>NW_027132559.1:30897500-40897500 GCF_026122565.2 Emydura macquarii macquarii | reverse complement strand
CTTTGGAAGGGAATGTGTGTAACCCATGTGCCTAGTAGGGAGAAATATCGTTAAGAGATCTTGAGAGAAGCAGGGAGGAGAAATGTGTTGTGTCTGGGTCACTGTTACTAGGCAAATGCACAATAAGCATGCCACACCCAGAAATTTCTGGAATTGGGTGTGGTAGTCTTGGCATGCTCAATAGGTTCCCTGTAGCTGGACTCTCAGGCCATATCTATACTGACGGCAGCAAATTCACAGCCGCCAGATCGATCTTTCTGGATCAATTGAGCGGTCAGTGTAGACCTGCTCAATCAATCAGGAAGTTGACGCTGATAAACCACCCCCTCAAGTAGCGTAGCACTGCATCAACAGGAACGCTTTTCCCATTGGCACAGCGCAGTGTAGACAGCGCGCAGAAGGGAAGCAGAGCAGTCAACATGAATTACACAAACTACTCTGCGTAGTTTGCGTAATTCCCATCAACTGCTGCCGAATCTCCAGTTAGACCAGGGCTCAGACTCCACTGAGGGCAAGTAGTCAGGGCAGCTGCTTTACAAAAAGACATGTGACCTGTATGGGTGAGCTGAGAGAAGCTCAACTACAGGGCAAGAACAGAAAACAGGCCCCTCAAACTCTGAAGCATTTTGCAGCAGGTTTTTGCTACTGTTTATTTTCCAACACAGGGAAATTTTAGTTTTGGACAGAGGAAATTGTGAGGGAAAGCTTATTTTTCATTTTTATTATATACCTTGAATGTTGTTTGGTTTTAGCCAAAGTGATGTATTTAATTTGTCTTAACCAGTATGGGTCACCAACTCTTTTCTTATTTAAATGTGATGAAGAAATAGAGTCATCTATATTGTGCTATTCTCAGATTTGTATTTTTTTTTGTAACAGGGTTATTTATTTATATATGTAATACTGTTTGGTTGGTTAATTAGTTGGCTGACTAGCTAATTGAGTGATTCCATAGTGCAACCGAGAAGAAAAAAGAGTCTGCGTGGGTTCCAACTGGAGATCTCTGCAAACAGGAGGACAGAAAATATTGTTGCAGTGACTTGTACTCAATAGACTATCTAAAGTTGATGAACTAAAGACTCTGAGACTCACGTGAACTAAACCTAAATTTTTGGAACTCTGAGTTACTTCTCACTGTTTCTGTGGGGACTGATCAGTTTAGATTTCATATGTTTCTTTTGTTTATATTTATGTATAGTTGAAAATAATGTATGTGCATTATGAAGTAGCCTTGTAATTTAGTAGAAACTAAGAAATTTTTATTTATAAAACTTATTAAAGTTGGTACTGCTGAATTAAGTGCATTCTTTTTGTTCTTGTTGGATTTGTTTGTGGGGAGGCTGACCCTGTGCAATCCTTGCTGAAAGTCCTCAATGACTGAATTCTGAGTCTCCATGGGCTTTTCTGTAGGACTTGTGTTTAAGCACTAGGAAAGAGGTGGTTAAGTAAACTCCAGCCCACCTAAAGGTTACAAATTGGCACATGAACAGAGAGGGACTTGAGGTTTAATCAGAGCTCAACTGTGATTTCTTTCTGAGGAGTATTGCAACGTCAGTTATAAAAGAATTCCGTGTCACTGAACATTGTATTATTGTTAAGATAATGGAACTTGTACACAGTTTGGGTTAGATTCATATAGACTATTTTGGTCAGTGAGGTTTCCCTTGCTGATAGGAGAACAGAAGTTAAGAGGGCTGTTAGAACCTTTGGTCTTGTGACTGATATGAGGAAGGTAAAGGGAGGATAAGATATGGTTCTTTGTGAATTCGAAGCCCCTGTTTCTGTGATATTCATAGGGATGAACTTTGTGGTGCAGAAGCTAAGGCAGAAATGAGATGCAACTTCTCTTCATTATGCGGTTTTACCATCTGTATCCATTGGTGCTGTGCCCACAATACCTCAGTGTGAGGATCAGGAATATTCTGTGTAGTCTGATAAAGGACTTGGGACTGAGACATGGCCTGTGCTTAGACCTCTGGATGACAGACAGATTAAGTAGTTAACAGATGCTACATCTGTTATGGACCAAGATCCCGTAGAAGTCTCTACTCCTGCTGTGAGTCTCCCTCTCAAGATGCAACATTGTTCATTAGAGCAAAGCACTGAAATGTCAGTGAAATTGTGACTGATGTGAAATTAAACAAATTTTTTCATGTTATTCACCCAGACCCAGTGGAGAAGTTGATTATCTCACTTGGGGAGCACAACCCAAAGAGATAATGGAATATGGTGAGATTTCTGACAAAGTCAAAAGAAGAAAGATTATTGAAAATGTATTATCCCCAGCACTGAAGGTGGCCTTAGGAGCAGGTAGTAAGGCATCCACTGGAGAATGCTTTGAGATTTTGGAGAAGGCATATAGAAGCATCATAAATGCACATGAGTTTAAGGCTCAATTTTCTGAGACTCACCAACATACTAGAGAACTACCAATTGTGTACCTGAATAGATTACACATATTAGCCCAAGAAATTTTGGAGGCCGGTGAAGTAAAAGATACAGA
This sequence comes from Emydura macquarii macquarii, assembly GCF_026122565.2. Lineage (NCBI taxonomy): Eukaryota > Metazoa > Chordata > Testudines > Chelidae > Emydura > Emydura macquarii. Next base: position 40,894,997 of record NW_027132559.1, on the reverse strand, counting down.
ATTGGAAGCTTACATACAAGATCAATTTTTCCATGGTTGTTGGCATGAGTCCTTATTAAATTCTCTTTTAAAAAGGATTAGCACTAGTGGTAGACAAAGGAGCAAAGAGTACTTGCTGTAGTAGATATTGTTTCTCAAGTAACCTGTGTATGTAAAACTTTCTGTTATGAGCATTTATCTTATCAAAAGTTAGTCTATTGGCAATCTACTTCAGATAGAAGGGACTAGAGGACAAATGGCTCCATACCTGGGATATATATCCTTGAAGATATGATTCCCAAAACTCATCTGTTGGACTAACAAACAACATGATGTACTAGTCTTGGTTTATCCAGACTAATGTATGAATCAGCAAGTGTCAGCACTCATAGGCACAAATGTACTGAAACACCTTGTAGAAGACTATAAGGAGAAATGGGGTCCTGATTTCTTAAGTAGGATTTTACTACCAAATAAGAGGGCTGAAGTTTAGTCAATTTTTCCTCAGTCAGATTTATAGCAAGAAACTGAAGAAGGGGCTGAGGTGATCTTGAGAAGAAGAAATTCAGTGACAACTCCATCTGGCATATCCAAAACAGTGCCCAGAACTCTGAAATTTACAGTGAACAAATTGAAGACTGCTGTAATACTAGAAGATCCAGGTGTTGCTAACCTGGTGGGCTACCAGTTCTGTCTCAATGTATTAAAGTTATTGGCTCCAGTATGAGAACAGGGATATAAATAAAAAACTTAATGAGGAAGGATGTCATATTGAGACCTTACACTATTGTTGCGAAGGGGCAAGCAGTTGAATGGATAAAGAAGTTGTGACTAAAGAAAGAGACAGTGTTGTATTATCCCTTGACTTGAAGGATCTCTTCTCAATGCTGCTCTCAGTGCTTAACAATCAGAAATGAAGCTTGTAAGGCTTTTGCTGTTCATGATTTAAACTTTGGAAGAGTTTCAGAAGTGACGCATCAGACTGAGCTCACAAATGTACCTTTTAAAAGAAAGAACTAGAAGGGTCTTGCCTTCAGTTTTTGAAAATATATGTGCTCATTGGTGGCACTTGGAGTGATTGAGGGAAAGTAGTCCATATGCATCACCTGTGGTGCTGGTGCATAAGAAGACAAGCTCTTAGGACGGTAGTGGACTATAGAAAATTGAACAGCATCACTCAAAAGGATGCTTATTGCTTTCCCAGGATAGAAGAAACCTTTGCCTTACTGGCAGGATCTAAATTGTTGTCTGTATTGGATCTAAAGAGTGGATACTATCAAGTTCCAGTAGGGTCCAGTGACTGTCTGAAGATAGTCTTCACTACACTGTTTGATAACTGGCATTTCAAAATGATGCCACAAGGCTTGACTAGTGCTCCAGCCATCTTCCAGCAAATGATAGAATGTGTTATGTTTATATGAATCTCATAGAAGCTGCAGTATTCTTCATTCAACCATTTTTTCAGCCATGAGCCACTCTAGAAACACATGTTTTAAAAGATTTCAGGAATAGTTTAAAACTTGCACTTTCAAAGTGTAAACTGTTTCAGCCTTTAGTGAAATATCTGGGTCGTAGCATGTCTCAAGATGGGATTTGTCCATATAAAGAGAGATACTATCATCATTTGGCCAGTTCCAACTACCCTCAGAGAACTTTGAAGATTCTTGGAATTTGCTGGTTACTACCTAAGACTTGGAAAGATACCGTTATTGCAAAGCCTTTGAATTCTCTTCTTGCTGGTGGTCCTAAAGGGAGTAGATGGAATGGAAAACAACCACTTGAGAGCAGATGGGGGGCAGCTTGCCAACAGGCATTTGAAACCTTGAAACAAAAATGTACTACTGCACCAATCCTTGCTGAAAATCCTCAGTGACTGAATTCTGGGTCTCCATATGCTTTTCTATAGGAGTTGTATTTTAAGCACTAGGAAAGGGGCAGTGAAGTAAACTCCTAGCCCACCCAAAGGTTACATGTGCTTTAGTGCGCATGGACTCTTCTATCTCATCTCCTACAACCTGTCCCTGTACTAATCCTGGCTCTTTCCTACCCCTGACTCCTTGTTCCAGTTCAATCTCCCCACCTAGCCAGTCAGGCTCCACTCTTCAAGCCTCAGCTCCCAATCTCCTTGTTCAGCAATTCCTTGACTCCCAGCCTCAGTTCCACCCTTGTGTGGCTCCTCATCCAATCTGTCTTCCTGGCCTTCCTGCCAAGGTTTCCATCCACAGTGACTTCCAGTTCCAATGTTCCTCCCCAGGTTGCTCATCCAATCGGTGTCGTCTTCCCCAGCCTGCTGGCTCACTGTCTCCCTCACCAGCTCCCAGCCTTAGTCTCCCACCCCAAGTCCCAGTTTCTTTCCCCACATCTGCCAGCCTCCAATCCCAGTCTCTCTCATTACTCCACCTGGATCCTCTGTAAGTCTGGCTCTTCTCCCCTTTGCATTTGAATTAGGCACCTTCTTCCTCCACTCTGCCTGGGTCCAACAAGGAATCACTGAGAGCACTTCTTACTTCAAGTGCCCAGACCTGGACCCAACATAGCCGTCCCTGAGCTGAAGCATGCCCAATAGAGCCAGAAATGTAGGAGGTATTTAGCTGCTAAAATCTTAGTCTCTACTGAATATGTGCAAATTGCTTTGAATCTCAGGACAGAGAGAAGAGCAGTGGGGTACTGTGTCCATGGTGACCTGTGTGGCTAAACAGAGGAGATGGCCTCTTGGATTTTGTACCAGTTGAAGATTTTTATGGTCTATGGTTTTGGTTTTTACCTCTGTGTAATGTATGGCTTTTTGTGTGTTAGGTGGCACCTGCTGTTTTTCTGCTGATTTCTGATGTTTGGTGACTTGTCAAGGGGCCTAGAGCCAGGGATGGGAGAATTTGGGTTTTTTACCTTAAAATTAAAAACAAATAGTTGAGACAAAGAATAGTAATGAGTAGTGATGGGTCCAAACCAAAACTGTAAAGCCCCTGAACTCAAAGGAAGACCAGTTTTGGAGCTGAATCCAGATCCAGAGCTAACCTCAGCATTTTTGGGAAGCTTGTGAAACTATTCTGCAACCTCCTGCTAGCCTTCATATGTAACAGATTTTCCATGATCCACTATTCTGCACAGGGCTGGCCTGGAGACTTTGGGAAGGGCTAGTGAAATGGCTCACTGGGATACACCCCAATCTAACTGATTCATTTTATGTAAAATGAGTCAGTTAAATTTGAGGTGCATCTTTTTATTTATAAACTTTTCCAATTGTGCTCTTTGCTGTAATGGAGGAACATCTCACACCTATAATGGATATATACCATGAGGTAAGGAACCATCATTATCCCATTTGATAGATGGGACACAGAGATTAAGTGACTCGCCCCCATAGTCGCACAGGAAATCCTTGGCAGAGCCAGAAACGGCTCTTCTGAATTCTGGGACGGTGCCTCAGCCACAAGATTGTCCTTCCTCTCTGTGAGCTCCGACCCCAGGCTACTGCTGGCAAGGTAAACCAAGCTGCTTGTTCTTTTCATCCTCACCAATAGTTTTCCATTTCCCAGACTTTTGACTAGAAAAAGGCTAAAAGTAACTTCAATGAAAGCTGAGATTCTTCTTTACAGTTCTAATTCATAGAATTGTAGGACTGGAAAGAACCTTGAGAGGTCATCTAGTCCAGTTCCTTGCACTTATGGCAGGACCAAGAATTATCTAGACCAGTGGTTCTCAACCAGGGGTATTGCGTACCCCTGACAGTATGCAAAGGTCTTCCAGAGGGTACATCAACTCATCTAGATATTTGCCTTACAACAGGCAACATAAAAAGCTCTAATGAAGTCAGTACAAACTAAAATTTCATACAGACAATGACTTGCTTATATACTATTCTGTATATTATAAATTGACATGGAAGTTCAATATTTATATTCCCGTTGATTTATTTTATAATTATATGGTAAAAATGAGAAAGTAAGCAATTTTTCAGTAAGGAGCTGTGACACTTATGTATTTTTATGTCTGATTTTGTAAGCAAGTAGTTTTTAAGTGAGGTGAAACTAGGGTGACCAGATGTCCTGATTTTATAGGGACAGTCCTGATATTCAGAGCTTTTTCTTCTATAGATGCCTATTACCCGCCACCCCCTGTCCCAATTTTTCACACTTGTTATCTGGTCACCTTAGGTGAAATTTGGGTTACGTAAGAAAATCAGACTCCTGAAAGGGGTACAGTAGTCTGGAAAGGTTGAGAGTCACTGATCTAGACCGTCTCTGACAAATGTTTGTCTAATCTGCTCTTAAAAATCTCCAGTGATGGAGATTTCACAACCTCCCTAGGCACTTTATTCCAGTGCTTAACTACCTTGACAGTTAGGAAGTTTTTCCTAATGTCCAACCTAAACACCCCTTGCTGCAATTTAAGCCCATTTCTTCTTGTTCTATCTTAAGGAGAACAATTTTTCTTCCTCCTCCCTGTAACAACCTTTTATATACTTGAAAATTGTTATCATGTCTCCCCATAGTCTTCTCTTCTCCAGACTAAACAAACACAGTTTTTTCAATCTTCCCTCATAAGTCATGTTTTCTAGACTTTTAATAATTTTTGTTGCTTTTATCTGGACTTTCTCCAATTTGTCCACATCTTTCCTGAAATATGTTGCCCAGAACGGGACACAATACTCCAGTTGAGACCTAATCAGCACGGAATAGAGTGGAAGAATTACTTCTTGTGTCTTGCTTACAACACTCCTGCTAATACATCCCAGAATAATGTTTGGTTTTGGTTTTTTGCAACAGTGTGACACTGTTGACTCATATTTAGCTTGTGATTAGCTATTACCCCAGATCCCTTTCTGCAGTATTCTTTTCCTAGGGAGTCATTCTATGTGTGCAACTGACTGTTCCTTCCTAAGTGGAGTATTTTGCATTTGTCCTTATTGAATTTCATCCTGTTTACTTCAGACCATTTCTCCAGTTTGTCCAGATCATTTTGAATTTTAATCCTATCCTCCAAAGCACTTGCAATCCCACCCAAGTTGGTATTGTCCACAAACTTTATAAGTGTGTTCTCCATGCCATTATCTAAATAATCAATAAAGATATTGAACAGAACTGGACCCAGAACTGATCCCTGCAGTAATCCACTCGATATGCCCTTCCAACTTGACTGTGAACCACTGATAACTACTCTCTGGGAATGGTTTTGCAACCAGTTATGCACCCACCTTATAATAGCTCCATCTAGGTTGTATTTTCCTAGTTTGTTTATGAGAAGGTCATGCGAGACAGTATCAAAAGGCTTACTAAAATCTAAATATACCACATCTATCACTTTCCCCTATCCACAAGGCTTGTTACCCTGTCAAAGAAAGCTATCAATCAGGTTGGTTTGACATGATTTGTTCTTGACAAATCCATGCTGACTGTTACTTACCACCTTATTATCTTCTAGGTGTTTTCAAATTGATTGCTTAATTATTTGCTCCATTATTTTTCCAGGTACTGAAGTTAAAATGACTGTTCTGAAATTCCCTAGGTTATCCTTATTTCCCTTTTTATAGATTGGCAATATATTTGCCCTTTTTCAGTCCTCTGGAATCTCTCCCGTCTTCCATGACTTTTCGAAGATAATCGCTAATGGCTCAGATATCTCCTCAGTAAGCTCTTTAAGTATTCTAGGATGTATTTCATCAGGTCCTGGTGATCTGAAGACATCTAACTTGTCTAAGTAATTTTTAACTTGTTCTTTCCCTATTTTAACTTCATATCCTACCTCATTTTCACTGGCATTCACTATGTTAGATGTCCAATTACTATTAACCTTTTTGATGAACACTGAAACAAAAAAGTCACTTAGCACTTCTGCCATTTTCACATTTTCTGTTATTGTTTTCACCCCTTCATTAAATAATGGGCCTACCCTGTTATTGGTCTTCCTCTTGCTTCTAATGTATTTGTAGAATGTTTTCTTATTATCCTTTATGTCTCTACTAGTTTAATCTCATTTTGTGCTTGGCCTTTGTAATTTTGTCCTTATATACTTGTGTTATTTGTTTATATTCATCTTTTATAATTTGAGCTAGTTTGCACTTTTTGTAGGACTCTTTTTTTGAGTTTCAGATCATTGAATATCTCCTGATTAAGCCAGGGTGGTCTCTTGCCATACTTCCTATCTTTCCTATGCAGGGGATGGATAGTTTGCTCTTGTGCCCTTAATAATGTCTTTTTGAAAAACTGCCAACTCTCTTGAATTGTTTTTCCCCTTAGACTTGCTTCCCAGGGGATTTTATCTACCAACTCCGAGTTTGCTATAGTCTGCCTTCTTTAAATCCATTATCTTTATTGGGCTGTTTTCCCTCCTGTGTATCCTTACAGTCATGAACTCTACCATTTCACGATCACTTTCACCCAAGCTGCTTTCCACTTTCAAATTCTCAACCAGTTCCTCCATATTTGTCAAAATCAAATCTAGAACAGCCTCTCCCCTACTGGCTTTCTCCACCTTCTGAAATAAAACATTGTCTCCAATGCATTCCAAGAACTTGTTGGATAATCTGTGCCCTGGAGTGTTATTTTCCCAACATATGTCTTGGTAGTTTAAGTCCCCCATCACCACCAAGTCCTGTGCTTTGGATGATTTTGTTAGTTGTTTAAAAAAAGCCTCATCCATCTCTTCTTGCTGGCTAGGTGGTCCGTAGCAGACCCCTACCATAACATCACCCTTATTTTTTACCCCTTTTATTCTTACTCAGAGACTTTCAACAAGTCTGTCTCCTATTTCCATCTCAACCTGAGTCCAAGTGTATACATTTTTGATATATAAGGCAACACCTCCTCCCTTTTTTCCCTGCCTGTTCTTCCTGAGCAAGCTATACCCTTCTATACCAATATTCTAGTCATGCATATTATCCCACCAAGTTCTGTGATGCCAACTATGTCATAGTTGTGTTTATTATCTAGCATTTCAAGTTCTTTCTCCTTATTCTCCATACTTCTTGCATTAGTATACAGACATCCAAGATAGTGATTTGATTTCCCCTGTATGTTCTCTCTTGTCTCTCCCTTTTTCCTGCTATAATAACCCATGCTTCCTCCAGATTCCGACCCTTCTCCCAGGTCTCCATGTTTTTGTCTTACCTGTGGGCTTTTGTCACCTGCCTCTGTTGAACCAATTTAAAGCCCTCCTGACTATGTTAGCCAGTCTGTATCCAAGTATGCGCTTCCCCTTCCTCAATAGGAAGACACCATGTCTGATTAACTGTCCTTCCTGGAACAGCATCCTGTGGTCAAGGAAGCGGAAGCCCTCCTATCAACATCATCCTCGCAGCCAGGCATTCACCTCCAGGGTGCATCTGTCTCTGCCTGGGCCCTACCTTTCACCAGAAGGATTGAAGAGAACACCACCTGTGCCCCCAATCCTTCACCTTTACTCTCAGAGCTCTGTAGTCACTTCTGGTCTGCTCATCTAATTCAGTGTCCTAACAGGCTCTGATCTGAACTTCATTGTTCTCCTCTTTCACTGATCCTGATTCCTTGATCTGAACATCCTAAAATTGAGGGGGCATCTGGATCCGGATCTCAACTTTATAGCTCAGGCACATGTCAATATAAGGAAAATCTCATCACCGTGAACAAACTAAACCCCTTCACATTGCACACTGCTTAGGCCTGCAGGTATGAATCATTTACTCATGTATTTCTTCTGGAAGTCCATCGGGCTATTTTCATGAATAGGAACTACTGGAGTGAGTTAAAGTTTACAGGATTGGACCATTAAATAGTGTAGAATTTTTGTTAAGTATGTTTGTGCCCTGTTTTTAAAATGCCATTCTCACTGGCAAAGATACCTAATGTAGCAGTAGTTTCAAACTGCTATTCTTATGTGATGCCCAGTATGACTCTGCTTCATGCCAGACTGACAAATGCCTAAATGTCTTACAGCAGAAAAGATCTTAAGCCAGATCTTCAGCTGGTGTAGAGTGGTATTCCTCTGGCTTCTGTGGAGGTGTTCTCCTTTACACCATTTGAGGATCTGGCCCTTGTCTGTTGTAATGTCTTTGGCTGTCTGTGTTTCATTTTTCTTATTTTTCGGTCCATTACTGAGAAACTTAAATGCTTCCCTGTAAACAAATAAGTGGATTTTTAATGCATCTTTGGCATCAGACCTTATAAGAGAAGTTGTTTTTTACATCTCTCTGTGAGGCAATATACAGGCACTGCCAAAAGCTATCCACAAGTACTACAATCATGGGGATGGAAACCATATATAAACATTTAAGTTTAACCTTTTTATCCTACAACAGTTTATAATAGCAACAATGAACTTGACTCAGTGCATTTCCTGTGGGGATAAAGTGATCTGCAGGGGTTAATAGCCCAAGCCAAAACTGTGGGCCATCATCTCACTCAGCCTGTAATTAACCTGAAGAAATGCCTTGAGCTCCCATCATTATCCCTTAAAAAGAGCCTTTAGAATTCAAAATTATTTTAGAGTGGAACTTACCATCACCTAAGCTTCATTCATTGTGACTAACTTGTCTCTGCTCTTCAGGCTGGATGCATTTAAGTACTGTAACTGTATGTAACAATTGGATGAACAATGTTGAGATTAAAGGGCTGAACTGGAGAAACTGCATACAACTGGCTTTAAGGTGAGGCATCTTCCAATATTATTCTAACAGTGTGATGCAACTGCTGCAGCAAATGGGGAATCAAAGTATTGCATTATTTATTTGTATGTAAAAAGTTTCCATGTGCAGTGACTGTACTTAAAAACTTTTCAGTTGCCTTATATAAAATTGTTGGGTTTTTGTTTATTTAACTTGTTTCTAATAGTGCCCAGGATGTGGTAGGCGCTGTGCAAACATAAAGGAAGCCATGGTCCCTGCAGTGAAGAGCTCACAGTCTAAAATGTTACCTATGTATCTGTGGAATTTTCCTATACAAAATATAGGTGAGTGCAGGGAACACTGAAAATTTCAAAGTAGCATTTTCTAGTTTTCTAACGCAAAATTGGGAAGTTGAAGCATAACTGCTGTACATCCCACAAAACAATTATATTTGCATTCTGCATCAATACCTTTTTAAGATCAATAGCTAATAATTTAAGTTCTGAAGGGGCAAAGATTTAACTTCTACACATAGGCTACTTCCATAGCTCATTACAGTCTGTTCTATATGTTAGTTTCCCACCAGTGTTCATATAGCAAAAACATGTCTAATAATGTACAGATGTGGCTGAGATTTTGTAAACACAAATATTAGGAAATTTAAAAAATGTGGTTCCTATTGCAACCTTAACTTGGCTCCTTTGTTTACAATATTTTGTAGTAAACTGTACTCTAGTATTCTTAATGACTTGGGACCAATTTCCCCCTGAATTAGGGGAGTGTAATATAACCCAAACAGGTGTTTTGTGTACGTGGCAAAAGCAGCTCTTGTGGCCTTGTTCTCCATGATACCAGTTCTATGCACAGCCTTATGTGATCTGTTCCTTCCTTAGGGAGGATTCTGGCACGATGTGGAAGTGGGAAATTGTGTGTAAGAGCTCAATGATATATATCGTGTGTGCTTAGGGCAGGTACTGTCTTTCATTACATGCTTGTGCCCATATGATCCTGGCACTGTAGGATCCCAATTTCTGACTGGGGCCACTAGGCACTATTGTAATATAAATAAAAATAACTTCTGTGTGCTTTGTTTCCACATTTGTGAAATGGGGATATTTACTTATATGCCTTACAGGGCTATTAAATTTTCTCTTCTGTACAATACATTAGACAAACATGCTGTATCACCATGCATTAGTAGCAATGGGCCAGTTGTATAAATAGATATAGTTCCATAGTCTTCAGTGGAGCTATCCTGGCTTACAATATGACGGATGGCCTCTTTGCTGAGCCATTGGGGATTGAACCAGGGTTCCTAAGATAAAAGCATGAGTTATCACAGCTTGAGTTGAGTCAACATGCTATCCTGTGGGGGATGGGGCTGTAACAACTCAGATCTTCTGTGGATCAGGCACAGAGGGAGACCTCTAACATAGTCACTAGTGGGTTACAATAGCAGCTGAGGACATGGCCAAAGTAGTCAGATCATGAATGGCTGCTCCAGTGTGCTCTGTGGACTAGAGATAATCTACTGATAATTGACCAAATGGGCTGTAGTATTCTTAATGTGTTCACAAGAAAGGCTAATAAGTGTCCTATATCCTTTCCAAGGCATGTTGTTGAGGGGAGAGTGAAAATGTGACACCTGTTCTGCTGGACATAATCACTAGTGGCTTTAAATTTTGGGCCAGATCCTGCTTCCATTGAATTCAACAGCAAAACACCAGTTACTCTCAGGGGAAGTAGAGCTGGAACTCTTACATCGTCCCCACCTGCCAGTGTGCAATATTGGAACTGAATCAAGAAAACATGACAGAGGGAGGTAGAGAGAGAGAGTGGCTAGTGAGGCTGCATGAAGAATGTAGAAGGACAAGGGGGTATCAATCACTTGTATTTCTGTGTGTGCATGTACGCAGAGCATCCCCTTTGTTTTAGTGTATTTTATAAGTAAACATGTAAGTATGTATACAAAAATTTAAATAAAAATGTACAAACTGTTGGCACATTACCAACAACAGAGGGTAGGAGAATGAGCAGGAAACAAGTTGGAAATGAATATCAGTATATCATGATTTTTTTCATATATACCAAAGCTACTTGTAGTGACGGAGGAGTGGGGGACCAAATCCTCAATCATATGACACATAGGAGTGGGCTTACTGAAATCAGTTGCCTTGCTAGTAAGGCGAGCAGGATTTCATCCTAAATCCTTAAACAAAGCTGTCTGAGTTATCTGAGCTCTCTAAAGTGCTTAAAATGTTTTAACTGCTGAAAATCATCATTTCCTCCCACAGCTTAGTATTTCAAAAAAGGTCAAACAATTTTATCCTCACTTTCTAAAGAGTACCTCTCTAGGCTGAGAACAAACATGTACAATTGCAGTGCAAAGGATAGTATTTGTGAAAAGTTGTAACCATCTGAAAATAGAAGCTGACAATGCTAGTACCAGTTTACCTATTAAAGGATTGTTAGTCCAGCACTACTCTTTTCCCAGTTGATACATGTTTATGTTGTATAATACAAAGGAATCAAAAAGCATTTTCTTTTGTTTTACTGTACCTTGTGTTTTAATAGCATACTTGTTTTATCATGGACTTTATTTCAATCTGTTGGTGTTTCTAATGGGAAGTGATTCAAGGTCACAATAAAAAGCACTCTAATAATAACACAGGTAATAGTGTCTCTATTGCTGGTAAATAGTAAAGAATGTGCATTTACTATATCTATAGTTAAGTTGCTCTGCTGTAAGTGTTCAGAACAATCTGATCCAGCAAACATTTTATTTTACTGTCATCTGTCTTCTCTCATTTGCCTATTCCCTTACATCTTAAGCCTGTTTACACTGTAATTTAAAACTGAAGCAGGGAAACAGATTGACCCTTGATGCAGCTACAACACAGTTCCCATTTCTATTGTAGATGACATATAACAAGATCTTATCCAGTTCAGCCTAAGACCATGCTGCTGCCTTAATTTCCTCTTTTTGGTCTTCCCAAGAACTGCACCCAGGCAAGTCAAATACACCAGACTCCAAAAAGGCCTGTTACTAAAACAGAGTAGTTCAACTGTCAACTTAAACCAAAATAAATTTGTTCCCCACTCCACAGTTTGAGCTGAATTGTTCTTTCCAAAACTGAGGCCCTGCTGTCTGGCATGTCCTCAGATCTCTTCCCTCTGAAGGCTTCCTCTCCTGACCCTCATTGCAGGTTACTCCAGCTGTGCCTTTCTCTCTGGCTGCTCTGAAGAGTCTCTTCATGGTGCTTCTTTGACCCTTGGGTCCCCTCTGGATTTCCTGCAGATGCCTCCCTACAGCTCTCAGCTTCCCAGATCCATCTGAACAGGGGAGAGCTGCCATGCCCACACTGGGCTTCTCTAGAGATAGCTCTTCCTGGCCTTCTCTCCAATGCAGCAGCCAGTGGCATACCAAGGAGGGCCAGGGGGGCCATGCCCCCAGGCGCCGGCTTTGGGGGGGGTGCCGGCCAGGCCCTCCTCAGAGGAGCCACCCTGTGTCACAGGCAGCCAGGGCGTCCTCCCAGAGTCTTCACCCCTGCACTGGGCACCAGGAGGGAGCCGTGGGGACCAGAGCCCATCACACTCCCCCCACCCCACTGCCAAGCAGCCCCCATTGCCCCCACAACAGGGGGAGAGTGGGAAACGAGCCCGCAGACTCCCCCCCATGGGGCACTGCCCATGCTGTTGCTGCTGCCGACGGAGGAGTGGGGGAGAGCGGGACACGCTGTGGCTGCCGCTGCCAATGTGTGGGAGTCGGGGAGAGCAGGACACAGGCCCACAGACCGCCCCCACGGAGTGCTGCTGCCAACGCAGGGGAGTGGGGAAGAGCGGGACACGTGCCCGCAGACCCCGCCTGCAGGGCACTGCTGCCGACAGGGGGAGGGCATCAATGGAAGTATGGCCCCCAGGTGCCAGACACCCAAGGTACGCCACTGGCAGCAGCTAACCCAGTCCCCAGGATTACCAGCCCATGGAGCCTGGTTACCTGACCAAAACACCAGCTTAAGTACAAACCTGTGTGTTGGGATCAGATGACTAGACACAAATGGGGCTGAGCCAAGTCCTTTAAAGGTGCTGTCACAATGTGTTTGGCCCTTCATCGTAATTTTGTAATTTGTCTAAAGCCCTAGACCTGTTATAATTGGGTCTTGCAGTTCTAATTATAGTGGTTGATTAGAGGGTGAAACTTTGACCTGGGGCAACTGCTTCAAGCCAGCAGCCTTATAAAAAAGCAGCCAGTTGAAAACCAAGTGAGCTGCAAACAGAGCGAGTTTGCCTGGGAGTTCACCTTGGGGATGTTCCCACAGAATTTTCACCTTTCAGGCTTCTGTCAGCAGTAAATACAACATCTGAAGAGGCTCCTAGAAGCAAGACAATATGGATAGTGAGCAGTCAGCTGTTGTGACCTGCAGAGGATGTGCCATGTTTGTCTTCCTCCCAGAGGATAGAAGCAACTTCATCTGTACAAAGTGCAAGCTAGTCTCCATATTGGAAGAGAAAGTTAAAGGATTAGAGACCCAAGTATCAACTCTGCATTGTATCCAAGAAAATGAAGACTTTCTGGATAGAAGTCAGGATTTGGTACTGCAGGCACAGCATGCTGAAGAATCAGGGAGGACTGAAGAATGGGGAAGAAAATTGGCAGTGTGATCTCCAGAAGAAGAAAGAGGAGAATCCATATATCCCCAATGCAGATAGAGGTAAGCAACTATTTTCAGGCTCTCTGCACAGATATTACTGCAGAGAATGGTTTGGAAGATTCAGATGAGGAAAGGGATAAGAAGGAGGCCCCTTCGATCAGAAGGCCTGGGATGCATTGTCCAAGGCATGGAGATTCCATGACCACCACTCCCAAGAGGAGGAGACTGGTAGTGGGGGTCGGGGACTCACTCCTAAGTGAGACAAAGTCATCCATCTACTGCCAAGATTGGGAAACTCAAGAAGTGTGCTCCTTGCGTGGAGGTACCATTCAGGATGTGATGGAGAGTCTGACTAGACTCATCAAGCCCTCGGACCATCACCCCTTCCTATTTCTCTACGTGGGCACCAATGATACTGCCAAGAATGAATTTGAACAGATCACTGCAGACTACATGGCTCTGGTAAGGAGGATAAAAGAATTTGAGGTGCAAGTGGTGTTCTTGTCCATCCTCCCTGTTAAAGGAAAAGGCCCAGGTAGGAACCATTGAATTGTGGAAGTAATTGTATGATTAGACAGGAGGTGTTGGAGAGAGGGTTTTTTGGATTCTTCAACCCTGGGATGTTGTTCCAAGAAGGATTGCTAGGAAGAGACGGGAGCCACTTAATGAAGAGAAGGAAGAGCATCTTCGCAGACAGGCTTGCTAACCTAATAAGGAGGGCTTTAGGTTCACTAGGGGATGGAGACCTAAGCCTGGAGGTAAGTGGGGAAGTGGGATATTGGGAGGAAACATAAGGAGGAGGGTGCAACAGGGGAGGCCTCCTGATTCATACTGAGAAAGTAGGGCAATAGGCTAGTTATCTTAGGTGTCTGTACACGAACGCAAGAAGCCTGGGAAACAAGCAGGAAGAATCGGAAGTCCTGGCACAGTCAAGGAACTATGATGTGATTGAAATAACAGAGACTTGGTGGGGTAACTCAAATGATTGGCGCACTGTCATGGATGGGTATAAACTATTCAGGAAGGACTTCAATCACCTTGACATCTGCTGAGAGATAAATACAGCAGTGCACAGACAATCCAGGAAGTTTCTGGAGAGTGTTGGGGACAACTTCCTGGTGCAAGTACTGGAGAAAGCAACTAAGGGCTGTGCTTCTCTTGACCTGCTGCTCACAAACAGAAAAGAATTGGTAGGGGAAGTAGAAGTGGATGGCAACCTGGGCAGCAGTGATCAGGAGATGGTCGAGTTCAGGATCCTGACAAAAGGAAGAAAGGAGAGCAGCAGAATACGGACCCTGGACTTCAGAAAAGCAGACTTTGACTACTTCAGGGAACTGATGGGCAGGATCCCTGGGAGGCTAATATGAGGGGGAAAGGTGTCCAGGAGAACTGGCTGTATTTTAAAGAAACCTTATTGAGAGCACAGGAACAAACCATCCCAATGTGCAGAAAGAATAACAAATATGGCATGTGACCAGCTTGGCTTAACAAAGAAATCTTTAGTGAGCTTAAACACAAAATGGAAGCTTACAAGAAGTGGAAGCTTGAACAGATGATTAGGGAGGAGTATAAAAATACTGTTCTAGCATACAGGGGTGAAATCAGGAAGGCCAAAGCACAATTGGAGTTGCAGCTAGCAAGGGACATGAAGGGTAACAAGAAGGGTTTCTACAGGTATGTTAGCAACAAGAAGAAGGTCAAGGAAAGTGTGGGCCCCTTACTGAATGGGGGAGCCAACCTAGTGACAGATGATGTGGAAAAAGCTGAAGTACTCAATGCTTTTTTTGCCTCTCTCTTCACAGACAAGGTCAGCTCCCAGACTATTGCACTGGGCAGCACAGTGTGGGAAGGAGGTGAGCAGCCCTCAGTGGTAAAAGAATAGGTTCAGGACTATTTAGAAAAGCTGGACATTCAGAAGTCTATGTGGCCGAATGCAATGGATCCGAGGGTGCTGAGGGAGTTGGTTGATGTGATCGCAGAGCCATTGGCCATTGTCTTTGAAAACTTGTGGCAACTGGGGGAGGTCCAGGACATTTGGAAAAAGGCAAATGCAATGCCCATCTTTAAAAAAGGGAAGAAGGAGGAACTGGGGAACTACAGACTGGTCAGCCTCACCTCAGTCCCTGAAAAAATCATGGAATACATGGAATACATTTTGAAGCACTTGGAGGAGAGGAAGGTAGTCAAAAACAGTCAGCATGGATTCACCAAGAGCAAATGATTGCCTTCTGTGATGAGATGATTGGCTATGTGAATGTGAGGAAAGCAGTGGATGTGATGTACCTTGACTTTAGCAAAGCTCTTGATACGGTCTCCCACAGTACTCTTGCCAGCAAGTTAAAGAAGTATGGGTTGGATGAATGGACTATAAGGTAGATAGAGAGCCGGCTGGATCATCTGGATCAACAGCTCGATGTCTAGTTGGCAGCCGGTATCAAGTGGAATGCCCCAGGGGTCAGTCCTGGGGCTGGTTTTGTTCAACATCTTCATTAATGATCTGGATGATGGGGTGGATTGCACCCTCAACAAGTTCGTGAATGACACTAAGCTGGGGGAAATGGTAGATATGCTGGAGGATAGGGATAGGATATAGGGTGACCTAGACAAATTGGAGGATTGGGCCAAAAGAAATCTGATGAGGTTCAACAAAGAAAAGTGCAGAGTCCTCCACTTAGGAAGGAAGAATCCTATGCACAGCTATAGACTGGGGACCGACGAGCTAGGCAGCAGTTCTGCAGAAAGGATCTGGGGGTTACAGTGGATAAAAAGCTGGATATGAGTCAACAGTGCGCCCTTGTTGCCAAGAAGACTAACAGCATATTGGACTGCATTACTACAAGCATTCCAGCAGATCGAAGGAAGTGATTATTCCTCTCTATTCAGCACTGGTGAGGCCACATCTAGAGTACTGTGTCCAGTTCTGGGGCCCCCACTATAGAAAGGATGTGGATAAATTGGAGAGAGTCCAGAAGAGGGCAACGAAAATGATTAGGGGGCTGGAGTACATGACTTATAAGGCGAGGCTGAGGGAACTGGGCTTATTTAGTCTGCAGAAGAAAAGAGTGAGGGGGGATTTCATAGCAACCTTCAACTACCTGAAGAAGGGTTCCAAAGAGAATGGAACGAGGCTGTTTTCAGTGGTGGCAAATGACAGAACAAGGTACAATGGTCTCAAGTTGCAGTGGAGGAGATCTAGATTGGATATTAGGAAAAACTTTTGACAAAGCCATGGCTGGGATGATTTAGTTGGAGTTGGTCCTGCTTTGAGCAGCAGGTTGGACTAGATGACCTCCTGCAGTCCCTCCTGCAAGTCTAATCTTCTATGATTCTATGAATTGTGGTATAGAAGGGCCCCAGAAGGGTATGTGTGGAATGCATTTAAAGGTACCCTGAAAGGGAAAAAACATGCTTTTTTCCTTGTTTGTTTGTTCATGATGTTTGAAGGTGGTATTAAAAGTACTTGAGCTTTTAAAAGGTTTTTCTTTTCTGCTTACAATTTACATTAGAAATGAGACATTAGGATAAAAAGGATGTCTTAGTGATTCAACAGCTCCCTCTGCTAAATTATGGGGTGAGAGAGCTCCTAATCAACATCAGAGATTCCCAACATGAGCTTCAGCACAATCAGAGAAGAACAGAACAGACATTAATCCATATTCATTTAAAAAAAATCAAATACATCTTGTCTATCAAGGAACCTGTCAGTTTCTCTTTAGAACCCATAAAGAAGTAGTAAGGGACTGAAACATTTTAGGTCATCATGCAGCTATGGGAGGGTGGGAGCTTAATCTCAGGATGAGGCTTCTGTTGCTAATGATAACTATGTTATCAAAAAGTGGTAACTTGTCACTTATGTAGGAGCCTGGTGTAAGAGCACACTGACCCAGCTTCCATCCTGGTTAATCACCACACAAAGCATTATAACATTTTGAATATAAGTATTTTGTATTAAACACTAACATACTTAGTGTTTAAAAGGACATTGTCAGGATAATCACATTCCAAAATATTTCTCCCATTATTAATAAGGTCTTAGACTATAAAAAATTGAAAGGACTTTAAAAAGTCCTTTGATCTTTTCAGCTGGTTCAATAACAGCAACATTTACTGCCCCACTGGATGTGAGAGACACTGAGACCAGTACTGCTCTTCTTAATGCAGCTGGCCCTGCCTTCTGCTCCTCACCTGGACATGCCTCTGCACAAAGTATCAAATTATGCCTGTGTGCTCCAACCCCAAGTGCCTCCATAATAGTTTGGAGGCCCATCTCTCCACAGATTATTTAGCTGTAGGGAAAGGAAGTTTTCGTAGGGCATATGTGGGGTTGGGAGAGGGCACACCGTACTAAGAGCAATGGTGGAGATGTGGACACTCATATATCAGCAACTTCTGCCAAGTTTCAGGCTCTTCAATGGGATCTTTGAAAAAATCATGATATCAGGCTTGCTGTGGATCTATATAGGTGCAGAGAAGGGCTACTAAGATGATCCAAGGAATGGAAAACCTGCCTTATGAGAGGAGACTCAAAGAGCTTGGCTTGTTTAGCCTAACCAAAAGAAGGCTGAGGGGAGATATGATTGCTCTCTATAAATATATCAGAGGGATAAATACCAGGGAGGGAGAGGAATTATTTAAGTTCAGCACCAATGTGGACACAAGAACAAATGGATATAAACTGGACATCAGGAAGTTTAGACTTGAAATTAGATGAAGGTTTCTAACCATCAGAGGAGTGAAGTTCTGGAATAGCCTTCCAAGGGGAGTAGTGGGGGCAAAAACCTACCTGGCTTCAAGACTGAGCTTGATAAGTTTATGGAGGGGATGGTATGATGGGACAGCTTAATTTGGCAATTAACTGATCTTTGACTACTGGTGGTAAATATGCCAATGGCCTGTGATGGGATGTTAGATTGGGTGGGTTCTGAGTTACTATACAGAATTCTTTCCCAGTGTCTAGCTGGTGAGTCTTGTCCACATGCTCAGGGTTTAGCTGTTCACCATATTTGGGGTTGGGAGGGAATTTTTCTCCAGGGCAGATTGGCAGACCCCCTGGGGGTTTTTCGCTTTCCTCTGCAGCACGGAGTATGGGTCACTCGCTTGTGGATTCTTTGTACCTTGAAGCCTTTAAATCATAATTTGAGGACTTCAATAACTCAGTCATAGGTTAGGGGTCTATTACAGGAGTGGGTGGGTGAGGTTCTGTGGCCTGTGTTGTGCAGGAGGTCAGACTAGATGATTATAATGGTACCTTCTGACCTTAAAGTCTATGAGGCTATACAATCACAGTCCTACCAACTCTGTTGTATGTAAATGAAAGATGGACACTGCGGAAGGCTAAAAAACACCAGATTACTGGTTTTTGAGTCTTATTGTCTTTGTCAACTGCTTCATATCAAGTGGCAGAATAAGATCAGAAATACAATGAATGCCAATTAATATAGGTTTATGGAAAATAAATCTCGTCAGGCTGATTTGATATCCATTTTTTATGAGATTACAAGTTTGGTTGATAAACCTAGTAGTATTGGTGTAATACATTTAGACTTCTGTAAAGCATTTGACTGGGTACCACATGACATTTTGATTAAAAAAACAACTGGAACAATATAGAATTAAGCTGGCACACATTAAATCAATTAAAAGATGACTGACTGTTAGGGCCAATTACATTTTAAGGGAATCTTCATTGGGTGTTTCTAATGGGATCCTGCAAGGATTGGTTCTTGGCCGTACACTAGTTAACATGTTTATCAATGAACTGGAAGAAAACATAAAATCATCACTGACAAAGTTTGCAGATGCCCCAGAAATTGGGGGAGTGGTAAATACAAAGAGGACAGGTCACTGATACAGAGTGTTCTGGATCGCTTCGTAAGCTGGGGGCAAGCTAACTATGTTTTTTCAAATATGGCTAAATGTATATATTTAGGAACAAAGAAGGTAGGCCACACCTATGGGATGTGGGACCCTATCTTGGGAAACAGTGATTCTGAAAAAAATTGGGAATCATGATGGATAATCAGCTAAACATGAGCTCCCTGTGACCAAAAGGGCTAATGCTGTGCTTGGATGCATAAACAGAAGACTCTTGAGTAGGAATAGAGAGGTTGTTTTACCTTTGTATTTGGCTCTGGTGCTGGAATTCAGTGTCCAGTTCTGGTGTTCACAATTCAAGAAGGATGTTGATAAATTGGAGAGGGTTCAGAAAAGAGCTATGAGAATTATCCAAGTTAAGAAAATTTAGAAAATATGCCTTACAGTGATTGAGCTCTGTGAATCTATTTAGTTTAGTTTAACAAAGGGAAGGCTAAGGGTGACTTTATTACAGTCTGTAAGTACCTACATTGGAAACAAATATTTGATAACAGCTCTTCAAACTAGCATAGAAAGGTATAACATGACAATGGCTTGGAGCTGAAACTAGACAAATTCAGCTGGGAAATAAGGCATAAATTAACCAGTGAAGGTAATTAACCATTGGAACAATTTATCAAGGGTCATAGTGGATTCATTGTCACTGCCAGTTTTTAAATCCAGATTGGATATTTCTCTAAAAGCTATGCTCTAGGAATTCTTTTGGGGTAGTTCTATCACCTCTGTTATACAGGAGGTTGGACTAGATCACAGTGGTGCCTTCTGGCCTTGGAATCTATGAAACTATGAACTGCTCACAGAATATGGAGTTCTGCTGTCACTATAATCTGTGATTTATAAATATCTAATATACTTCTTGCACTTTGATCAGTAAGTCCATTGTCACTCAGTAGTTTCGCTTCCTGTTTCCCATGCCATAATAGATACAGGGAAACATTAAAACACCCCTGTGCTTGACCACATTTTATATTATTTGTTAAACACATTTCCCCCAATTTTTTTCATTTACAGAATCTGAATTCTGAGCATAAACTTCAGGGCAGGTACTTTGTATTATTCTGTAGCTCTAGGGTGCCTACTACAATGGGCCCTCAATCCTGAATAGGGCCTCCAGGTGCTACCAGAATATTGATAATGGCAATAGTAACTGGAGAGTGCTCTTTTAAAATAACATTACAGCAGGATGGACTCTGGTTTATGACACGTTATGTTGCCCTTCTGATACTGCTTGTGTTGCAGATGATGTCACTTTTCAACACTTTGGTTCCTGCCAACAAGATGTTCATAAATGCCTATCTTAACTACAAGCTCTAATTTCAGATGCATCTTGATCTATATATGGCATCTATCATCCGGGTTTTGCCCAAGAAAAACCAATGAGTGTAGTAAGTAAGGACAGGAAGAGGCTTATTAAGAAAATAACACAAAGTCCAATAGCCCAAGGGCCTAAAGCCTGGGAACACAAAGATAACAAAAGTATGGTGAAGG
Organism: Emydura macquarii macquarii; assembly: GCF_026122565.2. Taxonomy (NCBI): domain Eukaryota; kingdom Metazoa; phylum Chordata; order Testudines; family Chelidae; genus Emydura; species Emydura macquarii. The sequence continues at coordinate 40,874,426 of NW_027132559.1, read as the reverse complement.
GGTAAACGAACTAACAAAATCTTTCTGACTTGCAAACTCTAAGCCTGGAAGGAAGGACCACACACAGGAACCACACACACAGGAACCAGGAAGATGAACACAGTATGGGACAGGACATACAGGATCATGATCAGGGACAGCAGACAGTTAAGTGACTTTAGGCAGGTGTCCTCTTCAGTTCTTCTTTCTTGGTCCATCAAGGCGAGAGAATACGTGGCTGCAACTAGGATGGATAGCAACCACTATATGGTGCTGTAAGCCTTGTATACATTTGTGACATTGGCCTCTAGGGGAGCCAGGCTGAGATAGCTTAAATTGGACAAAATGCAAAGAATGGGCAGGCAAAGCCCTAAATACTGGTGGTTTTTCTTCCATAAGATACACCAAGCCAGCAACAAACAGCTTTTAATCACCTCATTGGTCATTCAGAAGACAAAACAGTTTCCTTAAAATTATCCAGCCCTTTGGCTAGCACCCAGACAGCCAACTCAAATATGATGGGGATTACTGAAAATCTTTATCCATTGTATGTAAAAAAGTTTTACCAATCCCAAAGGATCAGACACATTACACATTACACATTCAGTTCTTACCCAAATACATGCTTAAAGTCAATGCTTATTAACTAAACGTATATTTATTAGAAAAAAAGAAAGAATAATGGTTAAAAATTCAGAATACATACACAGATGAAAATGAAGTTCTTAGGTCAGTTTCAAAGTAGAGAAGACAACTGAGTTGCAAAGTTTTTAATTTGCAAAGTCTCTGGAAATTACCTGAATGGCTTGGGGGTCATCAGTTCTTGTTTAAAGCTTCCTTTTTAGAAATCCAATCCAGAGAAATGAAGACTAAATAGTCCATGTACAGAGTTCGTTCAAATTCTCTCATGAGAATTAGCAGGGTGATACCAGGCTGGTGCTGAGATCCCAATCTTGCGATCCAAACTTTCCCTGACAAGCTCATCTGCAAATGAAGCTGTGAAACAAAGGACTGAGACCCATCCAGATACTGGATGTACACAAGAGGGACTATACAAGCCTGAAAACTCCACAATTCTATTGAAAGCTTAATATATATGGACTTTCAAATCATTTGTATGTATCTGATTGCTTTAATCAGTTAACACTTCTCATCTTGTTTGTTTCTTTCTTTTTATAATAAACCTTTAGTTTTAGTTACTAAAGGATTGGCTGGCAGCATGGTATTTTAGATAAGATCCAAAATCATATTGATCTGGTAATGTGGCTGACCCTTTAGGGTCAAGAGAACTTTTTGGTAAAGAGATAAAGTTGTAATAACTTATCTCTTTACTGGACCTAGTGGCTGATAGGAAACCAGAGACTGAAATGCAGTAAAGGGGGCTGCGTATTTTTCGGTTTAGCTTCTTGATAACAGTGTGGGGAATCAGAGGCACTGTTTGTGGCTGGTAGGGGAGTCTAACTTCAGTGTTACTCACCAGTGCTGGAAGAATCTGCTCTCCTTTTGCAGCCTGCCCTGATCTTGGCATTTTCAGGTGTTTCCCTAGGCATGTACGGGTTACAACATTATATCAGCCAATTGGATGTTTCCATTTTCCTGCTTTATGCACACGTCTCATGCTAAGGTTTGTGCACACATTTCACTAGGGTTTCAGATACTCTGTGCTCAGACTCACCCAATCAGGCGTGAGAAGAAACAAAAAGGTACCAAATTAGATTTCAGGGTAAACCAGAGTTCAGAAACATGAAGGGTATCTTTAATAAAATAGAGGAACTGGGTAACACTATGGTCTAGGCCCAAGGGTGGGTCTGAGAGCAAAGGTTTCCTATGTTCTACTTCCATGGTGATATTTAATTAATTAACATTTTTAAAGAGCTAAGCTTCACCAGAAAGCTTCCAAAGCCCTTCAGTGGCTGGGGGCCTAGTGGCTCCAAACTCATAGCTGATTTGGACAGTTGTCCTTTGAAAAACTCTTTAAAAAATATTTAGTATCTAAGACAGAACCCAGGAAAAAGCCATTGGCTTTTACTATTTGTATATATAATAATAGCTCCATCATGCTAGACTCTGCACACACACACAGAAAGATGCAACCCCTTTCTCAAGTCCAAGACAGGTGCAGCAAGTAAATGTGGGAAACATGATAGAAGTAGAGATGGAGGTCAGGGATATCAGTAATAAGATCACATGGTTGCATAGATTATCTATGTGCACAACTTGCCTCTGATCTTTACCACACTTTCCAAAAATAACTAGGACCTTTCTCACTACAGCTTTTGCCCCAGGTGCTGCTGGTGGATGGTTGGGGTTGGGAAGCAGTGTTTCCTGCCTGTAACTGACCAAGTAGATCTGTTTCTAGCTCAGTAGACTTTCTGTCCCTACCTCCCTTCTAGTTTTCTTCCTGTTACTCTGCTCTGTCCCTTTTTCAGTCTCTGTTTGTTTCTTACCGTTTGATGTCTCTTTCCTCTGCCTTCCCGTCTTACCTCCTTCCCCACTCCATTCTCTCTCTCTCTTCCTCTCTCACTCTTCGAATCTAAACACAAGTTATTGATTGATTGATTTTGATTCTTTGACTTTGCCCTGTAAACTCTCTTTAACTGATCATCATAACCTTTCCTTCAGTGATGTGTGGCCCCTGATGGTACAACCAGACTTAATAGATGGCAGAGTACTTAGTTGGGGTAAATTTATGGTCTCCCCCTAGGTGTGGAGGTCCATAAGGACACAGTGGGGAAGGAAGGAAACAGAGAGGTCATGCAGGAAGACCCTTTCCCCAACCCAGCAAGGGCATAGCCAGTGATTTGTGCAGACCCACTAGCCAAACTCTTAAACAGAAGGGAAGCACAGGGTCTATGGCCACTCCGGTAGCCCTGAATGTACAGTAGGGGCCAAAATGCTTTACCTGTGAGTCCCCTAGAAAATCCCTGAGTCAGGCCTGTGCACAGGACGATTGTGCCGGAGTCAAGTCAGAGTGATGCAGCTAGCATAGTTTCACAGAGACTTGTGGCATCACAGCCATGATTCACCCATTCATCATCAGCCTATGTTGCTCCCATGCCGGGCCTCTCACATTATATCACAGAGCTCTGCTGCTTCTTCACTGACTTGGTTCCCAGTTAATCAGTTAGTTCAGGTTTTGAACACTCTTTCATCCTTTTTTAACAATGAAAGCTCTGTGCTTTAAAAGAAAAGTCCTACATATGTGTCATATTCTTTTCTTTCTTACAACTTTACTTTTCATGTCATTTGATTTATACTAGCTGTGACTGATAATAAGAAATATCTGTTGTTGCAGTAGATAAGGCATGCATAGTTTTATATGTGAAATTTAATCATAAACATGGGAATTTCCTGTCCTCTCAAAATATTGTTGCATAAAACTTGATAAAGGAAAGGCTTAGCAAACAGAAAGAGAAAGCCATGAAAGCAGAGACAGAGATGTCGAGAATAGACAGAGAGGGTCCAGAGATGTCTGGGGATTAATAGTAATAAAAAAAATCAGATTCCCTTTAGAGCAGTGAATGAAAGACCTTAGAACTATTGGAAAAGAGACAAAAGAAGACACTCTAAAGGGAAAGAGGGATACATGATGGAGCCTGATGACAAATCATGAGGGATTGGTCCCTGAAGAGGACAGAGAGAAAAATGCCCTTGGAACAGAGAGAGAGAAGGAAGTAATCTGGGTGGATTCTTCCAAGTGAAAACAATTCAGATTACAGATTTTAACAAAATAATTGTGTGCACAGGTAGCACCTACTGAAACTATATTGCAGATGTACTCTGAAAAGTGACTGTAAAATTGGCATTGTCGTATTTAACAGATCAGCACCATATTTAGAGTCAGATATTTTTACGTTAGTGACAAAAAATAAGTTTTTACTACTCTTCTGTTAGCGCTGCAGACCTAAGACAGCTGTGGGGGTGGAGGCTGATCCCATTCTGGCACTCCCATCCTCAAGAAAAAGATTAACTAAGGGATAGTCTACACTAGAAGCACTGCATTGGAGCTGCGCCACTGTAGTGCATCTGATGAAGACGCTCTATGCCGATGGGAGAGAACTCTTTTACCAGCATAATAAATCCACCTCCACGAGAAACAGTAGCTATGTCAGCATGAGAAACCCTCCCGCCGACATAGCGCTGTCCACACAGGCACTTAAATCAGTGTAACTTATGTCGCTCAGGGGGGTGGCTTATTCACACCTCTGAGTGACAAGTTATACTGAAGTGATAGTGTAGATCTGGCCTAAGTTATAATTGCAAGGCCAAGTGCTGCACTTGGTTACAACTGTGCAACCCAACTGCCTGAAATTGGGTTGAATAAGTGTGAATAAAGGCAGTTTTTGAAGACAATGTTAGTTTCTCTCCACTGGCACAAGGAGATGGAATTTACATCTTGATGCTAGTGAGGGCTATTGCACTTTGTGGGAGAGTCTCCCATGGGGAAGGACAGGGGATATTTTCATTGCCACCTCAGGGATTCTGCTAGGATGGGACTATGTTAAGCACTCCCCATGTATTCAGATTCTGGTACTGTATTAAATTATATGTCTAGTATGTCACCTATAATTCTCTTTCTCTTTTTCAAGCCCCAGGGGTGGGAATTGCATCTGTATATTTAGGTTGTGCTCTCTGAATTTTTAATTAACAAAGGTAAAGTGTTCCCCTTATTTGGAACAGCAGGTGGTCAGGTTTGTGGTGGTTCTAATTTTGTATGGAGTTTTCTTCCACAGTCCAACTCCCTAAAAAGCTCTGTCTGCTGCACAAATGAGCTTTACTCTTGTGATAGGCAAGTTTATTGTGCCAGAGGAGTAGAGTTATGGACTGCAGTCCTTGACCCAACATTTTTGATGATATTTTTAGATAGCCCACCCCCAGATCATTAAACTCCTGGAAGATAAGGGCTGAGACTTTTAATATTGACATGATACTCCATGGGAACTAGGATGCCTTTGTAGTGAATGGAGGACAAGGTTTGGTGTACGTGCTGTAGCCCATGTTGCTAAGGAGACATGTTGCTGCATTTTGTATTAGTTGTAATTTCCTGGGGGCTCATAGAATCATAGAATCATAGAATATTAGAGTTGGAAGGGACCTCAGGAGGTCATCTAGTCCAACCCCCTGCTCAAAGCAGAACTAACCTCAGCTATATCATCCCAACCAGGGCTTTGTCAAGCCTCAGCTTAAAAACCTCTAAGGATGGAGATTCCACCACCTCCCTAGGTAACCTATTCCAGTGCTTCACCACCCTCCTAGTAAAAAACTTTTTCCTAATGTCCAACCTAGACCTCCCCCCTGCAACTTGAGACCGTTGCTCCTTGTTCTGTCATCTGCCACCACCGAGAACAGCCTAGCCCCATCCTCCCTGGAACTCCCTTTCAGGTAGTTAAAGGCCGCTATCAAATCCCCCCTCACTCTTCTCTTTTGCAGACTAAACAAGCCCAGTTCCCTCAGCCTCTCCTCATAAGTCCTGTGCTCCAGCCCCCTAATCATTTTTGTTGCCCTCTGCTGCACTCTCTCCAACTTCTCCACATCCTTTTTGTAGTGGAGGGCCCAAAACTGGACACAATATTCTAAATGCGGCCTCACCAATGCCGAATAGAGGGGAATAATCACTTCCCGTGACCTGCTGGCAATGCCCCTCCTAATGCAGCCCAATATGCCATTAGCCTTCTTGACAACCAGGGCACACTGCTGACTCATATCCAGCTTTTTATCCACCATTATCCCCAGGTCCCTTTCTGCAGAGCTGCTGCCCAGTTCGTCGGTCCCCAGTCTATAGCTATGCAAGTAGATTGACTACAGTAATACAATCAGAAGTTGTGAAGGTGGGTATTATAGAAGCCAGGCCACTATCCATCAGGATAGGACCATTTTCTAGCCAGGCATGGATGGTATAACACATTGGATGCTGCTCTTTGAGAGTTTAATATCAGTAGGAATCTAGGAGCATTCCTAAACTCCAGTCTAACTTGGCCAATTATGGGTAAGCAACTTTAGCCAGGGGAGATTTCTCTGTGGCTGCAAATCTCTTAGATATTTTCCTTTGCCAAACAGCATGACATCAGTCTAACCAGCTGCTTTGCATCTATTAACTGATTTCAGCCAGTCACAGCTAGCTTAGTGACAGTAGCATTGTCATATGTTGTGAAGGACAAAAAGAGCTGTTCCAGAGAGGTAGCTGTGTTCGTCTGTTTTTAGCAAAACAGCGAGAGTTCTGTGGCACCTTAAAGACTAACAAATTTATTTGGGCATAAGCTTTCATGAGCAGAAACCCACTTCATCAGATGCATGAAGTGGAAACTTCAGTTTCGTAGGTATATATATACATGCAAGGATGGGCATCACAGAGAGGAGGGCGAGTGTTAATGAGGTTAATACAATCAGGGTGGATGAGGCCATTCACAACAGTTGATGAGAAGGTGTGAATGTCAAAAGGGGGAACATTACTCTTTGTAGTGGGCTAGCCACTCCCAGTCTTTATTCAGACATAGTCTGATAGTGTCAAGTTTGCATATGAGTTCCAGCTCTGCAGTTTCACGCTGGAGTTTGTTTTTGTGGCTTTTTTGTTGAAGTATGGCAACTTTCAAGTCTGTTACTGAGTGTCCAGGGAGACTGAAGTGCTCTCCTACTGGTTTTTGAATGTTACCATTCCTGATATCTGATTTGTGTCCATTTATTCTTTTGGATAGAGACAGTCCTGTTTGGCCAATGTACATGGCAGAGGGGCATTGTTGGCACATGATGGCGTATATCATATTATGTGCAGGTGAACGAGCTTCTGATAGTGTGGCTGATGTGGTTAGGACCTGTGATGGTGTTACAGAACTCTCGCTGTTTAGCTAAAGAGAGCTGTGTGCCATCTGCTTATTGTTCAGAAAACCATGAAAATGTGAGCAGGGTGTAAAATGATGCAGCGTTATCTTCCTGAGTCTGCAGCCTATGTGATAATAGTTTTGAGATATGTGTACTGTCCCTTTCATTACAGGAGAATGTTAATTCTGAAACCCACATAACAGATGAAATGGCAGTATTGTTAACTATTTTACTACAGAGCATTTTAACAGAAACATCCTACTAATATGCTTTGTCTACAGTCCCAAATTGCCTCTCACTCCTGTCTACAGACCGAAAGCTCCAACTTCCTCTACCCTGCTGCCAGAATCTCCAGCTTCAGTCCTGACAACTTCTGTGAACTGGTTATAAATTGCCAATACAAAACACTGTGGTGTTTTGGAAACTGAAAGTATGAGTTGGTGAAAGTAAATTGAATTTAATATAAACAAAATACAGGGACTTACTGTAGAGACTATATTTATTTTCATGGCGGCTCAGCTAAAGGCTCCTGTTCCCCTGATTCAGGCTATGGAGAGGAGTAACTGAATCAGCAAGAATTCCTCCTCAGGCTTCTCCTGCAGTGGGAGCTCTTCACAACCCCTTTCTGAGCCATGACAAGTGGTTGGGTTTTTTTAGATGAAAAATATAAAATATGGTGCCCATGTCTCTGCACCTTAATTTAACTGCAAGCACAAAATTGTGTCCATACTTCTGGAGTTGTTCTAGTTCTAGTTGAACCCCAGCTAATAATCAGGGCCTTATAAATATAAACCCAGCTTTCTAAAGGTATTGAATCACTGCTGGGCTCAATGTTGCAATGCATAATTAATTTAGGAGACTAAATTCTTTTTGACAATGAGACTTAGGCTATGTCTACACGACAGACCTTACAGATCTGTGCCACTGTAAGGTCTCCCATGTAGCCACTCTATGCCAATTATGATGGCATAATTAAACGATCCCCAGCAAGTGGTGGTAGCTATCTCCCGTGGACAGAGTTGTCCACACCAGCACTTTTGTTGGTGAAACTTATGTCGGTCGGGTGTGTTTTTTTCACACCCTTGACCAACAAAAGTTTTGCCGACAAAAGTGCTAGTACAGACAAAGCCTAAGGCTCCTAAATCAGTTAAGCATTGTAATGCTGAATTCAGCAAATTTTAAATACCTTAAAAACCTGGATTTATTGTTTAGAATCAGAGAGGATTCCCTCCACTGTTAAAAATATGCTTCTTGCCTGAACTGCTTTCTCACTTCACAGTCTCATCTAATTTTAGCAACAGTAATTGTAAGTATCTTCTTTAGCTCTGAATGGAGAAAATATCATTTGAAGAGTTTGCTGGAACAGGTGTTGTTGAATCAAACTGTGAAGATGAGAAACCACTTAGATTTTTAGAATTGCAAATGGAAGCTCGCTCGCTCTCTTTCCCTTCTACAAACCACTGAACAATAACATAAAAATATGAAACACACATTCAAGAAGCTGACAGTCTTATTTTCAACCTATTTTGGCTTAATGATATCGCCATGGTCTCCATTGTTTGGTGTTGGAGTCACATAGTCTGCTGATGTACAGATAATGTCCCAGTTCCAAACTAATAGCTTTCTGTTTTTAGCATATTTAAAGCACAACTGTTAGGAAATGCAAACTCCAGAAAAGCATGAGCTCTGCAACAAAATAAAGCAATTGCCTCATTTCCTCTGTCTCATTACAATCCAGTAGCAAAAAGTAAAGGATATATTTCATATTAGTATCAAATTATGAAAGGCATCTGTACCAGCTTAGTTACAGTCTAAGAATGCTCAGACTTGTAAGGAAAATTAGCCTGCTACCTGCCTGACAATAACTTGAGAAAGAAGATTTGAGCCATTATGGAACTATATCCTAAGAGAAGGGCTTGTCAAGATTTAGTATAGGAGAAAGGAGAAGAGGGAGCAGCACATTAGAGATAGTATGGGGGTAGGGGAGAAAGAGCAACAGATTAAAAAGGCAGGAATAAAATGTTTAACCAGACTGACAAAAATTTAATGTGACTGACAAAATTGCAGGCAGGAGACCAGAGTGACATTTTGTCAGCTGGGCTGTATACACCATACTGGTTCTATTAAACCACTAAAAGGAAATAAAAATAAATGGTTTTCACACAGAGCTAAATGTTATGCTGATTGGACATATGCACCATGCCACCTTAGTGAAGTAAATGGGTATGAAGATAAGAACATAAGACTGGCCCTCCTGAGTCAGGTCAATGGTCCATCTAGTCCAGTATCCTGTCTTCCAACAGTGGCCGGTGCCAGTTGTTCAGAGGTAATGAACAGAACAGGGCAATTATTGAGTGGTCCAGTCCCAGCTTCTGGGAGTCAAAGGCTTAGGGACATCGAGAGCATGAGGTTGCGTCTCTGACCATCTTGGCTAATAGCATTAGATGGACCTATCCTTCAGGAACTTATCTCATTCTTTTTTTAACCCAGATATACTTTTGGCATTCACAACATCTCCTGGCAATGAGTTCCACAAGCTGACTGTGCATTTTGTGAAGTTCTTCCTTAGTTTGTTTTAAACTTGCTGCCTATTAATTTCATTGAGTGACCCCTGATTCTTGTGTTATGTGAAGGGGTAAATAACACTTCCCTCTGCATCTTCTCCACATCATTCATGATTGTGTTAGTTGTCTCTTTTCTAAGTTGAACAGTCCCAGTCTTTTTAATGTCATATGGAAGCTGTTCCATACCCCTAATCATTTTTGTTGCCATTTTCTGTATTTTCTCTAATTCTAATAAATCTTTTTTGAGGTGAGCAACCAGAACTGAATACAGTATTCAAGGTGTGGGTGTAGCATGAATTATATACTGCCATTATGACATTTTCTGTCTTATCTATCCCTTTTCTTATGGTTCCTAACATTGTTAGCTTTTTTGACTGCTGCGTCACATTGAACAGATGTTTTCAGAGAACTATCTGTGATGAGACTATGTGGCTCTGGGAAAAGAGATAAAGGAGTTTGAAGCGCAAATGGTGTTCTCATCCATCCTCCCTGTTCAGGGAAAAGGCCCAGGTAGGGACCGTCACATTGCGGAAGTAAATGCGTGGTTACGCAGGTGGTGTCGAAGAGAGGGCTTTGGATTCTTCGATCATGAAATGTTGTTCCAGGAAGAAGGACTACTAGAAAGAGACGGGATTCACCTAACGAAGAGAGGGAAGAGTATCTTCGCAGACAGGCTGGCTAACCTAGTGAGGAGGGCTTTAAACTGGGTTCGACGGGGGACGGAGATCTAAGCCCGAAGGTAAGTGGGGAAGAGGGACACCACAAGGAAGCAGAAGGAGGAGGGTGCAGCAGGGGAGGCCTCCCGATTCATACTGTGAAAGTAGGCTCATCGGCTACTTATCTCAAGTGCCTGTACACGAATGCAAGAAGCCTGGGAAACAAGCAGGAGGAACTGGAAGTCCTGGCACAGTCAAGAAACTATGACATGATTGGAATAACTGAGACTTGGTGAAGTAACTCACACGACTGGAGCACTGTCATGGATGGGTATAAACTGTTCAGGAAGGACAGGCAGGGGCGAAAGGGTGGAGGAGTTGCACTGTATGTAAGAGAGCACTATGATTGCTCTGAGCTCCAGTATGAAACTGGAGATAAGCCAGTTGAGTGTCTCTGGGTTAAGCTTAGAAGCAAGAACAATAAGAGTGATGTCGTGGTGGGTGTCTGTTATAGACCACCAGACCAGGAGGATGAGGTAGATGAGACTTTCTTTACTCAACTACGGAAAGTTTCCAGTTCACAGGACCTGATTCTCATGGGGGACTTCAATCACCCTGACATCTGCTGGAAGAGCAATACAGCAGAGCACAAACAATCCAGGAAGTTTTTGGAGAGTGTCGCAGACAATTTCCTGGTGCAAGTGCTGGAGCAACCAACTAGGGGCCGTGCTTCTCTTGACCTGCTGCTCACAGACAGGGAAGATTTGGTAAGGGAAGTAGAAGTGGGTGGCAACCTAGGCAGCAGTGACCATGAGATGGTCGAGTTCAGGATCCTGACAAAAGGAAGAAAGGAGAACAGCAGGATATGGACCATGGACTTCAGAAAAGCGGACTTTGATTCCCTGAACTGATGGGCAGGATTCCCTGGGAGGCTAATATGAGAGGGAAAGGAATCCAAGAGAGCTGGCTGTATTTTAAAGAAACCTTATTGAGGGCACAGGAGCAAACCATCCCTATGTGCAGAAAGAATAGCAAATATGGTAGGCGTCCAGCTTGGCTTAACAAAGAAGTCTTTGGCGAACTTAAACACAAAAAAGAAGCTTACAAGAAGTGGAAGCTTGGTCAGATGACTAGGGAGGATTATAAAATACTGCTCGAACATGCAGGAATGAAATCAGGAAGGCCAAAGCACAATTGGAGTTGCAGCTAGCAAGAGATGTGAAGGGGAACAAGAAGGGCTTCTACAGGTATGTTGCCAACAAGAGGAAGATTAGGGAAAGTGTGGGCCCCTTAGAGAATGAGGGAGGCAACCTAGTGACAGAGGATGTGGAGAAAGCTGAGGTACTCAATGCCTTTTTTGCCTCTGTCTTCACAGACAAGATCAGCTCCTAGACTGCTTCACTGTGTGGCACAGAATGGGAAGGAGGCGAACATCCTGCAGTGCTGAAGGAACAGGTCCAAGACTATTTAGAAGGATTGGACATACACAAGTCCATGGGGCCGGATGCAATGCACCCGAGGGTGCTGAGGGAGTTGGCTGAGGTGATTTCAGAGCCATTGGCTATTATCTTTGAAAGCTCGTGGCAACAGGGGGAGGTCCCTGAGGACTGGAAAAAAGCTAATATAGTGCCCATCTTCAAAAAAGGGAGGAAAGAGGATCCAGGGAACTACAGACCAGTCAGCCTCACCTCAATCCCTGGAAAAATCATGGAGCAGGTCCTCAAGGAATCCATTTTAAGGCACTTGGAAGAGAGGAAGGTGATCAGGAACAGTCAACACGGATTCACCAAGGGAAAGTCATGCCTGACCAAACTGCTTGCTTTCTATGATGAGGTGACTGGCTCTGTGGATGTAGGGAAGGTGGTGGATGTGATATACCTTGACTTTAGCAAAGCTTTTGATACTGTCTCTCACAGTATTCCTATCAGCAAGTTAAAGAAGTATGGGTTGGATGAATGGACTATAAAATGGATAGACAACTGGCTAGAGCATAGGGCTCAATGAGTAGTGATCAATGGCTCCATGTCTAGCTGGCAACCGGTCACAAGCGGAGTGCCCCAGGGGTTGGTCCTGGGGCCGGTTTTGTTCAACATCTTCATTAATGATCTGGAAGATGGGGTAGATTGCACCCTCAGCAAGTTTGCGGATGACACTAAGCTGGGGGGAGTGGTAGATACCCTGGAAGGTAGGGATAGGATACAGAGTGACCTAAACAAACTGGAGGATTGGGCCAAAAGAAATCTGATGAGGTTCAACAAAGAAAAGTGCAGAGTCCTCCACTTAGGAAGGAAGAATCCTATGCACAGCTATAGACTGGGGACCGACGAGCTAGGCAGCAGTTCTGCAGAAAAGGACCTGGGGGTAACAGTGGATAAAAATCTGGGTATGAGTCAGCAGTGTGTCCTGGTTGTCAAGAATGCTAATAGCATATTGGGCTGCATTAGGAGGAGCATTGCCAGCAGGTCGCGGGAAGTGATTATTCCCCTCTATTCGGCATTGGTAAGGCCGCATTTAGAGTATTGTGTCCAGTTTTGGGCCCTCCACTACAAAAAGGATGTAGACAAGTGGGAGAGAGTACAGCGGAGGGCAACAAAAATGATTAGGGGGCTGGAGCACAGGACTTATGAGGAGAGGCTGAGGAAACTGGGTTTGTTTAGTCTGCAAAAGAGAAAAATGAGGGGGGATTTGATAGCAGCCTTTAACTACCTGAAAGGGGGTTCCAGGGAGGATGGGGCTAGGCTATTCTCGGTGGTGGCAGATGACAGAACAAGGAGCAACGGTCTCAAGTTGCAGTTGGGGAGGTCTAGGCTGGACATTAGGAAAAAGTTTTTCACTAGGAGGGTGGTGAAGCACTGGAATAGGTTACCTAGGGAGGTGGTGGAATCTCCATCCTTAGAGGTTTTTAAGCTGAGGCTTGACAAAGCCCTGGTTGGGATGATATAGCTGAGGTTAGTTCTGCTTTGAGCAGGGGGTTGGACTAGATGACCTCCTGAGGTCCCTTCCAACTCTAATATTCTATGATTCTATGAGTCCAAGAAGTCTTTCTTGAGTGATAACAGCTAATTTAGATCTCATTGTTTTGTATGTATAGTTGGGATTACATTTTCCAATGTGCATTACTTTGCATTTATCAACATTGAATTTCATCTGCCATTTTGTTGCTCAGGTACCCATTTCTGTGAGATCCCTTTGTAACTATTTGCAGTCATCTTTGGATTTGGCTATCTTGAGTAATTTTATATCATCTGCAAACTTTGCCACCTCACTGTTTACATCTTTTTCCATATCACTTTTGAATATGTTGAACAGAACAAGCCCCAGTCCAGATCCTTTGAGGGACCTCTATTTACCTCCTTCCACGGTGAAAGCTGACCATGTTTTCCTACCCTTTGCTTTCTATCCTTTTGACTAGTTACTGATCCATGACAGGATCTTCCCTCTTATCCCACGGTTGCTTACTTTACTTAAGAGCCTTTGGCGAGAGATCTTGTCAAAGACTTTCTGAAAGTCCAGATATGCTATATCCACTGGATCACTCTTGTCCACATGTTTGTTGATTCCCTTAATAAAATTGTAACAAATTGGTAAGGCCTGATTTCTCATTACAAAAGCCATGTTGACTCTTCCTCAACATATTGTGTCCATCTATGTGTCTGATCATTCTGTTCTTTACTATAGTTTAAACCAGTTTGCCTTCTAATTTCAGGTGTAAGATGGTGTAAGCAAGCATAAAAATTGACCCCAGTTTCTGCATTTTTTTATAATACATTTTGTATCCAAGTGTAAACAGGATATGAATGACCTCCCCCCTGACATCTAGTGATGCACTGGAGGGAAAAAAGACTTCAGGAACAGATCATGTTTGCATAGACATGCCTACTCTGCCTCTGTGCACAGCATGATGGAGCTGCTTTGCCAAAATGATCAATTCTTGCTAATTTTGGGTTACAAATCACTCTATAGTATTTGAATGCAGGGATAATGAAATGTTGCTGTCCTTATTATAAAAGTAAAGGGCAGTAGAACTGTTCTTAGCAAGTCCTGATTGATAGGATTACCCTAAATTGAACCTCACTTGCTAAGCAGGGGCCATAGGGATGCCAAATCCCAATAAAGATGAGAATGGGTAGGGACAAGTATTCCTACCTGCTGGTGTGGACTCTGCCTCAAGAGTCCTAGATGCCATTTAACCTGCTTCACTCCAGTATTAATGATAGAGCTGATTAAAGTCAGTGCAGAGTCCTTGTTTCCAGTAGGTGATTCCTGGAGCTGTCCTCACTGCTGAACAAGTCTAGCAGTTAAACTTCAGATCTTCTGTGGGAACAGTGAAAGGCAACACAGAAACTATATTGGCAGTGAGGTTCTCTACTACCTTCTGAAATCACTGAGAGCTGGGTTAAGTGGTGGAACCTCATTACATGACATGGCAGCAGCAGAGAGACAGTGGCGGCAGAGAGACATTGGTAGCAGACAATGGCGGGACGGTGGGCAGCAGTGGCAGAGAGACAGCAGTAGCAGAGGGCAGAAGTTCTGAGCCAGTTGCAGAGGCAGCAGCAGATACATTGTTCGATGTCCCCCCAACCCAGGGGTGAGAGCTGAACCCCATGAACATGCCTCTGAACTCTGGCCAAGGAAAGCTACCTGTGGATGGAGTACAGCAGAGGGAGAGGGGAGTGATGTATTAAAGGGACATTCATTTATGGGACTTACCCACCACGCGGTGAGAAACTGAAGCAAAGGACACTGCCCAACATACTGTGAGGTTGGGTTTTCTTATGGTTGCATGCTTTCGAATGTGGTTGTGATGTTTTCCCAAATTAATGCTTGCTTCTCTTCCCTTTTAATAAAAGTTCTTTTGTTATACACAGACTCAGTGCTTGCAAGTGGGGAAGTATTGCCTGTCAGAGACGCCCAGTGGTGGTGTTAAATTTTCTTAGATTACTGGTGTGGGACCGAGTTGGTTCTGTTTTGTATTGTTAAGAGGAACCCTATCTACGAAACTTGGACCTTGTTGCTGTTAACTCCACCTAGCAGAAGGGTTACATAAGAGTACAACATACCGTATTTCCCCATGTATAAGACGCACCTTTTTTCGAAAAATTTGGGGTCTAAAAACTGGGTGCGTCTTATACAGTGGTACTTACCGGTGATGTACCGTAATACATTTATTTTCAAATTTCGGGCCCCAAAATTAATGTGCATCTTATACATGGGAGCGTCTTATACATGGGGAAATACGGTACTTGCAGCAGATTCTGCTGTTAATTACACTGGTGTAAATACAGACTCCATTGATTTACATTAGTAGAACTGAAAGAAGTATCTAGTCCATTACATTTTCCATCCTGGTTTTTTGTAGTACGTAACTGACAGTGAAAAAGGCAAGCATGTCTCATTGGCATGTATTCTGTGAAGTCTGTGTTTTGAGATTCTTGGATGGGAGGTGAGACAGAAGTAAATAAATGAGTCACCATGAATAATCCAGCCAATTATCCTCTCTTTCTGCCTCATGTGAGCTGACTCCACTTTCTCAAATGCATTGGTAACATTTTTCTTGAATGTTCATGTTTTTTCTTGATTGTTCATAGCTCTATGGATTGGTTCTGATGAGCTCCCTGTGAGTATTCTGTGGTCAATACTTGCAAGTTGAGTTGTGTTTGTCAGGTGGGACTGCTCAAACTAGGGTATTGTTTCTGCTCCCTGGCTGGATGGGTGCACAACATTTCAGGCACAAAAATGCATGCTAGGACCCTTGCTCTCCTCCCTGGTTCTCAGGGCAAAAGCCACCCTTTCAGAAAGAATCATCTGGGAGAATCTCTGAGGGACCTTTTGCAAAAAGGGTCTGTGCCTCTTTTAGTTCTCCTTGTGGTAGTGTAGTTCTGCACTTTTCATAACTGTGGGCAGCGCTTAATAGGTGCAACCTAGCTCAGTGTACGCACAATGGGAGGCAATGGGATATGTTTTATGAATAAGAGTGAAGAAACTGTCAGTCATATAGTATAGGCATTTCCTTATCAGAAAAAAACACATCCCTAAATGAATGCCCTTATAATATATACATGCACATATAAGTCCTGTGAGAGCAATGTAAATCAGAGTAATTCCATTTACATTAGTAGAATTAAATCATTTTTACACCAGTAGAGGTGAGTGGTGAAATAGGCCCATAAATTGCATGTGTGTATGTAACTTATTAGAGAGACAAGGTGGGTGAGGTAATATCTTTTATTGGACCAACTTCTGTTGGTGAGCGAGACGAGCTTTTTAATTTACAAAGCTCTTCTTCAGGTCTAGGAAATTAACTCAGAGTGTCACTGCTAAATACAAGGTGGAATAGATTTAGCATAAGTAGTTAACATGCATTTCAAGGGATCATTCAGGTGAAGTGGCCCATTAATACTGCTCCACTCATAGGAAGGGAGGGTCATACTGAAAGAATTACTTGTGCACATACATTTCAAAATTATATATGAGTGTCATATTTAGTGGATATTCATGGGCTATGAGTTTGCAGGTAGAGCCCACTGTATGGTGTGAAAATTCCATGTAGTTTGGAAACATAAAGTGACAGATTAGAGGGTTAAATGTAGGCCACTTTGATGGTGGTTCTTTGAATATTCAGAGAGAAGTGAAGGGATTAAGATTCATACTGTGAAGTGAGGAGAAGTGATCCGTACAAAGAAGCAAAGGAAATAACTTCACTTTGCCCTCCCTGCTCTGAGGTATGTGTGGAAATATAGGCATTAAACTGAGTAGGCGGGTAAAACAGGATTGTAGGCTCAGGAAATGGACACAGGTATTTCTCCACTTTGCACCAACTGCCTTATAATTAAATGAAACATCAACAACCCATGTATTTTGTTAGCCATGCAGGGCACCAGGAAGATGTCACCCTAATTTGCCATTCTCTGCACTGGCTTCCCATTGAACTCAAGGTTGCTGTCCTGATTTTGAAAGCCCTGGATGGAACCAGAACTGGCTGCTTGAGAGAGTGTGTGTGTGTCTTTGCTACCACGGCAGCTTTGTTCCAGTGGTTCATTGGAATAGGGAGGGGCTTGTGACTGTGGATGACAGAACCTTCACAGAAGCCAGATCCTGGCTATGGAACCCACTGCCTGATTAAATAAGAATGACATCTAACCTTACTGTGGTCAGTGCTTAAATGTGAATGTCCACTCTTCACTCCTGCTCTCCCACAACAATATATGACTTTCATCCTTATAGCTAAGTAAAAACAACTAAAGAAATGAAACCAAGCCTGCTCTTCACTACCAGGAAAGAAAAAGAAAGATTCATTTTTGTGGCCATGGGAAACACTTTGATATTATGGTGGAGAGGACCAATTTAAGAAGGTAGACTGAGAGTTGCTAACATCATATTCATGGAGATATATTGCTTCAGTGCTGCACTGCTTAAATGCCAAGTTGGCCAATTTAAGAGGAGGAAAAAAAAGGGGGGGCAGGAGGGAGGGAATCCAGTGTATGGAAATTCCCTTGTCTCCTATGTCAGTTTTTGTCAACTCACCAGAATAAATGTAAATTCTCTATGTCACTCTACGTTCATTATGATTATCATAAGAAAAGAAATGTCAGGTTTCTTGCACAATTCCTAAATCCCTTCCACAGTTCCTTATGCTACTGCATATGTCTGACGTCTTTAAGAAATAGTGTTGTAAAGACTATGAATACACAACACACCTATCAAGCCATGCAGAAAATCTACAGGGCATGCCGTAAGCTCAAGACATCAAACAGAACTTTTACTGTTAGAAAGGTAGATGGAGATTTAACCAGGGAAGTTGGGGGAGAGGGAGGATTTTTGTGTTTAACATTTAATTGTGGGTTCATTTAAAATGTTGTGGGGTGAAGATAGGCTGTATGAGCAGCAAAGGTTTTCAGCAACAGGTTTCCAGTCTCCTAGAACTTTTGAGTCTGATGCTGAGGAATTTTTGGGTTTATTGGAAGATCTAGCTCCTTGGAAGATCAGGCCTCACAGGACACAAAAGGACTAAAAGGGAAGTGGTTGGGCAGGCATGTTCACACCAGCCTTGACGATTGGTTGGTTTTTGTTTTTTTTTAATTCTTGCTTCCTGAAAGCATGACACTGCCTATCAGAGTTCTCTTTTGTGGGCTGGGGAAGAAGACACATAACAAATGCTAGCACAATGACATCAGGTGCTTGTGATGGGGTTTATATACCCCTCCTCTGCTGCCCCCGCCCCCCTCCGCCCCACAGGCTAAGGGAGTGATGGAGCAGTACTGGGCAAGAGAGCCCCACTCCACCGCAGCTGCAGAGCACACTGCTTAAAAAGGGACTCTGACAGTCAGGCAGGGGAAAAGTGAAAGAGAGATTGTCTGCAGGGAAGATTCCAGTTTGTGGCTTCCAGGACAGAGCAATCCACGGGACAAGGGTCTGAACTGTGGGTAAGGCCTGTCTGGGAGGCCAGGGGTCTGACCCTTTTCTCTCCTCTGCTCCCTGACAGGTGAGAATAACTGGACAATGAGAAGTGAGCTGGGAAGTACCCATTTGACTGAACTGATTAGACAGATTGGGAATTCTCCACTGGGTGGGGCAGTGAGCTGTGACCATGTGCCAAACTGAAGGAAGAGCAGGGAGGTAGGAAATGGCCCAGGGGAGGCTGGTCTGGTGTATCAGCAAGAGGCTTTGAAACACTCTTGTTCCTTCTCCCTTGGGCCCTGGGCTGGGGCCTGGTGGAGAGAGAGGGCCCAGGTCCCCCTACTTACCCCAGCAAAGAGAACCTAGGAAGCACCAAGGACTGTAACTTGCCTGCCAGGCCTGTGGAGTGCCCACCAAGGCCATCCCAGGACATTGGGGACTGTAGAGCTTGGTCTGCCCACTAGGTCTGCCAGACTGCAAGAGAAGCCCACTACAGCACTCCATATTTTTAAACTACTACACCATTCTGGCATTCTGTACGGGACACCCAGAACTGTAAGCCACTCTGTTACCCCTCTGCCTTAGCAAGAGTGGGCCTTACTGGAGATGACACTGTGTGTCAGCTCCTTGCCACACCAGGATGTCAGCCTCACCAGCAAACTCCTTGAGACTCTGCCAGTCTTTACCCTCACTTGCAGATAACTATGAGTGAATCCCAGTTCCTGAATTTAACAGATATCCCTCTGTAGTGTCCAGTTCCTCTCCCTGGCTGCTCATAGAAATGATTAAGTTCACTACCTCCAAAGAGACAAAGCACACATCAGTCTGTTAATTTACCTCACTACTCATCCATTACTTCAATATAACAACACTGAGAAGGTTTATAGTAAAACTAAGAATAAATTTATTTACAAAGAACAGAGGTTTAAGTGATACTAGCAAGAGAAAAAAAGACAAGTATGGTTACAAACAAAATATGCTTTCTGGTGCCTAAAACTTAATTCTAGCAAGTTATATCTTTGCCTAAAATGGTTTTTCACTCACAGCAAATTATCACCAGCTTCTGTCCTTCAGGCCAAGAAGCTCCACCATTCACAGGCACAGAGGGTGCTGTTCTCCATGTCCCCTAAGTGATAGATAACTAGACTGTCTTTTTGCTGCCCCTTCTGTTTTCCAAAGTCCAGGGTCTCTTTCTCAAGAGCCAGGAAGACTTCCTGAGGGTGCAGACTCGAAACCTGAGCTCACTAAGGTCTTTCCTGTGTTGACTGTTAGCTTGATTTCTTTGCTTACTTTATATGCAAATGTACTTTTAGTGTCCTCTGCCTATAATCAAGCCAGCCAGACAGGTAAATCCACATTCCTTTGTCTAGGGTAGACTTGGTTTATGCACTGTCTCCCACACACATGTTAAGAATACAGTTTCTAGCACACACAGGCTAGCATGTCACCAGTTTACATGTGATACCCTTACATGACATCTTTTAGATACACATTATGACAACAGTGTGTTGGGGGCAGTGAGTGTGTCAGGCCTGATATGGGTTATAGTAGGGCACGCTCTCTGGCATTGTGGGGCTCTCAGGTTCACAACCACACTTCATTTTTCAGATATCACTATTGTTATAGCTACACGTAATGTTTTGATTTCTGTGCTTCTTTGAGAAAAGTCTGTTGTAATGCTAAGCAATTGGCAAAGGGAACCGTTATTTATAAAGTTATCTAATTAAACAAAAACTGAAACATTTTCTTTTAAAGAGACATTTCAAATAAGAAATATCAAATAAGAAACTAGTATAAATCACATCAAAATAATCATTTAGATATTTATTTATTCTAAAAACATTCTAAACATATATATCATAACACTGTTTGAAAAGAAAAGGTGAGATAATTATAGTGTCCTGGCCAATATGTTCCCCCCTGTCCTCTCTCTCACTCACAGTAAAATGTGTACTTGGATCCAAAGCTGTCTGAGACTTATTGATGAGTACTGTCATTGCACTTACTACTTTGTAAAGTGCTTTGGGATCAATATAAAATAAATAGAAAATACAACAGAATCCGATGTTAAACAATTATAGCTGTTCTTGGAATCATAGAGATGTAGGGCTGGAAGTTACCTCAAGAAGTCATCAAATGCAGTCCCCTGCACTGCGACAGGACCAAATAAACATAGACCATTCCTAACAAATGTTTGTCCAACCTATTTTTAAAAACCTCCAGGGATCGGGATTCCACAACCTCTTTTGAAAAGCCTATTCAAGAGCTTAATTACCCTTATAGTTAGAATGGGCGGCTCATGAATCACCTGTATGGGGAGGCTAGCCTCTGCCCCGCTCCTTCTGCCTGAAGCCACGCCCCTTCTACTCCCACTCCCGTCAGAGCCCCGCCTTGGCGGCCCAAGCACCAGCCAGGCCAGCCAGGTGGCCCCGGTGCTGGAGCGCCCCAGCACCAATGCTTGGTGCCCAAGTGCACCTGGAGCTGGCTCCCCAGCACTGCCCCACCCCAACCCACCCTGGCCTCAGGCTGGCTGTCCCGTGCCTCAGCGCTACCTCCCCCCACGCTACCCCCACTGCCGGAGTGCCAGCCCAGCCTGCTCCAGCACCAGGGCGGACCTAACCCAGTCCTAAGCTGGCTGGTCTGCCCCAGCCCCCTGAGCGCTGCAGGCCTCCAGAGAGCCACCGGCGCCCATTATAGTCAGAAAGATTTTTTTCTAATATGTAATCTAAATCTTCCTTGCTACAGATTAAGCCCACTATTTCTTATCCTACCTTCAGTGGACATGAAGAACATTTGATTACCATCCTCTTTATAAAAGCCGTTAACATATTTCAAGGCTGTTATCCATGCCCAGTTTTTTAACCTTTTTTCATAGGTCAGATTTTCTAGACCTTTTCTCTTTTTGCTGCTCTGCTCTGGATTCTTTCCAATTTGTCCACACCTTTCCTAAAAGCCACAGTTCTCCAGCTGAGGGCAAACCAGTACTCGTCCTGTGTCTTAACTCCTTTTAATACACCCCAAAATGGTATTAGCCTTTGTCACAACTGCATCACATTGTTGACTCATATTCAGTGCGTGATCCACTATAACCCCCAGATCCTTTTTAGGAGTAGTGCCACCTAGCTGGTTATTCCCCACTGTGTAGCTGTGCGTTTGATTTTTCCTTTCTAAATGAAGTACTCTGCTGTTGTCTATATGGAATTTCATCTTGTTGATTTAAGACAAATCCTCCAATTTGTCAAGGTCATTTTTAATTCTGATCCTGTCCTCTAAAGTGTTTGCAACCCCTCCTAGCTTGGTATCATCCACAAATTTTATAAGCATATTCTCCACTCCATTATCCAAGTCATTAATGAAAATATTGAATAATACTGGACACGAAACAATGTACAATATAGCTCAATATATTAGAGGGTATTCTGCTATATCTGTGTAGCCTGGGACTGTGGAATTGTCAGATCTCATAAGATAATTGGTTGTAAGGCAGTAAGTATTTGAAGTGAAGACCTCCAAATAAAACACAGGTGCAGCAGGAAGTGTTGGTGATCCATTAAATAGCAAACTTTCCCTTGGCTAATCCTGGACATATGCTCCAGTATGGTGTTGAGTGCAGTCTTTTGAAACAGATGTAAATTGAGGTCCTATCCCTTGGGTCATTGTGGATCTCATGGGATGCGTTTCAAGAGTGCATACAATAACTTCAGTGTCCCAATCAATTTTTGTCTTAAGTTACATGCTGTTAACCTAAAAATGGCCCCTGTAGTTTCAGTTGGATATAGTATTCTTCCCCCTTTGGGAGGTGTTGCTATGTACTATTACAGCAGTGGCCATGTCTCACTCCAGACATGCCTATATTGCAATGGTGGATGAAATTTACTTTGCAAACCTCTTTGGGATACTTCTCACTATCAAAATATGCCACCGGATAAGTCATTCCTGTATGCTCATATGGCATCCCTATTGTCATTGTGAGCTAAAATATATATGGAAGTCCTCATCTAACACCCTGCTTGACATGGCAGAGAGGGGCCACTGGTTTAGGGCCTATCCTAAGGGCTGTTAAGGACTCTCAGGGTATGTCTACACTACAGAGTGAAGTCAATTTAATTTCAGTCGACTTTCACCTGCCAAACTCATGAAGTCAGAAGCGCGTGATCACACAATGTGCATTGCATCGGGGGTTTGCATCCCCACCAGCCATGCTTGCATTGATAATCAAAGCAGTGCACCGTGGATAGCTATCCCACAGTGCAACTACCCACAGTGCCCTTTGGGAAGATTGTCATCCTCTCATGATGCAATGTGCTCCCTCCCCCCTCCTCTCTTGTCCAAGACAAACGTTTTTAGCACAATTTTTCCAAACCCATCTCTGCTGTGCACACATCATTGCCGGAGAGGCATGGAGCCTGCTCAGCTGTGCACTATTATTGTGAGCATCACAAACACCTCCCGACTTATCCTGCAGTATTTTCAGGGGCGAGACAGGAGCTGCAGGACTGAAAATTGCGATGTTACTGAAGCCACGCTGCTACAAGCCATAGAGTGAAACAATTCCTGTTTGCTGCATGCTGTCATGCAGCATCTTCAGTCAGTGGAGTGCCATTTTGGGTCCCGTGAAACAAGCAGTGACTGGTGGGATTACATCGTTATGAAGGTGTGGGATGCTGAGCAGTGGCTGCTGAACTTTCATATGTGAAAGGCCACTTTCACTGAACTTTGCGTAGAGCTGTCCCCATCCCTGAAGTGCATGAATACTCACTTCAGACTTGCTGTGATAGTGGAGAAGTGAGTGGCCATCGCTCTGTGGAAACTAGCAACCCCAGACTGCTACCAGTCAGTTGGGAATCAATTTGGAGTCAGTAAATCCACCGTGGGAGCTGCCGTAATACAAGTGTAATACAAGTGTGTAGGGGCATCAATAGACTCTGCTTAGAAAGGTAGTGAGTGAGCAGTGACTTTGGGAAATGTGCAGGACATAGTGGACGGGTTTGCCACAATGGGGTTCCCAAACTGTGGGGGAAGGCAATAGATGGCACGCATATCCCTATTTTAGCACCTGACCACCTTGCCACAGAGTACATAAACCGAAAGGGATACTTCTCAGTGGTGTTGCAGGCCCTGGTGGATCACAGGAGACATTTCACCGACATCAGTGTGGGGTGATCTGGAAAGGTGCATGACACGTGCATCTTTAGGAACTCAGGTCTGTTAAAAAAGATGCAGGCGGACACTTTCTTCCCCGACCAAAAAATAAATATTGGTGATGTTAAAATGCCAGTAGTGATTCTGGGGGATCCTGCCTACCCCTTGCTCCCCTGGCTAATGAAACCCTACACCGGGTATCTGGACAGTGAGAAGGAGCGTTTCAATAATAAGCTCAGCGAGTGGAATGTGCATTTGGCCGCACAAAGGCAAGGTGGCACAGTTTGCTCACTAGCTTACACCTCAGTGAATGCAACATGCCAACTGTTATTTCTGCCTGCTGTGTGCTCTATAACGTGTGTGAAACACAGGGGGAAAAGTTCCCGCAGGGTTGTCATAGGGACTGTTAGGCAGTCCGCAAATTTTGAGCAGCCAGATACCAGTGCTACATTGAGATCAAATTGCAGATTGCTGCACCTCAGGGAAACATTGAAAATCCATTTTTGCAATGAACCACAGTAATGTGCATCTCTGTCAGTACTGTGCCTTCCCTTCCCATCCCCCACCCTCGCACAATCGTTTCCCTCCCCTTTTTTCCGTGACAACAATCCCTGAGCTCTCAATGAATAAAGAGCAATGTTTTTTAAAGCAGAAAAAATTTATTGGTGATCCGTTACAGTGGGGGGCAAGGATGATAATTGAACATTCTCATAAGGCTGCTTTGGCATCCAGAGTGAAGTGTGTCTGTGCAAACAGCAAAACATGCACATTCCCAGTTCTCAAAGGGGCTGTCACCTCTTTCTGCTCCTCTCCACCGGTGTGGAGTGGAACATGTACTGCAACCTTCTCAACTTCCTCCTAGAGCACTTGGGGTAAGAGCTGGAAAACAGCTTGTTGGTTGAGCATTTTGCAGGGGCTGCAGAAGAAGTCTGTCCTGCCGCTGCTCTTCCTGGAACTCTACCAAACACCTCAGCATGTCTGACTGATCCCTCTTAATACGCAAGATCTCCTGCTGTGTTGCACGCTCCTGCTCCTGCGCTGATTTTCTGTTTTCCATGTCCATGTTCAGTTTTTCTGACAATTACATCCTCCACGCTCTGAGGTCTGTGTCAGCAGCCGCGGAGGCGTTCATTAGTTCATTGAACATGTCATTCTGAGTTTGTTTGTTCTTGCCTTCTAATCTGGGAAAGGCGCTCTGCAAGAGTAGAAGCAGGGGTGAAGGCCGAGGTGTCCACTGTAAGGAAAGCAAAGCACAAAGTTTCTATTGTTAGCTGGGCCCATGGACGAAAAGGAATGTTACAATGTTAAAAGAACTCCCCTTCATATTCACAAGGCAAAGTCAGACCCGCATACCAATCTGTACCTATTGCACTGGTTAGAGTGGCGTTCCAGCCATGGTAAGTAAGGGGCCCCGGCATCCATTATAGGGAAGTCTCCGTAGCACTAAACTTCCCAATCCACACTTAACCAAAGAGCAGGATCATTGGGCTCCCCTTTACCATCCCAAAGACCGCTTTGGGATGAGGTGGTCCAAAGGGATTGGAGGACGGTGTGGGTGAAGTGTTGCTGGAGAAAAATAGGGGCACCTGTTCCTGGACATCTAACACCCATGCCAAAAATGTCATGGTTAGAAATCGTCTGTGTTGGGGCCCAGGACACTGTCCATGGCAGGAGAATAACAAGTAGTGACTATATTGTTCGGTGTAGCCAGGAGGTGTGGCCTCTCTCAGAGATTGACGGCGAGGGAGGGCCAAACCCCCTCTGAGGGGTGGAGCCCAGGAGTACAGCAACACCTGACCAGAAGCAGGTAGGCGGGGCAAGGAGTATAAATGGCAGGCCTTCCTGCTCAGTAGAGCTAAGGCGGCCGAGGGAGAAGGACATCTCTCCCTTGGTGCCAGGGCCAGGGCCAGGGCCAGGGCCCGGGCCCGGACCCGGACCTGCGCCCGCGCCCGCGCCCGCGCCCACACCTGCGCCCGAGCCCGCACCTGCGCCTGCGCCCGCACCCACAACCAACCATTACCCAGAGGAGAGGCTGCTGGAGCTGCCCGTTGCCTGGGGCCCTGAGAACCTAAAGGAGCTACTTGAGCCCGGCAAGCCGGAGGAGACCCCGGGGCCTTGCAACCTGGAGAAGCTACCCAAGCTGCCAACCCCCTGTGATCCAGAGGAGACCCCAGGACCCTGCGATCTAGAGGAACTGCCCTCCACGGACGATTCCAAAGAGTTCCCAGACCTGCTGTTGAGTGACAAGGCCGAGGGCTTCTGGAATTTTCCTTGGGCAGAGTACCCTGAGGAGACAGGGTGCAACTCAAGGGACCAGGTACTCTAGGGAGAGGGTGGGAGGAAGTAGCCCAGAGACAGCCGACTACAGTCCGGGTGAGCTTTCGCTCACACCAAGTCAGCATGTTTTGGCTGGAGCCCCGCTGGCCCTGTGACAGGATACCTCATCACTGCCAGGGCCCTGTGCAGGGACACAGTGGAGATGGGTGGGCCTGCATTTCCCTCACCCCTTCCTATCCTGACCTAGGGGTGATCGCCCACTAAGGGCCAGCACCTGTTTCCCCACTGTCTGCCCGATCCTGCCTAAGGGCCAGGGCTTTGGGACTGCTTACTCGCCCCTCTGGGGACTAGAGACTGTTTTCCCCATTCCCTGTCTGCCCTGCCTGAGGGCTGGGCCTTGGACAATTTCCTCACCCCTCTAGGGGCTAGAGATTGTTTTCCCCATTGCCTGCCCTCCCTACCTGAGGGCTAGGCCTTGGACTATTTCCTCACCCCACAAAGGGCTCGAGACTGTACCCATTTGCTTCGCCGGGGCTCAGAGCTGCTTACTCACCCTACGAAGGGCTAGAGATTGTTCCTGTTTGCCAGCCCGCCCTGCCTAAGCTTCAGGGCCTTGAACTGTGTGCTCGCCCTGCTAAGGGCAGGAGACGGTCCCCTTTTATTGGACTCCCCACAGGGCGCAGGCACTGGGAGGTGTGGCCTCCCTTGGAGATTGATGGAGAGGGAGGGCCACCGCCCCCCCCCCAACAACAGGGGACCCTTTACATTCGGGTACTGTAAACTTGTGCCATCTTGCCTAGGTGACAATGTGTGATATCAGTCTCCTGATGGTAACACAGGTGGAAAGGGAAGATTATCTGCAAGCATCTGGGTACAGACTTGGCCCCTATGCTTCTGTGCTGTGTTCCACAATGATGCCTGCTCATTTAATAGCAGAGTGGTGGGGAAAAGTGTCTTACCATGGCAGGAGAAATAAGGCTGTCCACCCCAGAAACTTTCTGCAAAGGATTGCAGAATACGTACATGAAAGTTTCCTGGAGATATCCACGGAGGATTCGTGGAGCATCCCTGTGCACATAAATAGTCTGTTCTGGGGATAACCCTCTGCTTAAATGGACCAACACCCAGAAAGCCCATCCCCACAAAAACATAAACTCCTTTTTTCCAGGAAATAAGAAGATGAACTGGGGCTATAACCACAGATATGTGATTTGCTATACACACCAGATGTGCCTTTCCCAGCATCTTGGTCTGTCACACTGTCCTGCATCCAGCTGGGCTGCTCTGGAGTAACAACAGGTCCTGGCTGTCAGGGAGAATGGATACCCCACTTACCTGCCCCCTATTCTCCTTCTCCTCCTCGTCCACAGAGTCTTCCTCATTAATCCTGGACTGGGATTCTGTGGAGGCATCTATGTTGTGTGGTGGTACAGTGGTGGGGACACTGCCGAGAATTGCACGCAGCTCCTCATAAAAGTGGCATGTCTTCAGTGACGAGCTAGAATGATTGTTAGCCTCCCTAGTTTTCTGATATGTCTGCCTTAGCTCTTTGATTTTAATGCAGCATTGCTGCACGTCCTTGTTGTGGCCCTTCTCCACCATACCATGCGATATCTTCTCGTAGATATCCAAATTTCTTTTGCTGACTCAGAGCTGAGCTAGAACAGACTCTTCACCCCACAGGCTAATGAGATCCAAGACCTCATGTCGACTCCACACTGGAGCGCATTTGGAGCATGCAATTGCCATGAACAGTTCAGCTACAAAGCTCTCTCCATGCTGACCAAACAGGAAATGGGAATTCAAACTTTCCTGGGGCTTCAGGGGAGGGGCTGTTTCCTGTTCACGTGGCCGCCATGCAGCAGAGTGCGAATGTCCAGAGCGGTCACAACAGAGCATTATGGGATACCTCCCAGAGGCCGATGACATTGATTTATATTGCGCTCTGGTGCTCATTCAACCCACACAATTTGACTTCAGCACTATGCCACTTGTGGATGTTGTTTTTTTAAGTTGAATTTTACCGCAATTTAGGTCGGCGGAACTGACACGTCAGTGGAGATGCATACTTTATGTGGTTGACGTAAGCTGCATTCCGTCGACCTACATTGTCAGTGTAGACCAGGCCTCAGTGTCCATTACTTTAGCAGGAGCTGAGTGAGTTCATCGTATTGGTCCCTTAGTTTTTTGCACAGAACCCAGGGTAAAGCAAAAGGAAGATGGGGGATTGGGGTGGGGGCGGGAAGGAGAGGGAAAGGAAAAAGGGAAGGGAAAGATAGGGAGAAGTAAATGGTGCTCTTGCTGTATAGGTACTGATTAAATCAAAATCTTCTTTATGTTTATAGCACATATTGTGCTTCAGAGAGCATCTGAACAATCATGGGTTTTTCGAATAAAGTTCAAATTATTTATCAGTATTTTTGATAGAAACAGAAAGAAGCTGGTGGTGTTATAAAAACTGTGGAACTGGTGAGTAATTAAAATGAGACAGCTGTTTGTTCAGGCTTTTCCAGTCTCCCAGAAACATAGCTCATATTGCAGCATGAGTGCATACTGCTTTTCATTGGCTTGTGGCCACTATTTATGGCAGAGCCCAGACAGTCCTGTATCAGAGTTTGGTCAGTGCAGTTAGAATAACTTAGAGCAGCCTGTAGACTTTTAAGTCCTTAGGCTATTCTAAATTATCTCAAGCTGTTTTGGCCCTTGGCTGGGGACCAGGAAGGTGGCTTAGAGCTACCTTTCCCCCTTGCTGTCCTCAACTGCACCAAACATAAGCTCATTTGAGGACTTACCCTTAAGTGTGAAAAGACTTTCAGAAGTACTGTACATTCAGTTCTTGATTTGAAATGATGATGAACATTTATCTTACAAAAGAAAGCAAATTAAATCTATAAAGATTGATTTTTCACAGAATTTGACTTTGTCTAATAAGTCTTGATGACCAGATTAATAATGGTGAACATGCACTGACTTGGTTTTGCTTATGTATAAAATATTATATGGCCATCTATTATGCTTAGTAGATCAATATTAATTTTTTTGTGAAAATTAAATTTAACATTTTTATATAAAACTAAAAAAAAACCCTATAAAACTATTTAAAAAAAAGTTAAGCACAAATAAGAACATTTTAAGTCCTCTCTTTCACAGTATAGTTTTCTATTCCGCCCCCCAATATTGGGAAAAGGAGGGGAAACCCAGAGTGAGACAGTAAGATTGTATTTTGAAATTTGTATTTCAGACTATAGCCCTGATCCTGCATTGGAATGTAGGTAGTGATGCTCTGAAGAAAAAAAAATCTAATATATTTAAAAATCAGTTAAATCTAATCTGGGATCATAAATGCTAATTATAATAATATGATTATTGCACGGTATCTACAGGGCAGAGTTAAGGTTGTGTAGGTGTTCAATTCTTACCTTAACAGGGTTGGATATTTTTTTAAGCATAATCTTAACTTTGAATTTCCTGTGTTTATAATTCTTGGGTTTAGGATAATTACAACATTCCTGTAATGTTTTTTACACTTAAGTTACTGAAATGTACTCTCAGACTTCCACTTAATACAGTTTTTTGTCTGGGAATTAATGTAGGGTCTGATCCAGAGCCTATTGAAGTTAAAGGAAGAACTCCCTTTTATTTCAATAAACTTTGAATCAGGCCCACAATAACAAAAGCATACTGGAACTTATTTACAGCATTAAGCTTAACTCTTTCTTAACATAGTTGTTTTTGTGGGAATATGGTATTATGGAATTGTGTGTCCTTGGTATTATTGGTGATATTCTGTTCCAAATTGTTGGCTTGCATTTTGCTTAAAGTAACTTCAGGTTGCTAATTTCTCTCCACTCTCTGTTTCTCTGGCTCATCTTTTATTTTTTCACTCTTTACCTGCATGTATAAAATCTCTGAGATAAGTATCATACGCTCCATATAATCCATTAATATTTTACTGCCTCTTCTAGAACATTTATGAAGATATTGTAAACTCTCAACCTTGACCCCATCATAACCTCATTAGATACCTCTCTGAAATTGTCTCAACAAAATGCAGCCAGATAACGTATGATACATCTCATGTTAGATAATATATTATATACCCCAATCGATTCAATCATATTTTTTAATATGGAGCCAAATTGTGTAACTTAGCCATTGGCCCGAGTAAGGTGGAGATGTTGTGGAACAATGGTGCTTAGGGAAATACATGATGGGGCGGTGTGAATCAAGCTAAGATAGTAATGCAGGTCATCCCAAACAAATATTGATAAAATCTTTCTACCACATCATGATACATTCTATTCTGTATTTAGACAGTTAAAAAATGTATTGGGTCTATAAAGCAAGGTGCCTGTGGCCCTGATCCAGCAAAGCAGTTAAGCCCATTGCTTAACCTTAAATATGTGTGTAATCCCATTAATTACAATTAAGAGCTCACATGCTTGAAGACCAGAACATGTGCTTAAGTGCTTTGTTTAACTAGGGCCTTAGTTTATGAGTCCAACTGTACAGGGCTTGAAGGGAACAATAAACACCTCTAAAAATAACATAGCTTTTATGTTCCTACAAATGTCACAATCTTAAGTTTGATATCCAACATCTATTTTCCAAAGACAGAAATGAGTGCTAGGTCCCATTGGGAAACCAAATCTCCCCTTTCCAACAGGATAAAGGTCCTATTTCTAGCCCTGTTAAGTGAAAGTTATTGAACCTTAAACCTGTTTTGTTCCAAGATGAACAGTGCCGGACCTGGGCCTCAGGAAGTGTAATTTTTCTGTGGAATTTCCACATTTGAGGAAAATAAGGTAACATCACTCTGGCAGGTTGGTTAAATTAAAATGGCAGCAGCTGTTTGGAATGCCTCAAGGGATTGAAATGTTAGAATATGTTCTTGGGAGATGAATTAGCAGTGAGAGAGCAGGTGATATATTCAAAGGTGAATGAAAAATAAATAAAATACACTGTGAAACCAGGTGATAAATGGCTCCGCAATTTATAGTATTGCTAGCTCTCATGATTTTGTCATGACTCTCACTGTATTTTTGGTATTTTTCTTAAAGCCCCCACTCTTGGGTTAGCGTGATTGTGAGAATCTCAACTTACTTTTTTTAATGAAGTTTCTAGCTCATGTGGTTGCAGAGAAAATCTTTGACCATGTGTATTTTAAAGGCTCAGAAACCAGAAGACAAATAAAAGGAAACCATCATCTATGTTTTTAGGCATTTATCAGTGTTAGACTATGAATAAATGGTATCTTTCTGTTTTCCGCTGGAGACTGCTTAATTCAAAATATTAACAATCTACAACATTATACTAAAGAGGAGAATAAACTGAAATGGTAGCACCTACAATACACACTATTTAATATTATAGAAGATGCTAGTTTGACATATTATATCCAGGTAAACTGAAGCACTAGCAATAAAGGTTAATTAGGTGGCAGCAAAAACCTAATCTTGTTTAGTTGCTATTGAAAAGATCAACCAAACTACATTATGTATCCAGCTAATCAGAATGGGTCAGAGGTCATCACCAACTATATCTAAGGAACCTAATAAATGATGAATCAGTAAACCAACTACTTGGGGTTTTTTCTTCATATTTTGGGGTAAGAATCTCAACTCTTTTACCAAAGAACACAAGTGTGGTCACAAGAATTACCACAATAATACTCTTGTGAGACTTAGATCTATTCTCCTCATCTTGTATAGGCACAGTTCCTGATGACATTAATGGAAATTAGGAATATATGTTACATACACAGAAAATGTTAAAAAAATTAAGGTTGCAAAGTCAAGCACTCAGAAGTTAGGAAATGTCAGAATTAAGTCCCTCTTGTGCTTATTCATTGTGATACAGTCTTTAATCATGTGACTACATACTATTTTTTTCCTCAGGACTCCCCACACTCAGTTTCAGCCCCTTTGCCCAACCAATCCCAGTTGCCCACTCTTAATTCCTCATCAGCTCTATCTCACCCTCCCCACTTCAAGACCCCAGTGATTCCCAATCCCAGGCTTCCTGCCCAGGCTCTCTTTCTGTCTCAGTCACCCCCATTCTCCTCCCAGGCTCCTTGTCCCAGTGTCTTTGCCCAGCCAGTCCCAGTTTTGTTCCTGCACCCCAGCTGACTGTCAGGTCTCCCTCCCCTCTCCACTGGTTCCCAGTCTCATTTTCTCCTCCCTGCCTCCCTACCAGTTTTAGTCTCATCTGGCTCCTTGTCCCAATCTACTCCTTTCCCTCCTCTCAATCCAGATCTTGTCCCCTCTGCATTAAATAAAGACCTTCTTCCTCCACTCTACCTGGGTGCTAGCAGGGTGGATCACCGAGAGCCCAGGAAAGACAGCCTTCTTGCTTTCCGTTCTGGGGCAGGACCTAGGCCAGCCAAGAGCAGCCATTTATGGGAAAGTCTGGCTTTTTTCCCTATAGCCCTGGGCTGGAGAGGGCATGCTCAGTCACTCTGTAAAGATGGTGCATGCACAGTCTGATCAACACAAAGAGCTGGGAGAGGCTTGAGGATGCTCAGTGTGGACAGAATCCAAGGAGATTTTAGATGCTAAAATTGAAGACTCCAATGAGCTCTTGTTTACTGAGATTGTTCAAAGGCTTATGACTTGGCCAGATTTGGTGGATTTTCACAAGGACAGCAAAAGGCACAGCCTGGACACAAAGACCACCCACCAAATTTCAAGTCCCTTGTCCAAAGCATGGGGGGTGTAGAGCTGTTGAAAGAAAAGGTCACCAGAATATTTTAACATGGGCAAAACAATGTATTTTTTCACTAGCCTTGTTCTCAGAAATAGCAAAACCAATTTAACTGAAATAAAAAAAAAAAATCAGCCTGAGCACACACTTGGAAAATTTCAGCCCAAATGGTTAAACCTTGGCAAAGGTACAAGCAATTGAAAATAGGATCTTTATAATGGGAAGTATCATGCAGCTTAATAAGTAGCACTATCAGCCCTGCCTATAATCAAGGGGACAATAGACCCCTAAATAGTACGGACTTACTGATGCGTGGTTAAAGATTATATGAATTTTAATTGTATTGTTATGTAAGATCATATGCTGTCTGTAGACCTCTTCAGTACCTAATATCAACATTGGATATGTCTTCACTGCAGAATTAACTTGAGTTATCTACCCTCGATTTACTCATCTAAAGTTAGCCTAGCTTGAGTGAGAGTGGCCACACTGCAAAATAACACTTAAGTTGCTGTGTCTACACTGGCACTTTGCTCACTCATGTGTGGCAAGGAGCCTTCTAGGCATGTATCCCACGTTGCAGTAAGTTGAGCCGGTATATGAATTCTTTTCCAGTAAACTGGGGGGAGAACTTGTCATCCTTTCTGGGCACACAGTGGGAAACTGTGAGAAGGCATTGAAGAACTAGAAGCACCTGAGTGGCACTAGCCTGCATCCACACTACAGAGTGGTTGTGCTAGAAACTGGTGAGTTTTCTCAGTTAATATTTTAGCCTTTATCCTGTCTCAGACCAGACAACTCAAATTAAAAGCACCACCACACTCAATGTAAAGATTTTTATGCGTGAATCAGACTCCAGTAAGGGGCAACACTTGAATTGCAGTTCAAATTCACTTTATAGTAAAGACAAGCCCTTTGAGATAGAGGTCCAAATTCATCTGTGAAGGTGGGGCACAATTTCAGTTGAATCAGTACGGTTGTGTCTGCTTACACAAAAGATGAATTTGGACCACAGTGAACTTAAATTTTGAATTTCCCTGCTTTTATTAATATTGACCTCTCTGCAATCATATAGAGTTATTTTCAGTAGAACTGTTGTGCTTCTTCCAGCAAGATTGTAATAGCCCAATAGATTCCACATGCTTTTAACAGAAGTCTTATAGTCTTTCCATTCAGATCATAATGGATTATCTACATAATACAATAATTGTTATGGTGTATGTCATGTGTAATTAAGGAGTGTTTAATCTGCATAATAAAATTCCTTCTGAAAAGTTGTTACCATCTGTAGCCACCGGGAGGACAGAACCTAGAAGGCCACACCCACCTGACTGGAAGAGGACAGGTGGGACAGGAAGGGGAAGTATAAAGGGCGGGCCTTCCAGCTCAGTTGGGAGAGAGCGGCTGAAGGAGAAATATGTCTCTCCCTGGGAGCTGCTACCAGAGCCTGACCACTACCCTGAAGAGAAGCTGCCAGAGCTGCCCACTGGCTCGGGCCCTGAGGATCTGCTGGAGCTGCCTGACCCCTGTGTACCCGAGGAGGTACCTAGGCCTTGCGACCTGGAGGAGCTGCCATCCACTGATGACCTCAAGGAGCTGCTGGACCTGCCACTGATCGACAAGGCTGAAGGTCTGTGGAATCTCCCCCTGGCAGAGTACCCCGAGGAGACTGAAGATGACACGGAGAGCAAAATACTCCAGGGAAAGGGGGTAAGGAAGGAGTCCAGGGAAGCCAGACAACAGTCCGGTTGTGTTGTGGCCTATAGTTGAGTCCACGTGTTTTGAGAGGAGCCCCCGCTGACTCAGTGACAGGACATCCTGTCACTGCCAGGGCCCTGGGCTGGGATGCAGTGGAGTCGGATGGGCCTGTGTCCCCCTTTCTACCCTGACCTTGGGGTGATCTCCCTACACAGTGCTAGAGACTACTTGCCTTGCTGGCCCCACCCTGCCTGAGGGCATGGGCTGTAAATTGTTTGTTTGCCCTGGCTAAGGGCCTGGGCGTTGGACCATTTGCTTGCCCTACCTACGGCTACAGACTATTTACCCCATCTGCCTGTCCAGCCTAAGGGCGGGGCTGTAAACTGTTTGTTTGCCCCGCCTGAGGGCTAGGCCCTGAACTGTTTGTTTGCCCTACACAGGGCTCGAGGCTAGTTTCCTTGCCAGCCCTACCCTGCCTGAGAACAGGGGCCATAAACTGTTTGTTGGCACTACCAACAGCCATAGACTATTGGCCTTGGGCTATTTGCTTATCTTCCACAGGGCTGGAGACTAATTGCTTTGCCAGCACTGTCCTGCCTGAGGACCTGGGCTGTAAACTGTTTGTCTGCCCCACCAAGGGCTATAGACTTGGACTGTTTGCTCGCCGTACGTGGGCTAGAGACTATTTGCTGGGCTGACCTGCCCCGCCTGAGGGCCGGACCCCAGAATGCTGGACTGCCCCACCAGAGGCTGAAGAGGCCAAGAACTGCTAATTGCCCTCTCTAGTTTAAGCCACCCAGCAGGACGTAGCTGCCAAGAGATGTGGCCTCCCTCAGAGATTGACAGAAAGGGAGGACCATCATCTTCTGCCCATGCCGTGGAGCATTTACACCATCCATTCCCAAAAGCTGCTTTTCTTAATTAAATGTCTTAGCTAGTCTGTCCTATTCCCCCAGGGCACATGACATGCCAAACAGTGGAGAGGATTCAGAGGCATATTCTCCTTGACACACTGGCAAGCTTAGCTAGCTGATCATCAGGTCAGTGGCAAGTAAACTGCATCCCACAGAGGGGTTATAGCTGTGGGCATGCAGCTTTTGCATGCCTGAGAGCTACTGGAGACAGAATTCATTTCAGAATTCATTTCAGAACTTTGTGGATAGTGCAACAAGACATCACCACCTATTCAAGGCGGTGCATAAATGGTATAGAGGAGCCCATTTTTAGAACATAAATATTAGAACTTTATTTGGTGCTTTTTCTTTGTATATTTGTTTATGCTTTAAAATAAATAATATATTTTAAAAAATAAAACGGGAGTAAAAAACTCGAATATAAAAATGGGTAGGGTTTCAAAAATTCTATTGAGTTGAGCATTCTGAGCAACAAGAGGAAAGACTATTTGCTTAGACTCTATGATTCAAGCTAGACTGATATGTATGGGTCAGCTGTTCAACTGTTTCTCATCACCAGTAGATGATTGTCACCTAACCCAGCTTTTATGGGGCACTTTTGATTTTGATAGGACTGACCTATGCCATTGAAATGTTGAGTTGCAATATAGCGATGTTTGCATCATAACCTCCCGATGGCTGCATTGTGACATGACTCACTAACAGTAATGTACTGTGGGTCTCCGGGGCCCAGGAACCATACTTACATTGGTGCCTTCCCCCATCAGTGGCAGTGTCCCGTGGGGGTGAGATGGGGGGGGTTTGCGGGCCTGTGTCCTGCTCTCCTCCACTCCCCTGCCTTGTCAGCAACACCCAGTGGGGGCGGTGTCTGTGGGACCATGTCCTGCTCTCCCCCTGCTGTGGAGGAAGCACAGGGGCAGATGGGCTGGGAGGACACCCTGGCTGCCTGTGACAGGGCGGCTCCTCCAAGGAGGGCCTGGCTGTGCTCCTCCCAAGGCAGGCACTCGGGGGCATGGCCTCCCCATCTCCCCCTCAGTACGCCACTGCTCACTAGCATGACATTGAAACACAAACATTGTAAGACAAAATTTTCTAACCAGATGACAGTGTTGAAAAGTGTTAATCCTATGCCCTTTAAAATGGCTCCACAGTTTACTGGTGAGTGAAAGATTATTTATCAAGGTCTTCCATGAGCTAGCTGATTTCTTCCTGAACTTGCCAGATTAATGAGGTGCCAATATTTGTACCATCTACTTCATGGAATTAACCAAATACATTTTGTTGATTCAAGTCCTTGGTGAGATAAATATTACAGATACATTCCATATTACACTTTCCTTGTCTAAGTGTTTACTGAGCAGGATATTAATTATAGCTCTGAACTGAATATCTGGTTGGGAAGAAGTAAATGAACACATTTAATATGATGTGATAACACATTACAAGAATGGGGGAGAGAGGAGAGAATACATATGAGGAAAAGAGGATGGGTGGGGGGAGCATTACAGGCAGGGAGAGAATACAAAACACCCCAGTCTGATTGCAGTGGCACTGAGAAAAATAAACAGGAATAGAAACAGAGACACTTGGATTTCAAGCTCAAAAGTAAAATATTATAAATAGTAAATAATTGTTTAAATAGTGAGAAGTTACTTTGATTTTGATACGATCTCCCACCATATTCTTATCAGCAAGTTAAAGAAGTCAGGGTTGGATGAATGGACTATAAGATGGATAGAAAACTGGCTAGATCATCAGGCTCAATGGGCTGTGATCAACAGCTCGATGTCTAGTTGGCAGCCGGTAACAAGCAGAATGCCCCATGGGTTGGTGCTGGGACCGGTTATGTTCAACAACTTCATTAATGATCTGGAGGATGGGGTGGATTGCACCCTCAGCACGTTGGCAGATGACGCTAAGATAGGGGGGGGGAGTGGTAGATAAACTGGAGGGCAGGGATAGGATACAGAGTTACCTAGATATATTGGAGGATTGGGCCAAAAATAATCTGATGAGATTCAACAAGGACAAGTGCAGAGTCCTGCATTTAGGATGGAAGTATCCCATGCACTGCTACAGACTGGGGACCAACTGGCTAGGCAACAGTTTGGCAGAAAAGGACATGGGGTTACAGTGGAGAAGAAGCTGGATATGAGTCAACAGTATGCCCTTATTGCCAAGAAGGCTAATGACATATTGGATTGAATTAGTAGGAGCATTGCCAGCAGATCGAGGGAAGTGATTTCCCCCCTCTATTTGGCACTGGTGAAGCCACATTTGGAGTAATGTGTCCAGTTTTGTGGCCCCCACTACAGAAAGGATATGGACAAATTGGAGAGAGTCCAGGGGAGAGCAACAAAAATGATTAGGGGGCTGGAGTACATGACTTATGAGGAGAGGCTGAGGAAACTAGGCTAGTTTAGTCTGCAAAAGAGAAGAATGAGGGGGATTTGATAGCAGCCTTTAACTACCTGAGGAGGGTTCCAAAGAGAATGGAACTAGGCTATTCTCAGTGGTGGCAGATGACAGAACAAGGAGCAATGGTCTCAAGTTGCAGTGGGGGAGATCTAAGTTGGATATTAGGAAAAACTTTTTCACTAGGAGGGTGGTGAAGCACTAGAATGGGCTATCTAAGGAGATGGTGGAATCTCCATCCTTAGAGGCTTTTAAGGTGCGGCTTGACAAAGCCCTGGCTGGGATGATTTAGTTGAGGTTGGTCCTGCTTTGAGCAGGGGGTTAGACTGGCTGACCTCCTGAGGTCCCTTACAACCCTAATTTTCTATGATTCTATGATTATCCATTTAATAACAATATAAATGTGTTGATTGGTCTAGGAATATATATGCTTTCAGGAAAACACCAAAGAGGTCTGATTCTTTGGGCTTGACCCTGAAGCTGCTTCATGTTTGGGAGCTCACTGTCTTCAGTGGCAGGCTCTTAGTATGCTGGAAAGCAGACATATTAGAATCTCATTTTATATTCCCTCATTTGCCTTTTTAGTCTGTGACATGTTCTAAATAACAGGAATTTATAACAACTAAAGAGAGAGAATAAAAAGTTAGTGCTGAGACCTCTTAAAATATGGCAGTTAAAGTTACTCTGAAAGTTTACATTCTGCAAAATTATACTATGTAAAGTGGAGTTTGTGAGGAAATTATACCACAATTTTTTAAAGCAAAAGTCTGCTTCACAGAATAGTTTGTGCTGAAGACATGACAAGTAATCAGTTCCTATCTATTTGGCAGACTCTTAAAAATGGTTGTGTACTTGTAAAGAAAAATGTATCAAATCATAGGGCCAATCAATGGAAGCCACAGATACGCCACAGCTGAGGGCAGGAATTTGACCCTTTGTGTTATGATTTAAAGAAAAATAAAATATAGTCCACTAACAGCAAGACAGTGTAATAGGTTTGATTTTGAACTTTAAAATTTAAAGTTAACTGCAAGAAGTAGGTATATCTGTGCTTTTCATCATGTAAATTCAAAAAAAGTTACACCAGATACTGTTTAGTTTATTTTGGCAGATGTGTATTTGCATATGTGTCTCTGGGTGGTGTTTCAATCTGTGCTTCTGGAAAATATGAGCAAAAATATTTCCATATACTGGTTTATACTTATGTATTTTTGTCTACGGTGTGCTGTTCTGCTTAACCAATCCAGAATGGACTTCTTAGTTTCTTTATCAGACATACATGGACCAGAATAGAAAATGAGAGAACTATTATATGCACACTCCTGCACTGGGGGAAGTGTGAAGTCAGCCTACATCAAAGTGAACTCCTGGATGACTTGTGCATGTACTGGCCAGTGCAAGGTAGTGAGCCATTGCTTTATCTCTTTCAAGCTTCTCTTTGTCCAACATAATGAACCAAAAAAGGGTATTAGCCAATTTTTTGCTCATTAGATGATTAAGTTTTTCTAGACAGGAAATACACCACTATCCAGTATCCCAACCCAGGATGAAGTCTGCAGGAGGGGAATTCCACTTTGAAGTGCCTCATAAGATCTGTCATAGCAGGGCTTCTACCCTGTGGTCCTGATGCACTACTCTGATTTAAAGTTTTTGATGATCATTCCAAAAAAAAAGTAAATTTCCAAACAAAAAACATTGTTTGGGAAGAGTTAAATTTAAAGTATGTTTCAGCTAAGACCCAAAAACAATACCACTTTACAAAAACATCAAACCCTTGTTTAGATTTTACCTTGTTAAACGAAATATTAGAAAATCTGAAAATAGACAGTGAAGGGATCCACCCAATTGTCTGATACCATCTTCTCCATTGTCACTCACTATCACCACTTTTTTTTGTAAAATGTAGAATTTCTGGAAATAAAATATATTGGATATGGGTTCAAAACATGAAAGGAACAAAGAATACCACACTCAGTTGTTTCATTAATCTTCATTATTACTCATTATCATTTCTAACTCCCTTTTGTACTTTTGGCAGTAATGGATACATTTTTCTTCACATTGAGTTTTTGAATAGTTTTTACAGGACCATCCTTAAGAAGATCATTGTGTCCAAATACATCATATGTGTGGCTTTACATGTTTAATTAGTTCCATTGTCTTTGTTGCACTATAGGCTACCAGATTATCAACCCTGTCAATACACACCTCAAATGTAGAAACGATATATATGTACTATATATGTACCATATATGTACTATATATGGTTTGCAATTCTGATTTTGCAATAAACTGTCCTTTCTACTTCGTACATCCCTTGCGAATTTCAAAATAGCAATAGTTGACTGCAGCTGTGTATGTGACAATGTTCTACTGTACATAGGTGTTGGAACAATTTTTATAGTGGGGATGCTGAAAGCCATTGAACCAAACTGTAAACCCTGTATATAATGCAAACCATTTCAAGCCAGCGGGTGCAACAGCACCTCTAGTTCCAGCATTTATGCTACTGTATATGAATTCTGATATTAGTGTCAGTCCTGAGTAAATCTTATTTGTTTTCACACCTTTGAATTTACTGTTCAGGTGGGTTCTGAATCCGTTTCACAAGCCACGTATCTCAAAAAGATTATGTTCTTCACTGTTACTTTCTGCATTGATTTGGTCTAACAAACCTTCTCTATTTTGCTGTCATGACTTATGGTTCCTCTTGTTCTGCTCTCTGCCATTCTTTGGAACTGCCTAATATCTTCCTGCCTTGTGAGTGATCTTGTTTAAGCCTTTGACAGTCTCAGCAGGTTCAGCAAACACACACAGCTCCCATTTTAATAAACATGAGTCTTGTGTACATATACCTAAGAACAGAATTTTGCTCTCCAAGAATGTATCTGTTAATAGCAATGAGCAATTTATATGGTGCTATGTAAACTATTACTTTTTAAAATTTGTAATCACTCATTTTTATTTCTTATTCCTATCAAAAGTTTCTTTCTCTGCTGTAGAGCAAAGATGGAAAAGGAAAAAAAAAAAAGAAATAAAAGGAGAGAAATGAGAAAAAGAGGGAACAACAGAATGAAGAAAAATTGTTCTGGAAAGCAAAATCACCTGAAACATGGTAGGTCATGGTTAAGTATTGACTCAAACGTAAGTGTACCACCAACTGAATCACTGTTGGAACTTTCTGTAGCACCTAGGTGTTCCTGAGAGCTCTCTCATACATGTTCTGATGTATCCTAACCTTGCTTAGTTTGTGAGACTTGACAGGCTGATAGCAGAACCAAATACAGTAAAGGAAGTGGGGCTACTACCATGTAGTAGCCATCTTGTTCTTCCTCTTTATGGTCCTCCACCTCTCCTCGCCAGCCATTGCCTTAAAGCTATAGTGGTTTAGACTAGAACCAACAGTAAGGTTTTTCTTTTGAGGCTTTTGGAGATTTGCACACTTTTAATGCTGACTGCAATTACCATGAAAAAGAAAAGACCTTGTTAAATAATGCTTCTATGAAGCTGAGATACCGAATCTTCTTTCTGGAGAAATAGTTCCTTGCCCCCTGGTGGCGAAATAGTTTTGAAAAATATTACAAAGCACATGAAGGAAAACTCCACAGAAATTTAAAATGCATGCTAAGTGTTTCACCTAACTACTAAGAAAAGTAAATCACTAAAATGTTTAAGGTATCAAATATAATAAAGAATACTTTAATTAACAGTCCAACAAGTACCACCAGTCTTTGACACTCTGATAATGTGGATTAGGACTGAACAAAACAACTTCATCATTTGAAAGCAATAACGATCTGAGATTTTCAAAGTTGTTGCAAGATACGTTCTATTATTTTGTTTAATTTTTGGTTCACCTCAAAAGTGTTTTTAAAATAAATTTTAACTTACAACAACTTTGAATGTCTCTGATTTCTAGGGCTGTTAAGTGGTGGACTGAGGGAATCATCTTCATGAATCTTTAAATTCTACCTCCTTCAGTGAATGACGATGCTGTCAGGACAGTGACAGCCCTCATTGAGAAAGACACCAGCACCATTCATTGAACAGAAATACTGAAACAGTGACAGATATTTCTAAAAGCTGTCTTGAGTGTAGCACCTTGAGTTGCGCCAAGGGTTTCCATATGTGAGCACAGTACTAGGATATCATTCTTGACTCATCAGTTTAATTCACAAGTCAAGAACAAATTATTTTTTAAATGTCACAGTACTCTAACTCAGTGTTTTTCAAACTTTTTGATACCAGGGACCGGCTTGCTGCCTTCCTAAACTGTCATTCTCCACTTGAGAGGAGGAAAAAAAAGAAAAGATCAGTGTTTCACTGGCATTTCTTGCTGTTTTTCAATATTGCCAGGCATTTCTTTTTTGTACAATCTGTATTTAAGGCATTTCTTACTTGCTTACCAACACAGGACCACTACTCCAGTTATGTTTGTTTATTAAAATAAAGTCTTGTTCAACCAGTTATGTGATATGAAAATGTTAACCTGATTTTTAAACATTGTTTCAAATGAAGAGTAACAATAATTTTGTCTACAAATACATACCTCATATTGTACATTAGAGATAATTCAGTACAACTAATGATTTAGTTTTAAAAAATAATAATAAAAAAAATCAGATGGTTTCACTCACCACCATACTGCTAATGAGATGTTTATGCCTGTCTTGTAGACACAAGTCTTTCAATCTGGGATGAATGTTTGACAAGAACACTCGGAGCATCTTTCCAATGCTCAGCTGATTGCATTATTTTGTTTTCGTTGCAGTCATTGCTGAAAATCCAATTTCACAGAGGTATGTGGAATGGAATGGAGCAAAGTTTTGACAGTGAGTTCACTGCATTATGGGTATTCACTTCTGACTTTGATCCAGAAAACAGGTAGAGTCTCTTCATGAAACTGTAGCTTCAGAGTTCCAGCAACTTGTCTTCCAATAATGGTGACAGAGAGGTCTCAGTTTCTACAGAGCAGAATGGATCACAAACCCATTGCTTTCCTTTCTGTAGATCAGTCTGATGGGAAATAGTCCTTGAACTTTTGGAGATTTGTTTGTAGATGGGATGCAATTATTTCATGTAGGAGATGCAGATCCATGTCTTTACTGTCATCAATAGCCAGAAATGCAAAAGATGGGAACATGTCATAACAGTTGTGCCCAACTCTTTTCAGAGTTGGAGCTTTTTTTTTAAAGGTTGTGATCTTGTCAGGCAATACAAAGACACTCGACATATTTCCCCACATAGAAAGATTGAGTTGATTGATGTGATCAAATATATCTGCCAAATATGCAAGTTAGGCAAGCCATTGGAAATCCTGAAAGTATGCTGCTAGAGGAGACTTCTTTTGAGACAGAAATGCTTCAAGTTCACATTGCAGTTCATACACTTGCTTTAATACTTTGTCATGGGATAACCACTGCATTTCAGTGTGTAAGAGTAAGTGATGGTGTTCAGACCCCCTTTCTTCACACATTATAGCAAAGATGTGAGAATCGAGTCCATTTGATTTCACAAATTCACAATTTTAACAACTATTCCGAAGACATCATTTAGCTCCGGAGACAATTTTGTGGCTGCCCAAACCTTTCAATGAATAAAGCAGTGGGTTGGTTGAGCAGTTGGTACAACTTCCATCACTCTTGCCACTATAACTGAATGTCTGTCTGTCATTGCGGTGGCTCTGTCAGTGCAAATTCCAATGCAGCATTCCCACTGAAGTCCATATTCTGTCACATAGTTGTTTAGGACCCAGAAGATTTCAGCCTCTGTTGTGTTTTGTGGCAATTCTTTACAGCAGAATAGATCTTTCTGAAATGCGCCTACATAGGCATAGAGCAGATAAACTATAAGAATCACTGTGTTAGAAATGTC
Organism: Emydura macquarii macquarii; assembly: GCF_026122565.2. Classification (NCBI taxonomy): domain Eukaryota; kingdom Metazoa; phylum Chordata; order Testudines; family Chelidae; genus Emydura; species Emydura macquarii. Next base: position 40,830,992 of record NW_027132559.1, on the reverse strand, counting down.
CATTGACTCATCCAACTGAATTGCAAATCAGCTTGACGTTCTCACCCTTTCTATCAACTGAGCTTCGATATCTTCTGCAATAGCAGTGATTTGACGTCAGACAGTATTATTTGACAGTGGATTGCAACTCGCTCTTTTGGCAGCTGTGTCACCCAAGACTTTGCAACAGGTATCTATTACTGAAGGCATGATTAGTTCTTCACCAACTGTAAATGGTGATTTGCATTTAGCTATGCGTAGTGTGACAGTGTCAGACCAGATGGCTACTGGAGAGTGCTAGGAGGCCAATATATCTGCCCCAGGCTCAGCAAGTCCCTTTTCCCCTGGTAGCTGAGCAGGGGTTATTCCAGGTTAATTAACACATGTGGAGCTAATCAAGGCCCTGCATAGGACTTGTTAAAAGCCTCCCCTCCAGAGAAAGGGTGTGGCTGGGGTTGTGGGAGTGAGGTGAGCTGCAAGAGGGTGTGTGAGCAGGCAAGATGCTGTCAAGAACCAGGAGGGTTTAGGAGAAGGAGCAGAACACTGGCAGAAGAGAACCCTGCAGGAACAAAGACTGGGGGAGGAAAAACCCTTCCCGAAGAGGGCAAAGGACCTTTCCCAGCCCTGGAGGCTAAGGGAAGAAGGGAAAGATTGAATTGGACATTTTGTTTGGGCACTACCATGCCTAGTGGGGCTGTCAGGGGTCAAGAGCCTTTCCTGGCAAGGAGGCCAGGAAGGATCCCTGTCTGAAGAGGGATGAACATTAAGTCAAGGGGCATGGGGAAGTAACCAAAGGAAGCTAGCAGCTTTCCTGAAGCTGCTACTTGTAGTGTTCCTGGGTTGGGGCCTGGAGTTGAGGGTGGGACTGGGCCCCCCCTACCTCCTACCAGCCATTCACTGGAGGGCAAGAGCCCCAGCAAAGAGGCAAGGGCCTGTGAGAACCAGAGACAGGACTGGGAGCCAACAGGGAGTGGCTATCTTAGAGAGGCTGTATTACCCTCCCCCACCACTAGGGGGTGGAAGAACACTAAGGGGCAAAGCAGTTCTCTGACCTACCGCTAAAAGGAAGCGCTGGACCCACTGAGGTAGAGGAAGAGCTTTGCCACAGTAGGGACAGCAGATACTATGCTTTTAACATACCTTCATTTGATGTTACGGCAGTGTGCAGTAGTTTCTTTTGCCCCTTCACTTCATCTCGCTTCTGTTGGAAGAACTCCACTGGCTTTTCTTTTAAATTTGGATGTTTGGTTTCAAGGTGTTGAATCATTTTTGAAGGTTTCATAACATCATTGCTCAGAGTTGTGCCACACACAACACAGAGGTTTCACTTGCAACAAACCCAAACTTAATATAAGACTAATCATATTTTCAATTGAGGGCTGAATGTTTCCTTTTCTTTTCTAATCCTTTCTCCTTATCACATTTGGAGTCACTTGTATCTCTATTATGTTTTTCTGAACTTTTGTTAGTTCTGAAAAATTGATCCAAAGGTAACTTCTTTGACAATGACATTGTCTTGTGTAGCTAAGTAAAAGTAGAACTTAAATTTTGCTCACTGCTAACTACTTCCTTCCAAAAGATGCGCATGAGTGTGCTTTGCATATCAGCACCTTGGCAACTGATGGCAACCCAGTCAATTTGTTTATTTATTTATTATTTTTTAATGTTCAGAAATAATTGAATACAGTGATGTAAAATGCAAGTACAAAAAAGCCTTTACATTTTAAATATTAATATTCTGTGTCAGGGAATCTGAGGGACCGGAAAGAAGGCTGCCTCAGACAGACTCTGGTCCATGGACCAGTTGTTGAGAAACACTGCTCTAACTGGTTATTTTGTTCTTCTGCTATTTTAACAGTGCTCTAACTTAGAGGTGCCACATTGAAATTTGTCTGACAAATGTGTGTCATAAGAACATGAGAATGCATTGGCATACCACGCAATACAACATTACGCAATGGTGATGGAAAATATGGGTAAGATAATTATCAAACCTTTAGTGCCAAAGGGCAGGGAGGCAGGGAGAATTGTTATGGAAGGACTTAATCAACGCGAGCTTATGACCCGCACTTACTGGGAATTCCTCGTTCATGGGGAATAATTGCAATCCCCGATCCCCATCACGAATGGGGTTCAACGGGTTACCCGCACCTGTCGGCGTAGGGTAGACACACGCTGAGCCAGTCAGTGTAGCGCGCGTGCAGCCCCGGACATCTAAGGGCATCACAGACCTGTTATTGCTCAATCTCGGGTGGCTGAACGCCACTTGTCCCTCTAAGAAGTTATACGCCGACCGCTCGGGGGTCGCATAACTATTTAGCATGCCAGAGTCACGTTCGTTATCGGAATTAACCAGACAAATCAATCCACGAACTAAGAACGGCCATGCACCACCACCCACCAAATCGAGAAAGAGAGCTATCACAGTGTAACTTACGTCGTTCAGGGTGGTTTATTTACAACCCTGAGTTCCAGAGGGGTAGCCGTGTTAGTCTGTATACAGCAAAAACAACGAGAGTTCTATAGCACTTTAAAGACTAACGCATTTAATTTCAGCAGGCATAAGCTTTTGTGGGCTTGAGCCCACTTCCTCAGATGCAGTTGGTAAAATACCAACAACTTTAAAGTGCTATAGAACTCTCGTTGTTACAACCCTGAGTGACATTCATAAATTGTGCAGACATCAACTGTAGTGTAGACATAGCCTGGGTGTCTCATCTCCTCCTTCTCTCTTCTCTGAAGGCACTGTGGGTTCAGTCCTAATGGGAACAGTGAGAGATGGTGGCCATTTTGAAAGGGGGCAATTCTTCATGACAGAAGATTTTGCTTATGAAAAATAATGGCAAATGACCATTAATATCTTTCCACTGGCTTATTTGTTGAGTTAGGAGGGATAAACTTGTTGTGTGTGTATGTACACGTGTATGCATGCAGAAAACTGAAGCAAGGTGCAGGAAGCAGGAAAAACTTGGGGTGTGCTTATGTGGAAGAATGAAATACTGCCAATCACAAGCATTCTAAAGTGAGATTAGCATAAAAATAAATGTCAGAGCTCTTTTTATTTGCCTTCTGGTTTTGTAGCCTTTAGGACTCACTTGCTTCATGTTTTCAAGCTTTTGTTCACAACCCTGAGGGCTAGAAATGTTTGCTTTTATTTTTGTATTTTTTACATGAAAGCTGAGATGGCACACGAATCTCTGGCTTCTAGCAACTGGACCTTTATAAAAAAGACCAACTTGTATGACACATGATAAAAATCACATAAGGTGGCAACATTGTAGGGGGCTGCAAGAAGCAGGGGGAATGTAGAGGCAGGGGATTTGAAGAACTGGAAGGAGGAAGGAACTGTGGTGTATTCTTCAACTGTTTTGAACTGTTCTGGCAAAACAAAGCATCTGTAAAACCCATTTAATTGTCCTGTATGCTCTAATTGTTTTGTGGTACTCCTGAGCTAAAGTACCGACAATGTACGGAGAAACCTAGCCATAAAAGTTAAAATTAAGAAGATGACTGATTGCTTCATATCTTCAAGTCATTAGAAATATCACATCATATTCTCTTTCAGGTTCTTGTTTAGTGTGCATGTATGAAATTTTTAATGTAAACAAATATATTCTCAGGTAAAAACTGTTGAAATGGAGTTAAGAGTGACAGTACATATCAGTAATGTAGGGTAAAATGCATTACAAAGATGAGGTAATTATCCCAAAACAAAACACTATAAGCCCAAGAAATTCATAGTTAAATCCAAACATGTAAAAGTAAAAATGCTCCATAATTGCACTCATAGACTCTTAATTCGCTAATTGTAACTTGCTGAAATATTGTGCAGAGGCAACATTTAAGAAAAATTAAAATTGAGGAGGGAGCAGAAATGAATGGCAATTTTGCCACATAATTCTTCTTCAGCAAACTTTAACTCTGCCTTGTAGTAACACCACACACTAGTCATATGATTGACATTTTAATGTTTGTGGTCCCAGATTAGAGTTAGCTTATTTTTTAAAGACAAAATTGTTTAAAATGTCTTTCTCCTCCATTTGGTGTCACAGCAGGGCAGAGTTAAGGGTGTCTGGGTGTATTTCCTTGTCTTAATGTGTTTGGGTTTAAGGGTAACCCTTATCTAGGAGAAAAGGACTCAACTTGACAATTCAAACCTGGGAGGGAGAAGATGGGTGTAACCTCAAGAGGGAATAAGAACCATCAGGAAGTGGTGACAGAAAGCAAAGGAGCAGAGGGGGATGGCTAAGTTTACTAGCTTGGCCTGGTTTACCCTTAAAAATTAGATCGCCCTAACTACGTTGCTCAGGGCTGTGGAAAATTTTGCAAACAGAGCGCTGCAATCAGGTCGCCATAACCCCCCTCCCGCCGGAAGAGGCTAGCCTAGATTGATGGAAGAATTCTTCTGTTGGCCTAGCTCCTGCCTCTCAGGGGACTGGATTACCTACAGCAAGGGGAAAACACCCTTCCCTCCACATAGGAAGCCCCCGTGCAGAGCCCTGGCTGTACCACCACAGTGCAGCCAGGGCCTGGTCTCGCGCTGGCACGATAGGAGCGGGACAGGGGATGGCAGCAGAACGGACAAGGCAGGAACTGAAGCCAGGGCTGTGCTGGAAGAGACGGGAGAGGAGGTGCTAGCCCGGCCCCTGCCCACTCAGGCAGCGTCAGGCCCGGCCCCTGGCCCGCAGCGAGGGCTCTAGCCTCTGTGCCGCCTGCGTGCAAGCTTTGGGGAGCGCCGAACTCAGCGAGGACCCTCCGGGGAGGGGGAGGGGGACGTGTCCGTGTCCGTGTGCGTCCCCCCCCCACGAGTAGACCCCTCCGAACATCCCTGACCGTGGGGGAGGCGGCAGCCACGCTGGAGCCCCTCCCCCGCTCTGGAGGCCCTTTCCATCCAAGGCTTCCAATCACAGTCTCCCGCGGTTGCTAGGATCGGTGAGGTCACCGCCGCCAGCGGTGGCGATTGGCCGGGATGTAAGCGCCGCCCCTTCCCCGTGGGAGTCGCAGAGAGAGGAGCGCTCCTCCCCCAGCCCTCGGGCAGACTAGTCGCGCAGAGCTGCCGCCGGGGCGTGAGTGGTCCGGGTGGGGGCCACGTCCGCGTCTTTCTGCCGGCTGCCAGCTGCCAGGCAGGGGCCATGGGCCGCGCGTCGCGGCTCCGGGCGCTGCTGATGCTGCTGCTGGCGCTGCCCGCTCGCGCCTGGGACAGCGGCGACCTGGAGCTTTTCGACCTGGTGGAGGAGGTGCCGCAAAACTTCTACGGCTTCCTGGGACTGCCGCAGGTGAGCGACTGGCCGGGCAGCCGGCGGCCCCTGCCCCCGTCGGGCTGTCCCGTCCGTCCGTCCTCCCTCCCTCCCAGCTGTGCTGTCCCTGCCCCCCCGTCCCGGGGCCTGTCCCTGCCTTCCCAGCTGTGCTGTAGCTGCCCTTCGTGTATCTCGGCCATGGTCTTGCCCCTCCCCCCGTGCCCCGGCCAGCTGTGCTGTTCCCGCCCCGCGCACACGCTAACTATGCCACCCCAGCGCCTTCACCCTCTTCCCCCCAACCTGGCCATGGCTCCCTGTCCCCTGCTATACATTGGGCATGGCCCCGACCCCAACGGCCGCCCGTCAACTTCTTCCTCTCTTCCTTCCACATCCTGGGCATGGCTCCTGCTCGTCTCAGCTCCTTCACCCCCACCCAGTGCACGTGCCCCATGGCCTGGTTTCTGCACCCCCAGCTTCTTCAACTCCTCATTCATGTAGTCCCCAGACCTGACTCCTGCACCCCATCCTCCTCCCATGCCTTGAGCATATTTCCTGTTCCTCCTTCCCCCCACCTCCTTCCTTTTCTTTCCCATGTAACATAGCTTCTGTCTCCCAGCTCCTTCACCCTATCGCCCTCAAACACAACCAGTGATGTGGCTCCTCACCCCCCCAACCAGCTCCTGCACACCTCTCTCCCCACACGTGTATATCCTGGGCATGCCCTCTGGTTCTCACTGACCAGCTTCTTAACCTTCCACCCCCCAACGTCCCATGTACTGTACCTGGCTGCAACCCCTCAGCTCTCTAAGTGCCCTGTCGCACACCCTGGACATGGACCCTTGCTTCCCAGTTCTTTCAGTTCATCTGCACCCATACTAGCTCTCCTGGTTGTTCCCTCTTCTCACTTACATTCAAATCATGGCTCCTTCACCCTTGGCAATTCCCATTGTGGGCATGGCGACTGCTCTCTCCCATTTTTACTCTGTGGCATCCTCTCACACATCATGGCCATGCTCCTGGTCCCCTGGTTTCTTTCACTCCATCTCCTTCCTCCCCACGCTGTGCACACATTCTGTTTATGACTACTGGTCACCTCCAGCTCCTTTATCCCATCCCCCCACATACACACTCAGAGTGTAACTGCTGGTCCCCTCCTTCCACATACATCCTGCAAATGGCTTTTGCTCTTTGCCCTATGTCCACCCCTGTGTATCCTTTGCATAAATGCTGGCCAGCCAGCTTCTTCACCCTTCCCCCTCCCTCCCACACATCCTGGGTATGGCTGCTGGTCTTGCTGTTCCTTAAGCTCCTTCACACCATGTACTAGCCCTTCCCCACCCCCTATGGCTCTTGGACTGCTTTACCTCATGCACTTCCATCCTCCTTTGTGTACCCTGGGCATTGTTCCTGGTCTCCTCCCCTCAGCTCCTTCATCCCTGTCTCCTAGCAATGGTTTCTGATGTCTGCCCAGCACCTTCACTTCATGTTAACACCACACATTCAGCTTGGGCCTAGCTCTTTGTCTCCTACCCCAAGCACTTTCACCCAATGCTTCCCAGTCACTCTTGGTATAGGTCCTGGTCTCTTTCTTCCCCCCTGCACTTTCACCTCATGTTCACAACCTCACTAACTGCACCCCAGGGCATTTGCTGCTGGCCTTCCTAATCTTCTCAACCTCGTGTCCTCTTCTGTCACCCCATGTCTTGGTTGTCTCTTGTCCTCTGTTCCCAAACCTTATGCCCCTTGCTCCCTGATTACCACTTTCTGCCCTAGTTTCAGATCATGTCCTCTTCTCCCCCCAACAACCCAGAAACCCCTTCTGTTCAATGCTGCTTACTGGGCACCTTGTCCATTGTTCTCCACTTCCTCATTCTGCACCTGTCAGTTCTGGTGACTAGTCTTCTGCAGTTGGTATGGACTCTCTGGTGATTTCACACAGGCTTTTAGCAGGAGGAATGGTCTTGCGGTTAAGGCACTGGCTTAGATGTCAAGAGATCTGCCATGTGTGATCTTGGGCAAATAATTTTTTCACACAGGCTCTTCTGGTGTCTCTCACGTGTGGGGAGAATCCACATGTATGGGGCATTTGGGACACTTTAGTCAGGCAAGTGAAATACTGCGCATCCTATGTGAGGTGGAGCAGAACTACATCCTACGTGTAGAGATGCCCTTTTGGGAGGGAGGGGTAATGGTGGTGTAGGGGAGAGTAGCAACTGCAATTGTGACTGGTAGCTGCTGGACCCTGGCTGACACTCCTTTTGTGTCGCTCTGGGCTAATTAAACACAAAATCCCAGGGACTGATAGCTGGGAATGAAGGTATTATGTAACACCACATTACATAGCAGATCTGCTCTTCATTGTTCACATTTGCCGTTAGGGATGGCGATTCTGTCTTCAAGGAATACATTTTAAGCCAGAGTTTAAAGTTGTTCCCTATGGGGATGGGAAACTTTGAAATGAAAATAATTAGACATTTAAAGTCTCTCACAATTTAGTATAATATCTCCCCATTCTTATTGGGCCAGTGGAAGATTCAGATCTGTAAGGAGTTCAGCAAGATGGAACTTAATTACTTTAACCCAGCGGTCCTGTGCCTCCCCCCCATATCTGCTGCGCCTCCCCTTCCCCCTGGCTGGGAGCAGGGCTACGCTTGGGGCAGGGGGCTTTGGTAAGGGCCTGGGACCATGGCTCTGGCCCCAGTGGCTGAGGCCGGGGGGCAAGCAGGAGCTGGGAATGAAGGCCATGGCTGGGCCCACAGCAGAGTTCAAGGCAGAGTGGGGGTGGGGGTGCTTTCTCCCAGTCCCCTGTGGGGTGGGTGGCATGCTCTCCCAGTCCCCTGTGGGGGCTTAGCCCCAGGCCCGGCTGCGCCCTCCCGAATGTTCCTCCACACCCCACAGTTTGAGGACCTCTGCTTTAACCAGTAAAAAATTAATTAGTTCTCACTACTGTTTCAAGTATTACAGGATGTTAGAATGTGTCTGCCTAGAGAATCTAGAGTTACTTGTACCTTCTACATGAAAGTACCTTACTTTCTTTCATGATACAAAACAAAGGGAGCAGGCAGTGAGTTGAAAGATGACAAACTTAAAATGGATAAAAGGAAATACTATTTGATGTAAGTAAATGATTACTCTTGATGACATCACTAAGGCCAAGAGCTTCCGAAGAGTTTAAATGATATTAGATGTTTGTATGCCTAATAAAAACATTCTCAGTTACATTATATAGAGTTCTTAGGGTTCAAGGTACATAGCAACCAGTAGCTGTTAGGTCAGTTTCTTCTTACCTCCTAATGCACAGATTCTTCCATACTTATGTACTATGGAGTTCCTGGCACCTTCCTCTGAAGCATCTGGTACTGTCCAGTGTCAGAAATAGAATGCTGAATTAGATGGATTGCTGAACTGTTTCAGTATAACAGTTCCCTTATTTTGACCTCTAGAGAATGTGAGACATGAGTTTGAACTTTGCAGTGGAGGCTGGTGGCATCTAAAAGTAAGTAAAACAGATGTAATGTATTCTTCTCAGCCAATTCATATCCACAGGTAAAGATGACAGTACTGCATCTCAAAACAGGGCAAGCAATCCTTATAATTGGGAGCCTGTCCCAGAACACTGTTAATTGCTGTAACTAATAAGCTCAGGATGTCTATTTCTGCAACCCAGTGAGTTCCTCGGTGCCTGATGTCTGGACTGCTCTGCTCACTTTGCAGCTTATGGAGTTGGATCAACTGCTTGCTGCTGCTCTGGCCTTGCCACCTCTACTCCTGCTTGTGGCCAGTTTCTCTGCCTCTGTGGCAGCATGTGGACAGTGGTTTTACTGCGCCTGCCTTCTCATCTGACTGAGGGGTGGTTTTTTGCCAAAATTTGGGGCAGTGGTTTCTCTCAGCCCCTCATCCCACTGGGCCAGTTTTTCAATTGGGTGTTTGAACCCTCTGGAGCATCTGCTGCAGGGCCTCCCTGCTGGTTCCTCTGCAATTTCCAGGTATGGCAGAGCAGCCTAAAACACATTGAATGAAAGCCAATTGGTACTCAGTGTGTGAGACTACCCTCCCAGACAGTGAGTTGTGCTCAGCCCATACTCAACCTTCTGTCCCTAACTCTTGTTAAGTCCCGGGGCTATGAATCAGACAGACATGTAGGATCCCCTATCCCTCAAAGTAGCTGTGACTCCAACATGGAAAAAATGGACTGGGAGTCTATGAACAGAGCAGGGAGAGGCTCCAAGGATGAAGACCCCAGTCAACTGACTCTGGGTAAATCTCAAAGGGCCCATGAGAACAGAGAGGGCATATTTGTGGGATCACAAGTCTCCCCATCCTAAAATGGGTCCTGGGTACCCTAGGAAAAGAAGCAGGACTCATAAGGATCAGTTTGGCTAGGAGCATTTCTCCTCCCTCCCCCCAAGGAAACAGAATCCAGAACACAAGAACTCAGAAGCCCTCTTGTGAGATGTCTATGAAGTCCTTGGCAAGGCTTCTTGCAAAAAGCCTCACCAAAGCAAGCTCATATACTCTCTAAGCAAACTTAAAAAAGCATACAAAAAACCCCACAAAGCAAAAAAGGAAGAAAATGCTTAGAATGGCTAGGAGGTCTGAGTCCTCTTCCTCCATAGAGAATGATGTACTGTTGGGCTCTGACTCCGATCAGCACCAGGGAAATACTGATAAGGTTACCTCCCCGCCCCCTGGAAATCCAAGGCCATTTGCAACAAGAATTGAGAGTCAACCTGAACAGAATCCCGAGAACAGGCCTGCTGACAAGAATTCCGGGCCTCAGGGCAGAACAACCCCGTCCCACCTCTTCTGCCCCATGCCCCGCCCCCTGCTCCACTCAGCCTGCTTGCCACTGCATCCTTTCCCCCCATTGCTTGGTCCCCCTCCTCTCCTCCACACTTCTCCTTCCCCCAGGCAGTGAGCGACAGCAGGGGGTCTGCATGGGGAAGGACGTGGGGAGTGACAGTGGGGAGCGGGGGAGCAAGTGGGAAAGGAGAGGAGGGACACGGGGTGAGCAAGGGAAGAGGCGAGGACACATGGTGAGCGATGGTGGCGGGGGGGCCGGAATGGGGAGGCCAAGCAGAAAAGGGGGGCTGGTGTGGAGGGATGTGGCAAGCGGGCCAAGAGGGGTTGGGGGCCATGGGCAGAAGAGGTGGGATGGGGCGCTAGCCTCCCTGAAGGGAAGCTTTCACCTGCTGCCCTTGGCCCGAGCCATTTTAAAATTGCTGTGCCATTGCCCTCTTTGGCGTCCTCCCTGTTTGTGCGCTTGTCTGAGAGTAAGCCTCTGAGGAAATTTCTACCTTTGAAATTCTGTCCTCAGACTGCGATTCCCCTACACTTTTCCTTTGAGGAAATATTCGGGGATGAATGGGAGAAGCCAGAGAAGGGCAGGTACATTAACAAATGATTTACATCATTCAACAACCAAACGTCTCAATTACTGAGACAATGAAGGCTGGTGTTGCTTACTGTCTCCGACAAAAGATATGGTTATCTCCCTCAGAAGGGGAGTTCTATCCTGAGGACTCCATGGCTAGAAAAATGGAGGCTGCCTCAGTCTCCTTCAGGTATCCCTAGTAGCTACTTGCATTGTGAGGGCATCTCTCTCCAGGCTGGAAGATCTCAGAGCCCTCCAGGATAGAGATCACCTTGACTTCAGCTCTATTTTGGAGTTTCCCTGACAAGTGTTGTCATTGTTGCCTCAAGGGATGTGATAAGATTCTCAGCTATAGTGTCTCCACTCAGTTACCAGGTACCACCTATGGCTCCATCCATGGAAAGTGGATAGCTACTCAAAGCCGGTGCTGTGCTCTGCCAAATTTATAGGAGCCCTGCTTTTTAGAGGGAAGCTAGACAAGGTAGTGACGGACAATGCTGCAAAATCTAAACAGTCCCTCCCGCTGCTCCACCATGCCTTTGAGAGAGAGTGCAGACCAGTCTTCAGACAGACGTTCCTTTTGGCTTTCATCCTTGCAGAAATATCAATGAAGATACAGCAAGTGCTTGGGAGGAAAACCTTGAGGGAACCCTATTGCTCCCAAATCCTCTTTATGACGAAGACCGCATAGCTCTCCACACAGAATTGAATCTGGGGGCAGGATTTCCTATTTTCTGGAGGAATGAGTGGCTTTGACTGGCCCGTTGGTTGGGAAGATGAGTCAGGGATGCTCCCTCGAGTTACAGCCTTCCCCCATCCATTTTTCATCCAGTCCAGTCTTGAATGACCCCATAAAGCAAGGCTAATCCAGAATGAAATTTCTCAGTAATGTGGCAGTAATAGAGAACATTCCTTCAGAGGAAAGATTGTCAGGGTTCTACTCCATCATCTTTATCACTCCAAAGCATACAGGTAAATCAGAGCCATTCTAGATCTCAAAAGGCTCAACAAGTGGATCAAGAAAATAAATCTGCAGATGGAAACCCTAACTTCTGTGGTGCCATCCTTGTCCCGAGGGGACTTTCTGACATCGGTGGATCTGTGCCATCATAGGTTGCCTACAGCAGGAAGCATTCTCAGTATTGGATGTTTGCATTTGGCCTGTCCTTGGCTCACTGAGTGTTTACAAAGATGTTGTTAATAATCATAGCCAGACTTGGGTCACAGGGCATCCACCTTTACCTCTTTCTGAATGACATTGTAATCAGCGCTCCATCCTTAGCAACAGCACCCAGAGCCACGTTCCTTATGTTGTACCTCCTGCAGGCACATGGCTTTGTAAGCTCCTTCATTTCATCCATCGAAACAACCCACTTGGGAATGGATGTAGACACCTCTATAGCAAGAATATACCTAGCTCTAAAAAAAATTCCAGAAGATTCAGGATCTTCTTGCATTATTTTGGAATTGCAAGAGGCCTACTGGAGCCCAGAGCCTTCAATCCTTATGCCTCCTAATATTGTGTATATGGCTCACTCCTTTGGCACAATACAACATCAAGTATCTTCAAGGTCTCATCCTAAGATATGGGATTACTCCCTGGAATGCATGAAGGATCAAATAAAGGTTCAAGTGCTGGTGATCAACACCTTAAAATGGTGGTCAGCACAGGATAGTGTCCACAAGATAGTGCCCATGTGTCTTCCAGATCCCTTGATCCTCACAACTGAGGCCAACCTGGAGGATTGGGGAGCACACTTGAGGTCCTAAGCAGCTCAAGGCATCTGGAACCTGGAAGAGAAGATCCACACCACAAATCACCTAGAAATGAGTGGTCAAGCTGATGCCATGAAGATTTCAGTCTGGCTTAGAGGACTGGATTCAGTCAGATAACATGGCCATGGTTGTGTAGTGTGTACAACCAAAGGGAAACAAGAAGCACAGTGCTATATGCTGAAGCAAGGGAAATCATGCCATGGGAGATACCATTCTCTCCTCTCCCTGAGGGCAGCTTGCATAAAGGGAGACCTGAACCAGAAAGCCAACTGGCTCAGCTGGCACAAGGTAAACAAGTCTGTGGTGCCTGAATCAAGAAGTCTTTGTGTTTATGGTCCAATCATTTGGTCTTCCCTCAACTGACCTATTTGGAAACCACATGAACGCAAAGAGACCATGGTACTTCACTTGGGAAATGGATCCCAGATCTGTGGGGACAGATGCCAGATTACACAGATGGCTGCAAAGTCTTCTCTGTGTGTGGTGGTGCAGAATATAAAATGAGCAGTTGACAGTGATACTGGTAACTCAACATAGGTCTGAAAACCAGGGCTGCCTCAACCAAACCGAGCTTAAATTAGGACTGCCATTTTAGCTCTCAAAGAGATGGGCATCCTCTCACAAGGTAATTTGTCCTCATCTGGACCCAACGTGGTTGCATCTAATAGCCTAGCTATTGAAAGGGAAGTACTAGTGGTGTTGGACCTTTCTTTCAGAGTTATCAGGACACTTTTCTTCTAGAAAAGCATCGACTTTGAAAGCATACTTTTCTCTGGCCCAGGTTCTGCAGATGGCACCAAATCCTAGAAATCCAGGAATTCCAGCTGTCTTGGATTTTCTCCCAAGAGGGGTTTGACAAGAGGTTTCCAGTCTAGCACCATTGCTTATCAATTGTCTGCCATTGCATGATGTTGACAGGATCTGCAGGTTCACTGACAGAGAACCCCAAGGTAGCCAGATTCCCTAGGGCAGTCTGATTAGCAGTCAGCAATCAGACTTCTTTCCCAAATGGGACCTGCTGCTTGTACTGAGGGCCTTTGAACCTCTGATGTAAGTGTCAACATTTGTTCATCATGACTTGCCTCTTGATAGACATCACCTCCTCTAGGCAAGTTTTGGTGCTGGCAGTCTTTTCTATGCAGGAGCCTGACTGCATGTTTCATGAGGACAAAGTGGTGCTCAGGACTCCGTAATCATTTATTCCAAAAGGTGAACTCCTCTTTCCATGCATTCCAAGAGGTGATTCTCCCTTAATTTTGTACAAGGCTACAGCTTGCCATCTAGGAAAAATGACACACCTTAATGTTCAAAGACTCCTAAAATTCAGCCTCAAACATACATTGTCTGAGGAGGTTGGGTGCCATATTTTAATTTTTACACCCACAATACCAAGGACTTGGAGCATTCCAGTCCTATAATCACTAGGTGGATTAGACTATGCATTGTGGAAGGCGTACAGGGCATTGGAGATTCTGGCTCCAGAAGGAATCAGGGAACACTCCATACGATTCCTGGAGACCTTGTGGGCAGAAAGAGCTAATGCAGCCACAGCAGAAATTTGTAAGGTGGCCGCCTGGTCAATTGCTACCATCTTTATCAAGCACTACCAGGTGGATTTTCTGTCCACAGCAGAGGCCTCCTTTGGCAGAAAGGTAATGTAGGCAGTGGCCCAGAAATGACTTTGCCTTTTGAGCAAATGTTATAAATGGGAAGAGATACTGGTTTTTCTTTTTCTGGCCTTAGTGTTTACCCTCTATACATCTGTTCACTGCTTGCTGCTTCTTAGACATCTAGAATTGTGGGAGATGCTAGGTTGCACAATGGAAAACTTTCATACTGATGATACCCTTTCTGCTAACAGTTCTACCCACCCTAAATGGCTCAAGAATCAGAAGGTCAGTTGCTGAGTGGGATCTTTATCATGAGACTTTTTTCCTGTTATGATCTACTGTACTTATTTCGTCAGTTACCTTTTAAGTATGTTGCTGCTATTGTTATAGAAGCATTTACAGCTTTGAAGCAATTCATCTGGCTGTGAGCGGGGGCATAGCCAAAGTGGCAGCACCAAAAAGTTGATCTGCCTCCATGAGCAGCAAAGTCAGCAAAGAAGCCCAGACATCAAGACTTGTGGGAGATGCTGCTAGCAGAAAGGAAATTAAGAAATTTTCCATTCTTGTGTCAGCTGTGTCCTGTATTGTAAGTTCCATAATATAAATACTAATTTTAAAATATAAGTAAAAAAACCTTCTTTTTTCTAACAGACACAGTCCTCAAAGATTCTCACTCCTTGGCATGAGGCTTAAAAGCTCTTAAAAGATTTTGATCTCAGAGGGCGATGGTACGCATGACCCAGGCCCCATACTGGCCATTGCAGCCCACACATTGCCAGATATATTAGAAATCCTCCAAATTTTCTGGGCAGCTCCTCCTTGAATTTGATTGGTGAAGGAGCTCCGTATTCACTTTGCTTCTATATTGCTCCAGGTTTTATGCTAACAGTGTCCTGTAAATCTAGGAGTTTCTGCCTTTGAGTCTCAGTTGCCTACATTGGGAGTCCTTTGGCTCAAGAGCTGTGACATGCTTTTGTAATACTTTGGTGTCTGTACTGGCACTAACCCCCCTTTTTTTTTTCTTGATGCAGAGTGCCTGCCCCAGCATTTGATAGTTGCCTTGAATGCACCAAAAGAGGGTCACAGCATCATGTGGCAATCACCTCTCTCTGCTTTTGACCACCAGAGTGCTTTATTTTCTTGGTACACTGGGGCCTGAGTGCATCATTTTTAACAGGTCTTGGCCCATCAAACCATTTTCCATTTTCTTGGCCTTGGGAAACTTTTATTGTTCCTCTTTGTGCTAGTGTTGTTTGGTGCTTTTTTTCAGTGCCCCACCACCTAGTTTCTTTTCTTTCAGATACATCTTTGAGGAAGGAAGACTGCTACACAAACACAGTTTGGGGTTACCAAGCAGTATTCTATCCAAGGCAGAGAACCATGTATGTTGACTATAACGTACAGGGGATGCCAGACTTTCCTGTGTGTCATCCTCTGCACTGAAGAAACATGGGGAGCATTTCCAATACCCCCTTCAGGCACTCCAAGTACTTCAAGTACATCTGAGTATAAATTTTGAGTTGTGAGGATTAAATTCTAGTCAGGGCTGATAGTTTAAGAAAATGCAAATTATATGCTATATTTACCTTGCTTTCAATTGTTTCCCAAAATGCTTTGCAAAATTTAACACAAGATAGGGGTCAGTGAAAGGTATAAATTACAAAATGGAGAGTTAAAAAACCCTGTCAGACACTTAAATAGTCAGAAGCTGATAAGTCAGATGAAGGCCCTGAGCAATCTGGTAGGAATCCTAGCAGTCTCCATCCTTAGTACTTTGAGGTGGCAGGGGTGTGGGCTTCTCACCATTGACCAGGCTCACAAGGGAACTTGCTGCCCCCCCTCATTATTGATAAATCTGACTACTGTGTCTAAAACTTTTCAAACCTTGTCATACTCATTCTAGTTTATTGCTTAGCTAGTCTGATTGGCGTAATTCTTCACATTAGCTTAGATTTTTCTATCAGATTTTCTTGAAAAAGATACATAATCAGAGGCTTACAGTTGTTGGATATGTACCGTATTTCCCCATGTATAAGACGCACCTTTTTTCGAAAAATTTGGGGTCTAAAAACTGGGTGCGTCTTATACAGTGGTTTTAGATTTTTTTACTGTAATACATCTTTTTTCAAGTTTCGGGCCCCAAAATTAAGGTGTGTCTTATGCATGGGAGCGTCTTATACATGGGGAAATACGGTAAATTTTAAATAATTTTAGTGCTTAGGAGAGGTAGATTTTGCACTTCAGTACTGAACAAACTGGCCTTTGCGTATAAACAGGATAGAAACTATGATCATAGTAAGACAGTAGTGCTAAACTAAGATAGTTCTACTTGTGTGCAGCGTACTTTGGACTACTACACATGGAAGGAGGAGATGGGCAAATCCTCCCCATCCTTTGAGCTTATTTCTTCATAGTTCCATTTATTTATTTATTGATTATACTTTTGTTTAGTTTAGATTTTTCTTGAGTTGTTGACCTATTTTCCAGATTGGGGAAAAATGATGACTAGTGCTATGTTTTGCAAATGTCACAGAGTGTCTGATACTAGCCCTTATGTCACAGGGCTTCTCGCTGCCTCTAGCCAGGCTGTAACTTGTCATTGGTCTGGCTATGAAATAAGGAAACCGGGGGCAGTGTGAGACTCAAGCTGATCCTGTGTCTAAAGGAAGTCTTTATTTTTCTGACCAACAGCACTGGTTTCTTCTGCTCCTTCAAAGGGCCTCACTCTGAGAAGTGGCTTTTCTGCTTGGGGTAGTGTGAGAAAGTGATATTGTACTGCCAACAACAGAACTATGTCACTGGTGTATAATGGATAACTAAACATAAAAGTACCTATTTTAAAGAGGACAAATGTATAGACCTTTATTAAAACTTGAATGGCTTTCATAAGACTGGAATGGAACATACTTTGTCTAGTTATAGCAACTCTTCACTATTTTCTTTTCTAATTTTCATATATAATTGACATTTGGAGCACTAAAAACTGACAAACTAAACTGCTATGGTGAGGGACAGTCACTTTGTGTACTACATAGAAATTTAGATTTGATATATATATATCTGAAAATGTCATTTTAATTTTGGTTAATGTTTTTAGAATTTATATAGAATGCTAATTGGACTCAAATGGCTCAAGTTAATAATACAAAACATAATATGGAAATCTTACAGTAGAACCTCAAAGATACAAACACAGGAATTACAGACTGACTCCTCAGCTGAGCACCAGGTGGAACTGGAAGTAAGCAATCAGGCAGCAGTGGAGAAAAAAAAAAAAGCAAATACTGTACTGTGCCTTTATTGCATCTTAAAGGTAGGCACATCTGGACTTCTTGTCCCCTCTCCTCTTGCCATGTGAGGGGCAGCCACTTACAGGTAGCAGGTGAAGGTACTGAGGTTTACAGACACTGCTGTGAGGCCCTATTGCCAGCCCGAGCAGGCAGAGCAGAAGCAGCTTGGGGTCTGCGCTGCTTTCCTGTAAGCCACGGGTGCACACATCCCTCCCCCCGCCTCAAGGAGGGAGACAAGTTTGCAAGCTCAGTCCCAGCCAGGGAAAAAAGCTGCTGCAGCCTGAACTGCTGATGCTGCCAGTGCTAGGACGGAAGTTGCTGCGGTTGTAGCCAGAACTGGCCTGGAATGTGAGAAGCCAAGAGTCTGAGCTCCTACCAGCGCACTGCACTGTGGAGGAGTTTTAAAGGGCCACAGCCTGCACCATGCATGCACTGATGCAGCCCAAGCTTTGCCTGTGACTGTGCTCTTGGGTCCTGCACGCACCTCTGGAAATGCAAGGGGCAGTGGAGCAAGGGGCGCTGGCAGTGGGCTAGTGGCCACTCTGTCACATGCTGCCTTTGGAGCACAGCAGGCAGCGCACAGAGCAGAGCAAGCCCTGGGGAGAGGTGGTTGGGGCTTGTAGTGCCAAGGGTGCTGGACAGGCCTACTCAGCTCAGCCCAAAGGCAAGAAACAGGAATAGGGTAGGGAGTTGCTTGCAAACCAGACAGTGCTGCCAGGTTCCTTAGTGCCGGATGCCACCTTTGCAGAGAGCTCTTCCAGCCTCAGCTGGAAGACAGACTGTGGGGTATATTAGAGTAAAGAGGTAAGTACAGTACTAAAAATAAAGAGTTTAAAATAGAAGATTTCACAAGATAAGGAAACTTTCTGTGCTTGTTTCATTTACATTAAGATGATTAAAAGCAGCGTTTTCCTTCATAGTAAAATTTCAAAGCTATATTAAGTCAATGTTCAGTTTTAAACTTTTGAAAGAAAACCATAACATTTTGTTCAGAGTTATGAACAATCTCCATTCCTGAGGTGTTATGCTGTAACTTATCTCTTCTTTACTAGAGTTCAAAACCAGCAGGAGTCTTCCAGTGCTTGAGGACACTCAGTGACATTTAAGAAAAAATTAGACATAAGTACCAATTAGTTTTCACTTCCTCCTGCTGATTTTACATTTTATGAAATTTCAGCCTTCTCTCTCTGCAGAAGAGAAAACTATTTCCTTACTATTAGTTATTCTAGGTCTGAAAAATACTATGGATCACTTTTTGCAACAGCAGGTTCCTTTCACTAGTTCCACATTTGACCTTTGATTCATTTATTTCTGTTTGGTAGCAGTAGTGAGCACTGTGAGTAGCTCATCTATTTCTAAAAGTCTGCACAAATATCGGCTGTACTTTGTACTGTGGAAAGAGTCTTGTGAATCTTACAGTTTTGGCTAATAAAAGATAATCTTGGCTACTAAGAGTGTTGGCATTTGGGTAGCTCACTTGTACTGTTATATGAAAGTGATTTGTTAACCCTGGATTAAAGTGTTGGAATAATCCATAATCTAGAATTAAGATACTGGCCTAAACCTACTGATAGTGAGGTAGATACACAAACCAAGTGCAGGATCCCACCACTGAGGTCCAGAGGCAATGCCCTTTGTGAGAAGCCAGCTCCCCTGCTGCCTATTTCTGTGATTTTTGAACCAATTGCTCTCTCTGGACCTGCTTGGGGGTGCTATGAGTTTCACTCACCACATGTAGTGTCTCTTCCTGGCCATCCTGGGGATTAGCTCTACCAGGAATTGCACCCTATTTCAACAGTGTGTCTGTAGACCTCTCATCCTGCGGACCCCTCTCACTCCAGGAACCACAGTGTCCTCTGTGTGACTTGGTCCTCTGGCCAGGTCACTGTGAGTGAGTGTTCCCCTTTCAGAGGTATCAACGTCCCATTATACAAAATGGCAGTCTTCTATTCACTGCTTTGACTGTGCCGCCTCTTCACTGGCTGGTGGGGAAATCCCGGCCTGCCCTCTGTTCCCAGTTCCAGTCCAGGGACCCTATCTCTAGCAACAGTGGCCTGAATGTGTAAATGGACTGTCACTGTTGAACATGAACTGAATAAGTATGTCCAGCTTTTCTGTTGATAATAGTTTGCTTTTGAGACAAAGGCCTGTTGTGCAAAAACTGTGGAAGCAAACTCTTGGAATGGGCGGTGAGGTGCATCTGTGAATGACCAACTTGGAATTGACCCCTGATGTGGCTTTGAGGCTCTGTTACATGTTATAGTCATCCCTGCAGCTGCAATCAAAAAAGATATTTAAGTTAGACACCTACTGCTGTATGTAACAAGCAACATCTAACTGGGAACATCACAGAAATTGCAATAAAATTCCAGCCCTTGCCATGACAAGTCTAAGTGAGCTAGCTGTGAGAATAGGCCCCCAACCACACATGTAGCCTAACACATGATATGGAGGCATATAATCAAGGTGCATCATCAGCATATTCATAAGGTGAATGGGGCATCCTATAATGCAGGGGTGGGAAATGTCCGGCCCGCAGGCCGTATAAGGCCCGCGAAATCATTTGGTCCGGCCCGCGGGATCATTCGGCGGCGGGGGGGAATTCGGCGGCGGTGCAGTTCCGGGGGGGCAGGGCCCGCCGCCGAAACCCTGCCGCCGTTTGCCCCTTTTCGGCGGCGGACACTCAACCGTCTTCAGCATACCACCATCAGGCCTTTGGCACAAAAAAGGTTCCCCACCCCTGCTATAATGGAAGCGATCACTTATGAAAGTGTGTCCTAAACGAAGCTTCAGGAGTTAAGAATGAACTAAGAAAGGGGAAGCAAGCCTAAGTCATTCAAATGACTAACCTCCTAGATGGTTTGGAGGAAGTTTTCATTTAAAATATTTCCTGACCTTTAGGGAGTTGCCATTTTCTACAATTTTGTCTTAGTATTCAGGGGAGACAAACCTCTTGCTTGAGAAAAGAAGCTACTTCACTGTTATATGTCCCATATAGTTGCTGGTCAGCAGTTGGAAGTGAACCCTGGGATGCAAGAAATGCATATCCATTCAAGGGAAAAAACCAATAGCAGTCCATTCAGTCTAGGTTACACTATTAAAGAAAGGAGGTGCTTATCAAGTGAACCTCAGAAATGTGCTTTTTACCAGTGGAGCCATTCTTTCTATTAGATCTGGAGAAGTGAAACAAAGGCATGTGGAAATGAGAGCCTGGGCAGTCATACTGCAGAGATGTTACAGTTTTAGAGGAAAGTTTGAAGCCATAATAGTCTTTTGAAACTGAGGTATCTCCCAAAGGGAAACATACATTCCTGTAAAGCAGTTTCCCAAAGTGTGGGGGAGCATCCTGATCGAGGGCAGGATGGATTAGCTGGGGAGGCATTAGGGTGCGGACAGGTCTCTGATCTTTAGTTTTGACTTATTTTGTCTTCACAACAGCTAAATACTTTCTTTTTTTAAAAGAACCTTGAAAATGTGACCAGAGTATAACTAATTTTCATTTAGAATATTGTGTCCAGTTTTGGGCCCCCCACTACAAAAGGGATGTGGACAAGTTGGAGAGAGTACAGCGGAGGGCAACAAAAATGATTAGGGGGCTGGAGCACAGGACTTATGAGGAGAGGCTGAGGGAACTGAGTTTGTTTAGTCTGCAAAAGAGAAGAGTGAGGGGGGATTTGATAGCGGCCTTTAACTACCTGAAAGGGGGTTCCAGGGAGGATGGGGCTAGGCTGTTCTCGGTGGTGGCAGATGACAGACCAAGGAGCAACGGCCTCAAGTTGCAGGGGGGGAGGTTTAGGTTGGACATTAGGAAAAAGTTTTTCACTAGGAGGGTGGTGAAGCACTGGAATGGGTTACCTAGAGAGGTGGTGGAATCTCCATCCTTAGAGGTTTTTAAGCTGAGGCTTGACAAAGCCCTGGCTGGGATGATATAGCTGAAGTTAGTCCTGCTTTGAGCAGGGGGTTGGACTAGATGACCTCCTGAGTTCCCTTCCAACTCTAATATTCTATGATTCTATAATTCTATAATTCATCTATGACTACCTGTGTTTGCAGAAAACCTGAAACAATAGCTCTGAGGTGCGAGCTACCCTGTTCACTTCAGTGGGTGTTACCTCTGATACCATGTTTTGTTAAAGGGCTTTAACTTGTAACCTTTAACTTGTAAAACTTTAAGGGTTAACATCGCTATTTCACTGCTTATTGAAGCATGTAATAAAGGAGAGGATATTATTATGAAGATCTACACAGTTTAGTGAGTTCTCATTTTTGAGTAGCCCTTTAACAAAACATGGAGGGCTTTAAGGGATATGTTTCCTAGACTTTAAGGCCAGAAGGGATCATCCAGTCATCTAGTCTGATCTCCAGTATATCACAGGCTATTAAATTTCACCCAGATACCCCATATTAAGCCCAAAGACTTTAATTAGAGCAAAACATTTCAGTCTTCAGGAAACTAAACTGTGTGCTCCAGAGGGAGAGAACAGGAGAGAACCAGGTGCCAGCAATCCCTGAGTCCCCTCCAATGGCAGGAGATTGATTAGGGGTGAGATGGCTAGATGATCCCAACAACTGAACCACACTCCATTCTACAGAGGAAGGCAACATGCTTCCTTCCCCCCTGTGTGCCCCCCTCTCCAAGGTGCCTGCTAGCCTGACCTGGAGAAAAATTCATTCTTGACCTTAAATCTAGTAATCAGGATGTTCCTGAGTATGAAGCAATATATACTGGCCAGGCATCTAGAAAGGATTATCTGTTTGACATCAGAGCACTGGTCCACCCAGTGTGGTGTCCTGTATCCAGCTACGGCCAGTCTGATTCTGAGGAAGGTAACTCCCCCATCTCTCAAAATAATACATTAGACCAATTGTGGGTTGAGGGGAAAAAGTTATTCCTGACCTCTTCAGGTGACTGACTGAAGCCTTGAAGCATGATATTCAATTATAGTGACATCTTAAGGCAGAGCTATAAGTGTTATGAGCTTGTTGATGGCAATGCAGGCATCCTGTTCTCCCCATGGTCTGTGAAGGAAAGGCGTGAACAGAGGACCCTCAGATTCCAATGCCAGACACTATTACCACAATCACCCAGCCTGCCACACCCCTTTCCTCCATGTGCATGCAGGGTACAGAATTTCTTCTTGAAGGTGGATTAAAACGTATCCTTTAAGAAGAGATTTGATACCTTTTTGAAGACTCCAAGTGATGGTGGGTCCACCTCCTGCACTGGTTCCATAAGCTGTTCTAATGTTTAATTAGTCTCACTGCTGAGAAGTTGCATCTTATTTCAAGTCTGAATTTGTCTAACTTTAATTTCCAACTATTACATCCTGTGCTTTTGTCAGCAAGATTGAAAAGTTTCCCATTGTCAGATATCTATACACAGTGATAAGTCATCTCAACCTTCTCTTTGGTAAACTAATAGGTTGAATTCCTGAAGTCTTAGATTGTAAGGCTTGTTTTCCAGTCCTTGGATCACTTTTGTGGCCTTCCTAGCATTAATGTAATAATAAAGGAGAAAAACATTTTCCACAATATGTAACAGAACTGCAATGAACACTTTCAAGTAGCTGGCTCAAAATGGCTATTGTGATGGGAAACTGTTCACATACATTACATAATCTCCTCTGAATATAGTAGAAAAGGTGAAAAAGTAAAAACACCTAAAAATAAAGACTTTTAAAAATACTGCAATGCTGTGTATTAATGCTGTCTGTCAGTCCTGGCCCAAATGACTGGAGCCTATTACTGTCACACAGCAAAAGGACTAGCTCCCTTTAGTTAATAAATAAATAAAGGCCTGTGACTTTCGGTGCTGAAGGTCTTGGCTTTGATTCCTGGTGATGACCATGGTATCCGTATGTGTAGGCTGCACAATCTTTTTTAACTTGTATTGCTTAATAGGTATAACAAAAAGTATTACTGAAAATCTGTCGTAGTTCCCAGAGACCCCAGTCAAGATCTGGGCTCCATTGTGTTAGATGTTGTACAAACACATAAAGAAACTATCCCTGTGTAGCACTTTAATTCCAAAGGTGCATGTCTGGAGCTGATGTGCAGCTGGAATGCTAACAGCTAAGGCATTGATCCTACAGGCTTGTGCAGAAAGGAGTACGAGGTTGTTGCTCTGTGGCTCAAGCACGAGTGGAGACTATAGATACAAATAACATTTAAATATTGGTAGTGTGCTGAGTAGAAGTGGGTGTCATGCGCCTTGCACAATTTTTTTTTTAGGAGAGCAAGTTGAAGAAAAGAGCTGGATGTGTGTGTTTAAAAGTAATTTTTCTTAGGCAAATGAGGTGGCTAGCTACATGCTCCTCTCCTTGATCTTATTCAAGGTACTAGGGCAGGGGTAACTTGCTGGCCAGGCAGCAGCATTTTTAGTAATGCATCATGGGTTCTCCTGTGCTCTTTCAGCTCTTTATCAATTTATATTGTGTCCTTATATACACAATGCACCACACTGCTTTTTGGAAAGGAACAAGTCCTACATAAAGCAAATCTCTAAGACCATGTCTACACTACAAAATTAAGTTGACCTAACTTATATTGGCATACAGCCACCACAGATATTATTACATTGCTTGGGCGTGTCTACACTTTGCTCCTTTTGTTGGCAGTGCGCATCTTCATCAGGAGTGCTTGTATTGATTGTACTGTCAATATAGGGCATTGTGGAATGGCTCCTGAAAGCCAGTGACCCTCAGTGTAAGCAGTGCAGTGTCTACACTGACACTGTATCAACCTAACTGCATTGACCTTTGACTCCGCTGTTCATGGAGGTGAAGTTAAGTCGGCACTGCAGGGCAGTTATATCAGCAGGAGCAAAATTTAAGTGGAGACACTTCCATAGTTAGGTTGACGTAAGGTGTCTTCCATCGACCTAAGTCTGTAGTGAAGGGCAGACCTAATGTTATGGAAGACATTTCAGTTAAAGCTGCACTAGACACAAAGTTCAGTCATTAGACTTCTTCACGTGGTGCTCTGATTTCAGTCCTCACACATATTTTCAGCTATGTGCCCACCCTACATTTGTCCTAAACTAAATATGTTGTCTACTGTATGCTGTTTGATCAGGATGTAGTGACTGCCTGTATATTGGCCTGAAAAATCCTAAAAAAAACAAAAAAACAAAAACAATTATTTTTTTGGTCAGCAGTAAATTCAACTAGTGGCACAGACAGACATTAAATTTCCCCCCCTAAAAGGTCCAAATGTGATTCTCAATTACTTCTATATCAAACTTGTTTTATGAATGAGAGATTTTTTTCTACCTGCCAGTCTTGCAATCTCAACCTGTGATCAGAAAACCAAAATTACTTAATTCTTGTGTGAAGTCACTAGTTTTAAATTATACATTTGTAATGTACGATAGCTAACAACTTTGCTGTATGAAGCAGAATGAACTCCAGTTCATTCACACACATCCACTCCCATTCCCCGCTCCAAGTCTCTTGCCACTCTTTTTCTTTTTATAATCAATGGGGAGGACTGATCTCAAATTTTTGGTTACGGAGAACTTCTCTTCTTTCAAAGGTCTGTGGTTTTTTTAAATTTTATTTTATTTTAAAAATAGTTGAAATTACAGATCAGGTGTCTATGATGTCAGAAGTAGCGTATGCATTATAGGGAACTTGTAGAATACACAGTGAATGTTCTCACAGTGCTTTTGCTCTGGAGAGACAGTTTACAGTTACTTTAATGTAAGCAAGCTAATTTTTATAATCAAACACTTAGGACTTCAGTGGTGGATTTTGTAAGACCTGTTAAATAGGCTTTTTACAAAAATACCCTGTTGCTTGGAAGAAATTCTTTAAATGAAGAAAACCATGTACTTCTTTATATTAGCAAGTGTTAGGGCTAGTTGTGGCCTTCATTCTGAAAGGGATAATAGTAATTTGAAATCTAGTCAAAGGGTTAAAAGTTCCACATGCACCTCCGATTCTCCCTGCTAATTTGTTTATTCATAGTATTATCCTGTTTGTATAAATGTTTTTCCTCTCCCCTCTTGCTGTGTGAAAAACCCACAGAAGCAAGAAACTGACTATGCCTGGGAATCTGGTGAACCTAACAGTAAACTAACTGCAATTAAAGTAAACAATTTTAAGAAAAGAATATTCTTCTCCAATCATAATATGTGGCAGTTTTTTCACATAAGTGAGATTTAACGGTTAAAAGCAACTCTATTCGCTTGCCACTGCCTCCAGAAAATTTTTGAAACACTTTGTTTTGGAACACTTCAGCTGTCTCCCTCCCCTTCTTTTTTTCTCTTTTCCCTGGGTCGTTTTCTTCTAAGGACATTTACATGAAAACCTGATCTTCATTACTTAAGCTGCAAGAGCATTTGAACTTCTTATTCCCTTGGAAGTTCATCTTTGAGCTTGTAATTAGCTGCAGGAAAAACCAGCTTCTGAATGAGGAATGGCGATTTATGCCACTGGTCTGTGCCAATACTTCCTTCTTTTTTTTGAATTTGTGCTCCCATGCTCTCCCTTAATCTGCTTCTGCTTGCACCACTGGAACCGCCGTGTATATACCTAAAACATCTCAATTACAATCTTGCACCAACTGTTTTACAGATACCCAGAGGAGCTTCTGTCCCTTGACCCTTCTGGACATTCCTCAGCATGCCCATAATCCCTAATAGGTTCCAGTTGCTCCATGGTTAAAATGCGTAGATCCATCCTTTGTTCCCTTTTGATGAATGGTGGACCTTTTAGGCACCATCTAGTACCCAAGTAAACTCATTTTTTTTGAAAATTTACATTTGTTTCTAGAACAATTTTTGGAGTTTGAATGTTATATTTTTTTGGAGTTTGAATGTTAAGGAAGTACTTATGATTTCATTTTAACTTTCAGGTCAATTACTTTTTGGCAAAGGAGGGAAAAACATCCAGAGTAGAAGCATTCCTTAGATGAATTGGTGTATAAATGGCTCTGCTGAGAGCATAACAAAGACTCTGTTGTGCTGATATACAAATGAGCCAATAAGGAACAAGAGTAGAAGCAATTCTAAACAACAAAGATTTTGCTATTATGTAAAATACGTCTGGTATTAAAAATGGTAAAAGAAGCAGAAAATTAGGATAGAATTTTTTAAATTGAATATTTTTCAGTATTCTATAAGGAACCAGTAGAACTTCAAAGCAATTTCTGTTGCTGTTGAAGGCTTCCAGTCTTACTATTAATTTGGTGTTTGTTCACTTTCTTCTCCCCTTCTCTTGGCAGCACCACCTATTCTTTAAAAGTTTGCTTCTACCAATATTTGACTGCCAAACAGGGTATGTGCTTTTCTAATGCATTGTGTGGCTTTACATTTTGAGTTCGCAGTTTAAATTCTGAAGCATTCAGTGCTTTTTGCCTCCAACAGAAGCTATTGTTTCAAGGTGTGCATTACCTAAAGGTAATAGATATGGTTTGAATGTATGACTTTAAGCATTTTTTTTTGGCCAAGAAAATAATTTGTAACGGTGTGTTAGTCCTTGATCCAAAATTAGGCCCTGATCCAGCAGAGCACTTAAGAAGCACGTGCTTAAGAGCTTTACTGGATCAGTGCTTTAGTTACTTTACTTTGATCACTGCCTGAAATCAATGTGTGATGGATATTCTGTCTGTGTTTCAGTGCCATTCCTGTTCAGCTACATGACTCCAAAATTCCTCATTCTGAACAATAGTTTTAGAAAACTTTTCTGTTGAAGAAATGTAGGACCCATTGAAATGAGATGCTTGATTGCACTCTTTGGTTTTACGGCAGGTTATGACTGTGTGGCAAGTAGTATCTAGTGAAGAAAGGGGGAAAGCCAGGAAAGGCTGGTTTTTCTACATAACAGGTCTAATTCTGAAGCATCATGTTTCCAAGTAAATAATACACTACCTGTTAAAGGAGTTGAGGCAATACTGATGAGAAAAACAAAAAAGTTTTGAGCTATGTTCATGGAGCTGACATAGGAGAGTTGGGTCCAGTTTTTGTTAGCAGTTATTGGCAGGGGAGGGGGAGACACATCCCATAGACTAAAAATCAGAACTGGACCCATCTGTAACTGATTAAATGTCAGTGTGTCAAGCTGAGTATTTGTGTGTTGGTTAATAGTTACCTCTTAATGTTTTTGTTTTTGCCATTTGTGATTCTTTTCTCTAAGAGGGGCTTCAGACAGTCTTCCCCTTCTTGGAACAGTAGACACTGGAAAAAATACAATTATTTATGCAGCATACTGCATTTTTCAAAATGTGAAACTTTATTACCATTGTACTAGGAACATAGGAATTGCCATACTGGATAAGACCCTGTGAACAGCCTTTTTCTCATTCCATCGCCAGATCTCACTGGGGAAAGTTTGAGAGGCTGTGCAAGAAAAGAAAAAGTGTTTTAAACTTCGGCAAGTGATGCTCCAACAGCAGGATTTTCAGGGGTATAAAAAAGACAAAAAGATAGTGAAAAGAGAGGTGGCAGCTGCTAAAGCTAATGTCATAGAAGGCCTATATGCCTCTTTTGAAATGGAGAATGAGAGATAAATATATTGATGGGCAAAGACTCACAATAAGAACTAAAGACATTGGTGAGATCAAAGTAATTAAAGATGAAAGTGGAAATTCCTTAATCAGAACCAGATTAAGTAATGATGGTGAGATTCATTGTTAAGACTTTCAAATTCAAAGAATACAAGAGAACTATGCCATATGATAAAACCAAAGCAGGGTTTGGTTTAATCATATCAGGACAAACCAGGGCACCAGTCTTAAAAGAAGAATTTGCACAAACAATGAGCAACGTGAAAAATAAGGAAGCTCTTGGTTCTGATAACATAACAGTAGAATCATGGAAGTGTCTGGGACAAGTAGGCATGAACATATAGATACAATTGTTTAATTGCATCATAAGGACTGAGGAGATGCTTGATGCCTGGAGAAAGAGTACCTATATTTAAGAGAAAAGGAGTATACAACGTCGTGGTAACTAATGTGGCATTAAACTCATGAGCCACACAATAAAGATCTGGGAGCAAGTTATTGATAAGAGACTACAGACAGATGTAATTGTCAGTGACAATCAGTTTGAACTTGTGCCGGGCAACTCAATAATGGACGCTATCTTTGCATTAAGATTTCTTGTGGAAAAATATAGATAAAAGCGGAAAACATTGCACATAGTATCCATCAGTCTTGAGAATGCTTATGCCACATTTTGAGAGAAGTCGTCTGGTGGTGTTTGAGAATGAAACTGATAACTGTATCAGACTTGTCCAGGACATGTATGAGGGTGCTGTTACCACTGTTACAAGGCCATGGGGAGAAACTGAATAGTCAGAGTAAATCAGGGCTTGATACGTAACCGCTTTTTGTTCATGCTGTTGCTTAATTCACTTACATAAAAGATTTAGAAGTGCACCTTTGCGCTTGCTTTTTTCAGATATGTAGTGCTTGTGGGAGAGAGGAAAGAGGAAATGGAAGAAGATTTAGAGAGATGGAGATGCATATGTGACAGAAATGGATGAAAATCAGCAGAAATAAAACAGTATATGGTCTATAGATTTGATTATATCTTGCAGGACAGTGAGACTGTAAGTAGGGGGCCAGCCACTACTAAGGGAACAGAAGTTCAAGTACTTAGGTTTGATAGCACAGGCTAATGGTGAACTTGATGAAAAACTTAAAAGCAGACCAGGAAAGTCATGGGCTTAATGGAGAGAAGTGAGTGTAGTGATCTGCGATAGGCGAATGCCTACTAAATTGAAAAAGAAGATCTACAAGACAGTAATTAGGCCTGCACTTTTGTTCAGTTGTGAATGCCTGGCACTGAGGAAGAGACAGGAACAGATCTTGAATACAGTGGAAATGAAAGTGTTAAGATGGATGTTTGGAGTTACAAGGATGATGGACCACGTTTGGAACAAATTAATTAGGGGAATTGTGAAGGTGGTACTAATTACAGAAAAGCTGAGGGACTCCAAACTTACATGGTTTGGACAAGTGAAAAGATGGAAAGAATATGTAGGAAACAGGTGTTACCCTCCACTTCTAAGTTTGAGAATGGTTGGGAGACCTAAAACTGGATGGATGGATGCATGGATGTCATACAAAAGCATTATCTGTGGCATTTCTGAGGAACTGCTTCAAAATAGACGAGTGGAGAAGGACATGAAGAGCTGACCCCATTTAGATGGGACTAAGGCTGGAAAAGATGATCAGACGCTGTGTTTGACAGTGTCAGCACCATTTGCTTCAGAAGAAGGGGCACGAAATCCTGCAGTAGGCAAGTGGGGGATAATTTCCCCCTCACATCTGTTGAGACTTTATCCTAATCTCTAACAGTATTGTTTGTTTTAAAGCATGAAGCATGAGGTTTTATATTCCTTCCAAAATCCATTTGCATTAACTATTAACTCTGGATATTCTAGTTTTCCAAATAAATGCCCAGTCCCTCTTTGAATCTTACTAAATTATTGGCCTCAGTGCAATGTTGTGACAGTGAGTTCAGCAGTCTAGTTATGTGGTGAATGGAGAAAGTATTTCCTTCTATTGGTTTTTTTGAATTTCCTACCTTTCAGTTTCATTTGGATCCCTTCTTGTTCATGTACTCCAGTACCTCTTTGACAAGTCAGTCTTTGACAATATAAGATAACTCAACAGCTGTCAAAAAAAATCTTCACTGAACCATATCTACAAAATATACTGTCCTAGTGCCATGTACCTAGTACCATGCCTCCGAGGAAAGCAATCATAATGGCATACATAGTGTCACCATTATGACAACATATGTCACCATGACATAATGAACCATAATGCTATTATGCCATTGTGGCATTATGCCATTATGTCACCATTAAAACAGTGTTGGGAGAAAAAACATTTGATGTGGAAAGATAGGTGCAAATTAATTAGACAATATTTTTTCCTTTAAAATCCCCCAAAATCTACAGTATATTTTAAAATTGATTACTGCAGTATGCCCTATTACAGACCCTTCCTCCTCATATTTCATTTCAGTTACATAATATAAGAACACAAGAATTACAATACTGGAGCATACTAACTATCCATTTAGTTAATTATCCTGGCTCTGGTGGTGGTGGTAAATACTGGATGCTTCAGTATAAAGATGCAAAAAACTCTGTAGTGGACAATTATGAATAACCTGCCACTGAGTTAGTGGCTGGCTCATGACCTAAATCATGAGGATTTACATCCTTCTCTAATAGTTATGTGTTGGAATGCAACTGTCAATGTTTTCATTGTCTCTGTAAACACCCAATTATTTTTTAATCTTAATAAGATCTTTGCCTCAGTGGTATCTTATGATAACAAGTTCCAAAGGTTACTCGTGTAAATGTATTTATCTTTAATGTGCTTTCTCTTACCCAATTTCTGATCCATGATAGTAGCTAATTTCTGAGTCATGACTATATCATACCCTGTTTCCTTAATCTTTTTAAGGGACTTAGTGCTTTTGAAAGACCTAATAAACTGTCAGTTGGTTGTCCTATAACACACAATTCTAGTATATTTGTCAGAGACAGGGATGTGGGTAGACATGCCCAGTGGTTGGAGCAGGAGTCAGAATGGAGTTAGATGCTGGAGAAGAATTCAGGAATCGGAACCAAGATTCAGAGACAGGATACCTGGAGTGAGGCAAGGAAGGACTAGGGCTGAGTCTAAGGCTGAAACAAAGTGGGGGCAAGGCTGGGAACAAGCGGGCACAGGAGCTATCGCAGCTGTGGGCAATTGCTTTAAGCAGTTGTCAAACTACTGCTGGGTTTAAGAGCTGGCCTGTTGACTCTTCCTATCACTCAGTGTGTAGCCAGTTAGGCAGCCTGTTATAGGCAAACTATGCTCGTGAGGTTGTCCAGAGACTGGCTGTGCTGCAGGCCCTGACTCTCTTGACAATATTGGAAAGACATGATTGTCCTCTACTGAAGCTGTGCTTGTTTGTCCATGTTACAGGTGTCTTAGAATTCTGTTTTTTTAACTATTGTTTCCATCAGTTGTTCTGGAACTAAGGAATGGTTGACTGGTTTCAAGTTGCTAAGATAGTCCTTAGTGTCTTTTAAAAACATAAGTACAATATTTGCTGCCCTCCAGTCCACTGGTGGATCTTAATCTGTGATTGCATATTTTTGCTTGCAGCTCTGGCATTTCATCCAAGACTTCTGAAGGAATTTATGAATTAATATTATTCAGTCCTGATTACTTATTTCTTTTATCGATCTGTTCTAATTCTCTTTGGCACCACAATCACTGACAATACTTCCTCTGTATTAATCTGAAAAGAATAAATTTTGGGTTTAGATATCTTCTCCCCTCCCTCAAAAAACACCCCCAAAAACCTAGTGAAGACTGAGACAAATCCTTACTTTACTTCAATGTCTTTATCTTCATTAATTACTTTCTTTATGCACTAATGGTCGAGAGGACCTACTGATTTTTCTCACAGGTCCACCTTTTTGGATGTACTTAGTTTCTTATTATCTAATTCTATTTTAATCCTCCTATTTTTATACCTTGCATTTCACCAGCCATATTTGTGCTCTTTTCAATTTAAGTGGGGTTGGTTTTCCAATCATTGGGCTGGCTGTGGAGCTTTTAATTTCTTTAGCATTCAGATTTTGAGCTTCAGCTATGACAAATTAAAATTGGAATAAAATTGAGAAAAACACTGTTAACAATCATACCATGCCAGCTAGAGCTGAAAAATTAAACTTGGAGCAGGATTTGCTTTTTGCAAGGGCACGTAACCTGAAATGTGAGAGCTTTTAAGGTTTTTTTCAACTTAAAATATTTAAGTTAAAAGCCCCCTATTGTAGAAACAGATGTCAAGGTTTTAGCATGAATATTTAAAATACAGTTAGGTCATATCCACTCTGCTAAATGGAACTGCTCTATGGTAAGTGTTCGGCTTATAGCTTTATAGTAACAACTTTCCTGGACAGTTGTTTGTAGTATAGATAAACTTTATTATTTTTGCTTCACGCCTGCAGTAATTAAACATCCTGGGTCAAATTCTGCCAGTAGCTTGCATACTGTGCTCCCCCCGCCCCCAAAGCCACCAAACTGATGTAAGTTGGGGTAGAATTTGGCCCTCTGACCTTAAATTCCACAGTTAGCAATAACTCTCTAACTATATTGCAGTCTTTCTATGCAATTTGCCTCTCCATGGCATGCTTTTCCCTAGTTAGCTGTTAGTTGCATAGAGTGATGCAGTAAGAGAGAGTAAGATTTTAGAACCTGGAGAAGTGGAATAACTAGAAGTGAGTCTGAGTCACTCATCGAATAAAAGGAAAAAAAAATCAGTCATTTCTTCTTTGAATGCTGGTCCTTATATGTATTCCACATGTGGTATGCATACTAGAGAATTGCAATAATATCTTTTGGTCCACGGCTACACCCTGAAGCTCCTTATGCTCAGTACTGAGAAGGGTGTAAGGGGAGTTGCAGACCAAGCACACCTCCAGATCTTCCTTACCATTGCCTGGCCTGAGTTGGAATCCTCTGAGTCCAAAAGCTGCTTCATTGTTGTCATATCTGTAAATATATAGAAAATATCTCTTGTTATTTTACTGTTTTCATAGTTAGTGTAGAATAGTTTTTCCCCTCCTCGGGGACCCACCCAGTTTCCTCCACCCCCCCTACCCACACCCACCCACCCACCCACGCGCGCACACACACACACACTTTCAGGAGAAGGACTATGCCCAGAGTCCAGGGATCAAGCAGTACGTCTCCTTCCCCTGCTCTTTACTGCAACAGTGCCTTTACTGCTTTGGAGAGGCTCACATCTCTGCCAAGTGCAGCATCTGCTACTTCTTCCCTCCCCGAACTGAGATGGACAGGAGCTTAGACTCAGGCAGTACCTCATGGAGAAAGCCTGAGATCTCAGTCAGATCCAGGCCGGGAGCACCTTCACCCACCAGCTACATCGGCTTCAGTGTGAGACTGGCACTCCTCTGAGCATGAACTGTGGAGCAGAGGCCAGATCTGTTAAGCCCAAGAACTCATTGTCTCTGGCCCCTCACGAGAGGAAGGGGCACTCTCCTGGACACAAGAACTGATCCCCTTTCAGATCTACTCACAAAAGAAAGGATCCCTCCCTGACTCCTTCCAAACAGGGTGAGTCTTTGCACTCACATCCTAAAGACATAGGCCCACCTAACCCTTCCGACCGCAACGGTAAGGTGCAAAGGAGCAAGCATGCAGTACCAGCTAGCAAGCTGAAAGAGCAGCATCTGCTGGCACCGAGTAAGCTCCAGGCGGGAATCTTCTTCTGCTGTACTGGCCTGGCCACATAAGGAACTGCTGACCTCTAAGCATGTGGACATGCTGGATTCCTCCATACTGACTACCAGGACATCTCACGCTCCCAGTCAGACTGAGGCTTAATCTTCATGAAGGATATCTTGCTCTACCTTACCCTCGGCCTCGTATTTGTTGCGCCCAGTCATATTAAAGGAAATTCAACACTGGAGGGAGAACCCATCTTGAGAAGAGAGAGCTACTTCCCTACTTGGTCCATGAACTGCAATCTCCATATACTGGCATTCATGGCATTGCCAGTGGAGCCAGAGGCAACCTTTTCATCGACCAAATCTGACATCCAAGCAAGCCATCATCTCAACATAGAGAGGTTACCTTGGACACAAAGCCTTTAGTCTATCTTGGACCTGTTCTCTGCCCAGATGCGATTACCTGAGGGACTGCTTTGGGGTCCCCCCCTCAACTAGTCTTTGAACCATCATACTGGCTGGGGCCCAGGGGATCCCTAAGCACGGCACCCTGGTTCTATGCAACTGTCTCACTAACCCTCTTCCCCTAGACAACAGCAACAGGCTCTGCCTGAGTATGTTGAAGAGGAAGACATAGAGCCAGATCCACTGGTATCGGCACGTATATCATTCTCCTCACCTGTTGATGCTATCACCCCATCTCCACCATCCTTGACTGATGACTGCAGGCAATATCAAGAACTTTTGCAGATGGTGGCGACTGAAGTCCAGATCCCACTTGAGGAGGTCCATGATACTCAGCATAAGCTCCTGGATATCCAGCAGTCTACTGGTCCTAGTTGTGTGGCCCTCCTAGTAAATGAGGCCATCATGACGTCTGGCACATACCTGCATCTTGCACCCTTAACCCTAAAATGCCTGAGAGACTCAGGCCCACAGACAGCAATTCTGGGTCCCAGGGCAGAACAATCAATGGCTGCCACCTCCCTAAAGAGGGATGGCTGATGTTCACGACCATGGGCGGTGGGTGAAGCTTCCTGTCGGAGAGGCTAGCTCCCTGTCCACCTCTTCTTCCCATGGCCCCACCCACACTCCACCTATCCCCCACTTGCCAGGTCCCTCCCCCTGCTCGGTCTCCCTCCTCTCTTCTGCGAGTGACGGCAGGGTGCTTTGAGCAGGGGGTTGGACTAGATGACCTCCTGAGGTCCCTTCCAACTCTAATATTCTATGATTCTATGAGTAGGGAGGAGGGAAGTGGTGAGGCCAAGTGGAGCGGGGGTGGACTGTGGGAGGGGGCCCTGGACGGAAGAGGCAAGGTGGGAAACTAAGCTCTCTGAGGGGAATCTTCACCTGCTGCCCATAGCCTGGGCCCTTTTAAAATTGCCAGTCTCCTGGGCAATTGTCCCTTTTGGCACCTCCCTTGCCGTCAGCAGGCCTGGAGAGGCTATATTTTGTGCTTGCAAAGAGGTCAGAATTTTTGTTCACCTACCATGCCCTCAATTCCCTAGTAGTACAAGCAGCTGCAGAAGGGTACAGGTAGCAACACTCCAGAGTGCTAAACACCTTGACACTCTAAGGAGGAAGGTATTCTCATCTACCAGCCTCCACTTTAGAACTGTTGTCTACCACCAGGCCCTCTGTTTTACAACAAGAAGATGGACGAGTCCTTGCAGTCGTTAGAAGACTCCCTGGGCATTTATTCCCTAGTACTGAAGAGGAAACACCATAAACAGGGGTAGAAACCAAGGCCTCTCTCACCTTTTTAACACTAGCACTTATACAATCCACCACAGAAGCACCAGAAGGTGCAAAGATCAAGATATCCAACCTCATCCACCTTGATGTCAGCCACCGAACCCCATCCACCAACCAAAGATTAATTTTGACATACTCTTGAGAACCATCACTGATGCCATCTCGAACTACTCCCTGATCCTTTGGTGGTCACCTGACAACTGGAGGGCTAGAACTGTGGACACATGGATTCTAGATGTCATCTACATTGTCTACATCGTCGAGTTCCTTTCCCCATCTCTGTACAAACCCCCTTTCTGGTATCTCTTCAGGGACCACTCTTGCGAAGAGATCCTCTGACAGGAAGTGGACTCTCTCCTTGAATGAGGGGCTGTAGGCGAGTGCCACCTCAACATCAAGACAGAGGGTTCTATTCCCTATTTCTTGGGAATGATGAAACATTGGAAGGATGGAAACCCATTCTCCATTTGAGTCTACTAAATATTTTTATTTGCAAATTAAAATTCTGCATGGTTACACTGCCATTAATAATTCCCTCTTTGGAAAAGAGGGTTACTACATGGTTACTCAGGGTCAGAATGACACTGTTAAGTAGAGAATACATTGCCAGGTTAGGCTCATTCCTGGAACTCCTAGTCAAGGTGGAAATCATTCTTTGACTGAGATTAATATCTCAAAGTCCAGTTTGGCATAAGTGGGCAAAATATTTCTGCTCTCGCTACAAAAATGGAACAGGCTATGCCATCAACTAATGTTTGGGTAGGATTGCTTGCAGGCCTTGGGATCTGTGTCTGTAAACTGGGAAATAATACACGGGGCTTGCTTACACATGAGCTCTGTAGTCCTTTCTGCTCTTTTAATGAAGATCAGGTAAAAAAGGACTTCTCAAATATGTAGTGTTACTACCTTTATTAAACTGTCCCTTAGATGGTAGCTGAAAAGTCTAAGGGGATGCCCTCTGAACCACCCAACAATAGAAAATTAACCATGGATTCATTCCAGCCTTTAGTACTGGGGAGCATATAGAGATGGCACTTAACACACGTGGCACAGCTTGAAAAAATAAGATGGTGATTTAGATCAAGTGGTTTTATGATTCAGGGTGTTTGGGGGGAAGGTGCTTCAGCCAGCATGAAATGTAAGCATTCCTACACTTTCAGTGCAGGCATAGTCATAATCTACATCCAGTTAAACAGTCTGCTATATAAACCTGAGGTGGCACAGTAAGTAAGGCAGTGGTCAAAAAGTGATGAAATGGGAAAAGAAACACTTGAGAAGCCATCTGCAATCCACATATCCAAGTAGAAAGTAAATATGCCTAGTGCCTAATATGCCTAATGTGGGAACTGAACTCCAGAGTGTTTGACTCTTGTTTATAGGGGACTAAATCAGCAAACAAGTTGTTCCTAGTATACAGATTAACATCAAGGCTCATGAATGGAGTGTTTCAGAAAACAATCCAGTCCTCACGAAATGTTATCGTGTTTGCCTCAGCCTAACTAAGGAGCCCTGGTGGCTTGGACCTGGTAAATGTCAGTGGAAACAGATTCACCTTTTAGAAAGACACCCTTAAATCAGGGGCTCATCTTTTGCAAAGATCTGTTGTGGTTATTGCTTGCAATGTGGCTGTTGAAAAGTCCAGGCCTCAGGAAGGAGAGCCTTTCAGATGAGGTGGTTTAAGCCAGGATTTCTCACTTTGGTGAGATATGAAAGGGCATTTGCTGACTTGCACCCCACTGTGCGAAGAAGAGCAGAAAAATCCTATCCATGGTCCATCAGGAGCCAGCGCAGGGGTGGTCTGAGTAGTTTTTTTCCAAGGTCATTCTTTGTTTCAGCAAGACTTGATTTTTTTTGTACAAAATCTCTCACTGTGTGAATTAATACTGGTTCAGCCCCACTGCCGGGAGCCACAATGTGAGTGCTGGTGTAGACAGGCCACTGGTGTTCTATAAATTATTTAAACCTGGAGCTGCACCAGTGTTAGCACTGGTGGGGAAACGTGCCAAAATGGCTAGTGTAGAGCCAGCTTGAGAGATTCAGACCTTCTCCTGCAAAGAGTCATTGGCTCATCTCTTCACACCATTGTTATGTGGCCATTCCCTTGGTTTTCTCTTCTGGCTATACTCTAATTTCCCTCTTAGCTGGCAGAAGACTCTTAACATTTTTCTTCTGGCTAAGTTAGAATTTCACCCCTTCTGTGTTAAGCCAAAGTCTAAACAATGGCTTCAGTAAACTGTTCTTCACCTTTTCTGGGCCAAAGACCTCCCTCCAGAGTCTAAGCAATGTTTCCCTCCAGTGTAGGGGAATGAAGGGGAGGCTTCCTCACATCTACTACTGGTGCAGGCTGGAGACACCATAGATTCCAAAAAGGAAGCAAATAGATGCTTGTATTAGGCTTCCTGTGAACTCTGCTTCAGTTGCTCACAGTTTTTCCTCTGGGTGAAGGAAGTGATCATCTAAACAAATTCCCCAAATAAACAAGTTTTTCTGTTCTGGGTTTCTCTTCACTCTCCCTCTGAATCCTCTCTAGACACCTGTAGTAGCTCCCCAGGTCTGTCCTACTGCAGAGCTACTAGCAGGGTATCCACCAGCTGCTACTGGTTTCTCCAGGTCTCGGTCTAGAGAGTCCCATGACAGGTGTATCATTTTCCCAGGCCTCTAGCTTACTGGGAACATGGAGTTCTTTTATTTCCCTGCCCCCTTTTTCCACCATACATCACTGGCCAGGCTACAAAATTCCCTTTGTCCCTCCAGACTACCAGTCTCAGAATACCTTGGTTCTTGAGCAGGGTTATGGAAAGCCATAAGCCTATCTTAAAGACCCCAGCCTACAATATTATTCCCATATCTTATTTTTCACCAAGATGGGTGTCATTCTAAGGATGGTACTGCACTTCAGACCAGAAGTCGCCTCCCTTCATTTAAACAAGGAATAGTTTTACTAACCTTTTTGTCCTAACCCTAGTAACTGCAGAGAAGCTAGATTGCAGTTTTGGAACATTGCCAGGGCACTCTAAATATACTTCAAGAGAACCTTCCGTACAGCCTTTGATGCTATTGATCACTCCCTTCTCCTTGGCACCCTATCCTCCCTTGGCTTTTGTGCTACTGTTTGTCTGTTCTTATTCTGCCTGCTCTATCAGTGTCTATTTTGGCAGTTCCTACTTTGCCTTCCTTGGAAGTCCTATAGGAAGTTGTTCTTTTGGTTCTTCCTTCTCTAACTATATCTAATCCTTGGCTGACATTAAGTCATACATATTCAGTTATCTCTATGCTACTGACTCCCAAATTTACGTCACCACACCTGACCTGTCTACCTTTCATTAGTTCTTCATATCATCCAGGGTGGCCTGCAGCTGACTCAAACTCAACATGGGTAAAACGGAACTCTTTATTTTTCTTCCCAGACTATCTCCGTATCTCTACCTCCTGCTTTCCCATTACTAGCTGTCACTTTGATTCATCCTTGGTGGTCATCTGCCCTTTTATTTTTTGGTGTACATCTGTGTTGTCACCAAGTCCAGCTGCCTTGTTTACTTCACATAAAAAAATCCAATCTTTTCCTTTCTGCTGAGTAGCTAGGACACTCATCCACGGCCTGGTCACGTGCCAACCTGATTACTTCAGTAGCAGCCTCTTGTTTGGGTCTCCCTGATTCCCATATCACTTTTCTCTATTGTGTCCAAAATGCAGTTGCTAAAATTATCTTCCTCTCCTGTGGATTAGACCACATGATTCCTCTCTTTGAATCCCTCCCTGACTCCTTGTTGGCCTATATCAAGTTTAGGCCCTTCACAGCACAACCCCAGTCTTTTTTTGTCTTCCTCCTCTGTCCCCTCTCACCCACACATACTTTGCTGTGCCATTGCCACCATTTCCTTAATTTTCTTTTCTTTTCCTCCATGGAGTCGCTTGTGAATAGAATGACTTCCCAGGCCCATGCCCTCTCCTTATTCAGATTCCTTCTTGAATACTCAGTACTTCTACAGCACCATGTCAGTCAAATTCTTTATCCATCCTAACACCACTGAAAGAGAAGAAATTTTAAAAAAACTTATCTTCATCCTGAGTTTCCCAGTGTATTTTATTTTTTATCTGTGGCTATCTTCTAGACCAGGGATGGTCAATTATTTTTTGTCAAGGTCCAAATTTCTTGATCAAGATATAGCTAAGGTCCAGACTCCAGAGAAAATAATTTAAAAAATAAAAATGATTATAAGTAAATAAAAAGATTTTGGGGTCTATTCAAAAGCATCTGGCAGTCTGGATTTGGTCTGTGGTCCACCTATTGACCACCCCTGTATAGACTGTAAGTTCCTCAGGACAGGAACTGTGATTTGCTCAGTGCCAAGCAAGCAAGTGCTTTAGTAATATACAAAAAATAATGAACATTCCAGAAAATTATTTCCAGCCCTTAGGTTGACCTTTCCTGGCTGGAGAAACATCAGAAGTTTGCTTTAGTAATGGCAAGGAAGTACTGGATTCTTTTGAAACTTGCTCCATTACATCAGTAGCGTTCTACTGAACAGAGAAAGCACATTCATCTCCATTGGAAATATGTGATGTAACCACTGAGTTTTGTTTAATGTCTTAAGTGTTATAGAATTAATGTCA
The DNA here is from genome assembly GCF_026122565.2 of Emydura macquarii macquarii. NCBI lineage: Eukaryota > Metazoa > Chordata > Testudines > Chelidae > Emydura > Emydura macquarii. The sequence goes on along the minus strand of NW_027132559.1, from coordinate 40,791,146 downwards.
TGCATTGGCAGAGGAGCCATTTGATAGAAGTCTCCTGAAGGCCATTGTTATGAACTAATCTCTCCCTATTGTCATTATGTATTGCTTCGCAGGTCCTAAGTGTCGGAACTAGCAGAAAAGATTGTTCTCTTTCCAATATGATTTTTATTGCTTCTTCCCTTGACTTTCGCTTTCTTATGCAGGGTTGTTGTAGCCATGTTGGTCCCAGGATATGAAAGAGATGGGTTGGTGAGGTAATCTATTATTGGATCAGCCTGTCAGTGAAAGAGACAAGCTTTTCAGCTACACAGAAGCCCTTCCGACAGAAGTTGGTCCAATAAAAGGTATTACCCTTACCCATCTTGACATTTTATAGAAAACTTCAAAATTCTTAAGTTCCAAGTTTTCATAGTTTTGGGAGCTGGCAAGCCTCTTATGCAGGAAATAGCATCACCAAAACAGCACTTGTATTGGCAAGGATGATCTTTATTCAAGCATTTGAATTGGGATAACTACTGAAGAAAAAGAATTATGAAACAGAAATGTTTCAATATCTAGAAATGTTTCAGTGGTGGATGTGTATAATTGGTGAATGCAGTTTCATTGGACACATGGTGTGAGGTGTGTTTTTAGAGGCGCATTCATTTCTAGCTATGCAGTTTCCATAGATTCAGTGGGACTTCTGTTATTTAAAATATTGAAATTAAATGTAGAGGGGTTTATATCTGAGATACTCAAGGGGTAAAGGAAGTAAATCAAGACCTTTCAGTCTGGCTCCGTTCTGCTGCTGCTATAGCCTTTCTTCAGTTCCTTGTGTGTTTTGTCTTGGTTAAATCCTTTTTCAGTGTGGACTTTATTTGCTCTCCCACAGCCCAGTTTTGATTGCACAGCCTTCATCAAGGAAGGGGCGATGGACTTTTCTTGACATAACCAATTTGTTCAGCAGATTACAGTTGCATACAACAAAGGCCCAGTTGCATACTTGTTACATCAGACAATATACCTAAGTTGTTTGCTGCTATTTTGCTCTTCCTTTGAGATATTGCCAATAGACAAGGCTAAGTTCAATAAGATGTTTATGGTGGGATAATAATTATTCCATATATTCCTGAATTAACATAAGCCAATATGAGAAACGTAATATGTGCCAGCACATTTCCTTTCTATCTGACTATCTTATGTTAAGAGTAACAATGTCTTCTGGGCAGAAAATGGATTCAGTTTTATGTCCTCAGGAATTTTGCTATTTAAAATAAAAGTGAGAATCTAAAGTCAGTGCAGAAAACATTACTGCATCTAGGGGTAAAAGTAAACTATCAGTGTTTTGGAATTGACACCAGGATTTCAAATATGGGAAGAGCAGTTAGGATTTAGAGTATTTTGTAAGTCTTTTTTCTATTTTCTGAAAAATCCATACATACGTACACTGATTATGTGGACACTTTAAATATTTAAACTTCAATTTTGGTCTCTTACCACTTGATGGCAGTGAAGGAGCTAGTGTTGCCAGGAAAGGTTCAGGGCAAGAACCTATTATGAATAACAAAAGGGGAGGTACAATGGAAGTCTTTGACATTATAATATTATTCTCATTTCTAGGTGATATTACATATATTACAAACGACAGTAGGGAAAGAAAAACCTCTAGATGGAGCTTCAGTACTTCATAAGGAGGAGCGATTTCTGTACCTTTCTAAGAGTAGTGTTTCTAATTTGTTTTAAATAATTCTATCAAACTAGAACACTTTTGTTACGAATGGAATTTTCTTACTGTAATCAATAAAACTGTAAATTCTGCTTTATAAAGTGTTATAAATACTTATTGAAGATCTCATCATTTTGCATGTCATTTCTAACATACTAGATTCAGATCTGTAATATTCTAGATATGTCAACAGTTTTAACACTTATCAAAGCAACATTAGAAATCATTTTTGAATGATCAAGTAGATAATTGTTAGAAACTTGTATCAATTAATTTTTGAAGGCAAATTAAAAAATAGAACTATCTGAAGTTTCACACTTGATTGCTATGGTGGTATAAGGCAAGTTTGAAAGCTGCTGCTAGAATTCTAACTCATTCACTATCTTGGAAGGATCGATTGTAACTTGAAACCTTAAACCTTATAATATGCTAAAATATGTTTTAGGCTGTTTATGAAAGCTCCATCAGTTCCCATACCCTTATACTCCTCTTGCCAAGGTGCTTTGGAGAACTTAACCATATAATGGCCCTGATCTTGTAATTGGCTCCATGTGAGTGGACCCTCATATGCAGGTGATGCCCCATTTGAAGTAATTGCACTTTATGTAGATGCAAGGGTCTTCACACACAGATCCAGTTGTGAATTCAGGACAAACATTTGCATTTGTAAATGTTGGTTTCTGTGTAGTGTACCATGTCTTTGACTTACAGGTGATCTGAGTGACTTTTAATACAGTGTATGTCTATATCTTTTTCACATAATCAAATAGCTTGTTCCATTGTGTCTGTTCTTATGTATTTTGAGGAAATTTGTGTTTAAATGTAGCGTTATGTACTGCAAATGCTTTAGAACTAGTTATCAAAAAACACTTCATTGTGCCTATATTTTCCAGTTTAATACAGCAGTTAAGTTATATTCAAGTGGGGGAATTCTTTAAATGCCACATAAGATATATTATTATTAAGTGTAAAAATAAAGGTATATATAGGTGGACATTAGGAAATTTAGGAAAAATATTTTTTTAAACAAAAAATATGGTAGCTTGTATTATCCACCAAGAGACCAGATATAAATTCTCTAGATAACTTGAGGTATTGTTGTTTCAATTATATAATAGGGTCTGTACTTGTCTTATATTTAAAAAAAAATCCCAAAGGAGACACTGAGTTATTGAAATGTAGATATTCCTTAACCTTGGTATAATGCAAGGACAACTCAGAGTCCATACATGCTTTTGAACAAAGTCTAAATCTAAGGGATTTTTTAAGGTTGTTTATCAGAAACATACATTCTATCTATTGAATACAATTGAAAAGTTCAGTAGTTGACTTGAAAGTTTAATTTCATCTCTTAAAAATGTGTAAATCAATGCTATTTATGAAAATTCATGTAGATTATTTAAAGTAAGAAAATAATATACTTCACTCCATAGTGGGCAGTTATGATTGTATTAATTCCTCTCAGAGCATTTTAACTGGTATATAGAGAACATAATGCAACTTTTTCTAATAGTCGCTATGTAAATAAGTAATTTTAAATTTAGTACAGAAAATGTTTTATATCTGAAAGTAACTAATTTTATTAGTTTAGGACAACAATGTTATATTACTCTGCATGCTAAAACAAATCACATAACTGCTAAAATCATGGTATATGGAAAATTGAGGTATATTTGTGTGCAAAGTGTTAATATTTCTATTTTCTAAGTTATAGTAAATGGCAGGTAATGTGTTTGAATAAATGTAATGGTATACTAGCTTCTGCAGTTTACTGTAGAAAAACATAAATACACAGTATGAATTGTAAAATGACCTCAATTCGATAAAAGAGGACCTCCTCTTTTTTAAAGGGTGTGTGGGGGAAGAGGGGAAGAATGGTAACACACACTCTCTTACTTCCTGGATGATAATTAGTTTCTACCGAGTAGTTTCTATGTTAGTCAGCTCACTGGTAGCAGTTCCTCAGAAGGAAGCTGTGTGTTCTATTTGCTGCTTATCTGATTAAGTAGTGAAGACTATGATAAAGAGGGATGATATTTTCAGAAATGCCTCAGTATTTCTAGAGTTCATGTTTAATGTTAGTCCTTATTAAATTAAATATAAATTAAAAAAACCAACTAAACAAACAAAAAAAAAAAAACAACCGAGAGTTCTAAGTGACTTCTGCTATGCTCTTCTGAGATGTGTGAAGGCAAAGCAAGTATCCAGATATTATTACTGACTACACATTACTTACTATCTGTGCTTATAAATGACTCCTCTTCACGGGTCAAATTCTCTGCAGGTATAAATCAGCATAGCGTTATGCATGTCAATGGAGCTATGCTGATTTAACAGACTCTGAAAATCTGGTTCCATGTGTATATACAGAAGTAAATATTCAGCACAAAAAATGGTTGATGATGGAAATTGTGCTTGAGCATGTTAGAAGTATACTGTTTGTTTTATATTACAAAGGACATTATTGTTAAACTAACAATTTTTCACTATGCCGGTCTTTTCACATTTCTCTTTAATAATGAAAATAGATTGGCCTCACTTGCGTTTATGGTCAGTTCCACTTTCAGGCTTTCGTCTGTTACCACAATGTTAAATGTTTCTTTTTAAAAAGGAGTTTCCATCAGTTAAAATTTAAATTTTAAAGTCAGCAACAATTTCTATTGATTTTTGTTCTAATTATCATTTTTACAGTACCAAAATTTGGTTTGTTTTGTCTTGAAAGTGACTCCCTAATATAAAAACAATTAGCTTTATTTTGAAAGGTTTTGAGGAGAGAATTGTATGTTATAATGCCATAACACTTGTATCTTGCACTGCTGTATAAATCCCAAATTACTTCCTGTTTATATTAATAGAGCTAGCTGAATTGTTGCAAAAGGTTTTCAATTTGCAATCATAAATGTCTGAACACTAGCAACTGTGGTATAAAACATTTTTCCTGAAATATCATTAGATTCAGTATTTGCTGTATACTTTGAACATAGTCTTAATAATTTCATATCTAGTTTTGGAAATTTGGAAATTTTTAGCCTCTATTTTAAAGAAAAGAAAATCTGGTACCATAACTTGAAATGCAAGTGTAGTTGGGACCTTTTTACATTACTACCACCAGTTTAATTTACTTTTATTTTATTCATGAATTGAAAAAATTGAGTTTGTGTTACCAATTTCACTGAAACCAATTAGACGATACCTTCCTCCAAAAAAATTTTGTTTTATATTTGATTTAAACAGTTCACTTACAAATTTAGAATGTGTTGTAGTTACTTTATCTTTTAAAAAAAATGTTTAGTGAGGGTTTTATGAATAACCCCAGGGAAGTATAACAATTCATAGGGTTAGCCCTTTTGATAAATATAAACAATCTTATTTCACTATAAGACTAACACTTTGGAATTTAAATTGCATTGGTCTGTGACCGTTGGGCTAACTCAGTGGGCTAGGATTTTTTTCTTGTAATTTTGTCCTGATGTAACGTTTATATTAATTTGAAATTGGACTTTTTGTTTCAAATGACTATGACCTTTTAGTGGTGGTTTTCTCACTAAAGAAAGAGCAAAAAACTTTATTTTTCATTCTCTCTCCCTTTTCTCTCTCCTCCCCAAACCCTGATTATAACTTGTATTATTCTGAAGCTTTCGTATCCAGTTATACTAGAGCACATATTAAAAACTTATAAAGAAAAAGGTATTAAAAGTAATAGTCATTAGTTACCCCCTTCTAACATACCTCTGCCTCCCTCCTTGCCACTCTTGCTTTGCTCCAGATATTAGTATTGAAATGTGCAAATTAATGGTAATTGTTTTAAATACATCATCCTGATTAATGACATCCCCAGTTTTTGGTATGAATGAATGAAAGAAACTAAAGCCACTTTTCTTTCAGTGGTAGCATACGAATGTAGGTATTAGTTGCCTATGCTAAGATTTTGTTTTGTTTTGTTAGAATCTTGGAGACTTTCAGATGTAGCAATATGTAAATTAAATTATTATGTATAAATTTACATTTTTAGTTAAATCTTTCTAAAATGGAATGATTTAACATGGAATGTTTATAATTTATTGGGAAAGTTCCTTAATTTACCACTCTATATAAATATTTGGTATGTTCAGACTGCTTTACAAAAGTGAATTTGTTATGTGACTTGAACTTAAATATATTTGTATTTCTATTCAGAATTTTTTCAGTGTGTAGCTTCACAATCTTTAATTTTAGAGGTCTTTAATAATATACATATAATGTAATTAACATAAAATAGAAAAATCAAAAGGCTGGACAGGACTGGGATCTCTATAACAGCATAGTCTTGTAGACCAAATTTTAATGGTCTAGCAAGACTGTTGTGGGGTCAGATTCTGCAAATATTTATGCAAGCTAGTCCAATGTGAATTCCATGGAAATACTTAGATGACCTGTATAAGCTTTACTCAATGGGTTTTTGTAGGACTAGAACTTTAATGTTAAAACATTAGTATTTTAATTACTTTCTGTTTGACTAATTCATACAGCAATAAGGTGTCTTGTCTTATGACTTACTAGCATCACTTTCTTCACATTAGAATATACAGGAAAACTCCAGTATAGATATATGAAACCTATTATATTTAAAAAAGATAGCTTATAGATATTTTTTCCTCATTCATGATATTTTTTAAAATAAAGAATGTTTATTCACATTTGTTTTTATTGGCAGAGTTTCTTGGTCAAGATTGCTGGGTGTTTTACTTTGACTATTTACTTTTGGAAAAATGATGACACATTTTTAAGGCTAAAAATCCACATTTTCAATTTTTTTGTGATCTTTGGGTTATACCAGTTCTTTTTCGAATGTTTGCTCATGGCCATTCCATGTTAGGTGCACAGTTGCCAGAGGATTTTCTACTAGTGGTACCCACAGGAGTCCCTTCCCCAGTACAACTCTCCTCATCCTCCTCAGATGAGGTAGTGGCAGAACCTAGCAATCTCTTGCCCCAGGGCGATTTTAAGACCCATCAGGGCCTATTGAAGTGGGTTGCTTCAAACTTGGCCCTGGAGATGGAGGAAATCAGAAAGCCCTCGTACACCCTCATAGATATCTTGGCTGCGGCAGCTCCAGCCAGGGTCACGCTGCCTATTAATGAGGCAGTAATGGGCCCAAGCTCCATCTGGAGGTTGTCAGTATCATCTTCCAGAGGTAGGGGTCTCTCCAGGTGGACCTATTCACCACAAGGCAGAACAGGAAGTGCCATCAGTTCTGCTCACTGAACGGACACAGTTTGGAATCCCTCTCAGATGCCTTACTGATCTCATGATCAGACTATCTTCTGTATGCCTTCCCTCCAATCCCTCTGGTTCACAGAGTTCTCCTAAAAATCAGACGGGTGAAGGCAAGGGTCATCCTCATAGCACTGGCATGGCCACGCCAGCATTGGTTCAGCACACTGCTGGACCTTTTGGTAGCAGGACCCCTCCCGCTCTGCCCAGATCTGAATTCGCAGAACCATGGCAGGTTACTTCACCTGAACCTTGCTACACCTGATGGCATGATTGCTGCATGGTTAAACCCCGAAGAGCAGGCCTCTTGGAAGAGGTTTGACAGGTCTTGCTAGGCAGTAGAAAGCCTTCCACCACAGCGACCTACCTAGCTAAGTGGAAATATTTCACGTGCTTGGCTTCCGAATGAAATCTTGCCCCATCTCATTCTTTACTGCAGGCCATAATGGACTACTTGCTCCACCTAAAACAGTAGGGCCTGGCATGCTCATCTGTAAAGGTTCACTTGGCAGCCTTCCCAGCCTTCCACCCGCCAGTGAATGGCAGATCAGTGTTTCTCACGAGATGATGGTCAAGTTTTTCAAGGGGCTGGGAAAGCTCTACCCTCAAATCCAACAGCCCATTCCACCATGGGATTTGAATTTGGTACTGTCTAAGCTCACAGGGCCCCCTTTTGAGCCGTTAGCATCATACTCCCTCCTTCTCTCATGGAAGTTCACCTTCCTGGTCATGATCACATCAGCTAGAAGGGTCTCTGAGATCAGGGCCCTCACATTGGAACCACCTTACACGGTGTTCTTTAAGGACAACGTCTAATTGCGACCCCATCTGGCCTTCCTACCAAAGGTGGTGTCTTGGTTTCATACCAGCCAAAACATCTTCTTACTGGTTTTTTTCTTTCCAAAACCTCACAAGTCATCTGAGGTGTGGAGGCTCCATATTCTAGATGTTAGGAGAGCCCTTCCCTTTTATATCAAGAGGACGAAGCCCTTCCGCAAGTCCACGCAGTTGTTTGTAGCGATATCCGAAAGGATGAAAGACCTACTGGTCATCCCAAAGAATCTCATCCTGGATAACCGCCTGTATCAAGGCGTGCTATGAGAAGACGAACATCATACCTCCAGCTATTGTGACAACCCATTCCACAAGAGCCCAAACTTTGTCAGCAGTGTTCCTCACTTAGGTACCAATCTAGGACATCTGCAGAGCTGCCACTTGGTCGTTGGTCCATGCCTTTGTGTCTCACTACGCTATCAGTCAGTAAGACTGGGATGATGCCAATTTCGGGAGAGCGGTGTTGCAGTCAGCACCTCCATGAATGCTGAGCCATCTTTGAAGGAACTGCTTGAGAGTCACCTAACATGGAATGGACATGAGCAAGCACTTGAAGAAGAAAAAATGGTTACTAACCTTTCGTAACTGTTCTTCGAGATGTATTGCTCATGTCAATTCTATGATCCACCTTCCTACTCCTCTGTCAGAGTTACTAGCAAGAAAGAACTGAAGGGGAAGGGGGCTGGCAGCACCCCTTATAAAAATCACCTGACATGGAATGGATATGAGCAACACATTTTGAAGAACAACAGTTAGGAAAGGTTAGTAACCGTTTCCCCCTCCCCCTCCCCCTTTCCCCCCCCCCCGAAGGGCCTGGTTCTGCAAATCTTCATTTCACTAAAAGCCATTCATGTGAATTAGGACAGGATTGTTCCCTGAAATTGGAAACACTCCATGTTTTTTATCTACTCTTTAAAACTTTATTGTGTCTCTTGCAATATTATCTTGCTTGGGCTGCGTAATGTTGCATGAAATTTTGTGAGTTCATTGTGACATCTTACATGAAAATTGCGAATGTTTTGAATTGTATATATGGAAGTAACATACTGTAAGGATGTATCTTATGCTTTACTCCCCATAAAATACATTTGCCAAAATAACTGACTTCTCTAGAGTTGCACCTAGTGAAGCATTTGCCCATGTTCTGTTGCTTAGCTGTATAGACTTCCTCATGCTAGGGATTTGTGGTATGTGTGCATGTTAAACTAGCACTGTTGGAGGCCTGGTATAGGTGAGACTTCTGGATCTGCCACAGTTTGAATGTTGATTAGACCTTCTCTAGGCAATGTCAACTGCACATTATGAAACATTGATGACACTCAGAATTGCTAACACTGATGGCAAATTTTTACCAAAAAAATGGTCAGCATATAGACAAGAATATAGATTTTATACTGCTGGAGGTTCTTTTTTTCTTCATTGTTCTAGAATCTGCAGTTCCATGGAAAACACTACAGAAATTACATTTAAAATATTAGGGTTACAAAGGTAAGCACTCAACTTAGGAAAAGCCAGAAATGAGGTTGCCCGTTTTACCATAATTTGTTCCCCATGTGCATACACATTATAATCTTTAATTATGTTATCTGTATTATTTTTTTGCTTACAGAATTTCTCATTCAGTCTTCAAGCATACAAAGGTATAAAAGTCTGCTTCTAGGCTTCTCGGAGATGGGGTTCTACTTTCCCTCTCCTAATCAACTGGGTTGGGCAGCTGCTATTCATCTCCTTCCCTACCTGGGCTCCTACTCCTCTGCAGTTTTCTATCCCCCACTTGCCCTTATGTTCACTTGCTCTCTTCTTATATCACTCCCTTTCTTCTTAAAGCATCCTATGCCTTACCTTTTACTTCTTCCATTCCCTATTCCCCTGAACTCCCTTCGGTTTTCTCCTGCACTTTTTTTAGTCTCTCTCCTGGCTCAAACATTCCCCTGTCTACAAAAGTTCTTCCCTGTCCATTTTCCTAACTATAGAGCAGTGACATGCAGCCTCTTCATCCTGAGGACCAAACATACTATTTTAAAAAAGGTCAGGTGGCCACAATCAGTACTTTGGAAAAGATTCTGTATCCTGTTCTCTTCCCTTCTTTCTGTAAAGGTGGCAGAAACCCCCAGGTAGGCGGGTGGGGAAGCACAGCAATACGAGGGAGGGGAAGAGCTATGGAGTGTTCTGTGCTCCGGCTATCCTCTATTGGCAGGTGCAGCCAGCTAGCACAAGAGGAGCTTTGGGTCTGAGGCAGAGAACAGTGTACTGTAAATGCTGGCTGTTTCTCACTTTTTTGTCTATTTTTTGTCTATTGTTTGTTGTCTTTATTGTTTTTGGGAAAAGATTTTATTTACTGATATTTCAGATCACTTTCAATAAAACATTTCAATTACTGTCATGAGGCATAAGTACATACTTTATTATAAAATTAATATTTAACAGTTTAGTGTACAATGACCATAAATTATCATTACCCATTCTCCTTTTTTCCAAATGATTTAAACATGTTCATAACTTTCTATGTGTATTTAATTATTCATATTAACTTTTTAAAAGCCTTTATTGGAAAGCTGACTGTTTTCTGGGGGGAAGAAAGGTCTCAGAAGATATGAAGTATGGAAAGTTAGAGGAAGGAGAGGGATATGTAATCCAATTATTGTCCTCTGTGTATGCCCTTCTTGACTATTGTTCCTATAAGTACAAGTTTATCATGTCCATATCAAGAGCTCAGTGATTTCAATATTTATTGTATTCTCCTATGCAAGATGTTTTATTTCACCCATTTTTTAAATTTTGTCTGGCATTGTTCTCACAAAATAAATCTTCCATTTTTGAATATTCTGTTAATAGTTTTTTTTCCCATCAACTACAGTTGGAGCTGTTGCCTGGGTCCGTAGATTTAGAGTAGCTTCCTGATTTCCATCTTAGATCTTTTAAAGAGGCCAACTCCCAATACACATCTTTAAATCCTGTTCAAGTTCTGTCTTTTTTTTTTTTTAAATTTACTACTTTCAGGATGGATTTCCAAAATATTGTTACCATCCAGCATTCTGATATCGCACATGAAAGAGGTCTGGCTATTATGCATTTTATACAGTCATCTGGGGCAATATTATGTAATTTTTTAATATAGAGATGAAGAAACATACATTCTGTGAACCAGGTAGTACTGAACTTGCATTGTCTGCTTAGGATTGGAGCCAGTATTTATCATTTGCATTATCTCATTCCATTCCTTTGCTGTTATTTCATATTTACAACCTGGACTCCATGACTTAATAGCTTGATGTGGGTTTTTTAAAAAAAATAGTCATGAAATTACATGTTGTAGACATCATCTTGATTGCTAAAACTTAATTTATGCCCTTGTGTGATGGAGCAGAGAGAGCCCAGACCTGCAGAGAAGGGGTTAAAGAGAGCCTATGGACCCAATTAGCTCCGCTCCACTATACCTGGAGGCCAGTGCCACGCCTGGAGGGAGAAAAGAAGGATGGAACCTGGCTCAATTCAGGTTGATGGGAGAGGAACCAGGATGCAGCTCTGCCTTTTTGATGAAGGGAGCTTTACTACAAGCCTGACAGACGCTGAGGGAGAAGCACTGTGTCCCTGACCAGGAAATGCTTTGAGGAGCCTGGGGAACATCTAGTAGTGAGTGGCCTCATTCTTTACTTTAAGGACATTGTGGGGCCAAAGCCCCGCAGTCTTCCACCCTCCACCCCCTGCCAGAAGAGGTGAAGGTTATAGAAGTGCCCAGTGAACACAGGGAATAAAGACTCTCCCCTGCTACCAAAAGACCTGTGGCTTCAGCAGGATACTGGAGAGGACCACAAGGGGGCGCTACTCCAGGCAAGCCATTATAGAACTAGGGAGAAAGCAGGCATCTACGTAGTCCCTGCATAAGGGCATTGCTTAAGGGGGAGGAAAAACCCTCAACCCTCCTGCCCCCCTCCCTTGCCCCCCCCATAGCTGAATAGATATAGATCAACCAAGCAGAAAAGGTAGCAGCAGCAGCTCTTCTGACAAATGGCCAACAGCAGCAGCAGCAGCTAATACAGCATGTGGTCACCATACCCTGGCCATTTGCCACAGCAGGGCCTGAGAGCCTTAATCCAGTACTGGCTCCCACCCCTGTCAGACTTACAAAGATGGGACCTGATGATGATCCCAAGACCTTCCTTGAAATCCTTGAGTGAGTGACCATGGTAGTGCGGTGGTTCCTAGAGCACTGGTTTTCAAACTTTTTAGGCTGCGTATCCCTTTCCAAATAAAGTAGTCTACTGCGTACCCCATCTGAGAGCGGCAGAGGTGACGTGGAGGAGTACAGAGGGTCATGTGCTGTCCCAGATATCTGCCTTCCATTTAGCAACAGCTTCTAGAGGTTTTCAAAGTGTGGGGGATGCATGGAGGAACATTTGGGGTTGGGGGAGGGTGAGTGCCACCTCCACCCCCTAACTCACCTCAGTGGGCCACCCAGCCTGTCTTGGTTGGGGACAACCAAAAATTGTAACTCAAAGAGGGGGGCTCAACTCAAAAAGTTTGAAAACATCTCTCCTGAACATTCCTCTGTGCTCCCCACAGTTTGAAAACCTCTGATTCTGAATTGCACAACGGAAAGGAAACATACACCAATGTGGCTGCAGTTTTAATTGAAAGGAGATTAAACATTGATTAGATTGCCAAATCTTGCTAAATAAAATACACTGTCTGCCATTACAGGATTTTTTTCACGTATCCCCGACGAGAGCTTGCGTATCATAGAAGTACATGTACCCTAAAGCAATGGGCTGTTTTTCTGGCCCGCATACCTAACCAGGGTGGCACAAATGGCTTATCACACTCTAGGCCTGGTTTCGGCCTGAGATTATGCGCAGTCCAAAGTGGTCACTCAACATCTTGGGCATCTCAGAAGAGACGTTCTGGCTATGATTTCAGGATGAGTAGTACCCTGTAGAAGCAGGGACCTGCCTGGTCACCCAGAAGCTATGAGACTTGTACTAGGAGATGGCTCAGACTTCAGGTGAAAATGGGATCCCAGGTGGCATATCTGGTTTTACTCTAGTAGTTCACCCAGATACTGCCCTTGGGAGAAAAGAGAGTAGGTGTTACGGCATTGTCCCGAGACCATGACTGATACCGTTTGTCTCAGGAAAAACCAGCTGATTGCCTAGACCCCCACGATAGTGCCCCGTGAGGGGCCCTTTGGGATCAAGAGCCCTGCACAACTGAGTGAGGGAGTTGGCCATGGAAGCAGACATCTTAAGGGGCTTCTGCCAGCTTCCCCCTCTCCCAGACTCAGGAAGTCCTGGGGATTGAAGGGCCATGAATACCCCAGGCCAAAAGTCTGGAGCTGTCAACCTGTGGCCCTGTTCAAGAGCCCACTGACCCACCGGATCTTAGAAAGGGAGATCTGTGGCCCTGGAACTAGGGAGATTTCGTGCAAAGGGGACCGCCCAAGGACTATAAAGATGTTCTGAACTTTTATGCCTCATGCCCAGAGTGCCAACTTGCAGCCCCTTGGCCAATGAAGAAAGCTTCCTTGGTTTCTCTCCTGCTGGTAAGCACACCCTTTGAGCGCGTTGGCATGCACGTAGTTGGCCCTGTTGAAAAGACTGCCACAGGCTACTGGTTCATGTTCGTAGTAGTGAACTATGCAACTTGTTACCTTGGGGTTTATACTACAATGCTCCATGAATGCCAAAGTGGTTGCTGAAGAACTTTATAAAGATCTTTGTTCGGGTTGGGGTACACGTGAGATTATAACGGACCAGGGAACAAACTTTATGTCCCAGACAATGAGGCAGCTGTGTCCATTGTTAAAAATAAAGACCCTCAGAATGTCCCCAAACAGACTGCTGGAATGCTTCATCAGAACACTGAAGACTTTGCGAAGGAGATTAATCACTACGGATATCCAACACTGGGACCGATTGCTTCCTGTCCTATTTGCAGTACGAGAGGTACCACAGTTCTCAACTGGCTTCTAGTCATTCGAGCAGTTATATAGGAGACAACCAAAAGGGGCTTTGGGCCTCATTTAAGAAATGTGGGAAACACAGTGAACTTGAGTGGGTAATGTGATATACTGCATCCTTTAACTTGTGAGAGAAGCTGACAGCTTTAAGATCATTCGTCAGAGCAGCCAAGAAGCAGCCTCTAGTAAAAAGGCCCTCTTCTGGGTATTTCAGTCCAGAGATTGGGTTATCTTACTATTTGTCCAGTTCAGAATCAAAGCTGCTAGCCCACTGGCAAGGGCCATATGAAGTGATATGACACACAGTGCAGGTGAATTACGAAATCCAACCACCAGACAAAAACTCCAACAGATCTACTATGTGAATCTTTTAAAGCCATGTAAGGCCCAAGAAAGCCTGCTTATAGCCCCCTACCTGCCAGAACCTGAATTAGGCTTGCAGGTCTTTCAGTTGGACAGTGCCATTCAGGTTACATGGGGCCCCAGCCATGTTCCAATGACTGATGGACCAGATGTTCCGGCCCACTAACAGCTACGCTGCTGTGAACCAGATGACCTTGTAATCTACAGCTGAAACTGGGAAGACCACCTAAAACATGTAACTGCTGTATTACAGTCTCTCACAGGAGCTGGCTCCCAGCAAACCCCACTAAATGTCACCTGGGCAAGGATGAGACTACCTATCTCTGGTACACTCTAGGAAAAGGTACTGTGTGACCTGGGGTGAATAAGATCCACTCCCTCCAGATGTGCCCGAGGTCCTCCTCAAAGAAACAGGCACGCGAGTTTTTAGGACTAGCAGAATACTACTGAAGATTTATATACCTGGTTCTCAACCTTTGTGTCCTCTCTTACAGATCTCCTAAAAAATAATAGCCTGAAGAAGATCAAGTGGACCAAGAGTTGCAAAGAGGCCTTTCAAGCTCTTAAGGCCCATCTCCACTGAGAACTGTTTTTCTATAGCCCAACCTTTATCAGGGAATTCCTGTTCCAGACTGATGCCTCTGAGACAGGATTAGGGGCTGTCTTATCTCAGGTAGTGGAAGCTGTGACCATCCCATCCTCTCTGCCTTGGCCAGAAGTTGTTCCCAAGGGAGAAGTCTTACTCCATAATCAAAAAAGTGAAGTAAGCTATCGACTTACTCCGATACTACCTTCTGGGCAGTCAGTTTACTCACTCACTATGTTCCTCTGCATAGGTTCTATGCCATGAAGGATGCTAACCCCCGAATTATAAGGGGGTCCCTTCACCCCTTTCACCTTTGCATCTAGCACAGAAGTGGAAGAGCCTATCTGAATGCGGATTTCTTTTCTGAGTACAGGGAGAGCAAGTGGAGGAAGGACAGTGGGGTCATAAGGGATGGTTGTGTGCTAGAGCAGAGAAAACCCACACCAACAGAGAGGGGATGAAAGAGAGACTATGGGCCCAGTTAGTCTTGCCCCGCTATACTGGAAGTCAATGTCTGGCCTGGAAGGGGAAGACAAGGAGGCACCCTGGCTCAGTTCAGAGCTAACTGGCAAAGAAGCAGAATGCAGCTCTGCCTATCTGCATGGGGGAACTTACTACAAGTGTGACAGCTGCTGAGGGAGAAGCATTGCATCCCTGACCAGGAAAGATTGTTGAGGAGACTGGGGAATACCCCATAGTGGGTGGACTTCACTGTTTACTTTAAGGACATTGTGAGGCCAACCCCCTGCAGCCTTCTACCCCTACAAAAAGGGTGAAGTTTATAGTGGCACCAAGTGAACATGGGATAGAGATTTCTCCCCATTCAGAAGATATGTAGCCATGGTACAACACCATAGAGGGACAAAGGAAGGTGCTACTCCAAGCAAGCCATTCCACATTGTATGAAATTTTCTAATGCAGTTAACTTCGTTTGGTCCTCTCTCTCTTTTCCCCCCCCCAGGAAGTGTTTTTTAAATAAAAGGATGCAATCTATATAAACTCATATTGCTTGGTTTTTTACAATTTCTGAGCTACTTCTGTTTGTTTTAAGGGCTGTTCATCATAGCGATATTTCCGTCACCATCTAAATATTCCTTATTCAGCCTGGGTATGAAAGCAGTGTCATTTCTTATTTTTAATATTACCAGAATCTGCACTTTTTGTCTGGTCAGGTGTCTCACATATGCCCAATTAGCAAGTGTGTTTTTTTAAGTTATAGGTGATTGGCTGCCAGAATTTTGGATGTGGGCCTCGCACACAATTATATAATAAGATAGAGTTTGTAAGTTTCAGTTCTATCTGTATCCACAATGGATTCTTTTCATTAGGGATTCCATTGCAGTACTGAGCTGATTTGTGTTGCCCTTTAGTATCTTTTGAAATCTGGTAGCACCAGGCCTCCTATCTTAACTGAATGTTCCAGCTAATCCATTCTGATCCTTGGTTTCCAATTTGACCATAGTAATCTTTGAATAACTTTAAAATTTCTTGAAAATAATTTTGGGGGTGTAAAGGGAATCATGGGAAAATGATACAGGATCCTTGGCATTTTAAGTATCTGAATTTTATCAGTCAATGTCATTGATAATAATATCCATCTGTCCAGGTCATAGTTTTCATTAATGGCTAAGTATTTAAATTAAACAGCTCCTCTACTATGGGTGCTACATTAACTCCCAAATATCTAATTCTTCTTTGAGTGCTGGTCCCTATGTGGATTCCACACATGGGTGTGCATGCGTGCCAGGCATCGGAGCTGGAACTGTTTGAAGTAGTCTCCATCGACTGCGTGCACATTGTGTGTTGTCTATGTAGTGCGTCTTAGGGGTGCATGCGGGTCAATGCCCCCTCAGTTCCCTCTTACTGTTGCATATCCAGAGTCGGAACACTCCTCCCCTTCACCTTTCGAACTGCATAGCGAAAAAAAGAGAGAAAATTTTAGTAGTTTTAAATAGTTGTTAATTTTAATAGCTATAGTAATTAGTAGTTAGTATAGAATCAACGTTTCTCTCTCGGGGGCATCCTACCCATTCTGGGGGTTTATGCTCCGACAAGTCGGGTTTAAAAACTGCATCACATGCCCATGATTGTTTTCGGTAAGTGACGACTATCAACGCTGCCCCACTGTCTCGGGGAGACTCACATCTTAGCCCGTTGTTCAATCTGCCGCTCCTTCCCAACTCGAACTCATGAGGCAAGGAAACTTAGGCTATGACAATATCTCATGGCACAGGTGATGTGGCTGCGTGCACACCTGGAGATGGCACCGATGGACGCATTGGAGCAGCCACCGAAACAGGTGGTTCTGATGTGCAAAAGAAATCCCACTGTGTGCACAAGATGCACAGTCATGGGCATAAAAGTGGATCCCCAAGAAGGACCACGTCTAAGGGCAGCATTCCCTCCCTGGGCCAGGACGAGCCCGGTGAGAAGTCATGTGCGGACACCGCAACACATGCGCACAAAAGATCCAAAGTGGAACGCAAGACCAAGCACCAAGACAAACCGGTGCCAACTACTGCCGTGACTGCTGGAGTACCACTGGAACCCCAGGCTCCATCCATTCTGCCGGGTCCGTCCACCAACAGTGGAACTATTTTTGCTGCGTGAGGGCTCCCTTCGACAGCATGGATTGTCTGGCATCATTCAGCCACCATCTCCAGCTGATGAACTTCAGCTGCTCCTCTATCACCTTTCTCCAAGTCAACCTGGCAGACCATCTGCACTGCTGGTTCTGCCCACTCCGATGGTGCTGCCTTTCCAAAACAGCATTTGGATTGGTCATCAGACCTGGGCCAAGAATTCTCACCAGTGCAATCATATAGCCCACGGATGTACACATCGCTACAGGAGCAGTGGCTTTAGATACCCACAGGGCCCTCCATCACAAAGTGAATAATGACCCTATTGGTACGGCTGGAACCCCTACTATGACCAAAGAGCACTGCCTTCCTGTACGCAGTAGAGACCTCCATTGGAGTATACTGCCCCTCCCTCAATTTATAATGAACCACAGGCCACCAGAGTACCGCTGGCATCATCGGTATCACCAGAACTGTCAGAACAACTGTTCCCAATCAGTGTGTCATCTCCTGACGAAGCTGTCATCCCCTTGTCACTCTCCCCACTGGATGATCATGGTCTATATCAGGACCTCCTGCGATGGATGGCAACAGCTCTCACTCTCCAGGCAGAGAACGTCACAGACCCCAGGTTGAATTCCTGGACATCCTATAACCAAGAGGCCCTTCACGAGGTGCACTGCCAATCCCAATGCAATCCTCCAGCTAGCCCAAGCAATCTGACATGCACCAGCATTGTGCACCCCAACACCCAAGTGGGCAGAGAGGCGTTACTTTTTCCCAGCTAAAAACACCACCTAACTCATTAGTGGTGCAAGCAGCTATTCAGCGAGTGAGACAGCACCCCAGAACCACCCCTGGATCGAGTGGCTAAGAAACTTGACTTGATTGGGTGCAAGATCTACTCTTAGGTTGCTCTACAGTTCCTCATCTCCAGCTACCAAGCCATACTGGCAAAGTACGACTTTAAATTGTACTCTACATTAGCGGAATTTCAAGGCTGTCTGCCTGAGGACAAACAATCCAAGTTCAAGGCCCTCATAAAAGAGGGCAAGCTAGTGGCTGAGGTCTCCCTCCAAGCGGCAGTAGATGCCGCAGATACAGCAGCATGCTCCCTTGCCTCAGGAGTCATGCTTTGAAGGGACTCCTGGCTCCAGACATCTGGCTTCCCCAAATAAGACCAAATGACCTTGGAGGACCTTCCATTTGATAACAACAAATTATTCAGCAACAAGACCGACAAGAGCCTTCATTCACTTAAGGACTCTAGGGCCACACTCCAGTCATTCGGTCTGTACTCTCCGACCCCTGCCCACTATCAGAACCAGCTGGCCTTCCAAACCTGATATCCTGCCAGGCCCATGTACCAGCCATACCCTCCATGTCAACAGGAACAACCCTGCTGTCACCAATGCTTCCAAAGACCCAGATTCTCTGCCACCTCCTTCTCTATCACCTCCACCATCCATCAATGCCCCTCGAGACAGCCGTGTTGACTCTTCATCTGAGAACCACAAACTTCGCCTCCAACCTCCCCCAGCCTCCCCAATAGTATTCGGAGGCTATCTTGCCCTATTCTCTTACAACAGGAGCAAGATTATCACCAATTGATGGGTGTTGGACATCATGCATTGGGGATCTCTTACAGAGGTCCATGCCTTCCTTCTCCACCACCTCCCCCCAGAACAGGTCTATGGAATCAACTCAGCTAGACTTTTTATGGAAGGAAACAAGCACACTTTTCAAAAAAGGAGCCATAGAAGGGGTCCCACACCTTATCAGGGTCTTGGCTTCTACTCCCCCTATTTCCTTACGCCAAAAAAAAGGAGGGGACCTCATCTTGGATCTAAGGGCCTTGAACTGGTATAACCGCAAATTCCATTTCTGCATGGTCACTCTTCATCCCCTCCCTTTCCCTTGGGGCCTGGTTTGCAGCTCCCGATACGTAAGATGCATACTTTCATGTGGATATCCAACCTGCCTACTGCAAATTCCTTCAATTTACGGTGGATACTCTCATTACCAATTCCATATTCTTCCTTTCAACATAGCCACTGCTGCCATGTATTCTCAAAAATCTTTGCAGTAGTCGCGGCCTACATGCGACATCTGGGACACTCTCTATTTCCATATCTAGACAATTGACTCCTGGTGGCATCATCCTGTGAACGTCTCCTCATCACCATCCAAACATTACGGGAACTTCTCAACAGTCTGGGCATCTGCATCAATGAGGAGAAGTCCACTCTCATACCTACTAGAGAGATCATGTTTATAGGGGAGTGCTTGAATTCTCGCATGGTAGAGGCCTTCCTGCCAAAGGACCATTTGCCACTCTCAATGTCCTCATTTACGTGCCTACAACATTGTCCCTGCACACGCATCTGCTACTGTCTTTCACTTCTGGGACACATGGTGATGTGCACTTCAGTTACCCCCTATGCCCACCTCCCCTTGAGATGCCTACAACTGTGGCTATGCCTGGTGTATGACCCACTGAAGGAGCACCTAAAGAAATTAATCATCCTCCCACCCTCCTTTCCTTTGCATGGTGAGACTGTCCAAGGTCATGGTAGGCACCCCCTTCAACTTCTCTGTGCCGGACAACACCCTTACCATGGACATTTTGCCCATAGGCTGGGGTGCTCACACTCGTGGCCACATGGCCTAGGGCCTAATGGACCCCCAGAGAAGCAAGGATGGACATCAACATCCTAGAACTATGAGTGGTCCAGCATGCCTGTCAAGCGTTTCTCCCTCTCGTCTACTCCAAACACGTAAAACTTCTCCTGGACAACATGACAGCAATAATATACATAAACAAACAAGGTGGAGCCAGATCACCAACCCTTTGCAGGGAGGCAATTTGTCTGTGGAACTGGTGTCTGTGACACAATGTCATGTTGCATGCAGTCCACATACTGGGCACAGAAAACACCTTGGTGGACATGTTCAGCTGCTCCTTCCATCCCAATCACGAGTGGGAGATCAACAACTCCACTCTTCGCTCCATCTTCCATCAGTGGGGTGCACCAAGATGGGACTTAGTCGGAACAGCCATCAGCCACAAGCTTCCCCTCTTCTACTCCAGAGTTGCCCTTAGGCAGGACTCACAAGGGGATGCTTTTCTCTTCCCATGGACACCGGACCTACGTTACACCTTCCCGCCCATCCTACTCCTCCCACAAGTCCTCCAAAAAGTGAGGCGGGACCAAGCAGTCCTCATACTCATAACCCCTTTCTGGTCCTGTCAATATTTGTTCACCTCTCAACCTACCCTCCAATCTGCCTTCCCACCTCTTCCAGACCTCCTCACGCAACAGCAGGGCCAAATCTGTCACCTCAACCCGAACTCTCTGCATCTCACAGCCTGGTATTTGGATGGGGCTCGTGGATAGACAACGTATGTTCCACGCTGGTGCAAGACGTACTCACCCACAGTCGACACCTCATTACCAGATCTTGCCACCAAGCCAAATGACAATGCTTTACAGAATGGGCATCCAACAACCATCACTCAGTAGATAGCGTGTCCATACCTACTATCTAGATTTTCTGCTTAACCATTGCTGCTGAGGCATTGCCCTCTCCTCCATTAGAATACACCTCATGGCAATTAGTGCCTTCCTCCCATCTTTAGACGGCTTCTCTGCCTTTAGCCACCCAACTACTACTTGATTCCTCTGCAGTCTACTTAGCACCTTCCCTCAGATCAGGAAACCTACCCCCACTTGGGACCTCAGCCTCGTCATTTCAAGCTCCACAAAACCACCCTTTGAGCCCCTGTGTCTGAGCCCTCAGTGTCTGTCATGCACTGGCCTTTTATCTGCAATGCACTCACGTCTTCTGAGTCTTGCCTAGACTTTTTCTTACAATAGCAGAACACTATCGAGGTAATGCCCTCTCTTCCCAATGCCTCTCTAAATGGATTAACCGCTGCATCACTGAATATTACTCCCTTTCCAGAGTCCATCCACAGCCAGGTATCTTGGCCCACTCCACAAGGACGCAAGCCACCAAGTCTCCTTTCCTTGCGGACATTCCACATCTATAAAGCTGCAACATGGTCTTCTATCCACACGTTCACTGCTCATTATGCAATAGTCAATTCAGCAGCAGCCAATGCAGCAGTTGGCTGAGCAGTCCTACACACTCTCACGTCTGCTGAACCCTCGCACCCACCTCCACGCTGATTACTGCTCGCTACGCTAGCCGTGTATGGAATCCACATAGGGACCAGCACTTGAAGAAAGGGAGATTACTTACTGTAACTGATGGTTCTTTGAGGTATATGGTCCCTATCTGGATTTCAATTCCATCCCTACCCTCTTTGCTGCGGGCTAGGGTCTGTCGGTAAGAGGGAACTGAGGGGGCATCGACCCACGCGGTCCCATAAGACATTGGGCGCACCATGTGGACAACGCACAATGTGCACGTGGGTCAACGGAGATTACTTCAAACAGTTCCAGCTCCAGGCATGGCACACATGTGCACCCATTTGTAGAATCCAGATAGGGACCACACATCTCGAAGAACCATCGGTTACGGTAAGTGACCTCCCTTTTTATTATCCACTACTTTCACCAGGCCTCTCTCATCTTTTAAGTATCTTCTGGGCCGAGGCATAGTATCTTATTTAGTGTAGTTTAGTCTGTATCCCAGTTCCTGAGCAAAAGCTTCAATTTGCTATAATGCAGGCCAACTTTATATCTTTTATAAAAGGTATAAGATATCACCCATCGTTAACATTTCTCTATTCCTAGTGTACTTATTCCCTGAATTTCTTCCGTATGCCTGTGCTAAGGGTTCAATAGTTGAATCAAATAACACGGGTGATAAGGGACATCCTTGACTTGTTCCTCTATATCATGGTGTCTGCTCAGTTTTTGCAGCATTTCAACAGATACACACTGTAGGACTTCCATAGATTATTTTAAGGCACTCTGTAAGTGTCTCCCAAACAATATTTCTCCAATATCCTGAGTAGAAATAGCCTTTATACTGAGTTGAAAGCCATTTTGGCATCCACAGTTAGAATGTAGGTCTCTATTAATCCTGGTGTGCAGTACCACGTGTAGAAGTTTTCTTACATCAGTGGGGTTCTTTTTAAATGAGGCTACTTTGGTTTGGGTCACCAGTGTAGGAATTATTGTCTCTAATCTGGATGCCAGTATTTTAGCCAGACTCTTTCTATTTATTGAAGAGAGAGGCCTTAAAGATGCTGGATCCAATAAATCCTCCTTTGATTTAGGTATCAAAGCTACATATGCCTGATAGAAGATGTATGGTAAGCACTCTGTTGCTTCAGACTGATCTGCAGTTGCTAACAAGGTTGTTACCTGTGTTTAAAACCTATTATAGAATTCAGAGGTATATCAGTCTGGTCCAAGATTTTCCCTTGATTTTTAATGATGAAATCATGGTCTCTGTTACTTCCTGTGTTGTTGGACTGTCTAGAACCTTTTTCATTTTTTGTCAATCTGCGTATTTTAAGATCCTGCAGTAGACTAACTCCCACATGCTCCATATTTATATATCTGCTAGTAAATCTCGGAGATATTCCTGTAGTATTTTGTTAATCCCTTTGCATGGTTTTTTTTTCTTTCTTGGGGCTTGATTGATTGATTGATTGATTGATTGGAGTATGCCATTTTTGTCTTTATGGTAAGGTATGACTGTCTTGACTTTTTTATTAGAAATCCATCCAGCTGGTACTTTGCCCAATTTGTTTCCCCTCATTCGTAAAGCCTATGGCATATAGAGCTGTTTGGGTATTTTGTTTTCAGTGCTTCATACACTCATAAAGTCTAAAGCCAGAATGGACCATTACATCATATGTAGTCTGGACTTCTGTATATCACAGGTCATTAAATTTCACTTAGATACCTCTGTTTTGAGCCAAATAACATTAGTTAGGCTAAAGGATTTCAGTCATGAGAAGACTAAGGTATTGCGTGCTACAGGCAGAGTACAGGCTTGACCAAGGTGTCGCCAGTGCCCTGCAGTGGCAGGGAATTGATTAGGTGAATTATGCGTAGATGATCCTGTCTTGCAATCCACACCCCATGCTGCAAAGGAAGGCGAAAAATCCCCCAAACCACCTCCCTCCCAAGTTTCATGTCAATCTAAACTGGGAGAAAATTATGTCCTGACCACAAATCTAGCAATCATTTTGACCCTGTGTGTGTGAGCAAAACACACCGGCCAAACATCTAAGAAGGATTCTCCATACCACCTCAGAGCACTGGTCTACCCCATCAGGAGTCCTGTCTGCAGCAGTGGCTCCTCTGATGCTTCGGAGAAAGACAGGAAAAAAATAGAATACGTCTGGCCAATTTTACAGCGGGGACATGTTTGCTTCCTGACCCCTGCAGGCAGCTGTCTGAAGCCCTGAAGCATGAGACTTGATTATAATCATTGTTTTAATGCAGAGTTACAAGTGTTCAGAGCATGTTGAGGGCACTGCAGTGCTTCCTGTTTTCCATGAAGGAAGGGAATGAATAAGGTTTTTATAGATTGACAGATTCCAAGGCCAGAAGGGTCCACCATGATTATACAGCCTGACCTTCTTCCACCTGGTGCACACAGACCACGTAATTTCTTCCAGAAGCATATATTTTAGAAAGATACCTTTATAGCATACCTTTTAGAAAGATATCTAATTGTGCCTTAAAGAGACTCTGAATAATGGTGAGTCCACCACCTCCCCTGCCAAGCTGTTTCAGTGTTTAATTACTTTTACTGCTAGAAAATAGTACCTTAGACAAATTCAAACTTGAAATAATTTCAAATTCCAGCCGTTAGATCTTGTTGTGCCTTTGTCAACAAGATTGAAAAGCTCACCTTTCCTCTTTCCCCCACTATCATATCTCTTCCATGGGTAAGTAGCTGTATGCAGTGATCAAGACACACCGCTCAATTTTTTTTTTGATAAATTGACTGGTTAAACTCCTTAAGCCTCACATTGTAAGACTTGTTTTCCAGCCCTGGATAATTTTTGTGGTCCTCCTTTGAACTGTCTCTAGTATTTCCACATCTTTCTTGAAGCATGGACACCAGAACTGGACACAGTATTGAAATAGTGGTCTTCCCAGTATTATTGTGTACGGAAGCAAGATCTCTTCCCTACCTCTAATTTCTACTTCTAATGCTATTTGCACATTCTTAATATCTTAGAGTGAGACTGTGTTATTAGTCTTGTTATATTGCTTCTGCAAACCATATTTTTCCCTTTA
Source organism: Emydura macquarii macquarii (assembly GCF_026122565.2). Lineage (NCBI taxonomy): Eukaryota > Metazoa > Chordata > Testudines > Chelidae > Emydura > Emydura macquarii. The sequence continues at coordinate 40,766,653 of NW_027132559.1, read as the reverse complement.
TTTGCTATTGCCTGTCTTTTTTTTTTATAATTATTATATGAGATGTCTTTTTATTACTGCTTTAAAGGCCTCCCTGTAGTTCTCAGGGATATATCCTGTAACAGATTGTTCTTAATATAGTTATCAATATGTTTTTCCATTTAATTCATGAAGTCTGTCTTTTAGCAATATTACTAAATTGCCAGCTTCTCTTGTTTCTGGCTTAGACTTTGTTTTCATGAAGACAGGCACACGGTCAGATGTATTATTCCAGTTCTAATGTTAGGGATTTCATGCAGGAGAATTTCAATATCAAATCTGTTCTAGTGTATGTTGGCTGTTTGAGAGAGTTCATCGCTTTAGGATGTTGGAACCTCCAAATATCCATCATTTCCTGTTCTTTATATGCTAATAACGGTATTTGCTTGTTTTGTTTTGTTTTTTTGATGGAGCTTCTTGACTACTTGGTAGTCTATTCAACATGAGGTTAAGACAACAGTTAAATTCACCTGCCACTATTCCCAGTGAATTCTGGACCATTTCAATCATTCAAAAGTTATTGAAGGAGGTATCTTCATCATTCTGGTCATAAATGTTTCATAATACACACACCTGCAACAAAACTCCTCTGTCTTCTGGATCTGTTTTGATCCTGTTTATGTTCCCATGCTCCTTGTTAACTTAGTATATGCCCCCTTCTCTTATGGGAGTTGAAATACGTTTCTTATATATGGGATACCTATTCCCTTTTAAATTTGATTAACTATTTTATTTTGAAAAAACAACGAGAGTTCTGTGGCACTTTAAAGACTAACAAATTTAATATTTGCAGGCATAAGCTTTCGAGAGGCTTCAGCTCTCTTCTTCAGATGCAGTAATACCTGTGTTACCTATTTTCTGTATTACTGCATCTGAAGAAAAGAGCTGAAGTCTCTCGAAAGCTTATGCCTGCAAATATTAAATTTGTTAGTCTTTAAAGTGCCACAGAACTCTTGTTGTTTTTGCTGTATACAGACTAACATGGCTACCCCTCTGGAACTATTTTATTTTGAAATAAGTTTCCTGAAGCATTGCCACAGATACTGTCTACTTTTAAAAAGAAGGTGCCTTTTTTGTTTTATTGGTGGTTTAGTACCCTAATGTTCCAGGAGCACCAGACTGTTCCTGATTGTTTTACCCATTTCTCAGAATATTTAGTATATTGCGTTAGCACGCAATACCTTCCCCTTCTTTCCCCCATCCATAACACCAGATACTTATATCTATACAGGTGTTCGTTCATCAGCTTCCCTGCAATTACATTCAATATCATCCCCAATTATAACATATAACCTTAAACCATTCATTTTAAGCATTCTGATTTTCATTTTCTCCTTATATTTTGCACTATATTTTCTGATATCCTTCCTAATTATTATAGACTTTCTTAACACTAACTCCCATACCATTATTTATTGAAAATTATTACTTAACAATATTCCTAATAGATGTAATTAAAAAAATAATTCTATAAATTGTTGCCTCTAAAGCAGTATGTTTTGTACAACACATAACCATTGTATTTTATTATATTCAGACGTCTTCCTGATTCCCCTTCACTGATGCTTAGTGAACCTTCAGTTGAGAGGTACTTAACTTGAGTCTAACCAATTCCTTCTTGGTCTACTGTGCTATGTTCTGGCACTGAGGTCAAGAACCCTGGTATGTAAAAATTGTCGGTTTGACCCACCTCATACATTTTTTAGGATTGCCAAGAATATCATAGACTCAAACTTTGAAGCCAGTAGGGATCATCAAGATCATTTAGTATGATCTCCTGCACATTGCAGACCACAGAACCTCACTCACCCATTCTTGTAATAGGCCCATAACCTTTGGCTTAGTTACTGAAGTCCTCAAATATTGATTTAAAGACAACAAGTTACAGAGATTCCACCATTTACTGTGGTTCAAAGCAGCAAGTACCTGTGCCCCATGCTGCAGAGGAAGAAGAAAACCCCCAGGGTCTCTGCCAATCTGACCTGGGGAAAAATTCCTTCCTCACACCATATAAAGCAATCAGTTAGATCCTAGAGTGGGTGGGCAAGACCCACCACCAAGACATCTGGGAAATAATTCTCTGTAATAACTTGGAATTCTCCTCATCTCCGGCTGTTGTATATATTGGCTATTAGCAGTAGATATGGGCCATTTGCCATTGTAGGCATCTTCATTATACCATCCCTTCCATAAACTTATCAAGCTCAGTCTTGAAACCAGTCAGGTTTTTTTCCCCCACTGTTCCCCTGGGAAGGCTGTTCCAGAATTTCACTCCTCTGATGGTTAGAAACCTTTGTCTCATTTCAAGCCCAAACTATATCCATTTGTTCTTGTTCCAACATTGATGCTTAATTTAAATAACTCCTCTCCCTTCCTGGTGTTTATTCCTCTGATGTATTTATAGAGAGCAATCATATCTCCCCTCAGCCTTCATTTTGTTAGGCTAAACAAGCCGAGCTCCGTGAATCTCCTCTTTTAAAGCAGGTTTTCCATTCCTCTGATTATCCTAGTAGTCCTTCTCTGCATCTATTCCAGTTTGACTTAATCTTTCTTAAAGATTGGAAGACCAGAATTGCATACAGTATTCCAGATGATGTCTCACCAGTGCCTTGTATAATGGCATAACACTTCCCTATCTCTACTGGAAATATCTTGCTTGATGCATCTTAGGATTGCATTAGCCTTTTTCACAGCTGCATCACATTGGCGGATCATAGTCATCCTGTGATTCACCAGTACACTCAGGCCTTTCTCCTCCTTCTCCTCTTTTGTTTCCAACTGATAAGTTCTCAGTTTATAGCAAAAAATTTTGTTGTTAGTCTGTAAGTGCATGGCCTTGCGCTTTGCACTATTAATTTTCATCCTATTTCTATTACTCCAGTTTTCAAGGTAGTCCAAATCTGCTTGTATGATATTCCTGTTCTTCTCTGGTTGGCAGAACCTCCCAACTTCGTGTCATTCACAAATTTTAGTAGTACGCTCCTGTTTTTTGTGCCAGGGTCATTTATTAATATGTTAAATAAAATTGGTCTCAAAACCGATCCTTGAGGAACTCCACTAGTAACCTCCCTCCAGCCCTGTTTTACTTAAATCCAGATAGATTAGATCCACTGCTTTTCTTTTTTCTAGAAAATCAGTTATCTTATAGAAAGAGATCAGGTTGGTTGGGCACTATCTACTGTTTATAAAACCATGTTGTATTTTATCCCAATTACCATTTACCTTTCTCCTTAAATAGTTTCTCTTTAAAAATTTGTTCTAAGATCTTGCATACAGTTGAGTTCAGATTAGCAGGCTGGTAGTTTCCCAGATCATTTCTCTCTTCCCTTCCCTTCTTAAATGTAGATACAGTACTATATTTACAATTCTCCAGTCATTAAAAACATAAAACCATGTCTACAAGAGTTAATAAGAGATTGGTATGGATCAATGGCTGTAGAAATGTCTGGTTTTTTTTGTTTTTTTTTTTTAAAGTGAAATAGGCTGTAATACTAACCCTGGCAAATAATGTCATAATCTAAGTTGTTGGTGAATACTAATATAGTGGAGCTTCTTCAGAAATACACTTTCCCAAAGTGCAGTAATGGTGAGTTCTCCAGGAAAGAGCCAAATGGTTTTATTGCATGTGGAATTTTTTTGCCCAACTTACGAAATACCCAGAAATTTTTTTGGTTGACATACTCTACATGGAGAAAAGTTATATGAGTAAAGAAACGGGTTACGCGCAGACTTGGGTGTGTTCATTTTGTGTCTCTGAGTATACAGGATCATTAGCAGTTATTTTACTGTCAGCCATAAAAAAAGTTGAGAGAAAATATTTATTTTTTTAATCTTGGCTATGCAAAATAGGCACAAAGAGGATGTTAAAGTAATAAAGCAAACCCTTATAAATGAAAATTGATCCCCCCTTCTAACGCCTCATTCCCAAAATAAAGATGGTTAATACAGCAACCAAACAAATCTCTTGGCAAATACTAGAAGCCCACAACAGGAAACTTAACACATTCCATCTGAGATGTTTGTAGATAAAACTTGGTGTCTGCTGCTGGTAACTAATCCTGATGTGTTACGAAGAACTGGTCAAGAGTCTGTAGAGACAATGATTTAAGAAAGAATGCTCGAGTGGTTTCAACATGTTGTATGGATGTCAAAAAAAAAACAAAAAACCTATATTCCTAGGCTAGCCTTTGACTGAATACCAGTTGGTGGAAGATGGAAAAGATGACAATAGTTGCAATATAAAAAAACAATTGAGAAAGATGTCACTGTCATGGAAACATGCTGTAATGAAGCAAGAAACGTGGCATTAGACAGATAGACAGGTGGAACCACTGGGTTGCCTCATGTGTCACAAGGTACAAGAGCATCTAATCTAAAAAAATTCCTTGTGGGATTTTATATCTGCAGTCTTCTGAAGTGTATTACTATTATTTTTATTACTCTATCACTTGAGCCCTATTTATGGACCTTATTGTGCTAGGTGCTGTACAAAGTACCAAAAGAGAATTTGTGCCCCCAAAGAGCTTACAGTCTATAAAACAAGAGATAGCAGATGGAGATTGATGCAGATAGATGGGGAAGTACAAGGAAACAATGAGTCAGCCTGATATGCAATGGTCTCAGCATACAGCAGCATACCCATTGTCAAGTTTTTGTAAGCATCACAGCAAGAGTTTTAAGAAGGGCTCTGAAGGAGGATAATGAAATAGTTTTGGGGGTTTTATAGGGAGCATCTCCCAAATGTGAGGGGCAGTGTAAGAGGGTGCAAGAGGAGATTAATTCAGAATCTGATAGATAAGAATTTTATAAGACTTGAAATCTACATTTTGTATATATAACTAATCTAAGTGAATGAAGCACTCTGGGTAAAATTTCTAAAGTGGCTTAGTCAAAGTCCTCTTTTCAAAAGTGTCTTAAGGACTTAGACTCCTAAGAGGCTAAATCACTTTTGAAAATACAATTTTGGCTCCTAAGTCACTTTGGCCACTTTTGGAAATTTTATCCTGTCTTGGTTTAAGTTCTAAGTGTTATTAAAATTCCACCAGTCCAAGTAAAATTTTATCTTACTATTCTTGCTTTTGAATAAATTAATTCAGATTCATTTACAGCACAAAGTAAAGTTATGTAAAGATGAGAACATCATTACCTTTTTTCTCTTGTAAAATGGATAAATGAAAAGGTTCTCTTTTGGGGTGGGGAGGAGTGTGGTCATTCTCCCTGAATTAAATGTTTAACTTTCCATCTTCTGGCCCATCCTTTGCTGCCCCCGTAAATGGAAGATTGGCAAAAACTGTGTGAAACGCTTTGTTTCATTCTAATCAAGCTTTAAGGATTGTTTTTTTTCCCCCGAAAGCTATTGTTTCCTTCATCATTTAACCCTAAGAGCAAATATATGCACCCAGGGAATTCTGAGGTGAGGAAAAGGGGCAGAATACAACTAATCTTCTATCTTTTCTCCCTTTTCTTAAGTGAGAGCTCTCCATCTCCCTGTTTTGCTCTATATCTTTTCTCTTTTCTTAAGTGAGAGCTCTCTATCTCCCTGTTTGTTCTTTTTCCCCCTTCCACACAAACCACAGGAGGAGGAAAAGCACTCAGCAAACTGCAAGCCTCCTTGTCTGCTGAACCTCCCCCAGGGTTACTCCGGGTATACCTAATTTTGGGAGATGCCACTTATTTCAGTTCCAGAGTTACCTGCATGCAACATGAATTTGGTGTCCCATCACCTTTGTTTTTGAAAATGGTTTACATCAGAAATAATCGTGCAACTGAGTTTAATAGATAATTTCATTAAAGAAATGAATCTCATAGCATTTTAAGTTTCCTGCATGATTAATTTTTATGTGCCCCTAATTTTTGGTCTTTGTCACATATTACATCTCACATTTGGACCTTAGCAGATTCAGAGGTCTGATTCAGGGATCCATGCCAGGAAGTACTTGCTGCTCTGAGCTGCTGCTTCCCCCTGTGAGTCAAGATTGGAAACAAATAGGTTAGGAGAAAACGGGAAAATTCCCAGTAGTGGGGAAATGGAGTCATGTGGGACTGGTTCTGTGCACGTGGCCTAGCCAGCTTATGGCTCCCAGTGTTCCCACCCTCTCCTTAATTCAGGAAATTAGACTGCCATGACTATTTAAAAAAACCTTAGAGTGTTTTCATGGTTAAATGTAAGCTGAGGGGAGAGTGCAAGAGGGACAACTAGAGGGAAATCTACCATGTCTGTTTTCAAATTCTGAAATTAACATCACCGAGAGATCAAATTCTGTATAGGAGTGAGAAGAAGCTTTCAGATTGGGTTTGAAAATGAGCTGTTGGGGAAGAGATGTTGTTTCAAACAGCAGGAGTGGCAGAAGAGAAAGTACTTTTTCCACTAGCAGTGATGAGATAGTGTGAAGGGATAATCATAAGAATTACCTGGGAGTCTAACCTTGCTACTGCCTTCAACAGGTAATGCTTGTGTACCTGCTTTCTTTGGTCTGAAGTGGGTTTTGGACCAGGCAATAGCTGGTAGAAAAAGTCCATAAATGGTAAGATTTTTAGGGTGCTGGAAGGCAACCATGCAAAGGAGATGGGTGTATGAATCAATAACCATATGCTTAAAGGATAAAGGAAACCAAAAATTGTGATTCAATTGTTTTTTATGCTAATTGACTTTAAAGTAAAAATAAGTGAAGTGGGATGAAATGTGTTTGCCCAATGAAAGGCTTGGTATTTTAAAACACTGGAGAAATTATTAATGAATTGTTAATTGTTATGCATAAATGACCCCAGTGAAGGTCAATATCTGTGAATTATCTATCATATAAATAGTAGCTGGCTACATAAGATAACTGCAAGACTTAACAAAAAAACAAGTTGCATATTTTCTGTTTATGAATGGATATTCTTTATTTATCATGGGATGTATTGTGGATTCTTATTAACCCTTCTCTGTCCAAGGGTATGTGTGTCCTGTTAATATTTTTGAGCACCCAAACGTTTGCTAGACACCTCACAAGCAAATTAAACACCTTCTAGGAGTTTACAGTTTAATTGCAGAACTGGAAACACATAAATAGGAGGACAGGGGAAATAGGGAGAAGTAAGCACAAGTATTACAAATACCTAGTTATGAAGTTAGGTATGTTTTTAAAATTAAAATTTCCAAGGTGTACACACTTTTTTTAACTTAAAATGTAAAAGTATGTTTTTGGACGGGAGAGTGGAGTTGGGGTTACAAGAGTGAGGGAGAAGATAAGTATGTTAAAGGAGGACAGAATGGGTTTGGATAGGCGTGGAGAAGGTTGAAGAAGTTAAGGATCAGACACACTAAAGTACAAGACGTGGAGATGAAGGCCCTGCTCCTGTAGTGGGCTCCACATTTGTGGATCTCAGTACCTGCGCTCAGCCACACTGACTTCATAAACTTTGACGTCATTTAGACATTCCTTTATCCTCAGCTTCCTAACATTTTGCTTAAGAGATTAACAGATGGCAATCCTGAATTTGTATCTTTGTATTTTAATGATGCCCCATTAGAAAAGAAGAATTATAGTTTAAGTAATGGGTATAACATTAAAGTGTACTGTTAACATGAAGAAAGTTAGAGCAAAACCTAAAGTTATTGTAGACCAGTCAAAAGCACAAGCTGGCCTGAGTACACATTTTATGTAGCATGCTCTTTGTAATCGGCACTAGGATATATGACATTCTCACTTTAGAGGAATACAAGGGAAAAGATCAGTGTAAACCATATTAGTTACCACATCTGATAAACTATGAGTAGATAATAAACATAGTTGTGAAAATTGTATTGAAATTTGAGTTTATTTGTATTGCGGTAGGGCCTACGAGCCCTGGTCCTGGAACAGGATCCCATTGTGTTAGCTTTTTATGGCATATCACAATAGAATTTGGGTGTGTCATAGTAAATAAATAAAAGGGAAGAAATCACAAACAAAATACCAAGTCACCTGTATCAAACTTGATTTAAAATACTGCTCCTTGTTTTCTTTATTGCAGACATCCAATGCTAGCTAAAGGCTTGGTGAACAGATAAGTTTGCCAAATATACACTTTGACGAACTGCTGGGGAAAGCTGTTTTGGGGGGCAAGGTTCTTAGGTGGGAAGTCGCTATTGGCACTCATGAAGAGTTCCACTCCAGGAACCAACAGCGAGGGTCACCCACCAGATGAAGCATTGTCTAGGAACATTTATAGATAACGGCTGTCAGCTGATGTGTGCTGACTTAAATTTCTTAGTGTGGCTCTTTGTCCAATGCATGCTTTATTTTTATTACACTTGATTTCTAAAGCACCCATCATCTTTCCCATATGGCTGAAAATTGATTTAAACTTAAATCTGCTGCTTATCTACTGTTGAATATTACAGGTATGTCCAAAAAGTAGAGCATGTATGCTGTGCTGCTTAATGAACCACGCTCCTCCTAACATGACACGTATTTAAATGGAATAAAGTGCAACAGGGAAACTGGGAGGAACTAAATATAGTTTTAAAAAATGTTTTAATGCTTTTGTATGTTGCTTAGTTTTAAAGCAACTCATAAAATTGGAAATGAATACAAACCAACACAATGTATTCCTGTGACCACCTGATAACAGGCACAATCTCTGAACTGGCATGTTTGTGTCCAAAGGCTTGTGCCAAATGAAAGAAGATTCTACTGGGGGGGTGTGTGTGTGTGTGTGTGTGTGTGTGTGTGTGTGTGTGTGTGTGTGTGTGTGTGTGTGTGTGTGTGTGTGTGTGTGAGAGAGAGAGAGAGAGAGAGAATACCTACATTTTGTTGGCTGATCTCATGAAAAATAGCATCTGTTTCTTTAACTTTTTTTTTTTTAGCTGAGATTGTTTCAGTCCCTTTCAAGAGGGGGTAAGGATATGAAAAGTCACTTTTTCCAAAAGAATGATCTCCTGTTACACATTTCTATAACTGGAAACTATTCTTTTGGGAAAGTAATATCTTGACTATTTTCTTGGGTAAAGTAACTCCATGAGGAATCCATATGTAGTCACATATGGTACTATTATAGATACACTGTTGGATTTGTTTATGTACCACAGAATGACATTTCTGTCACTAAGAAGTGGTTTCTTTCTTATATGTAACAATGAGGCTAATTTGTAAAAGTGAAATGTTATCTGCCATTCATGCCATAAACCTATGGATCCAGATTCTCAGGTGCAGCTGATGTAAATCGCCATAACTCTATAGGTTTTATATCAGCTGAGGATCTGACCTATGATGCAGAGAATGTTTGTGTAAAACTTTGCCAACATGCTAATTTTAAAATATTAAATCATGTTCACGATTACTCCTTCAGATGTTGAAACGGGGGAAAAACCTGATGAGGAAATATTTCAAACTGGTTTGTACTGATTTGAAGGCTTGCTTATGGGAGCAAAGGTTAACTTTCATTTCTTCTTTCATCAACATCATTTTAAATGGACGGTATGGTTGTGGGTATTCCTTCTTCCATCACGTTTGCTTTCAGGTGCGTAGTATGTATGTCGTTGCAAGTAAGAGGGAATTATTCCTGGGAATCTCTCTTCAGAATTGACCATGCCCTCTCTTCCATAAGCTCTACATATTGGTGATACAGTACCTGAAGGCAACTAGATGTAGCCTGCTCCTTCATTCAACCTCAGAGAGTTAGCAGAGGGCAGTGTGACTTAGTGTGCTCTTCCCATTGTGCCCGAGCCCTTGTTGGCACATGGAGTCAAAATGTATGTGCTTCCCACTAAATTACAGTTATCTTCTCTCCATTCACCCTATACCATTTTGTCTGTCATCTCTGTATGTATCTTGTCTCTCTCCCTTTTCTAAACTTATCTCAGTATCTCCAGTTTTCTTCCTTCTCCCAGCATTGTGCTCCTGATCCAGGACATTGTTATTACTCCGAGGAAAGTGCTTGGTTATGTCTGCTTCACACTGCTGCTGCTTTTCCTTCTGCTATCATTGGGCAATTGCTGTGGGCAAGAGCATCAGTAAAGGTGTGATTTTCCTCTAAGAAAATTACTGAAAAAATGCTGGGTGGCTGGGAAAATGCCTGATATATGTGAGCTTGCAGAGAATGTGAATGTCTTGAAATGCAAGGATGCTGGTGCAGTGTTTAATTTAAAAAAAATGTTTTTTACACAGAAGAGAATATGGGGTGAAATTCATTGAAACCCAGTGCAGGGCCCTCAAATTGGTTCCCATGGTAAGATTGTATGAGGTGGGGAGAGGGAAGAAATGGGCAGAGCAGCAGTGCAGGCAGGTGGATTTTGAACTCTCACATGTTGCAGAGAGTGGCTTGTGCAAGCACATTGTGCCAGTGCCAAAAGGAGTTGAGGAGAGAGGAACACTGGTTCCACAACTCTATTAATTCAGTGCCCAGGACCAATGTTGAAAGGGTTGTGGAATTTCTGCAGTTGCTTTTTTTTAGCTTATTGGCTGGGATAGTAGCTGTAAGAGGGGTCACACCGCATTCCTTGAGCCTGCACAAGTGATGAGGGCAATGGATTTTATCTCTTCAATCTGCTGACCCAGAGCACATCTGCCTGTTACCAAAGTTGTTTGGTCGTTGTGACATTTATGATTACCATTAAAGAATAAGGTTAAGCCCTTTGCACAAAAAGGTAAGATTTTAGGCTTCAACACTGACAGTATAAAATTAAAATTAGTAGACAGCAAAGAGATCTGTCTGGTTATCTACACATAAATATGATCTGTACAATTTAGTAGTCCAGTATATCCCCTGTAACATTAAAATGTGTGTTTGGATTCCGCTGTAGTCATGGTATTTTATACTTTTGATAATACAACATTTTCAGTAATATACTGATATAACTTAAATACCTTCTTTTTGGGTAATAAGGAGTTAATACATTGGATTATACCTGTTTCACAGTAAGAAATTCATATGCAATGAAGAAATTGTATTTCATAGATTCCAGGGCCAGAAGGGACCATTGTGATAATCTATTCTGATCTTCTGTGTAACACAGGCCATAGAACTTCACTAACATAATTCCTAGAGCATATCTTTTTAGAAAAACATTCAGTTTTGATTTAAAAATTGTCAGTGACAGAGAATCCACCACGACCCTTGGTAAATTTCTCCAGTGGTTAATTACCCTCACTGTCAAAAATGTATGCCTTATTTCCAGTCCAAATTTGTCTAGCTTCAAATTCCAGCAATTGGACTGTGTTATACCTTTCTCTGCTAGATTGAAGAGCCCACTACTAAATATTTATTCTATATAAATGTAGATTCTTACAAACTGTAATCAAGTCACCCCTTAACTTTTCTCTTTGTTAAGCTAAATAGATTGAGGTCTGAGTCTATCACTATAAGGCATGTTTTTTCATCCTTTATCATTCCCGTGGCTTTTCTCTAAACCCTTCTCAATTTATCAACATCCTTCTTGAATTGTGGGCACCAGAACTGGACACCATATTCCAGCAGCAGTCTTACCAGTGGCAAATACAGAGGTAAAATAACCCTCTCTACTTTTACTTGAGATTTTCCATTTTATGCATCCAAGGATTGCATTAGCTCTTTTGATAACAGCATCACATTGGTAGCTCATGTTCAGCTGATTATCCACCATGACCCCCAAATCTTTTTCAGACTCGCTCTTTCCTAGGATAGAGTCCCCCATCCTGTAAATATGTTCTAAATTCTTTAGTCATAGATGTGTACATTTACATTTAGCCGTATTAAAACACATATTGTTTGCTTGCACTCAGTTTACCAACCGATCCCTACTGGTCTGAATTAGTGACCTGCTCTCTTCTATATTTACCACCCCCCAGCTTTTGTTTCATCTGCAAAATTTTATCATTGATGATTTTATGTTTTCTTCCAGGTCATCGATAAAAACGTTAAATAGCGTAGGGCCAAGAACTGATTCCTCTGGGACTTTCAACTGGAAACACACCTGCTTGATGGTGATTCCCCGATTACTGTTAATTTTTGAGAGCTATCAATTAGCCAGTTTTTAATCCATTTGATGTGTGCCATGTTAATTTTATCTTTTGTAATGTTGTGCAATATCAGGTCAGATGCCTTACAGAAGGCTAAATATACTATATTAACTCTACTACCTTTGTCAGCAAAATTTCTAATCTCATCAAAAAAAGATATCAAGTTTGTCTGACAAGATTTATTTTCCTTAAACCCATGTTGATTGGCATTAATTACATTACCCTCCTTTGATTCTTTACCAGTTAAGTCCCATATCGGCTACTCCATTATCTTGCCTAGGATCGATGTCAGGCTGACAGGCCTAAAATTACCCAGATCATCCCGTTTACCCTTTTTAAAAATTGGCACAACATTTCGTCCAGTCTTCTGGAACTTCCCAGGGCTCTGAGACTTATTGAAAATCAATATTAATGGTTCAGCAAACTCCTCAGCCAGCTCCTTTAAAGCTTGGGATGCAAGTTATCTGGATCTGCTGATTTTAAAATCTCTCACTTTAGTACCTTCTGGTTAACATTCTCCAGAAATACTATTGGAATTGAAAGAGTGTTATTATCATGTGATGAGACCATATTATCTATTTTTCCCAAATACAGAACAGATATATTTATTGAATGCCTCTGCCTTTTCTTCATTATTATTAATAATTCTACCATTTCCATCTAGTAGCAGATCAATACCATTGTCAGGATTCTTTTTGTTTCTGATATATTTTAAAAACTCCTTATTGTCCTTAACTCTGCTGGCCATAGATTTGGCCTCTTGTCCTTTTGCTTCCCTTATCAGTTTTCTAGAGTTTCTAACTTCTCATTTATATACATTACTATCAACATCCCCTTTCTTCCATTTGTTATATATTATTTTTTATTTTTATAGCTACCTTACTTCCGCTCTAACCCAGATCGCTTTTTAACCAACATGATTTTCTTCCTCAATTGTGGGATTGTGGCTTTTTGAACATCTAGAAGGGTGTTTTTAAATGATTCCTTTTATCATTCACAGTGATTCCTAATGATCTTTTCACTGTTATTGTTTACATTTTCTTGGCACAAATCACCATCTTGCTTGTGACAAATTCAAGGAAAGGCGACAGTAGCAAAAAGACTCTTTCTCAAAGTATTCTAATCTCTTCGGCCAGAGTCCACATGCAATTATCAGATACTCCGTGGCATAAAATATTACTAACAACATTTGTAGAAAACTGATATTCTGCCCTGATTGGCAGTTTATTATAGTTTTTTTTAAACCTAGTAACAATCTTAAAAATAATGCTTTATCTTTTATTTATTGCAAATACTATACAAACAATAACCAGTTTATTCTCTTAGTACCACAGTGAAATAGGTATGCCAATATTATCCCCTTTTTACAGAGCGGTAAGCAGTGCAGAGAAACAGCAAGTCAATAGCATTCTGGATTAGAACTCAAGACCTTCTGTCGTCCAACAGTGCATTTGTTCCTCTAGACTATATTGCATTTCAGTTGCTAACGATTGTAATGACATCTATTTGTAGATTTCAGCAGGCATATTTAAAATTTGAGATTAATTGAACAATTTTTCTTTTAGAAACAGTTGCTAAATTGTAGTAGATAACCAAGCCTTATTGCATTACTGAGTTACTGTCAAGGAAACAATTTAGGATTTGAATTTTATATATTGGTAACTGCAAACTGTAGATATTGATTCTTTTTCTTGTGACCTAATCAGAGTATTTGTAGCGATATCTGATCTATATTGCTTTCATCAACAATTGTCTTGGGACTATGGTAAGCTTTTTTTTTTTTTTTTTTTTAATTTTCATTAGTAATCATAGCTATATTAAGGAGACTTACTGGAAATGAGGTGATGTTGTACAGTCTAGTTTTAGCAATTCTTTTTAGAGTAAACTTTTTAGTGAAATCTCTAAAAATGAAATTGCAAAGTATAGGCTAAAGGCAATGTACAGTAACTTGAAGAAATGGTGGGAGAGTTGAATAGTTACCTAGGGCTAGATCTACAAAAGGAATTAGTTGTCTAAATGCCACTTCAAGCTCATTATTCCAGCATTTAGATACCACTGAGAGCTTCAAATCCCTTCTTAGCTTTCACCTCACCCTGTAGGCGTCTAAATTCCCGTTCTTAAAGTCCCCTAATTTTCTGCCACTTAGCAGGCATATAGCTGCCTCAGTATAGGCACCCACATGCCTATCTTACACCTAAGCCCTAGTGGGCTCCTAAAAATATGTATTCCCCTGCCTACCTCACCTATAAGGCCTCATCTGGTAAGAATGTTCCAAGTACACCTAAACCCACATGAAAGTACCAGGGACGCTGTGGTGGTGGTGGATACTGCTTCTGATAACTTTTAGCTCAGAGGTTAAGGCACTCATGCATGATTTGGAAGACCTGGGTTCAAATACCACCCCCCTCCTTCTGCAGAGAAGGGATTTGAACTTGGCTCTCCAGCATGCCTGTTGAGTGTGCTAAGCACTGGGATAAAGGTTACAAGGGGGCCTATTGCTGTGTTTCTTGCAAAGTAACAGCTTATGCACCTAATTCTAGGAGAAGGTTCAAGGCTGAAAATCTCAAGTAAAGATAGGTTCCTCCCTTTAGCCTGAATTTAGGAGCCTAAGTCCTTTTGAGGGGTGGAGTTGGGATCCATCTTTCTGCTCAGCATTTCGAGCTTAGGCAGCTCCCTGCTCAGAGTGCTGACTTTTGTGGATCCCACTCTTAGGCGCCTCTCTCTCCCCATCCATAGTATAGGATAGTATCCATATGTATAGTGGGCCTAAGCACCTAAATCAGGGCTGTGGATTCCACTGGGTGGCAAGATCCCAGATTCTCACAGGTATTTGGACATCCTACTCATATGTAATACACACTTGGAAACCCCATCAGTTACACAAAAAGGAAGCTTAACAGATGTGGAAGCTTGGAGAGATGACGAGGGAGGAGTGTAAAAATATTGCTCGAGCATAGGGTGGTGAAATCGTGAAGGTCAAAGCACAATTGGAGTTGAAGCTAGCAAGGGAGATGAAGGGCATCAAGAAGGATTTCTATAGGAATGTTAGCAACAAGAAGGTGGTCAGGGAAAGTGTGGGCCCCTTACTGAATGGGGGAGCTAACCTAGTGATAGGTGATGTGGAAAAAGCTGAAGTACTCAGTGTTTTTTTTGCCTCTGTCTTCACAGACAAGATTAGCTCCCAGACTACTGCACTGGACAGCACAGTATGGGGAGGAGGTGATCAGCCCTCAGTGGTGAAAGAAAAGGTTCAGGATTATTTAGAAAAGCTGGACATTCACAAATCCATGGGGCCAGATGCAGTGCATCTGAGGGTGCTGAGGGAGTTGGCTGATGTAATTGCAGAGCCATTGGCCCTTATCTTTGAAAACTCTTGGCAATCCGGGGAGGTCCCGGATGTTTTGAAAAAGGCAAATATAGTGCCCATTTTTAAAAAAGGGAAAAAGGTGGATCTGGGGAGCAACAGGCCAGTCAGCCTCACCTCAGTCCCTGGAAAAATGAAGCAGGTCCTTAAGGAATCCATTTTGAATCACTTAGCGGAGAGGAAGATGATCAGGAACAGTAAGCATGGATTCACTAATGGCAAGTCATGCCTGAACCACCTGCCTTCTATAAAGAGATGACTGTCTCCGTGGATGTGGGGAAAGCGGTGGATGTCATATATCTTGACTTTAGTAAAGCTTTAGATATGGTCTTTCATAGTATTCTTGCCAGCAAGTTAAAGTACGAGTTGGATGAATGGACTATATAGCATATAGGAAACTGGCTATATCATCAGGCTCAACGGGTTATGATCAACAGCTGAATGTCTAGTTGGCAGCCGGTAACAAGCAGAGTGCCCCAGGGTTCAGTTCTGGGGCCGGTTTTATTCAACATCTTCATTAATGATCTGGATGATGGGGTGGATTGCACCCTCAGCAATTTCATGGATTACACTCAACTGGGGGGGAATGGTAAATACGCTGGAGGGTAGCGATGGGATACGGAGTTACTTAGAAAATTGGAGGATTGTGCCAAAAGAAATCTGATGCGGTTCCACAAGGACAAGTGCAGAATACTGCACTTAGGATGGAAGAATCCCATGCAGTACATACAGGGGACTGACTGGCTAAGCAGCAGTGCTGCAGAAAGGACGTGGGGTTTACAGTGGAAAGGAGCTGGATATAAGTTAACCGTGCACCCTTGTTGCTAAGAAAGCTAATGGGCATATTGGCTATTAGTAGGAGCCTTGCTAGCAGATCGAAGGAAGTGATTATTCCCCTCTATTTGGCACTGGTGAGGCCACATTGGAATATTGTGTCCAGTTTTGGACCCCCACTGCAGAAAGGATGTGGACAAATTGGAGAGAGTCCAGTGGAGGGCAAAAAAAATGATTAGGGGGTTGGGCACATGACTTATGAGGAGAGGCTGAAGGAACTAGGCTTATTTAGTCTGCAGAAGAGAAGAGTGAGGGGGGGGGGATTTGATAGCAGCCTTCAACTATCTGAAGGGGGGTTCCAAAGAGCATGGAGCTAGGTTGTTCTCAGTGGTGGCAAATGACAGAACAAGGAGCAATGGTCTCAATTTGCAGTGGGGGAGGTCTAGTTGGATATTAGGAAAACCTTTTTCACTAGGAGGGTGGTGAAGCTCTGGAATGGGTTACATAGGGAGGTGGTGGAATCTCCATCCTTAGAGGTTTTTAAGGTCTGGATTGAGAAAGCCCTGGCTGCGATGATTTAGTTGGGGTTGGTCCTGCTTTGAGCAGGGGTTGGACTATATGACCTCTTGAGGTCCCTTTCAACCCTAATCTTTGATCTGGAAACTTTTCTCATGGTGTCTATCATTACCTAAAGGCTGTCTTTTTGGTGAACAATGTCTGGAGCTTGTCTTCACTACATAATTTCATTGTATTTAAAAATATCGTTTATACCAATTGAATTAGCTGAGACACTGACCATTACTTTCCTGTCAGTATAGACCAGGACAAATTGTGTTCATCTTTGTCAGCTAAACATGGTATGATGTTGAATGTGGTTTATCCCTGTTCTAGCCCCCCTCCATTCCCTTCCCCCCTTCTTGTTGGTTTAATCATGATTAGCTGACATGCTGAACATAATTTGTCCTGGTTTAACTGAGTGCAAAGCCATGATCAGCATCATTATCTGCTAAGGCAATTCTCTATAACTATTCAAATACAAGAACATTTTGTAATGAGGAGAAGCTCATTCTGTTGGTTAGATGTCTAACTGGAGCAATAGTTGGCGGTAAATAAGGTAGTCTGTAAATTACTTCCTGTACCTACATAGTATGTGTTGTGTGTAAATAAGTCAACTTTTATCTCACACTTCATTTTCTATTTATATTACTCCACAGTTTTACTTAGACTTAGGAATAAACTTGTTTTACTGTTTCCACTCACTCTTTTTCCTTTATCTGCTGTTTAATTCTGAAGAACAGAAATTATGGGAATGGAAGAGATCAAACTTGAGAACTCTGAAAACATACTACTGTAACATGAGAGAGAACAAGAACAAAACATAGGCTTAAAATCTTATACAAATAAAAGAGGCTTTATTTTGAGAGCAGGGTAATTCATTTTAACTTTTCCCTCCAACAATGAAATACTACAAATTCCTTTGTTAATCTGCTTCTGGATCTGAAGGTGTTGACTCTGACAGTATGCTTCCAGCAACTCCTTAACATGTTCTTGTCAGACCTTTAGCAAAGCAACACTCAGTTAAGGGTTCTCAAAATAAAATTTAATTAAAAATCTTGATATAGATGAAGTACATCAGTAGATGAAGTAGGGAGGAAAAGGGTATCAGGGTAAACTGCAGGCCTTACAATCGAGGTACTATTCTTTGATCTTGTCATTGTCTAAATCCCTAATTTTTTAAAAGTACCTTTTTGTTGCATATTTTCTTTTCTCAGTTTCTTATATGCCCCTATTAAATTTACAGTTTGA
The DNA here is from genome assembly GCF_026122565.2 of Emydura macquarii macquarii. NCBI lineage: Eukaryota > Metazoa > Chordata > Testudines > Chelidae > Emydura > Emydura macquarii. The sequence continues at coordinate 40,748,728 of NW_027132559.1, read as the reverse complement.
AAACTAAATTTTTCTATGTGGAATATAATATACTTGGAATGCTAACATTTAGTCACATTTAGTTCCTCTTTCCTCCACTTCCAAAGAGAAAAATAAAACTTTAAACATGGCTATATGGAAAGATTTCCATTGTCTTCACTGGGGGTTGAAGCAAGCCATTAGCCATCATATGGAATTCTGCTTTTGGCTGTGCACCCCTTAGAAGTGTTAGCTGAAAATAAATAAAATGTTGTGTATATACAAGGAGGTGTTTTCTTTCAAAAAACCACTTTTAACTTTCCTCTGAATAGTCAAAAGAATTGCTATTTACTAGAGAATAGCCTCCTGAGTTCTGTGTTTGAGTTATAGGATAACAAAATTGTATCTTAAAATAAAATTGTTACCAATCCATAACTAAACTCCCTCTCAAACCTCTTACCTCCTACACACACATCTCTATTTATATTACAAAAATATTCACTCCTGGGCTAAACGTTTTAACCAGAGTTATAGGTTGGTGCTATTAACCTGAAAAATTTGTAATGAAAATAATGGTTTGTAATGGAAAATTTGACAGACTAAACTTTAATTGTCTTATTTCAGTTTTGTTCCTCTAACAAATGTTTGATCATAGGGATGTTTTGCTTGTTTGCTTGTTTGTTTGTTAATCAGTCCCTGTTGATAGTCATCTTAAAATATATCTTGGAGAATAAATCCTAAAACAAGAAATTTTAAATTTCATGAAACTTTAATTTTACCCAGAATGTTTTGACAGGTGAGGGATCTTGTGTGCTCTTAGGTTGTAGTCATTTAGAATTGGGCATTCATACTCCATCTTGATATATTGCCATGGAGATGTTTCCCATTAAATACAAATTCCTGGTTTATAGCCTGATAACTTTCATGTGGAGTTTTTAGTAAGCAGTAGATATAACTGCATAAAATCCCCCTGCTCTGGATGATCTGTATCATCCTTCATGAGGTATACTAAATAGTAATTTAGTTATATTTAAGTAGATACACTGTAGTGGGTTGTATATGTGCAATTAATTTGATATTTTGTTTTATAACTTGTCCTTCACAAGCCTGAGAAAAGAAAAGCCAAACTGAGAGCACAAAGATTTGTCTTATCTTTCAACTCTATATTGACTATAATGATGGTAGATTCAATTAAAAACAAGCTGAACCTACTTCAGAAAATTACAATTCTTTAGACATATTGGAATTGAGTTTTTGTAAGGAGAAAATTGGTGATAAATAATATTAAGGGACAACATATCTCAAGGCCTGAGATTCAGAAATTTAGCATAATAATGTGAAAGAATGGTGACTTTCTTGAAGATACACAGATGTATTCATTTTTAATTTGTCCTTTTGATCTTTAAATTACTGCTGAAGTTTTACTGGTTAATTTTAATAAAGCAAGTGTTTGAAAGTTTTGGCAAATACTAACTTCTTGTAATGAATGTATGGTAATGAAAAAAGTTAAGAGGAGAACTGAATTAGAGTGAATGATTGTTCAGTCCTGGGTCAGGCTAGCTGCATAGCTTGGTTGTTAGATTGATTGCTCAAATTACATTGCCTCAGGTCCTGCACTTGGTTGGCTGTCTTCTCAGATCTTAACAAGGTTCTGGGAATTTGTTTCTGACAAAGTTTGCTTTGTGTTTTTTCAGGATGCTTCATCTGCAGACATTAGGAAAGCGTATCGCAAGCTTTCACTAACTTTACACCCAGACAAGAACAAAGATGAAAATGCAGAAACCCAGTTTAGACAAGTAAGTGACATATGGTATAATATATATTTTTTGTGGTGGAATAAGATCAGAATTTTTTATGACATACCTTTACTTATTAACATAAATAATAAATACAGTTACGATAGAAAAGTAATATTTTGAAATTATTAGTAATTTTCAAATAGGGCAAAATTATTCCTGTTTTAGTTGGATTTAGTTTTGGGCAAATGTCATTTAAAATGTTATGTAGTTTGTTCAGTAACTCAGATTACTATTTGAGTATTTGAATACATTTGATTTATAACTATTTTAAAATATTTAGATGTATACGGTTAACTGGAAAACAAATGTTTTATTCTTTTCTCTCTGTGCAAAGCATACAAACAAACTTCTATTAAAAGAGAAAGTCTGCAAGCATACACTTTGCCTTTTAATAGAAGTTAGGAAAAAGATCTTCTCATCAGTCTTCATTATAAGTCATTAGACTTATATACTGTAGATAACAATAAAATAATAATCTTTAGTCTTGCTCTTTTCCCCTTCTGAATCTTGACATTTAACAGGGCAATAGGGCATGCCTGCCATAATTCAGCTTTACCAATTCAATGTACATCACTAAATGAAGGCTACTTGCTATGTGGTATTAGAACTGGAGTACTTTTGGACCTACTGAAGGGGCGCCATCAACTTAAAAATCATATTTCTGATGGAAATTTTTAATCTATATTTGAGACAAATATCACCTCAGATTGAAATGATATTTGAGAAAAAAATATGGGTTTTAAAATGTGCTTGCTTTGAGCATCTGACCACACTTTGTGCATAGTATTTTCACTGTTTCCTTTTCATAGTCACTTTCTTAATAAAACAATGCTTTTATTTCAGTTGGTGGCTATCTATGAGGTTTTAAAGGATGAAGAAAGAAGGAAAAGGTGAGTACATTTAGCGTATTTTTAAAATAAACCTCTCATGGGAGCCCAACCCTACAAAGATTTATGCACATGCTTAACTTTATGCACTCTGAGTAATCCCATTGATTTCAGTGGAACTACTCACAGTGACTAAAATTAAGCACATATGTAAGTCTTTGAACAATGTGGGGCCATAATTTTTATGTAGCTATTAATTAAAATAAATATAATGTATATCAATTTATGGCACGTTTTAATGAGGTAAACTAATTACTCCCTTTGTTTCTGAACATTTTTAAAACAGTTTGTATTTGGAGTGAAATTTCCTCTGTTAGAACAATCTCTAAAAGATTAGTATTTGTGGCTGTCTACCTGGGGAGACAGCCATAACTTGGTGAGTTAGAATTTTAGACATATGAATTGAGAATTATAATGCACTTTGCCCAGTTAGTTGTTGGTTCCTTCTCACCTCCATAAGAAAGAACTTTCACATGATGCGTAGGTACTGTTTTCCTGAATTTTTCTAGCTTCATGTGTTTTGCAATTTTTTTTTAAAAAAAACCCATATAATTTATAATACTGTAAACATATACTTTTATCAGTATCTGGATAAGCCTAAGGGTTTTTTAAGTGGTAGACAGTTGTCCTGGCATATAATTTAAATATTCCACTAGTGCCCCAGAATCTTTAAATAAGGTTCCAAGAGTATCTGAAAGATAGCCTTAATGGGCAGTAACTTGTGTTTGGAATGCTTTCCAGAGGATCATAATGTGCCTGTACATATCATCTGGTTTAGGATATCCACTTGAACTAATCATTATCAGGTTAATTTATCTAAAAAAAAAAAAGAGTAATATTCCCAGTACAGAAGTTCCAGTAAAGTATCTTTAGGTTTACAGTTCTCTAAACAGGGATTCTCAGGCCCTTCTCTTGAAGGCTTTTGGCTTTGTAGAAGCATTGGCAGGAGTCCATGTCTCATAGCAGAAATGATCTTCTGTCTGGTAATCCTCTATTTTGAATGAGTCATGGAAATGTGTTCAAGGGAGTTTTTTAGATTCTGTGTATGTATTCTACTCCGCCTCCCCCTGCAGAATTTCAGCTTGGAGTCATAGATCAAGGAAAGTTAAGAAGTTTAACAATGCAGGGGGTCAGTATCGCTTTTAAAATGGTTCCAAAAGTATGAGTTAGCCCGAAATCTTATGTCTTCTTGCTTTTGTGAGTAATATCATTTAAATGTACTTTCTATTTCATGATAGTTTAATGTTGTGGGGTTTATCATGAGACTTGTGTTGAAGTCACTTAGGAATCTCTCCACATCTTCTATACCATGATCTTCCTTTATTTCTAACTGTGATTCAATAGCTTGTTACTATTATGTCCTTAGGACTTGTCTACGTGAGAAAATTGTACCTATTTATCTAAACCGTTTTAGAAATTGATATAGTTAAATTGATGCAGTCCCCTTATGTGAAACTTTTAAGAGGGCCTGATATCATTTTAGCTTAAGTTGATTCATTACTGACAATTTTCTCATATAGACAGGGCCTTCCTGATATTTTTATTTCCCAGAGTATGTATTTTTGAATGACTAAACATTCATAGCTATCCATCATTAGAGTTTTTTAAGAGCAGGTTAAACAAACACTTGTCAAGGATGGTCTAGATAATATTTAGTCCTGTCTTAAGTGCAGGGGACTGGACTCAGAGTTGTCCCTAGGGTACTGCGAATGGGGGTGACCGCCCCAGGCTTTGGGGGCCCCGTGCTTTGTGCCAGGACCGGCCGGGAGGCAGGCAGCTACAACGCACCTCCTGGGAGTGGGGACCAAGCAGGAGGTGGGTGGCTGCAGCCTGCCTCCTGGCTGCACGCCAGGACAGGGTGGGAGGCAGGCAGCTGCCACTAGGATCCTGGCTTTGCCCCGGGCCCCTCTAGGGATGGCCCTGACTGGACTAGAAGACCTCTCAAAGTCCCTTCAAGTCCTACACGTCTATGATTCTATAGGCGAAAGGATGGTGTTCACCTGAAAAGAGATTTCTGAAAATAGTATGCAGTATTTAGTGTAAGATCTATTTGTCCAACTTCATCTTCAATAATCCTTTACCATTTGGATTGGTGACTGAGTTGAAGAACTGAACTGACAGATACATACATGAGTAGAGGTAGTTTTTATACTCCTTAAGGCACAACTGACTCATAGGTAACTAGCTTTTCCTTGATGCAAGTCTCAACTAATCATGCTGTGAATCAATCCTTTAAAGTGACATGCCTGAGACCAGATAACACATTTCCCCTGCAACTCTAAAGGTCTGGACCAGTGGGGAAAAAAGGGATAATGGCCCCTTTAAGGGTTTTCCCACTCCGTTGATGGAGGCATTTCATAAGCTGGTGGGCTAACCAGCAGTGTTCAGGTAAGCCATTGTCCCTTGTGCACTGGCATCCTAGCCCTAGGATTAGAGTAGGACTGGGTTTTTTTGGTGTGCTGTGGGCATTGTGCTAGTTGCCTTTTGGGAGGCTGGAAAGGAATTTGGTGTAGATTTTTTTGCTTCTCCACAGCAGCTCAGAACGTGATCAGATAGGCTGGGAGGTACAGGTCAAGCTGTCCCAACTTAGCAGATGGTGGGTGTCTGGTGCAGATACTTGTTCCATAGGTGGTGTGTTTCCTTGATGAACCGAAAGTGGTAGTGCATCTATGGGAATGTATCCCCTAAAGTAACTGGGGAACAGGTATGGAACTTCTAATGTCTGGTACAGCGAGACAATCCCTTTTCCTTAGCCTTTTAAGCCTCATAGAAGGGGAGGGTAGTCAGGTCCCAGCAATGGGCTAAGACCAGGAGTGGGTGGGGGCTGATGGCAGCCTTCAAACACATGGAAACAATTAAGGAAGCAATGATGACCAGCACTGTATGAGTGACTGCCAGGTATTTCCCAGATGAGTTAAGTTAATGGAGTTGTGGCCTAATTAAACCACACCCTTTGCATCTTGTCTTTCTTTCTGCATGTCTGAGACAATGATTGTGTGTTTACAGAAACAGTATCTATACCTTCCCAGAACAAGTCAGTAAAGTAACTTCTTTTATCAAGTTTTTAAAAAAAAGATTATTTTATTGTAACACATGGAGCAAAGCATAATTTATATTTTTATTCTCTTTCATTTTGGAGTATAAACATGCCTTACAGTATTATAATTTAGTAGTGGCAATTTTTACAAGGACAATACATTAAAACTTGTTTGTCTTTTCCAGAAAGGCCCACACTTGGCAGTGGAATGTACTACTTTAACATATTAACACTTCTTATTTTTCTTTTTTGATTTTAAAAGTAATAATTTAAATGTGCATGTAATATGCATTAACATATTATTTACTTTATGTACATACTGCCACCATGGTACAGTATACAAAGCCCTTTATGTAAATTAATCCCCATATAAGTGTTACGAGCTAGATAGGATCTTGCATAGGCTTTCAGTGCTAGAGTGAATTTCACCCAGTGTAATTTTTATTGGGTAAAATTACAAGCTAAACTCTCTAATAGTTCATTACTTTGGTTTTACTTTGTAAAGAGAAATTGCATTCTTTTGAACTGGCTTTTCCATTCACTACATATAAGCAAATAAATGTATACCTTAGTATTTACCTTAGTATTTAGTACAATAAATGTATACCTTAGTATTTTTTAACTAGCTTATGGTTTATAAACCCCAATTTCTGGAACATTGTGATTTTCATTACAGTATGCATTAGTATTTGAATCAAAATAAGCATCCTTCTAACACTAAATGAGTATATCTTTGCACCTTTTTTGTAACTGATTGGCTTTACACATAGCATATGGAAAGTACAAAGTGTTCTTGACCATATTTGCATTACATGTTGCCTCTGATAATTTATGGGAAAAACCCTCAGTGGTGCTTTTTTCTAAGATTTAGATTTTAAAATATAGGTTCTCATTACTTCAGACTTGTTTATTGTCCTTTTAAAAACTACATCAGGTCTCTGAAGTAATGTGTGAAATCTGAAGTTTCATAGACTTAAAAAAATGGTAAACATTTTATATGATTGTAAAATAGATTAATAATACTGTAATGTTGAAATTAGCTACCAAAATTCATTGATTTTCTTGTACTATAGTAAATTCTGTAGAGTTCTAAAAACTACAACATGAATCCTTATCGGTAGATAAAATTATTATATTTTTACAACTGGTTATTAATAAGGATGGTCCTAAATTTTAAATAAATATTTTAAATAAAAGTTTTACTTTCATTATGAAATTTACTTTTTTGTGCTGTGATTCAGTTATTTCCTGGTATTATTTATTTCCCACTAGTTTCTGATTATTACAAAGCACACAGAACTTCTGGGCACACTCAAATGCTGTATACAAGTTGCATTGTGTGTACTTGCATACAGGTGAGGACAGGAAAAAATAGTTTGGATAGATCAGATGAAATTGTTTGGGAAGGAGAGGTAAGGAGTAGTTGTAGTAGTTTAAAATAGGTTATTAAAGGAAGAATGCTTTGTAATTCAGTTTTGAATATGATTCTCCTTGCTGCACGTGCTTTGATTGACTATAGCTAATAAAGATTGTTTTTTTTAAATAAGTACTTTACTGAGTAATCTGCATGCTTCTTAATTAAACAATGTCTTAAATGTGGAAAAAGATTACAAATTATGGAAGACTTCTGAGTAACTCTGGGATCGTTGTTCACTTATAACCCTAAAAATCATCATGATAGCTGTATTTTTTAAATATAGTGCTTAATTACTATAGAAAGCAGTGATTTATCTTTCAACAGTATACATTCTAAAAAATGGGTTATAATAGAAGCTATCTTCCTTTGAAATGGCCAGTCGTGTGAGCCATAATGTTCATTGATAGTAAAATCAATAGAGCATTGATTCTAAGACATAATCCTTGGAGGCTGTTGTTCAGAACACTAGACGTAGCCTAGTAAATACTGTGTACTGTTTAGAATGTTTAATGCATAAAATTATGCTGTCTTAAATTTGGTTATGTACTAAACATGATATATATATTGTGAAGATAAGATGGCATTGTTGATACAATAACAGTATTAGAAAACAAATATTTAGCAACCTTATTTATTCGTAAATTATTTGTTTATTCCACCTATTAGCAGATAACTTAAGTTTAGTGACTAACTTATCCCATTGTACTAGAAAGAAAAATATTTAGTAAATAAATAGTAGCGTATGAAAAGACTTATTCTTTTTCCCCGCCTCATATGTCTTTGGAAGCTTTAAATTCATCGTACAAGTGAACGTAACATCTTACTAGCAACCTTTATTTTGAAAGTCACATTATCCACTGTATTAATTGAATTATAATCATTTTGCTTCCAAAATATTTTTCTTGTATTTCAACGCTAAACTATTCAGCAAACCTACAATGCATTGTGATTTTTAGATTAAACAAGTGTTAAAGAGGCTGTGTTTCCTTGGTTTGCTCCTGAAATATGCTGTTTTCCTTCCTTTAGTAGTTTAAGTTTAAAATGTCATTTCCTAAACGAAGTGTTGTCGGGTTTTGTTTTTTTTTCTTAGTCTGATAGGTTATTGCCTCAAATCTTATACTGATTTATTGGGAAGGAAGAAAAAAATTATCTCAAATCAGAATTTACATTTCTGGATATTAATCTTATAAAATTATGAAAATGTATATGAAGACAGTTTCATAGTGTGGATCTTATTTAGTATGTAAGCATTGAAGTCAGCAGAATTTTGTGCTTTAAACCTTTTGCCTAGTAAATAACTAATAATGTCTCCTGCCTTGGACAAAATAGTCATTTATCAGAAGTCAAATTTTCTAGATTTGTTGAATTAAATATATTTTGCACTTAAAACCAGTGTTTTTCCACCAAAAAAAAAAAAAAAAAAAGAAGTTGCTAGCAATAAATCTTCGGGTTTTTTTTAATTTCTTAGTACATCTCCAAGGTATCAATTTAATAACTATCAAAGTAGCTACTGCAGTTGTTGCATTTAAATTGATTTACATGTCAAGACTGGCAGTTTAGCAGCTGCGCTATTATTCCTGGATCGGTCAATTTACTTGAGAAAAACCTACTACTGAGTTCTACTGACCTGCATGACAATATAGGCCCTATTTCTATTCCTGTAATTAGGCCTGCGACTAACTCAGAATATTTTTAATTAAAATATTTTGGTCAATGTGTTGCACCAAATTAGGCCTTTCAGTGCAGATTTAATTCTAGAAATGGTGTGATTAGAATATGTAATGAGTTGCGTTCAATTTAAGATTAACAGGTTGTGTATCTGGAACATACAGTATTTGAATGTGATTATTTCAAGTTTTATATTATAGCCTATTTCCTCTAAGTTTTTACTTTTATTGTTTTTGGTTAGGTAACTTAAATTTAACTTTTGTATGGTTATGTAAACTAATCTTGAAGTATATTAAATAAATTAACAGGCAAAGACTACTTATGTTAAAATACTTCAAGGAGTAAGTGTGGAAAAATAAACTGACTTTTTTATTCTTCTGTAAGGACATAGTTATTTTAATAAAAGAGAATAGACTTTAAAATAAATTAAGTAGTTTAAGCTGAGCAGGTTAACTGTGCAATAACAGTCTTTAGAAATAAATGAAGTTGCCTGGATCCTGTGAACCTTGATTTCTAGCATCATAAGCAAGAGTTTAATTAGGTGGCTCACCTAACTAGAAGGTTTATTAATATTGCACATTCGTCGTACTCTGTAGTGGAAGTGGATATAAAAACATAAAATCAAGAGCAAAGATATTTTACCTCATTATTCATGTTTTTAATTAGTAAAACACTTAAGTAATTGAAACTTTGTTCCTTGTGGTCTCACCTTTCAATTATTTCTTTTGTTGTTCACTTATATTCTGGGGACCTAACCACTGATTGACAGACATGTAGAACATATGTCCCATTCTATAGCAAGTCCCGTTTCATAAGTGAATCAGTTGGGGGTGCTGTAGGAACAGTAGAGTTTACCACCTTTTCTGCAAAAACAGCATGCTGCTCTGAATTCTGTCTGTTGCCAAGTCATTGCTGGTATTCCAAAAAAGTTATCTGACTGATTTAGTGTTTTTAACATGAAGTGGTTTGGTTTATTTCATTTTACACTCTCCATGAAATCCTGTTATATTTGTACTGTAGGTATGATGATATTCTGATCAATGGACTACCAGATTGGCGACAGCCTGTATTCTACTACAGGCGGGTGAGAAAAATGAGCAATGCTGAGCTGGCATTACTCTTGTTCATTATTCTCACAGTGGGTCATTATGCTGTGGTTTGGTCAATCTACCTGGAAAAACAGCTGGTAAGTATTGGTAATAAATCAAATGCATTACAATCATTGGTTTATCTGAAATTCTTGCAAAAGTTTCCAAATAATAGGGATTTTTGCTATTGGTCTTTTTTCCATTGAAATTAGTTTTCTGCTATTTTAAATGGTTAGTTGTATAAATAGCAAAGATTTTATTAACTAGTTATATGTTTGATATGTTTTATATGTTCTAGATTCAAAAAGTCAAAATGAAATAATTAATTTTTATATGACTGTAACACATAAAATTTAAAATTCTTATACAGTTGCTGGTGACAATTAGTGAACAAGAGGATTTTTTTCTAGTTACCAGAGGAAAGAAAGACAGCAGACTTTTTCTCTACCATCTGTTGAAGCAGAAATCATGTCCTTCCATGGTCATGCTTTTGGTCTTCACTAGTGTTGGGTGTCTCTCTTGTCTTGATGTTCAGAATTCATACTCGCTTTGGCTTTTCCTATTCTTACTGGAGGTTTTTGCTAAAATAAAATCAGATAAATGGTCTTGGGTCCATTAGATAAGTAGTCAAAGCTAAAGCATTTCTTTAGTATTTATTCTTTTCTAGTCTACTAGGAAGCAATAGATTTTTATTTATACTCTTTAAAAAAAAAACCACATAAATTGAACAGTATTCACACATTAGCATCTATTTACTCTTTTTTTTATTTTCCAAGCTACATTATTAAAGTTGATGAATGAGAAAGGAGGCAAGTTGAATGCTTTCTCTTCTTAGAAAACTTTGATTGCTATGGAGATACACATGACTGACAGAGCTGGACTTCATGTGTGTTTAAGGACCGGATGCCATGGCAACAGTTATTGTTAAAGATAGATGATTTTACTTAATCATGTAGGACCCTAGATATATTTGCATAAATGCTACTCTAATGTTTATCCTTCACAGAAGAGTTCTAGTAACATTTGTAGAGTACATGTTAATGATAATTGTAAGCATAATTCTTTCTACATTAAGGATGAACTGCTTAGCAAAAAAAAGAGAGACAAGAAGAAAAAGGCAGGAGGCAGGAGTACAGATGAAGTAAAACTTGGCGTTGCTGACAAAAATGAAAGGTGGGAACACTTACTAGTGTATTTTCATATTTAAATGATTTTGCCAAAGGTCTGCTTCAGTTACTAAAGAAATTGATCAGATATTTTACACCCTCAGCCTATATGTTTGTGTGCAGTTTGTCCATCCGGAAAGACAGTCTTTTAAATTTATGAAACATAGCAAGGCTGGCAATGTGTACTATGAGTGCTGTTTATAAATATTCAGGGAGGCATTTTTGTGGGTTGTAATATGAAATGTGCTTATATAGAAGATCAACAGTAGTTGTAAAGCAAAGAATGTATAAAGTATAGTTTATTTGCAGAAGGGTGCTTCTAGGTTATAATAAAATTTTTGCAAAAAGTTTATTACACTTAAGATTTAAATTAGGTTACAAATGTAAACTAACGAAGTCACCATTACTGAGTCTTTAATGTATTGCTTTGGTAAGTGCTGAAATTTTGGAGGTTTTTAAATGTCTTCTATTGTTTGATTCACGTAGAAACAAAAGCATTAGTAAAGGATTCTGACACTGCTGTTTAGTTAAGAAACATCATAGGGTAGTAGTGACATCCAGTATACTCCAAAGATACCACCATTTCTTCTATTGATTCATAGAAAGAAATAAAGGGTTTAAATAGTTCACACAGCAGGGCATGAACTGGATCAATGCAGGATGGAGATCAGAGACTATTCTGCCTGTCTTCTATTCTGATGACATCAGTGAGTAATGCTTCAGTGAACTGCAAATGACGTTAATTTTTATGTATTGGTTTATTTATGCTACCGTCTTCATATCTGGTTGTCAGCACTTGTAAATACTTTGGCGATAGTCTTTTTTAGCTGAAGTGATCACTTAAAGCTTAGGAATTTATTTTGTGTAAGTATAAGCCGTTGTTAAAAGAAGATTAAAAATATAACTGTTAATAGAAGCACATTGTCTAAATCTAGTTTTGATTCTTTGGTTTGTTATAGTCTTTAATGGCTTCAATATTCATAACGAGTACTTTGTATTAATGTTTATGCACTTTCACAATGGATTGATAAGCATTTTGACATTTTACATTTCTAGTTTGAGGCTGTAGAAGAGCTTTCTGTCTTTTGTAAACAGTTATATTGTGCAGTAAGAGTGAAAATGTATTTTTAATATTTAAAATAATTTCACTTTGCTGTAGATCACTGGAAAAACCACAGTGGCATGACTTGCTTCCATGCAAGCTGGGAATTTGGTTCTGTCTTACTGTAAAAGCATTACCTCAGCTGTTGCAGGTAAAAATACAATTTGCACCCCATTTTTTTATGGGACTGTTTTGCTGGTTTCATTATGCCGTAATCACACACTGTTGCTTGTTCACATGATTTTCCTGTCTTCGGAAGCACTTTTTTTCTATAGATAAGTTATTTTAAGGCTATTGCATTTAAATGTGACTATATATTTGTAAAAGGAATATTTTGTTTAATACTATACAATTCTGATTGTAGTTCTCGTTAATTTATACTCTGATTCATAAACTGGCAAGATGTTAAACTCTTCGGAATTCAGTAGAAAAAGAGGGTGAAAATTACATGTATTTTAAGAAGAGAAGCAGTGTGAAATAACCTATATATGATAACATTTAATTATAGCTTAAATGTATAAAATATATAGTATTTGTGTAATATATTGTATAGTAATATCCAGTTCAAATTTAATAGGAAACAGAAAAATAAACTGAGGAGTTTCTTTTTTTTAATTGAGTAATTTCAGTTTTACCTTTTTCATTGGTGACTGATATCCATCTTTTCCTCAAATTAATCCACTAAATTTTTTCTAATCACAAGTTTTTAAAAATTTCATTCATATGCAAAAATCTGTCAATGGAACTTTAAGGGTGGTACCTTTAGTACTTTGGAGGAGGAGAGAAATCAGGAAAAGCAAAAATTAACATTGGCATAAGGACTTAAACTTGGCCAGTCTGTCTGCATATAGATTTTCTTCTACTTTTAAAGTGTATAACAACAGACTTATTTGTTAAAGGCATATTGTAAGATGCACAAATTATGCAACTTATCCAACTTAACATCATTATAGTCAGAAAAGTGTTTATGGAGAAAAAATACCTTCTTACATATCAGATTTTTTCCCCTTGTATTTTTTGGTCATATCTGCTTAGTGATTTAAAAAAAAGGTGGTTGCGTTTTTATTTATTATTATTATTTGTTTCTCTTATTAATACTGTAGAGTTGCTATGAATCAGGGGAAGAAAACTGAGTTACATTTTGACTTACCCATTATCAACAGAATTATTAACTAAGGTACCACTCCAGGAACTGTTTCCATGCAGATGAAACCTAAGTTTTACTTCCATCCGGTTGATTTAACAGGAGTGGCATATTAAAGAAACAAGAAAACAAAACAACAAATTGTTCTATCTGTTAGCAGAGTAAACTTAATAAGGAAGTCACAGAGATAGTAAACATGTATCTCCAGGATTGCCAATTTTTTGTGACTTTTTCTCTTGAATGTTAGTTGTAGATGTCTTATGTTCTGTATTTCCTTATTTTAAAAAAATTAACAGTGTAGTCTTAATATTGTACTAAAGTAGCTTATTGTTAATTTTCTTGTTTTAAAGAAAATAATGACCATGCTTAGTAAGGCCAGTTCCTGATCACAGTTGGGCTTTGAAGTTCACTTCTCATTTTGGTGAACAGGTTTGGGGAGGAGTGAATTCACAAATTGCTGTTGCTGTTTGTTCACAGTTTCTTGTATTGGTTAGCAGGACAGCATCATGTCTTATCATTTTGATGATTTTCTTCACAAGTATATAACTATTTTCTAGTGAAAGCTTAGAATTTGCAAAACACTACAGAATGCAGTAAAAATTGTGGAGGCCTTACAACTGGGGATTTACAACATTTTTGTGACTACCATTTTCTCTTGTTCTTTACATTAAGACAGTTTGGTTTTGCTTGGTTTTTAATAAATCATTTAAAATTTCCCCGATCCTTTTCACAGGTGCAATCCCAGCACCTGTCAAGCTGGGCAGAGAGAAGAATGTGAGTTTGTGAGAATGATGTGTTGCATCATTAGACTATGTTAAAAAATCTTAGATGCCTACTGAGTATGCCCAAGTTTCTTTTTTTCAGTCATGTAATTTTATTATTCAACAAGCTATTCTCAAACTTGGCCAGTGGTACTCCATAATTAATAATATTTATAGGCTAAGTTTAAAAGTTCCATCTCTATTTGAATGAAACTATGTATAGAGAAGAAAGCTGTGGCAATGATTTAGTGGCAAAAGTTGCCCATGCCACTCACTTTCTTCACCCTTAAGCCTCACATATTACAACTAGCTGAACAGATTTTCCTCAAACTTAAAAAATATATCACTTTTTGCTTGATACCAGAAAACTTCATCCCCAAAGGAGGCTTTAAAAAAATGAAATCAGCATTTTAATTAATAGTTTCAATTTGTAATGTTTGCTCTCAAAAATATTTACTTATGGGATGATAAGACATGTTAATGTCATACTTGCCACAGTTCTATCCACTTAGATGATTCAGGCTGCAAAGATGCTACGCATATCTAATTCTCATTTATCCAACTGAGTGTCTTCCTCCTCTTCTCCATTTTACACGCCCCCCCCAAATCAAATCGGAAAAGAGGCACTTAAAATAATTAAGGTGGGCCTTTACTTGAGAAAAATGCTTTGTTTGCATGTCCTCGGAATGGCCTATGTCATTTTATCACGCTCTGCTTTTTGCGTCATGAAGTTAAAAGAGAGATGGGAAAGCGATGCATGAGAAAAATGTAGAATTTTCAAAACTGAGTTATATAAGGAATATTTTATTTTTAATTATTTGGGAAGCATAATTTGAGAGGAGGAAGAGGAACAAGATGGATTTTCATAGCTGTGCATATGAGATTAGTTAAATTTAGGGAAGGGGAAAGTGAAGAAAACAAAGTTTAAAAATTTGTTGTGGGAAGGGAGCTTATTGAACAAAGTGATATAACAAAGTTGATCAGTCAAATCTGGATGTTGCTTTTTTGTGACTGTAGCGTGAAACACTTAAACATTAACTTGTCTTGTTCAATATAATTTGTACTGTAATAAAATGTGTAGTTTGTACTATAGGCACAGGGTAGAACATAAAATAAATTATTTAGGTAGGAGACACATTAATAGGATACATGTTGTTGTTAGGTCAATTTTAGTTTACTCTTTCACTTGAATGACCTGAAGGAAGGCTGTAGGTGGCTTATTTTTTCTCTTAAAAATAAACAACAGAAACAAAACAAATCCCCACTCCCAACACAACATAGGGATTCAAAAGTCAAACTTGCAAACAAAGGAATGAAACAGCTTAATAATGAATGCGTATTGCAGTCCAAATCAAGGGTGTAACTCAGAATAGAGGCTTGGGTACAAAAACAGACTTATCTGAGAATAGACTGGTTTTTAACAAAAAGTTGACTGAAAGCTTCTGTCTATAGGTGAAGACATACAATTTAAGGAAATTGTTTTGCTATTTCTTAAAGGTCCTTGTTAACTACTCTTTATTCTCATTGGTGCTTTTAGATAACTGAAAATAAAGGTGTTCTGTATTAAGCTACTTTGTTTTTTTACCAAGTATTCTTTGCCCCTCTTCCATATTACTTGTAGTGGAAGTTTAAAAATGAATATTTCTATTCTCATTTTGTACTGACTTTATATATGCCAGCATGGCCCTAGGAAACATTTTTGATAGTTAAATTGTCATACTACTGCTGGCCTTGCTGTAATGATCAGGAAGTATTTTTGTCTGGTTCCTCCAGAAATGGACTCTTGCTAAGAAAATGAAATTATCCTATTACTGCAGAATAATGATGATACAAGCTTCACTGCATATTTCTATCAATAGGTTGTTGGAAAATCTTTTAGTGGTTCTTCAGTGTTGAGGAGTCTTTCAGTGTCCATACATATTTGCGCTGACTGTAACCTACTGATATTGTCAACAGAATTTCTAATTATGATGGTGACTTTTGGGATATAAACCTTTAGTCCATTGCCTAGTAGATAGAATAAAAATGTCCATCAATTTATTTTATGTAGTCCATGGTATGATAGTTACTTGCACTTAGTTACTAGCCTGGACTAGATGCAAAGCAGTGAGCAAGAGGTGTTTAGTTTCTTGGCAACACAGTATAGAATTAAAAGAAAAATCCAGGAGAAATTTTTCAGTGCACTTAAACAGCTTTTTAAAGATGGTCCAATTCTTCCTGAAACAGGTTGGCAGATTCTCATTAATCTCAAAAGCATGTTTCCTTGTTTTGTGATCTAATCAAACGGTTTTTTTTGTTAGGTTTTTTTTTTACATTTTGTGTCATATTTTAGTGCGATACATTTGACATTACATCTATAATATCTAAATAACATACATAAAAAGAGGGACTTTTATTGAGGAAACTTTCAAGCACAAGATTTAACCCTTAGAAAACTATTTAATTCCCAGGGGGATGACAACTGGGAGCTACCTAGTTTTCCAGGGTTTTAGGATGGCTAGTGTTGGTTCACTGCACTTAGTAGGAAGAAGCGTTCCCAGCTTCTGAGAGACAAGGCAGGGCAGGATGTGTGGATGGAATGGGTGTCCATTTACCCTGCCTGGAACCAGGCTCAGACTAAAGAATTTTGGGGCCATGCATACTGTGGAAATTGGGGGACCTCCATCTTACCTAAAGCACCTCTGCCCAATATGTCCCCCACACTTGGACCCCCAAATGGCCCTCTCACCCCACATATATCCCATCAACTCTCCACCAGCCCCCATTTATACTCCATACACATCCTGGGAGCCTTGACATGCATCTTGCACTTCAACCCCCAACAACTCAGCCCCACTGGCCACAGCCCCCAACCTCATTGACCCCCAACATCACCCGCTGTCCCTCAGCCCCTCACTTTGCATCCCCCCTACACTTCCCATGAAGCTCATAGCCTACCAACAACTTGCCCCTAGCTCCTCAGCCCCACCCTCTTTCAGGACAGGAGGGCAGCAGCCAGGCCAAATTTGAGTGAGTGGTGTTATGACGTGGCACATGGGTTCTCAATGCTGCCCAGGTTTGGTTTTGGGGGGCCCTCTGCAAGTGTACTAAGTGTACACTAGTTAATCTGGGCCTGCCTGGAACCAATTTCTTCCTTTTAGGGCAGGGGTTCTCAAACTTTTTTTCCTGGGACTCCCTTTGAAAATATTTCAGGCTGTGACACCCCCCCAAAAAGTGGTGACCCCCATCCTGTACCATGCCACTCCCCCCATGCCATGCCTCCCTTACTTCTGCGCTGCTGCGGGGGGTGGCACTGCCTTCAGCGCACCCGGCCGGCAACCGCTGCTCTCCAGCCACCCAACTCTGAAGGGCTCTGGCTGACAGCCATGCACAGGTCTGACAGTTGCAGCCCCAGCATGCATGGGGGCTGACAGCTCGCAACCCCCCCATAATAACCTTGTAACCCCTGTTTTAGGGGAACTGGCAGTGGGATATTGGGTTGCAGCTGGAGGTCAAGACAAAGAGTAAAGCTGTGTCTACACTACAGACCTTACAGCGGCACAGCTGTACCGCCGAAGCTGTGCCATTGCAAGGTCTCCTGTGTAGCCACTCCGCAGATGGGAGAGAGCTCTCCTCACAGCGTAATTAAATCACCCCAATAAGCAGCGGTAGCCCGCTGACATAGCACTGTCCACCCCAGTTCTTTTGTCAGTGAAACTTGTGTCAGTTGGCTGTGTTTTTATACACTCCTAATTGACAGAAGTTTTACTGACAAAAGTAGTGTAGACAAAGCCTAAGTGGCTCCGACGCTGGCAAGCAAGAGAATTGTTGGGGGTAAACCAGCAACTGTGGAAGGTGAGCAAGAACCATTTGGGCTGTTCTGAGTGGCATCTTCTGGTATCCACTAGAGGAGATAAGTGGCTTGTACTTTGGGGAGGGAGCAGAAGGAAATTGGGGTGGTATAAAAGTTACAGGAGGGAAGAGACCTTCAGAAGAAGATACTTGTCTTCAGTTTAGTGTAATCTGAAGGTTGAAACATTCATTTTATCTTCTGTAATGCTTTAGTGAAGATGCTATTATGCCGATGGGAGAACTCCCATTGGTTTAGTTAATCCACATCTGTGAGAGGCAGTAGCAATGTTGATGGGTGTAGCCATCCCTATCGACGTAGCGCTGTCTACACCAGGGGTTAGGTCCGTACAACTGTTTTTTGGGGTATGGATTTTTCACACCTGAGCGATGTAGTTATACCAGTGTATGTTTGTAGTGTTGACTTGGCCTGCCTTAACTCACTTTCTCCTTTTTGATCATGTACTGAAATAATAACTCTAAATCAATGGCTCTCAATCTTTACAGACTACTCTATCCCTTTCAGGGGTCTGATTTGTCTTGCATATCCTGAGTTTCACCTCACTTAAAAACTACTTGCTTACAAAATCAGACATAAAAACACAAAAATGTCACAGCACACTACTACTGAAAAATTGCTTACTTTCTCATTTTTACCATATAATTTTAAAATAAATCAATTGGAATATAAATATTGAACTTACATTTCAGTGTACAGTACATAGAGCAGTATAAACAAGTCATTGTCTGTATGAAATTTTAATTTGTATTGACTTCATTAGTGCTTTTTATGTAGCCTGTTGTAAAACTAGACAGATATCTAGGTAAATTGATGTACCCCCTGGAAGACCTGTGGGGGTACCCCAGGCTGAGAAACAGTGCTCTAAATTTTTGACATCCCGTATGTTACCTTGACAACACACTGATGTCAGGATTATTTAATGCAATGAAAGAGCATTTTTTGCCACGTGAGGTTGGTATTATTAATTGTTCAAAAATGGTTGTTTTTCAAGTAGCTCTAACTTGCCCCTTTCTTCATATTCTCTCACACAGAAAAATAATTACTATACACTTGATTGTTTCTGTGATTTCTATAACTCTCATACAAACTACATAAGAATATTACAGTTAAAAAAACAAACTCTATCCCATCCAAAAATATGGAGATGACCATTTTAGGTATTATACATAAATATTACACTTCCTTTACAATTTGTGTATTTGGTTAACAACAATATTGATATACAGAAAACACAGTTTAATGGTTTAATGACATATATGCAGTTGGCTTGCCAGTCTGTGGGAGTGGGGGAGTGCTGGACTTGCCAGTATTTTCAGACCATTCATCCTTTAAATTTAAAGAAAGGGCTTTACCCACTTATATGGAGCCAGAACAAGCGAGAGTCTGATTTTATCATGGAATGTGCCTGGGAGCAGACTTGATTCCATGAAGCAAGTCTCTCTTTTTCAGCCCCTGTGTTGTTTTCTATGGTCCATTCTCTTTGTGAGGAAAATGAGGGGAGATCAACGAGAGCTAGGTGAAGAGGACCAGAATAGCAAAGAGTGGCCAAAGCAACTGATTGAAGTCCCCGATTGCGTATATCAGTCGCAGCATCAGAAAAACTCCACCATAAACAAAATGGTAGTTTCCCTTTATTTAAAAAAAAAAAAAATCTTAAGTGAGGATTGATTTTGTTGCCCTTTACTGTCAATAGCTTTTATAGTACCTGGCACCAAAGCACAGAGCACATTTTGTAAAGAATGTTCAATTCATGTGATCTGTAAATTTAGTGCCAGCTGGCGATACTATAGTGTGGCAGAGCTATGAAAACCTTAACTTCATATGTCTGTGCTTCGGTGTGATAAAACGTTGACCGTTACGTTGCATTAAAATATTTTTGCCATGAAGTTTCTTGGATTTTTAAAACGTAAAACTGCCAGATTCATGGTCTAATAACTTTTCTTTAATACACTTGTTTCAAAGATCAGACAAATCAAAGTAGCTATGTATATCTGTAAAACTACATGTGTTTATACATGAGTACAAACACACACAGCACAGCTGGGTGCTTACACTTCATGGCTTTTGATACATAGTTAAAGAAAGTGTAATGTATTACTATCTTGGTATTCTTTTCAAAAGCTTCTATTTCTCAAGCAAATTCCTTCAAACGGGGAAAACACTTGATCTTATTAAGGTGTACACAAACTGTTCCCTTTAGGCAGAACATTTCCAGACTGCTTGTGTTTCTTTGGAAATTTGGGCTTTAATCCAGATCTAAATTTTGTTGGTTGGGCTGCTCTTTAATTTTTTCTGAGGACCAAGTACATACTAAGTATGAAATATAGATGTAGCATATATTTTGAATTATTGGAATGCAAAAGAAAGTGTCCGGTCAAAAATGTGTGTAGAAGTCTTACTTAATGCAAATTGGGCAGTGGGCAAATTGATTTTTTTCATATTTATATTTTCAAAATTTCATAGAATAATCCCCATCAGTTTTGCCTGAAACTGATCAAATTATGATAAAATTGAACCTCAAAACATCTTGGAAAACTAAGAGCCTGAACATGAGGGTTTATAATGGAAGTGCCATTTCAATTATAATTAAAGGAATATGGCAATAAGTGGACTGTGGGATTGGGCAGAAGCAAAAATATATTGGTGAGAGAGAGAGCTCATATTTCAAACATAAGTATCTGAAATAATTACCAAATTATAGAAAAAGTTACTGGTTTAAGTAAATTATCTGTTATAATCTTTTATCCTTAAAAAAAAATTCCTTATGAGTCTCCCTGTTTCTAAATTTTTCTATCAATCTACCTTTTTTCCAGTTTCATTTTCAATTTCATTGTAACTTTTTTGAGCCAAGTATCTATACAGTTCATAACTTATATAGCCAAATTCTGCCATCTTTTTAGCTCCTATTGAACCTGTAGAATCAAATACTCACATTTTGAGAGCAGAATTAGCTCTATAAATACTTTAAATGTGTTATTTTTCTAATTTCTGTCTTTTTGCATAGATCTCTGCATTTTCTTTTTTATATGATATGCTACCACAGTGTTCTTTTTCACATTAAGTCTGATACTCTGATCATACAAAAATAAATGTTATTTAATAAAATACACATACACATACAGTCCCCAGTACTTCTTTGATCTCTTAACCCGAGCAATGCTTTAACTGCACTGATTGCCCATTTCATATAGATATGTCAAATTTAGTATTGCTGTTGCTTTATCTGCTTCTGACTAGTTTTCTTTGTTTTTCTGCTCTTGTCTCTCATTTTCATCTGAGCCACTGTTCCAATTGTTCCATGATTGACACACCAGAGAGATTGACAGTTACCCCCTAGTGTCTGCTGTCTGGGGGTCCCACAAGCAATAATGGATTTTGCACCAGAATTTAGCATCAAATATTGGTTTTCAGTGTCAAATGGGTTAAATCATAAATGCTGGATGAATGTATCCTCTTAAAAATAGCTTTAAACAAAAGAATCCTTGGGATATCTGTATGTCAAAGTCCTATGTATTCAGTGCAATCTGAATTACTGCAAAATGCATAACAGAGGAAGATTAACAGTTACATCTTGGTGATTATTCTGGTTAAAGATACAAATAACCACCTTAATACAGGAAAGACTTCTTGTGTGTAAGCAAGGATTCCAAATTTCAGTTTTAACTGAAGAGATAACTGTAGAAATCCTAATTTTCCAATGATTTGGTTTAGAAAATAGAAATAGAAAATAGGAAGTTCCTTTAAAAGAGCCTGCAGTGGAATTGCTTGTTCAAAATGTGTGTTGTAAATGATAGCCACCTCGTATCACATGCATACACACACATGTACAGGCCCTTATCCTATGAAGATTTAAGAGTGTGCTTAAATTGTGCACTTCAGACCACATTCTCTGGCACACGGTTCAAGTAATGCGAAGTGGATAGAAAACTGTTCAGAAATATCAAGTGGAGCATATCTGCTGCACAGGGGATAGCTTTTCTGGCATAAAGTTGGCAGAGATGGGATTCCTTCTCAGTTCGCAGCAGCTCTCACGTGCAGCAGGACCGGATCGCTCCAAAACATAAGTGTCTAAACTACAGTGCAGATGAGAATCCAGCCCTGTGAGTAGTCCCATTGTCTTTAATGGGAATTACTCTCAGTGCATAAAGTTGTTAAGCACAAGCATAAGATTTTTGTATTTTGGGTTTTTTTTTTGTTTTTTTTTTCGGAATCATGACCCAAGATTGTAAACTCATTGGAGCACGGACCATCTTTTCATTATATGTGTGTGTACAGTGTGTAAGGTTGATTGATAGGTTGGGGCCTCTAGGTGCTAACACAATGCATATAATAATAATTGATTGCATGTAGCATCTGTGTGGTGGACAACATTTTTTTTGTATAGCTGCCAACAGCTAAACAACATAGGATGTGAAAAGAAAATGACTGCTTAATGTAGTTTTTAATAAATACGTTATTAAAAGTATCTTTATTTTATTGCTAATGAAACAACTGATTTCTGCTTAAGTCTATGCAGTCACAATGAAAATAAACTTAAAAAATTATTTTAAAACATGTTTCCTGATACAAAAACAGCCAAAATCGAACAGTGAGAAGGTTAACAAATAGAAACTGGTTGCTAATGTGTAAAGGAAGAAATAATTGGTTTATTTTGGTACTAATATGTTGATAAGAAAGGTACGATCGTTATTTAAGGCAATAACTTGGGTAGAATTAAGTTTACTTAATGTTACTAATTTTGATGTGATGGAAGGAATTTTGTGCATGTCTAAAGATAATAAATGCAGCTGCAACAACTTCTATTTCAACACTTCCGTATTTTAGTTATTGTTACTGGTTGAATGCAAATTTACTTAGTGCATAAATAGGAGTGCAACTTTAATTCTATTAACTGGCCATCATTGCAGGAAAACTCTCCCCACTTATCTCAATCCAGAAATCTAGAAGCTCAAACAGAGAACCTTTTTTACCATGAATTCATTTAAATCTGTTTGAAGATTATTCTTGAGAATATTTCTGGCCACAGCTATCTTGTAAAAGTAAGATTTATGACAAGTGCTAGGAGTTTCTAGTGTAAATCTGATAAACTGGTTTCTAGTAGTGAGGCTAGTGAAAATATGTTTAATATTTGATATTTATGTTTAACCATTGATGATGCCTTTTTCACAAGTTTTAAAGTATTATTGAAGTAGGGTAGGTTTTTTTTTTTTTTTATAAGGTTTTTGATATTGGATCTCACATTTCCTGTTGTCATAAATGACTTTTTACATCAAGGTTTCCACAGTCCTGCTATAGAAAAAGAAACGCTAACTTTAATTACAGATTTTATTTTCAAATCTGTGTTTGTGTGCTGATGAGTTTTTTGCTACTTGAACTTTCAGATTGTTGTGGTGAGCAAAATGGGTGCATGGCCTCTTAAAGAGCTAATTAGGGATGCATTGACTTCTCAGGTACAGGGCCATTGAAATACCCATCTGAAGATGGGTTTTTTTTCTTTGTTTTCTTTTTAAGTTGTATGTGTATAGTAAACTTTAATCTCAACATTATTAAATATGGACTTACTCAACACAGAAATTCTATGTTCGAGGCAAGTCATTCCTGTAACTTGAAATTGCTGTCTCTCAGGTGGAATGAATGAATATATTTCAGTTGCTTTTTTAAAGAATTACGGTAAAGCAAAATAATTAAAAACATTGTCATTGCAACAAACTGTTTATATACATGATGCTAATGTCATTGCAACATTTTCTTAAAGGATGCCAGACAATTATATGTAGAATATAAAGAAACAAAAATGAAGGCGAAAGAAGATGCCCTGGCTAGAGCTGAACTTGAAACACTTCAGAGTGAGTTTTTATTACTGTCTTAATACACAATCAATGTACTTTGTTATTACATACCTATTGTAGAAGATGAATGGAAAAATATGCTTTCAGTGTTCTGAAATTTGTTTTGTAAGTTTTTGTTGTCTGTCTAATGAAAGAGACTTCTGTGATACGACTTTTGAATGATTTCACTTAATAACTCGTGCTCTCATTTAAATTGGATACAGTTATGTCCATGTATAAACATAACTGTGATTAGTCAGAATCAAATATTTGTTTTATACATTGCACCGGTAACTCCTGAATTCCAGTAATTGGGCAAATAGTCTTGAAGTTGTACCGAAAATAGTTGTTTGATATAATTTTGATAGGTTTACTAAAAAAAGATTATATCTAATAAAATGTACATTGAAAGAAATGTTATTTAACAGTAAAGGCAAAGAAACTCAAAAGACTTTGGAGGTATGTTGTTTTCAGAAGTGGCCTCCGGTTGTGAGCCTGTGTGTATTTTTGTGTCTGCATATAATTGCAGGTACATTTTATAGTGCTTATGTGCATATCGGGTTGACTTTTGCATGCTATAAAAAAACCCACAGTTATTTGCACCTATAAAAATGTAGAGGCAAACTTCGGGCGCAGAGTTGTGGCACTGTTGAAATTGGGACCTTTGGTTACTAGATACCACTGCTCTTTAAATGTAAGGGAAAAGCAAAAAATAATTAGCATACATATTTTAATAGTGATACTGTGGATGATTTTCCCTTTTCTAATTCCTTTTTTGATCATAACCAAACTTTTTAAAACTTTTTTTTAGAAGAAGCTAAAAAGTGTGTTTGTTTGAATTGAGTGTAATGCTCCTCTGTGCATTTTTTTTTTATTTTGGCATGTATATTAAAAACTAGTAACTACTGTGGGGCATAGAGTACACATAGGGAAAGCCTATTTGAAAAGTTATAGTACAGTCCCATTTGTCCAGGTCTTATAAAATTAGCAGAGATGACTCAGCAGAATTTGGTACCTTCTCCCAAAAGCCTGGAGTGCAAAGATCATTCTGCTTTTCAGCAGTTAGAGGGCCCAGCTACAGAATTGGCCACCTTTTAACTTCAGCTAGCAAACTGTAGTATGAAAATGTGAACACTACAATCAGTGTTATCAGGCACTTCATGATATTAGAATGTATAGTCAGATTGTCTTGTCTGAATGATGATCGAGAGCATATTAATTAACATCTTGTTTAAAAGGATTAGTTTATGGTGATAGAAGTGCAAATTTAAGTATGAAACCATTAAAATTGTAGTGGTTCGTGATCTTACATTTACATTGCTTTAAAATGGTGAATAAACTTTTTTCAACATTTTTCTCTAGTGTAATGGGAGTGAAGGGAGAGGCAAGAATATTAGTTATCAAACTGTGATTAGTAGAGTTTGTGGTGGAATTTGACACTATCTCCTTAATTGGGCCAGTGATACTGAACAGTGCTGTTATTGGCTAACAATGTGTTGTCCATCATACATTTTAAAAATAAATGAATGTGTTGAAGGTTTACAACATTCAAGAGTATAGTCGTGTGACATTACAGAGTGTTACTGAAGTCAGAATATGTTGTGTAGTAAGAATTCTCCAATGGTAACATCCAAAACAAAAATTTTTTTAAGTAGTTAAATTTATTGTGGTGTCCTGCATTTTGTACTTCAGAATTAGTATATAAAGATTGAAAACCCCCAAATGTGCATTTCAGTTGCCCCCTTCTTTCTTAATTTTAAAGACCATCAGTGGAATACTGAGTTCATAATAACATTTCCATCTACCTAATTGAGTAAATGCTTCTCATGCAGATTAACAATAGCTGTTTTATGCTGCCTGTTTTTCGTGACCTAATTGCTAATTTACCCTCATGTCTATCTGCTTTACTGCTGAAATTGTGCAATATTCTCTGAGGGATTGTACTAGAACCAGTGCAGGGTGGAATTCCATATAACTTGCAAATAGGAGAGAATACAGCATGGAGGTCTCATTAATGTGGTGCATTGCTAGAGAAGATACAAAGTGTGAAAAGGTAATTTCTTGATAAGTAAATATTATTCTACCAGGGAAATGTCTGTGCAGAATTTTAGCTTATTCTATTGACACCTGTGCATGGTTCCTATTAGCACTTCTCACTGTATTCTAAACCTTTTATCACCTCGCTTCATGTTTAAGTGTAAAATATAATTATTAAATCCTCCATAAAGTAGATGTTTGTAAAAAGTTTGTTTCTATTATTTATGTAATCATGTGTAGCCATGATTTTTACTTACAGAGCTGTAAAATACATAAATGTTTTAACATTTGAATTTTCTGGTTTCTTCATTTTAATTTTCATGTGATTTTCACAGCAGCCTAACTTGTTACAAGGATACCAGAAGAAAGATACAATACAATTCCAAAGTGCAATTTTATTTGTAGACTTAAAAGTGATTTTTCATTGATCCAGTAGCATATCTGCGGATAATTCTTGTGATAAAGGATATTCCTGTGACCATATATAGTTCCTTGATGTAAATCCTGATATCAAACAGGTGATTTATAACTCTTGTTCAATGGTCACCTGATGAGTAGACTTAGGCCTCCCAGGACTAGCCAGCTGTCCATTTTCTCAGTTGGGAACTCAACTTACTTAGTTTGAGCAAACCCTGGCAGTATATGCTGGTTAGTTTCTCTCCTGTTTTGGGGAGTTTATACAACAGAGGTTCTGAAATTCAAATTTGTAAGGGTCTGTTTTTGAGATGGTTTACCGATCTGTTTTTCAGAGATACTGAGCACATAATCCCAGTTGAAGTCCAGTTGAATCTGAAGGTGCTCTGAAAATCAAGCCTGAGATCTACATCTGCCTAAAGTGCCAACTGTTAAAATAAAGATATTTGTAAATAAGAAGAATCCAGGGGAAGGGGGTGCTAGACATCAGCTCAGAAAGATACATTTTGTTCAGCACATTTGAGAAAGGGGGATAACAAAAGTCACTTTTGAGCCACCTTTCTGCCTCATCTATTCCTGAGGCCATCTGGTCCTGCCTTGACATGGCCTCTACACAAAGCAAAGGTATTGGATGGCATAGTGCTGACTACTCTGACTTTACACCACTGGGGGAAATTTCATCTACCCATTTAGGGCAACTTTCCAGCTGCAGCTTGATGTGGGTCTGAGGATCTAGCCCCGTGTGTATTTACTTGTAACTTTGTAGAAAAATAAAACATTATGCAGTGCAGTTTTAGTTATGACAAACATTTGTCTTCCTCCTTCCTAATAAAGAAATTGAAGACCTTTTTTAATTGAAAAATCTCATCTCAAAATTATCCATGGAGTGGCTAAGAACACCTCTAAATCATGCTTCTGGGCAACACAAGTAATAGATAATTTCTCTTTATTTTTTGTAGAGGAGAAGAAACCTAAAGTCAAGAAACCAAAGTCTGAATTCCCTATATATACTGCTTCAGAATCCAGTGCATATATACCATCATATGATCATGGAGCTTCTATTGAAGAGATTGAGGAACAGATGGATGATTGGTTGGAGAATAAGAACAGAACATGCAAAAAAAAGGCAAGTTAAAATTTCTCTTTACATTTAAAAGTTCATCGAGTGATTGCACATGTGTATTCCACTCTCAATGTGCATTCACCCTGCACACAATCAGCAGAATTTTTTCCCTCAGTGGTTATCTGTCAGGGCTGCTTGAGCACCCTCTGCTGCCACGCACTGCTGGCACTGGTATAAAGGGCCCAGCCGACCCTGAGTTCCGTAAGTTCCTTCTTACTGCCTCTGATGATCCCTGGAACTGCTGCTCTTACTTTTGCAAGTACTCTCAGTGGACTGTCTTTTTTGTATTTTATTGTAAATAGTTTAGTGTCATTAAAGACATGGTTTGAGGATGCCAGACTCTGCTTTTTCTTTGTTTGCGAACACAGTCCCATTTCTTCAGTGCTTGGTTCCATATCACCATGGACCATTGGGTGTTGAGCACTGTAAAGTGGGATACAGCCTCCAGTTTATTTCTACCCCTTTCACAAAGAACTTCTGGTCCAGGAAGTTCAGTCTCTCCTTCAGGTGAGAACCATAGAGGCGGTCCCACAGAATTTAAGAGGGAAGAGTTTCTGCTCCCATTATTTGCTAATCCCAAAAGCAAAGGGGGGTCTCAGACCTATCTTAGATCTGCCTCAGCTCCACAGCTATCTCAAAAAGATAAAGTTTAGGATGGTCATCCTGGCATCTGTTTTTCCCTGTTTGGATCCTGGAGACTGTTACACCACCCTCAATTTAAGAGACATCTACTTTCATGTGTTGATCTACTGATGGCATAGAAAGTTCCTCAAATTTGTAGTGAAGCACTCATATTACCAATTCACAGTGCTTCCGCTCAGCCTGTCTGCAGCTCCCCAGGTTTTCACAAAATTTATGACCAAGTTGGCAGTGTTCCTGAGAAGACTAGGAGTGCAAGTCTACCCTGACCTGGATGACTGGCTACTCAAGGGCTGGTCCAAAGCTCAGGTTTTATCCATCATTTGACTTGTTCAGTTAACCTTCAAGGCCTAAGCCTACTGATCAATGCAGACAAGTCTACCCTTTGCCTGGTACGGAGGATAGAGTTTATAGGGGCTCTGTTGGACTCTACTCAGGCTAGAACTTTCCTCCCAGAATGAAAATTCCTCTATTCGATCTCTTGTGACAGACCTCAGTTTTCATCCAATCACAGTGGCCCAAAACTGTATGAGGCTCTTAGGGCACATGACCTCATTCACATAGGTAGTACAACATGCAGGGCTTCACCTTAGATCCCTCCAGAAACGTCTGGCCTCAGTGTACTTGCTGAGCCATCTTCATCTGTACACTATGCTCCCGGTACCTTCACGGGTTCCTATATCGCTGAATTGGTGGTTGGATCCTCTCAATGTTTGTGTGGGCATTCCTTTCCTCCATCCTCAACCATCATTGACACTAATCTCAGACGCATCAGATCTGGGGTGGGGAGCTCACCTGGTCATTTTGGTCCTCAATGGAGCTCACTCTTCATATCAATTTCAGAGAGCCCAGGGCGATTTGTCTTGCCTCTCAGGCTTTCCTACTTCATATCAGGGGGAGAAACTTGATTGTTCTTATAGAAAGTATTGCAGCAATGTTTTACCTCAACAGGCAGGGAAGAGCTTTCTCATCCCTCCTTTGTCAGGAAGCAGTTCACCAGTGGAAATTTTGCATTGCCCATTCAGTCACTCTCAAGGCCTGTTACCTTCCAGGGCTGCAGAACAAGCCAGCAGACTGCCTAAGTAGGTCATTTTCAAGTCACCACAAGTGTTCTTTGTTCTTTTATTGGATGTCACCAGATCACCCATATGTATTCTTCAGAAGTGGTGGACTCCCCAAACAGGTCTATTTGCAAACAAGTCCAACAGAAAATGTCACCAATTCTGCTCCCTGTAGGGCCACAGTCCAGGCTGCTTTCTGACTCTTTACTGTAATGCTTTCCTTCCAATTCCACTCCTACATAAAGTGCTACTAAAGATCAACCGGGACCATACCCAGGTTATATTAATAGCCCTAGTGTGATCCCACTAACACTGGTTCTCCACTCTATTGAACCTCTCAATGACATCTCCAGTCTGACTCCCATTGCATCTGAACTGAATCTCCCAAGACCACAGTCAGCTGCTCCACCCAAACCTGCAGTCCCTTCATTTGATGGCCTGGAAGCTCCATGGATAAATCCCAGACAGCAGGCTTGCTCAGAGAAAGTTTTCAGGTCTTACTAAGTAGCAGAAAGCCCTCCACCAGGGCTGCCTACCTGTCAAAATGGAAACTATTCTCTATCTGGGCATGTCAAACCAGAGTCTCACCGATGCACTCGTCCATCCAGTATATACTCAACTATCAAAGATCACCTGGCAGCAATATCCGCTTCCACCCCCGCTTGGATAACTGTTCTGTTTTTTCTAATGAAATGACAATCTGATTCCATAAAGGCCTGGAGAAGCTGTACCCTGAAGCCTTTCCTTATAGGACTTGAACTTGGTCTTGTCTAAACTTATGGGACCACCATTTGAGCCGTTAGCACCGTGGTCCTTACTGCACCTTTTGTGGAAGGTGGTTTTCATAATTGCTATCACTGCTGCCAGAAGGGTCTCTGAACTGCATGCCTTCTCATCCAAATCACCATATACAGTCTTCTTTAAAGAAAGGTGTACTTATGCCCTCATCCAAGTTCTTTCAATGAAGTAGTTTCAGATTTTCATATCAATCAATTAACTTACTTGTGTTTTACCCCAAATCACACACAAATAGGGATGAGCAATGGCTGCACACATTGGACATTAGATGAACACTGGCGTTCTACATAGACAGCAACAAACTGATTCAGCAATCCACTCAATTGTTTGTGGCTATAGCAGACAAAATGAAAGGTCTTCCAATCTCCTCATGGAAATTCATCTTGGATAATCTCTTGTATCCATGCTTGTTATGATCTGGCAGGCGTTTCACCACCAGGCAAGCTGACTGCTCACTCTACAACATCGCAAGCATCCTCAACGGCATTCCTAGCACAGATACCTATCCAGGACATTTGTAAAGCAGCAACCTGGTTATCGGTGCACAGTCTCTCCTCCCATTACTACATCGACCAGTACTCTAGAGATTATGCCAAATTCGGTCAAGAGGTACTATAAGTCTGTGTGTATGTGAACTCCAATTCCTCTGCTTATATTATTAGGAGTCACCAACAGTGTATTGCACATGTGCAATCACACAAAGAATAAAAAACAGTTACTAATCTTTCGTAACTGTTGTTCTTCAGCAGGCCTTCCTACCCTTTTACATCAGAGTTTCCAGAAAGAGAAGAAATGAGGGGGAGCTTGGGGTTGGCTAGGTGCTTTATATTGGTGCCAGTAGCACATGGACAGAGCAGGCATTTGAGCCACGCCAAGGGATGCCACCGAGGGAAAAATTTCTGGGGACTGTGCGCAGGGTGCATGCTTACCACTAATCCACTTGCAGAGGTGGTATTATTAATTCGATTTTAAAGGCTCCTTAATTCGAATTAACAATATGCAAGTGTAGACGTGGGAGTAATTAATTCGAATTAAGGGACTTTAATTCGAATTAAGCCACCAGTGTAGACCAGGCCTCAGACTTGAAAAAAGGCGTACATTTTTAATAATGAGGGTAATTAATCATTGGCACAGTTTACCAAGGGTCGTGGTAGATTCTCCATCACTGGCTATTTTTAAAATCAGGATTAGATCTTTTTCTAAAAGATATGTGCTAGGAATTATTTTGAGGAACTTCTATTGCCTGTGTTATCTGTGTTATACAGAAGGTCAGACTAGATGATCACAGTGGTCCCTTCTGGCCTTGGAATCTCTGAGGATATTCTAAGCCAAACCTAGAAGCTGCCAGTGAGGACAGCATTGGCTCAGTTTTGGTGGCTTGCTTGGTATGGACATATTGGAATGGAAAACCAATGAATTCCGAAGTGCATGTACCAAGGAATGCCGCTACACTGCTGGTGATCACCTGAGTGCCAAAATCTCCAGTGGCATAAGATTGCTAGTGATGTACATAAACAGAATATACAGCCAGACTGCATTAAGAACCTAGCCAGAGATCAGTCTGGATGGCTCTTGATCTGCAAGGGGGCCACATCCCTTTGTGATTTGCCGTGATGATGATGAGGTAAAATAGCCCAGGAACTTGGCTGGAGGTATGACTCCTTATCACCTTGCCTAGCTGGCATTCACAGGCAGTGGATTGCCAATGCCAAAACCTCATTTTCAAAATATGGCTATAAAAGCCAATGTGTACTTTTCATTAATGATGGGAAACATTTTCATACCCAAAAGAGAAGAGTGAAGATGAGTAGATGTTCTCTCCAGAATGTCTTCTTTTCTCCCCCTCTCTCCCTACCCGCCCTTTAGGTGGAAAGGACTGTATCTTCCATCCCTCCTTGTTGCTTGTATTTGTACTGTCGTATACCAGTCAAAATGTAGTTTGTAGCCGTGCTCAGCACACAGGTAGCTTTAGAATTATGCAATCTTTATGACTATTTATACACAAATCAGACCCATAAATTAGATCTCTGCTGGCAACCGACAGCGTCATTCTTAATTATCAAATGTACGTGATGACACACATGAAGCATCACACAAGCATAATGTTTAGATGCTGAAGAGACTTGCAATTTTGGAGTGATTTATAGATAAATTAAGGTCTATATAATTTAAACTAAATAATTCTGACAGCACTATCATTCTTCATCGTGCTATGATCCATAGATTCATTATAATGGGTACTTCAGCCTATCTGCAGCTTGGGGGCAAAAACAGATCTATCAGTCACTGGCATCAGGAGAATGCCCCGCCCCCTGAAGTTTTTGCCAGGATTGTCCTGCCTCCACGATGACAGGCAGGCTCAGCCAGGCCCCACACTGCAGAGCTTTTGTGAGGAAAATTCCATTGCTTTACTTCAATTTTGCGATTAACAGTTCAGCTGAGTAACATGATTGCTAGTCATGTCTCGGGGCTGCCTTTGCATTTTGGGTAGATTTTATCCTCAGCATTGCTTTCCCTTTTGAGGTAGCAAAGGAAGATGAGAAACGTTTAAAAAAAATCCTAAAATTCTATAGGCCTGCTTATCTCCTGCTTTTGTATGTTTCTCTTTCTAAAGTGCTCCCAGCCTTCTCCCTGGAAGTCAATGTTCAAATGACATTTTGAAGTGCCTTCTGTTTATGTAGACTGATTGATTAGGTTAACCAATAAAGGAACAAAACTCATATTACGTAATTAGGTAACTGGTCACAAGCTCACATAGTAAATCACAGATATCAACTACTCAGAACAAAACATTTAAAATAGGCCCAAATGCATTTGTAAATGCTGTTAGACAAATATGAATAATGGACTATTTTTCGCGTAATGGTCCCTATTGTATTCCACTGAGGATATGAGCATGCGCCTGGACCTCGAGCTTTTCAAAGTAGTGCTGTTCCCCAGTCCACATATGTACTCTTGTACAGCCTCATAGTTTCACGCGAGGCAATAAAGGGTGGGGTGGACCAACCACAACTTCAGTTTCTTCTGACCACCACATGGTCCAAGTCAGAGCTTCTGCTGTTCTCTTGTACTTGGTGAAGCACTTTCCAACTTTACAGAAAAATTGTTTTTATTCTTTTACATAGTCAGGGGATTGTTGTTTTTGTAGTAGTCTTTAGTAGTAGTTTCCTAGGATTAAGGACTTTGAGACGCCGCTTTGGCGGTTTCCCACCAACCTCACCCCCTACCTCCTAGCACCTGGGTCTGGGTACTGGATTATGCCGAAGATGACGGGATTCAAGATCTGTGCTTCCTGCCCTTGCTTATTTTCGAACAGCAATGAGCACCAACACTGTCAAGCATTGCTTGAGGGAAGCCCACATTGCGGTCAGGTGCAGTTTCTGCCTCTCCTTCCTGCCCGTACCTGGGAAGGCCAGACCCTCTGCCTTAAGAAGCACCTCCTGAAGGTCGCCATGGGGCTGCAGTCAGATGTTGGCTAGGGGGAACCCCCCTTGTACATTGGCCTAAGCAGTCCATGAGTGCGCCTCCTATCGCGGAGCCCCAGTCCAGCACTATGGATCCCATGCTGGGGCCTAGCCATGAATCACATAAGCTTGGCTGTAAGTCTTCTTCTGGATCTAAGAAAGATGCTGCATTGTCCACAAATTCCAGCCATGGAGGCGCGGTGTGTGCCAAAGCCACAAGAGCAACAAGAAGTTGTATCGCTCACAGATCCACCAGTTCTGGTTCCTGAGCAGCGTACCCTTCCTGCATCGATTCCTGCAGACAATATCCTATGAATCAGTCCTAAGACAAATTCTCTTATTGGCTCCGTCCTTGGACCAGGTGCCATTGACTCCAGGGAGACTTGGATTTGCTCCTAGACCTCTTGAATTGTTTGCCCTTGAAGGGATGAGGTCTCCACATGCTCTGGTCCACTCACCTGCTAAGAAGGCCCCCTCTCCTTCATCATATCCGCTGCCCTCTGGTCGTGTTCCCACAATATCCCCCATTCTTTCGGCTCCATCAGCACCTCCATTTGTACAGAACTACTGATCCTTTGAGTCAGAAGATGAATGATCAAGATGGTCCACTGCTTCCGTTCCAAAGGTTCTGATGATGCCGTAGTAATACACTCACGCCATCAGTAATACACTCAGGAACCTCTGGTACCCAGCTCCATAAGCATCACTGTAGCAGCATCAGGATCAACCAGTTGGCCATATTGAGCTTGTGGCCCCAATATCTGCCTTTGGAATCCTCCCAATCCACCTGAGGGGAGTCCCCCATTTCACCACTCCACCCTTCATTGAGTAGATGTTCAGAACCAGGACTGGATGATGCACTGGTTAGCCCAGCTCTGACAATACTATTGGATCCAGAGAAGCTTCCCTCATCATACCCGGATGTGGCTGTGTTGTTGCTGCCTTCCTCTCTTCCTGACGACTATCATCAGTTTCAGGAGCTGCTAAGAAGGATTGCTAATGTTTTTCAGATTTGTTGGAAGAAGTGCAAGACAGTCAGCACCAACTGCTAGAGATTTTGTATGCATTAGTACTGGCCAGAATGACTCTATGATCAATGATGCCATTCTCCAACCAGCATACTGTGTGGCGTATCCTGGTCATGTATGCCCCACATTAAAGGAGGCGGAAAAGAGATACAATGCCTCCTCCAAGGGATCTGAGTTTCAGTTCTTCCACCTGCTGCCTAACTCCTTCGAGTGGGCCAAACAGCAGCATCCACGCTCAACTCCTTCTGAAAAGGAGGGCAAGAAGTTAAACCTTGTGGGTAGGAAGGTTTTTTCTCAGCCAGACTCCAGTTCCATATTTTGAACTACTTTGCATTCGTGGCCAAATATGACTTTGAACTATGGCCAGATGGTGGACTTTGCAGAGAAGCTATCCAGCAAGATCATGTCTGTTTCCAAACTATTTTGGATGCAGGCAAATTGGCTGCTAGAACCATACTTCA
Source organism: Emydura macquarii macquarii (assembly GCF_026122565.2). Classification (NCBI taxonomy): domain Eukaryota; kingdom Metazoa; phylum Chordata; order Testudines; family Chelidae; genus Emydura; species Emydura macquarii. Next base: position 40,713,998 of record NW_027132559.1, on the reverse strand, counting down.
GGCTGAAGTTGATTCCTCAGGCATGTCATCGTGTACAATGGGGACTAGAATCGTCATGAGGAGGGAATCCTGGTTACACTCCTCAGGCTTCCCTAGGGATGTAGAGAGCACAACTGTGGGCCTCCCTTTTTGCTGAATCAGATCTCTTCAGTCTGAAGACTTTTGATTCTTTACACTCGCTGAAAGACTCTAAAGCCACCCTGTGATCATTGGGCATTTATATACCAGCACCCAAATGAACATTTTGTTGCCTCTTGTCTACACAATGCTACAGAGCTCCCCAGTTCTACCACCAGTGAACCTACAGAAGTACCCGAAGGTACAAAGATCATGTCTTTCTGGTCTGCCGGGGCAATCCTCCATGCAGCACATTCAGTCTTCACGTAAGAAATATTTCTGAGTGCATCTAGAGAGCTGTAAATCACTTTGCACCCCAAGTCTTTTGCCAGCCACGCCTTTCAAGGGCCATCTGAAACTTTCTGCTAGCATGATAACAACATTATAGCAATGGACAAATGGGTCTTGGATGTCATTTGACATGGCTATATGATCAAGTTTATGACACTACTACCTTCACATCCCCCACCCCATACTCGTCTCAGGGACCACTCTCACAACAATATCCTTGCCCTAGAGCTGGACTCCCTGATTCTGAGAGAAGCCATAGAGCCAATCCCCACAAACTTTAAAGGCACAAGCTTCTATTCCAACTATTTCCTGGTGCCCACAAAGAAGCAGGGATGGAGACCAATCTTGGATCTCTGGCGCCTCAACCATTCTATTCGCAAGTCAAAGTTCTGCATGGTCACACTTGCAGCCATCATTCTCTCGCTAGAAAAAGGCATGTGGTTTGTGGCTTTTGATCTGCAAGATGCCTATTTCCAGGTCAGCATCCACGCGACCCACAACTGGTTCCTGAGGTTCACAGGTCCTTGGCACTTCCAATACAGAGTTCTCCTGTTTGGATTTACTGCTGCTTCATGAGTCTTTACAAAGGTTTTCTCTGTGGTAATGACTCACCTCTGACAGCAGGAAGTCCTTGTCTTCCCCTATCTGAACAACTGGCTGCTGATGGTGTGGTTCAGAAGGGAATCTCAAGAATTGACATCCCAGCTCTTTCTCCTCTTCTCCTTCGTAGGGATGAGTGTGAACATCGAAAAATCGACTTTGCATCCTACACGGTCCCTGGAGTTCACTGGATCATGAATCGATGCGACCTCCCCACATGCTTATCTGCCCAAGGAGAGGTTCCAGACTGTACTGGACCTGATCGCTTCAGTGACATCCAGCCCTTCAATCTTAACCAGTATTTCTCTCTCCCTCTTTGGTCACATGGCAGTGTGCACTTATGTCATGGCCTTCGCTCATCTGTGCTTCCACTGTCTACAACTATGACTGCAGGGAGTCTACTCACCTATGCACCAACTCATGGACACTATTCTCACCGTTCCACTAGAAGTTATCTTCTCCCTTCAACGGTGGACAGATCCGCTCCAAGTTTGCTCCAGAATGCTCTTCCTTCTGTCCTCTCCAAGCATGACAATCATAACGGATGCATCGCTCGATGGCTGGGGCATCCAAATGGGAGCTCACATGATGCAAGGGATGCTAAAGCTTGGAACACTCGGGAATCCAGGATGCACATCAACTTCCTGGGATTTTGGGCGGTACGCAGGGCATGTCACGCACTTTTACTGTACATCCACTCTCCTCGTGTCAGACAACACCGCTAAGGTTTACTATAGAAGCAAGCAAGGAGACACAATGTCCCCAGCACTGTGTGTGGAAGTGGTACGCCTCTGGAAGCGGCGCATTGCACTCAATATCCAATTGTCGGCAGCCTGTCTCCCGGGAATTCATAATGTGATTGCCGATGCTCGGAGCAGGAACTTTGTAATCGACCATGAATGGGAGTTGCATGACACGGTAATCACAGACATTTTTGGTCACTGAGAAACCTCGGTCAGGGATCTCTTTGCCTCTCACGCCAACAACAAGTGCATCCAGTACTGTTCCAAGGGATGACTCTGTGCCCATTCACAGGGGAACACCTGGGTCGTTGACTGGTTGAACTGAATCAATTATGACTTCCTCCCTCTACCTCCCCTGCCTCGCATCCTTCACAAGCTCCAAAGGGAGAGGGCGACGGCAATCCTGATTGCCCATTCTGGCCTCACCAGGTCTGATTTCCTCCTCTTCTCCTCATCAATGATCTGGAGGATGGGGTGGATTGCACCCTCAGCAAGTTTGCAGATGACATTAAGCTGGGGGGAGTGGTAGATACACTGGAGGGCAGGGATTGGATACAGAGTGATTTAGACAAATTAGAGGATTAGGCCAAAAGAAATCTGATCAGGTTCAAGGGCAAGTGCAGAGTCCTGCACTTAGGATGGAAGAATCCCATGCGCTGTAACAGACTGGGGACTGATTGGCTAGGCAGCAGTTCAGCAGAAAAGGACCTGGGGGTTTCAGTGGACAAGAAGCTGAATATGAGTCAACAGTATACCCTTATTGCCAAGAAGACTAATGGCATATTGGGCTGTATTAGTAGGAACATTGCCAGCAGATCGAGAGAAGTGTTATTCCCCTCTATTTGGCACTGGTGAGGCCTCATTTGGAGTACTGTGTCCAGTTTTGGGCCCCCCACTACAGAAAAGATGTGGACATATTGTAAAGAGTCCAGTGGAGGGCAACGAAAATGATTAGGGGGCTGGAGCACATGACTTATGAGGAGAAGCTGAGGGAACTAGACTAGTTTAGTCTGCAGAGGAGAAGAATGAGGGCGGATTGGATAGCAATCTTTAATTACCTGAAAAGGGGTTCTAGGGAGGATGGAACTAGGCTGTTCTCGATATACGTAGAGCCCTGGCCTTTTATCTACAAAGGAGTCAGGCCGTTCCGGAAGTGTCCTAGATTATTTGTTGCCATAGCGGAGAGAATTAAGGGGCAAGCCACCCAGAGAATCTCGAAATGGGTCTTAGGTGCATTATGCCCTGCTATCAATTGTTAGGGCAGTCCCCATAAAGTGGGATACCGAACCATTCAGCGAGAGCGCAAGTGTCAACTACAGCTGCACTGCACAACAGATATATGTAAGGTGGCCACGTGGAGCTTGGTACACATTTTCTTCCCAGTATGTCCTCATGCAAGACTCTGTGATGTATGCCTTGTTTGGTGCAGTGGTCCTCCCTTCCATGGTTCCATCATCTTCCTTGCACCATCCTCATATCTACGAACTACTACTTGTTAATCATCTTCAGTGGAATACAGTAGGGACCATCACTTGAAGAAGAAGAGGTTAGTTACCTGTAACTGGAAGTTCTTTGAGATGTATGGTCCCTGTCTGTATTCCAGTCCCACTTTCCTTCCCCTCACTTGTGGAGCAGGTAGGTTTGTGGTGGAGAAGGAACTGAAGGTGTGGTTGGTCCACCCTGCCCTTAATCACCTAGGACAAACTCATGAGGTAATATAAGGGCGCATGCGTGGACTGACAGACGCTACTACTTTGAAAAGCTCCGGGTCTGGGCGCATGGCGCATGCTCACAACCCTTAGTGGAATAGAGATAGGGACAATGCATCTCAAAGAACGTCTAGTTACAGGTAAGTAACTTCTTCTTTCCAAACAGAAGAGGCCAAAAATGATTAATATTATGCTACAAACCATTTATTGCGTATTTCAGCTCATAACTATTACAGTACCTTTCTTTACTTAGCTTTAAAAATAGGGTAAAATTAAAATAGATCCTCTATTACATGAAATCAAGACCATAACAAGGAGACTTTTTAACTAATGGTTTTTAAACTGTCTATTAAGGAAAGATCTATTTCACATGCTAGCTCAGGAGTTTAATTTTTTCCTTGACTATTTTAACATAATTAGTTTGGATAACATCTAAAGTTTTAAACTAATTATTCCAAGATGTTCCCTTAGAAATCAGCTGTTCCCCATGTTGATGGTATTCATCTTTATGTGCTTAAAACAAGCAGCTGCTAGCTTTTAATAAAAATAAAAATAATGCATCCTTTTTTAGAATGTAGTTTGTTACATATTTATAGTGCCTTAAATCATTAAAAATAAAACTGGCAGAAAGCTGCCAAAGCAGCCACGTTATTTTACAGAATTGTTTCTAGTGCTCAAATTTGCATATACTTTTTATATATATAGCTATATTTCAGGAAAAAAAGATCTCATAGTAATTATAAGCAGGTTGCATATATCACTGTCTTACACCTGGATATATGGTGGGAGTTGGTGATAGAGATAAAACTGCAAAGTTCACTTGGGATGTCTGCAAAGACACACTGAAAGGGATTCTGAGAATATGCTCTCCTCCCTGCACTATATCTTGAGTGGTTTGTGATATCTGAAGTCTGAGATGCATTGTCTTGTTCAGCTTTTTAAAAATGAGCACAAAACTTAACGCATGATAAATATGCTTTAAAATGTTGTTCAAATGTTTTGTCCTTCTCATCTATCTAAGGAGAAATATTTTTTGTTAATTTCAATTTTTTAAAATAATTCTCATGACATAAATAAATCAACCACAGAGCGTGTCCAAATCCAAAATAAAAATTGCATATAGAAGTATCTGATTTCATTGTATTTTTTCCTCTGCTTCATGTGTGATGGTGTTAGATAGCACTAGGAGATTGGGAATGTGGGCAGGATACAGTTATGATTATAAAATAAAATATGATATGTGTATGAGTGTATATAGAGTTGAACATAGTCACAGAATTAATACAGGTCAGGTACCCAAACTTCAATAAATCATTTTCTTAATTATTAAACGAGGAAGAAGATAGCACTTGTATCAACCTGTGTGAAGTGAAGCTTGTTTGCACATGAATAAAATAACTCTTTGCTCCAAATATAATTATTTGAATGACCTGCAATTTAAATGGCTAACAGTCTTTCAGGTTGGCCATGGCCAAAGACGCAGGTGTCATGACACAGTTTGTTTGTTTGTTCAGAGAGTCAAAATATTCTTATTAGAATTGAATATTTCAATAATAAAGGTCATTAAGGTTAATATTCCTCTTCCTTCATCAGTCTGAGTTGTCCATTCAAGAATCAGACTTCACTCTGTCCAATCTTTTGGGGGCAGAGTTCTCATTCCAGACATAACATTTGGTCCTTATACTTCTCTCTGTTGCTGAATACAGGATAGTGGCCCCAAAACCCTTTTAAGACTTTTTAACTTAAAACTTTCTCCTACCAGAATTTGGGGTTAATTTCATGTCATTTTTTATCTTAAGTCCATTGGTCTCAGAACATAGTATTCCAGGTTCCACCTTTATAAAGAATGAATACTCTGGATCTTATTGATTTTAACATTCAGACACCAGCAGTTCTTTGATATTTGCTTGCCCTGTGAGGGGGATATAAAGATGGGGAAAGATGGTGCCTGATTCCTTGCAGCTGGACCAAATGCATGTGGGCAGAAAGACATGTTTCTCATTATTTTGGATTTTCATCTTATCCTGAAGCATTTGAGTGTTTGATAATGTAGGAGCATCTGGCTCAATTTTGCTAAAGCAGTGGTAGTAAAAACCATGTAAATTATCATCCACTGCTGAAGAGGTTATATAACAGGCATTTTCTTTAGCTCACTTCACTTCAGAATCCATCTCCACCATAAGAAATATTTTAAATGCTTTAATTTAGTTTATATTTTGATTTCAAGATAGTTATGCACAGTTCACTGTTGGGTGGAGAGATTGAGACATTGGTCGCCTTTTCCAGTTATTGAACTGTAATTTGTGGTTTCATTTGGGTAGTGTAGTCCTCTTGATTGAAGTGGTGTGTTTGGTTTTTCTCAGCCTTGGTTACCAGAGAGCTGTATTTCATGGATGTGTTATCAATAACTGAGAAACACAGCCTTTTAGTAATAAAATAGCTTTAATAGCTTACAGTGGAACATAGTCCTCCTTCATATAGTTGTTGTTTAATTAGTCATTTTTTGTACAACATTGTGATGTAAACATAGTATAAATACTAAATTATTGTTTTTATGTTTAAAAAATGGATACTGACAATTAAAACTTAGTCTTTTTATAATCTTACACATTTTATAATTGTCAGCTACCTCACCACCTGCTCTCTTCTTCTTCGAGTAGTGTCCGTATGGATGCTCCATTGTAGGTGTGTGAGCGCCCACAGTGCTAATTGGAGAACTGTGGTAGCAGTCCATCCCGCCCCCTGCCTGCCATGAGGCTAGCCAGTGTGTGTAGGCATCCCTCCTCAATTCCTTCTGAACTGCCCTGCTAGAGACTGAGTTCAGAGCTGTCCGTTCACGGCTCGTTAACTCCCTTTAGTTCTTTTAATTTTAGCTTCCCTTGAAGCTTTTTTCTTTTGTTACTTCATTTGTTTTTTGTTGGCCTTGCCAAAAAAGAAAAGAAAAGAAAGGCTTTGCCTCCTGCCAACCTTGTGTGGAGAGGGGGAACCCTCTGTACAAGGGCATGCCTGCTTCTTCAGGCTTCAAAAAGTGCGTGAGTTGCAAGAAAGCTATCCTTGTGATTGACGGGGACTCGCAATGTGTTTGCTGCCTGGGAAAAAAGCACAATCCAGAAAGGTGCAGTTGGTGCCATCAACTAAAACCCAGGTCCAGGAAAGACAGAGAATTAAGGCTCAAACTCCTGTTCGTGGAGTCAGCCCTGCAACCCCCAGAGTCCCAATGAGAACTCTTACTGCAATCTTCTATTTCAAACGCAGGTGATCCCAAAGACACGAGCCACTCACTTAAGGCTGCTAAGAAAAGGTCTGTGAGTCCCTGCATCAAGCTCTGATCGAGCCGGAAATGATCTCCATCTCTATTGGTATTATCAGTACTGACGGCGCCAAAGCCGCCTAATGCTGGTACCCAGGGCACAGGCTGTGCTGAGCCGACAGAGCAAGTTGGTTTGCCCAAAGACCCAATGGGCGTGGGCACAGAAGTACTGGTACTGCAGGGGCATGAAAGGCATAGAAGATCTGCCTCAGAAAAGGCTACATCGGCATCAGCACCGGCACCGACCCTGGTGAGCGTGGCACCGACACACTGTATGGCCAGATCCACATCTCCTTCGATGCAAGCCTCTCGGTACTGACATTCACCACTGGTACCAACACTAGCCACACCGCCAGATTTCTGGTACATGACTAATCTCTCTGTGTCCGGTGCACTGGACTCACCCCTACTCAGTAACAGGGTCCCCAGTATCAAATTCTCCCAGAGCACTGAACTAGCTGACTTCTCCCTCCTTTATTATCGTCAAAGTTGGAAAGTGAGCAAGAAGACTTGGGTTCCTACCACTCTTACCCATTATATGGAACCCAATCTCTGTACAGGCTGTATCATCCATGCAACCCTCAGCTTCCATGGTTTGGCTAATCATGGTACCAGCCCTCTACACTCAATGGCCATATTAGGACCATTGGTCAGCTCAGAGGCAGCAAGCCTCCCAGGCCTCCCAGCGTGGCATACTAACTGGCAAGGAGGCACCCTCCTTCAACTGTGGATTCGAAGGCTTCGGAACCCATTGAACAGCCGGGAGAGGAAGTTGAGGAAGAGGAGAAAGACCCTCCTTAAGTTCATTTCTTGTCGCCCTCACCTGATGAGGTGGTGATGCCCCCTCTGCCATCCATAGCTGATGATTTTAAATCATTCTAGGACCTAGCTCAGAAGCTGGCAGAAGCCCTGCAAATACAGTTGCAGGAAGTGACTGAGCTTAAATGCAAATTGGTGGACATTTTACACTCTTCCACCTCTGCTAGAATGGCCTTTCCAGTTAATAAAGCACTCCTGGATCCTGCCTAAGTCATATGGCAGACCCCTGAGTCCATCTTGCCAACATGCAACGAACGGACAAAAAGTACTTTTTGTATTATGTGCTGATAAAGGACACAGAATTTCTGTTTTCTTACCCATATCCCAAGTCCATCATTGTGGATGTGGTTAATTCTAGGGGCAACCAGCACCAATCTAAATCCACCTCGTATGACTGAGACGGGACACATCTGGACCTGTTTGGCGGGAAAGCATATTCATCAGCCACCATCCGGTTCCCCATAGCAAATTACTAGGCCTTGCTAGCAAAATATGGCTACCAGAATTATGCAAAACTTGGTCCCTTTATTGAACAGCTCCCAGACTCCCATAAAGACCAATTCAAGGTCATAATCAATGAGAGCCAGCAGATGGCTAAAACATCTCTTCACTCCGCATACATCTGGCTTCCCTAAAGAGCTCCAAACCACGGTGGAGGATCTTCCTTTTGAAGGGATGAAGTTATTCAACGAAAAGAGTGATACCTCTCTTCACATTTGAAGGATTCGTGGGTGACTCTTCAATCCCTAGGGGATACACACGCCAGCCTACAAGAGAAAATATAGCCCTCAGCCACCGTTTAAGCCCTGGTCATCACAATATACATCTCAGTACTGATCACAAAAAGCTTATGAGCCACAGAGGAAGAAACCGAGGCTCCGTAGGCAAAAGCAATCAGGACTGAAACCAACTACACATCAACCCTCCACCTCGAAGTGTCAGTTTTGACGAGGTGTTTGAGGCATCCAGTAGAACACTCTCCTTGCAACCTCATGCTGGAAGACCTCGCCTGTCCTTTCAGAGACCCCCTTACTCTGTTCCACAGCACGTGGGAATGGATAACTTCGGACAAGTGGGTACTAGAGATTATCCAGAATGGATACCATTTCTCCTCTCTCCCAGCTCCGAAACACCTTTCCCCGTCCCTCTTCAGGGGCCCCTCTCACGAGAGTCTACTACGTCAAGAGGCAAATCATCTCCGGAGCATAGAAGCTATAGAAGCTGTTTCCGTAAATCTCAGAGGCAAAGGCTTCTATTCTTGCTACTTCCTGATACCAAAGAAAAAGGGAGGGTGGAGACCCATACTGGACCTCAGAACACTCAACAGATACATCAAAGCACAGAAGTTCAAGATGGTAACCCTATCAACAATCATTCCAGCATTAGAGGAAGGAGATTGGCTCTTGGCCCTCAACCTCCAAGATGCATACTTGCACATTTCCATCAGACCGAGTCACAGGCGTTTCCTCAGATTCACTCTGGACCAGGACCCCTACCAGTACAGATTACTCCCTTTTGGCCTCTCATCAGTCCCCAGGGCATTCTCCAAGGTCCTTTTGGTAGTGGCGGCCCACTTACGCTCTCAAGGCAACATAATTTATCCTTACATAGACAATTGCCTTCTCAGGGCATGGTCCTTCGCATAGGCCCAACAAGTCACTCAGGCCACGCAAGATTTATTTCTGAATCTAGGCCTATGGATCAATGAACAAAAACCAACCTTAACACTTCTACAGAGGCTAGAATTCATAGGAGTCGACCTGAACTCCATTCAGGCAAAAACACTTCTACCACATCACAGATTTCTCAGTCTCTCTTTGTTGACGGAGACAATACAATCCAGCCCACAAATTTCAGCCAGACATTGTCTCCAGCTTCTGGGGCATTTCGGCTCTTCCTCATGCCAGATAACACATGAGATGCCTCTAAGCATAGTTCAGTTTTGTTTACAGGCTGAATAGAGACAATATAAACAATTTTTTCTCATTGAGAAGGCAATCCTTGGACTGATGGAAGGATCCAGCAAACATCCATATGGGAATCCTGTTTGCTCAATCTTTCCTATCCCTACTCCTGACCACCGATGCATCCCTCATAGGATAGGGTGCACATCTCTATGGGTGCAAAACACAGGACAAGTGGTCCCCACCAGAGACTTGCCTTCACATCAGTCTGCTCGAGCTCAGAGCAGTCAAATGCATGTGCTCACTTCCTACCGTTGATCAAAGACATACACACAAGATATATAAACTGACAGGGAGGTGCTAGGTCTCATTTGCTGTGTGTAGAGGCACTAAAACTATGGAACTGGTGAATCTCCCACAATGTCCTACCTACCGGGAATAGACAACATGACAGCTGACAATCTCAGCTGCAAATTCCCACACAATCACGAATGGGAGATAGAGTCGGTAATACCCACCAGTAATAGACCTGTTCGCTATTTACCAAAACAAGAATTGTCCACAGTAGTGCTCCAGAGTGGGGATCAGGCAACACTCTATAGCAGTGTTTCTCAATTACATTTGGCCACGGAACCCTTTTGAACTCGATAAATAATTGCGGAACCCCCCAAACTCTTAACAGTATTTTTACATATGGGGCCAAAAAAAATGTCGAAATAAGCAAATTATATACAAACAACTAGGTCAGCGTTTCTCAATTAAATTTCCCCGCGGAACCCTTTAGGCTCCGCAGGGAAATTACACTCATACTCGATACCCTCCACCGAAAAATCCGGGACATCTTCCCTTTTTCAGCGGCACGGAGAACAGCTGCTCTCGGCAGTGCAATGTCACTTTCCCGCAGAACCCTAACAGTGTTCCCGCGGAACCCCAATTGAGAAACACTGCTCTATAGGATATGCTCTCCTCCTTCCTTGGGACAAGGACTTTCTTTACGCCTTTCCTCCATTCCCTCTATTACTGAAGATCCTGTTGAAAATAAGAAAAGAGAAAGCAAACAGCATACTAATTGCTCCCACCTGGCCCAGGCAGATGTGGTACCCTTACCTGTCACAGATGGCACTATGTCCACCAGTGACTCTCCCAATGAGTCCTTACCTCCTGTCGCAGAACAAGAGAGACGCTCTCAATCCCACTTTTGCAGATTCTGCAATTCAAAGCATGGCACCTTCATGGTTCCAGCACGTAGAGACTTCTTGCTCTGAGAAGGTACAGGAGGTGCTGTTACACAATAGAAAGGGAACTACTTATTGTACCTATCTCCAGAAATGGAAAAGGTTCCAGATCTGGTGCGAGCCTAAGTTTGCCACCCCTACTGCAGCCACCCTACTGGTTGTCTTAGACTACCTGTTGGCTTTAAAGAAGTTGGGACTCCCTATTAGTTTGCTGAAGGTTCATTTGGCAGAAATTGCAGCTTTCCACCAGCAGGTAGAAGGATACTCAGTCTTCTCCTAGCCGACTATGAAGAGGTTCATTAAAGGCATAGCAAACCTCTTCCCACAACCCAGGCTCCCCGCTCTCCAATGGGATCTCAACCTAGTGCTAAAAGGACTGATTAAACTGCCCTTTGAACTGATGGTCACTTCTTCACTAACTCACCTTTCCATGAAGATGGCATTTCTCATCGCCATCACCTCTGCCAGAAGGATAGGGGAGATAGCGGCTTTGATGGTGCATCTCCCTTTTACAGTGTTCTTCCTGAACAAGGTCACACTTAGATCACATCCAAAGTTCATTCCCAAGGTGACTTCTGCATTTCACATGAATCAGCTTGTTCAGCTTCCTGTCTTTTATCCCAAACTTCATGAGGATAATAGGGAAGCCATCCTCCATACGTTCGACGTGAAAAGAGCCTTTGCCTTCTATTTGGACAGGACAAGGACTTTCAGGAAATCCCAAAGACTTTTCCTATCCATTGTAGATAGGTCAAAAGGCACAGCGATCTGAGCTCAGAGACTCTCTAAGTGGGTCTCCAGCTGTAGTAAGCTTTGTTACCAATTGTGTAAGGTAGCTCCCCCATCTTCAATATGCATGCATTCTGTAAGGTTGGTCTCCTCGTCTGTTGCCTTTTCCAAGGGTATCCCTATATCAGAAATCTGCAGAGCAGCTATCTGGGCATCTATGCACACCTTTGCAGAACACTTCGTCATCCTGTGGGATTTGGCTGCAGATGCCAAATTTGGTGCCACAGTGCTATCATCTGTATCAGATTCGACTCCAAAGTCCTGGTCTTCAGGGGTGGGTACTGCTCAGGGGGTAACCTACAGTGGAGCACCCACAGGGACACTACTCAAAGAGGAAGTTACTCACCTTATGCCATAACAATGGTTCTTCGAGATGTGTGTCCCTATGGGTGCTCCATGACCCACCCTACTCCACTCTGCTTTGGAGTTCTAGTAATTGACACTGCAGTAGAGAAGAAACTGAGGGGGGGATGGCCACGCCCACTGGCTAGTTTCATGGCAGGCATAGAGCCAGCGCATGCATGAGCGGGACTGACTGGTACCAAATTTCTCCTGATCAGCAGCGTGGGGGCACAGACACTCCTACAGTAGAGCACCCATAGGGACACATCTCAAAGAACCATTGTTACTGCACAAGGTGAGTAACTTCCTTTTCTGTCTTGAATCTTACCACATCTGTGCTACTGTGAAATCTGAGAATGCTTTTTCTTTACTAGCAAATAATATGCTGCTTGTTCTAGACAGACATCTTATTATGGATTATCTGAATACGGTTTCCAGGCTGTGAAAAAAATGTTAATTCCTTGAATAAGCCATTTCTATTTTAGTTGGATTAGGACATTGTATAAACAAGATGTTTTAATAAATTAGCCTTTTTCTGGTTTGTTCTGCAATAATATGCTTTCTAAGGCAAACTACCCTTGAATTACTTTTAAAGGAAAATGTACTATGCAGGGACACAATAAAGAGAGTATTTGAAACGAGTCTAATCCTTTTTATCATGTACATTCCAGTTATGCTGAGAATGAAGTCCTGTTTATTCATGGGACAGGTAAATCATGGGCAATAGCAGTACAAGCTTCCCCATGGTGACCTGCCACTATACCTCAACCCTGATTCAGAGGGATTGCCTTGGATTCGGAAGGTAATTCAGAGTACATGCCCATTCAATCTAAGGTCTCTTTCTTGAGACTGCCAACAAAGATACCCATTAGTGTCAATTATGATGTGGTCCACTAAGAGCTAGTCTATGACCACAAACACATTTCATGTGAGCTCCAATCTCCCATCAAATGGTAGTGATTTCAAGTCACTACTGATCTAGGCCATATTGAATCCAGTGACCTAGAGGTGAAAAGCTCAGTATCCTATTACCAATCTCCTAAGCAATCTAGTCCTCTGGAAAAGATATTTAAAAAAGACTGTGTTCAACATTAAAGTGGTATTAGCCCCCATTACCTCAGAAGCCTCCTTACAATTTCCTGTCTCTATTCCTTCTTCACAACAGAATAGCATGATGAGATAGAGCTCCGAGCCTAGAAAGTCTTAATATTTTAAAATCATTGCATAATTCACAACCTATAAGTGACTCCTAGAGTTAGAAACATTCGACATATCACCTTTTGAAACTTTCCTTCCCTAGAGAAAGGGAATAAAATAGTTGTTTTTGTCCTAAATTGATATTTATAATAACAGGAGTCTTAAACATATTTACTCAGGAGACTGGATTGCTCATGCAAGGGGTTAGTGAACTCGTGCAAGCCAAAATAACCTGTCAGCAGTCCCTCTGCTGCTTAGCACCAAGTCCTCCGTGCAGCAGAGTGAAATTAGCAAAATATTGAGGCTGAGGCAATAGTGTGGAGCAGTGTCAGGAAACTGCTTCTCTGCAACATACTGCCCATGTTATGTTTGTGTGGTAAGTAAACAGGATTTTTACTCTCCAGAACTGTCAATTTGGCATCATTCAACACAACTTCGCTGAAAATAAAATTACACTAACAACACTTTCATTAATTTTGTATGTGTTGTGAATTCTTGTTCTTTCATCTTCTTCCTTTGTCCCAGCATCGAGTCAGCAATTTTATGAGGAAAGCAAACTTGAAAAAATGTAAGGTTTTTTCAAATATTATACCAACAATTATAAGTGAATATTTTTTCTTGGCTTTTTGGCTAATCTCTTGTTTTCCTCTTTGGCTGTTGAAATAGTTATGGAGCCACCATGTTTTAGCAAACTATTAGTTCTTCTTGGATTTAATGTCAAATTCAACAGAATTAAATATTCTTCTTAGTCTTCTCCTTTTTTAGGTAGCACTAATATTTTTTAAAGAGTTTGGCATTTCGCAGAAGCAAAGTAAAGGTCTTAAATAAAACTAAATTATGGATAGCTTTTCTCTTGTCTTATGTAGTTATAAGGAAACAATATGTTTGCACAATTTAATTCTCAGTTATCAAGTTTTCCTTGTGGAAAACGGCTGATATCCACAAATCCAGATGATTCGGGAACTGTGGGAGCTCACAATCACCTCTAAAAATCAGACTACTTAATGTCAACCCATTCTACAATGTTAAGCATATGATAGTGTTAATTCACTGAGTATCTCTTTAAGTTTATATAACTGTGTACCCTATATGACAATACTATTATATTTTCCTTTGATGTAACACCTGCAGTTGGGTTTCTTCATTGTTAAGACAGATGTACATCAAAGGATAAACTGCATTTGTTAACACAGAGATAAGAAAAAATTATAACCCTAATTATATATTCAAGGAAATACAATTGTCCTAACCAGCAACTATGTTAATAGTATTAATCACTAAGCTAAGAATTGTGGGGTTTGACAAGAAACAGGTCGAGTATATTAAAAGGCACTGCATAAACATGAATTGAACAACTGCTATGTAAGAATTAAGATTCCATATCCAAACCTTCCTTTTCCACCTCCTCTTCTTCTGTTTCCTTGACCTGTTTCTGAAGTGGTTAGGAAAGTGTTAGGTTAAACAGACTATCTAACACAGATTAACTTTTGCTATATACAGTAGTGCATAATCATGGTATGTGTGGGAATGAAACATGCTCAGGCCAGCAGGCATATAGCAGTTGTGTGGGGATGGAGCATGCTGAACATAGATGGAATCTTCAGAGTATAATGCTGCCAGCCTCTAAAAAACCTCCAGTAATGGGGGGATTGGGACAGGAGCCTAAGGTGTATGTGTGTAAGGAAACCAAGTAGGGTTGGGGGTCAATGACAGGGGCAGAAGGGTTTATAATTACTATTGCATGCTTCCCTCCTGAACCTATAATTGAATCTTAGATTCCTATGTATCAATACTATCTCTCTAACATATAGCTGTGAAACTAGGAGGCAATGTGAGTGTTTCATCCTTCTCTAGTGGCTTGTCCACAAAGAAGATAATAGTCTACTACTGCTTTAGAAAAAGTATGTGATTATGTATTGAAGATCTATAATGCATACACAGAAGGAGGGCAAATTAAGGTTGCACAGGCAGCTTTATTCTGATATTTCCGAACTTTTGAGTGAGTGACTTTGCAACCTATATATTCTTTCAAAGTAACTTTTCTGAAGTTATATATAGTCTTGGGAGTTCTTGTTTTGTACATAAGAGCGGCATGTCTTATTCATTTTCTACGGCATACTATAGATGTGCTATGGTGTCAAATTTCACCCTTTGCACTATAGTGTCTCAGCTAAGTCAATATCCTAGAAAATGTGATTGATTGATATTTATTTGACTTTGATGCTGAGGGAGCAAATAGTGTGATACAGTTTCTCATCAAATGTAAATGTGTGTCTTGCTGGTGTGCATATTCTTCCACAGGGACCTAATAGGACTTGGGCCAGGGATAAATAAACTTGGATCCTAGATACATATATTTTTGTTCTGTGCTGCCTTCAGGATTCTTTTTATCCCAGGTATCAGTTAACGTTGAGCCACTTGCCTAACCTCTGCCTCTTAGGAGAATCCTGTACCTTTACATATCGAGACCAGATCATGTTACTGTCAGGATTTAACAGAGACGCTATAAAATTTTCTGCATATGTGGCAGTATCTGTTACATCTTTGTGTTCTGTCATCCTGAGAATTCTCATATTGTGCTGTGAATTTCATTTACAAATTTTTGGTTCTCAGGAGGCAGGCCTGTTGATCTGCTGTTGATAGGTCATGTCCTCTCTCACCAGTTAGCTGGAGGTAGCTGAAGCCACCTACCCACTAACATTTTCCAGAAGTATCTGCCTCCACTAAAAAGATAGGCAGGGAGTTCAGGAGCTCCTTATAATCACTCTAATATGCCTTTGTTTTCAGCAGATAAACTTTTTTTCTCACTTCAACTGTTCTCTTCTAATCCTCACTTCCCTGCTGTTCCTTCTTTTGTTTTTCTCACCCGTAGGAGAGACTCAGCAGACATGCCATTCTTAGAGAAGAAAAGTTGATAGCTAAGACAACTTTTTCTTTCTACTCATTCTCAACAAATTATTTTTATTGGGCTCTTATATACTGCTGATATTTTGCAAACGCGCTAATCTGTCTTCAGAGCCTAAGTGTCCACATTGCCTTTTGAGTTTTCCATTGTCTTGTTCAGATCTCCTTTTTAGGATGAAATCTTTGCCATCTTCTGCTCTAAAGATGTTAAAGCGTCATGTATGTTAAAGAGACAAGGTGGGTGAGGTAATGTCTTTTATGGGACCGATTTCTGTTGGTGAAAGAGACAAGCTTTCAAGCTTACACAGAGCTTTTCTTAGGGGTCTTGTATTATTATATTCTTTGCAATTATAGACTCTTGCATTTCTCACGTATTTCTTCCCAGAATTGAATCTTTTCATAGAAGTAGCATGAGGTATGCAAGATGAAAAGCACATGTGTGCAGGGCTGATATGGAAGCCTAGAAGTTTCTCTTTCAGGTGTTACATTTCCTGTAAAGGCACAACTAATATGTGTTGAGGCAGTCTACGTGAATACCAGCTAATACTGAATTAAATAGTTCCAATTCTGAAGTTTAGGACTGAAAGTCTTGTAAAGAAAGCAGAAGTGAAAATCTCTTTATCACAACAGTTTGCCTTAACCTGGTATTTCTCCCTGAAAATTTAAGACTAATCTTAATCTTCAGAATTTTTTCCAGGCTAATTTAGTCCTTGGTGGTAGTGGTGATTTTAAACTAACAGACTCCCAAAAGCTCAAATTAGTTGTCCATAACGTAAGTCATAGTGTTCAGGACATACATGTGAATGAAAGACATTGGAATGGATTTTAAGCATCAGGCTGCGATTTTATTAACACTTCTTAACACAGGGTAAAATCAGTTTACTCCCACCCATCTCGCATACCAGGCATTTAACTGGGTCCCGTACAGGGTTACAGGATTACATCTAACAGATAGACACCTCAGCCTACCCTCAGTGAGGCAGAGTAAAGGAGTACCAAAGAGGGGACCTTTAGCCTGCAAGACTTCAGGCCTTCCCTTATAGTCACGAGGTCCACCAACAAAAATCCCAGGCATCGTTTGCCTCAGGGAGCTGAACTTTTTAGCCTTACGCCACACTGGATGCTAGCTGCAAGCTGTGATGAACTACACATTCCTGTATTATCCCTTTAATATTAAATTTCTAAATTTTAATTTTCTTTACCTTAAGTTTAGTTTTCTTTACCCACAGAGAGATGGAAAAACCCACAGCACCTCCTCCTTGGGCCAATGGGAAAATTTTTCTCTCATTGCCCCTTCCCCCCAAAGTGATCATTTAGAGCTTGGGTATCCCAGTAACATAGCTCTCTATCTATACTACAGGAGGGGAGGGTGGGACAGCTGAAGAGGCAAGAAGGTCCAGCATCATAGGGATGCGGCACTGGGATGGGGGTTGGGTGCAGAGGAGACTGTGAGAGCCATTCACCTGCTAGCTGGCCAAATGGGAGGCAGTGAACCCAAGGAAGGGCCCAGCTCCGCCATGTGCTCTTCTCCTTCCTGAAGGGGTGAATCCCCTTTTCTTTTCTGATTAGCAACATTCCCCCCCAGCCCAGTAAGACAGGGGAGCCTTTTTTTGTCTCTTCCGCCTCCATTTTCCTTCTGGGGACATGCATTCTCCCTACAGTCTGACCAAATGTCCCTCCCCCTCCCTGCCAATATTCAGACAGGGGAATTATAAATAAATGCTTGTGACTAGATTTTTCAAAGGGCTTCCAGTTTGTGGACAAGCAGGTATTTACAAATAATGATAGTGTCCTGTGAGGCACCATTCGTGGGTTTTATTTCTGGCTGTGTTGTGTGAGCTTGGAGAAATCCTTTACTTCTTTGGGGCTCAGCCTAACCATCTGTAATTTGGGGAATGATTTCCTATCTGCTCAAGTGTTTTATGAGGATTTAAGATTTATAAGTTTCTTTCAGATGCTTTGATGAAAAGTGCTGTGTAGACACAAATTATTGTCTGTGTTGGTGCATGGAGACTAGAAGCAATTTTGAAAATCTGACCCTTAGTTATCAAAGCCCTAATTCTCACACACACACACACATTTGAAGTACTTTGTTGAAATGGGGCCTAAGTGATTAACCTGAACCATCCTATATGAAAATTTCTTGGGAATTATAATCATAATCCAAGCTTACACATGAGGAGGAAATTTATAATAATGGCACAGCTTGTGAAAGTACATAATGAATTTATCTCCTCCTCTCCTCCCCCCCCCCCCCCCCCAAAAAAATTGTTACTTTTCAGCACTTTAAAAGAAACTCTCAGAGATTTTCTTAAAAAGACACATACAATGGCTATGAATAGAGATCAGGAAAAAAAAACCCAACCAAAATTGACTCAACTTTACTGGAGTTGACCTTCTGTCGTCAGAAGCATCTCAGCAAACCCTGTGTGTTGATGAAGAACTGTTGGCTTTTTTATAGCTTTTAGGCTTTCACAAAACAAAACTGCATTTTTTCAAAACTAGGTGCCTAATCTAACATATATCATGCAATACTAGACCTAGCCTTCTCTAGTTTATGCATATCGGCGAAGTTAAAGTCTGAGTATAGGCCTGTAATCTAGCTTTCTTGCATTCTAAACATGGCTCTAGCACTGACTTCCTCTCGTCTTGAGTAAGTGTTGAGTTAATCTTTCTGCCTCAGTTGGCCCTGTTTGTTTCTTTTTAAAAGGAAAAAAAAACACAGAAAGAAAAGAGGTAGTACTTCAGTACTGTAACAGATCTATTAAAACAATACCATCAACCTGAATTTTAAACAGTAAAAATATATTTAGAAGGAGTCTCAGTCGCTATACCTGACCCTGAGTTCCCCTGCCAATTTTGGTGCTTTAAAACAATTTTTTCCAGCCTTAAGTTTTTCTGTGCTCTGTGAAGGCTCTCACAATCATGGGGAAGTGACTATGTAGGGGAGAGTTAAACTGATTATACACAAACTGCTGTTAAGTGCACCCCTACTGCCTCCAAAAAGATAATTTTTTCTTTAATTTCTTTCAGTGTTAATTTGGTAGGTAAAACACTTTCAGAAAGGTTGTATCGGTACATTTGAGATATGTCAACCATATTTGATGTATTTTATATACTAAAAAGTTGTTGCCCTTATTGCCATTTTCAAATAAACTGTTTCATTAAATATTGGAGCATATATCCATTTGATATATTGCATTCTCAAGAAAGAGTAACTATTTGAGGTGCTATTAAAAATTGGCATTTGTATATTTTGTGAATTTATGAAAACTTGTAAAATCACTTTTTTCTATTTCTGTTATAATGAGGTATGTTACCAGATATCTTGATTGCCATTTATTCTTAGTCACGAAACATAACACATGATAGATGGACTATCCCTATTCTACGATACTGAATGCCAGTAAGAATTTTAAATCACAAGATTAAAGCATCCCACAATATGTGGCATTTGCTTTAATCAACTCTTCTAAATTTCTTTAAATAGAAAATTATCAACATAAAAATATACTAGAATTTATTATGGGCAATAAACTGATTTCTTGATATGAAGTCAAATATGCTTGTTGTCAGTTGTTAGTTGTCAGTGTAGGCTGCATGCGTGTGTCCCCATGTAGGTGCTGTCCCAGCTCTGCACAGGTAACCGAGACAGCACTCAAGATCGAATGAATCGACATGACCACAGATTAGCTGAGCAACAAAGGCATCCAGGCCAGGTTTATTGCAGTTGAAGCACGATGAGAAGTGACCTGTGGAATAGCTACTGGTACACTTCAAATATGAGTGCCCTGTTACAATGGATTCGGCACAAGTTAATGGCTGGACTTTCCGTTATCCCCTAGGCCAGACAAAGTCGTTCTCTCTGACACCCTCTTTTATATATTGTTACAGACAATTTCGTTCTGCTCCCATTGATGTAGGTAGTTGCCACCCTCTTGATGTAGTCCAATACCACCCTTTACCATAAATTCGATGTTTTGGGCAAAACAACTCTATTTGTCACCTTATCTGACATTTCTGTCCATCAAAGTGTCATTTCAGGGGGTCAGGTTGCCCTCGTTATCTCTTTGGTGTTAGGATGTCTTGGTATCTTCTGTACCTGCTATGTATTTTTAGTAATATTTTAATATTAGTAATATTTTGTAAATATGTATATTTGCAGCATCAGCGTTTTCTTCGTGCCAGTTTCAGTCAGGTCGTAAGTTCACAGGCTGACTCCTGTTAACTTGGCTTTTTCCACTTAGGCCTTATGCCTTAGCCTGTTTGCAGGCCTTAAGCTCTCACTTCTTACTACGATGATCAGTAGTTGCATCTGGAGGCAAAAAGCAATGTTTATAAAATAGTTGGCTAATTAAAATCCTGTGACTCTGGCATGCCTCCTCTAGTGGGACATGGGATGATGGTTAGATCACTTAGTCACAGATCCCAGTTTACTCCTCCCACTCCAAAACTAAGAGGAAGTGTGCTAGGGATTACTGTAGAGTTGTTCTCTGTAGCAAATCGGGGCCAGCATCCCCTAACAGAATCTAAATTCTACCGTCCTGCTCCACATAACAGAACTGATTCCACTGCATCCAGAGCTCTTGCACCTTTGGAGAATGGTGAAGGAGTTGCCCTTTAGTTCACTGTCAGCCTTCCTTGTGACCTTTATAATAGCAATAGAGTTAACCTGATCAGCCAGCTCTAATATGGGAAAATTTGTTAAAATAAGCATATGAAATATTTATTCTGTACCATGTGTTAACATTTCCAAAGGATCAATCACATGCAGTTTTAAATAGAAGTGAACCTATGTGCACTGTGAAATTTGAAGAAAAAAAAAATAGTATGGGAAATTATAACTGCCTGAAAATGGCTACTTAATATGTCAAGGCGCAAATGCAAAAA
Source organism: Emydura macquarii macquarii (assembly GCF_026122565.2). Lineage (NCBI taxonomy): Eukaryota > Metazoa > Chordata > Testudines > Chelidae > Emydura > Emydura macquarii. The sequence continues at coordinate 40,693,148 of NW_027132559.1, read as the reverse complement.
CAGGAAAAAACATGCTTTAGTTGAAATGATTTAACAAAAATGTATCTGCATGTCTTGTGCTTCTCTTTAACTGCAAATATGAGCAACAATTTGACCAAAAATTTAAAAATAAGTATTATTAACATTTTAAAAAACACACACCACTATCTACAGTCTGTTTCTGAAAGCTGTATTACTTGTGTATTTTGGGGTTTGTGAAAATTAAGCCTTTTATCATTTTCTCTAAAAAATTAATTACAATATATTACATTGCATATCTCTTACAACATATGTTGGCTAAATACTTTATATATTGATAGGTATAATTTTGCATTTTTAAAAAGCTCTTACTAATATGGCATTTTGAGATATAGTTAGACTATTGAAAAATAGTGTGTGAAAATTCCTTTCTTTTGGAATTGTCTCCAGGCTAATGTGTGTGTCACAGGCCAAACCTAATTACCTATTCAACCTGTAGTTTATTTGGTCTACATGCTTGAGTGTCCGACAATCAAATTTACTGAAGTGCTTTTCATATTATTCTGCTTTAAAAGAATTGCCTTGAAGCACCGAACAATTAAAAAATAAATGAGTTAACACTTTCTGCTAAGTGCTACCAGTTAGGCTGTAATACTCCATTAAAAATTACATTTTAATTTCTGTTCAATTAAATGGACTTAAAAATAATGCATGCTATATTTATGAAGCACTTAGTTGTGACATTTTTCTTCCAACTTGCTTGATAGCAACCAAGATTTATAAGTTACAGAACAAGGGGAATAATTAGTGCTTTACCTACTTTTTCGTGGCTTGCTACAGTGGCAAACTGAAATGCACATAAGCAATGGCTGAAAATATTCAACAGAATTTCTCAAATTTTTACCTAACAATGGTTCAAAAGCCAAGAAAAATGTAGTCAGTTTAACTACCTTCATATATGTTAGGAAAATGTCTATTGCCTAGTGGTGAAATATAAGTAGTAATAGTGATAATAGCTATTTGAAACTCACTTTACATATGCTGGCCTCTTAACTATTGTTCTCCGTAGTAAATTTCACTCTGAAACCGGAATCAGTAATAAATGGAACCCAAAATATTTTTCATCTGCTATGAAAATGAAGAGAAGGTTGAGGAACGTACTGGATGAGTTGCCCTTTTCTGGATTCTCAGGATTTGTCTACATTAGTTTTTAACTTTAGTTAATTGATTGCAAGTTAATTCAAATTAGTTAACACATTTGTACATGCTAGTCTAGACACTCCACAAATCTTTGTTTAAGACATAAGTATTTGTGGCTTACCACTCAGACAACATATTAGCTAACCTTGACCTAACAATGACCTTTTTCCTAGGGTAAGATACATGTTAATACCCTACTTCAGTTAAGTTGGTTGAAGTCCATCCTAATGAAGAAGATAAGGCTGAACACAAACCTTGTCATTTTCAGAGCACATTGCCTGGTTTCTTGCAAAAGCATTCCAGGGTCAACCATACACTTTAGTGTCCTGAAACACTTACTTAAATTGTAAGCTCTGTAGGGACAGGGACTGTCTTTTGTTCTGTGTTTGTACAGTGCCTAGTGCAATGTGGCCCTGGTCCATGACTAGGGCTCCTAGGCGGTATTGTAGTGTAAATAATAATTGAAAATCAGTTAACTTAAGTTAAAAAGCTCTGTTATAGACATACTCTCATTTGAGAGAGAGAGCCCAACAGAACCATCAAACATCAGTACCTGACAATAAAATAAAACTAAGATTAAAAAAAATAGTTGATCTTAAATCAGCCTGAGTAATTAAAAAAAAACAAAAAAAAAGAAGGGGGGTGGAAGAGGGTGTTCCTAAGCTTTAGATCTTAATAAAAAACCAGTATATTTGTAGTCCCATCTGTAAAGCGTACACTGTGAAAAATGTGAAATCTAAGCCATCAGAAAATTGCTGTATAATAATAAACACTGCAACATCAGTGCCTTGAACAAACTTTTCAGAGATGACAAATCATTAAAATTTTGAGAGTCAAGCTATTAGATATTTATAGTTAATACCATCTTACCTTTTTTCATAAAACTACACAGTAGCATTAACATACACTTCTACTAGCAGTTGGTGTACATAACTGTTTAATAAATTCACATGTATTTGTTTTAATTGTTCGTTTGAGAGGACTTTAGGGAGAAAATATCCATAGTCCTATTCTGAAAAAGACATATTACCGTTTTAAGAGGAAGTGCTGTATAGTGTACTATATATATATCCTTTGTGCAATTTCAATGTATATTGCAATTGATATGGTATTTTTTCATTTGTCCAAGATGTTAATTGCAGGGAATTTACACTGAATAAAAATCTTCAAAAAATTATCTTCCCTATTAAAAGATTTTCTTATTATGTTTCCCAGTTAGGTCAATTTGCATCCAGCTCTGTTACTATATGAAAGAAACTGAAATCTTAGACCTTCAGTAGTGATAGACAATTTCAGCTCTTCCTTATTTGACAATCAGATCATATATGATTGAAGCCTTGAGGGGAGCAGAGAGAAGGGCTTGTAAAATAAATACCCTGAGAAAATAACTTGGAGTTGAGAGAATGGCTTTGGTCAACTGGTTAACACCAATAAAACTTCTTTGGTAAATGTTTCTCTATTTTCATATTGGTTGCACTCTAGCAAGAAGTCTAAAAACTGGAGAGAGGGAGAGAGGCAGACTATATATAAAAACCTTTCCATTGTAATTTAGTCCATATGTGCTGTAATTTAAACTACTGTGATAAATCAGCCCATTAAACTGGTTGTATTTAAGCACATTATTGAAATATTACATTGTTAAACCTACTAATAAAAAAAACCACACACACAGACGAACAAAAGTGTTTCCACCAAAAAGCCTTCATTGGTGCTCATGGGTGAGATGAGGGAACTTAATGAAAACAGCAACAATCAAAGGATGGATCTAAAAGGAATACAATGAAAATGAAACTGCTTAATTATTAAAGGAAACCATAAAATGAGTATTTTGGTAACTACAAACTCATCCGCACTCGTTGTTGACAGTGGTCTCTTTTTGGGAAATCTGATGTTGCACTAACGATTATGCAGCTATAGAAGAAAACACAGTTTTCACTTCTGTTTGGGTGGGCAAATAAAAGACCTTTATTACAAGGTAATTACCTGGGGCAACAGCATCAGCTGAACTGCGCACCCGATCTGCCTCGCGTGAGGGTTTTTATACAGATTTATTACCAAGTCATTGTTATACAGCAAAATGCATTAAGCATGCATAATACAAAGAAGAATAATGGTGAGTTGCATGCATACAGCTGCGCAAGGAACTTCCCGCATTTGGTTACATTCCCGTATTTGGTTACAAAAGAAGGCATGAACATAGCTTATTGCTAAATTGGAAAAATACAACTTCAGTCAAAAGAAAGAGACAGTTTGCTATCTTATTTAGCTTCAGAGAAAACTTTGCCCCCCACCTAGCTGACCACACTTATCGATTAACACATTCCTAACTTCCTCTTAGCCTTCAGCTACATGCTCAAACTGTCTTTGTGACAAACTTCATGTTTTCACACAGCTCTTCTAGTGATAGGCAGATAGCAGTGGTTGAAAGCTTGTGTACATGGACACAGATACTGTAACCACTGAAGTGTTTAGAACTGCACTGACAAGATGTTAGTAAAAAAAATTGTTCCCTGTCTACACCAGGTCACCCATCTTTGCTGCCCATGGCGAAGCTCTATTAGAGGTTGCAATGGTTGGAAATTTCCCAAATAAAGCTCATGTAGCACTGCTAAGGCACCTATCTATAGTGAAAATCAATTATTTCAGTGGCAATATGCATGATATGAGAGAAATATTTTAGAGTAGTAGGAACATCTCCCCAAAATTGCATCTTTTTTTTATCGTTAGGTATAAAGCCTAATGAGGTTATAAAATTAGCCCAGCTTTAAGAAACTTTTGTCTCCTGAAGCCATAGAGCAGATACTGCCTTTTCTCTTGTATGGTCATCTGATCTCTTGACAAAAGCTTCACAATAGTAGTTGTAAATGGGAAGATTGGGATAGTAGCCTCAGATAGTAGCTTGAATTATATTTTCCTTAAATTGGTTTAAAATAATTTACATGAACTTTGCAATGGTAGATGACCTACAATGGCTGTTATGAATGTTGGAGAGGAAGGGAAAGCCAGGTTGGTAATCAAAATCTCATGATTTTCAGTTGTTTGTTACACAGGTATTGAGAAAAAGAGATTTTGCTACCTGAGGTAAACAGAAACTGATTTATTATGGGTTTATATTAGTGCATTGATCTATCACTTAACATTTAGATTATATATTTTTCTTTGGGATTCAGATTATTCCATGGAAGATACTCCATGGAAGACAACACTCTTTTCTTTTAAAACTGTGTGTGTATATCTGAACAAAGGGGGAGGAGAGTCAGACGGGGCGGGGAACGTGGTTATTTCCAAGAATTGCAGAAATATTAAGTAAACAATTAAAATCTTTATTGGAAAGGGCAGCGGGTTCTAAACCCAACATTTTAATAATTAATGTTCATTAACTTCCCTGAAAGATAGTTGTAGCTAATTTTTGGACAGTGAAAGGGCAAGAAAGGGATTAGGGAAAACCTAATAGTCTCTACGTGGAACAATTAAACATCAGTTGCAGTAGGCCTGTCCATGAAAGATGCTGATGAAAATGCAAAAATATAAAATCCAATTCTTCATTCCATTTACAACATTTAATGTTTTCTGATAGCAGAAATTTGTATTAAATTGATTTCTTTATTTAATGCTGTAACTTATATTTTGCTTATCCAGTATAAGAGATACTTAATGTTGACTTGAATAATCAGAAATCTGTACATGGGGTTAGGATACAAGTGTGTAAATGGCTACATTTTGTGCCAGGATGATATGTGAATGTTTGCACTGCATAAATCCAAATAATGGCCATTTTGAGGGCCCTTTTCCATCACCACGGTTTATCTACTTGCCATTTTAGGAGCTTCAGAGAGAAGGTAATGTATGGCCAGTGGAGAATCAGGAAACAGGAGCCTTGTTTGACAATCTCTAAGCTTCACAGGAGCAAAGTTCCACTTGTGGAGTTTAGGAGCTCTGGAAGGAAAGCATCCTCAGTTGATGTGCAGGGTGCTGATTAGCAGCTGTGCAGCAGAAGTAGATGCTTGCCAGGCAGAGTTCCTAAGTCTTGCAGGAGTGGAGCTCTTTTCCTTTGTTTTTTAGAAGTGCTGATGGCAGTTACCTACCCCACGTACATGTTCCTCCCACCAAAGAGGGAGGGCATTATTCTCTTTTGGTGCCTCCTCCACCTTCTTATCAAACGATTTCATAAAGAATACTTAACAATTTGCAACAAATCTTCAGTTTTGAAATCAGGCCACTTGTTGGGGTACCCTACTACTTAGGGAGGCAGTATTGTCTAGGGGTAGAGCATTTGACTGAGACTCAGGCACCTATGTTCTGTTCCTAGCTCTGGCTTGTGGAGTGTCCATGGGTAAGTCACATCACCCTCCCTGTGCTTCAGTTTCCCCATATGTAAAATGATTATACTTACCTCCCTTTGTAACATGTATAACATGTAACATTATAAAAGAGCAAGGCATTGTCATTATTTATTATGTTATACTCAGGAGTCTAACTGCAGGAATCCATTTTTAAAAATCTTAGTCTCTGGGCTTAGTTTATTAAATGTATCTGGGTATTTTAACTTGGCAGTTATTTTTGAAGTGTTTAGTTGTTCCTGCTTTGTTGTTATTTATTCCATCTTTTCCCATTTTTATTTGTTTGTCTTCATCAGAAATCCTGACTAGATCACATATAGTCTGATATACATTTGTGTATAGTCATTTTAACCACCCGTTTTCCAGGCTTGCAGAATTCTTCAAGGTTTTTGCAACCTAGGGCTTTCTGTTACTCCACAAGAACCTTGTAATGTCTAAGGGCAACATGTGGAACAGATAGTAGGTGTTGGAGTTGTAATCCATTTTAATCAAACTTGCTCTATTCCAAAGCCTGATGTTTGGTAGATCACAATGCTGAAGGTTCTGCTTTATATTCTGAATAACTAGGCCAAAATTGTCCTTGGTCATAGCTTTCAAATGACAGTTCAACTCGATTCCGGAGTAATTAATGTTTTATAGTTCCATGTGCTAATCTGTGCAAAGAAAAACCACTTTGAAATAGGAATTACTTACATTTTACCAGTTCATTCCATATACTGTAATCTTGGTGTGACAGAGTGGGCTATGTCTATATCAAATTGAACTCCATTTTGTATTGTAATCTCCGTTTTACATTATGTGCTGAACACATGTTCAACTTTCCCAAGCAAAGATTATTTAATTAAATTCTGGATGGTCAGCCTATGCAGGAAAGGTACTTGACATCTTTTTGAAGGGATATCACAAAGTAATCTGGAGCTATCAACTTTGATTGTCTCTAATCTGCTGGTCAGTCTGCTTCTTAACCTGGGCGAATGGCAAAAGGAGAGAGACTGTGTTTAAGAGGGCTTCTCTGTGTAGGAGCAACAGAGCAGACCATTACCACATGTAAGCAGGACTGGCAGTTGAAAGAGAATGCAGAAGGGATTTTGCCAAGCCTGAAATGGTGAGAAAACCTTGGAGGGTATATTCCAGAACTTCAGGTTTTTTTCCAAAGACCTGTAACTCTTTAAGGCTTTTAAAGAGTAAAGAGACTGTGGTTAAGAAATTCGTTTCCTAAACCTGTGTTCCTTGTATTCCTGCCATATAGTCCCTGAAGAGATTAAATTAGATGCTAAGAGTGTCCACAGTCTAAGTGGAAGTCTGAGGGAATGTGTGTAAGCGACTTTGGTGGTTGGGGTCAAGAGTTCTGAGGGACTGGATTCAAGGTCTGGGGTGGCTGGATTGTCGAGTCTCACATCCCAAGGAAGGGGTCTGAGCCTGAGAGTGCCCTATAGATCCAGAGCTAAAAACAGTGGCTAGATTGTACCCAGAACCAGTCATCTTAGAAACGTGGTTGGGTCCGCTCACAACAGATGAGTATCCATATAGTACGGTACTGGACAGAGTTGTAACACCTGGAATTTAGGTATTGTTGTGGTTCAGGTCTTCTTACGAACAGTAGAATGACATCAGCATATGCTAATAGTTTAAGGCAGTTGGCTTGTAGAACCCTGGTTAAAATACTAATAAATAATATATCGTAGAATAAACAATTTTATGGTTTTTTAATTGTAAAGTGGAATTGTTATATAATTAAGAATTAATATGAGGGAGTGAAGAGGTCTCTGATTATAACTCTAGAAGCCTTTTTATTTTTAGTGGCATTAAATGTGAGTTGTTTTGTTACTGTCAAAATCCTCTAGAATCTTCTATAGGAAAATGAAAAGAAGCCATCGGTTTTGTTAAAACATAAGGATAGAAGTAAATCTGTTATCTTTAGCATTGGTAGTTGGTGAGATATTCAGATATTGTACCTTAAAGCTGTTACACTACTAGTGCATGTCAGCATTGGTCCAAGATATAATAGATTGTCCAAGATCAGGGATCTGATACTGTGTAAACTTAAATCATCATATTCTGGAGGTTCTGTTCACTCCTTGAGCATAGAATGAATTTTCTGAGAATTTACAAGTAAATTCATTGATTAGTTTGAGTTAAAGTTAAAAACTAAGTCTTTTAGGAAATGTAGTGTCTGACACTCTTTTTGTCCTGAATGATCTTAACAACCCAAACAGCCTTAGTTGTGCCTTATAGTGATGTCACAAGAGGGGAAATATAATGTGGTTTTAAAAATAAGTTTAATCTTACTACAAACATTAAAATAATAACAACAACAACTTAGTTTGTATATAGTGCTTTTCATCTGTAGATCTCAAAGCGCATTATGAGGGAAGTCAGAATCACTATCCCCATTTTACAGATAGGGAAGCAGATACATAGATAGGAGAAGTGACTTGGCCAAGGTCACCCAGTAGAATAGTGGCAGAGCCAGGAATAGAACCCACGTCACCTGAGTCCTAGTGCAGTGGTCTATCCACTAGGTCACTACATGATGCCACTATGGGGCAGAGTTAAGGTTGGTTGGGTGCCAAAACCGTGCATTTCTTACCTTAATGTGTTTGGATTTCTTATAAGTGTAACCTTGACTCTGAATTTCTTGGGTTTATAACCCACGGCTTTGGGATTACTGCAACATCCCTGTAATACTTTTTAACCCTTGAATTACTGATACTCTAAATCTTAACTGTTTTAATATAGTGTTTTGTTTGGGAAACAAGTACAATAATTCTACAATTTTGGGTTTTGGTTTTGATTTTTTAATGAACCAAGACTTTGAAACATTGCCAATGCACTACTATCCCTAATGGAAACCTGCACATGGTAATATGAACCTGTTTCAGAGTTAGGACAATGCTAAGACATGTTTTCTACATGTATAAAATAATAATTTTTTTTAAAAGTGAATTGTTTTTTATCTGGCAATAATGTTATGAATTAACTTGGCCAATGTTGAAAGTGTTCAAAAACAACATAGCTTTGTAACAAACACCTTAGACTGTGTCTACACCATGAGCTAGGGGTGTGATTCCCTGTTCGTGCGCACACACTTATGCTAGCGTGTGCATGAATAGCAGTGTAGCTGCGTTAGTACTGGTAGCGGCAGCAAAGGCATAGCTGAGCTGTGTTGAGTACTAACCCGCCTGAAACTGGTTGGTATGTCTTTCCCAAGATCACACAACAAGACAGGGGCAGTGATGGAAATACATTCCAGGTTTATGCATTCCAGTTCTGCAGTATGACCTGTGCATATAAAGAGGCATTATTGTACCTTGTGGCTTTCATAAACAGAATCTTGCCCTGATTTGTAGATTTTAAGTAATGTGCCTTAAGGGGGCTTGGTTTGAAGAATGCTGTCATTTTCACTGTTGTCTGTACTTTTTACGAAGTTTCTCTTGTGGACTGCATTTTATGTTATAAGTGAAGATTTCTGTAATTGCCTTCTCAGTGAGTTAACTAAACTAAATTAAAAGTTAATAGTCCAGCAGCCTACTCTGGTCAATCTTGCTTTAGGGTCCACACAAAGCTTTTTTGTGGATTCTCTGTTTCAAGACCATACATTTTAAGAATCTGCCTGTGATATTCTGTCACCGTTGAGCTCTTTGAAAAACTGACATTTCTGCACTGATGTCACCCAGCAGAGAGAGGGAGTATCCAATTCACAAAATCTTTAACACAGTGCCTTTGTCAAAGCTAAAATAAGAAGCTATTGTATTGCATACAGTAGTGGGTGTATGGGCAGCTAACCATCCAGGTACAGTGTTTTGGTATTGCTTTGGTATTTTCTATTATGGTTATCTCTTGGACTGGGAGTTCCATAATCACTAAAGATGTTAGGCCCTGTTCAATATGTAATGGTGCAAGACCAAGATAAATACGTAAGTGTCATCTGATAATACTTATCTGCAGTTTTGTAGCCGTGTTGGTCCCAGATACTAGAGACAAAGGTGGGAGAGGTAATATATTTTATTAGACCAACTTCTGTTGGTGAAGCTCGAAAGCTTGTGTCTTTCACCCACAGAAGGTGGTCCAGTAAAAGATATTACTTCACCCATCTTGTCTATCTGATAATATTGATATTCCCACTGGTTTTTATTTATTTATTTTTTTAGAACTGTCACCATTTGTTGTACAAGGGTATTGTTGGCTTCCCTGTGCTAGGTGGCCACATCTTTTCTGTTGATCTCCACACTTTCCTGGTTTATTTCAGGTGGGGTGTTGTCTCTGCCTGTGATGACTAGTTTGTGCTCTACTTTGTGTCATTGATTAACCTTGTTGTCTTGAATGAGTTCTGTACAAACTATGTCATCAACTGTTTCTTGTTTTCAGTTATCATTTCAGTGAAGGTTGCTGTATACTTGTACTCATCTGATGCATTCTGCTTGCTTTTTTAGCTGTGCTAGATCTTGTGACACTCTATGCCAAGTCTTTGTAACTGTCAAAGACAAGATCACCTGCTGTTAGATTGTGTTCAGTGTAGACTCTGAAATTGGTCACAGAATCCTTGATGGCCGTTGTACTACCCAAAGAACTGCAGAACTGTCAATGACTCTGCAGGTGACTTGTGAAGTATTGTGACATTCTGTTCAGGGCACCCAGAACTGTAAGCCACTGTGTTACAACCCCTCTGCCTCCACGGGTGAGAGCTTTGCTGGGGTTTAGACTGTGTGTCAGTGCCCTGTCACACCAGTCTGCCTCACCAGCAAACTCCTTGAGACTCTGCCCATCTAAACCTGGCCTTGCAGGTAGCGTACAGTGAACTCAGTTCCTGAGTTCCTCCAGAGATGTCACTCTGCAGTGTCCAGTCCCTCTCACTGGACACTCACAGAATTTAAATTTGTTGCCTCCAAAGAGACTGTACACATCAGCCTGTTAAGTTAGCTGAACTCTCAGTTCCCTTTAATACACAGCAGTGAGATGGTTTTGTAATAAAACAAGAATAAATGTATTAACAAACAACAGAGATTTAAGTGATGCTAAGCAAGAACATTTTTTTTATATATATACTTATATCAAGTTACCAGAATCTCTAGCCCTCCTGGCTAGGGGATCCAACTTTCACAGGCTCAGAGGGCACTGTACCGTACGTCCCCTAAGTGACGGATACCTTAAATGTCTTTTTGCTCCCCGTATATTGCCCAAAGTCTATTGTCTCTGCTTCAAGAGCTAGGAAGGCTACTTGGTGTACAGGAGCCAATTCATGTGACAAAATATTCTTGATGTCAGTCTCTCATGAACTTGCTTGTAGGCCTGTCACTCTTGAATAGATCAGGATAGTATCGACTACCTTTGGTGGACTAACTTGTGCATGCTTTTTTGCCATGGCCAGTTTGGTATTGTGTCATAGAACCCTATGGGTGAGCTACACTCAAATTCTTGCATTTGTCGAATTTCAGTTGTAAGTGTGTCATCAACATTTACTGGGTGGTGCCACTCTACCACTAACAATGTTTACTACTGTCTCTGGGTACTTAGTGGGGTCTGAGGAATTAATACACAGCTCTGGCTTCTGACTGATGGCTTCTCTGTCTCTTATATCTGCAGCAATCCTTCTTTTCTTCTTTTCGAAAATCTTGTATATTTGCCTCATTGGTGTCATTTACGTTTGCAATGTCTTCCACCAGCCAGCTGCACATGTGAGGCTAAGAGCCCAAGTCTTGAGAGTCTCTGGTTTAAGGATGGTCCCAATAATACCACCATTGCTGTGACCATAACTCATGAAGATGGTTTCCATGTACATGTCAATGCATATACCATTTTATGTTCCTAGAACAACATGGTGCTTGAAGAAATTAATGACTGAATGTTTGGTTGATCATCTGTTAATGTTTATAATTTTTCAGTATTTGAAAATTCAATTATCATAAGTGAAAGTGTAAGAATTTAAGTGAGCATGCTCTGGGAGTACAAGAAGAATATGTCTTGTGTGTTGGTTTGGGGGAAAGGAGTGTTAACTTGACACAGCTGAGGAGTGAGTCCCAAAACTCTTCAGAAAGAGACTTTACCTAGAGAACTAAAATCAATTAGAACTTTGCAAAGGGGCTCTGTGTTCTGTTGCTATGTGCTGTATTGCAAACTCTCTTTAGGCAAATCCTTATCTGTAACAGACTGTTCAGTCTCATGGTCAGTAATAACAGGGTCAAAAATTGCAGCCCTGAAGCTAATGGCAGAATGTGCTTTAAATCACTGAACTCTTTTTCATGATCTGGCATCCGTGCCCTTGTGGAGGAGATGTCTTAGGTGAGTTGTGCGAGATGTATAGTTAATATGAATTTGCTGACATAATTCAACTTGCCTAGCAGCTTTTGAATTCCCTTTTTATGTTCAGGTTTTGGCATGTTCAGTATTGCTTGAATCTTTGATTCATTGGGTCAGATTCCCTTGGAAGTTAGTCCCTCTCTCAAGTGTGTTATTTCCATTGTTTGAAATTGACTTTTGGCATATTCAGTTTAAGGTTATTAGCTCTTGCAATTTCCAGCACACTCCTCAGTCAGTCCTGATGGTCAATGGCAGTGCTGCTCAAAATTATTATGTCATAGTGTACTTTTTTATGCCTGCTAGACCCCCTAGCATGTAGCTCATTATATGGTGAAATACTTCTCAGGCCAACCATATTCAAAAAGCAGTCTTAGGAAGCAGTATTTGTCAAATGGTTTGTTGAAAGTGCAGATCTTAGGGGTCTCAGTAGCCAAAAGAATCTGCCAAAATCCATCCCATGCATCTAATTTGCTGAAGAATTTGTTTCCTGCCATCTCAGACAGCAGTTCTCTTCTTGTGGTCAAGCGGAAGTTTCTTTTTCTGTTTCTCTTCAGCTCCTTAGGGTCCATACACAGCTGGAGTCGCCCTCCTCTTTTGCCTACAATTAATCAGGAGCACACCTAATCTACTGATTCTTCTGTTCTACAAACGATACCATTTGCTTCCATGTTTTGCAGTTCTTCTAGCCTTTCTTAAGCCTTGAGGAACTTTTCATGTAGCATGTATCATAGGTTCTACATCTTCTCTTAACTCTATCTTGTATGTTACTGGGAAGCACCCATTTCCTGTGAATACATCTTCATATGGTGCTATTAATACTTTCATATCTGGTTTTATGTTGTCTTTCTGCATCTTTGTGGTATACATTCTCTTAAAGAGACAAAGCATTTTACACATGTGTAGGCCCAAGACTGGTTGGTTGCCTCTGTCACCACCACAAATTCTTGTTTTATTGTTTTCTCTTTGTATTTACGTGTCAGTTTGCACTCTCCCAACACTGGAATTGTTTCTCTATTATAGTCTTTCACACAGACTTTTGACTTTTCCACTTTTAGGTGCTCCTTACATCTCTTTCTTTCAGTTATTATAGTGGTGCAGTAGTGCCACTATAGTTGACCTTTCTAAGTCCTCTGTGGTGTGGTACGGGTCAGAATGGTCTCAGTCTGTTCATTTTCACCTCGAGTGCATGGCACCTGCAAAATCTTTGTGAAACCCAAAATGAGAACAATATTTTAGAACATTTACATTTTTTACAGTATGAATGCCCCAATACAGAAAAACTTGAGAAATCCATTTTTGCATTTAATATATCCACTTTCCTGAGGTCTCTGCATGTTTTAGCATAATGGTAGAGCTTATTACAGTTTCTACATATTAGCCTGAATGCATGGCATTTTCTATACTTATGCTGATTGCCACATCGTTGGCACTGTTTCCTGCTTTTCATTTTTCTATCCCTGTCCAATTTAATTTTGTGAACTTTTCCCTGGCTGGTTTAGCTATAGTACTTACAGTGCCTGTGCCTTTCTCTAGGTTTTTTATTTGTGTTTCCGCTTGTTTACTGCTTGGCATATACATATTACCCTTTCTAGTGTTAGATCTATCTCCCTTAGTAACTGTTCATGTACTTTTTTATTGTTACATCCCAGGACAATCTGGTTTTTATTTACTGAGTCTTTTAATTTTTCATAATCACAGGACTGACTTTTTTGCTTTTGTTTATGAGAAACACCTCTATAGTTTCACTTTTATTCTGTGTTCTCATCCTGAACATTTATCTCTCATAACTAACATATTTTCTAGGGACACAATGATCCTCAAACATTTTAGTTGTTTCTGCAAAGCTTGCCTTTCTCTCCCTACCACCATGTGTATAGAATGCATTGTGTTCATATAGGAATCCTGTGTCTGTTACTGTTAAGAGCAGAACAATCTTTGGCTCATTTTCCAGTTTATTTGCCCCAGTGGCATTCATATACACTGCAAATTGCTCTTTGAATAGTTTACAGGCACATTCAGTTTTTCCCCTGATTCTCAGGGCTGGTGGGGGAGTTACTTGTAGTTGCGGCTTTGTAGCAGACATTGGAATGTGATCTGTCACTGGGTCCTCCAGTGTACTGTGCCTTCCACCTCTGTCTGGTACCATGTAATATCTTACTGATGAGCAGAGTGTAGTCAAGATAAACCTCTTATTATGAACAGGAACTATATACAGCAATGAGGTAACAAATTTTCTACTGCTCTGTGTATCTGCGGCCTGACACTGCCCTGTCCTGGGCTGCTTTGTTTCTGCCCCAGAAGGAAGTGCGTGCAAGGAACCCAAAGACTACCGCTAGAGTATACAGGAAGTGTAGCATCTCTACACTGTCTGGAGAACTTACTGTATAGCTCAGTTTTTTTACACAGTTCCCACACTGTGGGATCTGAACATCACTGCTGGAAAATACAAATGTTGCTTGCATAAGGCATCCAAAGGATGCTGTATAAGTAGTCTAAATACAGCAGACTAAGGATTTACATAAATGTTTAACATAAAAGTTTTACATATATGTTTTACAAAGCATATAACCTTTCTCAAATAATGAGATTATTTTTTTTGCATGAAAATGTTTTTCTGTAAAACTGAGCATCACTACCCAGTGTTTGATTCAGATTTTTACATACTTGTTCATTGCAGTTATCAAATGCAGTTCATTCTTTGGAAAGCCAGCGAAGCTAAACATGTATTATCCTAGCCACTTTCATCATTCTTTTTGTCTCAAAGGCGGGGGGAGCAGTTTTCTTTGCATTCCAAAATATACCAGAACAATCTTTTGTCTTTATTCATAAAAATGGTACCCCTGCTATTTGTTACATCCTGTAGATTTCCTCTCTTGTAGATTCTGTAATCTTTTATTTAGCCCCTGGCTAAGTATGCAAATAGACATACATTGTGAGGCATACAGTACACAAATAGCCAGGCAGGGAGATAGGTGTCTGTTATCTCCTTCCTGAAAGCAACCTTTCTGTCGTATATCAACTCCTAGTGACCAGCCTTGACTCCAAGACCTTAAGAACCTAATTTTCAGTATAGATATGTAACTCCTTAAATTTTATCCATACATACATTTCACAATGATTATGTCAACCAGTGGGCTACTGGCTCTCTGTAGAGACTTCGCATGCACCCTTCCGTGCACTGTTATGCATATGTCTGACCCATGGGATCCCTGAACAACCATATGCACCCCCTGTGTCCTCTGCCAGTAGGTACCAAGTGGTCCCTGAGTCACAGGATGTACCTGTAATATGAAAGCTTTCAGACCATTAAAAAAAATTCCTTTGTCTATGCTGTATCCACTATAACACCCACTAACAACTGACTGGCTGATTATTACTATTTGTGGGTACCTGGAGATTTAAGAAAATGTTATCAATGTTATATTGCCTTATGTGGCTATTTACTATTTTGATCTCTACTACTTACACATTTTTAGCCTTTCCACCTGCCTTTTGTGGGTCTGTTATGATAAGACAATTAAGAGACAATTAAGCTTTTCAGGGCTGAGACTGTGGCTTCTCTTATGCATGCTCCTCTGCAATATAGGACACGGGTCACTTGCTGGTGAATTCTATGTATGTTGAAGTCTTTAAACAATGATTTGACGACTTCAGCAACTTAGTCATAGATTAGGGGTCTATTATAGGAGTGGACAGGTGAGGTTCTGTGGCGTGTGTTGTGCAGGAGGTCAGACTAGATGATCATAATGTTCCCTCTGACTTTAAAGTCTGTGAGTTTATGGTACTCACTTAGCACCTTGTGGGCACTATTGGAAACATATAATAGCAACAACTAACCTCCTCTTGATGATTGGGATTTTCCTGTCTGAAATATGTAAATGCTTTTCACCCTGTATGTGCTCAAGGTAGTTGTACATGTTTTACTCAACTCAGGAGTTAGAATGTTAAAGTAAGAATCACTCCTGGCCATGCATATTTTGTGGAATGTACTTGAAAATAAATATTTTAATTAAAATTGGCATTTCTGAACCTAATGATGGCAGCCATCTTTCCTTTTCAAAAAATAAAATAACAGCTGGGATACTAACTATAGAGTACACAGAAAGGTTTGAATGCCAGTTTCCAATCTGATTTAACTATCAAAGTGAATGTTAATATTTGTAAATTAGACTCTTCATTTAAATACTGAAAGATTTAAACAATCTTCTGACTGTTAAAACTGGTATTAAAGCTGACTTACAGTTACACCCAAAGGCTGCCAAAAAGCCAGTGTCAAACATGTCATTTTATCAAGATGGCAGCCACTATAAATCTCAGAAATACCCATTGTAATTAAAATGAACTATTCACATCTCAGTTTATTCATGAGAAGTGCTTCTTAGCATTTTATTTTGCTTTGATCAAAATGAAGGCATTTTGAACAAATGAAAGCATTTTTAAGGTCACCTACTGACTTCATCTTAAATTTCTTGTACATAATATCTTTATATAGTATGCTAGTGTTCAGAGGCCATGCTCCAAGCTAATATCTGAACTGGTAGAGTATTTGGCAAAGTGCTGTACAAACAGAGGTAGATATGGTTTCTGTCTTGAAGAGCATACAATTTAAGATGATGGAGTTTGTATTATATATACATTTGCTATTTTTAAAAAAATTCTATAACTACATCAGTAAATACATATTGTCATACCCCCAGCTTCCTTTCAGACTAGCTAGTTAAACATTAGCTGATTACTAATATGGAATCATAGCAGAAGTGAGTTTTAAGAAGGAATCTGAGGACACAAGCATAGGAATAGTGTATGTCTGAGCAATAATAGTTTATATACAAAAAATGCAGGAGTTCTTATTATGAATTCAGATCAGTGTGAGCTGTTGGGACCTGTGTATGTCTTTAATCTGCACCAAGCAGTTAGGGTACAATGCCAAGATGCTTAGTAGCCTTGCTAAGGCAGGGCAGATTTCAGTAGTTCTTTCCGTTACAGGCACGCAAGAAATTAATTTAAAGGTACTATACATTTTGTTCTTCCAAACATAAATGCATTAAATACTTATTATTCATAATACAGAATTGTTATTGGATGGGAACATATATAGGCACAAATAAAATATACCTTGAATTACAAAATTTATTTGGTTGTATGGGTGCTGATTAGGCACCAGATCCTGCAAATGTTAATGTACATGATAAAGAACGGAACAACTGCTTGCATGCTTAATTATTCACATGCATGAGTGTTTGGAGGATCAGAGCCTAGAGATGTATTTCATTCATTAAACTAACCAAAGTGATTCTTATTGTGAAATCCTGCCCCCATTGAAATCAGTGGCCAAACTGCCATTGACTTCAATTGGGCCAGGCTTTCTCCCTTAAGTTATGTATCTACTGCATGGTGTACCCATGTCCAGGCTCCTGCATCTGCAAACTTGTGCTTACCAAGCCACATTGTAGAATACATGTGCCCTGTACACATGAAGCCACATCCACTCTGGCACCACATTGACAAGTGTTTGGTGCTAGGATTCCTGGGGTTGTATTCCAGGGTTCTTAGTGCCTCCCTAGCTGTATCTGCCCTAAGGGTAGGTGTGTGGTGTATTGTGGGAGAACTTCTCTGTCTGTCCCAAGCCTCCTTGCAAAAGTGCTCTTAGTCTACCCACGCATCTGCCGAGGCACTTCCTGCTTTTATCTGTTCCAGCCAAAGACAAACCATGGATCCAGCACTGGTGGAAAAGCCTTTCCTGCTCTCAGCTCACTGTTATTGCAGGATACAGATAGAAGGTCTGTGAGATGATGGTGGACATTTCAGCAGCAGTTTCAGTTATTTGGAAGATGGCAGCAGTGGGTCTCAGAGCGGTTACAGCCATGGCACAATTAAGACACCTGCTGTCATAGCTGCAGATTCACTATATGGAGACTAGTGCTTCTGGTACAGGACCGCAAGGACAGAGTAGTGGGATCACATTATCTTGCATTTACCTTTTTGGACAAGCTGAGACCTTATTCCCTTCAAATGACATCATTATCAATAGGGTCTCCATGCCTCCTGTTGTTTTAGGGAACCTTGCTTACCTTCTGCTAGCATGGCTTATAAAACTGTACCCTGACTTCGGAAGGCCTGGGAAAAGAAGGTTTAATTACCTCCTTAGCAGTTGCAGGATAGTGGTTGAGTGTACATTTAGCATGCTCAAGGCAGGACGGTACTGCTTATAAAACCTTTGGATACCTGTGTGGCAAATGCCATTTGTATTATTATGGCCTGCTACTCCCTGCACAATCATAGAATCATAGAAGATTAGGGTTAGAAGGGAGCTCAGGAGGTCATTTAGTCTAACCCCCTGCTCAAAGCAGGACCAGCCCCAAGTAAATCATCCCAGCCAAGGCTTTGTCAGGCTGCATCTTAAAAACCTCTAAGGATGGAGATTCCACCATCTTCCTAGGTGTCACAGTGTCTGTGAGGTGAAAGGCATACATTTCACATAAAGTGAAGACTGAAAACACTGATGGTTTGCAAGTCTGGTACAGGCAATCAAGAAGTGCATCTGTCCTTGCTGGGGCTAGATGCACAAGGGAAATCAGAGATGCCTTGTATGCCCACATCCTAGGTTCACCGGATGGTGTGGATATGGGGATGTGATGCTATGTGGTGTGTTAGTATACATAAGAGTGAATTTTTGTGGGCCTTGCAATTTATTTGCTTAATGTATCCTTTATGTGGGTGTTGGAGTTCATTTGCAACTGTTTTTATATGGATTTAAATTTATATTGATAGATAAAAAAATTAATAAAATATTTGTATACAACTTCATGACTCCTGCTTTTTTCCCGTGCTTCACATATCAACCTATAGTACAACCAAAACAATTCATTAACAAATATCAGAGGAGAATGGACCTACTACAGCAATAAAAGACCACATTTTTTTATCCATAAAAATTGTGGGACAAACATACCAGACTCTGGCTCCAGGTCTTGTTATGGGGCTGCTTCCTCTCCAGGCTTCTCCCCATGTCCATCCCTAACAGATCTTTGGATTCTTCTTTGAGTAGTGTCCCTATAGGTGCTCTGTTGTAAGTGTATCTGTGCCCCTGCACCTCTAATTGGAGATTTTAGGTAGCAGTGTCCGTTCAGCCTGCCCATGTGCTCTCCCTCCCTCGTGGTCTGCCTGGAGGCTATCTAGCACTGCGCAGGCAAACCCCACTCAGTTCCTTCTCCACAGCGTTTGGCCAGGAACAGGGCAAGCAGTTGTCCCTTCCTTGTCTACATCATTAGCATAAGTAGTAGCTGTTTTTGTTTCTTTTTCTCGCCTTAATAGTTAGTGTTTCCTTTCTACCCTATTAGGTAAAAAAAAAAAAAAAAGAAGAAGAAGAAGAAAAAACAACTTTGGTTTACGTTTCCAGCCTGTTAGGGGGGATTCATAGAATCATAGAATATTAGAGTTGGAAGGGACCTCAGGAGATCATCTAGTTCAACCCCCTGCTCAAAGCAGGACTAACCTCTGCTAAATCATCCCAGCCAGGGCTTTGTCAAGGTGCAGCTTAAAAACCTCTAAAGATGGAGATTCCACCACTTCCTTAGGTAACCCATTCCAGTTTTTCACCACCCTCCTAGTGAAAAACTTTTTCCTAATATCCAACCTAGACCTCCCCCACTACAATTTGAGACCATTGCTCCTTGTTCTGTCATCTACTACCACTGAGAACAGCCTAGCTCCATCCTCCCTGGAACCCCCTTTCAGGTTAAGGCTGCTATCAAATCCCCCCTCATTCTTCTCTTTTGCAGACTAAACAAACCCAGTTCCCTCAGCCTCTCCTCATAAGTCCTGTGCTCCAGCCCCCTAATCATTTTTGTTGCCCTCCGCTGTACTCTCTCCAACTTGTCCACATCCCTTTTGTAGTGGGGGGCCCAAAACTGGACACAATACTCCAAATGCGGCCTCAACAGTGCCGAATAGAGGGAAATAATCACTTCCCTGGATCTGCTGGCAGTGCTCCTACTAATGCAGCACAATATGCTATTAGCATTCTTGGCAACCAGGGCACACTGCTGACTCATATCCAGCTTCTTATCCACTGTAATCCCCAGGTCCTTTTCTGCAGAATTGCTGCCTAGCCCGTCGGTCCACAGTCTGTAGCTGTGCATGGGATTCTTCCATCCTAAGTGGAGGACTCTGCACTTGTCCTTGTTGAACCTCATCTGATTTCTTTTGGCCCAATCCTCTAATTTGTCTAGTTCATTCTGTATCCTATCCCTACCTTCCAGAGTATCTACCACTCCCCCTAGCTTAGTGTCATCTGCAATCTACCCCATCCTCCAGATCATTAATCAAGATGTTGAACAAAACCAGCCCCAGGACCAACCCCTGGGGCACTCACTTGTGACCGGTTGCCAGCTAGACATGGAGCCATTGATCACTGCCTGTTGAGCCTGATGATCTAATCAGCTCTCTATCCATTTTATAGTCCATTCATCTAACCCATACTACTTTAGCTTGCTGAAAAGAATACTGTGGGAGACTGTATCAAAAGCTTTGCTAAAGTCAAGGTATATCACGTCCACTGCTTTCCCCACATCCACAGAGCCAGTCATCTCTTCATAGAAGGCAATCAGGTTGGTCAGGCATGACTTGCCCTTGGTGAATCCATGTTGACTGTTCCTGATCACCTTCCTCTCTTCTAAGTGCCTTAAAATGGATTCCTTGAGGACCTGCTCCATGCTTTTTCCATGGATTGAGGTGAGGCTGACAGGTCTGTAGTTCCCTGGATCCTCTTTCTTCCCTTTTTTGAAGATGGGCACTATATTTGCCTTTTTCCAATCATCAGGGACCTCCCCCAATTGCCATGAGCTTTCAAAGATAATTCCCCCCCACTCCAGGTGTGTTTAGAAGACTCTACAAGTTCTTTCAGTTTAAAAAAAGAAAAGAAGAGGAGGAAAGAACTTTCTTCTGCATTCCTCATTGCCAGAAGGTGATAGCCTTCCCTCCTTCTCCCCACGGGCATGCCTGGCTCCTCCAGTTTAAAGGGGTGCCTCTCCTGCAAGGAGTCTATTCCTGAATGGACAGACATTTTCACTGTGTCCGGTGCCTGGGAGAGTCCCATATCCCTCAGAAGTGCTCCCTCTGCCATCAGATAGAGCTGAGGTCTTGCAAGAACTGGGAACTCAAGTTAAAATTCCTTCTTATGGAGAAGGCACTTCAGCCTCGAGAAGACTCCAGTGCTGACCCTGGATCATCCCCAGAGCCTTCAACTTCAGAGGGGTAGAGTCATGGAAAAGATCAACAGATTCCCCCTGTAAAGGCTTGAATAAAAGGGCTCCAAGCCCCAAAACTGAGTTGTTGGCCAGCCAGAGGAGTTCCCCACTGTGATCAGCCACCTCCGTACCGGCAACACCAGTGGTTCTGAAGCGTGTACCCAGAGGTGTCAGGGTGCCTCGGCTATGAGCTCTCTCTAGAGATTCCAGGGGCTCAGGCTCTGAGGCAGCAGTACCGCCCCCTAAGGAAAAAGACAAATACTGTACTGCTTCTGAAGGCGTGGCACTGAGAAAACCTTTGGTCCTGGGTGCAACAAAACTCCTGTCTAGGGAAGGCTGTGTACCTTCACAACCACTGGTACCAACAAAGTTCCATGGACACTCCTTCACAGTACGGAGTGAGCCAATGGTACCACAAGAGTTCCAGTAGCCTAGAGACCTGACGGTTGGGGAAGAACCACAATCCCCATTACTCAGTACTGGATAGTGCAACATCAGCTGCCATCTACACACCTGTCATGCCCCTTTGGAAGTTGCCTGGCCCTTTTTCATGGCAGTTGGGAGAAGATCACATCTGACAGATAGGTCTTGGAGATTCTTTCGAAGGGTTATACCATCAAATAACATCCCTCCTCCATTCTCATCCTCCTTCCCCATCCTCCTTCAGGGACCCTTCTCACAGGAACCTACTTCACCAGGAAATAGATTATCTGTTATGCGTAGGGGCCATAGAACCAGTCCCAGCGCAACTCAGGGGTAAAGGGTTTTACTGTTGTTATTTCCAGTTCCCCAAGGCAAAGGGAGGTTGCCATTCTAGATCCAAAGGCATTAAACAAATACATGAAGGTGCAAAAGTTCAAGATGCTCATGCTAGCAGCCATTATTCTAGCTCTAGAACTAGGCGATTGGTTTTCGGCCCTTGACCTACAAAATGCATACTTCCACATCCCAATACGACCGCCGCACAGGAGATTTCTACGGTTTGTCTTTGGACAGGACCATTATCAGTAAACAGTACTCCCATTTGGCCTCTTGTCTTCACCCAGAGTATTTTCCAAGGTTCTTTTCATCATAGCAGTGCACCTGCAAATGTTGGGCATTATGATCTACCCATACTTAGATAACTGCCTTCTCAGGGCGCCCTTGTTTCAGGACACCATACGAGCCACCCAGACTACCATGAGTCTTTAGATGCGGCTCACTTCTGTCTATTCCCCGAACAGGGATAGACTAACCAAATTGCTATCAGTACACTGCACAGTAAAGCACTCCCTGGACTGGTGGAAAGACCCATCCAGTGTCCAAGAAGGTGTTCCATTCGTGCAACCACCTTCGTTGCGGACTCTAATGATGGATGCCTCCCTAACAGGCTGGGGAACTCATCCACACAACTGCAAGGTTCAAAGCAAGTGGTCTTCCACAGAAGCAACCCTCCATATCAATCTTTTGGAACTAAGGGCTGTCAGGAACGCCTGTGCACACTTTCTGCTTTTCATCAAGAACACCCACACCAAGGTCATGACAGACAATATGACACGTATGCTTTATATAAATCACCAGCGGCGTGCACAGAAGCACTCAAACTTTGGAATTGGTGCATCCATCAGAACGTGCTCATCTCAGCAGTCTATCTACCAGGGATACAGAATGTGATAGCTGACAGTCTCAGTCAGAACTTTTCTCATGACCACAAATGGGAACTGAATTCAGACGTGCTTCAAGACATATTCGCCCTTTGGGGAACCCCAGCTACAAATCTCTTTGCTACTTACCAGAATAAAAAATGTTCTAGTTACTGCTCCAGGGCTGGCCTGGGAAAGCATTTGCTGGGAGATGCCCTCATCCTTTCATGGGACTGGGACTTCTTGTATGCCTTTCCACCATTTCCTTTTCTATCCAAAGTCCTGTTCAAAATTCAACCAGACAAAGTGAGAGTTAGTCTGATTGCCCCCATCTGGCCAAGACAAGCCTGGTTTCCTTACCTGTCACAGATGACAATATGTTCTCCCGTCTGTTCCTCTTCAGCCCATTCTGCACCTGCTATCTTAAAGTGATGGGCTGATCCTTCACCCCAGACTGCAGGTCTTCCACCTCCAGGTTTGGCTCCTTCCTGTTTCCAAGACTTAGAGGTAGTGACGAGGTGAAAGATTTGTTGCTGCACAGCCAAAAGTCATCTACTCAATGTACTTACCTACAAAAATGGAAATAATTCCAAGTTTGGTGTCATTCTGAGCACACAGACCCAACGTTGTCTTCCATCCCTGTGATTTTAGACTATACTGTAGACCTCAAGAGGTCTAAACTCTCACTCAGCTCCCTTAAGGTACATCTTGCAGCCATAACGGCTTTCCACTGTCAGGTAGACAGATACTCGGTGTTAGATCACCTGCTGAGGTATAGATTCCTAAATGGCATTGGGAATCTTTTCCTGTATGTAAGACCACACACTCCAACCTGCGATCTTAACCTAATTTTCAGAGCTTTGATTAGATCTCTCTCTGAACTCATGGCAATTTTGTTCTCTCTCTCACATTTATCCATGAAGATAGCATTTCTACTACATTGCTATCACCTCATCTAGGCAGATAGGAGAAATAACAGCCCTAACGGCACACCCATCATACATAGTCTTTTTAAAGACAAAGTAACAATGAGGCCGCATTCCAAGTTTCTCCCTAAACTTGCCCCCACTTTCCATATGAATCAACAGATCCATCTTCCTGTTTTTTCCCCAAAACCACATTGTGACAACAAGGAGGCAATCCTGCATATGCTAGATGTTAGAAGAGCACTAACATTCTACTTGGACAGGACTAAGGACTTCAGAAAGTCCCCAAAACTCTTCCTTTCATTTGCAGAAAGATCCAAAGATTCCATGATATCAGCTCAAAAACTATCCAAATGGGTCTTGGGTTGCATTAAGCTCTTTTATCAAGGACGCAACCTGTTGTCTCCATACGGAATCCATACGCACTCCATGAGAGCAATTTCTATCTTGATCACATTCCTTGAAGATGTCCCTATCTCGGAAATCTGCAGAAAATCTACTTGGGCTTCTCTGCCCACACTTTCACAGAACATTATGCGATCACTGGAGATTTGGCTTCCGATGCCATCTTTGGCTCCACAGTATTCTCTGTAGTAACAGACTCCATTCCGAAGCCCCAGCCCTCTGTGGGGGATACTGCTGTCAAGTCACCTACAGTGGAGCACACTTAGGGATGCTACTCAAAGAAGAAGAGGAAGTTACCTTGTGCAGTAACTATGTTTCTTTAAGATGTATGTCTCTGTGGGTACTCCACAACCCGCCCTTCTCCCTTTTACTTCAGAGTTCTCATAAGGGGTTTTTGCAGTAGAGAAGGAACTGAGTGGGGTTCACCCACACAGTGCTAGATAGCCTCAAGGCAGACCGCGAGAGGGGGAGAGTACATGTGCGGGCTTAACGGACATTGCTACCTAAAATCTCTGTTTAGAGGCGCAGGCTCCACCTACGTAGGACACAAATCTTGAAGAACCATCGTTACTGCACAAGGTGAGTAACTTCCTCATTTGGACCCAGGACACCCAGAGAATTGTGGAATAGCACTGGCAGGCTATCCAAACATTTTAACTCAGCCACATATGCTTTATGACTGCAAAGTGAGTCGGCAGAAACACACTAGAGCAGGACATACTTTTGTTCCTACACCCCCAGAAAGGTCGCCAAGACTAAGTGTATGTCTGTACCCAAAATGCTACAGCGGCACATAAAAGCTCTGATAAAAGCACTTCAGTGTAGACACTTACTATGACAACAGAAGGGGGTCTCCCACCACTGTACATAATCCACCTCCCTGAGAGGCATTAGTTTGGTCAGCCAAAGAATTCTTCTGTCAACCTAGGACTGTCTCGACTCAAGGTTAGGTTGGCTTAACTGCATCTCTCCGAGTCATGGACACATAGCTATGCTGATGTAACTTCTCAGTGTAGACCAGCCCTAACAGTGTGTTCTGAGGATGTATATCCATATGTCCAAGGGCTCTATGTGAGGGATAATAAGGGGAATCTGGGCTAAAACGTGTCAGAAGCCATGTCTGACCTGCTATGTAAACATACTCTTATGTTTACAGTGAGGTAGGCCAAGGACAGAATTTCAGCCTTTGAATTTCTTGTTAATCAGCAAATTAGGATGTATCTCTTTTAAACATGGGAATTTTGATGTGATCTCTAAAATGTAAATGCTTCTCAAGTTTATCAATAAAATTATATGCATTGTGTAATTCTTCTAAATATTAAAAAATTTAAATGACATACCTTAAAAATTGTTCATCTTGAAAACAAATGATATTCTATGTTCTTACCAACTTGAATTTTAGTTTCTATTGTTTAACGAAGGAATTTAAAAAATAAATAAAAAAAAAGAAAGAGACCTCATAGCATATGATTGCTTTTGCTACAAGGAGCTGTATGAAATAACTAAAGATAAATGCACACAATAGTGATACAGAATAACATATCACATTCTTATTTGCTCTTTAGAAGTTGCAGAGGAGTTTAGATGAACTGATTCCTCAATATTACAAGGCCTATACAATAAACCATTTTAAAGGAATATCATTTGAGCAAATGCTATGAATTTTTATATTTATAAATACAATTTATTTAATGTTAAAAGCTGAAGCCTGTAGCTCTGCTCACTTTCATTTTGTATTCAATATGGAGAGTTAATCCCAGAGCAGAGCTTTTCTGATGCAAAATCTGAATGCTTGTGCAGTCACAACAGCTGTCCCCTCACTGTGTGGTATCTTCCATTACTTAACTGCAGAGATGAATTTTGGCCCAGTGTTTCAGTAATATTGGACACACATGGTTTTAAGTGAGGAAGCAGTATGCTTATGCATTCATTTGAGACTCACAATTACAGTTGGCTCCAGATCAGAACAAGGAGAATACATTCACAGTATGGCCACGGCCACCCTCATGGCTGCTTGTAGTAGTTGGATCATAGTAGGTGCTGTTGCATCGAAAGATACAGTTATCTATTGCTTAGGAATTGCAAATTCCCCAAAGCTCTTTACAGCACTAGTGGTTTATAATGGATTCCTGAAAAGCTCTTTCAAAAATTTCAGATCTATCAATTTTATGTTTTTATTTTTAAAAAATTTATTATTGTAAGTTACCATGTTATTGAAATAATAAGAAGTTTTTCATTCAATACATTCAGTATATTCGTATCATAACTGCATATAGAATTAGTACGTGTTTTTTTTTTAAAGATCAATAGATTGTATGTTTTTATTAGAATTTCTATAGGATGATGGTAGTTAAGGAAAATGAACATTGTGTTTTTGTAACATTTACATACAGGAATTAAAATATGCAGCACATCCAAGCATCAAAACTTACAAAATACAGTTTTAAGGAATTTAAAACATATCAAACAATTTGTTACCTATAAAATGTTTCTATCAGTGCAGAAATATTACTTTGATTTTTGTGTGAAATTGTTTGGATATGCTTTTAATACTGTGTTAATATTCTGTGCAGCTACTTTTATGCTGCAAGCATTTACATTTAAAATCAATGTAAAACATAACTTTCATATGTTACTGAAACAAAATCGCATTTACTAATGCTTACAATCAATGTGTGCAGTTACCTATAACTTATGAAAAGCCTACTGAACATTTAAAATTCTCTACTTATCCTCTTTATTTTAAAAATAAATAAAATAGTGCTGGAATTATATTTGCAAAATTAGAATATTTATAGGTACCCTAAGAACTTCATTTCTATAGACCCCAAAGTTATGGAAATACATTAATAAAGAAGTTTTAATTCAAAACATATATGCTTTTATTTTGTACAATAAATAAAGTGTAAGGTTACTGTGTGATGATGAGACCTGTTTTATATTTAGCATTTTCTCCACAAACCACTAGAATGCATATACTATATATATAATAAAGTGGGTATGTGCTTTATCTCACACACACACTACTGTGTGTGTGTTACATTTAACTGTGATAGATAATGAATTCATGCTTGTATTAAAAGCTATGTAAATATGAATATTTGAGGCTTTTAGCATTTGATGAACAAAGAATTACGTGGTTACAAAATAGAACAATTGATAAAATCCTCCCCACTATTGGCTATATTTTACTGTCTCTTAAGTGGCAGGTTGTATTTATGCCAATTTATCTGCTTCAGGGAACATTCTTGATAGCAGAACAAAGTGAATAAAAGTAGTTTGCTTTGCAAATGAATGCAAATAGTAGAGCCTTTCGGGAAGCCCTTTAACAGGGGCAGTGCACTTTGATTATGAGTGAAGCTGCCATTTGGACATGGTGAAAAGAGCACTCTTGAACCATTGATTGGGGGAGACAGTAAAAAGTCAGGAAGGGCCCGTTAAGCTTGCAGTGCGGCAGGCGGATGTCAGTGTGGTTAGAGCACAGTGGGAGAATGACAGGCAGGATTAGTGTCAGGGAGAAGCTTTGCTGTAGCTGTGGAGATGGTCCCTGGGGTCACTCACCTCTGACTGTTGTTCTGTGCTGATGGCTCTGTAATGCAAACTGCTTGATATATGCCTGTTCATTATCAGAAATGGTGATTAGAAGAGGTATTTGTCATAAAGGATTCTTTTTAAAAAAATAGAAATGGTTAACTACTTCTTTTTACAAATGCTTAATTCAATAATCACTGCTTTTACTACTGTAGAAGGCTGATACAGAGCCTTGCGTTCTAGGAGAGGCAATTTAACATACAAAGATTTAATAGTTAATGTTAGCTATATTTGAAGAACCAGTGTTTTCTTGCTTTTTACTCAGTTTTATTTGGTTATCATAAAGGAGTAAATTTAAAAGTAGAACATTGTTTTATATTTTGGTTATTGGGCCTTGTTGCTCTTTGAAAAGTCCAGTTTCTTTCTGGGTTTTTTTCATATGTGCAGTGCACTAAAGCCACAGGGATTTAGGTGCTTTAAAAAAAAAGTCTCAGTAGAATGTAAAATTGTCAGTTTTCACTCCCGTATCATCCTAAAATGTTAAAACATACATACATTATAGTGGCTTTAACAGCTGACTGAATTGGGTGTGCTGTTTTAAGATACAGATTTATAAATAACATCTAGAGTTATTTTCAGGTTTTTTAATTGAGGACTTTTAAAAGATTTTTCTTCCTTTATAAATCATTCAGTTATACATAAGATTTTATATATTATCTAAAATGTTGATATCTTAGACTAGTTTAATCTTTAAGTAATAAAATTAAAATATATTTTGATTTTTATTGCTTGCTTTTTCACATTGACGTAAGTTAAATGTCTCTACTGCATTAATGTGTGTTTTGTATATTAAATATTTTGAATGGTTCAAGTTCCTTCACTGACAGTTGTTTGTATGTACTGTTTTCTATAACAGAGTAGAAGAAACAGAGCATTCAACTAACAAGCATTTGAAACAATATTAAATTATATTGTTTGTTACAACATCCATTATTTGATTCATTGTTCAATATTATATCCAACTACATTTTTTTTAATTTCCCAGCAAAATAAATCTTTTACACATGTTTTGCAGGCACTTGAATGGACAGAAGAGGACCTTAGCCAGCTTACAAGAAGTATGGTTAAGTTCCCAGGGGGGACCCCAGGTCGATGGGAGAAGATTGCCCACGAATTGGGTCGATCAGTGGCAGATGTGAGTTCACTCAGATTTGCTTTGTATGGAGAGTGACAAACCAGAACAAGACAGGCAGTGTAGAAGGCAGACATAGATGGGGTCCAACATTGTCTTTTGAGAGAGGCTTCAATCCTTTTAGGACCTGGAAGTGAACCATTAACTAACTAAGCAAGAAGCAGATGTCAGCAGTCTTTTGCTCCACAATTAACAGCTGTAACTGATCAGCTGTATGGGGGATTCTGGTGCTTAGAGACCTGAGCTACTGTAACCGGATAACAGAAAAACAATGCCAGTTTTAGTGTTTGTACTATACCCCTTTTAACTGCAAAAGGACATTTGTGAGACTTAGCTGAGGTTTACAGTTCTGTTTAGGCCAGGTTTTTTTTTTTTTTTTAAAGTACAGATCTGCTAATAGCATTGAGATAGGTGGTTTCCATTAATTAAACTGAAATATATCTACAAAATGATAAAACAGTTGGTATGAAATTGATGCTATTGCTGTTCCTATTTCCAGAATTTAATATGGTTAACAGTGGTATTGTGTAAAATAATTAATCTTATTCAAATACATATTTTTATAGGGGTATGCCATATATATATAAAAAAAACTTATGTAAGGATTTAGTGTTGTTATCCTGAAAACCCTGAGAATAGTTTATAAAAAGGATTTTTCATTTTCAGCAGTATATCACTTGTACATGCTCTACAGAGTCTGCAGAGGACCATTCAAAGTCCTTTCAGTTGACCCTATTCCAAAGTGTCTGGAGGGGTTAAAGAGAAAAGGGTTTAAATATTTAATTCTGTTGATGCACATTTTGGAGGTTGATGTTCTATATTTAATAATTAAAACCTAGCAAAGATACTTTCAGAAAACCAAACCTTCATTTTAGTCAAATAGTCATAAATTGTCATATAAGGTTACGATTTGTTATCTGCAAGCCAGTTTCTAAAGTGTTTTTACTTTTTCTTTGGAAACAAACATGGAAAGGGGGTTTTTAAGGACTCAATTATTACACATGATACAATTATTTCTGTTTATATTCTTTGAAAACAGCATTTTTATCCCTATCATGGTGTCATTAAGAAATTAAATGAACCTATATTATTTACAGGCAAACTGGTGGGGATCTTGATGAACATGTGACTAAGCAATTTGTAACATACTTATACTGCAGATAGATGGTGAAATATGTTGTGTTCTATTTAGAGATGGGGTGTCTCATTCTTAACAGTACTGGCCAGGGAGGGCCTCATTAGAAGACACTTTATTTTACTCAGCAGTTGTAAGCTAATATTGTATGCAGCTTGACAGTGTGTACTATGTGTGGAAAAGAAATCTTTAACATAGACTTGCACAAAAATTGTTAACAGAATCTGCCTGAGACAGATTATTATTATTATTTATATTACTGTGGTGTCAAGGAGCCCTAGTCATGGACCAGGACCCCATTGTGGTAGGTACTGTACAAACAGAGAACAAAAAGACCAAGAAATTTAGAATCTGTCTTTGAATATCTACTGGGTCTATCACCGAAGTCTTCGGGCACTAAAAGATACATACAGCAAAACCTCTCCTAAAAGATTACATTCTATACCTTTCTTCATCTGTTGTCTTGTGTGTATAAAATGTTTTTATAGAGAGCCTTTCACACATAAGGTACCCCAAAATGTTGCCCATACATGCCCAATGCTGAGGGAGAGAAAGAATACCGTTGCCCAGACTCCTGAGAGAGAGAGAAACTGAACCACTGGGTCCTCTGTCCCCTGGGCCATCTGGTGAGA
This sequence comes from Emydura macquarii macquarii, assembly GCF_026122565.2. Lineage (NCBI taxonomy): Eukaryota > Metazoa > Chordata > Testudines > Chelidae > Emydura > Emydura macquarii. The sequence continues at coordinate 40,662,662 of NW_027132559.1, read as the reverse complement.
TATGAGAAGATATATCTTCTAAGCCTCTTGCTGAGCAGGGGAGTCAGGATCTGGAAATAACCTACTATAGCATTGATTTCTTGTGGCCTGTATGTAACAGGGTGGCTTCTGCAGGAGCTAGCCAACCCTGCTTACAGAATGAGTCGTACCTGAAAGAGTTCAGGATGATTGCCCTACGAAGAGCAGCAGGCGGCTGCAGAGAAGGAGGGAAGCTCAGGAAACTAGAATGTGAAGGGCTCCTGCAGGGAAGACCAAGGGAGCTGTGATGGGGAGGAGCCCAGGGAAAAGGAGGCGCCTTTGGGGAGACCCAGATGAAGTTTGGGCCTAAAAGTTTGGGGGCCTACAGGCCTGTGTCAGATGGCTACGTTCTAGCTAGGAAGAGCTGAGAGGATGGGCTGTGAGATCAGACTGAGACACAAGAAGAGTTCTGCCTGTGAGAGAAGACACTAGAGTTAAGTATAGACTGTTGTGTCATGATGGACTTTATTTTGGGACCGTGAGGATTAAGAATTGTTTGTTACTAAGCCAGCCCCAGACAGGAGGAGATGTTTTCTACATGAAAGCCTGTGTGCAGCTCTCAATGAACCTGCAAAAGGGGGGCTAAAAGTGGCAGGGTGCCTGTAAAGTGACCCTGGCTACAAGAGGTGTTCAGTAAGCAGCCACCCTATTATGTGGTCCCAGCAATAAAGTAGCCTATGTAAACCTTGTCTATACTAGGCTTTAATCTGAACACTTCCCGCTAATGCTAGTGCATTTCCACTTTTGTGGACTAGGCACCAGCGATCACTATTATATTTATCACTGTATTGCATAGACCTGCAGTGAGCAGATTTTAATGAAATGGTACTTAAAATGACAGCAATTGCCTGAAACCCTGTGCGCATTAGCTTCCCCACTGTTGCTGCTTTGATGTTGGAAACACTGAAGTTAGGAACTACCATATATGTAGACATTCAGCTGTGTATATTAGGTTATCCCTTAATCTTGTCAAAAGTGACATGGAATCTTTATTTACAGCCTTGTCTAGCATTAGCCAGGTCAGAGGAACATTAGGGTTGTCTCATCTAAGGAATGAACCAGACCTCTTACATGTGACCTTCAAAGTGAAAAAAATAGTGTGGCTTTTTTGCTTTTTGATGATATATCAAGAAAGCCTGACGTTTTTTAGAATAATTTTTGCTTATTTTTTGCTTAGAAGTATCAAGAGTATCAAGTCTTGTTTTTCCTGTTTTTGTTGGAGAATTCTTTGTAGGGCTTGCAAACTACTGTTTTTGTATCTGTGAGGATTTGCTCCCAAGTGTTTGTCAGGACTTGGCTAAATAGGTATTAACAAAAATAGTTTTAAATAGTCCAACTAGAAATCTCTCTTTTCAAGTGTCAGTGTTTTATGATGCCATCATCCCACTGGCTCTCACTAGTCAACAAAAAGTCCTTTAGCAAAAACTGAGTAGAAAAATCTTAGTATTTTCAATGTTAAAAAAGAAAACCCAAAACCTCTCAGACCCTTATGCATAAAAAAGAAGAAAAAAAAGAGCACCAGCAGAATTTTTTCTTTCCACTTTGTAGGTCATGTTATATTCCTTTGGTGGTGGTGTGATTTGCAATACCAAACTGTTTGAGGTCCTCATTTCCACTGCAATTCTCAAGCAGAATGAAGGAATTCTGAGGGAATTGTTTCTGGCTTTTGTCAACGTGTCAGATCCTTAATGTTATTTTAACTTAGTCTTTTTGTGGTCCATTTGTTTGTTTTTGTATTTTGGCTTTTGTTTGTGTGTGTGTTTGGGTTTGGGTTTTTTAATAATTCTCATCCTGACACAGTATGTCATGTAGTATCCTTTTGGCCAGTCTTAAGTGACCAATTTTTTTTAAAAAATTGGGCTTTTGACCTTTGTTTTCTTTCAATAAAACTGCCTGAAAAGTTTGCTTTTATTTAAAAAAAAAAAATGGTTTAGAAATATCAGAAATGCAAAATGTGTTCTTCCTTGATTCTGCTAGATGGCATCTTTAATATCTGATCATAATATGTGTTGTGAACTCTCTCTCCTTATGCAGGGAGATGAAGGCATCCCTATTCAGTGCCTACAGTAGCTAGAGGGAGTTCAGGGGAAGGAGTTCTACCTTTCTGCTTATCGGGGTAGAGGAGGATAATCCTAAATGGTTCAGCAACTTGAAATCTGTACTGTCGAAGAGGTGGTGTAATAGCAGTTGATGAACTTCTTTCCTAAAGTAGCCAGTGGTTCTGTGCCTCAGTTTTCCCTTCTTAGGATAGCTGCTTGAGTTTACTCGCACACAAAAACTGCTGGAGTTTTAAAACAGGCTCATTTTGGTTTAGTAAAGCGTCAACAACGTCTCCTCTTCTGGTTCTGAGGTTTGGTTCCACAACACCTCAGAAAAATATCTCTAGTAGTCCTAGCCGAGACTCTCCCATCCTGAGCCTTTCCCTCAGGCTTGGTTTCCCTTTGGTCTTGTGGGAAGGTCATCTGTTACCAACTGTCTTTAAGCTTTCCCCCAAAGTTTGGTACAACCATTCTTCATCCCTCATGGCGCCCTTCTACAGCCTTTTTTTGAGCTTCAACAGTCACAGCTGCTGCACTTTCAATAGCTTCCTTTCTGAAGAGACTTACAAGCAGCCTCTGCTCCATTCTGCTTCTCTTATTCCAGGCCTTCCACCTGGCTACTGAGAAGAACCCCTTTCCCTGACCCTAGTCTTTCACTGTATGGAACTCTGCTACTTCTTTTACAGCCTGCACACCTGATTCCCTACTCACATGGCTCTTCCTGGTCATGTGCTCTGATCAGATATTTCAACTGAAGACTCCCAGTCCCACCTGGGAAGCTACATTACCCAGAATTCTATCTTTTAAAGACCTGAGGGGTTTCATAAAAACATGCTAAGCTATGCATGTACCCAAAGCGCTCTGTTACAGAGGGTATCTTCAGCCCTAGTGTCAAACCTGAGCTTTCTCCTCCAGCGCTCTAAGGGGCAGGAAATGTAAACAGGTGGGTTTTTCATCGTACTCTAATAAGAATATACACAGTTGTTAAATAGTGCAAACATCCCCTTTCCTGTGATTTGGCTTTACTGGTGTGGCAGATGATAATAACAGGATATAAAACTCAGCTGAAGAGCTGGTCTATATTACAAAGTTAGGGCTGTAAAATATTTCAGGCCCTGTGCAATGTAATTAAGTTGACCTAAGCCCTGCTGTAGACACAACTCAGTCAATGGAATAATTTTTCTGTTGACTTAGCTACCAGCTCTTGAAGAGGCGAATTTACTACAGCAACAGAAGAACCTCTTCCATTTCTGTAAGTAAACGTCTACACTGCTGTGCTGCTATAGCATTTCTAGTGTAGACATACTCTAAGCTTTCTTACCAAATTTGGCGTTTCTTATTTGCTTCGACCCCTAATTCCTTCTGCCTGTGAAATGCATCTCATGGTGGGTGTTAAGATACAACTGCCACTATGACTTAATAGGGTTTATATCTTTATGCAGGGTTTAAGCACACCACATCATATGACACATCAGAGGAGCCCTGTGTCCCCATGCAGAGACTGCCATCCTGCTACAGTCTATTAGCCTTCTACAAAGGGGAAAGACAGCCTCCTGAGAGAAGCAAACACTTCAAACCCTACAATACTATACTAGTAGCTGAAGCATAGTTGAGAGCAAAGAGTAGGGAATAATAGGAGCAAACGTGGGAGTGGCAGCCACTGAGGGGTTGGGGATAACTCCTCTTCCTCTCCTCCCCCATCCCCTCAAAAAAGTCTTGGAATGAATGAAGGAAGTTTTATAGATACTGACATAAATAAAGAAACAAATTCCTTATTTTTGGGAGTGTTCTGAATTTCTTACCTTGATTCAGTTAACAATCTGTTGATTTGATAGATAGTTGCAAAAAACTGAAAAGAATCTCTCTGAATTGACAGACACAAGTGTGAAATTAGAAGCTGTGTGGTCACTGCAGATGATTAGTAGTTATTTTGTAAGCCTTCGTAGTTTGGTTGTTCTTAAATTTGGGAAGTCCTCACACAATATCTTTACATTTGCTTTTTCTCCTACTATTAAAAATTACCAGTATCAGCTATGACCAATTTTGATAAGCTCTTGGTCTGACTTAATTTTATAATTTACCTACAACTCCTTGCAAATAGGGATTTATAATATAATAGACAGATCCCTAACTATGTGCACTTACTAGTTGCTGCGATAACTTTGATCTTTTGTTGTTTTTGTACTACTATGGTAATTCTAATATAACTCAAGAAAATCATCCTTAATCAACCAGCATACCAAAAACTACAAAACAAACAGGTAAAACCATGCTCAATGTATCCATGTATCTAATTATCTAAAACTAATAACTGGTAGTTTACTATGGGACTTGTAAATTATGTTAATTCCATCCAAAATGGAACTCTCAAACTGATCAGTATAATGAAGTAAGACTGTATTTGTAACTGAAAAGATAATACAACTTTAAAAATAATTTTCTCTCCAATTGTCTTGTGGTATTAATTAGATTGGTTTTCATCAAGTGTTTTGATTATGAAAGGGAAACTGGGTTCAGTTTACTCTAATTACAGTTCCTGCCTGCTGACCTGGTTACCTGTACCAGTACTCTCTGTCAGCCTCCACACATCTGGTCTTTGACCCATTTTCCTTGCTGAATTTGTAGCTTCAGGCATAGATCTCATTCCAGTCCTTTAGTGCTTAAGGAAACAGTTACCCTTTTTAAAAAAAAAATAAAAAGGGCAAAATTGTACATTTGAATTATCTAAACAGTGTGGAAAACCAATAATATATCCTAAATTAGGAAAAGAGGTTTCAAATCTGATATTCTTATTAAATTAACATTGTTCAGTTTGCCAAATGAGATTTATTACAAATGATACAACCTGTATTGTTAAATTTAAAGGCACAGAATAGGTATCCATATGTGACATAAAAGTATAATGTACATGACCACACAAGATCTACCTTGATACACATTAAAAAGTTTAAAATGTTAATTTATGCCTTTCAGCAAATGATTTGGTAACCACAAAGAACATTCAAACTGTAAAAATAACAGAGGAAATAAAAACTGTCTGGCATACAAAACACACTTTAATGTGATTATTAACATCAGGTTTTCTAAATTAAAGGCAAAGAGATCTCAGATTTCATACTTGTGAAGTAATATCATTCTCTTGCCTGAGAGGATGTAAACTGATGCAGCTTGCCTCTGCGGTCACTAATCTCTTGCATTCAGGTTGCGATAGCAGACAGATAGGGGATTTGCTGCTTGCATGGAAAAAGGCCCTGGTAGGCAGCAAAACAACGGACAGGTGGATAGATTTAAACAGACTTTACTAATTAGCATGTTGCCTGACAGTGTGAGGTAAGAGTTGGGCAGTTCTGTAAGCTTCCCCAGAGGTCAAAGAAAAGATGATGAAATAATTAACAAGCCTTGAGCTCTTCTGGCTGAGCTCATAAATGTATGCTGATTTTATACTTGTATGCTTTATTATAAAAGAGGTTGCTTAGTTTTCAGAAGATACAAACTAGGCGTATGCTAAATTCATTAGTTTATTATTGAGAAGAAGATAAAGATATAGAATGATCCATAAATAAAAGTACATTTATTGAGTTTATTTATGGTTTTTTGCCACTAAAAATCTATTTTTAAAAGTGCTGATTTTCTTAAACTGCTTTATATTTCACTGCATGTAAGATATACATTTTAAAAGCACAATTACTGTAATCACTGATATTTTAATACTGTGACCAGGGCCCAAAGCATAATTTTTTGCAGGCACAGTACAAACTTGTAACATGTGCCCCCTCCCACACACATACCACAATCCCTCATCCCATACATACAATCTCATGAGTCATGAACATTTTTTTCCTCATGGTAATGGGAGTTGCAGCCTGCGCCAGGGCCTCCGGGCCCCGGTAAAGTGCACCCTTTTCCCCCCACCATGTGGGGGGCCCTGACTGTGATGCTCTAAACTATGGGTTCTGACTGCCTCACGTGTGTTAATGGATTTATCCTTGCAAAAGCCCTGCAAATTAAAGAATTATGATTTTATTAATGGGGAATTGAAGCACAGAGAGACTAAATTACTTGCCCCAAGTCACACAAAACGTCTTTGGCAGAGTCATTAATGGAACATAGTTCTCCAGAGTCCCACTCCAGTGCCTTAACCACAAAACCACTGTTAGAAGAGTTTGTCTGGTCTGTAATGGCTAATCAAAATTAGATTTAAACAACAGTTGTTATACATACCTGCTGGCTCTTGCAAGACTGAACGTATGTTGGACTTAAAGCGCTAAATTGCCCCAGTCTGGTACTAAATTCAGTATTGCAGCATCTGCATGAATTATATTTGAAAATGTTGTGTGTTACACACTGTAGGGAAAAGCAAAAATCAGAGCGCTCTTAAATTGTGTTAAGAACAGTATTGTGTCACATAAGATATAAGAATGCCCCAATACTACCATAAAACATACTGTCCCTCTTCCCTTGCCCTGTACTGAACAAGAGATACCTAACCCTGCCCTACATTCATACCTGTAGCCAACTCCACAGAAAGAATACCACAGATACTACATTTTACAATTCCTTCAACCCCTCTTACAAAAATCTTTACCCTTATGTTCACAATATATAACACATATTATGTGCACAATATGTTCACTATAGTTACCTTTCCTTAAACTCACAGACCACTCTCAGCTCCCACCTAACTGCTGATGATCCCAATGGCAAGAAGTATCCTGTGACCTGCTATTAATGCAGCCTACACAGTGCAGTGGTGAAATGAAACTATAACTTAATACAAAATTGAACCCAACAGAAAACAGGCTGGTGACGTTAGAGGAAATGACTCCTGTGGTCAGTTACACATTGGTAAAACACCACGTCTTGACAGTGTTTCATCGGAATTGCTAAGGAGTGGAGGGGCCTGGATTTATTTCACTGGCTTCATTGAGTTGTCTTAAAAGTTTAGGACTCTGGTCACCGTCCAGAAGTTTGGAAAAAGGAATGCATCATCCCCATTTAAAAAAAAAAAAAGATTGATTAGCTTGCTCAAGTTATAGGGGAATAACACTGCTGTCCATCCCAAAGAAGGTGCTTATAATTATACTACTGAACCGACTGAAATACTGTCTCAGCTCAAAAATGAAAGACAACCAATGTGATTTCCGTACTGGTCAATCTACAATCTATGGTATATATGCTGTGCAGAAAGTTACTGAAAAATGACTAGAGCAACAAAGGGAAGTTAATATTACAGTTATAGATTTTCCAACTGCTTTTGGCTCAGTGCATTGATCAGCACTGTGGATTCTGCTACACCAATATGGGGTGCCTGAGGACTTAGTGTGCTGGTGGAGGAACTGTACCCAGTACATTCATTTCTGTTTTGTATGAGGCATTCATAGCTTTGGTTTTGTCACAATTGACCTTAAATCCCATAGATTCTGCAGTTTTTCACAGCTCTTCTAGCATTGCTGTAATTGGCCAGTAGTCTCCAAATAAGGCAATATAATCTGCATACTTGAGATCTTCTAAAGATGAATCTTTTAAATGTCACACCTCTACTTTGGCCTCCATCAGCTTTGTCATCAGATAGTCTATTGGAACATTAAATAACATGGGTGAGAGAACACATCCCTTGCATATTTATGATTCTACTGAAAACCAATCTCTAATACTTATGACCTGCCAATATTGCATTTAGATGGCAATGACATAGTTAAAACTATTCACCCATTCATTCAGTCTGGTTAGTTGATTGATAGCAGGAGGGTCTATAGCCGAAGAAGTCAGATGTCAGATCAGTCCTGCATCAGTGGCATTTCAGCATCTTCAGAGGCTTCTGGGTGGCAGAATGTCTGTGTGACAACTGAGATACAAGTGTTCAACACAGTAGTGATGGCAACTCTGTATGTGGAGCAGAAACATGGCTGTTACAACAGCTGTGGAGAGGAAACTGAACAATATTTGGTGTCAAAAGTTACAGCATATTCTTAACTTCCATTGGTTTGATTTTTGTCATAAATGAAATTCTTAATCCCATCAGTTTGCAGTCTTGCACCAGCTGAGCACATGACTGCATTGGTGGGATCCTGCCCAACATGCAGAAGAAGCTAAGCTTTTACAGAAGGTTTATAGAGTAGAGGCTGAAGGAAGCAGAGCACTAGGCTAGCCACTAATGAGGTTGGAAGTTGCAATTTCAAATAATTTTTTAAGAAAGCCTAAACCCTCCCATGCTGAGTCTTGACAAAGGAAGAAAGCTTGCAAGGAACTGTTCAAGATGGAAGTCCATTCTGTGAACCACCATGACTACATCATAGCCATGTGAATCTGCTGCTGCTGAATGCCAGCTACAGGGGGGGGGGCAGAATTATGGTTGCATGGATATATAACTTAACTCTATATTCTTCATCGAGTGCTGGTCCCTTTGGTATTCACTGTGGAGTGCTCATGCAGCTGAGATTGGAAGATTTTTCAACAGCAGCATCCGTTGGTCTTCACCTGCATCCTACACCTCCTTGTGCTCATAAGAAGTGGCACAGGCACCTCTCCAGTTCCTTTCTTCACTTGTGGTCTGAGATGGAACCCTTCAGCAGCTTTTGCTAGAATTCCTGCTTGAACTCTTTTTGGGTTTTTTTTAAGGTAGTTGTTAATTAGTGTTAGTCAGGTTTGGGGATTTTCCCCCTTGCAACCGCACTGTTTGGGACACCTAGTATGCCCAAGATCCCAGGCTCTAAGCTCTGTATCCCCTTACCCCACATCTTCCAAGTTAGTGACTCACAAGAACTGCCTGCACATTCACTCTAAGTGCAAAATCTGCTGTTCCTTTTCCCCTCATGTTAGACAGTCTTGGGAGTTCTGGAAACATAGGCACTTACTGGAACTCTCCCTTAAACCCCAGTCTGATCCTTGGCTTTCCCATTCATTGACACACCCACTCCAGGTAGTACCCCTCTGGCATCAAAGCTCCCTACTTCCGTATCCTTGAGCAAGTCCAAGTCTTGTCTAAACAGAGGCATGAGGGAGATAAAGGTAATGCTCTCTTAAGACGAGGGATAAATTGCCTCTTAAGTCCTCTATGAAGGGGAATGCTTTTTCCTTATGCTCAGTATCAAGTGACACTCTATTACCCAGTATGGGTGTGTCTGGAGCTCATTTGGAGCTTGTGTCTGCACTGATGGTACCAAGATCAAAAAGTGCTCCAAAACAGTCTGCTCAGGTGACAGGACTGCCCCTTGCATCTCACAAAGAGCGAAGAGACCTGTTTACCTTCTCCACTGATGATACCATACCACAAGAAGACTGCCTCACGCAATCCTGCCCCAGCAGATCTACCTAAAGTCAGGAATTCCTCCCACTCTTTGCCTGCTAGGCCTGCGTATTTCTTTGTTGAGGACCTGGTGATCTACACTAACATGGAATCACTTATTCTCTTGGATCCAATAATCCCAGGGACATTCCTACATCGATGGAATGTTATTTGCTAGCTCCAAGTACCAGCTATGGCATAGAGGCTCTGACAGTATCAGTTCCTTCCACCATCTGGAATGTCACAAGGCAGATGGTACCCAAGTTTACAGATTCATTAAAAATCCTTGCTGTTGTGCTTGCAATTTCATGTGCCAGTCCCTTTTAATATTATTGGATTTAGTCCCATTAAGCTGTTCAGTTTGACTTCCATCTTGGATGTGGTCATTTCTACCTTCATATCTTCCTCCCCATTAGCCACCCTGCCCCTTCCCCTAATTTCTTCATTAGCTTTTTTAAAAACTGAGGCAAAGTATTGGTTTAGATATTGGGCCATGCCTAGATTATCCTTAATCTCCACTCCATCCTCAGTGTTTAGAAGTTCCTCTCTTCTTTCCTTGTTTTCTTTTTATCTATATGGCTATAGGACCTTTTACTGCTTGTTTTTAATTTCCTTGCAAGGTCCAGCTTTGCTTGGCTTTTGGCATTTCTCATTTCATCCCTACACTTTGACCTCCAAGAGGAAGCTTTCCTTGCTGATCCATCCCATCTTCCATTCCTTGTAAGCTTTCTGCTTTCTCTTAATCGTCTGTTTGAGATGCTTGCTCATCCAGCTTGATCTGCAAACCTTCCTTAAGAAATTTTCCCTTTGCTTGCTCAGATAGTTTCTGCATCTTTGGCTTAAAATAATTTCAAGCCTCCTCCACATTTAGATCATTGAGTTCTTCATTCCAGTCCACTTCCCTAATTAATTCTCTTAATTTTTTAAAGTTAGCCCTTTTGAAATCAAGGACCTGGCAGACAGCGCACCCTTCTGTTCTCTGGATCAGCTCTGGTGACAGACCTTTCTCTTGTTCTTCATAAGGAGTCACCAGTCATGTAGATCTAGTGATGGTGCGATTCTCCAGCCTTCCTTCTGTCCTTTCTGACTGCAAGTCCTCTTGTCTTTTATTTTCCCTTGCAATATTCAGTGAGTGCAATATTCACCTCTTGGGGCTCTGAACTCTGGCTATCTCCTCTTCTTATACTAATACCTGCTCTTCTCTTCTTTCTTGCCCTCCCACTTTTAGTTACTGACTGCTGTCTTCATTTTCCAGCTCAGCAAACCTGTTCCTGAGCTGTATTTCTCCTTTACTAGCCTGTCTTTTCTTCTTACCGCTTCTCATAGTCACGTGCTTCCACTGGCCGCTTTCCTCACCAAGCAATCAGTCTCCCCTCAGAGTTGTTCAGTTCAGCTTACATCTGCGAGTCTTGACTTTTCCCTTCAGCCTCCTCTCATCTTCCCTCCATCATCTGTTCAAATCCTCTTCAAAACTCAACCATAATTTCCACCTGCATCTCCAAATCTCAGATCTTCTCTTATATTAGCTCTATAAGTCAGCACTTCAGACAAACAAAAGCTCTTTTCAGGTTCCCACTCCAGGATCACATACATCCTGCAGCTTCCACATCCAGTTATCTTCATGGTCTCTTCCATTCCTTTGGTCACTACCATTGCTGCCTCTGGGTCTGTCATAGCTTTCCTGCTTAAAACACTGTCAAGGAAGACAAAAAAAACTGAACACCACACACACACCCTTCCCCCAAACTCCTTTTACAAACTCCCCCTCAGACTGCTCTGTTTGCTGGCTCCTGTGCTGCTGCTTCTGTGTCCCTGGCTGACAGTGTCCTCACCCAAGAGGTGAACTCCTTACTACAAAGAGACATGATAGACTGTGTCCCTCCAGAATATCAAGCGATGGGGCTCTATTCAACTTACTTCCTGATACCCAAGAAAAGAGGAGGGTGGAGAGCGATTCTGCACCTTCGTCTTCTCAGTCGATTCATCTGCAGGCCCAAATTTCATATGGCCACACTAGCAGCAATTTATACCCTCATTAGAAAAAGGCATGTGGTTTACAGCTCTTGATACGCCAGACACCTATTTTCACATAGACATTCATCTGGCCCACAGATGTTTCCTGAGGTTTATGGTTGGCTCACAACATTTCCAATACAGAATTCTTCCCTTTGGACTTACCACTGCTCCCAGAGTTTTCACCAAGGTTTTCTCCATTTTGGCAGCCCATATCCGGCATTATGGGGTCCTCGTGTTCCCATATCTCGATGACTGGCTCCTGGCAGGCATCGTCCAGACACAAGGCCCAGTTTCAACCTTCATGTTGCTTGGCCTCCTTTCTTCCCTCGGAGTCAGTATCAATGCCGAAAAATCAACCTTAAACCCCACAAAATGCCTAGACTTTATAAGGGCCACCACCAATTTAGTCACAGCATGAGCCTACTTACCATGGATTGCAGAGTCTGCAAGAACTCATAATTCACATAGTCAACAATCCTTTGGTCACAGCTAGGACTTGCCTATCTCTCCTGGGCCACCTGGCCTCATGTACATACGTCACTGCCTTCACTTGACCTCACCTTCGCTGCCTCCAGATGTGGCTCTAGACTGTTTGCTCACCTAATCATCACATCATGAACCTCAGGCTAACAGTTCCCGCTAGCCCCCAAGGTGATCTCAGCCTTCCCTTCCTTCCTTCCTCACCGGACAAGATGATTATCACCTATATCTTCCTCCTAGGATGGCGAGTGCACATGACTAAACACATGACACAGGGAACATGGACTCCTCAGGAGTCCAGAATGCACATCAAGATTCTGGAATTCCAAGCAGTAAGGAAGGCATGCCATGCATTTCTCCCACTCTTCTGTTCCCATCATATTCTCATCATGTCAGACAATACCACAATTGTGTGCTACATCAGCAGACGGGGGCATGAGGTTGATGGCTCTGTGCTCAGAAGCAGTCACCCTTTGGAACTGTTGCATCGCTTACCAGATCATCTTATCTGCAGCTTATCTTCCAAGGACACAGAATGTGATTGCAGACTCGCCCAGCAGACCGTTTGTGATAGACCACAAGTGGAACTCCATGACACCATACTACAGGACATCTTCAACAAACGGGGAACTCCAAGCAGAGACCTCTTCGCATCCCCAGTGAACATAAAATGCAGCACATACTGCTCTAGCGGGGGTCAGGGACACTACTCTCAGGGCGACACTCTCATCCTCCCCTGGCTGGACCAACTTAATTATGGCTTCCCTCCTCTCCCATTCCTACCACAAGTGCTTCATAAGATCAGGTGGAACAAATCAACAGTCGTCCTGATGACTTCTTACTGGCCTAGACAGTTTTGATTACCCAAACTCCTTCGTATGTCTGCCCATCCCCCAATTGCCATCCTTTTTCTCCCCAATCTCCTGACACAACACAGGACATCATTATCCATCCCAATCCACAGGCAGTTTACCTCAGAGCCTGGTATTTGGATGGGCATCTTCTCGAGAACAGCTGTGTTCATCAGAACATCCTCTCCAGGAGCAGGAAGGACTCCAGTAGGTTTTGTTATGAGCCAAGTGGAAATGCTTTGCCTCCTGGGCAGAACACAAGTGACTTTCCTGAGAAGCTGTGGGGATTCCCCTCCTCCTCCTGAACTGTCTCCTGTCCTTAAAGGCATCAGGTCTTGCCCTCAGCTCTCTCAAGGTTCATGTAGTGGCAATTAGCTCCTTTCAGCCCCCAGTGGAAGGACACTCCGTCTTTACCCACCTGTTGATTGCTATGTTTTGGAAGGGCCTCATCAAGATCTTCTCATCTGTACAACCCATTGCTCTCCTGTGGAACCTCAACCTGGTTCTATTTGTACTAATGAAATTGCCCTTCAAACCACTGGCATTGTGTTCTGTGTCCCTCCTTTCCATGAAGGTTGCCTTCCTTGCTGTTGTCACATGAGTGAGAAGGGTTGATGAGCTCGGGGCCATGAGGGCGGACCTCCTTTCACGACTTTCTATAAACATAAATTATCCATGTACCTCCATCTCAAATTTTTGCCAAAGGACATCTCCCAGATTCACATTAATCAATCCAGTCACTTACCTGCTTTGTTCCCAAAGCCACATGCCTCAGAAGAAGAAGAACAACTCCAATCCATCGATGTCCATTGGGCTTTGTCCTTCTACCTGCAGAGGACAAAATCAATCAGAAGATTCCCCCAGATTGTAGCAATAGTTGAACGGATTAAAGGGCAGGCAATCTCGACACAACATATCTCTAAATGGATTTTGGGGTGTATTACGTTTCGCTATCAGTTATCCAGCCTCCTGGCACCCTTAGGGGGGCAAGCCCATTAAGTGAGAACCCTGGCTTTGACTATGATCTCCCTTCATGACATACTGCTTCAGGATATCTGTAGAGCAGCCACATGGAGTTTGGTACACACCTTTACTTTGCATTACGCCTTAGTGCAGGATACTGCGACAAATGCCTCTTTTGGCGCAGCTGTCCTCTGCTCATTGCTCCCGTTTGCATCCTCCCACCCTCTTCCGACTTAGGTACTACTTGTTAATCACCCTCCATGGAATACAGTAGGGACTATCACTCAAAGAAGAACAGGTTACTTACCTGTAACTGGACGTTCTTTGGGATGTGTGGTCCCTATCTGAATTCCACTTCCTGCCTCCTTCCCTTCTGCTGTGGATCTGTTGGATTTGCAATGGAGAAGGAACTAGAGACTGTTTCTTATTACCTTACTATCTTCTAGGTGCTTACAAATTGATTGTTTGATTATTTGCTACATTATCTTTCCAGGTACTGAAGCATAATTCCCTGGATTGTCCTTATTCTCCTTTTTATAGATAGATATTATACTTATTCTCCTTTTTATAGATAGATATTATACTTGCCCTTTTCCAGTCCTCTGGGATCTCTCCCATTCTTCATGGGGTTTCAAAGATAATAGCTAGTGGTTCAGAGATCTCTTCAACCAGTTTCTTTAGTATTCTAGGATGCATTTCATCAGGCCTTGAAAACTTGAATACATCTAACTTGTCTAAGTAATAATTAACTTGTTCTTTCCCTAGCGTAACCTCAGATCCTACTCCATTTACACTGATGTTCACTGTTAGTCATCTGATCCTAGCTAACCTTTTTGGTGAAAGTGGAAACAAAAAAGGCATTTAACACTTCGGCCAATACTGCATTTTCTGCTCTTGTCTTTCCCTTTTCAATGAGTAATGAGCCTACTCTGTTCTTGGTCTTCCTCTTGCTTCTAGTGTATTTGTAAAAATTTTTCTTGTTACCCTTGTATTCCTAGATAGTTTAATCTCATTTTATGCCTTGGCCTTTCTGATTGTGTCCCTACATGCTTGTGTTGTTTTTTTTTAATATATTCATCCTTTTGTAATTTGACCTAGTTTCCACTTTTTGTAGGACTCTTTTATGAGTTTCAGGTCATTGAAGAGCTCCTGGTTAAGCCAGGGTTGTCTCTTACTTACTTCTTGTTTTTCCTATGCATGTATAGTTTGCTCTTTTGTCTTTAATAATGTCTCTCTAAAAAACTGCCATCTCTTCTGAACTCTTTTTTTCCCTTAGACTTCATTCCCACAGGATTTTACCTACCAGTTCACTTAGTCTGCTTTCTTGAAGTCCATTGTCTTTATTCTGCTGTTTTCCCTTCTACTGTTCCTTAGAATCATGAACTCTATCATTTCATGATCACTTTTTCCCAAGCTGCCTTCAACTTTCAAATTCTTAACCATTTCTTGCGTATTTGTCAGAATCAAATCTAGAACAGCCTTTCCCATAATTCTTTTCTTTACCTTCTGTAATAAAAAGTTGTCTCTAGTGCTTTCCAAGAACTTTTTGGCTAATCTGTGCCCTGCTATATTATTTTCCCAAAAGATGTGTGGGTAGTTTAAGTCCCCTATCATCATCAGTTCATGTGTTTTGGATGATTTTGTTAGTTGTCTAAAAAAAAGCCTCATCCACCTCATCTTCCTGCTTTGGTGGTCTAGAATAGATCCCAGCATGATATCACCTTTGTTTTTTACCCCTTTTATCCTTACCCAGAATCTTTCAATAGGTCTGCCTCCCAATTCTGTCTCAACCTCACTGCAAGTGTATACATCTTTGAAATAGAAGGCAGTGTTTCTTCTCTTTTTCCCCTGCCTGTCCTTCCTGAACAAACTATAACCTTCTATATTAATATTCCAGTCACGTGAATTATCCCACTAAGTTTCTGTGATATCGATTGTCATAATTGTGATTATTCACTATTATTTCTAGTTCTTCCTGTTTATTCCCCAGACTATTTCTATTAGTGTGCAGATATCTAAGATGTTCTTTAGATTTCCTCTCTATATTTCCTCTTGTCTCTCCGTTTTTCCTGTCATGATTACCTATGATTGCGCATCATAAGAAGACAACATTGACATGTCATGGTCCTTTCTATGTCACAGTATCATAGACTCCATAATTGCAGCTGATTTCCAGACTAGTAAACCTAGAGTTTGGATAAGTGAGGATATGTGGAACTGTGTGAAAGAAAGAAAACAAGCAAAAGCTCCTCAGAAAAGACCTGTAGAAAAAGAAGCAGCAAAACATCTGTATAAAGTAAAGGACAAAGCAATAAAAATAGCATGAGAAGAGACAAGAGGAAATACATAGGTAACATAGCCAAAGAAGCTGAAGCAGTTGCTGAAGGAGGTAATAAATAAAACACTTTACCAACTCAATAAACTGGTAAGTTTATACTCCAGCCTGTGGGCCTGTCAATGAGCAAGGAAAGACTTTAACAAAAGAAAAAGAACAAAGAGAAATAGAGTACTTTCAAGAGGTGCTAAACATACCACCACCATAAGAAACTATTGAGTTTGGCCAAGACCCAGAACTAGACTTTGTACCATCTTACATCACAAACAAAAGTAAAAGATGCAATGAAAAAAGTTAAAATCTGGGAAGGCTGCAGGTGAATATCAAGTCACTAGGGAACCATTGAAAACTTGTGATGATGGAACCATTGATAAAATTACCAAACTTTTCAATAAAGTATGGGACCAGGGACAGTCTTCAGCACAGTGGGAGAAAAAAGTCAAAGCAACTGCAGTAGCTGGCAAGCCTTACTCTCCTTTCAGTAACAGCCAAAGTCTTCTGCAATATAAAGGAGGTGATTGAGGAAAAGCTAAAGGAAGAGCAAGCTGGATTTTGTCCCAGAAGATCATGTCGAGCAGATCTTCAACCTGAAAATAATCATCAGAAAGAGCATGAATGGCAAAAGCTGCTCAAATTTCATGTTTTAAGTATTTGACATTCTCTACTGCAATTCATTCTGGAACATCTTGAAATGTTATGGTATGCCAACAAAAATAATGAACATCAAGTCTTTATATTAAGATGTAGCATGTGCAGTTAAAGTAAACACAGATTGGACCAAATGGTTCTGCATCAAACTGATGTGTCAAACAAGGATGCAGTCTCTGACCTTCTCCTGTTTGTCATTGCCATTGACTTCCTTATGACAAATAGTGTAGAATGATACAAGATAGGCTTTGCATGGAAACATACACTAGAAGATTTAGATTTTACTGATGACATAGCTCTTCTAAATGACAGACAATTCACACAACATGCAAGCAAAGACTGTAAGATTCTCCAGCACCATGAAAGTAGGAAGTTAATAATCAGTTGTGAAAAAAACAGATCTAAAGAGATGCTGGGGTTCTGTCAAATTTAAGCATTACTTCAGAAGGCAAAGAAATACAAAAAACAAATCAATACTGTGACAGTTATGTACAAGCCAGTGAGGATCTCTAGAAGAAAATTAATGTCACAAATTGGCAAGTTGGTAACTGCATTCACCGCCTTAAACAAGATTTGGTCACTGAAAGTCTGTAAAGACCAAACTATGAATCTTTAATTTAAGTGTTATTTCCATCTTAAAGTATGGACGTGAAAGTTGGAAATTCTGCAAACATACAGACATACATTTAAATGCCTTAGAAAAATACTAGGTATTAACCAGAATGGATTTATAATAAATGCCAAGATTAGTCTGAGAGTTCAGTACCATCTTATGTCTAAAGTTGTCCAGAAAAGAAGATGGAAGTATCTGGGATGTGTGTTGGAGAATGGCAGGCAAGTCAATGGGCAGCTGAAAGAACATGCAAAGGGGGCCAACCAAAAGAATCCCTCCATGAAAGAGTAGTAAGAAAAGGAAAATGTATGGGACTTCACAATGTAGAGAATGTACAAAAAGCAACCCAGGATAGACAGGGATGGCAGAACATTAGTTGTGCCATATGCAATGTGTGATGGTGCAGGAAGGATTCAGATGGTCTCAGCACACCAGCAGCCTACCAGTTGTCAAGTTTTTTTGTGAGCATAATGGAAAAGAAGAGTTTTAAGGAAGGATTTGAGGAAGGATAATGTTTTAGTTTTGAGAACGTTTACAGGGAGCTTCTGCTAGCATGAGGGGCAACATGGAAGAAGGCATGAAGGTTTTTGTTTAAAAATTTAATAACTGGGTAATGGAGGTTGGCATGATGGGATCACAGGCAGAAGTCAACATCTGGATAGTGAATGAGAGATGATAGGATGGTGATAGGCTGTGTAGGAGCTAGAAAGAGAGGGCAGACAGCTTATGTTTGATGGGATAGACAAGGAGGAGCCAGTGAAGGGGTACAAAGAGAGGGGTAACATGGTCAAAGTGACCATAGGAAAATGATCTGTGTGGCAGCATTCTGAATGAATATCAGTAGGGCACGAATGCATTTTTCAAGGCCATAGAGAATGATGTTACAGTAATTGAGATGCGAATTGATGAGATACTGGATGAGAGCTTAAGCTGTATGGGTGGCTGGGAAAGGCCATTTTTTAGTGAACTTATGCAGAAAGGATTGACAAGATTTAGACTGGGAAGATTTAGAGAGTTTGCTGGGTTGAAGATGATGCCCCGGGTACAGTCCTGAGTGACAGCACGATGGAGGGCTGGCAGGCTTTTGTGATGGGGAGGGTCTCACCATATGGTGCCAGCCATCCAGCTTGATCCAGCCCAGAGCAGGCATTGGAGCCTGTCTTGCAGTTAAAAGCCCTGTCCCACAGCTGCCACTAGCAGGCCCAGGAGAGAGACTGCAGTGCCGGCTGGCGTAGAGCTGAGGCCAAGATCTGCTATGTGGCACACGAGCAGAGATATCAGAGTGCCCTGCCAGGGAAATTGGTCTGCTCCAAGCAATGGATCCCAGTCTCAGGTCCTCACCTGCCGACATCACAGTTAGGGTTGCTAACGTATTTCAAAAATAAGGGACTGTTTTCTTAGCACCCTCGCCCCACCTCTTCTCCCAATATTATTATTGTTATTGTTGATTATTATGAATAATAATAAGCAGCAGTACTCACCTACATTCACCAGGGGTGTTTCTTGCTGCTTTTTGCAATACTCAGCAACTCCCAATATTGTTGTACAGAGATGAAAAAATAAGGGACATCCCTTGTAATAAGGGGGACTGTTTGCAACTCTAATTGCAATGTCTCACCTCGGCTGCTGTGAGGTGAGGCTCTTAATCACCGTGCACTGTCAGCACTGCCTCCTCATCCTGCTGTCCAGACAGGAAGTAGCAGTGTCAGTCAGAGCGAATCTAGCCCAATCCCTGCCCCAAACTGGATTGAATTGGATGCCTGGCATCATGTGATGAGACACAGCCTCTTGGCCCACTGCCCTTTCTTTCTCCCTAGTATAGAAGTAGCCTGTGACCTCTTCATTTACCCCCCTCCCGCCCCTCAGCCAAATGGGACTGGCCCACTAGCCCCCCACAAGCAGCTGTGTTAGCCCAATATTGTGATTTCTCCAATGGCTGGGAAGCTCCCCAGCTTTTTTCCCACCTACAACTGAAGAGGTGTTAATGAGCCACTTGACCTTGAATTATCCCTTGTAATATGTTAACTACTGTCAAGCTGCCTAGAGTGGCTCACGACCATGAGTGCCCACCTCAGGGCAGACTTAAGAAACAAGGCACAAACCTCAAATAGGTTGTCTGTTCTAAACTTAGATTTCACAGACCAAGTATCAAGTGTGAACTCCTCAAGACTACAACTGCCTTACAATGGAGTCACAGACAGTCCCCTTGGGTATTCCAGTCTATCTTGTCACCTAGGCAAGTTTCAGAAGTTATGCTCTACAATGAAAGTTATGCTTTACAATGAAATATTGAAAAATATAACATATTTACTGGTGTAAAGTAAGGATGTCATCACAAAAATAGTCTCTCGACTGTTTACTGCTACAGCTGCATCTTCTGGTGTTTGAATTAATACGTTCATCATTTGGCGTGGTGCAATCAAAGATTAGGAATCTCATGAGAACAAAGGGTATGTCTGCACTGCGGAGTGAAGTCAATTACATTTAAATTGACCTTCACCCGCCGAGCTGCAGAAGTCGGAGGAGAGTGATCACACCACAATTATTGTGTCAGTGGATTGTGTCCCCACTATCCGTACTTGCGCTGACAATCAAAGCAGTGCACACACAGCTATTCCACAGTGCACCTAACCGGAGGGGTGTTTGGGAAGATTGTCGTCCTCCCATGATGCAATGTCCTCCCTTCCCCCCTCCCTTCTTGTCCCAAACAAAGCCTTTTCACGCCATTTTTTTGCTACCCTTCAGTCTCTGCCACGCGCATGCTATTGCCTGAGAGGAATGGAGCCCATTCAGCTCTGCACTATCATTGTGAGCATCACAAACATCTCAACTTATTCTGCAGTATTTTCAGGGTCGAGACAGGAGCTGCAGCGCTGAAAATTGTGATGTTACTGAAGGTACAAGCAATAAAATGAAACAATTCCCGTTTGCTGCAGGCTGTCACACACTAACTACAGTTGGTGAAGTGCCACTTCTGGTCCCGGGAAACAAGCAGTAACTGGTGGGATCGCATAGTTATGAAGGTGTAGGATGATGAGCAGTGGCTGCAGAACTTTCGCATGCGAAAGGCCACTTTCCTGGAACTTTGCTCAGAGCTGTCCCCTGCCCTGAAACCCGTAAGTATTCTCTTGAGACCTGCTGTGACAGTGGAGAAGCGAGTGGCTATTGCTCAGTGGAAGCTAGCAACACCAGGCTGCTATGGTCATTTGGGAATCAATTCAGAGTCAGTAAATCCACCGTGGTAGCTGCTGTGATGCAAGTGTGCAGGGCCATTAAGAGACTTCTGCTAAATAGGGTAGTGACTTTGGGAAATGTGCAGGACATAGTGGAAGACTTTTCCGCAATGGGGTTCCCAAACTGGGGGGGGGCAATAGATGGCACTCATATCCCTATCTTAGCACTGGACCACTTTGCTACAGAGTACATAAACTGAAAGGGATACTTCTCGATGGTGTTGCAGGCCTTTGTGGATCACAGGGGACACTTCATTGACATCAATGTGGGATGATCTGGAAAGGTGCATGATGCGTGCATCTTTAGGAACTCAGGTCTGTTAAAAAAGATGCAAGCAGGCACTTTCTTCCCTTCTCATCCCCAACCCATCCCCCATCCATGCAGTTTTGTGTCCCTCCTCCATCGCCCCCCCGCCTTTCCCCGCCACTCATCCCCTTGCTCTCAAGAAATAAAGAGTGATGAATTGTACAGCAGAACTTTTTTATTCTTGATCCTTAGCAGTGGAGGGGAAGGAAGATAATTTAATGTTTCGCATGCATTGTCAGGGGACTAAGAGAGGATACAGAATGAAGCTTGACTGTGCAAACACCAAAAAACACATTCCCCGTCCCTAAAGAGGCTGTCCATCACCTCTTTCTGCTCCCCTCAACCAGTGACAAGTGGAGCACGTACTGCACCTTGCTCAACCTCCTCTTACACCACTTGGAGATGGGGCCTAGGAAAGAGTGTGCTAGTTCAGAGTTTTACACGGGCTGCAGAGGGAGTCTCTCCTGCCGCTGAGCTTCCTGAAGCTCAACCAGACATCTCAATATGTCTGACTGATCCCTCATTGTACACAGCATCTCATCCTGTGTTGTACACTCATACTCCTGGGCTGCCTTCCTGTTGTCCATCTCTAAGTTCAGTTTCTCTGATAATGAAATCTTCCATCCTCTTATCTCTGTGTCAGCGGCTGTGGAGGCATTCATTATCTCATTGAACATGTCATCCTGAGGGGGTTTTTTCCACCTTCTTTTCTGCGACAGGCGCTCAGCAGGAGTAAAGGCCACGGCGAAAGCCACGCTGTCCACTGAAAGGCAAGCAAAGCGCATGGTATCCATTGTTAGCTGGTCCCATGGATGAAAAACAATGTTACAATGTAAAAAGAACTCTCCTTTATATTCCCAAGGGCATGGTAGACCTGCATACCAGTCTCTAATTATTGCACGGGTCGGAGTGCCATTCCAGCCATGGTAAGTAAGGGGCTGGTGCATCTATTGTAGGGAAATCTCCATTGCACATGCAACACAAGTGCACGCCTCCCCATGCAGAAGGATTGTGGGGCTCCCCATGTCCTCCAAAAAAACATTTTTGAATTGGCGGTCCAAAGGGTTTGGGGTGGATAGGGATAAAGTGTCACTGGGGAAAAAATATGGGCACCCATTTGCAGATCCCTGAGACCCATAGCAAAAAGTTCCTGTCTAGGAACTTGTGTTTCACTGATCCAAGAAACCATCAATGGCTGTGGAATAACAGACATTTAAAAAAACAGTATTAGGTGAGTACGGTAAATGTGCGCTATCTTCCCTAGGTGACCATGAGTGATATCAGTCTCCTGAGGGTCACGCAGGTGGAAAGGGAGGATTTGCTGCAAGCATCTGGGTACCGGCCTGGCCCTTATGCTGCTATGCTGTGTTCCAGGATGATGCCTGCACAATTAATAACAGAGTGGCGGGGGAAAGTGTACTATCGCGGTGGAAGAAATAAGACTGCCCTCCCAAGAAACCTTTTGCAAAGGATTGCAGAGTACCTACATGAAAGTTTCCTGGAGATATCCATGGAGGATTCTCGGCGCATCCCTGTGCACATAAATAATCTTTTCCAGGGTGAACCCTATGCTTAAACGCACCAACTATGTGGA
The DNA here is from genome assembly GCF_026122565.2 of Emydura macquarii macquarii. Lineage (NCBI taxonomy): Eukaryota > Metazoa > Chordata > Testudines > Chelidae > Emydura > Emydura macquarii. The sequence goes on along the minus strand of NW_027132559.1, from coordinate 40,640,280 downwards.
AGCTCATCCCCACCACCATACACACTATTTTTTTCGCTGTTACAAGAAGCTGGACTGGGGATATAAGCACAGAAATGAGATTTGCAGTACATAGTCACCAGATGTGCCTTCCCCAGCATCTCGGTCATTCTCACTTTCCTGCATCCAGCTGGGCTGCTCCTGTGTAGCAAAAAGCTCCTGGCTTTCAGGGAGAAGGGACACCCCAATCGCCTGCCCCCGTTTTCCTCCTCCTCGTCCACAGACTCATCCTCATTCATCTTGGCCTCGGATTCCCCTGAGGTATCTACGCCGTGTGGTAGTATAGTGGTGGGGTCACTGCCAAGAATTGCATGCAGCTCCTTGTAAAAGCAGCATGTCTTTGGTGACAAGCCAGAACGATTGTTAGCCTCACTAGTTTTCTGATACACCTGCCTCAGCTCTTTGATTTTAACAAGGCACTGCTGCACGTCGCTGTGGTGGCCCTTCTCCACCATACTGCATGATATCTTCTTGTAGATATCCAGATTTCTTTTGCTGACTCGGAGCTAAGCCAGAACAGACTCTTCGCCCCACTGGCTGGTGGTGAGATCCAAGACCTCAGGTCGACTCCAGGCTGGAGCACGTTTGGGACATGCACTCATCATGATCAGTTCTGCTGGCAAGCTCTCTCCATGATGAGCAAACAGGAAATGGGAATTCAAAATTTCCTGAGGCTTTGGGGGGAGGGGCTGTTTCCTGTGTACGTGGCCACGGTGTAGCTTAGTGCGAATGCCCAGAGTGGTCAGAGCAGAGCATTATGGGATACCTCCTGGAGGCCGTTGCGCTCTGCCTACATTGCTGCTGATTCAACTCATACAATTGGACTTCAGCGCTACATCTCTTGAGGAGCTGGTTTTATTAAGTCGAATTTTCACGTGATTTAGGTCAGTGGAACTGACCTCCTGGTGGAGACGCATACATTATGTAGTCGACGGAAGCCACATTCCATCAACCTACCTTATCAGTATAGACCAGGCCAAATAGAGCCTCAAAATTGTTTTTTCCTTCTCAAGCATTTTAATTTGGAAACACTGAGTAATTTCAAGACTATCTGAATAATAGGACTTGGTAGTAATTGACTTGTGACTTTTTTGATCACAGATTATAATTACCATTTTTAAAATGTTTTATGAAGGAAATATTGATGTGCTTATAACAATATTTGTAAAGTGTGTATAAAGAGATGATTTCACAATTTTGAACATCACTAATGTTGTTGATATTCTAAATTTTTCAGCTCCCTCGACTGCTCTAACTTATGCTGGGAACTGCTCTGACTCCCAGATCAGCCCATAATCTTGAAGGCCAACTTTGCCCCATCACCACTCACACACAGACACCAGACTGTCTTGTTGCTGCTCCTGAAAGTAGCACAGAATATAACCTGCTGTTCTTAGCAGTTCATGACTCTTTTCAGGTGCATTCTTTTACACTAACTTAAAATATTTTTATTCAAAATGACTATTTCAAATATACATCCTTCCTTCCGTACTTACCTGTATGACTAACAAATACCACCTTATATTACTGAAAATTGAATAAAACAAAACATGTGTTTTCCCAGTTAGTTGTTTATTTGAATTTATGCATTTTAATCAACTTGGATAACTCAACCAGTCAACTTCACTTTCTGATTTTCCTACATTAGCAAAGACCCCACATTCCAAACAATGCGAAGATTTTTTAAAAATTCCATATAAAAATCTGTTTTTCATTAAACTAAATAAAAGTCATGAAATGTTTAAATTAATATCAGATTTTGTAAAACTTTTTAAAACCAAACTTGAATTTTTGGGTATAAATTAATTGACATTAACTATTAAGGATGATCTGCAACTATTTTTTAAAATTGAGCTTTTGACCTTTTCTGCTTCTGTATGATGTATAAAGAAGGCCTCAAAGTTTGCGGGGAGACGGGGTTGGTGGGATTTTTTTATTTTTTTATTTTATTTTATTTAAACAAACTTCACTTGTTCTCTTACCTTAGCAATAACAGGAATGTCAAATGAAGTTTTGATCACTTTATGATTTTTCTCCCCATAGTTATGTAAGTGTGAATAGCCAGGGTCTGGTCTACACTAGAAAATTAGGTTGGTTTAACTACATCAGTCAGGGATGTGAAAAAGCCACACCCTTGAGTGGCGTTGCTAAGACAACCTTAGTCCCCATGTAGACAGTGCTAGGTCGATGGAAGAATTCTTCTTAGCTGCCGCCTCTTGAGAGGTGGATTTCCTATGCCAACAGGAGGTAATTAGACATCTAACCCCAGACTTGGGTGCAGAAGTCCCCGTTTTAGGCTCTGCTGCAATTCACAAAACTACCATTTGGTGCTGCCTATCCTATAGGCACTTAAACTCCCTTGGTGCCTTTGTGTTAAGGGTAAAAGCTTCTTGGGCACCTGAGTTTCTGCCTCTGAGCATGCCCACTGCGGCCTCACTCTAGGCGCCCTGATGCCTGCAGCCTAAGCCCCAGTGTGATCCACAAAGCAGGGAAGATAAGCGTAGGTCTGCCTTCATACCCATAGGGCCCTATCCTGTTGGTGGGCTCAGAGGCCACCTGTGCCCAGGAAAGGGGTTCCTGACTGGGGATTGCAAGCAGAGATAGAGCCTCCCTGCATCCAGGATTTAGGTGCCTATCTTCATGAGAGGGATGTAGAACATACATGCCTTCTCTCATCTGTATCTCCCATTGGCTAGGTTAAGCAGCTCCCTGACTAGTGTGCCAGCTTTTATTGATTGCATTCTTTGGCATCCGTCTCTCCCTATTCATTCTGTAGGGAACCTAGGTGCCTGACTCAGGCTTTGTGGATCGTATTATTGTTCCTATTTTTTTTCCAGTGACTAAATCCGTTTATGGATTCAGGTGTTAAGGCTTAACAACAAAAAATATAAATGTTGAAAAGCTAGTAAGATTTTTAAACTATCAGTTGTAATAATTTACAGTGACGGTAATAATGGATCTATGGCAAATATGACTTTGTTTACAGTGTCTTTTGAATAGACTGTTTCATAGAACCATAGAAATGTAAGACTGGAAAGGATCTCCAGAGGTCATCTATTCTAGTCCATCTCCTTGTGCTGAGTCAGGAGCAAGTATAGCTAGACCATCTCTGACACATATTTGTCTAATCTGTTGCTGAAAACCTCCAATGATGGGGATTCCCCAACCTCCCTTAGTAATCTATTCTATTGTTTAACTATCCTTATAATTAGAGAGCTTTTCCTAATATCTAACCTAAACTCCCTTGCTGCAGATTAAGCCCATTACTTCTTGTCCTACCTTCAGCTGACATGAGAACAATTGATCGCCACCCTCTTTTTAACAGCCCTTCACATATTTGAAGACTGTTACCAGGTCCCCCATCATTGTCTTTTTTTCCAAGACTAAATATGCCCAATTGTTTTAACCTTCCCTCGTAGGTCAGGTTTTCTAAATCTTTCATCGTTTTTGTTGCTCTCCTCTGGATTCTTAAAAATTTTTCATCATCTTTCTTGAAATGTAATACCCAAAACTAGACATAGTACTCCAACTGAGGCTTCACCAGTGCCAACTAGAGTGAGACAGTTAGCAGGAGTGCCTTATATATGACACTCCTCTTAGTACATCCCAGAATATTAGACGTTTTTGCTGCAATTGTATCTCATCGTTGGCTTATATTCAATTTGTGATCCAATGTTGCTGCCCGATCCTTTTCTGAAGTTATTCCCCATTTGTAGATGTGCATTTGATTTTTTTTCCTTCGTGAGTATAATACTTGGGTGCTTGTCTTTATTGAATTTCATCTTGTTGATTTTAGACCTTTCTCCAATTTATCAAGGTCCTTTTGAATTTTATTCTGTTCTCCAAAGCGCTTGCAACCCCTCCCAGCTAGATATCTGCAGATTTTATAAACGTACTCTCCACGCCATTAGCCAAGTCATTAATGAAAAATTTGAATAATACCAGACCCAGGACAGATCCATGAAGGACCTCATTAGATATGTTCTCCTAGTTTGACAGTGAAACATTGATAACTACTCTGAGTACAGTTTGTCAACAGTTGTACACCCACCTTATGATAATTTCATCTAGATCGTATTTCCCTAATTTGCTTATGAGAATGTCATGTGGGAGCATGTCACAGGCTTTACTAAAAATCAAGATAAATAATGTCTAATGCTTCCCCCATCCTCAAGGCCAATAACTCATCAAAGAAGGAAATTAGGTTGGTTCAACATGATTTGTTCTTGACAAATCCATGTTGGCTATTATTTATCATCCTATTTTTCTCTTTTTGCCCACAAATTGAGTGGTTAATAATTTACTCCCATATCTTTCCAGGTATCAAAGTTAGCCTGACTGGTCTCTAATTCCCTGGGTTCAGTTTTTTTCAATTAAAGATTGGTACTGTTTGCTGTTCTCCAGTCCTCTGGGATCTCACCCATTCTCCATGAGTTCTGGGAGATAATTGTTAATGGTTCCAAGATTGCTTCCTCTAGTTCCTTAAGAGCTCTAAGATGAATTTTGTCAGGCCCTGCTGGCTTGAATACATTTAATGTATCTAAATATTCTTTGATCTGTTCGTTCCCTATTTCCCTTGAGTTCCTTTCCCCTTGTTGTTAATGTTAATTGTGTTAAATTGTGTTAAAGCATCGCGTCACAATTAACCATTTTAGTGAAGACTGAAGCAAAATAGGCATAAAAATCTCAGCCTTCTTGAAGTCATCTGTTGTTTAGACTCTTTCCTTGCTAAGCACTGGACATGCACTTTCCTTCAGCTTTTTCTTCCTCCTAATGTATTTATAGAACCTTCGTATTGCCTTTTATGTCCCTTGCTAGATGTAACTCATTTTGTGCCTCAGCTTTTCTGATTTTGTCCCTACATACTTGTGCTATTCTTTTGTCCTCCTCCTTAGCAATGTATCCATGTTTCCACTTTTCGTAGAATTCTTTTTGATGTTCAGGTCATTAAAGAGCTCCTGAGGGAACCATATTGGCCTCTTACTATTTTTCCTATCTTTCCTTCCATCAGGATAGTTTGTTCTCTTGTCTTGAATATTGTCTCTTTGAGGAACAGCCAGTTTTCTCCTGAACTACTTTATCCCTTAGATTTTCTTCCCATGGGGCCTTACCTACTAGTTCTCTGAGTTTTGTTAAAGTCTGTGGTTTTTTAAAATCTATGATCCTTATTCTGCTGCTCTCACTCCTTCATTTCCTTAGAATTATGATACCTATCATATCATGATCACTTTCACCCAAATTGCCTTCCACGTTCAGATTTGCAACCAATTTCTCCATTAGTCAGAATCAACTCTAAAATGGTTGCTCCCTGGGTACTTCCTCCACCTTCTAAAACAAAAAGTTGTTCTCAATACATTCCAAGAACTTACTGGACATTTTGTGTTTTGCCATATTACTTTTCCAACAGATCTCTGGGTAGTTAAAGTCCCCTGTTGCTACCAAGCTCTTGTTTTTGGATATTTTTATTTGTTCTAGAAAAGCCTCGCCCACCTCCTCCTCCCGATCTGGTGGTCTGTAGTAGACCACTGCCATCACGTGGCCCCTGTTTCCCCCCTTTCCCTCCCCCCTCCATTCCCCTCCAGGCTTAGCCTGAAAAATCAGCTATTAACAATTTAAAACTGGCATGGCCTGCTGAATAAGAATAGCATTAGTATGATACCATAGTAGTATTTTGTAAATGTTAAAATGTTAGTATTTTGAGGTAAGCTGGTCATGACATCTTTAAAAGCCTGAATGAATAATGTAGTGTTAACAATGCAGGTTTTAATTGGACTTTTTTTTTTAAACAGGTTACTTTGAAGGCCAAGCAACTGAAGGAATCTGTCACACATACTCCAGGTGTGTGTCCCTAAGTCCTGATTAATGCTTGTTAAAAACAAATTATTTCTATTATGTGTTTCCAATGTATAGCCCATTTTTCAGCTGTTACAGTGATGTTTGTGGTCCTGGATGTGGAAGCACCACACTCCTGTTTTCAGCAGACACAAAGGTGGATGGACATTCTGAGGGAGGCCTCCCACTTTAGAGGTGGCTATGTAAAGGCTCTCTCTAGGGTATTATTATTCTGTTTCTTTATTTTATTACAGTGGTGTTCACAAGTGTGCTAGACAATTCAGATATGCCAAAAAAACAAAACCCAGATAAGTCCCCACCCTGAAGATATTACAACTGAATTGAGGAGCTTGACAGACAAAGGGATATAGGTTTGGGGAATACAGTGCAGGAGTTTTAACAATGTATTTAACCCCATGTCTAGTTGCTGCTATTTTATTTGTTAAGCTTTTTATTTCTTTTTCTGGGGAAGAGAAGATATTTCAACCCTTGCCTATTTCCAATTTATTTTATTTTAACCCTTGCTTATTTCTGGGGGGAGAGGGAGCTTATGGTTTGAGTGAGTAATCAATTTTTAAATGTTCTAGATTTGCAGTTCTTGCCATAATTGTCTACTACAGCTTAGCAAATACCAGAAAAACTTTACATTATTTGCTCAAATTTAAAATGAACTCTGTCTATTTTGTCATCTTTTCTGTGTGTGCTTGAATGTTGGGGGAAAGCAGTCAAGTTTTAATCCCATACATGCTCTCAGAAAGCAGATTTTAATCTTGCAGGATCTAGCACTTCTTATAGTGAATTCACACTCACATGCAAATACTACCAAAACTTCCATATTTATATAGGATGGATGAGGGACAGGGATTTTGAAACCCTTCACAAGAGCCATGACATGGCCACTAAATGAGTCCCACAAGGATCTGACTGCACCTTTCACAGCTAGGATGGAACATACATGCTTACTTTCTTGCTGTGATGAAACAACTAGATACAAATTGTAACCAATCAATACATGTTACAGTAGATTAATCTTTCCAGGAATTATGAAAATCTACAGTTTTCTAAAATTCTCCAATCCTCTCCCAGAGAAGATTTAAGGAGGAAGGGGTAGATTGAGACTGACAGATGTGGGAGGCAGCCAGTGGATAAGGGATGAACAAAGGGGACAAAGAACAGAAGTGGACCAAGGAAAGCAAGATCATTTACAATTAAAAAAAATAGGTCAGAGTGTTAGACAACAGAGAATGGGGTAAATATGAAAGACAAGGAATGAGAGGAGAGAGGATTATAAACTGTAAAGAAAAAAATAAAGGAAAGAATAACAGAGAAACAGACAAATGAGAAGAAGAGATGGGTCTGATGGACTTATTTGGATATGGAAGGAGAGAAAAGAGGAATAACCACATCGAAGGGGGTGGGGGGAGGAAAATACATGCAATGTTTAGATTAGTGATTTTTTTTCAGGTGTTCACTGTATTTCACTTGCATTTTTTCCTTATCTCTAAGTTTGCACACTCACTTTGGCTGACTGCCAGCCCACTGAGAGCGGGCTATGCCACAGTCCTTGTCCCTGCAGTTCTGCTGGTTTCTGGGGGACTCTGTAACCTGGTTTCTCAACCGTAAGGGCTCTCCTTTCTCTTTCTCTCACTTGTCACCACCCAGTTCCCTTTTCATTTGACTTCAGTAGGTTTTACATGTAAATGCTATTTCCAACAGGTACTATTAGGCTCTCCGAGCTTAGAAACTTGGCCCAGAATTCTAGAAATGCCAAAACCAACATGAATTTGCCAGACCATATAATTACACATCGAGAAATAGATGAGGTGGAGGAAGAAGAGGAGGAGAATTCTGATCGTGACCCAGAACAGATGGATATTCCTGCAGATCACAAAGAGCCTATGACGAGCGAAACCAGACATCGCAAGCGAAAAACAGCCAAAGCATCTGAAATAACTCTAGCGACAATGAAAGAGGTGGCAGAAGATAAATGCAGGGGAAAGCGTCAGAAAGACTTTGACAACACAGAACAGGATGAATATAGCGATGATGAGAGCAGAAAAAAAGAGAAAAGTCACAGTTCTGAAGAACTGTGGACTCAAAATCAACAGAAACTTCTTGAATTAGCCTTACAGCAGTATCCAAAAGGCACATCAGACCGCTGGGATAAGATAGCAAAATGCGTCCCAGGAAAAAGTAAGGTAGGGTCATTGTTTTGTATATGAGTAGATTACTAGTAAACCAATATGATATCTGGGCAGGGCTTTTCCTACCAATTGGCTACCAGCCTGAGGTCTTTAATCAAGCCTGTCACTAACTGCTAACTCAAAGGGCATTATCAACGCATATACAGATACTTTATTTTTGTTTAATTTAATTTTTTTCTTTGTGTTGAAAAATTAAGTTGAACTGCCTGCCATTTCTTTTAAAGTGTCAGTCTTTGCCCATAATTAAAAACTTGAAAGGCTAGAAGAAAGTACATTCTAGTTTTAAACAAATTCTGATTGCTGAATTTGGTGACTGATTGTTTGATAACCTGCCCTGTTCACATTTTATATAGCACCTTCTGCAATGAATGCTCGCCGAACGAACGATTAAAAGAAGTAATTCCAATGCAAGTGTCAGAATGCTCAATAATCTGTTTAATATTCCAGTATATGAGAATATTTTTAGATATTATAGTTTTTCTTTACACAAGTCATGGTATTTAATTTGCAACCAATGAAGCAAAAGCACATGAAAAAGCTGAAATTATAACCCTACTAGATTATATGGAAGAAAAGCACTGGGCAAAGCTAACGGAAGCAATGTGTCCATGATTAATGACCTCTAGTTTGTCATTGGGTGGGTTCAGTAAGAGCCTAGTGTTGGTGACAATTCAATTTGCAGTGCAATCCACTGAAACTTCAGGATATCTTCATCCTACTTGCACCAAAAGGTCAACGTTAGGGAGGAGGAAATATAGGTGGGGTTCCACAAACCATCTTTTTAGCTCCCAAAATTGTCTGGCAGTTCACATTTTAGGAAGGGTTTGCTACATTAGAGTGATGGTACGGGCCTTTCTACTTTTGGAAATTTATGAAATAGCTGTTCTGGAATCTACACTTGGATAGTTATTTTGGCAAATTTCCAAGGGTAGACAAGCCCTATGAGCGAGGCAATAATTTTCATACACTGTTGACAATATTATGGAATTGTGCTACCTCCCTGTTTTTAATAGTTATTCTACTAGATCAGTGGTTCTTAACCTTTCCAAACTACTGTACCCCTGAAGCCTGAGTCCCACCCCCTCAGAGCTGAGGCATGTAACTTAGTTTCATGGCGCCCCTGTGGCTCCAGGCAATTGCCTTTCTTGCCACCCCCAATACCAGCTCTGCACTTGCGACCCCTCTAAAACCCCAGGTTAAGAAACACTGTACTAGATGTTTTCAAGAAAGAGACTGTTGACATAAGGCAAATTTTCTCCTATTTTTCTCTGGTCTCTATCAACATGAGTTATCTATAAAGGACATCAAAATGAAAATTCTATTTGTAATCCACTTTTCTTGATCTGTGGATTGCTCTTCCTTCTAAAGGTCAATACATGGGTGAATATTCTACATTTTAAAAAATAGTAAAGCTACTTTTAAAACATACTTAACTGTTTTTATATGAGGTATAATGTTTGCAGGAGAAGCAAAATGAAGATACTAAATCACAATTAATACTTTTAAAATATAAAAACTGTTTTTTGTTTTTTGCAGGAAGATTGTGTGACAAGATACAAGTTGCTTGTTGAACTAGTACAAAAGAAAAAAATGGCTAAAAGCTGAATCTTCTGAGCAAAAGAGTTTTAGTTCTATTTTTCAGAATGAGATTGTATTTTAAATCTCAAATGCAGAAATTTGCATTTTTGTACCTCAGTATTTCTATACGTCATGTGCCTTAGTAAAAGAAAATATCAATAAATCTTATGCCATCTTGCTTAACCATGTTCTGTGTTAAAAAGATCTAAATGTATTTTTGTTTTGGAGAGCTATTTATATAGACATCTTCTTGTATAGGTCTTGGTAATTGGTAGATCTTTAAGAAGATCCTAGTAGTTTATTGCATGGTGACTTCAATATGAATGAATGTGCAGTATATAAAAGGTAAAAGGTCTCACCTTTAAGGAGGCAAAAGATGGTTTATATTAGAGATGCTCTGAAAATTTAAACAAACATGAGATTGTTGAAAAAAATTAACATTTTTCTTTAGACACACACTGTGCATACTCATGTGTATCTGCATAGGTACATACAATGTGTGTACATTTAAATGCATGTACATGTATTATGTAAAAGTGTGTGTGCATTTGTTATATGTTTTAGATCTATGAACTTCAAACACACACATATGTCTATTATGCCTGGAATATAATTGCGCTTTCACATATTTTACATGATAATACACAGTAATATTAAGTAGGCTATTATTTCGTTATATTTTAATTAAGGTTTTTTAGATGGGTTTTTTAAATTGAGAAAGGCTTCTAACATATACAATTGTTTCATATCATTCAGATTTCGAATTACAGAATTTGATTGAAATATTAACTTGCATATCCCCTCCATTATTTTAATATGTATTTCATATTTCAGTGTTCCTACATTTTTTATTTTTGCTGCCTCATTTTTACAGTTGAACAACTTGCTACAGTGTTTTTCACAACTTCGGAAAAGCTACAAGAAGATTTAAACAACAGCGTGATAAGTACCTAAAGGTCAATAAATGGGAGAGATGAAATATACTCTTATGCAAGAACACAGGGAACTACACCATCTTTCAGAATTACTCCCACTCAAATTTAATATAAATAATAAACTCTGATATGCTTTACAGGCCTGTTTTTTTATTACAGGGATGCTAGGCACCTACAGTTCAAAGCTGAAATCAATGGAAGCCGTTTGTGGTCAGGACTAGAGCTGGTCAGAAATTTTCCGATTAAACACTTTTTCTTCAGAAAGTGCTGATTCACTGAAATAGAAACATTGCAGAAATGTGTCAATTTTGACAAAATTTCATTTGGGAGAAGAATAAAGGAAAAAAAGCATTTCAATAAGGTCAAAATGTTCTGTTTTGACATTTTCAGAATGAAGCATTTCAATTTTATGTTTCAAAATTTCATTTTATAATTGTATATATATATAATGTGTGTGTATATGTATATATGTGTACATATATATATACACACACAATGTAAATAAAAATGTCAAAATTGAAACAAAATGTTTCAGTTGACCCACACCAATTTAGTTTCATGGGAAATTTTGAAGTTTTTTGGTCCCATTTGAAAGGAAAAATTTTTGAAATTGTGGAAATTTCCATGAAATGAAAAATCTGATTCCTGCCCAACTCTGCAAATTGTGCCCCTCCTCCCCCTCTCTCTTTTTAAAATTGAGTTTTCCTTTTTACACAATTATTTTTCCAAATAAAAATTCTAAGCTGCAAATCTTACCTTCATACACCCAAAGTTAATTTTAGTAATTGGCATGTATTATATCAATTGTTCAATCATTCAGTACACTTTTGGAACCAGATAATATTACATATACAGTATGTCCTTTTCAGTCACTTAGAACTTCATTTGTGGACCAACTTATTTCATTTCATTAAGGACGAAGGCCCAGAGCCTCAGAGGTGCCTAACTCATTATTTCAATGAGAATTAGGCACCTAAATACCTTTGAGGATCTGAAACTAAGTTCCAGCAAATGTAAAGTTTGTGTAAACCATTTTTTTTAGTTATGTGACCATGGTAATTAACATTAATATTTTAAAGGGTGTGGGGGAGCAGTTTATGTTTGAAAAACTTCACTGATTTTCCTGATGCTTTCTGTGCACAAAAAACACCTCGATAAATCTACAGACTAGGGAGGAAGGGGTGGCATTTGCAACAATTTAGTAAAAATAGGGATTTAAATTAATGGATTGTATCTTTCAATTTTGCTTTATCATGTGGCTGTCTAGCAGGGAAAACAGGAAGTTTGCAGATCAGATTCTTCAGGAGTGTCTCAGATTTTGTTAAATACAACTTTAACTGCCTTATCCTGTTAGATTTATTTATAGATATAGATATAAATAAAACTATCTATCTATATATATATATATATAAACACACACACATACATGCACTCTCTCTCTCTTGGGATCTTGTGAATATGTTTTCTCACACAAATCCTCTGGCCTGGGAACTAATGAACGGGTGAACCGTGTCCCCAAAGGCAAGAAACCCTCAGTATTTTGGCATCCAAACTACTCCTGCTATATAAACTCTGGAACTGCTGTACAACCCCACCTACCTGCTCTGCAAAACTCCACAGTAGACAGCCTGAGCAGACATTGGTCACCAAATCATGAGGCTCCATTCTCCAAGGCATCCTCAGACTGGGGCCACCTTCCAATAGACATTTTTGTGACACACAGCAACTGAAAGTGCTGCAGCTTCTGTTCGGAGGGGAGCATGAGCCCAGGCTTTCTGCTGGATGATTTCCTCATGCTGTGGACAGGAGGATTATTATACCCCTACCCGTTAATCCCCAGAGTACTCTGCAAGATCAAGCAGAACTCCACCAGACTGACCCTAGTAGCTGTGGCTTGGTTAAGACAATTGGGAATTTTGGATATTCTGAGACTCTCTATCAGGCTTTGGTAATCAGGCCTGGTGGTTGGAGCAGTGGTCAGAAACAGGTACCAATGGTCAAATCTGGACCTAGAGTCAGGACCAGGACGAGGGCAGCACTGAAACTGGTGTCCAGGGACAAGCCACGGGTTGGAACCAGAGTCAGAGTCTTCAGCCAAGCTAAATCAGGATTGTAGTTGTAGTACAGATGTAGGCCAAAGGTCAAAGTTGGATTGGAGTCAGCCCAAGGATCTGGGTGTCAGGAGGCAGGTGCAGGGCAGAGTGGGTCAGGAACAGGACTGGAGTGAGGTCGGAATAGGGTACTGACAAGGCTGAAGTGGGCTGGAACAAGGCTCAGACAAGGCTGAGGCAGGAATATGGACAGGATCAAGAGCATGCTGCAATCCTAGGAAGCCTTAACACCACAGGCACCATGAGGGTTCTTAGCTGAATGGTGCTGTTGCACACCCTAACTTGTGGCTCTGGCAGTGAGAGTGAAAGACCTATATCTTGGGAGTCATCCAACCTGGGCCCTACCCAGGGATAGGTTTCTGCAGAGTGCCTGAGGGATAAGTCATTGCAAGCTCTGCTAGAGGGGTGAGTTGTAGCTGAATGAGCAGCCCTGGTCTGGCTGCAGGTTTGCCTCACACTCTCAGCTTACCAACTCAAGACATAGTACCAGATCTGGTGTCACACTCCAAAGGGAAAATCTTTCAGCTGAACCTAAAATCCTTCTCTCTCGTGGTATGGCTACTGAATGAATGTTGAGTATAGAACTCTGCTGCTTCTCTCCTTTTAGAGGTATCCTACTCAGTATCAGGAAGGATGCTGCAAGACAGACTTATTTTGTGTAATGGACAAAATTTTCTGTCTGGTGTCAACAGAAATCCTTGGACTTGCTGGAGGTTTTAGGGCCCATCGTTCTAGACTACTTGCTGGAATTAGAGCAATGTGGTTTGTCACTCAGCTCAGTGCAGGTACATCTAGCAGCCACCCGAGCACATCATCTGCCTATAGAGGGTTAATCTACCTTCTCATACTCAACAGTCATACATTTTCTAAAAGGCAGAGTAAGAATGCTTCTACCTCTTCAGGAGCCAATTTCCTCAGGAGTGTCAACTTGGTTCTTTCAGCACTTAAGGGTGCTCTGTTCAAACCTATGACTGTGTTCTCTCCTACACCTGTCTATGAAAACTTCATTCCTGATAGCCATTACCTCAATGAGGAAGTTAGGCGAGATCAAAGACCTGATGACTTCTTATACAGTCTTCCATCTTCATAGAGTATCCTTGAAGAACACCCCTGAAGTTTTTAGCAAATGACGGAATTATGAAGTTTCTTCTAAACCAGCAAATTCACTTATATTTTTTGCTAAGCCTCATGCTTGAAAAGCAGAGGCTGCTCTCCACATATTGGATGTTAGAAGAGCCCTGGCATTCTATCTACAAAGAATGAAGCAATTCAGATCTTCACCAAGACTCTTCGTAGCAATTGTGGAAAGGTTGAAAGGCAAATTTATATCTTCCCAACATTTTCTAAATGGATATCTGGCTGTGTAAGAGCTTGTTATGACACAGTGAAGAAGGGCCTGCCTACTGCCTTTAAAGCTTTCTCTACTAGAGCACAAGCACACTCAGCAAGGCAGCCACTCAGCTATCTGGAGGTCTATTCATATATTCACTAAGCACTATGCATTTACAAAAACCTCCAGATCAGACTCTGCATTTGGCAAAGTATTATTACAATCCTCATTCTTCTGGACTCTGACTATCACCTGCAAAGCACTGGTTCCCTGTTTGGGAGTCACCAATAGTGAAATATCCAGTCAATCAAAGGAGGACAGTCACTCAAAGGAGAATGAGAAGTTACTTACATCTACAGTAATTGGTGTTCTTCGAGATGTATTGTCCATATATACATTCCATGACCTGCCCACTATCCCCTCTATGTTGGAGTCCTTCATCTGGAATGAGGAGAATCTGAGGGCAGTTGCATCAACCCTTTTATGCCCTTGCTGAGGAACATGAGGAGCTTATCTTGCTTCAGTTTTCACTGAAAAGGTTAATTGTGACTAGATAACTCAACACAATAGTATTAACAACAAGGGGGAAGGAGTGCAAGCCAAAATAGGGAAAATGACGGTTACTAATCTTCTGTAACTGTTGTTCTTCAAGATATGTTGCTCATATCTGTTCCAAATAGGTGTGTGCATGCTGCATGCACAGTCCACTGGAAAGTTTTCTCCTAGTGGTACCCGTAGGTTGGCTCTGGCGCCCCCTGGAGTCGCACTTTCATGGTGCCCTATATAGGGCCCTGCTGACCCTCCACCTCTTCAATTCCTTCCTGCCAGCTGGCTTCGACAGAGGGGTAGGTGGGTGGGTCTTTGAATGGACATGAGCAACACATCTCAAAGAACAACAGTTAAAGAAGGTTAGTATCCTTTTCTTCTTCGAGTGCCTGCTCATGTCAATTCCAAGTAGGTGATTCCCAGGCTAAACTGTAGGAGGAGGGGTCAGAGTTCAAAGTCCCACAAACTGAAGTATTGCTCTGCCAAAAGTGGCATCATCTCTAGCGTGTTGGATAATAGCGAAGTGAGCAGCAAAGGTATGAATAGAGGACTGTGTTGCTGCTCAAATGTCCTGGATAGGAACTTTGGCCAGGAATGCCGCAGAGGACGCTGTGCTCTCGTGGAAAGAGCCATTAATGCTGGGGTGGGTACCTTTACCAAGTCGTAGCACATCCTGATACATGAAATGATCCCTGACTAAATCCTTTGAGAAGAAACCAGCAGCTCCTTCATTCTGTCTGCTACTGCTATGAAGAGATGAGTCATTTTCTTGAGTGGCTTGGTTCTCTCAGTGTAGAAGGCCAGGACACACCTGATATCCTGCAAATACAGTCTACATTCCCTAGTCTTAGCCTGTAATTTCAGGAAGAAAACTGGGAGGAATATGCCCTGGTTCGCATGGAACTGGGAAACCATCTTTGGTAGGAAGGCTGAGTGCAAATGAAGTTGGACCTTGTCTTTGAAGAAAGTTGTATAGGGAGGTTCTGAGGCGAGTGCTTTGAGCTCAGATATCCTCTTGACAGAGGTTATGACTATTAGAAAGGCCACTTTCCAAGATAGGTATAGAAGTGAACATGTCACAAGGAGTTTGAATGGTGACCCATCAGTCTTGAGAGAACCAGGTTGAAGTCTGGCAACATTGGAACTGACAAGTGCATAGGTGGGTACAGCCTGTCCAAACCCTTCAGTAAATGTGCAACCAAAGGGTTAGCGAAGATCAAGCGCCCTGCAACCCAGGGATGGAATGCTGAGATGGACGCTAGGTGGACCTTAATTGACTATCCGAATAGTCCCTGTTTCTTCAGGTGTAATAAAGAGTCCAGAAACATTAGAATTGACACCAGCATGGGCTGGGTGTCCTTTTGGGCAGCCCAATCCAAAAACCTCTTCCACTTGGCTAGGTAAGTGGCTCTAGTGGAGGGTTTCCTACTGCCATGAAGGACCTCCCTAACCAGTTCCAATCATAATATTTCCAGGGGGTTCAACAATGGAGCTTCCATGCCATGAGGTGCAGCGACTCTAGGTTGGGCTGTTGCAAGGTGCTGTATTCCTGAGTAATCAGGTCCAGGAACAGAGGTAGAGTGATTGGAGCGTCCATTGAAAGGTCAAAAAGTGTGGTGTACAAATGCTTGCAAGGCCACAGGAAGTTTCTCTCTTTTGTAGTCTACGATGCCCCGAAGGGCCAGAAACTGAGTCTTTGGGAGGGATGCTCTCACCTCACCAGAGTCCAGCACCACCCTCAATGAATTCTATCCTTTGGATGGGCATGAGTGTCGACTTTTGTTCATTGATTATAAGGCCCAAGCTGTCAAAGGTAGACCTTATCAGTCTCACATCTGCCTCCACTTGCGCTCTGGTGCATCCCTTGGCTAACCAGTCATCAAGGTAAGGAGACACTTGTATCTTTCTCAAAAATGCCGCAACCATCGCCATGCATTTGGTGAATACCCAAGGGACTGCAGACAGACTGAAAGGAAGACTGTGAACTGATAATGGGCCTGATTGACTACAAAACAGAGAAACCGCCTGTGGCTTGGGAAGATGGCTACACGGAAGTATGCATCTTTCAAGTCAAGGGCAGAATACCAATTGCTCGAATCCAGAGAGGGAATGATGGAGGCCAAAGAGACCATGCAGAATCTGTTTCTTCATGAATCTGTTGAGAATGGGGGAGATGAAAATTGGAGTGAGTATCCCAGTTTCACCATACGTAGGACCCATCGATCTGATGTAATCCTGGACCACGCATGGTTGAAGTGGGATAGTCAGTCTGAAAATAAGAGAGGGGTGATTGGTGCACTGATTGGTGCACTGTCCTTGGGCACACCCTCAGAAGTTCTTCTTGGACCTTGAGGACTGCCTTGTTTAACCAGTGGCCTGGTTAGAGATTGCGGAGGCCTCCTCTTATTTCTGCCTGGAATATGCAGCCCAAGGGATGTTAGTGTAGCCCTAAGTTCCTTCAAGTATAGAGCTTGGAGTCAGTTTGTGAGGAAAACAGCTACACTCTTAAATGGCAGGTCTTGGATGGATCGTTGGACTGCATGAGGGAGACCCAAAGCTTGGAACCAGGAACTCCTTCTCATGGCTATTCCTGATGAAATAATCCGAACTGCTGCATCTGCCATGTTTAAGGCCACCTGAAGCAGAATCTTTATTATGGGCTTACCCTCTTTCACCATGGCAGAGAATTCAGACCAGGAGTCCAGTGGTACTGTCTCCAAGAATTTCTCCATGGACTGCCATGAGTTGAAAGCATATCTGGTAAGGATGGCCTGTTGATTCACTATACAAAGTTGGAGCCTCCAGTGGAGTACACCTTCCTCCCGACGTACTGCAATTTCTTGGTATCCTTAGCCTTCGGAGTGGGGCCTTGTTGTCGCTGCCTCTCATGTTTATTTGTGGCCACCACCACAAGTGACCCTGGAGGATAGTAGGTGTAAAAGTACTCGTAGGGTCTTTTGAGGGCACGAAATACTTCCTTTCTATTTTCTTCATGATAGGATGTAGAGAGGCCGGGGTTTGCCATAGAGAGGGTCTTTGTGGTCTCCTGGATAGTTTTTATTAGTGGTACAGCAACATGGGAAGGACCCTCCGGGGCCAGAAGGTCAACCATCAGGTCTGCTCCTTCCAGAACCTCCTCAGCCTGGAGGTCCATATTCAGAGCTACTCTGCGAAGTTCTTGGGGAGCCCTGCTATCATCTGGTCCTGGTGAGGGTACCACTCCTGCCACTGCCTCATCAGGGGATGAGGAGGAAGATGCTGTAATGGGGCCTGCTGATGTTTCCTACTCCTCAGCACTGGAAAGATCCCACGGTGCTGTATCCTCATCCTCGGTGCCAGGGTGATGGGCGAAGTCTGGTCCAGAGCTGGGATCAGAGCCTCCCACAGTGCCATGCGGTAGGCTTCTGGCAGAATGGGATGGCTGGGGTCTGGAGTCCTACACAAAGGAGTGAGACCTGCCAGACTGCGATCCCTGGGCCTGGTGGTACGCCCTCGGGATCCACAATGGTCACTGCAACCACATCTGCCAATGAGGGGCCCATGGCATCCCAAAGGGGTGTGCCGCCTCTGTACTCTGTTGTCTGCTGCAGTGCCGGCGTCTCCTGGAATGAATGACTCTGCTTCAGAGTCTGAGGAGAACTGCTCACTCCTCAGCGACCATCGAGGTGCAGTGCTAGACAGTACCAGGGAACAGTGCTGTGGGGATGGAGACCTGGCCATCATTGCAGGTTTATCTTTGGACAGCACCATGGATTTTCTCAGTGCCGGTCCTTGGTCTTGGTCACACTGAGGTGGAGGCGATGGGGCTGTGTCTTCAATCAGCTCCCTTGCTACTTCAAATGTCTCAGGCGTGGAGGGAAGCTGCAGGTCCTCCTCCTGCCTCTCCCTCAGCAGGGAGTCCACAAGGCCCGGCCTCAATGAACTCCTCCTTTGGGCTGGAGTCAACAGTGGTGCTGCACCTTTGGGCTCAAGTGGCCCAGCATGGGTTGCACTTTGCTCCCTTCCTTGTGCACTGAAGACTTAGGTGTCAGTGAATGCCCTCGACCCATCTTCTTCTTGTGGCACCGGAGACTGGGAGTGATGCTATTGTTCTTTGCATTTCGAGCCGTTCAGTGCCGGGTAAATGCGCCGGTGCCGAGGCTCTCTGGGTTTAGAGTCCTTCCTTGGTGCTGCTTCCCTTACCGAGGCTGGCGCGCTCCTCATCAAAGCCAAGGTAGATGATCTCTGCTCTGCTAGGCTCTCCATAGGTCGAAGAGTGGATTCCATTAACAGGAATTTTAGCCTCTGGCTTCGCTCTTTTTGGGTCCTGGGATGGAAATCTCTACAGATTTTATAATGGTACCGTTGGTGTGACTCTCCTAAGCATTTAAGGCAGGATGAGTGCGGGTCATCCCTAGGCATAGGCTTCTTACAGGACGCACAAGGCTTGAAGCCAGGCATGCCCCATCCCCGGACAGGGAGAAGAACAGACTACCTGATCAGCGGGAGTACTATTATCCTAAAATTTCTCTAACTACTACTTACTAACTAACTATTAAGAGGTACTTAAACTACACAATGGGGAAGAACTTGCAATGCAAGAGAAGCAGTTTTTCCAGCAACCGTCATGGGCATTAAGAAGGATCTGAAGAGGCAGAGGGTCGGCAAAGCCCTATATAAGGTGCCATGAAGGTGCAACTCTAGCGGGCACCAGAGTCAACCCAACAGGTACCACTAGGGGAAAACTTTCCAGCGGACTGTACATGCGGTGTGCATACACCTACTGGAAATCGACATGAGCAAGCACTTGGAGAAGAAAAACAGGTTAAAGAATATTTAGGTAACTTAGATGTGTTCAAGTCAGCAGGGCCTGATGAAATTCATTCTTCGACACTAAAGGAAGTAGCTGAAGCAATCTGAGAACCATTAACCATTATCTTTGAGAATTCCCAGAGGAGTGGAGAAGGACAAACATAGTACCTATATTTTAAAAGGGAACAAACAGGATCTGGAGAATTATAGACCAGTCAGCCTAACTTTGATGCCTGGAAAGACACTTGAACAAATTAATAAACAATCAGTTTGAAAGTACCTAGAGGATTGTGTTATAAGGAGTATCACACTTACAGTATTTTAAGGAATAGCCACCATGGATTTATGAAGAATAAATCATGACAAACCAACCTAATTTCCTTCTTTGACTGGGTTATTGGCCTAATGGATGGAGGGAGCAGAAGATACAATTTATCTAGATTTTAATGAAGTTTTTGACATGGTCCCACATAACATTTTCATAAACAAACTAGGGAAATAGGGTATAGATTAAATTACTATAAGGGGGATGTCAAGCTGGTTGAAAAACTGTATTCAAAGAGTATTTATCAAGGGTGTGCTGTCGTACTGGGAGGCTGTGTCTAATGAGGTGGCACAGGAGTCTTATTCAATATTTTCATTAATGCCTTGAAGAGTATGCTTATAAAATTTGCAGCTGACACCACGCTGGAAGGGGTTGCAAGCACATTAGAGGACAGGATTAGAATTCAAAATGAACCTTGGACCATTGGTCAGAAATCAACAAAATGAAATGCAATAAAGAGAAGTGCAAAGTACTTCACTTAGGAAGGAACAATCAAATACACAACATCAAAATGGGGAATAACTGGCTAGGTGATAGTATGCTGAAAATGGGGGTGGGGGTTATTGAATCACAAATTGAATATGAGTAAACAATGTGATGCATTTGAGAAAAAAGCTAATATCATTCTGCTATATATTAACAGCAATGTCATATGTAAGATATGGGAGGTAATTGTCCTATTCTACTCAGCACTGGTGGGCCCTCAGCTGGAGTACTGAGGTGGATGAATTGGAGAGAGGCCAGAGGAGAGCAACAAAAATAAGCATAGAAATCTTGACTTATGAAAAAAGGTTAAAACAACTGGGCATGTTTAGTCTTGAGAAAAGAAGTCTGAGTGGGGGGACCTGATAACAGTCTTCAAATATATAAAGGGCTGTTACAAAAAGGATGGTGATCAGTATTCTCCATGTCCAGGTAGGATGAGATGTAATGGGCTTAATCTGCAGCAAAGATAATTTAAGTTAGATGCAAAGAAAACTTTAAAACAATAAGGGTAGTTCAATTCTGGAATAGGCTTCCAAGGGAGGTTTTTAAACACCTGTCAGGTCTGGACTAGGTTTACTTCGTACCGACTCACTGCAGGGGGCTGGAAAAGTCCCTTTCAGCCTTGCATTTCTATGATTCTCTGATTTGCAGCGCACGTGTGCCTTACAGATACTGCTGGCTAACAGACTCCAAACTTGAGCACATGTGGTATGTGTTTGTGTGTGCACCAATAGTAGAATGTGCATACGGCCATTACTCCTTGAAGAATTCCAGTGACTGTTCTCTGAATGTTACATCTCATTTTTTAAAATGTTTCCATTCAAATCAGGATAAAACAGCAAAAATGTAAAATTTTTCATGGGAAGGAATTTTCAGAAAAAAAATCATTTTGGGAGAACCAAAGCAGAATTTTTTTGGCTTGCTGGTTGACCACTTGGAAGGCTCTTTTCAGTTTCACATTACCCCTGCAGGCTGAAAGTGAAATTGACAAAATGCTTGCAGGCAGAACACCATCATTTTGATTTTTAGAACAGAAAATTTTGATTTTGTGAAAAGGGCATTTTCCGTCAGAAAATTATTCTGGAAAATTCCCAACCAGCACGAATCCAAACACCTTGGATCTACAGGCTATAAAATGGTCTTTTCTCTCCAGGAAATTGTTAAAACCAACTTAGGAGTCCTTACTTAATCAAGAGGACTGGTACATATTGGATGTCTTTTTGTGCGCCTATGCTTCCTTCTCTTCTTGGAGCACCCAAAACACTAAAGGACCTGGCTGCTTTTCTTTCTGGTGAATGACTCAAAGACTGCCTGTCCTAATTGGTCCAAGACTCCTGCAGGTAAGCTTGGATGCAGAACAGCCTCCCAGTGTCATATGACTGGATAATTCTCTGATGGATTCAAGGACAACCTTGGCATAGACCCAGAATCACCACCTGGCATAACAGGATCCTGCAGTCCTGATGTAGAGGTCTCTATTTTAGGCAAAGACCCAAAACAGCCTTCTGGCACCATGTGACATCTTTTCTTCCATGAAGACTGTTACTTTAAAATGGCTATATGCGGTCGCACCAATGGTACATCTAGCCCAGTGTCCTGTCTTTTTGAAGTGGCCAATGCCAGTTGCTTCAGAAGGAATTAACAGAACATAGCAATTTTCAAGTGGTCCATCCCCTCTTGTTCAGTACCAGCTTCTGGCAGTCAGAGGTTTAGGGATGCCCAGAGCATGGGATTGCATCCCTGTCCATCTTGGCTAATAGCCATTGATGGACCTATTCTCCATGAAATTATCTCATTCTTTTTTGAACCCAGTTATACTTTTGCCCTTAACAACAACCCCGCGCAACAAGTTCCACAGGTTGACTGTGCATTGTGTGAGGTACATCCTTATGTTTGATTTAAACCCGTTCCCTGTTAATTTCATTGGGTGATCCCCTGGTCCTTGTGTTTATATGAAGAGGTAAATAACACTTCCTTATTCACCTTCTCCACACTATTCATGATTTTATAGGCCTTTATCATATTCCCCCTTATTCCTCTCTTCTAAGATGAACAGTCCTGGTCCTTTTAATCTCTCCTTTACAGAGGCTGTTCCATGCCAACTAATCATTTTTGTTGTCCTTGGCTGTATCTCTTTCAATTCTAATATATCTTCTTTGAGATGGGGCAACCAGAACTGTACACAGTATTCAAAGAGTGGGCATGCCATGAATTTACATAGTGTCTTAATATTTTCTGTCTTATCTGTCCCTTTTCCTAATTATTCCTGACATGCCATTAGCTTTTTTGATTGCTGCTACCCATTGACCTGATGTTTTCAGAGAGCTAGCCACAATGGCTCCAAGATGTCTTTTTTGAGTGGTAACAGCTAATTTAGACCCCCATCATTTTGTATGTATAGTAGGGATTACGTTTTTCAATGTGTATTACTTTGCACTTATTGACACAAAATTTCATCTACCGTTTTATTGCCCAGGCACCCAGTTATATGAAATCCCTTTGTAACTCGGCACCCTCAGTTTGAACTTAACTATCTTGAGTAAATTAGTATTATCTGCAAACTTTGCCACCTCCCTGTTTACACCATTTTCCAGATTATTTATGAATATGTTGACCAGCACTAAATCCAGTACAGATCTTTGGGGGACCCTGCTATTTACCACTGTCTATTGTGAAAACTGATCCCTACCCTTTGTTTCTTATCTTTTAACCAGTTACTGATCCATGGCAGGATTTTCCCTCTTATCCCACAACTGCTTACTTTGCTTGAGAGCATTTGGTGTGGGACCTCCTCAAAGGCTTTCTGAAAGTCTAAGCACAGTATCAACTCGATTACGTTCCTGTTGTCACCCTCAAAGAATTCTAATAGATTGGTGGGACATGATTTCCCTTTACAAAAGCCATGCTGACTGTTCCCCCCAACGTATTTTGTGCATGTGTGTCTGATACAATAGTTTTCAACTAGTTTTCCTGGTATTGAAATTAGCCTTTCCGGCTTGCAATTGCCTCTGAACCCTTTTAAAAATTGGTATTACATTAGCTATTGTGGAAGAAACGAGGCTTCACTCTACGTTTTTAGTTGAGGCTCATCAGAGATCTGAGACTCTTTTATTATTATGAAGCACAAGCATATGCAAGGGGAGAGCCACTGACAGAGTTGCCTCTGGTCAGTAAAGGGTCTTCGCCCTC
Source organism: Emydura macquarii macquarii (assembly GCF_026122565.2). Lineage (NCBI taxonomy): Eukaryota > Metazoa > Chordata > Testudines > Chelidae > Emydura > Emydura macquarii. The sequence goes on along the minus strand of NW_027132559.1, from coordinate 40,616,935 downwards.
AGGCAGATTTTAACATATATTTATAACAGTGTTAGAATTATAGCATTCGTTCTTCTTATCATTAGTCAAGGTTACAGACACAAACGAACTGCAGTACAAGAATTTTTTGGTTCAGACAGTTACATTTTTCAGTTCTTTCTCACTCCCTGTTTTACCCTCTCCTTTTACCCATAAGACATACTTTTCTTGACCAAAGTTTAAGGCCTAAGCAGTTTTACTTCAATACTATTTTCCAGCCATCTGATACAGAGTCTGATTTAAGAGATAGGTTACATATCAGAGAGAGTAGTTCTGCAATTTCATACTTGAGTTCCTTCAGAACTCTTGGGTGAATACCATGTGGCCCTGCTGCCTCACTATTGTTTACTATATCAATTTGTTCCAAAACCACATCTACTGACATCTCAATCTGGGGCAATTCCTCAGATTTGTCACCTAAAAAGAATGGCTGACGTGGGAATCCCCTTCACATCATCTGCAGGAAAAACCGATGCAAAGAATTCATGTAACTTTTCTACAATGGCTTTGTTTTCTTTGAGTGCTCTTTTTTACACATTGATCGTCCCCTGGCTCTACTGATTGTTTGGTAGGCTTCTTGCTTTTGATATACTTAAAAGGATTTTGCTGTTAGTTTTTGTGTCTTTTGACTTGACTTACTAAAGTTTATGCTTTCTATTTTCCTCAGTGAGATTTGACTTGCAGTTTTTAAAGGATGGCATTTTGCTTCAGCCACCTCCCTTACTCTGCTCTTTAGCTATGATGGCATTTTTTTTTTTTTGGTTCTCTTACTATTTGTTTTTGGGGTTGTTTTTTTGGGGGGTGGGGGGGGTAGGTGGATTGGCGGGGGTGAAGGGGATGTACGTTTAGTTTGAGCCTCTATTATAGTGTTTTCAATAGTTTCCATGCAGCTTGCAGGTATTTCACTCTTGTGACCAGTTCTTTTAATTTCCATTTACCTAGCTTCCTCATTTTTGTGCAGTTCCTCTTTTTGAAGTTAAATGGTATTGTGGTGGGTTTCTTTGGTATTTCCTCCCTATAAGGTTGTTAAATTTAATTACATTATTGTTGCTATTACCAAGTTCGGGTATATGCACCTCTTGGAGCAGATCCTGTGCTTCACTTAGGACTAAATCAAGAATTGCCTTTCCCTTTCTGGATTTCAGAACCAGCTGCTCCAAGAAGCAGTCATTAATGGTGTCTAGAAATTTTATCTTCTGCATCGTATCCTGAGATATCATATACCCAGTCAATATGGGCATAGTTGAAATCCCCCATTAGTATTGCGTTTTCTGTTGTTGTAGCCTTTCTAATCTCCCTAAGCATTGCATACTCACCATCACCATCCTAGTCAGGTGGTCAGTAACATATTACTGCTACTATATTCTTGTTCTTGTTCAAGCATAGAATTTCTGTCCATAGAGATCATATGGTAGGTAGTTTGATTCATAAAAGGCTTTTACTGTGTTTGACTATTTTTTTTCACAGACTGCCACTCCACCACCAAAGTTTCTGCGATGTGTATTATATCAGTATCCTCATTTAATAGCAGGTTCTCAAGTTCACTTGTCGTAATATTTAGATTTCTAACATTTCTATATAAGCACATATAAAATTTGTTAATATGTAGTCTCTGCCTTCATCTGATGTAATTGAATGGGATTCTTTTTTATTTGACTGTTTCTCTTCAGTTCCTACTTGTACGTTATCACCTCCTCTTTACCAGGGTATAGAGTATCCCCTTTAATTAATCTTCTCCTAAGATGTCTTTTTCCGTACCGTATGTTCCTCCACACCTGTCAGTTTTCCCTCAGCCCTTTGTTTAAAAACTTATTTGTGACCTTTTTAATTTTACATGACAGCAATCTGGTTCTGTTTTGGATTCGGTGGAACCTGTCCTTCCTATATAGGTTCCTGCATTCTCCTTCTTAATAAACTCACATCTTTCTTCCCAACACTATCATCTTATCCACAGAGTGAGATGCTGCAGTTTAACTGACCCTGCATGTAGAATTGGAAGCATTTCAGAGATTGCTACCATGGAAGTCCTGGACTCTAATCTCTTGCCAAGCAGCCTAAATTTGGCTGCCAGGACCTCTCTCCTACTTTTCCCTAGGTCATTGATACCTACATGTACCATGACCACCAGCTCCTTCACACCCAGCAGGAAAATTCATGTGGTTCTCCTGGTCATCACAATCCAACTATCTATATTTCTAGTAATCAAATTACATCTTACAATTACCTGTCTCTTCCTACTAACTGGGGTCTGTTTTCCCAGAGGGGTATCCTGAGTGTGAGAGGACATTATGATAGCAGGTGGAAGGAGGGTCCAACTATGGGACATGGAGGTTACTTACTGTAACTGGAAGTTCTTTGAGATGAGTGATGCCTATCTGAATTCCACTCATGGGATAAGTATGTACGCCATGCACCTGAGTCGAGATTTTAACAAGCAATGTCCATTGGCTGACACATGTACAATTGATCTCCTTGTGCTCCCAAGTGAAGGTATAAGAAGCAGTGCAGGTCCATGTCCCCTCACTTCCTCTTCTTACTGAGAATCCAACTAGATCCAAAGCAGAGGGGTTGGAGGGTGGGTAGTGGAGAACAGATAGGGACCACACATCTGGAAAAAGTTACAGTCAGTAATCTCAATTTTTAATTCAAGTGCTGGTCCCTATGTGTATTCCGTATGTCGGTGATTGACAAGCAGTACTCTGATTGGAAGTGAGTGCAAGGAAGCCATCAACAAAGATGTGTGCAATATTTCAGATCCCACTGATGCGTCCTCAGCAGAGGCCTGGACTAGCGCATGATGCCTAGCATATGTACGTATGGAGCTTCAGGTAGCTGCTCTGCCATATGTCCAGCATCAGGATCTCCTGCACCGACTCTACCATGTCAATCTGTGCTGTCATGGTGTGGGCCATTATTTTATTGGGAGGCAGGATACATGCTAGTCTGTAGCATTTGATAATGCAGCCATAAACCCACTTAGAAATCCTCTGACAGGATATAGCTTGACCATAGGATCTCTTTGCTATCATGAAGAAGGTCTCAGAGACTTTCTGATGGGCTTGATTCTTTGCAGGTAAAAAGCCAGTGCATACCTGATGTCGAGGGAATGATGTCTCTTCAGGAGAAACATGGGGTTTTGGAAAAAGAACAGGTAGGTGGATAAACAGGTTAAGATGGAATTCAGAGACAACATTGGGTAGAAATTTAGGATGAAGGTGAAGGGATACTTTATCCTTGTGAAATACCATGGAGGGGAGGGATAGTCTGTAATGAGGGCTCCCAGTATGTTGACACCCTTCCCTCTTCTCCCCCTCCCTCCCCCCCCCCGGAGGAAATAATGGCCACTAGAAACATCACCTTCATGGATAAATGGGACATGGAACATTTTGCTAAGGGTTCAAACGGCGGTCTAAGTTTTGACAGCATAAGGTTAAGATCCCATAGAGGCATTGGTTTAATGACTGGTGGGAAGGCCTTGATGAGGCCCATCATGAACAGTGTCACAGTTGAGTGGGTAAAAACAGACCATATATGTACTGAAGGAAGGCACTAATGGCTGCTATTTAGACTCAAAATGAGCTGATCTAGAGACAGGAGGTAATCTAAAATAATAAGGATGCTTGGGTGAGACTGTGCTTCACCCAGGCAGAAACAAGGTTACTTACCAGTAACTGTTGTTCTTCGAGATGTGTTGCTCATATTCATTCCAATAGAGGTGAGTGCGCGCCCCGTGCACGAGTCTCCGGAACCTTTTTTGCCCTAGCAACCCCCGCAGGGTCGGCTCCGGCGCCCCCTGGAGTGCCGCGCTTATGTCCCAGGCTTATCCTGGGAAGAGGAGGATATTCTCCAGCAGAACCGTTGGTACCTGCAGTTCCGATTCAATATTCTCCTCCTCATACACTGGCAGAACCAGTTGTTGATGCAAGGGAGAAGAATGGAAAGATTACTGGTGCGTCCTGGAATTCTGGTATACATATCCCACAACTTACAGTAAGGCCAAAAAGAGGCACCAACCATTTGGGGGGGACCCCATGATATAGGAAACGGGGGGGTCCCTAGGGAGGTTGCGTCTATAAGGATAGTGACTTAAGTCTTCGATCGCTTGGTGGCCGTGGCTCTCGCTGTGGGGATGAAGGATGGACTCACTCATCAGATTCTTCCAAATCCAAAAATTGCTCCTGTTGGAAGGGCAGAGCTATTGGTCCAGGGCAATCCTTCTTGACTGTTGTGAGATGGTTCCTGGAACACTGACATAATTTCATCTTCCAGTGTAGAAATATCCCTCACAAGGAATGGCCCAGAGAAGAGGGAAGACTGCAGCTATGGGAGGAAGATATCCTCTGGTGCCGTGTAGGTCGCTGTATGCCCCAGCATGCAAGGAGTTCTGGTGGTTAACACTGATGGTACTGGCACATCCCTGGTCATGGTGCGTTCTGTAGGCAGACACATCAGTACCACAGAGTGCAGCGCCACATTCGTGGACAACCGGTGGATGACAGTCCTTATGCTTTGGTGCCGGCATCACCAATAGAGGCAGTAGATCCTTCTTTCTATGCACTTGACCCGCCAGCCTTGAGGTATGTTGTGGAGCCAGATCTAGTTTCTGCTTGTAAGGGCTTGCCCAACCTTGATGGGCTTGGCGAAGGAGCATATCCCTTGACAGGGGCCTGTCCATGTGCCCATGAGTGTGTTTCTTGCTCTTATGGGAAGCTCTGCAAGAAGCGTTTTTGGGCTTAGAAACTGAGCGCCCCACTTCTAAGCATGTACTGCTCATAGGGTGCGGCCCATGTACAGGTGGTCTCCCTGGCCCAGATCACAGAGGGAGGGGTCTCATGGACTTCCCTAGTTCTCAGTGGAAATGAGCATGAAATGCTGCTCTTCGTTGAAATGTGTGTCTGACCCAGAGGCAGTAGTTGGCTGTGTTGATATTCGTCACTGACTGGGAAGAAACTATGGCAGGAGATGCAGTTTTTGAAGCCCAGGTTTCTGGGCATAGTCCCCAATTGCAGAGAGGGAGTCCCCGGTCTGGGGAAATAAACAACATGAACTATGCTAAAAGAATAACTATTTACAGGTTTTCTGAAAGGCAGATGGACACTGGATTCTGACTCAGGTCATGCAACAGTAAGAAGGAACTGAGGGACTTTGACCCACACTCCCTCTTATACCCTCTTTCACAAGTATGAGGTGATCTACTGCACATATGTGGGCCAACAGACACTGCTTGTTAACATCTCTGGTCTCGGGCATGTACACATACCACGTGTGGTATACACAGAAACCAGCACCTGAAGATGACCATTTCCCTCCACTCCAGCTTGATGGTCTCCTTCCCTGAGACTTTCATCTTCCTCAACAGCATAGAGGCTGTCAGAGGAGATTTTCAGTGACACAGCACTCTATGTACCTCTCTCTCTCTCTCACTTAGCTCTTCCATTTCAACCATTCTCATCTCAAGAGCCCATGCTTATTCCCTGAGGGCCAGGAGTTGCTTTCACCCAATGCATAATTTGCCACCATATATATTTAACCAAGGAAAGAAGTCAGAGGTTCAGGATTTCTTCCCCTAGCTATCATGGCAGGGGAATCAAATGGTCAAAGTCCAAAAAGAAAAAAATATAAACTCACTACACAAATATTTTAAACTAACTTTCCTAATTTCAAAACATGGGTCAATTTGGGAGAGGGGAAAACTCCTGGAAAAAAAGAGGATAATGCTTATTTTTCTTAACCTGCATTGTAGGATATTAAAATAATCCCAACACATGAAATAAAAGCACTGAAGCAGACACCTCTTCTCAGATCTGTGCATCAATAGTACATCGCAAATTGCTCTTTTGTTTTGCTTTGTTTTTTAACTTACACTATCTAATTGAATAGCTCACATAAAGCTCCCAAGTCTCAAACCAAGTCTTCAGTCCTTGGTTTATGTCAGGGACCATGGCTGCTGGCAGAAGCAGCAATGCCTTGTCCCAGCTGCTACATTGACATTCTTCCTCTGGGAGGATATTTGTCCACACTGCCAGGAGACAGGCTTCCCCTATGCCCCCCCAGGTTCTGAGGGAGAAGGAAACATGTTAGAGTAGGAGGCTGGTAGTTCCACCAATCTGCTGATTGCTGAGCATAACTGCAGCTCAAGGCAGCAACATGGTGAGGAGTAGCAGCAGTCAGCGCTACCACAGAGACAACAGTCAGTGTAACACTTAGGAGGGAGTACAAGGGTTACTGCTAGTTAAGAATTCCTTTTATTCCATCACATTGCTTTCATAACACCACATTGTAGTATTTATGGTTATTTACTAACCGTATGGGCAGCCTGCTATATGAATGTGGGGAATACATCCAAACCATGGACTAGCTAGTGAGCTGCTGCTCTGTAAGATTTTTCTCCAGTAGGACAGCCTTGATTCATTCCATGGCATGGGAAGCCACAGAAGTGGATGTCAACTTTTAATGTTGCCATATGAAAGATGATGAGGACGCCCCATTATAGCAGACTAACTAGCACTAAATTCTCTGAGGATGTAGCCTGAGGACCTTTGCTTTGCCAAACCAACATCTCTGCTTTATGAAATGTTGAGAAAATAGCCATTTGTAAAAGTGTAAACAATCTGTATAAGTTACAGACTTCTTTTGAGATAATGATCCACCTAGTTAAATGAGCCCTAAAAAATTCACATATAGAAATGTGAACTGATTCATTACATTACTGGCTGCACAGACATGGTTTCTTTGAGCTGAGATTTCCTAGATTTTTCTCCAAAGTTCACGAATTGTTTGGCTTTTTAAATGGCATGAGTCCATGGGCTTGTATAAGAGTATAAGGTAGGTGGGCCATCATATCCAGGAAGTCTCAGAGTTGTGGGCTAAGGTTATGACTTTGAAGAATGAGCCCCTCCATTAGAGGTGGAAGATGGATCTTTCTATGTGTTAACACTACCACCCACAAGATGTTTTCTAGACACCTGAGGCTAAATTAGGATGCAATGCATCTAAGGAGGGGTCCATTTACAAATCACTCCAGATAAGATTGACAATTCAGGTATTAAATCAGGTGGGCTTGTTTTGTTTTCTTTAACAAAAATAAATATAAGGAAATTAACATTGATGCAACTTTAAGTGATAAGTCAACAAAGATAAGGTGAAAAGCTTGCCCTTTCTATTTATGCCTTAAAATATAAATTTAATAGAGACCAAATATTATATGTTTTTCTTGTGGCTTGACATACGATAAGTTACAGTATATATGGGGTGAAATCTGGCACTGCTGAAGTCAATAGCAAAAAGTCTTTTATTGTATAGCTCTCACTATGAGTTACGCTCAGTTTGAAGTTCTTAACAAATCTCTCTCTCTGCTGGGACCAATGCCTTTAAAGTTTGACCACAGGAAATTTATGCCGTGATTGTGGTACAGGCATCAGTAATGACCTGCTACAATGGATCTCGTAAGCAAAAGTGTATTTAATTTTAGAGACAAGATCGTATATTAGTGTCAAAGTGTATTTTGCAAGCAAAATTAAAGAGAGGAAAGGAAACATTAAGAAACCGGTTGTTGTAAAGAATAACTTTAGTATAATTTGTCTGATTATTACATTAGCAACAAGTACTAAAATCTGTCCAGTCATGGAATATTAACAGAACTGGAAGGACAGAATATCCTCCAGCTTCTACAATAATCTCTCTCACACAGCAATGAAGTGAACCATTATGAACCTTATTAAAATTTATTAACAAAAGCTTTGTACATATCTTTTCATACTCTTGGAATTTTACATCTAGGCAAAATAACAGCACATTTTCATTTGTACAAATTGTTACAGAATATTAACCAGTGGGTTAAATAAGTAAAATAAACCACACTGATTTACTTTTGTAAAGTATCCACAAAAATGATTTGTGACAATTTTTTAAAATCCCCCTGAACATATAAAAATAAATTATTTGATTAAATCTACCCATTAGAATTATTACAAATCAAAAATCAATGTTTTCTTATGAATTTCTCACAATACAAAACAGATTCACAAAAACCTTATTTACAGAAATGAGGTAAGAACTGTGCAATGTTTAACCAAGAGACATATTGCAGAATTAACATGTTCTTCCAATTAAGTACACAGTGGAGGTCTAATTACAGCTGGGTCCTTTTCCACTAATAATTTACACTTTCAATACAGATTAGTGGTCATTACCCCCAATTTTTATCTATACTCTACCACACATAGGGTCATGCCATGAAATCATCTATCCTAAGTGAAAATGTTCTAACAATAAGTTCACCCGTTTCAACCACTGGTATATTTCACTGGGAAATTTTAAAACATTTTTTTGGTAATTTATTAGTGAAAAGTGACCCATGTAACAATTTGCCTGAGCTATCTACAGTGGCATAGACACTTCTAAGGCAGAACAATGGGGAAGGCTGCTGGTGCAATGTTGAATATTTCTGCTGCTTACAAGGACGTCTAGTGCATGCTCAGCTGTCTGCATCTATTTCAACACAATGAAGGTAGCAACAGGCACTTGGTTTAGGCCAAACACTACCAGTACTTTCCAGAGTGGCCTCCTCATCTGGTAAGAATTTTTTTTTCCCATTTAAACTGATCTGGTTTCTCCAGAAACCTTAGAATTCTAAAAATCCAAATCAACATTAGTAACCTTTGGACTCTACCTTGAAATTCTTATTCTGGCAAAATTCCCTCAACAGTCAATAGGAATTATATGGAGTGAAAAGCTCAGAATTGGATTCTTTATGACATGAGTCAGATTTCAAAACATGTTTTAAAAAAGCCAAAAAGACCTAACAGGAAATCCACACTGCCAATTACAAGCTGGATCTTGCAATTGCAGCAGAGATCAGTTGGGTTGGGTTGGTTTGTTTGCTAAGACTCCTGTTCTAAAATCAAGTAATGTGTGACTGGAATAAGTGTTTTCAGATTACTAGCCCTCCAACTTTATAAGTAGTAGTACTATTGGAATATCAACTATAATTTTTTCCATGGCTGAATTTGTAGTTGTATTTAATATTGTCATACTGACAAAATAATTATGGTTTGCAGAATTTAATTTCTTGCAGTGTCTGTGAAATCTAAAAAAGTAGTTCCATTTCAGTGCAACAAGAAAGTAAATCAAAGCCTTAGAAGAATTCCTTATGAAGATTAATCATTTGCTGTACAGTTAGGTCCTTGTTGTATTTCTTCATGTCTGCAGAAAGGGAGACTACAGTTCACAGCCAGATGAAGTGCTTATAACAGCAGAATATGCAGTTCTCAAATATTTTTCAAATGTCAACTTTTTTCAGGTGCAACTGGTCCAGTTTTATCGTTAAGCCTCTGTGGTAAGAAAACAAAACAAAACAAAACATCTGTACAACCAGACAGTATTTTAGTTTTGCTAAATTCTACAGATAAATGAAAAGACGTGGCTGGAATACAGGCTAGACACAAAAGTGGATAGGATTAGATAGTTATGCTAAAGAAGCAAATACAGATGTTTTTGGCTTTCATGATTTCAACAAAACATTTTGATTTTAAAGAAATATTCACACACCTTGGAAACAAAACTTTGGTAAGAAGAAAGTAATTACAGCAAAGAGATTTTAGGCCTCCAAAATTACCACTGGGAAACAGATTCAAGCTCTGGTTCTGCTCCACGCTACTGATCTCTTCTTGGGGCCACAGAGGAGTCTACGACGGGGCCTCTAACGCTGCTCTGTGTTCTCTGCTGCTTTTGACCTGCCAGCTTCATTGAGAGGGGGAGGGGAATTTTCAGTAGGTCAAAACAATTCCATCTATGGACCCAAGAACGTCTCACCATGGAAACATCCTCTTCCCATCACTCTGTTCCGGGAGCTACACAACTTCCACTTTCCGCCCCCTTTTCCTGGTCCCAGAAGTTTTCTTTCTTAACACACACACACAGAGTCTGCCCATTCCTTTCATGCCTTCTGCTCCTCCCTCATAGTGACCATCAGGATTTATAGTGCATCTGTAGGAACTGACAACCACTATTGAATATATAGGAAAATCCCAGATTTCTGGATGTGTCACATCCATGGTGTATTTATTTTTTATCAGGACAAGTAAATTAATCTACAAGGTAAGTAAGGCCTCAGTTAAAACAAATCTTTAGAAGGCTATGGGGAAATGTATAGATTTTAAGTATATTAAAATAAATAAAATTATTTGAATCTTTAAATGAAAGTTCCATAGCAGCAAACAGAATTTATGAAATGGCAACAGATATACTTGTTCCATTCAGTGACTGGGAGAGCACAGTGCATGAGAGCTCCCAGAGCAGTGCATAAGGCTCATACCATCATGCTAATACAGGAGATTACTTTCTTTCAATTTACTCATTTAAGGCACTATATGGAAAATATCAAGTGAAACACTGACAGAACTGTGATTGGTGATTTGACTGTGTTTCATAATGAAAAAAGTAAGATGATAAAGCTTTGAATAACATATCAATTACACAAAGACAGACAAAAGAAGTCCATTAGAGAATTCCTTGCATGTACCTGATAAACATCTAGTACTGAACACTATTAGAGAAAGGCTACTGGGCTAGGTTGGCCACTGGTCTTATCCAGTACAGCAATTACTATAGTTAGTGGGTTAGAGTCTAAGAAAGTCTACATAAATGTAAGTTCTTGTATGGACAGAAGGCAGCATAGGTTACACCAACTTAAACTTCTGGATTCCCTTAAGACTTGCCTCTGAATCTGGCACAATGTTTCTTTAATGATATCACTGAAAATGCCATTATAGGTGAAAATACACTTACTGTCACTTTTTGAGATGCATTATCCCCATGAATTGTAAGAAATGGGTTGGTAGTAGTTGTATGAAGGGGTGATGCCTGAGTGCCTGAAAGCAGGTTGCTTATGGGTATCTGTGCTGCTCCTGGGATCTGCAATTGCTGCACTTCTGGCTGGTGGTGCTGGTGTTGGTGGTGCTGTTGCTGCACCAGCTGATACAGAAGGGCCTGATGTTGTTCCTTAGGTAACACAAGGAAAAAACATTCTAATCAACAATCATTCAATGACTTCTAGGTTCTTTCTTACCCTAGTGTTTACTGCAGTGTAACCACAATTTATTACACTCCAGTTAACCTGGGTTGCAATGCTGAAGCTCCACAGGACTGTGGAGGATGGAAGAGATCCTCTTAAAGCTTTCCTGAAGGGAGCAGCACAGCAGAAGTTTAACTAACCCAGATGGCTTGGGCAAGTTTCTATCACAGGATCCCTTGATTTGATTATATATATATATATATATTTTTTTTTAATTTAAACAAAAAAGAGTATCAAATATGTTTGGCCCAGTATTAAAACCATGCTACTTCCAATACAAATAGTAAAGTATTTCCAAGCAGCTGCCAAGTGGCATATATATATATACTTCAGTGCAAACCATTATTTACAATGAACATATTCTACATGCTATAAAAAGGTGCAGACAATTGAACAATAAATTAGTTTTTTAAATTACGTTTTTTAAAGAGACACGATCAAGGAGTTCACCCACACATCTAATATTTATATTAACTTCAGGAGAAAGCAATGGTCCTGGCTCAGGTTTAGACAGAACATAACTAATTCTATTACAAATACAGTACATACTGATGTAAGTTGCTGAGTACTTAGTAACTGCTGAAATTGCTGGTGCTGTTGATGGAGCAGAAGTTGTCGCTGTTGATCAGGAAGTAACCCAAGTCCCGAGGCACTGCAAAGCAATGACTAAGTTCTTAGTTTCTGCAATGTAACATTGTAGCTTATTTGACTAATGGAGGTCTGGGTCATCATTTTTACTTCAGCCTTTCGTCAAAATTAAAAACCTGAACCATGTATATAGACTTTTCCATAAGTAACACTCACTTGCTATGTAGAGTTTTGATTAAATATTGCTAGCTATCCCGCTGAATATTAATAGCAAATGAGTAGTTATTTCTTGCATAAGTTGGACAGCAAAGTAAATAACATACGCACAGTTATAATGTGCACACGGCCCACCCACATTTTGCTAACATACCTGGGTATTCCAATCTCAGCCACAAACACAAATGTAACTACCATCTCTATGCTGAAGACTCACAGATCTATCTGTCTACTACAGACCTGTCCAAACTGAAATCTCAGCCTGTCTGACATCTCTTTGTGGATGTCGAGCCAGCTCAAGCTCAACATTGCTAAAACAGAACTCTCAATCCTTCCCCCTTAGCTGCCCCTTTGCCTCCCATCTCAAGCATTGTGGACACCAGCACCATCCTACCTGTTACCAGACCAATAACTTGGTTTCATCTTTAGCTTGGACCTCTATCTAGATCTTCACATCCAGAGTATGTTTAAATCTTGCAGATTCTTTCTACATAACATCTCTAAGACAGAGCCTTTGCTCTCCATCCACACACCTAAAACTCTTGTCCAGGTTCTCATCATCTCACATCTCAGTTAGTACAACATCTTTTTCTCTGGCTTTGACAAATGCAATCTTGGCACATCCATATCCATTTATAATTCTGCTAAAAAATCATTTTCCTAGCCCCTCATTTTGACCATGTTGTCCCTCTCTTTAAAAACCGCCACTGGCTTCTTCTTTTCTCTCGCATCAAACGTAAGCTACTAGTTTTTCCTCTGAAGGCCTTTCACAACCTATCTTCACTCTACCTATCATCTTTTATTTCCTATTGAAACGTTGACTCCCACCTCGAAATGGCCCATGATGTCAAACTCCATAGCCCACTGTTACATTTTCAAACAAGCACCTCTGTATTTTCTTCCATGCTGACCCTCATAAGGAAGCATTCTCCATAAACATCTGCAAAGCTCTCTCATTATCCTCCACAAACCTTTGCTTAAAACTCGTTTGCTGTGATGCCTACCAAAAAAACCCCTTCACGACTAGGTTGCTGATGTACTGTGATAATTGTCCAACAAGCTGACCCAATATAGTCTCATTGTTTCCTTGTACTCTCCTGTGAATCAGTCTATATCCATCAGATGTCTCCTGTCTCATACTAAAGATTGTAAGCTCTTTGGGGCAGGGACATTCTTTTTGTTTTGTGTTTGTACACTGCCTACCACAACAGGACACCATAATTAGGGCAGCTAGGTGCTATGGTAATACAAATAATAAATAAGATGATGATGAATTAGCAATTGAAAAAATTTACCTGACACCAACTAGCCAAAGTTGAAAAATACCTGTGCTGTCACCACTCCTCCCAAACCTATTCCCCTGGAATTAAAAGTAACAATGCTCTGTGTATTTTTATTCTGTATTATATTTAACTCTCACATGTAAATTAACTACTTAATAAATTATTTTAAATCTAACAATGTGTTTGTCTCTTGCTTTTAGTATTTTCCTGGTTTCAGTGCACTTTTTACATATTTTCCTAGAATTACAATGTATCTTTTTCTGCATTTTTATTGCCTGTTGCTCTTTTCATTCTTTCTCCATCCCATTCTCTATATATCATGTACTCTACCTCTCCCACATATTTAGGGTCTCACTTCTCTCTATAATTTTACAGTCTCTTCATCCCCTTGTCCTACTTACCCATACCCTGATCTACTCATCTGCTTACCCCCCCCCCCCAATAACTGGAGAATTAAATGTCCAGAGAAACACCTAAGTGGAGAAAGACAAGCTTGCTCCTCAAAGCTGCCAGGAAAGGGGAGTTTCCTGGGATTCCTAATGGGGTGTGCTTTCTCTGGACCCTGCTCAGGTTGGAATGGGAATTTCATTTTTTGTAGGCTCTGGCTAACAGCTATTTGATAAGTTTGAAGTTCCCCATCCCACAGTCTCCTGTCTGGAGAAAAAGAGGATTGTTCCTTTTCATACCAGCAATCATTTAACCTCCTGGTTTTTGTATAGGTGGGGCTCGCGCTACTCATCTATTTCTCCCCCAGCCTCTGATTTTGAATGCTTTTTCCTAGTGAAAAAAGCTGCAGCTCAGAGCTTTCCCAAGCAGCAGCAGTGTGAAAATGACTGGTTGTTCATTTCACTGCTGATCACAGTAATGAGAAGCATGTGTGGATCTGTGGAAGCAATATGCAGGAAAAGGTCTTCAGTTACACTACTTATGTCCCACATGAAGTTGTCTTCTCAGATCCGTGACCTTGGTAATTAACCAGCAGTAGCAATTCACCTTAAAGACCTTAATTATAGGACAGCTATAAAACTTCATCCATACTAAGGTTGTGCCCATACTAGCAATTTTTCTGCAATATGGGAATGCTAGTTTGACCAGCTGCCTGTGTTTATACCACGTCATCTCATCCTGTTCAGAGCAGATCTGGGCCAACATTGTGGCAAATCTGCCAATGCCTCCCTGAGCCCTGTCTAAATAAATAAGCACTTCCACTGGGGCGGCTGCATCAGTAGTAGTAAAAAAGCGAGAGACTTTTCCAAAGGTGTTTAGTATTAGAAAGAGCCTAGGGCAATGAGTGTAGGTGTAGCTGAACCAGTGCTGAACATGATTTAACTGCAAGAGTGGACAGGACCAAACAGTACTCAGCACGTTTTCAGAAACAGTGGTTCTGAAAGCTCAACCACGTGGAAAGCACTTTCATGTATGTGAAATATATATTATATATTTCTATCTGGACCCAAAGGTATGCCAGAATCCTTCTAGAACATGAAGAGACAGGATACCATCCCCTAGGCCCTTACAAACTAAATTAGGCAAGCAAACATGGGAGAAACAAGACAGCAGGAATGGGGTGGGAATACACGTGTCATTAATAAGATTATATGGTTAATCAGTGAGGGTTAGTGCTTGCTCTGATGTAATGAGGGTGGATTTGGTTTTTTGTGATATGACTACATGGATGTCCTAGCTGGTTAGTTATGTGCAGGTGTTATGGCAGAAGTGGGTTCTAGGGAGGCACTTGAAAGAGGAGGAGGGGAACATTGCAGATGAGCAATAAGTACATGAAAGAAAAGAGACGTGGGAGAAGGGAAGAAATGGGCATTGAAATTGGCATTGCAGGGGTAGCTGAGCAGAAAAGAGTAATGAAGGAGAAAAGGTTGGGTAACTGGGAGCATAGGCACAGTTATAGAGCACCTGGAAGGGGCAAACATGAAGTTTAAATTTCCAATAGTGGAAAAGGGAGAGTCTTCCAAGTGTTTCCAAGAGGTGAGGTATATAGTTAGATTGACAGGCAAGGAATAGGATTTTGACAATATCGTTTGAATGGACTGAAGTGGGTGATGTATATATCAAAGAGTCTACAGAGGAGCAGATTACCATCATTAGAGTATGATATGAGGAAGGCATGCACAAGAATTTTTGCAGGATCTGGACAGACAGAAATAAACGGTCAGATTTTGGCAATGTTGTGGAGGAAAAGATGGTAGTATTTGGATGCCACCTCTATACATGGGAGAGGAGAATTATGATAAGGAAAACTGGTAACAACCCCTAAATTTAGTTTGCCTAACACTTTCCATTATACTGCGAGGGCTTTGACATTCAACAGCACGGAAGCCCATGAGCTACAGAAGTGCCTTTTCTTTGTTACCATGAAATTCCATTCAGCTTTATCCAAGATATAAACTTTTTAAAAATAGCCATTTCGCTTCTCTCACTTTCGTTCCTGAGATCATTTTTGGTAGCATGCCAACATAACACAAACATTCTCAAGTGCTTGGCTCACACCCCTGCTGCAGCTGTGGCAGATGCCAGTATCAACACTGTACTGGGAACATCTGGCAGCTACCACGATAGCTGTGGGTGCATGGGAGATGGGGGAGAAGAAGAGAACTGGAGTTGATCTCCCCTCCCCCAGAAATGGCCCTACTGGACAATGCCCCCTTCTGGGAGAACCATGTGAGGCTGGGATGATCCTCTACCCCTGTAAACAGCCCCAGCCAAGACCCAGCATCTCATTCCCTCTGCACCCACTCTCTGGGGGCATATCACATGGGGCGGGAGCTTTCCCAACTCTCAAGTGGGGGGACAGAAAGAAAGAAAGCAGGGCCAGGCTGGCCTCTCCCCTCAACTACCTCCCGATCCAAACAATCTACCTTCCCTTTGGGATAACAGCTGTCTCCTGTTGCCAGCTAATACAGTTAACCCCGTAGCAGTCTGTGCTGCAATCCTGAACTTTTAGGATTCAAAACCTGCTTATGATGCATTTCGGGGGAGGGAGAGGTTGTTACAGATGCTCATAACTGAATTTTTTTTTTTTTTTTTTTTTTAAAGAAAAAAGGTAAAAAGCACAAACCCTAGGAAATGACTTACAAAAAGACTACATGAAAAGAACATTATTTAGGTTGCAAAGTCAAACACTCAAAAGTTAGGAAATGCCAGATTTATAGTTGCCTGTGTAACAATAATGCTGCCCAACCTGTACAAGGAGGAAGAATTAAGGATGCACTGGAACTTTTAAATCTACCATTTTCTAAATTTGGAGTGCTTGACTGCAACATAAGTGCTCTTTTATATAGTGTTTGTATGTATAATATCATATTGCATGTGGGATAAAAAGCAAAACCATAACTTAAAGTCATTTTCAATGCTACTTCACGGCCACTGGAAAAACAGTTTACACTAGCTAAGACTACTTTTCTTTTGAGGGACCTGTTCGGGCTCATTATGACACATTCATGGGATCAACCAAAGCATATTTAGATGCAATGTAAAAGGCAAAAATAGATGGACCCTAATTAACATTGTCACTGAAGCCCCAAAAATTGAATAGCAGGCATTGTTTCTTTTTAAATAGAATACTGCTGATTTTCTACTTCATTATCCATAATGCAATTAAATTCCTGTCCTCTTAACATTGCTCTTACACAGAGCAAAATAATCTAGTCAGACATTCACAGGCTAGAAGAAATGCTAAATAAAATAAACTCCATGCTTAAAACTATTTAACCAAATGAACCTAATATTGCACTTAATGTATATTGACAGTAAGAACAAATACGTTTTGGTAAGATTCTTACCTGTTATTTAGTGTTGTTGGCAGAGGATGTGTTACACTCGGTGGCACAGGTGCATGAGTGAGAGGAGAAGGATTCTGGGATATGGTGGCAGGGGTCTGAATCACCCCATTTAAAGCCCCTACAATTCCATTGATTGCCAGCTGGTTACCTGGCAAAGCTCCAATTATTCCACCCACACCAGGCACTGCAGGAATGGTGGATGTTACAGTCTGCATACCACTCGCTAGTGCCCCCACTGTCACACCATTGACCTGTTGAACTCCTGAGCCTTGCTGAGCAGGACTCTGCCCAGCAGGTGGTGGAGTGGAAAGAACTGATGAACTGCTGGTACTTTGTCCACTGGAGGTTATCTCCTAATGGAAAAACAAACAAAACAAACAAAAAACCCTCAGCTGCATACAATTTCACAGAACAGAACAGTACAAGGATTTTCAGATTAAGTTAATTTATAACAAGGTTAGAAAACACAAACAAAAATAACAAACAAAACAAAATTACCTGGTTTAATACAGGGAGAGAATTGTCAGGTAAAAAACTATTTCCCAGATGAGGGCTTTTACTGCTGTTCAAGGAATCAGTGGTAGGTGCTAAAGTGGTGATTTAAAAAATAAAGTGCAGTTTAATTTTTCATGTAATATATTTAAAATATTCAGAATGATTTATTTCAGCAGAACATTAAGTTATGTGTATTCTATGTTTAACATCAAACAAAAAGTTCATTTCTTATAATCACAACCCCAAGGTAAAATACTAGCTAACTGACTAGTGAAAGGTAATGGATGGATTCAAGACTGAATAATAAAAAAAAAATGCCTGGACATAAATAGCAATGATTTGTATAAGTCTCGTGCTTCTTTAAACACATTAAGACAAGGGGAAATTTTTCACTTGTGGAAGTTTTTCAAATCTTTCACTTTTTATTGTTTTTGCAAAAGACAAGTATGCACAAAGTAGATTGTTCAAGGAAAGCTTATATCTGAAAAATTCCCAAATCCAATATAAACTTGCCATTCTTTTCTATAACAAAAATATTATCAATGATTAATGATACGCACCGGACAGATCATTTAAAAAAAACCCTCCAATTATACTGGATCTATTCTCTTTGTACACACATATGTATCTCCCATTCATAGAAAATAGGCCTTTCACATAAAGAATCTTCAGGTTAGTTTGAGAAGAGTACTATGGAAAACGTAAGAAATATTTTTTTCTACTTACCAGCTTGTGCTGGAAATGCATGTATTTGATGAGATGGGCTAGGGTTTGAAGTTATTGTTGGAAAGGGAACAGAAAGCTGTGCATTTAATAGCTGGAGGCGCTCTTTTTTAGCAGTCAGGTTCTTAATCTGTTCTTCTAACCGTCGATTTTCAACTTGAAGTTGGTGTAATGACTTCAACATTCCCAGAACTAGAAAACAATTGACTAATAAATCTGATATCTTTTAAAGTCTCATTCAAAGTTTTTTCTTTATGAAGAGTATCACAGGATTGCACAATATGTCACATGCTAGAATTTTAAATACTGCATAAATCCTTAACTACACACTGCAGATTAATATTGCCAATTAAGATATCTCTTAAAGTGAATATCTACCCCAAATAACTAATGAATAATGTTCTAAAATAACAAAAAATATATCCTAAAATCTTCCCTTTTGAAGCCAGACGTATGCTATTTAAAATACATAAACTAATATATAACTCAAGGTCTCAATCCTGGAACTGTGGATCCATGTGGAAGCACCCTTACATCCATGCATAGACAGTTGCACCCTGAGGGCCTATGTTGATTTTGAGCCAGTTTCAGTACAATGTGCTTTTTCTGTTAATGTAGCCTTCAAAAAAAGAAATTAAAAAAACAGATTCCTTTAATGACATGCAAGTTAGCAGTGCAGTTGTGGAAAGTCTATTCTATTTGGATTATGAAGTTTAAAATACAACTCTTAAAAACAGATCAAAGCTTTGAAATATATGTATTATTATTATGTAGTCAACTAATACTGTTTTTTTTTTTTTTTTTAAAGAACTCAAAGGAAAAGTATGTTCAAAAGGAACTGTTCTGCTGAATCCTTTGTCAAATAAACTGCAAATTTATGTGATTAATGAAAACCTTTTATTCAGGGTTTTTGGGTTTTTTGTTTTTTTTTTTTTGCTTTTGAATCACCACACACCTTGCTGGAGGCCAAATCTTCCAGCTGCTTTCAGTGTCGATCTACAGATCACCCAGCAGGGAGCACTATGTGAGCACTGCAGTTACCACCCTTTCTTTGCAGATAAAGCGCATCATCTTCTGAACAGACACAGCTTCTACCATGCACATTTCCTCAAATTCTGATTTTGTTCTATAACATGGATGTCCCAACAAGGGCTACAGAGTGGTTGTTATGTCACAGGAATAGTCAGCCACTTTTTAAATACCAAATTGTATTTGTTTAACATGACCTCTGGGCCTACGACAGATACACGTCTACTGGTATAGGCACATCTGGTCATTTCCCAAGGATTTAGCTTTTATCCCTCCTCTTCAAGAACATACAAAGGAACCCTCAGTGCACCCAAATGAGATGCAATAAGACTTAGCTAAACCTGTCCTCCAGCTATCATGTTTAAAGGATTATCCCTGCATGAATTTCCTCACAATTAGCATTTTTGTCAGGGTACCATTCATAAAAATACCAACTAGATGGCACTTTACTCACTACAAACAACCAGAATATCATGTTCAATAACATATACACACAAAAAGTGAAAAAAATGATTTTGTACCTTGTCTAAAACTATTCAATCAATTATTATTCATATTGATTTCTCATTGATTATGAGCAATTCAAAGCAATGTTATTTCCTCAGGTAAGCTTGATCTGTATTCACTTTTCAATTATTTCATTTTGTTAAACACAACTCTTGAAAAATAAATAACTCGGTACAAGAACTGCATGAAAAATGGAGAATATAAACAAAATACAAAAGCACTGTAGGACACCTGCACAACAGTTGTAAAAAACAAGGGAGTTTCTCACAACAACCAAAGCAGATAGTTTAGACTTAAAATACCAGAAATAAAGCTCTAAAGAAACGTTTCAGAATATGTCAATCAGCATCACATAATATAAAGCAGAACTGAGGAACTATGCCTTAATAATAATCAGTGGTTTGTAACTTCTGTTTTATATGCAGCATAAAATGGTGAATAGGTTCTTTGAAAAATCTTAGGCATTCACTGGGTGATAATTATTTATAACACTGCCCAACAAAAAACAGTAATAACAGAAAACGTGAATACTTACTGTCACTAGGGGTGCCCTGTTCTAGCAAAAATTGCTGTCCTTCACTCCACTGCCTCTCCAAAAGCTGTTCAATGCTGGCAGCTACCGGGGGCAAATTTTCCACACTGCTGTTCACTGACTGATCATAGCGAATCTGTAAGCTGCTTACGGGAGATCTGTTGAAAACATCGTAATTTACACATTTAAGGAAAGAGGGAAATGTATTTAGCAAAAGGCCCATAAAGTTTCTTACCTTGTGCTACCCTTAGGACCTACGTAATCCAGAGCTTCCAACACTAAGCTTCTCAAAGCCACTAGGAACTCGTACCTCTCATCACCCAAATTTTAACAAAAAACCGCGGTTTGGAAATTTGTGTACAGAAAACAGATACATTAGTTTAGCTGCACTAGAAGTTCATGTCTAACAGACAGATATTATTGTACTCAAAGAACACATATTGCTAGAGCAGAGAATAGGTGCTCAGCATATTAATAAATTACATATAAATCAGATATCTAAAAACATCTAGACAAAAGTGAAACACTAAATATGATGCCTGATTAAAATCATTACAATTATGACATTCTCCCATAGTACATAGGTCAATGTAATTTTGATGTGTGGCTTGTGCCAAAAACCCATGTAAAGAGAAATTTGAGTAGAGTGATTGAGGGAAAGGATTATTTCATAAAACCCCTAAAAATATTATAGTTGCACTCAAAAGTAAAAAAATAATGTTAAGGTTGCCTATCCAACCTTAACTCTGTCACCTTATGCATATGCATTCATATATCGTCTTAATACATAATCATATCCTAATCTTTCCATTGGACCCATCTCAATCAGGATGAATTTCACTGCTCTGCAGAAAGCCAGTACAAGGTTTATGTATCCTTTAATCCCTTTCTGAGGTTTCACCCTCAGTGCACAAGGTGGACAATATTCAGTGAACAGAACAGCTGTTTTATATTTCTTCTCGGCCCCGTGGTTCCATGTGTGGCCCCATGCCTCATTCAGGGCTAGATCCAAAGTCAACTGAAGTTAACAGGCATCTTTCCATTGCCTCTAATGGGCTATGGATCAGGTCCTTACATATTATTTATTTGTGGTGTGACAGCAACTCCCAATCAAGGATCAGAAGTCCCACGATTATAGGTACTGTACAAACATATAACAACAAGTTTGTCATTGAAAAAGAGCTTAGACCGAAAGACAACAGGTAGATACAGACAGACAGAGAGAGAGCAAGCAAACAGGGAGTCAATTATGATTAATGTAATAAGCAGTGACACAGCACACTAGTTGCCTAACAACTGTCAAATGCTTCGTAGGCATTACAGCATAGGTGATTTTGATTTAGAAAAGGAAAATATAGTAGCTTTTCAAGTTTTTATGGGTTACTCCTCCTATGCATTAAGGATGATGTGAGAAAAAGCGCAAAGGTGCTTGTTGAAAAATTTTGACAAATGGATAAAGGTTGGCATCACTGGCAAAGTAGAGGCAGAGGCTGACAGTTCAATAGCATATAAGTGATATGTAGGGCAAAGATAGGCCAAGAATGGACTTAAATGTCATCAAAAACTACTTGTCCTCAAGTGGTTGAAGTGATAAACAAGGAAGAGGACTTTTACAGAATCATTTTGAACTGATTTACTAAACTCTATTCAAACCTGCACTATAAGAAGAAACTTCCATTCTTTCTGCATAGTTTTTTCTAAGGCATTCAACTTCATACTAAGATTATTTTATGAGTATTAATTAATCTCACAACATTCCTGTAAGGTCAGGAAGTAATTTTTTATTTATTTTAAAGCTGCAGAACTAAAACAAAGAGATTAAACAACTTGTCCAACGTCACACAGGAAGTCTGTAGCAAAGTCAAGAACAGAATCAAGATTGTCTAATATATCAGTCCGCTGCCTTAGCTATGAAGTGATCTATTCTCTTCCTGTGCCCCCTTGTTTTATTCACTACAAGGGAACGAGGCAGAGGTCCTGATTAAAAAATAGTATTTAATCCTGTAATAAAAGATTATATTGTATTGCATATGTACAAGAGGGTAGAGTTACAGCTGGGTAGACAAGTCATTCATTTCCTGATATTTGAGTGCTTCACTTTCAACCTTAACATTCTTGTAATTAGAATTTCCTACTTTAAAAAAAAAACCAAAACCCAAAAAACAAGAAATTCCACCATGTTCAACTATTTGCTAGACAGAATTAGAAGGCTCAGTATAATGTGTTATGTATGCAGTCAATGAGATGGAAATCCTTACCTCATTTCAGGCATACATTTTTGTACCATGCCTCCTTCAATATTTACCTCCTATTTATTGCAGGGTCAGAGTGCAACTCTTTAAATTCTCAGCCTCACTACATTAACATATTGATGTGCATTTATACAGGGATGTACATGCATATTTAAAAACAGGTATTATATACTGTATGTTATTTTGAATGTTTTTCAGTATATTAGTTAAATAATATGAGGCATGGTTGGCAAAAGTAGCACTTCCCATTCAAAACTGAAATCATTTATACACACACTAGCCACACCAACATTTATATTGTATATTAAGTTTTGATATATATGTGTGTGTGAAATTAGATATCAAATACAACTATTGTAGTGGTATAAAAGTATTATTAGCATGAGTTGGGATGGCTGCACAACTCACAAGTGTGATAAGTAAGTCATCCCAAATAAGTGCCAATAAGATCTTCAAACCACTCCACATTAGTATACAATATATATTTTAAATAAAAAGTATTTTTGTGAGTTAAGTCTATTTTTTTGTAAACAGTTAGTCTAGTACCAATAAAACCAACTGTACAGGGTTCAGAGAGAAAGAAAATAATAAAACTAATAAACGTAATAAAAACTCCTTTAAAACTGTCTTAAAATAGTTTTTCTAATACGTAAAAGTGCCACAACTTTAAATTCTGATATTTCAAGACTTTAAGGTGTAACTATGGTCTCTCCTACATAAAAGACTAGTGTAATTTGGGGGGGTGGGGAGGAGTGGGTCCTCCATGTTTCATAGAATGAAACAAACATTTTTGCAGCTTTTCTTTTTTTAATGTCAAATGTATGAAGTTGCTCAGATTTGAATATTGCAAGTAGCCCCACAGAGATGGATGAGTGGGCAGAGGTTATGTTAGACAGTCAAAGGTGCAAGGTAAGGTCTTTTTTATGTTGTAGGTGGGCCTGGTGGCACTGCTTATTATTAATATTGCCTGGCACTTTCTATTGTAAGACTCAGTTTTCAGGTGCTTATAACTTTGCCAAACTTTGACTGTGTGTACTGAAATTTTCCATGGTGGGTGTCTGCCGCAGGCTGATTGATTAATTGACTGATTGATTATTTATTTTTGGTAAAAATTTCAGCAAAAATGGCTCAGCCATTTCCACGAATGAGGCTAAGGAAAAATACATGGTTTTACCATGTTAAAAAATTCTGGTGATCTTTTCTTTGAACAGCTCTAGTATCCCCATGCTTTGGGTCCACCAATATAGAACATACACATTAAATTATAACCTAATTTAGTTTTGCAGACTGAAGAGACTGCTTCCCTTAGAGCCTATATATGTGCCTTGGGATCACCTGGGTGGGTCCTCACCTGTGGATAGGCTGAACCTGCTTGAATAGCACGGGGACTATCACAAGAGCTGCAGGTGATTATCACTGATGACTCATCACACTCAAACAGGCTTGGGGTCAGAGGTAACTGAGTCTCAGGCAAGCTCAGAGCTATCACATCTATCCAGCAATCCTTATTTAGGCAAAATCATTCATGTCAATGCCCAAGGAAGGCATGCAACAGCATCCTGAAAATACTCTAATTAAAGAAGGCCACATATGCAAAGTAAGCACTCTTAAAAAAAAACAACCACCATTATCACCAAACAGCACTCCTATTTCACTTAAAGCACTTCAAAAAAACCTCTGACCATTTGAATATTTTTCCTTAAAAATGTACTTTAAAATCAATGGCAACACTTGTGTGTTATAGTGAAAGAATTATATCAAGAAGATTCTATTGTCAAATTTCAATAGTGGAGGTCAAGAAAATACAATTCTCTACAGCCGGAAAATACAATATTTGGATATAGTAATGTTACCTGTGTTTTACTTACCTCCTGTATAAAATAAGAATGTTTCTATTACATCATTTCTGCTTTATAATCAATATTCCCAAAAAGTCTTACTACCATCAGACAGCTTGTAATCTGCAGATTTATGTGAATTTTAGGACACTTTATATGTGTATATATTTTAAAAAGAATTATAATTAACTAAAAGAGGTATACAGTACATCTAATACTACATGTGGATAGAAAATTATAAGCAGGTCCCTTTAAGGGGATCTCCATTATCTCAGTGATCTTAGGTAAGGATATTATTTATCTTGGAAATCTAATCACGTGTGTTTCAGTTCATAGAGTAAATTTGACACCATTTTTCTAACTTCCTGGACAGGTACATTATCTACATAAATTCTTTAGAATTTTAACAAATGTATGCACCATTCATAAAAGATAAAGACATTTCCAAATCTTTAAATGTTTCCTTTGCCTGTACTTCCAATGTAAATAATGCTTACCGTGGTGAGAGACTTCCTCTGGGTGAACCTCCCCTGCCAACAAGGCTGCGACTATTATCTCCAAGATCTTGATCTGTAGTGTAAATATTTCACAGCTGATAAAGTGACTCTTATTAGATAAGAGTTTTAAAGCTGCTGTATTTTAAAAATATTTTAAACCTTAACCACTACCTGCAGTTACTACTAATGCGTAGATAGTTGAAGACTGCTGAACTGTAGCATGTAAGGCGTTGTCCTTACACATTTCTGTGGGTGTACCAGGCCATGGATTATGTTCAGTTCTTTCATTCCTTTCTGTTTTACAGCACAGAAGCGTGGTTTGCATTTGCAGTACCCTCCCCTCAGCCACTTTTAATTTCTACGGTGAAAGTAATGAATCACAGCTGTGGACAGCTAATCTGTATGCTTATCACAGCAAATCCTGATGCTTTGTATTTTTTTAAACTCTTTTCATCCCAAGAACAGTGCATAAAATATATAATGCATTAAATCTACCACCATTTAACAATTACATATTGGTTTAAAGATTTACTGAAAATGTTATTAAAGTGCTTACTGTATAAATTGGTGTTTATAAGCAAGAGCATAGGAAAGACTCTGTCTGCTAAAATGTATTACAAACAACAAACAAACAAAAAAACCCTCATTAAACATAAAGAAATGTTTTGCTTGGAAGGACTCAAAAAGGTTATTTTCCCTATGGCCTTTCAGTAAAATAACCCTATCTGCCCCCTTCAAGGCTTCCCTCCCCTTTTTCTGAGTCAAATGACCTCTGACCTCTTAGAGGGCAAGGACATGACTGATCCATTCTTGGTAAACTGCTAAACTCATTCCCTTCCCCCAAACAGGCATGACTACTATGACATGTCAACAAATCCTTAAGGATGGAATGAAACAAAGCAAATCCAGTAGCTCATTAAAATTGGTCTCTTCTGCAATGTTACAAAATGTCAACTGGTAAATATTCTCAGGATTATTAAACATTTGTAGAAGTTCTCTAACAGGATCTTTCTTCCACACAAAGTTGTGTGTAATGCAATTTCATGAATTATGCAAATAAAGGTTTAAACTATTCAAGACAAAACCCAGTGCTGTGTTACTTTCTTTGCAAAGAACTAAGAGAACTGAACACATCAATCACAAAAGTCACAGGAGACATTGTTGCATTCCTGCCTGCTGATGTCTGTGCTTAAACATTTACATTTCAGACAGTAAAAAAAATGCATAGCTATTTTGCAGAACAACAAAGAATTTACTTCCAATATGCAAAAACTATATACAGTCATTTACTAACCAAATCTCTAACCAAGAGTTCACAAATAAAATTAGCGATCATATTTTAAATAGTTAAAATCAGGAACAGAGATGCTTTGAAGAACAGCTCTAGCAAGCTTACCTGTTTGACTGTTTTCAGACTGAGCTATAAGTGCTGCCATTGCTGAATTAGGATTCAGTCTATTGCCATACATGTGGGATGGAGGAAAACTGAGGGAAGATCCAGGTAGGGTGCTTGCCTGTAAGAAAACAATTAAAACTACAATTCTTAAAAAGTCTGAGAAAAATTGTTAATTTATTTTAAGGACTCCGTCCTAATGAATTAAAATTAATTACTAGTATGTAAAATACGTACAAGTTAATTAATATTTTAAAAGTAATCAGTAGTTTTCAATCAAGCTTTGGGAATAAGGAAATATAATTGCAACAGTTTCTGAAAGTATTCAAGTGTAAATTGCTATTTTCTCTGGTATATACAGTAAGCAAAAAGCTTCTATGAAAATTTAAAAATGTTACTGTATGCATAATTTGGATTCTTGAATTGCAACTTTTAATGATTGGTATACAATAAGTAGGATGTGCAGACTTGCTTACAATTCCAAAGTATGCAGCCAATGCCAGGACTTAGTAGCATGGTGACCATGTGGTTATCCTACTAATTATTTAATCTTATTAAACCATTTACAAAATAAGGGCAGGTAGACAACAGATGTCTCACAAATGCTTGGGTTCCTTACATCACAAGCCGGCTGTGGAGGTCAAAAGGTCCACCTTCCAGCTCTATAGTTTAACTACACAGAGCCATATTTCCTTTGCTCTACTCTGTCATTAGTAAAACCTGCACACTATTTTGTTACTTCCTATTTTGATAGGCTTGGAAGCCTGGTGTTTTTTTGTTTTGTTTTGTTTTGTTATTTTAAAGAAAGCAAACAGCCATTACAAGTATGTTTTCTATACAATACGGGGCTCAACGAATCACAGTTTTGCCCTGACCCCATATAAGGAACTGTATTTTTGGCAGTTGGCCAGCTCTACTTACTGAAGAGCTCCTCAAAAGTTTGTATTCATTCATGTTGCTAACCACAATTCTGAAGGTCTTTGCTGGGACTTGTGCCAAACAAGCGAAAATGAACCCTTAAACAGATGAAGCTAAGGAGGTTGGCCAAAATCTTGCATAATCCAATGTAATAAAAATACTTTCCTCCCTTGGCTGTTTATACTTTCTCCCTTTCGAAGAATAGATCTGCCTTAATACTGAATTTTGGAAGCATACTATCACATGCAAAAACAATGCCGCTACTCCTGATAGAAGATTTTTACATTTGCTGGATAAACACACTTTTTTTCAGAATAAAAAATTGATTTTAGGTCTATGCTCGTGTTTACAGAAAAACAGATGCACAACCTTTGAGATTACATAAACAATAATCTTAGTGTGAACCTGAATAAGAACACGCAAACAAGCTTTTCAAAAGAAATAAAATGCTTATTTTTTTTAGATTTAAAAAAGAAGGTGAAAAGCAGGGAAGTCAAGTTGCAGGACATTTTGACATACATAACTGCACACAAGAGACAAGAGACACATACTGGTTATTACAAGAAAAATATTACACAGCATAAACTGTGTCTCTGGAAAGAATCATACACTGCCATTAAGTTTGGCATTTAGCCAACGTATTAAACTTGATGAATGGACTTTTACAAATTCGCACAACTGTTTTCAATGATGTTGTATTTACTATATACTGATGAGAAATTATGGCCAGTATTTGCATTCATGGTTTTCTATTGTTGAGTATAATGTTAGAATAAACAAATATAAAATGTAGAAACAAGAAATTCTGTAAGACAATATATTGTTTCAATTGTCATTTTAACAGATATGTTATAAAAACATAAATCACAAAACCTCACAGGCTCATTAAGAATGCAGATTCTGGCCCTTATTTCATTGTTTGTAGAATTACATTTCCATTAGATTAAATCTGAAAAAGTTATAAGCCTTTTAAAATACTGTAAGTCTTTTCACTTACCTGTTTATGCCAATATGTCCCTGAAATTTAGTACATTAATTTCCACTAAGTTCAGTGACACTTACTGATGGAGGCAGGCAACACTGAACTATTCCCGCTGTTTTCCTCAATAAACACCTATAGCATGACTCCAATTCAACCAGTATTGTTTGTTAGTAACCTTGAAGCTTTTCCTTTCATGCAAGTATGAATGACAAATTTCTGCTAAACCCTTTCACTGAAGAAAACTTTAATAAACAGAAAATTTACAAGATAAAGAATCGTCTGCTCCTATATTTAAAAAAGAGAAGACCAACAAGGCAAAACACTATGCATTCCAAATATGTTTAATTGAGACAGTTGTAAATTATATTAATGTATTTCTACCCTTTAACAGATGGGGATTATGTTTTATTAGTTTTTAATTTTGGAAAGTTTAAAGCGCTAGCATTTCAAGAAGAGATTTTTTTTAATCAAGTCAAAAAGGTACACTGCTCACTTCTGCTGCAGAGATTAGATTCCCCCCTCCCAACACACACACTATTATTCTCATCCTGCTATTTAATTCACAGCAAGGTTAATTAAACTAAAGTAAAGTACTATATTTAAGATTACAAATAAACGTATAATTGTGGCAGAACTGCCATAATCAGCAGGAACAGAACATGTTTAGTTGACTGAAATTAACAAAAAATTTCATAAGCAGAGCTGGATTTTAGTTAAAATGATCTACATATCTTGAAAGGAACGGAAGTCTCTGCTGAGAAGCTATCAAAGCACAAAACAACAGACATCAAAGAAATTAAATAATGTTTGCTATGTGGGTTGACATACAGATCAAAAGGGTTGGCATGATTTGAACAATATTTAAGAGTCTGAGGTTTCTCACAAATGGTGGTTCACTGACTAAATTTAAATCTTTGTTTACACTTTAACTAAAAATATTTTTAAGACTTCCTGTGACGTAAGCTAGAACTACAGAATTCCTAGTGACATCACACATCTTATGCAACTCTCTAAGGAAAAAGTCCATTAATAAAACTGCTCAAATAGCTGGCGGTAAACTTATAACTATATTCTTTTTATGAGGAGAGAAAATGTCAAGAATATGGATTTGAAAAGTATTACTATGTATGTATGTGACGACTTCATCTGACAGGAAAGTAAGGAAGGTATTAGAGTACTGCATTATTTAAAGGTGAAATAGGAGCTTCACATTTCACTCAGTCGAAACAGGCTGTAGCAAGCATTTATTAAAAATGCGCAATCATCCTGTCAATACACATTAAGGTCACAGGATTGAAACAAGCTCTAAAATGCAGCACTTTTAAAATGGTAGTATTATTTATTTCAGCTGATTCTCTAACAGCCAACTTGCAAAACATGGCTAAAATGTACTTGTACAAAATTTTGATAATAAATATTTAACTAAACCTTTATTTTTAATTTAAAAAAACAAATCTTACTCAAAATGATCTCAACTGATAGGTGTAAGCCTAACTAGAGATATATTGTATTTTGATTTTATTTATGGGAAATTCAATAAAGTAGCAGAGGAACACAAGACAAAGATAGTTAATACACTATAATTCAAGAAATACTTGATTGTAATACAAAAAATGACTATTTTGATTGGTCTCTAATGTATTACTCATATCATAAAAAGGAAAGTCATATATATTTTTAATTAAGTTTGAAAATTATTTGTACAAATTAACTAAATTGAATAAATTACATAAATACCCTGTGAAATATTTTTAAGACAAGACCACCAATGTTTCTTTGGAATAACGTACAAAAGTATTACTTTACATAAAAATGCGTAGAATTTATTAACAATAAAGTTTCTAAAAATTAACAAAAAGAATTAGATTGTAGGACTGGACATTAACATTGTCTTGTTAATTTTCCAGGAAAAAATAGTTTCTTGCTTAAAAAAAGTTACACAGAGCCACTGCAAGAAAATTAAAGGGAATACAAGGAGACAATAGTTAGCAATATAAAATTTCTATCAGAAAGTTCTTGAAATTCTGAAAACCCGTGAGTGTGTATATTCCCCTGTTTCTTTCAAGTTTTATGCTATGAAATATTTTCTGATAACAGGCCCATTTCTGTCTGAGCTCCACACCAGTAAGGTTTTAATACTCAGCGTGTGATGAGAGATGAAACCAAGTGTGAACAACTTTCAGGTCCCATGAGTAGGCTGACTGTTGAAGCTGTCAGGTTCAATTGCATCATTCGACATTATTCAATGCCCCAAACTGCTCCCTAATTGTTAGGAGCTTAACATATTCAAAACCATTGTTTAGGCTAATGCTGAAATGCCTACAGTTGAGTTTCCATAAAGAAGGGGGAGGGATTTAATTGTAGTTAAACCATTACTGAACTCTCCTTCATTCATGATAGGACAACAAGAATGGGCTGAACAACCAATTCCAAGACTGCTTCTTAATCGCTTTATATCTAATCAATACACTTCTTCCCTTTTGATTAAAAATATAGTCATTGCTAATAGTTTAGTACCACAATATTTTGGTGATTCTTTAAAGTTAAATGGAAGATAATTTCATTGCCTATTTCAGTCCAAATATATTTGTCATTAAATGAGGGATGGAATTTTTCTTAAAAACTTAAAATAAAAATGATTTATTCTTACTTCTGAGGCCTATGCACCTCAAATATGAACAGTAAAATAGTATATTCAAGGCCATAATAATATGGACTAATTCTGTTATTTTGTTCACATTTTTAATGCAAGTCTTGTGACAAAAAGCACTCATAACCATGTTTTGATGTCTTTCTGTTACTGTTTCTATGAATTATAGCAATCATGCTGACCGTACAACACCAATCATGTATCAACAAACTTTTAAAAGGAGAAACACTATACAAAACAATTCTATGGATTTTTAAAACACACAGTAATTAAAAATAAATTGCCTATTAGTTTTGCCTTAGATTTGGAAGACATTGCAAAATTTCTGGTACAAAAAGAATATTTTAATTCCAAGTACTGTAATCTAGATTTAACATTTAAAAAGAAAGGAATAATACAGGCAGCAGTTTATCAAGTGTCACTCAAAAATGATATTTTGAAATACATAGATGTAGGCTGATATCCGCTGAAATTTGCTTCTGGACTCACCACTTTTTTCCTTTTTTAAAAAGGTCTGATAAAACAATGTATGTGACAGTTATCCCTATTGTTTTACAAATTTCAACAACAAATTCAGCACCAGATTATGGTTGGCTCTGATGATGTATGAGGACCAGCTATAATTTCATTAGGCAGTGAACCCACTGCTCCATGTTATTAGTGGCCCTACCTCTCGCAGTTTTGCAAGCACTTCACGTGGGGTTAGCACACTATTCCATTAAAAGGGTGGCTAAATTGCTGCTGTAGCAACCTGCACTCCCAGGGAAATCCAGAATACATTTTGGCTGAGTCAGACTGAATTCCTTTTGGGGTACTTGCTGCAATACATCACTTTTGGAACTCCTCACCACAAGCGAGGGATATGTTTTAAAGGCACAATCTAGAATGGGGAAAAAATGCTTACAACTTCTAGTATTTTCCTGATAGCCAGAAATACAGCTGGATTTGAAAACCAACATTAAAAAAAAGTTAAATGCACGTAAATGCTTCAACATTTATTTCCTAGTGGCACCATATCAACATTCCAAATGTACGCAGTAAAGTAGGACATATAACAGACAGTGTCTACCAAACTGCTTTGTGGACTGAAACTTGTTATTCTGTTGAAAACCTAAGGCCAACACTTTAATTTGTCTTGTTAATTTCTCTATCAATTTTCATCCATTTTCACAATAAACTTTAGAACAATCCATCTTATTGCTTCTTCAGTGCAAGAACCTACAGCACTTCCAGTGACTGAACATGGGAACAGCATGTACTTCCTAAAGCAAATCCCACTTTATCCACTATCACTTCTATGTCAGCAGACGGGAACAAATCAAACACCTACTGTAGCCTGTAGTTATTCCCTCTCTGAAAGAAATATCCGGACCCGAAAAGATAACTCCCCCTCACTCAAGTGCTTCAAAGCCGCAAAAGTTTTCCATCAACAGCAAAGGTTTGGTTTTAACAACTGGGCTGACCTATCCATAGGAAAAGTTCGACAAGCAAGCTTTTTCACTGTTTAATGATTTGAAATAAAACAATCTGACTAGATAATTCTATTAGAATATGCTAGACAAATGAAAACAGAAGTCTCATACTACTTAAAAGTGAAGAAGACAACTTCTAAACCAAGGAGGCCGTTTCTATTGATATGCAAATTAAAATACAGATCAGATTTTAACTATATGCAAACTGTGAATATTCCTCAATATGATTTTAAATAATTAAACTACTATATTGATTTTTTTATAACAACACAGAGAAGGCAAATAATTCCATGATGAAGATTTTATCTATAAAAAGATAACCAAATGCTGGTTTTAAGAGAAATCAATTGTTTAGATTAAATTCAGGCATAAATCCTTCAATTAAATGAAAAAGCCCCTACCCCTTCAAACAAAAGCACTCAAATACTCTCTAAGAGAGGCAAGAATGAATACAACTGGGAAACACAGTGGGATCTGAAAGGCAAAATGAAAAATTAATGGCACACCTACAGAAACTAATTTATACCTCTGCCCACTGTACAACAAGGGCACATCAAATCATTAAAAACCACAAGGGTAGAAGGTCTATCTTCCAATAATGTGAAACATCTATAATCTCAACTGTATTACTGGTTTACTGATCTCTTCTATGTTAACTAAACTGGATATTCTGTAAATTATTCATTAATTCAACTCTAATTGTTTTACAAATGGGCAAATTAACTATAACAAAATGTAATGTTGAAATATCACATCAGGTGCAAACTCTTTTGGAGTAGAACTTACACACTTTTTCAAAATGAGGGCCTACAGGCGTAACATTCTGGGGATTCTCCATCTCTTTCACAACCTAAATAAAATTGATCTTTTATTCAGAGTAATATTCTAGATTCCCTTTTACCTCAGTTTTTTCCCCTATTCCTTCCACCTCACTATCTCATGGTAGTTCATCAGTATCTGCTTTATAAATTTGATTGTAATAATATAAAACTTAAAAGAAAACCAGTCTTCGTTAAAACCAATAATCTATAGATTACGAATCCCAAATTAATTCTTTATCCTGGCTGGTACCAGATAGTGTTTTTATTGCTAAATCAAATCCTGCTATCAAAATTATATTTTGTAGTAGTCTTATTTTCTTAATACAGGTATTCCAAAATAAGACAACTTAATGAGAGATGCACTAATAATGCTACAAATAATCTGTATTTAATATACCCCAATCCATTTATAATTATTCCACAATAATTTCAAAATATCAGTAATAATGAGTGAGTTGGTTTTTCAATAGACATTGGTATTTTAAATTCCTAAAAAAAATTGTTGTTATTCAAATAATGAAACAAACATCCGCAATAACCAAGTCCAGAGAATTACTGCTCTCTGAAGGATGCTTACAAAATACACTACATTTTATAGGTGGCCTGTAAGCACTTTGCATCAGAAATGAACTTTGCAGCTTGTAACAGACGATTCACTATACAAAGTGATTTACAATCTTTTGAAAATCATACCTAAACATTCAATTTCACCTAAATATTTTTGTTCCCTTTCACAGCATACAGACTAGAAAATTTCACATTTTTCACATTCAGCACCATCACTATTGTCTCAGGCAGCTAAACTGAAGTAGTGCTACATTCAGTTCAACCAAGAGGTCAATGTGCCTCAGTTGCCTGGAGACTGATGGTTGCTACAGCAGCACCAGATAAGCCAAGCTAAATAAGCTTCAGCTTGAAGGCAGAAAGCATTTACTGCTAGACCGAAACACAGATGCAGTTGCCTCAGCATGCAGTAGTGTGCAAAATCATGCAAGTGCCTGTCAGTCTAGCTGCATGTTCATATGAATATGTGAAGTCCATCTTATTGAAACAAGAAGAAAATATAAACAGTAAATATTTTAATTGGACCAAATACTGGATTATTGGCAACTCCTTTGTTCTTCTAGTTGAGTCACATGTTACAAGGAATTTTCCCTCTGGCTGTAAATACCTCCTCCACCCCACCCCCAAAATCCTCAGTCATAATGAATCAGAAGAAAAAGTCTTTTACCTAATTTTGCCTGGAAGTAATCAACAATTAAAACAAGCTTGAAATAATGAACAAATAAATTCATACTGAAAATCTTATTAATATGACTGTTTCTTAATATCACTGACTTGTGTCAAATCTCCTGAAGTTTAAATGTAATTTGACCACATAAAAATGTGTTTTGTTGAGTTTGGAAGGAAAGTCACTATCTTGCACTTTTGACTTTCTCATAGTGCAGAAATCATCCTTCTGCCTCCACAGTGAGAGAGGATGGATGTGAAATGCCTTCTAAATCAGTCAACATTACCTCCACTAAAGAATGATACAAGGCATTCCCTCTTACCATAAACGCTCTCATCCCTGAAGGCCTAGGAACTGAGGACAGAGTTCAGAACTTGACACCTGATTCCCCCATATGGCAGTGTTTTGAGCTGCCACTAGACATTCAGATCAGCCAAAATATTAACAATTTAATTTCCCAGATAAAAACTATATCAAACTGGAGTTAAAGTTGAGTACATATCAGTAATTTAAGGGTAAAAACGTGACAGAGATTTTATAATTACAACAGAAACAAACACTACTAAGCCAGAAAATAGAGTGAAGGTTAAATTTAGAAGAAATCCAAACAAGACAAGACATGGAAATGTACAGTAAAGGCACCCAAACCTTAACTCTGCCCTGCAGCGAGGCTACACAAGAATCATACAATTATGATTACAGCATAACAGTGTCTGTAGTCCCAGATTAGATTAAAAGTATTTTTTTTCATTTGCTCATGGTATCTCTATAGGGTCATGTTAAGGTTGTTTGGGTGCACCTTAACTGTGCTTTGTGCCATCTATATGTTGACCTATATTATGGCTTTTCCTGAAGAATAACAGTATTTGCTGACAACACCAAAATTGGAAATATTGTTAGGAAAATAACAACATGAGAATTGCCATACTGGATCAATCAATCAATTTAGTCCAGTATCCTGTTTCTGACAATGGTCAGCACCACGTGTTCCAGAGGAAGGTGCAAGAAACCTCCTCATTTCTAATAGATAGAGTTTGGCTTCAACCCTAAAGCATAATGTGTAATCTATTCGTTAAAATTTGTTAGCATTAATTATGACAACACTGGATATTCTTGTTATCCATACTCATGTCCAAACCCTTTCTGAATTTTGCTAAATTCCTGATGTCAACAATTTTCTGTGGAAATGAGTTAAGGAACCCCCACCCCTCAGTTCTTGGTTTGCTGACAGAAGCAGAAGTCCAGAGTCCAGTGACAGACAATTCAATGGGTTTATTGGGGTAATCAAGTGAGCATCAATTCCAATTCTTCACACCAGTAATTTTTCCTCCCTCTCACTCCCTGTTTGACCTCAGTTTTTATACTGTATCTTAACCAATCATTTTCTTTAAAATATTACAAGATAATTCTTGAATCAATCCAAACACATTGTAACAATTCTCTAAACAATCATACCGCACCTTAACTGATTACAATTATTTATGCAATGGACAGAAAATCAAAGAATCAGACAGAAATTATCAGAAGAGGGTACCATAATGACCAAACAAGACAAAGTGTAAATTCTAAAACCACAACTGTTGACAAATGTTTAAAAACCAGATAGAATGCTATCAAATGAAGTTTTCTTTAAACATTCTAGGATCTTTTCTTTACCTGGAGGCATTAGACTGGATCACCTTCTTAACAGCCTAGTATTGCCTTATTTTAATGTAATTTGTTTGAATTGTCCGGCTGAGACCGCATGATTCCCAGCTTACGGCTGCCCCTGATGCTTCTGTTTTTACTTACCCAAAGTACAAGGCCTCAGACTGTCACAGTGAGAGAAGGCCCATAGATAGGAGATCTGTGATTTTGATTCTTTGTTTCTATACTCCTATAACTAACTAAGTGATCAGAATATACTTTAAAATAATAGGCCTTTACAGGCAGGCCTAAATATCTATATTCTAACACTATATCATAAGTGGCATGGGCAGCCTATAGTTAAGGTTGCCCAGTATTGTCCATTAAAAGACCCTGCGTTTTCAGTTGTTCAGAACTTTGCCAAACTTTAGCTGTTTGGGCTGAAATTTTCCATGACAGGTGTCTATCTCAGACTTAATGATTCTGGAAAGTTAAAGCAAAGATGGTTCAGCCATTTCTCAGAATGAGTCTAGGGAAAAAAATATTGTTTCACCGAGATTAAAAGATTCATACAACCTTTTAGTTGAGGCGCTCTAGCTCCTCCATGCTTCAGAGCAAGGACTTGAAATTTGGCAGGCAAGCCACCCCTTGGTGTCAGGGAAGTGCTTTTTGCTATCCCCACAAAAATGCACCAACTCTGGCAGCATTATGAACCCCTGAAAATATCAGTTTGCACATACTCAGTACAGATTTGTTAGAGTCTGTTAGTTAAATTCTCTCATGATTTTGTCTGCTCAGAGAATGCTCCAACCCATGACTGCAATGGCTGACTTTTTCTGCAATCACTCCCCTCATCTGCCAGGGGATGCAGTGGTGCCAGGCACAGAAACAAAGAGCTGGCAGACTCTGATGTGCTCTCAATGTTTCTCTTGCTGGTGTGAAGAGGCGGAAGCTAGCTGACTGAAGTGAAGAAGGGTGAGGAAGCAGGCCTTTGGAGTGATGAGGGAGATGGAGATTGGGACAAAGATCCTGGGGAGAGAGTGAGATGTAGAGTCAAAGGAGGTTGAAAGTGGAGCCAGGGAGGATGGGGTGAGGAACTGAGAAGTACAGGCCAAAGCAGCAGGGACTAGGATTAGGATGGAGGACAGAAGGAGGAAGTGGGGTGAAAGACAAAGGCCAGACTTGAGGACCAAAGATAAAAGGATCTGAAACCAGTACAGCATACTACACTCAGAACCTCCATATGGAATCTAGGATTCCTGAATCTCAATATTCCTTTGCTGTCAGCAAATATCTGTAAAACCCACTGACAAAAGATGTGTATCATTTCCTTCTAGTGGCTGGCACACACAGAGGATGGTGATCTACTATTGCTATCAGTTACTTTGTTAGCTCAGTGGCAGAGGTCTGTACTGAACTAAAGGTTCTAACCCTGCTGAAAAATCATGTGGGAGTCACTATAGTTCCATAGGACTGCTTTTTAAAACCCTAGGAAATTACATACACAATACTACATTAAGGTTGCAAAGTCAACTGCTCAAAAGTTAGCAAATGTCAAAATTACGGTTGCCTGTATAACTTTAATTTGCCACTCCTTTGCCTATGCGTTATGATACAGTCTTTAAATTATATAATCACAATTTTTTTTCCACAGGAGTGGACCTGCTCTGGGAATGATTCAGAGTTGTGGTGTGAATGAGACTGTTATGTCAATTCAACCCTGCCTCTACAGTAGAATTCCTATGTGATGCTAGGCAAATCATTTAAACCAAGCTTTTCACAGGTGACCACTAAGTGCGTGTTCCTCATTTTCTGGGTGCTCAACTTGAGATACCTAGAGCCCTAACTGAAGTCAATAAGAATTGTGCTCTGAACAAATAAAATGTTATAAAATGTTATATTTTTTGAAAAATCAGGCCATAGGCATCTCAAGCTGGAAACCCATAATTAGTGGATACTATGCCTTAGTTCCCCATCTGTAAAATGGGAATACCACCATCACCCTGCCTCTCAGGAGTGTTGAGAAGATAAATTCATTAACGTATGTAAAGAATTCAGATGTTCAGATGAGCATACAGAAACCCTCCACAAGGAAAATCATTCTGTATTCAGAGCAGGGGATGAATGATGCACTAAATTACGCATGGGGCCAGGCCACACACTGAATGATAAGAATAAAATGAAATATTGCATAGCTGCTCATTCAGTAAGCACTGTCCATGCTGTACATTAAATGAGGCAGGGGCTCTGTGAAAAAAATACTCTGAGATTACATCTCCATGGAGAAAGGGGCCAAATTAAGGTTGCCCAGGCAACCTTAATTTTGGTATTTTCTAACTTCTGAGTGTTTGGCTTTCCAACATTAATGCTTCATCGGTGGATTTCCCCCCCATAATATTATACAAAATGATAAGGAAGAACTCATTCTTCACCACTGTGTCAAAATGCTGTGCACAGCTTTGGCAATGGAATATCATGCATTCAATCACTCCTTTGCCTCTCCATCTGCCTGGCAAGGACAATATTTTAATGGCAACTCTGATTGCTAAAGATACAACTCTCATGAGAGGTCTCGCAAACATTTTGTAATTCCTTCAGATCTGGAAGGGGAAGGGGACCTCAAACATTGCCAAATGGGAGAACACACAATGCCTTCAGTACTGTTCCAGAGGAGGCACACATGCTGGCACTTTCACAAATACCTTATTTCTGGATGGACACAAATGCTCCGGTATGTCTTTGCTTTACTACCAAGGCTCTTCAGGAAAATCAAATTGAACCAATTCTGTGATACTAATAATTTCAACTTGAACTTGATAGTTTTGGTTCTGAAGATTTTAGAATATTTTCATATAAGGATCCAGCCTATATGGTATGTCTTACAAATATTTGTATTAAAACGAGATGCAAAGCTGCTACTTAGAGTTCAGATATTTAAACTGGAGGTCCAATTTGAAAGACTCATCCTGCAATTTTATTTAACTAGTTCTCCTGAGATCCACATTCTGTGAGGATCATATCTGCAAGTTAATCTCCTAATACTGCCAATTTTCAAAGAAAGGTTACTCAGAAAAAATATATATAACATATAGTAATTATGGTTGTACAGATCTCCACTCCCCATTCTCTGTCCTCACGTCTGTTGAGTCTAAGATTCTGTTTCAGTGGAAAGGAACTGGGGTGCAATCAGCATTGAGCAGCTTTATAAAACTCTTATGCTTAATGCTCAATTCTACTGCATTCCAAAGGGTTTCTGATATTGGCATCTAAAGTGCATGTGCAATTTACACTGACAATTTATTGAAGAAATACACTAAATATTCTGTTTTGCTATTTTATATCATATGGAATACAGTACCTGTTCTACCATAAATGATCATTAATGATCTAGAGGATGGGATAGATTGCACCCTCAGCAAGTTTGCAGATGACACTAAGCTAGGGGGAGTGGTAGATACCCTGGAAGGTAGGGATAGGATACAGAAGGACCTAAACAAACTGGAGGATTGGGCCAAAAGAAATCTGATGAGGTTCAACAAGGACAAGTGCAGAGTCCTGCACTTAGGAAGGAAGGATCCCATACACAGCTACAGACTGGGCACCAATGAGCTAGGCAGCAGTTCTGCAGAAAAGGACCTGGGGGTTACAGTGGATAAGAAGCTGGATATGAGTCAGCAGTGTGCCCTGGTTGCCAAGAAGGCTAATAGCATATTGGGCTGCATTATTAGGAGCATTGCCAGCAGATTATTCCCTTCTATTCGGCATTGGTGTGGCCGCATTTGGAGTACTGTGTCCAGTTTTGGGCTCCCCACTACAAAAAGAATGTGGACAAGTTGGAGAGAATCCAGCGGAGGGCAACAAAAATGATTAGGGGGCTGGAGCACAAGACTTATGAGGAGAGGCTGAGGGAACTAGGCTTGTTTAGTCTGCAGAAGAGAAGAATGAGGGGAGATTTGATAGCAGCCTTTAACTACCTGAAAGGGGGTTCCAGGGAGGATAGAGCTAGGCTGTTCTCAGTGGGGGCAGATGATAGAACAAGGAGCAACGGTCTCAAATTGCAGTGGGGAAGATCTAGGTTGGACATTAGGAAAAAGTTTTTCAGTAGGAGGGTGGTGAAGCACTGGAATGGGTTACCTAGAGAGGTGGTGGAATCTCCATCTTTAGAGGTTTTTAAACTGCGGCTTGACAAAGCCCTGGCTGGGATTATTTAGCTGAGATTAGTCCTGCTTTGAGCAGGGGGTTGGACTAGATGACCTCCTGAAGTCCCTTCCAACTCTATGATTCTATGATAAAGTTATAACTGTCAGAAATAATGTTACTAAAATACAGTATATATGGATATGCAGCTTTTAAAACACTTTTTTTGATTCATGTTATAGTAAGTGAATAGAGATTCCTTCTGGAGGAATAACCAAGGCTCTGGTGATACTTTTTCACTTTTCACAATCATTGAGGTGCTAACCTTGTTGCACTTGCCAAATTTCACCTTTAGCAACTGCATTACATCTTAAACAAATTTTTTTAAAAATCCCTGGTAATTTCAGTTGTAGAAGTTCTTCACTTACTAAACTAAAAATTATAGTGCAGTGTTGCTGATACAGAATGGCTACTATTTTTTCCTAAGAGTTGGCTACATTTCAGCAATGCATGATTAATCCTACACAGATTTTTTTTTTTTTTAAAAGGATGAAAGGCATTCTATACATTATGGAATCATGGCTTTTCTTTTCCATAGTCAAGGCTGAGTTCAGTTTTGCATTTTGTTATATACAGATAACACAACATAGCCTCTCCAAAATTACAGCACTTACTCTGAATAAAGAATTAATTTTCTGATAATTTAAAAGTAAATTGATTAGTTTATGAGTCATTAATTTAAATATGGATGACTTAAGAAATTAAGCATCCTCTATCAGACCACCTTGTTTGGGCTCAAGTGACCTTGCTAAAGAAATAAGGCAGACTCGTCAAACTTCCCATAGTTAACACTCACTGAAATCTCATGTATGGCTACATTTTGAAGATTTTGTAAATTTTTTGATTAATAGTTTTTTTTCCCTTTAATCATTTTTGCCATTAATTTTCATGGCTTAAATATTCTTCTTTAGCAGGTCTGATGAATAATGTTCTGCTACAGAGAAATCAATGAAGAACTGCTCTCTTTCAAAATGACTAACATCTCCTACTGTTCTCAATTGGAGTGAAGCCACCAGTTTCCCTTAATCAAAGACACCCACTTTCAAAATGTTCATGCCCTTCCTTTGTTCCCAATACAAGTAAAATCAAACTGCCCTCAGGGAAGATGGTGGCTCTTGACCATATAGCTGTTAAAATCACCTTTTATCCCAGTTAAGAACAAACCCTACGAGAGAGGTCAGTCCACCTTTTTCGGTTGTCATCTCTAAAGTTCAGAGATGAAAAACCCAGCTAATGTGTTTACTCATTGTTGCTGAATGCAATGGTAGATACAAGAAAGTGGGGGCACCTTCTTTTCCCCATCAATTTTTTAAAAAATGAACAGTTGGAAGAGATGGAACCCTGCAGTGCCATCCTTTCTCTTTCCAACTCTTTGTGCCCTCTCACTAAGCCTCTGCCTGAGACTGAGGGAGGGAAACACTATGAGTTTCCTTTTCCCTATGTATGAGAGCCTCTGGACAAGGTGGGGAGAGGAAAGAAGGGTCTTCCCTAAAGGGACTGGAGTTGCAGCTAGTAGCTGCCTCTCTTCTACTTCTTTCCTTCTACCAGCTGCTATATTCAGGACAGCACGGTAGGGCACTGGGAGGAAGAGAAGGAAATTAGGAAAAAAGCAAACAGAGCAGCTGGGAAGGAAGAAGCAGTGCTGATACAAAAGCTTTAGGGGAAAGAAGACGGCTCACTGCTACAACCATCATTCCCTGACCAGAAGAGTGGAGTGAAGACAGTCTGCTGTGTAATACTCCTAAAGAAGATTACTTTCAGCTGCAAGCCACATTTTGTGAGGAATCATGGGTCTCAGACCTGGGCCTGCAGAACCTTAACCAGTGCTCAGAGCCTGGCCACCACCCAGCAGCTCATATGAATGACTGGAGAAAGGGACCAGTGAAGTCCTAGCCTGCAAAGAGCCCAACTACAAAGATCCTATTGGTGGAGATGTCCAGCCCCACCGATTCACTGGGAAGCTCTATTTAAACCAGAAAGAGGCACAGGAAGTAGTCCAAGAGACTAGAGGAATCCTTGGCTGGCTCTAATTTGGACCCTGCCTACTTGCCTGTTCCTGGTTCCTACCTCCCAGCCTGTGCCTGCTTCCTGTCCTCCTTATCCCAGACCCTGGTCTGTTCCCAGTTCCTGCTTTCCTGCACTGTGCCAGGTCCCTGCTGCTACGCCCTACCTCTGATGCTGACTCCAGCTTCAAACCCTTGCCTGGCACCTGACTTTTTCTCTAGCTCTAACCATTGGCTTGGCACTTAACCCTGACCCCAACTCTAGCTCCAGGCGCATGACTCTAACCATTAGGCATGACCACCCATGCTCCACTCTCTACACATCTCCTGTATCTGCCTCACAGCTTTGCTTAGTGGGAGATGCCTGCTGAAGATGAAACTGTAGGTGCAATAAAATGTCTGCTGTATGCTGAAGACCTGGTCATTCTATCACCTACAAAAAATGGCCTCCCACAGAAACTTACTTCTTGAAACCTACTGCAATACATGGACCCTACAGTTTAATTTGGAAAATAGTCCCTGAACTTAGAGAGACATGGAGATTGAACACATACTAAAATCACACATTCCTACATCTCATGCATCAAGATGCTTCAGACT
This sequence comes from Emydura macquarii macquarii, assembly GCF_026122565.2. NCBI lineage: Eukaryota > Metazoa > Chordata > Testudines > Chelidae > Emydura > Emydura macquarii. The sequence goes on along the minus strand of NW_027132559.1, from coordinate 40,574,193 downwards.
GATTACAAAAGTCTTCAACTGTGTCTGCACCTCCTTCGGGAACCCCGAAAGATGGAGCTACAACGCTCACCTAATCACCACTGCCATGGAGATGGTCCTGGCTGTCGTATCAGCTGCATCAAGAGCTGATTGTAGAACTATCTTTGCCACCAACTGTCCCTCTTGGACAATGGCCTTGAAAGTATACCAAGACGACTCTGGCAATTTCTCATTAAAAGTCACTGAGTCTATTATAGTTGATATAATCATACTTGGCTAATAATGCCTGGTAGTTGCCAATTCTGAATTGCAGGGAGGCTGAAGAGTATGCCTTCCTGTCAAAAAGGTCTAGGTGCTTCCAGTCCTTGTTGTATGGTGTGTTTCTCGAGTGATACTGCTGATCCTGGAAGTTGATCTCGTCCACCACAATGGAGCTGGGTGGCGGGTAAAGAGGAACTCCAAGTTCCTGGTGGGGACATAATACTTTTTGTCCGCTCGCTTGCAGGTCAGGATTATTGAAGCGGGGTGTGCATACATCTTGGCTGGATCAGGAAGGCCTGACTGACTGGCAGGGATATTTTTGAGGTAGCTGAGGCACATAGAACATCTATCAGCTCGTGATGGGTATCCTGCACCTCCTCCAGGGGTATATAGTAGGTGTCGGCTACCCTTTTTGCCAACTCCTGAAACTGCCTGAAGTCATCCACCCAAGATGGTGGTAATAGCATGACTGCATCGTCGGGGATGAGGAAAATATGGTGTTAGGCATGGCCTCTTCCTCTGCCTCCCCTTTTTGCTCCTGGATGTCTTGAACAGAGGCTTGTGATGCTGCGGCTGAGGAAGCATGCCTGAAGGGGATTCTGGCTCATGCTTGGTGCACCTGAGGCTAGTTGCTGGTGCACTGCCCAGGGATCCCAATAAGGCCATTGTAGTGGCATAAGGCCTAGTGGAGGTGCCCATGGATGCACATACCAGAATGGTGGTGGTGCCATCTGGCAATACATGCTCGGACCCTGCTGGTAATGGGTCCCGTATGGAGCCTGGGAGGAGTATACAGAAACCTCATCTGGCTCACTCTCTGATCTCTCGTTCAACAACAGTGGGGCAGGATATGGGGAACTGTCTCTTGACTGGCTTCAGCACGGTTCTGGAACACTGGTACCAGGATGCAGAGAATCAAGGCCTTCTAAAATCGTCTGATCTTTAGAGTGCTGGCAGTATTTAGGTACTGACCACCCTGGTGTTAGTGATGGGGATCTCGCCCAGGTCAACCTCTCTGGTGCCAAATGGGTCGGTGTTACTGACGGTACCAAAATGGAGTCACATATCGGGAGTGTCTTAGGGCATTTGCCTTTGTCTGTGCGTACCGCAGCTTCAGTGCCCATACCCAAAGGGTCCATGGGCCTAACAGTGGTACCTGACGGTCTGCAGGAGGCCTGGGCACCAGATTGTCTTGGTGCCAGCGTTGCCAAGAATACTTAGCGAGATGGAGATCGCTTTAAATTATCCCTGGGCTCGCTAAAATGGCTCTCTGCTCTTTCCCTTGATTTACGAGAGGAGTCCTCTGACCGTCTTTTCAACCCGCTGTCCTTCAATGTAGAAGGTTGTGGGGAAGACTCACGGCAGGCCAAGAGCTGTGATCAGAGAGCTGTCTCCATAAAGAAGATCTTCTGGCAACAAATGCATTTGAGAGTGCTTGTCTGTGACTTGTCCAGGGGGTCCCCCCCCCCACCAGGGACAACACACAACAAAGTATTTTCTTTTGTTTTCTTTCTTCTTCTTTTTTTTTTTTTTTTTTTTTAAATAAAGGCAGGGCCAAATAAAAAGATAAGAGAATCAAAATGGAAGTTTGCAAAGTAAAAAATTTACAGTTGAAAGGGAATTTAACGATCCGCTAATGCACTGCTAAATGCTCTGTCTCTAGACAGAGGCGGTTGAGAAAGAACTGAGGATGGCTAGCCTGGGTGCGCTGGCTAGCCTCTGGCACAGCACAAGGGGAGACAGTGCATGTGCGGACACAACAGACATTTCTACCAAAGGCATGCAAACACATCTACAGTGGCGCACGTATAGGGACACTACTTGAAGAAAGCTATATTAATGCAGAGTTTAGGTTTGTTGTTGGTATGTCATCCCTTTGCAGATCATTGAGATGAGCAAAACTCAAACTTCTGAAAACCAGGAAGTGCCCAGGCAACCTTAACTCTGCTGCCTTTCAGCAATGCCCCAGTACACCCCATTTACACACATACTTTTACTCTGCCAACCCCACAGTTGCTGAAATGTACAAGCTCTTCACCTCCTTTCACAAGCCCATTCACTGTCACCCACAGGATTCCATCTAACACCATTAAAGAACAAAAAGGAAAAAAAGGTTGTCCACATCACCTTCCCTCTTTGAGCAATAACCTCACACATCCCCCAACATACACATCAGCTGCGCCCCACCAGCCCTGCTTTGGCATAGCTCTCCAGCCATGCCCTGACCCATTCAGTGTGTTCCCCCCTCCAACCTGGCACCTTTCCACTATAGCATCCAGACATCCACACTGAAGGCAAGGAACACATCTCCCTGAAGTCATCACTCCCAGGTATACAAATATTTCTATGGCCTTACTTCCCTCCCTCCGATAACTTGACTCACATGCAGTGCCTGGAGCAAAGGAGTACTATGTTGACAACAGTGGCATAGTGTTCCTGATCATGTTTCACAATGGCTGGATGGTGGAGTTTGTGGCAGAGACAGCAAGAGAAATTACAGACAGGGTTTCTGTTCCAAAATAATTTTACATTTGAGAGAAAGGTCCTCGGACCACTTTCCAACAGATGTTGCCCATCTCCAGGAAACACTACAGTACACATTTTTCAGTCAGTCATGAACACACCCATTTCCCAATTAATGTTTTCCCAATACTTATTAATAGCTTTCATGTAGTGTTTGGATACACTGGCAGAGGTGTAGGGTGCAAAGGGTTCCAGTGCACTGGCGGAGATGCAGTGTAGTGGGAGTTGCTGCACTGGCAGATGTGAGAATGAAGGGTGCTTGAGGTGGAAGACCAGAGCTGGGCATGCCATGTCTCCCACACCTGAGCTCCCAACTTCTCTTTCTTACCATCCATTGCCATTTATCTCCCACCTATCACTGCAGCTCCAAACCCCTCTCCCTCTATTCCACCACTCCTCTGCCCCCAATATTCCTTCTTACTCAGGAAACATTCATATGTCTATTTTCCCCTCCCAAATACTTTGATTACATTTCCCCCAAAATCAAATTGTCATGCAGGTCTCACAAGTTCTAGTATCCTCCAGTCACTCAAGTTCAAAACTCCTTTTGTGTTAGGCGGGGGCTTGTGATTAACTTGTTCTTACATCTGTTAATTGAAGGGTGAGTTCAGACACACCAAGAACTCCGTAATTCAGCTACTCATTGGTACCTTTCAGTTTAACAGTACAAAACAGCAGAACAAAATAGTTTTTTGGGAGGGTCCTGTAACTCAGGAACTCCTTGGGCAAAGGACCCCAAATTTGGGCTACTAACGCTACTCTGCATTGCAATAAGGCACATCAAATTTCAAAGAAATCCAACTATGTATGTCAAATTAAAGGAGGACCTTTCTATGTCCTCTTAAACAGATGTCATGATGCAACCTAACAATAGTGACACTCTTGTGACATTATAATGAAATTATGATCCACTTCTATAAATCTTTGCTCCCTGGGTCTAACAAACATAACTTCCTGACCAATGGAGCACAAAAAAAACCCCTCAATACCAAAAAATACTCATGATGCTAGACCATCGACATACCAATCACTGAGAAGAACAAATAAAAAAAGCAATATGCTAGACTTCTGCAGAACCGTGTGCAAAACTATCAAACAATCTCACTATAGTAAAATGTGAAAAACTAAGGCAGGCTCTGCAAATACAGAATCAATGATCACAAACTAGATGTGCAAACCAACAGATATAAAGCACAGTCTGAGGAAGAGCAACTTTGTAGCCTGTATGACAAAGAAGAGACTGAGAAAGAGACTATTTGTACTTCACTGTCCAAAATGCAATGAAATGCAAGAAAGTTTATTTCTTCAAGTTAACAGAAACAAAAAAACTTCTCATCAAAAAGTGAGAAGGGAAAATTGTGCCTGACTCTGAGATAAAGGAAAGACAGCAGCGGGGTGCATGCTACATAGTAACTTGCTACTGAATGAAGAATGGACAAAAATGACAAACAGACACAGGTCAACCCTCAAAACACAGTGTGTATACCTATCTTAAGTGGGTCATAGCCATCTCCAACAGATACACAAGGGGTTTGTCTTTTTCTTATAGTTTGGCAACAGTTGAATAGCTTGTCATGCCAATAAAGACTCATTAAACGGAAATGAATTGTGAAAAGCAGAAGAGGCCAATCCCAGGAGAGGAATGGGGAGATGTGATGTGGTGTATTAATCCCACACTGTGCCTGAAGGGGTTAATGAGGCCTGTGGGTGCAATAAGCTTTGCCCTGCTCTGACACCTGCAGTTATTGGCAACACTGAGAAGGTAAAAAGAAAAGCCAAGCTTAGTGGGGGCTGGCTGGGAGAGTGAATAGATCTCTTGAGCTAGCCCTGTAAAGGCAGGCTGAGCTGGTGCTAGAGACTGCCATGAAGGTGCCTGGGCTGGGAAGAAGGATCAGCTGTGTCAGAACCTCTTTGGGGCAGGAAGGGCTGTGCAGAACCTTTTTGTTTCTTTCGTTCCTCAATTAGATTGGATCCCCTTTGTTTTGAGTCCTGCAAGAATCAGTTGGGGAAACGATGTGAAAAAGGTCTAACTGCAAGGCACTGTAAGAAGTAGCCCAGGGACACAGCAGAGAGTCTAAACAATCTCTGCTTCATAAAATCTACTGCATGCAGGGTCCTGGGCTGGAACCCAGCATACAGAATAGGCCTGGGTTCCCCTACCAGCCTGTGTGGGGTTGGAGCACAGAGACCACAGAGCCAAGGCCTGGCAGGCCTAAAAAGCCTGATGTTGAAGAAACCAGAAGCATGCTGTACTTGAGTTTTCGGGGGGGGGAACGACGACGGGACGGGACGGACGACGACGGACGACTGGGACTAAAAGTGACCCGGCCAGAGGGCTGAGTCACAAGAAGCAGCAGACCACCCCAGGGCAGGAAAGACAATGAGAAAGAAGGGTTAAACATGAGCCTGACACACCAGCACAACCACCAGGGGCATGCTGGCCGGTGAGTCATACTGCCTACAGAAGGCAGCAGAAACAGAAAAGAGGTAGGGGATGCCTGAGTTTTTCCAAGTGATGATTTTTCAAACAATCGGTCTGGGAAGCTTTTACACACTTTCTAGTGAATTTTAAGTAATTTTCTCAACCTTTTTCTCTCACCCTTCTAAAAAATAACTAAACATTCACCAGAATGCACACACAACTATTGACAGCTGAATGAATGGTGAAGCATCTGATCAATAATTTTTATCCTTAACATTCATTTGTGGCAACAGTATAACATCTAGTGACTGGCACTCGCCCCCGCTCGCCCCTTCCCCTTCCCGCTCGGCAATTACAGTAAACCCGAGGCCTGACCTTACCAGGACCTTTACTGACACACCTAAGATAGCACATCTGAAACGGCAAACAATGGAATGTTGCTAAAAGCCAAGGGCAGCCATCGGCCGTTTCGAATACTGCACATCTCTCACAAACTAGGGCAGCCATCAGCTGTTTCGAATATTGCACATCTCTCATGAACAAAGCATAGCCCAAGTGTATAATACTGCTGCATTTCGGCGGGTCTGGCAGAAGACCTGTCGGCCCACCAGACTGATCACCTGGAGCTGCTACCTCTTCCCACCCCCGAGTCCTCTGCTGGCCAAGAGTCGAGTCGAATGCAACCGGTCCGAGTTTTGAACCCGAGCTTTTCTCGTGTCCCCCATTGGTCAGGCGTCATGACCCTGTTCCTCATGGTGGTAAGATTTTAAATATTACTCTTGTTATAGTTTTCAGGTATTAGTAATATTAAGTTGATTATAATTTTGAAATTCATATAATCGTTATTTAGTGTACTGTGTGTCTATTGTTCTTCTTCTAATCGGCTTTAATCCTCCTGTTAAGGAAAGTAGATAGTTCTGTTATATGCATTGTTCTTTTTTCCCTCATAAAACCCCACATCCCTTTGGCCCCAAATAAACTTGTAAATAGTTAAGAAACTGTTTTCTCAGTGTGGTGCTTGGTAATCAGGGGATCCCTTTACCTGTCGGTAACATCACTGTGTCCCCCATGCCTTATTTACTATACACCCTCTAAACCCTGCACTGATTAAACAACTGTTATTGGCACTGGTTGAAAATTTTTCATCTGACTAATTTTGACAAAAAGTGCCCTTTTTGCAAAACTTAAATGTTCCATAGGAAATTTTCCACTCTTTTGCCAAAAGTGAAATTGACCAAACTTTTCCAGGAGGGCTGCTGAGGCTGAGTACCCCGGCTCTCAGCCTCTTCCCCAGCTCCAGGATTGGAAAGGCAGGAAACCTTTCAGCCTCCATCCAAGCTCCAGAGCCAAAGAGCCTGAGTGCTAGGCTCTCTGAATTTAGCCCCAGGGCTGGGAAAAGGTGGTAGGGCTGAGTACCATGGCTCTGTGCATCTCCAGCTGCAGGAGTTTGGGGAAGGCTGAGTGACTGGGCCTTCTAACTCCTTGGCCGCTGGGCTGGAAGGCTCTGACCAGAGCCTTTTAGACAGACAACTAGAAAGCTAAACATTTCCATCTTTGATGTTTTGTCCTGGTTTGAGAGGACATTTGTCAAAAATGCAATTTTTTGCTGGAAAGGAATTTCCTTTTCCTGCCAGTTCCAGCTTTTATTACCTTCCTGGTTTTCCTTAAGGCAGTCATTGCCATAGTATCTGAGTACTTTTGTGAGGTAGGGAGGTATTATCCTTGTTTTACAGATTGGAACTGAGGCATAGAGGTTACGGGCAAAACGTCCACTAATTTTGTACACTTTAATTTCTGCATATCCAACTAAGTCTGGTTTCTTTTTCCAGAGTTGGTGAGCTCCCCCAGGTCCAACTGATTTAAACTAGAATGGAGAGTGCTCAGTACTCCTGTAAGTAAAGTCCTGAGCATCTGGAGTTAGTAACACAGAAATTGAGAAGCATACCATCATTGGCTACTTCTGAAAATGTTGGTCTAAATTACTTGTCCAATATCCCATAAGAAATCTGTGGCAAAGCTAGACATAGAACTTAGTTCTTCAAGTTCTGAGTGGTTTAGCAAATTTACAAGACAATTCTCTGTCTACAGCCCCTTGACTCATTCACTACACATCTCCCAACTTCCATCTCCCAACTTCCTCAGTGACTGAAGCAAGTGTTCTACAGACAAACAGCCTCATTTGCTACCTAACACTGCCTCATTCATTATCCAAGTTGCGTACTAAATAAATCATAGGTTTTGTTTTGTTTTTGTTTTTGTTTTTTTGGGGGGGGGGGGAGAATGTAGTATGATTATGTAATTAAATACAACTAAGGAGTCAGAATTCAAATGGTAAATACTAACTTAATTTGGTCTTTCCTAACTTGTTAGTATTTCACTTTACAAACTTAATGTTCTTCTAATTCAACTTTTTTCATATAATTTCCAAGTAGTTATGTGTGTGTGATGATGTAGTTTTTATTATTTTTAAAGAAAACTTAAAAACATTCAAGCATGTGTTTCAGTTTATTTGCTAGCCAATGCTGAACACAGAGATTTTGAGATTCTGTGTTTGGCTTTGAAGAGGAGTGTAGGTTAGTGCTTATCACTCTTGGGTTCCATTTATTAAAAACCAACAAAAAAACCAGTGTTCTGTATTTACACAGTGGTTGTTCACCAGCGGGCCTCACAGCACTGCATGAAGATGGGCATGCCAAAAAAAAAATTATTTATTGCCTAACACTAATAGCCATAATATTTTTCATTAATATGTTTACCTTATCAGTTGTCTGCATTGTGTAACTTCTGATTTATAGTCATTGCTACAATCTACTGTTTTTTCCCCCATTTGTAAAATATATTGAGTTATTTTATTTTTTTTTATTGCTGCTTTCACTCCCCTCCCTTTTTAACCAGGATGGTTTTTAACTGGCACAGCCTTCTTCCTGATTGCAGACTTGTGGCATTTTGGGCATCTAGTAAAATATTTCTAACCAACTCCTAATCATCATTCACACTTCAAGTATTTTCTCCCAATCACTTTTGTTCATAATAGTTTTCAGCTCTGGGAAACTGACCTCTTAAAGAGTCAAATGTTATAGACTGGGCTGGTAGCAATGTCTATTACTAAGGTCGTCAGATGCTTCCCACTATATGACCCTGTTTTCAGTTGTTTACAAGTTTGCCAGCTAGAACTATTTGGACTGAAATTTTCCATGCTGGGTGTCTGCTCCAAGTTGACTTTTGCTTTGGAAATTTTTAGCCAAAACGGGTCAGCCATTTCTGAGAAGGAGGCTAGAAAAACATGTTTTGCCTATGTTAAAAATTTATTGAGACCTTTTCTTTGAAATGCTCTACTGTCCCCATTCCTCAGAGCAAGACTTGAAATTGTTCATGCGGTGGCCTTTTTGTCAAGAGTGTGCCTTTTCCTATCTCTACGAAAACCAGCTCAAATTTGGCCAAGTTATAACCCTTTGAAAAATCAGAGTTCACACAGTAGAGCTTAATAACCAAAATCTCTGAAGATTCCATCCTCACTGAGCATGTAAGGGCCTCTCACAGCTCCTAGTGCTGACCACACTGAGCATGTGACATCTCCACACAGGTCATAGGTGTAACCCTACTGCACATGTACCATTCCCAGAGACTGATTGAGCATGCTCCAGGACCATGGCTACGAAAGCTCGAGTGCTGAAGGAACAAGAGCTCCAAGACACAGCAGCCAGAAATTGGACTCAGACTATAAACTTGATCTTATGTTTTGATAATATTAGAAGCTAAGTTGGTAATGGTCATTGTGCTGACATAATATGCTCAGATTTCTGTAATGCATTGGATTTAGCACTCTACAATATTCTGATTTTAAAAGTAGCATTATACAAAATCAATATAGTACAAACTAAATTGATTTTAAAAAGCTAACTGAAAATTATTGAGAAGTAATTGTTAATGAGCAATCATCACTGAATGGAGGCATTTCTAGTGGGATCTGGCAAGGATCTATTCTTGGCTCAATGTTATTCAAAATCTTTATCAAGAATCTGGAAAAAAATAAAATCATTGGTAGTAGTCCCTAGTGGAGTGGTAAATGATAAGGAAAGGTCAAGTTACACAAAGTGATCTGGGCCACTTAAAAAGTTGGGATCATTCAAACAACATGCATTTTAATACCATTACATGTAAGGTCACGCACTAGGAACAAAGAGTGAAGATCACATTTACAGCATGTGGGACTATCCTGAAAAACAGTGACTCTGACAAGGTTTATGGGGCCATGGTGGATAATCAGCTGAATGGTTCTAGTGCAATGCTGTGGCCAAGAGGGGGCTAACATAATCCTTGGATGAATACACAGAGGAATACTGACTAGAAGCAAGGAATTGGTACTCTCTCTAACTATGGCACTGGTGACACCATTATTGGAATACTGTGTCTAGCTCTGGTATCCACATATCAAATAGTGTATTAAACTGGAAAGGGCTGGGAAAAGAGCTACTAGAATCATTCTAGGTCTGGCCTTACAGTGAGAAACTCAATCTTTTCAGTTTATACAAGAAAAGATTAAGAGATAACTTGATTGCTGTCTGTAAGTACTTATATGGAGATAAGGTTTCTGATAGTAGAGGGCTCCTGATATAACAGACAAAGGTAGAACAAGATCTAGTGCTTGGAAGCGGAACCTAGACAAATTCAGAATAGAAATAAGGGACAAATTTTTAACAGTGAGAATAATTAACCTTTGAAACTATCTACCTAAGGTAATCAATCATCACTTCTAGCATTTAAATCAAGAATGGATATCTTTCTAAAAAGATATGGTTTAGCTCAACTAGAAGTTGTGGACTTAATGTGGAAATTACTGGATGAAATTCAATGGCTCTTGTTATTCAGGAGGTCAAACTAGATTATCATTATTGTCCCTTCTCCCCTTAAAATCTATTAAGATCAATTTGCATCTAGTAACATTTAATATAAAAAATTACTGAATGAAAATCTGAACTGCCATTTGTAATGACAATTAAAAAGTCTCATACACTTCTGACTTAGGACTGTACTCTATATTGGGCTGTATTAAATATACTTGCCTATAAGTGTGTTCAAAAGAAGATATATTCATGTATTAACCAACCTGGATTTTAGTTCTTTATATTCTATAGCTAAGGCTATGTCTGCACTAGAAAGTTTTGTCGACACAAGTTCTGCCGGCATACAGCCACTGCTGTAATTAAGCCACTGTTGCATGTGTTTCCTTGTGTCACTGGAGTGCATTCACACTATTAGCTCTTTTGTTGACACAGGAAGCAGTGCACTGTGAGTAGCTTTCCCACCGTGCAACTGCGTGCAGAGTGTTTTGGGAAGGGTTTGCAATGCCTCATGGGGCAGGCACAGCATCATATGATGAAGGCTTCTGAATCCCATTGTTCCATGTCCTACTAGTGTCCTACTAGTTTGACAGGTGCTTTTAAACTGCTGTCAGCCAAACTGATATTGCTGAACACAAACACAAGAAGCCCACAGAAGTGTGTGGGGTGAGGGAGGGAGAGTGTGTGACAGGGAGTGAGTGAGTGAAAGAGAAACAGAGAGACACAGACTGTGTGTGCTGGGGGACAATGAGTGTGCCCGCACGCTGTCTCTTTAAGTTCATACAGCAACACCTGGAAGCAACCAATCCTGAGGCAGAAGCTGCTCCAGAGACAGCCAGTGTCTCCCCATCCCAGCTCAGCAGAGACGGAGGGGCAAGAGGGCACAGCCCCCACCTCCCTCCCTGGCTCTGCACAGCACATCAGGAGTTACACCCCTCTCTGTAGTTTGCAGCAGGAAGGATTGCGCTTGCTGCTGCTGTGGAGTGAGTTCTCCATGGTGAATTATTTAAAAACTTCCTAGGGCTTTGAAAGGGGAGGAGCCGATGGCTGCAGGGCAGCCGAGTTCAAACTGCTTACCAGAGCCGTCACGATGGGCATTGTGGGATAAAATCCAGAGGCCATTTACAGCGATATAACCAAGGGCAGTGCCAACACTAATGTTCTGTCGCTTAAACTTTGCCGAAAAAAGTTCTATGCCTCTCCTCATGGTGGTTTTATTTTGTCAAAAAACAGGTCAGTTTTGTTGGTGGGTGATTGCATTGTGTAAACCAGCACTATTTTGCTGAAAAAAGCGGACTTTGATCAACAAAACTCTCTAGTGAAGACCAGGCCTAAGAGATCTTAAATTCTGATGGTCCCTACAAATAAAAAAGTGAAAGTTTCTGTCCATATCAACAGTTCTGATTCTTGCAACATGCAGAAAATGAAAAAATATACATACAGAATGACAAAGAAATGCAGGAGAAAGATCAGTTGCAGCAGTAGAATTCCTTCATAATTACTCTCATCCTCTTGGATCTTACCTGCTGTGACTTCCTTCTCTTTGGCCTTGACAAATGTAATCTTGCCCCAGAAAAAATGCTGCTGCAAAAATTATTTTCCTGGCTCACTGATTACAAAATGTCAGACCCCTCTTTTTGCAGCCTTCCACTGGCTTCCCCTTCTCCACTACAGCCAATACAAACTACTTACCTTCATTTTTAAGGCCTTTATCTCTTATTTGCTATTGGGATGTTGACTCCTGCCTCCCCTCCAAAAATGATGCCAGAGTTAGTTGCCCATTTGTCAAATTTTCCGAACCAATACCTTTACTCTTGCTCTGATGCCATTCCTTATGCATGGCCCATCCAGAAAGCCACCTCACTGTGCTCTTCTAAATCCCACCTCAGAATTCTACGCTTCCTGATACCGGCAGATACTATGCAGATATGATAATATTATGAGCATCAAGATAAATAGTGGTCTCAACACTCCAGCACCCTACTCCTAACACTGCTTATCATAATATCATTGTTACCTTGTTCTTCCTCTGTTTTTAAATATCCACCTGTTTACTCTCAAACCTAAACTGTAGATTCTCTATGGCAGGGACTGTCATTTCATATATGTTTGTACAGTATGTAGTGCACAAAGGGGCCCTAGCCCTCTAGGCATGACAATAAATCACCACCATCCCAAACATTTCCTTTTAAAAAAATACAGTGGTTATCCCTAATAATCTTTTTCCACATAAATCTTGGGGAAATCTTTTAAATTGAAAAGGAACAGTTTAGATGGGTATAAATATTATTCTGAACGCCTGTGATGATTACCTGAGTTGTAGCAACAACAGTAGTTACAGAAGATGTAGCACAAGGTGACAAAGCCCCCACTTGCTGCAAGTGACCAGAAGCCTGCTGAGGTAAATGAGAACTGGAAACGGGTGTGCTAGATCCTGAGCCAGATACTGCATTTGGAAATGATACTGCTACATCATTGCTGCTATAAATACCTGGAAAAAAAATACAAAAGTTTCATATAAAATTTCTCTCTTGTATTCATTAGTAACCATGTATATTTACTACAGAAAATGAATCTACGCCGAAGTTAAGATTATTTAATGCACACTACAGAAAACAGAAAACTACTGTATTAGGATTTCAACCATGGTGATGGGAATGTTCTAAACTTCAGAATATTTCAAATGTCTAAGAAACACTTGTTCTGATTTAGTCATAAATTTTGCTAGAATGTGTGTAACAGATCAATATAGCTTTTATACACCAGACAGAATGCATCTAAGTATTAGCACTAGCCTATTTGAGGCTAAAATGCTTGCTTTCAACTGAGCCTGTAATCAGTTTACTACTTCAATGAGCTATAGTCAAAGTTGAAATGGGTAAAGAATTACGCATTGTATTGTGCAACTGAAAATGAATAATTTAAATAAATAATGCTTTTCTGAAAATAAAAAATAACTATTACAGTACTACATATATCATTTAAAAAACACAGATGTAGTAAAAAACATTCTTAAAGTTTAAGAAGGTTTCCTGTGTATTTTTAGAATAAAACTGTCAGACAAATCTGAGCACAGAATAGTCAGATTTGATGGGAGAAGAGGTGGTATTCCATTTACTCAAAAACCAAATGCCACGGAGACTTCAAGAAAAGACACCAAACACAGCAAAACTCATGATTAAATCATGAACTGGCATCTCCCATAAGAAGTCTTTGATAATTGGGAGGAGAGAGATTGGGTCTGGAATTTTCTGCTGGAGCCAGGTAGTTCAAAGACATTCACATCTTTACCAGAAGGACAAAAAACAGTTTAAATTTTTCAGCAATTCCACAGTAGGCTTTGTAGGAACTTTTAAGAACATTGCAAAATTAGCAGTTAGTGCTGCAACTCCGAGTTTAGTTTAATTTTAAGATGGGGAATACAAGTTAAAGGTACTAGCAAATAGTTTAAAGTCCACGGAATGAAAAATTTTATAGTTATTTTTTCAGAAAGACCAGCAATAGTTTAATTTGCCAATTCAGCCAGAATAGGTTTTGTAATAAAATATACTACAGTTTGACTATTTTCTGCTTCTGCAAAATACAGTCTGATTTTCCATGGGAGATGGCCTCTCTCGGTACTTTGCAAAACCCTTAAAAGAACCAGATTCCAGTACTGTTACTCACATGCAGTTTCTCACATAAGTAGTCCCACTGACTTCATTGGGATTAGTTTTGCAGTAAGGTACTACTGAATGTGACTAAAAAAGGATTAGAATCTGGCTGTTAATTTGCCTATCATATCTTGACTTAAACTCGCCCCACCCCAGCTGCTGCTCCCGGCTTTCCTGACTCCCTGAGCCTTCTCACTGCTGCTGCTTGCCAGACAGGTTCCTCCTCCTCCTCCCCCTCCCCCCCCCCCCCAAATGCCTCTTCATCTCCCTCCCCACTGCCCAGGCCACTGCTCCCCGCCTGAAAGTCAGCCAGAGACCCATGCGCCTATCGTATAAAATCGGGCCATCTAGTCACCCAAGGTCTGTGTGTAACTGCCCCGCTGGGCTGACCCGAGCTGTCACCGAGGGTCGCAGCCCATGGCATGGAGCCTGTGGACAGCCCCGGTCTCGATGCGTGGCACATGAATGGTATGGGGAACCACAGGCTCTCCCCCCGACTGAATTAACTTTGCAGGTCAGGCTGCTGTGTTATTGGCGGGGTGGGGTGGGGGTGTAGTATAGACTCAAGCCCACAGCCTGATCTTAGACTGTGTGCTTTAAATGCCAGGGCCAATTTTTAGTCCCAGTCCGTCACTGGTTGTGCACTACAGCAAACTTGAGCTTGCAATTCTGGATCTCTCTGGATCTCAAAAAAAAGATTATCCCTATCTCTAAAAGATTGCGTGTATTTTGAAAGACAATTCAATTTTTTCTATTTCAGTCCTAAAAAGATGAAAAACATGAAATTCTTGCTGATTGAGGCAACGGTAAACTATTTGGGAGGTATCTACAATATATGATGGATTACTAGTCAGTAAGGAGCACTTTGAAGAAACTTTTTGAGGTAATCCAAGCTGGGAGTATTTCTTGAGGAGATCAAGACAGACAAGTCTATGGACAAAAACTGTAGATGGATGGACCTTTTCATATTGTTCCTGATGTCTCTCTACCTTGAGAAAAAACTCGTTTGAAATTTTGCAAGAGATCTGTTGTGGAACTTACAGTAATGAAAGGCAACCTTGTCTCAAGGATGGCAAATCTGAATCAGGTAAATATTTTTACCTGAGAAGCAGTAACTATCACATACATGATTTCAATGCTTTGACTTCACACAGGGACCTATTGTTTAAAAAATATGTGGTCTACTACAATGTACATGAGAGTGAGGAGGAAAGTGAGAGTGCCTTTTAATAATGGTTTCCTCTAAAATTACAATTAAAGACCACCAAATACACAAAAAGTGTTAGCTTTCATAAATGATTAACAAAACTTTTCACCACCAGGCTGCCATGCCTGTCAGGATATATGTTCTTGTCCTTTAGCACTACAGAAACAAAAGATGGGTTTTCCCACAATGAACTTAAAGAACAGAAACTATTTGTGGACAGTCAGAGTAAGTACTCAACAACAACAGTATGCAACTCTAGTCGAAGATTGTACTAGTGTTATTTAAAATAATTAGATTTAGATTTCAAACTAGATTAAGACTATATATAATATTTAAAAATGAGAATTTTAACTGACTTCAAAATATTATAGGCTCAGTTCCGACTCAGTCTCAGATAGGTGGTGGCTTTGACATTTATTTTCTATTGCAGCAAGGACAAAACATGTAAGATCATGGAGTCAGAAACATTCGAAGAAGAGAAACAAAATAAAACCCCTAGTAACAACAGTCCAAGCAAGCATAAGACAGAATGCGGAAAATTGCCTATAAGACAATCACACCAGCAACAATATTTAATTTTAAACTTACTAGAGGCAAGAAAACTGCAGCCTGAAATTCGGGACCACCTTATTTTCTTGTCTGAAAACTATGTTGAAGTTTTAATTTAGCTATCTATGAATAAGTAATCAAAATTTTTTGCCTCACTTTGTAAGCAAGGAAGGCAGAATTTCAATTCCAAATATATTTTTGGGAAAAGTTACAGTTTTTCATTTAACCTATGTGAATGTTGCCTGTCTAGATATGATATATAACCAAATTATAATATATTCAAAAATATATGCAGTTAATTAAAACAATAACACTAGTAATACTGCTGGATGAGCAAGAAAGGGATAATTACTTACTTGTGACCTTGTAACAAGTCAGAACTACCCTTGCTTTAAACAATTTGGGGCCCTTTTTGACACAGGCATACCAGCCTTATTCTGAGTCTGAGAAGAACTAACAAAAACAACATTCCGCTTCAATTCCTTGGTGAGTTGGAAGTAAAGAGTTCTTCGCATTTTAAACATAACAGATATGCCCAAAGAATATGCATATGATAAAAAAAAGAGAAAAATTTAGACACAGAAAATGTTATCCTCTCGCCAGAAGCCTGAGAGGAGGTGGGTTAGAAAGTAGAAATCTAGTCAAATATTATCTTCAGAGAAGCAATATTATAGGTAAGTAATTATCCCTTGTCTACAAAGACTGTGTTCATTCGATTCACACTAAAAAGTTTGAAATAAATATCCACAAAACCAAGATTCTCCAAACACAGAGCAACAAAAATTGTACAAGACAGTTTAATCATATAAGCCAAAAAGAGATCATGGAGACTCGTAAATCTCCACGCACAAGAGAAAACACTGAAAAGGCTCAAGATGAAGCAAAGACCTTATTGTCTTCAAGACAGATGTATAGATGGACATTCCTTAATATATTAGTACAAATTCAAGTGCTGTACCAGATGTTTGCTAAGTGGTCCAGACAACATGACTATACCAAAGAGATCAGCCTAATAAAGAGTCTACAAGAACATCTTCCACAAAAAAACTAGTTTGAGAGAGTAAGATCCTCCAGTTGGATGATAATCTCCATCTAAATTATCAATCAAGTCCCACACAATTTGACAAATAGAAATAACATTACAACACTTCTCACTTATACTGAGGGAACTGGGTTAAGAAGGGAAGAGCTATAGTTTCTCCCTTTGGTAGGTGAATATCAATAGAATCTGACTCCATTAATAATGATTCTTAAACAAACTGCTGTCAAAATTATATATATATATATATATATATATATATACACACATACACACTAATAAGTACAACTAGTCTCTCTCCTGACATTACTTGGAGTTTTTGCTTTTCTATAAGTCTCATTGTACAAGAACTACAAAATTAATATCTCAGGTCCTTGTAATCATGACTGGCCAGAGGATCCCAAGGATTTGTTCAGGATGTATGTACTACCTATGAAGTGAGAAAATTGACCCGGTGCTACAAAGAGGATCTGTTCTAGGGCATTCAGCCATTCATCTGCTGCAGCCAAGAATGGTATTTTGGACTTGATCCTATACCCACTGAAGATAATGATAAAGCTCCTGATCTCTTCCATGATACAGGATCAGGTCCTTAGTGAGTCATTGCAGTCAGACATATACTAGTGTAGTAAATGGAAACAAGTCCCACCAAGCAATGAGTTGTTTAATAAATAGGCTAATAAATAAGAGCCTAAAAATGAGGTTTCTAAGTCCATAGTAAGACATCTAAGGGTGGATTTTCAGAAGCACCTAATTAGCACAACTCCCATTGGTTCAAACTCTGCAACTTTGATGCCTACACAGATGTTTATGAATCAGTTACAGAAGGAATCACAGCCCATTTAGTATGTTCCATGACAGCATGACAGACTGAAAGAATAGCAGCTACCAAACAGGAAGTCTGTAAAGCTAACAATATGGTCTTCCACCAACACTTTTATAAAGAATTACAAGTTTGACCCCCATTATTTTGCAGACACACCATTAGTTAAGAAGTTGCACCAAGCACTGGGCCCGTTACGTTAGCCAGGTCATAACATGCCTTGATACAGGAAGTGATCCACGATGAAATTCATTGAGAAGAAACCAGTAGCCCTTTCATTCTGTCTGCTACTGCTACAAATAGCTGGTTCACTCTGAATGGCTCAGTTCTCTCAATGTAGAAGGCTACGGCCTGCCTGACATCCAATGAATGCAATCTACACATTCTGAATCCCAGGCCCACGACCAGTTCACGATCCTGCCCTTTGTACTATCCAGTTCCCCCGGGTATTCACCAAATGTATGATGGTACGATGCTTCCAGGTGTATCGAACAAGTGATGCAGAAGTCCCACAGTCTGAGGGCTTCTTGGCACACGGGAGAGGAGCAAGTTCCACCCTATTTATATAACACATTGCTGCTGTATTGTCTGTTAGGACTGATACTATTTCCCCAGATGACCTTGGAAAGCTTGACAAGCCAGATACACTGCTCTCAACTCTCTCACATTGATATGAAGCAAAAATTCTGTGGGATCAGAGACCTTTGGTCTTGAGGTCCCCCAGATGAGCTCCCCAACCCATTGGTGACACGTCCATTACCAGACATAGCAACGGACATGATGGTGAGAAGGGGACTCCTGTGCATATAATGTGAGGATTGCACCACTATTCCAGGGTCTCTAACACTGAGGGGAAAAGCAAGACCAGCTTGTCTATGTTGTCCCGAGCTGGGTGGTAAACTGAGGCTAACCATGCTTGTAGGGGCCTAAGACGTAGCCTCGCATGTTGTACAACATAGGTGCAGGCTGCCATATGGCCCAGCAGCTTTAGGCAATTCTGAGCCATGGTCTGAGAGTAGTGCTTCTAGTCCTCTATAATACCCCAAAGGGACAGGAAATGAGGGACATCCCAGCCTGCCCAGAGTCCGGCACCACCCCGATTAATTCTATGCTCTGGCTTAGAGAGGGGCTTATAAGCGATGATTTCTGCTCGTTGATCATAAGGCCTAACCTTTTGAAGGTAACCTTTATCAGACTGACATCTGCCTACATCTGCACCCTGGTGCGTCCCTTGACCAACCAGTCGTCGAGGTAGGGATATATTTGTACTCCTTTCTTCCTCAGAAAGGCCGCAACCACTGACAGAGAGTTGGTGAATACCCGGGAGTGCCGCAGATAGTCTGAAGGGCAGGCCCATGAACTGATAGTGGGCCTGATTGACAACAAAACAGAGGAACTTCCTGGGGCCCGGGTAGATTGCTGATCGAGGATGAGACGAAGGCCTCCCTGGGCTTTCAGGATTAGGAAATAGCGAGAGTAGAATCCCCCGCCCCTTAGTTCTTGAGGCACCTCTTCCATTGTTCTCATTCTTAGAAGTGCTTGCACCTCTTGTTGAAGAAGTTGCTCCCCTGAAGAGGGACAGGAAGGGTGGGTGAGATGAAAACTGGAGCAAATATCCCAGTCTTACAGTCCACAGAACCCATCGATCCGACATGATCTGGGACCACACCACAGTAGAAGTGGGATAGACGATCTGAAAACAAAAGGAGGGATGGATCCAGAACAATGATTGGTGCACTGTCCTCAGGCACACCCTCAAAAGTTTTGCTTAGGGCCAGCGGGTTGCCTTGTTTGACCAGGGCCCTGGTTGGAGGATTGAGGTGGCCTCCTTCTGTTGTTCCTGCCCCTCCAACAGTTAGAGTCCTACCTCTGCTGACTCTGATAAAATCAAGGCACGCACTGTGGCTTGAACAGTTTCCGCTGGGTCTCCGGAGTATGCAGCGCAAGGGACTTCAGCATGGCCTTGGAGTCTTTCGAGCTATGAAGCTTGGAGTCTGTTTGAGATGAAAACAGGGTTGGACCCTCAAACACCAAGTCCTGAATGGTTAAGCTGGACCTCATGAGGGAGGCCAGGAGCTTGTCTCATGGCCACTCCTGAAGACGTTGTTCATGCTGCCACATCTGCTGCATCTAAGGCCGCCTGAAGCAGGGTCTTTGATATTGCCTTACCCTCATTCACCATGGTGGAGAACTCGGATTTGGAGTCTGATAATGCAGACTCCGCAAATTTCTCCATGGACTGCCATGAATTGAAGGTGTACCTGCTAAGGATGGCCTGCTGGTTAGCTGTATGGAGTTAGAGCCCTCCACTGGAATACACTTTCTTCTCGAAGAACTGCAACTTCTTGGCATCCTTAGCCTTCGGCGTGGGGCCTTGTTGTCCCTGCTTTTCACACTCATTTGCAACAGCGACCACAAGTGACTCTGGAGGAGGATGTGTGTAAAAATGCTCAGGTCCTTTGATGGTACAAAATATTTCTTCTCGACTTTTTGCCATAGGAGGCAGAGGTTTTCCACAAGAATTTTGTGGTCTCCCTGATGGTTTTTATAAACGGTAGCACAACCCAGGAGGGACCTTCTGGGGTTAGGATGCCTGAAGGCCCATATTCACAGCTATTCTATAGAGTAGCTGCTGGTGAGCCCTACTGTCATTTGGTACCTACGCCTGCATTGATCCTGCCATGGCCTCATCTGGGGATGAAAAGGAAGATGCTCTGACGGACGGAGCTGGCACGTCCTACCCCTCAGCACGGAAGGGTCACGCAGAGCCGCATCTTCATCCTCGGAGTCGGGGTCGCGGGGGAAATCCTGTGCAGTGCCAAGGACGGAGCACTCCTCGGTGCCATGCTGCATGCTTCCAGCAGAGTGACATGATCTCCTGGCTCATCCTTCTGATGGTAAAGAGTGCAGTCTGCCTGACCGGGATCCTTAGGCCTGGTGGAACACGCATGGGGTCCAGAATGGCCACTGCCAGGGCACTTGCCACTGCGGGAGCCTTGGCATCGCGAGGGGGGTGAGCTGCCTCCACCCTCCGATGTCTACTGTGGTGCCGATCCCTCGCAATGAAACGAACTCTGCCTCAGAGTCTGAGGAGAACCATTTGCTTTGCAGAGACCATGGGGGTGCGGTGCCAGACGGTGCCGGAAATCGGTGCCGTGGGAAGCAAGACCTTAGAGGGCACTGTTGATTTCTTCAGTGCCAATGCCTGGGTACAGTCACAGCGAGGTGGAGGCGGTGGGATGGTGTCTTCGATCAGCTCCCTTGCCACTTTGTAGGCCTCTGGCATGGAGGAGAGCTGCAATTCCACCTCCTACATCTCCCTCGGATGCAACAAACCCCTCCTCAGGGCCAGTGTGAACAGCACCATGCCTGTGAGTTCAGGGTTCAAGTGGCCCGACACGGGTCGCACTTTGCTTCCTTCCTGGCATGCCAAGGTCTTCAGTGTTGGTGCGTGATCTCGGTTCACCTTTTTATGTGACACTGGGGAGTGGGAGCACTGCCGTTGCTGCCCACGTGCCATGTCCTTTGTGCTGGGGAAGCGTGCCGGTGTCAAGGTTAAGGGGTGCCTTTCACTAATGCTGGTGCATTCCTCACCAAAGGCAGAGGTCGAAGGCCTCTGTTCCCTGGGGCTCTCCATGGATGAAGGGCGGATTACATGAGTAGAAACTTAAGTCTCCGGCTTCACTTTTTTTGGGTCTTGGGATGGAAGCCTCTGCAGATGTTACAATGGTGTGACTCCCTTAGACACTTTAGGCAGGAAGAGTGCGGGTCATTCCTGAGCATAGGCTTCCTGCAGGACCCACAAGACTTGAAGCCAGGCATGCCCTGTCCCCGGGGTCAGAAGAGGGAAAAAAGACTACCCGATAAGTGGGAGTGCTCTATCCTACAACTACACTAACTACTACTTATTTTAACTATTTACAGGTACTTAACAAGACAAAGATAACGGAAAGAGCTTGCAAAGCAAGAGGATCTGCTGTTCCAGCGACCTTCGCAGGCGGTAAGAAGGAACTGAAGAGGCAGAAGGTCGGCAGAGCGCGCTATATAGGGCTATGAAGGCGCAACTCCAGGGGGTTCCAGATCCAATCCTACAGGTATCAGTGGGGGAAAACTTTCCAGTGGACTGTGGATGCGTCGCACACACACCTACTTCGAATCGACATGAGCAAGCACTCAAAGAAGAAACATACTTCTGTGGGAACATGATACCTATATTCCAGGCTGCTATTGCTTTCCAGGTGGAATTTAAGATGTTGCATTTGACCTATAAAGCCTTAAATGGCTTCAGACTATCTAACTGAGACCCCCTCTACTTCAGTGCTATGCTGCCACGGTGGTGATCAGTTGAAGCGCTGTATCCCTCTTAGGATAAGAGAGGGAATCATTGGCAGGATGAAGCCTACAGGCCCTTAAGAGTCCCTTAACTTTGGAAGCTATTTTCTCCCTCTTGTCTTGGTGCCAAATGATCTGAACTTGGTGATTTTCAGGGCACATGGAAAGGCGCAGATGTATATCCAGGATTTGTGGGGAGAAACAACATGACAGGAGCGTATGTATTGTTGGGAATTTTACTATGGCTAGTTATTTTTGGTTTGGGGTGGGGAGTAACTGTTGTCCTTACTGTTTACGGACTATTTTTAAATTTTCAGATGAACGGCTAGAGCCAAAAACAGGTGTTTTAAAATTATAGGCAGTGTAGTTCGCAACCTCTATAGTTCAGGTTGCCTGACATTCCACTTTAAGACTCTATTTTTATTTGCTTTTTACTTTGCCAAACTTACACCATTCAGGAGGTTATTTTTTATGCTGATGCCTGCGTCTGGCTGATTTTTTTTATTTATTTAAGTTTCAACTAAAACAGTTCACCCATTTCTGAGAATGAGGTTACAGAAAAATATGTTTTGCCCATGTTAAAAAAAGTTCTTACAATCATTTTGTTGCGATGTTCTAGAGCCTTCATACTTTGGAACAGTGATTTGAAATTTGGCAGGAGGGACGCCCTGATGTCAGGGATGTACCTTTTGCCATCCTGGTGAAATCCCGCCCAAATATGACAAAGTTATAGAAAGAATCTTATAAAGTTGCTTGGTACAACTTCTTTGACTAATGATGTTTCTGCAAAATAATGAAGGTCAAACTTCTAGTTTTTTTAAAGAAAAGTGCCTTTGAAGAATCTCAGTTCATATATGCTCAATAGGGGCTTTTTATAGTTTGACAATTAAATTCTCTGACAATTCGGTGTGGACTCCTGTCAGGCAGGGCAGCAGGAGTTGATGACTGTCTCTGTAATTGATCCTCCCAGCCACTAGGGGAACTGTGGTGCCAGAATTGAGAACAAGGAGATTGTTCTGTGCTCTCAATACTCCCCTAGTTGGCATCCAGGCAGGTTAGGAGGAGGAGCAGGAAGCCTTACTTGAATGCAGAGGTGTGAGGGTGCAAGACAGGGAAAAAGAGATGCAGGGCTGGGTGAGGGAGGAGAGATAAGACCCTTGGAGGAGGAGGTGAGACAGAAATATGAGCTGGGAAGGGAGCGGATACGAGTGGGGGCAGGGCTGTCAATAGACACAGAGAAGTGGAAGGTGAGGGGTAAACAGAAACCAAGGAGGAAAGAATAAGGGTGGAAGGAAAAGGACAGGAGCTGGAAAGTGAGGGAAAGGAACAGAAGTGGGCAGGGAAAGGTTGTAACCACTATAGCACACTCCCCTACAGAACATGGAAACAAACCTAGGAGTCTTGAGTCTCAACATTCCTTTGCTGTCTAGAAAACAGCTGTTAAACAACTGGCAAAGTGTATCTCTTCATTCCCCTGTAGTGGCAGGTCCACATAGAAGACAGCCTTCAAAGTCAACTTGAAAGTATGACTACAAGTCCAAAGTAAGTAAGGTATGACACAGACCTGTCAAACTGTACATCTCAGGAAAAGGCATACACTAACTTCAACATCTCTTTGAATTCAGACTATCCTACTTCATACTATGGTAGCAACAAAACTACTCAACTGTTGTTCTTTGGGGGTGGGAGAAATTGTCTTTGGGTTTAGGTTTTTTTCCCCCCTCCCCTCTCTATTTTTATTACTTGAAGACCAAGCAAAAGTGTGCATGCCCACATGCACAAAAAGAGAAAGAGAAACTAATGAAATCTATGTACACAAATGGGTCCCAAAGTAACACATACCAAAAAATTAAACCTGGAAACTGGCAGGAGACAATAAAATACAAATATGGGCCCATAACCTCATTCTGGCTAAATCTTAGCAGCAGTGCCCCCCATACTCATCCTCCTCAACCCTCCTAACTGCCTTTGTTACCATCAACTGTAGTGTTCTTGAAATCTTATCCTCTCTTAACTTTCATGACTCAGTCTTCTCCTAGTTCTCCTCTTTTGAATTTTCCTTTCCACAGGGTTCTGTTTTGGCTCCTTTCTTTTCTTGCTCTACATCTTATTTTTGGTGACATTACTATTTGCATGGCTTCAGCTAATGACTCTCAAATCTACTTCCAAATTTGTCTTCCTCTGTCTAGACTAAAAGAGGAGGTTACTTACCTGTAACTGGAGTTTCTTCAAGATGTGTGGTCCAATAAACACAACAACTTGAAAAATTGCCAGCTCCAGAGCATAGTGCGCATGTGTAAACCCTCAGTGGAATACAATAACGACCATCACTCAAAGAAGAATCTCAGCTTTTCTTTCTGACATCTCCTTGCTGATGCCAGCAATCAATTTGGACTCAATGTAGCCAAAACTGAACTGTTGATATTCTCCCTCCCCATTCACCCTTCCCATTTTTCCTCTCATACCACCCCAGTTATCCAGGCACATAATCTAGATATGCTTTTTGAGTCCCAAATACCCAGGTCATGACTAAATATGGCCCTTACATAACATCTCCAACATCCAGCCTTTCCTCACTGTTCACATTACTAAAAAACACTTTTCAGGCCCTCGTCAATTTAAAATTTGAACAGTTTAAAAGGCCCTGAAGCATACACACATTCAGACTCCAAAAAAGTGAGAATCTGTGAAGTAAGTCCAAGTTGGAAAATCTTAGCAAAAGCCTAAGGGGGAATGACACCAAATCAGGTTAAGATTTGATGGAACATGCCAATTTAACAAAGGTCCATAGGCTGTCCTATACTAAAGCATTGATATTTAAGTAATATTAACTTGCCCCGCAATAAGTTCAAAATATATGTTAACATTGTCAAATATCATGATTGCTTGCTTAACAAGGAAGCGAACAATATAGGCAACCAGTTTCTTCCTTATCCTTTCAGTCTCTGTGCTGGAGTTAGGAACATATAGTCAATGCTACAATCAAGAGTGCAAAATGGAATCAAATAACAAATGGTGTTCATCAGTTTACACTCTGCATTCTGTGTTCGATCCTCTAACCCTTCAGTGTACATGAATGAAAAGGCTCTGTTTATAAATTGCAGAAACTCATCAACTCCAAAAATTCTGCATACTTTGTCAGGTACACTTCTGGTTTATTTTGTTCAGAAAAATGTTAAATTATCTTTCCTTCATCTCAAACCTGGATCAGAGCACTGTATACCTGGGAGAGTGATAGGGAAACCCTATATCAAAGGGAAAAACGCTACACCTCTTTTCCCTAAGCAAGGCAACCTTAAAATGCATAAAAACTTCTATATAGAAGTGTATAGACTATGAAATATATACTTAAATGTTATACTGAAATTGACATTATTGAAGATGGCTATCATTCTAAAAATTGTCATTTGTGGAACTGCAAAGGCACTGTGGAACCAGTATATCTCCTGCTTTAGTGCTGGTTTAAAATCAGAAAAACTTTACATGTAAACAAACATTTATTTTTATTGATAAGTAAATATTATAATTATAAATATTTAAATCCTATTTATTGATCTTCAGGATGATATAGTCTGCTGCACTTGCAGCTGCAGATTCAGCTTTTCTTGTATAAATGATGATAAGAACATTCATTCTATTTGGCTGAAACCACTGGAGAATCCTTTCCAAATTATATCAACAGAGACCTAGTTGCAAGATGGTCACTTGAAACTATTTAATGAGCCAAGACGTCTGGCTGAAAACCTGATCATCTTCAAAACTATTCTTCCAAAGAAGCTGGTCTTAAAATCAGTAAATAAACACTCCTATGTCTCTCTAGTAACTTATAAAGACAGTCTTTCTGTAGCTTACAAACAAACAAAGCAGTTTTGTCCTGCTGGAGACTAAAATAAACTCACAAAAAAGTATGAGAAAACAATTCTGATTTCATAAGAGTTATTCCATTTTCCACTATGAGTGAATGGTAGAACAAGAAGTACAGGACAAACATACAGAACATTGCAGGGAGACAGCAATTAGTATCTAATATATGAAAGGCAAGTTGATGGGACTGTTACAAATGAACACAACACGTGCAGCACAGGGCCCTAATAAGGGATAATGAATAATGGATGCAGCAAGGATGTCTCCATATACTTGAACAGTAGTACAAGTAGTCAGAAAGGTAAGTCACCATCAAGATTATATCGCTATGAAAAAATAGAAAAATAGCACAGAAAAATAGAAACATGATCCACAAAAATAATTTAAAAGAAAAGTCTCAGAATTGGAATAATGCTATCATTTTAACGCACGCACACACGCACGCACAAAACCCTGAAGAACTATTGACCTATCAGCCTCCTGCAGGGAATCTACAAAGTTTTCACTAAGGTACTGAACAATTGACTCACTGCAGCCCTGGATTTCATTCAGTCAATAGAATATGCAGAACTTCAATCAGGATTTTCCACAAAAGGCTACCTTATGTGATAAATGAACCTGTGGAGAAGATTCTGCTATAACTTACCATTATGTATGGTATTCGTCAACTATGAGAAGGCTTTTGAGTTAGGACAAAAAGGGCTTCATGTTAAGATCATGTTTAACAGTCACACAAAAGAATATACCTAGAGACAGGAGTTTCACTTAACAATAAGAATATATTTGAATACATCTATCTCATACTGTTGCTCTGATAACTTACAGTAGCCTAAATTGTAAAAAGGGTTTGTTTTTTTAACCAATGTTTCTTTTTTCAGCATTTGTTAACCACTAAATGTTCTAGCATAATAAGTATATTCTACCAGCATACCTATTACTTTTTATTTGTAAGACTGGGTTTAAAATACAATTGGATGAAATATTTTCTGATAGTTTGTTTTTCCATCATAATATACCTGACTGTGATTTCACAAGCTGGTAGCAAATGTTATTAAAGTTGTATCTTTGACAAAACTTCATTCAAAACTTCAGCAGGCATTAGCTTGACTAATTTTAGTCAAATCTGTCCCTTGACATCAGTTCTGGTTCCCTGTTTGGCTGAGACTACCAACTCATGTAATCAAGAGGGTTAATGTAATCCTGTAGAGAAATGAGGTAAGGAGGAATTTGTGATGGTAGGGAGAAAGGAAAAGCCAATTACTGGTAATGCAGCAGAGAAGGTACTCAGATTAATTTTCTTTGCCACCAGAAACAGGATGGTCAACTGAAAAATACTGACCTCTGGCTACACCTTGGCAGAATGGGCCTGTGTCTTCTGCTGAGCAGCTAGAAGATCCCAATAATGCAGAATGTGCTAATAGTACTTTGCTGAATCATGCAGAGTGATATTAGTCAGATATTAGTCATATCAGAGAGAGAGAGAGATAGGAGATCATTTTCATACAGGCCACTTGCTGACCATACTCAGCATAATAATCTGGCAGCTGCAAAATACATTTTTTTCAGTGCATCAGGTCCCCTATCTTAGGCTATAATGCCTTATCTCCCTCACCTTAGACTTCTGTTTTGGCTAGATCATGGACTAAGTGATCTTGGTGGCCCAGGACCTGGTAAAAGATCTCTGCGCTACTTCTAGAGGTGAATTCCCTAGCTGTCTCAGTCTCCATCTCATGTTTTTCTGTATATAATATGTTATAAATATGTCTACATGCTGCTTTATCCTTCCTGTGTTCACTCCACAATACACAACTGCCAAAGATAGCTCCCATAGTTCATTTTTCTCAATGGGTGCTGTTGGAACACTGAACTTGTTTGAAAAATCAGGTTTACATGACTTCTGAATTACATATTTTATTAAGCTATTGATGGCATGAAAGCCCATTTACAAGATAAGGTACAAATCTCCTGTTACTGGCATTACCAATAACAAGATAAAGTATTTTAGAAAAAACATGAAAAAACTGGACACTTTCTGCACATTACCAAAGTTTGGAAACCTCAACAAAATTATATCCACATGTAAAACTGACAAACTACAGTAAATGTCTTGAAGTTACAGAAGAAAAGTTGTGAACAATGAGCCAACAAGGATGCTCATGAAATTATCTCTGGTCAAGTCACACAAAAACCCAACACATCCAAATGTTGCATGAGACAGAAAATAAATGGAGCTTGAGATATACTAGGTTTCTTGAAGTTCCTAGGGACAACGAAATGGAGAATTTTAAATATTTTCTTCATTAGTCTTCAGAGATCTTATAACAGTGTACACACAGGTCTATTTCCACAAGTCACCTTGTAATTATGTTACAAAGCAACATTGACTAAAATTCATGGAGATAACATGTTATTACTGGTGCCAGGATGGTGCAAAATTGTACTACCCTGTCACTAGCTTGTTGCAACCCAGGCAGATCTGACCTTTGAGAATATAGGATTGCTGTCTCTCAATCCTCAGGAAGGAAGCAACTGTTCAGAATCATTTCACTGACACCCATCCTCCATTCTTCCTGCTGGGTCAATGGCTTACTTTTTTGGGCTGTGCTGGCTGTTTGCAGACTAACCCATAGGCAGGAAGTTGCAGCCACTTTGTACTAGTATGAGACTTTCACCATCAAGGACCCTGCAGTTTAATCTTTTACAAATGCAGATCCTAACGTGTGTCACAAAGTAGCGAATTTGTTCCTTTTTGAAACACATAGTAAAATACTATGACTACCAGGAATGGGTTCATATCATAATTATATGTACTTGTTTTTCCAGACATTATTCTATCCTTTTCCTTTTCAAACAAGTGCTTTAAGACAAAATGCACCAGATATGTTGCCTTGAATATTCTCATTCAGCATTGCTAGATACACGTTTCCTGTGAAGTGAACTTAAGCATAAAAGGAGAAGATACAGCTGGAGAAAAGGCAGCACAATTTAACAGACCCAGGGTTAAAACAGACAGGTATTTGGCCCACAGCCCAAGAAAGGTGCTAAATAGGAAGCAGGAAAAGCTTTCTGAGCTGCTGCTCAGTTTCTCTTTGTCCCAACTTCAGCTGAACATGATCAGAAAGTGATTCTGGAGAGCTCAATCCAGAGAAGGTTCAATCTTCAAAAGGTATAGTACCCATTCCAAGATAATGATTAATCACACTGTGACATTCTAAAGTTGTGTTGATCTGAAGGGTAATAGTACTTTTCATAGTACACTGGTGTTACAACAGCATAAAGGTGTGGGGAACATGTTTACCTCATGTTTTAAACTTCAGTTTGGAAGACCCTTTTTTGAATCCCTAATGATCCTGGTAACAACAGGCCCCAGTTTACTACATTAAAAGGATACTGTACTATATAATTCTTTATTTGATTAAGTTAATTTTATGCTGCACATGTACATATTAGAAAGAGCTCAATTTTAAAACAAAAAACAAAAAACTAGTCATAATCACTAGTGTAACCTCTACATTCAAATCTATGATCTATATAATATTCCAGGAATGTCATTCTGTGTGACACTTTGAAGCTTAAAATGTCTGTTCAGTCAGTATGAAGCGATAAAAGCAGCTACAGGCATGATTGAGGGCTCTTTTTATTCAGAATATCACGAGCCTAAATCATCACAGAGGTATCATAGTTTGTTACCATCCAATTTTTAAATTCTCAGCCATTTTAACTTTATGAACTACAACCATGCAGCCAACAGCTACAGTAAGGCATGAATCTATGACACAGCAAGAATCCTAGAGCACTATATCAGAGGTAACTCAAGCAATCATCACCCTTACTCTACAGCTAATTTGCATGCAACAATTTCATTGATTGTGTGAGGGAGACTGCATATACAGTGGATTACTTGGCACAACTACCATTCCGGTGCACCCAACTACCCTCAGCACAAATCATAACAGAACTCCCGGCACAATACCCCCAAGACCCAAATCAACACAAGCACTCACACAACATCACAACCAGCATACACAACATCACAATACCAAACACACACAGTCCCACACCGCAGCACACACTCCTTATTCACCACCCACACAAATCAGAACAAATCTTCCAGGACAGTCACTATCTGTGTGTCACTGTGATCCTAGAATGTTTATTGAGTTAGCACAAAGTGATATAAACAGTTACAAGCATGGCTGAGAGCTCTCTTTGCATAGAATATCACTAGGTTCAATCATCAGTGGGCCCTGTGAGAACTAGAAACAATGGCGGAGTCCAGAGCTTCTGTGGTGGTTGGAATATGACAGTTGATCAGAGAAGGCGGGAATAATAGCTACATAGAGTAACAAAGAGGTGGCTGTGCCTCCATCCAAGGGGCAGCGCTGTGCATAAACTTTGGAGAACACGTAGAGAGCAACGCTGCTCTTTGTACAACAGAGTGCACAGAAACAAGAGCCCACATTTCTGGCTTTTTCACACATGGCAAATTACACCTATGCGACAACATGGGCTTTCAGCTACACATTTTTAGGAACATTTTAAAAGGAAACAAGCTACACGTAAGGGTGGATCATGCCACCAGCTCTGCTGCTCATTTCCAAATAATGGTCTGGTCTAAACTGCATCACAGTGTGGACTACAGGGGTGTGAATTGCAAAGCACACCCAAGTGTTGCAATCTAACTGCCCTGTATGAAGGCTGATGGCACAAACTAAAAGATTCCTAGTACACGTTAATGTAGTCCTCTTTCAGATACAGCCTAAGTTTCACATCAACCCCCCTAAAGGATTGACCACCGTATCTCTTTCAGAAATTCGTGAATCTTTTGCTAACTCTTCTCCATCATATTTCTTATCGCTCCCTTAGATGGCTCCTCATGACAAACCTGCTCCTAATCTTACAGTGATAAGACTCCCACATGCCTTTCTGTTCTCATTGAGGTCCTGTCTCCATCTCCAAAGATGTGTTTAGTCTCTTATTTTATCATTCACATAACACTATAATAATTCTTAATTATTTTCTATTATTTTATTATGTGGATGAAATGGGTAAGGGGAGGGAGGAGCACAGAGAGCAAGTGAGAGAGAAGTAGGTATGACTTTTGAAGTAATCTATCTACAACAAAAGTCTTCAATATTTATGTTGTTAAATATTTTTACAGAATCCTTCATAACATTTTTAAAGTATTGTTTATATCAGCGGTTCTCAACCTTTTTTTCCCCGAGTACCACTCGGGAAAAAAAGGGAGGGGACCTGCGGCGGGGTTTTGCGGCGGGAGGGATTTGCGGGGGCTTACATGGGGGGAACAACACCCGCCGCCAAAACCCTTCCGCCGTTTGCCCATTTTCAGCGGCAAAGTTTCGCAAGGGCGGGCGGGAGGGCACTTCTGGCGGCGGATTCGGTGGTGCGGTACGGCTCGCGTACCACCCAGCCTTCTCGTAAGTACCACCGGTTGAGAACCGCTGGTTTATATAATTACCACAATTCTCCCAAAACGAATTTGGTGGGTTTTTTTTGTTTTTGTTTAATTGCCTTTAAAGTCCACTCCATTCTGGGTATTTCATTAACTGCCTTTTTCCTTCCTTATCACAAGAAGTCATCTCCACCCACTAGGGTGATCAGACAGCAAGTGTGAAAAATCAGGATGGGGGTGAGGGGTAATAGGCACCCATATAAGAAAAAGCCCCAAATATCGGGACTGTCCCTATAAAATTGGGACATCTGCCCACTGATATAGAAGATCCCCCTGCTGGATTAGCAGAAATGGCAGATTCAGCTTCTTCTTGTTTATGCATACACTTGGAAGGATTAAATTTATCAATAAATGTTGATAAAAGTCAATTTCACCCCATGTGATGCTGACAGTTTGTGTTTTAATGGTTATAAAGCTTTAACTTTTTGAATCTCAAAGTGTGCTGTCACTAAATAATTATGACCCTCCCGTAATTTCCCATAACTATGAAAATTTAAATAGAAAAAAAAATGCTTAGAAATAAACATCTATATTATCAGTCAAAAAGTATTTTAAAAACATCAAATTCTGCCAAGCCTACTTATCCACAACAAAAGAGATCACCCACCACCACCACCACTGCATGCAAAATTCCAGAGACACCCTTCTTTCCAAACACAAGAGATCCAAGGCTAGTGAAAGGGGTGGAGCTGGCAGTGAAAATGAATGTCCCCTCACTCCCAGCCCCATGAAGACAAGATGCCCCAGTACAATCCTTATAACAGTGCCCAGGCAGTCAGGGTTAATCGTATAGCATTCTCTACAGTCCCTCCCATTTCAGGGTAGCAGGAAGAACTGTGCTCAGGCCTCCTCCTCACTTCACAGGGGAGAGAAAGAACTGACCTCCACCCACCCAAGAGGTTACTGAGTTAAAG
The DNA here is from genome assembly GCF_026122565.2 of Emydura macquarii macquarii. Classification (NCBI taxonomy): domain Eukaryota; kingdom Metazoa; phylum Chordata; order Testudines; family Chelidae; genus Emydura; species Emydura macquarii. The sequence continues at coordinate 40,542,313 of NW_027132559.1, read as the reverse complement.
GAGAGATAGCAGTCCTGCAATGAACTCCATGCTATCTAATTAAGACAACAGTAACAGGAAAATATGGCGAGAATAAGGGGAAAGAAAATAGGGGCATAAGATTGTTTAGGAAAGTAATATAAACATTTTGCAAACATCTTTTATCTTAAAATTGATGTAAGTAGCATTGGTAGATCTAGTCCATTACACCAATATTCTTCCTCATAAATCCCTAAAACATGCCAAAAAATTATATATTTTGTTTTGGAATCTCACATGTTTAGTCTTGGCACAATAGAAATTTTTTTAAAACAAGTTTCTACAATATCAGTATTGTCATCTTTGGGTCAAAGCACTAAAAAGTTGTCCTTATAAACAATAATTTTGTTTTATGTTTGGATAAATAAGTGGCAGAACTGATTTTTTTTTAAATTCACATTTGGGCAGAAACTTTGAGAAATATGTAAGTAAAATTAGGAGTTCCAACAATCTGTCTTAAAAAAAAAATTAGAAAAAGTGATAGAAGTAATAAACAGAAGAGAATAGATTGTTTTAAAAAGCACAGACAAATTACAGTTGAAACCATAGGGGGAGTGGATGTAGTTTTAAAGAAGGGAAACAACACATTCAGGAAAGACCATGGCTATTATAAAGCCACACCACAATGTTGCTGAAAGATATTTCCTTTCACCTAGGATATAAACTATATACTCTTAAAAGTTAATGGTTTATATTTGTCTCTTGCTATTTGCAAAGTATCCTTTTATTCACACTCCTGGAAAGGGAGAAAAACAGAATACATATTGCTTTTCTCTGTTCTTTTGCAATCTTAATTGTTTGATGAATCTATCGCAGATGTTTTAGAACCGCACTGTCAATTTGAAGGTATTATTTACTGTTGAGTACCTGGCCAAAAACAGGTGCAACATCAAACCTCTTTATACCTGAAGGTGCCTGTCTACTATTATTTTATATATAACCCAAAACCTAACTACTTTTATTAATTACTTTCTAAGTTTAAACCTGAGAACAGTTTTCACCCACTGAGGTCAACTCACCATGCGATCTAAAGTTGTTTTTGTGACTGGTTTTTGAAGACCATTTCCAGACATAATCCACACACTGAGCAGTGATGGGACTGAAAGAGCTCTTTTAACCTAATCTTGCTTTCAAAATCTATGGCAACATGAATTTTAGCAGAGTAAATAAAAAGTCAAGTGTGCAGTTTTCCTCTTACAAATTCTTAGGTGTATAGAGGTGTTGATTGGAGAGAAAGATCACAATCTATTGTAATTTACTTTTGCTTTGAATGCCTGCACAACCAAGAAAAAACATCATGCCCCAGAGTTCCCTCTCTTTGTCCATATAACCTTCAGTTGCCTACTTATATTCAAGAAAAATTTGTCACTTTTTAACAAAATTAGAATTTTCCCAGTTTTATTTCAAAAGATCACAATGCTCCAATAGATCCCAACATATAACAAGTGTTGGAGTGCTAAATGTGTTAAAGTAATTCTGGGAAAATAGTATAAATGGGGAGGATTATTCACAGTTTAATCTCCCAAACAGAATACAAATCCCAGACTATGGCCTGGTCTACACTTGCCTTGAAATATGGCGGCATTCTGTGTAGCTTGCGTTAACTCCTGTCGACTTCATAACTCCTCTTCTATGTGGCATCTTCACTGTGCTGTGCCGACAGGAAATGCGTTCCTGTCGACGCAACACTACGCCACTTGGGGGGAGGGGGATTTTTAATGCATCGACTTCCAGATCAATTGAGCCGGTCTTCACTAACCACTCAATCGATCCGGAGAGATCAATCTGATGGCGACGAATTTGCTGCCATTAGTGAAGACATACTCTGTAACAGCAATGTATGTACATAAACTGCATGCTTCTAGATCAGTGGTCGCCAAACTTTTTAGGTCACACCCCCCCTTACTCCTGTCTGCATCTGCCCCACACACTCCCCAACTGAGGCTGGGAGCAAATCTATGGTTGGGGCCAGGGGCTGTGGCTAGGAGCAGAGCTGCAACAGCCACAGGCCAAGTTGGGAACAGTGGCTGGGAGCTGGAGGCCAAGGCTGTGGACTGAGGCTGTGGCCCCATCTGGGCCGCTGCGGCTCGCCACTGCGGCTGGGGCCTAAATCCGTGGCAGCCGAGGCTGTGAGTGGGGCCAGGGGCCAAACTGGGGAGCTGCAGCCAACAACAAGGGCCAGGGGGTGGGTAGGGCAGGGGCCGAGGCTGGAGCCATGGTTTGGGGTGGGGCCAGAGCTGAGTTTGGGCAGAGTAGGGTGGTGTGTCCTTCCTGCCCCGCATGGCCGGGGCCCTGCCGCACCCCCACCCTAACATTCCTCCGTGACCCCCTAAGTGGGCACACCCTACAGATTGAAGAACTCTGTTGTAGATAATATATTCAGAGCTGGTAGCATCACCTGTAGGTAAAATTGTCTGACACACCCCATTAGAAGAACCTTGTTTTTCAGTTACTTATGACTTTGCAAAGCTGTAACTGTTTGGGCTGAAATTTTCTATGCTGGTTGTCTCCCTTAGGCTGAATGTTTTTGAAAATTTCAGCAAGAACAGTTCAGCCATTTCCAGACAATATTTTTTGACGAGGTTTAAAAAAATATTGCCAGTAAACTGAGAAGCTCTAGAACATCAATTTTTTGGAACAAGGAACTTGAAATTTGGCAAAGAAGTCTCCCTGGTTCCATAGATGAGCCTTTTGCCATTCCCAGGTTAAAAAAAGCCTCTTATTTGACCAATTTGATCTGCACAACCTTAATTCAGACCCCTTGTGCATATGTATATGATATAGTCTCTAATTACAGGATTAATATTACTTTTCCCCAGGACTTCTGACTATTTCAGTGTACTGTATGGATGTGCTCTCAGGATGAATCAATGTTCTGTAGCAAATGGGGCTGCTGTCTGTAGGACCCTTAGCTTATTTGTAGCAGAAGATGTGTAGTGAATGAGGCAGGAAACTGCAGAAAAAAAGGATGGTCTCATTGTTAAGGTAACAGAATGCCACCCTGAAGAATGGGATTCTACGTCTACCCTTTCTAATAGATTTCTTAAGTGATGCTTGGAAAGTTTCAAAGCAAAATTTTCACAAGTGGCTACTATCTGTGTGTTACTCATTTTCTGGATGTCCAACCTGAGACACTTGGAGCCTGATTTGCGGAAGTGCTGTGCACTCACAATTTCAACTGAAGACAACAAAAGTTGTGCTTTGAACATATTAAGTGCTATATAATGCTACATACTCTGAAAAATGACAAAATGAGGCAAGGATCCTAAGAAAAAAATATTGTGATCATGTAATTAAAATGTATCATAATGCATATTCACATAATGGGGTTGGAATTAAGACTGCTCAAGCTACTTTAATATTGATGTTTTCTAACTTTTGAGCGCTTGACTTTTAAAAAAAAAAACTGAATGCAATACAATATAAAATGAAAAAAGTTGTACCTTTTGAAAATTCCTATCACAGTAAAGGATTAAATGTAATTAGGATTAGAAAAAAACAGGGCAGAAAACAAAACACAATAATGACCTCTTCATACTGCACATTTTTTCACAAACTCAACAAGCTAAATATCGAAAAGACTGTTCTTAATGAAATATCTACCCTGAACCTGAAATTCAGGATGCATTTCGATTATTGCACAGCATCAGATATGGAATACAAGAACAGATTTTAGCTGGCCATTCTACTGTTCCTTCTTGAAACAAAACAGAAGGTAAATTTGCTTGCTCTTGAAAAGTGCTGACAGTAATATGAATTTTGTTATTAGAATAAAAAATAGAAATCTATAGTCAGATATACTTGGTGTTCAACATGGATACTCCTAAAGACAGACATGAGTAGGTAGGTACATTATATATGGAAGTACCTCAATTCCCATGTCATTTCTGACCACAAACAGAATTTAAAATTTATGTTAGTAGAAACCACAGTTAGCTATACATTAAGTGGCAGATGGTAATAGAAATGCTGCAGTACTGATCCTCAGAAAAATCTAATGAAGGTGCAGCCACCACCTCTACCCAGTTATTAAGATCTTCAGAGGGAGGCCAGTACATTGGATGGAGAAATTAGAGGAGGCACAGAAACGGAGTATTGGCCAAATTTCATTCTCTGAGTACTTTGTGGGGTTAATACGATGCGGTCCAATTTAGCTTTCCATTATAATACAAACTCTCCTCTCTTTTCATAAGCAGAAAACTTAATAGAAAATATTTTGGTTGTTTATAACTTATACCACAAACTACCACATCCATCTCCCATCTTCCAGCACAGCTACTAACCACCCCAAAATTCCATGTCCTGTCTAATAAGCATTTTATTTCTTCCAATTCTCCTCTATGCTCACTCACCCAATGCTGCCATTCAATCATAAATCAAGAGTCATTTCATCTTCAATGTCCTTTTTAACAAGCTGCATCTACACTTGATTTTTTAATTGTGTTTACACAATTACAGATTCTCATGTAAACAATCCACAAATATCTTGTAAAAACCATGGGCCTAGATCAGAGGACTCAGGTCTGAGGCAGGTGCCACTTCCTCATTGCCTCAAGAGGAACAAGTTGTCTACTTGCAAACAGAGGACCCTATGCTGCAGGCCCAGTTAGAACAGGCCATGACCGAAGTGCTGACCCTGTGTGAGCAGCTGGCTCAATCATAGAATCAAACCATGAAACTCATGTTTGAAGTACTAACCCGCCAAGAGCAACTTGCACAGTCACAAGGAGAGGCAGCTTCCCTGTGAGCTGGGCCGGGGCACCCCCCTCCTGGGCAGGGCCCAGCAGTGGTGCTAGGAGTGATTTGACAGGGACTGCCGGAAATATCAAGGTTTCCTAAGCGTGTCAGCTTCTCTTCCTGCTATGCCCTAGAATGTGCCCCACAGACCGGGCAAAGGTGGGAATGGTAATTAGCCTGCTTGTGGGAGAAGTGCTGAATTGGGTCTCCCCCTGTTAGAACAAAACAGCTAGGCACTCTCTAACTGGGACGACTTCCTGTCAGAATTCTTGACCATCTTTGATGATGCACACTAAGCCTGCTAGGCAAAAGCCACCCTCTTGAAGCTTAGACAACAGCAAGGGCCAGCCACTTCATATGCAGTCCATTTCCAACAGCTCATGGCCGATGTCGAGTGGAATGAGTAAATGCAAGTGCACAAGTTCTGGTGGGGTGTAAGCAAAGAGGTAGAAGACAAGCTAGCATACACAGAGAATCCTACCAGACTCAACGCCTTCACTGATCTTGTCCTTTGTTTTGACATCTAGCTACGTGATTAGAAGGAAAAAGAGAAATGCAGGCTCAACATCACCACACCCACTCATGGCTCCCATGGCCATAGAACCATGCCCTGAACCAATTCAGGTGGATCTGGATCACAAACTTCTGACTCCAGAAGAAAAGGAATGCAGTGGGGCAACATAACCTCTGTTTTTACTGAAGAACGTCAGGACATTTGCTTCCTGCCCATCCAGACCAAAATCAGGGAACAGACCTGCCCAGAACCAGTAAAGAAGTACTGCCTGGGCTTCGCCAGAAGACCATGCCCTAAGCTAGTTCTCCAGCCTTTGGCAAGAACCCAACCAAAACCTCACAGGACCGCCCCACATTTACAGATACCACTGTAATTAGGTATCCTCTAAGGAGATCGTGGTCAATTCCCCTGAAGTCAGTCATGATCAGCTCCAGTGCTGCTGACAATTTTTTAGATGCAAAAACAGCCCAAACCCTACAAATTCCCTTCAGCCCAAACCTTAACTGGACCTGGCAAATCAATTGATGGGTTACCCCTGTACTAGAGTCCAGTAACTCAGGAAACTGTTCTCTTAGAGGCCAGAATGAAGAGCAACACAAGTTATTGCACTTCAGTGTGATCCACTCTCCGCACTTCCCAATAATCTCAGTCTGCCGTGATTGGAGCAGCATGATCCATGCATGTACTGAAGGAGGAAGAGTCTCAACTTTTCTTCCAACTACTGCTGAAATATCTGTCTGCAACATCCATGTGAGCCAATCTCGGTTCTCCAGGAAGGGACTTAAACTGGAGAAGAAACCCAGGACAGTGGGGACCAGCCAGAAAGAAAGTACCCCAACCCAGAATCCCATCTCCCAAAGAAATACATGGAGTACATCAGTCTTTGAGAGGAAAAAAACACAGACATCCTGCCCCCAAACCAGGACTATGATTGTCCCATAGATTGTCCTGTCCTACCGGCTTACAGCCCAGGGCAAAGGCCCCATATGGACAAATATACACTATGTCTGAACCAGAACTGGAGGCACCGAGTACCTAAATCCAGTATCATTGAATACCAAGTAATAACCTTCAAACTAACCAATGCCGCCTTAACTTTCCAACACTGTGAACAACATGTTCAGGGACATATTGGATCAATATGTTGTAATTTATCTTGATGATATCTTAGTGTTTTCAGAGAAATAACACCACCATTTTGGTCATGCCCGATCTGTACTAGAAAGGCTGCAGAAGCATGATTTGTATGCCAAACTGGAAAAAGTGCCTTTTTGACTACTCTTCCATCTAATTTTTAGGGTACATCATCTCCACAGAGGGCATTCAAATGGATCCCTAAGAGACCGTAGCAATCTGTGCCTGGGCACCTCCCCAGAACCCCCATGAATTACAATGCTTCCTGGGTTTTGCCAATTTTTACTGGCAGTTTATTGGCAACTTCTCAGGAAAAATCGCTCCCTTGACTTTGCTCCTACGTAAAACCATCCAGTTTACTTGGTCACCTGAAGCCCGCATGCCTTCAACCAGCTCAAATCTGCCTTCACAATGGCCCCCAAGCTGGCGCATCATGATCTAATTTGCCTGTTCATAGCGGAGGCAGATACAGCCATTGTGGCCATTAGGGCAGTATTTTCACAGAATATTAGACTCCAGCAAATCTTGCACCTCTGTGCATCTGACTCCCACAATCTCACTCGGATGGAAAGAAAATACCAGATAAGGAGCTGCTAGCAGTTAAACATGTTTGAGAAGTGGTTCCACCATCTCAAGGGGACTTGAGCCCCTGTACAAGTTTTCATAGACCATAAGAACCTCTATTATCTCCAGAAGGCCTGAGCATTAAACCAAAGGCAGCTAAGGTGGGTCCTGTTTCTTTCTTGGACCAAGTTCAGTCTGTCTCAAAGGAGGACTCCATCTGGGAACCACTCCCCAAGCACTTGGAGATCCAGATGCCACTCTCCAAACACAATGAAATAACGTATTTCAGTAGGCACACGTACATCCCTTCAGGAGGCCCCTGGCTCGAGATAGATCTCTGTCACGATACTCCTCTGGCAGGACACTTTGGTCATTGTAAGATTTCCCACATAGCGTCCCACTTTTTCTGTTTGCCCCGCATGAGGACCAAAATTCAAGCCTATATAGATTCATGCAAGCTCTGTGCCTGCCTTTGGTGCTTTGATATCCCTAGAAACACCGGCAAAGCCCTAGATGTTGATTTCACTAGACTTCATTGTGGCACTCCCTTTCAGACGACCACACTGTCGTCTTGACAGTCATGAAACATCTGACAAAAATGACCCACTTCATTCTCTGCAGCTGCCCACTTTCCTCCAAGGTTACCAGCTAACTCTTGATAAGACATGTTATTCATGTTCATGAAATCTAGGACCATAGGATGGAAACCTGAAATTTACCTTGCACTTTTGGTCACAGGATTTTGTGACAACCACTTACCACCCCTAAACAAACAGAGACAGACAAACAGGGTGAACCAGATACTGGAATAGGTGGACTAGCAGTTCTAAAAGGGGACCCATAAGGGCTGAAACACTAAGTTCAAATCCCACTGAGGAGTAGGGTCCCTGATACGTAAGAAAAATCTTTCTAGGCCCTTCAAGGAACCTGGTGATCATACGGTTAGAGAATATAGTCATACCCATAACATGAAGATGAAATGCTGAAATTCCTGCCAGGTGCATTTTGATAGCGCTAACTGGCAAGCCTCACTTGTAGGGTAACAAACAATCCAAAATCTTTTGAATCATTAGTTGCATAGGAGACATCCTGTGGTTAGCCACTCAGACGAACACTTCCACTTATTAAAGTAATAATGTTATTTCCTACAGATAAGTAGGACTTTCAGAATTGCTTCTGAACAATGAGCCTCCTCTGGGTTTTGTCTCTATGGATCCAGACCATGAGATGTAGCAACTGAAAGTTCAAGGGAAACACCTTCCTGTGATTCTGGGATCTCAGGTCCTTAACTAAAGACTGGGGTAAGGGTTCCCTGATAGACAACCTGCACAGGTCCAAGAACCATAACTGCCTTGTTCAGGCTGGCTCAATGAATACCACTTTCCCTTGTTCTTGCATCAGCTTGAAAACATACTTGAGAATCAGTGGCACAAGAAGATAGGAACAGAGTAAGCTCTTGATAGCTGCCCACAATGCACTGCTCTTACTGTCGATACTTCAGCAAGAAGTGTGGATGTGTTTTGGTGACAAAATGAGTGCTGTGTGGACGGGCCTGAGTGCTGTTGTTATTATAGTGCTTTTTTATCACCAATGTAAGTATCGTCAGCTCAACTTTCTAGTGTAGACAAGGTCTTACTGTATGCAGGGCTTCATTCATCTTTGAGGAAAATAAAGCACAAGCCTCAAAAGAGAATTCTTTAATAGCTTGTGTACCTCTACAGGAATCTCTGACAACTGGACCCATGATAAGCAGTGCACAGTTACTGCCATTGCCATTACTCTGTCAGCTGAATCTCCTTCATCCAAGAAAGTCTGCAGTGCAGACCTTGTACCAGCCAACCTTCTACCAGGACAGAGAGGAACTCACCCTTTAAGTCCTCTGGCAGCTTGTTGAGGAATTTTCCCAACTCAGCCCCCAATTGGAATAATCATAACAGGCCAATAGGGCTTGATGATTCACAATGAATAGTTTAATCCCAGAGTTGAATAAATCTTTCTACCAAAAAGACAAATTTTCTTGCATCTGTCTTTGGGAGTTGTTTTTGCTCTGCTGTGATGGCGTTTTTTATTTACTGCCACTACCACCAGGGTGCCCAGTGTGGGGTGCTGATAAAACTATTTGTACCCTTGTGAAGTAACTTGGTACTTGTGCTCTGTGCACTGTCACTGGTGTGAAGGATTATGGGGTTTTCCATAAGGCTTTCACAGGCCACGTAATTGGTTCATGTATAGGGAGAACAACTTTCCCCGAGGCAGCTGGATGGAAAATGTCTATGAATTTGCGGCAATTTTCCTCCACAAGCTCTATCTGCATCCCCAGAGATACACCCATCCTTTCTAGGAATTCCTGGTATGACTTAAAATCATCTGATACCAGGGCCTCATCCAGTGAAGAGGGTGAGGTGTTCAGAGGAGGCAGGTAAAAGAACCCTCCTGAGAGTGGTCTTGTATTACTTCTGCTGGAGGCCTGTCTGAAGCAGGCAATAGTTGGGGCTGATCCTTGACACCCCATGGAAGCTCAGTACTGACATTAAGCGGTCCATCAGCACCATGTGGAAAATTCTTCAGCACTGGTGCATAAAATGCACAGACACCTAGTGTAATGGACATATGCAATCTCTCAAAGAATGAAGACACATAGGAACTTACAAAATTATTTAATCACACTGAGATAGAACATGTGATTTTATTCACCCTTGGAACTTTGAGGTCTAGGAAAGAAAAATGGCAGATTTACTGTTTAGTTAATGTAGATGTCAGATACCACTCTCAGTGAGAATCTAGGGTTCAGACAAAACACCACTGCGACTCTGTATGATTAAAATGTGACATGGTATGATTAAAATATGACCATGCATATAATTGTTGCTACCACTGTTATATAAATGCAACAAATCTTATACACACTGTCATGTAAAGCATCAATTGAAAAGTATTTGCTGAGTATTATTATCCTGTTTATATTCATGTATCATCTTTGTTATAAAGATCTTTGTTATAAAGATAAAGAAGTTACAAATATGACTTTCCATCTGGATTTCAAATGTGTTTGCTCCTATGTATTCAGTCTGGCTACTTTGTGAATAAACAATGTCATTTGATGGCCCATCAAAGGATACTTAGTTTTCACAATGGGCCATAAAAGGAACTTGATCCCATCCGGTGAGCTTTCCTGTAGACCTTTCAGCCAGAATATGGGCAATGGCTGCTCCTCTGACTCAACAAAGCATGCAAGGCCATGTGACCCAGGACTCCATCTTGTTTCTATGAATTTCCACAAGCTAAGACAAAGAGCATCCACCCACAGGGCAAAAGGTATGTAAGGCCCTGAAAAAGTCTCCATTTTGTCTTCATCTCCTGCTTCATTTCTCTGGACTGGATTTATAACAAGGAAGCTTTAAGCAAGGACTGATGACCCCCAGGCTGTTTGGGTAATTTCCAGAGACTTTGCAAATTAGTTCTTTATTTTATCACTGCTACAAGCTGATCTAAGAACTTTGCAATGACTGTATGTATATGATTCTTTGACCATTTTAATTCTCTCCTTTCTTTTTCCCTATAAACCTTTAGATATTAGATACTAAAGGATTGGCGGCAACAGTATGATAATTGGGTAAGATCTGAGTTATATATGGGCATGGATATGTGGCTGTTCTCTTGAGATTAGAAGAACCCTTTGTTTGATTAAACTGGTTTTAAATAAACACTCATCTTAATGTCTAGTGTCTGGCTGGTGAAACAAGGACTGGGATATGTAAGGAGACTGCTTTTCTAACTTCTTGTTAACCAGCGTGGTGAGACAGAAGTTTACTTTTATTGCTGGCTTGGTATATTTTATGGAAGAATAACCACCAGCCTGGGGAGGGTCTGCCCCATTTCTCAGCAGTTTGTCCTGAATCTGGTATCCTCAGCTGTGACACATTGAGGCACGGTGACAATCTCATCTTTGAGAAATATAGTGAGAGGTGGATCTGTTATGAGGGCATGTTGCTGACTTCATGGCTACTCCAAAAGCAGTTTTAATATACAAAATGAAACAATGCCATAGGCTCAAAAACAGGCTTCCTTAGCTACATTAGGACTAAACTGAGATCCCCTGACAAAAATGGTGACTGGCCTTTTTTTAACTGTTGTTCGAGATGCTTCGCACAAGTCCATTCCACTGTTTGTGTGCTCCAGTGCACAGGGAGTTTTTACCCTTAGAAGTACCCATCGGGGCAGTCCAAGCACCCTCTGTTGTCTTGCACACATCAATGCAGGCATAAAGGGCTGAGCCACCCCACACCTCACTCAGTTTCTTTCTACCAGAACGAGAATCATTGTGGGTCATGGAATGGATACGTGCAACATATCTCGAAAAACTACAGTTACAGAAAGGTTAGTAACAGTTTTTTCTTCTTCAAGTGATTGCACATGTCCATTCTGCTGTAGATGACTCACAAGCAGTCCCATTTGGAGGTGGGTTTGGAGTCTATTTGAACAGGGACTGGAGGATCATTCATCCAAGGTTGCAGCTTTGCAAATGTCTAATATCAACACATTTAACCAGAAATGTCGCAGAGGCTGCTTGGGATCTAGTGAAATAACCCACTGGTCTAACCAGCAGCTCCATGTTAGTCAACTGGTAATACAGATAAACTGGATATCCATGACAAAATGCCCTGCATTGAAATCAGGCTGCCCTTCATTCTGTCTGCAAATGCGACAAACAATTTGGATGAAGACCTGAAAGGTTTAGTCCGTTCCAGATAAAATACTAATGCTCTTCTAATGTCAAACTTTTGGGTTTGCACCTCCCACTCTTAACTGGCCCATGGCCCCCCCAGGACCCATAATCAGGAGCCGGGACCGGAAGGAGAACCAAAGCCACCATCTGGGCCAGAGTGGGGGCTGAAGCTGCAGCTGCAGTGCCTGGGCCACAGGGACCAGTACTGCGAATGGGGCCAGGAGCTGAGTCTGGAGCGGGGCCCATGGCCAGAAAAGGGGCTCAGACTACAGCCAGAAGCCGAGGCTGGGGGTTGGAGCGGAAATGAGAGCAGGGCTGGGTGGCACTTCCTGCTTGTCCCCATGGGGGCTGGTCAGGCACTGCCACACCCCGCCATAGGCCCCACAGTTTAGGGACCTCTGATCTAGTGTGTGCAGTGACTTTTCTTCTTTATTACTGTGAGGCTTTAAAAAGAAGGCTGGTAAATAAATTTCTTGATTGACATAAAAAGAGGAGACAACTTTCAAAAAAAACTTTGAATGGAGACAAAGACAGACTTTATCTGCATTAAAAACATATAAGGTGGATATGATGATAATGCCCTCAACTCCCCTACTCTCCTGACCGATGTAATCTCTGCTAAAAATGCTACTTTAACTGAAAGGTGTAACAGAGAGCTAGAGGCTCGAACAGGGGACCCATCAGCTTTGTTAAGATAAATTCAGGTTCCATGGTGCTACAGGGCTGTCTGTACATGTGCAAACATCCTATCTAAGCCCTTTAAAAATCTTACAACTATCGGGCTGGAAAAAAGGGAGCAGCTAAACATAGGAGGGTGAAATGCTGCTATAGCTCCTAGCTATGCCCTAATTGACCTAATCACTAATCCTTGATGTTTCAGATACAAAAATCAGTCCAGCACGTACTAAATAAAAGCAAGAATGGGGGAGACCCCTTTTAGCCTGGACCAGGAGGAAAACCTCTTAAAAACCCATTTTAAAACTCACCACCACAATGTAGTTCACAAAATACAATGCCTCAAACAGCTTCCAATGAGTTTTGCTTAATATTTACTTGAATTACTATTCAATTATTCTCCTAGTACCCAAAACTCCAGTGTTTTCCTATCAGTGTGTACATGAAATACACACACCCCCCACACACCCCATGTTAAAAGAACAATAGTAAGTTTGTCAAACACTGAAAAATTAGAAAATTCCTGAGTTAAGGTTGCCTGTGCAATCTTAATTTGGCCTCCATGTGCATACACATTATGATACAGTTTTTAATTATATGATGACACTATTTTTCCCCACAAGATCTTTGCCTCATTCAGCGCACAGAATGGCCACTACTTACTAAATTAGCATCTCTACAGTACTTTGTTTTCTCGCTATTCAATGTTTGGCCAAATGCCTAATTTACCACACATTATTCAAATCCTGCTCTGAAGACAAAATTTGTTTATTTCCTCACAAACTTTTGCCGCTTATCAGGATAGTATCTCGGTGCTTCACAAACATTAATGAATTTATTGAATTGAGAGGGTGGTCTTATATGTCCATTTTACAGATGGGAAATTGAGGCACAGAGAGATTAAGGTCAAAAGTATCCATTAATTTCCAGTAGCCAATTTGAGACACCTATGATCTGATTTTTCAGCGTACTTAGCACTATGCAGCATTTCATATGTTCAAAAAACAGCTCCCAGTGACTTCAGTTGCAACTGCAAGTGCTCAAGACTCTGCATATCAGACCCCAGGGTCTAAAGCAGGGCTCAACAAATTTGTTTTGGAGCTAGAAGCCAGCCAAAAATGAAGGAGCCAGACAACGTGGGCTCAGCAGCAGGGCATTCTGGCCGGAACGCAGTAGCCGCTATCCCCTCCCAGCCCCGCCCCTTACCCCCACCTCTCTCCCACAACGTGGGCCCAGCAGAAGGGCACCCTGGCTGGAGTGTGGCAGCCACAGCGCTCCCCCCTCCCAGCCCTGCCACATGGGCGCAGTGGTGCCCTGTCCAGAGCGCGGTGGCTGTTCCCCCTGGAGAAATACTAGGTGCCAGACTTAAATTTCTAGGCACCATGGCGACCTGGCACACGAGGTTTGTTGAGCCCTACTCTGAAGGCAGGTACCCAGAAAGTTAGGAATACACAACTAGTGACCACCTGTCAAAAGTCTGATTTAAGTGATGACTAGCATCACAAAGGAACTCTGTGGCAGAGGAAGGGATAGAATCCAGTTCTCTAGAGTGGCATTCAGCTCCCGTAAGCATATCATTCCTTTTCATCCTGGAATACCCTGCCTCATAAATTGAAGGTTGCATTCCAGTTCCACCATACTTAAGACCCACTCATCTATGATGATGCGAGCCCAAGCATTTAGGAAGTGGGATACATGGTTGGCAAAAACAGGGATTGGGAAAGATGGCACTGTGGGGAGTAGTATGTGCTCTTGATCAACAGGTCAAAATGATTACTTAGATATTCCAGGTTGCCTAGAAAAGCAGGCAGATGCAGAGGAGGATGGGGGAGGAAGACGTTTCTTGTAACCCTGACTTTTTTTTGGACAGGTTCTGGAAAAGAAGCAAGAAGGGCTAAAACCTTTGGGAATGCTCTGGATGGAACAGCTTTCTTTTTGCCATCAGCGTATAGATCCCCAAAGACTTACGGGTCGCCCTTAAGACTATGAAGCCTCTCATTAGCTTTACTGGAAAACAGAAAGGGTCCTTCAAACAGGAGGTCTTGAATTGTTTGTTACACTTCTGGGGGGAAGCCTGATGCTTGCATCCAATATGAATGTCACATCCTGATGGTGGAGGCCATAGTTAGAGCTGCAAAGACACTGCATCCACTCTCACCTGCAATGCTGTTCTGGCAAATAAATTTGCCCTCTTCCATCAAAGCAGAAATCTCCTGCTTTACCTCATCAGGAAGTTTGTCTTTGAATTTCAGGATATTATCCCAAAGGCTAAAATCATAAAGACCCAGCAGAGCTTACTGGTTTGTGACCCTGAGCTGTGGAATAAAGTTTCCTGCCTAACAGATCTAGTTTTGTTTTGCTTCCCTTCCCATTGTAGAAGAGGCCTGGTATCCTTACTTCTTTTTGTTGGAGGCCGCGACAACCAGGGAGCGGGAGAAGGGTGGTTGTATAACTGTTCAAATCCCTGTGAAGGGACATAATATCTCTTTGTCTCCACCCTTTCGGCAGTGGGAGGCAGACAAAAAGGGGTCTGCCATAAAATCTTGGCATGCTCCAGGATAACCTCAATAAAAGGGAGAGCTACCTTAGATGGTCCTGCAGAGACTAAAATGTTCACAAGTCTGTGTGACCTTTCTTGTACTTCTTCAGGCTAGGTATCTAGAATTGCAGCCACCCTCCTCTACAAATCTTGATGAGCTCTAAAATCAGCAGGAGGGGGAGAGGAAATTCAGCCACTACTGCCTCATCAGGAGATGACAAAGAAGAGGTTAAAGGCTGTTGAGGAGGGTTCTCCTCCAATTCCTTCACAAGGGAGTTCCAAGCACTCTGCTTTGCCTACACGGTACTAATCCCAGTACCAGAGGAAGGAAGATGGTGACCTTCCTGCAGATGCTCCCAGAGGCTGGCTGACATAGGAGCATGGGAAGGGAGCAGAGAGGTTCTAGAATGTGATGGGATGCACCCAAGGGACCAGAAGGGTCATTAGCATAGAGGTGAGACGCAGCTCTGTGTAGGCCACTGGCTCTTATAATGCTGAGGCTGTGGATGGTCCCATGAAGGGCAGGCACCCCTCTGAGGCTGCTGGGCATATGCTCGGGTCAGGACACAAAGGATCTGACTTCCAAGTCTGATAAGGAGTCCATTTCCTCCAACCATGGGGGAGCTGAACTCATCGGTACTAGGGAGAGAGGTTCTAAACCTGGAGAAGGGGGTACTGGCAAAATCATCACTAGCTTGCCTCTAGACACAATCCCATGTAGAGGTACCGCAAGAGTAGAACTGGCTCGTACCAAATGATGCTCTGGGGCTGAAGCTGGGACCACAGGAGCATATGGTTCCAACACAGGTAACATGTAAAGCTCCTGAATCACTGGAGAAATGGTACTGACAAGTTAAGCAACTCTTTGGCTGCCTCAAAAGCCTTGGGTGTTAACAGCACCACAAAGGTCTCCTGACTCTGCAGTAACAAGATGTGTTCTGTAGTCATCAATCCCTCCTGGCTCACAGATTGCTCCTGCATGTGCGACTTTTTGAGCACCCCTCCAAGTCTTCACAAACACTCAGTGCTTCCTCTCCAAAGGTCTCATACAGAGTCGTTAGGAGACTTACACAGTCTCTTCTCAGGCATCAGTAATGCAGATCTGCCTGAGGACTCTCAGAACAGGAGGAGTATTCCTAACAGCCTCAGATTTGTTCAGGACCCATGCAGAGTGGGAGGATTTTCAACGGTGGACGAAGGACATACTCCATGAGCAACTACCTGAATCTGGCAGCCTTGACCTTTTCCAATGGGGTTTGAACCCTGTACAAATGTGTCACTCACTGGCAAAGTTCTGTTACATGAACGACAGACCCTTAAGCCTGGAGAACAGGGCACCAGTCTGGTACCTAACCAGGCACCAGTGACCTTACTCTAAAAAGACAGTATTCTAAACTTAATCCTATAACTAATTATTTACAGATATAATATACAAGACTAAAAACTAATGCTACAGGTACTATTTACATTAATGGAGGAAGATATGCTGCTCTAACAACAACTGTCATTGGAGATAGGAAGAAATTGAGGGGGGTTAAGGGCTGTGTGGCCCTTTATGTCTGTGTGCAGTGGTGCAAGGCACCAGAGGACACACACATTGCCCAGACAGGTACTGCTTTGGGAAAAATCTCCAACTGTGTATGAGGCATGCACACTCCCACAGTGGAATGAACATGTGCAATCACCCAAACAAGAACTTATTTTTCACGGAAATCAACAGAAGCAACAACAGGCTCTGAATGTAAATTTTGGGCGAGAGATATATTACATATATTCACATCATATATATGTGATGGTGATTGCCATATGATGAAGCACTGCATCACACAACTTTTGACTACCTTATCCACCCTTTGCTCATTGAATCAGCTACCTGGAACTTTGTGGAACTATGATCGGGAGCATCCTATCAGCAAAGGAAAGCTCCTCAGCTTTTCAACTGACAGACTGAAAGTCCATTATCTTAGGCCTCCTAAAACAGTGACATATCTAGGTACATACAATTGTTTTGGGTTATTTTTAGTGGATACTTTACAGTTCCCAAAAGGTTGGACACATGGGATGAAATTCTCTGCAGGGTCTCAGATACCTAGCACTGAGCTTGCAGTACAGAAGGAAGAGTGTTTGGGGGTGTAGCTCAACCAAAGTTAGCATATGTATGTTTACCTGAGCCAAAAACCACACCCCAGACTGCAGTTTAGATTTACCATAAGAGTGCTATGCTGAAACGAAGAAAATAGGGAGAAAGATAAAATGTGGGGAATAAAGATAATCTAAAACCAGGATCCTGCATCTTGATCTGCTATCTGAACTACCATGCCACTGCAAAATCTGATTGACTTCAATGGGATTCCAGATACAGAAGTCTGCACTAGCAAAACTTGATGCAAGATTGGGGCATAATTCTGAAGTTCTTGGACATCATCTGGCAATAAAATAAAGTAATACACAATAAAAAAATATTTTAAAAAGCAGTATTTAGCTAGGGAAAAAAAACCTAGTTACATATTTATCTTCAGAGTCTCAGTTTTTTCCTTAATTTCAATGAAGAAGTACTTCTTCTGATCCTAATTTCTATGTCTTCTAATTTGTTAAGAGAAAAATGACACCCTACGTAAAGTACGTTTTGACTTCTTTATGAACTACAATTTGTTTGTTTTTTAAAGACAAATTATACTTTTGGGGTATGTGTCTCATTTTGAAAAAAAGATGCAGTCTTCCTTTAGTTATTTTCTGCTAGGCATCTGAAACGTGTAAATTTATCATTAAAATATGTAAAACTTTACCCAACAACCCATACATCAAGCAACAAAAATGAAACCAACATAGTTTAAAAAAAAAAAAGCCAGATTAATAGTTGGTGCAAAAGAGATATTGAATGATTAAAGTTTAGTGATCCAAACAGAAAGGCCTTTGTAAGGAGCCTTGAATACAACGGAATAACTCCGGTGAACACAATGGACTTGTGAGGTTGCTCCATAGACAGGACAAGAAAAGCTTTACCCTGGGCCAATTCACATGTAGCCTTAGAACATAGAGGAAAGAGAACCCCGTAAAATTCAACGGCTATAGAGCAACATAACAGAGAGAGATGGTCAGTCAAACACATTGGGCCCAGGTTATGATGCAGGGCTTGTTAAGTATGTTTTTAAACTAGTACTTTTTCCACAAACAGACTGAAACCCTTTTGTCAGGGTGGACTGAAAACTGAGTTCAGTCTGTCAGCTGTAGAGGATGCTGGATATATTTTAATATTGATCTTGTTTTGCATGTGTAATAGAACATATAACTCTGTAACCTGCACAAAATATCATTTACTGTAGCTAAATCTTATACTATATCATTTCAAAATAATTCCAAAATAATTCCAATTCTGCAGCTTCAGAAGTTAGGCCAACACTGGATACAGTCAGATCAATCTACAGTAGCTGCTTAAGGATTATATGCACCTACACATATGGCAAAAAGTTAGTCTTACCAAAGTCATTATCTGCTTATCAATTCTTTTTTTTAAATAGAACATTAAATATACTTAAAGTAAAATGCTACTTTACATTTATGAAAGTATACTCAGAATTGTAACTTTTTAAAATGAAGCCACATCTTTTGAGATATGAAACAATAAATCTGAAATGCCTACCTGAACCAACTGGAGATGATCCAACACTAAGACTTTGTAAACTTCCATTCCTGAGCAACGTTGGGGATTTTTGAAGATTGGAGCTTGTTGCACTTCCTGCAGCAGATGCCACAGACGATGTTGGAGAAGCAGAAGAAACTGATAGGTGGGAAATACCCTCCTGATTTTTATTTCCTTTGGGCCTACCAGGCCCATGTTTACTTTGTTTATTTCCTTTACGTTTCTTTTCTGTTACAGTCTCTTCTTCTATCCCAGAAGTCTGGACTCGCTTGTATCCTATTGAAGTAAGGCTTGAATTCCCTAAGTCTCCAGGTGAGCTATCAAAGTTTTTAGACTGTGAAACAACTGCTGAGGTTGAATGGAGACCAATTAAGGAACTAAAACAGTTCACACCCCCTTCCTGATTTCCCATCTCTCCTTTATGTACATCTTTGGTTGACAAAGTCTGTTGGGAATGAGTGTAACTGTCATTACGCAGCTCTGATTCTGTAAAACTCAAAAAATCCTGGGGAGATTGAACTGAACTTCCAGAAGATGACTTTACACTGCCAGGAGTCCCCAAAAAACTGCCTGTAGAAAGAAGGAAAGACAAGGATTTATTTATTTATTTGTATGGAGATTGGAACATATCTTTGCTACTTTAGGGCTTGTCTGTATGAAAAGTCAGTGTGTGGCAAGAGAGGTGTATATCTACCTCGCATTAGACTGCTGTGCACTATCTGTCTATGTGAACCCTGCTGCTGCACTCTAAAAGTTCCCTGGTGCACTTTAATCTACTCCACTTTGAAACAGGAGTAAACTGAACTGCCCTACAGCCTTTTTGTTGTGCAGAAACAGGGTCTACACAAGTAGTTAGTGCATGGCAATCTAGTGCGAGGTAGATTTATATCCCAGTTTGCTATGAACTGTTTGTACAGAGAAGCTCTAAATTTGTAATATACTTTTTAAAACATCTAATTTGGTTTTATTATTTCCACTGCATGCTGCTTAGTTTTTCACTCAGTTGGGTCTGATTCTCAGTCACCTCTTTCCTGGCTTGGGACAGGGATAGAGTGGGGTGGAAAGGAGAAAGTGAGTGAAAAAGATGGACAAAGGTGGTTTATAAGCAACTTTAATGACCCCTATATTCTGAGATCATGCAGGGCCCTGGTGTAAGTTAAAGCAGGTTGCTCTAATTTACACTCTGCTTTATATGTTCCCCAAGATATAAAGAATAACTATGATGCAATGTACACCAGCCACATTCCCAAAATGCCTACAATTTGCCCTTGACATGCCCCCTATTGCTAGGGTTCTCAAGTAGGGCTATGTGTAGAGCACTTGCACCAATTCTACACTGGCTATAGATGTCCTCAGCACAAGGGGTGTTTCTCAGGAGGATGTATAAAGGGGCATTTTAAGTCAGTAAGTAAGTATTTCTATGGATTTTTAAAATTAGGTTTTTGAAAAAAACTGAATATAGGGCTTAATTACATGTATATCAGTGTCCTTTTAAGAATACATTTAGAATTCCTTTAACTATAAAACTTTTATATTATATATACACACACACAATGTGTGTATAGTGGAAGTCAAAAATTATATTTTGGGAAACTGGTAGAAGCTCTTTATCAACAAAAGTCATATTTTATCATTAGTATTCCATTATAGGAAACACAGATTAATAATCTGTTTAAAATATATAATTTACATTACATCAGTGATTTAAAAACAACTGCAATTTTGCCACTTAATTAGCATCTATATAAAGAGGTTTTCCATCATCAACCCTAACCTGTCACCATCTGTCTTTCTTCTATAGTTTTGTTTTTTCAGCTGGTATAAAGCGCACACTGATGTATTAAATACTTTTAAACTACAGAGCACTTTAGGAACATCTAGTATTCCTAACCGTAAGGTACCTTAAACACTAAACATCTACTAGCTTGACAGAAAGGGTGGAAAATAATGCTTTAAACTCTCTCTATTTAACAGCACTCTATTGCCACTCTTAGCATCTCATCTGTTTCTTTCATTTTTCTTTCACTATCTGACTCTGTGATTTTTACTACACAATACAATGAAAGTCTAAACTTTACATATATTTTCTGATACTTCAATACAACAGTATGATAGTATTTGGGTTACCTTAGCATGCAGAATGCAAACTGAAGACGTTTAAAAAAGCATAAGCATGTGGGGGAAATGACTATCCAGAAGATTTGCAATTAAGAGTTCAATCTTGCAAACTGTACTCCTGCAAACAGTCCTATTGACTTCAACAGAACTACCCAGATGCGTAAGGATGAGTCTGAAAAGGGTTGCAAATGCATCCCTAATTTTGCCATTAGGAAAGGAGTCTTAGTTACATAAGAAAATTTGCATTAACCTTTTTGAAACACTCAATATATACTTCCAAAAGTATGCAAAGGGAAATTTTAGGTTTAAAAAGAGTAGTAAACGTTACAATGATTTACCAACATACTTTTTCAAAACAAAGGCCACATTTTAATAAAAACTTTTATAGTGCTTTTATTTGAAAAAAGTTTTCCCTTTATTAATTTTTAATACTTTAATTGTAAAAAAAAAAATACCATATGTTGGGAGCAAGCAGAAAGAACTCTCATTAATGTTAGTGAGAGACAGTCAAGAGGGCATCCATGGCAGAATTGACTCCCAACATCTTCAAAACGTCTCAGTCAAAGCAGTCATTTGATGTACCTTAATTTTTTCTCTCTAGACAAAATTTGTTGGCCACAGTTTTGACTTGAAAAGCAGGGAAGGTCATTTAAATCCAAAACGACTCCTTCAAAAGGTAATATTTTATTATTTGAATTTGTATGCTGTTTTTAAATTACCTGCATAAAATCAGCAACTTTAAAAAATAATAATCTTCATGTGCATAATAAAGTTATCTACCATCTTCTTTAGGTAAGAAATTATCTCTTTCAATAAACGATTCCAATACCCATTTTTGGACTCTTATTCAAGAACATAAGTAAAACACCTCTCAAACAATTTGCAAGTGATAAACTACACAACCACACACACACACGATAAAAACCTTTTAAAAAAAACCAAACAAATAAGAGGTAAAATCAATCCAGTGTCACCATCCTGATATTCACTACACTTAAAGTTTCAGAATGAACATGATTCATCTTTAACATTCATGATTTGTGGGTTTATATCCCATAGATTAACCGATTTTTATCATGACTTTTTATTAATAAACAGAAAAACTATTATTGATTTTTACAACTCTCCCTGACCACCACAAGCTATCCTTCAGACAGACCAGAAATAGTGTGTGTGTTTTGGGTTGTGAATAAGGGGTGTTTTTTGTTGCTGTTGTTTTAAAGATGCCAGTAATGGCTCTAGAAAGCTATTTTAGAATGTCAGAAAGACCTAAAGTATATGTGATTGATGTAATTTTATATGTAAATCAACAAAATATGTATAACGTATATACATCCCCCCAAAACATAATGTACCCAACAGACCGGAATAGTGTAAAAATTAAACAAGCGTGACCCCTTTGGGGTTTAGAGAGCATAGCCCCTTTAAATCTTTGTCCTGCAGGGG
The DNA here is from genome assembly GCF_026122565.2 of Emydura macquarii macquarii. NCBI lineage: Eukaryota > Metazoa > Chordata > Testudines > Chelidae > Emydura > Emydura macquarii. The sequence continues at coordinate 40,520,202 of NW_027132559.1, read as the reverse complement.
AAATGCTGATTGTTCCAGAAGGAGGAAGTGCAATTGGGGGTGGGGAGGAGTAAGCAGAGAAGGGGAGAGAACAACAGCTGTGTGTGTGTCTGCAGCTCCAGAGTAAGGGCTACAGCAAGCAAGCCCTCACAAAGCAAAGAACCTGTCCGAAGCCTGGGAAGGACAGAGTGGCTAACTGGGGACGCCACAGGACAGGAGTCAGAAGGGGCACCATGCCAGGGAGGGATCACCTGAGAAGGATCAACTGAAGCTGGACCCAGTATCACTGTTGCCCAGAGCTGTATGGGGCTTGTAACTTTACACTGGGAATAAGGAGGGAGGCTGTAGTTAAGGTAAGTGGGGAGGTTGTCGCTCTCTGTGGGTTTGCAGGGAGTGGTAAAAGAGGCACCCGAGGGCTTTGCTGGGGAAAGTTTGCTGGTGCTGAAGACAACCAGGACCACCCCAAGACCCACTGCCAGACTGGAACTCTGCCCAGGATTCCTGAACTCTTGAGTGCAGATGCTTTGCTCAGGGTTGTATAACTGGGCTTGTGGGGCCTTGTGCTCAATGTAAACATTTCCCCCTATATTTACCTTTCCCCCTATATTTCCCCGTTGTTTTTCTTCGTTCATCCCTCTGTAAATAAATATTTCCCTTTCCTATATTCCTTGTACTATTCAGGTGTGTGTGTGTGTGTCTGTGTGTTCTCTCCAGGGGGGTTTGGAGCAGGTCCCCCTGTAGAGGAAGGGACTTTCCCTGCTGTGTTCCTACATGCACCTTTTCTTGGCCAGAGCTGCCTGCAGAGCAGACTCCATCTTGACCACAAGGGCACTAAAGTTACACAAGTATTTATATTTTTGAAGGCACATTGTGGACTCAGACTGAAATTGGCTTAGGAAGCTTTTTCTATTTTGAAAATAATCATTTAAGACACAAATTATACATGTATTTGAAGTACATAAAATACAAACAGAAGTTAGTTCAATTTCATTTTAACACTCAGCAACTTAAAATCATTAGTATCAAAGATTGGGGTTTGTTTGTTTTTTTAAACAGTCTCTGCTACACAGACCTTATATGCCAAATTTCAGCACTGAGCAAATCTGTCAGCAGATTTACAAATTGCTGAAAACAGAAATTACAAGTGAAAACTAAATCTAAATGAGCATAAACTGTCTTTTCCTGTAAAAACAGAACATGCACATGGCATACATAAAAAAGAGAGACATCTCCTTTTTCTCAAAACAAAGTAATCAGCAAAAGATGCAACAAGCATTTATTGATTTCAAATGACCCAATTTTCCTATCATTCTGGATAATGGGTAAACTATTTTTTTAATATAAGTATGAAAGATTTCTATCTATTTAATTGTAGGTCAGCATGGAAGCAGTATTATTGCTATTATTAATACCTTGCTGAAAAGGACTAGCAGCTGACATAGTTGTTCCTGGATTCCTTCCACCACCAGGCTTTCTTCCCCTCTGACCTGAGCTGTGACCTGCAGATTTCTTCCCTTTGCTCTCTGACCCTCTAGCCTCTGAAGCATCTTTTCCACTTGAAGTATGTGCAGAGACTTCCTGGAAATTTGCATTTGTAAATCGAGCTGTAGTATCGTCCAACCGCTTCAAGGAGCCTGGCATGGAATTGTTGCTAGTGCTTGTGTAAGTCTTAACATTTTGATTCAGAGAAAAGAAGTTAAAAAAAGAGACAGTTAGACCACACAACAAAATCTGTATATCAACTAATAAAAACAATTAGTGGAAGACAGAGAAACATCCCAGTATCCTAACATTAAACATTAAAATTCTCTTTTAGTTTCACAAGTTAGGAATATACTTTTTTAAAAAATAATTTTTTGAAATGTTCAATATTATGTTACGATAGCACCATAAAACAAAGAACAGAAGTCAGTTACTAATATGTAATTTTTCAGATCAGATATAGTGCCAGCTGTCAGTTAGATAGCAAGCATCAGATTGCAGCAATTAGTGGAAATGTTCGTGCTGACATATCCACTATATTTATCAAAAGGCAAATAGTAACATTGCTAGCTCTACTTATAAAAATAATGGCAATTACTCCTGAAATTTTAGCAAGCTTGTGAAATATGCTATACAATCTGAAAACCTACAGTTTTGCAATTAGGGCACCAATCCCACAGATTTCCATACATACTTAATTTCACACAGTTCGTAGTCCCACTGTACTCAGTGGGATTACTCGAAGTGTATGAAGTTAACATAAGTGTAAGTCTTTGAAAGACAGGGTCTAAAAAACTGCTTCAGGATACCGAAAATGTTTATATTTTGGGGTTGGATGGGAGTTTCTGGATTACTTTACTGTGCCCATAAGAATCCCAAGACTACTTTCAGCAGTAAATGTGCAACAAGAATTCTATCACATAAAAAGGGAGCTCTTAAATACCTTGAGAAAATATTCATATTTTATAGTTTTATATTATATATACACATACTATAATATTATTACATTACACATACATGCACACCATCTTTCCATACAAGTTCATAGAAGATTTAATTTAATTAGTTTTGGTTACTTTAAGATATGAATTTAAACTGATTGAGAGAAATGCTTATTTCTTATTAAACTAAGATTAAACAAAAAATATGTGATTATGACAAAGCCTTATTTATTAGCCAAAATTAGGAGTGTTTGAATAATAATGATTCAGATGTAGAAGTTACTTTGAAAAAAATTGTTGTATTTTTTTATATAACATGATGAAACTGTGTAAGCCTGGCTGTGCAATTTTTGGCAAAAATGTTAGAATTGTAGTCAATTATAACTATTTTGATAACCGAGTGAAGTTCTGACTCCATTGAAATCAATAGCAAAACTCCCATTAATATCTATATTTATGTTTAGTTTATCTGGTATTTTTATGAGTTAATTATTACATTAAGGTATTTTGAGGCTTTTTGCTGATAGTAACATTAGAAAAAAAATTTTTGTGATGATATAATTTATGTATGCTAAAATGAAAAAAATACAGTTATGATGGTATCAAATAACTCCATAAAGTCTTTATAAAGATGAACAATTTTAATGTGTTGGGGACGAAAAAATGTGAGGGAAAAAAAGTGACATTCTCCAGCAGTTATATTTTACTAAGCTGAGCAGATATTTAATTAAACAAAACACTACTTTGCATTCTGATTGGTAAGAAACCTCCTAAATGTTAAATACTGATTAAACAAATAGGTCTTTGTTTAAATACTTATAAATATTAAATTGTACATTTTTGTTTGATTCTTTAATCATTATTATAGCTTTAAGATTCATGAATGCACTCAAATGTGCAATAAAACTATTCTCTAAAAGGGTGCTTTCCTGAATTGGGTCTATAGCACTATAAAAACTATTTCATTATCTTTCACATAGAGCTTTTTTTATACAACTGGCATGAAAAATTATCTCACTTTTCACTAATACAACTACCACCAGCCAGAAACAAAAGAAAAAAGTTAATTATAATAAAATTCTCTCTTATTTCCAATACAATTTTACATGTTGAAATGTGCTACTCAAAATGTGAGATCTCAGGAAGCTGTACTGAGCAAAATGGTCCAATCTTTCAATCATTAAGTACTTACTGTTCAGAAATAGTTTTTATTTTAGAAAAGATATCAGTTTGGTCAATAGTCTCTTTAGAAGCAATATATTCTCATGCTAATATTTTTTGTTCTTGTTGTATTTTTTTCAAGTTTTCACAGTTCAATGCAAACAATGTAAACCATGATATACAGCAGGGCACTACTTTTCTAACTATTACCTACAAGTTTACCAACTGACTCCCAAAGTCATCTTAGTAAGAGATGAAATCTTATTTACACAGTCCCATTGGATTCAAGCTAGTTAAACTCCATGGCTTACTTTAAGAAGCACAAACCCTTTGCATGCTGGGCAGGTCAATTGGGAAACCACCCTAGCTCATTTTTCAATCATTTTTCCATTAGCTTGGGCTGGTCCTGAAGCTCTCCATCTACTCACATGTGACCTGCATGACCTAGTACAGGTCAAAAGCCATGTAAAGAAAACACATTGGTACTCTTCATTCATGTGTCAAGTGGGGGAGGGAGAGGAAACAGGGCAGAGGTACTGCAAATGGAAATATAATATGAACTCCCACTCAGAGGATCAAATTAGGTTTGGTCAGTTCCCCAATGCCACTTAGTGGAAAAGATACTAGAGTCACCTAGAAGTTTAAAGCTGCTACTTTGCTGTACTCCTACTCTAAGCATATGTAATATTTTGATCCTCCTAAAGTCTGCAATTCTAGAAATCATATTGTATTCATGTTAGCTACCTAGACTCAGAAAGAGCAGCAAAATATGAAAAAGCTATGCACTTACAATGCTATTGTCCTTTTTGTCACAATAGCAAAAAAACCAAGCCCTAATATGTAGTACAATGAAGAAATAAAAAAAACCCCACCATGCAAAATTATTAGGTGAAACAGCACTAAGACAAATTGCTGAAAGTCATAGAAATGGATCTGCAGGGCAACCAGTTGTATTAAAAATCCTGCATATACCCTCATCAAAAGATCCACCAAGTTTTAATTGATGTTCTTGTATCTGGGAGAGAAGAAAGAGAGTTAAATTTATGCCAGTCAGGTTAATTTCTTTAAATAAAGGTAGGCAAAATGGGGCTCTCCAAAACTGCTAATGTGGCTCAGTTCAGACTTGCAGGAAAATTTCACTTAGGATTTTCTGAATAGCAGTGAGAGAAGGAAACATGCATAACTAACAAGTCAGTAAGTTACCATAAGGAATGTCAGAACCACAATGGATGGCAGTACAGAACTAGGACAATGCTAGGAATAGAAGGCAACATATATAATAGTTATGACAGACAACAGTCACCTGTAATGACTCTACTCCCTTGACAAATACTTGTTTAGCCACAGCTGCTCCAAATTGTTATACTTATTTTTATTAGGCAGCACCTAAACACCACAAAGAGAATGGAATTCCCATTGGGCTGGACAACACACATAAGGCTTGTCTTCACTGTCACAATTAGCTTGAAATAATACACTTGAGTTACTGCACCCAAGTTAGCCTAGCTTGAGTTAGAGGGCCAACTACACTTCCAAACAACAACACTTGAGCTACAGAGTGATTTGACTGGCAGCACACAGTGATTTGATTAGCTGCTGATGAGCTGTTGTAATTTGAGCTACTGCATCACCATTGCATTAGGATCTCAAGCACCAGAATCACTGGAGCTTCCATCTACCCAACAGGCCAGCAAGCTGGATCTTAAAGCACCACTTACCTCAAGCTAGAGGGTTTTGTGTGTGGATGGGAGTCGAGTTATGGGTAACACTCACTTTATAACTAGATCTATCTATGCTGTGAAGAGACACCCAAAGACAGACCCAACCCAACATGCTTACTGCAAACTAAAAAGGACAAAAATAGACAATGGGTGTAAGAAAGAGATCCAATGAAAGAGGCAAAGCAATCAGCATAATGGCAGACAAACTGTTATTTTCCAGTAATTTTCCATATATGTTTGGTGGGGTTTTCTTTTGTTTTGTTTGTTTTGGGGGTGGGACAAGGGGCGTTGGGAGGAAAAACAGTTAAGTGCCAGTTTGGTAGTTTATTAATTGCCCTTACGTCTTCCATTTTCTCTCTCCCCCCTCCCTTTTTTTAAGCTGGTTAACTCCTTAGTGCAGTTAGCATAGGCAGTGTCTACACTGAAATGCTACAGTGACGCAGCTGTGCCACTGTAGCATTTTAAATGTAGACAAGCACTAAGAGTACATCTACATATCAAACACCTACAGTTGGCCCATGTCAGCTGAGTAGGACTCATGGGGCTCAGGCGGCAGGGCTGTAAAACTGCAGTGGAGACAGTTGTGTTTGGGCTGGACCCTGTGAGCCCTAACATCTACATTGCAATTTCACTGCGCTCTAGCCCAAGACCCATGAGCCCAATACAACTGACATGGGCTGGCCAGTGTTTAACTGCTGAGTAGACATACTCCAAAAAAGGTTTGCATGTTTAGCTATCTATATAAAAAGTGCTTTTGTTGGTATAGCTTACACCAGTTCCCTAAGTGAAATTAACTATATTAGAAAAAATAACTAACTGTGTCCGCACTAAGGCTTTTGCTAGTATAAAAATTTTGCAAAAAACCCAACGTAACCAACATTGCTATAGTTGCAGGAGTTTCTTGTCTAAACTTTGCCTAAGTGTGAGATGAGATTGCTGTTTAACAGTTGACTTTTCTATGTGCTCTAAAATCCACAAGCATGATCAAATTGTTTTGAAAACTGCTATGACTAATAGGGATCTGCAAGTAAGATTATTGGGCCAAATTTGGGGTCTTTTGACCAAAGCACTCCCAAGATTCAGCATTCTGAAATAAAGAACCTGACAGTAACATTTTCTGGGGATTCCAATTTTTTTTTTTTTGCAGATGCCAGGCAGGCAATGAAAATATTACACTGATCCACCACAAATTGATATCACCTGATTAGGTCTGAACTCAGCTAGTGTCCAGAACCTACTAGCACTTTGGTGAAGTAATTTTTAAAAAGTTATTACGTGTTTAATTTAGCTCTACAAACTGGCTTAACCTAGGTGCTAGAGACATGCAGTTTGCAGATGCAGTGGAGGATTGCAGCTCTGGGGTAAACAAGTGCGTTTGTAGACACATCTGCTGTCTGCCACTGAGTGCCATAGCCATTGAACCAGAGCAACTCCCAAGAACTGTGATTTTGAGTCCTGCCCTCAGCAGATTTCTGAGAACATCTGCTGTGCACTCTACCATTCTCTGCCCATATTCTGCTTTGGATGGGGGGGGCTGCACAGGGGTTCCACTTTTGGAAGCTTTCCCTTGAGATAAGATCTTTTTGTTTAAGAGCAGATATTTAAAAGTGCTTTAAAATCCACAGAGATGAGGAAGTTACTCACCTTGTGTAGTAACAATGGTTCTTCAAGATGTGTCCCCCTGTAGGTGCTCCATTGTAGGTGTGCTAACGTCCCTGCACTGCTAATCGGACAATTTTGGTGACAGCGTCCATTCGGCCCACACATGCACTGTTCCCCCCCTCATAGTCTGGCTCGAGGCTAACTAGCGTTGTACAAGCGAACCCCCTTCAGTTCCTTCTCTACTGCAGAGTCCCTATCAAGAACTCCAAAGTAGCAGGGAAGAGGATGAATTGTGGATCACCCATAGGGGGACACATCTCGAAGAACCATCGTTACTACACAAGGTAAGTTCCTCTTCTTCGAGTAGTGTCTCTATGGGTGCTCCACTGTAGGTGACTCCCAAGCATTATCCCCAATGGAGGCTTAGCTTTGGAGTTAACTCTGTCATGGATGACAACACTGTGGAGCTGAATCTAGCATTAGAAGCAGTGTCTCCTGTGATGGCATAGTGTTCTGCGAAGGTATGTGCAGATGCAGATTTTCAGGATGTCTCAGTTCAGCCTGTAAACTGAGCTGAATATGACTGGAGACAGCTCATGCGAAGTCTCACAAATGTGTCCACAGCCATGTGCCCCAGAAGTTGACCTGGCTGATATCTGAGGACTAGTTTGCATTGTGTCTATGAGCATGTTGTACAGACTGAGGAGTCTGTGTTATGGGAGGAGCATTAAAACTGGCTCCTATGAACTCTAATCTCTGTACTGGTGTTAATGTAGATTTTTGGACATTGATTTGTAGGCCCAGGCTTCTGAATAAATTCACAGTCGTGTTGCTAAACTCGCAGAGCTTCATCGAAGGAGCGAGCCCTGAGGAGACAGTCATCAGATGAGGTAGATCCTGATCCCCTGGGAATGAAGGTGAGTCACCACTACAGAGAAGACCTTGGAGAATACTCTGGGGGCCGATGATAGGCCAAAGGGGAGTAGTCTGTATAGGTAGTGGTCCTGTCCTAGGGTAAATCTAAGGAACAGTCTGTGGGATGGTAAGATTAAAATATGGAAAAAAGCACCCTGAAGGTCAAGGGCCAAGAACTAGTCTCCCTGTTCCAAAGCTGAAATAATCACTCTAGAGTGACCATCTTGAATATTTGAACCTTGACGAACTTCTTTAGTGCTTTGAGGTCTAATATGGGTCTCCAACCTCCCTTTTTCTTGGGTATGAGGAAGTACTGAGAGTAAAAACCTTTGCCTCATAGGTGCTGAGATACTGGTTCTATGGCTCCTACATGGAGGAGGAGATCTATTTCTTGTCACAACAGACTCTCGTGAGAAGGATCCCTGAAGAGGGATAGGGAAAGGTTATGGGGGGAGATGGGGGAGAAAATGAAATAAATGAAATACCCATTGTTGATTTCTAGAACCCATTGTCGGATGTTATCTATTCCCAGTTGCTGTGAACTGAGCAAAGTGGTATCCATAGGGATGCGAAGGATTGGTCAACATCAGATGGGGTTGAAAGGAGGGATCAGTCAGCATCCTGACCAATCCATCAGAACTGGTGTTTTGAAGTGGATGGTTGGAAAGAAGGTGGCTGTGGGCCTGAAGGTTTCTACTTTGAGAGTCTGGACTTTTTCTTTTGTGGCTCATAAAAGCGCTGAGTTGGATAGTGTGCTGGGCGAAATTTAAGTGAAGGCTGAGGACTATATTTTCTCTCTTGTCCTAGTGTATAAATCCCTAACGACTGAAGAGTAGCCCTGGAGTCTTTGAGTGTGTGGAGGGATGTGTCTGTCTTCTTCATGAAAAATTTGGTACCTTCGAAAGGCAGGTCCTTCACAGTTGTCTGAATTTCTTTGGGGAAGCCAGATAAATGTAGCCAAAAGACTTGCCGCATCACAATAGCTGTGGAGATAGATTGTGCCGCTGTATCAGCTGCATTGAGCAATGGTTGAAGTGCTGTCTTGGCCATCAATTTCCCTTCACTGAGAATGGTCCTAAACTGATCTTTGTGTGATTCTGGATGCTGATCAATAAACTAATTGAGTTTGGCGTAATTGAAGTAGTCCTATTTTGCTGTTAGGACCTAGTAATTCACGACACAGAATTGCAGTGTGGCAGATTAATAAACCTTTCTCCCAAATAGGCCAAGGTGTTTCCAATTCCTATCATGGGGGGGTGGACTTCACCTGATGGTGACAACCTCTGGGGTTCACCGCATCCACAATTATCAAATTAGGCGGTGGATGGGAGAAAAGAAATTCTGTATCCTTGACTGGAACATACTATTTTTTATCGGCCTGCTTACAGGTTGGCGTGACCAATGCAGGGGTCTGCCATATAAGCTTGGCTGGATCCAAGAGAGCCTTGTTGATGGGAGTGCTCTGAACGAAGAAGAGGAGTGCAAAATATCCAGAAGCTTATGTGATTCTTTTACCACATCTAGAGTTAATTGCAGAGCGTCTGCTGCCCTTTTAACTAGGTCTTGAAAGAACTTAAAATCATCTGCTAGAGACGGCAGAGGGGGTATCACTGCCTCATCTGGTGAGGTAGACAAGATGTTGGTCTGTGGTGTGACCTCTTCCTCAAGGCTGGCCTCGTGTTCTGGACGCAGAGGCTAAGGGAGGGCACCTTATTGGTTCATGGTGGGCCACACTAGATGTTCGGTAGGCATGATGTCTATACGCCTTCCATGGATCCCAATAGGGCCATTAGGATGACAGGAAGGGTCATGGTGACTGGCACTATGGTTGTCCATACCATCGTGGTTGAGGGCCAAATGGACGGTATGGCTGTGGAGGCCCAGGATGGTAATGGACACTGTACGGTGCACGGAAGGAGCAATGGGAGACCACCTCCTCCAGCTCACTGTCTGATTCTCCACTGGAGAATGGAGCTACATGGCACGGTGCCAGTGGAGACTCTTGAGCTTGAGGTAACTCAGTTGTGGAGCCCCAGTAACAAGTAGGAGAGTCTCAGACATCTCAGATATTGTGAGGTCTTTTGAGTATCTGAACTCCTGTGGTCTCTTGGAGATCAGTAACAGTGGTGGCTACCAGTGCTGAGGCGATGGTACTGACAGGATCGGTGATGTAGGCTGGACTAAATGCTCCAACGTAGTTTGGCATACTGTTTATGGTACCGAAGCTGTTGCCCACACCAAGGGAGTCTTCCCTAAGGCATGGTATCTCTGCCCTTATCTTTCTTAGTTGGTACCATTGCTTCAGTGCCTGTGCTCACTGGGTCTTTAGGCATATCAACATACTGCACTGCAACAGTACCATACGAGTTCTGGGTACCACATTTGGACGGCTTCGATTCCATTGGTACCAATGATACCAAACATGCCAGGGACTCTCAGTTCTCTTTTTTGAAGCCTTAAGTGAGTGGCTTATGGCTGTCTTCTTAGGTTCACCACCATTGGATGTAGAGGGCTGTGGTGAAGATTCCCATCTATGTGAATCTGGACATTATTCTGAAGACAGTTGAAGAGTTGCCTCCATTAAAAGGAGTTTTAGCCTCAGTTCTCTATCCTTTTGAGACGGCAGCTTCAGCTGCTGACAAAAACCAAACTTCTGGGGAATGCGTTTTCTCTGAGGCAACAGACACAGTAGGAATGTCGGTCTGTTACAGGGATGGCCTTTTCACAGGAGAGGCACCCCTTAAATTCTGATGAATCAAACACACCATGCACCGAGATAGTCCCCGGACAAAGGGGAAGATGTAAATAAAGCGTGGGATTTGTGGGGCTTTTGTTGGTTTTTTTAAAGAGAAAAACGCAAAGGAAACGTTAAACTAATAGATAAAAGAAAGATTAGCAACTAATTAAGTTTGAACAACACAGTTAGCAATTCAATGAACAGACTGCTAATAGCTTCATCTCTAGCCAGGGGCGGTAGAGAAGGAACTGAAGGAGATTCACCCGCACAACGCTAGTTAGCCAGATCATGAGGGGTGGGACAGTGCATGTGCAGACCAAATGGCCATTGCTACCAAAATTCTCCAATCAGCAGCAAAGGGACACAAGTGTACCTACAGTGAAGAACCCATAGGGACACTACTTGAATAATAAACAGATCAAGTGGTGTGTATTTGGGGTCATTGGTCAAATAGTTCCTCAGATACAGCTCCCCCAAAATGACGCTTATTGTTACAATCAAAGTACTATAAATCCTACATGCACAGGGAAATTGTCTTGAAAACTGGTGTGCCACAGCAGGGCTTCAGGCACACTTTGGGAAAGAGTACAGTCTTTGGGATGAATTGGACACTTCACATCTCCGCAATCCTCCTATGGTACAGAAGCCCTTCACCCTATGCTAGCCCCTGAAGTGGAAGAAGAAACTTGGGGTTCACCTCTGCCTCTAATTGGTAGCTAAACCCTCAGCACCCAATTACCTCTTTCCTTCCTATAACCCTTCCAATTGTACTTGGGCAATGGAGTGATCAGGGGAGAGGAGACCTCGTAGGTGAGTGGCAGTGAGGTGTGCTCCCAGGAAGACTTGCCATTCCCCCCCCTCCCCACACATGTCCCTCAATCATGTCCTGTCACTATCATCACTTCCTCAAAATAGAAGGGAAACTGACTTTTAAAAACTTCATTACACTTGACTAGCAGAGCCTGGTATTTTTCCAGAACATCGAATGCACATAAACCTCTAAAACCAGGAAATAAAGTGTTATGGGAAACATCTAGCACTGAGAGGAACAGCAGGAGTGTTTGAAGAACAACGATGGCATACCATTACGTTGGACGCAACGTAACACAGAAAATGGCACATTTTTTATTTAAGGGAGCGGTCAGGTTTGGCTTTGTTCCTCTATCTCTTGCCAACTGCAGAGGGGGAGAGAGTTAAGGTTCTGTGGAAGGGAAGGGGTATGGAGACCATTATCTTAACTTTATTTTCCAATTTAATTTTATATTATCTGTGTTTAGAGGCTTAAATATAAGTGCACTGGACATTCTAGAAGGGTACATGGCACTGCCAGTCAACTTTAACTCTCCATTAATGAAGATTTTAAGCAGTGAAATGTTTTAATTTGGCTTCCTCTTTCTCCTGTCTTCACCATAATTACCTCCTATTCTTCTCTTCAATCAAACCCTGTTAATAAAGACTATGACAAAATCCTAAAGCGTAAGGGAAAATGATGTGGTGCAAATGTAACCTCCAGGTTTTAAGAGGAAAGAGAGGTAAAGTTGCGGAATGCTGGCTGAGGCCCTGTTATACACATACAGCTACTGTCTCAACTGGAAGTTCTGGCACCTCCAAGGTATGTGACCTTATTCTGGAAGATGGATGCTGCTGGCAGGGCCCAAGCTTAATTTTTTCAGGCCCAATACAAACTTGTAACACGGGCCCCCTCCCACACACATACCACAATCCCTCATCCCATACACACAATCTCATAACCCATGAAAAAAGTTTGAATTCTGAAATTACTTACATATTCTACATTTCTGAAAAATCCCCCCCCCCCCTTTTGCTATTTTTGTTTAACATAACACCCAGCCTGAGAATCCTACAAGTTTGCTGACTATTTTGTAACGTTTTGGTCATTATAAAGGTATTATATATCCCGTCAATGTCTTGATTTTTTAATTCTAATGGACCAATGTGACTGCAAACATTTTATAATTAAGCCAGTTAACTTTAAAGCTTTATTTTTCTGGCCTTTTTCATTGTAAAATCATGAATTGGCCCCCCCAAAGTCAATTTCTCTTGCAAGTTCACACTCAATAGACAAGATAGCTAGGTGGCTTAACTGTTCTTGCCCCATTGTTGAATGCCTGCAATTTTTGATGAGTGCTAGCTTGCTGAAACTTCTTTCAGCTTCTGATTGGCTCGAGCAAATCTCACAAGATCTGGACAATCGATACATAGATACAGGGAAATAACTTTCTATAAATATCCTCAGGCATGATCTACAATTTAGCCTCAATTTTTTTCCTCATGGTAACAGGGGTTGCCGGGGGGGGAGGCGGGGGCGGGCCCCAGTAAAGTGAACTCTTTTTCCCCCCCATGTGGGGGCCCTGAGGTCTCCTACCTCACATGACACTGGGTCCCTAGTGCCTCTGCTTTGTCTTGGTCAGGGAGGGCTTGCTTAGCAATCTCAGTGTCAGTAGAATATCCACCATTTACATAAGTTCATGTTGCATGTTCAAAAGAACCTTATAACATTAGTCAGTCACCGTAACATCCCTGTGAAGTAGATGAATTTTTCCCCCCACTTTACTTAGGAGAAAATGAGACAGAGTTTAAATGAATTACCCAGGATCACAGAAGGTCAACTCCAAGTCAGATCTCAGAAGTTCTTGAATACCAAGCCTGTACAAAGACCAATACTCCAAAACTTATTCAGAGCTCTCAGTATTTTAGTTTTATAAATTATAAAAGTTAATTCTGTCTCCTACATTTATCATAGTAGTGTGACAGGCAGTTTCTTCTACTACTACTCCTTCCATTTCCAGCCAGCTGATCTGTAACACAATCCAAATATTTCCCATAAAAACAGCTTGGGATTTTATTTTGTTTGTTTTTTATTTTTAGGAATGATGCCAACAGCGCTTCTCCATTCTTCAGGGTAATTTATAAATCAATAGTTATTACCACTGTCTGAAAGAAGGTCTATTCTTTCCTACATATCCCCATATCATTAATATTAGTGATGGTAAATAATGTTAATATAAAAAAGTAGTGACATGTTATGAAGCTGTAATCAATGTCAGGTTCTTCTAAGTTGTTACTTACCAACAATGGCTGTTCAATTATAGCCGCCATACTGAAGTACTCTTCTGTGCATGTTGAATCACACAGACAAGAACCATTTGAATCAATATATTCAAACTTTTAGTCTTAAATACAAGCCCATCTCATCCACCCAAGTGCAGCCAATCTAGAGGTTGGAGGATTAACTAGACAGCTAAATATGGAGAATAGAATGTTCAGCTTCCGTATCAGACCCACATTTGCTCATGAAAGAAAAGGTCCCTAGCTAAAAGAATGGGAGGCTGAGGGTAGATTTATATGGGAGAAATAGATGGAGAACCCCTTACTATAAGTAGTATAGAAATAGGTTACCCGTTATTCAACACTCCTGTTGTTTGGTCCTACATTTTCTGCATAGGTTTTGGCCACACAGTATCTGCTTATTACTCTTAAAAAGCAGCCACACTTACAGACAAGTGAGGCAAAGAACAATCCTTCTGCTCCAAAATACAAAGCATATGATTCCTTCTAGCTATATTGAATGAAATATTTTACTAGCGTTTTCCTAGTACTTGGCTTCTGAAGTAACTGGATCATGGGTGGAAGGAGGGGAGGGAGGGAGGAGAGGGAGAGGGGGAGAGAAAGAGAGAGAGAAAGAAAGAGAGAGAAAGATCTTTAGCTATTCTCTTGAGCAAATCATGAAGTTCTTTGAAACCTCTGGAAGGTTAAAGCCAACTGCAGAAAGATCCTCCTTGGGAAGGCTGATATTTAAAAAATCTACTTAACACAAATATGAGTTAGACTCTTACAAGTTATAACAGAGGAACATTTTACTTGGTAACACTGATCGTGGGGTTTCAAGGGCTTTCAGAGTCTCCTGCCACATTCGTCTGTTATGTTTAAAAAGTACATGCACACCATGCAAGGCTAGGCCCAAGACAGAAGTCACTGGCTGAAAAAAGGATGAGTCCAAGAACCAAAAAGGCCACACATTCCAAGACTACAAATGATCTTATTTAGAAGATTTCTCTTCACAAGACATTTGAGGAACAGACCAAAGAGAGGTTTACTGTATTACCCAAGTCCCAATTACATTATAAAACAATAAAAGTGTGCAGACTTTAAATGAATGTTCCTAATCTTGGTGAGAAGAAATGAACGTGTCCAAGCATTCTGAGAACATCCACTCTGTTGGTGATGAATCTCCAAAACTTGTACAGTTACTTGAAAGGGTGATTAAAGCCTCTGGAATCTGAGACAATGAAAAGTAGAAGTTCCAGATTTTTACATGCTCTGGCAGGGGTCTTGGTGTTTTGCAAGCACAAACGTATTTTGTTGGGAGATGAGTAAAGTTCTAGCAACAAGACTACCACATGGTAGTGCCTGAGTGCAGGGGTCTTCCCATATTTCCATAGAAAGATAAAACAATTATACTGGTAAGGACCAAGAACTAATGGAATCAAAACAGCACTTTTCAGAATCAGTGTCAAAAAGTACTGAGAACCTGAGATCCTAAAGGAATAGGAGAAAATGAATTCAAACTTCAGGGAAGAAAACACATTTATAAGCTATTGTGTGACCTCCAGTAACAGCCCCATTAATGTGTGTCATTTTCTGTAGTCTCTCTCAAAAATATTCTTTACAACTTGGCCTTTCACATGGGTCCCTTGGGTAGAGTCAGTCAGCACCACAACAGGAAGGAACATTCACTGAGTCCAATGCAGCAGCCAGATAAAGGCAAAAATCGCTTACACTCAGGAAATGTGATGTGTTGTGGATGTGTACAGTGTTCATGAGCTGTAGTTTGCAATTATTGGCTTGAATGCTTCTTGGGTCAGTGATAGTCTGGCACATGCTACAAGAGCATATTAAATGGGAAGAGTATGAGTAATTTTTCATATTTCTCAATTCACCAAATGTTATCAGACAAACGCTTCTCGTCATCTCTAGAGCCACTTCATTATAAAATTCTCAGACCTTCTTCATACCACAGACACGTAAACAGTTTACAACTCAGCATTAGTAAAAACGTGTCAGAATGCAAATTTAATAATAAATTTCAACTTTAGCCTTAGAGGGGGTAAAATGAAAACTTACTTTCTCTGTAGTTACAGTAAGAGACGGAACCAAAGATGGTGAGGACTCCGATTGCTTCTTGTATTTTTGTTTGTGTTTGTCTTTTTCTTTATATTTCTAAAAATTATGAAAGCAAAATATAACCCAAGGTCAGGTTCATCTTCAACATAATCCATGTTTGACGCACATAATTCAATTGTAAATGTAAAAAGCAAATTTTTTTTATATTCTTGTGAAAGTCAAATATAGATGGATATTAATATGAAAACAGTGCTTTTTATAGCATCAACAATATGCTCAGGGCAAAATTAACAATGCAACTTAATCTGTAGAAGTTCTATATTTTTTCCTGTGACTGAATAGCGAACAGCTTTAGGGTATTTATTTCTCCCTATAAACATTACTGTGCTTTTGTTTGGGCATATTAGGCTGCCAAAGTCATTAGGGAAAAACATTTTACTTACCAGCAACTGTTGCTTGAATATGTTACTTCTACAGATTCACATTTGTGGGATGTTTGTGCACCTGCACCATACCCAGAAGAGCAATACCATCTGTAAGCCCACTCCTTCACAGAAGCAAATGTTTGGACACAAAGCTACAAAAAGTATGCACGGTCCCAACTCCCTTCAGCTAACTGAAAGACTCAGAAGAACTACTCCAAAAATTGGGGAAGGAAAGTGGGCACTGTGGATCTGCCAAGGCATTCTACTCAAACCATTATTGGTAAGTAACCTTTCTTTTGAGAATTGACAGTGCAGATCCACATGAAGATTAAGTGGCCATACAATCCCCAGCAGGGGAGCAAAATACTTATTTAATAATGGCTGCAGAACTACTCTAATGGCAATAATATCGGAATGGGATGTCATGTCAAGGGAATAATGCATGTAAATACATAGACCTGTAAGTATAACTCCAAGAGTCTGCTTTCCACATATCCGCAATGGAAGAGACATCAGATATGCATGCCATAAAAGCTGCTTGAGAGCTAGCTGAATGGGCTCTTAAACTTCCTAGTGAAGAGTTACCAACCAACTGAAGAAGTCTATATGCAAAGTCTAATTCATGTTGAAAATAAGAAAAGCAAACTCTAATCTTCACTTAAAAGCTATAAATAAAACTTTACGAAGTCAGCCAAATTATCTTCCCTAAATAACTCAACATCAAGTTTATATTTCCTAGCCTCACCAGCAATGAATATGGTTTAAGAAAAACAGAATTCTAAAACATCTTTGGCATAAATATAGGGCAAGAACATAAAGCCGTTTTGTCCATGTGGAACACAGTATAAAAGAGCACCCACAGCCAAAAAAGCCTATAGTTCCTTCAGTCCCCATGAAGCTAGTATAGCAATTAAAGATAACATTTAAAAGTGGGTAGGCTACAGAGTGCTCTCCCAAACAGCTGAAATGGCAAAAATCTTCTGTCTGCTTGATATGTTCTATTCAGAACTTCTATACAATGCCTAAAGACAGAAGAACCTAGAATCTCTGAGTGGAAAGCAGAAATAACTAGAGCTGGGAAATTTTTTAAATAGTTTATTCACCAAAAATGCTGTTTTGGTGGATCCAAATCTATTAGTGAATTTGAGACAAATTCACTTAAAAATATTTTTTGGGATTAGCAGTAGCAGTGGTTCTTCAGAATCTTTAGCCCAGTGGTTAAGGCACTCACCTAGGATGTGAGAAAGTACGATCCAATTCCCCTACAGGGATGTGAACCTGGGTCTCCCATGTTCAAAGTTAGTGCCCTAACCACCATGCTATGGAGTCACTCTCACTGTTTCTGGCCCAATGACTATTTATTGTTATTCATAGTGACAACTCATTCACCTAGGATGTGGGAGACCCAAGTTTAAGTCCCTGTTCCAATGACTATTTAATTATTTATAAAAAGTGCAAAAGCTTCCACAGCAGATTAAGAGAGACCCACCCCAGAATAACCCATAACCAAGTAGCTAGGGTACACAACTGCAACGTAGGTAAGACCCACGTTCAAATTCCTTCTCCACACTAAGCAGAGGGGTGAACTAATTCCAAATCTCCCACATCCTAGATGAGTGCTTTAAATCACTAGGCTAAGGTTTTGGGGGTTTTTCAAAACTGCAAGTAAACTGAAAAATCATTTATTCTCCCAGATCTAGACACTATTCAGTGTATTCTGAGTAAGTAATAACATTTTGACATGTTGAGCTAAAACAAACACTCAAAATATCAGAAATCAATGTTAGTAAAGGAGACAACCCATTGGCCATAGTTCACACAAAAAATCTTTTCTATTTCAAGGAGTAATGCTTCCTTGTCGGCGCCTTCCTGGATTTGAGACTTACATCCTGCATCTCCTTAGAGCACGGAAAGCCTTATACTCAGAAATACCATGATTTAGACCTATAGATGAAAGGATTCTGGGCCTGAATGTCAAATCTGACCTCCTTTCTGGGCAAAAGATCTAGAAGCTCAGGATGAAGTATTGGAAATTCCAGAAAAGGTTGCATGAGATCAAAACACCAGAAATGACAAGCCCAGGATAGAGCTATGAGAAGCAACTGAACTTTGTCTCCTCTTATCTTCCTCATAACATAGAGAAAATGAATCAAGAAATGCAAACAGGAAATGATTACTCCAGTACTAAAATAAGCTATATGTCAACAAGCCTGTATCCTTTCCTTACACACCATTTTTTGCAGCAAAAAGATATATGGACAAATGATTCCCTTCTTCAGAATAGAGTCTAGGTCACTGCTGTCTTCCAGAACCATTTTTGTTGCTCCTCTTCCCATGCTTGAGTCTTCAAGGACCATTTTTGTTGTTCCTCTTCCCACACTTGAGTCTCAACAGTCTGCAAGCAAATTTCTTTTCCCTAACAGATGAAACTCAGTCTTGTAGATTTGATAACATGCACAGTAGTTCCAAAGACATATCACCTTCTGATACAAACGCTGAGAATGAGCACTTATTTATTTATGTAGCACATGACTGTCAATTAACATCCAGCTACATAATTCTTGATTTTGTGTAAGGAAAGATGTCAGAACCCAAAGAATTGCTTGGAATTCTAATATATTTATTTGAAGTATCATCTCCCAAGAAATCCCAGGGCTTGAAACAGGAAACAAATTAATTTCAGAGACTGACAAACTCCTTGTTAGGAATGGGTTTGAACCGACCAATCATCCAATTACAGGTATCTATGGGATTCCGAAACTTCTGAAATGAAATGCCCTGACTGCCCCAAAACTGTGGGAGCTGTTGAAAGTCCATAAAACAGCACTTTATAATAATGAGTGCTTCTTACACAAGAACTAAAGATACTTTCCACATGCAACTAATAGAACTATGACAATTTGCACTTGAACACTGAAAGGCCTAAGCCACTCCTAAGAGATAAGGAAAGAATAACAGATGCAACCATCACAGCATAATACTTGAATCTCCAGATGTACTTGATCAACTGTCTCCAATCTAATAAAGTAATGTAGATCTTCTTAGATCATGAAAATAGACCTCTGAAAAAAATATAGGGAAGATGGGTCAGGAGGCAGCACCTAGCAGAACTGCATTGCATAGGCCTTCTCTGGATCACTTTTAGGACCCATAACAATTTCAACCCAGACTGCCAGGAAATGAATGTACCAGTACTGAAAAGGGAAATAGAAGGGATCGAGACAAATGGCTGGACCAAGACTCTTGTGTTACATATCAAATCTGTTGTATGGATCCAGAACAGGAGTTCATTCAGAACTACTAGTAGTTATTCCTCAGTTTCCTATACTGCTGGGGGAAAGGTCTTTGATAAGTTGATGATTAAGACCAAAGCGGACCCAAAGCAGTGCCTTTGAAACTTGAAGTAAAAGGTTGCGAAATAGAGACCTGGCTGCTGTCTAGTATACAATCACAGAATTATGGAATCAGAAAGTAAGGCAAGGCTCATCTAGTCTAAAACCATGCCAAGATGCAGGATTTGTTGTATGTAAACCACCCAAGTATCTAAGACTTCCAAAAGAATCAAGATTTTCCACTAAATAAATCTGGACTACTCAAAAAGATGATATTCAATGTGCGACTGAGGCACTGAATTGAGATCCAATCACTTCAACATGACTGAAGATGAAACTACACAGCATTAACAAGGACACAGCAAGACATTTAAATGAGGTTCTAAGATAGCTTGCCCCTTGACAAAGCCCTGGTTGGGATGGTTTAGTTAGGGTTGGTCCTGCTTTGAGCAGGGGGTTGGACTGGATGACCTCACAAGGTCCCTTCCAACCCTAATCTTCTATGATTCAAATAATCTTAGCTGGCCTTCAGATGCTGCTTTGGCTTTCGAAGAAACAAAGAAGGGGGCAAGCTTACCCTTTGAGTTAAAGAGTTAAGTTTGATCTTTGAGTTCACCAGATTTATTTGAAGGTCTATCCCACATCATGCTGTGGTTAGACACTAGTCTTGGTACCAAAGAAAACCCCTACTTTTTATGGGAATAAAAAAAAAGATGACAGAGGGGAAACCAGTCTGTCAGGATCTAAAGAGGATCTAACAAAAAGTTCTAAAAAGTGAAGATCTGGCATTCCCTCCAGACCCATACATCACCGCTTAGATTCACTAGCATAGTTACCCAAGACACTCTGCAGAAGATGACCCTGGGTTTCACACACTCCAAAGACCCTTCAGATCTGAAGATCTCATCCTTACAGACCTGTCCTTAAATCCATGTTCCTTCTATTTGGAGGATACCTCCTCTGCAGAGAGCTATATTTCTTCCTCCTTTCCAAAACAGCTGACAGGGCCTAGATGCCTCAATATAAATTGATCCCAGCTGAACCACAGATGATAGAATAAAGGAAACCTTGGACCAGGCAATCTTCTTAAAGGACTATTGCAGAGCCTCTGCTGATGCTGAGGGATTCAGAACCAAAGCAAGTGCCAACACCAACAAAATCTGCTGAGGAGACAAATACTTGGCACCCACAAGTGACAGAGCATTGAGCTGCAGTCTCCCTTCTCACCAGATAAAGAAGTAACAGACCCATTGGCCCTTCATAGACATTTTATTGTCATACAACACACTTTTTTAAACTTACTTTGCATGATCAGCCACAATTCCAAAAGAAAAGCAATACTGTAAGAGCTGACTAAATTGCATCAAGTAGCTACAGCAAATTCACATCCACAAACCAAAACTTCAGGGCAGGGAAAGAATTTAACAATCTGATCTTCTACTCTAAAACAAAACAACTTTTAAAAAAAGGAAAAGGGGGGCACAAGTTGCCCAAAACAATGGAAGCACTGCTGTTAGACAAAGGCTTCAGGACTAACATGGAACTGAGGGCAGGTGGAAACTATGCATCTCATTTATAGCCTCAGGTCTGAACACTGAAGATTTATGAGGTGGAGCTCAAATGCTCCTAAGCAGCATTGCCATTTTAGATAACTGTGGGTTTGGCACAGGCAACTACATATCCCATAAATGGAGATCTGTAGAGGCAATTTTCAAAAGGAGAATACATTAATAATCACATTTAAATAGACATGCAATGAAGCTTGTGATAAACAAAATATTTACAGTGGGAAGACCATATGACAAGAAAACATTTATGAGATTGATATTAAATATATTTTACATACATACACATACACAAAAGAACAAGCAAACCTTAATCTAGGATATAGCTAAACTACAACTAGCGTAACCAGAGATTCATATTTCATAGCTGTGATTAACCAGAAAGCTTTATTTCACATTTGGGAGCTCAAGAGCACTTCTCTTTTTTTTTTAAAGTTACATAACGCCCACTTTAATCACAATAATTGCAGGCTGCAGGAGAAGAAAACAAAGACAGCAGTATATGATTTTTGGAATACAGCAGCAACTGCTGTTTTGGACACTGTCCTCTATGAAGAAAAAAATGAGAAGACGATGCATACTTCTATTGCCTCACAAAGGCCAAAGATTTAATGTTATTAAATGATAAACTTATGAGTTATTGATTGGTAAAAATTGTTCAATTGCTTTGGCTGAACTGCATCCTGTAGGATCTAGATTATTTCAGGGGATTAAAAGTGTATGCTTGTTTTCTTTTATACACTTACAGATGTAGCAAAACTTCCATCATTAGCTACCAGGAGGAAAATGTCACCTTTTACCTAAAATAAGTCCAGAAGTCTATTTCAGAACTGTAACGGTATGTCTAAGAAAACACTTATAGATGGTCAGCCACGTTTTAAAAGTTCTAAATGTGGGACATCTTTCTTCATTCTGGTCACAGAAATTTTGGGGGGCAGAGTATCCTGGAGTTCCAGGATGAAGTGGCAACTGGAAAGGAATGGGGGATTGCTCTAACACATGTGGGAGAGTTTAGTAGGATTGTTCAATTGGGAACTCATGTCTGAATTGTGTATGGTTGGGCATTTGTCCAGGCAAAATAATTACATGAAGTCCTAAAACACAGAAGAATAACTGTTACCACCACCTTTTTAACAACTTTAGATTAGTATTTAAATATGACCATTAATCATGACTGAACAGTTACAATAGAAAAGAAAAATGAAAATAAAAACAGAAATAAACATATAGAAACTATTAAAAAGGCATTTTTAAATGCACTATGCTAGGTAGGCAGCAGACAAATTCTTCAAGCAACTCTATGGAAGAGAAGGTTTAATGACTGTGAATCCTCCTCACCCTTCTGACTTCATTTCTGTATATTTGTGTAGTAGGTTTAGACTGCATGCTCTTCAGGGCAGGGACTAGGTCTTTTAACTTGTTTAATGTGCTTTGTAACCTGTCAGATACATTGATGGCCTGGTATAAAAATATACACACATACATATATATATATATATATATATACATACATACATATACACACAACGTTTATTCTAGAAGATTCCAGCCAATCAAGATACTCAACTTCCAATTAGTTCACCTATTTCCCCAACAGGAAACAGTGGCACGCACAGTAAAGTGAGTGATCAAGCCACTTAAGTGAGCTTGCTAATAGACGGCATCTTGATGCAATCAAAAAGACAGGTCACCACCTACATCATTATTGCTGACTTGACATTTGACTATGGTCAAATAGGTGGTCAACTGACATTATCTGACTGATAAATTGACCAACTTTGCCAAGTCTAGGAGTGCACAGAAAAATTTGGGAGAGTTTGTTCAGAAAGCAGGGAAGAGAGTACATGTTGGAATATTTAGAATTGGAAGGTCTATACATCCTAGGGACTGTTGGTAGTGTAGCAGCATTTGTCACTGCAACAAATGCAAAGTATCTAAAACATAATACAGCAGGAGAGAGAGAAAAAAAAAGAGGTAAACTGCTTAATTTTAGGGTAGAGGTTGTTTTGCAATTTCTTTTGGTTATCAATACAATGAACATTGTTAGTTAATTGCAACATTAGTAGCAAAAAGCAAGAAAAATTTCTCTAGAATTTGGAATTCTTCCCACCTCTCATCCTATTTTATGACAGTGGATTCAAAGAAGAATCTTCACAAACAAAGAAAACAAAGTCTTTTGATTTTTTGTTTTCAATAAAGAGTACTCTGTGCATCCCGGACTCCCGACTTCATTCAATTATTGAAAACATTCTCTGCTATGTCTTCCCGCAAGGCCACCAAAGACTCAGACATTGCCTTGTATTGAAAAGTGAATATGGGAAAAACTGCATTATATTCTTATTCAAAATAGTTCTTGTCTTAGATATTTTAGTGACACTGTGAAGATGCAGAATATGCAAGAACAATCCAATGTTCCAGTACAGTATCCAGATGCTTTGGGGGTATAAAATCTCCATAATGCACTTATATTTGGTAATACCATAACACTGAGGGTAGGAATACAGAACGAAATGTATACACAATGAAACATAAGGCATTATATCTCTTGTAATTTTATCCTAACTAGGGTAGCTGCCCAGACTATTTTTATTCACTATAACACCTATAGTTAAGGTTGATTGTATTTCCATTCTGAACAACATTCTTCAATTATCTGTAACTTTGTCAAGCTTTAATTTTTTATGCTAAAATTTAACAAGGCCTGAACTCTGCCAGAGGGTGAATATATATATATATATATATATATATATATATATATATATATATATTTGAGTCTGAGCAAAATGTAGATCTATTTTTGAGACCAAAGACTATAAAAAACAATATACTTGCCATGACAGGAACTGTGGCTGTTTTAAAAAAAATATCTGGTGCCTAGTGCAAGTGAGGTAGAAAGCTGAGAACTAGCCAGGAGATAACTCTTTGGTCAGACACATGTATTTTGGTGGTTGGGTGAAAACCTATCTTGATCTGACAGTTATAATGATTTAAAATTCATACTCTGTGCATGCTTACTGGTTTAATAAGGAGTTTTGTTATTTTTAAAATATCTCCATATTCTAATTGCACTGAACATTCAACTAAGCTATGTAGAATTTTGTGTTATACTAAAAAATGTTTATAAATCTTGTCTTATTCAGTGTACAGGTGCCAAGTGAAAAAATCGAGGATAAATGGAGGTGTTTAGAAGTCTATAGGAAGCAGGTTAATACTTGTGTATTTAAAACTAAATGCACAGGCACATGTGTCATATAATCTTGGAAGGTGCATCAATCAAAATTCTAATCCTTAAGGTTACATATGAAAGGAATTAAAGCTCCAAAAGGATCCTTATCTATTATACGCATAAAATTTGTACTCAACGAGACACACTTTTAAGCCCTACTTTTTAGGTCTTCTTCATAGAACAAAGTGGGGGTGGGAGGATTAAAAAACTTTTTTTTTTTTTTTTTTTTTTTTTTTTGCAGGTCACTAAGTAGCAAAGTAGAATCAGGAAATGCCAAAATTAAGGGTACTACTTAATTTTATTTTCTGCTGTTTTATATTAATTACAACATTTGTAAGAAAAGATGGATACTAACCTTCTGTAACTGTTGTTCTTTGAGATGTGTTGCTCATGTCCATTCCAAGTAGGTGTGCGCACGCCGCGTGCACAGTCACTGGAAGGTTTTCCCCCTAGTGGTACCCGTAGGGTCATCTCTGGAGCCCCCTGGAGTGACACCTCCATGGCACCCTATATAGGGCCCTGCCGAACCTCCACCTCTTCGGTTCCTTCTTGCCGGCTGACTCCAACAGAGGGGTAGGTGGGTGTGTCTTCAAATGGACATGAGCAACACATCTCAAGGAACAACAGTTACAGAAGGTTAGTAACTGTCTTTTCTTCTTTGAATGTTTGCGCATGTTGATTCCAATCAGGTGACTCGCAAGCAGCCCCGCAGGAGGAGGGGTCAGAGTTCAATGCACAATTGACTGAAGCACTGCTCTACCAACAGCCACATCATCTCTAGCTTGTTGAGTAATGGCGTAGTGTGCCGCAAATGTGTGGATTGATGACCATGTTGCAGCCCGACAGATATCCTGGATTGGGACCTGAGCCCTTGTGGGGTGAGCTGTCAGCGCTGGGACCAGTATCTTCGCCAAGTCACGACAAGCTCTGATACAGGATGTGATCCAAGAATAGATCCGTTGAGATGAAACTGGAAGACCTTTCACCCTGTCCGCTGTGCTACAAAAAGCTGTGCCATTTTTCTGAATGGGTTAGTCCTTTCGATATAGAAGGCCAGAGCTCATCTGACATCCAATGAATGAAGCCTCTCCGCCCGGCTGTTTCCGTGCGGTTTTGGATAAAAGACTGGGAGAAAAATGTCCTGGTTCAAGTGAAACGGCGACACCACCTTTGGCAGGAAAGCTGGGTACGGGCATAGACGAACCTTGTCTTTGAAGAAGACCATGTAGGGAGGTTCCAATGTGAGAACCTTAAGCTCTGAAACCCTTCTAGCCGACATGATGGCCACCAGGAAGACTGCCTTCCATGATTAGCAGAGAAGCAAACATGTCATTAACAGTTCAAACAATGGCTTTGTCAGTGCTGATAGCTCTTGATTAAGGTCCCATTGACACATCTGAGGGTACAACCTGTCTAGGCCTTTGAGAAAATGCCCTACCATGTGATTAGCAAAGCCCGAGCAGTCCACCACCCAGGGATGAAAAGCCGAGATTGGAGCCAAGTGGACTTTGATTGACAAAACCAAAAGCCCCTGATACTTGAGGTGTAATAGGTAGACCAAGATCAGAGGTATCAATGCCAGTTCAGGTGGAGTACCTTCTGTCTGATCCAAATGGACAATCTTTTCCATTTAGCCAGGTAAGTGGCCCTGGTGGATGGTTTTCTGCTGCCAAGGAAGATCTCTCTGACCTGCTCTGAGCATTCCATCTCCAAAGGGTTCAACCATGGAGCTTCCAGGCCATGAGGTGGAGAGATTCTAGGTTGGGATGCCAAAGGCAGCCATAACCCTGAATGATTAAGTCTGATACTACTGGAAGACAGACAGACCTCCATTGACAGGTCAAGGAGCGTGGTATACCAGTGTTGGCTTGGCCACACCGGAGCTATCAGGATTATGGAGGACCTGGTCCCTCCTGATTTTTAGGAGGACCATGTGGACCAGCAGAAACACATAAAACAGCTGACCAGTCCACTGGACGAGGAATGCATCCACAATCAACCATGGACTGTGATTTTGGAATGAGCAGAACAATGAGCAGGTCTATGAGGGGAATCCCCTACCTCTGGAAGATGTCATTTACCACATCCAAAGTCACCATTCGTGATTGGACATAAATCTACTAAGGTGATCGGCCATTATATTCTGTGCTCCTGGCAGATACGACACCTCTAGGTGAATTTTGTGGGCTATGAAGAAATGCCACAGATCGAGGGCTTCTTGGCACAGGGGGGAGGAGCATACTCCACCATGTCTGTTTATATAAATATCGCTGCTGTGTTGTCTGTTCTTACCGACGCGCATTTCCCTTCCACATGAGTACTGAAAACTTGACACACGAGGGAACCACTCTCAGATCTTTTACATTGATGTGGGTTGACATATCTTCCCGGGACCAAAGTCCTTGGGTCCTGAGCTTTCCCAGAAGAACCCCTGAGTCCACTGCTGAGGCATTGGTGACCAAGACCAGAAATGGAGACGGAGGGGCATAGGGGACTTTGCACAGACAGAATGTGGACTGAGCTACCAGTGCAGCTTTTCCAGCACAGCTGGGGGGATCGAAACTATCTTGTTGATCTGATCCTGTGAAGGGCAATATAATGAGGGCAACAGACCAAGATCAGCCATGCCTGCAAGGGTCTGCAGTGCAGCCGGGCATGCTGCACAATGTAAGTGCATGCCACTAGGCGGCCCAGAAGTTTCAGGCATTTCCTGGCCGTGGTAGTGGGGTACCTTTTCCATTCTTCTATGATAGAATATATGGCTTGGAAATGAGAGTCCGGTAGGTAAGCCCTGGCCTAGTTTGACTCTAGCACTGCTCCTATGAACTCTATCCTTTGAATGGGAATCAGGGAAGATTTTTGCTCATTGACCAGGATACCTAAATTAGTTTTTGAATGTTGATTTTATTAATCTCACGTCCATTTCCATCTGATCTCTGGAGCAGCCTTTGATTCACCAATCATCCAAATACGTAAAAACCTGTATTCCACCATGCACTTTGTAAACACCCTGGGGGCCACCAAGAGGCCAAACAGGAGTACCGTGAATCGATAGTGAGATCCATTTGCCAAAAAGTGAAGAAATCTTTTGTGTCTTGGGATGACTGACAGAGGAAAGTGTGCATCCTTCAAGTCAAGGGCAGTGTACCAATCCCCAGATCCAGGGAGGGAATAATTGAGGTCAAAGAGACCATTTGGAACCTCAACTTCTTCATGAACGTGTTGAGGTTTCGTAAATCCTAGACTGACTTTGGCTTTCAGGATTAGGATGTATCAGAAATAGAACCCTTTCCCCCTCAGCTCCCAAGGAATCTCTGCTGCCGCTCTTAACTGCACAAGCATTTGCACTTCTTGGATCAGAAACTGCTCTTGGGAGGGATCCCTCAAGAGGGATTGGGGGCAGGGGCTGAATTGGAGGGCATATCTCAGTTCTACTATGCATAAAACCCAGTGGTCTGATGTGATTTGAGTCCATGCCCGGTGGAAGCGAGATAGCTGGTTTAAAATAAAAAGGATGGTGGGTCTGGGATTTGGGTTGGTGCTCTGTTGTTGGGCACAATCTCAAAAGTTTTGTTTGGGCCCAGAAGGTTGTCTCGCCAGGCCTGCCCCATGGCTTGTAGAGGGCTGAGGTGGTTTCCTCTTATTGCAGCAAAAGTCCTACCTCTGCTGAGGTTGATAAAAATGAGGAAGGGCCTGAGGTTTAAAGTGCCTCCTCTGTGGCGCTGGCACATCTAGAGCTCCTTGAAGAAATGACTCTGAGACAGCCTTATCTTCTTTGACCAGGGCTGTGAACTCCTTCGAATCCGGTGGGATGGACTCCGAGAATTTCATTATGGCCATCCAGGAGTTGAAGCTGTACCTTTTCAACACCGCTTGCTGGTTTGCAACACAGAGTTGGAGCTCCCCAGCAGAGTAGACCTTCCTGCCAGAAAGGTCCATCTTTTTCACCTCCTTTGCCCAAAGCATGGAGCCTTGCTGACCCTGCCTCTCTTTCTCATTTGCTGCTGAGATGACCAGTGAGCCTGGAGGCAGGTGGGTACAGAGATATTCATGGTCCTTTGAGGGGACAAAGTATTTCCTTTCATCTTTTTAGCCATTGGGGAAAGGGAGGCTGGGGTCTGCCATAGGACCTTTGTGTGCTCTGGATGGTTTTTATGAGTGGCAGGACTACCCTGGCTGGTCCTGATGTGGCTAAAATATCTGTCATAGGGTCCACTCCCTAGAGACCTACTTGACCTGGAGCTCCAAATTTTGGGCAACTCTACGAAGGAGCTTCTGGTGAGCCCTGCTATCCTCCACGACCGGTGTCAGTGAAGATCCCGCAACAGCCTTGTCGGGGAAGAGGAGGATGATTCCCTGATTGGCAGTGTCTCCTGACCCTCTGATCCCAGGGGGTCCCGCACTGCTGAGTATTCGAGCTTGGTGCGGGAATCGATGTCTGGCTCAGTACCGGAGCAGCATCATATTCAATGCCGGTCTCTGTGTCTGGTCAAGGTATGACCTCTGAACGGGGTGGCTGGTATCTGCTCTTGGAGGCCAATGAAAGGGAACGTCTCAAATAAGACCCCTGGGCCTGACGGAAGGTCCACGGGGTCCAAAAGGGCCACTGTGCCAGGACTTGCCACTAAGATGGCCATGCCATGGAAAAACGGTGAGCTACCTCCATCCCATGGTATGCCCCTCTCTCACGGTGCTGACTTCACCTGGAGATGTGCGGCACAGGAGCCAGCAAACAGAGCTGAAAACAGGGGAGTCTGACTGGGAGTTTGGGAAGGGAGTGTGTGGTGTTCTGGTATTGTTGGGGTGCTCACTGGGGTTGTTTTGTGGGTTTTTTGGTTTTGTGTCTCTCACTGACGGGAACTAGGGGGAAAGGCTATGACAGATACAGAGGCGGCAATGGTAGTCACCCAAGCAGTGGAAGAGACAATGAAGATGACAGGTGTGGAAGCTGTGGGATGTACATGATCCTGGAGGGAGTCCCTCAAAAAAGTTTCATTGGTATGAAGTGCCGCCTCTCAGTACTGACGGAAGAGAAGATACGAGGGTTGTAGATGAAGGTCGAAACTCTGGTTGAGTTTAGAAGGGGGTTCGAGCAGATGATGGAGCAAAGGAAAGAGGAGACTGAAGAGAAAAACCCAGACCTGCAGATGGAAGCAGGACCAAAGAACTCTGAGGGGAGCATGTTGGCTGATGAAAGTGGCCAGTGGAAGCATGTGACTGTGAGAACCTGGCAGAGGAAAAGATGGGCTAGTGAAGGAGAAAGAGAGCTCAGAAATAGGTTTGTGGAGTTCGAAAACGAGGAACGGGCACTGCAGGTGGTTGCTGATGATGGGAGGGCAAGGAAGAAGAGAAGAGCAGCTAGTCCTATACAAAAAGAGCGGATGAGCCAATGGAAATACCACCAAATAAGAGACCCAGGGGATACAAGAACGGTTGCAGAGGATTGCAAAGGAGAATAGTAGATGAGATGACTTGCAGCCAGAAAGAACAGGGGAGAGGCTGCAGAATTGCACCATCACCAGGAAAAGACAGGCCTATGTGATTAGGGACTCCCTGCTGAGAAGAGGAGACAGGCCTGTAACCAGAGGGCTATGCTGTCTGTCGGGTGCTAAGATACGGGATGTGGACCTGAGGCTGAAAAGGATCCTAATAGGAGCAGGAAAGAATCTGCTGATTCTCCTTCATGAGGGTATAAATGATATAGCTAGATTCTTGCTGGAATGTATCAAAGGAGACTATGCCAAGCTGGGGAAGACTTAAGGAAATCGAGGTTCAGGTGATCGTCAGTGGAATTCTTCCTGTCCCTAGAGGAGGACAACAAAGGCGTAACAAGGTTCTCAAGATCAACAGATAGCTTAGGTAGTGGTGTTATAAGGAGGGCTTTGGGATGTACGGTCACTGGGAGGCATTCATTCTTTAAACCATGATTTGAGGACTTTAATAACTCAATCATAGGTCAGGGGTCTATTACAGGAGAATATGGGTGAGGTTCTGTGGCTTGCATTGTGCACGAGGTCAGACTAGATGATCGTATTGGTCCCTTCTGACCTTAGAATCTATGAGTCTATTCCACTTTGGAGTCAGATCCTGAATGACTGCTCCTCAGGGACCAGGGCGGCGAGATGCTCCTCAGGGCCAGTGATCAGTGCCACGGAGATGGTTGTCGGGCATCAGTGAAGACTTGCCCTTGGAAGGCACTGAGCGACTCTTCGGTGGCGCAGGCTCTGGCTCCATTGCGCTTTCCCTTGATCCATTCACTCAATAAGCTCCCTGGCAGCCTCAAATGTTTCTGGAGTGGACGGGGAGCTGCAAGTCCTCCTCCATAAGCTCCCTGGATGAGATGTCCAAAGGTGCTGAACTCAACGGTCCCCTTGCAAGAGTGTCCTTCCTTGGCACAAAATCTTGAACAGACATTGGTGCTCTCTGAACTGAGGTGGAGGTGTTAGGCACCAGTTCAAATGAGCTCAAAGATGGTCTGAGAGCCGCCTCCATGAGGATAAATTTTAACATCTGGCTCCTCTCTTCCTTCGTTCTCAGACAAAAGTGAAGGAAGCGCCACTCCAGGGCACTCCAGAGCCAACCCAATGGATATCACTAGGGGAAAAACCTTCCAGAAACTATGCCGTGGCACACACACACCTACTTGGAATCAACATCAGCAAGCACTCAAAGAAGAACATGATCGCATACTATTTTTCCACAAGTTCCATTCTCATTCACAACATAGACTGGATGGTGCAAAATCAGTGAGGCAACCATTCAGTATTTTGATCCTTTTTGTTCAATAATTGTTTCTACTTTACTTTCTGTCTCAACTAGTTTTAAACCATAACAGAACTCCATCTTTCAATCAAGTTACTCCATTTCCTTAATAACCCTCTAAGGAACTCTCCCAAAACTTGTTGCATATCTATATCAACTAATTATTCTCCACTATTTTGCTGACTCTTTTTAAGATTTTCAAGAAGATACAGAGGCACATTTTACCGTTACAGAAGCCGGAGGGTGGCACGAGCCATGTCTTATCAATCAGTACTCATTTTGGTATTTTTGTCATTTATGGATTTTCTCAACCATTATTTCTGTTACTGATCGCACACAGGTCTAGAATTCTAGTACCATCATTAGGACTTTTAATAAAGATGGGAGCAATGCTAGCTGCCCTCCAGAACAGAAGATGATTGATGATACATTATTTATTTGTATTAGTATGTTTGTTACTGTAAATATAAATCCTTTAGAATTCCAAAATGAAGGAAGTCAGTGGTCCTGGAGATATACTTCAGTTCAAATTTGATGAAAACTTGAGAAATTTAATTTCTCTATCTGACAAAGGGAAATCTAACTTGGACATTCCCATATCCATCATTTTACATGGTGAAGATCACTGCTGAGAAATTAAATGCTTATGCTCTTAATTTTAGTATTCTAGTTGATCCACTGACAGAGATCCCATCCTCTGGCCTACATAAAGAATTTTTTTCCTCATATTTTTGGATTTTTTTTTAAAACATCCTCTTTAAAAAAAAAAAAAAAAAGCTTTCACAGGTGATACAGACTATTTTCTGTTCTATCATCACTGAGGCTGGATTTCCATTTTGAAAAAATACCATACAGACCTGAATAAACTGCTAAACCTTGCTATTTAACACATCCTCCACATTCATTTTTTTCCTTTTATGTATTCTTTAAATATACACATCTTCATAGTGTTATGTAAATATTGCATAAACATAGAATGTTGGTTTTAACCTGGTTAATGGGTACAGTATTATGTTGTGGTCAATTTAAACTGCTTTCTGACTGACTTATCACATCAAAGCAAGCAAAAGTATCTACTTTGAGGACAACTGACATGCAGCAGAGTTCAGTCTTTGCTCAGACAGTCTTTGCTGAAAGATCATCTTGTGCCTCAGTAGTTGCTGCTTCATATTTAAAAAAAAAACATCTGGTGGTGGTCTGAATCTTAAATACATAAATATTCATTTGTACAAATGAAATC
Source organism: Emydura macquarii macquarii (assembly GCF_026122565.2). Taxonomy (NCBI): domain Eukaryota; kingdom Metazoa; phylum Chordata; order Testudines; family Chelidae; genus Emydura; species Emydura macquarii. The sequence goes on along the minus strand of NW_027132559.1, from coordinate 40,487,969 downwards.
TGTTCTTAATCAACACTTTGTGATATTGTCTTACTTGACAGGGTTCCAAAAATTTAGTTTCTATAATTTGGTCAAATTTTCCATTTTTCAACTGTAGCATGGGTTTCGGCGGCGGGTGCTGGCTCTGGCACCTGCCTGGTCCCTTTGCCCTCTTGCTGGCCCTGGCCCCTGCTGAGGCAAAGGGCCCCACATGCGTCATGGGACCCCCTTCCTGACGAATGCCTGTTAATGGAGGCCACAGTACACACTGTGTAGTGAGCAACGTAGTTATATGACCTTATCCCCAGTGTAGACAGCGCTACGGGAGAGCTTCTCCTGTCGACATAGCTACCGCCTCTCAGGGAGGTGCAGGTAGCATCGTCACAAAGTGCTACAGAGGCACATCTGCACTGGACCAGCTGCGCCATTGCAGCCCTGTGAGTGTAGACAAGCCCTCAAATAAGAAATGCTATGAATTTTACACAAAACTATGTAAAGCAAGAGTGTTCTGCCAGATGTCATAACTCTATGCTGTCCACAGGCTAGTTTTCAGGCAACCAACTGATGCACTTCAGGAAGTCTGGAATTGCAAGCAACTCTGAATATATCTGATTTCCCTGGCTCAATCGTCCTGTACTGAATATATGGTTCATTGAGCCTCCTTAATAATGGAAGGTTTGGAGCTGAGTGCCTTGCCTTTCAGGGGCAAAAAATAAAGGCCCAGAACAATGAATACCAAATCAGGGAATGGGCCTCCCCAAAATACATCAAGTAGTAAGGGTGTACATCCAGCTCAGGGAAGACAGAGAGCATGAAACACACACCACAGGAACTGTTCTAGCCAGTGCAAAGGTAAAACAACTCCTAGCTGACCCAGGATCAGGGGAAGCAAAGAAGGTGGCTTATAGCTACGCTTGCCTGTGATTTTATTAAAATTTAAGTAAAGGAGATGAGAAACATTATGCTTTGGAGGTTACAAATAGCTTAATTATCTTTTAAATTAAGAAATCTTAGATCTACAACATTTAAAGCTTCAGTTTAATGTACAGCTTTATCAGAATTTTTTTTGTAACTGGTCTGGGGTTGTTATTCAGACAATCAAAATATTACATGAATTGTGGTTTTAGGTCATTTTTAATCTTATTTCTTGAAGCTGTAATTCCTTTATAATTATTGTTCTGAGAAATGCAAACAATATAATATTTTCTATAACATTTTAGGTCTAATGCTGGATTGGAAAAGTTTTTAGGAAAATATTATTGTCCCAAAGTTATTTTCTGATGTCATCAAAAAATAAAAACTCACTGTAAGCAACTAGGAAATCAGAATCAATATCACAGATAGCTACAGTAAATATGACAACACAGGAAAATAAAAGAAACCTGAGAAAACAGCATACAGAAAATCAAATTTGTTTGAATCCCCATCTAACATTTAAACTGCCATGAGAGTAAAATAAGATGATGACTATGTGAAAGCAAGACCTTCTTTCTCAGATTTTAGCAAGAGCTGCATGTGCTTATCTGAAGACAGATCTGAAGACCCTTGCTTTTTGTGCATGTTATAACTACTTTTTAGTCCTGTTTCCATTGCAAAAATAATACTGAATTATATGCTGAATGATTAATTTACATCTGAAGAATATTTATTGGCTATACTAGAATCAGAATAGATTGAGTTTCCAGTGCTAGCAGCCAGGGAGGAAATAAATAAAAACAACATCTTTTTACTTGAAAACCAAACATGTTCACAATGGAAGCCAATAAAAGGGAAACATGGAAAACCACTACACTATTTTTAAAGAGTCCGTTTTCAGAATATAAGCACACACTTCAAAGCCATTAGCATTCAACTAGTTAACCAATCACTTACCCACAGTGCACAACTAATATTAGAATTTTTTTCAAGCTACAATGCATACAGGATAAACAAGACTACACTCCTAGATCCAGAATGTTGCAATCAAATAGGCCTCTTGAAGGATTACTGCCATTAGCCTCTCTGTGGCTACAATCCAGCTGGGCAGATTTTCAATACAGACATTTCTTCCTAAGCACTAATGCTAATCCAAAAAAAAAAAGAAGAAGAGGAGCCAGAGGGCTTTTTCTTACAAACTTCAACACTTTTCAACTATCCAAAAGCTACATGAGCATTCATTTTCCTTTTGGGACCACATCCATAATGGCAGCAGTTTGTATTTTCCCAAGGCTCCACAAGAACTAAATCACATAAAGACAAGACAAGTAGCAACAGATTGCCATCTGCATAATACATCAGATGAGCTGTCACATGCAAAAGGTAATCAACTAACAAAATAACTAACCTTCATACTACACTTGGCTTACTGATCAGTAATAATAATAAAATAATAATACCTAGCTCTCATATAGCAATTTACATCAGTCGGTCTCAAAGCACTTTACAAAGGAGGTCAGTAACATTATCCCCAGTAAAGATCAGAATTTTGCATTATATATAAGTAGTAATATAATTTTAAGAGGACTGTCCTCTGAAACAAAAAATATTAAAAGAAAAAAAACACAACTGTGAAAAAGTTATTAATAATTTTAGTAAACTATAACTTTTTTATTCTGACCTGTGGTCTTAACTGTAAATGTGCTTTACAAATATGTGATATATAAAACAAATCAAGATTGCTATATGAACATAACTATAATACACCATATGAAAAGCCTTTTAATTACCAAAATAGTAGATAACTCCATCAAATTAGTAGCATTGCTTGGTTTAGTTTTACAGACATTATGGATTTAATTCTGCTTCCAGGGTGTGCTGAAGGCAAGAAGGTTCATGGAACCCTTACCTCTTGTTTCCAGTGCACCTAGAAAGGGGACAGATATAATTCAGCTCCCAGATCTGGGAAGTACAAAGAGGAACAGTAGTGTTACTGGTAGAATTAGCAGCCCCAGAGGGGGAAGATGCTAGGTGTGGCAAGGGTTGAGCACCTGCGCTGGGAAAGCACTAGCTATACTTGTTGAACAGGTGTAGCAAGAGGTGCCCCTCCCAGTATTCCCTCCAGGACTCTAGAGGCATTATTAGTTTAACAGGCATAATACGCTCCAGACAATGCCACTCTCACCTCTCTTCAATGCTGCTCAAGCTTTAACAGCCATAATTCAGCCCCATGTTGACACTCAATCATTATAGGAGAGTTTGATTTACATTTTAAAAATTAATTTGCACTTTTGAGTTGTGTCAACTATCTTTGTGAAATTCAAACTGGATTAAACTGACAGCACCCATTCTGAAAAATTATAGATAGTAATTTCTTTGCTTTATTTTCTTATCGATTTCAGTTAAAATCAAGACTGTTTCAATTTACAAATAATTTTGCAGTCCATATTTATTCTAAACATATTTGTTTTTTAGTTTCCACCCAATAAATAATTAGGATATGGTAATATTTTCTGTCCTAATGTTATACTATTCATAACACCTCCACTGCAAAAGCCTACAAAACAATTACTGCCAGTAGACATCAAAGCTGTTTTCTAACTAGTGTTACCATTTCTACTACTACTAACTACGGTTTTCTAACAGCTTTCTGACTAATTAGCTAAAATCAAATCCTTTTCTGGAATAAAGTTTTTTTAATCTTTAAAGTTAATTTAGAGAGACAAATATATCTGAGAAAATCTCAGAGTTACCATGTACGGTAAAAGGTTAGATAGCTCATGGAACTATTCACCCAAACCACAGCCAAAGATTAAATGCTTAAAAAGTCACTTTGAGGAAAATGAGACAACATTCATCCAGGGTGAAAATGTGCTTGCAAAACAAAAATTTCACTCTGAGGGAAAACCCATACACTAATCATTCAAATTTCTTCTCTCTGCTATTAAAACTGTAGTTTCTAAATACCATAAACAAACATTTAATAAAACATATTTATATACCTTAATTTTATTCTTATTTTATTGTTTTGAATAAATATGAAATACCAAGTCTGCCCAAACAAAGTAATTTTAAAGATTTCATTTTTAAAAAGTAAAAATCCAAAGTTAGGAATTCAGGGTTGCATCTGTAAGTTGTCACTTTTTTGCTCCCTGAAGATACAAGTAGGTTTGCATTATTATGCAATTATCTGCTATTTTGTTCTACAACCTTCATACAGCAAAATGACCTTAAACAATCGTAAATTTGGTAGTGTGAGCCAAAAATTTGCAAGCATTCACTTACCAATATAGACTCAACCTTCTTCCCTAAACTATCTAAAATCAAAGTATGAGAAGAGTAAGTCAACAAGGATACATATTGGAGTTTAGTCATGCTCTTTATATTTTTTTTAAAGATTAAAATTCCCACGTGCCATGACAGTGGGTTTAACAGTGCCTCTGAAAATAATCTGCCAATAAGCAATCTCGCTAACCTCAATCTCAGTTTCCCAAATGAAGGGAAAAAACAGAAAATAAGAGATATTTAATTACTACACTAGATGTGACTAGTTACCAATACGTTTAAAAAAGAAGTTGTCCTTTTTCTGTAATCAAAAAACAAAGATTTCACCAAAAAATCCTCTTTGTTTTCATTAAAGATTAAGGCAATGCATGCAAGCAATTCTTCCCTAACAGTTTCTCTGCTCTCATATTCCAGATACCAATGTTAGAGGAGAAGGAAAGGGAAGCTGTATGTACCCAAATGTACCCAAATAGAAGGCTTCCCTTTCAGGTTCTAGCTTACCACCTTTATTATTTAATCTCAATGTGCTACATTTCAGAAGCAAATGTTCTCCATACTTTTTAGCAATAACTGATACAAGGTGCTACTATTAAGCAGATGTGCCACATAATTAGCAACAACAAATCCACTTACTTTTGTCTCCTTCTCATGATGTTTATCCTGAGAGTGAGAGGAGGAATCACTTAAACATTGATCATATGACCTATTAGATCCCCGTTTGCTCTTTTTCTAAAAAGAGAAGATATTTATGTATGTAAAAAAGGAACCATTTTAATAAATTAAGGTACAAATCCATTTCAACTGAGCTTGATAAAAATGCCTTTCTGCTCAACCAAAAAAAAAAAAAAAAGCTGACACTGTTGTTTTCAGTGTTAACAATTTTAACAAAACCATCCCGAACATACCAGTAGTAAACTACCCTCAAACGGACATTTCAAGCCTGTCAATTTGCAAATATGCTTTCCACAAAAAAGCCAATACCACCTTTTAACAAGTTTAAATTATGCTTAGATATATCTGCATCTTCTGTTAACTTAAAACAAAAAACCAAAAAGATTTTGCTCAAGTGAAAAGTATGTTAAACCATGGTGCTGACACTGCCATTAACTTAAACAAGACAAAGGAAGAAATGCATACTGGACGCATGTCTCAAGTGCACTGTGAGGAGGCGGCCTTCTGGTGTCATGATATATCATCCAGATAAATGTCCTGCCTGGAGTATCTTATCAGTTATGAAACAGAAGTAAAAAAAAACAATTTTTTAAAAAAGATTACAAGGATGCCAGGGTTAATACACTACACATTTACTTGTGACAGATAATGAATTTTTTTTTTAATTACTGTAACACCTAGGCACTCTAATTAGGGACCAGGACTTCATTGTGCTAAGCGAGTGTCCAAGATTCTGAAGTCACTTCATAATTCCACAACAGAACAACAGGCAAAGCATTTCTCAGTGACTGTACCACAATTCAGGCATTTTAAAGGCACTAAGCCCAATGCTGCTTATCTAGCCATCAAAGGTTCTCAAGGTTACAACAGAAATGCACTACCTAGGTGTCTTATGACTATCATAAGGGGAAAAACCTGTGCATTTACTAGGCATTATTGACAGTTAGGGCATCACTAACAGTCCATCAGTAAGCTTCGTATAGCCAACATTCTCCAGCCAATTTATTATAGTTGTTATTTGTATTTCAGTCTTTTGGTAGAAACCTACATGCCACATAACGTTTAAAATATAGAGATAATTTATAAAAGAAATGCTAATTTGATAACAGTGTAATTGTCCTTAAGTCATGTCTGCACTAAAGCCAAATTCAGGGTTGGTGTAAACATCAGTTAAGTCATTGAAGTTATGACTTACACCAATCACTGAATTTAACTCTAGGATTTTAATACCATTTTAATAAAAAGCTGTAAATCCTCCAAGTCTGAACACATACATTAATATGAAGAGATATTTAGGATTATCTAACCGGCGATCATCAGATGAGGTACAAGCCACGCAACTCAAAGGGCCTGCCTGATCCAAAGCCCACTGAAGTCAATGGGAGTGTTTCCATTGACTACAAAAAGCACTGGATCAAACCATAAAGCACTCCCTTTTTGGTGTGCTTCAGAAGAAGACAGTTTGCCAAGGACCTCAGCTGGATGTGGAGTAATAGATCAACAGAAAGAATGTTAGGAGAAGGACAACAGAAAAAGGACAGAAGAATTTGAGGACTGATACATTCTCCAATACATGGGTTGCCAAGAGGAATAAGATTTGTTAAGGTGCTTACAAAAGAATATGTAAATGTGGCCAATTAATCAAATAGGAAAAGGAAACATTACAGGACCTTAATGCAATCAAAAGTTCATTTTGAACAATACAAGTCCATTACTGACCCCCCCCCCCCCTTTTTTTTTTTTTTTTTTTTTTTTTTTTTTTTTTTTTAAAAGAAGACATCAGTCTAAAGGTGCTCTCTCTTCTCTGACAGAGATAATGCATTCCAAAGCAAACATTTATAACACTAATACATTTTCAAGTAGCATTTCTACCCTCACAATTAAATCATTACAATAAGGAAAGAACAAAAACAAGAACATTTTCTACAAATTTTGTTTAATTTTATTCAATTTCTTGCATAAGCTACACCCTAACCCACACACAATACTATCTTAAATGCTATTAGTAACTCAGTCATTGAGTAAAAATTCAAGTTAGTGTCATATTTTATATACTGAATTCAATAAATTCTTACCAGTTTACTAAAATGGTATTTACAGTATCCACAGTATTGGACATTATCCGCACCATTACCCTCTTCTTCACAAAGAAGTCCTGCAAATTGTGCACTGAAAAAAAAAAAACCAACAATATTCAAGATCAAAAGTAATTTTATACCAAGTCACATCAAAATATCTAGAAGAGACTTTCAAACATAGATGCTTAAAGTGAGTGGGGAGATTTCCAAAAGGCACAAATGGGAATAGGATATGAAACTATCACTGACTCAATGAGATGTGGTGTCTAATTGACTTTTGTAAGTTTTCCCCTAGGCTAAGCAGCCCATATTTAGACACCTAAATAAGGCACCAGTCCAGCAATGCATGTGCTTGGGTGCAGAATACGTTTAAAAATAAGGCCACTTACTAAGGTCCCTAACTCTGAACTTGTCTACATTTGTGTACACTTGTTGCCATGTGTAAGGTACGTGTTGCTACAAACAGCAGCGAAAGGCAGCTTGAGTCCACACTCATTGCAGTGTGTAGTTACATAAGGCACTGAAAGGCTCCAGTGGGAGAAGGCAGCAGGGAAAGGCACTCTACCACTGTGAAAGGCTTCAGCACTGAGGAGCTACCGGACACATTCCCCACTATCAGAGTTTTTCACTGCAGCAAGGAAAGGCTCTAGCAGTGGGGAGGCAGTTGGTCACGACATTGCTAAAAATAGCAGTTTAGATGTGGGAGGGTTTAGGCAGGGAGGGCATTCCACACATCTAAGCAGTGACTCCCCATCTATACTGCCATTTATATCAATGCTAGGGCAAGCAACATCTGTGCTTTACACACTGCCATAAGTATAGACCTACCCTCAAACTCTTGGCCCAAATAACTTCATTTATCTAAGCAACAGAATAGAGTTTTCAACAGACTGATGCTTTAGAAAACAGTAGAAATTGTTCAACTCCTGAACATGTCAACAGCTACTCTTCTGATCTACCAGTGAAACTGCATTAATAGAAGATATAAAGTTTAAAAAATTTTTAAATAAAAATGAAAACACCGTAACAAATGAAGCCATACTTTACTGGTTTAAAATGGAGAGCATCGGTTTAATAATAATAATAAAAAAAAGCCTTCACGTTTCCTTACTGGCATTAATAATAGTTCAGCCTCTGAATTTTAAAAATCAATCATTCAATAGAATAAGTTATAAAAATCAAACTTGCTTTTCACCATTTGTATTACTGATTTATTTTCTGTATAGCAATCAATTTGGACACTGAAAATAGACTATTCCATTTCATTATGTTTCTTTTTCATTAGCACAATAATGCAGTTTTGGTTGCAAATGCCGCAAGGAAACGTTTAAATCCAAACAAAAATATTTCACACTTTTCATCACATTAAAAAAAAATCAAAAACTTTTCTATTAATATTAGGTACTTAGTCTAGCTAAATTTTTAAACACACACTAGCTCAGCAAATATGGTTCCCAAAGTACTCTTTTAGTCAAGTTTTACTAATTTAAGTATGACACATAAATATACTTTCAGGTTGATTCAAGTTTTTGATAAGAAACAGTTACATACCTGTTCTGTAATTGTTGTTCTTCAAGATGTATTGCATGTGTCCACTCCACTTTAAGCATCAGTGCACTAGTGCCAGGAAAATTTTTTCCCATAATGGTACTTCAGAGAGGCACGTGTCCTCAACACTCTCATGATGCCAGCCAAAACTGTAAAGGGGTGGAGATATCCATATCCCTTTCAGTTCCTTTACACTGGAAGCTAATCTCTGAAGAAACTTCAATGTAGAGAGGAGGGGGGTCGGGCATGGAATAGACATGTGCAACACATCTTGAAGAACAACAGTAAGCAGGTATGCAACTGTTTTTTCTGCACATGTCCATTCCACTTTACATTACTCACCAGTGTCCCACATGGGGACAGGTATCGGAGTCTATCGAAACAAGGACTGTAGCACTTCTCTCCCAAATTTAGCATCGTCTTTAGAGATATGGAAGATGGCATAATGGGCGGTGAATGTATGAACAGAAAACCTGGTGGCACTCCAGTAGTAGGAACATGACTCAGGAAAGATGCTGAAGCAGCTTAAGCCCTTGTAGAGTGTGCTAAAACTCTATGGGGTAGTGAAACTTTAGTAATATCATAGCACACAACCAAATGTGGGAGGAAATCCAGTAAAATATCCTCTGAGAGATAACAGACTTTCCCTTCATTCTATCAGTAACAGAGACAAATACTCAAGTGAGGGCATGATTATAACTCCTTAGTCCTCTCTAGATAAAATGCCAACATTCTGAGGACATCCAAAGTATGAACTTTCTCCTCATCTTTGTGAGAGTGTGGTTTCAGAAAGAAGGTTGACAAGAAAAAATGGTTACTTAACTCGAAATTGTTGTTCTTTGAGATGTGTTGCTCATGTCCATTCTGATTCAGGTGTGTGTGCGCGCGCGCCCCACATACACTGGTGCCAGAAGTTTTTCCCCTAGTGTTATCTGTAAGGCCAGCACTAGCACCCTCTGCAGTGGCACGTGTATGCGCTCATATATATATGGCGCTGCCTGCCCACTTCCCTCTCAGTTCCTTCTTGTCGGAACTCCAACAGAGGGGACGGAGGGTGGGTTGTGGAATGGATATGAACAACACATCTTGAAGAGCAACAGTTACGAGGTAAGTAACCATTCTTTCTTCAAGTGCTTGCTCATGTCCATTCTGATTTAGGTGACTTACCAGCTGTGCCTCTGGAGCTGGACAAGAGTTAATTGACAAGAAGATTGCAGTACCGCTCTGCCGAACGCATCGTCCCAAGCTTGCTGCGTGATGGCATAGTGGGACATGAAGGTATGTGTGGACAACCATCAAGCAGCCCTACAAATATCCTGAATTGGCATATGCACCAGGAAAACTGCTGAAGATGCCTAGGTCCTTGTGGAGTTGGCTGACAGGGACACCAGAGGCGCGACTCCGGCTTGTTCATAACAGGCTCGAATGCCTGGCTGTAATCCAGGACGATATTCGTTGCAAGGAGACTGGTTTGCCTTTCATCCTGTCAGCAGTCGCTATGAAGTGTTGTGTGAAGCGGTGAAAAGGTCTGGTCCTATCGATGTAGAAGGTTAGAGCCCTTCTTACATGGAGTGACTGCAGGCGTCTCTCTTCATTAGAGCTGTGAGGCTTAGGGCAGAATACTGGCAGGAAGATGTCCTGATTAACGTGAAAGTGGGAAATGACATTCAGTAGCAACACAGGATGAGGGCAAAGTTGGACCTTGTCCTTGAAAAACACCAGGACAAGTGCATAAGTGAACAGGAGGCCAACGGTTCAAAAGGTGGAGCAATGAGCTGGAACAGGACAAGGTTTAGGTCCAACTGGGGAACTGTCTCTCTAAACAGAGGGAAGAGCCTTTCCAACCCTTTAAGGAATCTAGTTGCCATCTCATGAGGGAAAACTGATTTGCTCTGTATTGGTGGGTGAAAAGCCAATATCAATGCCAGATGAACTTTTATAGATGAAAAGGCTACACCATCCTGTTTTACATGAAGCAAATAGTCCAGCACCACTTGTATAGGAGACTTCGTTGGCGATACATTCTGACAGGCCGCCCAGCAGGTAGAGCAAGGTAGGACGCCCTGGTGGAAGGCTTCCTACTTTCCAACAACACTGGACCTGGGCTGAGCAGTGACGCTCTTCCCTGTTCAGCTATGAAGCAGCCATGCTGTCAGATGCAGGGAGGCTAGATCTGGGTGAAGTAATCGACCCCTGCCCTGGGAAATGAGGTCTGGGTGCAGCAGCAGAGACCAAGGACGAACCACCAAGAGATCCAACAGCACCCCAAACCAGTGCTGGTGAGGCCACTCTGGGGCTATCAGGATAATTCGTGCTTTGTCCCTCTTGACTTTCACCAGAACCCTGTGCACAAGAGCTATCGGGGGAAATGCATTCACGAGATCCCTTGACCACAAGAGGAGGAAAGCATCTGCCAGAGAGCCATCCACCAATCCTAGGAGAGAACAGAAATGAACACATTTCCTGTTTTCCCTGGTCGCAAACAGGTCCACTCGGGAAGTTCCCCATCTTCGGAAGACGCGGTCAGCCACCTCCTAGTAGAGTGATCACTCGTGGTGAGAGCAAAAGGATCTGCTCAAATGATCTGCTAGGGTATTCTTCAGCCCTGGTAGATGGATCGCTTCGAGGTGGATGTTGTGGTCCACACAGAAGTCCCAGAGATGTATGGCTTCCAGACAAGGGGCTGATGATCTGGCTCCCCCTTGCTTGATCATACATTGCTGCTGTGTTGTCTGTGAGGACCCGCACCACCTTGATGGACAGGTGCTGCAGGAACACCTCGCAGGCCAGCCAGATGGCCCTGAGCTCCTTGACATTTATGTGAATAGCTAACTCCTCCTGGTCCACAGACCCTGAGTCCAAAGTTCACCAAGGTGGGCTTCCCAACCCACCTCTGAGGCATCTGAGACCATGGACAACATCGGTCTTGGGGCTTTGAAGGGTATTCCTGTTAGCACGTGTTGAGGATTTATCCACCATGAGAAGGCGGTAATGATGTTTGGGGGGGAGGGGGAGGGAATCATGAGAATTTAGTCCAGGGAGTGCCTGGATGGGGAGTATACCGTTGCCAGCCACATTTGGAGCGGCCGAAACCACAGCCTGGCATAGTGGACCACATAAATACAAGTCGCCATGTGCCCCGGGAGGTTGAGGCATACCCTTGCCGTGGTAAGTGGGTGGGCCCTTAGACTGGCTATAAGTCCTGTCACAGCCTGGAATCTGGTGTTGGGAAGTAGTAGTTTGGCTTGAATAGAGTCAAGGACTGCCCCCACGAACTCTATTCTCTATACAGGCGTACGTAATGATTTCTGTTTGTTTATTAACAGGCCCAGCGACCGACACGTGTCTGTCACGATTCCTATGTCATGACAGACATGTTCTGGAGTGGCCTTTGATAAGCCAATCATCCAGGTAAGGAAACACCTATACTCTCGTGCCTGAGGTGAGCCGTTACTACCACCATACATTTGGTAAATACGTGGGGAACAGTGCACAGGCCGAATGGCAGGACCGTGAATTGGTAGTGTCGCCCTCCCACTGTAAACCTCAGGAAAGTACTATGGCCTAGGAAAATAGTAATATGAAAATAAGCGTCCTTCAATTTGAGGGCAGCGAACCAGTCACCCGGATTCTGAGAGGGAATGATGGCCGCTATGGAGACCATGCAAAATTTTAGCTTTTTGAGAAACTTTTTTAGGGTTCTTAAATGCATTACAGATTTCAGGCCTCTCTTTGGGATCAGGAAATACTGTGAGTAGAATCCTTTGCCTCTCAGACTCTGAGGGACGTCCTCCACTGCTCCCACCTGCAGGAGGACTTGTGCCTCTTGGATGAAAAGTTGCTTGTGAGACGGGTCCCTGAAGAGGGACGAGGAAGGAGTGTGTGAAAGAGACAAACCGTAGGATGTAGCCATCAGCCACTGTGTTCAACACCCAACCATCCAACGTAATGGCCATCCAGGTCAGGAGAAAAGAGGCAAGGCAGGAGGAGAATGGTCAGGAAACTGGATCTCAAGTATAGACTGGTGGGTCACCCTCAGGCACACCTTCAAAAGCTCCTCTTTCTGCCAGAGGAATGACAGCTCACGCCTGGTTTTGAGGCAGATGCCGGCGAATTGTCCTGGCGATGCTTGTAGCCTCTATTTCTCTTTCTACGGGGCTCCTTTCTGGACTGGCCTCTGAAGCGCTGCTGCTGTGAGGGCCTGAAGTGTCTCCCTGACAAGGACGGGGTATAAAGGCCCAAGGAGCACAGCATCCCCTAGAGTCCTTCAAATCATGCAGCCTGCAGTCGGTCTGGTCCGCAAACAGAGCAGTATCATCAAACGGAAGGTCCTGGATGCACTGCTGGACTTCCATCGAAAGACCAGATGACTGGAGCCATGAAGCTCTCCTCATTGATACCACGGAGGCCATTACCCATGCTGCCGAGTCCACCGCGTCTGAAGCCGCCTGCAAGGAGGCCCTGGCTACATTCTTGTTTGGAGGCTGGGGGAGAGAGACAGCAAACTTTTCCAGGAATTGCCAGATTTAAAGATGGTATCGCCCCAGCAACGTCTGCTGGTTAGACACCCTTAACTGTAGGCTCGCTGTCGAATACATTTTTTGACCAAATAAGGCTATCTTCTTTGCTTCTTTGTAGTAAAGCTCATTTGCCCCTGCCTGTCACGCTCATTAGTCGCCGCGACCACCAGTGGGCCCGGGGATGGGTGCATGCATATGAATTCGAAAACCTTATTGGGCGCGTAGTACTTTTTCTATGCCTGCTTCGATATGGGGGGGAAAGAGATGCCACAAAGCCTTAGCCAACTTCATTACCCTTTCATGCACCGGGAGGGCCACCCTGGAAGGGGCTGCGGACACCAGGATAGCAAAGAGCTCATCCACAGGTTCGTTAAGTTCCTCTATCTTAAGGCCCAGGTTAGCTGCTATCCTTTTCAATAAGTCTTGATGTGATCTATAATTGTCCTGCAGGGCAACGCGCAAGGAGCCTGCTACTGCCTCGACTGGGGAAGACGAGGAAGACGCCGGTAGCTGAGAGGCTGCTGGTGCCTCTTCCCTAATTGGGGTGGTCAGCGATGGACTTCCTGATAGCAATTCCTCATGCTCTGAGTCAACGTCTAAGGCCAGTGTGGTGGTGGGGTCTTTTGAAGAGCGCAGCACCAAAGTCCCTGTAGACAAAAGTGGGTAGGACACTACGGAATGGAGGAACCCCCATGAGTTCCAGTAGTTCCAGGGTCCAGTCCATTGTCTTTGAGACCATCCCCCCATCTGTGGTGGCATGGGGAAACCCCCAGGGAGCTTTGTGGCCTGCATCTTTGGGAGGATTATAATTTCCTCCCCCAAATCCAAAGAAGTATATCCCAGTGACCACGGGGGCACCGACTCCATCTGCTTCTCCGCATCTGTAGGCTGGAATTCCAGCGCCGGGGAGCAGTATCCAGAGCTGCACCGTTGGCCGCATCGTGACTGCGTCTTGTCCTTCAGATTTCTGTAAGGACTTGAGCGGTGCCGGGACTCCAGTAACCTGCTGCATGCCGGTGATTTGTGACACTGAACGCGGCAAACCTCGGGGCTCCAAAGATTGACACCAACACTTGGCGGAAAGGTGCCTACCTCCTGCAGACTGCAGGCATGAACCCGATCTGTCTCGGTGTGGTTCTGGAGACCGGTGCTCAGAACCCGACAAGCGCCTCGATGCCGGTAAATGGTGACCAATTGATGGTGGGCAGGTCAGGTGTGTAGTCGCTAGCTTCCCCGTCAACCGAAAACCCAGCCGGGGCGTCTATTCCTCGGTGTGTGGGCCTAACCTCTCTTGGTGTATGCAGCACTGGTATGGCCAATAAGTCCTTCATCGCCTGGAACTCCTCAGGCGTGGAGAGGACCAATACGTGGCGCGGGCCTCTGCCACTTCCTGGAGTCGGCGGCGGTGCAGGTGCTGGCCTTGACACCCACCTGGACAGAGACCCCTTCTGGGCTGACTGGCTTCCCTGAACTTTTCTTAACTGGCTTCGGTGCTGGCAAAAGCTCCTTCCAGGAGTGCGCTTTCTTTTGGCACGTCTTCGGCACCGGGGACACCGAGCGGTTCTGGATTGACTCCGACACCGGAGGAGCGCTTTTTATCAATGCCGTGGAACTCGATCCCAAGTCCAATCGCAACTCCTTCAACAGTCTGAGCGCCGCCTCCATCAGAAGGGCCTTAAGTCTAATGTCCCGGTCCTTGGTTCTCGGGCAAAAGCTCTTTCAGATCTTACATTTCTTGGAGATGTGAGCTTCTCCCAAGCACTTTAAACACCTCTGATGCGCATCGCTCAATGGCATAGGGCTTCTTCCACAAAGCACAGGGTTTAAACCCTGGGGACTGGGACATGCCCCGACCCTGGGAACTTACTAACTACCAAACTAAACAACCAACTTCTAAAACCATATACACTAGGAATAGCTAGAAAGCTAGAACCACTAGGAAACAGAGACTTGTGAGTGCAAGAGAGTTGTTCCAGCACCATCACGTGCAGTAGGAAGAAATTGAGAGGAAGGAAGGCCGGCAGTGCCATATATACGAGCACCTACGCGTGACGCTGCAGAGGGTGCTAGAGCCAGTCCTACGGATACCACTCGGGGAAAAACTTCCGGCACAGGTGCATGTGGTGCACACACACACCTAAATAAGAATGGACATGAGCAAGCACTCGAAGAAGAACATAGTCTGATTTATATGAAAATTGAAAGCAACACTGGTAAGAAAATTGGGTTATGGATGCAAATCTACTTTGTCTCTGTCAAAAACTGTGCAAGGAGGGTCAGCCATAAAAGCCTGCAGCTTCACAACTCTCCTGACCAAACAATAGCTACTAAGAATGCTATCTTCATCAAGAGAGCAAACAAGGTATATGTGGTTATAGTTTCAGAGGGACCCCCCATTAACAACAAAAGAACCAAATTTAAATCCTGGATCGCTAAAAGGAGGGAAGTCTGTCGAAACCTTTCATCACCAAATAGTCAAATAGGTGGAGAAAACCAACCTCCCATTTACATGAGGATGAAATGCAGAGAAGGCTGATAAATGCACTTTCATGGAACTGACCAGAAGACCTGTTCCTTTCAGATGGAGCACACTATCCAAAATAAACTGAAAAGAAGGGCTGACGTCCTTCTGCTGGAACAACAATGAAAAGCTCTTCCATTCCATGAAGTAAATGTATCTGGTGCAGAACTTTCTGCTATTTAAAAGAACATTCTGTACCACAGCAAAACAGACAACTTTTCAAGTATCAAGCTACTGAGAATCCAAGCAGTCAGGTGTAGGCCTAGAGGGCTGGAACAATGAGATGACTGATTCTTTGGATGTGGAGAAAGCAGTGGACATGATATACCTTGACTTTAGCAAAGCTTTTGATACTGTCTCCCACAGTATTCTTATCAGCAAGTTAAAGTAGTATGGGTTGGATGAATGGACTATAAAGCTATGGATAGAAAGAATGCTGTCTAGATCATCGGGCTCAACAGGTAGTGATCAACAGTTTGCTGTCTAGTTGGCAGCCAGTAACAAGCAGAGTACCTCAGGGTTCAGTGCTGGGGCCAGTTTTGTTCAACATCTTCATTAATGACCTGGAGGATGGGGTAGATTGCACCCTCAGCAAGTTTGCAGATGACATTAAGCTGGGGGAAGTGGTTGATATGCTGAAGGGCAGGGATAGGATACAGAGTGACCTAGACAAATTAGAGGATTGAGCCAAAAGAAATCTGATGAGGTTCAACAAGGACAAGTGCAGAGTCCTGCACTTAGGACAGAAGAATCCCATGCACTGCTACAGACTGGGGACTGACTGGCTAGGTAGCAATTCAGCAGAAAAGGACCTGGGGGTTACAGTGGACAAGAAGCTGGATATTGTTCCGACAGGTTAGTGATCCCCCAGAGTCAATAATGAGTCAGTTAGGGAATAAATGAGTTTTATTATGAAAAACAGGAGTAGTATAGATTTTCAACTAGTTATACCCATCTAAACAAACAACTAAGTATAAAATATAGACTAATATAATAGGATATAAAAACAATTAACCACAAAACATAAATTGATATAAGAAAATATTAAACAGGCAACTAACTATAAAGAACTAAACTAATGTTAAACAGACAGTGGTTCCCTGCCCGGGAATCAAACCCTGGTCTCCCACATGGCAGGCAGGGACACTTACCACTATACTACACAGACAGACAGTTAATTGCAGGACACAGAAAGGGGTTACACAGATGGTTAACTGCAAGGCACAAACGGGCGGTTAACTGCAAGGCACAGACTGATACAAAGGAATGTTAAACAGACAACGTAGTAGAATACAGACTGATAGTAACTCCTCACCACACAGACTAGAATCCACAGCATTACTCGATTTCGGCCGGGAAAAACACGGGAGCGGGAGAGTCGGGACCAGTTGATCAGGCTGGTTGCGATGAGGCTCTCAGCGGGGGCTTGGGAAAGACCCCTCTTTATGGACTAAATGGGACATGAAGGGTTAACTGATTGGTCAAGGGATGGGATATGGGCTTCGTGCCAGCACCGGATTGGCCGAGGGACATTTGCAGTTTTCCTGGTTTCTGGGGAGCTTCGTTTCCCATGGTCAGTTACATTCCCCATATATGACGTGAGAGCCAAAGGTGCAGCCGATTCCATGGTTACGCCCTAATAAGGTCAGGTCGTGGATTGACTGTTAGCACCGAATGGGTGGGCGGGGCGAGGGGTGGTCATGTGCAGGAACTGTGCTGCAAGAGATATGAGTCAACAGTGTGCCCTTATTGTCAAGAAGGTTAATGGCATACTGGGTTGCATTACTAGGAGCATTGCCAGCAGATCGAGGGAAGTGATTATTTCCCTCTATTTGGTATTGGTGAGGCCTCATTTGGAGTACTATGTCCAGTTTTGGGGGCCCCACTACAGAAAAGATGTGGACAAATTGGAAAGAGTCCAGTGGAGAGCAACAAAAATTATTAGGGGGCTGAAGTACATGACTTATGAGGAGAGTCTGAGGGAATTAGGCTTGTTTAGCCTGCAAAAGAGAAGAATAAAGGCGGATTTGATAACAGCCTTTAACTACCTGAAAAGGGGTTCCAGGGAGGATGAAACTAGGCTGTTTTCAGTAGTAGTAGATGGCAGAGCTATGAGCAGCAATCTCAAGTTGTCATGGGGGAGATCTAGGTTGGATATTAGGAAAAACTTTTTCACTAGGAGGGTGGTGAAGCACTGGAATGGGTTACCTAGGGAGGTGGTGGAATCTCCATCTTTAGAGGTTTTTAGGTGCAGCTTGACAAAGCTCTGACTGGGATGATTTAGTTGGGGTTGGTCCTGCTTTGAGCAGGGGGCTGGACGAGATGACCTCTTAAGGCCCCTTCCAATCCTAATCTTCTATGATTCTATGGAATGCAGAGCCTGGTTGTGGTCCTGAAAAATTAAGTCTCAGACCTAAGGGAGAGTTATGTGATCTAGAATGGAGAGGTTCAAAAGGTCAGAGAACCAGTGCTGATAGGCCAAAATGTCACTATCAAAAATCAGAACATCATGAACTTGTCTGAGTTTGCCCAGTACCCTGGGCACCAAAGGGATGGGAGGAAAGCATAGAAAAGCTTCCCTTTCCATGACAGTAGAAAAGCATCCATCATAGACCCTGGGCTAAGACCTCCTCTTGAACAGAGCTGGTAACTCCTGTTCTGTTGTGTGGCAAACAGGTCAACTTCTGGCATTCCCAAAATCTGGAAAATTGACTTTGTTGCATCAGGCCTGAGACCCCATTCATGATCTCTGCTGAATGATCTGCTGAGATGGTTGACTAGACAGTTCTGAGATCCAGGGAGGTGAGAAGCTTTGAGATAAATGTCATTGTGGATGCAAAAGGACCAGAGATTCAGTGCTTCTTGGCAAAAGAGTACATACTTAGCATCTCTCTGTTTGTTGAGATAAAACATGGCTGCAGCGTCACCTGTAAGCACCTGTGCAGAATATGCTGCAAGTATGGGGAAAAGTTTGACAGGCTAGACAAACAGCTTGAAGCTCCCTGACACTGCTGGGGAGCGGACAGACAAAGACCTGACAAAAGACCTTGGGTCTGAAAGTTCCCCAAGCACACACCCCATCCAAGAGATGATGCCTCTGTGATTAAGGTCATGGACGGAAAAGTTGGAACAAAGGGAACTCTGCTGCATACATTATCCAAGACCATCCAACAGCCTTAGGAAGACAAGACAGCTGCAGTTACATGAGTCAGCATTTCCAATGGAATACAAGAGAGATGATAGACAGATTTCAGCCACCACTGCATGACCCAGAAGTCAAGCTTGGCATGCTAAGTCATGTATGTGCAAGCTGCCATGTGCCCCAAACATTTCAGGCAATTCCTTACAGTTGTACTTGAATACAACTTGAACTGTAAGCACAATTGCTTGAAACCTGGCCTATTGTAAATATGCCTTTGCTGGCATCAAGTTGAGAACCACCCCTATAAATTCAATTATTTGTACAGGGTAGAATACTGATTTTTCATTGTTGATTAACAGGCCCAACACATTTAAGAGGGACTGCATCTTCTCAATGCCATCCTCTACTTGCTCTCTGGACTGACCCTGATACAGGGACATATGAAATCCTACCTTCTTGATGTGTGCTGCCAGCCCCGCCACACATGTTGTGAATACTCGGGGTGCTGAGGACAGCCCAAAGAGGAAGACTGTGAACTCATAATGAACTGCTACTACGACAAATCTTAAAAATTTCCTGACTCTTGCGTAGAGTTACATGGAAACATGCGTTCTTTAAGTCGAGGACAGTGAACCAGTTCTGAGACAGGGAAAGGATAACAAAAGCTAGAGTTACCATACAAATCTTTATCTATTCTTTGAGATTTTGCAGGTCTAAAGTAGGTCATAAGCTTCCCTTGGACTTTCGAATGAGAAAATAGCCAGGAGAGAATCCCCTTCCCTAATGCTGAAGAGGCACTTACTCTATGGCCCAACTGCAATAGAGACTGCACCTCTTAAACTAGTTAACAGTTTCATGAGTGTGTCCCTGAAAAGAAATGGGAGAACAGAAATGAACTGCAAGGTATATCTCTGGCAGGTCTATACTACTGCTTAAGACCCTCTCCCACTGACACAGCTTCTGCCTCTCTTAGAGGTGGAGTAATTATGCAGACGGGAGAGTGCTCTCCTGTCAGGATACACCATCTTCACCAGACGCACTACAGTGGTGCAGCTGTGCTGATGTAGCGATTCTAGTGTAGACCTGCTCTCAGTTCCATCATGCTTACAACAGACAAGTGGGTTCTAATGTGGGACCAAGATCTGAGGAAGTGGGACAAGTGGCTGCCAAAGGGAGGTGAGATCTAATGGTGTGATTTGTTGTCCTCGACCAAGGAGTCAAGTAGACAGGTTGGAAGAGGTCTGATGCTTGGATAGCAGAAGGTGGAGGCAAAGGAGATAATCTCTTTTTCCGAGACCTTCATCATCTCTTGGATTGACCTGGCTGTCCAGTCAGGTAGAAAGAGAAACTCTGTTGGGTGTGAGGACAGAACTGCTTTCTCCTTGAGGCTGGAGTGTAAATGCCAAAGGATTTTAAGGCCACCCTTGAATCCTTAAGAGAATGCAGAATAAGCTGGAGCCCTTGAAAGGCAAGTCCTCAATCATCCCCTGGACTTCAGAAAGCAAACCTGATCACTGCAGACAAGAAGTAGGACACATGATCCCCATTATTGCCATGACACAAGCAGCCCAATTTGCCTCATTCAGTGCTGCCTGCAAAGATGTACAAGCAACCAGATACCTTTCATTTCAAAGAGCCTTCAACTCATTCATCACGTCATCTGGTAGCTTGTCAGTAAATGTGGACATTGAGTCCCATATTGAATAATCACAATATGGCAACATAGCCTAATGGGTCACAATCCTGAACTGTAAACCTGAAGACGAATAAACCAATCCCCCAAATAAGTCTATTTCTTTACAGCCTAAACTTTGGGAGTTGATTGAAAATGCCCTTTTCTGGCCTTTTCATTCACCACCACATGATACCGCTTTTCTCAATTATTTTAGTAGTAAAAGTCAGAAAAGCAAGAGTCAGACAAAGGGTTTTTGAAGACTCTAATATAGCCTCATCAATAGGCAAGACCAGTCTAGAAGGACCTATGGAAAATAAAATGTCCACTAGGCTTGTGAGTGTAACCCTGGACCAGTTGAACCTGTAATCCCAAGGCAGTAGCCACCCTTCTCAATAGATCCTGATAGGTTTTGTAGTCATCTGCAACAGGAGAGAACTCTGGTTTTATAGCCTCATCCAGAGAAGAGGAGGAAGTACTGAAAGGAGGCACCAGTGTGTGTCCATCTGCTCTGGACCTCCTCCATCTAAAGCTAGTTGGATAACTTCTACAGATTGCTGGGTACTGATATCAGAATGGGAATGGTGTCTCCGTCTGGATCTCACAGCACGGTAACATGGAGAAGAAGCCCTGGAATCAAGAGGAAATCCCCAGAGATTCTAAAAGGACCATTACTGCATTTGTTAAGGTACTGGAGCCCAGCCTCATAGCAATCTGTCTCTTGACTAGTTACTGTAAGGAGCATGGTATCAAGATCTGCAAACTAAGGTGAACCTCATGATCTTCTGAAATAGGAATCCAACCTGTAGGAAACCACTTCAGAATAAGAGGATGAATCAGCATCAGAATTCCAATGAGATACAGTACCGAGTGGAGAAGCCAGTGAACAGGACTGAGGAGATGTGGACAGTACCAGTTGTAGCATATGGGGCTTTCCTATTGAAGGTACCATGTCTTGAGTCCAACATCCCAATGCACCAGAACCAGACAGCAGAGATGCCAGGTTCATTGTTGACAGTGCTAATGTACAGGTATCAAGGTAGATCCTGGAGTTGGAGCCTGCATGCTAGGAATAGGAGGAGCTGCAATCTCATCCTGCATAAGTGGTGAGTCCAATATTGACAGAGACAGAAGGTCTCTTGTTCACATACACCTCTGGCATCGTTAGTACTGATAAAGCGACACACACCATGGAGGAAGTCAACGCTGCTGAAAGTATAGGCAATGGAATCCATCTCAACAGTACCACTGCTCTATCGATGCCCAACTTCTTTCTGTGAGGATTCCAAGGAGACTCAGTCCATGGCCAAAAGATGACTTCTGCTCAAAAGAAGTACAGGTGCTAGACTTCTCCTGGTGCTTACATGGTCTGGGGGACAGAGAATGTCGTCTTCTCTCTTGCTCCCTTCAATGCAGGGAAGGCACTAAGTCCAGCAGTGCACTCTGGAAAGGAGTCAAGTCCAAACACCCATGTACTGAATGGGTAGGTACCAAATGAGGACAGAATGCTGCCTTTGTTAAGATGTGTTGTATAGTCAGACCTCCCTCAGCATCTTGATTTGGGTCTTAAACCCTCTGCAAATAAGGCACATATGCCTAACATGATGTTCCCGTCAGCAATTTAAACATCTGGAACGGGGACCACTGACTGGCATGGACTTACTACAGCCAAAACAGCATTTGAAACCCAGGAACTTCAGCATGCCCCAATACCAAGCTGAAACTCAAGAATTACAAAACAAACAAAAAATGAATATAAAAGATACTTAAAAAAGGGTACCACTACAAACCAACTAATTTAACTAAGCTAAAGAACTACATACAAAAAATATCTTTAGACGAGAACTAAAGGAGAAAGGTAAGGCGAGGGAAGCGCTCACTCACACTCCATCTACCAACCATGGGCGGTGAGAAGGAACTGAGAAGGGTTAGGGCAACTATGCCCTTTAGACTCTCAGCTAGTAGCATGAGAGCGTGGAGGGTAGGTGCACTGCCCCAACAGGTACTACTATCGAAAGAAGTTCTCCAGCTCCAGTGCACTGGTGCGCAAACACCTGAATTCGAAAGGACATTTGCAAGCACTTAAGAAACACAGCTATACGAACCCCAATTTTTCTTTTCAAACCTTTTTATTAGCATAAAATTCACAAAACTAGCTTTATATCTCTATTTTATCCATATTATTGTACATTCAATCTATTTTACCAAAAATTATGTGTCCCCCAAAACCTTGGTCAACTCAAGGTTCTACTGAACATAATTCCAACCCCTTTAATTAAGTATCATGCTACTTCACATATCTGTTCACTAGTCACAGAATTCTAGTCACCGAATACCATAAAGCACCAGGATTAAGAAAGGCTCATTTTTTTACATAATGGAAATAATGTTGTTTCATGGCATTCGTTAAAAAACAAATTGGCTTTGGGGTTGGGAGAGAAGGGAGAAGAGTGAATGATAAAGGAATTGAAAGTACAAAATATAATTAAGGCCCTTGTCCTGCAAATACTTATTCATATGAGAAATTTAAGGCATACAAGCAATCTCATTGAGTTTAATGGGACTATATGCATGATTAAAGTTAATCATGCATAAATGTTTTCAGGAGAAAACCTTAAATATTATTTTCATGGTGAAAGAAAACTTGAAATTTACTGTTCGCCATGAAAAATAAGATACATATGAAAAATCTGTTTGACTGGACTGAAAACATATGCGTAATTCAGTTTAGGCTAATTAACAAATAACATTTTCCAGATTTGGCAAAATATTGCAATTGCACTGTGGATTGACACACATAGGCAAGTGATGAATGCTGAAACATAATGCTGCACTGCTTAAAGCAGGAGGATAAAACTAGAGAATTTGCATTTAGACAATATGCTACAGCAGAATGGATGCAGCCTGAGTTAAAATATATATACACATTTACAGTACAAACTCCAGAACATTTTCATAATTTGTTGTGTTTTTGATAAACTGTATACAAGTTATCCTTTTAGAGTTGAGACTGCTCAAAGTAAAGCTTCAACAAGCTAAACTGGAAGGGGAAAAGAAAGGTTACTTACCTTACAGTAACTGGAGTTCTTCAAGATGTGTGATTCCTATCTGTATTCCAGTGAGGGTGCACACATGCTGCACGCACCTAAGATCTATACAGTGTCTATCAGTGCCAAAGTTTACCTGCCTCAAGAGAGATTCCAATCTGTAAAGTATCTTGTCACTTAGCTTCATCTGAGTGGCTCAAAGATGTCAGTTTACACCTGCTTCATCCTTCTAGGTCACATGGCTTCATGTACTTATGTGATATCCTTCACAAGACTGCCTTCTGTGTCTGCAGGCTTGATTATGGACAGGCTATATGCTGAGAAACAGTCTGGACAAATTAATTTTGATTCCCTCTCCCCCACCCCGAGTACGAGCATCTCTCTCTCATGGTGGGAGAAAAAGGAAGCAGGGTATGTGTGGGGGAGGGGGCTATTTGTTCTTCCTCCACCTACAAAGAGACTGATCACAGATGATTCCTTAATACGGTGGAGAACCCATCTGGATGAACATGTCACAAAAGCTACATGGACTCCCCAAGAATCCCAATTGCACATAAATCCACTGGAGTTACCATTCATTCGAAATCTGCATGTCCAAATCATGTCGGACAACCTCAAAACAGTGTTCTACGTCAACAAACAAGGGATAACAAGGTCCTCCACTCTTTGCATAGAAGCGGTCAATATTTGGAAGTGGGGTATTCGCCACCAGATCATCCTCTTGGCAGTGCACCTTTCAGGATTCACAAGAAGTTAGCAGACAGTCTCAGCAGGCACTTTTCCAGGCACCAAGAATGGGAACTACATGATTCAGTGGTTCAGAATATTTTGACAATGGGGATCCCCCTCTTGGAACCTCTTTACATCTCAGGAGAACAAGAAATGCCCAATCTATTATTCTGGGGCAGTGGTTCTTAACCTTTCCAAACTACTGTACCCCTGAAGCCTGAGTCCCACCCCCACGGGGCTGAGGCATGTAACTTAGTTTCATGGCGCCCCTGTGGCTCCAGGCAATTGCCTTTCTTGCCACCCCCAATACCAGATCTGCACTTGCGACCCCTCTAAACCCCCAGGTTAAGAAACACTGTTCTGGGGACTCAAAGTCAGGGGTCCAAAGGAGATCAGTTCCTAGTTCTATGGTTAGAACAAATAACATGCCTCCCCACTCATTCCATTCTTATCTTGGGTCCTGAAAAAGCAAGAGTGTTGGGGACCCTGATTGCTTCCAGATGGCCTAGACATTTTGTTTCCCCAACATTCTCCAGATGTCAGCATGTCCATGCATCTGTATCCAACTGTTCCTGGCCCTAATAACCCAGGACAAAGACAAGATCAAGCATCTCTAAACCTAAGCCTGGTATTTGAATGGGCAAGGAACTGAGAAAGACATTCTTAGAAGCAGTTCAATCTATCCTTTATAATAGCAGGAAGAATCTACAAGAAAGTGCTACATGGCAAACGGAAAAGCATTCTCTATCTGGTGTCATCATCGTTGGATAACACCAAGGGATTCCAACATCCCTGTCATCTTGAAATATCTCCTGTCCTTAAAAACTTCAGGTCTATCTCTTAACTCCCTATAGGTGCACTTAGTACCTATCAGCACCTGTCACCCTCTGGTTCACAACCACTCTATCGTCACTCATCCTGTGACAGTACGTTTTCTAACATGCATAGTTAGAACCTTTTCCCGATGCTGAAACCTATCCGGACGTGGGATCTCAGTCGAGTCCTATCGGCATTAACAAAGACTCCATCTGAATCCTTAGCCACATGTTCCTTAGCACACCTGTCGATGAAGGTTGCTTTTCTGGTGGCCATCACTTCAGTCAGAAGAGTAGGTGAACTGGGGGGCCCTTATGGCTGATCTACCTTACATGGTTACCATAGGGACAAAAGTTCCCTGATATTATACCCAAAATACACTCCTGAGGTGATCTTGGAATTCCACCTAAATCACACTATTCACTTATTTATCTTCTTCCCAAAGTCATATGCCACCAGTGAGAATAGGAACCTTCACTCTCTAGGTGTCCATTGAGGCGTGGCATTCTACCTGCAGAAGACTAAATCCTTTAGGAAATCACCTAATATTTGTTGTTTGTATTCACTGCACAACATATGAGGGATGAAGCAATCTTGTTCCAAAGACTATCCACATGGATTTCAGGTTGCATCTGGCTCTGTTATGAGTTGACAGAGACCACTCCCCTGCAAGGGGTGAGGCCACTTGGCTAGAGCACAGGCTGCATCAGTAGCCTCACTCCAAGAGGTGATTCTCCTGGAAATCTGTAAAGCAGCACTATACGTGGGACTCTGTTCAGGCTTTCATGAGACATTATGCCCTTGTGCAAGCTTCTACAGCAGACCCATCCTTTGGCAGAGCAGTCATCCTACTGGTGGTACACCAAGGGTTCTTGCACTCTCCTTCTCAATGAATATGGCTTGTGAATCATCCCCAGTGGAATACACACGAGGACCATCACTCAAAGAAGAAAAGTAGGTTACTTACCTTTCAGCAACTGGGGTTCTTCAAGATGTGTGCTCTTTATCTCTGTTCCATTACTCGTCCTCCTTCCCCTCTGCTGCATCCACTCCATTTCTCCCTCACTGATACTGGGGACAGTCCTGCTTCTGTGGTTAATGCCAGTTTCATGGCAATGTTGCTCTTTGGAACTAGGAGACGCAGTACCATGCTCCTTGTGAGCTCCTGACACTCCCGTTCCCTGGGTGCAGAGTCTCACTCAACTTAGGAGGTGTCAGAGAAGAGGTCCTCTTCTTGGATTAGAAACTGGAAGAAGATTTCTCTAGCTTCTTGCAAGAGCATTTCCTATCCTTCTCATGCCCCTGTTCGGAGGAGTCCTTAGCTATACTCTTATCAGCCTCAGAGATCACAGTATTCAGAAGGGTGCTCCTCAGTGACCCCACCCAATATACGGGGGGGGGGGGGGGGGGGGGGGGTGTTAATCCACAAAAAAGGTACTCGTTTCAATGAGAAAAAAAATCCAGCATTAAGCCTGTACTCTCACTCAGTTGCCCCGGGATTAGGTACCGCAGAAATACCAGAAATAAATTCTTTGTTCATTTTGGTTCTGTGATCTTCCGTTTATTTGTTTGATTGTTTTTTTTAAGAAAGGATTTCAGGTACATTAAATAATAATATACACTTACCATGTTACATGGAAAGCTTGTCGACATCCATGTTTGTTACATGTCATGCAAGCACCAGTTGCTGCTTTGCTTTCTCTGCCTTGTTCATCACAAATATAGCATGTCTATTAAAAAAAAAATTTAAATATAATACAAAGTACCCAAATTATTTTTGTGTTACTCACAGAAGTCATTTTGTATGATGTGCTAAAAAGACAAATTGATTTTTTCAATCTTGTAGTCAAGCTTACTTGAGGACTCCTTTACACAGTCTAATCACAATTTTTTTAAAAGCAGATTACTATATACAATGTTTATGATTTGCATAGCATTTTACCTTACTAAGTCCTGTACAAACATTAAATTAATTAACTAAAGCTACGCACCACCTCTATATTATCCTAATTCAGTAATATCCTAATTTTAAAGATGGGGAATATTGAGGCAGAGAGCTGAAACAACTTGTCTAATGGCCAAACAGCCAAAAGTTAATGTGATTAGAACTCAATATTTTCCCAACTCACCAACCCTGTGCTCATTCCTTCAAATTACTGGATTACTCTCCTGTGTTTGCTTATAAGTACAGTTAGTAGTAGCAATAGGATCAGCAATAGGATCAGTCTCTAAGTATGCTAGGTACCATATAAACATATAGAATAGCCTAGTTTATGTCCAGAGGAGCTTCCTATTTAAAGTTCAACTTAAAATTTTTATGTAATGCATGTTTGCATACAAATAAGTGGAAATAGATTTTCAGAAGTCTCACAATATGTCTCCAAGCATACCTGAGGTTCAAAGGCCTTTAATCAAGTTTAGTAATGCTATTAAACACAGTTTTTCTTTAAATGAATCTAAAACAGCACAGCTTTATAACCACCTGTTTTGAACCTAGTCTAGCTGGAACCTTGTTTAAACTGAGTTTAATTAAGGTTCCTACATTCATTTCAAAGGTCAAAGAACAAGTTAGATATAAAGCAAATTGTCAGATTTCTAAAAATATCATTAAAGAATCTCACCAAATGTACACTAATTAGAGGGATCGACAGCAATTTTTACAAATTATCAATTAAGTGAGCAAATAATCAAGAACAAAAATAATCCATCAAAATGTATTTCATTATTTGACAAGTGTATTTTAATTGTAATTATAAATACTTAATAGATACACTGCAGCATGTGCACTAATTTTATAAAATAATGAAGGCTTAATTATAATGAACTTCACTATAAGTTCTATTAAAGCACTGATGAGAAGTGAGTAAAATTACTGCTTTTTTTTAATACAAATATTGGGGTGTGCTGTTGTGTAAATTAAGAGAGATTCTGCTATTCCATTTTTATAATATAGTTGCAACCTACTGCATAAACAGAATGCAAATGATTTCAACTAGAAATCCTTCATAGAAGTATCCTCTGATGTGGACAGGCCAAAAATAAAAGAAGGCCTTACTACATTAAAACAAAACCCTTAAATGCACACAGGGCTGTACAATGCCATTCTGACAGAGCCAAATTTCAGTGAGTGGTACTGCAAGCTCTGTGACAGGGAAGGTCAGGCCAGGCCAAACCCAAGTAGCACTGCAACCCTGCGTGTCGGATCACAACATCACTTGGCTTTGGGGCACTCTCAAATGTGGGTCCAAAGCAAACTTTTGCACTCTCTCTTCCCCCTTGGCAGGACGAGGATTAGAAGCAACTTTTGTTTGATTTCTGTTTTTCAATATCTCCTATGTTTAAACTTCACATTGAAGCAAAGAAGGAAATCACACTAATGCTTACATATGTTCACTTGAGTGGAGCAATAGGCAGTGATTGGGAAATACGGGGGGGGGGGAATTTAATGGGGGTAGAGAGTACAATTTAAGAAAAAAAGTATAAGAAAGAGGTGAATGTAAAAAAGAAAGAAAAACATAAAACAAAATACAGTAAATAAAGACGCAAAGAAATCAATGGAATTCTAAGTAAAGGGTGGAATGGCTTTTCATGGCCTTGACTGAACTAGAATTTAAGGTGTGCTGTTAGCGTATATTTGGTTACACATGCAAATTAAAATGCTTTAAAGAATCAAGTGTAGACAAGGTAGTATGCTTGGTCTCCACTAGATTTTTAAAAAGCATTAATAGCTTGCATGCTAATATCACACCTTAAATCCTAGTCTAGATAAGAACTATTCCTCAGATCTCGAAATGATTTTACTTAATTCCTTCTCACTCATCCAGTGCATCAAGATTACAGTTCACGTACTGTAGTACTAGAGATCACTTGCTGTTCCAACCCCACAATGAGTATCACATGATCTTCAATACTTATGTATTAAGAAAAGCAAGGTCACAGTAGTGTACTGGGGGGGGGGCGGAGGGAGGGAGAGAGAGGCCGGGAGGGTCAGGCACCCCGGCGCCAGCCTGTGTGTGTGTGGGTGGGGGAGAAAGAGGGCGCCAGGCCAGGCCAGCCCAGCCCTTCACCACACACAGGAGGCGGGGAACGCAGGAGGCTCTGAGGGACGCCCCTCAGCACCTCCCACTGTGCACGTGTGTGTGTCATGAAGGGCTGGGGGTGGGGGCGGCAGCCGCCCCACCCAAGCCAGTGCCGGGCTGGAGCAACAAATAAGTGTGGGTGGGAAGACGCGCCGGGAGGGCCCTTCACGACGGGCAGTGAACACAGGAGACTCTGAGATGCCTTCAGCATCTTCCCCACACCCATGCGTGGTGAAGGGCCGCCCCTGGACCCCACCCCAAGCCGGGGGGAGTGAGGCCACCCCTGTCCAAGCTGGCGGGTAAGTGTGGGGAGGGGGGTGGAGCCAAGCCTGTATTTGCAAAAACTCCCCCAAGTTTCACCCCCCGCACAGAGCAGCTGGGGGGGGGCAGCGGCACCAGGATCCCTCCTGCCCTGTGAGGGGATGGGGGCATGTGAGGCCTGGGGGGAGAGAAGGGGGCGCGCAAATGTAGGCTTGGCCCCTGGGCACCGGAATTCCTCCATATGCCACTGCAAGGTCACCATCTAACAAACTCATTGACCTTTAATGCTGTGGCTTTAAATCCTTTATTTTGTTTGAACATTTCCCTGAACAGAAAACTTAAGTTCCAGCAAAATCCATAAAACACAAGATACACCTACTGCTGTATTACTTTATTGCCCAGAATTTTGCTAAGTATTATTCTAGTTGTTTTTCCTTAAATAAATCCCAGTAAGAGAAATGATATGAACATCTATTCAGTACGTAGTCCCTGTCTATTTCAGGACTTTGAACTACATTTAAGAATTGTGCCTAAGCACCATTTAAACTAGTTATGACCAAACTGTTTATAACATGATAAATGACTGATGAACTGCATTATAAATAGGTTTACAAAACAATGCCATAGATTAGCTACCAATTTATAACAAATTCAGCATAATTCAACCCTTCCTACACTAACCATAAAAACTAGGAGTACTCATTGCTTATCCCTCAGTGTAAAGAGGGCCAAACACACCATATCTTCCCTTTGCTACAAGGGCTAAAAGTCAGCTCTCAAGTCAAACTTCCTCACCACTCTGTTCTCTTTCTCGGTGATGCAGACTGAACTCAAAGGATTAAAGTTCTCTTCGTGTGGTAGTAGCCCAGGACTTTACAAAGTCAGTTAAACAGGCTACATATTAGCTGGACCTCTTCCTGATCCCAATTAAGATTTTAGATGCCTGAACTGTAGAACCTATGTACTCCATCACCACCATCTAGAAGAGCATCAGTCACTCCTTAGGACTCATGAAGGAGGAGAGCTCTTAAAACTCTCCCCCATACCTGGGCCTCCAGTGAGCTAGCTGATGAAAAAAACAAACTGATCAAGTGGAACAAAGCTCCTAGTGGAACAAGGATGCTATGCTTGGAGATCAACAGAAATATCAAAGGTCTTTTTTGCTATAGGATTTTGCCAGTTAAACACTTCACATTGCTGTGTTTGCTTATCTGCTGGAAGAGATTTTCCTTATCTATCTGGAAAAGTTTCCAAATTTTGGGGGAGGGGAAATAAAACCTGTAAACAAAAATAAACGTTAAAACCTGTTTTCTTTTGAGGACTACCCAGGTCATAGTTATGATGTACATCACCTACAGCACCCATGCATCCAAGAAAGTTATTCCTTGTGAGCTGCTGATCGTTTCTCAGCTTCTGCAGAATGTAATCATTTATTTTAAATGAATTTTCTAGCCCTTACAATTGTGAAGCCTTTTAAAACTAGACTGTTAGCATGAAACAATTCCAACACTATTAACTACCTTACTACTGTCCTTTTTAGAAGAAATATTCAGCCAATAGGCCTGTCCACTATGACTGAACACGACACAGCTTAGAGCAGAGGTTCCCAAACTGTGGGTCGCAACCCCAAATAGAGTCACGCTATCAGGAAACGGGATTGTGGTGATCCCTAGTGTGCAGAGGATGAAATTTTTTCTGGACAGCATGACCTATGTATAGTATGTACAAGGTCACGATACATGAAAGACATTATTTTGCTCTACAAAACAGCATTCGCCACACAGTGTGAACTTGCTTGCAAAATACATAAATGGTCACGCAGTCCAGAGGATGCCATTTTGTAGAGCAAAACAGCGTCGTCTATGTGGCGTGACCTCACAGGTACAGTACACACCTTGCAAGTATGGTGCATGAGAGGTCATGTTGTGCAGAGGACATCATTTTGCTCTTCAAAATGGCATCCTCAATGCAGTCCTGGGGTCCTGGGAGGAAATAATTAACTAAAATGGGGTCATGCTGGCAAAAAGTTTAGGAACCCCCTAACAGAGTTAATGAGCATTTTTCCATATCTGAGCTATTCCAATCATGATCCTCATTCTGTAGTCACTCTAACATTGCTCTAGAAAAAGAGAGAAAATGTAAGGAGATGTGACCTGCCTGTAATATTTTATTAACGTTATATGTTCCATCTACCTATTATTGTGTTATTGGCTGTATGATTACCAGGGTTTAATTCCAACCTAAGATGACCTGCACATAAGCAAGAAAGCAGACAAATACCTATGATCACCATTTACTGACATTAAAAAGGACAATGCTAAGAACCAACTGCTTTGAAGTCAAATCCAGATCTCTCTGGTGGGCTACATAAACAGCCTGACCAAATTCAAGACAACATCAACAAAGAATTTAGGGATTGTTAAAAGGATTGCCCTTGAATTATAGGGGGAAAGAGAGAGGGACTGTGGGCAAGCAGATTGAACCCAAGTTCCCAGGATAAGGGGTATCTGGATAAATTAGGCCTACTCACACTTTAGGTAAGACAGATATGCCTATAAACAATTTGCTGCATTAAAATCCCTTCGCTCCTGTTACGTTTTGTTCCTACTGTTGAGATTAAACAATACTTGGTTTTGAAAAGGATGTTATAGCTATCATACACACACTGGTCATAGCTCCCCAAGGGAAGACCTGAAGCATTCGAATTCAGATTAAATTGCTGAGGAATCACGGTTGGTACACAGACTATTACAGTATCCCAGGAACTGATCCATAGAGTAGGAGAATCACAAGATTCCACCCCAGGACAGGTAAAGGCAAGAGGTCTAACAACTGAGGGAGTTGCACTTAAGAGATTTACGAAGTGTCAAAGGTGCAACTAACCCTGAACTGTGATAGTAGATCCTTCCTATGTGTGATAGATAATCAGAATGAATCCAAAGTTTTTGGCAGCACCAAACTGAAGAAAGGACCATTCTGCATCTAACTGCTTGCAGCTACTGAAGGAGTAGAGTCCTTTGTTTACAGCTCTAAGCTTTTTATGTTAACAGCTTCAGCAGAAGCTCAAACTTCCCAGTTTCTCAGAAAACATGCAACTAAATTAAGTATGACAGCTGCCCCTACTGCTGAGTGGATCAAGAAGCTCCAGATTTATTTGATCAACTCAGCAAAGGTTTCTAAAAGGGATACAAAAATGTTTAAAGTTTTTCACATTTTCAGCTGAATCTCAGAAATGAGATTATGAAAATTCAGGTAAAATTAACTGATTTGAAATGATCCGGTCCATAAGGTGTCTAAGGAGTAACATCCACTTGCATGACAGGGCTACTACTTGTGCAAGTCTTCTTGGAAGTTCTTATGTGGGGAGACCTTTCCTATTATGAATCTGAGCAAATAAACCTAACAGATTTAAACTGTACTCTACAATGAATGTGGCCACCTCAAAGATAAAGCCAATCCAATAGTTTAAGATGGGCAATGCCAGTATTCCCTTTGATATGCCTTCCCCTTTAGCAACAAATATATTTTATCTTCTGTTTAAGATTGTATTATGTAAAGCATTGTGTACACTTAGAGTGTTCTATAAACTAACAATTGCATGCATTTATCTTTAACAAAAATCCTATTGAAATGTATATGTAAATTATGTACCATCCTCAGACTCCTGACAAATTGCCAATGCAACCCTCACTGCTGTAAAGTCTGCATGCCATGCATCGTTCTTTGTATCAATATACCATGACAACTATAAATCTGTAGAATTCCCATCTATCATTTTTCTATTTAAATTTAATTGAATATACACAACCTACTTAGGACTCTGTAGGAAAGTAAAATCTCTAGAGGCTCTTCCTAAATTATCTTCTTCAGTTTGAGTTGTGCCAATTTGGCACACACACAGTTTGAAGTTGGCAGCCTTTTAAAAAGGGCTAGCAATCCAGAACTTTTTTCCTTGGTTATAAATTTAAATTTTATCAAAATAATACTATAATTATTTTTAAGGGCTTCTCGCAATATCTGAATTCAAAAAAAAAAAAAAAAAAGCAGCTTTTCCCATTCCCCAAAGAGCATGCACATCAAACTGGCTCAGTCTGGATTAAAAGCTTTTACATAGTTCAGTATAAAAACCAAACGAGTGCATTTGTGTGAAGTTAAAATGAATTAAATTTTAAATAGAAAAATAAATGGAGGATGTTCTTAGAGGTTACTTACAAGGGAGATTTAACAGGTATACTGTCATGTGTAATAAAAATAGATTTTAAATGACAGGGTCACAACTTGATTTCGTTAAATTGATTGAGCACCCTTTAAATAATTCATCCTGAATTGTTTTAACTACTTTATAAAGTAAGTTGACATACATTTTGTTTCTGCTCCCTCTCAATATTTCAGAGATTGTTTTGTGCAGGCAGGAAGACACCAAGCATACTCAAGGCATATTACTCCTCCACCCACTTTCTCTGGGCACACTCCTGCCTAGTGCCTCTTCAGTTTTAGTTTTGCTATAGCTGTTAAATACCTTCTTACAGAGCCTGGAAAAGATGTAAACCATTAAACTGCAAAAGTGACTCTCAAACAAAAAAAGACTAAAAAAATTATTTTTTAAAATCTCAGTTATAGTAATTTAGCGGCTACTTGGAATGACAGTAAATACAATTATCAGATGGAAATAAGATTTTTGTTTTGACAATTTTCCTTTAAAACCAAACAGTTTTGCACTGTGTTTATTCACATACAACAGAAATCTTTCACAAAAATTATAAGATATATTTATGAAAAAAGCATATTTCCTGCCAAGGACACATCACAAAGAAAGGTACTATATAGCAATATTCATCCGCTGGCATCTGTATATCATAATTCAGTTCAAGTAATTTAGAGCAGACAGTTTATAAAAACTATGGAAAGATTCCGCTTAATAGCATGGATACTGGCAGGCATTTAACTATGGTTGTGCTTCTGCCACTGGCAAGCCCACTATTCTCAGCTGCACTCTCACAAAATTTTGCAGTAGTTAAGAGTAATAACCTGAATCAAATACAGCATCACTAAAAAGTGTAATAAAGTGCATTTCACAGCTTGAGGGTTGGCTAAAGTAAAGTCTCAGCCCCAATAAAAGAAAATTAACATAAAATCCCCAAAGACCATAGCTGAAATCTACCCTGACAAGAACAAGAAACAAGGTCAGTGAGGTAATATTTTGTATAGGACCAACTCATGTTAGCGAAAGAGACAAGCTTTTGAGCTTACACAGAGCTCTTCTTCAGGTCTGGGAAAGGTACTCAGTGTCATAGCTAAATACAAAGTGGAAGAGATTCTTTAGCATAAGTAGTAAACACATATTGTAAGAGACCACTCAAGGTAGAATGGCCAGTTAACACCTCTGTATTTGTATGACAAAAAAGGGGAGTTAGTGGATTACAGATTGTTGTAATAAGCCATAAATCCAGTGTCTTTATTAAATTCAACATTTATTGTCTAGCAAAGATATGAATTTAATCTCCCATGTTTATCTTTTGATGATGTTCTGCAAGTTTCCTTTGAGGATGAGGACTAAGAGGTCAGATGTAGAGTGATCACTGTATAAAGTGTTCACCCATTCGTAATGTGGTGTTTTTATTTTATTTTTCTGTTACTTTGACAGCAGAGTGATTGTCTCATTTAACACACATAGTTGTTATGAGACATTTAAGTGCACTGTATGAGGCACTCCACATGTTGTGATAGGCATGCATAGGACCTATGGATCTTGAAAGGCGTGTTCTAAGGGGTATTTATCATCATAACGATGGACATATGTCTACAGATTCTGCATCTGTTATGGCAGTGTCTGGTGCTACTTTGGGTTGGTGTGTTTTGCTCTGTGGAGAACTTGCACTGACCAAAGTAGAACCAGACACTGCCATAACAAAACTATCACTCCATATCTGATCTCTCAGTCCTCATCCTCAAAGGAACCCTACATAACACCTTCAAAAGGCAAGCCTAGGAGCTTAAATTCATAACTTTGCTAGACACTAAATATCACTGACTTAATGACACTGAATGTATGGCTCTTTACAACGATCTGTAACCCACTAACCCCCTTTTTGTCTTATGACTGCAGATGTAGTAACTGGCAACTTCACCTTGAATGGTCTCTTACAATATATGTTAATAATTATGCTAAACAATCTGTTCCATCATGTATTTAGCTGAGACACTAACTATCTTTCCCAGACCAGAAAAAGAGTTCTGTGTAAACTTGAAAATTTGTCTCTTTCATTGACAAAAGTTGGTCCAATAACAGATATTACTTCACTCACTTTGTCTGTCTAGTATCGGGGGACCAGCACGGCTACCATACCGCAAACTAATAAGAAAGAATAATTTGAGAGACCAAAAAAGGTTAGGTCAGACATTCTCAAAATGAAATATTTTGCAGGCCAAAAATCCCCCAAAAATCCAAACCAAGTTTCCAGTAAAACAAGTCCCACCATATCTTAAACATTACATAACAAGCAGACTAGTCTTAGGTAGGTTCCTAACATGAAAATAGGCCTGGGTTTGAACTTCTCCCTCGAAAGCACTCAGCTAAAAACTAGAAAAAGAAAAAGATCACCACAAGTATTTTGTCTGAGACTTCCATGTCATTCATGCCTGATAATGGGTGAAGGCCTTTCAGTTAGTTACAGACCAACCAAATGTAAACTGGGGTATTAGTGGGGAGGAACAATATCATTTAATTGGAAGTACAACAATTTGAGCAAGCAGTTTGCAAAGATTTTAGTTCTAGCAGCAAGGAAATGATAAAAACTGCTAGAGAATGGCAGGGAAAATTAATGAGAAGGATTAAAGGGTAAATTTTCAATGTCAATGGAAAAGGTGGCAGACACACACACAAACATGACTTTGAATCATACCCAAAATTGTTCAATAACATAAAAACAAAAACAAAAACCCCAACAACTTTTCACAAGCAAAGAGACCAGCAGGAAGAAGAAGAAGAAAAAACAGTCATGGCCACTGCATGAGGGACAGTGTAAATGCTGATGTGTCATGGGCCCAGAGCTGGTGGGGAGACAAGACTGAATAGGCTCAACAATCCACCTGTGCCACTGTGTGCCTATGAACAAACGTTTCAATAAGTTCTGAAGCTGATCTTGCTACTGCCATTACAGCAGCAAGCCAATAATAAGGAAACAGGTATGGACATTCCATGCAGTGCTCAGTGAAGCAGCATGAGAAGAGAGAGACTTGAATAAAACCCCGAGGTTTGGTCTACACTAGAAAATTAAGCCAGCATTAACTACATCACTCAGGAGTGTGAAAAATCCACACTGCTGAGCGGCATAGTTAAACCGACCTAAATCCCAGTGTACACAAAGCTAACTTGATAGAAGAATTCTTCTGGTAACCTGTATCACCGCTCAGGGAGGTGGATTACCTACACCAAGGAGAGAATCCTCCCATCAGCGCAGCAAATGTCTACACTGAAACACTACAGCTGCAGGGTTTTAAGTGTAGACAAGCCTTACATGTCCCTTGGCCATTCTGAAACCCTGGTAAGTGAAAGCAGCAAAAATATCAGGGAGAAGAGAAATGTGAAAAAACAAGAAAAAGCCAAGAGAGTGGGGTCAGAAAATATGGAGGAGTAAAAGAAAAAAAAAGGGACAAAGATATGAAACGAGAAAAGGAAAACAGTGTAGAAGTGGGGAAGACATGGTAAGTGGGAGTGAATTCTCTAAGGGAAGGACCACCAGAAATGATGCAAGATTGTCATTATCAGGGAATCCTATTCTTCTTGTTCCAGACCCTGAAAATTCTGTCTGTGACCTTTAGGAACCATAACAGGAAGTAAAACACAAAAATGAAGATAAAAAATAGAAAAGGGATGGCATACGGATTAGAAATTAACAAAAAGGCTCATCAGTTGCACAAAAAGGAAAAAACTGGAAGACAGAGAGAGAGGTAGGAAATTAGTAGACAGATACATGTATAAAATGAGAGAAGATCACAAGTGAACACAGAGTAAAAAATTAAGAAGTTTTGTGAGACTAGAAAAGAAAAACAGTTCAATCCTATTAACCCTTACTTACATGAGTAGTCCTCACACATACAAATGATTCCAATGAAATTATTGGTACTACTTATGTCAGTAATGGTTTGCTTGATCTAGCTCTAATAGATTAATATAACCTTTATGCTCTTAACACACAAAAGAAATACTCTTTTTTATGAATAGTCATATCAAAAGCTAAAGTATTATCATCAATAATTACTAAAAAGATTGAAGCTAAAATTTAACAAAATATTTGTTACCCCAGGGATCTATTTTTAAAACAGTAATTTAAAAATATTGTGCTTTTTTAACAATAGAATATTTTGGAATAAAGGAGATACCCAAGTAGATAATTCACACTATGTAATTTATAAGTATTTCAATAAAACATTGTGGTGTAGTGCAATGAAGAACATCTTAATAATCATGCTTTATTAACTCTTAGAATCTAGTATAAAAATAATATAGCAGAAAAATTTTACAAATAACTCTAATGCTTTGTTTTGTGTATGAAACATAAGCATATACAAAAAAGTTTAATGCAATACATTCAAGTTAAATTATACTTTTTTTAAAAATTGCAAAGTATCAGTTTGATTTAGAAATTATATTTTAACAAGCTTAAAACTAAAGATCACAGTTTTTTAAAATAATGAAGTCACATACAGAGACATAAGCCATAAACACACACATAATTATACCTTATTATAACGATCATGAGGAACAGACTGCAACACGATAGGTTCCATTGTAGAAACATTTGCAAACTGCACCTCGGGAATGTACAGGGCACAAACCACATGAGCCCAACCTACAAAAAGTTATAATTGCATTTTATTTTTAATGCCTTTTGAAAACTCAAAGGATATTTCAATTACAGCAAAGAGAACCTTTCACATCATGTTTTGCCACGGACTGTTTTAATTATTTAGAACATTACAGATTTAAGTTACTTTACAAAAAATTCCTTATCATGTTATAGCATGCAAAGGTAGGACTGGCTGCAACACATTTTCAAGAATCTACTGTCTCAAAGTGTAGAGAATTTAGACATAATACTCGTGGAATGGTAAAGGTAATGATTTATCCAAACAAAGCCCACACACTGATGGAAGAAGAGAGGATTCCTTAGATTCTTTGGATCAACAAGTTCAACATTTAAAATAATCTGCACAAATTCCTGTAATTTTGAAACAATTTGTGCAGAGAAATATTTTTGAATATCTAGTATTTATGTGAGCTTGTCATCCATGTCATCTTTCTTTATTTATATTGCTAGTCTCACTACAAAACATCAGCATGGGCTCATTAATAAGTATTTTATCACTTACCATCTTTTGGTAGATCTTAAACAATATTTCAAGAAAAAAAATCCTGTTTTGTCTCACTTTCTTAGCCGTTTGCACAGATTCTTGACCTAGAAAGGAGCCTACCTAATTATAAGTTTCCTTTTGTTCCCACAGAAGTCAACAATTTGTGTCAATCGAAGAACACGATTTACCATGTTTGCTCCTGTTGCATCAGACATCTCAACATGAAAGTTACTTTGCTATTCAGGAATGGACCATACTCTACCTTGAATTGTTTTAAACATAAACTCCTACGTAGTTAACCTGAAAGACTAATTTATTAATATAAAGAGTACTATGCATTACAACAGTAAAAATATTCAGTACAGAGCTGCTACAACTCTAAAGGAATTTGATGTTTCTTATCATTTAGGCTGTGATTTAAACTCCCTCATAACGGAAATTATTTGGAGGGTGCACAGTGCAGTATTTTGTCACAAGACTACCAATATATGTGGGATTCTCCTTTAAAATAAATTGCATGATCCCTATATTCAGAATGCTCATTTTGTTCCCTTAATATTCACATTCATTTAAAATAACTGAAAATGAGATATTTTAGTAGAATGAGTCGATTTTTCCCGCAGACATCAAAAAAATTACCTGTCTTTATGCACGCAATAATTAAAAGAATAAAAAAAGCTACTGCTCCCACACAGATTAAGAGAGTCTTCCAATATGTTTTAAAACTTGCAATATTCAGTCTTACAGTTCCCAACCTCATAAAAATCAAACTACTGTATCTTGACTCCCAAACGTAACTGTTCTTACAAGTTAGCATCCACTTGTGATAGTATTACTAACTCTCTAGACCACTGGTTCTCAAACTGGGGGGTCACGATGTGGGGGTCATGAGCTGTGAGTCCCGGCCCCACCCACGCATGAGGCTGTGAGCTCGGAGCATCGCCAACCGCAGAGCTGTGAGCTCCAACCCCAGCCAGGTGCAGGGCTGTGAGCTCCCTGCTTCCTCACAGCAGAGGAACATAGGGAGAGGGGGAGAACAGTGACACACAGATACTGCTCACCCATCCCCCAACGTTCCTCCACGACCCCTGTGGGGGAGGGTGAACGAGAAGCAAAGCCAGGGCTCCCTGCATCCAAGTCACTTTCCCCACCTAGGCTGTGCTGTGAGGCAATCATCAGGAGCTGCTGCTTTCTGCCCTCTCCTTATGCAACCCAAGTGGGGAAAGTGACCTGGATGTAGAGAGCCCTGACACTGCTCCTTGCTCCCCAACCCCCCAGGGGTGCGTGGAGGAGCAGCATTCAAGGGGGGGGGGGCCGCTCTGCGCATGAAGGTCAGTTTCCCCAGCTGGGCACAGGAACAGGGTGTTCAGGGGTTAGGGGCAGAGGGGGAGTGAGAAGCCCACGAAGGCCAGGTGTGAGGGGGAGCGGGGAGCCCATGGGGGCCAGGGGTCACACTCAGAGGCTTGTGGGGTGAAAGGGCTCATCAATACAAGTGCGTTTGAGAAGCACTGCTCTAGACTGATGTTAAAATGAGTGGAACATATCACAGAATGCAGGTTTTGCTTTCTGGTCAGTTCTCTGCTTCTTGGTTCTCTATGGTCTCAGGGCTGATCTACACTGGCGGTGGCGGGAGATACACAAGCTACATAATGTAACTTGCATGTCTCCCATCAATGTACTTACGCTCACGTAGCACGGCATCCTCACGGCGCTACGTCGACGGGAGACACCCCCCTGTGGATGCAGTCTTACTCTTTTCAGGGAGGTGGATTAATTTAGTTGATCGGAAAGCACTCTCCAATCGACTGAGTGTGTCTACACAGACCCACTCAATCGATGCCTCCTGACATGGCAGTGAAGACATACCCTCAGACTACTCCCTCCCTCCCCCCCCCTTTTTTTTTTTAAATAACTAAACTGATATTTTTCTCAGTATATGCTGGCATAATACTTCAATTTATGTAGAAAATTCAAAACTAAATCAGCTATGGCTATAGTCCGCAACATTCACTGAACAGGCAAACTTTGGCGTACCATAACAGTATTTTGTCTGTAACTGACTACGACTTGTTCTATTTTACTGTTTTCTCAACATGGCATTTTGTAGAATTCTTCACTGCTCTCTTTTCTTACTGATAGTAATTTTCTAAATTGCTAACTTGATTTCTTTTAAAAAGAAACCCTGCAGACTAATTCATAAAGCACTGTAAATGGCAACTTTGGAGGACCAACACAGGCCTACACCATTCCTTCTCTCCCATCCTTTTAATTGAAAACTTAGCAGCAAATGAGAATGTGACTTCAGGAAATAAAGGTTGTGATGGGTAGAGTCCTGCAAATCTGATATCCGCAGACAATATTTGCAGATTGGAGATACAAATTTTGTATCCAAGCAGGGCTCTAGTGATGGGGTGTCTACCCACACTCTCCCTGCAGGATTTAATATTAGGTTAGATGGGCCAATTAACACATTAGGATGCAAATTTAGGAGGCTCAACTGGGCATGTATAGGCAGGGCCTATAAAGCCCGGGAGCTGAAAGGTAAAGGGCTGCTTGGAAAAGACAAAGCAGTCCCAGGAAAAAGGGAGGAGTAAGAGAGGGCTGCAGTCACTCCCTGGAAGGAAACTTTGGGAATTGGTAGACCCAGGAAGAAAAGGGGAACCAGCAGAAGGAAGCAGGCCAGGGATGGAGCAGTGAGGCCAGAGAAAGAAGGCCTAGACTGCTGAGCTGAGAGTCCCTGGGCCAGAACCTGGAGAAGAGGGAGGGCCCAGTTCCCTTACCAGCCACTGGGCAATTGCCACCAAGGCAGTGAGCAGAAAGACTGCCTAGTACTACTGAGGAACTAATTCCCCACCCAGAAAGGGAACTTCAAGTGACCTAGCTAGAGGGCCAAGCCACAAAGAGGACGCTGCAGTCCTTGAGGCTGTGAGAGGTGCTGCAGGAGGATAGCAGTGACAGTATGCAAACCACAGACGGGGAACATTAGACTTCAGCTAATACCTAGAGCAACCAGGAGGATGCGCCAGCCCAGTGGTGAGTGGTGCACCCCGTGACAAAGACATATAAGGGCTTTGCTATAGCTTCCTGCCACTACAGTATTAAAAACATACTTACAGCTACAGAACTAAAAGTGAGTGTGTACCACATGAAGTATCATACTAAACAGCTCTCCTATATGGAAAAGTGTTCAACACGGTAAAAGTGTCACTGATCTGAAAAATCCACTAATATTGTAGGATGGTGATCGAGATAATCTCAATGACCTCTCTGTACCTTCTTCCTAATTTCTTAGGTCAATTATTAGCACGCAAGATACAATTTTTATTGGCTACAGACTAGAATTATCCAATTCATATTTACAGCAACTACACTACAAAATATCTAAGACTCTGAAAAAATATCTTGTCTGTTTATAAAAAGTCTGACTAAAACAGAGGTATCAACTCCTTGAGTGAGGAATTTCCACCACAAATCCATATTGTCAGTTTCACGGGCCTCTAATTATAGCCAGGCTAAGTTTTTCACTGAATGCTGCTCTAGCCTGGACCTTCACTACAAAATGCAGTGAGGCCCAGGACCAGTAATTGCCTATGGTTACAGTCATATCTATTCTGATTTATACAATATTAACATATAATAATTAGTCTTTAGAGACTTCTGGAAGATCCCCTCACCAAAGCAGGAATAAAACTCATCTTTTGATGAGATACTCAAGATGGAGCATGTAACGTTTCCTCATGAAATATTAGGGAGAAGGGAGTTCTTAGTGCTCAATACCTCTCAGATAGGTAGATGACTGGTGAAAGGGTTCCTGCCTACATCTCCCTCTGGGAACACTATGTTGCCATCTTCTCGGCTAGTATCGTAGTAGTGGGGGGTGGGGAATGAGTCCTGTCATGCCTACCCCATATATAAATATAGGATTAAGGGAGATGGAAGCCTTAAACTCCTTCCAGCTATAGAGAGCCCTAGAAGGATCTTTGACAGTTGACATAACATGAGGCAAGGTTTATTCCTGCTTTGGAACAGCAGCCCTTGGGAGCTCCTAATATGACCCCCAAAATAAATATACTTTTAATTTGTTTCTAAGACAATACTTATCTTTGGCAATTACTAGTTCATACCTTCATTATCATATAAGGTTCTGATCAGAAAGAATGTAGCTGCCCTTTAATTGTCTCCACTGCCAGCCTTTTAAGAAACACTATCAACAGCCATCAAAACTACCACAGTTTACAGGCCACTACCTGAGCTTGGCAGAACTATAGTAGACTTTTCAGATTTTTCTAAGCTATAGGGATAAATATCCAGTAACATTTGCAAGTTCTCTAACTTATTTTTTCCTGCTTGCAGTGGGATCTCTATTTTTTAAAAAACTCAGATTTCTACTCTTATTTCCAAAGAAAAGACTGGAAGGCTTTACAACAAAATGTTTTTAGGGTGCTTTAAAAGAAGTTTGCCTTTACAATGTGTCCAGTACTGCTAACCTGAAGCAATTCAGAAAGCATAAGTCAGGCATCAAAAATCATTAGTTTAAAAATGACTAGATTTTTAAAAAGTTGAATTCTTTTTATTTGCCTTATGATTTTTTGTGTCTAGAATTCAGTATTTTCAATCTTTTCTTCACAACCATGAGAGAAACTTATTTTTTATTAAACTAAAGCCAAGATTCTCACAATCATCCAACTCCAGGAGCAGCAATTTTAAGAAAAAACACCAAATATCATGAGACACGCAAATAGTTCTGAGTTGACAAGATTAAGGGATTTTTAAAAATGCATACATTTTTCCTCAAACCAGGAATCTGAAAGGTAAAAAGTACTTCCCACTATATTCCAATTATATTTTTAAGTGTACTTCACTTTTTAAAAATCGGCCTCTCGGAGCTTCCTGTTGATATCTTCCATCTTATTAACAATTGATAGTTTGTGATATTTGCAGAAGGGAATGTAACAGGTCACATGGAACTCTTCAAAACAAACAATATGACAACTTATGGGGGCATGGGATGCCTTTCTCCACAGAAATCAAGTGGAAAGTTAAAAAGTTTTTGAGTAAAGTTCAAATAAAGCAAACAGCTCCTTTCCCAAAGTTTTCCTCTTATACACATCTCTACTGGGATCCCGACTCTTCCCCGAAGTCTGCTAGTCAAAATTCTCATAGATTTTAAGGCCAGAATGATCATTAGAATCTTCTAGTCTAATCCATCATAACACAGGCCATACAATTTCACTCAGCAATTCACGTACAAAGCTCATGACTTTTGGCTAAGCGAGTTCACATATTTTAGAAACATATCCAGTCTTGATTTAAAGACATTAGGTGATAGCAATATAGTGGATTCGCTGTAAAAGACGTTCCAATGATTCCCTCACTATTAGAAAAAATGTGTTTTATTTCTAGTCTAGCTTTGTCTAGCTTCTGCTTCCTGCCATTGGACCTTGCTGTGGTTTTGTCTGCTTCATTAAGAGTCTTCTAGTACCAGACATCATCTCTGCATGTGGATACTTATGTACCATTATTAAGTCTTGGTCTCTTGGACAAATGAAGTAGATTGAACATTAGTCTCTCATTGGAGATTTTCCAGACATCAGATAATTCTTTTAGCTCTTTTCTGAATCCTTTCCAAATTGCGAACATTCTTTTAAGTATGGACACCAAAACTGGACATGACAGTTCTGTAATGGGTCTCACCAGTGCTGTATCCAGAGGCAATACCAACTCATACTTCTACTTTCCAATCTTATACATCCAAGGATCATATTAGATTTCTTAGCTCCCACATACTGGTTATCTACCATGTTGTTTAGTCCTTTTCAGTTACTATTTTCCAAAATACAATATGAGGGACTACAAGTGTGACCTACATTCTTAATTCAGAGATGCTGGATATTGCATTTGGCTATACTGAAACACAGGTTCCAATGAGCACCTCTTAACAAGAGATTCAAACTGTTCTGTAGAACAGATCTGTTCCAATCATT
Source organism: Emydura macquarii macquarii (assembly GCF_026122565.2). Taxonomy (NCBI): domain Eukaryota; kingdom Metazoa; phylum Chordata; order Testudines; family Chelidae; genus Emydura; species Emydura macquarii. The sequence goes on along the minus strand of NW_027132559.1, from coordinate 40,443,367 downwards.
TACCATTTCACCAATTTTTGGTGTCATCTTCAAATTTTACCAGCAACGATTCTATATTTGCCTCCAGATCTTCAATAAAGACATCAAATTGCATTAGGCCAAACACAGATCCTTTCAGGACACCTCCTGAAATCCCTCAAATGAATGATTCCCCATTCAAAGCTGCTTCTTGACAGCTTCCAGTTAGCTAGTTTAAATTCATTTAATATGTGCTACAATAATTTTGTATAGTGCTACTTTTTTATTCAGAATGTCATGTGGTAATAAGTCAAATGCTTTACAGAAGTCTAAGTATATTAAATGAACAAAGTTACTTTTTTAATCGACCAAGCTGGTAATATCATCAAAACAATGTCAAATTCGTTTGAAAAGACCTATTTTCCATAAAACCATGTTGACTGTATTAATTTTAAAATGCTATCCTTTAATTATTTTCATGAGTGCATTCTACAGGCTTGCCACGACTTTGCCTGGATTCAACATCAAGATAACTAGCCTGTATTTACTCAGGTTATCCTACTTTTCCTTTTTAAATATTGGCAAATCGGGTTTTTTTCAGTCCTCCTGGACTTCCTCAGTGTTCCAAGATTTGTTAAACATCATCAATAACTCCTTGGTTACTTCATTTAAAACTCCTGGGTGCAAGTTATTTGGTCCTGCAGGACCGTATATGTTTAGCTTTTAGAACTTGTTTATCATCATGCCTACTTACTGTGGGATTAGAACTTTCATTATCTCTGTCAGATGTGACTATATCATTAAGCTTCTTTCTAAATAGAGAATAGATATATTTAACACTTTTGTCTTTTCTGCACTATTATTGACAATTTTGCCATCCATATCTAGTTATGGACCTACGTCACTGCTAGGATTTCTTTTGTTTCAGATAGATTTTTAAAATCTCTTTTTAGGCCCAATCCTGTTCCCACTGATTTCAATTCCCATTCACTTCAGCAGAGTGTAGGATAATGGAGCAAATCCTGCACCATTGGTGACAGTTTTTTAATTAATACCTTTTAGCTCCCTTTATGAATTGTCTGCTTTTTAATAATTACTCATTTACAGCCACTACTACCAACTTTCCCCTTTTTTCATTGGATTACGTTTTATTTTTTCCTCACACATACCCACACACGCGCACACACCCTTCTCTCCTTGGTCTTAAAGAGTCAATATACCAAAGAGTCTTGCATAAGAATCAAGCTTCTAGTCTAAAAGATAATGTAATGTCAACATATTTTAGTTCTGGTCACCAACACAAGATGCTCAGAAATACCAATTGTAATTAAAATTTTATTTTCAGATTCACTTTGTACTTGAATCACAGCAGGGATGTTTCCTACCTTTCAAAATATTCAGCTTTATGGGCAGAGGTGAAAAAAAATTTACTAATGCAGCTAATTTATATTTTTTTTCCCTTTCAATAGTTCCTACCAGAAAACCTTTAATTCTAGCTGAAGTTAAGTTATTGTGTTTCACTAATGATGTTACTCTTAACTACATAAGAACAGCCATATTGGGTCAAACCAATGGTCCAACTAGCCCAGTGTCCTGTCTTCCAACAGTGGCCAGTGCCAGGTTTATTTATTGCTATTAGCTTTGAAGTTTGGACTTCTAATAAGGTTCTTCTATTCCCTAAAGACTTTGAAAAAGAGACAGTACACTATTTGTAACTTTTGGTTTTCCATACATAAGAATGTGTGTTGTTTTATTCGGATTTAGACAAACTAATGAGAAAATAAATACACACTCAGTATTATTCCCTGTTATGGGTTCTTCTGTTAGGTTTGGGGTTCTTTTTGTTTTTTTGGCCTTTAATCTTTGTAAATATACCTATCAGAATATGATCTCTCCAAATTCTACTAGTCCTTTCCTAGAATTTGGATTTTAGCTGTCCATAGTAAATGTTAATTCACTGCAATGTGGTATTGCTGCTTGCAAGTTTAATCATTCTAAAGTTTTGCACACAATTAATGTTCAACAACGATATAATAGGTGTCAGGTTCTAGAACCCTGAGTAGAAATGCTGCTTTGCTGACTGCACTGGCAGAGAGATCTGGTGGGTCCTATTAGTTCAGCTCACGTTATAAAAAGAGTTTGTGGACACATGACGAACTAAAGGTGGAAAGCAGAGAGGTCCTGTCAGGAAGCCAGAAGCAAACTCTAGCAAGATACAGGGGCATCGTTTGCGGTTGTTCCTCCCTCCTCTGATTTTTTATAGGTCTATATGCTCTATTATGTTTTTTTAGTGAGCCAGAGTGAGCTCCCTTTGGACTTGACAGCCAGGGACCACTACACTCCCTCTGGTGGGTGCAGCCAAACCCAGCCCAACCCCCTCGCCGCAAGTACTGGGGCAGGGCAGGAAGTATAAAGGGAGGGCCCTGCAATCAGTAGGGCGGGAGTCAAGGAAGGAGACAGAGGTCTCCAGTCCACTGAAGAACTCCAGAGCTGAACCTGTATTGCGCAGTGCCCTGCCCCCGGAGGAGACCAATCCTGGAAAGGAGTTGCCAGGACTGCCATCTACAGCGTACCCCAAGGAAACAAAAGACCCTTGGACTATGGAACTCCCACCCAGACTGTGGTGGGAAGTAGCCCAGGGAAACCAGACTTTAGTCCAGATTTGTTGCGGGAGCACGAGTCAGAGTGCTTCAGTAGGATCCCTGCTGACCCAATCATGCAACCGTTTACCACTGTTAGGGCCCTGAGCTGGGCCCAGTGGAGCAGGGTGGATAAAAATCAATTTTTTTAAAAAAAAAAATTTTTAAATAAAAAAAAAAACAAACGATTTTTAAATTTTTTTTTAAATCATCAATAATACTAAATTTCCCTCTCGTTTAAAAAAGAACAGTTACAATTCAATCTCATCACAAACATGCTAAACCTACACTTACAGTCTCTTAAAAATGAATTAATGGCTCTCGTCTGTCCAGCCTACCTACCAGCTCTTGCTTCTTGAAAGTTCTGGGCTTTCAGTTTCTGTTTCTCAACAGACTAGTCACATGTGCAAAGAAAGACACAGGCTGGATAGGATTATTGCTGTTCTGTGCTTATGTGGTGGTGGAGCTGGGCCAAACAAGGCAGAGGAGTTAGTTAAGACACTGTCAAAGACAGAGAGACAAAGGACAGAGGCAGAGTAGAAAGGAAGAGTGGAGTAGACTGGAAAGAAAAAAGGAAGACATTCAGTACACACCCAAGCTTCCTATATTCCCCCATAGTTTTTCTGTGGCAAAAGTGTCATGGCTTCTGGGCATAAGAGAGAACCTATCTGGGAATATTTTGAAGAAATTCCTTCCCTGGGTAAAAAAAGAAAAAGTGTCAAGTGTAAGCAGTGCAAGAAGGAGATGCAGGGCCTAGATGCAAGAATGAAACATCATAATGAAAACTCCTTACTGGGAGAAATAATGTGGATATGTCTGAAGAACAATGTGGATCAACTGGTTAGTAACTTAAATAATTCACTTTGCAATGCATCATTCTTCAAGACTCTCTCTCTGCTTTTTATTATAAGTGTGATTTAACCAGTAAATGCCCAAGCTGTTTGCTATGTTGGATGTTGCTAGACAAAAAAGTTTCTTAGCTAATCCTTATGGCTTGTTTAATTAGTTAACTAGGTTTAGAATCTATCATCCAACTATACGGTACAGAAAGCTGCAGTAAGAGAAATCTAGAGTTGCCAGTTGCCACTGGGTGTCATTTTCTTATTTTATATTACATAATACATGCCCCTTATTTTGGAACATCATGGCCACAGACCATAATGGTGATGCCATAAGTCTATTCCCTATTTTACTTCAGCATAACTCAGCTTTCCCAAGGGAACCCCATCCTATACTTGTTTTCTCAAAAAATAGAAGTGCCAGTGAATTCTATGGGGCTTACTCCAAAATTAAGTGCACTCTAAGTGCAGTCAGTCTTTGCTTTTTTGGTAATTTGGAATCAGATCTGCATCCTTGCTGAAAAAAATGTAAATGATTAACTGAATAATAGAGTGAGAAGAACTGAGAAGAACGACTATTCAAAATCATTTTTTAATTTTGTTTCAGGATTTCATTTAAGCATAAGAGTGACTGTGACTGTCTATCTGCAACAACTTCAGAGTCATCCATTGGTACTTTTAGCAGCAATGCTGCAACTAAACATATTTCAGACAAAGTATCCATAGCAAGCAAAGATTTCAATCATCCAGTAAAACCACCACCATGGTTGAGTTTGTAGTAAGGACCAGCAAATAACAACAAGACACCATAGATTAAAAGATTGCTCGGTTCATTTGCGCCACAAATTCTCCTTTTCACATTGTTAACAATAAACACTTCATTGACATGGTTGAGTCCTTACGACCATGCTACACTGAACCTGGTAGAGCAGACATTGGTGGAAGGTTGCTAGATATAGTGTATGAGAAGGAACTTGAACAGTGTGCAAGAAATACTGAGGGGAGATTTGCCAGTTTAAGTCTTGAGGGGTGGAGCAATATACCCAATGATCCAGTAATATGTGCCTGTATGACAACAGAAGATGGGGTTGCATATCTTTCAGAAACAATAGATACATCGGGAAATGCCCACACAACAAAATATTTAAAAGAAGTGGCAGTGAAAGCTGTAACTGTGAAAAAGAATTCAACTGTCACGTTGGCAGTTTTGTCAGAGACAATGATGCAAACGCGGCAAAGATGAGAAGATACTTAGAAGAAGAATGGAAGGATGCCCCTTAACATATGGTTGCAGTATCCATTTAATGCATCTTTTAGCCAAAGACTTAAGTACGTCTTCTCCAGAAATAAAAAAATGTTGTTGAAGTTGCAAAATACTTCCGTAACAATCATTTTGCTTCAGCTTCACTGTAAAGAGCTGGAGGATCCAAACTAATTCTCCCTCAAGATGTTCGATGGAATTCTGTGGTTCATTGTTTTTAACAATTTATTAAGAACTGGCCTATTCTCATAAAGCTTTGTGGAAAAAAGTGATAAAATAGATGGAAGTATCTCATCCAAAGTATCTTACATTGGATTAAAGAGGAATGTAGAGGATATGCTCAGTATACCAAAGCCTATATCCATAGCCTTAAACAAACTTCAGAGAAATTGTTGCTGCATTGCTGATGCTGTCAAAATTTGGAAGGCACTTCAAGAGACACTGACGAAAGAAATACCTCACCAGAAAGTTAAACTGCCATCAATAAAGGAGCGATTGGATCAAGCACTAACTCACCTAATTTTCTTGCGAACATTCTCGTCCCCAGATATAAAGGTAGATGCCTAACTTCTGAAGATGATGCTATCATGGCATGGGCATCTCAAAATCACTCTTCAGTTATGCCAGTCATAATAAATTTCAGGGATGGAGCAGAACCATTTAAACCAGTGGTTCTCCACCAGGGGTTCGTGTACCCTGGGGGTACAAATAGGTCTTCCAATGGGTACTTCAATTCATCTAGATACTTGCCTACTTTTACAACAGGCTACATAAAAAGCACTAGTAAAGTCAGTACAAACTAAAATTTCATACAGACAATGATTTGTTTATACCGCTCTATATACACTACACACTGAAATGTAAGTACAACATTTATATTCCAATTGATTTATTTTATAATTATATGGTAAAAATGAGAAAGCAAGCAATTTTTCAGTAACAGGGTGCTGCGACACTTCTGTATTTTTATGTCTGATTTTGTAATCAAGTAGTTTTTAAGTGAGGTGAAACTTGGGGTAAGCAAGACAAATGAGACACCTAAAAAGGGTACAGTAGTTTGGAAAGGTTGAGAACCACTATTTTAAACCGTACATGTTTACTGATGATGTTTTGAACAAAGTCACTCCCCTGAATTGGTGGAAATCATTAACCAGGCACCTTGAAACAGAGTTCCTTCAGTTGCTAAGCCAACTTTTCACAGCAGTAAGCTTCCTCTGCAGGCACAGAGAATATTTTCATCATTTGGTATTATTCACGCAAAGCTAAGAAATCATCTGGAAGTTGAAAAAGCAGGAAAACTCATATTTCTGTTTGAGTTTATGAATAAAAATGACAGTGGGAGAGGGGAAGATAAGAGCTAGTTGTGTAAGTTTTAAGGACAATGTACATTTAGTGATGTAATGACTTGTCTGTTAGAGTTAATAAAATTTGAAAATTAAAAAAAAGTTTGAAGACAGCCAGCAACTCAGGAAACTGCTGCAATTCCAAATGTGAAACATGTATGTAACATTTAAGATTTAGTTTAATAAAATATAAGTGCTATTGTGTTTGTGTGTGTGATTTAGTTCTTACCATTCCTAATGTACTGCTGCTGCATCTGCAGCTTGACACAGCTAATGAGTATTATGTACTATTTCTTAAATTAATAAAAACCAAGTTATCTAAAAAATTAAATAAAGTATACCCTCCTAGATGTTGTCAAATGCTGCATTGAGTTGTAAATTAACGTTTTAGTGATCAGATTTGTACCATTGTTTAAGAAATATGTGAAGTAGTATCAGTGGGAAACTTGATTTAAATCATGATTTAAATCAATTATTTAAATTGCCTTGATTTAAATCAATCCATCCTGCAGTGGAGTAGGGTAGACCCAGGTCCCCCTACCCACTGCAACCAACTCCACTCCTGGGATGGTGGTCTATTCACCCCTAGGCCAGAAGGCCTCTGTGTTGCTAGTGGCTTGCCCCAGCCAGAGACTATGGGTCCCAGACTGTGTCTGCGGGCTTCCTTAGCCAGGAGGCCTAAGCTAAAGCCTGCTCCCTGCTCTGTCCCACACAGAGGCCAGAGCTTCCCGTATAGACTGTATGTTTGTTGGCTGTCTTAACCCAGAGACTTAGACCTTGTCTACACTACAGAGTTTTGTCAATGCAAGTTACGCCGATGTTCAAAAAGCGCTATAATTACATCACTTGTGCATGTTCACACAACACTCATTCTGTCAGTGGAGCACATCCATAGTTGATGCTCTGACATCGACAGGCAGAGCAATGCCCTGTGGGTAGCAACCTTACTGTGCAACTCACCACCTTCTGCAGGCAGGAGCTGTGGGACAGTAGAGTGGATCGCAGTGCCTCAAAGCTGTGGGCTCAACGTCTCTTGATGCACTTTTCCTTGCCATCATTCCATGGGTTTCCAAATGCATTTTGCGGCATTTTTCAATGGCCCATTTACTATGTACCTGCCATCTCTGTCTGAAAGAATGGATCCTGCACTGCTCTCCACTGTTGAGGTCACTTATGAACACATCGCAAATGGCCATGCAGTATATTATGAACTCCCAGTCTGAACAGGAATCAGAGCTGCCTGACCTGCTGTGTGTCATGGAAAGGAACAACACCAGATTACTTTCAATATTCACAGAGCAGCTGCGCACAGTGGACATTGCTTTTGGGTGTGGGAAACAAGCATTGAGCGGGTGGGTTCACACCGTTATGCAGGTCTGGGATGAAGAGCAGTGACTGCAGAATTTTCGGATGCAGAAAGTCACCTTCCTGGAACTCTGTGCTGAGCTTGACCCAGCACGGTGGTGCAAGGACACCAAATGAGAGCTGCCCTCTCGATGGAGAAGCACACAGTGATTGCTGTGTGGCAGCTGGCAACTCCAGACTGCTACTGGTTGGTTGTGAATCAGTTTGGAGTCAAGAAATCCACCATTGGGGCTGTGTTAATGCAAGTGTGCATGGCCATTAACTGCATTCTGCTATGAAGGACTGTGACTCTTGGAAATGTGCGTGAAATAGTGGATGGCTTTGCAGCAATTGGATTCCCTAACTGTGGTGGGGCAATACATAGCACACATTTCCCAATTTCGGCCCTGGACCATATTCTGACAGACTACATCAACAGAAAGGGTTATTTCTCTGTGGTATTGCAGGCACTTGTGGATCACAGTGGGCATTTCACTGATATCAATGCGGGGTGGTCAGGGAAGGTGCATGACACATGCATCTTCAGGAACACTGGCCCATACAGAAAGCTGCAAGCAGGGACTTTCTTTCAAAACCAAAAGGCTCCAATGATGGATATTGAAATCCCATAGTAATCCTGGGAGACCCAGCATACCCCTTATTCCTCTGGCTCATTAAACATTATACGGGAAACCTGGACAGCAGCAAGGAGTGCTTCAACAACAGGCTAAGCAGGTGCCAAATGACTATAGAATGTGCATTTGGCAGATTAAAAGCATGCTGGTGCTGCCTTTATGGCAGGTTAGATCTAAATGAGGAAAATATTCCCATGGTCACAGCTGCCTGCTGTGCACTCCATAATTTTTGTCAGGCTAGGGGTGAAAAGTTTCCCCCGGAGTGGAGCACGGAGGCAGATAGCCTGGTGGCTGATTTTGAGCAACCAAATATCAGGCTATTAGAGGGGCACAATGGGGAGCTATTCGAATCCGGGAGGCCTTGATGCACCGTTTTGACAATGAGCACTAGGAATGAGACTTTCTATACAGCACTGTACCATGCTTTATTAATTTGCTGCCTGGCATGAAAATGTGGATGATTCCTGGCCATGATATGCACTCTGCAAATGATCCAACTGCCACTGTCTATTAATTTCAGCAACAACCACCATGTGTAGGAGCCACAAAGATAGAAACATACTCTCTGTAAGATAAGCTATTAAATAACAATTAACAACACACAACGCTTGGTGGGAAGAGAGATAACAGTGAATGGCAATTCAGGCTCTCATAGCTGTATATAAATCCAGCAATCATTTTGGAACCTGTCTGAAGAGGTAGAATGAACGGAGAACCGAGATGGGCCAGGAGGGTGGAAGGAATGTTGGGAAGAGTTTGGGGAGGGCATGGCAAGCAGTTCTATATCAGATGCAGGGGGAGGAGGGGAAGTGAGCACTCATGAATTCTGTCTGCAGCATGATTAGAGACTTTAACATCTTCATTTGCTTCTCCATAGCTTTTTTCATCCGCTCCTGGCCCGCTAAAATTTGCTCCTGGGTTTCCTTCCTCTCCTACCTATCTATTTTATGATTTTCATTTACAGTCTCTCTCTCCACGCTCTGTGTTCTTGTTTTTTGGACTCTGAGGATTAGAGCATCTCTTGAACCATGTCCTCCTTGCTCCTCCTCAGTTGCTTCCTTATAAGGCAGAGGCGCTCTGCCACCGTGGAGGGGATTCCCCTAAAGGCCACATCTGCAGAAGCACAAGAAACAATGAACGGAAGCACGTGTTAGTGCACTCACAGCATCGAATCATTATAGTAAACTACACCTCTTTCTCATGGTCCCTGGCAAGCACACAGCTCGGCAAATACCCCAAACATGGTGAGTTCAGCCGGGGGAGGTGAGGCACTCAAGATGAGGAAAAGGGTCTTGGTGGTTTTCTAAGAGGAACACTGCAGGTGATGCAGGCGACTAGTGACAAAATTGTAAATTCTGTCACCATTTTCCATAGGCAGGAGTCACAGAAGCCAACATCTCACTTCTGAGGGTAAGCAAAGATGCAACTCCTGCATGCGAGCAGTTTCATATCGGGTCCATATGCTGTTTGCCTGTGTGCCGCTCTGGTTCCTACACAAATGATTGTTGATAGGTATGGGAAAGTTTCTTACAACAGGGGAAGGAACAAAGCAGCTCTGCCAAGGAACCTTTGGCAGAGGATTGGCAAGTAGCTCCAGGTAAGTTTCCTAGAGATCTCACTGGAGGATTCCTATGAATTCTCGGTATGTATTAACACACTTTTCCACTGCATTGCTCAGCTGCACAGGGAAATGTGATGCACGGACAACCACAGCTAGTCTTGTACATTTCCATCCCTTCACCCACTTGTAGAACATAGCACAGCAAAAGGACAAGTGTACCTCATATAACCAAGCAGCATCAACTCAAAAAGAACACTTACCAGAGCTCCCCTCTCCCGCATCATGCATGCCAGAGACGGAGTTCTGGGATTGGCTCAAACCCTCAGGGATTGAGAAGAGGTCCTGGCTCCCCCACAGCACCAGACAACCCTGTCCCATCTCATCCTCCAACACTACCTCCTCCCTCCATGACTTTGTCCTTGGGGTTGAGTCCGCTGTTTCCAGCCCCACCAAAATATCCATGGAGCTCTTGGCAGTGAAGTTGGGTCGTCACCAAGGATGGCGTCCAGCTGCTTATAGAAGCGACAGGTCTTCAGTGCAGTACCAGAGCAACAGTTTGACTCCCCAGCCTTTTGGTACACCTGTCTCAGCTCTGATCTTCACACAGCCCTTCTCCAAAAGGCCTCGAGAAATCTGATCATAGATATTGAAGTTCCTACTGCTGGAGTGGAGCTCAAACTGCAAAGCCTCCTCTCCTCATATATTCAACTCGTGCAACAGCTCTGGTGTGTTCCAAGTGGGACAGCGTTTGCTGTGTGGCATCTCCATGGTCAGCTAGGAAGATGTGATGTGAGCTCTCCATGCTAAGCCAAGCCAACAGGAAGTTGAATTAAAAAAATTCCAGGACCTCTAAAGGGGGAGGGCAGATGCTTGTGTACCTGGGTGCAGGGCAGAGGAGTTCTAACTGCTGACCAAAGCAGTCCTGATGGGCATTGTGGGACACCTCCTGGATGCCATTTACAGTGATGTAACCAAGTGCAGTATCTACATTGATGCTTTGTCGATATAACTTTGCCACAAAAAGCTCTATGCCTCTCATCAAGGTGGTTTTATTTTGTCAGCAAAGCAGGAGAGTTTTGTTGGCCGGATCAGCATTATAGTGTGTACACCTCCACTGTCTTGTCAATGAAATCTAACTTTTGTCAACAAAACTCTGTAGTGTAGACCAGGCCTTGGGCTAGACTGCTCCCTGCTCTGTCCTGCCCTGAGGGCCAGAACTTCCTTTACAGACTACTAATTGCTCTCTATCCCACAGTCTCCTGGTTGGGGTAATGACTGCTTGTGCTCTGCCCCTCCTAAAGGGCCCAAGCCCTAGGACTCTTGATTGGTGGCAGTCCTAGCCAGGAGACTCTGGGCTAAGGACTGCTGACTACTCTGCCCCGCCCAAGGGGGCTAGCACTCCAGATTATTAATGGTTATTTGCCCCTACTATGAGGCTACAAGCTATGGATTGCTTACTGCTCAGCCCTGCCAGCAGGACCTGAGCCAGAGTGCTGCTGCCTAATGCAGTGAGGTGGAGTGGCCTCTCTTCCCACTTGAGAGCGAGAGACCACAGTTTTCCACTCCCCATCCCATTCCAACTTTGCAGGCTATAAATACATATAATGTTTGGATACTGACAATTTTCCCTTCCCCTTAAAAAAAAAAGTTTTCTGAAAACACCACCTACCAAGAAGTTTATCATTCTGTAAATTAACAACAACAAAAAACCCAGGAAGTGAACTTGGACCTTATCTAGTGTACGTATTGTGTTAGGAACAAGAGAAAAACCCTACCTGCTTACATGGTATTACTACTAATATTATGAACAGTGTTTTAAAGGGTATAACCAAATAGCTTTACAAGTCCACACTAAAACGAATTCATAGCTCAAAGTTAAGCTAACATATTTTCTTGCAATATTGTAATACACAATACATATTTAAACACAAAATTATTCAATTACAACTGCTGATTTTTGCAAATCAAGGTTTTAAACTCTTCAACCACAAGCACTTCAAGTACTACAGAATTAATCCAGGAATTTCTAATACAATTTCTTATTACAACAATCTACATTTAAAAAACCTAAACACTTGTAACCTTTTACTTCATATTACAAGAGCAACAACAGTCTCAGGATTTATATGGAAAGAGCTATATAACTGATTTCACCTAAAAGGATCCCAAAGCAGGTCATATGCAGGAACATGCGAACACAAAAATTCCATCACTGAAGTAGTTATCACTTGGGTATAACGTGGGAGCTATTTAACACCACACAGTAACATTACACAAAATGGTTTGACCAAAATCCATTCAAAACCAACATGCAGTGGGGAATTCACAAGGACACCATGTAATTATTGAATTTTTAAAAAATATTTCATACCTTCAAAATGGCCAGCAACTCCATCTCTAACGTTACATATTTTTTAATGCAAACAGTTGCTGTTAATCCAAAAATTCAATATTAATATTCTTTGCATTTTACTGGACATGCTAGTTTAATCAAAAATAAGCACAAATAGTACAGGAAATTTTATTTTTTACACAAACCTATAGATTTGGCTTGAGTTTCTGAAGTTCACACAGAAAAGAACCTTCCAGTGGTTAGTTATAGTACTTAAAATATTTCAAGTATTTACTACAGAAAACTACAGTAGAACCTCAGAGTTGCAAACACCAGAGTTATGAACTGATCAGTCAATCCCACACCTGGTTTGGAACCACAAGTATGCAGTCAGGCAGCAGCAAACACCAAAAAAAACAAAAAACAAATACAGTACAGTACTGTGTTAAATGTAAACTACTAAAAAAAAAAAAAAAGGAAAAGCAGCATTTTTCTTCTGCATATTAAAGTTTCAAAGCTGTATTAAGTCAGTGTTCAGTTGTAAACTTTTGAAAGAACACCATAACACTGTGTTCAGTTACAAAAATTTCAGAGTTATGAACAACCTCCATTCCCAAGGTGTTCATAACTCTGAGGTTCTACTATACACAGACCTTTGGTTTTTCTAAATACTTTTTAGAAATACATATTGTTTCAGTATCTACATTCAGTTAAATGAGCTTTAGGTTCTCTAAATGGAGGTGGTAGGCATCTTCATATTTCCCAACAGGATGATCTTGAGGGCTAAAACTAATGTTTTTGTTCAAAAGCACTGAAAATGAGATCAAATAAAATTTTGGAAACTAATTTAGCAGTTGACTTAAAAAATTAATGTTTGTTCAGTCCTCTAAAAATGCAGCAATACGTACATGATAAACATCAGGATTTAGCAATTGCTAAACTGATTTCCAGTATTACAATGGTAATACAGACTCTTTCATTCCTACTTTGCATCAAATTGTCAAGACAGAAGATTCCTGCTTGATTACAGGTTTTTTCCTGGTTTACTCTTTTCAAATTAGATATCTAATATCTAATAGGCAACAAGTGAAGTGATTGCACTGGACTTTTTTTAAACATTTACTTTCATTATAACTATTACTAACCGAAAGTATGTATTATACTATCTAGCAAAATTTGTAAAGATGAACTTAGTAACCAGAGTGAAAATCAGTTAAAAGCATTCTGCATCTCACCTTCGTGCTGAGACTAGAGATAGGGAAAGGGCAAAGAAGAGAAAGTTGTTCTCATGGACAGTCTATAGTTTGAAGTTGAGACACACCTTTCACATCAGAGGGCAGCACTTGCTTTAATGGATATCCTTGGAATTTTGATTTTAGAGGGCTCTAGGAAGAATAGGAGATAGTGACCTATCAGCAGGCCAGGCAAGGACTTTGTAGCATTCCATAATGCACAGCTATTGACCAAGTGGTTCCTAACATACCTGGATTCATCCTCACAAGACACCATGGTATCCAGATAACTTGCAAGAAGAGCAACAAGAGACAAGATGGCTAGAATATCAGTGCCAGAAGTCTCATTCCAAATATTGCAACAAATAGTTTCTGATATCTTATGAGATGGAGGAGGCAAATGAAGTTTTCTTCCAGCATCTACATACATGGCCTCTTACTGCCTTGGCTGCAGAAACAAGGGCAATGCACAACACACGAGTCAATGGACACTGCTGCAAATCATTCCGGCAGACCCACATTTGAATCCATATAGGGACCATCACTCGAAGAAACAAAAACTGAACAAACAGAACTATTCTCAGAAACTTGTTAAATGTGGGCTGTTTCCACCTGGAAACAAAGTCTAGCATTTCTCACTGAGGAATTTTCACATTATTTTGCAGATAAATTCACTTGGATTCGGACTGAGCTGTATGTCACAATGATAGGGCTAGGTCTGGAAAAAAGTCTTCTTTGCTGGAGTTTTAGTTAGCATCGCTCACTGAACTTCTGGAAGTGCTAAGAGATTTGCAGATTGTCACCTGTGAATTAGAATGGTGAAGGCCAACAGGGAGGTATTGAGCCCCATTATTGTAATTGTCTGCCTGCTTCTTTTAACCTTTTTTTTTTTTAAATCATCTTTGGTCACAAAACATTATTTAATGAAGACAAACACTCCATTTACTGTCAATGTCTCAAACCCTCCTTTCATTTCAAAGGAAAATAATTCAAGTTGCACAGATGAAATTTTGACAATTCCTTGAGTGTTCAGGTTTCCTTGATCCCAGTCCATTTGTTTAGTGCTAGCCCTAGGTATAACAAGGATACTGCATCCATTGTGTTGGTTGATTTCCTCCTTCTGGGGTGGATGAAGATAGAAGGCTTATGAGGATTCTTCAGATCTTTCAGCCACTTTCAGTGCTGTTAAAAATAAGGTGTTGTTGATATACCAGCAGACCCTATCAGGAGTAGACAGAGGAATTCAAGTTTTCTTTCCAAATTTCTTTCCAAAAATTGCCAGAATGTAATACTGGACAATAGTTCATCTGCCCAGATGACACACTCATTCAGGGTTTCAAAGAGTCCCGCTGTCACCCATCATATTCAATATTTATGAGGCCCCATATACTTCAGAGATGGCAGACAGTAGCCAAACAGCAAACAGAATGCAGCACAACAGACAGAGATGAAGACATACATTTTGTTCTTTAGGATTATGCATGATGTCACTCTTACAAAATCCATCATAGAATCCTGAGCATGCACAGAGAGGTACAGTTTAAAATTTTTTGAAAAATAAACAGCATGAAATTCAATTTATCTTTCTTGAGGATGAAAATAATCCAGCTCTCCTTCAATTTGAACTTTTGGGTCCAATGTGACTAAATATTTCGAACAAATAAGCCATCCATCCCCATTCAAGCTGATCCTAAAAGCTTTACTAATCCTCTGTGTATTTTTTAATTTTCTTTTTAAAGCTGCCTCAGCAAAATACTTTTCCCTTCCCATTCCTTCTTAATTTAGATTGACAGTAGAATCATCCAGACTTTGGGGAATTCAGTAGAGTGGAAATACAGGGAAGGACGTTCTCCTGTATTCAGTGTGGCTCCTCCAAGCTTTGTTTTCAAAAGCACCATACAATCAAGTAACTCATCTTCACAAGCCCCTCCTAAAAGAAAGGAAAGTATGGGGGAAACAGAAGTGGTGAGGTTATATTATTTGCCAGGGAAGGTACTGGACTGGGATTCTGGAGACCCAGGTTCTATTTCTGGTTTCCCCGTTAACTTGTGTGACCAAATCATTTCATCTCTCTTTATCTTTATTTTCTCTTCCCACCCTTTGTCTATTTAAAATGTAAGATCATCAGGGCAGGGATTGTCTCTTACAATGAACATAGACAGCACCTAACACAATGGGGTCCTAATCTCAACTGGAGCCACAACAGACTACCTTAATATAAATAAATTATTAAGATAATAAAAAGAGTGGAGGGGCATATAAGTACTTATGTAGACAGATTTAGAACGTGTAGGAGCTATAAAACTGCAGCACAAATTAAGGTTGGACTAAAGCTTTCATTGTTTCCTGTTGCTGTGTATGAAATTGGTTTAAATACTATATATGTAAAGAAGTGCTACAGGCTATATAGTCCCATGTAGGATAAAAAAGGCTGTAACAAGCTTTTAGCACAATGTCATTTGAACTAGAATTGCATAGGCAATGGCAGCAGATCAGTCTTTACAGAAAAAGAATGCTTTCATTTCAGTCAGCTGTTAATCTCTTCAGTATTCTGATCCAATGAGAACTTTCCTGAAGTACCTGTTTTTAGATGCAGAACAGCTTCTCCTGAAACCATAATAGTTATTTTCTGCTGGGAATTTGCATAACTGGGATTGAAATAGCTATACCATGCTAAAAACAGGTATAGGTTTAACGTAGTTTATCCATCGAGTAGGCTCATCAGCAGTTTTATCTGCCACTTCTATCAGTTGGGGGAAGAAGTCCTAAAATGTATAAAAATTATTACATTAAATAACAGGAGGAATAGATTTCAAATATGTTTATATCTGAACCTTCCCTCAAAGTTTTCTTCCCCAGTAAAAAGAAAGGTTTCTTAATTTAAGTGTTTGGTAGGTTGTTTTTTTTAACTTCCATCTGTTAAAGTTGAATATCTATTGTATAAGAGGATTAACACATTTCTAAGTATACAGTCACAGTGAGATGTAGGAACTTCTTGCACAAAATATTAGCTGCCAGGAAGACTACATTCTATTACCACCCGCCTTCTCATATATTAATGTTTACAGAAAATGCAACACAACAGTAAAGAAATTCAGACAGGGAAAACTGCTGACTCAAATGATCTTGCATGTGACATTCCTTACAGATTTAGGAGATCCCTGCTCTAACCCTTGGAAAAACTATGACAAAAACATTGCATTATTAGCTGGCATTCTACCAAGCAGCTGCATGTGAGACGTCTTGGTGAAAAGCTGACATAAGGAATGCTGTTACACAGCATTCCTGATCATCATCCAGCTAGATCAGATTTCAAACTTCTACTTCAGTAAAACAACAAGCCTCAGTACCAACCTTCTAAGTTCACAGACAAAAATGGTGAGACAGAAAATTACTGTAAGACACTCATTCTACCAATATCAAAACATTTCTGAACAGTTTTTAAAAAGTAGTAAATACACCACACACACTTCGCTTAAAAAAAAGCAAAGATTTTCTTAAGTGTCTGATACCATGAGAAAACATATATATGAAAGTTAGAGACTGACCTAAATTATAGTTAGTCAACTTTACTTATGGTGCATTTTTACTTCTAGTACTTGTGTAGTCCTGCCCTTTGAATGGATTTTAAAAATTACAGCATTTTAGTCAATAGGCTTGCAGCAAACTTTTGCTGTATTCAAACTGACCAACTCCAAACCACCACAAAACAACTGCAAACTCACTGATCATAGCTATCCTGAAAAGAGTATTTGCTTCCTATTTTCACTATGTTTCTCTAAGAAATATAATCTTATGCAAACATAATAAAAACACACATACAGGAAGACAAAAATATTACTAGAAAGTTTATTATTAAATCTTGCAATAGCCTTCAAATATTTGAAACAGAAAAAAATAAAGAAAGTATTCATATAAATAACAGGTTTCTGATGATTTTACAATCCATTTAAATCTCACTCATATTTTACTTTTCACATGAGTAAACCTTGATGAACATGAAAAGCAAGGAATTCAGGCACTACTCACAGTGATTATTCATTGTATCCAATATCTGGATCCTATTTTCTTCTCAATATTAATTTTCTATTTTTAATATTAAATATTACTAAAAATCAAAGGCCATTCAGTAGTGTTTATGAAATTGCATTTTTTGTGGATTTTGGTTTTATAGCAAAATAATATTAACTCACAATACTCCACAAAGTCCTGCAAACCACACAACAGGAAAATTACTTTTTGTTTACAAGACGATATATAATTTTTACTCCAATATTTATAGGATAGTACCAACCATATTAGGTACTCAAATAAATTGAAAGAATGTTCCACTCTTTGCATATTCAAACTTTAAAACCTTATTCTTTATTCCTATGGTTTCTGAATGCATGTAGGGGGTCAAGACTGATATTTCCAACTATTCATCCCAAACTGGTTAGCTGCATGCTTCTAATACAACTAGTTGCAGAAACAAGATTAATGATGATTAACAATGGCCCCTGCTATGCAGGGAAATGTCTTCTAGCTGTTCTTAAGAGCCAATATGGATAGGATGGGCAAAATGTGGTAGTTTTCACTCTGCCCTGAGACTCACGCACAAAGACAAAAGAAATCTTACTGAAATCAATAAAGTTTGCTGGAGGAAAGATTTTAGGGTTTGGTCCTTTCAAGTAACACAGTTGCCTGAGCTGGTACAAACATTTTTTAAAATGGTTCATGAGAACACTTGGAGCCAAGAAGAGGTTTCAGTAACTGTATTAACAATTTTTGCCACATCCACATTTGCCAACACAATCACATTACCTAAAGCCACTTTCAACATCAGTTCTTGAAAGCTGCTTCAGAACACACACTAGGAAAGCTTCAGTAAAGGAAATGTTTTTCATATATTGAAGAAGCCCCACTCATGGCAGCAATCATAGAGTCCATAATGTATGGAATGAGAGAAATGATGCTTCCCATCTAAACCAGTATTTCTACCATTGCTACCATTGGTGGAGCTGTGCTGATGCAGAAAATCCTTACAAAAATTCCCAGTGTAAACACAACATTCCTGTACAGGCAGGTCACAATTAGCATTCAACATTAATACTCTTTAAGGCCAACCTACACTGCCAAAACATCTCTGGGGTTGGGGGAGAGAAGAAACCATGTTATAATAATGATGTCACCTGTGTAGATGAGGCCAAATCATGTTATAACTATGTTCCGAAACCATGTTATAACCCATGGGCTCTTAAGCTCTTGTTTACAATAGGCTTATTTCTCTAAAATTTCCCAACCACCACCACTGATTCAGCTCTAATGTAGGTAGCACTGGTCTAGGCAATGCGCCATACTCTGCTGGAAGTTCAGTGTATGGAACAAAGCTGTTCTGAGCAGGTTTAGACATGAGAACTTAAGATTCCAGTATACCCACCAGAAGTCTTGCATTCACTAGGTCTATCGTTGGTGGAGCTGAAACTATGGGGAAAAAACTGGAAAACATAGTGCAAACACTCCCTAAAATAGATTAGCAAGGTTTATACACCTTGTTCCTATTGTTATGCCTTTGTGGGTGCACAAATAAGAGTAAACCTTTATTGAAAAACAGAAGAGCGAAGTGCACAATGGAACTTTTAGTGTGTGGTAACAGGGTCTGCATGGCAAGCTAGTACACTGTAGATTTACACAGCTTGTCACACAGTAACTCTCTGTATAGATACACCCAAAGGAATCTTGCCTCCCAATAACAACTAGAGTCCAGTAGCACCTTAAAGACTAACAAATTTCTGCAGGCATAAGCTTTCGTGGGCTGCAATCCACTTTATAAGACGCATGAAATGGAAATCCACGAATGCAGCCCACAAAAGCTTATGCCCTCAGAAATTTGTTAGTCTTTAAGGTGCTACAGGACTCTCGTTTTTGCTGTATTCAGACTAACATGGCTATCCCTCTGGAACTCGCCTCCCAAAGGAATCAGAAACTTATTACATCCAAATCATATTTGAATGCAAGTGTTTTTAACAGAATTCTAACAATTATCCTAGCCAATGTGGAAAGAAGTTTTTCTTCTGAGAATGGTGCTAACCCAAAACACACCATCAAAGCCATGCCCCTTTATAACATGGTTATTGGTGAGAAGTGGGAAAGAGCATTGTATTCCAGGATGGAGGAATCAAGCAAGACAGAGAAGGACATTCAAGATGGGTCAGGTCAGTATTACCAGGCCAGCAAAGAACAGAACAACTTCGCTCCCACATTAGGGACTAAGATACTTTAAAAAAAAAAAAAAAAAAAAAAAAAAAAAAAAAAAAGTAAATCCAATACACCACCAAGTCAGTCCATAGTGCTATGCTATGCTATGCTAACCCAGGTTTGATTCCCAGTCTGTGCCCCTATTTACATGACAGAGCCTGGGAGTACAGTTTAGGAAAGCTGATAGCCACTAGATAAGGCCTAAAAGAGTAGGCTGCATTAAAATGAGAGGCACAATAAGGAAAGATCATCAGGACTCCAATAGGAACAGCAAAGATTGCTCCTTCCCCCACCCAGAGAAAAAAACAAAACAAATCAGACATCTCAAAGCATTTCTTCCTTCTAGTAAAAAGCAAATATGCAGAAGATCTTTGAAATATTAAGGGCAAAAAAAATTATGAAACCGTCATATGGGCTCAGAAGAAAAAAAAAAGTGTCTATGCAGAAGGAATACAGAGTATGAAACTGTATAGGTTACCTGACCATAAAATATAGTTGCTATCTGCAAGTAAGTAGAGGCAAGCCTAAAGTTTTATTCTATAGCCTGGTGAAGATCTAGTACTTCTCCAGCTCCAGAAAATTCAAGCACTTGATTCTGTGCACATCACTGAATACATATACTCTTTCTGCCACACCTATAATCATAGCAAAAAAAGAAATTCCCACACACAAACTTCATTCTAATCAGCTGCATTTGTACTCCGATACCAATTCAATTAAAAACATAAATAGTAACAGCCATGCTCAGATGGCCCCATTAGAATCAGGATACCGCTGTGCTAAGCGCTAAAGATTACAGTTAAATATCTACCTCAGCCCCAACTCCATCTCCTTGCTCACTGTCCATCTACTTTTTGATACAGAATATCCAAGTTACATCAAAAATATCACTGGAAACCAAGTTTCAGAGTTCATGTAAGGGACAGCAGTGTCCTGTATTTTGTAACACTTTGCTGACCCTTGATTCAAGAACAGTTATTTACCATACCTTACAAGAGCTTTGAAACTTACTTATTTTCCTTGCTCTCTAATGGGAAAGGCATTTTTCCCCCTCAAAAGAAAGGCTCTCCTTAGAAGCAAGTGGCCAGGCTGCAGTCTGTAGAACACTGCAAAGGAGTTCACTAACACAAGCAGCGTAACTAGATGGAGAATGTATAACAAATCCACCAATACAGTCATTCCCCTAACATCCCAAATAAAAAGAATAGTCCTGTAATTCAAGCATTGGACTAGGACACAGAAATTCTACCTTGGTTCCCCATATTTAAAATGTAATAGTTTCATAGAATTTAAGACCAGAAGGGACTATTATTAGATTACCTAGCCTGACCACTGGGATACCATAGACTGCTAAATTTTACACAGTTACCCCTATACTGAGCCAAAGAACTTGGGTTAGACTAAAGCATTTCAGTTCTCAAGAAACTAACTTGTGTGCTACAAGTAGAGAACAGGAAAGACCGAGGTACCACCAATGTCCGAAGAACCTGCAGTGTCAGGGAATTGAGTAGGTGACATATGCCCATATGATCCTAGCAAGCAATCCAGACACCATGCCGCAGAGGAGCTGAAAACCCCCAAGGTCCCTGTCAATCTGTCCTCGGAGAAAATGCTCTCTCAAATTCTAAACCTAGCAATGAGTCTGGCACTGTGCATGTGAGCAAGACGCACCAGCCTAGCTTCTGAGAAAAAGGATTCACTGTACCATCTCGGAGCACTGGTCTACCCAGTCATTTGTTCTGTCGCCAGTTGTGGCCAAACTTTGATGCTTCAGAGGAGGGGAGAAGGGAAATGGAATATATCAAACCAATTGTGCTTTAGTGGAAAAATTCCTTCCTGACCCCTGCAGGTGACCAACTGAAACATGAGACTTGATTACAGCCATTGTTTTAATACAGAGCTGTTAAAATGTTATCACCATATGAGGGCAATGCAGAACTTCCTGTTCTCCCTATGAAAAAAGGAACAAACAAAGCGATTCACAGATTCAGATTCAAAGTGCAGAAGGGACCACCACAACCATCTAATCCAAACCCTATACACACACACCCCCATACATAGTCCACAGAATTTCTCCGAGAAACTGGATTAAAGCATATGGGTTAGAAAGATATCTAATCTCGCTTTAAAGACTACGAACAACGAACGGTGATTCCAAAACCTCCCATGTAAACTGTTCCAGTTTTTAAATTACGTTCACTGCTAAGAAATTGAATCTTATTTCAAGGCTAAATTTGTCCAACTCCAACTTCCAGCCACTGTACCTTGTTATAAATTTGTCAGCAAGTTTGAAAAGCTTACCACTGTCAGATATCCATGTGTAAGTACCTATGAACAGCGATCAAGTCACCTCAATCTTCTCTTCCATAAACTGAATAGGTTGAGCTCCCTGAAACTCTCAAAGACTTGTTTTCCAGACTCTGGATCACTTCTGTAGCCCTTCTTTGAACTCTCACCATTATTCCCACATCCTTCTTGAAGCATGGACACCAGAACTGTACATAGTATTCTAACAGTAATCTTACCGATGCTGTGTTCAGAGACAAGGTAACTTCCCTACTTCTACTTGACATTCCCCTTTTTATACATCTGAGGATTGCATTAGCCCTTTTTGCCACAGCACTGCATTGAAAGCTCACGCAAATGTAGTCGTAAGTCCTTCTGCGAGTCTCTGCTTTCCAATACCGTCTCCCTTCCTGTAGGTGCAGCCTGCATTCTTTGTTCCCAGATGTATTATCTGGCATTTGGCTGTATTAAAATGCATTTTTTTAGACTGTGACCATTTAATCAAGTGATTGAGCTCGCTATCAGTAATCTGTCATTATTTACTATCCCACCAATCCTTATCTGCAAATTTTACTAGCGAAAATTTTATATTATGTCTGAATCACTGATAAAAATATTGAATAGCATTGAATCATAAACCGATCCCTGTTGGACCCTCCTCGAAACAGCCCCATTCACTAATGTTTCACTACTAGCAACTATATTTTGAGATCTGTAAGTGATACAGTTTTTAATCCAGCTAGTGTGTCCTATAGGTCTATATAATGCAAGTTTTTTAATCAAAACGTCATCTGGTACTTAGTCAAATGTTTTGGAGACATCCAAGTAAATCATAACAGCACAATTTACCAATCTGACCCATTATCTTGTCAAAAAAAGACCACAAGTTTGTTTGACAAGACCCACCTTTCATTAACCATTTTGACTAACATCATATTTTTAGCCTATAATTCTTTGTAGATATTATTACATTTTTTTGTCAGGGAACTATAAATCCCCTAAAGGGTTATCCCTTTAAAATGAGGATACTGCTACTTCCCTACCTCTGAGGGCTGTTAAACGCTGAATTCATTAGTGTATCTGAAGTGCTCATATACTATGGTGATGAATATCTCAGTATGTCCTATTTAAAAAAAAAGATGCACACACCAACTATGGTACAGGAGCCAGCACACAACACAGATCCTCAGCACGCAAAAAGTGCAGATTCTCTGAATGGGTTCCCAAAATCTTGCTCATCCATCCCTTTTCTACACCAGAATTTGACCAGTATCACTAAATCTGAACCTCTAAGAGTCACAGTTGAGAGTGCAGTATTTAGCCCTTGGTTAAAGTATTGAAAAAGACAGATATTTCTAAAAATGCTTGAAAGATTCTTTTATATCCCAATTTAGTAGTAAAGATTTCATCAAGACAAATACTTAAGATTTCCTTTAACAATACTACTCAGTAAGAGCTCAGAATTGATAACGCACTGAAGGACATAATGCGCAGATGTAAAAGTGGGTAATCACCATTGTGTCTTTTCCATTTCTAATTTCTGTGTTGCAGAACTTATTTGTAAATATGCATTAAAACTATTCTTTGAAACATGCATCAGTATATTTAGCTTGACCTACACAACTTTGGAAGTCTCTGATTTTTCCAGTTGAAAATGGGCAGCAGCTTCCAATGAGTGTTCATCTTCTAAAACATGTATATAATTTAGCCTTTATCCTAATTAACCTCCTGAGTAGAATATTCGTATTACAATGCAGTCTCTTCCTTCAGTCAGCATCTTGTATTTTTAAATACAACTAATAAATATATACACTGAACTGATTGTTTTCTGACAAAAGTTCAACCTAAATTGCACAACTACAGTACATATACTTTACTGTAAAATAAATATTAGCTTTTGATGCTGTCTCAGCCAACTACGGTGTTAAAATAGTTGCTTTTTTTTGCTTGCAGGTAATATCTTTATATTATTTCAATTTACAATGCTGTTTTCCTTTATTAAGTAAAAAAACTAAAAGAAAAAAGAAAAATGCAACTTACCCCCATTATCTGTTCTCTTTAAAGCACCATCCTTATGAGGGCATAATTCACATCTCTGAAAAGCAAACACAAAACAAAGAATTGGAATGATCATCACAATATTAGAAGAGAAACCACACATTATACAAACGTATCATTACAATTGTCTTCTGTAATTGACCGATTACAGTTTATTAGAAGTAAGTAGACAAACATTTCCATTAATCTAAACAATGCTAGTATTACCGAGCTCTCAGGGAATTAAGCTGCTAATTTCTGATATGTCTCAAACCATGTCACTGTACTCACTTACACAGGAAAAAGTTACTTTTAATTCTACTTCTCTCCAGATATCTTTCAGGATTCTCATTTTTGGATCTCCACTCCCTAGAAAAACAAACATATACCGCCAAGGATTTGGGCAGGGATGGGCTAGTTCAGTAGATCCCAACCTTTTTGGCTCGATGGCCAGAGGTATCATTTTTACAACCCTGAAGGACCACCATTCTCCACCAGCAGCTCCCTCCTCCCTTCCCCCCCCCTTGCAGCCAGACGAAGGAGTTCAGCAAGGAGGCTGCCTCCTCCTCACTGATCTCCTGTCCCCTTGGCTGCTGCAATGCACTCTGCCTGGGTCCTTAGGCAGCAGCTCCCCACGTAGCCAGGGGGAGGGGAGCAGTGGGCCACTTTGAAAGCCCCCACGGGCCACGGATTGGGAACCACTGGGCTAGTCCCAAAGAAACCAGGATGCAACCGCAGACTGTGTGTGATATATTTGTTTCCACCAGGATCTCAGGGTTCACGGGAGCTATGGATACAATGAATACAGATGCAGACATAAGACTCAACAATCGTAGCATGGTCCAAGCTGTCACCTGCTGGCTCTTACTTCTCCCTCCTGACACGACTGATATCTTGCATCCTGTTTCAAGACAGCAGGTTTTGAGCTGAGCCTTGTATATCAGGGCTCCATTGGCAACAAGTGGGGACACTGGAGGAATTAGGATTTGTGACAAGTAACCCAAACACCTCAATGGTGAATGGCCTATTCTTTTGACATTCTCCAGGATCAGCTATGGCTGCATCCACCAAGCTTCTTGGTGGAAAACTGACCTAGCAACATCCTGGAGCAGTATGCACTACTTCTTAACCAGTTCAGAAACAGGAGCAATCGGGAAAGCATAGGAGGCACCTCACTTCACCAACTGCTCCAAAATAGCATGCAAGAGCACAGCAATGGGACAGGAGGTCTTGGTCCAGACATCTAGTGCTTGTGGCCTTTATATATTCCTAGACTGATACTAATTCAACCCCCACAACCAGCATTTTAAGAATCTGAGGTAAAGTCAGATCCTCACATGCAGATTTATTGTACTATCTATTCCTTGAGTGGAGATATACTTGGCATCAATAGAGAATGCCAGTTCACCTGAATCCTGACCTATCCACTTGCTCTCACTCAGATGGCTGGCTGATCATGGTGAGGTGACAGAAGAGCCTACAACAGACAGTGCCTTTAAAGTACAGGTGTCAAACTCATTTAATGAAAAGTGACGAATTCCATTCTTAATTAAATTTCTTTCAATCTATAGCAGAACTCTCACTAGCGACAATAGAAGGCTTGCACAAATATCAAAGGTACAATTTGGCTTTAGTTACTAAAACTTTTCATTACTTATTATTTGTTCAGTACACTGTTGTCATTCAGCACCACACCAAGGAATGGGGGTGGCCTTTAGAACCATTGCTATTTTTGCCCTTTGTTTTTCCTTCATCCCCATCCTCTCCTATCCATATCTTCTCCTTTCTTCTCTCAACATTTTCTTCCTTGTAGCACCTTTCAATTCCCACATGCTACAGGCTTCACTTTCATCCTTCCCTCATGGCATCTGCTAAAACGATCAGCAGTTAAATAATTAATGCTTTCACGAAGGGCTCATCATGTGGCTTTAGAATTAGTTAGTGAAGAGACGGTTTTCAACTCTTTTCAGTGATTATTTTCAGGCTGCCTGCAGACTCAGGCAGACAACACTATATCAGTTACACTCAGTTCACATTTCTGAAGGATTTATTTGCAATCAGAAGTGCTATTTTTTTTAATTAAAACAAATTCTGCAGAATCTGCATAGGTCATGCAGGCCACAAAAATACATCTTGTGTGTGATGTGTTTGACAGACACCTGCTCTCTCAAGGGCATCAAACACTAGCTGCACTGAGGTCCCTCAAAGGGAGTACACTGGGTTCAAAATCAATTCTCAAAACACTAAAAGAGCTAATTCCACATCATGTGGGCAATCTTGGCACAATAAGCACTATAATTGTGCAAATAACTCAAAAAATCTTGACACAAGACCAAGTCAGCACTGAAGGTAATTACCTCAGCCTCAGAGATTGGCATGGCTAGATCCCCAAATGTACATTACCACAGAAACCTCTCAGAGCAATTTCCCAATCCTAAATACATATGGAGGAGGGATACAAGAGACTTCAAGTGCTAAGGCGCATGAAGTTATTAAAGGCTTCAGCACTGGCAAGTCAGCAGCTTGCTTTCTCCCATTGCTCTTTGCCTATTGCCTCATCCAATACTACTACAACTGACTTTAGGCATCAGTATCTGTACATGGCAAAATCTCTGGCAGGAATTACACAAGATGCTTCAGTGGAGGTGGTGAAGCTACCCCAGTGGACACAGGGGAGAAAACTGATGTCTGAACTACTTGCATTAGTGCACACCCAAATCCATCCAGAGGTGAGGCCAACTCAGTCTTTCCCCTTTCCAAGCACTCTGGTCTGATCTCATGCTGAGCTTAAGGGAATTTCTAGAGTGAAAGTACCTCAAGAAAGGCTTGAAGGCATTGCCTAGGACACTTGTGTATTTGAAACAATATGTGCCCCAAACACTCCTTTCACAGTGCACATAGAAGAGAATGTAACACGTGCCCTTTCATAATAGGCACTCTTCTGGGGTTAAGGAAGCATACATAGGTCATCCTGAAAGGACATAAAAAACCCTAATACACACACACAAGGCAAGTAAATGATGTTTGCAGAACTCTCAAGTGTTAACGAAAAGAGCTGAAACCCTCAGTGCCTGAAGCAGACCTACACCACAAAATTATAGGTTACTTACCCATAACTGAAAGTTCTTCAGGATATGTGGACGATATCTGTTTTCCACATGAGTGTATGGACCATGCATCTGAGATTGGAAAATCTTGCAAGTAGCATCCATTGGTCCATGCCAACGCCTTGGCTCTCCTCACATTCAGCACCAAGGGGATAAAGGGAGTTGTGGACTGACCATCTCTCCAGTTCTTCTCTACCACAAATCAAGTCATGATCCGAAGCAGAGGGGAAGGAGGATGGCTAGTGGAATACAGATAGGAACCACACATCTCAAAGAACTCCCAGTTACAAGTAAGTAATCTCCATTTCTTCTTCAAGTGCTGGTCCTATGTGTATTCCATATGTTGGTGACTGGCAAGCAGTACTCAAACGGGGGAAGGGAGTGAGAAGATGTAGGCAGTATAGATGTCTAACACTGCAATTCCTAGGGCTACTTTGGCAGAAGAGGCTTGGACAAAGTGTAATGCTTTGTGACTGTGTGAATGGAACTCTAGGTTGCTGCCTTACAGATGTCCATCATAGGCAGTTCTCGAAGAGACACTACTGAGTTCATCTGTGCTCTTGTAGAATGAGACTTCACCCCATCTACATAAGAATATAAGAACGGCCATACTGGGTCAGACCAATGGTCCATCTAGCCCAGTAGCCTGTCTTCCTACAGTGGCCAATGCCAGATGCTTCAAAGGAAATTAACTGAAGAGGTAACCATCAAGTGATCCATCCCATTGCCCATTCCCAACTTCTGGTAAACAGAGGCTAGGGATGCTTCAGAGCATGATTTTACATCCATGCCCATCCTGGCCAATAGCCATTGATTGACCTATCCTCCATGAACTTATCTAGTTCTTTTTGTTATTGTCTTGGCCTTCACAACATCCTCGGGCAAAGAATTACACAGGCTGACTGTGCACTGTGTGAAGAAATACTTCCTTTTGTTCGTTTTACACCTGTTACCTACTAATTTCATTCAGTGACCTAGTTCTTGTGTTGAGAAGTAGAAAAATAACACTTCCTTATTTACTTTCTCCACATCAGTCATGATTTTATATCTCATATGCCCCTTAGTCGTCTCTTGTCCAAGCTGAAAAGTCCCAGTCTGATTAATTTCTCCTCATATGGAAGCTATTTTAGTTGCCCTTTTCTGTACCTTTTCCAACTCCAATATATCTTTTTTGAGATGGGGCAACCAGATCCACACACACTATTCAAAATGTGGACATATCATTGATTTATAAAGAGGCAATATGATATTTTCTGTCTTATCATCTATCCCTTTCCTAATGATTCCCAACATTGTTAATGTGTAGTGGCAGTCAAAAAACCTGAGTGGATGTTTTCAGATAACTATCCATAATGACTCGAAAATCTCTTTCTTGAATGGTAATGTCTAATTTAAATCTGGGGGAGGAGAACTGCTAACAGAAATCAAAGGAGGATACAGCTAGAAATCAACTTTGAAAATCTGAGCAGATCTTGCTAGTCCCCAGAATTGCTTTGCTATAGCAATTAATAGTATAGGTGATTTTTTTTTGTTTGGTTTCATTCTTTGTAGGCAGAATGCCAATGCTCATCTGATATCAAGAGAACAAAGTCTTCTCTCCTTGCTAGAGGAACAAAGCTTTGGGAAGAATACCAGTAAGTGAACTAATTGGTTTATGTGGAACTCAGAAACTACTTTTGGGATGAATTTCAGGTGGAGGCGAAGGAATACCTTCTCTTCATAAAACGTAGCGTGTAGCAAGTCAGATACATGGGCCCCCAGATCACCTACCCTTTCCGGTTGACATAAATGTGACCAGGAAGGCGACCTTCATAGACAGGTGGAACACTGAGCACGTGGTCAGCGATTTGAAAGGTGGCCCAGTAAGTGCTGATGTATAAGTATGTTAGCTTTGTTACTAGTGGGAAGGTCCTAGTCAGACCCTTTAGGAATCTGGTTGCTACCAGGGAGGCTTAGGCAGACCTAAATCCTTGGGATCTGCACATGAACACTCATTTGACTTGGAAGGAGTCAGGGAGGGATCCCTTCTCCTGGAAGCAGGGTTTTATGTCAGAGAGAACGCCTTACCCTCATAAAAAGCCTGAGACAATGGGTCTTTAGATTTATCTAATCTGGCCTCTGCTTCTGAGCTAGTGCTTGAGGACTGAGGCCAATTTACTGGGGAGTCTCCCCATTCTAGATCTGACTGTGGCCTCATGGCTCTCTCCATGAGGTGCTCTCTCAGTTGGAGCCTCATCCCTCCCAGATCCAGGATGGGAAGAAAACAGATATTGCACTTTGGCACTGACGGTCATTGCTGACCAAGGAGGGGTGAGGACAGGAGACAGTTTTTAAATCCCAGAATTCTGACAAAAGTCCTACTCCAGAAAAGAGGAACAAAGAAGGTGTCCCAATGTGGGGAAAATTAAGCTACACTAACTATATATTATACTATAAAAATATTAAACTATATATAATTATATTTATAGATATTAAGATGATGTGAGGATAGCTCCAAAAGCAAGGATTCTAACTTAGGCCATGTGGCGGTAAGAAGGAGAGGTGATCAGTGTGCACCTCCTCTTACATCCTGGGTGATAAGCATGAGAAGACGCAGGGCGCAAGTGCAGACCAGCAGACACAACTTGCAAGATTTTTCCGGTCTCAGGTACATCGTGCGAATGTGTACCTACATGTGGAATACCGAAAGGGACAAGTATTCGAAAATCCACTAATATTCCTCAAAGAAATCTGGAAACCCAGAGATGGACCAGAGGTGCCCAAAAGGTTCCAGAATCATCAAAATAAACAGGACTACACTGACTGGAACACATAGGAAAACATCAAAAAAGGGTTCCCAAAGCAGAACAGGTGAAAGACATGGCACCTGAGGGATGTTCTTTCAGTGGCAGAACTTTGGTTCGTTTTGCCTAGCAAAATGAAGATTGTGAGAGGATATGATCGTTTTTTTAAATGTGTCAGGATAGGTAAACAGCAGGGAGGTTGAAGAGTTATTTAAGCTGAAGGCCAATGTCAGCACAAAAACAAATGGATATAAACTGGCCATGGACAAGTTTCAGGCTGCAAATCAAAAGGTTTTTAACCATCAAAGGAGTAAGGTTCTGGGGTTGTGGGGGCAAATATCTTAAAACTAATTAAGTTATCACTTGATAAATTTATAAGTGGGATTGTATGACAAAGTAGCTAGTGACAGTGGAGGCAGGGCTTGGCAGCCTTGATGATCCCTTCAGTTCAGGTCTTATGTTCCTAAAAATCACATGCTTCAGCAGGTCAGCTGCAGAAGTCAGGAAGGGAATTTCCCCACACACACTGTATTTGGGCACTGGGAGCATGTGTATCCTCTCAGCGAATCATCAGAGATGGCCACAGCTGGATGGGGTAGGCTGGTGCTTTGTAGGCTGAGAATTGTCTGAGACGCTTGCTACTTGGTTCTTCACTATCTGTGGAGTCCGAAGGAATTTTCCCCCAGGTCAGACTGGCAAGGAACTTGATGGGTTTTTGCCTCCTTCTGCAGCATGGGATGTGGGTCACTTGTTAGGATCATCTGAGTATATCTTAATTCCCTACTAATTCACAGAATTGGTGCCTCAGTCCCTCTTGTTTTCTGCCTACTGCACACAATAGCTAGACTTCTGAGGGCTATAATACTTCAGTTTAATTCTGGTTGTTGATCTTTGTGTGGAGCTGACTGGATGCTCTTAGTGGCCTGTGTGATATAAAGGATGTCACAACTAAATCTGGTGGTCCTTTCTGGCCTTAAACTCTACAATGGTCAATAAAAGAATTGACTGCAAGTTTCAAAAGGCAGCAGTTGGGGTGGTGTGTGACTATCAGAGGATGAGGAGCAACCTCATACGTCTACATATTGTGACTGCCTTTAGGAATAAAAAGGCTTTAAAGTGAGGGTGTCTTACTCTAGGAAATTGAATCCTAGGAATTCAGAATCCAGCACAGATATCATCCTCAGCTAGTATAAATTGGCAAAGTGCCACTGAAGTTAATGAAGCTATTCCAATTTACAACAGCTAAGAATCTGGCCCAGTATCTTTAAAGTGGAAAGTGTCTTACAGAGGTTTAAACCTGACTGCTCCTTAATCTACCACCAGTGGGCTGTGCTACTCTTGCACCACAGAACTAAGACAGTCCAGAGTTAGTATTCAGACATTGCAGCTTAGCCACACTACTTCTGCTGCCCAACAGTTGAATGCTTCCAAAGCTCTAGAGATAAATGCTGTTGGGAATTTTTATGTATCAGCCACTTTGAATTTTACCTGGATAGAAATTAGTTAAGCATATACAGTGCTCTCATAAGAGAGCAGAATTCAAATTAATTCAACTAGGGTGAGTCAGTTTGAGAGTAAAGGTCAATCCCAGAAAGAAAGCAGCTAACAAATTTTATATGCTAGATCCTGAATCTGCTAGGAAGGGAGTCGCAGTGAGCAGTAAGAATAGAGTGTAAAAAAGATAAAGAAAAGGGTGCGCGCGTGCACGCATGCACATGGTCCATACTACTCCTTTCTGGAATGTACTGTTTGGTTTATTTAGGAATCACTATATAGTTCCTCTTTCCTCCATAGAATCAATCTGTGAAGTGACTTAGGCATTTAGGAGCTTAAAGTGTTACTAACTTTCAATGACACTTTAGGCTCCTAAGTCACTTTTGAAATTTTTCCCTTATTCTGTAGTGCAAGAAAGATTTAGCCTGCATATTTTCTTTAGTAGTAACAGGTGACTCTGTCTCAGGAAGCAGCCATGGAATGGTTTGAGTGAGCCTGAATGCCTTCTGAGACAGGATTTCTGAATATGACATATGCTTCCCTAAGACATTGTTTCATGCATCTGGCAACAAGGTCTTTTTAGGGTGACAAGAAAAGAAGAGATCTGCTGATTTCCTAAAGATGTTCATATATTTCAGGTCTATGGTTACCACTCTTCAGACATCCAGATTGTGCTATATCGTCTCCCAATTGTGCAATGAGTTCAAACACAAAGAGGACAGGGATCTCTGGGAGAAGTTAAAAAAACAGTACTAACCTTAGTCAAAGTACTAGAATATAATTGTGGAAAGTGCACTATGGATCTTGACTGCATAGGATTACTCTCTTGAGCCCCTTCTTATCTATGTGATAGCTACTAAAAACATGCCTTCATAGTTAATGGATAGAGTGATATGGAACTGATCAGTGTAAACAGATGAGATGCTAGAGCTTGCAATATTAACCAAAACTGCCATGAAGGCAACACCAGTTCCATTATCAGTTTTGAAAGATAAGCTGCTCTTAAAAATCTGGACACAAGTGGAGAATCCACTAAGTATTGACACAAACCTATACTGATTACACTTTTCAGGATTAAGATGTGCAGAGAGACAGTGCAGGGCTACCTTGAATAGAGTCCAATATTTTTGGGGAATACAGAGATTCCCATCCCCATCATCCACACAACAAACCACTTTGTTCCTTACTGAGGAGAGCCTTTTTCACTATCTCAGTTTACATAAGATAATAGAAAGCCTATGTCAGACCATAAGCAGTATCCTTTGTATTCCACAATTCCAGAGTTGTGGAATGTATCCTTTTGCTGCTCAAGTGTGCTCCACAATTTGTTTTCATTTGTTTTTTTAATGTTGCTTGCTAACCTGCATGGCAGCAAAAATACATCTTTAAAATTTGAACTGATTCAGTGACACCTCCCTCAAGCTGCAGAGAGCCTGAAACAATAGCCCTGAGGTGCAAGCTATCCCATTCATCTCAATAAAGATGGCATGAATTCGACAGCTACAGAATTTGGCATCCCTTCCCTTCCCCAAGAAGCCAGTGCATTTGTTTTTCTCCCCCTGCAGAATCTGTCATTTTGTAGAAACAAGTGCCAAGTGTTTTATTATTTGTCTCCTTGCCCTACAAAAACCTGCCTGCAACAGCCTCTTGCTCTCCAAATTCCCTCACAAGAGGGAGTTAATTAGAAAGTGTACAGAGCCCGAACTAAAGTCAAGCTTGCAGTCAGGGATCTGGAGAGCCGGAAGTATAGGCAGTGAGCAGGGCAACTTGAAAAACACCACATCAGCTGATGTCTGGAAGATGGGCTACTGAAGCCAACTACAAGATCACCCTGTCTCTTGTGCTCATGTATGTGGTTCTGAGCCAGGCTGCCTGGACGACATGTTGAAAATGCCTATCTTCAGATATAATCTACTGAAATACATTGATGAATTATGAGTCAATATTTTTCAACTATGAGTCATAGTTGTGCACATCTATATGCAAATTGGGAAATAAAAAGAATTTCACAGTGGTAGAATAAATTAGTTTCACTGTTGAATTTGGCCCCATTGTGCCATATAATATTTGAGGCCCTATCCATAATGAACATCCTACTCAAAGATGAATATTCATTTTAGCTTAGAATATGTCTCCACTATAGACACTAGAATGGAACAGTTACAGCACTGCAGCTGTGTCACTGTAGTACAGATGCTTCCTACACTGATGGAAGTGGTTTTTCCCATCGATAGAGTTAATTCACCTCTCAAAGAGGCAGTAGCTAGGCTGACGGAAGAAAAATTCTTCCAACGACCTAGCCATATCTACACTGGCAGGTCAACCTAGCCACAGAGCTCAGGGCGTGAAATTTTTTTTTATAGCTCTGAAGAACATAGTTAATTCAATTTATTTTTTAAGTGTAGACCAGGCCTTACATTGGCATGTTCAATAGCGGTGCTGTTAAACACAGAAAAGCTAATTTGCGTGAAGGAGATGGCCCTGGTGAAGATGGTCACATCTGCGAGGGATAATTAGTGCAGCACTCGCGCTTCTACCACATTTGATTACCAGAGTGGTTCTGGTTCGTTTGGAGTTAGTAAAACAAAACCGATTATTTGGTTTTTGATCTTATTAGTCTTCTAAGTAGCAGAAAAGGAGAAAACGTACAGTAATTGATTTGGTAAGAGATGAGCTAGGGTATTCATTCCCAAGTATCTTGGGTGAACTTCCTTTTAAGTAGAGTCATTGTCTACTTGCATTCCTGGTAAATGTAAATAGATCTATATGAAAGTGATGGAGGGCAAAAGATACCCATCAGAGGGCTTCCTTGCTTAGTGACCATTTTAAGAGGTTTATGAATTCAAAGCTTGTCTGAGTGATTTACTCATTGTGAAGTGCAGAGTGAGGGACGAGAGGTCAAGACACAAGACAGGACAATTGACTAGAATGCTACCCTGATTTCCAGAAAGAAATATTTTAGTAAGTTTCAATAAATATACCACTAGCACATGGAACAAAGCCAAACTTGAACAGCACTCCTAGGAAGAGATCTTACTGAACGGAGATGAAAAGGACAGAGGGAGAGATGTGTGTAGATGGGTGGTGAGCGAGAATGTAGAACAAGAGAACATGAGGGGAGGGGGAAAATATAAAGAGTGGCAAACCAGGCGAAGTCTTTATTAACAAATAGCATGTTGCCCCTTCAGCGTCCTTGCAAACTTAAAATGTGTTTGACAAAGCACCACTTGTCTGACCATTTGGGCTTACATTACATATCATATCTTACTAAAAGAGGCACAGATCCACAAAACTTTACTTGTATAATTACTCCATCAAATGACCAGCCCTATGAAAGCCAAAGGAACTATTCATCTGAATAAGGATTTTCATGAAAGTAAAGGTTGCAGGACTGAGGCTGAAGTTTGCCATGAAGCAGTAAAAAATGTGATTGCATTTGAAGGATTAACTTGTAAGGTGAGAATCCACAGGAGAGGTGTTTTGGGGGGGTTTTTTTGTTTGTTTGTTTTTTGGGGTTTTTCCCCCCCAGCTTTTTGTTGTTCCTATTTTCAGTGAAATCATTTAAATTATTTGTGAAATCACTGAAATTTCTCATTTACTGAAATCCAGATTTTTAAGCAAAAAAAAAAAAAAAAAAAGCTTCCATGGAGATTCTGAAATTTTGAGGTCCATTTTTTGCTAAAAGTTTCATTTTTTAAAAGCCTTTTTCCAAGAAAAAAACCTAAGAACATTTCACCCGGTTCTATTAATTTCACATGATTGCTATCAACTCTTACCAAAAAGAAATTAGGTAGATGTAAACAGTAGATGCTTTATGGAAGGTAAGTAATTAAGGAAATATTGTAAAGCAATAATTTGTTATATAGGTACAATATGACATAAGATAGATTTTAGTCAGTAATATCAGTAATCCAAAAACCCATGCAAAAGT
Organism: Emydura macquarii macquarii; assembly: GCF_026122565.2. NCBI lineage: Eukaryota > Metazoa > Chordata > Testudines > Chelidae > Emydura > Emydura macquarii. The sequence continues at coordinate 40,408,348 of NW_027132559.1, read as the reverse complement.
TTCCATTATTAACATGAGATGTGGGGGGGAGAAGATGAGACATGACCTGCTGCACTTCTGAGGAGGCCATTTCTCAACACTTTTACTGAGATTAAAGGTGTGGTCTCTCTCTCCCACTCTCCCCCTACCCCTTTAAAGATCAGAAGTACAATTTAGTTTGATGTTTTTATCTTCTGAGGACTTTTAAAGAGAAATAAGCAGTATATGCAAATTGCTTAGCTTACATGTATATTTTCCATCCCAAATTTTGCCCAGCAAAATACATTTATATGTTCCAGAAACAGTTTCTACACTATCAGCACTTTTTTCCTGTAGGACAACTGATTCATACTGTCAAACAGTGGCAACAGAGCAAGACCATTTAAAAATAGGTTTACTTTTGGTTAAAAAAAGATTTTAAAATAATCACAATACTTAAGGTTAAAATTAGTAAAGTATTTTTAATAAGCACACTGATAGACAAGTTATGTTAGAACACTGTGATTCTGAAAACTGACATTCAACATCGTTCTAGCCTCTCCTCACCTTGCACTGGAAAGGAACTGAAACATAATACATAGAACATACTCTTCTGTAATTCCTAACATTTCAGCAAAAATACCCAAGTTGATTTTAGTAATTGTTTTTTAAAAACACAGAAAGACACTAACTTTTTAAAATTTAACATAAGCCAGGAAATATAGCAGAAATTATGCTCTCACTGGGTCAGTTACTTCATTGCTTTACTTCTCAATTTGCTTCCAAACATCTTTGCTCTAATGCACTCTATGGAATTTCAAGGGCGTTTCCAGATGTGTTGGAATGCCAACTCAACATATTCTCAAAGCACTATGGCTGGATTACATAAAAGAGACAAAAGCAGCTGATCAAGAAGATCAGGAAGTTAGTATCTCTCCAATCTATTGAGGAACTCCACAATCACACTATAACATATTGGGGTGGGAGGACTAGTTATTTGGAGGGGCGGGAGGTTTTGTTTCTGAATTACTCACCTATCATCTAATTATTGACAATATTTATTTTCCACCTTCTACCCAACCTTTTTTCTCCAAGCTTACATTTTCCTTCTCATCTTCCTTGAATTTTGTAAATGTTTCATTTCTTCTAGCTTTATCCCTAGTACAGCCCTCCACACTCCTCAAAACAGATTGTAGTCCCAGTTTAGCAGGTCTTAACAAAAATGAACAAAAGATTAACAGTACTGCCCCATCTACATCGATGCCCTATTGCATAGCCAAATAGGTAGAGAGACCTGCATTTTTGCAATTGCAAAGCAACACGAAAATAACACAAAAAGACCAAATTAAAAATGCATCCAGCAGTGATGGCTCCTGCCCAACAGGCCTGGGCCTGGCTCCCCACTCCAGGACTCACAAACTGGTGCATGGGGCCACAGCACCACTAACATATGGCTCAACTGGTCCTCTCTCCTAGTGCCGAGGGAGAGCAGGGAGCACGGTGGCATCCAGGCCAAATTTGAATAAGTGGTGTTGCAACCCGCTGTACAAGATAACAGTGCCATTCATACAAATTTGACCCAGTCATCGACCCCCGTCTCCCAACTTGACAGAGGGGTGGTTGGGTCAAATTTGGGTGGCAACCTCACACTCCAGTTCACAACACACAGGGCTGGACTCAATCCCTCAGGGATAGAACCCAATCCATGGAGGGACAGAGATGGATAAAACAACAAACAAAAAAATTCCAAAAAATAAAACAAAAAAGGTATAAAAAAATTAAAAAGCATTTCAGAGGAGCCAGGGTAAACCTAATCACAACACTCCACCCCATTAGCCTCACCTACCCCTAGCACTTCACATGCTTGCTAGAACAACACATAAAATGATCTTTGATATTTACAGGTCATGGTAAAATTTGTGACTGATATGTAACCACTAGAGAACAGCTACAGCAGGGGTTCTACTGTGGGTGTAGTTGGGGATGGCAGGAGGGGGTTGCCTCCCCAAACTGTATATGTTGGCAGAGTGACAGCTGGTGATGGCCCCGCTGAAGCCCAGAAGAGCCCAGTGCCCCCAGCAGGCAGCAGAAAGTGAACCAGAGCCGCTGGTGATGGGTGGAAGGCAAGGAGAAGGGGCTGGCCCCAAAAAGCAGCAACTCCCAGGGCATCGGCTCGGAGTGAGGCCTCTAGCCTCCTCCTGCCACACCCCATGATCCATGGCTGTTGGGCCGCCTGGAGTATCAGCCCCAGGGCCACCCCAGGAATTGGGGCTCAGCGCTGGGTGATTGGGACAATCACAGTAATGGCCAGGCTCAGCCTGAGCCTCTACCCATCACTGGTAGCCCTCAAATCCTTCCCTTGTTCCTGGGTAAGGGGTGCCTGTGAGGTGAGCCAGGGTGCTGGATGGGTGATTAGGGCAGGCTGTCAGGTGACCAGCTCAAGGCACTCAGCGGGCGGCGGAGGCTGTCAGCAAGGGCTGGCTATGGCAACTGCCTGGCCCCTTCGCTCTCTCGCAAGCCCAGGTCCCTGCTTAGGTGAGGGGCCGCGCACACCCTGCGAGATCCCTCTTACTGACGGATGCATGTTGACAGGGGGCCACAGTGCCTATTGCAGCTGCACAGGTGGGCCGCAAGGAAAAAAGAGCTAAAGTGCCCAGCGCCTGAAGTCATTCCCACAAATATAGTATATAGTGGATTGACCCTCTTATCCAGGTCTCCTGTTCCTCCCAGGATTCCCTCAAGAGGTCCAGGATGCCCCAGAGCTGCGTCCCATAGAGGAGTTCAAATGGGGAAAAACGGGGGATGCTTGCGGGACCTCTTGCACCACGAAGAGCAGAACTGGCAGTGGCTTATCCCAGTGCCAGGGGTCATCCTCCACAAACTTTCTCATAATCCTTTTCAGCATCCTGTTGAACCGTTCCACCAACCCATCTGTCTGAGGGTGACAGACAGAGGTTCTGAGGGCACGGATATTTAGCAGGCAGCAGAGCTCCACCATCAGTTTAGATGTCACGTTGGCCCATTGGTCCATCAATATTTTGCGAGGGAGTCCAACTCTGGTGAAAATCTGCAGGAGCTCATTGGCAATTGTGGGGGCTGTAGTCGTCCGCAATGGGACGGCCTTGGGGTAGTGCGTCACATAATTTCTAATGAGGAAATACTTCTGACCCAAGCTGCTCTTTTCCAGGGATCCCACCAGATCCAGGCCAATACACTTGAAGAGGACCCCCACCACTAACAGGAGCATAAGGGGGAACTTTGGCATCCCCTCTGAGCCAGCTTTCTGGCACTCGAGGCAAGAAGCACAGTAGGCCCTTAGTGTATGCCGGACCAGAAGAATCTCTGGGCCACACACTGTAGTATTTTCCTCTCTCCCCAGGTGTCCTGACCAGGGCACTGAGTGGTCCAGGTGAAGCAGGTCTTGCTGGAACCTCCATGGGACTAACAGTTGGTGCAGCTCCTCCTTTGTCTGAGGGTCTTGGACCAGCCTGTAGAGCAAGTCATTGCGAACCTCGAAGCAGGGCCCCTGGGGGATTCACCAGGGTTGATTCTCCTCCCACGGGTGGCTCGCCACCTGTTCACATGCCCAGCTGAGGGTCAGGTCACTCAGTTGCTCCTCTAGGAAGTCCCCATCGATGTCCAATGCCCCAGATCCTTCCTTAACCAAGGCCTCTGCCCGGGAGCACCTCTTACTCAGCACGATGGGGCCTTCCGAGCACCTCCAGTGGCATTGGGCTGTGAGAGACTCAACAGCCCCCTCCTTTCAGGTCGTGGCTTCTTTGTGTCAGAGGGGGGTGCATGCTCCAATCTTGCAAGACGCCCACAACCCCGGCCAGTCGTGCCTCAGGATTACTTGGTACAACAACCGTGGGGCCACCTGTACACAATACAGACCTTCCCCATAGGCGGTCCCAAGTCGCACCCTGGTAGTAGGATGGGGCACACATCTCTGTGGATTCTCTGTAGATGTATGGGTGCCATCGCCAGGCCTGCGATCTTGACAAGGCCAGCCTAGATGAGTGTTTGGCTGCATCCTGAGTCAACAAGGGCAGTCGTGGGGGTTCTATCCACCTATACCAGGATCAGGATCTTGCAAGGTTCTTTCTTCTGGGCTCAGTTGCCAGCTGTCCATGCCTGCCTGTAATTATAATCCATGTAGGGGCAATCATGTTAGAAATGCCTTTCCTGTCCACACTGGTAACATTAGTCTTGTGTTCCCACTTCAGGCATTGTGGTCCAGGTACACTCTGCCCCCCCAATTGACTCGTCCCTTGCCCAGGGTGGGGGCGGGTCAGGCAGTTTTGCCGTACTGGGGCCCACTGCAGGAGCCTGCATCCCCCTTTCAGCTCCCCCTTTCAGCCCTGTGGGGCCCTCAATGTGGTGGTCAATCCCTGTCCCTCAGGCTCCCGGGGTCACAGACTGGCCACTCTGATCTTTCAGCGGCCAAGTAATCCTCCATCAGGGAGATGGCCTCAGCAAGGGTGGTTGGACGGTGCTGTTATGTCCATTCTCTTCCCCCAACGGGCAGGAACTGGATAAATTGTTCTAGTGCAATCCCCTCTGCCACTTGCACTCCCAACCGTTGCTCCAGTTCCAACCACCTCCAACAGAAATCCCAAAATCATTGGGACATGGCCCTGGGCTTGGCCATAGGTCTGTATTGTTAGTAGCAGAGCTGTTGACAGTATGTCTCAGGGCTCATGTGTGTTTGGTCCAGGATAGTTGCCCTGACCTTAGGGTACCCCAGTGCCTCTCAGAGTTCAAGGTTACAGTAGGCCAGTTAAACATGAGGGTAAGAAGCTGGCCCAATGGTCTGGCGGCCATTGGGCCGCAATGGCAACCCACTCAAAAGTCACAAGGAACGTCTCGGGGTTGTCACTGGGTCCCATCTTTGTCAGGCGTACCGGTATCCCTACCCCATTGCCACTCATCTCTGGCTCTGCCAGGGTGTAGGGTGGTGAACGGGGTGGCCATAGCAGCACAGCCATCTGTTGGGTCAGCCATTCCTGCTGCACCTGTTGGACAGCCAGTTCCCACATCAGCTGTTATTGCTGCTCCTGCGCCATCTGGAGTTGTTCTTGGGAGGCTAGCTGTTGCGAGAAGCTGCACCTGCTTTTGTTGCAGTTGTGAGGCCCGCTGCTGCCGGCTCTCCAATAGCCATTTCAAAAGCTCTTTGGTTTCCATGACCATTGGTTGCGGGGGGTGGAAGGATGCTTACCACCACCTTGTTCCCTTAGGAACCTACTAGCAGGCCCTGATTGCCTCCTGCCAGCATTCTCCTCCAGTTGTCACAGAGCTTGTACACCCCGTCCCCCCATTTGGGGAGGGGGGGAAGGGCGTTGTAACCCCACGGTTGAGTCTAACTTCCTACCTGCGTTTCAGGGCAGTCTGGCCTAGTGGCCCAAGTCAATAAAGCAGCCCTTCCCATCAGGGCAGCGGGGCCAGATGGTCAGATAATCAGTAAAGTCACCCCCCTCTGTATGGTACTGTGACCTACTGGTAGGTTGGGGAAGTGGCTGTGTGGAGCCCAGGCCCTCCCTGTTCCTCTGAGCCCTATCCCAGGGCCCTGGCAGTCACAGGGATGTTCGCCACCGAGTCAGCGGGGATCCTCCTGAAACACACTGACTGGTTCCCTGATTCCCCCACTTCAGCAAAGTTTAAGTCCCCTGGACTACTTCCTACTCCTTTCCCTGGAGGCGAAGTCCATAGTTCTTCCGGGTCTCCAGGGTCATTGGCTGCTACAGCTCCCAGTGATTCTGTTCCCTCTGGACCTTCTTCAGGCGGTGAGACATCCGCCTGGGTTGCAGTGCTCTCCGCCTGCACGGTCTGGGGCTCTGGTAGTTCCAGGGCCAGGGCTTGCAAGGTGAGTCCTTTCTTCTCAGCAGTCCACCCCAGCTGAGCTGGGCTGCACTCTTTTGTACTGAGGCTGCAGGTGGAGCATGGTCTCCTCAGCCCACAGAGTGGGATTAACCCTAGCCAGACCAGTGCAGGGTTTGTACACCCCAACACTATCCCCTCCAAAGTTTTACTATGAATAGGGGCTAGAGCCCTGGCCATATTATGGAAGCTTGTATAATAGGGAAACATATATCATGGTGTGCCTTAATTTTTACCAAATATTATGAAGACTGCATAATCATATTGGTGATTAGATCCATCCAATAAAATGTTTGTCATTTAAGTGCCAATAATGGGAGAACAAGCCCTTTTAGACCTAACAAAACAGTAGTACAGACAATTAAAATCCTTACGTCACTAAGACAGATAGTTCAACAAGAAAGCAAGTGAAAATTGTCTTTTATCATGCTCAGATATCCAAGGAATCTTAATGAATTACATAAAGCATAGATAATTTAAGACTCTGAATGCTTTTTAACTTTTTGTTGAGCAATGTTTTTGAACTATTCATATCAGGCCCAAATGCCCCAATCAGGATTGGGGGCTCATTCTTCTTGCATCATACAAATCACTAAGACATGGCCCCTGCTTCATGATCTTACAATCTAAGATGTTAAATTACAGACGAGAGGAAGAGATAAGAACTGTATTTGCTTGTAATATAAAAATATGCAATTTTTAAATTATTAGTAGATAAAATAAATGTCAGCTATCTCCATCTGCCGATCAACCAAGCAATTAGATGATTTCTTACAAGTGTCATGGCAGAAAGAAAAACTTTAGTGAACAGAAACAATTCAATCTAGTCTACCATCAAATCAGATTGACTTGCCTATTAGTGCAACTGTGCATCAGTGGGAGAACATATGCCTAGATTTTAATGCCATTAAACTCTAGTTTATTATTTTAAAGTAAAGAGGTAGCAGGACAAAAATAACTGGAAACTTGTTCAATATAACACAGCCAGTTTAATTCTGATTTTGTTCCTAGACAAATATGCCAGCAGAGAAACTACATTTGACCATCATACTTGCAGATCCAAGGGTTTGCTTTCAAGATGCACCTGCTTATACAACAACTAAGTCTGGATACCTGGTTATGACATAGTTCCCATTTATAGAATGGACCTTAACTGTGTTCCATTACATGGCCACAGTTTTATCCTAGTTATGAAACAGTGCTAAGGTCTATTCTACACTACAACACTATAAATTGGAACAATACTGTAACTAGGTCACGGATCAACTGTGTTGGAATTGTAGTACAGACAGGCCCTTTGTTAGTTAGAAATTTGGGGTGGTGGGGAAAAGAGGGGTTTGGTCTCAGAGGCTGTCAATTTAACTACAGAACAAATATAAAATGGTCAGGACCAGTAAAGGCTTCCCAAAACTGCCTTTGCATAAGTATTTTAATCTTAACCTAGAGGTCTCACTTTTAGTGGCTGAAAGGATAATTCAGTTTCCCTGACAATTCAGTACTTCACCTCTACTGAGGTTACCAATACAGGTGCCAATCAGAGCCAAGCATGATCCTTCTGATTTTAAAAGTACCCCAAAAGGCACAGCAATTTGATCTGATTACAGACTAATTTCCTCCCAAAAAAAAAAAAAAATTTTTTTTTCAAATAACTTAGTTGTGTGCTTAAAAAAAAAAAAAAAAAAAAAACACCCACACTTTTGTTCTGGTAGCAGGAAGATTATCTAAATCCTTCAATTACATCTTGTAAAATTTGGAGAGGAAAAAGGAGAGAAAAATATCTGATTAAATTATTATATGCCACAATTCAGTCCAAAAATGGTTTTTAATCCATAGTTATAGGGACACTATCAACTTTCACAAACACACTAACTCTTATGGACAATTTTTTTTTAAACCTATTCCTGTTTCACAGAAATGTTGGGTGCTGAAAGTTTAGAGAAGAAAATACTCTGTTTATTGTGTGTACTTGACAAGATTTTTAGTATACAGTCTATCAATTTCCCCTTGTTATGTGGGTCTTTTACACAATAATAAGGGGCAAAGAGGAGGAGAGAACCTTGGAAAGTGTGATTGTAATACCATAAAAATGGTCAGGGATACTCAAGTGCAGATGTAATACCCGAAGCTAGTTGAAATATTTTTTTTAGAAGTTAAAACTGATGGTGTCCAATTAACATGGAATTAAAGTAGGAAGTTCAACAAATAATGCTCAATACATTGCTACTAAGCAATTTTGTAGTATTATTTAATAAACAAAGTACCTACCACTCTGGCTGCTCTTTCCTGAGATTCACACTTCCTGCAAAACCAAGGTCCAGTAGGTACTTGAACAATTCCATAGCAAGCTGTTTCAGACAAGATAAAATATTTTAGCAATCATAAAACAGTGCTACAATACAGTAATACTTATCTCTGTTATAATTCTTTTCAGCAGTAGAGTTTGAAGCCTTTTACAGAGAGGATAAGTCTACTTCTGTGTGTAAAACATGCTATACCCGACATACTGTCAAAACTACCTCTCAAGCTAGTGGTCAAGTACAAGCTATTTGCCCTTTACGTTTATGCAAAATACTTGTTTGGATTAAGTAAAACAAACTACAGTTTACCTTACATTGTGAAAAAAAACAAAAATTGTTCGACTATAATAGTTGTTTTACATGCTATATGTTTTGCTATTTAATTTAGGATAAAAGACAGCTTTACAATAAGAAACATCTGTCATTTATAGTAAGTTTAGTTTTTCTCTTAAAAATAATTATCGTTCTAATTTAGAACATAGTTGGAAAAAAATTGTCACAAAAACCCAATATTTAATTTCAATAAGCTGACTTTTCCTACTCTTGAGTATTGCAGCAAGCATAAAGTACTCTGAAGACTAAAATGTAGAAATAATATTTGGTCTGAAGAGGCAAGTGGAGCTACAAATATGACAAATCTGAATTGAAGAATATCAATGGATTTAAAGTCATAAAGTCATTCTAAGCCTTCAATCCCAGAAACATTATGTTTATAAATAACTTGTACAAATAAGTAGTCTAATCAAGTTCAAAGTAAACTCTTGGGGGAAAGATCACAATCATCCTGGTTCTGAAAGCAGATCTGCACATGTGGATCTCTATTCCCATATGCAAGGTTTATTGACTTGAGAGGGGCTCCATGTGGGTATAGAGGTCTGCCTGTCCAGATCACCTTGCAGCATTGGGGCCTGTGTTTGTACGGCGTATAACAAAAAATGATCCTAATAAGGACCTGTTTATAGTTCAGATTTTAAATATGCAGAACAGGAAACTCAAAGTAATAGGTCTCACAGTGCCATTAACTCTGCCCCCTTTGAATGTCAAGTACAGATATTTGAAAAAAAATTACACACACACACACACACACAGGTTGCATTTTTTATGCCTTCATACATACAATAAAGTCAAATTATGGTTTCCACAGGAGCAATAATTTTGAATTTGACTTTCTACACTTAAGAACTCAAATGCTCTTTGAACCCAGTGGTTTTGCATTTTGTTTAAAGTGCCAGTTTGTTTCAAATTCTAAATGTGTAAAGTAGCGATTAAAAAGTCACCTGACAAGTTAACTGCAAACAACAAAATGGGGAAAGTGGAGAATTACGATTAACTAAACACTTGAAGCATTACATTTTAACTTAAGAAGAAAAACACAGTAAATGCAATAAAACACTGTCTTTTGATATATGAAACATGAAGTTAACACTCCTCAAAAAGCATCCAACCACACTACTAGCTACATAAGTCTATGTCACCTACACTATTCAAGTATTAAAAATTGAAACATACTGGTCATCTCTTTTTTGATTTGCGAATGCTAACGTTCTGTAATATAGCTGTAATAAAGAGAAAATAATTTGCTTCATTTTCCTACACTAAATTAAAACAGGCAAAGACAAGCACAGACTGATATATCCCAAAAAAATAAATTCAGCATTTTAGTTGTTTGCATAGTCAAGCAAATATACACTACGTGTGAAGTTTCAAAATATCATCAGAAGGGGTATAGCAAATCTGACTATCTTTCTCAGCACATAAAATTGGAAACTGGCAATAGACAGTGCAGACACACAGTCTATGGTATAAGGAAATGAATGATAAGGCAATTCAGGGAGAGAGCTTGATCCAGATTGATCAAAGTTAGGCAAAGTCTGAAGAGGCATATCTTACATTTCAAATAAGAGATGTTCCAGATATATTTGCATCTGTATCTTAAACATTACTTCTGCGCATTAACAAATTAGAAGATTTTTTATTTCTCAGTACAGGTACATGACTTCCTTATGCTTACACCTTTGTTATTTCTAGATTGTTAGGAGCACTTGTCAACCTCTTAGTGGATTAAATCATGGGCAAGTTTTAAATTAGCTTGTTTTGAACTAGCCAAGAGTGAAAACCATTTTTCATGCTTAGATTTCAAAGATAGCCAAATAATTTTAAGCCAAACTTCCCAAAAAGGAGATGTTTAATTCTTAGACTAGTAAGTAGTATGAAAATATTCAGCCCCAAAGGATATTTGGACAGTTATAAGCACCTTTAAAAAGCCTATTAAAATGGAAGCGCCTCCTCTACCAGTCCCACAATGTCAACTGTTAAGATGTGCAGCATTTCTAATAACAAACACTTAAAATATACTACAGCTGAAACACAGTAAATCTAAGTCAGTAATTCTTCCTTTTCTGTAACCATCACAATAGTGTGACCTCAAAAACTTAAAAGTATCATCATCAGGTTATATTCCTGAAATTGGATCCTTTCTTCCAGATTTGGATTTGAATAAACATAGCTGCAATACAGTTGTATCCAACTTAAGAATTCCTGTCTACATTAGGGGCATTTTCCAAATTTTTACCCGTGTTGCTAACACCAGTTTAGCTCCACTGGCAACAGAAGTGTTGAGAATCATAACACAGAAGGGCTTTTTCAATACTATCATATGATCCCTCTCAGAGCACCATAGTTAAGACCCTAGCCAAAGGTTACCAACACTAATGAAGCTGAACTGGTCTTAGCAATGGTGGGATACATATTTTTTTTAAATTTACTCAGTTTGGCATAAGTGACTGCCTTCTCCTTCTGAAAATAAATACTATTTATGTTCAGAGTCATTATTTTCTTATTCTAAACCACATCAAACCAAACCCAAAACTCTAATGTAAGCCTGACTATAGGCATCTCCAACTATGTCCCAAACTGGTACACTTCTTTCAACATCAACTCTACTCTGAAGACAGGACAACTCTGATTCAAAAACAGACTCATTCCACAAGCTGCTCTTCAGCATCCTTTTGCCTCATGACACCAAATTCTTTACAAGGGACAATCTGGATTGCCTCCTGCTTTCATTTTATGAACTGGGAAGTAAGCATCAGTAAAACAATGTATAGCTAACCCAATGTAACAAACAATTTATAATCAAGCTATTGAACATCTGAACTGTTTTGCAAGTAGTGCAAATCCAGGGATGAAAGATATTTCATCAGTAAAGCACAAATGCCTCAATCTCTCGCAAGCATCAGGTATTCAGACTAATGATCTGGATACAAGACTCCTGTTTTTCCACTGCTCTGACTTGTTCAACATATTATTTAAAAAAACCAAAAACGAATAGGACAGTTTATTTTAAATGCAGCCACTTTGGAGTTGGTGGAAAGAGAAATTATAACTACCATTACAGTTCCTTGTTTCTGCTCTCCATTTAGAAATGATGATCATTTTGTTCCTTTCCTAGCCTGGTGAAAACACCACAATCCAGTGTCTCCCCTCCTCCCAAAGAAAAGACAACCTAATGACAGCAGCAAAGTAATCACACACATTACACTGTGCATCACAGCTCCTGAGCTGGACACTAACCAATCTCTTTCTCCACTAACCCAAGGAAATCCAACACCAGTGAGTAATATCAGTCCCCTTCACCACCAAAACAGGAAGTCTCCACATCTACCAGGCACTATCAGCCAAATGACATTCAGGGAAAGAGCAACAAGGAGGGTGAGGGAATATATTTTATTGGATCAACTTCTGTTGGCAAGAGGCAAATGTCTGAGTTTACACGGAGCTCTTCTTCAGGAAAGAGAGCTCTGTGTAAGCTTGCAAGCCTCTCTCTTTCTCCAAGAGAAGGTGGTCCAGTAAAAGACGTTACCTCACCGCCCCCCTTGTCTCTCTATTATCCTGTGACCAACAAAGTTACAACACCACTGCAAACAAATATTCAGGGAAAGAGGCAAACCAACGGGGACAATCACATAACAGCTGAGTTTCCCTTTGCACACTCCTCCCAGCCCCAGCTTCTCCCGTGCTGGGTTCCCCCAGACAGATGTTTAATTTGGGGGAGAGGAAATGCGGACGGTCTCTCCGGAGGGCAAGGCCAGAGCAGCAGATGTGGGAGGGGCCGTTATCGGCGAACAGGAGGGAGCCGTTGTAGAAGGAAGAGGGGCAGGTTCTGCTCGGTGGGGACGGGATGGAGGTGTGCGGGCAGGTGGAGAACATGTGGCTGTGCAGTGGGAGCTAGGGACAGCCAGAGGGACCGTAGTTTTAGGGAGAAACGGTAAAAAGGAGGAGGCAGGCAGGAGGGAAGGAGGGAAGTCTGGGAGGCTGTAGGGGTGGGGGGCAGGTCAGGGAGGGGCTGCAGGGCACACGGTGTGCGGCGGGGGGGGCTCAGGTGGGAGGGGGATAGTCTCAGGCAAGAGGCTCTCCGCAAGTCGGGCCCGGGTACTCACTCACCTTGATGCACTGCGACATTGCAGCCGTGCCCGTCGCAGTACACCAGCGGGTTCTCGGCCCAGCCCCTCTCGTCGGAGCACACGCAGCAGCCGCCGATCATCTCCTTCATGCTATTGGAGAACTCGGCCTCCAGTGACACAGGCAGCAGCAGCGGCCCGCTTGAGACCATCTAAGGGTTAAAAACACCGTCAACACCGCACACACCAGCGCCCCTGCCTCTCTCCCTCTTCCGGCCGGGGCTCCCCCTCAGGCACTCAGCCGCCGTCGCCACGGCAGTGATTTAGGACCCATGTCCACGGGCTGAGTCAGTCACGCACACACAGGCGAACGGCAGTACGCAGACGGGAGGCAAAGGCAACCCAGCAAGGCCCACGCGCAGGCGCACTCTACCTCCCTGTGGTGAAGGCCTGGGTCCGGGCTTCCTCGCGGTGGCTCATGGGCCGCCAGTGGAACGTGAGCAACAGCGGAGTTCTGACCCTCCAACGGTTCTAACCAATTACGCAGACAGAGCGTGCGCGAGGCAGAGGCCAGCTCAGGGAAGGGAGAGTCCCCCCTCTCCCCGCCTGCGCGCGTGCGCGCGCGAGCCGGAAGACTCTAGTAGTGCCTCTGCCACCTGATGTTTGAGCTTTCCCTTGGGGGGGCGGAGCTGCGTAGCGGCGCTGCTCCGGCACACAGAGCGGGGGCTGGAACCTGGGGGGCACGACTGCGGACGGCCCTCCCCTCACCATTGGAATTAGGGCCCAACACACCACTGCCTGGCAAGCCTGAGACCGGTGTTATCCATATTGTGTGTGCAATGACCTGTGTGTAGCCGCAGGCCCTACCGCTTGCAGGCGTGTGTGGGGGGGAAAGGGGGATTTCAGATCTGCCTGCAAAATCTCATACATTTTGGGTGGTGCTGGGGGCCACAGGAGCCGTTTTACATCCCCCTCGGTGTGACTGCAGCACTAACACATTCCCACTCCGCCCCCCCAAAATCCTTTTACTATCTTGTTGCTGTACTCCTCAGCCTGACTGCAGGACTCATTCCTTCTCACTTCTGCTCCCAGCCATCCCACCCACATGCAGCAGTTTGTGCTCTCTTGTTTATTTTCACCTAAGTGTGACTGACAACTGATAAGTCATAGAAATAATAAATAATGATAATTATTCATTCCAGTATTTTGCCCCCCAAAAATTATGTAATGTGGGTGCACCACTGCCTGGCAGTTAGTGCCACAATTGTGAAAGTGATGTTGAATTGAAGATATGACAGATGCCAGACAGGCCCTACACAAAAACTGTTCTTGAGCATCACTGTTCTCTAAATTTACTTAAAGGTAGTTTATTCCTTGCCAGATTTGTTTTGTTTTTATTTGCTGTCTCTGTTTATTTAAAAAAAAAACAGAGGGAGAGAGGGATAGTTGAGGTGGTCAGCAGAGAAGAAAATCTCATGCTTTTCAATTTTGTAAGCAGGTATGGTTGTAGCAGAAGGAATTAATTGTGATGGTTGGGAGTGTAGAGAAATTAAACACAGCCTTGCAAAATTCTGCTTCCTCACTTGCCCTATGGCCAGTAATAATTTTCTCTTTTTTCCCCCAGTAAAATATCATTGATTTATTTTCATTATCATGTTAAAGGACAGGCAAGCAGAATTTGTGCATGGGCTGGTAAATTTTCGTCATGATTTTGCAACGCTGGCTTAGTAGCGTTTTGGACTTTATTTCAATCAATATTAAATTACATTTATTGTTCTAAGTGTTATCTGTACCCAGAGATTATGGGGTTGGATGCATTTTATAAATTGCTAAATAAATAATAAAGACTGCACATATGCGGGTTTGAGCTGCTGTGTGGAAGGGAAGGAGGGATGTGCACAACTCTCTAGCCCCTTGAGATATCTGAGTATGCAATGCAGTTTGTGTGCAGGATATCTTAGGTCAGACACTTTCTATCCTTCAAAGTTTTAAATGAAATTATTTAGATACAGGAGGAAGAACCGGGGGGAGGGAAAAAGGAGTGGTGAGGGTCATTTCCTAAATAGATAGGGCCTAGCTAAACATATTGATTAATATAACAGGGCTCTAAGTTTTTGTAGTCTTCTGAAAATTCCTTCAAAAGTATATAGCTGTGTATAGATATTTTGTTCTTAAAAAGATGGATGCTGTGAAAGATTCAGAATTTAATATAGTTCAACTTGTGCAAAATAACCCTGTGTCTCCCTCCAAAAACAAAAGAATTATAACACAGAATAAAAGTTAGAATGTAGAACCGTTTACATAACACAACATATTAGCAAGACAATTTTGATTGCATTTTGGGCTTGTAAAACAATCTGAAAATTGCAGGTGTACATCAGCTACTTTGTATGGGAATAAAGGAATTAATATCCTGAAGTTCTAAAAACCCACAAATTATTTGAAGCTGAGAGATACAGTGTCCCAAGGCCTCTTCATTCCTGTCAGGAAAATGACATCTAATTTAAATGGCATCCCCAATTATTTTGTTAAGCCAGACAAGAATAAAATCATGGTATAAAAGCAATTTTTTCTTAGATGTCCCTGACAGATAATATTAGAAAATAAATATCTGTGTCTTTTAATGAGAATATAGTAAACATACTATGGTTTTGGGAATTAACATATCCATGCTTGAAAAACTTATATTGCAACTAAAAATTGGAAACAATATTTTCTCCTAGTTTATTAGCGATTTGGAATGTTATCGTGATTGAGATACTTATTTTGTAATTTCTTCTTTTAAAAATAAATGTTACAATTAATAGATCTTTCTCCATGTAATATTAGATATCTTAAGATTTGGCCCTTCATAAAACAGAAAGCTGGCACAAAATAAAATCATATTGCAATAATTGTCAAAGATTTCACCAAGAATATATTTTGTAAAAATATCACACATTTCAAATAAAAGTATATTTTATATCTATCTATACAATACACTAACAATATAATGCCCGCTCAATACTGATCAATCTGAAACTTCGCTTCTGTAAAAATGCAGTCAAGCTTTGATGCATTAAATTATTTAATAAACATTTGCTTATTTTTAATTTTAGTTAAGTTCCTTTGATGGAGTGAACATACATGAACAAAAAGAGACTCCAAGATCATTACCTTATGGCAGTGTGTAATATTTGATGGCCAAATTTAGATAACCTTTTGATAGTTCTGAAAAACAATAATTTGGAGGAGGCCTTTGAAATGCAAAGGAGAAGAAATGCTTTACCACAAAATAAGTACTGCAAGTAGTGTGCTTGTAACAGTTATGGGATCAGAAAGTAAAATCTTGTACTATATATTTTTATGAGTTTAGTGATTAATAAGCACTGACTTGATACAGGGGGCCAATTTTCTTTTGGAAAAAGAAGTCAGTCCTTAAAGTGATTTTCATATATATGTGAGATTATAATAATTAAAAAGAAAAATAATTCTATGAATGAATAATTTCAAATTTAACTTGTGTGCAAGGGGCAGATACAATTGTTTTACTAAGAGGTGTCTACAAAACATGTAATTTACCAAAATAAAATTGTAAGGAAAAGAGTACAATACAAGATGATACTTTTTCTGTATTTTTTTATATTTTAAATAATTTATCAAATCATTTGTTTATGTTTATCCCCAGAGGTGAATGGGAATTGTACTTTCAAACTGGCAATTGTTTAAAAAAAGATTTAAGACATTATTCAAGAAAATGTTAAACATCTTATTCGGTGATTAAATGTATTATTCTGCAGTACCCTAGACTCACTGGCAAAATAAGAAAATTACTTACCTTATATTTTTTATTACCAATTAGCAATTTCCTGTAACAGTTCTGAAATATCATTTTAGAACATTTGTTTTAAATCTTGCTAAACATTCTTAAGACATACAAAAACGCATCCTGTGCTTGCTGAGTGAAAGAAGGGCTTTGTTGTTTAATCATTTAATTGAGAGAAAGACAGCATATTAAAAATTAAAGCAGGTGCAATATTCTGAAGATTCCTTAGATATCAACATTTGAGGAATAGCAGACAAAGCAAAGAAATGCATTTATCCTATGCTATTTTAAAAAACAAGAGGTAAAGTTATGGGTTGTGTTTCTGGAGTAGGAGAATTGACTTCTTTATAGGAAGTAAATGTTTCTTAGAAATTTTTTACTGTATTTTTTAATTGAGCCTATGTTCAAAGGGCTTTCATCTTTACCTGTGTGCAAAGTATATACAACAAAACATATGTAATTAAAAATAAGAATAATTACAATAACCTGACATTCAATAGGGAGGTTACTATTGTTCATGTTTTTCTATTTAAAATACATCAGGAGTTTTTGTTTGTCTTCTGTTTATGTGTTAACATCACAAATAACCTTAATCAACATAAAATGTAATCATAGGCTATTTGCTTATTCCTAGGAAAGACGCAGCAAAACGGCAACTCTACACAATGTAGAAAGTATATGACTTTTGCGTTCTGACCTTTACACATAGTGTGTTTTAAATGGCAGATTGGCTTAGATCCAATAAATTTAGCCATGTTCAATAATAAGGAACATAGCATATTTATTAAATCCATATTAAAAATATGCATCTAGTCTTTGCTATATGTTTGCTCCTAAGTTATACTACTAAAAAGTACAGTTTTCTATTTTCTTCAATACGTGAATACCAATTATCAAACCAATACATATAATTCTACCAGTACATAATTTTTGAATAATTAAAATGTTTTCATAGTCATTCACCTCTTATCTAGTGGTTTGCATGTTATACATTTATAGATTATATAAGTATAGGTAATAGAATTTAAGACTGTGTAAGATGTATGCTCTGAATAGTATGCCTACTCATTTACTGTGCTATTGCCATTTGTGTGAACGTAAGTATAGCTTTTAATGTTATAGAATGGTGGTATTATATCCTTGTTGCTTTAACACTACTGTTTAAAAGCATTAATTTCATTGTTTTTAATTGCACTATCACCTTTGAAGACTTCTGGCAAAATCTATTTAACTAGCAGCAATGAATGAAATAGGTAGTTTTCAAGTACTGCTTCTGTTACTAATGTTGACATTTAAATGTTAATTCTAGTCTCAGGTTTACTGTAAACATGAAGCAAGGTTTTTCCTTGAATGAACAATCTTAAACCACAATTCTAAGTAAAGGAATTGTAACACAGGGTATTTTAAGCATGGTGCTTAGTTCCTTTTTAAAGATTTAACATTCCCTAAGTGATACAGGTTAAAGATTTAAAAATAGCAGCTGATTTATAATTCTCTACATTAAAAATGTATTTAAATGTTAACCACATTTTTATGTGAGTCAGGTCAAAATAATAATTACAGTATATTACAAAAGAACCTGAAATAAACTTCCAGCAAACCTTACTGAATATTAATGCTGTGCTAATCCTTGAAAAGCAGGGTTAGTAAACTCTGGAATTTAGATATGTGATTTAAATGCAATGCACAGCTTTTCTTTAGATAAGACTAATATCCACTGTAAAGTTTGGGATTTTGTATGATGTATTTATTAATTTATTGGATTTTTAAATAAATGTAATACATTTACATAGTGATCCCCAAAACAATCCTTAAATTGTCTTTATACATGCATATCCCTGTGTAGAATTTCTTAAATTAGCATTTTTATACTAAAGCAAGACCTTATACATTTATTTGTTGTGTTATGATTGGTAGTGTAATATATTGTAATATCAAGGGTCACATTTCCTTTATTTCCATTTAAGAGTTACATTTATATTATAATTAATACAAGAAATGACATGCTGAGTTTCTAATCAAGTGTCTGATACAAAGCTATTTTAATATGGATATGTATAAATGAAATCCATATATGCAGTTTCAGGATAATGGGGTGGAGAAGAGAAACGTGGGTTTTGTTATATGCTAAAGCAACGTCAAGTAAATGAAGCGCATTTGTGGGCTGCATAAATGATATTAGCCTAGTTTACCAAGTACCATTTGGATAAAATAATGTTACTTTTTTTATTTAAAGTGTTTCCTTCTCAATAAGGGGCCATCACCTTCCAATCTCAAAAACACGCCCAAGAATATGTTAATTAATTGTATTGTGTCCCTGAAATAAAGAGGTTGCCAAATGCAATAAAAAAAAAAAAAAAAAAAAAAAAAAAAAAAGCCCTCGGATCAATGAGCTAAGTTCCCACTGCTAGTTGCTAAAGTAATTTCGATTTTGTGTTTGTAAATGCACACGCATTTCTTCTATGTATGGTGTCGTGTTTTATCATTAAAAACTTTCCGATAACAAGTCTAACGTGACCACATAGGATGTATCTTGGGAAGCTTAACATTCCTAATGAATTAAGCGCGCAAGCCTCGAATCACTTTTTGTCAATCTTACTATGGTACATCAGAGTCGGAATGTGGGTAATTTTTATATCGAGGTACTTCCCCAATTAAAAACAACGACAATGATCCTTTGTGAAAGGAGGACTATATTAAATACGTCAACATATTCTATACAAGACAAGTACAATATAGAGAACACCAAAGAGCGGCCAGAAATGGTGTTCCCCTAACTATTTTAAAAACTTTCTTTCAACGAAACAATTTTGAACCTACAATATGCAATATATATTTATTAAAACAATATGATCGCATATAATTTCATTTTAAATTACATTTTCTCAAACTATATTCACATTTTGCAAATTACCAAACAGCATTTGAGAGTAAACACGTCTCAACTGGGAAAACAAACAGATGCCTTCAATATTTTTTCTTATTTTTAAGCCAATGTAATTAATTAGCAGTTTTTCTCTTGTGAAATATTATTTTGCCTCTTAAGCCTTCAAATGATGTTTAAGACTTCTACCATCTAAATATAATTGTGCTTTATAAGACGATTGAGTCCCACCAAAGACTGCAAGTTTACACAGAGTGAAGGAAAACGAACAGCAAAAACAAGTTTAAATAACTTAAACGCTGAGCTAGGTTTCCAAGCACAGGAGGAAACTCAGTGTTAGCATCTAGCTGAAAATAATTCCTATTTATAAACATAATCTGTTCTTAGTCTTGTAGTTGAAATAATTTGTCAAATGTTAGTTTCGTGGTGCTATGTAAATGTAATATTAAATAAGACATCAATTCTAGTTTATTAAACTAAAATTTCAAGCCCTGTGAAACAGTTTACTGAAACCAATCGCTGTTTTTGTAGAAGAAATTTGTTCAAAACTACTTAAAGATTTCTCCAGAAATTATCCTTCCTAATAAATGTATGAGACCCCCCTCCACTGCTTAATTTTCTCACTAAAGTGCAATGCGCAAAGACTATTTTTGCTGAAAAGAATACGGCACTTGTTGGAAATTTTCTTTCATCTCAAGTTAGTTAACTGTTTTTTGATGTAATGCAGAGTGAAAAACTCAGGTCTGGACGGAGTGTTGAAATAATTTATTTTTAAATAAGTTTTAGAAAAACATTAAAGCAAAGAATTTTTCCTGAAAAGCACTAATTTTTAATTTTGTAACGCGTACAAACACAGAGCTAGCATTTGAAGCAATTGCTGGCTTTATTGTTAAATGCTAAATAAGATTAATGGTCGTTTTTAAAAAATAAAACATTCAAACGTGTTATTTCAAAATTCTATTTGACTGTATTTATTATTCCACATTCTGTGATTCTGAAAGTTGCTTTTCTCCCAGTTTCTCTAGAGGTCCCTTCTCTGAAATCCACTCAAAACATGTTCTTTTTATGTATAAATCCAGCCCTACGGTGGGGTTTTTACCTTTTGTGTACCATGTAAGTTACAGCCTCACTGGAGCATCCCTTAGTGAATAGCACTTTTAAATAGTCCTTCCTACTTATTTACCAGTTGTCCTGTTGGAAACCCCTGAGCTGCTGAGGAGGATAATGCAAACTTGCGCCATAACCCAACTGTGTTTGGAGCTAACATAAAATGCTGTGCAGCGTGAGCTCGTCGCCTTGCCTCGCTCTGGCAGGACAAACCCAGCCCGCTGAAAACAGCGCGAAGAAGGCGGCCTGTGAACAATGGAGCGGCTGGAGGAAAAGGAGCCCAAATTACACTTCCTCTCACTCACTGCAGCCTCTCGAGCCCATCCACCCGAGCCACCCATTCACTGCACCGTCTCCAGGCTGCCTAACCCGCGCGCTCACTGCAGCAGCAACCTTCCCCAAGCCTGCCTGCTTGCATTTCCTGCCTCAACGGTTGTTGTTGTAGCCAGCCCCACTCGCTCACTGCAGCCCCTTTTCTTCCTCACTAACTGCTCTCTTCAGGAGCCCGCCCCACTCCCAGTCTGCAGTCTCTCCATGATGGCCCTTGCTGCCGCCTCCATGAGTCCACCCCACCCTCTGACTGTTAGTGTCAACCTGCCTTCCCCCCCCTCCCCCTCTACTCGCCCTCTTGCCTTCCCAAGCCCGCCCACTCACTGCAGTCTTCTGCTAGCCTTCTTGACCAACGCACAAGCCTATGAGTTCGCCTTCATTTTATTGAGGACACCCACAGAGTTACTCGGTCAGCTGCTCACCCTCAGTGTAAAGTGTTTTAGAAGAAGAGTGGGAGATTATTTAGCTGGCCTGCAGCCAACTGTTCTCCAGACCCTAGCCTGGGTTCAGGGTTCCAATTAGGCTGACCCGCAAGGATCCTGCCAACTCCACTTGTTGCCACTGATTGACCTTCTGCCAGCTGGCCTCAATTCTGCTTATTTCCTCACATAGCATGAGCACTGCCAGCAGGAGAGGAGGAAGCACTGCATTCAACCCACATGCTGCTGTGCTTCCTTCTTCCCTTCAAGGGACAGTGCTGTACATCAGACTGGTCAGCATTGTTCTCCTCCCTGACCCCCAAATCCTCTTCCACGCTGCGGTAACTGGCAGGAGGAAGAGGGAAAGTGGGGGAATCAAGATAAAGGATACAAAGGGGAAGGGAAATAGAGGAGACATACCCTCTCCAGTATCGTCCATTTGAATGTTCTATATCATCTTAATTTCCTTTCTGAAAAGTTGACATTCACTGAAGCCTTCCCAAACCTGGCTATTTCACTCTGCAGACTGCCTGCTCCACTAAAACACTCGCTGCAGCTCGCCTCAACGTCCCCCCACCCCACAATCATTCACTCGAACGCAGCCCTGCTGAATCGAGGTAGCCCAGCCGTTCGCGGGAGCATTTTGAGCTTTCCTTCCTCACTCGCTCAGTCCAGCTTGCCGAAGCCCATCGACCCTCTCATCCAAAACAGCCTTATTGAACCAGCCCCTTTCCTCTCTGCAGTCTTGCCGAACCTCGCTCGGTTTTCTGCTGTAACTCCTTCCTCACAGTGAAAATCATTAGGTGTTGCAGATATGACCCTTCTCCCAACTAAATACTGCTTCTACGAGACTTCTAACATCCATTCTTCACATTTTAGTCATCCTAAATCTGTTTCTTTTGAGTGGGGGGGAGGGCGGCAATTTCCATGTAATTACGTTTTAATCGGCAGGCTCTTTCTCACTTTAACTTTGTATGTTAGCTTCAAACATTCCACACACGAACCAGAAAACGTACCAAACCAACACTCATTATTTGAGTGAGGGGTTTATTACAAAAAATGTAGCAAAACATGTTGCTTTTTAATCTGATTTGTATTAGGAGGTGGGGTTATAATCAAATATGTTTTAATCCTCTTTATCTCCTGTATTTTGTTAGTTAAAATCTTCTTATAACAAATCAGATGTTTGTCTCTGGTATGTTAAAACATTAAATAATGGAAAGAGATCAGCACTTGGGGCAAAACTCCGCGCAAAAAAAATGAGGTGTGAGGGGGCTTTACATGATGCTGGGAGAAATCGTGACTTGATTTAAATAATTACACATTATAGTTTCACTGATAAACGTTTATATTTGGGTGGGTTGATTAATGTCACATTTGATTCTACACCTATTTCCGTAAAGCTCAAGACAAGGTACTTTAAAATTTGAGACATTCATGTTTGCCAAAAATATTCAACAGGCAACAGTCCCACTCTTCCTGCCTATATTTCTCCTCATAGGCACGTATGTAAGTATACAATTCCTCTCAGTCGATGTGAACGATTCCCCCTCTTTCTGTTCGGCCTGAACTCCTTATCTACCATATTCTGTAAAGGCAAAAAAAAAAAAAAAAAATCTTTCTTCCCCTCCACTTCGTGTTCATCAATTATTTCGCCGCAGGGGCAGTCCAAGTTCTGCCACAAGCTTTCCCCCAATTCCCCCCCCCCCCCCCCCGCACCTCCCGCCACACACACACACACACACACACACACGCTCCGTTTTTAAATTATTTTTTTCTCTGGAAATTGCCCTCTTTCCCTCCTGTTGTCTTCTAGAAAGCTGCTATTTTGGGCACTGTCCCTGATCTTGGCCCCCTCTCCATGTGTGTAATGACTTTAAACTCATTGGAATAATCTTCCCTCTCTCTGGAGTTTGCCCTCCATCTCCCATTATGTTGCAGTCTAGAGGGGCTCTCTTCGGCGTGGGAAGACAAGAGATACTCCAGTTCCTGTTCCAAGCACATGTATAAACCCCTTTAAACTCCGTCCGTAGAGCTATTCCACCCGGTAGGGGTTAACTGCTGTTTAAGCACGACGGGCTGTCCCAAACCCTGCTGCCTCTACATGCCGTTCCAGTCATTGAACCAAATGTTTTCTAGGCTGAGGCTCCCAACATGCTATTCGGGGCCATGATGGGGCTGCTTTAAATCGGGCCAATTCCACGTGTCCGCTTTAAACTCGTGGGGGCACCATGCTTCCGTAGAGTGCCTCGCCGGCTCCCCGCCCCAGCTCTTATAGGCGGCTGCTACTACTCTGGCTTGGGGCCATGGCAGGAGAACCCCAAATCCCGCTGCCTCCACAGGGGCCCTCTCCAAACTCATCTAGGCAGCAGCACCGCCCTCCTGAGGACCTGCCCCGGGCTCTGTGTGCAGGAGGCTGCTGCTGCTGCTGGGGCCGGAGCCGGGGCTGACTCCGACTCCTCGCCGCCGCCCGGCCGGGCTCTAGTCTGGGTGACAGTGTGTGTGTGTGAGAGAGTGCCTGCCGCCGGAGCCCACACTTGCGAGCGGGAGGTGGGTGATTACGACAGGCTCGAGCTCGGCAGGGACGCGGCCGGCGTGAGGAATTGTGGGTAAGACAGTGCCTGAGCGGCAAAAGGAAACGCGGAGAGAAGAAGGGGGAAGGGGAGGGGAGAGGGTGAAAGGTCAGCGGCCGGGAGCCCCCGGCGCTCTGCGCCCACGTGAATGGAGGGAGCAGGAGCGCTCGCTCGCTCGCAGCGTTGTACATTGTTATGTGGACGCACATTCCAGGGGGCTCCTTGCACTTCACACCCCCAACTTTTTTTTTCAGAGGGAGAGGCTGCCAACAATGCATTAAATTTGCTTAACAACAAGTCGGGGTTGTTTTCCTCTCTCTCCTCCCATGCCGGTGTCCCTGACAATACGGCAAAGCAGGAATATAAACACCAAGCGTGTCTCCACTGCAAGAGGGCAGGGAGTGCAACGGAGGCTGCCGCTTAGGAAATCTCTGTGCTACTTTGGAGCTATGTCTCCTCTGTCTGATCCGCGTGCTTTTGCTTTCGGGGTGGAGGAGGGAGGGAAGGTGTTTGTCTCCACCACAACCCCACCCAGTGTGGCAGCTCAATATAATTATGTCCTGTGCAGGGGTTTGCTACCAACACCGACTGGCAAAAATGCGAGAGTTTTGCTGCTCAGCCAAAGAGAATTATATTTGTTTGCATACACCCCCACCCCCACTGTCTCTATCCTTGCTGCAATTTATTTGCTTTATTTGTACGAAATTGTATGTTTTTACCCGTTTCCCTTCTTCACTAATCAGCACGGAGATCATTACTGGGAACACATTTTAAAACAGTCTTTATAGGGATGGGTTTTTTTAAAAAAGCCCCACAAACTATAGTTCTGTCTTTGGAGATCACTGAAATCCCAAGAAAGGTCCCTATCCACGCTCATACAAACTAAACTTTGATCGCTCTTAGTTCCCCCCGCCAAGAAAACCTATCTGATGAGTTTAGATCCATGAAATTAACAACTTCTGCTTAAACGTGGCCGCTGCTGCTGCTGCTATTGTGAGAATCTTTAACAGTAAACAGGATTTTATTTAAATTGTCGCGCAACTTTCTAATCATTTCTTAAACCCAAACCCTTCTACACACCTTCTAAACGCAAAGTTAAGCGAGTCCACCCTCAGCCCCTCACAATAAGTTTGAAATGGAGGAAGAAAATGTAAAGTGTTCGAATGGAGAAGTGGTTCCCTTTGTTCTTTCATTGTTTCTCCACGAACTGGCGGATACAAGGACAAACGCTTACCTTCTCTCCTTTTTGCTCCAAAAACCAGACCTTCCCATCAGCCTTCACATATACAATCCACCTTAGGAGTGACTACAAATATCGGGAGAGTTTGTATTCCATTATTTTTCGCTCTCTGCCTCTTTTAGCGTAAGATTAAGTTGCCGAGCACGTTGTTGCAAGCTGTAGCCCCCCGCCTTAGTGAATGGTCACGTTTAGGACCCTCCAAGTCCATCCTAATTCTGCCAGTAGAATCGAGGGCATTGGAGGTCTAAACTTTCAAAAAGGAAAGGGCCTGCAACTATCTAGCAAACCTGTAAATACCCTCGGCTTTTTCCACTACATTCTGATCCAAGGAATTAGAAATAAATATTTCACCCATGAACATTTAATTTAAGAAGTTTAAATTTAGCAGTGTTGCTCTTTTAGACTACATGAGCTAAAAGGCAAATTAAGGTAAACTACAATCTGCAGCACTGTATTCCACAGCATTTGTAATTCATGGGTTTTTAAAAGATAAGAACACTATGTAGAAATACGGGATATAAAGTTTAAATTACAATGTTATCTGACAGAAGTGTGTTCTCTAAAACATAATGGAGAATCATGGCTTTAAAAAGTATCTCCCATGGCAAAATGATTGGTTTTCATTTTACTATGTTACTCTAAAACATACAAAAAGAACCAGTTTTCTGATTTCTTTGTAATTCAATCAATGTTTAGTACCCAGCCTCACAGCCAATACTCCCCCAAACCTCGTTTTAATCTGATTATGATGAGATTTCCTGATACAATGAATATTTTAAATTATTCTTATGTCTTAGTAGATGGGGGATGAATTTTCAGCTTCCTGTATCCAGGGCTCTCAGATGCAGAGGAAACCAGCCAGGGCTGCTTGGAGACCAAACTCCTCTGGGTTCTGGTCGGGGATCGGAACCAGGAGACAACAGCCATCCCCATCTCTTTTCTACCCCCCTCCCCCACCTTCTTCTATCGCTCATGGGTGCTGCATTAATTCCGCCCAATTCCTTCCTCCTGTGGTTGTAGCTGGACACTAGGTGCCTTTTACCACTGCATCTCCAAGCAGATGACCATTGCAAAATAAACAAATAAAAGCTTAGGGGGTCCAAATACATTGTGAGATTGGAAGTGTGTGTTCTGTCTATTCTTTCATCACCAACTTGTCCTTAATGGCATTCTGGAAGGTTTGTATTTCATAGGAAAATATTGCAACAAACAAGGTAAATAGGGGCTGGTTGAGAGGAAGTAGCCTTTCTTTGATAGCGTTTAATTGGAATTGAAACATTCTTGAGCTGTAAACATTCTTTATTTATTCAGCACACATAAGCAGGCATTGTTTTATCACCATCATAATTATGGTGTCCTTTAAACTGGCTGATAGCAAGAGAGATAAGGGAATGTGCCTGTAGCTTCAGATTAAATCTCTCTCTCTCTTTCTCTCTCTCCAGTCTCCTCTCCCCGGGTCACCAGAATCCCCACAGTCCTTGGAGATGAGGAGCGCCGGAAGATTGTGGCCTGGCCATCCCTTACGTCATGAAAGTGATTTGTGCCACATTGCTAATTTGGTGCAATCCATAACCTTCTGATCTCCTGTGTTTGTAATTGCTTTTCAGCTTGTAGAATATGTTTTCTGGGACATAGTTCTTGAATATAGATATGACTGTTGTTCACCTGTATATAAGAAATCATCTTCTTCCCCAATGTTTATTGCTTTACCTTTGTCTAATTAAAAATGCACATTTTAGGAATCTTTCAGAACAAAGCTTCCCCAAATCCCCTTTACATCCAAGGATTTGAAAATTTATAAAGGCTGCATTGAATTCAGGATGGGTCAAGGGGCAAAAAAAGGGTATAAGGTCACTGCATATTGATTATGGGTCAGTAGACAACATGGCATATAGTATGTATCCAAAAAATCACGTTAAAACCTGTATTTTAAAAGAACAAGATTAACAGCATCTGTTGTGTTATTTTGTGATTTTACTGAATTCCAAAAATTTCTAGTGTTTAAGTGATACATCCACATGGAAAAATAAAACTTTAAAAAATGCTGAACAGAATTATACATTGTCGCTTTGTTTACAAGGAAATAACTCAGTCCTGATGTTATGTTTGATAAATTGTCATGATTTTTTTTTTAAACTATCAGCTGGCAATTAATTGACCCACATATTTGGGTACTTTGGTTTCCAAATTAATTTGTAATGTGTAATTTGGTTACACATTCTTATTTTTGACATATTAGAATTTACAGCACATTTTAAGTACTGAAGTCACATTTGGTTCTTTAAAATAGCAGAAGGATCCTAGTATCTTTGATCCTGGTACGGGACTCCTTTGATATCATCTGTTCTGTTTGTATCACCTTTGAACACAATATGCAAGTGTATCTAAAATCGGTGAATAAGGTTATTTCTCATTCAAATTATATATTTCTGCATACAAGCTCGTGAAAATAAAGCGTTTATTTAATGTTGTCAGTACCTGAAGACTGGTCCATCCCTAAAAATAATACTAAGTAATAATAGTAATACTCCAATAATGTGACAAGCCTCGAATGAAAATGTACATGACCCTTTAGGAAAAAGAATTCTCTTCCTTAGTAAAACTACTGATGTAAATTACTGTTGTATTTCCCAGCTAAACATTTAAAGAAATGGTGTGTGTATTACTTTGCTCAAGAAGGAAGAGGTCAGGCTGAATTACAGTGGTATTTAAACACAATCATACAATGAAAACGCATCAAAACATAACATAAAAAGGCATTTTAAAATGTTATATACATACTTTCTGAAACACTATATTTAAACGTTTTCTGCAAGCTTATATATTTTAACACAATTTTTCAAAACTGAACGTAATCTATGATAAATGGGAATAGGTCTACAGTACTATATTATGAAAATTATTTTTCTTTTTATTTTCTAATAGGTTTATCCTTTGGCCAGACAGCTTCAGAACTGAAATATTATCTCACTGGAGATGTAGATCACAGATTGCACGTTATGTGTAAAGGAGTTAATTTGATTGATAATGTGCCTATCACAACTATATATAGTTGCATGTATGTATAGTTGGCAAAATGGGCATTCTTGGACCTTCAGTTCAGAAAAAATGTGAGGCAAACATCCATCTTTTGAATCGTGTTCATCTTTGACTTTGTGAGGAGGAGGTGATCAACAAAATTACCAAAGAAATATACCTATGGACCTGCGCGGGCACACAACACACGGAGTAAATTATTGCATAAGTTTTAATATAACTGAACAAACACCTTTCATTTTTCATTTCCATTATTTTGGCTATCTTTCATATCAATAATCTAAACCATAAATGTTCGTAGCTATTTATCACAATCCTCAGTGTCGGTGCAAATCCAGTTTAAAGTCCCCTGCCTTTATTGTATGCGTGTGTATGTGTGCGCGCGCGCGCGCGCGCAAGGGCCTCTACCAGCTCTCTTTATCGTGATCTAGCCCCAGTGTTTCTGAAGAAGATCCGGAAACACGGAGAGTGCTGATGGCCATAAGCAAGCAGCTTGTTTCATTCTGCACAAAAATGTGGAGAAGTTAAAGAAACAAAAGACGCTGTGTGTGATGTGGAGAAAGATATGCAATTGAAAGTGTGTGCATATCTATCTATCGATCGATCGATCGATCTATCATAGTGTGTGAGAGAGACAGAGAGAGAGATTTTTCTAAGACCTCTCTTCCCCCCCTTCAACATTTGGCTCCGACTACAGACAGAAGCTAATGGCTGTACCTTTCGGGGGGGGGGGGGGGGAGGCGAGGGGGTGGTGAAGGTTTGGCAAATAACTGCTACTAGTTAAAAACATTTGATAGTGCCAGTATTAAACAAACAAAAAAGCATGCATTTAAAAAATAGTTGCTGGCTCACATTGCCAGACTGTCATCTGTAGTTGTAGTGGTAGTAGTTGTGTGTGCGTGTGTGTGTGTGTATGAAGGGGAGGGAGGAGATTTAAACAGGAGCGATAACAACTAAACTACCTGGCAAAGAAATGACGAAATGACTTTTTCAGTCCACCTTTGTAATGTCTCCTTTTAAAGCTTTCTCTGAGTTTACCGTTTCTTTACTGTTCGACTCCACAGCTTTAACCTTAAAACAGGGGGAGGAGAATAGTAGGGTGGGGGTGGGGGGTGCGAGCAGCATATAAGTGCATCAGGAGGAATTTTTAAACGACCTTATTGTTCCTAGCTCTAGAAAGACTACGATTATTTCATGTTAACGCCAGCAGCTGTTTTCCCTCGAAACTTTGCTTTGAGCTAGAGAATATAACATGATGTCTCTTACGCAAGTGAGAAAGGAAAATGTACGCTGATAAATCCAGATGCAAAGCAAAAGAAGGCTTAACTCTGTGGATGGTATTAGCTGTGACGAGGCATTGTTCACTGCCGCCTCTTGGTTACGTTTAAAGGCTGAAATATCACGAGATCCATTCAATGATCCTTTTCTCATTCAAGGGACAAAATGTAATTTGCTGTAGCTCTGGTTTCTTGGATGGGAATACTATCCTTAGATTTCAAAAGGAAGAACTAGACGTGGTTTGTACACACATTGATTAAGTTGAAGAGCGGCGATTACATCTGTGCAGAGAGCAACAGTAGTCTAGGGGTGGCTTTTCAAATCTCAGCCTTCTGAATAACAGACTCTGCTAAATAGACTTCCTTAATTTCCGGATGCACTTCTTTAAATTCTTAGTTCTCTCCAGAATTCCTAGAAATTGGGAGGTTGTGTGCATTTTACCTAGTAATGCAAAACTACCGAACGTTATTTTTTAAAAAGCGATTCTTGTATTTATTCCAGCTACACCTGATGGCGTAGTATGAGCTCCACTCACCATATTGCCAATCTATAGAGTGGATAATGGAACTTTTGAATTAGAAGGGAAAAAAATTAGTCCCAGAAATCTGAGATGTTTTCTTAATCACACGGAATGTCTAATTTTGGATATGCAGTGAACTACTGCTATATATAAGTGCTTGTGTTATATCCAGTTTTCCAGTTGAAAACTGATTATAGGTGGATAGTTATTTTTGCAGCGTTTGACATGAAAACCGCAAACATCATTTTAACGCACGAAGGAAGAGGTTTGATAACACTGCAACATTTTCGAAATCATTGTGCCTGACACTGAAGTATTTTAACGTCACTGAGAAGAAGTTAAACCTTCATGCTGCTTTTTCAAAATGGTTTTTAAAAGGGTTGGTCTATATGGAACATCTAAAGTCTGCAGAAGGTCTACTCCAAACTGAAAGTGCTAACTGCAAACCAGAAGTATCCTGGACCATTGCAGTATTCTATATCGTGTGCCAGCACTTTTTTTGTTATTACGTAAAGCCTCTGGAAGCACCTTGGATATTTTACATTCTCTTTTCTTTGCTGGAAGCAGCCAGCACACAAGAATCTTGACGTGGACACTGGGACTAGGACATTACAGTTTGTGATCCAGCACGATTAATTGTGAAAAGTGTATACATTTCTGGCTTATCTATGCTTTGTTATGGGTCTGACGTGAGCCCACGTCCTCCTTCCCCTCCCCCAATATTACAGA
Organism: Emydura macquarii macquarii; assembly: GCF_026122565.2. NCBI lineage: Eukaryota > Metazoa > Chordata > Testudines > Chelidae > Emydura > Emydura macquarii. Next base: position 40,377,895 of record NW_027132559.1, on the reverse strand, counting down.
CAGAATTTCAACTAAAGAGTTACAGTATTACGGTGCTGGAAACCTTGATATGCAGGCAGCAAAAAACAAACTTAGTCATTGGCTGTAGAACGACAATTAAATAGAAGAGGAAAATCAAGAGAAACTCGAAAACGTAAGTATTCCTTCTCGGTTTCTAATAAGAGCATTTAACTCTGGAGCTTCAAAAAGGGAAATACCAGACTATTCTGCACATTTTCGCTAAGCTTCATTTTTCACATAAGGCAGAATAAAATATCAGTTTAAAATTATTACGTTATCAAAGTCTTTTCTCTCGATATGATACTAATGTATGTCCTTTATATTCACATAATGCACAAAATAGCAGCATTCGTCCAAAATAGTCTAACTATATATATATATATATGAAATGACGATTAAAAAAAACCCATACAAATCCTACATCGGTAGCTAGCGATGAAGCCTGAGAGGTCTGAGTGTATTTGTGCTCAGATTGTTTAATAGAAAGATTTATATACTAACTGTATTATTTACTTTGGGAGGGGTCTTGTCAATGTAAGGGTATGCTAATTAGTGGGAGATTTTTTTGGGGGGGAAGGGGTGGAATATCAATTTTTATTGCATCACCTGTCAGGAGTGTCCAATCAGCGTTGGCTTTAGGGGAATTAATTGATGAAGGTGTCTCCGGACGAGCTCACTTCACTCTGTCATTTTATTTGTAGCTAAAGCAGCGGCGGGAATAGCAGCTGCATTTCTTTTCTCTTCCTCCCTTCACATTCCATTATCATAGTTCTCCAATGGAAAAGCAGGGAATGAAAGGGAACAGGTACTGATCTTCAACAGCAACTTAGAGAAACACTTTGGCAAACCTGATTTTCAAACAAAACAAAACAAAAACAAAAAAAACCCAACCTATTGATTGTAGTTTCACATGGTATTTTTTTGTCTAATTTCGTCTAAAGTTTGGCACTCCATTAACCGGGAATAACAGTCTTTGTTATTTTATTAGCAGGATGCCTTGAGAAAAATACAGCATCTGGCTGAGGATTGTGTGTGTGGCTTTTTTTTTTTTTTTTTTTTTCTTTCTTTCTGCAAATGCTGGGAATAATTTAATTCACGAAATGGGAGACTTGAAGTCAGGTTTTGAAGAGGTGGATGGCGTGAGGCTCGGCTACCTCATCATTAAAGGAAAGCAAATGTTTGCACTCTCCCAGGTTTTTACAGACCTGCTCAAAAACATCCCGAGAACTACAGTGCACAAGCGAATGGATCATTTGAAAGTAAAAAAGCATCACTGCGACCTGGAGGAGTTGAGGAAACTCAAAGCCATCAATTCCATCGCTTTCCATGCAGCCAAATGCACACTGATATCCAGAGAGGACGTAGAAGCTCTTTACACTTCTTGCAAAACTGAACGAGTCCTTAAGACAAAAAGGAGGAAAATAAGCCGGGCATTGTCAACAAAAGATCTCCAACCGGAGCACACATGCACCGACCCCTATTCCAGCTTTTGGAAAGAGAACAAACTTTGGCTGGGTTTGAATGAATCTGCTCAGCCTCTGCCAATTAGAAGAAAAGCTTTGAGTCCCGGAGACACAGGCTTGCTACCGGCATCTGATCTACCTCACATTTTTAGTAAATACACTGGTCACAGCTACCCAGAAATCGCTCGATCGCCTTGCAAACCCCCTTTAAACTATGAAACTGCCCCGATCGTGGGCAACTATGTCACCTTTCACTCGGATCCCCCCTATTTTCGCAGCGTCCTTTGCAGCAAGCACCCGGCTGCTGCCGCTGCTTATTATTACCAGTCCGCCGCCGCCATTGCTCAGACCAAGTTAGCGGCGGCTGCGGCAGGGAGCCCTGTGGGTTTGACTTACAGATACAAAAGGAAAAGGCCGTGTGAGGCCGCCCCGAAGGACTGTTTATTAAACACCCCCAGCAGCGCCAGGAGGCTCCTGATCGTGCCCAGGTCCTGCAAGCCGAAAGGAGCTGCAGCAGGCACGGCCGCTTGCGTGGAGAGATTTCACCTCGTCAATGGCTTTTGCACTTCTCAACAGCAGCCGCAGCAGCTGGGCAGCTTCCCCGAGAACTACAGCAGCGACTCGGAGTCCAGCTCGTACTCCGACCATGCGGCCAACGACTCGGACTTCGGCTCCAGCCTGTCCAGCACCAGTAACTCCGTGTCCTCGGAGGAGGAGGAGGAGGAGGAAGACGACGAGGAGGAGGGCAGCGGCGTCTCGGACTCCAGCGAGGTCAGCTCCGAAGAGGAGGATACGACCTCAGACTCCGACTCCAGCTCGGTTTCCAGCCAGGTCTCGGTGCAAAGCATCCGCTTCAGGCGAACCAGTTTCTGCAACCCCCCCAGCGTGGCCCAGGCCAACTTCTTGTATCATTTGGCCACGGCCGCCACCACCAAATCGCCTGATTTCGAGGAGGCCGGCAGGCTTCCCGAGCTCAAAAGTGCTCAGTGTGGTGTCAAATCGGAATTGCCAGAGGAATGGAGTCATCAAAGCTGGGCATCCAAAGCCCCGCCAGTGTGCTGCTCCAGCAGCCTTGGGAGTTGTTTTGCTGAGATAAGGGATGATAGGGTATCGGAGATCACATTCCCACACCCTGAGTTTTCCAGTCATGTAAAGAGTACTGACCTAACAATTAACTGTGCTGCAAAGGGGGCCTCTTCACCTAGCCCAAAGACAAACAATGCATTTCCACAACAAAGAATACTCAGAGAGGCAAGGAAATGCCTTCAAGCAACAACTACACACTGTGGAGATAACAATACAATAGCTGCTAGGTTCTTAAATAATGATTCTTCATCAACAGCCGCAAATTCAGAGGAAGATTCCAAAATCCTTCATTGTATTGAATTTGCCACGGATTTACCCTCTTTACAAACGGATCGTGAGGTGGATGCTGCTCCTACAACAGCAGCAGCTGAGCTTGAGTGCCCTGATCCAGGCAATAAGGCATTGCCATTCCTGCACAATATTAAAATCAAAATAGAGGATAGCAGTACGAATGAAGAATATGAACCTGACCTTTCAAACCATAAGCTAAAGTGTGAGTGCAATGATACTAAGCATGAGTTTAACGGCGTGACTGAGAGTAATAACCAGGACGTTTTATTAACAGCCAAGGAAGATTCTGCATGCACTGAGAAAGAACCCCACACTTCCTTAAACACGCGGACTCAGAGTCAGGTCCTTTCATGCACTTTAGGTACTCCAAAACCTGAGGATGGGGAGTATAAATTTGGAGCGAGGGTGAGAAAAAATTACAGGACATTGGTTCTGGGCAAGCGACCTGTACTGCAGACTCCTCCAGTCAAACCAAATTTGAAATCAGCTAGAAGCCCACGTCCCACAGGTAAAATTGAGACACATGAAGGAACACTGGATGATTTTACAGTTACCAATAGACGCAAAAGGGTAGCCAGCAATGTAGCATCAGCAGTGAAAAGGCCGTTTAATTTCATGGCAAATTTTCCCTGTCCACCGTCACTAATTATTGGCAATGATGGGGATTTGTTGCCAGCTTATTCCTTAAACACCACTAAGGATTCCCAACCACCTCACAAGGCCCATCCTGTATGGAAATGGCAGTTGGGCGGTTCTGCAATACCTCTTCCACCTAGCCACAAATTCAGGAAATTTAATTAGTAAAATAGTTTGGAAAATATTTTCTTGAACCACCTTTACCTTTCTTTTGTTTTAAACTCTACAGGATGGTTTGTACAAGCCCATTAATGCTTTACACACTTTTGGAGTCCTGTTTTATCACATTGTGAAGATAGAAATCGGATTACTATTTTCTTTTTCATTACCGTTTTTGTTTGTTTGTTTGTCTGGGTATTTTTTTACATTCCACAGAGTACTTCAGGCTAAAGACTCAACTTAAACTCAGTTATTATGGTAGAGCTGGAACACTTTACTGTTTAAATGCTAATAATGCACCGGTACCTCAATTCAACTGCTACAAATAAATGTCAAAAGGTTGAATAATAAATATTAGAATGAGCCATTAAATTTATGCACTAGATTTCGAAAATGGAAGTCTAACTGTTAATTCAGTTAAAGTTTGTTAAGTTACATGGTTGCACAGTAAGGGTTCACTATAATTCAATGTGGCAGCAGTCTCTACTTTTCGGGAGCTTTGTTTTCGAGATAGGGGTCTCTTTTTCCAAGAGCAGTTGCACTTACTAATTTTTCTATGGTTTGGAAAGGTTGGTGTTTGAGTACAGCTGGAGCACTGGAAAAGCTGCCTCATCTAAAAACTAGTAAATAAATCTGGAATTCTATTTTTGGTAAAGGGTGTCTTTTTACTTGTACAGTCACTCTTTGCAATTGGAAAGACTTTTTGTTTCAACCAAAAAGTCTTAAATAAGGTTACTGTTACCCACTAATGTCATACTTAAGTTGTGGTCTGAACATGCCCCTTACAAACTTGCAAAGCAACTAAAATATTTGCCTGTATAGCAGTACAATTTATAGTCTAACCTCTCACACTCGATGGAGGAAATAGCAAAGCAGTAAATACAACACAGAAAGTGAAACGTGAGGCCATAAGTGGAAAGAATACACAAAATGAGAATACCATGGTATTCATAGCTTTTTGGCACCAAAACTCAGGCATTTAAACCATAGTACAACTTCACTGTTTTATCCGCATCTCTTGAAAATTGAGTTTTGCAATACCATCCTATCTATGTAGCAGGAGCATTTCTACTGCACGTGACAATCAGAGGCAATTATCTATATTTGCACTTAATATCGAAATAGTTTAACAGGCAGACTTCTAGAGTCTAGCCCTCGATAAGACATGCTGGTGTAATATGTTGTGATGATGGAAGCAGTAAATCAAAATTATGAAAATTTGCACTGTTGAAAAGCATGCTTTAGCTTTATTTTCAATTAAAAACACTGTTTAAAAATTCCTGATTTCATACACTTCGACTTATTACAGAGTTGTCCATGATTTCCTCTTCATTTGAAAGTTTCAGGTTTTTATTTGGAGGAAATACCATTCCAGAGGTTATTTTTGTTTTGTTTTGTTATGAAATAAAATTGTTATAAACCCAATTTAAGGCAGTCTTGAACAATGTAGACTTTATTTTGGGGAGGAAAATACGTCACAAAGTTATAATAAAACAATCTGAAAAGTTTGGGATTTGAAAAAGTCAATTACAATTGGGCTGCTGAATCAGAAGAGTTTGAGATTAAAAATTGCTGGTTTTACTCTTTTTGATTTACATTTCATTTAGACTAGAGCCTTTCCAAATTACCTTTTAGGGATTCCACCTTTTCATCAATTCTAGGAGAATAATTTATCATAAATCGAAAAAGAAAACAAAACAACAATGTTGATTGTGTGACTCAGAGACAACATTTCTTATGGAAATTCACTGCCTATTTTTTATCCTCTATCCCTTTTGTTTCTGTATATTCCAAGCAGACACTGGCTGCTTTCAGTTCTGTTTCCTACATGCACACCGTGGTTTTCCTCTCATTGTAAAAGACCTCTTCTAAGAATACCTGCAGCCAAATATATTTAGGAAGAGTAAACAATTGCCTTGCAATTGATTCACCCTTCCCCCACATACACACACTTTAAACTGCCAATTGCATAAGGTGCATTGCATACTTAACCTGCTTTGCCGAAATTATGGTGGTCGTTAAAAATCTGTTTACTGGATGAAGTTGTTCTGAAATTAATGTTTACATTTGAGTGTTTGGAGCTGCATAAATTATAGGCTTATTTCCAGAAATCTGTAAATACGTATAAAATTTACTGCTCAGGAAAACGCTCTGGCTCTTTAGGAAAGCATTGTTTGGTTGAAAAAGGTCTCCCCGTGGGAAAAAAAAGCTACAAAGATACAATATGGAAGCTCAAAACCTGAAATTTCGCTTTATCTATTAAAGAACATATCATTTTAAAAGTAGCTTCCTCCACTGAGTCTGTGTACTTACAATTAGAGATAAGTTGACTTGACCCTAACTTATAAATAGCAAAGACGATTTTTGAGCCTCTAACTAATATTGGGCAAAGAAATAAAGCACAAATTTTGCCCAAATACATTCAGTGGAGTTTAAAACCTAAAATATGGCGCCCAACTCTGACATTAGCTCTGTCGCCCTACGTGAATCAACAGTTTCACTTTATGGAAGCTGAAGAATGACCAGCACCAAGCCAAATACATTCCTGAGTGTATCTTTCCTGCAGACTTTTCTGCTGAAGTATGATGAATAAAGGCACAATCAAAAGACAAGAAGTTAAATAACCAAATAATTGTAACACGTGTACACCTCAGTTTAGTGCAAGCCACTAACAAGAACCTATGAGTTTTTACTACTGTCAGAGTAATTTGCCAGGTATAAGAATTTACTGGAAAAGGTATTCTCTCAAATCCCTGGTAGTTTGGGAATTGTTTCTCATTGTGTTGTAATAATTCTTGCGAACATAGTTTATTATAATTTTAGACTTAATAATAAAAAAAATAAAATTACTGTTATAAATAGCACATTTTCCCCAATAAAGGTAAGTCTTAATACTGAGGAAAACAAGTTTTCTAGAGAGGATATTATGATATTGTTGTAATGTTTGTAGGAAAGAGAAACTAAGGGGTATCATCTGTGAAACTTCACAGTTTTCCCGTTCTTGATGTACAATGCATAAATTAATTAAATTAATAAAATAAAATAATAATGAATAAAACACGCTTAGGAAAGTACTTGAACTTATCTGGAACATTATTCCAGAGATTTTGCTACAAGTAGAGGCTACTGATACATTTATTGGGAAGATTTCTGCTACCGCATTGAAGACAAAGGAAGTTTTGGACTATGTCTAATTCTCTAGAGCATTAAAAAAGGGAACATGTGTAATGCCTTCAGCAACCAGGTATATTGCCTTAAAAGATGTAACTTTCAGTTTACAACAATTTACTTTTAAAAGTGATTGTTCTGTAATATACACTTACTTGACTACAGTGGGATAATCTCTTTACTGGTTTATTTAAAACGCCACTATACAGCAATAATGCAAAAATGGTTGTGGCTGTTGTATGACGTTTGCTGTTCAATCATTCACTTGGTGATTTTCTACATGGTCTCTGACCTTTTTTCCTATATCAGATTTAGTTGCCAATAAATTAAAGTTTCTGCCGAAATAAGAACAATGCTATCATGTTTTTGTTTGTTACACTTCACACGTGTGAGTGGTTAGGATAGAGAGAGGGACGTAAAAAGTGGCAATTTTTTCTATACACACGTCTAATTCAGTGGTAATCTATAGAAAAATATTGTAATACATGCAATGTGCTAGAAAATATAAAATATGGAGAACGGGGTTAGTTGTGGTTTATACAGTTAAAATGGTTACTGAACATTTTTTATGGTTCAGCTTAAAATCTGTTTGGACTAACTTTAAAGCTAAAAAGTACAATCCTATGCAAATTAAAATAAATCACTCAAAATGAGGACAAAGGCATTGGAATCTATCTTGCTAAATCATACTTACAGAAATTATCCATTCACAGGATTTCCCCCTGGTATTTATCTCTACAATCATGTTTAAGAATGTACGATTTTTTTTCACAGTTCCATGGTTGAATGGGGGGGTTTCTTATTCCAGTGTAGCCAAATTGCTTTCTGTTAAATAGAGGACACTTCCCAAACATTTTGGGAAAGGGCACCTGGATATGCAGTTAACTGATTTTAGGCCTTCTGTGTTGCATTTTTAACTGGTCTCATATAATTATTTGCCATGCCCTACACCCTCCCACCCCCCTTTTCAATCTCAGGCGGCCTCACAAGCCCCAGCTTTAAAAGGCCCTAGATGTTTTGCATGAAGCTCTCACAATAGGGGTTGAGAGAATTGACAGTTTCAAAAACAAGGCGTTCTGTCCTTTCCAGATGCCGAGAACCCCTTTCCTGCATCATCTCTCGTTTGCTCTTCGCTGCTGGTGGCTTTATCCTTAGCATTGCAAATATACTGCAACAGCTGTGTTTGTAAACAGGGGGGCAGTCTGGACTGAGCCAGCAACGCCTCGTTTTATACTTTGTAAATGAGTGTGATGAGCCGAAGTGACCAATATCTCTGCTTCCTGACGAGAAAGGAGAAGGAAGTTAGTCCTATAGTCTGTGGTGCAGTGTGCAACATCAGGTTACCACAGTAGTTTGCCTTCAAAATCATCAGATTCGTTGGCAGGCACATGTGAGCCAAAGTTCTCCCCTGAAATGTAGCAGTGGTGATCTAGAGACTCCCCTGAATACGCGGCAGACACTTGGGGGAAACACTAAAAATGCCGCCATCTTGCTTTATTGAAAACAAATTCTTTGTGATTTTTCGCCCAGACTCTTTCTTTCTCTCCCTCTCTCCCTCTCTCTTGAATTTGTTACCAACTCATTAGCTGAGGCGGAACAGGAGCTCTTGCACTCACTCACTACCAGGAGCTCTCGCATAGATTCACATCAAAGTGGTCTTTTTGCAGGGCTGCTGCTCTCAGGCTGCTGTTGGAGGGGGCCAGTGAAAACGAAGATCAGGCTCACATATTTTCCCCCATTTTGGTAGTTCCTCTGGTTGATCATCCATTTCACTTTGCTCTTCTTTTGTGTGATCTCTCTCTCTCTCTCTCTCTCTCTCTCACACACACACACACACACACAAGCTCCGCACTCGTTAAATGTTTCTAAAATGTAATAGTTAACTGCCCATATAGAAAACAGCTCACTAATTAAATGAGTGACGCAGCCAGCCAACATCGTTGCGAAAAGATAAAAAATACACTTCCTGCAGCCCCACTTCTTATTTGAGGGCTTAGGGTTTAAAGAAAGAAGGTGGGATGCAATTTCCCTTCCCTTTGCCCAGCCCATCTGAAAATCCAATTGCAATGTGGCAAGCAAACACGGTTTTGGGGTGATACCGATGGGAGCTCCGCCAGGCAAAGACAACAGCAAACACGAAAGAGAAAAACATAGCGGTGGGCTGCAGAGACAGGTCAATGAGAAAAGTGCAACAAGGTTGTTTACTCTGGTGTTTAAAATGCAGTTGCAGTTGTAAAGTGTGTGAAATTACGCGCTGGTCTCTTAAAGAGTGCCTAATTTATAGTAAATAGCCAGGGCTTTGTAAATGGGTTTATTGTGTTGTTTCTTGTTAATTGTTGAGAAAATCCAATTGTTGAGTGTGAATGGCTTTATGAGCTAACCTGGTCTTTGGTGCAATCAAGGGGCAGTAAATGGCCGCTCTACTCATGTGGCCTGTAGCAAAAGCTGGGATCAGCCATGGCGGAGCTGGTGACCTTTCAGAGATGCTGCAGGAGCAGTCTCTTCTGGTGGAAAAAACGCTGATCTTTCCGATTTGAATTCACTCGAAGGTGCGCTTTTAATTGTGGGGGCTAAGCGTAAAGTGGTGTTCAGCATCACACAGGCCCCCCGCGGTGCAGGCCGGCAGGAATCCGGCCCTGTTGGGGAGCATTGCTGCTGTCAGTGGGAAATGGACCGACACGTTTTCCCAAGCAAAAATCCAATCCCTTGATTCAAACCAACTCCTGTGAGAAGGGAATCCTTCATATTTCACAAACAGACGCCTTCGAAAATCTCCTAGCACTTTTCAATAAAGCGGCAGAAAATACCGAGCTATGGTGGTCCTCGAAAAAGACAAGCAAATGCCCGCTGAATGCAGAAAGATGCTAAACAAACAACATGAAAAGGAAGAAAATACACGTGTAATGGTCACGTCTCTCCTTTGCTAGCAAAACCCACTAACGGTTCAGGCGCACACACAACACCCCCTGGGAACTTCCTTGCAAGTGGACTGGGGAGGCAGGAAAACGGGAGGAAAATTCAAAGTGCTAACTTAAAGCGCAGTTTTTAGAGGGAAAATAGCAGTCTTGTTTTTAAAAGATCCTCTCCCCCTCCCCCTTCACTTCTCTTCCATTGTTGTGGTTAGGGACTTGCTAGGAAAAGTAAACAATAGCGATTTGGAGAAGAACCTGCAGATTCTAGTTTCTGTCTGGAAAAAAAAAATGTATTGACTTTCCCCCAAACTGCTCCGCACTCTGCTCCATGCACGAAGACTTCCCGAAGAAAACACGGCGCTATGGCTGCTGGCTGGCTTTAAACGCTCGGCTGCAGAGTGTTGCTGGGCACGAGATTTTGCTCTTCATTGCTTTCAAAGGAAAATGAAACCCGCACAAGCTAACTGTAACTGAACTATAAACGCTGCTACATTTAAACTCACTCGGAGTGCACGTGTCTGTATATTACCAAAGATAAATTCTGACGAAACGTAAATTCCTCTCTAGAAACTTATATGGGGCTATTCTCTTTCCTAACGTCGCTCGCTCTTTCTGATTTCGCTATTAGGAGAAATCCCCCTGGGTTTAAAGCACTTGTTTCACGGATTTTTGTACAACCCACATCTGTTAACTTTCTCCTGCTCTTCTCTTTTATAAATAATGTTGCGTTTCTCTGTGTAGAAACTATGATGAGGGTTTTTTTAGATCAATCGATTTGCGTAGATACTGAGATAACATAACCCACCCCACTCAGGACAGAAGCTATTTTCACAATTGAGTTTCGTATTCAGTACTGAATTGCAATGTGTAAAATGCAAGAATTGTCCAAATTCAGGTCTTTAGTTTCCAGTTCTTTTCTAGTTTGATGAACACACTCGAAATAGCTATCTGGGGTTGTACAGTCCATTTCCCTCAAAACAGGATGTTTCCATCAAGCTGTATTTGGTTTTCCCCAAAGATCACTACAAAGTTTAGTTGGGAAACACGTCCCAGAAACACGTGGAGATAAACCCTTGTCTTTAACTGCCATTTGGGTCACTTCACATCTTTGCATTATATTTCAAACTGTCATTCCTCTTTCTTTATCTTTCGGGGACAACAAAAATGTACCTGTTTATAATTAAATAAATCCATTCTAAGAGCAGTGACACACTCCATTCCGGGAGGCATTCGCTATCAACTCTTTGTTTTACACTAAGAGTTTGCTGTATTAGACCCATTAATGTAGTGCCATTCCTCATCACTAGCTACCATGTTTTGGTAAACAGGAATCTATTACTTACTTTTTAAAATGCTGTTTAATTATCTGGGTGAGGATAACTTGGCGAGCGGAATTTTTTATCCCCCAAGCAAACCTGCTGCCTAGTTTGAATAAACCTGATTGAAGAATCAAAGAGCGCTTCAGAAAAGCAATTACACATACTCTAAATAGCATATTTGCTGGGGTTTGCAGGCTCTTTGTACGTAAGTGTATGTGCCGGGAGTGTTAAAGCTGCCACATAACCTGGGCGAGCACATGCTTCATATTTACCGACTTTGCTCTTGTATTCTGAAGATTTAGCAGTAAACTGTTTGAGACAATCGCACATCAGCAAAATCAGAAATGTAGTAAACTGAATGACAAAGAGGTTGCTCAGTTCTGGTAATGTCCGTTTCCATTTCCATGTACATGATACTATTGAGAAAGGGTAAGTAGTGCTAACGTGCCATTTAAGGTTTACCAGTTTACCAGACCTTTTGAAAAACTTCACTATGTCTACTGTGGATGTTTGAAGTTGCATGTTATAGCCATAAGAAGGGTTTTCAGATTATTTCCAATTTTAATATATTTGTACCCAGCAAAATCTGCCCGGTTCACTTGAGGACATATAATGTTCTTAGTAAATGATGTGTTAGAAGAAAGAGAACAGAATTTAGTACACACTATAAAATAATGCCTGGTCTTCCCCATCGTCTCTTTTATATTTTAAGGGTAGTTTATTCTATAAATGATAGCCTAGGGTTTGCAATTTATAGCAGAACAATTTCATTAATCAGTTTACGATTTCAGTATCTCTGTTCATAGAGGGACGTACAAGTATATTTTATTCTAAACAAGCCATGCCATTAAACAACATTGAACAAGTCTGTGTAAATTGGCATTTATCTATATATTTCTGTAAATGTAGATAAATATAAATATTACTCCAATACTGGGAGGGATGCCAGATCCTGAAATATGTACTGAGGGAATTCTAAAGTAAGTTTACGTGTTAGAAATGTTACCTTCTTACTGAAGGGTGGAGATTTTAAATTTTTTTAATTTATAACGCATCTTAAGAGTGGGAAGCTTGATGTCTCCTTTTTATATTTTGTGTAACGTTTATAACATATGAAGAGGATAAAGAGCAAGAAGTCTTCTCCAGTAGGGTTAGAGGAGGTCCCGATCTTTCCAAAGATCTCTCTCCTTCTCTCTCTCAGGATTTATTGTAATGTTCAAGTTTTCTTTAAGCACCTTTAAGAACGTTCAGTTTAAGGAACCTCACCAGAGTATTTGAGAACAGTTCTGAAATTTCCATATGAACTTTAGAACAAATTATAACGTAATTCTGTTGGAACTGTACTAGTTGCAGTGACTTCACACGACCTGCAAATTCAAGATGCCTTTTGGTTTTAGTGTGCTGCTTGCATTTGGTCATGAAATCCGGATTGCATCTGATTTTCTAAAAACGAGGAACTACGTATAAACATATGATACTTTGTATTAGAATCCAGCGCAGTGCTAATTGCATAGACCTGTTTTTAATTGTACTTAAATGTTTACACATCAACATGTGGCAAATTTGTCTTCACTAAGGAAGTTTTGATTTTCTCTCTTAACCATCAATAATGTTAATAGTATTGCACCGATATGATAGAGATTAAAAACTGCATCCCTAGCAATCCAAGATTATTGAAGATTATAAATATGTATGTCGCGAAAGAAATATTCACTTTCAAAAGGAAGAAGATGCATTAGCTCTGCCTTATAGGTGCTGTAAGAGTCTTGTTACACGTACTGAATTCATCGGGGTGATTTTTTCTCCCGAGTAAGGATATAAAGATAGAAGCGCTTTAGCTCCGCTTACATTTTGTTTTGAAATCTTTTGTTCACGGAAACATTCAAAGATCAAATCTGAAAGCGAACGAACAACTAGCTGCTTTCATTCTGAAAATTCCCTCCAAGAAAACCTTGTGTAAGGCTATAAATATTACAGATTTGTCCTTACTCTTCCTGAAACTACCCTTCAATGTGGTAGTAATATTATAAAATACAAAGATCTGCGTTGAGAATCTATCTCAACAACCAAAAACAGGGAAAACCGGAGCTACCGAGGCCACTCTCGCTTTGTACCTAGGTATTGGTCGATTCTCAGAACAGGAGCCCGTCTTACATAACATGTACTACCGTATCTAGGCACAATAGGGTGGTTTAGTGAAGTCAAGGGAGTCCTGACAGTTTACACCAGCCGCCCCAATATGCACCAAAAGATTATAAAAAAGAGGCACATTTGCAGTGCACACTTTTCAAACTGTTTAAAAACCAAGCCAACAAAAGCCGCTCATGCAACATTTTCCTGTAATATTTTCTTTTTAACAAAAATTCAGGTGTAGTTGTTTAATGGAAACTAATAACATCATCTGAAACCTCTAACCTTAACCCAATATATACGAACGTCCCTAGGTCAAATAGGTCAAATATTTTAAAAATACAGTTTACAAGGGAAAAAAAAGGCATCTAGACTGGAAACCTGTGGGGGTGTAACAAAAGAAAGAGGCCAGAAAGAAAATATCCCACAGTGGATTACAAGGTTATGGGACAGGTCACTATAGGAAAGTTAAACAAAACAAAACAAAACCAAAAAAAAAAACAAAAAAAAAACCCCAACAAAAAAAGGAAGGGTATATTATATTTTTAATTATGTGAGGTTTATATAGTTTGTTCCAGTGCTGTAGCTAGATCCACAAGTATTTATTTAATCTATTAATAACAGGGTTATTTACAAGATTATTGTAATGGAACTATCGCCTGTTTTTTACTTCCTTTACCTGGAGTTTTATTTTTCACATTATTGGAAAGCTAACCACAATTTGTAATGATTTTTTCCCCCCGGAAGACCGGAATAAATAACACACACATACAAACACATCTAGAACTAGAGAGACAGACAGACAGGAAATAAAACAGGCCTTACAAAGACGACTCTAAAACTGTAATATATTAAATATTGCAGCGATCGATTTCAATACCCAGAGTGGACACGAGAATAAAACTTCACCCCCAAGATGAAGTGATTAGGAATGCTTTGTTGCAAGGAAAGAAATGCGATTTTCTGCCGATCCTTTTTGTTCAGGTTAGAAGAGGGCTGGACAATTAAGCCCTAGGCTCCCCGTTCGGGATATAACCCTAAAGGTTAGTCACATCTCAATGGCATTTCTACGTGGTAAAAAGATGGGCCTTTGTACTGAGCAAGGAGGATTAAATATCAACCACAATTATAGGTTGCTCACGCTAGGAGTTTTCCTCCAAAATCAGAGAGGGATACATTTTGGAGAGGCGGCTGCACGCCGGTGGTTTTGTCTTTGTTCTGACTCGGCCTGACCAGATGCTTTTGCACAATTCTCCTTTTAATTTAGACCCAGGACGAACGCCAGCAGTGAGATCTGCAGAATGTTTGTCCGAGGTAGAGCACGCCGAAATGGTCTCACTTTAGAAAAACCCAAAATTAAGTTGCGATCCATTTCAAAATATCTGTTCGGAGCGGAGCAGCCAAGTTCCCAACACAGACACCCAGAGAAACTCACTCTCTCTCTCTCACACACACACATATATGGCAAACGCTTGCAATGCTCGCTGTTCTGTTCCCATCAAGTCTCACTATTACATTGTAATTTATTTGTTCCTCGCGGGGGGGAAGGGGGGATGGGCGGTTGCCTCTCAAGGCAGGAGCCGAGGGAACTGCCTGCAGGCAGCGTTACACACGCGCTTCACTCTTCGCTTTGGTGACATCAGCCACACACCGCTGATGTCTGCACAGCAGCACAGCTGCAGACCGGTGAAAGAGCTGCACCGTTGCAAAGGGGTTCCTTAAAGAGGGAGCTCCTGAGCTCTGAGCAGGGACTCCCCAGTAGTACAGGGGCGTATTTCACTTTTCCGGCGGGTTTATTTCAGCAGTCGGGTCCGCACAGGATCAGGAGAGGGGCCTTTCCTGGGAGCGGAGAGCACAGATTTAGCCATCTCCCCTCTCAGCCCGGGCGCACCGCTTTTGCTCCACAATGGGAGCGTTCGACTCCAGATTGATCTGTCAGTTTCAGACCAATCCGAATCGTTCCCAGCGTGGAAAGAACGAAGCAAACTGCCCCCCCCCCCCCCGTGTAAACACCGCGTGCAGCAGGCCGCGGGCTGAAGGGGGCCAGAGGGGAGCCGGCCGAGTTGCAGCTCGCAGGGGCTCCCTCTCCCTGCCTGGCAAGCTGGTTGCGAGGGGACTCGGTTGTGTCCGTGGCTAAAGACCAAATGTACAAAGGGGAGCCCTGAGCCGGAGTTGCTCGCTCCTGTAGCGACGCTGCCATTCGGCCTGGCCGAGGAACCAGCCCGGATCAGGCCTGCAGAGGGAAGGACAGACCCGACCCGGCCAGACTGGCGGGGGAGGGGGAGGGCAGAAGACTGGCCCGGCCTGGCTCAGTTCGGGCCAGCTAGCTCAGAGGGGGCGGGTCCAGGGACTGCAGACAGCACGGCTCGGCCCGGAGCCAGCAGGCGCCCACTTGGGCCGGGCGACTCAGCCTGGCTCTGCTCAAGCAAGGGCGCCCGGTGCAGAAGGGAAAGGTGCCTCCTTCCCCCGCCTGCCCGTTCCCTTCGGCTTTTATCTCCTGCGCTGGATGGCAGGGAGCCGCCGAGCCGCCCGTTGCCGTGGTTAGGGGAGAAATCGCCATAGCAATATGAAAACCCATCAGTTTTCGGAAAATAGACCTGAGGAGACAAGGAAGCGTGTTTAGATCCCACAGTTAAAGGAGAAAATGAATTGGGGTGACCTTTTACTCTGCAAACCTTTTGTAGCCAAGGCCAATTAAAACGGCACACAAAGCTGCGCCTCAGTCACACTGCACTCCCATCGGTTTGCGCTCTGTCGTAACCCCAGCTCCAGACCGTCTTTTCTTTAATACATAATTAACAGAAGGCGAGGAAGAATTGCAAAGAGGGACGGGAAGGAGGAGAGCGCAGAGCTTGACGTTTCTAACTTTAACAGCTAATGCGGCTTCGGCAGATCACAGCACAAATGTGGTGTGCTGGGGCCAATGTAGCCGGTCTCCACTCAGCAGTGTCTTACACAGGCTCCTTTCCCTCCATATTTCTTTCCTATTATCGCTTGTTCCAGCCTCATAATATTTCTTCTTATCATCAGAAGATTAAAGGAATGCACTGTACACAGACTGTTTAGAAAAACCGCAGCTGATGCTCTGCAGGGCATGGGCGAACTCAGGTTTGTTGCAATCGGTTTTGGTAACAGAGGAGGAGAATTACAACCCTGAAAACGGGAACCTGTTGCCTGCCAGGCTCCGAGTAAAAAAGGCTGATTCTTTTTTTTTTCACATTTCCAAACCTATGAAGCATCAGTGGATTCACCTGTCACTACAATCACAGCCTGGGAACCCTGACAAATATTCACCAAAAAAAAGAGTGAAAGGGGCGCTTAAGGTTCACTGATCTGGGTGTAGAACTTTGGAAAACTGCAAATAAGCGAGAAAAATTGACCATTCTTGTGAAGGGAAATACAAGTTTGCATTTACCGTTCAGTGACAAAAACCACGGACTGGCCAAAGAAGCAGTGACATACACTGTAATCTCCATAACAATTTCATTTCCTCTCTCCCCTCTCTCATTCTTTACCCGTTTAGCAAAGGGGAAAACCTAAAGTTTTAATCCCAAAGAAGGCTTTCCATTTATTCCCACTGCAGGGAGAAGGGGATACTGAGAAAAGCAAACAGATTCGGAACAAAATGGAGAGAGAATCTTCTCAAATCTGCCCTACAAAAAGCATTTGAAAAGACAGGTTAGAAGCATCAAGCCAGGAGATACATACGAATCAGAGTGAAATAGAGACTCACAATATTACATTTCCTTTTAACTGTGCTTTAGGATTAGTTGTACATGGTATCTAGTGATTAAGGCCTTTCTCTCTTTAGAGAGAACCTTTGTGGTTTCATATTCCAGAGTCCGGGGTTATAGATGTGTGTTAACTCCCTCCCTACAAAAAAACAAAAAACAAAAAACCAAAACCAAAAACAACCCGATTTCACTTTTCAAAGCAAAAAGTTCCTTACATGTACATGATTTTCACTGAAGCAAATATTAAATTGTACGGTATTAGTAATGATTGAGAAGTGGTCTATTTTATTCTATCCTAGGCCTCAGTGGCTGGTGTTCACCACTTGCTTAGAAAAGGGAAAAGCATTTTCTGATTAAATTCTTCATTAATAGAACTTGGCAACCGGCAACAAAAACCTTGCTTAGGTGAAATGAAGAGACAAAGGCATTTTAAACGTTGAGGGTAGGGGTGGGGAAACCTGTGCCAGTAATTTCAAATTAAGAAGATGTTAACATCTTGCAACTTGTGTAAAGTCTGCGATGGCGCTTGTAGGAAAGGTTAAGAGTTATTTTAATTTTCTCACTCTTCAGACCTCTGTGAAATTAAAATAAATGTTATTAAACTGTTTCAAGCCCTTATGCTATTGTGCTTAGGCTGCCATGATGTATTGTCTCTTACCTCTGAGTGTTGTAACTTTTGAATTGTGTTTTAAGTATACGAAGGTTCACAAAACAATAAACAAACCAACACCAGTTTGGAAAGTTAACGTGGTGACACCTATCTGACCTCGCTATTTAAAAAGTAGCACCCAAAACTCTGCCTTTAATGTCAAGAATCCTTCATCTTTTGGTGGACTTTTCTAATTCTTTTGTGAGAACACATATGGAAAGCTTTAATTTTCTATTGAATTCCGTCATCTTCAAATGTATTTGTCTTATATAGCTTTGAATATTATGTTTATTGATCCTTTAGCTGTTTGCTGGATTGTGGATGTTGTGAAGGCTTAAAGTTGCAATGCTTATGATTGAGTATTAGCGTCATACCTCTTTAACACTACCTAGTACATTTTGATTTGGTAATTTTTAGGTATTTTGTATAGGGTTGAAGAGGTTACATAAGGACAGTGAATAAAGAATTTGAGCTGCAATAGCTCGCTGACACCGCCTGAAATTGTTCAGACTATTATGTACCCACCTTTTACAAATTATTTATTAAACACCATCATTTGTTGATGTTATTAATAGCAATTTGGGTACAATTGCCATGGTATAATCCACTGCTGAGAGTGTTGGCACGTCAGTTAAATGCAGACATACTTCTGCTAGTCCTCTGGTAACAAATCAGGGAGCTAGTCCTCTGGTAACAAATCAGAGAGCAGGTTTACAGGAAACTCCTTTCATCACGGAAATAGAAATGTAACATCTATCTAGACAAATTATTTTTTGACGGATTTATGGCATGGTTTGCTTTCAAGATATTCATTGGCTCTTCCGAGCTGTAATAAAGTCCAGAGACAGAAGTATAAACATGCACACAGTCTGCTTTGCAGAAATCCCTTAACAGTATCTGCCAGTGAAAGATCAAGACACTTTGTGCATTTTCCACTGATAATGCCCATATTCCGAATGAGTGATCAGAGAACTCCGGTATTGTTAAGTAAAAGGAGAAGAAGGCGAGTGACGTGGGAGTCGAACAATGGCATTTCTGAATCAGTTTGTTTGATTGACATTTGGGGGCTTCATGACCCCAGGGAATAGGACTCATTACCGTGAATACACCAAAACATCAACCAAGATTAGAACTCTGGATCCTTTTAAAATCTTATTTCACTCTAAATTATAGCAGGAAAATACCAACTCTACGAGAAAAGAGAAAAATTACTCCTTCATATACTAAAAGGCTGGATTGATTGCATAAAGAACCTCAAACTGAAATAAGAAGCACGGTTACCGTTTTGTAGGATAAAATTAACCTCATTGAGGAAAAGTTACCACCATAAACAATTGCATAGCATCAAATATTTAATGTTGCATGCTAATATCTTCTGGCTGAGATCTGTAGATTTTGTATAGAATGTATATACTAGAAGGTTATTAACAGATTGATGTGAAGAAATAATTAAATGCTAATATATTTGGAAAGTATACTTGAATATGTAGGGAAAACGAGAGGTATTTTGATTACTTCTGTGAAAAAGTTGTGCACATTTCAGAGGAAATCCCGAATGATGATATTGAATTCTTGTTGGAAGACAGAATGTTTCTGAGCAGTCTATTTTCAACAAAATTGGGAGTAGGAGATAATGTAAGGTGTGTGGAAGATAAGAGCAAAATCTATTGCAACTAGTTACCATGCTTTCTATTCAAAGAATACCAGGCTGCAGTCTTTAAGTTTAAAACGATGTCAAAAGCCTGAAACTTTAAACACAACCAATAGCTACAGCACTAGAGTAATCTATTTCAAATATGTTTTATTTGCACCTTATTATCTTTATGTGGATAACTGCAAGAAAAAGCCCATATTACAGGAAGATATGCTTAACCCACACATTATAAATGTGATCACACGAGAAGGTGGTAATGCTACCGTGAACTTGTCTATCAGTTGTCAAACCTGGATATTGCTTAGAAGTCATTGCTTTTGCGCATAGAGACAAATACATTTAAATGATTTATTCAGCAATAAGGAATAAAAATAATTATGAGTTCACCAATCAGACCCACTAAATTCGGTGCTTGCAGGTTAAAAACAGATGACTATCTAGATGTTCAATTATACAATAACAATTATTAATACAACCGATGCTTCAGAGCCTTTCCAGATCTAGTTATCTTCATATAGAGACATCTTGGTTTTAGTTAATGACTGCTTTATTCTCATTATTCACGAGAAAAAATGGGGTCATGTCACATTAAAATTAAGATTATTTTAATTTATCTAGGCTTTTAAACAAAAATCATTCAGCCTAATTATATTTTGAATTATCAGGGAAAGACAATTGAACTCGACAGACAATTTGAACAAAAAATGCCAGATCGGTAATATACAATAATTAATTCTGCTTATGGAAAAGCAACATATATTTTCTACTTTTTCTTTTATAGATGCCATCTGGAGGGAGGAGAGGGGCACGATGATAAAATCAAATAGAATTTTAAAAGTCCAGAATTGAGCTGTCTCGCCCTTTATTTCTAGGACTCCAGCTTGATTTCCTCTCTCCAATAGCCCTGACCACTCGGTTTTAACAGATACACTAAAATGAAATTATATCGAGCAGGAATTCAACTTGAAATGGGGGCAAAAGAAGCTTCTTGTGCTTTGCACTAAGAAAACGTGTTCTAAACGTGAGGGATTTGAGTGAACTGACACATTATTAAATGCTTAGCTAACTCATGTCTGGAACCTTAGTGTTCTCTCATTTTCAAATTAGAAATTGTACTGCCCTCTCCAATTTGCTGTTGTTAGGATTTGTGAATAAATGACTCCCGATTAGTATGCTCGATTTGTACCTACATCTCCCAGAATCACAAAATGATCATCAGAACACTGTTGAAAAGTTCAGAAGACCACTGCTGATTACTTACTTTATAAGAGATTGAGTGTAACTCTGATTTTACTTCCTGTGCCCTGGATGCATTCGTTGTCCGTGCATCTTATAATATTGCCATTCTACCCTGAGCTACTCCGTTTCACAAAGAAGTATTTAGGCTCCCCTCTCTTTTATGAAAGTAATGGTTAATTAAACTATATCCGAAGAACATCATTTCATATGGTACCCTGTATGGAACAGGTTCTTCTCTTACGTAAGAATTTCAGATTCTGAAATCCTTCACTCAGCTATTTGTTCATTCAGGTGCTGAATTTACACTTGGTATAATCAGTCCCTGCACCCCGAAATACTTCAGCTGCCTTTCTCGGTCACATCGTAGCTGAAAACACGGGTCTGTTAAGTAACAGTACCCAGGACAAATAAACAAGTACCAAACACACCAAGCCCCAGGGGAGTTTTTCCTCCGATGAGGGGAAAAGGATCAAGTTTAGGAGGACAAAGATGCTGCTGGGAGTGGGATGGTTTGGAGAAAGGGATTCCCAGAAAAACCCGGACAAGTGAATGCGGTGAATTGAGACACTCTTTGGGCTGCGATTGCAAAACACAAACGCCTCCATCCCAAATTCCCTAATTTGAAACTACCAGCCAAAACCCCCAATCTGCAACCGTTCGTATCGGAGGGAACAAAGACAGGGGTGTGTGTCGTGCGGTGGGGGGGACGTTTTCTGCAAAACTCTCTGCCGCTGCAGAACTACAAGCAGGTTTCCAGAGCCAATAAACGGCCAGGGCCGAGTCGGGCCCAGCACCCTGCAGGAATAACAAGGAGCCCGGCTTCTCATTTCCATGTTACAAGCCCCCACTTGAGAAGGCTCGGACGGCAGCGCGACTCTCTGCTTGTGTGGTTAGCAATTAGCTCGCGGGCTCAGGCAGGCACAGAGAAACGCGAACCTGCAGCGCCCCCTGCAGACAGCCAGGCCTTCAGCAGCGCTTAGGAAGCAAAGCTTCCTCTTAAAGGGGCAGGCGCTCTTAAGGTGGACTGCTCAGAGCTGCAGAGGGAACCTTTAATTTATTTTCAGCAGATAGAACGTTTTCATTATGCTCCGTGCCCAGCATTCATTCCCTGTGGGAATCTATCCTTATCATTCTTATAGGACGGGTTCCTCCCGCCCCTCAAATCTCGAAATACCTGCAGTGTTTGTTTTTTCTTATTGCCTGGAATTTGCATGTGTGGCCCATGTCGATTTTATTAACCCGACTCAATCAGTTCCCCTCCAGCTAATGCAAATCAATAACGGGTAGAAACAACAACTGGGGTTTCTTTAGTTTAGAACATAATAGGGGGAGAACGGGGGAAGGCTGATCCCGACAGGGAATATTAGTTCTTTAAATCAAATCAAATCCCTCCTACATTTGCTCCTCAAAAACGCGAATTGGAGACGCTCACGGAATCTTGCGCTACAACTGAAAAAAGCTTGTGTGTGTGTGTGTGTGTGTTTTGTCATGAGTTCGCAAACCATGATTACAGAGAACGAACATTTTACCTTGCTTTGAAAGAGCTTGTGTTTTCTAAAGGCAAGACACTGCAGCTGTCAGAAATAAAATATAACAAACAACAATACATGGCTCGATTATATGTAGGGAATTACTGTAAACAGGTTATATATACCCCGGTTGGAAAATCAAAAGGAAACCAAACGGCTAACCCGATAAGTAAAGGCACATTCTACTGCAGAAATAGCTCTATTATCGTGATTCAGGGTCTCCTTCCTTTCCTATGAACTTGTTTACAAAACAACCACAATCTCCAGAGATCTTAACCATCCGAAATCCACTTCTCAGCAGTTCCACTTTAACATTTCATAATCATACTTCAAGTAGCCCAGGGTTACATGAGATCTCCCTGGGGGAGCCAAGACCTTTCCAATTATTTCCCTGATCTGCAGCAATCGTTTGCAAAACAATACGGATCGCTGCTTAAATCCCTGCCCCCACCCCCCAAACTTCAACCCCTTGAATAAACCCTGCCACCTCCCCTCCTCCACCTCACCTTCTCTACCTGCCCCGAACCCCGCGAGGACATGACGCGGGAGTGCTTTTTGGCACACCTTCAGCGGCTGGCCATGTGCAGCCCGCAGTGTCACTTTAGGCAAGCGGAACTGTCAGGGAAAGGTTCCTTGATGGTTACATTAGCAAGGAGGGGCTGGCACGGCGCCAGATGCTGATTGCCATTTGTGAAGAGCAGCTCCAACTGTTCCCGCTCCCCACGGCAAGGTTTAGATAACTCTTGCCTGGGAATTTTCTCCCTCTGAGCCCTGGATTCAGTTCTAGCATCCGGCACAAACGCGAGAGCACAAAACGTGCCTTCCACTCCACTCGGAGTTCAGCGCCCCGATACATCGCTGGAGGAATTGAAGAAAGATGTGCCCTTAGCGATCACAAGCCTAAACACTGGACAATGAGCCTGCTGGACTCGTGCCAGCCTGGGCCAGCTTTAATAAGGATCACAGCTGACTGCTACAAGCAGACTCATTTGCTTTAACATGTGTCTGTATTTTCGACCCCCCCCCCCTTCTTCTTTTCACACTCGGATTGGCAAATTGTGGTTTTTAGCGGCAGGCTCAGAAACTCGGAGCAGAACTTCACAGGCGGGGCTCCGACGGAAGGTTTGATTTTAGGAAAGCGGAGGAAGGTGGGAGCGGGCGCGGATGACACTGGGAGGGGGCGATGCGCCTCTTAGATCGGCTTCGTGCCGACGCAAGGCTTTAAGAGGAGTTAGCGCGCAGAATCTGCTGCGATCGCTTTACCACAGCCAGTCTCTAACACCAGCCCTCCGGCCGCTGTTAAAACGGAAGGAGCGATGTCCCTGGTACTAGTCTCAACATGCAGCTATTTCCGCTAGTGAAAAAACAACACACAAGTGGAAACTTTTTTTTGTTTTTGTTTTTGGGGGGTGGGGGAGGTTGGCTCTGAAACAGTTTTAAAGCTCACCGACAAATCGGACCCACGGAAGAAGTTTTGATCCGGGAGTTGGGCTGGCTGGGAGGACGCAGGGGCGTGTGTGTGTGTGTGTGGGGGGCGCAATGGGGAGGGGGGGGGGCTCCGCTGCCATTCACTAGTCTACGCCGTATGTGTTTTATTTTCACACGCACACGGGGAATCTCACCGCGCGCGCGCTGGGAACGCTGCGGGACCGTGCTGAGCGGAGACTGCCGCCGGCCTGAGCGGGTGGATTTGCCGGTTTAGCAGGGCTGCTTTCTCGAAGCAGGGGCGCGCAGGGATGGCAAAGCAGTGGCCCCTGGCACGGTACTTCGTGCCCAGCTGCTCCGCCAGGGCTCTTTCCTCGCGCACGGACCCCGCAGCTGTACCGAGAGGCAGCGGTCCACAGAAAGCTCCCGGCCGAACTTTCCGGCGTGTGTTGTGGCTGAGGGAAGACACCGGCGGTCCCCGGCTGTAGCGGGCGTTCATCGACTTGCGCCGTGAAGCGAGGGCAGCTTCGCTCGCAGGCACGTTTGAGAAGTGAATGAGTTTTGGCGACTTGTTGTTTACGTGTTTAAATGATCTGAAGCGGGGGTGGGGATTAAAGAACATAAAACCGCCTTCTCCCGCTTGGTTCATGAGATGGTTTCGCAGCTAACCTCGTAATGCAAAAAGTGACGGGTGGAGGAATCTAATGTGAGAAGGGAAATGCGCGGCCAGGAAGACTTCTGCGTCTCGGTCCAATTGAACAGCACATTTCGTGCGTAGTTAGTTACACATCAGATTACGTACCCAGAGCCACGGTGTTCAACGGTTCATTCGAGATTTTCTTTTCCCTGTAACCTGCCCGCGTGTTCACAGTCGCGCTATAAGTGATGTTAGTTCCAGGTGGGCGGTACTTAACCCTGCTTCCCTGAGACCCACCCCAAAAGCCACCCGCGAGCGGGTCACACCGAGCCAAATACTTTGGAAACCGCTTGCTAACTTCCATAGCGTTATTTTTCTCGTAAAAGTTAGTTCTCTTTATTCCATCTCCATGTAGTTATTTGTCCAGCCCCGTACACTCCCATGGCTGTTTCAGATACATCATTACAAAGTCGGCGAAGTCCAACAGCGTTTAGAACCTTCTGTTTACACCCGGACCAAACTAGTCCAACTCGCTCCGATGTCATTACATAGTCTCAGGGAAGAAAAACAATAGCATTTGGCGCATCTCTATAAAGCTAACACCGTAGTTAAAGCTGAGAAGCCACTGCAAAAAATACCTGATGGCTGCTCTCTTATAAACCCCGAGGATTATAGCTATAGTTATATCACACCTCCATTATCCCCTCCCCACATTCATGAAGGTTACTCATGCTAGAGATTAATCCTAACCAAATTTATAGCCACGTATATCACAATAATTCCCCCTTTCAGACACCAATATTTAGTCAGTCAAATTGTGGCAATGTTGTGGAAATTGTAACGGTTTTGGTATTAATGGCGGCAATTTAAAGCTTTTTTTAAATTCTGATTTACATGAGTATTGTTGAAGAATGGCTTGTTTATTTTAAAGAAGAACTGCTTTAGCCTGCTGGTATTACAGATTCTTCATCAAGAATATATTGGTAAGTAATTAATTTAATGCAGATCCATAGCCATAAGCTTCATCATCTCTGAAGGTAAATGGAGAAGACCCCAATAATGACACCTGTGCAGTATTTACACCTATTGCATATCACAAAATATCAACAAAAAGACAAGCACAAACAGAAGCAGCACAAATACCTATAGCTATACATGTAGATGGCTACCAAAAGACTGTAAGACCCTTGTTCTAAAATTTCAAGTGTTACCTTTGTCATTTGTAGAAGCCACTTGTTCGGGGACCGGAAATCAATGAGAAGTAAATATGTACCAGAGATTCCATATGAGAAATTGAAAACAACGAACCCATTTTGACTTTAAAATTGCCTATTTAACATTTATAGCTGCCCAACTTCATTAACCTTGAACAATCCCGCTCACTGTCGGTTCTTCTTAATTTCATCATTGGCACATCCCCACAGATTCAGGATGCCGTCACTGTGCCATCATTTATAGATGCCAACTGAATACTATTTCAAAAGTATTTTCATATAGGTTCATAAAATCAAAGTTCGTACCTAATCGCAAACATTAAAAGCTATTTAGGGTTTAAAAAATGCATTTTTTTTTCAAAATCAGAAGTTAGTAATAAAATATATCTGTTTGTATTAAATCAAACACCAGAATTCATTAAGGACTACTCTATTTGTCATCTCTTTGTGTAGAAACAGCACAATTGTGTTCTACACACATAAGGATGTATGCTACACCAGTGTTGCTGGAACTAGGGGTGCTGAGGGTGCTGCCCTGGCTTAAAGTAGTAATAAACACCGGACACATGGTTTCCATCATCAGCATCCCACTATAAAAATTGTTCCAGCACCCCTGTGCTACAGGAACAGTAATTGAAGTTTGCACCAAGGCCATATTTCAAAATATCCCAATTATCCAAAGGGTATTACCAAAACAGTGAGTTAAGCACCACGTTTCCTTTCACCCCTGCTGAATACACACAAGAGTCTGTAACAATTCTTTGCAAAATATCTAAGAATGGGCTAAGCGTCTCAGATGCTTGTAGATATCTATAGTTGGACAGGTCGGGGGTATTGAAAAGATGATTCCTGGTGACATTATTTCCAAGAACTGTAGAGGGATCTTTCTAGAATGACTTTCAATAATATAAGAATGAAAGATAGGATTTAATTTGCATGACAGATGTAATGAATCGCAATATACTAAACAGTGCAGCTCCTGACTAACCAAAGCATCTTTAAAAAACCTATCCACACAATAACTTTTCTTCTTTATAGCACAGAGACAAGCTCCAGAGTATTCCTTAAAAGATAGTAAAGCAAGGGAAGCTTTCTTCCTCATCAGATGCAGGGTAATATAATTGTAAGTGATGTTCAGTGGATTGTGACTAATGGGATTGTTAGTTTTATGTGACTTGGCTGAAGGAGCTAAGTGAGTTCTGCAGGACTCAGGAGAAATGTGTGCAGCGTAACTATAATGAAAGCTATGAGAAAGGAGAGAGTGGTGGTGAAGAAAGTTGGATAACTATGTTTAATTTCCCGATTTTACTTCGATTAATTACGTTGCTGGCTATTTAAGTGGAATCGAGAGAACTATGCTTAAAAAAAGGAGATGCTCTTATATCATTTCCCCTCAGAGCATCTAATTTCTGTCACCCAATCAAAACCGAAAGAATTCAAGGTGGTGTTAGAAGCTGGACTTGCTCTGCCTGGATGAAAATTGGTTTCATTAGACAACAGTCACAGAACTCTTTTGCTGGTCGGGCTAAAGCAGCAGATATGATATTTCCAGCTAGCAGGAATAAAGAACATTCTGCTAAAGCTTTGGGGATCTAGGCTGGTGAATTTAGGGAACTTCATTCAAAATAATAATTAATTTTGCCATCTCTTTAAGATTGTAGAAATTCTAATTAAGGTCCGAGGATGGAAAGAGAGACTAGCTCAATTTATATAAGTTAAAAAATAAACATTTAATTGTGAGGGTTTGTGTGTGAGCATTTTATTTCACCATACGTTTTCTATCTGCTTGAAACATTCTGGGGATTAGATAACAGAAAACTGACAGTCAAACCAGTTCATCTTTGATCAAATTGTAACTTTCTATACTATTTACATAGTTGTATACTAGGCAATAAGTCATGTTCAGTACAGTAGGAAGTTTGGAGAACGAGCTCGAAATATATACATCCCAAAATAAAGTGAATTTATACAAAGTTCTGATGAATGAAAGAGTTTGATATAGGTCCATCATCTGTAACAGATACAAGAAAAGTTAAAATAAACAAAGCAGGCAGGCAAGCAAGCACAGCATATTGCTGACCAGTGTCATGAATCTGGGTCAAATGATTTTATATTGACCAGACAAGCTTTAACATAACTGAACAGCAATCCAATAGACTGGAATAGACAATATCTCAACAAGCCTCAATAATCAGAAAAGTGATTAAAAAGCAGGAACAAATCAGGCAAGCCCCCTCTCTAATTTTTAATTAAATCATCCAGGAATCTGTTTTCTTTTGACAAAACACCTGGCATTCAAAAAGTTTTTTGTTTTTGCATTGTCCATATAAAACACATATTTTACTTCCTAAAGTACATGTAGTTTAGATGGATAAAGCACACTGGCAGTGCCAACAGAGGGAATTTACCTTCTAAAGAAACTGATCTCTGTGATTGATGCTGTGTTACTCTGGCAACAGGTAGTGGGTAGCTAATTGCCTATATAAAATAAAAAGATTTCTGTCCCTCCCCCCACATTTTACTAACTACATTCTTTTCCCTGGGCCCAAACAAGTGTCACAATAAATAAGTAAGTTTTTATATTGTAACAGAGACTAACAGTTTCCTAGCTGTGAGACCTGAAAAAGAATCCAGGATTTGGAAAAACAGGGAGTATCTTTTTTACCTGGAAAGAAAGTTCAAATTTATTTTTTAGTAGCAAATAACTATTCCATAGAACCTCCTCTATGGCAAGGGCCCCCAGGGCATTCCTGATTGGAGAGACCCTGGCTGTATATTGGAGTTGCACTGCAAAGGACTGGGGCCCAAGCCATTAGGGACAGAGAGCTGGTGTGGAGACTTGGGATCTCTGCATATAAGACCCCTGGCCTTCCTCTGATCCCAGGGGATTCAGGCTGCTTGGGAATGGGTCCCTAGCCTTGCTGCAGGGGGAAGATATACATCTCACCATGGAATGATGTGGAAGAGACTATATAGGAAACCTCCCATAGATTTTACTGAAGGAGAAGATGTACTGGAGCATTTTTTGGGGGGGTGGGGGGGAGGGGAAGGGGAACAGGGACAAATAAGGAGATTTTTCTGTTTTTTTTTTAAATATTACATTTGGCCTTAATCTTGAAGTTTAGTACCTAGTATCACTGTGAGGCACAAGGAGAATCTTTCAGCAGTATTCATTAATTTATTAAACAGAACACTAATCAGCAGAGGGTTACATATGAATTTATAATGCATCAATGCAGAAAAAAGACCAGTGCAAGTTTTGGCTGTATACATTTAGACATGGAAGACACAGACTGTGAGCTAGTGCCTTTCTAAACCTGTTCTTAAACCAAGTCCACACAATATGTAGAGTAAAAAACTTACCTCCTTCATGGGGTTTGAGTTTATTAATAAATAAACTAACAATAACCTGATAAAAACAGAACCAGGCTTTATCCTGATTTGGCTGCTTCTAAGGTACCCACCTCAAGATTATTCAGCCTAGATACTACATCTTGATTGGTTCTCTCTCTCTTACTTCTTTACATTCAAGCTTGTCAGGAGAACTTACTTAACCCTTTCCCATCAGGATCAAACACTTGCTAACAGGACAGGATGTTTCAAGCAAGTGCTGTCAGCGAAGAGTTTCTGTATGCTTTTCCAGACACTAGAGAAGACATGATCATCACCTGAAGAAACAGACTGTAATTTTATATTTATGATAGTTTATGCATTGTTTGATTTTTCTCTAGTAGTCTGTGGGGCAAAATATCTTTTGAGATTTGCTATGGCTGTTCTTAAAAGGGCCAAAGGATTATAATTTTTCTGGTGTCTGACATTTTCTACAGGCCCCTTTTTCCAAGGAACTACAGCATTTTGTGAGATGCAATTGATGGGGTGAACCATTGGTTTGTGAATGAATGATTGCAAAATGTTGAAATTTGTTTTCTGTGTTTATTTTTCGTGATAAACGTAAGTTACTGTTTTGACTGACAATAGCATCCACATTCATCAATGTCAGCCTTACTCCTTTCCTTAGAATAGGGCTATCTGTTAAGGATGTGTTTCCTGGTGCTCAACAATTCCTTTGAACTTTCCAGTTCATTTGTAACTAAGGAGGGTGTTTTGATTTAAAAATATTTAAATTCCAGATAATTTGGACCCAAGAGTTTTAAAAGAGTTGGCTTTGGAGTTAACTGGCCTAGTAATATTAATTTGGAATAAATCTTGGAATACTGGAGAAATTCGAGAAGACTGGAAGAGTATTACTGTTGTGCCAGGATTCAAAAAGGTCAAGTGGAATGATCAAGGTAACTATAGGCTAGTTAGCTTGACATCAATCCTGGGCAAAATAATGGAAAAGCTGATTTAGGCTTCAGTTGATAAAAAATAAAAGGGTAGGAATACATCTAATGCCAGTCAACATGATTTTATAGAAAATAGGTCTTGTCAAATAAACCTGATTTCATTCTTTGATGAAATTACAAATTTGGCTGATAAAGGTTCCTGCACATACATTTTGTGATGTATTTGACTTAATATTGCACGGTGTCCTGATTAGAAAATTAGTACTAGCCAATAAAGCACACATTAAATGAATTAAGAACTGACAACAGAGATCTAAAAAAAGAGTTGTCCAGGGGGAATCATCATCAAATACAGAGAGATGGGTGGTTCCAGTGGGGTTCTCCTAGGGTCGGTACTGGACCTGACATTATTCAATATTTTCATCAATGATCTGGAAGTAAATATAAGCCACTGCTCATCAAATTTGCAGATGACACAAAGATCAATAAAGTAGTGACAGGGCAGTCATACACAGGGATCTGTATCACTTTGTAAGCTGGGCCCATTCAAACAATGTGTGTTTTAATACCAGGCAAATATGAAAATGTACATCTGGGAACCAGGAATGCAGGCCATACCTACAGAATGGGGGACTGCCTCCTGGAAAGCAGTGAGTCTGAAAAGGATTTAGGGGTCATAGTGGACAAGAAACTCAACGTGAGCTCCTAGTGCAATGCTGTGGTAAAAAGGGAGTAGGAGGTGATTCAATCTCTGTATGCAGCATTAGTGAGACCAATACCGGAATACTGCATACAGTTCTGGTGTTCACATTTTAGAAAGAATGTTGAAAAATTGGAAAGGGTGCAGAAGACACACACAAAAATGATTCGAGGGCTAGAAAAAAATGCTTGGTGAGAGACTTAAAGAGCTCAATCTGTTCAGTTTATCAAAAAGAACACAAAGGCAACTTGATTACAGTGTCTAAGTACCTTCATGAGGAGAATACACCAGGTACTAAAGGGCTCTTCAATCTAGCAGAGAAAGGCATAACAAGAACCAAGGACTGGAAGCTGAAGCCAGACGAATTCAAATTAGAACAAACTATGAGGGGTAGTGATGGATTCTCCATTTTTTGATGTCTTCAAATCAAGACTGGATGCCATTCTGGAAGATATGTTTTAGCCAAACACAAATTATTGGGCTCAGAACAGGGATAAGTTGATGAAATTTAATGGCTTGTGATAGACAGAGGTCAAAATAGACGATCTAATGATCCCTCTGGCATTAACCTCTCTGAATCTATGAACATGTTGACATTGATGAGAGATGCAGTTATTTGCTTTTCTTTGATCACAGTCCTATTGTTCGAATAATGGGTGAGGCACATGATGCACAATTATACCCTAACGATGCTGTTTACTAGAGTCTTTCATTTTCCCTCAGTTAAATGGTATTTTCCTTGACAACATATTTAAAGTAAATATCTTGCCATGTTTATCTGTGTTGGAAGCAGTTTACACTTTGGAGCAGATTTCTGTGTCTTTTCCTAAAATGTTGTCTTTTCCCCTACGGCATAATAAACTACCATTTCCCTCCCTTCAATCTGCCTTACAGCTAGGCATAACTACACTGTCCATGCTATTAGTCACTGCGCTCAGTCCTGGTTTTTGACTAATTTGGAGATACTTGCTATATAGTATGAAACAGCAGAATTTGGTCATAGTCAAAGTTCTGCTAGAATTTCAATGAAGTCTTATCACCTGGAACATTTAAAAAAAACAGGCTTGTTAAAACACCAGCAGCAAATGTACATTAAGAAACACTGCCTTCACAGGAAGATGGACTAGATGATCTACTAGATCCTTTCCATCTCCACATGCTAGGTTTCTGATTCTATAAAATGCACCCAAAAAATAAAACCTGTCAAGCAAAATCAGCCAATATTGAACCCCAAACTGCAGTATTTTGTGGAGTATTGGATTAACACCTTAATATTCTGTAAAATGGCTGGTCTAGGCATCGATTTTGCTCTCCTTGAAGTCAATGGCAATACTCCTATTGCCTTCAGAGGGAGGACTTTTAGCCTAAAAGCATCATTGAGAGGAAATAACACAACAAAACAAATTACATGAGATTATTTTGAACTTCCTTTTTGCTTGATTTGAACATGTACTTTCGTCTTAGGTTATTAAACTTAATAGTTACCTCAAGAGAAGTTGCTGTCATATTAATATCTCCCTTCCCTTGGTACAAGGATAATAGAATATTTCAGTGGCTTTTTGATGACTATGAGACTATAATCATTTTTTAACCCTTTTTCAGCCAAGTCAGAGCAGAAATGAAAAATAATTTTTTTCTAAATACCAACTAGTCTTTCTAAAAACGTTGATAGTGTTCCCCCGGCTTTTACAATGCTGACATAGTAAAGGGGACATGATGTAAGGAGGGAAACAATTGACAAATTTTGTACTGGGAACAGAACAATGAAATCACATTCACTGCATGAACTTGTGATCTTTGAGCATTTTGATCACAGGTGCTAGGTAGGTGGAAAGATCTAGGTGAGCCACATAACCTTCTTTCACCCTAAAATGCTATTAGGTTAGGAGAGCATGCAACTCTCATGAAGAATCACTGCAGCTGTCACACTGTCCATTTTTAATAAAATGTAACATACTGATCTGTCTTTGACTGTGCAGTTATGGCAAAATTGCAAGCTCTTATGGCTTACTTCAGATAGCTTTTATGCTGCTCTCCAGTAACCACTTTTGCCCTATAAAAACATTTCCACAGTAGGATGCACAGCCTTTTAGATGAGCATCTAACTCTATTAAATCCTAAAAAGCACAGCCAGAAAATTACCCTATTATTTTATGCTTTTAGCTAAAGCAGCCATCACTGGAATTTTTGCTTTGCCTTCTCAGACAGAAATAGGTTAGTAGTTTGAAATTTTGATGTTCAAAATACTCAAATTTTGTTCTTTTTAGGGCTTTGTAAAAAACACAGCTCAGAAGTAAATAAGATAGAAGTCCCATTATACTATATGACCCCTTAGAAATTCGCTTTAACAATACCCACTTTACTGCTTGCTCAGAAAATTTACATGATGTCCTAAACAGAATAAACTTAACTGAAAAAAAAATAGCCAGAATTTTCTGCCTTTATGTCAGAAACATGAGAAAAGTTCTTTTATAAGTGGAAGAGTAAACTAAATGATTTGTTTTCTTTCTTTTTTCCAGAACAAAAATTAGCCCGACTCCCTTAGTCTTACAATAATCTGATGTGATATTTTGAAGGAAATAACTGCCTGAAAACAGAGTAAATTGAAAAGAAGAACAGTTGATATGAACACAGTAATTTGGATATTTGAAAAAGAGGCCTTTATAGGTCTTTCTTCCAAACTATACAGGCAGCTTACACTATTTTTTGTCTAGTAACCTGTACTGCCACCCAAGAAACAAATAGTATCTTAATTCCTGGCCCAGATGCCTTTTACCACATCACCTCAGGATTCAGGATATTTGCTATGTAGTGAAAATGTTTAAGTTATATGGGCTATGATCCTATTTGCCTAGTTAGCAATAAAAACAAGAAAGAAATATATGAAAGAGAGGCTACTTTTGACCTAAATGAAATAATGTACTCCTAATATTTTTTAGAATCTTATTTTCGTATATCATTTTAGGTCTGTCGATTTTAAATGTGTAACTAATTTTAGGGAAGGGTTTCTAATCTTGCATTTTTAATTTGCGTTTTAAAAAATATTGTGTCTGTTTGCAGAGTTGTATGAATTTAAAATTTGTATTTATTTACTGTATTATACGCAATGACCTATGGCTAAGATGCTATATTAAAACATTTCATTATGAATAGAATGGTGTAAATATCCTTCAAATAAAAACACAATCATATTCAAGTGTTGGAGAACATCCCATGGTATGAAAATGTCTTCTGTCTACAGATATTGGTATGCAGTAAATGTGACCAATTAGCTCAAATATACAAGTTGGGAATTTCCAACCTTCTTTTTTTGGACAGAACATGAAGTGCTGTGAATGGCTACTTTGGTTCAATTGCCTTCTCTCTGTCTCATCACTTGGATCTTTTCAAGTAAAATCAACATTTAAATCATGCTTTATCTTTGAAGAGAACAAATTAATCAACTGTACCTGTATTCAAAGGAAAGTCTTAAATTCCAATCCATAATCAAAACTACTTTCAGGGAATCAAGAATCATACAAAATTGGAAATTATTTTTTAGGAGAAAATTATCATATCTGAAGTTAAAGGCTATATAGATATCTAACAATGAAACATACTTAGCACAGCTGACCAGAGAAAGAAATATTTCTCTACAAACAGCCTCATTCACCACACAACCCTGACTGATTCTTTAGGTCCTTAACCTTAACAAGATTAAAATGGAACCGCATCAAGATACTTACATTCAACTTCAGTGGTGAGGCTCATTGGAGAGCCACATGGAGCGTTTTGACCGCTCAAAATAAACAGCTTGTTACTGACCCTGTCGAGGAACCACCAAGTTTTGATTTATGTCGGAAAGACTGGTGTAGACTGAATCGGAACAGAACATCTCATGGAAGATGTGGGCAAACCTTCTTTAAATGGAAAATGAGGCAAACACCTGTATGCAATGGTGGTCTCCAGTCACAAATGATGAAGCACATCATAGCTGAGTGTCCTCTTTTGTTCTTTCGTTAGGGGCCTGAAGGACATTTACCTGCTCACTACTGCAGCAACATGCTGGCTATCAAATCTAGATATTAATCTGTAATCTTTGCTACTTACCCAAACCATATGAAAGAAGAAAATGTCCTTAACCTGTTTACTGTGTATTGCATGAGAAGAGGTTCTGTGGAAAAAAACAGTATGTGATCATGTAACTAAAAACTTGTATCATAATGCATGCATAGGGGAACAAATTAAGATTGCACAGGCAAACCCAAATTCTGGCATTTCTTAACTTGTGTTTGATTTTGCAGCCTCTGTAAACAGTCTTTCACCATAAGCTTTTGGGTATGCAATTTTCTAGTTTATTAATAGGACAAAAGCAAATTCTATTATGTGCAACTCTCACAACTATCATTTGTAGGGTTTGAAATTTAACCCTTCAGTGCTTACAGCTATACGACTAACTACACTAGTTGGCACAGGAGAAGGTTGTTATCTAGGTAGGGGAAATGGGCTGCTGGAGTCAGGGAGTAGTTGGAGAGCCTGGCCTAGCTCTCTGTGTCTTCCCCCTCACTTCAAGAGAGGCTGTCCGGTTCCAAGTGCAGCTTGTGCTATAGCTGTCCTGCAGGAGTGGCATGGGCCTGATCTGAGATTAGAATGTTCAAATTCAGTTGTTCTTTTGACATGCTGCTGAAATTTTGCAGAAAATGAAAATGACTGTTGGGGAATGATTTTCAAAACTTCATATCCTAGTCAAATCTTAACAGAATTTCATGGGACGAACAAAAGGCACTTCTTTGGCTCTATGGCTTTCTCCCTGCTGATTTCCAAACCTTGCTGCAAACAATGGTGGCATTACAGCTTCTCTAAAAAGATTGCAAAAATCTTTTGTAATGGGAAGTGTTAGGCAACTTAAATAAAGGGATTGCTTTCAGGTCCTTCCAAACAGTCTATAAATATTTGAAGTGTGTTAATTCCAATGATGAAGAGGAATTAATTAGGGCCTGTTCCAAAGTCCACAGAAGATAACGGGAGTCTTGACTCTCGTGGGCTTTCAACGAGCTTTTATAGTGTGCTATAACTAAAAGAGTGAAATTAAGTAAGGGAAAATTTAGGAGGACTATCAAGAAAAAATTTCTAGTAGTGAGATGTATTCAGCTGTCAAAGGCCTTGTCTACACGGGAAAGATTTTCAGTATAAACTTAAGATGTGAATTTAAACCAAGATGGTTTTACTGGTATAACTTTCCATGCAGACATTCTTATTTTGGTATAAGATTGCTCTTTTATGGTTTAGTTTATGTTGCTTAGGAAGGGGTTTAAACTAATTAAAATAAGAAAAAAAAAGTCACTCTTGTACTAGAATAAGAGTGACCACACAGGGTATTATACCAACATAACTATATCTGTAAAACCTTTCCATGGAAACAAGGTCTAATAGTTTGCAAGGAAAGTAATTGATGCCCTGTTGTTTGGGACCTATAAAACTAGACTGGATAAAACATTAGAAGATATATAATAGAGAATAAGACTACATTTACAAGTGGGAGGACGAGATGATCTGGCCTTTAGTACCAATAATATCTATGATCCAAAGTCCCAATGCCCTGATTACAAGTTTCATTTTATGAGAGACTGCTTGTGGCATATACTTTGATTTCAAAATTGTTAACACTTCTGTCATGACCACCTGCTGATTTTATTACTGTTGTCTATATTTGAAAATTTGCTACTAGATCGCACAATTTTATTAATAAAAAGTATATGTGAGAGATTTTCTTTACATTCTTGTTGTAAGAGGCTCTTGCCTACTTATCCTTGTCAGACTTTTGGAGGCCACTGCTGGTTTTGTAAACTGAAATGTTTACTCTTAGTCAGTATTATGCATTATTTTAACAGAAAAAGATGGCATATAAACACCCTTTCCCATCTACTTTCCCACCCACAGGGATTGCTACTTCAAAGATCAGCACATTTATCTTTCTTTCAAGATGTGTTGTAAATTTTGTTCTGACAGGGATGTTGAGAATCAAACCATGACTGCACTTGATCACAGCAGGATCTGCATGAAAATCCATCTGCAAGTGGAGTTATAGGACTTACCTGTCTAGGTCAATTTGCAAACTACAAGAATGATAAGCAGAAAAAAAATAGAGAAGTAATGTTGTTTCATTGTGGGGCATACCACTGTAAGTATAGTAGACAGGGTTGGTTTAAATAAATGTGGAGCCCTCTGCAAAATCCCATGATTAGGACCCCCAGGCTAAGAGACTAAATTCAATGTGCTATGTCTGCCAACTGAAGTTGGTCCACTGAAAGATATTACCTCACTCGCCTTGTCATCCTACCTACCGCAAATTCCTATTCTATGCTGCTTGGAGATGGTGCGGGGGAAGGTCCATCTCCAAAGAGGTGGGGAGAAAAGATTGCGTGTCCAGAACTGCTGCAAATGGGGAGTGAACAGAAGCTTCCTATAAAACAGCTGGCGGAGGAAAAACCTTCAATATGTCACAACCAGGATCATGAAAAAGCAGGAAAAATCCTGGTTCCCAGAGGGCTCAAGTTATCATCATTACCAACCTTTCAACCACGATAAAGCATCTCCAGAAGCAATGAATCTGGCACTTCAACCGTTCCTGTGGGACTGAGACCCCATGAGTCAGAGGACCCTGATGGCTGCAGGCAGGGGTGTAACCATAATTTTACTAAGAAGGGGGCCCAGGGAGATGACCCTTCTCCAGTAGGGTGCCTGCCTTGGGGCAGAGAGTTCCTTGTGGGCATGGCTTACAGAGTGCATAAACAGTCTCAGGTAGGTTTGCGGGGCTGTAGCTGGGGAAGGCAATGCTGGGATGTGCTGAGTCCAGGTCCCTGGTGCCAGGGTGGGGCACAGCCTGAAAAGCACAGGGGGAGCTACCATGCAGCACTGTAAGCTCTCTGTGCTCTCACTCCCCATGGAAAGCCCCAGCATTTCTGCTGGAGCCCTCATCCCAGCACTGAGACTCTGGCAGAGGCTCCCCTGTTGGGGAGTGATGTGGGCACCTCAGACCATCACCTGCTGCATGAGTGGCAGGTCCCTGGCTGCGAGGCTGCCCGGCGCCCAGCTTCTTAAACATGGCAGGGAGGGGAGATGGCAGCTGCTCAGGCTTTGTTCAGAGCTGGTCAATGGGGGGTTTGGGCCCCCTGCCCTCCCATCCCCATTGCACTCCTGGCTGCAGGTTTGGCAGCATCATCTGAACCAGCCCTGAGAGCAGAACCTTTCTAATTCACACATTACTCACATGCAAATGTGCCTCTCCCCATTTCATATCAAAAGGTATTGGCAAAGTGCTGCAAGACTTAACTACTTTTACAAAATGTGATCTAGGTCATTGACTGGCACAGCCTGAGGTACCAAATAATGAAAGTTAAAGTAAACTTGTCAAACCAATAAACAAAACACTTTTAGTCTTGCATTTGCCTTACTTTTTTAACAAGTGATATCTGAGGACTTAGGACCTGGCTCTGCAGACACATGAATAGTCCTGGTGTGGGAAAGTTATTCACAGGAGTGTTTGCAGGATCTGGCCATTACATATTCATTGGAAATTCAGTCATTTGCAGTGTATCTGCCAGTCAGTGAGAGTTAGCAGGTTTCTGTTTCTGTGTTTTATAGGTGGAGCTGCTACCACTACCTAGACTTAAGGCTGCCCGACATTTTCCATTATATCACCCTATTTTCAGTTGCTTACAACTTACCTAAGCTTTAACCATGCAGGCTGAAATTTTCTATGCCAAGTGTCTACCTCAAGTTGATTTTTTTGGAAAGTTTAGGCTAAAACGCTCAACCATTTCCGAGAACAAGATTAAGGAAAAATGCTTTGTTTTGGCTATGTTACAAAACTTCTTACAATGGCTTCTTGAGAACCTCTAACACCTCTGTGCTTTGGACCAAGGATTTGAAATTTGGCAGAGGGGTTACCCTGGTGTCAAAGCTGGGCCTTTTTGCTGTTCCTGTGAAAGTCTGCACAACTTTGGCCAAATTACAAGCCTCTGAAAATTTGCAGTTCACATAAGTAGGGACTTGTTGGAGCTAAGTTCTCCAAAGATTTCATCTGTACTGGGTGTGGCAGATAGTACATGGGTTGCAATATCTTTGGGGACCATATTATATTAAGTTTATATATCACTATGGGCCAAGGATTCTATGCAGTTCCAGAGTGGGAGGGTTACCACAGTTCCTCCAGGCATTAAAAACAGAGGGGAGTGATTAATGCAAGTGGAGGATTTGTCCCACTGTAGTAGAATTTCTGTATGGACACAGTACCTTGGCTAAACTGAGTGATGAAAGGATCTGAGTCCCTGCCCTGATTCACTTCATGCCATTACCTATCCACTTTGACTTTTCTTCCTAGCCTCGCATGAGCAGGACTCACACCCTACAGGAAGGGCCGAGCCCAAGGGTTCCTGGGTGTTTACATAAGTCTCTCTCTGGGCAACTGTGGGCAGGGGCAAGGGTGCCCATACTCCATGATACTCCTGACTTGCTTGTTATCCTTTTAACTCATAATCATTGCAATTCACTTAAACACGTATACAATTTATTTACATCAAAACTGTTTTTTGCGGGGTTCAAGAACACTTCACAGCATAAGCCCTGTGAGAAAATGACTTGGGTAAGGTTCAATGCAGCAGACTCTGAAGTGCGATCAATTTATAGTTACAACAAATTTACAAGTCCAGTGTCCTCTTCCTGGACCTGTGGCTGTGGGACTGCTGCAGTGGCTCTGCCCCAGGGTTTGGACTCTATGTGACAGAACCTGTTCTCCACCCTCTGTTCTTGCCCTCCTGTCAGGCCATGTCGTCCTCTGGGTCTGGCACTTAATACCCGCTCAACAGCCTTTGGGAAAAAAGAGCCCATCTCTTCTTCTCTCCTTATACCAGAGCACACAACTCTGCTGCAAGAGTGGGAGACTCACCCCACCACTATCACTCCTATGCTTCTCCGTCTCCGACTGCTGCTCTGACTCTGGGCTACTGCTCGGGCTGTTTCACCCTCCCTGGCTCTGCTTTGGGCTATGGCTTTGGTTCACTGTGCTCGCCCCAGCTCAGCTCAGCTCAGCTCTCTCCCTGGCTCTGCCTTACTCTGCCCTCACAGGCTCAACTCACCTGGAGGAAGGCTCTGAGCTCTTAACTCCCTCATTGGCTTGCCCACCCCGACAACTCAGCTGACTTGGAGTGCAGGCCTCTCCCCATTGCCCCACGCCAGGATCCTGGCTCCTCTTTGGCCCTTCCCCTTCTTCTGGTATTGGGAGAGGGCTAACCAAAAACACCCACTAAGTTTCAGTAAGGGGCTGTCACGGGGTGTATACACCCCATGCTGGCCCAGCAACCCAGGAATTAATGCAGGTACTGCTGGCCAGTGCTGATTGGGAGCCCCACAGCAGCTAAGAAGATAAAAGGGCTGGGAAGCGGGAGCATGGCAGCTGTCAGAGGAGCAAGCAGGCTGGAGAAGGGTGCTCCTGCCAAGCAAGCTGCTGAGAAGCTGCTTAGAGACAGCACCTTGAGAAGGGATGACTGGACCAACAGGCTGAAAAGCCTACAGAAGCCAGGGGAGGTAGGAAGGAGCTCAGGGCACATCTGGAGTTACCGAGTCCTGATTCTGCCTGTCTTGCTTAAGGGCTATGACCTGGAACTCAGAAGAGTGGGTGGGCCTGGGCTTCCCTACCAACTCCTGGGATACTTCAGAACTGAGGGGGTTTCCAGACCCTCTGGGCACCAGGACCAGCTGACGCTTCCAGGAATAAGGAGGAAACCCCTACACCCCTGCAGGACTCAGACAAGGGGAACAGACTGACCACACCACCAGACCAATGAACTCTGGTGCAACACTCTGCCTGGCCATAGGGGGTGCTGTTGCATCAACACCCCAGCCCACATGTGGTACCAGGAGTGGGATCTCGTTGCCCCCTTGCCCCACACTACCGTGGCAGAGATAGACAAGCCCCAGTGATGCTTGAGATGGAGGAAGTGCTCCATTTGCTAGCCCAACAGCAGACTCCTTCTTAGCCAGGCAAGCAATGGCACATGAATAGCAACACCAGATGCAGACCATGACACTATAGTTGTTACAGATTCAGCAATGGCAAAACAAGCTGCAAGCTTCCACCCAGTGGCAACTGCAGAAGGCCCAGGCAGCGGCCCAACAACAAAGGCAATGGATGTTGGACATTATAGCCACTGAGCAACAGCAGCTGTACACGCTGATGAGGGCACCCACCAGGATGGTCTCACCCTCACTGGCTGGAGCTAGGGTGTACTGGGCAAGTTGGCTCAGTGGCCCCATGTTGTGCAAGATGGTATTAGACAATGACCGAGAGGCCTTTCTGGAGACCTTCAAATATCTTGTCACCTGTGCCTACTGGGACCCTGAGACATGAGCATTTGTTTCACCGGAAAAGCAAAGCTAGTTATATGGCCCTCAACCGACAGTCTGACTAGCCAATGGTGAAAGCAGCCATATATGACTGGCTGCAATTAAGTGAAGAGATTTACTGTTTCAGAGAGCAATGATTTAGCTCATCCATGAGGCCCCAGGCATTGGCACAGAGACTCAAGGATGTCAGCTGGAAGTGGATGAAGCCCGAGGCCAGGGTAAGTAGGCAGAGAGCCAACCCGGTGGTCCTCAAGAAATTCCTCTGGGTCCTCCCTAGTGCCGTGTGCGATTGGGTACAGAGACACTGACCAGAGGCTCTGGAAGAAGCAGTGAGGGTAGCATAAAAACTATTTCAAGACATGCCCCATTAACCCATCCTGGGAGGACAGAGCTTTAAAAAGATAAGCACAAACTTTAACAGGTGCAGAGAAGGGCTACTAGAATGATCAGAGGAATGCAAAACCTACCTTATAAGAGGAGACTCAGAGCTTGGCTTGTTTAGCCTAACCAAACAAAGGCTGAGGGGAGATATGATTGCTCTCTCTATAAATACATCAGAGGAATAAATACCTGGAAGGAAGAGGGGTTATTTAAGTTAACTGCTAATGTTGACACAATAACAAATGGATATAAATTGGCCATCAACAAGTGTAGGCTTGAAATTAGGCAAAGATTTCTAACCATCAGAGGAGTGAAGTTCTGGGACAGACCTTCCAAGGGGAGCAGTGGGGGCAAAAAAACTAACTGGCTTCAAGATTGAGCTTGATAAGTAGATGGAGGGAATGGTATGATGAAACTGTCTACAATGGCATGTAGCCAATCTGTGACTGCTAGTAGCATATATCCCCAATAGTCAGTGATAGGACACTAGATGGGTGGACTCTGAGTTATTACAGAGAACTCTTTCCTAGATGTCTGACTGTTGGGTCTTGCCAAAATATTCAGGGTCTATCTGATCACCATATTTGGGGTTGGGAAGGAATTCCGCCCCAGATCAGATAGGCAGAGACCTTGGTTTCTGTTTTTGTTTTTTACATCTTCCTCTGCAACATGGGGCATGGGTCATTTGCAGGTTTGAACTAGTGTAAAGGGTGGATTTTCTGTAACTTGAAGTCTTTAAATCATGATTTGAGGACTTCAGTAACTCAGCCAGAGGTTATGGACTTATTACAGGATGGGGTAGGTGAGGTTCTGTGGTCTGCAATGTGCAGGAAGTCAGACTAGATGATCATGATGGTTTCTTCTGGCCTTAAAGTCTATGAATCTGTGAGCTTGCCTCTCTAAATTGACAAGGGCTGGCCTAAGGGAGAATGGCTGTCCTGAGACCACAATACAGAGACCAGCCTCCCCCAGACAAACAAGACCTCACGATGAACATTGACTCCAGCTTACTCTCCACCCCATTCTTCAAAGTCCTGATCTTGGAGGCCATGCAAGGCCAAAGCTCCCAGTATCCTGCCATTACAGGGTTCCCCTGTAAGGGGAGTATGATCTGTTTCTGATGTGGATGGAAAGGGCCTATCAAAAAAGGGATTGCCTGACCATGAAGTTTAATTATGGGGCCAGCTCAATCTTCCCCAGCCTTGATCAAATGCCGGCAGCCCAAAATTGACCACCATGGTGCACATCAACAACCTAGAGCTGCTAGCCCTGGTTGATTCAGGTTGCAAACAGACCCTAGTGAGAGAAGGCCTGTTGAGATAGACTGAGATCCACTCAGAAAGCACAGTGTCCCTGCCATGTGTCCATGGGGACATGAGGGATTACCCCTGTTCTAATATCTGTCTAATGACAGATGAACAAACAGGCCACCTCACAGTATGCCTAGAGCCTAACCTGCTGTACCCAGTTTTGTTGGGATGAAACTGGTTCTGTTGAAAAGCCAAATGGAAGCGACTACAGAAGCTGAACCGACCCCAGGCAACCTTTTTCCCTCCAAGAAGAAAGACCTTTTTCTACCCCAGATGAAGGCCCAGTGAACCAGGTACAAGAAATGTCCCACCAGATGTGAGGGATAGGACTTGAATAAAAGAGGCTGGGATCGTTGTCTAGACAAGTGGGATGACTCCATTGGAACAGACAATCCTAGAGCTCTGAACCCCAAATAAGACCAAGTAGATATAGGGAGGCTGTTGGGATCATCTAACTTGTGGGTCGAACCGCAAAAGGAGGAATCCTTCCAGAGGGTCTATGAAGGCATTGATCTCATAGATGAAGAAGTAATGAGCCCTGAACTGGCCACTCACCTGCCTCATTTCGCAGTCTGAGGAGACCTACTCTATTGCCTGGTGGAAGGTACCTAGGAGGGGGAGCAATATACCTAACTCCTGGTGCCCCACACATTTCAACAGGAAATACTTAAGATAGCCCATGAGATTCCAATGGCACACCACCTGGGCTAGGAGAAAATCCTCACCAATTTATTACCCAGCTTCTTTCAGCCAGGAATTCATAAAGAGGTAAAATACTGTGCTTCCTGCCCTGAATGCCAATTGGTAGACCCTAAACAAATATGACCAGCCCCATTGGTTCCCTTTACATTAGTGGAAGTCCCATTTGAGTAGATAGGAGCAGACCTCATAGGACTCATAGAGAAGAGTACTGCCAGTTACCAGTATATACTGGTTGTGGTTGACAAAGACAACCATTACCCTGAAGCTATACCCCTATGAACCAGTATGACCTCAGTGATAGCAATGGAGCTGTTAAAAATATTTGTGAGGGTAGGATTACCCAAAGAAACCCTGGGGTACAAATTTCACCTCCAAGCTGATGAAGGAATTTTGCAG
This sequence comes from Emydura macquarii macquarii, assembly GCF_026122565.2. Classification (NCBI taxonomy): domain Eukaryota; kingdom Metazoa; phylum Chordata; order Testudines; family Chelidae; genus Emydura; species Emydura macquarii. The sequence continues at coordinate 40,334,492 of NW_027132559.1, read as the reverse complement.
TTTACTATGAATCAAGAACTTATGCACCTCCATATATCACTCACAGATGGATGGCTTGGTTGAACGCTTCAACCAGACCCTAAAAGGGGTGCTCAAGTGCTTCATCAAGACTGACCTCCATCACTGGGAGTGCCTCTTCCCCTGCTCCTATTCATGGTACAAAAAGCCCCACAAGCCTTGACAGTCTTCTCACCTTTCAAACTCCTCTACAGGTGACAACCAAAGGGAATGCTCAGCCTAGTTAAGGAGAGCTGGGAAGAACATGCCAACACGGCAGCCAACATAGTGCAGTATAATCTACGGCTAAGAGACCACCTTGGAGGCTCTGTGGGAATTTGCTAAACAGAATCTACAAAGGTCACAAGTGACCCAGGAGCAGAACTACAATAAGGGAACCAGATTAAGAGTTTGGACTGGGGGACCATGTCTTAGTATTATTACCCAGTTCCAAATCTTCACATAATGCACAATCAACCTGTGGAACTTGTTGCCAGGGAATGTTGTAAAGGCCAAAGCTATAACTGGATTAAAAAAAAATTAGATAAATTCATGGAGAATAGGTCCATCGAAGGCTGTTAGCCATGTTAGCCAAGATGGTCAGGGATGCAACCCCATGCTCTGGGTGTCCCTAAGTCTCTGAATGCCAGATGCTGGGACTTCATGATAAGAAATAGATCACGTGATGATTGCCATGTTCTGTTCATTCCCTTTGAAGTATCTGGTCACTGTCAGAAGACAGGATACTAGGCTCGGTCCATTGGTCTGACCCACTATGGGCATTCTTATGCATGTTATTATGCCTCTGAAGTCGCCATAAGCGCAGTAGTATCCCAAGAACATGATGGAGAAGAACACCTGGTATTATACACAAGCCATAAGTTCCTTCCCCATGAGAAAGCATGTGCAATAATTGAAAAGGAGTGCCTTGAAGTGAAATGGTCTATTGAGACACTAAGATATTACCTATTAGGCAACACCTTTACACTGATGACTGACCACCCTTCCCATAAAATGGCTGAACCACACGAAAAAGACAAATTCATGAGTAATGAGGTGGTACCTCAGCCTACAACCATACTCCTTCTCAGTAGAACATTGTCCCTGCTGCCAAATTAAGAATGCAGATTTCTTCTCCAAAGAAGGGGGGAGCACTGCTTCTGCAGAGAACTTTTCCACTTCTATCCAAAGTGGGAAGGTCTGTCATGGGGTGTATATATCCCATGTTGGCCCAGCAACTAAGGTACTGGTACAGGTACTGCTGGCCATTGCTAACTGGCAGCATCACAGCAGCTAGGAAGATAAAAGGGCTGGGAAGTGGGGGCATGGCGGCTGTCAGAGGAACAAGCAGGCTGGAGAAGGGAGTGCCTGCCAAGCAAGTTGCTGAGAAGCTGCTCAGAGACAGCACCTTGAGAAGAGACGACTGAATCAACAGGCTGAAAAGCCAGGGGAGGTAGGAAGGCGCTCAGGCCAGAGCTGGCGTTGCCAAATCCTGATCCGGTGTGTGGCTTAAGGGCTATAAGCGGAACTCTGTGGAGTGGGCATGCCCAGGTTTCCCTAACAGCCTCCTGAGATACTTGAGAACTGAAGGGGTTTCTAGACCCCTGAGGCAGCAGAACTAGCTGACGCTGCCAGGAATAAGGAAAAACTCCCCACATCCCAGCGGGACTCAGGCAAGAGAAACAGACAGAATGCCTTGCCAGACCAAGTGAACTCTGGTGGAATGCTCCACCTGGCCAGAGGGGGTGCTGTTGCATTGACACCAGTCCACAGGAGCCAACACCCCCTTACATTAAGGTGAATGACTTAGGTGGTAAACATCTCCAGAGAGATACCACCCTCTAGGAAAGCTTTTATGTAAGTGTTTCAAACTGGGTGCTCCAGAGGCCAACATACGGCTTTTGATATAAAAAGCTGGGTTTAAACTGACAATGAGAACAATGCATAGGTGCTGGCTATTAGGCAGACTAACTTGCTGTGGATATAGTGTAAGGCAGATAGCTATTCAACCTTGAAACTCTTGGTCAGAAGAGAGTGGGACTAGATCCCTGCCTAGAGACAAGTGACCATAGGAGAACTGAAGCCAGGGGCAGATTTAAGGGTCAGAGTATGGTCAGCAAAAATGCAGCATAGGGCCCAATGGTCACATCACTTGGGCTTTTTTAAACATAAATTTTTAAAAAAGAAATAAAAATCACAGGCCTTAACAAAAGTGGAATCTCATCCAAATTGTGCTGGCTTATGTATTTCCAATATTGGAACCTCCCATCACAGTGACACTTTTCTTTGGCAAATTGTTTTATGATGATGCTCAACCCCAACCTTGCTGTCTTGTATTTCTCAATTGCAAGGTCACTCAGCCATGTCTGTGATAATGTTGAACGCATGTAGTTTTTGACATATCAAAATGTGGTCATGTGTGTTTAGCACTAGCCACTCTGATACGGTGAGAGTCGACTCAACGTTTTTATTTCTGGTTAAACATCAAGAGAACTGACACTGGAATTCAAGTAGCTTTGGACTCCAAATGACAAACTGAAAACCTCTGTGTCCTTTGTAAAATAATACATCTTGAAAGACAATCTCATGAACCAAATCTAAAAAAAAATATATGAGTATTTTCGCATGAGTTTATGAACTTCCTCCCTTGACTCTTCTAAAGTTATATTTTGAAGTCGCATGGGATGGATGAAATCAAATAGAGTAACTTACTCTTAAAATCTTGATATGAGGAATTTCAATTCCCTGATCATATTGTCTAAAACATCAGAATATTTCCTTCAATAGTTATCCTTTGCTTCTAACATGGAGGACTTGGAAAAGGTAATTTTTCTTTGACTGAAGGATTTCCAAGACTACAGCCATGATAACTAAGATTCTATACCACCATAAAAGATGAAAGTAGAACATCCAATCCATCAAAGACAGGTCGCTTTTTGCTCAATGCATGTCCTCACTGCTCCTACATTCAGCGACAGTTTCATTTTCTAGGCATTAAATTATATTCTGAAAATTTACTATCATTCCCTCCATGGCTTTCATTTGAGCTGCCCATCTAGTCTTACAGAGTGCATTTAGATGAAAAGATCTCCTTTGTTTTTCAGATGCCTTTCCAATTTCATCTGCTGCATCAATTGTGTCAACTTCTTCAGGGACAGGAAGCGCATCATCAAGTTCCTCTCTTTGCAAAACTCTCATGCAAGAGTTTGGGAATAAAGGTTATTTTTAGACTTTATCTTTAGTTTTTTCATTGACTGTGAGAGTCTGTGAAATAATTATATATTTCCTGCAAAGTTACGAAAAAAACTTCAGGTCTGAACTGGCCTTTTCTTCAGAAGCATGTACCAAAACTAGGTTAATCTGATGTGGTGGCCAGTGGATGTATGGTGAATTCACTTTGTCTCTCTTGCCTGAAAGATACTCTCTTATTTTTGCTTGCAGTCCTTCATGAGCTCTAGCGATAACACTGGCCTCATCATATCCCTGTTCAGATGTGTATTTGAGATCTACTCCATATTTTCAGAATAAAAAACATTAGATAACTGGTCACACAAGGATGCAACATCTGCCTCACTTACTCCTACAAAGCTTACAAAGTGTGCTTTTACATCTTCTTTTCCTTTGATATGATCAATATTAACAAAGTGAATCAAAATGGCCATTGATCAACATGGCTAATATCTAGGTTAATATCTGTAGTTGCAGCTGCAATGACAGTAAACAGCTTAGCTTCCTTGCAGCTATTAATATGGACCTCCTGGTTTCTGTTGCTAAAAAGATATAAGTTCATCAGTAAATGTCTTCTGTTGTGCTAGTTTCAAGCAAAGTTTCTCTGGAAATATCATCAGTTACCACTACAGGTGCAACTTCAATGGTACTACACAAATCATCTTCCTGACATAAACCTTGACACAATGACAGATTCATGCTGGCTGAACTGAGATGCAGTTCTTGACTTTCTGCTTCAGAGTGAAGTGATCAGGAAGTTTACAAAATGAAATTTTCTGCTGCTTAGGATCTTTGGAGGCAGTTTATATAATCTTTTTCTTTTAGTTTTCTAAACTCAGACTTGTATTTATGGTTTTTATTTTCAGACACCTTCCAGTATGAGAATAACTAAGTTGGAAGTATAGGCCTAAACAGAATGTGTTTTTGTGTTGCTTATTTATCCTTAAATTGTGGGGATAATCCTAAAAAAAAAGTTGGCTTTCTGTGCAGAATTGAGCACTTAGGCAGAACTATAGTGAGGCTGGCTGAGGAGAGTGGTATGTAGCTGCAGAGAGGCTGGAGCAGTCAGACACATAGCTCTCAGCGTCCGATAGCAAGAGGAGGAGGAGAAGGCTATGGAAACAAACTACGTTTCCCCAACAGCAGCCCCTTCAGCACGGGAGCGTGCCCAATAGCTTTGACCCCTACAGGATGGGGTAGGAAATGCCTACTACCACCAGCCGCCACTGGGCATACTCAAATGCTATGGGATATTGCAAGACAGGTGGGTGCTGTGGACAGGGAGCCGTGTTAGACACATCTAACCCATGTAATTGCATCAGCCCTGAGGCAGCGAGGGGCTTCGTTGCCATGGTGACTGACTCAGTTACTTGTGAGGTTAGGGCCCCAGAACTGAGTGGGTGGTGAGGGAGTGTGCAGATGGATGTGGAATAGCTGGTGCAGCTGCTCAGCAGCCCATGCACTTGGAGAGCCCCTGCAGACTCAGGGCTGCTTGCCCATACAATATATGCCTGGTGCAGGCTGCTGCCATTATTTGTGGCCTGCTGGAATTTCTAGGAAGAGCAAGGCGCTGCTCCCCCCTCCCACATTTAAATTTGTCTTTGAAAATGGTGGCTCTGCCATGAATTCTGATTAGTGGGACTGCCAGTGGCAGAGCCTCCATTTTGGTTTGCAGCCCTTTCTCCTCTCCCACTGCCCAGGGAAATTCAAATGGGCATCAGGAACTGGCACACTGCTCCTCCTAGAGGCTCTGACTCTGGCTTTGGTGGCACAGCAGTGGTAGTTCGTGGCTCTGGCGTCCCCACCAGCAGTTCTGGCTTTGGCGGGAGCAATGGGGATGGCTCTAGCAGCAGCAGCACTGGTGCACGGCCTGCAGCAGAGGGAGCAGATGACACGGCATGAACCTGGGTGATGTGGGGAATGGGAAAGCAGAGCTGGGGTGCAAAGGCAGGGATGAGTGGGGGGTTAGGATCTGAATGTAGGAAATGTGATGGCATGTGGAGGCCCACAATGAAAACCTGCACCAGGGCCCATCTTTTGTTCCTCTGCCACTGGCAGATGAGAGAGGGAGAAGTGGGTGGGTAGGCCAGGTGGGGCCTAGTCAGCATTTGTTGATTGTTAAATCTACCACTGCCAGAGACCTGACTGGGCATGCTTGGGGGTAGGGGATACAAGTACAGTTACCTTCAAACTGTAACACTAGGCATGAGGAATTTTCATAGAGTTGCTCCTCTCAGTGTCCAGGGGCCATTGTGGTGCCTGGCACCAAGGAAGAGAGCAGAGACACAGTCTCTCCTGTGCTTTCAATGCTCCCCCCCTGCTAGCACATAAGCAGTGTGGAGGAGGAGGAGGAATCTGCCTAACATAGCTGACATGCAGAGGAGTGAGGAACAGTTGGGGAATATGGGGGGTTAGGGTTGCAGGAGCTGGGGCTTGGATAGGAGCAGGATCTGAGTTGGGTGGAGGAGGGGCTGGATAGGGTAAGAGGGCAGAAGCCAGGGAAGTTGAAGAAGGATAAGAGAAGAAGGGAAGGGATGGGATGCAGGAGTTGGGATGGGGGTACAGGAGAAGAGGAGGAGAGATAGACATGTGGGATGGGGACAGGATAGAAGTGTCTATTAAAGGATTGGAAAATATGCCTTTATAGTGAGAGACATAAGGATCTCAATCTATTTAACTTAACAAAGAGAGGATTAAGGGGTGAACCGATCAGTCTTTAAGTATCCGCATAGGGAACAAATATTTAATAATGGGCTCCCCAGTCTAGCAGACAAAGATAAAACAAGATCCAATAGTGGGATGTTGGAACTAGACACATTCAGACTGAAAATGAGGTGCAAATTTTTAACAATGAGGGTAATTTACCAAGGGTTGTGGTGGATTCTCCATTATTGGCAAGATTGGATGTTTTTCTAAAAGATATGCTTTAGTTCAAACAAGAATTAATTCATGGAAGTCCTATGGCCTGTTATACAGGAAATAAGACTAGATGATCACAGTGGACCCTTTTGGCCTTATAATCTATAACTATTCTGAATACAGAGATGAATGGATAAGTACTGGAGTAGGTGGTCATGAGAAATTGTGGAATTCCCATCACTGGAAGTTTTTAAGAACTGGTTAGACTGAACACCTGTCAGAGATGATCTAGGAATACCTGGTCCTGCCTTAGTGCAGAGAAGGGATTAGATGACCTCTTAAGGTCTGTTCCAGCCCTACATTTCTGTGATTACAGAGTAAAAGGGGACCTATATTTTGGGAAAAGATAGCTTTTGCATAAAAAACATGATGTTAAATTTATTTCATAAGTGCATCATGACCTTAATGAGCAGGAAGACCTGCTCATTAATTGGATGGGACACACAAAATCTGTCCAAATATTTGTCAGCCTTCTTTGCCTTTTAAACATTGCTACCTTGACACTATTAATGGATCCAGTTCTTATTTTAATATCTTAACACAGACCAGTGGATTCATTTGACAAAACAAAATATGCAAGCTTAAATGGTACATTTTGTACTACCCTTAAGAGGAAGAATAACTTTTCTTGCTAACATTGGTTACATGGCTGCTGTCCCCTAGGCATTGCTCAATGGTATGCTTTCCCTCTGTCTGTGGGAAGCAAAATAACAACCTTCCCCAGTCTGGTGCTTGCACAAGTGAATTAGGGAATCTCAATTACTCACTTATCAGATCTTCTCACTACACATCCTTGGCAGGTTTGGTCTAAAGTTAAAATTTTAACTAGATGTTAATTGTATTCTCTTGCCATTTAAATCTCTAAACTGTTATAAGTTGCACTGATGAAAATATGATAAGGATTTAATTGTGGACCTTGCCAATTATAGGATTATTAAATTATACCAGCTGTTGAAAAGGAGAGGGAAGTCTGAGCGTAGAAGACATCCCAAAAATAATTTTAGGGAACTTCCTCTTTTCCATTATATTCCAATCTGACACCTGGCCTACAGTATTCAAAAACATAAAATATGCATTACCTTTACTGAGGCTTGTGTCTTGTAAAGTGGTACAGTCAAGGACTTTGTTTCATATACTTATCGTTCTTTGTACCATCAAAATAACTTCTATTACTGGAATACTTGGAAGGGAGACTTGGGTGTTACATTAATTGAAATTGATAAAAATAACTTAACCCCCCAAAACCAAAACTTGTTACACCTACAGCTTTGTAAAAGAAAAACAAAGAAATATTCAGTAGGTTTATATTACTGCTTATAAACGTTTCCCTGCATTTAACTTTAAACGTCTCCTACTGTGCTGGAAAGGCTGTGACCACTACTGTTCCCTGGCACATATTTAACAGTGATGGCCCTGTACAATCATTTTAGTCATAGATCCAAATACTTTATAAGATACCTCTATCATTCCAGGTTTTTCTGTTCATGCTGCTTCACCTCCTCCCTCTAATTGTTAGAAGGAATGATGGTCATTTACAGATGACAGCAAAAAAATCAACCTGCAAGTAAGTAAGTAAGTGGAAGCAAGTAAGTAAAAAAATCAACCTGCAAGTAAGTGGAAGCCTTTGAAAGTTCCCTCCACAGCTGATCTTTATCAGTGTATTTGGAACATCCTGCTTCAGGAGAAAGTGCATGCATGTAGATCAGACAGCTTTGCTGAATATATAGCTAGCTGGTCTCCATTTCACAAAGATACTGAAAAGGTGGGTTTGTTTTGCCACAAGCCACAACATCTTTAATTCTGTTCACATTTAAAATGCTCCATGATTACTCTCCTCTCCTTTCCTTTCTTCCTTCTCCTTAAATTTTCAAAAACAGTCTTATATAAATTATTGTATCAGGCCCAGTTTAATGTTGGGAATTTTATTGTTACGTTTTAGTTGTTTTTTGTTTTGTTTCAAGCAATGTAACATACTATACTATGTTTTTATCCAGTGGATAAACACTATAATAACAGGACAAGCTCCCTGTCCCCTACCTCATACAATCACTCTTTTTTTGGTGGGGAGAAGTGGAAATCGTGCAAAGCTTTTTATTTTTACAAGCTTTTAATCTGAAAGTAACTATTTAATAAAAATGTGATTGAATCAAAATGTGGTGGTTGTGTATGAAAGGATATGGCAAAAAATGTATTGCAAACTTCCCTGCTATAAGAATTATGACTGTCATGCTACTGTACTCAGTACTCATTAAATATTATGGCCAAACTCTGAAGTCCTTAGACCCTCATCCTGCTAGGAACTCTATGGACTCAGATCCCTCCTCCCACATAATTGAAGAGATTGAAATTTGGATCCACACATAGGCAAGTCATAATTTGCAAAACAAAATATAAAATTCCCCAGAAGACATGGCTGAACATACCCTAGAAAAACTACAGAATGACTAAGAAAAAGTTTTTAAAATAATAACCCCAAACTTCCCATGAAACATTGCTTAATACAAGCTGCAAGGATAGCAGGGGTGGTAGTTAGCAGGACTAAGGAGCTCATTAACTTTTAACATTTTAAAAAATATCTGTAATTTTAATGATTGAACCTGGAATAGACACTTCCAGCATTTTTTTTTTTTAGAATGCAGGAAGGGTGATGAATATGTCACTTGTTTTCTCTCACCTTCTTCAACTATGTTAATCTTTCATGAGCAGCTTAGCATGAGAAAAACTCAAATACTCCAGTAGGCATCCAGCTAAGCCCCTATCTTGAAAATTGTTACTCATGTGAGTAGTCCCGTTGACTTCTTAAAGTCAAGCAGTGTGTAAGTGTTTTACAGAATCAGGACCTTACATGGTTTGGTCTTTCATGTTTCATTGTCTCCTTCCTCAGCACTGTAATCAAAGTACTTCTCCAACTTTCATTAAAGTCAGTAGAAAAGACTGACTGGAAATCGTCTCATACTGCAGCTGACAGCAAGCCTGTGGCTATTTGCTGAGAAGGTCATGTTAATTTCTGCCTGGATGGCAGATAGCAAAGGTTCAGATAAAGGGACATAATTCCCCAGATTCTCTGCTGCCTTGTACTTTGTGTAGTCATTTCACACCTGTGCAAAGTGGATGTCAAACTCTGCCCTTCCAATTTGGTAATACACAGAGGCCCAGATCCTCAAAGGTGTTTAGGCACTGAAATTCTATTAATTTCAAGGGGAGTTAGGCATCTAAATTTGTTTGATCTGCGCCATACTCATGCTTGTCCATTTGGGATCCTAAACAGGAATATTTTTGGCCTGCCCCAAAAACTAAATCAGGCAAGTTCTTATAATAAAAAGCGTATAGGGGGGTACCTTGAGCTGCTCGGGGCCCTAAGCAATTGCTTAGTCTGCTTATGCCTAGTGCTGGCTCTGTCCATACTCACTTTGCATGGGGAGTGGAGGAAAATTAGGTCAATTAACCTAGTATTGCCAGAGCACCAGGTTTTGCCACTGATTTAGACAGATTTCCCCCCTTCATTTGTGGGTAGGCATATTTTGGGATGTTTTTACAGCTGTTGGCAGCCCAAGCAGAGAGAATTAGCTGATCATAAATAGTAAGTTACCAGCTAAGGCTTCTTTTCTCTGTAAAACATCTGTTGTTCGTAACTGCTCTTTTTCCACTACCTTTTTCATCATTCCTATGGTCCATGACATTTTTTAAAAAAATGTTTGATTTATTTTTTGAAAAGTTGTATGAAAAGCCTGTCATCTTTACTGGCTCCAAGTACAAGCAAAACAAACTCTGGAGATAATTTAGCCCATAAAATTATATTTTGTGTAGAAATATCATTGATAGTTCACCAATAATATTTTCTATCGCCACTTACTTAAATGTCCTATAATACCGGGTGCATTGAATGGGGTAGAAGGGAGCAGGGAAGTATAAGTAATTAAAAGACCTAGATCATCTATTGATTGTTGTTTTTGCTGTCTTGTCCTCCCTTCTAGTAAGGGTAGGCATAAGCAATTAATGGAGTGCTACACTTTTTTCCTCCCACCTTTTTACTACAGCTCCATATATAAAGTTCTGCCATGCTCTGAAATAGGTTTCGGCACTAGTTAGAATTACTTAATTAGGAACATATCAACTAGTATTAAATGCCAAGGTCTATGACTTTTTGAAAGCGTTCCTACTATTTATAACGTGGGTGTGATGGACAACCTATACCTATAAAATATAGATGCTTTTCCATTGTGCATACAGTGCCATTGTAGGTATGTTCCATGGCACATTTGAAATTTGCAATCCTACAGCTTTTCATTTAAATATTTAACTAACTAACACCAGGGTACATTGTTTAGAACAGTGGTTCCCAACCTTTTTGAGTGAAAGCCTCACTAGTTAACACTAGGTAAAACATGTGCTCTCCCACGCCCCCTGTCCTGACCCCTCACTGGCAATAAACACATATAATGATGATAATAACACTAAATGACATAATAATAATAATAAATTACTCTTACCTGAGTAAGAAGCTAAGCCTTCCCTGGTGCAGCCACCCCCCTACACATCCCATGTGGCCCTGCCTCTTCCCATCCCTCATGAACTAATGATAATGAAGGCAGGCTCTGGTGAGTTGGTTAGGGCTGCTCCAGGCCCCCACCATGGAGCTGCTCTTCTCCAGCTGGGCACCTGGCTGGTGCGGAGCTTGAGGCTGCTGTGCCCAGCGTGAAACTCAGGGGGCTAAATGACCTCAATATTACTGAAGCCTCATGGACCCCCTGGAATCTTTGGTGCCCTGCCCAAGGGGGTCCCACCCGCCCCCAGGTTGGGAACCATTGGTTTAGAATAGATAATCTATTGGGTTGGGAGCACAGAGGTGGCAGTTTTGTAGCCATTCTACTTTGAATGTACACACACAAATTTTATGCTTGGTATTTTTCTCAATATATTTCTAATTTTATTCAATATATATATATATATATATATATATATATATATATATATATGCATAATTATGATTTAAATTTAATATAAATATATTTATATATATATATATATATATATATATATATATATAAAACTATTGGCACGTTGCTTCTCCCTCCTGCCCCCACATCAGTGATGACTTTTACACAGATTTACTTTTACATTCTGCCAATCAGAGTTAATCTGAACCTACTAGTGTAATAATTTTTATAGAAAATACAAAAATTCCTCATATTATGCAATATATTCTCTATTCAATGTGCATGCATAACTCCCATTAAATTTAAATCATAATTATGCATGTTCATAGAAGAGAATAAGTCCTATGTTTTGCCTCTTACAAGGCATGTGCTGTTATGATATATATTTTAATTGATTAAGAGGTGGGAGCAGTAACTGTATCTGATCCAAGTTTAAGCAAAAAGCCTCTTTATTAGACTACATACTGTAAAACATTATTCTAGGCAAGATCCCAAAGGCGTTTTTCATCAACATGCTAAAGGAAAAGAATATACGTTTTTAAGTATTCTAGAAGTACTTGTAATTTAAATTAGAAATGTATCTTGTTAGTGTTTTGCTGGTTGGGGAGAGGGTCACAGTTTTGAAAAGTTTAACGAAATCTTGTCAGTTTTTAATTTAAAAAAATATCTGATTCAGTGTTTTTTAACGTACTTTTTCCTTTTCCATACGCTGCCACTATGATGGTAGAATCTATATACCTTAGCACAAGCACTTTACATTCATTTTTTTTTAGGTGTGGAATGTTCAGCCTAGCCAGTGCTATGAATGTCTGCTATACCTCCTGGAAATGTGCTTGTCTTGATTTCTAACTACCGTGGCTACTGTATTTTTGCTCAGTAAATAATCCTCAAGTATTTCAGCTATATGAGGACTAAAGCATACACTGTGCTAAATACTTTAGTAACTTACTGAGAGAAATTTGAATTGTTTGTAAACTTTTTCTAAAAATCACTTTTACCCCTTAATTTTACAAGATATTTATAGGATGTGATCGCATTGTTATTTTTGTAAGTCATCATTCTTACATAGAAAGTATCCCAAGGTTATGGAAACAGATAATGAAAAATGTAAAGTTCAAAAAAATGTACAGTTACAAGATTAATGTTTGAACATTGCTTTGAAATTTTAATGTGATGTATAAATGTGAAGTATTATTGGTGGAGCTGGTAGCATGGCCTATAATTAAGGTTGCTCCAAACTTACCATAATAAGGCCCAGTTTTCAGTTGCTTATAGCTTTGCCAGATTCAATTCTTTGATCTGAAATTTTCCATTCTGGGTGTTTGAGTCAAGCTGAATTATTCTGGAAAATTTCAGCCAAAAGAGTTCAGTTGTTTCTAAGAAAGAGGCTAGGGAAAAAACACATTGTTTTGTCCAAGCAAAAATAATTCTGGCTAGCTTATTTGAAAAGCTCTAGCAGGTCCTATGCTTTGGGACAGGATGGTGTCCAGCCACCCAGACCTGAAAGCAGTGCAAAAGTAAGGGTGGCAATACCGCAACCCCCCATATAATAGCCTTGTGATCCCCTTTTGGATCATGGTCTGTGATGCATTTTTCATGGCCATGAATTTGGTAGGGCCCTAGATATAAGCCTTTGAAAAGTCAGTTTGCACATGCTCAGTAAAGACTTCAATTTTAGCAGCTAAAATCACCAACGATTGTCTTCGCTGAGCATGCTCAAGCATCTCATAGCTCCTAGCGCTGACCAGACTACATGTGCCATCCCCATAGAGAGACTGTGTGCTCCAGCCTCTCACTGCTCCTATGCATGACCACAGCATACATGTGGCATATTCGCCACGCAACTGAGCAGGCTCCAGCCCAGGGCTGCACAAGTTAAGCCAGACTTTCCTTGTAATGACTACTCCCAGCTGCTCTGGGCTGAGCACTGGACATATTTCTCTCCAGTGCTCTCTGTAATGCCCCTTCTCGCAGCCAGGAAGCATGGAGGAGGAAGGTAACTGATTTGAATGCAGGAGCTAACAAAAGGTGGACCAAGAAGAAGAAAAGGAGTAGATTGAAACAAGCAGTCTGGTGGGACTGGGGTGTGGGGAAGAGCAACTGTGAATGGGATTTGAGGGATGTGGGGGACTGGGATTGGCTGGGCAAGAAGACTGGGAGCAGATAGGGAGGGAAAGCTGGGATTGGGGAGATGAGGAGACTGGGATTGGGGAGAAGGAGAAGCTGAGACTAGTTGGGCAGGGAGACAGTGAGGGAAATGGGACAGAGGATGGGAGCCAGTTGACTGGGGAAAAAGGGGAGGAAAACAGTCCTACAGAAAACAGCCTTCCTTGATTCATCCCCAGAGTACGCTCATCTTGAGCACTGAATTAGGCAGGTATCCTGAGGAAAAAAATAGCATAAAATAATATAATTAAAGACTGTATCACAATGTGTATGCATAAGGGAGCTGAATTAGTTTGCACAGACAGCCTTAATTCTGGCATTTTCTAACTTTGAAGTGCTTGAGTTTGCAACCTTAACCTTTGATTTTCAATTTAGTTTTGTGTGTGTGAGTATTATAATAAATGTTGTGATGAGTGCCACTCTGGGTTAAAATTTTAATTGTCCAAAGTGGGTGACAGGTTAAAGTGACTTTCCTGTTGCCTCTGCATGTGTTATATAAAGTTATTTGACTCCATTCTGCACTTTTCCCCCTACAAATCAATGGTGTAAACCAATCTGGGTGAACTAAATTTTTTTGAGTTTTTCAAGGCTTCTGTAACAGCATCAGAATGATCATAGCAACAGATTAAAACCTTCTTAAGATGAAAGGACATGTCTATACATAACCATCAGGCACTTGTTTTGATTGGATATCTTTGAGGGGACAAGGCGGCTACCCTTTCTTTTTCTGAGGGTCACTTGGCAGCGATCTGGGAATATCATATCATATACTGACTAGCATCAGCATCACTATCCTGACTGCTGCCATCACTGATAGACTGAGACACAAGCAGTGGTGTGTAACTGGGGGTGTTGAGGGTGCTGCCACACCCCGTGGCTTGAAGTAGTAATAGCAAACACCCAATACATGGTTTCCATGATCCACACCCCTACTATGAAAATTGTTCTAGCACTCCTGGACCTAAGGATTTACCATTACACCATTGGGCCTTCTTTTTTCTGATCCTCATTCAAAGCAGAGGAGGAGTGGGAACCAAATGGCATCTGTGACACTTTCTTAAGGTGTCCAGGACTGAGTTCTCATGTTACTCTCCTGCCTCAAGTGTACGGAATCTTCCTTATGGTAGCAGATGTCATCTCCCTTACACTGCCAGCCCTTCAGTCATGCAAGCACTTTCCTCAGAGCTCTGCCAGCCCCTACTTTGCCCTGCAAGTTAACACTTGGTGTACCCCAGTCCCTGAACTTCTCAGAAGCATCCCCTGGTAGTATTGTAACCGGACACTCACTGTAATTACTAGGTAAGCTGTCCCCAGAGGGAATATACACACAGCTGGCAGATACAAGTCAGAATCAGGTCCTTTATAACACAGCACTGGAATCTTCTTATAGTAAAAACAAATACATTTATTTACAGAAACGAAGATTTAAGAGACAGTGATCAAGGATAATAAGAACAACAGATCACAGGATATTAGATACTTCTTAGAGTCTAAACTTAACTTTTAACAGGATAAAATCCTAAAGCAATTTCTCTCTCAGAGAAACCTTCCAATGTCACTAGCTCACATGGCCAGGATCCAACTTAAGTGACTGCAAAAAGTGCAGTCTTTTTTTGCTTCCTTAGTGATGGATGATATAAGGAGAAGCAAAAAGACATTTTATTTCCCAAAACTCATAGTTTTCTCCCTCAAAGACAGGATGCTCCTTTGGTTCCTTTCCTGGGGTGCTGGCTCCAGTGTGGTTTCCAATATTCCTGTGTGTTTCACATCCTCCCTGCCCTTGAACTGTTTTTCCTGTTGACTTTCACATGTAAATGCGGCTTCCATTGTGTTGGCTTTACAATGCTTAATCTACATATGAACGTAAGCAGACATCTGAAAATACATCCCTCTGTCTGGCAAAGCCAGTTTTTCACCTCTGCTGGGGAAAAAACACCTTTGTATAAACTATAAGGACATTTTCAGTATGTAGACATTTTAAATATAATCAGTACATACATTTCATAATCATATTAATGACCAGCATGATCCTGGCTTTTATTTAAGATCTCACACAACATTCTTTATAGACAAATACTATGACAGCAAAGTGGTAGGTGTAGTGAGTTTGTCAGGCCTGACAAGAGCTGCTGAAACAGAACAGTCAACCCTTTGCCAGTTGGCATCAAGTGGTTCTTACGGTCACAGCATCCCTCTTTCTATGACTGATTGTTGAGCAATTCCTGAGATGTGAATCTAACGTTCCTGTTAGCCTCCTTCTCCCCAGTGTGTTAACTTTCAGCTCCACCTTATTTTTTGTTTTTAGTTATTTGTGTGTTTAATAAGAGTATGGCTTTGGCAGCTAGGACATATCTACCTTTGCAACACTTTGCTGTGACTAGAGCAGTAAGCTAATAGTGATGCCTGAGCAGTCTAATTCTGGTAAAAGTTTTCCAGATTCTGGAGTGACTAACAAGGGCTGTGTATTATGCCTGTAATTTTCCAACTTCTAAACTGTGAGCACAAGAAAATTCAGCATCTGTCTCCAGTCTCCTACAATTTTTCTCTCTCCTCCTGTGTACATTTATCTTGTTTTGCTTTAAGAAGAAACAGAACTAGGCTTTAACAATGTAACCTGAGAGCAAAGATCTACCACCTAAAATTTTTCCCCACTAAGGACATTTGATACCATCTGAGAGATTGCCAAGCAAGAGTTTTTCCATTTAAGAAAATGAAACAAGTTGAGAGGAAGAGAGAATAAGAGATTGTTAAAAGAAGGTTTGTGTGTAACATTTTAGATTTTTCCTTTTTTCGTTTTGTGTCTTTAATTTTCTGGGAGTGGGGGTAAGGAAGGGAGAAGGTGTACTATAAATTACATCATGTCTCTTGCAATAGAAGCCAAGAGCCAAAGTGAAGTTATCGGGGTTCTTTGCAGGCATAAATATCTGGCCACACAGTTCTCTCTGCAGGATTGGGGCCTTGGTGTCCTATTCCTCTTCTGGGGCTTGCTCCACAGTGTTCCTGTAGTTCTTCAAGTGTTAAAGGTAATATTGATATGAAGTATTAAGTTCACTGCTGGTTTTCTACACTGTATTAATGGCTTGCAGGGCTTTAGAATAAAGATTCTGATCAAAGTCTTTTTATCATCTACGAAAATTCTCCAGTTTAGTGAAAGTTTTCCCCCAAAATTAATTTCAATATTTTGATTTCTTATTTTTCTTTCTAAAGACCCTTGCAGTCATTCCTCCACACTTGTCTTCAATCAGTCTTGTAACTGGAGAACGACATGTCCTTTGAAACCATCTCTTATCAGTAGGAATTGCCTATTTTTCTACAGTTCAAACTTGGCTTTTTTTTTTTTTTTAAACATTCATCATGGTGGTTCTGGAAACAATCATTTAAAGAAAAGAATTATTGTTTGTAATCACTGGAAAAAAAAAAAAAAAAAAAAAAAAGGCAGTCGAATTCCCTTATTAATTTTTCCTACTGTAAAATTTCTGGTACTAATTCTGTTGCCCGGTCCAACCCCTCTGAAAACAATGGGGAATAGCCCTCTAATTTTTATCTAGTCTTTGGAGTTTATCCTTTTCTATGATTTGATGCCAACTCCTAGTCTAAAGAACCAACTTAGTAACTGGTTACATGAATGATTTTCCTAGTACACGTGCATTCCCTCTACATTCCTTCTTAACTTCAGACCTGTCTCAGTGGAGAAGAAATGTCCAAGATGGTCATGCTGTAGATGCAAGGCAAGGTTGTGCTTCCTCTTCCTAATGATTCAGATTCAAATAGGTATCTGAAAAATTATTCAGCAAGAGACATATCAAAATTCTGACCAGAATTCAGTCAAATAAAATATTTAAAAAGTTGAATTTCATTATACCCCTATCTGCAGGTCCTACCTTCAGCCTATTCAACTAATTTCTGAACTTAACTGAAAACAACTCTCTTCTATGTTGTCTCTGAATTGTTGTCACTACTATTATTGAGCTCTGTGGAACACTTGGGAAAGACACCATTAAATTACAGTTCTGTTATATAGGTGGAACTGACTAGCTTGTTCAATACAAAATTACAGAAAGATAGAGTCACAGCCTTGAAGCACTGGGTGGAAAACAACAGATAATTTGGTAAGATTGGATGTTTTCCTAAAAGATACGCTCTAGTTCAAACAGGAATTGATTTGGGAAGTGCTGTGTAAGAGACCAGACTAGATGATCACAATGGCCCCTTTTGGCTTTATCTATGAGTCCCTTGCAAAGGCCTTGGCATCTGAGAGAATTGTATTGTGTTGTTGGTGGTGGGTCAGTAGTTTCACAAAAGAAAGGAATAAGAAATTAGAGAGAAGGCTATATGGTGCCACCAGAAGTTTGAAGAGCAGCATGAAGAGAACTGAGAAGTACCAGTCTGAGCATTACTGGTCCAGGTAAGCCATGAGAAGATGGGGAACATTTAGTTATCATGAGCTTTCTGTTGTACTGACGTAGAAATCCATGAAAAGATGAGCATACTCAAAGAGATATGAAACAATCTAACTGAAAAACATCCAGTCTCAATTCACCAAAATATGTGACAATGGTACAGTTACAGAGTAGAACAGATAGGCTTTATTGTATAATTTAGCATGGCTCTATTTGTAGTTAAGGATCTTTCTGGGTTGAAACTTATCCAACAACATATCATCCTGAGAACACTTTTTAAAAAAATATTGGAGTTACGAGTGCCAAAAAAAATGCTAAATACAATCTTTTGTTACAGATTTTTTTTGCACATTTAAAGTAAAAAAAAGATTGATTTACACAGAAAGGATGTACTGAAGATAAAAGGATTTGCTGAAATGCTCAATTTAAAAGAGCTGTTTTGCATGTGTAAACTATTCTTTCACGAAGACTTCTAACATTGCATCTGTGCAGCACACTGTATTAGGTTAATTAGATGTGCATTTTAAAAGAAAATTCACTGACATAAAATTGTAATGATTCAGTCTACTGTGTAGTATGTCGTTAGACTTCACCAACTTCAGAAGACCTTACATTATTATTTCAGTAATTTATTGTTTATTTGCTATACATTTCCATTAAGATTTTCTTCAGACTTATGTTATAAAAGTAACAAATTACTTAGGGTCTGACATTTCTCACAGAAAGTGTGAAGGGCAGGCTTCTGTTCTGTCTTGAATTCACATTTGTTTCTTTTTCTATATTTGAGTTCAGAAGAGTGGGGTCATATTTTGCTTTTCATTACACTGTACAACTTCTTTGAAGGTAATGGGGCTGCACAAATGTTAGTGAAGACCAATTCTGGTCCATTATTACATTATATTTTTAAAAAATCTAACTGAGACTGTATTTTTCTATTTATTTACTGTGAGAACACCACAATTTGGAGGTGAAAATACAAGCTTTCCTTTCTCCCCATTGTGCCTCAATCCTGCCCTGGAATATACATCTTTAGGAATGGAAGGGTAGTTCATTCTCCATGCCCATTTACAATATGTGTCATTGCCAATTACAGTAACAATTAATGCCAGTTGTGATGGTTTCTGTGATGTGGACACTTATCCATGAGGAAAGAGACCATTTACATAAGAAAGGTTACTATCTTGTGGAGTTGTACCTACAATAGTCATGAGATACTGAATTTCTATCCTTCTTATTTGGGCTGGATTCAGTCTGGTAACCTAAATACGAAGCCTCTGTATTCCATTCCAATCCCTTGAACTGACCAGTTCCAGCTCCATAACATCAAAGGCTTTTCTTTGGCTAACACATTTTTGTTATCTTACTCTTTGTTCTAGGACAAATTAATTAATTTTTAAAGAAAAATTGTTCAAATGCAGCACAGGATATTTTTTACAGCACTCATTCCCCTCCCACTCCCCGTGAAAACCCCCATGAGATTTGTTAAGAATTGTCAGA
Source organism: Emydura macquarii macquarii (assembly GCF_026122565.2). Classification (NCBI taxonomy): domain Eukaryota; kingdom Metazoa; phylum Chordata; order Testudines; family Chelidae; genus Emydura; species Emydura macquarii. The sequence goes on along the minus strand of NW_027132559.1, from coordinate 40,315,348 downwards.
GTGATGCTTTGTTACCAAAACCAAAAACCTCCTTGTGAAATTCACACATGTGGCTATAAAACAGTATCTACATTCACATACAGTTCATACCAATGGACTCCACAGAAAAAAGTAGTCTTTTTCACATAGTGTATTTTAAACTTTCTTTAAATCAGTAGCTTTTAATGGCATTTTTATTATTTTTTTGTATTTATTTTCAGTTCTTTTATTCTTTCTTTACATGTGCGATACACATGGAGAATAAACCACATACTTTTTTGTGCACAGTTCAATAATATGTTTTGCCTTAAATTACAGCAATTTAATATTGTGTTTAAAACCTGCATTTTGTAATTTTTTGGTTAATTAGTATGTAGTTTCCATTTTTTGTTCCACAGGATAAAGGAGCATCTCTAAGGATACCCTCCCACACCTTTGCTTTATTCTTCTTAGTCTCCAGGCCCCGCACTGAGAGAAGTCAAATGTACTTCTGGCCAAGAAAGTTGGCTATAGTTACTTACTATGCCTGATATATGTTATATGTACATGGATATCTTTTTTGAAAGGCTGTCTTAGAATCATAGAATTATAGAAGATTAGGGTTAGAAGGGACCTTAGGAGGTCATCTAGTCCAATCTCCTGCTCAAAGCAGGACCAACCCCACCTAAATCATCTTCCTCTGTCCCCAAAGCTAATCACGCTTGCTTTCACATATTCCCAAACAAGTTTGACCCTGGAACTCAGACTTGCTGTAGCATGGACATCAGACTCCCTGCTCACTGGCTGGATGCAGGCAGTTGATGTGATGTATACTTCTGGCTAATGGTCCCACCTACACAGGCAAATAGACTGTGTCAAAGGTTACATAATAATGTCGTATTCCCCTAACATTGTTAGAACAGGATTGCCTGACATGACAAACTTGCTTGTGTAAATGGATTCCTACAATGAATTTAAGCTTTTTTTATTTAAAAAAAAAAAAAGCTTTTCGATCTTGTGGTAGTGAAGACAATTTTCCAAATGTGAACCAATGCATTGCTCTCTTTCTGATTCTGGAGGAATGGTAGGAAAACTTCCTGGCTGTTAGACCTAGTACAGTGGTTTTCAACCTTTTTTTATTGGTGGACCCCCTAAACAATTTTGAATTGAGGTGCAGACCCTTTTGGAAATGTTAGACATATTCTGCAGACCCCAAGGGGTCCACAGTACACAGGTTTAAAACCACTGATCTAGTAGATTGCAGAACAGTCGCCCAAGGAAAGTGATGGAAGCCCCATTACTTGAGGCATTTACAACTATAATGGAAGAGCAAGGGGATTTATCCTGCAGGGATAAAGCCTGGACTGGCAATAGATTTTTTCCATCTGTAACTTCTATGACTTTATGAAATTTTGGATCTGAATTAAATTTAGAAGGAAATCTTAGAAATGCAGGGCCAAATCCTTGTTCCGCTGAAAGTCAAAGGCAAAACTCCAACAGTCTTCAGTGGGACAAGACCTGTCTCTTGCTTTTTCCTCTAGTTTTGAATACAAGTCTCAGTTTCCACTAAGGTTAATGCAAGTCACATGCATGCTTCAAGAGGAGAGCAGACCTCTTTCATCTTTTGAGTGCCATGCTCCTCTCTGGCACTCCCATGGCTGCATCAGTTATCACAGGTCCGTTTATTTTAATGATGCAGCAGGAGGGTCTTAACCCCCTATGAATGTACTTTGTTGTAATTATCTTGTATGTCTAGGGGCACCACAAGGGGTTACATTTATTTTACTGCCAAAGAACTGTTATTTCAGCTGCAGTTCTATGAAGAAACAATCACATCTCCAGCAGTTTGTTAGATTAATCACAGGTGTGTAATCCCCATGTATACCCAAGAGGGTATATCCTTTGACCTGTTTCCTTTTTAAGAGGGGAAACTCTGAATTAATATCAGATTGGAACAAAATTGCATCTCTAACCATGATTCACATCATGCTTTTGTAGGACTATGCAATAATGGACAAAAACCATGTATAACTTTAATTTTTCTTTTGTCTAAATGAATATTGTAATTTAGAAAAACAAATTATTCATTGGCAAAATTACCTAGAAGGTTGCAAATTAATAATGATTAGAATTTGGATGTAGAGTTGACCCAGTAAAAAACTAAAGCTGGTAGGAGGGAGGGATTATTTTGCTCTCAATTGTTAATGAAGCTTCTGTGTTTTGTTATCTCTATCAAAAACAAAAAGCCCACTCATAGCATCATTGTTAATCATTTTATAATACAGGCAATAACAACAGATTATTGGTCTTCAGGAAGCTGTTTGCATACCTGACAGATTAAAGAGAGGTTACCTTTGATTTTAAGAACTGAAATTATTTTTGAGGGGGCGGGTAAACAGGGAATAATGACACTATTTTTCAACTTTGTTTAACAACCTTGCCTAATAAAATGACACCAAGGGAAGGTTAAGAGTCCCAAATTGCACACGTTCCTGTTCTCCTGAAGTACATAAGGGTTTTACATTTTAGTCATGGAATATTTTGATACAGACACATGTAGAAAAACAAGGCTAAGGCACCTGTAAACTACAGTAGTAAGTTTCTTAACTAGGGGGGAAAAATCCATGAACATAATAGAATGGAATAAACAGAAATCTTTTAAAAATAAAATTAGAAACAGGATCTTGGGAAGAAAAGGGATTTCTCTTCCACACCCACAAAAATAAAATTGCATGATTTACAGAAAGATGGGAACTGTAGGTAAAATATTAACCAAGAGTAATTTTGTTTTAAAGCACCTAAGTGATTTAGGCTTCCAAGTGCCTAAGTGAGTTTTGAAAATGAGTCTTAGGAGCTTTAATTATTTTTACGTTGAATCAAATTGAGACTGAGGTCTGGTCTACACTGCCGTGCTGGGTCGACGTGAGATACGCCAGTTATGTTACGTAACTAGTGTCTTTCTGTCTTTTCAGTGCGGCATCTTCACGACGGTACGTTGATGGGAGAGCATTTCCCGTCGACATTGCCTTCTGCCTTTTGGGGAGGTGGACTAATTGAGTCGACAGGAGAACGCTTGCCCATCAACTGAGCGGGTCTACACAGACTCGCTCAATCGATGCCTGCTGCCGCGGCAGTGAAGACATGCCCTGAGGTAAAAGCCCTCCTGGAGAGTCTCCTTGGATGCTATGTCTAAGTACCACCATGGTGGGGCAGTGTGCTAATAACATTCTACTTTTAAGTGGGCACTTGCTCAAGGTGATGAATATAAATTAAAGAAAAAGTTATAGATTCATAGATTTGAAGGCTAGAAGGGATCATTATGATCATCTAGTCTGACTTGCTGTATATTACAAGCCATAGAACTTCCCCCAAATAATTCCTAGAACATACCTTTTAGAAAAACATCCAATCTTGATTTAAAAATAGTCAGTGATGGAGAATCCACCATGACATTTGGTAAATTGTTCCAGTGGTTAATTACTCTCACCATTAAAAATGTATGCTTTATTTCCAGCCTGAATTTGTCTAGCTTCAACTTCCAGCCATTGGATCATGTTTACCTTTCTCTGTTAGATTGAGGAGTCCATTATTAAATATTTGTTCCTCATGTAGGTACTCATAGACTGTACTCAAATCACCCCTTAACCTTCTCTTTGTTAAGCTAAACAAATATACCTCCATGAGTCTCTCACTATGACCTAAGGCCCCAATCTTACAACTGTTTCTGCATGAGTGGATCCTGGTACCCACACAGAATCCCAACATCATCAAGTTTTTGTGTGTGAGGGGGTGCTATGCAGGTGCAGGGACCCAAGCTATGTGGAGACATTTGCAAGCTCAGAGCCTAAATGATAAGGGAATATCTTGAGAACGGGCTTGAAAGCGTTTAAAAACCAGACATTTATAAAGGCATTCCAACAAAGCCTCATGTTTAAAATTGAAATGTACACTACCTCCCTCTCTCAAAGCTGATTTGCATTGGTGTGCTACAACTTGCACTGAAACAAAAATGAATTAGAATAAGTGAATGTTATTGATTATTAACATTTCCCTAGAGTTTCAGGTTTTTCTTAGTTTACTTTAATAAAACTAGATGAATACACATTCTCAGCTTTATATGACCTCACATCTAATATGATGGGTGTTGACTAAGGAGGGTTGAAGAATATTCATAAATATATTACATTTTCCCTTCTAATAAAATATTTTATTCATGAAGAACTGTTTTCATCATTTGACCAACTTTAATATTGACTATTGAAATTGGTTCATGTAATAATGAAACATGGTATATGATCAATTGTTCTGCATCTTCTTTTGAGGCCCACTAGTAGTGTCCTGTCAGTGAATTGAGCATAAGGTCTAGAATCTTTGATCAAAGTCAGTGTTTCTGAATCAGCTTCCAGCATGGGACAAGTGGGTGAGGGCAGTCCATGGTGACCTGGAGGACACAGCACATATCACTGTCTGAGACGCTGGATGATTTTTGTTCTGCTCTTTGCCTAGTGCTTTTTGGTATAACGGGGCAATGTCCATTAGTTAAAGGCAAGTCTGCCTAGAACGTAAGTTGACAGTTTTGTGACCCCTGCCTCAACTGCAATTAACAAGACGATTATACTGAGTGAAGATGTCCTCAGGAATCATTCTTTTAAATATTTCCAGTGCAAGTTTGGCAAAGGATTCATCACTAGGGCTAATAATAATAATAGATAATAAATTTTAAAAATCCAGTGAAATGTTTTTAATTGGAAATAGGGTTTTGTCAAAACTAAAGGTTTTTTTGCAGAAAAATCTCATTTGATGCATTTTGTTTTCTGAAGTCCCTCTCTCTCTCCCCCCCTGCCTCCCCACACACATCAGATGAAAAATTTTGGGAAAACACCATCTGGAAAATTTTGGACTTCTCAAAATTTTTGATTTTGAAGTTGTATTCCCCTCTCTCCACTGTGTTTTCCAACTTGCAAAAGTTGGAAAATATTAAAGAAGTTTGGGGAAAATACCACTTTCCCACATTTTTGAGATTTCCCACTAGAAAAATTATGAACGGTGACAAAGGTTTTCTGGCCATTGGTACTCTTCCTACAGGCTGAAAAGGTACTCTGTAGTGGCCTCTGGGACATTCAGCCTAGTCTCATCATATGCTAATCTGTTTCCCATGTGTGTCCTTAGAATTTTCCCAATATACACTGTACATCCCCAGCCCATCCTACTTAGCAATAACCAAATAGAAGCAAGAAATATGTGCTTGCCATAGCTCTAGGGGCAGTCTCTCCAGGAACACTGCATGTTGGATGTTGCTGCTGGACAACGGATGGGTGACATGCATATGAAATAAATAGCTTGATGTATTCTATGGGAATTAAGTTTCCTTCTGGGAGTCTCTCTACTTCTTGTTTTCATCCCAAAGCATCTTTACAGACATGGGGAGCGGTACAACATCACCATTCATTCCTATCCATTGCTTCTTTCTCCATTAAGCCTCGCCTAGCCATGTCCCTGCTTATGATGTCCTGCCATTTACTTGGTGGTTGGCCTCGGTCTGACTGATCGTGGTTGCATTTTCATTATTGTCCTTGCAACCTATCATCTGTTTGTCTTCTGCATTGTCCCCACAATCATAGTATTTTTGACTGCAGTCAATCCTGTTTCAATTTCACATCCTACTCTCTTAACGTCTTCATTTATGTTAAGATCATTCCACTTCACACCTGCCATCTTCCAAAGAGCTCTCATCTTTATTGCCTCCAGCCTTCTCTCTGTAGCTTATGGTACTGCAAATAACCTGAACTACTATTAATAACCTATTTACTCCATTGCTGTGTGGCAGAAAAATCTTGTTTTGGAGAATGGATGGTCAGAGTCCATCCTGCAATGTTGGGGGAGGAAGGAGGGAGATTTAAACAACAAAAAACTCCAAAACCAAACCTAAATGCCTTACTTCTAGCTGAGTGTTTGTTTCTCATTGTTGTGCTTAATAAGGTTAGCATTTTAAATGGCCCCAACTAGGCTTTGAAGTTAGCACTTGGTTGAATGGAGCATGGCAGATGGAATAGTTCACATGTTTTCTGCTGTATTAACGGATGGTTTCTGCAAGGCTGGATTAATACAAAAGCTATCTCACAATGGAAAGAACTTGAAATTTAATTAAAAAAATCACAAGCTATAATTCTTCAGAAAACAACAAAAACTGCAGCAGGAACATAACATTTTGCATTGGAGATTTCTTTCAGTGTCTCTGCTACTAAATGCTCTCCTCTGTTGGTACATTCTAGTGGAACAATGTATATTAATCAAAGGGAAATTCCCCTAATATTTTGTTGTAATAGAACTAATAGGGCTAAGAAAATTGACTATTAGTGCCACTGAATCATTTCATTTGCTCATGTTTCTGTTTTAAGACTTACAGAAAGAGTTTTAGCTGTTAAGATGAATGAGTATTAGCTTTACAAAAAACAACCCACATCCCATACAAAGATAAAAATCTAGTGGAAATCAATATAATTTTTTCCAGAATAAGGGCCAGGTAAAAATTGAATAAGGACTTCAAGATTTGGCCTACCGCCACCACTTAGGACTGATACAGCATTTTTCACATGCAAAGCCATGGAACTCCTCACAATGTGTTAAGTATATTTGTAAATCTTTGCAGAATAGAGACCTAACTAATCTCCCACAATTCCTGTGTGATAAGTATTATTAGCATGTACAGAAGCGGAAACTGGGGTGGCTGTGAATGCTGTTTCAAAAAGACATTTCTCATTATTGTTTGTTCATTAATACTTTACTATTAAGACTATAGAGAGTCATGTACAAAAAGTAAAGACAATGGATGAAATCCTGGCCCCATTGACTTAAATGGGGCAGGATTTCACCTAGTGTCCTGGGCCTGGCAAACAAGTTAGTCAACTGTTTACACTCATGGGTTTAACTTGGTTTGGCCATTCCATGAGGCTGGAACCAGAATATTTTAAATACACATCCAAAGTGGCTGGCCAAAATGTATTTAAAAACTGGTTTAGCTGGTGGAAATGGCCCCCAAACTCGCAGCACGATTCTGAGAGGTACTGAGCACCACACTACAGACTCTCAGTTTCCAGGTCAAAGTAGACAGAGTTGAAGATATTACATGTACATCAAATTCCCTGATGTTTCTTATGTTTTCTATTCTTTGCACAGTTTTCCCTCTGATATGAATTATAGTGTTTTTCTTGGTGCTTTGGCAATTCCTTTTAAAGTGAACAAACTACAAAGCTTTCTCACATTCCTTTAACAAGTAATGAAAACAGGGGAGAATATGTATTTTGGCAAGCCTTGGAATATCATATAGGAGAGTAACGCAAAGTGCTGTGCTCCCCTTTTCTGCTAGCAGCTGTTATCATGGTTCACTGTCAACGATAAAAGTTAATAATAGAACTGTTCAGTCTGGAATTATATTGGCCAAGAAAGATTCGATTTTTTGGAGTGAGGGGGAGAACTACCTTTTATCTGAATTCAAATTCTATTCAGAACTCAGAATTCAGAACTCAGGGGTAGCCTAAATGAAGTCAGTGGGACTACTCAAAGACTAATACTGCTGAATGTTAGTAAGGATGGTAGAATCTGGTCCTTTGTGGCAAAGTCAGGAATTAGAACTCAGACCTGATTCTCAGTGATATGTTTTACACATTGACCATCCTTTTCCTGAGCAGTGCTGAGCAGGTCACTGTCAGACCAACTTTGTACTTAATCTCAAATGTACTTGGTGTATCACATCCAAAAAAGCTACATTAAAAGAATGTTAAAGTTGCAAAGTGAAGCATTCAGAAGTTAGGAAATGTCAGAATTCAGGTTACACATGCAATCTTATCCGCCCCAGTTTGCGGATTACTCTGGGGTTTAGGGAGGAGATAGGAGTCTGGATGTCTAAAGCAAGGGGATAGTGTGCATACCCAGAGACTGAAACAGAGGTGACTAGGGAACATTTACTCTGAAAACATAGGTGCCAAGTGAGTTTAGGCACCTATAGGGTTCAGTGTAATTTTTGTGGATTGCTGTGGAGCCTGAACTCCAGACTTAGGCACCTAATTACCTTTGCAGTTCAGGGCCTAACTGCTTATGCATTTAATTAAAGCAGAACTTGTAACACCATTTATAATAGTGCCATCTAGTGATTCCCAATAATATTGCTTCATCTAGGTATATTTTATACCCTTTGTTTTGTATTGTGGATAACTTTAGAAAAGTGTGTTCTCTGTGGCCATACTGACTGGACTTCGTAAATTAACCAAAGATCTAAACTCCTCCTCGGTGGGAGATCCATGACTGCAGATTAAGAGACAAATGACACCATATGTAAGAAGTCATGGATAGATTCATGGCACTTTTAAACAGTAGGCTAGTTACATATTAAATTAATTCCACTGGTGATTAAATATAGTTTTATAGGTATGTGTTGATTAAACAGTGGTTATACCTCAAACTGTGACTTAATTACATCCAGAAAATGAACCCTTTATTCCCATTGAGAAGCTGTTACTTAGTGGGACTGTTCATGTGAGTAACTGCAGTAAATGGTTCACAATGTGGCCTGTAGCAATTGTTTTATTAATATATGGCTGTGAGCAGGTGATGTGAAAAAATACAAGATTGTGTGTTTACTGCCAGAGGAACTTGCTTGTAAGGTGTAAACTTCCTGCAACAACTGCTAAGAGAAAAAAGAGTTACTTTTGGTAATTTCTTTGGACTTGTCTACATGTGAAATGCTACATCGATGCGGCTGTAGGGCTTCAGTGTAGACACTACCCACACTGACAGGAGTGGTTCACCCAGTGTAGTTAATCCATCTCCCCAGGAGGCAGTCCTATGGTGATAGAAGACCTAGTCAACCTTCTTCAATCTTCGTTGACCTAGTGCTGTCTACACTGGGGGTTAGGTTGGTTTAATTATGCTGGTCAGGGGTGTGGATTTTTCATACCTCCTGAATGACATAGTTGAACCAATTAAATTTTCTAGCATAGACAAAGACTTAATTTTTCATGTTTGTTTCACTGCAAAAAGCCCCTTTTCCTTTATATTATACCAATATGTAAGTATCCATCTTTGTAGCCAACACTAGCACAAGTTTTAAGGACACTAACAAGGGGAGATAGAAAAGTGCTTTTCTCTTTCCCCTCAAGGCTGAAGTCAACATTTCTGTGGTATATTTCTAAACCCAGGCCCTTGCAGCTCAAGACTTCTAAAGAATTAGGGTGTGTCACAGCAGCTGCTGCATCAAACAGATTAGATTAATATAAACTTCAAAATCAGTCCCATCCTCCAGTTCACAAAATACTTCAAACACAGCAAGAAATGTCATCTCCCAGTTGATTGAGGCTAATCCACTTAATCTCTTCTTCCCCTTGCATCTGAATGCAAACTACCGGGATATACCCAATTACATCTCACCAGTCAAAATAAATTCCTCATTCCAAATACTTCAATCAGGTTTTAATAAGAGCCTTCCAGCTCTGTCACAATATCAACCTGGCTTCTAAACCCACAAAACAGCTTAAGGAACAATGAACAGAATAGGCTCTGCATACTAATTACTGTCAAGGCATCAGCACTGGGCAATTAAAAGTTATTGGACCAAATTCCTGCCTGACTTACAACTTGTGATTTCAGTGGGCTTGCATGGGGTGCAAGTCAGGGCAGACTTTGAGCCATTGTCCATACTAATATTATGAAACAGTTATTTTAACATTTTCCCCTCTAAAAATTCTTATATTTACACGAGGCCCATTTCTGCAGACTTTACTCAGGGAAAATCTTCAATGGCAATGGGAGTTTTCTCCAATTAAAGATTAAGATTGAGTCAAAAGTACATGTCCCTGTCACTCATGTGAATATTTTCTTCATATCATTAGATTGTTTAATGATCATAAAAACTTACTGTTTAAAAGTGGTGTTATACTGGGGTGGGGTTCCCCCGGTGTCAAGTCCTTGTGTTTTGGGCATAGAAGATCTACCCTATTCGATTAATGCCAGGAAGTGGATTACATCAGCATTTATAGTGGCCAAAAGAATCATTTTACGAAAACGGAAGCCTGCTATTCCCCCAACATTCTTTGATTGGCTAACTGAGCTAACCAATACCATCCTCCTGGAAAAACTCATAATATATCCAACTATGATGACACTTGGTCATTCATGAGAGCATTACAAATTGACTCCAGGCAGACTAGGCTTCTTTTTTTTCTGCAAGGGTGGCTGGGAGGAGCAGTTGTTAGGGAATTATTTATCTTATAATGCTCAGGAATATTTATCTATGAATATTTCATATTGTGTTATTGTTAAATCCATATTCCTGTTGCTTTTTCTTTGTCATTGTATTTGATTATGTCTGTATAGATATGTTAACATGTCTGAAAAATATAATAAAATAAAAGCAGTATTATAATGCAAAACTAAAATTGTTAGTCTTAGTAGACAAATCTCTTTGGTAACCCAATGCCAGATTTCTCTTTTGATTGGCATCTAGTTTATGGACTGGCAATCTTTGTACCACTTAGTGTGAGTTGCATTAAGCATTTTTTAGTCTCTTCCATCATTTCCCTTATGTACATTATTATACTCCTGATATTTAAAAAGCCCCTAAGTAGAAAATGAAATCCTGTACTTTTCTTTACAATTTTTAAAAAACCAAACCAAACCATGGCACAAGTCCTAAAACTAAATTAAGAAAAATGAGTTTTTTTAGAGAAGTTATTTAAACTTTAAAGGGATAATTTTGTTGCAGCAACATGAGGCTATATCTAAGAGGCACAACTCTATTCTAAATCCATTATGTGAGATTAGATGTGAAAACAATTTCAGTGAATATCAAAGTGCTGGGCAAACCTTGTTCTATACTTATTTGTCAAGATTAATAGTAATACATACTCAGGGGTGACACAGAGAAATGGAAATGTTTCCTATAACAACATATTTAACTTGAAATCCAGTTATCTTGGTCCGTTTAAAAGACTCATTATTACAGCTTGACCATCATGTTAAGGTAGTGACCAGAAGCCTTAACATTTGCAAAATTCGTTAACTTTATATAAAGATTGTTCTACTACAAGTCAACATCTTTGTTCATGAATTTGTCCTTTAGTGTTTTACCTGGTATAACTCTGAGCAAGGGGATAAAGATTTAAATTAAAAAATTTTATCCCCATTTTCTGACTGTGTAAGATTTCATAAGTATGATATTCATAAGCGATTGCCATTATAGGATAAAAGCCAGTCCATAATTTTCTTTAATACTCACATGTGCTTAAATAGCCATTTATTGGATTTCTGATGTTTGGAATCAGCTGTAGTGAAGGATGTTGACAATACTCCCAGTTACTAATGAGTTTCTGCAGTGTGATATCCCGAAACTTCTGGCAACAAATATTTGTGTATGAAGTTTTGGCATTATCTTAGTCAACCATGATTAAAGCTACAATTCTGTCATGGAGGCCATGGATTCCATGACTTTAACAGACCTCTGTGACTTCTTTGGCTTCAGTCCACCACAGCAGCAGGGCTTGAACAATTGTCAGCTCCTGCCCAGGAGCAGTGGCAGGACTGAGCATCTGCGGCCTTGAGCCAGAGCAGCCACGGCCTGGGGCAGGGTAAGCCCCCAGAGCTAGAGCAGCGGCCAGGGCCTGGTGGGGCTCCCACTCTTAGTCCCTCCCACAGGGTATTTTTAGTAAAAGCGACAGACATGAATTTTTGTTTATTGCCCACAACCTGTCTGTGGCTTTTACTAAAAATGCCTGTGACAAAATCTTAACCTAAATCATGATGTCCAAATTAAAATGTAATTTAAACAATGTTTATGTTCAGAAGTAAACTATCTGCCTTCTCAGGTATAGCACACTGGGCTATGGTCTGATGAGTCACAAGGGAAAACCAGGAGATTAAAAAACTGAAAATGAGACTAAGACTTAACTTCTGACTCCTTTTAGGGCTAGAAGGAAGCCATGCAATGGGGAGGAGGACCTCATCTTGCCTGTAGGTTCTGTGGTGAGGGAAGAAGCAAGCTCAGTGAGGCCTTATTTCTTTGTCCCCTTCCCAAAAATGAGCAGGGAGGAGGCAGTAGAGGACCTCAGAGTGGAGAAGAGCCTTTATCCACCCACTATGTTCCAACCAGCAGACCTGAGCTGGGGTAAGAGGAGTGGCAGGAAGTAATCTGCACCAGGTAAGGGACTGGAGCAAATTACTTCCTCCCTGGAGTAAGTGTGGGGAGGAGGAAAAGCAAGGGAAGCATTGTGACACAAAATGGGCCAAGTTCTTCCCTCACTCCTATTTACTACAGTGGGATTGCAGAGGTATACAGGAAGAATGTGGCCCCGTGAGTTCAACAGTGACTGCCGTGCAAGCATTTTACATTTATAACAATCCTATGTTGATTGGATTTGATTTAGTGAACTCCCTCAAGTCTGAGTCTCCTGTATTGTGTGGTACATGCAACATTTAATGTTGGCTAGGAAACAGAAAGGAAGTAGTAAGATTAAATAGTTAACTTTCATCATGGCAAAAGATTAACAGCAGGGTGCCTCAAGGTACCATATTAAGTCCTGTGTTGTTTAATATATTTATTAATGACGTGGAAAGGAGAAGAGTAATGAGGTAACAAAATTTGTAAATGACACAAAAAGTTATTTAGGCTAGTCAGGACCACAGAGGACTCTGAGGAATTTGAGAGATCAAACAATGTGGGTGAATGGACAAGATGGCAAATGAAATTCAGCGTCAATAAATGCAAACTAATGCACATTTGAGGGAAAAGTTTAAGCAATTCATACACTTTACAGGATTCTATATTAACTGTATCAACTCAACAAAAGGAGCTGGGCTTCACTAGGACAGCTTAGTGAAGACCTTTTCTCAATGTGCAGCTGTAATAAAAAAAGCTAACAAGATGTTACATTGCACAAAGAATGGGACAGCAAACAATATGGAGAATATTATAATACTTTTTTATATCTATATCTATATCTATATCTCAATGATGTGATCTCATCTGGAACACTGTGTGCAGAACTGGTCACTCCACCTCAGAATTTTGTTGGGGGTTTTCAGAAAAGGGTGACTAGAATGAATAAGGGCATGAAAAAAAAAAAGTCTTGTATGAAGAGAGACTGAAAAGACTCAGGTTAGCCTCAGAAAGGAGATGGGTAAGAGGGGACCTGAAAGAAGTATATACAATAAAATGGTAATCAGAAGGTAGAAGAGAAGTTCTTGAGCTATCTGTCTCACAGCACCAAAATAAAGAGACATCCATTAAAATTAAAAGGTGGGACATTCAAAAACCAATAAAAGAAAATGCTTTTTCACACATGTAATTAAACTGTGGAACTCACGTCCACAAGAAGTTGAGGACAAGAACTTAAGATTCAAAAAAGGATTGAAAATTTATGGATATCAAGAATACACAGAGTTATAAATGATAAATTTTGTAGAAGGATATTAAGCTTCATGCTTCAGGGCTTAAGAAAATGTTTAGCTATTAAAGATCAGGATGAGGCTTAATGTGGAGGCAGATACATCTGCCATATGCGGGGTTCTTACACCTTCCTCTGAGGCATCTGGTGATGGCCTCTGTCAGATGGGAGAGTGGACTAGATGGACCTCAGGTCTAATTCGTGATGGCAATTCCTATGTTTCTACATTATGATGTTTTCCTTGCTCTGTCCTATTCCTGTGCTAAGTTGTCCTTACAGCTGGCTGAAATATGGTAAAATTCATTTTTGTCCTCCATTTTCCCCCCTTCCACTATCCCCTAACTTCCTTTACCATTTTGCCACTAAAAAGGACAGAACAAAAGGAAAACTGTAAACTGACAAATCAGAAGATTAAAATTGGTTTTCCAGTTTCATTAAAAATATCTGAAAAACATCACACGCACAAAAAACGTTGTCATGATAATTTCTGAGTTAGGAATAAAAGATACATTTCAGTTAAACAGTTTTTCATTTGAAAAGTTTTGAACATCTCTCGTTATTGCTCTCTCATTCCTGCTGATGCTGCTCCAACATTCTGAATTGGTTTCCTCTGAATAGTGTTCTCCATTCTGCCCATGTGTTACAAGCAGAGTGAGGAGACCTAATGATATGGGTGAAATATGAGCAGTGCTCCCACCCTGCTGGTGAAAGGATGTGTGCGTGAAAGAGGTTAGGTGAGAAAAGGAGTAAAACCAGAGTACATTTCAACATTTCTTTGGAAAAAGTGAAGGCTGGCTTACAACAAAACCAGGCCAAGATTTAAAAAAAAAAAAAAAAAAAAAGTGTCTCAAATTAATCTCCTAAATAAGTGGCCTGCTTTCTTAGCAGTACTGTGCAGCCAGCAATGCCTGGTGTTAATGAGAGATACTTGCTGCTCAATACTTCTGAAAAAGTGGTTTAAAAATAAAACTATTTATTAAGGTGCCTATATATGATTTTAGGAGCCTAACTTCAGGCATTTTTTTGAAAAATCTCTGCTATAATATACAAATGATGAAAATGTAAACATCTGTTTATTGACGCTATTTATTGTTAATACTAAAATAAAATATACAGTTGTTGCATGTGTATTGATTTGTGTCTCAGAGTATTCTTTTGAACAGTAATCTTTAGGTCAATTCAAATACAATTTGAATAGTAGCTATTAGCCCCATGGAAGATACTAGTTGGTTCTGACAGACTCAAAGTGATGCACGTTGGGAGGAATAACTTGAACTACTCATGCATGCTGCTGGATTATAAAATAATTGTAACCAGGGAAGGAAAAAGAGCTGGGTGTCACGGAGGACAGTCTTGACTTAGCTGGTAGTGGAAGACAAACAAAATGTGTATAAATCAAGAATGAGCTAGAAAGTACTGAAACCATGATTATGCCAAATGTAAATAATGGTATCCCATCACCTGGAATGTTATGTTCAGTTCTGGTCTACCTATAACCAAAAATATATATCAGAAATAGAATGGGTTTACATGGCAAATGATTAGAAACATGGGAAAACTTCCATATATAAATTAAGACTGCTTAGTTGAGGGAGTATGTGGATGCACGGGGACATGAGAGGGAGAAACAAATAGAAAAGGAAGAAAATCTATTATTCCAGTACAAAAACAAAGGGACATTCAATAAAATTAAAAATGAAAAAAAAAATCCCTTAAGTGATTAAAGGGAATGCTGAATACCTCTTCTCCGCTTTGCAACAATGCATTACTAGCCTGTCGAACTTGCTCACAAGAGCAGGAGGCCAAGAGCTTAGTAAAACTGAAAGAGCGATTAGATGCTGACACAGACAATAAGAACATCCAGTTATATGAGAATATATAACTTTTTTTATAAGAGATTCTTATAAGAGATCCTCATTCTTCAGGGCATGAACCAACTACTAATTAATGGGGGTTAGGCTGAAACTGCTCCAATGAACAGGTTATTGTTTAATTGTCCATTATGCCAGGCTTTAATTCTTCTCTGAAGCTGGCCACTGTCAGAGCCACTGTTATGGACTAGATAGACCACTAGTCTGATCTAGCATGGCAATAGTTACATTTTTTGAATCAGTTTAGAGTGGAATAGAAACAGAGGGAACAAGGAAGGGAAAAGTAGGGGAAAAGTGGACAGAGATGAATGACAAGTTGGAAAGAAATAAGTAATGGAGAAAACTGATGTCAGATATCATGCCCTATGTCTCTGGGATCACTGCAACACTGGAATATTTAGAAATGTGACAGAATAGAATGCACGTGGCAAAATATTGAACAAATTTCAGGCTGTGATTCGGTTCTTCTCTGCAATACTAGAGGAAAAATTAGTCATTGCTGGAGCATACTAAGGCATATGCAAACTCATTTAAATCTATTTTTGGAAAACATATGTACAAGCAAAAATTACCACTACTACCCCACCACACCCTTCCTATGAGGAAGCAGGTCAGCAGTTCTAATCCTGCAGTCGTTCACTCTCAGAACTTCCTTTGAAAACAACTAAAGAATCAAGCAGAGACACTACAGTAAATGCTCCCTTGATGTTTCTAATATGAGATAAAAAAGGAACTGGATTCTGAATAGCCATTGGGGGTGCGGGGAACATGTTATCATAAATACAAATGAAAAAGCCAGGTGCTAGGATTTAATAAACAAGGTGGAGAAAGAAGCAAGACATCTGTCTAATCAAAGAAGAATTTAATAAAGTTATGTACTACGCAAGACTGTAAAACATGAACATTTAGTGATAATAGAAATGGCTTAGATAGGCCCTAATAGCCAGAAATTGCACCAATAGTAGTTAGAACTGTTGCACCAGCCAGAAAGTGGGAAGAGCAGTCCAGCCGTGGCCACCCACTTTCCCCCCTTCCATTACCTGGGTATTGAGGGATGGAGGAGGCATTCTACTCAAGGAACTAGATGCCAAGTGGTCCCCTTCCCCCAGCAATATGTGTAGAGAAAGCTCCCAGAAGTTGTGGACAGGCTCCATGTCGATACCGGCTGTCTATTCGTGTAGGCTTTTTGGCTGGACACAGGAGTGAAGATGGGAAAAGCAGTTCTGAGAGCCTCTCACAGCAGGAGTCATTAACAGGGGACTTGTGCTGTGGGAAGAGAATGATTGTTAGCAAGAATATTTGCATAGGGTTGCCAAGTACAGTAAGAGGAGAAGGTGGTTAGCTGGTAAGAGGCAGTGTGGACAGTAAAAGGTGGTGAAGGAGGCTAGTGTGGTGAGGTGAGGGGACAATAAAATGTGTGTGAGGTTGGATAGTGAGGGAGTATGGAACTGTGTAAAAAGGCAGTTTGACCTGGAAAGGATTTTGATTGTTTGGGGAAGTTTTGGGGAACACAAAGATCTAACAAGCTGCGTGTAACAGTGTAGGCCCTCTTCGAGCACCCTCCAGTAGCAAGCTGCTGCACAACAGGTGTGCCTGTCTCAGTCTCCCTTTTTAGTCTGCCTATGAAAGGAACATAGTCTATCAGTGTCCAGTACAAAGCTTACCTGTGGGAATAATTTATTCAGTAAAGCCATTCTCCAATTCCTACAATAAAAGATATAAAGATATAGAAGGTTTTCCATTCCCTTCTCCTGGGACATCCCTCCAAGTCATCCACCTGAGAGTCAACAGCAGCACTTTGTTCCCAGTTTCTTTTGCCCCTGATTCAGGGCTCCATTATCCCAGGTGCCCAGACTAAGAGTAACCAGTCTTTCCCCAGCCTTTCACTCAGGTCTTTGGACAGTGTAGTCTCCTGCAGTGTTCCCTTTCCCAGGCTTCCCTGCCTGTGAGTCATACTCCTGCTCACAGATCCGTCCCCACAGAACACCCTTCTTGCTTCCAGGCTCAGTTCCCTTGACCAAGCTGACCTGACCCTGTTTCCTAGAGGCAGCTGCCCAAACCTTCCACGCATCAGGGGTCTGCAGCTTTGATTAGTTCTCACCAACAGTGCTGTTACAACTCCCATTCAAACTCAGTTCTCCCTATGGGGTCTCTTGAATCTGTCTCCCAGGCAACTCCTACCACGCTTCACTGCTGCTATCACCCACATCATCCTGAGTCTCTTAGGCTCTGACTCACCAAATCTCTGACTCTTCCAGTGTCTTTCCCTCTACAACTCAGGTTCCTTCTCTTAAGCCTAACTGGGGGGCAATGGACCAGTCAGAAGTGCACTGGTCTCTTCCCTCACAGGGCTAGTGTCACTCTGTGACAATGTGCGTAACTAAATTACCATGTGAAATGTCTGTAACTCTCATCCACCCTTCCCTCCTATTTCCCCACTTATTGCTGTAGCTCCTGCTTGTGGCCATTAGAATGTATGCTCTTCAAAGCAGGGAACATGTCCATCTATGAGAAAGTGCTTAGATCTGACAGGTAGGTCAGCACTCGTATCACTGTAGCCTCAATTAGTTCCCCCAGTGATGGTTGATTGAATAATTAGCTAGTCAGAAGGAGAGGCTAGAGAGGTAAAGAACTAATTAGCCGCAGCTGACCAACCTGATGAAGGCAAGGAAGGCAGTTGCAAAGGAGAGAGGAGGACAGGATTAAGGGACCTTAGAATAAAGGAGCTTTGTAGGGAGGGAGAACTCTTCTCCTCTGATGGCCCTAGTAAAGAAGGGCTGAAAGAAGTAGGGGTTTAAAAAAACTGTGATGTTGCACTGTACTGGTGTGGGTGGAAGGGTTTAGAATAAAATACAGCCTGAACACTAAAAGAAAGTGGGACTAAGCAATTTCTGGGGCATCAGAAGATGGGGACAGAGCATGGCCCAGTCATGCCATCTATGCGTTTTGAAAGTGCCTAATACATTTTGAGTGCTACTGCAATATAAATAATACATAACAGTCACAGAAAAATACAGGAAAGATGAAAAATACAATTAAGTTGCTATAGAGGAATGGGATCTCAGATGTAACAAATTACTTTAGCTGTAATTCAATTTTAAGTGACCATCTAAGGGAGTAGGAAAAACTCATTGTCTGGTACAGTTGTTCTTTGACAAAAGATTGAATACAGAGATTAAAGAAAGCTGGTGCTTCACAATACATCTTGGGCTATGTCTGCATGGTACACTACTTGCACATAGGGTATGCATAGCTACATACTGCAGTGAAAAGCAGGCTGTGTCCACACTATTGTGTAAAGCTACATGTGTCAGTGAAAGACTCTGGCAGCGGGGAAAGGCTTGGCAGTAGGGAGCTGCTGGAGCCTTTCCCCACTGTTGGATCCTTTCCTTTTTGGCAGGAAAAGGCTCCAACAGCTCCTTGTGGTGGGGAGAGGCTCCAGTGGTGGGAAGGCAGTGAGATACTACACTGCTAAAAATAGCAATGTAGACTGCTTGGTTAAGCAGTGTCTCACCATCTATACTGCTATTTATTCTGGGGCTGGAGGGTGGGTAGTGTGTGTACGCTACATGCCGCTTAAAGGAGTGTGCAGTTTTGATGTACCTGTGTGTCACACTGTAGCCTGGAATGTCTGTACAGTCAGCGTGAAGTGATGGAAACAGTCACAAACATGGTTGAGAGATCTTTTAGTTCAGAATATCACCAGGTTCAGCAGCACTTGGATTCTTGGTCTGTTACTGTCCAATTTTGAATTTATCAGTCATTGTCAACTCGTGCATTTTCTCATATTAAAAATGGCCACCATGTCCTATTTCTGTCAATGGGCCTGAAGCCAGCAAGATGGTTGCCATTTCCCTACAGTCTATCTGCATCTGGAAGTGAGGCTGCCTTAAAAATATTGGATGCCACCTCCAATTGTTTTCAATTAGATGGCTACCATTCTATGGTGCAGGGGGCTGGACAGAACACGGAGACTGTGAGGAGCATCAGGGATGCTTTGAAAAGTGAAAGGGGGAGTGTAAGTCCCGGGGGGGGGGGAAGGGAAGGAGTCAGGAGGCAGAGGAGTAGGGTTCAGGAGAATATGCAGAGCAGGAGAGAGGCTGAGGGGTGGGACAGTGATAGGGATGGAAGATGGAGGGGACAGAACATCAGCTTCCCCAGCCTGGGGATGGTGATGGGTGTGGAGAGTCCCCTCTGAACAGCTAGGTAAGCAGTGTTGCCAACTCTCACAAACTGATCACGAGTCACAGGATTTTGGGACCTGCAGGAGGAGCTGTCATGATGATGCAAAAAGCACTTCTGATCCTGCAGTTTTCAGGGCAGGCAGCAGGCAGAGCTTGGTGTGACGGCGTTGAGGCTAAAAACACAGATCCGCCCAGCCACTGAGCTTTGCCTTCATGTATGACCCTATAGCAGAGAAAAGGTCTAGGGGCAGCAAAAGGCAGGGTAGGCAGAAGCTGAGGAAATGGTGCTGCCCCAGGATGGTAGGAGACAGAGAAGTATAGATATAGGTCAAGACAGTAATAGGAAATGGATGGCAGTTCCTCTATCTTAGGGTAAAGAGAAGATAAGTGAAGTTTCCATCTAAGCAGCCAGGAAAGGTATGAATTTTTTGTACCACGTCAGGTTGAAAAGTCAAACTTTAATATCATGCATATATTCACAGAGGAATGAAGGGCAGTTAAAAAGTTAAAAAAAGGTCCAGACTATGATGAAAACATACTATAGCAATAGTTACATTATCGGTAAAGTGGTATACCAAAAAGTAAGTTTTACATTCAGATCAAACAAGTCTCAGACACTCAAGTTGTCGAGCATTTCTCTGCCAGAAAATGGAAATGGCCACATGCATTCAACGTTAATGAAATGTGGTGTCCAAAATTTGGTAGAAACATGGACAAATGTCCTAAGTCATTTAACAAAAAACTGGGACGTGAGTATATTTGAGTTGTCATATCTGCAAAATTTGACAATATGCATGTTTTACATTAATATTCTGTCTATGTTTGTTGCCTAATATTTTCTTCTGTCACTTCACATAACGTTTTGAATTACATCATGCAATAGCATGGGCTTTCAGCAAGTGTAAAAATAAGAGTCATGTAGAAATGCATCTGTGGGACATTTTAATACTATAGGTTACAGCAACAGGACAATAGAACATAGCAATTAGGATAGTAACCAAAAAAAAAAGTTCACTGCAAGCTTATTTAAATGACCACTGAAAAAGACAAATACAGAAGTGCTCCTTCTCATACCTCAGTATAAAAAACAAATATAAAGCCTCCAAGCAACTTAAGCATTTAGAAAGTGAATGTTTCCTTTCCCTTGCCAAAGAATACTTGTAATATCCACCAGATGGTGCCACTATTCAGCGGAACTCCAGGGCTCTTTGTTTTTAGGATGAATAGTTCTTTGACAGCTGGGTCTGCAGCAGGGATTCATTTCTCAAACTCAGAGAGGCAGGGGAGTTTTTACAGATTTTAGAGTCTCAAATGTTCCTTTTAATCTGTAACATGCCTACTGTATATAACATGCTGCCAAAGGCTTTTGGTTGATGTGTTCTTTGCTTAAATGACCTTAGTTAATTGTTGTACTTCTCTTCTGCAGTGTGGAAGCTAAGTGAGCACCGGGCTTATAAAAAAAAAAATCACAAAGGAAGCTCTGTTATGCAAGCCAGCCTCTGAAGTGCTACCTCCGCCGTGCAGCAGATAAATTATTCTACTTCCCACTTACATTAATCACCATTACAAATTCTCACTTTTAAAATAATATGAACATTGCTTCATATGCAAATAAATCCCCCACCCACACACCTCAGAACATCTTTATAAAGAACAAATTCAGTTCAATGGAAAGCTTGTGTGGACACCCTGATTCTGTTACAACCAACATCAATGAGTCTTGTGGGTCCATTGTAATGGGCTGATACCTTTGGTCATCTGTACTAATAAGAGAATGAGGATCTGCTGAAATCTGAAAACTCTGAACTTGATCAATCTTTTTAGTTATCATAAATGCGTAATTTTGTTTATATACTGTGAAGCAGACACTTATTAAATACTTGCAGCCAGATCCTCCAGTTCAGTGTGGCCACATGGCATGGCACTGTCAGCATAATTTGGTCATGAACCCAGTTTAACCAGTCCAGGGAGGTTCAACCTTGTGTAGGGGGTTGTATGCTGCACATCTTTTCCTGCTTCTGGCAAGCAGCGAAAAGGAGGCATTGCTACGGAAAAGAGACGACCTTATATCATATCCATCCTTAGTGGCATTATACTGTGGCGGACCTCAGCAAGACACCTATGATCATTAAAAACCCATGTAACCTAATTCAGCAGAGGTGGAATGGCCATACATGGAACAGCACCAGCAACAGTGCAGTGCAAAAGAAAGCATTGACATCACCCCCTGACTCATATCTTGGCTGTACTTGAGAATCTGGATCTTAGTATTTTGGATAGAGTGACATGGAAATAGAGAACAAGAGAACTGTTTCACTGTATAAAAATACAGCACAGGTAAATATACCTGTGAACTAATACCCGATCTAGTTTTGCAAATTGATGATCCAATCTTTTCACATTAATGGCTGTAGGCCTATAGAGTGTCTATATATACCTACTGTTGGATGCAAGCCTGCTTCCTTTGAGTTCAATGACAAAGTTCCCATAGAACAGTCAGAAGAGAAAAAGGTGCAGATAGCCTTGCACAGGCTTTTCATGCCACAGGCAAACTTCATCTATAATAACTGGACATTCACCTATCCACTGGATTATATGGAAGGAACCACACATATCACACTTGAGCCAAAACACTTACTTTTAATAGACTCTAAAGTTAGACAAGTCTCTCTCTCTCTCTCTTTCTCTCTCTCACACACACACACTCACACACACACAATCCTCTCAAAATGGCTTGACTGGAAACCAGAAAGTGTATAAACTCATCAAATTGCAGCTTGTGAATTTCCTAGGCTAGATCCCTCATTGACATGAAAACATCACAGCTGATTACTTCTGCATGTTGCAATACCTGTCACACTGACTCTTAAAGCCAAATGTTCAGAAATCCTTTTACTTCTCTAATTAGTATCCACTAAGCATACCTATTACCTCAATTTTGTAATAAACATAGATATTTTTATACTATTTTCTGGACACATTTGTACTAAACATTATAATTAAGGTTGTAAAACTGAGAAGAAATTAATGGCAGAGGTTGGGGAAAACATTTTTATCTGATCTTGCTGCTTCATTCACCTACATTTGATTTTATTAAAAAAAAAAAAAATCAGACTTAGCTCTTGGCTGTCTTGCTTCTTCTTTTTCAAACTTTGTTGGAAATATAGTTGAGACATTCAACTACAATAGACTTTTACACTGTGCCTCTGGCGTATTAAATAATGGCTGACTGCAGGTGCCCACTGATCAACAGAGGAGACATTACAAACCTATCCTGTTGTTCAGACTCACTGATGTAACAGCAATACTTACTGGTTTCCAAACAAACTTCACCTTTGTTTTCATTCTTCTTTTTAAAAGACTTGTTATTTACACTGCATCAGAATGCTGTAACAAGATCTGAGGCAGCATTTGATATATTTCATTATAAAGAATTGGGCTTTGGTCAGTAGTAGCCTTGAACTTTTGACATCTTTCTTTTCATTAATAACTGCAATTTCTTACCTAAAGGTATTTTGCAACTCAGTTAAATTGTAAGGTATACATGCAAAATATATCGGCTGCTTAGAAGATATGCTGAAACCAATATTCACTTAAGGGAATTGTTGCAAAGACTTTCTACAAGAAAAACATATTTTAATTTTTATATTTAGTTAAAATAAAACAGGTGTCTAGCTTACTGTTTAACAAACGTAGCTTGTTAAAGCCTTTAATTCTAATTTGTATTTGAGTTGCCACTTTTTTCCTGCTATGCATCCTCTGTCTCGTGAGCTGCTAGGGACATTGCACTCTGCCAAGAAGCCATCCTCCTGGAGAAAATAAGAAACACTACTTTCTGAGCCAACCGCTCTGGGGTGCATAAGAATGAGGCAGTCTGTGTTCTCTCCTAGAAAGATATACAGTGCTCACAGAGTCTAATGACCCAGTAAGAAGCAGTCATGAACTCACGCCAGACCCCAAGACACCTGGCCAGCTTGTTTAACATTTTCAATCAGGCATTTTAAACTAAAGAATTTGTTTACAGTAATATTCATTCCTCTTAGACATTTTCCCTGGGCCTTCTCTGTCATACTTTTGTTCATCTGATTAGTTTCCATAGTGACACTCATTTGTAGAGTTTAGAGTTCTTAGTAGCAGGTTCCTGCAAATGCCAGCCTCTGATCACTAAGCATGTGTGCCAGGTTAATAAGACAAAGTCAGTCTTATTTCTTCCCTTTTTGTGGTTTGTTTTTTGCCTTCAATTGGGGGCTTCCTCACAAAAAAGTTCTATTGCTTTCAGAGTCCAGAAATTCTTAACTCATTATTCTGGATGATATTTTTGACTGAACTAATTCTGACAATTTCAATTGCAGTCTCTGAGGCAAGGTAGCTGCCTATCTGTATACACTATTACATAAGATAGGGAAGTTTTCCTTTAAAGCAGAGACTCTAGAACATTTAAAAAAGACATCTAGGGCTCATGTTGCCTTATTTTAAATGCAGAATGGTTACATGAAAAGCAATTCAACCAAGTGGTGCACTGTGGTTTCTCTTTTAATACAGATTAGATGTGGGAATTAATTTTTCTTCTGACAACATTGCTATTACTTTGCGAATCAGAGAATCATATATATATATTTATGTATATATGTGTGTATATATATATATATATGTATATATGGTTCTCTGAGTCACAAAGTAGTAGTAATGTTGTCAGAAGAAAATTCGTTATACATTAAAAAAATTTTGGGGCTGTGCGCCTAAGAGATAAACAATGATCTGCAATAATTGCACATACACTAATAAGGACAAATTTCCACAATGCCAATAGCTATTCCAAGAACACATTTACTTAAAATACCCTGATTTGTGTGACAACTACAACTAATTTATATAAATGTACTGAAAGAGATTTAGGAAAAAAACTGAATTAAGAGTGAGAAACCTCATATTATAAAATGTTGAATCTCTGCAGGGGTGCTAGTCATAGAATCACCAAATTATAGGATCTGAAGGGATCTCGCGAGATCATCTAGACCAGTCCTCTGCATTTATGGTAGGACCAAGTATTATTTAGATCATCCCTGACAGATGTTTGTCTAACCTGCTCTTAAAAATCTCCAATGATGGAGATTCCACAACCTCCCTAGGCAATTTGTTCCTGTGCTTAACTACCCTGACAGTTAGGAAGTTTTTCCTAATGTCCAATCTAAACCGCCTTTGCTGCAATTTAAGCCCATTGCTTCTTGTTCTATCCTCAGAGGTTAAGGAGAACAATTTTTCTCCCTCCACTTAGGTACTTGAAAACTGATATCATATCCCCCTTCAGTCTTCTCTTCTCTAGACTAAACAAACCCAGTTTTTTCAATCTTTCCTCATAGGTCATGTTTTCTAGACCTTTAATCTGTTTTTTTTTTGCTCTTCTTTGGATTGTCTCCAATTTGTCCACATCTTTTCTGAAATGTGGTGCCCAGAACAGGACACAATACTTCAGCTGAGGCCTAATCAACGTGGAGTATAGCGGAAGAATTACTTTTTGTGTCTTGCTTACAACACTCCTGCTGATACATCCCAGAATGATTTTTTTTTTTGCAACAGTGTTGAACTGTTGACTCATATTTTGTTATTCACACACTCTAGGGCACCCCACCTTTACTCCAAGCCATTGGGCTCTGGGGGAAGGGCACCTACCCTTGCCCAATTCACACTCTAGGGCTCAGGGTCACCCATACCCAATTGGTAGGGCCCAGGGTGTAACCTGGTTAACTTAAGTTCTCATATCTTTTCCCAATTTGTAGGGCTCTGGGTGTATTCTACTGTGGGTTTGCAGGACCTTTTACCAGTGAGAGAGCCTTACACTGTAATATCCTTAACCTCTATTAACCATTACCAAAACAGAATATACACGCTAAGCATACAATGCTCACCACTCCCAATAAAGCAGACAAACTTTTCCTGGTGGCTAATCAGGATTAGATCATCTGGGGACTCCAGCTTCTGCATGGTGTGATTGGCAGGGTGTTGAGGTCTGGCAGCTCTGATCTTGGGCTGTGTCCTGGAGTTTGAGGTCCAAAAGGAAGTTCCTTGGAATCTGTTTATATAGCTAAAACTTGGGTCCTGCTTAGCTGTACCTTAACCAATCATTTTAAACTAAAGTACTATGAAACACCAATCTTAGCCCATTACAAAACAGTTCTTTAACCAATCATATCCCATCACCTTAGTTGATTTAAATATTGCGTAATTAGTTATTCAACAGACAAACAATCAAAGAACCAGACAGATAAACAACAGAGACGTGGGTACCATAAGACAAACAATACAGAAATGTGTATTTTACAACCACAACTGCTAAGTGATTCCTTGCCAAACAGAATGCTATCCAATAAAGTTTCCTTTAAACATCTTGAGATCTGTTTCTTTATCTGGTGGCGGTAGGTATTATTAAGACAGTAGCACCTTCTTAACAGCCTGATATGACATTGTTTGATGTAATTTAGATGGGGATGTGAAGATGTGACCACGTTACTTAGTTTATGGCTGCTGTCTCTCCTAATATGGCTGCTACTGGATAGCCGAAAAAACAAGGCCTCAGACCTTACAATTTAGCTTGTGATCCACTATGACCACTAGATCCCTTTCTGCAGTATTCTTTCCTATGGAGTTATTTCCCATTTTGTATGTGTGCAGCTGATTGTTCCTTCCTAAGTGGAATACTTTACATTTGTCCTTATTGAATTTCATCCTACTTACTTCAGACCATTTCTCCAGATCATTTTGAATTTTAATCCTATCCTCCAAAACACTTGCAACCTCTCCTAGCTTGGTATTGTCTGCAAATTTTATAAGTGTACTTTTTATGCCATTATTTAAATAATTGATGAAGATATTGAACAGAGCTGGACCCAGAACTGATCCCTGTGGGCCCATCTTGATATGCTCTTACAATTTGACTGTGAACCACTGATAGCTGTCTTCTGGGAACGGTTTTCCAACTGGTTATGCACCCACCTTATAGAACTTCTGTATCAAGGGGGCATAGCCTCCCTTCAAGACTACCAAGGAGGGATGGCCACTCAACCCTGGGAAGGCGAAGCCAGAGAAGCCACGCCCACCATGCCAGAAGCAGAGGGGCAGAGCCTAGACAGTATAAAGGGCAGGACCTACAGCTCAGATGAGAGACAGCTGATGAAGGAGAAGGATGTCTCCAGCCTGTTGCTGCAGAAAGGAACCGGAGAAGAACTCTGTTACCCTGAGGTCTCACTCGACCTGTGTGAGCCAGTGGACAACCCAGACAACGAAGGCTTGGTGGGACTATCACTGGCAATGTACCCCAGGGAAACTGATGATGACCCTTGGCTGCAGGTACACAGGCGCAGAGGTGGAGGAAGTAGCTCAGGGGTAGCCAACTTAGGTCTGGCTGGGCTCGCACTCAAGCCTTTGTCAGTGAGTTTCGGTTGGACCCTGTTGACCCAATGACAGAATACTTTGCCACTGATAGGGATCTGGGCTGGGACACAGTGGAGTTGGGTGGGCCTGTGTCCCCTTTCCCACACCACCCCTAGGGTGGTCACCTCATCCCAGCCTATAAAGCCTCGGAGGCATATAGACTAATTGCCTGCCCCATCCTGCTTGAAGGGCCAGGGCAATAGACTGCTTGCTTTCCCTGCCTTACCTGAGGGCCGGGGGCTATAAACTGCTTGTTCACCCTGCCTAGGGCTACAGACTGAGGTGTTCATAACTCTGAGGTTCTACAGTATATTTGCCTTTTCCCAGTCCTCTGGAATCTCTCCCGTCTTCCATGACTTTTTGAAGATAACGCTAATGGCTCAGATATCTCCTCAGTCAGCTCCTTGAGTAGTCTTGGATGTATTTCATCAGGCCCTGGTGACTTGAAGACATCTAACTTGTCTAAGTAATTTAAGTTTTAATGGAGTTTTGCAATATGGTGTGTTGTGTGCATGGTTTTTGTGGGGGAGGAAGAGAAGAGAGACAAGGTTTCTGTCACACTTAGTATTGATTCTGTTAAGCTCCATGCGCAGCCTGTGATACAATTTTCTGGAATCTGTGTTAGTTTGGCACATTTTTCTATAGATGACATTCAAAGGTGGCTCAATAACACAAAAATATTTGTCAATAGTTTAGATATAAAAATAAACTAATAAACGATTACAAGAGTTCTGATCAGCAGCTGGTCAGAGGAAAGCTAGAGAGCAGCATTCTCAGGAGACCATGGTTCTGATCTCACTTACTATGCTGGTGTAAATAAGGACTCAAGTCACTGAAGTCATAGAATTACATTGGTGTAAATCTGGTATAAGTAAGACCAGAATGAGGCCCACAAGTTCACAAGCAATTTTAGGATTATTGCTATGGGGGAGCTAATGGAAATTGAGTTTGTAGTATAAGTGACCCTTCAGAAGGGTAGATGGAAACCCTCACCTTTTTCTTAGAAGCCTTTAACTGAAAGGAATGGCAAGGGGGCAGGAAGTCAAGCACCTGCAGCTTCTGTACTGTCAAAATACAAACGTTACGAAGACAACCAAAAGAACAGTAAAATCAAACAGAGTTTTTAAAACTATTGACTGTTCTAAGAGGAGAAAATTCCAAATGTTCAGACAATCTGTTTTCATCAAACAACATTTAAATGAAAAAAATAAAAATGATAAACAGAGTAAGGGTTAATACTTTTGAAAAACTTTCTGTCCCTTAAGTGGAATCTCTAAACATTTTAATGAAAAGGATTCAGTAGAGAGGGAAAATAAGAAATTGTATTAATTAAATGATAATCTTATCTTCCTTTCAATAAGAAATATTTTTAAAAGCTGAGCTCTATGATGTACAGGCCTAAACCTCAGGAAGGTGATATAGAAGAATTCCCTGAAGTAGCTTCAGACTTTGGCGATGATGGAAAGAAGCAATTCCCTCTGGTCAACTGAGCAGTAGCATTAATGGGATCTATAGGGAATCTCTCTCATTCTTCCTCAGTAGATGAATAATTGCTGCTGTGGGGGATCTTCCATGAAAACTACACCCAATACTCCAGTTATTGTTAGAGGGGAAAATGGGAGTATTTAGGTTGCCAAACACTTTCCATTATGAAATATTTTTGTGACCTTTTCTTGAGAAACTCTAAGATCTTCATTGTTTGCAACAGGCCTTTGAAATTTGGTAGGGAGAAGCCCTTGCAGCCAGAGAAGTGCCTTTTCTTTGTCCCACAAAATGCTGTTCAAGTTTAGTTGAGAGATTAACTTTTGACAGGAGGGAAATGTGGATTTTTCACTTGCACTGTCAACAAAATTTTGGCAGCATGTCAAAAAAATAACTGAATATGAACATTCTAATCTAAGACTGGGCCCATGCCACTACCAGAGCAGCACCACTACCACACAGTGCACTAGGAAACCCACAGGCAGACAGACTCTCTGGGTGCGAGGAGAGAGCCAGGCCAGGCTCCCCTGACAACTTTCTCCCCCAGAAACAGCAAATAGCACCAGTGACTCTTATATGCATGTGTACTGAACACTCCCAGCACCAGTTGAACTCAATGGGAGCTATGGATGTGCAGCACCTCTGGCAGTAAAGCTGTGTGGCCAAGAGAAAAAAAGCACAGGTTTGGGAGTCAGCACAGGAGGTGCTTAAATTCTAATCCTGGCTCTCACACTCATACACTGTGGCCTCAGGCAAGTCTCTTTTTCTGTTTCCCCATCTGTAAAATGAAGATAATGCTCTTATCTTGATGCGGAGATAAATTTATTAATGTTTGTGAAGCACTCAGATACAACAGTAATGAGTGTCATAAAAAAGACCACAAGGAAATAAATAATTATGTATTCAGCACTTGCTTTAGGTGGTGTGCTGTAAATAAAGCAGGGCCCACTAATGGAAAGATGAGGATAAATATACTGAACAGCTGCTTCATTCCCTGAGCATTATTTATCCTGTTCACTGAATGAGCCAGGAATCCTTTAAAAATAATATATGGTCATGTAATTAAAGACAGTGTTATAATGCGTATGCAAAAGTACTACTAGTGCTGGAGTAAACTAGATATTTTAGGGATTAAAGAAATATGGTGAAAACAACGAGAGTCCTGTAGCACTTTAAAGACTGACAAATTAAATTTCTGTAGGCATAAGCTTTCGTGGGCCGCTACCCACTTCGTCAGATGCAAGAAGTGGGTTGCAGCCCACGAAAGCTTATGCCTACAGAAATTTAATATGTTAGTCTTTAAAGTGCTACAGGACTCTCGTTGTTTTTGCTGTATACAGACTAGCACGACTACTGCTCTGGAACTTTTCAGAAATATGGTGTAATAACACCCAAGAATGGAATACAACTATTGAAGAGTATGTGCTGTCTTACAGAGCGAGAACTAAAGATAAAGGTGGCAGGGTAGAACTGTACATCAATAAAGCAGTAAACTGTAAAGGAGTAAGTGATTGTATGGACAAAACAGAATCTGTTTGGGTCAAAAAATTACTTTGGGGAAGGATTATAACAGAGGTTCTATTGGGATAGTGTAAAGGATCTGCTATAGAGTCTGTGTCAGTCTCTGTTATGGATAGAGATTTATTTACTCTTCTTAGAGAGAGAAATACATTAAAACCAGGTCATCAACTATGATTTTTTGTTTTTAGTTTCAAAAGGGCAGACTTTGGAAATTAAAGAATTTAGTTAAAGAAGTCAACTGGACTGAAGAGTTCAAGGACTTAAGTGTGAAGAAGGCTTGGAATTTCTTTAAATCAACTATACAAAAACTATCTGAAATTTGCATCTCAAGCAAAAGGAAAAAAAACTTTTAAGGAAAGGGTCCAGGTCCAACTGGATAAATAACCACCGCAAAAAGGTTATTCGGAGTAAGCAGAGAGCCTACAGGGAATAGAAAAAGGGGTTGATCAGCAAAGAAAGCTACATCATGGAGGTTAGAAAATGTAGAAATAAAGTGAGAATTGCAACTGGGTTGTGGCCACTACTGCAGTCAGTCCAACGTATCCCATAGTTTGCTGATCAAACCCTTGCTGCTCCCCCAAATCACGGCTCCTTTCCTGCAGAGAGCATTGCCATCCAGCTCATCTCCATGATACACAGATTTCTGCAGGAACACCTTGTGCTTCCTAGTACTTTTACTGTGCTGCCAGCCTTTCATTACTGAGGTGATTCCACCTAAAGAAAATTGAAAGAGAAGTCACGAGAGAAGGAGACAACAGCAGAGAAGCCAGAGACAAAAGGAAATATTTGTGTAGGAAGAAATAATTGCCTGCAGGCAGTTCATCACCCAGGAATCATCTATCAAATAGCTGAAGTGGTCAGAATGCACTCTTATGTGTGATAGGTCATCCTGGTGTTAAGTGTTGCCACTCTCATGACTTTATTCTGAGACTTTTTCTTAACACCCCTACCACTGAATCAAGAGATTGTATCAGCATCTCAGCTTTCATTTCGAAAAGGAAATTTCTAGCCCTGATTGTTGCAGAGAAAAGATTGAAAATGTGAAGCAAGTGAACCCGAAAGGCACAGAAACCAGAAAGTAAATGAAAACTCCTATTTTGAGTTATAAATCATGAGACTTAAAAAAAAATCTTATGGCCTGACTCATGATTTCTGAACACTTGGAATTGCCAATACTGAGTAACAGCTAAATATATAGTACAAATTGATTCCAGCGTGTGACTATATATGAATGGCAGCTGTCCATCTCAGAAGACAACAGTGTGAGCACCAAACCAGTTCAGTTGCTATGTGTCATGCTGCAGCATCGCAAGTAGCTAGTCCAATTCTTTAGCAACAGTCTTTAGCACAGAGCCAGACGATGAAGCTCAGTTCTGACACTTGAGGCCTGCTGCTTTTTCCAATTCACTTTCCTCTCACCTCCCTTCAACCTCTTTGACTCTCTGGTACAGCACAGCTCTCCAGTGTAGCCTCTTAATAGCTTCCCAGTTTGCAGTGTTGATGTGGAAAGTTTTCAAGTCCTTCTTGAAAACATTCTTGAACCTAATCCTAGGTTGTCCCAGTGGCCTTGGAGCATCCTCAAGTTCTTGTTCGAGTGTC
Source organism: Emydura macquarii macquarii (assembly GCF_026122565.2). Taxonomy (NCBI): domain Eukaryota; kingdom Metazoa; phylum Chordata; order Testudines; family Chelidae; genus Emydura; species Emydura macquarii. The sequence goes on along the minus strand of NW_027132559.1, from coordinate 40,283,872 downwards.
AGGCAGCTGTAGCTGTGTAAATATAATATTAAGTTCTGAAACTGATTCTTTAGAAAGTAAATTACTTTGTCATAAAACAGGCAAGAAGGAGAAAAAAAGATATTTAAATCCCATGTAGGTCTGTAACAAGATTTCCCAAATGCTCTGTTTCTCTGTGCTTCAATTCTATGCTGTTACAACACCTTCATGAACTAAGCAGTTTCTGGGTTTTATTCTGTAACTCTAGTTATTTTGCTAGCGATGGTTTAATATACTATATAAGACTAGAGATGTTTAATAGATGTTGATTGTGGTATAAAATGATTGCAGTTTTTTAAATGCCTGAGGAACAACCATACTCTGCATTTGAAGATTCTACATCAGAAAGTAGATTTAATTTTTTGAGGAAAAAGTAAGTACTTAGAACACTGGCAGTATGTGTTCTGGGATTTTGTTGGAAGTACCGTAAAAGAGAAATATCTCCAGGCTAAGAGTAAAACAATGTGTGGGGCTTCAGAATGTTCTTTTTCTTTTTTTTCAGGGGAGAGTGTTGTTTGCTTGCTATGATACAAGGATGCTATAATTTGTGAAGTATATTTGCTTTTTTAGATCACTAACACAGTGTCCTATTCTGAAGTTCTAGTGGACAAGAAACCAAAGGCACAACATTGTCCTTTATTGCAGCAGTATTCTTGGGAGATATAAAAAGCAGGGAGTTTCCCAAAATTGCATTTGGCAAGGACACCAGAGTTAGAGTAGGATTGAAGACTATTGAAGACTAGGTTCTTTGGAAAGAAGAGACTATTTGAATTGGATGGACTCTACTTTGAACAGGCTATATGTGACTGGTCAAAGTGATGGGCAGGAATCGAGGATTTTAAGAACATAAGAAGGGCCATACTGGGTCAGACCAATGGTCCATTTAGCCCTGTATCCTGTTTTCCAACAGTATCCAATGCCAGGTGCTTCAGAGGAAAGGAGCAGAACAGGCAATCATTAAGTGATCCATCCCCTGTCATACACTCACTCACTCACTCTGGCAAACAGAGGCTTGGGACACTTCGAGCATGGTGTTGCAACCCTGCTCACCCTGACTGTTGAGGGCCCTATCCTCCAGGAACTTATTTAGTTCTTTTTTGAACCCTGTTATTGTTTTGGCCTTTACAACATCCGCTAGCAAAGAGTTCTAGAGGTCAACTGCCTTTTGTTAACCTGCTGTTCATTAATTTCATTGGGTGACTCCTCAGTCTTGTGTTATGTGAAGGAGTAAATATCATGTCCTCATTCACTTTCTCCACACCAATCAAGATTTTATAGATCTCTATGATAACCCCCTTAGTCGTCTCTTTTCCAAGCTGAAAAGTCCCAGTCTTATTAATCTCTCTGCATATGGAAGCTGTTCCATGCCCCTAATTTTGTTGCTCTTCTATGTCTCTTTTCCAATTCTAATATATCTTTTTTGAGATGGGATGACCAGATCTGCATGCAGTATTCAAGATGTGGACGTACCATGGATTTATATAGAGGTATTATGATATTTTCTGTCTTATTATCTATCCCTTTCCTACTGGTTCCTAACATTCTGTTAGTTTTTTTGACTGCTGCTGCACATTGAGGAGATATTTCTAGAGAACTATCCACAATGACTCCAAGATCTCTTTCTTGAGTGGTAACAGCTAATTTAGACCCCATCGTGTATGTATAGTTGGGATTATGTTTTCCAATGTCCATTTATCAACATTGAAATTCATCTGCCATTTTGTTGCCCCTCACCTAGTTTTGTGAGATCCCTTTGTAACTCTTTGCAGTCTGCTTTGGACTTAACTATCTTGAGTAGCTTTGTATCATCTGCAAATTTTGCCATCTCACTGCTTACCCCTTTTTCCAGATCATTTATTAATATGGTGAACAGTATTGGTCCCAGTATGGACCCTGAGGGACATAACTATTTACCTCTCTCCATTCTGAAAACTGACCATTTATTCCTACCCTTTGTTTCCTATCTTTTAACCAGTTACTGATCCAGGAAAGGACCTTCTCTCTTATCCCAAGACATCTTACTTTGCTTAAGAGCCTTTAGTAAGGGACCTTGTCAAAGGTTTTCTGAAAATCCCAGTACATTATATCCACTGGATCACCCTTGTCCACATGCTTGTGGACCCCCTCAAATAATTTTTAATAGATTGGTGAGGCATGATTTCCCTTTACAAAAATCATGTTGATTCTTTCCCAACAAATCATGTTCATCTATGTGTCTGATAATTCTATTATTTACTATAGTTTCAGCCAGTTTGCCTGGTACTGAAGTTAGGCTTACTGGCCTGTAATTGCCGGGAATGCCTCTGGAGCCTTTTTTAAAAATTGGTGTTACATTAGCTATCCTCCAATCATTTGGTACAGAAGCTGATTTCAATGATAGGTTACATACCACAGTTAGTAGTTCTGCAAATTCATATTTGAGTTCCTTCAGAACTCTTGAGTGAATACTATCTGGGTCATGGTGACTTATTACTATTTAATTTATCAATTTGTTCCAAAACCTCCTCTAGTGACAGCTCAATCTGGGACAGTTCATCAGATTTGTCACCTAAAAAGAAAAGATCAGGTGTGGGAATCTCCCTCACATCTTCTGCAGTGAAGACTGATGCAAAGAATTCATTTAGCTTCTCTGCAATGGACTTATCTTTCTTGAGTGCTTCTTCAGCATCTCGATCATCCAGTGGACCTACTGGTCGTTTAGCAGGCTTCCTGCTTCTGATGTACTTAAAATTTTTTTTGCAGTTACTTTTTGAATCTTTGGCTAGTTGCTCTTCAAATTCTTTTTTGGCCTGCCTAATTATACTTTTATACTTTTGTTGACTTGCCAGAGTTTATGCTCCTTTCTATTTTCCTCAATAGGATTTAACTTCCAATTTTTAAAGGCTGCCTTCTTGCTGCTAACTGCTTCTTTTGCTTTGTTCCTTAGCCACAGTGGCACTTCTTCTTCTTTTTTTTTTTTTTAAAGCAGAGCTGGCGTTAGGCATAAGCAGACTAAGCAATTGCTTAGGGCCCCAAGCAGCTCAAGTTGGCACCCTATGTGTGTGTGTGGGGGGAAAAACTATTCCTGTTTAGGGCTCCCAATGGGCTAGCACTGCCACTGCTTTAAAGGTACACTTAAACCATTATGCGATGAATCAGCTGAGGAGTCTTAGGTCAGCAGAAGTCAGAGTGAGTCTGCTAGGTACTGATTCTGCTGCTTTCCTTCCCTCTGCTCTAGAAGGGTCATAAATCAGCAAGGGGATGAGCACATTCTGAGCATTTGGAAGTATGAAGAGTGGGTCAGGGAGATGGGGTGTCTGAAGATCCCGGGAGGACTGATTTACTTAGGAGAATGCTTTATTAGGATCTACCCAGTACTAGAACCTGAACTGCCTTAAACTCTTGCATCTGAATAGTTGTATATGTGTACTATGACATTAGTAAGGAAGGCACTGAGCAAAAAAAGTCATAAGATATCTTTATATAAATGCTAGGCGCATAAGTAAGACAGAAAACACCACAGGTTCCACAACAAGAAAGGAATGTTTTGATTGGGACTGTAGAGACCTGCTGGGACAAAAAATTATTGGAAAGATACAACTTGTCCTTTCAAAGCCTGCAAGATATTCCTGGCAGTATTATAATGTGGGATTAAATTATATTTTTAGATGCCAAGTGCAGTGACCAATCTGATGGGTGTTTGAGCTCTACAGACACAAAACAGAAGTAACTGTCCACTTTTGCAATGGATATCTCGTCTCAAGTGAAAGATGTGACACTTAAAATGATAGCTTCTTAGCTAAATTTGAATATATTACAACAAATATTAAACAGTTACCTAATTTATAATATGGAATAGTAACAGAGACCCAATAACCAACTATTCCCAAGACTGTTTCTAAATTATTTCTTACAGTGGATTAGCTTAGGATGTATGAGTCTTGACATGTTCCTAAGTACCTCGCAACCTTATCTCTGCTCTCAGACAGACTACATGAAAAGTGAATGCTTTGTGCTTGTGACATTGTCTGATAGTGAGCTGGGTTTTAAGGGAATGTTTGCATAGGCAGTGACAAATGGTAAATGAACACTATCAAAATTCCCACATGATTTGCTGTTGGTACTTTGGCTGTCTGATATAGTAACCACTTTTTCTAAAATGACATCAAGAAACTGATATAAAGTGGCAAGTGGCTGAGAGCTGAGGGGTGTCTGATGATTGGGAAGGATTCTGTTGCCAGGAATATTGAGGCCGTGTTTTCTTCAGTAACCCCAGGGAGCTCATTACTCCCTTGTGTTTGGCTTTCCAAATCCCCTTTCAACACCTCACAGATATTTATTGAATTTTCTTTAAAAAAAATATAAATCCCTATCCAAAGCCCACTGAAATCCCTAGCAGTCTTTCCTTTGACTTCAATGGGCATTGAATCAGACCACTAAAGAGTTATGTTCACATCTTTACAGAACAAGACTTACCGTTATTTTAGATGTTTATCTAAACTGAACTACTACTGACTCTAAGCATGAATTTGAGGGGGAGAGGGTAGGAGATGGGGTAGAGGTGCCAGGATGGGGCATGGTAGGAGAGCAGGCATTGGATTTGGAGAGACATGGACTGGAAATAGGGTCTGGTTGGCATGGGACCATGCAGCCTGGTCTCAAAAAATATGCCTCAGGAGGAGGGATGAGTGGAGGCAGGAAGCTAGCTGGGTATGGAAGGGAATGTGGGGAAATAGGAGATTCACAGAGTGGGGGCATGGAAAGCCAGATATTCTGACCTGTGTTAAAGTCAATTAGCTTGAGTCTCCTCTCACATTAGTGAGAATCAAGAGTGATCCCAGTGGAGTCAATGGAGATACACTGGTGTAAAAACAGTGTGAAAGGAGAATCAAGCTGTAAGCATTTAAAGTTTACAATGTGGATAAGAGCCTCTTCCTATCCCTATATCTCACCCAGGTATAACTCCTTCCCCAGTGGGGATAACTGATATTTGTTTACAGATAGATAGAATTTTTAAAATTAGCAGATTCAGAGTCGTTGAATTATATATATTGTTAGCCTATGTAAATGTATATACATTCTTATTATTGTTACCCTCATCCTCCCTCTCATCTCTTCCTTCGTATTATTTGTCACACACTCATTTTTTTTGGTCTTAAATTAGACTAAAGTTTTTCATGGTTACTCTGATAACTTATATTTCTACAGTGCCTGGAACCATACTTCTTTCTTTAGGTACTGCAACTCTATAAACCCCATACAAAAAACTACATTAAAAGACTGTTCTTTAGGTTGCAACTGCACAAAAGTTGGGAAGTGCCAGAATGTAGATTGCCTATACAATTTTAAATCTAGATTCCAGTTCCTCCATTTTATTATCCAGGCTCTTTGCATTTGTGTACAAGCATTTCAGTTGTTTCCCTTGGACCTCACCCAGTTTTCTAGCTAGGATATTGTTCTTCCACTAACTTTAATGCCCACTTGATTACTACTCCAATCAATATTTGTATGTTTTTCTCATTACTGTCCATACTCTTATGGTGTTTCATTATCCCTTACTATTTTCATTTGATTTTCCTCCTCCTGTGTACTGAAGCCTGACATGGAGATTTCATGAATCTCTTTCAGCCTTCTCCCTTCACCTCCTTGTTTAAAACACTTCTTATCAATGGTGGCAGCCTTGATTGTAGAAGGTTAATACCACAGATGCTCAAGTAGACTCCATCAGTCTGGAAGTCTTCTTTCCGTGAATGCCCCCCAATGGTCAATCATTCCAAAACCTTCCTCATAGCATCAATCCTTGAGTCACCTGATGATCCTCATTATAGAATCATAGAATCATAGAATATTAGAGTTGGAAGGGACCTCAGAAGGTCATCTAGTCCAACCCACCGCTCAAAGCAGGACTAACCTCAGCTATATCATCCCAACCAGGGCTTTGTCAAGCCTCAGCTTAAAAACCTCTAAGGATGGAGATTCCACCACCTCCCTAGGTAACCCATTCCAGTGCTTGTTATGCCTTTCCTTCTTTAGGGACCAGAAGTATTCCACTGAAAATCACCTGGGCTTCCACTTTTTTAAGCATCTTACCCAGCTGAGCACAGTTAACCTTCATCCATTCTAATGGGAATCTAGCAGTGTGATTTGTCTCAATGGGCAGCACAATCAGTGGATAATTTCCCCGCTCCCATCCAACTTTTCAGACTCACGTCCACACCTTGACTCCTTGCTTCTGCAGACAGGACACTCTTCTGTTCTCTGGATCTGATCTGGTGACAAGCCTGTCAATTCTTCTGAGTATGGGCTCCCTGATCACATAGACCTGTCTCTTCTTGATGTTGGTATGACTATTTTATGTTATCTCGCAGTCCCTGTATATCATCCTAATTTTTCCTTAGATTACAGTCCCTAGCTATCTCCATCAACTCTGGTTTCTTCCTCTGCCTTGTCTCTTGGTCACGTTCTTCCATGGATCACCCTCTTCTTCTCACAGTCTGCCTTCCAGGTTCTTTCATTCATTAGGTGTCCACAAATCTTGAATTGTCTATACCACCTCCACTCTCCCCTCCTGCATTGTACCTTTAAATCCCCATCTGCATTCCATCATTATTGCCAGCTGACTGCATCTCTTATCTTTGAATCTTCTCTGCCATGAGCTCTAATAGGCAACATTTCATGCAGAAGTATCTTCCTTCAGATACCCACTTAATGATGATGTATATCCCTAGGCTTCTGCATCCAACCATCTTCTTTGTTTCCTTTCCTCCTTGGTTCACTTCTAATGCTGCATCAGTAGCCATCAAAAGTAATTTATTTTCTTGTGTGCTTTAATCCAAGAGGTTCCAAGAAGCAACTGTGCAAGGTTTTTTCTAAGGTACTCAGATATTACTGTGGTGGGGACCATTCTTGGCCCTTCGCCACCTTGAACACCCGGGGCTGTAGGATGGGTCTCTCCTTCCTTCGTGAGGGAGGGTACTCTGTGGCGTTCCTGCAGGAGACCCATACGGATCCAGCCGCCGAAGCCAGCTGGCAGCTGGAGTGGGGGGACAGAGTGTTCTTTAGTCACCTCTCAGCCTATGTGGCTAGAGTGGCCACCCTGTTCTCCCCTGACCTATAGCCAGAGGTGCTGGGGGTTGTTGAAGTCGTGCCAGGCCGCCTGCTGCACCTCCAGGTTCGCATGGAGGGGCTGGCATTGAACTTGGTCAATGTCTATGCCCCGACATCGGGTGCAGAGTGGGTGTGTTTCTTCAAGCAAGCGTCCGCCTTCCTTGTCACCCTGGATCCTTGTGACTGCCTGGTCCTGGGCGGGGATTTTAACACCACCCTCGAGGAACAGGACCACATGGAGACCAAGCAGTGCCAGGTCGACGCAGACGTCCTCAGGGAGATCGTTGACCATCACTCCCTGGGGGACATCTGGTGTGACCACCACCTGGATGAGGTGTCCATCTTCACCTATATCCGGGTGGGGGAAGATGGGTCACGCCACTCCTGGCTGGACCGCATTTACCTGTCTCTTCACTATCTTGCATGTGCCCACTCCTCCAGCATCCAGATGGCCCCGTTCTCGGATCACCACTTGGTGATGGCCCCCTTCATAGTGGAGCGGCTGGGGCCGGCCTATTGGCATTTAACAACAGCCTGCTGGAGGACGTAGGCTTCACGGTATCCTTCTGGAACTTCTGGCTGGCCTGACAAGGGTAGAGACAAGCCTTTCCCTTGGCGCGGCATTTGTGGGAAGTGGGGAAGGTCCGCTCCCGGCTCTGCGGGACTGCTGGTAGGCCCAGCATCCTACCTCCCGGTTCCTTTTTCCTCCTTCAGTGCAGCCCTCGTGGCCTGGAAGACGGGGTGGAAGTCCCCTCACCACTGCAGGGTGAGCTGCACCAGGTTCTGGGCACCACATGTGTCCCGGAGAAAGGAGTGCAGCTCGTCTTGCAGTGCGTCGGGGGGAGGGGGAGGAGTGTTGTCCTCCGGCCCAGCCCCCACAACAGTTCTGCGTCTTGCTGGGATGGGCACTGGGACCAGCAGCAGGGGGAAGACAGCAGCACCGGGTGGGCTGGGAGAGGCAAACACAAAAGCCTCCCCCTGGGAGCTTTCAAGGGGAAAGAAGACAACTCCATGGGCAGCAGAAACACCGGAGACGGGGGGGAGGAGAGGGAGAGTTGGTGATGGGAACGGCAGCTGGAGCGGGATCAGGAGCAGGAAGGGGGGCGGGAGCTCATGCAGGGGAAGGGTCAGGGCAAGGAGCAGGAGAGGGGTCAGGGCCAGGATTGGTGGTGGGATTCATGGGCCCAGCAAGCGGGCCGGCAGGGCGTGATGACTCCTGGTTGGGGCCAGAAGCTAGATGGGCTGGTAAGGGGAGGGCGTCCTCCATGGGGCTGGGCTTAGGTGCCTTGGTGGCCTCAGCGCCAGTGGCCTCAGCCCCAGGGTCAGGGCTTGGGAAGATGGGGGGGGGGGGGGGAAGAAAGAAGGACAGCGGGGGAAGGAGAAGCCTCCTTCTGGGCGAACCCCATCCAGTGCCTGATAGTGGTGGCCCCGGCTCCCTCTCCACAGCAGACCCGCCTGTTGCACCTGGTGTTGGTGGGGCCTGCCTGCTTGCCTGGGTGTTCTGGGGGTCCACCTCTGGGGCCTGAGTGGAGGTGACGTTGTGTGACAGAGGAGAAGGGGTGGCCACAGAGACCGGATGGCTAGGGTCACTGCCGCTGGCCTGGCTGGTGCCCTTCTGGGTCTTGGGCGTCCCAGGCGTCCCTCCTTGCCGGGCCAGGGGCAGTCCCTCTGGACGTGCACCATCGCTCGGCAGATGTAGCACCAGGCCTGCCCTGTGAAGTAGTGCATCTGGTACCGGGCCCCTTGATGGGGTACCAGAAATGACCCCTTGAGCGCCTCCCCGCCATGCACTGTCTGTGGCAGCGGGAGCTGCACCTACTGGTGGAACGAAAGGACATGGCAGAGGGCAGGGTCCTTGCAGCTGAAGGGAAGCAGGCTGATCACAGAGAGGGGCTTCCCCAGCATGGAGAGGAGAGGCAGAAGGGTGGCATTGGGGAGGAGGGGTGGGACAGAGGTGAGCACCACCCGCACGCCCAGGTCCTCCAGAGGCTCCAGAGGGACGTGGACGCCTTCCACCGCTAGACCCTTCTCCACCGCCTCCTGGGCAACGGCCTCAAATGATAGGAAGAATTCCACCTTCCCATACATCTTCGAGGCTGTGGATGTGGGCCCCACCACCTGTGCCAATGTCCGCACGCAGGTTTCCACATGGGGCGAGGCAGGCACCAGGAGGCAACAGACTCCGTGCTTCCTGGTGAGGGTGGGAAAGGGACCCCGCCCGCAAGGATGGTGCCAGAGGTGGCGGTTGGTACAGGTGATGAGGTGGTGAGTGGGAGGGCTGTGGCCACCTGGCCGTATGCCCTGGGAGCGTTGCCGCCCCCAGAGCTGGTGGAGGGTACAGCAGGGAGGGGACAGGGGGAGGAGGCCCCACTATGGGAGGCATCACCTTCCAGCCAGGGCTCTTGACCTTCTTTCCCCCCTGACCCTTCAAACCAGCCGAAGGTGCACTCCCCCAGAGCAGGGGGAATGGAAGCCATGGCAGCAGCAGAGTCCCCGGAGTCCCTACTTGAGCTTGCTACCGCTGGTGTCCCAGTGGGGGTGATGCCGGGTGGCCCAGCAGTGGCAGCCAAGCCAGCCGCCATGGGTGGGAATGGATAATCGGGTTGAGAGGAGGGAGCGGGGACATCCAATGGGTGGTCCCAGCCGCAGGCACAACCGCCATCCTGGGAGGGGGTAGGAACAGGTCTGGGGGGGAGGGGAACAGAGAAGGAAGGGGGGTGGAGGGGGAAAAGAGGCCCGCTAGGCTGGAAGCAGGGGTGGAGGGTACCAACACAAGGGAATACTGGGTTGCTGAACTAGGCGGGGAAGCAGAGGCGACATACTCACCAGCCCAAGGTAGGACACCGGCTCCTCTGGCTGTATGGGGAGGGCAGGGGCTACACCAGTGTGGGGGAGGGCAGTGTGCTGGGGGATCAACTAAAAGGGGAAGTCACAAGCGCTGGGGGGGCAGGAGCGCAGGGGTCAGAGGTGACCAGGCAACAGAAAAGCAGCGACAGGCAGGGAGGAGGGGAGGTAGGTGCAGGTCTTGTGTGGAGCTAGGAAAGCTCAGAGGCGAACTGCAAAGGCCAGGGTGGGGCAGGGAACAAACTAACACCAGGGGTTAGGGTGGGGCAAACAAACTGACCAGAAAGTCCTCCAGGGAGCCAAAGCAAGAAGGGTGTGACAAACCAACAAACAAACCAACCAACCGACAAACAAACAGTGGGGTGGGGGACCTGCAAGGGGGAAGAGGGGCTGGTGGGCGGGGTGGGGTGGGGTTCGTAGCGGTCAGGAGTAGCTACAGGTAAGGGGGTCAAGGTCAGAGAAGGGGAAGGACGGGTGTGCCCACAAGTGCTTGTTGGAGAGTGGGCTGGTAGTCCCCCCTAGGCAGCAACTGCTGGAGCGGGGCCACCAGTGAGCAGGGTAGCAGCGGGGCCTGGCTGGGGTGGGGAAGAGGCAAGAGAAAAAAGCTGGGGCAGGGGCGAGGCCTACACTCCGGCCTGCCTAGGAGCTCCAGGGGCCTCACTGCTCCAGCTATGGGTCAAGGGAAGTGCACCCTCCTGCTGTGGTTTCTCCCTTTCAGGCTGTTTGCTCCCTCTTTCCAGGCCAGAGAGGGTCAGGCACACAGCTTCCAAGGAACACTATGGAATCTCCATCACTGGAGATTTTTAAGAACATGTTGGACAACACCTGTCAGGGATGGTCTAGATTTACTTGGTCCTACAATTTACTTAGTCCTGCCTCAGCACAGGAGGCTGGACATGATGACTTCTCAAGGTCCCTTCCATCCCTATATTTCTGATTTGAAATACAAAATATATCTACTACTCCTGTTGTTCTTGTGTACTGTACTACTATGTCTTTAGAATGCTTTCTATTAGCCAATATTTGATTCAGTCAGACAGCCATGAGCTAAGAAAATAAAGGATAAGAAAAGTTGAATGTTGGATAAATTATGTTTAATTGAGAATAAGGGATGAAATAGTCTGTTCACATAGTCTGTTAAAATAAAGGGAAGAGCTAGTGAGATTCTAGATCTAGGGCTGGGAAAATGTGTCATTGTACTGGGTTAGCTTGCAGACAGCAATGGAAGATGTATTTACATTGTCACTACTCTAAGAAGATGCTAAACTTGTATAGCCAAAGCAGCCACAGGATATTTCACTTAAGATTTTTTTGCATTTACTCTAGTTGTGATGACTCAGACTCTGCTGAGTACCAGTAAATTATAACTGAAACTTTTATTAATATTTGATTTGAAATATTCTGCTGGAACATTTCTTAATGATAGAAGTAATGGTAGTATATATTTTCCTTACAAATAATTTTGTATGTTCATAAATGTACTTACTCGAAGTATGATGTGGAAAAATAAGTTCTTATTTTTGTCTGAGAATATAGTAGTTAAAATAAACGTCATGCTCCATTTAGCCAATTGTTGAAACCTCATCTTGTATCTGAGGTGGTTTGGCAAGGTCCTGTCTTGCATTTGGGAAGGTTTGGCTGATTAGCCGATGGGCATGCTAAAATGGATAAAGAGCCCTCTCAGATGACAGTTATTAAATTTAATTACTAGAATATGTTGTTTTTGGATATATCGTGGTACAGGGTTGAAAGCCTGACAGTTTGAAGGGTGGGTTTTTTGGTTCCTCCTTATTAGAGGTAATTTTATGACTGTCATTCATTTGTGATAGATGTAAAAGTTTTTTTTCCTTATGCTATTTTCTAACCATACGTTCTCTCTTTCTGGGACCCTGAATTTCTTCAGGGTTTAAAGGATTAGGAGAATAAATTATAGTAAAAGAAACTTGTCTGATGAGATCCGATGAAAGCAAAACTTTTACAATAGTTTTACAATAGTTTTCCTGCTGCATTGCTTTCTTGTCATTATGATTACTGTTGGATTCTAATTTATCTTTTCTTCCAAATGTAGGTTTGTGATCCTTTACTGAATAAAAAGAACATTTTAAGAAATATTGAAACATAATAAGCAATCAAAAAATAGTAGACTTCTAATAGGCAAACTTTAGTGAGCCAAGTATGTTAATGAGTGATGTTAATGAGTTAATGAGATTGAAAAGATGTTCAGGAGACTATATAGGTGGCCCAGCTGAAAATAATTTTGTTCAGAATAAAGAACAGGAAGAAACACACCAGTATATGGCACAAAAGACTCTTTAAAAGGACACTGTTGGATAAACTAATAATGTCTCTTAAAAATGACAACGATCTTTACCTGTTTTACTAATACCATGAGATTATTAAAACTTAAACAACTTTAAAAATATACTTTGCTTTTTACTATTAGCTATTTGTTTACTTTTTACATTTTACTCAGCTTGAACAATGAAAATAGGTTAGGTTGTTTCATTTTTGTTTACAGTTAGTTTTACTTTGTCTCTTTTGTAGATGCACAAAGATGTAGATCTCACTTGTAAACAATGCAGGAGAACCTTGCTAAACTGCAAACCTTCTCTAAAATTGTAAAAGTATACTATACTACCTTCTAGGCACTGAGTAATGCTCTGAAACACAGCTAGGACACTCAGAGTTTGTAAGTGGTGCTGGTACCCCTGCCAATCACGCTATTCAAAGTCCACAAACCTAACCACTTCACATTGGGGCTCCTCTTTATTAATGCAGATTTTGATGTAATCTAATATATTGTATTTAGGGCCTGATCCAATGTCCATTGAAATCAGTGGCAGTCTTTCCATTGACTTTCATGGTTGCTGGATCAGGCCCTTACAAAGTGTTAGCCATGGTAGTATCTAGGCACTGATTAGGGGGGTTCTACCTTATTCTTGTTTGATGCAATATTCACAGTGTTTTCTTAATTTCAGTTTTGCATTCTCTGTACACTTCAAAAATTATTTATTTTTGTAATTGGTTTCCCTGTTGTTAGTATGAAATAGGGGTTCTACTGTAAAAACTGTTGGGGTTTTTATCATTAGAATTAAAAAAAAATTCTATTGATTTTAAAAGATCATGTCACAATGGCCCTCCCCGCTTCCAACAAAAAGAGCTTCAAGTGTAGGCTAGATCCCAGAGCTGGATTTTCCATACAACGTGTTGCCAGCCCCTGTGCTAGACTGCTGACTGGCTGTTGTTTAACTTTAAGAGGATTTTATGAGTGCACTGCTTCTTACACATGGTTCAATAGTCAAAGGAGAAATTAATAATGATCTTCACAGCATACAATAACTGCAACACTCAAAGCTTCACTGAGTAATTGTTTGTTTTTATAAGATACAGTTTAAGATAAGTCACTGAAACTGGCAAGGCAAAAAACTAAAACTGCACACTTCAAAAATACTTTAATAATATATTACAAAATTTTACTTAAGTGATACCCTATTAACCATTCATTTTTGGAGATCAAAGTTAAGTTGCTAGTTGTGATGCTTCCCAAGATCAGAAGGGAATATGTTTAGTGGTCTAACAGTAATCTCTACTTGTTATGCTTTTGAATTCTGTATGTTTTTAATAATTATGGCATAGTACCTAATCATTAATGGATTCTATCTATGGCAGAAAATAAATAAAAACAGTAGGTCAAAATTAAGTAGGTATTGACAGAGCTATTGCTATTTACTATTACTGTAGTAGCACATAGAGGACCCAGTCAAGGAGCAGGGCCCCACTGTGCTAGGCAATGTACAGACATGTAATAAACAAGACAGTCCCTGTCTCAGATTGCTTACAATCTCAGCATATGATGAAACAAACATACAGGGAGAAGCAGAGGGGGATGAGGTTGTAGTGAAACAACTGTGTTTGTTACACTAATGAGCAGTCACAGCTATGTCAGGAAGCTTGCACAACCTCTTCTTCCAATATACGTGGTTCAAGTCAATGTTTCACTTTCATGGTTACATTCATTCACAGACTTTCTACAATAATACAAAATATTTTACATGCAAAAAAAAAAAGCTATAGTCCAGCTATAAAGATGTATTATCTCTAAATACAACTGCGTTAAAAATGATTAGTCATTTAAAATAAATTGAAAAGGCAATCATGTATTCCCCTTCCAAGGTTCATAAAACCACAAGAGAGAGATCTGCATTCAGATGGAGGGTACAAATTAGTCCTCATTATAGATCCAATAATTTCTTCCATGAAAATACTCATTAGAGGATGCTGGAGCCTGGAGAATTCTGTGAAATTCTCATTGTATACTTCTCTTCCAGTTCTTCTGTTTCAGGGTGTGTGTGTGTGTGTCTGTGTGTGAGAGAGAAAAGCCTTACCTCTCCCCTGGAAGAAGCAGGAAGTCTGACCCTCAAATCCAAGAGATCCTCTGAGATCTGTGCTGGAGTGAGAGGGAGCCTTAGGACCATTTGTGCACTGGCTCTTGGACCCTCCAGCTGCTCTCCTCAGCATCTAGTTCCACTGATGCTGTAGTTCCAGGGATTTCCTCAGTCAGCAGCACTCACAGATACATATTAAAGTGTTGAAGTTAGTTTCCTTAGGTGGAGGGGGTTCCACTAAATTATTATAGACCACGGCTGTATTTTCTTTTTAGCAATTTTACTCCTTTGTGCCACAGGGAAGATGTAAGTCCCCTGACCTTGCCCAGCCTTTCTCTTCCCACTCCATTTATCATCTATGCATGCTCTGCAGGTATGAGATCAGGGATAGTGCTGCTGCAGAGGTGAATGCCCCCCCTCCCCTTGTTGGGAAGAGACCATCAGCACAGAGATCACAGGGAAATGATAGGACTCTTTGTCTTGCTTGCCTCTGTTACCTAGGCAGCTAAACCTTTTTTAAAATGTGCCTGAATTTATAGCTATCATAGTGATCCTTTTGATCAAGGGTGGTGGTCCAGGCAGACATAGGTGAATGCATGGCTATGTGGATGATGTTGCTTGTGGGGGGAAGAGAGGTGTTTGGTTTCCTCAATCATGGGATGGTGTTCCAAGAAGGATTGCTCAGCAGAGATGGGATCCACTTGTGATTGAAAGGAAGAATATCTCTGGATACAGATTGGATAACCTAGTGAGGTGTGCTTTAAACTAGGTTCAACTGGGGCAGGAGACAAAAAGCCAAGAAGTAAGTCCAAAACATGGAGATCTGGGTGAAGGGTTAGAAACTGGGGGAACGTGGGCAATCACAGCAGGGACAAAGCAGGGACAAATCACATCAGGGACAAAAAAGAGACAACAGAAAATAAAGAAGGGAATCTAATGAACATCTTAGATGTCTGTATACTAATGGAAGCATGGGGAATAAACAGGAAGAACTAGAAATACTAGTGAATAAGTACAATTATGATACAATTGGCATCAGAAATTTGGTGGGATAATTCACATGACTGGAATATTAGTATAGAAGGGTACAGCTTGTTCAGGAAGGATAGGCAGCGGAAAAAGGAAGGGGGGATAGGGCCCTTTGCCTTGTATATCAAAGATGTATGCACTGGCACTGAGGTTGAGATAGAAATGGGAAGCACACCTGAGAAAAGTATATAGGTAAGGATAAAAGGAGTAAAAAACAAGAGTGATGTGATGTATTGCTATGTGTCTACTATAGACCACCTAATATGGAAGAAAATGTGAATGAAGCTTTTTTTGAAACAATTAGCAAAATCATTCAAAACACAGGACTTAGTGGTGATGTGTGACTTCAACTACTCAGATATCTGTTGGCAAAATAATACAGCAGGGCACAGATTATCCAACAAGTTCTTGAAATGCATTGCAGGCAACTTTTTATTTCAAAAGATGGAGAAAGCAACTAGGGGAGAGGCTATTCTAGATTTTATTCTGACAAATAGGGAAGAACTAATTGAAAATTTGAAGGTGGAATGCAGCTTGGGAGAAAGTTATGAAATGATAGAGTTCATGATTCTAAAGAATGGTAAGAGGGAAAACAGCACAATAAAGACAATGGACTTCATGAAGGCAGATTTTAGCAAACTCAGAGAATTAGTAGGTAAGATACCATGGGAAGTAAGTCTAAAAAAAGTTCAGGAGAGTTGGCAGTTTTTTAAAGAGACATTATTAAGGGAATAAGATCAAACTGTCCCACTGCATAGGAAAGATAGGAAGTATGGCAAGAGACCACATTTATTGAACCAGAAGATCTTCAATGATCTGAAACTCAAAAAAGAGTCCTACAAGAAGTGAAAACTAGATCAAATTACAAAGGATGAATATAAAAAACACAAGCATATAGGGACAAAATTAGAAAGGTCTAGGCACAAAATGAGATTAAACTAGCTAGAGACATAGATGGTAAGAAGAAAACATTTTAAAAATACATTAGAAGCAAGAGGAAGACCAAGGACAGGGTAAGCCCATTATTTAATGAGGGGGGATGACAACATGGTAACAGAAAATGAGGAACTGGGAGAACTGCTAAATTCCTTTTTAGTTTATTTCCACCAAAAAGATTAGTAGCGATCAGATATCTGACAGAGTGAATGCTAATGAAAACCAGATAGGATCTAAGGTTAAAATAGGGAAAGAACAAGTTAAAAATTACTTAGACAAGTTAGATATCTTCGAGTCTGCAGGGCCTGATGAAATACATCTAGAACACTCAAGGAGTTGATTGAGTAGATACCTGAGTCATTAGCAATTATCTTTGAAAACTCATGGAAGATGGGAAAGATTCCAGAGAAGTGGAAGAGGACAAATATAGTGCCAATCTATAAAAAGGGGAATAAGGACAACCTAGGGAATTACAGAAAAGTCATCTTAACTTCAGCACCTGGAAAGATAAAAGAGGAAATAATCATGCAATCATTTGCAAACAACTAGAAGATAATAGGGTGATAAATAACAGTGAACATGGATTTATCAAGAACAAATCATGTCAAACCAACCTAATAGCTTTCTTTGACAGGGTAACATGCTTTGTGGATAGGGGTTATGACTGGTTCGCAGTCAAGCTGGAAAAGCATATCGACTGGGGTTCCAGAGGGGTCCGTTCTGAGTCCCATTCTGTTCAATATCTTCCTAAATTATTTGAATATTGATATAAAGAGTACGCTTATAAAGTTTGCAGATGATACCAAACTGGGAAGGGTTGTGAATATTTTGGAGAACAGGATTAATATTCAAAAGTAGTAGATCACGACAAACTGGAGAAATGGTCTGAAATAAATAGGATGAAATTCAATAAGGGCAAATGAAAAGTACTACACTTGGGAAGGAATAATCAATTGAAAAAATACAAAATGGGAAGGACAGCCTAGGAAGGAGTACTGCAGAAAACGATCTGGAGATTAAAGTGCATCGCAAACAAAATATGAGTTGACAATGTAATACTGTTGCAAAAAAAAAAAAAAAAAAAGCAAACATCATTCTGGGATGTATGTTGTAAGCAAGACAAGAGAAATAATTCTTCCACTCTACTCAGCACTAATGAGGCCTCAGCTGGAGTATTATGTCTTGTTCTGGGTAGTACAATTCCAGAAAGATGATGATAAAATTGGATGAAGTACATAGGAGAGCAACAAAAATTATGAAAAGTCTAGAAAACATGACCTCTGAGTAAAGATTGAAAAATTAGGTTTGTTTAGCCTGGAGAAGAGAAGACTGAGTGGGGACATGATAAAAGTCTTCAATATGTACAAGGATAGTGATAAATAGTTCTCCTTAACTACTAAGGCCAGGACAAGAAGTAAGGGACTTAAATTGTAGCAAGAGGTTGTAGGTTAAATATTAGGAAAAACTTCCTAACTGTATGGGTAATTAAGCAATGGAACAAATTACCTAGGGAGGTTGCGGAATCTCCATCATTGGAGGTTTTTAAGAACAAGTTAGACAAACACCTCTCAGGTATGGTCTGGACAATACGTAGTTCTGCCTCAGTGCAGGGGATGGGACTAGATGACCTATTGAGATCCCTTCCAGTCCTGCATATCTATGTTTTCTGTGATAACTTGCCTGAACTTCATTTCTTCATTTATTTGGCTTTTCAACAGCTTTGGAGCTTCTCTCTTTTTTGGTTTTGGAAAAACATGACTAAGAACTTAATCTACAATTGCACTAATTGGAAAAAACTAATAGAATTTTTAATTAAACAACTAGCACCTTAGCACTACCATTGAAATGTGAAGATAGTTTTTAATGTTAAAAGGAATTTGGTTAGCATCCATGGGAATTAGCCACTGGAATACTCTCCTGTTATTTCCCGAATCCAATAGAGATATTTAGAAATAAAAGGAAGACAATTTACAAATTATGACTAAGAGATAGCATTGTCTAGCAGACTATGCACTGTACCATAAAACAGGATTCCCAAGTCCTAATTCTAGTATTGCCAACCCCAAGCATTGAAAAATTCTGAGTCAGTTCCCCCCTGCCCCAAATCATTATATGGTCTTAAAAATCATGAAACCTAAAAACAAATAAACAAAACATAGACATTTTGGATTCTTTTCCCTTTCCTTGTCTTTTCTGAGTCCTTTAGGGTACACTCAAGTCACATTTTCAGAATTTCCTCTGCAACTATGAGGACTAGACATTTTTTTTAGTGAAAGCTGAGATTCTCATAGTTATTTAAACCTGGAGCTTGGAATTTAAGAAAACTACCAAATATTGCAACATTTGTGATAAAATTGCAAAGTTGGTAACACTGTAATTCTGGCTCTGATGCTGATTTGAATCCTGGCTATTGGCAAAGTCATATAGGCCTGAATTTTCAAAAGTGTAAGCTAATTTTGGGTGCCCTAATTTTTGATTGGCCATTATAGAATCTGATCTGCAGAAGTATTTCACACCCACTCTTCAGTAGGAATTGCAAGTAATCAACACCTCTAAAATACAGGCTCTAATTTGGGAATTCAAAAATAAAGGAACCCAAATCTGAAAACGTAGACCCTAATATTCTTGTGCCTCTGTGTTATCATCTGTAAAAATTGAGAATGGTATTTGTATACCTAACTCACAAAGCTGTTGTGAGGATTTATCTTTTGTATAGTGCTTTGAAAATGTAAAGTTCTATATAAGAAATAAAAGTTAATTTAAGTAGTACAGGATTCATAAAGAACACACTCCTAGTTCATACCAAGATATACATGCATGTAATATTCTGTGAAAATTAGACAATTCAATGTGTATCTTGCTCCAGTTGCTGAATCTGGCCTTACAGATCTCTTTGTGCATTCTGTGCACTCGGGTGAATTTCACCCTGATGAAATGACACTTTTGTGCTCATTATTAACAAGGCAATATCTCTGATTCTCCTCAGTGTTTGGTCCTGAAGACAGACAGTAACAGTATTATTTTTTCTATCTTGACATAGAGTCATTACTGTGATGCTCACTATACTATGTTAAAATGCAATAAACATATATATCTATGGAACAATTTGTCTGAGAGACTGTTTTGGATCCCCTGAGGCTCCATCTGACTACTGCTGATTTTACACCTATTATCTGACTGGTCTGTTAGGCAAATTGTCTCTTATTTTTCCAAGGCTGTCTTTTACGCCGTTTTTGTCTCCTTGCACTGAATCCCCTTGAGTTAGATATACAAATGGCCTCCTGCTTCTTTATAATGGTTGCAATTTTATTCATTCTTTTTGGTCCATAATTCCTCTTTTTGTGAATGACTACAGTTCCAAACTCTTGCTAAGATGGCTGGAAGCATGGCTTCCCTTGAGGCTTGGTAGTGAGGCAGAGTTTCTTTAGTGCAATAGGTTTTCTTTAGAACGTTCGAACATGTTATCTCCACTACTGGGAGCATTTCCATGTAGTCTGAAGAGTAAGCATATTGTACCTGCTCTAGACTGGCCACATAATCTCTTGATGTTCTAACAGCAAATCCATTAATCCAATCTTGATCACAGCACTGCCCTTTCTGTATTCGACCATGGACTCATTTTAAAAAAGGGAACTTTTTTAAATTTATGGACAGAGTTCCATCACTATGAACTGCCTATATCTTTAGGCAGGAAGGTGGATTAACTACCATGTCTGAAAGTGATTGCAAAGCAGCTACACAGATCAACTGACGGAGTAACATGACTGTTTTCCTTTTATCTAGAGCTAGCAGCATCCTTTCATTAATATTTTATTTATTTATATATAATATAATATAATAATATATTTATTTATTATCTAGAGTCCTGATCCTGTACCTGTGTTCCTGTTCTGCCCTCTGGCTATATGTGGGCCTCCAATTTATACCCGCAATTTATCAATAATCCTTAACTTGCATTTCTGTTCATTAGCAATCCGTTCAAAAAGAACTAGTCACTTCATATTTATATTCCATACAGAAAACACAAGTTGGTATAATAAGGAAAAATTAATAATTATTTATTGTTAATAGTATCCTGTCCTCCTAACATCATTCCACTGGATTTCTAGCTTTTTACAAGGGCTATGTTGGGAAGGGTTATTAACTGAGGTAAAGCTTATAAGCAATCTCTCTTGGATTGGTATTAAGCAGCTAATGTTGATTCTTACATGTACATGTGTGTTTGGGGTTATCCGAAGTGGATCTTCTCATCCTCCTGCTTTCAGCTTCTCTGAGAACTTTGTTGGTTGCTTTGCATACCTATACTCCTCATTGGGTAATAAAACATTAGTACTATAGCAAGAGAATTATATATTTTTTTCTGTCCCCATATTATTATTATTCCCTTTTATCCACATCTCTCCTCCCGTTCCTTCCTAAAAACTACCATTAGAGCTTAATTCTGACTGTGAAGGGAGAAGGAGGGAAAAACTTACATATAATTGAAGCTGGTCAAAAGCTTTCCAGTGAAACATTTTTTGGATGGAAAATGAAGAAAAGAAAAATGTTTGTTCAATTTAGGAGGCTGTAGAACCATAATTCTGTCTTGGGTACACATGGCAGGATTGGGCCGCAACAACTGAAGAGCATAAAACATTCAGATATATTTAACTAAAAACAAGCTATATAGTTTCTAGAGCAATGCCATCACAGTGCCATTTGTAGTATAGGTCTGGCCTCCAGAGCTCCAGACAAGCAAAAAAAAAAAAGCGTGGGGAGAGATTCCCAACTATCTTCCACCATCACTACTGTCAGACTTAGTGTCAGGGTTTAGACTCTCAGTACCTATCTACAGATCCATAGGCATAGCCAGTTTTTCAGCTAAAACACTGGGACTAACATAATATGTGGGGTAGCAGATACCTTAGCATATGCTAGTGAGCCATTAGTTTATGCTAACTGCTATTGCAGTTTGGGATGTGGATGTAGCTTTCTGGCTGGAGGCCCAGTCTACCTATGCCCTTGGCTGTGCCTACCAAAAACATATCCAATTTGCACCTGCTTAAATCAACCTGAGCATCCTTTGCACAATTCTGAAAACAGTCTTTGTATGGCTATACCTGAGCCTATGCCAGCTATCTCACTTGTTTTTGTGCACTCAGGTGTTGGTGTGCATGTACTCTATGCATGCCCAGTCACTCCCTTTGAAAAGCAAAAATGTGTCCATCTGCACACGCATATTGGGATTTGACCTACGCAAGCTTTTGAAGATGCCTTCTGCTCACAAATTTGTAAATGGGCCATTTCAGGTTCAGCCAACATGAACAAGACAAGTGAGCTGAGTATTAACAACCCTCTGCTTTAGCAAGGTGGTGGTCCAGGTGACAGGCCCATTCCTTATTAGGCCATATTTCAATTACTTTATCCCTGCAGTCATAGGTAAAGATCAAACCTCTCTTTTTTTTGTGTCACAATCTGAGGAGAACATTTTAGTCAAGTGTTCATGAAAGTGGAAAAGGAGAGACCCATAAGCAACAGGAAATTCTGACTCCTTCACACCTCAAATAATGGAATTGTCCTTTTACAATTGTTGTTCTGAAAAAGGTTAGTGTCTCCTTCCAGCCAATTTTGTAGTATAGAGGCATGTGCAAAGGTCTCCTTGGATGTGATTCTTACATTTGTATATGTTGTGCTTGCTGACCCTACATGATTGGCTGCCCGTTAGTACTTCTTCATATGCTATGCTAAGGTTATTCTTGTTGCTAACTGTAGTGTTCACTTTACTCAAGTGGCAAAATCAGGCTCTATGATAAAATGTGGTAATTGTCTGACCCCTTGGTCAGATTGTCTGATCCCTTTTAGAATTTCCTTACTCTATCAGCTATATCTCAGGAGTTAAATAGAAAGCATTGTTACCAATCTATAAAATCATCTATCAAGATTTCTCCATAGATTCATATTGTTGGAATCATATTACAGAAAAGAATGGTTTCTAAACCGTACTATTTTGTTGTAGTTTACCTATGAGACCATAGAGCCTCAGGGCATAGCTTGTCTAAAACTATTTCCTCTGACCCCTGTATATGAAGGGTATATACTAAGGGTGGATGCTTTCCCAATGGACAACTTCATGCACATTTCTGTAACAGCACCCCAGACAGCATTAAGCAGAATCATGTTAAAGTTGTGTTGTTCCTACTGGAAATGTAACTCTGTGGAGTTTCTTCTTTTATGTGGTTAAAAGTAAAGTCAGACAGAGGGGGATGGAAAACTGAATGGCTCTTCCTGTGCCCACTGATGTGTTTCATTTTTTCTCCTCCCCACATAATTAAGTATACCCACAGTTTTCTGCTCTCTTTTCCAACATTATTATTTATCATCAATAATATAGTAATGTAATATAGTAATGCCTAAATGCTCCATCCCAGATTCCCTGTTCAGTGCTTTAATCTGGCCACAAGACTATCCTTCCTCTCAACACATTAAAAAATGTTATTTACTTTAGCTAATATCCATTCCTAGCAGGCTGATTCTTAGAGACGTGCAAATTTGCAGATATCTGCTTTATATCTGTGGATCATTTTTGTGGATTGGGGATTGGGTGAGGATACAAATTTTGTATCCATGCAGGGTTCTACTGATTCTGTCCACCTCTCGTTGAGTCTAGTACCTTACTCTGCAAGTAGTCTCAAACTTTTACTTGTAAAAGGAGCATATTAGATATGAAGATCAGTGAAAGTTGAGATAGAAAGTTTCTATTAGAAATCCAGTATCATTACCAATAAATCCAATGTCATTTTTTTACAATAATCTTTGAGTAGAACCTCTTGAGTAATTTAATCTACTGATGTGTTGTTGTCCACTACCTCTACTGGCTGTCTACACTTGGAAAATTATCCAGGGATGACAATGGGTGCAGCTGAAACAATGCTGTACAATGTTTAATTGCAGATGTAAGCCAGAACAAAACATGTTCAGCTCACTTTCAGAAACCATGATTAAAATCTGCAAAAATTAATGGAAAAATCATTTTTCCAAGCCCTGAAAAAAGTCAGTAATGAGTAAACCTACTGGCCTTAACTTTAGAGAACTGTTGTCCCAGCAGAAAAGCCGCCATGTTCCAGGTAGCAAATCTTGGCCCCATCCTGCAGTCTGAACTGCCACGGCAGGTCCTTATGCCCAAGCATAGCCCAATCGCCTCCAGGCAGAAAGGTCTACACTATGGCCGATTTTTGCAAATTTACTGCAACTAAGACCTGGGCTGTAGAAGCTCTTCACAACTCCTGCCTTCACATGATTTTGGCATGGGACCTTTCTCCACGCAACACAGTGTCACCCAAGGGAACATGTACTGAATTGCAAGGCAGGAGACCATGCCCTAGCCCTAGCTGTTCCAATGATTGCAGTTAATATATCTGTGCAGGCCTCATGCCTCTACCTTAGGGGAGGTAATTATAATTTACTCATTTTATAGATGAGAATTTGTAAAACATTTCAATTAAAAAATGTTGATGTTTGAATTTTTTGGATCGGTAGTACCATTACCTAAACAGATCAGATTTCAGGACTAGGGCACTAGTTGGGCTATAATTTACCATCTTCTATTGTATCAAGAAAGTTAGAAGAGACAGTATTCAGCTGTACAATTTTCTACAATCTGTTTTCTCTGTAGAAACACCATCTGGACATTACTACTTTACTGGGTTTAAAGTATTAACATCTAGAGGGGATAGAAACCCCCTATCATTACCTCTTGTGGCTTATGATATTTGTGACCTAATCATTGGGTAATTATCTATTTTTATACTGCTCTAAATTGAATTGAATTAAATTATTTGGCACTACTTCCCATGCCTTGAAAATTGCTAGGGTGAATGTAAATTTTGTATTAAAGTTCCCATGGCCCCTTTTATCAGAGTTGGGTTGCTAAACCATGAGTTATAGCCAAGTTCCAGTTTAGCTGATTTCATTCTGACTATTTACTAAAATTCCATTGTATATACACTTCATTTTCACTTCTTGTCACAAAGTAGTACAGTGTAACTGTGCATTGTTGAAGAGCTGCACTACTTCACCCTAGAAATGGTCTGCATACCAATTTGTTAAAGAGAACTGTATTCAAGGCAAAAATGCAAGACCTTTGCCATCACATCCCCCAAGCACTAATAATGATTGGATTAAAATAAATGACTAAAACCTGCTCTCAGATGTCTGATTCTGCCAGCCTCCCTCAGCCTGAATAGTACTTACATATGTGAGTACTCAATGGGACTAATTGTATGCATAAGTACTACTCAACCTGAGTGAGGCCTTGCAAAGTCAGGCCAGAAAGGGAATGTAACAATAAAGGGAGTGAAGAGAAATTCCTGGCTTGAGGGAAGAGAAAACCCAAGTCTATGTGTTGATCCCAATATAGCTTCAACTATTTTCATCAGATGTAAAGCTGGTTGGAAAAAATTTAACAGAATCGTTTTCTGTTAGAAAATGCAGTTCCATCAAAATGTCTCAGAGAAAATGTCTTGGAGAAAAAACAAAAAGTTCTGACATGGCTCAAGTGTCCCATTTCCACAGTTTGGGAAGGAAACATTTCAGTTTTTTAAAATTTTGAAATGATGTTTTCTTTCTTTCTTGGTATTGTATGGCTATAATATAAAATAAAATAAGTTGCAATCAAACCAAAATGAGCCAACTGATCCAAAATAATCTCATCCTCCCCGAAATTCTCCTTTGCAGAGAAATTTTCAATTGTTTGAATTTTGCTCCCACTCAAAACAAAGCCTTATTTCCAAATCCTTTGCCAAAGGGGATTCCTGTCCTCCCCACACAACCCTAGTCCGATAGCTGGAGACCCAGGAGACGGTCACAGTATAAACCTAGAGAATCAGGTCCTGATCCTGCAGCTCCAACCACATAGGGTCAAAGCACCATCTGCAGGGATCTGAGTTCAGACTCTGGGCCTACGTGTGTAAAATGTCCTGAGTTCCCCTGATGAAAGGGGTTCTGGCACTACTATGGTGCCAGTTTTTGGTGGCCCTACTCCTGGAGGTTTCATCCCAGGCCATCATCTTTAAATCCGGGAGACTCCCGGCCAGTGCTGGAGGGTTGGCAACCCTCAGTTTGACTAGGACACTCCAATCAGCAGCAGCCATCAGGCAGTTCAGCCTTCCCCCGTGGCTCAGACAGGTGTGTGTGAGGAGCGCGGCAGGGCCAGGCCCGCCCCAGCCCCCAGTTCCTGCCCCGAGGGTTGACCGCTGTGTTCGCCGCGGGGTGTCTCCCGCCGCGGCCGCCCGGCAGGTTGCACCGCTCCCCCCCACCCCCAGCGCCTCCGGCAGGGCGGCACAGAAGCTGGGCGGCTGCCCACGAGGCGGGGCGCCCTGGCTGAGCTCGGCACCGCAACGCAGCCGGCTGGCGGGTTTGGCTTGTCCCTGCGCGGCGGTGATCAGCGTGAGTCACCCAGCCCGTCGGCGCGGGAGCCGAGAGCGCAGGCACCGAGCGAGCGAGGAGGGTGGAGGCAGGCGGGGGACACACGGGCTCCCCTCCCTCCCACTCGCACGTGCTGCCGCGCTCGCTGCAGTCAGCTGGAGCAGCGCCTCAGCCGATGACCTTCTCGCCCGCCCGCCGCCCCTGACGGACGCCCGCCCGCCCCCTCGCCCGCGCGGGGCGGGGATGCCACAGCGGCTCTCGGGAGCTGCTTCCACCGGGGCCAGTTGCAGCAGAGCCGCCGCTCGCGAGGAGCCTGAAAATGAACCCCCAGTGCGCCCGCTGTGGCAAAGTCGTCTATCCCACCGAGAAAGTCAACTGCCTGGATAAGGTGCTGGTCGCCCCGCCGAGGGGATGGGGCGCGGGGGCGGACGAGGGAGGAGGTGATAGAGGAGTGAGCTTGGGGCTGAGCATAGTGACCGTGAGAGTGTCACAGTGATTCCTCTCCCTCCCCCCCCCCGGTAGCACCATTTTGCCTGCCGGACTAAGTATGTCGTCTGAAATGTTGAGTGAAATAGAGCAAACTGCCTCCTAAAGCAGGCGCCCATGGGGGAGGGGGGCGATGAGAAGAGAGGTGTTTGCCGGGGTTGCTGTTTAGTCACTGGGCGGAGGGGGTGGCAGTCGCCTTGGAGAAGCGGTGCACAGTATCTTTCTTGCTGGGAGCTCGGCTGTTGCTGCAGGGAGCTGACTGATGTGGCTTAAAGGACAGGGTGGAGTGTAAAATACCTGCAGGTTGCAAGTAAAGTGCCGTACCTCTGCCTGTCACTGCGCTGGAATCTGCTCCTCCTCCTCTAATCACGAGGAAATAGACAGATAGTAATTAACATGTCATAGCACTGCTGGTGCTGACGCATTGCTATGAATACATGCTAGAGAGCCCAGAATTGAAGATCAAGATTCAAATGCCCATTCACCCATCAAGAACAAGAGGCTTTTATGCCTATTTCAGCCGACAACCCTTTCTGCAATGCATATAACAGGACAGCGTTTTAAAGAATAGATCATAGAGTCATTTTCTTCTCTCACTCCCTAAAGGAAGTTATATCAAAGGTGAAACCCCTGCCAGCTATAGCAGATTCCTTCCCAGGTTGACACAGCTGAGATGCTTCAACAGCATATCACACAACTATTCTGCTGTAACTGATAATTGAACTACATCGGGGCAATGTAGATGCCCTTTCGATAGAAATTATTCCTTTTTAATATTAGTTATCACAAAACCTGATCATTTCATAAGTGTACAAATATTAAGGTGGTGATGGATGCTCCAAATTGACACACACACCCTGGAAAGGGAGTAGTGGCTACTAGATGCAAATATTCTGTGTATTAAATGTAGTTTATATTTAGCATGCCAACATCCATATTAGTTAGTGGTTTTATCCATATAGCATTGACACTTTGATTTTGTATAATCAAAATGTGAAAATTCTGCTTCAGGTGTCCTTTAAATAATTCCAGTAAGGTTAAACTGCTGAGATCTTGGCATTCACTTTAATAGAGAATTTATGGCATTTGGAGTTGTTTCAGAAGTGCTTACAGTAATGTAAGAAAGTAAAACTCTTTAGTTTACAGAAATACTTATTTAATGTCTTAGTGGTAAAAATCCTCTCCCAGTTTGCAAAAATATTGACTCAAAATTGTATTTAAATACTTAATGTAACTTCAAAAATCAGTCCTGGAAACATCAATATTTTAAGTAACTATAATTTAAATTTCTTTACAGTATTGGCATAAAGGATGTTTCCATTGTGAGGTCTGCAAAATGGCTTTAAACATGAACAATTACAAAGGATATGAAAAGAAACCATATTGCAATGCGTAAGTATTATAAATGTCAAGTCTTGCAGAAATGCTTTTGAGAAAAAAGCTGGTGGGGGAGATTATCAGAGCACAAACATGAATTGTACTGCTTTAAAAAGTTGGTTAATTGTATTACATAGGTGTGGCAGTGCAGTCCTAAGCAGCAATGTATCTTTTAATTTAATAAAGATCATCATGTATATTGACTGCATATGCTGTTACAATATCAAATTTCAGCAGAAAAGCCCCATTCTGCAATGAGTGTGGTCAGACTCCAGCGCTGAGCCCTTTTAATTTCACTGGGAATCTGCCAGGATATAGAGGTTTACCCACACAGAGCTCAATCCATATTTAGGCCCATAATCAGTATTTCAGATACAAAAGTTTTTACTTCTGGTAAGAGTTTTACTGGGGAACTGTCAATTTTCTTTTTTAAATTTATCATACATATTGTAAAAATCCTTACTTCCGTTGTTTAAACAACACTTTGGTTTACTAAAACTGGGTAGTTTTAAATTCATTTTACTTTTCACTGTTCTTGCTGTCTGTTTTACTTTCTGCCTTTATCTCAAAATACTTAGTCAGTTTCACTTTTGTCTATACAGTAGTCAGATTCTGGTCAATCTCATTTTCTGGTTCTAATGCACTGGCACAATGCTTCTGTGTTTGGGTTGCAAATACTATAGGGGAACATTCTGGTATATAAAAAACTTTCCTATTGTTGTGGTTGTTTGTACCATGCCCTAACATTTGCTAGGTGCATTTGAGTGTATATTTTTTTTAAGCTTTAGAAACATTTGTTCTTTGCTTTTGTAAAAGGGTATTTTTATAAAAGTTGGACTAAATTTGACCTTAATATTCCTTTAAAATATATGCTCATATTGTGATCATTTCCTTGCCTATCCACACCAAAAGTATTAATACCTGAAATATTTGTCATAAAGTATCATCCTAAAAGCTTTATTTCATCAGTGTAACACTTCACTATGATCCATACAGGACAGTCCAATATTTTGTAACTAACTTATGCTTATCCTCTTCCATGATAAAATGATTTTAAAATGAATGTAAAAATCTCTGTGTACTTTTAAAATAAGAACATTTCTATAAATGTTGTTACTCTGCTGCCAAAACTTGAAGATTCTCCTTCCAGTGTGTGTAATCACATTTTAGGAATTTATTTCCTGGCCCAAAGTTTCTAGTTCTTTTTGTAGGGGCCTACCTCACATTGTGAACTCAGATCTCTTACATCATGCATGGGTAGGCTTCATCAGTAGTTGCAAGATAAAAACAGGGCTACAGGAAGTGATGTTGGTGATTCAGTAGGTGGTACACTTTCCTCTGAGTCAGTACTAAATCAATGATTCAGCATGGTTCTGGATAGTCCTCTGCTTTTGGAAGTGTTGTCTTTTGGATGAAGTCTGAAATAGAGAGAGACCCATATAGCTTGTGGTCATTACAGATCCCATGATGCTTTGGTACTTCTTGCAAGAGTACATTTTTACATGTCCCTTGTCATGGCTAAATGTCAACTCTGCTATTCTGCCCACTTATAACTTCCTAAGTAGTTTCAATTGGTTATTTATATTTAATAACCCACTCTCCAACAGAAAATTCCTTCATACTGTGGGTGCATGGTAGGTGCAGTATTTCCTCGTAGGTTCCTATGTTTCCGTTGGGGAAGCGATCCTTCAGTGCGGGAAATGCAGTCCATAATGTGTACTGAGGTCTTTCCGAGTGGGTGTATGGGGAATAAGTGCTATATACGTGTAAGGTGCTATACTTCCTGTTAGGCACTTTAAGGAACTTTGTATGTAATAGTGATCCTTAAAAATAAATTTCCTGCTCTTTTTTAAAAACAGAATTATGTAATAATCACTGTTGACAATAGTCAGGAGGAGCTAGTATGTATGATATGGAAGATCATAATTCAGAAAATGAGAGCTGAATTAGTAAAATAATGTCAGAACATTGTAAAGGTGAGTACCCATGAGACTGTAAAGTTTTCTAAACTCTGTTCTTAAATGTTGTCAAACTTGTACTGAGTTTGTCAATATAACATTAAGCATTTGCTTAAAGTATCGAGTTGCATATGTCTTGCTGTTGAACCACATAAAGCAGAGTATTATTTTTAATAGGAGTAATTTTTCTGGTCTGAACAAATCTTGAATGCTTTACAGAGAAAGACAAGACATCAGTTTGAGTTAATGCAAAATGGTATTTTGAAAATGTAATTTGTCTATTTGAATTATTATTTTTTGATTTATTAACCTTGCATCTGATTAATCACATAGTTAAAGTTATTTATTTAAGTGACACTAATATAAATATTTAGATGAGATTTACCTTCTTTAGTGTTCGTCAGTAGGAGACAGTTGAAGCTCCTGTTGAGTCAGTTCTTGCTTGATCATAAAATCTGCAAAAGAAAAACCGAATGTAAATTTATTTATATAGGCTGCTGGAAGTGCTTGACAAAAGCATTATTATTAGATAAGTAACTTAGGGCATCCATGAGTAAAAGTATGATTTATAGAAAACAGAATTATGCACAAAACATTTTAATGGAAGAAAGCATTTAATAGGCATGAAAGCCATAGTTAACTTTTTATTTAGATAAGTCAAAATGCATATAAAGAGACACTGAAATTACTGAGGTTATTAGTTCCTGAGTTAATGTATTTGCTACATTGTATTTTGAATTTTATTTTCCACTTGATTCTTACCTCTCTTCTTACTCATTTCACTAGTGTACTTACAATTGTTGAAACCAGTTTCATTTCCCCTTAGAATTAACAGTAATAAATGCTGATCAGTGAATGTGCTGACTTCAAACTGTGCTTTGTTTTATTGGGGCAGGAGGAGTGGGATGAGATGAGTTGATGGACCAGGGAGGACTAGATTATGAAATAATTTAATTCAATACACTTTGGAATAAAATACAGCTAAGCACAAATACAAGGTTGACATTTTTTATATACAAGAAAGAAATCTGTTTTAGTGGTCTGTCTGGTTTCTAGCTGATGATTTTATACAATTCTTGTGATCAGGATATGTTGATAGAAGGGATAATTTCTGCTGTACTAGAATCCGCTCAGATGTCAAGGCTATGTTTTTCTCTGTGTGTATCTGAAATTTGTTTTATATGTTGTTTACTTAAGGAGCAACTCTACTGCAAAAATTCCTCAACAGCTGTGAGGGGAACTTTGCCTGCACCATACTTAGATGTGCTATTGATATGAAAGGAAGAAGTGTGTTTGTGATTAAGGAGCTGGACTGGGATTTGAAATCTCGGTTCAGTTGTCATTTCTGCCACAGACTTCCTATGGGATCATGGGCAAGTCATGTAATCTCTTTGCCTCAGTTCACCCATCCATAAAATGGAGATGCTACCACTTCTTTTCTTCCACCCTTTATCTATCTTATAGACTCATAGACTCTAAGGTAAGAAGGAACCATTATGATCATCTAGTCTGATCTCCTGCACAACACAGGCCACAGAACTTCACCCACCCACTCCTGTAATAGATCCCTAACCTAAGACTGAGTTATTGAAGTCCTCAAATAATGATTTAAAGACTTCAAGATACAGATAATCCACCAGCAGGTAACCCATGACCCATACTACAGGGGAAGGTGAAAACCCTTCAGGGTCTATGCTAATCTGCCCTGGGGGAAAATTCCTTCCTGACTCCAAATATCGTGATCAGTTAAACCCTGAGCATGTGGGCAAGACTCACCAGCCAGACACCCAGAAAAGATTCTCTGTAGTAACTCAGAACCCACCCAATCTAACATCCCTTTACAGGCCATTGGGCATATTTACTGCTAGTAATCTAAAGATCAGTCAATTGCCAAATTAGGCTGTCCCATCATACCATTCCCTCCATAAACATCTCAAGCTCAGTCTTGAAGCCAGTTATGTTTCTTGTCCCCACTGCTCCCCTTGGAAGACTGTTCCAGAACTTCACTCCCCTGATGGTTAGAAACCTTCATTTAATTTCAAGTCTAAACTTCCCGATGGCCAGTTTATATCCATTTGTTCTTGTGTCCACATTGGTGCTGAACTGATGTAACTCCTCTCCCTCCCTGGTATTTATCCCTCTCATGTATTTATAGAGAGCAATCATATCTCCCCTCAACCGTCTTTTGGTTAGGCTAAACAAGCCAAGCTCTTTGAGTCTTCTCTCATAAGGCAGGTTTTCCATTTCTCGGATCATCCTAGTAGCCCTTCTCTGCACCTATTCCAGTTTGAATTCATCTTTCTTAAACATGGGAGACCAGAACTGCACTGAGTATTCCAGATGAGATCTGACCAACGCCTTGTATAACGATACTACCACTTCCCTATCTCTACTGGAAATACCTCGCCTGATGCATTCTAGGACCGCATTAGCTTTTTTCTCGGCCACATCACATTGGCGGCTCATAGTCATCCTGTGATCAACCAATACACCCAGGTCCTTCTCCTCTGTCACTTCCAACTGATGCGTCCCCGGCTTATAGCAAAAGTTCTTGTTATTAGTCCCTAACTGCATGACCTTGCACTTTTCACTATTAAATTTCATCCTATTTCTATTACTCCAGTTTACAAGGTCATCCAGATCTTGTTGTATGTTATCCTGGTCCTTCTCTGTATTAGCAATACCTCCCAACTTTGTATCATCTGCAAATTTTATTAGCATACTACCACTTTTTGTGCCAAGGTCAGTAATAAAAAGATTAAATAAGATTGGTTCCAAGACTGATCCCTGAGGAGCTCAACTAGTAACCTCTCTCCAGCCTGACTGTTCATTTTTCAGTATGACTCGTTGTAGTCTCCCTTTTAACCAGTTCTTTATGCACCTTCCAATTTTCATATTAATCCCCATCTTTTCCAATTTAACTAACAATTCCCCATGTGGAACTGTATCAAATGCCTTACTGAAATCTAGGTAAATTAGATCCACTGCATTCCCTTTGCCTAAAAAATCTGTTATCTTCTCAAAGAAGGAGATGAGGTTGGTCTGGCATGATCGATCTTTTGTAAATTCATGTTGTATTTTGTCCCAATTACCATTAATCTTGATGTCCTTAAGTACTTTCTCTTTTTCAAAATTTTTTCCAAGACTTTGCATATTACTGAGGTCAAACTAACAGGCCTGTAGTTACCTGATCACTTTTTTCCCTTTCTTAAAAATAAAAAGCAATTCTCCAGTCATATGGTACAACCCCTGAATTTACAGATTCATTAAAAATCCTTGCTAATGGGCTTGCAATTTCACGTGCCAGTTCCTTTAATATCCTTGGATGGAGATTATCTGGGTCCCCTGATTTAGTCCCATTAAGCAGTTCAAGTTTGGCTTCTACCTCACATGTGGTGCTTTCTACCTCCATATCCTCAAATCCATTAGCCCCCTGCCACTATTCCTAAGCTTTTCATTAGCTTCATTAAAAACTGAGGCAAAGTATTTGTTTAGATATTGGGCCATGCCTAGATTATCCTTAACCTCCACCCCATCCTCACTTCTTCTTTCTTTGTTTTCTTCCTGTTTGTATGGCTATAGAATCTCTTACTATTAATCTTACTATTGCTAATTCCCTTTGCAAGGTCCAACTCTGCTTGGCTTTTGGCATTTCTCACTTTATCCCTACATGTTCTGACCTCCAAAAGATAGCTTTCCTTGCTGATCCCTGCTGTCTTCCACTCTTTGGAGGCTTTCTGCTTTCTCTTAATCACCTGTCTGAGATGCTTCCTCATCCAGCTTAGTCTGCAACCCTTGCCTGTGAATTTTTTCCCCTTCCTTGGGATGCAGGCTTCAGATAGTTCCTGCAACTTTGGCTTGAAGCAATGCCAAGCCTCCTCTGCCTTTAGATCCATGAGTTCTTCAGTACAGTCCTCTTCCCTAACCAATTCCCTTCATTTTTTAAAGTTAGCCCTTTTGAAATCAAAGACCCGTGTCACAGATTTGTTTTTGTTTATCCTTCCGTTTAGTTTGAACTGAATTAGCTCATGGTTGCTCAAACCAAGGTTGTCCCCTACAACCAGTTCTTCTGCAAGATCCTGACTACTCACCAATACCAAATCTAAAATGGCATCCCCTTCTGTTGGCCCAGCAACTGTTTGATGAAGGAATCTGTCAGCTATCACATCCAGGAAAATCTGAACCCTATTATTCTTACTAGCACTAATCTTCCAGTCTATGGGAGATTTTAAATTTCCCAGATATAATCACACAGTCCCAGTAGTATTTACTTCATTAATAACATTAAAGAGATCTCTGTCCATATCCACATCAGATCCCAGTGGTCTGTAGCACACCCCAAGCATTATTCCAGGGGAAGCTCTAGTAGTTTTCTTCCCCAATGTGATTTTTGCCCAGACAGACTCTGTCTTATCCATTGCATCACTTTTAATTTATTTATAGTCTACTTCATCATTGATATACAATGCTACTCCACCACCTTTACCTTTATTTCTGTCTTTCCTAAACAGCACATACCCTTCAATACCTGTACTCCAGTCATGACTACTATTCCACCATGTTTCCATTATCCCTATAATATTTGGTTTCACTTTCTGCACCAGTAGCTCTAGTTCCTCCATTTTGTTACCCAGGCTCCTCACATTGGTATACAAACATGTTAATTTTTGCTGTTTGGCTTTGCTCACATTCCTTACACAATTCGCCACAGTCATTCGACTGCTGTTATCACCTATTAGCTTGGTATCTACACCACCCTTCCTCTTAATGTCCATTCCCCTACTCACTGCTATATCCTTTCCTATTTCATTTTCCTCCTTCTCAATGTTAAAATCAAGCGTGGAGATTACCTGGGCATCTCCCAACCATCTCCCCCAAATTCCTAGTTTAAAGCTCTCTTAATCAGTTGTGCCCATCTCCATCCTAGAAATCTATTTCCCTCCCTGTTGAGGTGAAGTCCATCCCAAGAGAACAGTCCTCTGTCCATGAATGCCTCCCAGTGACCCTACATCCCAAAGCCCTCCTTATAGCACCGCTGCCTGAGCCATCAGTTGATCATCATAATCTTGTCATGCCTTTGTTGTCCTCCTCTAGGGACAGGCAGAATCCCACTGAAGATAACCTGAGCCTCGATTTCCTTAAGAGTCTTCCCCAGACTGGCATAGTCTCCTTTGATACATTCCAGTGAGAATCTAGCCGTATCATTTGTTCCCACATGAAGGAGAATCAGTGGATTCTTTTCTGCTCCCGCTAGGATCCTCTTCATCCTCTGGTTCACATCTCATATCCTAGCACCGGGCAGGCACCACACCCTTCTGTTTTCCGGATCAGCTCTAGTTACAGGCCTATCTGTTCTTCTCAGGAGGGAGTCCCCAGTCATGTAGACCTGCCTTTTCCTGGTGACAGTGCGATTCTCCAGCGTCTCCCCTGTTCTTTCTGGCTGCAAGTCCTCTTGTCTTCTATTCTCGCTTTCAATCTTCTGCAACCCATCCTGGAGCTCCCTGGGGCTCTTATTTGGTGGTATCTCCATTGGCTTATCCACTCTTTGTACAGGACTAGCTGCTCTTCTCTTCTTCCTTGCCCTCCCATCTTCAGTTACTGCTTGCTGCACCCCTTCTTCATTTTCCAACTCCGCAAACCTGTTCCTGAGCTCTATTTCTCCTTCACTAGCCCGTCTTTTCCTCTGCCTGGTTCTTGTAGTTGCATGCTTCCACTGGCCACTTTCCTCACTCAGCAGTCTCCCCTCAGAGTTCTTTGGTCCTGCTTCCATCTGCGAGTCTGGGCTTTACCCTTCAGCCTCCTCATGCCTTTGCTCCATCATCTGCTCGAACCCCCTTCTAAACTCAACCAGAGTTTCCATCTGCATCTCCAAGCCCCAGATCTTCTCTTCCATCAGCTGTATCAGGCGACACTTCATACAAACAAAGCTCTTTCGTGGTATCCCCTCCAGGATTATGTACATCCCGCAGCTTCCATATCCAGTCATCTTCATTGTCTCTTCCACTGCTTGGGTCACTACCACTGCTGCTTCTGTATCTGGCATAGCTTCCTCACTATCACCTATGTTCTGTCAGTGCAAGGGGAAAAAAAGCAAAAGAACACACACCAAAAACCACCCCACCAAAACAAACCCGCAGTGACCACCGCAACAATACCAGAACCCTACACACTCCCTCCGCAAACTCCCCTTGTAAACTCCCACTCAAACTCCTCTGTTTGCAGCTCTGTTTGCTGGCTCCTGGCTCCTTTATTTAGTTTGTAAACTCTTTGTCCCTTACTGTTGACATGTCTATACGCTGGGTGCTTCAGTGGCATTACAGTTCTTGTAGTTATGCTGCTGTAGTGCTGAAGTGTAGATGTTTCCTACATTGATGGAAGGGGATTTTCCTTTGATGTAGTTGACCCACCTCCTTGAGCAGTGATAACTAGGTCGATGGAGGTCAGCTAACTAGGGCTCTTGGGTGTGAATTTCTCACACCCTTGAGTGACATAGCTAGGTTGATCTAAATTTTAAATGTAGACCAAAGCTATTTGTTTGTACAACGCTTGGAACCAATAGAGCTTTGATCTCAGTTGGGGCAATTAGGTGCTTTCGTAGTACATGTAATAATAGTATTTTAAGTTTTCATTTCACCTAATTCACATTCCTCTACAAACTCTCATAAACGTAAGACTTTTTTTTTGCTGTCTAATACATGGGACACTTGACTGTCAGATCTGGGTTATAATTTTGTTCTGCCTTTGATGCGCTGTGTGATTTTAAGCAAGTCACTCAACATCTCTGTGCTTAATCTGTGAAATGTGGCTAATGATGCTTACTTTTCTAAGATCTATAAATGAAAAGTATTATAAAATTGCTTATTGTATATAGGCAACCATAGGAAGAAAACCCATCTTACCTTTTTCTATACAAACACAGTGCTGATTCCATGCAATGGTAAATAATCTAATAATTGGTGCTAGGAAGTAAATAACATTTTGGCAGCAGCTGGCTGTACATAATACTTCTGGAGTTTGCTAAATCACTGAATCATCTGTGATCATGATATGGTGACCTATTCTTATAAATATTCATTTGTGTAAAATTAAAAAGTGAATCTCCAAGGTTTGCTTTTATTTTTTTTGCAGTGTAGTTTGTCTGCTTTTGTAAGTTAGATTTGCATTACCTAATTTGATAGAAAGAAATGTATCAGGCAGTTTCACCAGACCAAAATATGAGGCTATTTTTTAATGCGAAGCATTTTTGTTGTGTAGAAAATTAAACATAAGCATTTTTTTGGCATGAGCTTTACCCTGATGATGAAAATGGATTTCTGAGTGTTTCTAGAACTTTAGCTTTCTTTTTTTTTTTTTAAGTTATGTTTCTTTGACATATTTACACGAACATATATTTGAAAGATTTTGGCATGAGAAACATTAGGTTACAATTTTATTCTGTTACTAGAACCAAAATTAAAGTGAAGAGATGAGAATATAAAGGTTCTTGTAATGTCTATTGGGAGGCAATATAAAGTTCTAGAACTATCTAGAAGCTTACATGGGATAGGGAGTGGATGGGATTAATTGGTAACTGGAAAGAGAGGTGTGGCTAGTGCATGGACTCCACTGTATTTGGATTTTGTACATGGAGGATTGAATGTGAAACTTCAGAGGGCTTGATTTCCTATAGGCAGGAAACTTCTGGAAAGTGGCCAGGATATCTACTAACATGGTTCTAGATAAAGCTTATTTTTCAATGTTGAATTCACTAGGTGATTGTTTCTCATTCTACTTGTAATAAAAGTGAAAGCTACTAATCAACTGTAAATGACTGACTGACTGATTAATAGTGTTTAATCAGTAACAAATATTAGCCTATGTATTTCTGACTCAGTATGCCTAAGATTGAAAGAAATAGTAGGAAACAAGAAATTGAATGGAATTTAGTAATGAAAATAGATAATTCCTCTAAAATAATATATAAATACGTCAGGAGTCATGGAGAAGCAAGAGAGGATTTGTGCTCCTCTGGAAAGTGCAGATAACCAATTTATTTGGATTCTTCCTGATCAAATTATTTTAGTGATGTGAAAGAACAGAATGTTGTTTGATCCTGATTGCCATAATTGAAAAATAGCTTTGATTATGATGTAATTTCCTGTTCTAGGCCATCTAACAATTTTTGTTCATCAGCTTTATTTTGGAATAAACTTTGTTAGTCACAGTTATTCACAAATAGCAAAAAATCAATTGGTGAATATGCAAAAAACAACTAGCAATCTCCTCCACTCCTGCCACATCCCATCTAAAAGACAAAGATTTAAATTTTCTTACCAAATTGCTAACCTTCTTTTAAGCTAACAACACAGTCTTCAATATACCACAAAATGAATGGTTTAAAGGAATTGACTGAAGCTTTTAATATATTCCTGCAGACAGACTTAAATGTGTAGGTCCAAGGCTAGTCACTGTAACTGAAGAAAGAGGAGAAAATTAAGGAAGAACTTAGTCATCGTTGACAGTAATGCAAACTATTTGTTCAAATGTTAGAAATAACCTGATATCTACAAGCTTCTGTGCAGGGAAAAATGTATTCCTACCTAATTCTATAAACCTTAATTTGAAAACTGAGTATATATCCAACTTGCTGCTGGCGGCATTCATCAGTGAAGAGAAAAGTATGACAAAACAGGGCTTTGCCATTTGCTCAAACAATGGAAATAAAATGGAAAAGATGAGAATGTCTTAGGTACAATTGTTTTGAAATTTCTGACATATGAGTGTTCAGCACACTTCTTGTTGAAGACAACATGATCCTTAAAACACATTGTGGAAGTTCAAAACATTTTCTGCAACCACTGCATCAGCTTTACAGATGTAGAGGAATTAGAAAAAGAGGACTGATGCTCCAACTTCTCAATGACACTTGAAACTCTTAAGAAGATTGTGGTCCCAATTCTGGGTCATGTTCCAAACCCCTTCGTGTTTCTGTAGTGGTGCAAAGGGTCTGGAAGGCTGCCCAAGTTCAGAGTTTCCTCTATGCATGGGAGAATCTCCAGCTTGTGTAGGTCCAGTGTAGCCAGCCCTACACCACTCCTACCAGTTTTCTCCATTAAAGGAGGTATGATTGGAGCTGCTGCATTGCCCACTTGGTGTAATTGCCCCAGCGTCCCATTAGAAGCTGGCAGAATTTAGAACAGTCCTGTGACAAATAAGTAACAATATGCAGGTTAATTATATTTGTATGAAAGTCTGCAAATAGCACAATATCTTATGCTTTAAACCAGCAATTCTCTGAGAGCCTTACTGTTTTGTCAGTTGGTCAGTAGTACTTTCTGTCAGTTTTGGTGTTTTGGGTTGAATAAACACACACCGTTTTCAACATTCAAATGGTTCTTTGTCATCAGAGTGTGTAGATCAGCAGTTTTCAAACTTTTTGAATTGAAGCCCCCATTTGAGTTACTATTTTTGGTTGCGCCCTCTGAACCCAGAGAAAAATAGACACATGCAAAAGTATGCTTGATAGCCCACTCATAAACCTAACAGAGACTTTGGCACAACTTTAATTGAATTACCTATACACCTGTAAGTTTCAAATACACACGTGCACAGCCATGGCTTCCTCAGCAACAGGCTGCTTCTCCCTTGCAGCCAGACTGCACCGCTAGGGGAGGGCCAATACCTACCCCTCTGCCTCTCCCCCCTCAGATTTTCAGGGTGGGGAAGGAGCATGTGACAGTATCTGGGGGTGGAGCCAGCTCTGGTTGCGGAGGCTGCTGGGAACGGAAATTGGCACAGTCGCGGCAGATGTTGACACTGACCCACAGGCTGGGTGGCCTGCTGAGGTGCATCGGGGGGGTGGAGGTGGCTCTCTCTCCTTGCTCCAAATGGAGGCTGGCCCCAGCCCCACCGTGCCTGGCTGGCACAGTATTCGCCTCCCCCACTTCCTCCAGCTCCTCTAGTGGTGAGCGCCCCCACAGTTTGAAAACCTCAGGTGCAGATAGTTTTTTCAGATAAGTAAGAGTGAGTATGTGGGAGAAATAGAGTCCCTCAGTTGCTGTAATTACAGGAAGAAGAGTGAATGTTCTTAGCAATATGTGGATATTGAGAGAGAATATTAGAACACTTTGAGCAGGAATTTCAGTAATGGAAAGAACTCTTTTGCTTGCCAGTAAATCTTCCATTGCTGATACTCAGTAAATTCTTAATGTTTATTATCAGGTTTAACTGTGGGCAGTAAGGGCTAAGAATCTGATCAAGATTCACCTTAATTGTGTTTCCTAAAATACTTACATAGTAGAACAATAAAAATGGAGAAATTTAGTTGCATGAGTCAAGCATTGATAAGTGGAAGAAATAGTGAACATCTGCAATTCTGTATGATGTCTGATGGTGTATTCTGCTAGTGGTATTGTCACTTGACTCTATGGGCATTGAAAATTCTAGATCACTTCAATTCTCATTTTTTGTTTTGCGAAATGTCTTTTTAATTCATCTTCACTTTGTCACATTTGTAAAATCCATGTTGCTGTATTAATATGGTTGTTGGCAATTCCATTGTGGTGCTCTGTATTCCAATGCTGATACTTTATCTCAGAAGATACTTTCTTATGAATATTGAATACGATAAACTCTGTATTCTGTTATGAAGGAGAATATTCCAACTTTGAGTCCCCTTGAGTTTTGAAAATGGGTGAAGTTGATGGAAAATGACAGCATCATGGTGATCGACTCATAGTGGTAATACATATGCAGGGCTATTTACTTGTTATGTCCTTGGAAATTCTCTTGCCGTGATACAGATCACACTTTTGGAAAGCTATTGATAATAATGTTCTAATTTGTAATTGTTGGGGTACACTTACAGGAATCTCACTAGATTTAGTGATATTAGGCGGTGACTTATACAATTGACATACAGTAAAACTGGATGCTTTGAGTGAATTCCTGAACTCCAGAATAGCATTAATTCATTGCTTAAGTACCATCAAAGTCTAAACCTTACTAGTACAATGAAATTTACTTTTTTAGTTTGCAGTTCAGTCAAACTCTTCTCCACTATGCCACTTCCTCTCTTGACATTGAGAGAGGGGACCATTCCCCTCAGTGATGTAGACTAAAGGGTGTAGGCTAGTTGTCCAAGTAACTTTTATTGGTACTGATAGAGGTGCTCTGAACCATGGAAGCTGAGAATCCAGTGTAGAAACTTAAAACCAAAAACAAAAACCCACCTTCTGTTCTCGGTTGCAGTAGAGTTGCATGAAATATATGAAGCTATTTGGCTTCATATTATTTACATTTGAGGAAATGATAGTATATTTTCATCAGTGTTGCAGTGAGGAACATCATAGTGTAGTTTTCAGTTAAAAAAATACTTCTGAGACTTTTGGCCAATGATTATACCAACTATTTCAAAGGATTACCTGGAAAACAGTTCCCGCTTCAAAGTATTTCTTAAACGAAGGAAATAATTTTCTGTTTCTGAACAATTTTCTCTTTAAGATTTTGTTTCAGTTTCCAGAAATTCCTTGTAGAGCAAATGTTTGGATGTAGTCTTTTACATTCTAAAACTCAGAATGGCCATATTTTCCACATAGGTACACTGTTTGATGACAGATTTACAAATTACACATAATTTCACACTGTTTTAATTTTTAAGGGTAAAGTTATTTCATAGTTTGTTACTTTTTTAGGGAAATGAGAAGACTAAATGATATGGTAGTAAACTGTTTTATTTTCTTCTCAGTTTTACTCATAAAAAATAGGGGGCACTGCTTTTGAACTTAATTGAAATACACTGGGTTTACATGCGCTTTGGGGAGGGACAAAGTAGTAAAAATTAGATTTTTTTTTTAACTTAAAAAACAAAAAGGAGAGAGTGCCTCTCTTAAACAGTGAAAGTTGGCCTGTATTCAATGCAGTAAATAGTGTTCACATGTTGTGTGGTAATGATTACTTTAATCTATGAAAGCAGGGGTTTTGGAATTCTTGGTTGGATTTGTCAGGATATTCAAAAGAAAGGGAGCTATTATTGGGACTACTACCAGCAAAAACTGCCCAGTAAAAATGGTGTTTAACACAAAGCAAAGGACATTAGTACTAATTTAAGCAGTAGTCTTTCCCAGGGAGATATGTTTGAAATAAATCCTTGATATAAAAAGGGTCTGTGAGTTTCATATATTTGCCTATGCCTTTTTCACTTTGAGTATTTAGTATGAATTTTTCAGAAAAGCAGAAAAGAGAGACAAAGATAGCTGATGTGGACACAATGGAAAATGAGGACAAATGCATGTGGAATTAAGCCACAGGCTGCAATTTTTATTAAACTTTAACACAGGGAAAGAGTGCTACTTGCCCATCACTCATGCTCTCCTACACCAGGCATTTAATTGGTTCCAGTGAGGGAGGTTACAGGGCTCCTTACCATATAACTTGTGGTAGGCATTCCTCAACCTACCCCACCAGGACTCAGCTCTCTCTGAGACCTAGCATCCCCCCCTTCCATGAGTGGGACAGAGGATCATAAGGGTGAGGACCTTAGCCCATGAGGGCCATAAGGTCTCACCTTATCCCACGAGCCCAAGGCCCATCACCAAAATCCCAGATCTTTTGCCTCTGGGAACCGTTCATTTTATCCTTTTAACCACACTGCAAACCAGCTGCAAGTTGCGAAAAATTAACAACTCAACCCAAATACCTCAGTACCACCTTCCTATTTAACCTGCTGTAGCTTGAGGGTGCTGTGAGGAAGGTGAAAAACTCCCTGGTCCTCTGCCAATTGGCCTATGGGAGAAAAAAATTCCTTGACTCCCAAACTAGTGATTGGCTAGACCCACAGCATTTGTCAGGCCAGATTCCCATTCCTAGTTCAGGGTGGGGCTGCTGGAATGGATCTGAAAGACGTTCCACCTGGCTCCTGCTCCAGGTAAAATCCTGGGAGCTGGGGAGTGTTGGCCAGTCAGTACCCCTTCCCCACAATTGGCGAATGGGTACCAGAAACTCCCAGCGGGAGGAGGTATCTGGTGTCCTTCAGCAAATGTTTCCCTCCCTTACTCCTTGGACTGTCCTCTTTCATTGCTGCTCCCATCAAGTTCTCCCACCCATTGAGGCTGGTGGGTGGTATTCATAACTGGTATTAACATAACTTGGCTACAGATTTGTTAGAGGGAATGGAGAAAGTTTCACCTTCACTGTTCTATGTTAAATGAGAGAAAATGCCATAGAAAGATTTTTAGACAAAATATGAACCAAAATATATAAAAAGGATGAACAATCCTAGTAAACTAGACTGAAGGAAAACAACTACTGAAGAAACCTAAAGCACAGACACCTCCAGTTACATAATAAATTGTGAGTGTGGGTGTATGCACGTGCATGCATACACACAGAGAAGGCAAAGAGGGAGGGAAGGGAGCTAAATTTTTATTCAGCCTTTTGATGTGATTATAAGAGTAGCAAATGCTAACTTTCTCAAATTGGAAATGTTTTTCTGGCCTTTCACTGAAGGGGGTCTTAATATTTTAAGATAATATTTTAACTAGGATCACGTAATGGTTTTTTGTTTACCATGAACACCATTTATTTTGATGTTAAGATCCTAATTCTTTGGTTGGTAAGGGAAATTGAAAACGCAATATGTCTCCAAGTAAATCTTTCACTATTTAGAGTAAACTCTTCTTCATATCTCTTACTGTAGATGTGACAATTAATTTTGGGACCCAGATTGATAAGGATGAGTGAAACTGAAAAAGAGAAGTAGAAACAAATAGATGAGCTCTGTTTCTGATTGATGCAGTCTCCTTCATCCTTTACCTCTTTTATCCAGCTAAGCTACAGTTCTCACCAACTGG
This sequence comes from Emydura macquarii macquarii, assembly GCF_026122565.2. Taxonomy (NCBI): domain Eukaryota; kingdom Metazoa; phylum Chordata; order Testudines; family Chelidae; genus Emydura; species Emydura macquarii. Next base: position 40,240,522 of record NW_027132559.1, on the reverse strand, counting down.
CAGAATCCTGTTAACTCTTTATGTCAACAACAAGGTCAGGAAGATAAATGATTGAAAGTTACTGAGTTCATAGTAAGTTTCAGAAGCACTAGATTGAGTATAATTTCCTAATTTGTCTATTACATAAAGCATGCAAAGTGTTCCAATGTCATGGTTACCAGATAATGCCTCTACAGAAGGGAAAACGTGGACAAAAGAAGGGGGGAAAGAAGATAGTACTGTGAAACTTCGCACAGTAGTTATGCTTAAAATTTTTCCAATTGTTTATTCAATTTAAGGTACATTATAAACTTTATTTTAGTGCAATGAGATGATGAAAAGTACCATTCTAGGTCATAGTAAGTTTGCAGGTTTGGATTTAAAATTTTGAACTTATTCATGAATAACAATTAGGGCATAATTTGAGAATTGCCTTTGGAAAATATTGTCAAATGCTGCAAATAATCTGGGGTCTGTGGGCTGGTAGGCCCCATTACTGTCAGAGGGTATTGTGTGAATCCTGGCAAACTCTAGAATTATTTAATAGTTCTATCTTAATTTACTAGCTCAAAAATTTTGGATTCACATCCAGACATCTGAATTCAGACCAGTGATGTCTTGTAAGCATCTACCTGCTCTAATCTCTCACTTTGAAGACTTTCTTACCTATAGTACTCATCTTTGAGAAGGAGAGGCTTAGGCGAGTAGTGTCTCTGTGTTCCTAGCAGCGATCAAATGCTTAAATTTGATGACCCAGCTGCTGCTGCTGTTCCAAGACTCATTTGATTCAGCAACAGGGAATTTGCTATTACTGGGCAAATGGCTATGACAGATATCTTCCCGTGGAGGATGATACTGTATATAGAAAGCATAAGCAAAAAGGTAATCTAAGCTTGGCATGTCAAATAAGTTTATAGAGAGAGAGATAATAGCATTTTTTTCAGAGTTGTAGGAAGATCCAAAAGAGAGGGTTTTAAAAAAATCCAAAATTATCACAGAGTTCAGTCTAGTTCCCTGTCTAATTATCTCCATCTAGTTCCTTGTCTTCCAAGAGGAGGGCAACTTTTTCCCTTCATTGCATACTCCCATCCTACCTATCCCTGCCAGCTAGAGCCAGTGCAAGAGTATTAGGCACCCTAAGCAAATCTTCAGCCTTGTGTGCCGTCCCTCCACCCCCACAATTAACTTTTGAAAAAGAATATCATGCGTTAATATGAATAAAAATTCTGCATTTATAATTACAGATTTATTTTACATGAAAAAGAGAGAATATTATGATAATGATTGTACATTCTCATTGATCTTTCTTTTTCACTGCTGAAGCCTGTTTCTTTACCTATGTAGTTTCATGAATAATTCATTCCATTTTTTTGCCACCCATCCCCCTAATTTTGCCACTCTAGGCGACCGCCTAGTTTGCCTAGTGGTTGCACTGGCCCTTCTGCCAGCCTTCATCGGCCAAGTTTTAAACTTCCAGACAAGTACCTTCACTTTTTCTACCATGCTGCACCCTATGCATAAGAGAACCTCCCTGTAAACTTATGCAAAGACATCCCATTATCCTCCTTCAAACCCATCGTTAACTCTTCTCATATGTGATGTCTACAAAAATCTTGACATGATTTGGCAGCTGGTGTGCTGTGATTGCTGTCTATCATTTTGTACAGTGTTACTTCATTATTACCTTGTGCTTCGCTGTGTCTGTTGTTATCCCCTTATTGTGTCTTGTCTTATACTTATTGTAAGCTCTTAAGGCGGGGACCATATTTTTGTTATGGGTTTGTATAGTATCCAGTATAATGAGATGGTGGTTCACAATTGGGGTACTAGGCACTACCACAGTACAAATAACAACGCTTTCCATATCAGAGAGATCAGATTTCGGTATTCAGTGTAGGCTGATCTCAAATTAATCCTCTACAATGATGACTCTGAAGGTTATTAACACAGAGCTAGTCACACATTTTTTAATGGAACAGTTTCCCATGGGAAAATACAGTTTTGTCAAAATTTGAAATGTTTAGTCGGAATGTGTTGATTTCAACAAAATTTACCAGAAGAATGTTCCAAATCTCAACAAAACCAAAATCTTCCACAAAATGGAATTACCATTCTCCTCCCAGCTATAATGTTTGGAATTCTTGAAACTATAGTGGCAAACATCTGGGCTTCTGCTAGACTTCCTGTTTGGGCCCATTCATCTAGCCTGATGTACCAAACATGGGTATTAAAACTCTCTTCTGCTAAGGGAATGCTGTGGCTGCTTACCTTAGACAAGGTAAAAAAAAATTACACCTGATATTATTGTCTGTCTATGAAGTGCTGTAGTTTAGCGAATATATCTAAGGGCTGGTCTGAATTGGGAATTTACATGGGCAGAGCTATGTCACTCAAGGGTGTAAAAAATCCACATCTCTAAGCAACATAGTTAAGTAGATCTAACTCCTGGTATAAACAGTGCTAGGCTGATTGAAGGAATGCTTCCGCTGACCTAACTATTGCCTTTTGGGGAGGTCAATTATATACGCTGATGGAAGAACCCCTTCCTTCTGCGTAGGTAGTGTTTATAGTAATCGCAGCAGTAGCTCTGTTGCAGTGTTTTAAGTATAGACATACCCTGGGAGCTTATCAGCCTCTGATTTTATTTTCCATTTATAAGGTATATGCTGTCTCATTTTTTAGAAGGCTGAATTTGAAATAATGTATTTTCTTCTTTATAGGTTTAATTAGCATTATTGACTCTATGATTCTTTAGCACTGTTGATTATTTAAACATGCCAAGAAATTCCAAGGGTCATGGTGGATTCTCATTCACTGACCATTTTAAAATCAAGATTGGATGTTTTTCTAAAAGATATGCTCTAGAATTATTTTGGGGAATTTTTATGGCCTGTCTTTATAGAGCAAGTTAGACTACATGATCACAGTGGCCTCTTCAGGTCATGTTTTTGTCTCTTAAGAATTCTCATGATGTTTTTACTGATATGTTTAAAACTTGTTTGAGGGAAGTCCTTAAGGGAGGAGTTACTTCCTCGTTTTTTGTTTTTGCTTTTTCTTGGCTCTTTAGGTATAGCTGAATGTCAATTTGGAGTATATGCTAGATACTGTTCTAGTCCCAGATCTTTAGTGCAAAAGTAAGATACTGTTTCAAACAGAACCTAGGTATCTACTTTTAGTCTAATTCTAAAGTTAGGCAAAGACTGGATTTCTAAGTCTGCCCAGCAGTACCATGCAGGTTTCCATGATCATAAAGTCCTGATCTATCATGATGTTGCATATGTTATTTTGCAATGTAAATACATTTTTGTTGTTTAATGAGCGCAAACAAATTCAAGCTGAGACTAGACTTACTCATGTTTACTAATTTATAATCATATGTATGCTCTCTTTGATCTGGATCAGATGAAGGAATTTATAAATGTGTATGTGTCGGGGGAATCAATGGTATTTCCCTGTCCTGCATTTTCTCTTTTATTGTGGTGGAAGATTCCACTGAAGCTGTAGAATATTTGATTTATTATTTGAAATATAAACTAACTACTCGATACACAATAGAGTTTCTTTGTGTTTGTATAAAATGATGGTTACTAATTTAAATTGGCAATATTTGACTCTCTTTATTACTGTTTTTTTTTCTGTTTCAGTTTAACTGATGAGAGCATTTTTACTGGATATTTTTGTCTTTGTGGTTTTTCAAAAAATTATTTTTAAACCAAAAAGAGAGAGAGGTGATTTGATATTTTCTTATTTTCAAGAAGCAGGAATATGCACCATGAAAGCATTTACATTACTTTCATTCCAGTAATCAAACACATATACTAAAGAAATATCTCTTTTGGTAGTGGCAGGTCAAGAAGTAGATGAACTCAGGGAGGAAAATTAGATTGGTATCAATCAACATATCTCCAAAAATAGTCAAGCATCACCCAGTTATTCAGCAGTGTTCCCAGGGCAGTAACTGGTTAAAGATGAGACTGTTATTGGTCAAGGAAGTCTGGATCACATCTGCAGTGGATACAAAGGTACTAGATGGGACTTGTGGGTGGAGAAAGAAATAAACAATTGAGCTGAAGAAACTTCAGCTATACCAGATTCTTTCAGTTGTTTATCGAGATTGGAACTTCATAAACAATTCTGTTGATGAGCAGTAGGGTATAGAATCTGGTTCATTCTGTGTTATCTCTGCTGTGCAAACAAGTGAAAAGCAGTAAATACTTCTTGCCACTAAAATTCTTACCACTAAAATTAGCAGGTACAGTCAGAGTGTAAATACACATAGGGAGCAGAACTTACATAGTCATTTTTACATAGGATATATCTATACTGACGATGGCAAAGTCGCCGCCGTCAGATCGACCTATCTGGATCAATTGAGTGGTCAGTGAAGACCTGCTCAGTCGATCCAGAAGTCAACGCTAGTAAACCACCCCCTGCATAGCGCTGCGTCAACGGGAACATGGTTCCCGTCGGCGCAGTGCAGTGAAGACGCCATGCAGAAGGGAAGCATAGCAGTTGATTGGGAGTTACACAAGCTACTCTGCATAGCTTGCGTAACTCCTGTTGACTGCCGCCGAATTGCCAGGTAAGTGTAGACCAGGCCATAGTCATTTTTCAGTGTATAATCACATTTTTAACTGCCAAAAGGTTGTCATGTTAATTATTTTATTCATTTCTATAATGCCTCTCTTTGCCATAGTTGCATGCATATTTACATAAAATACATCACTTATAGAAAACGGTTAGGCAAAAATACTATTTAAAACAATAAAATATCTTTTGCTTGGTAGTATAGAGCTCCTCATGCTCTTGGAGGACAATTATAATCGGGGCCCTGGATTGAGAGTTCCTTGTCATTTGCTTAGAGAGTTTAAAGAACATCTTGATTTATAGTAGACAATAGAATAGGGTTAAAATATTTCAAGTTGTCTTATGAAGTGTACCATAATATTTAGTTTGGTTGCACACCACTATGAAAGAGCTCTCAGAAGAGAGGATCCTGAAAAGTGCTTTTTGTTTCTGATTGTTGGTGGGAAACTGTATCAGCTACCTCTGGCATCTCCTTAGAGATTCCCATCATACAAAGGGACTTGTGCACCCAATACGTCCGTGAAAAGTAATCCAAGTAGGACAGTATTTTCTCTATGTTTTATTTTAGTTTGTGAAAAGAATTAGGAAATAGAGCTATGGGAATAAACAATATTTGATTTGGTGGCTGAACTGAAAAATTGAAAAAAACCCAAAAACATTTCAGATTGACCCACAACAAAATGGTTTATTTTCCAGTTTCTTTAATCTTTTTAAAAATAAAATTGCAGGAAAATTCTGAACAAAAAGGCATATTGAACTGAAAAATCAAAATGTTTCATTTTGAAAATGTCAAAAAAACATAAAAATGACCATCCTGTGTCAGACCAATGGTCCATCTAGCTCTGTAATCTGTCTTCTGACAGTGGCCAATGCCAGGTGCTTCAGAGGAATAAACAGAACAGGTAATCATCAAGTGATCCATTCTCTGTCACTCATTCTTATCTTCTGGCAAACAGAGGTTAGGGACACTTCAGAGCATGGTTTTGCATCTCTTACCCATCCTGGCTAGTAGCCATTGAAGACCTATCCTTCATGAACGTATCTAGTTCTTTTTTGAACCCTTTTACAGTTTTGGCCCTCACAGCATCCTTTGGCAAAGAGTTCTACGGGTTGACTTTCATTTAGTGATCTTTAGCTCTTGTGTTATGAGAAGAAGTATATAACACTTCCTTATTTACTTTCTCCACACCAGTCATGATTTTATAGACCTGTATCATATCCCCCTTTAGTTATCTCTTTTCCAAGCTGAAAAGTCCCAGTCTTATTAATCTTTTCTCGTATGGAAGCTGTTCTATACCCCTCATCATTTTTGTTAATCCTTTCTATAACTTTTCCAATTCCAATATATCTTTTTTGAGATGGGACAACCAGATCTGCATGCAGTATTCAAGATATGGGCGTACCATGGATTTATAAAGAGGCAATGTGATATTTTCTGTCTTATTATCCCTTTCCTAATGATTCCCAACATTGTTAGTTTTTTTGACTGTCGCTGCACATTGAGTGGATGTTTTCAGAGAACTATCCACAATGACTCCAAGGTGTCTTTCTTGAGTGATAACAGCTAATCGAGACCCATCATTTTGTAGGTATCATTGGGATTATCTTTTCCAATGTGCATTACTTTGCATTTATCAACATTGAATTTCATCTGCCATTTTGTTGCCCAGTCACCCAGTTTTGTGAGATCCCTTTGTAACTCTTCACAGTCTGCTTTGGACTAACTATCTTGAGTAATTTTGTATCATCTGCAAATTTTGTCATCTCATTGTTATCCCTTTTTCCAGGTAATTTCTTTGGATGTCCGTTGTACTTGACAATGAGTGTAGAGGAGGGAAATTTAGCACTTGTTAGCTCAGCGATGAGAAGTGAGCATTTGAAAGATAGCCTCTGTGACAGTTTGGGCAGGAGAAACTGGAGAGCTGCTTGATATTATGCCGTTGAATATGGGGCTGTTGATATGCTGCCTTTCTGTGCACGACAACTGCCTGGATAGAATCATACACTACAGATCTCCATTTACATACATTTCTGGCAACTTCTTCCCAGTTCTCTATTTGCTTTCTTCACATTCCTTTTCACATCCTTATAGCCCAACTTTTGCTCTCCTCTATCGTGTTTCTCTTCCTTGAGTTCACCATGGAGGAGAATCTTTGGGAGCCGATGGTGTGGCCTACAGACAATATGACCGGTCCATCTCAGCTGTGCAGCTGCTATAAGTGCCTCAATACTGGGCATGCCAACTCTTCTCAATACCTCGGTGTTTGGAACTCGATCTTGCCATTTAATTCATAGAAGCCGCTGCGGATGTCTCAGTTGCAGGCTTGTAAGCTTTTTGATATGTTGCCTATATAGAGTTATTGTTTCTATAGAATACAGAAGTGCAGTCAGCACCACAGCACGATAGACCTTCATCTTAGTTGCTGTTGTGATGCTGTGCTGATACCAAAGATGTTTTGATAGTCCTCCAAACACTTTGGAGGCTGACTGAATGCGATATGCAACTTCTGCATCAGGGATATTATCGCTGACAACTGTGCTTCCTACATATATAAAAGTGTTGAGATATTTAAGAGTTGCCCCATTGACAAGAACTTCAGATACAGCATCACTGCCTACATTTTGTCCATTGGATGGTTGGTAATGAAATTTCGTTTGACTGGTATTTATCTTTAATTCGAATTGTTTTGCTGCTGACACAAAGCTAGTTCTTATCTCTTGGATGTCTCTGAGCGAATGAGCGCTACTGCTGAATCATCTGCAAAGAGAAGGTCTCTAATACATTCTTTTCACACCTTGGAGCTGACATGTAATCTAGCCAAGTTAAATAGCTTCCCATCCGTTCTAGTGTGAATATAGACCCCTAAACTGAGGTTTTCTGACATTGTCGTGAGGACGCCAGCTAAAAACATAGTAAAAAGTGTGGGAGCAAGGACACAGCCTTTTCTCACGCCATGGCATATATCAAATGAGTCAGTAACATTTCCTGCCCCAGAGACTCTACCATTCCATCATGACATTTTTGTATTATTTAAACAAATTGTTCTGGACAGCCATATAGTTTAAGAAACCTCCATAGGGTTTCTCTATCCACTATGTCAAAGGCCTTGGAAAAGTCAACAACTACTGCAAAGAGGTCTTGATTTTGCTCACGAGCCTTTTCTTGTAATTGCTTTATGGATAAAATCATGTCATTGGTTGATCTTTTTGCATGAAAACCATATTGACTTTCAGGAAGAACACTTTCTGATATATTTTTAAATCTGTTTAAAAGAAGTTTAGCCAAGATCTTTCCAGCAACTGATAACAGAGCTATACTACAATGATTATCGCAGACAGCCCTTTCACCAGATCATTTATGAATATGTTGAACGGTACTGGTCCCAGTACAGACACCTGAAGGACACCACTATTTACTCCATTCTGAAAACTGACCATTTATTCTTACCCTTTGTTTCCTATCTTTTAACCAGTTACTGATCCAGGAGAGGATCTTCCCTATTATCACATGACAGCTTACTTTGCTTAAGAATCTTTGATGAGGGACCTTGTCAAAGGCTTTTTGACGAAGGCTTTTTGAAAATCTATGTACACTGTATCCACATGCTTGTTGACCCCCTCAAACAATTCTAACAGATTGGTGAGGCATGATTTCCCTTTCCAAACCCATGTTTACTCTTCCCCAACAAATCATGTTCATCTGTGTGTCTGATAATTTTGTTCTTTACCATAGTTTCAACCAATTTGCCTACTGAAACAAAACATTTAGATTTTTTGAGAACTTATTTCTTTTTTAACTGAAACATTTTGGCAAATTCTATCTAAATTTGAAAATTAGTTTGGTCAACCTGAATCTGCATTTTTCTATCAAAGTTCTGGGTGAAAAACACAGCCCCGCTCTGTTATGAAATAATAGTTCTAATGTAACATTCTACAGTCCACTTTCACTCTTTCTTTCTGTAAGCAAACACAACACTTATTGACTTCTGTGGAAGATGCACCCTCTTCAAACAGTGATGAATTTGGTCAGATATGTTCTAAGTGAACATTAAACAATAAGCGTTACAATCACTCCAAGGTAAGTAATTTCTCAAATATCAGAGAGAGGAAATGTGAAGGAAAAAGAAGAGATACTATAGTTCATAGACTTACTCTTTACCCCATGAAGGTGATACTGTCAGTGAATTACAATAAATTCTGAGAGCAAACAGTAGAAAGAGAGAATCTACAGAAATCTAAAATTCCAAGGAAGGATGAGATATAGATGGTAGCTGTCATTGCTTGAGAAATTGTTGTGAAGAGGTCAGTGGACATATGACAGATTCAATAGAGGCCTAGCGCAGATGAGAGTATAGTAAAGTTCATGGCAGTGTGACACAATCAGATTGGGGGCATGTTGTCTTCCTAATGAGGGATGTAATAAGTTATTTGGAAGTGGTTCATATTGAGGCCTGAGGATTTAAGGCTGAAAAAACAGCTTGTTTTGGGCTGCTGTTAAGGGTACAGTGCAAAAATGATCTCAGTATTTTCAGTGTTTTTCTTTAGAGCTGGTTGAAACATTTTTTTACTAAATAAAATTTTACTAAAATCAGCTGTTTCGTCAAAGCTGAAACATTTTGCAGAGATGAAGGGATTTCAGTGCAGTTTTGGAGGAGGGTAGAGGAAGAGACTCTCACTCTGTCTAGCCTGGTGGTTAGGTAAGACTTCTCTGGGAAGAAAAACTTTGCTCTAAATCAGGTAGAGCAGGGACTTGAAGTGGGACTCCCACTTCCCAGACCAGTGCCCTAACTCAGTGGTTCTCAGCTGGGGTACACAGAGGTCACTTCAACTCATCTAGACATTTGCCTAGTTTTACAACAGGCTTCATAAAAAGCACTAGTGAAATCAGTACAAACTAAAATTTCATACAGACAGTGACTTGTTTTTATAGTGCTCTATATACCATACACTGAAATTTAAGTAATTTTTATATTCCAATCAATTTATTTTAAAGTTTTATAATTTATTTTGTAGTTATATGGTAAAAATGAGAAAGTAAGCAATTTTCAGTAATAGTGTGCTGCGACACTTTTTTGTATTTTTATGTCAGATTTTGTAAGCAAGTAGTTTTTAAGTGAGGTGAAACCTGGGGTACGCAATACAAATCAGACTTCTGAAAGGGGTACAGTAATCGGGAAAGGTTAGATAGCCACTGCCCTAACTGGACGGGGCACACATACTTTTGGTCTGACTCACTCAGTCTCTTCCTAAATTGAAAAGCTCAGGTTTCAGTCTCAAAAGAAATTTTTAAACCATGAAATGGAATTGTTGTCCTCTGGTCAGCTCTATTTTTCTTTGGCTCAAGTTCAACTTCAGCCATTAATACACAGCAATTTGTGGCATGCAATACTGGTATATAATTATTAAAACTGCACTGTAAAATATGAAATCGAAGACATTCTTAATACTCCGTTGCACCAAATGGAGGAATGAAAGATGTATCAAATGATGAAATTCCCTCGGGTGGTGCAGCAAGGCAGCAATTTGTCTGAAAGCTATACAGAAGGGTTAAATCTGGCCAGATCTCCATATGGTAAAGTATGCGTACTATGCACCTGATCTGTATGTGAAAGGATATACCTACCACTGATACACACGGCATCCTTTTAGATATCAAGATTAAATCAACAACTCTAAAACTATATTTGATTAACAAATCTTTCTCTCTTAATATGAATATACCCAGTTCTTTTTGTCTATTAAAAATTATGTTGTGTTTGGGTATTGTTACCTTGGAATTTTAATCATAATTACAAAAGATCTTGGTAACAGTTGCTTAGTAACACATTTTAGAAACAGATTTGTTGATTTATGATGATATATCTTATAAACCTCTAGAATTAAATATATTGCAAGATAAGCAAGCACACAGGATGAGGGATGCGTTTCTACTGACTGATTCTGGTAACCTTCACAATGTGTGGCCAGACCCCAAGATAGAATGACCTTGAACTGATTTATCTATTAAATAACTTGTATAACATGGGATTTATTTTTCTTACATGTCATTTTTGTTCTATCTTTATATCAGATTAAATTGCCCCACTGGAGTAGCACAATCTGGATGTTCATTTAGACTTGGGCACAGCAACTTGCTTACATGCAGGGTAGGAATTGTAATCCTAGAAGAGCAGCCATTTGTTAAGTCTGATACCAATGGCAAGGACAAGGTAGAAAATGGTGAGGAGCTTAAGGTTCTTTTTATACAATACAAAGCATGTTATGGATCAGAGACCATAAGATTTCTAAGGTAACATATTTTGAGAGCTAGGGGAAGATTCTGGAGAAATCTTGACTGCTGCATGTGTCTGAGAGTATGTAGTTAGTGTATATCAGTGTTTTCTGTACCTTGTAATGTGTCTTCCACCCGTTTTAAATGCAGGAGTCAAGTTGTTTACTGAATTCATGTATACGGATTAAGAAATTAAGCAATTTGTAGTGCTGGCATATTCTCTGTGTAGAAATTCTGTGAACGCAAAAACTTATTCAGCACCCCTGAGACAGATGGACTGTTATTAAAATCCTAGTGCCTACTATGAACACAGACCCAATCAAAGAAAAAAAAATCGCAAATAAAATTATTGCATTTATAAATGCAACAAAGCTAAACATCCTGTATCACGATTCTTGAATTCAATCAGCCTTTCTACATGTTTTTTGAAGCATAAAAAGAGAGTGTGTCCCTCAATTCTTATAATTGAAATAGTCCTCAGGGCAGGGACCTTGTCTCATTGTGCAGTGCCAAACACACTCTTGGTGTTTAACTAGGGTGACCAGATGTCCCTATTTTATAGGGATAGTCCTGATATTTGGGGCTTTTTCTTATATAGGCACCCATTACCTCCCACTCCCATCCCGATTTTTCACACTTGCTGTTTGGTGAGGCTATTTGCCTGTGTTTAACCGGTAATAATTGCCCTGACCTTCCGTCTAACACATCTCGTTCAACTCCTTGTGAAACAAAGTTCTCCATGTCCTCGTCTGAACCAAAAATATATAGAAGACTATTCAAGTTGATGCTTTTCTGATAGCAAAATGGATTCTTTTCTTTCACATCTTCAGAGGCTTTTTTCCCCCCATTTGTAACTAAACTAGGTTACTGTAGTCTGGATAAAGGAGATATTAAATATTTCAAAAAGCACCTTGCCCATGGCTCTATGGGATAGAGCTATGGATAGTATCTCGTAATATTTTCAAACACTGGTGTGCTATTACTGCTCTTCCACTGTCATCTTATTACTTTAGTGGAGACTTTGTGCTCGAACTAACCCACAGTGATTACTTTTGAATAACTGTCATAACCAAACATTTTCATTTTCAAAGAACTTCTAGTCACCCAGTTTTTTATTCCTTCAGGATTTCTTGTGCTGGTGACAAAATAATATGTATTTAATAGTGAAAATTTCAGTAGGACCTCTTTCTTATAACCTATCATTTGAATTGCAACATGCACATTTGTCACCTCTGTCTGCCTAATTCTGATAGGCAGTGACCCCATATGCTTAACTTGGCTTCTCTGGTTTCCCAATTTTGGAGAAATGTCTCAATAATAAAGATGAAACCGTTGTTAATACTTTGGTTTCCATACTAATTATATCTTAGCTTAAGAAATTTGCTTTCCTGGTGTCAGAGTTCTGTTGTTGTTGCATCAGAGCTGTATCTAGTCCTAGTCTTGCTTCTGGCAGCCCAGAAAGTTTGGACTGAGTTAATCAAATTTACACCTTGCCTGTGGGTTCACAGTGAAATTAAACTATGGGAAAATTGGGTTCATTCAAATGTCAACATTTTTTCACTTCAGGGCTTGTGAAATTGGGTCTCAGATAAAATTTTGTTGACCTCCTTTAGAACCAAACCTAGAAGGATTAATTCAGTTCAGCTATTTCCTAGTCCATGCTACTTCTTGGGTTAATGTTTTTAACATCTGCCATGTTCCCTGAGAACAGTGTTTTTCGCAGGCCAAAAGAGAGAATTTTACACAAAGTTTGTGTTTGGTTGTATTCTATTTGATTCTTTTTAAAGGAGTTAATGTGGTGGTTTTACGCTGAGCATTACTCAAAAAATTTCATTATCATTACAGTCTATTCAAATTCACTCAACACTGTAACCATCTCTTAAAGTATATATTTCATTTGAACATTATTTGAATATTTCCTAAGAATTGCTGAATTCTTTATTGGTCTCATAATTATTCAGTATTTGTGTTTACTTCTTCAGTCATTTTAAAAACAAAAGTAATACATAGACTATTAGTGGGAAAACTTTGAATAACAATCTGATTAGAAAAATTCTGTTTAAATCTCAACATTTTGAAAGTGAAGATGGCATTCCCCAATTCTTGGAAATTATTCAGGAAATAACTTGTTGCACACATGGGATACGGTTTGTCCCCAGAATTTAGACACTAGTACTGTTGTGAAGTGTGAGCTACAGGAACCTTCTGTGTACTAGCATGAAAAGTAACATAATTATGGCTTTTGCTTCCGAATTTGAATATCCAGTACTGCCACAGCATGTTTATATATAGTTAGATATAGATACAATGTAAGTTAAGCATTCATCCTTTGTTATAAAGGATGTTTGTGTGACAGACACCCTCTTGGCCAACTCACCAGGGATTGAACTGGGGATCTCCAGATCTCAGGTTTTGAACTGAAGAGCCATTGGTCTGTAGCAACTCTTATCTTCTGAATTGTCACAGAGCAGAAGTTATAACACACACTCCTAGTGGTTGCAATTGTATAGAAGCGGGATCTTTATTTTGTGAAAAATCATCAGTGACCATAATCCAGTAAAAGCCACTTATTAGGCCTCTAGGCAATTGTGTAATTCAAATGATTAATAAGTAGTTTAAAATGTCTCTTAGGAGGTACCTATCAATGCTTAATAGGCACCAATAGATTTTTTTTTTTTTTAAACAAGCCATCTTAAAGTAAAAAGTAATTTAATACTATTGTGTTATGCTCCTGTACGCACCAGGGGAATGTAAAGATTTAAAATGGAAGAATATTTGTTCTGAAAAGGTCCTTTTTCTAATTGAACTTTAATCTTTTTAGAAAAATATCAGGCAGACACTGATTGGCCTGTGCTTTGAGGACACATACTGATGGCAACAACAACAACAACAAAAAAAGGGTATTTACATAGGGTCCATTGTGCAGAAAGCTCTTCTTTGGTCACTCTTAAAGGTTTGTTTGCTAATTCAAAATCAATATTTTTTTCTCCCCAGACAGATTATTCTTTTCCCATGCAAATGCCACATTTGTTCATATATCTCTTTGAAAAAATTTATCTATATTAAACTTTACATATTTCCTCTTTGCCTGGCTATATATATATATTAAAACATATGCAAAGCATTGTGTGTGTCCACTAGGTCCTAAACAGGCAGGGTCTGTCTTGGTTACTCATGGATGAGGAACCTGAAAAACATGTGTAGTGGTAAAATGAAAAGTCTACCACTACAGATAAAAAGTTCTGTAAACAGGATGTAATCTGAAGAAAACACTTTGTGTTGTTGGTAATGGTGTAGGAATAAACAAAGAATGCTTGAAACAAAGAAACACTAAGTGTTGATTAATTGAGAGACTCTAGCATGATCTGTAAAGATGAGTGCATGGCATCAGGCTACAGTTATTTACAGTCAGAACTGGAGCTCAGGATATTTGTTTGACCACCTTTCTGATTGTGCAAAACTCCACTTCTAGTTTTGGCCTGTTTGAGTGACTTTAAAAAGAAAAAACAAAAACAAAACAAAAAAAATATATAAACATATACTGAAACAAAAAACACATTGTTTTGGCCGACATCTCCCTAAAGAATGATCAGACGTCTCAGACCAATCAGTGTCTGCCTGATATTTTTCTAAAAAGATTAAAGTTCAGTTAGAAAAAGGACCTTTTCAGAACAAATATTCTTCCATTTTAAATCTTTACATTCCCCTGGTACGTACAGGAGCATAACACAATAGTATGAAATTACTTTTTACTTTAAGATGGCTTGTTTAATAAAAAAAAAAAAAAAAAAAAAAAACCTACTGCTGCTTATTAAGCAATGATAGGTACCTCCTAAGAGACATTTTAAACTACTTATTAATCATTTGTATTACGGAATTGCCTAGAGGCCTATAAGTGGCTTTTACTGGACTATGGTCACTGATGATTTAGGTTAGGGAAGCTTTCCTCCCACAGCAAAGCAGCTGTTTTTCACAACACAAAATTATTTCATCAGTAATCCACTTTCCATGAAGCCAGTAACCACTTTCAGTCAGCCTTGAGGATATTGCTTTACTCTTGTATTGAAACAGTCAGACTGCTTGCTGATGTGGCTTTAAAACATTTGCCTGGATCTACCATGGGAAATTGGCATTTATACTTTCAGAAATGCAATAAACAAATAGCTATTGTCTATTTGGTATTGCTAATCACTCAGGGCAACAGGAACTAATGAATACAACAAATTGGACAATTGCCATTTTGAGGTGGGGTATGTCAGAACCATTTATTTAATATTTTGGAAAATGGGAATCTTGACACAGTTTCCAGTCCTGTGGAATCCCTGTGGATTTTCCACTAAAATGTGCAATCATATGAGTGGAATATCTTATCAAGAAACAACAAGAGATTTTGTTTCTCTTACAGTTGTGAGGTCAACGTTCTGTTAATGACCTACCAAACTCACCAGTGTATCCAAATTAACTAAAAAAAGAAAAACAGTTGGCACAGTTACATCTGTTACCACTAGTTCAACTGGTATTGCTCTGTTCTTGCCTATCTTCTGTAGCTGATTTGGAGATAAAAACCAAACCCCAAATCCTTGAAGCTGGAGTGGGGGTGAGAGAAGCTCTCTTGTTAGAGACAACTTCAAGCACTATTACAGCAGATGAGGAGAAGTGAAATGTTGTCAGTGTTTAAAAGAGGGAGAAAAGGGCTCTGGTGAAAGACCTATATCTAAATAAAGTTGACCCCCAAAACAAGCTGTTATCTGCAATGTCGATATGAAGGGAGAAAAAAACCTAATTTGTTTGATAATTTGCCTTTTTAAGGAATCCTTTTCTCTTCCCTCTCACTTAGATGTAATCCAAATATCCCCAGAAATAGTCTTAAAATTGAATCTTAGCCATTTTTGTAAATGTGACTTTAATCTTATAAATATATTGCCTTGACTTTGTTTTCTGCTCTGTGATTAGAAGGGGTGTGTGTTGAAAAGGGAAGTACTTTGTGTGTTGTATTTTTCTAATATCCCAAGCAAAACGTATTATAAATTTAAGGAAATAATGAGAAAGAAAAAGTTGCATTAGAGACCCAGTGATAGTGTAGTTGGTGTTCTTTGAGCATTTCCAGTTAATTTATTTTGAATATTGATTGTTTAATAAATCTTTAACCAGCAGAACTGGCTAATAAAAGTATATCAGCCCAAATGGGAAAGAATAGCAAATATGATAGGCGCCCAGCTTGGCTTAACAAAGAAGTCTGAGTTTAAACACAAAAAAGAAGCTTACAAGAAGTGGAAGCTTGGTAAGATGAATAGGGAGGATTATAAAAATACTGCTTGAACATTCAGGAATGAAATCAGGAAGGCCAAAGTGCAATTGGAGTTGCAACTAGCAAGGGACGTGAAAGGGAACAAGAAGGTTTTCTACAGGTATGTTACCAACAAGAGGAAGATTAGGGAAAGTGTGGGCCCCTTACAGAATGGGGGAAGCAACCTAGTGACAGAGGATGTGGAGAAAGCTGAGGTACTCAATGCCTTTTTTGCCTCTATCTTCACAGACAAGATCGGCTCCCAGACTACTGCACTGGGCCGCACAGAATGGGGAGGAGGTGAACATCCCTCAGTGCCGAAGGAACAGGTCTAGGACTATTTAGAAAGATTGGACATACACAAGTCCATGGGGCCAGATGCATTGCATCCGAGGGTGCTGAGGGAGTTAGCTGATGTGATTTCAGAGCCATTGGCTATTATTGTTGAAAACGTGTGGCAATTGGGGGAGATCCCTGATGATTGGAAAAAGGCAAATATAGTGCCCATCTTCAAGAAAGGGAAGAAGAGGATCCAGGGAACTACAGACTGATCAGCCTCACCTCAATCCCTGGAAAAATCATGGAGCAGGTCCTCAAGGAATCCATTTTAAGGCACTTGGAAGAGAGGAAGGTGATCAGGAACAGTCAACATGGATTCACCAAGGGCAAGTCATGCCTGACCAAACTGATTGCCTTCTGTGAAGAGGTCACTGGCTCTGTGAATGTGGGGAAAGCGGTGGACGTGATATACCTTGACTTTAGCAAAGCTTTTGATACAGTCTCCCAATCGGCAAGTTAAAGAAGTATAGGTTGGATGAATGGACTATAAAATGGATAGAGAGCTGGCTAGATCATTGGGCTCAATGGGTAGTGATCAATGGCTTCATGTCTAGCTGGCAGCCGGTCACAAGCGGAGTGCCCCAGGGGTCAGTCCTGGGGCCAGTTTTGTTCAACATCTTCATTAATGATCTGGAGGATGGGGTAGATTGCACCCTCAGCAAGTTTGCAGATGACATTAAGCTGTGGGAGTGGTAGATACACTGGAAGATAGGGATAGGATACAGAGGGACCTAGACAAACTGGAGGATTGGGCCAAAAGAAATCTGATGAGGTTCAACAAGGACAAGTGCAGAGTCCTCCACTTAGGACGGAAGAATCCCATGCACAGCTACAGACTGGGGGCCAATGAACTAGGCAGCAGTTCTGCAGAAAAGGACCTGGGGGTTACAGTGGATAAGAAGCTGGATATGAGTCAGCAGTGTGCCCTGGTTGCCAAGAAGGCTAATAGCATATTGGGCTGCATTACTAGGAGCATTGCCAGCAGCTCGAGGGAAGTGATTATTCCCCTCTATTCGGCAGTGGTGAGGCCGCATTTGGAGTATTGTGTCCAGTTTTGGGCCCCCCATTACAAAAAGGATGTGGACAAGTTGGAGAGAGTCCAGCGGAGGGCAACAAAAATGATTAGGGGGCTGGAGCACAAGACTTATGAGGAGAGGCTGAGGGAACTAGGCTTGCTTAGTATGCAAAAGAGAAGAATGAGAGGGGATTTGATAGTAGCCTCTGATAGTAGCCTGAAAGGGGGCTCCAGGGAGGATGGAGCTAGGCTGTTCTTAATGGTAGTAGATGACAGAACAAGGAGCAATGGCTCAAGTTTTAGTGGGGGATATCTAGGTTGGATATTAGGAAAAAAAATTTCACTAGGAGGGTGGTGAAGCACTGGAATGGGTTACCTAGGGAGGTGGTGGAATCTCCATCTTCAGAGGTTTTTAAGATGCGGCTTGACAAATTCCTGGCTGGGATGATTTAGCTGAGGTTAGTTCTGCTTTGAGCAGGGGGTTGGACTAGATGACCTCCTGAGGTCCCTTCCAACTCTAATAGTCTGTGATTCATATTTTTAAAATATTTATTTCAAACCATGAAATAATCTGATCAGATGGTTAATGTGCCAAGTGAATTTGAGTAAGCAGGCAGTGTTAATTTAGGAGTTTTGTGCTGAGAGTTACTAAAATAAATAGGTCCCCCAACAAAAAATCTACCAAAACAAAACACTGCACACACAATTCTCTTCCTGGAGAGAGGCTAAGAGAGAGAGCAAACCTCTTGTGACAGAAGTTAATCACATTGCCTAATGCTCTCCTGGAAGGCTACAGTGATGAGGAGAGGATGACGTAACAACCAGCATATTCATCTGAGGAGCACTGAGGTGAAGAGGGTTTTTGGGTGCTGAGGGATAGAAAACCTTATGTGATCTGCAGAAAGGATGGGTTATATGGAGTCTGCTGCTAGTTGTCTAGTATCCCTCTTATTAAAAATATAACGATAGCAGTATTTTGTGAGGGCACCTAAGGGCTGGGATAGGTGTCTTTTTGTATATTTGAAATTAAAATAAATATAATTCTGTGAAGCCACTTTAAAAAATTGACTGACCAAAATATTTTTTCATCCATAGTTCCATACATTTTTGTAAAAATATAGGTAAAAGGTAGCTTGTGTTTGATATTTACAGACTGTTGTTTTCTTTCTCTTTTCCATATATGCAAAAATGGTCTCTTAAAACAAAACAAAGAAAAAACATATACCCAAAATTCACTGATACAAATTTGTTATTAACTTTAAAGGATTTCTCGTTGTATCAATGGTCTCATAGTAACTTCATTTCAGATGAAGAATCCCGACATACATGAGATTAAAGTGACTTTCATTCAGGACCTAAGAGACTGATTCCATTAATTATAGGTATTAGCGATGTTAGAGCGTTTAGGTCATCTAGTCCATTCTGCTGCCAATACATTTCTTTCTCATAGTGTATTTGCTTTTGTTTGTTTGAGACTAGTTTCCAGTGTCTCCAGCAGTGGACTTGCATCTCTTCAACTGTCAAATGGATTTCTATCAGGAGGTTTGTCATCATATTCAATTTAAATTTTATTTCTTATACCAACCTAAATAATTCCTGTCCATCTTTGTTGTTCACATCATTCAGATGCTTATAAATGGGCTATCATGTTCCTCTTAGTTAACATGTAGCTAAGCTAATCACCTATAGTGCTTTTCTCCAGCTCCTTATTAGGTTTTGCAACTCTTTTCTGAATTCCCTTTAATTTGACTTTTATCTTAAAGGACTGAAGTTTGATCCTACCTTGTGCTGAGGACTCTAGCCTGATCCAGCAAAGCACTTAAGCATGTGCTTACCTTTAAGAAACATGGGTAGTTCAACTGACGTCAATAGGACTACTGGTGCCCAAAGTTAAGGATATGCTTAAGTGCTTTGCTGGATTGAACTAGAATGCTCAGCATATGGCAGGATCAAGTCCCTAAGAGGGAATAGCTCCATGATGCTCTGTCTGAGTATAGAGCTCCAAATGACATTGACAATTTTTTCTTTTTTTTTCTTGCTCCATTGCTCAGCTGCCTTGTCGTTTCCACTGTCAGTCATAAATCTCTTTTGTCATAGAATCATATGGTTAGAAGGGACCACAAGGGTCATCTAGTCCAACCCCCTGCCAAGAAGCAGGATTTGTTGTGTCTAAACCATCCAAGACAGATGGCCTCCTTTTGAAAACCTCTGTTCCATTGTCCTACTGTTCTTACAGTTAGGAAGTTTTTCCTAAAATTTAATCTAAATCTGCTATGCTGTAGTTTGAACCCATTGCCTCTTGTCCTGCCCTCTGTGGCAAGAGAGAACAATTTTTCTCCTTTTTTTTTATGGCAGCCTTTCAAGTATTTGAAGACTCCTATTATGCCCTCCCCCCACCCCTTAATCTCCTCTTTTCCAAACTAAACATACCCAGTTCCTTCAGCCTTTGCTTGTATGGCTTGCCTTCCACCCCTTTTGATCATCTTTGTTGCTCACCTCTGGATCCTACCTAGTTTCTCTACGTCCTTTCTCTACATTGGTGACCAAAACTGGACACAGTAATCCAGCTGAGACCTAACTAGTGCCACATAGAGCAGTACTATCATCTTCTATGACTTGCATGCTTTGCCTCTGTTAATGCAACATAAAATTGCATTTGCTTTTTTTGCAACAGCATCACATTGCTGACTCATGTTGAGGTTGTGATCCACCACAACTCCCAGATCCTTCTCAGCAGTGCTGCTGCCAATCCAGTCATCCCCCATTTTGTATTTGTGCATTTGTTTCCCCTCCTCCCGGCCCAAGTGTAGCAACTTACATTTGTCTTTGTTGAATTTCATTTTGTCATCCTTCTTTTACACTAGGATCTTGTTAAGATTGGGATTTTATTACAAAGAAAAAATATTAAAAGGACCAAAGGAAACCATTATAATGTATCTTTATAGAGTTCCCAGGATAATCCTATTTTAGAATAAGAAAATAACTACTTTTTAAGTGTGAACTGCATGATGATGCTACTGCTAATCCCTTTATAAAGTGAGATTATGAAAGCGTGAGAGTTTCATAACCATTACAAATCAATGGAACTTTAGATAGAGATTAATTAGGGTTAGTTAACAGGACTGTGGCAATTTTAACATATTTTCTTTTTTCCATCTTTTACTTTTCTGAGTAACTTACATTGAGGGATAGATGATTTCTAACTGGTGTTCGATAACTGACTGGTTAAAAGTAGAGCTGGGTGAATAATGCAAACTTTGTTTCGTAAATACCTGTTCAAAGTGCTGAACTTGCTTCAGCCACATTCACACTCCTCTTGTGGTTGCTTGTGCTGAGCAGGGCATTGCTTGTTCTGGCAAGCAGTATCATAAAAAAAAAAAGAAGGCCAAAGGCCCACTACATTGAGGCCTGAGATAACAGCTAATGTGGGGCATGAAGTTTAAACTTCATTCTATAGGTCAGAGAACTAGTTTTAAAGTATTTTATTTAGCAGTAACACAAGAAACCTACAGGCCTACACCCTGTAAGATATTTAGCTTAAGTAGGTAGCATAAAGCTTTGAGAGGTATGAGTCTTAGCATAAGTGAGTTGCCTAATGGTGACCCTGAGTTGACATGCACTTCAACACAACCCAAGATAATGCTGGACTGTACAAATGCAGCCTGCAATAGTGAAGGACCAGAGGAAGGGGAAAAGTGGCCTCAACAGAAACCGTAGTTGACGAACTGGATGAGGAGATTCTAGAGACAGTGCCTCAATGAAATGAAATGATAATGCACAAAACACAGGCACAAGCATTATTCGATATCGGACTGATATACAACCACTATACACAATGGGGTTGGATCATTTCTGTCATACATCTTGCTGCCAGCTAATGCATAGAAAGCTATCTAACGGAGATCATTTATCCTTTCCCTGGTTTTCCCAGAGTAACCTCAGCAAAGTTTTGGTAGAGCCAGTCCTAGCTTGGCAATCATATTCTGAAGAAATGCAAATTACTTTCCACCATCACAGCTCAGTTTGGTTAATTGCTGCAGCTAGTTTCTGATGTGGTTGGGTAAGAAGCAATGCACATTTGTCTGGTTATTAATCCAGGTAAAATTGAGCCTCTGGCCATTACCTTTAAGCATCCTCCAACTCTAGATTACAGCCAACTCAGTGTTAATCTGTCCCACAGGGATATTGAGCAGGTTGTAACCGTCAAACACTCGGACAATGTCATAGACAGTGCTGGTGGATGTTCAAAAGATGCTCATATAGCAGCAGCCACTGCCATGTTCTGGGCTCTTCAGTGGCATCTGTGGAGATGTCATGACACTGAACTTTTCACAGATCTGTGGATCTATGAAACTACACTGATATCAACTTTATTGTACAGTAGTGAAACATGGGCACTGAGGAAGGCTGAAGAGCATCAGTTAGCCATTTTTATTTCTTGCCATCTGTGTCAGCTGCTCCATATGAAATGGCAGGAGAAGATCAGCAATGAGGATATTCATAGCTGAGCCCAAAAATGCTTTCGTGAGCACTGGTTCGGTTTCAGCTGTTTTCTGGTTACGCATATATTGGAATGGAAGACCAATTAATTACAAGTCATGTTTATAAAGCAATATCGCTACATGGCCAGCAATCGTGATTGCCAGAAGCTTCGGAGGTATGATAAGACTGCCAGTGATGGACATAAAACGGCTGGATGAGCAGTCTAAGGATCGGCTAGAGCAGTGTTTCTCAACCAGGGGTACGTGTATCCCTGGGGGGGTACACAAAGGTCTTCCGGGGGGTACATAAACTAATCTAGATGTTTGCCTAGTTTTACAATAGGCTACATAAAAACACTAGTGAAGTCAGTACTAACTAAAATTTCATAGACAATAATTTGTTTATACTGCTCTATATGTTATATGCTGAAATGTAAGTACAATATTTATATTCCAATCAATTTATTGTATAATTTATAGTAAAAATGAAAAAGTAAGCAATTTTTCAGTAACAGTTTGCTGACATACTTTTGTATTTTTAGGTCTGATCTTGTAAGCAAATAATTTTTAACTGAGGTGAAGCTTGGGGTACACAAGACAAATCAGACTATTGAAAGGGGTACAATAGTCTGCAAAGTTTGAGAACCACTGAGCTAGAGATTGGTCCAGGTGGTGCTCAATCTGCAAGGAGGCTAATCCCTTTAGGATTTGCCTTGCCTTGATGATGATCATAGAAACTCTTTCAGTTTTGCCATTCCAGGAGCTTGTCCTCTGATATCATCTGTGAGAAATACATTAGTGCATGTTCAACAGCCTTGCCTCTCAAACATGGCCTTCTTTTCCTCTTGTTGTAATCCTGAATACAGGGATGTTAGGCTCTAATACAGGCTCTAAGAGTTTGGGTTTTTTTTTATCATATTTGGTTGAGTATTTAACCAAACTTAGAGGAAAGAAAAGGAAAGTCAGACAATGGCCTGGATACTGGCTTCAGCTGTGGCTCTTGTACACCATCTCTTTACTTTAAAAAGTCTGGCTTTTTGTACTTCGTTTGGCCATTCTAAGTATGCGTCAAGGAATTGGCCACGGTGATCCACCAAGGATTGCTTCTTCAGCAGAGTGCCAGCCTTCTCCTGCTAGTATACTTTTGGACTAGATGTGTGTGTGTGGGTGAGGATACTGAGAACAAGCATGAGGTCCATCTATAGCTCCAGCACAGTCTGGGAAGCCTAACTTTTTTGATCAATGATCTTGGGCATATTGATCATCTCGATTATGTAACCCTGCAGTACTCCATGTGATGCCATGACAATAACACATTGCAGACTTCTCAGTCTGAAGCCGGGTTCCCAAATTACCTGGAATAGTTGAATACTCAGCTTTTATAGGGTAATCACCACCCTTCCCCCCACCCCATGGAGAGCATGGCTTTCATGCTGAAATGTCAAAGTGAACTTCCCATAACGATTCACAAACATCACTTCCTCATTTGGAAGTTGTTTTACTGCTGCTGTCAATCCCAGGTCTCGGACAACTCTTCACCAGTCAGTGGTTTGATTCAGAGCGAAAATTGGTGCATTAACCAGTGAACTTAGTTTTGAAGCAGAATACAGAGCTGGTTATTGGTGGTGAGGAGAACATCAACCTTGCAGCATTAGTTCCATAACTGCCAGTCTTATTCTCTACAGATACTGCTAGTTTGCCATGGTCCAGTGCCTCTCCTGGGCTGCCTGGGGCACTTGATAATTTCTTTTCAGGAGCTCCAAAAGAAAGTTATTCATCTGACTCGAGATTAAGTTCTGAGTGTTCAGCTTAGGCTCCATCTTGAGAAAAGCCTCTGGAATGGTAGTGATTCACTGGGAGTTAGATGCTTTTCCCACAGTCTCCTCAGAGCCTTACATTTGTGGCTTAAATGCAAAAATTCCTGTTGAAGAACAAACCTAATCATTACAAGATTTTTACTTTTCGAGAATTATACACTATGGTAAATATCATGCCCAAAATTAAATTTAAAAAGATAGGGGAAATTTTAGATAGATCAGTGAAATGTCTCACTTATCTGTTATGAGGTAATACCTAGATTCACACTTATCTAGGGTGGGGAAGAAAGCTCTAATGCAGAAGAAAGGCAGAGGTGGGAAAAAAAGGTCAAAATATAGTACATAACTGTACAATAGCTGACACAGCAAAAACTTTAAACACTATATGTATATATGTACTACATAAAGTAATTACTATAAATTACTGTGTATTACTTGCCCACTACATACTATGTGTGTGCAGAGAGTGTCCTGTATAACTCCTATCCCTTTTGAGAAACCCACATTAATACTCTTCCCTCTAGCCAGATGCTAGTTCAGTTTCAGTGAAGTGCAAAAGTAACCTCATTAAGTTGGTAAATAATGCTTTAGTTTGATATGGTGAAAACAGCATGTGTAGCAAATCCACATTTGTAAGCTCTTCTCAATGGATTTGGCACGTCTTATTGACATGTGGCTTCAACAGAATGTTCCTGACTAATTTTTAAAGGTTGTCTTTTAATTTTTAAATTGAAACGTGCATCGTAAGTGCTGTGTTTTGAGTACTTGCTCTCTCATTTGCCTGTTTTATTCTGTATGGATCTTCTATGCAGTATGTCAAATGTGCTTGCTGCATATTATCCAGCAAGGGGAAACTTACTGAAATATGTGCATTGGCTTGTGGTGCATATCTGAGCACAGAGCTCACATGTGGGAGGTGGGATTCCTCCTCCTTCTTTCTCTCTCCTTCAGCTGAACAAGGGCAGCACCCTCTGTACAAGTGTATTGTACGTTTGTATACAGGCAGATTGGTCACCATTGAAAATGTCAGCATTTGCCTGCATCTGTTTTATCATATTCAGGCAGGCTTGCAGAATGACTTACGCTGCCACCTGTGCCTCCAGCTTTGATACATTTGCTATATTCATGCTATTGTGCACAGATGTGGTCTGAGAAAGAGAAATGAAATCATTCTTGGGTTTTAGAATTCTATATTATTTGTGTTAAGCAGTTCCTAAAGGCACAGAGTAGGATCAGGACCCCATTATGCTCGGTGTGTGATACAAACACAGAGTAAAAAACAGTCCATGCCTTTAACATAATGGACTCATTTTCCAATTCTTAATATATTGGTAGGGAAAACTGATATCTATTGACAAATGTTAATTTTTTAATGGTAACCATTGTACTAGTTGGCTTCAGTGTAGAGAACAGGAGAAAAATACCTCAGCACAGTCTGCTTGTGCTGTCTTTCTGAATGTTTCTGTTGTACTCCTGTGCTAAAAAAATAAAAAATTGTTCTCTTCACTTCTGGCGCCGTTGCCATGGAATACTCTCTAGCATCAGAGTCTGTGTAGGTGGCCTGGGCCAAATGTTTGGAGCAGCCAAAAAAATTCTTCTGTTGTTGCCCTCAATTATGTACTGACTGAGAAAAGTTTTGGTAAATTTTGTGAGCAGTCAAGTTATTTTTTGCATAATAAAACAGTTTGTGCATTTATTAATTGTAACTGTTATCAAAGCTTCCATTAAGACCTAATTTATAACTCACTATTCCTCCTTTTGCTTTTTTTTTTCTTTCCCTTTTCCATCATTATGCATGTAGTTTGGTAGGTCTTTCCTTCCTCTTTTTCAGCCTGTCTTTTTGCTAACTGTATACAGGACACAGAATTGACACAGGCCAATCTCATGATATGTCAGTGTCTGAGATAGCACTTATTGGTATATGGGTTCACTAAGCCTCTTTAGTTTTTCTACATTTTTGCACTTTGAAGGGGCTGCACCAAAAAGATAAGGGCTTGATACCATATTTTATATCTTACATGCTATCTTATGTATGAAATCACTCCCCTGTTGTAGGATTAGATGGCCTTAGGCACACAGAAGCCAAACATTAGGGAGGCTTCATAGTCCAGTAGATAGGATAGATCACTGGGTTAAGAGTAAAGTATTTTGGATGGAAATTGTTGTTTAACTACCAAGTATAATTTGAGCTGTTGGAGGGAGGGGATCATTTATAGGGGAAAAACTTGGAAAGCTTACTTGCAAATTTTTCACTTAACCCCTCCTTTCCCCCCACCCCCTCTCCCAATAAGATTTTGGTATTGTGGCAGCAGAGGTATGCATGCTCCTTGATTACTGCAAATCAGGCCACTGCATCATCACAGACAAGAGCATATTCCCTTTTTCTTATACAAGGTGCTAAAGTGTTGCTTAGCAACATGATTCTTACTAGCTTGAAAAACAACTCTAGTCCATTGAAACTGACAGGGGAACAGAATTTGAAAGTGAGATCTTTGACTTAAATCTTTCTTGAAGTGTAGTGAAGAGCTGAGAAAGAGAGAACAATAGGCAGAATAAAAGCAGCAAAAATAGGAGGAGGAGGAATTAAGAAAATAGAGAAACAAGGAAATGATAGAAAGGCTCTTCCAATAAATAGCAACTAAGATGAAAGCACAAATAAGGAGGAAAAACACATGAAAATTGAAGAAGAGAAGTGGGTAGAAAAAGCAGGAAGTGTGGTGAACTGGGCTTGATATAGACATATTTTATCACTTTGTTATCATGTCCAGAGCAAATGCTTGACAGACAAAGAAACTCTTCCAAAGCGTTTCTGATGGAGAAGGGTCATGACATTATCTTAAAATAATGACTCTGGAATAAAACAATACAAAAATAGTTATTGGATTTGTGTATCTATAATTTTATTTATAAATACCACTTATAAGAGTTGTTCAGATACTGTCAAATATATTTAAATAAAACGTTACTTACAAGCAATTAAATTGTATAATAGCTTTTATTCAAAAGGAATTTGCAGAACTAATCAGGTATATATGACTGAGTGTCTAATCTTAACTTGTTGTATGTTAGCTTCCAACCATGTGAAGAAGACTCATTCTTAAGCATTTTGTCTCCCCTATATTTAAGACAAGCACTGAATCAATATGTAGCACTAAAAGTGCTCTCTGCTTTTGTGTATAAACATTGCAGCCAAAATGATAGTCATATCAATGATTGGAATTACAGCTTTATTCAAACATTGGGGTGGGAGGGTAAGGCCAAGCAGAGGTGCTGCGGCCAATCTCTGGATCTGGATATTGGCATCAGTGATAGGGAGTATGAGTGTCACCCCAACCTCCAGGCCCCAATTGGCCATCATCTTCATTGAGCTTGGTGGGCTGGGGGAGTCTTTGCACTCTTTCCACCTTCAGCCTCATTCTTCCTATCCTATCTGCTCTTCTTTCTTCCTCCTCTTCCTATTCCTTCATTTTCATTCTTGTTTGCTCCTATGAACTTGCCCCCTCCTGCCATCCCCTCTCATTCCACTTCTGACCCATAATAATAAATAAAATTAACAACATAGAGCGAACAAAACTTGTACCATTCCCCGGCCACTTTACTATTATGTTCGATCCTTTTCCCCCACCCTTGGCCTAAGGTTGTTGGGTTTTTCCCCCACCCTCTAGATCATAAGCTGTTTGGGACAGAGATTGGGTCTTCATATGTATTTTGAAAGTATGTAGTATATTTATATAAGTAATAATGATCAGGCGAGGAAGTGATTTTTGCAGGAGAACTTGGGTGTGCTACAAGAGAGTGAGATGGAAAGTTGGGAAGTCTAAGAAGATGCTGAAGAGTTCAAAATGAGAAGTGATCAACATCTGGACAAAGGAGAATTTTCTTTGTCCATATCCTCTCCCTCAGTATTACCAACTCCACCTGTGTAAAAATCAATCAGGAGTCAGCTTTCCCTCCTCCCAGAATGAGATTGATTTAAAATTATATTTAAAAAAATAACTTGTGGGGTTCTGTTTATTTGCCTTCTGAATTTTGAGTCTTTAGGGTTCAAATTTTCAAACTGTTATCTGCAATTGTGAGGGCTAGAAACTTACTTTAAAAAAATTGATGCTGGAAGTCTCTCATAAAAACATGACTTCAGTAGTTGGGGCTTTAAGGAAAATAGCAAATATCACAAAGCTCATGATAAAATTGAGTGTTGGCAACACTTGCCATCTTCACCCCAACTTATCACCAACTACTACTCCACTTTCTTCCTCTCTTTTGTCTCTGTGCTTCTCAAATGTGCTGTCTGTTCTCTCATCCTTGACTTTCTTTATTGCTGAATGTTCATTGGACTCTCTCCACCACTGTAATCTAGATTCTGTCCCCTCCAGTCCACAGAAAATGTACTCACCAGTCACCAACAGCATCTCCTTGGCCACGTCATGAGGCCTCTTCTCCCTCCTGATTCTTCTCAGTCCTTTCACTCTATCAAAGTGGCTATCATTCCTTTCCTATGAAAATTCATCCTTCCTTAGATTTCAGGCTGTTTTTCCAAGTGCGTTTCTGATTGCTACTTCGGTGTATCTTTCTGGGAGGATCCAGCTGTTTTGTTGTTATCCCTTGTGGAATAAGGGGGGCATCATCACTGAGCCTCTCCTCTTCTCTCTCTACAATCTATCCCTTGCTGTCCTTATCTGGTTGAATGACTTTCACTATCACTGGTATACCAGTGGTTAAAAGATTTCTGCTGACTTCTTCTTTCCTCCTAACTATCCTCTTCACCAAGTGCTTGGTCACCACTGGAAACTTCACCATCTTCCTTATTTTGCATAGTCACAGCCTTGGTGTGTGACTTACACTCCTCTTCTCTTTCCCTCACTTCAGCACCGTTTCCTGGTGCTTTTTCTTTCATGACAATTCAAAATTTTCATCTTCCTTTCCACTCTTGCCTTGAAGCCCTTGTCTCAGCTCTGATTGTTTCTTGTCTGGACTACTGTACTACAAACTCCTCCTCCTTCTCTGACCTCCAGGACACTCGCTTCCCATCTCTCTTTTGTGTATCCCAAATGCTACCACAAAAAATACTTTACTTGTCTATCATTCCAACCACATCCAGCACCAAGATGAATGACTAATCTTTTTGTTCCTTTACTGTTCCTGTTCCATGCTGCTACATATGCCGGTAAGTTCTCCCCTCCATTCTCTCCTGTCAATTCTCCACTCTCTTCTCCTTCAAACCCCTCCTCAAAGCACATTTATTCAAAGAGGATTTTAAATCCTGGCTTTCCCACTACATCCTCCCTAGGGTTTACTTTAAAAAAACAAAGCAACTCATTGAAAACTATAATGTTCTTGCTTTACTTCACCCTCAGGTGTGTTGTCTTCTATTGCTCCCCTCTTCCATTTCCTGTGACTGTATGCTGTGTGCTTGATATTGTACACCCTTTGTGGCAGAGTTTTGTCTTACCTACAGAGCACTCAGCACACTGAGGGCATTCTACAATGAATAGATGATGATTGATGATTTAGTGAATTCACTGAGTCTGAAAGGGAAGATATCATGGTGAAGAGGAATTTAGTGTTGCATTTGCATATTTTTCATCTAACAGAATGATTGCAAGTCTTCATGAACAGCTCCATTTAATAAGTATTTTGAAATGTTAACTTTTCCATTCATGTTGTTACTAATAACACATTTATATGTTCTCATCCAGTCCCCTTCGGTGTCCTCCACTGGTTAAATTTTGTATGATTAGTTCTACTAGACCATATAAAGTATGATAAAATTTTTATTTTGTATAGTGTTTTTCATACAAATGATGATGAGATTTTTGTAGAGTAACTATATGGAGTTTGCCTTGGAGGCGCCAGTGCTGGATGAAGTGGGAAAGAGAAAGAAAGAGAGTGACAGAGGGTAGAGCCACCTCCAGGTTTTTTAAATTAAGGAGGGCAATTTTGAACTGGTTCCTGGAACAAATGGGACTCACTGGAGTTGTTGAGGATGGAAATGGTGATGTACACTAACTGTGCTGTATACGTCAGATAGTGGGCAGAAATAAAATGCACGTGTTTGGCATCAGGAGAGCCGGGATTTAGGGATGCTATAGAAAAAGTAGTCCAAACATTAGAAGTGAGAAGAAATTAAAGGCATGGATGAAGATTTTAGCAGAGTTGGAGATTGAATGTGGAGATGTTGTGTGGGAACTGTTGTATCCTGAGTTTTAATACATTTAATTAAATGTTGACTTACTTCACCTGCCCGGTTACCTTTCAAAGAGCATAATAAACAAATGAAATCCATGCTGCCTTGGTTGAAGGGCCAAGGTTCACTCTAGATAATAAACTAAAATCACGACTGATTATAATTTTTTTTCTGGCTGCAGGCCCAGAATTTGGTTTTGAATTTGTGGTGAAGTATACAAGGCATTCCTCAACGTTATTTGCAATATTCTTAGTGTATGGAATCTAAGTTCAGATTTAAACCATGAAGGGAATGGAAATTTCCATTGTCAGATTTTCTTTGCAGTGAACCATTCTGTCTCCCACATACTGTAGTAGTAGTAGTAGTAGTATTTTTACAATCTTATGCAGGATATACCTGATACATTTCTTTATCTTGTCATACTGAGGCAGAGACTTAGGTGCAGCTTTAAACTCCCTTCTACAAGTGCATGAGCATCTGTACCATTCCTGTGATTTCTTTTTTGTTGATCTCCCTGTCTGTTTCTCTGAAGAATAGGTCTGATACTAGGTCAGTGTCTGTACCAAAACATTATTGCTGGAATTGTTGACAATAAAATGTAGTCAGATGAAATCCTGCAAATTAGCATTCTAGTTGTAGCTCTGCATTAAAATTCATGACCTGCTGGTTTGTTTCTAAACCTATCAGACAAGAAGAAAATTCAGATCCAGAGGGGAATTGCCACTGGGTAACTAAAATTTTTCTTTGTACATCAGTGGACTTGACATAAGTCAAGCAGTCCAATGTCGTCTTTTGTTTTGTAGTTTCATATCATGCTCCAGGGTAACACCAGCTGTTATAATGATAGTGAGATAGTAGGTATTTCCATGCCAGCTAAATTCATTTGTAATCAGCACAGATTTAGCTGCATAGGAGGTCTTGGGGATTTCTATGTCTGATTTTAGTGTTGTCTCCTAAAAATCAAATTGTTTAACTTCCAGTTGACATTGAAACAGTTGGAGTGGTATTTTTTCTATTATCACAAATACAGTTACAAAAGTTATACATGGACTGGCATGTAATGTTAAGAACTGTAAAGTACACTTTTATATGGTTAACTAGATCTTTAGATGTGGAATAATAAGGCATTTAACAGAGATGTTTGTTTGCAGATACCATTTCTATGCAGTGGAATATTGCTAATCTGAGTATTCTTCAGTAGTGTTTTTGATGAGTTGGGAAACTGTCTGTACAAACTTACGAATTCTGATTGATATGCTGAAGGGTTACTATGAAGACTGCCATATCATGAATGCCTGTATGTATTTGTATCCACCACTGTGGAGAGGACTTACACCAGATACACAGTGGATGTGAGACAATGGGGAATACTTGATGTTAATGATGGTGCTTTGACCACACAAGTTATGCTAAAGAGTGACTGTATCCTAAAGGATAACCAGTTTTACCTGTCCTCTCTGAAGGAAAGGTTTTTTTGAGAGCACTGGAAAATTACCAGAAACAGCACTGAGAAAAACAGGTGTTAGAAGGAAGGCAGATAAACTAGAGTGAGAGACATGAACAGGAAACATTGGGCAGAAGAGAGAAAGGGTACAGACCAGCCAAGAAGGCAAGCTGAGGAAGAGGAGGACTCCATGAGAAAGACGCACCTCAGCATGTAGAAGCCTAGATAAGGGAGGTGGCCCTGCCTGCCCATGTGAACAGAGATGGTCCCTCAAGGATTCCCTGGGAAAGGGGGAGGTCGTGAGGAGCACTGTGTTTAGGATGTTTATGTTCTACGTGAACTTCACACTCTTATGCTGTATTTGTTGAGTGTAAAAGAGCACTGATGTTAGAATGTGTGCAAAATGTCACTGTCTGTATGTGTTATATGCCTCGCAACTGCCATATGCCTCCTGAGAGAGTTAAACAAGGCTGACACCTTGAAGTGGAGTTCTGGGAGAGGGTGTACTTAAATGATGGGATTCTGAAGGGTCAGCACTGAGCCCAGGTGGTAGGCGACTGGACAGTGGGTTCTGGTTTTTGCTCTCAGGAGGGAGTACCAGACAGAGGGTCTGCTATCTGAGAGTGTACTTAGGGACCCCACAGACTGGGGCAGTGGCTGGGAGGTTTAAAACACTGTGAGCTGGGGATGAAAGGCTTGTACCCCCTTCACAGTGGCCTGATGGGCACCTGGCAGGGGATTAGCAAAAAAAGAGTCAGCAGTGGGTGAGGGAGGCTAAAAAACATAAAAAGCATTGGTGGTCAGGATGTTTGTTGTGTTCTGCATGATCTGTACTGTCTTGTGCTTTATAGGATTAAGTAAAAGAGCAGTAATGTGTTAGACTTCTCTGTAAACTGCCTGTGTGTGTTATGTTTCGCAATTACCATGAGCCTCCTGAGAGAGTTAAACTGTAAACCAGAAGGCTCACGCTTTGAGGTGAAGTCCTGGGAGAAGGTGTGTTTAAGTGACTGGGATATCTTCATGGTTAGCTCTGGTCATGGGAGGGTAAGGGAAATGGGTTGAGGAGCTCCATTTCTGTGGAGGGATAGCAGACTGAAGGTTGATGCCTAGGAAATGTGCCAGAGAGGCATAAAACACCCCAGGATCCAGGACTTGGGTTCCCTTCACAGCATTCCAGTGCATGTCTGGCAGGGGGCACCCAATCAGATCAGTGACAGTGATGTTACAGAAAGTTTGTGTGCATATACGTATGTGTGTAGTGGACCTGATGTTAATTCTGAAAAGCTACTGCTCCCACTGAATTCAGATTAGAGTTTTGGGTCTCAGCACCTTAGAAAATGAGACTCAGTATAACAGTATGTATATATAATAATGTTCTTTAATTCCAATAAGTCTGACTTAAACAGACAGTTTTGGAGTCTTGCATTTTGTTATTGACTTTTTGCTTTTTTTGGAAAAACTGATGAAGACACATCCTGATTTTATTTATAAAACAATTCTTCCAATGCTTATGTCTTCCTGCTCTCCCTGCTTGCACGGTCATACTCTCAACCTACATTTTTATGAATTTAGAACCAGTTTAATTTCAGTCCTGCCTATAATTTTAATCAGGTTATATTGTTAGGTAGTCTTTGCTAAACACTAATTTTTGCATCCCTATGAATTGTGATGAATGTCATAATTTACTGCTTGATAGTGGCTGGTGTAACAGTCAAGAAATGCCAAAAGCTTTATTTTAGAAGGCTTGATTCTGCAAGGTCCTGAGTACTCTCATTTTCCACTTGATGTCAACGGAAGTATGGAATTTCACAGGATTTGGACCATTAATTAATGCAACATTATTGTGTTTACAAAGTAAGCCGGGCCATATTGGCTGGTGCATGTGGCTTAAGCAACCCCCACAAAATTCTGTATTAACTATCTTTGTTTTATTAGAACTATTGGTATAGAGTTGATGGGGGTAGTTGCATTATTATTTGTGGATGGTAACACTACAATGTAGTAATACAGTGCAGTGAGACTATTGGTCAGCTCCTGATTGTAAATGCGAACTTGCTGTCAAACGCTACTCTTTTTTGTTTAAACAGGTTAAAAAAGGAAATTAAATACAATTTTTATAAAAATGTTTGTTTAAGGAGCTTAATGTAATTAAATAATATGATATCTGAAAGGAATTAAAAATCAAACTGGAAGATTATCACAGATTTCTTGAGTAGGCACTGGAAGATAGAGAAGGATAAATGTTGTCTCTTAACTGCTTAGCAAAATGATTTTATGATGATTAAAGTACCATATAAAGTCAATTGTTAACATTATTTTGATGAGTTTGAAAGAAAGAATAGCCCATACAAGTTATAAAAGAGTTTATGATATCTAGGAAAATCTTTGCACAAAAGAAAGTCAGAGAAATTTTGCATAATTAAGACTGTATGAATACTACATTTTTTTCTGAGAAGATTTTATAATATGATTGTCTTATGTTATGTTTATGTGGAGAATTTGGTTTATTGTCACTAGCAAGTTTTGTCATTAGGATTCATTTTCCTGTATTTTTTTATTTTAAGTTATAATTTATTGCTATGAAAAGTGACAAAAATGATAGATCTAAAGAATGAAGTCTTTCATTTATCTTCTGAATGGATACAGCATGGGTAGCAATATAACTTTTCTTATGCTCCTTTGCTAGTTTGCTTCAATCTTGTTACCATGTTCTGGATAGATCTTCTGTAGCAATGAGAAGTGCTCATTCAGACCATAACTTCTCTAATGGGTCAGCAAGGGTATCAGCGAGCGATAAGTGCGATGATAACTTGACAACTTGGATACCTGCCCATTAGGAATTGAACCTGTCATCTTTTCTCACATAGGCCATTGGACAGCCATCAGATGATAGCAAATTGCAGTCACTGCAGACAAGGGCTGGATGCAGTCTACCAACTGATAGGAAGAAGATCCTCTATTTCATCACCAATCCCTGTGATATGAACAATATTTTAAATCTAAGCATTCTTTTCTTTGTACTGCTTTGTGGAAGTCAAAGCCTACTTACACAACATGCTAGGGTGAAAAACTTAAAGAAAGATAAGTGAAAATGTAGGGATGGTGGTATGGAAGAAGAGGTTTTTTTTAGTGTTGTCTTAGCCTCCCATATGTCTACTCCATAAAAGTGCTCACAAGTTGACATGACGGATAATGCAATCTGCAGAGGCCCAAGATAAGAAGAAAAAACCCCAAGCTTGGCAACGGCTAGGCTGCTGTTGTGCTGAGACCACTGCCCCAGACCACTGATCAATATTGTCTTACTGTTCCCTTGTCTGTATCCGTTTTGTCTCTTGTCTTATACATAGACGGTAAGCTCTTTGGGGGCAGAGATCATCTTTTTGTTCTATTTGTACTAGCACAGTGGGATCCTGGAGGATGACTAGGGCTCCAAGAGACTATGGTTACACAAATAATACATAATAAAGAACAGGGCTGTTACAAGTCAGAACTAAGATTCAGTGTCAGAGTTGTTTTGAAATGTTCACAGTATGCCTGACTACTACCAATAAATTTAATTCTTGTTTTATAGACACATCCACAGTAAACATTACATAACAAAACAAAACTTGAAAAAGTTACATTGTTCATGTGGTTCTTGTAAGGGAGAGATTGTAGGTACAAGTTGGAAACAATAAAAGCTGTATGGTAGTGGCTGTTTTTAAACATTCAAATAATAAAGCTTTACTTTTTAGTGGTAGGCATAGTAAGAATAATTGTACTGGAGCAATCTTTCTGGAGCAGATTTTTTTCTTGTAGTTTCACAAGCAGTTCACTGACAATAGCATGACTCTTAGGATATGCCTATACTAAGACACTCAAGAAAGTTAAGCCGAATTAACTAAGGGTGTCAATTTAAAGCACATTAGTTAAAGTGCATTAAAGTAGGTCACTTGAATTTTGAATGTGAGCATCCATACAAGGGTTTAATGCGCTTTAACTAATGTACTTTAAATTCACTTCTTTAGTTAATTTGACGTAATTTACCTGAGTATCCCTGTGTAGATGTGTCCATTGAGTTTTAAGTACTGCAATGCTCTGATGTAATCTCTACTGAAGATACTTTGGCAACTGGAAAGCTAACATTACAAATCAGATAAAACTTCAGTTTGTGCCAAGTGATTACGGTTAATGAATTTTGCTAATTTTCCTGTTTGCAGGGCTGTAAAGACAGAGAGACTGATTTTCATTTTGCTTATACTGGAGGAAACTGGGAGTAACTTAATTCATTTCAGGAAGTGAGATGTGGATCTTGAATAAGAATACCTGACAGAATTTCTTCATTAAATATGGCAAGTGATGTAATCTGGTGTTTTCTGTTGCAACTGCCATTTATTCTGAGAATTAGTAGAGTGATAGTTTAAAAAAGATCTACATGTGACTAAAATGTATAAAGTTGAGCCAGACACAGTGGCAAAATGAGGACTGACGCATGGATGGATTTTAAGCAGCAGGCTGCAACTTTTATTAAACACTGGGGAAAGGCACTACTCGCCCATCACCCTTCTTGTTTCAGGCATTTAAATGGTTCCAGTGCAGGGGTTACAGGGCTCTGACCGTATAACTCATAATTTGGGGTTGGTTCTTTTCAACCATCCCCCCAGGACTCAGCTTGCTTTGAATCCTACCCTTGCCTATTCCCCACAAGGGGGACACAGGGTCCAGAAGTGTAAGGACCTCAGGGTCTCATTCTATCCCCAGAGCCCAAGGCCCATCACTTAATCCCATGACTTTTTCATCTAGGAACTGTTCATTTTTATCTTTTTAACCACACTGGAAACCAGCCACAAATTGCACCAAATTAACAACTCAACTAATGCTTCAGTTAGGTACTGAATGCATTCCTATTTAACTTACTGTTGCTTGAAGGTGCTGCAAAGGTGGAAAAACTCCTTGATCCTCTGCCAATTGGCCCATGGGAGAAAAATTCCTTCCTGACCCCCAAATGGGAAATTGGCTAGACCTGCAGTATCTGTTAGGTCAGATTCCCATTCCTATTTCAGGATGGGTATGGTGGGGCTGCTGGAACAGACCAAAAGATGCTCCACATGACTGCTGCTACAGCTTAAATCCTGGGAACTGGTAAATGCTGGCTAGTCAGCACCTCTTCCCCCCTCAACTGGCCAGCAGGTGACAGACTCCAAGTGGGGAGAGGAGGAGTTACCTGGTATCCTTCAGCGAGTCCCTCACTGCTGGGACTATCCCCATTCATTGCTGGCCCCATCAAGTTCCTCTATCTGCTGAGGTTGCATGGCATTTCATAGAATCATAGAAGATTAGGGTTGGAAGGGACCTCAGGAGGTCATCTGTTCCAACCCCCTGCTCAAAGCAGGACCAACCCCAACTAAATCACCCCAGCCAGGGCTTTGTCAAGCTGGGCCTTAAAAACCTCTAAGGATGGAGATTCTACCACCTTCCTAGGTAACCCATTCCAGTGCTTCACCACCCTCCTGGTGAAAAAGTTTTTCCTGATATCCCACCTGGACCTCCCCACTGCAACTGGAGACCATTGCTCCTTGTTCTGTCATATGTCACCACTGAGAACAGCCTAGCTCCACCCTCTTTGGAACCCCCCTTCACGTAGTTAAAGGCTGTTATCAAATCTCCCCTCACTCTTCTCTTCTGCAGACTAAATAAAGCCAGTTCCCTCAGCCTCTTCTCATAAGTCATGTGCCCCAGCCCCCTGATCATTTTCATTGCCCTCTGCTGGACTCTCTCCAATTTGTCCACATCCTTTCTATAGTTAGGAGCCCAAAACTGGAGACACTACTCCACATGTGGCCTCACCAGTGCCGAATAGAGGAGAATAATCACTTCCCTTGATCTGCTGGCAATGCATTAGCCTTCTTGGCAACAAGGGCACACTGTTGACTCGTATCCAGCTTTTTGTCCACTGTAACCCCCAGGTCCTTTTCTGCAGAATTGCTGCTTAGTCATTTGTTCCCCAGTCTGTTGCAATGCATGGGATTCTTCCGCCCTAAGTGCAGGACTCTGCATTTGTCCTTGATGAACCTCATCAGATTTCTTTTGGCCCAATCCTCCAATTTGTCTAGGTCTCTCTGTATCCTATCCCTACCTTCCCGTGCACCTACCACTCCCCCAGCTTAGTGTCATCCACGAATTTGCTGAGAGTGCAATCCACCCCATCCTCCAGATGATTAATGAAGATGTTGAACAAAACCAGACCTAGGACTGCCCCCTGTGGCACTCTGCTTGATACCGGCTGACAACTAGACATCGAGCTGTTGATCCAGACGATCCAGCTGACTCTCTATCCACCTTATAGTCCATTCATCCAACCATACTACTTTAACTTGCTGGCAAGAATACTGTGGAAGACCATATCAAAAGCTTTGCTAAAGTCAATGTATATCACGTCCACTGCTTTCCCCACATCCACAGAGTCAGTCATCTCATCACAGAAAGCAATCAGGTTGGTCAGGCATGACTTGCCCTTGGTGAATCCATCCTGACTGTTTGGATCACTTTCCTTTCCTCCAAGCGCTTCAAAATGGATTCCTTGCGGACCTGCTCCATGATTTTTTCAGGGACTGAGATGAGGCTGACTGATCCTCCTCCTTCCCTTTTTTAAAGATGGGCACTATATTGCCTTTTTTCCAATCATCTGGGACCTTCCCCGGTCACCATGAATTTTCAAAGATAATGGCCAATGGCTCTGCAATGACATCAGCCAACTTCCTCAGCATCCTCGGATGCATTGCATCCGGCCCCATGGACTTGTGAATGTCCAGCTTTTCTAAATAACCCTGAACTTGTTCTTTTACCACTGAGGGCAGCTCACCTCCTCCCTGTACTCTGCTGTCCAGTTCAGTAGTCTGGGAGCTGACCTTGTCTGTGAAGACAGATGCAAAAAAAAGCATTGAGTGCGTCAGCTTTTTTCCACATCTATCACTAGATTGCCTCCTCCATTAAGTAAGGGGCCCACACATTCCCTGACCTTTTTCTTGTTGCTAATGTACCTGTAGAAACTTTTCTTGTTACCTTTCAGATCCTTTGCTAACTGCAACTCCAATTGTGCTTTGGCCTTCCTGATTTCATCCCTGCATACTCGAGCAATATTTTTATACTTCTCCCAAGCCATCTGTCCAAGCTTCCACTTCTTGTAAGCTTCCTTTTTGTGTTTAAGCTCACCAAAGACTTCTTTGTTAAGCCAAGCAGATCCCCTGCCATATTTATTATTCTTTCTGCACATTGGGATGGTTTGTTCCTGTGCCCTCAGTAAGGTTTTTTTTAAAAATACAGGCAGCTCTCCTGGACTTCTTTCCCTCCTCTTATTAGTCTCCCAGGTGATTCTGCCCATCCTTTCCTTCAGGGACTCAGAGTCTGCTTTTCTGAAGTCCAGGGTCCATATTCTGCTGTTCTCCTTTCTTCCTTT
Organism: Emydura macquarii macquarii; assembly: GCF_026122565.2. NCBI lineage: Eukaryota > Metazoa > Chordata > Testudines > Chelidae > Emydura > Emydura macquarii. Next base: position 40,201,683 of record NW_027132559.1, on the reverse strand, counting down.
TGTCAGGATCCTGAACTCCACCATATCATGGTCACTGCTGCCCATGTTGCCATCCACTTTCACTTCCCCAACCAATTCTTCCCTGTTTGTGAGCTGCGGGGTCAAGAGGAACACAGCCCCTAGTTGGTTCCTCCAGTATTTGCATCAGGAAATTGTCCCCAACACTCTCTGAGTTTCTCTTGAATTCAATTAACAATGTAAAAATATGCTTTTGACAACTTTCAAGTTATAGCACATGGCTTTTTCCTAGTCACAGGTTTTTTTGTTGTGGTAGTCATTTTTCTTAGCCTGCCATTGAACTGTGAAGTGAATGGAAAGTTGAGGAAAGCAGTAGGGAAATACTTTCAAACTATCATAAGACAAGGAAAACAAAACAAAACTATTTCCTTCTCCTCCCCACCCCCCAACAAAAACCTAACACTTTGGGCCTGATTATCCTGCTACTTATATAAACGTTACACCATGTGACAGGGCCAGACCGCAGAGCTATGAAAGGGTACTGGAAGGCATGTATATTAGCCCCAGGCTCCATAAAGCCCTCTTCCCTGGGTAACCCAGCTGGGGCTAATTGAAGACAGTTGGGCCAATTAGGCCACCTGGAGCCTATCAAAGAAGCTGCCCCGGCAGTTAAAAGCCTCCATTTCAGGCAGGCCAAGTAGGCTGAAAGGGAGTTAACAGCCAGAGGAGAGGAGGCAGAGCAAAGCAAAGCAAGCAAAGCAGAGCGAAGAGGAGTGAAGTGAAGCAAAGCAGAGCGAAGAGGAGTGAAGTGAAGCAAAGCAGAGCGAAGAGGAGTGAAGTGAAGCAAAGCGGAGCGGAGAGGAGCTGCCCTGCCCTGCCCTGCTGCCACTATAGCTGCAGGGCTTGGGACTATCATCCACGGCCGCTACCATACCGAGACAGAGAGGCTCCAGCCGGGGAAGACACCACAACCCTTCACGCCGGTACGAGGGAGCAGTCTATAGGCCGGGGGGGCCACGGACAGGCGGCCCAGGGAAGGTAGTAGGTCTCCAGGACTAAGCTGGGTGAGACCACTCCTTACAGGGTCCCTGGGTCGGGGGCCCGGGGAAGAGGGCGGGACCGGGTCCCCCCCTCCCCCTGCACTCCCCTCCCCGCCGCACCACTGGCACAGCCGCTGAAGCGCAGGATCCACAGGGCAGGACAGGCGCACCCTGCCACAACCAATATAACTCTGCTGACTTCAATGTGAGTCTTGATTCACATTGGTGTTAAATGAAAACCAGACCTATTGTTTAACCGTGTAGTTTGTCTGAATTAGAGCTGCATGGATTAAGAATGTTTTGGTTTACTGACACTTCCAAAAAAAATCAGAGGAAAAATTGTATTGGGTTGTGTTGGAAGAAATATAATTTTTCTGGAAAATTTTTAGCAAACTGGAAAGTAAACAAAAAAAAAATTGGGTTGAACATAATATTTTGATATGAAATGTTTTCTTGATCATTTTGTAACTTTTTAATTTAAAAAAAATAAAATTAAAGGAAATTTTGAATTGGAAAGTAATTTTGAATTGAAAAATCAAAATTTTTGGTTTGACTGTATTTAAACAAAATATTTAGATTTTTTTTTCAGACTATTTTAGGGTTCCTTTTTTGACTGAAACAATTTGGCAAAATTGACATGAATTTGCAAAACATTTTGGCGTTGCTGAATCTGATTTCCTTCCCCCCCCCCCGCCCCCCCCCCCCCAAAAAAAAAAAAAAAAAAAAAAAAAAAAGCTTTGGTTGAAAAATTTTGTGAGGCCTAATCTGAATGGTTTCTCTTGTATAATAGGAGCAAAGTTCACAGCACTGCAGTTTACAAGCATTAGCTGCTTTTTCAGGTATCAAACACCGCAGAACAACATCAACTATGCACAGTACTCCTCTCTTAATTGTTTAAAAGCACAAAATTTCATTTTTCATAATACAGTCATTAAAGTTATCAAAATTGCTATGCATGAACACACTGTAAAATATTTTTATACAAGCAAACAAAATTCCCAGCCTTAAATACCCTTGTTTTTGGGAACATTGAACAAATTGTTAATTAATGGAAAACACGATAACATTGTGTTAAACTGTCAAGTTAGACAGTGTTCTGCCTTCTCCTCCTCCAAGCGCAATTAATTCCATCTGCAGTTTCTTATAATTCCCTGTGGTACTTAAGAAGCAAAATTTTAACTTTCTAAAACCTCAGAACTAATTGTAAATTAATAGTTCTCATATGTAATGAACAAAAAGATTAATGCAGGTCCACATACACTTTTCCTTTTTGATTAAACTTTGGTACTGGATAGTTCTCTTAGGACCTGATATCAAGCTGTACAATGTATTGTTTCCTAGTCAGCACACCACATTTATACAGTGACTGCAGAGTTTTCTTTAGCTTCCATTATTTGGTTGTGTTTCTAATATCCTCTTTAAGTTGCATTATCTTCCATTGAACCTTTTTAATCATTTTGATTAATCATTATTTAATGTGTGTGGAAGTCATGAGAATGTTTCCTAATAGCTATGTAAGTTTTAGCAAATAAGGTATGTGTGCAGGTGTGTGGTGGTGGTGGTGGAGGAGGGGGGGGAGGTTTCTGTTGTGAGAATAATCTGGTTCTGATAATCCAACTCAAACCATTCTGTGTGTCAAGTGTCTTCCAACACCTTTGATTTTTACAATACACATCTTTCTTTTCAAGAGTTTATAGTTGTATACTAGTCCGTTTTAATATGATTTTTTATCTAGTGCCAACATTTCTGGGGTACTTAGGAACGTTTGTTCCAGGGATTCCTGGGAGTTACAGTCTAAAATTATGGGGATTGTAGTTCCCTGCAAAGCTATGTAGCCTGAGGAGAAATTCCACCCTTCTATAGAAGGAACCCTGCTGACTGGGCAAGCAGAACAACCTGGGCCTTTTTATAATAGGGATCATTTGCCTTCTTCTCTGAGATAGCAGCTGGAGGAGAAGAGAACTCTGAAGAAGTACTTAGGCTGCCAGACGTATCTTTGCAGTGGAAAACCTGAAGTCCACCATCTTTCTATTCCTGAACCCTGTTTTTAAGCTAGTCTTGCTTATATTTTTAATGTTCAAATTTTTTTTGTTTATTCTTATATCCTACACAAGGCGATATAATAAAATTTGATTATAAGAGGTGTCTACCTTATTGTTTACTAAAAGACTTTTAACATCTAAAAATGCATCTGCTTATGTTGCATGATATTTACATTTTTCTAGAAAAGGTAATGGTTTGGGCCTAAAGTTTCATCTTTAAGGACTCTGGTAGTTTATTTTTGCTGATTATTTAGTATATCTCCCCACCCATTAATTAAAGTATGTCACTTCTCTCTTTTCCCCACTTTCCTTTAGTTGAATCTTTCCCTCCTCTCAGGCACTGTCATTCAAAGCTCTATTCAACTCTTCCCCAGGTTTCATCTTGGATTTTGCTGCTTAATACTATCCCTTGTTCTCTTTGCTCCACCAACTATACCAACCTTTCTTGCACCATCTTCATTTTCTTCCACTTCCAACTTTCTGCTTTCTTTCATGTTGCTCATCCTTGCCTGAACCGGTCCCCAAATCCTAGGGGACTAGACACCAAGGTCTGCTCTTTCAAACCCTTCTAAAGACTCACTTCTTCCACAAAGCACACACAAAATAAAGAAAAATACTAGTGTGAAAGGGCTGTTAACTTTTTCTTGGTATGGCTTTGTAAAGATATTTCCTTTGGCTGAATCTCTGTGTTGGCTCATTCAGAGTCTTTCTTCCACACTGTAATTTCTCTGAGACAAAGATGGTGGTATCTGTGTCTTGGGCACACCAGGCATGTTGTCAAGTAAATATAATATAGCATTGCTTTAACTGCAAGAATTTTTTTGTGACATTACTTAGCCTAAAGAGAACTGAGTGATTTATTGAACTGAATTGTTTAGAAGTTGATTCAATTTCTAGCCATGTTCCCTCATTGTGCTGTTCAATGAACCGTATAAACAAGTGCTTGACAGGGGACCTGTTAAGCTTAATTATAAAAGCTGTTATATTTTCTCAGCATCAAAGCAAAAAAACCTGTAGTTTATCACAAATGACTGTCATAAAAAAACTTCCAGTGGGTTAGAAATGAGTGCATCATTCAGTGTTTAACACATGCTTCCCAAAGACTTGATTAAAGCTGATTTAAGCACCGAAACATTTCCTAACACCCACCGGCCAGATTCTAGCTCCCTCTCACGCTGCTTTATGTCACTGCAGTGAAACGAAGCAGCCTTAAAACTGACTGAACTTGCTTTCTAAGGATTCCCTTGCGCTGAGGGGGAATTCCTGTGTTGTGTAGCCAATTCTATGCTATGTCTTCCCTAGCAGCCACCATTGTTGGGGCTTGCCTGAGGAAAAAAAAAAAGGTGAGACTACAGAGCCATAACTTCCAATTGTTCCTCAGCTGTGAGAATGGCCCATGGCATCTGGATGTAAGATAGAGCTTTTCTGTCTTGCACAGAGAGATGGTTTACATCTACATTTGTGGCTCCCCCCTTACATTTAGAATATGAGCCACTGTCAACTACATGGATGCAATGCAGTAGCTGATAATTGAGGGTACATAGCAGACTGAGCCTAGAGAGGATGATCAAGTACTTTAATTGGAAATAAGTGTCTGCACATTTAGATCATGATGATAGAATGCATACATAAATAAAATAGGAGACCCCATACCATATCAAACTTCCCCCTATCCCTCCCTCCCGAACACTTTTTATACATAATTGTTCTTAATCCACTCGGTGTGATAATACTCTGAAAAGTGACCTGCTACGGCATTCCATTATTTTGGTCTCTTGATTTCCATATATAATGTGTTCAGTTTACAAGTTATAAGGTTTTTCCAAAGTGCCGTCCCTGAAAACTCTGTCTGGGATACTTTCCTTCTCCTGCATCTTCACCAGTCATAAAAGCTCTGTAGGCTAAAATAGGCCTACAGTGACATCTGGGCGAGCTCATTGCTGCCAGTGGGTTTGCACACGTGTAGCTAAGTAAAATTTAAGTATAAATTATTTCAAGGTGGTCCAAAGGGGAATAAAATCTAGTTTGCTCACTCTTAGATGTGCAAGGTCTTTGTGGAGCTACTAGAACTAAAAAGCAGTGAAACTTATTTTGTAGCTAAAACATACAGCTACATTTCAGGAAAGATGTAGACAAATTGGAGAAAGTCCAGAGAAGATCAACAAAAATGATTAAAGGTCTAGAAAACATGACCTATGAGGCAAGACTGAAAGAACTGGGTTTGTTTAGCCTGGAGAAGAGAAGACCGAGGGGGGACATAAAAGCTTTTAAGTACATAAAAGGTTTTTACAAGGAGGATGGAGAAAAATTGTTGTTCTTGGCCTCTGAGGACAGGACAAGAAGCAATGGGCTTAAACTGCAGCAAGGGAGGTTTAGGTTGGACATTAGGAAAAAATTCCTAACTGTCAGGGTGGTTAATCATTGGAATAAATTGCCTAGGGAAGTTGTGAAATCTCCATCATTGCAGATTTTTAAGAGCAGGTTAGACGAACCTGTCAGGGATAGTTGTTGTGCCAGGCACTGCTGCCTGCTGGTTCTGGATACCAGGTAAGGAATAAAAACATGCCCACTCCAATTAGGTACACTTAGCTTTAATACGTCTTACGCTCCAAACAGCAGAGAGAGACCCTAGGGCTCTGCGAAGCAGCTGCAGGGGAATGCCAGACACTCCAGGGTGAGTTCATGGCAGGGTCTCATAACATAACTCGCATTTTAAGTTTTAAATAGCATAACATATTTTTTTTAGGGAATAGCAGGGATTGGCTTATTTACAGCAGGTGGCTTGGCTAACACTTTTACTTTTCTTGGCACAGAACACAATTACATAACAAATTGCATAACAGGTTACATAACCTATTTACTACTCAACTGGTCCTGACCAGACCCGCCGCATCATTATTTTAAATGCGTTACAATATTTTTTGTGACCTTTACTACAATTTACTTTTTGATGAGGCGGGTATGGTCTGGCCATAAATAATATATTGTAAATACAAAACACTTTTATAATTTTTTAAAAATTTATAACAAACATATTTATTATACATACTGACTGACACAATTACACTTAACATTAAAACAATTGGGTGTAACATTACATTTAGGAATTTGCTGGCTCCCGGGGACCAATTGATAAACATATCATACCAATGATGTATAATTAATTGTTGAATATGGTGCGCTGAGTGAACCACCCCTTGACTGTCAATTGTCATTTTGACGGCAGCTGCCCCAGCCATCGCCTCAGCCTGGTCAAGCAACCGTTTCACCCGCAGCCCCTCCCGTTGCAACTTGTGGGCCTGGACAGGGAAACATGATATTCCTGCAGCCACTGATGCAATGGAGCGACCTGCAGGGTCCTTGCATGGGTTTCACAGACAATCAGCATAAAGCATAAAATGCAATCTTTGTTGCAATAATAAATTCATGGTGATGTTCTTCAGCTGCTCCGTTGATGCCCACCTTTCCCGAAGCTCTGAAATACAAACAGAAAATTTTTCTACCCCCTTTTGGGGGTGGCAGATTATTGCTTAAATAACCTTTCTTTTACAAATCTCCTTGCGGATTGCAGGTAAAACAGAGGAATTACCTCTATATTTTCCTGTGTCTGGCTGACTTTTCCACAGCCATAACTTGGGTTTTTAAAAGATATTGAATTTTATGAAGCATGGAAGTACCCAAAGGGTTACTTTGCTAACAAAACCAAGTCATTAAACCAAGAACTCCTCTTTTATAACACCTGTTACTTTTTGAACATTTTTACAACTATTACTTTTAAGCATTTTTACATGTTTTAACTGTTTAATTTTTTTTTAAACTTTTGTAGTATTTATTTTTGTTTTTGTTTTTATTTACTATATTTAAATTTTATTACATGACTTTTGGCTGCCATAACTTTTAACATTGAAAGTGTATTTAACATTTTTTTTATTAAACATCTCAGAAAAACAGATGTGCAAATGTGTGTGTGGGGGGAAGCAACCAATTAACCTTGTAAGATCATTTTAAGTTCCATGCTAACAGCAACACATTTTTTAACCGTTTAATCAGGGATTCACAATGGCTATGATTAGCAGGTGCTTTGCCCTGCTTCAGGGTCAGTATTTTTACTATTCCCTGCACTGCTTGATTTTTTCCCTTTCCATATCACATTTGTATTGTTCCAAAACACTATATAAGGATTTCACCTTTTCTGTTAATTGAGTGATTGCCTTCTGATCAAGTACAGCTTGCATGTAGCCTGAATTACAGGCTTCCCACAAAATCCAAATTGCTGCTGCATTTTTCTGTTTTGTTCCAGAGGGATTATACAAAGGGGAAATATTTTTGACTAAGGGCAGGGATTGGGGTTTGGAATTGGGATCGTCCCTTGAGGGTGAGGAGTTCTTAGGTTGTTTCTTTCTAAACAGCCTGACTCTCTGACATGGTCCTGAAACTATCCCTGCTTAAGTGCCAAGGTTTTTGAGCTTTAAATGCTTGCACTTAGTTTCCCAGTCTTTGGCACGGGCGGTAGACGCCTCTACCACTCCCCACGCCACTAGCTGGGCTTCCCTTGTGGTGTCCAGGTCATCTCAGAGCGCCTGCCCTCCCCTTCTCCATTTCTCAGAGTCGGTCCTCTAGGGAGCTAAGCGCGGTCAGCAGGAGCCACCCCAGCTCCCCCCACCGCCTTTTGCTCCGCCTTCCCTCTTTTTTCCAGCTGGAGCTCGTCCATTGCCTTTGCCAGGGCTAGTGGCGTGATGGCTCCCACATTCTTGAGCTCTGGCCATGCGGTTGGCGCAGCCCACCGACCCACCTTTTCAGCCACGGGTGACCACATACCAGTACTGGGCCACCTGGGGATGTGGCTGACACCCCCTCCCTCTTTCGCCTTTGTCCCGAACAGAGGCATGCTTCCTTCCCCAGTATCCTGTTTGTGACGCCAATTGTTATGCCAGGCACTGCTGCCTGCAGGTTCTGGATACCAGGTAAGGAATAAAAACACGCCCACTCTAATTAGGTACACTTATCTTTAATACGCCTTATGCTCCAAACAGCAGAGGGATACCCTAGGGCTCTGCAAAGCGGCTGCAGAGGAATGCCAGACACTCCAGGGTGAGTTCATGGTGGGGTCTCATAACATAACTCGCATTTCAAGCTTTTATACAGCATTCTCAAGGGAATAGCAGGGATGGGCTTATTTACAGCAACTAACTTAGCAAGCACTTTTACTTTTTTTGGCATGAAACACAATTAGATAACGGGTTGCAAAACAGGCTATGTAATTGTGCTCTGCTTAACCAGTCCTGACCAGACCCGCCACGTCACTATCTCAAACGCTTCACAAAATCTTCCACGACCTTCACTACAATGGTCTAGATATTACTTAGTCCTGCCATGAGTGTAGGGGACTCGAGTAGATGACCTCTCGAGGTCCCTTCCAGCCCTATGATTCTGTGAACTCTAAATACACAAAAGGAACAGATCCACAGAGTAAGAAGGTGTTATATAGAAACTTTTTCAGAGTAGGACCACACCTTAAGGTGGGCAGATTTGCCACAGAAAAGCACCCCACCCACATTTTTTCTGAGCAGTGACCATAGTCCATTACCTTTACCAAGTACAGAATTGCCACCCCCAAGCATTCAAAAATCATGAGTCAGGCACCCCAGAAAATAATGAAATTGGCTTAAAAATCATGATACTTAAAGGCTTTTTTTAATTTGCCTTCTGACTTTGGACTTTTTAGGGTCCATGTTTTCTCTGAAACCAGGAGGCTTGAACACTTTAATTTTGTTCAATGAAAGTTTAGATTTTCACCTAGTCACTTGACTCCAGGAGCTTGGGCAATAAGAAAGCTGGAAAATATAACAATAGAAAATATAACAAAATCATGAGAGTTGGCAGTGACAAAATACTGTGACACTATCATCTGCAGTAAGAAGGTGCTGGTGTCTTGCTGGAAAGGAAGGCGGGGGGGGGGGGAGAGAAAGGAATTGTATATTTTTTAAAAGTACAGGAAGAGATATTGCTTAAATTTATGTAGCACGTTGTTGACATCCTGATGTTCTGGGGAAAAGAAAAGTTAAGTTAAAATCCTAACTAAATATATTAGAACAGCATCTCTGAGAGAGGATATTGTCAAACTTCAGAGGCTGTGTAGTGTTCAAGGTTAACTAGTTCAGCACACCGGTACAGAGTGAGCATGTGACGTAAGCAGAGTTTGACAAAGGAATAAAAAGTGCACAAAGAAAAAAGGTGGCATGAATGTAGTGTGATTTTTCATGTGTCCATATGAAGAGGGAAGAGTGAGGAGCCTGTATGTGAATCAACTGGGAAGCTTCTGGAAGCAATGTAAGGTCATAATAAAGGGTAGTTCTAGTTGTCAGAGGAAATACTTGGAGATTGATTGCAGCATTCTAAATTCCAGGCAGGAGGGAGAAAAGAGGAATCTCCCCCTTCATTCTTGAAGTAAAGGGTTATAATTCTGGAGTACAGACTGGAGATGTCAAGTAGAAAAGTTGGGTATAGGAAGCCTGCCAGAGCCAGGACACTCTATACTCTAGGCCTACTTTAAAAGCATATGATGTGATGCAATTACGTGGTATAAAATCAATTAAGAAGAACTTAAGCATTGTGAGGGTAAATGAGAGGGCCAGAGTCATAAACTAAAGAGGTTAACCACCTCCAGGCAAGTCATGATGCTGTAATGACACTGAGACATTCATAGATTTAAGTTCAAGAGGACCATTAGATCAGCTAATCTGACCTCCTGTGTACCATAGGCCATTACATTTCACCAGTTACTTCTGTATGGGGCACAATAACTTGGTTTGACTAAAGCATATCTTTCAGAAAGGCATGCAGTCGTGATCTGAAGACAGAGAGAGAGAATCCACCATTTCCCTTGGTAGTTTGTTCCAGAGGTTAATCACTCCTGCTGTTTAAAAAAGAAATTGTGGCTAATTTCTAATTTGCCTGGTTTTGGCTTCCAGCTACTGGTTCTTGTTATGCATTTCTCACTTTAGTACTCAGTATTTTCTCCCCATGAAGGTAATTATACACTGTAATTTAGATACTTTTCAATCTTATTTTGATAAGCTAAACATATAGATTTCTTTAAATCTCTCTGTCTCCAGCCCTTGAATAAATTTTTGTGGGTCTTTTCTGCACCTCTCCAATATTTTAATATCCTTTTAAAAATGTGAACACCAATACTGTATGAGGTATTGGTCTCACCAATGCTGTATACAGACGTAAAATCACTTCCCTACAACCTCACTACTCCCCGGATTTACACATCCCAAAACAGCGTTAGCCTTTTTTTGCCACAGCATCATACTAGGTGCTCTTGTTGATACTCTTGGGGAAATTCTGCAGCACTGCACATGTGCAGAATTCATGTCTCCTGCAGCTTTTTTTTCTCCACAAAGAGTAGATGTGGCTGGAGAGGCACTGCAGTTACACCTTTCTTCCATGAGGGGCTGCTGTGGCACAAAAGAGATGGTAGCCAGCCAGTGGAGTGATTGCGTTCCTCAGAGTGGGGTTGGGTGAGGAGACGTGGGACACGCAGGGCTGCTGGGGTCAGAAACAGGTTCAGAAGGACTAGTGGAGGGGACAGACTGTGGTGTGAACTCAGCAGCTAGTGGGGTGACAGCATTGAGTCCGGGGCTGAATGAGAGGGGGCTGCAGGGCCACATGGATGGGACACATAGAGATGGGGAGAGGTGTGCAGGGACACATAGGGAAAGGGGCAGATGTGCCTGAGTGAATGGGAGAGGCTGGGGTCAGCCAAGGTCTGCATGGGGAAAGTTCCCCAACTCCCTAACACCCCTGTCCCGCCCCGTCTCCCTCCCCCCGCAAAAAAACCTTGTTCCATACTTCTCCCACCCACACCCAACAAATGATCCTGGCAATTGCTTTATATGACTGCCCTGTCCTGCTCCTTATTTAGCACTCCACGAATCTTTGTCATTTGCAGTGATTTCATATTTAATTCCAGATCATCGATTAAAATATTAAATTACATTGGGTCTAGTACTGATTCCTGTGGAACTCCACAAGAACATCTCCATTCAATGATGATTCCCCATGGCCAACTGTGTTTTGAGATCTGTCAGTTAGCCAGTTCTGAATTAATTTAATGTGTACTTTGTTGATGTCGTATAGTGGCCATTTTTTAATGAGAATGTTTTGTGGTAAACTAAGTCAAACGCCTTACAAAAATGAAATAGGGTTTGTTTGACAAGACCTATTTTCCATTAAACCATGTTGATGATATTCAAGAATTAAAAGACAGGTATATAATTATCAGTTGAATCCTGTATCAGCTTTTCCATTATTTTGCCTGGGATTGATGTTAGGCTAACCAGCCTATAGTTAGCTTGGACATCTTCCTCGTCCTTTAGTTTATTGAATATTGTAGGTAAGTGGGGAAATTTGATGTCTGGGTGTTATTTTTTTGAAGTAAGGCGCTGTAAAGGGATGTTAGGGCAGCCAGTAACTAGACAGGAAACCTTTGAAGCGTGTCAAGCCACATGGATCCAGTCTCCATCTGCAAGCCAACAGCCAGCCTTCATTCCATAAATTCAGTCAATTTACACTGTAGGCAGTATTGGCCATCTTGAAAGACACTTGGCCCAAGACCTGTGAATCTGACTCCTGTCCTTCCTGATTGTTAAGAGATTCATGAGCAACTAGTGACTGAATTAGCCAATGTCTCATTCAATGAATGAATCTTCCCTCCCTCCTTCAAACACACTTCAGTTTAACCAACAACAAAGAAACTCATCCTTGATGGAATGGGACGTAGCTGATTACTGCCAACTATCAATCCTTTCATTTCTGAGTAAGTTCATAGACAAGTTAGCCAATGGCCACCTTCAAGCACATCAAACCAAAGCCAGTATCCTATATGCTGCACAATCTGGATTCAGACCAGGACTTGGAATGGAAACAGTATTAATGGCACAAATGGAAGATTTCCTGCTGTCAATGGGTGAGGGCAGATGTGCATTCTCACTCTTTTAGGCTTCTCTACAGATTTGACATAGCTGATCATGAACTGTTGATGATTAACGTGATACAGGTGGCTAGGGTCTTTTTTCCCTGCAAAAATCTGTAGGGTTTCAAACCCATAGACATGTTACATAAGTTTCTTGAGCAATAAGAAATGAGAGGCAGTTCATTACTAGAGGACAGTTCCTTTTTAATTGCTGAATAATCTGACTAACAGCTGCTGGTAGTCATCGGAAGGCAGATTACTTCACTGTCTGGAAAGAGAGTTCTGACATAATGCTGTGGTTAAAAGAACAAGCAATTAAACATAAGTTTCAGAAAGGAGAAAGCTCTGATTGTATGATATTCATGACAATTTTTATTCAGGGTATTCATGGATAAATGGCTTAGTGTTCACTCCACACACGCAGTCCATTTAATTGGATGGACTCAGTGTTGCTGCTTACTTATGACAGGTGTAGAACAACACTAATGTACATTACAGTTGAGCAGTTTTATTAAAATGGACACAATATTCAGCTTAACTACAAGTTGGCTTGTGTTGTCAATTATTAGAATTGGCCTGTGCTGTATATGACACAAATCTCAGGGCTTTGTCCACATGGCAACTTGGTGTGTGGTAAGCCAGGTATGAATGTGCAGTTCACTAGCTAACCAAAGTTGCTGTGTGGATCCTGTTACTGCACAATTAAATTCTGTAATTTAGTGTTAGTAAGAAATATGTGCAAGAGGCAATGACTGATTGATATCTATCTACTCTGCTGTTTTATGATAGCTACTCACAAGCATTTAGTGATCTTCAAGGAGATATAGTTATCTTTGGGTCTAGCAGTGCTGAATTCTGTTTCAGCATGGAAGGTAACCACTTTGCACTGAAAGGAACAGAAACTGCTCTCCCTCCACTCTAGATCTTCTGTGGCTTAATTCTTGTCATCTTCAACATCCCATGCTGGATTATTATCAGAGATAATCACAGGTAGGAAGATCTCTCTGACACCCTGGTCTGGCACATTGATAATTGGATCTGATCAGAAAATTTCAAATAATTTCAATGAAAAGTAGACAAACTGTTCAGTGAAACTTTTCACTGGAGACTTTGTTTTTTGACCAGCTTTACTGTTTATTTTGCTGTCTGTGTTACAGGCCTAATGTGCTTCTATTAATGCTCAGTAAATCCCTGTGACAGGCTTGTATGGCTATTCAAGTCCTAGCTTCACCCGTGATGACTAGCCCAATATGGAAACAAGCCTTTATGGATCTAAACTAATCACACTTAAAAATGTTCCACTTCTGTCTTACTGTTCCTGTTCGTCAGGACACAGACTTTTTGAAATTGACTTTATTATTATAATTGAGAGAGTCTCCTTTTTCTTTGTGGCTTGTGTCCCCTGTTTTTCAGTTTTGTCACTCTCCTTTTGTTACAGAAGTTGACTGCTGCTTTTGTGGTCTATTGAAGTCTCTTCCCTTTTCCATTGAAAAGTTGAGGAGTTGGGAGCCCCAGTCCTGTTTTCTCTTTATCTGGACTCCCTCAGAGATGAGCCCTGGGACATCTTTTGAAAGGAGGTTTTATATCTTTTAAAAAATCATGGTGTCTTATCCCAAGTTTCCTAGCACCTGTACCGTGGATACAGTCTCTTAAATCTGCATGCCAAACACAGGGTATCTCCATTTATAATGGAAGCACAGCTATTTGTTCTGTGTTTCCAAGAGCCTCATTCCTCTACTGCAGGGGAAGGGCTTCTTTTGTGGTACTTATTAGAGGCTGTCTTGCTGATTAAAGTTGCTCTTTCTTAAAGACCTCTTTACATATGCTCATATTTCAAACATTGTAGTTCCACATACACTATTCAGTGTATGAGTGGGAAGGAAATTAAATCATTCAGAAAAGAGAGAATTGCAAGTACAAATTACAGCTGGATGTAGAGGTAGGAAGCCCGAGTTAATTATTTCTATTTGTTGACTAAAAAGTGTGGAAGAAATAAATATAGAACACTGCTGATATTGCTTCATTGACCTCCCCTAGAATCTATTGGCCAGATCCTTAGCTAGTGCAAACTAAAACGCTCTGAGTATCTGGCCTTATATCTTTTTATGCAACATTAGTTCGCCAGATAAAAAAATCAAATGTTTTCCTACTTACATGTGCTCACTAGTTTAAAACAGTTATAGCTTCATACTGTCAGAATAAAGATTACCAGGTGTATTCATTCCAGAAAGGAACCTGAACAGAGTTCAAATTGTAGTGTATACAGGATTTAGGTAAGTGTAGGGTGACCAGATAGGAAGTGTGAAAAATCAGGACAAAGGGTGCGGGGTAATAGGCTCCTATATAAGACAAAGCCCTGAATATTGGGACTTTCCTTATAAAATCGGGACATCTGATCACCCTAGATAAGTGAGTAGTCTTCTTTTCTAGGAAGTAAGAAAACTCTTATTCTGATTAACAACTTTTGAAAATTTCTATTCTATTTATTTAAATGGCTTATAAAACCAAAATTTTTCATTGAGACAGTGTTTCAGATTCAAGGCTTTCATGAAGATAAATGTATTAAAATAGAGCCAGTATGTGTAGGTCTTGACTATAATCACTTCCTTCTGAAGGAAATGTTTGTTCAGACACTATCCACTTTTATACCTTATGCTACCAGGTGATCTAGTCTCTTTCTGCCCGTGGGCCCTAAGGGGTTGAACATTCTCCTCTTTACATCTGTCTGAGTTCATTTATTTTCACAAAAACAATTAAAACAAAAATAAATTCCTTTAGATTTTTTGATTCAGCCATGTCTTGGATCTATATTTGACGTGCGTTTCCTCATGTTCTGTTTTCTTGGTTTTGTTTTGTTTAGCTCCTTATAATTGAGTTCGAATGGGGGTGGTTTATTGAATGTATTCTAACTGCTTTTACTATGTTAGGCAGTGCTTTAGTGGGGAGGAGCTTTAAAAAACCCTGTTCTTATTACCTACCCTTCACATGGTGGAGAAAAAATGGTCTAAAACCTCTTGAATTTGGATTCAGCTCTTTCACCACATTCTACCTTATGGAGTTGGGGATTACACTACTGCAGAGGGGTAGAGTCAAACTCAAACCTAAAACCATCACATAGGGCCTAAAGATTGGTAGAAAAATGCTAACCTACCCATGTGAAAGGCAAGCTCCTCTACACTGTTCCCCAGGCTTCCCTTCTCCTGGTAGCAAGGCTTACTGAGGGGTTGTATGGCTACCTCTTCTTCCTGCTATGTGAATATCCACTGGGTTTCTAGGGGAGCAAGCTGTGTAGATCAGCCATCTTGCAGACTCCATCTTCTCCAGCTTGACCAGTTCCAACTACGTAGTGTTAGTGTGGAAGAGGGTTTCTGTGAACATCTAGAGAATATGCTTCCAAGCTGCCATTCTTCCTGTTTCCATGGTTCCGGTTCTTTGAATAGGTCTGCTTCCCCCTGGGATTTCCTCACCTTGACTTCTTGTTTGGAGGAGGGCATAAGTTCCGTAGGCAAAATAAATAAGTAAAAAACTCTGAACTCCTTTTCCTTATGCTTTATTCTGAGGGGTAACTATATTCTTGAGTATCTCTGCGGAACTAAAAATCCAAATGGATGTTTTAAAAATGTTTTAAAGAATGGAATTGATCGTTCTTTGATTTTTTTCATCATAAATGTAAGCGTAGTAATGGGACTGTGATGGAATTCTGCATGCGAAGTCCAGAGCCTAACCTGTTGTGTAGACTTTCAGAAGATGAGAGTACAAATTGCACCAGTCACTAATAACAGGTTCTTCATTCAGGCAGCTGTGGAAGTTTATTATTAATTATGAGATTAGCGGGTATACATAGAAACATGAAGACTTTATTTAATACTCAAATATAATTGCTATCATAGAAAATATAATAAAGCAAGATAAATGTAACAAAACAATCCCCCACATTGTGCATACTCACAACCTTATAGAGATCCTTAGGAGTGAAGATAGGAAGAAAAGTATGCGAAGAGCATCATAAGTGGGTTTGACAGTACTAAGGCTTCTGACATGCTGTCATCCCTGATGCCTCAACAGGTTAATCAAACAACTTATTTTATACCACTTTTGCCTGAACATCCTCATATGTCCAGAAACCATATTTAGATTATTTTTTGGCCTTTAATCCATGTATGGCTATTGATATGAGTCATATGCATCAAAACCTTTCCCAATATTTCTTGTATGTCTATGTGATTCACCTCATCACAATTATGCATACTAAATATCTCACCAAAGTTTGTTATTTTGTGTTTCTGCAATGTACTTGTTTATCACAAGCTACATATTGCAAAAGCTCCTACAAACCTTATAACTCGAGGTCAAATATTTATACTAGTTTATGCTTCCTTTCAGGTTGTGTTAGACCTCATGCTAACTGCTACACCTTTCTAGGACTTAATAAAGCTTGTTGCAAAACCTTTTTTATTTACCTATTATACTTGTGTTCCCCTGCTTATATTATAGCGTTTCTTAAGCATCTTAATTTATTTTAAAATATAGTTGACTCTTTATTCTCAGGTATTGGTCTCCCATGATGAGGTCAGAGTCCAAAGGAGGTGCAATAAAAGACCTATTCTATCTTTCAAATGAGATATAAAACTGAAATCCTGACCACTTCTGGTCATTCAAGATCTTATGACATTGTTATACCATTAAGGACTATTAGCTCATTCTCACCTCTGTTATTTCTGGCCTAACAGTTATTTCCATGTTCTTTGTGGTCTACTTAAGTTTATAAAGGCCATGAATTTAAGTAGCCCTCTACCTTAATGCATCCCCTCTTATCTATGCTAAAGGTTACAAGCATATATATACTTCATGCTTTAGCTTCATCATCACTTATCTAGATTAAAGGTTCCAAGTATATGCATGCTAACTTGCCTTAGCTCATCATACAGGATGTGCCTGTAGGTTTCTTGTGTTCCAGCCAA
The DNA here is from genome assembly GCF_026122565.2 of Emydura macquarii macquarii. Classification (NCBI taxonomy): domain Eukaryota; kingdom Metazoa; phylum Chordata; order Testudines; family Chelidae; genus Emydura; species Emydura macquarii. Next base: position 40,184,702 of record NW_027132559.1, on the reverse strand, counting down.
AAATACTCTGATACAAATCTATAAACCTATTATGATAAAACAATTAAATCCATAAGGAAAGATATATATGCAAGCAAGCAGGCTAGCTCTGTGGGCTACAACACTGTTTTTCAGAAGGAACATGTCAAGTTATGTTCTTATATAAGCCACTCTAACATACTGTAACTCTGTGAAGACTTCTAGTGGCTAGACTACAGATACAGGCTTATAATTCTGTTGCCTCTGTGCTAACAGAAATGGGTTTTTAGCTCAAGTGATTAAGGCTTTTGACTCCAGGTCCCAGGTTGGTTCCTTGCAGGCAACCCAAACAGGGACATTGTTACACTTGGTTATGAAGTCTGTAACCAGTAGACCATTCTTTGCTCCCAGAACTAGGAACAGAAACCTGATTTCCAGCAAATAGATCTTCCCCTTCAGTATGTTCTATAACAGCGTGTTTTTTCTTTACTAGTTGCGGCCATAGCTGATAGCGAGAGATCTGTGTTGTTCATCTGAAGGTTATAGGTCCAAACCTGCTGATGTTAGTGTTGGGGGGAGAAAAATACTCATATGTTAGCGCAAGCATGCTGGAATAATTGTGATTGTTGGATTGATCTATGATGCAAAATATTGCACTTAGAAGTGAATTTCAATATTGTATTAATATTTGTTTTGCTATTGCATTTTTAGTGTTTGTATTTTGGTTAACAAGAGCCATCTTATAAGAACACGGGGCACTTTATTGTAGCATGCGTTTGGGATTGGGAGCAGTGTGTGGGGAAGTTTTGTCTGTGTATGTCCAGAGAGTGGAAGATCGTGCCTCTGTGAGCTCCAAAAAAGGCAAAACTTAATTTAAATAAACTTGTCTTTCCAATAAGCAAGCATCATTCTGTAAGTTTTATAACAGTCCTGCTTATTGTGGGACTGGATGCTTCAGGACATTGTGGATGAGCTATGGTGCCTGTCACTTGTAGGTAACCACTGGTTTGTATCCAGCCTGTCTCAGGAGAGATTCATAGTTGTTCCTATCTTGTGGATGTTGGGTAAGTCTGTGTGTGTTTGGTTGATCCCAGTTCTGGCTTCCATATCACAAACTCACCACTGAGCTGTGCGTTAAATTTAAGCTCTTTTGGGGAAGGACTGCTGTACTCTGTGTTTGTATAGAGCCTAGGGCATGATTGGTCCCTAATGTCAGTTGCTTCCTACAGAGAGAGCTCTTGCAAGAGGGAAAAAAATCACATTACTTGTGATAACTTTGCAGAACTAGCAACACTATTGTCACACACACACTGGGGGTGGGTGGAGAGAGTTCAAAATCATAAGACCAAAACACGATTTAATCTTTTTTTTTAAATTGCATGATTTTTGGGGGTAGTCTGACTCATGATTTTTGAACTTTTGAGGTTGGTAATGAAATACATATTAAAAACTGTAGTTCAGGAAAATAGACCAATTTGCATTTTGCGCTTGCTTATAGCAGTCAAATTAGCTGTAATGCCTACTGTAGCATATTAAAAATATAAAATCAGCTATAAAACTAAGACAAGAGATGAAATATGTATGTATTGGGGCTTGCAGGTTTTTTAAGTTGTGGGAGGTACTTTCTGTTTTATTTATGTAAACAAAGCTAATAGGAGTTCATTTTCACTCAAGGATCCTTTCATCTACCTGATTACTTAGCTATGGGCAAAGTTGTATAGTTTTCTAACTCCCACGCCTTTTTAAAAAATATAAGAGTGCAGTCATGTTGCGCTAGTGTAGAGCAGAATAAAGAACACAGTGAATCAGAGCCACTGTGTCTTAAAATGATTGCCTACTAATCATTGAGCCACTTGTTAAAGCACAAATTCAGATGTGTAATCTTTACAGATGTCTCATCTTTTAAAAGCTTGCACACTACTTTCTTATAAAATGAGGAATTATAGTGTTGTTTTTGTGAAACTACCAATTTAGCTACAACAAACAACTGGAGCTCTAATTTTTTTCATCTTATTTGACATTGTCTTTCAGAGCTTGTTGTTCTTAATTACAATGGTTTGCACTTAAAGTGTTGCTGCTTTCATTCAAGGACCCTGCACCCCTTGTGAAACAAGTATAATGATTATTCTTATTTTGGGTAAAGTGAGTTTTAAAGAGGTTAAGGATGGAGAGTGGTAGATACCCTGCAAGGTAGGGATAGGATACAGAAGGACCTAAACAAACTGGAGGATTGGGCCAAAAGAAATCTAATGAGGTTCAACAAAGAAAAGTGCAGAGTCCTCCACTTAGGAAGGAAGAATCCCATGCACAGCTATAGACTGGGGACCGACGAGCTGGGCAGCAGCTCTGCAGAAAAGGACCTGGGGGTAACAGTGGATAAGAAGCTGGATATGAGTCAGCAGTGTGCCCTGGTTGTCAAGAAGGCTAATAGCATATTGGGCTACATTAGGAGGGGCATTGCCAGCAGGTCACGGGAAGTGATTATTCCCCTCTATTCGGCATTGGTGAGGCCGCATTTAGAATATTGTGTCCAGTTTTGGGCCCCCCACTACAAAAAGGATGTGGACAAGTTGGAGAGAGTCCAGCGGAGGGCAACAAAAATGATTAGGGGGCTGGAGCACAGGACTTATGAGGAGAGGCTGAGGGAACTGGGCTTGTTTAGTCTGCAAAAGAGAAGAATGAGATAGCGGCCTTTAAGTACCTGAAAGGGGGTTCCAGGGAGGATGGGGCTAGGCTGTTCTCGGTGGTGGCAGATGACAGAACAAGGAGCAACGGTATCAAGTTGCAGGGCGGGAGGTGTAGGTTGGACATTAGGAAAAAGTTTTTCACTAGGAGGGTGGTGAAGCACTGGAATGGGTTACCTAGGGAGGCGGTGGAATCTCCATCCTTAGAGGTTTTTAAGCTGAGGCTTGACAAAGCCCTGGCTGGGATGATATAGCTGAGGTTAGTCCTGCTTTGAGCAGGGGGTTGGACTAGATGACCTCCTGAGGTCCCTTCCAACTCTAATATTCTATGATTCTATGAATTTCAAAAGTGCCTTAGGGAGTTAGAATAGTTAGGCACCCAATTCCATTAGGAGCTGGCTGAACAACTTCCTTAGGGACTTTTGAAAAAACCACTATCAGGGTATGTTTACACTTGGAACTGTTGGGGACTGGAGAGCTAAAGAGATGTTGTCACTGTGCTTAACATGATGATGGACTGTTGGGATGTGAAAGAGTGAATGTTTGGACTGTGCTGGGGAATTTTGGGTTATAGTTGTGGGGCTTTTTGTAATAAATTAACCCCACAAACTTTATTTATATGTGAAAAGATTGCATGGATTTACTGGGGACCCTAGAAGCAAGTGGAAACTGAAGCAGGTGCACTGGTCATGCAACAGCCTGGCATGGGAGGGCACCCTATGAAACAGCCTTCTTGTCACGCAAAGTGGAGAATATATGCAGGCAATCAGCCACTGGGAAGAGGGGAACTGCAAGTGCCTAAAACGGGAAATCAAGGCAGCTACTTTCAGAGCCACCTTGTGGCCATAATAGGTACACTGGAGGTGGTTGCTCTTTGAGACGTAGTTAGGTTTCCTCAATATGGAAATTATACCCCTAGCTCAAAGTGTAGACATGCCCTAAATGGCTTGCCGTAAGTCACATACATGATCTGGTCACAAGGGAAGGTGAGTCTTGGTTGTCACCCATGGGTCAACACCACTACCCTGAGCTCCACTTCAACTGTACTCTCAGGTGCAGCTTAAATGGTTATTTAACATGATTTGGGCCGATCAATGCTCATCTAAATCTTGTTCAGACAAGAGATATCTGAGAGTCATCAACTGTTGTTTTGTTATTTATGCCTCCCTTTCCTATTGCAGACACCACTTGATTCATAGAGTGACACCTGTGGTGCAGGGGAAGAAGGGCCATGTGAAGGTGAAAAGGAAGAAAGAGGCAACAAGTGGAGGAAAAGTAGATTCAGAGCTAGATGAAAGGTCTGGTTCTGTTATCCAAGGGTTTCAGCACTCCAGGAGTGCTGAAGTTCTTTGATCTCTCTCCTACAATGCCCAGCATACCACTGAACTAGTGCATCTAAACTAAGGAGTTAAAGTCAGAACTAGAGGTCTAAAACATTGCATAAATTGGCTTTCAATGACAAGGACACTGCTCAGAAAAGTGAGCAGAAAATTTTCAGTGTGAAGTGAACCAAAACTTGTAGGTGTTTAAAAATAAATTACTTCTGCATTGAGTTGATGCCATTATTGTGGCAGATGACCTGAATTGTTTTGTTGGGAAGGAAACACCCTTCCCTTGAGAAAAAGTCACAGCTGCTTATCTTGGCTGTGCACTAACAATCTCTGTGCAAACCCAAAATAAATTAAAAAAAGTATGGAGAGTTCGGAGAGGAAACATCATTCCTTTTATATTGAGTAACACTGAAATAAATCAGACTTTTTTTCTTTTGCTTCCAGGGTGTATTTAACTATATGATGGATGCTAAAAATAACTGTTACAAGTTTGCGGAGGTTATTAAAAGGTTTCCTGTTAGTACAAGAAAACATATTGAGAGGCAGATGACAGACATGCTGCAAATTACTGAATGTAAAATAATAAAAAAGTGACCATCTCAACTATGCTTTAATGGATTTCTTTTAAAAGGGCACTGCCATGGCCATAGACCTAGCTGTTAGGAAAAAAGCACATCTAATTTCTATAGTGATTTCTTTTGAATTCTTTTGCTCCTATGCTTTAATCAATGGGGGGGGGGAACCTGATTTTGACACTGTTTTGCTAAGTATGCAGCTTCTGTTTACATTTTAATTATCTTGTCATTGATCATGCAATAAATGAGTATTTTCTTTTCAGTTTTATACATGATCTTCTGTGTTTTGAAAAGGAAAACATACCTGAATTTAACAGTTTCTCCCATCAGTGAATAAGTACTCACATGTGAAATTAGGTTCATGAACCCTGCGGCATGCATGCGCTAGATAATATGGGATTATCGTTTCTAACACTAAACTGGCACTGCATTTTGGGGTGATCACACCAATGTAATATCGTCTATACAGAGCTCTTTCATTTGAGGAATTGTTTTATAGGGGGGTATTATCAACAATTTTTAAATGGGGAAATCAATGCACAAGGAACGTGATTTGTCCAAGCAAGTAAATGGTAGAGATGGCAGTAGAATCTAGATCTCCTGACTCCCAGGCTCCTGCTCCTAACCTAATGTTTCTGTCAGAGATTTTTTTTCTACCTATTTTAAAGCAAAGAACAGCAGAATTTGAAGACATCACTATGGAAACCAAACATCTATTAATTTATTCCCTCAGATTTTATTACAATTTAGATTTATAAAATGGAGCTTTTTGAGTATGGTTGAGATTATTAATTTGTTACTAGAAAAATTAAGTTTATAGGTTGCTTGCTTATAGGTTTGAGAGATTCTTATTTTCTGATAATAAAGCTTGTAAAGGTTAGGCCTCTGAAGTATGGAACAGTAAATGACAGTCCTTAAATAATGTCAGTTAACTGTAACTTGACTTCACAACAAGATTTATCCAAGCACTAATATTATTAATCAAAGCATAGTTGAATACTTTTTAGTAACTAAAGGGAAGTTGAAATGTTGATTGGGACTGTATACATGACACCATGAGAAATATCAAATCACGCAAGCTGTTCCAGTAACACAACTTTACGTGTGGTATTTATGACTAAATGAAGCATTTCCAAGTTCATATTTGGCATCAACTTGCCACACCAATCAACTTATATTGTCAGAGCTGCAAATATCATTTGTATTCCCTACAGAATGATTTATGAAAATAAGAATTTTAATGTTAATATTTTTATTATCTATCTGAAAGACAATTGGTATGTTTAAATGAAAGGGGAGAATACTAAAGTTGAGTCATATGAAAAAGGGACATCAAAAAGAAACATTTAGCAGACTATTATATTCCCTACAGTATTTTGCCAAGTTCATTTTTAAATAATTCAAGTGGTGGAGATCTATCACTTCACTATTCCACAGTCTATTAGATCTCAACAATTGGACGTACAGGAGAAGTCACACTTTGAATATAAAATATATTGTTGACTATTTAGCAAACACTTCTGATTTTATCTAATCTATTTATTAATTTATATGGTGCCTAAACTAGGCACTTCACATAAAATATACAGTGTAAGGTGTTGATTTTTATCTATTAAAGACCATTGTTCTTATGTTAAGTGGTTCAGGTATTGCTTAAAATAGGTGAGACCATCTCTCTCCCAGTGTAATGTTCTCACCAATGCGATCAGGAGAAGTTCTCGAGCTGGGTGCCCTTGTGTTAGAAGAGAGGGGGTGGGCAATAGTGTTTTTGATGAGGGGCCCTCAAATTTGGAACCTGCATGGAAAGCATAGTCCAATATAGCTCAGGTTATTGTCTGGGCATGATGTAAATTCTGTCTTTTTGCTTAGAAGTTTGTGGAGGATGGGACTGGGGAGGGTTGGAATTCAGTTTTTGCTGGGTTAAGGTGTGGGTTAACTTCTGATTTTAGCTGAGTTATTTTTCTAAAATAATAATTTTCTTAATATCTGTCAAAGATTCTTAGAATAGTTATATCTTTGTGTGTTTTCTTATGTTGTTACTCTATGTATATTAATATAAATAATTATTTCTTGGAATAATAAATTATCAAAACTATCAAAGCCTGCCTCCTCCTGGAAAACTTGTCTGTCATAAATAACCAACCCAAAAGGAAAATGAATGGTGTCAAAATGCCTTAGAGAATGTTTCGTTGGCAAGGAACGATGTGGCAGGCATTCAGCTATGTAGGAAAGAGAGCTTTTATTGAGCATGCAAAGAGGCCTATATTCGATGCTGAGAGGCCTGTGTTTATTTCTTAGTATCAGCCTGGCCTGATACTGATGCTAATATGGAAGCAATAATGCACTGAGAAAAAGGTATACTTTAAATAAATAAAATCACATTGTTCTGACAGTAACGAGCAATGAAATATTAAAGCTAAGTAGTAACAACAAGACCTTAGAAGTCCAGTTATAAGTCAGGCTAACCATAAGATAAATTCAGCTAATCAATTTGCTTAAATCTAGTTACCTTTAAATGTGTTAAGTTATCAAAGACACAACCTGGACACTGATATAATAACCCTTGCAGGTCACACTTTTAAAATGATAGTTGAAAGTCTAATGTAATCCTATGAGCTCAGGAACTGGGGATTCAAGCAAAGCAACAAATATCACAAGACACATGATAAAATCACAAGAGTTGACAATGGTTGCTAACTTTTTCTTCAGTGCCTTTTGCATAGCAAAAGATTCATCAGAAAGTTGTGCTATAAAATTTTGCTATTCTTTCTCATAAACGTCTGCACGTTCTGTTTAATCACTGACAATGGACTTGCCAATGTCCAGGATACAAAGGAAGACACTGTGGCCTTGTATTCTGACCTTGTTCATTAGCTTCCAGGAGTTTTGGTTAATGTATTTCTTTGTTCGATTGGGCTAAGCCATAAACGATACTGAACACTGTTTTAAAGAACTTTGAAAATAACTTTAGTTGAAAGTGTATATGTGTGTGCCTCTGTATGCGATGAGAGAAACATGCTAGCATGATGACTTGCAGGATGAAAGATGGTGATGCATTTAAATGAGTACTGGCTTTTGACCAAAGTGAAAAATTAATGGACTGTAGCCTTGTTGGCCTTGTTTAATGAAGCTCTAAATGAATGTTATTCAGTCGCATAATAGCTGTTCTGGGTACCATTGTTAAGAAGAAGAAAAAACCCCAAAGCCTATTGCAGTACACTGCAAACATGTCTATAATAGTATTTTGCTTTTATTTAATCATGCATGGTAATTAGCTTTTTTTTTTTTTTTTTAAGTTCTGGTGTAAGGCAAAACTTGGTAGGGCAATTCACAAAAAGAATATTTAAAAATTTGAAATGGCCAGTTAAAGATAGTTTTATAACTGACCACCCATTTATTTTAACGGGTGGCAAATATGCAGTACACAGATTGGAAAGAGTTGATCCAGTGAAGTTTGGATTGATTTTTCCTGAATTTAGAAACACTACAGAGTAGCCATTTACTGCTTTTCTGTCAATGGGAGTTCTTTGTGCATTAATGACAGTGTATGTGGCCATTAGGGGCAATAAATGCTGGATAATGGATGATATGTACCTATATAGATATTAAAGTGCTAGGAGCATTACAAATATCAATGAATGGATGAAGGGATAAAGTCCTTTTAAATAAATCTGTAGTTTGCTTGTTGTATGCAAGCAGTATATTTTACAAGAAAACATTTCTCATCATTTACTTCAGCATTCTTTTATATATTCTAGATAATGCTTTTCCAGAAGAGAGTGTGTGTGTGTGTAGGGGGTGATTTGCTGACTTTTTTTTTTTTTTTTTTTACACTTCTTTAATGAACAGTATGCAAACTTGTTGTAGTCAAGATATTATTTTGTGCTTAAAAGCATCTGGATTAAAAAGAGAAATTCCAGTGTATACTTATGCAGAAGGGAGTAGCCTTGAAGGAAGCATGCCAAGAAAGAGAAGTCGAAGTGAAATGAAAATGCCTGGGTGCACTGGAATTTTTATCTAAACATGGACTGGGTGGCTTGCTGGATAAAATATTAACTGTTTAACTCAGTGGTTCCTTTCTAGACTGAAGCTCAGTGAAATGAGACATGTTAGTGCGTAGTCAGGGAATGTTAATAATGAATCATGTTCAGGTCTAACACAATTGGTATTCAGATTAGATTACTGGACTCCTTGATGTTTTTTGTGACATTTCACAATTCTTTGTATTTTACTTTGTAAGTGAAGTTTGTGATTGTGAAGGTGCTGGATTTATATATCGCTCGAGCCTGCACTCCTCTATTTATTTATCCACTGACAAGGTACAACAGTGACAGCAGAAACTTCTTGGTATTGTCTTTTCAATGTGGTGTTGGAATTATCCTTTGTATAAGCACTGCTCATTATTTATTATTTGTATTGCAGTAATGCTTAAAAGTCCTAATTTATATTGGAACTGTACTGTGCTAGGTGTTGTACAAACATATAGGAAGATATGATCCATGTTCTGAATAGTTCTGAATCTATTTCAAAGAAAAAACACCATATATGTAAGAAACAAGAGGAGGGGAGGGAGAATGAAGGGAATAATATTTAAGAACATGTGTTTATCTAGGCCAGCTTTGGGCTTAATCATAGGAGTGCTGCACAACTCCTGCAGGTGCTGAGTGTGATAGATATGGCAATTTTCTGCAATATAGTTGGAAGACCGTATGGTATTAAATTTATGTGCGGTGGGCTGGGACTATATACAAGTTCCTTAGGGGGAAATGTGACAGATTTGAGACCTGGGAAGAAGAAGTTCAAAAGGCTATATTGATTGTGTCCGCTAAGTATAGAGTTTTTGGGACAGTAAGTGTTAAATGGATTTCCTAGAGAATCCCTGGGGAGCAGCTAATGCAAATTCCACAACTCTGGTTCCGCTAAAACCCAATCTTGTAAAGCTGTGCCCTGAGGTGAGGGCCATTGTCTGCTGATCACCTATTACAGAAGGCCAAGATCAAAGGTCCAAGCTGAATAAAGGAATGGCTGATTTGCTCAGCCTTCCTCTGATTCTAGATCTGAGATGGATGAACCTGCAACCACAGGGAAAACCCATTTGGGGGTTTTGAAGGACTAAACTTACCGCAGCCCTAGGATGGAGTTGGGGGTGACCTCTGGTAAGCTTTTTAGCATGCATGTAGGTTCTTTATTGTTTTAATATGTTTTCTCTGTAATGTTTTTCCCTTAAGAATAAATGTGCTTGCTTGGAAGGAGCTGTGTGGTAACTTATAACTGTGGGCAATTACACTGATGAAAGCTCTTGGAAAGAGATACTGCTGGCCTTTTAGGCCGTCTGGCACGCTGGGGATATCATAGTGTAAGGCAGGGAGCTGTACAGCCTTGAAATATCCATTGAGGAGAGAGTGAGATGTGGGTCTCTGCCCAAGAAAGATAATGGCTAGGAGTTGGAAGCCTGAAGTGGATGCCCTTGGTGGGACTACTGAGGGGGAGTACAGGTCTGTTACTCTGCAACTATGACACTGAGCATCCTCAACACTCCTTAACTTCATCAGGTGCTTAAGATGATTGGCACTTCTATGAGTTGCTTGGCATCTTGCAGAACTGAACCTGAATAATTCATTTTTTTAAAAAGCAAGTATCAGCAGCTGCTGCTAGCACTCTACCTACTTATTATTTGGATATTTTCTGTCGGCATCCTGATAGATTAATTCTCTTCTGGAAGGAATTTCTGTAGGAGAGACAGGATAGTTCAGTTTCCATGCCTGATCACTGCTCAACCTCTCTGCTGAGTTCTCCAAAAAGGCTGCCAGTTTCAATGGTGACTTTTCTGATGAGGTCACCTGCCCACTCAGAACTGGTCAGGGACCACCAACTAATTTTACTTGGGCAGACATTCTGTATTGTCAGTGACCTGTCTCTGTGTTTTTTGTTGGACTGTTGAACAATATTATTTTCTTGCTCCACTTCTTGCTATTTCCCTTGTATCCCCCTTTTTCCTGCTAGATGAAAATTCTTCTTTGAAAGAGAGAACAGAGCACTGGCAGCTAAAAATGTAAAAATAAATATTGTTTGATGGCAACCAGTATATAAGGAAAGGGCATCAGGGTGGGGGTAGTCTGGGGGAAAATTCATCTTTCTAATGGAGACTCCTCTGCCAGTAGGAGTCCCTCTATGTCTTGAAATTAATGAAGTGGATATATAATATATAAAAATGTAGATAGAAATAGAACAAACAGCTCATTCCAATCCCAGAAAATTCAGTTGCTATTCATCCCTTGAAACCTCACGTGTATAATTAATTATTCATCCAAACCTCTTGTTTCTCTTACTCCAGAACCCATGATCTAAACATCAGATGCAATTTCTCCTTTATTAATCAGTCCTTAGGCTGGCTTAAAAAGTGGCATTTGTGGATTGAATCCATAAAATGCTATAGGATGGTTTAGATCTTTAACTTTTTTCTATGAAACAATCTGTGGATATATGTGAATTAAACATACTATACAGTTACAAATCATTTGCAGATCACTCTTGTGGCAATATTAGGATGGACTTGTTTCTTAATTTGTATAGGGAAAATATCAAAATAACTAGGAAAAAATCCTCTTGGTGTCACTTTCTGCACAATAAATTCAGCACATTGTATGCAAGATACAACTCTGCTTGTTTTGTCGGGTTCATTTTGATGAGCTGGCACAGATTCTGCCCCGAATCCTCTTTCCTAAAGTAAAATTTTGTTTAAAAAAAACAGTTTAGTAAGTGACAAATATGTAAGAGAAATGCTAGAGAAATGAATAACCATTACAGATTTTCGCTACTCATATAATAAACATATACATATATTCCATCACAACATAACTTTAACTCTGATCCATGACATTTGTAATGTACTATTGTTACTTGATTTTGGTGTATTTTGTATTTGTGTTTTGGTGATTGCTGTATTTTGTATTTGGTGTATTTTGGTAAATATTTTTTACCGGGATTCTGTTAAGTAGAAAACAATAAAAATATTATTTTTTCCTGTACAATTGCTGTTTTTGGAATGTGGCTGAATATGATTTAAGATGGTTAAGTTGTGATACAATGTTTGTTCTCAGTATTCATAGAAATGTAGAGCTGGATGGGAACTCGAGGAGTCATCTAGTCCTTCTTCCCGCACTGACTCAGGACCTAGAATACCCCTGAGGTGTTTGTCTAACCTGTTCTTAAAAGCCTCCAATGGTGGGGATTCCACAACCTCCCTTGATAACCTATTCCAGCATTTAAGTATCCTTTTAATTAGGGTGTTTTTTCTAATATCTAACCAAAATCTCCCTTGCTGCAGATTAAGCCCATTACCGTCCGTGGACTTGGAGATCGATTGAGCTCCATCCTCTTTAAATCAGCCCTTAATATATTTGAAGATTGCTGTAAGGACCCCCGTGCAGTCTTCTTTTCTCAAGACTAACCATGCCCAGTTTTTTTAACCTTTCCTCATAGGCCAGGTTTTCTAAACTTTTATAATTTTCATTGCTTTCCTCTGGATTCTGTCCAGTTTGTCCACATCTGTCTTAAAGTGTGATGCTCAAAACTGGACACAGTATTCCAGCTGAGGCATCACTAGTGCCTCCTATGTCTTACATACAACACTTCTGTTAATACGCCCCAGAATGATATTAGCATTTTTTGCAACTGCATCATATTCAGTTTGTGATCCACTATAACCTCCAGATCCTTTTCTGCAATACTACTGCCTAGCCAATTATTCCCCATTTTGTACTTGTGAATTTGATTTTTCCTTCTTAAGTGTAGTACTTTGCACTTATCTTTGTAGAATTTCATCCCATTGATTTCAGACGAATTCTCCAATTTGTCTAGGTCATTTTGAATTCTAATTCTGTCCTCCAAAGTGCTCCCAGCTTGGTGTCATTTGCACATTTTATAAACATGCTCTCCACTGCATTATCCGAGTCATTAACAAAAATAATGCATGGTACCAGGCCAAGGACAGACCTCTGCAGGACCCCATAGATACATCCTTCCAGTCTGACAGTGAATCATTGTTAACTACTCTTGGAGTATGCTCTTTCATGAAGGTGTGCAACCACTTTCTAGTAATTAAATCTAGACTGCATTTCCCTAGTTTGTTTATGAGAATATCATATAGGACCTAAAATCAAGATATATTACATCTACTGCTTCTCTCCATCCACTAGGCCTGGAACCCTGTGAAAGAAGGAAATTAGGTTAGTTTGGCATGATTTGTTTTTAACATCCATGTTGGCTATTCCTTATAACCCTATTATCCTCTAGGTGCTTACAAATTGATTGTTTGATAATTTGTTCTAGTATCTTTCTAGCTATCGACATTAGGCTGACTGCGTCACGCTGTCTGGAGTGGCTCACAACCGTGAGTGTCTGCTTCAGGCCAGACTGTCAGAAAGTAGGGCAGACATCCCAAACTGGTGATGTGCTATATAATTAGATTTCACCAAGCCAGTAACAAATGTGAACTCGGGGATCACTGTACCAGTCTTACCATAGAGTCAGAGACAGTCCCCTTAGACTCTCAAGTCTATCTTACCTCCTAGACAAATTGGGCTTTGATAAAAGGTCATTTTTACCAAAAATCACATCACATCAAAGGTTGCTCCCAGACCTAAGCGATCAGTCACTTACCCCAGATCAACTGGTACCCTAGATCTTACAAGAAAGACAATGCTGGTAGCCAATTGTATAATAAATTAACTAAAGGTTTATCAGCTAAGAAAAGGAAATGAGAGTTATTGAGAGGTTAAAGCAGATAAAATATATGCACAGGGATGTTACAGTTTGTAATTCCAAATGGTGGCAGTGATGTAATAAACTGCCAGTTTCCCAAAAGTCTTTTCAGGGTTGCCAAATTATCGCCAGTGATCTCTGCTTTGCATCTGGTACACTTCCCTGTAAGAGTCCAAACATCCAGGATCTTTCTTTGAATCCATAAAAAATAGCTTCTTCTCACAGAAAACAAGCTGACTGTCACTATCCACATGGGTTTTTCCTTTGATGATGGAGAGAGAAGAATGCATTTTGAGTCTTTGACCTCCAATCATCACACACAATGATCACTTGCTTTGAAATTAGCACTGTAACATTTGTATTCCACAAGGCTTCTTTCTTGTTTGATGGCTTATTTAGTTACAGGGATATACACAATGTAAATGTTTACTGCTACATCATAATCAGCCATAGATAAATGAAACAATGCAAGCAGCATTCCACTAGTTTTCATGAAATGTAATACTTTCTTATACATTTAACAAACACTTTAATATATACTACTACACAAGTGAATTGGTTTGGGGCTCTGGCATGAGCTGGCACCTAGTCTGCCAGCATCATGGACTGGTCTATAATTTTCCAGGTCCTCTTGTTTGATAATTTGCTCAAGCTATTGACATTAGACTGACTGGTCTATAATTTCCCAGGTCCTCTTTCCAGTCCTCTGTGACCTGACCCATCCTACATGACGTCTTGAAGATAATTGTTAATGGTTCTGAGATTGCTCAGCTAGTTCCTAAAGTACCCAGGGATGAATTTCCTCAGGCAGTATCTACTTGAATACATCTAATTTATCTAGGTATTCTTTAATCAGTTATTTCCCTGTTTTGGGTTGTGTTTCCCCCCCTTGTTGTTAATAGTAATTGTGTTAAGCATCTGGTCACAATTTATCAAATGTTGTTATGTGGGCAGTTCATATTTGTGACATCCATAACTTTTACTTTCTTTGCTGACAAGTGCTTTGATTGGGTAAATATGATAGTTAAGTATATTGTTGTCATAGAGTAGCTTAAATTGGGTTTTGAAGTAAAGCTTTTAAAAAACATGATTTTCCAGGATATTCTTTTTTTTTTTTTTTTTAACATCTCATTTTTTCTTTTGTTTAAGTAAATGAAAATACAGTTTAAACATTTAAAATAAAAGGGAGGGAGCCCCCACCAGATTAAATTACAAGAGTGAGTAGAACTGGCCAAGATAATAGAATTTAGAAACAAATATCTATATTTCCCTTGAAGCCTTGAAATTGTTGTGGAAAGAAAGTCAGCAAAAATGCATTATCCATAAACAATACATCACCTTGGTATCTTTTCTTGGATTGTTGAAATAATCTATTAGTTCGGTTTTTCTTTTCTTCATGGGTTTAAGTGATGGAGAATCATGTCTCGTTTTCAAATGAAAATTGCCTGTTACATGAGCCAATGTCAAAATCTATTTAATCCATCTATTGCTATTTATAAAGGTTTTATAACCATGGCATTGTAACCAGAGGCTGAGCATAGATTTAAAAACAACTGTAAGGCTATCTAGCAGAAGTCAGAAAAACCTATTTGTGTTGTGAATTTTTATGATCATGATTATTTTATATTTATATTACTTCAGCACCCAGAGGTCCTAATCAAAATTGGGGCGTATGATGCTAAGTGCTGTTTAAAGATATGATGTTATTTCACTGCACTTTTGGAGGAGTGCAAAATTAGACATTTCAATAATTTCAGGAGGCCATCCCATAGACTTTCAATCTTAGAAAATACTTAATCAATTTTTTCAAAATTGTGCTATTTGTTGTTGAGATATGAAACAATCCCCAGAAGCTGAAAATGGATTTTTCTTGTGTTTTCCTCTTTTTGATTTTTTTAGTGGCTCTCAAAATCAGCCTTCTCTCTAATAAACCACAGAAGCATGCTAATATGGGACTAGAACCATGGTTTTATACCTCCAGAACTACGCCACTAAAGCTACAGGAAGGACTCCTACCTCTCACCTCTCCACGCATCCTTATATGCCTTATAAGCTGCAACCAGCTAACACAAAGCTGCATCCTTACACTACATAAAAGACCACATTCTACACTGGTGTAAAAGGGCAAAGCTCAGTTGACTTTAATAGATTTTTGCCTATATACATCACCAAAGAATGTAGTGCCTACTCCTAATGACAAATAGCTCCCTTTTCACAAGCTGCAAAGGTCTAAGCTTGAAATGAATGCAAGTGAGATTAGGCTCAAATCTATTTGTAATAAAAATTATTAATTTTAATTTCTACTTTTTGCATGTGTCAGTGCCACATGAGTTTTTCTTAACTATATGGAAAGTTTGACAAGATAGTAGCAAATTGATTTTTTGCTGAATGTTAGACAAAAATCAGCATTTCAAATCAGAATAATTTTTAATGATTTATGACTCAAAAACCATTTAATCAGTTTTATTCAAGGTTTGTATACACATTCTCCTTTCTTTCGTAATATATTTACAAATGTCCAGGCCGAACTAGTTGTCAAATCTGAAGATCTAAAGGGGCTAAAATGGGATTTATATTGAGAGCTAGTTGTAACATTAATGATGGAGAGACTGATGTCTTTTTCTAACAGGTTTCTTTTTCTACTTAATCATTATTTTCTTCCCGAGAACTCATTCCAACAGTGAAATCCACAGTACATAAAATAGGATAGTATATTTTGTGAAAATCCAAACAATGTAATCAATATATGTGTAAATGGGAAGGCACATTGGAATGAGGGTTTTGCACTTCAGCCCATCACCATAGTATCAGAATGACTCCCATGTAAAATAGATTGGAAATAGTGAAGTTCCTAATGAACTTCATGGATACTGTGGCTCTCTTCCCTCTTTGGGTTACAGAAAGCTCTACTTGGGATGAGACTTTTTGTTAAAGGGAGATGGTGGTTGCTGCTGATGGCTGTGGTGGAGAAGCTCTAGCCAATAGGAAGAGAAAGCATTAATTTAAGTACTCTGTGTTTTGGAATATCACTAATGAGAATTCTGGGAAGAGGGTCATTGATAGTAAAACTGAGTGGGAAACAGTTTTCCTACCCCAGGAAGTGTGTGTGTGTGTGTGTGTGTGTGTGTGTGTGTGTGTGTGAGAGAGAGAGAGAGAGAGAACAAATCAGCAATGTCTGATGAAAAATTGGTGAGTTGAAATTTTTGTACCAGCTCTGGTTGGCAGCATGGCTTTGGAGCTCTGCTGCCATGGGACCAGGGAAAAGGCCCAGAGGCAAGAAATCTAGTGTGGGAGCACAGGGTCACCTAAGCTCCTTGGATGATGACCAACCCTGGGTTCTACCTTCACGCTTTTGAGGGATATCAGGGAAACACTGGAAGAAAATATTGTACAGTTTCCAGACACCCCCAACTTCATACACAGAGGTAATTCCCCTTTAGGAAACAGTCTGGTCAACAAGCATGTATGCAGTGTTTGTCCAGCACTTTGAAGATGTAAAACTGTATATCAGTGTTTAGCATTATTATGAATTATTTTGAACCACACTAATGGCCATAGCATAATCATATATTAGATCTTTGCTGTTTGAAGGCAGTGGTTAGGCATCCGGGTGCTGGGAGCTGATGCCAAAAACATTTTGCCCTTGGATTCCTGTTCTATTTAAAAGCAAACAGCAATGATTTGAGATGCTTTTTAGAATTAACTAGTGTCTGATAGCATAAGATCTTGTATGTATTTCATGGAAAAATATATTTTGAGGTGTGGCTATTTTATCAAGTAAAACAATATTTAGAATACAGTATAGTTGTGCTAGCTTTAGAAACATGCAACAAGTTTAGATTATAATCTTAAAAAAACAGAAGGTATATTGGTGACTGCTGACAAATTCTATTTTGCCTCAGTCCTCCTGCTTGGAAATAACGTGTTCACCATGTATCTTTTTATTCCATGTATAATCTCTCAAATCCCTCCCCTCGGGAATTGTACTTTTAAAAAATCTATAATAGAGAAAAATATAATTTCTATAATTCAAGGGGAAGATGATCCAAGAATTGTATGCTGATGTGGTGATTACTTTTTTGTAAATTAATTATTTATCTTGCTTGGTGATAAACTACTCAAATACTGTAAGGAAAATAAAAAAAATATATAAAACGCTTAGTATATAGGAAGATTCTCAAATCATATGAGATTCTCTTAATTGAAATTATAAAAACAAATCTGTTTCTGTGACCCTGTGATAGCTTTCAGGACATGGTATGCTGATTGGTCAGAGCTAATGTCCTGAATACATTTCTGAAAATTTAGTGTAGATTTGTACTTTTTTAAAATTTTGCACTAAAGTTTTATAAATCATGAGAATATTTATTTATTTTAAAATAAATGTTTTCAGTACTGTTTCAAATTTAATGATCTAATCACTAGACTAAATGAAGTTTCTCAAGGACTGAAATTATTTTTGAGTAAAGGGAATTCTTCATGACTGATTGGTCAGTAGACTCCACTTATTAGCAAACCTTTTGGTTGACAGCTCAAAGTTGCCATTATCTGGTAATTGCCAATAAGCAAAAGCCCCATTTTCAAGGGAATGAGAGCATGAACTAGAGTGGTATAATACATAGTATATGAACGATACATAGCAATGCACTGTACAATAAATAGATGTATACATTTGGCAACTGTTTATGAAAGCGTTTGTTTGATATAATGTTGAAAAAACCCTAAAAAATGCAAAAGTGCCATATTTGTTATAGTTCAGTAGTTCTGTATATGGCGTACTACTGCAAACCTAAGGAAGTCACTCTACTGTACTTACAGTCAGTGCTCCATGCATGTCACACAAAGTGAAGCAGCACACAATCTTATAAAAAAAGAGTGTAAAATAAAATAAAATGGTTTAAGAATAAAATTTGACCAGCATTCTCTATTTTTTACAATTTGCCACCTCCACCTGTAAATCCCTCTCAATTTTGGAGGCAGCCTCATAGCCAGAATTGTTGCTTTGACAGTGGATAACTGGCAGAAAATGTCCACTGCATGTAACTGCTCTGGAAGCGAAGGCTATTTGGCGATGTCCTCTAATGTACTATTCTCTTCAGCTTGTGGGAACTTTACAGCTGCACCTGGCTGGAGAAATTGGGCAGAATGCAGGGTACGATGTCTGCGCTCCATTCAGTACATAATGGAAGGTCAGCATTGTGTTCCTTGTGCTAAACCACATTGTATTGGATCTTTCCATCTACTAAATCAGCTGTTTGAAGGGCTGAACGTCTTCCCCTGTTCTGTTATCAGCTGAGTTGCTTTCTGTTTCAGAATCGATCTGGAGAGCTGAGCACCTTGGTGAAGTTTATGTTGAAACCAAAGCCACAGGGCTTCATCAACAGCTGCCTCCTTGTCATTGCATTGATGCTCATGCCCATGGTTTGTGCTGTTCTTATGCTCCTTTAAAATGTTACCACCATTATTAAGAATACAGGACCAGATTTTGTGACCTAAAAATTCTCTGCTATTTGCACTTCCTTAGTGACTGGCTCACATGAGGCCTCCAGAGTCATAATTTTCTCAGCAAGAGAAAGGTCCACGTTTGGAAGCCATTACACACACAAGTCCTCAGTGGTGGGGGCTCAGAATCAGCAAATTGATTACAAGTACAACTTCTTTGCTAATAATGTTGTCAATCAGAAGAAGCCTCTTGCCAATATAGAATATTAGATTCATAGAAAAGAAGGGCTGGAAGGGACTTTGAGCAGTCATCAAGTACAGCCCCATTTACTGAGGCAGGATCAATTAAACCAAGACCATGCATGTCATGTGATTGTCCAACTTGTTCTTAAAAATCTCCAATATTGGTGATTCTACAACCTTCCTTGGAAGCCTATTCCGGAGTGTAACTACCCTTACAGTATGAACATTTTTCCTAATATCTAACCTAAATCTCCCTTGCTGCAGATTAAGCCCATTACATCTTGTCCTACCTTCAGTGAACATGGGAAACAATTGGTCACTGTCCTCTTTATAATAGTCTTTAACCTATTTGAATACGGTTATCAGGTCGCCCCTCAGTCTTCTTTCCTCAAGACTAAACATACCCAATTTTTTAACCTTTCCTCATAGGTCAAATTTTTAAAATCTTTTGCAATTTTTGTGGCTATCTTCTGGACTCTCTCCGAGTTGTCCACATCTTTCTGAAAGTATGGTGCCCAGAACTGGACACAACTGAGGCCTCACTAGTTCTGAATAGAGTGAGACAATAATCTCCTGTGTCTTACATTCAACACCTCTGTTAATACACTCCAGAATGATATTAGCCTTTATCACAATTGGTCTATAATTCCCCAGGTCCTCTTTGTTCCTGTTTTTAAAGATGGGTACTATGTTTGCCCTTCTCCACTCCTCTGGGACCTCACTTGTCCTCCATAAGTTCTTGAAGACAATTGCTAATGGTTCTGAGATGGTTTCAGCTAGTTTCTTAAGTACCCTAGTACCGTAGGATGAATTTCACTGGGCCCTGCAGACTTGAAAACATCTAACTTTTATTTAAATATTCTTTATCCTGTTTCTTTCCCTATTTTGGCCAGTCTTTCTTCCCCCTTATTGTTAATATTGTGTTGACTATCTAGTCATCATTAACCTTTTCAGTGATGACTGAAACAAAATAGGCATTAAACACCTCAGCCTTCTTGCTGTCAGAAGTCATTAGTGCTCCTTCCCCCTAAGTAGAGAACCTACATTTTCTTTAATCTTTTTCTTGCTCCCAATGTATATAAAGAACCTTTTCTTATTGCCTTTTATGTCCCTTGCTAGGTGTAACTCATTTTGTGCCTACATTTTTCTGATTTTGGCCCTATATGCTTTTGCTATTCTTTTGTACTGCTCTTTAGCAATTCATACATGTTACCACTTTTTGTAAGATTCCTTTTTGATTTTCAGGTCATTAAAGAGTACTTGAGGGAGCAATATTGGCCTCTGACCATTCTTCCTCTTTTCTTCGGATCAGGATAGTTTGCAGTTATGCCTTTAATATTATCTTTTTGAGAAACTGCCAGCTCTCCTCAACTCCTTTTTCCCTTAGATTTTCTTCCCATGGGACCATACCTACCTGTTTGCTGAGTTTGTTAAAGTCTACTCTTCTGAAATCCATTGTTCTTATTCTTCTGCTCACTCCTTTCTTTCCTTAGAATCATGAATCATCACCCACATTACCTTCCACCTTCAGATTCACTACCAGTTCCTCCCTGTTGGTCAGAATCAAATTGAAAATGGCTTCCCCTCCGACCTCCGCTTTCTGAAACAACAAGTTGTCCCCAATACATTCCAAGAACATATTGGAAATTTTATTTTTTGCTGTATTGCTTTTCCAACAGATGTCTGGATAGTTAATCCCCTATTACTACCAAGTCTACCCCTACCATGATATCACCCTGATTTTTTACCCATTTGATCTGTACTCAGAGACTTTCCACTGGTCTGCCTCCCACTTCCTTCTGGACCTAAGAATATATACAATTATTCTGGATGTATAAGGGGACACTTCCTCCCTTTGTATCCTGCCTGTTCTTCCTGAACAAGATATTCCCCTCTGTACCTGCATTTCAGTCCTGAGACTTATCCCCCCACGTTTCTGTGATGCTAGTTAAGTTATAATTTAGCTTATTTACTAATGCTTCTAGTTCTTCCTGTTCTTCATACTCCTTGTATTTGTGTATAAACATCTAAGATGTTGAGCAGATTCCCTCACTGATTTCCCTCCTGTTGTGCCTATGACCTCATGTGATGCTCTGCTCAGGAGATCCACAACTGTAAGACACTGTGTTATTTCACGGCCTCAGCTCCCTGCCACACAATCTATCTGCTTCACCAGCAAACTCCTTGAAACTCTGCTAGTCTAAGCCTTGACTTAAAGGTAATAATCAGTAAACCACAGTTCCGAGTTCCCCCAGAGATGTCTCTGTGGAGGATCTAGTCCCTCTGACTGGGCATTCTCAGAAATTATTAAATTCACTTCCTTCAAAGGGACAGAGCACACACCAGTCTGTTAGCTTAGCTGAAGACTCACACTTTACTTTAATACACAGCACTGAGATGTTTTGTAATGAAACAAAAATACATTTATTAATATAGAACAGAGACTTCTGTGATACTAAACAAGAGGAAAAGTGACAGGTATGGTCACAAACAAACATGCTTTCTAGTGTTTAAAACTTAATAGTAGCAAATTATGATCGTTGCCTAAGCAATTTTCTCACTTACATCCAGTTATCAGCATCTCTATCTTTCTTGGCCAAGGGATCCAACTTTCATAGACTCAGAGGGTGCTGTTCCCAACGGCCCCTAAGTGATGGATAACTAAATGTCTTTTTGCTCCCATTATGTTACCCAAAGTCCACTGTCTCTGCCACAAGAGCCAGGAAGGCCTCCTGGGCTGCAGATTCTGTTCCCTGGTGTAATCAGGGAACTGTTGTCTTCACTGCTTTTTAGCTTGATTGCTTTATTTACCTTCTATGTAAATGCACTTTCATTGTTCTCTGCCTATAATGAAGCCAGACAGACAGGTAAATACACATTCCTTTGTCTAGAGTTGGCTGGGTTTATGCACTGCCTCCCAAAAACATTTTAAGAACATATTTCCAGCACACACACACATGCCTTTTTACAAAACCAGTGCATACATCATATAATAATTTTTGGGACCCACATATCACCAGTTTAAGATGTCTTACATGACATCTTCTAGATACATATTATTACATATTACATTAGATTACATTACATTATATTACATATTATTATTATGTATATTTAGATACATATTATGACAACAGTGTGTGTCTGACCTGATATGAGTTACAGTATGGTGGGCCCTCTGCCAGTGGGCATTGAGGGGCTCCTAGGGTTATATCCTGTTGTCATTTTCCATGTCCTCCCTTCCTCCTCCAACTTCTAGCTTTCTGTTAAGGTCATCTTTTTTATGCTTACCTGTGGGCTATTGTCCTCTGCCCTCCTTTGAACATAATTTAAAGCCCTCCTCACTGGGTTGGTGAGTTGTTGCCCAAAGATGCTCTTCCCTTTCTTGGTCTGGTGGACCCCATCTCATCCCAGCAGATCTTCTTCCTGGGACAGCATCCCATGGTCAAGGATGCTGAAGCCCTTCTGTTGACACCATCTGCTCAATTTGCATTCATCTTTAGGACGTGTGTGTCCCTGGCTCCAGACCAATTAATTAGTCAAAAGTTGTTATGATCAGGGTTCTTATTCAGTGGCATCTACTATAATATCTTTCTTAGGTCTGTTTTTTAAATGAGATTGTATTTGGTATATTTTAATTTGTATGTGGAATTTTTAGTCATTTAAATCTTTAAATAAAGAAGAATTACTGTTATTTTAGCAATAGGCCTCATGTTTTCAAAAGCATGACAGTATTTGTGTGCTTGAACACACCTTTGTGCCCATGCGTAAACTTTGGGATTGTTTGGTTTAGAAATGCTACCTGTCAGTTAGTCTGAAACTTGCTTGATCTATGGAAGTGACAATTGAAAAATTGTTTTGAATGGGGTGTTGGTGTAATGAAAGCAAAGAGACATAGAGAAGTACTTCTGGGGATCCTCAAACTTTTTCCCCTTTCATACTGTTAAACAACACAGAAATCTGCCTCTTAACTTAAAGGAATTAAGATAAAAGGAAGGGTTGTAACAAACTTTACTTTTAATGCACAAAAATGCACACATGCTTTTATGCACACATTTTGAAAATTTGGGCCTACATATTGATAACTAAAGCTTGTATTTTTCAAACCTAGGCATGTAGAATTGCATGTGCACGTGTGCCTAACGTATGTACTCAAATACTGTGTGCAAACAAATTGGATATTTCCACATGCAGATAGGAAGTTAGGCATCTGGCTTGCTAAGAATATGCACAAAGGGCTGGTTTGCATGGGTATATTGGATGTACTTGTATGTGCAGGTTAGATACTTGCAAACATATGCACCCAATAGCATACGCATAGCTTTGAAAATCTTGTCCTTTAATAGTAAGTTATGATAATGTATGAGAGTGTGGTTAAATCAAAACTTTATATTTAAAAAAAGTATCACAGATAAGTTTTATTTGTTTTGCTGTAGTATCTAGGGAGCAGGGCCCCATTGTGCTAGGCACCGTACACACGCATAACAGAAAGATGGAGCCCTCCCACAAAGGGTTAAGAGTCTAAGTATAAGATGAGAGACAACTGATGGATATGACAAATAGTCAAAGCACAAAAGTAACAAGACTAGACAGCATTGTCACAGTTATAGAGTAACTGTGCCTGTATTCCCTCCCCCCAGTCCCGAGTCCACCAAGGGGACACACTTAAGATTTCTGTATTCCAGCCATCATCTCTCTTGGGCAGAGACCCGTGTCTCTCTCCATCCTGACTGGGGTCTTTTAAGGCTGCTCAGCTCCCTGCCATGCATTGTGATATACTTAGCAAGTCAGACTGACTAAGTAGGCCAGCGTCTACACTTTGCTTTCTCTTCAAAAGCTATGAACCATGTAATTATCAGTAATTACAAATTACCACACAACTCTTTCTAAGCAAACACATTTATTCTTAAAATGAAAGCATTACTGAGAAAACATATTAAAACAATAAAAGAACCTACATGCATGCTAAAAAGCTTACCAAAGATCACCCCCAACTCCAGCATAGGAGTTTGACAAGTATTAGTCCTTCAAAACCTGCAATTGGGTTTTCCCTGTGGTTACAAGTTCATACCTGTGTCAGATTCAGAACCAGAACAACCACTTGGACAGTTCATCCATTTCTTTATACAGCATAGGCCTTTGATCTTGAGTCTCTGGGAATAGATAATCAGCTGAAAAAGGCCCTCTCCTCAGGATATATCTTCAATTGTCTGAGTTTTTGCATAACCAGAGGGGGGAATTTGAAGTAACCTGCCCATAGGTATTTCCTACTTGTTGTTATCCCAAAAGTCCATTATTGTCAGGCACTTTTTCAATATAGTCCTGTGACTTCCAAGCCTCACATCACATCCTCCCCCCTAGAGAGATTACATGAAATCCTGGCGCACAATAATACATAACCTTTGCCCTTCATACAATGGGCCCCAGAGATACTTAAACTTAATTCAATAAGGGTTTTCAAGGATATTGCAGGAAATTGCCATATGTATCACAGGGATGGTTAACAGATCTGTTTTAGGCCATGTTGATCTTAAGTTGAAAGCTGGTCATCCACAAAGGCGTGAGAAAGATAGGTTGAGGTTTTAGTTTGGACGGGAGGAAGTAGGTCTGGAGTAGAGAGGTAGATTTGTGTGTTGTTGGCATAGAGATGATAACTTAAGTCCTGCTACTTCTCAAAGACATCCTTGTCTTTCCAAGATAGCGAAGAGGAACTCCTGTGTCCACCAGTGAAGGAAATGACCAATGCCTTTTTCAGAGTAAAATCTACCTACCTCCTTTAAAAATGCAATACTATAGTATGTTTCATTCTCAAGAATTAAGCAGATAATCTCACTAACTAATGCCGTGTATCTAGCAACAAAATAGTAACAACATTCCTGAGAGCCTGTGACATCTCCCAACATTTTCAATCACCTCATAATCAGATATCAGATCAGGTTGTTCATGCAGAGAGGTCTGATAGTGTAATGAATGACTTTCTCATGGCTAGACAAAGAGAAATGTTCAAGTGCTTATACTACTTTACCACTCTGCAACCTTTGACACAGTCTACTATGGGGTACTTGATGACCTGCTTATAAGTTTTAACCGAAGTGGATGGTGCAGCACAACAGTGGCTTCAGTCCTTCCTCTCAGACAGGTCCCAGAGAGGAATGTTGTGTAGTTACTTCTCATCTACAAGCCCCTCATGTAGGCAGTCCCACAGACTTCAATACCGTCCCCCCCCCCCCCTTCTTGTAATATTTATAGGAGGTTTCTTGGTGAGGATGTGAGACACCACAAGTTCCACTGCTAACAATATGCTTGTGATGTCCAGATTTGCATTTCCTTTTCAGTTGATGTAAAAGCTGTCACAATGCCCGCAAGAGATTAGACACCTAGATGAATAAAGAGCTGTTGACTCAATCTTAACGCCATGTAAAAGTGAGGTGATGCTGATTTGAAGGGAGGAATAATTTGAATAACTAGATCTCTCTCTGTCTCTCTCCATTGAAGACATTTGCAACCCATTTGGTGAGGTCCTATGAAATATTTACTGGACATTTGTCACTGCCCGATTGGACTTTTGAAACACATTCTGTCTGGAATGGAAAGTGGAGGCAACGCAGAACTCCAACTAGTGCAGAACACAGCTTTTTATCTCCATAGCAGGAAATACTCCAAAAACACATTTCAGACCCATCCACTAGCTCCCAAGTCATTTATAGTGCCACTTCAAGATCTTGAGCGTAGTGTTTCAGTACCTCAGTGTGTTGGGGCCTGGTTGAGGCTGTTTCTCCATTCATGCCTCTCCATTCATATTCCATTGAGACAGCTGAATTATGCTACTAGCAATATCCAGACAATGCTGGTGAGAGTCAAATTTGGCATTCTGGATTGAGGGCATTCACCTGTGGGACAACCTAATGGAAGAAAGACAGCCTAAATTTAACCATTAACAGAACTTTATTCACCTGTTTGACAGAAGCCTTGCCAGAGCATCCAGTTCCTTGTCTTGGTTACAGAGTGTGAATAATAAACCAGGTAGCTGAACTTAGAGCCAAGAGCTAATACGTTAATATAAATTCTATGCAAACTTTAATATACTCAGCACTTGGATACTGTTTTGCTGAGTGTCCTAGAAATAGGTAAAAGAGATTCTGTAAACGCATGTTGCGTGTTTGTACAGAGCCTGGCACAATGGAGTCTTCACCAATGATTAGATCCCTTAGGCAGTACTTCATTACAAATAATAAAGCAAATGCTAGAGTCAAAGGCCTTCCAGCCCCTCCCAGCCTAAGCCTAAACCCACAAATCCTAGGGCTTGTCAGCTGGCTATTTGAGTGGTGATCTCTCAGATAGCCAGCACCTGAGCTATACAGTGTATGCAGGTCATTATTTAAAAGTCCAGTATTTACCCACAATCACCACATAGTGGTATTCCTGTGGTAGTGATAACACCTGTACTTAGCATGAAGGAGTAAGTGGTATCTCATATACCAGTGTGTGGGAATTTCAGGCAAATTGTTACTGTACACAAGTGATGGTTATTGGGTATATCAATACAAGTTTAAATTTCATTTAATTGACCTTAAATAATGTTAGCTGTGTATTCCCGCTAGTGGTGTTTAAGAAGCCAACTAAGAATTCATTTGATGACATTTTTCTCTGTAGAATGAGCTCAAATCCTTGCCTGAGCAATAAAAGGTGACCGCTGTCTTTTGCTCTGAGGGCAGAATATAGGTGTTTGTGTAATTTTGTTTCCTACACTTGGAAGAGAATAACTGGTTATCACTGATGTAGTGTACTAAAAATAAAATGGAACCCCCTCCCCCAAATCTCTATGTCTACGTGTACGGCATTTCTATATAGATGGATGTCTGGTGCATTATTAATCAGCCATCTTATTCTTGTCTGGAGATGGGCTTATTACAGTTTTTGCCTCTTTTTTTTCTCTCTTTTTGTACTCAGTTAACAGAACGATGTACTAACAATGCTGCACTTCCCTACAGCCATGCCACCCATTAAAGATAATGATGGTGCCCTCCTCCTCATTTCCTTGCCTGTAAGCCTTCCTGATTGCAGTGGTAAGGGAGTAATTTTCTCTCATGTAGACGTTGTAGTTGTGATTTCCAACTTAATCAATACGTCCTAAGATGTTTCAGTCTGGCAGGCTTCACATGTTAGCCTCCCAGAATGCTGAGTCACTTTCTCATCGCCAGCGTAAAACATAGGCTGTTGTTGCTTTTCCTTTAGTTTTTCATGTTTTATTTGCTCTACCACCATAACTTGCTCCTTTCTGTCTTTTATTCTTTCTATCGCTTCATATTTTGTAAAATAATAATATTTTGTTTTTGAATCCTGGATGTGTCTTGTCTTTTCAATTTTCTATCCTGCTAAAAACAGTTCTCTCTTGCTGGAAGCTTCTACAGCGCCCCTTGTGTGCTTGATGGCCAATTTCCCTGCTAGTGTTTCTGACCGAGAGCTGCTGTCCACATTTACGAGTCAGGTTATGCCCTCAGACCTGTGTGCGGTGTCTCTTAGAAAATTGTAGTTAACCCTTTGGAGAATAGCGAACACCATTTGTTATCTTTCTTTAACACCCCTGACAGTGCAGATTCCCAGTTCTACATACTTTCCTGATGGCAAACCTCCAAAAGGTGGAGTGTTGTGGCCGTAAATGGGGAGTTGTGAGTAAAATGGTTCTTATATCTCTTCTGTGCTATTATCTAAATGGGACGATCTCTGTGCATTTAGTGCATTTAAATTATAAAGGTCTATGGAAGGAAAGACCTTACATTCTTGATCCTCATCTGAGGAGAAGCCAATGGGAAACTCTCTGGTTACATGTGTGTGTTTGTTTGTTTTTAAAAACATACCTTTTAGCTATATCTGAATGCAAAATTTAGCACTTGGACACCATATGGATTTGTGATGCTGCCTGGAGCATTGTGAGACCCATAAATCAATGAATGGGTTGCAGTGATCCATAAACATATTCCTGTTCTCAGTGGCAAAGAAATACTGTATTTTTTGTATTGCTTACCTGCTGCAGGACACAGTAAATAACAAGAGAGTTGCTCATACAAGATGATACAGCTGCAAGCATTTAATGGTGTGAGACATGCCTCTTAAAAAGCCAGTCTGTCCTTTTCCCTTTTGGGATAAAGTGAACATTATATATGGATAGGTTCAGTTGTATTGCTGTCCTATAGTGCCTCGGCTTTTGTGAGTGCAACAGTCACCAGTGCTCAGGTTAGAAAGAAGAAGCTTGTGTTCTTGATCTCCAACTTCTCTGTCATGGTTTCATGGTATCTTCACCTGTATTTCCCCACATTCTGTGGTCCACTCCAAGAGCACCCGGTGTGGTCTTAGGTCTCCAGCTGTCACCCGTCTGTATAGAGACCCTTGGTTCCACTCCTTTCTCACTAGGGAATTTTAAGGCAGTACTGCTCCCTGCTTCACACTCTGATATTCCCAGCAAGTCCGTCTGTCTAATGGCCAGCACCTGTGTGTTACGTTCTCTCTTTGAGGGCTATGAACAACTATATTACCAGTAGTTACAAGTTACCACACAGCTGCAAGCACATTTATTTTTAAAGTAAAAGTATTATAGAGAAAACATAATAAACATTTAAACACAATAAACATACCAGGAGTCACCCATCAGTCTTATGGGACCCTAGGAGATCAAAGCCTTTCCAGCCGTTCCTCAAGCATTGGGGTCCCTCTTAGATAGATGGTCCTGTCTAGATCAAAAAGAGGGCCCTGGGTCCCTTTAAGCCCAGCCTTTTTATATCAGAAACCCTTTCTTTTGTCTCCTAATCTCTGGAAAACTCTTCTTGGACCAATATGTGCAAACCATATGGGGTAGGTGGGTGGAACTTCTCTGGAGTTGTTTACAATCTTATTAATAGGGAGTGATTACTCCCTATTATTTTAGTTCCTGTAAAAGCTGTGGTAACATTCCCGCATGGAGTAGAACACAATCATACATAAACCATTCATAAATGTAATACAGTGGTCCCTAAAGACGCTGCATGGGGTTACAATATCTGTCACACACTCTGCAAAAATAGTATATTTCATCTTTTCTTTTTTTTTTTTTTCCAAATCTCCACCCCTGCCTTTTTCCCCCCTCAGAAATAAAAAGGGGGTTCATGGCATAACTACCTGTTCCTCACCAGTTTGAACTCCGGCCCTCAGTTCTTATGTCAGTTGATTAAGGTGAGTGAACTCTTCAGCAGAAAGCACTAATCTATGTCAAATCTAGGTGGGGTTTTTTTTTTCCAAAAGGCAAAGCCCAACTTTGACGGACCAGCCCAAATGAGGGGAAATGGAAGATGCAATACTGCTTAATTATAGACTCATGATAAAGTCTAATATGGTTTAGGCCATAATTGGCAAGAGTCCACATCTCAAAATCTCTTCCTCTACAAGTTCCACACTCTCATAGACCAAAAAATCAAGTGGTAGAAACTAATAGAAATTCCATTGCCATTGTACTTCCCAGTGACGTAGAATGATATTGCATTTGCAAAAAAAAGATGTAATCACACAGAATGTGTGGGTGTCTAGTTTAAAAAGAGAAGTTTGCTTTCAATTTTTGCTGCATTATATTACTCTCTCATATCAGTGATGATAAAGTGCAGTTAGAAAGGACTTTTTCAACTTCATAATAAATATATGATCCTAATTCTAAGCGGGATCTGACTAAAGCAGCTACTTAATATAGTCACCAACTGTTTTAACTGTTTGCTCAGTTTTAATCTATGGTTTATTCATTGTTTCTAATATCCTATCCTCCAATTATATCTCTGATAGGTGCTTCAGAAAGCAAAGATAAGTACTACTGGCTTCTGAGGTGCTGGATGAGTTTCACAATGTACTGGATTGTCAGGCATTTGTACCACAAATGCTGCAGTGCCAATGATGTGAGAATCCGAACTGTCAGAAATTTGGAAAATGTTCCAATTTGTCAAAAAATGCTCATTTGTCAAGACTGAAACGTTTTGTGGGACCATGACAATTTCATCAAATCTTCTGATGGAAACCAGGCAGGTTTTGAAGGAAAACCTGCCTGGTGTCCTGATAACTTGCCCACCTCATGGACTGCTGGCCCTGATGAACTTGGCTCAAACTGGCTGCTCTCAGAGCTTCTAGGCTTTCCTCTTGAGGTCAGGGATTCTGGAAGCCTTAGGCGCCCTGTCTCCAGTGGGACTATCAGGGCTTCAAGGTTCCCGATTTCTTGGTGGCTTGCAGGCAGGCAACTGGAGCTCTGGGCAGCTTGGGTAGCCTCCTCATCAATTTTTGTTTTGAAACAAAAAAGTCCTTCCTCCCCGCTGTTCTCTCTTCAGTTTTGGGGCATGGTCCCAGCACTTGGCTTCTCTCTCAGCAGATGGTTGCTCCCAGAATCTCAATAATTCAAACAGTTAATTAGGTCTTCGTAGCTCACTTTCCAGTGTCCATTTGCTCCCCGCTGTGAGGGGGCCAGGTCACTTGGCTCCTGGACTGTGGGTAAGATCTGTCCAGAACCTTCACCTGTAGATCCCTTTGTCTCAGAAGCTACTGCCTGGCTGGCTGTCTCAAACCAGTCTCTCCTTCACTCTCCCCAGGCTTGACTGTCAGAGTCTCCTTTTACGCAGGCCCTCCATTTGGAGCATGTGCTGCAGCTGCTGAGTGAGAGGGCCTTCTTGATGCAATACTGTTCCACCACTTTAGCCTTAATGTGGGGGCTTTAGACACCATCACACTCCTCCACTGCACGAGTGTTTCTTTAGCAGACACTGATGCTGCATTTGGGAGGGAGCTGGGCCATACACAATAGACCCTCCCTGTTGTCTGCTGGCATACCTGCTTACTTTCTATGTATTCCTGTGGCAGTCCCTGCCCCATCCTGTCTGACAGAACCCTACGCTTGGCCTTCTCTGCTTCCCTCAAGGATATTGGCATGGACTCATCTGGTAAATGGATATGTAAGACACCACAGGACAGTAGACAAAGGGAATCAGCCACTGGTAGGTGGGGTAGTTGGTGGCAGAGTTGTCTGAAGCACGGTCTTAGCAGGAGGCCCAGGCTGCCCAGCAAATGTGAGTGGTTTTTTAAGCTTCAGCTTGCAATATCACCCAATAAATAGGAGGTAGACAGTAGATTCTTCCTCTCTAGTATGAATTCCCATCCCATCTCATTCCAGCCATGTGTGTCTTTCCCTATCCCCATCTGTTGGCAGGCTGGTGGGGGAGCTGCCTGTGATAGGAGATAAGGACATGGAGGGATGCATGATGCCTGTCATTCTATGCTGGTCTGCATACAGAGTATTGCATGCCTGCCTGGCTGAACTGCTGGGTCCCTTTCCTTTGTGGACAGTGAGAGCATAGTGGGAAGTAGAACCCCTTGCTGACAGGCAAGGAAAATCTTTGTTCACTTATTGTTCCCTTCCAACTCTCCCAGCCAACAGTCTACAGGGAAAGTTTTGTGCCTGGGGTATTGAGAGGAACAGAGACTGAGTAATATTAGAGGGATGTGTGAGGATTTCTGAGTACTGTTTTCTTCAATGACTGCAGTTCTGGCTACTGGAAGGGACACCTCTTGATCCTGCGCCTTGCCTTTACCTATCTGTCATCCTTTCTTCACTTATGTATACTCATGTATACTCATGTAATACTATGTAATCCTCATGTATACTATGAACTAGCAGAGTGATTCCGAGCTCCTAGAAATCTACTTGTGCTAACTCTTATTGAGCTAAAAATAGTAGTGTAGCCACGGTAGCATGGGAAGTGGTGAGTGGTAGCGTGGGCTAGTGATGTTGAGTACAAACCCACCTGAATTCTGTGGTTACATACTTGGCATAGCTAACATGTGCTGTAACTCATCGTTTCCTGTGCTACCATGATTGTTACAATTTTTAGTGCGCTAGCTTCATCCGAGCTAGTGTGAGTATATCTGTGTGACCTGGGAATCACACCCCAGCTCATAGTGTAGACATACCCACAGATAGCAGCTTATGTGCCGGCACTGCTGTACCTCTCTCTGTCACCTCCATTGGCAATCATCAGCTAAGAAAAATAGAAATGGAGAATTTATGTATGCGAGTTCTCTGGTGCAGGGAGTGCGCTATTGAAGTAGAACTAATATATGATAACAGCAAACACATACAAATTATACTGGTTATGGAATTCCTTTTTAAAGTAAAATTATGGAGTTTTTGCTTTCAATTAAAGCTAGAATGGAATATGGGGACTTTGAAATCTGCTCTGGGACACGTAACTCTTGCCTGCAACCTTGGGCGTCAGAGTACAAGGGAGGCAGCAATACAGGTATGGATATTCGGAAGCATCACTGTGGAAAATGGGTGAAGTCTACCTGTTTTTGGCTCTGAAATTTACTTCCTATTATTGTCATCATATGTGTATAATCCTCTGTTTATGGATGAAACTTGCATATTTTGTTAGCTTTTACGCACACAGTGTCATTATGACAGACATAAAAAGAGAACCACAAATATTTCTGTGAACAGATGGATACTATGAAAATGAGTCATTATTCTTTCCTTTGAGTGGTGCTTCAGCTTATTGTGGTTTTCTGAGAAGTTTTGTGGACAATGAAATGAGGGTTGTTATGTTCATGGCATACACACAGAGAATGTAGATAACACAATTTTAAATACACCATAGGGATTACATAACATGCAAATGACATTGTTATGAAGTGCTTCTGTATCATGAAAGCCTCTCTGTGTGTATCTTTACGGAGCTGCAAGCTCCATTTTGAATATGAAGCTTTTTGTCTTCTGTGTTGTCTGTTTGCCTCCATGTGTACTGAAATGCCAAAGGCTGATGGCAAAAGAATAACAGAAGAGAGTCATTGAAGTTAATTGCTCCTCCATTGAAAGAGGATAGCTCTAAACAATAGACTGGCTCCCAGTCAGGAGAACAGGTTTAGAAGGGGAGTGGTTGCCTAGGCAACAAAGTCACCTGGCAGGGTTTCTGGTCACCTAGGGAGGCCAAGAAGGATGTTGCCTTACAGAGGATGCTAAAAGTTAGATCAGCTCTTCCCTTTCTATATCTGGAGTGTTTGGCCATTTAGTCCCTAGCTCAAAAGGCGAGAGAAGTAATCCAACATGTAGGGGCCCGCATAGAGCAGGGGACCCATATGCTCCCACAAGGACTCCCAAGGAAAAGTGGGCTAGTAAAGGCATTTCAGTTCAGAAGTGTATTGTATTCTAAATGATCTGTACTCTTTTGTGCTTTATCTGCTAAGTAAAAGAGCAATTGTAAGAGACTCTGTGCAAAATGTCTGTGTGTGTTATCAACATCACAATTAATAAGAGTCTTCAGAGAGAATTAAACCAAAAAGCCCACATCTTTCTGTGGGATTCTGGGGAGAGGGTGTGTTTAAATATGGGGTAGTCTGAAGGGTCAGCACTGTGCCAAGAGGGGCAAGGCAGCTGGACAGTGGGTTACAGCCTTTAGGGACTGTACCCCAAGAATGGGACTTCAAGATTGAGGCAGTGGCTGGACTCTGTTCTGGTGCTGGAGGCTTAAAACACCACAGGGTCCCGTGGCAGGATTCCCTTCGCAGCAGTCTGGTGGGTAGCCAGCAGGTTATGCAACCGGATCTGTGACAAATACCCTGTACTGGGAAGTTATCTGTTGTAACACTCCTTTTACTTACTTACTATAACATCATACAGCTCACCAGTCTAAATAGAATGTTAATTGTTTCTTGATGAGTATATTTCAGGGAATGCTCATGCTTGTATTTATAAATTCATAAGTACTATTTACACAGCATTACTTCTGTAATGGTGTACTTGACACTTATACGCAAGTCCTTTTTATCAATGCTTACATCAACATTATGATTAATATGCAGTGTGTATGTTTAACAAACCCCACAAGGCTAGATGAAACTAATGTTATAAGGTTTTGTTTCAATGGCTGTTCCATAGAAAGATGCCAATGTGACACACACAGTTCAGGTGGCAGCGAGGGATAATTTTTTTTAAATTACTTGTTCTGGAGCACATCCTGGCTTCTGACTCTCATGGCTGCCCTGGGAGATGTGTACATTCATCCAAGGGCCAAATATGGCCTTCTGTCATCCCAGATGTTTGATTTGACTGGATTTCAAAATAGTCAATAATTAATGGGGCAATAAGTTGCCTTCCTTTCATTTTTGCCCATTTTTATTAAGAAAGGAATGAAGGTTGCACATGGGGAATTTTAATAGCTGCCCCGCTTGAGCTGAAAAACAAATGAGATATTCGAAGATGAAGCTGTGGCGGAAGTCAGTTATTTTGTGCACTGTACAAAGGACTGACATAGGACAATGTGTCGATCTTAGATTTTGCAAGATCACAGGCTTTCAATATCCTGAGATGATTCCTTCCAATTATAGTCTGCCTCTAGAACTTCTTATTCAGATTCTGATAAATGGTTATATGTCAGAGGGCTAACTCACCAGCCCAGGAAGGATCGATGCCACACCAGGGGCTGTTTCAGGCCTCCTGCCCCAAGGCAACATTTATGGGTTAAATAGAAATGTAGTCAAAATAAAGTATTTCCTCTGGCCTACATGGACTACAGTCCCAGAGGCTTTTCCCACACCATCCTCAGCCAGTGCTTTGATATAGGCACTCCTGCAAAAGCCTTTCTAATATCTATAATTCTCAGGCCATCTACTTGGGCGGGACATAATAGTTGAGTTCTTTCCCCTGACCCAGGGACTCCTGCAGGAGCATAGAATATAGTGGTTTGACTTGAGTTTGCTTATTGCAGTGTGAACACTAGACCCCTAGTTTGGGGCCCAGGTTCAGAAATACTAATCCTAGGGTCAATAAGCAGTCTGGACACTCAAACCTGGGCTTGCAAACCCTTTGTGTGCAAACTCGAGTTCCGGTAATCCTGGCCTTACATAACAGTGTAGACATGCCTGAAGATTGCCATTGGGAGATGGTGATGAGAGGGGTGTGTCCTAAGCCCCACTTCTCTTAGGGAGTTAGATGCCTTAGTCTAGTCTTCAGGGAGACACCTATTTCTGCTTTCAGTTCACAACTGAAAACCCCTCTCTTGGAGTCATATGGCTTAGGTGACTAAATAATTTATGCAAGAAATACTGAAAGAGCAAATGGTGGTAGTGCTGCTTTCATTGGAGTAAGGAGACTGGTCTCTGTCTCTTACTTCCCAGGCATGTCCCCTACCCACCAGGCTATGGAGTCACTGTCTATTTTTGGTCCAATGACTAAGTATTTATCCAAAGAGAAACAGCTGAAAGAGTGATTGAGGGTGTCCCACAAACCCCTAGCACTCTCCTGACAGGTAGCAGACCCTTGTTCAAATCCTTTGTTCCCCTCAGGCAGAGAGGGGAATTGAACCTGGATCTCCCACATGCTGGGTATCTGCTCTGTTCATTCCATTAAAGTTTTAAAAGAAGCATCACCACGTCCTCTTTCTGGATTTTGAATGGGGCCCAATCTGGTAGGCCTGGTTAGAGCACACCTCCTTCATCAACTCTGCAGGGAAGATAAGTTGGAGGAGTGCCTGTCTACATCTGGTTTGAGAATTGCACTGCAGTTTAGGTGTCTGGATTCCTAGAGTGAGGCAGCAGCGTGCATGCCCAAAAGTGAAAACTTAGATGCACAAGGAACTTTTTTAGCAAAAATGTATATGCTGAGTGAGTTTAAGTGCCTACAGGGTTGGGTGGCAGCTGAGCAGGAGTTTTGTGGATTGCAGTGGAGCTTAAGTCTGGGGTAAATACCTAAATACCTTGTTGGATCTGGGCCTTTTCTCTTCTCCCATAATTCTGCCCCTTCCTCTCCTCCTGCTTCCCCAGTTCTGTTCCCTCTTGTCTAACAGCATTACAGCACACCCTGTGGTGTTGGTGAAACTCTTATAAACCGGGAAACTAGAGAAGTGTGCTGCTTGCCTGGAGCTAGGATTCAGGATGTGACGGAGAGACTGCCGAGACTCATCAAGTCCTCAGACCGCTACCCCTTCCTACTTCTCCACGTAGGCACCAACGACACTTCCAAGAACGATATTGAGTGGGTCACTGTGGACTATGTGACTCTGGGAAGAAGGATAAAGGAGTTTGAAGCGCAAGTGGTGTTCTCATCCATCCTCCCTGTTGAAGGAAAAGGTCCAGGTAGGGACCGTCGCATTGTGGAAGTAAATGCGTGGTTACGCAGGTGGTGTCGAAGGGAGGGCTTTGGATTCTTCGATCATGGAATGCTGTTCCAGGAAGAAGGATTACTAGGAAGGGATGGAATTCATCTAACGAAGACAGGGAAGAGTATCTTTTTGCGGACAGACTTGCTAACCTAGTGAGGAGGGCTTTAAACTAGGTTCGATGGGGGATGGAGACCTAAGCCCAAAGGTAAGTGGGGAAATAGGACACCACAAGGATGTAGAAGAAGGAGGGTGCAACAGGGGAGGTCTCCTGATCCATACTGAGAAAGTAGGGCAATCGGTTAGTTATCTCAAGTGCCTATACACAAATGCAAGAAGCCTGGGAAACAAGCAGGAAGCATTGGAAGTCCTGGCACAGTCAAGAAACTATGACATGATTGGAATAACTGAGACTTGGTGGACTAACTCACACAACTGGAGCACTGTCATGGATGGGTATAAACTGTTTAGGAAGGACAGGCAGGGGCGAAAGGGAGGAGGAGTTGCACTGTATGTAAGAGAGCAATATGATTGCTCTGAGCTCCAGTATGAAACTGGAAATAAGCCAGTTGAGAGTCTCTGGGTTAAGCTTAGAAGCAAGAACAATAAGGGTGATGTCGTGGTGGGTGTCTGTTATAGACCACCAGACCAGGAGGACGAGGGAGATGAGGCTTTCTTCAGTCAACTAGGAAAAGTTTCCAGTTCACAGGACCTGATTCTCATGGGGGACTTCAATCACCCGGACATCTGCTGGAAGAGCAATACAGCAGAGCACAAACAATCCAAGAAGTTTTTGGAGAGTGTTGCAGACAACTTCCTGGTGCAAGTGCTGGAGCAACCAACTAGGGGCCATGCTTCTCTTGACCTGCTGCTCACAGACAGGGAAGATATGGTAGGGGAAGTAGAAGTGGGTGGCAACCTAAGCAGCAGTGACCATGAGATGGTCGAGTTCAGGATCCTGACAAAAGGAAGAAAGGAGAACAGCAGGATATGGACTTCAGAAAAGCAGACTTTGACTCCCTCAGGGAGCTGATGGGCAGGATCCCCTGGGAGGCTAATATGAGGGGGAAAGGAATCCAACAGAACTGGCTGTATTTTAAAGAAACCTTATTGAGGGCACAGGAACAAACCATCCCGATGTGTAGAAAGAATAGCAAATATGATAGGCGTCCAGCTTGGCTTAACAAATAAGTCTTTGGTGAACTTAAACACAAAAAAGAAGCTTACAAGAAGTGGAAGCTTGGTCAGATGACTAGGGAGGATTATAAAAATACTGCTCGAACGTGCAGGAATGAAATCAAGAAGGCCAAAGCACAACTGGAGTTGCAGCTAGTAAGGGACGTGAAGGGGAACAAGAAGGGTTTTCTACAGGTATGTTACCAACAAGAGGAATATTAGGGAAAGTGTGGGCCCCTTACGGAATGGGGGAGGCAACCTAGTGACAGAGGATGTGGAGAAAGCTGAGGTACTCAATGCCTTTTTTGCCTCTGTCTTCACAGACAAGGTCAGCTCCCAGACTGCTGCACTGGGCGGCACAGTATGGGAAGGAGGTGAACATCCCGCAGTGCTGAAGGAACAGGTCCAAAACTATTTAGAAAGATTGGACATACACAAGTCCATGGGGCCGGATGCAATGCACCCGAGGGTGCTGAGGGAGTTGGCTGATGTGATTTCAGAACCATTGGCTATTATCTTTGAAAGCTCGGGGCAATTGGGGGAGGTCCCTGATGATTGGAAAAAAGCAAATATAGTGCCCATCTTTATGAAAGGGAGGAAAGAGGAGCCGGGGAACTACAGACCCGTCAGCCTTAACCTCAATCCCTGGAAAAATCATGGAGCAGGTCCTCAAGAAATCCATTGTAAGGCACTTGGAAGAGAAGAAGGTGATCAGGAACAGTCAACATGGATTCACAAAGGAAAAGTCATGCCTGACCAAACTGATTGCTTTCTATGAAGAGGTGACTGGCTCTGTGGATATGGGGAAAGCGGTGGACGTGATATACCTTGACTTTAGCAAAGCTTTTGATATGGTCTCTCTCAGTATTCTTATCAGCAAGTTAAAAAAGTATGGGTTGGATGAATGGACTATAAAATGGATCGAGAACTGGCTAGAGCATAGGGCTCAACGAGTAGTGATCAATGGCTCCATGTCTAGCTGGCAGCTGGTCACAAGCGGAGTGCCTCCAGGGATCGGTCCTGGGGCCGGTTTTGTTCAACATCTTCATTAATGATCTGGAATATGGGGTAGATTGCACCCTCAGCAAGTTTTCAGATGACACTAAACTAGGGGGAGTGGTAGATACCCTGGAAGGTAGGGATAGGATACAGAAGGACCTAAACAAACTGGAGGATTGGGCCAAAAGAAATCTGATGAGGTTCAACAAAGACAACTGCAGAGTCCTGCACTTAGGACGGAAGAATCCCATGCACAGCTACAGACTGGGGATCAATGAGCTAGGCAGCAGTTCTGCAGAAAAGGACCTGGGGGTAACAGTGGATAAGAAGCTGGATATGAGCCAGCAGTGTGTCCTGGTTGCCAAGAAGGCTAATAGCATATTGGGCTGCATTACTAGGAGCATTGCCAGCAGATCCAGGGAAGTGATTATTCCCCTCTATTCGGCATTGGTGAGGCTGCATTTGGAGTATTGTGTCCAGTTTTGGGCCCCCCACTACAAAAAGGATGTGGAGAAGTTGGAGAGAGTCCAGCGGAGGGCAATAAAAATGATTAGGGGGCAGGAGCACAAGACATATGAGGAGAGGCTGAGAGAACTAGGCTTGTTTAGCCTGCAGAAGAGAAGAATGAGGGGGGATTTGATAGCAGCCTTTAACTACCTGAAAGGGGGTTCCAGGGAGGATGGGGCTAGGCTGTTCTCAGTGGTGGCAGATGACAGAACAAGGATCAACGGTCTCAAGTTACAGGGGTGGAGGTCTAGGTTGGACATTAGGAAAAAGTTTTTCACTAGGAAGGTGGTGAAGCACTGGAATGGGTTACCTAGGGAGGTGGTGGAATCTCCATCTTTAGAGGTTTTTAAGATGCGGATTATTTAGCTGAGGTTAGTCCTGCTTTGAGCAAGGGGTTGGACTAGATGACCTCCTGAGGTCCCTTCCAACTCTATGCTATGATTCTATCATTCTATTATATCATTTTTTCCCCTTAGCCTTTTGTTATCATTAAATATTTGGGGTGCTTATTGTGCCAGGACAATCATGGCAGGTTACTTAGGCATATTTTGTATCTTTAACTATATATTCTCAATCCTCGTATCTACTTTAAATTGCAGTTGTGTAGCTTCTTAAGGAAAAATACATTTTTAAAAAGTGTTTTCAGCCAGTTTCCTATTCTTGCAAAGAAACTTAAAAAATAAGAAGTGGCTGTTTGCTGTTTGAACTAAAGTTGTTGAGAGAGAGATTATTAACTTTCTAAAACAATTAAAATCAGTACAGAAACCCAGAAAAACTAAGAAAATAAATTACAAATTCAAAAAGAATTGCCCATCCCGAATAGTAGAATGTACATTTCCAATAGTCCACCACTGAATAAATTGATCCAAATCACTTAAAAAATATAATATATAAACTCCAGATAAAGGTATAAAATCACTAAAAATCTAAAAAAAACAAAGAACATCGGCAACCCCAGTACAAAATAATTTATATAATCTACTTTTTAAAATGGCCATCTTTGCTTGACCAAGAATAATATTTGCAAGGCATTCACAGATTTATTTGTGACCTTATACTTAACAATAAAAATAAATGCAGTAGGAGAAAAATCAAGGGACAGTAACCAAAAAATACACTAAAGTAAAACAAATAATGGCTGTAACTTAAAACAAGTAAGAAAATATAAAAAACAGTCTCCTCTGTGTCACAAAAAGGATATAGACTCATAGACTATAAGGTCATCTAGTCTGACCTCCTGCACAATGCAGGCCGCAGAACTTAACCCATGCACTTCTGTAATAGACCCCAACCTAAGACTGAGTTATTGAAGTCCTCAAATAATGATTTAAAGACTTCAAGATACAGAGAATCCACCAGCAAGTAACCCATGCCCCATGCTACAGAGGAAGGTGAAAACCCCCCAGGGCCTATGCCAATCTATCCTGGGGGAAAATTCCTTCCCGACCCCAAATATGGTGATCAGTTAAACCCTGAGCATGTTGGCAAAACTCAGCCAGACACTCAGAAAGAATTATATATAGTAACTCAGAAGCCACCCCATTTAACATCCCTTCACAGGCCATTGGGCATATTTACCGCTAGTAAGCTAAGATCCGTCAATTGTCAAATTAGGCTGTCCCATCATACCATCCCTTCCATAAATTTATCAAGCTCAGTCTTGAAGCCAGCTGGATTTCTTGCCCCCCACTGCTCCTTGGAAGACTGTTCCAGAACTTCACTCCCCTGATGGTTAGAAACCTTCATTTAATTTCTAGTCTAAACTTCCTGATGGGCAGTTTATATCCATTTGTTCTTGTGTCCACATTGGTGCTGAACTGATGTAACTCCTCTCCCTCCCTGGTATTTATCCCTCTGATCTATTTATAGAGAGCAATCATATCTCCCCTCAACCGTCTTTTGGTTAGGCTAAACAAGCCAAGCTCTTTGAGTCTTCTCTCATAAGGCAGGTTTTCCATTTCTGGGATCATCCTAGTAGCCCTTCTCTGCACCTGTTCCAGTTTGAATTCATCTTTCTTAAACATGGGAGACCAGAACTGCACTGAGTATTCCAGATGAGGTCTGACCAACGCCTTGTATAACAATACTACCACTTCAATATCTCTACTGGAAATACCTCGCCTGATGAATCCTAGGACCGCATTAGCTTTTTTCACGGCCACATCATACTGGCGGCTCATAGTCATCTTGTGATCAACCAATACGCCCAGATCCTTCTCTTCCTCTGTCACTTCCATCTGATGCATCCCTAGCTTACAGCAAAAGTTCTTGTTAGTCTCTAACTGCATGACCTTGCACTTTTCACTATTAAATTTCATCCTATTTCTATTACTCCAGTTTACAAGGTCATCCAGATCATGTATAATATCTCTATCCTTTTCTGTATTAGCAATACCTCCTAACTTTGTGTCATCCGCAAACTTTATTAGCACACTCGTACTTTTTGTGCCAAGGTCAGTATTAAAAAAAGGATAAATAAGATCGGTCCTAAGACCGATCCCTGAGGCACTCCATTAGTAACCTCTCTCCAGCCTGATAGTTTACCTTTCAGTATGACTCACTGTAGTCTCCCCTTTAACCAGTTCCTTCCAATTTTCATATTAATCTCCATCTTTTCCAATTTAACAAATAATTCCCCATGTGGAACCTATCAAATGTCTTCCTGAAATCTAGGTAAATTAGATCCACTGCATTCCCTTTGTCTAAAAAATCTGTTATCTTCTCAAAGAAGGAGATCAGGTTGGTCTGGCATGATCTAACTTTTGTAAAGCCATGTTGTATTTTGTCCCAATTACCGTTAACCTCGATATCCTAAACTACTTTCTCTTTCAAAATTTTTTCCAAGACCTTGCATACTACTGAGGTTAACTAAGAGGCCTGTAATTACCTCGATTACTTTTTTCCCCTTCCTTAAAAATAGAAACTATGTTAGCAATTCTCCAGGCATACAGTACAACCCCTGAATTTACAGATTCATTAAAAATCCTTGCTAATGGGCTTGCAATTTCAAGTGCCAGTTCCTTTAATATTCTTGGATGGAGATTATCTGCCCCCCCCAATTTAGTCCCATTAAGCAGTTCAAGTTTGGCTTCTACCTCGGATGTGGTAATTTCTACCTCCATATCCTGAAAGCATTAGCCCCCCGCCACTATCCCTAAGCTCTTCATTAGCTTCATTAAAAACTGAGGCAAAGTATTTGTTTAGATATTGGGCCATGCCTAGATTATTCTTAACCTCCACCCCATCTTCAGTGCTTAGTGGTCCCATTTCATCTTTCTTTGTTTTTTTTCTCTTTTATATGGCTATAGAACCTTTTACTATTGGCTTTAATTCCTTTTGCAACGTCCAACTTTACTTGGCTTGTGGCATTTCTCACTTTGACTCTACATGTTCTGACCTCCAAGAGATATCTTTTCTTGCTGATTCCTCCCATCTTCCA
The DNA here is from genome assembly GCF_026122565.2 of Emydura macquarii macquarii. NCBI lineage: Eukaryota > Metazoa > Chordata > Testudines > Chelidae > Emydura > Emydura macquarii. The sequence goes on along the minus strand of NW_027132559.1, from coordinate 40,142,435 downwards.
CTCCTTGGAGGATTTCTGCTTTCTCTTAATCTCCTGTCTGAGATGCTTGCTCATCCAACTTGATCTGTAACCCTTGCCTGTGAATGCTTTCCCCTTCCTTGGGATGCAGGCTTCAGATAGTTCCTGCAACTTTGGCTTGAAGCAATGCCAAGCCTCCTCCGCCTTTAGATCCATGAGTTCTTCTGTCCAGTCCTCTTCCCTAACTAATTCCCTTCATTTTTTTAAGTTAGCCCTTTTGAAATCAGAGACCGTCGTCACCGATCTATTTTTGTTTATCCTTCCATTTAGTTTGAACTGAATTAGCTCATGATTGCTCGAACCAAGGTTGTCCCCTACAACTAGTTCTTCTACGAGATCCTGACTATTCACCAATATGAAATCTAAAATGTTGTCCCCTCTTGTTGGTTCAGCAACTATTTGACGAAGGAATCTGTCAGCTATTACATCCAGGAAAATCTGAGCCCTATTATTATTACTAGCACTAATCTTCCAGTCTATATCTGGGAAATTAAAATCTTCCATAATCACACAGTTCTTGATAGTATTTACTTCATTAAAAACATTAAGGAAGTCTCTATCCATATCCAGATTGTATCCCCGTGGTCTGTAGCACACCCGAAGCAGTATCCCAGGGAAAGCTCTAGCAGTTTTCTTCCCTAATGTGATTTTTGCCCAGACATGACATGGTCATCTCCAGAGTCAGAGTGTGCACAAACACATTTGAGGCAACAGCCCCATGAAGAAATTTCCACCCATCCTCTTTGCAGTTGGAAGCTTGTATACAGTTCACCAGGTTGGCTGGTGGAGTCCATCAGCGGAAGCTGTCTCCTACATACCATATTGGGATAATCAGCAAGTGTTCGAAAATGACTAATCTTTACCACAAGCTTATGGCCTAAGCTATTAAAAGTAAATTCAGAAGACCCACTAAAAGCAAGCAAACTGCCAGGCTTGTCAACATCCCAGCAGGAGCACCAGGCAAGAAAATGGAAACATTAGTATAATCAGGAATGGCTTGCTCAGGGAGAGAACTCTCTAACCTGGAAGGGCTGATTCCACATCTGATAAAAACCAAGAAATATAGCAAAAGAAATGAAAACCAAGACTGACAGCCAAGATATCCGCTGAGACCCAAGAAAAAATTAATCCTATAAATTAAATGAACCAGTTTTGTTATGCCTGCTGCAATATGGGAGGAGACAAGACTCCTAGAAACAAGACTGAAAATCCTCATGGCAGGGTTATAAAGAAGGGGTTCAACAAGCAGCCCTGGGAACTCCAGTTGCCTATCCTGCAGCCTCAACTTAAAAAATCTCCAAACATTTGATAAAAAACCAGGTAACGCCTCAAAATTGAGACAACCAGAGTGCAACAAAAAAAAGTGCATGATCAAACCTAAATCTTCTACCCACCAAAGAGAAGCAAACTCCAGTTGCTTCTAAGGAACGGGCTCATCCACAAACAGGTGCTCCAGTGACTATAAGCGAAGTGTAGTAACTCTGCTCAAAAACTCAAGGAGACCGTAACCCCCTTACTCAATGAGCAGATGCAAAATACTCTCCCTCAGCCAATGATGGCCATCTCCGAAAAAGTCCAAAAGAACCTTCTGAACTTTTTCTAAAAAGAGTGGAGGGGGATCCAAAACAATACACTTATGCCACAACACAGAGGCAATTAGATTATTAATAACCAACACGCATCCTGGGAAGGGGAGTCAAGGCAAACACCACCTCTATCTTTGCAACCTCTCCTTCAACTATTCTGAAGTTCCCTCCCATTCCAACCCAAAGTACCATCCAGTCCCAGCATGATTCCCAGTGTTTTAAAGCCAGTTCAGCAGCACAATTGCCTCCCAGCAAAGTCAGGGTGTGGGAGATCTCCCATGTCCTCAGCAGGAGTGTTTCACTCTTCCCCCAATTTATGTGAGCTGAGGAATCCAGTTTAAAAGAGTGCTGGCATTCAGTCAAAACCTGGACATCACAATCATGAGTAATAAACACAGTCACATTATCAGCATATGCAGAGACTTTCACCAGAGTACAAGCTGGAACAGGGAGAGAAAGGTCAGAAGGGCACATTTGGAACATACATAACAGAGGCTAGATAGAAAGAGCATACAATAAGCCAGACAGGGAACAATCCTGTCTGATTCCCCGACAGACTGGAAAGGGGGTGCTCAAAATACCTTTAATCTTAAGTAGACTGTATATATATATCTTTATACAGTAACTGAATTCAGGAGACAAACCTGGCTCCAAAAGCACAAAGGGCGCAAAACAAATATCCATGATCCAAACGATCAAAATCCTTCTCTTAATCAAGGAAAACCTGTTATCAACAAAATGTACAGGAGCAGTTTCTTCATTGAATGCTGCTTCTTCAGAGCCAAATTTGTGTTAATTATCCTTAATTTTGAGTAGATACATATATTGTGCTCTACAGGTGTTCATACATGCAGTAAAAGCATAATCTCTCTTTGGCATAAGGCCCATGATGATATAATTTGAATCTTTATTATTTTTTCTTCTCGTTTTATACATTTGGGTAATTTGAGAAATAAAGAACAAGGTTTTATTATGCTGTAAGAATAATTTAATTGCTTGGAAGCTACAGTACATGAGGAAACAAGCTATGAAAACTATTTTCTAATATGATTGGAGAAATCCTGCTTTAATGTAGAAATTCACCCTTACTTCTTGTCAAGTAAGGCCTTTTAAATTGAATAAAGCAGTTGAGCACCAGGGTATCTATTCTTCAAGCATTTGAAGGGAGATAGCAACTCATCAGGACAGCTTGTGCTTCTTTAAAGTATAAAATAATTTGATATCTTTTATGACTGAAAAGTGAGTATATTGAAAAGGGAAGAAATGTTTATAAATAAAGAAATGTAGAGATGCTTTATTTTATGGTAACAAACTTCAGTGATGATATGGCTCTAGTACTGAAAAATTAAAGAAACACTGTGTACTTTTGAATAGCTGTGTGTTTGTATATCTTATTGCTTCTAAAAGGGCATTACAAACATGAGATCAGAATGGTTTTTCTCCCTAATAATTTCTGTCATTTTCTATTTGGCAACAAATTAGGTTTTTCTTCCTCTCTTATGGTGCACAAGTCAACGTGACTCCATTTAATTTACTTCCTTGTTGCTCCTTCAGTGTTGTCAGTATTAGCTCAATTTTTAGAATTAAGAATGCTTGACAGATTACATTTACAAACCAAACTTTAACAATTGGAAGGTGTGTGCTATTTTGTAACTCTTAAGGAGAGTCTCTCTAATCCCCACAGGCCATAGGGGCTGGAACTAGGAGTGTGGGGGTTATAAAAATTATAAAAATTGTTCCAGCATCCTTGCCCCCATCCCTTGAGGACATAAGTCAATGTTGTATGACTCATTTGTTCTGAGCAACCATAACTAAAGCTCAGTAAACTGTCAAATAGTTTATTAGCTGCCCTTTGGATTTTCAGTGGATTTGGGTCTCCCACTCTCTTGGCAAGAACCTAAACAATATTTCTCATAAGAGCCAAATAATACAACAAAGTAATAATTTTAATAATCCCTCCTTTTGCTCAGTGATGTCTTTCTAGCACATTTGTTTTTGTTCTCCCTTCCAGCTGGCTGTTGAGTGTGTTCCCTTGGTATAATTTACCATCATTTTGCATGATAATTCTGGCTTCTAGAAGCATAAATGAATTGTCTAATGCTACTTTGTTTTTATGGGTTTGCAAAACAGAAGCAAGCAGAGAAAAGGAAAAAAACAGATAGAAGTGTAAGGTATGGAAAACAAGCAAGCAGGAAATACAGAAGAAAAAAGTCTGCATTCTGTTCCAGGCTTATCACTAGTTTTCTTTCTCAGATTAAAGAGAAAGTGGAATGGCTGTGTTCTCACTTCCTTACATTTGTGACCTGTTGGGTATATGGGCTAAGAGATTAACTCTGTACTTTGGCAATGTACCAAAATTTCAATTGCTAGCTGAATATCAAATATGAAAATTAGCTGGAAAACTGAAACCATAGCATGTTCAGTAGATAAAAATCATTCTCTCCAGCTCTCTGACATCATCTTCATCTTAGATTTTACATAAAAACAATGATGCAGAATGAAAGCTCCATTTTACTTACTTTGTCATTTTACTTACTTCTTCTTTTTTTTTTTTTTTTTTGAAAAGGCAGCACTTAGAAAAATCCATAAAAGCTTCAAGTTTAACTTCTCTGATGTTTATAGATGGACTCAGTACTATATAATGTGTTTGTGTAAGGGTAGTCAGCTGGAAGACTTCCTCCATATAGTATAGCTAGCTGCGTGATTTGATAACCAGTAAGGTGCAGAATAAAGAGCCACAGATTTACATAATGTACAGGATATACACAGTGGGAAAATCCTTCATCCTTCCTCTGCAGCCAAGGAAGGCCCAAAACAGAGGAAATTGCATGGTTCTGCACAGAGGGAGGAGAAGGATTTGTGTATCCATAGTATTCTGCTGGAGTGGTGTCAGAAAATAGCACAGAAGTCCCATCTGTGAAGGCTGGCAGGATTAGATACTGAATCTGGCCAGGACTGCTCCCCTTTAGAAATGTGTCCCCCAGGTAAAGTAGATTTTTTGTTGGTAAAGACCCATCCAAACTTGGGAGTGAATTTGGCCCATGATGTGACAGACTATTATTTTTCTTTATTACAATTTTGTTTTATTTTAATCTCATTACTCCTTGTGAGATTGGAAACCTGAAATTGAAAATGGGAGGAAAGGCTTAAGCTTTTACTGAACAATGTATTGTGCCGTAGCATGCTGAGTGAAAACTACTTGAACTCTGGCAAGGAGAGACACATAAATTATATTACATAAAATCATTTATTTTTTTCAAGGGTGAAGCCAGTTTCTTTGTGTTCAGCAAACCAAGGGACCAAAAGTTCAAAACAAAAGTGAAAAAACCATGGTTAGATCCCAAAGTAGCTGCCAATAGAAAAGGTTTAACAAATGTCACTGGACTTAGGCTATGATCAACTTATCTGGATCGACTGAGCGGTCAGTGAAGACCCGCTCAGTCGATCCAGAAGTTGACGTACTAAAACCACCTCCTCAAGTGGGGTAGCGCTGCGTCGATGGGAACGCGGTTCCCGTTGGCGCAGTGCAGTAAAGACGGCATGCAGAAGAGAAGCACAGAAGTCGATGGGAGTTACGCAAGCTCTTTGCGTACTTTGCTTAACTCCTGTCGACTGCCACCGAATCGCCGAGTTATGTGTAGACCAAGCCTGAGTAGGAGTTTCCCCAAAGAGAGGAGTTGGGTTGGATTTAAGGACTTAAATAGGAAAACCCATTCTCCTTTATTTACAACTTGCACATGCCAAGACTTTGAGACACACAGGTTTATACAAAACTTATAGCAAACAAGTTTTAAGTTTCAGTAAGTGTCCTTTACTCTTCCTCTTGTAACTACTCTTTCTCTTGCATTAACAGTTATTTTTCTCACCTTATATTTTTCAATAATGTAGTTTGTTTAATGTAGTTTTTGTCTGGCATATTTATCTGTTGCATTTGGCCTGATATTTAGTGTAGATAAAGCTTCTTAATCCTCTTTGACTGCACCATTTAAGGGAGTTCACTCAGAGCACCTCTTGAACCTATACTACTAAATTGTGCTTTTTGTGGATGAATTTATTTGATCTTAGGTGGTTCACCTGTGACTGCTATTAGCAAATGGCTCCAGTGACTGGAGTTGGGACACTACATAGGGAGGGCTCTGAGATACTACAGTGAATTCTTTCCCTAAGTGTCTGGCTGGTGGGTCTTGCTGACAATCTTTGGGTCTAATTGATTGACACTTTTTGGCTTAGGAAGAAATTTCCCTCCAAGGCCCCATTGGCAGAGACCCTGGGGGTTTTTTTGTTTTTTGTTTTGTTTTTTTTTTGCTTTCCTCTGCAGTGTGAGACATGGAACACTTGCTGGTTTGAACTAGAATAAAGGGTGGATTTTCTGTAACTTGAAATCTGTCATGATTTGAGGACTTCAGTAATTCAGCCAGATGTTAGGGGTCTATTACAGGTGTGGGTGGGTGAGATTCTGTGGCTTGTGATGTGCAGGAGGTCAGACTAGATGATCACAGTGTTCCCTCTGGCCGGTCTTAAAGTCTATGAATCTATGAGCTAAAGCTAATAGGAGAAAATTTGAACTGGAACTCAAGCACATAAAGAGCCACACATTGTAAGTATGACAAGCTGGGGTTTAGCACCTCTGTGGCAAAACAATGATTTTCCAGTAAAAGTTTCTTGCTGTGTCTGAAGGGCAGGCATAGATGTATTACTGGTAAAAATGCATTTATAGAAATATAGAATTTAATAAACCATTGCATAGTGTTCTGACATGTATCTGTGAACATAAGAATTGACTTTTAATTGCGTGAGGAAGAGTTAGGTGAATGGTTTAAACAAAGTACAAATCACTATGATAGAAATAGGATGATGAAATTAATTTACAATATTAGAAGAGAAAGGAAATTCCCAGAACATTCCACTGTTGACATAGTGAGATTACACAGTGAGATTTGTTAGTCACATTTTGTAAGATGAGGACCCCTGAAGTTAAGATAGCATTAGTGCCTATGCCTGCGGTAAGTAGTGAAAGCATTTATACTAGTAATTTTTTAGCATAAATGCTTTTATTTCTTGAAAGCACTTCAGAAGGCTATATAACATTGTTAGAAAAAAATTGCAAACTATGCTATGTGAGAGAACAGGATTTGGAAGTTACTTATACATTTAATCATGATACCAACTGAGGTGTCAACTGGTTGCCAGTTTTATTAGGGATAGGAAAAGTTAAAACCATTCCTAAGAACACTTGAAATTTAAATGGGAAAGGCCATAACTTGAATGGAACCTCTGGAATCGACTGAATTTGATAAATATCTATTGATGCACCTTAATGGGGTCAATGGCAGCGTTGGTAGCCTCAAAATTTGATCACTTTCCACTTGTGTAAAACTCATTTTTTAGTCTCTGCCCCTCCCCTCTGTGTTTTTTACTGGCCTTCTAAAAAGAGGGCTGCAACAGTATTAAAATCCCAACTGTTATGTAGGGAGCAAAACAAGAGCAACTATAGCCCACGTGAGTGTGTCTCTTACATCTGTTTGTTGTGGCAGCTCTGTTCTTGAAATTAATGAGAATCTTGCACTTAGGTTTCTGATTTTGGTGCTTTTATATTCTTGGGTTTAATGCTTCTGGTTCATGGAAGAATAAAGATTTTGTTGTTTTTGTTTCATTCAAAATACTTTTCAGCAATAGAAATGTTTTTACAAAAAATGTTTAAATGTTTTCACTGCCTACCAGTTGCATAGCTGTAAAAGCTGATATTGCTCTAGGGAGTGTTTCTGAGCTTTTTCATGTTGTGGATCTTTAAGAAATCTGGGTGTATTGCAGAAATCACCCAAAATATTACAAGCTGATATGTCTTATCATTCAGTCAATCTTTTATCTGTGCTATCACCTCTTCAAATCACAGTGTGTGAGCACATGTGCATATCTTTTTTTCCTCTACCCATCAATTTTCAGTGCTGTTTGTACTTATCTTGCTACTATAGTCATCTTTCTGTTTCTGGTTTCCTGCCTCCATAGTTATTCTATCCACCAGGTCTCTTGCAATCTTTTTTGGATCTCAGGGTAGCAGTGATCACTTGTTTTCCATAATCTCTATCAAGTTTCAGTCTCTGTTCTGGTGCTGTTGGTATCACAGCCCTCTGCACAGCTGGTTGCTACTCTTTTCTTTTTAATTTTCAAAACACCACTATCCCCTAAGGTTTTGGATACACAGAGAACCCCTTAACAATAAGCTTGGACTCTTTAGCCAAGCACTAACTTTAAAAAGAAGAGGTTTATGGATTTTGAAGGTAAAATGGAAAAAAAAATTCTAGAAATAGAGGAAAATACTACCCAGTGCTAAACTAACCATTAATTTGAAAAAAGCAACAACAATAATTTAAATGTATGGTATCATCACAAAATGGATCACTTTGGAAATTTAAAAAATATGCTGTAAGTTGATAAGCTAATGAACAAGCATCATACAAATAAAGAATAGTTTGGGAAGAATCATATTTTAATAGTAATCCTTAACAGAGAAGAAAAGGAAAAATCATAAAGGGGAAGGCATGGAAAAGAAAGAAAAAGTTAATTACAAATTACACTTCTTTCTTATCACACCCCATGTATTGGCCTGCTTGTATTTCTTTTCACCTTTTTTCTCCTTTCTTTTCGAAGTCCAAATCTTATGAAGATGTTGTTGGTTTTTCATCCTATCTTTGATACATAACTTAATCAGAGTATAGGAATGATTTATTTAATGGTTGAAATCCTGGCTTCCTTGAAGTTGATGGGAATTTTGCTATTGACTTCAATAGGTATGTTCACACTGCAGCTGGGAGTCTCCAAGCTCAGGTAGATAGACTCATGTTAAAGGGGCTTGAGCCAGTATGCAAAAAATAACAGTGTGGATGTTGCGGCTTGGGTTCTCAACCTCCCCCTTCTTCCCCCCCAGCCCTCTGGGCCTGAGCTCAGGTGGTCTCCACTGGATCTTCAATGTCCATACTGTTATTTTTAGTGCACTCTCTTGAGCCATGCTACCATGAGTCTGTCTACCTGGGCTGGGAGACTCGCTCCCAGCAGCAGTGTAGACATATACAATGAGGCCAGGATTTCACCCAATATGTTAATCTTGTAGTGAATCCTGTTATAATTTCGCCACTCTTTGCAACTTGATGGATCTTTTAAATCAGTGCACACTGTAATTTTAAGTTTTCACTTTTAGTCCCATATTTTGTTTCTATCTGCCATTCTCCATTAGAGAGATTCAAAGATGATAACATCTCCTCAGTACAGTACTACTCCTAAAAGGCTACATGGAAGTGAAATGCACAAATTAGTAGGTAGGCACCAGTTGGAGCCTGTATTAGGAAAGGAGCAGTTTGGTTTTAGAAAAGGCAAAGGAGCAACAGATGGAATGTTCATTTCTGGGTGATGGAAAAGATGCTGGAGGGCAACACTGAGCATGGTTGGTGTTTCCTGATTTGGACAAAGCACTTAGGAGCTGTGCGGTACTGGAGGACCTTGTCCAGATGGTGATACATTTGTATGGTGATTCCATTGCAAAAGTAAGGATGTCCTTTGGTGTACTGGTGGGGTTTGAGGTGAAGGTTGGACTCCACCAGGGATCAGCACTTAGTCCGTTACTATTCATAATTGTGATGGACTTCATAAGTAAGCAAATCCAAATGGAAAGTGGCACAAAGTTGACCTAAGCAAATGGTGGTGTGCTAATGGCTGAGAATGAGGAAGATTTGGTCTGGGGAACTGATGCCTGGAACAGGGAACTAATAAACTTTGGCCTCAAAATGAGTAAAGAAAAGACTGAAGTCATTGGGGTGACTTGTTAAGAACCAAGACAGATGAATATCGACCTCAGGGGCCAGTGCCTAAATCAGGTTTTAGTGTTTAAGTACCTTGGGGACTGATTAGAGGCAAATGGAGAAATCAGGAGAGAACAGAATGCAAGGCAGTTGAGCACAGGGAGGAGGTCTGGTACAAGATAAATGGAATGAATTATGATAAATGAATGCCCCAGACTACTTAAGGGACAACTATACAAAACCACGGTAAGACTAGCTCTTCTATATAGATCAAAGACATGGGCGTCCAAAGAGAGGCACTTGAGAATACTTAAAGCTATTGAAATGAGATGTTTCAGGGCAGTGAGGGGGTGATATTGCTGGACCACATGAAGTATGATGTCATCAGGAGTGTAACCAAGATCTGTGGTCTCAGAGAAAAACTGCGAGAGAGGAGGCTGAGGTATGGGTATGTATGAAGGATGGATTAAGAAATCCTCTTAGGCAGGCATTTGAGACTAGAGTTCATGGGGGAAAAACAAGAGAACAACCAAGGAAGTGGGAGGACAGAGTGGATATGGAGCAAATGTTGGACTGGCATGCCTGGAAAAGACTGATCTGGTGACATGAACCCAGCTGGCTAGGAAGAGGAGGAGAAGAAGAAGTTAGATAGACACTATTGACTTTTGATGGAAGTTGGCTGTTTAACAGCCATTTGTGCTTTTGAAAAATGTTCTCAAAATATATATAATCCAGCATGACTACAGGGCCAAATACAAAGATACAGTAACAGATAAAGGGAATCAAAAATTAAAAGAACAAACAATTAACAATACAGGAATAACATTACCTGTGAGCTGAAATATTGTCTATGATCCTGACTCTCGGGTTAACTTGAAACAACTGTTGGTCAAGATATTTGAAGATACCACTCTTGAGGCCATGCAATATGACCTACCTTTCACTTCCTGGGATAACTGAGTTAGGCCAATTATTCAGCTCACTTGCCAGAGAAGCCTGAGATATAGAGTGCTCCCAGACTTAGTTTGATGGTTTTTATATTCTCTTCAAGAGATGAGTCTGTTGCTAAGTTTCCTTGGTAACAGAATGCAGATAGCATAATGTTCCGTGGCACCTATCTGTTGAACTTCACAGATCCTTCCCAAAATAACCTAGAGGTTAGCTGGTTACAATAAGGCAGCTGATGACCCTGTATGAGAAAGTTGCAAATTCAGAATACCCTACTTCCATTGTGTCTGTATGTGGACACTTGTGTTCAAATAGTAGGCTTATTCCTTTTTCCTCATTATCTTCAGTACTCCACTTTGTCTCCAAATAGAAGGAAACACAACAGTATTAGCCTTAATCTTCTCCTCTGACCCTTCATTAGTATTTGAGTTTGAAGAACCTGAATGCTTTGGGCCAACCTATGATTTCAAATTTACAAGGATGGAACAGTTTTTACTTCTATACCAAGCTCAAGTAGATCCTGCGTCAACTTTTTCTTCACAACCCCCGCTAATGCTAACAATTATTACTTAGTACAGTTTTCTGTAATTTCCAGTTTTCTGCATGTTATGATTAAGATACACAATACCAAAACCTTTAGTATTATGCTGCTTTCATCCAGTAGAGATGCTATGTTATATGGAATTTTCTCCAGTAAGAGTAGCAGAAACATCTTTCATATATTTGTTATCAAATTTGACAGCATAACATTGGCTGCTCAATTTTATACTTCCATCGAAAACCCTCCATTTTAGCTATTTGTGGAGTAAAGGCCTCAAGTTTTTGCTCCATAATATTCTTTCATGGATTTTATTACTTGCTACATCTCTTTTGAACCAAGGCAGCCCTTTCTCTCTTCAGGTTTTCTTGGCAGTATTCCAATATTTAGGTGACAAACTGGAACAACCATCTGTTTCACTTCAAATAAGAAGTACGGAGGTACAAATTAAATATTTCCGAAAGCCAATCATCAAAACATTAGAAGAAGAAGGAGAAAAAACACTTTAGCTTTCAAAATTAACCAATTGCTGCAAAGGAATCTATGCTTCATATAGACAGAATAGCTACCTTTCAAATCTTATAGCCAATCACAATCCTACTTTCAGAATCCACTCTGGATGAATAGTTAAATTGAAGCAAGATCAAAATCTTTCTTCGCCACCTCATTGCTCCAGTCTTCCGGCGTCAAGATCTTCCTAGCAAGATTCTTCCTCCTTCAAAAACCTTTCAGTCAGTCTCTGCAGCCAAGTGCACTCTGACAGGAAACTTCAAAGAGCAGAGAAATTCCAGCCACAGCCTCACAGCAGAGAGTACAGTTGAGCTGGAACTTCAAAGTGAGAAGCAGTCTGTTGACAAGTTTCATGTCTGACCCACAGCATGATCAAAACTTTCCACCCCCTCACTCTTATAGTACCTAACATCCAAACAGAAAAGACTGTACTCTAGTGGGCTAGGTAGAGAATCAAGGTGAAAATACAATAGAATCGTGCTAATTTGCACTAATGCCTGGGTGACCCTCTGAGAATTTCTGAATTTTGTGAATTAGCAAATAAATTGAACAAAACAGAACAAAAAAGCAAGGGTAGGGGATGAGAAAATGAACTTTTTTTCATTGACGTTATTAAACTGCAGTTTAATTTTAAATGATTGATACTCCATAGTATGCTAGTAAATAGGGTTAGGGTATTTTGTAAAATAATTTATTTTAGTAATACAAGACCTCATTAGAGCATCTGCTGTTTTGCTGGAATTTTCAAAGGTGCTTGCGAGAGTTAAGCATCCCAGATCCCATTGACATTCAGTGGCATTTGGGTGCCTCAGTCCTTGAGTCGTCTTTGAAAATCATAGTCCTTAAGTTTTTCTACAAGGTGCGAGGCTCTACTAGATTTTTAGATATGGGCAAACTGGTTTATAAATAGACTTGAACCTGTGTCCCTAACTTTGAATCTAACCTTTTTATGCCGCTCAGGAAAGTTTGAATCTTGACCCCTTTTCTTCCAATTATTTTCCATTTTTGCGCACTGCTTTATTTTCTGTTTCCTGTCGAGACTGAGAAGTGCCAAAATACCCCAACTGAGAGTTCTTTCATTACTTTTGGTGCTCTCTGAAAGTGGAAGTGCTGCTGAAAATCTCATGAATAAGCATGTTTTTGGTAAATGGTCATGCCAGTCTTGTAGACTGAACAGGTGGCTAATATCTGGAAAAGCATGCAGACTTTCATATGATTTCCTGACTCTTTTGATGCTTCACAGTTACTGTTTTTAACTCACAAAAATGATGAAATTACTCCCTAAATACAAAGCTATTCAGTTGAGGCTTTATTAACCAATCAAGCTGTACAACTAAAACTGTGCAGTAACAAATAGTGTAGAAATACCATGCCATGCATATAGATTTGTTCCGGGGCTTCTTGTATAGATCTTTATACAGGATTATCTCTAATAGCATTAGCTTGATCAGTCATATTGCTTAGATTCAGTACTAACAAAGACTTAAAACAAAACAAAACAAAACAAAATCCTTTGAACATTGCCATTAAATTGCTGGCATAACATCAATCCCCTTAATGAATTCCTTGCTTTTCGCATGGCCACAATATCCCAAGGTAAAAGGGAAGAACAGCAACAGAGTTATCAATTACTATGATATCTCTACTGGTTTGTGAATTAAAAGCTGCTTGCAGCCATCTCTACATCTTTATGCAGAATGTTTTACTGAAATACAGTAGGTTCTTAGTCACATTTTATTTCCTAAATATTTGCTTATCTTAACACTTCCTTTTATTTAACAGGTATTCAGTCAATAGCTATAATAAAAGATAAATTATACAAAAAGTATTGCCACTAATGAACTCTCAGAGGACTTATAGGACGATTTATCTTATATAATCATATTTTTAATAAACATGAAGCCATTTTATAATGTTAAATTAAAAACAAACAAATGCTTAAGATAATATTTACATTTAGCACCATCCATATTTAATGGTTTGAGGCAGGAATTTCCATAAATTAGAGGGCCTATAACTGAAATTGTATCTCTTTGTTTTGATACGCTATGTGGGTGGTTTCACAAATCAGCAGCAGTGAATATAATAATTCATTGTAGAACTCTGCTGGTAATTAATTTTGCTAAATGATCCCATTTTTATAAATTGAGAGAACTTTAAATCACAATGAGTAATACATTAGGGTAAACCGTTAGTATGATGTTCAATTAAATGCCATTTTTAATGTAAACAGTTTTTATCACTTCTGTAGGGGGAAGTACATATGTGTTACTTGTTTATTCCTATTTTTTGGAAAAAAAGGTCTTGGTTTATAATACATACATTTGTTAAATACCTGTTACAGGTTTTAGGTACTTTTTGCCTTAAATTTAAAATACGGCACTACATTTTGTAAAGTAATTAGTGATTTTGGATACCAGTTTCTGGAGCAAACCATTGTACCTACAAGTAATCGAGACTAAATAGCTATCATATGGTGGCTGGATGAATGCATGTTTTTATTCCCTGAACTGCAGAGTAAGTTTAATTTAGGAAACATCATGTTAAAAAGACACATAATCTTTGACTATCTTCTCTATTCCCACATATCCTCAGGACAAGAGGAACATTAGGAGGCTAGACCTCCATACTGTGGGCCAAACTGTTACTATATGTGCCATAGGTGCATATAAATAGCAAAAGGTGCCTGTATTCAGGGCTGGTAGTGGCAGATCTCCTGGACCCAAAAGCCTCATGGTGGAAGGACAGATGCATCTCTGGGATCCCACAACTTTTTCTACCTACGTGAATTGCTGAAGACTTCATGGACTTGTGAGATGGGAAAGCTCTAAGTCAGAATAAACTCTCCTAATCCTCTTGGTTGGGCTCGGCAGAATTAAAACCATGCCCATCCTTTCTGGCTTCCTCACATGCTGTCTTCTTCCCCAATATGTATCAGTAGAGAGCCCTTCTCTTTCGATCAACAAATCAGCTAGAAAAGTAGAGAAAGACTGAGGCAACCAATGACTGGAATAATTTACTCCATTTTACAGTTGGAATAAGTTGGATGATGGAACTAAGAGGTGCTACAATAGGTTGACAGGTCTACATCCATAGGACTGATCTGGGACATAATTTTTCTGCAAGCTCCACCCTTTTTCTGTATGTGTTCCAAGACTCACTGGGAAATAGCAGATCTTGATATCAGCCAGTTCTGTGCACCTGTATAAATAGGATCTATCTTCAAGTTCTGTAGTTCTGATGATGCCTTCCTTTTTCTGGATTCTGAACCACCTTTTTTCTCACAGGAGTATAAGAAGCATCAGAGTTTGGGCACATATGGTATTAAAACCACAAAGCCCTTCCTCTTCTAAGAATTTAATAGAGAAAACGAGAATTAGTTGGAAAATAGGTTTTGTTTCCATCCTACAGAAAATTTCATCTTTTCTGTGAAAAATCAAAAACTGAAAAGAATTAGTCAAAACCCTTAAATTTCAATTTGGAAATGCTGCCAATGTGCCTCATCGGTAGTTTAGGTGCCTCATGCCATGACACTTCTCAGTGGTTGGACTCCCTGGCTGAACTGCATCTCCCATTATGCACCATAATATCCTCTCTTGCTGAGCTACCACTGTGCATCATGGCAGCCATAGTCTGGCTGGGGAACCTGGCCTATAGAGGAGAATGGGGGCATGATGAAATATCTGAATGAAAGCTCCCATGAAGCATCATATCAACATTTCTGAATTGAAAGTTTTCAGCTTTTGACTGAAAACCAAAAAGTTTCAAGTTTTCATTTGTTTGATTTTTAAATGAAAAATCAAACATTTCCACAGAAAGTGGAAACTTTCTGTGAAAAATTTTGTTTTGTGAATGGCCCAATTTTCTGGCAAAAAAAATCAATTTTTACTGTAGTTGTACATTGCTTTAGAGGTTGGACCACTTACTCAAAGAATCCTGTAGAGAAAACTTGAATTTGTCCTTGGAAAAGTATTATGGTGTATATCCTAAGTATTCTGACAATTTAGTTGTAAGCCTTGCTTTACAATGGAAATTATATTGCAAACATTGTGGTATGAAGATTATATATATTTCAATTGAACTTCTGAAATATTTGATATACAAATGGAAAGGTTGGTAGACCACATGATAAACTGACAAGATACTTAAATGCACAGGTGCTTCAATGTAATAATAAGTTGAATCTTGCTGTTGGATTGAGACTTAAGCTTCTACCAAGAAGGTAGTAAGAACCAGTTTCCTTACAGTACTTCTGCCTTGTAAGCAGGTCTTGGTTTAGACTGTTTTCTTATTTCCCATCTTTCATATATAAAATATTTATTGTAGGTGATTCAGAAAAAGACTCATGATAAAACCATGAAACATGAACAAATTATTGTTCTGTGTGAGAATCAAAAATTGTGATGATCATGATTTGACTGTCAAAAGTGTCTGTAAAATTACTTAGCAAACAACATGAATATATTACAATGATGTAAAATTTTAAATTGAAGAAGAGGTTCACAGTAACTTGCAATGCTGAGTTTTTTTTTGCAGTGCAGCCTTTGGTATTGAATATAATTTCTTTTTACATACAGAAGTATGTTGATACTATTAACATTAAAAGGTTTGACCTTTCTGTACATGGAATGTCAATATAACCTTGCTGGATCCTGTAGATTTCAGCACTAGTGTGGTTTGCATCCCAAACAAGTTGGTATTCTAAATATGATTTACTTGACTTTTCTTTTTCCATTAAGCAATACTATTTTAATGCATTTTAGCTTAGTCTTAATTCAGTATAACAATATCCTAAGCACATTGGGGAAATCACAGTTAAGCACAGTATCTGTTTTATTCCATGCTATACAACAAATTTTGCACAAATCACGCTGACCAGTTAGTGCCCATTGTGGATATAAGGGATTTAGACTATTTACAGTAACTCACTCATGCTGTTTGCGCAATGCATGATTAACACAAAGATATTTTTACCAGAATTTTTAAATGTTATAGTAACTAATTTTAACTCAAAACTAGCAAACTATGAAATCCAGCTGTCAGTTGAAATGAAATGGCAAAGAATATCAGGATGCATTTGACTTTCCTGAACATGCAGACGTTTCTTATTTGATGATGTGATTTTTTTTTTTCTAGACACTATCCAAAACAGTCTTTCACTACGGTGGCAGATACACCTGAAAACCTTCGCCTGAAGCAGCAAAGTGAATTGCAAAGTCAGGTAATCATTGACTTAATTCTTGTATTTCATTAATATTAGCTAATCAAGTCCACTTTTCTATCAGCTTCTCATTGCAGTACTAGTTTTTAAAGGACTGTAATTCAGCTGAAAACATTATTTGTATGGCTTTGGGGCAGGAACTGTCTTTTTCCTGTTTCGACAGTGCCTAGCGCAATGGGGTCCTGGTCCGTTACTAGGATTAAGTGTTGTTATAATATAAATACTAAATAATATTAATACCATGGTTAACTCAGGGAGCCCACTTCTGACCTTACTTACACTGGTATTTACATCATTATAATGCCATTGACCTTACTTCAGTTATTCCTGAGTCAGAACAGTGTATCTAAGATCAGTATCAGGCCCAAGAGGTTTTCATGCACTAAGACAACTGTGACCCGTCCCATGCCCAGGGCGGCCACCTGAAAATGCCAAGGTCAGGGCAGGCTGCAAACAGAGAGCAGATTTTCCCAGCACTGGTGGGTGGCACTGAAGCCAGGCTTCCCAACCAGCCACAAACTGCACTTCTGAATCCCCATAGAAGCCAGTATACAAACTCACACAGCCCTCTTTACTGCGTTTCAGCTCCTAGCTCCCAAATCAGCACTAGGTCCAGTAAAGAGACTAGTTATTTAAACTCTATGCTCTTTACTAAAAAGGTTCTCTCTGACCCCAAGGGGTCAGCCACAGTACCAGTTCAATATAAGTTTGGATCTTACCTAAAATACCACACTGCCAGCCAATCCTTTAGTAACTAAAACTAAAGGTTTATTGTAAAAAGAAAGAAATAAACCGTAAGAGAAATGTTAGAGTCAAAGCAAATCAAATACATACAAATGATTCAAAGTCCATATACATCAGGTTTCTAGGAGAATTGTGGATTTGCAAGCTTGTACAGTTCCTCTGGTACACATCTAATACCTGGATGTGTCTAAGTCCTTCGGTTCAGTTGCAAAATGAATTGATCCAGAGGTAGGGTGTGTGTCTGCAGCTGAACAGGAACAAAGATAAAATGATTTCTGTGGCTTGATCTTATATACCCTCTGTCTCTGGCCATGCGGCCTGTGGAAACTTACAGGAGCTAAAATGGACTCCAGAGTCACATGGGCCAAACCTGGTAACTCTTCAGGTATGCCTTTAGTTTCTTCCTGGGCCCTTTGCTTCTGTAAAGGTTTTGATGGGCCATTAAGTGGGGTATTGTCTTGCTGCCTCTCTGTCTGGGGTGTATTGCAGCCAGCACAATTTGAAATACAGGTACATGAAATATGTCCATAACTTCCATTACAGATAGAACACATGAACATAAGTATTGTCATCTGGCTTAGCACATTATAACCTTTCTAACAGTACCTGACATGGCATATCTCACATGAATTATTATGATTTTGACACACTGATATTAACCAATATGACAAATGCCCTTCCCCCCCATCTAACCAGCATCACACCCCAACGCGAGAGTGGTGTAGGAAGGAGTAATCAGAGCTCCTGAATACACCTCAGGGGCCCCCCTCATTCAGACAGCATGACACCAACCATAAAATGTTAGCTCATATCAGCCTACAGTAACACAGTTACTGACTATTTAGCTGCACTTAATATTTGCTTGCCCTGGATGAGTGCCTAAATAGTGGAGGTGGTCCCGGTATATATGATATGAATTCATGTATAAAGCTCTTTTTACACATGTTGCCATTAAGATATTACAAATCATAATTGCCACAACCAGATTAATAAGAGAGCCGTTAAAAATACAAGAGTAGAATAATGAAAGGAAAATAAAAATGGTGATAATGGATACATAATTCTTTGACTCATATAAACAAAATATGCATGTTTACTTGCTTATGGTATTCAGGGATATACAATCTCCAGTTTCCATTGTCATTAAGTTCTTAACATCTAGATATATTTGTTTTCTAAATAATGTGTTTTATTATTATTTAATTTTTATGCATCATTTGCAAATTGACTTATATAAAACTATTGAATCAAGCTTTATTGCACTTTATTCTTGTGGTGGTTGACTATTTACGGGTGTATTCTTATTTTGCTACACTGAAATTTACTTGCAAAACTCTCAGTACCAATAATTGGAGTAATGTGGCAAAAGCCCAGAAAGCAGAATTCAGACTATATCTTTTACTGTTTTGGGAAGCTCTTTATAGAAGAATGGGTGAAGCAATGGGAATAGTGAAGGAAAATGTTGGAGTCAGTATTTTCAGTGATACATATTTGGAAGATTCTTAGCATTTTTTCTGGTGTGATTAAAGTTTGACCAATGGACCAAATGTGGTCTACAGAAGTTCTGCCCTGTGACATATGGATGCACTTATCTGTAAAGAGGAAAGTTCTGTGAAAGTTACATTTCATCTTGATTGAAGTAGCTAAGAGAACTGCGGTTTGCTTACTTTTATTAGGGTGCAGTGGCAGCAGCACCATGGTTAAGGTTGCATTATGGAGTTCAATTTAACAGAAGCATTAAACCTTTATTTTGTAAAAACTTCTTTTAAGTGGCAAAACCCAAAACATAGAATATAAACTTTGAGCCCTGTTTGAACTTTTCATGGTAGTTTGGTGAAGAATGAATTGATTCAGAAAAAATAATAAGATTTTTAAAATCACTTCTGCAGTTTTTCATGGATTATCTCACTTTTCTTACCTTTTCTGCAAGAAATCTAAAACGCTCTGGGACGTGTCCTTTGTCCACGTTGTTGTTTGTCATGTGCAGATTCCCACAGTATCAGTTATACATTGGTAGTCTTTGTCTACAGTGATTGTATAACTTTTTAGCCATAAGAGAAAAATGTTTGTCAAGTCTGAACCAATTGAATTTGTTGACCAATCTGATTTGCCATGAATGCCATTACTCACTTCCAGAGGGAGGAAGAAATTGGGAGAGACTTAAGTTCTTCCTTCATCAAACACCCCTCTAGCCTATAGAAATGTTCCCTGTGTTGGAAAAGAGGAGACAAACTTCAAATCTCACCTCTTTTAACTGCGTTGAAATTCGCATTCCACTTTTCTACCCTTATGATTAACGTACCCCATGAACCCCAACCTAGGAGGCAGTTAGGGGAGAGCTTCTGATAACTCTCCCTCACCCCCATTTTTGAATAAACTTGTGAAAGTCTTAGGTAAGGTCATTGCAGGCTCAGAACCTAGGTCTTTAATATGACAAGCCCTTATCTTATCCACTGCATCACACTAAGCCAATTTTGGTTATTCTACATCTTATAGACTCATAGATAGAGCCCTGCGCAGATACACAAATGTGGATCTGCATCCATCAGCATCAGCATGTATCTGACCCACGATGCACAAGCCATGTTTTACGTTTATCCACATCCGTACCGCTCACATGCAAACCAGTGTCAGAAAAGAGACTACTCCAGCTACAAAGAGGAACCTTGATAAACATGCAACTTCAGGAAGTTTTAAATTACATTAGGAGCAGCTGGTCCAAGAATCTAAGGCTATGTCTCCACAGCAGTTAAACACCCATGACTGGTCAGGTGACTGGGGCTCGCAGGGCTGTAATATTGTGGGGTTAACATTCAGGCTTGGGCTGGAGCCCGAGCTCCGGGGTCACTCAAGGCAGGAGAGTCCCAAAGTCTGGGCTCCAGCCCAACTCTGAACGTCTGCACTTCAAGTTTACAGCCCTGCAGCTCAAACCCTGCGAGCCGAAGTCAGTTGACATGGGCCAGTCATTGGTGTTTAATTGCTGTGTAGACATACCCTAAAGGACACTAAGGAAGTGACAAGAGACTACTTTGAAGTGCGGTTACAATGAAATGAGTCAAATGGACTCATGATTAAAGGCAATTGCATTATAATTCCAAACAAAATGAGAGGAGAAATCCTAAACCTCATTCATGAAGGACATTAAGCATTAATTAAATGCTGTGAATAGGCTATCTAGTTTAGTGTGGTGGCTGGGCATCAGCAAGGACATAGAATAAAGTAGAATTAAATAATTAAATAAACTAAATAAATAATTAAATAAATTGCAGAATTAACAGACCAACACAACACCTTTACTAACAACAACACCTTTACCAGACAGACCTTGGAAGTGACTAGCTGCAGATTTATGCAGATTCAAAGATCATCATTACCTGGTCGTCGTGGACTGTTTTTCTGGATATATAGAAATAATATACTGGAAAGACGTAGCATGTTGCTGTGCTCACATTGCTATTCCAGAACAAATAGTGACAGACAATGAACCACAATTCACTGCAACAGAATTTAAGTCATTCTGAACGAAATATGATTTTGATCATATTAATAGCAGCCCACATTACCCACAAATGAATGGAGAGGCTGAGAGAGCTGTACAAACAGCCAAGAAAATCCTACAGCAGGAGGATCCATGCCCTGATTTTCTGAGTTACAGATCAACACCAATAGTGGCTACTGGATATAGTCCAACACAACGCTTGATGGGAAGACAATGCAGAAGTACTGTTCCAATTTTGAAAGTGGCCAGGCATGAAAAGAATAGCCAAATTGTATAAAAAGACCTTTCGAACACTTTTACAACAGACATCACTCAGTTAGAGAACTGCCAGGTCTAGAACCTAAATTGGATGGAGGCAAGAGATGGACAACTCTAGCTGTTGTAAAGAAAAGGAATTCAGTGCTCTCAATATATATATAACAGAGACTGACTGACAGTGGAGAGTTCAACAGGAACCATTGATATGTTTGTTCCTCTTAACAAACAATTGACAAAGCAAACTCTACAGGTGGTGAATACAGAACAAGAAGAAAACTCAAGGATTCTGGACCGACCACCGCCTGTTTTTTTGCAAATAATGGACAGCCAGAAGACCAAGTTGTTATGCATTCAGGTTGTGTAATTAGAAAACCAGTATGATTCAGAGATATTTAACAGACTGATACATACTAAACTTCAGAGACAGCATGATAGTGTAAATATTGTAGATGTAGATCTTGAAGGGGAGATGTAATGGAATTCTAAACTATTATCATGTTCAGTCAGTAGGTGGCTCTGAACAGGGGTATTTTAGCAACCAGCCAGGTGTCCAAGCCACTGCCAATTATTGGGATAGACTATCAGTTATTCTGCTTGCTACTTTTACCATTTTCAGGCCTTTGCAGGAACTTAGCATAACTAGGGAAACTGGGAGCTGGGGAATAGAGAGGGAACATATGAAGTGAGCTGGGGAATAGAGAGGGAACACATGAAGTGAGCCTGGCTCTATGCGTTCTCTGTCTCTGACTATGCTGGGGCGAATGTCTGTGAAAAACAGGAAGTCTGGATATATTTTAGAATTGCTGGTATAGGAAAATTTAGCTATCAGACTAATAGCTTAAGACTGCTTGCTTAATATTTTTTTTAAGTGACATGTCTCTGTAACTCCTGTTTTCGCCCAGTGATTGATTGATTTGTTTGGTCAGCTATGTAACATTCTTTTGATTGACATGTCTCTGTAACTTTTGGGGTATAAGAGGGAGGTAGCGAGTCTGAGTCACATTAGCTTCATGGACACATTGAAAAAATCTCCAGGCACATATCGTATTTGTATGTGCTTAAGACTAACAAGTGGAGACTTCCGATAAAGGTAATTCCAATGGGAATTGCTGGAGACCAATGAAGTAAAGCTTTAAGATAAGAGCACTTGGTTTTGACTTGTCTGTGCCAGCCATATAGCAGGCAGAGGTACTGCATTTCCTTTGGTTTATTTCCTGATGACAGCTCACAGAGACTAAAAGTTACTGTGCATAAAATACCTTATTTAAAGCTAACCTTAGCCATACCTGGCAGAGAATTAAAGGATTTTATGATGAACATATCTGGTGTGCATAACCAAGCTCTGAAACCAGGCCATATCTGGTAAGGAACATGACAACAAGTATTCTACAGCTAGTTGTGAAACCCACCGGGAAAGTATGTCACATCACCAGCACTAAATACACACTTGTCTTTTTTAAGCTGGAGTTTATACTTACATGCAACTGAGCTCAATAACGATTTGCATACAATGTCAGACATGGAGCTGCACAAGTCTTGGATACTATGAAAAAAAGCTCGTCTTAGATGACACCTTCCTTATCCGATCTGCAGATAAGAGAAAGTTTATGGTTGCCATTTACTAGTGGGGTGTGATTCCACTAAGTTCCAGTGTACAAATTATCTACTTCTAAAATTAGCATAACCCTCTGATCATCATTCACTTAATGACAGAGCCATGGCAGCATTTCAAAGATCTATAAAGTGCCTTGTTTTGTAAATTGCTTTTATACTGAAATAAATTTCCATGAACTTAAGAGAACCTCTTTTGAATCTTGTCACAAAATAGAATTATAATGTGTGACCAATATAAGAATATATGAATTGCCATTCTGGATCAGATCGGAGGTATGTTTAGTCCAATATCCTGCTCCGACAGTGGCCAGCACGAGATGCATCTTCAGAGGAAGTTACATGAACCCAGCAGTACCTTGATGTGGTATAATCTGTCCTCAGGAATATCTCATTCTGTCTGAATAATGTGCATTGGAAACATTCCTTTATGTGGGGCAGTAAAAAAAACCTCATGAAACCTAGATCAGCTGGTGAAAATCAGCCTATTGCTCTCACCCAGTAACGATCAGTAATGCTTGAGTCCCTTGCCAATGCAGTTACAATTTCTGCATGCAAATGAAATGAATTCTATGGTAGGCAACTTAAAACAACCCATGCTGGCTTCTGAATATGAAGCCCAGTGAATGTGGAATGCTTTTCTCATAAATGTTTTGGCCCTCTGGTTTCTGTGTAAACATCTCTAATGTTTGTGGTAGCTGCAGGATTCCAAGCTTTTTAAAATCCATGGCTATAGAAGTTATTTGCTTTACAGAACAATGCACGCAGGACTAGGGCAGCACCATCAAACACTATACAACCCAAAAGATGTGTGTTTTTGTTTTCCATTTAAAGGTTTATAAATTATTGGCAACATTTTAAATCCAAGTGCTGGGTCCTCTATAAAGAATCCATTAAGGTTAGTATCAGGTGCCAGCATGTCATGTTGACATGATCTGATGAGGGCAAAACAAACAAAACACTAAAATACTCTTTCTCAGAGGAGGCAATGGAATATGGATTGCTCTTTAAAACAATTTAAAAATTATGTTGTTAGGAGTCAAGCAACATCATTGAAAAGCTTTCCAGAGAGTGATCTATTTCCAGATAACCTAATTTGAAAACATTTATTTTGTTTTTCTCCCTTATCCAGGTTCCTATAGCGGTCTTTCCCTCAACTCTGCAGTTTCATGAGGCAGGGTCATATGTGTTAGTCACCTGATGATTTTTGGCTTCCCTTTGCTGAAAAACTCCCCATTCAGTCTGCCACCTGGTAGAATCAACAAACTCCAGAGCATAGGCAAAAAGCTACCTGCTTCCCAAACTACAGAGCATAGGCAAAACTCTACTGATCCACCAATCTATCTCCCAAATGTTTCTTTTTTGTACCTCTGTGCAGGAATATTCACTGTCTCCAATTTGCTGGGGTTCAGTATTTTCTCCGGCTATGTGGGAAACTTACCCCATAGCATTCCACAGCCTCATTCCCCCTGACATTTGCTTTGATCTGGACAAGCCCTCCAGAAGAAGCCCACCCACAGCTTGTGCCTGCTGTGATCACCTCTCCCATAGCATTACCAGGCAGGGGAGTTCAGTTTTTTTCTGTTTGTTTGTTTATTTTGCTTAGGAACATCTCTGCCTAGCTGCTCTGGCTTCCATCCTTAGTCACTGGTTCCCCCTCACCTGTACCAGGTTACAACAGGTTAATGCAGCCTTCTTGCCCCAATCTCTGCTGCCACTGCCTATGATTCTGGGGTGCCTCTGTTAATTGTCTGTGCTCTCTCCAGCTGGGAGTAAGTAAGTCCATCCCTCACCATGCAACCCCCATACCTGCAAGTGCTTCAGTGGCTTGTGGAGGTTTCTAATAGGCAACTGTGCACCTGTGGCTTCCTTCCTTGAGCAGGGTCCACAGAAGACCACTTTTAAAGGAGCCCATCTTTCTTTGTGGGACCTGCCTAGCTGGAATAAGGCCATTGTCCTAATAGCCTAGCCTGATTGGTCAGCTTTCCAAAGCTTATAGCTCTAACTTGCTCAGGAAGTGTCCCTACCAATCTATCCATCCAAGGTCTTTCCTCAGGAAACACACCAGTGTTGAAAACCTGAAACAGAGCAACCCCTGCAGGGGAGAGTGATCCCTTACTGTCAGACCTTTAGCACTCTGAGGGCAAAAACTCTCCCTGTTCAGGTTCAAGAAGAAGTGTAAAAGAAAAAGGAAAGTCAGGCCACGATCTTTCAGGGTCTCCAGTTCTGTGATTCCTTGATCCAGAGAAAATTAGTGAAATAAGTTTGAGAGAAATCATGACAAAATTGTCTTTGAAACATTTCATTTTCTCTAAAGGGAAAATCTGAGCTTCATATAAAGAGAGAAAATATAGTAATCACAAATTCTATTCTTCATGCTCATCCTCAGAGGTGGGTGATCTCTTAGACTCCAGCCCCGAGAGGAAGAGACCCAGAAAAAGCTCTTCCCTAAACTGCTGCGAGTTCATGCTCCAGAAGGCTATAGGTGTCCTAGATAGGGCCTGGGAAGCAGTGACAGGTCAGAAAGAAAATGAGACAACAAAAAAGTACTTTTCTTCAGTTTTCCAGAAAACTCCAGCTATGAACAGTGTTACATGAGGGCAGAAGCAACTGAATCAGAAAAACGAATACACTTGAGAGAATTGCAAAAATTCTGCATGTTGTCTAAATCTGAGCTGGCCTAAGTTATGCTTCCCAAGGTTGATATGGCTGATAACCTTCTTGTCAATGAGCTGGTGATTCTCTTAGAAACTCACAAACTGCAGAGTAGTGTTCACTGTAGAACATAGTTGTAATGCAGTTTCTACCACATTGAGGGCAGTAGGGGCCTTGGCCTGTTTTGCTCAGGCTGGCTGGATTGATTCTCTTTAGGAAAATTTAGCCATTGGGTCCAAAGATATAAAACCAGACCTTTACCGAATGTCTCTGGTAGCAGCCTTTGATTAATTTTATTTTATTTTATGTTTTGGTTTTATTTTGCTTTTTTTTAACTCTCTTGGCTTCATGGTGAAGTCCATGGAATGAACTACTTTAGTCAGTGATACTTGTGGACCGGAGTGGAGGATGGATGTCTAAAGCAGCTGCTTAATGGCCTTCTTGAAGTACACCAGGGCAAGCTCTTTGGAGAAGTAATGGACAAAAGAGTCTTTGAAACTACAGGAGAAAAATACTCCATCAGCTAAGCAAAGGAGGAAGAAGTACAGGAAAACCACCAGAAGAAGGCCAGCCCAGTCATGGATTTGCAGACAATTTTGAAAATTGTTCCAGGAGGTCTTGGAACAGAGCTCAAGAATGAGATTTCTCCAGATAGCCATCTGGCAGCAACAGTTCTCTCTCTCCAGTTGTTGGAGGAAATGAAAAACTTGCAGAGGAGGAGAATCAAGCTTCTTAGTTTTTCAGCACAAGGGTCACCCAACAGTTCTTCAGACTGATGGATGCTGGAGGTAGCTGACAGACTCTGGGCAGTAGAATAAATCAAACAGCCAGCAGCAAATTTTCCCTTGCTCCCCCTCTGCACACCCACATAGTAGATTCTAATAAAGCATACCTGAATGGTGAAGGCAATTTCCCATTTCCTAACTGTTGAAGCTATTAAGCCAGTCCCTGTTTTAGAGATATGTCAAAGGGCTCATTTTATGCTCTTTGCATCAGACAGAGCTACCCTGGACCTAAAAAATTTAAACAAATCGGCAAAAAATTCAAAGATCAGGATGAAAGCACAGCTGTCAGAGCAGATTTCAATCTTTTAGAAAAGGGTTTCTCCAGCTGGAGGTTGCTTCTCCCATATTGTTAAATAGAAGAGGAGTTCTTCTCTATACCCTGGCTAGATGGGAAGAGAATCCTGCTATGGAAAAGACAGAGAACCACTGTCCTACAATTTTAACTACCTTTTCTCTTCTGCTTTTACCTCCCAGGTCCCAGTGCTGCTATATTAATTGCATCATTTCTCTTCCGTCTCTCTGCCTGCCTCTCTGGTAGCGCTTTGTAATAGAGGATGGTCCAACATATTGAAATAAACAAATGCTTTAATATGCAGTCTGCCTCTGCCCTCTGAAATGAAACAAACAAAAAGTATCTAGTTCTGCAGTATCTAATGAAACAGAGAGGAAGACAGATGGGGAGTTTCTTTGTGCAATAACCAGAATCATTTTCATGTTGCTGACAGATTCTGAGTGTTTTAAGGGTGTTTTGATTTCAGAGGTGGAGCTGATAAGATGCTATTGAGTTTCTTTTGGAGGCATACAGGATATTAGTCTTGGATTGCTGTTTGAACTGGCAGAGAAGAATGGCTTGTGATGAAGTGCTGTTATGGTCTCGCTTACTGTTTTCAGTGTCACCTTGGTTCTTTGTTCTGGATGCACATCCCAGGGAGTTTTCTTTTTCATTTTTACTGATCTTACATAATTTTCCATTGCAAAAAAACCATTGTTTGATTTTTTTTAGTGTAGTTTTGGTTAGGAAAATACACTCTTTGTTTTGTTCTTTAAAATTTCATGGGTTTTGAAGTTGAGAGTTGGCCCTTTGATTACTTATATGGATCAGATCTTATTATTGAACTGAATGGGATAATGTGTGAATAAGGCTAGCAGCTTTTGTTCCTGTCTTGATTTGTCTTAAATAGAACTGAGTGAAATTTTTCCTCAAAACCTTTTTCACCAAAAAATGCTGATTTAGATCGACCAAAACAATTAGCAAATTGGGGTCAATTTCAGCAAATTATTTTACTATAGGAAAAGAATTGTAAATATTGAAATGGTTTGTTTTGCCATTTCTGAAATGGAAAATTTTGACTTTTCATTTCGGAAAGAATTTTGTTTATGAATTTCCATCAATTTCATATAAAAATATTTGAAAACAATAAAAAAATACTCTTGAAATAATTTCATTTGGGATCTGCTGAAAGATTGGTGTCGACATGAAGTGAAACTTTATTTTGAAATTTCAGTTCACTGAAAATTTCTAAACATTTTCATTTTGATTTGACCCAAAACAATTCCCCCCCCCCCCCCAATTTTTCACATTTGCTCCCAAACCAAATAGTAATTTGCACAACCCTACTCTTAAAATTGTCATTCATTTGAGTAGTCCCAGGTACACAACATCACAATTCCAAATTTAAGCATATGAGAAAAACAAAGGTTTTTTTTTTTTTTTTTTTTTTAAATCTTTAGTATTGTTTCATAGTTTTTGGATACAGTAAGGGTTAAGTGAACCCTGCAAAAGAAGATAATGGAAAAAAGACATTATTCAGGAGAGGTGAGTACTGGTATAACTTCCTGAAGAAATTTTAGACATATTCCCAGATCAGTACACATGGACTATGTCTACCACGTAAGGGTGTTGGTGCCACTTAGTCCTTGTCTGCACTAAAACCATCACTGTCTCTCTGCAGGGACTGGTATCACAGTAAACTCTGTCTGCACCAGTGCTTGTACTATTGCTAGCATGACAATAGCAGTGTGAAAAGTCCTGATGTACTTCTGTTGAGGAAACCAGAATGGAACTACACATCAGGAAACATAATACCATGTGGGGAGACTCAAAAGAAGGTTGGCACACTCAAAACCAGGCAAACTGTTCTTGTTGGCCACAAAATTGCAAAGACTGTAAGCTGCAAACACAGTAGGAGGAGAAAATAGGATATTGAAAGACCCAAAAGTGGGACACAATGTCAAAGACCCAAAATGAGGGACACAAAAATATTATTCTTGCTGGAAACATATAATGATATGGGATTCATTGTGTTAGTGTAAAAAAACTTCTTGTGACTTCAGTTTCATGTTTCTTTTTCTGATGTAACTAATTTTAAACAGTAAAAAGTGTGGGGACACTAAATTTGTGGAAAAGGTAGGTAACTTTGGCACTAAAATGAAAGACAGTTGAGTGATACACGTCAGGCTTATTAGAAAGGAAACCCACTGAATAAAAACTGTTGCTAATACAGTCTGACTCTTTGACATAAGAAAATGTACAATAATTGGGACAACCTCAGTGGAAAATTACAGAGGATCAATGAGAATGAAAATGAGGCAGACCACCTGCAGTTGTACAACCAGAAGTAATAAAAAAAAAAAGGTGATAAGCAGATCCACAGAGACTACAGTCCTTGTCTGCTAGTTGAGTTGCTAATGTGGCAATTCAGAACTTTTTAAAGAGACACAGGTTAAAAATTTAAAATGAAAATAATACATTGTGTTACCAGGACTTCAAACATTAAAACAACCTGAAATCTACTTTATTTTTTTGCTGTTTTTGCTTTTTTTTTGCTCTTCACTAAGCTTGGGCAATACAAATAGATGAGTCAATTTCATATTTTTAGCCAGTTTTCCTTTTTGATTCTCATGTGCTTTCCTCTAAACATTTTCCTGTTGGTGCAGTCCATTCTGGATAGCTAATGCTTGGTGGGCTGCCATGTGCAACGGTCTCAAAGGAAACTGAACTCAGTGGTTCTGGTTCAGCTCTGAGTTTTTTAAGTTATTGTAGAAAGACAAAGGGAAAAAGATTAAGTGAAAATTTGTTTAAGTAACTGAAGACATGTTGAGATCAAGAATCAAAGCACTCGGGCTATGTGCATAACTGAACATTAGGTTTGGATTTATGGCCAAAAAATTGAAAACAAATTTTGTCAACCTTAGTGTTTTGGATGATCCAAAACAAAATGTTTCATTTTTATTTTGAGGCTTTAAAAACATTTTAAAATGTTTTTTTTAAATAAAACCTAAAGAAATTCCAAAACGCAAAGTCCTTCTGAAATGAATTCTTTTGACATATTTTTTTCTTTTCTTTTTTGACCCAAGTTTGCAAATTGTTTCACATGATTGTCGCAGTATTTTTTGACAAAAAAGGGTTTTGCACAAAAATTACATCAAGCTCTACAAAGCACAGGATAATTGCTGTGGGAAGTGAGGCACACAAAGATTGAAACTCATTCACAGGAAGTCTGACAAAACTAGGAAAGGAATCTGGGTCTCCTGAATCTCAACGCTATGCCTTGACTAAAAGAACATCCTGAAACTTTTTTTTTCTTCAGTGTGTTGCAAATCTTTTTCTTCTGGGGTTGTAAACACCAGGATTGCCATACTGATTATATCAGTGGTTCCTCTAGTCCAGAATCATGTTACTATCAATGGTATCTTCCTCTGAAGCACCTGACACTGGCCTCTATTGGTAATGGAATAATGAACTAAGTGGACCACTGGTCTGATCCAATATGGTAATATCTATATTTCCACCCGAGAAGTAAAGGTCTGCACCACACTGAAGAAAAGAGAACTTTCAGGAAGATCTTACAGTCAAGGCATTGGCTTGGGATGCAAGAGGTGGTCTAGATTAATTTCCTAGTTTTGTCAAAGACTTTCTGTGGACAGTTCTCATAGTCTTCATGTGCCTCAGTTCTCCATTTGTACAAAGGATATGATAGCGCTCCAGTACCTCACAGGAAATGAGGGTGGCATATGAGTATTTAGGTAGGTACATTCTCATCTAGAATTTCCAGTGAGAGATTATAACAATGAATTGTTTGTATAGGAATATTGGATTAACCTGGTACCCATTCCAGATTGTAACAATTAATGGATTCTATTTAGTTTACTGATTTTAAAAGTCTTACTTTTTTGAAGTACTGACCTTTTGTTTATTAAAAACGAAGCTAGTAATCATCCTTCTTACTCTAGTGAAACAATTCTTTTATTTGTTTCCTCAGTGGCAATTTCCCTGGGAACTTCTTTATAGACTCAGGACTGAGAATCTTTATAGGCAAACTTTATTTTTCTCCACATTTTTTTCTCTTCCTTATTCTCATGGCTTTGCATTAACTTTTTGAAAGGTTATGATTAATGACTACACTCCTCTTAATTGTATTAGTCCTTTTGAAATGTTTTTAAGCTGGTCTCATTCTTTTGTAAATTTCTACAACCTCTTCCTCTTTAGACATGGTTACTTTTTTTCTGCTGATCCATACAACCTCAAGCTGTCAGTATAGTTAATTCAAGGGACTCTGGAGATTGCTCAAGGCTAGAGCACTGTATTCCTTTCAAGTGCGTTCCTCAGCTCCCTCTCACATAAGAAGTCAAATTTAAAGTGATCATTGACTAGGATTGAGAAACCAAATACTACTCTAACATACTTCAGGGAGCAGAAATGTCTCAAACTCACAGTTAGGTTTTTCCATTGTTAAGTATTTTCTCAATATACAATAAACATGAATTAACATCTTGGGGTAACCTGTTCCCTAAAATGACAATCCTCAGATACCATTGTGATGGACATATATAATAACTTGAATAGACTAGAATTCCTGATGATGAAATATGAAATATTTGCTCATTATTCTTATTTGATAGTTAAATAATTCCTTCTTCACACAAAGCATACTCTGTTTTAGATCTATATTTTTTTAAAGGAAAACATTGCAAATTGCTGAAAATTGACAACATGTGATTCTGCAACTATGGTTTATCTCTAACTTTGAAGAAGCTGTGTATAATCTCTGATTTGAGGCCCTCTGTTCAAATTTACAAAAGCTGGGGATGGATAGACTTCTTTAGATACTTTTTCTAGTGAGGCATATAGACTCTGACCACATGTCTCTTTATATTCTGACAACCAGCTACTCCCAGAATATGTGTGTAAGGCCCCAGGAACTAGAATGCAGGTCTTCTAAGCCTGGGGCAGCTAATATTCCCACAGCGCCACCAGGAGGCCATGCAGAGTCACAGCCAGGGAGCACTGTGGAGGGTTGGCTGCTGCAGGAAGTACTTACTGCCCATGAGACCCAGAGTGACAGTACCCTGTAGCTCTGATTAGCCAAGTGCCCTTATTTAGCCTCAGATGTTGCTCTCAAAGTTATCTGAGTACCACACAGACCTTGGCCTGCTGCAGTGCCAGATTTTGTCTTGTCTCCTAATCTCTGGTTTCTGACTCCAGCCTGACTTTGACTCCGATTCCTGCCTATTGATTCTAACCCAGTTCAGTATTGCTTTTGATCTCCAGTCTCTGACTCCAGCCTGACTATGACCCTGATTCCTGCCTCTTAATCCTAACATGGTACTGCCTCTGGTCTCCCATCGCTGACTCTGACCCTGACTCTTGTTTACGGGCCCTGGCCTTGTGATTCCTCCACCTCCGGCCTGTCAACTCCTCTCTGTGGTGGGCAGACCTCAGCCCAGCTGTGACTACTAGGCAAGAACGCCTACGCTCCGGTCCCTTACAATGGGTTGGCAACTGAGATTCATTACATTCATCACACTTGAAATTCATCACACTATTTTCTCTCGGTGAGCATTTGTTCTGAGGATGTCCTTAATAAAATGACCAGCATGGCTACTGAATGGGAGAAGTCCAAGCAGAAAGTCTTATGTACTGTTATTTAAACTGAAGTGTTACAAACTAGAGGTTCTAAGGGAATGTAAAAGCCAATGAAAGAGAGCTGCAGTCATCAGTGGAAAATTACAAAAAAGATGGTGGGGTGGATGGTCTCTTTGATCTGCAAAGCCATGAGAAGGCTTTGTCTGTTCCAGTAAATCAGACTTTTTACACTGTTTGAAGACACAGGGGTATCTTTTCATGATTGTTGCTGTTCATAGTCTGAGATGTCCATGATGAGTGGCACATTGGCAGTAGGTTGAACAAAAGTTCAGCTTCACGCTAAAAGAAAAGAGAAGCCAGCTTTGGCTAACCTGGTGCTAAGTTGTGCCAACGCAGGGCACACTACAATGTAAGAAGAATTGTCTTGGTATGAGGCCTTTAAAAGTGTTGGGAGGCTGCAAGGAAGGGATAGAAAGATCCTAAAAAATACCCTTGCCCCTGACACTAATAAAATGACAGGAAAGTTTATCAGCATGTTACTCAGTCGTTGCCTGATGCTTGGGTTATTTATTGATGAGGCTGTTGTAGGTCCAAGAAGTATATTGTTCTTCTGATTTATTCTTGGATTCTGGGGGGCATTATTCAAAATTCAATGATTTCTTGTAACTGTTGCCTTGCAGGATAGATTGATGACTATGAGGGGAGATAGTTTGTCAGGTGCTCCAGTGCTTGCAGGAGATTGTTGATTGGCTTTCAAGTAAAAGGTTCATGAAAGGGGAGAGACTAGGCTTAATATAATGTTTAACCTTGTCCAAAACAAAGTGACTGGAAGAAAATACTAAATATTCTCATTGCACCAATTGTTAGAGCTTGTAGGTACTTATTGAAGAAGAGAAGAGTTTTTTTTGCAGAAGCTTTAATGTTACAATGGGATTAGAAGAAAGCCTGTTTTTATATTTTCCCACAAACTATTGAAATATCATGGACAGTCAAAGAATCTGAGTGTCTCATAATGCTCTATGCTACACAGAAGTCACAAAGTTGTGTTGGAGGCTGTCAGCATGAAATAGCAGTGGGGTTCAGCAGAGATGGCCTTTAAGGTGGTTAGGGAAGGGGAAGAGACAGGTCGCTGCAGGTGGAGCTGGAGTGGATTAGGAGAGTAGGCAAGGAAGGGTGAATGACTGGCAAGAAGTCTGAACGAGAACAAAACCTCTGATCAGATAGAATTACCCACTGGGACAGTTCTTCAAAACCAAGAAGATCATGGTAAAGCGGTACATCTGGTTAGTGTAGCACCTGTGTCTCTGGGCTGCACTTCATCTACGTGTTATATGGGATCCTGTTACTAAGGCATAGCATGAGGGTGTAAGTGCATAGGGGGAACCTTTTTTTTTTTAAATTTCCCTGCTTTTATAGCTTAAACTGGATCCTCAGTGTTGAATTAACAAGTAGGGCTTTGAAAACCTTGAGACCTATTAGCCAAAAGAGAATTGGATCTACTAACTAGAGGCCAATATGAAAAACAAAGAAGGTGGGAATGAGAGTTGGGCCATGAGTGCCTACAACTGATCTCAGAGGCAGCATCCTAGTGAGAAGCCAGCTCTCATCCAGAGATACTAGGATGTGGGAAGGGGCTGGGTTTCTTGCTAGGGGTTTCATTTTTATGTAATTCTATAATATTCTCTGGAAGAATTTTTATATAATTTTATAATATTCTCTGGGAGAAGGGGGAAACCAGCCCAGACCTTCCTGGCTACTGTCCTGCTTCAGTTGTCTACTGCAGTTGAGGAAGGAGGAGGGGGAAGCTTCTTTGCCACTGTAGGGCTAGAAAGTTGTTTTTATAAATGAAAGGTTAAGACATGAGGAAATGGATGGCTTAGGCCTCCCCTTCCTTTCCAGGGAAAACTTCCCACTTCACTCTGGTGAGTAGATGAGTGGATTTTTTTTCAAGGGCTCTTAACAGGTTTTCATATTTAATTTTCCTTCAGACTTTGTCTAATGGCAAGCAATTTGACATAAGGACATTTATTCCGGATGCATATAAAATGCTTCTGATTTGTTACTCCTGTCCATAGCTTTAAATAAATTGTTTTTTACCTATTAAGATTTTATGTACGTTAATTAATCGTGTCACTAACCCCTTCTAGAGCCACTTGGATTTTATATTTCCCAGCTGAAAGGCAAAGAACTGTTCGCTTTGGTATATGGAGCAATACAGGGATATGATTCCTTTCCTGGCTATAAGAGAATGGTTGTATTTGTGCAAACTTTTTCCTCTATTACTCTTCTGAGAAACAAATCTGTTTAATTTCTCATAATAGGTCTGAGGGGGTTTCCGTCTCCTCTGTTAAGCCACAAAGAAACAGAAATGCTAAAGATCTAATTTCCAGCAGCATAAATTAAATGATCTTTACAAGTAATATATATTGGCTAGCACAAATATTGTCAAGGCAAATATTTTTGAATATTGGTTTTAAAATATGATTGTCAAATACTCTGTGTGGGCCAATATAGTAAATAAATAAATAAATCTCCAAATCTAATGCAAGCATTTCACTGGATTTATACTCAATCAAGAGACCTGTCTGACTCAGCTATTTTACAGTCATTCTTCAGTAAGTTTGAGTGCTGGCTGGAAGCACTTAGCTTCTCTTCTCTTGTCAGTCAATCTTGGGGGAGATTAGGAAAAGGAAAAAAAACCTGTTTCAAACAAATTTAGGAACACAACCCAAAACAAAGTAACAACATAAAATCTCTTTAAATACGTTGGGCTAGACCAGGGGTTCCAAACTATGGTACCTGTACCCCTGGGACTATGAAAAACATCTCTGTGGGGTAGGTAAGAGAAATTGTTTAATGGTGGATTTTGTTTATTAATTATTTTATTTATTACATTTTCATAATAGGCTACTCAGACAAAGCTTTAAACTCTGTGGGAATTTGTTATATGAAATACGATAGTTAATCTACTTCAAGATATACCAATGAGAACACAGATACAGAGAGACGCTGATGTATAGAGCCCTCATCTCAATCACCATATAGCACAGGTTCAGTTGCCAAGTAACTGTCCAGTCTAACTGAGCTCAGAACTTAGTCAGGATTTGTTTGTTTTTTTGGTTGTGTACGTTCCACTATAACTATATTTGTATGTAACAATGAAATATGGACAGCTGTCTAAAGACAGGTAATGTTAAGAAGAACACGAAGTGTCAGTGATGAGAAGGGTAGGAGTTGCGAACAGCTGGTAGATCTGGAAGGGGGTAAGCAATAAGAAAAGTTTGGGAACTTCTGGGCTAAACAATCAGTTAGTGCAAATCACCTTAGCTCCATTGACGTCACACTATTTCCCATCTTAATGAATACTGTGTTTTGGCATTGGAGAGTGGAGAAGTGCAGCTTCAGTGTCAATAGGAGCTCTGGTGTTTTTCAGCATTTTTGAAAATCAGGCTATAACATTTATACACTGAAGGCTACAGAAGTAAACAAACTATTTTAATCAATATCCTCTTTTAGGATTCTATCCATATGCTTTATGGTTGCAAATTCATTTTTGAGGCAAAAACAGTAGGAACATGAAAAACATGATGGGAAGTTGGAAGGGAGACGTGCAGGTTTTCACGCCCAGGTTCCAATCCAAGGATAAAATGAATGAAACACCTTCCTCCCTCCCACCCCTCCATTTCAATAATTTGTAATCTAACTAAAACAAAACATGTCCCACTGGATACACTCAGGTGGTGCCCAGCAGCCAGTCACATATTGATTCTTTAAACTATTCTTGACTAAAAGACGTTAATCCTGAGTGTTATTTTTGGTGCCTATAAATATTGCCTCTGATGCAATATTTGTACAGCATATTGATGATGTGTATATCAAACTAAATGCATTGCCTACCCATCTGGTAGGAGAGGAGAGTTCTGCTGAGACTGTCTGTTATGTGGAATGATATCATTGGTAGGCAGAGTTGTTTTTAACAGAAGGAAGATGCAGAGAGAGGCCCATATTTTATTTAAAAACTCAGTCTGCTTTTGAATTCTGCATTCACTTTGCTCAGCTCTAAATCTGTGGCTGCATCACAATTTGCAATTAAAAATGGAACATTATTAAAAGAAAAGGAATCCATACTCCTTGATTGCCAATGGCTGGCTATGCAAGGTCTCAAAATGAACTTTCTCTTAACTACCAGTCAAGCCTGGCAGTCCCTAAGTATCATGGCTGGGGGTCATATTTAGAGAAAGGCCAAAATCATCACCTCAGATATGAAACCTTTAAAATTATTTCATACACTACAATTATGAGGTACAGTCCATGGAAGCTCCCAAACCCCCTATTAATATTTACCAAGGAAATCAACCAACAAGAGTTTATTGTTCTAGTTGGCTATTAAATGACAAATCCCAGTTTTGTAAACAGAAAAAAACTCATACAGTTTTATGTTGGAATAAGAATACGTTTGTAGAAAAGGTTAGCAAACATAACCCTGGGGTTAATTTTATCAATAATACTCCTGTACAAATAATAGACCAGTTCCTTTCAGTAATCTTTGATATGACAGCAGTAAATTATTCATCTGCAAACTCTGGGTTTCTACACTCAGTGAATATCTGAGATTTTTTTGGTCTACCAGTTTTTGATTTATGCTGTGTGTGTAAATGCTTGAATACCTGTATGTTGGCGCTACCCAAATAATGAGCTACAACACTATTTTTTCTAGTGCTTTTTATTACAGAGATGTCTGTCTAAGGGAAAAAGCAGATATTTACCCCCAAAATAAAAGAAAAATGCTAAGAAAATTTTATATTATTGTGATCTTAGATTAAAACATTGGTTACATGTGGGTCCTATCAATCTGATCAGCAACCATCTAATTATCAGGGACTGTTTTTGAAGTGTGTATTCTCTGCAGAGATGGGTGAAACAATTTATTGCATGAAAAAATTCAAGAATAAATTACAGAAGTACAGTGGTGTTTTAAGACTGTTTAAAATACGTACACAGCAATACATAATAGGACAACACTTGTTTTTGGAATTTTTTTTTCGATACTTCTTCTCTTTTAATTACATTTGCTTTCTCTGTTCCCGTAGCATTTTCTGTTCATATTCCTCAGTATATAAAGCCACTGCAAGTGCCCTAGTTATTGCACAAAATGAAGATATGTTACTTTTCACTACTGTGCTGCTGCTTTGTGAATATTTTCCCCTTACCCATGTGGCTGCTTTTATTCTTTCTGAAACAGCTATTGTCCAGCACTTTTTGTCTGGTTGGATGGGTGGTCAAGCAGCTATCTTTGCAAATGATGCAATTACTAATATGTTTTCCATGCATGAAGGCCAACTCACTATCCTCTGCCTCTGGGGACTGTAAGTATAATTTTTATGATGTCGGAACTACAGGCCCTGTCAGCCCAGTGATCTTGTTCTCAATGATTATGAGGCAACCTGATTCAGCAGGGAATTAACTGCTCCTTTTCAAGTCCATTTTTCTTTCAGTTCTTCCTGCACTGATTTCCAGCAGTTACATTAAAGATTTGGGGAGCTAAGGAAGTACATTGGGAACCATCTTTCACAAAAGAAACTGCCTGTCCCACTGTCCAGTTGACAGGAAATTCTCATGCAAAAAATGGCTAAAACACAGAGGTGATACATGGGAGGAGTCACATAGGGTCATTTGCTTTCCTCCTGATTTCTGCCAGGGTTTATATTTATATTTTTATTTTTATTTTTTGCAGGGAGTGGGTTCAAAATACAGGCCCCACCCACTATCAACAGTTATGCTGTGCCTCTGCTAATATCACTTTGCTAATCACCTCTATATAGTATGTGGTCGAATATTCATTCCAGTAATTTAAAAAAATTAAACTAAATCTTGCTTGTATGCACTAATGATGGGAAAAATCCATTGCCAATTACTGAATTTTTAAATGAGCAAGTATGCAAACAAGCACATTAAAAAAAAGGATAGATACAACATCAAAAAGTGAACTTCATTCATCTGGTAATAATGTCACATTATTGTTATGCTACTGATAGATCAACTGTACATGTAAGAGAAGTTAAGATGATGTCTGGTGAGAAGTAAGTGTCCCTCATGCAAAAAATTCACCCCCTGTCTACTGTATAAATATTACCTTCCAGTTATGGATATTTTTCCCATTGAGGTCTCTTGACACATAAGACCACTTGAATAGCAGTGTCCTTATATTGTGGAAGAGGTAAATGAAGCACATATCTTTGGAGACTTCTTTACATTTGACTTTTATTTGTTTTCATCTTGCTCCTATGTCAGTGGATGGGATGTGGGAGACCTTGAGGGGGACTATTGAGGCAGAGACCAACTGAACACTATCAAACTTCTGTTTGCTAACTTCCCAAACCCTCTCCAGGCATCATCTTTCATTTCCAAACCACTTCAGGAAACAGCAGCAAATAGAAGCAGGGGGGAACTATGAAATTACTGCACCCACTACTGCACCTACCTTTCTGTGGAAGACTTCTACTCCTGGAGGGACTGAAACCTACCTCCAAAATTATTACCATTCCCATACAACAGTAGTCTGCTTGGGGGCATGGATTATTGTTGCCTGCTGATCTTCCCCAATAACTAGGGCATCTCTTCAGGGCCTCTCCTCATCCAACTTGAGGCAATTCCTTCATCTCCTGCTACTGGAGTCTCTCCCAGTACAGTAGCATAACTGGCTCAAGAGTGGATGTTTGAGACCTCATATAAGCCCACACTCACAGGCTTCCACTCATAGTCTTTAACAAAAGCTGGAGCATCTTGAGGGGAAATGAAGGGTTGTGCATGGAATTTGGACTGCCTCTATACAGCAGAAGAGGTGTTTTTAAATCTATAATTTATAGAAGGATAATTGGAGAGAGATCCCAAACGGGAGAAACAGGGCATCCAAATCAGCATGTAGGCACCCAAATATCCATTTGGTTATCTAACTGCAGGATTTAGGCAACGTATTAAGGCTCCCCAGTTTTCAGTATAAACCAGCATATGCTTTTCTGTTGAAATGCCTAGTTACATGAAAACTGGTAGGCTACCTGGTCCAAAAGGCTGAACAGTATTCATTTTAAATGCCATAAATTTAGAGAAATAGTAAGTTAGACAACAGTAAAGATTGTGTTTCTTTACTTGGGATTCTGTACAGCCATGTACTATTTTTTTATTGTTGAAGAAAATCTATTTAAACAAGAATGATTATTGATAATTTTAAAGTTAGGAATAATTATACATATGATAGGGTTGTCCCTTTTATATCCTGGTTATTGAGCCACCACATAAAATTTCCAGAAGTGTCTAAGTGATTTAGGAGCATAAGCCCCATTGACTTTCATTGAAACTTAGGCTCCTGAAAGCCAAAGTCACTTTTAAAAATGAGAGTTGCGCTCCTAAGCCACATAAGAGTTCTTGAAAACTTTACTCAAAATGTAGAATACTGTGGTCAAAAAATCAACCAAAAATTCAAAGCAATTCCAA
Organism: Emydura macquarii macquarii; assembly: GCF_026122565.2. NCBI lineage: Eukaryota > Metazoa > Chordata > Testudines > Chelidae > Emydura > Emydura macquarii. Next base: position 40,102,912 of record NW_027132559.1, on the reverse strand, counting down.
TAACTGTCTGCACAGTTCCACACATGATTTTCAATCCAGATGATTCCTTCATAGATTTGTTTACCTGCCAGTCTAAATCACCACTAACAAAAAATCACTGTCTATAAAAGCTGATCTCATCTTCTTCATAAAATCAGGAAAGATATCTGGGATGGGTGGCCTTCATCTTCGAAAAGTAAAAAGCTGAATTTGGCTTAATTAAGATGGATTTATCAAAGAATATGGTAGCGTTGCATTGCCAAATTGGCAAACATGCAGCCTAGCCTCCTCTTTACTTCAGATAGAGCAACAGAATAAGATTAAGATACACAGGTTAACCTATTACTCACCTGGCATTCACTGTGGTTCAGCCAACAGATCTTAACAACCTACCCAGGAGTAGAAGCAATGAACTTTTTCCTACATCCAGAACTAAGTCATTAAAATCACCTACTCTTCTTAACTGGCACAGAAGCAGAAAACAATTCATTATAACACATAAAAATGCTACCATGGCTATCAGAGCAAGGCTAGCTCATCCTTGACTAACAGTTCTTGTACATGTTCAAGCAAAGGTATAATACTTAAATAAGATGACATTAAGCTATAAATGTATGTTTCTTTCTCTCCCAGTAAAAGATACATGCTATAATGTGTGTGCGTATATAGGTCTGAATTTTCAAAAATAGTTTATGGCAACAATTTTACCCACATCAGGATCCATACATACTAGTTTGTTAGAGAGCGCTAACCACCCAATTTGCAGATACAAAAAATTGCACATGTACAACTTGCGATACAAAGTTAGCCCCCAATCCACACTAATCTAGGGGATCAGTCAGATAGATCAGATTGCGTAGCTCATTTAAAAATTTGGCTCATAATGCGTAATATACAGTAAGGAAGATTTTTCTTCTTCTTTCCTAGGGGTAGGGTAGGGAGCAACGATTACAAATTTATATCTAACTTTGTTAGCCAGCACATTGCCGCAGAAGTGAGCTGGTGAATGTCTTCAGACCCCCGGCGAAAGAACGAAGGGGACCCTCAGATATGATGTTCTCCATCGTTTGTGACTGGTGATCATAATGGCATACAGGTGTTTGTCTCATTTTCCATTTAAAGAGGGTTTGTCCACATCTCCCATGAGATGTCCTGATGCGATTCAATCTGCACCAGTCTTTCCGACATAAATCAAAACCTGGTTGTTCCTTGACAGGGTCAGTGACGAGCTATTTGTTTTCAGTGGTTGAAGCGCTCTATGTGGCTCTCCAGTGAGCCTCAGCATTGAATGTTGAGTGTAAGGGTCTTGATGCAGTTCCATAGAGGGTTGCGGGATTTTAATCTTGTCTCTGACAGGTTCTGCTGGTCATCATGCAACGGAATCCTCGTATTTGCATTGACATGGTTAAGAAAGTGAGATGTCTTGACAGCTCTTCTAGTCTGTGGAGTTTGGATGTGCAACAGGACCGGGAGCCAATCAACTGGGGTCAATTTGAGTGTCCCTGATACTATGGGCATAGAGTTATTGAGTTGAGTATCAAGGAGTTTAGTGTGACTGCTGTGAGACCACACTGGTCACAGTATTCAGCTGCAGAGTGTACAAAAGCAATTGTTCCAGTTCGTAGGGTCTGTGAACTGGAGCCCCATGATGTTCTGGCCAGTTTCCTAATAAGCACGACACAAGACCAGACCTTATTGGGGCTGGGGAGAAGGGTTCTCGAGGTGCTGTCGGAAGATCAAACTCAGGTTCAGTGTAACACCAAGATACTTTGGGTTAGCCTCCTACCTGACTCTCTCCCTGCAGAACTGCACATCAAGTTTGGTATTAGCTATTTTATTGTTCAGATGGAAAATGGTCACCATGGGTTTTTTTTGGGTTAGGCCTAAGTTTCCAGCATTGGAAATAATCAGCCATTATATTAAGATCTTGGGTTAGGGTGCAGCTCATGGTATAGAGGCTTGTGTGCTGAGTGGCTAGGGCAATGTCATCCGCATATATGAATGTCCTTGACTTTTTTATTGGTATATCCACAATGTATACATTAAAAAGCATTGGGGCCAGGTCAGAGCCCTGAGGGATGCCCAAATTAAGAGTTCTTGGTCTGCTGATCTGGCCATTAAGGTGTACCTTAATTAAGGTGTACCTTAAAGTGGTGGTCCCCGGTCATTGCCACCAAGAGACGGCTCGATCACTGGCAGTGATGACACAGGAGATCCTGAGGAGGAGGCCTTGTCTCTAGATGGTGTTGTATGCTGAGGACAAATCAACAAGGGTGATCCATGTCTTCAGTTTAAGTTGGAATCCTGCCTCAGTGTGGTTGGAAAGTGAAGCTATTTGGTCACAGCAGTGCCTCTTCGGGCGAAATCCTGCCTGCTCTGCCTGGATGTCTTCGATAATGACAGACAATACTATATTGCATACTATTACAGTAAAAATATTTTTATTGTAATACTAATATAGAAACTAAGGATAATTGCTGTACTGTGGCACCATAGAAAAGTTTTGCTTTGATAATTAGTTACAGGACAAGGGACTCTAGATAAGAAATCCTTTGTTTGTGGTGATGTGGAGAAGTTTTGTTAACTATTCGCCGTGAAAGTACTCTTTTAGTCAGCCCTGGAGGGTAGTTGGATAATTTGTTCATGTCTAGACCTGTAAAGATTTTTCATGTGATTTATTTAAAAATGACGTGACTATAAGTATCTAATCAGAATATTACAAAGCCATAGCATGAAATCTAACATATTGTATATTTGATTCTGTATTTGGTAGTGAAAAAAATATGAGGACTACTGTTTTTCTACAGTTTCTGTAACACAACAGAGAAGTAATAAATAGGTACTATAGCAATAGACAGACCCAGGATAAACTCAGACATAAATGGGGCACATATGTGCGTTGGAGAGGGAGCTTAACTTAATGAATAGGACATTGGACTAGGAATCAAGACCTGTTCCATGATCTGCCACTGATGTGCTATGTGAATAGGGGAATTATATTAATCTCTCTTTGCCTCAGTTCCCCCATCCGTAAAATGGAGATAATGATATTCTCCTTTGGACAGAACTGTGTATGATTGATAGGCGCTATATAGGAATCAAGTGGTGATAGTGGTTAGCTGTTTTTAGCAGTGCATTCTCTAGATTTAGAAGAAATTTCTTAGACACAATAAAATTCCTGAGTAAAATATATTTGAGTTTGTGGTCAAATAGCAATGTAACATTTCTGTTTTCTTTTTATATTGTATAATTGTCTAATTCTCAAACTTTAATATCCAAGCTTTCCTGTGTGTCATGTTGTTGTAGGTGTATGTTTAGCTTTCATATAAAATTTCTGTAATTTTTACTTTTCCTGTCTTTTGAAGACACCAGTTTTACAAAGAGTCTGAGCAACTCTGAATGGTTATCCTGATGAGAATGTTGCAATCAGACACTCGAAAGGTATTGCTGATATTGACAGACAGATATTGATTTTTGGATTGCAGCTTCCTGGTAATACAGTTTAATGTGTGCAAATTGTGGTTGAACATTACAAAAGAACATGCCAGGGAAATACATTCAGGATTGCAAAGAGGTGGTTCATTGAAACTGGTTGAAAATGCTTGATTTAAAACCTTTTTTTTCTGCTGTATTCAGCTGTCCTTTCTAGATACGCTGAGCATTTACTGCAGTATGTGCAATTTACCTATTGCAAAAAACTAGCTTTTTGTGAGCTAACAGAAGATGGTAGAAAAAGGGAAAAAATGTATCATGTATTAGAACATATTGAAATCTGTTTGCATAAATAGTGTATGCTTTAAATATTCATTTTGTCATTTTAAAAAGTAAACTGAAGCAGAAAGATCATTAGATTCTGACTTTCTTCAGAAGAGTGGATTAAACCATTCTAAAATACATGGAACCAGCACACAAACTTTACTGGGATCCTGACAAACTGTAAAACTCACAGATGTGGGATTTCAGAGAGAAAGAAAGAAACTGACAATGTGGCTTTCTGAGAATGGTGTTTTTAATCATAAAATGGAAACAAAGAACAAGGAAGAGAGTTAAGAAAACTCGTCTTCTTTCCTCTTGGAAAATATATGGAACTGTACATTTCAAAGCAAGGAAAGCTTTCTCAAGATTCTGTGGCACTTCTTGTTAAGGAAACTGTAAGTCAGGATATTGCAGTATTGCTCCCTGTGTTATAAGACATAATAAAATAAATGTGGATAAAAATGTCTTGAAATCCTGAATTAAAATAACATATTGTTAGCATATATATATGAGTAGAAAAGAAAACAAAAGCCAACAATGCTATATTCCAGTTCAGAATTGCAAGGTATTTTTGTTGCACATATTTGACCTCTACCGTACACTTATTTTTTCTGGTATCAATAGTATATATATAGTGATTGTTACTAGGAAAATGCATATAAGTGCTTATATTTTAGTAGGTATAGGTGAACCTTATAGAGTTCAAGGTTTTTGGCCTTGTAAACTATTATTTTTACTTTTATTTTTATTTTCAACATTTGCAACACTAGTTTGTATGAATTTCTCTCCTATAATGTAATTGTCCCTTTCTCCTTTCTTCTGTTATGTAGCAAAACATTTTTAAGTTGACTCACTAAATGGAACCTTGTACTGTATATTAGATACAGAAGAATACACACTCATGGTAGGCTGGCACTAGTGAGAGTCCTGAATGAATACAGAGCACATTATACCAGTTTTCCATTAAAATTTGTCTCCTTTATTCTGCTTTGTTAGTTTTTTCAATTCCTCTGGATTGGTTCTTTCATACTTTTTCCCACTAAATAGTTTTGTCTGCCCTTTCTAGAGGTTTTCCTCAGTCTCTTCTAAGGAGAATTTGAAGTGAATGTGTCATTTGAGTACAAGTTAAACTTTCAAACCCAGTCATTGAATGCTTTCAAAATTGGGCAAAGTGAGTTTTTTCATTCCTAAATTTTAGACAGAAAAAAGACTCACATTTGTTTTACTAAAGTCTAGTTAGGGAAAACCTACATGTTGGAAATCCCTAATTGTGGAATGTAATTGATTGTAATGTCAAAATACAGTGAGATTCCAACGCAAGAAGGATTGATTGTGAGTGTAAAGAGAGAGGCTCCATCTACACTGGATGGTTGGTGGGGGAGGGGTAATTAGAAGGATATTAAAAACTGACAGGAAATAGAGAGGAATGTGAGGAGAAGAGAGCTTAAATATTAAATACAAAATCAAACAAAAACGTACTGTGAAAGATTATGAGAATATAGCCCTTTTTAGAACATGCTCAATACTATTTCTAATTACTCTATGGCATTTATGTGCCAAAGTGATAGCTATTTCTGAAGAACCTAAGACAGGCAGAAATCCTGCTTGCCTTAATCACTCAAGTAATCCCATTAACTTCAGTGGGTCAGCTTGCATCAACAATGGTTGTGCAGTACTTGGGCCTCATTGTAGAAAGCTGTAGCGTGTCACTGCATTCACCTTTTGGTGGTGGATAAGCTTTATAGTAATTAGTTGCTGATGTAAACAATATCCTTTAGAGCAAGTTAGTGGGCCCTAGGTAGTAAGGGCATGCTTGTCAGTATTATGTTTAGGACATATAAATCTTATGTTAATTATTCTTATTAGACATTTTGAGCTATATTTTCAGGTTGCTGTGTGTGAACTACATGAACTATAATCTATTCTGCAATAATTTCCTTGCCTTCCACAGAATTTACATTTGATAATGATATGGTTGAAAATTCTGTAGGCTGAAGTAGACAAAATAGATGATCCTTCAGGACCTGATGATAAAACAAAGTTGATGGGCAAGCAATGGTTCTGCATTCTGTTATTCTTTATATGCTTCAGTCCACACTTATGGAAAAGTTATTGGGCCAGATTATGAAGAGTGTAAGGAGTCAGGAGACAGCCCAAGAAAATCTTCTAATGCCTCCATGCATAAGAGCTAGCCCCAATACAGATGGAGATAGCACCTCTAGCAGCACTAGCTTCAAAGTGGGCAATGTGAGGTTAGGACCATGGCACAGTCTCCACTCTACTGCCTGGCAGGATTGGCTAGGTGTGTGAGGAGCACATGCTGCACCCGTTCAAAATGTGATTGAATATCTGAGGCAGTGTGCACTCCGCTAGAATCCTGACAGGAAGTCTAGCTGAAGTAGCTAAAATTGCACTTGGCACTTCTGCTGTAGTGGATTCCCCTCCTTTCTCTGCTATTGAGCGGCGATAAAAGGAACAGTCTAGCCCTAGACTTTTAAAATTACATGGATTGAGTCTCACAGCTCATAATAAAATCCATAGTAATTTTGTGGCTTAATTCTATAAGGGTAGATAATATTATATTTCACTTGGCTTATTTCTGCATTTTCCACAGGGACAAAGAACTAGTTTCCTGTTGTTTAACTCATTGTGGTTTTCTTTGATATCCGATATTTAATCATTGGAGGCACTTATAAACTTGAAAATAGCATCTAATGGGAAAGTTGTTGCTGCGAGCTCTGCTGGTGCTCATTTGACTTTTAAAATAGGATGACATAATAAAGAGATCACAGAAGATTTTAGGCTTTAGAAAAAAGTAAGTTAGAAATTGTTTGCCCTTCCCCCCCCCAATACTTACTATAGCTCCTGGGGTGGAGGTCAAACCTGAGATGTGTCACTGTCTGAATTAATTAGTAGGTAGAGTGTTGGAGAACTCAATAGAAACCTGCCTGCCATCTACCCATTTAAAACAGAAAGTGTGATTTAGGTCAGTTGCCTTGAATCTGTTTCTTAATCCAGGATTTAAAGGTGGAAAAGATTACGCAAAGCTGTTGTGCCACCAGGCTGACCTACACCATTTATAGTGTCTGTCATGATTTATTTTATGGGGATAATTGAAACTCTAGATTAAATTTATTAGCCAAAATTTTAAGAATGTGATAGTTGCAGAACTAATTTCCCCCCTTGCTAGTGAAAAAAACCAACATCGGGTTAGATTTTTAATACCAATCTAAGAATTGTTAAACTCATGGAATATGATTTTAGGGAGAGAGTGAGTGAGTGCTATAGATCGTTACTGTATTTGTCATGGAAACACTTACTAAAACACTTTTAAAAACCCTCTTATTTGGTATGTTTTCCCCACCATAATGGTAAAATCGTGTATCTCCATAACAAGCATGTTTTATAATTATACAAACAGTCTGCTGCTACAAGTTTTATATCATGGAGCCTACAGTCCTTGTGTATTACCCTCAAGGTTCAAAATAATGGCAAGCATGAATAGCCCCTAGAGAATCACAATCTGTGTGAAATCAGTGTTTGGAGGCTTGAATTGTTTACATATAACCCTTTAATAATTACCATATCAAAGACAGCAGGAAAAGAATCCTATGGACTTTTTCAATGAGCATGATGCAGAATTTTAATAAAATAATCTACATTTGGTGAAGTGGAGTTAATCAATACATATCAAAGATACTCTATAAAGCTTTTGTTGAAATAACATCTCACATAGATTTATATCACATGGGCTTATTTCTATAGTCTAGCGAGTACCTGATGTACCTGAGTATCTGATACATCAGGTATGTGGATGTATATTTTATAGGACTGGAAAATCTACTATGAAGAGAATTTTGGAATTTCCAGACTTACAAGTTTAAGGTCCTGTCTACACTAGGAAAATGACAAGAGGTGTCACCCATTGACCGGAGTTTAAAATGCTTGGTTATTTCTGGTTGTTTTGTTATATCCGCCTGCTATTCTGCTCTAAACACTACAGGATTTCACTTAGCCTAATGCAGCATTTTCATCATTTTGTGTTGATGCATCATGACAGGCTTGCTGCACTTTGTGGGTTCTTGTCTGGTAATCTGTCACGATAGTCCTTTCAGTTTAACAACCCTGCATCTAATATGGTAGGCCTTGTCCTTTCTTTCTCCCTTGGACAGCGTTGCTGCTGTTAGCATGAGCTATTATCAGTCTCAGTAGCCATGTAATTAGGATTTTGAGAAGGTGATATGACTGCTAGATATTTAGATGTCACATGCAGGTAATACAAAATAAGTTTTTCAAATATAGCTTTGGTACACGGAGTAGGGAAGACGTTGATTTGGTGACAGAAAGTGTCCAGGCAAACAATTTTCTCAGGATAGGTCTGTGTTTTAATCTCCTTAATGTACTTCAGTGCACTTAAATGAACATGATGACAAGAATACCAGCACATATGCTGTGAGGAATGGGATGTATTTCTTTCTTGGGCAGTCTTTGTACATGGAATATGGAACATTAGGGTGAAATAAAACTATCTGGTCCCCATCTCTTTGTCTGGTTTTCCTGACAGCTGGAGTAAGGCCTGTGAAGGCAAGGTTCAGTAGTTCATTAAGGCCCATGCTTGTTCATTGAAATGCATCTTCTGCTTAAGTTAAAATTTTCTTGGTTTAAGTGGCAGTCACTCTTCTGTTCATACTTGATCTTTCACATCATTACTAAATTAACAAATGAAAAGCATACATTTTATGAGCTAGATTCTTTAAAATATGCTTGCAAAATTTGTGGGCACATTTGTTATGGTGTAGATTAGTAAGTAATGTGCACAAATGGTGTGCCATATAATTGCCTTGTATATATGCGCAAATAAGGGTTCCCTTTCTTATATCAATGAATGAACCTGCATATTCTTTGGTTCATTTTTAATGAGTTACTTAAAAATTTGCTTTATATACTTTTCATATATAGAATAAGTAACAGCCAAATAGGCATTATGATGCTGTAATTCCATCATGGAGTTGTGGTGACCGCATAAACAATGAGACACTGCAATCTTCAGTGTCTTGTGTACTCACCAGTACCTGGAATTGGAATTATCAGACTGTGTAACTCAAATTTTATGTTTCTTTTATTTTATGATACATACATGTAAGTACTGAATTTATGTCCTGGATATTCACTGACAGCTCTGATCCCACTGTTACTTCCCTCCTCTCCATATCCCTCGTTACATCCCCTTTCTGCTTTTCCTTACTAACAGAAGTTAGTCAGAGCATCTATCTCATACTGCTTCAGCAGCTCTTTGACTATAGAATGGTGTGTAAGTGAAGTGTAGGTGTTGATGATGACAAAGTATTGGAGAAATCTCATAATTCACAGGTGTGATGTCATGCACTTGAATTTAAATGATGAATTTTTAAGTTTCATGAGGTGTGATGTCATATCTATAAAACCAGGAGAGTTTTTTTTTTGCCTGGGTTGCCATGTGTCTAACACTACAATCCATGTGTTATTCTTTACAGTAGCTTTCATTTGTTTAATAATGTAGATTTTAATATTTAACATCTCTTATTTCTGTCTCATTTAGTGCTGGTACTGCTGACAAAGAGTAAACTGAGACCAGATGGTTGCCAAACAGTGAAACCACCTGCTATACAAGCAATGCCAAATATATTTTTTCCCATTTATCTTCATAAAACTTTAGTATATTAGAGCAGAAGATCTATCTGAAACAGATCTGGAAACTTGCAAATAGGGATTCCTAGAGAATGCTTGTGTGCAGGGGAAAGCAAAATGTCCTGAACCCCTAAATTTACCCCTATTCTTCTGTTCTCTATTTTGCTTTTCCCCAAGTCCCCTTTTTCATTTGATTCAGCTTCCCATTTTCTTTCTTGCTCTCTCCTTTTCCTGTTCTTTTCACTAAAGTTGCTTCATACTGGTTGTAAGGGCTCCAATATACTGTTGGCACCTTGCCCTGCTGCTGTGGCACTAGGTCTGCTGTTAAAGCACTATTCTAATCTCTTGTTGCTCCACAGCTCTGTAAGTCTTGTAGGCAGGATGGGAGAGGAAGAGGAACATGGATTAGAACAAGCACTCCACAAGGCAAACCAGCACTGGACTTGCAGGGAGCCTTCTCATCAACTGGTGTTATTACTGATGAAAAACAAGTATCAAAGAAAGCTGCAGGAAATGGTGTTTGTGATACAGCAGATTGCAGTCTTCTCTTTGAGGCCTTGTCTAGACTAGGGTAAAAGGTGAGTTGTTAGAATGTGTTAGCTAACATATGCTAACTAAAGAGACAAGGGGGGTGAGGTAGTATCTTGTGTTGGACCAACTTCAGTTGGTGAGGAAGACAAGCTTTGGAGAAGAGCTCTCTGTAAGCTTGAAAGCTTGTCTCTCTCACCAACAAAAGTTGGTCCATCTGCCTGATCCATTGCCTCTGCTGTGGTTATTAGGTGTGCATCATGGCTCCATCTTTTGGGTTTTCATAAGGAGGTACAAATCACAGTAGAGGACCTACTTTGTGAGAGCCAGAAACTATTCTTGGAGTAGATGGATGATTCTCTGCACTCCCTTAAGGATTCCAGAGCTGGACGCCAATCTCTCGGAATTTATACTCCAGCGCCAAAGAGACGCTTGGGAAAGTACCAACTCCGCCCACAATCCCAAACACAACAATACACTCCTCAATGGCACTATGACACCCAGTGCCAAAACAGAGGCCTCCTACTAAATGCTGACAGCCCACTCCTCAAGGGGCTACCTTTCATGCACCTCCACCAAAGCATCAATTTTGAAAGTGTGGTCGAGGCCCCTGAGAAGCCTTCTCCTCTTCCAGTCATTCCCACCATCTTTGACATAACAGTTTGATGACCAATTAGCTCAGTTTTTCCCATCATGGAGATTCATCACCTCGGATAAGTGGGTCCTAGAGAAGACACCTAGGATAAGTGGGTCCTAGAGATAATCAGGGAAGAAAACTCCATCCCCTTCCTATGTATCCCTCCCTGCCACCCCCTTTCACTGTCCCTCTTCAGGGACCCCTCTCATAATTCCTGTCTGTGGGTAGAAATTAATCATCTTCTGCAACTGAGAGCCATACAACCAGTCCCTTCCCAGAACATGGAACAGGGTTTCTACTCTCACTATTTCCTGATCTAGAAGAAATCTGGTAGCTGGGGACCCATCCTAGACCTTCACAATCTAAACAAATTTGTCAAACTATAATGTTTCAAGATGGTGACCTTCTCCACTATTATCCCATTACTGGAACAGGGGCACTAATTCTCAGCCCTTGACCTCCAAGATGCATACTTTCATATTACAATACACCCACAGAAAATTTCTTCAATTTGTCATGAGCAACTATAACTACCAGTACAAGGTATTCCTTTTTGGACTGTTCACGGTGCCTCGGATGTTCTCCAAGGTCCTTGTGGTAGTTGCTGCATAACTCAGGAAGCAAGGAGTCATCATCTTTCCATACTTGGAGGACTGTCTCTTCAAGGCCCCATCAGAAACTGACGCTCTCTGAGATTTATATGTAACAATGGACCTGTTCATGAGGCGAGGCCTCCTTGTGAACCTAGCTGGAGTACAACAGCTGGAATTCATCGACGCATACAAGCCAGAGACTTCCTACCATTTCATAGATCCAGGGAGGATGGAACTAGGCTGTGCTCAGTGGTAGTAGATGACAGAACTAGGAGCAATGGTCTCAAGTTGCAGTGGGGGAAGATCTATATTGGATATTAGGAAAACTTCTTCACTAGGAGGGTGGAGAAGCACTGGAATGGGTTACCTAGGGAGATGGTGAAATCTCCATCCTTAGAGGTTTTTAAGGTGCGGCTTGACAAAGCCCTGGATGGGATGATTTAGTTGGGGTTGGTCCTGCTTTGGGCAGGGGGTTGGACTAGATGACCTCCTGAGGTCCCTTCCAATCCTAATCTTCTATGATTCTTCCATGATTCTATGATTCATGGCTATAAGAGATCTGGTATCCAACTTATGGGTCTGCCCCCAGATCTCTGCCAGAATATGTCTCCAACTTCTAGGCCACATGGCAGTGACCATGTTCATGGTCAGGCATGCAAGACCATACATGCAATGCGTTTGGGTGTGGCTCTGTACAGTGCATCTTCCCCACAAACACATTCTCTGCAAACTCTTATCTATGCTGATGGAAGTCAAGGACTCAGTACTATGGTGGACACAGCCCAACAACATTTGTGCTGGAGTTCCTTTCGTCCAGCCAGCATATGATCCTAAAAACTCATGCCTCCTTAATTAGTTGGGGAATGCATCTCCACGATCACACAGTGCAGGGCAGATGGTCGTCAACAGAATCCACCCTACACATCAATCTCTTAGAACTGTGGGCAGTCTGCAATGCCTATCAACATTTCCTACCTCTGCTCAAACATTGTACCATCAGAGTGATGATGGACAATCTTGCCTGCATGTATTATGTCAACAGGCAGGGTGGAGCAAGGTCCCACTCCTTATGGTCGGAGGCAATCAAACTGTGGAACTGGTGTATCCAGAACAACATTTCCATATCAGCAGCGTACTGCCCTGGACAGTAGAACACCACCATGGATGCATTGAGCAGGAGGTTCTCTCACAATCATGAGTGGGAACTGGCTATGCGAACGTATCAGCCCATCTTCAACCCCGCTGGGGTCACCCCACCATAGATCTCTTTGCTATTTAGTGCAATGCCTGCTGCCCTCAATTCTGTTCCAGAGCAGGCCTGGGACATGGATCGCTAGGAGACACATTCTTTGTAATATGGGATGCACCGCTCTTTTATATTTTCCTTCCCTTTCCCCTCCTATTCCAAGTACTTTTCAAGATACAGGAGGACTGAGCTCAGGTCATACTAATAGCTCCAACATGGCCACAAAGGTCTGGTATACTTACCTCCTGCACATGGAACATCACTCAAAGAAGAAGAGAAGGTTATCATCCTGTACAGTAACTGAGGTTCTTCGAGATGTGCGTCCCTGTGGGTGCTCCTACACCCGCCCTTCTCCCTTCTGCTTCGGAGCCAAACAAACATACAATCTGTGGCACGGAAGGAACTGGGGGCGATCGGCCCGCATAGTGCTATATATACATCCTGTGCATAGGGTGAAAGGGGGGAGGTGTGCAAGTGTGGTCCAATGGGCATTGCTTATGAAGATCTCCAATCCCAGGAGCAGAGGGAGCTGCTGCCTCTACAAGTGTAGCACCCATAGGGGGACACACATCTCGAAGAACCTCAGTTACTGCACAGGATAAGTAACTTTCTCTTCTGCTGCATAAGAGTGGGGGACACAGGTAATATCTTTTCAACAGGCAAAACTTCTTAATTTCAACCACATGCGTAAGATACTATGGTAAGATTGAATAAACCATAAAGCCCAAGTTTTAGTGGGAATGGTCCAGTAATGTATCTTCTTCCATGGAACCCATTCCCAGATGCCCTTTCTAGGCATCCTGATTTATGGAGGTTAGATGCAGTATGTGGATAGAGCTAGGAGAGCTACCATGTTTGCTTGGTCAGTTTTTCACTATGAAGAGACTGAGTGATCTTTACTGGGACCAGTGCTGATCAACATAGTCATAAATGATCTGGAAAAAGAGGTGAGATAGCAAAATTTGCAGATGATACAAAGTTACTCACAATAGTTAGTTCCAAGGCAGACTGTGAAGAATTACAAAGGGATTTCACAAAACGGGGTGACTGAGCAAGAAAATGGCAGATAAAATTCCATGTTGATAAATGTAAAGTAATGCACATTAGAAAACATAATCCCAACTATATGTATAAAATGATGAGATTTAAATTAGCTTTTACCACTCAAGAAAGAGATCTTGGAGTCATTGTTCTCTGAAAACTTCTGCTCAGTGTGCAGCGGCAGTCAAAAAAGTTAGAATGTTAGGAACCATTAGGAAAGGCATAAGATAGTTAAACAGAAAATATAATAATGTCACTATTTAAATCCATGGTACGCCCACACTTAGAATATGGCGTACAGATCTGCTCGCCCCATCTTAAAAAAGAGATATTAGAATTGGAAAAGGTATAGAGAAGGGCAACAAAAATGATTAAAGATATAGGACAGCTTCATTTGAGGAGAGAGTAAAAAGACTGGGACTTTTCAGCTTGGAAAAGAGATGTCTAAGAGGGAATATGACAGAGATTTATTAAATCATGAATGGTGTGGAGAAAGCGAATAAGGAAGTGTTAGTTACTCCTTCACATTACACAAGACCCAGGGTCAGCCAATGAAATTAATAAGCAGCAGGTTTAAAACAAACAAACAAAAGGAAGTCCTTCTTCACACAATGCACAGTCAACCGGTGGAACTTGTTTCCAGGGGATTTTGTGAAGGCCAAAACAATAATGGGGTTCAAAAAGGAATTAGATAAGTTAATGGAGAATAGGTCCATCACTGGCTGTTAGCCAAGATGGTCAGGCATGCAACCCCATGCTCTGGGTGTCCCTAGCCTCAGTGCCAGAAGCTCGGAGTGGACAATAGGGGATGGATCACTCGATGATTGCTTGTTGTGTTCATTCCCTCTGAAGCACATGTCATTGGCCACTGTTGCAATATAGGATACTGGGCTAGATTGACCAACTGGTCTGACCCAGGAGGGTTGTTCTTATGTTTTTCTTTAAATTTGGTTCAGTGTTAAATTTACAATAATTTTGCAATGTTTATTATTTTTCAAAATCAATATTAGCTTTGTGAAATCAACAATAGGACATTGGCTCAGACTTGCACCAGTGTTTTGCCAGTGAGAAGCAGCTTTCCCCTTCGCAGGAAATTGAAGAATTATAAATGAATAGGGCAGCTTTTTTGCCTCTGTGAATCCAACTAAATTAAACCTAACCAACTTCATTCAAACAAATATTTGGAAAATGTGCCATGGTGTCACTATTATTGCTGTCTGATGCTAACGTGAATATGTGACAGCCCTGTGATTTTAAAAATAATGTTCTGAAATTAGTAAGACAACACTCACACGGTGTTTTAATGGAAGTATAGAAACAGATGCAGCAATGGCAATGGTGATATATTTGACTTTCACTAATTTATTTATTAGACAGACTTTGATTTGTTTGTCATCATCACATCATCCGTCAGCTCTGTGTTGCCCTGTGAGGCAGGGGGCATGCTGTTGCTAATTTCAGTCTGTTTTGATTTTTTTTAGCTCTCTTGATTTGTGCAGTTTGGATGCAAACACTCTCAGCATCCGCATTTGCCTGCTTTGGCTCATACTGCCCTGAACATGCAGAAATTGAATCGGCCAAAAAAATTCCCTACTTCCCCTAACCTTTAGGTAGGACTCCCTGAGATTCTAAATTGGGTATAATGCACATGACTCAGTTTCTCTTTTGATATTCCTTGCTCTTGAAATAAACAGGATTCAGTTTAAGGAGACCTCTCCTCTCGGTAGATATATAAAGTTCCAAAAATAGGCCAAACCACTTTATAATTAATAAATATTTAGATTTATTTACAAATATATTAGGTTGTTTCCAACAGAGATGCAGTAAAATAAAAAAGGACGAACATACAAAATGACACATACAGTACATAGGACTAGTCTCAGAGTGGTTATCACAGAAAAGAAATCTTGAAGTCAGCAACAAGTGCCAATTTACACATGGTCAGATCTCTGTAGTCTCAGTAATATGGAGAATGGCCGCTTCCTCTGTTGTTCAGCCTAAAAAATCTAGTCCTGGATTCTCAATTTTTAAAATAAGATTAAGTTATTTTAGAGAGTAAAGACAAGGCACAATGAAACGATATTGTACCATTCAGTATGACACTGCATCTAGCCCAGTATCCTGCTTCCGACAGTGGCAAGTGCCAGATGCTTCAGAGGTAATGAACAGAATAGGACCAGTTTGAGTGATCCATCCCCTATTGTCACCTCCGAGCTTCTGGCATTTGGAAGTTTAGGGACACCCTGAGCATGGGGTTGTGTCCCTGACCATCTTGGCCGATAGCCATTGACAGATCGATCCTCCATGAACTTATCTAGTTCTTTTTTGAACCCTGTTATACTTTTGGCCTCCACAACATCCTCATTCCACATTCCACAAGTTGACTCTGTGCTGTGTGAATAAGTGCTTCCATATGTTTGTTTTTAACCTGCCACCTATTAATTTGATTGGATGACCTCCAGTTCTTATGTTATGTGAAGGAGTAAATAACACTTCCTTATTCACTTTCTCCACATAATTCTTAATTTTTATAAGCCTCTATCAAATGCCCCCTTAGTTGTCTCTTTTCTAAGCTGAACAGTCCTGGTCTTTTTAAGCTCTCCTTGTATGGAAGCTGTTCCATACTTTAATCATTCTTGTTGCCCTTCTGTGTACTTTTTCCAATTCTAGTATATCTTTTTTGAGATGGGGCAACCAGTACTACATGCAATATTCCACATGTGAGCGTACCATGAATTTAGATAGTGGCATTATGATATTTTCTGTCTTATTATCTATCCTTTCCTAATGGTCCTAACATTCTGTTAGCTTTTTTGATACTCACTTCACATTGAGAGGCTGTTTTCAGAGAACTATCTTGGATGACTCCAAGATCTTTCTTGAGTGGTAACAGCTAATTTAGACCCCATCATTTAGTATGTGTAGTTGGGATTGTATTTTCCACTGTACATTACTTTGACTTATCAACATTGAATTTCATCTGCCATTTTGTTGCGCAGTCATCCAGTCTAATGCGATCATTTTGGTAACTCTTAACAATCAGCTTTAGACTTAACTATCTTGATTAATTTTGTATCATCTTCAAATTTTGCCACCTCACTGTTCACCCTCTTTTTCAGATCATTTATGAATATGCTCAACAGTACGTGTCCCAGTACAGATCTTTGTATTCTATTAGTATTCATTGCGGGTGTCAAAAAGCATGTGAACAAGGGTGATATTGCTATTTACCTCTTTCCATTCTGTAAACTGACATTTATTCCTGTGCGTTGTTTCCTATGAACTATTTATTGATCCATGATAGGACTTCCCTTCTTATCCCATGACTATGTAGTTTGCTTAAGATCCTTTGGTCAGGGAGCTTGTTTTCTGAAAGTCCAAGTACACTACTTTGATTATATCACCCTTGTCCACATGCTTTTTGACACCTGCAATGAATACTAATAGATTGGTGAGGCATGATTTCCCTTTACTAAAGTGGTATTGACTCATCCCCAACATCTAAATGTCTGATAATTCTGTTCTTTACTATAGTTTCAACCAGTTTGTCTGGTACTGAAGTTAGGTTTACTGGCTTGTAATTGCCAGGATCGCCTCTAAAGCCTTTTTAAAAAATTGCCATTAGCTACCTTCCAGTCATCTGGTACAGAGGCTGATTTAAACGATACCACAGTTTGTAGTTCTGCAGTTTTATATTTGAATTCCTTCAGAACTCTTGAGTGAATAATCTGAAAGCAAACATAAAACAGGATAGATAAGAATTTCCCTCCTTTTCTTTTATAAGTAATCATGACCTCCTTTCCACTGTACTATGGTCACCTAAAGAAATAAAATTAGCCTGATGCCTTTAATACTGGTAGTTTAAAAAAGAAATTATTATTTTTATGCTTGTATATTATGCAGGAAGTTATCTTAAAGCAATACAGAACAATCATTAAATAATATCTTTTTAGGTACCCACCTTCCTCTCACTAATTACCCTATAACAAAGGAAACAATGTTTACCTTTAGAATGATTTGCAACTGTTCCTGCTTTCCCCATTGCTACTAGCTAACATCTCTGATAAGAAGTTTAACACACAACACTTATTTATTTTGGGATGCTTAGTTTTCCTTTTCTGTACCAAGTTTTCATTTTTAATATCCAATTTGTTTTATAATTATTTCACTCACTCATGCACTTTCCTGTTTCACTCCCTTGTTTATTTTTTTTGGTTTTTTTGTGTGTGTGTTCAAGATTCCTGCTGCTACCCTGCACTCTCTTTACTCTGCTCCAACTGTCATTTCCAGCCTACAGAGAACCTTCTGGTACAAAATTCTTTCCTTATTTTTATTAGAAGGACATCTCTTCCAACATTACCTTTTCGGTTTGAGGCAGAAGCAATGTATTCTGACTGGGAATGAATATTTAAAGTGCACCTGGCCCTTTTCACCCTCTTATATACCATAGATAACCACTTCTTGATGTTGATTTTAGATATCTGAAATCTACTTTGCTATTCATTAACACCTAAAAATTCTTTCAAAGGAACAGTTTGAAGAGCGTAGTAAGTGCTTCAGCTCTCAGTATGTGAAATAAATTTCTATACAGACTCAGTAATAGTCTGGCCTAAAATACCTGTCAGTCTCCACCCATTTCTAGAATGAAGAAAATGAGTCACAGGTTCAGGAAACTGGTCACATGATTGCTTCAAAGCAGAATGACAGAACACAGTATGATAGAAGGGGTACAGTAATTAAAGAATTTGATTTCATGTTAAGACACTTTATGATCTGTTGTAGTTTGGGGAGCTTTTGCAGGATTAAAGGTTTTATCCCTTGCCCACTGACATCACTGGGAGTAACTTTAAAGAACTTTATATAGAGGATCCAGAAATTAAAGAATGGGGGAGGGCAAAATGGTGGTTAAATAATCTGAGCATGGTTTAAGGGACATTTTATGCAAGAATTTTGGCAGCAAGCATTTATGATGGGGGAGGGATAGTAGATGGAGAATACAAATGAGATAAAGTGGAGAAAGGGTTATAATTGGGATTTGAAGAGTCAGATGCTCCATGTAAAGTGCAATTCATCCCTTCCTTCTAAAAGCTTTGAGGAGAGGTGAACTGGGTTTCACTGTGGAGAGAAGTATTTTCAAGACAAAAAGAGTATAGAGTAAGTGGGGAGAGTTAGAAAGTACATAAATATAATGGAGCTAGAGAGATTTAATTCATCATGCTACTGAGAGAGCAATGGTCAAGTGATTTGAATGCCATAAGTGGATTGATTACTGGGAGTCATGGACTCTTGATTAGTAATTCTATCTCTGATACTGACTCCATCAGTGGCCTTTGGCAAATCACTTCATCTCTCTCTCATTTTTCCTATGTGTAATTTTGGAATTATATCATTTTCCTATTTATCTAGGCTTCTATACTGTATTTAATATCATGGTATCTGAGTGCAGTGTGTTTTGAGGATTAGTTAATATTTGTAAGATGCTGTTGAAGTGCTCAGTATTACTACAAAATTATTCTCCTTCAGTCATACCAACTCTAACTAAAGAACTGCTCCAGGGAGCAAAAGATTAATCCTTATAGTGAAGCAATTCTCTCTACAATCACCTTTGTTCTTATTGTTTAGGAATTTCACACAAGCAAAACGCAAACTTGTTATACTTTGCCCTTGCCGTCCATTGAAGTTCCTTAAGCAAATATGATGTTCTTAGCTGGAATATTTATTTAAATTTAACATACAGAAAAAAGACGATGCTTGCTAGGCTGAATGTCAAGTACCCTGTAATTTCTGATGTATATTTTATGAGAGTCTGAGACAACTTTTCACAACTGCTGTAGGATGTTTTCCACTCGTCTCTTTAGAAAAACAGTAGACAAATCCTTGAGAATGTAAGTTGGAATTTACAAAATACATTTTGTATTCATGTTTTAGTTTTGATTGAACCGAGACTAATCTCTGAGGTACCCAGCCCTAGCACTTGGCTCCTATCTGTTGATTTTACAGACCTAATTTTTTACTCATTTGTTTTCTACTTTTAGACTGCATCTGTCACATTTAAATTACATTCTTTCCAGCACAACTCTATCCACTGTCTTGTATGGTGCCTTAAATAATTACTGAGCTTTTCTCTGCATTTCTGTGTGGCAATGAAATCTTTCCCTGGTGCAAATGAGGGAAACCTTAAGGATTCTAGAATCTACCAGCCAGCAGTTAAATGTATAAGATATATTAGTCCCCCCACGAACAGGGGAGGGTAGTTTTGTTATAAACAAGGAGGAGTTCTGATTAGCTGCTTCGAGGGGCATGCCTGTCTAAGGTGTTAACTGTAGGTGTACTGTAGGTTAAGGTGTAGCTGTAGAAAAGGGGGCACAGACCATATAAATTAAGGTGTGGATATAGGATCCAAGTTAGTTCTGCAGATTTCGATTTGGAAGCCCGTCTCTTTGTTCTTTGTTTGTACAGTGCCTAGCACCGGGTGGTCCCGGTGTATGACTGAGACTCCTAGACACTACAGTAATACAAATAGTACATAAATAATAATAATATAATATCTAAGACACAAAATAAAGCAGTTGCAAGGGTTTCAAAGTGTACACTAGAGTGGAACTGATCCATAAGCCATGCAGTGTGAGGTATGGTGTCATGCCATCAAGGAAGTAGACAGGAATAGCCATGGAGCAACAAGAATGGAGGGGGATAGCCAGCATATACATGACATAGCAGTAGGGTGACCATATGTCCCATTTTGGCTGGGACAGTCACTTTTTTTAAGCCCTGTTCTGGCCGCTCTGACTTTTTTGGCAAAACTTGGCATGTGTCCACTTTGCTCTTGCCAACTTGCCACCCTAAAAAAGTGGGGTGCGACTCCTAGTGGGATGTGGAGGAATGGGGGAGGGAAGCAGCAATGCCAGCCCCATGCGGGAGGGAGGGCTCAGGTGAGCGGCTCAGGTCTGGCCAGCCCCGCACAGGTGTGTGATGGGGGGCTTGGGCTGGCCCTTTGCGTGGGGGGTGGGGAGGGTGGGGAGAGGGCTCAGGTTGGCCCGACACAGTGTCCTATTTTCCATTTGGGAAAATATGGTCACCCTATAAATAGGTGTCAGCAGCAGTCATTCTCCAGTAGCTGTGTGGCAACGTATTGGCTGTAGTGTATATCTTATGAGTACTGAACTTATTTTCTTTGAGCTGTTTGCAAAGAGCTGAAGATGGAATTCTGGCCATGGTCCATTGTTGTGTTTCTTTATGTGCCTGTATCTCTGATTTGTTCATGTATTGTTGGCATCCAGGTATTTTGACTTTGCTACCTGTTATTCATTGTGGACTCATTTCTTTTTTGCTTCCATGCACAGCAGTCTTCTAATGTTCCCTGGTCTTTTCTAGTTGCTCATGACAGTTCTACAGATCTTTCTGTTCCTGTCATATACTAGATTGTGCTCCATGGCAGTATTTGCTTTGGTTACCCATTGTAAATATGGCTGTGATTTCTTCCATTGGTCTGTGCATATTTGGTGTTGACCTTTTCTGGGTTGATTTGTGTTCACATTGCACTTCCATTCTTATGTGTGTTTTTGGCATAGTTTTCTTGCATACACTCATTTCCACACACTTCAGAATAGTAGGGCCCCAAAATTATACTTCAGGATTTCGCTATTTCTTTTTTTAGGCATTGTTGTTCTTGTATTCTTGTTCTGTCACCCCTATCTTTTTCTTTCAGTTCTCTTGGTGTATGTTTCTCAGTCTTCTCAAGTGCCCACCCATCTGTATATAATCATCAGAAGCTGCTCAAGACCATCTGCTGTCCTAGGCAAAATTCCAGTGTTGTTCCCTCCCACCCCCATAGAAGTTCACAGCAGAGCCTCTAGTGCCTCCCCCTCTGCTGCCACCCCTGAACCTCATGCGGCTGGGTTGCAGGCTCATGGGCAGACCCCAGCCTGGGACTGTGGAGGTTGCTGGGTCCCAGTGACAGACCCTGCAGGGTAGGAACAATCTGACACGGGGGTGGGGAGGAAAAAAATCCCTCCAGCCTCTGCCCCAGGCCCTGCAAGCAACTGAGACCTATCCCATGGGCGGGCAACATCCCCAGCCAGAGCTACACGTCATAGTGGCCCTTTCCGGGCAGGTCAACACCAGCTGCCTGGGGAAGTGAATCCTGACTCAGCATCCCTGGACAGCAGCGGCTCTTTTCCCTGGAGCCGGTTAATGGGCAGTGCGGACCTCTTGCCCCACATGAAGCCTCCAGACTGGGGATGCTGATCTCCCTTGCATGGGGGCAGATGGTGGGTGGAGGGACAGTATCTGTGTATCTCATCCCCTGCAACTCCGGCTCAGCACCACACCTTGGCCCCTGCACCGCCAGTCGGCCCCCCTCACTCTCAGCCCATCCCAGTCAGCACTGCCAGCCTGGTCCCTAGCCAACCCATACACCCCCAGCAACCCCCACACCCACAAGTGTGTCCCCTGCACTTTTCTGGGTGAGGTCCTCATTGTCCCTGGACACTGTCCCTGGAGATGCACTGGAAAGGTTACCTAGGGAGGTGGTGGAATCTCCATCCTTAGAGGTTTTTAAGGCCCAGCTTGACAAAGCCCTGGCTGAGATGATTTAGTTGGGGCTGGTCCTGCTTTGAGCAGGGGTTTGAACTAGATGACCTCCTGAGGTCCCTTCCAACCCTAATCTTCTGTGATTATGATTCTATGGTGGAGTAGAAGTGGTGGCCACAGTGTGAGTCTAGGGCAGCGGCGACAGCCGGGGCAGGGGCCAGGGGCTGTCCAGACAGCAGGGCCCACAGAGTCTGGCATTGGGATGGAGCCAGGTGGGTTTCTGCACTTGTGTCTGGAGCCAAGCTATGCTCGTGATGCCTTTAAGAGTAGCTCTGAGCCTTAGCCGCAATTTTACCTGCACCAGAGGGGCGAGACTGTTTCCCCAGCAGCCTGGGTGAGGGCAGCTTCCTGCTCCCCAGAGATCCACCTGGCCATGCCCTTAGCCCCAGCAGCCTCATCTGCCCAAGGAGGAAACCTGGGCAAGTCTACAGAAATATGCCGCTGTCAGTAATCTGCTGCCTGAGGCAGCTGCTTAGTTTGCCTATAGCTAGAGCGGCCTCTGTATATCATCTCCTGTGATGATTGCCCGCCTATGATCCATGTCAATCTCAAATGGCTCCTGGGAAGTTGCACTCTGCAGGATAACCATGGGATCATGCTATCTGTAAAATGTGCAGAATTCTCCCACATAGGAAGGAGCAGAAAAGACGGTGATCCCATGTCTAGTGTAGGCATGAATTAAAGGTGAGTTTCAGGATTTAGAAAACGTGCCGCTAGAAAATTTTTAAAAAGTTATTTTTTTTACCCCAATTACACTGGGTAATTTTTCAGAGGGCTGGGGATTTTGGCTATCATTGCCAAATGTAGATCCAGATTTTCTTTGATAGTTCATTAAATTACTTTTAGATTATATGTTGATCCTCTGAGACCCTCCAATTCCTGATTAAAGATAGTCTGTACATATCAGGGGTAGGCCGCCCCAGAATGGAAGGGTAGGAATTGCAGACTTTACATCCCCAGACTTGGCTTCTCAGTAAGGCAATAGAAGTCCTGAGATTTATCACTTTCTGACAGGGATTGGGTCAGAAGAGTTTTTACCTTGAGGACAATATTTCTCTGAATTGTCCAAGTTGCAAGCTGGAGACCCTGTTCTTTTTTTATTGTGTTGAATTTTCCTTCTCTGTATCTCTTCATGCAATTCAGTTGTTGCATCTGAAGTGCTTACTTACAAATTGGTAAGGAGCACCTGGAATTAAAATTGCTTCCACAGCATTAATGGTGCCACTTGCATGGGTAGCAGGCACAAAGGGCCTGATTCTCTACTGCCCTGTACTGTGTGTAGTCTTTTGCACCCGTACCACGTGGAGGGAAAATACTACCATTTGAATGTAATAGTGTGTTACACCCACTTTGCACAATGACACTACAAGGTGCATGAAAGTGGATTAAATGTCAAATTTTGGGCTGAAGTGGCTAAGTACTAACCGTGAAAGCCATTTCTGATGGCGTGTAAAGTACATGCTGGTTGGGATGGAAGTATCAGAGTTATTCGGAGTTGGGAAGGAAAGTTTGGGGTTGTTAGAGGGGATTCATGAGTGGCATAAATTTATTTGAGTTCCTGTTACCATTCACATGCAGTTGTGATGTATTTTAACTGTGAAATCCTCTGCTCATTCTGTTATCATGAGCTCTTGCTCCCACTGATTTTCTTTCCCTTCAAATGTTAGTGTTTTGGGTTCTTTTGCCTGTAATTTGTTTGTGAACCAGCTCTTACAATCCTACCTATAAATATTTTCCATTGTAGTGCCATTGTTTGCACAGTTACTCTTGTTTATACATTTTAATCATTTGTACCCATCCAACCTTTTAGCTGTTCTATCCTGAATTCCAAGACCTTTATTTTTTAGAAGTGGCTCTCTGGCAAAACTATGAAGCTTCTCAGAGAAATATGGAAAAGAGATTTGCAGATGGTCATATTGCTGATCAGGCATACTGTACATGATAACACAGACAGTCGTGCCCAATTTACCGCATGTTGTAGAGCAAGGACAGAATCTCCCAGTGGTAGGACAGTTGGTAACAGTGGAACCATCTTTATCCTGTGTAATTACCATATGACAGATTTGAGTTGGGCTTCTGTAGTGGTCAAATTACTTGGCACTGAAGTGTTGGTGGTTTTTTCTTTTTTTTTTGCATTAAGGGAACTTTTTGTTCTAACAAATCTATATGTGCGATTGGGAATTTCCTATGCTTAACACTTTGTGAATGAGAACTGTGGGATGTTGGAATGCACTTAAAAGTAAAACTGTAATGTGGCTGCTCATAACTTACAGGGCTTTTTGAAAGAATTGCAAAATTCTGAGGGTGTTAGAATGTTACATGCTGGAACATATTTTATTTACTTCTGATTATGGAAGACACTATTAAAAAACAATCAGAGTTTAATTCACTGTAGTTCCTTGCATCTTTTATGTGCTGGTCTTTTCCCCTTACCACTAACAAAAGATGTGTATGGAGTTTGTTTCTGTAGCTGCTTTCTACAGACTCAGAGCACTAGAAGTTGCCTTATGGGCTTTAGTTTACTATTTTTTTTTTTATTAGTCGCTACAATTTTTTCTCCTCTTGCTCCAGATCTTTCTTTCATTATCTATTATTTATCTTACTTGCAATTAGAAGAGTGGGTGGGTAGATGGAAGGATTAAGATTATTGGGACTAAAACAGGCTTTGTAAGGTTCAACTAATTTTTGACATGGAGGTAGACTGAAGGATTAAGTTTGGGGTCTAATTATATTCAGAATTCTCCACTGATGATAAAGAGAGTGATGATCTTCTGTGCTATGTTTTTGTTTTGCTTTTTTTGTTTGTTTTTAGGATTGCCATCCTGTTTGCAGAACTGTTAATTAATAAAGAGCTGTCTTTCCACTACTGGGAGTGATTTTTGTTTTAAAGATGTGGGCAGAAATGTATACCAGTGGTGAAAGATCAATAGATTTTTGGTTTCACTTAGACTTTTTAGTATTTTCCTCAGCGTGTGCAGGAAAAAAGAGAGAAAAGAAGGAGAGGCAATTTTTACAGATGAAAAGAGTAATTTCTATGCAAATAGATGGCTTTGCTGCAAAATGGCAAAACTTACTTGAAAAATTATGAAAATCCAGAATGGTTTAACAAATCTTCTATTTGGATCTATTGAAGACACATGTGAAATAGAAATAGAAATTTGATTTGGAAAAAGATCTATTAGATCACCTAGTTCTTTCCCTGGTGACCAGGGAGGGCGTTATTCCTGATACTGTATTCTCACTTTAAATTATTTCTTTTAAAATTATTTTTGAATGATTTATTTCTGGTTTTTAATGTTACAACCATAATTTCTAGCAATCAATCCTGCATGGTGCTAAGCACTCCTGTCCTGTGAGGTACTTGAGAGCACTCAGCACCTTGCGAGCCTGCACTGCATTATTGACAGTAGGGTTCATGATTATACATATGCACCAAAGAGAGTATGGATACTTTAATATTTCATGTTGTCTGGAAACTAGTTGAGTTTTTCGGTTTTACATTTAAAAGAACCAGTATTTTGAGAGCTACATTTCGTAAGGCTGTGATGTTAATAAAATTTAAGTGTGTGATAGTGCTTTGTGATTTTTGTGACTTAAAATTGATTTCTGAAAAATGATTGCAGTATCCCAGTGTAATGCATATACTATCACAGTGCCAACATTTTAATTCATTTTTTAAATTTTTAAAAATTTTGCACATAGATTTCTTCAAAAAATATATTTAGTTACTTTAATCCCTGTGAAGACTTATTTATTACTAGATATAAAATTATGAAGGGCATAGTGAAAATTGCACAATTCTCTCTCTATTTTTCCTTTTGCTGTTCCATAATATGAAAAAAGTCACTTGAAGTTAATAGCTAGTGTATTCAGAATAAAAGGAAATATTACTGCACATATTGTACAGTTTTTATATTTAAACATATTATCATATGCAGGGCTGGTAGCATGACCCATAATTAAGGTTGGCTAACACTTCCCATTATAAAACCCTGTTTTCTGTTGCTTATAACTTTGCAAAACTTGTTTAATGAAGGAAATGTTGTCCATAGGATTCCTGCCTTATCTACAGCATGTGCGGAAGGTGTATAGTAAAGGAGACAGGGTTTGCAGGAAGAGAAAGGATGGTTTCATGGTTAAGGCAGTTGAATGCTGCTCTGGAAGAACTGGATTCTATCCCTGCCTCTGCCATTGAGTTCCCACATAATGTTGGACAAATCATTTAAATCAAACTTTTCTCAAGTGGTCGATAATTGTATGTTCCTCATTTTCTGGGTGCCAGACTTGAGACTCTGGAGTCTGATTGCAGAAGTGCTGTGCGCGCACAGCAACAACTGAAGTCACTGGGAGCTGTAATTGAATATATATAAAAAGCTATATAATACAAAATACTTTGAAAAATCAGGTCCTGGTCGTCTCAAATTGGGTACTCAAAGTTAGTCGATACTTTTGACCTTTATTTCTCCGTGACTCAATTCCACTTCTGTAAAATGGGGATAATAGGACCCTCTTATCTCACAGGGGTTTTGAGAAGATAAGTTGATGTTTGTGAAGCACTCTGATACTATAGTGTTAAGCGCCATAGAAAAGCTCATGAGGAACTTTATTCTGTCTTCGAAGCTGGGTTTGAATAGTTAGCAGGGTATAAGATATAGGGCCACACTCTGAACAAGGAGAATAAAACAAAATATTGAATAGTTGCTCATTAACCAAGCACCATCCATCCTGTGCACTGAATGAGGCAAAGGCCTGTGGAAAAAATAGTACACGATCATGTAATTAAAGACTGTGCCATAACGCACATGGACAAAGGGTCTGAATTAAGGATGCACAGACAATTTTAATTCTGACATTTCTAACTTTTGAGTGCTTGAATGTGCCACCTTAGTGATATTCTTTTAATGGTTTAACGGTTTTTATGTGTAATTTGTATTTAGAGTGGGGAGGAGAGTGATGAACACCATTATAAAGAGAGAACTGGATCATGAAGTACATTGTTGTATGAATCCAGATTTAACTGCTGCTAAAATTTATTTTTAATTGGAAAAGCAAGTTTGAATGTAGTCAGTGTTTCATGCTCCTTGCATGACATCTTTGTTGGCAATCTTCAGCAGAGGCTACTGGTATAAGGATGAAATGGGTATGAAGACTGATCTTCTCACTCCTACAGGTATAGGTGGTGGTGATCCCACCAGAACCCAACTGCTGCCTTGTTACACCTTCTCTGTGGATAAAGAGAAGACCAAAGCTATCAGCCATTCATGAGTAATTTATTCACTTAAAAAAATCTTAGTCTGCTATATTACCAGTAGTGCATTGTGAAAATAACGGTTCTTCTGTATTTTCTATTCCTTAGGTCAAATACAAAAGAGACTTTGAAGAAAGCAAAGGAAGAGGATTCAGCATTGTGACTGACACACCTGAATTACAAAGACTGAAAAGGACTCAGGAACAAATTAGTAACGTATGTGACTACCTCCTCAAATGATAGCAGATCAAAGAAATAGTACATGTAAGAAAAGGCAGGATTGTAGGTTTGTGATGTTTCTGATGGAGTTTGTGAGAGTGAAAAAAATGAATTTGATGACTGATTTGTGTGTCAGATTCTGAAAGATGTGTAACCTTATACCATACACTTACACAGCACATTGGCAAGGTGTGTTCACCTCTCCAGTTTCCGTCAAAAGTGTTTATAGTATTGTTATGCTACAAAGGTTATATCCATTTCACTTTTTTATTTAACATTCTTGTTCACAAATAAGAATATATATATATATTTTTTTCTATTGTTTGATATATATTATTCTACATGAGTTCTTAAATTAAGCATAGCTTGCAAAATAAAGTTCTAAAATAAAATAAGACACTAATATTTAATTTTAAGAAAAAAATACCCAGGAAAATGGCATTCAGGTAAGAAAAGAGGTACAAATTCTAACAATGGAAAAGCATTGTCGTACACTAACTTATACCAACATTAATGCTGAATAACACCTTTGACATGAGGTGGGATTTTCAAAATGGAACTTTTCTTTGAAAGCACTTGAGTGCTTTTGAAAATTCTACCCTATCTGTTTTATATACTCTTACTGTATATTCCTACACAGGAAACAAGCCGTACGACTACACTGACGGTGGCAAATTTGCCACAGTCAGATCGATTTCTCTGGATCGACTGAGCAGTCAGTGTAGACCCGCTCAGTCGATCCAGAAATCGACGTACTAAGACCAGCTACACAAGTAGCGTAGCGCTACGTCGACGGGAACGCTATTCCCATCGGCGCAGCACAGTGAAGACGGATCTCAGAAGAGAAGCTCAGCAGTTGACGGGAGTTACGCAAGTTTTTTGCGTACTTTGCGTAACTCCCGCTGACTGCCACCGAATCTCACAGGTAAGTGTAGACAGGGTCCCCGCTAACTGCACAAAGATGGAGACTTGTTACAGTACAAATGTCCAGCAGATATTATGTAGAATAAAATTCAACATTACCTTTAGCTTTACCCAGCTTCAGTATTGATGGGTATTCTAACTGCCAGAGCTATGCTCTGTAAGCTATTTTTGTATATTCTTTATTCTGTTCTTTGTTTTAGCCATAAAACAAAATATTTGCATAAAACCAGAAAGAGACACTTGGTGAAAAGTGTTTTCAGAAAAGGATCTTGGCTTTTACCAACTTGTAAGAAAAATATTTCTTGAGTGGAATGAATGGTATGGGACCTTGTTGCTTAATTAACTATACTGTCTGGCTCTTGCACCCAACACATTTGCATTTCTTTTCAGACCAAGCACTATATAAATGATATCTGGACTTGAAATCAAAGAACTTTATTAGAATTAATCTTGAATGGTGAAATAGAATAAAAAATGTATATGGTAAATGAAGTTACATTTCAGTTATGCCTATCCTAAACATCTTTAGATTTATAACACTACTTTGTAGAAGGATAATTTTGCATAAAACAGTTACATCTAATTATTACAGACATTCTTTCCCACAGAGTAACTTCTTTGTTTAATAGTTTAGCAACATACTTCACAGTTAGATTAAGGATCTCATTAAGGTTTTAACTGGTTGAAAGGTAAGCTCTTTTATATTTTTAAAAAAATTGTCACATTTATTGTATAGCAAAATATAAAAATACTAATAATCTTATTTTTTAATTTTTAGTTGTGCATTGATTTTTCCCTTCTCTCCTTCCCCCAACTACCAGACACTTCTCAAAGATTGTTTTTGAAATGAATTGTAACAACTTCACTGAAGGGGTAAGTTAGCACAATTATGTGCATAACTATCACCAACATTGATGATGATGATGATAATAATAATATAATAATAAAGATGTAATACAGTAGAAACAGATATTTTAAAGGATTTTTTTGTCTTGATATTAAGTCCTGCAGCAATCTCAACAATTCTCATAGTGCTTTGACTCTTTCATTATGCATGAAAGATTCTTTTGTGCTATAGTGAAATATAACTGGAAAGGAAAAGCAAAACAACAGATGGGGGTTAAAAAGGATTATAAAAGGGGTGGCTATAATACTGTTATTATTTCTTCAGCAGCAACCCAGACACTGAAGTGCCTAGACCAGAAAAATACTAATGGAATGTGTAAATGAGGCATGATTGGGTATAGCAGGATCAGGATGAAGTTTCTCAGAAATGGATGAAATTTGCTCTGTGTCCTTAGACCTTCTGTGAATTAAGGGCCCAATGCTGCAAGGTGCAGTATATTTCCTGACTTCAGTGGGACTGGAGAAAGACCTTAGCAGCCCTCACTAGGCACTCAGCACCTTTGGGTATCAGGCCCCGGGTTAACAAATGTAATAGCTTGTTAGCATCTTGTTGGCATGACAGTCACAAACCAAGCATTCTAGTCTAGATTAATGTAAGAGAATTAAATAAATTAAGTAGGTCTCTTAATGACAAATTTGAGATATTTTGGGCAGCCTTTTCATGGATGGATGAGCATTTTAAATTGCCTGTACATTTTCCAATTTGTATGGAGCGATTTAAGATGCTCATAAATTCGTTTTGTTCAATATTTGAAACATAAAAATTCACATCCACTCTGCTGCAAAGGATGTCACTGATTTGTGGCATCAAATGGGCATATAATATGCATACAGAAATCTCAAATTGTGTGTGCAATGAAATGCATTTATTTTGTTAGAGATCTGGGCCATTGGCCTTGTAAACTATGAGGGATAATTTTCAATATGTAGTCAAATATTCTCAAAATGAAACTAATTTAGCTTGAAAGTCTAATAACACTGGTGAATTTTAGCAAGGAAAATGAGAAGGTTGCAGAATGGCCATAATGGTTTTGTAAAGGCTGTATTCTGTACATGTAATTTCAAAAGGAAGGGAAGAAGCTGTGTATGTAAATTTGAAAAGGGAATCACATGGCTCAATAAAAAACTAGCAACACAATTTAATAAGATGCTAAGCAGATTTAACGGGAATTGAGGACTCGCAACAACTTGCAGTAACTGGCCCTAGCTTAGTGCCATTAGTCTTTTATCTTTGGAGATCTGATTGGAACCTCATTTATGTCATATGTGAAATAAGTTGTTTGTTCTCAGCCTAATTCTTGGTAAATGTTCAAATTTAAAATCAAACACCTCTACCATGTGGTGAAATGGGCAGCTTTTGTTAAGAAGAAGCCAGGGGCTGGATAGCAGGGACCTGCTGGTTTTGCTGGATAAGACATATGGAATCTTGCATAGTGCGTGCTTGCCTTGTATCAAGTTGGTATTGCCTAGTCTCTACTCAGTATAGGCATTCACTCACTTTCTGGGCACTGAATTAATTCATGTATGAACAGAAAAAGCGCACATTTCCTGCATTCTTCCAGATGTCCTGTTTATTTGCTCTAATATAAACTGCACTCTCAAATTGCCAAAACAGATTGGCAGGAGAGGTTGTTAACATGAGCTACAAGCTTAAAGCTTGAAGACTTTAGTTTAAAAGGTGGTTGATTGGTTGGTTTCAACTGGGAGAGAAGAATTGAATGAAAAGAAAGGAGCAAAACTGACAGCTACATGAACGTCTACATTTCACACAACTAACTCAAGCGTTAGAATAATCTGTAGCATGCCAAGAAGGAGGCAGGAAAAGCATGTAGAATCACACAGAAAAAGTGAGCATCATTGAAGGCAAAATTGAGTTTAACATTGCCTAGCAAGTGGCTGATATTTTTATCTGCTTAGACTTTTTCTTCCAAGCATGATGGCTTTCATATGTCATCTGGAAGGCGTACATTACATTTAACCAATGCCAAAAAACATTTATATTCATGTGCATAATTATAATTGAGCCAGATGAAAAATGTAGCTGCTGACATAAAAAATATTTCATAGACACTCACCAGTTTATGAACTGCAAGGAAATATTGTGCTGGGAGGGCTCAATCTTGCAAGGTGGTGATTTCCTTCCGGTTCCCTTGACACCACTAGTAATTAAGTATGCTGAGCAACTCCCAGAACTGCTCATTATCTTGTTGGACTGAGCCTAGAGTGTACAAAACTTCAGTTAAAGTAAATTACATGTAACACATTTAATTATTTTCCTATCATTTTACATCAATAACCCCCCCTTCCTCCCCTCCACACACACCTTTGTTGTTCCTTACATCAGCAGTAGACTGCAGCTTTCCGCTTTCTCCTGAGGCTATGGCATATCCCAAAATACCTTCTGATACTCAAACCTTATAATCCTATGGTGGAGATACTAGGACCCATTTCATCTGTCATCATAGTGAGTAGGCAGAAATAAATCTGCCTCCATCAGCAGGGTTCTGGCACATGATATGAGAGTGACTCAGCAAAAGAGCCTATTATTGCTGTCAGTGACTATGAATATTTATTGCGAACAGATTCTAAACCTTGGTAGCATGGATTAAAAAAAAATCTGGAAAATGATTGAACACACAGTTCAGGAATGGAGATGCAGGGAAAAACACAATTCAAGTAATATATAATAAGCACATGGAAAACTTCAAGACTATGTATTAAAATGTATAAAATTCCATCATATAAAACAAAGTTTTGATACATATTTCATCAAAAACCAAAAAAAAAAAAAAAAAAAAAAAAAAATTGGAAAAAGAGCATTGTTAAGGTTGCAACATCAAGCATACATAAATTAAGAAATGCCAGAATTAAGGCTGCCTGTGAAATCTTAATCCAGCCCCCTTGTACGTATGCATTATGATACAGTCTTTAGTTTTTAACTAAATGATTGCATACTATTTTTCCACACTACATAGGATGGCTGGTGTTCACTGAATGAGCCACTATTCAATATTTCCTTTTATCCTCATCACTGTGTGTGGCCCCATCCGTTATTTGCTGCATACCATCCAAATACAACACTGAACCCAGAACTATTAATTTCCTCATGAATTTCCTCATTTTTTATTGTGCTTTCATTGTAGTATTTTAAATTCACTGAAGTTTGTAAATAACTATCTTCAAAACACCGCATGAGAGGAGGGTGTATTATAATCTTAATTCTACACACGAGGAATTGAGGCACAGAGATTTAAGCCAAAATTGTCCAAAGTATCAACTAATTTTGGTTGATGCATCTGAGATGCCTCGGGCCTGATTTTTCAGAGTACTTATCATTATATAACAATTTATATGTTCAGCGCACAGCTCCCATTGACTTCTGTGGCAGTTGTGAGTGGTAATGCTTCTACAGTTCAGACCCTAGGTGTCTTAGGGCAGGTCTATACTGGCGGCAAAATTTGGCGGCAGTCGATGGGAGTTACACGGGCTACTTTGCGTAGCTTGCATAACTCCTGTTGACTTTGTAACTTCCCTTTAGTGCGCCGTCTCCACTGCGTTGCGCCAATGGGAAATGCGTTCCTGTCGACGCAGCATTACACATTTTTTTTGGAGATGGTTTTAATAGATTGACTTCCGGATCGATTGAGCGTGTCTTCACTGTCGCTCAATCGATCCGGAGAAATGGATCTGATGATGGCAAATTTGCTGCCGTCAGTGTATACCTTAGGTTGGTTACTCGGAAAACTAACATTCAGCAGTCACCTATAACATTTTCTTTTCATTTGACTCGCCCAGTACCATATAGGAATTCTGTGGCAGATGCTTGGATAGAATCTAATTCTTCAGGGTGCCATTCAACAGCCTTGCTCACAAGATCATCCTTTCTTTTCCTACAGCTCCCTGCCTCAGTCACCATACTCCTTCCAGCTTCTCCAACAAATGAGGCAGCAGTCCTACAGAGAACAGTTTCCTTCACTACACAACCCTGATTCCTCCCCAAAGCAGGCCCATCCTGTGTGCTGAAGGAGATAAAGTCCTGTGGAAAAAGTAGTATGTGATTCTGTAATTAAAGACTGGTGCTAGAATGTTGTGTACAGTTCTGGTATCCACATTTTTAAAAGGATGTAGAAAAAATGAAGCAGATACAGAAAAGAGCCACAAAAATGATTTGATTGCCGGAGAAAATACTTTACAGTGAGAGACCTAAAGAGCTCACTCTGTTTATCTTAACAGAAAGATGGAGCGGTGACTTGATTACAGTGTATAAGTACCTTAAGAAGAAGAAACTATCAGGTGCTAATCGGCTCTTTAATTTAGCTGAGAAAGGCATAGCAAGAACTAATGGCTGGAAGCTGAAGCCAGACAAATTCAAACTAGAAATAAGGAATAAATTTTTTAAATGAGGTTGATTAACCATTAGAACAAACTATTAAGAATAGTGGAAGATTGCCCATCTCTAGATGTCCCCACTTCAAGACGATATGCCTTTCTGGATATGTTTTAGCCAAACACAAGTTATGCTTTAGTCAAACATAAAAACATAGGTTATTAGGATCAATATAGGGTAACTGGATGATATTTAAGGATATGTGACATACAGGTCAGACTAGTTATATAATGGCCTTAAAGTTATAATGGCCTTAAACTCTATGAATATATGAATAAGAGTGAATGATAATGCTTATGCACAAGCGGGCCAAATTAAGGTTCCACAGGCAAATTTATTTCTGGCATTTCTTAACTTTTGAATGCTTGATTTTATAACCTTCATGTTCTTTTAACTATTAAAAATGTAACATCCTAAGTTTCTGTTAATAACTTTTTTATTAACTTTTTTTCTGTTAATAACTTAAAAAATATATGAAATTAATCATATTAGTTTATATTGATCCCCCAGACCGTACATGGGTCATCATCAGGGTTGGGATCTTTAGATTCACAGTTCAGTTCCCTACCACTTGAGCTAATGGAATAATGGTAGCAGTACTACTTGGACCTGCCACTAGAGGGGGGAGGGAGACGCACACTTCGCCAGTGAGTTTCACAGCTCTTTGGTAGACAGCAAAGGAATGCTGAGAATCAGGAATAATATGTTCAGTTCCAGGTTCTGCAAGGGAGTGTTCTCTGGTGGTTACAGACATTCCCACCCCACAAGCCCCCCACTTTTCCTCTTCTGTTTCTACCTCCCTTTCCTGCCTCCTGTTCCCTACCCTGCTGCTATCCCTCCTTTTTTTGCCCATTTCCTCCCGGCTCCCATACACCTTCCTCTGCTCCTGTCCCTGTCCAACCTCTTGTTCATGGTTCCTCCACTTTTGCTTCTATTGTCCCACCGACCCGTGTGCTCCTGCCTCTCTCTTACCATCTTGTTCCTATCCTCTGTTCTGGTTGTTTGCTCTGTCCACTCTCCCACACAGGCTTCTATTCATCCTCATTAGCTCCACCTGCTGCCCCTGCCCTACATCTCACTTTCTGTATTCAAGTCTGGTAGCTTCTTTCTTCGTCTCTACACCACCTGGGTGCCAGCAGAAGGAGCTTTGAGAACACATTCTGCTCTCCATTCCTGTGACAAGAGCCACAGTAGCCCTCTGTGTTTGGGAGATGCAATTGCATGAAAAGTACTGCTCAGGCCCTGCATCCCTGGCCTGGAGCATGCTCAGTTGCTCTTTCAGGATGTATGGGTATTCTGGTCAGCACACAGGAGCTTGGAGTGAGGTGGGGTGGGGCACCATGCTCAGTAAAGATGAATTGAATTGCCAAATTCTAACATCTCTACTGAAACTGTGATTTTTTCCAGAGGCTTAAAACTTTGAGCAAATTTTCATGGATGGCAAAAGACATATCCCTACACCACAGTGACCATCCCTGCCAAATTTATACTCCCTGCTCCAAAGAATGGAGGTTCTAGAGCGTCTCAATGATGCGGTTGTAAGAATTTTTTTAAACATGGACAAAACAACATATTTTTCCCTAACCTCATTCTTGGAAGCAGCTGCTCTGTTTTCGCTAAAACTTTAACATTTAAAATAAAATAAAATAAATCATCCTGTGGCTGACACCAGGCATGGAAAGTATCAGCTTGAGTGGTTAAGTTTGGCAAACTTATAATAATTGAAAATAGATTCTTATAATGGAAAGCACTGAGCAAACTTAACTATAGCCATCACTACCTGTTCCACATATAATTATATTATACATACAAATTCAGATGAGTTCTGAAGTGAGAAAAAAAATCTGTTGAAATTTCACAGATATTATACCTAAATTTATATTGAGCTGCTCTGCTGGTAAGCTAAAAAATATGTGAGAGAAACACCACATCAGCAAATGGTCTGAAATGGAAGTACTGTTTTCTCAGACAGAGGTACATTGTATATCGAATACAGGCTTTGGAAACTGACAACAGATTTTGGAAGAATTCATTATTGTTGAAAGGTTCCCTTTGAACCTGTGAACAATGATAAATGGCTGCGAAAGAACCCTTACAATTCTGAGATCACATTTATCTTGGAAGATTTCTGGGGTAAGAGGAAATATTTTAAGTGAAGTGAAGGTCCAGAATTAGAAGCAAGCATATGTGGTACCTACATTCAAGAACAGGCCTTAGGTATGTTATGAAATGATAATTTTTAATTTACAGGCTTATCAATTTAGCATATAGCATACCATGATTTATTCTACAGACTAGGTTAGAAAAGCTCTGCTTTCTCTATTTTTATAACAAATAATTTGTATACCAGTGGTATATATTACATGGGTTTACATATAATTTCAGAAAGTTTTTATAAAGTTTCTGAAAGAGTCTGATGTTAAGATTTAAAGATATAGTAGTGATTTATAATAAAATAGCCATTGATGGGAAGTTGCCCATTTACCAAAAATCATAGAAGGTACTGATTTAAAACATGTACAAAGTTGTAGTCATCTCTCTAATTCTGGTTTAAATAGTAACTTTGACAGGATGACTGTAACATTGTTCACTATGCTGACAATATGAAATTATACTGTGTGGTGGACACAAAACAAGCAGTCAAGAAAAATCCCCAAAGGCATACATTTTCTATACTATATAATTTGGTCAACATTCATGAGAAATGTATGCTAACTGTAAATTGGTTGCAAAACTGTAGAATTTAAGTGCAATTAGATCAAATATTAGCCTAAATATTTGGACCGAAACCTTAAATAAATCATTTTTCCTTAAAAAGCCTAAGCATTACAGAGAAGCAATTAAAATGTTTCTTTAGGATAGATTAGAGCAATGGTATTCAAGTCCAAAGTTAGAGCCATTACAACATTGTGTTCATTTTTGTCACTATATAATATGTGATAAATCACTTAAATGAATCTCTGTATTTGGGTTTGTGGGAGGCTTTGCATGAGGGATCCTCTAATTCAGTAAGAATGTTCTACTAAAACTACTCTATTCAGTCTAGAGGAAAGAAGGAGGACCTGATTTTCTTCTTATGATTTAACAAAGTAATCTGGTCAGAAGGCACAAAGGAAAAAGATTGAGCAAATAAGAGATCAGTTCCCAAATCTCAAGAGGTATCGTACAGTATTCATATTGAATTGCAAGGCCAAGGCAAAATGTTATTACCTGAGGAAGCTAGTAGTTTCTTGAATTACTAGTTTTCTATGTGCAAGACACAATCTCATGAACCTTTTCTTAATTTATAATGGTTTCTTTGTGTTGTCAACAAAGACATTTGTAATATGTTATGATTTAGAGCTTGGGATGTGCATGTATTTAATAGGAAGTTCAAATACTATATCCAGAGGCTAAACTGGTACACCGACATGTAACGGCCAATTTTATGCACCTACTTATGTCCTTACAATTTTTGCTTTTTTGCCTTTGCAACTAGACAGTGTTGCCATGGTATCCACAGTTGTCCCTATGCTTCCCTAAGCTATATTTTGTAGGAGTACCGCAATAACAGTTAGTTATAAAGGCAATTGAAATTGTTTTCAGAATAACCACTTACATGTCAATTTGTGGTTTTTACTGAAGAATATGAAAGTCCGATTAAAGCCTTATATTTAAAACATGGGCCTTTAGTAGTTTTCACAACGTAAGAGGAGAGGAAACTTGGCAGGTTTCTGATATAGAGCATGAGCTAGTAAATTATGTTAAATATATTGCATTTGACTTTGTGTTACTAAGTTACTAAATTATACAGGGAATCAGAAAGTTACTGAAAGCAGATTTTTTTTCCTTCAGTGGCTTTTTCAGTACCTCACAGTGTGAGATGAATGAAGTAATTAATTTTTCTGTTGTAAAATAAGGTTTTCAGCTAAATAACAAAATGAATGTATTTTTATGTGATTGGCTTTTTCTCTCTTTATTTATAGAATTTCAATATCTTTTAAGTAATAAAGAAACAAGGCCACATTTCTGATTTTAACTGATGAATTCTTGTGAAGTGAGTGTATTTGTATGTAGTAAGAAAGGAACACTTACTAAAGTTAAGTTTTCAAAATTAGCAAAAATTAACTGACTTAAAAGCTGGAGCCCATTATTTAGGCTTTTTCAGGTATTCCTGTGTACCTTCTTAGAAGAAAAAGTTTTCTTTTAGTTTTCCTGAATGGGTATGAGTCTTTTCATAGTTCCAACACTTCAGCCTTTAATGCTATCTTATTTTTTATGCTTTTGTGCTTTTCAGCAATTGCTAGGGTGGCATTTTAAGCAGTAAACCTCCTGCTGGAGAACAAGATGCTCTGTTTCTTCTAAAGCCATCTCTAATCCGGATTCCTTGTGATCTGAATATCTCACCCCTAAAATGCTCTCAGATTGCACTGACCTTGGAGGCAGGGGTATTCGATTCTTTATGACGCTCAGGGTTTTTTTGCATGTTAACACGTCTGTGATTTCCTTAGTCTGTCAGTGGTTGCATTAGTTGTGACAAAGCTAATACTTTATTAAGTCAATGTGATTAAACTTTTAAAACTCCCTAATGTAAGAGGGGAGGTGGAAAAAGTATGTGACATTTCTGTTTGTCCTACAAAGATGTCGGAGGATAAGAGTTTGCCCTTCCAATAAGAAGATTAGAATGATACTACTACTATTTTCTAACCTCTTTTGCTCTCAATATTATCAGAATTACTATATAGGTAGAGAAGTGTGCTTTTTTGAAAAGGCTTTGTCTCCAGTCTGTGCTAGCAACCACAATATTTTTGAGTCTTTGGGGTGTTTTTGTTTTTCTTTCTTGGGCTTTGCACAAAGAAGAGACAGATTCCACAGTGGAGAAATTGCTGTGAAAATGGTAAAATATGTTGGATCAAATTGGTACATTCCTTTGACTAATCATAGTGTTTAGTTATGCACTGGAATACATAGCTAACAGGAACTGGTGGGCTTGCTCAGCTCTGTTTCATATAAATTCTGAAGGTGTTAAGAGAGTGGGGTTATGCTGGCATTTCCTGAGTAAAGAGCACTTCAACTGTGTTACACAGGATGTTCCTGATTTTAAGCTAATTGCAGTTGGGTACGATTCAGTTCCTAGAGAAGTTCTAGGTGGTAGCAGTGCAGATTTTGCTGGAGATATTACTAAAAGGTTGAATTTTATTCCCTGTTGGAGGAAAACAACAGCTAAACTTAATTTACAAGAGCAGTGAATGTTGCATCATACTGTACATCTAATAGTAAGAGACAGGTCCCTAATTTAAAGCGTATGCATACTGTTGCAGCCGGGGCACCATATACTCTGCAGCCCAATGGGACCAAATTCTGAAGCAAGAGCCATAGCAGTGTTAATTTATTTTTTCTCCATTAATTCTTCATATCCATCCTCTCACACCTACAAAATATACAATTATGGATCATAAAACGGAAATTAGCCAATGATTATTCTCAACATTTTTCCCCATTATGCTGTCTAGTCAGTCTGTCTCCACACCCCTCTGCTGTTGTCACACCACAATATTGTCTAAGTGGCTGGCTCGAAATCTCCTTGCCCCCCATACTTGCCAAAAGGAGTGAGGAGTTTGTGGTCAGTTCAATGGCTCATTTTCCTTGCCCTTGGCTGCTGTGCTCAGCCTTCCCAGATCACCAGAATGCACTTTTGTCTCTTCCTGCTCTCCCTGACTATAGACTGAAGTCTAACTCTGTCTCCCTGACTCCCTAATGCCTGGCTATATGAGACCATGCGGGGAGAGTGCAGAGTAATCCAATTAACTGCCCTTGTGAAGAAAGCTGGCAAAAGTGCTGGCCGGTCAGGAAGTCAGAAAACAAAACACTGGGTGCATAGCTGCAGTCAAGTGGACAATTCCATGTCAGAATGCTGAATTCCATCCCATTTTGGAAAAATACCAGATTGTATAGCCACAGAATTGTGGAGTCCATAATATCCTGGCCGAGATAAATAGAGCTCTTGGAGTTATCATTTCAGGTTCTCTGCAGACTAAAGCGATATCTACACTGAGGCTACATCTTGACTACCAAATTCGCCATTGTCAGATCGATTTCTCTGGATCGACTGAGCGGTCAGTGAAGACCCGCTCAGTCGATCCAGGAATCGACGTATTAAGACCTCCTTCTCAAGCGGCGTAGTGCTGCGTCGACAGGAACACGGTTCCCGTCGGTACAGTGCAGTGAAGACGGTGCGCAGAAGAGAAGCAGAGAAGTCGACGGGAGTTACGCAAGTTTTCTGCGTAGCTTGCGTAACTCCGGTCGACTGCCGCTGAATCTTGAAGGTAAGTGTAGACAAGCCCTGAAAGGTAGGCGTCTGATTGCCCAGCTTGCTTACATATACTCGCATAAGCTCTCATCAAGCTAGTGCAAGTGTAGACAATTGTCAGCAGAGGCAGCGCTTAGCCATGCAAAGTACAACCCCTCTCCTCACCTCCTCCCGAAACTGGTGTGCTTGTACTCATCGCGACTAAGCCGTGCCTCCACAGCTGTTCTCTGTGCTACCATGGCTACACTGCTATTAGCTTAATAAGAGCTAGCGTGAGTATGTGTACATGAGCTGGGAAATCGCAACCCTAGCTCTTAGTGTAGACATAGCTTTAGGCAAATTTTATTTTGCAAACAGTTCACATTTCCAAGGTTATCTTTGCATCCAGAAAGTTTAGATACATAATTTTTGTTTAGGTGAAAACAGATTTTGGAGCAAAATTATGTGGCAAATTACATAGCCATAGAATTGAGGAATACTGTGTGCTTCATGATCTAGCTGCATTGGCTGCCTGCCAAGAAGCATGCGAAGTGTTGGTTTTAGCCTATGGAATTTTTAAATAGCTTAGGAACTATCACCTCTCTCCCTTGTAATCCTGCCACAGCCAAGGTCAACTGAGGTGCTTGAACTTAAGCTCCCTTAGGCCAGGTCCGCACTAGAAAAGATTTGCCAGTATAACTTGATTGGTATAGATAGACTGGCAAATCCTCCTCGTATAGACACAAGTTTTGCCAGCATAACTTATACCAGTTCCCTAAACGAAAGAAGCTGTATGGCAAAAGCATGTTTTTGCTGGTATAGCTGATCTACACTAGGGCTTTTTGCCAAAATAAAAAGCACCCCTCCCCCAAACAAAAAACCAACACTCGCCCCAGTGATGTTGTTATACCACCAAATGTTTCTGGTGTAGAAATGGCCTTAGTTTAGGAGAGGAAGCACAGCTCATCCTCCTTGAGAGCCTCTCAACTTTGAAGGTTGTTTTTTGGGACAGGGATCTAGGGAGTGCAATGTTTTGTAGGGACGTGTGTTTGGGGAAAGGTAGAATTTTTGCGGGAGCTGATGTGGGGGAGATTGGTTATTATTGGTTGGTTTATGCTATTTGTGACTGTTTGACTTTGTTTTTAATGATTTATTGGACTGCCTAAAGTCTAGACTTTATATGTTGAAATCTAAATAAAATGAATAACATTTTGGCCCTACTCATTGTGCAGTATAGATTGATATTTACTTTGTCTCACATCACTCCGGGTTCCCTTTTGGAATAATACAGTATGTATCAGAATTAACTAGCGGAAACAATTCTGTATGAAACTTGACAAAGCCGAAAATATTAAGACTCCTGGAGAATATAATATAAATTAATCTCTGTTGGAGAAATAAGGTGAATTTCCCTAAGTAAAGTTAAACACCACTGTAAACCTATTACAACAGAATACCCTACATTTTTCACAATTTTTTTAAAAAGTTGTAGCAGTGAGTACCTGTGGATATAGTGGTGTTTTCTGTAACTTTTCCACTCAAACTTTTGTTGTAGTGACATAATACAATGGTCAAACCAATTAGCCGGGTAATTTCACGGATAACTTATTAGATAGTTTTTTAATGCTGAAATTCAAGATGAAGCCAGACAATTTCAAATTTTATATGTATGTAATATATAATATGTAATAATAACCTTTTACTTCTGCTACGGTTACTGAATTATTGTTGTATGAGGCACTGTCAAACATATATGAGACTCACTCTCTGACCCAGAGTGTTTCAGATATACTTGGCTAAATATATTCCTGTTAATAGATTATTTAAAGTGGAGAAAGAAACATACTACTTAATGTTTCCCTCCAAAACATATTGGTGGAAAACATCCTTCTGTTGAAGAAGAGCTGCATGAATTGACTGGCTGACAGAATTGCTACTTCTGTATGAGCTAGCTGTGTTTTTGCAGAGGAACACATGAGAAGCTAATACTGCTGTCTTCATTGCATTCCTAGCACTCCTAGTCCAGGATTAAGATGGAGTTTTGAAGAGGAATACCCCACACAGTAGAGAATTGTACTACCAGTCAGCTGTCAGACTGACCCCAGTTAACCCACTTTAAGGTTTTAAATGTAACCATAATTGGGTGCAGTGGTAAACCAAGGCTCTTTTGCAATACATTTTTGCCTGCTTTCATAGTTTTTAAATTGTGCATGACAGTTTTACAGATCTTCATGCTCTGTGCCTTTGGTTCACTCCAATTGAATAAATGTTGCCTTTTCCCTCTTTTTTTTTTTGAGACTCAGAGTCCACAATTGCTTATGTGAGACCCAGAAATCTGGTGCAGGTACTAGTCAACATAATTTACTACTAAAGAGGCCTGGCATCTGATCATTTATTTAAGGTGTCAGCATGTTCTTGAACATAGAGTGGATGCTCTAATGGATCACAGGCTATTTTGTAGCAGTTACTGTGGCCCTGGTTTGAAGCTTTCTCAGCAGATTGCAGAAGTGTTATCTTAAAACTGGGAGAAGAGCAGAAGTGATTATGAAAGATGATATTCAGAACACATTAGTTGTCATTCACTTCATTTTTTAATGCTGTCGTATCTATGGAGGAAAAAAGCCAAACATAATTTCTTTGGGAATACATTTTTTAAAAATGTGCCTATTATTTAGTAGACCTTTGCAGCAACCACTTAGCAAATTTAGGCTTTATTCACTTCTTGCTTACTGCACAGCTATGGTACTATCTAGTGATCATTGACTTAACTGTTTTACCTTTTTCTTCAGCTAAGTATATTTAGTATGTTAAGCTAATTTGGGCTTGATCCTACAGTCAAATACCCAATAATATTCTATCTATGTAAGGACTGTAGCAAGCTACAGAATTTTCTAAAAAATAAGAGATAATGTCATACAGATTTCAGCTGTCTAGGTAACACTTAACACATCTTCCAATATGTCACGTATCACAAAATGATGGCAGTTGTTTTTGCAGATCCCAAAATGTTTTTTAGTTATATGAAGTCAATAGAAAGATAATCTGCAGGATGACCTATTGCACCAAGTTCTACTTTGCACAGGTCCCTCTGATATGTTTGTTTGTTTTGTTTGTAAGTATTGGCCACTTAATTGTATTCTTTAAAAGCCTTTTATTTTTTACTGATTTACAAATTTAATTTCACTGCAAATTCAGTGACCATGGGTATCTTCAGTTTCCTGGACCA
Organism: Emydura macquarii macquarii; assembly: GCF_026122565.2. Classification (NCBI taxonomy): domain Eukaryota; kingdom Metazoa; phylum Chordata; order Testudines; family Chelidae; genus Emydura; species Emydura macquarii. The sequence goes on along the minus strand of NW_027132559.1, from coordinate 40,059,695 downwards.
TTCCTAATTTTCAGGAAACTGACCGATAGATATGGAAATGTTGTGATGTTTCTGTGCTTGCTACCTGACATGGTTGCCATTGCACTGATGGCTGATTATAAAACGTCTTTCCTTCTTCCCTTGAACTGAATATCAGGAACTCTGACAAATTGGTTTGGATGCATAAAAAATAAAATATCAACGGCAACCATGGATTTATCATCATTTTCAAAGGAAGTTTTGCATGATGGTTTGGTGTACATCTGAGATGGTTAGCCAACTGTTCATCCCAGTTTCCAAATTATTTTGACCGGTATGTTTTTGGTAATCAATTATAAATAGCAGTATACTGTCAGAGGCCAGGAGTGTGGTAGATAGATATACGGAAAGGTCTTCCTCCTCCACTGGAAGGACTGATTGCCCTTTCTAGAGTTTAAATAGTCACTGCTGAACTAAGTCTGAATTGAGATTTCCATTTATTACTTGTACTGATGGATGGTTCTGCATTGGAGTAATAATGCTATTTAATTCACCAATGAAAACTGTACCCTTCTCTATTGTGCAAGTAATGATTTGAGGTGTAGTTTTGTTTTTTTATCTAAGTCACTTTCATTTTTTCTTCTTAAACAGGAGTCTCAGATACAAATCCAGCAAGTGATTCAGTAATCAAACCATTCCAATTATGTCAGACTTCTTTGTGGTTCCTTTCATGTCATAATTGTATAACTGAAGTGTACATCATAATTAAGTGAACATTTTGTTTGTTCAATAGTGATAAAAAAATCAGAGGTACCTTATGTTGCAAAGCTAGACACTGATGAGCCAAGTGAAGAATCATAACATCAAAGACTCATGGTGACTCCATGAAAGAAAATGAAAATACTAAAGCTTTCTTGGATATAATTCAGAAACTGAAGACCTGTTACTTATTTTGCTTCAATAGAAATTCATTAAAAAGGAGCAGTGGACTTTTTTTAAAAATCAAGAGTTTAATATCTTCAACTTCCAAAATAATTGCTATAATTAGAACATTGGTTCTTTAGCATAGGAAATTATGTAAATATTCTAAGTAGTCTTAAATTATTTGTTAAATTTATCCAAGATGCCGTTTTTGGTGCTTACTTTCATTTTTGTAAAATGCTTGATATTGGTATTATAAAGGATCTCATGCTGTAGTCCTTTCACAGGCAAAACTGCCATTGACTTCAGTGGGTTCTGCATGTGTTAGGGTTTACAGGAACATAAATTGTAGCATTTTAATATCAGTAAAATGGTTTTCATGAACAATGAATAATTTGTTATAAGTAATGGAAAATATCAAAAGGAGCTAGTTGTCACAAAGTGTTATATTCCCTTACTTCATGTTAAAGAAGATTGTATATGGATTGAAGACCATTGACCATTATTCACAAATGTCATAGAGTCAACCCCATGGGACAAGTGGTCCTTGGAGGTTCTGTGTTCTCAGGCAAACTTTGTGGCATGCCTTTGAAAAGAAACCATCAATTTCCACTGTACATTTCTAAACATAACAATTTTTGGTTAAATTCTGGGGAATGTTGTAAATTAAACACCTGGACCTGATTTGTTTATGCCTCAGTCTAGCCATCTAACAGGATAAGTCACTGGCCAAACTACCCCCATGAGAGGTCACTTTTGAAGAGTATGTTGAAGAACATCTTGGCAAACAAAGATTTGGGTTTCTTTGCACATAGGTAAACAAGATATTGGATCACAATTGCAATATGCATGGAAAAATGTGGATGATGAACTACTTCCTGTATTCTTCAAGGACCCAATGGTATCTGTGCTTATACAAGACCTCATTTGTGCTGTGGCAGTAGGGGCCATTGCACAATCAGCTGTGTCTGTAGTCAGAGCAATCTTCTCTGCTTAGAACTTGGAACATGTCAAGGCAATGAAGACTATAGTAAACCACGCATTCTCAATAGAGATCATAATGATGAACAAGATTATGATGATGATGACTAGAAATGTCACCGGTGCTGTTACATTTCAATTATACCTTTACAAATTTATTATTAGATTTTGTTTTACCCTTTCGATTGTTACGATGCTTTGCGGTTATAAAAAAAATCCAATTTTATGTCTTGGAATAATACATAGTAATTAAACTAACAGAAACAAATTGAAATATTTCAAAGTAGTCATTTTAATGTGTTGATGGTGTCAGTTTATCCCCATGCTTATGCTAACAGGATCACTTGACAGATCCATATCTTAAATCATCTTAAAGTAGCCATAATAAGCTTTCAAATGATGTATGATGTGCATGTGTGTAGAGAGGGTACCTTAAGTTGATTAATTTGGTGGTGTCTGCTGTTTGCCTGTCTATCCCATGACACATGCACCACAATCTGTTCCTTCAACCCCCCCTTTGCCACTGGAAAATATAAGGCAGAGAGGAGAGATCAAAGGGCTCAAAGTGGCTGATCAGCTACCCCCTATTCCCTGCTCATGGACTGCTGGGTTATGAGTTAGTCCTTATTTTGGGGCTGCACAAAAATGAGGGGACATTCTGCTCCTCTCTTATTCCTCCTTTCCTTGTAATAGCACTGTGACTCTCCACTTACTGGTGCAGTATTTTCTCATCCTTGACTGCTGCTAAGGGGAAGGAATTGTGGTTGTTTCATCTGCAGTGCTTGTCATTTGCTCTGTTGACGTGCTTTTCTAACCATTGCATTTTTTTCTTTTTGACTTGGATTAGGATACTACTTCAATGAACTTGTGGTTGTGTTGTTTCTGCATTCCTTTGCTTAATGCTTTACACACCGGTAGGATCGTACTTCTAATATGAACTAGACTATTCCTAATGGTCATAGATTTACAAAAGTTTTTTTGCCCTAATATGTAAAGGCTGTTTTAGTTTTTATGGTGCTAAAGCATCAGACTCGATGGTGAAAAGTTAGGATTCTGTGATTGTTTTTAAATCAAATCTGTACCATCAGGGAAAATTCACTTGTCTGCAAGTAAGGCATATTTTTAACTGCTGAGAGCAATGTTTATTTATGTTACATCCACCACTTCAGGTGACCCTGGCTTCTTAAGAATGCACTGTAGATAATAACTTTTTGAATTCAAGTTTTGAAGCCTAAGATCTATTGGGTGAATAAAGTGGTACTTAGCTGCTGCTGGAAGAATAAATGTTAAACAAACCTTTATTTCCCAATAGACATTTAAAAATATTTGCTTAATGTGGTTTCTTCAAAGGTAATTTACATGCTATTTTTTTTTACATGATATTTTTAAAGGAAATCTGCTGCAAAATCCAGGCAAAATCTAGTTAAATAATAATAATTATAGGGCTAATAATAATCAGATTCTTAAAAAAACCAATCAAACAAATCTAACCAAACACAGATCTATATTTCTTTCTTTATTGCACTCATTTCCCTTTTAGTAGTTAGTTTCAGTCATTCATTCTTTATTGGAATGACCTTTTTAAGACTACTTTGCTCTAATTGAATTTTCTTTTGGTTTCATGAAAGTCTTGTTCATGCAAAGTGTTCTGCCAGTGTCTCTGTCTTGTTACTCAGAACCCTTCAGCACTAGCTGCTCCTAAATCTGTAGCTCTGGCAGATGGGGTAGTAAATTCTTTCAAGTCAGCACATAGGGATTCAAAGCTCCTTAAATTCTTGCTGTTATTTGCCTTCACTGTGTTTCTGGTTCAACCTCATTCATTCATTCATTCATTCAGTTATGGAATTTTGCTAGAACTAATTTTTTAAAAAGTCTCATTAAAAATAAGTTAATTTTATTACCAAAATACAGATAACTGAAGCGGTGATGTTATACTTAGTCTAAAACCAGTGAAAATATAATAGTAATTAATGCTAGTATGTTTTGTTTATTTTAAGATGCTGGGCAATACATGTATCTAAAGATAGCAAACTATCCCAGCTGAGATCTCTTTTGTGGAATTGAGAGGGAAACTTTGCTCTTAATCCTTATTTAAAAAATAAAATAAAATCAATGGCACTAATTAATATGTGATAAATTTCTAGATTGGTACAAAATCTGTAATCTATAAACAAAAACTTAAACTCTATCATTGTACATATTTATTTACAAAGAAATACAAATAAAATTCTGAACGTATTTAGCTTCAAATAAGCCAAACCTCCTTTTTTAGTTTATTTAGCCTTCCTGTCAGCTTTGAAAGCCTGGAATGAGTCCATTTATTAACATGGGCCCTGATTGTAGAAACATTTACATGCATGAGTAACTATTAATATGAGCTCAGTGAGACTACACATGTCAGTAAATTGATTTGTGTATTTGCAGGACTGGGGCCCAACATCTGGGCATTATTTTTTTTTTCTGATGAATATCAATTTTGAGACTTTTTGGATAACTGAAAATCATAAAAATTTTTAGGTCAGGATCTGGAAGCAGCTACTAGTAGTCACTTTGTTCATCTTTCTGTTCAAAGGATAATTGATTTAATTATTACTGAACTATCTCTTTGAAGCATCTAGGGTAGTTTATTAGCTTGTTTGCTCTCATTTATAGTGGTAGTGTCTTGCCAACTGCAATGCCAAACAGGAATTGGAGTTAAGCACAGAAATATGTGCTGTATGTCCATGATACCTAGGCTGTGAGAGGGGGTCGGGTGGTATCCAGCACATGAATCATTAACTTTTCTTTCTAAAATTCTGTAGACTCCTATGAGTTCCTGAAAGATAATACAGAATATAATGCTTGCATGGAGTCTTACAGTGTATGTGATTGTCATGCTGTCTGGCATGGCCCATGACTGTGAGTGGCTATCTCAGGGCAAGCTGTCAAAAAGAGGGCAGACACCCCAAGCTGGTGGTGTGTCCTAAAATTAGCTTTCATCAAGCCAGTAACAAATGTGAACTCCTGGATCGCACTAAGAGTCTTACCATGGAGTCACAGATAGTTCCCCTTATAATCTCCAGTCTATCTTGCCCCCAGATAAACAGGACTTAGTGATAAATGGTCATTTACATCAGAAAACACATCATATTCAGTTTGCTTCCAATCCCAAGAGACTAGTCATGTACCCCAGATCAGTTGGTACCCTAGATCTTACACCAAAGACAACACCTGTAGCCAATCCTAGGAAAAAGAAATGAGTTATTTACAGGTTAAAAACAAGCAAGCATGTACACAAAAATGAGTTATCATCTAAATTGTAAGAATGACACAGTTGTAGTGATCTGTCAATTCAAAGTGTCTTTCAGGTCAGCCCTTTGGGATCTCTGGCATCAGTTTAGAGTCCCTTGCCCTTCAGAGTTTCAACAGCCAAAAAGACGCATTTTCTTCTTGTCAGGGATTTTTATTCCTTTCCCCCAGAGTTCAAGATGATAGGAAAGGAGTTCATGTGCATGTCTCCTGGTGGTGGTGGTAGTGGTAGGTGTGGGAGGAGGGCAATCAGTAAAGTCTCTTTGTCTGGTGTCTATGGGTCTTCTTTTATTGGGCAGGAGCTAACACTTCCTGTGGCAAACTAGTATTTCACACTTGGTAATGCTTCTCTCCTGACAGTGTGGTTTACAGTTTCAGAGCAAACAGTTTTATAGTTACAGAGCAAACACTTAAATATTTCCTCATTACATGGGATATAAATATTATAAGTGAGATTAATGCATGAAGCAACATACATGCATTTCATAGACTATAAACCCTAAATACATTCTTATAGACTAATACCTGTTTTGAGCAGAACTAACATACAGGTGACCTGGTTTGATCTCCAGCTATGAGATTGTCAGCTCTTAGCTAATGCCTGCAGCCTAGGCAAGAGCTGGCATCTGGCCTGCCAGCATCACTGATATCCCAGAATTATGGAGTCTGAGGCATCTCCAGTGAACCTGGAAGACCCAGCAGAGTCACAGAGGCTGAAAATCAGCAAAAGTTAAAACATATGCAGAGCCCAGGCTAAATATTCTGCACAGCCTCATGAGTGGGAGCATCTAGCACATACTTGTGTGCTCAGTTTCCCTTTTGGCTTTGCAATTCACCCTATGCTGATCTGCAGTTATGATTTCATTGACACTCATATTCACAGATACTGTGAGTGACCTTGACACCTTGCCACTACACCTGCTAAATAGTGGGATTCTACTGTGCCTTTTGTTGCAGCCCAAATGTGTTGTTATTTATTAAACAGCATATATAAAGAATTGTGAGTGCTTTATAGAGACTACGTTACGTTGCCCAATATGTGTATTTTATTTTTAACAGGTGTAACAGAGCTAGTTTGAAGATTAACAAATGTGGTAAATACAATTACATTCACTGTAGCTTTTACAGAGCCTGTGCTATTTGTTGGTTGTCTCAATGACTGTTCGCAAGTGTGTGCTGGTAAAATTCCATAGATGAAGTAGTACTGGCATTCCCTATTATTTTGACTAAAGTAACTGCTATATTAAACAATAAAACAAAGCAACTGTGACTAAAAAGAGTTTTAAAACAGCTAAACTTTTTCCCCGGATGTCTTGTTGGAATAATTTAGCTGGCTTTTCTAAGCAAAGCAAGCCATGATCAATTGGTTTCTATATAATATACATCCTCTTCTTGACACAGTCTTCCTAATTCATTTGTACTCATGCTTTTTAATGTTTTATTTGTTAGCTACTTCCCCTGCCCGCTAGCAAACTCAGTTTCCCCTCTCCACTCCTGCCCCATGCACTAAGGATGGGCATCTTGAATATCAGGTTAGAAATGAATACTCCCAGGGGAGGAGAAATATTAAGAAAATATACAAATAATTGAGTTAAGGATACTTAAAGCACCCATCCTTTTAAATACTGTGTGGACCATCCCTCACTGAACTCAAATACATATGGAGAAATTCTTTTTATCCAAGCTCCCCCAGTAATGACTTTTGGGAATCTAATAAATAGTGATTAAAATGATACATTATGGCCAAATCTTGCTCACCTTATTCTAAGGGGCAGTCTCCTGAAGACAATTACATTAGTAAGGAAAGGGGGATTGGCCCATTGGGTATCCAATAGATACTTATTTTTTGAAAGTGAAGGTAGATACTCAGAAAATAATTTTGAAAGCCTTGTGGGAAATGATGTTATGAGGGAGGCCTTTTAAGAAAATAAGAATATTAATACCTCAGGAACCAAGACATTGTTCTGTATGTATCCTTAAAATCTGCAAACCTGACCCACCTTCTGGAGTGTAGGAACTATTTTGTTCTCTAATGCAGGGCGAGAGTGACTCTCCACTCTGCAGCTCTGGAATAAGGCAGGTTAACAGGAGACAAACACAGACTGGGGCACAAAACATAGATTTCAAAACATAATTTTTAATGTGCAATCATCTTGGAATGGGTATGTTTTTAGTGGGGTATCACAGGGATTGGTTTTCAGCCCAAAGCTAAATAATATTTTTATCAGTAATCTGTAGGAAAATACAAAATCATTGTTGATAAAGTTTTCACTAATATTGGTGGAGCAGGAAATAATGATGAGGGCAGATCTGTATAGAGTGAGCTGGATTACTTGGTAAACTTGGTGCAGTCAAACAATATGTATTTTAATTAGGGCTGTCAATTAATCGCAGTTAACACAAGCAAAACAAATTAACTATATTAAAAAATAGTTGCGATTAATTGCAGTTTTAATTGCATAGTTAAAGAATAATAGAATATCAATTTAAATGTATTATAACTATTTTTGGATGTTTTTCTACATTTTCAAATATATTGATTTCAATTACAACACAGAATACAAAGTATGCAGTGCTCACTTTATATTACTATTTTTATTACAAATATTTACACTATGAAAAAGAAACAAAAGAAATAGTATTTTTCAAGTCACCTCATACAAGTACTGTAGGGCAATCTCTTTATCGTGAAAGTGCAATTTACAAATGTAGAATTATTCTTTTTTTTACATAAATACACTCAAAAAGAAAACAGTGTAAAACTTGAGCCTACAAGTCCACTCAGTCCTACTCCTTGTTTAGCCAATTGCTAAGACAAACAAATTCGTTTACATTTACGGGAGATAATGCTGCCCACTTCTTATTTACAATGTTATTTGAAAGTGAGAACAGGCATTCACATGGCACTATTGTAGCCAGCATTGCAAGGTATTTACATGCCAGACATGCTAAACATTTGTATGCCTCTTCATGCTTTAATCATCATTCCAGAGAACATGCTTCCACACTGAATTTAAATTGGTATTCTATTACTGTTTAACGGTATGATTAAAACTGCAATTAATCATGACTGATTTTTTTACCTCGTGATTAATTGCAATTTTTAAAAATAGTTTGACAGCCTTAATTTTAATATGGCCAAATGAAAGGTCATGTAATTAGGAACAAAGAATATGACATGCTCACAGGGTGGGTACTGTATCCTAGGAGCAGAGACCCTGAGAAGGAGTTGATGGTTGTGGTTAACCAATTGAACATGAGCTTCCACTAGAAATGCTGTGGCTCAAACGGTTAATGTGATACTTGATGTATGAATGGGGAATACTGAGTAGAAATAAGAATGATCTCTATATATGGTGTTAGTGAGATCAATGCTGGAATAGTGTCCAGTTCTGGTTCAGAGAAAAATTAAAAATTGAAGAACTGATATGAGGACTTGAAAACCAGCCTTACAGTGAAAGACTTAAAGAGCTCAGTCTTTTTAATTTAATCAAAAAGAAGGTTAAAAAAAGTGACTTGATCACGGTCTAGAATTACCTACATGGAAAGAATCTATCTGAAAGTGGGGGGCAATTTAATCTACCTGAGAAAAGTATAACAAAATCCAGTGGCTAGAAGCTGAGGCTAGACAAACTCAAATTGGAAATAAGGCACACTTTTCCCCCCCTAACAGTAGAAGTAACTAACCATGGAATAGTTTAGCAAGGAATGTGGATTCTCCATTGCTCAAAATATTTAAGTCAAGATATGGATGTCTTTCAAACAATATACCTTAGTTCAGTTACAAGTTACTGGATCTGATGCAGGACTTACTGGGTGGAATTCTATGGAGGTCAGGCTAGATTATCAGAATGGTCCTTTCTAGCCTTAAAATCTATGAATAATTTACCTCTGTAACTAGTGCCCTCAAGAATTCTGAGCGTGTGCATGATGCTTTAAATACGTCTCTTATTTTCTATATATTTCTCTCATGTATTTGAAAAATAAATAATAATTGTTTTGATTTACTGTTTATTTCAACTGTTCTGTTGGAGGAATGATAGTACTGTTATTTATCTTCATTTCCAGAATGAGACAGCTGCTGAGGAATGGATGGTCTTGGATCTAAAACCTGGGGTTGGGAGATCTGGGAGCTATTTCAGACTCTGGCACAGACTTGCTGGGCAAGCTACCTAGCCTTTTCCCCATCTGTCTATTTCCCCATCTGTCAAATGGGAATAATACCTGCTGACATCACTGGAGCATATTAGGCATAAGTCATTAACGTTTGTGAAATAATTCAATATCCTCAGATGGAAGTTGTTGGTGGAAAAACAATTTATTGATTATCACGAAAGGGAAATTTCTGTTGTGTTGTGTTGCTGTTGTGACAGAGCAGGAATGTAGCTCCGTCCAACCTACACTCAGAAATTGCACCAATTTAGCTAAATTGGCTTTACAAATTGATTTGGTTTAATCAGTGCAATCCCCTCATGTGGATACTCACCAGATTAAACTAAATCGATATTAGCTACTCTTAAACTGATTTAAGTGTCCACACATGGGGTTTCATTGATTTAATTAAAACAATTAAGTTAAATTGGTGCAATTTGTGTGCTTGTAGAGAAGCCCTCAGCAAAGACTGAACCCATGGAAATTGTCTGAATGCTATCTAGGGGTGGGGAAAGGAGACTATAAGTGGCGCAGACCAATAGTTAAAAAGCAGTCAATCAGTTACCCTTTTCCTTTCTCATTGTTTTAAATTTTGATATTACTAGAAGTTTTACTTGTGACTTCAGAGTTATAGTTATGTCTGTGACACAGTTAAGAAACTGAACAATCACTAGAGTCATCTTGCTGTTTCCTTTTGATTTGAGTCTGACTGAGAGAGATGTGTGCAAATGTCTCATGAAATATATACAGGGACATATAAGATGTGTCTACCCTTTGTGTTAAAACCACAGCAGTGACTCTCAGAGCTCGGGCCTAAATTCTCGGGCTCGTGGGGCTCACGCTACAATGATAAAAACAGCAAGATAGACACTGACTCAGGCTGCAGCTCAGGCTCTGAAGCCCACCCCCCTCTCCGAGTGTCAGAGTCAAAGCTCCAGCCCAAGTTGCAATGTGTAAACTCTGTTGTTAGGGAAGGTTTTAAAACGCAGTGTAGACATACCTTTAATGGTAACCAGTGTTTTTGCCATGAAGCTTTTTGAAAAAATTGGCGCTGGCCTCATAATGATGAACATCTCCATCAGTATGCATAATCCACAAAGCCAGTTGTAGCTCTGTGGTAAGGTTGGAAGCAAATAGTCTTTTTCCTTTCCCACTTACTGTCACGTAAGGCCAAATACAGGTCCCAGGGCAGAGCCTGAGGCTGTGTCTACACTGCAGCCTATGTCGGCAAAATTTATGTTGCTCAGGGGTGTGAATATTCTACTCCCTGTGTGACATAAGTTGTACTGACAGCGCTATGTTGGCAGGAGAGCTTCTCTGGCCGACACAGTTTCTGCCATGGTAAGGTGCTTCACCAGAGGCGCTGCAGTGGCACAGCTGTATCGGTACAGCTGTGCTGCTGCAGTGCTGTATGTATAGACATGACCTCAATAACTTACATGTGTGCTGAGGACCTCTCTGGCATTCCTGCACATTCTTCTGTTCACACTCTTCTCACCCTACACACTAATCTTTGTATGAAATATGCCTTTTGAGGTATCATTTGAAAACTAATAACTTGCTGGTCAATAATATGGCAAAATGTATGAAGCAACATTATATGTAATGTTATGAATTCCCCTTGTAGGATGTTATTAGCACACGTTCAAACCAGGAATCCTGCCTAGAAAAAAGTTTTTAAACAAAGGAATCTCTGCTTACCTTAATTTACATATAAGTAGTAAACCGGATCATCAAAGTAGGAGGGGAAGGAGATGGCATGACACAGAACAATTTGCATTTCAGCAAACACAAATGGATGAAGAAAGAACATGGAGCCTCTTTTACCACAAGACTCCTTGTCGCTTTCCTCACAGCTTGAATTAACTTCACTTTGAAGGGTAACCTTCAGAAGAATCCATTTCAAAGGTGGACTACAAAAGAATGGGGCAGAAAACCCCAAGTTATCTCGTTCACCTAAGAAGACAAAGGCATCAGCACCTTTGGGCCTATGAACTATAAACTTGTTTTACTATTAATCTAAAAACCACAGGGTTGTGTTTGTACTAATGTGGATGTCAACTCCAGTTAATGTGGCAAACTGGTGTATTGTGTCTCCTTAAAGGAGCAAATGAATCATATTACTTCTCTGATCTGTCCAGGAGAGGACAGGTTTTGGGAAAATTCAGGACTGGGAGTGTGTGGGGGTCCCCCTGCAAGTGATAACTGAAGCTGGTGGAAGCCAGAGTGGGGCTGTAGATTGGCTGCTGAAGTCAGAATTGCTGAGCCAGGGCTGTCAGCATACAGATACTCAGGGTACGACCTGCATGCTGAAAGGCTGATTGTGAGTGGCCCAGGTTGGGAGGTAAAACCACAAAACATTGTGAGGCACTCAAGGTTAAAGGGCAGGTGATGACACAACCCCTTACTGGTCTGGGCTGCACTCTAGAATGTGACAACCTCCCAAGGGATGAGAATTCCCTCTGTCCCTACTACAGCTTCAGGAGCCTTCATGGCTCCCAAGCTGCCATTCTGGTTTGTGGATCTGTGTGGGTGCTCTTCCCTTGATCAGCCACCAAAACTGCATTGCAGTCTGGGGGGGCAGCTGGTTTGAACTCCTTGCATAGAAACTTGGAATCCTACCTCCAAATTTCCCCTCTACCCACTCTAATGGAACCACACTAGTAAGAGATCTTGGAGACAATGTGAGGATGGAGGTGGTTTAGGATATGCTCCTTATCAATATCATTTCTTGAGTACCTTCTATCCAAGGATCTCAACATGCTTTATAGACGTCGGTTAATTTTCACAAGAAACGTAGTCAGTGTTACACATAGGGAGAATTCTGTTCAGAGACGTTAAGTGATTGCTCAAGGTCATAAAGGAAGCCTTTGGCAAAGCTAGGAATAGAATTCAGATCTCCTGATTTCTCAGCCCTAAGCTGTAACCACAAGGCTATCCATCCTTTCATTTGTAGATATATTCAGCTTTTCTTTAGTACAGGACTCTTTAAATTTATATCCAGGAATCCTGTTTTCATTTTTTTCTAACTTCTTAAAAACACAGTTTATAGGAATACTGTAAGGTTGGTGTGGTTTCTTTTTTAATATCATATATGTTTTTCATTTTCATGAATGGTGAATGAGGGAAGTAAAATTCAAGATAAGCAAAGCAAAAAAAAAAAAAAAAAAAAGAAAGAAAAAAAGTTAGCCAGCGTTTTAAAGGAGGAAAATCACTACTTTAAAATAAAATGTTTGTCAAAGACTGTATTAACTTTAGGTAGTTACTGCTCAAACTTAATGTACATATTAGCTATGGCAAAGGATAAAAGTGCAAAGAATTTTATTGTTAAATTGCTCAGTAAAAGCATAATATGTGAGATAAAACAGACACTCTTAAACTTGTTAAATTAAAGCTGTTATGCTGCAGTTTTTGTGTGTTGCCCTACTAAGAAATAATTCCCCGTTATATGCTGGTTTTATGTGGATAATAGATTAAATTCATTGTGCAGAAAGTCATAATTTTATTTTGCCTTATGAATTACCACTTTGTGTATGCCTTTTGGCATTTTCATTTAAATTACCTTTTCATCAAATGTGTTCTCGGTACCATGAACTCTCATTTTCAAAAGATTAACATGCAGAATAAATGCGCACAGAGGTATCTGGTAGTGACATTAGATGCATGTGTTGACCCTCTCTTAGCAGTTTTATTTCTCATATTGGTTTATATATTTTATTTCCTTAGAAAACAAAAAAAAAAAAATGGTGCTATTAATAAAATTAATGGCAAAGCTCAATGCAGTTTCTTAGCAGTTTAAAGAATTGTTTCTAAGTAGCAGATAAAATATATTTCACTGAGTGGTGGCTGTTTTTATCATTCGTTGCTCATGAGCAGGAATCTAGAATGTGCATTCTGCTTCACTAACTGCTCTTAACTGCACAATCAAAAGGGATATCTCTAATCCCAACTGGCCAGCTCTCAGAAAGCCATTTCATGCTTCCACACCTTACAGAATATAAGTAACCTTTTTGGGTGAACTATGTGTAATGCATTAGTATAGTAAACAAACTGGCTATGAACATCATACTTTTAAAGAGACCTTAGCCAAGCTTCTTATTTTGTGCTTGAAGTAATTTGTGGGTGAAAAATTAACAGTGACAGTTAATTGTGGACACAAATAATAGAATTAGTATCTAATATTTACCTTCAAATTACATAGATATGAACATATTATGACTTGTGCCTGCACTTTTGAGCACTGTTGTATTAATTTAAATGGAATACGTGGACCAAAGGTGTTGGCATAATCCAGTCACTGTTCAACATTAAATAGTGTTAAAAAAGGTCCAGGTTTCATTATATAGAGACATCAGCCTGCTTAGTACCATGGCAAACATACCATTAAAAATCCTTTTATTAAAGATAAAGAAAAAAAGGAAAAACAGTTAAAGCATTTGAAATATAAAGTATTAAATAAGGCTTTCATTTTAATAACATCCCTTGTTTCCTTTCCCTTTAGTTGGAGAGAGCTTTTAAAGGAGAAAATCCCTTGTTTGATAGTCTCTTAGATGGTAATAATTGTCCTTTTGGGTAAATGAGGAGAAGATAGTTGAGATGGGTTTGAGTTGCTGCTGTTGTTAAAGTCTGAACCCATTTCATCCCAGGTGATTTTTGGGATTCGCTGGAGCCAGTAGAGGTGGCGATGTCATCTCGGTCCTTCTTTCTGGTCCAGTCTGGTCAGGACATCACTCAGGATCAGGATGAAGATGATCAGGGTCCCAGGAGACTGTGGAGGCGGCGTAAGGTGACCAGATAGCAAGTGTGAAAAATCGGGACAGGAGTTGGGGGGTAATAGGCACCTATATAAGGCAAAGCCCTGAATATTGGGACTGTCCCTATAAAATTGGGACATCTGGTCATCCTAGCAGCAATGATGGTGTAGCACACTCCAGTAGCCAGTTTTTCTCCCCAAAGTCTTGTTGGGAGTTAAATTGGGAAACAGCTTTACAAGTGCACATTTCTTTATGTTCTGCAAATATACATTTGTCAGGGGATTTTTGTTACTCGAAGTTCAAAGTCTTCTATTTTTAATTTCTACCAAATCTTGTTAATGCTTTTCCTGTTACAGATTTTGAGGTGCCTGTGTTTTAGGGTCTTAATATTTAGTTGCTCCAACAGTCTCTTTCTTTAAGGACACACAAAGGAGTGATGGGTGAAACAGCCCATCCTCTGATTATTTTGTCTAGTTTCTAACACACCAATTTTGGTTCAGATTTCTTGTTTCATAATTTTCTTGTTTACCAAGAATGATCTTAACACAGTCCAGGGGCAATATCAATTGGCCTTTTTATTTGGACTAATTCAGTCTGTCTTGCTTTTGTACCTTTTCTCATCAACTTCTATTGTTATAAGTTCTTAGGACATCTTATGAACTTACACTCGCTATTTACAATTGAACTCATAGTTAGGGTAAATTTGTAAGGACCAACTATCACAATAGCACCCAGTTAATTTTGGGAGTAAAATTAGGTACTGTTCCTGATCCATGTGGGTGGACACCTGTGCCTGCACAGAGCTTCATTAACTTTAGTGAGGCTCAACCTGGGTGGAGGTGTTTACTTGCAGGGACATCATTGCAGGAACAGGCCCATATTGGCTGTTTAAAAAAAAAAAAAAAAATCTGTCGGTATAAAACTGGATAAAGCCTACAACATTTTTGTACTCTATGTTTTACCACCTTTTAAAGGTAAAATGAGATAGTAACTGTCTGTACTCTTAATTTACCAGAAAGATGTGGAGCTGGATTCTACTCAGATACACATGAGTGTGGCCATGTGTGATGTGGAAGTACATCATTTAAGAGAGGTTGTTTGTTATGTCATGATCCTGCAGTAGGACACACATGTAAGACCCACATTTACATAGTCCCATTGATTTCAGTGGAACTTCATATAGATGTAAGGAAATGCCTGCACAGATCTCATTGAAGGGTTAGGTCTGCCAATTCTCGCTGGTTTGTATGCTGGTGTTGCAGAGACCTATACTAAAGAATTTCTGCAAATGAAACACAAGAAGGTGAGTGGAAGCTTGAAATGGGTCCAGATTGCTGGAAAACATGAGACGCTTATCCCAAAATATAAATTCCTCTTAATCCCCCCTCCAGACAAAATCCCTAAAATGATCAAACTCACACTGGCCATTTTAACTTCTCTTTGCTTAATCTATCTAGGTGTTTATATGGCCCCTGCCACTATGAATGCCTCCCAATTGATAATGCAAAAAACATCCATTATAATTAAGGCATTTTGATGTTTTTGATCCTGATTAGATGAAACTGACTTTTCAAGACAGATTAGTTTTTCATTTTCCTTTCTCTCATGGTGTCAATTTAGGGCACAGTTAAGGTTGTTTGGATACATTAACTGTATTAAATTACCTTAACATTACTCAGCTTAATGCAGGAATTAGTGAGTGAAATTTTGTGGCCTGTGTTATGCTAGAAGTCAGACTACATGATCATAATGGTGCCTTCTTGCCTTAAAATCAGTGATTTTCTCTATGATTTCTTTTAATTTTAATCTTAACTTTGATTTTCCTAAGTTTGTAAAACTTTTTTGGGGGGATAATTACGTTATTCATGTATTTTTTAATTACCTTTAAGTTACTGATATCAACTCTCAGCTTTAACTCCAGTTTGACATTTTTTATCTTGAAATATGTATTTATATACTTGTTATGCAATATGTTTACCAAACTTCTGAATGAGGTGAAGAAAATGTAACAGTGTAACTAATATTAGCTATGTTTTAATGTTGAGAAAGCACAGTTTTGTTTTTTCAGTAACAGGAAAGTAAATTAAGCTTCAGATGGTCATTGTGACAAGAAAGTTTTTAGATAAGTTATAAATCATTACAGTACATGAGTGTTCCTTTGATATATTTTTTTTATTTGTAGTTTAACTTTGTATCTGTTGTATTTTAAATGCCATTCTGTTTGCTGGGCCAATTTATTGTTTCAGTTTACCTGTGCCAGTATTTAAGGCTTTTTTTCATTGCTGTTTCAGACATTTTCTATATGTCCTTGTTTACCAGCACAGTGGAGGAAAAGCAATTCCTCTGAACTATTTCAAATGTGTCTGAAATAAGCCCAAAGAATAAATGAAAATACATTCACAAGTGGAAATATGATTTGTTTGCATTTTCAACAGTTTCAGCATTAAATGTATTTTTCCAATCTGTTGAATTGCTGATGAAAAGGAAGCCTATCTTCTGGACAATTTAGTGGCCCTAATGACCTTTTAGTTGAGCTCAGCAATTGATGGTCATTTATTCTCTCTTGTTTTGGCATCAATTGGCATTTCCATAGAAAAGATTAAAATGTCATTACCAATAGGCTTTGTTCCTTCAGTGAATTGCCTGGAGGGGAAAAAGCAAATGTGGATAATAACTTAAAGGAATTAAAGTGATCAATACAGAGCTCTATTATCAGAGCGCAGCAGTGAATATTATATATTGTCAAAAGTATGTTTTTTGTTGGAGACAGCTTTATACAATTCTTCTAAACAAGGGAAAGGAGTACTTTCCTTTGGGGGAGGAAGGGGACTCTAGGTGGACTGATGTATAAACAATTCTGGAAAATATTAACAAAACTGTCTTAAACTAGGACATTACATTTAAGAAATGCTGATGTGACAATTTCTAAAAGTTGGCAGCACTTTAAAAAGTTACTCAAGCATGCATCCCAGTTTTTTATTCCTTATTTTGAGTTTAATTTGTGTGAAATTTCTCCAGTGTCTTGGGATTTGGATTTTTATATACACTGCAAGAAAAATATTGAAGTATTATGGAGGCAAGAACTAGGTTCATTTGCCTCTATGGAAAAATGCTTCTTTTTACTTCTAAAAGGGGCAAGCACCTAGTCAACATAAGGAATTAAATTTATCCTGATTTTAATAAGTTAACAGTATCCTTTTTTTGCTGTATTTTTACAAGGACATCTGCAAAGAAATGCTGAGCAGGCAGAGAATTGCAGAAAGTAATCTTTCATCGCCTTTTTCCTTTTCCATAATATTTGTTAGAATTTAGACAAGGAAAAGAAGTGGCGGAAGTTTGCTTTAAATCAGAAGATAAGGTATTAAAATTAATGGAAAACTGGAGGTTATGGACTGACTTTTTATGGCATATTATATGGTATGGCATATTTTAATGAAACAGAAATTTTGGGAAACCTGCTCCCCTGGCTGTTAGGGTTAAGAACCATGTCAGAGTTGATACTTTTAGTGTCTGACAGTGTAAGGTTCAGGTCATGCTATCAGTCTGTCCCAAACTAAAGTATTGTGTATGTAGCTCACAATGGTAGGAAGCCTCTTCAGTTCCAGTTGACTGAGAGTCTGTGACCAAAACATTCAAACTTGAGTGTTTGGAGTTGGACATCTAGATCCATGTTTAGGCACCTGAATAAGTGACCTGACCGTTTCAGCTCCCATTGAAGTCAGTGGAAACGTTGGGTGCTTAGTAAAATTAAGCCACTTTTATTTAGATACCTGGGTAGGGACACTGCAGTACTAGCTTACTTTTCCCCAATCTGACTTCTGCTACGACACTGTTTGTTAGTTTTCAAAACACTGCTTTGCATTATTTGCAAAACAAAATCTTCTTTGCCACTGAATAACTGGAAGGACATATATTGAAGGCTAAGAGGAAACAAATTCTCTGTGTGTGCACATGTTGCTTCCTGCAGTCTCTACAGGCTAAACTCCAACATTTGATCAGATAGACTTCAACCTGCATGTGCCAATCACTTAGATTAATTTTTCATTATTGAATGTTAGGTAGAGCAATGTTTGGAATGTGACAGGTATAGAGATTACACCATGGTTGGGGTGAATATATGTCTGACTTTATTTCCTGTTTACACAGACTCTGTAGGTGATCCCCAGCATGGGCGGTGCCCCTTTCTCGCCATCAATCTCTGAGGCAGGCCACACCTACTGGCCACTACATCCTGCGTGGAGGCTTCAGCTAGAGGGGGGAAATTAGCAGTTTCTGGGCCTCTGCAGCTTAACTGGGCAGTCCCAAAGCCCTGGGCCCCAACCCTCAGGCAAGGTGAGCAAGGTGGCCTCAGTCAGGGCCAGGCAGGTAAAGTGAGCAGTCTCTAGCCCTATGCTATGCACGCAAACAGTCTATGGCCCAGGCCCTCAGGCAGGGTGGGGCAGGCAAAGTAAGTCAGCTACAGCCTATCGAGGCTTCGCAGGCCAAGGGATGATGAGGGGGACGAATGCCCACCCGACTCCACTGCATCCCAGCCCAGGGCCCTAGCAGTGGCGGGGCGTCCTGCCTCTGGGTCAGCAGGGCTCCAGCTGCAACTTGCTGACTGGTGCTCAGGTTTGAACGCAGCCAGACTAAGGTTGGCTATCTCTGGGCCACTTCCCCCCCCCCCAGTGTACCTGTACCTGTGGTCCAAGCCGTACTCTCCCTCCTCTGGGTAGGATGCAAAGGGCAGCCCCTCAGCATCGCTGGCATCGGACAGCTCCTCCAAGTTGCAAGACTCCATTATCTCCTCTGGCTTGCAGGGGGTTGGTAGCTCTGGAAGTTCCTCCAGGTTACAGGGCCCAGGTAGTTTTGGCAAGTCCTCGGAGCTCTAGCCAGTGGGCAGCCACGGCAGCTTCTCCTCAAGGCAGTGATCAGGCTCAGGTTCTAGCACCAAGGGAAAGATGTCCATCTCCTTCAGCCTCTGTCTCCCAACTGAGCTGGAAGGCTCACCTTTTATACTTCCCTTTCCTGTCCCTCCTCTCAGCTTCCAGTCAGTTGGGTGCGGACTTCCTGGTTCCACCTCCAAGAGGGTGGTTGGCCCTCCCTCTCTGTCAATGTCCGAGGGAGGCCACACCTCCCAGCTACAGACCTCTTATCTCCTTGCTCTATGTTCCCCAATGGTCACTCTTAACTTTCATAACTTACATCACATCCCTTTCTAAAAAGGAACTAAAGGGCATGAAGAGAACAAATTCTTTAATTGCATATACAACAATGCTAGGAGCCTGGGTAACAAACAAGAGGAATTGGAATTGGTCATTTATGAGCGTAAATTCAATCTAGTTAGTATTATTGAAACCTGGTGGGATGATTCACACAACTAGAATGTTACAATCAATGGTTATAACCTATTTAGGAAGGATTGAGTGGGCAGGGCAGAAGGAAAGAGGAGTGGCACTCTACATCCAGAATGGAATTACCTGTTTCCAAGTGACTGATAATTCAGAAGAAAATGATCTTGAATGCTATGGATCAATGTCTTAACAGATAAAGCACAAGGTGGGGTACTAGTTGGTGTCTGCTACAGATCCCCAGATCATACTCCGGAACAGGATGACTGCTTCCTTACATGCCTATCTACAATGTGGAGAAAAAATGCTGTGTGATCATGTGGGCTTCAGTTTGAATGACTTATACTGAAGGTCTCATGCTGCCAGTACTAAAACATCCTTGGAATTTCTGAACATTATAGATGACAATTTCCTAACTCAAAAAAGGAAATGCAGAGAAGATGGGGGAATTTTATATTAGACCTTGTCCTAACAGATAAAGAGAAATGGATCACAGAACAAAAAATTAATGGTACCTTAGGTACAAGTGATCATGACTTGATCACATTTATAATGTGCAAGCAGAATAAACTACTGACCAGTAATATATATATTTGGTGCTTTAATATGGCCAATTTCACAAAGCTGAAAACAATCATGAGTCAAATCGTCAGTGAGGAAGAATGTAATAGGAAAATGTAAATTATAAGGTGTTTTAAAATTATTCCCAATTACAAGATACCCCAAAAGCCACAATCGAGGAAGAAGGCCATATTGATTAAAAAAAACATAAAAAACGACCCAGGTTAGAGTGAAGTGAAGACAGTTATAAAAATTTTTAAAAATATAAAAAATAGAAGAAAGGGAAAGTTGATAGTAGTGAATATAAATCAGAAGTTAGGAATTGTAGAAAATTGATAGGGAAGCCAAGGAACACAAGGCGGCATCTATGGCCAGCAGAGTTAAGGACAATAAGAAGGAGTTTTTAAATATATTAGGAACAAAAAGATTCGCATCAAAGGTTTTGGTCCATTATTAGATGGAAACCATGGAATTATCAATAGTGCAGAAAAGGCAGAAGTGTTCAAATAAATATTTCTGTTCTGTATTTGGGGAAAAACAGATGATATAGTCTCATCATGTGGTGATGATAAAACTCTTTTCATTCCACTAGTATCTCTGGAGGATGTTAAACAGAAGCTACTAAAAGTTAGACATTTTCAAATCAGCAGATCACTGTAACATGCATGCAAGAGTTTTAAAAGAGTTGTCTGTGGAGTTTTCTGGACCATTAATGGTGATTTTCAATAAGTCATGGAGAATTAGGGACGTTCCAAAAGACTGGAAGAAAGCTAATGTGGTGCCAATTTTTAAAAAAGGGTATATGGGATGACCCAAGTAATTATAGGTCTTTCAGCCTGACATCGATCTCTCACAAGATAATGGAACAGCTGATATGGGATTCAATTAATAAAGAATTAAAGGAGGATAATGTAATTAATGCAAGTCAACATGAATTTATTGAGAATAGATTCCGACACACTAATATGTTATCACTTTTTTATGAGATTACAAGTTTAGTTGATGAAGGTAATAGTGTTGATGTAATATACTTGGATTTCTATAAGGGTTTGACTTGGTACTGCATGACATTTTGATGAAAAAACTAGAATGATATGATATAAAATTAATCTGGCACACATTAAATGGGTTAAAACTGGCTAACTCATAATTCTCAAAATGTAACTCATTCCTCATTCCAAAACATTCCTCAAAATGAGGAATCTTCACTGAATGAGTGTGTTTGGCACTTGTGCAAGCAGTGCTGAAATATTGTGTCCAGTTTTGTTGTCCATAATGCAAGAAGGATTTTGATAAATTGGAGCGGGCTCAGAGAAGAGCCATGAGAATGGTTAAAAGATTAGAAAACATGTGTTATAGTAATTGACTCAAAGAGCTCAATCTATTTAGGTTAACAAAGAGAAGGTTAAGGGGTGACTTAATTACAGTCAAATTCACACTGGAAATAAGGCATATATTAATATATATAATAAGGAGAGTGGTTAACCACTGGAACAATGTACCATGGGTCATGGTGAAGACTCTCCATCACTGACAATTTAGACGGGATATTTTTCAAAAAGATATTTTTTAAGATATATGCTCTAGGAATTATTTGGGGGAAGTTCTATGGCCTGTGATATGCAGGAAGTCAGACTAGATTATTACAATGGTCTCTTTAGCCTTAGAATATATGAATCTATAAAAAGGGAAGGGTATTAAAACCTTTATCTTAACTTTACATTAAACAACAACATATAACAGGAATAAAATATCATGGTAAACAAGATAAATAGTGATAAACCTATGATGGTCAGGGTAGATCGCCTGAATTTTCAGCCTTTTGTCTATTTTGAAGTCTATTTTATACGCAGTACTAAGGTAATCATGATGATCCAGGCTGGTTCATTATGGTCATCTCCTAGGGGTCCAAGGGTGTGCAAATCATAGTATCTTTTGGGTTGTCACCTTGAAAGACATCTACTACCATGCATTTAGACTGGCAGACTGCTGCGTAATGTCCCCTTTTTAGATATTTCCTGCATGTGGTGTTCCTTGCTGGACAAGGCTGTTTGCTTTGAGGTGGTTTATCACACCATGGACATTCTTTCATGCTCTTGTTGTATTCCTTTTTTTTTTTTTTATTCCATAGCCCTCTCTGGATCCCTTTGTGCTTGTACTGTTCTGGGTAGGTATTGTTTCTGGGCATCCTGAAGTATTTTCTTCTCCGTGTCAATGGCTTGTACAGTGGGTTCTTCCTAAAGTTCTTCCTGAGAAGAGTCCGTTGCTTCTTTAAGTATTGACTTTGGAGAACCACGTTCTTGGCCGTCTCTAATATGAGGTTAGGATCATTTCTGATAGTTAGCTGTCTCTCAGCCCTACCACAGGCATGTCTCTGAAAAGTTCGTCATCCCTCTCCCTGTAGCTACAGTGTTGGATTAGGTTTTACTGGGCTGTTATGAAGTCATTCGCTGATTCCTCTTTCTCTTGCTTGTGTAAATGAAATCATGCTTGCTCAAAAATAACTTTGCAGCATGGCATGAAATACTTTATCCAATTCTTCTATAACTGTGTTGAACTGTTTCATCTGAGCAGCGGTGAGACTTCTGGGAAGGACAAAGTCCTCTGCTGCAGGTCCTATTATATGCAGCAGGGTATTAATTTGTTTCTCTGATTGCTGATATAAACCAGATGCCTGACAGAATTTCTGGAATCTGCTTACCCACGGTGGCCATCCCTCAGGGTGCCAGAAACCAAATCCTGCTGGGGATGGTATTTGGAAAAACGATGGGTCAGATGTAGCCATCTCTGCTGTTTTACCAGACCATAGATTCCCCTCTTTTCTCTTTGTTGCTTCTGTGTGGGGTAAGGTGGCATGGCCATTTATGTAAGCAAACTGGTGTTGCTGTGGGACCTACTCATCGTTTCAGTGTCCCTTAC
Organism: Emydura macquarii macquarii; assembly: GCF_026122565.2. Classification (NCBI taxonomy): domain Eukaryota; kingdom Metazoa; phylum Chordata; order Testudines; family Chelidae; genus Emydura; species Emydura macquarii. The sequence continues at coordinate 40,036,831 of NW_027132559.1, read as the reverse complement.
TTTCCTACCCATACTCCTTGTTTGTGTAGCTTGGACTCACCATAGCAGATCTCTGTGGGCTCTCTGAGTTTTCAGGCTTTTTCACTGCCTGTTCTGCTGCTAGCTGTGTGCAGCTTTTCAGCAGTTTTGGTTGGACTGGAGAGCAAGCTTGTATGTTTCCTCTCCCCCTTTTCCATTTTAGCTGGGGTGTTCTGTAATCTGTTGGAACTTTATTGAATCCCACTCTCACACCACGTAGAGATTACAGAGACCCAGCACACCATGGCTGGAGTGAATGCAAGACTGACTTCATTTCCTGTTTACACAGGCTCTTACCTCTTTGCTGTGTGCCCCCAAGGTCACTCTAAACTTTCACAACTAACATCACAAAAGGTGACCCTGGGGAGACATATTGAGACTGGTGTGGGGTTGCCACCTGGCTAATATTTCACAGGCATGTCTGGTATTTTTATGTTAAGCCTAATTATTTAATCTGATTTACTAGCAACAGGGAAGCAGGCATTTCCTACTGATTGCTTTTCCCTTCTGCCTCAGAATAATACTTCCAGGGTTTTTAGTTCATTCTGAAACAGTGTCTTCAAGCTACAGCATGGTCTTTATGTAACTTCATGAGCATACGGACCAAAGGAGAAAGGGTAGGTTTGTGCTCAAGGCACAGAACTGAGTTCTATTTACCGCTCTTCTATGCCCCCAAAAATGTATGGCAAGTATGGGGGCTCTGAATTTAATGAGTTTCAAGGCTTGCATAACCTCTCTCACGTTTAATAAACAAACTGAGTATCTGCTTTGTTTTACATATGTACCCATTGGTCATCTCTTCCTCTTGCACTGAGTTTATGTGCTATTTTTCATCCACTTAGGCCAGGTCTACATAGTAACCTTACATCAATATAATTGTAACCCTTCTGCCAGGTGGAGCCGGCAGCAGCAAAGGGCCAGGTTCTATATCTAGGGGTTCCTGTCAATGATACAACACCAAACCAGCTCGAGCTTCCACCTGGTCACCTGGAAATCACACACTATCCCTTGGGTGTCCCCAAAAGGCAATACTTCCCCTCTAGCAAGCACAGAGTCTGAGTGTAGAAAGTAAACCTTTTAATAAAAGGAAGTAACACAGCACTGGTTTGGGAAAACAGTGCAAACAAAATTCATGAACACAATGAGCCAAACCCACCCCACCTGAGAGAGCATGGGGCATGTCCTTCGCCTCTCCCTTCTCGCTTTCCCCTACCCAATTGACCCTCGTAGTTACACTATCCACCTCTCGGTTGTGGGCTCAGCCAGTCCCCTTCTGCAGGCTCCTGCCAGATGTGGGCCTCGCCAAATCACTGCTTCTGTCTCTTGCCGTCTGCAGGTGCCGACTGCTGCTGGCTCCTGCCGTCTGCAGGCCCTGCTGGGTCCTCTCTGCTGGTTGTCAGTCAAGATTTCCCAGTTCTTTTAGTGATTTCAGCTCTTTGGGAATTTCAGCTGTCAGCTTTCATTCATGGGAAAACCTTCTGCTGCCATTTGTTTATACAACAGGGAGACAACATTTCATTACCGCTGCAGTTAACTCTCCAGTGATTTATAACCCATTACCAGCCAAAACTGACCCTTTCTCATCATGCTGCTCAGCATCGAGGTGGGCTTATGCAGATAGAGCCCATGCAAATAAAGTGCCCCTCCTTACAGCTGATTGAGCAAGGGGAGGGCCACTCAGACCTTGCTTACATAACTATGTCGCTCAGGGGTGTGAAAATTCCACATATTTATACCGACCTAACCCCTGGTGTAGGCAGCGATATGTCGATGGGAGGGCTACTGCCTCTCATGGAGGTGGATTAACTATGTCGATGGGAGAAGCTATTCTCTTGGCATAGTAGCATCTTCACTGAAATGCTACAGTGGCTCAGATGCAGTGTTTTGACTGTAGACCTGCCCTTAGTCTTAGCATGTGAACGAGCATTACTGTTGCTTTGAATTGCACATTGTCTTTGCTGTGAGCAGTAATCTCTAGGCAGTGGACTTCACAGGTGTTGCCTTTCTTCTCAATAGTTTGCAAGTAAAACAACCTGAAATTGTCTTCTGCTGGGTTGTTTGCTCGTGCTGAGCTGAACTGGACATTCCATTTGTTTTCATTCTGGGGAGAAAGGATGTTGTGGGGAAGTCTCAGGAGATCTGGCATTTCCCAGTTCTGCTACAGACTTTTGATGTGACCTTTGGCAAATGATCATCATTTTTTATTATAAATGTTGTGGAATGCTTACCACAGTGGGACCTTGCCCTGGCTGGCCTCTTGGCACTACCATGGTATCAATGTTAAATAATAATAATAACCAGCTGATGGTGCTGTGAGGACAAATCGTTTGCTGTATGAGGTGCTCATATGCTATAGTTCTAAGCACCATAGAAAAGCCTATAAATAAAATAAAATGACTATAAAATAAATCCCCCCGTGAGGATGACCCTCAGTTCAACAGGGCTCTTAATGGAGCAGCATTTGCAGGTGTCCCTTCCCATTTCCTCTCCTCCCATCTCTGAATAGTTGACACTCATGTCTCCTGCCTGTTTGTGCCTCCTGGCCTCCTCTCTCCTGAAACCTATTAGTTGAAGCTCTGTTGCCTTTGGAGGTCCCCTGGTGTAAATGAAATGGAAAAACCAGGAAGTGGAGCTGGAATACCATTTTCTGGGAAGTGCAATTAGGGAAATCATTCTCGGCTGCAGCCTGCTAGCACCATACTCCGAGGGGGACCTGGATGAACAATCTGGGGTGGTGCTGCTACATTGTCTGGCAGGTCAGGAGTATGCTTGTGTTATGTGAGACGCCATCTTCTAGGCCTGTAAGTGCTTCTAAATTCTGCTGTTTGAGTTACCTTTCACATTAATGAATTATATGAAGATTTTTAAAAGGTTCCTTGTAGCTATCTGTCTCTGTAGCCCTTGTGGATGATAGTCTGCATGTCCTACTGCAGTAGACTGAGTCAGCTCTCTGCTTGATGCCTTTTGTATGAGGTAGTCAGGAAATTCTCCCTAGTATGATAGGACAGGTAGATTAGAACTACATAGTGCAAGACTAAGTAAGGCGTTCCCTTTTGGGATTTTTAGCATCAGTGTCGTCATTGTACTGATGTAAATTATGTCTTGTATCTGTGTGTCTTACTCTGAGGTTTGCAGTAGTCCAGTGTGTCTACACTAGGGATTTGCACCTCATGGCACGTCTCCGAGTAGGAATTTGCACAGGTGCAGCTACTTGGATGTAGCTTTACCTAGTCTAAAAACCACAATATAGACAACTTACATCAGCATAGCAGTCTCTCTCAGGGGTATGAAAAATCCATCAGCATTCTTCCATCAACCTAACAACTGCCTCTTCGGGAGGTGAATTAACTACAGTGAAGGAAGAACCCCACCTGCTGTGGTAGTGAGTGTCTACACTGAAGTGTTATAGCAGGACAGCCGAATTAGCTTTTTGAGTGTAGATATACGCTTAGAACTTTTATTTTTCTCCTCAGCCAAGTAACCTACAAAAACCTTCCCAGTAGTGACCACCACTTTTCAGGCCATTTGTAATCAACTCAGTGTTACCTTTTGCTTCTCCTGTTGATTGCATTCACCCGTTGCATCTCATTTCATACTTAGATTGTAAACTCTTCAGGGCTGAGATTGTCTTTCTGGCTTTGTACAATGAAGAAAGACGGTATTGGGATTAGGACTGGACTGAAGTAGTCATTGCCCTCTCTCCTATCCTGGATGTTGTGTTGGGTCACTGCATTAGGCTGTGCTTCAGAAATCCTGAATATGACTAAAATATAATTTTAATTTTCTTTTTTTTGTTTAAAAAGAGAGAGGAAAATTTTGTTAAGAGCAGGTTCATTTTGTATTCTTAAAAATATAAATTGGTATAGAAATGTAGATCTGAATCACAGTGTCATGCAAGGTTCTTATACTTTAATATACACTGGGATGACAGGATTTAATTTTATCCAATTGTATGATTTCATGATTTCTTAAAAGACTGTGAATCATGTCACAGTGCTTGCAAAGATTTTATTTTCATTGCAAATAATGGCTTGCAACCAAAGTAATGTATGTTAATGCACAATATACTGTAGCAAAACACTCCCTCATTTTTGCCAGGTAACAGCCGCCTCCTCTGACGGAATGGGCCTGAGGTAAATCTACCCCATCCTGGACAAGTCCTTGGCCTTGGTTTGGCCTGTGGAATGCCTCTCCATCCCACTGGAAGGGGGTGAGTCAGTAAGTCTTTATCCCCCAGACCCTGGGGCCAGAGAGGTCTCAGTCTTTCCCCCAAGCTGGTGTCTGGGTTGTTTTTTTCCCTCTTCTGCTGCTCCCCTCCTGGGGAGAAGCACTGTCTCCTATTTTTGGGGAAGTCTCTCCTGCTGCCACAAGCTTTCTGCAGCTTGTCTCTCTCTCTACCTCCCCTCTCTCCCCCCCCCCCCCCCCGTGGGAACCGGGGACAAGAAACTGGGAGATGGGGAAGACTGCTTGGGCAAAAAGACTGGGACAGGCAGTTGGAAGGCATGAAATTAAGACTTGCTGGATAAGGAGACAGGGACTGGGATAAGAAGCCTGAGGAGTGGAGACTGAGACAAGCTAGGGAAGGAGAATGGGATTCAAATGAGGTGCCAGAGGTGGGGAAGAGAAAAGATTGGGCTGTGTTGGAGGAACCGAGGTAGGAAGCGGTTATGTTTGGAGAGAATATAGACAGAGAAAACTGTGCTCACTGGAACACTCCCCTCCTGATCTTGGCATAGAATCAAGATTCTTGAGTCTCTATTCCTCTACTGTCAGCAAATAATTGTGATACCCGCAGGGAAATTGTCCCATTCCTTCTACTGCTGATCCACATAGAAGATAACAGCACACTACTGCTTTCACTTACTCTGTTAGCTGTGTTTGTGTTAGTGGTGTTTGCCATAGAGCTAAAGGTTCCAACCCTGCTGATGACCCATGTGGGTGTCTGTATATTGTCACGTGATCTGTTTTTTTCAGTTTGCTTTTTTAAAACCCTAGCAAACTACACACACACAAACAACCTTAAAGAACATTATTATAGTTGTAAAGTCAAGCACTCAACTGTAAGGAAATGCCAGAATTAAGATTGCCTGTGCAATCTTAATTTGGCCCCTTTGGAGATGCATTATTATACTGTAATCATGATCACATACTTCTTAGTGTATAACATTTTACAGTTTATAATATAACTACTGTACTTGCTCTAGTCTGCTCATAAAGCACTTTACTTACCACCCCAAGATTATGTATCCAAGGATAACCTTCATGTTTTTTCACAAATACCAGATCTGAAAGTGCATTCCAGCTCTTGGCAGCATGAAGCTCATCTGTCATTAACTTTCCACTTTTGCCCTTTAATGGCCCCTGTAACTTCTTGCCGGGCAGCTTGATTTTTCCTTATTTTATTATTGATCATGTGTCTTTTTTTATGGTGTTCTAATTTAATTTGCTATCTGGACCTTTAAAAAATCTTTAACTCTTCCAGAATTTTTGCATGAATACTTTTTTTGCTGCTTTTTCTGTTTACAGTTTTTTGTGAAAGAGCTTTTTTATCCTTTAAGTGCAGCTCTACTCTGTGACATGACTGTAAAACGGCACCTTCCGACTGTTTTGTGCATTCACAATAATTTCTGTTGACTTCAGTGACAAAAATTAGTGCTTACTGCTTTTTATTTCTCTTAGTGGCATTGGCTCTGCAGGCCTGAGAGAGTGTGAGTTTGATTCAGTTCCATTTTCTGCATCACACACATTCATTTACTGAGTTCCATTCACTTGTACCCCTGTGAACACCATGGATTTGAACAGGTTTAGCTGAAGGCATAATTTGGCCAGCAAATCATTTATTATTTTATCATTTATCTTTTTTTTATAGAGTCCACCAGTGTGAGAGGCACTGCACAGAGAACATAGAGAAAACTGGGCCCTTCTTTGAGGAGTTCATATAAGTAACCATAATTCTGGCATTTCCTAACTTTTAAGTGCTTTACTTAAGGTTCATTTAACATTAGTTTTTTGTATGTAATTTCCTAAAAAAGCAAATTAGAAAAATCTGAAAGTTCATCCTGTGGAACCATAGTGACCCTCTCATTGGTCATCAGCCTGACTGGGACCTCAGATCCACAACACAGACTTATACAACTTGAACTAACAAAGTGAATGGTAGCAATAATAGGCTGTTACCCTCTGAGTAAACTAGACATTAGAGAGGGCTGACACATGCACTTTCCAGTGGTTTCGCAGCTATTTGCTAAACAGCAGAGGAAAGTTGACTCAGGAATCCTGGGTTCAAGTCCAGCTTTTGAAGAGGGTGTGCTCTAGGGATTATAGATCTTTCTACCTCTGTCCTCCTGTGCTCCCATTTCTCCTCAACCCCCCTGTTTCTGCCTCCTGTGCTTCTGTTTTTACACACCCTGCCCCAGCAACTCTCCCTGTCCTGTCTCATTCTTTTCTTATTCCCCCTCCACCCCAGCTCCTGTCCTTGTCTTTGCTGTCCTGCCCCCAATCCTACTTTCCACTCCCCTCCCCGCTCCAGCTCCACGATTATTGAACACCAACCTCAACCCTCTGCATTTTAGTCAGGCTGCTTCCTTGTTCTCCTCCATGGTGCCTGGATTCCAGCAGGGGGAGCACTGAGAACACAGGAAAGAGTCTCTCTGCTCTCAGTTCTGATGCCCAGTCCACAGCAGCCACCGGCTGCTGGGATGAGCAGTTACACAAAAGGTCCTGCTCAGCCCCTCCAGCCCCAGGATGGAGCACATTTAGTCGCTCTGTGGGGAGAGTACATGTGCAGTCCAGTCACCACACAGGAATTCTGAGGGGATAGAGCATGTTCAGATAGACTGAATCTTCAGAGGCTGTAACTGCTAAACTCTAACAAGTGTCTACTGAGCATGTTCAAGCTCTGATTTTCAGAGACTTGTAACTTGGCCAAATTCAGGTGGATTTTATAGTGAAAGCAGGGCAACCCCCATCCCCTGCCACCAAATGTCAAGTTTCTGCTCCAGCGCATGAGGGTACTCCACCTTCTCGATGAAATAATTGTCATTATTTTTCAACATGAGCAAAACAATGTATTTTTCCCTAACCTTCTTCTCAGAAATGGCTGCACGGTTTTAGCTGACAACCCCGCTCCCCATAGCCCTCCAAAATCAAATCAAATCAATAAATAAAATTCAGCCTGAAGCAGAGGCCCAGCATGGAAACATTCAGCCTTAAATATTAAAATTTGGCAAAATCATATGCAACTGAAAATGGAAAGTGCTAGGTAACTTTAGCTGGAGGTATTTCCAGGGTCACCTATAGCTATACCTTGTTGCTTAATTTTTTAGGACGTGGCTGACCAGTGGGCATACATATGGGTGAGAGGGTGTGTGTGTGTGTGGGGAGGGTGGGTGTAAAAGCCACTCTAGCTATAGGTAGACTAGGCAGCTGCCCAGAGCAGCAGATTTCAATAGATTCACCTTTGTTGCTTCCATGGGTTGTGCTGTGGGCAACATCAGATGAGGCTGGAGGGGCTGCCTGTGTGAAGGAGCAGCTGCCAGCTGGGGCTCCAAGGAGCAAGAAGCGGCCTCCAGCTGAGCTGCCAGGGAAGCACTCCAACCCCAATGGCCCCACGAGTGCTGCTGAGGCTTTGACCACAGCGCAGCAACTTACCTGGCTCCATCTTGGCACCCAGTCTGCACCTCTCCCCGTGGGCCCTAGTGCCCAGTCAGCTCCCAGCCACTGCCCTGGGCTCACACTGCAGTCACTGCTTCAATCTACTGTGTCTGGGCACAGTGAGGCGCTCATCTGTAAAGGTGCAGGGGGCAGATGGGTGGGTGGGAGAGTTCTTGAGTGCCGGGGGGGGGGGGGGGGGAGGAGCTGGGCTGGGCTGTGAAGTACAGAGAGCTGAGACAGAGGAACTGAATATAGGGGCTGTGGTGCGGATACCCCCATTCTGTCAGTGGAAAGGAGCCCGCCACTCTTTGATGGTGGGGATCAGCATCCCAGTAATGGGATGCTAAATTGTATTACACAGTTCAGCCACTAGGTGGCACTGTGTACAAAATACAGTACTGTATTTAGGGTAACTTCAGCCAGACCTGGCAGAGCATTAAAGGATTTTGTGGTGAACACATCTGGTGTGTAGCTAGTGCAGAAGTAAGCTCTGCAGTCAGTCCATATCTGGTACAGGATCAGGGCTTTATGTGGGGGGCAGGAGGTTTACGCTGCCCATTAACCAGGGCCCTACGAGTAGAGAGGTGTCTCCTGCTAGGGTCCAGGTCCCATTGTGGTTGAGCTGAGCGGCAGGGTGAAAGAGGGAGGCAGCAACTGAAGTTTTTGCTAGGGTGGCAGATTGTCTTGAGCGGCCTCTGTGGAGTGGGTGGGGTAGTGAAAGGAAATGCAGTCTTGTCTTTAGGAAAAGACGAATGTTTGGCCAGGGAGGAAAACCAGTTATTTGGAAGGAAAGCATCAGCTGAGTGCTGCAACTTCCCTTGTGGTTGTATCTAGCCATTTTTCTGACCCACCATTACTAGCACAAGTGCATCTCTACCTGTGATAGCAATAGTGGGAATGCTCAAGTAGACAAGCTGCCAGACAAGGCCTCTTTTTTTTTTTTTTTTTTAATACCATTGCATTGTTTAACCTTCTCTGAGCAGGTTTAGGCAACAGAGTGCTCCAAATACCAGTGTATGCTTGAATCCTTATCTGTGCTGGTGCTCCCACCATAATTACCATCCATGGAGCTTCACTGGTGTTAGACTCATGGGATAGTTTTCAGAGAAAGAATTAGTATGACACATACTCTGAGTGGTATGTTGGGACTAAAAGGTAAAGAATTTGGGAGAAGGGTGCACAGATTTAGGACCTCCTAACATTCATTGGATTGTTCTGGCCAGAAGTATTTTTAATATACTCTGCTGTGACTGATTGGGAGATGCAGTGGCTGGAGGTACTATAAGGATAAAAATTGCTCATGATTTTTGTATTGCAAAGTACTAAATTCTGTGGAAAAATTGAATATCCTGCATCTGTGTTCATTGATTGCAGAAAAACATCATACCTGGGCATATGATTTTAATGAAATAAATCTTAAAATGCATCCCAGTACAACAACATACTCTTTGAAGCTATGAAACAAAGCAACATTTTTCACAAACTTTTCTGATTTGTCTTTTATAGAGGAATATGTCCTGATGTGTGTGGGCTGCCAAAATATTTTTCTGCTTGTATCTTCCATACATGTGAGATGACAATGGCCACTTTGGAACCATACACCAAGTGTGAACACAAGCTGGGGGAAAATTGAAAAGTCAATATTAAGTGGAAAAAAATGCATGAGCTGTTTAGTAATAAAAAGAAAGGAAGAGTTTTTATATCAAGAAAAACCATGGAGATAGGGAGGAGTGAATATTAAAGAAACAGACAAAACACCCAATAAAAATAAAAATCACAGAAAACAATGGCACAATGCCTGCATACACACAGCTTGATGAAAACTCATTTCACCTGTGAGGAAAAATGTACAATTACAGGTGGCAACCACATGGAAAAGTAAACAAGAAAGGCCTTGCGGGGGGAAATGAGACTTATAACAGCACAGGTTAAAAGATGAAATTCATGTAAAATAATGCATAGCTATACAATACACACACTCACATCCAGAAATTAAAAATCATATATAAACTTATTAAAAGTAATACAAAGGTAAACACCAATAGATATAAGAGCTGTAGAATTAGGTCCCTAATTTGCTGAGTACTCTCTCCTTTAGGTTTCTTTAAGTGTTGTTTCTGAAAGTTTCTCTCTTTCATGGGGTATCTTTGTTTATGATTATTTAACATCCATCCCCAACCCTATCCTCAGATGTTTTAGTTTGTGTTTTCCAAGTTAAGTCCTCATTTTGTTGTTTGTCCCATCAGTGTGCCTTAACTCTATTCTGGAGTAAAATGACAATATTTTGGAAATCAAAAGCTGAGACTTTTTGTGGCAACTTTTTTTAAGTTTGTGAAAGAATAATTCAAAAGACAAAAGTACATTTTTAGAAAATGTGTGTCGTTGTCATTGCTATCAACTTCTGATTCAGGAGTGACACATCAGTATTTCTCCAAGTCAAGAATTTTTTTTCCAGTAACTACTGTTCTAAATGCTCACTCTGAACAAAAGAAGAGCTTTAATAATGTCCTACAGTCATTTGACTTTTCTCTTCATTGCAAACACTGTTCATCATTCCATACACTTACTGGACTGTTTGTGATAAGCACAGAGCATATTCTTACTTGGTATAGCAAAATCTTTTGTATAAATGTTTATTTATACTAAAACTTAAATGTATTGATTGATTAAATGAAAAACTGCAACATTTAGATGTCCTCAACAAAGTACAAGGGATACTGGGATATCATCTGAAAAAACAGGATGGTCCAAATAAAACTGGGACATATGGTCATCCTAATTCTAGAGTGACTACTTTAAGGGTCAGAGAGTAATTTAATCTTACTGCCAATTTAGTCATTGGCCTCTCTGAGGATTCATTCAATAATGGTGGCAGTTTGAATAGTGGTCTAAGGATTAAGTTCACCAAATACAGTTCAGTCAAACCAATGACCTAGGGGTAAAGATTTCCATACCCTATTATCAGTCCCTTGAGCTTTCTATTCTGCCTCATACATCTTAAATAATGACAGGCAGAATATTGGGCATAATACACACAACTCTTGGATTCTCTTGTATAATGAAGAAAGATCAGAAAACCCTGAATCTATTTCTGTTTAGATTTAAATCAATGCAAATAATGTAACCTTCCAGTTTATAACTAATGATGGAAGCACACAGTGTTCAATTCTGAATAATTTTCTCCAGGGATAAGGAGCAAAAGAATAGCTTTCCATACCAATGAATATGTTAACTAGCTTTTCCAGAGTCTATTGTGTAATTAAGAGTAAGCAGTTATGCTTTTATTTGTCAATACTGTGCATCTCTCACACAGTAAAAGAAGGAAACACAGTATGTAAAATGAGATTAAAAAAAAAAAGTCTCCAGTCACACTTTGCAAACATCCCTATGCAAAATGACATTTCCAGTTCTTCTTTCCCTCTGTTTTTAAATTTGAAGTATGAGGAGTAAAGAAAAATAATGCTTATAATAAATGCTTTACAACGTATAAAATAATCATGGCCAATAAGTAAGTCCTTTGGAAAACATTTATATCCTCTCTCTCTCATTCCTTTCCTTGCATATTATACTACTTTAATTTTTGAAGGTTGTTAGTGTTTATAGTTCTGTAATGTGAATAGAATCTGATGTTACTGTTATAGAAATCAGAATTTTCAATTAAAATTAATTTGTTGGATAATCTATTTATCCAGGAATTTTAGCTCATCTGGCACGTTTAGTTTTCAGGAAGTCCTGTATCACACTCAGATAAGTTGATTGAAATACAAGAAGGGCAAGTCATTTGCCCAGTGTCACATGTTGAAGTCAGCCACTGATAATCAACCTCCACAGCAAGAGTACAAGTCAGAATTTCATGGAGATGTAACTTTATCACCAATTTTTAGGATGGAATGGGGAAAATGATTTTCCCTCTGTTTCAAGCATGCTAAGCTTTTATGATTAAGGTATATTTCTCTTCTAGAGTGAAGTAAAAATAGTAGGATTTTATTTTGAAGAGCATTTCATAAACTTTAGCCAGTCTTTGTTTTTCTGGCTGCTCACCTACAAGTTTTGCCTGCTGGAAGTTTGAGTATATCCAGATTGTGTCTATATGGATGCATTAATAAAAGTTATATAGCTAAAAGAGAGCATCTTTTTAAATATGCAAATGATTATCTGAATCTGAAACTGCCAAATTTCATCCAAATAAAAATTTGTTACCTCAAATTCAGTTTGACTCTGTTTTACTAGCTGATGCTGCCCCTGTATGGCTTCTTTGTTTTAAAGGAAGAAGAGAAGAGGGTTCACAGTGATTATTTACACATTTGTTTCTTTTAGTGCAAAATTACTTTTGGGAAATATAACTGTGGACTTTCCTCATATTTTCTGTCTTCCACACATGTCATTAGTTCAGTCTGTTGAAGATCAAAGGTAATGGTGTGAATCTTACTAATCTTCAAGTATGCTTTGTTTTCTCATTAAAAAAGGGATAGTATTTTCTAAAATAAAAAATTAATGTGTAAAGATAAATGTCTTATGTGTTCCTCTAATAATAATAATCTGTTTTGGTCCTACCTATTGGTCCACATCTTTCCATCTCGTAAGGACTGGACAGAGACAATCAATAGCTTTCCGTTAGAGTCCAATTCTGTCAACTTTACTTATTTTTAGGACCTTAATTGTGAATCTAGTTTCTTACCTATGTGAGTAGTGTTGTATTAATTTAGGTGGAATATATGCGTCTAAAGAGTCAAAGATGTTAACATGATCCTGTCACTGTCCAACATTAAACAGTGTTAAACGAGGTTTGGGGGCTTGGTATACCGTGACTGTAGCCTGCTTAGTACCATGACAATAACACTAGGAAATTCATGCTCCAGGAAATGTTTTTGGAAAGTTTTATTGCCTGTGTTATACTGGAGGTCAGACTAGACGATCACAATGGGTCTCAGAATCTATGAATGCCAAAGGTTAGAAATTTACTGATTGAAAATAACAAAAGAAAAAGAATCAAAACAAGGCAAAAAGCATTGAAACTGAAATTGAGTGATTGTGAAAAACAAACAGTCAAAACCTATCAGTCTCTTTTCAGAGAGGGTAAATATTGGTTAAAGTCTTTTATTTTGTGAAGCAGTCCTAGGTGAGGAAGAAAGGGGTTAGTTTTGTTGTTATGTTGAGTCAGGCGTGATATTACTTTCCTGCTTTTGACAAAACAGACAGACAGAAAGGAGAGAAGTCTTTTCATGATCTTCTCAGGGTACAGAGCAGCTAGTCAAGTCATAGATGGATGCTTTGGGCTGGCAGGTTGGCCACGATAGCTGTTGCTCTGGAACCCCAACTCACTCTCTGGTCAGAGTCATCATCTGATTGGTCTGCTCAGGGCCTTCTCCTTCACTGGTCCTTCTCAGGCTGAGCAGAGCTGGTCTGGTCTTCTACTCTCATTTATGCTGGTGCTGTGCACTGCAGTTGATTTTAGGATCAGGTAAAAAGTTGAGAGAGGGAGAGAAGAGGAGCAAGATAGTGGAGGATGGAAAGAGACACACAAAGGAGGGGAAGACACAACAGGATCTCACATGTATCAGGCTGGGGTCCATGATGATGTGAAAAACCCCTTAATAGTGGCAGTACTAGTGGTTGTATTTCCCTCCATCCCAAAAAAGGTCTCTTTTTAAGGGAACCAGAAAGGGTGATGGGTGGAATAGCTCATTATTTTCATTATTTTGTCCACCAGTTAGGCTTAATTTCTGGTCCCACACGTCTCTTGTTTAACAAGCATGATCTTAACACAGTCACTGGGTAAAAGTAGACTTCTGTTTCAAAATTAATTCAAGCTTTCTGTCTCATACATTTTTTTTTTACACATTTTTATGTAACAGGTCACTGTGACAATTCATGAATCTGCCTCCACTTTTACCAGTTAGGCTCACAGTTAAAGTATTAACTGCCTCAATTATTACAACAGCTCTCCTGGAACTGGTCTCGGCCCCACGCCTGCAGTGAGTGCCACCTGGGTACAAGTGTCTGCCCATGTAGGCTTGATTTCAGGACTACTGCCCTTGTCAGTGAGATACCACTCAGTGTGAGAAAGGGTGGCAGAATCTGGCCCTGTTTACTGAGTAACATGAGACACTTTCTCTGCTTATTCCCAATGGTGCCATCTTCATAATATAACCATTCCCAGAGAACATGGACAAAAAAATAACCAAGGATTTGAGATACCAGGAATCACCCTGTTTGAAGGAACAATAGCTTAATAGTTAAGTTTCCTGGATTTCATTATCTAGTTTTTAGTGAAAAGCATAGAATGTTTAGCTATTAAACAAACAAACACCAATCTCTTTGCACTGTAAGAAGTAAAACGTTTAGAATGAAATAAGTTCTGTAGATTTGGTTCAACATTAACCCACTGACCTCATTCAGAATATCATGAACTCAAGCATACTACTTTGGGTAATATCATATAACTGATACAATACAATATAATTTTCAGTTTTATACTGTGAAAAGTGGTTCTTACGATAATCTGTTCCTGAGATTGCTCCTACTGTTATCATAATACAAAGAACATGATCCTGCAAAAATACTAGATAATGCACATTGAAAAAGAGAGAGATTATCTAGTTTCACGGTTCTTCTGCTTGGATGTTTGTTAAATTGAATTCATTTCAGTCAGTCAGTGGCAACGGCTGAACAGGCTAGCTGCCCCGAGTACATATCCTCTGGGTCAAGCGCGTTTGTATTCATGCTATGCTACTAAGCTAATCATGCCAGTGTAGCCAATTAGTTCATTTTATCATTTAATTGTGTTTTCTATTGTCATGGTTAACTCGTATGTTATTTTGTATATAATAATGTAGGATAAATAGATTTAAGTTAAGGTGATAGATATAAGTAGGGTAGGAACATAGAAGTATAAGATAGACAAATATTTGGGAGTGATGAGTGTGTATTAGATGTATAAGTAAAGTGAGGCTGTAATGCAAGACCTACAAGCTAAGGCCTGTAAGATTTCAGGTTACTCACACTAGGCCTCAGGCCTAGTAGGCTTGACATAAGTTGATGACCCAAGAATAACCCTGGACTAGTAAAGTTACAAGATTACTGTAAAGAATGTGCCAATGGGTCAGTGGTTCTCAAACTTGTTGTATTGGTGACTCCTTTCACAGAGCAAGACTCTGAGTGTGACTCTTAGCCCCTGTGGGTGCCCCCCTGGTCCCTGGGGGCTCCCTAATCCCTGCATTCCCCCCTCCTTTGCCCACCTGGGGAAAATGACCTGCGTGCACGGAGCGGCTGGTATTGCTGCTCGCTCCCCCTCAAATGCTGCTCCTCTGTGCACTCCTAGGGGCCTGTGGGGGGAGTGGAGGGGAGGAGCAATGTAAGGGCACCCTGCATCCAGTTCATTTTCTCCACCTGGGCTGCATAAGGAGAGGGCAGAGAGCAGCAGCTCCTGATGATTGCTTCACAGCACAGCCTAGGTGGGAAAGTGGCCTGGATTCAGGGAGCCTTGGTGTTGCTCCTCACTCTCCCTCCTCCCTCCCACTCCCAAGCTCCTAGGGGGGCATGGAGGAACATTACCGCGGGGAGGGGGGCGTAGAGGAGGGGTTTTGAACAGTATCTGTGTTACTGCTCCCATTCCCATGTTCCTCCGCTGGGAGGAAGCAGAGAGGCTCACAGCCCACGTGGCTAGGCTCAGGGCTCACAGCCCCGCAGTTGGTGGGGCTTGAGGCTGTTCACAGCCCCAGGCCCGGCCATGGTTGGGGCTACTCACAGCTGATGACCCTCACATAACCAAATTGCGACCCCCCTAAGGGGTTGCAACCCTCAGTTTGAGAACCAATGTAATAGGTAATATTCCAAAAAATATACTGCAGTGTACCCATTTAGGCCGCAAAGCACCTGATTATAACATCATGGAAAGTCCTGCTCTGCTTACAGGATACTCTGGGAGTATGTTGATGTAAATGTTAATAAGAATAAAAGGAACTAAGACAACAGCCCATGAGAAGTGGGGCACCCCAAAGTTTCTGGAGTGTGCAAATACGGGTAAGGAAAAGGAAGTTGGAACCCTCATGCTTCTGCATAAGGTGTCAGAAGTAATCATAACAGGATACAGGTTTCCTGTATGGATGGGGTGGGAAGACCCTGGCAGAATCATCCCTCTATCAATGACCACCTTTTGAGAGATCCACCAGAATAAAATATCTTCAGGCATTTGAATACGGATACTGCATTCACTATTGCCTGGGTTCTCTTAGGTTTTATATATTTGTTTGTGATTGTAACTTTAGTGATGTGCTTAGTAAAACTTATAATACAGACAAGATTCCTTACTTGTGACTTTGTTTGTGGTCACTGTCTTCATTCTTCGTGTGTTCCTGGAGCCTCCAAGCCTAAGAAAATCACTAACAGTAACTTTCACCTTCTTGATCTCAAAACTGTAGCACTGCAGGAGCCAGCCTCACTCCCTAGGGGCACTATAGTTTATCACAGGACTATCAATTCAATGTAAATAAAGGATACACTACCTCAGATAGGAGCTAGTGTGAGTATGTCTGTATGAACTGGAAATCACACCCCTTATTCCCAGTGTAAAGGTATGCACAGTGTCCTTCAGACATGACTAATTACTGTACATATCTTTCATTTTTTCAATTAGCTGCTTTGATTTTTAAGGCTCAGTCTCAGCAAAGCACTTAAGCATCTGCTTAACTTTAAACATTAAACATTAATCCCATTGACTTCAAATGATGGGTTTCGTGTGCATCTTGCTATTTTGATACCTCAGGACTGCATGCAAATTTAAGTCTTTATGAAGTTATCCACAAATTCCTCAGAAAAGATCTACTGTGGCTGTTATAACTTGTCTGTACCTTATTGTAAAAGGTTTGATAGCAGAAAGACATTTGTAGTGGTGTCATATGTTGAATTCCTCTAGTCTAAGGTGACTTCCTAGGAAACTAAGGGCCCTATTGCCAGCTTGTGTAAACTGGCCTAACTCCAATGGTTTACACTAGCTGAGAATCTGGCTCTAAGACTTTGTGGGCCAAACTTGAGAACTTCAGGCAGCCAACATTTTTTATACGTACATACTAGGGTATGTATAAGTATTTATACATACTGAGTTACTTATACATACTGGGTAGGTATTTGCATACCTAAATATGGCATATACAACCTGTGATGCTTCCTGGGGGTACCGAGGTAGTTTGCTACCAGCTTAGCATAAGGAAACCTTGTCTGTGCCTGCCATGGTTAGCTCCCCAACTCCACCAGATGTGGGCAATACAAGCACTCCTCTCTAGGTCTAGCAGGCTCTGCTGTCATCCTACAGGTTAGCAATTGGCACACTTGAACCCTTGAGCCCTCTGTGCATCTCCCTGGAGCGTCCAGCTCCTGGTCCTTTGGGCACTCACAGTATTCACAGATACACTATTTCCAAAAAAAAACAGTACACCCCAGCTTACCGGTTCTATCTCAGATCACCAATCCACTGAACACAAGGCATTTAGATATACATTGTTTATTTCATTGCTTATTTTGCCAGTGGCTTAGTATGCTAATAGGCCTACATTATGAGGCAGGGAGATAGGTGTCTGCTACCCCTTGCCTGAAAGGAACATTTCTGAGGTATGTCACCTCTTGGCAGAGGTGAAGGTAATTGTTGATAGTGGGGGGCACAATTTAAAGGTTCTGGGAGCATGTGACTGCCCCTCAAGTCACCTCTGGGTGCAGGAACCTTTCATCCCACTTCCCTGGCCAGGGCAGCCAATCCCACCAGCCTCTGGGAGGCTGGGGCTGCAGGAGCAGAAATGTGCCATTGGGCCAGAGCCAGACCTGGGCAAGGAACTCACAGCAATAATGTTTCTCCCTAAAGCTCCTGTGCCCTCACAGACACCTCAGCAATGCCCCTAGCTCAGGTTGAGCACATGGAACCTGCTCCTGGCGCCTTCCCTAGGGATTCCCTGCCCTGCGCCAAGCCTATGGCTGCTACGCTTTCCCTGCCCCACCAGGATTACCTGCTGCAAGGCTGGCACCACTTCCCCAGCCAGTCTCTCGCAGGCAGCTGCCATGCTGCACAGCAGCAGTGCCCTGGAGCGGTCACTCTCACCTAGCAGGAGAAGTGACTCCTTCCCATCGCCTCCCCTCGACACCCGGGTCCAGCTGCTTGGGAAAGGGGCTGAGTGAGCTGGAAATGTGTGGAGGGAGGGTGGAGAGTGAGAAGGATAGAGCTCTCCTCCCCGTCTGCAGGCTGAGCAGAGCAAGTCTGGGAGCAGCCCGCTGAGCTGCGGGGAAGGTCTGGGAGCTTTGGGTCCATGGACTCTTCATGGGGTCACAGGGTCAGTTTATTCTGAGCACTGCAAGGGCAGCTTGGTGCTTACAGAAATCTGGAGGGGAGGAAATGACTCCGTATGCCCCCCCCCCCCCCACACACACACACACACATCGCCTCTGCCTCCTGCTGACTTCCCTTAATTTTAGGATAAATACCCAACTCCTTAAATGTTATCTGTACATACATTTCACAATAATTATGACAACCAGTGGGCTACTGGCTCTCTACTGACCTCACATGCCATCCTTTGGTGAACTATTATGCATATAGCTGACCTAGGGGATCCCTGTAAAACCTTATCCACCCCCCTGTGCCCTCTGGCAGTTAGCACCAAGAAGTCTCTGGGTCACACAGGTCTTCATTGCCAAGGATGTGAGGGAGATTCCCACACCAGAATGGCTCAGATGTGGGAATCTCCCTCACATCCTTGGCAGTGAAGACCAATACAAAGAATTAATTTAGCTTCTCCACAATGGGCCGTGTCTTCCCTGAGTGATCTTTTAGCACCTCAATCATCCAGCGGCCCCACTGATTGTTTGGCTGGCTTCCTGCTTCTGATGTACTTAACATTTTTTTCTGCTATTAGTTTTTGAGTCTTTTGCTAGTTTCTCTTCAAATTGTTTTTTGGCCTGCCTAATTTATACTTTTACATCTGACTTGCCAGAGTTCTGCCCGGTCGGCATAGAGCATCTTCACCAGATGTGCTACAGCAGCACAACTGCATCAGTGCAGCTGCAGTGCTTCTAGTGTAGACTAGCCCTTGGAGTGGGGTAAGGCAGAAGCTACCTCAGCTGTGAGCAAATGCTTTGAACAGCCACTGAACTGTTGCTTGCTTCTGCTGCTGGGTTTAAGAGCCAGTTGCTGACTCTTCCAGCCAGTCAGGCAATGTAGCCAATTAGCCAGTCTGCCCCAGGCCAGCTGTGCTTGTTAGGTTGCCAGAGCACTGTCTGTGCTTCAGGCCGTGCTTCCTGACATCATGTGATTGATATGACTGCTGCTCCAGTTTTCATGTATTACTTCCTATTAATTTTCACCTGTAGAAGCCACAGGATCTTAAAAATGCTTCTTGGTGAAGTTAATGCAGTACTGTACAATAAGGTTACAATGTATAATGTACTTAGAATTTGCAATTCAGTCTATATGTGCATTGTGGTTCATTTTAGGAGGTTTTTTTTTTTTAAATGCAACAGAAAATGAAATTGGGGAGGATACAGAGTTACTCCTGTAGTTCTAGGACAGTGTACTTATAAATAAGTTTGGGCATCTTCCCCAGCATACAGTTTTGTATTACAGATTATTGTTATTACCTTCACCCTTTTGAGGAGATTGGAAACTTTCTTTAGCTTTAGAGTGAAGCTGCCAAAATACATTTACCACAGATTTGAGGTAAATATTCTAGAGCCAGCCCCAAGCTTTGGAGAGGTATTTTACTGAAAGGCAGGCTATGGTTTCCCATCAGATCATCAGAAAGAGAAAAGTCTAAAACTCTTCAAAGCTAGGTGTTAGGCTTCAATAGAAATTAATTCTTCAGTGATGACTTGTATATGTAAAAATTAATAAATATTTACAAAAAATTGGATTTGAAAAGAACACTTCCCATTTAGTTTGCCAATTGAAGTTTACTTTTTAATATCACCTGTTGTGAATTCCATATAAAACATACATGAGTATAACTTTAATTTAAAATTGACAGAGTGAAGGAAATAAAATGTAGTTCTCCATCACTGTGCCCTAGGCTACAGATAGAATATTTGCATAGTTTCATACCATATTGGTGGTTACATAGCACGTAGTACATATTTAGTATAGTTTGTATAACTAATATCAACGGTACTATCATAGCTCTGTGCTGCATTACTTAGTATAATGTGGTGAGTTAAGGACAGGCTTGAATCCCAATTTCCTTCCTCCCCCTGCCCCCCCCTTTTTTTTTTTACTGTGCTACCAGTAAAAGCTGCTTGACAGATAGCAACTATTTAAAAACACAACAGCTTCAGTATTTTAAGTCAAGTGTCAGCAATTACAAACCTAGGTTATAATGAAAATAATAGTTGTCCGTTAACTACAGCGTTATTAGAAAAAAGAACTATAATAACCTGAGAAGCACAGTAGAACCCCTATTTTACAACTAATTGGGATTCCAGGAGTTCATAAAATTAAACATCTCAAAACCACAGTAGATATGATGTGTAACTTGCAATAGGGAGCTCTGCATTGCTTTCTTTTTGTCCTTTAAACAGTGTACTTAAAGCATCAGAATGTGCGATGTCTAGCTGTTCTTCATCAACATCACTTTTATTGTGTAGTTGATTCATTTTTCCCCCACTGGGAAAAATGGTTCATAAAACTGGTCGTTCATAAGATTGGTGTTTGTAAAATTGAGGTTCCACTAGTACGGCCTTTTTGTTAAAGGCACAGGGCAAGGAGTCAAGAGATCTGTGTTCTGATCCCGGTTCTCCCACAAGCTTCCTGTCTGATCTTGGACAAGTCACTTTACTTCTTTATGTTTCAGCTTCCCCATCTGTAAAATAGGATATATGTTTATGTATAATGAAGCAAAATTCAATGGGCTAGATATTTCAGGTTGTTTAAGTCCCCTTTATGTTGCTCCAGTGACTCAAAGAAGATTTAAAGCTGCACACTCTCACTGTAATGCCAGCTGTTCCCTAAACCCCTCACCATAGGGTACTTGTCAAAGTGATACTGGGCCATGGAATAGTTTCTAAGACTATTTCAGGCAGCATAAATTAGAACGCCCATGTGATTGCTCTAACTTGTGCCTTGGGCCAGTTTAGCCCACAGTTGCCCCAAGACTGGGAGAAGAGAGGAGTAATAGTGGCTTAGCACCAACCTTGTCCCCCAAATTGTGGATCCAGCCGAATATTAGTAAGGTCTTTAAAATCTTACACAGAAGATTCTGTGCAAGTATAAAATGTTTATTATTATTTAACATTATTGCTAGCAACAAGAGATCCACCCCAACAAAATAATATTTGTTGATGGCGTGAGGTGCACAGCACTTCATATTTTCGCCTCCAGCGAAATTCTTGACAGTTTATTGAATCTCGTGTAAACACCAGCACTGCATGGCCTGGAGAGCTGGAATTTGGTATTTTTTTAGGAAAGTGGAACTTGGCTTATTATATTTTGGGGGACATTAGTAACCTATTATTTAGGATAATTACATGTTTTATATGTTAATTGTTAACAATGGGAAAGAATGCAAAAAACTACTTATAAATACAAGTGCTACAATGGTGAAAGGAGTGCTCCTTTAGAGTCCCAGTTATCTAGTTTAAATATAAGTACAAATCCCATTGAATTCACTGGGAATTACTTGCATTCAACAGTAAATTGCCACTCCTGTGTCCAATGTTGTTTTGAAAAAAAAAAAAAATTAAAAGCCTTAAAATACTTTTTGAGATGCTTTAACATAAAAATAAATAATATTTTTGATAAAGTAGAATGGTTTTGTGTAATTTTTTTGTGTGTGTAAATGATACAGCAAAATTCAACCAATCTAGAAAAAAATCCCACCTTTTTGTAATTTTGTCACTGTCAAATATTGTGGAATATGGGTAGCTGGTTCTTCGGAAGTATTACCTCGTTTAATCTGTTGTTGTAGCCATTTGGTTCTAGGATATTAGAAAGACATGATGGGTGAGGTAATATCTTTTATTGGACCAACTTCTGTTGGGAAAAGAGACAAGCTTTCAAGCTACACAGATTTCTTAGCCTAGACCTGAAGAAGAGTGCCATGTAGCTCGAAAGCTGGTCTCTTTCACCAACAGAAGTTGGTCCAATAAAAGATATTAACTCACTAATATCCTACATGGTTACAACAATACTGCAAACAACATATTCTAAGGGACCATTCAAGGTGAAGTGGCCCATTAACACTTTGATAGTCATAGGACATAAAAGGGGGGTTATTGGGGAACAGATTGTTGTAATAAGGCCTAAATCTAGTGTCTTTATTAAGACCATTTAGCAAAGATATGAATTTAAGCTCCCATGCTTGTCTTTTAAAGGTGTTGTACAGGTTTCCTTTGAGGATAAGGACTGAGAGGTCAGATATGGAGTGATTGTTTTGTGAAAAGTTTTTGCCTGTGGATGATATAGTGTTTTTGTCTTATCTTTTTTCTGTGTGAGTTCATTCAAGAATGTAATAATTGTCTGGTTTCACCCACATAGTTGATTTCTGGGGGCATTTAGTGCACTGGATGAGATACACCACATATGATAGGCATGTGCAAGACCTATGGCTCTTGAAAGGTGTGTTGTTGGGGTTATTAATCGTTATAGCAGTGGAGATATGTCTGCAGGTTTTGCATCTGTTATGGCAGGGTCTGGTGTCACTTTGGAGTTGGTGAATATTCATCTGTGGGGAGCTTGCTTCTGATGATGAACTGGGTGAGCATGGGGGGTTGCTTGAAGGCTAAGAAAGGGGATTCAGGAAAGATTTCTTTCAGGATGTGGTCGCCATCAAGTATGGGTTGTAATTGTTTAATGATATGCCTTATGGGCTCTAATGGGTGGTAAGTGACAACTAGGGTGTGCGATCAGAATTGGGTCTGTATTGAAGCAGGTTCTCTTGGGAAATTTGGGTGGCCCATTCCATGATGTGATCTGCTTCTCTGGTGGAGAGTCCTTGTTTGGTGAAAGTGGTTGTAAGTGTGTTAAGGTACATATCCCAGAACTTTCTCGTTGTAGCATATTCTATGGTATCTGAAGGCCTGGCTGTAAACAACAGATTTCTTGGTGTGTTTGGGGTAATTACTGAATCTGTGAAGGTAAGTGTAGTGATCTGCAAATTTTTTGGTATATAATCATTTGTAGCGTTCCATTGTTGAAGCTTGATCATGATGTCCAGGAGGTTGATGCTGGTATGGGAGTGTTTGATGGATGGATAGTGGTTGTTGAAGTTACAGTGGAAATCTATGAAGGAGTTTAGGTTGTCTGCCCAGAGGTTGAAAATATCATCCATGTATCTCAAATATATCATTGGTTTAATGTTGCATTTGTCCAGAAATTCTTCCTCAAATTGGCCCATGAGGAGATTGGCATATTGGGGAGCCATCCTAGTACCCATGGCTGTTTTCATGGTTTGGACAAAGTGTTTTTTATTGAATGTAAAATTGTAATGGGTGAGGATGAAGTGGGTGAGTTTGGCAATGTGTTAACACACTTAAAACTACCTTCATCGAACAAGGAAACTCCACCAGATATTACATAATACAATGGGCCACCCAAATTCCTTCAGGAATTTAAGGATATCATCAAAACCTTCCCCAACAACTCCAAAATAATCTCTACACCTCATCCCCCATAAACCCACCCAGGAAACTTCTACATGCTTCCAAAGATACACAAAAAGGGAAACCCAGGCAGACCCATCATATCTGGCCACGGCACTCTTACTGAAGGAATATCAGGACTCGTAGAAACCATCCTCAAACCACTCACCACACAAAGGGATACCTTCCTCCAGGACACAACTGACTTCCTCCGGAAACGCCACAACATTAATAACCTCCTTCAGAACATCATCCTTGACACCCTGGATGTCCCCTCTGTATACACCGACATCCCTGACAACGATGGCATTGTTGCCTTCTTAAATATCTACAATACAATTGACAACACTCAGATATCCACCCCAAACACATTGCCAAACTCAGTTTTAATTGGTTTTTGCTGAAATCTATAGTTTCTTTTGATGATACTAAATCAGTTTTTGTTTGAACTATACAACATTTTCTCTATTAAAGTGTTCCTGTTAAAATATTACAATTGAACTGTAAACAATGATGAAGATAAAATGCAAGGTTTCATATGATTTAAGAAGCTGTTTAAAAAAAGAAATGATTTAAGAAGCAAAAGAAACACTCAAAGAATTGCTAGTGCATGCGGCATTTTTATGTGCATCAAATATTCAATTAAATCCTATAAAAATGTTAAGTATATTTGTCAGAATATAGAGACATGTTGCCAAGTATACTACAGGATTACTAAACCAGGTGTTTGCCACTGTGTCATATGATAGAAAAGAAATCTATATTTTTCTGCAGATTGGAGGAAAGAGTTGTTTTTATGGTCTTGTCACTGTTGTCATGACAACTATATATCCTAGTTAAGCAGCGTGTCTGTAAGAATTTAACCTTCCCATGACTGATTATTACTAGCTATAACGTTTTTCGTGCATTTTCTTCAGAGCTCTAGATCAAGGCTGAAGAACTGTTAAGTTGCTCTCTAGAATTACAACCACAAGCTTAATTATAGGCATATGTGATCCAGAGAGCGCTTGGTACAAGGTTCTTTGCTATGTTAAAGCCATTTTCAGTACAGGTTATTACAGCTTTGTTTCTAACTCAATGCAACCGTATTATGAAACACTTTGTTTGTAATATTTAGTACATTAAAACAGATTATTTTGTCACACAGGCAGCTTTATGGAAAGAATGAGCTGTAAATAATCATATTCTATCTTTTTAAAATAATATAATTTTTGAATATATATTGAATATATTTTATAGTTGGCCTTCAGCAACAGTGCTAAATTATTATAACATTGTTGGGGTATGATTGTCTTAACCGGTCATCCAGGGAGCAATAGGTAAAATGGGAAGTTTGACTGTGAAACTTTGTGTGCGCATTTTAATTCCTTCTTACAAGAGAAAGTGTTTCCTGAAGGCAAGGAATATGTGTTTCTCTTATCACAGTCTCTATTTTTACCTTTTCTGTTTTAGAAAGTCTTCTGAAGACCAATTAGCATGATAGTGTCTTGTAAAGCACGAAGGATTCTTTCTCCAAGAATCAGGCAGCACAGACAATACTGAAGAGGTTTATTCACGATACCGGGAAGTCTGATAAATCAGCTTCAACTTCATGGTGTTACAGTGGTCAATTACATATGCTTTCTTATCGATTACATAGTGTGTTTTAAATATTTTATCTATTCACTTACAAATACAGACATTGTCCCATCTGGAGAGAACAACAGTGATTATGGTCGTTACATTCATCCAGAGACTCTTTAATCACTCTACTTACATCAAGGATCCTAGGGCTATGCTCAGGGCAGGGATAGGGTGGAGGAAGAAGGGGGTGGTGTCCTACAGATAGGTGGCAGGTGAGACAGAAATTCTAAAAGCAAATGTGCTGTTCTCATTGGAATTAGAATCACTAAGAGGACATTTGGCTTCCTGAGCCATTGGATGCATACACTAGCCATTGTCCTTGAGGATCAGATATGCTTGTTAGCCATTTAAATGAGTTTCGACCTACAACTTGTTAGCTGAAAACAACCCAGTGCCTTACAGTTCACTCCTGTTTTACAAATCGAACCCATAAGTGAGATATGATCAATTATTTAGGTACTTTGATATTCATGATCTATTTTAGGATTTTATGGGGGAGGTGTTATGGAGGGGGGGAGGAAAACGGGGGGGTGGGAGCAAGAGTAGAGAGCATAGTAAAGTTGAAAGCAGGACAAGAAGAGAAGCAGCAGCAGCAGCTATTTGCAGGATAGTCCACCAGGTGATGAGGCTGGGCCAGAAGTTGAGTCTTCCAAGCGGGTTACAATCTGAGTGGAGAGTTGGACCTTCACACAGCCTTTAGCAGTATTCTTATGAATGATGGCAGCCACAGAGGCAGCAGCAAGGTCCACTTTAACCAGCAGCTCCTTTGCTATTTGGGCAGGGGTATTGTCCGGATATAGATTGCCATACCACCAAGGAAGTGTTGTCATTCCAGTGAAGATGCGGCCGGGCAAATGAATGTCACCCAGAGTGAAGGAGTCTGTCATCTGTAGACACGTGGCGGAGTTGGCTGGACACTGTAGTAGGCCATAGTTGCAATATGATGCAGTGGTGATAAAACACCACCGCGTGGCAGACACTTGAACAGCAGTTTCAGCATCCAGGAGAGGAAGGATAGTAACAACCACAGAAGAAGAAGTATTCAAAGGGCGAAAGGTAGAACAAGAGCAAATAATATAGTCAGCAGTTTCTGTACAACAGTCCGAAGTTATGAGCGTGCTGCCACTGGGGGAGGGAGACATAAAGCCAGAAAGTCCTATTCAATAGACAGTGTTGTTAGACACATAACCAATAGATTTAAAATAAAAAGAGGAAGGAAAAACATGGGTGGGGATAACAAAAGGGTATGTAAGAAGAAAATCAAAAGAGGGGGTGGAAGAGGTTTCAGGGGGTAGGGAGGAGGCAACAATTAACTGAGCAGATATATTTGCCAAGTTTGCAAGGGCAGAGGAAGAGAGGGTGTGGGAGTGGGGGAAAACCAAGGCATATATCTAACATATCTTCTTTTAACATATTGAACAAATCACGAGCTAACATATCACAAGCACGTCCCTTAGATTGGGATATAGTCATATTGATTATGATATCGGAGGATTTTTTAATTGCTGTATAGAATCCATCCATGGCTGCGTCAATAGCAGTGAAAGAGTACAATAAGCCAGCATTGGTGTATTTTAGGGCTAGGTAGCCTGGCTTTTAACCCAGGCATTGTAAGATCTATCCACATTGGCATTAAGCGAGTTTATCATGGAATTTGAGCTTCCAAATAGTCTCCCAATGTCACCTAGGATGCCTCGCTTTTGTCTTTTTACTGCGAGGGTGCGGACAGTATATTGGTGCACTAGTAACTTTAACTGTTCTTGTAGCCATTGTAAAAAATTAGGGTGGTTGAAACATATATTTTGTAATGGTACAGTAAACTTAGACAAATCATATTTAACTTTAACAGAAACCATAATTACATCATGTAGAAGTGTCTTATTAGATCCCAAATGATAATACCATCAGGAGGGGTGGAGTGGAACACAGGGCAGGTGGTAGAAGAGATATAACCACATTTTCACCTGAAAAGACAAAATTAGTGCACAGAACGCGTATTAGATAAACTAATTTATACAGCTTAATTCTGGTTTTGTGAATTCATGTTGAGATTTCTTGTACCTTCACAGATGTATCTGTATGGGCCAATACCATATGCGGACCTGAGTATTTTGGTTGGAGTATATGAGGATTGTATGTTCTTACCATGACCTGATCTCCCTCCAGTACATCCACACAGGAGGGGGATTCTGGGAAGTCCTGAGTTTCCTGTCTGTCTTTGACAGTCTGTCTCAAAGGCTGCAAAACTTCATTTAAACATTTGATGTATTCCTGTGCAGTATCAGAAACCAGAGGGAGGGGAGCCGGATTTGCACATCCTTTCCCCAAAGACATGGTCATTCCAGTAATGAATTTGAAGGGTGAGACTCCTGTAGTGGCATTAGGAGTTCCCTTCATCGAGAGGAGAGCTGCGGGTAGTTAAGTCACCCAGCTAGTTTCTTGTGAAAGTAAGGCTTTTGTGACTTTCTTTTTCAGTGTTCGATTGGCTCGTTTCACTAGCCCATAGTTCTCAGGGTGGTTTGTTTAATGCTTAGAGCAGAGCAAACTTCCTTCATGATTCGTCCTGTAAAGTGGGTTCCCTGGTCTGAGTCCACTGAACCTGGTAAGCCCACTTAAGGGCAGAATTCATTGGACAGTAAGCGGGCCACTGTGCTGACAGCATTTTTAGAGGTGGGAAAAGCTTCAATCCATTGGGTGAAATGATCAATTAAGACCAAGCAATATTTTTTTCCCCTCTTACAGGTGGTAGAGGGCCTGTGAAGTCAATTTGAATCTTTTGCATAGGACCCGTGGGTTGAGGCTGGTGTCTCATTGCCACTTTAAGATTTTTGCCTTCATTACATTTAGCACATACAAGACACCGCCAACAGTAGTCATGTATGTCTGCTGTCATCTTGGGCCACCACCACTTTCCCTTGATGTGGTACAGCATAGCTTTTGGGTTTGGGTTGGTTGGTAGGTGATAGAGATCACACAGGTGAGCCACAATTGATTTAAGGGCTACAAATTGCTGATCCTTTGTGACCCAAGTGTTGGCATTATCAATTTTACAAGCATTTTCAATCCATGCCCATTTTTCCTCTCTAGTGCATTGTTCTTGTACTTCAGGTAGTGAAATTTGCTTCAGGTCAGGAGTTTAGGTGGCTGCCACTTGGAGATTTTCCTGTGGAATTGTTGCAGCCTTTTTAGCAGCCTCATCTACAGCTGCATTTGCAAGAAAAAGGGGGTCATTGTTTCTGGTATGTGCCTTGATCTTAACCACAGCCAGCTTAGAAAGTTTTTGAACTGCTTCCAATAAGCCTTTAATATACCCCCCATTTTTAAGAGGGGTACCGAATGAAGTGAGATAACCCCTACTAGTCCAAGAATCAAGATAGTTATGAACTACCCCACATGCATAGTGGCTGTCTGTGTAAATGGTAACAGCCTGGCCTTCAGCCAGGAGGCAGGCCTGTGTTAGTGCCACTAATTCAGCTACTTGAGCCAAGCAGGAAGGCAGCAAGGAACCTGAGTGGAGGCATGTACCTGACAGGTCGCAAACTGCCCAGCTGGAACAAGGTTGACCGGCAACATAGTACTGGGATCTGTCCACAAATAAAACAAGATCAGAAGAGGGTAGTGGTTGTTCAGTCACAAGTCGGTCCTGTATAATCGTGTCCTCAGAAAGAGGGCACTGATGAGGTTCCCCTGTTGTTGGTATTAAGGTAGCAGGATTAAGAAGGTTGGAATGTGCAATTGTAATGTGGGGGCTTAGAAGAGTGCATTCCCACTTGGACCATCGTGCTGAGGTGACCTTTGAGAGGCGGCCCCTGTCCAAGATTTGTGAACTGCATGAGGCATGAAAATTGCAAGCGGGGGCTCCAGAAACCAAAGGTGAGGAAACAGTAATGGCCCAGGAGGCTGCCTGTATGGCTTGAAGACAGTGGTTAAAAGCCAGAGTTACTGGATCAAGGCGGGTGGAATAGTAGGCCACAGCGCAGCGCCTGTCACCGTGGTTCTGAGTGAGTATAGCAATAGCATGGCCATCCTGTACATGGGTCTAGAGCTTGAATGATACTTTGGAGCCGAAATGAGGGCTATTTTAAGCTGTGTTAAGTAGTGGTCATGCTCTGGTGACCAAGAGATGGGGTCTGAGGAGACTTGGGCCTCTTTAAGAAGGTCATTGAGGGGTTGTGCTAAGGTGGAAAAAGATGGGATATATTGTTTACAAAAGTTAAGGAGGCCCAGTAACTTACGTAATTCCGTGGAGCTGCAGCAATTGCGATCCGGCGGTCTGAAGTGAGGGCTTTGGAATCCTGGGAGACCATGTAACCCAGATATTGAACCCTAGGTAGAGCTATCTGAGCTTTCTGAGGGTTGGCCTTTAAGCCTGCATTGGCTAAGGCCTGGAGCAGCATTTGAAGGGCATGTAAGTGGTCAGAGTCAGTGGAGGAAGCAAGCAATAAATTATTAACATATTGCAAACAAGTAGAATTGGCAGAAGCCCAGTTTACCAAAGAGAGGGCTTTTGCCATAACCCGGTGAAAGAGGGTGTGAGAAATATGATGTCCTTGGGGCAAACGAGTCCAGCTGAACTGTGTGGGGCAAAAGGTAAATGCAAACCAGTGTTGTGACTCTGGACGCATGGGGAGGCTCCAAAAGCCGTTTTCAATGTTTAACACAGTGAAGATGCAGTAAGAATGATTAGGGCCCAAAAGGGCGACTGATGGGTCAGCTACAATGGGGAAAGTTTATCTGCATATTGATTAATGGTGTGGTAGTCGATGGTAAAGTGCCAGGAGCCATCAGATTTCAACTGGCCAGATAGGAGAGTTGGTGGGGTGGAACAGGGAACAAGTATGCCTCATTGGTGTAAAGAATGAATAATGTCACCTACTGCGTTTAAAGCCTCAGGCTTGAGAGGATATTGTTTGGTAGGTGGGGGAAGTTGACCGGTAACCTAGATAGGTGGGCAGAGGTGAGCAGGCACCAAGCCGCAAGATAACTTGTCCTCAGCCCAGACGGAAGGAAACCTGGAACGTAATTCTTGAAAAGGGTTAGAGGTATTCCAGGTGAGAGTCACAGATTTAGCAGTGGCAATAGAAGAAAGAGACTTGTTGCTGTGAAGGGGAATGGTGTGAGTGCGCATGAGTTTATCAGTAAATGTAACTGCTCTGAGCGAGATTAAGTGTAGCTGCAAGATCGTGGAGCGCATTCAGATCCAAAATAGTTCCCTCAGAATTTGTAGCTACATAAAAAGATTGAGTCCAGAAAAATAGATTGGATTCTATAAGAATGGGGTGGCTCCTGTAGGCAGTGATGCGTGTGCCTCCTACCCCTGAAATAGTAATGTATTGTTTAGTAATGGGGAGGGGGAGGTCAGTAAGGGAAACGGACGCTCTCGTGTCCACAGGAATTGTGCATGGCCGGCCCCTTATCCATGCTTGCAAATGTGGTCTCGAGAGGTTTATATCTGCCTCCATAGCACTGACGGATAAGGGGGCTACTGAATCCTAGCGGGTCATGGAGTTCAAACGTCTAGCCATTTCTTCCCTGCTCAGGTTTGAGTAGGGGTTGGCAGTGGGCTGAACTGCCGGCTGGGGTTGGTTACCAGGGGCTGTCCGGATTGGGCATCCAGCTGCCCGATGTCCAGTCCCCCCACAGATAAAACATGGCAAAGCGCGAGGGGGGGGAGGGTAGGAGCGGGGCCAGGACCGGATTGAAAAGGCAGAGTACTGCGGGGGTTCGATTGGCCGTGGTCCCGCCCTGACTAGGGTTTTGGGCTTTATGCCTACAGGTTTTCTGGGTATGCCCAATACCCCCACAGTTATGACAAGTTATTTTACTTTTTACTGTTACCACAGAAATGCGGGCAGGATTTTCTTTCTTATCTTTGGCTTGTCTAGCTTCCCATTCAGAAGCCCACAGGCAGATAGATTCATAATCAGAATCTGGGTTTACTTCCAAATTAAGCATGGTTTGCAGATAGGTGCTGAAACCTTTCTTTAACATTCTTAAGAATGTCCAATCAGTCTTTCTGGGGTCTGAGATGCCTGCATTACTTGAATACACTTTCCATTTTTGCTCACAGTACTTGGCAGCGGGCTTATCCTTGCCTTGCACGCAGCTCACTATCAGTCCCCAGTTACCGGCTCCATTGCCCAGGGCATTTTGAACGGCTTTTTTAAAATCAGTGCAAGCATGGGTCATATCAACTTCTGATTTAAACTTAACAGAGGCCCAACTGCCATTTTGATGTTTCTTTAAAAGGACCTTGACCCATGAAAGGTCGGGGCATTTAGCTTTAGTCAGAATATGGAGATCCCAATGTATATGTTGTAACCATTTGATTTATTTATTTATTTCCCCCTCTTTCCCCCCCAATATCAAGTTTGGGTCTTTGGGCTTTAGATCTGGGAGATCCTTTAATAAGCCCCTCATTTCCTCTGTACTGAGAGAAGTATACTTTTAAGTATGCTGAGCTGTTCTGTTACCTCCCTGCCCCGTCCATTTTTATATTTGCTTTGTGAGCTGTTTCCAATTAATTTCTTTTTGGTTATTTTCATTATCATTGTCTGAACCAAAATCGGTGTGATCCTCCTGTTGTATGATAGCAGCAATATGATTTTAACCTTTAAAGCACTGTTTTCCGTTTGGAGTTCATTTAATTTATGGTTCAGATCTGCCTTTTGACTCTGCACTGTTGTGAAAGCCTTTTGAAGTTCCTCTAACTTTCTTACTTTACTGTGAATATGAAAGAAAGGTATCACAACTCCTTTCTCTAGCTTTCCTTTTGTCTGACCAGACCACCACAACAAACTGTCTTTTACACTTACACCGGTCCATTCATCTTTTACCATAGCCTCCTGAACCTTTGCATGCTTTTCTTTTAGAAATTCAATGATTTTTCCTCCCATTGAGGGCATCGTTGACGCACCCTGGGGCAATTCGTACGACATTGTCACCCAGCTTCCTAAAACCCACTTAAATGGTGTTTCAGGGGAATCAGCCGAGCACACCGTTGTACTCAGCACTACTGAAGCACACTCTGGTGCTCAGTACTTGATGTTGCAGCCTTCTCCGGAGTGATCCCTGCACCCCGAAAACCCTGGCAATGCAGCCTTCGCTGAAGAGATTCCTGCACCCTGAAAACATGGCCAAAACTACAACCCCAAAATAAAATACCTGTTCAGTCCTCTTGTCTGTGCCTTATGCATGGTTCCTTTTATTAAAAAATGGGTGCGAAGGGGTATCTCAGGGAGTCCCAGACCAAGGCGCTCACCAGAGGTGGTAAGTATAAAAGGTACTCACCTCTGTCCTTGGTCGTGGGATGCACTCCGAGGATCCCAGTCGCACCCTGCTCGCTGCGCCAAATTGTAAAGCACGAAGGATTCTTTCTCCAAGAATCAGGCAGCACAGACAATACTGAAGAGGTTTATTCATGATACCGGGAAGTCTGATAAATCAGCTTCAACTTCATGGTGTTACAGTGGTCAATTATATACGCTTTCTTATCGATTACATAGTACATTTTAAATTTTTTATGTATTCACTTACAAATACAGACATTGTCCCACCCGGACAGAACAACAGTGATAATGGTCATTGCATACATGAAGAGACACTTTAATCACTCTACTTACATCAATGATCCTAGGGCTACGCTCGGGGCAAGGATAGGGTGGAGGAAGAAGGGGGTGGTGTCCTTACAGATAGGTGGCAGGTGAGACAGAAATTCTAAAAGCAAATGTGCTGTTCTCATTGGAATTAGAATCATTAAAAGGACATTTGGCTTCCTGAGCCATCAGATGCTTACACTAGCCATTGTCCTTGAGGAACAGGTATGCTTGTTAGCCATTTAAATGAGTTTCGACCTACAACTTGTTAGCTGAAAACAACCTCAAGCCTTACAGTTTGTATACCAAGAGGATAACTACAGTTTTAAATAACTGTTAAAAATGATGGATTAACATTAGCAGTATACATCGCTTCAACATATAGTTATTTACTTGAATATCATTATAACTGGAAATGTTCCGAAGTAGTATTGCTTTAAAATATATGTACATGTGAGGTTACAGCTGCCATCACAGGCTTTTTTCATGAAAGTTCATTTTCATTTGATACCATGAGCTAAATCTGACACAAAAAATTGCTACAGGATTGTAATGAAGACATAGAACCTCTGAAAAAAAATTAGACCCTCCCAGTAAACTGAGTTTCTGCTAATTAGTTCCATCAGTGAAGAGATCTGGGTGGTAGCTCAGGCACTTATTTATTTTCATGTGTCAGTGTGTTATTACACTGTCTACTCCAGTTAATGTATGACTTAAGTAAAATATTAGATATTCAAAACACAACAAATACAGCCAATCAAAAAAAAATATTCCTAACAAGGCCCAAGAGGAGGAAACCATGTACGGCTTAAGCTTCTAGAAAAAAACAATCACTAAATGAGTGAGGGTTACAGGCTGGTGGATCTAATTAT
Organism: Emydura macquarii macquarii; assembly: GCF_026122565.2. NCBI lineage: Eukaryota > Metazoa > Chordata > Testudines > Chelidae > Emydura > Emydura macquarii. The sequence goes on along the minus strand of NW_027132559.1, from coordinate 40,003,461 downwards.
AACAGAAACAGGTAAAGGGCTAATTTTCCCTTTGTGCTCCGTAGAGTCCATGAGTTAGGCAACTGGGTTCTAAATTAGCAGTGGCATCAGAAAACTCATAGGAGAAACATATGTCCAGCATAGATGCCTAGATCCCAGAGACTAATGCATTGAAAACACTGCTGCCAGAGAGTCCATCAGTTTAAGTTCCCATATCAAGTCCATAATGTTTATCTGTATGACAGGGATTCCCAAATTGCTGCCAAGTACATCTTTTCTAAAATGACAGATTACCTTAAACCCTATTTGAGTGTGCTTTGACTGAAAGGGGGAAGGGAATGCCTTCTACTTTATAAGATTACTGATAGAAAATAAAAACCTGTCGGTTTGTTTGTACTGGCTCCAGTAATCCTTTCTTTTTGGTGGGGTCTGCAAACAAATTAAGTGTTATTAGCCCCGAAAGATATCAAGGTGAAATTCTTGAGTCCTCATTATACTGAATGTCATAGCTTTTCCTTAGAAGAAGGTGGATCTGGACAAGATGCAGATTTTGTGAAAGAGAGGTGTTTGATGCAAAACCTGACCTTCCTTTTTTCCTTTGTTTGAATAGATTTAGAAGAAGAGGACCTGGAATCCCTATTCAGTTCCTCTTGCTGCTTCTGATGTACAGGACATGGCTGCATCATCTTCCATGAAAACTTCATTGAGCAGTCCAGTGAAGTGAAAATTTAATTTCCTAGCCCATTTTTGAGAAGCCTCAAGCCTGGAGGTTTTTTATCTTCTTGTAGAGCAAGCTGAAAAAATTCTGGTGAGTTGCCATCCCCTCAAACAGAATGGAAGCTCTGTCAAAACCAGAGACCTTAGGAGAATGAAATCTCTGATTTGCACAGGTGGATCAGAGGAATTTGTCGAGACTACTATGATATACAGTGATATACAGTGTTCCATAGCTTCTGGCATATTTTACATCTTCTTCAGATGCCATTTTGCAAGAAAACTGGTAAAAACATTGTGAAATGTTTCAGCAGCGCAGATTGGAGTGAAAGGGGGCAAAGCAGTGTCACACCACTCTGGTGCTAATAATTGGAGTTCTTGATTGTGCCATTTGCCTGTTTTTTCTTCTCCTTTAGCATTTGTATTATGGTAGTGCCTAACGGTCCTAACCAACATCCCTTGAGCTAGACACTGTTTTAATGAATATGCATACACCCACCCAGCTATCTGAACTGGTGATATGTAGGTCATTGGAAATTCATTTATTGGCCTTCCGATGACACAGACACCAGACAGTTTTTACAAATTTGAATCTAATGGGCTTTTATAAGTAAAACTCTGACTCCCATTGATTTAACAAAGTCTTTTTAAAGAACTTTCAAAGAACAGTATAAAAATGATGTTCACTCTAGAGCACAAGCCATTTTTGTACTATCACTGATGAATAGAATGTTAACGATCTTGCAGTGTTATGTAGCTGTAATAGTCCCAGGATATTAGAGAGACAAGGTGGGTAAAGAAATACCTTTTATTGGACCAACTTCTGTTGGTGAAAGAGAGAAACTTTTAAGCTACACAAAGCTCTTCTTCAGGTCTGGAAGTTCAAAAGCTTGTCTTTTTCACCAACAGAAGTTGGTCCAATAAAAGATATTACCTCACCCACCTTGTCATGTTAATAACCTGGCAGATACAAGGTTATAGTTACACTTTATCTAAAAAGGACCATCTACTGGGTTTCTTTTGTTAATGTTAATTTGTATTTCATATTCATGAGAGGCTTAAAAGAACAGGCAGTACTAGAACACCTGCTTTCTTCCTGTAATTATAGTGCTGATAGCCAAGTCATGAACTTTCTTGCATAGTGTTACTAGTAATCCCTAGTCTGATAGATGGGTCTTTCTAGAAGTGAGAAGTAATTGAATCTCAATGCTTACCAAGTTCTTGTGTACTGTCTGAAAAGAGACCACCAGCGGTGCTGAGCTAATTGTACTTATTTCAGTGATGTGTACTTCTCTTCAGAGAGAACAAAACTGAAAATAGCACACTCATTTCAGGAAAAACTGTGGGTTGATTTTGAAGTAGATCCCCAGTGAAAGTGAGAGAATATGAGTTACTTTGTTAAAATCATCTCACTCTTCTTTTATTAAATTTTCAGTGGAGCATTGCAAATAGTGCAGTATTCACAACCTAAAGTGTTGTTTCTGTGCTGTGCAAGTTTCCCTACATAACTCAGCCAAAGTATCTTGGTCCTTAACCTGCATCACCCCTGCTAGTTAAGTTGTGGGTCTCTCCTGTGCAAAGTCCTAGGATATGAAATTGAAGATAGTTATGGCATTTTTGATGCCTTCTCCTGGGCAAGCCAAACTGCTGCTGCTTTGTGAAGTATTGTCCCAATATGCTTGTTCCTTCAACCCATAGATATTTGGGGTTGTTGCCAGAGTGGCTTTAGAGAATCTAGGAGCAAGCCTGCCAAATTGAAGATGCTCAATGACAGGGCTGAGAGACTAACTGTGATAAATTGCTTTCTGTATTAGGGACAAGAATGAGACCACCAAACCCATTTTTATTTGCAGACTATTTTGAGTCCAAGTCCTCAGCTGTGTAGGACTCATGATTTCCCTGCAATCTACTTCCCAAATGAGCATCTTTTCGTAAAAGATCATGTCTGAGCTGAGTGGAGCAGTTAGGTGGCAAGGTGCCAAACACCCAAAACAAATTATTTGACAGAAAATATTGGGTAGACAAATAGGCAAATAATGGATCTAAGTGTTTGGAGATTCACAAATCTGTTTTAGTGGTATAAACCATATCATTCACTTGCTGAAACTGTAAAACATATGTTACTATTTGTGTACAATTTATAAGCAATAAGATAAAGAAACTGAAATGGCTGCAAGTTATTTGCTGCAAATATTGTAGTTCTACAGTAAATCTAGCAAAGACACAATTATTTTAACTTTGCTGTATATGTTTCAACAAAGTAACGAGTTCTTCAGAATAAATTTAGTCAAGTAGGGAATTGAGGCTTAGCAGCTTTATACAAGGGAGCTGGAAGTTGGGGTTTGCAGCAGTGCAACTTTTCCTCATAAAATTTGAATTGCTCGGCATCGTTTACTGCCCTAATGAGCATATTTTCCTTTTTTTATATACACAGCAACTCCCATTGATATCCCGAGGAGTTATGTGCACATATGGCGAGAAGAATAGAACCTAATTTTGCAATGGCAGGATGCATGTATGAAAAGCATTATGGTACACACCACTTACTAGGTCCATAAGAGTAAATGCCAGGTTTTTTTGCTTGTTTGTTTTTTAAATCCCTGTGCAATTGGTTGCGCTAAATCTGTAGTGATTTTATGCCAGAAAGCCTGTCTATGGATTGCAATGTTTGTAGTGGAAAGTGGTTCTTTTACATGGGCACATGGTACATTTTTGTGGTTAAACTGTGGAAAAACAAACTTTTTGATCATTTTAGTGATATAATAAATAATATAGGGTTTAATTCCGGCTTTATTTCATGTTAGTATATCTAGATTGGCTGTTTTTTACTAGAGCAAATATAAGACCTAGATAAATGACAGCTGCCACATCACACATACTTGCTAATCCTATCTTAATAAACCTTACAGAAATAACTTAAACTGCCATTGACCACCACCGTGCAGGAAACTAACAAAACCCGTCTGCATTTTAAACTATGCAGTTTCTTAATTTTTCTTAACAAAACCTTCTGTGAACTGTATTTGAATGAGCTTAATTGCCAAAGAGTTGCTTTTCTGTCACTTTATTGGATGACACATTATTCAGCAGAGCCCCTTGTTTTTAGTGGGCAGTCTGCATCTGATAGTGTCTGCATAGAGCCATCTGTCACCTGGAAATTGCCACACTGAATAGATTAGTATTGCATTATAGTTGTGGTGGTGTGTTGTGGCATGATTTCCCCTCCACTCCCTTAGAAAACGTAACTTTGGTATCTATTTCCTTAATATAACTGGTCATGAGACCCTCCCTCCATTCTCTAGATGTGTGGCTAATGGAAGTTTGCTGGGGGCCCCAGCACATTTGAATGAGCTAGGCCCTGTAAAAACTATGGTTGATCCTGCAGCTTCAGCAATAAGAACAAATAAGTGCAAGTAAATCAACTAGTGATTATGCTAAAGAAAAAGGTGATCTTATTATCGATAAACCATTTCAAGAAAACCACAATTAATATACAATTACTGTTGCATCAGAACGCCGAATAACCACATTTGTAATGTTAACCTGTTAAATAACCTAAAAATCCAAGCAGTTCAGAATTGGTCATTTTTGACCATTTGACTTCCAATGAAAAACAGCAGCTCTCCCAAGGAGAAAGCCCATACTGAATTTTTGCAAAATTTAGCAATTTTTTGTAATTATTAATATCGCCCCACTTATTTTTTAATTATTTTTGGTATGTTTCCTTGCCAAATGTATTGAATATGGAGGGAAAAAAAAAAAACCTCTGATTAAAATATTTATTTTACAATGCAGAGATATTTGCATTCTTCAGCATTTCACCTTGGTATCAGAAAGCACAAAAAGTCCATGACTCATTGATATGCTGCATTGGTGTTGTCTTTAGCAAGTGCTCTGTATACCAGAAAAATGAATTGCCATGTCATGTGGCAATTGCTGTAGTTGCTCAGAAATGCATTTATTATACCCAATGTATGCAGAAGTGACCATTTGTTTTGAGAACACAATTTCAAAGATTTGGGGCTTGATTTTGAGAGCTGCTGAGTACATATAGTCAAAAAGAAGTCAATGGGAGGTGTGGGTGCCCAACACCTCTGGCAATCAGGCCTTATGGGTTTCAATTTGGGCACCTACAGTGACTGTCACTGAAAATTTAGGAGCTTATCTAATAAAACAGCAGAATAAAAGTAATTTGAAACCCTTGTGTATTATTCATGTGTAAGTGCCTTGTGTTTCTGGATTACAATAGGTTGAGAGCTGTCTATTTTTCTCAAATATTAACTCCCTCCCCCCAAACATCCTTAATGAATACTTTTTACTCAGTCACAAATGCTGTGTCTGTTTTCATATCCTTTTCTAATGAAGTGCTTTTGTTACAGAGAACAAATGGGAGGCATATGTTAGCCACAATTACTTTTTGGTATTTGGGGAATTTTACATTAAAAAAACTACACATTCCATATGTTTTCTGTGTAAATATAGGCTCCAATAACACGTGGGAATCCACTAACATGGACCCTTGAGATTTTGTCTGGGTGTAGGCTCCACAGCAGTGGATCACTTTGGGGGATGCAGTCCAAAGCTGTGGTGTTATGTGCTAGAGTTAGGAAAAGAAAATCATATTTAGAATGATCAATTCAGTTAGCTTTCTTACTTTGAATAAGAACCCTCCAATACATTCTTACTGAGCAACAGGTGAAATAATTTCCACTAGCAATAGGACATCTTCAGTTCCAACAGAGCTGAACTCAGTGAATTTATATAGAAAAGGTTGGTTCTGAGACAAAAAATCTTGACAGTCTTCAATTGTGAAAGGTTACATACACAGGCCTTTAAGGAACTTGCATTATTGGCATGATCATAGTATGTTTTCTTCTGTAGAGTGTTGGTATGTGTGTATGTATGTATATTACTTTAGCTGACATAATGCATGAAGCATTTTAAGAATTTATAATGTTTAATATAAAAGGAACATTTTCAGGAAAGTGTACCAAAAGTAACAGGTATTACATACTAAAATTACATTTCATAATGCAAATGTGAATTGTCCAGACGCTCTGAAGTAGAAAACTAAAGATGTGTGTGTGTGTGTGTGTGTGTGTGTGTGTGTGCGCGCGCTTTTTCTGTATGAGCTTTATTTGGACTGAGTGAAGAAATTTTGTGATAGCTGGTTTGGAGCCTGTGATATCGTAAATGTTAGAACTGGGTAGTTTTCATATACTCTTAGGATCCATGTCACCCATTTTAGCTACTTAATTTCATTAAATCATTTATCTTAAAAAGTTACTGAATTACAGTGCTTTAATTAAATGTGCCTTAGACATTTAGAAATAGTTGACTTGAATAGGTCATTTAATTATATTTTATCTGTAAGAAAGTATTAGCTGAAGTAGCAAGGCCATCTGTAATGCCTTTCAGTTCACTCATACTGAATTGTTCAGATAAAGACCTTCAAGTGTTGTCTAAATAAGGAAGAAGCCTTGGTAAGGTTAAGCTTAGTGAAGGACACAAGAGAAGCATTACATCCTAGACAAGCAGTAGAACATAAACCGTTTACTGCAGCTTTGGACTTTTTCAATTTTTACCCTATTGTTTTTCTAAAATACTAAAAAATGAGAGTTCCTGTCATTCAGGATTTCAGGGAGGATGAAAATGAGGAGGAGGAAGAAGAAAAGGTGGGTGGCAGTGATAACTTTGAAAAGGTGCTCACTCCTTTTTTTCACTGTTTTAGTTGAGTGATATTGAAATGCTTCCCCTTTCTTTTATAGGTGTTCCTTAAGCCTGTTATTGAGGACAGAAACATGGAACTGGCCAGAAGATGCACTGAGATTATAAGTGACGTAAGTGACTGTAACCATCTGTGTCCTTTAATTACATTCCTTTCTTCTAAAGATTTTATTTGAATTATTCTTATTTCTTCAAATTTATAAGATGTAGCTATTAGTGCCCATCCTACGGTCTGGGTGTCTACCCAATAGATTAAAACATACAAAATAATATAAAAGGTCAAGAATATGTGTATGGGGAAACTCCGTTAAAATGTTACAGTATCTGATAAAGGCACTCAATTAACAAATTCCAAATTAGTTATTATAGGACTATAATGTATGTCTTCATTTGGCATAAACACTTTGGATCAGATCTTTAGTGGGCATAAACTGGAGTAGCTGTACTGGCTTCACTGAAGCAACATCAGTTTTACGTCATCTGAGGATCTGGTCCCTTGAATGAATTATCCAAGTGAAGGTTTGAGTTTGTATTTATTGCAGTGCCCCTCCTGGAAACTTGAATCCCAGGAGGAACTATGCAACTGTGCACTCATTGGGGTTCTGTTTTTGATTAGACACAGTTAGAGTGACTGCTCTCCTTCATGGCCTAACTAACGTTGGTGACTAACAGCAGACAACCAATACTGGAGAGATGGTGATTTGCCTCTGAAATAATCTTTCCGGCCAACTGTAGGCTGGGATGTTTTGGCAGTTGATTGATTAGTAGAACTGCAGTGTGGAGGCTATTTCACCTTGTATTGTAACATGATGTATAAACTTATTGTTATCCAAGGTGAATAAGTATGTTGACCTTGTGAGATTAATACATGCGGAAACTAGATTACAGAGGATGCAAAAAATTCATTACTGGAGGACATTTATCACGAAAGAATAGATGGCCGCTAGAAAGATGGTACATCTGGAATGTTTAGGCACTATCGTGCTGTGTAGAGAATGAGGGTTGACAGGGTCAAAACTTCTCTTTTGCCTGTATGCTGTGTGGGAATACTTAAATTTTGGTGTGGGCTGAATATTGGATACAGCCTTATAAGAGGCCAGTAAGGTGATTACCCAGTAACATCAAATTATTTTAAGAGGTAGTACAGGCTGTTAATATTTTTATCAAAGCTACTGATGGTTATCTATATGTTTTTGTTTGGAAATGTACTATATATGGCACAATACAAGCCTGTCAAGTCAAATAAAAGCCTCAGTGAAAGTGAAGATGAAGCATTAAGCTGACCTGAAAGCCATTTATTGTTTCCATTCCACTTGTTTTTAAATATGACTGCTGTCATAAAGGCAAAAAATACCCTGACCAGTGCTGATAAACTATTTGTTTTAATTAGAAAGTAATTATTATTGAAAAGTGTATCATTAGTGGTGGTGTTGGCTGCAGCTGTTTATCAGTTGATAAATATTGTGTATGTATTATTCTTTGATTTTTTCTGTGAAGGTTTGGGGGCTAATGTGAATAAGTGAGTTACAATGAGATTTCAAACCCTATAATGGTCCAAAGATGAGGTTTTTGCTGAAAGTGTGTTAGATTTTCACTGAAATATGTGAAGCTTTCAAAGTTATAATGACTTCTTTATAATATTATTATAAGATGGGTAATGGTCCAGAACCAATGTAATTTCAAAGGGAATTCTCCCTATTAATATACTAAAATGGAACCTCTTTTTGGGCATGACCCAGTGCTCACTGAAGTCATTGTATGTCTTTTTATTGGCTTTCCTGGGTGTTGGATCAGGTTTTTTAATCCCCCCAAACCTTCACCATAATTGAAATTTCACTATCTCTGGAAAAGTACTACAGTATCCAGGGGGAAAATTCCCCTTACCAACACACTTCTTCATTCTTAAATTGGTGCCAGAACCTCTCTTGGCCCTTTTCAGTTATGGGGACACACACAGCTGTGAAGGGTCTCTAGGGGGATTATTTTCACTCGTTTCTGGTAGCACCTGCATCAAGTCTGGGAGCAGAGCTCAATGGATATTTCAGTTTGCTTTTGGATCCAACCATGTTCATAGCTCTTTACATTTGCTTTTTTTTAATAAACGTTTGTGCAAACTACTTTTTGTTTGCCCAGAGAGGAGCTATTATTCATGCAAATATTGAGATGGTTTATTCACTTGGTAATGAAAAAAGTTGCACCTGAAAAACCTCTCTGTATATACACATACCCATGCACATGCACACAGAGGTTTGCAGACCCAAATTTGCTTATTACCAAGTGGAAAAGAAAGGGACTGGAATGGAAGGTAATACATATAAGTCCAGCATAAGTGAGTTTTAATGACTTTGCAGTTTTACTCTAAGATGACCTTGTGACAGCAGCTCATGACCTTGTGACCACAAGACTGGATTATTGCTTTTCCTTCCTTGCAAGGCTGTCAACACAGATACTCTGTCAGAGTGCAATAGCATGATTGCTCATGGCTTGAGATATTGTGATCGTATTATGCTCACTCTGCATTCTTTACAATCTGACTTTAAATTGGCACTATTGTTTTTAAAGCCCTTTATTGTGTCAGCTCTTACTGCATGCAAGCCTTGGGTCTTGTACTAGGGGTTATTTGTTTTCATGTGCCACTGTTTAAGGAACTCACCATTGCAGTCAGCTGATGTTCACACTTCGTTTGTGATTGTTCCTATATTGCTCTCCTCTCAAATCCATCTAATTTAATCTCTCCTCATTAAATGTTAGTTTTCAAGATGCCTTTAATAGTCACTGTGTTGGACATGCGTGTGTGACCTTCCTTTCCAGCCCCTTTCTTTTCCATATTTAAATTAGACCCCTTAATTTGTTTTTATTGTTTGTATTTTAAAAGGGGACACAGTGCCCCGGGTGGTGTTGTGGAGAAAGTAGGAAGTTGTAATACAAATAAAATTATTAAGCAAATTATCATAGTCCTTTCAATAGAAAGGAAATAACTTGCCTCTTGAATCCTCATACTGCATTTCAGATGTGTATGTTACTAATATTTCTTTATCACCTTCAGCAAATTCTCTTTAAACATAATGCTACTTACCATCTAATTTGCCACATACTTTAGTCCAAATTGTAGTTCTTCCTGATTCAGCATCTCCTTGCCATTGGCTGGATATGATGAAGATTAGATCCTGCCAGGACTTTAATTACTGTTTTTCTCAATTAATAATGTTTAATGATGGCTCATAAAAATTAATAGAAAATGAATTTGTTGCAGTTCTGGTTTCATTTCTTTAACTACAAGAGAAGTCTAGGTACTACACTGTGGTTCTGAGAATTGTCAGTAGATTGGAGACAAAATATATTTATTGTTGGTTAAAATGAAAAGAGTAATTATGACCCATTTAACTAATGTTTCAAGCTGTTTTTCTCGATATTGGATAGAAAATGTGGATGCATGATAAAATGTTTCTTATTGAATATCTCATTGAATATCTCATTTGTCTAATGTTTCAGAGTTTGACTTTTCATTTTAAGATTTATATCCAGTTCAAAACAAATTGTTCAGGATATAATTTGTGGTTATTAGGAGCTAATGTTAACCAGTGTATATGAGTATGTCTTGAGCCAGATTCTGCCCTCAATTACATATGTGGAACTCTACAGACCAGATCCATATAACTTCAGCAGGGTATAACATTGGTATAACTCACTGAATTTGATCTGGCAGAATTTGGCTGTTTGACTCTCCTTTTGAAATAGTAGTCCACACCTGCTCAGTGTAGCTTTCTGTTCCCCTCTAGTGGGATCTGTATCACATAGACGTTCAAGAGTCTGCTACAGCCTTTTAGCTAGCAGATGGGACTTTTCACTCAGCTGCTCAGACATAAGCTTTTTGATCCAGAAGTCCTGGGTTTGATTGCTTCTGCTGCTGATCCACCCATGTGTGTTTTGTAACAAATAGTGTCCCTACCAGATTTTAAGCTGAATGGATCTTTGCAGCTTGAGATAAGCTTTCATGCCCTGGGGCAGTGTGTAGCTCATACTTATTAAGAGTAGCAGTCAGTATTTCTCTAGTGACTGAGCCACACATTAATGAGCCACACATTAATCAAGATTAATGAGCCTACTCTAGCCTTGCCTAAGGAATCCAGGTCTTTTAGCTCAGGCAGTAGAGCATTGATCCCCAAACTGTGGGGTATGCCGCCCTAGGGGGCGAAGAAAAACATTCAGGAGGGTGCAGCAAGGCCTGGGCCAGCCCCCATGTGGAGTGGGGAGGGATCACCACCCACCCTGCTCTGCCCCTAGCTCGACCCTGGCCTTGGCCCCCAGCTCCTGGCCCCACTCCTGGCTGCGCTCCAGGCCCCTGGTTGCAGTCCCATTCCTGGCCCCAGCCCTGGCGGTGCTCCTGGTCCTGCTCTTGGCCCCTGACTGCAGACCCAATCCCACTCCTGGCTCCAGCCCCACTCTGATCCCACTCCTGGCCCCAGCTGCTCCCGTGGCACTGGCCCCTGGCCGTGACCCTGCTCCTGGCCTGGGCCATAACTCCAGACCCCGTCTCCTGCGGGGGCGTGGACTGGGTAAGAGGGGCCATGAACCAAAAACGTTTGGGGACCACTGCAGAAGAGGCTTATACTTTTAGATCCAGAGGTATTGGGTTTAATCCCTGCTGCCAACGACGCATTGAGAGGCATCACACTATAATTAAATGAATCTTGAGTGAGTGGAAAGAGAAACAGGACTCATAGCCACGCCCTCTGTCCCAGTTTGAGTCAGGGAATTTTGATAATGAGCCCCTAGCCCCTGGGGGAGAGTGGGACCCTGAAGGGGAAGATTCAGAGGGAGAAGTTTTTAGAGGGCTCTGGAGCTGTTCAGGGGAAGCTGTAGAAGACAGTGCTCAGGCTACGGTTAGGCAGTGATGCTTGAAAACTCGCCAAAAAATTTTAAAAAGCCCGAAAAGAAGGAAAAAGCACAAAAAAACCCCAGAAGGTACTTGCCATCTGACTTAGACTCCTCGTCCTCTACTGAGGAAGGAGAGGTTTTGGGGTCCAAATCTGAGCAGAACTTGGAAAAAATGCAACATTTGTTTTCCCCCTGAGACATTTAAGACCATGTGCAAAAAAGATTGTGGCCATAATCCAGATCCAACCTGAGCAGGATCCTGAGGATAAGCCTCAAAGCAAATATCTTCCCTCAAAATTCTCCCCCAAGGCAGCAATTCTCCTGCACTGCTTCTCTGAGGATGCGATCAGGGAGGAATGGGAGAAACCTGACATAGGTAAATGTATTAATAAGCATGACCTTAGATTCTACATGCTGCAAGAACCAAAGACTGGTTTTACTGATGTCCTAAGGATTGATGCCACAATAGCATCCTTGGCTCAGGACATGATTAATTCTTCTCTCAGCACCTGTCAGACAGGAAAGTGGAAGGCACCCACAGAAGGGATTTCAAAGCTTCCTCGGCCATCCTCAGACTTTGCAAAAGCTATGCTGTCCTGGTTAGAGGACTTTAGGGTCCTGAAGCACAGAGACCACCCAGACACCAGCTCCATACTTAAGAAAATTCTCAGCCAGGACTATAGCATCCAGCTCAGCAGCCAGGGGGTATATATGGCTCTGCACCTGGAAGGTAGATGCTCACTCCATGAAAGTCCTGTGCTCCTCTAAGTTCTGAAGAAAAGCTAGATAAGATAGTTTAAGAAAATGCTGCAAAATCAAAACAGGCCCTCCTCTCTCTGCCGAGTACTCTAACAAGGGAGTACAAGCCCACTCTCAGGCAGAGACGTGCCCTTTGCCCATTCTTCTCAGAGATGTGCCAGAAGAAGGATACCAAATAAACTAAGGGCAAGACTTGAAACCAAGGGTCGAGCAGAAATCCCAAAGGTGATCCCACAGCCCCCAAGAGCCCAGCATGACAATGAGTGAATGTGCCTCCACCCAGACTTGGCTCTAGAAGGCAGAATTTCCCACTTTTCAGAGGAATGGTCCACATTGACTACAGACCAGTGGGTAAGAGAGAGAGTGAATCAGGGATACAAACTTGACCTGTGGGTTCCATCCTATTCCTTCATCCAGTCTCCTGTATCCAGCCACTCTGCCAAGCATGAACTGATCCAGAACGAGATCTCCCATCTCCTAGATAGGAGGAGTTCCCTTAGAAAGATTCTCAGGATTCCATTCCATCTTCTTTATCATTCAGAAGCTCACTGGGGGAGTTAGAGCTATGCTAGACCTCAAGAGGCTCAAGGAGTGGATGAAGAAGACAAAATTCTGGACGGAGACCCTGGCTTCCATGGTGTCATCCCTGTCTGAAAGGGACTTTCTAATCTCAGTAGCTCTGACAGACACACATCTCCATATTCCCATATGCCCATACCACCGCAAGCATCTGAGGTTTGCTTACAGCACAGATCAGTACCAACCAGTACCAAACGTGTCCATTCAATCTCTCACCATCCCACGGGTTCTTTACGAAGATTCTGGTAGTGACCATAGGCAGACTCAGGTCACAGGGTACTTATCTTTACCTCCTTCTGAATGATATCTTGGTCAGTGCTCCAGCCCAGACTGCAGTGCACAACACTTCAATTCTGGACTCTGGATCTCCTGCATATGCATGATTTTGTAATAAACACCAAGAAAACGTCCATGATTCCCCTGAGAAGGATATCGCATCTGGGAGTAAACATAGACTCCTCAGTGGTGAGAATCTTTCCAGAACCTTGAAAGATTCTAGAAGATCCAGGATTTCATATCCATTCTATGTGAGTGCTTGAGGCTAGTCTTCAGCTAGTGGGCCTCCTAGTGTCATGCAGAGAGTTCACTTCCTGGGCAAGCTCACACATCAGATGTCTCCAGGCTCTCCTGCTCAAAGTATGGGTAGATGGATCACATAGATCTAGTGGATTATGCAGGTCTACAAGGCATCAGGAATTCCTATTCAAGAAGGAATCAAGGCATAATCCACAAGATCTATAGCAGTTTGGTGAGCCGAATGAGCATATGCTTCCACCACTGAAATATGCAAATTAGCCACATGGCCATTGGCTAACACCTTTATCAGATGCTATAAAGTGGAATTTCTGTCTTTTGCAGAAGCCTCCTTAGGCAGGAAGGTGCTGCAGGCAGTTACCCAGTAATAGTATTGCCTTTGGAGCAAACTTCATTGAGGGGGAGAGGAGGAGGATATCTGTTCTCTGTCATTCTATTTTACTTTCTCCTTATCACACCCTATTTCTGTTTCATTGCTCAATCCTTCCTAGATGTAACAGAATTGTGGGTGATCATGTGGTGCATCACGCTGTCTGGAGTAGCTTATTACTGTGAGTGCCTACCTCAGGGCAGAATGTCCTGTAATTAACTATCTAAAGGGTTATTAGCTAGGAAAAAATTGAGAGAGTTATTTACAGGTTAAAGCAAGCAAACATATACACACAAATGAGTTACCTAAATGAGCTATCTAAATCCTAAGAGTGACAGAGTTGTAGTGATCCGTCAATTTAAAGTGTCTTTCAGGGCAAACCCAGGAGGCAGCCCCTTGGGATCTCTGGTCAGTTTAGAGTCTCTGGCCCCATCAGTGTTCAAACACCCAAAAAGATGGAAAATTTTCCTGTGACTTTGTTTTATTTCCTTCATTCAGCTTCCAAGTTCGCAGGAGGAGCTTTCTTGGACATATCATTTCCCAGGAGCAATAGGGCCATTAACCAATCCTTTGTATTGCAGTGTTCCTTGATGGCTCATCAGATTTTAATAGTCCTTCTGGATGGGCGGGGGGATGATTCCTGTGCTTGGGTTCACGAGTTCAGAGCAAATATTTTCAACGTTATAAAGCAAAACTTACATATTTTTCTTACAGCATGGAATACTGACATTACAAGTGAGGTTAAAGTGTGCAGCAATTTACAAGATGATAAATACATTCTTATAAGATTATTTTGTTAAATAGTCAAAAGACTACTTATTTTGAGGAAAACTAACATACAGGTGAACTGGTTTGGTCTCCAGCTGTGAATTTGTTAGTTCTTAGCTAATGCCTGCTGTCTGTCCTACCAGCATCACAGGCTGCATCATGGAATAATTCTTTCCTGAAAATTTCCTTTCTGCTAGCAGCATCTCCCTCAATTTTACCCACCCTAATGGCTCATTAGCCAAGGGATCAGATTTTTAGTTGGAAAATTACTGTGCAGGCAGTTGCCTGCTGTAAATCTATGATGTGGTGATTTCTCATGCGAAAGCATGAGTGGAGACTTTCTTTTCATTGGGTGTCTAAAATAAATAACTGTTTTAGGGAAAGAGGATCCATTGCTTTGTTTTGTCAACCTTCTCTGCACACTCCACCCTGGTACGAAAAATGGTCTCCTGTGTGTGTGGAAAGGATTTCAGGGATGAGCTTATCAATTTAAACATTTTTTTTTGGTCTTCAAGGAAAGTCTGACATTAACTGCACTACACAGCTATCTAGATGGCCTTGACTTCAATCCTAGAGATTTTGGGGGCAACATTTTGAAGTGTGGTCCTCAGAGTTTATTCATGGATCTTGGGGACATAAAAGCTATAATTGCATATGCTGTGGAGAAATGTAGATTTTGTATATGCAAGGTTTGTGTGTAGAAATTTAGAGGCTGTCTTTAATCATTTTGACTATGAAACCAAGGGTAGAAAACTCTATTTTCAGTACCCCCTTTCTTTAAAGATGCTGCAGGAACAGCAAGTAGTGGGTGACAATACACTGTAGGTATAACAAATAGCCCTGTCTTTTTCACTTCTCATATTAAAGATTTTGTGATTTTTTTTTTACATCACTTAGGTGCTCAGTATGCAGATTAGAATTTTTGTTATAACTTAATCTCTTTGCTATTGTAGGTCGCTATCTGATGTTATTTGAGTGGTTTTTCTCTGTGGCTTACTTTGTTACATTATGTGGTGTTTACGAGCCACTTGGCCTAGAACACAGTATTTTAGTGTCCTATCCGTATGAGTAGAATAAATCTAAAAAAATAAACCCTTGTCTATTTCTATTTCTAGGGTCAATTTAAATTCATTTTTTCTCTTTGTAGATCCACTATAAAGAAGAGTATGAAAAATCTAAAGGCAAGTGCACATTTGTGCCTGATACCCCTCAGTTAAAACATGCGAAAGATATGAGTGCTTTTATTTCTGAGGTAAGACATAAAAGATTGCTGAATATTCTTCAGTACTTAGTTACCAAGTTCAACACTAAGTTGAATATTGTGATTCTTGATGGGGTGGGTTGCGGGTGTATTTATACCAAATAACAAGAGAATCCAAAAGTTTTACTGAGTTGCAGTAGTGTCACTAATGTATGCAATTTAAGTGTATAACAATCATTTAGAATTATATAGCATCTTTCCTCTAGTACCCCAAAGCATTTGACAAACATTAAATGTGAATAGTTCGGTCAGAGCAGATATTACCCCCTGTAAGCTGGTGGACCTGCTTGTTAGCCTGGGACAAACAATCAGCCACGCCTGGTTCTGTTTATGGTTCTGTTCTGGTTTCTGTTTATTTTCCCCAGGGCTCTGTTTATTCTCCAACTCAAAACAAAAGGAAATGTAGAACAATAACAAAAGCAATAGTCCTGGAATGGACTGGAATTGTGGGACTCTCTGGCCTCCATTAACTAAAGGGTCTGGACCTCCCAAGACTGGGGGGAGAAGGGGGCTGCAGGTCCCACGCTTGTCCTCTTGCAGCCTTCTGCTGCAGCCACAGTAGACTGTGCACTCAGATCCTGCCTGGTCTCATGGAGGTAGGGCCTTCATTTATATCCTCCAGCTGGGAATCAGACCCAATCATTAGCTGCTGTCCTGCCTGGTCAGCTGATTCCCAGCACTTGCCTTCTGGGCTTCCTTTCACAACAAGGCCAGTGGCTCGCTGGCACCCTGGCCCTTGAAGTGGCAGATCACCCTGTTACGTTCCCCTTTCACAGATGGATAAATTAAGAAACAGAGATGTTTTTATTATTTGTTATTTGTATTACAGTAGTGAATAGGGCTCCATTGTGCTAAGAGCTTTACAGTTACATAAGAACAGATAGTCTCTGCTTTGAGGCACTTACAGTCTAAATAACAAACAAAGGACGAGAGAAAGGAATAATAATATTTCCTGTCTTACCAGTGGAGAACTGAGGCACAGATCAGTTAAGTGGCTTGCTCCAGATCACCCAGGAAGTTTGTGCTGAGCTGGGAATTGAACCCAAATTCTAGTCCAGTTCCTTAACCACAAGGCCATCCTTCCTTCCTGGTGGCTTTGCATAAGACCACACAGTGAATCAATGGGATATCTGGCAATAAATCCCAAGCATACCAACTCCAATTTCTATTTTCCATATTTACTAGACCAAATAAATGAACATCAGCTCCTGACTGCACACCATAACTGTTATGGGCCATGTTTGAATTCATGGTGGAAAAGTTTTCCATCTTAACTCAAACTCCAGTAAAATTTTTATAATTACATTCTATACATGTAGAACAAAATGTGTTCAGAGTGTGCAGTACCCGTGTAAAGGCCCTTCCGTGCTACTTGGGGTGGGGAGAAAGACCGTGGATGAAGTTGCTATGTAGTGCCCCTTTATGTGCCATAGAAAGGTCTTGTTTTAATCTGCAGAGGGTAGCACAAATGGCCATCCAGTTGCCCTGTCACACTGGTGTGTAGGAGCAGTGGCTGTTCCAGTCCTTAGGCTGGCATGACGGAAGGGGAGCCTCTCACTGTTTCTGGGCTAGGGAGTTGATTTCACTCCCTCTGCATTCTCCGCTTTTTTTTTTTTATTTTTTATTTCCTCTCACTCCTCGCCCTTCTTGTCTTTTCCTCAGTCTTTCTCCTCCTCGTCCCGCCCAACCCATTCTTTCAGGAAAAAACCCTTTAAAACATACCACAGAACCTGTTTTAAAGAGTTTATTCTTTCTGGAGTTCATCAGCTGAAGTAATGTCTTAATTGCAACATTATTTTATTCCTTTTACATTTCTAGGATGGCATGTTGCTTGTGTTAGGGGGTAGCATATTTTGCACTCTGGCGAGTAGGTTCAGTTCTTGGGCCAGTGGGCATTAGGTACATTTTTCAATTTGTGTGAGGGTGTAAATACACACGTATACCAGGTGCTATTGAGCCAAATATATAGTGGATTTCAGAAATGATTAGACCACCAATTTCTGCCAACTACTTATGTCCCAGGAATAGGAAGAAACGCTCCTGAAGGCATGTCACTGGATGAATGTATATTTGTCTGTTTTTGTGGAGGTGAAAATTGGGTAGGGAGCCTTAAAAAAGGAGTCAGCATATTACTGAGAATGAAAAGATCTGGGTTCCATTTCTGGTTCTGCCATTCACTCCGTGTGTGACTGTAGTAAAGTAACTTAACTTCTGGGTGCCTCAGTTTCCTCATGTTTATAGAATGAACTGTTACTCATATCTGATTGAAATTTTTATATAATTCACATACATTTCATATATTTTCTCTGATACTTCACTGCCTATTAGCTGTGAGTCTGGATCAAATATAAAAGCATATGTTTGCTGCTTTCCTGACATTTATCTTCATGTGCCAGGAATAAGTAGGATAACTCACAAATGGAATAAACATAATGGAGTTATTCTGAATTTTCTCATTCACAAACATAAATGTCATAACTGAGATAAGACCTCATGTAACCTATTGAAGAACAATATATGTGAAGCTGTTGTTATGTGCTATTTTGTCTTGTGTCAAAAAGCTACAGCATCTGGTGTTGCTGATTATTAACAAAAGAAAACTTAAATATGTAATATATAACCAAAGTAAAAATAATTGCTTTCTGTTTCAGAATTTTTTAGAGTTCTGTTTGTAACATATTTTGTTACGGTGGTTGAACATGATAAAGTGATAGATGGTTAAGATTGTAAATTGCTGACCTCTAGTGTTCCATAGCCTTTGTAGGAGAATGTAGGCATTTCTAATATTTTTAGTAAATTTTTTTCAACTCACAGAAAAAGAAAATCTGGAAAAATGTATTTTCTAACAGATTTTTAAAAAATAATTATTCATAGGAATAACCAGAGTAACAAATAATTAGATGTGGTCCAGTAGGTGCATGTCAATTAAATATGATAGTACATTTCAGGTAGCATATTCCTTATACCTGTGATTACTTGTAAAGATAGTATCTGACATTGTTTTATGAATTTAAAATTCATGCTTCTGAGATATTTGGCTTTAGAGACAAAAACAAAAGTAAGCCAAAGATTTAGTATTACTGTTCTGGCACGCATCTCAAGACTCTGCTGTGAGGAAGTTGCTGTTAGGTGTTCTGTGCCTTCGTAATGATGCTTAGAGAATGCTAGCTTTGAATGGTAGTGAAAACACAGGAGAAATAGTTTTAAAATTTCTTGTTATCTGTGATATAGAAATTTTAATTAGAAATGAATAAAGAAATTGTCATCTTCATATTCTTGTATTTGTCAGTAAAAATTATTCAGTGATTCAGTGTTCTATTGTTTGTTTCTCCACTGAACACAAAGTACAAAACTCCAGAAATCTGAAAATATGTAGATAATCTTGTTTTTTGGATCAAGAAGGGAATTAGTAATTGACAAAAAAATTTTTTTGCTGTCCCTGCTTGCCTCATTCAAGGTTTACTTCAGAATTTCTTGAATTTAACTATCAGGTACATTACAGTGATTCATGGATTATAGCCACTAATCTAAAATATAAAATGATTTGAAAATCAATGTGTGTTCTTAAATTACTCTATAAAACTTTTCTAGATCTTTTCCAGTACAAAGTTGTTTTGTACTATTTTACTTCAAAGTAAAAAATAGTAATTTGTTCAGTTACTATGTGATTCTATTTAAAGTAATTTCTGCATTATTTGTATTTTTTCTTTCTAGACAAAGTATAAAGGATCTGCTAAAAAAGACCTTTCCAATTCTCTGTATAAACAAATGCCAGCCACAATTGACAGTGTGTTTGCAAGAGAAGTTACACAGCTTCAGAGCAAGGTACAATTTAAAAATCAATTATTTTTAGATTGTACAGATTAATAATATAACAGAACACTACTAACCCTAGTAGCATTAAGCAGATACTTTATTACATATTTGATTTGTAAGGTCAGTTTCTCAGCTAGTGTATATTTGGCATAGCTCCATTGACTTCAACGGAGGTACAGTACTTCATTTTACATCAGCTGAGGATCTGGTTTATTATAGTTAGTAAATAGCACTGGAAAAGAGTAAGTCATTCATCAATGCATACATTAATTATTTCATATGATGCTGCTGCATAATGTATGAAATCTTTAAATTAGCCATTTAGTAAATTATGTTGCAATTAGCATGACCCAAGTGTCATATTGGCATTGTAAGATTTTTATCAACTCCTTACTGATAAACTCAGAAGCCTAAAACTACAGTTGTCTGATTTTTAGAGGTGCTGAGAACCCACAACTCCTATTGACTTCAGTTGGAATTACAAGTGTTCAGCACTTTTGAAAATGAGGGTATACATTTTCAATGTTATTCATTAGACTTCTAGCAGTTAGAGATTGAAAGACCAACTTAATTATCTAGTCCATATTCTTTGCCAAAGTTCACTTGTTCTAGTATATTTTTAGTGCTTTCTCAGTCCAGTTGTGTCATTCAGATAGCATTGAGGGTAGAAAGCACTTTAAGAACCCAAACATTTTTCTTGTTGTAACTCCACAAGTCTAAGTAGCAAAAAGTTGATCTTGAAGTCATGCATGAAATGGACATCTAAAATCAATGCTGTCTACCCACAAGGTACATGCACATTTTAGGTTTTCTCCCCTTCCCACCCTGTTTTATCCTAAACATGTTAGCCACTTATTTGAGACCTACAAGACCAGCGAAAGCAAAAAGCATAACATGGAACAAAAACAGCCTATTTCCTGTTATAATACATACAATAAGTCAATCATTCAACATACTGATATTCTATGGAAGTACTTTAAAGAATGTAATCATTCCTTTTGCAAATGAAAGGAAATGTTGAAATACTGAAACCTGAAGTTAGGTGGAGAAAACAGGTTTTGATTTGTAAACGTAATGATCAAGTCAGTATTTGAAACACCACAATGGTGGCAATGTATCAGTCATGTCTGTAATAAGAAAATGTATTAATGTGAAATATATTTTACCAGTAGTAGTTTGAAACAAAATATTTAGTGCAGTAAGTAAAAGCAGAGCAGTAATTAACATGACATCAATATGGCATGCCATTGTAAAATGATTGATTATACGACTAAGTAGTAGTGTTGTATCCGTGTTGCTCCCAGGATATTAGAGAGACAAGATGGGTGAGATAATATCTTTTATTGGACCACGTAGCAAGGCACTGTGGCCTTCCTCAGAGCCTGGGCCTGAGGAAGGGTAACGATACCTGTGCGGGGCAGAACAGGGCTCTACAGGCCAAACTGCCGGCAACAGAGGGGCGGAGCCAAGGCAGGAAGGGGAACTATGAAAGGCCGGCCTAACAGCTCAGTAGGGAGGAAGCTGCCGCTGGAGACAGACGTGTCTTCCTGGAGGCTGTGGCTTAGGCCTAGGCCTGACCCCAGACCCAATGGCTGTTGGAAGCAACTGCCCCACCGAGCGGAGCATCCAAAACCTGCCTGAATTGCCCTGAGTGACTGGAGGGAGCCACCGAGCCCTAGTAATTGGACAGGTCTGCTGAACCCTAGTAGCTGGAACGAGCCACCCAAGGCTCCTGGGTGGGAAATACCCCCTGAGGCCAGCCCTGACCTGGAGGAGCTGCCTGATCCCGGGGACCCCGGGGAGCTGACAGAACCCTGTGGACCGGAAGAACCCTTGGGACCTGGAGGAGCTGCCCTCTGCTGACGATGCAGAGGAGTTCCCAGACCTGCCACCTGTCGACGGGGAGGGACTTGTGGGACTGCTGTTTGCCTTCTACCCCAGCAACCGAGAAGGAGACTGATTCCTTTAGGTACCCGGGGACAGGGTGGGAGGAAGTGGCCCGGGGACAGGGTGGGAGAAAGTGGATGAGTCAGGGGCTAAATCCTGTCAGCGTGTTGCGGCTGGAGCCCCGCTGACTCAGTGGCAAATGGCTTTGCCACTGATAGGGCTCTGGGCTGGGACGCAGTGGAGTCGGGTGGGCCTGCATCCCCCTCCCCCCTTCCCTAAGCACCCTGGGAGGGAGTGCTACCCTCTGCATTTGGGAGACAGAGAATCCCGAGCTCTACTGGCCCTGCCTGCTTGCAAGGCCGGAGACCCCAGACTATTTTACTAGCCCCGCCTATGGGAAGGCCAGGGCTAAAGACTGCTTTTCTGCCTCACCAGGCCTGAGGGCTGGGGTCACCAGACTGCTTTACTAGCCCCGCCTGTGGGAAGGCCGGGGGCTATAGGCTGCTTTGCCTGCCCCGCCCTGCCTGAGGGCCGGGGGCACCAGACCATTTGCTAGCCCACCCCGCTGGGGGCCGTGGCTAAAGACTTGTAAATGGGCACTGTTTATTCCCTAAATGAAGGCGCTGTGGGCTTCCTTGGAGCCTGGGCTCGAGGAAGGGTTGCGACAACCCGGCCGGACCGTGCCACTGGCCTACAGACCAACTTCTGTTGGTGAGAGAGACAAACTTTTGAGGTTACACAGAACTCTAAGCTCCAAAACTTGTCTCTCTCACCAACAGAAGTTGGTCCAATAGAAGGCATTTTTCACCCACCTTGCCTCTCTGATCATAATAGTTACAGTTGAAATAAATTATAGATCGTAATAATGATAAAATAACAAAATTGTATAATGTTTTTTAAACACTTGGCTTGATTATTAAAACATCAGTTAACTAGTTTGCCATGGGACTCACTCCTGGATCCATTCCAAATGAGTATATTCTACAGTAATTATGTTTTCATGTTTCATGTATGAAATCAGGTTCTCTTACACACCAGTGATGTGAAGTAAAAGGTCTGAGACTAAAAAGAAAAACATTTGAGTAAGGAAAAAAATCACAAAAGATGAATAGGGACTGCCCTTTCCATATGACATTTATTGAAGATTTTGCTCAGCCATCCAATATTCCTAAAGAAATAAATATGCAGTACAATAGGTGCTATGCTAAGTCACCAATGCTTCCTTTAATGTTCATAATATCACCTTTTAAGTGTACACACATTATAAATCATAACAGACCATAAAACTGAAGACTTTGCTGACCAATTTTTCCAACTTGTGGTGTAAATTAACCTATCTTATAGAAAACACCTGAGAAAGTGATAAAATGATTTGAAAAAAGTTTCAACTCAGAACTCTCAAGATATTATCCCCAAAGGGGGAAGAGGAGGTGAGATGGTTACTTTGCTACAGATCTGAATTTAAAATTGTTTTGAAAAAACCCCTGAGGGATTTGCTCCTGGAAAATCTTCTTTACAGTATCCAAATCTAATTGATATTGTGTCTATCACTGTGATATTTAGGAAGCAAATACAAAGATTTTAAGATTCAGTTTAGTCATGGCAGGATTATGTTTGCTGCTCCTTCCCTGGTGGGATTGTAGTTCAGTAGGCTGTCATTTTCTTCAAGGGGAGATGCAAGATGGGGAATGGGAGAGAGGGAGAGAGAGCTCACTGGACATAATGCCACCATTTGTCTTGCAGAAAGGCTATTACAAACAGGGTGGAAAAGCCGTGCTCTCTTTCTGAAGGAGGTGATTGTTGGACCACGACAGGGGGTTGATAATAAATTTTACACAATTTCCATGCTGACAGTGATGATTAGGCACGTTTGTCAAGCTGTTTGAGTGGGCCAGAGACTATTTGGGGAAGTTGCATGGTAAATTCCTTGGTTTCAGACAGGAAGTGGCACCTAAAGGGGCCACTCCCCATGTACAACTGCCTTCCCCTGAACTCTGGGGGCGGGGGGCTGTGTGTGTGTGTGTGTGTGTGTGTGTGTGTGTGTGTGTATAGCCTGGCTCCATTGAATTCAATGACAAAACTCAAATTGACTTCAGTGGGGCCAGATTTCACCATGTAGAATTCCAACCACATAATGCTCACATGGAGAGGGTTCTTCCATACTGGAGAGAGGGCATGATTATTTCTTCTACTGTGCTTGCTGTTTAGGTTTGGCTATATTTATACTTTTGCTTCCCTGTGTGATGTACAGTGAAGGCACAAATGTGACCAGCTTTGTTGGCTTTTATAACAACCTTTTTTGCTCTGTTTTTGTGTGTGTGTGTGTGTGTGTGTGTGTGTGTGTGTATGTGTATGTCTGGAAAATGGAAATCCAGTCTCGCCGCCCCCCCCCCCCCCCCAAAAAAAAAAAGGGGGGATTTTTGAAAACTATTCCTTCCTAAATTGGGACAACAAGTAAAAAAGGTGAAATTTTCATGTGAAGGGATTTCCAGAAAATTTTCATTTGGGGGGAAATGAAACAGAATCTTTGGCTTGCTGGCTGTCTGCCTCGAAGGTTCTTGTTGATTTCACTTTCTTCCTTCAGGCAGAAAGTGGTACTGAGATAAGCCTTCTAGGTGAGCAACCAGGGAGCTATCATTTCAACTTTCCCATTGGAAAAATAGAAAATTTCTGGCAAAATGAAATTTTCCCAGAGAAAATTTTAATTTTACAAAAATGTCATTTTCACCTGGAAAATTCCCAATGAGCTCTAGTTTTGTGCCTTATCTTTTTCCACTCTGAAAAGCAATAGACTGAATCCCCCCCAACATTTTTTAAAAAAGGTATTGCACAAAGATAAAGCATTTCAAATGGCTTGAGGGAGGAAATGATGTAAGGAACATCATCAAAGATTGTACACTTTTCATCCCTTTGTTTTTGCCTTCAGAAACATTGCTTTGGTGGTTTCTTATCTGGAAAAAAAGGACCCAAAGCAAACTGAAGATTAGAGCATATCAGCAGACAGTTTAATTATTTTCTTTTGAGCAGTTGCTACAGTATCTCAGGCCGTTACTGTATGTGGATGTTTAACAATATTTTCTTCTTGTTTTTGATGACAATGATGAATCAAGTGAATCTTAAGTCTCATGTTTGACTTCCAGGAGAGTTGTAGGCCATCAATGTAATTTTTTCTAACAAACACAGCCCTTCTGTTACTTTAAAATGTGTTTTAAGATATGCTGTAAGTGAGTTCTTGAGCTTTATTGCATCATTATAATGTAATTTATTGTGCCCAAAACTGGCATCCAAGAAGTTAGCCTTCAATTTTATACTTGGTACTCAAGCCATGTTACACAATGTTGAACTGTTGCATATAATTCTTAATGCTTTTGTTATAGTGAAGTATGTTGTGTCCATAATTTCCTCTCTGTCTGAAAAGCAGAAGATATTAATTAAATGATTAATGTAATTAAAGCTGAGCTGGTATTATTAATTATAATTCTGTATTCAAAAGCATATTTGGTAACATAACTCCTTCATGCACATACTGTACATTATTTTCTGCACTACAGCACCCACATTTTATATATAGTCCTAGATTGAAATCAAATAAAAAAAGCCAACAGCAGCAACAAAAGCCAACAATAATAACACAACAACTTTGTTTAAAAAACAAAAAGGATATAATATCTCAAGTTAAGTTGGAGTTAAGGTTGAGGGATGAAATCAGTAATTTAATGATAAATATAGGTAAAAACGTTTTTAAAATGTTGTATTTAGGCAAAAACAGGCATTAGAACCTCAGGAAATTCAGAGTTAAGATTAAACTTGAAAGAAAACATGTTAAGGTATGGAAATTCATAGCCAAGGTACTACCAAAACAACCTTGACTCTATCCTATATTGACACTTCTATGGGAGAGGAGAGATAAAATGTGATTTATCCTTACAAATCAGTTTAGACTCAGGCACAAACACTAAAATGCTTTCATCATAATGCATTGTTATTGCATGGCACCACTTTGGGGCAGAGTTAAGGTTGTTTGGATGACTTATAGTCTTAAATCTTTCTATACAGCACAGTTATGGTGCTATGAACAAATGTTTACAAATAAAAACTAATATGCTACGTCATGGAAAACTTAATAAGAAAAATGTATAAACACAAGATAACTTACTGTAGGTAAATAACATGTTTTCAAGAATACTGGTGAAATCACTATTTCTAAAAATCTTCCAAACTTGATTATCCATATTATGGAAATAGTTTATGGAAATAT
The DNA here is from genome assembly GCF_026122565.2 of Emydura macquarii macquarii. NCBI lineage: Eukaryota > Metazoa > Chordata > Testudines > Chelidae > Emydura > Emydura macquarii. Next base: position 39,977,931 of record NW_027132559.1, on the reverse strand, counting down.
GATCTCTTTGCACTCTGGATGGGTAGATTACATAAAATGACCTTTTGACTTGTTCTAATGAAAAAAAATTCTAGGATTGTGTACCTTGCAAAATCAAATGTTATATAATTACATAATTAAGTTAAATGGAGAACACTGAGAAAGGAGATTAGAAAGAACACAGCTGTCAAACTGCAAGCCAAATACTCTTCCACTGAGCTCATGAAAAGCTTTGTTTTCCCAAGCTACTGGATGCTTTAGTGTAATTTACATGGTTCTTCAGCCAAGATTTCAGTATAAAAATTTAAATGTTGGACCAGCAAAGTGGATGGTACTATGTGGCAGGTACAAAATGGATGGTCATATTTTGGAAGCAATCTTTGTATAGCATATTTTGTACATTAATTACCATTTTGGTAGCTGATTACAAAATTAGAGTGCTACTATAGTCTTGTGAGGGGCTACTTGCTTTGCCAGCCACAAAATATAATATACAGTATAACAAGATGGTGGCTCGGGCTCAGATCTTTTTTTGGCTATACATTTTATCTGTTTTTTGTTATTGTTGTTTTCTAAGGACAAAGCCACCTTTGATTTTGGTTTTATATCCTACAGAAATATGGCACATTTTATGTTTTCCAAGTTTTGGATTTGCATTACTTTGGTGGTATTACAAAAAGGCTACTTTTCACATTCATCTTTGATCTGTGGATTTTCTGGTTATCTTATACAGTCAGTGTGGGTACATTATATCCCCTTGGGTGCTTGCTCTGTGGGACTCCTATAGAATCCGAGTGTCTTGCAAATAGCCAAGATAGGACATTTCCACAGATTTCCAGTATCATATATTTATATATTCTAGGGCAACGTTCTCAGGGGCTATTTTCTCAAGAATTTTCGGTTATTATATTCTTTGTATTGAGGGTTTTTGTTTCAAATCTTCCATCTCCTGATCAACTTTCGAACTTATTGTTTTTGTATTTGCTATTTTCTCATGGATTATTTTATTGGTTGCTACAGAGAGCGGTTTGAAAACACATCTACTTGATACTTGTTGCCTCTTCAGGCATCAAAACCCAGTAAATTTTCTTAATATAAGCATAAAAGCTTATGTTAAGGATAGGTATAATGTAAGCTTTTCACACATTTGGTGGCTGTGTATGTATACTGTATAAAGCTGTAGGATTGCTTAATATTTGACTTAATTTCTACAACAAAAATAAGCAAACTAGTTAATAAATTCAAGCTAGTGTCATTTTCATTCAAAATGCTGATTAGTAAATGTTAGTATAATCCCTTTAAAATGATACCTGCTATAATATCTATCTTTATCTGTGTCTATATTTTTCTGCATTGCTTGGTAAGGTACTCTACAAACAGAAACATGATGCTGAAAAAGGGACATCAGATTATGCACGTATGAGGGAGCCCCCAGATGTTAAGCATGCTATGGAAATTAGTAAACACCAGAGTAATGTAAGTACTCTCTTCTCTTAATTTATTACATTGTTTCAGTAGTGGTCAAGTCTATTTATTCTGTATAAAATGTTCATGTTATATTTCAATATTTCATGGGGTTTTATTTAGTTTTCAAAACCTTCCATATATATAAAAAAGTAAAAATATCTATTTAAAAATCACTGGATGCATAACGTGTGTGTGTGTGTGTGTGTGTTTTTATGATAGACCATAAATAAGGAGTTATCTATTATGCCATTAGTTTTCAAATATGTTTTAAATAAAAGTTCCCTGAATTTATATTTGCATATTTTATACTTTAAACCAGCGTATAACTCTTTATTTAGGCAAAACACAGAATGGCTTAAATGTTTTATAGTGTCGATTTTCATACATTTCTGTGAAAGTTTTGTTGTTTTTAGAGGGGGCAGAAAAAGGATACTTCTGTCCTGATCCTGTGAACACTTTTTCACACGAGTAATCCTAAAGAGTTCAACAGAACAATCCATGAGCAGATTTGCAGAATCTGGGTCTATGGGTGCAGTTTTCCTACAGATGGCAAAATTATTAATTTTCAGTGGACTGCATTGTAGTCACTGGGGAGAGAATTTGTCCCATAGTTTTTTCAGAAATAAGTTTCCATTGCTGTTTTACAAATAAACCAATGTTTAATAGTGAAAGAGTTGTTTTAAAATCTAATATATTTTATGTATGCTTTGTTAGCTTTTTGCATTTCTCTCAGCTTAGATAATAAAATAGCATTGTCACCTTATTTAAGTTTTTGACAGTGTCAGTTTGGTTTCAGTGTCATGTTCTCATATACTAGTTCAGTGCAGCATTTTTATATTTGCAAATACTAGAGAAATATTTATTTTGATGAAAAAACATAACACAAAAATCAGTTTCAAGGAAAAAATTCTGGTGGTCTTAGGTTTTGCAAAAGGTTTATTTATCCCAAACCTGAATTTTAGGCAAATTTGGCTAGAATAATTAGGTCCCTTTATAGGGAAAGAAAAAAAGATGAGATAAACTAAAAAGTAAGGACGCTTAAAGGTAAGGCTAAGTTGGTCTGCTGTGCCTACATACTGGAGTCATGTCAGTCAGCATCAGATATTATGCCCTTTCTGTTTTTTAATCAAAGCTGTCATGTTCTTTTTAAGAGGTATGTTCTAGGAATTATTCTGGGAAGTTCTGTGTTATTCAGGAGGTCAGAGTAGATGATCACAATTGTCCCTTCTGGCCTTGGAATCCATTAATATGTTCAGTACACACCATAGGAAAAATGAAGTTAAGGCCTTAACTTTTAATGTTTTGTTTTGTTTTTTTAAATAAATTTGTGCTGGCATTTTAACAATAGCTTAATTAACACCGTAAGCGTGTATAGGGTCAAAATGTAACACAACCCTTAGACTAGTTCCCAGATGTTTAAAATCTTGAGAGCTGATCAGCTCCTAAGGAGCTGGTGGGTGACTTCATGGGCATTCTTCTTCTGGAACATATGCCTGTGCAGCAACTCCCAAGAGCAACTCACAACCAACCTTGCTTTCCCCCCACTGCTTGCAACCTTCCCAGCCTGCCAAACTGTGCCTCCCCCTGTTTTTGGAAACCATCAGGATATCAGATGATGTGAGGGTATAAACTGGGATGTAGACAGCTTGGGAGAAGAGGCCAGTGGCTCTGGAGATAGACTTGCAGCATAAAATTCTCTGTCCATGGAGATTGGGATTCTTTCCAGTCCTCATTAAGGATGGTGAGAAAAGTGTTGGGGCAGTGGGAGGGTTTCATTGGGGCTAGGGAAAGAAACAAGGGTTGGAAGAGAGATGGGACCCATGATATGTGAGGAGGTGAGGAGAAGGACAGAAGAGGGGCTTTAGGGTCAAAAACTATCATCATCCGGACTTGACTACCTTTTGAATTGTAATGATAATTTGTAAATCCACAATCCAGAACAGTCACCCTTTGTTTCCACAGCTGTGCTTACTCCTGTTAACAGCATTAATGAGGGCAGTGTGCAGATGGGGAAGTAAATAAAAAGCAGTCATGCTGTCTCCATTCGCACTATAAATGCAGCACCATAGAAAGTTTGTTAAATAAAGAACAAACATTGAGGGGAAAGATGTCTTGTTATGATACTTTTTAACAGAACATTAAAAATAAAAGAAAACGTGGAGAAAAATGCAGCTTATTCAAACTAATAAACCAACTTGTTGCATCCAGTTCACTATTTTCCCCCCATTTGCTAATATGGAGCTAATATGGGGTGGGGATATATTTTTATTGTCCCTGAGAAATGGGGTATGTAATGCCAGTTATTGTTACACACCTACTGTGTGTAATTACTTGGACACCATGCTGAATATTTGCTTGGGGATTTCTCATTTTGTGAGTAAAGGTTTAATTAAGAAACCACATGAGGCTTCACATTCAACTCTGAATATGGAAGTTTGTTAATAGAAATATTAAGGATTCCAAATATGAAGCATCTGTCTTTTGGAACTTAGGCTGTTTGTAGAATCATTGCTTTCAGGAGTGCAGTGTTAGAGTGAAACTATTGCGGGAATAGGAAGACAAAGCTCTTTTATCCACCATTCAGTACAGTATACCTAAGGGAGCAGACTGTATGTTTACTTACAATGGTCTGCCAACTCAATTCAACCTTTACATGAAGGGTTTACATCTAATAGGATTAGGATGTGTTTAAGACTATTTACTCAGTTTTAAAATAAGACTGACATTTATACTCAATTGTGTGAAATGTGCAATTTCCTTTAAAAATGAAGATTGGATTCCACTTACAATACATTTGTGCTGACAATTTGAAACTGTCATGTGCTGTAGGCCTTCACACCACTTTGAATAACATTAACACCTTGCTCAAGTGTGGGTTGAAGCTGCATAACAGGGAAATACTGTAAAATCTCCTGAACAATGTGATCATCTATAAGAGGAACATTTTCACCTTTTAGTACTTCTACCAAAGAAAATCTCTCTCCAAAGTATAATAGAGACATTTTTAGCTGGAGGAAATGTACTTGCGAGATTATTCTAAGCACTGTTCAGTGTTGGAATGAAAGTATGTTTGTCTAACACAGACTATTTCTCTATAAATTTGTGTGAAATGAACATTAACAGTCTGATTTCATCACACATATGCCAAGAAATTTGGAGAGAGGCTGTCAGTCCATCCTTTATGTACATTATGTCTGTGTAGTGCTAATCTTTTATCTAATCTGAAATTTTTGAAACTATGGACCATAGTTTTTGCTGGTGGTCCATAGAGAGCTTGCTGGTCACATGGTACAGGATCTCTCGGTTTCAAGTTGAGAAAAACAGAACAGATGGGAGTGAGAGAAGAAATGAAGAGCAGAAGAAGACAGCATAATTAACTTTTTCCAGTTAGGTAACTGTAGTTGCCATAGGGCAATAAGAGACAACTGGTAAGATGGGCGGGGGGCGGTGGAGTTACAGCTAAAGGAAGAGGTGATCCTCAGACAATCTATTAAGCCATAATTAATATTATGAAAAGTTTGTGGACCCATGATCTAATCTGATCTACAGAATGTATTTCTAGGGCTCTATCATTGTACAGCCTGTCTATCAAAATAATATTTAGCACTTATACAGAGCTTTACATATTCAGTTTGTTTTAAAAATGTGAATGAATCCTTATAGCACCTGACTGTGAAATACTGAAGTGTTGTTATCCCCATTTTACAAATAAGGAATCTGAGACAGCCTTTCCCAAGGCCATACAAAGTAGATGGCAGAGCTGAGATTAGAGTCCAGGTCTCTTGACAGCCAGTTCCATGCTTATTCCACTAGGCAATGCTGTCTTTATAGTGATAGTCACCAATTTGGCCAACTCCTGGAATGTAAACAGGCCCTAGGCAAATGAAGTCAGAGCTTTTAATATCCCCACAGACCTATTAAAACTCTCTATTTTCAGAAAAGCATAGAAATGTTCATTTTATCTTTTAAAATGCAGGGATAAAATGCATACACTGTCCACAAAAATAATTTCCAGGATAGAAATTACATGTCCTTTGATAAGACCCAATCAGGAGAATTAAAAAAATTAAGAACATGTTTAAACACCATCATTTGTCCACCACCATTCTGGAAATTGCTGTGTGGCAGGATTCTTGTTTTTGCTCTGATGAAGGTCACATTAAATCTATGGATCCACTGGTATTCTGTGCTGCATATATGTTAGGAAAATCACCCAGAGCTGACTAACTTTCTGTTGACAGTGGTTGTCAACAGTAGTCCCCCCTGGACTATTCCCAACTGGTGTTGAAAACAGTTTTACTGCTAATATAAATGGGACCAAACAATTTTCAGCTCCATTACCAGAAAGGTGATGGTGTGGGTCTGTAATGGTCCAGAAATGTTTTTGTCTCATCCACACAAGCAGGAAAACAGTTTTCAACACCATCTGAGGGGGGATCAGGCAAAGCTGTTGTTGACAATGATTGTCAGCAACTAGTCATTTTCCTCATGTAGGTGGACTCCAGAGTGACAGCAGAGGAGCGCAGAGTCAAGGGGCTTAGACAGAAAGCTATAGGGTCATTAAAGATTGGAGTCATGGGCCATTTCAAAGTATCAAAAATGATTAGTTCACTTTAAGACTAAGAGTCAAATTCTGCCCTCAGATATGTGTGCACAACTCCTATTGACTTTTGAATGTGTATATTGGAGGTATCAATAACTGCTTGCACACTTAAAATTCCATTTTGAACAGGGGCTAGGGATGGGGACATGATTAAAGACTGCAGAAAGGAATCTAAGTCCTTTAAAACTGGGCTGCTTTTACTGAACTCTAAATGTAGCATGGAAAAAAAAATCAGCTGATTGGCACCCAAAGACTCTGCATCCTACATGGTAACCAGTTTAAGTTGCATTCCCCAATGAATAGGAACTATAATGCAAGTGCCCGTTAGAAAATCAAAGCAAAATCATCTCAGAGAGGTAGAATTTAAGGACTATAAGCCAGATCCTCAGATGGTATAAAATGGGTGCATCTCATTAGACTTTTTAGTGGACCTGTGCCTATTACATGAGCTGGCCCTATAAAATTAATCAACTAATTATGAGCTAGGGCTGAATATTTTCCGTGCTTTGCAAGTAATTCAGACTATTTAGATAAATTTAGAAAGGCAGAAAGATTTTTTTTATTCAGATTAGCAATCAGTTCAGTACATATTTCTTTAAAAATATTCAGCAGATGAAAACACTGTTTGTTGCAATTTTCTAAAATGATAGCCTAGTTTAAAATTAAATAAAGCTAACAAGAGTATTTGTATATTGGTGTATATTTGTATATTGGTGAGAAATATTTCAACAAATCCACAATAACTGCAAAGATTAAATAGATGCATTTTTTCCTTTTATCTCTATTTCTTTTTCTCCCTCACACTGTTCATTAATCTTCTGTTAACTCTCTGCTTAACCCTCTCACTGCTGCTAAAAGTTGCATGAGTCTCAGCAGCAGACTTCTATACAAAAATAAATTTGGATGGACACATCATACATGGCCAGTCACAATGACAGAGTGAGTAGTTCTTGAGTTACCTGTGACATTCTTCTGCTCTGAAGAGATTCAGTAACTGTTTGGCACTATTTGTATTTAATATTTGTATTATGATAGCACCTAATCAGGATTAGAATCTCACTGTATGAGGCTGAACAGAGTAAAAGATGGTCCCTGACTCAAAGAACGGAACCTCTTTCTTTCCCTTTCCTACACAGTAGGTATTTCCACCATTTCCTTTCCCTTTGCTTTTCTTCTTTTGTAACCGGTTTCTCTTTTCTTTGGTTCATTTTTCTACTTTGTTTGCTTTTCTCTTCCCTCTCTTGATCCTCTTTTCACTTTCCATGCTCTGTACCCCGAACCATGATTGCTCACACTGAGCTGGTCAGTTAGTCTCCGCTGCATCTGTTCCACTTCTCTAGCAGAATAGCTTTCATTTTACTGTTATAACATAGCACTATAAAAAAAATTAAAAAAAAAAAAAGCATTTCACTAGACGGAGCAGAATAGCAGCTGTGTAACAGAGACCAGCACATTGTCCCAGGGGGGAAGGGTCAGCATCCCGGGACTGAGGTTATTCAGGAAATGGGAAACATATTTTTTCTTTCTTTGGCCTACCTCTGATAAACTACTGTTCTGCTACATAACATTTTTATTCTCACTGGAGTGTGACAAGCTGCAGAATGGAGCAAATATATATTGCAGACTTTTGTAAAATGTTAGATGACTTTCTCGTAGACATAAGTAATAGGTATTCTGGTTTAGGTGCAGGAAGAATAATAATTCACTCAAGGGAATCTATTGCAATAGGCCTTGCATCAAATATCATTGAAAATGGTGAAATATAGAGAATTGTCACTGTCTGATTCTTTTTCTCCTTCATCCTGAAACTAACTATAATCCATTATTTCATGCACTATATGACCATGTCATTTGGGAGCAATAAGTGACCAAGCTTCCACAACTTTCTCCACCGTGATGCCTGATGCATTGATTTTTTCCCTTGTTTAAATTTACCATTCACTTCAATCTTAATGTCTGTTTTGAGCACTTATGCTGGCCTTTAATTTGCAATTTACATGGATGATAGGGCCCTATTCAGAAACCTGTTCCTGCTGCCTTTGTGGTGTTCACCTCACCTCATGTGGTCATTAGGATGAACAGCATATAATTAGTTGAATCCGTGTAAAGCTCTGCATTGCAAGTGCTTATATGCACATCCAGTTTTCTGTAAAAAACCAAACCAAACCACTCTTTAGTTCTTTTCACAAACTGGTAACAAATAAGAAATATTAGTTTTAAAGATGGGTGATACATATGGTACAATTTTACCTAAATTTAGCTGTTGGTTGTACTGTGTCACTTTTTGTGGGTTAAAAATGATAAGATCCTATTTGGGGGCAAACTGCCAACAGATTGAAGCATACTTAGCTTGTCTACTTAGCTGACACCATATGGATACAAACTTATTTCCTTGTTGACTTACAGATAAAATATTTAAAAATATTTTTAAAAAATAGACATATTTGCTTTTTATGCATTCTTTATATAAACTAAAGTTGTTGTTGAGAGCCACAGTTTGTAAATGCTGGCCAACCAGATGAATTTGTTAAATTATGCACAAGATTAAAATATTACATTTGGAAATATGAATTTTATGTATAGGTTTGTAATAACCAAAGTCTCAGGGCTAAGGGAATCTCAGAGGACAAAATGATGCTGAAATATAATACCGAAACATATTTAAGGTGTTAAGCAACAGAAGAAATTCTAAAAGATCCTGTAGTAATACAGAAACGATGCTGATGCATTGATGCAGTGCCAGATTTTATTTTCTGCTCTCTAACTTCCACATAAGGTTTAGATTGCACTGAAGCTTTGAAATATCAAGGGCAGTTTTCTTGATCGTGCAAAATGAACAAAACAACTCATGAATATTGGCATGTGTTGGCACATGTACTACTGCAAGGGAAAGAGAAGGTGCAGGGAAAAGAAAACTATAACTTGAGGCTTTGGTGCTTTGGAATATTTCAGAGTACTGTGTTCTTTCCCTACATGTCCTGATTATCTCATTTAAAGGAGAATCTTTGGACATATCTACTCATGCTTGGCCTCCAGGCTAAGGCCCTCCTAGCTCATTCATCATATCCCTGCCTTTTGCTCAGTCAAAATTTTTCTGCCCTTCACACCTCATGCTGGAAAATTAGGGAAGATGTCACCTCAACTTAGTTGCTCCTCAGGAATCCCTATTATCATGAATGACTGTGGATGAGGGGAGTTGCAGGGGGAGTTGTATTTAACAAAATACCAACTATACCAACTGAGGGAGTTATTCACCCCATTAGGATTTTCAATTCAATACAATAGAGACCTACTGGACTGAGGGATTGTGTGCAGCACAGGGGACATAGGACAATATTCGGTCATATGAGAAGACTCATTCCTTTCACCCTGGGAGTTTTTCTGAAATGCTGTGCCTTTCAACAAAACCATTTGGTTCCCTGCAATGTTGGCACTTCGTACTAGTCTTTTAAACGGAACCATGTTTGTGCTAACATTATGTTTTATATTTCTGATTATTTTTCCTTATCCTGTTAACCTATGTGTGAGTCTTATTAGAGATACAAGGTGGGCGAGGTGATATCTTTCATTGGATCAACTTCTGTTGGTGAGAGAGAAAAGCTTTCATGCCTGCCCAGAGCTGCTGTGGCTGCTGCTGCTGGTTCTTCTCCCCCTTCCTCACTCCGCCCCCTCCCCCAGCTTGTCATTCTCACCAACAGAAGTTGGTCCAATAAAAGATATTATCTCGCCCACCTTGTCTCTCTAATATCCTGGGACCAAGACGGCTACAACAACACTGCATAAATAATCCCTGTCAAGTAGGGCTGGGCTGGAATACATTATTTTATCTGGAGGTTTATTGCTTTTGGTGGCTGAGCTGATAAATCATTCACATATGATTTATAAACTTCTAACTCTGTTTTTTAAACACAACTGTGTTTTGTCTGACAGGTGTCCTATAAGAAAGATGTGCAAGATACACATAGATACACTGAGGTGCTGAACAGGCCGGACATAAAGATGGCAACCAAGATAACAAAGATAATAAGCAATGTATGATCTTCAGCGACTCTTTCTGTCAGTTTTAAAACTTGCTATTTTATTCATTCTGTCTTCTGTCACAGTGTAAAGAACATTGGCTAAAATGTTTAAACTTAGACATTTACATTTATATTTAGCCATCTGTGTGTCTAGTATTTTGGGATGGGACCTACTATGCCATGACTGCTACTGTAATACTTTTTAATTATCACAGTTTAATTTTTTTATTGAACAATCCAGAAAATTTTAAAGCCAAGATTTTCAAAGGTGACTAAAGATTTTCATGCCTTAATTTTTAAGTGACCAAGTTGATTCACCTTAAAAGGACCTGATTTTCAGAGGGTGGGTGCTTAGTGCTTTCTGAAAACCAGAAGTCACTATTATCTTTTGTAAATCTTCACCATGGTTTTGAATGACTTTGTGATATGTTTTTGCTTTAGGCAGTTGTTTGGTACTATACCCACTGCCTCAGTTACATTGTCTTCATAGTGTAAAATCTTAATTTAGGCAGTGGACATAGTTTGAGATATCACAAAGAGTCTTTTGTGGGTTCATCTGTGTGTTCCTTTTTCAATTCATTTTAGAAAGAATGTGAAGTGCACCTGCAGTGGAGTTTGCTCAGCTAGAAATATCATGTAACATCAACCACGTGGGCCAAAAGTCCATCTGTTACACCAATACAGCTATTAACTTTAAGGGATTGTACTGGTATAATTGAGAGTGGTATTTGATCCTTTATTTGAAAGAGGCTGGCACTATCTTAGCCTAGTTTTGTTCTAAAACTACTTTCAGTCTCTGAAAATTATCTTATGTACTGTGGACCAGATCTTGAGAAATGCTGATCCACTTTAACTCACTCGGACTTTACTGGAAACAGTGGGAGATCAGTATTTCTCAGACTCTGTGCTGTGAGTGCAGTGCATTGTATTTCAAATAAAATAAATTTGCATTGTTAGAATAGATAAAGCCTGGGAAGGCCTTCTTTTCAGAGCTGATTAGAGCATTAGTGAGGGTAACGTCAGTACAGGTCACTTAATGATACTTTCTGTTCTGTTAAATATAATGCTTATATTTCCTTTGATAAAACGGAAGCAAATACAGTTTAATTTCATTCTTTTTTTTTTTTTTTTTTTTTAAGGCTGAATATAAGAAACAAAGAGGAGAAATGAATAAAGAGACTGCTGTACTCGGAAGACCAGATTTTGAGCATGTTAAGGAAGTTTCTAAACTTTTAAGCCAAGTAAGATTGTGTCAATCATTCTACAATGATTTCATTCAGATACCTCATTCCTAATAACATAAACAAATATTTAGTTTATAAAGATTATTATCTATAATTGCATGAAAATGTGAAGAGGATGTTTCCAAAACTATTTCATGATGAACTGCAACAATTGGTAAATTTCAATACTTAGAAAACAGTAGGTACAGGTTTTAGACAAAAGTATAATACATCATACAATGCAATGTACAAATAACAATTTGTTGGCTCTGGAATTGGTGTTGTGCTATTTTATATAGATTTTTTTAGGATTTCAGAAATACTAACTCTCGGTAATTTGTGGCCTGATTCTGCCACCCTTACTCACTTTGCATGGTGCCTTACTCCATAATTAGTCCATGAAGTAATTATGACTTTTTGTGCGTGCAACTGCTCGCCATTGTGAGTAAAGGGTTAGAATGTGGCCCTCAGTATAAAAAACAGTCTTTAGTTACTGCTATTCACTAAAATCAAGGAAATGAAAGAATCAGAATTGGAGAAGTTACTTGAGTTCATATTATTCTGTTTGATTACTAGAAATAGAACCCTGGGGCCCAAAATTCTATCTTCTGTCCTCTTTAGTATACTTTACGCTATGGTTCAATCCCATTCAGAAACAAACATTTTCAACATGCTGAGCCATTCTTTTCAGAAATTCTTTAGTGCCCTATGGCATATCCCTCACTTGTAATCCAATCAAACTGCACTCAAAGCATTTTTCAACACAAGGGGCAAATTCTGCCTTATGTAGGTGAGCATAACTCCCCTTGATTGGGCTAGGTGGTGTCAGTCTTATCTAGAATTGAAGAGCCATGAGTAGGACAGTACATTCTAATCTAAATCTATATGCTGAAACATTGCTGTGTTTTGTTTTAAAGAGGCCATGCTCCTTTTGTCAGGACTAGATGTTGCCCTGTTATCTGCTGTGTAATAAGAAACATTGTGGGAAATTGCTCTTTAAGAGAAAGGGACACTATTATCTCAAAAGTGAGATATATATATATATATATATATGTATATATTATTTTTTTTAAAACAATTTTTAGTTCTTTGTCAAGATCAACCTTGAAACTCAGAATGGATTTTGTTTTCCAATAAGATTTCTTTCTTCCATTTTGTAATGTAATGTAATGTAATGCAATGCTAATTTCTGTGCTGACTGAGAAGGCTTGTTTCATAGATTCCTTGTACTTTCCTGTATGTTATCACTCACTGCTCTAGAAGCAGCTTGCACTCTTTTTCATCCACTCTAACGGGAAGAACAAGTGCTAAGTTGTATAGGTCTGTGTATCAGTGCTGGGAATCGGAGAAAATGTTAGTTGTTAAGTTAATAATGACACTTAATGATTTTTGAAAATGTGCACATCTTCTTCCTCCACTTTCTGTGTGGGGGAGCTCATTGGAAGGTCTGGGTGGTAGGAGAGGCAGGTTGTGTACATGTAGGCAGTCCTGTAGTGTGATGGCTCTCCAGGTGCACATGGCCAGCCAGCCTGTCACCAATTTTACCATTTTAGCTGGCTGGCAGAACTTCAAATGGCAAGAGTTATAAAAACAATGGGACAAAAACACTTTTATAAATACAGCAGGGATGTGCCAGGATAGGTCTGAAGTGGGGTGCCAGGGAGGATGGAGCTAGGCTGTTCTCAGTGGTAGTAGATGACAGAAGTAGGAGCAATGGTCTCAAGTTGCAGTGGAGAAGTTTAGGCTGAATATTAGGAAAAACTTTTTCATTAAGAGGGTGGTGAAACACTGGAGTGGGTTACCTGGGGAGGTGGTGGAATCTCCATCCTTAGAGGTTTTTAAGGCCCGGCTTGACAAAGCCCTGGCTGGGATGATTTAGTTGGGGTTGGTCCTGCTTTGAGCAGGGGGTTGGACTAGATGACCTCCTGAGGTCCCTTCCAATCCTAATCTTCTATGATTCTAGGTCCTGTAAACAGGGATACTGCGCTTCCCTGCGAAGGGCTGCATCTGTAGCAGACCTCAGCTTTCAAACTTCAAGCTGTTTTTGATGCAGCCATGTTTAAAACAAAGAGAGAGCAACAACAAAACCAGAGAAGAAAGCATGACTAATTTTTGTTAATCAAAAGAAGTGTGGGAATTTTTCACTTACCTATAATTCCAAAAATGGCTGAAGTTTCATCTCTGAAGAAAAACCAAACATGGCAAACGTCACCCCACAGTGATGGATTGGAAAAGTTATGAGCATGTGAAAATAGCATTTTACCTTGGAAAGTATTTCACAACCTTAATTTAGTGTTCAATACTAGCTCAACTGCTGTGATTGTTAGTAACTTATCACAATAATAAAACAGTATTGGCTATTGCCTAGGCTGTTGCTGTGCCAGTTTCACCATGCAGCTCCCAAATTCAATGCACTTCCATCTCTCCTTTCTTATTCTTGGGATTTTCTCTTGAAAAGAGACTGCTAAGCACATGAAATTGAAAGTTTTGTGACGCAGTCACATGCTACTAGGGACAATGATGGAAGTTGAATTCCATTTGTGATCTTCCTACAATGGTCAACCAATGGTATGCAATGTACTTTCCCTTAGCACGTACTCAGAGTCCAGACACTGCAGATAGAGCCGATGAGCAGCTGAAACATCCTGGCACACACTGGAGCTTATTGTAAATCAGATGAACCAACTGAAGAATGAACCCACACTGTAGAAGAAGATGGGAAGGTGGCATGTGTGCACTTTTGTGTCACATATATGGTGGAGTGTATGTATTCTAGGTTATATAGGTTTTCATACCACACTAATCATCATAGTATCTGCATCTTCCAGTAGTGCATTAAGCAGCATAACTACACATTTGTCACATGTTGTTTGTTCTCTCATCTTCTCCCCAGAGGGAGAAGCACGGTGTCCTATTTTGGTGGTAGGATTTGTTGTTTTTGTGATTAAATATACCTGTTGCTATGTGTTTATACTAGAGAAGGCAAGGACAAAGAAATGAACCTTGCTTTTGGAGTGGAAGGTGGTGAGGTTTGTGATAGACCTTAGTTCCTGGTGGAGTTCATTCCACCGTCTTGGACCACCTCTGGGGAAGATTCTGTCTCTCACACAGACAAGCGTTACTCTTATTGTTGAGAGTTCCATTGTGCCAGAGGAACAAAGTTGTTGACCACAGTCTTCAACTCAGAGATTTAAGCAGTCTTTTAGGTATCCTGGGCCCAAGCCATAGAGCGCTGTGAAGATAAGGATCAACACCTCTAACTGAATTTGAAATTGTATGGAAAGCCAGTTTAGAAAGTGGACAACAGGTATGATGTGCTTATGATAGCCTATGTTGCTGAGGAGATGAGCTGCAGCATTTTGTACCAGTTGGAGTGCTGAAGCCTTCATGCCCATTGTTAGACTCCAGCCAAGAGGTGACAAAGGCATGACTAACCGAGGCCAAGTCTTTATTACTCAGGTGGGATGGAGTCTCCTAGATAACTGGAGATGATAGAAAGCATTACTCACAGCTATTGTGATGTGACAGTTCAGCGTCAGTGGGAAACCAAGAATACTCCTAGATCATGAACTTAATTGACTAACTGTGGATGTGAACCTTGAATCAAAAGAGATTGCACCATAGCTGCAAACTCTTGAAAATACTTTCCTCTGCCCACCAGGATAAGATCTGTGAGGTTGGGTTCAGCTTCAGCCAGCTGTTCTTCATTCATGAGCTGGTCTCATCCAAGGATTCGGCCATTTTCATGGACATGGTGTGACTTTATGTGATGAAGGATAGGTAGAGTTGTGTGTCACCTGCATATTGCTGGCACTTGAGTGTGTGTGTCCAGTTCACCTAGTGGTTACATATATCAGGATTGACAATCCTGAGTGGTTCACAGATCATAAGTTCTTTTTATTTGTCTTCTGCTTTTTGAGCCTTTGGAGTTCACGTTTTCAAGCTTTTCTTAGCAGCCAGAAGGCCTACCACCCCCCCCCCCCCTTTTTTTTTTTTCCAAATGAAAGCTGAGATTCTCATGTAATCACATTACTCTAGGAACTGTGGCTTCAAGAAAAATATCAAATATTCAAAGACTCATGATGTAATTGTGAGAGTTGGCGATGCAGATGAAAGTAGGACAGGAAGAAGATGGTGTATTTTAGTGTGGTATGCATGTGTTGACAGTATGATGAGTACAGACAAGGAGAGGTGTAACCAAGTGGTAATCAGGTGGTGGTGGTGTAACCAAGGGAAAAAGAAAACAAGGGCGTGGGAGCTGAACAGAGTGAAGGAGATAGTGTTTGACGGGCACTCAAGGCTGTGCCAAACCAGGGTCTTTTTAAAAAAGTAATAAATCATGTGATACTCAACAGCAAAATGGTGATGTCACTGGACTAGTGAATTTACCCACAGCACCATTTTCCCCCCATTACTGATTTTACTCAGCATTAAAAGTAGAAACTTAATAGGACCGTCTGAACAAATTAAAATTTAATATCTATGTTCTTGTTGTTATAAGGCAAATGATATCATTTAGAATATTCTTTATTTTATAATTATATTCTCTATTGTGATAGCAGTGAGGTTATATTTTTGTCCAGCTATACTAGAAGAAGGACAGGAGACACTGGATATGTTTAATTAGGATGCAAATTGATCATTATATGTCTGGGACTATTGGGTAGATAAAAGTGTACAGTGCAGGTAACTCCATGATCATTTTAATATCTACCCGGAGGCTTCCATTAGCCCACCACTCTTTTCCATCCTGGCCCCCAGCCAACCCGCTGCTGGGACTTTAGCATCCTCCCACACCCAAATGAGGGTTAAGGTGGGCTACAAAGGAGGTGAGGATTGGATCCCTGCCATACCACTCATAGACGCCCTGAGCCCCACAGTTCTGCTCCTTTAACAAACACCTCCTTTAAATCCTTTACCAAACCATTTTTCTGATCACTGCATCCCTTCCCTACCAGGTACCTGCACTGGACATCCATCTCACAGCTACATAATGAGTTGTGACATCCTTGTCTAACTCTCTTTTCCTACTCACCCTAACAAGGCCCTCCGAACCCACTGTGGGGAAGGTGGAAAATCCCTCCCGTTCTCCATGGCCCGTATGGCGCTGAAGGAAAAATTCCTTCCCAGCCCCCCAAGAAAGGAGTGGCTAGTTCAATGTCCATGGCAGGTCCTGACTTAACCTGTTTTTTTGCCACTTCCAAGGGTGGCAGAGCGGGTGCCACTTTGCCTGGTCTGGGGAAAAGGAGGCTTCTCCTACCAGGCTTGTCCTTTATCATCTCCCTTCCCTTCTGGGCCCTGGCAGATGAGTCAGCATCACCACGTAAACCCACTCTGCTTCTGGAGCAGTGTCCATGCCTTTCTATCCTCCCACCCTTAAAGCAATATGTCCCTTCCCCTGGCAAGCCAGAGAGTGCCCCTCTCCCTCCCCCACTTAAGATGTCGTGCCATCAATTTCCTCAGTTCTATCTAAAATTAGCTTTAAAATAATCCACTGATAAAATTCAATATTAAAAACTCCCATCATGATATATAATAATTGGGTTTATGGTAATAAACTCTTTTGAATATTAATTTACATTTTACACTAGATCAATTTGATGTTAATTGTTTTGAGGGAAAATGATTACAGCTAGGATTTTGTGTAAAATATACTTCATATTGGTATATCAGCAGACATAATACTGGGGTGTTTAAATCATGAATAGAAGCCCTAAGATTTTTTTCTCTTTCTTTCTTAGCTTAAACTCAGTTCATAATTGGAGGAACCAACACTTCTAGATAACCTAAACATTTCATTTAACTCTGTGCTTGCATTACGTTTCCTTCAACATCTAGGTGCTTTGATAGGTTTTTCATTTGCTTGATACATTTTCTGTGGCCATGAGGAAATGCTTTTGCTACAAGTGCTTGCTTTTGTTATGGTGACATGTGCTGGGATCGCACTGGCTGAATGATTCCGTTTTTGTAGGTTCTTCGTAAATTTGAACAGTGTGTGATGCCATCCACTTATGAAACTGAACACACTCTGTCTGAGCAGCTTTGAACTGCAGATTTGATTTAGGAATGCTTCTGTGGGGCTTCAAAAAGAGACTGTTCTGTCCAGCTGCAGTACTGACTTTTACAGTGTTTGTGCAAGGCTAGTGAGAAAATTGTTTATCTAAGCTTCATATGGTGCCAGCAGGTTCTTCAGGGATGTTGTTATGGGAAAGACCTGCTAAGTCTGCTCATTCTTGAGCAACAATTAGATTGCCGATCCCACACATTTTCCTTAAATTAGTTCCCCCATCCTAAAGAAATAAACAAACACAAGACCTTAATTAAGATGGAAAATAAATATCCATTAATTTAAACCCACATCATTAGTATAGTTTTTTTTAAATTCATGGCATTCATAGATAAGCACCCACCAACATCCTTAATTTTGACTCCCACCTCCTTGTTCCCTGTCCTACCAGCTTACAACATAGCTAGGATGATATCTTGAGAATTTTTTAAAGGCATTAACTAACAACATTTTTGTTTTTAATAATATCTTTTCTTTCAATTTCATTTTATTTCCCCAAGCTACATTTCTTCTTTCTTCCTTTTTTCTAAAAGAAAACTAAAATAGTACTTGAATCCCTCCTAGTAGCCCCCTCCGCCCCGATGACTCATTAATTTACCTGTTCTTCTCTCTCTATCTCTCTCAGCCTCGTTTATGGCCCTTCCTTATAGGGGAGAAAAAATAAGAACAGGAAAATAAGTAAAAAGAAAAAGCTAATATGCGTGTAACATCCAATAAGGTGTTTCCCCTGTGGCTAATCAGAGTTATACTACTACTGGGAGTGCTCTTTGGATGCTGTTGGGGGTCATCTTACATTACTGCACTGCTTCCGTTGTGCCCTGAAGTGATGTGTGTGGCGTTGGAGTAGAGAGCAGAGACAGTGATGTAATGTGAGAAGACAGCTGGGCCTAGAGGTAGTGGGTGATCACTTACTGCATTTTAAAGTTTTAAATTTGTAAAATCAGATAGGTGGACAGCCCTTGTAAAGTTGGGACCCTCATGTACATAGACACCAGTCAAGAGCCCATTGTGGCCTGTTAGTCACTCATTCCTACACAGGCCTGCCCCAGTGAAATGATTAGAAGCAATGCTGCAGACTGCTAACAAGAATTTATTACTGAAATACCTTTATTAATATGTAATATTACAAAATCCATGTTTACCATGGTTTCAGATCACGGCAGCTGTGGGATGACTAACCAGTTGCATGGAAAGATCCTGTTTGCACTGATGTTGTCACACTTAGCAAGAATATTAAGGGCCATATTATGCACTCAGTCTGTATGCACAACTTGATGTAATTTGTTGATCGAGGGCATGATGTAGCCCTAAGTGATTCACTACTTATACTCATGTGGCGCCATCATCTCTCAAGTGGTGCCATTGTCACCATCAGGGCATCGAAGTCCATGACAGGAGCTGGCTCCACAGCTTGAAGAGCAAGCTGCTCCCAACCAAGATACATATATTTGCAATAACTTCCAAAGATTATGCAAATCTTGGATTGGACTATTTAGTCACATGAAACATTGCAAATCATCTACCTCATAGGCTGCAATTTCCATGGTGTCTCGTAGATGAAAGGATGCCAATCAATCATACTCATGTGTACAGTGACTGTACAATTTACTCTGGTCCCCTAGGAATAGAAAGAGGGTTGCATTTACCATACCCTGTATTAGGTGGCTTGCTGATTTGGGCTTTACAATGGAGCTCTAATGCTGTCAGATTGGTATTAGTATAGCCACACTATAATTTATCCATATATATTTTTATAGTGAATGTGAAATTGCTTTTGATAAGGAGTTTGTCCTTGTATTCACATAGGTGTACTTGCAATTGATCCAAAGCTAATGAAAATATCTAGCAAAATGAACCAGATGAAAATACAGTGCAGACTGATAAATTATTGTAAGTGTCTGTACCAAGATTATTTTAGCACAATTTCTTTCCATGATAGGTAGCTACACAGAAGTTTCTTGTTGATTGGGAGATTGATGGCATATGTGAATAAAGACCAATAAAAGCTTTTATTACTAACCAAATAAGTACCCTCTTTAATTTAACCAAATAACATAAAGCAGTATACAGAGAGGTAGTTTTAGGATTGATAGGGTCTCATATCCTTAAACCTTATGAAAAATAAACAGAAAAATTCAGGCAATGGAGCACATCAGAGTAGGGCACCACTGGCTGGCACTGTTTCAGGACCTGTTGCACCCAACATTTAGAGAACGAGTCATATCTTTTATACCCATCCTTTATGTAATCATACAGATACAGTCCATATTTGACCCTTTTCCTCATCATCATAAACTTTATTCCTGCCCCTATCCATATCTGGCATTCCTGGTACGCACAATTATACTTCCGATCACTGACCCAAACATTTGTGTCAATCACTTTCCTAATAAATCATATGGTCAATGTTGTCTAACTGCCTTGTTACTATATTACAAAATATTTCAAAAGCTCACAAACTGTCCCCCTATTTCAAGTTAACTTTTCCAAGCTTCCAGTGTTACCTGCTCTTCTGTGATCACTTGTTTATTACCCGCATACTTGTTGAACTGGAGTTAAGTCCTCAGGCTTGCATTAACTAACCTAAAATTCAAGTCTATTACACCAGGCCTCACACTAATTAAAATAAGCAATTTTACTGAGCAAAGCCTAACAACCCAATTATTTGTGTTCTTCTACTTGCCCCCAAGCTTGTTTCAATCTAATAAGCATTAAACCTCAGTATTATACCCCATAATGTCATTACTAATATTTTACTGAACAGAAAGGGTGAAATATCAAATTTACCAGTCAAACAGGATCACAGGTCAACAACCAGAAGTAAATAGATACTCATTCCAAGAGTCAGTTAGTCTGCTAGTTTATAATGTTTTTCATGTTTTCACAAAAAGTTGTTTTTAAAAAAACAAACAAACAATATTTTGGAAATTGCTTCCTTTGAGAAAGAAATTTGGTTTCTTTGATAATAATGAAGTTCTTGAATTTGTATAATTCATGGTGTATTTCCAAGTGACTGGCTTTTTGTTTTTTATTATCCTTATTAATAAAATATCAGAAATGATGCCTAAATATAGAATAGTAGTATAAATTAAAACAGGAGATGATTATTTTGCAACATGGAAAAACTACCAAAAAAAGAAAAAGAAAAAGAAACTCTTCCCTCTATAAAATCCAAGAAAATCTTAAATTTTTGAAAGCTTAACTTTTGGGGTGTTTTAATCTATGGGACACAGCAATAAAGACAAAAGCTGAATATTAAATGCTGAGTGTGGCAAAAGATAATGGATGCAATGTAGATTTAGACTTATTGTGTCTGACTTAAACAAAAATAACATAATTCAGAGTTAAGGCTGAACTTTATTTTAGCTTCTTATTCTCAGCTGTTGCAAAGCGTTAAGGCACTCAGTGTAAAGTCTGCAGATGCTTGATGACCCAGGTACAAGCTATGCATAAGGCAATAGGTTATGGAAGGAATTTTAATATTCTCTGAATTTATTTTTGCAGTTTTAAAATAAATGTTGAGGTGTATTTTTTACTTTTTAAAAATAGTTAATGTACTTTAAATGTGGTTTGTCTGCACTTGCCCCTCCATCCCCATCTTTTTCCCTTTTTTTAAAAAAACCCAAACATTACAGATAGAGATTTAGTTTAGCTTCACAACACTCCAGTGAGATAGACATTGTCCACATTTTTTAATGGAAGAACTGAGGCACGGAAGGGTTGTGTGTTATCAAAGGTCACAAAGGAAGTGCATTGCAGAGCTGGGAATGTAACTAAGGGCTCCAGCTGCCCAGCCTTATATAAACTGGATGAAATATTGGCCTTGTTGATGTCAGTGGGAAAACTTGCATTGGCTACCGTGGAGTCAGGATTTCACTCCTAACTCTAGAACTGAGAGAATATTTTACGGTAAATAGTTAATTTTATTTCCTCCCATTTATCTGTTCAAAAGTATTTAAAACTTTTGACCCCGCCCCCCCCCCCCCCCCAAAAAAAATCTCTGAAGTATTCATCAGTCCATATTTGCTACTCAAACCATGTTAATTAATTGTGTTTAGTCAGGTAAGTCAAATGGTTTTATTATTTTTTATTTATACTAGCACTTTGGTGAAAATGCTTCTGTGAACAAATTAAAAAATGTATTTCTATGCCAGTAAAATTTATTCAGATGAAGGGCAATGGAAAACCAGCACATAATGGGCACAGGGTATGGCTGAAGTGAATTTATTTCAAAATTCGAGTGCTTAGTCCTGGAGACGTTTTTGGGTAGATGTATGGTCCCAGATATGTCTGACTGTCTGTCCTGTCCCCTATCTACAAGAACATCCTGTCAACAATAATGTCATTAGTGGGTGATACTGAAAATATGTTTCTTTTTATTTCTTATGTGTAAAAACATTTTTTGACTATAAACATACATTAACATAATAAAACTATTCTTACATAAAACATAGTCTTGGGGAACTCTTCTCCCTCCGTATTTATGGTCACCTTCACTATTATTATATAATGTTTGGGGATTTAGGAATGGAGAATTTGTTTTCATTGAAATTTCTCAGTAATCTCTCTGTTTTTCATGCCTTCTTTTAGTGTGACATTTCAATATAAAATGTGTTTGCTCTGGTGGCAGGTTAAATACAAAGAGCAATTCACTAAGGAAATGAAGAACCACCAGTATACCCCTCTTGGCAGTGCTTCTTTCAAGCAAGCACAGATTGCATCCACCTTGGCAAGTGATGTAAGTGCAGTTGTTCTGTTTTCTGTCTCAGCATGTGCAGCATATTGATATTGGTATCCTGTAAATGTCACAATTTGCTTGTAAACAAGTTGCGCATTTTATTTGTATTTGTATAAGTTGTGCATCTTATTTAATTTACTAAGAGTAACAGCGCATGATATGTATCATATCTATATCTGCAATGGCTGGGAGATTGAATGTGGAGTTTAACATGGAAATCGGTTTGAAAATTGGTAGAAAGTAGAAGTTAGAGCTGAGCCTGTTTTGTGGGGCCCATTGCACGATAATATGGGGCAACAGCCAGTTCAACCCCTACCTATGATGAGGCCCTTCTCCTGCAAGTGCCTACAATGCACTGCTCCTAGACCTTTCCTACCTGCAACCGTCCTCAGGCTGTGACAAATCCCAGTTCCTTGTTTGTGAGGCTCTAAAGATTTTGATGAATCTCTGTGCATGCACATGGACTGGGAATGGGGAGATAGAGCTGAAGTGTAACATGTCAAGAAAGGAGAGCAGTTAGGGGATTTAATGTGTGCCACTGCCTGCTGTTGTCAGAATCAGATGGGAGACATAACATGTACCATGTGGGTACTGCAATATTGACAGAATGTTTAACAGTGCTTTCATGTGTCTAATGTCATAAATGTGGGTTGTTTTTAGAGGCAGTACAGTGCTCCTGGATAACTTAAGGGCAGATTGCACATGGTCCCTTTGGGGGTGTGCAAAGAAAGGGAGGTTGCAAGGAATCTTACTCCCCCTTTATGTGGTTTAGGTAATTGCCAGGCACAGTTGTACAGGGACAGCTCTCTCTTTACTCTGCAAAGGCTGCACAGTGCTCTGAAGAGTGCAAACTTTGTCTGCTCTGCCCCAGTCAGTGGAGTGGAATCCATACAATGGTAAAAAATAATCATGCCTTTTACGAACAATGTTATGCTGCTGAAACTTTTAAAGTTTGGACCAGGGGTAAGAAAAGAGAGGAAGTATCGTATCATGAGGCTCTAAACCAGGGTTTCCCAATGTGTGTGGGAGGAGACTGGGGTGGGGTTGGGTAACTGCATGAAGGATGAATTAGCGGGGGGAGTGTGTGAAAGATGTATATAATAAGATATGTAGGCTGTTATCACACATGGTAGGGTTGTAGGGGAGCTTGTTTGGTTTCATTTTCCTGAAGGGGAGCTCATCTTTAAAAGTTTGGGAAACGCTGCTTCAGGCTGTTGGGAGGGAATATTATTTGCCATTTCATCAAGTTATTAGGTGATCCCTCATCTAAGACTTCACTGACTCTTGTTACTAAAACCAAACTACTGTTTGATTGCAGGTTAACTACTGTATATAGATTTTTTTTTCACACAACCTGTTGATGTAAAAATATCTGACTTTAGGGGAGAACAATGAGAATGACCAATGTTTAAAAAATTAACTTCGATATAACGAACAATATAAAGTTAATGATAAATTGTCCAATGATGTTGAATAATACTGTTTAAAGATAAAATTAAAAGACAGATCAATAAAAAGATATTTCTGAAATATATCTGCCATTGCCTAGTCTGTTTTGAAAAGTCTTACAAAATCTGGTTTGATTAAGTTTATCCTTTTTGAAAGGTTTGAGTAGTTATCAAAATATTTGCTCACTACTGGAAATTAAGCCCTCATTGTATATTGATTTTTTTTCCAAATAGTAGTAAATGAGCACCACCTAGTGGCCATTATACATTTCTCATGCAAGCACTTTAATAAGATTTTTCTTTTTCTTTTTGTAGTGTACAGTATAAATAGAACTTGCTGGGTATTTCACTAGTGTTCATCTTACTGTACTCTGCATTCTGTTTCCAGGTAAAATACAAAAAAGATGTGGAAAGTCTACACAATCCAGCTTCACACCTACCAAACTTGCTATATTTAGAGCATGCTTTAAATGCCAGCAAAATGCATAGTAATGTAAGTTGGCTTTTTTAATTATTACCTTTTAATATATAAATGTACCCATTTATTTAATTTATTGCAGAATGTATCACACTTGTGGCATTGTCTTCCTGTTTGTCAATGAGTTTTGATAGCAAAATATTGTTTCCCATATATACAGGTTTTGAAGACCTGGTTCGTTTTGCTGCTTATATTTTACTCTGAGAAGGCTTTTAATGTCCACCTACAAAGGCCTGCTTCTGGCACAAAATAATCCAACTATCCAGTTGGAATCTGATTCTTCGCATTACCCTTCTGTGAACCAAAACTCTCCCGCAGTACTCATTCTTCATCCCCTGTTTCTTGTTCATCAGTATCTTTCCCTCTTAGGCATTTCCTTTCTGAATTTAACTTTGGCTATCACTTTTGTATTGATCATACACAAATCTATTACACCTCCAGGATTTAGGTCCTTCTTTACTTTCTGTTCACCTCATTATTCTTCCTTGTTTGGCCTAACTGTAGCTTCCTTCAATTTAATACATTTAAAATGATTATTTACTATCTGGTTAAATGAGCACCATCAGTCTGAACTTTAGAACTTTCTTCTTCTCCTTATCTCAGATAAAACAAGAACCTAGATGCTCAGCTTAGTTTCAAATTCCCTTCAAATCTGATATGATTTCTTCCATTCCTTTGCAGAGGCACCATTTCAGATTGGGGGAAGGGGCTACTTAGGCACCTGAAAACTAGTTTTTTTTTGCAGATAATAATTTAGAAATAAGCTGTATCTAATTCCTATAAAAAGAAAGAAAGAAAGAAAGAAAGAAAATTAAATTAATATTACACCCTCTCACCTCTAATACTAACATGTTCTGACATGTTGTGTCAAGTCAAGTAATTTAAGAGACAGTGGTTAGGTTTAAAAATGTAAGGTATATTCTTACTTTGTTACTAACTCTGGAATACAGCAATTGGAACAACTGTAGAAAAATTTAGATTACTTTCTGACATTTCGGCTACTTACTTTTTGCAGTTCACCAAGCTTGGAAAGGATCATTTAACTTTTGGAAACATCCTACCAGGGTGTTCAAGGCCCCATGAATTTAGATTGCACCTGTCTGGAGCACTAGGGATGTTACCATGTTACAAATAATAGACTACAAGAAACTGATTTTAAACAGGAATTAAACTGACACTTTCAAGTCACTTTCACAGTATTGCCAACCACAGATGTTCAAAAATCATGAGTCAGGCGCACCAAAAATCATAAATTGGCTTAAAAATCATGAGATTATGTAAAAATAATAGATTTGGAGTTTTTATTTGCATTCTGTTTTTTGAGCCATTAGGGTGCACTGGGAACACATTTTGAAGATTTCTCTATGGTCATGAGGGATAGAAACTTCCATTTTTTTTAAGATTGAAGGCTGAAATAATTATATATTATATATTATATAATTATATATCCACTTGACTAATTGTCATGACTCATGATGAAATCATGAAAGTTGGCAACACTGCTTCTGTTTAAAGGCCAGTTACTTTTCAAAAGGCTCTTAAACACAACACTACAGTGATTGAATTACAGTTCTCACAGGAGAATATTTAAAACCAAACACCAAGAAAATTCCACATTTTAAAGTTGAGAAAAAAATTGAGTTTTCTGAGGTATATCAGGACCACTGCAGGCAGGAAAAGATAATGAATAGGCAGAGCAGCTCTGGGCAGCTCTTCCTCTTGAAAAAAAGTTGGAGGTTCAAATCTTCCAGTCCTTATTCAAGTAAAACTTCTCTCTCCATCAGCACGTCCACTCATAGATACTAACATGTGCTCAATAATTATACACTTCATACTTAAATATCTGAGCCATCTTATCCAGGGCTACACATTTTATATGCATTGGCCCAGGGACTACATTTTCTTGCATGTTCCCAGTAGTGCTGAGCACACAGATGGTGCCCAGTGAATAATACAAGTCAAGACAATAGTTGTTGACTTTATGGACTCTGTGGATGCAATTTCTGTTCTTTATTCTGGAATTGGCCTGAATATAACTGAAACCGCCCCCTCCCCCCATTCCTGTTTCACAGGCTCATGTAAGACTTCAAGAGCCTTAATTTAATTACCAGCCCTTTCTCATCTTAATCCCTCTGCCTCTATTAGTAAACAAAATACTGACTCCCTGCCCCAGGGACACAAGCTGGGAACAGCATACTCACATTCCACACTCAGGCTGTTCTGAAGTGCCTGTGCCTGCGGCTAGGACATAGGCCTCCATCAAACCTCCTGTAGGAAACTCAAGGCAGGGCTGGAGTCCCCCCTTACAGCCCCCAAATGGCACCCCTGTTCCTTTGCCCAAACAGTGGTTCGTTCCTACATCATTTTCATCTCTAGAACTAGAGACATTTTGTGGTCTCCCTAAACGTTAACTCTCTGGAATATGCATTGTCCAAAATCTGGTCATTTGTCTTGGCTGTGATCAGAAATAAGAACACTTCATACCCATCTTCTGAGGTCTTCACTAGTTATTTGTCAAGTACGATATATTTTAGGGTATGTCTCCACTACTGCACACTTCTTAAAGTGGCGTACATACAGTACATTCCCCCCAGCACAGGTATAAATTGCAGTGTAGATGATGAGGTATTGCGCAGGTGAGTAGAATAAAAACACGCCTGAACCCTGTGGATCTGTTCCCTATATGATTCTCTACATGCCCAAGCAGCACCTCTCCCATCCATCCCTTTCCCTGCAGCGGGGAGCTGCTGGAGTCTGTCTGAGGCAGTGGGGAAAGGCTCTGGCAGAGGAAAAGCTCCACTGCCAGAACTTTTCCCCACTGCCTACTCCCTGCCAGAGCTTTTCACTGATGTGTGTAGCTACACATACCCTGTCTGCCACTGTAAGTGTTGTGCAGTGTAGATGTGCCTTTAGTCTTCAAAATCCTTCATGGTCTTGATCTTCACCCTGCTCCTGGCTCTCTGACTTATTCTCCAGCTTTTCCCTATACTTCTCAAATACTATCTTTTCTGTGTTCCTCCTCCCTGTCTCTCCATAGTGAACAGCAAATCCTTCTTCCAGTCTACTTCACTATATGGAAGAGTCTTTCTGTCTCCACTGGTTTCAAGATCCATTTCTTCTACCCTACCTACAGTATGACATACTGACCACTGTGGGAAAAGCAATTACTGAGCCTTTCTGTTTCCACATGGTCCACATTTCTTCCTTGAAATGTGTCTTTCTGTTCCACCTTACCCTGATGTTTCCACACCTGCCACCTGTGTGATACATTGTAACCTACAAGGTGTATTGTACTGTGTGTTTTGATTATGATTTTCTGCAAATAATTATTTGTATGAACAACTTTACAAAAATATATTAACAGTATTTTACAGCAAAGATGTTATTTATTCTAGTGTTTTGTGAGGATAGTTTATAACATTTAGAGGGAAATCCAGAAATGTGCATATGTGCACAAATACACAGTTGCAGATTTTGTGAAATACATGTCACTACATACTTGATTTCAGATGAGAAATGAGATTGAAGGGTGAAGATCTACTCACAGATTCTTTATATATTTATTGTGTATTATTTGAGCTCTAGATTTAAATTTTCACATACAGCTACATTTTCACATACAGCCAATATTGAAATTTAGCAGCTTTTATATTGGCTTCATTTGTTCTAATTGTAAAAGGTCTTTGAGATTTCTAACTGATCAAATACTGAATAAATGGAATTTAGATTATGTAGCTTCATTTTTATACAACTTTTTGGGTTGAGTTGAATATTTTCTGTTTATTTTGAAGGCGTTTCTGAAGAATACAAATTCAAATGTATAAAGTGCTGTGTACATATTTGAAGGGATATAATTTACCAAGACGAAAGAGTTCTCTTGCATTATGTACTCAGTGTTTTATTTTATTTGTACTTACATCTTGTAAGCATCAATCAACAGATAACATGGATAAGTTAATAGACCTAAGATTTTCTATTTTTAGCAATGCAGATTAATTTCAAATTAGCTTAGTTATTTGAAAGAGTTAAGTTGGACAAGTAAAGGATTTAGGAGTCCAGTTCTGTGTCTGAAATTTAGTATAGTAAGAATAATTTAACCTATCTCAATTGCTTTTCTAAATTACTTTTTATTTTGTTTTAATTTTATTACTTGAGGAATGGACTTAAAATATCTAGTTTCTGAAAATATGTTTTTTTTGGTTACCATAAAATAATGTGTAAATGTTATGTGACATTTATATTTATTTCCACAAGGAGGCAAACAGACACCATCAAATATGCTTTATTGCCCTTTGAGCTTAAATAATATTATTTATTTTTCACAAGCAAAAAACTTTAATATTTCTATAAATAAGACAGGTATTTTAAAAAAAACTTTTGTGAACCTTGTGGCTGTTTTTTACCGTTGTTTTCATTCTACACATGTTAAATCCTGCCCCACAAATTGAGATATTTTTAATCGGTTAAGATTCAGTACTAGAGTTTCTGATTTGTGGGAATGAAAGGTACTTTGTTATGTTGTTTCTCTTATGCTTCTTTACATTGAAACCAGTCAATTTTATATATAAAAATACACTTGGGAATTCTTTGTTTCAGTATGAATACAAGAAACTGTTTGAAAAAAGCAAAGGGCACTATAATTTTGCTCTGGATACAACTGAACAGATGCACCACAAAGAAAATGCTGTGCTCCAAAGTCAGGTATACACAAATTGTAAATGAATCTTATGAAGCAACAAATGCAGCTTTCTTACAGTAACAAAGTTATGCACACATCCCATGACAAATTACAGTGATGTGAAATACATATAAAGTGACTA
This sequence comes from Emydura macquarii macquarii, assembly GCF_026122565.2. Lineage (NCBI taxonomy): Eukaryota > Metazoa > Chordata > Testudines > Chelidae > Emydura > Emydura macquarii. The sequence continues at coordinate 39,949,089 of NW_027132559.1, read as the reverse complement.
CGGTTGCACGTGGGAGCAGCCGAGTGTCTACATGTTGAATGTTGCAGGAGTGGGGCCTAATACCATACAAAGACAGGAAAGAGAGCTTTTAAAACTTTTATTAAATTCAGATACTGCTGCACTGTTAAAAAAAGATCATGAAATTAAAATATCAACCACCCTGAATGTAACATTTTGATTTTTAACTCTTTTAGTTCCACAGCAGATAAAACCTTCAGTGTCTAGGTTTGTAATTTTTCCATATCTCTCTCTGATTCAAGGAAGATAAGGCCATTGCAGAGAAACTAAATGAATTCTTTGCCTCTGTCTTCACAGCTGAGGATGTGAGGAAGATTCTCAGACCTGAGTCATTCTTTTTAGGTGACAAATCTGAGGAATTGCAGTGGCATACTCAGAGACTCTGGTGCCCAGATGCCAACCCTTACATTTGCATCCTTCCACACTCCCGTGGTGGCAGTGCCCCAGAAGGAGGATAAGGGGGTTCTGCAGGCCCGTTTCCTGCTCTCCCCCACTCCCCCCTCGCTGTGGGGGCAGCGGGGAGTGGGAGTGACGGGGCAGATGCCACCGAGCCACTTGGCAGTGGGGGTGGGGGGAAGCATAACGGGCAGTGCCCTGGAGCCCTGCCTTTGGCTGCCTGGCCCTTGAAGGCTCCCTCCTTGCACCCGGGAGAACCTCGGCCACCAGCAAGCCTGTGCTGCGGTCTGCGTGGCCGCTGGGGATGTTAAAGCCCGGCAGCCCCTGGCTGCCTGCAACAGCGAGCAGGGGGTGGTTCCTCCTCTGAGGGCCTGGCTGGCAGCCCCCCAGGCCAGTGCCTGGGGGCATCGCCCTCCCCCCTCAGTACGCCACTGAGGAACTGTCCCAGATTGAGGTGGCATTAGAGGTGGTTTTGGAACAAATTAATAAATTAAACAGAAATAAGTCACCTTGATCAGATGGTATTCACCCAAGAGTCCTGAAGGAACTCAGATGTGAAATGGCAGAACTATAACTATGGTATGTAACTTGTAATTTAAATCAGCTTCTGTACTAGATGACTGGAGGATAGCTAAATTTGCAAATTTAAAAAAAGGCTCCAGAGGCAATCCCAGCAATTGCAGGCTGGTAAGCCTAACTTCAGTGTCAGGCAAATTGGTTGAAACTGTAATAAAGAATTACCAGAAACATAGATGAACACAATTTGTTGGGGAAGAGTCAACATGGTTTTTGTAAAGAAACATCATGCCTCACCAATCTACTAGGATTCTTTGAGGGGGTCAACAAGCATGTGGACAAGGGTGATCCAATGGCTATAGTGTACTTAGATTTTCATAAAGCATTTGACAAAGTCCCTCCCCCAAGGGTCTTAAGCAAAGTAAGCTGTCATGGGATAAGAGGGAAGATCCTCTCCTCGATCTGTAACTGGTTAAAAGAAAGGAAATAAAGGGTAGGACTAAATGGTCAGTTTTCAGAATAGAGAGAGGTAAATAGTGTTTTCCCCCAGGGAAACACAGTACTTCTCAACATATTCATAAATGATCTGGAAAAAGGGGTAAACAGTGAGGTGGCAAATTTTGCAAATGATACAAAACTTCTGAAGATAGTTAAGTTCAAAACAGATTTAGAAGAGTTACAAAAGGATCTTACAAAACTGGGTGAGTGGGCAACAAAATGGCAAATGAAATTCAATGTTGATAAGTGCAAAGTAATGCTCATTGGAAAATATAATCCCAACTATACATATAAAATGATGGGGTCTAAATTAGCTGTTACCACTTGGAGTCATTGTGGATAGTTCTCTGAAAACATCTGCTCAATGTGCAGTGCAGTCAAGAAAGCTAACAGAATGTTGAGAATTATTGGGAAGGGGATAGATGGTGGGACAGAAAATATCATGTTGCTTTTATGTAGATGCATGCTACATCCATATCTTGAATGCTGTGTGCAGATCTTGTCACCCCATCTCAAAAAAATATATTGGAAAAGGTACAGAAAAGGGCAACAAAAATGTTTGGGGTTGTGGAGCTGCTTCCATATGAGGAGAGATTGGAAAAGAGACAACGGGGGGGAGATGACGGTGGTTGGTGGGGTCGTGACTGGTGTGGAGAAAGTGAATGGGGAGGTGTTTTCTCCTTCTCATGTCACAAGAGCTAAGGTTCAGCAGATGAAGTTAGTGGGCAGCAAGTTTGGACCATACGGGGGGAGGTATTACTTCACACAATGCTTAGTGTACCTGTGGAGCTCTTTACCAGAGGACGTTGTGAAGGCCAGGACTACAGGGTTCAAAAAAGAACTAAATAAGTTCATGGAGGATGGGTCCATCAATGGCTGGGATGGACAGAGATTCAAAACCATGCTCTGGAGTGCCCCTGGTCTCTGTTTGCCAGCAGCTGGGAGTGGGTGACAGAGAATGGATTGCTTGGTGATTGCCTCTTCTATTCATTCCCTCTTGGGTGCCTGGCATTGGCTGTTGTCAGAGGACAAGATGCTGGGCTGGATGGACATTGGTTTGACCCAGTAAGGCCATTCTTATGTTATTATGATTAAGATGAATAACATAAATGCACGTAGCCATACATGAGCCTTGTCAATAAATCTGAATTGTACTTGTAATTGAGGAGAATTAATGAATTTACAAGGATCATCAAATCTTCAAGATCCGAATCTGAAAGATGTCTACTTCCTTGGTGCACATGTTATAACCAAAAGGCATTTTGCAATGTCCTCAGAGTTATGTCCATCAATATTTTTTGTAACACGTTTTAGGGCCAAATTCAGGTTGCCTATACTGCCTAAACACATGCAAGAAGAGAGGGAGCTGAGGGTGGACATGAAATTGAATGTAGGACCAGTACCAGGGTCTTTAAGAATGGTAGCTGGGGAGCCAGAGAGGAAAGTGCCTGTGGGAAGTCCTATTAGTTTACAGGATACAGCTGATGTCACTCATTTCTGGTGTCCTCTAAATCCACTGGTCCTGAGTTCTAGAGCACTGGGGCAAGGGCATATGGTATAGCAGAAAACCTTCCCTGGTTTGGCTGCCCCACTCAGCCCACAGAAAGCTTGGCAAAAACATCCAAGTCAATAGCTCTGAGAGGGAGTTTGGCTAGGACAGAATTTTCTTACTCCATCCCAAGCAAACAATCATCACATTTTGTCATCTACTATAGTTGTGGAGAATATTTATTTATTTTATTTTCTTAGGTTAAATACAAAGAGGATTATGAAAAATCAAAAGGCAAGTCAATGCTGGAGTTCGTGGATACGCCAATTTATCAAGTTTCAAAGGAAGTTCAAAAGATTCAAAGTGAGGTTGGTGGAATACATGTTTGATTTGGCTTAATAGGTCATAAAATGTAGAAAGGGACCAAAACCTGAACTGTGAATCTTGATCCCTTTAAACTGTGGGTGGTGTGGATTCTAATCGTCAAATACAAACCCATATCTATGATTAGGTTGCAGGTTGGATCCAAAAGTGGAAGAGACGTATTTTCTGGTTACAGTTTAGATTGAACCAAAATTTTACAGGAACGGTTTGCAGGATTGTGATGTTATTGAACTTTGAAACCTAACTTTGTTTGGTCTTGAAACCCAAACCCTGAACGTAATCCACATCTGAATACCACCTCCCCAGCCTATCTTTAATTATATCCAATGCTGATGCAATTGTTGTAACAGCCTTTGAATAGGTGGTAAAATTGAGCAGAGCCTATACTAGGTCAATGGGACCCTAGGCAATTTACTTTTTTTTCTCCTTCCTTTCTGAAACAGAAATCTTGGTCTTTCATCTTTTTCCTTTTCTAATCTTTACCTGGGTAACCTCTTCATTTAATTTCCCTTCTTCTCTTTTCTGTATGTAGTGAGTGTTGGTTTACCTGTCGGTATATAGAGTGTGGGTGGGGATAGTAATGGTCTACTCATACTGAAAAAATAGAGGAAAGGTGGGCAGGGTAAGTGTGTTTATGGTTTATAAATTGAGGGTGAGTAGAATTAAGGTTGGTGTTTGTACTTTAAATGCCAGTTTCTTGGCTTTCCTGATGTTAGAAGATTTTTATCTTATTTTATGAATGTAGTTTTAAAGAAAAATATACTATCTTAATTCTTTCTTAACAAATTACTTTGTCCATATGCATCTTCTCTGCTCTGTCCTGCCTGCTTCCAAAACACTCCTTTATACATATTACATACATGTTACTGCCCTAGCCAAATCACTTCACTAGCTTTTACTCCTTCTTCTGCATCAAATTCCTTGTCCTTGTCCACATGTTCAAGAGTCCTGCACAGTTTCAGGCCTGTTTACCTTTCCGGTCTCATTTGGTGCAACTCCCCTCCAGTCTGGACACCTCTCATTGGTAGTGGTCTCTCACATTTTTCTTCATACCTGCTTCAGTCAAGTCCAGTTGACTCTCTCCTGTTTCTTGTTCACCAGTCAAAACCCCCTTGCCATTGTCCAATTCCTCCTCAAAATGCATTTCTTCCATGAGGCCATTCAGTGCTAACCCAATAAGTAATAGATATCTAAATAAACATCTTTGTTTAAAAAACCTCCCACCCTAATACTGTCTACTTCGCTTGACCACTAACCTACAGAGTGTCTGATTTTAGTTTGAATTTGCAGTGTGTGTCTAATTTAGAATGTACTCTCAGCAATATGTCTATATATTCATGTGAATATAACGGCATACATCAGTAAATGTTGGTCTGTTTCAACAGAAAGTGTATCGCAAAGATTTTGAAGAAAGGGTTAAGGGAAAGGCGTCCCTGGATTTAGACAAGACTCCAGAATTCTTGCATGTACAACATGTCACCAGTCTTCTGAAAGGGGTAAAGTAGGAGTTTTTTGTTTCTTTGTTACACTGAAAATGGGCAATAGACTAGCTGCCAATTATTGAGTCACGAACAATTTATGTTCATGTTTAGCTGAATAAGAACATGACTTCATCCAGAATCTCTGAGTGCTGTTGACTTACGAAAACTCCCACCTCCCAGCACACTTCAGTTTTGGTTTCCACACTATTTTATATCTGACCAATTTAGATTATTGCAACATGTAATTATTATATTTTGGAGATAGTGCTCTCAACAGTATGAATACTTTCTAAAGAATCCTGTATGAGCATCCAAAAAATAAAAATTCTAACATACCAGAGCCATGAAACTGAGTGTTAAATGTAAGCAGGGTATGAATGAGCTCCCCCCTTACATCTAGGGATGAACAGGGGGAAAAGATTTTCGAAGCAGACCCTGTTTGTATAGACTATTATTGTATGAGTAAAGGGCAGCAGAGCTGTTCTTGGCGTGCCATGATTGCGTGGGGGAGGGGGAAAGTCACCCTAAACATGAGCCTCACTTGCTAAGCAGAGGGTAAGGATGCCAAATACCAATGACGATGACCGTGGCTGAGGACAGGTATTTTTGCCTGGTGTGTGAACTTTGCCTGAAGAGTCCTAGATACCATTTGATCTGTCCTTCTCCAGTGTTTAAAGACAAAGTTGAGTAGACTCAATTGAGTGTCCTTGTTTCTGGTTGGTGATTCTTGGAGCTGACATCACTGCTGAGCAGGTCTAAGGGCTAAGTCTTAGATGCTGTGTGGGAACAGTGTTGAAGTGAAAGACAACACAGAAACTGCACTGGTGGTCAGGTTCCCTACTACCTGCTGAAATCACTGAGAGTTGCATTAAGTGGTAGAACCTCAGAACATGACGTCGCAGAGAGTAGCAGCAGAGAGACGGTGGTCAGCGGTGGCAGAGAGATGGTGGCAGTTGAGAGCCAGTTGCTGAGGGGGTGGCAGCAGAGGCATTGATTAACACCCACCGCCTCTGAAGTGGAAGGTGAACCCCTGAGAATGCACCCCTGAACTTTGGGCCCTCACTAACCAAGGACAGCCAACTGTGAGTGGGCAGCAGCGGGAAAGGGGGCTGGTGTGTAAAGGAACATTCATTTCTTGGACTTTCACACTGCAGGGTGAGAAACTGAGTCATAGGACACTGCCCAACACATTGTGGATGGGTGTTTGCCTATGGCCACATACTTTTGAATTGTGATTGTGATGTTTTCCCATATTAAGGTTGGGTCCCCTTTTCTCTTTTAATATCAATGCTTGCAAGAAGGAAAGTGTTGCCTCTTAGAGGTGCCCAGGGCTAGTGTTTAGTTTTCCCAGATTACTGAGTGGGGGCTCAAGCCAGTTCTATTTTCTATTGTTAAGAGGAGCCCCTCTTGTTGCTTCCGACTCCTAAATGAATTAGATCAGACTCTAGAAAGAGGGGTGCTGGCCAGGTATTCTTCATGAAGGCTCCAGGTCTCTGGAATATCTTCCCCTTATCATCTGAAATAGCCTAATCTGGTGACCTTCAAAGCATGCTACAAAAACCATCTCTCTGATAGGATTTTAGAGAAGGCTGAAAAGAGATATTTCTCAGAATGATGAAGGGGTGAAAAGGAGCATTTTTGTAGATGACAGGCTGGCAGAATTTTCTCTTGAATAATTGTTTTAATGCTGTTGAAATTCTGCTCCAGTTTTAATTATGCATTAGGGCACTGTCCTAGCTTTGTATAGCCGGCTTTTTAATGTTACTTAAATCAAAATAATTGTTACATTCAATGCATATGAAGGAGCAAAGTACAGAAAATGAAATTCATAAGATAGGTCTGACCAGTAAATGACATGGTCTCCGTTATGCATTTCTTATGAGAAGTTGCCCAGTCATTGTCCTTATCACAGCTGTTGCTTTAATATTTGTCTGACTTTCTTCATGTACCATTGTTGAAACATTAATACATTATAGTAAATTAAATCTTCACTCTCAAATAGAAGATTTCTTCTGATATGTTGTAGAAATAACGGTTTAGGATACCCATAAAACGATTTTTGATGTGGATGCGGTAACATTTTTTTTCACTGCTCAAAATCCTTCTACCAATAGTCCCTTCTCTTGTATTATTAGACAGCTTTGTTTTCATATCAGGACAGAGTATTAATTTGGATGAATTCCATATATTGAACATATTCATTTGACCAGATTCAGCAATGTATCAGTATTTTAAATTTCACTTATATAAAATATCCATATTTACGAAAAAAAATGGTCAAATCTGTCCAATATCATCCACATAAATTTGGATTATAGCATAAAGGTGTTTACATTTGCCATATTAAGAATTAACATTTCTATTCTTGTCCACTTAAGCAGAATTGAAGATGCCAAAATTAAAAACATTTTCACCCTTTTATTTCTGAAGTTTCCTGCTTTGATTTTTTTTAGGTAACTGAATAAGTGCATCCTAGATTTTCTATGGATAAAGATACAGTCTTATTTATCTAAAAAGTTTCTTAAGAAATCCTGGTCTAAGATAGTCTGGTGTTGTCAGATAATATTCCTTTGCTGTTCATGTCCTGGTAAAATGTTTTCCTCCCAGCAAGTCAAATGCTACTTGAGCATGGTTCAAGATACAGCTTGCTTTGGCAGCACCATTTTGTGCACTTAAGACACTCCCGTACTTACTATGTCTGCCTGTTCCCCAAGGAAATGTCAGTTTGCATTTTTCCTTAATGGAGTGCATTAAATGATTTCCTATCTCTCACCTCTTTAACTCACCCCTCACCACCAAAGGAATAATCCTTTGTTTGTCAAAGGGAAGGCGAATATGAGCATTAAAGCAACATTTATTCATGAGTTTAGTATGTTGAGTTCCAGATAATTTGATCCCCATATTATCAAAATTCTATTATAAAAAAATAAAAAATAAAATAAGCCAAATTATTAACATTTGTTTGTCAAGATGTACATTCAGGATATGTGACTTAGTTGTGTTGGAAGGGTTCTTATTATTCTTTAAGGAAGCACCATGTTTTAGGCAAGTAAGAGAAATCAAAGTTACTTCATTTCTTAAAAAGGCAATAAAACAATGTGTTTGCTCAGTTATATCCCTTCTGCTGGCTTCTCCTTGTGGAGAGCACTCAGCAGAAATTACATCCATTACTACCTGCTTTCTGTAGAATCACAATTTCTCAGAGAGAGAGAATTTAATTATTCCCCATATTAATGGGAGGATCTTCCTGATTATCATAGATGATCCTGATAATTTACTGACGTTTAAGAGAAGCTTCTTTAATGATAGGTGTATCCTCTTTTGTTTGAGAAAAATGGGCTAATAAAAGGACAAAGGATTTTACTAAATTCTGTGAATTTCAGTAAATGAAGGAAAGCTTTAATTTATTATTTAAGAAACCAGTTGACAGAGTAATTAAAAACCTTAAATTTGGATTAAACTATCTATTTGCTGCACTGTCATCAATTTACATCACCCATCCAGGAATACAGTAGAGGATGAGAACCAGCTGGCCACAGCCACCTCCACTATGTTTTTAATATTACATATTACTTGAATACTATGGTGATAGCAGTTGCTAAATGTTGATAGATACTATCTCAGTGCTGTGTGTGATGGAAATTGAAGTTACAAAGTGGGAGTATTGTTCCTGGAACATAATTTATCAACTAGGCAGGTTACCAGCTATTACTATAGTTATTTAGGGCATCTATCCTAACAGTGATGCCATTAGTAGAATGTAGGTGAAAGTGTAGCTTGCTACCCATCAATCTACAAAAGATGTGCCATCCACAGGAAAGTCCACGAAGCAAAGGCTATTGCAATTAATTCGTATGAAGATCTACTATCCAAGGCCCCTAAGCAGATTAGGTAGTACTGTATAGGAGTGGACGTTTTTCAAGAGCACAGCAGCAAAATACAAGGCTAAATTTAAAACCTTTTCACTTTTGGTGCATCATACCTTTTGATTTGATAATTTCCAATTCTGTTTTAACTATGATAAATGTATTTCAGCTAATTCATATTTCATAGAGAATTTCAAAGAAATCCTTCAAATACTGAATACGAAGGGATTCCTTTTCAAGATCTTGCACAGAACTTAAAGTGGAGATTTTTTTTTTTTTTTTTTTTTAGAAAGAGTATAGAAAAGATTTGGAAGAAGGGATGAAAGGAAAAGGACTGACAGTGTTTGAAGATACGCCAGATTTGATTAGAGTGAAAAACGCAGCTCAGATACTAAATGAGGTATGTTTTGCTAGTGAAGGTTGTTGATGTAATAGAAAGTTCACTCTTTACAGTGCACCCTCTGGAAAATATTCTAAGTTTTTACATAATTTAAATGGAATTATTGTATGTTTTGAAATTGGTGCAACCTGTATTTTGCAGAAAGAATATAGAAAAGATCTGGAAAATGAAATAAAGGGGAAAGGAATGACACTTATTCCGGATATTCCTGACATTCAGAGAGCGAAAAGAGCATCTGAAATCATTAGCGAGGTCAGTAAATAAAGCATTTAGATATAGTGGGTTTTTTTTTTTTGGTTTTTTGTTTTTTTCAGTTTATTGGTTGCTTTCAGTTAGTGAAAACAGTAAAAGGCATTAATTGTACTCACAGCTCTAGTGGAAAGAAAGCTGAATATGGTTTAATGGGCTTTTAAAGAATCATTTGCTGAAGATTTAAAAAAAAATCTTTTATATTAAACATTTTGAGGATTTTTGGAAATGGATATTGGTGCGTATTGTCAAACATGTTGCAACTTTCATTTATATAAATGATTAAATCTATATTTGTGAAAGCTACTTCCCAAATGCAAAGCTGTTGCCGAAGGACTATTCTTTCTTGGACCCTGAGCCTGCAATTTATTCTATGTTCATAGATGGGTGTGCAGGGGTCCACCTGCACAGAACATGTTTCAGGATCTTGGCCTTAGTGCTTACAAAGGTGGCCCAAGTTCACATGGCATTTCCCTAACACCAAATCCTGGGCTTCACAGTGGATCACATAAACTTAAATTCACTTGAAGCCCTGCTTCTGTTGAAGGTCTTCTGGGAAATGGAACATCTCTTGTGACCAGAGTGAATGTTGGTGCATAGTGCCTGCCCTTCCTGCTTCAAGTTAATGAGGATACACATATCATAACACCCAATACTGTCCTTCCCTCAGGGTATGTACACACTGACAGCAGCAAATTCACTGCTGTCAGATCAATCTATCCAGATCGATTGCGCGGCAATGAAGACCCGTTCAATCGATCTGGAAGTCAGTTCAATTAAACCACCTCCTCAAAAGGTGTAGCGCTGCGTCGACGGGACTGCATTTCCCGTCGGCACAGTGTAGTGGAGATGTCGCGCAGAAGAGGATTTAGTAAGTTGACGTGAGTTACGCAACCTATGTAGAGCTACTCTACATAGCTTGCGTAACTCACGTTGACTGCCGCCGAATTTCCCAGTAAATGTGTACTAAGCCTCAATCTTTTAAAAAACGGGAAGCCAAGAAGAAACATCTCCTAGTCCATCCTTAAAAGGAGAGGAAAAGTAATCGGACCACCTTTCACAGGTGATTTTGTCCTTTCTGAAAAAAAGCATGGGGTGGGAGGTGGGGTGGATCACCCCTAGGCTGATCAATTTCTTCCACTGAAAAAGGGATCAAGAAGTGAAAGCCTTTTAGCCCAGGCTCTTGGTGCCCTACAATGTAAGAGATGGACTCTTTTTAATGAATAGGAAGATAAACCTAATTGTCATATAACCTGTAAGAAAAATTTCATGTGTCTAAGGATAGGAAAGAAAAAGAGCAAGAAAATATATTTATTTATTTTTGTGGTGGCTATATATTCAGGAGATAGAAGAATGCCAATGGCAGTAGCATAAATAGGAATATCTGAGAACGTAACTTCTTTGCTTCTTTTACCAAAGAGTAGAGCTAAAACCAATGTATGCAGTGTCTCAATATTTTAATTCCATTTGTTTATAAATGAGGGATGTGTATTCTTTGGGTGTGAGATGAATATGAAATATTCATTTCCATTCATTATTGTCAGATATTTATAATTTATAGAACTGAAAACCAAACATCGTGTATAAATATTGCTATTTGTCTAATGGGTGTGGTTCAGCAAAGACCTTATGTTAAAGATAAATTAGAATTTAGTAAATTAGAACTTTCTTGCCCCAAGACCTCACTGGAAACACCTCTGTACCTCATTAGATTTCTACCCATAGACCTTTCATAAATAAAATATTTTCTTAAATGCAGATTCTGCTTTTATGGGGCAGATACCACACACAGCTTGTTACATTACGTTCCACAGAGTTTTAAAAAATTCTCTAGAACATAGTCACTGCTACTCATATGGCATGATTTTCAAACCATATTTTTGTGGGCACAGTTTTGAACCATGTAGTGAAATAACTTCCAAAGTTTTGCTCCTACAGTTTGTTCATACGTTTTCCTGGTAGTTCATTTCAGGCTTACAGTTGTGCCTACAAAAATGGAGATCTTGTCTGAAAATCTGGCCCAAAACTATGTGGTTATAGTACATCTGATTGTTTGAAACCTTATTTTCACAGAAAGAATACAAGAAAGACCTGGAGACTGAAATTAAAGGGAGGGGCATGCAGGTGGGCACAGATACCCCTGAGATACAACGGGCCAAGAAAGCTTCTGAAATTGCAAGCCAGGTTAATACAATATTTGGTGAAAGCTTTTAATTCAACAGAATATAATACCTTCATTAAGAATTCTGCTTGGTTACAAATGAATACAGCAATACATCAAATATGTTAGATTTAACAAAATTCAAAATTCATGAGGTGGTTAGAGTTTGGTATGACACATTCCAACTCCTAGGAAAAGAAAAAGTTGCATTACTTATTAACATCATTAGCACCATGATCAGGAGCTGCAGCTGCTACCTTTTCTAGATTTTGTGTTTTAAAATAGGGTGCTGCTTGTTTGGCTAAGACTAAATGATAAATGAATGCAGAGTTAGAGAAAATGCTCAAGGCCCTGCAGCCTTGATCTTATACAGTCAGAGGAAGTGATTCAGATCTACGCAGGCCTCCAATCAGGAGTGTGAAAATGGAAGAGATAGTCTGAGATAAAAGGCTGCATGAAATTTTAGATAACTGTATTCTTAAAAGAATGTTTTAAGCTGGCAACAAGTGTAGTATAGATATTCTCTAGGTAGACCCCACAGAGCTAATGCTATTAATATAAAAGCCATTTGATGTTATAAGGATGCTGTTCAGGGAAGGCACACAGATTAAAGCAGGGTCCATATAACACTTTGGCTGTTGTACATCTAAGTATTGCCAATCTTATTCTTCACAGAAAGTATACAAGAAAGATCTAGAGACTGAAATTAAAGGGAAGGGAATGCAAGTGGGCACAGACACCCCTGAGATACAACGAGCCAAGAAAGCTTCTAAAATTGCAAGCCAGGTAAGTACAGAATGGAATATATATGTTATATTTAAAGTAAAATACAATCAGCCTTATATAGAAAGTCATATTGAAAGTTGACTGAACTAAACATAGCTTGCAAAAAACCAAGATTATACAAAGTTATAGCCTGTTATTTGGAATCCAGTGAGTGTTACAAGAATGGCTCTGAAGATAACACACAAATTACAGCAGCTGCAGAACCTGCACTAAAGTTTGAGTACTGTAGATAGATCTCAAGCTTATTAAAGTTATGGTTTTTGCAGAAAGAATACAAGAAAGATCTGGAGACTGAAATTAAAGGGAAGGGGATGCAAGTCGGCACAGATACACCTGAGATTCAACGGGCCAAAAGAGCTTCTGAAATTGCAAGCCAGGTGAGTACAGAATGAAGGTTAGTTAAGTGTTTTAATGTCTCATAAGAGTGTGTCCTAGGCACATATTATTCAGTGTATGCTAAATTACCTCTGATTAATTAGAGGAATCCATATTAATGTTAAATATATTTACATGTGGAAGCTACATGTGGAACTAAAGTTTTAGGGCCTGGTTTTCATTCATGCTACCTGTGCCAATGGCATTAGCCTGGGTATTTCACCTCCCTGAGAGGTGGTAGCTATGTCAACAGGAAAATTCTCCTGTCCACCTAGAGCTGCCTACACTGGGTGGTTAGGTCAGTAATTGCGTCGCTCAAAGGTGTGGATTTTTCACATCCCCTAAGTGACATCGTTATACTGACCTAATTTCCTAGAGTAGACTAAGCCTAAAGCTCCTACACCACTCTACCAGTGTGAAGGGGTCATTAATTGGAACTAAATTGTTTACAACCATTTTAACACCACTACATTCCCAGAGTGAATACACATTTGGGATGTTTTAATCCATAATGAGAGATGACAATCACATGTTAAAATGGTATTTTTCAGAAAATGTACAAAGATGAAGCAGGGAAGATGCTCTGTAACTATTGTACCATACCAGATACTCCAGAAATTGAGAGGATTAAGAATACTCAGAAAAACATCAGTTCAGTGAGTAGCAGCACTTCTTTTAGAAGTGATTTTTCAGATATGTTCAGTATGGAATGGGTTTTCTTGTGTCTTGGCATAAAATGGGAATATTCAAGTAATTGTCCTCAACCATATGCATAATTTTGCAATGGCAAAGACTGTACGACTAATTCTTTCAGAATAAAACACCTGTCTTTGCTAGGCTTGACACTAATATTTTGAATCACTAAATCACTGGTGCTACCCTCATCAAGACTCAATTATTTTTAACTGAAGAATTTTTTTAATCAAAGCCTAAGGATAGCTTTATTAAATACTGTGTATAAAAAGGAGCAGAAACCTGGAATGCACCATTATAAAGATAAGTTTTGTCATATGGTTGTGGTCTAAAACTAGAAGAAACCCTGTTACAAAATACATTTGACTTAAAAAATATTAATTCAATGGTTTTATGTTACATTGGACGAGAGAGAGATTTTTACTTTATGCTAAATCCAAGTTTTGGTTTACCGCTAAATAAATGGCTCAGATTCCTAAAATTTCCCACTTTGTTGTCTATGTATTCAGTCTTCTTCACTTTTGTATGTTCATTAGTTCTGCTGAATGTAATGTTCAATATACTTCTAACATAATAGTGATTTCCCAAAAGAGAAAATGAATACAGGGAATTTAGTTTATGTAACCAAAGACTGCCCAGTTACTGATTATACTGGCTAACTTTTTGTAAAGGTCAATAGGACTTCTGCTGGTTAATGTATTAGTTTCCCAATCCTGAGCTCAGAAAGAGCCAGTTGTCTAGAGGTAAAGGAATTCTATTAAACCTGGTATTGTAAGCTAACCTATGTTGTATTCCAACAAAATTTCAACATGTAAACAAAACTGCTTAATTTTTTAACACTATCTGATAGAGAGAATTGAAATTCCTGATTATTGCACATGGTTTTAGTTGCTCAGCTACATTTGACTTTGGAAACTGTCTGGCTGCTAAACCTTTGCTAGTGCTGTTTAGCTGTGTCACCCTGAACACTGCAGCATCAGAAGGGGAAGCAAGGGCCTCCGTGGATAAGAGAGCAGAGAGACTTCTGAGATAGGCTTGGGCCACGGTGGCTCATGTAGCATCTGCCTGTCATCTACTCCAAGGGATTGGGAATAGTCTCTTCTCTTTTCAGAGAAGGGATTTTGAAGCACTGTGTCTACTACTTTCTGATGTGATTTGCTACTGGGCCCAGCTGCTTCAGTTCTTCGCTTGCCATATTTGCTGCCTCCTTCCATTTGTTGCCTTATGTATTTGAGCACTGCTGTGCAGTGTATTATGGAGGCATGTTTCATATTATGTCTCATGTTATGATAACACAATAATGTGCAAAATTCAAACACAAAAGATAACAAAGGGCAATGTGACCTAGATCCTCCCTGAATCCCATCTCTTGGCCCCACTCTTCCTCAGCAGCTGGTGGAGGAGGGAGGGTGTGCAGATGGATCTGTGGTTCTAAAATCTATTGGGATTTGAGCCCCCTGCCCGTTAGGACTCAGAGACACACAGGCAATATGCCACTGCTTGGAGGAGTCTTGGCAAGCCTCATAGTCCTGGAGCCTCCTAGGAAATTTCCCAGTAACGCTGTAGAGGCCGGACTGAGCCTGCAATGCTGTGGCTTTGAAAAAATGTCCCCTTATATTTAACTAAATATTTAACATAAGCAAATACATTTATTTCTGAGATAGAATTTCTGAACTCTGCCTCTTAACTGCACCCTCTATATGTGAAACCGGCTTATAAGTGGGAACAATATGTTAATATACTACAGCTCTTTCTCTTTATATTCTGACTTTTTAGTATCCTCTGCAGCTTAAGTTAATAAAGGTAAGTTATTAAGCAATCTAGTGCTTAATAACTAGGGGTTGTACTACAGGCAACCACACTAAAGAAAACTTGGGACATTGTTTGATCCTCCTTTTATTTATGTTTCTCATTAGTTTGGCAGTGTCTCACGCCTGGACTTTGTCAGGGTTAAAGATATAGAGTTCCTTCTCTGGCTAAGGGGACAAAACAAGCAGCTAGCTTTGCAGATATAATCAGTGCTTCTTTTTGTTTGCCAGCTGGGAATGCTTTTGTAATGCAACTGGCTCCAAGTGATGTGTCAGATAAGTTACAGTAGGATCTTAACTGCACAGTCATCTCTTTCATAGTAAAATTCGTGTTCCAATATGTTTTCTACCCCTTGATGGAGGAAGAAACAACATATTTTAGTTTAGCAAGTACATTAATCTCTTTACCTCATTTTAAGAAGTTTGTGCAAAACAGTTTTTATTCATGAGCTGTCTCTCTTTTCATATGGTTAAATTCTATATAGCTGAAGATTTTATTACATTAAAAATCAATTATGTACATGTTTCACCCTCATCTGAAATATTATGTAATACTGCCCACCCCACCCCAAAACACCACTGCAGAATTGAAAGAGTTCAGAGCAGAGGAGCAAGAATGATTGGGTGCATGTGAAAGCTCTCCTGTGAAGATAGATCAAAACAATTGAGGATTGTTTGCCATAGAGAGGAGATAAGTAAGAGAGGATATGATAAAATAAACAGAACGTAGACTGAGAACTTTTGAAGTCCTGTCTCATAACACAAGACCAAGGGGACAGCTCATGACATTGAACTGACATTGAAGTTGTAAATTCAAAATTCTAGCATAAATAAAGGAATACTATTCACAAAAAGTGTAATTACACCGTGAAACTCAATGCCACAGGATGTCTTTGAGACCCAGAATTTAGCAATATGGATAACAAAAATATCCAGAGTTGTTATAGTTAATCCTAAAAAAAAGAAGGTTTGGAAAGGATATAAAGGATGCTTTAAAGTTTAAGCCAATCCCTAATTATTGGGGTTAGGATAAAATTTTCATGAAGGCAGATTATTCCTTGTCTGTGTGGTTTCTTGCACCTTATTTTGAAGCATCTGGTGCTGGAGACGGTACTGGACTAGATGGACCAAGGGCCTCATTCTGTCTGATTGTTCCCATGTTCCTAAAGAAAGAGAGAGGTTGTGGGTGGTCTTTGAACTTGTGCTTCATTGTTTTATGTTTACTGAGGAAAACCAGAAAGCTCAATAAATCTTAGTTTAGGAAAGGCAGAAATACTGAGTGTTAAAGCTTTATTCTGTGAAGTCTTGAGTCAGACTTGGTTTTATACTACCAGCCTAAAAAATTCTTTATGGAATGGCAACATTGGTGACACCTATTAGTCAAATTCCAAACATTTTTCTTTCAAATAAA
This sequence comes from Emydura macquarii macquarii, assembly GCF_026122565.2. NCBI lineage: Eukaryota > Metazoa > Chordata > Testudines > Chelidae > Emydura > Emydura macquarii. Next base: position 39,932,558 of record NW_027132559.1, on the reverse strand, counting down.
ACGTACCTGAAAGTTGTGCAGTCTGCAGTGCTACTGGAGGCTTATTTTATTTATGGCAGCTCTTGGGGTTTCTTGAATACCGTCTGCTTCAATACCTTTGACTTATTGACGGCATTGATGTATGTATCTTTTGTTTTGACCCCTATTAAAAGCATTGGACTAAAGAGAGGTATCATAAAAACAGAGTGGTATTTTTACAGATAAAAGCTTTGTTTTGAGTTGTAATATGTGGCTAGAAGAAATTGGATTCTAGCTCTGACTCAGCTTGCCATTTAACCAACCTATACCTCAATATCCTAATCGGAAAATGAATAATATTTGTCCACCTTTTTTAGGGTACTTTGTGATCTAGGAATGAAAAAGGCAATATAAAGCCTGGATCTTATAAATGCTTATTGTTGTGTCTTTCCATTGATTTCAGTGAGATTACATCATTTTAAGATTACATGTATAAGCATTTGCAGGTTCTGATCTAAACTCTATTATTATTTCTAAAGTTAAAACTATCATTATAAAAACTTGTAAGAAGTTCAGATCAAAGGATGATGATGATGATTGATAGATTACCTGGGTTACCTATGGATGTTAAAAGGTGCAGAAAGACAGCTGACCTTTTATTAATATTAGTGATAATTGAGCTGATTTATGAAAAATTAAAATATTTGCTTTCCTGAGTTATAGTCAGACAAGCTTAGAACTTGGAAAATTGCCTATGTCTTTTTTATGAGAACTGGTGCTTGCATTCCTAAGTGGCTCATAATTTTTTTTTCTTTTTGTATATGAAGGTGTTTTATAAGAAGGGAGTAGGTTCTGGCACAGCAGTAAAAGAGACTCCAGAGATTGAACGAGTAAAGAAAAATCAACATAATATTAGTTCAGTAAGTATTAGCAACATTAATTGTTCTTCCACAGTGCAAATGGTGGTCAGTTTTTTTCATTTGTTTATAATAAACACGGATCCTCAGTTTCTATGACAAACCCCCCAAAAATTCTCTGATAAAAATCCAAGTTTTTCTGCGATTAAAATGAAAGACTGAACTTCAGTTTTCCTAGCCACAATATATATAGGTATCAGTTGAACACAATGTTTTATTAATATACAAGAGAACTCTGTTTATCTGAGCCTCCCTTATCTGGCTATCTGTGCTAGCTGAGCCACTAGCTTCCCGGGGCTGACAGCAGTGGGGCTCAAGCAGTTAGCCCTGATTGTCTCAGGCGGTCAGACCCAGATGGCTGGTGGTTTGGTTAATACAGAGAGCTGGATAGTGAAGGCTCTACTGTATATGTTTTTATTTTTTCACAAAGTTTAAAAAACTAAAGATTCTCTTTAAAAATGCAAATGCCGTATTTTTCCATGTTTTTCTGTGGCAAATGGATTTCTAGGATCCTTGATTATAAATACTATTTTTTCCTATCCTTCATCTTATTCAAATGCTACTCCATCAGACTTCCAAGGTTAATGCACTACATTAACACTCTAATGGGGCTCCAAAAGTAACGTTTAATTTGGATGTGTCATTATTAATGTGCAATAGATCTTTTTAAAATTAAATATTTGATGGCAGGACTTCATCTTTTAATAACAGAACCTTAGCCATATTCACTATGGCTGATTTAGAACAAATTCCAATCTCCAACTTAGAAAAATGTCTTATTAACAAAACCTTTCCCACTTAAAAATTGCTGCAAAGCTCATATCCTTTCACTGGTTATATACTGTGCAGAAAAGGCTAAAGGATGTCGGTGACTCAGGGTTTAAGTGCAAACGATGGATTTGTGGCTTGGTGAAGACAAGTTGTACTGGTGGCAGGGCCCAAACATAATTTTTTTGGGTCCAGTACTAACTTGTAACATGGGCCCCCTCCCAAACACATACCCATGGGGGTTGCAGCATGGGCCAGGCCACCCAGGGCCTCTGTGCTGCGGTAAAGTGTACCCTTTCCCCCCTCATGTGGGGGTCCTGACTGGTGGAGCTGATGAGATTGGTCCTTTAAATGAGATTGTTTAGCAATGACTGCTTGAGAATCTTAGTTCACTTTCAAATGGTGATTGGGATGTCTATCAAAATGGCAGCTTCCTAAAAGCAGGATGTATTCTTCTGTTAAAAATTTAAAAATGTGGTAATTTGGAGAGAGATTTGAGGTCAGCTGTCACCAGACAAGAAAATGCAACTGTATTCTACATGCGTCTGTGCATTTTTGTACCCTGACTGCTGGGATCACTCTGAAAAATGTGGTAAATTATATGACTTCTCTAGCAACTGACCAGTTTTTAAAAAATCCAAAATGTTGCAAGTAATACTGTCATAGCAGGAGGTATGATACTTTTTGTATCTTCTTTTCATAGGAAATAGGGTATTTTTTTAACATTTATTGCCCTAGAATTTCAGTCTTTATTGATCCCAGGGTCAGGTGTTTACTCTGCCCCCTCCCTCGTGGCCAGAAGCACGAACCACCCCACTCTGTAGCACCCCACCTCTGTTTACCCTCTCAGGGGTACCCTCACTACCACCTGCCTGTAGCATGAGAAAGTCTTGTCTGTGTCTGCTGTGGGTCAGCTCCCCAACTCCATCGGCCACAGGCAACACAAGCACTCTCCTTGCAGGCCTCGCTGTCCCCTCGTAGGAAGTGGTAGGCACCCTCCAACCCCCCCGAGCGTCTCCCTGGAGTGTCCAGCCCCTGGTCCACTGGACATTCACAATATTCACTGATTTGCTGCCCCTGAAGAAGCAGTACATTCCAGCTTACTTGCTTCACCTCAGATCACTGCTCTGTTTAACACACGGCACCTAAATATGTTTATAGTGAAAACAAGCAAAAGTTTATTTCACAAAGAGACGAGATTCAAACGACAGCAATAGAAATATTGGAAACAAATGGTTACATATAAAACAAAATCATAACATGCATTCTAGAACCTAGACTTCTATAACTAGGTACTTTCATGTGATATAGAACAAAGCTCACCCCAAAGTTCTTCCAGTATTTTTCAGCCAGGCCTGGCCATGATCCTTTTTTCATGAGACAAAACATGCTGCCAGCTTGTCTCCTAGGTAAAGTGCACTGTGTAGTTCTTTGCAACCCCTGGTATGTCAAAACAGCCCTTTGATTGTATGAATGAACTCCTGCGGTATGTTACTTCCTGTAGATTTTGTGATCTCTTGTTGATTTTGCTGTTTTGATTCACTGGTGGCTCAGTATGCACATAGACTTACATCATGAGATGCACAATACATAATGACCAGTCAAAGAGATAAGCTTCTAATATACCCTGCCTGAACTGAACTTGTCTGAGGCATGTCACATCCTGGTCATCTGCCTTTAATTTCAAGGCTTTAAGAACATAATTTCTAGTATAAATACATAATTTCTTAATTATTATCTGTACATACATTTTACAAGGATTACGATGACCAGTGGGCTATTGGTTTCTGGGAAAGGCCTTACGTGCCAACCTATGGTGAATTATTGTGCATACAGTTGACCCTGTTATACTGGTATAGTATGTGACATCAAATACTACATTACATAGAAAGCTAAGAACAGGTAGGCAATTTTCATTTATTTTTGGAAAATTTATATTTTCCTGTGACTTTTTTTCCTCATCTGTCTCGTGACTTCTCATCTCAATGTGATTTTGATTCATGTAGTAAAGATTCTGATGCAAGCCATCTCATGCAACAAGTTCAGCTTTCTGTTTCAGTATGCAAAAATACTGTTTTTGATTAGGGAGCACTGTTTGTTGCCTACAGAAAAGTGATTCTCTCTATCTTCCAGAGCCAAATTTGACCCAGTGACCTAGAAACGAAAGCTTTCTTGTCCTATTGCCAGTCATCTGAATCATTTACTTCCTCAGTGTAGTATTTCATGTAGCATTTCCGATAGAAAACTAAAAAATTAATGTGCTGTGTTCCTGTTATTTTACATGTCAAGTACAGCAGTCACCAGAAGCAGATGAAAGACAGATCTAGTGTGAGTCTAGTCACACCTGAACCAAGGCGTATCAGAGAAACACTAAACATTTCAATGATCTGGTAAAATTATCAGACTCTTATCCTGATTAGCATACATTAAGGGACAACATTTTACACTGAAGGCTTTATCATTCATTAATGTGGGTATTTAATTAAACACAGTATTGATGTATGACTTGACACCCCTCTTTCAGTGATAGTTTCGCCATAATGAAATCAGTCATGCTGCAACACAGGGAAACTTATTTGTTTATTTTGTGTTATGTAGTGCCTATAACAAAGTACATAGGCATGTACAATAATTATTAAAAACATACAGGACCAAATTCAAAGGTGATAAAGAGTATTGCAGATTATGTGCCAGTAAAGGGCCTAAACAGGATCTACAATAGTGAAACTTAAAAGACAAGAGACCAAAAGAAAGTGTGAAATAAACCAATTTGACTCCATTAGACTTGAACCTTACACATTATCTCTGAATTTAGCTGGAAGAAATCAAAACTTATTTTAAAAAATGTGCAGCCCTTTGTAAAACATTGCTTTAAAACATCCAGCCAGTGCAAAAAATACCAGCAAACCAGAAAATAAAACAAGAAAAAAATAAAGTTCAAATAAAAACCTGACGCAACTGAAAAGCCATGTGTCATGTTCTGAAAGTTCATCAAAGTCATTCCTAAAAGAAAGATATTGGTGTCAAGGCTGAGAGTGGCTTGTTTCCAGATATGAAAAACTAAGTCAGTGACAGCCAAGATGACTCAGTTAACCTCACCTGTTGTGAGATACCGGGAAGGCAACAGAATCTTAAATAACCAGGTTTCAGACCAGCTAGGGTTTCAAAATGATCACTAGCACCTTGGATTGTAACTGAAACTAAACCGAGGAGTTCCAAATAGATCACTGAGATTTTGTTTGGATTTTGAGCAGTAAATATTTGGAAAAAAATGCTAATGATGGTTAAGCTGTTTCCAAGAATGAGGCTAGGGAAAAATACATTCTTTTGTGTATGTTATAAACATCTGGTGACTTTTTCTTTAAGATTTTCTAGTGCTCCCATGCTTTGGAACAGGGATTTGAAAGTTGGCAGGAAGTGACCTTTTTTCAAAGACATGATTTTCACCATATCTATGACAATCTGCCCAAATTTGATCAAGCTTCTGAAAAATTCCAGTTTTCACATATTCAGTGGAGATTTGCTAGAGCATCCCATCTTAATTCCCCAAAGATTCCTGCTGCATTGAACATGCTCCAGATTGGGATTGCAGGGAGATGAGCCAAACTTTCCCTGTAATTGCAATTCCTGGGTGCTTAGGGCTATACTGGGTCTGGGCACCAAACCTGAGAGAAAGAATCCTGTCTCTCCTGTGCTCTCAATGCCGCCCTGCAGGGCCTAGGAATTACAAAGGAGAAAGATGCCTGAATTAAATGTAGGGGGCACAAGAGCTAACCTGGAGTGGGGGTGTAGATTGGGACAAGCAGTCTGGGAGTGTGGGAGAGACTGGGACTGGAGGCTGATGGAGGTGGAGAACACTAGGACTGGAAGGCAAAGGAGATTGGGACTGGTGGGCAAGGAAACTGGTGCTGGGAGCCAGAGAGGAAAATGGGGGAAGCAAGGAGGCTGGAGCCAAGGAGTTGGGGTGGGAGACTGAGACTGGATGAGAAGCCAGGGGAGACTGGGTCTGGGAACTGGAGGAAGGAGGCGGGGAGGGAAGGGAAGACTGATCTAACAAGGAGTCAGTGTACAGGGGGAGAACTGGGACTGGCTATGCAAAGAAACTGAGTCAAGAAGCTGGGTATATGGGGACACTGAGATTGGATGAAGAGCACAGGGAGGAAGACTGGGACTGAGAACAAGTGGGAATGGGAAACATGGTGTGGGTATGAGAGATATCAGGATATCAGAGACAGATTGGATGAGGATTAGGGAGGAGAACTGGATCTGGCTGGGCAAGAAAAATGGGGACAATGAGCCAGTGAGAGAATATCCATAGGAGAAAATGGGAATGGCTGGGCAAGAAGACCGGGACTGGCAGCAGTTCTAAAGACTGGGACTGGTGGGGGCAAGAATAGGACTGGATGGGCCAGGAGACTGGGCCTAGCATGAGAGGCTTGATGAGTGGAGACTGGGACTGGCTGAGTGAAGAGACTGGGAAGGGGAGCCAGACGTGGAGAAGAGACAGGGCTGGGAAGGGGAAGAAGGGGTCAAACATGGAAGGAACAGACAGATGATTCTGTGTTGATGAGAGCACACTTCTCTCTCAAGCCTGGAATGGAACATAAGATTCCTGAATCTCACCATTCCTCTAATGTCAGCTAATATCTGTGAAACCTTTTGGCAAAAGACTTCATTCCCCTCTAATGCTGGTCCACATACAAGATTACAACCTACTACTGTTATCATTTACTGAGTTAACTCAAGAAGTAGAGGTCCGTGCATCGATCTGAAAGTTCCAAACCTGCTGGTGACCCAAGTAGGTGACAATATGATGCCCTATGATAGAATTTCCATTTTTTCAGTTTGCGGTTTTTTTAACACCTAGAAAATTGCATACAAAAAGACTATGTAAATATGATCAAAGTTGCAAAGTGAAGCACTCAAAAATTTAAGAGGCTACAGAATTAAGGTTGCCTGTGCAACCTTAAAATTGCCCTCTTGTATGTATGCATTATAATACAGCTATAATTAATTACTTGCTCATATACTGCTTTTCACAGGACACTTGCCTTAATTCAGTACATAGGATGGACCTATGCTAGGAATGAATCGGAGTTGTTTAATGAAGGAGGCTATTATCTGTAGACCACTGTTTCATTTGGGCAGAAGCTGGAGGCTCTGTGGTGAATGAGGCAGGGGATTGCAGGAAGTGAAAGGACAATCTCCTGCTTAAGGCAGTTGACTACTGCTCTGGAGAACTGGATTTTATCCCTGCCTCTGCCACAGAGTTCCTGTGTGATGCTAGTCAAGTCACTTAAACCAAACTTTTCACAGGTGGTCACTATGCATTTGTTCCTCATTTTTGGGGTACCTGACTTGAGGCCTTCACTTCTGATTTGCAGAAGTGCTGAGCACTTACAGCTGCAGTTGAAGTCAATGGGACCTCTGCTTTGAACATATTAAGTTTGCTATAATACTATGAGCTCTGAAAAATCAGGTCTTGGGTGTCTCAAATAAAGCACCCAAATTTGGTGGACACTTTTGACCATTAATCTCTCTTTGTCTCAGCTCCTCATCTGCAAAGTGGGAATAATCTCATATTATGAAAATAAATACATTTAATTTTTGTTGGATTAAGCACTTGGATATTATAGTAATGAGCACCATAGAAAAGCCCATGAGAAAATGAATAATTCTGTCTTCAGAGTAGAGTTTGAATACTGGGCAGTAAGGAAGGCATGGGGTCACAGATTGAACAGAGAGAATAAAAGAAAATATTGAGTAGGTGCTCACTAATGAAGCCTGGGTCCTGTAGAAAAAATAGCATATGATCATGTAATTTAAAACTGTATCATAATATATATGCAGGTATCCTTAGTTCTGGAATTTCCTAGCTTTTGACTTTGCAATCTAAATAATATTCTTTTAACATAGTATTTTTGTGTGTAATATACATTTAAAGCAAAGAAATGGCTTTTTATTTTTGCTATACCCTAATGCTTGATATTTTGATACTCTCTTTTCTTGCTAATGAGAATCATTGTCAACTACGATGTAACATCAACACATAATTGAGTGTTTCTTGTGAAGTTTGCTGTTCTATTACCATTGAATATTTCAAGAACACACTTCATGCTGCTATAAACGGTGAGAGAATCCTTTATTATTATTTATATTACAATTGCACCAGAGTTTGGGAGCCCATTGTGCCCACTGGACAAATATATAGTACCAGACAGCCCCACTCTGAAGAGTTTACAGTTTAAGCAGACAAGACAGACAAAGGAAGAGAGAGAAAATAGAGGCAGAGAGAGATTAATTAACTTGTCCAAAATCACACAGCAGGGCAGTGGTAAAACCAAGAATACCGAGTCCTGATTTCCACTCTAGTATTTCATTCACTACACCACACTACCTCTCCTTTTCAGGTTTGACATATATATAAATTCAGAAAGTACTTCTAGTTTTATATACACTCTGAATCATTGCTGTCATTATATCTCAGCATACAGTAATTCACAAGAGATAGAATTATAGTGGCATGCAATAGTTGGAAATAACATTAGCACCAGCAATCGGACTATATCATCTTAAAAGGCATTACTAATACTTCATCAAAAACCAGAGGTTGGCATTCCCCACAAAGAGAATACAATAGGGAGGGAGTGCTCTTTCATAAAGGGTCCTGCCTTGGACCTGCACTAGACATGGCAGTCTTCTACTCTATTTGGGGATTCACCAGTCAGAACCTCCCTCTTTATATTCTGAACTTGTATCTGGATTTGGAGAGGAATTCAGTGTCTTCACTGCCAAGCCTGCTGACAGATATGAATGATGACAAATGTCATATAAAAGTAAAAGTCCATTCCATACTCAACAAAAGAAAAAATATATCATGAGTAGATACTGAGATACTGCCTTTGTGCCATAGCAGCTATCAAACCAATATACTCCACAAGGCACCATGAAAAAATAAACTCATGTATTCTTAATGTGATGTCTGACATCATTATAACTGTGTATAGGGGTCTGTGGACATCCGTCCCTGTCAATCTCGGAGGGAGGCCACACCCCCACACTACACCGTGTAACGTCACAATCCCATTACACATATCAGTAATTGGCTTAAATGACCTATTGGGTGCCATTCTAACCAGCTAATGGCAGACTGTGGGAGGCTTCTCCCTGTGCTCTCAGGTAGTGATCTTGTTACATGCTGGTAATTTGTAGGGGATGCGACCAGTTCCACCACCCTCAACATGGGGCACCCTACAGAAAGCAACCTTCAAACTAGCCAATATCATGGGGTACATCTTCCACACTACACATGGCCAAACAGTCCAGGACTGCCACATGAACCCTGTGCTGGGTCCAGCAAGACTTGATTCCACACAAGTGGACCAGGAATCTGAATGATTACTGGTTAGAAAAATAATAAACATGATGATGATTAATGGTTTTGGAGTTCCAGTCTATAAGTAAGGTCCAACTGTGCATTAGGCATCGGAGAAGGAGTACAAAATGTGTATTGTGCTTTTCTAGGTCTGCTTTAAGATAGTAACTTTTTTTTTAGTATCTGTTCAGATAAAATACAAAGAAGAAATGAAGCATGCCATAGCAATTTCCCATCCCCAAGAACTAAGGAGAGTTAAGGAAAACCAGAAGAATATTAGCAATTTGCGACCCTTAGTTATTACTTTCATTATACTGTATTTTCTCTGTCTATTAAATGTCTTGGTGCTAAATAGATAAATTTATGATGTTTGCCTTAATTCTACTTTGTCAGAAAGGCTATTTAACTACTTAACTATATAATCTTTCCTCAGTGATGAGCTTTGATTAACATTAATAGTAATTACCTACTCGAATCAAAACAGCATTATAAACTTGATGTGTGAATTTGAGAATTTGCAAAAGGTTGAGTATTAGGTACCATATGGATAGAAGTGTGTGTTCATTAATGAATGATATTTTTTAATAACTTGCATTTACATTATTCTTTAATCTCTTTTTTAAAAGTGCAATACTTTTGTTGCTTGGAGCTCTCTGTATAATTTCTAATACCCTTTTTACCAGGTTCAATACAAAGAGCAGCTTTGCAAAGCTACGCCTGTGACTGTCACCCCTGAGATGGAAAGAGTCAAGAAGAATCAAGCAATTGTCAGCTTGGGAAGTTGCTTTAATTTTTTCCTTACATAATCACATGATCTAGAGATTTCTTAAAAAACAAGTCTCCACAAAGATGTTTCTTTTTCTTAGTTGAGCATATACTCAAAAAGAAATATATATATATATATATATATATATACACACACACATATATATAAATAGAAACCTCCAGAATAACAGTTGCTTAAGGATCTATTAACAAGACCATTGCATGATTCAGGAAATAAAACTTGATACAGGTGTCTGAGTTAAACCAATGACCACAATTTTATTAAACAAAATATTATTACAACCAAAGCTATTCCCCCTCTTTCAGGTCGTAAATCTGACTAATATAGTCCTCTTCATGTTTCTCTGGCCATAACTGGCTACAATTAAATGTGGGCTCCAATTAATCCCTCCCTCGTCCCCCTTCCACGCCCCCCCAAAACCGATGTCCTATGACAAAAAAGATCACCTCAAAATCCTACTGATGGGCAGAAAGATGTGTAAGAAAGCAAGGCATTTAGTGAGCACACTTCTCCATTCTTGCACTCTTGAAGCACTATCCTCATTCTTTCTGATCTCTCTTCCAAGAAACCCTGTCCACCCTGCTCAGCTGGGCTCCCAAAGGGAGTGCGAGGTAAAGTGCCTTATTGTGTCTGAATATGTCTAGCTTCATCTTCCAGCCATTAGATCTCATTATACTTTTTCTTTTAGATTAAAGAGCTGTCTATTATCAGAAATCTCTTCCTAGTGTGCAAGTACTCATCAAGTCACTTCTTAAATCTATTTAGTTTATCGAAGAAAAGGTTATCTTCTTTAGTTGCTCATTATAATATATGATTTCCAGACCTCTAATCATTCCTGTAGCACTTTTCTGAATCCTTTTCAGGTTTTCAACATGCTTTTTGAAGTGTGAGCACCAGACACAGTATTCCAGTAATGGTCTTAACACTGTATACAGAAGTAAACCTCCCCCCTAATCCAATTTGACTTCCCCCTGCTTATATATTGAAAAATCAATGCCACTTCACTACAGCATAGCACTGGGAGCTCATGTTCAGCTGGTTATCTACCATCATTTTCAGAGTATCTGCTTTCCAATATACAGCCCCCACATATTGAGCACACTTTGTTCCTAAATGTATGACCATGTATTTGTTTGTGTTAAAATGAACATTGTTCAAATGAGCTCATCTTACCAAATGATCTAGGTCAGTCTGTACAGCTGAGCTGTCCACATCATTGTTCGCCATTCTACCATTTTTATGTAATCTGCAAATTTTATTGGTAATGATTTGATATTTTCTTCCAGATCATGGATAAAAGTATTGAATAGCATTGGGCCAAGAACAGATCCCTTCAGATTCCCACTAGAAACACCCCTATTGGATGATGAATCTCCATTTACAATTATTTTTGTGATCTCTCAGTTAATCAGTTTTTAATTCATTTAATATTGGCTATATAGGTTTTTTATCAGAATGTCTTCCAGAACTAAGTCACATGCCTTATAGAAGTTTAAGTATATTATATCAACACACTTATCTTTATCAACCAAACTTGTGATCTTATTAAAAAAAAAAAAGAAGTTTGTTTGGCAAGACTGTTTTCCATAAAATACATTGATTGGCATTAATTATCCTATCATCTTTTAATTCTTTACTGATTGTGTCCCACGTTATCTTCGCCATGATTTTGCCCAGGATCAAAATCAGGCTAACTGGCTTATAGTTTCCCAAGTCAGCCTCTTTACTCTTTTGGAATATTGGTAAAACACATATATTTGTTTAATGCATTATCTTTAGAGTGTACTTCCTTTAATTAAAAAAAAATGCAAAATGCATTTAAATAAACATGAGATTTTGACAATTGATTTTAATTCTCTCTGTTCCCCTGTGCTCTCTCACATACTCCACTGTATACTCTGTCACCCCTGGATAATCAGCACTGGAAATAGTGCATAAAATTTGTAACATGGATGTATCCTTTATGCGATCTCTGGGTTTTTGTTTTGTTTTTTGTTTTTGTTTTTAATACGGTGAGTGCCATTAAAATCTTGAAACTTACCACTTGCTCTAATTGAATTTACAGCAGTATTTGTGGTGTATTCTATCCTAAGTGGAGGGAGTACCATTAGTATGGTAAACATTAGTACGGTAAATGTGAAGTTATTAATTGGTGCACACAGTGTCTCTGTGTGCACATACACACAAGTACATAACCTTGAATTTTGCTTATGGATTTTTATTATTTATGTTTCAAGAGTCAAGTTTTATAAGCCTTAATACATTTCAAATACAGTTTAGCCTTTGATTTGTTTCCTGGATGATCTTTTAAATCATATGCTTTAATGTAATACAGTGTGAACATAGTTTAGTTGAAACAGTATGTACCATTTTTGTTCTGTGAAATAATAGGTTCACTATAAAGGGCAGCCTGCTAAAGCTACTTCTCTGAGTGTCACTCCTGAGATGGAGAGAGTCAAGAAGAATCAAGACAATATCAGCTTGGCAAGTTGTTTGAATCTTTTTGTTCTGTTTATTTTCAGTCACTACAGGAATATAACAATGGTATGCTTTTCAATTTAGATTTGATATGATAAATGCATCCCATTGCATCATCCATTTGAAGGTGAATTCTTAATCCTTGAAAATATATACTGCACATACCACTATGGGCAACAAAAATACCTATACTTCCCATAATTACTATTAACAAAATGTAAGTGGATATCTTGGGACCAGTGCTGTACAAGGAGAAAATCATCATATGTCAATCTGGATTCTGTTTAAGAAATCTTAGACTCTTGCTATCAAGCTTCAGAAGTAAACACTAAAGTAAAGGACAAAAGGAACAAGAATTCTGAATTCAATGCAAGCTCTGCTTTTTGTGAGTCAAAGCATGGAAACTTGACATGAGTTTCCATTCCATGTTGTGTTATGGTGTGTTTTAATCCATGTCATAGATCCAAAAGGAATCATATTGCCCTTAATATTGATGAGTAAGGCTGTATATTTATCTTGGGTTTCATAATTCATTATGTTCAAGGTTTTCTGGTTTTGGTTTTAACTAGTCATTAACTTTTGATCTTTATGAAGTTTTCTAAGTGATTGAGTGAGAGGCTAGATGGATGAGTGATCATTTGAATAAACTTCAGAGAGACTTGAAAAACAGACAACAGAGGAGGCTATTGGAGAGCAGGAAATTAGCCGAAGTGGCATAGGGACAGAAACAACCGGACCAGTAACTTTCAGGGGGTGCTCCAAGCACCAGAATACAAGGGGTGAAATCCCAAAGACATCAGTGGCAAAACTCTCATTAACTTCAATGAGGTCAGGATTTCATCCAGAGCAGTAAAGGACAAGGTGTCGGAAAAGAGGTGATATTAAGAACACCCTGAAACCTAGATAATGTTTATTGGAGAAAAATTAAAGGAAACTGAGTCTGTCAGAGAGCCTATGTAAGAGACAAAGGAACAATAACTGAGGATCCAAGTGGCCATGAGATGCCCTTAAAATATAAAAACGAATATAATTTAGACACCTGGTTCTGAGATGCTTAATTTGTTTATCCAAAAAACGCACTCTGGAGTTTTAATTATTTTTATCATTATTTCTGCAAACTGACATATTTTCACAAAGACCTCTCCATGGTGTTTTCCCAAAATTGCCTTGATAAATGCTAAGCCATATGAATGAGCAGTGGCTCAGAGCTGCAATGAAATACACTAGCAGTAATTATAAGGTTCAAGATAAGTATGTTGGTATCAAGAAAAATTGTATTGTACACTGTTAAAGCACATTTGCTTAAAAAACACTACCTAATAAATGTTTAGAGACTGTGCCCTAGTTTATACACTGGATTGCTCGAGGGTTATTAAACATAGAATACTAAATTCATTTATCTGCTGAACAATTGGGAATATACTTTATTTTCCTCTCAATATAAAAACATATTATAATAGATTTGTGCACATTCTTTCAGAGAAATGCCTTTGAGTGTAAATGCATGGATAAATCGAAAATGATATATATTAGCATGCAGTCTGCATGTTATAATTTAGGAATGAAGACTAAGATAAGAATGTCCATTAGTGAAAGTACTCCACTCTACTGGAATGACATAGAAGTGTCTGCTAACTGACTCCCTCTTTCCAACTAGAAACAGCTACATTTGCTGTATTAAAAACTTGACAATTAATGTTTGCAAATAATTAATGTTACTGTGATGTTCCTGGCACTCAGTATTCTAAGTACTGTATATAGAATACCACAGCAATATTAATTAGGCAAGAGGTAACATTGTAGATAGTAATGGTGACTGCTGCACCTGCAACACACAAATGCTCATTCCCTAAATGTACCAAGATGATTCTCAGATGTGATGCAGCCATTTTGCACCTGCACTACTGGCAAAGTCTGGGCATAGAACTGGCATATACAGCCGCAGGAGGATCTCCCCAGTATAAGGAGATCAATGCTTTGGTGACATAGAATTTCTTACACCATGCCCTATACCTGCTGGAGGAAAGAGATAGTTATGGGCTTTCTAGGGAATCTATGGACTAGGGAAGATATGGTGGTTCTGACTCCATATTCAGTTCTGAGCACAAGCGCTAAGACCTTTAAGAGAGTCAATGATGGTGGTATTTTTTTTTTGTAATATACACTTTGAATAGTAAAAACTTATTCCTGATCCATTTCACATAGGCCACTAAACAGTCCAGGAGTTTGACTTTCAGACACTACTGACTTTTTGAATTAGTGGCCGATGGAATGAATGTGTCCATTGGCCATTAATTAACATTCCCCTGAGCCATCTGCATCCTAGATTTTAAAAACCAACAAAAACAGCATTTGGGGAGGAGGAGAAAACAAAAAAAAAAAGTTTGTATTAAAAATTATTTGGAAACGACATTATTGCGAGGCTTCATATTCGTAGTGTCTTTCAATGTAAATGAATGTTTCATGTGTGCTATTTTTGCTGTGTTGCAGGTCAGATACAGCAGTGATCAGAAGCAGATGAAAGGTAGACCTAGTGTGATTCTTGACACACCTGAGCTAAGGCATGTCAGAGAAGCACAAAACAACATCTCTATGGTAGGGTACATTCCTCAAATAACTAGACTATACTAAGGAACGAGACTTGACTGTACACTGGCATTTTTACCCTTCATTAATCTAGGTAACTAATTAAACACTGTACTAAAGTATGGAAACTGTGTTTTCTCTTATGCCATTCAAGGGAGAGGGGATTTGCTAACTGCATATGACTGTAATGAATATTTTCACAGTACTAATAAATGGTTTTCTAACAGTTGATTGTCTGGCTTTTTAAAAACACTTCAGGCTATTCCTCAGCATTTGACTGGATTAGGTGACACACACCGCCCTGTGCCTGTGCATGTTCCTGGTATATGTGTGACTTGAGTCTTGAAATTAATTGTGTTGAGTGTGTGTGTGTGTGTGTATGCATACAAATTAAAAACATTACTGATTAAGAATCTTTTTTAAAAAATCAAATAATGCATAATCGAGGGTTATTGCCTTTATAACACTTACTAATATCAGTTTTGTTCCAAGGCTTGGTATGTAATTTTTTCTATTCTTCTGTCCCTTTTTGGAAAGCAGGCTGCATAGGAACTGCTTAATTGCCCATACTTTCTATGTTTATACAACCAGCTGGTGCTTAACAAGAAAAGTTGAAGGAGGGAATACATCTTTTATATAAAACTACATATGTCAGCAAAATTCCTAATGAATTAAATTACTTTTTAAGATGTTCTTAGGAACGCCATCCTAATATCACAGGATGTTTGCATCGTTAGATGTACAGGTCAGCATCATTGTGTGAAGATGCTCAGCAGCTTGAGTTAATGCATTATGGAATGGCAAGCAAAAAAAAAGTGGGTTTTTAAAAAGAATGGTAACGAAAGTATGTAATGAAATCGTATCAAGGAAATGGCCTGGATCACCTGTCAAGTCTTTTCCACCTCTTGTTTCTATGATATTATTATGGTGCAAAAACCAAGGAATAAAAATGTCTCATTATGAAAGTGCTGGCTAGTTTGAGTTAGCATAATTCAGATGGGTTAATATCAGTCACTGTTGGGGAAAAAATCATTCCTGTTCTCTTGCAGGTGAAATATCATGAAGATTTTGAGAAGACAAAGGGCAGAGGTTTTACTCCAGTGATGGATGATCCTGTGACAGAACGGGTGAGAAAAAACACCCAGGTTGTGAGTGATGCTGCATATAAAGGAGTGCATCCACATATAGTTGAAATGGATAGGAGACCTGGAATAATTGTTGGTAAGTTGTTAAATAATGTTGCTTTCCAGAGATCTGCGAGAAGGTAAAAAGCTCTGCTTCTCCTCCTCCTTATAACCAAGAAAAATATCCCCTTTTTTCATTTTACTTGCCTCTGATGGTGATGATGGTGTTACATCTCATTAGCTTATCTTATTAGTCAATATACACTCTTGCTCAATTCTTTATTTTGTGTAATTTTTTTTCTTTTAAATTAAAACTAAGGGTCAGAATTGGGGTTTCAGAGAATAATTATCTGGCAGAATGGGTAATTGTAATCAACCTCATCAGCTTCAAATTAATGAGGACATTAAGCAATCAAATGATCAGATGAAAGAATTGTGCTAGATACTAGCTTTACAAAACCATAAGAAGAGGAAAATTGCAGAGTAATATAAAAGGTATTCTAATCAGTACATCTAACTACAAAGAGTAAATTATTATATTTTGAGACTTTACAATATTTATTATAAATAAATAATCCAATAGAAAACTACTATTGACAGTTTGATGTGAATTAGCCTTGAGAATTCAGCTTCACTCTTTGAATTCATGGGGAAGCAGACATTTGTTTTAAAGTATGAGTTCTATTATTTTTTGTTTATTTAGTAGTAGAACCTCTGCTATGCATTCAAATAGTAATCAAATACTTTCATTCCTAGTCTGCATTTCTCAGGGTGAAACTTGTGCTGAAGTATCAGTACAATGTCAACTTCTAATGAGATCATTAATATTATGAAGATATTAAACAGTAACAGATGTTTTTAAAAGCTGGGGGGCTATTTTTCATTCGCTACATAACTTTGTAAGATTCTATAAATAATCAGTTTTTCTTGAACTTGGACATTGAGGTAACTGGCATTCAGTGTTCAAGAGAGATCTAGGACTGTTTGAATAAACTTGTATCCCTCTAAAGCAATGGTTCTCCAAGATTTAAATTCTGCAGATCAGTTCATGAGGAAAGGACGCCCTTCATGAATCACCTCCTCTCCCTACCTGTAGCCCCTTGGGAATGTACCATATGAGTGGTACACATGGTCCTAGCATTTTGCACTGTTCTGAACGCATCTTATTCTGTGCTTACCATTGCCTCTTCAGACCCCAGGTAGACCACAGGCCAAAGCTCAAGAACAGATGCTCTAAACTTTGGATTGTTCAGGTTCAGGCTGTAAGTGGTCAGAGAGAAGGAAATGGACACAGTAGCTCTCTGGGCCATAACATTTTGAGGTCTTAAGTTAAACTGTCTCCCTGAATTTTCATATCTACTAATATTTGCTCAAAATGAAAAAAGAAAATCTAAATCCTAAAAGCTCACAGAAATGTAATGGGAAAGGGAAAGAGAACCTGGCTTTATTCATTTTTCTCTTTCTGGTTGTCCTATTTTCTCATCTGCTCTGCCTGTCATGAATACAAGGCATAAGAGTCTCCAAAATGTTCATTCTAGAGATTTCTGTATCAAACAGCAAGGGTAATTTATGTTAGAATTGAATGTAGACTAAGAAGACACGGCTTTCTATCAGAGAGGATTTTATAACAGGGAGTGACAGAGTTCTACCCAGTGGAAGATAGCTTTCAAGACTGTGCGGGCCTTGGAAGTTTGCACATCCTGGCAACACAACCAATTCAGTGGAATCATTGGCCTGCCATGGATGGAGCCCTGCAACGATACAAAATTTGAATCTGCATCTGATCTGCGATTTGCAAAAATGATCTGCGGATATAAAACACAGATTTGCAGGGCTCTAGCCATGGAGACACAAAAGCCAGAACAAACATCTCACTTCCACAACTGGAAGCAAGGTAGCCAACTACGAGTAGAAGAGCTCACGCATACATGTGGTCCACAACATCCTATTCCGCACACATTTTAAAACCCAGCCAGTTTTGCATTTTAAGCTTTATTGTTGCTTTGTGTATGTGTAATTCACTAATGCAACCATGGGTATAATGATAGAAAGGGCTCAGTGGCACACACTCCAGTCAGTCATAACTGCACTTATCTAACAGAATATAAACTCCCCTACTTAGAAATAATTTATTGAAGAAAAGTTAGCTTTTCTGTACCACTTGTCAAGCAGAAGTCCTCTAATAAAAGAAAAAATAAACACACCATTTAAAAAAAAAAAAAAAAAAGCAAAAACCAATATTTAAAGGAAATAGCCCATGACAAACCTGAGAGTCTCACATTTACTGATATTTCAGTTAATGTCTTTCTCAAAATGACCTGCATTTATATAGACTTGTTTAAATAGAATCAAAGAACTCCTTCTTCAAGAGATGTCCTTGGCATCTGGAAAAGATCACAGGATCAAAAAAAAAACAAAAAAAATGCCCCAACGAACCCCCCCCAGCCACTACTCTCTTTAAGTTAACCCCAGCTGATAAATGTTCATTCAGATAGGGAGTAATACCTACTTATTAGAACCTATCTGGTGGACTCTCTAAGTGTAATTAATGGAGCCCGAACAACTTTTTCCAATGACTGAAAAATGACAAAATTAACAACTCTGCTTTAGAAAATGGAAGGTTATGTTAAGCCTAATAGGGCAGCCCAAAGCCATACCAATAAATGGGGTATTTCCCACCCCGAAACTCCGAATTCTGGTCTGTCTATAGATTTGTGAAGTAAAGGGGGTCGGTGCAGCTCATATGGGTAAACACCCAATGACAATATTCTCAGTTGGATAGAGGCAACAATGATGCTGAAGTGCCTCACCTAGTGAAGTGAATTGCAAGGTTCTTGTTCTGTGCACGTTACTGCAGACTACACAGGAGCATAAAATCAATATACTAAATGACTGGTTTGTAAACTGAAATCCGTATGCACTCATAGTTTTCAAGTTTTTTACTTACAAATGCACATTGAAGTATGAAACAGGTGGCTCACCAGTTCACTCCCTCCTTCAAGCCTGTCGGTGGTTTACGTAGATATTTAAATTGCCATTGCTAGGGCTAACACATCGTTTATCAAAAGACTATACATTGGCTTTCCATTCTTCTTGTCTACTGGAGCTAGCGCTATAATCCAATGTAAGGCTGCAGTAGATAACATGTAGCACACACACAATGAATCCAGCCTCAGGCTGTGGGACTTGGTTTATTGGCTATGCCTGCTCTTGTTGTGTCACCAGTTGCAGGGATCTGGCATAAGCAATCCAATAAATCACTTGGGGTGCCACATTTTGAGGTCCCCAGGATCCTGCTTCACCTACCGACTTACAAATTAGCCTGATTCCACTCCCCCCAGAGAAATAGGACTAGGTTCATTTTCCCATCTCCAACATATTGGGATCCACTAAATCCTGACAATGACTTGCCTAGCAAGAAGACACAAGTGGATGAATGTACCATTTGCCTTTTTCCCTGTTACCAATAGATCCATATTTTAATTGGTCACATTTAGTATTAAGGGTTGATTTTAAAATGGTTTGTAAAAGGTTAATAAATGATTAGTAGATTTGGTACGCATGTTACAGCCACAAGCAGAACATGTACAGATTGTGGTAAGCCTATCAACAGAAGGTTTTATAGATCGTTATATACATGGTTATAAGCAACCTTTTGACCTGAGGAAATCTATAACTATTGAGTAGTCATTTAGTAAAACATCTTTTAATCATTTTAATCTTTTATACATTGTTTATAAATGAAATCTTCATATAAAATGTAACTTTTAATCTGTAGACTTCTATCCTAAACTATCCAATAGAACAGGGGTGGGGAACGTCCGGCCCGCGGGCCGTATAAGGCCTGCAAAATCATTTGGTCTGGCCCTGGCGGCGGGGGGGAATTCGGCAGCGGGGGGAATTCGGCGGCGGCGTAGTTTCACGGCGGCGGCGGGGGGGAATTCGGCAGCGGACACTCAGCCGTCTTCCGCGTACCACCATCAGGCCCATGGCAGAAAAAAGGTTCCCCACCCCTGCAATAGAGGGTGGTGAACTGCAAAATTTGTAATGATTTCTGTGTAGAATTGTGAGGAAAAGTCTCATGGTTATTACTGTTATTAAATTAATATATTGTATTCCAGCAATGCTTTTGGATAATGTAGGGTAAGATGTGGCCCATGCCCTAAAAAACTTATGTTCTAGGAAGACAAACAGTAATGACAGTTAAGACACTAGGTAAATGTCTAAAGCTATCGAGTGTGATGGGATTTTAAATTGTTTCCATTGGTATAGCTTTAGAAAATTGGTAAAATTGGTGTAGCCTTATAAAATGTTACTGTCCTGATTGACAAAATTAAAAGGAAAAGTAGAAGAGCCCCCAAGGAATGATGTGCAACACTTAAAATAAATGCAACAAAGTCCTTTAAATGACAGTTGAGAAAACGAATGCCTTCTTGTCTGTGAATGTCTAGATCTTTCTGTTAATGTCTAGATCAAGGCAATATCACAATCCCTGTCATTTTAAAACTTGTTGATCTCATGCTTTTATTTCCTTCACTGCTTGTCTGTCTTATCATTTCTATCTTTTGGGAAAAGACCTCAAAGTTTGGCGCACAGATCCGGGCTCCATCTTCGACATTGATCCTCTGGAAGACAGTATTCAGTCTAGGAGTCTGCGTATGCTTTCTGGTATTGCTTATATCTTGAGTTTTCCCCAAATCCACTTTTTAATGGAGCTGGTGTATCAAATTTTCGGGTCAATATGTCAACCATATATTGTATTTTTTCATTTTAAAATCATTCTACTTTTGAATGAGTGTATTAAAGGAAATTATAACTATATTCACACACAACTAAGAAACAGTGAAGGCATTGATCTTAAACTAGAATTACTGTTTTCAGTTAAAACCACAGTAATTCCAATAGTACTGAAGTCCCTAGTCCTGTTTGTAAATAGGATTTCCAAATAACTCCATTACATGAAAATTTCGAAGATCTTGGAGGGCTTAATTCATAAAATAAGCTTCACAGTCTTATGCAATTTTTGGCTACAATGTATTATATTTGTTTGCACCTGTCATTTGTTTGTTTAAAGTAGCACCCACGATGTGCTTTATGCTTTCCAAAGATTTAAGAAGGGACAGTCCCTCCCTGCATCTAGGGAGCCCACAGTCTGAGGATAGACAGACAAGTAGACAAAGGTTAGGGGAAAGGGAACAACAACGGGCAACAAATATTATGGCCTGAGTTTTATTATTGCCCTGTTTTAAAATGTATTTATTTTTAATGTTTAAGTTCAGACATATATTTATTTTCTACTAGTGGTATGGACTTAAAGAGCCTTTTGAATTTGGTTAAAAACATTTCCACTCACTTTAGTAAAGAAAGCAGAGCAGGTCAGGTATGTGTTTTTGGTTCTTTTTAAAAAAAAAAAAAAAAAAAGAACTTAAGAAGATTTGCAGACAGTTTATCAATAATAACTCACATTTAGTAATGGAATCAACTGGCAGTTTTGCCATTGACTTCTGCAGGGCTGGGATTTCTCCTCTGGTCTTTTGAGCTCTTAAGGTTGAAATTCTTTAAATATTAAAAATGTATTTTAACCAGGTTTTCACAAATGTAAAATTGGTTAAAATGATCTTTCTTCTCTGTTTTCATTTTTATATTTTTTTCAATATACCCAACTAACCATAAAGATCCTAAAACATCATATTGGAGGCTAAGGAAACCTAATCTACAGCCCACTAGAGTCAATGGAAAGATTCCAGTTGATTTTAGTAGGCCTTCAGTCAGGTCCTAGTGGCTGGCCAGATTTCCTGTTTGAATCCAAATGGACGCATTTTACCAGGAGACTATCAATGAGGTATAAGCACATGGTTTACATGAGCATCCTGAACCTTTCCATAAGTTTCCTTTAAGCTATACAGCCACAGTATTTGAAATCTTTAAATTTCTTATTTTAAATTGTATATAAAACTAAAATGGTGACTGCTGACGTGTCATAATGTTTCAAAAATATTCTAACCTCCTGACATATGCAGTGAGCTAGATTATATTTATCATTCAGTGAAAAAAATATGGTCGTTTTAGTAGTCCCTTCCGTGCCTGAATTGATGATTGAAAATTACAAAAGAAAATATGTTACTAGGCAGAGACCCTGTAAGGCAAGTTCTAGGTTAGAACAAATTTATCTTGACTGAGTTATAAATCCCAGAAAATTATTTTTTCATTGGAAACATTTATAGAACCTTAATTATCATAATGGAAATAATCATCATGTCAGTGAGGTTTCAGAAGTCATATGGAAGAGTAGATTGCCTATAGAAGAATTAGCCATGTGATCACAGCTGAATAATATAGAATAAAGGCAAATGCAGCCACCTTTTGCTGAATTCACTACCCCAGTAAAAATCATAACAGTATTACTTTTTAAAAATTATTTATCTCACACACTTTTTAGCTCTCTTTCCCTCAAAGTTTTCCACGTTTTGGGGGAAAAATTGATATTTCCAAACAGTGTATTGTACACTTTCTCCTTCCATCTGGGGCTAAGTAATTAGAACTTAAAATCAATGTAAATTGTCCACAATCACTTGTATGTTGAGTCTATAAAAATGGCATTTAATTTAAAGATGGGTCACTCACTTTCATGTTTGTGGCTTTTGCAAACTTAAGCAATTTTATGGAATTTGTGCTTCAATAAATTTGAATTTCAGAGCTTTTCCCCATGTGATTTAAAGCCATTATTTTTCCAGTCATGATCTGTATTAAAAAACAAATATGCCTGGTTTTTTAATGAGAGAGACTTTTATTTATATCAGGAATGGAATAATGCCTTTATTTTTCATTAGCAGTTTTTTCCCTCTCCCTTCATTTTTCACCCTGTTTTTTTCCTAGGGTCTCTGTGCCCTGCGCTCCTTTCTTCCCCTTCTTTTTACCATTTGAGGCAGAATACAAACCAGTCAAATCCTAATAAAATTTTTTAACCAAAAAGAAAATGAAATTGAGCAAAGTTCACCTTTCCATACTTTCAAGCTATTGTTACATAAATCATTTGCTGTGTTCTTTATTTTGTTCTGTTTTGCTCTTCTGTCAGCTAACTGTTTACTGTAGTATTCTTTTCCCCTTTGTAGAAAAAGCAAGCCGTTATAATAAACAGCATTTCCATTCTACCAGTACTTTTGGCATGAGTTTGGGAGATGAAAAGTCAGATGGTTATGAGACAAACCCTAGCCTTTCTTACTGCAGTGAGGTAACAAGGCCATCTGATGAAGGAGGTATCCATGGAGTCCTGCTTTTTTTTTTCACTAATAACATTGTCACACTGTGTTCAAACCTCAGGCCAGTATTAACTCAATGAACCTTATTTATGCATAAAACATTAGACGTGAGCTTTTGAAATACTTGCACTGAACTTATTCCATGGGGAGGCACAAGAAGCTTTTTCAAGCTTCCATACTTATTTGCATGCCATCTTTTTATTCTCCACCTCATCACCTTTGGGAATTGAACTGTAATAATCTGAAAGCTTTAGTAACTGCCATTTACAATAATGAAATGAAGACTCCTTTTGTTCTAACAAAACTCACCAATC
This sequence comes from Emydura macquarii macquarii, assembly GCF_026122565.2. Classification (NCBI taxonomy): domain Eukaryota; kingdom Metazoa; phylum Chordata; order Testudines; family Chelidae; genus Emydura; species Emydura macquarii. Next base: position 39,908,992 of record NW_027132559.1, on the reverse strand, counting down.
TGGTTTTCTCTCTTTTCAAAGACATAACGGGAGTGCACAGTGTAAACAGGAAAATATGCAACTTAACTAGGCAGCTTGAATCTACTTGTGATTTCCAGTGAGCAAATCAACCTTATAATAACAGTTGTGAGGGGCTTAAAGGCCACTTCTCACTATTAACATAGCAAGGATCTGTATGTGCTAGGCATCTTTTTTGGTACCATGAAAGGAAAAGGTGCAATAAGAAGAAAGATTGAGATCTTTCTTAGATAAGAAAGCGTTCCTGGGTTTTCATATGCTAAAGACCTGAAAATAAGGTATTCAGGAAGTACATTTAGAAACTAAGATTATAAATTGATATATATATATTGGAATATTGTGCAAAAGTTGTTTTCATTTTGTACAAAATCATATCTCAAATATAAATACCTTTGCTGATGGATCATATGGTATACAGCATTGTAAAATAAACAGAAGAGCTCTGAGAATGATATTTTGGATCTTTAAAACGTTAGATGTGAATTTCCTGTACTAGTGTCACTTTTTCTGTTCTATTCTCAATTTGCTAAATGAAAAAATTTGCTTATCAGAACATATCGATATCTTGGCAACATGTGCTTCTGCCAGTTCCCCCCCCCTCCCCCCTTTTTGAGGAAATATATACAGAGAAGGTTTTTTGTTGTTTTCATGGAATTCTACCACGCAATTAGTTTGAAACGTATATTCTTCCATTTGTGCACTTTGTGTCATCATGAGAAATAGGCCAGAAGCAAAATAGCCATTCTTTAACTTTGAGAATGTTTGGTTCATGGTCCAAACTTTGTGGGTCGGGCCCATCTCCAATTAAATTGCAGTGTGTAATAGACTCTATTTGTGAATTTAAAAGTACAAAAACAATGTGTTCTACAGAATAAAAAGAATTAGAGAGAGATAGGGGCAGCCATGTATTAACTTTGGAAAATATGGACCTTAAAAAAAGGAAGGTGGTTTTAAATACCTTTTAAAAGTTTTTAAAAAGTTATAAGATGTTAATATAGAGATACTGCCACCAATTAATAATTTATAATTCTTCATTGCAACTTAGTGTTAGAAGGGTACCAAGCATTTTAATTGTAGACTGGAGAAGGCACACATAGAGCCTGACACCTTTTAGTGCAGGACCTTATTAGTATTGTTGTCATAGTGCCCAGAGGTCTCAACTAGGATCAGGGCCCTATTATGCTGGGTGCTATATATACACATAGTAAGTGATAGTCCCTGCCGACAATGGCTAGACAAGGCAGACTAAGGATGGGAAAAGAACTTAAAAGATCTCGATAGGTCATCTAGTCCAGTCCTCTGCACTGAGGCAGTACTAAATATAATCTAGACCATCCCTGACAGGTGTTTGTCTAACCCGTTCTTAAAAAAACCCTCCAATGACAGAGATTCCATAACCTCCCTAGGTAATTTGTCTCTGTGCTTTACTACCCTTACAATTAGGAAGCTTTTCCTAATGTCTAAATTTCCTTTGCACATTAAGCACATTATCACTTCTCCTATCCTTAGTGGCTAAGGAGAACAATTTGTCACCCTTCTCTTTATAACAACATTTTACATTCTTAAAGACTGTTCTCTTGTCCCTCTTCCATCTTCTCTTCTCCAGACTAAACAAACCCATTTTTTTCAGTCTTTTCTCATAGGCCATGTTTTCTAGACTCTTAATCATTTTTGTTGCTCTCCCCTGGACTCCCTTCAATTTGTCCACAGCTTTCTTGATGTGTGGTACTCAGAACTGGACAAAATACTCCAGTTGAGGCCTTTTGCAAGAATATTACATTGTTCACTCATATTTAATTTGTGATCCACTATTACTCCCAGATCCTTTTCTTCAGTACTCCTTCCTAGGCAGTCATTTCACAGTTTGTATTTGTGCAACTCATTATTCCTGCCCAATGTAGTAATTTGCATTTGTCCATATTGAATTTCATTCTATTGATTTCAGCCTATTTCTCCAGTTTGTCAGAATCATTTTGAATTCTAATCCTGTCCTTCAAAGCACTTGCAACCCCTCCCAGTGTGGTATTATCTGCAAACTTTACAAGTGTGCTTTTTATGCCATTATTCAAATAATTTATGAAGATATTGAATAGACCCAGATCCAGGATAGATTTCTGCTGGATCCCACTTGATATACCATTCCAGCTTGATTGTGAACCTTTGATAACTATTCTCTAAGTACACTCTTCCAGCTAGTTGTACATCCACTTTATAGTAGGTTAATCTAGGTTATATTTCCCTAATTTGTTTATGAAAAGGTCATGTCAGATGGTATCAAAAGCCTTACTAATGTCAAGCTATATACCTCTACTGCTTCCCCCATCCAAAAGGTTTGTTAACCTGTCAGAGAAGGATAATAGCTTGGTTTGACATGATTTGTTCTTGACAAATCCATGTTGACTGGTACTTATCACCATATTATTGTCTAGGTGCTTACAAATTGATTGTTTTGATTACTTTTGCTCCATTATCTTTCCACGTACTGAAGTTAAGCTGACTGTCTATAATTCCTTTGGTTGTCCTTATTCCCTTTTTTATTTTTCATAGATAGGCACTATATTTGCCCTTTTTGCAGTTCTTTGGGATCTCTCCCGTCCTCCATGAGTTCTCAAAGATAATTGCTAACGGCTCACAAATCTCATCAACCAGGATGAGGGACCAGGACTCTCTGAGGATTTGTTGAGTTGGACCATGTTAAGATCAATATATTGTAGCAAACTATTGTTACCCCTTTTGACCTGGCTAATATTCAGGGTCTTTCAGGTTATTGCCATGTGGAGGATGCACTGATGCCTGAGGCAGATATTTCTTTGATGCAATCCTGTTGTTTACAAAGAATATACATAAAATCCTGTGTCCTTGTACAGAGTATGAAACAAACAACACCTTTACACCCACCAGCTTCAATGAGGTTTTACTCAGCCCCCAGCATAACAACATGTTGGGTTTATCAGAGGTTAAATATACCGTCTGGAATGAAAAATGAATGTTAGAACAAAAAATTTTTGTCTGAATTGAAGAATCCTGTCTACCCAGCCCTGCCCTTCCTACCACCTATGTCAGATAGTGATTGTCCAGGACGTCTTTGCTTGGAAATCCTAAAGGGATGCCAGAAGCTTCATTCTTCCCCTTCCCAATTGCAATCCAAATAATTGTTGAGCTGCTTGATAGCTTGCCCTTAACGGGCTTTGGGAACTTTCTTCTTCTTAAGGGCCATTCAGCTTCCCTTGCTGCCCTCAGCTCACATTTTCCTCTCCTGCTTTCCTCTTCTCCCCCACTCCCCAGAAGAGAAGAGGTGCCAGGTGGTTTACCTCTACTTTTCTTGTTGTGGTGGTGCTGTGGATATCAGTTGTCTTCACTAGAATATGACATTTCTTTTTGGTTCAGTTTTAAGGCTGTTGTATGTGGAAAATTGTCTGGTTTCCTTTGTCACAGGATTGGGCATGTTGCAGCTTTTGCACAGGCATATTTAAGCTGTGGCTAAATCTGAGGGTGGGGTGAAATCAGCAGTTCCACAAAACAATGATGCATGTCAATGAACTGCCAAGGTTTGGCCAAAAATGCTCTAGATCTCTCTACAAAGGTAGAGCATGCTGGCTTGTGGTCTGTGCCAGCATTTGTGTCTTAGTGGTCAGGACCCCACACAGTGGGTAATATTTTTAAGAATGACTCAGTGATGTAGATGCTTCAGTCCCATTTTCTACCGTGATTTAGGCTCCTAAGTTATTTTCAAATATAGGACTTAGATGCCTGAGTCACTTAGGCGCTTCTGTAAATGTGACTTTGTGGCCCTGAATTAGGTTAGATTCAAGGAGTGGCCTAAATGGGTGGCAGCCACCATTTGCTGCAAGAACTGCCTGGCATCTGTGCACCACTTAATCAGCATATAAGGGCTGTAAATGAATTTCAAGGAGCCAAGGGAGAATTCTTCTTACACTGTCCTCTTTTGTAAGCCCTGGCGTAAGAGGTATAAGGGGGTAGGGCTGAGGCAACTAGGAATTGGAGTACCATAATGGTCTCACTCCAGCCCATAGGCAGCCTGGGACAGAAACTTGCATTTCTGCAACTACAGCAGCCTGAATATCAGCAGCACAAAGATGCTTTCATGGTACATTTGGCTCCTTTCTCCATAGCAAAGAATCTGTTTTGATGTTTCTTCCCCTAACTGTTCCATTAATTATTGCTTTATTTATTAATCTCACACAAAAAATTCGGAAAGACGAAGTGAAAGTTGCAGGCATGTGTCAGTAATTTGCATTTGTGTTTCCCTTCAAAGCCATTAATTATAATAAACAAAGAAACAAAATATTACATATCTGGGAAATTCTGAGTTAGGATTAAAATTTCAAGTAACCTAAACCTTTTAGAGTATGGAAGTTCAGAGTAAAGATAGAGAGACTACAGCTGCCTTCACTTATGAGACTTCCCCCCTGGCACCTGGAACAAATTGTGCATTAAAAAAACAATCCAGGCTCTTTCATGATGGGGCAGAAGTGACTGTGGAAGCCCATGTGATAGTATTGCAGAGTGCTAATATCATGGCCAGCTATCAGAACTGTACAGTGTTAATTATGTTGGTGCTATTATCATGGTACTACCATTATTTTAATCTCTTCCATTTTGTATAACCCTTTCGTGTCACTGAGCTTGAAATTGGAGAGTCTGCTGCTCTTGTGTTTCAAATTAGAAAATCCAAACCCCCCAGAATTGGAGGAGTTAAATCATCATGATTCTCTGCTACTATCTCTCTTTTTCTTCTTGTTTCATTCAACAGTTTGGGCATCCACATTTTGTTTTCATTATAGTTGAGAGAGAGTCTTTTCCTTAAGGTTCTTCCTTTTATTGTAGTTATCAAAGTCTTTGATGCAAGTTTCCTTCCATCTTGTTTCGATCATGGAAAGTTTTCATTTCTCTTTCCAATATTCTTTTGCTTCTTTCTGTTTTTATTTTAATTATCTTTCAATTTACTGTATCTTGGCAGGTCTTTCATTTCAGCTCTCTCCTGTTTTCCTTTGATTTAAATCAGTAAGATTTTTTTACAACTTTACCCAGTTTTGTTTTGATTCTGAAGGTTCTTCCTTAAAATGATGTTGGTTGTCATCTGGTATTGGATTCATTTAATTCCAATCATAATGCCACTATATAAATCCATCGTATGCCCACTCCTTGAATACTGCGTGCAGTTCTGTTCACCTGATCTCAAAAAAGATATATTAGAATTGGAAAAAGCACTGAGAAGGGCAACAAAAATTATTAGGGGTATGGAACAGCTTCCATATAAGGAGAGATTAAAAAGGACTGGGACTATTCATTTTAGAAAAGAGATGCCTAAGAAGGGATATGGTAGAGGTCTATACAAATCATGAATGGTATGGAGAGTGAATATAAAGTGTTATTTATCCATTTGCATAACACAAGTATCAGGGGTCACCCAATGAAATGAATAGGCAGCAGGTTTAAAACAAACATAAGGAAGTACTTCTTCACACAATGCACAGTCAACCTGTGGAACTCATTGCAGGGGATATTGTGAGGTCAAAAGTATAACAGGGTTCAGGAAAAAAAGAATTAGACAAGTTCATGGAAGATAGGGTCCATCAATAGCTATTAGCCAAGATGGTCTGGGTTGCAGCCCCATGCTTTGGTTATCTCTAAGCCTCTGAGTGCCAGAAGCTGGGACTGAACGACAGGGGTGGGTCACTGATAATTGCCCTGTTCTATTCATTCCTTCTGAAGCATCTGGCACTGGCCATTATTGGAAGACAAGATACTGGTCTAGATGGACCATTGGTCTGACTCAGTATGGCCATTCTTATGTTTCTTATGTTAATGTATTTTGTTCTGATATTCTGTCTTGGTTTTTTTTCAGTTAAACGCTGCCTGGTTAGTTTCCTCATATTGCAATCTTTTTATTCCCTTTCTACTGTCATTTCTAGTGCCCCTTTCAGGTTTTCATTGTCATACTCCTGCATGTCGTACATACAGTATACATTCCACCACAACTCACACATTTCTCCAAATGTCTGCCGCCTGAGCTAGAATCTTCACTTTCTTATTTTAAGATTTCTTTTAATTTGTGGTAGGAGGAAGGTAATAAAGTGGGTGTCAAATCCCTTCTGCCATTGGGATAAGATGCCTGGACCTAGTATTGTTACATATTTGAAAAAAATTAGGTAGGTTGAAATCTTAGTTTTTTCTAATTCAGCATTATGTTGTCTTAAGACCTTTACAGAGGTCTTTGTCCAGGAGACAGCAAATCTTACAGCGGCTGGCTCAAAAACGTTTAGGCCAGGACATGCAGGTGAATGAAATACCAATACTGAGATGATTTTTAAGCAGAAGGCACATATTTATTATGTTTTAATTTTAATGGGAATACCAAAATTTGCTTCGGTCCAATGCTGTGTTAAATGCCCTCGTGCCAAATAAACAATATTCAGGGTTGAGCCCTTCAACCTAACCCCTGTGATTCAACCAACTCCAAATCCTCTCATCCTCCCGCTGCAAAGGAGAATGAAGGTACACATGACGAGCACCTCAGTCTGTGAAGAGTTAAGGTTTCCCCTTCTTCATGCAGGCTATTAGGGTCCACCAGCCATCTCCCGGGACTCTCACCCATGTTTAAATTGGCAATCAGTCAGCATCTTGGAAACAACTTAACTAGACCTCCATGATAGGGCAGCAATTGCAGAATATTTGGTCTCAGAGCCGGGAGCAATGAATACAGCAAAGGGGATGGAGATAGATGTACTGGAGAGAGAATCAGCCATCCCTTTCCCCTTCATACCAGCCTAACTAATGGGCAACAGGGTGAGGCAGCGACATCGCTCTTCCTGCACTGCTCCCCATCCCCTTGCAGACGTAATTTCCAAGTGTGTTTTGGGTGAGGGTGACACTCCAGAGCACATTAGCCTGCAGCCCTCCCTTCCCACCCACCTTGTCCCAGGACTCTGTCCTCCACCCTAGTAAAATTGGAGCACATTGCAGGCTGTTAGGGACATATAGCATTCAGAGCAAATGTGTAAGGCTAGTTTAGTCACAGACAGCTGCCCAACTATAGTTGTCCCAGGAAAATTAGCCCACTTGCCGTGGCCAATCCTAGTGCTTCTTAGACACGTGTTTTTGGACATTCAGAGAGAATCCAAAACCAATACAAAATCAGAAAAGAAATGCAAATAAGAAAAATGACTGTTTTTACTGGGGGAAAGAAATATTCTCTTTGCTTTAGTACTTATCAGGCACCTTCTTTGAGCTGAGACAAAGAACAATCCCTTGGGCATGTCTACATAAAATAGTCTGTCCTGAAAGACAGCACATTTTCATTTGTACTGCTGAGCTATTTTGTATAATAGTGGAATTCATTTATAGCGAGGTCCTCTTCTTCCCCTTCATAATAGGCCAATGATTACTATCCTTAGAACTGTAGTTTGGATACTGCAGTGCTTTGAATAAGTGTGGGCCTATCATTATACTATATCTCACTGTCAACAGAATTTCAGTATATATCACCGCATGCTAGGTGCTTCCCACTACGTCAGCCCTGATGTTGATATTTAAAACATTAGTCTTGCAGAGAGAACCCTCAGACCCACACAAAGATACCTATAGATATGCAGCTAAGGTGATGCATACACAAGACCTTCTCCAGACTAAAAAAGGTCACTGCCTTTTGGATCATGGAAGCCCCAGAAGGCCAGGTGTGCTGTTACACACTGGGTTAGCCTAAGCAGGAGACAGTGAAGCCTGGTGTAAAGGATGAGGGAGGACCTCACTTATGGTAGGATTTGTGGAGCTGCACTCTGTTGAGTCTGTCCCTTTCCCCACTTTTTACATACATGTAGACTGCGTACATTAGGGTTGTACTAACTCTCTTATGTGGCTCCCGAATGGAGGAAGAGAGCTAGGAAGGGAGTCTGAGTTAGAGTTTTTCACCTCCAAGATGCAGAAAACCCTGCCAGTGACCTTCTGCCCAGTTTAGAGAACTGTTTTACACAGACACGCATACAAAATAACACAAGATTTGTATTTGCTTGTTATTTTACCGCTTTTCTTACCTTATCCTAACACAGTACCAAAGTCTGGACTACAAGGAGTGAATTGTAGAGCACTCTAACATGTCCCACGTGAAAAAAACATCGACACATTTAATCTTTTAACCAGTAAAAAATCTTTTTTAACCAGCAAAATATTTTAACCAGTACAAAAACCAGCCAGGCTGGTTAAAAGCCTGCCTTGTAGCCATCCTAGTAAAAGTCCAGGTTCTCTTTCCTTCTCTGTTTTTCTTGAATTTTTATGGCAAAAACCTGCTTTTGAGTGTGGAAAAGAGGGTAACGCCGACTTCTGCTCAGGGGAAAAGTAGGGAAGCTCCTACCGTTATCCATAGCAGTGGACCCCCTCCCCCACCTACAGCGCTGGTTGGTAGGAGGATGCAGGAGAGAAATCTTTGACCTGATAAAACCCCCTCTTCATTTCTATTGACAGCTCTATCATAGCAAGTTGCCAACCAGAATGGCACAGGTATGTTACACTTTCTTCTCTGGCAGCCAGGGCAGAACCCATCTTCCATGTTAGGAAGCTGAATTGTACTTTCTCTAATGTTCCCTAAGGTCCAATAATCTAACATGGCAATTGGGAGGAGAAGAGTTGTGGATTACGTGGAAAGAACAATAGACTTTTGGGGATCACCTATCCACATTCCAGTGCATCAGCAGGCTTCCCACCACTGAGAAACTTAAGTCTGAATACATCAAAAGAGAATAGTTTGTTTACTCTCTCTTTTGAGTCATATGTATGCTTCTCTTTTCTATCATCATCTTTCATTTGTTTCTGAATTCTTTTCTTTCAGACTATACAGAATGCTTTTAATTTTACTTCTTTTAAATTCAAGCCTCATACCAATTTTGCCAGCATGAAAACTAAATGTGTGAAAAATGTCTCTTTTCTGGCAAAGAAAGCCACATTAAAGCTGTCCTGTTTTTCCTTGTCAGTACTCATAAGATTTTCCTGTTTTTTTAAAGTTTATTATAGCATGAATACTAGAAAGAAATCCAAATAATCAATGCATCTGATTTAAATGTATTGTCAAAACAATTTTTAAGTGGCTGAAGCAGTAAACTAAATTCTTGGATGATGTGGGTAAAATGCACATAAATAGCATTATTATCTGTTCCACATAAGTTGGTATCACAATTTATTCAATGTATACATTGTGTTTGCATTAAACATGAGATGAGTGTTTACCCTTCTGCAAAATTGGTGACCCCTGCAATGAGAATGGATTCTCTTTGACAAACTGATTTTTGACAGAACCCAGTACTTTTCCCTTTAAAAAGATTTGCTGTTACAAAAGTGACCTGCTTTTAATTGCTCCACAAAGAAAATGAGAGTGCTTGTTTAGGAAACATGACCTACTTCTTAACCCTTTGAATACTCTATCTTTGAATGCAAGAAGTGGTGTTTTCTCATGTGAGTTTCAACCTTCCCTCTCACACCAACTCCTAGGAAATGTTCAAATTTGGAGTCATTTCTACATATAAGGTAGACATTGAAAAACAAAAACAACTACATTTAGAGCAAGTCTTATATATGTCCTCAGTGGACTGTATGCAAGCATCAGGGGGATCCTGGCAACAGGAAAGTGATACCAGTCTGTAATAGAGGGAAAAAAGCAAATTAAATTTGCGGTGAGTTTTCTGATTTCCTGAGTAAAATGGTATATAAGCAGGCTGGGATTAAAATACGTACCCTTGCTTATAGATGAAGTTCTGTGACAGAAGTACCCTTTGCTATATTTAATATACTACATGAATTCCTGCAAAGAATCCACTTCAGTATTCTAAACTATTTAAAGTGGGGCATCCAGAATGGTTCCAATTGAATGGGAATGTTAGTAGATGCAACATTTGTGCGGTAGTTCCATCAATCTTATCTAATCTATCTATCTAGCCTAGCCTAGCCTAGCCTAGCCTATCGAACTCTTATACAGTGACCCCACACTGTATTATGTGAATGTCTTGTAAATCAAACAAAAATGCAAAGTATTAGAGGACTAGATTTCATTCTCTTCCATTGGAAAACACTATGAGGCACCAGTAAACCCTTGTTTTCACATGTAATCTTTTGAAAAAGAACTGAAAGTTAAAGCTAGATTTTACCCTCAGATATGTATAGAATCTGTTGATGCCATTGAAATCAGTGGATGCTTCCTGCATGCATAATTAAGGGTAAAAATAATACAGAACATATGCAAATATATAATGTTTATAATAAAGAAAATGTTGTTACTATATTAAGGTCAACATTTTAAGCATAAAAAGTCATGAGATGCAAAACTTTAGGTTCTGAGAGTAAAATTATATTACCCACATTGCACCGTACTATATCCAGGTATTCTTTAATAGTGTAATTAACAGCTGAAAATGTTACATAGACTATATGCTCAATGTGGACAAGTTAACATTCCTAGGAGAATTTAATTTTGCATTTCCTAAATATTTACCACTTTGATTCTCTCTGCCCATTGTTGTCTCATGGGCCTCTCCCTACAGCCCAGGGTTGTTGCAGAATTAAGAGATCCTACCCCATATCAGGCTAAAGAGGAGTCCAGTGGAGAACCAGTTGTCCTCCTTGCAACTCCAGTAGCAATGCAGTGACTCAATTGCTCTGTCCTCTGTGGTCTCTGCCAGTTAGTTGAGAGTAATGCTGAACAACTGATTAGTGAGAAGTGGAGGGGCTCAACAAGCTGAAGTACTAGTGAGCCCTGACCAAATTGTTGTTCCAAGACTACCAGGTGTCACCTTGTGGATTTTTGACTATCTGTAAAAGATTTTGTGTCTATCTGACAATACATGTTAATAGTAAATCTTATGTACAGTCATTTTCTCATGCCTCACCAACATGGTCCTTCCACCTTTACTTACACTGGGGTGCCTTACTCATGCAAACAAATAGCTGCATAGCAATCAGTGGGACTACTCGTGTGGGAAAGGCGTGCCAGGTTCATCCCTTAGCATGGATAACAGCCTTTTGTTCAGTAAATCTAATTCAATTTAAATGACAAATTAGAACATGTTGCTAATGTGCCCTTCATTTTTGTTAATTGTTTCAGAATAATGTGTGAGAGAGCACAATACAGTGAAAACTGCCTGTATGCAATGTGAGAAGGAATTGCAGCATTTTGTGAGAGGTTGCGTGCCTCTCAGTACTGGGAAAGGCATATCAGAAGATGGTTTTTTTTGGCTGTTGCGTGCCTTCATAAATAAAGAGTGCGTCATGCTGTGAAGTCTCACTCTGCTTTCCCAGCAGAGACATGCTGCACCCTAAGTGACGTGCCAGCTAAAAATCCAGTTTGTGATAAGGTTTGCGCTTCACTGACAGATGTCACATGATACCAAATCCTGCAGCCTTACCTGTAAACTATTGCAATACATGTCTAGTGCTGTATTGAAGGGCTCTGTATGATCTATGTACACAACCATTACAAATGCAGTGTGAGAAATGGGGACAAGTATGAAGTATAGTAAGTATTAATTATGGCACTTACCGGCTGCTCATGCATGTATTGGCTAAGGTCTTCGGACTCCATGGTTACCACTGGGGTCTACTTATTTCTTATATAATTATTAATAATAGTTACTTCTTCAGTCTATATGGAATGGCTGGGGAAGCTCATCTTGGATTTAGATTGCCAGAACAGCACCAAGTTAAACTAAAACCATACAAGTAGAAATGTGTGTATGGCTATGGATATGAGTTCAACTCTAGTCATATGTTCAGGAGAATAGATGTAGAAACCCTATTCCTGCCAGAATGATGAACATAGAACAGCTGCCTAAACAAAAATCCGTATCTGGCGTAAATTGAGCTTCAGAGATATGTCTATTTTCCCCAATTTATTCATTTTTTGATCATAGATTGGATTAATGTCCTTAATATAGCAAAACGAGTGCATCAAGGACACACAAAGCTTTTAATGACTGGCCATTCAAAATGTTGCTATTTCTTCATTGCCATGGGTTTTAGCTGTTGTGCAATATTTAGTGCTCATAATACCCCCAAAACTATATTTTAAGGATTAAAACTGGGGACAAATTAACTCCATGTTTAGGTTTACAAGCAGAAAAGTTCAGTTGGTACTATTTTATAGGAGTTGTAGGTCTCAACTGGCCAAAGGGACGTGGGAACAGTAAAAGGGTTTACATTTCAGCTAAAATGACTTGTTATAAATGTTCATGAAATTCTAAATGTCAAATATAACCTCATAGAATTTTTAACTTGTCATTGTAGCAATTGGTTAGATTAGTTTGCTGCTGCTAATATAGTCTTGATCAATGGCTGGTTGTCTTCACGTACTGATTTTCACTTTTTTAGTTAATGCCACAGAAAACATTCAGGCTGTGTCTGAACTGTGGGCATGAAACTGGTGAATACCTACTTGGCATGGCTAAGCTGTGCCTCCTCTGCCCCTGCGGTGGCTACGCTGCTATTTATATTCACACTAGCTTGATGAGAGCTAGAGCGAGTAGGTGTATGCAGGCAAGGGAACCACACCCCTAGCTTGTAATGTAGACATAGTTTTAGGTTATGAACATTACAGATAACCTCTGTTTGCATTTTACAGGCTGGTGATTCTTCAAAACATTCTGACTTCTTGAATTTCCTGAGATATTGTATATGACCATATTTTCTAACAGATATGCTATTGGGCACATTGTACTCCCAAGTATTAAAATAAATAGGCTAGTGTTCTAGCTGGCCCTCAGGGAATCGGGACATCTACCAGGGTTATCCTGTACTGGGGAACCTGCGTAACTGCACTCCAATAAACAGCAAACCTGTATGTCAGCACTAAACAATGAATTTTGGAGGTTGCAGTTTCCTGAAGCAGTGGCCATTGAGATTTTGCTACTCTGCTGGGATGGGGCCAGTGTGCATGACAATATGCTCCCTGAAGACCAATAGTGGAGCACCACACTGTCTCCTGGTCCCTCCTTTAGCATTCAGTAATATCCAGAAACAGGGACTGTATATATTTGTTTGGTGGTAATGATGCTTCTCTTCATCTCCAAACTGCACTGGACATCTCCCAGGCTAGTGACATTGTAAAATAGATATATGCACTATTCTAAAACTTTCTTACAAATTGGTTTAGATGTAAGCTATAGAGCAACTGACTGATGTGGAGGTTTCTGACCCATGGCCCAACCTCACTCCATTCCTGTTTCTCCTCATGAAGGGAGAGTTCAGGTGAGAAATCTTCACAGGAATCTCATTCTGAAGATCCCCCTTACATTCTCCTGTTGTAGGAGTGGGCACCAGATTTTGGGTTCCCCAAGGAAAAGGCCTGCCTGACTCCCTAGCAAAATCCATATAGAGGTGTTCTGCACCTCTGCCCAGATTCTGCTTGTCAGCCCCTGCTCGCTGTCTAACCGCATGGCTCTATTGAAATTGTGCTGTCTAACCGCATGGCTCTATTGAAATTGTGCTAGAAGGAATTTTCCCTGGCTGTGGCACTTTCCTAGACTCCAGGTAGATGCATAGACTATTTTAGATATATTTTAGATATAGATATATTTATTCATATTTTAAATTTATCAATGAGTCATCTATTGACCTGTTGACTATGTCTGAATAATAAATATTACTTATAGGTTACTTAGTCTGAATACTAGCATAACACAGGCGCCTGTACACACAAATCAGAAGGGATCATTATGATCACCCACCCACCTGTAATAGACCCCTAATCTAAGACTGAGTTATTCAAGTCCTCAAATAAAGGTAGGAGGGTTCCACAGAAAAGAGAATACAGCTTGGGGCCATATTGCCTTTATTTTCCAATAAAAGTCCATGGGGCTGGAAAGGGTACTATTTATTTGAATTCTCCTTGCCCCACCTCTGGGCCAAGCAGTCTCCAGTGCAGAGTTCCAGACCTCTCAGAGGAGGTGGAGAAGGACGGCTTATCTATTCCATGGTACTGTTTCCACACCTCCTTTAGGAAAGCAGGGAAATCTGTGGGCAGATCTAGGGAGGAACAATCTGGGCCTATGCAATTATCTTATGATTTATCCACCCTTTAGAATTATGTAGCCCTTTCACCAACCACATTACTCGACAGTGCCTTGCCTTCACTTTCTAATTTCTCACTCCATCTATTATTGGATTTATGACAGAATATTTATCATATAGTTAGTGTCTGTACAACACATCTTTCTGTGATCCATACTATATTATTGGCTATAGTTAAAAATCAAAAGTTTTGAAACAATTGTGTAACATTTTTGTAAGCCTATACTTTTTGTGATAAAATTCTAGATTAGTTTTTTTTGCTGAAAGTGGCAGTCCTGCAGGACAAATAGCAGGAATTTTTATGTCCCGTTGCAGCTCACACGTATCTGTCATGGCCACTATCTTATATTTCTTTGCTGAGAAAGAGAAATCTCTATGACATCTTATTTCCTCGTCACACAGAAATCTAAAATAGTCCCTGAAAATGGAAACATAAGTTGCAAAATAATAAATATGGAAATACTTTTCCATATGGCATAAATACACCAGATGATTTTTTCCTGTGCTCAAAATACATTTTGTTTTCTTCTAAATGTTAAAAATAACCATGTGGGGCCTCTTCTTGCGATCCCTACTTAGGTGAAAGTCTTATTTCTTTCAGTGAAACTATTGCTTCATAAGAAGTGCAGGATCATGCACTTTCCACAGTAATTTAACTCAATTTACATGAGTAACAAACTTGCTTTCTGGACTGCATTATTGTTTGCTTGTTTCAGAGTACACTGTTATACAGAAAATAGTCATTAGTAATCATTTATGACCCTAATAAAATTTACTTGGAAATTACTTCATTTTATTCATTATAATGTTTAAAAGCTTTGACAGCTGTTGAACTCCAGATGCCACTTGTTTTTTAGTACTATGAACGATTAACATTAATTATTTAAAATTCTATAAAATTACTTCCTGTTGAAAGATCATTTCATAATCAAACTTTTTGATTATATTTCTGTGAATATATTTTGAGTGCACAGTTTGTTTTTGTATATTTTTATAATTTAGGATAATGAAAAATACCCAGACTTGTCAAATTGACTTTTGGAAATGAAAAAAAAAATGTTTTTCTGATATGAAACTACTTTTTGTTTAGAAAATTAAGCTAATTATAGTTTAAAAAAAAAAGTGATCAACTTAAAAATGAAACATTTTGTAATTATCTAAACAAAACATTTATTTACGTGAATCGTTTTTTCCTCCAGATTTTCAGTTTGTAAAAAAAATTAAGATTTTTCACTTTTTGTCTCAATTTGGGATGGGAGCTTTTTTTTGAAATCTCAAAACTTTTCACAGTGCAGGAAAATAATTTCTTGCTGTACTGTATCTCACTTCTGTGACTCTGCCCTCTCCTAGTTCTCCTTCTACTTCTCTAATGACTACTTCAGCATTTCCTTTGGAGGAACTTCTTCATTGCCCCACTCCTATTTCAACTTTCTATATGGGTTCTGTCATGGGTCCCCTTCTCTTCTCCCTCTATAATTTATCTTTGGGTAATCTCATCAGCAAATACAAATTCAACTACTACCTCTGTGCTGATGACTCATACATCTATATCTATTTACTCTCTTCTTCTGTCCAAACTAAAGTCTAAAACAGAGCTCCTAATCTCTCCCCCCTGCAGTTATTCCCATATTATCACCCTGTCTGTAACTCAGGCCTATAACCTGGGAGTCATCTTCGACTCAAACCTCTCTCTAGGTCCTCACAGCCAGGCTATGTCTAAATCTTGCTGACTCTTTCAGCATAACTTCTCTAGGATATGGCCTTTCCTATCCATCCATGCAACTAGAATACTTGCTTAAGTTCTCATTACCCTTTCTCAATTACTGCAACAGCCTCCTTTCTGTCCTTGACAAATATAGTCTTGCCCTACTAATACCTATTTAGAATGCTGCTGCTAAAATAATTTTCCTAGCCCATTGTTTTGACCACATTGCCCCAGGCTCTGCATCCCTCCACTAGCTCCCCCTATTCTGTTGCATCAAACAGAAGCTACTTAGGTTATTTTTAAGGCCCTTCACAGCCTGTCATCCCCTACTTATCATCTCATTCACCATCAAGATATTGATTCTTGCCTCCAATCCATGCCAACCTCCATCACCCACTTATTACATTTTCAAACAAGAGCTGCTTCTGCTGGCATAGCTACCACCTCTCATGGGAGGTAGAATAATTAAACTGACAGGAGCTCTCCCCCGTCAGCTTAGAGCGTCTTTACCAGAAGCGCTACAGCAGCGCAAGCACTTCTAGTGTAGATGTAGCCTGAGTAGTACTTTACAAGCATTCCCATTGATTTCAGTGAGTCTAATCCTGGTGTTAGATACTCTTCAAAATGAATAAGCGTATCACTATTTAATTCATCTCTACCTTATCTCTAAACACATTTAGGCGTTTACATGATGCTCATCATCTTCTTGTATTTGAACATCTTACAAATGATAAAATTAAACACATACTAGGACCTCATTGTCTTTCATTTTTATTTCTCAGTCCCCTCTCTTAGATTTTGTTATTATTACAGAATATGCTACATTCCATTTAGTAATATATTATACAGCATTATGGAGCAGCGGTAGTGAGCCCACAGTTTAGATTGCTTTCCAGTTCAATAAATAGATAAAACTAAACCATGCTTGTCAGACTAAATGAACTGTGTACATCTATGATGTAATAATCAAGATGTATTTTTATTGAGTTTGTTTACTTACTTATTTGGCAAATCTCTCCTGTGCTGCAAATTTTACAGGCCACCTTCGTGGCAACTGCAGTCTGCTGTCTTGACCCTCTCACTCTCTGCCACCTCTTTCTTTCAAAACCCCTTCTCTGTTTGCTTTTTATCACAATCTCTTTCCCTTCACTTCTTTCTTTGTGGAAGCTTGTAAAGATATAGAAAGAGAAATATGCTAAACCACTTCCACTAGAAAATTTGAAATGGAGAGTCTGAATTGATTATGAAGCAAAACAAATAAGCAGGTTTTGATACTTCAGAATGCATCTGGTAAAGTGTAAAAACACAACAAAGAAAATCACCCATATATGTTTCTGGGCACAATGGTCAGCCCCCAGATCCCTAGTCGATAAATCTGGCTCAGCTAAATGAATTTCAAGTTATACCTCTTGTTTTATTGTTCCCTTAGGTGAACTAAAACCATTGTTTTGCTGCTGCAGCAATTGCTGAAGCTGTAGAACTTTATATTTAGGTCCTGAGTCAAAAGATTGCAGTGAACTTATATTGGAAATCTACTGCAAATTATGATGATGACGCACACTTGCATACTTTATTTCTATTACTTTTGTCAAATTCGCCAAATTCATGCCCACCATAAACACTACTGAAATCCGTTGCTCTCAGTGGAAATGTATCCACTTATGTCCAGGCTAAATTTGGCCCCTTATCTTCCTGCTGATAATCATCGAATACTGCAGAACAAGTGTTGACTCTTGCTTTCCTGAGAGCTATAGAGCATCTTGTGCAGTCTTACTGCAGCCTCCTTCTGTTCAAATACTGGTTGGGTTTATTCTGTTGCAAAAGAGATACCAGATGCAGTGTACAGTTAAAAAAATGTGTAATCAGCACTGATTTCCTAAATGATCCCCTAAATAAAGGGATGAAAGGTAACTCAACTGACTATCAGAGCGTAGGAATAAGTTTCCTTTGCTTGCCTACAATACCTGGCTGACATATTCCAGTTTCTAAAGTTGCCAAAGAAATGAACATACTTCGTAAGAAAAGTTTCTTTGAGCTGGAAATTTCCATTACAGCAGATAACATTAGCAAGTAGCTTCCCAGGTGCAGTTTGTTTGACTTCTCTCACTGTGACAGAAACTGGACACCAGGGCAAGAAAGCATATTTCCACAGTCCTACTGCTGGTAGTTGGCATTGGTTCTGAGTGTGTGGGCCACCCATTCCCAGAAGATCCTTTCTGGATTTGAAAAATACTCTGAACACAGACGATGAGAGAGAGGGCAGCCTACCATACTCAGATGATGAGAGAGGAATGATGGATGTTAAGCCCTATTATAGAGAAGAAGTCATGAGGGAAGAATTTCCCCTAGCATCTTCACTTCACTTTCCATTGGGATGAAATACGAGCTTGTTAGGGTGCCTTTTCTTGACAGGAAGCAGAGTAAAAGGGTTGTTTGGGTTGGTGTTTATCTGCCTCTCCTGGCAGGAAGAGAAGGCTCTTTGTCTCTTTCTATCCCTTCATAGCAGAGAGGAGGGAGAATGAACTGATGAAGCAGAGTTCAGTAACAGATAAGAACTGACCAGATGCTTGTTCCCAATATATTATGAACTCAAAAAGATTGAGTTCTGCTCTTAGTTTTGAACACATTGGAGTTCATTGGAGTTGCTCTCATTTACATTAGTAGTGTATTTGGCCCGCAATGTTCAGATGAGTTTGAAATTAGGCAAAATACGTTCACGAAACCATGCTTATAATAACTTTGACTAAATTGCGCTTCTCTCCATTTTCTCAGGAAAGGCCATGTCTGGTCATTTAGAAATAGTATGTGACAACATTGAAACATAAATCATATGATGAACTGCTAAGAACCATTCACTTAATATCATGATCACCCTGTGAACAGATTAATGAGCAATAATTTTCTGATGATTAAACTGCTTTAAAGTATCTGTGCACTCATACATCACTAGAATGAAGTTGCCACATCTAAAACATGCATTATTCATTACATTCCAGTACTGCATATTGCTGTCTATGAGTTGCTTCATGTTATAGGAACTTCTCTGAATCATCGTATGGCTTCAGCTTTACTCTCTCACCTGACAACACAATCTGTGCATTTGTAGTGGTTTGAAATAGGTGTCTCCAAATCACAGATATCTTAATTAGAAATATAATAATTCGTTATCTTTAAAAGTATAACATAATAGATATGATGGATGGACAATTAGCACTCAGTGTTTTAATCGTATACTTAGTGTAATATATTACTTATAATAAAATTACCAGTTATAGGAAAACTCTAATCATTTGCTCAAACCACCAATCTCAGAATTAGGGATAGGGAAGCAGGTTGGGTAAAATGAAGATGAACCTTTGCACAAAGCACAAGCTGAACTTTCATTCAAGCACAATTCAGCAAACCTTTCCCCATAGTTCATTTCACACCCTTCTATAGTTCCTGGGTCCTCCAGAAGTAAAGAGGCCAGACTATCATTGCATACTTGCTAATATATTGTGATAAAGCACTGCCTGATGGTGTGCAGTTTTCCAGCTCCTCCCCAAAACCACAGCTGCCAATCAATTAATTCTGTAACCTCCATAGCCTCACATCAGTTAATTCTGCACTGCTTGAGCTCCTCCATAAATTAATTTTGCACTCCTCCTTTTCTGTATCAGTTTTTGCAATCACCCTGAGGACTAGGTGTGAAGGTTGCTCCAGTGGGTTTTCTTGATTTCCTACAAGGTTAAGGAGGCAAATCTCTCAAAGTCCCAACCCGGTGAATTGTTCCAAGTTGAGTGCAATCTGAATCATCTAGGCTGTTTCAGATAATTCACTTGCCCTGAAAGAAACTGACTGTTTGTGTCACTGATAAATTTGATTGAATTCAAGCAGGCTTGATCATTTTGTGGGAAAAGTGTCAAAAGAACTGCACCATCTTTACTGGTTATTTTTCACAGTTTTGCTTAGTGAACCTTCACTTGTGCTTGGAGAATGCCAGTTGACCACTTGAGTGATGGGCTAATGTCCTCAATAGCTGGATAAACCAGCAGAGAGATTTTAGGACCAATATTGATGAGGCTTGCAAACCATGGTTAGACAGGAAATGATTAAACCTTCATTCTTGGGATATTCACAACCTTACCAGTTATTGTCATGACCATCCACCTTCTCCCGTAATGTTGAGAATGACCACCTCAGCTACACTTGTTTATACATAATTATATAAGGCACAGGAGAATACAGAGCATATAAAACAATAAATATTACATGCATAGAGGGGTTTCCCTGTTCTTGTAGTTAATTGACCTTCCTGAAAGGCAGTATTCTTCTGTCAACCTATGCTGTCTACACCAGGGGTTAAACTCGCTTAAATATGCCACTCCGGGATGTGGATTTTTCACACCCCTGGGCAATGTAGCTAGGTTAACCTAACTTTTTAATGACCTGGCCTTAGTGAGGTCCCTAGTTTTGATACACGTGTGGTCAGGTTTGTAGAGCTCGTTCGAGCCTTCCTGCTCATCGCTGTCCTTCCCATTAATCATAATGCTAAGGACTATTTCTCAGCTGATTGCTCTGTGTTTATGTAAAATGGGACCCTCACAAAGCTTGTTTTGTATGTATGTCACTTAAAACTCTTCTCTACTGATTTAAAATTACCTAATTTTTGGAACATGAATCCGCATTTATGCTGCAGGTTTCTAACTGGGAGAGCAATCTACAGCTGCTACCAACTGCTAGGAGAAGTTGCACACAAAGACTCAATACGGGTATTGTTTTAACTCTTGTAGTAATGCTTCTGTATTTCTTTAATGTGCAGCCCCTGTGCTTCCTGGGGCATATCAACAAAGTCAGTCCCAAGGGTATGGATACATGCACCAGACCAGTATGTCGTCTATGAGATCGATGCATTCACAACCACATTCAGCAGGTTTGGTGAGTATTCAATTGAAAGAATCAATTCTTTCAGTGCTCCCCTCTTTAGATATTGTAAATGTCCTGTAAATATAAATGCGCTGGTACCCTTGCAATCCAGAATTGAGAACCTTTAGAAATAATTATTCTTCTGGATTCCATTATATTTTACTTATCTTCAAATTAAAGAAATATTTTTGACTTTTTTCTCGTGTGTGCTCCAAAGAACAATGAAATTATCTATATTATTCATATACTCTAGAAAACAGAAAATGTTGAGCTAGCATTTTTCACACAATTAACTAAATAATGACGGTTCAATTTGCTGTTGTTTTTAATCTCTCTGACCAAATAGACACACAGAACTTTAAGGCTGGAGGCAATTTATAGTTCTAACAAGGCCATGTTTGTGCTTTTGCAGGTGAACCTTGTTTTTAGTAGGTATAGCTAGCTATGGCATTGGATGTTAATGAGGACTTACAAAAGATTTCTGAAAATTGGGCTTGTGCATATTTGTTTGCGGCTTTGATTTCTTTTCTTAAGATTTTTTTTAAAATTACTAATATTTTTGACATTTCTTACTGTGGTAGTGACTGGAGGCCAAATATATCAGAGTCCCATTGGTTGTTACCTTAAGACTATCAGAAATGTCAGCTCTGGTCTTCCCTTTTTTTTTGCTAGCAGATCTACAGGGTCTCTCAGAGGAGGTGTATTTGTTAGCTCTCCCACCTTAATTGAAGTCACAGGGATTGAATCATTAACAAAGTTTAGAGCTGGCCAGGAAATGGAATTTCAGTTCCATGAAATAAATTGAGAAGTATTTCAGAAGTGTTCTCGTCCCAGATCAGAACAAAAAGCTAAAAATGCAAACATTTTCACAGAACTAAAATTCACCATATTTTGTTTCAGAAACACCAGAACACTCCCCCGGCAGAAACATTTTGGTATTTTCAAACTGAAATGTGCTGCCCAGCTCCCTGGCTGCCTGTCCGAGCAGCCATGTAAGCAGGGAGCTGGGCAGCCTCTCTGCCTGGGAGCTGGGCAGCCCACCTAGAGATCTGCAGAGGAAATGGGAATCTCAGTGAGGTGGGCAGCCTGTCCATCTTCCTGGTAGGCAGCTGGGGAGCTGGGGTTTCCTGGAAACCTGACTGCCCACTTGGTAGGCTTCCAGGACTGCCTGGTTCCCTGGGTGACTGGTTCCCGGGCTTCCTATCATCATGATTGGTGGCCTGCCAGATTGCCCATCTCAATTGCATAACTTTCACTTTCTTGGTGCTTATTATATCACCACTTCTCTCATTCTCCACTCATCATAGCTGCTGTCTACACTAAAAATATTAAGGAAATCTTCAATCATGGCACTAGCACTGTATAGCTCCAAACGATGGGAATTCTATCGTTGACCATCTGCCAGTGTTTCCACCACCTCGTTCTCTTGAACTGCTTAGAACAGCTCTCCCTGATACGGGCCTCACTCTAGCAAAGCCAATGGAACTACTCACATGTTTAGAGCTAAGCTTAAGTGATTCACTGCTTGGACCAATTGTGCTGAAAACAGCTGGAGATGGCAAGTGATCTCCACTAAGGCTTTCAGTATTGCTACGACCTGGGTTGTGGAGCCAGGTAGTGACAATGCGAATGGTTTGTTAAAATTCTCATCGGGTTCAGCTCAGAACGCTCTAGGGGAAAGTGGAAATCATTCCAAAGAGTGACGATCATTCCAAAGCTTAAAGGTAATTGCAAGGCTTTTGGAAAGCAAATCCCATAATTCTAGTTGCTTTTCCTTTATAGTTGTTCTATGTGCAAAGCAGTGTTGCAGCTGCCATAGCTGACAGCAGCTCAGAGTGGAGAGCAATCATAAAACTGATGGGTGACCTGGTTGAATACATGTATCAGCCCATATCTGGCCTGTGAGCTGGGAATATCACAAATGTGCTTTAGCCCTTATATGCAGATAATTCTCATTGCTCGCAATGGGTGTTTTGTGTATACAATGACTACAGATTCATGCCTTTGATACCAGATAAAGGAGTCAAGTGAATAATTGACTGACTTTACAAAACCCCCAACCCTTTTCTTATACTTTTCTGTGCTCTCAGTACTTGTTTAACTTACTTTTGATTAAAAGAATAATTCTTCACTTAAATGCATTTTTATAATCCCTTATTTGAGTAAGGTAAACTGCACTCTGAAGCGATAATTAGGTACTAAATGCTAACAAGGTTATTACAAAAAATTTTCCTGACAGCCATATACCACCTAATTAGGTGTTAAAGCCATAAATTTGGGTTTCTCGGTGGCATTAGGGGCCCTAATAAATT
Organism: Emydura macquarii macquarii; assembly: GCF_026122565.2. Classification (NCBI taxonomy): domain Eukaryota; kingdom Metazoa; phylum Chordata; order Testudines; family Chelidae; genus Emydura; species Emydura macquarii. Next base: position 39,885,985 of record NW_027132559.1, on the reverse strand, counting down.
TTTTTAAACTTTGGAGTTACCAGTTTGTCTTTACAATTTTGCAGCACTGTGATGCTGTCAAGCTGGTTAAAAGAAATCACATACCTAGGAATTAAAATGCATGGCCAATGGCTGACTCCTTATGAGGTCCTTGCCCATGGCACTCATTAAATGGATTAAAAGGTGACAAAAGGTCGCTAGAAGCATTGGAACACTAGAAGCGCTACATCGGTGCAGCTGCACGGATGCAGCTGTGCTGCTATAGCTTGTCTGGTGAAGACACTCTATGCCGACAGGAGAGTGCTCTCTCGTCAGCATAATTCCTCCTCCTCCGTGAGAAGCGGGAAGCAGTGTCAGCAGAAGAGCATCTCCTACTGACATAGCGTTAGTGTGGACAGCACTTAGCTTGCTGTAACTTGTGTTGCTCAGGGGGATGTCTTTTTCACACCCCTGAGTGACGTAAGTTAGATGGACTTAAGTCAATGGTTCCCAACCTGTGGCCCGGGGATCAAAAGTGGCCCACGGGGGCTTTCAAAGTGGCCTGCGGCTCCCCTCCTGCTGGCTGCAGAAGGGAGCCACTGCCTAAGGACCCAGGCGGAGCATGTTGCCACAGGGCTAAAAGACCCTGGCTTTAGCAGGGGGCACGGCAAAGTACTCCACCTAGGTCCATAGGCACTAGGGTTGCTGCTTGAGTCAGAGGGAGGGGAGCACTGATCTTTTGTCCTCCTGACTGCAGAAGGGAGCCACTGCCTAGGGACCCAGTTGGAGCGTACAGGGCTACAGGACGCGTGCGGTTTCCCTGCTGCTGCCAGGGGGACAGCTTCCTCGCTGAACTCCTTCCATCTGTCTGCAGTGGGAGGGGAGGGGGGGCCTGCTGGCAGAGACTGGTGACCCTTCAGGGTTGTGAAAATGATATCTGTGGCCCTCGAGCCAAAAAGGTTGGGAACCACTAACTTAAGTGATAGTGTAGACCTGCCCTAACTGATAGGTCTCAAAATGTAACTGTAGATGGGGAATTGTCATTGAGCAGGTCTGTTTCCAATGGGGTCCTGCAGAGATCACATCTGGGCCCTATGCTATTTAACATTTTTATCAATTATCTGGAAGAAAACAAAATCATCATAGATAAAGTTTGCAGCTGACACAAAAATTGGGGGAGTGGGAAATAATGAAGAGGACACGTCACTGATTCAGAGCAATCTGGATCGCTTGGTAACTGGGCGCAAGTAAACAATATGCATTTTAATTTGGCTAAATGTAAATGTATACACATAGAAACAAAACATGTAAGCCGTACTTACAGGATGTACTACTCTATCCTGGAAAAGCAGTGACTCTGAAAAAGATTTGGGGATCATGGTGGATAATCAGCTGAGCATGAGTTCCCAATGCGACACTGTAATCAAAAGAGCTAATGTGATTTTTGCATGCATAAATGGGAATCTCAAGTAGGAGTAGTGTGGTTATTTTACCTCTGTATTTGGCACTGGTGTGACCATTCCTGGAATACTGTGTCCAGTTCTGGTTTCCACATTTCAGGAAGGATATTGATAAATTGGAGACAGCTCAGAGAAGAGTCACTAGAATGATTAAAGGATTAGAAAACATATTTTATAGTGATAGTCTCAAGGAGCTCAATCTATTTAGCTAAACAAAGAGAATGTTAAGGGGTGGCTTGATTGCAATCTATAAGTACCTACCTGTTGAGCAAATATTTGATAATGGGCTCTTCAATCTATCAGAGAAAGGTATAACATGATCCAATGGTTGGAAATTGATGCTAGTCTAATTCAGACTGGAAATAAAGCATACATTTTTAACATTGAAAGTAATTAACCACTGAAAAGTTTAAGGGTCGTGGTGGATTCTCCATAATTGACCATTTTTAAATCAAGATTGGATGTTTTTCTAAAATATCTGCTTTAGGAATTATTTTGGGGGCAGTTCTAAGGCCTGTGTTTTGAAGGAGGCCAGACTAGATGATCATAACAGTTCTGTTTGGCCTTAAAATCTATGAATCTATGTTTCATGTCCAGAAATGGAGAAATTACATTTTTAATTAAATGATTTCTTTCTTGAAATAAAATATAGGAAGGATTAAATGCACCTCAGCGTGTGTTAATCAAATGTGTACCATTGTTTTGTTAAATGAGTATAAAGATATAGTAAAGAAAAAGTATATAAAGCAAAATACAATTTACAATAGGGAGACTGACCATGCAATTCTAGACCACTGCTACCCAGTATATAGCCCAGGAGTTGGTTTTCTGCTGTGCAGTGCATTCTCCCCTTCTCTGACATTCAAAACTCATCTACAGAGAATTCATTTAGAAGGCAGAGGAGATGTAGGGCCACTAAATCTGTTTCTAGCATGGAAGCAGTTATAAGGAAACACACCTTACTATAAATCTAAGATACATGCCCAACAGGTTGGATATGGCCCACTTTTGTGTTTCCTTCTGATGGAACTTCCATCTGTGCTGAACTTAAATTTTCATTTTTTAAAAAATGTGATTGATCTAAACCATGTGAACATGAAACAGTCTAGTGTTATCTTCCTAAGTTTCTAGGTAGACAGCCTGATGATCTCTCTTAAAGGGTTTGATTGATCTTATTGGGTGTTCACCCCAAAAGCCAACATACCAGCCAACATTAGCTGTTTTTACCATTGATCATATCAGCAGAAACATCCAGCTAATATTGTTGGATAGAGTGAGACATAGAAAAAAGCTCTTGGGTCAGTGGAATACTACCAGTGATTCCTGGGCTGCTCTTGCCTTCTGCTGAGAAACAAAGAAGGAGAAGGAAAGTAGATGAATCCCATGACTTTTTAAATGAGCAGATCCTGCAGCTTCAGCAGCATTGGGGGAAATTTGAGGAAGGTTCATTCTCCAGCTGATGTATAAGGATCACCTTGTCCTTCAATGCTTAACAGAGAATCCATTCTCTGAGTCTAAAACTGCTTTTTAATCTTTCATAGATGACAAGGTGTTCATATAAGTATATGAAATAAATATTAAACTTAGGAAGGGAATATAGTTGACACAGGAGTAGAAGGATTGGGACGTTTAGTTAATAATACTAGATGATATGCTTAACTGAAAATATTGGGCTTGGAATATGGCTTAACTGGAAAAAATGGACCTGGAAGGTAATTGAAAAGATAGGAGAAAATCTTTGAAGGAAAACCCCCAATTACCAGGGATGGTCTTAAACTGGCTTTAGGAAAGAAGGAAATTCAGGAAACAGGTACTATAATCACATAGTTTCCAATAGATAAGGTATAAAACAGTAAACTCTTAAAGGGTTTGTTACTAGTGTTTTCCTGACCAAGTTGTAGCCATCCAAAATGGGTTTGAGCACCTAGTCCTGTTGTAATGTTGATCAATGCTTATAACTGTGTGTTGTTATATGGGCATGATGATTGCAAAAATGCATTTAAGGTATTTTTGGAGGAGCTGTATAAATACAATTTGACCTTTAGATTTAATAAAGGAATTCATAATTAAATTGGTGTTCTGATGATAGCCTGTATTAATGGTAATAATTCAATATGTCCGGAAAGTAAATGGAAAACTTATTTCAATAAAAACCACTGATAAACTTTGACAGTCTCCACAACCCCTTTTATTTGCTGTCCATAAACATTCATGTGAGTAAAATTTTGTTCCAAAAAGTGCTCACAAAAAGATAAATGATCACAAATACTTATATATTTGTGCATGAATGCTCATGCAGATTTTATGTGTACATGAATAGTGGTGCAAATACATACTCACGTGACTATTCCCACCACAAGTATTTACCCCATCATCTTAAAATGTTATCTGGCCTTGTCTTCACTAGGGAAAAAAAGGTGTGTTCGTAACTCACGTTAGCTAACTTGTGGTAGAATCCTAGTGAAGATGAGGCAGTTTGTAGTGTTTGTGTGAGGTGGCAGGTCATATTCGTTAACTTGAGTTAAGAACACATCTTTTTTCTTAGTGAAGACACAGCCTGTTTGGGATCATCCAAGCAGGGACAGAAACAGTACTATGTGATTTATACGGCCAGTAATACAACATGGATAATTAACTATGGTTAGTAACTACTCAAAGCATCAGTTGTGATGAGTATTTCCAGAGTGAAATGTGTTGTCATGAAGAGTGTATAACACATATGTTCATAAAAATCAGCCTCATTGTGACTGAATTTGCTGAATAAATCATTTGATACAAATAGTCCACTTGGTTCTATTCAGCACATACCCCTTAGATAGTATAGACTGCATTCTCTCTGCATATGGGTTTGAATACTATATTTCAGCTTAATAAAGATGGTGCTTTCTCTTGGTGTGTATGTGTATGAGAGAGAGAAACTATGTCTGTCAATGGTGGATTCTTCATGGTTTTGTTTATTTTCCTTCAACAGAGAACATACAGAGCTATGTATGACTACAGTGCTCAAGATGAAGATGAAGTTTCCTTCAGGGATGGGGACTATATCATCAATGTGCAACCAATTGATGATGGCTGGATGTATGGTACTGTTCAGAGAACTGGGAAAACAGGAATGCTTCCAGCAAATTACATTGAGTTTGTTAACTAATTTTTGTCCCTAGTCCTTTGAGCTTTGTTTTGATTTACGCAAAACATAACCCTTTTGAAACAAAAAACTCAGAAGAAAATTTTAAGACCACATGTTCATTATTTTATCGCTAATATAACAATCTGATATAAAAATCACAATCTGACATACATAGCCAAACAGTATTGCTTGTAATAATACTTGGTAAGAACAAAAGACATATGTGGAAGCCCGGTGCTGCCGATTATGTGAAGGTTTCCATTGATTAGCTATAAAGGAGAAATGTCTTTTCCTAGATTCACTTTTTAAATATAACTATAACATAGACTCTTTTCTTATGTTACTTGGAAATCACAAGAGGCTAATACTCTCAATTTAGTAGCACATTCTAATAATTTTTAAAGCTGTTCAACATTTGAGCATTTAACGTCCCAGTAAAAATGATGACTGGGTAATTCAGCCTTTTAAGTATCAGCAGATAATATCCTGGTAAAAATCCTACTGCCCAGCAGCCTTATAAGAAACAAAAAGTCTGTCTTGACAGTGAAAGTTCCCAACTCTCACTTGCCCACACAACTGCACTCATTCTTGGGTCTTACATTTGCTGTCCTTCATGACTGTGCTCTTATCTCCTGTCAGTTTTGCTTGCTTCCCAGTCCATCAGTTTTGATTGTGCCTTGATTCCTGGCAAATCTATGTCTTTTCCACAGAACATTTCCCACTTACTGTCCAGAGTGCAGAGCCAAATTGCCACCTCTTCTATTTCCCTTAAATAATAGCTGAGAGACAAGGTGGGTGAGGTAATATCTTTTATTGGGCCAAATTCTGTTGGTGACAGAGACAAGCTTTCAAGCTTACACAGCTCTTTTTCAGATTTGAAGAAGGATCTGAAATGTAAGCTCAAAAGTTTGTCTCTCTCACCAACAGAAGTTGGTTCAATGAAAGATATTACCGCACCCACCTTGTCTCTCTAATATCCCGGAACCTACAAGACTACAGCAACATTGCATTTATTAAATACTACTTAATGTTTAGACAGCGATGTCCATCTTCAAAGACTGTACAAAATTTTTCCATTACTTCCTTTATCCTTAACTATCCTGCTGTAAATAGCCAGTCTTAGGCCCAGGTGCTATGTGGCCTCATGAAGCATATAGCTACATCCTTCATTCTTAACACAAGTGACTTGCTTAATATCTGCTTTGCTGATCAAACTGATGTACAACCCCTGCTGCAGGGGAGCCCTGCACCTGTGTAGAGAAGTGAAGAGGAGCTCTGATTTTATGATACATTGGAGTTCAATGGCTTTTTGCTTGAGATCCTTCCAAAACATTGACGCTATTTGTGACATCACTGGGTTGTCCAAAAATGGGTTATATGTTCAAATGATTAATGAAAGACAAACATCATTGACTACTATTGACTTTGTTTTTTCTCATAACTAGCATCAAAGCAAAAACTAAACAAACAAACAAAAATCTTATCAAACCCATTCCAGCTTCCTCCCAAAACCAAAAAGAGGAAAAGCTGGTGAATATTATGAGGAAATTAACAAAAGGAAAGCTATAGACTATGTTTTAACTCCTAAGATTGATCCTTAGATCCAACAATATCCTTCATTCCTGCATAAAAAATACTGGATTCCAGGATTCAGTACCAAAACCGGAAACATTATTGTCCCAAATTGTTTATGCAAAAGATTCCATTTGGCTTTAATAATACTTCTGTTCTACCTTAAACTACATTCAAAATAAGATGAAGAAGGAAAACGAAGGTGACTCTGTTCTCTTCAGCTTTGGATCAGCTATGCTATTAGTAGGAAACAGTATAAACAGGTCTGATCATTTTGTTGCCGACAAGCTGTTGGGTATTTTATTTCTATTGACCAGTGGCTTGTGGGGTCACGACTGAAGGATCCAGTGGGGCACAACAGCTAGTCGCAAAATCACACGGTCCCGATCCTGCTCATTGGGCTCTGGGTGGATACAGTGTTCCTCCTTTGCCGTTCTCTTACAAGATCAGGTCCTAAGTCAGAGGGAGCACAATATCATGTAAAGTGTTATGGACAAGTTGGTGCCCATGTACGTGTGTGTGTGTGTAGGTGGGTGTGTGTTAAAGGAACGAAATGTTTTTTCTGTATCCAGATGTGAATTAAAGATGGTAGCCATACAATAGCCATCCAAAGTTTTGAAGCTGCACTGGCCTTCCTGTATGTTTTCTTTTTTTCAAAATGGAACTAAATTTATGCGATGTTTATGGAGAACTTTCTATTTCTGATTTTAAAAAGTCAGCATGCATGCATTATTTCATTTAACAATAATGAAGGAAGGCAGTAAGTATTCATTATGTTAAAAGCAACCTGCCAGTGCAAGACACCTGCCAATTCCGCTTTGCATACATTTAAAAGGCAGCAAGCTTCTTCACTTCCATTGTATTGTTGCTAAGGGAGAAAATCCCAAGCTGCAAGATAGAGAACAGTACATTGCTATGATTGTGTTTTTTTTAAAAAAGAGTAGTCCATAAATATTGAAAAGTAAGTGGGACAAGTGTATTTTCCTGTCAGACAATGAACGTCAAGGATGAAGCTCCCCAGGAGCAATGAACTTCAGAGAGTGATTAGAAGCAAGAAAAATTACTCTATAAAAGTGAAAACCAGATGTTCCATGTTTAGGCACCACTGCTCTACGTCACTGTGGTTTTAAAATTTTGCAGAAGACTTGGGAGTTTTGCACGTGGAGCAGCTGCAGCAACAGGCCCTTATTCTTTTTTGGTGTCTTCCGAATCGAATTTGATGGCTTGGCAAGTCAAACAGCTTCTTTTAAATTGTTGACACTTTTAAGCTTAGCCTAAATGGGATCTGAAAAGCAGTCTATTTCCGTGTCAGTCGTCATCCCCAGCCATCAGCAGCAGGTGGGAGAATCACAATTTAGAACAGTTGGTAAATTTTTCTGGTGATGCTTGACGCAGAACTGGATATCACTTGCTGCTGTGGTTGTATTAGCTCCGTAGTGCTGACAACAGTAAACATAAGTTGTCAGTATGCTAAACGGATATGAATTAGAAGAAACATAGGGAGCAGATGTGTATAGCAGCAAGTTGCCATTTTTAGTCTCTTTGGGGGAAAAAACAAACCCCGTAGGCACACTAGCAGTCTTCTCAGTTTGGGAGATGGATATCTAACACTATTTATGGTAACAAGCTAAATCAGGAAACAAGTATTTTATGAAGTTAGAAGAGTGTTATGCTAAACAATGGAAATAAAACTACCTTTAGGAATCTGATTATCCTATAGCCTGGCAAAGCACCTACAGCAATTTGCAAAATAAAAAAGGTCAAGAAAACAAAATAGTATGTGAATCATGTTTCTCCTGAGAATGGTATAGCAGCATAATTAATATGTTCAGTTTAAAATTATTTGTTTGCATAGGCAATTTTTTGTAATGCATGCTGTTAGCAATTCTTGTTCATTTGGAATGATTTTCTGGTTTTTGATATGTGGCTAAATGAATTCTAATTATAGAGGTTGTTGTTACCAGTGCTACCCAGTATTCAAAGTGATTAGGACCTGGTTATCAAAATGTTTTATGAGAACTACAACTTGGGATCCATAGACCCTCAGCTCATCAACAGCAATTTGCAAGTACAATTCTTACAATGAGTTTGTGAGGCCCTTCTAATATGCTGTGGAATGTAGGGATGAGTAAATGCCAAACAGCTTTTTCCACCTTTAAATTGTCTGACAAGCAAGGAAGCTAAAACCTAATTCTTTTATTTTACCACAATGTATCACCCTTACTCCATACTCTGCTCATGTGAACTGTGTCTCATTGGGGAGGAAAATGTCTTCTTCTGGAGGCAATCATCTCAGAATTCCATAGTTCAGCTTGGAGTTCACTCATCCCTATTTAAGTGTTAGAAAAATAAAGGCATGATAATGTGCTATTATCTGTGAAGAACACAAATATAAATATAATACAGTATATAAGATATTAATACACGGCATCTTGGTGTTCATTATACTTACTTCCCAGTTTAACCTTTTTTCTGAACAAAGCTGCATGGATACTGGATACAAAGCTATGGATACTGCAGTTGTAATGTTCTATTCCAGCACATTAGTATTTAATGTTGAAATGGGGTTCTCATGACCACACTAACATACCATACACCTTTTAAGCAAGGTTAGGGCTCGAGAGTGAATCACTTCAGTGCATTATATTCTTGATATGTGTGTCCTTCCTAAGCGTGCAGTGGGGATTTGGAAGACCTCAAGTGCTTGGGCATGAAGTTAATTTTAGTATTTTTATATAGTAATTTTAGTATTTATTATATAATGTCAGCACATCACCTTTCATTATAAAACAATCACAAACATAGAAGTGTTTGGCAGAATGTGATATAAAGAATTAAATCTGCTAGATTTTAATTGTTTTCGATAACATTCTGTATGAAATATGGAATGAACTTTAGTTAGTAAATATTTAAATAGCATACTGAATTGGGCTAAAGATGCTATCTAAACATAGATCTCCATACGACTACATACACTCCATCCTGTGCTTTGTGCTGGCAAATACAAACTGCTGGTGAGTTAAAAGGATAAAACATTCTACTGTACTTTAGCAATCATTCTCCAATTCTTATGCCATAGAAATCCCACCTCCAAATCCCATCATCCCTCTGAAAGAAAACTTGGAGCTATATTTCTTTCTTGAATTGCCTGCACTTATTACAGTATATTCAAAGGAATTTCATATGCTTTTGTGTCCAATATATAGAGTTTGCATATTGTATCTAAGTTGTAATATGGTTGCTGTTGAAACTTTTTTATTTTATTTTAGGAGGAAAATAAGTTATATACTGTAGCATTACAATCATATCTAGTTCAATATTACAAGTTGCTAAACTCTCAGAAAGCAGCATTGACTGTATTAATGTTGATTAGCATGGTGTGGAAACTCTCTCAGCTGTTGGTTTTTGCAGTGCGATATAAAAAGAAAAAATGAACTGCTGAACAGTTTGACTTATATTTGCTTAAAAGTGTGTAGAGTTCTAGTTACTTTGCAAAACTGTATGTTTTGGGGAGTATATGGTTATGAAGGAAACACTTGTTTTTTCAAAGGACAGGGATTATTGCTGGATCATATGATGTATCAACATAATTTGGCTTTTGTTATGCAAAAAGTTAACACCAGCTATTAAAATATATTTTAGTAGAAATGCTTTAATTCCTGTGTTTTCCTCTGCACTGTGAATCTTTAAGCCTTGGTGGACTAGAGCAACATCATGCTGCCCAAAATACTAACCTATGCAAACTAGTTCACATTTTATTTGATGTCACAGTGGATGTAACATTACATAATTTATTCTGCATAACATACAATGTCATTGAAATAAAATATTAAACCCAGGATCATGTATGTATTATATTAATAAACAAAACACATCAAAGCTACCATACCCATTAATATAGGTTACGCAAGTTAATTGTTTATTGCTTCAACCAAGGATGCTTTGTATTTTTTAACATGAATGAAGATATAGTCATATTTGGCTCAACTTTGGTCACTAAAAGTGTTTTCCTAAAACAGTATTTTGTTCCATGCACTCTTCAGGAGGTTAACATGCTTTCTTCAGTCTCCATTTGTAACCCATCAACAGGACATTAATTTCTCATTTCATCACCCCTGGTTTGCTTAAATAAATGCACATAATAAGTAAATGGAGTTCTCTGATTTGACTCATATTGGCTGCTGTTCCTTGAATTGGTGGCTGGTTAGGCATGTTCTCATTACAGCATATTGCCAACCAAACAAATTGGATTACTGTCTTTGTTATGATAATTCACAACAAATCAAATCAAGGGCACTTGCTCACTTTAATTCACTTAGATTAAATTGCTTTAAAAAATCCCAAGAATAAATTCAATTTAAAAAAATCACCATCTAATGTATATTGGATCTGCTAAAACTGTATGGTAGTAATATGTTACTTTGCCTAGTTGTGAATTTTATCTATTTTGGTATTAAATGCATGGTCTTATCTTCTCCAGTGGTAACTTTCAATGTTTAGAAACCATTATTTTAAAAAATAAAAGGCTATTAGCAAAGAATGAATAGAAATGAAGCAGATGATTGGCATGCTCCAGGAATTAGTTTTGGGAAGTTCTAAGACCTGTAAGATCTATATAGGAGGTCAGACTAGATGATCACAATGGTTCATTCTGGCCTTAGAATCTATGAAGAGCTGGTATGTATTCCAGCCAAATAATATATGCCATTATACAATGTTTCTCAGTAGAAACATACATTATAATTTTCTATGATGTTTCAGAAAGTATGGTGCATTGATTCTTCCCTCCAAAAGGCTTTGTATATTAGGGATGCCCTGATATAACAAACTCCTCCTTTTATACTGTAGCACACATCATTTTCTAATGGGAAAACCTTACGATGCTCCTAATCAGAGTGCATTTAACTTGCAATTCCAGTGCATAATCTGTTAAAGCAGCTGGAGCATCAGAGTTTTTCTTTCTATCCTAAATATATAAATCAAGCAAAGATAAGGACATCAAGTTGGAATGAAGAAACACTTCAAGTTCTCCATGTCTTCATTGCCTCCACAGAGCTCTACTAAAGAATCCATGTGCCTTGGAACTTTTTAGAGCAGTAGCTGGCAATTAGAGGGCATTCATAAATCTCTTGAGCTCTACATTCCATAGGCTAGGGACATATCTACATATCACTGCTTCTAACACTGTCTCAGTTCCTTTCTTTCACAGAACCAGTTCTCCCTTTCTCCACTGTGTTAGTGTGCAAGAATCCTTGTAAAACTACTCTTAAATAGTGCAGTTAGTTAAAAATGTAGGCCCTGCTTCAGAAAAGCACTTAAGCACGTGCTGAAATCTCATTGACATTGATGAGACTTTAGCACATGCATGCCTAATGCTTATCTAAATAGGGAGGGATTTAAGGGATTCAAAGCTTTCCTGAACTAGGGCCTTAGGCTCAGACCTCTTCATTAAATCTGGGCGGTAGGAGGAAATTGAGAGGATGCCCCCAGAAACTTTTCAGATGGTATGCACAGCTGACCCACTCTCATTTTAACTTAAAATGTCATGACGGAGGGGCCACCGGGCTAAATTTCAGTGATTGGCATTGCAAGCTGGTGCACAAGGTCGCAGCTCCACTCAGGTTTGGCTCAGCCATCCTGTCATGACAGAAGGGCCATGGGGCCAAATTTCAGTGAGTGGTGTTGTGACCTGGCGTGCAGAGTTGCAACACTGTTTGGGTTTGGCCCAGCTTCCCCTCTGTCATGCTGGAGGAACCTCTGGACCAAATTTCAGTGAACAGCATTGCAACTTTCATGTGGGACTGCAGCGCTACTCAGGTTTGGCCCAGCAGCCAAATCTATATGATGCTACAACCCCACAAGCCAGGTCTCGATGCTGCTCAGTTTGGGGAGCCTCTCAAACTGCCCTTTTTGCCCCCACATCCAGGTGTATCTGTGCCCCAATTGGTGCTCCGACCAATGGTTCGCACCATGCATAACATGGAATTGGATGGTTCAGATATTTTCATTCATTTTGTATTGCCACAGCCTTTGCTAAGATGGCAGATCCATCTAAAAAAGTGGGGCTTAAAGAGCGTTTCCTTTGCCTTATTTCATACAAGCGTATATATTTTTAAGTTAATTTCATCTGTAGATATGTTGGAAGTGGTCTTGTGTTCACTATCTGTAAAGCACAGCCAAGCGAAAAGATGGAAATGTCAACTTTTTCTCAACATTATTCAAACATTTTTAAAAAAGCCAAATTCTCAATGCTATTCTTTTTCATGCCTCTTAATGTCAAAGGATTCAAAATTGATTCTTTAGGGAATTAGGACTTAAATGGCAGAAAAATCCCTAATGGTTTAAATCCATTTTAGCATTTTAATGTAAGAGACATACAAGAGAGAGAATGAAAATTAAAGGGAAGGTATTTCTATTATCTGGTGACTACAGATTTTCTTCTCCCAAACAAAGGCACTGTTTTCTTCTCCCAAACAAAGCATTGCAGTTGCACGGCTCAGGTCCAAATAACAATTCAAGATATTACCAGGGACTAAAAGGCCTTCATAAAGTTACTGTATACTTGATAGTTTACTTCCTGGTTACAAGCTTATGTCTGAGGGAAGCTAAAACTCTGGGATGTAAAATCATATATATGTATGCATATATATAGTATACAGTTTTATTTTTATATAAAAGATACAGTATGGTATGTTTACATTTGAATAGTCTAATCAGATATGTTATTCCAGAAAGAGAAGCGATTCACTGGACATGACTCTGTTGTTATATGATAGGCATTGGTTTGATTATGGAAGCAAACTGGGGATTAATATTAAAAGAAATGCATTACATTTTAGCATTCCCTGATTGCTGATTACAAATTATAACATAAGATTCCTTCTTTTCCTTCGTGCTTGGTGTTGGTAAAATCTACATTTTCATGGAGTGGCCTGTTTCTTGTACTAGAGAGAACTGCTGGTAGCTGTGCCAACTTGTTTCTAGAGGCAAAAACATGCGCACACATCTCTCTCTGGGCATGAACATCTGGTCCTTAAAATCCAGTGTGACACCAGTTGGGATAGATGATCTCTTGTGATCCCTTTCAGCCTTACACTTCCATGATTCTAAGCTCCCAATCTCTCTGCCTCCAGCAGCGAGCTTGCAGCTTGTACAGTTCTTCTTTGTTTCTACCAGGAACTTTACTGTGTTCCCTCTGTCCCTCTCCCCCCCTACACTTTCTTCCCTGCCATCCTTGTAGCCTATGGGATCCTGTCACTTTGGCCTTAGGGGAGAAGCCTTCAAGAAGTGTTTCAAGACACCAAGAGCAGTTTCTAGTTACTAAAAAGTTCCAGGACTCATCAGCTATCATAGCCAAACACTTTGAAGAACCAGTTCATCACAACAGTGTCTGACAAGCTGACAACATTTGGAACCTCCATGCAATTCCTCCACAGCACACCCTGGCCTTGTTATCACCCAATATGGCCTTCCTTTCCCTCCTCTGTGAAACCTGTTCAACACTAGTTCCTCAGTTTCAGTGCCCTGGGTCTCTCCAGCCATGCCCACTGCCCCTATGCAGTCCCTTTTGGGACTCTAGATTCAAGATGGAAACCTTAATTTTGTTCCTTCAGGATTTGTTCCCTCAGGACCCTCTGTGTTCAATGATCTCAAAGAGACCAGTCATCCAGCTCACTAGAAGTTCCCATGCATCGACTGAACAATACCAGCATACAGCCTTCTCACTTGTCCTTTCATCCCCCCAGTATAGTTTCCAGTTGCTGGTGACTGTAAGAAAGGAACACATCCATATTTTTCATTATCTGAATGACTTCCTAATCAAACTTTGCTCTTCCATCTTTCTCAAGCTCGTCTCAATCAAGTTATCACTTTCTTCCCTGATTATCAGTTCATCATCAACTGCTAGAAAAATCTCCATTTCTCTCTCAGAATCTGATTCACCTGGAAGTCAGATTCATGACTCAGGAGTACCTTGTCATCCTTCCAACCAGCACATTCTCTAAGATCCAGGACGTGGGCCCAGGCCCATTTTTCAAGTATGCAGATCCCAATTGCTCACCTCTGCAAACATGGTGCAGCGAGCTATCCTATGTATTGGGACCCCTTCAGTTCCTAAACCTCCTCAATTTCAGTTTATAAAGAGGAGTCCCTCTTCTGATGTGAACACACCGCACCAAAGTCCAGGGTTCTTAGAATGGTGACTATTGCAGAAAAATCTGACATCAGGGAAGCCTCTGATGTGTCTCCTCCCCGCAACTAGAATCATGTTGACTTTGACCAACATATGGACACCAGGTCTTTGTTGGCCTGTGTTGCAAGTGGGAATTCTAGCCAAGTATCATTGGTTTAGAACTGAGAATGGGCCCTGCAATTCTATACCTTCTCAACTTCACTTCTACTCCAGCATTTCACGCAGAAATCAACAATTGGAAGACAGCTGATTATCAACACCTTCCTGGGTAGCACAAAATGTTCCTCCTTCAGCAGAAGGGCTGTACACATCCTTTCCAAAATAGAGACAATCCTTTGGACCATCTTGACCACTTGTGTCCAAGGGTAGTTGAACAGATCGGCAGACTGACTCAGTGAAAGAACCCTAAACCAATCATAGAGTCATAGAATTTTACAACTGGAAGGGACCTTAAGAGGTCTTCTAGTCTAGTCCTCTGCACTCAAGGCAGGACTAAGGATTATCTAGACCATCCCTAAAAGGTGTTTGTCTAACCTGCTCTTAAAAATCTCTAATGATGGAGATTCCACAACTTCCCTAGGCAATTTATTCTGGTGCTTAACTATCCTGACAGGAAGTTTTCCCTAATGTCCCCCCTCAGTCTTCTCTTCTCCAGATTAAACAAACCCAAGTTCTTCATCAGTGATATGGGCCTTAGTTTTTGTAAAAGGTCTGCTCTAGGAATTATATTGGGGAAGTTCTATGGCCTGTGCTATACAGGACATCAGACTAGATGGAGCTGGCCTTGGAATCTATGAGTCTGTGTCCACACAGGGGGTTATCACTGACTGAGCTAAACTGGTGATTTTTAAATCAATTTCAGTTAAACTGATGCAATTTCTGTGTGCAGATAGGCCCTAAAAACTTTACATTTTAAGGGAAGAACACCAGATGTTAAAATGATCATGTGCTGATTATTTCCCTTCAAAAAATGTAAAGTTACAGCTGAACAGTAGAGTAAAATATTGCTTTATTGGCACCCTTTATTCCCCTGTACTATGCATAAAGGAGAACGGCATAACAAGAACCAATGGCTGGAAGTTAAAGCTAGACAAATTTAAATCAGAAATAAGATACACATTTTTATCAGCAAGGGTGATTAACCGTTGGAACAAACTCCAAAGCGGAGTGGTGGATTCTCCATCTCTGGATGCCTTCAGATCAAGACTGGGTGCCTCCCTGGAAGATACACATTAGTCAAAAAAGCTATTGGGCCTTTGTTATACAGGTCAGACTGGATGAGTAATGGTCCCTTAAAAATGTATGACAGGGAACCTATATCCTTCCTTCCCCATCAGTTGGGAGAGAAAGATCCAGACTGAAGTGATATCACTGCTCAGTCCCCTTCCCCTGAAAAATCTTGCTCAGTTTCTCCTATAAAAAGAACAAAATACTAATCTGACATTTCTAAGGAATAAGATGAAACAAGGGAAAAAAAAGCATTTAAAAACACCACTTTGAGGAGATGGCGCTTTTAAAAATATTTTGTAAAAGTTGTGTAGATGTTTAAACTGTTTCAAATGATACATAATAAATCATGTACGAATAGCAAAAGAGCTTTTATAACAACGATGTCCTGCACTGTTCATCACCTTTCCTCCCTACCAGTCACATAGAATTCTCACTGGGACATCTGTGTTTTCCTTTTGATAAGAAACAAATTCTTCCTATTGCATGAAATTCTTTAATCCTTTAATAACACGTTCCTATGCAACAATTTGTCTGTATAAACCATAAAGAAGCAGTAAAGGGAAAAAGGGATGAGGTCAGAGGAAGGGGTTGGTTTTATTTTAGGTTTTTTTCTTTTGGCTTTGCAGGTCATTTTTTCTATTTCAGCTGGGAAAACTATTGGGAATACATCTAGCAGTTTATCCAAGTGAAATTAAAATACAGACCACAGTATGATTTATAGGAAATGTGTCCATCTTACTTTTTCTTTAATCTCATCTTGGACTTTAATACTACTAAATCAGCACTTTAAAAATGTGTAATTAGAATGAGGTAGATTCTCATATGGTGTAAACTGACATACTTCTATTGAACAATGCATATTTAAAACAGCTGAGGGTTTGGGCTGATGTATTTCAAAAATGCAAGGTATGTCATTTTGAAAGTAATGTGGAGTAGATGAAAAGAAGCTCAGTTAGTACATCAATAAGCAGGAAACCTTGAAGGTTGATTTTAAGTTATTTTTTTCCCTAAACATAAATTGCTCTTCTATAAACTGTCTGGTATTTTTAAACTAAGACAAATCATCAATCTCCACCATTATCACTGGCCTTCCTCAAGTCCCTTTCGCTTTATCTGATTCCTGCTGCTTTCTCAGTCCCAGCACTTACTTTCCTCAAAGTCCATGTCTCTTTCTCACAAACACACATGGCCTTTCCAGACCTAGAACTACTAGCGTGAGAGAAGTGGGAAGGCAATGGCTCGAGGTAATTTGGGATGCTGGGATGGGGGAAAGGATTCTGAATCTGGGTCTGGGGAGTGGAGAATTTGGGAGAAGCAGGCTGGGAATGTAATTCAGTTAATCCAGTTCAGGTAAGTGATTCTGGAATGGAATCATTACATTATGGAGGGTGGGAACGGGAGTAGGGACCTGGGGAAAGCCACTTCTAGAAAACTTGTTAGCAGTTATGCTCAGTATCTGTCTTGGTCTCAATACTTTGGATCGCATCAGCACAAAAAAGTAATAGGAACTAAATGAGCATGAAAAGTCACATTGTTTTACATCAAATCTAAAGGTCTTCGATAATATAAAGTAAAATCTAGAGCACATTGAAACTTACCTCAAAATGGCCTTCATATTGCTTTTCCTATTGTTTGAAGTGCAGAGTGAGTTCCCTTTCATTTCCTCTTTGTGTCATTTCCTGCCATAATGTTCCATAGTATAAAGTAGTAGCCCTTGACTTCTGTAGAAACAATGAAACTGCAACAGATATTTCTCTTTGGGGATTTAAATGAGAGGGTCTTCTTTGGAGAAGAAGTGCTTTCCTAGAAGGACTGGTTAATAGACTACAATGGCAGAATGGTTAATGGTTAGTAGAATGGTTAATAGACTAGAATAGACAAGCAAGGCATTCAGTTCACCTTAATCTTTTGAACTTTCAGTGAATTGAAGGAAATAATGAAACAAGTCTCCTGGAGCAATAGTATGGAACAGATTCACAAAGAGAAGCAACCTCAGGACTCTCGATTCTTTGCTCTGGTGAAGCATTTTGTCTGAACAGCATTGAAAGAAACCAAGGAGTTGGTTGTAAAGTGGAATTCCTTCTTTGGAGCAAGTCCTCTGGTTAATGAATGTAAGGAGGGCATGGGCAGAGTGGAATGGAATTCAGGGTAAAACAATGGCAAAATTGGAGAGTGCCACACTTCCCCATATTGACATCATGATTTATCAATCCACAATTTTGTTCAGTGGCAAAATCCTATTTAACATAACTGGGTCAGGATAGGGTAATGAGAGCAAAAAGTCACATCCAGATACTTGGAACTCCAGCCAAAATAGAAAGTTAAGATTGAATAGATCAGTTGGATGGCTGTCTCTGTTACCAATTTTCTTTCACTTGTGGGAGATTGATAGATAATGACTGAAAGACACTATGAGGTGACAGTTGGTCAGTGACCTACAAGAAATAAACTGGTGGCTCTGAGCATGTCCCTTTCACAAATACAAACTTCATTATCTGGAAAAATCCAAAGCCTGTTCACATATCTGCATCTGTCTGATTTTAAATCATTATAACCAAATGTATTACTACTACATCTTCTTTCATATGGCTTGGGTAGGTAGCAATGATCACAAATTTATATCTAGGTTTGATGTCCAGCACACTGCTGCAGTAGTGAGATGATGAATGTTTTTCAGGCCCACTGGCAAAAGAACAAAGGGGACTCTCAGATATGATGTACTCCATTGTTTGTGACTGGTGACCACCGTCGCGTACGGGTGTTTGCTTCATTTTCCATTTAAAGAGGGTTTGTCCACATCTTCCATGAGATGTCCTGATGCACCAGTCTTTCAGACATAAATCAGAACCCGGTGGTTCCTTAGCAGGGTCAATGATGAGCTGTTTGTTTTGACTGATCATAATGCTCCATGTGGTTCTCCATTGAGCCTCTGTGTCAAGACTGAGTGTAAGGGTCTTGATACAGTTCCATAGTGGGTTGCGGGATTTTAATCTTATCTTTGGCAGGTTCTGCAGGTCATCATGAAACGGGATCCTTGTGTTTGCATTGGCATAGTTAAAAAAGTGAGAGGTCTGGGCAGCTCTTCTAATCTGTTAAGGCTGAATATGCAGTAGAACCAGGGGCCAATCAACTGGGGTCAATTTGAGCATTCCTGTGCACATAGTGTTACTGAGCTGAGTATCAAGGAGTTTAGTATGACTGCTGTGAGAACACATTGGCACACAGTAGAGTGTTCCAAGGCATTTGTTGCATTCGTAGGGTCCATGAACTGGAGCTCCAGGATGTTCTGGTCAGTTTCCTAAGAAGTGTGCACAAGACCTGACCTTATTGTTGGTGTTCTCGAGGTGTTATCAGAAGATCAAACTCCAGTCCAGTGTAACACCGAAATACTTTGGGTTAGCCTCATGACTGACACTCTCACCACAGAACTGCACATCGAGTTTGGTATTAGCCATTTTAATATTCAGATGGAAAGTGGTCACCATGGGGTTTTCTTGTGTTAGGCCTAAGTTTCCAGCATTGGAAATAATCAGCCATTATGCTAAGATCTCAGGTTAGGGTGCAGCTGATGGTATGGAGGCTTGTGTGCTGAGCAGCTAGGGCAATGTCATCCACATACACGAATTCCCACAACTCTGTTGTTGATATATCTGCAGTGTATAAATTAAAAAGTATCAGGGTCAGGGCAGAGCACTGAGGGATGCCTGAGTTAAGAGTTCTTGGTCTGCTGATCTGGCCATTAAGGTGTACCTTAAAGTGGCAGTCCCCGGTCATTGCCACCAAGAGACAGATCATTTGCTGGCAGTAAATAATGTGGGAGATCTTGAGGAGGAGGCCCTGTCTCCAGATGATGTTTTATGCTGAGGACAAATCAACAAGAGCGATCCCTGTCTTCAACTTACATTGGAATTCTGCCTCAATGAGGTGAGTGAAGTTACTTGGTCACAGCTATTCCTCTTTGAGTGAAAATCCTTCTTGTTCTGCTGGGAGGATGTCTTCGATAATGTTAGAAAGACAGTGGAGCAGCGCCCATTCCATGAGCTTGCTGGTGCTTGAGAGGAGAGAACAAACGCTAGCGGGATGCATCCTCTGGAAGTATCCCAGGCTTCAATAGGGCAACCACTGTTGCCTGTCACCAGCTTGTTGGCACTTCTCCAGTTCTATGCACAATGGAAAAAGTGCCTCCAGTCATTCCTATCCCTGTCTCCCCAGGTTCATAAGAAACTCTGGAGGAATGCCATTAACCCCTGCAGCTTTCCAGCTTTTGGTTTCCAACAGCGCAACACTGATCTCCTCAACAGAATGGAGAGGAGAGTGGAGATTCCTCTGGGCATTGGTGCAGGTTTCTGCGGAATTCCTGCTGGACCTCCTAGCATGTAATCTTGTCTATTGGGGTCTTGCTGTTAGAAAGAAGATGAGAGTTGACAGCATTTGTGGTTATCTTTGCCAGGCGTCATGTTACTGGCTGGGGTCTTCCAAGTTGGAACAGAAGAACCCATGACTCGTGGATTGAACAGGTAAAATCAAAGCTTTCAACAGTCTCTTTCCAGCTTTCCAATCATGCTGAATTGAAGGACTCAAGCAGCACAGTGGCTTTATCTGGGTCGCTGCTTCTTTCATATTCCCTCAGGAGGGACTCAGATTCTTTTGTCCAGCAGAAGGTGAAGGCCTTTTGGTGACCCATGGGATGTGCTTCTTAGCAGTCAATTTTAGAATGTTTGCAAAATGGCCGAAATTTCTAGATATTGATTTGAGCTGTAGGATCCAGTGTTCTCTTTCCAAAGTGTAGGTGGGCCAATCAGCCTGTGGAAATTCCAACACGGCTTTAGCGATGACTGCAATAGAAGCACTTCCAGGCTGATGTGGAAGATAATTGGGTGATGTTGGCTATGTAGGAAGTGACTCAGGTTGGTTCTTGTTCTGGCCATTGGGATACCTGTGTTGTTACGGGTCACAAAACACAGATCAGGGTTGTGATCCATTGTCCATCTCACAGACTGAAAAGATCTGGATTGCTTTGGATCATAGAGCAGGTAGAGGTCTGTGACAGAGGACCATTCTGTTGTCTGTTCCCTAGCTATGTCATTTGATCAGTATCTCCAGTCTTCATGATGACCATTAAAGTCGCCTATGTAAATGGCCCAGTGAGGAAGATAAGGTAAGATGGGACGAGGCCACATAATGTTAAGTGGCTTGTTTATATTTACTATAGTGATGTCCCTGATTCTAACCATGCTGATCTCTCTTCCTCCGATCGATGATTCTTCTAAAATTTCCACATGCTGTAATTTATTCTGCCTGTACATTGTTAGCCCATGTTTTGGATGGCTGACACCAGCGATTTTGATGTAGGCATAGATTTTATGTCTGGCACCTTTGTCTTCTTCTTTCACGTGTGTTTCTTGGAAGGCCACAATGTCAATGTGATGATTTTTGAGGGTCCTTGAGAGGTAATCCGTTTTTTCCCCTGGACATCCCTTCTACATTAAGTTGGTATTTTTGGAGGACTGGACCAACAGTTCCTTTTTGGTCCTGAAAAGGATGGTCTGAGGGACTATATTCGTTGCTACTTTCCTTGGGAAGTCAGTAATGCGACATCCAGTGGCCAGTTGACAACAATGGTATGTTAGTGAATTTGCAGGAAGCACGAGAAACACCAACACTTAACAGGAGCACCAACACTTAACAGGAGCACCTACCAAATGTACTGAACCACTGACACACAAGTATCTGCTGTAAGCCTTCAGGCTTACATGTAACTGATAGGTAGCTATATGATTGCACCTGAAATTCTTAATATTTTTAGTAAAAAAAAAAAAAAAAAAAAAGGGGGGGGGGGGAACAATACAGCTGGGAGGGATTTGAGTAGTAATATTTTGTCTTTTTCAGTGATAACTTCATGGGAGATTTCATATAAAGAATAAAAACAAGTGTATGGTCTTTTGAAAAAAAATCTTGCAATATTCAGTTGCATTATGTTATGATAGCTTTCGTTGTTAACAGTAAAAAAGTAATTGGAAAAAGTGACACAAGGGGGCAGTTGTGTACCATTTAAAAATGTTTTTTGCTGCACTAGATTGAAATTGTATATATGTATAGTCAGAATTAGCAGTCAGGTCTGGGGAGTAGGTGACTATCTTATTAGATACATAAATGGTTAGGCTAATTATATTTTTAGGTAACATTTTATGGTGTATTTAATTGGCATGAAAAGTCACTTTTTTACATCTAATTGAATGTCTGGTAATGCAAAATCTGACATCTCATGCAGATGAATAAGAGAAGTAACCCGGGAGCTTTCACATGCTAAATCCAAACTTTTTGAAATATTTAGAAAAAGTGAGAGACTGAGTAAATTATTGTGGGCAAAAAATTCCACTCAAAACTGACTTCTTACGGCCATTCATGAAATAACCACTTAATCATTTTAAACAACAGTTATAAGATATTAATCTGTGAATAATTCGATTTGCCCCATGCTTAGTGCCTTCAAGAAAATAGTTACTCAGTTATTAATAAAGTGTGAGTCTTCTCCAAGTTCTCAGTGTCTTTTTTCAAAAGAGAGCTGAAATGAGTTACGGTTCTGTGATGAAGGTAAGTCACTCCACATTTTAAGGATCGAAAAGCGTTCTGGCATTGCTGCATTGTTGGTCATTGTTTGATTGACGTCTGTAGTACAGTAAATGAAGGGTTCAGCAGCACTGAATCTATAAACCAGTTGTCTACAATGATAAATATAGGTTTTGACATCTGATGTGCCATAGTGTTAGTAACAGCTGAATCAATGGTAAAGTGGAAATGTGTGTTATGTTCGATCACAGATTTACACTAGGAGCAAAATGAAGTGGTGTATATTTGAGACACAGAAATAAATGGAAAATGAAAAGGCAAAGGTCTCTGAGTATCACAAGAGTCTTTCAATTCTAAGAGCAGCACACTGAAATTATGTACCATTTATGGTACTTATGTGGCACCTGTGATTTCAGAGAAGAACTCAAGAGGTGAATTAGAGCCTTAAGCAATAAGGGCCAGGTTCAGTTAGCCTGTCAGTGAATTTTTTTCCTGTATAGAGACAATGGGTAGAGCAAGAATGTCCCTGTTTTTCTCAAAATGATTTCACAAGTCATGTTTGAAGATCTGGACCTCAGACCTCAGAGGCCATGAGAATAAGACAGATAAATATTATGTTACCTTAGCCCATTCTCTCCCTCTCATCTCTTCTTCCACAGAACGTAACAGTGGGCCTGGCTAAGCACATCAGAAAGCCCAACTCCCAGGTGCAGGGTTTCCCCAAAGTAAACAGTTACCGGCTGGGGCATGGAATGCTATAGAGTTGTTGACTTACTGCTAAAACTAATAAAAAATGGGGGATTTGGGGGTTGGGAGACATTTTCATTAAAAAATTGTCTGCTCTTTTGCTGGAAAATTTTGATTTTTTTTTTTGTTTGGACCAGTTTTATTTTCCACTTGTGGAAGGCAGAAATTTCTTGTTGCAATGGACAGAAGGTTAGAGCACCTTCAGATATGCATCTATAAAAGAAATTTGACACTAGAAATGAGTGCAGCTGCTTATTATTACTTGCAACATGCACCTAATGGATAATTCATGGGGCAGCATAGGTGACTAATCAACCTTCTTCCTAACTAGAGAACGGCAGTGAAAATGGTGGCAGTGGTAAGAATAGCTTGTATCTATATACTGTAGAAGCTTGATTTTCTGAACACCAATATTATGGACAACCAGTTATGCAAACCGTTCTTCCCAATAGAAAAATAAATTCACATAATGAAAGTGGTGTCAATGAAGAACAAATCAATATCCCTTCAGTGTAATGGAAAACTCTCTGCAATGTGTGGAAGGGCAAGAAGAAAGTGATGCAGTGCACCGTACTGCAATTTATGCACTGTACTACTGCAACTTTGAGAAGTTCAATTTTATGAACTTTTCAATTGGATCAACTCCTCAATCCCCAAGAAATTCCTAAAATAAGGGTTCTATTCAAGCACCACTGAAATGCATCCATTCTAGATCAAACAATGCTACAGAACCATTTTTCAGAGAGAATACCTTCTTCATTTCAAGCTGCAGGGGGATTATGATTAGGCAGAATGCAATTACCCACACTGGAATTGGCCAGGACACTGAGATTAACACCCCTATTTTTGTGGAAAAGTGCCATGAGAGATTTTACTGACCACATGTTTAATGATCATATGTTTTTGTGTCTAGCAAGACATTGCACCATAGTAGTGTGTTCAGGGCTGGCCCTAGACCAAATGGCACCCTAGGCAAGGAGTGACTACAGCGGCACCCCCCTCCATTTGTTAAACTTTTGAATACCTTATTTTTATTGCATTTGTAGTCCATTTCATGATTTTGATGCACAATTTGCATATATGATTTATCCCTGTCATATAAGACAATAAATTTGCACGCCATGATCTGTAAATCTGTATTTATTCATGCCATATATCAGCAATTTAAAAAAATGTGTTTCCTTTAGGCTTATAGAAACTTTTTAATTTTAAGCATAACAGAAATATACTAATATCAAGAAATTGAACTTTGCACCAACATTGGGTGGACCAGTATTAAATTAAATTACAGTAGGTGGCAGCCTTAGAATGTTAACCCTAGTCCTTTAGTTCAGAAGGTCGCTTTTTTTCTTGTCTGGAAGGTTCCATGATATTCTACAAATGTCCAGAACATTCTAGGAGGTTAGTGAAAAATGAATCCACATACAGAATACCTGAAACATTTTACTTCAAACATTCTATTTTACCTTTTGTCACTAACAACAAAAACAGCACCTTGAGCCCAGCACCCCGGCGGTCACCTGGGTCACTTACCCCTAAATCCGGTCTTGACCGTGCTGGAGCATTGGTTCAATACTGACCTCAAAAGAAGATTGCCATTTATTGAATCCAATGGCACCTCCTGCAGCATGGATTTTCTATGGAGATCTTTTGGGAATATATCTGTCATTTGGGGGATCATAAATGGCCTTGTTGTAAAACTGGATGGGTTACAAAAATTACTCATAATTTCTGGGAAGAAGTGGGCTTGTCTGAAGTAGTATTCAGCAATATTCAGCTATTAAATTTAAACCAGCTTGTGCTCATTAGTTGGCGCCCCAGCTGTGAGATGTGCTGAATTTCAGCCATAAACGAACATGAGCTAACCATAAGTTGATGCCTCATAAATACCCAGTAAATATTATCTTCAACACAGAACTCCCATGCAAACATTGAGCAAGCCCAGCCTTTCATAGCTTGTAAGATCAAAACCTGACTGCATGAGATGAGGGAAAGGAGAATGGGGAAAATGGCAGACCTGACACATGGAGATTGGCAAAAAGCAACCTCTCCTTGGGTGCTTCAGGGTCTTGCCAGCAAAACTAGATGGGCAAACTTGAATGATGATAGAGTTGGAGGCAGACAACATGCCAAAAGATTAAAGAGGAAAAGAGGAACTGTTTGAATGATAGAATCCTTTTGTTTCATGAACCATAAATTCTGCCTGAGTCAAATAGTCTTGATCGTACTGTGTAAAGAATATAAAATGAAAAGGCTTTTATGATCTTAGTACAATCCTTATGGGACTGGCAAGTATATGGCATAAAACACACTTAACTCCTGTTTACACAGCAGGTGACCAATGTTTAAAAGAAGATTATAGTGGAGTACAGAGACTGTAATATCTTTCTGGCCTTCCTAGCACTGATGGTTTAAAAAGAAACCAAATTATCTCTATAATATCTTATGGGTGATTAAACTATGTACAAAAGGAAAGATTCACACCTAAACTCTAAGTCTCAAACAGTTTATTCTACTATTTGTTCTCATCTTAATTACATTTACAAAATACAAGGGAGAAACTAGGGGGGTTCAGTAATATTTTTTATTGGACCAATTTCTGTTGGTGAGAGAGACAAGTCCAATAAAAGCTATTACCTCACCCACCTTGTCTCTCTAATATCCTGTGCCCGACATGGTTACAACTATACTGTGTACAAGGGAGAAACCCAGCACTTCCATTGGTTCTTAGCTGTGCTGTTGCATTGCAGGATAATTGCATAGTCAGAATTAATTACTAAATTATTGCCTGTGGCAGAGTAAACTTAAGAAAAATAAAAACAATCTAAAACCAAACATTTTTATCTTCTTGTTAGTGAGACTATGTAGAAATAGACATTTAGTAAGAGCAGGTAAGGAAATACTTGGAACATTTGAAAAGTTGGTCTGGATGACATGCAGCCTAATGTGCTATGGACTAACCAATGAATTTTATGACCCACTGGCAATTATTTTTGAGATTTCATGGAGACCTGGGGAGGCTCCATAAAAATGTTAGCCATGTTAGAAGCTCTTCTGCAGTGTAAGTGAGATGCTGCACTAAAGACCCCAACATTGCTAATACTGCAAAATGTTCCCAATGTAGATGAGACTTTAGACAGCTCACTATTGACAATCTACCAAAAACCTTAAAACAATGCAATTTACAGAAATCAGCTTGCATGATCTTGGGATCCGATCTCAGTGTTCGTGCACATAGTAGCTGGGAGATGCTGTTCATCCTAAGTTTTCTGAATCTAGTTTCCCTTCGAGCAGTATGCTCAACCCTTACTAATGTCACAAAACATCTGGGTTTGAATCTCAAGGTTGGCAGAAGATATTAAAGGCCGTTTATTTGATTTATAACATATTAGACTCCAGAATTGAAGATGCCTGGATATGAATTCGTTAGACTGTAAGCTTCTAAAAGCAGATGTCTGGTTTTACTGTATGTGTGTAAAATGCTGTCCATAGCTATGGTGATCCACAGTCACTTAGGCTCTTTTGAAAATCCTCCCACTAATAATAATAATAATAATGATACTTAGCTCTTATAGCTAATTATTATTATTATTATTGGGGGAATTTTCAAAAGTACCGAAGTGACTGTGGATGTCATTTCAGTCACTTAGGGTCCACTTTATAGAAATAAGCACATCATTTGGCTCCATAGTGAAGACTGAAGACAAAGGAAGAAAATCAGAGCTAGCTGAGAAGGTATGAGATTTCCATTGTTACCAGGGGTCTTCCTGTTGTCTTCTACTGGAAATTACATGAATTCCTCAGCTAACCCTCTATTATGATTGTTTTTATTTATTTATTATTTGAATCACTGTCACACCAAGGAGCACCAATCATGGACCAGGACCTCATTGTGCTAGGCGCTGTACAAACACAGAACACAAAACAAAAAAAGTTAGTCCTTACCTCAGAGCTTACAATCAAAGTATGATTTTCTCAATTTGATTCTTGTAAGAAACCTTGAAGAAAATGTCATATTAACGTAGCAATAGAACTCTACAGGTAAATTTGTTTTTATTAGTAATTTTTATCTTAGACTTTATCTTACCCCGTAGCCCAAACAACCTGCTGGAGAACCATATCATTTGAATCATCTCCAAGGGTCCTCACAGTTAAACAGAGCAGATGGGGTTCTAGCAAATAAGAGATATCAATTATAATGCAAACTATACCACAGTAAATAAACAGCAGTTCAATTCCTGGAATCAGCCAAACAGGCTGGGACTCCCAGGAATTAGGCCACATCTATACTAACACTTATGTCGGCAAAACTTTTGTTGCTCAGAGGTGTGGAAAAAAACACATCCCCCGAGCGACATAAGTTTTGCTGGCATAAGTGTTAGTGTGCACAGCACTGTGTCGGTGGGAGATGCTCTGCCACTGACATAGCTACCACCGCTTGTTGAGCTGGTTTTATTATGTCGACGGGACTGCTCTCTCCCATCGGCATAACACAGCTACATGAGCACTCTTACAGTGGCATAGCTATAACTGTACTGCTGTGCCGCCGTAAACTTGTAAGTGTCGACATGGCCGTAGTTAAAATAACTGAATGTTCACATATCACAAAACGCCAGCCAAGAAGAGGGTGGTGGGGAGGTTATAAATTATCTGTTTAATTTAATTATGTTTAAAGGGACAAATAGAACTCAAGGTTTGAGAAAAATCCTAAAATGCCAGGTGGTGTAGGGCTTGATTTTGCTTGCACTACAGTCAGTGCCACAACTCCTAGAAGTGAAGTTCTGTCTCTATTGAAATCAATAGGAATTGTGTCATTGACTTTAGTGGAATCAGGGTTTCATCCTGTGAGTTCAAGGGGAGCAAAATGGAGACCTTTGTAAGAAAAACAACTTCTCTTTGACATCTTTGGAAGGGGAGATTTCATGGGACATCACCCCTGTAAGTGCCTTTTTGCCCAATTATCTTTAACTTTTTAGGATCTTTAGTGAGGTTGTCAGACTACTGTAGAAAACATATAACAATTCTCATTATATACTTATTTTTACTATAGGTGTGATCCTGCTGTATGGGAAAGTTCTGTGCATACAATTCACTTTAACTCCCTGGTATAAACCCAATGAAATCAGTGGAATACTCTCGCAACGTGTTTAAAAATAAGTAATGTAATGATTTCTGAATGGTGCGTTCAAGATCTGGGTTCAGAAGCTAGCATGTTGCCTGAGCCAGTCAAGACATAAACACAATAAAGTAAGGCACTTTGGACCAAATCCAACCCCCAAAGAGAATCAGCTCCTCTGTCTTCAGAAGCTGACAGGTAGGGAGGTACTTGTCACAGTTCTTGCCAACATGCTTTCCCCTTCCCATTTCCAGCTATTGTACTAAATCCCAGAGGTGACGACTGTGGTGATCATACACATCTTACTTTCTTATCTGGAAACCGGGAACATTATGGTCATCATCAAAGAAAATATCATGGATGAGGGGGATCAAAGCATAAGGCAGAAACCTGAAGATTGGCAGTGAGGACAGGATCCCATATTCAAATGCTTGGGCCTTCTCCAGACAAACCCAATTAGCAATAAAGGAGCATGACAAAAAATGGCTGTAACTCTGAGAGTTCAAAAGGAGGGAATAACAGTTTCCTGGGTATTTTCAATAGTTATCCCACATAAAAATCTTACAGGCATTTGCATTGTTTCCTCTCTCCATTGAATCTCTAATTCATTGATAAAGAGACTGAGACTTTAAAAATGAAGTTATACTTTTCACTTTAATATAGTCAATAAGCCTTTTTATTCCTCTAAAACCACCATCAGTCCAAATACAATGTATGCTTAAGTCTCTTCGGTGTTAGGAAGCTGCTTTCTATTCAACTATTCAAACCTGTACAGTGCTAAAACCTTTTCTTAATTGCATACTATGCTAATATACCACAGCTACTCATTGAGCAATTGTTCTGCTTGTGAACATATGATTAATACATTTAATAGTTGCTTACATTTTGTATCCTTCCAAACCCTAGAATTTAACTAAAGGTGAAGGGGAAAGGCCAAACTGTCAATACTAATGACCATGTTAGGTGACTGCTCTTCTCGCTGGGCAAACCTGCATACACCTGAAATGCTTTAATATTGATGAAGGGTCACTAGCTAATTTCTAAACGTGTCATGTCCAATCTGACACGATGATCTGTATGTCATTATTAGCTCTGGTCTATTAGAACTCCTGTGTCTGCAGGCAATTAAAAGCTGTGTTAAGGGACAAAGAAAAAGAGAGCAAGCAACTTCATTTCAAAGTGTACTAGGCTCACCTCCACCTTACCCTAGAAAATAAATGCCATGTATTTATGAATCATTTATTAGTTTCCTTCCATTAATCTGTGACCATTGGAAAGTGCATACATTTAAATACATTTGAGGAAATGCAAAATTAACATGGCATATACAAAGTCTCTCAAGAGGACTGAGTGAGAAGATAAGAGACATTGCAGTTTTAATAAAAGTACCAAGATTCCTTAGTAGATTTTACATCTGAAATGTAAATGATTAAATTCATTGCATATTCCTGGAACCGCCATGGATCCTCATTAGAGCTAGGCAAGTAGTGAGAAATTATTTGTAAATGTGTCGCTTAATTGGAGGCATAACATACAATTATTCTGTATTTTAATTCAGAGATACCTCACTCAATTTTGGTGAGAAGCAGGAAGGGAAAAAAGAAAATCTCCTTTAAAGTCTCAATCCTACAGGCCAGATAGTTTCAAATGGGCATAACATATGAACTGTAAATGTATTTATCAACTCAAAACTTCTACTCATAATTCATATGCATCTTAAATATGTCATGCTGACATTCATTTGACCTAGATGGAGGAGTTTGACCAGAATTAACATTGCTTCTCTTCTCTAGGAATGGCACCAAGTTTTACATTCTGATGCAGATGTTCCAGCACTGTAACCACAGGTATTTGAGCAGCTCTTTATTCTGCATAAGGCACTATTCTGTTGGCATTATTTTGGCATTAGGCTAGAAGCTAAATGATCTAACAAATGTCATGGAGAACAATTTTTAAACCACTCTGAAATGCAGCTTTGAGCCCTAAAATGTTTGGGATGCGGTCATGAGGGCAGATGCATAATATATATAGTATAGCACATCACAGAAACACCCTTCTGGATCAAAAGGCAAGATTCCAAGAGATAGAGAGGGGGAAAATACCAGCTTTTATGTGAAATCAAATCCATCTTCAATGCCTGTGGAAGAAATCATACTTTGTTTCCTCAGGTACCAAAACAGGTGACGGTTGAATAGAAGCACCAGTCAATGGAGTTATGAGTCATTATTGACAAGAGGTGATTAAACAGCATAGCTCCAGATCCTGTAACATGTAATGTGGGCAGACCCACATTGAAGTTCAGGGATCTTCAGCATCTGGCCCCTCATATTGTAGTACATATTAAAAAAAATATCCTAATTCTGTTACTCAGACTCCTTTCACTACCTTCCTAACTGATGCAGTTGACTAGTGGCCAGAATGATGATAATCTTGGAATGAGCAGGGAGGCTTTTCATGGCCCATTGTTCCTGGAGTTTCCGCCTTGTTGCACCCTCTTCTATAATAAATGGAGATGGCTCTTGAAAGTGCGATAATTGCCACACTGGCCAATACATGATAAAATAATATTCATCAGTTTATTTTCAGATGAGTGGCTGGTTTAAGCAGTACCATATGATGGTCTCGAAATCATTAGCTATACACACTGCAGTGTAAGCTGTAAAACAAGAAAGCACCAGGAGCAGCATAATGAAAATTTCAACAGTCAAAATAACTGTAGGAAAATAAAATCACTTTGAAGATGTCACCTCAGTGTTATAACTCTGTGACTCTGATGTTCTGCTTGATCCGTTTGTACTAATAAAAATATGTTTAATGCTGTCACTATGATCAATCAAATGAAAGCTTTCCTTTCCCATGGGTATACAATGCTGGAGAAACATGGCAGTGTATATTATAAAATATGGTAAAAATATTGCTGTTACAATCCATTCGCTCTCTGCTAACTGTGCACAGACTAACATGCAATTCTAATAGCACAGTCGTGTGTTGTGGCAAATCTTGTGGAGAA
This sequence comes from Emydura macquarii macquarii, assembly GCF_026122565.2. Lineage (NCBI taxonomy): Eukaryota > Metazoa > Chordata > Testudines > Chelidae > Emydura > Emydura macquarii. The sequence continues at coordinate 39,855,004 of NW_027132559.1, read as the reverse complement.
CTACAGTGTGAGGAATGCATCAGGCTCATTACTATAGAATTGTTACAAAAATTTAAAGTTCAACCACAGTTTTATTGTTAACATTTACATTCTTAATGTACACTGAATACATCTGATTGTCAGGTAATTTAAGCATGAACGTGGTGGATGTTGGCTGTTTTGTGTAAAATTAGCCATTCTAATTATAATAATACTTAGTACTTTTATATGTTCCGAGCACTATACATCAATTTAATTACTTAATTTTTACAACATCCTTGTGAGGTAGGCAGGTAAACTCTCGTTCAATAACGTATAATATGAGACAGAAAGGTTAAATGACTTTTCCAGGGCCACACAGTGACTGAGTGGCAGAATCAGTATTAGAACTAAGTTTAGGCTGCCTTTGGCTTGTTTCTCCAGACCACTTGGCCTCATCTGTGGTACGTGTTCCACATTAACAGCCAGGAAGTTATAGGGACTCCAAATTCCATGGTTGGTAAAGAGGGACAAATTGATTGAAACGAATTCTCTTACATGACCCCCAAAGGCTGACAATTTTTCATGAACTGGAGAACTTCAATGAAAACATTCTTCCACTAGCAACATATTGTAAATATTACTTTGTTTTTAAAATATTTTATTTAAAAAGACACAAACACAAATAGGTTAATTTACCAATTTAAACAAAAAAAAAAAAAAAAAAAAAAAAAAAAAAAAATTCTACAAGGATCAGGATCTAAAATACGCTCCATAATAGATTTGCTGGTATTCCTTTAGTAAAAGTTGAATGAAGAGCCCCAAACCTGCATCTTCATGGTGATTTTATCTGGTGGATTATAGAGATGATGTAAATAAATATTTATGAACTTATTGATAAATTCAAAAGTGTACATCTGAAAATATGCAAATAATGCTGTATATTCTTCATTCTCTGCATTTACATAGTCTATCCATTCAGTGGAAGAATGGTGCAGCTAACACCAAAGAAAGCATGTTTCTTGACAGAAAGCCTGGGGTATTGGTAGCATCCTGTTATGTCTGGTAAATGTCCTGAAAAAATGTGAATTATACTTTTTCATTTCTGCAGTGTCTTGGGCTGTTACCCAGCCAGTTTACCCCTGTAGATCCTGAGGCCTCAATTCTCCAAACATTTATGCACATGAGTAACTTTATAAAGTTATTCATATGCCTGTTGGGAGGTCTGTCTCCAGATCTGGATCTGAACTTTGTAAATTCTGTATTACAAATTGATGTTTCCTCTTATTTTCATCCTTAGTACACTCATAATACATACAGATAGGGAAAATACAAGAAAAGAAAATGGAGAATAAGGCTGGAGCGGAGAATGTGAAGCTCAGTCATTGATATCAGATTTTGAATTGTCCCGCTTTCCCTAGCTTAAGTCACTGTAGTCAGGTAATTCAAATTATACCAATTTTAAAATAAAGTTTTTTCATATAGAGCATTGTGATGGAATGTGTTGGGCCCTCTGCTGAGACCTCGTGATCCTAACACACCCCACCCCACCCCAGAAAAGGAGCGGTGAAGGTGGGTCCTCCGGGTCTGCCAAAAAAGGTTGCAGGGAAGCAACCAACCAATGCGCAGCAGGTTCAATTAAAAGACTCTGCAGGGCTTGAACAGATCAGTTGCTGGGTAGCACCAGAAAAGCGAGGAAGGACTAGAAAGCTGTGAAACTCCTCAAGTAAAGAGCTTGGGGAGAGACCGTGCTTAAGCAGGGATAGGATTGTGAAGCGTTCCAGGCACAGAGGCCTGGGAGAGAGAACCCTGATTAAAAGGGGTTCAAGTCAACTATTTCAAGTCCTCCAGGCAAAAAGGCATGAGGGAAGCCTCTGAGAAATCAGGACAGAGACTAAGAAAGTCTCCTGGCAAGAGGCCTGAGAGAGACTCTGCTCAAACTGAGAACAGGTAGAGAACCCAAGAAAGTGATGGGACAGATTGGGAAGCAGCCCATGAAATGCAGCAAAAGCCAATATTAAAGAAAGCATCATGTGGCTGTTATTTGTAGGGTCCCAAAGTTCATCACAGACATTTCAGTGCTTTAGTATTGTACATTCCATTCAGACAAAAGAAAGTAAGTATATAAAAGAAAAAGAGAAATAACAGCAATAACAAGAAATAACGTCTGGAAAGGTATACAAAACAAATCAGAATAAAGGCAATACAAAAAAGTGTTCTATTAAAAGTAATGTCCCTATAAACTGGTAACTCCTCTCCCCCCCCTGCGTTCTGCTAATGGCCACAGAGAAGTTGTGTGCAACAGAAGATTTTTAAGGCTATTGGAAGTGGCAGTCCTGCTACCTTGTGTCGTGGTCTTGTAAGTTCTTATGAACAAAAAAACGTTAGAGTAGGTCATGACTTGGATGTGAAAGCCGATAATTTGTATGTTTGTGTCATTCCCTGAAATGTAATTTAAGATATAACTATAGTCACTCGTGTAAGTTATTCTACAAAACTGGTTCCACCAGGATTTGCTCAGTTTATCTGGGGCACAGCCATGGCCTTCCATTCTTTCACAAGAGCCTATGTAGGTGGCTAGGCATAGAGTGTGGAGCAAGTTGCATCTAAGATGGTAGATCTTCCCCTCTGGCATGAATGGTCTCAAGCTCCTAGCTGGAATTCTGGCTAGTTCGAAATTCTGTCTCAAGCCAAAATTCAGACCATCTACTCACCACTCCAGTGCACAAAGCAGAATCTTACTATTGAAGCTCTAGCTGCAGTATATCCAACTGTTTTGTTTTATGAAATCTTTAATCTTTTTTGGGGGGGTTACTGACTATTGCAACTTTCAAGCATTGGAGAAGGTCAGGAAACTGGACAGTCTGCCTACATGTAGTTGTCAAGAGCTATATTTGCTAATCTACTATTTTAGTGTGTGAGACAAGGTGGGTGAGGTAGTTTCTTTTATTGGATTAACTTCTGTTTGAGAAATAGAAAAGCTTTCAAGCTACACAGAGCTCTACTTCAGTTCTAGGAAAGGTATTTAGGGTGTCACAGCTAAATACAAGATGGAACAGATTGTTTAGCATAAGTAGTTAACAGATATTCTAAGGGACCGTGATGCAGTTTGGAGTGCAATCCAGACCAGCATGGGGTTGTGTCATCACTTGTCCTGTAAACCTGTGTACCTTAAAATACTTCACTGCTGTAGCTCCCAGCCTGGGATGCTTACAGCTGGCCTACAACTGTGCAGGTCACACTTTAAGTTGCTGTATGCTGCGCAGCCAACCCTGGTTCAGCAACTCTGACCCCATCAGCCCACTCTGACTTCCTTCAGCCTTGGTTACAACCAGCAAGGTGAACCCAACACACTCCCAGTTCTGAAGTTTCCTTGAACAGTATGCTTGTAACATCCATTCCCCTCCTGCACAGTTTGCAGAAATAATAAGGTTTGTTTGTTACTCTAAAAACACAACAGCTCATCACAGCTTGTTAACCTAATTCAGGTGAATATATCATTCCCTGTAAACACAGCACTGAGTTGGTTTAATAGTAAAAATAAAACAAATGTATTAACAATGGGCCATAGGGTTAAGAGATGCCAAATAAAAGGAATAATGTTAGAAAGGATTACAAGCCAAGCTCCTCTTGACCTGCTGCTCACAAACAGGGAAGAATTGGTAAGGGGAAGTAGAAGTGGGTGGCAACCTGGGCAGCAGTGACCATGAGATGGTCGAGTTCAGGATCTTGACAAAAGGAAGAAAGGAGAGCAGCGGAATACGGACCCTGGACTTCAGAAAACAGACATTGACTCCCTCTGGGAACTGATGGGCAGGATCCTCTGGGAGGCTAATATAAGGGGGAAAGGAGTCCAGGAGAGCTGGCTGTCTTTTAAAGAAACCTTATTGAGGGTGCAAGAACAAACCATCCCAATGTACAAAAAGAATTGCAAAAATGACAGGGGAACAGCTTGGTTTAACAAAGAAATCTTCAGTGAGCTTAAACACAAAATGGAAGCTTACAAGAAGTGGAAGCTTGGTCAGATGACTAGGGAAGAGTATAAAAATATTGCTCAAGCATGCAGGGGTGAAATCAGGAAGGCCAAAACACCATTGGGCCTGCAGCTAGCAAAGGACATGAGGGGAAACAAGCATGGTTTTTATAGGTATGTTAGCTACAAGAAGAAGGTTATGAAAAGTGTGGGCCCCTTACTGAATGGAGGTGGCAGTTTAATGACAGATGATGTGGAATAAGCTGAAGAACTCAATGCTTTTTTTGCCTCTGTGTTCACATACAAGGTCAGCTCCCAGACTACTGCACTGGGCAGCACAGTGTGGAGAGGAGGTGAGCAGCCCTCAATGGTGAGAGAACAGGTTCAGGACTGTTTAGAAAAGCTGGACATGCACAGGACATGCACAGGTCCATGCAATGCGTCTGAGAATCCTGAGGGAGTTGGCTGATATGATTGCAGAGCCACCAGCCATTATCTTTGAAATCTTTGAAAAAAGCTTGTCTCTTTCACCGACAGGAGTTGATCCATTAACAGATATTATCTCACCCCCCCTTGTCTTGCTAATAACCTGGGACCAACATGGCTACAACAACACTACAAACAATCTACTATTTTGTTATTTTCCCCTCTGAATTTTTTCCATCTATGCTGTTGATTAATATAGTTGGCTACTAATCAATATTAGCAATTAACAGAAGAGATTTTACTGCATTAAAATGGTCTTTAAAAATATGCTCCAAGAAGCAATCATTTTCAGAACCATGTAAGTTATCAAACTGTTGACAACTGTGATATCAGAGTTTTAATATCCTGCTGAATAATGAAACTTCTGCCTGACAGAGTTTCTCTGTTTCTGCACTATAATAACTGGATATTACTTCTGAATTAGTGAATGCAATGGAATTGTATTTTTGCACTAGTCAGTGGGAGACTCTCAATAGTGTTTTCTGTCAGTAATGTTCACAGGGGTAAGCCTAGAGTTACAAAGTGCAGCTGCTATCTAATAAGACAAATTCAGGTTCTCTAGCCTTTGAATATTCCAGTTTGTCTTCAGTTCCAGTCTAATGTGCTGTAGGTTACTCTTGTGCGCACAGATACCTCTGGGCAAATAAACAAGTAAATCAGGGTAAAGAAACAGGCTGTATGGAAGAAAACAACATCGAAGGATGATTGGGGGTCCTTGAAGATACCAATAATTCAGTGGCACTTTCGTGTTAATGATTGGTATTGTTCTACCTTCTGCCTGTGTGTAGTAGAGACAGATGTTCGGTGCTTCACATTGCAGCTTGAGTCTTGATTCATTTTTTTAAAATAAATGAAACAAAGTGGAGTTTACTAAATAGGAGGTGCTGAGCTGTGTTTCACAGTGATTACTGCTGCTTCACCTTTTGTTTAGTGGGTTTTTTGTAACCCATTTATTAAACTTATTTTGTTTGTACAAATGTTTTATCAGAAATGCTCAAGTAAACCATTAGGCCACCCAGCCCACCAAGGATTCAATTACATTACAGTACATTAGGTTTCCAATCTGACTAGCTTGATAACACTGCTTAATGCTGATAAAGCCAGTCCTCCCTTTTGCCATGGTCTTTGACAAGTAGATTTCTTAAACCCAGGTTTCTTATTTCCCCAAATGAATTTGTTTATTTTATATTGCCATTGACCCAAAAGACTTCCTGGGTCTAAAACCAGGAGCATTTTGAAAAGGGAGTTAATTTAGGGTAAGATATTCATTTTAACTGCCACAATTTTGTCTAATCATGAAATTTCATATGTTGACCAAACTTCCAAATCTGTTTTGGTTTTCTTAATTAAAAGAGTATAATTAATATTACATCAGTTTTGCTATCTTTTACAAATGTGTATTCCCAAGTATCTTATTGAAGTAGTTGCCCTCCCCTTTAACCAGTTCCTTATCCACCTTCCAATTTTCATATTAATCCCCATCTTTTCCAATTTAACTAATAATTCCCCATGTGTAGTATCAAATGCCTTACTAACGTCTAGGTAAATTAGTTCCACTGCATTCTCTTTGTCTAAAAAATCTGTTATCTTCTCAAAAAAGGAGATCAGGTTGGTTTGGCACGATCTGCCTTTTGTAAAGCCATGTTGTATTTTGTCCCAATTACCATTAATCTCGATGTCCTTAAGTACTTTCTCTTTCAAAATTTTTCCCAGCATCTTGCATACTTCTGAGGTCAAACTAACAGGCCTGTAATTACCTGGATTGCTTTTTTTCCCTTCCTTAAAAAAAAAACTATGTTAGCAATTCTCCAGTCATACGGTACAACCCCTGAGTTTACAGATTCATTAGAAATCCTTGCTAATGGGCTTGCAACTTCATGTGCAAGTTCCTTTGATATCCTTGGATGGAGATTATCCAGGCCCCCTGATTTATTCCCATTAAGCAGTTTGAATTTGGCTTCCACCACGGGCGTGGTAATTTCTACTTCCATATCCTCAATTCCATTAGCCCCCCTGCCACTCTCCCTAAACTCTTCATTAACCTCATTAAAAACTGAGGCAAAGTATTTGTTTAGATATTGGGCCATGCCTAGATTATCCTTAATCTCCACCCCATCCTCAGTGTTTAGCGGTCCCACTTCTTCTTTCTTTGTTTTCTTCCTGTTTATATGGCTATATAACCTTTTACTATTGGTTTTAATTCCCTTTGCAAGGTCCAGCTCTACTTGGCTTTTGTCATTTCTCACTTTGTCTCTACATGTTCTGACCTCCAAGAGATATATTTCCTTGCTCATTCCTCCCATCTTCCACTCCTTGGAGGATTTCTGCTTTCTCTTAATCACCTGTCTGAGATGCTTTCTCAACCAGCTTGGTCTACAACTCTTGCCTATGAATTCTTTCCCCTTCCTTTTGATGCAGGCTTCAGATAGTTCCTGTAACTTTGACTTGAAATAATTCCAAGCTTCCTCCGTCTTTAGATCCAATTGGTGCATGCTCTGACAAGGATATAGTGTTGTGATTTTTGTTACATGTAGTTTTGGAGGATCAAATAGAATATAGAGGTGAACTGATCACTGAATTTTGCTCATTGACTGCTTGTTCCAAGAATAACATGGTACTGTACATTGCTGTATGAAAAAAGTGTTAGAGCTGATAATACCTGAAAAAATGTTTGTCTAAGTGAAATTTATGTTTAAATTTATTGAATTAAGGAAGTGGTTATTTTTAAAAACCAGTCTGAGATAGGATTGAAGCCTGTGAATATCCAGCCACTCAATTGCTGGTAAAAATTTTGCTACTCCAGTCTTTGAGTAGGAAAGGCAGTATATGATAACTATGCCAATCATTTTTTTAAATCTTATATCAAGTTTCTAGTGATTTATTAATGGCTGGATTTAAACTGGCAATAAGAATTCTAATGTTATGCACCTAGGTGGTGTGAATAATTTATGAAGATATATGATATATCCTTCAGTGGACTGCCAGGCAGGGACATTATGAAATGTTGTTGCCATTATTTTTCAGAGAGACGTTGCATAATTGTATAATTTCAGATTCAGCCTTCTTTTTCCATTGATAATAGCATATTTAACAGGTGAATTCTAGGCTATTAATTCTTCTATAGAAATTGCCTTATGGCTTTATCTAGTAGTTTCTATGTCAGATTCAGAAATAAATGGGTAAGGCTTGAACAGGTTAATGAAGGATATTCATTTTAATTATGTAGATATATCCCAGCAATGAAAGGAAGAGGTCTTGCCATCTGGTGATGTCTGTCTGTATTTTTTTGTAGTAAAGGTGTAGGTTTTTGGAGGATAGTGTAGAGAGATTAATAGGAATTACAATACCTAAATATCTAACTATCTAAATCACTGCATAGTGTATATATATACAGAGAGCGGATAGTGTTGAGATACGCTATAGAGGATACACTATATAGAGAGAGGATAGTGTAGAGAGATGGGAGAATAGGAATTACTACACCTAAATATCTAAATCCACTGGGTGCCAATTTTTGCTGAAGGTTTTCAGTAGAACACTTTTTTTTTTTTTTAAACGGTGGCCAACAGGGCTTGCTTCTGAGTTGTATAGGTTAATTTTGAGTCCAGAGAGATTGTAATACTGCTTGAGCAGATCTTGAGTTATGGAAGAGATGTGCAGGGTGGTTTTATGTCTATTAAGTCATCATCAAATAAACATTATGTTGATAAGGGCTGATTTTACTTCCTAGAATGTTGGGGTCTGTACATGTTTTTGCCAAAGTCTCAATGGCTGTTGCACACAGGAGAGGAAACATCAGGTATCCCTGTCCAGTATATTGTTAGAGATTAAAAGATGTCTCTGAGTTATAGGGTCCTTTATCCAGGAAATAAATAGTGGACCACAATTTAAAACGTCCAGTGTATGTGAGAGAATATAACATACTCTAATAAATGCTTTCACACAGTCTAAATTGAGGATTAGTGCCTCCTCTTTGTTTCATTGCAAAAAATATATAGGGTCAGATTCACTGGAACACTCTGGCTGCTTTTCATTTTCCCAGCAACACAAAGCAGCGATAAACCTAGTTTAACTGGCCTGTTAAACCAGGTTTACAGCTGCTTTGCATCACTGGAGCAGTACAATGCAGTTAGAGTTCAGCTATGAATCTGGCCCAACGTGTTTAGTAGTTTCCTGATGTTGCTGGTAGCAGCACAACTGTTGTGAATGAACCAAGAATGAACTGTATGAATTATATCAGGTAATATTAGTGTAAGACTGTTGGCACAAAAATATTTCTAAGTTTTATTCTCTGAATGAATGGTTAATAACCCTCATTTATCAAGGGTGCTGGAACAGTTTTTATGGTGGGGATGCTGAGAGCCATTGAACCAAACTGCAAACCCTGTATTTGGAAATTACTTCAGCAACCCCGCACCTCTACATCCAGCACCTCTGTCATTTATGGGCTGCTTTTTTGCATTTGTTGCACTTGAAAGTGAAAGCAAGATTGGAAGGAATAAATATAGAGGCACAGAAACACTCTCTGTGGGACTAAAACAGAACTGTATTGCTCTAACACTGATTCAGTCATTTACAGTAACTTCTCCTGGTGATTTCCTCCCTTCCTTGGGTAGGGCACTTCTTTCTGTACAGAGGTCTTACTAATCTCTATTGCCCTTAGACTGCTTTTGGACTGGATTTCTCTGATTGTCCAACAGTTTACTCATTTGTGCTGAAGGGACCAGGTGTCTCCCATGCCCACAGTTATCCCTGTGTCTAACTCTCTCTATTTTCTTCCCTGGTCAGCTTTCCTGTGCCTGACCACTATTGGCCTTCCCAGAATGGCACTGCTGGGCTTCCAGACAGGAGCTATATTGAACAGCTCTCCCAACAGTCCCGTTTGGAACTCAACCTCCCATTCGAACTTCTTCCCCATTGGACAAACCAGTCAATTTACCATTGCATTAAGCATGCCTCTGGGATATGAATCTCACCCTGTGCTATACCAATACTGAACACACCTCTTCATCCTTCCACAGCCCCATGCAGTCACCAGACAGCACAGGCACTTGGAAGTTGGGAGTGGGTTAGAGATGCAGAGCGGGAGGCCACGCTCACTTATCATGGGGACAGTGAGTTATCTCACCCAGCTCCTTCACCGAGGAGAAAAATATTTTTTTCATATCATATTTTTCATATTAAAATGTTTTGGTCTGGGCTTATGACTATCAGTACAGTGAAAATGACTTCCTTCTGGCTACAAACACGGGCAAGTTCAGCATTTTCATATTGCTAGACTTCTTTGAACCTTTTGTTAACTCGTTACAGCTGGAGGAAATGCCCCAGCACTAGAGCAGCGCTAATCATTCCTCTCTAGCAGAGCTCAGAAAGATGGGTCACAACCATTCCTCCTCTTTAATGGCCTTCCCCTGTGGGATCCTGCAGGAGCCATATTACCCCTTTTCTCTTCAGTGTCTATCTGCGACCACTGGACATGTTAGTGAGATGCCATAGGTTCAGCATCCCACAATATATAGACCTCATTCAACTATACAGCTTCTTCACCACTGACGTAGCCACCACCAGTGCTAAAATGCCAGAATGCCTGCAAGGAATTCAGTGTTTGGATGAAGTTCGGCTACTCCAGGCAGAACTGATGCAAAGAGGAAGGAGGAGACACTGAAAAACTAGCTGGGACATTGCCCCCTCTCCCACTGAAAAGATAGAGCCACATTAGTCAAAAGTGGTATGAAGCACTTGGTATCCTGTTTGACTCCTTGCTAAACTTGGATGGTGGTACCAGGTGGTACTAATATCTAAAAATACCTTCCATCATCTCCAGCTTGCCAGGAAACTTTGCCTCTGCTTCCCAGATGAGGACCTAGCTGCAGCAATCCATTCATTCATCACCTCCAGCCTGGCTTACAGTATCAGAAGCTGAATGGAAAGATGATGCCTAGGATGCAGCTGGTACAGAATCTCGGTGCCCCTCCCCTTCATGGTTTAGGCCACCATGAGTGCTCAGCCCCTTCCACTGGTTCTCAGACAGCTTCTGATGACAGTTTAAGGCCTTGGTCCTGATCTTCCAAGCAATCAATGGAACAAGCTGCAGCTACGTGAGAGGCTGAATTCATATCTATTCACCACCAAAACAGCTCTGGGTCAATGCAGGCCCCGAGGATCAGGATGAAACTCACAGGAGCTGCGGCCAAAGCATTCTCTGTTGAAGGAATCCAGCTGTGGGGAACAAATATTTGATAATGGGCTCTTCAATCTGCCAGAGAAAAGTATAGCACAATTCAACGGCTGGAAGTTGAAGGTAGACAATTCAGAATGGAAATAAAGCGTAAATGTTTAACAGCGAGGGTAACTAACCATTGGAACAGTTTACCCAGGGTCACTGGTAATTTTTAAATCAAGGCTGGATGTTTTTTTAAAAGATGTGTGCTAGGAATTCTTTTGGGGGGGAAGTTCTATGGCCTGTGTTATACAGGAGACCACGCTAAATGATCACCATGGTCTCTTCTGGCATTGGAATCTATGGAATAAACTGTCACAGCTTTTAGGGCAACTCTCTTTGGTGTAGCAAGGGCATGAATTCTCAGGCTTCTGCCTTTCCTGGCTGTCATCTCTCTTGAGTGGAGACATGTCTCACTCCCTTCTAATGGATATTTCCAAGCTGAACAGTTCCCTGCCTTCACTATATTATTCCTAGCAAAAGACTTTGCCAAAGCAGGTCTGCTTACTTTCTCTTAATTGCCCACAGTATAAGGTACCACACAGCACTTCCAATGCAACCCTATTTTATTCTTAAGACAAAAGCACTATAGAGAAAACATATTAAAAACAAAAAAGGAACCTACATGCATGCTACTAAGCTTACCAAAATCACCCCAACCCTACTATGGGCTCTGTCAGGAGCTGTCCTTCAAAATGTGACCCAACGGCTTGGCGTCCATCATAGCTTCGACTCAGAACAAGCACCCACTCATATTGTGGGGCCTTGGTAGACCCAGTCCTTCCAACTCTACCCTAAGGATTGGAGCCATCCATGGACCAGGGATCGGAGCCATCCATGGACCAGGGATCCTGTCTTTTGCTGCAGCAGAAAGAAGGCCGTGAGACTGTGCAAAACAAGGCTATTTATCAAAAACCCTTTCTTTGTCTGTTGGTCCCTGCAGAATCCAGTTTTGAACTAGTATATGCAAACCTCTTCAGGTAATAGCTTCAAAGGGTTGATAACCAGAGGAATTATATTAGTGTCCCCTTCCTCCTAGAGGAGTTACATAGAATAACATATATATAATTGGATTTTTAATACAAGTAGAATCTCAGAATTACAGACACCAGAGTTACAAACAGACCAGTCAACCACACACCTCATCTGGAACCAGAAGTACACAATCAGGCAGCCACAGAGAAAAAAGCAAATACAGCACAGTACTGTATTAAACGTAAACTACTAAAAAAAAAAAAGGAAAAGCAGCATTTTTCTTCTGTATAATAGTTTTTCAAAGCTGTATTAAGTTAATGTTCAATTGTAAACTTTTGAAAGAGCAACCATAATGTTTTGTTCAGAGTTATGAACAAACTTCCTTTCGCAAGGTGTTCGTAATTCTGAGGTTCTACTGTACAATGGACCCTCCACTCCAGTTGGTAGGAGCAGAAGCAGCCAAAGCAGGGACTGCTGTACTAATGCAGGGGGGATAAAATGGGATCCGATCAAGGCTACCCCTTCCTTCAGCACTTCCTGGAACTGGAACTGTGCAGAGGAGACCTCCCTCACCCTGAGGACATTAGCTGCCTCCCTTACCACCACCACCACCCTATGTCCTTGGGGTAAAACTGCGGAGAAGAGCCTGTGAGAGATTCCAGCTGCTAGGAGAAGAAGCAGCCAAAACTAAAATAGGGAAAGAACAAGTTAAAAATTACTTAGACAAGTTAGATGTCTTCAAGTCTCCAAGGCCTGATGAAGTACATCCTACAATAGTCAAGGAGCTGACTGAGGAAATATCTGAGCCATTAGTGATTTATCTTTGAAAAGTTGTGGAAGACAGGAGAGATTTCAGAGGACTGGAAAAGGGCACTATATTTGCCCATCTATAAAATGGGGAATAAGGACAAACCAGGGCATTACAGACCAGTCGGCTTAACGTCTGTACCTGAAAAGATAATGGAGCAAATAATTAAGCAATCAATTTGCAAACACCTAGAAGATAATAAGGTGATAAAAAATAGTCAGCATGAAGTTGTCAAGAACAAATCATATAAAACCATCCTAATAGCTTTCTTTGACAAGGTAATAAGCCTTGTTGATAGGGGGTAAGTGGTAGATGTGGTATATCTTGACTTTAGTAAGGCTTTTGATACTGTTTCACATGACCTTCTCATAAACAAACTAGGGAAATACAACCTAGATGGAGCTAACTGGTTGGAAAACCATTCCCAGTGAGTAGTTATCAGTGGTTCACAGTCAAGTTGGAAGGGCATATAGAGTGATGTCCCGCAGTGATCAGTTCTGGGTCTGGTTCTGTCCAGTACCTTCATCAATGATTTAGATCCGCGGTTCTCAACCTTTTTTCCCCAACTACCGCTCGGGTCAGGTCAGGTCAAGTACCATTAATTTATCTAGTTTTTTTTGAAACCCATTATAGTCCTGGCCTTCACAACATCCTCTGGCAAGGAGTTCCACAGGTTGACTGTGTGTAGTGTGAAGAAATGCTTCCTTTTGTTTGTTTTAAACCTGCTGCCTATTAATTTTATTTGGTGACTGCTAGTTCTTGTATTGTGAGAAGGAGCAAATTAATCTCTCTCATATGGAAGCTATTCCAGTCCCCTAATCATTTTAGTTGCCCTTTTCTGTACCTTTTCCAGTTCCAATATATCTTTTTTGAGAAGGGGTAGCCAGATCTGCATGCAATATTCAAAATATGGGTGTACCATGCATTTGTAAAGAGGCAATATATTCTCTCATTATCTATCCCTTTCCTAATGATTCCCAACGTTGTTAGCTTTTTTTTGACTGTCGCTGCACATTGAGTGGATGTTTTCAGAGAACTATCCACAATGATTTCAAGATCTTTCTCAAGTGCTAACAGCTAATTTAGAGCTCATCATGTTATATGTATAGCTAGGAGTATGTTTTCCAATGTGCATTGCTTTGAATTTATCAACATTGAATTTCATGTGTCATTTTGTTGCCCAGTCACCCAGTTTTGTGAAATCCCTTTGTTCTCTTTGCAGTCTTCTTTGGACTTAACGATCTTGTAGTTTTGTATCATCTGCAAATTTTGCCTGCTCACTGTTTACTCCTTTTCCAGACCATTTATGAATATGTTGAACAGTACTGATCCCAGTACAGACCCCTTGGGGACATCACTATTTATCTTCATTCTGAAAACTGACCCTTTATTCCTACCCTTTGTTTCCTATCTTTTAACCAGTTACTGACCCAGAAGAGGATTTTCCCTCTTATCCCATGACTGCTTACTTTGCTTAAGAGCCTTTAGTGAGGGACCTTATCAAAGGCTTTCTGAAAATCTAGTACATTATGCCCACTGGATCACCCTTGTCCACATGCTTGATGCCCTCAGAGAATTATGGGGGAGTTGTGCCTCATTGCCTTAGGGAGCAGCCTATTCTCTCTCTGTTTCTGGGTTCTTGTGTGTGTGATTGTTCTGAATGTTAAGAAATATAGTAGTGTTACACTGCAACCTTCTAGCAACAGCCTTTGTTAGATAAAACCTTTTCTATGTGTATGCTGTGAATATAACTCCCCCCCCCCCCCCAAATCACCAATCAGATTGCAAGGTGGTGGTATCTGGGTATCTATCCAAGACCACAACAAACATGGGTTACCTGCTGCTAAGAGTTAGTTCTGTAATTTGGAACTAATGTGTAACTTTGACTTTTTTCAGAATTGTAGAAAATCTCCAATTTTGTATTTCATAATTCACCCTTCTTCCTTTATTCTGCTTTCTTTGTTCCTTCTACATATGTGCACCTGTCAGACTGGGATATGGCTATCATGCCTAGTAGTTTGAGCATGAGAGGCCAAGTGGTAACTACAAGAGTCAGGAATTGGAGCCCAGAATCAGAGCTGGAGTCAGAGGCCAGAGTCAAGGGTCGGACCTGGGTTACCTGTAATGAAGCAAAGCCAGGGAGAAAGCTAGGTCCAAGGCAGAAGTGGGGCTGAAACAAAGTTGGGGAAAATCAGATGCAGGAGCTATCACCACTGCCAGTGAATGCTTTAAGCAGTCTGCAATCTGCTGCTGCTGGGCTTAAGAACAAACTTGCTACTTTCCTCAGCCAATCAGGTGGGATGACTCATCAGGCAGTTCAATTGATGTAGCTCAACTGTGCTCATTAGGCTTTCAGGAATCTGAGCAGGTGCAGCTGCAGGGACTAATTCTTGACATTCCCTCTCACTTCCTGGTAGCCCTTTGAAACCTCTGGGCCTGGCTTATCAGGGTAGTCTTTGTGAAAAGCTTGCAGCAGATCCACGGTGTGGATGTGTTCCATTGATTCCCAGTGTTACCTGGGGTTTTCTGAAGTGGAAGCTATGGTAACTAATTTTTGTTTTCCAAGTGGTGTCAGAAAATAAATCAGTGGGGGACACAGCACCTCCATCTGAGAAATGGTTGGTAAATACAAGAGTCACTCAAAAATCCTTATTTGAGTCTCAAGCACATTTAAAACAGCAATAGTCTAGAGCACCCCACGTATAGTTACCCAAAGTCTGAGATGGTGTCAAGTAGCCAGCAGTAGATTTTTTGGTGGCCAGCCTTCCTCCTGGCTGCTGGGGAGTTTTATGTCAATCTCCTAGCTCATAGAAACAAACTTCTCCAAATCTCACACTGATGAATCTCTTTATAATTTGCTTAGAACAAAGCATGTAACTTACAGTAACCACTAGTAGTGGGTTAACGATTTCCCTAGCATCAGCAAAATAATTTATAAATTTACTTATCAGCAAAGCAACTCCCAGAGAGAAACTTAGTCAGGCACCCAGATCAAAGGTCAGCTATCCACGTTCTCCTCCATCCTCATCAATCTGTCACTCTATCTATCCTTATTAGCAACACTGCAGATGTGCTGCTGTTTTGTTTGCTTAGGCAATGAAAGGCCAAATTATTCTTAACTATGTAGTGTTTTTGCTTCTAGCTAATGGTGGATTGAGAACCACAGCCATTTTGTGTAATGTCAAGTCCAGTTCTCAACACCAGGACTTTTTGTCTGGGCTAATCACCTGAATATTGGAGTTGTCTTCTAACATGTCAGGAGTCAAGGATTTGTCACACTATGTAGTCGTCTAGCCCTTGGACTGCTACCGCTGTGGGCAGAAGGCTGGAATGGTGGGGAATGGTTTCTCAGTATACAGCTTCAGGAAGGACATGAATTTCAGTGAATCTTCAGACTTGGGTAATTGCAATTTGAACATTACTGGGTTGATCTATGCTTCTTGAAAGGGCTCAAATATTGGTGGGTCTGCTTGACTGAGGCTTGATTGTGGGTGGACAGCCAGATCTTATCTCCTACAGAAAGTTTGGGGGCAGCCTTGTGGTGCCGGTCAGTATGAAGTTTATATGCTTCCATAGTGGTTTGTAATTGTTCCTTGAGCTCCTGATATAGTTGGTGTAGATGGGTATCTAAATCTGCAACAGTGGGTGCCAGGGACTTTGGGTAGATATCCTCAAAAGTGAGGATGAAATCCATAGTTGGTGCAAAAAGGGTCTTTGCTTTGTGGAGACAGGGTGGCATTATTATGAGCAAACTCAGCATGTGGAAACCGAGATAATTAGTTGTCCTTATGATACTTCAGGAATTTTATTGCTTGAGAATATGGTTGGCTTAATCTATTTTTTCCCTTAGTGTGCAGGTGGTAGGTGGATGAGAGGAAGGGCTTAATCTCTGGGAATTTTAGAAATTCTCACCAGAACTGGGTAAAAGAACTGAGAAACTGATACAATGCTTGTTGGTAATCCATGGAGAAGAAATTTTTTTTCCAGGAAGTGGCAAGCCATTTTCCAGGTGGTAGAAATAGCATGGCAGTGAATAAAATATACCACCTTGATCTGGAGATCTACCACAACTAGGATCGCTGTATGCCCCTAGGAATGTGGCAGCTCCACAATAAAAATCAGCAGAAGTGGTAGCCCACAGTTGGCCTTCTCCAGTCCATGCACAATCCATCCCAAGCTGTTTTGTGCATGGGCATTTGGTCCAGGTACAAAAGTTGTGGGATTGTCCTTAGTTCTTGACTGAGGTGTACAACCCCAGTCACAAGAAACCCCTTGCAATTGGATTCCAGGTCTTGAGGTAACTGAAGTGCCCTGCCCGTTTGCATCATGACATAACTGCAGAACCGGTAGTTTTGGCTACCCCTCCAGGATGTAGATATGGTCCTTGTGGTAGATAATCCCATATTGGAACCTGAATTTGGCAGCTGGTGAGGTGCCAGTATTATCCAGTGTTTGGTGGATCTGAAGAGTGAAGGGGTTGTTGGGCAACAACGAATAAATTGACACCATTAGATTTGTCTGCCAGTGATAAAATTGGATGCTGTGAGAATAATGGATGAAGCCTCCCCACCAGGCTCCAGGTACTCGTCCTTATGGGTCAGAGCATCAGCCTTTCTGTTTCTGACTCCTGGGTGATAGGTGACTATGAAGTGAAACCAGGGAAGGACAGGAACCAGTGGTTTTGGCAGTGGTTCAAGTGTCTATTTGGAGATACTCCAGGTTTTTGTGGTATGCAAGAATCTGGAAGGGGAACCTGGGTCCCACCAGTAGATGATGCCATTCCTCGAATGCTGCCTTGATGTCTGAGTTTCTTCTGCCACATATCGGAATTCCTTTCTTCCAGGGCTAACTTGTGAGAGTGAAAGGCACGGGTGAAGTTACCCATCAGGATCTGCTGGCTGGGACAATACAGTACCTAGGCTGAAATTGGATGCATCAGCTTCCATTATAAACCTCTTTTTGAAATCTGCGAGGATCATGCTGTGCGCTTTTAACTTCTTTTAGTTAATCAAAGGTGGTTTCTGAGGACAAGATGATGATCAGCTCCACCCTGGATTACAGTTGCCAGTTTTGGTTGGATGTATTTCTGGAGGTTTCATCACATGACAATCTTTTTATTAGAAATTAATCTTTAATTCCTGGAGACTCAAGGACAATCCTGAAGGGTTGACAACCCTACCCTGGATTGGTCAGTGAGGAATACTGCAGGAGCAGCAGAAATAAGAGCCAGCACAGGTTTAAAAATCCTCAGTTTGTTACAATGGCCATTAAAGATGTTAGGCAGGGCCATCTTTGGTTTGCAGGGAGCAGTGGTCGGCGTCAGAGACTATGCTGTCTGTCCCTTGCAGCATCTCATTCTGTGCCTGCATGGTCTGAAGGGCACCCATGATCTCTGGCAGGGAAATATCACCATGGGAGGGATCCATTTCAGCCAGGAACCAGTCCCCTTTTCCCCTGATGGGCTCCTTTTTGGGGATTGCGCAAAATGTCCTACAGCTTGATGTGGGTGGTCATGCCTAGTGGTTAGAACAGGAATCAGTAGCTAGGAGTATGAGCCTACGATCAGAACAGGAGCCAAAGTCAGGAATCCGAGCCAAGTTACCTAGAGTGAGACAAGGTAGGATCAGGGCTGGGTCTAAGGCAGGAGTGGGGCTGAAAAAGGCTAGGAACAAACAAGTGCAGAAGCAACTGCAGCCAGGGGCAAATGCTTTGTCCAGCCGGTGAACTGCTACTGCTGCTGGGCTTAAGAGCAAGCCTCAGCCAATCAAGTGGGGCAGTTCCTCAGGTGGTCTAGCTGGTGCAGCCCAGCTGTGCTCATTAGGGTGTGATGTGAGGAGTCTGAGCAGGCACACCCATCTAGAGAGCACAGCAACTGTAAGTGTTCCCATTTAAATCGCTGGTCATGGATATTGATTTCTTTTAAGATACATGAGAACTTTGCATTGCATCGCATCAGTTTTCAAAGTAGTGTACATTTAAAAGGAAACCCAACTCCATGGGCTGTGACACCATAACTGTAGTTCTCAAACTGTAGCTAATCAGAGTTGACTGTTTAGAAAAATCTATGTGGAACTGCAATGAAAAGAAATCTTATCGTTATATCACTTGTGATACTCACTCATGTTCTCTTAATTAAACCCAGATATTGTTGGGTAGAATCATTTAATGAGACAATCAGCATTTAATTACTGCCTATGATCTGATCACTTGTAATGAAGTCCACACAAATTAATTGCAATATATAACCTGAGTCAGCACAATAAAAGAGAGCTCTGATGAGCAGAATATCACAGAATGGTGTCAATGCACTAGTAAATGCAAATACAGCAAAATGTAGCTTTATTTGAGGTTTCTGAAAGTGAAATGCATTATTTGTTAGGTAATCATCTGCTGATACAGTATGTAAATCTGCAAGCATAATTTTTATCTTCAGGTGTTCATGTAGTTTTTGAGACATGATTCATGTGCCATGAAGTATACTTTTTTACAATGACACACTGAACTAAAAATACAACAAAAATCAGTCAGAAAACTGACTAATAAACTTTATGCTCATGAAAATATATAGTCATATCCCTGTTCTGTAATGAGTTAGCTGATAGGAATATGCATTGAACTGTGACTTTTATCAGGAAGTGCCAGATTATTCTTGCATGTGTTCTGAGGATTAAATTAGCATTTTCCAGATGCCAGCCAAACAAATGGTTAGACTGCAAGTTCTTCAGGGTATAGACTTCTTGTTATATGTTTGGACAGTGCTTAGCACAATGGTTTCTAGGTGGTATTGAAATACTAATAAGCAGAAAGGACCTTAAAATAATAACTTGATTCATAGAAAAATTGTTGAATCTTTATTAGTTCTAATTGTTCCTCCAATCACAGGCCTCTACATAAGGACTGACCTTAGACATGGACAGAGAAGAAAATTAGCACCAGTACAACTTTTCCAGCTCTCAAACTTTTCTACAGTTGCTTCTTTCTAAAACAGTTGACATAAACACTGTATGATGCCACTGGATAGTGTAGTCCCCTCTTTGGGACAACATGCCTCATTCCATCATGGCTTTTGCCATTCTCGAGTAATATTGTTTGTTGTCATAGTGCATAGGAACCCTAGTCATGGACTCCATTGTGCAAGGTATTGTACAACATAACAAAAAAGATGGCCCCTGCCCCAAAGTGCTTGCAATCTGAGTGTAAAATAAAAGACAACAGACAGATAGACAGAAGGGGGAGTACAAGTGAATGTAGCCACTATGATAGGCAGCGGTTTCTGCACACCAGAGGGGAAGTACAAGTAAACAATGAGACAATAATGGGCGGCATGATACTGTGGTCTCTGCCCACCAGAAGCCTAACCAGGGTGATCACACCAAATATACAACAGTAAAAACTACATCCTAAACCACAGCTTCATGTATTTTAAGTGTCTTAAAATAATATGTAATGGGTTAAAAGGATATTTGTTGGTCCTAATATTTAGGTGATATTTATTTTATTTAGTCTTTATTAGATTTTAAATAAAGACATCAATCCAAGGCTGTATGTGCCCTAACATCAGTAGTAACCTAATAAAGCCCCTTCAGACTGAGATAATCATTTAAATAGGAATTCCTTTCATCATTATGGGAAGCCTTCTGCCCTTTCCAAAACACCCTATCAAGCTCCCAATTTTCTATATTATTCCAATAGTAATATCACCCCGAACTCCCCCCACTCCTGACAGGCTCAGTTTCCCACCCTTCCATGAAAATGGTGGCTGATGGTGCAGCCTTCTGACCTTTTACATCCCTTCTCTGCTGCAGGACTGCCACATGGAACAGCTAGGTTCTATCGTTGGCTCTGCCACAGATTTCTTGTCTCAGCTTTGGCAAGTCACTTAGACTGGGGTTTTCAAAAAGTACCTAAGGATGGTAGGCAAATAAGTTCTATTGACTGTCAATGTGATATGTGCTTCTAGCCTTAATAGGTGCTTTTGAAAAGCCTCCCCTTAACATCTCTGTGCCTCAGTTTCCCTATCTGTTAAGAGGTGATACCAATAATTACTTCACATGATTTATCTCAGAAGTGATTAACTAATTTTTAAATGTGCTTTGAGATCATTAGATGGAAGGTGCTATATTGAGTCATTAATTTTTATCTTGACCAGATCCCCACTTGCAGGAGGCAGGTAGCTGATTAACCTAATCCTTTGAATCTTACTTCAGGGAAATGGCTGGAGAAAGTTCCAACCATCTAATTAGAGAGCTGGCTGTTTACTTTTTTATTCTACCATAGAACAGAAGAGCTGCTAAAGAGGAAACTGCAGGGAAGTGGTTGATAAATAAAACAGATGACATATATGTAGAATAAAAAAGTAAACTCAGAAAGTTAAAAGTAATTCAAAATATTAGACAATATAATTAAAAATCAATGTGGTGGAGAGAATCTTTCAACACACATGAGAAAATAAGGAACAAATGCAAGAATACTGGAAATAAGTTGACTGAAATTAAATGACATAAAAATGTATTGAACAATCTGAATGCTGCAGATGAAATGAAAAACAGGCAAATAAATGGCTGAGCTTCAGGTTTATAACATTAAGCAGTCAACACATTTCTTGTTTATAATCTTGTAGCTGGAAGTGAAGTCCAGTGTAATTTTAAGTTATTTCAAATGATGTCGTTAATCTAGATACTGCTCAGATAACATCTCATGCCCCAATAACTTTAAGGTAAATGTATAGATTTCACAGGACTAGTCATTTACTTGATTAAAAGTAAATTCCAGAAGCTACTATAAAGTGCCTCCTAAGCAATTACCTCTCGAACAACAGCTGGGCTGAAAAAATAGGAATGGTTGTGCACACTTTTCAGCAATGGCTTACTGAAATGTTTCCAAGCCTTTATTTTTTTTATATTATCTTTCAATGATGAATCCTGGCTTCAAATGGAAAGAAGAATTTCACCTTAGTATATTGCAATAAATATTGTGTGCTAAATTCTCCCCTCAGTTACTCTTACAGCCTATCTGATTTCAGTGGGGACACAAGGATTTAATTAACACTGATCAATGTAACAAATCAGCTATAGAAAATACTAAATATGGAGAACCACAAAAAAGTGGATCTCTTATGAGACCCTTACTCTAGGATTTAGATATAAAATGCCCAAGTATTACCTGAGAGCCGTAGTGACACTTTCATTTCAGGATTTATATACAAATTATCTAAATTTATAAGAGAGCCCTTGATTTCATCATTTAGATAAGAGCTAGACACCTGTTCTTGCCATAACCTTTTTCTGTTTGTCTGGCAGTGTAATGTGGCTAGTCTAACTGGCTGACCAAGAATACTCCCATTATAGATAGGATACCTTTGTTTTGCAGAGCTAGTGCCAGACAAGAATTCAATCAAGATTATCAGAAATACGATTCTAAAGTTAGGTGCCTTTATTTGATTCTTCATAATTTGTATTAAAGTAGCATGTAGAAGCCTGAGTCATGGATCATGACCCCATTGTGATAGGTGCTGTACAAACAGCAAAAAGACAGCTCCTACCCCAAAGAGCTTTCAGTCTAAGTACAAGATGAGAAAATAGATGTATGCAGACAGACTGATGGGGAAGTAGAAGGAAACAATATTGGTCCGCATGCTAGACAGTGGTCTCAGGACACTAGCAACCTAGCCATTTTCATGGTTTTTGTAGGCTTCATGGCAGAAGAGTTTTAAGGAGGATAATGGATTATTTTATGGATCTTCACAGGGAGCTTCTCCCAAGCATGGGAGTCAGCATAAAAGAAAGCACAGAGGTGCATGTTTGAAAATGTAAGAAGTGGGCAATGGAGGCTGGCATGATGGGCTATTCAGAAATCAGAGCTGACCTTTCCATAGGAAATGAGAGATGATAGGAGGATAGGTTGTTGCCTGACTTTCAAAAATGGTGAAGTCAATGGGAGCTGCTGGGTGCTCAGCACTTTTGAAAAGCATGCCACCTGTTTAGCTGCTGCCATATGGATTTTGGAGGCTAACTTTATAACATCCTACTTTTGGAAATATAGCCAAAATCCAAATAGAAATTTAAAAAAAAACAAATTCGCTTTCTAAAGATGACAGTCACATTGTCACATGCTGAAAGCACACGCAGGAAAGACCATGCCAGAAGCAGAGCTGTAAAACCATTCAAGTCAGTGGCAATCACCACTTGCAATCGTCAGCTTGTTGTTTTCAACTCTGATAATGAGAGTTGTGCTAGCACTGACACTGAATACCTGTCCAGACATTCAGAAGGGATGTATCTTAAGATCAGAAAATAGCAATGAGGAATGTGTTGGATTCTGTGTGATTGACGAAGCTGGGTTAAATGTAGAACTCAAATGCTCCAAAGATGATCATGATACCTTGAAAAACACTGAGACAACATTCCACTATTCCGACTAGGCCACAAATTGTGCCTAGTCCAGCATATATTGCTGAGCTGTGCTTCTCAATGACTGAAGAATTTTTCTTTGAAAGGATATGATTTTAAAAGGCTGAGAAAAATAGTGTCAGTCTGTGACATACAAAATAAAGTGACCTGTCATGCAGCATGTGGTTTGTATAAGAACTGAAAGACAGAAGCAATCTTGGAACTTTTCCTTTGATCTGTTAGGATGAATCTATAGAACAGTGTTTACACCAGGTATCCGATGTCTGCATTTTTTTCTGAGGGAATGTACTATAGAATTTAAAGGAAAACTTTCAGAGATTTGTGCGATGTGTTTTTATTAATTCACACCACTGTGTAGCAATTCACTCTTTTTTTAATGAACAAAACCAATCAAATCACACATTCTGTCAGTGAAGCACAAACATGTCATTATTAGATATGAAATAAAACTGGAACATCAGATCTGAAACTCTGAATTTTTGAAGGACAGAACTAGGAGACAACTCCAGATCCAAACCCATTTCTGCATTTTTGATTTAGGGTCTGATCAAACCCAGAAAAGTCTTATTTTCTGGTTCCATTTTGGAAACTGATCTCTAATGCTGATTCATTCTTAAACAAAAACCCTTAGCCTAAACCTAACCCACACCCAGATCTGAACAATATCTAATCAGCTGATATCTAGTCATTACAAAACATTTTGCAAGATAGCTTGCAAACATTTACATTCCAAACCTTCATAAAATATCATTTCTAGATATCCACTTGCACATGGTTTGTTTCTTTGTGCACCAAATATCTTTTTTCCAAACCTTCAAGCTATTTCTCCTCCAACAGTCACAGCTGTAGCTTGTTAACAACATCTTGAAAAGACATGGTTAGTAAACACTATTTACTCTGTCTAGTCTATCCTCATTGCATTAAATTTAATTGCTTAGGATTTATGCTAGGCAGCTAGATAGAATAAAATGATTTACAGTTTTGCACATTGTATATACTTTCTAGGAGTTCTTGAAGTTATTGATAGATATTTTAGCTGAGTACTGATATAACTAATTTCTGGACTACACTAACACTTGCAAGGAGAGTGAGACATTTAGCAGTTTCAGGCACAAATGCTTGCAAACTATTTGGGGTTCAAGATGTTGCTAGCAAGCTGCAACTATGGCTGCTGGAGAAAAAACTTCCTGTGAATTTTAGATTTCTGCAGCAAATATTCTATCTGGCTTAAATTCAGATTCCCATTCCTGAGCTGCACAATGAGTTTGGGATTTGAAGATATCCCTAACTTCAAACCGAAATTCATCTGAAACCATCAAGTTTTTAAAAATTTGTCTTGGGTTCACTGAAACTTTGATTCATATTCAGTTCATGCTTGGGCCAAGATTGACATATGGTTTGAAAATCTTATGGTGAATCTAACCTATGATTTCGATTTGTACTGTAACATGGCTAAAAGGCACTGTCATGCAAAGACTGCATTAGAGCTACTTAAAGCCTGTAAAGTTAAACCGGATTGGGGCCCAAGTAAGCTTCACCAGCTTTCATTACAGAAGTTCCATACATCTCTTCTTAAAAGTCCTCTATTTAGACCAGGGGTTCTCAAACTCTTTTTGCTGGGACCCCCTTTGAAAATACATCAAGCTGTGATGACCCCCCACCAATACCACACCACCCTTACTTCTGCACTGCTACTAGCGGCGGCAGTGCCTTCAGAGCTGGGTGCCCGGACAGCAGCTGCTGCTCTCATGAACTTCTGCAATAGTCTTGTGACCCCCCTCTGGGTTGGGACCCCCAGTTTGAGAGACACTGATTTAGAAATAGGAGAGTAGTGGTAAAGTGCTCTAGTCAACAGGGGAGGCCAGAGGGATTTGTTCACCTGTTTCTGACAAAGTTTACAACATCTCTAGATGCTGCTAAGCATCCCTCTCTGGGCTCAATGAGATTTCTGGAAAGTCATTAACATTTTGCTTTGCAGTGCAGCCTATTGCATCAAATACCATGTATTTTCAAATCTGTGCAGGGTCCTCCTGGCCCCCCTCTAATGTTGATGGTGTCTTGCTCCCTCCCTGCAAAATCATTCACTTAAAACAATGGTTGTTCAGGCTTCATTACACCAGTGTTCTCTGCTCCATCTCCCTAACCTGCTCCCTTACCCCTTCCCTAAACATGCATGAAAAATGTTCCTTGCCTTTGTGTAGCCATTTAGAGATTTAGTTCACGTGGTAGAGCAGAGTCCTACTAAACAGTGTCTGTCTGTCTAGACATTTGTACCTCACTCACCACTCTGGCATGTTCCCTTGCAATGCTTTTGGATAAGCCACATGAAAATGGTGTGCGGAGATTAGTGCTGCTTGAAGCTGTCCTGTGCGCTCTGAGAGATAACAGATCTGTGACCAAGTTACTATAGCTTATAGTGGGACCAGAGTGGAGCACAAAAGAGGAGACCCTGAATGTAGCAGGTTGAGGCAGTGTGGGGCTGGAGCACAGGGTATTTAAAGATGGCTCTCCCTGCACCTGTTACTGTAGCTAGCACTGCCTTCTTCCCCCTCTGCACATGGAAGGCCTTTTTTTCCTTTCTGTGATTTTTCTAGTGCAGATGGGGAACATACAGGTGGTAGTTACTAAGTTGTTCTCTCTGCTTCTCTGGTTATTCTTATTCTTTGATTTGTAAATTAGAGTAGCAAAATGCAACGCTGGCTGTTCTAAGTAGGCTCCTTCTCCAGAACTCTCCAGAACTGTATTCACTGATGTGATTACAGCCAAATGTGCTCTTTCTCCTTCAATTCCATGGATTCAGTCATGTCTGTTTCACTGTCAAAGCAGAACTGAAATATATGCTGGGAATGTTAGTTTATGCCCCAGACATATAGTAACATGATGAGTTCACAAATATTGATTAGATTAATAAACATTGTTTGATATCCCCTTTGAAATACTTTTGATTTGAAATTATTCTTCAATAGAAGTTTTAAAAACTCAATCTCTTATTTAGATCTTGTACTAAATTCAAAGTGGGCCAGGCCCTTAAATCCTTACTCAGTACTTCCTAAGGCAAAATTCCCATTTACTTGAAATTAATGGGAGTTTTACCTGAAAAAAGTACTTTTGGGACTGTGATGGGGGTTGATGATGCACTACATACACTGGGTAAGAGCCTCAGCTGGTATCAATTGACATACCTCAGTTGAAGGTACTGGGGCTGCATCCATCTACACCAGTTCAAGATGTAGCCTGTCTTCTTTTATTCTTGGTTCAAACTGGGAGGGTCTTACACAGATTTTAATCAGTGGGTGTTAGTCTGAATAAAAACCAAATATGGGTCTCTGGCTCTGGCCCCTGGTTAATGTAAGAAGAGGTGCTTATTCAGATAATGTCATTATCACAATGCGTGTTCCCTTCTGCTTCTCAGTATAATATAATTAAGAGACTCATTTGTAGTTATCAGTATATTTGATATTTGGGTTGGTTTTTCCTGCAGTGTAAGCAGTTTGAGTTTCCTTCTCAGAATGATTAATTTACCTAAGGGAGGGGTTTCTCTCTATCGATGTAGCTTTAATTTAATGGATGAGGTGATGTGGATAACCCTTATGTGCTTAGGGATTCTTCTCGGTGGAAGGTACTATATATATATATATATATGTATTTTTTTTTTCTTAATGGAAAGAGACCCTCCCCATTCTCATTTATTTCAGAAGTTAGATGCTATGGGAATGAGCACCAAAGAAAAGCTAGCAAATCAATAAAGAAAACAAGTAAATATCCATCCCTCCCACCCCAAAAAGAGCAATTGAGAGAGAGAGAGAGGTTGACTATTATCTGGAACATTCCTGTTTCAGAATGGTAGGATTCAAGTTTTGTTTAGTATACCCCAAGAGATCATAATTATTCCTGTTTAAATTAAAAACTAGAGTTGTTTGCTTTTACACCAGTATTTTCATGTGTTAAATTAAAGTAATTAATATTCTATCACAAAATAGGTAGTATCATTAAGTGGCTTATTTCCATTTGTGCCACTAAGTATTTTTTGAGTTGTCAATATTTATTTTCGAGAGCACATAACTTGGTCATAAAGAATTGCTCAAGGATGAAACTTGGCAAACATGGTCCAATCTAGGGATGTTGAAGCAGGAGAGGGAAATTTGTTTAAAAATCATATATTCCTTGAGATCATAATAGTGCCAAAAATAATTATCATTTAACAGCTCTAGAAGCATTTTTGAACTCCTATTTTTCAATTTATAATTACATTTTTTTTTAATTTTTTTTAAAGAGGTAACCTACAGTACAGGATCCACACAAAACATGCACATCAAGGGGCAGATCTGGCATTCCTAACTCACCTAAAATTCCTATTGACTTTGTATAGATATTAAGAATTCTAAGATTAATGGTGCAATCCAAAGGATCATAACAAAGATCTATGCCATAGTGCTTTGAGGATGTATTAATGAAATAACAATGTGTTGAGCTTTAGGATACTTCGGTGCATCCCAAAACATCTCCCAACATGAAATAAGAACCTTAATCAAAACTCAAACTGAATTCTTTTTGTCACTTGAGAGTTTGGTTGATTTTTTTCCTCATATTTCATTTTCCCATGTTGTATCTGCTCTTCTTGGGTTACTTGCAGCCCAGCTGGAATCATGAACTACAAGAATATGTTCCCATAAGATTTCCAGCCCAAATTTATGAGCTCAAGAGATACATTTCTATAATGCCTAATACAATCGGGCATTGGCTTGGTTGAGGCTGAGAAGCGGAACTGCAATATAATGGTGAGGTTAACAGTGGTTTGGATGAGCAAACAGATTCTTGTGGTTATCCAAATGCAACCACAGACCATTTTAGGTTTTTAGTTATGTTCATCAATACTGAATATGGACTGAATATAGAGCAGCTATTGTGCAAAAAATCCAGGAAGCAGGGCTTTTAGGTATGTTGAGAGAACCTAGAGTTGTTCTCTAATCCAGTGGTTCCCAGAGCTTTTTTCTAAGACAACCCACCAACTGCATTTTTGTCTGGCTTTGTGACCCACCCTGACATATATGCCACCTCTGCTCTGGTGCAGCAATTGTAGTCCTGGCCCCGTGCAGAAGAGAGATCCCGGGCACTGGGGGCCAAGCCTGGCTTGCACTTACCATGACATAGGTGGCTCTTGTCCTCTCAGTCATCATGGCCTCCCCTCCATGATGACTGAGGAGATAACAAATAACACGATGGAAGGGTAGCTGGGCCAAATATATTGGCACTGCAACCCCATGTGCCAGTCTACAAGGCCTGGAGTAAGGAGCCAGCCCCATGGGACAGGAGCTGCAGCTGTGGGGTCCAGGGTGGACTCTCTCTCCAACTCCTTCTCTGCCCTAAGGGCCTCCCCTCCACATCAGGCCAGGAGAAATGTGTTTGCCTCGGCCAGGCTCCAGTGGTGGTTAGTCTGGTTCTGGACATAGCAGCCTTGAAGCCTTCCTGTGACCCACTGGTTTAACCCCATTTGGGAAATCCTGCTGTAACCTTTCCAGTCTGAATTCAGAAGTTGCTGCCTAGAAACATTTTATTCTCTTTAGTTCTGTCTGCTGCTATTTCTTTGAATTAAGTGTATTACCCCCGCTTGCAGAGGCTGGAGACTCAGGATTTAGTCCACAGAATTCTTTCTTCATTCAGAAAAATGCATTTACAGAAGGCATGTGGCAATGAATTGGTTTAAGATTTTTTTCTTGATGTTCAGCATATAAAACTTGGTGAAACTTTGTGGATAGTGAATAGTGTCAAAGCGTGTGTGGCGGCATCTTGTACTTGCTTAATAGTGATGCTTGGAACTGCTGTCATTGGCTACAGCTGCAGGAGAATTATTAATTTCATCTGAAGTTCATTCCAAGACCTTGCAGCAGAATGATCTCTGGGACAACAAAATGTAAACAAATACTGTTACATTATGATTGAGGCCCATAACATTTTAATGATTTGGCAACTTGCACAGGGTGTGCTTCACAAACAAAAAGAAACAATATGTATGCGTCTCTTGGGCTGGTGAGTAAGTGTATAGATCATACAGAGTAAGTTCTTTGCATTTAATACAAATTTCAAAGCTGCACGATAAGGTGCAATTAGAAACAAGACGTACATAAGGGTCCTAGTTCTCATCCACAGATGTGAAAGGTGCACTTGTAAAATGGAGGCGGTGTTTGCATGAGAATGGGCATTAGCATATGTGCAGGTGCAATGGGCGTGTATGCATTTTGTTGTGCCTGAGTGGAAAAAATTGAGCCGGGGGGCTTACTGCAGCCAGAACTTATGCCTTTTCCCTGCTAATACTGGGTATTCCGTCCTTCTAAAACTTCTGATCTTCTGTACCATCCTCACTTCTACTGAAGCATTTGCCAACAATATCCCATGCTGAGCTAGAAGGCAGAACATGACACAATCCTGCATGGATGATCCCTTCAGGTGTCAAAGCTAAAACAACTCTCAATGAATGCATGATCTTTAGTAATGATTCAGATTTCCCCACAAAAATAGTTTGCATGTTGTGCATTGGACAAACATTAGATTGGTTCTAGATCACAAATGCGTGGGCGCCTCTGCTCTTAGTCAAACATCTGCAGATAAGGGAAATAAACACCAGCGGAGAAATTTGGACAATGAAGAACAGAATCTTGATAAGGATTTGTAATAAGTAGGTCTCATTGTCCCTTGGGGAAGGCATCTTTGGTAGTTGAATCTATCCAGGGCAAGGCCATTTATTATAAAAGTATGGTAAGTTATGGGGCATCTCTCAGAAAAAAGAAATGCAGAAGACCTGCAATAGGAACTGGTGGAGTAATTTTGGTAACATTGCCATAGAGTTGCTGGGTCAATAGGATGCTCTCCATCCAGAGTAGGAGTTTGTGTCTATCTTTCTAGCTCACCCCAGATCCTTTGATTTGAAGAAGTATGGGGAAGGGGAATGAGGAGAAGGAAAGACGGGGGGATGAATGTTATGCTATAGTTTGCACTAGAGCATAGTGAAAGATAATGACACTCAATTCTCTGCCTTCTCCTTAGAGAGGAACACATGGGATTTTACAAAGATTGAGGTTACCTCACACAAAGTACAAGGGGGGTAGATAAATGCAGTCTGTATGCAAGGAAGTTGTATCAGACTAAGTAATTCAATGTGTGTATGTAGCTGCTTTTCCCAGCAGAACTAATTCCAGAACCTGGAGTCAGAACTACACACAGAGGCTTTGCCTGGAAAAAGAGCCTTATGACTGACGTGGATTGCCCTCCATCTTGAATTTAAATCAGACATGCCCTGACACAGACAGCAGCCTCAAGATGATAAAATAATTTGTATTGTCATAGCATTTAGGAGCCTCAGTTATGAACCAGGACCCCATTGTGTGAGCACAGAACTAAAAGATAGACCCTGCCTCAAAGATGGTAAGTTTCTCAAGAGACCAGAGATCAGGAAAGGAAATTAAAGAAAGAGTCGGAAATTACTAAAGTTTAGTTTAGAGTGTGTACCTTCCATCCTGCTTTCCCATTATCCAGACAGAACACTTGTTGTATAATGCAGGAGAAGAAAGAACTTAGTTCACTGGGACGGCCCTTATAGCAAACTCCTGTAGAATTTAATAGGAATAAAATCCAATAGGGTTTTGAAGTAATTTAATAAAGATCTATAGATACCATTAAAATACTCACATTATTCTCTATTAAATTATCTATCTGTTCTACAGGCTTTTCAACGATCTTATAGAATTGTACAGTAGGGATATAATTTTCTATTAAATTCTATAGGACTTTTTTCCATAAAGGAAGAGGCATTTCTGGCCTCCCTGTCAGTGTGCTACCCAGTGTATTAAAATGAATATAGGGTTTACAGTGTACTGGGTAGTACCAGAGCTCTGCTGCATGGAACTGATGCTCCTAACATGTGCAATTAGTTGTTGTTAAACTCCTGTCCAGTTTAATGCTCAAGTTTAGAACAGAGAAATAACATGGCAGGCTACTGCTGCATTTGGTGATGTAGGATCAGATTAGCTTCGTTTTTCAGTATGTTGCAGAGAACAGGGACAAAACAATGTGTAAGTGACTTTGGAAAATGTTTTAAAAGTTAAGGGGTAAAACTCTGAAAAGTGCTTAAATGAGTTAGGAGCTGAAGACCCATTTTCAGAAGTGATTTAGGCCTGGTCTATGGTAGAAAAGTTCTACTAGTTAGGATTGTGATTTTAAAAAAGTATATATTTATACCAGTATAAGCCCTAGTGTAGGCACAGTTATACCTGTAAAAGCTACTTCTACTAGTACAGCTTATTTTGCTACTCAAAGTGTAATTAGCTATACCAGTACAAGCAGTTTTATACTGGTAAAACTGCATCCACAGTAGAGGGGGCTGTGGCTTTAACTATATTGGCATAATTAAAACAGCAAAGCTTTCTAATGTAGGCAAGTCTTAGGCACTGAGGGGCCTTAAAACTCATTGACTTTCAGACATAGGCTCCTAAGCACCAAAGACACTTTTAAAAATATTACACCCAACAGCTAGATTCTGGCTGCTATTGTGTGGATGCATAAATTGGGATAGTGGGATAAAGTCTCTTTCATTCAGGAATAGTGTCCCCATGGGACTAGCTATAGTGGAATAATTTTTAATAATTATTCCACTACCGTGGGCTCATCGATTTCCCCATGTAGACAAGTCCTAAAGGATAGATTCTTTGGGACTGGAAACACATGTGCTGCAAACTTACTTTTAGGCATTCCTATGTACCCTAATTATTTATTTTAGCATTGTTTTTCTCATTTATTTATTTGCTGCATCAGCCCCAGGGTGGCAGACATTTCCAAATATGAGAGAGAATGGTCCCTGCCCTGCAATTACACGTCTAATTTATGTTCTGTGCTCTCAAAGCCAGACACTATGAACAATAAATACTCTGAGAAAAATTGGTCTGCATCTGGACCTAAAAATTAGTATGACCAGTTCAGTCCAGCTGAGTTATAAATCTATGTAAATGTATGATAATGATTTGAAGGAAACCTTAGCCTTAAATTAAATAGAGGCTGCTAGCAGGTACTATGGCAGTGAAATGCAGAGAAATCTTGGGGGATGTGTGATATACAAAAGTACAATCCAGAACCAGTGGGCGGGGAAGGAGCTGTCACCTCTGCTCTGTAACTTGGGGTTTCTTGCAATGCCTTGCTGTTTTAGTTTCCAACATGAACTGCTCATAACTAGCCACCAGTGTGCAGGTCATTCCCAGATGTTTGTGTAATTGCAACCTGCCAGTTACAACTTGGTTTTCACTGGCTTTAATTATACTGCAGAGTGACCCCAGTGCACTCCCAGCCCTGGATTTCCCCCATAAATATGTGTTGTACTGCCCAGCCTTCTCTTAGACAATCCAAATAGATAAGTCTGTTCTTTTAACAACAAAATATACCAGTTTATTACTTGAAATAGAGTTACCCAGACACTTCAGCTTAAACACACTGGATTAAATAAAACAATAAAATCAATTTATTAACTACAAGAAGAGATTTTCAGTGAGTACAAGTAATGAGGAATAAACGTCAGAAATAGTTGCAAGAAAAATAAAGATAAAACACTTTTAGTGGCCAATTTAACAAACTATATAAGATTCAAGCAAAATTTCTCACCGTGTGCTTCCAGCAAGATTACTGACCAATGTCTTCAGGAGAGGACTCCCACCACAAAGTCCTTTTTTCCGCTGGGGTGCTAAGGGTTTCTTTTCCGTCAACTGCTGAGAATGCAATGGACAAGGAGAAAGAGAAATGGGGTGTCTTGGGGTGTTTGCCCCTCCTTTTTATAGTTTCAGTCCCTCTCTTGAAAAACATCCTCTGCTGAGAACCAGGAGACAAAAATCTATGGAATGAGGTTCCCTGCTGGTTTTTTCACCTATTTGAGCTTCTTTTGTTTTCCCTTCCTATTTGATTACTCTGTTTACTGCTTAAATTCAAATTAAGGCAAGCAGACATTCCTTTGTTTAGGACAGACCTGTTTGCCAACTTCTGCCTGGGCATGGCATGGTTGTGGGGTTTGGAATATGTGATAATAACATCATACAAGGGTATCATAACTTCACATACAATGTTGCCACACATTTTATCAGGACAGTACTGACCAGCAAATAATAAATTTTCAGACAATACCTTACAAAGCATATCTTGTACAAAGATTATAATAGTATGTAGTGTGTGAATACAGGGTTGTATTCCATCACAGGTTGCAAATATCGTTTGTCTTCAATATCCAATAGCTGCAATTAGCTACTGCTTTTCCTTTTGGCTTCATTGTTTTTTTAAATTTTTTCAAAAATAAGAAAAGGAGTTGGCAAAGAGCCCTTGTTAACCAGGTGACCAGCCTCATCTCCAGAAAGGATTTTATGGGGATACGACCATCTCCCCCAAACTTCATAAACCTGCTCTTCCCCTATCGCTTGTTATTAACTCTGTCAGTTGCAAAAGACTCAGAGTAGTTGCTTGAAGGCTCCCTTGTTTCCCCAAGACCTGACTTGGTTATGACAACACTGCTGCAGGGATTTAACGCCTCTCTAATACCCACTGTTGCTTCTGTCTGAAGGAAATTTCAGCCTCTTCTTTTGTGGGGAAGTTTCCTAAACTCTGTCTCACTGAATATGGGATAGTGGGTATTTTTACCTTTGGTAAAATCTTGTTTAATAGTAATACCTAGTTCTTAGCCATAGATCTCAGAGCATTTTGTAAAGCAAGTAAGTATCATTATCCCAATTTTAATGATGGGGAAACTGAGGTGTCGACAGGTGATCTAACTCTCATGTCTTCCTGCAAACCAGTCGCAAAGTCAACATTACTGATTTTATTTGCTAGTGTTATTAGCTGGGATGTAGGTGTTTTTAAATTACACTTTGGTCATTCTTCTGGAAGACCTTATAACCTGAGAATATTGAGTTTTGTTTTCTCCTAAACAGCAATCAGTTTATATCCAAGATCTGCAGCCACTTCGGCTGATCCTGTGAAGCATGCTGCAAACTTAGATGGCTGCAGGTCTCACTCTTTCTGCCATGCTACCTGCTGCTTCATCTGGTGGCACTCTATTTTCTACATGCTAGAATGTCTGCTCAAACAGAGTGCAAGCAGTCAACCTGTGTGGGCCCAGAGAAGCACACAGATGTCACCCTTCTTTTGGCACTCTTCTGCTAGCATCTCCTGAAGAAGTGATATCTGTCAGGCAGGGTTTCCCAGGTTTGGGGACAGGTCCCAGGTTCTATCCACTCACCTCTGAGCAAACACCAACCCTTCCTCCTAAGGGGGAAGAAGGTTGGAAAGAACCCCTTGAATAAGCACCACACCTAATGATAGAACAATGCTTTTATCTAATGCAGGCAGGCAATGCTGAGGGAAGACCAGATCAGGCTCACCAGTGGGGGTTACACAGACTCCTTGCTCTGACACAGCATACAGCAAAACAGTTCTTCAACCTACATCTGGATAGGTGTTCTCTCTCTCTCTGCGCCCCATTCAAATGCAATTCCCTCCCCACTTTGGGTCAGTCCAACTTGTCTGTGCACCCTGGTCTGGTGCTGGCATACAGAGTGACCTCTGACAATGGTGTCAGTTGCGTGGTCTGAGCTCCTGTCAGTTCTCAGCTGATTGGCTTACAAGAGTCCCCTTTTCCAAGCAGCTAGCTTTCCTTCAAGCAACTTCATCTCTGCCCTAGCTCATGGCTCTTGCTTCCTCTGTTTCCTTTTTCAATTTCCCAAGCTGGTCTCATTCTGCCCTCTACTGTCTATTCATTCACTCAAGCCCTCCCAATGGACAGTTAATTCTGTGTGTGTGGTTGTGTGGGAAGTGCCAGTCAATCAGGATTGTGCAGAGCAGCAGGGATAGGGAAGGCAAGGGAAAGGAGCTCTCACCAGTTCCACACATCCTATGGCACATTTTTGGCCACAACATTAGTCAGCATGGATGATGTGGGGATCAGCCAAGTAATTCTTCTGTTGTGCTTGCTGGAGAGAAAACTGATAGACATCAAGAACAAGGTGAGTGAGGTAATATCTTTTTTGGACCAATTTCTGTTCGTGAGAGAGAAGTTGGTCCCAAAAAAAAATATGACCTCACTCACCTTGCCGCAATAATATTCTGGACCACCACTGCTACAGCAACGTTGCATACGACCCTCAAAGAACCTTTTCCATCAACAGACAATACTGGAGATTCCCAGGTGACAGTCATGCTGTCTACTCTTCTGGAAAATCGCTACCTCCAAGCCAACAGGAACAAGGAACATTACTTGATGGCAACATATCTACTTCCCCAGTTCATAAACACAATGGTTTCCTTCCACACACCACGTATGCTCAAGCTGAAAAACAGTCTGGGAGGCATGGTGGCTGAAGTCATTGCCTGTGACCTTCCAAAATACAATCAACAGTATCCTCACTACCAGGAGGCAGCAGTACAGCAGATGTTGCAGCAGGAGGTGAGTACTTTCCTGCAGGCTGTCCAATACTCATGACTTGGAGCTGGACTGCATTACCTTTTCCCACCTCGAGGAGGAGGAGGGTGGTGGTGCTGCTGCTGCTACAGAGAGGCTGGTGGAAGGACTTCTGCAATATATGATGCTGGTGCCCTCTAACTTGGACCCTTTTCATTATTGGCAACTGAAGGAGGATATGTGGCAGGCATTACATCAACTGCACCCACATCTTCTGTTCACCGTCGTGTGTATGTAGAGCACCTCTTTAGTACCTGGTAGGAACTATAGTATGTCTCTCTCTACAGGAATTTGGAGAGGCTTTCATTTATCTGAATGAAGAGACACTGGCTTTCCTAGGAACACATCTTGAGTCTGTCAGAGGACACCAACAGCAAACTGGTGGAAAACCCTGATGCCACAGCTGGGGAGGAGGAGAAAACCACGGAGGGGATTTTCATGCATTCGGTCTCCCCTTGTGCATGGGGAGGGCATTGGGAGAAGTTCTGTGAGCAAATCCACCTTTTTACCAGCTCTAACTTTGTTTTTTTTAAATCTGAAAATATCAGTTGTACTTCTGCTACATTAGGTTTCTTTGTTATTCTGTGTGCTTCTCTCAGAACAATTCTATATGGAGATTTTCCAGAAGTTCTCTTAGTATTTTCTTCCATGAAAAATTGAGATTGACTTTTCGTCCCAAATCAATAGTCAAAACAAAACTTCAAAACAAAATTTGGGGAGGAGGATGGAAACTCCACTTACTAGCCACTTCTACTCACAACTCAGTTACCCAACTACATAATGAGCGCCTGTTTTTTCTGAGCCTCAGAAAAGGGGAGCTCCCTTATTTACCCAATTATTGAATGACTATTGGAATTTGATTAGTATAGCAGCTGGGATTAAGTGGGAAGGTAGATGAACCAGCAAGATCTGTTTAAAATACTAGAGGAGAATTTTCATCCCTAAATCTTTCTCTATTGCAAGCTCATTTTCACACTTGTAGGAATTACCATACTAGATAAGAGCCATGATCCATCTAGTCCTATCTCAGGTAGTGGACAGCACCAGATGCTTCAGAGAAAGGTGCGAGAAGCCTGCAGTACATAGATGTGGGATCACCTTTCCCCCCATCAAGTTCTCATCCTAATCCCTGATAGCTAGTTTAAACCCTGGCACACCAAGTTTTATATCCCTTTCATTTTTTTGTTTGTTCATATACATGTCCAATACATCTTTGAATCTTGTTAGTAATGTTCTCAGATACTGAGTCAAAGACTTAGGTAGATATTTAATAGAAATTTCTAACTTGGGTTTTTGCACTGCTACCCATCACCTGTTTGCCTGCCATGTAAAAGTAATTCCAATAAAAATTAATGGGGTTACTATGGATTTACAAACTGGTGCACAGAAGATGTTGGCTCTTAGTTTTCCCAGTCTAGATATACCATACACATGAGGAAAAGAAATATAACTTTAGTTCCTGGTCTGAAATGTATTCAAGCTGAATTAAGACTTTATCTTTGTTCATTTAAGGTTCTTTAAAAAGAAAAGAGAATTCTTTTTCAACCCAAATATACTGGTGGGCTTTACAGAAAGTGAGGGGGGAACAGGAGGAACAGTGAATGATGTGTTCTCATCTGATCTCTAACTAGTAATTGTGTTTGATTCTGTATTTATTCATTTTTAACATTGGGTGAATGTAATCTTATTGTTCTTGGCAGTTATAGTTAGACATTTGGAAGAAATTGCTATTCATTTTGGCGCATGTGGAATTTATTCATTTTATTTTTTGCAGATTTCTTTCCTGTTAATTTTGCTCTCTATTGTGCAGTAGCAGGAGTTGGGTTTTATGGATATAGGGCCTGATTCTACAAGGTGCTGAGTGCCCTTGATTTCAGATGACATCCATAGAAATTGAGGGGCTTCAACACCTTTCAGGACTGAGCCTAGTTGCAGGGTTTTGTATTCTGCATTCAGTTTGGGCTTTCCTCTGCCTAAGGCAGAGCCCTACAGAGGTGGTAGTACAGAGCTGCACCACCCCTCAGTGACTCCAGAAACTTCAGAAAGCACAAGGGCACATATTGGAGCCGCTGGTCACTTTACCAGGATACAGAACACACTTCCTGCTGCAGCTGCTGGCTGACCCTCTGTTTGGGGACAGTAATGCTGACAGCATTGCTAGCCTCACACAGAAGGGCATATGTACAGCAATATAGTCTCTAATTACATAGTCTTAAACTATTCCTCATATGATGCAGAATAATATCATTCAGCTTGTTCTGCAACCTCAGCTCACTGTGTGCAACTCTGTGTATACCAGACAAATCGAACCCTTGAACGTCATTGTGACAAGGCAGTTGCTGAGAACTGAAGGCTAAGCCAGCCCTCTGCCCCAGGAACCCTAATCAAAAGGGGAGTGGAGCCGGCTGGGCTAACAGAGAGCAGCTGTTACGCTCATTAGACAGGCCCTATAAAGACTCACAGGAAGACGCTCATCAGCTCACCAGAGACTCACAGCAGGGAAGCAGCAGCTGGAAGGGGAGGGGAGTCCAACTGGTCAGCCTGGGAGGGTGAAGCCTCAGTTGGAGGGAAGCTGTCCTGAGTGAGGGGCAGAGACTGTGCAGCCCCTGACCCTGGACTGTGTGTGTAAATAGTTGGTGTTGGGAAAAGCCTGTAAATAAAGAGCACTAGTGGGAGCACAAACCTGTGATCTGTACGTGGTTTGTGGGGTAGAGGACCTGAGCAGCAGAGTGGCCGGTGTGAACCTGCTACAATCATTTATCTGAGAAACATTCAGTGTGCTACAGATGAAGTATAACAACATAGGGTAATAGTTGCATTTGTACATATGCCAAGTAAATCTGCAGCTAACAACGCTCACTGCTACTTAATTTGCACTTCATCTGAAGCCTACATTTGTAGAGTATTTTCCAAGTTAATCTTTCATGTACTTTGTATGTCTGGCAGCCCAGACCTGGGAGGAGGAGGGGGGAGAGGAACCACAACCAGAACATCACAGCAGCAACAGCGTGACTGACAAGTTGTTTTGGGGGCGTGGCATTGAATACGTTTTTCAGCTGAAATGCGTAAATGGGGAGGTAGTTTGGGGATGAGCACCTGGAAATTTTAGAAAAGATAAATTTAAGAATTAAAAATTAAGCTCAACAAATACAAGAACTACTGTATTAAATTGCTGACTTCTATGGGTCTGATTCTCCTTTCACAATGGTAGATGGTGGCATTGCTATGCCGACTTCAAGGGCATTATTTCAGATTTAGGCCTTGATGCTGTATTTTATTCACTAGCATGGACCTCTGAATACTTGCAGAATCCTGTTGATTTTAGTGGGACTCTGTTTAGGTGCAAGAATTCCAGGTAGCAAATACCACTACAGGACTAGGGCCTTACCCTGGTGTAAAGCTAGAAGCAGGTTTTATGTTTTGTTTTTCCTGCTTGTAAGCTACAAACTGACAGACCGACACAAACACAAATACACAGTTTGAGAAACAAGTTGCTGCCTGAGATCTTGAATGCAGTGTGTCAGGCCGCTAGAGAATGCA
The DNA here is from genome assembly GCF_026122565.2 of Emydura macquarii macquarii. Lineage (NCBI taxonomy): Eukaryota > Metazoa > Chordata > Testudines > Chelidae > Emydura > Emydura macquarii. Next base: position 39,816,157 of record NW_027132559.1, on the reverse strand, counting down.
ATTTGAGGAATGAAAATGGGGTTTTGTAAAAGATTGCTGACCTATCCAAATCTGAGGAGTCCCAAAGGAAACCGCTATAATGTAAATTTCTGGAGATTAAAATGAGATGGGGAGGCTCTGTTCTGCTTGTCATGCTGAGTAACAAACCCAGCAAGTTTTTAAATGATTAATGATGCAAAGATATGAAAAATACTTAGTTTAACTGTGATTTTAATAAATTGTATTTAATAGAAGGAAAACTGAGGAATGGCTGTTGGTATTTAGGTCCAGTCAGAGTTGTAGAAAGAAGTATATGAATTAGTAGTGACAGTTTAATTTTTGCCAGTAACACAAAGAATTGTGCAACATGTAGAGGAGACCTATAATAACCTTAGTTTATAAGAGATTCAGCCTGTATGTATTGTTGTACCCAGTGGTTCTCAAACTTTTTACCATGCAACCACACTTGCCCCCGTTCGTGTGCCCCACCCCCCAGAGCTGGTAGGAGGGCCAGAGCTATGGCTGTGGGGCAGGGCTGGAGCCAGGGATCGAGGCTGGGAGCAGGGCTGGAGCCATGGCTGGGCTGGGAGTGGGGCCATAGTCAGGGTGGAGACGGGCTAGAGCCACAGCCAGGCCAGGAGCCATGACTGGGGCCGGATCTGGGGGCCAGAAGTGAAACTGTGGCTGGGGGCTCAGGCTGGACGCGGAGCTGGGGCTGCAGCCGGGAGCAGAGCAGGGCTGGATGGCACTCCCTCCCCATCCCTCATGGAGGCTGGCCTGGGCCCCTTCACATTCCTTTGTGCCCCACACCATGGGGGCCCATCCCTCAGTTTGGGGACCTCTATCATAAACTAACGTGCTGACAAAGATTTTTTTTTTTTTTTTTTTTTTTTTTGAGCAGAATATAGTGCCATCAACTTTGAAGTGTTGGAATCTTGTGTATAGTTAGCAGGGTCTTGTAGTCTCCTTTACAGGGTTTACAATTACTGGTACAAACAAAAAGAAGTGGGGAAAAAAATGGTCCGAGACCTGGGTTTTCAAATGAGGTGTCGTGACCTATGGGGGGCAGGGTGTGAGAGCACTGGGGGATGCAGGTTGTGACAACCCTGCCCTTCACATAGAGAGAACTTGGCGAAAGATCCTGGTCTGGAGAAGGTTGGAAACCACTCTCTAAGAGAAGATAAATTGAATGGAAAGCACTGCACAGACTGAAGGAAGCCAAGCCCTGAAAACCAGGAAGGAAAAGATATACAGAGAGTGGAAGGAAAGACTGGTGGGTAGGAACCACTCCTCAGCTAGGATTAATCAGCATAGTCCCAGACAGGCCGATGGGTAAATCAGAAGAGATCCAGCTGTGGATCTGGTCCCAGGAATGGAAAAAGGAAAGAGAAGAAGATAAAAACAAACGAGACAGACTTCCTGGTATTTTTAAATGCTGCAAAAATATTGTTAGACCATCAGGCCAGGGTTGGGTACGATGGCTCAGGTTGGGGATCTCCTTGTTCCACAAGTCCCACTGGCTCCTGAAGTCGTATATTCTCACAACATTAGGGAGGGGGTTTGTATCTGGGCCGTATTATTTGATTTCAAATATTGTATTTTTGTAAACTTTCATTAAAAAGGAATTTATTTTCTTTTTTTTTTTTTTTAAGTTTATCTCAAAGCTATTGCACTGTATTAATGTGCTTTATGGCAATGATATCAGGGGAACATTTTCCTTTCTAACAGCCATGGTATGAGTGTCTATGGGACTTATACAAATTGAATTACATAGAAAATATCCTAGAAAACTTTTGTTTCATTGTAAGTGTAAAGACTTGGTGTAAATGTCAGTCAAAGTGCTGCTGTGTAGTGCCTATGACCGAGAAAAAAGATGTGCAGTGCTGGAGCTTGATGAAGTCTGGGAGAGAAGGGAATCTAAGTGGAGATATGTCCTTACCTAACTCCTACCGCCCCAGTGTTTCAGCTCCAATTGCTGTACTAAATCAAAATCCTATGTCCAGACCATTAAAATATGACATGCCTTAAAAATTAGCAAACACATTTGACTGCATTTCACTGGAAGTGTAAATTTGAAGACTATCAGGAATCAGACATATTTAAAAAAAAACAACCAACCTGAACCCTATAAAATTACTTAACTTCCTTGTGGTTTGAATAATATTCCATTCTTCCAGAGAATATCCCTTCCCTCCATTGCACTGTAATATATATCCATTGCCACTATTGTCACCCAGCATCCAGGAGGAGGGGGAGGGACAGTCAATCACAATCAGCCTGGAGTTAGGAAGAATCTCTCCTAATGGCAAACTATTATATCTATTTGTCCATTATAGGGATTCTTGCACTTTTGACAGTAGCCAGCACCAGATGCTTTTCCAAAAGAGACAGAATACTATAGTAGATGGACCATGAGCAATACCTGTTGCTTTGTTCCCTCTCCTTTCTTGCAGCAGCTGGGAGTGGAAGGAAATGCTCTCCATTCTCTCCCAGCATCTAGAAAAGGCTGTACGGGACAGCTCTTTGGTTCTCACTTTGCAGGTCCCCCTGATTTCTGCTGAACACTAATCTTCACTTGTACAGAAAGGGCCCCCCCCCAAAAAAATAAATAAAAATCCACAGCTGCTTGAAATGCATAGACAACTATTCAAACAAGGATGGTTTCTGCTGAATTAAAAATCACAATCTGTGGCATTATTCATCTGAGCACCAGTGTGCTACTGAAAACCAGGAGTATTTGCCACAGAGTTGAAGGCTAGTGTGCCACAGAATATGCAGGGTTCTGGTTAAAAGTAGCTGTTTTACAAGAAGGTGCTGAAGTTACCTGTAAGTAGCACAACATCTCCTATTTTATGCAAGGAATGCACTGCCCTCTGTGTGGAAGTCTAGGAGCAGTCTTGCTTGGTGGAGGGTACACTGGCTGCTCTGATGGGTCTCAGACCTCTGCACATGGGGTTTTGAATAGATAGCAACATTGTGACAGGGAAGGAGAAAGGTCATTGGTTTTGTGTGTAGCAGATCCATAGGATGGGAACCCTGCATGGGTGTTTGTAGGAACAGCAGATGATATTCCAGCTCCACAAAGGGACTGCCTGCCAGCCCCATGACCTGCCCCAAGGCAATTGGGTGGGGAAGTAAGATTTCATACTCCGAATTCTTATGTGGAACAATCACATGAAACCCAATCACTCAGGCCAATGTGGCTTTCATCCAGAATTCCATCCAAAGTGCAAACGTATTACTGAGTCTTAATTTTATTTTTCTTTTAATCCCCAGATGTTTCAGCCTGTGAAAGTAGCTCTCTGCTAGTAACCACTGTACCAAATTTTAGAGATTACTTTTGTTAATTTTGCCTGAGGCAGATTCTGAATGGCTGAAATGTCCCAAATGTGTCATTTGTGCTGCCTTTGTGTAGCAAAAGTGAAGACCACAATTACATGTATAAAAGAAAACATTAGCAAGTCAGCTACCTATAGCTTATCTTTCTGCTACTGCATTTGTTTCAAGGTTTATAATATAATAAATTTCAGGGAATAAGTGAAGTCTATTCAGCCTATTAAGGTTCAATTTCTTTTAATACTTTAATCCCCTCAGGATACCATTTGCCATAATTGTTTCTTGAATGATCCCCCCCCCACCCCTCAGTGTTTAAGCATGAGTATCTTTGCTTAGTAAGCCATTCTACACACACTTATGATTCTTTGTGAAGAAAAATGGGACAGATGACATCTGTTTCAAACTTGTTTGTCTTTACTTTGCAATTATGCCCCTTGTCCTCTTATCTGTCTCCTCAAAAAAAGTGCATTTGACATTAACTGTACTACTTAAGATTTTATGTATCTAAATTAAATACCTTCACACTGTTTCTTTATAGGCTATAAATTCAGGTTTTATAGTCTCTGCTCCTACTTCTTTTTGTCCTTGGATCAATAGTACTGCCCTTTTTTTGAACTTTACAAAGAGAATTTGTGTGTGTGTGGATATTGTACTGGTCAGAACTCAACACTGCTTTTGAAGAGATGTAAACATTATCCACTCATAGCTGCTTCAGACTCATGGCTCTAATTGTAAGTACATTTTTGTCACAGGGCTACTTTTTAAAATTCCTTCACATTAAACAATTTTAGGTTGTCTGGCACTATTCATTTTTAACTTATTTTTAGACTAATATTTACTGTTTTTCAATGTCTCAATTTTATTCATTGAAGCATCACTTAAGAGGCTGAAGGACCTATTGGATGATCCAGTTCATCTCCTTGTCAAAGCAGGACTATGCCTCCTGTATTTGGATGTGTTTTATCCAGTCTGATTTTAAAAGTTGCCAAGCTTTTACCTTCCTGGCAGTAAGATCTGAGATTGTAATCTCCCAGGAAAGTGGTATCTTTTTTTTAAGATAGTCTGATTTTTGTCCCCCTTCCTTAATTTCATGCCATTATTTCTAGTTGTCTGCCCAGTAGCACACTAACAGTTCCTCACCATCCTTGGAAATTTTTTTTTTTGTTTAAAATAGTCTAAAATTTTCATCTAAAAATGAACAAAAGTGAAAAAATTCAACTGCATAAAATAAATATATATATATTTTTTGCAATCCCTCCTCCTCTTCCCTTCAAAAAAACATTTTAACCACCTCTACTGAAAATGTTTGGTCCAAGTTACTCCCTCTCCTAGCTTATCTTCATTTCCCATCATCTTCTTTCCCAACAAAATTACTACTAATAATAATTTATAGCCCTCCATAGGTATACATACAAACAAATAAAAATGAACCATTCCTGCTTCTGGAGCTTAATGTTAAGCATGGGCAAATTTGTTTTGTCTGTGCTGGTGTTCAAAAGCAATCTTAGTATGTATGTGTCAGGCAGAAAATACCAGTGAATAATGGAAGAGAAAAGAGCATGAACAATAAATGCACACTAGTGATTCTGTGCCTCCCTCTTACGTCTTATGCTTGGAATGCTCTCCCCAAATAACAGTTATCAAGGTACTTCCTTCATCATATTCAAATCCCTCTCAAACTCATTTATACTATATGGTCTGAGAAATACAGGCAAGTGAGTGAGAGGCAGAGATGAAAAATAAAAGAGGTGGTATGGAACCCTCAAAACGCCTTACTGACTATCTTTTCTTCCCCACCCACTGTGTGTTTATGCCCCTCCCTTGTTATGGCATGTCCATGTAGGCTGTATGGATCTGGGGGCAGAACTCCACCTTCATGGTGACCCTAGCAAGGCATTGATTTTGCTGATCAGATGATGAAGCATATCTTCCAGTCTCCTCGGTAACATACTTTAGTGGTTATGCCCTGTGCTGTTTCCATTTCTGATGAGAGAGTAATAAAGGCTGCAGGACATATTCCTGAAACTACACAGCAGGAGGATCTGCAGCTGTCAATAAAATTATCTTCATCCCATAACATTTGTTCTATACCATTTCTAGTGTCCTAAACATAACCAACAGTTCAAACTGCAAGCTCTAGTTGAGCAAACTTTTGTCACTAAACAGACATGTGGCCATATGAAACTATCTGGTAAAGCTTTGTGAATAATGAGAGGAGATTTCATAGCCAGCTCTAGGAGAGCGGCATCCTTTTGGGGAAAATCGTTACTCTTCTCATCGGTGGGTTTGGTTGCTGGTGAAAAACAATGGGAAGCCACAGAACCCACATAGTGCTATGAAGGTGCTGTTAGTAAAGAATAGGCTCAGGCAGAGATGATGATGGCAAGACGGAAGGACAGGAAATAACATTTTTCTCATCTAAGGCAGTGAAACAGTTAGGTGGGTCTCACTGGTGATCAGTTGCCTCTACAGGAGAGAGTCACCATCTCTTAACTGGATATTTAGTATGTAACAGAAGGACAGCTAGGACGTAAAGGTAAACGACATTTCATATATATTTAGCTTTCGTATCCAAACTGATCTGAAACTGGAAAAACCTCCAGTCTTTGTTCAGTTATGTAGGGAAGCTGAAATTCAGGCCAGTTCAGATATTTTGCAGAATAGTATCCCTGATTTTAATGAGATCATCAACGTATTTTAGGGGGAGATCTTTTCAAAGGCATAAGTGAAAGTTAAGCACCCCACTTCTATTGACTTTTAATCTGAGTTAGGCGTCCAACTGCTTTTTGTGCCTTTGAGAAGCTTCCTGTTAATCTCCACAGTTTATAAATTCCTCTGAGACTGTTCTTTCTTAAAATAAATAAACCCTGGTCCTTCTGAGGTCCCTATGAGAGATGAACAGCTTACAAAATCACCACAAGAATGTATAGTTGCATAAGAAGAGATTAAGGAGAATTCGTGCCTTATTTTCTTCAAGACCTCTGTAGTGGCATATATAGAGTCACAGAGCTTCCCCTAGTGCTGTAACATCTGCCACTTCAGCCAAAAAACTAAAATGAAAGGCACTGAGCAAAGTATCTTGATCATGCAATGTACAGTGGTATTACACTTTGACAGGACAGTGCCATCAAAGCAACATGATATTTTTTTATTTCAAGACCATGAGCCACTATGATTGCTGAGTAATACAGCCTAATACAAAATCTCCACCAAAATCCCATGACATGTAGCAATAGTAAGGATTTTTACATAGGTTAAAGTTCTGTAGACAGATGCATGCCTGTGGCTTGGCAGATAGACCAGTCCCACAAAATGTACTTCTCATCTCCTCTTCACTCTCTCTAGCTTTGCAGCCTCACAACTAGCAGCTAATGCCCTAATAGTCTCTTCATTGCCTCAGTATTTTAAAGTTATTTTATGTTCTCCCATTTGTATTATTCATAGCTTGATTAGTAGCCACATTACATCTTGAACAACTAACGTCCTACCTTAAACCATAGACAGATGTTTGTGCTCCACACCCTGTTCATCAAGGCAGTTTTGCTCACATTCTGAATATGAGCAAAGAGCAGGTTGGACAGGCAGACATAGGTAGGAAAAGAACAATTAATGCAAAAGCAGATTGATGGGGAAGAGGCCAGACAAATAATTGCATGTGCCCAGTGTGAAGCAAATACCCATGAAATCAAAGGTAAATTGAAGCTATTAAAACGAACGCTGTCCAAATGCAGTGCAGTAAACTCATGCAGATATGCTTATGCAAAGTCTGAGCAGTATGGAAAATGAGCAAGGCCAAACATATTCCAAATTCAGTGAAAAAAATCAGGCTGATAGATTCCAGATGCAGTGAATCAGAACACAGACAGACTTCAAGCATAAATAAGGGCACAAATTGACAAAACATAATAAAACAGATAACTGAAGAGAATGAACAGGCAGCATCTTTTTTCCTGGTGGAACAGACCACCACCTTTTCCCCGAGGCAGTAACTCTTTTAGTCCCTTTTAACTTTAAGTGATTTTTCTGGAGGGGGGAAAATTAGCACTCTGTCAAAGTGGGACCGTCAGTGACCTTATTATGTTGACCCAAGTATTTAAATACTTGTAAAGGGAAGGCACTAGAAGACACAAATACTTGGACATAATTGGAAGCAGAGGGGTGGTGTGGGTGGATCTGATTACTTATTTTTACCTTTACCATTCACTTTTGTTCTTTCAGAAAACATTTTAAAATGGTATGTTTATGTCACTGTCAAGGCTGATATAAAGTGCTAGACTGAGTATCCCAATTTAGTGATCTACAGAGCTGGAAAAAACTCCCTCCATCACTTGTTGGGACATCCTAAGCTGCAAGACATCCTACAGCACTGGTGGGGGAGAAATAGTGAGCATTCTTTCTTGGGATACAAGGAGAGATGGGAAGGGTCCTTGTGTCACATCTCTGGGAGGTATGCTGGTGCCAAAGTTTATCTGTTGCTGAGCCTGGGCTGTCTCACTGGTGTTCTTCTAGCTTAATGCTCAGATACCTGCCGGAGATAGTGGCCTCCACCAATTGATATTTGTTCAGGCCATAGAGGGGTGGTATATTAATCTTTGGAGGTTGTATTGTCCCTCTTCATTTCAGCAAAGAAGATTTTGTTTTGGCCTAGATCCTCTCCTTGAATATCAGTCAGCCTGCAGTTAATTTTTAGTCTGCCAGGGAAGAACCAATCCCAGCATTAGAACCATAGTCCTGATCTTGCCTTTCATGGCACACTCTGAACTTTCACTGAATATTGTGAGAGTTTGTGGTGTGCAGAGCATACAGGATTATGGGGAATGGGCACAGGGATTCATTGGGAATGTGCAATATATCCACCACTATGTTATTTACATGAGGTCTATTGCTTTATAGGGAGAAAAGTAGAGGGTTTAGGCGATTTTGAGGGAAGTTCTTCCTTAGAAATACCTTCTCAGTTTAGGGAGCATTTTGTGTGGGTGCTGATCTTAGGAAGTGTTTCTGAAAGCCCACAGCTGTGGATGCACTTTTGATGGATTATAGTCCATGGTTGCCATGGTAAAGTCTGTATTGTAACATGGCATGACAGAACACATAGAAATGTTTGTATTGTAGTTTAGAAGCGACTAGCCTAGTAAGAGAGGGAAAAGAAGGTTATTCACCCTGTGCAGTAACTGATGTTATTCGAGATGGGTGTCCTTGTGGGTGGTCTGCTTCACATGATGGTGTGTCCCTTCACCTTTGATCAGAGAATTTTAGCAGCAATGCCAGTCCAGCAATGCAATCCCTGTCTTGTGGCACTGTTGGCACACATACAGCACACCCAACTCAACCCAACTCCTCACCCCACTGTTCCTTCTCTACCATAGCATCTTGAAATTGAACTCGAAAGCAGAAGGGAGGAGAGTGGGTAGTGGAGCACCCACAGGGACAACCATTTTGAAGAACCTCCATTACTGCACAGGGTTGTTCCGACAGGTAAATGATCCCCCAGAGTCAATAATGAATCGATTGGAAATAAATGAGTTTAATTATAAACACAGGAGTAATATAGATTTTTAACTAGTTATAAAAGGGCATAAAAACAATTAAACACAAAACATAAACTGATATAAGAAAGTATTAAACAGGCAACTAACTATGAAGACCTAAACTAATATAAGCAGACAGTGGTTCCCTGACCAGGAATCAAACCCTGGTCTCCCACGTGGCAGACAGGGACACTTACCACTATGCTACACAGACAACTAGTTGCTCCTAGGAAACAGAAAGGGGTTACACTTGGTTGTAGGAAACAGAAAGGGGTTACACAAACTGTTAACTGAAAAGCACCGAGGCAGAAGCAGTTAACTACATGAGGGAATGCTTTCACATAGAGATTTCACAGACAATGAGTTCATTACAGAGCACAGAAGGGGGGGGGGGAGGGGGTCACACGGGCAGTTAACTGCAAGGGGAAAACAGGCAGTTAAAACAGAGACTAAAAGAGAGAGAGGGTTAGCAAGGGAGAGAGAGAGTTAGCAATGCTTCTGCTTCCAGGGCAGGTTTAAAACAAACTGAAAGAGAGAGAAGGTTAGCAGTGAGGGGCAGCTTCTGCTTCCAGGGCAGGTTTAAAACAAACTGAAAGAGAGAGAAGGTTAGCAGTGGGGGGCGGCTTCTGCTTTCAGAGTAGGTTTAAAACAGAAACTAAAAGAGAGAGGGGGTTAGCAGTGGGGGGGGGAGGGGCGGCTTCTGCTTTCAGAGCAGGTTAAAAACAGAAACTAAAAGAGAGAGAAGGTTAGGATCTTACCAGTCCCAGCAGGAAAAGTTGCAACATGACCCCTGAAGCTAAATAGCAACACAGAGCAGGCTTACATGTTCAGGCTCAGAGTCCAGAGTGGGAGAGGGGAAAAACAGGGCAGCTGGTGGGTCTAGCAGAAGGTGAGTTCTCTCTCTGGAGCCTGGGGCGTGCCCCGGCTTTATACTAATCGCTTCAGGTGGCCAAGGTTACTCCTGATTGGAGGGGAGACATTTGAATCAGGGCAAACCTTTGGCTGGGAGGTGAGCCGATCGTTAGGATGGCTGTGCTTTCAGTCAGGTAGACAGCTGCTCCCAGTCACCTGGTCAGTTTCAGGAGGATCGAGGACATTGCCTAATAAGGTCAGTTTCAGCAGGAGTGAGCTAATGGCCTAATAAGGTCAGGTCGAGGTTTTACTGATGCACCAGGTGGATAGGTGGGGGCGAGAGGTGGACATATCAGGTACTGCGTTGCAACAAGGGTGAGTAACCTTCTCTTTTTCTTCGAGGAGAGTCCCCATATGTGCTCCAGTACCTACCCTCCTCCCCTCTACTTCAGAGTTTAACTTCTGGACTTTACGGCAGATAGTCCATGATCGGGATGTTGTTTAGAAAGGCTATTGAAGTTGATAGGGATCTGGTAGAATGAGTTTTGACCCTGATGGAGTTTGTAGATTATTTTTTTGATAGCATAGGTGGATGCATCTGGAGATCCATTTAGATAGTCTCTGTGAAGAGATAGCGGAATATTTAGAACATTTTGTAGTGGAAAGGAATAACCTCAGAGATTTTCTGAAAAGCTTAGTTCTATCAAGGTAGAATGCTAGTGTGTGTCTGACATCTAGAGTATGTAATATAGAGTCCTGTGTGGTTTGGTGAAGAATGAGGAGAGATGGATTGGCTGATTTATGTGGAAGGAAGAAGCTACTTTAGGTAGAAATTTTGGTTGAGGTCTTAGGGTGACTTTGTCCTTGAAAAAGATGATGTAAGATGTGTGTGCCATGAGGGCCCTAAATCACCCATGCGACAGGCTGAAGTGATAGTCACTAAGAATGCTACCGTCATTGGTAGGTGTGTCAGACAACATATTGCTAAGAGTTCAAATGGGGGTCCAGTGAGGCAGAGTAGGACTAGATTCAAATCCCAAGGTGGAATGGCTGTGTGTACTTCGGGATAAATGTTTCTGATGCCCATAAGGAAATGTTTGGTGATTGGATGGGCAAATATTGATATCCCATTGATCTTGTGGTGAAAGGCAGTAATAGCCACAAGATGTACTTTGATTGAATTAACGGAGAGTCCAATATCAAGGATAGGAGTGCAGAAACGGCACTAATTTGTTTATTCTGTCATCATATGTGGAAGCTCTTCCATTTCTGAAGGTAGGTATTGTGTGTGGTTGACCTTCTACTGTTTAGTAATAAGTCTTTAACCTGTTCCAAACAGGTTAGTTCGTCATGGTGGAACCATGTAGGAGCATGCTTTCAGGTGAAGTCTCTCCAGGTTTTGGTAGTGAACCTGTCCGGCATCCTGTGAAGTAGGTCTGGCAGGAGTGGGAGAGTGCATGGTGTGCATATCGCCATCCGCAATAGGTAAGAGTACGAAGTCTGCGTGGACCATGTTGGGGCTGTTAATATGCCCTTGGCCTTGTCATTATATATTTTATGAATCACCCTTGACAACAGAGGTATCTAGGGAATGTATATAACAGGGATGCTTCCCCTTTGAAGAGGAAGGCATCCCCAAGGGATTGGGGCCCCAACTCTGCTCTCAAACAGAATTGTAGGCATTTGTAGTTCTGGGATAACACAAAGAGGTTGATGGATGGGTGGCCCCATTGTAGAAATATGTGTTGTAGGGCCATGTTGTTTATTTCCCATTCATGAGCCTGAGATAATTCTCCACTCAGCGTATCCACTGTAGTATTTTGACAACCTGGGAGGTATGTGGCTGAGATTTTAACATTGTGGGGGATGCACCAGTTCCATAGTTTCATGGCTTTGGTGCATATGGAATGTGACCGGGCTCCCTCCAGTTGATTTATATAAAACATGCAAGCATTGTTGTTGGTCATTATCCATATAGTCTTGTTCCTTATCAATAGCAAGAAATGAAAGCATGCATTGTGGACTACACGGAGTTCTAAGAGATTTATGTGTAGCAATGTCTTGGAGGGAGACCACCTGTCCTGAATTGTCTTTGACTTTGATTGGCATTGTAAGGCATCTGTTTAGGCTGTGTTTGTGTGGAATGTAGTCAATTCATAGCCAACCCTAAAGCCAGCGCATATGAAGATGTGCATGTCGTACCATGAATATTGTTGCCACCACATAGCAAAAATAGCAAATATGGTAGGTGCCCATATTGGCTTAACAAAGTCGTCTTTGAGTTTAAACTCAAAAAACAAGCTTACAAGAAGTGGAAGCTTGGTCAGATGACTAGGGAGGATTATAAAAATACTGCTCAAACATGCAGGAATGAAATCAGGAAGGCCAAAGCGCAATTGGAGTTGCAGCTAGCAAGTGACATGAACGGGAACAAGGAGGGTTTCTACAGGTATGTTACCAACAAGAGGAAGATTAGGGAAAGTGTGGGCCCCTTATAGAATGGGGGAGGCAACCTAGTGACAGAGGAGGTGGAGAAAGCTGAGGTACTCAATGCCTTTTTTGCCTCTGTCTTCACAGACAAGTTAAGCTCCCAGACTACTGTACTGGGTGGCACAGAATGGGGAGGAGGTGAACATCCCTCAGTGTTGAAGGAACAGGTCTAGGACTATTTAGAAAGATTGGATATACACAAGTCCATGGGGCCAGATGCATTGCATCCGAGGGTGCCGAGGGAGTTAGCTGATGTGATTTCAGAGCCATTGGCTACTATCTTTGAAAGCTCATGACAATTGGGGGAGGACCCAGATGATTGGAAAAAGGCAAATAGAGTGCCCACCTTCAAGAAAGGGAAGAAAGAGGATCCAGGGAACTACATCCCTGGAAAAATCATGGAGTAGGTCCTCAAGGAATCCATTTTAAGGCACTTGGAAGAGAGGAAGGTGATCAGGAACAGTCAATATGGATTCACCAAGGGCAAGTCATGCCTGACAAACCTGATTACCTTCTGTGAAAAGGTGACTGGCTCTGTGGATGTGGGAAAGCGGTGGATGTAATATACCTTGACTTTAGCAAAGCTTTTGATAGAGTCTCCCACAGTATTCTTATCAGCAAGTTAAAGAAGTATGGGTTGGATGAATGGTCTATAAAATGGATAGAGAACTGGCTAGGTCATCGGGCTTAACAGGTAGTGATCAATGGCTCCATGTCTAGCTGGCAGCCGGCCACAAATGGAGCGCCCCAGGGGTCAGTCCTGGGGCCGGTTTTGTTCAACATCTTCATTAATGATCTGGAGGATGGGGTAGATTGTACCCTAAGGAAGTTTGCAGATGACACTAAGCTAGGGGGAGTGGTAGATACCCTGGAAGTTAGGGATACGATACAGAAGGACCTAGACAAATTGGAGGATTGGGCCAAAAGAAATCTGATGAGATTCAACAAGGACAAGTGCAGAGTCCTCCACCTAGGATGGAAGAATCCCATGCACAGCTACAGACTGGGGAACGACGAGCTAGGCAGCAGTTCTGTAGAAAAGGACCTGGGGGTTACAGTGGATAAGAAGCTGGATATGGATAAGCAGTGTGCCCTGGTTGCCAAGAAGTCTAATAGCATATTGGGCTGCATTAGTAGGAGCATTGCCAGCAGATCGTGAGAAGTGATTATTCCCCTCTATTCGGCACCGGTGAGGCCGCATTTGGAGTATTGTGTCCAGTTTTGAGCCTCCCACTACAAAAAGGATGTGGAGAAGCTGGAAAAAGTCCAGCGGAGGGCAACAAAAATGATAAGGGCTGGAGCACAAGACTTATGAGGAGAGGCTGAGGGAGCTAGGCTTGTTTAGTCTGTAAAAGAGAAGAATGAGGGGGGATTTGATAGCAGCCTTTAACTACCTGAAAGGGGGTTCCAGGGAGGATGGAGCTAGGCTGTTTTCAATGGTAGTAGATGACAGAACAAGGAGCAATGGTCTCAAGCTGCAGTTGGGGAGGTCTAGGTTGGACATTAGGAAAAGGTTTTTACTAGGAGGGTGGTGAAGCATTGGAATGGGTTACCTAGGGAGGTGGTGGAATCTCCATCTCTAGAGGTTTTTAAGGCCCAGCTTGACAAAGCCCTGGCTGGGATGATTTATCTGAGGTTAGTCCTGCCTTGAGCAGGGGGTTGGACTAGATGACCTCCTGAGGTCCCTTCCAACTCTAATATTTTATGATTCTATGTGGCCAAATGGTTGGAGACAGGTTGGTGAGGATATATGTATACTGTTCAGTACTGGAAAGATGAGGTTGGTCATGGTAATGAATCTGTTCATTGGTAATAATGCGCTGACTTCCAGGAAGTCAAGATGGGTCCCAATGAAGTCCAATTGTTGTATGGGGTTTAGAGTTGATTTTTGTATGTTTATCTGTAAACCCAGTCTCAGGAAGCGAGCAAGTGTCCTGTGAGTAATATTGAGGGTGTCTGCCCGAGTGGGGGAGCTTTTTAAGACAATCATCCAGATAGGAGAATATTATTACCCCTTGTTTGGTAAGGTGCACCACCACCACTGTGAGGATTTTGAAGAACACTCATGGTGTTGTCAAGAGATGGAAAGGCAAAACTTAGTATTGGTAATGTTCTGTTTCCAGAGTAAATCTGAGAAATCTGTGAATGGGATGTATGATTATGTGGAAATAGGCATTTTGGAGGTTGAGGGCTGAAAACCAGTCCCCTTGTTCCAGTGCTTGTATTTTCATTGCTAGTGTGACCACCCTGAACCATTGGACCCTTAGGAATTTATTGAGCTTTCTGAGGTCTAGAATAGGCTTCCAGTCTTTGTTCTTTTTTTGGGTTAAGTAGTAGTGGGAGTAAAACCCCTTCCCTTTTTGTTGTGGTGGTAACTGTTCTAAGGCACCCAGATGTAGAAGGTGCTCATGAGAAGAGTCTCTGAAGAGGGCTGGGGAGGGAGGATGGGTAGGGGGGGATAGAGGTAAATGGGATCGAGTAGCCTGTGTGGATTATTTCTAAGCCCATTTGTCTGTGGTGATGGAAGTCCACGCAGAATAGAAAGGGTCCAAAGGTGTCCAAAATTGGGGATGGTCGATGGTGTCAGCACTGGTGGATGGAGGAGGTCACTCAGACCCTCGACCAAACATTCAAAATCGTTGTTTTGCAGAGGATGGTTGAGACACTGATGATTGAAGTGGAGGTGGCCAATGCCTTGGAGTTCTCTGTCTCTATCACTGCATCTCATAGTGTCTTTGATTTGAGCATATAAAGCATATCTTGAGTGCTAGTAGGGATAATATTTACTCTGCTTTCATTTGGTTGCAGGTGTATATATCCCTTATGTGTGGAGAGTTGCTTGAGAGTCCTTCAGGGTGTGGAGCACTTCATCTGTCTTCGAGGCAAACAGTTATTGGCCATTAAAAGGGAGGTCCTCCACTGTGGACTGTATTTCTTGGGGAAAGCCAGACAAATGGAGACAGGTTGCTTGGTGCATAACGATAGTGGTGGCTGTGGAATGCACCACCATATCTGCCAGACCTAGGGATGCCTGTAGGGTGGTTCTGGCTAAAAGTTGACTCTCGGCTAAAATAGATTTGAATTGGTCCCTTTTTTCTTCCGGGATGTCATTAATAAAGTCTGCAAGTTTAGGAAAATTGACATGGTCGTGTTTTGCCATTAATGCCGCATAGTTGGCAACTCTAAATTGCAGAGTTGCTGATGAGTAGGCCTTGCGGCCAAAAAGATCCAGTCACTTCCTTTCCTTGTCATATGGTGTGGACCAATATTGATGTCGTCTACCACATTGGTTGACCCTGTTGATGACCAATGAGTTCCGTGGGGGGTGGGACAATAAAATGTCCATCCCTTTTGAAGGGACATAATACTTTTTAACAGCCCTTTTGCAGGTGGGTGGGTATTGTTGCTGGGGTATGCCATATGTTTTTGGATGCTTTCATAAGCGCATTGTTTATTGGGAGTGCTATCTTTGAAGCCAAGGAGGTCTGCAGAATGTCCAGCAACTTATGCTGGGGCTTTGGACCTCCTCCAGGGGACTCTCTAGGCAGTCTGCCACTATTTTGAGCAGTTCCTGGAATTGTTTGAAGTCATCTTCAACTGGGGGTGGTGGATGCATTATGGCCTGGTCAGGAGAAGAGGAGGAATTGTTGGCAGGGGTGTCGTGTCATGTTCTAGGGCCTGCTCCTGTTCCTCAAAGCTGTCCTCAGGGGGCTCTGATGGTGCAGCCACCAAAAGTGGTGGTGGAGATCTAATTCTTTCCCTCTAGGGACTGTGAGGCCTGCAGTATTGCCTCCCGTATGCAGCCCAGTGGTTCCAATAAGATCACTGTGTGGGGAAAGGCATGGGTAGGGGCACCCATGGGTGACCGTACCAGGGCTGGATATCAGGCCCATGATGGTTGGACAAGGTTGCACCAGTCTTAGATTGCTGTTGGTCAGATAGGAGAAGAGTGTGTGGTGTTAAAACTACTCTAAATACACTATTTAAAGCACTAAATAAGCTAGCTGTTTTAACACTGCTTGGAGCTGCATCTCAGGCTGAGGATGGTCGAGAAGGAACTAAGACGGGGCCAGGTTGCATGTGTTAGAAAAGGCACCAAGCTGTGAGATGGGGACAGCACATGCGCAACCCAGATAGGCACTGCTCCTGAAATTCTTTGATCAAAGGTTCAGGATGTACCATCACCTGAGATGGAGCACGCACAGGTACATTCCTCGAATATTAACTAAATTTTGGTTGGAAGACACATTCTGAATGTGTCTTACAATATTACACTAGACTGGAAGATACAAGAAAATATAAAGCAGTGTGGTGTCCTTTTACTGTACTGATTATAAGCAGCTTCCAGCTATTTCCTGTGTGGAAAATCAATCTGATGTGATGAAAAGCTGCAGCATTTCTCATGAATTGATTATAAGGGAGCTAGAGCTGACACATATTATGCTTAGGTGAAAGATTGCTTAATATATCTCAGAGTGTGTATAACTTTTAATGGTTCTTCCACTAGCTACCCTGACCTGCAGAAGAAAAGAGTCTACTCATGTCAACGCAAAATTGTCAGAACCATTTCAGATTTTAACAAGTTAAAGCATTCTTATGGAACAAAGACTTTTTTTGTTTTAAAATCCCAACTCAAGCAGTATGTTAGAAGACAAAGGAATACAAAAGATGAAACAATTCACCTACCTTGGGAGCAATCTGCAAACTAATGGCAACATCCAGAAGGAAATAATGCCACAAACTGTTAAGGTGGTAACTGTATTGACAAACTTAAACAAGGTTTTATCATGAAAAATCTACAATATAAAGTCCAGTCAAAGAATCTTCAGCTCAAATGTTATTTTCACCTTAATATGTGGAAGTGACAGGAGGATCCACCTCAGGAAAATACTAGATATTAAATGGAATCAATGCATAACAAAAATCAAGATTCATTAGAGAGGTCAACAACCTTATCTTTAAAATTCCCCTGAAAAGAAGATGGAAATATTTGGGACCTGTGTTAAGATTGAAGCCACAGCATCTGTCATGGCAGGCATGGCATTGTGCAGTGGTGGAATATGCAAAAGGGGCTGACTGTGAGATTCCCTCCATTGAACAGAACTTGGAGAGGGAAAACTTGTGGGACTTAACACAGAAGACTTGCAAACAGCAGGCCAGGATACATAGGGATGGTAGAGCCTTGTTTGTGCCCTATGCAACATTTGACAGATTCAGATTTAGATTCAGCAATCTCCCGTAGGAATAGGAAGGCACTTGCTAATTTTAAAACAAACAGAATAATGGGATACTCCTAAGCCTCTGAATTAAAGCAATCAGAACTGAGAGGACTCCTTGTAATGGAAAACATTGAAACACTGCAGTTATTTACACTCCTGTAGGACTGTCCCTGACACTTGAGGAATGGAGGGCCCCAGACCCAACTGTGCCTTCCTTTCCCATAGGCCCTCAGTAGAAATAGGGCTTGAAGTAGGTGTATTTTCACAATCCTGGAGCTGGTATGAGGGTCCCAGTTTTAATGTTCAGAAAGGGCCCATCTGACCTAGTACCAGTGGTGCACTACAGTAGCTCTCTGAGACATGCCAATATAGCACCAGCTACTTGGTTCATTGGGCCACAAGACAATCTTTATCCTGTTGAATTAGATCCATGTATTTGGTCCAACTATTAGGACTTCAACAGGATAAAGAGGGCCTAGGGACCAGTCTGTCAATGTAAGGTATTTTATAATTATATACAAACACACTGTTGCTCTCCATAAAGCAGATACTGCAACTGACTCAAACAAAACTAAATGGCAGTGGTTAAAAGAAATGCCATTCAAAAAGACATGACTTACTTTGTGAATGTGCCTGATTTACAAATAAAATAGTGTCCAACGGCACTTATGTCCTGTGGAAGCCATGATGAATTTGTTAATAATAATTATTTGTTTTGGGTGCTCAATACTTGGACAAGCAGTAGACAAGTCCTTTGCCCTGAGGAGATAAAGATAGCACTTAGCAGTTCCATAGTCTTTGGAGTTAAGATGCTTTGGAAACATGAAGCGATTCAGCAAGCATATTTGCATTGATGTTGAATGCTACCCCCCTGTTGGAATATTGAAAAATATACTTCAGAGCAGGGATGCCCAACCAGTTGCTCCGAGCTTCATATAGGTCATCATAGCTCTGCCTGTGGTTGTCTTCTTTGGTCTGAAGACGGTAAAGCAAAAGTCCTACAGCAATTGTTTCAAGGGAAATAGTGATTTAAAATAAAAACACAAAAACGTTTGTTCTAGTTGCCAACCAAGGTGAGAGAAAATATCTGCTCATTTTATCATCTGCATTTGACAGAGTTTAAAAAGAAAAATCACCCTCTGATTTCAGTGCTTGTGAAAAGTTCTGATTGCTAGCTGGGAAATCATGACAGAAATGTACCTCCATTCCATTCGGGAAGGATCTTGTCTAAGTGGGGGCTAGTTCAGTCTTCATGGCCACTGAGGGCCCGTTACAAAACCCAGTGAAGTCAAAACACATCTTTCCATGGACTTGAGTGAGCATTGGCTCAAGTGCTGGTGAGGGCATTAGTTGTGGCCTTTTGCATAGTGGTTAGGTGTCAATGGCTCATTCCAAAGAGTCTCCCAAATAGCTTTTAGATAATAATTATAGATATGGACTAGATCCAAACTGATTACCTAGAGGCTTATGGTAATTTATCTAATTTCCACCAACTAGAGTAATCTAACCTCTCTAATTATCTGTTTTGATGACTGCATTATGGTCATAGAATCATAGAATCATAGAATATTAGAGTTGGAAGGGACCTCAGAAGGTCATCTAGTCCAACCCCCTGCTCAAGGCAGGACTAACCTCAGCTATATCATCCCAACCAGGGCTTTGTCAAGCCTCAGCTTAAAAACCTCTAAGGATGGAGATTCTACCACCTCCCTAGGTAACCTATTCCAGTGCTTCACCACCCTCCTAGTAAAAAACTTTTTCCTAATGTCCAACCTAGACCTCCCGCCCTGCAACTTGAGACCGTTGCTCCTTGTTCTGTCATCTGCCACCACCGAGAACAGCCTAGCCCCATCCTCCCTGGAACCCCCTTTCAGATAGTTAAAGGCCGCTATCAAATCCCCCCTCACTCTTCTCTTTTGCAGACTAAACAAGCCCAGTTCCCTCAGCCTTTCCTCATAAGTCCTGTGTTCCAGCCCCCTAATCATTTTTGTTGCCCTCCGCTGCACTCTCTCCAACTTGTCCACATCCTTTTTGTAGTGGGGGGCCCAAAACTGGACACAATATTCTAAATGCAGCCTCACCAATGCCGAATAGAGGGGAATAATCACTTCCCGTGACCTGCTGGCAATGCCCCTCCTAATGCAGCCCAATATGCCATTAGCCTTCTTGACAACCAGGGCATACTGCTGACTCATATCCAGCTTTTTATCCACCATTACCCCCAGGTCCCTTTCTGCATAAACTTATAAACTTGTTACTTTGTTTTAAACTTGTTTTGTGGCTCACTTCAGTTCTGTTTAATGACAAGTGGCTCTTCTGTTGTTTAAAGACTGATTGTCACTAATAGCTTATTATCATATTTCTTTTTCTATTTATAGACTTACTGATAGAACTGGTCAGAACATTTTTGGTGAAATACGATTTAATAGAAATATGCTGTTTGTCGAAGCTGAAATGTTTTGCAGAGATTTTGGCAAAGTTTGGATGGGAAGGTTTCTGAGATCCAGGATGGACTCTCCTGACCTTTTTCATACCCAAATGGATGTTTGACACAATTCCATGTAGCGAAAATGCTCTAAAAGTTTTGTCTCCCTGACTGTGCAGAATGAGACAAATTTCAAAACTTTGAAAATTGCTGCAAAATGGATTTGCCATTCTCTGGACAGGTCTGCTTACTGACATTAATTCTATCTTTTAGGAAGGCATGGATAGGGAGATGCACACAAAATTAAAAGCTAAGAAGAACTTGGAAGATGCTGTGCTCTTGGGAGAACCAAATGCTGCATCCCCTTTTTAGCTGCATCCAGTCTGAAAAACAATGAACCAGTGTGGCTTTCCTGCCTGGGGGGAGCAGGCTACGTAGAGTCAGCACATGGGGTCAAACCCATTGCGTGCCATATAGCTTCCTATCAGAGTGCTCCTTCTGTGATGTTATGGAGGGGTTCCTGAGTGAAGGAATGGCCATTTGATTGGCCACTGAGTGGATTAATTGGCTGAACCACTTCATATGGAGAGAAAGGGGTGGTGGGCACAAAGGTTAATGAACACAAGGCCTGCTGTAATACCGACAGATCAATTGATCCTTGAGTGCAGGAGAATGGATTCCATTCCTCACACCCTGCCCTGACCCTCTGGAAGCCCCTACATAAAGGGTGTTTACCTGGGTTTTGCACAGGGAGAGGATTTGGGACTTAGACCAAAAAAAAAAAAAAAAACAGAATGTGTAGTTTTCTTCTGAGTGGGTTAAATGGGAAAATCTGGGGCTGATACTGTGGCTTAGTGACTGAAAAACAGGAAAGAAACTCTAGTGACATTTTGACTGGTGAGGTCAACATGGTGACAAGGAAAAAAACAAAACAATTGAAGGGAGGTTCTTTCTTTACATTTTCCTGCATTTGATTCCTCGTCTTAATGCAAACTGCTCAGTTTTCCTGCAGACACACTCTCCGTCCCAGAGTACAAGTCTCATGTCTACAGATAGATGTCATCATGACCCATAATAATTAAAGTGTCAAAATAGTATATAGGCTGCCATCTTTCTCTGTCATCAAAACAAAGTCTAAAAAACACCCAGAGGGAATGAGGGAATGCTGTATGCAATTCCCACCCACTGTCCCTACAGTGTAACCATTTACTTCTTTCCTCTTAACCAGAGGGTCACACACCTGGTTGTTTCTGTAGGCTGAACTCATTGCGTACACTAGCCATTCCCTCTGTTCCCTGCCATAAGCTCACTGTGTGTCACCTTCTCATCTCCCTCCTATTTCAGGGACTTCCTGAAATCCTGTATCCCCTTCCTCATGCCACAGTCTCTGGGTTAACCCCTTTTACTGCTACCCTCATACGAGGGTACCCCATTCACCCCAGCCGCCATTGCCAGGGGCTTGGTGTGCGCCCCCATATATTACCCATTCAAAATGATAATATAAGGAAAGCAGATAACAAATTAATTATGAGAAAACACGGCAAAAATGAACTCAACAGAGCAAACAAATATGTATGCATATTTTTAATAGGAAAATGAGCTGGGCTTCTTTAGAGTATTTCAAAGCTTTTTACAGTGCTCATTTCATATGTGTTTTATCCTCACCAAAGATAAACTACACTGCACAGGTGGCGTTTGCATAATGTGTTGGAGGAAGGTGCTCTATTGATGACAATCTATTATTCAGCACGTAAATAAATTGTAAGTAGAAAATGTGCCTAACTCATTAATACACCAATTCCCCTTTCCCCAAGGTAGGATTAATTTATGCACTGGCATCTTTAAAAGAATAATTTTGCTTCATCTTTATAATAAGTATAGTTGTATGTTCACTTGGGGAACAGCTGTCATCTTTGCTCTGTGTTTTGTTCCTCCCTTAGATTAGTTGCAATGTGTTGCTATGAGTTTGCTACTGAGTAAGAAGAAAGGCTTAATGAAATTCAAAAACATTTTAAGTCATCCTTCTTGTTTACAGTTGAGAGGAAGGAAAGAATAGGACAAAGGTTCTCAAACTGGTGGTCGTGACCCCGCCTCAGGGAGTCGTGAGGTTATAATGGGGGGGAGGGTCATGAGCTGTCAATCCCAGCATTTGCTGGTAAAAGGTGGCATGGCATGGGGGGGTCATCACAGCCTGAAATATTTTCAAAGGGGTCCATGCACAAAATGTTTGAGAACCCCTGGAATAGGAGACATTCATATAAATTGTGCTTTGAGAGTTTTGAATCAACCCTCTCTGATGTATCTTGCCATCAAAAATATTTTACTCTAACAAATGGGACTTCTGTGGCAAATTCTTATAAAGCATGTATGAACATGAATAGTTTGGTTCTTGATAGGGATTGGAATAATATTGTAGGTAGAAAAGCTCTTCTTCTTTTTGGGAAGCCTTGCATCAACACTGTTTTTGATTCTGATTATATTCTAATTCCCAGGAGGTGATTTTGTTGAATCTTTATTCTCCTGAATATAGTAATCTTGGTCCCTAATCTGACTGTGACAAGATTGAAATGACCTTTGCTCTTTCTGGCAACAAGGAGTTAATAGCAACTCAGGTTGTATAGGTACGGTACTCTCGTAAGGGTCAGTCTAAGCAACATGAAGCAGTAGAAAGAGAGACACTACCTGGGAGAAGGCTTTTCTCATTTCCTTACACAGGGCTATGGGGTGGGATAAGAAAACATGAACTTGGGGATAGTTTTGTGTTATATCAGGATGTTTGTTATCTATGTTTTTCCTTGATCAAGAGATTGAGTTGTCGCTGGAATAGTGGATCCTAGTGCTGGGCCCCGTGTTTTGTGTACTGAACTGGTGGGCCATCCCACACTAATATAATAAATGAATGCAGCATTAACTGACAAAATTACCATAGTTCATGATTTTTTATTTTATTGTGAATTGATGTATTGCTACTTGGCTCACTGCATCTCTGACCCATCCTGGTTTTACTGAGTGCACCCCTCTCTATTTTGGGCCTCAAACTATCACGTCTCTCTAGGACTATATCTGCACTAGTGACTGTACACGTTTCCATGTGCATGGTTGTGCCAGAAACCCCATACTGTCCACTTCTAAACCTCAGAATCACCTGTCTGAAGGCAAGTAGAGGATGAGTAAACTCACATGCCTAGGGCTCTGGGTAGGTATATATATGCCTTGGGTTGTGCAGAGCCCTGTACTTGTGCCAGTTTGCAGTGTGGATGGAAGGAAAGGGTGTGTAGCAGGTCTTTAGTTTCAATAATTCTCCATCCCCACTTCCAGAATGCACTGAACCCTTTTTTTGCCTGACCCTTACCCAATCTATAAATGTCCCTGTCTCCATATTTTCACTAGTAGTAGAAAGCCATGCTGACCATATCAGAACAGCTTTCTGCTGCATTCTTTACAGATCAGTCCAGGTGAACATGGATATTGCTCTAAGAGTAGCCTCCTGGATCGCCAACCACACCTCCATGCTTACAGGTGTGTGGCTGGAGTACACTGTCCTCCACGATGTCTCCCGGTGCTGCAGCTACTTTTATCTGTACTGGAAAATTTCACTGAGTCTGGAGCAGGCAGGCATTAAATGGATTCCGGCCCAGTGCTGGGGATGCACAAGGCACTCTGGGTTCCTTTACAGGAGAGCAAAAGACTCCAACAGTCACTCCAGGTGGGTTTCCTGTTTGTGCCCTTTTTACCAAGACTTGCACAAGGTGCTGTCAAGGGTTCCCTGTATAGAGCCTGTAGTGGCTCACAACCCCCTCCTCAACCTCAACAGCCTCTTTGTCCAAAGGGATACTGAAGAAGGTTAGGATGAGGAGGCTGCAGGGACCACAGAGGATGCTCCAGAAGACTTGGAGAATGAGAAGCATATGATTCTGCACCTCTACCCAAAGGAAGTGGCTGAGGAAGACCTCCCGATGAACCCAGGGAGGACCCCTAGGGTAACTTACCTAAGGCTGGTAAGTTACAAAGGACGTCCATCCTTCCTGTCAATAGCCTGTCTTGCTTTGGTGCTACAGTCATGAATTTAAGTCCAGTCCTTGCTCTGCTTCAACCCTTATATGGTCTCCAAGCAACACATGGTTATAAATCAATGTAATCAATAAATCAATATAACTTCTGGTAAACCACTATTATGCATATGGCAGAAGCTATAAAACAGAGTATTAAGGACCAATCATTGTGCCCCTGTGTCTTTGCATTTCTCATCCAGCAGTCAGGCAGCAATAGACCTGGGGCCACAAGGGAGGAGGTGGGGTAAGAAAGGTCTCGGTTGAGCATGGTACAGTTCTAGAAAATGTATAGTTGTTTATCTAAAATTAGTAACAGCTGTTACTTGTCCCTGGGAAGATTACAAACTTTTTACTGTCCCTGATGTCTGGCCTCTCCGCACACCAAGCTGCACATGATGGGGGAAATGGAGATTGGAGAAGTATCCAGTGTGGTGATTGGATAAACACAGCTTTGCACTAGAGAGGCAAAGGGCTTCTGGTGCAGATCTGAAATGTCAAAGAATGGGAGTATGCCCCAATGGAGAGGCTGATAGAACTGGTGGCTGATTGATTTCGGAGTCCACCTGCTGCTGTGGCCACTGCCGCTGTCCATGAACTGCCACCTCCTCCTCCTCCAGATGCCATCCAGGGTGCTGCTGAAGTGAAGCACCCAACCTCCCTGATTCCCTGTGAAGAGCCTTCAGGACTCTTGGGTCCACACTCTCCACTGGCATCAGAACCCTTCTCAGGGGAACCCCTGGGCATCCAGGAGGGAAATGATGATACTGCGGGAGTCCCTAAAGCCCACAAAGTGCCCGTTTCCTATGCAAGAGACATGCTCACTTGTCCTCAAGAACAGTTTCCCCCATTGTTCCCCCCTAGTCAGGGGGAGGGCAAGGAGATGAATGCAGAGACAGTAATATTTGGCCGTTGTTCACAGATTCAGTCTCATTATGTTCTGTTAGTTTACATTTCTTTTTACAAATATTTCAATTACATGTTCCATATAATACTTTTAATAAATATTATAGTTTCCTTGACTTGTGTTTGGACCCTCCTCTCTAAATATGATGAATGTAAGATGTTTTCACATTCAGGATTGGGCTCCATGATTCACAGCACGTGAATTGCAATCATGTAACTGTGGGGTTTCATCGTGCTGCAAATACTTGTATGTCTGCCCCACATCCACAACACCCTTCCCCCAGATTAAGAAATATCCATAATCCCAAGGATACACAGGAGGGATGGGAAAAAGTACATTCTTATGTGCTCACAGAAAGCACTGCTAGCTCTAAAAGCAGAACTCACAATGCATAAAATGGGTAGATAAATATCTTTATGGCTTGGTTCATATGCAGAAAAACAAAACAGAATCCAAGTAACAATACAGGCATCTGCCAGTTCCCAGTGTTTAAATGGCCCCTCCTTCTCCATCCCCCCAGCCTTGACCAGTTTCAACTTTGGGATTAGTGCTCCATCCATAACAGCCTCTAAATTCAGTTAGCACTGCTGACAAAGAATGATTAAAAAACAGAATGGGTGCACCCCCAACCCACAAGCAAATGTTGATAATAGGGATTGAGTGCTCCCAATTAAAAAAAGGTTTGTAAAGAAGTGTGAAAGCCTTGCACGCTGGCCACGTTACAATTCGGCCTCCACAGCACACATCCCAGCCCAAGCTGGAGGTGCCCTATTGAAATTGTCTGTAATGTGTGAATTGTCACAGGAGCAAATGGTTAATGACCTCTGGCTACAGGGAAACAAAACCTTCACAAACCCCCCCAAGTATTCTGAATAAGCAAAAGTCACTCTACCCTGAGATGAATGCTGCAGATCCTGAGCATGCTAAGTAGGAATTTAGGATTCCTAAAAGGGTGCCCTGGAAAAGAGCCAAGTGGAGCAGCAGAATCACAGCTCTGAGGTAAATGACAACAGTGAGCATGTGCAAGATTGGTGTCTATTGAGCATGTGTCTATTGAGCAGGGGCAACAGAGAGGTCAGGTAGCTGAGCAGCTAGCTGGTCAGAACCCACCTGTACCAGTCACAACTTGTTTTAAAGGTCAGAACTGTCCATCAGAATTCTGAGGTAATGGTTAAGACTGAGCATGTGCCAGTGAGGTAATTGCTTCTAAAATACCAAGGTATATAAACAGAGAGCTATGATGTAGCATAAAAGACCAGTTGCCTGCAACAGTTTTGGCATCTGGAGGCTGTGTCTGAGAAAGAGAGAGACACATTTGGAAAGAGCTGGGAAGAGAGCAAGAGATGAGAAAGAAAAACTGCTGCAGAAAGAGTGAAGAAAACTGGAGCAGAGCAGAGCTGACTGACCAGGAACTGAAGCTCAGCAGCAATGATTTTTAAAAGGAAACATCAACAGACTTATAGAGTAAGCTTAATATTCTTTTAAGTATAGTTTAGTATAAATATAGGATAGTATAGTCTATAGGCTTAGTATGTGTGGGTATGTGTTGATAAGAATGCATAAAATTCTGCTATTAATTGCAGCATCTCTATGTAAACTTTAAAGCATTTCAAGATCTTCTGTCAGCGGTTTGTTGCAAACTGGCCACTTGCAACAAATTGCTTCATTTAGAATCATTTAAATGATAAGATATTGTAGTTTGAATGCTCTTTAACTTCCCGTAAGGGATTGTGTCTCAAGGATTTTGTGCCTTGTTTGGGATTTTTGGATTATATTGTAGTAGGGATTATTAGTTACATCAATAAAAAGTTACTTTGTTTAGGAAAGAATACTGCCTGTGTGAATTACTTTATCTGAAGGTTATATTCATGTTCTTTAGTATTTCCTTAACAACCCTGGAAACTTTTACCTTGGGAAGAACAGATTAAGGGAGCAAGAGGGAAGTTATTGTAGCAGCATCCCAAAATTCATTTTTGGGGTAACAGAGCAGAGCAGGAACTGCAATTGGCAAATGTGTGAAGGTGGGAAAAGAGTAAAGGGGTTTCTAGAGTGTCTCGTTGTGATGCACAGACTCCTGGGATGCTGCCTTTAAATGGTAGTGCTAACATTGCATAACACAGCAGGGTGGATTCTGCTATACCAGCGTACACAGCGTTATACCTGTGTCCAGTACAGCATGTGTGGACACTTGGCATGAGTATAGAGAACATGCATGAGCATGTACATGGTCAAGTAAAAAAGTATGCATGCCCATGACAGAGCCTTGGAGTGGAATCATGTGGCTTCCAATCTCAGATGGGTCCTGGGCTGCAGTCCCCTGTGATCAACTGTGATTATCTCAGCAGGTCCGACTTCAGTGCTTGCAGTTCTGTTCCCTGCAGGAGCAATGAAAGTGGTATCCAGTGACCAAATAGCCTACTTAAAGCGAAGTATTGTTTATTTAGAAGAAAAGTATTTTAGAGAAAGCAGATCTTGAAAACTATAAGCCAGCCTGTGTGCTTGCCTGCCTTCCCTGTGGTTTACCATTCCCTGGCTCCAGGCAACATCCAACTTCTTTAGATTTTCTCCAGAGAGCCTCTCTCTCTGAGTCAGCATAACCCCCAGACAGCTCCTGGCAACCGACCTCCACTCCTCTCCTGAGAAGATCTTTTTAACTGTTTAGTGTCATTTTGATGTCTAGGGTCCCAGCCTCACAAAAGCAAGACTTGCATCTCTGGTGGACACCGTAGCTAAGATCCTTGAAGCTAGTAGCTTCCCCCTGTTGTCTTTCAGATGTATGCCAAGATGTTCTTATCTGGGGAGCCCTTGTGTTTGTTCTTCTCACAACCCCCATTGAATTAAAGCAGTACAAGCATATATGAAACATTCCACTACCCTAATATAAATCATCCAGTCTAGCTGAATAACTAGGTTACATATCAGTATTCTTGGATTAGTACATAGCAATTCCATGTCTGTCACAGTATTAGCTTCTAATATATACATTAACTGCTTAAAATGGGGGGGGGGAAGTAGCAGATGCATTACATTTAGCAGCTTTCTTTATTTAAAAGATTGGTCTTTCATTAATTGTTTCACTCTAAGTGTAAATTAAATACAGTAGAGAGAATGTTAAATTTGTTGTGGTATAAACCATTTACATCTCCAAAGGTTGTAGATAGAGCAAACATATGTGAAACACGCACAATACAGTCTTAAGAGGACACATCATTTGACAGTCATACCTTTGTATTTCCTGGATTAACTGAAAGTAGGTCTTGTAGTGCATATTTAATGATCTTCCTTGCTGTTCATGGGAGTCCATGTAAGTTAAATACACTTTTAGGCCCACATCCTGCAATTGGGTCTTTGTATCCAGACGTTGAAGTCAGTGAGACTCTGAATGGGCTCAGAGGTCTACCTTCATGAATCCAATTATAGGATCAGGGCTTTAAAAAGCTAACATTAGAGCTGACCAAAGCACACCACCCTCAAAAATATTGACAGAGAAGGTTGATGATATTAACAACTCAGGCAATTTTGACAAGCTCTGGCTAACATTGCACTCTTGGAACTGTTTCATTCTATCACAGTGTAACTTCACAGTTAAATAGTCCTTATGAGTCACTCCTGGGTCTCCAAAGCAATAATCTCAAACAGAAACTTTCTTTTCTCCAAGAAAATCCATGAGGAGTAAACATCTAGGTTTTTACTGCAAACACATTCAGGCAAATGCAAATAGTCCAATAAAGAGACAGGTCTCCAGCACTACATGTTTTCTGCATACTGCACCCCAAAGTACTTGGTAAAGCCTCTCCAGAAAGTTGTTATATGTCTGCTTTTATAAAACCTCAAAACCTGTCAAGAATATATTATACAAAATTAAAGTGACAACTTGAAAATCCCCTCTATATAGTGTGCCTTAACCTAGTTCCTTACCTACTCAAAGCTCCTCTTTTTTCCTAGTGATATGAATCCTATATTGATTAATTTTATTAAAAAAACCACAAACAAACCAAAATAAAATCACTTATGATCATCTCAAGATGAAATAATCAAAATTAAGCTATATCATATCCTTGCTAATTAATTTTTCTCCTTAAACTCTTAGGGCCAGCTGCTGCTTTTGTTGATGTCAATAGTAATTGTCCCACTGATTTCAACAGGAGTAGCATTAGGTCCTTATTAAATAAGAGTCCAGTTCAGTCCTGCATATTTACTAGGTGGTGGTCATACTTCTACTTTTGCTTCTGGAAGAATTTTTCACAGGATTACAATTTTTACCAGTAGGTGGCACTAGCAATTTCTACATGGATTACAGTTTCTGCCTTCTTTGTGCACCTAAACTCTCAGGAAAGACCCATTGGCCAGATCATACATTTATATTTACTATCACACTGTGTGCAATGTGATATAATGGTTATACATATTACAGATGTTATAAACACCCATAGTTAATACAGCTGACAGCTAAATGCATGATATGTCCACCATTTATAATAGAAAATAAAAGTAAGTCTTCTAAAAAGGAATATGAAAAAGCTAAAGTTTGAAGATGTTAATTTTAAAATATTAGTCATTTAGTGCGATACAATACCCTTTATTGCCCCAAGCAAATGGAATCCAGATCTAGTGGGTTTAATTTAGTGAGGCTCAGAATGAAGGAGTGCCAACTCCACAGCTTTAAGGTCCTTCTTTCCCCACTCTGACCCCATAGATGCCTCTCCATGTGTGCAACA
This sequence comes from Emydura macquarii macquarii, assembly GCF_026122565.2. Taxonomy (NCBI): domain Eukaryota; kingdom Metazoa; phylum Chordata; order Testudines; family Chelidae; genus Emydura; species Emydura macquarii. Next base: position 39,786,654 of record NW_027132559.1, on the reverse strand, counting down.
CAGTGTGGGTTCCTTGGATGGGAGAGGAAGGCCAGGGATGGAGAGAAGGAGATAGGGCAATAGCCTCTTGACAAGACATTGTCGCCTTAGAAACCAGTGTGGATTCCCCAATAAAATGCCAACCCTCCGTATCATCCTACCTGGATTCCCTACCACAATGGTTCCTAAGTGAGCTGTGCAACCATAGGGGCTGGAAAGCTGTGCACAGATAATGGCCTTTGGGTTTCTATAGTCCTGCACATGATGATGATTGTTTCTTCTTCGAGTGATCTCCTTGTAGGTGCTCCACTTCAAGTGTTGGTGCATCCCTGTACCTTTGTTTGGAGAATTTCAGCAGCAGTGCCCATCTGGGTGGCTCGTAAGCTGTCTCCATCTCATGGCACTGTTGGCAATTCATCCAGCGCGCACTATCCAACCCCTTCAGTTCCCTTGCAACCGTCCTTTGCCTAAGATGGAGCTCCCAGAAGTGTCACAACCATTAGTTTATTTAGTGCTCAAAGTAGTTTGTTTAGAAGGTTTAGCTTAGTAGTTAAATTTCTTACCTTTTCTTCCCCGCTAACTTATCCAAATTTTTTTTTTCTTTTCTCCTTTGTTTTATTCCCTCATAGACTAGATAGTGCTTAGCCTGAGGGTGACCCACTGCTATTTGAAGCCATGCCTGTTTCACTGGGCTTCAAGTGTTGCCTTTCATACTGGGAGGCTATTCTGGTATCGGACGGGCAGTCAGTGCATCCACTGCCTGCGTGAGTCACACATTCCTCAGAAATATGCTCACCGCAGCAACCTAAAAGCCTGCATCAGGAGAGACAGAGACCTATGTCTCAAACTCATCCTCATGAGTCTCTGTGATCCCAGGAGTAGACCCCCCTCCAGACAACGGTCTCCAGAGACCTCATCTCATCATAGAGAAAGGCTCATGCATTCAAAAAGGTGTCGAGGAAAAGAACAGCAACTCCTCATCCCAAAGACCCAATGATCCATATCTCTTCTGTACTGAACGCACCGTGGCTAAATTCATACAAGGCACCAGGATCTTCTGGCACTGCCCACACTGTGGCCTCTGCCGATTCCAAGCGTGTAGGCTTGGAGTTGAGAGGCAAGAACAAGCCTACCTCCTCTGCTGCTGCACCATTGGAGCCATTTAAAGAGGTGGCACCGAGACCTTCACCACAGCCACCTCTGCCTGCTCCACCCTTCATATTGGCCTGTGCCATCAGAGCCCTCTGAAAAGACCTTTGAGGAACGAGATGAGAACCCAGAGCAGGACACTACACCACCTATCAACAATTCTTCCTCCTCCTCGGACAAGGTCCTAATGCCTCCACCACCTACAGCCACCAATGACTTTAAACAAATCCAGGAACTTTTCAGATGTGTAGCAGAAGGCTTAGAGATTCCTCTTGAGGAAGTCCCAGAGTCCCAACACAAACTGGTGGACATCCTGCAGATCTCCCTGGCTTCGAAAATAGCACTCCCAATCAATGATGTGCTAATGGAACCAGGCAAAAATATCTGCCAAACCCCGGCTACAATACCACCCACCTGCAAGAGGGCTGATAAAAAGTATTATGTACCCTCAAAAGGCTTGGACTTGCTATTTGCTCACCCTGCACCAAGCTCTCTCATTGTAGATGCCATTAACCAATGCAGTAGTCAACATCAACACAGATCCACTCCCAATGACAAAGAGTGGAAGCATCTGGACCTATTTGGCTACAAGATAGACACATTGGCAAATCTTCAATTTCGGGTTGCCAACTATGCACTGCTTTTGGCAAAATATGACCAAGGCAACTACTCTTAAGTTTGCAGACTTTTTATTAACAACATCCCAGAAGACAAAAGGGATCAATTTAAATCCATTTTGACCGAAGAACAGCTTGTAGCCAGAACCACTTTACAGGCATCCTTAGATGTGGCAGACACGGCGGCATGATCTACGGCCACCGAGGTCATCATGCGATGAGAATTCTGGCTCCACTCTTCAGGCTTTCACAAGGAGATACAGTCCACGATGGAGGACCTCCATTTCAACCGACAGAAGCTGTTCACCACAAAGACGGTCGAAGTCCTTCACTTTGGACTCCCGAGCGACTCTTCGCACATTGGGAATGTACACACCTGCACCAAAAGAAGACAAAACAGATATAATCCTTACCAACACACCAGATACGCCCCATATGCACAAAACCAATGACAAGTTTTGAGGGTCTGAACGACTTCCCCCACCTAAAAGTGCTGACAAAATTGACTATCTCCCATTTTGAGCACCATTTGAAACTGTTCTATTCGGTGTGGGTTTCCATCACCATGTTCAAGTGGCCCCTAGAACTAACACACATGGGCTACTCGATCCCCTTTACCTCCATCCCTTCCCCAAACACCCCGCCTCATTCCTCTTTACGGACCCTTATCATGAGCACCTGCTATGGCAAGAAGTAAATCACCTTCTACATCTCAGTGCCGTGAAACAAGTACTGCTACAACATAGGGGAAAGTGTTTCTACTCCCATCACTTCTTAACCCAGAAGAAAAATGGTAGATGGAGACCTATTCTAGGTCTCAGGAAGTTCAGCAAATCTGTATGGATCCAGCAGTTCAGAATGGTCACACTAGCAACAATAATACCAGCACTGGAACAAAGGAACTGGTTCTCAGCCCTTGACTTTCAGGATGCCTATTTCTACATAACAATACTTCCTGCTCACAGAGGGTTCCTCAGATTTACTGTGGGAATGGAACAATACAAAGTCCTGCCCCTTCTTCTCTCGAGAGAACTGCAAGTATTCTCCAAAATCCTCGCTGTGGTGGCGGCACACCTTCACAAACAGAGGTAATAATATTCCCATACCTGGAACATTGTTTACTAAAAACATCTACTCAGGCAGACGCCCTCAAAGTTACCCACAGGACACTTGCCCTTTTTTGAATATGGGTTTACAGATAAATGCACAAAAATCGACTTTAAACTTGTACAACAATTGGACTTCATCGAGGCCCATCTTGACTCCCTGGAAGCCAAGGCATGTTTACCAACAAACAGGTTTATTACTATGACCAGCCTCATCTCCTCAGTAATGAACAGTCCACATACATCAGCACACACCTGCCTTCAACTCTTAGGCCATATGGCTGCAACCACATTTGTGGTATGACATGCATGTCTCCACATATGCTGCCTTCAGGGCTGGTTAATAACCATCTACATACCATACAAATATGGCCTAAACAGACACCATACAATGCCGACCAAAATCAAAGATTCTCTACATTGGTGGAAACAATCCAACGAAGTGTGCACGGAGTTTCCTTTCACCCAGGACCCACCTTCATTGATACTCATGATCGATGCCTCCTTGATAGACTGGGGAACCCATCTATGACACCACACAATTCAGGGCATGTGGCCACCTTCCCAGAAACTTACACATCAATTTTCTGGAACTGTGTGTGGTTTGCAACATGTGCTTCCACTTCCTGCACTGGATCAGGAACAAGACCATGAGGGTAATGAGGAACAATGTTGCCTGCATGCTTTATATAAATCAACAGGGAGGAGCCTGATCCAATTCCCTATGCACCGAAGCCATGAAACTATGGAATTGGTGTATCCAACACAATAGCAACATCTCAGCCTCCTCTCTCCCAGGTCAGAACACTATAGTGGATGCACTGAGCAGGAATTTTTCCCACAATCATGAATAGGAACTAAACAATGTGGTCCTGCAGAAGAACAATTCCAACAATGGGGCTATCCATCCACCTATATCTTTATGACATCTCACAACTACAAATGCCTAAAATTCTGCTTGAAAGCAGGGCTGGTGGGGGATGCTTTCCTCCTCAAACGGGAAGCACCCCTGCTATATGCGTTCCCTCTGATACCACTGCTATTGAGGGTGACGTACAAAATACGTACCAACAAGGCAAAGATCATATTGATAGGTCCAACATGGCTTGGTATTCTTACCTACTGCGGATGGCAGTATGTGCGCCACACACTCTCCTACTCTGGCTGCCCCTCCTATCACAGACCACTGGAAGGGATCACCATCCGAACCTGGAGAAACTACCTGAAGGGGTGGCTCCTACATGGTTCCATCATGACAAACTACCCTATTTGGAATAGATTAAACATGTATTACTAAGTAGAAGATCATCCCCGTGGAATACTTACCTTTAGAAATGGAAAAGGTTCTACATATGGGGCCAAAACAAACAAATTACTGAAATTTCTGCACCTCTGTCCTTGTTTTAGTTCTAAGATATAATCCAATATCAATTAGTTTGATCAAAGCACATCTCGTGGCTATTGCTGCCTTCCACCACAAGACCATCCTATGACCAAACATTTCCTTACAGGCATCAAGAACATTTATTCCAAAGTGCACGCAACCATGCCATCATGGGACTTGAACCTAGTACTATGCTGCCTTACTAGGCCTTTGTTCGAATCCTTAGCAACATGCTTTCTGACACACCTATCAATGAAGGTAGCATTCCTACTAGCTATCACATCAGCCCATTGTATGGGAGAGTTAGGGGTGCCCACCTTGCACCATCTTTTTCAAGGACAAGGTCACCTTAAGACCTCATCCAAAATTTCTACCTAAAATATCCTCTTCCTTCCACATAAATCAGCCAATCCATCTCCCCTCATTCTTCTCCAAACTACGTGGGAGTTCACAGGACTTAGAATTACATACTTTAGATGTCAGACATGCTCTAGCGTGCTAACTTGATAGAACTAAGGCTTTCAAAAAATCTCCCAGGTAGGCTTTTCATTTCCAGGATGGAATGTTCTAAAGGTTCATCTATCTCTACACAGAGACTATCAAATTGGATCTCCAAGTATTCAACAGAAGAACCTGCAACCCCTGTTGGGGATCAGAACCCACTCTACCTTTCAACTCAACAGCCTTTCTAAATAATGTCCTGATCATGGACTTATGTAGAGCAGCCACTTGGGCCTCTGTGCATACATTTACAAAATATTATGTAATCAGCCAGAATTCAAGATTGGATGGACTGCTTGGTCTAACAGTATTATCTTCACCATTCAAGCAACTCCTAAGCCCCTTCCATCCAATGTGGGGCACTGCTCTACAGTCACTTGAAGTGGAATACCCACAGGGACATCACTCAGAGAAGAAGAGAAGGTTACTCATCCTGTGCAGTAACTGAGGTTCTTCAAGATGTGTGTCCCTTTGGGATCTCCACCACCCATGCTCCTCCCCTCTACTTTGGAGTTCTATTTCAGGATTCTATGATAGAGAAGGAATTGAGGGAGATCACGTTGCGCGCTGGACAAGGCGCTAATGGTGCCACGAGATCAGGACAATGCATGCACGACCCAGATGGGCACTGCTGCTGAAATTCTCTGATCAAAGGCACAGGGATGCACTGGCACCTAAAGTGGAGCACCCACAGAGGGACACATTGTGAAGAACCTCAGTTACTTCACAAGGTGAGTAAACTTCTCTTCTTACTATTTTACTAATAATTAATAATAAATTTGTTATTTGTATTGCTATAGTGCATGGAGCCTTGTGACAGGGTGTATATAATATACCCTACACTAGAACTGAAGGGGTTAAAGAGCAATTCTAGGCCCAAGCTACCCTGCCTAGCCTCACCTGAAGCTCCCTCCATGTGAAAATAGGAGCTTAATAGAAGCCAGACAGCTCAGAAGGAGGCTGATCAGGGAGGCAGATGCACCTGCCTTGGGGGTCCTGAGAAGGGAGATTTCCTGCTGGGTCCTATTGATACTGGACACTTAGGCTATGGCTATGCTGTCAGTGAAGACTCACTCAGTCGATCCAGAAATTGACGTACTAGGACCACTTTCAAAAGTGGCGCAGTGTAGTGAAGACGGCGCACTGAAGAGGAGCAGAGAAGTTGACAGGAGTTATGCAAGTTTTTTGTGTAGCTTGCGTAACTCCCGTCAACTGCCGCTGAATCTCAGAGGTACGTGTAGACAGGGTCTTAGTGATCAGTGTGAATACCAGTGAGACACGGTATGCCCGATTTGCAGATCAATAAGGTTTAATGTGCAAGGTTTTCTATAGATATACTAGTTGAATACAAAATCTAAAATTAACCACAATATATCATATTCCCTAAGCCTGGAGAGCTAAGCAGTCACTCAGAAGCCTGTATACAGGAGTGACTTTCTTCATGGGCCCCGCCAGGGAGTCAGTCGCCTCTGGTCCGACCAGCAGCACCTCCTGCAGAGTCAGGTGTTGATGGAGCGCACCCCTTTGTCTAAGTAATGACTTCTTACACCTTTCCATAAACAACTTTTACCTAATTACCTCTCTACTCATTATCATATATGCTAATGACCTACATTGGGTTTTCACCCTTAACAACATTCCATTCTCACCATAATAATTGGGGTCTTCAAAACAACATCTGATGATAGGAAGGGCGGTGTAAAAATATGCCCCTTGGCACTGAAACAGTGTACCCCCAGACGTTCAAGGATAACTTGTTGTTTCCATCACCGTTATCTATGTGCAGCTGCAAGCATACATGTTGTGTATTTTGTCTTGTTATGTGCTGTGGTATGCAGAAACTGAGACATCTGGAAGATTACTCCGTAGTCCTATTCACCTCTGCCAACTGGACGATGACATGCTACAGGGGTCAGAATAACCAAACAAGCAACTGAAGCTATGCTAGGCCTGTAGGACAGTGGTTAAGCAACTCAAATTGTATGGGGCCTCCAACAGGTCCAGGCAGATTGAATGTGCACTTAGTACCTTTCTCTCTTACCTGTTTACCACAGACTGCAAAATTTGGACTATAGAGTGGGTGGTAGGAAGTAGCCCAAGCAGAGTAGCTTTAAGGCACTCCTTGGTCCTGGACCTTTGCTAACCCGTATAGTACCATGGGCTGGAGCTTGCTTGAATGGGAGAACCTGGACTTCCCTAGCAATCTCTCTCTGCATTAAGGACAGCATGACCTACTAACCATTAGGTGATGCTTCCATTGAGCATCAACCATCACAAGCACCTACAAGAGGATATAAGAGATTGGAGTGGGCTGAGTCCCAGCCAATTTCCTGGGGATTCCCCAGGGGACAAAGGGGAGGATCCCCTGAACAGAGCAAAGAAAAGTAGAAATTCCATGAAGAATTATGGGATATAGGGTCTCCGCCTTTTTAATACCAAGCCTACAATGGTTTTAGGTTTCTTTCCTGCAAATATTGATGTGCACCTTTAATTGTATGCATTTGAGTCATCTCACTGAAGTCAAGTATTGACTGGAGATCCACATATGCCCTTTCAGAGAACAGAGCTTTAAAAAGCAAAGTTCAACATTTAGAGGAAAGTCAAACAACCCCAGCCCTTTACTTTCACTAAAAAATTTCCATAGAGATTTTTTTGAAACTCTTAATTCATTTGCTTTCAGGCTGAGAGACCTGGATTTCCATCTTTTGCTGAATTATGAACTCTTGAAAAACAGCTCTTGCATTGGAAGTGCTGACACAACATACACTATATTATTATGAGGTCTGTACATGGCTGATAAATAACATTGTGTGTTTCTTTTCAAGAAGTTTTTTTGGTGAGTTGTAGGAAATTGTTTAAGTTTTCTTGCCCTACTTCAATCCAGCAGGATTCCTGAGTACAGATTGTCTCAAAGAATGAGGGATAGACAGATGGACTGTGTCTCATGGTGGAGAAATATTGTCTGGGACTTTTCAAATGCACCTAAGTGAATTAGCTGTTCAATGTCCTTTGAATTTCAGTGGGATTGGGATGCCTAACTCCCTTAGACACCTTTGAAAATCCCAGCTGTTATCTGGTAGGAATTTGCTGATCTTCAAAAGTACATTTTACTGAGAATTTGTAAATGGACTCAAATCTGGATCTAAGATGTGAGCAAACAGTGATTTATTGTGTGTTACAAAAATCGTCAGTGACATTATGCTGAAATATAAGCAACATAAGAGGATGTTTCTTATATATGCAGACATAAGACACTTTTTCTAAGTTTCTTTGTTAACAGCAAAGAACCACTCCTGGTGACCACTCCTCTCTGCACAGAGGAGAAGGGTATGCTGTAAAACAGGATAGTCACACTACACACCACTCTGACTCCAGGCTGTGGTATGTGCAAGGAAAGTTTGTCTGGAAGCTAGTGACTAGTGCTGGTGGTTGGCTGTATATCATGTGCCTGGGGAACTGAGCATTCTGACCAGCCATAAGTATCACCTTAATCCCTATCATAATCATGTAAGAAACAGTATACTTCATCTCATGCACACCTTAGAATATATGATAGCTCCAATTTTTCCTTTAATGCCTATGTGGAATAGTATGCAATGTGATAATTTCCTTTGTTAAACAGCTGTACTCAACCGAGCCCTAACTGCAGATAAACAAAGAGAAAGATCACCTTTTTATGGTACATGACAATCTTTTCTTGAGCTGGTATTTTTCCTAGTGAATAAATTAAATACCATGGCTGTAAAGAGCTCTTTCCTCTACAGGTTTACAGCAACGGTTCCAAATTATACTGACATTTAATGCATTTTTTTATTATGAAAAACTACAAGAATTAAAATGCATCACTCACTTTGAAATTGAAGGGAACTGCAAAATTACCTGGAACAAAACCTTTGAAAGGGCTCAGTATGTAAACTCTTATGCTATTTTCTTGTACACTGTATTTGATAAAAATCCTTTTAGTAGAAAGCTTTGCTGTGAAATTCTTTGGCTGGAAAATAAATTATTAACACTAACTATTAAAGGACAGATTAGTAACCAATATCCTTAGCAATCAAACATAAGACAGTAGACTTGTACAATAACTTTGAGTATTACAGTGAACAAGCTAGATAAAGAAGCAAATCACCTCTCATGTTCATTGTTACCAGTATCAGTGTGGCTGGAGGATACACATTTTTGGAGTGCAATCAAATAGGTAAGATATTATGGAATATGATTAAGGTTAGGATTTTGTCATGATTATTTTTACTAAAAGTCAGGGAGAGGTCATGGGCAATAAACAAAAATTCAGGGAAGCAGTGACCTCTCCCTGACTTTTACTAAAATAACTCTATGATCAAATCGGGCTGACTGGGGAGTGAGATGAGAGCAGCAGGGCAGGGTCATCTCCCACCCCCTGCTATCTGCAGAGGCAGGGAGCTGGGGGCCAGGGCTGGGAGCTGTGGGTCTGTGGGACCCCCACCGCACTGTGGCTTGGAGCTGTGGGAGCTCCCCTCAGCGACACAGCTGTGGATTGGAGCTCCAGTGGGTCTCCACCAAACATGGTGGCTGGGAGCTGCAGGGGCCATGGGCAGTGGTAGGGAGCTCCAGAGGTCACCACTGCTCACTACAGCTTGGTGCTTTGGATCCCCCTTTCTCCCTGCCCATGGGGGCAGGAAGCCACCAGGCTCCCTGCTGGCTGACACCTCTTGCCCCGGCACCCCACCCAGCTGAAGCAGAAAATGTTACGGAGGTGATGCTGCAGGAAGTCAGAGATTCTGGGACTTCTGTGACCTCCGTGACATCTTATCCTTAAATATGATCATATTTTGCAAGCTTTTAAACTGATCACACTTTGCTTTTTCCTCTGTGTTATATATCCTGTTTGATTACTTGATTTAGAACAAGATATTTACTAGATGGGATTATGGCCTGTTATGACTGGGATGCAGACATTGCATAGCTCCAGCAGTGAGCTTTGCATAGGAACACACACAAGTGCGCGCACATACATGCATACACATATACACTATGCTGGTGCCTGTCCCTCAGAACATAGCTTTCGATTTTCCTGATATTTTTGTTCTCCATTTCTGTTGCATGACCAGGCAGTATGAAGACTGGAAGTCTTGTAGGCACTGTTTGATCAAGTACCACTGAAAGAAATGGAATTCACAAACAAGCTGCCTACTGGACAGAACTCTGCTCTTTTTGAACAGAGCTCTGTGCACTGAGAGAAGCAAAAACAAGACAAATTCAGGATGTGTAACATAATATGGATTGGCTAGGGAGGAGATCTGTGTGTGAGACACAAAATGGACTGTGGGTAAGCGTGTGTATGTAAAAGAAATGAAAAAATGCATTGGAAGTGAGTGTGTGTGATCGGCTAGGCACAAAATTCTATAAGGGGTGAGATACGTAACTGGAATTTAAAGGAGAGGATACCATGCTGTGATACGACCCGTGCCCAGGGTAGCCAACTGACAATGCCAAGGTCAGGGCAGGCTGCAAAAGGAGAGCGGATTCTCCTCACGCTGGTGGGTGACACTGAAGCCCGGCTTCCCAACCAGCCACGAACTGCTTCTGATTATCCCTCACTGGATATCAAGAAGCCAGTCCATGAATGCCCACAGCCCCCTTTACTGCATTTCAGCTCCAGGCTCCCAAACCAGCGCCAAGTCTAGCAAAGAGACCAGTTACTTAAACTCTCTGCTCTTTGCTAAAAAGGTTCCCTCTGACCCCAAGGGGTCAGCCACAGCACCAGATCAATATAAGCTTGGATCTTATCTAAAATACCACGCTGTCAGCCAATCCTTTAGTGTCTAAACTAAAGGTTTATTGTAAAAGGAAAGAAATAAACCACGAGAGAAATGTTAAAGGGTTAAAGTAAATCACAGATATACAAATGATTAAAGTCCATATACTTCAGGTTTCTGGAAGAAATGTGGATTTGCAGGCTTGTGTAGTTCTCTCTGGTTCACATCCAGTACCTGGATGGGTCTAAGTCCTTCGGTTCAGTTGCAAGATGAATTGGTCCAGAGATAGGTGTATGTCTGCAGACTGGACAGGAACAAAGACCAAAATGGTTTCTCTCGCTTGATCTTATATACCCTCTGTCTTTTCACCATGTGGCCTGTGAACTTTGCTGGAGCTAAAATGGAGTCCAGAGTCACATGGGCCAATCCTGGTGACTCTTCAGGTGAGCCTGGGGTCCAGTCACGTAAGCAGGTTCTGGTGACTCGTTGGTGATGCTGGCTTCTTTCTCTGGGCCCCTCGCACCTGGGAAGGCCTTAATGGGCCATTACACTGGCCATTGTTCTGCAGCCCTCCTATCCGGGGTGTTGCCCAGGCAGCACAATTTGAAACACAGATATCTCAAATACATCTATAACTTCCCTTTCACATATTACACATGGACATAAGTAATATTCTCTTACTTAGCTTAACATAACCTTCCTAACAGTATCTGACATGGCCTATCCCACATGGATTATTATGATTCTGCCATGCTGATGTCACACAATACACTAGCTGCCCCCCCTCTCAAGCCAGCCCGCGTGACACATGCTATCTACTGCAACTTTAAATATAGAAGATTCTGCCTACCTGTTGCTTTGAGGTAGCTACCATATTGTGGTTTTGTGTTTTGTGTTTGTTTTGTGCAGACGCAGACTATTAGAGAGTGAGTCATAAGAGTTTCTTTTACACAGACTTTATTTCTGTTTTGTTTTCCTTAATATGAAATAAAAGTGAATCAGACTGGAAAAAAAACCATATTTTGGTTCTTCGTGTAGTGGAAGAACACTAAGAAATCAGACTATGTGAATGTAAAACAACAAAGGGCTTAGGAAAAAAGTGAAGAAATCCTGGTTAAAAAGAAGAAAAATAGAAATGATAAAATGGCCAGCTCAAGAAATATTGCAGATTTTCAGTTTAATGAGAAGGGGGAAGACTATGAAGCCCATGTTCTGTGGCTTAAATGCTATTTTTATACACATACAGTTAAAACCAGTGGCAAGGGAAGACCTTATTCTGAAGGCGGGTGGGAAAAATGATATTTACAGTGTTAAATGGCGTATGTTTTGCATAGGCAGGGGGTGAGTTGTAGTATAAGAATATAACAAAAGCATTTCAAAGGCAGAGATGCTGAAAGACTTGTTTCATCTAAAGAAACAAATGGAAAAAGAAAATGTCTCTGAATTTCTAGCCAGTTGGAAAAAGCTTCCATTCCTGTTGTTTTGGATTCTGTGAGAAATTTGTAGCGGTTGTTTGTTTATGGCATAAGGGATCTGGAATGGAGACAGGCTGCTGAGCACTCTTCATGAAATGAAAATCACCGAGGAAGGAGTTTCAACAGTCAAGTCTACAAAGAAAGCCCTCCAAAATTCAAGAAAGTGCTTTTGCAAATTTTCCATGAGTAAGAAGAAAGGCCCAATTCACAAATGAAAACAGCATGCCACAGGTACCAACATGTCAGTCAGTGTGTCCCTTATTTGGGAACTTTATATTGACGGACTGAAACTTCAACAAGCTTCAGTGTAAAAGCTGTAATAAGGGGAATCTTACTGCTAGGGCCCTACGTTTAGATATTGAGCTATATATGCTGCACCTGGAGGGAAACCAAGGATCAAGTCAGCAAACAGAGCTGTAAACAGGGAATTTGAGTGAGAGTTAGGGAAGGCAGTGTGTGGTGTTCTGGTATTGTGGTGCTCGTTGGGGGTATGTTTTGGTGTGTGTTTTTTTTCTTTTTCTTTCTTGCTGACAGGAAGTAGGTGGGAAGGCTTTGATGGATACAGAGGCAACAGTAGTAGTGACCCAAGCTGTGGAAGAGACAATGACGATGACTGCATGTGGAAGCTGTGGGATATACATTATCCTGGATGGGGTACTTCAAAAGAGTTTCGTTTCTATGAAGTGCCGCCTGATAGAGCTGATAGAAGAGATGCAGGTGGAAATCTGATTGGGTTTAGAAGGCGGGTCGAGCAGATGATGGAGGAAAGACATGAGGAGGCTGAAGGGAAAAGCCCAGACTTGCAGATGGAAGCAGGACCAAAGAACTCTGAGGGGAGAGTGCTAGGTAAGGAAAGTAGCCAGTGGAAGCATGTGACTTCAAGAACCAGGCACAGAACAAGACAGGCTAGTGAAGGAGAAAGAGAGCTCAGGAGCAGGTTTGTGGAGCTGGAAAATGAAGAAGGAGCACAGCAGGCAGTAACTGAAGGTGGGAGGGCAAGGAAAAAGAGAAGAGCAGCTAGTCCTATACAAAGTGTGGATGAGCCAATGGAGATATCACCAAATAAGAGCCCCAGGAGTATACGGAATGGGTTGCAGAACATTGCAAGGGAGAATAGATGAGAGGACTTACAGCCAGAAAGAACAGGGGATACGCCAGAGAATCACACCATCACCAGGAAAAGGCAGGTCTACGTGATTGGGGACTCCCAAATGAGAACAGACAGGTCTGTAACCAGAGCTGATCCGGAGAATAGAAGGGTGTGATGCCTGCCTGGTGCTAGGATACGACATGTGGACCAGAGGATGAAGAGGAGCCTAGCGGGAACTGAAAAGAATCCACTGATTGTCCTTCATGTGGGTACAAATGATATAGCTAGATTCTCACTGCAACATATCAAGGGAGACAATGCCAAGCTGGGAAGGACTCTTAAGGAAATCGAGGCTCAGGTGATCTTCAGTGGGATTCTGCCTGTCCCTAGAGGAGGACAACAAAGGTGTGACAAGATTATGATGAACGACAGATGGCTTAGACAGTGCAGCTATAAGGAGAGCTTTGGGATGTACGGCCACTGGGAGGCATTCATGGATAAAGGACTGTTCTCCTGGGATGGACTTCACTTAACTAGGGAGGGAAATAGACTTCTAGGTTGGAGGTTGGCACAACTGATTAAGAGAGCTTTACACTAGGAATTTGGGAGAGACAGTTGGGAGATGCCAGCGTAATCTCCACGCCTGATTTTAATATTGAGAGGGAGGAAAATGAAGTAAGAAAGGATACAGTAGTGGGTAGGGGAATGAACTTTAAGAGGAAGAGAAATGTAGACACCAGTCTAATAGGCAATACTGGCAGTAGAATGACTGTGCCAAATTGGGTAAGGAATGTGAGCGAAGCCTAACAGCGAAAATTAAGATTTTTGTACACCAGTGCAAGGTGCCTGGTTAACAAAATAGAGGAACTAGAGCTACTGGTGATGGAAGTGAAATCACATATTATAGGGATAACAGAAACGTGGTGGAATAGTAATCATGACTGGAGTACAGGCTTTGATTACTTTGTGCTGTCTAAGAAAGACCAAAATAAAGGCAAAGGTGGTGGAATAACATTGTATATCAATGATGAGGTAGATTGTAAAGAAATTAGAAATGATGGAATAGAAAGACAAGTCTGTCTCGGCAAAAATCACATTGGGGAAGAAAGCTACTAGAGCTTCCCCTGGGATAGTGCTTGTGGTGTGTTACAGACCACTGGGATCCGATTTGGATATAGTTAGAGACCTCTTTAATGTTTTTAATTAAGTAAATACTACTGGGAATTGTCTGATTATGGGAGACTTTAACGTCTCAGAAATAGACTGGAGGACAAGTGCTAGTAAGAATAATAGGGCCCATATTTTCCTGGTTGTGACAGCTGACAGGTTCCTTCACCAAATAGTTGCTGAACCAGCAAGAGAGGATGCCATTTAGATTTGGTATTGGTGAGTAGTGAGGACCACATAGAAGAACTGGTTGTAGGGGACAACCTTGGTTCGAGTGACCATGAGCTAATTCAGTTCAAACTAAATGGATGGATAAACAAAAAGAGATCTGTGACTAGGGTCTTTGATTTCAAAATGGCTAACTTAAAAAAATTAAGGTAATTAGTTAGGGAAATGGACTGTACACAGGAACTCATGGATCTAAAGGTGGAGGAGGCTTGGAATTACTTCAAGTCAAAGTTGCAGGAACTACCTGAAGCCTGCATCTCAGGAAGGGGAAAAAAATTCATAGGCAAGAGTTGTAGACCAAGCTGGATGAGTAAGCATCTCAGAGAGATGATTAAGAGAAAGCAAAAAGCCAACAAGGAGTGGAGGATGGGAGGGATCGGCAAGGAAAGCTACCTCTTGGAGGTCAGAATATGTAGGGATAAAATGTGAAATGCCAATATCCAAGTAAAGTTGGACCTTGCAAAGGGAATTAAAACCAATACTAAAATGTTCTATAGCCATATAAATAGGAAGAAAACAACGAAAGATGAAGTGGGACCACTGAGCACTGAGGATGGGGTGGAGGTTAAGGATAATGTAGTCATGGCTCAATATCTAAACAAAAACTTTGCCTCAGTTTTTAATGAAGCTAATGAAAAGTTTAGGGATAATGGCAGGGTGGCTAATGGGAATGAGGATATGGAGATAGAAGCCAAACTCAAACAGCTTAATGAGACTAAATCGGGGGGCCCGGATAATCTCCATCCATGAATACTAAAGGAACTGGCACATGAAATTGCAAGCCCATTAGCAAGGATTTTTAATGAATCTGTAAACTCAGGAGTTGTACCGTATGACTGGAGAATTGCTAACATAGTTCCTATTTTTAAGAAAGGGAAAAAAAGTAATCTGGGTAATTACGGGCCTATTAATTTGACTTCAGTGGTATGCAAGGTCTTGGAAAAAATTTTAAAGAGAAAGTACTTAAAGACATCAAGGATAACGGTAATTGAGACAAAATACAACATAGTTTTACAAAAGGTAGATTGTGCCGGACTAACCTAATCTCCTTCTTTGAGAAGATAACAGATTTCTTAGAAAAAGGGAATGCAGTGGATCTAATTTACCTAAATTTCAATAAGGCATTTGATACTGTTGCAGACGGAGAATTATTAGTTAAATTGGAAAAGATGGGGATTAATATGAAAATTGAAAGTTGGATAAGGAACTGGTTAAAGGGGAGACTACAACAGGTCATACTGAAAGGTAAACTGTCAGGCTGGAAGGAAGTTTCTAGTGGAGTTCCTCAGGGATCAGTCTTGGGTCCAATCTTATTTTATCTTTTTATTACTGACTTTGGCACAAAAAGTGGGAGTGTGCTAATAAAGTTTGTGGATGACACAAAGTTGGGAGGTTTTGCTAATACAACGAAGGGCCAGGATATCAAACAGTTTTGCTATAAACTAGGGATGCATCACTTGGAAGTGTCAGAGGAGGAGAAGGACCTGGGGATATTGATTGATCACAAGATAACTATGAGCTGCCAATGTGTTGTGGCCATGAAAAAAGCTAATGCGGTCCTAGGATTCATCAGGCAAGGTATTTTCAGTAGAGATAGGGAGGTGTTAGTACCGTTATACAATGCGCTGGTGAGACCTCATCTGGAATACTGTGTGCAGTTCTGGTCTCCCATGTTTAAGAAAGATGAATTCAAACTGGAACAGGTGACGAGAAGGGCTACTAGGATGATCCAAGGAATGAAAAATCTGTCTTATGAGAGGAGACTGAAAGAGTTTGGCTTGTTTAGCCTAACCAAAAGAAGGCTGAGGGGAGATATGATTGCCCTCTATAAAAACATCAGAGGGATAAATACCAGGGAGGGAAAAGAATAATTAAGGTAAGCGTCAATGTAAACACAAGAACAAATGGATATAAACTGGGCATCAGGAAGTTTAGGTTTGAAATTAGATGAAGATTTCTAACCATCAGAGGAATGAAGTTCTGGAACAGCCTTCTAAAGGGAGTAGTGGGAGCAAAAAACCTCTCTGATTTTAAGACTGAGCTTGTTAAGTTTAGAGGGGATGGTATGATGGGACAGCCTAATTTGGCAATCGATTGGCAGAGGCCCTGGCGGTTTTTCACCTTCCTCTGCAGCACGGAGCATGGGTCACATGATGGTGCATTTTCTGTACTTGAAGCCTTTAAACCATTATTTGAGAACTTCAGTATCTCAGTCATAGGTTAGGGATCTATTGCAGAAGTGGGTGGGTGAGGTTCTGTGGCCTGCATTATGCAGGAGGCCAGACTAGATGATCATAATGGTTCTTTCTGACCTTAAACTCTCTCTCTCTCTCTCTCTCTATATATATATGAGATGAAGTCTGCCAGGGGGAGGAGCTGAGATAGAATTATAAAACAAGAAGGTGCTGCAGGGAGGAGGTCTTGGGCAAGGGACTTGGCTAGGGACATAGAAAAGATTCAGTGGGAGAGTAAGCCCTGGGTCCTGCCTTTGAACTGGGGAGTCTGGCAAGAGGCTGAGAAGGGTGAAGTAGCCAAGGCAGCAGAAGAAGCTGTGGTGGTAGAGAGATGGGGTGGGAATGAAGGAGCCCATGTAAACAGCAACTGAGACCTTGTCTACACGTACCTCTGAGATTCGGCGGCAGTTGACGGGAGTTATGCAAACTACACAAAAAACTTGCATAACTCCCGTCGACTTCTCTGCTTCTCTTCTGTGCGCTGTCTTCACTGCACTGCGCCGACGGGAACCGCATTCCTGTCGAAGCAGCGCTACGCCACTTGTGAAGGTGGTCTTCATACGTCGATTTCTGGATCGACTGAGCGGGTCTTCACTGACCACTCAGTCAATCCAGAGAAATCGATCTGACAGTGGCGCCCTCAGTGTAGCCATAGCCAGAGTCTGGGACTGAGCAGACCTAGGTTACTAATCATAGGGACCTTGGGCTGGAACCTTGTGGAATGGGTGGGCCTGGGTTCCCTTGTAAGCCACTGGGAAAGTGGCACAGGACTTGAGGAGCTGAAATGGAAGATTAGCTGAGGCAGTATGTGGACAGCTTGTTTAGTGGGACTTTGTTACCCTGGAAGTGGGAGCGGGGGCGGGGTGGAGGGAACAACTACATAGTGATCAGGTCAGAGGGCTGAGCCATGAAGAGGGAGCATCCTGAACCTGGGGTGGGCAAACAGCGTAAGCAACCAATGGAAAGCGGGGACAGATGAGGAGAGAGCTATTTTCCAGACCCAGCCACAAGGAGATGCACTTGTGGTGAGTGGAATGGCCTTCAGAGACCCTTTGAGCACAATGGTAGCAGAGAAGAGATCACTGAAGGAAACGACTACTACCTACAAATATAAGGACTGGACTAATTTGACTATAGGGGAACTTATCTCGAGTTCAGTTACAACAGAACAGGTAGCCCTAGATAGTAAAGGACCTTGGTTTTGTTAAATTAATGCTGTGTGCTCTCTCCTGATAGCAGTATAAAATAGCATGTGAGACTTTATTCTGGTTTCTCTGGAGAAATGAGTTGTCAATAGAGAATATTTTTTGCTATGGGAATATAGGTAGCAATACCAAAAATCTTATGGGTGAAGATGCTGGCTGAGTTACAGTGAACATCTTACATTTTGGAAACAAAAGGTTTGCATAGAAATTATTTTTGATAGCATGGTATTGACCAGGGTATTGAAGGGAAAAGAATCTTCATGAATTGTGAACTAGCCCTGAAACATGCTAGTAGCTGTTCCATGTCTTCTGCAGTGATGGGTCATTAAAGCCTGAAAAGAGTAGGTAAATGTCCTTAGTTGTGACTGAAGCTTATTCCAGTGGCTAAACATACTACACATGACGAACATTTCTGCTGCTAAAGCTAGTCAGGCATAGGGAATATACTTGCTGTGTATAGGTTACCTGAAGAGATTATTTTGATATTGGTCTTCAATTTGTTCTTCAGGAATTTCAAATATTCCTCAGGAGAAATTTAGTACAGGACGCTCAATCTGCTGCTTATCATCCAGCAGCATCAAATGGGTTAGCAGGATGCTTTCAGCTATTTTAAAAGGTCATTGGCAGGGGGAGGAACCCAGTCTTCCACACAGAAAATTCCAGTAAAGTTATTTCTTAAACCTTAGATACAAATTAAGTTTAATTTTATTGAATAATATTTAGCAAAAGAACTGGAAAAACAGTAAAGACCTCCCTTTCTTCCCTGCAACATGTGCCTTGACTACACAGGAGGGGAAAAATCAGTGGAAGATGTTGTCAGGAAGGTACTGTGATCAGTGACATATCTGGTAGAGTTAAAATGGGAGACAATGAAAGAAACACAAAGACCCATTGTTATAGGATAAAGCTTCACAAAAGGGAAGAAGCACTGAAGCTAAGAATGTTGAGCATGGAATTATCAGAAAGCAAAATTAGTATGTGTTCTTTATTGTCTTAAGATGATATGAATTAAAATGCAGAAGGTGAATCTGAAAATATAGATAGGGACCTGGTGGATAGCCAGTTTCAAATGTCTTTTTAAAATAGAAAACTAAACACATCAAAACAATTTTAAATGTCAATGCATTGTGAATGTATGTAGTCAGTGTAGGTAAGATTTTGTTTTTTCATGCATTGCATCTAAATTTCTGGTATGTTGCTGTCTGCAAAGATAACTGTCATTTTGTGAGGGAGAACAGAGGAGAAATATCTTGCTGTCTCATGAGGACTTTAGTTCTGTTGTGTACTTGTTTAATTTAATCTAAAGAAGAAGTATATATAACTGAAAGTACATAATTGTTCTTTTTGTATAGAAAGCATAAATTATTCCATTAGTAATATTAAGTTAACTACAACTTCTGACTGTATGCCTTCATTTTGCCTAAGAGCCTTCTACATCTATAAAACCACCCCATTTTATGAAATAGCTGAGTTCTCGTATTTCAGTGAGAGCCACTCACAAAAGAAACTAGAAGTGTCAACATGTTTTCCCCAGTTTTGAAAAGAGCTGAGCAATACAGAGTTTATTAGCTATATAAAGAAAAGCAGTATCTCACATGAATGATAGCCTTGAGTGTCCTCTCTTTGTTTTTTCCTTGAAGACTGATATGAATTCATCCTCATGAAGACTAATCTAGAGAGGTACAGGCACTGCAGCAGCCAAATAAATGAGGTGGAATAAAAAAGATCTTTTATCAATATTAATAACATCTTACATTTTCTGTAGCATCTTTAATCTCCAAGACTGATCTGTTATTACCAATCATGGTTCATGTGTTTTGTTAAATTCTGCTTTTATGTGTTTTATTCTAATATTATTCCAAGAAGCATGCACATTTCATTCAATAATTATGCTAAATCTACATTCAAGTCTATCTCACAAGAAGCAGCAGTGTCTTAAGAAGCATGTTAAGGCACTATATAAATTTGTTATAAATAAGGTAATACACTGCAGCCTGGTAAATTTGGTTTAAGTGGCCCTGAAAGCTCTTTGTCTGTTTGGGAGCAAGATTAAGACTAGACAGAGACAGAAGTAAAAGAAATTGAAGAATGGCTCTTCCGTATCCTGAGTTTTTTTCATAAGTGTTTGCATTCCGAAGGAGACCAAAGGGTGCATTTGCATTTTCAAATTGGTGTGTGTGAGATCCTTGTAATGATGATAGATGAACTTCAGAACACTGGAGTATCTGATGCACACAAACCAATGAAATAAATAGTTCCCAGTGGCACAATCACATGTGTCTAGGAGTGATGGGTTGAAAACAAGAATTAGAAAATTGAAGATGAATATTTTAAAGATAGAAGGCTATTTTCAGTGGGGGGCTGAAAACAACATTATTTGAAACATCTACATCTAGACTGGTTTAAGTATTGAAAAAACCCACTGGCCTAGATTTTTTTTTTCTCCTCCCTTCTCCTCTGCAGTTTGATTGCTACGTGGAGGGTTTCTCTATGTAAGGACATTCTCTCCTCCACACAGCAGGGGGCTCTGCAGCACCATTTCCCCCTTATCACTTTGATTCCCACGAAAATGTGGGATTGGTGCAACAGAGAGGGCTCACAAAGCTCCCCCCACCCTTGCTGGTTGGACAATCTCCGTGCTTGTGGACTTCTGAATGAATTAGATTACTACTAGCCTCTGTATGTTCTTCAAGGGCCAGCAGAACCATCATGGGGGAGGGGTACACACTAAACCCAGTAAAAGGGTCATACAGCAGCAGTGACCCATTGCTCCCCTGAAGGCATTGTGACTTATGTCTTATCACAGCATCCTGCTGTTGGCTACTTGAAAGGCACAACTGACCCCTAAATCTGAGTTTCTTTCTATTCTTCTCCACCTGTTGAGAACTCAGGCTACGGCTACACTGACGGCGGCAAAGTCACCATCGTCAGATCGATTTCTCTGGATTGACTGAGCGGTCAGTGAAGACCTGCTCAGTCGATCCAGAAATCGATGTACTAAGACCCACCTTCACAAGTGGCGTAGCGCTGCGTCGACGGGAACACGGTTCCCGTCAGGCGCAGTGCAGTGAAGACGGTGTGCAGAAGAGGAGCAGAGAAGTTGATGGGAGTTACGCAAGTTTTTTGCGTAGCTTGTGTAACTCCCGTCAACTGCCGCCGAATCTCAGAGGTAAGTGTGGACAGGGTCTCAATTGCTAACCCTGATCCTTAGTGTAACCCTAGTGAATTCAGTGATGTTTCACCGGGGTGAATTTGGTCTATTATATTTATCACTCTTCTGAAAGATTCACTTTTTCCCGTGGAGTGTTCGAAGTAATAGTTGTGTCATGAAGTGTGAGATTCAAGTAGAACTGCTTACAAATTTACTCTGCCAATGCAAACAGCACACAGGAAGTTCAAGAAGTAAGGAGGCTCAGTATGAAAAATTCTAACAAAAAAGCACAGGGAATTTTCCACATGTTTTTTAGAAAATTGAGCCAAGTATGAAGGATGTTTCTATGCTTTAATAAAACAATTCATACTGGATTTGTAATGATTTATTTAACATATGAATTCCATGTGGTTAGTCCTAGGACTGAATTCAATGTGAAGAAATTCAGCTTCAGCCCTGACTTTATTGGACTACCAAATTTATGAGATTATAGCTAAAACCAACTAAAATCCCAAGTGGAATGAAACTGATATTTCTCCCATGGTTTTTATTTAATTATGCATATTTTTCTTACTATTAACTTTCTTCCTGCCCACTTGTAATGCTGCTGTTTATTATGGGGACAGACACTGGAATAGTGGAGGATGTAAGGCTGTAACACTGCCATATGCTGCTTCTTGTAGGTGTTTGTCATTATGCAAGAGGGGAATTCACTGATTATTATAATTAATTAATAAAGCTGAAACCAGTGGTGGTTTCATACCAGATGTTTTTTAAGAATGTGTTTGACCTCAGATACAGGCTTTGTCATGAGATTTACAGCTTTTTTTCTTTTTCAGCCAGTTTCCTGTATTCCAGTAATTTTGCACCAAGCCAATGCCAGAAAGTATAGTTGTGTGCAAAACATTTTGAAAAACATGAGCTGAACTGTACTTTTTCAAACCTCAGAAAAAAAATTGGTGTTCAAGATCCAGTTCAAGATCCATCAGATTGGTATGTGTTTTACCCAAACCATTTCATCCATCCCCAGGTGAAAACACTTCCCTCTTTTTTCTCTCATACTTTTGTTCTTTGTGGTACTTTTGACAGAAGATAAACATCGAAGGGTGTATTTTTTTATTCTTATTTCAAAGTAATCAATCAACTATGTTTTAGTGTTTTGACCTCTAAAATAATAAGCTTTTAATCAGAACTGAAACTGAGTTTTTGAACTCTTATCCTTAATTACTTAAAATCTTGAACCTTTCAAACCTGAAAGAAAATGAGGATATGCTCCTGGGAAAGAAAAATCAGTCATTTCCAGAATATTACCATCTTTGCAATGTAAGTAGCTGTTCAGGATGAATTGAATTGCCTAACATACTCTAAAGAGATTATGAACTGAGTTGATAATGGTAAATGAATTATGTAATAACTCCTGGCCAATGAACAATTTATGTTTGCTCTGAAGGTAGGAAATTTGGTAGGAAATCCTTTTCAGATTGTTGACAAAATACTTCCCTGCTAATGTTTTATTTTGCATTGACATAATCATTAATAAGAGCCTGTGTCTGTCCCTGTATGTATGTAAAATGAAAATTTAGCTTTATGGTTGCGTGAGGGCTGGACAAATTGAGCCCCTGGTTACAGCATTCTTATTGTAATTTAAACTCAGTGTTCTCCCTCTCTTTTCAAGAGAAGTGAATTACTCATGAAGTCAATCTGATTTAGAGGTTACAAGTACACTGTAATTTAAAACCTTATTACCAATGAATCTGAGATAAAAGAGACAATGTCAACCTGTTTGGGCCCCCAAATGAGTGTAGCACTATGTAACATTCCCGTAGGATTGTGTTTGTAATACATGTAGACACACACACACACACACTGGTTGAAATGTTTTCAACAAAATATTTTTCATCAAAAAGTGAGATTGCGTTGAAAATGATTTTTTTTAAATTGAATTTTCAACACAGTTCTTTTAAAATTTCGGAACAAAACAATTTAGGAAAAGACAATTTTGGCGGGATTTTAGAAGATTTTTATTCTGATATTGTGCGGAAATGCCCACCTACTCTGTTCTTCACTTTTTCCCCCTACAAAAGGGGGAATGGGAACATTAAAAAAGCATTTAAAGATAGAGAGAGTATCTTGCATTTTAAAAAGTAACGCTCTTTCACACTTTTTAATTTTATCCTTCACATAAAGAAAGTAACACTTTGACTTTTTCCCCCAGTTTGACTGTTTTCTAAGTGTGAGAAAGTGGAGGGAGGAACTCACTTTTCATACTTTGTCACTTTTTTCCAACTAGCAGATGCTGGAAATTAGTTAGAAAGTTGGGAAAAGTGTGTTTTTCAACACTTTCTTAACTTTTAAAAATTTTCGCATTGGAAAACCATTCAGACAGGAAAATTTTGAGTGAAAATTCAAGTGGAAAAATTCGTTTTCTAACCAGTCTTCATATATATGTATGTATGTCTGAGAATTTTCAAACTTTTTATTGGTGTCATGATTTGCATTCTGTTACTAATGCAGTCAGGTTTTATAGGTATCGTATTGAACCTGGCAGGCCTTGGGGGTAAGAGATTGGGACAGATTATAACAAAAAAAATCTCTAAAGTGATCTAAAAAAGCTTTTCTAAAAACTGTGATTTTAACGTTCAGTATTTCATCAAACACTTTACAATTGTGAGTGAGGCCCCTTACTTTTTTTTATAAGGAAAGGCTAGATTCTTACACAACCACTTGTCTCATGATAAAATCATGCGAGTTGCCCATGATTAGTCTAGTTGACTCATCGTTACTGTGTGCCTATGAGAGGCTGGCTGGCACACTGCATATCTATGGCTGGCTGCTGCAGGCTCATGTGTCTGTGGCTGTCTAGCTACTCAGATGCTATGGTGCTAAATGTGGGATAAATCACTAGATAGTTTGTGGCTATGTGGGTAGCGTGGCTGTTTGTGGGTTACTGCTGGTAGCAAGGTGTCTGTGACTGTGACCGGGTGGGTGTGAGTGAGTGAGTGGATGGATGGGTGGCACAGAACATGCTTGCTAATATTATCTTCAGTTCCCTATCTTTGCACACTCTTTCTCTCCTTGCTTTCAACCTCAGCTCCTGCTCCAGCGGCAACTGGCTATGCCTCTTTCATGCTGTGATCCCCCCCCTCCCATTTCTTCAATTTAGACCCTGCCTCCTTCCCTAGTGTCCACAACTCATTCTATCCAGAAAATTAAACTTCCTTGCTTCTTGTGACTTGCAGCTCCAGTTCTTCCTTTTTCACTATTAGTGTATCCAACTCCAGCCTGGGCCCCAACCCTCTCATCACACATAAAAGGAAAATGGCCACATGCTTCAGGGAGCTCATGATGTAAACGTGTAAAAGGGTGCAGAAACGTTGCTTAGGCTTGAGCTCCTTAAAGCTGCTGCAGAAGCTGTTCCTGCCTCAGACACAATGCCTCTGAGGTCTATCTAATCTACATACAGTACTTGTTTTCCATGGTATCTGAGCTCCTGCTGGTCTGTGTGCATCCATATAGTCCATCCTATGGGCACAATATAGGGAAAAATTGCCCTAGACATGAAGAGCTGAGTGATATAAAGGACAGAAGAGTGTGTCTGGGCCAAAATGGCTTGTAGGATCCAACTCGGAAAGTGTCCAAACAAGGAATCCACAAATCTAATCCACATATGATTTATCATAATGTCACTAGATTCAAAACAATCGAATTAGAACAAAGGTCTGAACTCATTTAGAGTAATGTTTACTATTTCTGAACACTTTCCCTCTCACTGTGAACATTCCAACTTTTACAAAAGTTTGAGTCCTTTGGGAAGTGGAATTTTTTAACATTCTCTCATCCCTACCAGAAAGATTTATGAGCTTGTCTTACAACAGCTTTGGAGTCAGCATTTCAATCATTGAAGTTAGATGGATATGCAGCCCTTCTATGAATGATGTATTCCCAGTGTTACAATTTATACTTAATCTAAACAGCCATCTTTACCTTAATGAAAATGGCCTCTCTTCATCATTATCCCGACAAATAAAAGCATATCAGGTGTCTCTTGCCTCCTTGCCAAATGGTCAGGCAATAAGACTAATAAGCCTTTTATTGCAGATCTATTGAGTTGTTTTCATCTGTGTTTATTGTAAATTGTAAAATTGTACTGCCCTCTGTGGATATTGATTAATTTAAATGTATTTAGCCATGAATGCCCAGTAAGATAGAGCACCTCATTTGTTTGTATGTTTTAAAATAAATTGAAAACTCCATCTATTACTATTTTCAATTGTATCTTGTTAAAAGCAGTAGGATTTAAAATGAGCCCATGCTGTTAGTGAATTTTAACAGTTTTTAATGTAAATTAAAGTAGCCAGTTTCAGTTTAAAATTGTAGTAGTGCCTACGTGCTGAGGGTAGACAATGCATTATGGGCAGGAGAGAATAAAGAAGCATAATAAATCAAAAAGAGAGAGATGAAATGAGAAAACCTACACATTAATACATTTATTGTCTCCTTCAGTTTAAAAAATGCCTGGCCATTTAGTAGTTACCAAAAGCTTCTACAAAACTAGACCCCAAATTCACTTTTCAATGCTCATTATTGTTAATAGGTTTTGAAATTTGTAAATCCCCATGCACCATATAAACAAAAAAATGCAGTTCTTGGAATCAAACCAGCATGACATGCATGGAGTAGAGTTCCCCAGCCTAATTGGAAATTGTGGATATTTACTTGTAAATTCTAGAATATGACATCAGTTCCATGGTGAGAATAATCACAGTAAGTGTTTATAGATTTTTTTTTATAATTAAATCTCATTTATTTTGATGCATTCTGTGACAGGGTGCTGGGCAAGGAGTGCTGAGTCAGCCCCCCTGTCATGCCAGCTCCCATTTAGGGAGGTAAATGGGAGCTGGCTGGAGAAAACCAGCACGTAATTTGAGCACCAGAGACAGCTGCCAGCCCAGTTAGCCTGGGGCTGTATAAAAGGCTGATAGGAAGGAAGCCACAGAGAGGGAGTGGAAGCAGAGTGGTAGCTTTTCCCTCTTGGGTAGAGATGCAGTGGGACAAGCTGTGTATGGGAGAAGGTGGTGGGAGCACAACTTTTAAATAAACCTGCACCATTGGTTACTGAACAGACAGACTTTATGAATTCAGCAGAAGTGGAAGCAGGGTAGGCTCGATAGTGCTCTGCTACACATTCCAAGAGGTGCACATATCAGCATAGGCACCGAGGCAGATTAGATTTCCCAGATGGACAAAGGAGACCAGAGAAGAGCAGTGTGGTGATAGTGAAGCAGGGGCTAAAGCTGCTAATCTTGGATCCACCTCTGTTGGCCTTTCTCTTAAATGGCTCTGACTCGGCTGTGCCCCAGGAACAAGAAAAGCTGTGGGCAGCTAATTTAGAGACTTCCCTACTGTTCCTGCTGCATGGCCTCCACTACCTCTTGCAGGAGTGAAATCATAGAGCAAAGAGCAGTGAATGTTAGCTGCATGAAGCACACAAAGCCATAGCCTCCAAGAGAATCAGACTGATCATCTACCACCAGTAGCATTGAGGCAGGTCCCTTTTCCTCAGGGATGATGTCTGCTCGGTAACTGGAGAGCTGAGCAAAGACTTGGGCAAAGAGACTGGATGGTTGTAACAAGCAATTAGGGAATGTGGCTTTAATTAGTGCTTGTCTTGGATGGATATGTGGAGGGAAGCTATGCATACAGATATTGGAAGCCTGTCGACACTGTTACATGATTGCAGTCATCCAGACCACTGAGAATTGTAACTCCCCATCCTCTGCTAAGAATAACAGCAGATTAGGTGGGGAGGCATGGGTTTGACAGCTCTGGGGAGACACAGAAGGAGAGATATTAAAAGCTGCAGTCAAGAAGCCATTTGCAGTGCATACCATCAAAAACTTTACTGAACCTAACTTATAAACAACGCTTCATATTCTTCTGTGCCAGTCAATGTCAATCTATATTTTATCTAACTATTGACATATATACTTATCTCTTATATATAGCATGTCCCATAGCTGTAGTCACCATTCCTGCTCCATCATGTGCCGACTATTTCTGCAAATGTTAGTTCCTCTAGCTCATACATGGGAAGCAAAGAGTTGACTGTCTAGTAAGTTCCACATACTGGCCCAGTGGATTTTCTTCCTCCTCCTATAGTGGGAGAAGGGGGAGGCAGAAAATATGGCTGCTGAAGTTTTTCAGTTCTCTTCATTGAAAGGCAGAGGGAAAAGATTTCCGGCACCATAGAAGGAGAATAGATGAAGGGCTGGAGAAGAGAAAGGGAAGGAAGAGTATAAGGATGGAGAATAGGAGCTAAGAAGAGAAAGGGAAAGGCTGGAAGTGAGGGAACAGGAGAATGAGGAAGAAGAATGGAAAACTGGCAGGAGACAATGAGGCCCTATGCAACCTTAAATAGGAATAAGACCCCACCCCATTCTGCAGCTTCGTGTGGGGTGGAAGAAGAGCAGCGCCTACTTGACTATTACTCCCTCCTGAGCAGATGCTGGCTAGGGTTAGAGACTTGGCTTTACCTCTCCAACAGGCAGCCAACAGAGCTAAGCTGGTAAGAAGAGAGAAGTAAGCTTCACATAGTAAAGGGTGATAGTAAACTACTTCTATCCCAAGAGCAAAGTGAGAGCAGGCAAAAACTTGAGCCTGAGGGTCACAATTCCTTTTCAGGACTCCTGAGTTGGCACAGCTGTGTACCTCACCTCTTACACTGGGCTGCTCCTCAAGGGCCCATCTAGCCCTAAGGCTATGATTATATTGCAATTAAACACTGGTGGCTGGCTAATGACAGCTGATTCAGGCTCGTGGGGCTCAGGAGGCTGTTTAACTGTGGTATCAACCTTTGGGCTTGGTCTGGAGCCCAGGCTCTGGGAGCCCATGAGGCCAGAGATAAAGTAAGTGTGAAACTCTGGATGTTGAATTCAGGAGGTTTGACTCCGTGGTCAACCAGACCACACCTCTCTAAGAAAACATATCATAATTAATTAGAACACACAGAAAATAAATATTATTTCACTAAATGAGTAATTGCAGGCATATATCAGAATATGACAGAAAAAATCCAATTGCTAAGAAGAATCTAATTGCTAAGCAAGTTAATAAGGAGAGGGAAATTTCATATAAATGTACAGACTCTGTTCATAGTGCCACTAATCCCCTACGACTAACATTAGAGACACTTACCAATAACAATGTTCATTGTGCTATTCTGAACAGGATGGTCAGCAGAAAAATGCTTCCCACAAGTAAAAAATGCAGAGACGAAATCCATTTAAACATTTACAAAACAGAAGCTGAAAGAGAAATATGATGTAATATTAGCTCAGTTTTTTTTCTGCACAAAGAAGACTCACAGTAAGGCACTTTGGCTCTGAAAGAGTAAGAGTGAAAAATAGTATTCCAAATAACATATTATTTGATTCTCAAAAAATTAAGATTGATGTTTATGATTTCATATGCAATTGTGCAAAACCTTAAACAAGTATTCTTCTAGTCTGGCTGTACTTTAAAAAGACTCAATGCTATATTACCTTGTTTGGTCAAACGTGTCTCCTCTGACTTTGATAAATTATTATTTTTTGACTCATTACTTTCTGCCTAGATAGACTACTTTTGATGGCAATATTATGCAAAGTATAGCACATTGGGAACATCTCCCAGACTTTTTGAGGGCAGGATAATAACATTCCACCAGATGTCTAGGCATTTGAATCTGATTTTTAAGAAGGCTCAAGTTCTTTCATTAGTTAAACTGGTAAAATTATGGGACTAATTTTAATTTATTTCTTTGAGAGATTGGGGATGTTGGAAATGAAATAATTAGCCAGATTTTGAATGGGAAACTGCTGTTCTAGGAATAAAGAAAGGTTTACAGCAAAACATTTAATTATGAGTAAGTTAAATTTAAAAAAATAGTTACCTGAAAGCTAACTACTTTGAAATATCACCATATTCAAAAAGCTGTGAATTATGCGCCTGTCTTCAAATAATGAATCATGACGTGATCTTGGGTACTTAGCTATCACATCTGTTATTTGATACCTTGGATTGCATGCCACATGCATACTTAGTGAGTTAAATAATTTCCAGTTCCTAAATATAGTTTCATTATGTGATCATGCACAAATAGACACATGTTCACAATTAATAGCAACCAGGACAGATGGAAAAACTGCAGATTAAATGTCATAAAATTCATGCATAACTTCATGCGCATGCTGCATTTCTTTTGGAAGACTAATAAATTTATTAGTTCATTTGAGAGTCTCATCAATAAGCCGGTCAATGCACCTGGAGGGGACTAATTGGCTAACACCTGCTGTCTCTGCTGGTTGTTTGAAATTATTCTGTTTTCAGGAATCCTATAGCAGTTACCACTTTAACTACCACAGGTGTGGCAAGATTTTTATGTCCGTGTATGCAAATCTTGTTTTAATTTATCACAGACCCTGATACAAGTAGTTAAATTAAGATCAAATCAATTTACACTTTCCTCTCTCTGTTTTAATGGTACCACTATAGTTTAAGCTCTCAACATTGTGATCACAGCAGCCCAGCACATTACTGCCACTCCCACCAATGCTGGCAACCCTTTCAGGGGGCTTCTCTTGCCCCACAGGTTGCCATATTCTATTGAAGGTATCCCTTTTACTGCCACCACTCCAGCCCCAGAGCTAGTCATGCACCATCGCCCCTTCCTCCTCCTGACAGGAATTTTGCCATAACACGTAAATCAAGCTCTTCCCTCTGACAACCAGCAATCCATTCTTTTGTGTTAGTTTACCATGTATACTTCAAAAAGTATCTGGACACAGGTTTTGTGAGGATGTGGTTGCCCAGAGGAACAGACAATTGGCAGGCAGGAGTAACCCACGTCACAAATTTAAATTCATGGCTCATGACTTAACAGGGCCAAGTACAAGTGAACAGTATCAGACAGGCCCACACTCTAAATATTCATACACATTTACCACATACAGTTCTCAAAGGAAACCTGTACCCCACACTGCCACGTTGCTGTGGTTCCAAAATACACTTATGGTTTATCTGTGATATTTGTTTACATCATTACACAGTAATTTTGATAGAATTACAAGCCTGATTTTGGTACAAATGATGTTATACACATATGCATAACTAATTTTTATGTCATTTATAATGCCATGCTTTTTTAAAATTTGTATGGCAACTAAAATTAGGACTAACCACTTGCAAAGTTTCAGGTAGAAAGTTCAGCCATGTTTGGGTTATGTGTGTGCAGAATAAGTAGATTTTTATTTTATTTTATTATCATTATATTTTCTTTACACAACTGCAAAACTATATATTTTTTCATCCCTATATATTGTGGTTAAAAATGGAGTAATGGATTTTACTCAATTTTTTTTTATATAAAAGAAGACTATCACTCAGTGGAGACCAATTCTAGCAAATTTCGGCCAAATTAATGAATTTAAAGAATGTACTCCATATACTTTTTTTTTGTTTTTTAATCAGTCCTATTATCACCTGAGATCATGCTGTTTTCTGAGATGTGACATAGTAGCACTTGGGATAGAATTTCACCAGGTGTCTGCTTGCTTTGGACACAACTATGAAATGACTGACAGAGACTTCAAGAGGGTGAGAGTAGATTTCACATTACTATATACATTATTTTGTACCTCCCACTTTTGGGAAAATACTAGACTGTATTTGCAGGCTATTTACCACTGTTATTCTGTGTACATATATTATATAGACTGGATTTAAACCAGCTCAGGGTCCCCAGTGAGGAAAAGTTGCAGGGAGCTGTGCATTTGAAAACAAAATTTGGCTTATTGTTTGCAGAGATTGCTTTGGATCAGATTCTGCCCTGAGATGTGGACATATGGCTCTGATTGAAGTCAATGGGATCCCTGTATGTGCATCTGAGAGCAGAATATGACCCTTAATATTTGTTTTCAAACATACTTTCAAATATATTTTCCTGTAATGGCACTTGTGGGTACAGACTACCCATATACTGTTCATTCTCACTAACGGCCATCTGCAAGGAAAAATACTATTGTTTTCCCTTCCTTTAGTTCTCTGAAAGGTTTAAGCCTGCATTCAAAATTTCTTTTCTTGTTGATTTATAAAGCTACTAATGCTCAGATCAGTCTATCAAAATTAAAATTTCCATATTAAAGAGAAAAAAGCAAGCAGATAACACAGTATGTGATAATAGCACAGCAGCTAATGGCAGACACAGTGTATTTCATCTTCAGCTGTCTTCTCAAAGATAAAGAACAATTCAATCAAATTTAAAATGTGGATATATTTTCCTTCAAGCCACATTGAGCAATCAGGCCTAATACAGAGCATACAGTGCTCCTGAAGCAAGTAATTCCAATTGAGGTATTACTATTAGGAGTAAATGGTTTCTGTAAAATAACAAATTGTTTTAATAGGCTAAATGATGATAAGGAACTTTTCATAAATATGCCAAAGGGGGAAATAATTTTGTCAGGCTTGCAGTCCTAATGTGACACTCAGACTGCAGAGCACTGGAGGGATTGTATAATCCAAAATCCTCTTAATGCCAGCTGGCAGAGGACAAAGGGGTACGTAAGGGTTACAGAGATCCCTGGGTCAGGCTTCTACCTATTAGTCCATCAAAGCATGTCATGTAAGGTCTCTAATGAAAGACTGTGTCGCACTGTTTCACACAGCATTGTCACATGTATGTATGGAAAATATGTGAATATATACTAAAAATTATGTTTTCTAGGTCAGTGAGTTAAGGTAAGTCACAAAAAGGTGCTCCACATACTCCTGTCAGCCAGAGGGGAGGCAGGTAATGGATGAAGAGGCTTATCTCACACTGACTGGTTATGTGCAGATTAAGTATTGTATGACTCACAATGGATGCACATTTGTAGTCCAAGCAAAATGCTAATCAATAGCTTGCAGAGGTTACAGGAAAATACTAAAATATCTGGGATTATCCTGGTTAGAAGTAAGAGAATGATCTTCTGAAACTATATGTGGGTGCAGATGAACCCACAGTTATTTCTTCAATCTGTGAGGACAAGTCACCAGTGGGCTTGATCTTAAGAGACAGTGTCACTATCAACCTGGTTGAAAATGCTGGGAAAAGGACATGGGGTATGCTATCTTGTAGGATATGGGGGAATGCCTTGTAAGTTAAGTTTAGGTTCTAGAAAGCACATTATGATTTTGTTTTATATGCAACCATTCCCTCCCCGCCCCCCCCCCCAGACCCGGTATTCTCACTCTCTTACTTGAATCTCTGTTCTTTGATAAATTTATTCTTGTTTTCATTCTGTCTGTATCTATATATCCATCTAAAGTGCTGTATGGTAAATGGAATGGGGATACTGAGCTGAATCTTGCAAACTGGCATGTACTGTTCCTTTGGGAATAGTGACTCTGATTGTTCTGCGAGCTTTCGGTGGAACAGGGGCTGAGAACTCCAGTGAGACTCTTGGAGGACTCGGGGATTGGTGTGTGCCTATCGCTAACCTGTACAGACAGAGTGAAGCTGTGGAGGCCTGGAAGGCCGTGCTTGTATTTCCAAAGGCTAGTGGTTTCAAGAGCTGATCCACAGCTGGCACAGACAAGACTTCTCCACACTAAGGCAGGTGGGGATGAGGTGCCTTACAACCCGGATGACCTCAGGAAGCATCATGGCTTGATTCTGATCCCACTGGAGCTAATGGGAATTTTGCCATTTATTTAGTTGGGAGCTGGACTGGGTCATTGAAAGTCAGGGGTGGCATCAGCCTCTTCCTGGAGGTGGACTAGAGAGAAAATTGGGAGAGGAGGACTGTGCTATACATCTTGTAGGCCCATATCATGCCATACTGTGGCACCCTTGCTTCTGCACTGCTGCTGGCAACAATGCTGCCTTCAGAGCTGCACAACCGGAGAGCGGCGGCTGCTGGCTGGGTGCCTAGCTGTGAGGGCAGCACTGCCGCCAGCAGCAAGTAGGGTGTCAGTACTATATCATGCCACCCTTACTTCTGCTTAACGTTTGACCTCTGCGCTGGGAGGGGTGGCTATGGGGGAGCTAAGGAAAATTTAAGGGCAGCTATAGCACCCACAAGCCATCCCCTGTTGAAAGTTAAACACTTCACTGCTGCTTTGAACTATCTTTGGAAAGTGCAGATTTTAGGGCTCTTCCTTCTGCCCTGCATTGAAATTCACGTTATGGGAGGGACCCTGTGGGGTCAGTACTGAAGTCATTATTTGGGAAAAGCTCCTTTTTACAAAGCCTATGTAGAATCAGACCCTTTATAGGTATTGTTATAATATAAAAATATGTAATGTTTGTAATAAACACTAGGAATCCAGAAACTTCAATCTGCTTCCTTACTGGCTCAGACCTGTAGTATGATCTAGTCCAGTGTCCTGCCTCAAGCACAGTTCAGTACATGATAATTTTGGTGGAAGGCAACATCCGCACCAGTCTTGATATATGCAGCTCACTGTTCAAGGTAAAAAAAAAAAATTCCTTCCTGATCCTTGCAGGCTATCAGCTTCTGCTATGATTACCTGAAATTTGCCTAGGTGGTATTCAGGGACTTGATGGTCCTTAGCAAAGCTATCCAACTGGTTTTGCTGCATGTGAAATTATTTATCCCTTTGTAGATCTGTGACAGGGTGGGGTCCCGCTCCCCTCTGTTTTCAAGTTACAATCAACCTAATGCCCTTCTTCTGGTAAGTTCTTTGCGTGGTTTATGTCACAGTGTTCTTCCTACCATCTTTACACACTCCTGCAGTCAGTATTTACAGTAATAGACAGTCCTTAAATTTCTTGGCCAAGAAGCGGGGAGATGGAAGGGATCTTCTGCCTGGAAGATTCATTTGGGTTCTGAAAGCATCTCTCTCACTTTCCTCCTGCCTTGAACTTCCTTCCTGTGTCTGTTCTACCTTCTGCCTAGTGGGCTATTTAGCCTCTTAGCTTTCTTCATCCCTTCCCAATCCATCAATTAGGCATTGCTCTTCTTAATTAGGTCTACTCTGAAGCAATTAATTGGAGCTGCAGTGACCAGAGAGCTGGATCAGCTGCTATTGCACAGCACTCTGTCACAAAATCTCACCAAATTATTTGAGTCTGATCTCTGTGGCAGTGAATTCTGCAGGTTAACTCTATGTGACATAAAATAGCATCCCATTTCACTGGGAAACGTTCTTTCTTGGTTTGGGACATAAAAGTCACACAAAGTTCACAGTCACAAGGCAAATGCCCCTTGCCCAAGCAATTTGAACATCAGACATTTGCTTGATATAGACTTTTTGCTGCATGAGGAGGTGCACCTTTTTAAACCCGACCTCTTCTTCTCCTGCCATGACAAGGACATTTCCTGTTCTAAATATTTATTATAAATATGTTGCTCTTTGACTAAGACTGTCCTCTGCTATTTCAGATTGGTAACCAAATAGATTCTGTTCTATGTCCATCTCCTTCCACAAATGATTTTTCTTTAGAATCCATGGTTTCTTTTATGTATAATGCAATTTCCCCCATATTCAATCTTCTACAAATTAATGAACACTATAGCTAGAAGTCAACATAGCTTTTATCATTCCCACCACCTCTTGGCTACACCACTAATGTTGCTAATGTTTCCAAGTCCATGCATTCCACATCACCCCGGTCTTACATTTCAAGCATCTTTTCATATGTTCTATTCATAGTAGATTGGCTATTACTACTTAGCTTCTTCAGCTGAAATCCTGCTCTTTTTTGGATCAACACCTCTATCACATTTCCCTTGATTTCCTTTGGTGTTAGAAATATAGAACTTAATTTGTACTTTTTTTCTCTCGGCTCTTCATGGCACCCACATCCATCTATATTTTTTAAAGTCATATGTGAGTGCACCTCAGCACCTTCTAGCTTTCCCTAGGTCCTAATTTGACTAATCTTCCAAACCTATTAGGGTTCATTGCCAGTAATCTGCCTTCCTTATTGCTCACCTAGCCTCCATCCTCTTGGTTTAAGGTTTTCCTTCCCTCAACAGTCCCTCAATGCCAAAATAACCTTAAACTTTGTTATACATCTTGAAATGCAGTGAGCCAAATATAACTTCTTATTTAACTTCAGAAACTTTTATTGGTTATAAATAACACGAAAAATAAAGTAACCAAAGTTATTCTAGTTAGCACAGCGGTTATTTATTTATAAGTTATATCCATACCACTCCATTCTTGGACACCACATCCAGAATCAAACCCAACTGCAACTATTTGCTTTGATTCTTTTTTTTAACTCAGCCAACAGAACATTGCACATTTGCAGACCCTAAAGGAACAGTGACCACACTCTACACCACAGTTATTAATCCTCTATATAGCGCACCCTTCTCTTATTATTAATGCTCTGGGACTTCAGTTTGCCCTGCCTAACTGGTGGTGCATAGAGAGCCAGTAGCATTTCTGAGATGCCTGCCATAGTGCTGGGTTTCGACCTTTTCTTTTTTCTATTACATTTTATTGATTTTTTTTTTTAAAAATAGCAACTATACATAGAGAGACAAGTTAGATGAAGTAATAGCTTTTATTGGACAAGCTTCTGTTGGTGTGAGAGACAGTCTTTCGAGATTACACAGAACTCTTCTTTAGCTCATACACATCTGTGTGATGGGAAGAATGCACTCCTAGTGCATGGGCAGAGATAATGCAGTAATATGCGAACCTTATGGTACATATCCCAGCTACAGACCCATCTAAATTCTTCAGTTGTGTCAAGTCTTGTAATTTTATTGCAACTCTCACAACATTTGGCATTTTTCTTAAACCTCCAACTCCTGAAGCGGTGATTAGCTGAGAATCTCAGCTTTCATTTTTTAAATAAACTCAATTCTCTAGCCTTTGTGCTTGGAAACATAAACCTTAAAAGGTCAGAAACTAGAAGGCATTAAAAAAGAAACTAACATTTACTATTTTAAAAAATCTTATGACTTTTGGGTGCCTGACTCAGGACTTTTGAATGCTCGGCCTTGGCAATACTGCTTCCTCCGGGTGTTCACCTCATTTGGTTATCATTGGTCTGGCCATGAATGTCAGGTTCATGGGACTGTTTTATTTGTGCATGTTTGGAAATAAAGTCACATATAGAGAATTGCAAGGACTTTGCAAACAGCTAACATACAGAAGTTAAGTTCAGGTCTAGCCTCCAGGACAGTGCCCAATTAAATGATACAACACACCAAAGATGAGATGTGCGCTCCCTGTTAGAAGTCTGCATTACAGAGCACAAATCATTTCACACCACATCATTCCCTACCGGAGAAAAACACAGGTGGGATGGGGGGAAGCAAAATGTCACTGGGTTACACTTGTGGAGTTTCCCTCAGATTGTTTTTTCAGAGGGAAGTGTTTGCCCCCCATGAATCAGCCATGGGATTTGGCCCCTTGAGCCTGCCTGTGGATCCCCTGAGATCCACAGAACTCTAACGGTTCCCTATGGGGCTAGAGCCCATCTATGCTGAAGTACCACAGGTCCATGTTGTCTCACAGCCACTGTGGTTCTTCCCCCAACCCCACTGGCTGAATGGCTTTGTGTTCTGTAAGCCGTAGTCATTTCCCCTAGAACCCATCCATTAATGGGGCTCCCTCAGCATGCAGAAGCTTAGGCTCAATTACATTTTCAGCAGTTTATCAGTGAGTTTGATGAGTTGGTGATTGAGACAATGCATAGTCCCAGGCTAGGCTCCCTATGGTCTATGGAAAGGCACACATTCAGAGGAACAGAGAGGCATGGGGCCACAGTGATTGCCTTCCTTCTCTTCTCCTTTTTCACAGGCTGGGAGAGATCCAAATTATTTGATCTGGCCATTAATTCTTTGCTGCTTTGCTAGTTTGTCTTGATCTGCAGAGGAGACTGGACTTTGAAAGCCACGTGCATTAACTTAACAATGAGCTTTTGGGAGGTTTGCAGAAAAACTTTACATGTGCCCATTCGGAGCCTCTTCATTTTCAGCAAAGATCCCAGACTCCATTATAATTGAACGCATTTTTATTGTAATGATTACTGTAAGTAAACATGCCAAGGAGGTCATCTACACTGGAAAATATAATGCTTTGCTTGCTATTAACTGTACTACTTTACAGAGGGGAATTCCATTTCCTTTCATCCTTTGTCTTTATGATAAAATGGTTCTTTTCTATTAAAGACTAAAGTCCAGGCCAAGAATGTGGGTGGAATTTGGGTGGTTGTTAAGTTATTTAGCACATTCTTTCTCTGAGGTTTTTTTGTTTTGTTTTGTTTTTTTTATTTACATTGATAGATGAAGAAAGGGTTTGGTCTCAGGAGAAAAACAAACTCTCCTAATGATTTTCTTAAGGAGGACTGCCCCACAAAAATATAGAATACAAGCAGTAGGAGACCTTAACAGTGTTTGTAATTAGTTTATTACACAGGTTGCATTTTTTATGTAAATTTAAACTGAAGTAAAAATGGATCTCTGTTTTAAAAAGTTCAAGTATGTGGTCTGCAACTGCAGGAAAAAAATGTACATTTTGAAATATTTTTACTTTACCTGACAGCTATAAGGACACTAGCAAATTGCTGGTGACTGCTGTAGAGTAGCATATGTGTAAAGAAAAATATTCCAAAAGGAAATGGTGCTTATTCTATCATAGACTTTTTTTTTTAAATCGCATTCAAGCAATAAATAATAGTAAAAGTAGAAATAGGCATTTCAAAGTGAAGCCTAAAATAATGGGGATTTATGTCCCTATCTTCTGTTCTCTGAGACAGTTTGGGATTTCAATGAGAGCAGGAATAAAAAAAAAAACATGTTTCTATCAGAGAGAATAAAAGTTTTAAGATATAAAATCTTTACTGTGTTTATACAGAAGTTTGACCAAAAGGTCACCAAAAGTTCAGATAAAGAAAGTAGTTGATTGGCCTTGGAAATGCTGTTTCAGCAATCAAGGGTTGTTCTGTCACTGTTTGATATGCTCGTCTATCTTTTTTTACAACAGAAATTATTAATTTAGTTGGGGGGGGGGGGGGAACAGTTGAAAAATACTGGAAAGAAAATGAAAGATTCAAATAATATTTGATGGATAGACCTGGCTTCCTGTTCATAAACAACAGGAAGATGCAGCCAAAAACATAGAAAGCGATTTGCTCCCAGTTTTTCAAATAGGAGAACAAAAACATAAAAAATCAAACAGAACACAAGGAAATGTCACCTAACCTTTTAATCTTGAACTTTGTTTTCTCTGGATGACATTTTATGACAAAATAAATGACCTATAAAAAATGGCTTATAAATCTGTGTCAGTAGTTACTCCAACTATTTCTTATCTCATGAGGGGAAAAGTGCTTTTTGTGTCTCTTATAAAGTTATTTTTATAGCCCATTGCTGTCTTTCCTATATGCACCCCCTTCTTCAGTTCTAAATTAAAAAAAAAGAATACTCTGACAGTTCATGCTCTGTTTGTTTGAGGAAACACTTCATATCACAGATGGGCCCTTCTTCAAAAAAAAATTAGGGTTGCCAACTTTCTAATTTCTAAAAACCAAATGCCCCTGCCCCCATCTCTTCCCTCTGAGACCCTGCCCCTGCTCTGCCTCTTCCCACGAGGCCCTGCCCTGCTTGCTGCTCTCTCCCTTCCCGTTACAAAGTCTGCTAAGCCCTCTGCTTCTTTAATATATAGCTTCAGGCCCTTTTCTTATCACAGGTCTAAATTTGGCCTCTTCACTTTAAGCAGAGGCCTAATAAGCAGATTCTGGTCCCAGCAGCATCTCTCTCAACTCTGGGCGTCTCCAGAGTGAGCAGCCCCAAGGGACTTGCAAGCCCCAGCTCCAGCAGGCCGCCTAGGACTGCGGGTCAGAAGAGCACTGTGGCCACATGGGAGAAGCCAGGCAGCCTTCCTGGCAAGCTGGGATGTGGCCCTTCCACCTCCCTTTACGCTGCCTGTCCAGCAGCCCACTTCCCCATCCACTCAAGCCCTCTCTGTCCCAGAGCTGCCTGGGAGCATAGCTGGGGAAGCGTTGGTTAGCAGGGCACCTCACTCTCCTTCCCTCACGGGGAACATTCCATGCCCACTGGGAGCCCCTTTTCCCGCACACCATGGGCCCCCACACTCTGTTCTCCGCCGCAGCCCTGCAAATCGTGCTTCTCAAAGGGGCTGCCCAAGCCAGTGAATGTGTGCTGCTGTCGGAGCCAACTCTTCAGGACCAGATAACAGACTGCCATGTCCCCCGCCACCTGCATCCATGGTAACTGGACTTTCCGGTCAGTATATCTGACTGGATGCTGCCAGGTCCCTTTTTCAACCCAACTTTCTGGTCGAAAACCGGACATCTGGCAACCCTAAAAAAAGCACAAAATGGTGGATGAAGAACAGGTTCATTGTCAAAGATCTCATTGCAAAGAATAAATGGTATCAGATGAGAGTACACCTTCCCAGGGATTATTTCCTTGTAAGAGAAAGTTCACAACTGTTTGTTGCTGCTTCCTTCAAATATTTTCTGATTATTTTTTGAATATTTTTGCCATTTTTAATACCAGGGTTTGCGTAGACTTTCTTTTCATCATGGCAAGATCAGCCCTAAAGAATATCTTATTTTTGTTCAATCCCTGTATGGTGGGCTGAGTAACTGGTAGTAAGGGGATATTAGTGTATGCATAAAATAATCTGAGCATCTAGTATGAAAGCCAAAGTATTCTGGCAAAGATAGCAAGCAACCCATTAGAGGTAAGAACTATCAATAACCAAACAGATTTAAGTCTAAACAGGTGATCTTCTAACAGAGGTGAAGTTTTATGCAGAGGTTATGGTCTAGTGGAAGGATACACCCTATAATCCCAACAAAACCGAG
The DNA here is from genome assembly GCF_026122565.2 of Emydura macquarii macquarii. Classification (NCBI taxonomy): domain Eukaryota; kingdom Metazoa; phylum Chordata; order Testudines; family Chelidae; genus Emydura; species Emydura macquarii. Next base: position 39,746,792 of record NW_027132559.1, on the reverse strand, counting down.
TTTACAATGTTTAAAGGCAATGAAATTAATGATTAAAATACTTGCAGCAATGAGCCACTCCAGGGTATCTAGGATACGGAGACCTGATCCAATTCACAGTCACTGAAGTCAATGTAATGACTCCTATTGACTATTAGATTTTGGATCAGGACCATGATACATTTCTCTGGAGGTTGAAAGTATAGATCTTGGGTATTCATCTGTGTCCTACTCAATGAGCACCCTAGAGTGGCTTATTTTATTATTTGACTAATCCCCTGTGATACTAAAACTTTTGGGATAGACACCTGTGAACTGGAAAACTGATAGTAATGTCCTGATTTTTATCTGACATCCTTGGCCTTCCTCAGTGCTCAGTGCACACAGGATAATTGTCACAATTCAGGGCAACTGCACCTGAATTTCCCCTCCGTAGACTAGCAAGGGCACCTACTCAGTCTTCCCGCTCCCCAGCATCATTTTTCTTGGGCGGGAACCTGGGTCTCCTTCTCTCTCCTGACCAGGATATTTCCAGGCTGCACAGTTTCCCTGCCTACAGTGTGAATTCCCCAGCATGGTCAGATTGCCTAAGTAGGCCTACTCTGCCTTATTCCTCATGTCTATAAACAGTGTAATTCCATAGTTATGTTACCATACAGCTTTTTCTAAGTACATTTATTCTTAAGTGAAAAGAATTTGAGAAAACATTAAAACCAGTAAAAACCTACACGCAGGCTAATAAGCTTACCAGAGATCACCCCAAATCCAACAAGGACTCTGTCCAGTGAACAGTCCTTCAAACCACACCAAGAGCTTTTTCTGTAGTCACAAGTTCACACCACAAGGTGTAGCTTTAAAAGAATGGGTCCAGAAGTGAGAAGTTGTCTGCCCCTCCCCCCAAATATTTCCTAGGAATCCTACTTAATTCTGTCCAGCACATTGTTTGAAAGAGTCCTTGGAAGTTTATAACCCTTCCCAAGGTTTACATTAGTCACATCCCCTAGAAAAGTTACGTACAACTGTGATGTTTTGGGGTTCATCCAGGCTAGTAAGGAGGTCACTCAATACTTGCCTTGAAAATCTGGGTGCCTTAAATGTTATTCTACTGTGGCTCACAGCCTTGACACCAACAGCCAGCTTACAAGCAAGAAGGTCTCCTCCTGGTTTTCACACCCAGTTACTCTTTTCAGGAGAACCTCAACAACCCTTCCAGCCCCAAGTTCTCCCCAAAAGCATTTCTCGGAAGTCCTCAGTCCCTCTCACTGTAGCACTCACAAAACCTTTCCAAGTTTGCTGCTTCTTTAAAGAGACAGTACACAGCAGCCTGTTATCTTAACAGGGGTTAACACACCCTCCACTTCAAATACTCAGCACTAAGATGATTTATAGTAACAGTAAAACAAGTTTATTAACACTAGAACATAGATTTAAGTAATACCAGTACAAGGAATAAGGCTAGGAAAGGATACAAATAAACAAAATTAAGACTAAAATCTAATTTAACGTGCCATCTTTTGTTCCAAGTATTTTTTCCACCATAGTAATTCTGCCAGCATGGCTGGCCAGTCTTTAGCTAGGATCTAACACAAAGCCCAAAGCACTTGAATTCTTTGTCTCCTCAGGTGAAAGATGTTATCATCCTTTGTCTTTTTGCCTTTGCTTTTATTTTCCCAAAGTTCATTGACCCTCTTTCAGGAGGAAGGAAAGCTTCCTGGGGGGTACAGTCTCTGTCTCTGTTGAGGTTGTGAAGGGGTCATCTTCCTCCACTTGTTTGCCCATGGCTTTGTTCACTTTGCATGTAAATGTGCTTTTCATTGTCTGAGATCACATCTTGCTTAATTTACAGTGAAGATGCAGTCAAGCCAATGAAGCAATATTCCTTTTTGTAGGACTGGCTGGGCTTAGGCATATTTCTAGCACATTTTATATATATTTGCTCACTAACAACACATATACCATGCAAGAATATTGAATGATATATTCCTAGACACCTTTTAAATAAACATCATGACAACTCTGTGTGGGGTGCACTGAACTGGTCGGGCCAGCTGCAACTCCCCGCAACATTCCAGGGAACCCTTTGTCCTCTGGCATTGGGGTGCTCTTAGTCAGAGTCACAACTGTCCTGCAATAACACAAAAACATTTGCATTTTTAATGCACTGAGCGCCTAAAATACTTAAATTTTATTCAAGAAGGTTTGTCGAGGATGCGGAAGGACATTCCACATCTATCATAATAACTAATGAGGGTTTTTGTGGAATACAGGCTAACTCAAATACTTCACTCCCACCCATCTCTAGACATAGACTGTGTGAAAAATTGTTAGGGGGCTGGAGCACTACAGGGGCTGAGGGAACTAGGCTTGTTTAGTCTGCAGAAGAGAAGAATGAGGGGGGATTTGATAGCAGCCTTTACCTACCTAAAAGGGGTTCCAGGCAGGATGGTGCTAGGCTGTTCTCATTGGTAGTAGATGACAGAACTAGGAGCAATGGTCTCAAATTGCAGTGGGGACGCTCTAGGTTGGATATTAGGAAAATGTTTTTCACTAGGAGGGTGGTGAAGCATTGGAATGGGTTACCTAGGGAGGTGGTGGAATCTCTATCCTTAAAGGTGTTTAAGGTGCAGCTTGACAAAGCCCTGGCTGTGGTGATTTAGTTGAGGTTAGTCCTGCTTTGAGCTGGGGTTTGGACTAGATGACCTCCTGAGGTCCCATCCAATCCTAATCTTATATGATTCTATATTCTGTTTGAGTTAGTGTTGCAAGATGTTACTAGAAGGACCCTCTCATTCTTGGAACAGTGGCATTTAATTAAATATTAATGGTCTCCTGTATGTCTCATTAAGAAGTTGATGTCTTCTGAAAACCTGTTTGTTAGGGAACTGAGATTTGCTACACTGGATTAGGTCATTGGTCTTTCTACTTTAATATCTTTCCTCTGGCACTAACTAGTACCTTCGTAGGACAGCAAACCACCTCCTACCAAAAGCCTGCACACTAGGCAACAATATATCCTTCCAAAATAACATCATTTAGACAATTGTGTCTGTGAGGATGGAGGAAGATAGGGGAATTCTCTTCTTCAAGACTCTTGCGTCTGATTACATTTTTATGTATTTGAATAATATCACCAACAAAAATCTCATCATGTTAGGGAAGGGAAGGGAAGATAAGACATGTCTCTTTAAAGAGAATAGACCCTCTGAACAACTTTTGGGCAGATCTTCAACAGGAAAAAAAAAAGCATGCATTTTTGTCTGCTAAATAGGAGTCTCCAGTCAGTAAAGAATGCTAAATTCCCATTTCAGAAGTGTGTAGTAGTACTAGGAGAGAGCAACTGTGTGATATTTCCTGTGGTAACACACTAAAAGTAAACCATCTTGTGGGTTATTACTTCCAGGGTATGTCTGTTAAGAATATTCAGTATATCCATAGGTAGTGTCTTGTGAGTTTCTCCAGATTCGGTATATAGGAGCAAAATTCATACCAAATGTAGTGGGTTTGAGCCTCCCTGTGGGCTGGTGAACATATTTGTAAACTATTCAGTGTTTTCATCAAGTAGTTTGTGAATTCCAATTAGCATTTCCCTACACAGTATATCTGTTAAGACAAAATGTTGATGCAATCTTCATAACTCATTTTTTTAGTGCCACTGCCAGATCTGACAACATAGTGAGTATATTTTTAAAAGCTGTAAATGCTTTTCTATTGATCACTTCTTCTGACAGCATAATGGCTTATTCAGCGTTTGATGTTTGCACATTATGCAGTTTCCCTGGTACCACTGACAATAGCTGTCTATGCATGGATAAAGAGGAAGCTATACCCCTAATTAATAAATCACTCATACAACCAGTAATAATCTCAGTACAAGTGTTTCTAACTTTTAACATTTGTTCTCCATATTCCTTGACTTTAAAAAGGAGACATTTATTGTCCAAAGCTATATTTTGAAATCCTGCTGCACTAATCTATCCCACTGGTTCATCTCTACTGCATTTTTTTTTAAATGATCAAATTTGAATGTTTGTACTGCGAAGGGCAGTATTGCACGATGACAGAATTGTATATCCAGATGATATAGTCCATAAGTGAAAAGACATCATTCTTCAGTTGTCCATGCTGCACAGTCAGATGGTATTTGTGAAAATCAAAAATGTGTTCTCGCTGTCTTTTACATTGTCACTACCATTAAGGGAGATTCTGCAATTAGAAATAAGATGATTATTCATTGATGATTAGAAGCAGACTAGAACCAAGCTCACATTGCTGTAGTTACATTGGCTCTGCAGTGCCATCGGTAGTACCGTCTTTTTGTTCATTTTAGTAAGATATGATTCAGAGTCTCAGAGAGGGCTTGATCCTGCACCATTCAAGTTGATGGACGTTTTCCCATAGATTTGAATAGGAGCAGAGATATGGAATATGGACCTGTGGCTGAAGAGGATTCTAAAGGGAGTGGGAAAGAATTTATTGATTGTCCTCCATGTGGGAACAAATGATACGGCTAGATTCTTGCTGGAATGTATCAAGGGAGACTATGCTAGGCTGGGGAAGACTCTTAAGGAAATCAAGTCTCAGGTGATTTTCAGTGGGATTCTGCCTGTCCCTAAAGGAGGACAACAAAGGTGTGACAAGATTATGATGATCAACAGATGGCTTAGGCAATGGAGCTATAAGGAGGGCTTTGGGATGTATGGTCACTGGGAGGTATTCATGGACAGAGGACTGTTCTCCTGGGATGGACTTCACCTGAGTAGGGAGGGAAATAGACTTTTATGATGAAGGTTGACACAACTGATTAGGAGAGCTCTAGACTGGGAATTTGGGGGAGATGGTTGGGAGATGCCAGGGTAATCGCCACACCTAATTTTAACATTGAGACGGAGGAAAATGAAGAAAAGAAAGATACAGTAGTGAATAGGAAAGGTAGTGGAGGAAAGGGAGAGGAAGTGTAGTGTAGACACCAGTCTAATAGGTGATACTGGCAGTAGAATGACTGTGCCAAATCGGGTAAGGAATATGAGTGAAGCCAAATGGCAAAAATTATGATGTTTGTACACCAGCGTGAGGAACCTGGGTAACAAAATGGAGGAACTAGCGCTACTGGTGCAGGAAGTGAAACCAAATATTATAGGAATAATAGAAATATGGTGGAATAGTAGTCATGACTGGAGAACAGGTATTGATGGGTATGTACTGTTTAAGAAAGACAGAAATAAAGGCAAAGGTGGTGGAGTAGCATTGTATATCAATAAATGAGATAGATTGTAAAGAAATTAGAAGCAATGGAATAGAAAAGACAGAGTCTGTCTGACTGAAAATCATATTGAGGAAGAAAGCTACTAGAACTTCCCCTGGGATAGTGCTTGTGGTGTGCTACAGACTACTCGGATCCAATCTGGATATGGTTAGAGACCTCTTTAATGTTTTTAATTAAGTAAATACTACTGGAAATTGTCTGATTATGGGAGACTTTAATGTCTCAGAAATAGCCTGGAGGACAAGTGCTAGTAATAATTATAGGGCGCAGATTTTCCTGGATGTGATAGCTGACGGATTCCTTCACCAAATAGTTGATGAACCAATAAGACGGGATGCCATTTAGATTTTGTATTGGTGAGTAGTGAGGATCACATAGAAGAACTGGTTGTAGGGGACAACCTTGGTTCGAGCGACCATGAGCTAATTCAGTTCAAACTAAATGGAAGGATAAACAAAAAGAGATCTGTGACTAGGGTCTTTGATTTCAAAATGGCTAACTTTAAAAAATTAAGGGAATTAGTTAGGGAAGTGGACTATACACAGGAACTCATGGATCTAAAGGTGGAGGAGGCTTGGAATTACTTCAAGTCAAAGTTGCAGGAACTGCAAAGCCTGCATCCCAAAGAGGATGAAAAAATTCATAGGCAAGAGTTGTAGATCAAGCTGGAAGAGCAAGCATCTCAGACAGGTGATTAAGAGAAAACAGAAAGCTTACGAGGAGTGGAAGATGGGAGGGATCAGCAAGGAAAGCTATATCTTGGAGGTCAGAACATGTAGAGATAAAGTGCGAAATTCCAAAAGTGAAGTAGAGTTAGACTTTGCAAGGGGAATTAAAACCAATACTAAAATGTTCTATAGCCATACAAATAGGAAGAAAACAAAGAAAGAAGAAGTGGGACCACTAAGCACTGAGGATGGGGTGGAGGTTAAGGATAATGTAGGCATGGCCCAATATCTAAACAAAAACTTTGCCTCAGTTTTAATGAGGCTAATGAAGAGTTTAGAGATAGTGGCAGGGTGGCTAATGGGTTTGAGGATATGGAGGTAGAAATTACCACATCTGAGGTAGAAGCGAAACTCGAACACCTTCATGGGACTTAATTGGGGGGCCCTGATAATCTCCATCCAAGAATATTAAAGGAACTGGCACATAAAATTGCAAGCCTATTAGCAAGGATTTTTAATGACTCTGTAGACTCAGGGGTTGTACCGTATGACTGGAAAATTGCTAAAATGATTCCTATTTTTAAGAAAGGGAAAGAAAGTGATCCGGTTAATTATAGGCCTGTTAGTTTGACTTCAGTCATATGCAAGGCATTGCAAAAAATTTTGAGAGAAAGTAGTTAAGGACATCGAGGTTAACGGTAATTGGGACAAAATACAACATGGTTTTACAAATGGTAGATCGTGCTAGATCAACCTGATCTCCTGCTTTGAGACGATAACAGATTGTTTAGACAAAGGGAATGCAGTGAATCTAATTTACCTAGATTTCAGTAAGTTAAACAGTAAAGTAACAGTAAAGATACTGTTCCATGTGGGGAATTATTTGTTAAATTGGAAAAGATGGAGATTAATATGAAAATTGAAAGTTGGATAAGGAACTTGTTAAAGGGGAGACTACAATGCATCATAGTGAAAGGTGAACTGTCAGGCTGGAGGGAGGTTCTAGTAGAACTCCTCAGAGATTGGTTTTGGAACTAATCTGATTTAACCTTTTTATTACTGACTTTGGCACAAAAAGTGGAAGTGTGCTAACAAATTTTACAAGTGACAGAAAGCTGGGAGGTATTGCTATTATAGAGAAGGACCGGGATATCATACAAGAAGATCTGGATGACCTTGTAAACTGGAGTAATAGAAATAGGATGAAATTTAATAGTAGAAAGTGCAAAGTCATGCATTACGGACTAATAACAAAATTTTTTGCTATAAACTAGGGACGCATCAGTTGGACATGACAGAGGAGGAGAAAGACCTGGGTAAATTGGTTGATCAGAGGATAACTATGAGCTGCCAATGTGACGTGGCTGTAAAAAAAGCTAATGCGGTCCTTGGATGCATCAGGCGAGGTATTTCCAGTAGAGACAGGGAGCTGTTAGTACTATTATACAAAGCACTGGTGAATCCTCATTTGGAATATTGAGTGCAGTTCTGGTCTCCCATGTTTAAGAAAGATGAATTCAAACTGGAACAGGTGCAGAGAAGGGCTACTAGGATGATCCGAGGAATGGAAAACCTGTCTTATGAGAGGAGACTCAAAGAGCTTGGCTAGTTTAGCCTAGTCAAAAGAAGGCTGAGGGGACATACTATTGCTTTCTATAAATACATCAGAGGGATAAATACCAGGGAAGGAGAAGAACTACTTAAGTTCAGCACCAGTGTGGACACAAGAACAAATGGATATAAACTGTCCATCAGGAAGTTGAGACTTGAAATTAGATGAAGGTTTCTAACCATCAGAGGAGTGAAGTTCTGGAACAGCCTTCCAAAGGGGGCGATAGGGGCAAAAAAACCTAACTGGCTTCAAGACTGAGCTTGATAAGTTTATGGAGGGGATGGTATGATGGGACAGCCTAATTTGGCAATTAACTGATTTTTGACTACTAGCGGTAAATATGCCCAATGGCCTGTGATGGGTTGTTATGGGGTGGGTTCTGACTTACTACAGAGAATTCTTTCTGGGTGTCTGGCTGGTAAGTCTTGCCCACATGCTCAAGGTATAGCTGATGGCCATATTTGAGGTTGGGAAGGAATTTTCCCCCAGGGCAGACTCGCATAGGCCCGATGAGTTTTTCGCTTTCCTCTGCAGCATAAGGCATGGATCACTTGCAGGTGGATCCTCTGTACCTTGAAGTCTTTAAACCATGATTTGAGGACTTCAGTAACTCAGTCATAGGTTGGGGGTCTGTTACAGGAGTGGGTGGGTGAGATTCTGTGCCCTGAGTTGTGCAGGAGGTCAGACTAGATGATCACAATGGTCCATTCTAACCTTAAAGCCTATGAGTCTATGAGTCTAACCTCTTCCTGATCATTTACCTGTTATTTTTTTAAAAAAGTAATCAAATGAAAAATAGCATCAATAATAGTGGCTGATTACTATGGGCCTCTATAAGACACTGACTGTTTTGCTCTTCTTTGACCAGGCAGCTGTTAAGGCCCAGGATGAAGTATTTGAGAGCTGGGGACAAAGCATTCTCTGTTATGGGGATGGCTATGGAACAATTTTCCAGAGGAGATAAGGCAAATCCAGAGTTTGACCAGCTACAGGAAACATTGCAAGGCCTTCCTCTTTGAGAAAGACTTTCCACCATAAGTGATGCTCACAAATGAAACACCCTTTTTATTCACACTCTGCCCTCTACTTCTCCCAAATAAAAACAAAACAAAACGTACCTACCCCAAGCAGAGTTTGGACCTCAAAAAAGGAAAAGTGCCAGAGACTCCATGAAGGGACTTCGCTGTAGCTATTGATTTGATATGGATAGCACTCAGATACTCTAGTGATGGGCAGCAATATAAAATCCTAAAATGTTTATGAATAAGGAACTTAACTCTAAGTAAGTTAGCTACATAAAAGGAATGCATCATTCCTTTTATTGATTTGTTTGATTGTCCCTATTGATTTCAAGTGAGTTGCAGTGGTATAACTGAGAGGAGACTTTAGCCTAGAAAGCCCAGATCTTGCACCATTTAATTAAGTGGGAGTTTTATCATTAACTTTAATAGGAGCAGAATTGAGCTCTAACTCCTTTGGTGTAAAATACTGAAAGAGGTCTCATTTCTCTTTTGGGTATTTGGAGCCTATTTAGCAGTGTCCACAATATTAATTGTTGGTGTTGTCTTTCTAGGCTGACCATTGGTGTCTCTGTGGCTCAGTAGGTTTTATGAAAATAATACGAGGAAAATGTGTTGCCTTCACTATAACTGGTACTATGGCAAGAAGAAAGAATGAGGAATGTATGGGGCAATTTGTTTTTACTTGCAGAAAAAGATAGCTGCACTTGAAAATCTATCAGGAGAAAATTAAGGAGAGGCTGAAATAAGCAGCTATTTTGGTCTCCTGTGCTGCAGTAATGCTGAGACTGAAAAAGAGAAGGATTTGAAATTCAAATGAAGAATAAGAAAGAATAGCCAGTTTAATTTATTTTTTAGTGCTGTCTATAAAAATGATGGCCCATCTTAATAGAATAAACCATGTGATGTGGATAACTTTTCCTTTCCTGTTGTATGGCACAATTGTTTCTTTCCCTTAGTACAAAAGAATGCTGTTTTGTTACACTTCAGCAACCATCCTTACTACAAAACAAGTGTCAATCCCCATTGCCTTTCACATATATTTCACTAAATTTCTTAAAAGTTACATTTCAACTCTTAATTACATTGATATAAAAGAGTTTAAGAGTGAGGGGGGAAAGAAGTATGCCTGAATGGTTCTTCTGCATAAATCTCCCACGGTGAAGGAACTAAATTAATTATATTTTAAATTTATCATGAACCGATAATGAAAACTCAGTTAGAAAACAAGCTACTGTGTGCTTGGCAGCTCAGGGGAAACCAGTAGAAGTTATGTTTCCTTCTGAAATGTTAGTGGTTGTCATTTTTCATTATGAAAATTAATAGCAAAATTTGTTCTTCCATCAGTTTACCTATTTTAATAATTTTTGTATTTAAAATATCTTGTAAATTAAATGACTGGATCAAATATAATTCAGTCCTTCTATTTATCTTTTTAAAGAGCTGCATGGATATTTAAATATAAGAACACAGGCACTGAGTGTCCCAAGAATTAAAGGCTTTGTTTTCAGTTCTTACTAATGCCTGTGATTTCAAGGTTTTCCTTCCCATAGATACCAAAGTGACTGTATTCCTGATCTTAGAAGACCGGTTCATACAGAATATTTAATTTCTAGGCTTTTATGCAATCAACAGACAAGTCGCTCCATAGTGAGAAAGGTAGCTCAGGTAATCAAATTAAATCAAGTTCCCTAAAGATCAACATTCCTTAAAAAATAATAGGTTCAGGCAGCCTGGGGGGGCTGAGGCAGCATGTTCTCTTGCTATGTATGGGTTCTGGTCTTGGACGTAAGCTCACACTCCACTTGCTGAATGAAAGAATTGATTGATAATTGGTCCTCATTTGCCAGCATTTTTTCCACTAAGGGAAAAGTAATTTTTATAGGTTTAAGGGAATTGAGCTTAGAGAATTCTGGTGCAATCCCGAGAAGATACAATATTTTATCAGTAAAATCAGTATTATGCAAAATACAGCATGTAGTAGGCTGGAACCAAAACTGCAAAGAAAATGCTGGAGTGTGATACAGAATTTGCCTTTGAGTCACTTTACAAAGTAATTTATACACACACCAAACAATCTTTCTTGACAGCATTATTTGGCTCTTCTAATTCTTTAGATGTAATGCGGTACATTTTGTAACAGTTTCGGAATTAGTGTCAAGAAGGGATGTAATCTATTTGTGGAAATATTTGTATGTGAATTTCAAAACAATTTTGCTACAAGCAATAATGTCGTGAATTACTTATTTCTCTAATTCCACAATTAGTCACTAATTCTGCAAATAGTCTTGGGCTGAACTTTTCAGATATGTGCCTTCCCATGTAGATTAACGAGGCTGCTCACATGCATAAAGTTAAACGTGTGTGTAAATGTTTGCCAGGAAGAGCCTGAAGTGGGATTTCTGGGTCACTTGACAATGGGGATGTAGGTTGCAGATTTATATCACTTTCAAGAGTTTTTGATGAAAGCGCGACATTGAGACTTGCCTGGGAAAAAGAATAAATTGATGATATTCTATCATCTACCACTGATGGTGTTTCACCAGTGGATCCATGTTGATACATCTGGGTTTAGTCAAATGTATCAAAACTCTGTTTTGTTTTGTTTTGTTTTTTCTTGAATTATTTATTATTTTTCTGTCTGTTTTTTTTTTTTTTTTTTTTGTCCTTATGCTTCACATTCTGTTTTTCTAGTTTTATAGCTAATAAAACATAATGGCAATTTTCTTTTATGATGGATTCTTTTTGCTTGCTGTATGTGAATTGAAAACCAAAGTTTTCTCAGGATGCCTCTGAAGCAGTTCAGTAGCATCTGAATATGTTCTAAGAGCTGTGGACAGAAGCTCTCACACAAATCTGGACTTGTAGTAGAGAGCCTAATGCTACTTAATGGGGAATCTACTTGTTTCCACCTGTTTAAGGTATGTTTAGCTGACCATCTTAGGAAAGTCCAGGTCTTGCAACAAGTTCCAGTTTAGATAATCCTTTCTTGCTTTTTACCTTTCATAGTGAGACCTCAGCCCACTGCAACATCTTTCTGGTGCATCTCCAGCCACAGCAACTGAGAGTTCATAATGTGCTTCTGAAGTACCAGATATAGGCACACTATGCACTTTGCAATGTACTGACCAGGGAAGCCCCTCACTGCACCAAATTAAAAATAGTAGGGTCAGTGTTACTGCCCTTTGGAAGAGATCTGCAGAACTTCCTCAAAGATTCCTGATGAGGAAGGGAACAGTGAGTGGTAGAGTGACACTGGATCTTCCTGAACCTTAGAACTTCTGTAAGGAGTCAGGAATGTCTTCTTGAGCTGAGATAAAATGCCTCATATTAAAGGCTTGAGAATTATAGGAAGGGGGATGTCAAAGGGTCTGGGCATGTTAAATAATGTGTGGATAAGCATCCAAACTTTGGGGTTCTTATCTAGTTTGAACTGATTCCCAAAACATTTAAGGTTTAGTCATTATTAGTCCTAATTAGTCCTAAAGAATATTGAAGAAAACACAGTCATACTATCAAACTTATCTATTAAGTAGTATTCCTACTGCCTCAAGATTCTGACCATATCCTGGAATATGGCAACATACTGTCTAAACAGACGTTGTAGGTCACATTGTCTTACAACATAATACATAATAAAATATTTCCTGTACATTATACAACTCTCTGTTGTATATCAGTTTTTTGTATCTGAGTACATGCTATGTAAGAATGCTTGACTGGCATTAATTGTTTTGAGAACAGGGCCCTAAATGTATAAATAAACCCCAACCAGTTTTCTTCCAGGCAAATTAATTCAGGCTGTTGTACTGAACTAAATGATTTTATGTCTGCATGAATCATAAGAAATACAAGAAGAAATTAGGCTTCTGGTGTATATGAGAAATCCACATCTTAAATGAACATGATCTTTTAAAATAAACTGCCTCTTTATTTTGTGGAGCCTCATAAGCAAAAAAATTATTTTATTTAAGTCTCAACTCTCTGATTTTTTCAGTGACAAAGCTTAAGCATAAAGCTTAAGGAATTTGCCACCATCTGCACAATTTTATAAACCAGAAGCTAAATACATTGTCCTGAGTGAACCTACTCTCTCTCAGGAAAAAAAAAGGTCAAATCCTTCACTCCGTATTCAGTTGTTCCTTATGCTAGCAAAATTCCCCCCTAAAATTCCATAGAAGTTTTACCTGGATAAAGACTGAGTAAAGGCTTCAGGAATTGCCTCACATTATTGAAAATCTTCTTACCTGAAATTAATGACCTCCTCTTTTTCACCAAAACAAACCCACCAACCACAAACTGCTGAATCACGTAGTTTCCAACTGTCTGATTGTGTTATACATTAGTAATTAATATTATATATAACATTTTGTTCTGCATTTTTACCACATGCATTGTTTTGCATTTCTACAGGAAAAAATTTTAAACCTGGGACACAATAACCACCAGAATAATAATTAGGGTCAGTGTCTGATTCCCTTACTGCTGTTTAGTACCACCTGACTCCACAAGTAATCTGCCTGAAGTCAAAGAGTGTACATGTAGAGTAGGGTACTATTCAGTTTGAGTAAGGAGATCAAAATTTGGCCCTTAGTACTTATAAAGTACTAATTTATTCAGTTTACTTATCTGCTGTTTTAGCCCAGCCAGTAATCTTAACAAGAGTTGCCCTAATGGTTTCAAAAGCAAATCACTCTCACTCTCTGCTTATATAATCTGGGTGAAATTTACCATTCCCACACATAGACCAAGTAAATCGTCTTTGGGCGGGGTAAGGATTGCTTGGAAAATAAATAATCTCCTCCACCTTTGAATTGGAATGTTTATATAGGAATATCTAGAAACATTTCCAAATGATGAGCCAAGTGACTTTGTTGGAATTTTGCCTGAGTAAACTTAAGATGCAATCACCCTTCCTATGGAAAAGCTCACAGGAAAGGACTGGAAGGAGAAAAACTCTGTTAGGTTCTTTTCACTGAGTTCTCACGAGATTGTGCCATTGGGCGTAGGGGCCTCCCTTGATCTCCCTTCCCCCAGAAAGGAAGCTGCTGAGCCCCTGGTTACCCTGAGATCTGGTGGAGACCCTGTATCTCTCAATCAGCTTCCTGGCAATGCAGTTATATTGGAGCAGGGTTTCTGGGGGCTCCCTTGGCTTCCACTGCTCTTGGAACCTCCCAAGAGCAGATTCCACAGTGCAGACGGTTTCTGTCTCTGTGTAAAATTCATACTTCCTTAGAATAAATTCACTAGACTAAAATCCACTGCTGGGTTTTAGGGAGGGGCTATGCATGCAGTACCCCTGCTGTCTGCCCCCAGCCTACCTCCAAATCTGGCATTTCCCTCCTGGAAGATCATACCCCACTGATTTCAGTGGCAGCTCATTGCCAGGATCAGTAGTTTAATGAAGAGTAACGGGATAAAAGCTGAGCCAGTTAAAATGGAGGCAGTGTGTTAGGAAAAATTTCCCGCTGGTAAGAACTATTGGACTGTGAACAGTATTCTCCCCAGGAAATGACGTCACTCTGTGCTCTGAAGCTTAGGCAGCAGAGGAATTCCCAGGTGTAAAGAGTCATAACCCTGGACTACAAATGCTACTTGCATTTTCAAGTTCACTTACAAAAATAATTCCAAATGGCTTGGAAATGAACACTAAACAAATGCTCATACAGTGAGTTGGGGGAGGTGTCCACAGGATCCTTGTTAGCTCCAGCTGTAATGTTTTCATTAATGAGCTGGAAAAAGGGGTAAAGAGCAGGAGGGGGCAATATATCAGGGGTTGCTCTAGAAGGCACAATGTCTTCCGAAACTCCAAGGGAGTGCAGCCACTGGAACACAGCTGAACTGGCTGGACTGGGGCTTGCCACCTTGGAGGTGGCTGGTCCCAGGGTGAACATTGTATGGAAGTGAGCCTCAATTTGGCATTTTATATTAGAAAGGGGGTGAAAATGCCAGTGAGATAAAGAGTCGACAGGAGATTGGAAATATAAGCAAGAAATGACGGGAGATTCAGAGTGGAATAATGCAGCCTATTGCGGAAGAAAAATAAAACACAGATGCTTAACGGGAGGGAGAAATTTTGAAAGTTGTACTGCCAAAGGAGACTTTCCGCAGGGGTAATGATGAAAAGCAAATAATGAGTTTGCAATGCAATCTGGGTGAAATTAATGTAGCCCCATTACTTGGCCAATTTTTAAACCAGCCTGGGCAAAACACTGTTGAATAAATTGTGGGAAACAAGCCTGCTCTGGCAGAAGATGGACAAGCTGACTAACAGGTCTTTTCCATCTCTAATACCAGGGAGCAACTCTGTGTACCATGTGGCTCATGATATGGAAATATGAGATCAGAATCAGAGTGTAAGTATGCAAATGAAACTTGGCCATGTTATATGGCCTGATACTGCAGCCCTTATACAGGGAAAACTTCCAGGTTAGCGTATGGGCATATTTTCTGACTGAAAACTCCCATTGAGGTCAATGAAGTGTTTTGCATACATAGATTACTGCAGGCCTGCACATTTAGATGGTTTGGTTTATAGGCCAGATGTTTGGAAAAATATTCTAAATATCTCCCTTTCACATAAATAAGTCACAGTGTCTTTGATTTCCTTGCAATTTCAACTCCGTGGGAGGTCATTTTGCATTGATTCCCCCTCAGTTTTCTTTTGATTTGGACAGTTTAACTCAAGCAGAATTTGTTCTGTTCGAAGCTCCATGATTCTAAAGTGTGAAAAGAAGTAAATCTGCTGGTCTCTCTTGTTGTTCATTAGGCAGAAGTCTTTTGATATTTGAGCATTACAAATCTTTCTGGTGAAGGCCATCAGCCAATATTTGTGTAAAGCTATTTGAACACTCTGTTATCCCTGTAGATGCTTCATTTCCTTTTGCTGGACATTCTGAAATGATAATGACCAGGCAGTGCTCATTTGTGGAATTTACTGACAGATTACTTACTCCCCAAACCCAGTGGATCTCAGACAAGGTTACGATGCCGTTAGGCAGATGAAGATAGTGAGTGTTTTCCTTTTTGTTCCCTCACTAGTTATTTAATTTAAAATGTATTAAATTTGGTATTTAAATAAATTAACTGACAGCTTTAAGAGATCAGTTTCATAACATACAGCAGGATGCCTGATATTTGCAAATATAAAGGTCTTAAAGGGAAAAAACTGTTGTCGAGAGATTGAAAAAACTAATGCAAACTTTTCAATACAAGCTAGTCTTTTTATTCTCTTGTACCGTATGTTCACTAGGCATTCAGCCTTTTCCACTTATTACTGTATGTACAGATAAAGAAGTATTTTAAGTAGAAAAAGATGTCATCCTGGAGGTACTGTGACAACAAACTATGCACTTTATTGTTGTCACAATAAACTCTACCACAAGCTCTGCCTTTTTGGCATATGTGTTCCTGCAAACCACAGGAAACAATGCTGCAGAGGAGCAGGGGGTTAGGGAAATAATTGTCCACCAGTATTTTATTAAAGGCATGGACAGCTGGATATACTCCAAACAACTTGTGTGCCTTCCCTGGGGCCACTAAAGATAAGTTTTACAAAATGTGTAACTTGAAATAGCATTCTTTGAGGGAAACTTCCTTCCCATCACTAACACATCAATAATACATTCTATTGTATTCTATACTATTCTAGCATGCAGTCTCTCTGGGGAAAATATCCTGTAAATAAAAAAATCCAAAATGCCCTCTCCGTTTGCATCCACAAGAATCTTCATCTAGTCTGAACTGTATTCTGTATAACAATATAAAATGAAAGCAGTGCTTATGATGGTGCACTTAATCTGCTAAATTATAAAGTATGACCACCCGGATACAATGACTTACTGTTATTTATTATTTGTTTAACTCTGACAGCGTCTTAGTGCTATACAGAACAAAGAGAGAAAAATGTCATGTTCTTCTGTGCCAGATAGGGACTGGCTACAGAGCTTGCTTATACACACCAAATATGTTCATCATAAAATCCTTTAATGCTCTGCTCTGAGGTTTGTTTAAATAAAGTATTTTGCACATGGTGCCACATAGTGGCTGAACAGTATTCTGTTGTACTTCCCTGTGACAGAGTGCAGGGAGTCAGTAGGTGAGCCAGCACCTTGATCACTTAGATGCTAATTAGTGCCCCCCCCCTCAGGAGAAGCTGATTGGAGGGAATTATCTGATCAGGCTGGTGAGCTGGGTGGGGTAAAAACTTGACTGGCCCCATCAGCCCAGGGCTGATAAATGAGGCACAGGAGGGAAGTGCAGATGGGGAGAGAGGGAGGAGCAGCAGAGTTAATTGAGTCGAGTCACACAGGTTATGTTACACAGCAACTAGATACCCTTGGGTGGCTCATGCTAGCCAACTCAGGCTCACAGAGCTTGGGATGTGGGGCTCTTTCATTGCTGTGTAGACTTCCGGGCTCAGACTGAAGCCTGGACTCTAGGAGCCTGCAGGGTGGGAGGGCCTCAGAGCTGCGGTTCCTGCCCAATCCCTAGCCCAGATTTTTACACAGCAATGAAACAGCCATGCAGCGTGAGCCCCAATCAGCTGGCAGGGACCAACCACGGGTTTTACTTTGCTGTGTAGACATGCCCACAGAGACCTCAGTATGGAGATCTCTGTTCCCCTCAGGTGCTGCTGAGAGGACCTAAGATTTGGCAAATATTGTAAATAGGCAGGAGCACGGGGGACTGTGGTGGACCAGAGTAAAGTTTCACTGAGAGC
Source organism: Emydura macquarii macquarii (assembly GCF_026122565.2). Taxonomy (NCBI): domain Eukaryota; kingdom Metazoa; phylum Chordata; order Testudines; family Chelidae; genus Emydura; species Emydura macquarii. Next base: position 39,729,529 of record NW_027132559.1, on the reverse strand, counting down.
ACACACCCAGTGGAGTCCATGCAGATTTTCTTGGCTGTCTGTATAGCTCTCTCAGCCTCTCCATTGACTTGTGGGTAATGTGGGCTGCTAGTAATATGTCCTCTTCCCTCCAGAAACCGCATGGAATGACTTAAATCATATTTTTACTGCAGTGAATTGTGTTGAGTTGGTCTGTTAGTTTTGCAATGTTCACATGCAGATACTTTATTCTTTATATCCTTGCTGATGCCTGACCACCACACTGAATGGTTGGTCTAGTCACAACATTTAGCTAATCCTTGATGTCCTTCATGGATAAGGTTTAGGATTTCTCCCCACATTTCATTTGGAACTGTAATGCAATTGCCTTTATTCACGAGTCCATTTGACTTGTTCAATTGTCCACCCACTGCAATGTAGTTTCTTGTCACTTCTTTAGTGTCCTTTAGATACTTGGGCCAGCCACTGCTAATGTAACTTAGAAATTCCTGAAGTTGTGTTCTGTAGAGTCTGCTTTTTGTAGCTGCAGTTTTTTTCTTGACATTGGTCTGTATGTGTCCACAGCATCCACGTATGCCTTCATGTCATCTTTGAGCTCACAGATAGTGAGTGTGATGCTGGGCTACTAGCATTTACTCCCAAGAACACATTTAACTGGGTTAAATGATAGTAACCTTAGTTATAGATGCTGACATCTCAGCTGTGCTTGAGCCAGGTCTTTTTCATTGATGAGGGTTACAAGCAGTTTATGGGTTGGTTATAAATGTAAGCGAATCCAGTCCATACAGATATCTGAAAAAGTTCTTATATGCCCATATGCTTGTCAGGCACTCCTTTTCAATCTGTGTGTATCATTTTTCTACTTCTGTGAGTGTGCAAGAGCAAAGTGCAACTGGCTTCTACTCAGAGTCATGTTATTGCAACAATACAGCATGTAGGCCAGAGCTGGCTACATTCATACTCACCATTGTGGGTTTGTTCACATCATAGTACTTGAGATCTGGAGCTGCTGAGATCATTTCTTTTACCTTTTTGGATGCAATTTGTTTATTTTGGCCTCCATAGCCAGATATGTGATGGACTTTAACATTTCATTCAGTGGTTTTGTCAATAAAATAAGGTCGTTTTAGGTATCGATCAAGGTAATGTACCATCCCTAGTATACCTCTCACGTCTGGTACATCAGTTGCTGCATTCAATTCTCAGATTGCTTTTATTTGTTTAGGGCTAGGACTGATTCCATCTTTGTTTATTGTCTGTCCCAAAAATTTGATTTTGGGTAAGCAGAAAATGCAATTTTGTTCAGCTTCAGTCTAGTCTGATGGATTAGGTTTAGGACTTCGTTGGGGGTTTTGTTGTGTTCTTCCATCAACAATCAATGTACCAACATACTGTCCATGAAAACTACAGTTCTATTTGTGTTCATTAACAAGTCTGCCCTCTCTTTGGAAAATGTCAAGTGTACTGGTAATCCCAAAAGTAATCTTTGAAGGCAAAATTTCCCAAAGGATTTGATAAATATGATCAGTTTGGCACTTTCTTTGGGTAAAGGAATTTTCGAGAATCAGCTTGAGGCACCCATCTTGGAGAATAATGTTGCTCCTTTTACTTTTGGGAGGAAGTCTTCCAGTGTTGAGAGGGTGTATTTTCTCTCACAGAAGCTTCATTGGGTCTTTTAAGATACACACAGATTTGTATTTTTCCATGTTTCTTTATAACTTGTACCACTGGAGCACACCATGCTGTTGGCTAGGAGATTTTCTTGAGTATTCCGATCTGCTCTGTGGCTGAGAAGGTTGTTGGTCTTTGATCCTGTGATCACATGCACTCTGAATGCATAGCTTTTGTCTTTATAAGTTGTTTCTATGGCAAACAGGCCAATGCAGTTCAGAAAACTTCCAAGGATAATCAGAGCTATATCAGGTGACTTCTGCTCTGGGAGGGGTTGAAGGTGATTGTAAGTCCTTTCTGAGTTAATTGTGACATCAACATCTGAGTCAATTTTAAAGTCAATAGCCTTTCCATGAATATTCAGTTTCACTCTCCAGGCAGGCTCTATGTCATCACAAGTGCTAGATCCCAGAAACAACATCTCTTGTTTAGCTGTAATATGGGAAAACTGCCTGACTAATTTGATGCAGCAAACTGATGCAAAATGTCCATATTTCATGCATTTGTTACACTGTGCCTCTGGCTGGACTTGCATCACTCTTGGGATCTGACTTTTTCTGCACTGTGTGCATGTAGCCTGGAATTTGTCTCCCTTAGCCTTGGGGTTCTCTCTCCTTGCCTCAGGAGTTTTATGATCATGACTTAACATTGTAGTGTCTGTTTACAGTTTCTAAACTAGTTTCAGGTTTGTCAAGTTGCTCTAGGTTTTGCAGTCTCACCAGCTCAGATTGCTTTGCTCTTTGTATAGCTGTGGCTAGGGTTACAATTGTAACTGCTGTGGAAGATTTTTATCTATTAACCCAATAACCAGCCTGTCTCAGATGCTTTCATATTTTGCATTCCCCAAATCACAGTTTTCAGCCATTGTGTGCAGAGCTCATAAAACATTTAGCATTTTCCCTTGGGTATTGAATTCTCTGGTGGAAACATGCTCTTTCATAAACCACATTTCTTTGAGTTATAAAGTATGTATCAAACATAGCCAGAACCCTTTCATGGTCATCTTGGTGACGGGCTTTGGTAAAGTCAAAGTATTTAAAGAGATACTATCCCTACTTTCCCATAGCATAAATTAAAGAAGATACCTGTACATCTCCAGTTTTTTTGTGGAGTTTACAATTTGAAATCTTGCAAAATACTACTTCCAGTCTCTCCATGTGAAGGTTTGTCAAAGCTGAAGTTCTCTGGGACATTGAAGAGTTGATGAGATCCTGCAACCTTTGTTGCTTTGTTCCTTCTGTTTCTGTTCTGAATTTACTCCTGATACTATGTCATGGTCCCGTACCAGATATGAACTGGTTACAGGACTTGCTTATACACACCAGTTGTGTTCATCATAAGTTCCTTTAATGCTCTTCCAGGTATGGCTGAATTTCATTTAAATAAGGTATTTTACATACCATACTACTTAGTTCAGCATTCCATTACAAAACATACGCTGCCCTCAAAGACAGACTAGCGTCTAAGTAAGCAAACAAGGCAATACATGTAGTGCACAGAGTGATCAGGTGTACAATGTTTGGGTTCTGTGTGTGTGGCGGGTGAGGAAAAGGTAGGTAATACATCCTTCATGAGTGAGAGAATTAGGGTCATAGGCTTTGTGGAAAGGAGTGTATTTTAAGGAGGAGAGGGGGCAAGTCTGATAGACTCGCTCAGGGAGGAAGGACCCAAGCATACTTTATCCACACTTTATTTAAATAGGAAAGTTAAAGTAACCTGCTTCTTATGAAATCAATATTCTTACTCTGTAGTGTAAAACTTAAAAAGCAGAGAGGTTAGAATTTCCAGGTGTAAAGAGAGATAATCCAGGACTACAAAGGCTACTTGAATTTTTGAGGTTACTTGAACAATTCATTTCAAATGGCACTAAACAAAGGCATAGTGTTATAATGAGTTGAGCTGGAGATGTTCACAGGAATGCAGTGTGGTTCATTGATATGTCCAACCTTAATATTTTCATTATTGAGCTGGAAGAAGGTATAAAAAGCAGGAGAGGGTAGAGTGTCGGGTTGTTCCAGAAGGCACAATGCCTCCCAGATCTCAAGGAGAGTGCAGCCACTGTAACACTCCTGAACTTGCTGAGCTCGGGCCTGCTGCTTTGGGAGTGACTAGTCCCAGGTTGGGAGGCACTCGCCCTGAATAGCCCTTGTGTTTGGGGCAGTGCAATGTCTGCAGTTGTGGCTAACCATACACAAAGGGTGTAGTGGGGAATTTTCCTTACACCCTCCCTCCCTATTGCACACCTTTATAGAAATGAATCTCAATTTGGCTTTATATTATAAGGGGAGTGAAAACACCAGTGAGAAAAATAAATGGTCTAAGTATACTTAATGCTGCCTCAGTATAGGGGGGTGGACTAGATGACTTCTTGAGGTCTCTTCCTGCCCTATGTTTTTATGATTCCATTATGCAGGGAGATTGGAAATATGAACATGATGTGATTTGAGATAATGCAGGATATTGAAGAAGAAAAGTAAAACACAGATATTTAATGGGAGGAAAAAAATCTGATGACAGTAACAGCAAAAATGATTTTCGGTAGGGGTGATAATGAACAGAGAGTAATGTGAGTTTGCAATGAAATATAGGTGAAATTCACCCTCAGGCCAGCACAATTTCTTTACTCCACTAAAACACTAAAGAGAGGCCAAGGCTTTGTGCTGGCTCCCTGATGGGGTGAATTTTAACACTAAATCTATATTTAGGTAGTAGCACCAAAATAAGGGGCTTGATTCTCTGGGCATCCACAGCCTTAACTTACTTCATTTACATTTTGGTGCTCAGACTATTTAATTTTATGAATAGCAATAAAGTCTTAAGAAGTAATTTCTTAATTTATCTCTTGCTGGCAAAGCACCTAGTAGAGCGGAGGGGGGTGGGGGGGGTGGGGGGGGGGGGAGGAGAGAAGACTCCCTTGATGTGCACATAATATATTGCAGTGTTTAGAGTTTGTATTAGGCAAGAAAACCATAATCTTCTGATTAGAGTTGAATTTGAAAAGTGCTAATTCATGAGCTTTGGCATTCCAATTATTTTGTTATTAATATATACTGCATCCACCTGTACTTCTGTCTTTGTATCATTTTATTAGCCTTGATACACATTGCTAAGTACAGAAAACAGGAAATGCTATATCAGTATGCATTTTTTGAAGAGAGGGAATGAAAAAGGTAAGCTAGATAATGCAAATTTTATGTGATTTAAGACTGCTACTTTTCAAAGCAATGGTACAAGGTGTTTTTTTATTGTGCTGACAAGGAAGAAAGGAAATGAGCAAAAATTCAATTCTAATTGAAATTTTAGACCTCTTCAACTAAGAATTTTTATCCTTTTATCCTTGAAATATTTATTGTGGACGTCTGCAAATGGCTTAATATTTCTTACTGTCGGTAAGAGAACTGCATTCATTTTTAATTTTAATTCATTATTCTCTCCTTCTCTTCTGGGTGAATTTAGCCACATAGATAATTATCCAAGTCCTGTACTATACAATTAAAATGTGAAGCAAAGGGAAACAAATGTAAAGAAATTCAGAGGCTCATCTAAAACAAGCCCTTAAAAGATAAATTTTTCACTGTTTATTCGTCAGATGCTCAGAGATTAGAAGATAACAGTGAATGACCTTAATGTTGTGATTTATGTACTGAAAAGTGCTGTGACTCCAGATTATGGTACTGGTTGGACCAAAAATAATTTCATGGGATTAAAACCAAAGAGGTGTTGAAAATGCCCAACTCCCAGGGATTGGCCTCTGGCAGATTAGCCAATGCTTCTGTGATTTTAAAGGCACTTTTGGTATTCTAGTGTACAAACTTTTCAACAAGCCAGTGATCCAAATGAAAATTGAACAATAAGACTCTGAGAGTTCTCTGGATTCTGGCCCTGCCTGTTTGAAGGGGATGATTTCTAATAGTGTGTTATAGCAGGACTAGGAGACAAATATTACACATTCCTAAAACTATGATTTCAAGGGACAGCCAAGCAGCAGCCAACATGGGTCTGGGGTCTCTAATGCAACATGTCTTATTTCTCATTATTCATATAGGGTCTGATTTTTCATGTCACTCAAGCTTCTTTATACTGCTATAGCAGGATAAGGAAACTGTACTGTGGGTAGAACTTGTCTCTGCAAATAACTCCAATTGAACCCTAGAGTTGCCAGAACTGCTCTTTGGTGCCCCCTTATGGTCCCCAGCATAGGTGTGTTCCAGGAGTGTGGACAGAATGTGCCAGGAGCATGGCTGGAACACACAGCACTTGGCTATTCTGAGTTCCCTAAGGAAGGACGGAGAGTTTGAGCATCAGACTGTGCAGCCCTGAGTCTGTTTTGTTTACTCAAAAAACAATTTTAGCCAGCAGACAGCCCCAGAATTCAGGAGGTGCAAATGTGACTTTAAACCACTTCTATCCCCTCATTCCGTTCCTGCACCTAGCATAGGAATGGAGGAACAGAAAAGTGGGGGCCATAGATTTTATTTAATTTACAATATTAGAGGACATTTGAAGATCTATTTTCTCATCTGCGTTCAGAAGATCTGTACATGGCTTGGAGAAAAAATGAAATGATTGCAGTATAAAAGTCTAGATAGATAGATTAAATAGATAATAATTCTCATTAGCTATAATAAAAATGGATTTCCTATGGAAACTTCTACTCTTAATACATTTCAGATAACTTTTCTTAAAGAAATATGTCATTCAAAAGTTGTAACTATTTAGTATTACTTTTTAATAATTTTTTCCCAATAGGTTTTCACATGTTCCTTTAAAGAAATACAAGGACTTTTTATGAACCACAATAAGGAATAAAACTGAATGGCTGTCTTACGCCAGGACCTTTTCTTGGCACATACCATAACTAAGACACAGTTCCTTGGTCAACTCTCATGAAAGTTATTTGTCTTTTTCCTCCATATTGCATTGTTCATGATATACTCTAGTAATATAAAAACTTGTCTTATTAAAACTTATTGCAGTAAAGAAGCTTTAATGCCAAAGGGAATGTTCATGTAGCTGAACATTTCTTTAGCAAGGGCAAAGACTGCAGAGTTTTCATAACACTGAATATCGAAGGCTGTTGTAATGGAACCATAGCTGCAGAAAATATCAACAGTAGCACTTCTCCACAAACAGCCTCCTGTTAAAGAACTTTGCACAATAACAAATGTCTCAGTTTAGCAGAAGTAAATTCTCTAGTCAGAATAAACCCAGTGGGAATCAAAGCAGTGATATCAGCACTTGCTTTTTTGCCATTCTCTGTGCAGACTGTCCACGTGTGAATTTACCAAACCTCTCTTCTGTCATTTGTGTGCACAATATGACACGTGAACCAGTTTTTGGAATTCCATTGATTTACTGAGAGCTAGGGAGAGGGAAAGTCATTTTGACTTAGAGTGCTCTGCTGTCCCACCTCCATTTCCAGCTCCTATTGCTCAACCCTGGAATAATTTTCAAATTGACCTGCAGCATTTGGCACGACACCTTGCAAAATCCGGCTCAGATCCTTGTTGTTAGACAAAGGATGTTCCTAACACTTCCCTTATAATCGGATGTGATTTCCAGATATCCATTATCCATAAACATGTAATCATCCTTGCAATATGTATGATTATAAATGCTGAGTTTGTATGACAAATGTCTCATTCTTAGTTCATTGAGCAAATTATCATTTCATGGCTACATTACAATTATCCATTAGCAAATAAAAAACTCCACAACTATGCACACTAGTTGATCTCATGATTTATGAAAAAAAAACCCAGAAGAACACAAATTATTTTCTGATAGCATCCGCAAGGTAATGAGAATCATGCAGGCACATAAAGAAGGGACATTTTCTGCCCTAAAGAGTTTACAGTCTACAACATGTGGATAAATAGACACAGGGCAAAGTTAATGATAAAACACATCACTAGAGATCCAAGTGACCACATCTTGATAAAGGAGTTTTTGAAAATTAGCAGCCAAATTGTGGCTCAGCTAGTACAGCTGTTCAGGGGCATAAATGGGTGCAAGGCACCCTTTGTACTCTACATTGGCAGCCCACAATTAACTGAAGCATCAGTAGAGAATAAATAAACCGCTGCTAATAAAAAAAACCCTTGCTCATATTCAGGTAATAATGACTCAGTTGTCAAATCTTCACCTGACCCATTCAAGTTTTCATAGAGTGGATCATCCCTTTCTTGGATTTGGACATTCAGAAATACTGCAGTATCAGCATCATAATCAAAGTAGGCTTTTTAAGAATCATACTTAATTAAACAAAGCTTGGAAATGAAAAACACTGAGACAATAAATCCTAAAGACAAGAATTCCTCATGTAACAATGAACAAGTTTGAGCTCCGGAGCCAGAAGACCTAAAGGGATGGAAATCTCGGCTCCCCCTCTGGGAAGAAGGGGAAAAGCCAGTTCTGGCCAGTTTTATTCACATAGAATCATAGAAGATTAGGGTTGGAAGGGACCTCATAAGGTCATCTAGTCCAACCACCTGCTCAAAGCTTGACCGACCCCAACTAAATCATCCCAGCCAGGGCTTTGTCAAGCCAGGCCTCAAAAGCTTTTAAGGATGGAGATTCCATCCTTTCCCTAGGTAACTCATTCCAGAGCTTCACCACCCTCCTAGTGAAAAACGTTTTCCTAATATCCAACCTAGACCTCCCCCACTGCAACTTGAGACCATTGTTCCTTGTTCTGTCATCTGCCACCACTGATAACAGCCTAGCTCCAGCCTCTTTGAAACCCCCCTTCAGGTAGTTGAAGGCTGCTATCAAATCACCCCTTCCTCTTCTCTTCTGCAGTCTAAATAAGCCTAGTTCCCTCAGCTTCCCCTCATATGTCATGTGCTGCAGCCCCTCAATAATTTCCATTGCCTTCTGCTGGACTCTCTCCAATTTGTCCACATCCTTCCTATTGGGGAGCCCAAAACTGGACGCAGTACTCCAGATGTGGCCTCACCAGTGCCAAATAGAGGGGAATAATCACTTCCAATATGCTGTTAACCTTCTTGGCAACAAGGGCACACTGTTGACTCATATCCAGCTTCTTGTCCACTGCAATCTCCAAGTCCTTTTCTGCAGAACTGCTGCTTAGTCAATTGATCCCCAGTCTGTAGCAGTACTTAGGATTCTTCCATTTTAAATGCAGGACTCAGCACTTGTCCTTTTTGAACCTCATCAAATTTCTTTTGGCCCAATCCTCCAATTTGTCTAGGTCCCTCTGTATCCTATCCCTAACTTCCAGGGTATCTACCACTCCCCCCAGCTTAATGTCATCTGAAAACTTGCTGAGGGTGCAATCCCACTCCCTCCTCCAGTTCATTAATGAAGATGTTGAATAAAACCGGCCCCCGGACGAACCCCTGAGGCACTCCTCTTGATACGAGCTGCCAATTAGATATTGAGCCGTTGCTCACTACCTGTTGAGCCCAATGATTTAGCCAGCTTTCTCTCCACCTTATAGTCCATTCATCCAACCCATACTTCTTTAACTTACTGATAAGAACACTGTGGGAGATCATATCAAGAGCTTTGCTAAAGTCAAAGTATATCACATCTACCGGTTTCCCCATATCCATAGAGTCAGTCATCTCATCATAGAAGGCAATCAGTTTGGTCAGACTTGACTTGCCCTTTGTGAATCCATGCTGACTGTTTCTGATCACCTTCCTCTCTTCCAAGTGCTTCAAAATGGATTTCTTGAGGACTGGCTTCATGATTTTTCCAGGGACTGAAGTGAGGCTGATTGGTCTATAGTTCCCTGGAACCTCCTCTTTCACTTTTTAAAAGATGGGCACTATTTTGGCCTTTTTCCAATTGTTTGGGACCTCTCTCGATCTCCACGAGTTTTCAAAGATAATGGCCAATGGCTCTGCAATGGCATCAACCAACTCCCTCAGCGCCCTCAGATGCATTGCATCCGGCCCCATGGACGTTTGCATGTCCAGTTTTTCTAAATATTCCTAAACCTATTCTTTCACCAATGAGGGCTGCTCATCTCCTCCCCACACTGTGCTTCCGAGTGCAGTAGTCTGGGAGCTGACCTTGTATGTGAGGACAGAGGCAAAAAAAGCATTGAGTACTTCAGCTTTTTCCACATCATCTATCACTAGGTTATTTCCCCCATTCAGGGAGGGGCCCACACTTTCCCTGACCTTCTTCTTGTAATATGCCTGTAGAAACCCTTCTAGTTACCCCTCATGTCTCTTGCTAGCTGCAACTCCAATTGTGCTTTGGCCTTCCTGATTTCACCCCTGCATGCTAGAACAGTATTTTTATACTCCTTCCTAATCATCTGTTCAAGCTTCACTTCTTGTAAGCTTCCATTTTGTGTTTAAGCTCACTGAAGATTTCTGTGTTAAGCCAAGCTGGTCACATGCCATATTTGCTATTCTTTCTGCATTGGGATAATTTGTTCCTGCACTTTCAATAAGGTTTCTTTAAAAGACAGCCAGTTCTCCTGGACATCTTTCCCCCTCATATTAGCCTGCAAGGGATCCTGCCCATCAGTTCCCTGAGGGAGTCAAAGTCTGCTTTTCTGAAGTCCAGAGTCTGTATTCTGCTATTCCCCTTTCTTCCTTTTGTCAGGATCCTGAACTCAACCATCTCATGATCATTGATGCCCAGGTAGCCATCCACTTCTACTTCCCCTACCAATTCTTCTCTGTTTGTGAGCAGCAGGTCAAGAGGACCACAGCCCCTACTTGCTTTCTCCAGCACTTGCACCACGAAGTTGTACCCAACACTCTCCAAAAACTTCCTGGATTGTTTGTGCACTGCTGTATTGATCTCCCAGCAGATTTCATGGTGATTAAAGTCCCCCGTGAGAGCTAGGCCCTGTGATCTGGAAACTTCTACTAGTAGTTTGAAGAAAGCCTTGTCTACCTAATCCTTCTGGTCTGGTGGTCAATAGCAGACACCCATCACAACATCATCCATATTGCTCTCACCTCTAAACTTAACCCAAAGACTCCAGTTTTGTACTGGATCTCTGAGCAATCATAGTGCTCTCTTTCATACAGTTCAACTCCTTTCTCTCCTCTGCCTGTCCTTCCTGAACAGTTTATACCCATCCATGACAGTGCTGCAGTCATGAGAGTTACCCCACTGAGTCTCCGTTATTTCAATCACATCATAGTTCCTTGACTCTGCCAGGACTTCCAGTTCTTCCTGTTTGTTTCCCAGGCTTCTTGCGTTCATGCACAGGCACCTAAGATAACTAGCCGATTGCCCTACTTTCTCAGTATGAAACAGGAGGCCTCCTCTGTTGCACCTTCCTCCTTGTGCTTCCTTCCGGTATACCACTTCCTCACTTACCGGGATTAGGTCTTCATCCAACGTTGAACCTCGTTTAAAGCCCTCCTTACTGGGTTAACCTAGTTTAAAGCCCTCCACACTATGTTAGCAAACCTGTCTGTGAAGATGCTCTTACCTCTCTTTGATAGGTGGCTCCCATGTCTTCCTAGAAATCCTTCTTGGAACAACATTCCGTGGTCGAATAATCCAAAGCCCTCTCTCTGACACCACCTGTGTAACCACGCATTTACTTCCACAATTCGATAGTCCTTACCTGGGTCATTTCCTTCAACAGGGAAGATGGATGAGAACACCACTTGTTCCTCAAACTCCTTTATCCTTCTTCCCAGGGCCACATAGTCTGCTCAAGGTCATTCTTGGCAGTATCATTGGTGCCCACATGGAGAAGTAGAAAGGGGTAGCAGTCCGAGGGCTTGATGAGCCTTGGCAAACTCTTTGTCACATCCTGAATTCTAGCTCCAGTCAAGCAGCACACTTCTCAAGTTTCCCGGTCTGGATGGCAAAGAGATGACTCTGTCCTCCCTAGTAGGGAGTCCCTGACCACCACCACCCATCTCTTCCTCTTGGGAGTGGTGGTCATGCAACCCCCATCCTTAGGACAATGCGTCCCATTTCTTTGGATCAATGGGGTCTCCTTCTGATCCTTTCCCTCAGATGACTCTTCCAAACCATTCACCACGGTAGTACCTGTGCAGAGAGCCTGAAAATGGTTGCTTACCTCTATCTGTATTGGGGATATATGGGTTCGTTTCCTCCTTCTTGTGGAGGTCACACACTGCCAATTTTTTCCCCATTCTTCAGTCCCCCCTGCACTACCCTCTCTGATTCTTCAGCATGCTGTGCTGCAGTATCAAACCCTGACTTCTATCCAGAAAGTCTTCATTTTCTTGGATGCAACGCAGGATTGATACTTGGGTTTTTCGTCCTTTAATCTTCTCTTCCAATATGGAGACCAGCTTGTACTTTGTACAGTGAATTATAATGTTACTTACCCATAATGTGGTCTACTGAATTTTGTGGCTTTAGTTGGACTTTGTTTGTTTTAATTCTATGAATGATAACAGTTTATTATTATTGCCAAACTCATGAAAGGGCATAAGAATTGTGCAGGATATACCAGGAATGTGTGGCTCACCCTGACAGTACAAGTAGTAGCCTTTGGTTTGGTAAGAAAACTCAAGGTCAACAAAGATGATAGAAGAAGGCTTTGTCTAGTAGACTAGGAACTGTATCCCATGGAATAGGGACTCTCGGTTCCTCACCTGGTGATTCCATATCCTGTGTGGTGGAGTGAATCTGTGGGATTAGACCAAACTGGCAGTAGCAGTGGTGCAGAAATGATTTGACTGCAAGGCCTGACTCGTAGCGGTGATGCACAGTGGACTTTACAATGACTTTGCAGCAATGCAAAGCTGTCTATGCAGTGATCTGATATAAAGCAAAAGCACCAACCTCACCCAAGTCTGAGTCCTATTGTAGTTGATGGGTATTTTGAAACTGACTACAATAGGAAGAGAATATGGTCTAAATTGAATATTTGTTCTTGTTACAGAGTTACAGAGTTACAGAGCCTCAGCCCGACTTGCCACTCTGCATTTGGCAAGCATCCTCACAGGGTCAAATTGAGGAGATAATTGATTAAGAACTGGGTGATTACAATCAACAAAGTGATTCAGTTTGTCAGCTGAGGACAGTTAAGAGAGAGAGGAAAAGGAAGGAAGGGAAAGAGAAAGCCTAGAAGGAAGGGTTAGAGAAGCCCAGGATCTTGGGGAGGTGAGTTTGCTCTCTTCTTTGCTCTGTGCCAAGGGAGAAGGTAAAAGCCTTATGAGGGGGGCAAGGACTTGTATAGAACCCTGTAAACAAAGCACATGGTATTGAACATACCACTCGTGAGTAGAAGGACTGTTTGCAGAGAGCAAACCAAGGTATGGAAACCATGCTCTATGATACCTCTGTCTTTCCAAATAACTCTTTCAATTCCATGGGTCTCAAAAGTTACAAATTTACTGTCTGGACTGGTTTAAACTGTCATCATCTAGGAAAATAACTTCTTTTCTCAGAAAACATGGTTATCTGATTTCACTCTTCATGGGTGCTACAATTTATACATGGTTTCTTTCTTTGAGCTAGATTGGGCAATACTTACTCTCATGAGTGTTCCTACTGACTTCACTTGGACTGCTTGTGTGAATAAGTGCTTGTCAACATGAGTTGTCATTTGCAATTTATAGCAGTACCTGATGCTGAAAATCTAAGATGGAGAAGTACAGATGAATAGTCAAATAAGAGGTAATAAACTTGAGGTATAATTGGCTCCAGCATATGCAGTCCTTCCCTCTCTTCCTAGCTAGCAGTATAAACTGGGTCAGATTCTGATCTCGGTTACAGAAAGCAAATACAGAGTAACTCCAGTGAGTTTGCAGATTGGAATCTGAAGAGATTGGAATCTGGCACATTGAGCAGTCAGTTTGAGAATGGAAAATCCATTCAAAGTAAACTAGGCTTTAATTTACTTTTGAAACTTAACTATACACTTTCAAACCTATTAATATTAGAATATATTTTTCAAAGGGCTGAAAAATTTAATATTTAGTCTGAAAATGTAACCACAGATGATAAAGAAGTAGCCTGGAGTGTTGAAAAGTAGAAATGAAATGGTAGAAATAAATAAGATTTTAATAAACACAAACTCAAGAGTTTTTTTTTAAAGGGAAGTCAAAACAAACTCTTCTTTTCACACTTGGTGGAGAAGATAATAATAATATGTGCTGCTTAGATAATTTCTGAGTCTCTGCTGATGGGGGAGAAATTTCATCATAGCACTGCTGTTGAAAAGAAGAAGCTTAATGGAGAAGAAATTAGAAAAACCTTTGAATTAACGTTATCAGTTACTAAGACAGTTAAATGAGTCTCAAGTGATGAAGTGAAACACTGGCAATTAATATTCAAATAAAAGCATGATGTCTTTTAAAAGAAGGCCTTTACATCATAAAAAAACTCAGAAGATGTAACAATATTTTATAAAAAAGAAGTTAAAGAAAAACCATGTATCTTAGACTAAGTTTAAAAATCTGTATTAAATCAATGCTATCTAGATTCCATTCAACCAAATCCCTAACAGAACCAAGATGCTCTTTATATAGATAACTGCAATCCTTCATTTTTAAGATGATTTTTTTTCTGGAAATGGGGTTTTAGAAAAATGAATATACATTTATATCAGATTAATTTTCTTTTGCTGATCCTGCTGTTAATTGTCAGTAAGAGATGCAAGACATCTGAATATCAAAATTCCTGTGCAAGTAGAGGTTTCATTATGCACTTGATATATGCCAGGCAGATATGTTAGCAACCAGACTTGACAGGCTGTGCATCTATTTTCTGAGGGATTATTGTAAGCGTTAGGTGGATTGAGGTATGTGGGCTAAAGCCAGGGCCTTGGCTGATAATCATTGGGGTGTGGATCCTTCAAACATTTCTGCATGTGATTTCAGTGGGATTACTCACATGCTTAAAGTCACTCACATATGTGTTTGGAGGAACAGGAGATGAAATCCTGGTTACGGTGAAGTCAATAGCGAAACTCCCATGACTTCAGTAGAGCCAGGATTTCACCCATGACCCCTTAGCTAAATCCTCTTTATCTTACAAAACATTCCCAGTGAACATTTTTGTCAATGGGAGTTAATGGAAATTAGAAGAGCAGTGCAACAATGCTTCAGGCCTTATGGAGGACTGAAGACCAAGAGACGTGGTGCTTTTGGGGTTGTGGCGAGGGGCCGTGAGGGATGGTTTGAGCAGGGGGTTGGACTAGATGACCTCCTGAGGTCCCTTCCAACTCTAATATTCTATGATTCTATGATTCCTTTTCCTTTCTTTTTTTTTTTTGATGGGGGTGGGCTTAGTTTGATCTTTGATTAGGAACTTTTAAAATTATTTTACCTTTAATTTTTGTAAACAAACTGAAATATGTATTATTTATAGTATAGTAGCAAATAGAGGCCACACTGCCTCTCAAACAGGAATTATTTCTGAAACATAGTACAGAGAGGAAAGGAATAGTACGTTGATGCCAGGAAATGCTTTTCTGAACTAGGCCTTTAAATCACCAGGGCCTGGCTTGAGGAAAACATGGTGAACAAGGAGCCTTTCAGGATATGCCATATTATCTTCCATGGACCTAACTGAGATAAATAAGGACAGAGAGCTTCACAATGTTTTGCTATTAGTACAGTCTCTGGTTATTAAAATAGAAAATCAATCTGAGAACCTAGAAAAGAAAACAAACCAGTTAGCTGGTAATTTGGTATCAATTGATCAACAATTTGGAAAAGTGGATGTCAATGTTATAAGCATTGTATTAATAGCCCAGAACACACTCTATGTGAGGCCAGTTAATTTTCTGTATCAATAGCAAATAATACCACATAAATCTGATGCTGAAATAAGCAAAGAATAAATCTATATTCTTTTCCTTTATTTGGTATTCAACTCTTTCAATAGCATAGGTATATGAGATCAGAACTATCACAGGTGTGAAAAAGCATATGCACATTGACTATAAATGAAGCTTTCTTTGTAGTCCGCACTGATGTATTTACCTCACAGTTAATATTCTATAGGTTTCAATAAAGAAAACATTTCATCTAATTTTATTTGCAGAAATATTTATTGAAAATTGTTCTTTGAATATTTTTTACAGTTTGTCACACACCCCCCCCCCCCCATATCCCCTTTTTATCCCTTTTCTTGTTTTCCATTTTTTCCCTTTCTCCACTTCTTACCTTTTTCCATTTTGGCCAATGAAAAAGGAAGAAAAAAGGAAAGTGTGAGAAACTGGGGGGAAGGGAGGGAATGAAAAATGCTATAACCAAAACAATTAACTCTGTTTTCCAATTTCACTAAAAGAAATGCAAAATTGAAAAAAATTCTTTGCAAAAAAATTCTGATTTTGAAAAAAGACTATATTTTGACACCCCCCCCCCCCCCCAAAATCATTTGAAACATTTTGACCATTTCTATTGCTTAACCTTAGGTTTCTTGGGCTGTCTTCAAAATATCGGGACTTTCAGTTCTTCAGCTGTGAAAATGAGATTGCTCCTGTTTAAGTAGGCTGCAGAGAGGACAGATCTTCAGCTCTTGATATTTACTGTTGTCCAGAATCACTTAAAGATTAGATCAATTAGGTTTTTGTGGTCATATGGCAAAGAGAAGGCTTGAGGCAGGAATTCAGGGAGCAGCCCAGATGCCACTGAAGAGAGATCTGCCCCTTTGGTAGACTATATGGGGGGGGGGGGGGAGAGAAAAAGATATTTAGGTTAGGATCCCTGGCTGCCAGTACATTGGGTATATTGTGCAATGCGGTCGCTGGAGATGTTGGTAACTGGGCTATGGTATTTTTCCTAATTTCCCTCCCCTCCCTCTCCCCCCCAAAAAATCATGGTGACAAACCTTCCTACAAAGAAATTTATGCTTTACAGGTTCTACCCAAAGTAATGAGCCAGAAAAAGTATATTTCCTTTAAAAAAACAAACCAAAAATGCTCTAAAAAAATCTGCTGGTATCTAAGAGATCAGTCCGATGTTTGTTTGTCATGGTTACATGGCAAACTGCACTTCAGACACCTTTTAGTCCCTTACAGGATAGGCCTTGGTACTCTTACCTGTCTCTCTGGGAGAAGCCATGCAGTCCTACTAGCTGGGTTGGCTCTCCAGACATCAGCCCCCTCTTTTCCCAACCAGGTCAGTGTGACAGGTCCAGCTGGGTTTGGCATCTGAAATCTTTCTCTCTGGGAACATGTGATGGGCTGATTTAAAGTGACTCAAAAACAGCTTCTTCAAAACAAAGCATTATTTATTTATTCATCCGAAGGTGCAACATGCACAGAGCAAAAGGTACAGCAATGAAGTGTAGACACATTCCCCTTGTCTAGCCCTTAATATTTCCTTGAAAGCTTTGCTACATTTCATTCAGTACATTTAGTTATATTTTCAAAGCACGATTAACCTCTCTTGTTCTCAGTCCCATATCTTCAAAAATGGTCTGATTAAAACATCTCAAATGTTGGCAAAAATTGTCCTTTGCCCATAGAGAGCACCAATATAATTTGAAGTGCAAATCAACACCTTTTTTCAAGAAATCTTGAAAAGATTAATATTGTTGAGCTGTAGGGGTCTAATCTGACTTCCACTGACTCCAGTGGGAGTTGGATCAGGCATTGCATTGGAAAGCAAAGCTTATTGTTGATTATGGTAAAGCTATTTCCTCTCTAAAATAAACAGAAACTTAAGAACCGTGACAAACCTTTGGTGTTGAAGGGAGCAATTCAAGAACTTTTCTGAGTAATTTATAATGGATTTGAGATCAGTGAAGGTCAGTGGAGATAAAAGACCTGATTCTGATGTCATGCCAGTTTTACATCATTATAACCACAGTATACAGACTTATCCCGAGTAATGGAGATCAGCATCAGGCATGAAAGGTTTACAAGCTTTAGGGTTAAAATGGAGTAAAGGTCTGATGAAGCTTGAGGAAGAGTGGATCTGCTAGCTGATATGAGATATGTCAGCAGTGATTCTATCCACAATTTCTGCCCCAGTTGTCTGTAGGAAGAAAAAACAAACAAAAACAAAACTTCAAGGGCAACAAATTCATCTTCTACCTGATGTAGCAAATCCACTACACTTAGTTGCATACATGCACTTTCTATAGAGTGAATGTGTAGAAAGGGTGGCTATTTCAAGCTTATATCAAGCTAAGTTAAGGATCTGAACTGGGAAGAAGGATACTATTTTATCTTTTAGAATAATACCAAGAAGTTTGATGTATCATTTATCCCCTTGTAACCCTTCTGCCAGACAGAGTCGGCAGCAGAAAGGGCTGGGTTCTATTTCCGGTCAATGATACAACACCAAACCCACTTGATCCCCCTCCCAGTCACCTGGGCAATCACACACTATCCTCTGGGTGCCCCCAAAGGCAATATTTACCCTCTCACAAGCACATAGTCTGAGTGTAGAAAGTAAACCATTTTAATAAAAAGTAGGAAGTAACACAGCACTGATTTGGGAAAACAGCACAAACAAAATTAATAAACCCAATGAGCAGAACCTACCCCACCCCAGGGTACATGGGGCGTGACCTTCATCTATTCCATCTTGTTTTCCCTTCCCCTATCAGCCTTCATAGTTGCACTGTCCACCTCTCAGTTGCAGGGCACAACCAGCTCCTGCTGCTGGCTCTCACCACCCGCCAGACACGGGCTTGACTGGTCCCCTCTGCTGCTTCTGCTGTCTGCAGGCCTCCCTTGACCATTGGCTCCTGCTGCCTGCAGCCCCCCTCTGCTGGCTCCCACCACCTGCTGGACACAGGCTTTGACTGGCCCCCTTTGCTGGCTGTCACTTCCTGTGGGCTTCATCTGCTGCTGTCAGTCTCTTGAGGTTTCCCAGCTCTAGTGAGTTTCAGTTTCCAGTGACTTCAGCTTTCAGGTTATGGGGAAAATCCTCTGCTGACACAGGAGCATTGACCCTGCTCTTAACAAAACAAAAGACTCCAAGAAGACTCATTAATTCTACCTTTTAACAGTGGGCAGAGATAATCAATCCATGCCTGAGCACAGCCCTTATTCCAGAACTGTTGCAACCAGAACCTTTCCCCTCTTTCTTTAACACTCTCTGGCCTCTGAACATCTCCTTTCTTGAGTTCTGTTCAGTGACAGTGAATCTTTCATCAGCTCAGGATAAGCACAGTTTTGCTGCCATTTGTTTATACAATAGGGGGCGACAACATTTCATTACCCCCGCAATTAACACTAAAGTGATTTATAACCCAACACCAGCCAGACTGACCATTTCCCATCATGCTCAGCACCTAGGCGTGCTTATGCAGATACAGTGCAATCATGCTGAGCACTTAGTTGTACTCATGCAAATGCAGAGCCCATGCAGCAAATAAAGTGCCGCCCCTTTCAGCTGGGTGAGCAGGGGAGGGGCACTCAGACCTTGCTTACACCATAATGCTTTTCATTTAGAGATGTAAGAAGATTCTTTTTACAATAGGCTGCCAGGCCCCTTCCCTGGCCATATTGAAGTCCCTCAAATTCTGGCTAATGCTGTGCTACTCACAGTGATTTGAGTTGACTTCTGTATAAATTACCTGTTGTGGTTTACCTTTCCCTAACTTATGTCTGTTTGTCTACTGTCATTGTATTGTGAGCCCTTGGGAGCAGGGAATACCTTTTCTTGGTGTTTGAAAATCATCTAGTGCAAGAATGGCCACTGCCACAGGTAAATCTGAGAGACAGATGGGGCTGAATTCAGAAATGAGCAACAGCACTGAACATGGTGTAACTTATAGGTTCTATTATCCCTCTCATCTTAAAAGTTATAATCGTTTACACTAAACTGGACTTTTGTAGACACCCTTTCTCTTATTGACATGTAATTTACAAATCCTTATGCCTCACCTCTGAATTCATGCTGCTGAAGCCAAGGAAGTCTACATCAGTAACTTACCCGATGAGCAGCTGCAAGAGTGGAATGTGCCAAATTAAGTGTTGGGAGGGTGTGAGAAGGTTATTAAAGTAGGATGGTGGCTTACATCTTGTCATCTTGCTCCTCAGCATTTAACTTTTACCAATTTAGATTTCATTTCACTCAGTTAAGGCCCAGTGAGACAAATTCACAGGGGATGAACAAGGGGTATATTTACACATATGAGTGTAAGTATGTGTCAATAAAGCAGTCTAATTTTGTGTAAGGTGGTACAAATTAAAAATGGAAAGGACTTGAACAATTGAAAATTGAGGTTTTGTGATAAGCTTAATAGTTTTGTTTATAGTGTATTGGTACATTACATATCTTAGTTATTTCAAATTAATCAGGTGTTGAGAAATGGTGTAGTAATAATAATTATTATTTTCAGTGGACTCAAAAGTTGTCACATTGATGCTGTTTTGATACCTCCCTCTGATCAGTAATAGCATATTCTCCTGATAGTTGTTCTAATTTGGAGTAACAAGTGTGACTGATGATGGAGTTTTAGGTATCACAAGCTCAGTGAACTGTTCAATTGGCTTAGAGAATTTTTGTGGCTGCTAATTGTTTGCTTTATGTTCAGACAGTATCAAGATGTTTGCATGAAGGAAGATAATTCCAGACTCTCTTAATTTTAGAAGTTCAACAGTCATAGCTCAAAAATAGAAAGCTGCTGCTACACACAGTGACAATTATTCTCTGCAAAGCGAATCAGTAAGAAAAAGGCCACTTAGTTTGCCAAAAAAAAAAAAAAAAAGACATGGAAACAGTCAAAACGAAGTCACGGGTGCTAATAATAGATACCACATCAATCACAGTAAGAAAAGCAGTAACAGGTACATAGTTCTAAATATAAACACACATTTGATTTTCTCAAACTGCTAAATAATGTTGAAATTATCCTATTAAGTACCTAATTATATAATGTTTACCAAAAATATCCCATTTAAATATTTTCCTCATCACATCCACCAGTATTCAATTACAGTGCACTGAAATCAGTTAGCCCCAATTCTCAACCATTGATTCTTTCCAAATAAAATTGTATTCTATACAGGTTCTTATACCAATCTCCTCCCACGAGTGCATTAAGTGATGTGCTTAACATCTATCATGTGTGGTTCCTTCTCTCTCTCATCCTCTCCCCAGAAGAAGAATTGTGTATGCAGTGTGGTGTTTTGTTTTGTTTTGTTTTGTTTTATTAATGTATACAGTGCTACATGTCTGAGAAGGCAGGTTCGAGGAGTGCACCTTGCACCTGGAACAGAAGGTGATGAGGTTTGTGATGGCCTTTAGTTCCTGTGGGAGTTCGTTCCATCGTCTCAGAGCAGATCCGTGAAAGATCTCCCTCAGGGACAAATTAGCTTTTCCTTTTTAGGACCTTGTAGTCAGAGTTGTCAACTAAAGTCTTCATCCTGGAGCTTTACGTAAACTTCAAGATAGCCAGGACCCAGGACAGTGGTTCTTAACCTTTCCAAACTACTGTACCCCTGAAGCCTGAGTCCCACCCCCACGGGGCTGAGGCATGTAACTTAGTTTCATGGCGCCCCTGTGGCTCCAGGCAATTGCCTTTCTTGCCACCCCCAATACCAGCTCTGCACTTGCGACCCCTCTAAAACTGTCACAACCCCCAGGTTGAGAAACACTGATCTAGATGACTTGATGACCCCCCTGGACGACCTTTGCATGACTACAGGGGTACACATACTCCTGGCTGAGAATGACTGGCCTGGGCCATTGAGTACTTGGAAGATAAGGCCCAAGGCCTGGAACTCGATTTGATATTCTATGGGAAGTCACTGTAACAGTGGAGGACAGGCTTAATATGCTAGCAGTAGCCTGTGTTGCTGCGAAGATATGCTACAGCATTCTGTACTAGTTGGCATTTCCTAACAGTTGATGGCTTCGTGCCCAATCACTAACATCACCAATAAACAGTTTTTTTAAAAAATCCCAATTTATCCCAAGAGCTATGCTATTCAGGGAGCATATTTTGGCCCCTGTTCCAATCCCTTTATGCAACTCTGTCATTACAAGGAGCCAGAAAGCAGCTTTGATGGGGCAACTGAGGATACCCTGGTATAGAGGAATCCCTGGCTTGTGTAGAGTCAGCTCTATACCACCCCTTCCATCATAGGTGGGCATATTGGGGATGTGACAGGAGTGGAATGGGCCTTAGCTAGAACCTACTGTGTTCCACCAGTCATTGGTCAGCAAAACAGTCTACTATGGGGCCATTGGAAACTGGCAGAACTTAGAATGGCTCCTAGGCATGTCTAATTTGTCAGGTGCTGAATATGCCTTTGGGATCAGAGTGAAAAGGTGCTATAGAGATGCCTTTGGCCACCTTGCTCCAGTCCAGCACCACCCAGAAAGGCTTTAAGTACAGAACGGAAATGTTTGATTTTTTTTTTGTGTGTGTGTGTTCATGCTTTAAAGTACATTTTCTTTTAAGAACTGTCAGATTGGCAAAGCCCTTCCTGCTTTCCTTGTTAGCTCTGTGAAAAATACAACAGTCTGTGATTTCATCTCAAACCTTCTGGTTTTAGTTTTCAAAAGGGAAAAATTTCCCAGCCCCAGATTGATGTGTTTCAAAATGTAATGTCTTCCAGGCTCATAAACAAGAATAAGCCAAGAGTTCCTTTTCGCTATAGCACATTGTGACTGCATTAACCTTTAGTCAGCACCCTCAATGTGTTGGCTTAGGGTCAATGAAAGGATGTTTTGGGGGAATTGAGTTTTGGTTGGGTGTCTTTTTTGGTCCCAGCAAAACAACTAAACTGCCAACAATATTTTTTCTAAACACCATCATTTTTCTTTTGCTGGGAGCATTTATTTTTCATTTCAAGAAAATAAGTGTTGCCCATTGCCTGGATGTATTGGGACTGTATGAAAAACTGCAGGCTGCCTTCCAGAAATGGTATGAAAAATATGTTGCTGTATTCCTCTGTCTTATCTTTTCTGTTCCTAAAAGAAATCAATCACATTCTTATGAAGGAAAGGAAAGGAGCTGCTGGCACATTGGAATATCATTGTAACTTTCATGCTATGCAGAAGTTACATGGAAACAATCGTGATCAAGTTTAACATATTGAACATTCATCCTTCTACCTAACCTTCACATTAGCAGCTGCACTGGCTACCTATGATTAAAGCTATGGTTTTGGCATGAGTATTTTTTTAAAAGTCACAGGCAGGACGCAGGCAATAAACACTAAATTGCGGATTTATTGAAGCTGAAGCCCAAGCCCCAGGGTTGAAGCTGAAGTCCGAGCCCTGCAACACAGGGGCTGAATTATTGGAATTTTCAAGAAGTCACTGAGATCTTGTAAAATCATGGAATCCGTGACCTCCATGACAGATTCAGAGCCTTATCTATGACTATACACAATCTGTATATTTTGTTTGCTAAATGGTGGTGTATTTTGGAGCACTTTTATATGAAAAATAATTCATAATGAATACATTGTTTTTTTAAATTAATTAACCTGTGTGACACAAGGGAGGTGTTGGTCGACTATCTAATAACTATCAGTATTTGCTTAAGCTTGCTTCCAAGTGGTTCATTTACACAGTTTGAATAATCAAAAGCCATTGCAAGCCCAATGTGTAAGGGCCCTGCGGGTTTTCAAATCTGGGCCCAGGGGTTCCCAGGCTGGCCTAACTCCCTGGGCAGACCAGACAGAATCATTGAAAGTGAGGGGCTAACAGAACTTTGATCACTCCTAGAAGCACCACCCAAATGGATCCTGACTGGGAACAATGTCTGGCCCCACCAATTGGCCTGACTGCACTGTTTAAGCCAGAAAGAGGGACAGGAAGTTATCTAAGTAACTGAGACACTTCCTGACTGGATCTGATTCTTGCTTCATCCCTGATTCCAGCTCTGACCCCTAGTTTGGATTCTGGCTCTGACCATGGCCTGACAGCCCTTTCTGACTGCCCACGTCTTGGTCCAGACACAGTTTCTTTCCTTCCAAAAACTGGTAGCTAACAAATATTTCTAGAAGTTTAATGAAACTGAGCCCAAACTCTAAATTTCTTGAGGTTTGACTATATCAGTTTCTGGGCACATGGTTAATAGTGAAAAGTAAAGATCACCTTGGTCAGGAACACCCTCAAATTTCGGGAAAGCTTGAATCCAGATTTGGATCCAGACAGTGTGGCTTGGCCTGATCTTTGGAATATGCCCAAACAGGAACCCTAAAACTGAATACCTATTCCAAATTTTGCAAAAATCTTGATTCAGATCCCCTGCTGCTTATGGTTAAAAACAAAATAAAAAGGGAAAGAATAACAAAAGAAAAGAAAACAAAAATGTTTGTGATCTGCTCATTAAACTTTTTTGCTCTTGTTCACAGCGTCCATTTTGAATCCCATGTGGCATCAGGAGCTGGGGTGGAGAAGTGGGGCCAGGGGCTATGGAAATGTCATGGGTTACTCTCTGAAAAGAAGCAAATGAAAATACCAGCTTGTATTAATAGCTTAATAGGAACATAAGCAAGAAATCCCTGCGATCCATAGATTAATAACAATGAACACGGTGTCAGAAACTTACCAGGCTCCAGCTCTGGCGCTTGTTCTGATGCCGGTTCTGTAGTGGGCTGTTCCCTAGGGCTGTCCCCCAAAAAAGTCCTCTGAGTACAGACCCAGCATGTGCTTTAGCTGCTCTGGCAGCACAGCCTCTTCTGCTGCTGACCCCAGCACCAGGGTCATTTCTTGCGCTCTCTCCTCCTGTGATGGGGTGGTGTTAAGGGGGCCATCCCCACTCAGCAGATCGTTATGTACCACTGTGGCTCAATGCTCGCTACAGTAACCAGTTGAATTCTGTGTCTGTGTATTTAAAAAAAGGGTAAGGGGGCAGGAAGATGAGGAATTCTCGCAGGTGCTGTTAGAACGTTTGACTTTACGGTAGTCTGTCTTCACCTGCTTGTTTCACTCTGTGCATTGTTCTGCTGTCCAGTCAATCCCCAACACTGCCAGCCACTTGGATATGTCTTTTGTAAACATGACCATTTCTTGTGCTCTTGCTGATGTCCAAAGCGTTGCTTGCCTTGCATCGGAGATTTAACCAGAATCTCTCTCTTTTTCTGCAGTGTGCTTGAAAAAGAACTACGACTTAGTGCTGGCCATGCTAATACGCATGAGGGTTGACTGTGTTTTCAAATGAGCAGACAGTGTGGAAATGAAGGATTAAACACTGAATAGCTTAATTTGAACCTGGAGGTTGCTTCCACTTCCTGGGAAGCGAATGGGAAATTTTGAGATGGAAGAGCTGGGAAGCAGAGTCCCAGGGGATTGTGAGATGGCACTGGGAGATTCCTCAGACCTTAATCTGGTGATCTGATCTTGAGCTGCATTCACACTGCAAAATGCCCACGCTTTGACCTGTGTCACCATGGGACTTGGTCTCTGACCCAACCCTCTAGAAGAGTTCATGGATCCAAGGCACAGGGATTCCTGGCCCAAGTCAGACTGATTTCTGTGTAGATAGAAGGGGGACATAGAATTAAAACTGAATCAGCCCCTGGGTTTAGTGTGCTGTGTGGACATATCCATAAAGGATAACAGACTACTACTGCTAGCAGTTATTCCATCAGATGAGGTGGTAGAGGTTTGTGCTGTGAATCTAAAGGGCCAAACCCTGCTGATGACCAAAGTTGGTGGTCAATATGGTTCCATGTGATAGAATTTATGTTTTGTTTTTTCATTTTCTAAAAAGGTCAGAATGTGATGATTTGTGGAAACTGTAAAATTTATTAATTCTGTGAGAGATGATTAACTCCCTCTATATATCCTGAACTAGCTGAAAACCCCATTTTGAATATGCAGCAGCTCTGTTGTCTTTTTACTTCCTTGGGGTAATGATAATGGGCTGATAATAGAGAATCACTAAATCTGAATGTTCTTCTCTTCAAATACAAACATCCCACATAATAGGCTGGCTCTCACCCAGGAGAAATTGTTTGTCAGGAGAGAGGTCACCTGGCAATGAAGTCACCTGGTAGGGATCAGCTGAGGAGGCTGATTGGGTAGTCACCTGACCGAGGGACTGGAAGGTTATAAAAGGACAGAAGCTGCTCTACTTGGGGGCTTTGGGAATTTTCACCAGCTCAAATGGAGGAAAGCTGCTGTAGGAGCCTGATGAAGCATGGGAATGCTGCCTACCTGAACTTGGATGGTGCCCAAGGATTCCCAAGGGTGGATGAGAAGGGTATTGTGTCCAGGATGTCTGTTGTTTTCTGAATGATCTGTGCTCTCTTGTACTTTTTTCTCTCATGTAAAAAGCAGTGGTGTTTTAGACTCCTGTGAAAATGCTGTGTGTTATGTGTAACACTTACCACGTGCTCTTGAGGATTTAGCCTGTGAACCCACAGTGTCCATGTGGCTAGGAGAGGATGTGTTTAAGCTATGAGGCAGTCTTGGGTGGTGGTGCGGGGCGGAGAGTCAGCACTGGTCCCAGGGGCTGGCCAGTTGGACTGTGAGGTCTCAGCTCTCAGTAATGGGGGCTAGACAGCATCTGCACCCTAAGGTTGTGCTGAGGGATCCGCACCAGGAGTAGTGCTTGGACTCTGCTCAGATTCCTGAGGCTTAGAGCATGTGAGGATTTAGTGAATGTCCAGTAAGGAGAGCACAACTAGATATGTGATAAGGAAATTACATCCAAACAACTATGTTAAAAGAACATTAAAGTTGCAAAGTCAAGAACTCAGAAGTTAGCATTAAACTTCTCCTGTGCAATCTTAATTTCTCCTCCTTGTATCATAATGCATATGCAGTCTATAATTCCATATTCACATCCTCATTTTTTTACAGACCAGGGTCTCCTTTTGTGAATGGTTAGTTATTCAGTATTTCTTTTTGTCCTCCTTATTCACAGTGTGGCCCCAGACCTCATTTACCACCTCCCCTCCAAACCCTGCACTGAATATAGAAACTAATTTCTATGGTATCCGAAGTCTCTAGGTGCTTCACAAACATTTAATGAATTAATCTTCACCATAACGAGATTAGGGAGGTATAATTACAACAATTTTGTAGTTAGGGAACTGAAGCACAGAGAAATTAAGGGCAAATTTGTCAGAAGTGCGCACTAGCTTTGCATGGCCAGCTTGAGACACCTGGCTTGACTTTTTCAAAGTACTTAGCGTTATATAGCACTTCTTACGTTCAAAGCATAGCTCCCATTGACTTCCGCTGCGGTCATGAACACGCATCACTTCTGCAATTTTGGCCCCATGTGTCCCATGTTGGCCTCCCCAAAAATGAGGAACACACGGTTAGTGACCAACTGTGTACA
Source organism: Emydura macquarii macquarii (assembly GCF_026122565.2). Classification (NCBI taxonomy): domain Eukaryota; kingdom Metazoa; phylum Chordata; order Testudines; family Chelidae; genus Emydura; species Emydura macquarii. Next base: position 39,702,730 of record NW_027132559.1, on the reverse strand, counting down.
TCTTGCTTAAAGTGACTTGTCCTGCATCACATAGGAGCTCTTTGGCAGAGGCAGGGATAGAATCCTTTTGTCCAGGGTGGCATTCAGCTTCCTTAGCTATGAGACCATTCTGTCTCTTCCCACAATCTCCTGCCTTATTATCTACATACCTGGCAGCTCCTGGAACAAATGAGACAGGGCTCCTTTTAGCTTCAGTATTTGAGGCAACTTTAAAGAAACAATAAAAACCACCATCCTTCTGAGACCTGGTGTATCACTGTATTTAGTATCCAAATTTTGGAGTGTATTGAATGTTGTTTTCTCTTGATACAGTACAGCACAGTGTGGATTAGCAGGTCAGAATTCTCTGTTTTGTATTTTAAAATGTATAACTTCATCAAGATTATATGTATAAAAGGCTGACACGCCCTCTCCCCCATCACACTTGCCACACCTTTCTTCATTCTTTGGGTTGAGGGAGGATGAACCTAACTTGCTTTTAAATGTTGTACTTATCATGTTAGGCCTATTATGTTACTCACAAGACCCATAAAGTAATTCATTCCTAAGCAATTATACAAGAAATTGTATTGTTCCCTGAAGGCATGCCAAACTAACAATGAATTGAATCTAGACTAGGTGTTGGCTGGAAGCACTAAATCATAGAAAAAGATCCGTGTATTTTACATTTAATTGTAGAATTAAACACCAGGAAAATAATATATATGACTGAATTTCCCTAGCATTTGATTAGGAATGACAAATCAGAGAATAATGAACCTTTCCTTAAATAATGATGATGTAATTTTTTTCCCAAAGATGCAGTTATGTGCACATGTATAGTGTTAAGGATTTACAGAAAGGAAGAATGATACTGATCCTCAGTGCTAGCAGAAATGTATGTGTAGGAAAAGTAATAAGTAAGCCATTTTACAATTATACATAATGATTATTTGTCTCTTTAATGGTTCATATGCTGATTGTACGACTTAATCTGGAGAATATTAATGAAATGGCAGTGTGGAATGTCACGTTATGGCTGCTGAAAGTAAGGCAATATAATAAGATGCTTTAAAAATGTGTAATTTCTTTTTTTTTTTTTTTTATTTGTTGCCTTCTGCTCATTCAACTTACACAATTGACATTTGACTCTCCTCTCAGAGATCTCCTCTCTCATGTGAAGTCTGTTCAAGTGAAGTTAATAAGGAGGCCAGGTTTTTTAAACAAGAGCCAAAATTTGGGCTCTTTAATCCATAACTGGGCATCTAAACAAACCATCTGCTATGCACCCAGCAGTTCCCATTGACTTCAAGGGTTAACAGTACAGGAATCTAATTCTAGTCCTCTTGACATTTGGTTTCTACATTCTCATGAGTTGCTTGTACAGCTGGCTCAATAAATGACGTTTTGATTTGCTGGAAATTTAAAAACAAATCATTTTGGGTCAAGCAATGTTTCATTCCCACAAAATAGCATTGTTTCATTTTGATTTGAACCATTTTAAAACATTCTTATTGTTTTAAAAAATGAAATTAAAGGACATTTTTGAAATGAAGTCATTTTGAACCAGTCAAAACGTTTTGTTTAAAAATGTCAAAATGCAACATTTCAGTTTTTTCACATTTTTCGTAGCTTTTTTTCATATGGAACAATTTGATGGACTGACATGATGTCACAAAATGTTTTGGTGTTGCCGAATCTGCACTTTTTGCTGAAAAAGTGTTTTGGCAGAAAACTTTAAGCCAGCTCTTACTGCTTGCAATAGTCACTTACAACCAGCGTGACATAGTGGATGGACAGACTGCAAACCTGGGCACAAGGATGAGTAATTGGGGAGTAACATCCGTAAGGGACACTTAGATAGACAGCGATCTCCTAGTAAATGAAGGCTGATTGCTGACAGCTGTGCTTGCAATATTTCTGCTGTTACTCCATGGCAAGCAGCTGTTTGCTGCACATCTCTACTGCCACTCAACCCTCCCTCTGCCCAGAGAATGATGCACCCTGCTGCTTTAGTCATAAGCTCAGCGTTCTGGACTGGTGCATGGCTAGACGCTACACACTGTGACCTTCCCCTCAAATCTTCCTGGTAATCAATCTTGTACATGGAGATGTAACTTACACATTATCTATGTACATCTCTTTCCCCCCCATATTTAGCTCATTTAAACTGAAACTATTTTAAAGTAAATCACATATATGATCTTAAATATTCAGCAAACTAATATAAAGAAAAGAGCATCCTTGCTTATTAAACTTCACCCAGCTTTGATCCAGAAAGCATCATATAAAGTAGCTCTTGACAAGAGTTTCTTTTAATTGTAATATAATATACCTGCGCTGACACATCTTGCTTATGCTCTTCCAGCTGTATTCCACCTCTACCAGGAATTTTGTTTGCACTTTGTCAAAGGGGAAATCACAGCAGAGTCAAACATTCCTCACTTCTTCTGGCCTTCCATTGCACGGTTTTCCTACTGTCTGCTGTGGAGAGCTTTAAGCGCAAAGGATTTGCCGAGGGAGTTCCTGTGTGTGTGTGTGTGTAAATATACTCTAGAGGGTGGCTGACAGGTAGCAAACATGTCAGCAGCTTATTGATTCACAGTTAGCCTGTTAGTTTAGGCATTAAATCCGTTTATGGGGGCACAGGCTGTTCTCATAATTTCAGAATCATGGAAGATGGGCAAGAAGTCTGAAATATCACATTGGCTATGGCCCAGGGGAGAGAATGTGAAGTACATAATAAAACCACAATGCAGAGAAAATAAAGCTCATTACTGATTAATATTCTACAAAGAATAGTTGCTCTAAAAATGTATTTACACCTTCTTCCAGCTCCTCAGTGTATTAAACTACTCCAGCTTAGTGTCCCTTAGATACCAATAGAGTTGGTATAAGTGTCTTAAAGCCACCTTCGCTGCCATCCCTTCCTCCTCCCCGTCTGTGCTTTTCTCCATGGGGATAGCACAGAATCAGACCCCTTAACACTAATTTAGCTTTTCTGTCTGCTCAGAGTCCAGTAGCGCAATATATGCCCATCCTATCAAAGTCAAAGGAAGACTAAATTGGATTAGTTTAGTACACTGAGGAGGTAGAAGAAGGTGTAACTTAAAGCAGGGTGAGGGTCATTCTAACTTACACTTTCCATGGACTCCTTGGTTGATAAACGGCATCATCTTAGTGTTGTGTAGATATCAGTAGAATGGATATAAGTATTTCTAAGGGAGTCTGAGTTAGCATAAGTACAACTTTCATATAATTTCTGAAAGATACTATGTGACTCTGAGAGTCCAAATAAGGAAGGCTAGTGGGAGTCTTATACATTGATGGTCCTTCTGGTCTTGCAGTTTGTGCATCTGTGAGTCTATGAATGCCCCTATTCATTCCCTTTGTTCACAAACCATGAGTGGAACAGGAAGCTCTGCACTGGCCTCAGCATACTCATAACGCTTGCAGCTTTGCATCTAAAACAATTATTAGAATCAAATCTCTCTCTTTAGGGCTTCAGTTGGTTGCCTGCATGGGTCAGGAAGGAATTGGTCAGATGTATTCTTGGATTTATTTGCCTTCCTCTGGCATTAGGAATGGCCATAGCTGGAGACCAGACCACGGATGCAGTGGACCAGTGCTCTAAGATGCTATAAAGAATCCTCTCTCTCAGATGCTTGGCTGGTATGTCTTGTTCACATGCTCAAAGTCAAACTGATGGCTGGATGTGGGCTTGGGAAGGAATTTTCCCCCGGGTCAGATTGGCAGGAATCTTTTCTTTTTTTTTTCTTTTCTTCTGCAGTATGGTGGATGGATCACCTACTGGATTCATCTGGGCATATCTCATCTAACAAATTTCCTACAATTATCATAACAGCACACATGATAAATTTAAATTCAGCTTTAAATAAACAGTCTAAGAAAATGACCATCCAGTAACCCTCTTAAATAAACAATGTGCTTTTAATAACTGAAAAAACTGGTTATTTACGAAATCAGAGTGCAAAAATTTTACTAACTTTTAGATTATTTTAATAGGAATATGCAGAGGTTATTAAGTACAAATATAAATTCTTAATTATGCAATTATAATATCTTGTGCTATCAAGTCATAACTATCATAAAATAGGAAAAGAATTTCAGGAAACCACAGTCCAGGAAATGTAACTAAAATTATCCTAAAAGGAAGGCAGTGTGCCAGAAAGATAGTACATTAATTTAAGAATTTAATTGCTGGTTGTTTTGAAAAGCTGAAGGTCTACCACAATGTTATAAGTAGACTATCATCCAGACACTGTTGGTATCAGACTGATATTGACAGTGCAGTGTGGAAATGCAACATCTGTGGCTCAGGTAAAAATACCTGGTGTGGCAGTTATCATCTGCAGGTGCCAACCTCTAACAACCAACACACAGCTAGCTTTTCTCATTTATACAGTGCTCTTGAAAGATGCCAGACTAAAATCTGGGAAAGCCTTGGTTTATCCATACAGGGCCTGATCCCACAGGCCTTTATTCAGACAAAACTGCCCTTGAAGTGAAATAAAAAAATGGGTTTATTTACGCTTTTATAAGTAACTCAGGGTACGTCTGCACTGTAATTTGACACCTGTGGCTGGCCCATGCCAGCTGACTCAGGCTCGGGCTGCAGGGCTGTTTAATTGCAGTGTAGACTTCTGAGCTCAGGCTGGAGCCCAGGCTCTAGGACCCTGCGAGGTAGGATGGTTCCAGAGTTCGGGGTGCAGCCCATGCCTGAACATCTACACAACAATTAAAAAAACTCTTAGCCTGAGCCCCATGAGCCTGAGTCAGCTGACACAGGCCAACTGCAGGTGTCTGAGACTTAGTACACACTTACCGGGAAATTCGGCGGCAGTTGATTGTGGTTACTTGCGTAACTCCCGTCGAATTCCTAACTTCCCTTTAGCGCACTGTCACCACAGTGCTGCGCCAATGGGAAACGCGTTCTCGTTGACGCAGCGCTATGCCTTTTGAGGAGGTGGTTTAATTGAATTGACTTCTGGATCGATTGAGCGGCTCTTCACTGCTCCTCAATCAATCTAGATAGATTGATCTGGTGGTGGCAATTTTGCCGCTATCAGTGTGTACATACCCTAACTGAAGTGTCCTAAAACAGTATTTCTCAATGACTGGTCCGTGGACCAGGGCCAGTTGAGATTTCCCTGACATGGTTTAGGAAGGCAGCAGTGGTCTCTGGTATCGAAAAGGTTGAGAATCATTGCCCTAAAACATGTTGCAGCTTTTGTTTAAATGAAACAATTTTGTTAAATTAGATCCATTCTTAAAAATATTATTTACCGTAAATCATCTTCCACACTTGTGTGGTAATCTCACTGAAGAAATCCTACTAAGCATGTTATTTTTTCCTTCAGATAACTCTGGCTTCCTTGGATGATAAGTTTCAACACAGAAAGAAATGTGACTGCTGAGTTATAAAACCTTGACAGTTGTTTACAATGAAAATGCTGATACAGTAAGAATTAAAGTGCTGTGACTGACACTGTTGTAATAAAAATTAGCTTTTTCTTTTTTCTTTGCTATTCCCCCCTTCCTGTCCTATTGTGAGCTTTGGTTAATGCATATGTTTAACACAAGTCATGTTTATCCTCTTACCCAACCACCTCTGACCCCCCAGGTACAGAATCCCACATCAAATCACGCACTGGAACTAATTAATATATATTAATTAATCAATATAATATTAATATATATTTGGAGATATAAGTTAGAAAATGAACAAAAATAATCAGAACTTCCGAACCTGGAACCTTCTTTTATCGAAGTGAGTTAGAGGAACATGTTTGCAACTCAGCTTCTTCCAAACCTTGTTCTGGTAGGATTGGGGTAAACACCTATATTGACTTTTAAAGGACAGTTATTGTTTTCCTGGAATGGCATATATCCTTCAAGCCTAGTTTTTCAGGCCTGACCGAATGATGGTTATATCAGCACATAAAAATCCAAATGGTGAGGTTGATAAAACTTCATGGAAGTGAAATGTGATTATTTTGTTCCGTGGGACGGATCTAGCTAGGTGGCAACTAGTGGTTCTGTATGGCATCTCCATGACTTCAGTCACAGTTGAGGGTGCTAAGCACCTTGTAGGAGGAAGTTGGCAATTCACAGAATCTAGTCCTAAAGCTGTACTGGTCAGCAGTACTCTTGATCCATCTGCAAAATAGTCATCCAAATAAGGAAAAGTGATGTATTGAAAAGGACGTCTGTTTTGTAACTCCTGCCAAACTGTGATGTACTGAATCTTCAAGCCAAACCAAGTATAAAACAACACACCCAAATGAAGAAGGGAAATATCAGCCCTACATGAAAGCCGCAGATGTATTTCAGAAGCAAAGTTTACCCAGTAAATCACTAAAGTCTACTCAAGCAAACCTTTCACTGACAGAGTACATAAAAACGACTCACGTCTTTAGCGGATGTAAATCTGCATCACTCCATCGGAGTCTATGGAGCAGTGCTGACTTATCCCAGCTGAGGATCAGGCCACGTGTTCAGTAAATGAGTGGAGGCACTACTACATTTGATTCTGACTAGCTGCAAATTATAGCTGTTGTCTTATAAGACTTTTTAGAGACAAAACCCTGAAATAACCACTGATATTGCTTATTGGGTCATCTGGGTCTCAAAGATTCGTGGTGTGTTTGTAGATGCCTTTATGCAAGAAAGTAATACATAAATGATGTCCCACATCTGACTACTGTTGTACCTGACCATGCTTGGGAAGCCATTTCAGAATTGTGTTTTAATCATTTCCAATACACAGCACTGCTACAGGCATTGATGTTCTCTGATTGAGATAATGATGTGCTGCAAATATTAATTTCCATCATCCAAAACACTGTATATGACATCCTGTATGCTGAACACTCAACCATTTTTCATTCTGCCTTTTTTTAGCAATTGCAGTGCACACAGACAGTAATATTTGGATTCTTGTAAGAAATAAAAGAATTTATGTGGGAACTGACAATGTTCAAGGACAAAGTTGGGTGGCTGCTTTTCATTATCCCCCTCACTTCCAGTCTCAGTCGGAGATCTGTGACTTTAGCAGTTTGACAGTACCAGGTTATTCAATCCTTTTGAGAGACTGAGTTTTTGTTTGCATTATTAGAGAAATTGCAGGATGGCAGCAAGAGATGTGAAATTGTGCTGCTGCTGAAAACTTGACTCTAGAAGTGGACTTGACTGCCCTTCTCTACTTTCAGTTCCAGATTTCAAAGCAGAACATGTCAGGAAATGGAAAAATGCAAGCAGGCCTCACCATTTTTTATATCTATTCTTACTCTCAAGAGTCAATAAGTTTGTTTGCTTCACAAAGTTTGCATTTGCCTTATTCTCTTTGTGTTTACACCTCTTTCCTATATAAGCAGGTTATTTTGCATAGTTAATACATGCTTAATACAACTGCAGATTGTTTGATTATAAAATACTCCTGTGGCTATAGTGGAAATGGCTGGTACTTTTTACTAGGTTATCTTTATGGCCTTAGAAAACAAGCATCTAGAAAGGGTCTGAGGGAATGTGAGAGGTTGTTTTATACCAAGGTAATATGATGTCTCTTTGGTAGCATTACCTAAAGCTGTCATGTTTAATCACTGCATAGTTTATTAACTATTAAATAATTAACAATTATTTATTAACAATTAACTAATAGTGTTAACAATTAACTATTTATCAAGATTGTTAATGTTAAAATTTATATTTGTAGTTCCACAAGCTTTGAAACACCGGAAACATGATGAATTAATAAAAACCTTAAATGTATTATATTACTCATTCAGCCCTTACCATATTAAATACACAGGACCAGACCACAACTGCAATTCCATTATTTTAATTAAATATCATCTGGAAAGGTACAACTTTTGAATCACTCCATACACTTCTCTACCACCTACCCCAGTGGTTGACTCTCAACCAGGATGACGGAAAAGAGGAAATGATGCCATGATTTAACTGACACTCTATTACCTGTGTAGAATGGAATTGGAAGGAAACACAAATAAAGCCAGATGAAGGGAATAGGCCAATTTTGTTGTTCAGAAAATTCCTATTACCTTAAAGTGCATTCTGTATGGACTCTATTACTTTATTTCAGTAACCCAATAGAGTATTTCATATGGCTTTCTAAGTACTCATTTCTAAGTTTTGCTATGGCAGGAATTGCCAGGTGGAGTTGTTACAGATATAGTTTTCCATGTTTTTTTTTTCTTGGCATGTAATCAAGTTTTGACTATTGAAAAGGCATACTGGGTTGTTAGTTTTGGGCTATGCAAAGTTCTGTGGTTGCAGCAAGAGTTTTCTCTTCTCTTGGGGCTAATATTAGTCAGATCTTGAGGGAGAGTTGGTCTTTGGGGATAAGGCATTGGTGCTGGGCTGAGCTTCCTGGAGGTAGGAATAGCTCTGCATGCTGTTTGACCATTTCATTTCAGGACGTGCATATTTGTAAATAAAGCAAATTACACTTAGAGTATACCCAGATTCCACATCACTGATATCGACTCCACCTGCTAGCTGATCTGCAAGGCACCAGACATCTGCTACTTCTTGGGAGAAGGGTGACACTGGTATCAGAAGAAGGTGTAACAGCATCAAGTGTCATATAACAAAGATTTTGACCAGTGAAATAATCAGTACCTTAGTTTTATAACTCAAACAAAAATTCCTATCACAGACATCTGTTCATCTGTCCCTTGATTCTTTCTTTCCAGCACAGGTTATATAAACATAAACCTAAAGCATTTTCTTTACTGAGAAAGACCTGTTAGCCTGAAATTGTTTGTATATACATAATTCATAGTTCCTTTTAATAAGCAATCGTTGTTAATAGTTCTAACACAGGAAAAGAGTGTAGTCCAGAACACAGGATGACTTTAAAGAGGGGCAAATAACTCAGAAAAACATGCCTCTGTCCTACCCAGTTAGTCAATATATAAAAAAAATATAACTACAATAGAATAATATTTTATTGGAGTTTTATGCAAAGTGCTTTGGGCTTTGATTGATTGTTTCAATATATATGAAATGAAATAAGATTAGAAGTCTAAAATAAGTATAGATCTTCCAAACTTTTCATTATGCCCCAGTGGTCTATTTATCACTGAGCTTCTTTCACTCTAGGAACTTGAGCATCTCCAGGGAATCCTCCTTGAATGGTGATAGACGTTACATATGTATCTGCAGTAGTACAGAGATACTGGAAATTTATTACAACTTCTCTTAATATATAATCTAGTAAGGATAACTATTAATTAGTATAATATCAATACATGAATAAAAAAGCATGGATAAAAGTAGAACAAATCACTCCTCTTTAACTGGTCAAAATATCATTCCTTCATTCCTTTGTCTCTATTCTCCTACTGTCTCCGATATCTTGACACTTCCTTTGTTCAGGACAGTAGGAATTCATATTGCAGGATGAGTAAAATAAAAGAATTTAGATTTTAATTGAATTCATTTATCAGAAGATATCTACAGACTTTTCTCTTTGATTACAGTAACAAAAACTAAGGTTCAACTCTTTCATTTAAGATCATTCATTAACACGACCTTTAGTAAAAGGATTAAAGACAGTGTGATAGTTCAATGCACAAATGCTTTCTGCTTCACTACATTGACATTTTGCTCTTTAATACTGTCAACCAAGGTTCCTTCTAGGGATTGAATCTCATAATGAGATTGCTGTGAGCTCCCACATTTCTGTCAGACTGACTTTGTAGTCATTCTCCTGGGTAATAAGGACTATTACCCATGGGTAGATAAAAAGAAAATCAGATCTTGTATGTGCTGCTGTGTTTCACCCAAGCAATCTTTACAGCCAAAAGAGATTGAATAGGATTTCCTTATTATGTTCCTTGTTCACGTGTAGAACCCAAGAGACCTCAAAAACTGAAATATTTCTTGGGTTTTATTAGAAAATAGGAGTGATGGTGCCCTAGACTGTTTTGCGAACTTCCAGTTTTGTACAACTATTAGAAAAACCAAATTATGGAGAACTGAGGAAACACGCCCTGGTTTCAATTTAGCATAGCATTTAAAAACAGTCAGCTAAGCAGTTGAGCAAGTGTTTCAAGTATATGCCTAAATTAAGCACTTGTTTTCAGTGCCCTGCTGAATAGGTATGTACTGTTGAATTGTGGCCTCTGTGATGACTTACTAATATGTCTCCTGTTTCAAGATGTTATCCCAAAGAACAATACAAGATCCTCCAGAAAAATCCTTTTTCCTCTGATCAATGTTTTAATATAATCATTCTTAATTAAGAAATGTCAGTTTTCAAATATCTTCCCACTTTGCCACTTGGATAAGGTATAGTCTGCCAGTCTAGGGAAGATTGCTCATAGACATTTAACTTGACATTTAAAAAATGTATTCAAGCTCTTAGTTTATAACATCAATACATTAATAGTGAATAGCAGGGGGGTTGGCTGAGACAGGGACAAGCCTCAAACGGATAATATCAACAACATATCCATGTTTCCAAGTCCACTTACAGGCCTTGAATAAGTGGAAGTGTAGCATCACAAAATGATTATATACCTGAAAGAGTGGAGGAAAACTAAATAAAGCAGTTAACTCTGTAAATATGTTTGTTAAAGAAGCTCCTCTTCTTTTTTAACAATCCGAGTCTTTTTCTTCTTATCCACTTGCATTAGTCCCATGCATGCGCTTACCTAAGTGATAGACTATCTCTGCACTGTATTGTAAGTGAGAGAGACAGTTTAAGTGGATGGCACAGTCACTCTGCCAGCGAGTGAGATGAGAGACCAGAAGTTATAGAAACTGTCACCTAGGTGAAGTAATCTTTAAAATATATTGAGGTACATTTTCAGCCCTTGGAATAAGGTGTAGCACAGTTATAAACAATGGCAGGATGATAAACTCCAGAGAGCCCAGATACTGTATTTCTTCTCTTATCACTGGGAAGTCAAATGCAAAGTTAGAGAATATTAATGTTTTGTTTTCTTTACTCCTCTCAGACTCAGCAAACATGTGATGGAAAAATAAAATATGAGCCAAGTGGAAAAATATTTTCCCAATACCGTTTGTTGTCAGGATACCTTATTCACTAATCTATTATTGCTTTTTCTAATAATGAGACACTGGACTACAGTTATTTATAGTACATATCAGATGTATCTAGTCAATAATTATAGTAGAGGAAGATTATTTACTGTTTCCACTGGGGTGACACCAAGAGGTCCAAATTAGGACCTCATTGTGATAAATGTTGTATGAACATATAGGAAGATTCAGTGCCTGTTCCAAGATGGTAGAGAGGAATACAGTCAATGTTATATATTGGGGGAAAAAATCCAAATAAAAACTATTTTAAAGGCAAGAATCCTGTGTGGAAAAAATAGTATGTGATTATGTAATTAAAGACTGTACAATAATGCATACATATGAGTCAGCCTTAATTCTAGCATTTCCTAACTTTTGAGTGCTTCTTTTTGCAACCTTAATATTATTTTCAGATAATTTTTAATATATATATATTTTCCTATGATTCTATGATTTTAAAATCAAAGTGACCCTCCCCACAGCATTTTATCATGTGGAATCGTATTGATTGCCAGAATTCTGTCATTAAGAGAACTGGGATCTTTAGATCCAGTGCTCAGATCTCTACCACTTCAATTACCCAATAACTGGTGGCAACAGTAGGTTGTTATCCCTTATGTGGAAGGCTCGTAGAAGGTGCGATGCAGTTATTTTCTGGATAGTAGTGAACAAAAATATTGTCTCTTTCTCTGTGAACGGGGGTGTATTTCCCAGATATCAAGAAGGTGGGGAAGGGGTAAATTCAGATCCTAGGAGGCAGGAAGTGGATCAGTTGGACCCAAATGCAGCTACTATAAAGATTTTTCTTCTAGAGAATAAGGAATGTGGGGTGCAATGGGAGTTTGAGCTCCCTCTGAGACACCTTTAGAATGGGCTTAGCCCCATGCAAATATACAGGTTGGAAGAAGGTGGAACTCTTGGCAGACAGGAGGTATCTCTCGACAGTGACTTGAAAATTTCACTGTAGTTGCTAGAGCAAGCTGTATTATTTTTTTCTCTTTAGACCAGGACTTCAGTAAGCCCTTTGGGGGGCTTTAGACTTTTGATACTGTGGGGAATTGGGAGGTTGTGGAACCCCACCCCTGCAGAAAAGAAGAAAGAAGAAATTAAATCCACTTTTGTGGACATGTTGGGTCATCTTCAAGGGATAGGACTAGTTGAGGGAGTTAGTTGCTGTCTGAGATGTTCATACTCTACTTTATAGTCTTCATAAAAAGAATTGTGCAAATGATGTCTGCAGTCCTATATGCAGACTGTTTTGTTAACATAAATCTCATCTTATTTTTCCTGTTTCCATTCACTCAGATTTTTAACAATTTCTGCATAATGCTAATGACTTTTTAGAAAAAGATGGGGGAAAAAGTGATGAACGATAACACTATGCAAATATACTTTCTCTATTCATAGCTTCATAGAAAACTGCACAAAATAAGTTGAGAGAAAACTTTTTCATCATACTATAAGAAAAAGAATCTATTCTCTGTTTATTACTAGTCATGTTCTGGCCACTGTGATAATAGACTAACAACATTTGCACTTCTTATATACTGCTCAGCCGAATAAAAATTTAATTTCTTCTACTTTATAATATTCATATGGAGTTTCTTTTCTTTTTTCTTAGCTTTGAGACTCTGCAGGAATTTTAAGTGGTTTTATTTATACAATATTTTCTTGGTTACTACTTTATAAAAGCAAAAATAATAGATACTTCACCAACCAAACAATATGTCCTTTGAACTAATAATTTCTAGAAACAAGAATATTACAAAGCATTCAGCTTGTATCAATAAAACAGAAGCAAATAGATTCTCAAGAGGGTCTCATAGTTATCAAATATTCAATACTGTACTTGTCAAGTTAAAAATGTGGCAGAGATAGGCATTGTGCTGTGAAACAAACTGCCTATTGATGCAAAATGGCCACTAAAGATAAAGGGACATGGTATCAGACCCCAAGCATAATGGAAAGCTAAGGGGTCTGTTTTTCTAACACATTGGCAACACTTGTTTAGCTTGTAGAACCTTTATTTATTTATTTGTATTACTGTAGTACCTAGGAGCTGATAGTGCTATGTACTGTACAAACACAGAACAAAAAGATGGTTCCTGCCTCAGTAATGTTTTCTTGTGTTGTATTGATATTACACTGTCAACTAACTTCTCTGAAAAGGATTAAGAAGCACAACAGGGGATGAGTGTTGTGAGGAAGAACTCCTTCATCAAGCTGCAGTTAACTTGCTGCCTTGGGATAGCAGAGAAAAATGAAAGAAAACAAAATTTTAAAACCAATTAAAATAACATATTAGTTGTCTTTACTTTGGATAGGGCTTCTGCTTCTGATACATTTTTTCCAGCTGTACTAAATGTTACTGCCAATAGTGCACAACAGGAGTAATTGTAAAGCACTGTGCATATTCAGCAATGGATTTGCAGGAGTTTTTTTATGTCCTCAATCATGTACTCCATGACCTAGTCAATCCATGAAGTCAGTAAGTAGACTTTTAAAATGTACATTCAAATTCTGCTATCCGTGATCCTGCTGTACATGGGGAATAACTTCACTGAATTCAGTATAGTGCACTTTGGCTCAGAAGGAAGACCTTGGCTTAGGTATTTCTGAAAGTTTCCTTTTTGAAATGTTTAGGACACTGTTTGGTGCACTGGGCATTCAGGTGCTGGACACTGCATACCTTGTAAGGCTGAAGGTTTAGAAATCTAGAGATTTTATTAAAATGATCAATTTCCAAATGTTGCATATTTGAATATGCATCATCATATTTACATAAATTATAGCAAACATTCTGATTACTAAAACTTACATCTGAAAAGGTTGTAGCTTGGAATGAGCTTTAGGAGCACTGGAATTGCTTCTGGCTGGTGCTGATATCAACCTGCATTGGAGTTAAGGTACCTTTGGCAGCAACTTGAGTCTCTGCTCCTGGTTGTGCCTTTTCCTGGACTGGGTGGAGGTCTGTGGCTGGGTTGTGCTGGTTGCTGTTTGCCCTGAGTTGGACAGGGGACCTTCCAGGCATCAGCAGTCGGATGTTCTGTCTTGGCTGCTGATTATACTCTAGGCTCCATCTCTGTGGTTAGAGCCTTCCTGGATAGGTCAGCACAGAGTGTCTGGAGGCCTCCAACTCTGCTCCCTAGAGCAGCCCCAACTGCAGAGAGGTGGCCTAAAGTGTCTTGTCATCTCCATCCCCATCTAGGAGCTCCTAGGCAGAGGCAGGAGCAGGAGTGGCACAAGACCAGATCTGATTGTCAGTTATTGAAGGAGCACTAACGTCAGCGCTAATGTATTTTCTATTTACGATAGTAAAACATGCAGGATGGGAAATGAGAGGAAATGAGCCCATCTGTCTGCAAAGAGCCAGTGGTACTGACAGGACAGGTACATTGATGGAGATGGAGACTCCCTTCAGTTTTGCGTTATTAACAGTAGAATAATCCTTGCGTGTGCATGTGTGTGTGCAAGTAAATCTAGTGGTCCCGGATGCCTGAAACCAGCCATCAGCAGAAGGTCTGCAGCCATCCAAGTCAGCTCTGGAAATGAGCAGCATTGCACAAGGAGGAGATTGGGCATATACAGAATTAGCACATCTCCTAAGCAATCTGTACTTACCTAGCTTGTATAGACAGAGCTCCAACCATAACTTAATGGTGTCCCATTCCAATGCCCCCACCACTACCCCTGTTGATCTCTGCCTGCCCTCCTCAGAGGGTGAATACCCATGGGATGCAGTGGCTTCTGTGGATGTGTATGGGACAGGTGGGGTGAATCAGTCCAAATCCATGTTCAGACTGCAACCATTGACAAAGTCCAGGGGTATTCAGATCTGTGGCATTGATTTAAGCCTATCTCTAATCTGTATTAACAAAGAAGCTCTGCAAGCTATTTCCATTATCCATTGTTGCTTTTTGCTAATCCTTTGCCAGTCAGAGAAATTGAAGTTATATTTTGAAGATTTAAAAGTATTTGCATCTGCTTTGCAGATTTATGAGCAAAGGGTAGAACATATTTAGAATATATTCAGCACAGGGATTGCATATAATCATCTTGGTGTAGACCATTGTCCATTAAATGTCTGCTTCAAACTGAGCTGATTGAATTACCCTGTTTGCTTGGCTCCCTTACCACTAGGCCATTTGGGAAAAGAACTATTGTTAAAATACCACACCCTAAATAACTTTTTATATGGGAATGAGCATTACTGTATCCATATACTTTTAACTCTAGTAAAAATTCCTGACCTGAATCAGTTATAAAAAATAATACTTAACACTTATAGTATGCAACCCTTTCCAGCCACACATCTCAAATTGCTTCACAGAAGTTCGGATTGTCTCCATTTTGCAGATCTCCAAATGAAAGAAGTTTAGTTATTTGCCCAAGACAACTCAGTGAGTCAGTGGCAGTGTGAAGAATGGAACCCAGGTCTCCTGGTTCTCAGTCCCATGCTTACCCACCTCCTTTTTGAGGGTAAAGGAATTTGATTACATATCAGCACAGAGATGGAAAGTGAAAGGAATGATTAGATCACATTATCCAGTAGAAGGCTAAAATCCTACTTCCTATCACAGATGCACTGTGTACATTGGGCATAACTAACAGGAAAGCCCAGATTCCTGGCAAATAGTCAGTGAGCAATATTACACATATTCAGCAGAAAAAATTAAGGAAATTATTCAACTGAAACCCCACACAAGACTTAGAAAATTTAGTCCCATGTATTATTTTCTACATTTAAAGAAGAAATTCAGGTTTTTTGCATTTGAATTCTGTACCCAGCACTCTCATACCATAATAAACATCCATGATGTCACTTTAGAAAAGTATTTGACCCCCAATATCTAAATTGATAGGTGCTTATAAAGTTGGAACTATAGAAAGATTACTATTGAACAACAAAGTGACAGTTATTTGTAGCTGAGAAGATACATGAGTTGAAATAAACTGAAAGAAAGAAAATCAATCCTAAAAAAGGGTGGGATAATAAAATAACAGAAGAATAATGAGTGACCGGAGCCCTGATGAATTATGAGTTTGGTTTTGACTGGTGTCTTAAGGTTTAGGAAATGTCTTCTACCCTTAATGATCTTTTTTTCAAACTGATTCATCACATCCATTCATTTCCATTTCTTTTCCCTTCTCAGATGTATTTTCTCTAAAGACTGGTCCTAACCACATACAGTATGTATCTCCGGTCAGATCTAGAAAAGAAATAACTTTTTTGTTAAGGCATATATTGTCCTGCTGGAAAGTCATGCTTCCACTTCTTGAGCTTCCACTTCCTTTGTTGTACAAGAATTAATTTGCAAGAGGTTGCCAGATGGCAAATCACGTCCCCTCATCAGCAGCTGCAGAGGCTCCCAGAACCAATGGAAATGGTGCACTTCCATTACAAGGGAATAGGCAAAGATTCATGGAGTTCACACAAGGATGCACACTCTTTACATGTCAGAAAGCCCAGCTCTATTCAGGCTCCCTTGCACTGTAATTGAAGTGGGGCTTGTAAGCATAGCAGGAATAAGTCACAGGTGATGCTGGCCAGCACTAGTGGGTCTGTCAGTATAATACATGGATCCATCAGCCATTGTCTCTTATGGAGTCAAAATAACATAGTGTTTATTTTCTATGAATTGCAGTGGACTACAAAGGCACTGAAAACTGTAAGTAAAAGCATTAACACTTGAAGGAACAATCCTACATTGGCAGGGTATGGATTAGATGACCTTGGTATCTTTCATCTCTAGTTTTTGAGAGGTAGACTCATGCAGAGGACAGTCTGCCTAGAGAGGTGTTATGACAGTGCAAAGTGCCTGTTGAAGTCCCAGCAGATGGCCCTTCCCACTGGGTGAGGCCAGGCTGCCTGGCAGATGTGTTGGGTCAGCCTTGAGTATTTGCTGAACCACCTACCCTTGTCATGTCCTGTGTTTGTTCAAAATGGACCTTAAAAATAAGAATAGAGTGAGCAACTTTTGTGTGTCTGAACTGAACCAAACCTCTGAGACTTAGGAGGTTTGCCCATTGCTCAGGAGTGGCCAATGTTTGTTTGGGGACAATATTAAGGAATATGAATTGATAAATACAAATTTATAATAATACATTGCACTGATATATGCTTCACAAATGTTAACTAAACATGACACAAATGTAAGGTAGGTACTCTGAGTATTAGTATCCTTATCTGCAACATGGGGGCAAGGAAATATAGAAAGATCGTTCATAGTTCACAGCTGCAGGGAGCATCATTATTTGGATCAGAATTCTAATGAAAGAGGCAGATCTTGAGCTGGTGTAAACTGAAGTGAAGGGAGCTAAGGCAATTTACAGCAGCTGAGGATCTGTTTCAAGGTTTTTTTGCATCTCAGCCCCATGTTCTGACCACCAGGCCATAAGACTGAAAACTGTTGCCACTGATCTCCTGCACTACTACATTAAATACATAGAGGTGGTTGGGAAATTTTGGACAAAATGATTTTCATTGGAAAATAGCCATTCATTGCAACCAAAATGGTTTGTGGGAAAGGATCAGTTGTGATGAATTTTTCAACTTGAAATAATTTTGAAAAAAAAAAAAATTGTGGAAAGGTTTCATTATGACATTTTTTTAAATGAAAAATTCTGGTTTTCCAGTTTGAAATGGCCTTTCATTTAAACTAATTTTAGTAAAAATAAACAAATAAATAATGGTAAAAAATGACCATTTTGAAATTATCAAAATTAACTGTTCAGCTGATCCAAACTGAATGGGGTGGGGGTAGAGGGAGGGGGGTGTTCAGTTCACAAAAATCTTTAAGATTTTGACTTTGTCACAATTTTGAAATTTTTTTGATCTCTTGAAACTTTTCACATGATGGGAAAACCATTTCCTACACTGTTCTAAAAATCAACATGTTTTTTATGAGCTAAGTATTTCAGAAACTGCCTCTTTGCTATTAATAACCAATTTAAATCGCACATTTTATATTGAAACATGTTGTTCCCTATGAATTACAGAAGAATGCTTGCACCTGTACCTTTAATTGGAGTAAAGATTTCAGCCAAATCCTACCCAGGAGGTTTTTATGCATTATGGATTTATAACGTCTGAATAAAATAAGCACCACACCCACTCACACTTTTCAGTAGAAGAGAATAAGAACTCAGAAAGAAAAATATCACAAAAGATCATGATATGTAATACACACAAAACCAGTTACAATAGATACTATTGTCCCACTTTCTACTTACACTTCATAGTCAGCATCTTCCACTTGGATGATTTCTTGATTATATTAATCTGTTGTTTGATCATCTAGTAGGGGCAACATTTTGTTTTCATTCCAGTTATTTATATATTTGCAATTGTAGTTCTCTAACTTTCTAAAGTGACATCTGTAACTTGTCTGCTGAAATATTTTCTTATCTGGTAACATAAATCACACCATGACCTTTCTTTCATTTCCCTCGGTAGTGACAAATGTCTATTTTATTTTTTTTAGTGGTGCATCATCTGTTTGAGCTATACTTCATCATCAGAAGGATGTTATAAACATCTCTCTTTAGACCAAAAGGAAGATAACTTTTCATGATATCTTTCGTTAACCTGTATGCGCAACAGCCCATTCAAGTTGTTTGAGCTAGGCAAGTGTTGAGAGCTACCTTTTCCAAAGATAGTCCTGTCTAAGTTGATATTTCTTTTTAAGGGTATGACACTGAAGATCTTTTCGAGACAGATATTTAACACCATGAAAGCAAAATATGGGTACTTCTTCCTGAAATCATATCTGCCACCAGCTGCAGAATAATTATGAAAGTATAGTTCCAGTTCTCCAGAACTTCTTTTCTTTTTTGTTTCAAAATCTATGCTATGATTAATTTTGTTGCCTTCTCTGCCATTAAGCTCTGGATTCTGTTTAGGAGCTTTGTAGTGGTGAGGAGAACCTTACAATGTTTGGAATTTGGGTTAATTTCAGATAAACTTCTGGAATTTTGCATACTTGTCTGAGGATCATCCAAACTATTTGAATCTCTTCAATCAGCAAAAATTGGACTGGAAATATTGCTAAGAAGCTTTATTTTAAACTGTCTAGTTCAGCTAGTTCTGTTTGGGTGGGACATGTCAAAAGAACAAAGAGGTAGGAAAAAATAATGGCAGTAGAGTGACAAGTTAACATTTTCTTTTGAACTGCCAAAGAGATTTGGTTTGAGTCTTGAATGAGGGTTTGGATGGATTGTTACTATATTCCAAGTGGATTATTACTTACATGCCCTGTTTGGGGATTGGAGCCATGTTGTTCTGGGCACTCTGCACACACATAATGAGAGGGTTTGTGCATCTCTAGTGCTTTCCCATTTCCTTTTTTCAGTGTCTGCGCTATTATAACTTTAGAATATCTTCCGTTTAAGCTGATGTAAGCAAGGTCTGAGTGGCACTTCCTCCTGCTCAGTCAGCTGAAGGGGGGGGGGCACTTTATTTGCATGGGCTTTGTATTTGCATAAGTACAATTAAGTATTTAGCATAATGTCACTGTATATGGATAAGCACACCTAGGTGCTGAGCATAATGGGAAATGGTTAGCAGGGCTGGTTTTGGGCTACAAACCACTTTTGTGTTAACTGCTGGTGTAATGAAATGTTGTCCTTCAATTGTATGAACAGATGTCAGCAGAACTGTGCTAGCCTGTTATGATAAAATATTTCACCCTAAATTGAACAGAGCCCCACGAGGGTGGTGGACAGATGTTTCAGCCTTGTAAAGCGGGAGGGGGAGGGGGAGAAGAGTCCTCTACTGGAGTTGCAAAGGACCACTCCCAGGCATGGAGCGACTATCTCCTCCCATTGTTAAAATATAGAACTAATGACTCCTCTTGGAGTCTTTTGTTTCTTGAAAGCAGGGACATTGCCTGTACATCAGTAGAAGGTTTACCCATGAGCTGAAATTCACTATGAGCTGAAATCCATTAAGAGCTGAACAAGTAGAGGATCTGGGAAACCTTGCCTGACAACTAACAGAGCTGAGTGAGCAACAGTCAGTGCCAGCCCAGTGGGGTTGGCAGACAGGGTGGCACAGTCGGTGCCAGCCTGGTCAGTGGTCGGCAGAAAGAGTGGCACAGTCGGTGCCTGCCCGGTGCGGTCGGCAGAGAGGCCGGTACGGTCGGTGCCAGTGGTCGGGGAATCAGCGAGGCCTGAAGGTGGTAGGAGACAGCAGCAGATGGGGCCTGGTCAGGCCTGTGTTGGATAGGAGCCTGCATAGGGGGCGGAGCCACACCCGAGAGGTGGACAGTGCAACTATGATGGTCACTACCGGGGGAAAAAAGGAAGGGAAGAGGCGAAGGACACGTCCCATACTCTGGGATGGGTTTGGCTCATTAAGTTAATGAATTCTGTTTGCACTGTTTCCCAAACCAGTGCTGTGTTACCTCTCTTTCGCTATTAAAAGGTTTCTTTCTACACTCAGACTCTGTGCTTGCGAGAGGGGAAGTATTGCCCTTTGGGGGCGCCCAGGGGACAGTGTGTGATTTCCCAGGTGACTGGGTCAGGGCTCAAGCGAGTTTGGTGTTGTATCATTGACAGGGACCCCTAGATATAGAACCCGGCCCTTGCTGCTGCCAACTCTGTCTGGCAGAAGGGTTACACTTATAAGGTCAAATTCATCTGTGGGGTAACTACTGAACTCATTTGATTCATCCTGCTGATGAATTTGGCTTGTATGTCAGTATTAGAATTTGAATAGTGGCAAAAAATCCACAAATACTTATTTAAAAATGTAAATGTATTCATACGATTTAGGCCACTTCCTATTTTATCCTACATCATCGTGCTACAACCTAGGCCGTTAGTGTGGAAATTACATGCCTTTGAATCTCAGGGTATGTATAAACACACTAAGTCTATGTTCCGATTCAGGTTTACGCTCAAGTCCCCCTTCTATTCAAACAGAAATCAGTCTGACTTAAGCCAGAAGCCTTTCTGGCCCCAGGCCCATGGACCGTGCTAAAGGAGTAGGTCAGATTTTGAGTCCTGCTGTGATGTAAGTCAAAGCCCAGGTATTTTGCAGTATGGCTTTTCTTAGTGCCTCCCTCCACTTCACCAGGGATGCCCCAAAAATTCAGTATGGACACTGCGAAAAGAGGAAAAAATTAAACAAACCATTATCGTGCAATTTTTACCAGTCTCCATGGCAGGCAGGCAGGTCTGTGTGTGGATGCAGGGTGCTTGTAAGGAGGCTGCACAGTGTCTCCATTCTAAATCAGCATCTTGTTGATTTTACCACGAATTTTCATCAGCTGTTAGGTGGTGATGAAGCAAATTTCTCATGGAGCAGGAACTCCAGACAGCCAGTTACAGGGTTTATTAGGGCCGCTTGGTAACCCATGAGCCCACAGCATTCCAAGAGGAGCTGGTTGGTCGCTACACACTTAACTAGCTCCTTAGCGTACACACAGATGACCATCCTCCACTGACCTGAAAGAGCAGTTCATGCTTCTACTTGGAGACCTTCAGAATATCAATGTTCTCCAGAGCTTGCTCTTTCTGAAAGGATTGAAAAATCATAAGGACTAAACCATTCATAAGTTCTCTGCCCTCCCGGAAAAAAGTGACAGGCATGTAGAAATCATTTCAATTGAATTTGTTATTAAATTTGCCATGATGTGTGATGGCTTTCACTGCTGCTCCAAAGCAGTGGTTCTCAGCCTTTTCTCTGCCATGGAACACCTCAAGTTCCAGGGGTTCTTCTCCCCACCCCCAGCTGGTGGCTGGAGGAGGGGAGCAGAGGGGCAGAGGAGCCAACCCATTATTCACAGAAGAGGGGAAGAGGGAAGAAAGGGAGATTGAATTCTGATTGGTTGCTCCACCCCT
Organism: Emydura macquarii macquarii; assembly: GCF_026122565.2. Taxonomy (NCBI): domain Eukaryota; kingdom Metazoa; phylum Chordata; order Testudines; family Chelidae; genus Emydura; species Emydura macquarii. Next base: position 39,680,812 of record NW_027132559.1, on the reverse strand, counting down.
GGAGGAGGTGGGGCACTGAGGCAGACAACCAATCAGAAGGCAGATTTGTTCTCACATGTAATTTTTCAAAACGTTCCATGGCACAGCTGTTCGGGCCTGATGGCACATCAGTTGGGAAACACTGCTCCAAAGGATGTCTGAAGTGATTGGGTATTTTTGTGTGAATAATGTAAAGCCCATTGATTAAAAGTATCATCTTTTGACCTTAAAGCAGCCCCTATGATAGCGTGGAAAATTGATCATGGTTGGACGTGTTCTTTCATTTTTCTTTCAAAGCCCTTTTACCCCTGCAGTGAAAAACACAGAGCACCTACTGCAGGGAAGGAGAAAGGATCAGAAATCAGCTGATGGCAGAGCTTCTACATAAAATGAATCAGCTGACAGAGTTCCAGAATGAATGGAGTATATAAAGGATAAGGATGCAAGAAGTGTGGAAAGAGAGACAGACGTTGCACAACACAAGGAGAGATTGGTGGACATATTCATGGAACATGGCTGCAGGTTGAGGGAGGGAAAGGCAGAGCGCAGCAGAAGGAGCTATTTGAGTGATTACTTGTGCTCATGATTTCCAGATTGCTGTTTCCAATGCCATTTTAACACCTGCTTCAGCACCACTCCCTGAGATCCCTCCATACTGTCATGTCCTGCAGACTGTGTAGCTTTTGGACAATTTAGGGGCTGGTTGGACTCTGTCGCAGGCAATTAACAGGAGCACAAGGAATAGACAAATATGCCCTTTGCATTCATCCACTCCAGTCCAGTCAGAGCCCTCGCATATAAAATACTTCAGAAAGGCCAAGGAAAACATAGTGACAGGGGACACCCAGGAATAGCTGGATATATCATTTGGGAACATGCGCCATTCAGTGTTTTGACACTGAGTTTCGTTATGTGGTCTATGTTTTGATGGCAGCTGGTCTGCTTTCTGGTTCTTACTGGGGTATGGTTCCTTTCTGTGTTATGTAGTTACATGCATAAAATAAAGTGTTGAATTTGCACTGAAGGCTGCAATAGCAAGTGTTGTTATATGTCATGTTAAAAGTGTCACAAATGTTAATGAATGTCATCACATCCCCATTCTCAATCAATTTCATAACAAAAATGTACCAACTGTCATCACAATAAACCATAAACTGGAGTTGCAGTATGTGGCCAGTGTTTATGAAATCCATAAACACATCTCCATACATTTCAGGAAAGTGTTTAAAAAATTGATAATACATTATACCAACACATTTAAAAAAAAAATCTTAAAGCTGCCCCACACCCATACACTACACAACTTCAAATACCATTTAATTCCCCTTTATGCATGGGGCTGTGAAAACTCTTTATGTGGGCACACAAAGTATCCCTATTTCCATGGCACATATGGATCCAGTACCAGTCATGACAGATGCTCTGTCTGGCTGTGCATAACCGATTCAGAAATCCAGCACTGTCTTGAGTCCATTCCATGCAAAAAGGTTCCCCTTGTCCTCACATACATTGTGCAGTACACAGCAAGCCACAATAATGTAGACTGTATTGATGACAGTGGCAAATAAATGGTTTTGAAATCAGTGCCAATGGAATTTCTCTCTCTCTAATACACATTCAACCACTATTCTACAGCTATTAACTGTAGTCAAACCTTCTTTTCCCAGGTCCGCTGAAATCAGGATGTGGTTTCATAAGTCATGGCAACAGGAGGTAAGCAGAGTGCGAAATGTAGAGGTGTGTGTGTAAAGGGCATAGGCCTCACATCAGTAAGTGGGTGAAAATTTAAGGGAATTTGAGTCTAAATTGGTATAATTCATATATTGAAGGGGTCAGAATATGTAAATTACATGCTCTTAAATTTTAAATTTGCCAATTATTTTGGCTATATCTTTTGAAAGAAACAGAAAGCAGTATAGGAATTTTTTGTGATTCTTCACTGGCTCCTAAAGAATTTACTAATCTCTCAATGCCTTCCACTGTATTTTACATGAAAAGAAAGCCATTAAAATATAGGTAACAATCTTTCTTTTTTTACTCCCAGATATTCTACCAGCTGGTATTCAGCATGGGATGATGTAAGGAATAAATGTTCTAGAACTCCCAAAATACTCTAGAATGCAGCTAGAATAGACTTTTCATCTGACACTTCTGTAATTTTCTGGAAACTAAGCTTTCTGGACACAAACACCGCCATCCTTCCTGAATAAAGAAATTCAGCAAGAAGTGATTGTTTTTTCCATCTTCCCCATTTGTTGAACTCTCTTTCCTGAGGACAAGACTTGTATCTTTTTAGGATAATCAAGGTTTGTAATATGCTTTACTTCTGGTACCAAGTAATAACAGTCACATGCACAGTAGTACTTGTAAGAAGTTTATTTCCTAGCCCAAGTCAGATGACATAGGTCAAAGTTAACAAGATCAAACCCAGTCACACAAGGTGTCAGTTTCTACTGACTCAACTGGCTTCTGGTAAACCAGGTACAGGAAAAGGTAAGGGCTGTTTTTCTTTGAAACAGTAAGTTCTCATGCTTTTTGACAGCTCCTATGCCAGCACATATGGTGGTAAATGGCCTGCTTTTAGTTTAAGAACAGTCATTCATAGCTCATTGTACATACAATACATATATTTGCTGTGACCAAAGTCTCAGGGGAAAGAACTGAAGTATATTTTTCATATGATCTTCATAATTTTCAAGAAAAAGTAGCTGAGTTGTATGCAGCATAGAAACATTGATTTTACTTTTAAGACTGCTTACGAGAAGGAGGAATGTGTTTTGAAATTATAGTTTCATGATCTGGAACTAGTGAGTGCATCTGTTCTTTTGCAGATAAAGGACAGTGTGGTCTGAATCGATTTAAATCAGCCATTATTTTATCAAGTTGTTGGTATCCTTGCATTTATCCTCAGAGTTTTTGCTAACTTTTGAATATTGAAGGTGACTTAATGAGAAAATGAAAGATTTCCTTCCTTGTTTAGGATTTAATTTGTTGCTTATTACTTATTGCACAATCTTCTTATCTTTTCTTTATTTCGCCCCCTTTCCAGCTCTCTTTTCTGGAATTATATATTGTCTGAAGTATGTACAAGGATAGAAATATTCATACAAAGTCTCTGTTCTTCAAAAGAAAAACAGATTAAGTGCTCTTATTTCCACTCTTTCTACAGAACCTCCTTCCTCTCAGCATTAACTCAGGCTATGTCTAATGGTTGTTGGACAAGTCTGCAGTCATTGCCCAGGACCTATTAGAACAGAGCTCCTCATTCCCAATTACTTGCTTCTATGAATACCACAGTCTCTAGAAATTCTTGGAAATCTGTATAGAGTATTTATGGTGCATAATCTATGATCAAAAGCTAATATGAATACATTAAATTACACCAAGCCTAGGGTTACAGTTTTGGCATTTGTGCTCCGCTGGGGCGGAGAGTTCGTATTTTGGGATCTCGGTGGCGGGAAGGAACAACCAGACAAAGGAATACCCAAACAAAGATTTATTTAGCCACAACAGCAACAACACTTAGCGATCAGTACTTGAGGGCCCATGAGTGCTAAGGCTACAGATTGAAGGGTATTACGAGTACGCCCCAATCTACTCAAGCGGGAAAGAAGGCGCTTACCAGCATAAGGGTGCGGAGGCCCATTCTCCACCCTATAAGCAAGTTGCAATCAGGGGGCCAACTCACCCGGGGCATCCGCTAGTACCTCGATGGATCCACGGAGAGCCTCAAGCAGGGCAGCGCCTTAGGGTCCCTATATACCCCTCTTCTCCCTAACTCTAGCAATAAGTTTGCCGGTTACTGATTACGTATATCTCAGTCAGTTTAAGGATTGGGCCTTAACACTTGGTTTTCATTAATCTATTGGCTATTAGCTAGGGGCATTCGGGACTTTTCATCCAAAGGCTGCGGTTAGTTGTTTATAGTTAAAATTATCTTTACAGCTGGTCTAAGCATCCGTGCAGCTGGTCTAAACAAAATTGTTTGTTAATCTAAGCAAGTTCTATGCTATTTTCATCCTGAGGATATTTTTAGGCCCCGGAGATAATTCCTTTTATCTTCTAGGGGTTTTCCAAAGGACAAGGACAAATCTAGCCCTCAGGAGGCCTTAGCATTGCTCATAAAGCCTACTCTGGATTTTAGGGCCTAGTCCTGCCAAGCTATTTTCACGTTACAATACCCTTGCGCGCCCTACAGCATTAACTGCCAATTTTGAATTACAATGGCTTTTATCATTCAAAACTGTGTAAGTGAAGTGGTTTATCCTAATCGTAAAGAACATATGTGGAAAGTTACTTGGTAAAATTCTACCTGTTTAAATCCTTCAGTATGTAAAAATTGATGAAGGTGTTCTGTTCACATGCACACAAGTGTATTTTCTTAATTTGGCTTATTTAAAGGTCATTATGTTACCTGTGCTGGATAAATAACTAATCTGAGAATCTGTTTATCATAATAATAGGATTCATGCCATAGAACAGGATGGCAATGGACCCTTTCAGTACAGTTTTGCTGCAACACTTCATTCATTTCTGAGCACCTTGTTACCATACCATGTAAGTTATTGATAAATTGTCAGGAGTGCAGAGTAACAAAAAGGATTAGAGAGCTGATGGGACTAATTTACAAAGAAAAATTAAGGGACTATGATAAGTCTACCAATATTTGAAGGTATTTAAAACTGTGATAGGAGCAGTGATTGGATTTATTAAGGATGGTAGAAAGGAGTACGAGTGTAAGCCCTCTGAGGCAGGTGATCATCTCATTTTTTTATGTCTTTATGTCTGGGTGGCCCCAATCCCAATTTGGAGGTTTAGCACTACCAGAATATAAATTCTATTCTATTCTATTCAGGCTCTTATATCTCGCTCAGCAATGTAGATTCTAAGTGCCTTCTTGTAGTGCATTAAGCAACATGCCTGCACATCTATCATGTATTTGTTCTCTCATCCTCTCCCAAATATTTACTAATAAGAACTAGGAGTAATGGAGTTAAATGATAAAAGAGACAATTTAAACTGTCAATAGAGGGAAAATCTTCCTGATTTTTAGATATATTAAACTCTCCCAAAGCATTGGAAGCCCCATCTCTTGGGACCTTAAGAACAGACTGGAAAAAACACTAGTAAATGTACAATAGGTAATAAATTTACACCAGCAGAGAGAAGGAATAGATGTAACAGGGCTTATCCAGCTCTAATTTCTATGATAATCAAATACCTTAACTTTTAAAAAACCTATCTGGTTTCAACTGGTGTTCATGTATCATCCCCAAGTCATCTGAAAAGATGTGCAAATGAAAGAGAGATTAGGGAAAGCTGCTCTTGTGTTAAATTATTCCTCTCTTCTCTTCCTCACACACAATCCTCCAAGAGGAAGCAAATATTTCAGTACACTACCAATGCAGAGACAACGTTTCCTCCAAAACCAGGATCTTTGAGGAGCGTAATATGTTTAGGGACTGGCAGCCCCTTCCTTGCTATACCTACCACCCTGGGACCCCAGGCCACAAAAACCTTCATTCCCCAATCACCACCACATGGTTTGACCAGCGTGCCTTCAAGTTTGGGACTTTCTTGGAGTTGTAGCCCTGCATCTATCATGGTCTGAGTCCTGACTCTCCTGCTGGCCTCCTCCCCATTCCTTTTTCCTCTCCTACCTCCCTCAGTCCATCAGCTTCTCTCCTTCTTTACACTCTCTCTTCCTCCTCTTTTCCCCCATTACTACTCAGCTTCCTTTCTATTCCTTCCCCTGAAAAAAAATACCCCACCTTAACTCAGACCATAAAGGTATCATAAAAGACACTGGGCCTAACATAATGTGTGCTGAACAACACTTTGACCACTTAGTGGCTTCTCCTTCTCCTACCCTCCTTCTGTCTTACCTATTTAGACCCTAATCCTGCAAATTTGCATACACAACCCAGATTCCTGGTGCATATGCAGAATACCCCTGAGTTGAGCTCTGCATGTATATCGAAGCCAAAAAAAGATATAATCAATTGAGAGACTGGGACTTCAGAGTGTAAACTCTTCAGGGCAGAGATTGTCTATTTCTAAATATTTGTTTAGTGCTGCCATCATGGTGCCCCAGTTGAGGCCTTTAGTTACTATCTGGTCCTGGTGATTTATTACTGTTTAATTTATCAATTTGTTCCAAAACTTCCTATACTGACACCTCAATCTGTAACAGTCCCTCAGATTTGTCACCTAAGAAGACTGGCTCAGGTTTGGGAATCTCCCTCAGATCTTCAGCTGTGAAGACTGACGCAAAGAATTCATTTAGTTTCTCCACAATGGCTTTATCTTCCTTGAGCGCTCCTTTAGCACCTCAATCCTCCAGTGGCCCCACCGGTTGTTTAGCAGGCTTTCTGCTTCTGCTGTACTTAACATTTTTTTGCTGTTACTTCTTGAGTCTTTGGCTAGCTGTTCTTCAAATTCTTTTTTGGCCTTCCTAATTATATTTTTACACTTCACATGCCAGAGTTTATGTTCCTTTCTATTTTCCTCAATAGGATTTATCTTCCACTTTTTAAAAAATGCCTTTTTGCCTCTAACTACTTCCTTTACTTTGTTGTTTAGCCATGGTAGCACTTTTTTAGTCCTCTTACTATGTTTTTTAATTTGGGGGTATACATTTAAATTGAGTCTCTATTATGGTGTCTTTAAAAAGTTTCCATACAGTTTACAGGGATTTCACTTTTGGCACTGTACATTTTAATTTTGGTTTAACTAGCTTCCTCCTTTTTGTGTAGTTTCCCTCTCTGAAATTTAATGCTACCATAGTAGGCTGCTTTAGTGTCCCTGTCCTCCCCCAGCGATGTTAAATTTTATTATGTTATGGTCACTATTACCAAACGGTTCACCTATATTCACCTCTCGGACCAAATCCTGTATTTCACTTAGGACTAAATCAAGAATTGCCTCTCCTCTTGTGGGTTCCAGGAATAGCTGCTCCATTTAAGGTGTCAAGAAACTTTATCTCTGCATCCCATCCTGACATTTACCCAGTCAATATGGGGATAGTTGAAACCTCCCATTATTATTGATTTTTCTTAATTTTATAGCCTCTCTAATCCAATTTTTTAAAAGGGCTCCAGAGGCAATCCCAGGAATTATAGGTTGGAAAACCTAACTTCAGTACTAGGCAAATTAATTGAACCTATAGTAAAGAACTGACATATCAGACAAATAGATGAACACAATTTGTTGGGGAAGAGTCAACATGGTTTTTGTAAAGGGAAATCATGCCTCACCGATCTACTAGAATTCTTTGAGGGGGACGGCAAGCATGTGGACAAGCAGTGGATATGCTATATTTAGATTTTCAGAAAGCCTTTGATAAGGTCCCTCACCAAAGGTTCTTAAGCAAAGTAAGCTGCAATGGGATAAGAGGGAAGGTCCTTTCCTGGATCAGTAATTGGTTAAAGGATAGGAAACAAAGGGTAGGAATAAATGGTCAGTTTTCAGAATGTGGTGTCTGTCCATAGGGGTCTGTACTGGGACCAGTACTGTTCAACATATTCATAAATGATCTGGAAAAAGGGGCAAAATTTGGAGATGATGCAAAACTACTCAAGATAGCTAAGTCCAAAGCAGACTCTGAAGACTTACAAAGGGATCTCACAAAACTTGGGTGACTGGACAACACAATGACAGATGAAATTCAATGTTGGTAAATGCAAAATAATGCACATTGAAAACATAATCCCAACTATATATACAAAATGTTGGTGTCTAAATTAGCTGTTACCATGCAAGAAAGAGATCCTGGAGTCACTGTGGATAGTTCTCTGAAAACATTTGCTCAGTGTGCAGCAGCAGTCAAAAAAGGTAACAGAATGTTAGGAACCATTAGGAAAGGGACAGATAATAAGACCAAAAATATCATATTTCCTCTTTATAAATCCATGGTATGCCCACATCTTGAATATTCCATGCAGATCTGGTCACCCTGTCTCACAAAAATATATTGGAATTGGAAATGTTACAAAAAAGGGCAACAAAAATTATTAGGGGCATGGAACAACTTCCATATGTGGAGAAATTAATAGACAAGGAATTTCAGCTTGGAAAAAGACGACTAAAGGGGGGATATTGTAGAGGTCTATACAATCGTGAATAATATGGAGAAAGTAAATAAGGAAGTTATGTACTCCTCCTCATAATACAAGAACTACAAATAAGCAGCAGGTTTAAAATGAACAAAAGGAAGTATTTCTTCACATAATGCACAGTCAACCTGTGGAAATCATTGCCAGAGGATGTTGTGAAGAGCAAGATTATAACGGGGATCAAAAAAGAACTAGCTAAAATGGCCCATCAATGGATATTAGCAAGGATAGGCAGGGAGTGCTGTTTGCCAGAGGCTCGGTTTGGCCAACGGGATGGATCACTTGATAATTACCTGTTCTATTCATTCCCTCTGAAGCACCTGGTATTGGCCACTGTCAGAAGAAAGGATACTGGGCTAGATGGACCATTGGTCTAACCCACTTTGGCCATTCTTATATTCTTTTATTAACATGCCCGTCTCCCTTCACTTACCAAAGGAAAGAAGTTTGGCAGGAAGGCCAAGATAAAGACACTATCTGCTGGGGCTTCTGATATTCTCAGTACGGCCCCTGCCCTCCGTAACCAAGTGTCTGTGAGAAATCGGTTGGACAAAGGCACCCTTTGGCTATCCAGATCTGTATCATGAAATGAGAGAGAGAATCAGTAATTTGGCTACTACCTAGAAGCACATGATGCCTGGCACCAAAGGACACGTTGAGGAGTGCACGTATCAGCACAAAAACCCTGGGTAATTTAATAACTCGCCCAGAATCCTTGTTAATTACTTTAACAATCCCAAATTGTCTGACCAAAAAGCTGCCCCATGATTCCTCCACTGTTAGTCCCAGATGACTAATAGCAACAGTACTTGTAATAGGTCCAGGAATGTATTTGTACTGCCTTTACTTTTCCACAACACTCGCCAAGCTTCTACACACCAAGAACCCTGTAGTCTAAAGTCAAAACCTCTCCCTCCTGACACATTCATAAACAACTGTAGCTCCCTGTTGACTTTAAATGCAGCTTTCCCTGAAATACTCCAGAAGAGGTGCTCTTAACAGAAGGAGCCCGTGATAGAGGTTCTCTGAACCTATTTAAGTAACATGGCTTCTCTATTCAAGCAGGTAAGGTGGGAAGGGAGAGATACAAAACCACAACCTCTATGAGAAAGATCTTACAGGCAATATTCACAAAATCCAGCAATGAGCAAAATTATAGGTTTCTCTTTGCTGCTCCACATATCTATGTCAGTAATTGCTTAATATTATGGATCCATTTTGGGAATGTAAGCTTGATATTTGTTCTGAACTGAATGAGTAGAAGTGAGATAATTGCATTTGTATACTTCTTTAAAGTTGTTTTTCTTTAGGAACTTACATTTGCTCTTGGTATGTAAGAGTTCTCCATTATTTTGCAAACAGTAAATACAAATAGACGAGGAGCCTTTTCAGATGTTTATAACCTGTACAATTTTGCTGTTTGTGCTGTCTTTTTGCCACACTTTTCAAATGCTAGTGGGTGTAGCAGGAGTGTATGAAAAGCTGATGGGTTTTTTTCTTAATGTACTATCTATAGATAACATTTGTAGTGGCAGCATTGTCCCAATCCACTGGTGTCTGACAAACTAGTCAGATAAGGTCCCTGACTAGTTAGATGACATTTTTTTTTTACCCTAAAGTACCATTCAAGCATTGGCATTAGTCATATTCTGAGCTTTAAATACAACACACTAAATCCTGCCCCTATTCTTGAAAGATTATTTCAGCTCTAGAGAAAGTTTTTATGCTTTCTATAATGTTACCATATCTTTAACCTGTGGTGGACCCGAGGAGAGAAACTAACTGATACTTGGTTCTTTATGGTGGTAGGAAGATAACTATTTCTTGTCTCCTTTCTGTCCCTGCTGTCCTTTGAAGATGTCTGTAGAATTGAGCAAAAAGCTTTGCTGTAGAACTTCCTATGACCGACACACTTTTACACATTTTTCAATTTGGTAGGACGACTTCATTTGCTTCTGCTGGTTCTGTCTGTAGAAAGTGGTGTTGTTTTCTTCTCTATATTTTTGACTGCTCCTGGTTCCTTTACACCGGAAATCTGATGGATACCTTCTGATGGGGAGGGCACGGGCTAACAGAGTTAGTTCATTTAGGGTAGATGAGGCCTATTCACAACCGTTGATTAGAAGGTGAGAATGTGTGAACAGTGACAATTACTTCTTGTAATGAGATAACCATTCCAAGTCCCTATTTAGACCAGTCTGATTGTGTCAAGTTTGCATGTGAGTTCCAGCTCTGCAGTTTCTCGCTGAAGTCTGATTTTGAAGTTTTTTTGTTGAAGAATGGCAACTTTCAAGTCAGTTACAGAGCGTCCTGGGAGATTGAAGTGCTCTCCTACTGGCGTATGCAGCTTACCATTTTTTATGTCTGATTTGTGTCCATTTATTCTTTTGCGTAGTGACAGTCCGGTTTGGCCAATGTACATGGCAGAGGGGCATAGCTGGCACATGATGGCATATATTACGTTAGTAGATGTGCAGGTGAATGAGCTCCTGATGGTGTGGCTGATGTGGTTAGGACCTGTGATGGTGTCACTAGAGTCAATGTGCAGGCAGAGTTGGCAACGGGGCTTGTTGCAGGGATGGGTTAGTGTTTTTGTTGTATGGTGTACAGTTGCTGGTGAGTATGTGTGTTCCATTTTCTTTTCTCCAAATTGCATAGTCAAAGTCTGGAACCCTTCAGATAGAATATTGGAATATGTGGGATTTTATCCATCATATGTATTTGCTCACTCATCTATCTCATACTTTCCCTCTGAAGCCTGTTTCATTGCCTTTTTAAGCACTCATTGTTGTCCTGTGTGCTGAAATGTGTATGCCAATCCATTATTTGTCTTCTGTTCATATTAATGCCTAGAGAGAAGTGGTGAGAGGTAGTAACTACTATGAAATCCCTTTCTCCTGCACCATCTCAACCCTATTCTCTCATGTTATAACTGCTATGAGTGTACTATAAGCTGAAAAATGATAATTCTTTAAAGAGGAAAGCCAAGGTGCCTTGGTTACTATAGGCAAAATTCAGAGGTAAATTCAAGGAAATCTAAGGTGGCATAATTAATTATTTCTTCTTCCAACTCTCTCAGCATGTTAATTATTTCTTTAGGTTATCTTAGACCCAGTGATACTCCCACATACTCTTGCACTTACTGACATGTAACTTACACCCCTTTATACTTCACCTCTGAATTTTGCCACTGAATCTGACTGACACTAAATTAAAGTAAGCTGCTTCATAGTTCCGGCTACTGCCTTCTTGAATCAGGCACATGTAACTCAAAAGCTGAATCAAATGCCATCACTCTTAAATCTTTGAAATTGTCCACGTGCCACAGTTGAGCAGCCACATTCAAGAGCTTGCAGGCTCAAAAGTGTGTCCATTTCACCATCCCTTAGGAGGTAAGCACTCCCATCTGCAGCTGGGCAGCTCCATTATAAATAAGACTACCTAACCAAGGATTGCTAATATTTCTTTTCAGAAAAGATTTCCATGTTATAAAGCAAACACATTTATTTTTACACACCATTAGGCTGGTGATAATGTGGGAATGAAATGTGTGCGCTCTGTAGGACATGAGACTGACATGTTATTGCTGACTTGGTATTGCCATTCATATCTATTTGCTAAGTATCTATCTGTAGCACTGGAAAGTCGTGATTTCGTGTAAACATTGAACTGTAGCCATGAATCAAGAAGTTCTGGATGAGAAAAGGCAGGAAAGGTCAGAAACATATTGTTACCCTTTTTTGTCCTGAGCAGTTAGCCAAAGTTTGGCACCCTGTGGATTGTTTCTAATATGAGGAGAAACTGGCGATGGAGTCAGGTATCTTTGATGCAATCCTGATTATTTGTGAGGAATGTGTAAAGTCCTGTTTCCTGAACACAGTTGGATTCAAGCAACAGGAGAGTAGCTTCTGCGCTCATAGCTCCAAGTCGCTTTCAGCCAGCACTTAGCCCAGAAGCTCTCTCTCTAAGCTATTTTCAGGGCCACCCTCTCAGTGCTTGTTCAAGCCGTGTCTGGCTTTCTGCTACTTCTGTGTCTGCTTGTGTGGTGTTCTCCTGCTTCTCCCAAACTCACATACATCTACTAAAATGATACCCAGCCAAGCCACTTTGACTATGTAGATCAAATTCCTGAGCAGCCTCGCATATGCCTTTGTTTTGGGGGGTGATATGTGCCTGCGTTTGAGTGGAGGCTGCTATTGTTTCATAAAGGAGCTAAACTGTTTCTTACAGCAATCAGAAGTGAAAGGCAGCAGCTGCATCCCCCACTTTCACTGAAGTTTAGCCCAGCCCATAACAAGAGATTGAATGGCTATCTGTATTCTTGAGATGTGCTTATATCAGGGTTTCCAAAACCCTAACATAACATAGTATTGCTTTCCCATAGTTCAGAAGAACTATTTGCGCTTCAACACATTTTAAAATGTGTGGCACATTTTCATAAACATTTGAAGCATAGGGTTTTATTCCTCTCTGCCTAGGGACTTGTACATTGTAAGGTAGTGGAGATACAGGCCCATAATAAATCAAAGAGGAGTCAAAAATTTCTCTGAATCATTCCCCCTCTCCCACTCAATGTTTGATGGATCAGATAAACTAGAAGCTGGATTCAAACTGCTTTTGATTTTGCAAAACCCAAAGCAGGCTGCTGATCCTTAACAAACTGCTCTGTTTTGCCCACTAACGAGATGGACACAACCAAACATTTTCTTCCAACCCAGATTCTATCTCCATTTTAGTTTGGTAATCAGGATCAGGGCCAGCCCTAAACCAAATCGTTCCCCAAGCAAGGAGTGTCTTTGGTGCGCCTCCCCCTCCCTTTCATTTGTTAAATGTTAGAATACCTTATTTTTTATTGCATTTGTAGCCCATTTCACAACTTTGATGCACAACAAAGAAAAGTGCAGAGTCCTCCACTTAGGAAGGAAGAATCCCATGCACAGCTATAGACTGGGGACCGACGAGCTAGGCAGCAGTTCTGCAGAAAAGGACCTGGGGGTAACAGTGGATAAGAAGCTGGATATGAGTCAGCAGTGTGCCCTGGTTGTTAAGAAGGCTAATAGCATATTGGGCTGCATTAAGAGGGGCATTGCCAGCAGGATGCGGGAAGTGATTATTCCCCTCTATTCAGCATTGGTGAGGCCGCATTTAGAATATTGTGTCCAGTTTTGGGCCCCTCACTACAAAAAGGATGTAGACAAGTTGGAGAATGTACAGCAGAGGGCAACAAAAATGATTAGGGGGCTGGAGCACAGGACTTATGAGGAGAGGCTAAGGGAACTGGGCTTGTTTAGTCTGCAAAAGAGAAAAATGAGGGGGGATTTGATAGCAGCCTTTAACTACCTGAAAGGGGGTTCCAGGCAGGATGGGGCTAGGCTGTTCTCGGTGATGGCAGATGACAAAACAAGGAGCAGCAAGGACAAAAGCAAGTTGCAGTTGGGGAGGTCTAGGTTGGACATTAGGAAAAAGTTTTTCACTAGGAGGGTGGTGAAGCACTGGAATGGGTTACCTAGGGAGGTGGTGGAATCTCCATCTTTAGAGGTTTTTAAGGTCCAGCTTGACAAAGCCCTGTCTGGGATGATATAGCTGAGGTTAGTCCTGCTTTGAGCAGGGGGTTGGACTAAATGACCTCCTGAGGTCCCTTCCAACTCTAATATTCTATGATTCTATGAATCTGCATGCATGATTTATCCGTTATATAAGATGGTAAGTTATATAAGTTATATATATAAGATGGTAAGTTTGCACGCTGTAAATCCTAACAACAAAAACAGTACCCTGAGCCTGATGCCCCCCAAGCCTGGCACCCTAGGCAGTCGCCTGGGTTGCCTGTCCCTAAATCCGGCCCTGGTAAGGATAAAATGCAAACCACATCCAAACCAGTGCTGCTTTTAATTTTAGAAAACCAAACCCCCTCTAGTGAGGTTTGTGAAAACCAAAACCTGACCTCTTCAGCCCAAATCTACTAAAAACAGGGTATCATTTTAATTTTTCCTGGCAGAGTTGTTTCTCCTTATGGTAATTCAGAACATAGTAGAATGTCTGTTGAATCCTTATTGCAGTAGGGTTCTGCCATGTACTGAGTAAAAACCAAAACATAGCCTTAATATCCTCCTTCTTCTTGACTTTGCACTTTCCTACATGGTGCTCCTCCTGTTTCCTTGGAATTCCCTTCCTCCTTTCTCCCTCCTTAAACCACGCTCTTACACACAGTCTGTCAGTCCCAATCCACTTCAGGAAACTAAACCACTTCAGGGATCAAAAAATGTAAAACACAAAACCAAAATTACGCTTCAATACACAACCATGCTCTGGGTCGAGGCAGTGCATTGTGCGCAAGTTTCTCCAATATATGTTTAGATTTCTTGGGGAAGGGAACACGTCTTCCTCTGTATTTTTTGTAGTTCTGTCAGCCTACAAATAATAACTAGTAATAATAATTGTTTTCCTTTCATTTTCCATAGGCTAGTTTGCGTCTCGGAAGATCGACCTCACAATTTGAGGAAGTAAAAATTTAGTTTAAAAGACGTAAGTTTCAAGATGTTCATCATCATCCAGGGTCAAATCTGTCTTTCCAAAAACAATCTGAAAATTACAACTCAAACTTTCATCCAGGCTTCAGCCCATATTCTTTTTGTGAGTGGGTGGGTGCATTTCCACCCACAAAATTGCACTGACTGTGTGTGTGTGTGTCTGCACAAACTAATTTGCGGTTGGATATCTACATGGTTTGCAGGTCACCCAGTTGCTAAGATTTGTGTAGTCAACATGCAAATTGCACCTTCAAAAATAAAGATGGGCTTTTCAAAACTTAATCTTTTCAAGATTTATGTATTAGCATATTTATTTCATTTGGGCCAGTTTTTATTATAATGTTTCAACGTATGATGGAAATGCAACAGATTTAAAGATACCACACAGCCTGCATAAAGATCAGCTGGAATAAGCACTATATACCCTTGAATATTAAATAAGTAAATGATAATTAATAATTAAATGATAATACAGTACAACATGATAAATGCAGAGGGACTTGCGTATCAAGCACTCCAAGACACTATACAAAATAAACCAAAAATAATATCTCAACTAATCACAAAGAGAAGGAAATAGTAATATTTTAAATTTACTTTGAAACAAGTGCATGAAGCTGTGTTGGATGAAGGTAGAAATTGTGTGGCTGGTACCTTTGACAAATGTTCTCTTTGTTGTACTTGCTGATTTCTGTTTCTATATGGAACCTGCTTTAGAAGAACAGAAAGTGGTAACCACATTTTAAGAAGAGCTCTAAATCTTTTTTTGGGTGATGGTGGGGGAGAAACAAGGGCCAGATTGTGAACCTCTTACTTTCTCTGGTGAGTCAGTGGCATGACTAGTGTGAATCACTGTTTAACCAGTGGGAGTCAGGGATTCACAGTCTAACTTTAAATGAGCAGAACATAGATGGTATACATAACAGTGAAATTTTATGCTTCTTCTTAACGGTATTTTGAATCATCTGAGGATTTTTTTTTAATTACACAGTCTGAGAGGCAAAGCAGCAAGGAATTATAACAACTGGGGACTGGATGGCTCTGAGAATTGCTAATAGGGTAGGAAGCCTTTTCTCTCTAAATTATTAGTTTGAATCCAGCTGAGCTCAGTAACCATCAAAAGTTGCTACCATCTGTCTGATGGCCTATCAGAAATTAGTTGGTTTTCTCATGCTGTTTCCTAGGGGACAAGTGTTTTCATCACCAATTTAGCTTGTGAGATCCCTTTCTTCTTATCTGTAAGGCATGGTATACATCTGTGGAAATCAGTATTAATGATTATATTTTTTACAATAATCAGTAGACCCACTATCCCACTCGACACTACTTGTCAGCTTTCTTAGCAGAGCAACAGAAAGGCCTCAGATTAAACTGGCCAGGTGGCTGATCTAGTCTCTCACCTTTCATTCGGATCTCTCCAATTCAGAGTTGAGGCACATTGGAAGGTAAGTGTGGAGAGGTAATTGCATACAGTTGCTACTGTCAGATATAAATCAGGGACCTGATCTGATATCCTTTGCACTCTCACAAATCTCATTGGGGAACTTTGTCTGTAGAAGGAAAAGGCCTTAAACGGACAAGCGTTGCATTGTCCATCTTGGTCAGAAAATGCATTAAAAGGTTGGCTGTGAGTGGATATGAGCGTACTTTATGTTTAGATTAAAGAACTCTGTGCAACACACACACTCCCATATACACAGACCTTTGGTCATCTCTAGACTTGAACTTGCTTCACTATGGCTCAAAAAAAATTTTTTTTTTCATTTCCAGTTTCCATGCAAAATTTGGAAGTGCTGAAATATTAAGTATATTAGTATTCCTAGCTTGTAACAGACATAGGAGTGCTAGAGTCTTATGGAAGACTTTTTCTTGGAGGATTTCCGTACTGGACTGTTTATGCAAGGACTCAAACTTTTAGATGCTTATCTGAGCCCAAATCCAAACTCTAAACTTTCTGAGGCTCACTCATCCCTATTAGTTGTGACTGTTAGGCAGCAGAATTCAGTGCCTCCCATTGATGGTGTGTTTCAAAGTCTAGATGTGGATCCACAGTGACACTCAGAACTGAAAGTGAAGATGATTGAGCCACTTTCTATCCATTACAAAAGAAAAGGTGATAATGGATTCTGACAATAGGGATATTCAAAAAGTTGCTCACAAGTTGAGTCACGTCTCCCATTGGAATCAAGATTATGTGACCCAACAGCAGCATATATAAACACTGGAGAGCAGAGTTACTGTATAGTATCCAGACAGAGTCTGCAAGCCAAATCAATCCAGCTTTAAGAAGAACTCAGTTCATGAAAGGACAATTCACTATGAACTCAAGCAGTGAATATCTGACTGGTTATTAGTGCTCCTGAGCCGACTTCAAATTGCACCAAGAAGATAGCAGTTCTAAAGCTATGTCAGTATGATTTAACATTGTATAATTTATAGCCAGCCTTACTGCTCTAAGAGTAGATTTCTGTTATAGTTCTTTCCCTTCTCATTGACACAGTCTTTTATTCCAGTGAAGAACAGCTGCTGTTGAGAATGTCTGTGATAGCCCAGGGGGCATTGCACCTGCCACCTCCAGCATCACTTTTAACTGAACAGGGAACCTGCAATATTCATGAGTGTCTGAATATTGCAGCATGGACAGAGCCACAGCAGAACCATAAGGATTTGCACTGTGCTTTCTGTTAATAATTATATTCTACTGACCTTTTCAACATTCACTATTTTGGACAGATAAACCCAACACACTTGGCCCAATTTGACTATTGCAAACAGAGCCTGGAGTTTATTTTTATCTTCATATTTGATTCATATTCTGTTTGAAATATGGATCAGGGTTAATATTTTCCCCCCGATTATTGAAGAGGAAAGGAAATATTTGTATGTATTTTATATTTGAACTGAAATAAGCAGCACGGATCTTACCAGTATTCCTTTTTGGATTATCCCATTTACTAGCTCACATTGTGCCATTAATTACTTTGGTTCTGGCATTTTATCTACCAACTGTGATATAAATAAAAACCACAAAGGCAGGTAGAGAATCACTTAAAATGACAGAGCACTCCTGAATTCAGATTCTGAAACCTTTACTTTCACTAAGCAGTAGCTTACATCACAAGTGATCCCACTAAAATCAGTGGCAACAGTTGTAGGATAAAGTTTTGTTCTGCCTGAATAAGTATATGAGAATCTGCCCCAAATAAACATAAGGAGAGATGTGGGTGTTTATAGTAATGCAGTTGTTTTGTCTGCAGAATATAGAAAAGAGGGATGACTGATGCAGATGCCTTCAACATAGTATTTATTTGTTTATTTTGAGGAATGATGCCTGTAGCTCTTAGTGGTTTCAAAAGGAGATGCATTTTCTATTTCTGAGTCAGGTTTGACATGTGCCTCTTGTCAAAATGAAGGAAGAAATTTAGAGGGCTCTGTGGCGTTTAAAGAAAGCTCTTCCCAGCCTTTCTTTTCCCATTATGAGTCCTCTGAGCTATCTTACTCCTTTGACTACTTTTAGTACCTGAGGTCCTGAACTTAACCTTGCCAGCTGTTCACTCCACCCTCCTTTAGGGAGGAAACCACCCATAATTTTCACCTCAAACAGTTAAATGCTTCCTTTACATTAATAAAAACAAGAGAAAACCCATTTACTCACAAGTGATGCAAATTAATTCATCACCTTGTTGAACAAACAAAAACAATTCTTAAAAAACTCTTTCCTTTATAACCAATCACAATCAATAGGAACAAGATGGCAATATGACCCCAAAATTACATTTCCCAGAACACCACAGCCCTTGGTCATGCTGTATGTATCAAACATACTCAAATTCAACAATACATTATCAACATAGGTTGAAGAAACCATGTAAATGTTACCTTTCAAATGTGTATTTTCCCAGACATGGTTTCTTTGACACTCAGGCACTTATGAACGTACAAGTCTTTAAAACACATCCTTCTTTCCCCAACATGCTCTCAGTCTTGGGACAAACACTGAACTGGTAAGGATCCCCCATGTCACCACTAAACAAAAATTGGCAATGTCCTATGCATCTCTACCACCCTATCAGACAAGTTGGATTATCTGCTTACCTTCTGAAGACATCTGTTCTAGGAGTGGGAGAGGATACATTGACTCCAACCTGTTTCTTATTGCAATAGATATGCTGAGTCACAAGATAACAGAAGCCAGCCTTTACAGAATTCAAACTGATGTGCACATTTAAAACATAAAAATTACAAAACTCTGAAGAATGGAGATCATTATAAGGATATAAAAATGGAATCAGAAAGTGATTTCAGAGGTTACTACAGTATTTAACTTGTGATTGTAAGGAATTTTAAGATGAAAGTAAAGCTTGCTTGGTTTTAGATTTATTTTTAATGAAGACCCTTCTGCAAAAATGAAGGGCAGCACATCACTGCCCAGTTCATCATAAATAATAGAAGCTGAAATTTGAAATGTGAGCTTAAATTTAGAATCACTGCACAAAGTGATGTGACACATAGTATTTCATTTTTTTTTTAAATATTAAATGTATACCTTTTCTATGTTGCTAATAAGCTTCCAGTCATTACCAAATGTTACTGTGTGTCAAAAAGAATGTACAATCACTACAGGTCTATAGTTATCTCATCAAGCAGACATATAGTACAAGGCAGAATAATGCACTTGCTCTGATTATCAGAAATAGCCAACAGTTTTTGTGGGTATAACCAAGTGTATAAAAGTTATTTATGCCTGCAGCTAAATGGATGTGCAGTTAATTGTTAGCTCTGAATTGCACCTGCTGAATTTGGAGGTTGCCTATAAGATGTTCTTTTTACAAACCAGGCCCATTCCATTCCAAGTGCTCGCTCCTGTTGAGCTGCTTGAAGAAACTTTGAATCAAAATAGGGATCAGATTGCGGCTGCCCCGTGCAGGTGCACCAAGAGACAGAAAAGATTAAAGGCGCCTTCCTCTCTGTCTTGTGCTCTTACTCAGAGGCAAGTCCCGATAGTCCTCGTGTTTCAGAAGTCCTGAGCACCCAGAACTCTAATAGACGTCACTGGGCGCAGCAGATGCTCAACCCCAATGAAAATCTATGCCGATAGCTTTTGCAAAGGGAGTTGGGTGAGGGTGGGGCTATGGCTTCAGCCCATCCCTCTGGACCAGTCAGTGTAGCTCAGCTGTCACAGGAAGGCACATACACTTGTGACAGGGAGAAGAGTTCCCACTCATGTGTCCATTCCTTAGAGACCTACAGATGCTGCCAGGACCTAGATAGTATAGCGATTGGCATTCTGTAAATGTACCTAAGAGAGAGAAACAGACAGAGAGAATTTTGGCTGACAGGTGAATCTTTGGACATTTTTCAATACGGATTTAAAGAGCATGAATACATTTTCCAGTGATTTCACCTGAGATATACTGGAGTTGGCATGTACCTTTGACAATTCAAATTCATGGGATATCAGGATACTTATCCTCTAGGGAGTGTCTGTTTGATGGTCTTGATTATTAATATTTGATGTGACCTTTATGTCAGCTTTTATTATTAACAGCTGCCTATTATTAAGGTTGTCTGTCACTTTCCATTCTAGAGCTCTGTTTTCAGTTGTTTATAACTTTGTCAAATTTTAATGATTTGGACTAAAATTTTCCATGCTGGGTGTCTGGCTCAGGTTGAATTTCAGTCAGAACAGTTCAGCTGTTTCCAAGAAAGAAGCTAGAGAGAAAAATATGTTGTTTTACCCATGCAAATTTTTTTTGAGACCTCTTATTTGAAATGGGGATGCAAGAGCATGCTTTAGGGCCTGGATCTGAAATTTGCGAGGGGGTGGTACTGTGTCAAGGAAGTGCCTTTGGCCACCTCCATGGAAATCCACCCAAGTCGGCCCATGTTACAATCTTTTGAAAAAAACAATTTGGACATGCTCAGTAGACACTTCTTTAATTTTAGCAGCTAAAAATGTCCAAAGAGGTCCGTCCTCACTGATCATGCACCAGCCTCTCACAGCTCCTAGTGTTGACCAGGCTGTGCATACAATATCCCCACAAATGACTGAACATGCTGCAGCTCAGGGCTATGGGGGCTCAGAAGGGTTTTCTCCATTGTGGCTACTCTGGCCTGGAGTGGGGCTGGGCAGTAGACTGAGAGCAGGGAGCCTATCTAAAACTGGGCAGGGGTCCTATGGGAAAAAATAGTATAGAATCCTGTAATTGAAGACTGTATCATAACGCATACACACAAGGGGATCAAATGAAGGTAGCACAGAAAGTCTTAGTTCTGCCATTGCCCAACTTTTGAGTGCTTGTCCTACAATCTTCATGTTTTTGCAATGTAGTGTTTGGTGTGCAATCTATACAGGTATTTTAGGCATAAGGGTATGTCAATTCATCGATCTCTTAGCTCCACCTTTGACATAATGTAGCTGGATAGTATTGTCAGAGATGGAATTTCTTTAGAACCTGCTGTAGGGCAAACACTACTTTCTTAACTCACATGACTAGTCCCAATGTCAATTGGCTGTTGGACTTATCTGGGACAACAAGCTGCTAACCCTGAATACAAAGGTGTCCATTTATTAGGCTTGTGTCCTCAGTGCCCTGCTTTACAGCTGTGAAAGCTGGGTCACGTTCTCCAAGCAGGAGTAGAGATTGAACAGCTTCCACTTCCGCTGTCTCAGAAAAATCCTTGGAGTCACTTGGGACCAACAGTTCACTAGCAACGAGATCCTGGAGAGAACCAGACTACGGTCTATGCAAGACACTCGCAGGCTTTGCTGGCTGGGACATGTAGAGTGCATGCCACAAGATCGTCTGCCAAAGGTTGTGCTCTATGGCCAGCTCAAGAACTACCCACGACGCAGAGAAAGGCCAAAGCTCCAATGCAGAGACAAGATCAAGCAGGGTCTCAAAAAATTCAGCATTCCCACTGAGAGAGCCCTGCCCATAACCACTCAGTCTGGAGAAGCCGGATCAAGACTGGTGCAGTCATCAGAGAGCCCAGGCTGAGGCCCCTAGGTGAGCTAGGAAGCACAGTGCGCTCCAACCTCCATCTGGTGAGTACCTGTAGCCACTGTGAGAAGGTCTGCCGCTTGCACATTGGGCTTTTCTCCCACACTACTGCCAAGCATCTTTGACTGACTGACTTTGTCGTGTTTCCTTTCATCTGTCAAGATGATGGATGGCCATATACATACATTGGACTAAACATTCTTGCTAATCAGGCAGACAAGCTCCTGGTGGAGGGGGAGTTGAAAACTAGACTTGTTTCATTCCACTTCCTCCATCCCCTTTCCTTTCTCTCTCTTTAGTACTTTCTCCTTTGCTGAAGTTTGCATCCCAAGAAATTGAAATGAAAAGCCAACTGTTAATACTGCACAGCGGCCTCTGTTGCAGTTGCTGGGCTGGTAGGAAATGGCAAACATTCTTTGAAGTGACACTGCAAGAGGGATGCTAACTGTAGTGCTTCTTCACCTCCCAGCCTGTCTGGGCTCTCGAGGTGGCCTGGCAGATTTTACATTTCAGTTTAGGTTAGAGGGGTGAATTGGAAGCTGGTTTTAAAGCCACCATTTCAGTATTTTAGGATCCAAAATCTCGGCAAGAAGAACTAGGGGAGGAACAGAAGGGAAGAGGGAAAAGGAATAGATATTCAGCCTATCTAAATCAGCATAGCTCCACTGGAATCCACAGAACTGCACTGATTCAAACCAGCTGAGGATCTGGCCCATAATATTTTTAAAAAGAGCCCTCCTCCATCCTGTTTATTGAGTTAAATGCAGTGAGAAGGGAAAAGTATTTAAAAAAATCTTTCCTCTTTCCCTTTTAATTTAACAGAATTGGCCCAGGAATTTCCCTCGTCATGGTGATACAGTCCCAGAAGTGCACCACGGGGAACTGGCCCTGTAGCTTGATGACACAAACTTTGGACAATCGCAGTCGACAGCAGATGGTATATATAATATTGCTACTGCCCAATTTACTGTAGTGTGCATGTATTAGTCAAAGTAAAAATTCTGTTTGCAGTGAAATTAGCACACTTCTGGGAGAAATCACACCAACTTACCAATTTAGTACTGCATACAAATAAGAATAAAATTTCACTCTTTAGATTTTCTTAGAAACTAGAGCTAAGCAAACCCTATGAACTCTTCCCTTTGGATTTTTGCAAATGAATTCATGATATTCTTTATCCTTTTCACAGTATCTTATACTCTGGCACAGCTACTCCATCCTACCCAAACATTCAGATTAACAACAGACTTTATGCAAATACCTTCAGATTTATGGGACTCCTTCATATTTACTGTATAGTTGAGAATATTTTCTTATGCAAGGAGAGCTTCCTGACTTTCAGCCATTTATCTTGCTGTCAGGTTAACCCTGAGAAATAAACATAATGGGCTCTAACTGTGGAACAGGTACCCTTAACTACCACAAGGGAAGGAAAGTATAAAATGTGCTTCTCTGTTAGGGTTGAGCTGTGTTGTGGCATTTTGAAATGAATGGGCACAATCATGTGTTCTCTGAGGATAGCAGGTATTATAATAACGTGCATGGATGATTAAACTGAAATGGCTTTTCATGATATTACGTACCCTCCCCCACAACCCAAGTACAGCCCTCTTTGTGCTGTTCAGATGAGTGCTTTGCACTGCCTGAGGATTCCCATCCAGTGTGGTGTAGAGAGGACATAGATCATGCTTAAGGGTAAGATTATGTCACAGAAGTCACCGAAGTCATGGATTCCGTGACTTTCAGAGACCTCGTGACATTTCCCACTTCAGCCCCAGGGTGGTGGGCTAGAGCTGTCAGCCAGCAGGGCCTTGGAGCTCTGAGGTGCCACAGGCGGCTGGGGCCCCCCTTGCAACTCTGGAGCTCTCAGCCGCCATGGGTGGCACGTGCTGGAGTCCCCCCACCCCTTCCACAATGGGGTTCAGGCTCTCATCTTCCCCCCCCCCCCTCTCCCCCCACTCAGGCTTCAATCCTTCCCGTCAGCCCTATTTTGTCACAGTTATTTTAGTACAAGTCAGGGACAGGTCACAGGCTTCCATTAATTTTTGTTTACTGCCTGTGACCTGTCCTTAACTTTTACTTGAAAAAAAAAAAAAAAAAAGTGACAAAATCTTAACCTTAATCATGCTGCACCATCCCCATCGTAGTCCCCAGCATAGAAGGCCTGTCAGGGGCATGGCTAGGGAAAGGGACATGCCAGCAATCCCTCAATCCCCAGTTGATGTATCAACTCCCTAGGAGCTTACTTCTAACTGCTATATCCAACCAGCTGTACCAAGTGGATCTCTGCTCCAGGTGATGATTGAATCACATGAAACTAGTTAGTCATAAATTTGCATGGCTAAAAAATGACCAAACATTTCCTGTATCTTCAGTGTTATAAAAAGAAGTGAGCTGGCTGGCCTGGCCCTGCATCCCCTCTCTCACACATGTAGTGCCACTCAGATCTCTTCTTCATTTCTACTCCTCATTCCCTCTGAGTTTATTAATATAATTCTTTAAAGGGCCTGATTTTATAGAGGCAAGAGGTACTTGACTATGTAACTGCAGGGCTTATATTGACTCTTTCTTGTAGCATCAGCATTCATTCTTCATCCTCACTTCCCACTTTTATTTATACCCTCTCCTCCTCCCTGGTCTCTCACTCTGAAGTCTCCCAGCTTCTATTTGCCTCTGGTTCCTTTATCGTATTGCAAGAGTTACGTCAGGGATAACTTTGGCCCATTATAGTATAGAATTGAGGGATGTAGTTGTCGATATCTGAATAAATATCATATGATACCAGTGTATATATATGCAACTATTTAATTTGCCAGAATGGTCAGTAGATCTTCCACTGTGCAAGGTGGAACACATTTTCTTTAGATACTTTATACAAATATCCTATAAGGTGCACTTCTCTTTGTTTTAAACTGTCATGAAATAATTTATCTGTGGAACAACATATAAGGAAAAAACTAAAAAAATTACTAGAAGGGTTTTCAACTGTTATAACAGAGAAACTCATAGACTCTAAGGTCAGAAGGGACCAATATGATCATCTAGTCTGACCTCCTGCACAATGAAGGCCATAGAATCTCACCCACCCACTGCTGTACTAAACCTCTAACCTGAGTTATTAAAGTCCTCAAATCATGGTTTAAAGACATCAAGGTATAGAGAATCCACCAGCAAGTGAGCTGTGACCCATGCTACAGAGGAAGGCAAAAAACCCCAGAGCCTTTGCCAATCTTCTTGGGGAAAATTCCTTCTCGACCCCAAATAAGTTTATATAGTTACAAGAACAAAAAGACAAAAAAGCACTGAGTTTTAAACCTCTAGCAATCTGTCTTAGGTATTTATATAATACCAGCCCGGTACTATCTGGGTGCTATATATAAAAAAATGAATATGTGGTTTAAAAAATGAACTTGTTAAATGAATAAATGACCAAACAAATTGATTTTTTCTTCCAGCTCACAAAAGGTGCCATATAAACAGCTCTGGAGAATAAAATCATGCATCTAAGCACAGAAGAGATACAGCATACACAGCTGCAGACCAATCTTCCCCACACTGTCCTGCCAATCTGCCTCTACCCACACGCAGAGAGACAGCACTAGGGCCATCTGGTAGTTCATCATAATTCAGGGGCCCAATCTTGTGAGATGCTGATTACTAATGCTAATAAATCAGCACCTGGAAGGATTGAGTCCTCAAGCGATGTCCTCTACTGAGATGGCCAACAGGTTGCCAATTAGTACCAACGCCCTGGGCCATGCAATCTCTCTAAAATGGTACATTTAAATTATAATACTCATGTTTTCTGCATAAGAAGTTATGTGCCAATTAGTAATGCCATAAATATTTGCAATAAATATTATTTTCTCTGGGAAATAACATTCTAACAATATGTTTTTTACGACAGATAAAATGTATATTTCTTTCAAAGCAAAATATACTATGTTCAAATAGTTTCTTCCTATCATGTTAATATATTTATACATTAAAATTAATATCTAATACTTTCCAACTTTTGCTTTGTTTATGCTGATCTGCAGCAAAAATAACTGCTGTTGACATAGGGCACCTTACGTGCAATGCACTTTGTAGTCATAGGCTGAAATTCAGCCTTTACAGAGAGCCTATGCCAATCCTTACATGTCATTTAATCCCCACAGTGGGGCTTCAACTGAGCCACATGGAATCCTACTGGGCAACCCTGGCTCCTGAGGCTCTTCACTTGAACTGCATAGGCTGGTGCAGCACTAGAGCCGGAATGAAGAAGGGTCCATGAAGTGCAGATTCTGTGGCCTTCGCATCCTGTGCAAGAGTAATGAAGGATCTGTGGATGCTACTGGCAGTGTTGGGTGGGGAGCAGGGGTTTGGATTTCAGTTGTCCAAACTCCCTGCCCTCTCCCCTACATAAAGTTTGATGCCACCATACTTTATGAGGGTGACGGGAATTTTACTCATAACAAAAGTTACATTTTATGGTATTAAACGTTTTCTTAAGTTTTCCAATGTTATTCACAGCTACAAAGGATCCTATTTGTAGTTTAACTACAGAATGCAGCAATTAATTTTCTTAGAATGATAGGTAATGAAAAGTACATTTACTATGTCCTAAGTCTTTTTACCACATTATCACAGAGACCATTTGTAACTATGCATTCTCTACACGTTATAGAGTATAGTATTAACAAGGTAATGACATGACCACTTGAGCTTCGTAGAATAGTTTTTGTTTTCTCAAAGAAAAAGGATTAGGAAGATATAATCTTAATGAACAAATATGGCAGAACGACATCATCCAATTAGTTCAGGGTAAATAAGGTTTCAAATGCATTGTCAAACCACACTACTTAAAAAAGTGAAACTACACACTGTGCATTTAATAAATTATTACTATCATACTTCCAGCTACAGTTGTTTTGGCTAGAGTGTATCAACGTTTTCTGAGTAAGTATCTTGGTGGCAAAAGACCACAGGAATTAAAATGTATTTATTTAGTAGAAGCAATTCAAGGCTTATGTTGTCCTGCCAAGAATTACTTTGCTGCATACTGTATTCATTCCTAGATGGACGTTTTCTTACTGAGAAAACAACAAAAACTATTCAGAAACATATATACAATTGAGAGGGTAATAAAACCATAGTTGCTTGAGCTCAATAGAGAAAAGAAAAAGCAGATGTATTTCTAATCATAAATGAACAGCTCAAGAGTTTATTTTATTTGGAAGCTTTTGAAAATCTACCAGCATCATCCTCACATTGTTAGGGAAACATATAATGATAGGGACCCATTTCAACATTATCTATTATAAGTCCAATGCTACTGAAACACAAGTCCACAGGGAGTTCACCAATGATCCATTTTAAAGGCACAACAGTTATCTGCATTTCCACATATAACACTTTCTGAGTAGTAGTTGAGTATTGAATTAGTTTGGGGGCATCTCAATGTTCTCTTGAAGAAGTGCCAGCAAAGGACACAGAGGACATCACTGATATTGTCTCCTCAGGAATGTCTCCCATAAACACAATTCGCAGTTGGCCTGTGTGAATGGGTATTGCCACCACCCTCCTCATGGGGTTGCACTATGGGGAACTGCTTTAAATATAATGTACATCAGTGTGTCTGCCTCTGTCCTATCCAAGGAGGGCTCCAGCACCCAATTCTAAGAGGTTAGGTTGTAGTGGTTGAATTCTGAGGATGCAATTAATTGTATTTAGTAATATTTCAATAGCAAAGATAAAGCAGTTTGAATGATATAGAGCTTGATAAAATTAGGTGCAGCCTTGCCAGCATGATCCATAGTGTCTGAGCAGTAGCACGTGTTCCCCAGTCAGCATACAGCATGTACAACTGGGGTGCACTGAAACATCAGAGAGTCAAATACTTCACCCGAGCCAAGATGTATGTGTGTTGCCTCATTATGAAGAACACCCTGTAATGCATAATTAGCACTTGTACAATGCCTAGATTACTTAGCAGGAAACAGAAGTGTGTGTTTACTGGTTAAAAATGATCTCTTTTAAACAGCAAGTGTCTTTATTTTTTAGCATTTTGGATTAAGTTATGAAGGTATGTTCACGAGCCCCTGAACTCACCACACCCCAAATTCTATTCCTCAGTGCTGCAGGGCTGCTTGAGTTGAAGCCCACAATGTCTATGAAAGACTCTGTTTTAAACCACTGTTGGTTTTTCTGGACATGGAGGCGAAACCTCTTTGCAGGGCCTGTTTTAAATGAACTCTTAAGGCCGTTTTGAGTCTGGAGCTACCCTCTTGAGATGCTATCTGTGGAGCGGTCTACGGCCAGTGCAAATGGCCTGCCTGCTCAGCTGAAGCAGTTACTTTGTCCAAACAACCACCACCAGTGGAGTAAGAGATGGCCACGCAGACCAAATGGTCTGCCAAAGAAAACATAAACCTGTCAGATTCCTTAGATAACGAAGGTCTTGATTGTGTCCTGTAGGCACAGACTTCTATCGAGGGGCAATGCAGAGCCAAAAACCTCAAGAAAAACAAAATGCCTCCAGGACCTTCCAAGCCTCTATGACTGCGCATGCACTACTATACCCCTGAGGGGAACTTAGCTTACTTCTTCTACTCCGCTGTGACTGCCCAACATCCCTGCCACCCAATCCTTTGGGGGCAACTTTTGCCTCCAAGATATGCACTCCAGAGCACAGAGGCTGTAATTCTACTTGGCTGATACACAGGGGCTGCAATTCTACCAAGCAGAGGGGGGGACCTCCATCTACAGACAGTCCCCACTTCACAGATACATAAGGAACAGGCAGATTCTGGTCTTAGAAAGGTATTTGTATTTCGGTAACCTCAATTTTTGCTGGGTTTTGAGGTATTTCCCTGAGGACGTATAGATCAATACAAAGTAGTGCTGCAGATTCCCTATTTATCTTAGAAAATACTGGTAAGTTTTTTAAGGACTCCCACTGTACTTCTGATAAATTTATCAGATTTTAGACAACCCAGAAGTTTTTTCTCACAATATTCCTCACAATTCTTAGTTACCAGAAAAGCTAGCAACTTCTAAAACAAATACCAGCAAGTAATTATAGTATCTAAATATGGCTCTCAGAGGGCTGGAAATGCACACTTGATTGGCTGATTTCCATATTAATGGAAGTCATGAAAATTCATTTTTGACATTTGTATGGATTGCAAGCAATAATTGTGAGTGGAATTGCACTGTTTGAAAGTTCCCAGTTTAAGAAGTTTGTCTTCAGAAGTTAACCCCGCCTTGTTTATGCAGTTGCAGTTCATAGGTTTCCAATAGAAGATAAAACATACTGGTAAGTTAGATGTAGTGGCTGTCAGGTGGAATAGATTTATTTTATGCTAAAAATGCACATTGTAATATCCTCACTGAGGAAGCTTTAAACAACACACTGTGATCATACAGCAATTCAGTGTTTTTTCTGATCTGCTTGTGACTATATATTTTAAAGAAAGCTGCACTGATATTTTGTCACCATGTTGACTTTCACATAATGATTTATGTTCTGAAATCAGAAGGAAAGAGAGAGCCTGATTCCCATTAACAGCAAGAAAAATAATAGCTAATCGTAGTCAGATTTGATTGCAGTATTTTGGGGGGCATAAACTGAAAATAATCACTTTGGACAGCATAAAACTTTATTAGAGTTGATAATACTTAGTTATACAGTACAGACTTTGTGCCCAATCAAGCAGACCCTTATATATATGGGTGACTACACTGCAGTCAACTGGACTATTAACATGAGTAAGACCTACTAGCATGAGTAAGGAATAGCAGGATTATGTTCTGACACTTTTGTAACATCAGAAGAAACTGAACATCTTTCACCATGTGGCTTTCTCAGTTGTCATGCAAAAGAAATCATAATTGATTCAAACATATAGTGAGGAAATGTTAGATTGTGTGGGTGTGTCATACAACCTGTGTGATCAACCTGGCAGAGAAGGAGCTCAGTATGAGACTGACTTGACATCTGTTCTCAGCTCCTTCAGAGATGCCAAACTCTCTTTCTGCAAAGGGAAGTAAGTGAGAACCTGGTATTTTGAAGCTAAAAAACATGGAGTGGGAAGTTTTGTTTTTTTTGTGCACCTTTAAGATTTCCAACCCTTAATGAGGCACAAAAAAAGGACATATCCCACAGAATCTTGCCTAAAGGAAATATTATTCTGCTGTTTTAAAATATTTTGGTACCAAACCAAAGAGGGATTTTTTATTCAGGTTTTATTAAACTCTACCAAGTGGAGATAAAGCAGACAAGATATTAACAGGCCAATGAAGCTAGTTTATTCAATTGCCTGAAAGTTCAGAGAACAAGAGAACTTCACACTTGAAATCAGTTTACAGAGAGTCACTTGTTCTTCTCTGTAATTTCAAGGGGTAAGCTAAGCAGTTCAGGGGCTGTGCCTAAATTCAACTGTCACTTTGAAAAATTGACATGCAGTGGAGACGTTGCTCCTGGAGTAAGAGATGCTGGCAGGGACAATCTATGGCAACACTGTTATATTGGAATAAGATGGTGCTACCAGTATTAGAAGGTTTTATTTTAAGCCTTCAAAAGAATAAAGCAGAGCTCAGTTACAAACATTTTTTTGCAAAAATGTCAGGTAGGACTCTATACTGTTTGGATCCTGACTCATCTTCATAAAATGGTCTAATAAAACAAGTCATACAATAGAAGACTTAAATGTGTTCTTTGTCTAACTATTGTCACTTACATAGGTTGTTTCTGTTCTTTTCTGTCTGTCTGTCTGCAGCAGCACAGGAGCCAGCAAACAGAGCTGTAAACAGGGGAGTTTGAGTGCGAGTTCTGTTGGAGGGAGTGTGCGGTGCTCTGGTATTGTTGCAGTGCTCATTGGCAGGTTGTTTTGGTGTTTTTGTGTCTCTCACTCACAGGAACTAGTGGGAAAGGCTATGACAGATACAGAGGTGGAAGTTACCTAAGCAATGGAAGAGACAATGAAGATTATGCGGAATGTGGAATCTGTGGGATGTACGTGATTCCAGAGGGATACCTGAAAAGAGCTTTGTTTCCATGATGTGCCGCCTGATAGAGCTGATAGAAGAGAAGATCTGAGGCTTGGAGATGCAGGTGGAAACTCTGATTGGGTTTAGATGGGGGGGTCAAGCAGATGATGGAGCAAAGACATGAGGCGACTGAAGGGAAAAGCCCAGACTTGCAGATGGAAGTCGGACCAAAGAACTCTGAGGGGAGATTGCTGGGTGAGGAAAGTAGCCAGTGGAAGTATGTGACTGCAAGAACCAGGCACAGAACAAGACAGGCTAATGAAAGAGAAATAGAGCTCAGGAACAGGTTTGCGGAGTTGGAAAATGAAGAAGGGGCATGGCAGGCAGTAACTGAAGGTGGGAGGGCATGGAAGAAGAGAAGAGCAGCTAGTCCTATACAAAGTGTGGATGAGCCAATGGAGATACCACCAAATAAGAGCCTGAGGAGTATACAGAATGAGTTGCAGGACATTGCAAGGGACAATAGAAGATGAGAGGACTTACAGCCAGAAAGAATAGGGGATACAGCAGAGAATCACACCATCACCCGAAAATGGCAGGTCTATGTGATTGGGGACTCCCAACTGAGAACAGACAGGTCTGTAACCAGAGCTGATCCAGAGAACAGAAGAGTGTGGTGCCTGCCGGGTGCTAGGACACGAGATGTGGATCAGAGGATGAAGAGGAGCCTAGCAGGAGTAGAAAAGAATCCGATGATTCTCCTTCATGTGGGTACAAATGATATAGCTAGATTCTCACTGCAACATATCAAGGGAGACAATGCCAAGCTGGGGAAGACTGTTAAGGAAATTGAGGCTCAGGTGATCTTCAGTGGGATTCTGCCTGTCCCTAGAGGAGGACAACAAAGGTGTGACAAGATGATGATGATCAACGGATGGCTTAGGCAGTGCAGCTATAAGGAGGGCTTTGGGATGTACGGCCACTGGGAGACATTCATGGACAGAGGACTGTTCTCCTGGGATGGACATCACCTGAGTAGGGAGGGAAATGCATGTCTAGGATGGAGGTTGACACAACTGATTAAGACAGCTTTACACTAGGAATTTGGGGGAGATGGTTGGGAGACGCCAGGGTAATCTCCATGCCTGATTTTAATATTGAGAGGGAGGAAAATGAAGCAAGAATGGATACCGAAGTGGGTAGGAGAATGGATCTTAAGAGGAAGGGTAGTGCAGATTCCAGATACTAATAGGCGATACTGGCGGTAGAATGACTGCGCCAAATTGGGTGGGGAATGTGAGTGAAGCCGAACAGCAAAAATTAAGATGTTTGTACACCAATTCAAGGAGCCTGGGTAACAAAATGGAGGAACTAGAGTTACTGGTGCAGGAAGTGAAACCGAATATTATAGGGATAACAGAAACATGGTGAAATAATAGTCATGACTGGAGTACAGGTATTGAAGGGTATGTGCTGTTTAGGAAAGACAAAAATAAAGGCAAAGCTGGTGTAGTAGCATTGTATATCAGTGATGAGGTAGACTGTACAGATACTAGAAGTGATGGAATGGATAAGACAGAGTCTGTCTGGGTGAAAATCACATTGGGGAAGAAAGCTACTAGAGTTTCCCCTGGGATAGTGCTTGTGGTGTGCTATAGACCACCAGGATTCAATTTGGATATGGATAGAGACCTCCTTAATGTTTTTAATGAAGTAAATCTTACTGGGAAATGTGTGATTATGGGAGACTTTAATTTCTCAGATTTAGACTGGAGGACAAGTGCTACTACTAATAATAGGGCCCATATTTTCCTGGATGTGAGAGCTGACAGGTTCCTTCACCAAGTAGTGCTGAACCAACAAGAAGGGATACCATTTTAGATTTGGTATTGGTGAGTAGTGAGGACCACATAGAAGAACTGGTTCTAGGGGACAAACTTGGTTTGAGTGACCACGAGCTAATTCAGTTCAAACTAAATGGAAGAATAAACAAAAATAGATCTGCAATGAGGCTCTTTTATTTCAGAAGGGCTAACTTTAAAAAATAAAGGGAATTAGTTAGAGAAGTGGACTGGACTGAAGAATTCATGCATCTAAAGGCGGAGGAGGCTTGGAATTACTTCAAGTCAAATTTGCAGAAACTATCTGAAGCCTGCATCCCAAGGAAGGGGAATAAATTCATAGGCAAGAGTAATAGATCAAGTTGGATGAGCAAGCATCTGAGACAGGTGATTAAGAGAAAGCAGAAAGCCAACAAGGAGTGGAAGATGAGAGGGATCAGCAAGGAAAGCTATCTTTTGGAGGTAAGAACACGTAAGGATAAAGTGAGAAATGCCAAAAACCAAGTAGAGCTGGACCTTGCAAAGGGAATTAAAACTAATTGTAAAAGATTTTATAGACCTTTAAATAGGAAGAAACAAAGAAAGAAGAAGTGGGACTGCTAAACCCTGAGGAAGGTGTGTAGATTAAGGATAATCTAGGCATGGCCCAATATCTAAACAAATTTTTTGTCTCAGTTTTTAATGAGGCTAATGAAGAGCTTAGGGAATGAGGATATGAAGGTAGAAATTACTACATCCGAGGTAGAAGCCAACTCGAACAGTTTAATGGAGCTAAATCAGAGGGCCCGAATAATCTCCATCCAAGAATATTAAAGGAACTGCCACATGAAACTGCAAACCCATTAGCAAGGACTTTAATGAATTTGTAAACTCAGGGGTTGTACCGTGTGACTGGAGAATTGCTAACATAGTTCCTATTTTTTAAGAAAGGGAAAAAAGTGATCCAGCTAATTACAAGCCTGTTAGTTTGACCTCAGTAAGTATGCAAGGTCTTGGAAAAGAATTTGAAAGAGAAAGAAGTTAAGGACATTGAGGTTAACGGTAATTGGGACTAAATGCAATATGGTTTTACAAAAGGTAGATCATGCCAGACCAACCTGATCTTCTTTGAGAAGATAACAGATTTTTTAGAGAAAGGGAATGCAGTGGATCTAATTTACCTAGATTTCAGTAAGGCATTTGATACGGTCCCACATGGGGAATTATTAGTTAAATTGGAAAAGATGGGGATTAATTTGAAAATTGGAAGGTGGATAAGGAACTGGTTAAAGGGGAGACTACAAT
The DNA here is from genome assembly GCF_026122565.2 of Emydura macquarii macquarii. NCBI lineage: Eukaryota > Metazoa > Chordata > Testudines > Chelidae > Emydura > Emydura macquarii. Next base: position 39,647,087 of record NW_027132559.1, on the reverse strand, counting down.
GGGTCATACTGAAAGGTGAACTGCCAGGCTGGAAGGAGGTTACTAGTGGCATTCCTAAGGGATCAGTTCTGAGACCAATTTTATTTGAACTTTTTATTATTGACCTTGGCACAAAAAGTGGGAGTGTGCTCATAAAGTTTGTGGATGACGCAAAGTTGGTAGGTATTGCTAATACAGAAAAGGACCGAGTTAACACACAAGATCTGGATAACCTTGTAAACTGGAGTAATAGAAATGGGATGAAATTTAATAATGGAAAGTGGAAAGCCATACATTTAATGACTAATAATAAGAACTTTTGCTATAAGTTGGAGACACATCAGTTGGATGTGACAGAGGAGGAAAAGGACCTGGGTGTATTGGTTGATCACAGGATTACTATGAGCTGCCAATGTGATGTGACTGTGCGGTCCTAGGATGAATCAGGTGAGATATTTCCAGTAGAGATAGGGAGGTGTTAGTACCGTTATACAAGGTGCTGGTGAGCCCTCATCTGGAATACTGTGTGCAGTTCTGGTCTCCCATGTTTAAGAAAGATGAATTCAAACTAGAACAGATGCAGAGCAGGGCTATTAGGATGATCCGAGGAATGGAAAACCTGCCTTATGAGAGGAGACTCAAAGTTGTTTAGCCCAACCAAAAGAAAGCTGAAGGGAGATATGATTGTTCTCTATAAGTACATCAGAGGGATAAATACCAGGTAGGGAGAGGAGTTATTTAAGTTCAGCACCAATGTGGACACAAGAACAAATGGATATAAACTGGCCATCAGGAAGTTTAGACTTGAAATTAAAGGAAGGTTTCTAACCATCAGAGGAGTGAAGTTCTGGAACAGCCTTCCAAGGGGAGCAGTGGGGACAAAAACCATAACTGGCTTCAAAACGGAGCTTGATAAGTTTATGGAGGAGATGGTATGATGGGACAGCCTAATTTGGCAATTAACTTATCTTTGAGTACTAGCAGTAAATATGCCCAGTGGCCTGTGATGGGATGTTAGATGGGGTGGGTTCTGAGATACTACAGAGAATGATTTCGGGGCATCTGGCTGATGAGTCTTGCCCATATGCTCAGGGTTTAGCTGATCACCATATTTGGGGTTGGGAAGGAATTTCCCCCCAGAGGAGATTGGCAGAGGCCTGGGGGTATTTCGCCTTCCTCTGCAGCATGGAGCACAGGTCACTTGCTGGTGGATTCTCTGTGCCTTGAAGTCTTTAAACCATGATTTGAGGGATTCAATAACTCTGTCTTAGATTAAGGATCTATTACAGGAGTGGGTGGGTGAAGTTCTAAGGCCTGCGTTGTGCAGGAGGCCAGACTAGATGATCATATTAGTCCCTTCTGACCTTAAGGTCTATGAGTCAGTGGCATGGAAACAGAATGAAGAACTATAAATCTCAGCATATTAATGTGATATAAAATGACTATGGAAACACAGCCCCTTAGTCAGTTTTGAATGGTATTGGGACTGGAGCTGGGTGTGAAGCTCTATTTGCACTTGGTTTCCATTTTCACCCAAGTTTGTCTTTGTGCCTCTTGCCTGCTGCTCCATATTCTTGAAATGCCCTTACTATTCTGGTTTGAGAAGCAGGTGCCCTCTTCACTGTGAAATCCTTATTCAAAACACACATCTTCCATGAAATCCATTCTTCTTAGTGCATCACCTTCTGGTCACCCAATATTTTAAGTATGTGTATAGTACTCTTTTTACCATGGTAACTGAACACAGCACAATCTTTTATAGATTTATCCTCACAACACTCCTGTGAGGAAGGGAAGTAGTATTATCCTCATTTTACTGGTGAGACGTGAGGCCCAGAAAGACACACACTACACTTAAAACCCATGGTTGGCTGATGCCAACTGAGTTGGGCTTGCGCTGAGGGGCTGTTTAATTGTGATGCAGATATTCGAGCTTGGGCTGCAAGGTGGGAGAGTCCAAAAGGTCGGGCTGCCCCGGCCTGAACGTCTACATCACAGTTAAACGGCCCCTTAGCCCGAGCCCACGTCAGCTGGCACAGGCCAGCCTGGGGTGTAATTGCAGTGTAGACGTGCCCTAAGTCTCAGAGATTAGGTGTCTAGCGCCCACTGATTTGAAATCAAAGATAAGTAGGTGCTAAATAGCTTTGAGGATCTAAACTTAAATGACTTAGCAAAGATCACACAGGAAGTTGACAACAGAGCAGGGGTTGAAGCCAGGTCTCTTCAATCCCAGGCTAATACCCTAGCCATTGGGCTATTCTCCCTCTTGTTATGAATATTGTTGCCTATCTATCTTTTTAGATCATAAATTCCTTGGGACAGTGCCATTTCGTTTACCTTTTCTATACAGTGCTAATCATGGAACAGTGCTAAATTAATAAATGGTAACAATCTAAATAATTCTGTATTTTGAAATATCGAATGAATATAAACTCCCTCTTTTATTCATCCCTTGGTGCAGAAGAAGCTGATAAATACTGTTTCTCTCTTCCTATCTTTCTTGCAACTTATTAAGAAATATGTAAACACCCATCTACAGTGTGTTAAATATGACCACTGAGGAAAAGGAGTAGAATAGAGGACAAACAAGAAAGTGTTTCTTTTAATGTTATATAACAGTGCCAGTGGCACGTTCTGCTTTAACAGAAGAAAGAAAACAGCTTGTTAAAGCAGAAGGAACATAATGGTAAAGAAAAAAAATCAATGTAAAATGCCCTATATTATATTACTCTGCAATCAGGGGGTGGGGGCAGAGGGAGGGAACAGATGAAAGAACTGCAATAAGTGATGGAGGAAAGATGTAACTAGGGAAAGGCACAAATCATTAAAAGTCTGATGGATGCTAGAAACAATTCAACCCAGGTGAATTATGACTAAGAATTTGCTGCACAAGTTTGAGTGACATAAAGAACAGAGAGACAAGGTGAGTGAGGTCATATCTTTTATAGGCCCAACTTCTGTTGGTGAGAGACCTCTTCTTTAGGTCCTTCTTTAGGTCCATCAGGCTTTCACATAAGGTGAAGAAGTAAGCACACTACAGAACCCAGAAACCATGTTAAATAGTGTTGAAGTCCACCTACTGACACCTTTTTCATTAACAAACTATTTACATGAATATAAACATAGAACACTCAGTGTGAGGAAGATGGAGGAACTGAGCCCCTTAAACCTGATTTTTTCAAGTATTTTTAGAAAACCAACATTTTCATATACAGCTATGCCAAGCTTCCATTGAAAGCTATACTTATTGCTAGTACTATTTTTAACTAATGAAAACACATATTTCTTTATTTTGCTGAACTAATGCATAATCTGCCATTGACTCATCATAGTTATATAATAATGCAGAAAAGGCAAAAGTGTTCAATATATATTTCTATTCTGTATTTGGGAAAAACAGCTAATGTAGTCATGTCATATGATAACCCTTTACATTGCATTAGCATCTCATGGGGATGTTAAGTAGCAACTAATAAAGGTAGATATTTTTAAATCAGCAGGTGAGGATAACTTTCATCTAAGAGTTTTAAAAGAGCTGGCTGAGCAGCTCACTGGACCATTAATGATGATTTTCAATAAGTCTTGGAATACTGAAAGAAAACTAATGTTGTGCGAATATTTTAAAGGATAAGCAGCGTGACTTGGGTAGTGATTGGCCCATCAGTCTGATATTGATCCTGGGCAAGATGATGGTGTGGCTGATGCAGCACTTGATTAATAAAGAAATAAAGCAGGGTAATATAATTAATGCCAATCAACATGGGTTTATGTTAAATAGATCCTGTAAAACTAACCTGATATATTTTTCTGATGAGATTACGAGTTTCGTTAATAAAGGTAACAACGTTGAAGTAATATATTTAGACTTTTGTTTAACAAGTGGTCAGGATCTGTTTCATGCTATATCACATCCTAGATATGGGACATAACCCCAACTGCAAGTAGTAAATATTATTGTTTGACATCTGAGTACTCTCTACTTGTGAATTAAAATGTCACCAAGAAAGACAAATTCATAGAGAAAACAAAAAGGGTGATGCCTTTTACCCCTATATGAACACAGAGTGGTATGAGAGAGACCAAGAACAGGCTACAGTGTCTCTTCCACCATCCTCTATTCTCAGTGTCAAATTTTCTTTCAAGTGCCTTATCCTCCCGAGAGCTCTTTAAAAGTGGTATAATCAGCCTTCTATTTCCTGAAGGAAAAGGAAGAGTTGAAAACTGATGTATTAGTATTGAGGAAAAAAGAAGCTGAACAGCTAATAGATGAGTTGGAGGACAAAATGAATACTGTGAGTAAAGACACTTGCAGCACACAAAGATTGAAATGGAAAGTGGGGAAGTAATTTCTGGATTGTAATGAAAGAACATGCTTTGCTGAAATTTAAAAAAAAGAAAGAAAAAAAGCACCTGGGAAACAATTGTAACTGTGAGGCTTTGTTAGCCTCGCAAGGGTACTGAAAGAACTGAGTAAGCTGCAGGGATACCAAAAAAATTGGAAAGTTTGGGTTTGATTACTTTATTGTCCAATGAGATTTGAGTGTGCATTGTAGTTTGTATCCTGTTGAACAGATGAATATCCAGATTACACCTAACTATAAATTATGCTGAAGTGACACATACTGCAGAATTTATTATTGTTATTTTCTCATGAGATGATTATAGATAAAATGAAAAGTAAAATATTTGTTGGAATCAATGAATTCCTAAGTGTCTAGATATTCCATATTCTCAGCTATATTGATATGGCTCAAGCTAGAAATCCAACTTTTCAGATAGGTGGTCTGAATTAGGAGGCAATGAGCCAAATTTATTTCTGGTGCAAGTCCACAGACTGCAGTGGGGCTACACCAAGAATGAATTTGGCTCAATATAATACTTTTATGCTCAACACATCCCTGGTTAGTTCTGAAAGATGCTCAAGTCAGTCTTTTTTAAATGGCTTTAATGATCGCAGAAACTTCCTAAACCTTATTCATCACTATCTCTGACTGAAAATAATATGAAATTTGGAAGAGTATTGGACAGATAGAAAAACTAGTGTACAAAAGATTTTCTTCTGATGGTTGGCCTTAATTGTTGCACACACATATTAGAGGGGCAGAGTACAGCCAGAGCAGAGGAAAAGTGGCCTCGTGATTCAAAAATGTATTAGAACACTGGACACTTGGGTTCACTTCTAGATTCTGCTTCAGAATTCCTGGATGACCTTGGACACATTGTTTAATCTTTCAGTGTCTCTGTTCTCCATCTATAAAAGGGAGGTAAAATACTTCCCTACCTCTCAGGTTTTTCTTGTGAGGATAAATTCATTAATGTGTGTGAAGTTCTTCAATAATATAATGATGGGAGCCATACAAATAAAGAGAGAGTTCCTGATTGTCCTGTATATAACTGGCAACTTAATATTCTTTATTTTAGTGGCAAGATCTCAGATTTAATCTATGATTTTAACAATTTGATTTACAATGACCTCTTACCAGTTGTGTTTCCACTTCTCCTAGCATCTTAGGTGTCAAAAGTCATTCCATATCACTGGAAGGATATTTGTCCCTCCATAAGCCTCTCAAATGATTTGTAAAATCTAGGAATCATAATTTATAATTGGTTCTCTAAATATAAAGAAGGAATTGTAAATTTGGGGAGAAATGTGTTTGAATTCCTTATATCCCCACCCCTGTAATTTCTGACATTGCACTGTCTGCTCTCCCCCCTATATCTGATACTATATCCAACAACAGCAGCAGCGAAATAGTTAATTTTAGCATTTCAACTATCATCAGGGGAAGGGCCAAAAGAAAAGGCTTTTCAATCCTTGTGGACCTATATCACGACACAAAATTAGTTTTGGAAGCCCATGTCTCATCCATCTCCCCTCCCCCCCCAAAAAGGAGAGTGGTTGAAACCCACCTGACAGTTATGATTCCCCAGATTGAGCATCATTATTTTTAAGCACTGATGTGCCACTCAGGAGACCATGGGTCAATTCCTGACTCTGTCAAGGACTTTGGGTGTAATCTCTCTGTTACTCTGTTCTCCACTTATAAAATGAAGACATTTATATTGATCTGTCTCACAGGAGATGTGAGGATAAACTGGGAAATAGATGCCATGGCAATGTGGGCCGTATAAGTACCTACAGAAATAATATGAGAATCTCTTAGCACAAAACCAAGGAAAATACAAGCTATTGCTAGTTCTCAGCCCAAAGCTTTAAAAATTGTTTGTCTTGGTTTTGTCTCAAAGCTATCAGAGAGATGAAGCCCCCCATGTTGTATTTTATGTTTAGCATAATAATCACACAGTTAGTATTACAACTCCAAGAGGAGAGTTTGCATTTCAATATTTTTAGTACCAAATTTTAAAGGAAATTTTGCAGTGCCTACAATAACATAGTGGTGGAACACTGCTGTAATCCTAAAGCATGATTTATATGTGGATTAGTTGCAGTTCAGTTTAATTGCTACCAATGGGTATTGCAACGAAAACTGGCAGAGGAGGAATGACAAAAACATGGCTTTGGAAACAAGGAGGGAATTCTTATCAGGAGAAACTCTAGGTACATTCTTTTCAGAAGTGCTCTAAATATAGTTTATTCTTTGGACTTGAAAATGTAGGGACTCTGTATTCGCAGTCAAATGCACACACATCCCATATGCATCCACATCCCAAATTCCACACACACAAATCCCTAATCCAAGTGAAGCAGATTCATTGATGTGCAGGGAGTCCCTGAGAGTGGTCCTTACTTGTGCTGCGCTTGGATGGCCTCCATAGTGTTTTACAGAGGTGCAGAATAGCTGGGACATGGGCCCAACTTGGCCAAGCCACCCCTCCCTTCTCCAACCTGTCCCACTTCAGATGCTCTACCTTCATCCTTCAAACACAGGTTAAGTCCAGGGATCTGGTGAAGCCAGGTCTGCATGGGTATAGAGACACCCCTGTGCTAATTCTCTGGCATAAAGGTGTGGCAAGGCAATGATGCACTGGATCCATAGAGAAGAAGGGAACAAGCCTCTGGGGCAGCAATGACCAATACCAGTGAGCAATTGAAAAGAAAAATATTTCAGATATTCCTACGCTGCAGTTGTGCAAATTAATAAATAACACAAGACCTCACTGTAAAAGAACAAAACAAAACAAACATAGTTAACTAGCTTAATAGAAAGATTGGATTGTTCTTGTTCCATAGAGCAGTATTTGCACTTAAATAGTATTAAGGGCAGGTGTAGGCAAAGTGTTACCCCTGGCTCACATGAATACCACAAGTTTTCCTACAGAGCCTATGCCCACCCTCAATGATGTGCAGCCTGCTGAGATTAGAGATCAGTAATGCAGTTCTCCATCTTGAGGCAGATTTCCGCAATTAGGGTATCTAAAATAGGTCTCACTGTGATCAGTTCTCTCTCAGCAATGGAAACCTTGTAAAAGTGCACACTTTCAGTTTTGTTTTCAACAGTTCTCATATTTGTTAGTTATAGCAGTGGCTTTGGAGGAGTTTTGCAGGGATGCTCTTTTGGATGTTCTCCACATTAACACAAGTTCCTGACTTCTTACCCTTTTTGTAAGTGATATTTTACAGGACGTATTGTCTTGTGGTTTCAGTGGGGAGAGGGGACTTGGGTGCAGAACTCCTGTTTTCTGCTCCTAACTCTGACACTGACTTGTGCAAATTTGGGAGTGTCGCTTCATTTCAATGTCTCATTTTCCACACCTGTAAAATTAGCTTAATATTCACCTGCCTCAGAGGCTGAATATTATAAGGCTTAGTTAACATATTTGGAGAATTATTTGAGATGCTCAGGTAGAAGGCACTGGAAATGTACAAAATTTGCCCCATATTTGGAAATGAATATTTCTTCCACAATTTCAGTACCGTCAGCTAGGTAATTTGCTATAAAATCACAAAATGACACAGAATCATAAGTGCAGTGAGGTTGCTACACCCACATTGTGCGAGGATAGAATCTTCATACTGAGGTTTCTGCAGAAATTAGAATAGATTGTAGATTCTTCTCATCAGCCATAGAGCCTCACTCTTATTCCAGATGATGGTGGTACTGGGCTTTATTCCTTATACCTGCATAATGCATAACATATCAGTGCGTGAAATGCAAATGCAAATGGCAGAAAATGGCAAAAGGACAGTGCACGTGGAAGGCCTAGTACTTGCATAGTTGGACCTACCATAGAATCACAACATGTGAAATGATAACAATAGTGTTCCGGATCCCTTTATCTGAAAGGAGAAAAGACCATCCCCATTCTCCTTGGTGGTGAGGTAGACACAACATTAGCTATTATGTCCTCAAGCCATTCATGGAGTCCTATTTTTGCTCCTTTCCCTGAAAATACCTTGGATTCTCCCTTCTGATGCTGCTGCAGTCCTTCAAAGGCTGCTGTTCAAGGACATAGGCTAGAATATCAATTTTTGACATGCAACTTACGTTGCATGGGTTTTTTGAGACACTGGATCCACCTGAATGACATTTCACTAGCCCAACTGTTAATCCTCCTTTACATAGTGGTGTATCAACGGTCATTCCAGAAACCACCTATACAGTTGCTCTGCTCCAGTACTGGGCTTAAAATGCCCTCTTAATAAAATGCATTAGCAAGAAGAATATGCATCTGTAAACAGGGTCTGATTGAGCTCACCCCTGCTGAGCTAGCTGGGAGGGCAAAAGGCTTCAGGACCAGACTGTATTTGCATGAGCACAGCCGCCCTGCCTAGGTGCTCAGCATGATGGGACTGCTTTGCCCAAATGATCCCTTTGGCTGGTGTTGGGTTACAAATCACTTTAGTGTTAACTGCAGGGGTAATGAAATGATGAAATGAATAAAGGGCAGCAGAACTGTGCTTAGCCTGTTCTGATGGAAGGGGCACTCTCATCTGAACAGAACTGGCTATGCAAGGGGATTGGATGGCCGAGCCCTTGAAGGTTGATGGGGGGGGGGGGGCAGGGATAGGTATTCCTGCCTGGAAGTGTGGGCTTTGTCTAAGTGTTCCAGGGATGGTTTAACCTTCCTCTCAAAAAGAAAGCTAATTAAGATTCCATCATTGTTTTGTTAAGTGTTCGCTAGATGCTGACATCATCTGCTGTGGGACAGTGTGTCTGCCATGCCTCAGCACTGAGGTTTCCCCACTAAGAACTGACAGTCAACAAGAGCTTGGTGGAACCTTGAAAGATCGACTTGCAGAAGTCATAGTAGAAGCAGCTGGTAGCCGAAGGTGACAGTGTGCAGCAGAGTGGCCAGCAGAGAGGCTTTCAAAGCAGCTGGCGGACCACGAGCAGCCAGCAGGGCGGCTGACAGAGTGGCAGGTGGTGAGGCTGACAGACTGGCAAAGGTGCAGCGGGGGTGACTGGTGGGTCAGGCAAGGTGCTTTCTCCTTCCTCCTGCCCAGCATGGTGGGAGGTGAATTCACTCAGATGCACCTCCGAGCGCTAGGCCTTCACTGACCAAGGACAACAACTGTGTGTGGGGAAGCAAGAAGGAAGAGGCAAAGAACACTGCCCAATGTACTCTGGGGTAGGGGTTTTGCTCATGATTTTTATGTTTATGACTCCTGCTTGTGCTTTTTCCCAAACTAAAGCCGAGGTACTTCCTTCCTTTTATTAAAAGGTCTTCTTTCTGCACACAGACTCTGTGCTTGTGAGAGGAGAAGCATCATCTTTTGGAGACACCCAGGGGGTGGTGTGTAATTTCCCAGGTGACTAGGTGGGGGATCAAGTTAGTTCTGTTATATTGTTGAAAAGATATTGATTGCTGCCAGCTTCACCTGGCAGCAGGGTTACACTTCTGTGGTTGCAGTTAACATCAGGAAAAAGAAAAAGCATACTGGTTGTTGACAATAAAATAGATCTGCATATGCCCCCAAAAGAAGATGTTCTGAAGGTTTTTGGTTTGTATTAGAGTATAGGTTTCAAGAAGGAGGCAGGTTTACAAATGTTCAAATAATGGGCTTTGACAGCTAATTTGGTTACCTTTCTCTACCCATTTGGGTTGGTCACTCAGAAAGTCGGTGCTGATGATAAGTCATCTGTCATCTAGCTACTTTCACATACAGGGAACTGACACTGCTTGTTACAAATACATCCAAATTACTCCGTAGCTAGAACACTGCAGGGAAACATGGTTCAATTCCAAGTGTTTTTGTACATAGTGCGTGAAAGGTTGTCACTCAAGTTGTCTCTTCAGCATAAAATGTGCAGCAAATAAGATTGTACCTTTCACATTCAGCAGCCCAGTGTTTACAAATGAAGGGCCCGATCCTGCAAACCTGCACCTAAGGGACAGAGCTGCAAGGCTCTGATCCTGTGTCACTAAAATCAGTGGCAAACCTTCCATTCTCTTCAGTGGTGCAAGATGAGTCTCTAAGCAAGTAGTCCAGTTGAAATTAGTGTGAACATTTGTTTGCACTCTGTTGGAGGCCCCGTACAATTTGAGTTGCTTAACCACTGTCCTACAGGCCTAGCATAGTTTCAGTTGCTTGCTTGGCTATTCTGACCCCTGTAGCATGACATCTTCCAGTTGGCAGAGACTGAATAACCTTATAGAGGTCTCAGTTTCTGCATAGCACAGCACATAAAACACAGATAATGTATGCTTGCAGCTGCACATAGATAACGGTGATGGGAACAAGAAGTTATCCTTGAACGTCTGGGGGTACACTGTTTCATTGCCAAAGGGCATACTTTTACTCCAGATGTTGTTTTGGCGACCCCAATTATCACGGTGAGAATGGAATGTAGTTAAGGGTGGAAAACCAATGCAGGTAATTAGCATATATGATAACGAGTAGAGAGGTAATTAGGTGAAGGTTGTTTATGGAAGGGTATAAGTCACTACTTAGACAAAGGGGGGGCGCTCCATCAACATCTGGCTCCACGGGAGGTGCTGCCGGTTGGATCAGAGGATCCACTGACTCCCTGGCAGGGCCCCTGAAGGAAGCCGTTCCTGTATACAGCCTTCTGCGTAATTGCTTAGCTCTCCAGGCTTAGTGAGTATGCTATATTGTAGTTAATTTTAGGCTTTGTATCTAACTAGTATATTTATAGAAAACCTTGCACATTAAACCTTATTGATCTGCAAATTGGGGGTACCATGTCTCACTGGTATCCACACTGATAACAAAGTGTCGAGAATCAACACACTCATGTAAGAGTTTACAGCATCAGGCCCAGAATCTGAACCCGTATCTCTATAGGGAAAACTGTCAGCAACCATGAGATATCTACTTCTTTCTACCCACCTATATATTTCTGGTACAATGATCTCTGTAGCTTCTCTGAGACAGATAGAAAACATCCTGTTACCACATATAGGCAGGCAGAGAATACTATCTCTGGGGATATATAATATGTTCCCTATATTGCCTTTTGTCTCAAATATAGACTGTAGTATTATCTTACAGCTCTGTACAGTAAGGGCCCCAAATGCTACAGGCTACCTAGTGTTATTTGAGTGTTTAAAGGCCATTAATGAAGAGCATTACCATTTCTTTTCTTTCATGTGCTATCTCCACACCATTATGATTTACAGAACTGGAGGATGTGAATATCAGTAAGCAGAAATCTTTTGTAGGGTGATGTTGAAACCTATTGGAGGCATGAGGCTTTTGTCTATCACCAAAGTAAGTTTTTCCTGAGCTTAGGATGCAGGACCACAGCCAAATATTAATAAACAAAAGTTGGTGTGTAAAAATGAAGTTGCAATATCTAGCAAAGCTGTTGCCACTGGAAATCTTTCCATTGCCTTTTGAAATAAATTTGTCATGACAACTTTAACAAAACTCACTCCCTTGATCTTGGTGAGCAGGGTTAGCATCATCGCTACTGACAAAATAGCCTAATTTATTGCAATGGTTATAGTCTTATTTTTCTCCTCCTGATAGTTAGGAATAGACAAAAAGGTTTAGGCTAAAACAATTGAATCTTTTACTTCGCCCAAAACGCATTTAGGGTTGAAAAGGTTTGATTTACTAATTCTTGTCCATTTTTATCTTCACTGATTTAACCATTTCTTGGTGTCATCTAGACTTGGGATCAAATCCACAAGAAACTGGGAGATGAAAAGTTCTGAAAGTCTTACAATTGTCTCTACGAATTATATCTTGAAATATTCAAAGCTACTCTTGCCAGCATTTTCTCACACATAGAGGTTTTTTACAGGGTTGGACGGAATATGGGTTTGAAGAAAAAAATTCTTTAATGACCTGAAAATCTAAAGGGAATCCTACAGAAAGCAGAAATATGGATGCATTATTAAGGGGGAGTACATAAGAATAGCACAAGCACATAGGGACAAAATCAGAAGGCTAAGAACAAAATGAGTTACTAGCCAAGGACATAAAAGTCAACGAGAAGAGGTTTTTAAAATACATTGCAATCAAGAGAAAGAAAAAAGAAAATGTAGGTCCCCTACTTACTTGGGAAAGAGATTTAATCATTAATGACCTCAGAAGGCTGAGGTGATTCCAGTTCATAGGACCTGGTTCTCCTGGGGGACTTCTATCACCCTGACATCTGCTGGAAGAGCAATACAGCAGAGCACAAACAGAGCCATAAATCTATTATCAGAAGACTGCAGAAAGCTATAAAAATCAGTGTTTCAACATGTATATGATTGACTTTTGATTAATTACGATTTGGCATAAAATCTCCCTCATTATCTGAAACTGAATGATCAATACAGATACACTGTTTTACATTACTCAGATGTTTATTTTAACATTCTGACTACATCAGGAGAGGGGGAAAGACACACACATTAAAAACTGAATACGATAACAAAGGAACCTTTATTCTGTTACACATAAAAATATCTGAGTTGTTTTTAATGTCTGGAAATGACAATTCCAAAATTTGCTAAGATGTTTTCATCTGATCTGTCCTTGCTTCTGGATTCTAAAAATAGTTTACTTGAAAAAAAAATGTTCAACTTACCACTGCCTTTCCTAACATTAGCATAACAATCAAGATTGCTTTGCTTCTGCAGCTGTTCCTATATACATTCCCTAACTTACAGCAACAAATCAAAAGTTTTTAAAGCTAGAAGGGCTTTTGATTGCATTTTAAAAGTGACGACCTCAAACTTTGATTTCATCCAATAATTGATTGGTCCTGCTCTGGTTCATCATGTGGCTACCTTTAAATGCAATCCCAAGGGAGACGTTCCATAAAACATGATGGAGCCTTGAAGGACTGTATGATCTGTACCATCACCTAGCTCAGGATATAACTGCCAGCCAGTGACAGTGCTAAGATGCCCAACAGCAGAGAGTCGCACATGCTGAAGGCCAGAAACATTTTCAGGAATCCATTATTCTCCCAATAAATCAACATGCTTATGCTTTAAAATGATAAATATCACTGCAGAGGAGATGGACAGATTGTCACATAGTACATGCCACTACTACGGTACAGTAGCTTTAATTATATGCAGTGCCTCGGATGTTTAGTATGCATTAATGGATAGCTTCAGTCAAGTGACCTGTCCTTTTTTTCCTCGACAAATAAAAGTTTTATTGTGCCATCCCCTTTTTCTATGGAAAATGTATGAAAAGGTGAAGACACCATTAATAAATTGAAGGTGAAACAAAACAGTTAATTTCACAGCAAGGTAGACAAACTTTATTTCTCATGAGATGGAAAGGATCGTCTTGTGATTAAATCATTGCAATGGGAGTCAGGGACATTGGCTTCAATTCCTGGCTGGTCATGGACTTCTTATGAAACTTTGGGCAAGTAATTTATCCTTTCTGTGATGCATTTCCCCATCAGTCTTTCTTATGTCACAGAAGTGTTTTGTTGTAAGGTTCAATTCATTTTTATGTCTCGTAGGGTGATAAGAGCCGTATAAGCACCTACTGCAAACAGCTAGATAGCTGTAGTACCAATGATAAGTATGGTATTGCCCCTTGACAGCTAAATATTAATGGTAAAGATGTTACAGTCTTAAAAGAAAGAATGTGTGATGAAAAACAAAATGCTGAGGGCGGGACTGCTACTGTAAGTGGCAATTACTCAACGCGCCCAATGTATTCTGCTAATCACAGCGTACTATGAATCTCCTTTTTCCCAGCTGAGAAATGCCACCTAGGAGTAATGACAAAAGCGTGGCACTTGTCTAGCTACAGCTAATAATTTGAAATTTCTCTGTCAATGTGACGTCCGTCATATAATGTGGATTGTCCAATGCATAAGTCCCCATGTCATGTCATGAGGGTGGCGTGCAGTTAACAAGCTGATGTCTTGACAGATGATTTGTTATCATTCATGGTACAGCCAAGAGGTCACAGTCATGGACCAGGGCCCCACTGATAAGGCACGCTACACATATCTAACAAAAAGAGAGTCCCTGCCCTGAGGAGTGCGCAGTCTAAGGGTGAGTTGCTGTGCTACATTTCTAAGAGGCACAGAACTCACAGTCCAGGGAGAGAGAGAGTGTGTGTGTGTGGGGGGGGGGGGGGGAGGAGGAAGAGGGGGCTATGTTGGTTTAAAGCTGTCATTGTAATTTCCTGATTGTGTACCAGGAACCTCGATGTAACTTACACACACCTGGGGGCCTATGTTACAGCAGCCTCCCCAGTCTGCCCTGCTCCTCCTGCTCCCATCCCACTTCCTAGTATGCCTCCTGTGCCACAACTTCAGCTTTATAGCTTTATTCCACATTGCCTGTGCTGTGGAGTGAGACTACAACACTTGCATGCACATAAAAGGGCCGGGGGGGGGGGGGGGGGGGGGGAGCTAACCCTACGTGTGTATGTTAAGTATTATGAATTATTTTTGTTACAGCATACTATAGTTAAAGCACAATTGTGCATGAAAGCTGATAGTAACAGAACAGACCGTAAGAGATGGTAACTATAGGTCAGTCAGCCTGAAATCAGTTCTGGGGGAAATAATGGAAAAGATGATACAGGCTTTAATAAAGACCTAACGGCTAGGAATATAATTAATGCCAGTCAACATGGTTTTATGGAAATTTGGTCTTGTCAGACAAACCTGATCTAATTCTTTGATGCGATTACAAGTTTGGCTGATAAAGATCACTGCATTAGATTTAATATACAAAGATAGACTTTTCTAAGGGGTTTGACATTCTGCTTAAAAAATTAGCACTGTAAGGTATCACTAAAGCACACATTAAATGGATTAGGAACTGGCTAACTGACAGATCTCAAAAAGTAGTGGCCAATAGAAAATCATCACTGAACGGGGCTGTTTCAAATGGGGTTCCCCAGGGATTGTCTCCAAGCCTGATACTACTCAACATCAACAATGATTTGAAATAACTATAAAATCATGGCTGAAAACATTTGCAGATGCCATCAAGATTAGTTGAGTGGTAAATAACAGTGAAGACAGGGAAGTCACAGAGAGCAATCCTGATGGTTGTATAAGCTGGGCCCCTTTGAAAAAAAAAAGTGTTTTAGGACAGTCACATCCAAACTTACACATGTAGGAACCAGGCCATTCCTATAGATGGGAACTGTATCCTGGAAAGTAGTGATGCTGGAAAGGATTTAGAGGGTAACAGGGGACATGAGCTCCCAGTACAGTGCTGTGGCAAAAAAAAGTTAATGTGATCCTTGGCTGTATAAAGAGTAGTGAGTGGGATCACAGAAGAACTTCAAAAATGATTCAAGGGCTGGAGTAAATGCCCTACAGTGATAGAGTTAAAGCGCTCGATCTGTTTAGCTCATTAACCAGAAGATTGAGGGGTGATGCGAATACAGTGTATCAGTACCTTTATGGGAAGAAAAATGCTGGCTCTTTACACGACGGGAGGCATAATAAGAAGCAGTAGCTGTTAGCTGAAATTCAAATAAAAAATTAGGCACAAATGTTGAAGGGTGAAGGTGATTAACCATTTGAACTATCTAGTACAACCCCTTTGGGGTTTAGAGAGCATGACTTCTTTAAATCTTGGTCCTGTGGGGAGGAAGTGCTGCTTGGTCTAGGACAAGAGGAAGAGCTATTTTTTGGGCGGGAGGAGTGGGGATAGAGGGAGCGCGATGAGTGGGGGGGTGTGTCTGGAGCTCCAGCCAGCCAGGCTACAGCAAACAGGCCTTCACAGAGTGAAACAGCTGAGAACCTGCCTGAGGCCTGGAAGGGACAGAGCAGCCAACCGGGACACCCCAGGACAGGAGCCAGGAGGGGCACCATGCCAGGGACGAATCGCCCAAGAAGGACAAACCAGAGCTAGACCCAGTATCAATGCTGGCCAGAGCTGTACGGGGCCGCGGGTGCTGACCTTGCATTGGGAATAAGGAGGGAGGCTGTAGCTAGATAAGTGGGGAGGTTGTTGCTCTGTGTGGGTTTGCAGAGAGCTGCAGAAGAGGGCACCGGAGGGGTTTGTTGGGGAAAGTTTGCTCGTGCCGAAGACGATCAGGAGCACCCAAGACTCACCACTGGACTGAAACATTGCCCAAGACGCCTGAACACTGAGTGGAGATGCAGTGTTTAGGGTCTGGCCTTTCAGACTGTGGTACCACAGGGCCTGTGGGACCTTGTGCTCAATGTAACCCTGTTTTACTGCTCCTTCCACCCAGCTTTTCCCGTTTTTTTCCCTCCATTCATCCCTCTGTGAATAAATGTTTCCCTTTCCTATATTCCCTGTACTCTCCCACGGTGTGTACTCTCCTGCTGTGTTCACTCTGGGGGTTTGGAACAGGTGCCCCTGGACTAGACAGGCTTTTCCCAGCTGCATTTCTGCATGCACCTTTTCCTGGTTGGCGCTGCCTGCGAAGCAGACTCCAAGGGAAGCATTGGATTCGCCATCTCTTAGGGTAGTTGCTACACAAAAATAGACACCCACAGTTGGCCTGTGTCAACCAACTCGGGCTCAAGGGGCTCAGGCCCAAGCCTGAAAGTCTATACAGCAGTAAAACAGCCCTGCCGGCTGAGCCCTTTCTTCGTGGTGTAGACATACCCTTAATGTCTTCATTTCAAGGCTGGATGTCTTTCTGGAATATATGCTTTAGCCAAATACAAGTTTCTGGGCTTAATACAGGTGTAACTGGGTGACATATAATGGCCTGTGATACACAGGATGTCAGACTAGATGATCTAATGGTCCTTTCTGGCCTTAAACTATTTGAATCTATGAATTCTATGAATCTAGGACATGGTGAAAAAAAGGAAATAATAGAAGGCCCTATTCTGAACTCCTGACTTCAATGGGACTACTGCTATAAGGAAGCACTATTCCTTGTCCAGGCTTGCCTAATCAGGTCCTAAGAGATTTTTCACATTGGATATGATCATCTAGAAAAGTATGGTATAAACAAAGGAAGTTGCAGATATTTTCTAGCCTGTCCATTACAAATTCTAGGTGTACCAGACTAGTGGATTTTTTTATTTTCTGAATTAGTGGCATGCCTGTGGTAGACAAAATAACTGAAACTCACAAATGCGGCTATAATGACTGTGCTCAATCAATATGCTAAGGAAATATCCAGGAGAGACATAAGCCAACTTTCCTGAGAGATGAGCAATCTGTAGCAATCATGAAAAGAAATGTTAAAAAATGTAAGTATCACACATACTTAGTTTAATCACAGCTTCTGATGATGGGAGCCAGGACAGAGAGTTGTTTGTGCCCTGTAAGAGCTAGAGAAATGTATTATAGGCACTTTAAGATTACTGTGAAAGGGGCAAATACCATTCAGGCAAATGGAGAATGCATTAATATTCTGCTCCTGTATTTGTCCAGGAGAAATTCTGTATTGGAAGGAGAATGTTCAGGAAGCAGTTTTTGTTTTATAACGCAGATGAAATCCTGCACTGAGCCATTAGACTCCCTCCAGTTTAGGCAGTTTTGGACCTAACAATGGCCCTGAACCTGTAAGGGGCTTAACACCCACTGGGAAATACCCAGGGGAATTGTGGTGCTCAGTTTTATGTCTTTTAATTAAGTAAGAGGTCTTTTATTAATGAGCAGTTATACCAAGTCTTGCAGTTTTAAATGACAGCACCAAAAAGCCAAGAGCCTTTAATCAGCTGGGAAATGCAAGAAATAATCACTGTGAAATACTCTACATGGAAATGTCATTTTTCTAATGAAAATGAATAGTTCAAACAAAGGGAAATTGATAAATAGATGCTCTTATTAGGCATTATAGACACAAAAATCTTAATTACTGGAAAGAAAATGCCCATCTTGATTAGGGCTCAGCATGAATGCTGGCAGAAAAAAAACCCAATGTTTTGGCTGTAAACAGAGGTCATTGATAAAGAATCATTTGGGAGACAAACTAAATGCACCCCCCCCGGCCATTTTTTATAGGACCCTTTCACAGTAGATGTGTACTTCAATTCCAGAATAATAATTTCATCAAAATTGTATTGATTTTCTTGTCACGGCGCTAGCTCTTCAGTTGATGTCAGTTGGCATAGCTCAACTGAAGTCAATGGCACTACACCACTATTCAGCAGCTGGGGCATCTGGTCAACTCAGCGATGTTCAGCCATGGTGTAATTGCATTAAGGGTATGAATATGGACCAAAATTCAGTTGCAGCTTTTGATGAAATAGTCCAGTTTTTACTTGTAATGGCTTCATTGGTGACTCCTATAATACAGGATGAAGGGACCACAATTTCTATAGTATATGGGTCCTTGTTCTTTAAATGGTCAGGCCTCATTACATGTAGCAAGCCACAGTACTGACTGCATAGGTGAGCTTGCCCATTTATTAAGATGCTTGTCTCCCACATGCTTAGTGGCCCTGGCATGAATTACAAAAACAGAAACAAAATTAAATCACTAGTAGAACACAAATGCACCATTGCTAGCTCTCACAGCCAGCCCAGGAGGTTTTTAATTTTTTTAGCTGGCCAAAATGATTTCACACTGTCCCGCTGACTGAAGGAGGAAAGGCTTGAGTTAAAATACATTTTTTCAGTTCACTCAGTCTCTACTTTTATGTATTTAATTATTTATTTACCCCCACCCTCCCCCCCCCCCAAAACCGCAAATTTTGCAGCACTCTTCATTGTGCATGAAATTAAACCTAGGTGGATTTCTACTTCACTGGGTTCCATTTAAGTGAAGTGAAAGACTCAGTATCAGGGTGAACTAAGGCAATTTATTTAGACAGCAGTCAGGTCTTAAGAGGAGTGAGTACGCTGTCCATCGCTTTTCTCACTGATCCATATACCAGCTGCATTAGCTTGCTTCCACTGCCATTGTAAAGGGCAATGGCTTCGTTAAACAACCCCTATTTATAACAGAGATCTGCCTAGTCAGGCGAGCGGGGAATTCATGGGAACCTTTGCTTTTCTAAATTAAAATGATGACTAATTAAAATATATATAGTACTGATGCTACATATATTTCAGAAGTTGTATATAGTGCATGCAGTGTAGTGTTCTCTTTAGACTTTGTTTATGTATGCTAGAGACAATTATAGTTGCTTTTAAGAAGATTAAAAATAAGGCTAGGGGCTTTTTTAAAAAAAATATAGAAATGGAAGAATTTTTTTAAAGCGTTCCTGTATTGGCTTGTCCTTTAAATAGTATTGTCAGAGCTTTCGGGGCACTTATTTTACAAAAGCAATTTATAAGTTATGTGCCACTAGACGCTTACTAAGGCAGATAAGGAGCGAGAAGCTGATTTAAGGAAGGTTTGCCAAATTGAAAACTGTGGCTGGGATTAGAAACAACAGAATAGGAAAAAAAAAATGGATCTAGGCAGTGATTTCCCTTCCTGCCTTCCTTTTTTTTTAAAAAAGGATAAGCTAGAGCTGTGAAACTGAGCTAGCCAGAGACATACCTTGTCTAACCAGCTTTCCTGACCTGGGACCAGCAGGAATTGTTTTATTTAAAGGATCCCAGAGGAAAACCTTTACTTGGCTGATGAAGATTCTATAAAGACACATATTTCTTGATCTGCTTCTTACTGCAAATGGCTGATGTGCGTTTCCCTGGCTGTCTTTTATGCAGGCTAGGCATGCGCTGAGCACACCCTCCAGATCAGGCCAGGCTGGTGATAGGCAGGGGACTGTTTAGTTCGTGAAGGCTGCAGACTTAGGCAGGAGTTGGGCATTGTACATGCCTGCCAACAGAAACACAGGCTTGGTCTACACTTACCCAGCGATTTGGCGGCAATTGACAGGAGTTACGCAAGCTACGCAGAGAAGCTTGTGTAACGCCCGTCGGCTGCTGTACTGCGCGGTGTCTTCAGTGCACTATACAGACACTGCATGGCTCCAACTACACCGCTATAAGCCTTATGCCTCTCGTGCAGATGGCGTTATTATGTCAATGTAGTAGGGCATCAGCAGGAGGAAGGCTGTAGTGTAGACACTGACATAAGTAGGTCAATGTAAGCTGCCTTATGTCAACCTTACTGTGTAGTGTAGACCGTCCCTGTAGGCAACCCCCGTTCAAATCTCTTCTCCTCATCAGGTAGTGGGACTGGGAGGGGAATTGAACTGGGGGGGGGGGGCAACCCACAGTCTGGGTGAGTACCCTACACTGCTGGGCTAAAGGTTATAAGTAGAGTTGATAGCCCATCATTACAGTTGATGGACACATAGAATCGGAAGAGACCTCAGGAGGTCATCTAGTCCAACCCCCTTATCATTAGAGAATCCTATTCTTGGTTACTTATAACTGTGACAAATTTTTAGTTGGGCTGAAATTTTTCATGATGGGCATGTTTTGGCATATTTCAACCAGAAACGAGTTCAGCCATTTCTGAGAACAAGTCGGCCTGGGGGGGGGGGGGGGGGGGGGGGGGGTTGCCCATGTTAAAAAAAAAATATGCTGGTGATATGTTCTTTGAGAAATTTTAGCACACCCAACACCCCTCCATACTCTGCAGTGGGGACTTGAAAACTGATGGGTGGTGCTTTTCTGTCAAAGCTCTGCTGTTTGCATTCCTGTGAAAAATCTGCCCAAATATGGCCACGTGCTGTGTCTGAAAAAAAAGCTCAGTAGAGACCTGCTTGACCACTGCAGCTAAAGTCTGTGCTGATTCTATCTGCACTGAGCATGCTCCAGCACAAGGTTGAGCAGGCCTTTCCCTGCAGTTGCAGGTCTGGGCTGCTGGGGAATGAGCCAGAGCCGGGCACTAGAACTGAAAGCAGGACGCTGCGCTTTCACCTATGCTTTCAATGTCCATGCTACTGCTGCCCAGACACGATGGATGAGGCAGCTGCCTTGTTTGAATGGGGGAGGGGGCAGCAACAGGAGTAGATAGTGGGGAGAAATGGGGCTGGAGTGGCCTAGAGGGAAACAGAGTTGCAGGGGGCAGAGTATGTCTGTGTAAGACCAGGCACAGAAGAGAGTGGATTGGTTGGGCAAGGAGACTGAGTCTGGGAGACACCTGGGGGCAGAGGGCCTGAGACTAGTTGCGCAAGGATATTTTGGGTGGAGGGAAGGAGGTGGGGAGACAAAGCTAATGAAGACCCAGGATTGGGGGGAGGGGAGGCGGCAACTGGGCTTAGCTGGACCAAGTGACTACGATAAGGAGCCTAGGACAAGTGACTAGGACAGGGAGGTGGGAGGGAGAGCTCAAGCCTGGATGAGGAACCTGGGGAAGAAGACTGGGGCTGGAAGCCAGTGGGGATGTGAAATGTAGGTGGGGGAAGGGCAGAGAGTCTGTGTCCACCAAATCACACTTTCCTCCAGAGCCTAGAAAGGAACCCAAGCGTCTTGCTGACTGCAAATATCTGTGAAACCCGCTGGCAAAAATGTGTCTCTCATTCGCATGTAGGGTTGGTTCACAATCTACTACTACTTTCAGTTGCTTTGTTAGCATGGGCATAGTTTGGGGGAGGAGGGGAGGCATTGCACCCCCCCCCCAAACATAGGCAAGGCATGGGGGGGGGGGGGGGCTGCGAGGGTTCATGTGCCACTGATGCCTCTACCTCCCTGATTTCTATGAGCTCTGAGCTGCCCAGGGATTGCTCTGCTTGGCCTGCTGGGAGGGGTCGGGGGGGAGGGACGTTGTCCTTCCTATGCTCTTCCCCTCCCACCCCCAGCACATTGCTAGCTCACTTGGACCCTTTGCCCTGCAGCCGGGTCCGGGTGCAGAAGTGGCGGGGGATGGGATGGAGCCACTTGTCCTTCTAGGTGATGGTGGCTGCTCCAGGTCACTGCCTCTGCAGCTGGATGCTGCCTCCTGGGGCCTAGTATCCATCATCATCGGGCTATGTGTGCTGGGCTCCCTATATGGCCACCATTCTGTTTCCCGTACAACGGTGTGAGCCCACTGGGGGGCAGGGCAAGGGGGGTGAAGAGGCAGTGGGGAAGGGGATGGGGCAGGGAGATGGGGGAATGGGATAAGGCAGAGGACAGTGGGGAGCGGACGGGGATGGCGTGGGGACGAGGCAGTGGGAAATAGGGGGTGGGAAGCGGGAGCCCGGCGTGCGGCATCCCCTCAGCAGCAGCAACAGCCCCAGCAGGAAGGGGGATGCAGCAAGATGAGGAGGCACCAGATGTGGCAGCCGGGTGCTGGAGTGGCCGCAGCTCCTGTATGCTCAGGTCGTCTCAGCAGGCAGCAGTTGGGGCTTCCTTCTTAAGCTAGCCCGTGTGTGCTCGTGGATTGTACATATGTATGTGTGTGGGGGGGAGGGAGGGAGGAGCCTGGATGAGGAACCTGGGGAAGAAGACTGGGGCTGGAAGCCATCCCCACCCTAATATAGCCGTCAAACTATGCCTGTGTTTGTTAGGTCACATGTGGAGGAGCTAAAGGTTCCTACCTGCCGATGACCATGTGAGTGTTGATATGATGTCACATGATAGAATCTGTTTTTTCAGTTTGTCACGCACATATGCGGGTGCGTTCGTGCGCGCGTGCACACATGTGCACACACACAGAGTTTTAAAACATAATTAAATGCCAAGCAAAGTCAAGCACTCAAAGGTCAAGAAATGCCAGGCTGGACCTGCCCTGAGGACGAAGCAGGGCTGTGTAGTGAAGAAGGCTGTCGGGTGCAGAACCCCTGCCTCATTTGTGGCAGGGCATTGGAAAGTGTGTAGGGGCAGACAGGTGCAATAAGAGAAAGGAGGGGCTCATGGCAGCCAAATGCTAACCTAGAGCATTGCATTCGCTCCCTGCCTCTACCACAGATTTACTGTGTAGTGCTGGGCAAGTCACATACCAAACTTTTCATAAGTGGCCACTAATCGTGTGTTCCTCCTTTTCTGGGTGCCCAATTTGATATCTTGGGCTCTGCTGAGCGCTCACAACTGCAAGTGAAGTCAACAAGACCTGTACTTTGAATGTATAAAGTGCTAACTAGTCTGAAAAATCAGATCCTAGGTGACTCAAATTGGGCACCCAATGTTAGTTGAAACACGCTCACTGTGCCTCACTTTTACAGATGGGGATAATATCACCCCTTCTCTCACAGGGGTATTGTGAAAATAAATTGAATAACATTTGTGAAGGACTCAGATGCTAAAGTGATGCCCACCGTAAAAAAGCCCATGAGGAAATTAATAATTCTGTTTTCAGAGCAGGGCTTGAAGGGCACACAATAAATAAGACATGGGGCCACAAATTGAGCAATGAGGAGGAAAGAAAATAGCCATCACTGAATGAGGCAGGAGTGTTATGGAAAAATAAATATGTAGCCATGTAATTAAACACTGTATCATAATGCATACTCACAAAGGCTACAATTTAGGTTGCACAGACAATTTGTGAGTGCTTTGCTTTGCAAATCTTAATAGTGTACTTCTAACAAATATTTTCTCTGTGTATTATATGTGTCTAGTTCATTGACTTATTTTACTGAGAGTCTAAGCTGCCATTAGGCAACGAAGTTTGAAATCTTGTCCAGGAAAGTGCCTTTTTTCCTCTGGTCTGCAGTAGAAAATTTCATGATTTCACTGGAGGCATTAGATTTAAAAGCACCCGTCTACTAAATCTAGAAAAAATAGGAAAAAATATCTAGAAAAAAATAGGAAAGACTAATTTTGTGAAACTTTTCTAATCAGTTCAACACCTATTTGTATGAACATACCTGTGCATACAGAACTGGGTTAAGAGATGTAGTAACTGCTACAATAAATGACACATTAAATAAACAATTAACTAACTGAATAACTCTGAAGTATGTTAAGACTCAGGGCCAGAGAGAAGCTTGTGAAGCCAGTAATCAGTCTGGAATTTGTTTTGGATTGTCACGAAGAGGGACACCTGTATCAATCAATGTTACAGTTTATAAAGTGATAACACTAGGCTTCTTTGCTCGTCCTAATATTTCATTACAACTGCTGGAGTAAAGAATCATATTTGTAGCCTTTGTGATTTTTTTAAAATGTAGAAAAACCGGATGGAATCACAAAACAGCAAAACAGATTGCTTAATTACCTTTCGTCCACTGAGATAAATAGAACATACTACAGAATATATCAAAGCAGACACTGATGGGACACTGTCACATTCTACTAGTAGTAAGGACATCAGCTTCAGACATCGGCTCTTTTCAGACACAGGAATATGCCTATTAGTCATATGAAATAAATCCAGCAATTCATCAGAGTATAACCAAGTACATAAAAGTATGGAAAAGTCAAATCAACCACATTAAGATATTTCTTATATGTCAGCTATTCAGTGAAATCTGCTACCAATTTACCAGGGATGGGCAAAGAGTGAAAAATAACGGCTGAATATTTCAATGTATTTTTATTTGTGAATCATCACAAAATTTCATCTGGCTCTAGAAAGGGCGTAGGAATGAAAACAGAAAGATTTGTTGATGATGAAAAATATTACGAAAGCCAGCAAATAACATGATCAGTATTATTCAGCCAGCTCCATTGTTTACTCTGTATAACATACATGAGTAAAACTGAATCCAGCCTTGTTTTATTAAGCCAAGGTTTCAGCCTACAAACCCAGCATTCTGTGCGTAGTCCTTACATGAGTATTTAGACAGCCCAACATATTGCACTATCATGTCGATACTCTTCAGTCAGATTCACAACATTTTTATGTTGGCTGATATGTCATGATGTGCTCTGGAATAACATTTATTTTAAGTGGTGAGGGCATCATGCTTCAAAAATCACAAGTGCAAGTTCTGTAATTGATTTATTAGGCCAATAGCTCCCAACTGATGATTGCAAATCTAATTGGAATAACCGAGAAAAACTGACAGTAAGTATTAGACCCCAGAAGTTTTTATTTTTTTAAATTATGTGCACTGTAATGTGTTTTATTTTTAAAAATGAGTGTCACCAGATAGGTGTGTGCATACATTTGATTATTGCTATCTGAATTAACAGCCAGTTCTTTAATCCCTCCCCATCAGAAATAGGGGTTGGTAGAGCCATACAAATTGAAAATAGTGATTGCTGCAAGATTTTCAGCAGACGTCAAAATGTGTTTTTTAAAAGTTTCAAATTAATACTGGTTAGGTTTTGAACATTTCAAACCTCATAGTGGATGATTTAAAACAGACAGTAAAATGTGTGTTACACAGAATAAAGAATGAATACAGAAAATACAGTATTGTATTATTTACTGAAGAAAATAACAAGTAAAAATCATCTTATTTTTTAAAACAGAATTAAGTAATTAAATTTAGACCATACAAGCATTGACAAGAAATGTAAATAACTGATTAATTAAGGTGGTACCTACAAGGTATCTAAACTACTTGAGACCAAAACCTGCAAATGTTGAATATTGTACCTTAAAATGATCCAAGGGCCTCTGCTTGTACAGTACATAAAAGATTTAATAGTGAAAGAGCACAATGAAATGTACACACAATACCTGAATTTAAAATTTTAGTAGCTCAGCGTATATTAACCGCTTTCCACCCAAAGGAATATCTTTTCTTTTCACTGGGAATTTATGTTTTTCCCTAGTCAGAGAGGAAAGGGGTTGATATTAAAGGAAACGTGGCTCCAACAGGCAGAAAAGTTATGGCACTGCAACTAAATGAACCACCATCCCTAAGCAACATAAAAATATTCTAATATTAAGGATTATTTTACAACTTAGTGGAAATATGCAGTAATGTAATCCATTTCCTTCAGCTGGATGACAAAAATGCAGTCTTAACAGCCACAAGAGCCTGCCTTGTGTTAGCTATAAAAAAAAATATATTTATATATATATTTATGCAACTACTATGTGTATTAAACAAAATCACTGTATGAATCAGCAGGGTTCTGCAACACTTTGAATCTATATCTCTGAGAGGGGTGCACTGGAATCTGCAATACTTTTTGGGAATGACTCACAATGAGGATAAAAACCCATTTGTTTAAAATCTTAACATTTTTCATCACATTGTCTGAGAAATGTTCCATGTTGAGTTCTGCCAGCATCAGCCAAAAATATCTGTTGCCTTCATTTCAGCCCACTGTTTGGAAAGGGAAGCAACATCCCTCAAAACAAATCTGATACTTAATTGTTTAGTGAACATTGAAACCTAAAATTAGCCCAATTTCACCATGAACTCCTATTATAAAGCCCAATTTCACCATAGTGAAAACTCCCAGCTATTTTGTCTAACCACCTTGTGTTAACTTTATAATTCATTATCATGACTTGTTCAAAGGATATTACCGACAAAGTACAAGGAACATTCTACTACTCCTGGAAAGAATATATGTTGTACCGTAACTCACTCAATTGTTAGTTTGGCATTGAACACTCAGAATTGTATTCCACATTCACTTGTAGAAGTATAGAAAATTGCTTATTTTTAACTTGCATTGAATTGATTTTCTTAGCAACTTTGTCAAGTCTGATCATTGCTCTTTGCATGAAAGGGTTACAGATTTGTAACAGTTTATCTTGAGATACCAGAGAAGAATGCTTGAACAAAAGGGTAGCACCCTTGTGAACTAAAGCTTTATTATATCTCTTGATTCCTATGCAACCCCATACCTAAGCCAGTAACATGACAATTGTGCCACAAGTCTGATACTGTAGGTGTCCACTCATGGTGTTCTGAATGAACTATTGTATGTCAATCCACTAAGGAAAACTACAGCACAGTGG
This sequence comes from Emydura macquarii macquarii, assembly GCF_026122565.2. Taxonomy (NCBI): domain Eukaryota; kingdom Metazoa; phylum Chordata; order Testudines; family Chelidae; genus Emydura; species Emydura macquarii. The sequence goes on along the minus strand of NW_027132559.1, from coordinate 39,620,122 downwards.
TAATCTGGTATCCTAGATCGTTCTTTCTTCTTGGACAAGATTTATCCAACAATCTTCTTTCTTTATGGCTACAGCAGCTTAGGGCTCCTTTTTTTTAAAGAGAGGCAAAGTAAATGTCTTACACCTGTAGACCAGTACTGGTGCTCTTGTCCTAGAAATTTTAGCACTGCTCGGATACAATGAAGCCTTCTTTTTCTCCAACTGGTTCCACTTCAGCATATGCAGGATGTCCAGAGCCTCTTCGAAACTTCATTGCAGGCCATCTGCTTGGACGGCGCTACAACAGAAAAAACAAAAACCCTTTTAGAATATGTAAGGGATAACAATAAAAAAAGCAAGTGTTTAAAAGTACCTTGTAATTTCAGTTGTCTTGATACTGAAATCTAATTGGCTAACATTGTAGGTCATTTAGGGAGCTGGGGAGGGAAGGAGTTAATCCTTTCTTCTAAATCCATAAATAAAGCCTGACACTCCCAAGCCGCCAGGCAGTGGCTACTACTCCTGGGAATGAGGAAGATGAGCTACTGTTACCTGCTGTCTCCTTTCTCTCCATCTGGGGTTTTGCTGGATCTTCACTCATGCACAGTCACTGGCCAATCAACCCAGTCCCAGGCCTGCCCACAATGTCTCCTTTCATAGTCCTGCATAGAGAGTTGCCATCAAGCTCTACTCTGTGGTGCACTGTATTGCACAGTCCTCCTGAATGGACTCTCTTCCACTCCGAAAAGGAGGAGCCCAGGTTGCAATGTGATATGTTGCGACACTTGAGCCAACAAATGTACCCTGATTGTGAGCCTAACTGCAGAAAAGGGGATAAAAGTTTATGAAGTGTCACAATAATCTATCACAACAAATGCTGATGGGCAAAAATGCAAAAGTGAGACAAAGACTGAATCAGTCCAAACAAAAAGGCCTACTGATACAATTCAAGGAATGTGTTAATACCTTGCCTGGTAAACAAGAGCTGTGTGTGGCTGGAAATCAATTAACCAAAATTGACATGTTGGAAATTAGGCCTAACTGGTGGAAAAAATAAAGAGTGGATGGGGCACTCCACCCATCACTCCCTTTTGGTGTCCTCAAATGGAGATGTTCTGGAGAAAAAAATTGGCTATGCAACATTGGCTGACTGAAAAATGAGATTAAGGGGAAGAAGCAAGCTTCACCATCATGACTGTCAACCTCACCATACCCTGGGACCCCAGACTGTTCTAATCCTGAAATATATTTTGACCAAACTGGGCCAGAGAGAGGGACCCAGATGACATCACCACCTTCACCTTTACTGGCTCCAGCTAAATCTCAATCACTATCTGGGATGTGAGATTATATCAAATTCTTGCCCCACTCCCCAATGTGTTCTTTTTCATCCCCCCTTTATTTCTTCTCTTTCCTTTACCTCTTCTTTTTTCCTTCTGTCTAATAAGAGTCTGGCTTAGCCAGCCAAGATGGTACATTTTGCAACACTGTTGTGAGCCTGTGACCAGAAAGAGGAACCTAAAAGCAATGCCCTAAACAGCCAAGACTGGAGTTTGCCGGGTCTCAGAGTGTCTGATAAGACTGTGTGCTTTTGCCTGTGATTTTCCCACAATGAGGTTGAAAATGAGTCAACAAAGATGGAAGCTGTATTTTCTATCTTTGCTGTTCTTTTCTCTTCTGTCTTGTCTTGTGCGTGTTTGTATTGTTTGTCTTCTAGGAAACAGGATTGGACTTTACCAACAACAACAACAACAACAACAGCTCCAGCTCTTCTCAACTAACTTCTTTTCTTTTTCCCAACAGAATAGTTATTACCATCTTCAATACCTTCTAAGAGACTGCCAAACAAGTTGTTTTTATTAAAGACACTCTCCAGCCGAAAAGAAAGGGACAAGGAATGTTGTTAAAATGAAAGCCTTACTTACTACTTTACATTTCAAATGCTTTAACTGTTTATCCTTCTTTTTCTGTACCATTAATAAAAGGTTAAAAAGAGTTTTAGTGATGTATTTGCCATGGTATTAAGCAGGCTGAGGTATCCCAAACCCCAAACCTTGATTTAAAATGTTTGATATTGGGCAGTTTTAGGGTCATGTTAACACCTTTGATTCTTTGGGCCCATATATTCAATCTAAATTAATACAACAGATATTTCTGTTTCATATCAGTCCTTAGAGCCAAATCTGGCACTTTTTCCCTGGGTTCCCAAGAGACTAAAATTCCAATTTGAATAACTACATTCTGCCTGAGTAATTTTCCCTGCAGCAGTTTCAAATAGATGCAGTATTTTCATTTCAACCATCCTAATATGTTTTGTACTGTTAGGGCCTGATCCAGCTCCCACAGAATTTTTTTTCATTGACTTTATCGGGAACTGGATTAGTTCTTTAAGGAGCAGCAAAGAATCAGCCAAGAGAAGTGGATACATTTCAGTGGTAGGTGAAATGATTCCTGTGTATCTTTAATGCCTTCGAAGAAGAAAGATATTTATAAGCCCTAAATTTTCAAAAGTAACCAGTGATTATGGGGCTCAATTTTGGGGTGCCCAAGTTGATGCATATTAAAAGGGATTGATTTTCAGGGGGTGATTGCTCAGTACTTTCTGAAAAGAAGGTCTCTTCAAGGTGTCTCAAATTAAGCACCCAAACTCATTAGTCACTTCTGAAAATTTTGGTGTAGGTAAATACATTATTATTTATCGTTTCTTCTTCAAAGCTACTATGTAAAGTAGCCCTCAGCTTTCAGGGAGCGCTGAATTACACAGTGAATATTCCAATAGTGCTCCAGGAAAACCGAAGGATGTCAGTTTCATTTTATATTTTCATTTTAAGACTGAGACAAAAAGCAACATATTTTATAGCTTAAATAGCTTTTCCTCAGATTCAGACCTGACTGTGAGGAAAACCCTGTTTTGATCACAACACATTCTTTTTACTTTCCCTGGCCTGAAAATAAATTCCTCTAAATGCCTCCTTTTTGCTGGAGTGCTACTGTACTGCTTGCTGTTTAGTATATTTGATGAATCTGTGCTAAGAACCTGGAACACCCACTGCTATTACATTATATTGGGATTAGTGAAGCTAATTCAGAGCAGGATTAGCTAAAGAATTTCTCAGGGACTCCTAAATTCCAATCTCAAAAAGAGCGTAACTGCGAGGATATTGGTGGTAGGGCACAAAGCAAAGGCTTACATGGGGATCACTGTCAGGCAGATATACTACAAAACCTGTTGCTTTCCTTCTCCCCTCTGCTCTAGAGTCAGATGTGCCTTTGAGGTGTGCAATGTTAAATTTTGTTTGACAGTTAACTTAAAACCCATTGCTTCTCAGTGTAAAACCTCGCAACAGTAAAAATAGGAATGTATAGTGCTGTCCTTTTAAAAGGATGTGTTATTCCTAATAAGGAAACTCAGTCCATTCCAATTTTTTTTAGACTTTCTCCCCCTAAACTTGATTCAAATTGTTTTTAAAAATTAAAAAGGACAATTGGGTTCTTGCTAAAAAAGAGGGATCAAATTCTGTTCTCAGATTCACCAGTGTAAATCCAGTGGAGTTATTCTAGACTTACACCAGTGTAAATAAGAACAGAATTTGACCTGATATGTCTCTAATGAAAAGAGAAAAGTGAAAAACCAATGAAAAATTGGCAGGAAAAAATAATTAGTGTCTCAGAAGACAGTGACTAAGAATGACCTAAGTTTTAATGTATTAAGATGTTCTTCAATTTCATTTGAAGATGTAGCCAAGGCTAGTTTTGTTTTCTTCTTTTATTACCAATGCAAACCTGATTCTGCCATTTTTAGCTATGTTATCTACAAGCAAGTTACCTTTGTAACTGGCCTTTCCTTTTGTGAAAAATAGAACAGAAATGCATCAATTCACTTAACATGGGATATAGCGTAAATATCAGCTGTTGCCCCTGAAACAAACAAATAAATCTGACAGTCATCTTCAAGCATCAGAATTGCAACTTTGTACAGTTCCTTTTCATGCCTGATGTAAGAGAAATACTTTTTATGCTACCTTGTCAGGTTTTACATTGCTTATAACATATAGTAGGGTTTTTGTTGTTGTTGCTGTTGGTTTTTTATGTGTATGTGGAAAGATCTAGTCTTTGAAAACAGAACATTGTCAAGCTACCGATTCACTTGACTGTGTTGCTGACCCAGATAAAACTGTGACGCTATTACACTTTTAATTGATAAAACTAAAAGTAACTTAATTGGCATCATGGGATTTGAAGCTCCTCAAGCTACCGCAGCAGCCCAGGAAAAGTGTAATGAATTTTCTGTATTTTATGCTCTCTTTAAGTAGAATAAAAAGGGGCTAAAGAATCAAGGTGGGGAGAGGAAAGATATTTAGATGAATTCCTTAGTTCTTGTCATCTCCCTCTCTTAGGTAGAAAGTATATTCTTTCCTTAGAATTTAAAACTATAATATGGGAGTATTGACATTTAATTACTGCTTTCTCCTGGCCTCCTGAAGGAACTGAGAAACATATCGTTATCCCTTATAAGGATCCATATCATCTCCATGAAAGCTCTGCCAGTGGTATGGTATGTTTCATCTGTGACAGGAGTTCATTTACAATAATTATAATGATGCACATTGAGCATTCTGCTTCATTGTTAGTTTGCGGCAATTCTTAATTATTTTTTTACATTTTCTTCCATGCTTCTGCAAAATAAGTTTGCATTTCTGTGGATGAGAGTAGGTTGGTGACATGTACTGTCCTCTACAACTGTACATTGAAGACTACCAAAAAAAAAAAAAAATACAATCCCATGCAGTGAGACCTGCTACCGTCTCAGAAAACTAATCAAGGAAAATCTCCATTACAATCATATCTCTTTCCATTTCCTGCATTGAGCAGCCTGTAAACTACTAGCAAAACTTGCTTTTTGCTTTAAAAGTATCATCACACCAGCATCAAATCCCAAAGAGTCTACTGTGCATGAAATGGAATTTTAAAGTTATCAGCTTGAGCATGTGGTCTCGCCTTGATATATGGGGATCTGAGTCTCCTCCCATGCCTATTTTACATGGGTATAATTGGCTTTAATAAAGTTACTCTGATTTACATCAGTGTAGGAGCCTGATCCTACAAAGTTCTGAAGGCCCTCTAAGAGGGACATAACACTCTCATCTCCTATTTGAATTAACTAAGTTATATGGAGAGGAATATGCCCTCATTCAAGTGCAATTTCAGAGATTTCTGAACCATGTTTGCTCACATTTAATCTTTATACTGCACCTGCTTCAACTTAATCTCTGTTTCATGTGTTCTTGTATTCACAGGCGTGTAATCTACCATAACTAGAACATCATGCCTGGTTTTTTTTCAGACAAATCTTAGATCCTGACTGCTGTATATTTTACACTATATAGATGAGCGGATAAATTAATTATTTTGTAATTGTATTATAGCTAGCTATTATTGTGGTTCATTAATCTTGCTGTATTTAAGGCTCCTAATGTGGGCTTTGGTCTTGTTTAAACAAACATGAAAGGTATCAGTCTTTATATGTACTTTATCCTCCAAAAATCAGTAAGGAGGGGTTCAAAGTATCATCTTGCAGCAAGATTCCTTATTTTCAAGAGACACTGTGAAGGAATTCCTCAAGGTCAGAGTCAATTTGTGATCTGATTCAAAAGGAGGTATTCCTGGAAACTCAATGCATCTTTACTCATTATTTTTGATTTATGGTTTATTTAAAAGGAACCCTGTAAAAGTAAAGAGGCTCCATACTGTAATAAACATTTTTCTTGGTTTGGGGCCAGTTCCCACTAAAATGTCAATGGGAACAGGAGCAGTCCCTTTGTTTGAAAAGTTCATAATGCTTTCCATTCAACCACATACACATTTTATTTTCTCAGAAAGAAACTTTCCGTATGTCATAATCCCTTAAATAAGTACTATAGCACTTAATTATGAGTGGTCCAAAAACAACAAACAAGGAAATGCATGTTGGATACAGTGCAAAGAGGAAGAAAAAGAGGTGTCAGATTGCAATTTCAATTAATAGAAAAGGAAATTTTTTTGAAAAATTATGAAACTACCTTGACACCATTCCTTACATAATTTTATATTCCTTACATAATTCCTTACATAATTTTGAAAAACTATTAAACACCTTTTACACCATTCCTTACAAATAAATACACACACAAATCAGTTCAATAGCTATTTTCTGTTCCAAGTGTAACTGAAAATATGTTTTGTGCTCAATAAACCACGTACAAACACTTCAGCACCTACTTTGCTTCATACTCTAGGGAAAAGTTCACATGAATCTCAAAAACACTGCTTCTTTTGAAGTTAATAGCATTTTTCTTGTCTTGAGTGTTGAAACCTAGTATTCCACTAAGAATGTAGTCACAGTTAATTAGCCCTTGCAGCTTACTCCCCCATTTTGGTTTGTTTTAAAAAATAACCAAAAAAGAGCGTGTGTATGCTATGACCATAAGATACACAAATGATGAAACAGAGAAAAACATACTTCAGCTTCATCTTCTTCCTTGCTCTTATATAACAAGACAGTGTTTTGCTAATTAAACTTCAGTAACATAATCAATGTGCAATTTAAAATACACAGACTTATGGCTTGTCTGCACAGTGAGGTAACGCGCTCTACAGAGTTGTGATTTCTAAAGAGCACTAACTGGTCCATACAGACCCTGCTGGTGTGCACTAAAGGTACCATAGGGTAGTTTAATGCAGCGCTGTTTGAAACAAAGCACAATTTACATAGACCAATTAATGTGCAACGCGTTAGTACACTTTAGAAATCACACCCCATGTAGAGCACATTGCCCCGCTGTGTAAACAAGACCTTCGTGCAGTGACCAGAGGGGTGTGTGGGTGTGTGTGTGTGTATAAAATTGTATTAATTGTACAGGTACAAGACTACTCAAAAGTGCTTTGATACATAAATACACCATTAATATTCAATGTGAGTTTTGCTGCTGCTATCAGTGGGGTCAAGACTGAGCCCTCCATCATTTCAAATTATTGTACAATTGAGTGCCAAATTCTCTGCCAGTATAAACCGGCACAGCTCCTTCTAGTTCAATGGATGTTATTGTCTGCAGAACTAGTGCCAGCTGTAAGATTGTATGCCAACCTCTGGTATATGTTCTTCTTGCGTTGGTATTACTAGAATCTCTGGTGGATTTTCTGGCTTTGACCTTTTTTCTAGTTTCTTTCTTGATAATATTGCTGGTGGCTGTTGGAACAACCTAGACTTATCTTTTTGGAGTAGCATTTCCCAAGAATATGCATCAACTGTAATGTATTTACTGTAAGGTATATCTAAAATACTGTAGACTTCTAGACAATTCCTACCTTTTAAAAGAAATACCACTGTGGTCTACAGTAAGAAATCCCAGAATACAATGATTCCCAGACCATTAGTACAAGCTGTAGGGCTGGTTCCATTATTGTAGAATTCTGGGTTTCCAGTCAAAATGTGTTCTATCATGTCATTATTTCACATGGAAATGTTAGCTACATGTGTGCTACTTCAAAGGAATTTCTTTTACTTGCCCTGTCCTCTTTTCCTTTGGCAGCAAACCAATTTAGAATATTTACTGTTTGCTTTTCTCCTGAATAATAAGCATCAGCTACCTCTTCCAAGAGGGTGAATAGGTGTTTCAACTTGGAACTATAAAGGAATCATGCTGCCTAGAATAATCCTTCTCGCTGTACCCATTCCCTCCCAAAAAAATGCAAAGCCTCAAACAAACATACAAAGCACTACTAATGTATCATTGTTGCTCCCTTTTTCTGGGTTCCCTGCTCCATTTGGATCCATTTAGTCTCCTCAAATCCAAAGAATGGAAAACAAAGCGATATCCTGCAGTCTGAGTGGACAATTTGCAAGCCAGTCATGGAACTCGATAAACAATTTTCAATCTATGAAGTTATCTTATAACCAATCCATTACTCTCTGCTTGGTTGTTGGATATATTCTAAAATATACTGAGGATTATTAAGTATCTGTGTGATAACAAGTAAGTGTGTGATAACAAGAAATGACTAATTAATAACTACCTTGCTGACCACTATTAAAATCACCACCAAGAATCTCCCATCCCTGCAAATGATATCAAATTCTTGCTGACTTAGGCTATGTCTGCACAACAAGCTAGGGGGTGATTCCCCACCTTGCAGAGACATAAGTGTGCTAGCGCTCATCTGCGCTAGCATACTAAAATAGTAGTGTAGCTAGGATAGCGTGGGCAGTAGCACTGATGACACAGGCTAGTTGCCTCAAATACACACCTATGGGGTTCAGGCGGGTTAGCTTGTGCTACCACTGCTGTTGTCTGTGCTTCCTGCAGCTACACCACTATTTTTAGCATCCTAGCTCAGATGAACTCCCCTCGCTCATGTCTACATGAGCTGGAAATCACATCCCTCGCTCGTAATGTAGACGTATCCATACGGACTCCAGTTAAGGAGCATCACATTTTTTATTTAATTACCATTTCCTCAAACATATCAAAATTATACCATTTTAACTAAAACATTTTCTATTTCAAAATGCAAAGTTAAAAGAGGAGTAAAATCTTTTTAGATTTATTACTTTTTCAAGCTAGCCAAACATTAGCAGTGATTGTCATATACATCTATTGTTATGGTGAATATTTGCTATTAAAAATAGATGATAATCTGACATGTCTTCTGAGAGTCAATGAAGGTAACATACAGAAAAATTGGTGTTTGCCCCTTTCCTGTTTTCTGAAAAGATATTACACTGAAGTGGTAAATAATAAAATGCTTTGGTTATTGAAAATGCATTGCAGTGTGCTGTTTTCTTTCAAAGAGCTATTATATAAATCGCAAAAGAAACCTGTCTCTGCTAAACAAGGGTATGTACCGTACAGGTGTCACTGGGTCCAGCCAGAATAAACACTACATGGCAGTTGATTTATGTAGGGTGGCTGGCTATCCAGCACAACAATATATAGACTGAAAATGGAAACCACACTACAGTTTCTTCCTATTTGTGTTATGATGTAGGAACAACTTATAATTTCCATATGTAATCAAACAAGTGGAAGTAGCAATATATACACACTCCAATTAAATTGGCTCATCTGGGACTTCCTTACTGACAACCAAAATATCATTTGGGTCACAGCATTCAGCCCCAATCCAGACACAAACAACACTGTCATGGAAAAAGTTTTACACAGTTTAATAAGGATACAACCAAAAGGGTTCTATAGCAGTTACTCTATAAACCCACAGAATCTAGTGGAAAATGATATACTTCCTACAGAATTAAAGATCATCCTATGCAATTTAATAGTGGATTTTCTGTACTTCTGTTACAGAATTCTATAGGTTGGGTTAAAAATTCTGTACAAAGGTTATCATTAAATTCAATGAGATGTTTTATAAGGGAAAAGGTAGCTTGTTTTTATAAGCATAGGGAAGGCAGGTCCATTTCCTCTCTTTCTCCTCTCCCCATCAGTACATCGATTATTTATTTATTGCATTGACTAGCCTTCATTGACCTAGATTCAAAGCTTGATTGAGCATGACAAATAAGAATGAATTTGTGGCTTCAACTTGAGCCTTAGAGGGCTAAACCACCACACAAGCAAGGAGGTACAATTCATGGTCTCTGCTCAAGGAACACCAATTCTGGAAAAACAGAATGGTTATATGTCAGTTGTTCAGATGCAATTATGTGAGGAAGGTGCCTGCCTACCCTTTGAATTTCTTTAGTTGGTGTTGGTGGCTTTAATTCATTCAAAATATATGAAAACAACTTTTTTTCATTCACTACTCTTATTTTAGCTAACATTTGTGGGGGATGGAGGGGTAGTTTCTTTCATGCTATTTGGTCAAGCCTGTGGCAACATTTCTCAATCCATATCCTACGATACTAACACCAGATCTATATTCCACTCATCTCGCATAAATAAGGTAAGTCAGTTATTTTGGAGAATCTTGCTAACCTGGTTAACTGGATATTTTGATCCAAATCACAAGGATTCCCTTACATCATTGTGCTACCAGAATAACTTACTCAGAAATTTCTCGTTTCCAGTCATTAATCTTTATACTGACAGAACCTTTGGTATCGTTTCAACAATCAAATGAGTAATTGCTTTTGTATAAATTGTCTCCATATAACAATTACATTTTATCATCTTCCTCTGTATTCCCTCCCACATATGCCCTTTTGTTCTTTCCAAAAGAAAATCTTAGGGGATACATTCTCAGCTCCCTATGTCAGAGTCACATGTGTATACCCTTGTGCATCTACTGAGCAGAATGTATCTTTACCATGAATTTTATGAATTGGCCAAACAGTTTATAGTTTTTCTTGGTAAAGTTAAATTATCAGTGGTATCTGAAAGAAAGTATTTGAAAAGATCAAACAATAAAAATGCACTTAACAGAAGCAATCAGTGCAAGAACTAACTCCATTTAAAAAAGCAACAGCATTCTCTTATACTGTAGAGTACAGATAGTTGCTATTTTATTTCCAAAGCTGTGGTAATGTTCTAAAGTTCAGAATAATTATTTTCTCTTCTCATTTTCAAACACTTCTGAAAATCAATGAAAATACTCTTCAAGTCTGAGTATCAGTGTTCAAAGAATATCTCCACATGTTATCATGAAACTGACCACAAGAAGCCTATCTCTGCATGGCACAAAACCCATACTTGTGCTTTTCTTAATTTCTGCTGAACTTACGGTTTTCACAAACATTATATCATTCCTAGAAAACAAATGATTGTGTACTTTACAGCACTAGTAATAATGGTAATAGTCATAGTTTTGATGATCACTGGTTTGTTACATACCAATAACTGTCCTTATTTTCATGCCTCTTATTCATTTTCGGTAGGATAGAAAGATCATGTTACCACATTTTCTCACAGCCTGATTTGAAAACTAGAAAGCTGGTTCATTAGCTCTTAAGGCTGGGATTACTTCACTCTTGGGGGCAGCAGATATATTATGTAATAGATGACTCTACCGAAATTGTTCCATGGACTACTGTGTCCATGTAAATGGTGATACAAACGTTTAATAATAAGAAATTGTTAACTGGTAGAACTCCTGTCCTGGACCATGTAGCTACACACCTCAGAAATGCACATTTCATATGACTTTTACTGTTAGCCAGTATCTTGTTTCTGTCCTTTTGATAAATGGAGTTGCCAAACAAATCAGGTCTTTTTGCAAGTTTCCATTATCGGATAAGTAAGTTTCCCATGCCAGGGCCAATTAAAGCTAGTGAAAAATAGAGTGGGCAAATTTTCTACTTATGGAAATGACTTCAGAGGAGTTGTGTTCACTTACACCAAGAGAAGTTTGTCTCAGTATGTCACTTAGATATGTATGAAAAATACCTGATTTTGTCATTTGGATCCTGCTCCAATACTCATAAATATTTCTTGCATGTAAGTTCTTAATTTAACGATAAAGTTGTTTTAAAGATGAAGCAGTGTTCATTTTACACTTCAGTTCATGATGCTCCTGTTACTAAGAGTGAATGGTTTATCAGTGATCCAGACTCTTTTGGTCCACCTTTGACCTAAGCAATCCCCGGGTACCTCCTTCATGATATTTCCAGTTGTTCTGTATCGTTATTGTTGCCTGTTGGCAAATATGCAGGTTCTTAAAAATTGACCAACACTGCAAGTGGTTTCATGCATGGTCACAGTTTTCTTTTTTGTATGGCAAGTATATATTTAGCTTGATACAGATGAACTCTGAGTTGTGAAAGAAATATTTATCACAGCAGAGTGCATATCCTAACAATATAGTGGAGCCACAAATACCTGCTCTAGGGATAATGTTTCAGTCTCATGTCAGGTAGTGCATTACAGGATTTCAATAAACAAATCTATTGCAAAAGTGTCTAGCTTACCCCGAGTATTTTGAACTTGCCATAAGTCAGGTCTTTTGCAGAATTTACTAGTGCACATATTCTTTTATTTTACCCCAGACAAACAAACATTTAAAAATGGCAATGTACATACAGTTACCATGAAATATAGCAACAAAATTTTCTATATTTTAAGTGAGGAAAATGTAAGATAGCAAGAGATCTTGTGATTACGACTGATAACTGTGAAATTACTGCATAGCACCTTTGAGTATGTGTAAAAAAAACCTTGAAATAAAAGGGTGTATTGGGGGTGGGGGAAGTGGCTGAATTACTAGGAGCATCTTATGGGTTAGGAATTCAAGATTCTATACACATTACAGACTAAAGATGGTACTGATCAGGATTCTTGGGAATAGTCTATAGTTTTAGTTTAGAAAGAACTATTCTATAGACTGAATAATCATGTTAAACAAGTGACAGAATAAGAGACCCATCATGGCAATTTTGGCTTACCTCAATAAAGAAGAGACTAGCTGTTGATGTTGGATGATGGTACATATAGACTGTCACAAGAATGGCTGCTGCTACAATGAGGACCAGTATCAGAATTCCAACAATTAAACCAGCATGGAGAGTTCCACCTTTCTTCTCTGCAGTGCTATCATCTGTAGAAGCTACAAGAATGGAATACTTGTTAGCACGGCAACTTTTGCTTTATTGATTCTATTTTGCGATTATTTCTTCTCGTCTATAACAAATTATTAAGATGACAATTGAACATTTGTTTTCCCTGTCCTACATTTTCCTACTATTCTCAATAGCCCAAATTGTAGAAAGATACAGAGGGGTAGCCATGTTAGTCTGTATACTGCAAAAACAATGAGAGTCCCGTAGCACCTTAAAGACTAACAAATTTCTGCAGGCATAAGCTTTCGTGGGCTGCAACCCATTTCATCAGATTCATCAGAAACTTCCTTTCCTCCATATGCGTACTCATATAATGTTAATGAAATGACATTTCCAAATGTTTTGTCATTTCTAGCTCAACAAACAAAATTAATATCCTTCTTTCTGAAAGTAATTTGGACATTCTAAAGTTCCTAATTATCTACATAATGAATTTACATAAGAACAACATTTGATTTTGTTTTTCCCAAAAAACTATCATAGTTGCCCTAAAGTATTAATTGAATACGTTTTGAAATCTGTATTTTGTCATCTTTTTTTTGCAAGCTTCAATTTGAAAGATGTCACAGTTCTTTGTGAGGGTAACTAATAAACACATTCTGAAAGGCTGATTCATTAGTTTGGAGAATGATTTCCCAAATTCCTGTGCAACTGAATCTCATTGCAAAAGTGTAACAAATGAATGTTAAATGACTCTCAAATATTTTAATTTTAAAATGAAGGGAGTACATACCATATCAAAGTCTTACTGAAGACTATCATTTTGTTAAACTTTATATTGAAAGGTCTCTTATTGTATTATACATTTGCCATGGAAAAAGAAGACTTACCAGAGTACATATGCCCTAAAGCAAATAACACCATTACCAGATAAATCAACCCATTGAAAGTCTGATTAACAGTGTTGTCATCATGCTGAAAGAGTCTCATTAAGTTAGCTAGTTGTCATCTGTGGAACTGATTGCACTTGGGGTAAGTCTGATTCCTATTTTGGGCACTCCAGAGAACTTTAGCAATTTCAAACATCAACAGTAGGTAATCCAGCTACTATTGCCTCTAAATGGAATTCACACTTAATGAGTTATCATACAGTACATAGAAAAGAAACAAGAAAAAGGGGGAGGCCTAGAATGATTCAGAAGCCCTGAACTAGTAAGATCCATTAGAACACCTGTGATTTGCAAACAAAAGCCCCTACCGATGCTGGTGTTCCCACCCTGGTCTGCCTGTTTGTCAGTCTTTTGAACAGTCACCTATGTCATCTTCTTTCACGTGACCCCATTCCAGGCTTCTGAATCACTCTGAAGCCTCCCTCTTCTTGTTTCTTTTCTACATATAGTGTGGTAACTGATTGAGTGACAGTTCTGTTTTTATGCAACCGAAAGCTGAACTCATTAACAAGGACCCTTCGCTTTTATGTCTCTCTCCAAAACACATTTCTGTCATGCTGCCTACAGCGACGCTTGTTGATTTGTATAGAAATCCCTTTGTTGTCCCCTTTCCCTGACTAGGATCTATCTCAGGGGAGTCAAACTCATTTGCTATGGTGGGCCAGATTTAAATTAAATGTACTTCAAGTGGGTCATACATACCATAAATCGAAATACTAGGCACAACCCTTTTTATGTAGTATTATATTTTATTTGCTAGATATCAGCGATATAAAAACTGCAATAAATTCACTTCTACAACTACTACTATTTTACGATTAAAAGAATCGATCAATGATTAAGAATTATAGTTCTGCGCGATGCCCCAAGACCACACTGTCCCTCTCCTGCCTTTGTGCATGAGACCCAGCGCTCCACGCACTGCCACCAGAATACACAGGTCTCGTGGCAGCACGCGACACCACGACATCTCGCAGCGTTGTACTCTCTGGCGGTGTCGCATGCTGTCGTGAAATCTTGCAGCACTGTACCCTCTGGCGGATACTTATTGTCCATCCAGAAGACACTGCAAGAGTTGCTGTTCAAGTAAAGAGTAGAATGTTTCAGCAACGGAAGATAGAAGAGGTTCATGAAAAGGACCTTTCTACTCCATGAAAATTCACATCAAGACATGGAGGAAAACATTAATCACAGTGATGACACAAGCGGTTTCTTTTGCTGAGAAGCATGAAATAATTGGAAGTGTGCAAGAGTTGCTGAAAGGAGAAAGTGAAGGAATGTGAACACAGAATAATTTAATCTAAAGAATCACCCATAATGTACACTGGCAGCAGCCAAGACACAGTATTTTCTTTCTCCAGTTATAAAGTTTGCTTACTTCTTACATACTATCCAACTTTATGGATGACAATATGCTAATCAGTTTTACCTTCAGCTTCTTATGCACTAGCAGTTACAAAGAATGTTTAAATTTAAACAAAAAAAAAAACTGATTAAAAACATAATGCAAACATTTAATTTTATTTTAAATTTGGAATCCAACCTCTCCGAACACATCAAATGCTGAGGATAAACTGCTTGAAATCCTCTGCTTGTACTCTCTGGCGGCAGCATGCAACGCCGTGAGATCTCGTGGCGTTGTACCCTCTGATGACAGCGCGCAACGCTGCCAGAGAGTACAATGCCATGAGATGTCGCGGTAGCGCCCGCTGCCGCCAGGGGCCGGACCAAAAAGGTTGGCATGCTGTATCTGGCCCACGGGCCAGATGTTTGACACCCCTGATCTATCTGTTTGTCCTTAGTCTGTGAGATCCTCAGGGTAGGGGTTGCACGGTCATGGGTGCCTGAAAAGCCCCTAGTGCCTCACAACCCTGCAAACAAATGATACATAAAAATAGTAATAACTACAGTAGATGATCTTTTAGCATTCATCAGCTAGTCAACAGATGATTCAAAGCGTATATTATACAAGGAAAACTGGAAAAGAGTAGGAAAGGGACTGTCTATCTAGATTCTCACAATGATGCCTGTCACTGTACTATTTGAGCACTTAGGGTGAAGAGCAATGATTAGCCCTCATGGTCACAGCTACACATGTCCACGCATAGCAGTACTAACTCTCAAATGGAATCAAACTGGATAAAGCTACAGGTCCATAAGCTAAATCATAGGAAGGAATTTGAAATGCTTCCCCAACTCAAGATCATGGCGACCATGTAGAAGAGCATGAACGCCTGATCCTATTTCCTCCTCCAGACTTGCTTCTATGACTGTAGATATGGCAGCAGGAAACTCCTTTGAAGCCAGTAGTCTTCTCTTCCAGGACTTGCAGCTTCTGGCCATGGAACACTTCACATGTTGCAGGCTCAGAGAGCAGTTGACCAGCTGAAGCTACTCTCCTCTGCTTTCACAGCACTAAGCTCAATCAAAAGAGAATATGGGGCCCGGGCCCACCCCTCCCTTCTCGTAGCCTGCGGGGCTGGACTGTGTAGCAAAGCTAGGCAAAAGAAGAAAGTAAAAGATGAGAGAGAAAGAGAGAAAAAAAGAGGCAGAAGAGGATGGGAGAGAGAAAGAAGATGGACAGAAAAGAAAGAAGAGGAGACAAATGTGCTAGAATATAGCGGAATGGAGCTGGGGGTGGACACATCATTACAAGGGTTGCGGACTCCTACAACAACAAAAAAGAAGTTGTGGTGCCTTAGCCCTTTCACTTTAAATTGAATTAACTTTGTTTATTCCTACTGTTCACAGCTAGCAGCAGATACATTTCAAAATCGCTATGTTAATCTTTTTTTTTTTTTTTTACATTCTGTGTATTCATTTTTGTACCATCCGCACAATTCTCCAGGGGTCCCATTCTGCCATCTTTCCTTATGCCATAATGACACCAGCTGAAGTTTGCAGATGTGAGTTACTCCCATGACTGGCAGCCTGGGGGGACATTACAGGAACAGTGAAAAAAGGAAGATGACTTTAAGGGAGTTTTACTTTTACCTACTGATACTTTAACCTAGCCACAGTGGCAAATTTGCGGGAAGGAGGGGAGAGTCTGGCATCAGTTAGCTTTCCCCTGCTCCTCTGCAGGATTTCCAAAATCTTGAGATAGGGCAGTATTACTGTAAGGTGTGACTGTATAATTCATCAGACTGTACAATGGGACAATGCATAGAGTAAAGTACCATTCAGCCCTGGTCTACACTACAGAGTTAGGTCGGTTTAAAGCAGCTTACAATTTCAAAGTTGAAAAGAAAGCTGTAACCCCCAGAAGGGTGGGGGTGGGCTCCAGCTTCAGCCCAGCTGCTGCCCCTCCCCGCCCCTGAGTCTCAGATCTTCACTCACTGCCTGGCTGTACCTGCCTGGCTCCCCAGTCCAAATTGGGCTGTTCCCCATATCCTGGATCCCCACTTCCAGCCAGGCTGGTTCTCCACTCTGAGCCTGGCTACATTGAGGCTCCCTGTTCCCTGGAATCCAGGCATGGAGCTCCCTGTTGGGGAGCCCTAGCCTGGGGGGCAGACGTGCTCTTGGTATGGAGCTGTGTGCGGAGCAGAAAGCCCAGGCTCTGAGCCTAGTACACTGCCCCTCTTAAATGCCCCTGGTGAGGACGCGCACCACCAACAGAAGGAAGGTAGTGTGGACATGAACCACCGCAGTAATTACTGCAGTGGCAATAAGTAGATCTAACATAGGTTGACTTAAGATTGTAGTGTAGACATTCCCCCAGTGGAGTTAGAATGACAGGAATAAGGCTCTAAGTCATTTATAAAATGGATACATGCCTGCACCTGAGATTAGATTGAATTATATAAGCTCAACATGCAATTTTCAATGCAATAAGAATAATAGTACTTGTACATGCTGTACATGCTCAAAGCACTGTGCAAACATCAATTTATTTATCTAGAGCTAGCAGGAGAAGCCTGCTTTATGTTACATGAGCTGCACGGGCAGACTGGCCATCTGACGGTTCTGGCAAATGGCAGAGGGGACAGTACACTCAAGGGCTGGTGGGCTGGTTGGCCCGCCACGGAAGCCTTTCGTAAGGCCCTCCAGCTGGGCCTGGCCGAGCGCAGCAGTTGCTCTTCCTTCCCGGTCCCGCCCCCTCCCACCACAAGGGCCCCCCCCAGCAGTGCACTGGCCGGAGTGCGGTGGCTGCTCTGCTCCCCCTCCCAGCCCCGCCCCTTATCCCCACCCCTCTCTCCCACATGGGCCCAGCAGCGCCCTAGCCATTGTGCTTTAAATGCCAGGGCCAATTTTTAGTCCCAGTCCGTCACTGATGCCCTGGTCCAGATTACGAACCCTTTATTTCCAGTGATGAGCAGTTATTTGCAGAAATAGTCCCACTGACTCACCAGCAGGAGTAAGGGATTCACAAGCTGGCCTCCTAAAAGTTTTCTTTCACATCTGCCTACTGTTTTGCTCTTCCATTGAATGCCAATCTGGCGCAAATTAAACTACTTGACCATTTTCATCCATTTTCTGACCAATTCACAACTGCTAAGTACTTTGTATCACTATTATGTGGACCACCACACTCTACAGACATAGGAAAAAATGCTGTATTTCAACAAAGGTACTAGGCCAGGGAGTAGGGACCATCAGACTAATCCCTTTAATTTGATATTCTGTCAGTGTTTAGCAGCTGGATTTTTAAATGAGAGTCCAAATTACATAAATGATAGCAGCCTGTCTTTATTTCTTCTAGCCCAGTGTGTAAAGCAGTGGTCCTCAACCGTGGCCCACTTGTGGCCCAATCAGCACACAGCTGAAGCCTATGTGGTAGCCTCAGGGCCATACAGGTAATATGTATATTGTGTGGATGCGGCCCACATAATACACAGAGGGTTGCATATGGGGCCTTCCTGGTAAATAGTTTGAGAACCACTGGTATAAACTACTCCAAGTACCTTCAAATAATGAGCAGAATGGCAAATGCAAAAAATAATAAAAGATAAATAAATGGTTTTTTTAAATGACAAGTGTAAGTAACTAGTGATTTCCATAATCAAACTTCAGTTCATTGACCTCAGGAGAATACTGAAAAGGAATTGATTTCACTGTATTTGCACAGACAATAAACAATGTTGTCAACTGTGAAAATATCCTCTGCCATAATTCAAGGACAGGTCTTTAAAAAGCCACAGAGGGAAATGGGAGAAAGAAGACTTGGAATCTTTTTCAGGTGCAAAAACATTATTAAGCTTATCACAGCACATCTGCTGCTGCAGGCAAGACTAAACCTGTAAAGAGGATATTTGTCTTGATGACCAATCGCTTCCTGATAGCAGCTCTCACAAATAAGCTTCCATAACACACTCCTTTTTCTTTTGCTCCAACAGTGAGTGTTTCAGATAGCATGTTCTGTTTAACAAAGGGTCACACACATCATAGCTTCTGTAGGCTGAGTTTATGACACACACCAAGGGCTCCTTCCATGCCCTCATCCCTCCCACGTCCCACAAGCTCCCTGTGTGCCACCCTCCCACCGCCTTTATTTTAGGTACTCCCTACAACTCCTCCCAGTCACTCCCCTGCCAGGAGTTCTGTATGTCTTTCCATTCCCACTTCCCCTTGCTCTCCATTCCCCCTTTTCATCTCATGGCATGGGCTCTGTATACTCCCTAATCTCCATACCAAGTTTCCCTAATTCCCGTCCCAAAGGGTTCTGTGTGCTCCCCATTCCCTCCTCTTCCCATTTCAGAATCCCGCATTCTCCTCCCCATGGAAAGGGCTCTGTGTGCACCTCAGTCCACTTAGTCCCTCCAGGTCCCCCCTGCTAGGGTCCCCAATCCTCCCCTTCATGAGGTGTTCTGTTTATCTCCATTCCCCTCTTCACCTATAGCAGGGTTCCCCATTCTCCTCCCATGCCAGGGACTCTGTCTGAACCTTCATAACCCCTGTTCCTCCCATTTCCTTCTCTCCCCTGCCTTACCTGGGGTTCTGTATGTCCTTCCCCCTCTACCAACCTGCCTCCACCAAAGAGTTCCCCATTACATCCTTCCCCCATATCAGGGCAACCGATTCTCTCCATGTCCCCCTTCTCCTCCACCCTTCTTATTTCTGTCTGGGAGATAAGCCATTCAGGATGTCAACATGTTAAACTCTATTGTGAGGATAGCCAGAGATGAGACGTGAGTATTGGTATGCTTGAAGTTGTTAATGGGTGGCATCAATCAATTATCTGTCCAACAGACACTTGCAGAGCTGCCTGAGCCTTGGCTATGCTGAAGAGCTGGCAGGAGCTTCATGTGTCCCCATTTCCCACCTTTTGGTTTTCCAAATTTGTCCCAAATTCATAGAGTTCTGGCCATTGCTGCCTGGAACATTGCCTGAAATTTTGCAGTTGATTGGATGCAGTATTCAAAAGTTATGGGATTATTCAGAGACAGACAGACAGACGTAAAGAGACTTGACCTTGAATGGAGTATATCACCCAATGACTCAAACAAAACCTGTTCTAGTTATAACTATTAAACCAAATGCTCATCATGTTCACACATGCAGGTTAGTCTGCTTTTTATTATATACTGTAGGGCAGGAAGGAAACAGAGGGTAATTACCTACTTTTTCAAAAACAAATAGACAAACACACCAATGAGTTAAATATTAATTCATTCCAGTCTCTTTCTTCTGTTGCTGGAAGTTCTCCCAAGAAAATCCTGGTCTACATGGCCAACTTACATTGGTATGACTACATTGCTCATTTTCCACACCCCTGAGCAACAGTCATATCAATCTAACCATCAGCGTAGACAGCACTATGTTGATGAGAGAAGCCCTCCTGCTGGCATAGCTACCGCTTCTCAGAGAGGTGAAGTAACTATGTTGGGTGGTGCACTGGGCGCTGCTACAGCGCTATAAGTGTACACAAGCCTATACAGATGATGAGTGAAAGCACAAATCAGCAATGTTTTCACAACTGGACGTTTTATTTATTTATTTATTTTTTAAATTAAAAAACATGCAGACTATCTTGTTTGATTTTAGATTGTGTCATGGCTTATGGTCCAATTAGCTCCTTCAGACACTCTAGTGTAGCAAGACATCAGAGAGACTCAGAGATGTATTATAAAGAGACTTGCCCTGCTCCTTTTGAAGTCAATGGGAATTTTGCCATTGACTTCAATGGGAGTAGGACTGTGTACAAAATCTTTTTTAAAAAAGCCAAATTGGCAATGCCATGCGCATCTTGTACAACCCATTACACTATATGGATAGCATTTGCCTCACTATAGAACACTAACCATTTAGCTCCCCTGAACGGTGTACATGAAAGACAATACTATGGTATACTGCCTACAAGATCTGCTCTATAGTTCAGATTGATGCTAGCTTTCCATTATGCTATTATTATAATATAATATAATATAATATAATATAATATAGAGAGATTGTGAGGGCATATTAATTAATATTAATTCCCATTAATGTGGGAAGGGACTAACTAGGAGCTCATTAGAGTAGAAATATAAACAGGAGACAGTGGAAGGCTGAGGGAAAATCCCTCAGGGTTTATTACTATGTCGTTGGTGGGAGCCTTGTCTGCCTACCCATGAAGGACACAGAGTTACTGAACTTCCAGACCAGGAAGCAAGGAGGAATCGAGGCGCTTCACTGAAGAGTTACATTGTTTGGAAGAGATTTTCTAAGTTAAGCATTGCTTTTTTAGGCCCCAGCTAAAGAAAGCCAGCCCTTCTTATCAGTTTGCCCGTATATCTTAGACCAGGCTCCCAAAAGCCTTGCTCATAAATTCCAATATAGCTGTACAGCATGTGTGCCTTAAAGTGGCAGGATTCAGTTTTGTTTTTGTTTATTTGTTTTTTTTCTCCTTTTCCAGTTATTCCTGGCTATGGCCCAGGCCACATCCACACAGAACTCTTCTTATATATTGAGCTGTTTTAAAATTATTTTAAAAAGTTTATAAATCTAAACTAATCTGCTTCTAACGCATGGGTGCCAGGGCCCTGAGGGAATTTGAGGAGATGTGGGGAACCACAGGAGAGTTGGAGGGCACCCAGAAGACCTTGAGAGACATAGAAGGGCAAAGAAAGGTGAAATTGTTAATCCACATAACACACTATAAACCCTTACAATTTTCTACATACAAAACTTTAGAGTGAATTTTTCTTTGTGGACAAAAGCCTCTGCTTTTTCCTCCTTCCCTGCTCCACTGTCCATTACCCCAATATCCCACTCAGATATAATCCTGCCTCAGTGCAGGGCACTGGACAAGAAGACCTTTTGAAGTCCCTTTCAGCCCTACATTTCTATGATTCTTTCCCATTTTGTGGGCTTGCTATAAAACATGCAGGATTGGAGCCCTGCTTTGATGGCCTCACAAGATCTATCAGGACAAGCCCCCACACCAGGTTTTTTTATATTCTAATTCAAGTGATACTCTTGGTTCTTAATAAAATTAAACCAAACTGTGAAATCCTCAAACAAAACCTTTCTTAAAAAAAAAAAAAAATTAAGGTTGAAATTGTATTTCAATGGAGTCCAGCTGAACACCAAAAACTATTAAGGGCTGATGCTGTAATCCTTATTGATTTAAGTAGTCCCATTAAAGCCAATGGCAAACTCCATGAATGGTTTAGTTAAAAGTATTACTCAGATGAGTGGAGTTGCAGGATCAGGCCCTCATTTCGTAACAAAGGAATACAGGATGGGCATTGAAATTATTCTCCTGTGAGTGCTTTAAAAATGCATTTGCTGTTAGGCCATGTGGTAATGCTATAATGTATTATTAATGATCATTCTAAAATAATGATTTCTACTGGGCTATTCAGCTCACTAAAAGACTGTTCGCATGAGTAACTGTAGTAGCATCAGACCCTAGAGGTGATAAAGCGCTGTCACATATTTACACTGATCTCTGGAATTAGCGAGTTAGTGTCCTATAGCAATTTAAATGATAAAGAAATGGAACTTACAATGCTTTTTTCAGGGTCTTTGAGTGAATATTTCATGTTGTGCAGATTGGGGATTTTGTTTTGTTTTTTGTTTTTGTCTTTGCCAATTTTAGGCTTGCTCCTGCTTTTCTCGAACTCAATGACAGAATGCTGATTGGCACAATTTGTGTGAGTAAGGATGAAAAATGAGTGTTTCAAGATTGGGTTTGATTTTTAAGCAAAGGATTGTAGCATAGAGACTGTGCTGGCTGATAAACCATGCAGTAATTTTATGATGTATTATTAATACTAATGCAAAAGCAACAGTAATACCCTAATGTTCTTAACAAACAAGCTATCTTCAAAACTGGCTTAGGAATAGTAAAATATGTTAATACATTATTATTATTTTATGTATATTGGATCAAACAGTGTGTGTGTGGTGGGACTTTATACACACTTCAGCTGACAGGTCATATCTCCAAAGAGCTCACAATCTAGAGTCCTGATTCTGAAGAGTTACACTAACATAAACAGAAATGACACGGAGTACTGACAAAGGGCAGGCTTGTCCCAGGAGGGAGGTGCCATTTTTTCATAATGACTTTTTTAGCAGATGGAAGTGTACCCTTGCACCTCACCTGCTGAGCTATGGACGTTTTACAGGTGAGCCCTTTGTCCCCTAATCACACAGGACAAAGGATTTTAATTACACAATTATTATGGAATCACAGAAACTGAAGGCTTCCAAAGCCCTATCCTTGTTAGTTCATTTAATGCCTGACCTGGCCAGTGCACAATTGCACCCTATGAGCCCCTGTGTCTTATGAGAGAATGGCGCCGGGAGAGTATTCTCCATGACAGGCCCTCCTCTTTGTAATTCACTCCCCCATTTGTGCAAAATAGACCAAACTGTAAATCTTTAGCTCTTGGGACAGAGGCATGCTAAGAGCAGGGTTTAGGGGCTGGATATTTTCTGCTTTTGGGGAAGCTGCAAGGTTAAGGCTTGTTGGGACTAGTATGAGTGTGACTGTATTTTTAACACACCACAAAAGCACTTAGAGCCCAGACTGGGTACTTTTCAGTGTAGTGTAGAGATCTAAGTGAATAAATGTAATAAATATGTCCTCTAGTACTTGACTGGTCTGTTTTAAATGACCTAACTAAGAGTACGCTTTCATCCGTTCCCTTCAGGATCTACAAATAAAATAAAATTCACTGCCAGAGATGGCCCTGGAACACACTCAGACACTGGGAGGTCTCAGTTCTGTATCTGAACTAAGGACATTAAGCACCTCTCATCGCATTGCACTACAAACCCAATCATCCATCCAAAATGCTAGTGCAGCTAAGCTAACCTCATTCCCACGGTCCCTCTTGTGCTCTCTCCTAAGCTACTCCCTGCTCCCTCCTTAGTCCAGTTGCCCCCTTTCCCAGGCATTTCAGGAGATACAAAATAGCTGCTTCCCCACAACCGTGTCTCCTGGGAATCACCAGGCAAAGGCTCTTTCACACTTGTTCCCTCTCTCCCCAATGGGCAGCGCAAGAGCAAAAATGCTCCTCCTGGTGCATATCTCTGAGCTGTGTTAAAGAAGCCACAAGACAGCCCTCAGGACTGTTTAGTTACCATATATGGATTATGGGGAACTATGCAGTTATTTTAGCAGAGCCAGCAATGTTTCCCTTCTTCCGCTGCCCTAAGAGGAGCAGCTGCTTCTGGGCCCTCATTTACTAATGGAGGATTATAGGGGATTGTTTGTTTCCTAGAGAAGGTCTTATTCTCCACCCTTAACCTTTAGTTTTTATATATATACAATGCACAACATCAAGCACCATGTCTCAGAAAACAGATGGTTTAGGATCTTACATATAACTAGAGCCCTGCAAATCCGCGGATATCCACTTTATATCCGCTGACCATTTCTTGCAGATCGCGGTGGGATGGTCAAAAGAGGTCGGAACCTCTGTGACTTCTGGGGCAGGGCTGGAGCAGCTGCCAGTCAGGGGTGCAGCGAACAGCTGATTAGCTGTTAGGCTGCTGGCACTCTCAAAAATTCACCAGCTGTAAGCCAGGAGGGCGGGGCTGATCAGCTGTTAGGCCACAGGCAGCTCTCAACAGCTAATCAGCTATTAGGCAGGCAGGGCTCATCAGCTGTTTGGAGTGGCAGGGGCTCAACAGCTGATGGAGGGCTGCTGGCTCCAAAACAGCTGATGTGCGGATGCGGGTAAATCTAAAAGAGGGAGGGTGATTGTGGTTTGGGTAAAAGTTTATTCCAGTGGATGCGGATCCACATATTTGCATCTGTGCAGGTTCCTACATACAATAATGTTGGGAAAGCAGAGAGATTTACCGTTTGTAGAATCGTACAGAGAATCACAGGAAAATCCATTTACTGCATTTACTGCTGTTACAGGAACTGAATGCTCTCAATTTCTCTCTTTCTTCACTGTGATGGAGTGCGATGTCCTACTTTTGGATTGAAGTAAATCCCTTAGCATTCGTTAATACTTCTGAGCTTTCTGCACCACTGTTCTTTGCTCGGCTGCACAAGGCGTAATACATTTATGCTTAAGATAATGTTTTAACACTGTATTTCCCCTGTATGTCATTCCAGCACGACAAACTGAGACCCAGGAGATCTGGGTTCAATTTCTGGCTCTTCTACAGATTTTCTGTGTGACCATGGGCAAGTCACTTAGATGCACTGAATCTGAACTACCTCCTGCTGAGGTCAAGAAAGCTTGGAAGTAGTTAGCCCAAAGGGATTCTTTATTCAGGATGCTGGACCTGCACAGGCTCTGTAGTGCCGCGGTTCTCTAGTTTGCAGGCTTAGGCTGGTGGTGCAACTGACTGCATTCTTCTGCACTAGAATCACACCAAAACCTCCAGGGGCTTGTACTAGAAATAACTGTAGTCTGGCTGATTGGTTCAAAGTAACTCAATTGTGTGCTGTGCCATTGGCACCTGCCTGTGCTCGTCCCAACACGGATGTGGCCAGATGGATTAAGGTGTGTCCAAGGCACTGTCTCCCCTGCACACCTGTTGAGGTTAGACAGCAGGTACTGGACCTATGCATGCTACTTCTTCCTAAAGCTGCCTCTAGTACTCCCTGAGGCATTCAATGTATTTGCCCTGTGAAGGCAGAAAGCTTTATGGCCTTCAACTCAGGGTGTATCTGCATTAATCTTCACTCCAAATATTTCACAAACAACTCATCAATGGTAGCAATGAGTTCTCATTGAGAAGGTTAGTGTACACAGGGCTCCGAGCTGTACTGTTGAGAGCAATAGTGGGACATTTTAAAGGAAAAGAGTTCAGTCTGGACAGTGCCTAAATCTCCACGCCTCTTTCTGCTCTCCAGCACAACACTTTGGCCTGGCATACACGTACAAGTTGCACTGATTTAATTAAAGGGATGGTGTTAAATTGATTTAGTTAGACCAGTACAACTGTGCGTGTGGATCCCTTTTACATCTGGCTTACAACAATAGGTATGTCAGCAGCAGCTGCAAAACAAACCAGGAAAAAACAGACTTAAATCAATGCAAGTGTCTCTACACACATAGATGTTTCAGTTTAGCAGTTAAGAAATTCATCCTGCATTTTTATCAGCCTCTATTTCACTCGTGACACAAGGTTTGTGCCCACCTGTGTCAACCACAGGCCCTGCCAAAAAATCAGTTCTGGCTACACCTCTCAAATCCTGGTAAAATGACCCACCCACAGTCTTCTTCCATGCAAGGTGCTCAAGGAAAAGTGAAACAAGCTATCACAAAGCCCATCTGCAGCATTAGAAAAATTCCTTCTTGACCCTTAAAGACAAGCGGTGGTTTAGCATAATGTATGGAAGATACAAGGCATGAGTGTGCTGCCTTGGAACTTTTAAATTCAGTCCAAGCTCAGCTAATGCTAACAAGATGGGGGCAGGAAGATTTTGATATTTTTAGCTATAGTATTTTGTAATATCAGTGTAATCATACTCTCTGTTTACTGAGACAAGGTGCTTGAGAACTGTTCCTTTTATAAAATAAATTCTCAATATTGCACTGCAATTCCTAAATTATTTTACTTAAAAATTGTAAGTATCCTGTGCAACGGTGACAGGATTTAGTTATATTCCTAGCAACAGATAATGCAGCAGTAATTTTGCATGGTACCATGAGATATGGAGGCCATGCTTTATTATTTTGAAATAAAAATAATGACTTGTCGAACTGTAATCCAGCACAAGATCTTTTAACAGGCTGGTAATGAACTTGTCACCACTGTAACATTTATGAAACAAAAAAAATGGTCTTGTATATTTTCAAGTGTTGTTCAATTTTTTTATGGTTTAGTCCTTGTTAATTATAAGGCTCTTAGGTATGCACTACTGTTCGGTTCAACAAATGTGAGCTGTACACTTAAAATCCAGCCTTCTTTACGAAGGACTAGTTTAAATTCTCAGCCGGAGGAAAAAGTGCTGAACTCATCCATCCTGGGGAAACAATATCACAGATTAATAATTTTACTTTCAGGAAATTTAATCTAATAGGTCTGATAAATTGCTTTCACTTCAATTTGCTTCATGGTGCTTTGGAGAGTGCCAAAAAAAGAGCCTTATGCTAAAGTATGTGGAATTTCTCTAGAATTTTCACATCTTCCCATTCACTGCACACCAGTTTTGCTGTCATCATCTTCTTACTGCAGTTACTTAGCAGACTATATGTTTCCCTTTTAATATCTTTGGTTCATAGGCTGTTTTGGGAAGGAAGAACTTTAATAATTTTTTTATTTTAATACAGACTGAGCATGTCAATTTAATGTTGCTGACAGCCACATGCTACTGTAGTTTTCCCATTATCCTTTCGCAGGAAACAGTGGCTTCCTCTTCCAAGCACATAGACTGAAATTGTACAAGCCAATGAGCTGCAGTTAGCAAAACATTTGGAGTTTATAGTACAACTCTGAAGATTGAATTGAAGATAACAATTGAATATTGAATATTGTTCAATTGAATATTGAATATTGAAGATAACAATTGAAGATTGAATTGAAGATAACAGGAGTACTCAGGAATGTATTCAAGACCCTATTCCAACTTTAACTAGTCCTGAGAGTTTGATTATGTGAACAAATTAATTGCTGGACGTGCTAGAGGAGAAATGGCTTGAGAACTGGTTGGGCTGATGATGTGGAGATAGCAAAGTGGAGATACCTGGCAGCACAGAGCTTAAATCCGCAAATCTACCTAGATACTTGGTTTCATATCACAAATGACAAGTTATTTTTGATTTGTTAGAAGACCACTAAATTATGTCCATAAAACAATATTATTTCTGGCTTATTTGATAATCTCGGTGACTAATTGCTTTGCACAAAGCCTGCCTTCCTGTCCTTATCCTATTAGTACTCTCCTCCCCCCTGCCCCTCTTTTTCTTATCTTTGAGCTCTAGTAGCATCTCTCTATTTTTTTCTCATTACTGTTTCCATCACTAATGACACAGTTCTAAAGCTGCTTATTGATAAGACTGTTTGTAAAAACACAGACAATACACAGCATAGCATCAATAAAATAAAGAACAGTTGGATAGTCTGTCAAATTTCCATCAGGGAAATTCTTTGCTCCCATGACCTGCATAAACTCTGCAATTATGTCAGAATGAAAATGGTTTAAACAGCTGAGAAACACAGGTTTTGATTTATAAAAACAGACTAAATTGTCAGAGTCAAATCCCATTTGGAGTTTTGCCAAAGTACGGACTAAAGCTCGTACTCTCCCCTTCTTGCAGGAAAAGACTTGGAAGAGGAAGACTGAACCATGGCTTCTTGACTTCTGGGTCTACAACAGGATTGACATCAGAGCAGATTAGCCAGAGGGCAGGGGTACTATTTCTTTTGGGCAAGCCACGATCTGAGGAAATAACAACAAAACCGTGACCTTTGGATCTTAGCCTGTACAGGCTCCACTTCAGAATCCCTGAAATAGTAGTGATACAGCTCTCGAATGTGCCATGCTATCACTAACTGAGCCTCTCTCTAGATGACCACGAAAAGCTGGCAATTCTTGGCATCTTTTTTTAATCATGGAGAAACTTAGTATGTTAAAAAGAAAATACTTTTTGGATAATGATTAGCAGGTGTCAATTAATGTAATACACATAATAATAGGTTTCAATTGGATTTTAGAGTGCACAAGAAGTAAAGGATGCAGCCCTGTCCAAAGACTTATTATTATGTTTGCATACCTTTAGGCGAGGATTTCCAAAGGGAGATATGTGCCCAAATTCCAATGGGAGTTGGAAATATGTGTTAACCACTTATGCTAAATAATCTGTTCCACATCACATTTAGCTGTGACACTTGGAGCATGTTTCCCAGACCTGAAGAAGAGCTCTGCGTAAGCTTGAAAGCTTGTCCCTTTACCAACAGAACCTGATCCAATAAAAGATATTACCTCACCCATTTTGTCTCTCTAAAACCCTTAGGCTCCTTTGCAAAAGTCTAGCCTTATACTGCTTTTTAATAAATACTGTATTGTGCCAAATATATGCAACAGTATTGATGTCTTTTTCCCAAGACTGCAAAACTGGATTTTGTGTGATGGCCATCTGCATACTACACACATTGTCTTTTTTTCAGAGTGAAATTCACCCTATACAAAAGGCCAGCAGACGTCTTATACACCTCTCATATCCCACTTAAAGCCTGTTTTGAGAGCTAAAGTAGGACATACATGGGGTATGTATAGAATGCAAAGACAAACCTGTGGCACCAAATCTCAGCGCCTAGGTCAAATGTCGTGGGCTAACGAGTCTCGGGTTGCGAGGTTATAAATAGCAGTGTAGACATTCCTGCTTGGCTGGAGCATGGGCTCTGAAACCTGGCAAGGGCTGACGACCTCAGAGCCTGGACTCCAGCCTAAGCAGGATGTCTACACTGCTATTTTTAGCCCTGCAAGCCTGATCCCTGCAAGCCCAAGTCAACTGACTCGGGTTCTGAGACTCAGCACCAAGGGTTTTTCATTGCGGTGCAGACACGCTCATACAGGTATTTTGCTGGTCCTCTGCTCTAGGGTGGATTCCACCATAGAGGAACGCAGTAGCACACACGCTCAGGCAGGATGAATTTGGGAAGCTTTCTAGTTCTCAAACAGAAATGTATTCTTTAAGAAGATATTCTGACTAATGGAAAATGGCAACAGTTGCTCTCATGGCCATTACCAAAACACATAACTCCTATCTTTCTCAGTGCTGAAACTCAAGACAAGTGAAGAACTACAGCTAGCAGATCATGATAATGAGCTATCTAAAAAAGGTCAAAACAAATATATAGAACTCTGAGACAATTATCTGTCGTTTTCATCTGAATTTAGTTTAAACTAGTTCAGTGCAAAAGGGTTTCGCTCAATCATAAATAATTTTAAAACTAGAAAAGATTAGCGCATCCTACATGAACCAAACTATTTAAATTCCATTTCTCAGCTTCCCCGAATGAGTGATTCTAAATCACCCATCCAAGACTTCTCAACATGAAAGGGCTATTACTGTTGCATTATTGCCAGGTGCCTGTGTCTTTGATGAAAAATTAGGTAGCTGCTTTTGAAATATGTTAGTTTTGGTACACGTGACATTAAAGGAAAATAACAACAATGGATTGAAGGGCTTTTATAACATAAAACATAAAATAGCAATGCTATTATACAAGAACTTTTTAATTTTCCTAAGCTTTTAAACCAGGATTTTCAAGCTTGAAATCTTTTAAGAGAATTAAGAGTTAACAATGAGTGTGATGTCAGCTTAGCTGACTATAAAAAATCCTTAGACATGCATATGGGTAACTGGCAGTGAGGGAAGAAGAAATGCAGAAGAAACAGATAAAAGCTAAATTGGAATTTATGATAAAAGGTGCCACACAAGGTTATATGTGAATGGGGATAGCACTAAATTACAAGCGATTTTCTCACATAACTAAAAGGTCATGGTATTTTGACCTACAACTGCAGTCTGGTTTAAAAATGTAATGTAGTTACTGCTTAATAAAATTTGGCCTCAAAAGTTCCAGCCAAAGGGGAAATGCAGAATTTATACAGAATCCTTTTGTTGTATCTAATCACCTATTGACTGCTTTCATCCAAGGACAAATCTAGCTATAGGCCCTTATTGATCAGATATAGCTTAGTTTTCCATTACAAAAGCTTCCCTTTGATTTGAGTTTTACAGGATCTAGTTTGGAAAGGCTAAAGACTCTGTATTCGTTTGACCTGGAATCTTCTACTTTTTCTCAAAGGCTGACAAATCACAATGAATCAAAGAACAGGCCTGTGGCTACAGAGGTTTTATCAGAGCCTCATCTAAGGGCTATTGTAAAACTCAATGCATAATTGAAGATTCATGAAGAACAACTTCCCAGATTAAAAGCTAGGTTTACTATGTGAACAGAAATCCTGCTGAGTGACTTTGCTTCCATGGTGCTTGAAACCCGTATCACCACCTTCTTTTTTATTTCAAGTATAAAGAACCAACCCAAGAAAAGTGAATCTATAGCTGTTGGTTTCTTCTTCTGAAATCAAGCAGCTTTATGCACTGAAACTGCATATAGCTTAAAAAAAGCCGTATCACGCATTCTATCAAGGCACTAGAGTTCTTCCTCTTGGTTTTAAATGTTTTGCTTTCTGTTTCAGGGATTTCCTTCTCAGATCTTAAGCAAGAGGCGGCAAGCCAAATACGGTGTTTGAAGTAACTCATCCAAAATGGGAGAGAACTAGAATTTATTATTAGAAAACATTTTGTCTGGTTTTGAAGTAATTTTGTATTATTATGCTCTTTAAGAAGAAGAGCACTGAAACATTTATTTTGTCAAAAGAAAGTGTAACAACTTCAAAAACAAACAAGGGAAAGAACTGGTCAAGTGTGGGCTGACCACTCATAGCAGTGTCCCTTTTAATAAAGTGGACAAATGGTTAATTTGGAAGTTATCTTATTCAGAGTTTCCAGTTATGTTTTAAATCCATGCCAATTAACAACAAATGAACAGCCCTGCGTGAAGCAAAGTTCAAAACATTCCTAGCTGTGCTCTTGCTATTGATAGTGAGATGAAGATGTTAGCCAGATAGATGAGAGACTGGAAAAATGATGCTACTCAGCTTCTGATTCAGAGAGGGGATGTTCAATGGGGGGAGGAGGGAGTGGACTAAATAAAAAATCCACTCAAGAATACCACTGGTGAGCCAAACAGCAAAAAAGAAATCCACAATATCAAGGGCTATACGGACACCACACACTATTTCAAGCCTAAAAAACTGTACAAATCTGGGAAACGGTAACAAGTATCAACTGTAAAGTCTCCCTTTGCAGCAATGCAGGTCCAATAAATTTTATCATGCAGACCAAATCAGAATCCACCCTGAGGGTCTGATCCAAAGCCCATTGAAGTTCATGGGAGTCTTTCTATTGCCCTATGTTTAACTATGTTTAGTGACTCAATCCTACTTCTCCTGAAGTCAATGGCAAAACTCTCAACAACTCCAAAGGCAGCAGGAAAAGACGCTGATACTGCCATGAAGACTGTGAGGATGGTCTCCTGAAGAGCTCCATTGAATAGCAGCCTTGATATTATATGCCTAATAGGAGAATACATGT
The DNA here is from genome assembly GCF_026122565.2 of Emydura macquarii macquarii. NCBI lineage: Eukaryota > Metazoa > Chordata > Testudines > Chelidae > Emydura > Emydura macquarii. The sequence continues at coordinate 39,588,197 of NW_027132559.1, read as the reverse complement.
GGATAACTACAGTAATCTGTGCTAATACATAGATACAAATATTGTACCTTATAGTACCTTATATATAACGTATCACAAAAGAACATATATATGAATACTGTTATTTAAAACTACTACCAGCCTCTCTCCCCATATCATCTTCTCCCCTAGATCTTTGCCTTTAATAGATCAACTTTTTGGATGCCAAAGTTATTTTGCTGTTACACAAATGAGTTTTAAAGAGTGTTGTAAACATTTAATTTACTAAGTAGTTATATAGCCTTTTTGCCCTGGTGTTCTTTCTGCTTTAGAGATGTGGACAACTGAAGTCTCTTGGGGGCTAGGTTCAAGACATTTCTACACTCTGATTTAAATTAATTAAGATGAGCAGGCTGTAGTTATGTAACCTATTGCCACTGTTTACACACACCACACACACACACACAAATCACTTCTTACCTCCATTATCTTTTAGGTGCAGTGCTATCTTGGTATCATCTAAAAAAGAAATTCACCATTACTAACACAGGAAACTTTGTTTAATTAAGTCATAGATCTCTTTAATGATATTCTAATGTCCACCAGATTTAACCATCAGAATAGAATTTGATGTTCTATTCATATAGGGGTAGATACTCTTATTTACACTGAGTGGTACCTTACTCCTCTAATAGTACTATGACATGTAAAGGACTATCAGAGGAGCAAGAAGATGAATAAGGATATGAGAATCTGGCCATAGCTTTTAAAAGTACTTTGCCTTTGTCATGTATTTTATAATATAAGTATGATTATTTGTATGACTGACACCGTAGTCACGTGAGATATTCAGGACTCAGCTGGCATTTGACAGTAAAATAAAACAATTATTTATCTGTTCTCCTAAGAAACCACTGGAAACATACCAGTTTCAAAGTCTCTACATAATTCCAGATTTCTCTTATTACTTGCGCATTTGATGAGCCAAATATCTGGGACATTATTAGCAGATGAGCATTCAGAACTAAAGCTCCAAATCCTGCAGTGCCAGCTTCTAAACTTTTCTTACTGCTTTGCTGTACTGAAAGCCAGCCCTTTTCATCAGCAGATACCCACTTTGTAACAGCTTCAGTTTTAGGCTTAACCCTTGAATATCTTCAAATCTAGAAATGTTCCAGCCAGAATCTATTAAAAAATTCTGGCCACATTGTATAGTTTCCCAAATATTAACAATTTTGCTAGGAGATAACATTTTAATTTATAGTTGCTACTTGATTCATTTTAGGTAGCTTTTCTATTCAGCTGAACTTCCACCAGATGCAGGAGGCTAGAATATCTCATCTGCAGAATGGGAAGTTTAAGCTCTGAAGTCAGAGGAACAGCTGCAAGTGGGAGTTCCCACATTGTCACTCAACACTGTTACTTCGCTTTGGGACCCCAAAGAAACCATTCCCAGAAAATAATACTGCAGTCAGTACTGGCACAAAAGGTTAGTGCCAATTTTCAAAAGAAGTCTTTAATTTTGGGTACGTCTGTTTTCGGATAGCCAACATTAAACTCTTTCGGTCTGATCCAAACCACACTAAAGTCAACAATGGGAGTCTCTCCATTGACTTCAATGGGCTTTGCTTTGGGTTCATATGGGCTGATTTTTCTGATGAGCTGAGCACCCATAACCCCCTAAGCTTGATAATTGTAAATTATTTGAAATATTCACTGTCTTTTACCATATCTCTGTACACCACACAGCACAGCAAGGTCCCCAACTTTGCGGGGGCTTCCAGGTGTTATCGTAATACAAATAACTCCAGCTGAAGATGGTGGAAGCAGAGGATTGACAGTCTCTGCTGCGACAAAGGTCAAGACAGAAATAGTGGCAGCTAAGGTGTGGGAGTTAGAATTAAGAAGCTCCAGAAGAGCTGTTTGAAGGCGCAGAGTTTGTGTCTTGGGTCTAAGAAGAAAAATTAGGGCTTTGGTTTTCATCACTATCTAAGCTTCTTATTTTGGAAACATGCAAAGACTTTCAGATATTTGCTCCATGCCAAGTTTTCTCCCTTCAGAAAACAAATAGAAAAAACAAACAAACAACACCCCTGCCTCCAACCAAAAACTTAAATGATAGAAAGATTTGTTTCTTCCTTAACATTGTAAATAAGACAACTTTTCATTATGGACTAAAGCATTCTACGATAAGCCACCTTCTGTGGGTATGCTGGTTGGTAGGTGGGATGTAGTGGCTCCTTTGGTGGTCGTTAAAACTCTGAACCACGTGGTAGTTGGCTGGAGGGGAGTGGTCGTGTCAGGAGGTGTCTCAGTTGTGTCCACATTCTTCTCACAGATCTTATCTTTCGACTATTGAGAAACACCAGAAACAAGGAAGAAGAAAATTAGTTTTCCGTGGAGACCATTTGTCACTGAACTAAAAGCCTGAGTATGGACAAACTGTCAAGCCAGAAGGAATGAAAATAGAAACTTTAAATCAAGGAATTTTTGGAGAGCTTATTTATTTATTTATTTTTAAAGTAAAATCCTCTGCACAGAGTTCAGTTGAATGACAGGTAGTCCATTTCACTGCAAAATTTACAATGCCTAAGCTGCTGATGACAAAGCTGTGAAGGCTCTGAATACCAAATGTATATTATTAGTGCCACAAAATTGTAATGTCTAAATTCATCACGAGGAAGTTACTGGTTTGTTGGGGTTTTTTTGGTTTTTTTGCTATTGTAGTTGGAATGCACACCTCAATAGCTCTTCTTTCTGGGTGCCATAAAACATGTCAAATCAAGATACATGTCTGGGTAAAATAAAAATACATCTATGTACAGAAAATAAGGTATAGTTAATTGTAATTTTAAATTAATTACATTTTTCCTTGGGAATTACCAAAGACAATTATAATTATATTTATAAAATATATACATATTAGACATGCAGCTATACATATAAATAGTTTGTTCTGCTGTTTATTTGTATATAATAAATCACATATGTGAATATGTACATATGTATACATGTGTACGTATACATTTTTACTCAAGGCCATATTTATATACTCAGGAGGAGTAAAGGGCAAAACCTTTTTATGCTTTGCTTAGCTTTGCAGTGCATCTATAACACAGTTGTGCAGAAAAATATTTCCAGCCAAACAGCCGCAAATATGTGAACAATCCCCTTCCCACGCCTTGCATACATCATCCAGTTCAGAGAGTTGTGAATCTGCTTCCTGGCAGTGTGTTCATTTCAGTGTGATGTGAACTTCAAAAACAAGTATGTATTGTTTCACTTTTGACATGCATGGCTATTTTTCTGTCCTCTCTTCCCTCTGCTCTTTCTAAGAGCAAACTAGGGAATTAAATGGAAAAAAAAAAAAAAGACAAAAAGCTGCTAATGCTATCCCCAAAACAAACAACCCTTCCATCACTTTCCACCCCACCTACAAAAGCCCAACCCAGCCCTTATATTAATATTACATATTTAAATTCACAGAGCTAGTGCTGCTAGTACAAAACTCTGCACAGAGAGGAGAGAACAGGTCACTAGCCGCAGAGCTGGAGGGGTGCAGAGGGAATCTATCGACACAATCTGCCCAAGCAGCCATGCTCCCCTTGCATTCCCCAGAGCTCAGGAATGCATTATAGAGGCCTGAGGCAAAATGTAGTGGTGTACCATGGGTCTCTCATGCCTGGGGGCCAAGCCTACATTTGCACCCCCCAAGGTCCCATTCGCCCCCCTCCCATGCAGGCCAGGAGGGGTCTCGGTGCCACTCCTTAGTTGCCCCGGGGCGGGAGGGATCTGTACCTGTGGGGGGCGCAAATGCAGGCTTGGCACGGCTTCCCTCCCACCCCGCACTTACCCACCATGCGGCACCCACCTCTTTCGCTCCAGCCCTGAAGTCCAGCACTGGCTTGGATGGGGCAACCTCCTTCCCCATTGCCTGGATGGGGGGGAGTGCCAGGCCGGCCCTTCACAACAGGTGTTGTGAAGGGCCGGCCTGGCATCCCCCTGCAGGCTGGCGCCCGGGGGCCTGGCCCCTCCCCAAAGCCCCCGCCCTGGTACGCCACTGGCAAAATGTGTCCCAGAACTCCTGGTGGGGTGTGGTGGCACTTTGTGACCCACAACATAGGCCTGTGGCTATCTACAGCCTTCAGTCCAAGACCATTCTGTGAGGCCAGTTCTGCTTTTAATTAAAGAGCCACTATTCATTTGGCTGGTGCAATTAAGAGCAGAATTTGGCTCAGTATCTGCAAAGTGGGGAAGGCGGTTTGATTTTTTTCATTCCCTTTTTTGTGTTTAAATACTGATATCTAAGATTACATTAACGTATTTTTTGCGTTTCAAATTAATCATTTGTTTGAGTCTGCTCAGCACTGTACATGTAAGACACCCAGGAAGGAACTACTCTTGCTCCCAATAACATACAATTCAAAGGCTAGATTGTAGTCAGAAAAAGGAGCTCTGTGTGTGCTGTTTTTTTTTTTATCCCCCACACAGGGGCTGGTCATGCACAAACTTAGCGGCACTAGGAGCTCCCACAAGGACATGGAAGAGGCAGAATGGGATACTACTGTAGGCAGTCCCTTTTGGTCATCCTATAGTGGGAGCATAATTGAGTCCTAGATGAACATGGTATGAGAAATATAGATCAAAGTAATAAAATAAGAAGGCTCTGCCCCATACTGGTAGATTTAGTAGTAGACTTAATTGCACATTCTCAAAAAGTTACCTCTCTTGAGCACTAAATCTCTGAGGGCATCCCCATGGCCAGACATTCAGTTTGCAAATTGCAAAGCTAAAGCTGCAAGCCTGTATAACAACCAGCTAGTATGTAATTATTGTACCATCTCACACAGCATTATTTTCCAATTAGGGCTACACAAGAGGAAAAACTCCACCGAAAAATGTCCACACCACAATGGACTCATATCCGTGCACTCCTTGGACTCAATTATTGAGACTAAAGTCAAATGTGCTTTTTAAACAGACACTTGGGGACATATTTTGCTTTGAATTATACCCTGCCGTACCCTGTCACTGGAGCAGTGCTGTTGTTCTAACTGAACAGATTTTGGCCTTTACAGTTGAAAAAGAGAAGGTAAGTGCTCTTTAACAGCATTGAGAGACTCAAAGTCCATTAGATGATTTAGTTCATATTACCACAAATCCCCACATGAAAAACACTTGTAAAATGAGGCCACTGGGAAAGAACCAACATCATGTAAGATACTAATGAATGTGACTTGAAAATGACTCGCTCTGGGCCCTCTTACCTTCTGCCACATCTCCTATAGTCAACAGAAGTCCCAGGATCGCAGCCCACCCTCCCTCAAATCAGGTATCTATTACTGATTTCTTTTTTTAAAAGGAGAACTGAATGTATCCAGTCTTTAAAAATCAGTAACAACAAAATTCGTACTGTGCTTAATGCTAAAGGCTTGGCCAGAATTCATATCCAAAATGCTCCGCCTATGTCTTCAACTAGAGCTATTCTTGCAGAGTCTGTCAAGGATCTCTTTTCATATGGCTAAAATGGGAAGGAGCAAAGGCAAGGAAGGCTCAAGGGCAGTTAGCAACTACAGCCCAGCCTCTGCCATCATTCTGATGGGAATCTTAGTCCTTCAACAATCAATGCGGGGTCACAGGTTTTGCATTAGCCTTTCTGTTGCATTAATTTTGGGGTTTACCATATTTCCCTGGAAATAAATAATCATATTAGGCCCATTTTATACCTTCAAATATTAATGACATTGTTCAACCTAATGTTTCTTTCATACAACCTACTCAATTTTTAACTAATATATAGGGATAATTGTAGTATGCACTTGTCCTTGAGAAAGCTATTTAATAATCTGCAGAACATAATCAAGGGCGTAATAACTATGTAAATTGCCTCTGGTGGTCATATCAATGTTGTAAAGCACCTTCTTACCTCTTCAGGGCAGCCACTATCTACCCAGTCTTGCCGGTGGCGATCAAATCCACTGGAGCATCTTTAAATGATGAAAGAGATAAAAGCAGTCCAGATGGAAATAGAAAGAGGGGTGCAGGTAGGGAAGGTGAAGAGAGAGAGACAGAGGGAGAAACTGTAATTAAATGATTTATTTTATAACCTGAACTATTAGCACAGTTTATTGATTGAAATATGATTAAATCATTTAACTGTTCTCATCTAAGGGTGTTTATTTCAGTTAGTCATTTTGTAGATATCAGCGTATCCATCCCTTGTGACAGTTAATTGCTTCTCTGCACCAAGCAGCGTGGGCTTAGGTTTGATCTCAAGCATATAGATTTAAGTAATTTAAATTCATTCTGTCCAGGCTTCTTTTTAGTCTGTAAAAAGAAACACCTGAAAGGACATAACATATCAGTCATTACTGCTCTCCTTTTATCAGGCTAGGTGATCTGAGACATCAAGACACTCACTACTGTAAATCAACGTGCCAGGATTTATGTAACAACCCATCTGAATACCCCCAGTGGCAGTCTGCAAATACTGTACAGCTGCTTCAATCTCCTTACCAGCTGAAAAGATTTAGGTTACATACGCATTTCTTGCCAAATTAACTGAGGTTAATGACCTGTTTTTAAAATTCTTTCTAATTTCAATATATAATGAGAAAACTTTCAAAGCAGCTTGTAAGTTAATGATTCCCATAGATCTCCCCACCTCATAGAAGTGTTCATTAATGGTTGTAAAGCACTTTGAGATCCCTGAATGGGAGGTGCTATAAAGATGCAACGTTTTATTAAAGAGGCAAGCAAGTGACTAAGACTGCTTTCCAAAGACCGCTTTGAAAATTTTGCCCACATTTGTTCTGCAATGGCTTTGCATGGCACTATGCTGTATTATGTCATGCCAGGGATGATGTATCACAGCATAAATGAGTGTGACTTAGCTTGAATACAATGGGACACAAAGATCAGTAAGAAGGACAAAACAAAAGTGGGCCCTCTCAAGTACAACACTGCAAAAAAACACTAGGCACCTACAATCTGTGTTGAAGTGAATCTATGTTGTTTTGAGTTCTGTATTCTGATCTTTTTCCTCACGCTATCAAGCATAAGGAATCTCACCCACCGCTCCAGCTAGCTATATTTAGATGGTATTATTTGATCCTTCATAATTAAAAGGTGCCTAGACATCTTTTAAAACCATGAAACAAATAGAGATGGTTGAAACCTGTGCAGTTAAAAACTGGAGGAGCTGCTCCAACCCTTTTAAAAAAAGGTGGTGGTCTCCCAAGTTTAGTGGTAACACGGCATTTTGGTGGCTATGAATTTCCACACACCCCTCTTTGACGGAGCCGCAGTGGGGTATGTTTATTCTTACCCTCACTTGGGCGCCAAGGAAGGAGTGCCAAGCTGGGTCCTCCTCTCCCAGTCTAAGGGTTCGTCCCTTTCATTGGGAGTTGAGGGCTGACTTGCCTGAGCAGAAAGGAACTTGTGAAAGCCAGGTTCCTGCCTGCCTGGGACACCCAAAAGGCTCATTCTGTCCCTAATTTTCAGTCAATTATGTTTGAATTGCTTTACCAACACCATGTTTGCTCAACTCTAACTAGAGGCTGATTTTCAGATGGGCTAAGCACCTGCAGTTTCTTTTGATTACAATCAGAGATGGGGGCTCCGCACTTCTGAAAATCAGGCCTTAATTTTAGAATCTAAAACATCCAACCCCACAATATGTTGTTATACACAGATAATTACTGCAAAATTATACACCCACACTTGCTGGAGTCCAGCAGCGTTTAGTATTCTATCTTGGATCAAGAGGGTGCCAAATTTAAAGTTCATTAGGCTGAATGAATAAAACTTATCCCAGACTTACTCATTTACAATTTTGACATTTCTTTTTGGCTGAAATACTGCAATAGGCAATATAAAGTTTGTAATAATTAACAATACAGCCTTGCTGTGTGCAGGGACTTGCAACAGTTACTGAAAACATGTAAAACAAACAGTCCTGCAATTACTGCGTCCTAAAGAATTTAAAAGGCTAGACACTGCTTATTTAGAACTTTCTGCTGACGCACTGGTGAGCCCAAACAATATTATCGGAGAGCAGCTTTATCAGAAATTAGATAGTTTTGGCTCTATCCAAAGTTGTCTGCAAAATATTGCTGAGACACATGTCAAGGAAATGCTAGTCTCAGAGGATATAATCACTGTTGCATCACTGAGTTAGGACTCTGGAAACTGTCATTACAGCGCACCACCCACTCTACATGAAGCATTTATAAGATTTTCATTTACTGGCATGGCAATAACTCCCTATTGCCATGAAAACACTGGAGTAGATTTCATTAGCTATGCCATTTGTGCCATCTGTCAACACAGCCATTTGATAACAACTTCATTTTCAAGTGATGACCCAAATCTGTTCCTAGCAAAGCAATTAATGTTCTAGGAAATGAGAACAAGGACATTATTTGAGAAATAGGGAATTCCAGGCTTCCCTGTTTACATGGAACACAAATGTGCAATTTTAGGAGGCAGAGAGAAAATTAAAGTGTTCACATACGTGATAGGGATGGTTTGGCATGGCTGACACACTTGATATTATGCCACAAAACTAGGGTCTGAATCCTTCCATTATGATTTATGTGAGACAGAAAGGAGGTGTAAACATGATGAGATTCACTAGAGGCCATTTGCCTCTGTTTGGTAGTGAGCAGATAGATGAGGAGGTGTTTCCATTTACTCTACTAGCCAAACATCTATACTTCTTTTCTGCTAAAGAGGCCCAGCTCTGGCATTTAAAAAAAAAAAGTCAAAGAACACCCACACTAACCCTGTGTAGAAGGTTCAGCACAAAATGCTCTGTGCAGGATAAATACATTGGGGAAAGTAACTGAGAAGGAAAAAGACAAATCCCTCAATGAAAAATCAAGCTACCCGACAAAGATGGAGATTCAACCCTTTTCATGAAATTTGCCTTCCACACCAATAGTAACCCAGTAACATAGAACATTCACACTACAGCAACAAAGGTTTTGAACCAGTTTCATCACTATATTATATATTGATATTGATTCAGCTCAGTTAAAACATTTACCTATTCCTCTGAATAAAAGTTGAATCAGGGTATTAATTAGAAGAGTAGGCAGGCAAAAAAACCAAACAAACAAACACACACCACCCTATTGTTCAGGGAAAATACAACTGAACTGTTTTAAATTATTAAATGAATTAGAGCCATTTAAAATGCAGTCTGAGACTAGGATGAGAGAGAAAGTGTCAGTGAAAATACTGGCAGCCTTGGCAGTAAGCATTGTAATTGTGACGTGCTACACCAGAATCCTTACACTGGTAAAGTTAACAATCTATCTAGTCACCGTGGGGCAAACCCCTAATACAGACTAATTTAAGCCCATTTAATTTCACTTGAGTTGAGTAATCTTAATGCAGTAACTTGCTTTTGGAGACCACTCCCTCAGCATGTGATGTTTGTAAGAAACAAACACTCAAAGGGATAATATATATATATAAATGTTATCTTTATGCTCACCCTGACTTTTCCTCCATTCCCCCCCAAGGACAGCCTCTGCCTTGGTCTTTCCATTCTCTTAATATCACTTTCTTCTCAGGCTGCTTAGGGTGGAAAGAGATTGCATTTTCCTGCTCTTGTTGTTTTCCACTTGCCTTCTCTCAAGTCCAGAGCTGGATAAAGGTATATGGAATTCACTTCAGTGTCACTGCAAATTACTATGATATAAAATAGGCTGTGCCCCATGGCCCAGATTCTGTACATAGTAGTTAAGCCCATGCTTCACTTTAAGCATATGAGTGGTCCCATGTCTAAACCCGCTGCTTAACTAGATCCCATTACTGGAGTCTCCACAGATCTCTCCACGATAGGATGCCCTTTTTAGTGTTGGGAAGGGGAAGTGTGAACTCAGATTTGCTCCTACGTGGCTGCTCTTTGCACTGCTGCTGAGCAGCTAAGAGGAGCCTAAACCATTGACAGTAGACTGTGTAATTTTAGCATTTGTGCAAAAATTAAATATACATGACTAATGAAACATAATTAATTATTGATTAGTCACAGCCAGGTCTGCAATGTTGAATACATACTTTCATTTGCAAGTAAATCTTTAGAAACACCTCAGAGTTTATGATGCAAAGCTAGTGATAAGCAGACTCCCACAAACTTGGAGCAGAAGTCTCAGCAGATCAGCAGCAGGCCGATGATGGCTCCACAGTTGTACAAGTTGTACAAGTCAGAATGTCTGAGGGAACACCCCTCTCCCCAACTCAGCTATCTGTTCCGTGAAGTATTTCTGCAAAATTGTGTAAAAATGGGAACATTTCCAAAAAAGAGCTGTTCGTTTACATTAGAAAAGGTTGATGGCTGGTGAGCGTATAGACCCAATATTTGTGAGTTTGCAGCAACATGTGAATAGACAGCAGGAAGAAAGGTGCCCCACAGAGAGTTCTTGGGGTTGAAAGAGCCTGGGAATAAAACTGGGCTAGAAAAGGTAGATTATCTTTCCAGTGAAAGTAATAAAGTAGCTAAAATGAGACCAGACTGAATTCTGATCAAAGAAGAAACGGAGAGTAGTTCTTATGATGTTAAATGTCACTTAGAAAGACAAAGTTGCACAGTAAATTATCATCGGGAAAGTGGAAACTTTTTGAAAAGCAGATAAAGAATTGCTAATGGAGGCACTGCCTTAGATAACAAGGAAGGGGTGAGAGTACAAAGGGTCCAGAAAGGAATTTATGAGAAATTTGGAAATATGATTCTAGAATGTACAACAGAATTAATCTGCAGAAAACAGAACAAGTAAACATTCTCTGAAAGTAGCTGCACTGAAATTGGCCTCAGAGGGCCTGAATCTCCCCTGTCTTTCACTTAGTGTAGTGCAAAGTGGCTGTACTCTATTACCAGGGTAAGTCAGCAGTGAATTCTCATCTGGTAGTGCTTCACACCCCCTTTACCCAGGTGTAAATGACTTCCCATGGTGCAAGGCAGTGCGAAATCAGACCCTGAATCCTAATATCACTATTAGGACCATCTATGTAGTAGCCCTGGCTTCTTAACTGCAGTGTGACAATTACTTTCTCACAATCACCTTTTCTTACATGTCTGAATCCTTTTATCTCTTTTACATGTAGCTCCTTTAATTTCAGAGTGAGATCTCCCATGATGACTGCCTCCTCAAGCAATACATTTATTTTTCCCCGCCACCAATCAGCAGAGCATCTTGTGGATAAATAAATAAATAAATAAATAAAAGCAAGTGAGAAGCTTTATATAATAGCTTTGTAAGTAAAGTTTGACTCTGGCTTCCTTCAGAGGGCAGGTGGGCTCATCCACTCACTGATTTGATTTTTTATTTTTTTAAAGAAAAATGAGGCTCACCGTGATTGAGTTTCTTGGTTTATTTATTTATTTTTTAAGTAGCAATTTCGCTCTCTTTGGTGCATCTGACCATTTCCCCTTTCCCTTCCCTCTACCTATGCAGGTAACTTCCTGTGTCATTAGCAGGAGGCAAGTTCAGAACTGGATACACAACAGGTTGCTGCTTCCAAGAGCGACAGCACTAAGATCAGCAGCAGAAGAACAACACGTGCACTCTCTTTTCCCCATGGCACATTGAGGGAATGAGAAGAGCTGTGCTGGGGTCTCTCATCCGGCTGGGGTAACTGGTCAGTCGGGCTGGACCTGAATTTGGGGAGCAATACAGGCAAGTATTGGGGAGAAGGCTGGATGGCAAGCAGTCAAGCCAACTCTGAATGTTTAATATGACCCATTTCTAATAATCTCCCAACAGCCCTTTGGCAGGCCAGTAGAAAGGAAAATGCTTTTTGTCTGTCCCTCAGTGCCCTTGGAAGCAGGAAAAGGGAAGTACTGAATCCCATTCACTAAGATAGGGCTAGAAGCACAGCAGGCTTCTTGCCAGCCTCAGATCAAAGGGCTGCTGCTTTGGGAGCAGAGGCAGACGTGTGGGCATGCAGCTCTGCAAGGAGAGAGGTAAGGTGCTCAGTGTTCACAGTCCCTCAGACTCCCCAGCAGCATCACACCCCAATTTGTTCACCAAGTCAGCCCCAAAGAACTGCTGCTGATCAGCTAAGTGAGGCCTCTCGAATAGAATCCGGGCTGGCTGCCCATAACCAGTCTGTGCCTTCCAGACACTATTCTGTCCCATGAGAGTCTCCAAAGCATCCCCCACAATAATTCAATGTATGGTCTAGAGTTACTTGTCCCTTGATTTATTATTGTTTACTGTTTGCATTACAATAAACATTACAGGGGCCCTATTGTGTTATACCCTGTGCATATACTTTGTAAGAATTAATCTGTGCCCCAAAGAGCTCAGAAACTTAATAGGTAATACATAGGGAGGAGAAAGTGCTATTTATCTCCATTTGACAGATGAGAAATTGAGGCACAAGAGAGATTTAAGTAATTTGGTCAATATCACACAGGAAGCTTACAGCACAGCCCAGGTCTCCAATACCTTAACTACAAAATTATAAACTTTCTTTAACACCAACTGATATAAGTAATCTAAACCTGGTTCTAGGGCTGCTATAAACTAATCTAACCTTTATATAACCAATTACAACATTATCTATGTACAACCTAGCTCAAGGCCAAATTAAGGCAATCTGGTGTCCTAGGTATACCAGGACACAGGCCCCTCCATAACTCTGTCACCTCCCCTGCCCGCAGGCAAGGGGTCACCATCCCATGGAGTGGTAGTGGCAGAAGGACCCTCCCAGAGACGTTGGGTCAGCAACATGGGGGCCTCTTTCTCTCCCAGGAGTAGCGGCACCCTACCTTCCCCACTACCCTGCTTAGGAACAGCCACGGTGTCAGCAGGGATCCCATCTCCTCCCAGGAGAAAGCAAGTTGTGGCAACAGGACCCCCACACAGGTACATAACCTGATCGCCAGGATGCATCTGCTTGGGTGGATTGGTAAGTGGGCTGGGCCTGGGCACTCCTCACCTCTTGCCACATACAGAGTCCTTTTCTGAGGCGTTGCTGTCAAGGCTGTACAGGATCTTAGCATAAACAGACCATAGAAATGAATGAGATAGTTCCCATCTCTTAGAGCTACCGTTCCAGGCTGTCTGCAGACTCAGGCAGATGTTGCTGCATCCATTCCACTTGTAGCATGTTTTCACTTCATGTCATAAGTTCAGCTACAGACTTTTTTTTCCTTTTTAAGTGAAAGCTCATACTTAGATTTAATAACAAGACCTGGAGCAATGTACGTGCCTAAACTGCATATGCTTTAATCTGACCCTGACCTAGGTCCTTCTCCATCATCCTTGAAAAATTTAACTAAGACTGACAGATCCCCAACTCCATCCCTCTGTAAAGGCAGAAACAAAGAAACTGATTTCTGAGTTTTATGAACTAAATCCTGGTTACTCTATTCATGCAAGCAAAACGGTTTCACTGAAATAAGATTTACTTGTGTGAATAAGGTGAGCAGGGCTTGGCCCAATAACATTATCTGCTATACCTGATAAGCTCTTCACTCTCATTTTTAAGTAAATGGACCTGTATCTTTTATACTTTATTGTGTGCAAATTTGAAACTCTCATCATTCTACACATTCTGACTTGTAAAGGAAAGAATTCAACTCTTTTGCAGAAACGTTCACTGTAAATTACTTTAAGAAAAACCTGGAGAGTGGAGGTGAAAGACAAAACAAATATTCTATCAATGGTTGCTGTAAAGCTAGAACACTGAAGCTGGTCTTTCTTTTACACTGCTCTGACTATTTTCCAGAAAGAAAAACCTGTGTTTTTTGCAGCAGAGAAGAATGAGGCTTTGCATGAGTGCTAGGAATGAATGCCAGTGCTTGTGACAAAAATAAATCAAAGGTTTTCACTCACAGACAGGCAAGGCAAGGCAAGCTTTTTCTCCTTTCAGCCAGATTTTTTAAATTGTCCCTATAAGAAAGGACCTCAATATTCTAGTATCAGTTTTACTAAAATTTTCCTAACTATAACTTTTTCCTACTTAAAAGGCAAACCCACAGAGAAGGGATGGTATAGCTAGCGAAAGACCTGCTCAGGAGTTAAATTAAAATAATTTAGTTTTTGTCCCTTGGACAAAGTACTGCAGGTACTGTGGTATATTGGGGGGAGGGAGGGAGGGATGGACGGACGACGACCCAGAACTTGAATTCTAGAACAGGCAAAAGTGCAAAACCAAGGAGTTTTCATTTGATAAAGAAAAATGTACAAACCATTAGAAACGGTGGATTTTGCTCTAAAGATGCCTCGGATGGGAGGAGTGTTGCAAATCAGAGCTGAGTAGCATTGATAAAGTTACAGGAAAAACTTGCCCCAAACCTGATCACACTGTGCCTGCTTCAAACTAGTGCTTTAAGGGCCTTTATTTTTACATGGAATAAATTCACACTTTAATTTTGTAATATGCTGGTAATAAAAGCCCTCAGTGATTATATAGTCTATTAGTGGATGCATAGCGCTCTCTTGGTTAAGGATCCTGGTCTCTCAGCTTAACTTTGTAGTTGTTTCACCATAGGCATACACGAAGGGGATCCCCCCGAAATTAGGTTAGAAACTTTTCCCTGCAGCATCTTTATGGAGTGAAAACCAGGAAGAATTGATAGTTAAAGGAGAAAAAAAACTGTTCCTTGCAGCACTCCAAGTCCCTTCAAAATTGGAAAGTCTACTCCCTTTCACACCCATCCTAAAGTATGCTGATGGAGTAATGGGAATAACTAATGAGAATACTTGGCATCTTAATATCAGTGAGGATTGATGCCTATAGCACTAAAACAGTCCAGAGTTACAATGCTATGTTACCCTCTCAAGTCCTAACTCATTCAAAAAGGTAATGCAGAGACTTCAGCTACAAGGAGGAAAAGTTGTTAAGAGGTCAATGGGAGGATGGGACTGTGAGGGAAGAGTTGCAACTTACACAATATGATCATTCTTTGTGACAGCCAATGTTTATTAGGCAGCCTGGTGGAATAGGAAATCCTTTCTTCCCTATTCTTGTTAATAATCCATACAATTCTAGAAGATCTATGTTCATACTGATGTATTTATGAAGATGAATTGGAGAAGATAATTAAAACAGAGCCAAAGGAAAACAATGTGGAACTCTGCTACAGAGTTTCAAAGAATTAATCAAACCGGGGAACAATGAAACAAAAGTGGCTGAAATGTCCTATGATAGACTATGCTCAGAGAGCTATGATGATGCCACCTTTAAGTTCAGAAAGGTATTTATTTTTTCTCCCGCTTAATTCACTCTCTTTTTCTGAAAACAAGCATAAAGTCAAATTATAAGAATAGTCAGCAAAACAGATTACTTATAATTTATAGAACTGTTGTGGATCATCTGGTTCCTCGTTAGAAATACACATTAATATTCATTCTGGTATCTGGAAGGTGAGAAGCAAATGGTTTAATTGTTGTTATACAATAATGCATATATTGAAGGAGTTTAGCAGAACCAGAGTATTTCGGGGCTGGGAACAAAAGGGTAAAAGTAAAGCAATGGGGTGAAATAAAGCAAACAAAATTTAGGACAAATATTGAGCAGAGTTCCCTTAATTTCCTTAAACTGGAATTGCCTCCAAAGGGAAATGTTGGAGTTCCCATCACCTGGGACATCCAAAACTGGACTGGACAAACCTTAGAAAATATATATGCTGTAGAGAACAATTTTCCAGTGGTGGGAGGGGAGAGGGGGAAATGTACTAACCAAGTTCTTACTAACTAAATGAACTGAGTAGCTCTTCATTTCTGATTTTTTGATTTTATGAACAGCCGTAGAGACTTTGGGTTTACACTAAGGATACTTTAGATAGGATGAATATTTTACTTAATCAGTATGCATCTGAAATAGTGCATGATGCCATTTAAAATACTTTCATGCCAAAAAGCAGCATCTTCATTAATTCCCCCTACCTTAAACAAGGTATTTATATGGGCACTGCTGAGTCAACGTTTCCAGTTATGCTCAAGTCATTTTCAAAAGCACAGATTTAATGTGTTAGTCCTTCCAGAAGAGAAATTAGAAAGAAAGTGACCAACCAGTTTATCCAGGGCTAAACAGATATCTGGGGTTGCAAGATGCGGACAGTCAATTGCTTTATTTCAGCCCATCTAGTCAGAAAGTAATTTACACACTAAAATGCTAGCCAGATTGTTGTGTGAGTTTCTGAATATGAACATTGTATAATTAGTGGTAAGAAAATGAGGAGTACCAAGCTAACCAGTTACTTTCCTGTCTTTTACAATACAGATTTGTGCTGGGATTACACTAAGAAATTCAATTCATTAGAAATGCTTTGGTTATGTATTTGGCCAGTAATTGATTGGGAGAATTTTTGCAGAAGAGTAGTGCTTACTTATAAGCAGATTTCTTACTTGCATTAAATTATATTTCCCCCCATTCTTCCACTTCTCTGTCAATCACTGAAATAGCATCCTCCAACATAAAAACTCCTTATTAGTCACCATCATTCTGCTTGAGAAGCATGGGGCAGGAATCATTTCAAATCCTGATACTGCTACCCTTTAACCTGGAACATGCCTGAATCCAAACTTTGGTGTGATACAAGCTATCAATGTACAAAAATAAGCATAAGAATATGTGATGGTGGAAACTACTGTATGACTGAACATGCTGTAGTTCTGCCAGTAAATGGCTCTTTAATCCAATAGCACATGTCATCTTAATAGAACAAGGCCATGTTCACTGTTATGGCTTTAGCATCCCCAGGATAAACAAACAATGCACGAATTAAGTCCCAAGTCTACTGTATTGAGACTTGAAAGATTTATGGCTGGCATAGAAGTTGCAGTTCCAGATACAAATAGTTCAACAAAGACTGGGCGTTTTTCATGGTTTTGTTCTATTATTATAAACGAGCAATAATATCTTACTGGTGTGTAACAGAATCATAAAAGATGTTTCTATCGGAAAAAACTGGGATATCTATTTATCTAGGGTTTCTTCACTGTGGTATCTGAAGGCCTTCCATGAAAACTAAACACAAGAATTATAATCTCTCTTCTAACCTAGCCAGCAAAAATCAACATTTTCAAAGGCACAATGGTAGTTAGGTACTCAGATCCCCTACTGTCAATGGGATTTAAATGTTTAACTGCTTTTTGTCTCTTTGAAAATCTCTTACCTATATTATAGAGCACACAGAAATGAGGAACCTGTTATACCTGAGAAACTTATGTTGGGAAAGGAGTCAAATGAATGGATTTTAAAATGATCTGAAAGTAGCAACGGCTAATGGCCATTCTTATTTCATCTGGCAGTGACTTCCATCGTCTTGGTCCAGCTCTCTTGCAGAACTAGACAGCACAGAAGGTTTCAGATAAACTGAAAGGAAAATGAAAAGGTATTTTCCAATAATCTAAGACTCTGAAGCCATTGCAACAGCTTTGAGAACATAATGAAATCTAATCAATGGGCTATTAAGAAATCCCTATAATTCTTTAAGGGAAATGGCAAGGAAAGGAGAACTGAACTAAAAACCATCTCTTGAAGCACGACCTGTTTAGCTAAGGGCTACTCTACACTACTGAGCTTTGTCAACAAAAATCAGCTGTGGTGACAAAACAGTGGTGGTGTACACACTATAATGCTCCCCTGGCTGACAAAACTCCCCTGCTTTGGCGACAAAATAAAACCACCTCAACGAGAGGTGTAGTGCTTTTTGCAACAAACTTAGAGCAACAAAGCATCAGTGTGGGCTCCAGGAGCCATGGGCCCACAATGCCCACCCTGACTGCTCTGCTCATGGTTTTGAACTCTGCTGCACTGCCCGGCATTCCAGCGACACAGGCATGCACCCCTCCCCTTTCAAAGCCCCAGGAAGTTTTGAAATAGCTCAGCGTGGAGAGCTCATACAGCTACTGCCCAGATGAACATGCCGGCTCTGGGCAGCAAATGCAATCCTGCCTGGACTACAGGGGAGGGGGTGGATCATTCTCCTCAGTCTGTGGGGAGATGAGGCTCTGGGACAACTCCGAGGGACTCAGTCCTGCTTTCCTATGGCAGGCATGCAGGCAGTATGGGCTGCTGCTGGGGGTTGTGGGGGGAGAGACTCCTGATGTGCTATGCAGAGCCGGGGGGGGGGGGGGGGGGGGGGCGGCTGACGTTGTGGTGTTTCCTTCCCTCCTGCCGGGTGTACAAGTCTCTGCTGAGCTTGGGTGGGGGTATGGGGGGCCACCAGGTGTCTGTACACCAGCTTCTGCCTCAGGATTGGTTGCTTCTGACTGCTATCTGAACTTAGAGACAGCGTGCAGACACACTCACTGTGCCCCAACACTCTCTCACTCTCACACACACACACTCACTCCCTGTCACACATACCCCCACACACAATTCTGTGGGCTTCTAGTGTTTATGTTCAGCAATGTCAATTTGGCTGACAGGGCAGTTGAGAAACAGCTGTCAATCTAGTGGGATGCCCATGGAACGATGGGATTCAGAAACCTTCATCATGTGATGATGTGCCTGCCCCATGAGGCATTGTAAACCCTTCCCAAAGCGCCCTGTGTGCAGTTGCACAGTGCGATAGCTACCCACAGTGCACTGCTCCCTGTGTTGATGCAAGAGCTGGTAGTGTGAATGCATCCCACTGACACAAGGAGCATAGTGAGGACATGCAACAGCAGTTTAATTACAGCGATGGCGGTATGCTGGCATAACTTGTGTCAACAAAACTCTGTAGTGTAGACAAGGCCTAAGAAATGTTTGTGGTGGGGTTTGTCTGGGACTCTTTATCTCTGACCCTGGTTATTGTTACACTTCCCCAGTAAATCATTCTTTAAAGCAAGATTATGACAAGATTAGGATAGCAGAGGAGGAACGTCCCTTGTCCTTTTGGCCAATTGTCTGGAGACAAGCTCAAAATCAAGTACAGCAGGACTTCATTTCTTACCTACTTCAATATTGAGCAGAGTTAGAGCTTCAGGGAAAGTAGATGATAACATATGCTGACGCTTCTTGAGTGATACCATACCATAAAGAGATGGATAGATTTCTGTCTGGGAGCAAGATGCTTGGACATACCCACTAATTAATTTAGATGGGAATAAACTATAAATTGAAGTGTTAACAGAACAGGGCAAGCTGTTTAGATATCCATTCCTAGCAGATGGACATCAGGGAATATCAGTGAGCAGAAGAACCTGAAGGGACTGCAGAAGTAGGAGGTGTAAGGAAGGAAACATTTTGTAATGGAATATGTGGGAAGTAAAGAGCTTCGGTTATACGAAAATGCCAGGGTATGTCCTGAACAAATAATTTTGGATGGACCAGCCATGAGGTATACATAAACTATAATTTGGTAAATCAGCTTTTCACCTGACATTATTCAATCCACAGCAATTCCACAATGTTTTCACAGAGCCCGGCTGCTACTAAAAGCTACACAATGATATGTATTAGACAGGCTGCTTAATTTATCTGCACTTTATCAGTGTATAAATCTCAATGAAAGTCTCACTCATTTGGCTAGAGGCTAATTTTCAATATAAATGCTTTATGGGCTCATGATTATATATATATATATATCTATATATACAGCAATGATAGTAGTAAACGCAAGCCTTTAACTTCACTCAAGCTACATTGTCATCCCATTAGGGAAGACCTATTTCTAAGATCTTACAAGGCCCCTTTTATCACATCCCAAACATCACTAAGTTGACCACAATTTGAGGAAATGCTTTGTTCATTAAACTGTCCTGTGCTGATTTCTTTTCTTGCTTTACTTCATCAGGTTTGCCATGCATACAAAATTTTCAATTATTGAATGCTAATTTCCTTAGTTTCATGCAGTTCATGCATTCAGATTAGCTTGTCATATTAAGAAAAAGCAGTGTGGAAGGGAATTGAAGAAGTTGGGAGTGGAGCAATTTTCTGCTCCGTAAAATATAGTTCTACTTATCCGCTGCATATCTGGGGCTGACACATTTCCCCATACAAAACTTATTATTCCTGACACCTTTGCTGCACTTGATTAAAAAGACTCTTCTGTATCATAAGATGATCTTTAAAATAGAAGAAAACAAAGCACTGGGTTAAAATCAAAGCACTTTCTCTGCTGAAGGGCCAGATTCTTACCTCATATGCACACATAATGAATTTCAGTGTGATTGTGGTATAATTTGGGCAGCAACTGGCCCCAAGTTGGAAAAATAGCATTAACATTACCTTCAGTTTATCACAGGGATGAATTTGAGCGGATTCAATAGACTGCCATGTTAGACCAGGATGTTAGAACTCTGCTTGTTTGTTTTTCATATAAAGCCACTCTAGCACCACTCACAAAAGAAACACTATAACTGGAATGCTAATTATAGAGAGAGACAGAATCTAGACTATTTCCCCCTACTTTTCTTTGCCTGGAGCAGGAAAACGATCAGCAAATTGGGTCTGACTTTCATAAAGCTCTGCATGCTGCTAGAACACACTACACTTTAGGAAACACACATTGTTTGAAATCTCTAGCCCTTATGAAACATTTCAAATTAGATTTTCCTTCTCATTATACAAATCGACTACATTCATTGGCTTATGTATGCTCCCTCTGGTGGTTAACTTAATCGGTACAAATTTTTCATTCTCTTTCTTTGTAACTCAGGGGATCAGATGTTGTACCAGATTTTATTATACCTACCCATAGCTTTCACTTAAAATTGATCTGGGGAAAAATATTCTGACTATGAATCAACATCCCCCACATTTAATTCTGATTCTAAATATTAAACATGCACACGGCAAAATAATAAGAAAAAAAACCTCCACCAAGTTACAAAGTATTTAAAAAGGAGCCCTGGTAATTTAGATTTAATTATCTGAATGGTAAATTACATGAGGCTCTGTAAGATGAAAATCTCCCAGCATCTCAATGCTCCCAAAGATAGATCTATGAAGTCTGAATGAACACCACAACTACCACACAAAGGCCACGATTTTCAAGCATACATGGTTAGGGCCAGATTTACAAAGTGTTTAGTATAATGCATGTCACAATGTGAGCTCCTGAGTGTTCACTGAACGCTTTTGTGAGCCTGACCCTGATTGTGGGTACTCTAGGGTTACTGTACATCTGGGTTTTCCTTTTTTTGATCCTCTATCCCGGCGGATTTTTCAAATAAGAGGCGATGTCTGGGATTTTTGTGGAGCAGATGTTGCAGCTCAAAAATAATCCCAATTGGTCTGCTTCCCTTCCCTGTATTTGACTCATCCCTCACAGCTGCTGGGTCCCTTCCACCCAGGCTCTGGCTCCCACCCTGGGGAGGGAGAGAGGCCTGCAGAGAGGTGCTGACTGATGGCTGGCACTGCATCCCATGGTTTGCAACAGCTGCCCACTGTGACAGGGAGCAACACCGCCCCCCCAACCTCAAGAGTGAGCCCCAGGTACCCCCTCCCCGCCAGGTATTCCTCCAGCACCCTAGAAATACCTCCCAGTAACCAGACATCCCTCCAGCACCCTTCAGGTACCCCCCCCCCAACACTCCAAATATTCCCCAAACACACACCTCTCCAGAACACCCAGGTACCCCCTCCAGCACCTCCAAATACCCCCCCATACACATATCCCTCCAGCACCCTCGAACTGTGCTCCCCCCCCAGCTGTGTCCTCTTTTTGGGAACCTGAAACATGGTAACCCTGGGGTACTGAGCACTTGGAAATTTTGGTTCAGATCTCTTTTGAAAAAGTGGCTTTTAATGTTATTTGGGGGCCATTTAAATGACTCTCTTCTAATTCAGTGTCTTTATAAAATCAGTATATCATATCTCTCCCTGTTCTGTTCTTTTAATTTTTTGATGGGGGTGGGATGAACAGGCAACATGGTCACATCTGATTATTATTTGTATGACAGTACCTGGCCCCCAAAGCTAAAATGAAAATATTGATGGTACAGCTAGGCCTAAATCAAAACAAACTCCTCCCCAAAACCCTGAATTTTGGAGATTTTCAGATCCACACCAGATTTAAAATTAAATTAAATATATTTCAAACTGCTACTGAAAAGAAGAAAAAACAAATAAGAACATTTCAGGCTTGCCCAGAGATCTAAATGTAGAGCAATGAGGTACCATTTTGTGTATCAACATGGAGCTACTGTAAGGGTACTCTACAAAAATAATATTTCAGTTTAAAAACATTTTCTTGAGAAGAGAAAGTTCCCCAACTTGCTTTTTACCCCTTCCAGTTAATCAGCCTGAAATACAAAATAATGTATCTGTTTACATAGAAGCTGTGACTGTCATAAAGAAAACTTGGAAATATCAAGACTTTAAATGACATTACTGCTGCCTTCCCAGAAACCTTTCTGTCTTTTGACTTTGTACTGGGTACATCATGTAAACCACAATGATCATAGCTTCATAGTTTGTGTAACAGGTGCCATTACTAGTATATACATTTAAACATTAGAGGGAATTCTGTCAAAAACCACATTTTCTCCTACTTCTCATCAGTATGGGCCCAGATTTATGAAAGCACTCAGGCACATGCTTAAGTCCATGAAGATTCAGAAACACAATTTAAAATGCTCTTAACATTAAGCAAAAGTGTGTGGTTAGGCACCCAATCTGAATAGGGAATGCTTTCCTGAAATGGTGCCCAAGAGGCCCAATCTAGCATTCCTTGTACACACATCAAACACCTTCTGAAAGATGGTCCAGAGGTTAGCATGTGAGTTGTGAAACCCAAGGTCAATTCCTTGCTCTGCTAGAGACTTCCTGTATGACCCTGGGCAAGTCACTTAACCTCTCCATGCCCCATTTCCCCATTAGTAAAATGGGGATGGGACAAGGCGCTGGCTGAGAACTGAAGGCTAAGCCAGCCCTCTGCCCCAGGAATCCTAATCAAATGTGGAGTGGAGCCAGCTGAGAGAGCCTGCGGGGACTAGGCTAACAAGGAGAAGCTGTTACGCTCATTAGACAGCCTTATAAAGGCTCACAGGAAGGAACTATGGGGCAGGGGGTTACCAGAGACTTATAGCTGGAGGAAGCTGTCAGCCTGGGATGGAGAAGGTTCAGTTGGTGGGGAGCTGCCCTGAGTGAGGGGCTGAGACTGTTTGGCCCGTGAGCCTGGACTGCACTGGTAAATAGTTGGTGGAAGAAAAAAGCCTGTAAATAAAGAGCACTAGTGGGAGCACAAAGCTGTGATTTTTGTGTGGTTTGTGGGGCAGAGGACCTGAGCTGCAGGGGGGTCAGTGCAAACTTGCTACAGGGGACAATAATATTTCCCTACTTCAAAAGGTATTATGAGGCTAAGTATATTACAGATTGTGAGGCACTTTGATTCTATGTTAATGGGAGTCATATATGTATCTGTGATAGGCAGAACCTCAGTTTTGGGTGTGCAAGTAATGCTTGATTGAATGCCATGTGGTCTACTTTTATTTTTAAGACCACTGAATTATCAGTAGTGCTGTAATCAAAGGCTTTCCTAATGTTCACCAAAAACATCAATATCCACCGTACCCGAATGTGAATCTACACAGAACTTTATTTATTTTTATTTTTTGGCAGCTATTTCTTTTTTTGTTGGTCTTAAGTTTAATACTTTCCCTACTTATTTAGTGCCTACTGTTTTTAAATTTAACAAACACAATTTCTTTTTTGGGCAATTAACTTTAATTATTTCCCAGAGACTTCATTATTTCATTAGTGTGAGCGAGCTATAGAAATTGCACATATAATTTAATGACAAAGTTACCCATTAAAAATGTTCACAACTTCCTCAAAAATGACACTTCAGTCAGACACTATATACCTGTAACAGCTTGGCACAGGACATTTACAGAAGCCCTTGATTAAATCTAATTAATTCTACCAATTCCTGCAGACTGGAAAATCAGAGGTAATCTGAAGCAGAGAATCCATGTTTCAGGCACAAGTAGTTACTACTGCACAGACAACAGTGGCCTCTATTTCTGCACAGGTTCACTTTGCCTCTTGTGCAGCAGAAGGACATGACACTTTATCTATGGCTCATTTCTTGACAATAAAAAATAGCTATCATACTTGACACGTTTTAAAAAAAAAAGTGCTGGGCCTTTAAAATATGGATGGATTTTCCATCTCTTGAAGTCTTCAAACCAAGACCGGATGCCTTTCTGGAAGCTCTGCTTCAGTCATGATGAAATTCTATGGCTTGTGTATATACAGGAGATCAGATTAGATGATGGTTCCTTCTGGCCTTAAAACCTATGAATCTATGAAAAGTAAAACCCTAATTGGGGTGGGTTGGCTGACCAAAAAGAGTCTGAGGAATACAGTGCAATCACCACCCACACACTAAAAAAAAGCAAACAAAAGGAGAAGCCAGCGGTTCCATGAGAAATACTTTTCTAAAATATAAAATGGAGGAAGATCATCCATAAATGGGTAACTGTATCACTTTTTACTACCAGCAGTACTTATTTTAATACATTTTCAATAGTAAGAAGAGAACTAGGAAACACACATTTCCAAGGCCATGGTTTTGCTAGGTAACACATATGACTGAAGCAGGAGACCAAAGCAAGAGTAGAGGAATGTCAGAAGGGGCAGCTCTGTGGGGAAGGAGGGTTTCTCTCTCTTAGGTCCTTGGAGGAGGGTGTGAGAGATGAAGGGCCTCAAAGCCAGGTCTGTGGGTCCCCAGGCAGGGATCAGACCATGGTCACCACCCAGTACTTCATCCAAACCCATGGAGAAAAGGGCTAGGGAAGCTCTAGCTCACAAAGAGCCTCTGCACTAAGTTCTTGATTAGGGGAGATGTCCAGTCTCACCAATTGGCTGGGATGCACTACTAAAACAGGGAGAAGCACAAGAAATTGTCTGAGAAAATACGTGATTACCTTGACTGGCTGCTGCTATGGACCCTGCCTACTTGCCTGCCTCCCTGCCTGTTCTTGGTTGCTGCCCTCCTTATCCCAGACCCCCACCTGTTCCCAGCTCCCACTTTCCGGCCTCGCTCCAGGTGCCTTCTCCTACACCCTGCTCCTGACTCTGTCTCGGCGCTGACCTTTGGCTTGGCACCTGATTCTGACCCCAGCTCTGGTTCCTGGCTCCTGACTCTAACCATTGGCATGACCACCCACACCACAGTCCCTACAGCAGGATTTAGAGAGTCTGTACTAAAAGTTTGATATCACGAACTGCAAGATGTTGGGCGCCTTCAGAGAGCTGGTCAGCATCCCTAACTCCAAATGAGTTCAATGGGTGTTGGGGACATAGAATTATAGAAATGTAGGAGTGGAAGGGACCTTGACAAGTCATCTAGTCTAGACCCCTGCACTGATGCAGGACAAAGTATTATCTAGAGCAGCGGTTCTCAACCTTTTTTTCCCCAAGTACCACTCGGGAAAAAAAGAGGGGGGGACTTTCGGCGGCGGCGAGGTTTCGCGGCGGCGGCAGGGGGGGACTTTGGTGGTGGCAGGGTTACATGGGGGGAACAATGCCCTCCGCCGAAACCCTGCCGCCGTTTGCCCCTTTTTGGTGGCAGGGTTTCGCGGAGGTGGGGAGGACTTTTGGCGGCGGCGGGGTTTCGTGGCAGTGTGGGGGGGAAACTTTCGGTGGCGGATTTGGCGGCGCGGTACGGCTCGCATACCACCCAGCCTTCTTCGAAGTACCACCGGTAGTACGTGTACCACCGGTTGAGAACCACTGATCTAGAGCATCTTTGACAGGTGTTTGTCTAACCTGTTCTTAAAAACTTCCCATGACAGATGTTCCACAACCTTCCTAGACAATTTGTTCCAGTGCTTAACTACCCCTACAGTTAGCAAATTTTTCCTAATGTCCAACACAAACTGCCTTGCTGCAATTTAAGCCCATTACTACTTCTCCTGTTCTCAGTGGATAACAATTTATTGGCCTCGTATTTATAACAACCTTTTATGAAGACTCTTACCATGACCTCTGCCCCAGTCGTCTCTTCTCCAGAAAAACAAACCCATTATTTCAATATTTTGTTGTAGGTCATGTTTTCTAGACGTTTTAATCATTTGTGTTGCTCTCTTCTGGACTTCCTCTATTTTTGCCTCATCTTTCTGGAAATGTGGTACCCAGAACTGGACACAGCACTGAGGCTTTATCAGTTCTGAGTAGAATGGAAAAATTACCTCTTGCCTCCTGGTTACAACATTTCTCCTAATGCATCCCAGAGTGGTGTTTGCTTTTTCTGCAACAGTATTATGTTGTTGACTCATATCTAGGTTGTGATCCACTATACCCCCAGATCCAGTTCTGCAGTACTCCTTCTTAGGCAGTCATCCAATTTTGTATTTGTGCAATTGATTATACCTTCCTAAGAGTATTACTTTGCTTTTGTCCTTATTGAGTTTCATCCTATATATTTCATATAATTTCCTGTTTGTCAAGATCACTTTGAATTTTAATCCTGTCCTTCAATGTGCTTGCAATCCCTCCCAGCTTGGTCTCAGCTACAAACTTTATAAGTCTACTCTCTATGACATTATCCCAATCGTTTATGAAGATATTGACTAGAACCGAACCCAGGACAGATCCCTATGGGACCTCATTCAATATGCCCTTCCAGCTTGATTGTGAGTATGCTTTTCCAACCAGTTGTGCACCCATATTATAGGATGTTCATCTAGGCTATATTTTCCTAGTTTGCTTCTAAGGTCATGTGCAAGAATATGAAAAGTCTTACTAACGTTGAGATATATCATATCTACTGCTTCTCCCCTACCTACAAGGCTTGTTACTTTGTCAAAGAAAGATATTAGGTTGGTTTGACATGATTTGTCTTGCTGTTGTTGACTGTTACTTATCAATTTACTATCTTCTAGATGCTTACAAAATTATTTATTGATTATTTGCTCCGTTATCTTTCCAGGTACCAAAATTAAGCTGACTGGTCTATAATTCACTGGGTTGTCTTTATTCCCCTTTTTATAGATCGGTACTATATTTGATCTTTTCCTGTACATGCAATATCTCCTATCCACCATGAGTTCTCAAAGATAGTCACTAATGGCTCAGCCAGTCCCTCTAAGTATTCTAGGATGTATTTGGTCAGGCCCTGCCAAACACATTCAGACATTCAGCATCACTTGCTCCAGCTCATGCTCACACTTATAGAATCATAGATGTTGGACTGGATGGGATCTAGAGATGGCTACAAGTCCAGCCCCCTGCACTGAGGCAAGACTGAGTTCCTTACAGGTGACTATCCGTGATCGGTGTTTGTCCAACTTGTTCTTAAAATCTCCAAGGATGGGGATTCCATAACCTCCCTTGGAAGCCTATTTCACAATTTATCTATTATTCTAGTCAGAACGTTTTTCCTAATATCTACCCTAAATATCCCTTGCTTCAGATTAAATCCATCACTTCTTATTCTGCCTTCAGTGGACATGGAGAACAATTGACCACCATCCTTTTTATAGCAGCTCTTACCATAATTGATCACTGTGATCCTCATTCTTCTTTTCTCAAAACTAAACGTCGAATTTTTTTTAACTTTTCCTCACAAGTCAGGTTTTCTATAGCTTTTATCATTTTTGTTGTTCACCTCTGGCCTATCTCCAGTTTGTCCACATCTTTTCTAAAGTGTGGCACCCAGAATTGGACACAGGACTCCAGTCGAGGCCTCATCGGTGCCAAGTAGAGAGGGACAATTGCATCCTTACGTATAACACTCCTGTTAATACACCCCAGAATGACATTAGCTTTTTTCACAACTGCACAGTTGACTAATATTCAATTTGTGATCCACTGTAGTCTGCAATTCTTTTCAGCAGTAGTAACAGTTAGCCAGTAACTACTCATTACGTAGATGTGCATTTGATTTTTCCTTCCTAAGGGCTTATCTACATTTAGAGAGCTGCAGAGACCCAGCTTGTGCTGCTGTAGCGCTTAGTGAAGATGCTACCTATGCTACCTATGCCAATGAGAGATCTTCTCCCATCAATGTAGGTATTCTACCTCCCTGAGAGGCAGTAGCTATGTTGATGGCCGAAGCCCTTCCACCGACATACCGACCTAACCCCTGGTGCAGATGGTGCTATAACTACCTCATCATTATACAAACATAAGATGGTAGTGTAGACCAAGCCTAAGTGACATATTTTGCACTTGTCTTTACTGAACTTCATTTTGTTGAATACAGACCAACTCTCCAATTTGTCAAGGTCCTTTTGAATTCTAATCCTATCTTCCAAAATGTTTGCAACCCCTCCCAGCGTGATGTCCTCTACAAATTTTATAAGCATAAGCTCCACTCCATTATTCAAGTCACTAATGAAGACATTGAATAGTACCAGATGCAGGACTGACCCTTGAGAGACCCCCTAGATACGCCTTCTCAGTTTGACAATGAACCATTGATAATTTCTCTTTGAGTACAGTCTTCCAACCAGTTGCGCACCCCCCTTATAGTAATTTCATCTAGACCACCTTTCCCTAGTTTGCTTATGTCATGTGGGACTGTGTCCAAAGCCTTACTAAAATCAATATATATCAGATGTACTGCTTTCCCCTACCCATTAGGTGAGTAACCCTGTCAAAGAGGGAATTAACTGAGTTTGGCATGATATGTTCTTGACAAATCCATGCTGTGTATTCCTCAGACTCCTCTAGTGCTTACAAATTGTTCCAGTATCTTTCCAGGTATCAAAGTTACACTGACTAGTCCATAATTACTGGGGTCCTCTTTGTTCCCCTTTTTAAAGATAGTAACAATGTTTGCCCTTCTCCACTCATCTGGGACCTCACCCATCGTCCAGGTGTTCTTTAAGATAACTGCTAATGGATCTGAGATTGCTCTGGATAGTTAAGTACAATTTCAAGATAATTTAAGATACATTTCATCAGGCCCTGTCGACTTGAATACATCTCATTTAGCTAAATATTCTTTAACCTGTTCTTTCCCTAATTTGGGTTGTATTCCTTCCCCCTTATTGATAATATTGAGTTGAATATCTGGTCACAATTAACCCTTTTAGTGAAGACTGAAGCAAAATAGGCATTAAATATCCAACATTCTTGATGTCATCCATTTTTAGCTCTCCTTCCCTGCTTACACTTTCCATCATCTTTCTCTTGCTTGTAATGTATTCAACAACCTCTTCTTATTGCCTTTTATATCCCTTGCTAGAGGTAACTCATTTTGTGCTTTAGTCTTTCTGATTTAGTCCCTACATGCTTGTGCTATTCTTTTGTACTCCTCCTTACAATTCCTCCATGCTTCTTTTTGTAGGATTCCTTTTAGAGTTTTCAGGTCATTAAAGAGCTCCTCATGGAGCCATATTGTCCTCTTCCTATTCTTCCAATCTTTCCTTCGCATCAGGATAGTTTTCAGTTGTGCCTTTAATACTGTCTCCAAGACAAACTGTCAGCTCTACTGAATTCCTTTTTCTTTTAGATTTTCTTCTAATGGGACCTTACCTATCAGTTTTCTGAGTTTGTTATAGTTTTCTTTTCTGAATTCCATTGTCCTTATTCTGCTGCTCTCTCTCCTTGCTTTTCTTAGAATCATGTAATCTATCATTTCATGATCACTTTCACATACATTGCCTTCCACCATCATCAGATTCACCACCAATTCCTCCCTGTTGGTTAGAATCCAGTCTAAAATGGCTCCCACCAGGTTTCTTCCTCCACTTTCTGAAACAAAAATCAGTCCCCCAAACATTCCAGGAAATTTTGTATTTTGCTGTATTACTTTTCCAACAGATCGCTGGGTAGTTGAAATCCCCTATTACTACCAGGTTTTGTGCTTTGGATATTTCTATTAAGCAGCTCGTTTCTGGGTCTCCCTGGCTGCTCAGAGTCTCAAAAACTGGCTGAGGGTCCCCGAGTTAGGGGATGCTACTGAAAAAATAATTCTTTACTTTTCTGTACTTATATTTCCTAATTTGTATAATGGGGATAAATATGTATATGCACCTTTGTAAAACACATTTAGATATATGGATGTAAAGCACTAAATGTAACTATTCTATAGGAAATATGCAGCTCCCTTCAAAAACAGCACTGGGTGTTATTCCTCACCCTCTTCCTCTGATCACCTTAGTGAAAGCTGATCTTTTGCTGATGCCAGACCAGCTACTGAGAACAGGCTACAACCTCTTCACTCACATCCCATCTCAAAAATTCAGTTCATACCCCATTTTTCCCCACAGTGTACAATTTGGGAGCTGTCAGCAAGCACTCCACACTGGAGTTAATTATTATCCACCCTTGCCTCATGTTTTCACACTCTTAGGGCTTATCTACACAGGGAAAGTTACCAGCATAGCTTTTGTTGACTAAGCTATTTTGCAATAGCTATTTTAGAATACTTCCCCGTGTGGACACTCTATTCTGCTGAAAAAAGTGAAATAATTTTATTCCAGAATAGTGTGTCCATGCAGGAGATCTATTCAGGAATAGTTAAATTATACTGGAATAGTTATTCCAGAATAGATGTGTTAGTGAATTTCTTCTGGATAGACAAAACCTTTGAATGTTTTTATTGTTGTAACAACTGTGCTTGGTCATATGAATGACACAATATACAATTTTAATTGTATTGTACTGTGCATGGGAGACAAAAAATACCGAATGTGGTGTCTAGTGGTAATGTAACTTTTGAGAAATGCTATCTCAAATCCTCAAGAAAAAAGGACTGTGGGAGTGTGATAGAGTTTTACTCTATACTGAAGAGATGTTTGTTTGGTATTTGTTTGTTAGCTTACATGCTTTAAGAAATCTCACTTTAGACTATCTGCTTTTTGCCCCAGCTTCTTTTGCTTCTCTAAAAGGCTGTTGCAATGGCTGTTGAAACTCCTTGCGGATCTTGTTTAATCACATTCTGATCCCTGGACAATAAATACCCTGCTTCCCTCCTCCTTTGACAACTTCCGGACCTCCCAATGCTCAAGTTCAATGATGTGTTCAGGGTACAGTAGATGTTAATTACCTTACACTATAGGTTTTTGAGTGTAAGGAAGGAAATTCTGTTCTTTCCTGTCCTGTTTCTTGGCTAAATCTGTTAAAACAGCTTTTAGGGCCATTATCTACTTTACAGCTCAGATCCATTACCACCAAAATTCTTTCTATTTTGATTATTGTGGAGGGGCTTGTCTTGTAGTCTCTGAAGTGCCTTCTTCTGAGTACTTGAAAACATTCTGTAAGTACTCACTCCAAAATTAACTGTAAATATTAATTTGTATTCTTAAGCACTTTCAAAATGCCTGTGTTAATAGTTAATGTGGCATTTTATCTCTGATTTCCCAAATGGATTCTGCTCCACTGCAGAGGTACAATATTTATCCCAACAGGAGATAAAACTATAGGGCTATATTACATTCTATGAAACACAATGGTTCACAGAAAAAATGGAGCACTTGGGATGAAGCCATTCACAGTAATCTACCCTTAGCAATTTTTTTACCAGGAAATTCAGCTATCTGAATTCACTGCGCATACCTTTGGCACACACCACAGTGAAATACTTTTACCAAAGCTAATTTTGGCTTCTAAAGAATACAAATACTTGCTGGAACTGAAGCTCATGATTTGGAGGATTTTACTGCTGTCAAGAAGCACAAAATATAGTTGCCAAACAGGTTATAAAATACATCAATAGTTTACCAAACAGTGGATGTGGGGAGAATACCTTACGTTTATTTACGACGGTCCAAACTCCCTTTCCCTGCAAGGCAAACTAGAATCTGAAAATGAATTCAGTCTTTTCACAGTATCAAGGCAAGGAGGCAATGACTGTAATTTATAAAAATAATCATCCTTTGGACAATGTAGTGTAGTTCTCACATCTTTGAAGAATGGTTGGATAACATAAGAGAATCATTGGACTAAAATTTTTCATAAAGCAATCCAAGCTGTTGGGAAAGAGGGAACATTTTGCAAGTTGAGAGTGGAACTGGCATAACAGGATTGATACAATATAAGGTGCTTCCTAATTACTATTATACATTGCATTAAATCTCTGCTACCGTTCAGCCACATTGCATGCTGCACACCATGGACATTTTATGCTTCATAGTTATCCAGAACTACCTATTTTGGAATTGGGTGAGGTAATATCTTTTATTGGACCTCTTCTTCAGGTCTCTATGTAAGCTCAAGCCCTGCAGTAGGACTGGGATCCTGTGGGTCCCATAGGATGTGCTGCCATAATAACGGGAGTGGGTAAAATGTACTTTGTTGCTGGCGGGATTGGGTGAACAAAAAAACAGACTGCAGTAATTTGAGGGAAAACATTTTAAAACTTTAATACTTAAATTAAAGTGAGGGATAGAAAGAAATTTGATGTCTTTTATAACAGGAGTTAAAGTATTTTTTTACATAGTCCTAGATGTAGTGCTAAATTTGTTTTATTTTTTTAGTGGTAAAAATGGAGTCTGAATTCTGTTTTTATATATATTAATTGACATGGGTTTTTGTCATTTTTTTTTAGTAGCATGGGGGAATCTGTCTCTCGAGAGTTTTTTCGGGATCTAAGGTTTTTGCAGGTGGGAATGGGATACCAATGTGGAGGCAGGTGGGAGTGGGTATTGCAGGACAGGAGTGGAATTAAAAAAATAGTCCCATGCAGGGCTCTAGTGTTGCGGTTTCCACCAGGGTGTTGTTCCTTGATCCTGCCTGGCAATTCCATGTATGACTCTGCAGTGCAAAGTGAGTGTAAAACATTGCCACCATTTTGATCTGACAGTGCTCCACTCCCAAGTAAATGACTGCATGAGGTGCACAGCAGTGGAGAATCTGCTATCCATCTTTTGAACCAGCCTTTGGGTAGTACACGTCGGATAAATTTGAAGCCCCACCTCCCTTGTAGCTAATGAAAGGGAGGAGCTTCTTGTCTCTTCTCCTCTCGCAGAACCTCCTAGCTGCTGCCAAGGTAGATGTCTCCACTGCTCTATTCTTCCCCAAGCCTCCTGACAGCAACAGAAGTGGAGAGAGCAAAGAGGTTTCTCTTACTCTTCCCCTCTCTTAGACTTGGCCCATACATACATCAGTTTAACAAAAATCAGTTTAAAATGAATTTAGTTAAACAAGTGCAAAATCCTGGGTGGATGATCCTCTGGTGGTTTGAGTCTGCCTTATTATCAGTAATTTTATAGGCACAAACTAAATATATAACCAGTTTTTAAATCAGTTGTATTTAAACTAGTGCAATTTCTGTGTGTAGACATAACCTTAGTCCTTTTTTTGGACCCTTCTCGTGAATAACTCCAGATCGTGCCTCTGCTGCTGCTGAGAGATTTCCCAAGCACAAGTAGCATGAAATGACTGACAGCTTCACTCCCACCCAAAAGGCTCTGAGTAGCAGCAGCAAATCTGCGAGTGTTGTTCATTTTACTATGCAACTGGCTGTAAAAGCCATGAGCACTGTAACAGGACTGGAGTTGTCTATTTACAGAAAACAATATAGTGCAGGTTTACATACTTGATAGAAGGTGAGCTTCACTACCAGAAGGACAAGAATCTCTTTCATGAAAACTTGAGAAATCGAGGTCTCAGGACCCCATATTCACCACTTGCCACTGATGAGTGGCTGAATTGATTTATCAAGCCTTTTTTGCAGCAGTTCTGCTGTTCTGGTAGCTCAGCATAATGCTTCAGAAACTGCACAAGAAAGGCTGGGAGCTTTTGGTGTTTTACTTTCACAGAGGGACCAATCCTTGCTGTTTCCACAGATGAAACTCCCACTCACTACCATGGGCATTTCACCTGAGCAAGGACTGCAAGACTGGCCCCAAAGCATCAGATCTCACTCCTACTAAAGTCAATGCATATTTGGTGTTTGCTGCCAACTTCAGTGGGAGCAGGAAGAATCCTAAGTCTAAACTTGACACCAAGCAACAAGGGCATACTTGTAAATTCTGCTCATCTGTTAGCCTCTCCCTGAAATAACCTGCTACAGGTGGATATTTTTATTGTGTAAATTTGTCATGCTGTGTGTTATGATCTGATTTAGATAAAATAGCCTATCAGGGCTTTCTTGCAAAATAAGTGGACAAAGCTGATTTGGAACAAGCTTTGATACAAACCTACATCCAGAGAAACAGCTCAGGAAAACATGAATATAAACAACCAGAAATTCTTTATTCCATACCAGCTTCATCAACTATTTGTCAGTCTTTCAGCACCCTGTTAAATAACTGCAAACTTCTAAAATGCTAATAGCCTTTTCTCCTTTCATTATTCATACACTTTATAAATAAGATTTCTGTACTTAATCTATAGGGTTGAAAAGTAAAACACCAATAATTCACATCCATAACTACATTGTATTTTACATAACTCACCTGCTGTTAAGTAAATTCCAGCTACCAAGGTCAGCAAATGAGAACTTTTTGAAAAAGCCACGATCTCTGACAGAGTTACCATTTTGTTCTTTACACTCCAGCTATTCTGTAGCTCACAAATTGTTCCTGCAGCTGACATGACCGTCAGAACGAATGCAGCAGTGAGGGGATGATGAGACCCAAGATGTTCACTAAACATGATGAGACGACTTTTTTTTTTAAAACTCCTGGTTGTGTCAGTCTCATTCCTGTTTGGAGAACAAGCAGGTTTTTATAGCTATGCTTACATCCTGGCCTTTTGGCCTCTGCATGCAGTGACATTTCCTTCTGATTCTTTCTGGTGTCATAAAAGGAGCAAATATGAATTTAATTATGGTTTCTGTTTGCCACCTTAAAGCAAAGATAATTAGAACTTCAGATAAAAATATTGAAATAATGGTTTCAACAGGAATTCCAAGAAACATTTGCTTGCTCTATTACCCCTTGGGCCTTTCCTTCCTATCTTTCTTTATTGAAGTTAAATGGGGTAGTGACGTGTTGCTGATAATGGGAGCTGCTGAGGTTCAAAGTGGTGAACAATATTACTTCCAATGCTGTGAATTACAATGCTAAAAGCATCCCCGTTTTTTCCTCAGTAAATTCTCTAAAGAAAAAGTCCTAGATCCTGGATCATATAAAGTCCAACTTTTTTTAAATACATTTTGATCTTGGCTGTATAAAAAGGCCAAAGAAACTAGGCTCTTTACCTTTGGAGTTTATTACACCAGCTGCAGTTGAAGCCAATCTGGGCATTGACACAGGGACCACAGCTGTTAAACTGGAGACAGGCTGGGAGAAAAATTAATACACCCATTAATTTTATAGACAATTCTTACTACGTGTGCAAAGCAAAAATAAATCATCTCCAATAATATATTTAAGAGATCACTGGGCTCACATATGTGTAGCATGACATATTAAAGATAACCTGTTAGCATATACTGTACAAATATATGCAGATCTTTAGGATTTAATTTGTATTCCCTTTGTAAATTTAATTCCATTTTCAAAAACTTCCTTTCATTATGGTTGCTAATTTTTTATCTTACTGATAAGTATTAAGTTATTTCCTTAAATCTTTTTCCTTCTTCTTACATTTTTGGGTATAGATAACATTTAGACATATGTAGATAATAAAACTGGCAGGAAAGCGTGTAAGAACTACAATTGGACTAGGAAAAAAGGGTGGTTGCTATTTTCAATGTCTCATAGTGGTACAGCTGGCAATTTAAATGCTGAGATTTCTAAACACCTTCAGCAAACAAGGTGGATGAACTGCAAAACATGTCTGTGAATGTTCCTTTAAGACGAGATGTGCTGCACACAAAAGTTTTTGTGTTTAACTTACCAGCTTGAAACTTACTTAATGAATATATGGACAATCATTGGAAAATAATTTAGTGCAGCTATCATTCAAGATCTACTGACAGTTATTATAAAACTCTGATATGTTTACTGACTGGAGACACTAGTCAGATATATAAAGTTTTCAAACCCTCAGGTTATAGGAAAATATTTTGGAACTCTGCATTTTCCGACTACTTTGCACTGGTCCATATTGAATTTTACTTACTGGGTAGAGGTATCATCTCAACAGATGACAGGTTGGTAATCTTTGACATCTGGAGCTCCACCCTGTGGTATTCATAAATTGTTCTTCTACGGACATCTACCAGGGAGGAAAACATTCATATTTTATTATTTTGCAAGCTGCACCCTGTGAAAAAACAGTGAGTTTACTGGCTGCTTACTGTACTACTACCACACACACACACACGGAGAGAGAGCACATTTCCCCCATGGAGCAATTTTAACTTAACAGCTCTAGAAAGGACTATAAAAATGATGAACGAGCTCTCAGGCATCTCATTAACTGATTTAGGCAGAACTTCTAAAGCTCAGACTCAAATATTTTAGATTATATTTGAGATATTTCCCCCCAATTGTTTTCCAAGCTAGATGGTTTATAGAAACATCATACTGTCGAAATGTCATTTGTTCTCAAAATGTGCAAACAGAAATGGTTTCATCACTTAATTTAATTGTTAGCTAGAAGCTACTTCCCATCTTAATATTGTATCCTTTGCTCAAAAGTATTAGATTAGAATTTTTTTTAATATAAAAATGTAAAAGGAGTCAAGGAAGTGTTACCAAAAAGGCAGCCTAATGTGAAATCTCTACATCAAATGAAACCAGGTAAATTTTTCAAAGCAGAAGATTCACTGTAGAGTCATAAATGTACTGTTTTGACAAGCTTTGAACACACAAGCCCAAAGCAGAAGTGTGAAAAAAATATCTTTTGATTGTTAGTTTCTTATTCAATGTTCTATTATTTATTCTGGTCATCCTCCATATTCCAGATATTAAGTGCACGGCTGCAAGGCAGGCCAGAACATTTGCAAATTAGAAGTAGAGAGTATACTACGGGTCGTACATTATAATGACCATTTCCGTAGGCCTTGGATTCAAGGTTATTACCTTGGCAGATGCCTGATCAAGCTTCCATTTAAATCACTGCAAACACTCTCACTCAGTGGGATTAGGACAGAAGAGAAATGAGTGGCTACAGACATAGGATTAATAGATTATTTTGGTCAATTTTGTTGACTGAGCTGATGGGAGGAAAAAAGAATACAGAGAACCATAGACCTACACTTAGGCTACAGCTACACTGATGGGTTTACAGTTTGCTTCAATGGATCTCAGCCCCTCCACTGTAAAAGTTGTTCCAGCACCGCTGGTGCGAATAGTCTCCAAAAAGACAAGCGCATGTGCTGCCAAAGCAACCAGCAAGCAGTTGGTGTCTGCTTGAAGGAGCAGTGAAGATGAGCCCAAGGAAGGCTGGGCTGGGATGCCATGTGAAATTCTGTACTGCCTTGGCAAGATTCCTTGTGAAGTGACTGCACTGGATAGCCTCTTTGAACAAGTTTTTAGGCATGAACAGGCAGAATCTTGCTTGCAGACAATAATGCTTCTTCTTAACTCCCCATAAGTTTAGGGTATCATTGCCAATTAACTCAGCCTGTTATTAATTTGAGGGTGACTTCTGCTATGATTTGAATCACTTCTGATGGAGGATCTTTCTTTTCATCTCAGATGCAGTGACAGCTTACTAAATTAGTAAGTTACATATTTTTTATCACAAAGACATTCTGATTGGTTAGTAGGCAGATCCTGGCCAGGCAAGACATCTGCAGTGGATGTTCTGATATCTGTGCAGACTTCCAAAGGTATTGGCTAGGAAAGCCTGTCAAAATGAAGCTAATCTGGGTTTGGTTTGGGTAGATCTCCTGCCAGTAATGAAGGATATATTCTCCCAGAATGTTTAGTCCAAGAGAAGCACCTGCCAAATCAAAGCAATTTGGGTGAACAACTGCTAATGCTGGAAGCTTTAGTTTGTTTTTGTTTTTGTTTTAAATCTGGCTCCTTCTATCAAAAAAAAAAAAAAAAAAAAAGAAAGAAAAAAAAGAAAAGAAAAGCAAATGGACATATAAATAAGAATGATGATACTGGCATTGTAAATGAACCCTGCAGCATTCTGTCATTAGCATAGGTGAACTGTGCAGGTTGGTTTGCCATAATCCTATTAATTCTGAGTCTGTCACACCAAATGCCCAAGGGGGACATGTATGAAATCAGGTATTCAAGATTTCCAAGGCCCCCATGAAACGGTCTGTCACACACACCCACTGTGTAGATAATTACTAAAAATACTACTATTATGTAAATTGATGTCTGATATAAAAGCTGATTTATAATTATGCAGAATGCAGCATGACTGCTAATCCCATTAAGGGATACATTTTTAGACAGATGAGGCTTGACCCTCCCTTTTGGAGAAACAATTGGTACCCACAAAACATAATGTGGGTTTCCATTCTGTGGTGACATGGTATAAGAAAACCTACCATAGACAGGAATCTGAGTACTTGCACCCCAGCTACCTGATTTGCGCCTTTAAGCAGGTAGCTGGAAATACAAGCACTCAGATTTTTGTACACAGTTAAAACGTATGGAAAATGCAGGTGCAGCTTCTGCTGAAAATTTGATTTGAAATGGACTTTATGTCCCCTTTCAAAAGTCACATATTTCTCAAGGCCTACAGTCTTCAGTCCTCTTCCTCCTAAGATAACAAAAGCCAGAAACTAAATCAAAGCAGAAAAAAATCAAAGTTCCCAATCCTAGGGATGCTAAATCATCATTCACTTGGTTATTGTTGTTGCTTTTCACATACTGTCTATTTGGATATACAACAAACAAGTATAAATAGAAAGTTCCTGCCCCCCCCGAGTTTGCAATCTAAGGCCTCGCTTCAGCCAGGTAGTTGGGCACATGCTTGACTGTAATCATGAGTAATCCCACAGATGTCAGTGGGACTACTCATAGAGTAAATCAAGCACATGCTTAAGTATCTTGTTGAAATGAAGCTTTACATTTTGTCTGTAAAGCATCCATCATGCTTTCGGCGTGACAAAAAAATATAATACCACATGGCAGGGCAGTTTAGATAACCTCAGTGTGTATTGGAAATACATGTCTGTTAATAGTATTTCCCTGAGCACGTCTATGGAAACGTTTTACTTTTCTGTTAGTCTTTTATTTGTGTCTCATTTTTTTTAAATTTGAAAAGGATCAGTAATGTATAATTCATCAGTAACGGTTTCTACCTTGTGTGCAATCGTTGCATTTACAATGCAGTCCAAATGGTAATTTTGGTTCCAGATGTAATATCTTTGAATGCAAAAACAAAGGTAGATTTCCGGCATAAAGAACTGAAGGGAAAACTAGCTTCTTGAGGTAACTATACTCTTCAGCGCTTTTGCTAGACTCTAAAAAGAGAACGTGTGGTCACAAGGCCAATTGAAATAGTCCTTTCAAGAGATTAAGCAACGCATCTGTAAATTATAGATGTCTAAAATACTGGTCTGATAGCACATTTTCTCCACAGTGTTATCACCGTGGTTTTAAATGAAATAATGGCATATAAACATTACTTGAATTAGAGGTGCCAGAGATTACCACATGAGCAGCAGAGGCTTCTATAACATCTATGAAGGGTTAGTCACTTGTACTGAACGATTCTGAATGTATATGTTGGGCAGATGTAAAACCGGATTAGGTTTCTTCTATTCAATCTATTTCAGTTAAATCTTCTAAATTTATCTTCACAAATGACAAGGTTTCTAACTTAAGGACTCCCAGGGGTTCAACATCAGCCTTAGAATCAGCAAGAGCCACTAACTGGGAGAGTAAGCCAAAATAGCGTATCTAGTCAGATGGTTGTTATGTCATTTGT
This sequence comes from Emydura macquarii macquarii, assembly GCF_026122565.2. NCBI lineage: Eukaryota > Metazoa > Chordata > Testudines > Chelidae > Emydura > Emydura macquarii. The sequence goes on along the minus strand of NW_027132559.1, from coordinate 39,548,651 downwards.
AAGTCCAATGGGGGAAGAAAACAATGGTCTGTTTACAAATGCCTTATCTATATGATAGCTCAGCATGAAATAAACAAGCTATGTAGGATATTCATCTTACACTGCCAGCAATTTATGAATCAAATAAAAGTTAGAAATGAGGGTGGGAAAAATCTCACTACAAATACAATAAAACTTTCAAATCCAGCAGCTGGTTTAGCTCCACCACAGACTGACACTAAAAGTACCATATATGATCAGCTGAGAGCTTCATGCCATAGCAGCAAGTATGAATTTTGGGTTGCTCCTGCTACCAGTCCCATATGATTGGCAGCCATCTCCTTCACAAGGCAAAGGATTCAGAATGGGCTGAAGATTAATTTCAAAGTAATATTCGCCCTTAGCACATCAAGCACTTTCCATCTTCAAAGCTCTATAAACTACTACTATTAACTAATGAACCCCCAAGGCACTGTTTGACGCTAGGGAAGTGCTGCTTCCTTATAACCCACTATTATGCATATGTGTCTAAGGTTGTGTCTACCCTGCTCCACAACTTGGACTTCAGGGGTGTGAATAGCAGTGAACACCAAAGGGCTGCGTTATAACTCCATAATGTAGATGCACCAGGTGCGAATGAAGAGGTTCCTCGTTAGCATCAATGGAGTCCTATTTGAAGAGGACTATGTTAATATGAATGAGGAACCATTTAGGTCATGTCCTCAGCATGTACACAGGGCAGTTACAGTGCAGCACTTTGGTGCACACTGCTATTCATCCCCCCGTAGTCTGAACTAAAAGGCAGTGTACACAAGCCCTAAATCCCCACCCAAGACCCGGGCCCCCTTTGTACACTAGCCATTTTTAATTTCTCTAAAAGTTACTCAAAACAGTGCAAAATCATAAGCAGTTAGGGGAATTTGCCCCTCAGTTTAACAAAAGTTATAAAATCATGGTGCAACAGGGTAGCAATTGAGGACACATGGATGAGATAATCTGTCGATGAGTGAGCCAATGAATTAAGCTCCAAATAATTGTTTTGTGACTAATGTAGAAAAACTGTCCAGCAACAAACACAGTTTAGTGTTTGCCATGTGTAGTTTAGCTGGTCGGGGAAAACACTTGATAGGACAGTATTCTCTGCTTCCTTGCATCCTTTACCCAATTTGAGCTGTGTTGAGCACAGGACTTGGGGCTGGGGAAACAAAGGTTTTTTACACAACCAGTACTCCACATTGCTCAATCTTGGATCCGGCTAGGAGCCAAGTCAGCCCCTGACAAAGGTTAGAGCCACTTTAGAGCTGCTTTCACTTCAGACACCTAGTAAACAGTCCCTCAGATGCTGTTGTGTTACCAGATGATTGCCGTTGTGCAGCAGTATGGTGGCCACACTTCTTCTTGCCACATCTCTAATTAGCCAATGAATCCTCAGGTGCCTGGTTAAGTCTTCATATGCCAGCAGGGAAGCATATTGGGGTTAAGATGTGGCCCTCTGGATAGTCATTTACACCTGTGCAAAGTGGGTGTAAAATACTGCAAGATCAGAATGTTAAACTTTTACTCCCACTTTACACAGCTGTAAATAACCACATAACACGCAAGGCAGAGTTAGGCCCTTCATTTTAAGTGACGCTGCTTCATCTTAACCTGATAAATATCAAGAGACAACCAGCAGACACTCTTCTTGGAGACTTCAAAAGTTTAATCCTAACATTCTTACAGGGTTGTCACGGGTGTAAACAAGCCAGAACAAAATCTGTCACAAACAGTTTCAATATACAGAAAGGTTTCTTGATTACACACACTTGAGTTTCACTATATATTGAGTGGCACTAATTGCCCTGAAACTGGAATGTTGTTAATAGATCATTAAGCTTTCACTTTTATCTGCATACACAGTTTTGGATAGTTATTTCAATGTTTTTAAACCTTTGGTTATCACAGCACACACTTCCTAAAATAGCTGAACCTGCCTTAACAGAATCCAGTGTGAAACTGTGATACATCATCATGGGGAGAAAGTTCAGCCACTTTTGCGTCTTCCTTATGGGAGTTACCCAACCATTAATACCAGTAAAAAGATTAGCATGGAGTAGCAATCCACTCTGAGGTTGTATGAAAAACTGACCATTCGCATCATTTTACCACTGTACTTTGCTCACCATGGTTTTCAGGGCAGTGTGAGCTCAGCAGGCAGGACACTTGCTAGGTGTTTAAGAGTTGAACACGGTGTCAGGCTGAAGGCAATGTTTCTTCATTATTTTCCTCATGAGTAATTTAAAAACAATTATTTAAAAAACATAAGAGACAAGTACTGAAAAAAGTACTGGAAGAGAGTGAGAGAGAGAAGGGATCTAGGAGCAGAGATTTCTAGGCCAAGGCGTAGAAATAAAGCTTGTGAGTAGAAAAGGGAATGAAGCAGAGAGAGGATTGAGAATGGCATGGGAGTAGAAAGAAAGGGCTGGTCTGACAGAGAAGAAAAAGGAATAAGGAAGAGAGAAGGTGGCAACAGAGGTGCAAGGAGTTGGTAGTTGACATAGCAGGGATGACGAAGAAACAAAAGGAAAGAAGACCTGCTGAAAGCAGCTGTAGAACTATCCTAAGCCATACTATCAAAACTATTGCCAATCACAGCAATAGCTAACTTGAAGACAGCTATTAAGACTTTATAGTGCAATAGAGAAAAGCTAATTTAGAAAGCATTCAGCCTGTCTATAGACAGAACAGAGACACCCTTGTGCCCCCATCAGCCAATTCCAAAGCAGAGGTCTAGAATGTGGCTCACCTCAACTAAATTCCAGAGGGGAAACAGAAACTCTAATCCAGTCAAACCTCTTTCTTCCTCCCTGACATCATTGCCACACTCATCCCTCTCATTACCAATGGCACATCCCTTTTATAGTGTCCTGATTATGTACTCACACCTCACACAAACCAAGGCATGTCTGGGGTGGAATGTAGCAGTTCTGCACTAGCAACACCGCACAATATTTAGGCTAGGAAGTAAGGGCTTATTTTCCATATTCAACCAACAGTAACAAAGCAAAATAAAAATCCAGCAAAGCAAAGAGGTGTACCAAAATTCTGCATCCCACTCATTCTCCCACCCAAAAGAAACCAAAACTGGTTTACAGTAGTAAAAGGGTACATCCTAGGAAAAAGCCCAAGTAAATACATGCAGTAGACAAAGTGCAAAGAGTTGCTACTGCAAAGCCTGTGGGGATGGCATGAGAAACATTTATATTAACCTCAGACAAAATGGTCGCTTGCCAGAATCACATGCATAGTCAGACATTTGAGTGTTTATCAGAACTGAATTCCAAGCTTAACCCATCACTAAATGTACCACTTTTCATGTTTTGTTTTAAAGAAACTAATGAGTGAATTAAATACAAGCAGCTCTGGTGCCCATTTCCCTTACTGAGGTTTTCCTTAGTCAGCGAGGCTTTGAAAGGACTGCACATAGCTTTCTCCCACATTTACAGTAAAACTATAACTAGTGAATGATATATTCTTCCGACAATGATTGCTATCAATTGCTTCTTGGAATGGTTGACGTAAACGGTCTCAACACTAAGACTTCTCTGGAGGAAAAAAAAAACCCTTCAGTTTTTTTCCCAATTCTTATAAACAATCCCTTTTCAGTCTTGGTTAAATGCTTTTTTAGAAGAAATAATCAACCATAACAAAAATGAAATGCCTCCAAATCAGATTTTCAGGGAAGCAAGTTTATTCATCATAATTAAGCATTTTTGCCTGACTCTGGAATAAATGTGTTATTTCACGAATATTTACAAAATTTATTTTTTCTTTTGGCTAATGTTTGAGAGATCCAGCAGCTGGCTCAAAATTTTCTTCCATACAAAGCAGGGTGGTATCCTGAAGTCTTGGAGCCTGGTTTACAGAGTTGCTAAGTTCCCACAATTCCAGTTACAGTCAGTGGGAACCACAGATGTTCAGTGCCTCTGAAAAACCCCCTTGTCAGGCCTTTTAACTAATTCAACAATTGTTGAGTTAAGTAAAGGACAACAGCTTTATCATCAGTTCCTGCTAAAATACTGAGTTATGTACTTCAGTTATGAACATAACTCTGAAAATACTTTTGGTTTTAATTTTTTTTTTGGATGGGTAGAAGAAAAACAATGAAAAAAACCCAGATAGACCAGATGTGGTTCTATAAGACATCCAGTTCAGAGAAATCAATACAGTGATTCACAAATTTATCACTGTGCCACTGTGTCTGCAATTTTCCCAACTGAATTGCCAATTTTTTTTTTTAAATACAAAAGCGTATTATCGGTCTGTGTCTAATAATAGCCAACATACCGTGGCTACATTGTGTATTGAACAATGGTGACACAAGTTGAAAAGATCAAATGTAAATCAGCTGTTGCTTACCATTTAGAAGCCACTAAAGAATAAACTCTCTTGTGAAACAGAAGATGAACTGAACTAAATGAAGAATTTTGGAAGTAAGTCAAAGAAATTTCACTTTTGGCATTTGAGTTGCTAGAACATCTGGAAAAGTTTTGATTATATGTCTGGTAAAGGTCCTAGTAAAGTGAGGTTCACCTCAGATTTCTCACACACTATACTGTACTATAGAGGAAAATGCCAGAAATGCCATATATGGAAAAAGTGAATCTTTCTGACAAAGGCGAACAAGGATTATAGGTACACAAAAGGTCAAATACCTAGTTGTGTATTTAAAGAGAGCTCTGGTCAGTCAACAGAAGTTCAACTGATTGAACAATGCAAAAACACACTGCACATATTGTTTGTTACACTTCTGCTGTTCTATAAAAGGAAAATTGCTGCTCCTCACAGTGAGAAAGCACTCGGTTACTGTACACTGGTGTAAATCAGAGAATGTCACTTACTTCACTAGAATTTTACAGTGGATTTATCTGGTATGCCTGAGAACAGATTCTGGCCAGTTACACCAGTATACATTCAATGCAAATCCACAGGCTTCATTATTCTGCAACAAGCATTTATTATAGATAGTGCAAGGAATCTCACTCCCAATCTATCCAAATTCTCATTCATTTGCCTTGTATAGCATCCCAAGGCAGGTTTGTAGTGTTGAAATAAATTCCAAACACATCTCTGATTATTTTAAAATGCTCTTTTTCCAAGTCACTAATGGGATTGACCAGCCTTGAGTGTATACTAGCTATCTACACTGGGAGCTCACTTTTAATAGCATTGAATTTAATTTTCATTACCGTTCCACAGGAAATATGCCCTTGTCCCATTGCCAGAAATGGAAGTGGCACCAAGAGAGCAGGTTGGAATTACAGCTTTTCAAGAGAAATGGCACCAGTACAACAAGACTGAGTCAGGGCACTTCCCCAACTTTGTGGTACGAAGTCAACTAATTCCTGAGCGCAACATGGAGGCGGTCTCTTGTTGCTGAACAACATTTAACATATAAATCAATATAAATTATGAACAGTAAGACCTTTTCTAATAGGGTTATAAAGGAGTCCGTATGTGAAACCCATATTCCAGTGTCAATTTCCCATCCTGTCTAGCCAGATGATTGCAAAGTCCTAGCTAAAATATTAGACAAGAACTAATAACACAGCTATAGAAACCTTATGTCTTCTTCAGGGACAAAGTAAGCAGCAATTTATATTCTTTATGTGTCCTAAAGAGCCAACAAATAAACTAAAACAACTATTCATTTATTTCATTTTTGCTGTAATTGACTGGAACCATGGTTGATTTAACACCTCTGAAAGACAAGAATTCAAGAACATGCATACTTAAAGAGCAGCTGGTATTAGCTCTCTACAGGCCAACACTATTTAACAGTTCTGTCAGGATACTATTATATTGCTGGCACATACTAATATAAACTTGTTCTGTTGAAAGTACAATTTGACTCCAGGAAAGTCAACTGCAAATTGGCCATTCCCTTGAATACTATTACCTCCCACAAGTTCTGCAAGCTAATAAGGAACAAAGTTACCAAGAATTTCCACCCTTCACAAGACAGTACTCTCATATAAGTGAAGAAGTCAAAGTAGCACAACCTAAAGAGTACGGTACCCGGTGTAAAAAGGAAACCATCAAAATAGCTACTGCAATTCCATTGCTTAGAGCCTCTGACCAATTTCCACATTGCTTATCAGCCATTTTCCAGAGATGACAAAAAGAACAAAATAAGCTTAATATGATGCTCTATAAAATGAGTGCTGGTAAATTAGTGTCACCATAAAATCAGGGGGAAAAAACAAACAAACCAGCTCTCCTCCCCTCCTTGTATTCTCTCACTGGGAGGTGGCAGCAGGGCTCTGAGCTGTGGCAGTGGGACTCATAGCAGGCCCTTGCCCCTTGACCTGGGGCTGACAGATCAAGCTGTGAACCATAAGCCTGGTGCAGGCTCAGTTTCACAGCAGGAAGCCTATCAGCAGTGAAAAGGACATTCTTCTCCATTTCACAGCTGCTGTTATTTCACATTTGGTCTCTTGCTCTGGCTGTCAGCCCTGGAGCACGGGGCTGACAGCTTGTGATGTCAATCCTGGGGCAGGGGGGCCTCCAGCTGTAAGCCCTGCACAGCTGTCAGAGCCCCACAATGCTCCACTTCAATTGGTGCAAGCTCTCCTGGTGAGGACGCACACCACCAACAGAAGGAGGGTAGCGTGGACACGAACAGGCGATTTAATTACTGCAGTCGCTGTAGGTCAACCTAACTTAGGTCGATCTAATTTTGTAGTGTAGACAAGCCTAAAACTTTTATAACAACTTCAATCTCAGAGAAAATAAAAATGCAGATTTAGTGTAGTTTACAAGATTATGTGAACACAAGACACTAGTTAATTTCTGTTTCTTCTCTCCCGTACCCTTACTGAAAGGACGCTATATAGTCTGAAGTTCACAATATGAAATGTATTTTCAGAAAAAAATCGAATTTAGAAAGGATGTCATTATCTTTCAACTGGGTACAAGAATATTCTATGCACAGGTTATTTGTTCCCACTTATTAATAAAGAAACATGCTAGCAACTAAGGTGGAATATCTTATGGAATATAAAATTGTATTGGTTGATTTATTTTATTTTACTTAAGTCATCAGTTCACTAATACATAATAATAAAACAGGAAGTCACAGTGGGATCTGGGATCATATAAAATTACATCTGAATTAACAAACTGAAATTAGCTAAGTGATCTGTTGTTCAGTTAAATCCGCCTCCATGCAATTGCCTTGAATTTGCTTCTCCACCTCCACACTGATTCACATCATACAGAATTTTTATTACATACTGGGAATTTGCTGGATCCTATGCACCACCACAAATGCATCCGACAGTCCCACTTTCACTGGGTGATTGGTTGAACTTATTTGTGTCACTGAGACAGGAATCTGGAAGAGAAAATAGATTGATGTGCATTAAATATTACATTTTTACATCAAGAAATTCAAGTCTAAAAATAACAGTTCTGCCAGAATCAGTGTATGGTGTGTATTTAACAGATATAAGCCAGAAGTTTAAACATATTATAAGGATGCAGCATGCCTGAAAGAAGTTTTAATACAGACTGAAATTGTTGTTTTTAATTTTTATTTTATCCCACTTTGATTTGCAGCATATTTAACAATATTCACATCATCACCTGGAACCATGGGACTATAATGCAGTCACCTGCTTTCCATAAACAGAAAAATGCCCAAGTGGAAAAAGATGGTTACAGATCCAGTAGATTGCAAAGACTCAGTATCAGACATCTCTGGATGGAAAGAGTTATTTAAAGAGCTATTATCATAATCATCTCTTTAGATAAGCTAGCTTAACTTTGTGTAGACTGGACCTTATAATGAATGTAGTTAAACTGGTGCAAACCCCGACTCTAGATGCGTGTACACCAGTTTAAATCCTACTGAAATCAGTGTAGCTTGCATTGGTAAGAGCCTCTTTTTTAAAAGCAAAACAAAATGCTTCTTTCCTTCCTTTGTTGTTCAGCTAGACTGGACAATGCCAACAGTTACATTACTATCTGGGTCTGCAGCCAAGTAGATGGGAACGATATTGCCCTAGAAAATTATTAGCTTCCATGTTCATTTTAATGGGAGTGTTAATTTGTTGGCTTAATTATCTGAATTTAAAATCTAACATTCAATATTGGTCATCATAACAAACTCATCCAGAGTACATATGTATCCCCCTTAAGAATCTTTATATCCTGGCATTCCCTTTACTTTTTGGTGCAACTGTTCCTGGAATATTTCATATAGTTCTTGTCTCCGCCGTTTAGGAAGGATACAGAAAAACATCAGAATATATTAAAGTTAGTACAAGCATCGGAGGACAAGACATATTAAAAGAATCTGAAGGCACCATATTTTCATAGTCTCCAAAATATAAGACTCAAAGGACATAATCACAGTCTATTTTAATCACCTTCAAGGTGAGTATAAATGAAAGAAGGGAATTATTCAGAGCTTCAGAAGATTGTAGGACAAAAGAGGAAAAGCGTTGGCTGCACATGAAAGAAACATTCTTAAACTGGAGGAAGAAACCATAAAAGGCACCATCCATTTAGCTATTCAAGACTAGGTTAGATAAGACATTGATGGGGGAAGATGTAGTGAATAAATTCTGCAAGATACAGAGAGATCAGATTAAATGAGCTACGTAACCAGTTTCATGGTCACAAAACACTGCAGGTGCAGTGCATGTCATATGTATGTGTAATTATCTAACTGTGCCCACAAAACTGGTAGCCTGAGATGTAAATGATATCAAGTGTGCCCATAAAATTATGCTTATCTTTACCTGTGACCACAAACCAGGAGGACAGAACAAGGTTTGTTTCAAAATCAGGCTCTTTAATTTTCCGATAGTCTAATATCTTTTCACAAATTATTTTGAAGAAATGAGTAATTGAGTCATTTGTGTCTTTCCTTTAAAATTAGAACAAGAGTGCATTTACATTTTTGTCAGCATAAAGCATTGGGCTCCTGCAATAAGATTTTTAGATTTGCTTTCCTTTTTTCTTTTTTTTTTAAATATAACTTGGTTCATAGCTATTAAGGCACTTTCATTTCATAACTTAATAAAAATTGTGAATGACTCATTTTGTGTCTCATGGTGATATCAGGTATTAAAATAGGAAACTGGAGCCAGGTAAAAAGGAAAATACAAATAAATCATTCTGCAAAAGTGACAAAGATTTGGAGCAGAAATATCTCCACAGATTTTGCCAAATTCCCTGCAGATTTCTGCTTTTGTGCGCTTATTCTAATGAGACTGAAGACATTAATCATGGAATCAATCTGTAAAATATAGCAAGAGCCAACAACCCAAGATCCTAAAGTTCAAAACCAATAAGCTGGATCTGAAAAAGATTTTTTTTTTCCAGGAATGTTTTCATATCAAGTCTGTCACAGGGTAGCACCAAAGAAATGGGGGAGACCCTGTGTGGCCCCCTTCAGGTTACTGCAGTTCAAGAAGGGGCAAGGACAAGGGGGTTCTTAGGGGTTGGATGCTTTGGTGTGTGTGTGGGGCAGTGGGGCGGATAAGGCACATTAGAAAGTACTGCCCGACTCACTAAGAATGTTGTCTATAAGTCTGGACACTGAAGAATTGGGTTCCCCAGCTATTGGTGTAACCACTGGGAGGGTTGGATCAGGAAGGGTAGGAGAGGGCCTGAGTGTTTCAGTTGTGGGAAAATGGGACGCCCTAGTAGTTCTGCCCTTTGAAGAGTGAACCTGGGAAAGACGGTGTCTGAGGGAGAGCCCTGCAGAGCAAGGAAAATAATTCTCCAGGTAGGGGCAAGGATACAGAGGAGGGTACTGGGAAACGGAAGCTGTTGGCAGAGGTAAAACACTGTGTAGTGGGGACCCACACAGGGCTTGGGGCTGATCAGTGTGCAGCAGAGATCCAGATAGGGCATCAAAGGGGCAGCATCTGTGAGAAGGGCACAACTGTGGAGGCTGCAGTTATGGTAGTACTGTGTGGGATTATCAGAGGAATCAGTGTGGTACTGGGCTCGTGTGAGGATGTGAAGGGCTTAATTGCTTTAGCAGACAGATACTGGGGTGACTGTGGTGAAGCAAAAGAAGCCAGGCAGCTGGCTCAGAAAGAAAAGGAGAGGCTAAATGAAAAGCAAGAGCTGAAGTTCTAGATTGAGGGAGTGGGTTTTGAAACACAGATCCAGGATATGCAAAGAGCACTCCAAGGGAGGGATGAGTTGCTCTACGAGATGAGCCTGCTGAAAAAGGAGAGCTGGAGCAGTCACAGGTCAAACAGACTGGTAAGGCTCAGAGATGAAAATGAGACTGTATAATGACTGTGCCCGGTAAGACTGAGCAAGTGACCCCGCTGAACAGGACTCAGATGGACTGGGATTAGGGGTTTGTTCCTGTGGGACTGTGATACGGTCCGTGAGACTTGGGGAATACTCTGTGCTGTGACTGAGTGTTTCTGCACTGGGAAATGGTTTATGGGAAGTTTGGGTTATGTGAAATGAGTACCGGGAATGTTTGGACTGGGTTGGGAAAATTTGGGGATGGCTGGGGGGGGAGGGGGCGTGGAGTATTATAAGGAGTGTTTAGTAAGGGCAGGAATGTGGAGGAATGATTCGGGCAAGTTGTGACTGGAGAGCAGCCACAGAGGAGTGGAGCTAGCTCAAGTGGTGGGGTCCTGTAATAAGGGGCCAGTCAGTGCCGGTGCTAGCCCATTAGGGGCCTTAAACAGGAATATTCCCTCTCCTTCCACAATACTGAAACAGGCAAGTTCTTATAATAAAGAACTAATGGAGCACCCTTGAGCTGCTTGGGGCTTTAAGCAATTCTTAGTCTGCTTATGGCTAGACCCGGCTCTGGGGCCGGTGTTCCAGAAGGAGAAGGGAGCTGGCTGAGAAGGATAACTGAAGAACTGTCTGTATTTGGCTTGCCTATGTGTGAAAAATAAACCCATTTAAAGGGGGCTGGGCTGGACAATGTATGTTTGGAAGCTGGGGAGAAGCCCTGCCCTTTGACAGCATCTAATTGACCGATTGCTTTTAAACAGAAAGCCAAAGTCTTTGGTTTTAGGTTTTAGGATTAGGAAGGGCATTCACACAAGTAAATGAAGTTTAATAAATTAAGTGAGTTAGGCCAACTCTTCAAAGTGAAATATAGCCTATGTCAAATGAATAATCTTATAAAACAATGGTCCAGTTGAAGTAGACTGATAATACTTATCACATAATTAGCCAAAGGAAAACAACCTCTTTATTAAATATACAAATACACACAATATATTTTTCTTATGTGGGAGAATCAAACCTCTGTTACAGAGCAGGCTATTTTAGTCTTTTTGTAATCTATTCCTATCAGTAACATCTTATATAAATTAAACGTCTTTTGAGCAAAATACCAGCCAATAATAATGGGCTCTGTCACTAGTATGCCTTGTTAGCAAAATCCAGCAGAAAAACCCATTAGATTTCCAATAAAAGATGAATGGGGATATTGAGAACTGTAGTCACATACAGGTCATATAACCACCTTCAACTGACCTGCATTCCCCCTTGAGAGGGTACGGAAGGTACTGTACACATAAGACTAGCTGAAAACTATATCAGCTAGTGGCTTTGACCTGTCAGAGTGGTGGCTACAGGGTGGCAGAAGCACGGTGTGACTATAGTGGGAGGACAATTTTTTAAAAAAACCCCCTAAAAGCCTATTTTAGCCTCTACCACAGCCAACATACAATTCTCTATTTTACAGTGATCAGTCTGGGAATGAGCTTTCCAATACCAATATCCTTCCTAGAATATCTGTATGCCACGATGATCTATGAAGACAAAACTGGAAAAGGAGAGGTCTAGGGAGCACTATATCAGTTGAAAAAAGCTATTGACAGTAATTTCTCGTTGAGAGTTCTGAAGTCTTGTCTGGGTTCATCTTTTTCTGAGGCCAGACCAGTGAAATAGATCCTTTGCCCTCCCTCCTTGACCCAAAAGTTACACAAAGCTCTGAGCTTTTTCTGAAGAAGTAGTGATAAGGGTATAATTACCATGTTCCCCAAATCAAATCCCATGTCAAAGATGAGACCCAGAGAATGGACTAGAATAATAATTAGTAATTCATAGTATTTATTATAGTGCTTTTCATCTTCAAACCTCTGTACAGCCATTAATCAATTATTCTGCCCACTGAACTGCGTGAAACTTCATCAGTGAAGAGAGTACATTTTTCTCCAATTGTGATATTGCTCCCAGTTACTATTGGAATTATTAGTAATTGTGGATTTTATTATATTTGAGGTGTATATGCATCACTATCAGCCCTAATATTATTTTACAGAGAAGTTGATATCTCATTTAAAACGTTGGAATATTTAGAGCCATTTTTGCCTCTTTCCCTTGCTGTAGATACTTCTTTGATTTTATATTACTAGAAATATTTACATGAAAACCAGAACTTAGCTTCATACGGTCTCGTCTAAACCTAATTCACCTGAAATCACAATACTCTTTATTTGACATCTTAATCATTTTCACATCAGCCAACTGTGATGTCAAACTACAAACAAAGGAAAACATTTTCAAATGAGAAATGAGATGGAGAAATAGATAAAATATTAAAATGAAGATCTCGTTTCCATGTATATAGCCAGAGAAATAATAAGAGGGAGAGAAATGCAAAAAACCCAACAACAAAAAATCATAGACTTTAAGGACAGAAGGGACCATTATATGATCATCTAGTCTGACCTCACCTGACAATGCAGACTACAGAACCTCACCCACTCTTGTAATAGACCCCTAACCTATGACTGAGTTACTGAAGTCCTCAAATAATGGTTTAAAGACTTCATGATGTAAGCAGAACTGTCTGCAAAGTGAATATTTTTAAGATTTTCACGAAGCAACAGTGAGTTTTTAAACTTTGTTACTTAAAAAAAGAATATTTTCAAGCCTAAACAGCAAAAGCATTAACTTAATCTAAATGCTAGCATTACACATCTCTGTTCACCACTGTCCCCTCTCATCGGAAAAAAAGAACTCGACAGCACGTCTCTCTCTCTCAGATCTATTTGCTGGCTTCAGATATTCTGCAATTTCAGCAAGTGTTTCAACTTTTATAATGGTTTCTGCATAGTTACATGAATGAAAAGCCATTGCTATTTTAACAAACAGAGACAGACTTCAAGTTAATGAAATTTAGAAAAATTTCCTCAAACAAAAGAGCCTTTGCCATCTCTGGTTAATTAGCATTGACCATGCATTAATTACACCTAAAGACAGAAACAGTAAATACTACACTAAGATTCTGTCTACATTACAGAGTTTTGTTGAAAAAAGTCAGTTTTCGTCGACAAAACAGTGGAGGTGTTCACACTACAATGCTGTTCCCCGGATATAACTCCCCTGCTATGCTGACAAAATAAAACCACCTTGAAGAGTGGCATAGAATTTTTTGCAACATAGTTAGAGTGTCGCAGAGTCAGTGTAGGAACCTAAGGAGAGGGAGCCAAGCCTTGGGAGTGGGGCCCACCTGTACCCCCTGCGCTGGCTGGTCTACATGCCACCAGGCATGGAGGGTGGGAACCCTTTGCTTCCTGGGAGTGCAACCCATGCCCCACCCACACTGAGCTCCATGCTGCATTACCTACAGTGTTGGAGGGAAGTAGCTGTGGCACCGACCTGTCCCGGGCTCAGTCTGCCATGCGCAGAAGCTGCTGCCGATGGTGGGCTGGGCCAAGACAACTCCTCCCATAGAGCATTTGGAGGGCAGGGGCGGAGCATAGGCAGAGTCTCGGGTGAGGGCCAGTGCCCGCCCCCCACCTAGCCTCTCCAAAGGCAGGCACCACAGGCCGCCCATAGTGGTATGGTACAAGAGGGATAAGGGACAGAAATTAAAAACAGAGCCTGTCCATCTATGCAGTGGCGGCCACAACAGAAAAGTTTGTTAATGTACATGGGATGTCTTGGAAATCCTCCATAGAGACCTCTAGGAAACGTTTCTATAGGTATTTTATCTGCTGAAGGTTCCCTGGGAGAGCTGCCTTATTTCTCCCCCTTTGCCACAGCACCCAGAAATTATTTCTGCAGGGACCAGAGCGGCACACATGTGAGTGGCATATGGAGTCGGTCTGAAACCACATGCATGCAAAAGATACACCCTTGCATTCTGGGTTACCCGTAGGAGGGAGATATTGGGTTCAATTGCCCTCGCCTGTGGAAAAGGGAATCAATATTCAGAATAGGCTCCCTAGCCGCTTATAGTAACCCCCTTCACAAGCCACACTTTGTCCCTTCTTGCCCTTTCCCCCCTACTCACCTCTCCTCCCTGTGAACTCACCATATTTGGGACTCGCACTGACCTGTGTGCTGGCTAAGGGACAGTGAGAAATAGGTGTGCGTAACTTTTGTGATTCACGGCTGTGAGCACACTCACAATACGGTCTCTGTTCATTGTTTTACTTTGCCTTCTGCAGATGTGGCCTTGTGGAATCACTCCTCCACAAATAAGCAGGATACAATTCGCAAAGTGCTGAAGTTAACAGATGCAGCATATAGTAAAACCAGTGCGTGGAGGGAAACAATCAATGAGACTCAGGCTGGATAGTCAGGAAAGGACACAGGGGCAGGAGTGGATGATAAAGCTCCTGAAGGGCCAGACAGAGATGTTGAAGTCCCTCATTAACACCCTTTCCAGATTGCCCTTTCAGCCCTACACAACTCCGGCCCATGTCTTCCCCAAACATCCTCACCTCATTCCTCGTATGTTCCCAGTCCCTCCCAGTACCCCATGCACTCCAAGTCTAGGCAGCGGTTTCCCAATGAAGGCTGCAGTAACTTCCAGCTCTGAGAGGCCTAACCGTGAGACTGTTCTTTTTTGTCATGTCCCCTGGTTGAACAAAAGTTTGTGTTTGATCCTGTTATTAAACCTGAGTCTTTGATATTAAATGGGTCTTTATTTGTGAAATACATACATACATTGCTCAGTGCTAACGCTGAAACACAGTGGCTATAGGTAGTAATATTTACTCCTTGCAATTAATGCTCAGGAAGCAAGCATTACAGGGGTAATTCAAGGTGGCAAGTAAATATTGCCTGGTCCAACGCATCACATCAAGGCACTGGAAATCATTGTCAAAATGTTCCTTCAAAGCCTCCCTAATTTGAACAGCCTCCCTCTGCACCTTTCTAATTGCCCTTGTATCTGGCTGCTCAAAATCAGCAACTAGCCGATCAGCCTCAGTGGTCCACCCCTTGAGAAACTTTTCCCCTTTCAATTCGCAAATATTATGGAGTGTGCAGCAGGTTGCAATGACCATAGGAAAATTTTCCTCATTGAGATCTAAATGGCCAGCATCCTTTTAATCGCCCACAGGCACATTCAATTGTCATTTGGAACCTGCTAAGCCTGTTGTTGAAGCATTCCTTGCTGATATCCAGGTTCCCAGTGGAAGGCTTCGTGAGCCACGGGAGCAAGGAGTAGGCAGGGTCTCCCAGGATCACATTAGGCATTTCCACATCCCCCAGTAGAATCTTCTAGTCTGGAAAGAAAGTCCCAGTATGCAGCTTTTTATACCGTTCAGTGTTCCAAAAGATGCAGGCATCATGCACCTTTCCTTACCCGCCCACACTGATGTCAGTGATATGGCTCTGGTGATCCAGCAGTGTCTGCAAGACCATGGAGAAGTAGCCCTTTTAGTTGACGTACTCTGTCGCAAGATAGTCAGGCACCAAATTTGGAATACACATTCCTTGTATCGCCCTGCGGCAGTAGAGAATCCCATTGTTTCATAGCCATCAATTATTTCCTGTGTGTTACCGAGTCATAGTTCTTCGTAGCAGGAGGCAACTGCATCATGCACACTTGCATCATGGCAACACGCACGGTGGACTTTTCAACTCCAAATTGATTTATGACTGACCGGTAGCAGTCTGGAGTTGGCAGCTTGCACACAGAGATTACCACTCACTTTTTTCACAGTGAGGGCAGGTCTCATTATAGTATCCTTGTACCACAGTGCTGGGACGAGCTCCACACATAGTTTCAGGGAGATGGCTTTGCACATCCGAAAGTTCTGCAGCCACTGTTTGTCATCTCATACATGCATCATGATGCGATCCCACCACTCAGTGCTTGTTTCCCGAGCCCATTATCGATGGTCCACTGTGGCAAGCTGTTGTGTGAATGCCAGCAGCAATCTTGAATTATTTGTCTACATGGCAGACAGCAGGACAGGCATCACTGATCCACTCTCTGTCTCGCAGCTCCTGAAATACTGCAGGACCAGCCGTGCTGTGTTCATAACGCTCATCACCACAATGGGTAGCACCTCAGGATCTATGCTGTCAAGCAGAGATGGCAGATGCACAGTTTACAGGTACCTCTAACCAGGGAGTCCACAGAATGTGCAGGATTTTAATAGCACAGCTATCTAGAACCCAGCTAAGCCAGACTTGAGATCTTGCTCCAATGGAGCAGGCCTGTAGCGAGCCAGGATGACAGAAGGAAGGATATGGAAAAGGAAATCTCAGATGGTTCGAATAAATAGGAGCGAGAGGCAAAAGCTTCAGGTAAGGTGCCCTAAAGATGAAAGTCTACATTCCCAATTATCTGAAGCATATAGTCAGAGTTATTAGTGAGCATGATTACTATAGATAACAGTTGACTCTCAATCCCAGGCTTTCTGACATAATGCTGATGTGGTAAGTCTCCCGGTATTATTGGCCAGTGTTTTTGTCCCATGTCTAACTTTTGTACTTTGCAGTGTTCTTGTAGCCATCTTGCTCCCAGGATACGAGAGAGACAAGGTAGGTGAGGTAACATCTTTTATTGGACCAACTTCTGCTGGTGGGAGGGACAAGCTTTCAAGATACTCAGTGCTCTTCCTCAGGTCTGGAGAAGGAAGTGGAGAGTCCAAGCTAAATACAAGTTGGGACAGATTGTCAAGCAGAAGAGGTAACACATGTTGGAGGCAGTCACTTGAAATGAAGTGGGCAATCAGGGGTTAGATTGTTATGCACAAAGTGTTTGAAGTGGGCAATTAAGGGTAGCAGGCGGTGTGGTGTGGTGTGTTGCAAATAATTATAATGAGACATAAAACCAGTGTCTCTGTTCAATCCAGATTTTCTGGTGTCTAGCGGAGTTTGAATTTAAGTTCCCAGGCTCACCATTTGAAGATATTATGCAGGTTTCCTTTGAGGACAAGTACTGAATGATCAGTCAGGAAGTGTCTGACTACAGATGAGGTGGTGTTCTTCTCTTTTATCATTTTTTACTTGTGAGTTTATTTGAAGTGACTGTCTGGTTTCAGCTACATAGTTGTTCTTGGGGCATTTAGTGCACTGGATGAAGTACACCCCATGTTGTGATAAGTGGGACCCATGAATCTTGGCTGGTGTGTTGTGGAGGTATCGATCATTATAGCAGTGGGTACCGGCAGGATCTGGTGCTGCTTTGAATTGGTGGGTCCCAGTCTGTGTGGAGCTTGCTTCTGATGACGAGTAGGGAAAGACTGAGGCAGTTGTTTGAAGGCCTGAAGAGGGAATTCAGCAAAGATTTCTTTCAGGATGTGGTCCCCATCAAATATGAATTGTAATTGTTTGAGGATCCCCCATATGGGCAGGATGGAAGGTGACAACTAGGGGGATGTGGTCAGTGGGTTTTTCTTCTGTATTGAAGCAGGTTCTCCTAGGGTGATTGAGTGGCCTTTTCCATGATGCCATCTACTTCTCTGGTGGAGTTTCCTTCTTTAGTGAAGGCTGTTTTAGGTGTGCGTTATGGAGTTTATTTTTGGAGCATATGTGGTAGTATCTGAGTGCCTCGCCCATTTCATTATTATTTATATCTATACAAAATGAATTCACAGTGACTGTAAAATGCTACCAAATCAAAATGACAGCATCTGACATCCACTCTGTACAAGTGTAAATCGTGACACAATGTGCATGACACAGTAGAATGGGAAGTAACGATGACAATGGTTACCATTAAATAGTCAGTCACTAGTTTAATTTACAGAATGTGCCTCTCTTCAAATCTAGGTGCATATGCAAGATAATTTCTAGAATACATTTATCTTAAAAATTACAAGTTGGATCAGGTCTTCCCCACTCATCCAATCCATCAAGATTTTAACTTTTCTATCAATCCTTCCTCCTATCCGACAGCCAGGAGGAGAATGTAAATCTTGCAGCATGTCCTGAAGATCATTATACCAAGAGGGGCAAATCTGTTTCAAAGTCAAACAAGTTATATTTTTATAAATTAAAACTAACATCTTGTACAATATCCAGAAATGAATTCAAAGGTAAGAGTGGATTACAAACACAGCATTGTCCCCTGTGAGAAACACAGCTAAGTAGGCATTCTGACAAGTTTGGCACTACCTGAAGTTTCCAAGTGGTCTTAAGAAGTAGCCACATTAATTTTGCATTGTAATGATCCAGCCTGGAAGTGACAAAGGGCATTTATCTATATCAGGTGCTTATATGGCCTATTACGATGGTAGCTAAGACTTTAATGTAGTGTAGGGTAGTTTTACTATCCCCATGTTACAGATGGGAAATTGAGACAGAGAGAGATTAAATGACCTGCCTGTACTGATACAAGAAGTCTATGGCAAGGCAGGGAATTTATCTTCTGAATCCCAGGCCACACCCTAACCACATCCTTCCCTTCTATAACATGAACAACCATAGGAAGGTCCACATCCAAAAGGAAAAGTCAAAACTTCCTTGCCAAAATGAGCTTAAAAAAATATCTTGGTCACAGTGAACATGAGTAACAAGGTGGGCAAGCAACTTTGAATGAAATTGACCAGAAAATATCTCCCCAATTTGTTTTACCAGCAAGGAAAAAGTGAGTCCAAAGCGTAGTTCACAACTCTAAGCTCCTGAAGAGCCTGAGTGAGCAAAACTGGATAAAACGGAAGCAGAAAAGTTTCTTTGTTTGCTCCCATCCAACAATGTTCTTCTACCTAGGGGACAAACAATCTGGCTCCAATCTGCATACAAACTGAAAACTCCTCACAAAGCTAACAGTGAGATATTACAGTTATTTCCTATTTGAAGTACAGGAAAATATTGCACTGTCTCAGATGCCAAAGTGTGGTAACTATGGTAAATGGTGACTCTTTCATGGCAACTACTTTGTATACAATATTTACAAAAGGGACAAATCTAGCTAAACTAATCCAGCAAATTAGATTCCATCTCTCAAACCGCGCTAGGACTTTACTAAACAAACAACATCCAGAAAAGGATCATCCTAGAGTCAAATGAAATTCACCAACTATGATATCCAAGCCATTCAATGGTTTACAAGGGAATCATATGATCTTCAACTTTACAAAGGAATTCAAGATTTATCCAAACAGGGATCTTATGAGTAACAAAATATAAAAGTGATTTTCACACATTTGAACTTTCAAGTAACAAAAATAAAAATTATACAGAGTAGTTCCTGAAAAATAGAAACTGTGGGATTGTAAAGTGATACAATTATCCAAATTACAGTTTTCAGACCCAACTTACTTCTTTATATGCAAAAATGATACGCCCATCATTGAGAAGCGTAGCCTGAAAAGTGAAACTGCCTAGGTTGTAATTATCCTGCAGATGTACATGATCCCATTGGACAACGAGCGCTGTGCCTGTGAGCCCCAGAGAAGGGAAGAGAAACATGAAAAAAATATCCATTAACATTAGGATAAGCATTTACTAAAGTTATATTAAATAAAAACAATACTTTGCCTCTATATATTATCTTTCAGCCAAAGACTTTGAAGCACCAAAGATCTAATAAACATTACTTGAGCACCAAACCCTTTTGTAAGACTTGTTTTAAAGTGTTATAATTAATTATATCGACTATACTGATAGGTAAGCTGAGGCAAGAGAGGTTAAGTGACTTGCCTAAAGTCACACAAGTGAGTCGGTGGCAATCATCAAGGACAGAAACCAGTATTCCTATTCCAAGTTTGCTGCTTTAAACCCAACACCACAGTCCCTTTCATTTAGCCTACAACCCAATGGCTATCAAGATTGAAGAATTAATGGAATTGCTGATACTGGAAAAGTGATTATTTAAGGTATTCAGTTTCCTCCATTAACTATGCAGAAACATAAACAGCATTAATTTTTCTGCACAATGTAAGGTTTCACTGTGATTCTCAATTCTGAAAAATACTAGGGGTTGGCAAATAAATATTAAATATACAGTCTAAATTAAAGCCACATAGACAGGAGTAAATGTTGAGTTAGGTGTGCAGAGATTTAGTTTCAAAAGGCCTATTAATATTCACAGGACTTTTCTGACTGAATCCCCCATGCACCACACTAAAAAGGTACCATCAAGTGACTCGCATGCCCTGCAAACATGTTTTACAGATGGTGAGAGGTTACAAAATATATTCAGGCACCTAAACTGAAAGGAACATCAGAACAGTGTTTACTGAAAATGTCCTTTTTTCCCTTCATATTTAGGACTATATCCTCTCCTCCCCCCCCCCCCCATGCACATAACACTTATGGGAGTTATGTGCTTTGATTCACAAAACTTCTATTTCATTTCCAGCTATAATTTTCCGAGGATGTTTCAAGACGGGTCAATGTGCCTTTAGCACAACACGCCTTTGATGAATCCTGCAAACTCCTTGGCCATAGATCTTCAGCACAATAGCTTATATTCCTGTTTCTTGCTTATATTTCTGTTTCTTCATGTGTTAGGAAACTATGAACATGAAAATCTTTGATACAATGTACTGTCACATCATTTGCAAATGTGTATTTCACAGTCTTACTGCATACATCAATACTGTACACAATGTATTCTTCATAGACAGCAATAAGCGTGAAAGCTCATTTTGGAATGCTAAGTAGATTGTTTTAAATTTCAATTTTAAAAGGCCTTTCCCCCCCTTTGGGATTCATTTTCAACGGCATAAGGTTACAAACAAAAAAAAATTAATCAATGGACCAAACTCTGCCTCCCCCCATATCCATGTGGATCTCAGCACTCCTGTGCAGAAGTTGGAGTCAGCAGCCTCTGTGGCACTGGCACTTCTTTCCCAGGAGAGCTCTTGCCGGGCTGGGTCCCATGAGAGGTAACAATATGAGCGACCCTTGAGTGGGTCACTCAGCTCTACCCATATCAATAACAGAATTGTTTCCCAAGTAACTAATGTACTTCCAGGGGAAACAGCAGAGGGAGAATGACACAGGAAAAAAAAAAAAAAAAAAACCTAAGTAGCTGATCATGTGACTTGTTCTATTTCTTTTCATTTACAGTAAAAGGCCAAATCCTCAGTCCTAAAGCATATGCAGCACAGCAGAACTTCATGACTATGGAAGTATTAGCTACTTCTAAGGATGGACACATACTCTGAGGCACCCATCATGTTAAGGGCAATGTAACAGAGTCTGCCCCACCCAGGCACCAAAGAATTATGTCAGAGAAGTATGGATCATGAGCAGTTTCTCCGCAAGGACCTTCAGATCCCTTTTAGTTAGCCAGGTTCTCCAGTGGTTGTGGCCACCCATGTAGCTGACACCTCCATTTTATCTGCAGGTTTTCCTGTATCTGCAGGATTTGCATTTGTGATTCACATATATGTCATATAATATACATACACACATATATAGATATGTAGTGCTAAATCAACAATCCAGGTTCAACAATAGCACCTAGTTGGTTGTATAGCTGGATTAATAATTAATGATAATGGAAATTCTCAATATAGTCTTCCTTATCTTCCTTAAGAAATATCACTAACAAGATGACTACCCGATCCATCAGTTAAAATAAAATAGCTGACCAAACATACTGCTATGTTAGGACAACAGCTGGTTGAATAATTCATGTCAAATAATTTATTGGATGATATCACCACTTTTCTGTTTGTAAATCGTCTACAAAGGGGGAACAGTTTTCTCAAATGTATTTACATGAATGTTTTTGGCAAATAAATTCTGCAAAAAAAGTTCTGGACTGTGATGGGACAGATACGTAGTGCTGATTTCTGATTGAGCATAACTTTCAGGATAAGTTTTCTGGTGTGAATACTCATGATTACAAACATGAAATGTTTTCATAAACATTCCATAAAATGTGCTTAGAATTCACTCTGAGGAAATATGCCTCCCCACAAATTTGTTTCTTAGAAAATTCATGGAAAGCAAATATAAAAGGAATGTTTCACAGAGTCAGCACTTCCAGGCCCAGCCAGTCTCCCCTCTCAGGAATAGGCATAGTCCCTATTAATATAAACATAAATATAAAACATACCTTCTAATTTTAGGCTCCTGCTGCTGAAAATATTGGCCTTAAATGCCTAATTTTAAGCACCCATGTTTGAAAAGTTTACCCCAAAAATTTTAAATATGAAATATAGAATCAGTATCTTGTATGGCATCACTAGATTTGTCACTAGAGATCAGAATTAAGGCATTCAATGTCATTTCATCACAGAGCATCAAGCTTTCAAACTGCTGATTTTTAACAGACATCACATGACTACAATCCTCACATTTAATGCTTTAAAAATGTATCCCAAAGAGTAGCCCTAAGTATTGCACTTTGCTCTTTAGCATTTCAAATTTTCCTATGAAGGACTGTAAGTATAGACAAGTTTATTGAATTCCTATAGTGAGGCACATTGCACATTTAATCACTGATGAGTTTATTAACCTCATACATGCCCTGCCTCTGTGTATGCTTAATATCACATCTCACAAAGCTATTTTCTTTACAGCTACTAGGTGGACAGGACTTACTACACAATTGAATCAAGAGGGTTATGCAGCTTGGCAGGAGATAGATTATTCTCTTTAAAGCGATAAAGTATATTTCAAGTCTAGAAGTGGTATTACATGCTCTAGCACCCATGATTTTTAACCATTTAATACATTCCATACATGAATGTCTAACCATGTTTTGTAATCCATTTTATGAATGTTTAACCACATTCTTTAGATGGTCTATTAGCCAAGTACAATATTTTAAGTAGCCTTCATCTTTATTTTAAAAGGTTATTTAGGAAAATATAAATAGCCAAGGGATAGAAAATTCATTTATGAAAGACTTATCACATACCATTATCAAAATATCTCACTGTTGAATTTCTTGACACACTGGGGTCAAAATTTGCCATCAAAGGTGCAATGTATTGCGTGGCTGTTAACATTCGATGCACAACTTCTCCAGTATATATGAAACCTACAATAAAGAAGAAAAAAATTCAGTAATTTCTAAAGAGATTTAATAAACGTCCAATTTAACTAGATATCTCCAGAAGTCTCCAGAGTCAGCGAGAAGAAATTAATCCCCTCACTAACTTCGAATAGTAAATTAAACAATAGAATAAATGGCACAAAAAGTTTCATGAGGGCAGTCAGAATGAGCTCTGCAGTGAACAAAGGGGGAATCATTGCAAGGAATAGATTTTCACACTGGAAGGAAAATAGATCAAAACTCATTCTACAGTGAAGAACATTTTCAGTTATGGGGATAAACTCAGAAGTGCTGCATGAAGCAGGCATTATCAAAATGCAGCCAATTACCACCACGTTTTGCTATTTTCCTCATGTGTTGTTTCTCTCCTCTTTATTAGTCTGCCTGTTCTGTCTTTTCAGTTGCTGGTTTTTCAGGGCAGAGACCACACCTTCTTTTGTGTTTGTAAGAAACATAGTAAGAGACAGTTTCTGCCCTGAAGAGTTTGCAATCTTGATGAACAAGATGGATGAATGGTGGGAGACGGAAGTATTTGTTATAGTTGCAGGGCTAGTTACACCAGTGTCCCCTTCATAGTCTCTCTGACTGCCCCTCCTCAAGTCCTCAGCCTAGTGCCTTTGCCTATCTTGAGGAGGAATTTCACAATCCACTCTTAGGGCATGTTTACATGGGAGCATTTAGGAAAGTTAAGACAAATTAAACTGAAGCTGTGAAGTTATTGTGCATAAATTAAAATGCATTAAACCCTCCTGTTGATGCTCTCCTAGAATTAAGCTCCAACATGCTCAGGCTACTTTACTCCTGAACAGGAGTGTCAACACAGGGTTTAATGCACATTCACTTCAGAGCTTTTGTTGATGTGTCTTAACTTTCCGGAGCATAGGTGCTGGAAAGGGGTGCTGGAAGGTGCTGCTACACCCCCTGGCTTGAAGTGGTTTCCATCATATACCGGGTTTACAGTTTGGTTCAATGGCTCTCAGCACTTCCACTATACAAATTGTTCCAGCACCCCTGTTCCTGAGTGACTCTGTGTAGACAAGTCCTATTAGACTAGGCCCTGAGATACAGCCCCGAGACTAGGCCCTGAGGTACTTTGTGTCAAACGTACTTACTCAGTTGGCCCAACTGAGTTTGGAACCTATGGTTCTGTTTTTTGGGAGTCTGTGACCAGTGGTGTCTATGGTGATCAGACAGCCTTCTCAAAACCAAAATATTTAAAGAAGAGGGATTTTAAAACCTGCATGCATATCTATCTTACCTACAGGCTTACTCGCCACTGCAGGTAGCCTAGGCATCTTCAGACACCCAGCAGGTACCCATCTCAGGCTGCCTTCCCCAAATTATACTCTAAACAGTTGCTCCCTCATCTAAACTGTTACCATCTTTTTGCTTGTAAATTCCCAGGCTTTGGCCCTGCTTGTCAAAACTGGTTCTGTTAGCTGGCTGGAGCCAGGAGGTAGATGCTTCACAGACAATTGGACACTGTCTCTTAAGAACCCTTAATGTTTACTGAGGGGTGGTTTATCCTGAGCCTTTGTTTCCTTTCTGCTTGCTTTTACTTTCAGTCTCCTATGAAGCTAAACCAATATATTCATACAGTAAACATTCTAATAACCAGGTCAACATTTGAACTAGTTGAAAAATTTCCAACCAGATCGTTTTCCATCGGAAAATGCTGTTTTGTCAAAATCAAAATGTTTTGCAGGAACATGTCAACTTTGATTAAAGCTTTAATGGAAAGAGTGGTGGTGGCAGCAACGGTGATAGTGAATGTGTTCTCTTCTGCTGTACCTTTCCTTCCTCCTCCTCACCCTTCCATCTCCCAGCTGGGGGGGGGGGGGGAAGAGGGGGTGTTTCTCTTCACTCTCTATGTTATTTGGGTGCAACAACACAGGAAGAAGCAGCAGCATAGAGGGTACCCGAGATACTTGGCAGCATCTGTATGTTCTCAAACTGGGATATTCCCCTTCACAGGAAATTCCAAGGTTTGACATTTCAGAGCAAAACAAAATCTTGAACAATCAGAATTTCCTATGGGACAGAAATTCTGTTTTCCCGTCAACTCTAGTCAATATGAAGTATTAATAAATTATTAGAGTGCAACTCCACTTCTGTCACACTAGCATGTTACCAATGGGCACAGAGAGATTAGATGAGTAATCCAAGGTCACACAGGAAATCTGTGGCAGAGCAAGGAATTTAACCCAGATCTCCTGAGTGCCAGTCCACATCTTAGCCACCTATCCCATCTCACTTTGTTAAACAGGCTAACTTTCTTCACTAACAATTTTTTCCTGACACCCTTTGACTAAATGCTTGCACAGCATAACTGAATTTCTCAGATATATAGTTTTATATGTTGCACTGTGCAGTGACTAGAGATGGCTGGCTATTTTAAAGACCAACCTACCTGGGCAGTAGCGATTATCACCAAATATTATGAGATAATCTCTTGTTGAAATTATAGAAGACTCGTTCATTCAAAAATTAAAAACCATGTTGGGCAAACCACCAGAAGGCATACTCTAGGAAACATCTCACATTCCCAGGGTTGGATTAGGGGATTAATTGGCTTTGTTTTCTTTTAAAACACAGCTTGCAGTTTCCTAGTTTCAAATGCTGGCAATATTCTCAAACTTGGATGTCTACTGTTCAGCTCCTAAATCTATATTTAGGCCCCTAACTGCAAGTGGCCTGGCTTTCACAGGTTCGCAGAGACAGACAAAACACACCCAAACATCTTTTACAATGTTCGCTTTCACTAACTGGTAGGGAAAAAATAAATTCACTCTGCTTATAAAAAACTGTAATTTTTCTTTCCTCACCTTTTCTTCAAGTGATATTTTAGTCATTTAAAATCTGAACTTTTCAGATGCCCTGTTGCAAATCAATTTTCAGCAAGAATTTTATTCTATCATATGTCTTCTTAGCCTACGAAGGAATCCTATGAGGGAATAGTCACTAAAATGCATTAGTTCAGTTCTTGTGGTCTGCTTCTTAAATGCACTTCTCTTGAGAAGCATTCTGGCTTACTCAGACATTTTAAATATCTATTGTTTCATTCAGCACTTGTGTGCTGATGGTCCTTGAGGTAACACATACATGCCTTTTGTCATATTCTTGTCTAAATCTATATACCTACAATCACACCCCTAATATTCTGAAGACAATATATAAAATGTTGAAAGTCACATTCACGTATCAGATTATCTTTAACACCTTGGACCAAATTCATTCCAGGTGTAACTCCAATGTCCTCATGTGCTTACACACCCTCTCATCCCAGTTCACATTTGCAAACATTACCATCACAACTAATGCTGAGGCAGGTATGACACTGCAAGGGAAAAATTTAATTGTTGAAAATTTAAGTAAATCAATCAAACAACCCAGGTAGTCAGAAACCATCATGCATATTTCTAATTGTTTGCCAGGTACATTTTTCCTCTAGATGAAAGTGGAAAGAGAGAGGGAAGGGTGATGATAATTGGAAACCAGGAAGGCTCTGAACAAAGGTTATTCTAATGAGAACTCCAGTAATGCTTCAGAACAGCTTGGAAAGAAACACAAAGTCAGTTCAAAGCATCCAAGAGATTCAAAGACTGAACCACTGCTGATTTTTTTTTTTTTGTCATTGCCACTAATACTTCAAGTATGTAGCACATATATATATAACTTATTCCTGAAGGGGCTTCCACAGAAATTTGGCATGCAGTGGCTTATACTGTCTGTAAGCCAGTTTTCTGATGGTAGTAATAACTGACTGTCTATTTACTTAGTCAAGGAAGAATTTTCCAGACCTACAATTTCCTGAACTACTTAATCCTCCTTTTGTGGGAAGAGTTTGGAGGGCTCCTTTGGCAAATCTATCTAAAAGGGATAAAGCTAGAAACACAAGAAACTAGCTGCCTCTAAAACATTCAGATTAAATTTATCAAACTCTGTCGTTCAGGATTTTATAAATTATAACAAACAGCTCTATGTAAAACAAGAATAAGTATACACAAAAACTAAAATAAGTACAAGTGACTAGTACAGAAATAAAAAAAGCTAAATCCCATGTAGTATGTGGGTATGCACGTATATACAAACATACAAATGCAAACTGATTGAGAAGTGCATGTTGTGGACCAGCTTTTTAGTTGCATGTGCCAATTTCCAACATTTCTATTACATTTAGAGAAGGCAAAACCAAACTGTGCTGTCTGTTCCACTGGTTGCTCTGCATTCACCCTTGAATTATTTCAGTGGAGTTACTTAAGATTTACACCAGTTGATCCAATGGCAGAATTAGGCACAGTATTGGTTGTCAAACATCAGTGGCAGTCAGGGCCAGCCCTAGATCAAATGGCGCCCCAGGCGAAAGAGCATCTTTGGTATCCCCCCTCATTTTTTAAACTTTTGAATACCTTATTTTTCATTGCATTTGTAGCCCATTACTACATTTATTGCATTTGTAGCCCACTTAGATGTACGATTTGAATGCATGATTTATCCCTGTCATAAAAGATGATAAATTTGCACACTAGGATCTGTAAATCTGTATTTATTCATGCCATATGTAAGCAAATAAATCTTTTTTCTCTCTAAGCTTACAGAAACTTTTTAATTTTAAGAATAATTGAAACGTACTAACATCAAGAAACTGAACTGTGCACCAACATTGGGTGAACCAGTATAACAGCCTTGGAAAGTTAACCCTAGTCCTTTAGTTCAAAAGGTTGCTGGCATCTCATTAAATATGTTCTTTATTAGCTGCTACTTACACTCTTCAAGTCTTAAAAAACAATTACATAATAAAAAAAAGATTCACAATATTGCAGCTAGGCATTCATTTCACTTCATTCTTGTATCTCACTGACTGACTGGCGAGGAAAACGCAGTTCTCAGAAAGTCTTGTACAAAGCTCCCAAACATTCTAGGAGGTTAGTGAAAAATGAATCATCATACGGAATACCTGAAATATTTTACTTTAAACGTTCCGTTTTCCCTTTTGTTGCTAACAACAAAAACAGCACCCTGAGCCTGGTGCCCTTCAAGCCTGGCACCCCAGGCAGTCGCCTGGGTTACCTGCCCCTAAACAGCACCCTGGCCCTGTTGACAGTTTTGCCTCATAAAAAATGTAGAATTTGGCCTTTTTCTCTTTTAGTCATTTTTACTAAGCATGCCAGACACCAGTCACCCAATAAAAGCTTCCTGCATTACTCACCAAACTGAAGGAAATCATAGGATATGGGCTTTATGTAGTGTAAACAACTAAGTCATTTAATAATTAAATAACAATAGCTAGCTCTTACATAGCACTTTTCATCAGTAGATTCCATAGGTCTTTACAAAGGAGGTCAGAATCATTGTCCCCATTTTACAGATTTTGGGGGGGAGACGACGACGGGACGGGACGACACGACACGGACGACACAACAACTGAGGAATGGGGAAGCAAATTGACTTGCCCCAGGTCAACCAGCAAGCCAGTGGCTGAGCCAGGAATAAAACCCACATGTTCTGAGTCCCAGTTCAGTGCTCTATCCACTAGGATACACAGCTTCACCCCTCTTTAGCACCCTTTGTTTCACTGAAGCTATGCCAAAACATAAGATATGCAGGGAAGAAAAAGAATGAAATATTCTGTCTTGGAAATAGTCTCCTTTTTTCTAAGGCCCTGGTTCAGCAATGTACTTAAACATGTGCCTAACTTTATGCATGCGAGTTCATGCACTAACTTCAGTGGGACTTCTCACATGTTCAGGCTTACATTTTGGCACATGCTTAAGTATATTGTTGAATTGGGACCAAAATAAAAAATCTTAGCTCAGCGACTCTCAACATTTCCAGACCACTATACCCCTTTCAGGAGTCTGATTTGTCTTGCATACTCCTAAGTTTCAGCTCACTTAAAAACTACTCGCTTACAAAATCAGACATAAAAATACAAAAGTGTCACAGTTTACTATTACTGAAAAATTGCTCATGTTCTCATTAAAATAAATGGATTGAAATATAAATATTGTACATACATTTCAGTGTATACTATATAGAGCAGTAGAAAAAGTCATTGTCTGTATGAAATTTGAGTTTGTATTGACTTTGCTAGTGCTTTTTATGTAGCCTGTTGTAAAATTAAGCAAATATTTAGATGAATTGATGTACCCCCTGGAAGACCTCTCTGTACCCCTTAAGGGTACAAGTATCCCTGGTTGAGAACCAATGGCTTATATTGTGATTTCCAGGCTACTGTAGAGGAGTGGCTTCAACAAGAGGTGGTATCTAAAAAGCAGTCACAAATCAGACTGAAAGAGTTCAGGAGATGTATTATTGCAAAAAGGTGTTATATGTTTTTCAAAAATATATGCATATGAGAAGAGTCTGAAGGATTCCATTCAGACTACTCATACTTCAGATGCTCAGGTATTATGCTCCAGAACTCCTTTAAAGCTATAGCAAGATGTGGATTTGCAAGGGTTTTGGCCTTGTATATGTTGTTTGTAATGTTTTATGGCATTTATTTGAATGACTGGCATTTACAGGATCGTGTTTGTTTGCAAGCTTATGGTAAGTGTTCAACAAAGTTATTTTATTTGAAGGTGCTTAGAACGCTGGTGGGAAAAGGTGTAATCTGACAACTGAAAAGGTACATTTAATACATACAATAATGCGCTTGGCAATTCTCAGCATTCACAACTTCTCTTAAGTCACTTCCATTGCATTCACTGTATTATTTAGTTATCCGTGGGTGAAAACACAAAACCCTAAAATTGAAGAAGTTACTTGACTGTACAACGCTATCAACAAGAACATCATATGAAATATTCTTTCCACTTTGTGGCACTTGTTCTTTCAAGAGTAAAAGTTTAATGGCTCCAGGTGACAGCAACTAGATAATGTGGAATTTCATTTTGACTTCATTTGACTCCTGTCATTGCTTGTATAGAAGGGCTTTTTAACTTTGTTAGTTCACCTAAACCACTCTTATTAAAAAATAAAGTGTCCTCTTCTATTGCAAACACAAAGCAGTTCATTTGACAGGAATGGGAATGTTATAATCTATTCACAAATATAGACAGAAGAGCATTTTGTGACATTTTCTGAAGGACTCTATAACAAAGTGTAATTGCCTTTCTCTTGTAGCTCTGAAAATGACAAGAACTTGATTGGAGCATTAGATGAAATTCATACTGTACCTCCCAAAATAAAATATACAGCATGTCAAGTGCCTCCACATGGTGATACTTGATCTTGCACCCACTGTACATGTGTATTCACGTTTCAGCGCTATACAAGAGTCGGTTTTATTATCTACAAAGAAAGCCCTAACTGGACGGGTCTGGTTACATTATTAGAGACCACCTCTCCCCTTGTGCAATACTGCAGCCCCTGACATTAGATGAGGTGGGATGGGGCTGTAAAGAGAATGTTGTCTCTGGAGAGGCCTGTTAGCCTGAGAGTGCCTGAATTCACTGACTTCCAGGGCAGGACAAGGTTCATCTGTTTTCCCCTGAGGGGACAGGTTAAATGGCCAGTGAATTAAAGAGGAGGCATTGGGTGTGGGAAGGACAGTTAATGTGGCTACTGGGACACCTGCAAATTCATTTATTTAAAAATATATTAGTACGTGCACCTTGAGCTTGAAGCATATTTAAAAAGAAAATCAAAACAAATACATCACTTTAAACATGCAAAACTCAGATTGCCCTGTCAAGAAAAAGCTCATTTATTATCATTTAACCAGTGTTGAGCAAAACCATATGTTCAAAGCCCTACTAAGACAAAGAGCTGTGGTTATTTAGCTGGAAAAGTAACCATCTGCCAGCAGTGACTGTACAGCAAAAGATTTGGCATGAAAGAGGCTTCCACTGTGCAGAGGCCGAGTTGCTAGTCGAGCATACAGTTAGTTCACTGCAGGTTTATCAGTTACGTTCTAGCAGCACATAAACTAGAAGGAAAATGGCGTAAGCGTTCCTGAAAAAACGAAATAGAGAAAAATCTGTCCCCTCCTCCCCAATAGCCTGAGATACACTTCAGGTGTATGATACACTTCAGGTATGAAGCCCTGATGTCAGCTATGTGATTTTATATTAAAAAATAAGCAGCTATGCTAGCAGAGATGTAATAGCAGATATTCATTCTCACTGTACCATCTTGCAGTGTGCTGTTGAAATGATCTTTTTTCATTTCTCCCCTTTATTTTCCTTATTTAATCAGTGGGAGAGTACACAATCTGTCCTGATCATTTTCATCCAAACCACTGCTAAAACTGCTGCATGCGGCAGAGAGGGGAAGCTGTAAAAGAGACAGCTGAAACTCCAGGATTCTCAGGCTGTTTCTGCCCTGGTCTCAGCATAGTAGAGAGCAATCTGGAGCAGCTATAAACTATGCCAGCTGGTAGAAGCCTACATGGTTCCAACATGGTCCCTGGGCTGTGTCACTGAGGGGGGTGGTTTTATGGCATCTCTCCCGGATCCTGGGGCCACCAGTTTGTCCCTAGCACAAGCCAGAGCCAGCATCAGGGTTACACTAACTTGTGCTGGCTGGTAACAACCCCAAAGGGCAGGAACATTCCAGCCATCATCCACCCTTAGCCTATCTGCTATTCTAGGCGCCATGGGAGGGCTGGCATGGAACTGGCAATGTTGGCTGTACCCATTCTGGAGATTCCCCCATGGCGGGGAAACCATTAAATGCCCAGTTAGTGCCTGATCAAAAACCCACTGTAATCATCTGAAAGACTCTCACTGTCTTACATAGGCTTTGGATCAGGTCCCTTTGCACACAAGGACTGTTGGGACCCATATTCTGATGCTTGGATTTTTTAAAAAACATTTATGTGGCCCAGACTCAGATAAAGTAAAGAGATCACAACAAGATGTAAAGGGAGAAAAAACTGATTAATACACCATCTTGATATCTTTAGCTGCCTGGGTTACTTTTTGTTAATGGACAAAAAAAAAAAGTGAGAGAGACTTGAAACCAGCAGTTATTACAGAGCTTTCTCTCTACCTGTATAAATTGGCAGGATTAAGGATTTTTTCTTATCTTCTGTTTACATATTCTACTATGGGTTCATTAATCTAGACATTGTAGGACTGTAAGCTTTGCCATTAAAAAAAAAGAAATATATCACTCCCCTATTATTCCTGGTACAGAAGAAAGGTGCGTTCTTCTCTTGCTAAATCCTGTTCAGTTACATTTGATGGAATCAATTGTCTCTTAGAAGGACAAAAAAAAAGTAGGCAGGGGTTAATATTGAAAGCAGCACATGGGGCTTTAAACAAACATCTCCTGTTACAGTCAGTGAAGTCTCATGGCTAGAATATTACCCAACCATTTGAAAATCCAGGGACCACTGTATACTGCAATTAATTTTTCATCAGATCAACCTTCCCTTACAGTAAAACGCTCTTTGGGACAACTTCTGGATGTTCACACTTGTAAGTAGGAAGAAGAAAATAAAATAAGCCAGGAAAACACAGGATAAGTCACTACTAGTGTGAGCTAGGCACTGCAGCCTAATTTATTCTGAAAATACTTGGTAAATCAGATCTGCAGTCTTTGCAAAAGTAATTGTGACTAGATTGTGGCAGGGGCCGAAGCCAAACTAGAACACACAGAAATCCATCCAAGTTTATCCTGGCTTACCAATCATGTGGCCATCCATGTCCACAAAATCCGCATAATTTATTCCACCACAAACATGGGCATTCCTAAAAGCAACTGGTTTGTGTGAAGTCTCCAGACAGCACGGTGCTGTTATCTGGGAAAGGTTAGGTCTTGTCTACGTTACTTTCCCCCTCAAATTTAGCACCATAGCTAGCCCTGGTGAAGCTACAGTGGGAGCACTAGTTTAGATGTACCACTCTGGCGTCTAGCCCAGCTCTGAACACAGAGTTACATGGCAAAATATATAAAAACTCTGAAGCCACAAGCATCTTGTCTGCCCTAAAGCTGCCACCATTGTTACAAGTAGTGGAGCTGGACCATTGGTCGGAATGGTGGGAGATTTAGCAGCATTGGTTCCTTAGCCAGAGATAACCATCAGCTGAAGCCAGACATGCTGACAGCTCTGTCCCTTGTTTCCCCTTTGGTATTAGGATGACCACATAGCGAGTGTAAAAAATCGGGATTGGAGAAGGTAATAGATTATCTACATAAAACCAAACCCCTAATATCAGGACGTTCCTATTAATAATCGGGACATCTGGTCATCCTAGGTGTTATACATGTGCAAAGTGCAAGTCTAGAGGGCAACAGTGCTTTCTGTTCAAATGCTGAACTATTTCAAAAACTCCTTCCCACTTCTGTGCTTTTTGTCCAAATGGGTGGGGCAGGAGAAGAGGTGATACGGCTGAATCTGCAGATACTGAGAAGATATCAACATCGATGTATGCACGTGGATAACATTGGTGCCACTGGCAGACAGAATTTGGGTGGTGATTAGCACAGTTGTTTGTACAGACATCTGTACTTCCTTTTTTGAGTACTGTCCCCCTTTGTGAGTCAGAATTTGCTTGTACATTTAATCAAATATATCACGTGCACAGCATGGAAAATACATGGCATGCCTTCTGTAGACTTTGCATAACATTTCCCACATTCTGTAGGTAAAAACATAATATATATTTAAAGCATTTCAATGTTATTTGAAATATACTTTTAAATATATGTTCTGATTCATATAAATGCAATAGGAATTCAGAGTATTTGTACAAGTATATGAGTTAAACCATTAGCTTTCCAAATGGAGCATGCTTGTGGGAACTGAATGACTCTCCATCTAGGTTTTTAAAAGGAAATGTAGAGGAAATATATTTAAAATAATAGTACTTACTGTTAAAAGACTGGAGAGAGTACAAATTAAATTTAAAACAATGTTTCAGATAGGATTTCTGAATGGTTATTTTAATGTTAAACATGACTCAAATCCAGCAAAGTTGCACTGTAGAAAACACACATACAACACATTTGGCACAGGAATTTATTTTTATTGGTTTTAAACAGGCTGTGAAGCTCAGTCTTCTCTGAAATGTTTAAGGTTAAAAGCAAACACTGGATCACAAAATCAGCTTGTTAGATAAAATTGTAAGATTTAAAGGTTTCAAGTTCTGAAAAATGCCACCTCAACCAGTTGGCAAAGGAAAAAGACAGTTTGCTGCAAAAGAATATCAAGGTTCAAGTTTATTTTGCCACCTAAACATGCCACCTACGAAGCATGTGGTTCACTTTTTGTAAACTAAATTATCTTAAAATTTAGGACCTAATAAAACTCAGACAGAATCCTTTTAAAATTCAATAATCCAGGATAAGCCCATTTCAAACTCTTTCAAAAACTATAATAATTGATTTGCAGAAACTTCTCCTGCTGAAACTTCTTTTGACTGCTGAAACCTGCCTAAAAACTCCCAAACACTTCTGTTCCACAAGTGAGATCACAGGTGAAGTATCCTGTCCATGAAAATTTACACCATACTCAACTGATTTCCTTCCTAAAAAACACTATAATCCTTCAAAGCAGTTCTTTCAGCAGTAAAAGACAGATTTGCTGCAACTATTCTAACCTTTTTAGACAAATATTTCCATTAGGTGGGAAGGTATCTGTTTGAAGTCAAGCTATACAGAAATGCTTTCAAATATATTTGGTAGACGGGTTTAATTCTATTCATTTTTAGTATGGAAAAGCATCATTCACAATAAACTTGCTGAGTCTCATCTAGTTGTCGGAGAGGGACCACGGAAGGCTTCAGTAGAGACTTTTACGGTTGATGAATAAGTGATAAGATATAGTTGAGGGAAATATCAGCATCAGCAACAGCACTGCTTACATATTCATTTAACCAGGGTGACAAATATTTTACTGGTGTTCAGTGGTTTAAAATTTAGTTTAGAGATCACTTCACCAAGAAAGAACTTCACTAACTGTCATTTTTTCCTTTGTGTTATGGTATTTTTAATAATTTTCCACAGAACATTTTGAAGCAAAATTAAGAAAATGTGTATGAAACCATTAACCTCCCAAAACATGTCAAAAGTCTAGATTCTAGAAAGAGTTAACATAATTTCTTTCTATACTCTTTTCTACAAAATCACATTAATATCTCCTTATTGCCTCATCAAAGGAAGTCCATTTACACACAAAATTACTTCACACAAAATTTCCTTCACACAAAAATGACTATAAATTGTTGTTAAAATACTATGGTTTTAGAAGGGTGCCATCATCCTTCTAAATACATTAAGATTAGTGTATAGATAAACAAAAGGAGAGCAGCAATTCCAGAGTCCTAAAACAATCTGAGTTAAATAATTGAATAATGAGCTTAGTGCCCACTCTAGATCAGGGAAGAAATAAATAAGAGTCTCTCATGCCCTCTTACATTGCATTGTTCCTGTTTCTCCCTGGTGAAAATGACATATTTTTTTGAAAAAAAACCCTTCATTTTCACATCCACTAGACAGCCTTAAGTGCACAGCCATGATCTTCTCTCAACTTGAAAAGTAGCATATCAGAAAGGGAAAACTCCCAAAGGCATAATTGCATAGCCTTGTCTAATGGGCCAATATTGGAAAAGATTAGCATGAATCTCACTTCTCCTCGACAGAGTTTTGTGGTCTCTCATGTAGAGGTTTGAAAGCCAAGGGGATGAGCTTCTCTGCATTAAAGTTTGTCTCTTTCACCATCAGAAATTGATCCAATAAAAGATATTACCTCATCCACTGTTTCTCTCTAATGTGTCAACACTGAGTTATTTGAGTGAGTTTCTCACGTTGCTGTAATATTCATTACTTTTTTTAAAAAAGTATATATGATATGATACATTGTAATCCATTCTGATGAATATCCCATTTAATTCCGCCAAGGGATTTAGGGGTTTATGTATTATGAAACAGTGCTAGCAGATACTTTTCTTCTGAAATGCCAAAAAGATGGACCTTCTCAAAAAGATGTTTGAACTCACAGGGGTGGGTGAGGAAGTGAGGAAGAATACTGCCAGTGAGGAGACTGTGGCAGGCAACAACCAAACTTCAGTTTTAATTGTAACTGATGTGTCTGTTTGTATGTTTTTAATTACATATTTATAGTCCTTTGAGTTGTGTATATAGAACTTTCACGTTCATGGGAAAACAAGACACAAGGCTATTTAGATTCTAATGACTCATCATTCCTGTCGGATCAGACACTTATTCTCCCAGAGGAGGTACAGAGACAGAATCATAATGATTTGTACTGAAAAACAGTATCTATTCAATGAGAAGCCTTGAAACTTGATGGCTCCTAAATGACTTACACCTCCAGCCTACCAAAGACTTTAGCTTGGTTACTAGATGATCAGAACCAGAGAAAAGCAGAGAAAGGAGGAGAAGGATCACCTCACTCAGGCTGTGCATCTTGGCAGTTGTGCGACTGTAGCTAACTTTGAACCTGCTAAATGTAAAGATGTTAAGATGAGGTTTAAATTTAAAATTTTGGCAGGGAAATAACATTTTATTTATTTTTAAATAGTAAATTTCAGAACAAAAAAGGGAATAGAGAAAAGTTGTTTCATTCTGAATTGAAAAATTTATTTTGGTTTAAAAAAATATATTTTTTTAAAAAATTCAGATTTTTGGTTTTCCCTGTATTTCTCCTTCCCTTTTGTGCCACTGAGTGTACAAGAATTAGCAATATCTAGGGTGTTTTTTCCTCCATTATTTCTCTCTCTTCCACCTCCCCCACTTTTCCCACTCTAACTTTTCAAAAGTTCCTCAACTCAAAGGCCACTGAGTAGCAAGAGGAAAAATGACACATTTGCCCCTCTTTCATTTTTCCCAAATTGGAGAAGTTTTGAAAAGTTACAGAGAGGGAAATAAAATTAAAACAAACAAACACAAAACAAGTAAACTTGTATTAATTGTATTGAGCTCAGTGGCACAACGGAAAAAGATGGCAGATGAAGAAAGTTTGGGTTTTCTTAATCACAATTTTTTTTTAAAAAAAATGAAAAAAATATTCTATTTAGAACCCTGTGAAACAGAAAAATTACTTCTTTGATGAGCCTCAAGTCTGTTTGACAAGGATTTTCAATGCAGAGGATCAGTCCTATTGAATTTACCCTATAACCTTGGCAAAAGCTGGCCATGAAAAAGTTGTACAGGCCACAAGGGAAATAGCAGCTTAATCCTTTCACTAATACTACATTCACAAATGTGTAGAAGGAAAAAAACCATAAAAGAACCATAGAAAAGAAAACAGATGCTAGACAGCATAGTGATAGCTGATTTAGAAATCCCCATTGACTAAATTAAGAACCCTAAACATTCATCTGATTTAGAAACTGAAATAACATAGCACAAGATTCTTTTCTGTTAATAGTGAAGTCCTCCTTTAAGAAGGAATTCAGATGTTGTCTATCATTATTTCCTCCCACTTCCTACCATGGCTGCAGTATGGAGACTGCAATATTATAATCATCTGCAGCTCTTTGTTTGATGGCCATGTTTATTCAGATGATATTCAGAGCTGACCCAGGACAGACAATATGATGTTGCTACAGACAATGAATTCCCTAGCTGGACAACATGACTGCTGGGATGATGGTGAAGGAGGAGATGAAAGGGAGAGGATGCAGGAACTTAAGAGAAAATCCATGCATGACTTGTTTCAGTGAGCGTGGTTTAGTCTATATTGTTGCTCATAAACATCGTATTTCTTCATAACCCTTTTTATTTCTTTTCTTGTCAAGGGTTGGGAGCTATTTGGAATGGAATCCTGACTTCTGGTTTCTCATCTTATACTGAACTTCCCCTACTAACTGTGCTCCTCCTCATGGAAGAAAAATTATCAGCCTTTTCTAAAGAAAAAGTTCTTAAGGGAAAAGCAGTTGGCTCTAGCCCCTGTTCATAACTTTTCACGCTCCATACACTGAGATTAGAGTCGGATGAGCAATTTATAAAAAGTAATTTAATAAATTTAGCCCCCTTTTCTCATTTGAAAATAATTACAGTGAGCACGTGCCGGTTTTCTCCTGAAAGACATCTGGCTACAGTCAATTAAAAACTGGGTAGCCACTGACGGGAGTATGTGTATCAGAATCGGGGGGAGAGAATATACCAGTCTCAGTATTTGGGAACTGGAACTTGGCTGGCAGACAGCACTGAAGTCAGACTTGCCCTAGTGCCATCAGTAATCAGAACTGTTTCTCCTCTCTTGATCTCTCTTCACTTTTCTTGCATTTGATTACATTATAGTACTGTATTAATCAGCACCTCTGAATATATATATACAAGACTGGCAAATAGGTGGTTGGGTATGGGCCCATTTTCCAATTTATTTATTTACCATCTTTTGCTTATTTTTAATATATTTTGCAACATATCTGATCTGTAGAGGGAAAATGTTGAGTAACAGGCCACACTGGTAGCAGTGCTTAGGAAGAATCAGTTCTGTGATGCTGAATGGTGTGTGGTGATTCAGCAAACGGCACTTTTTCCTCTAAGACAGTACTGAATGGAGGTTCCAGAGTGGTGTTTTGATGCAATGTGTGCTGTTAAATTGGGTAATTATGGTATCTTTACATTAATTCCCTCAATAATATTACTTAGATAAGAAAGTCTTCTTCACATCCTATCCTAAACTGCAATGTAGCAGTTCTACTTAACCCCAAATTTGTATAACCCTACTAAAAAGAAAAGGAACAACAATGGTGTCAGAGTACAACCTTGTAGCATATAACAAATTTCAGCCCAGAAGAAACCTTACAACTGAACTTATAACACAAAGACTGGGGTAAATAACAGAAATAGTGAGGTAACCCACCTTGACTACAGTGTAGCAGTGCAGTCATTAACATGAAAAATACAAAAAATACTAAAAAAAAAAAAGAACTTTGAGTCAAATTCAACTTAAGTTCATACAACACACAAACGCTGGTGACTGTGAGCGCAGTTGTGTACACAGAGATATGGAAGGCGAGGAAATTTACCTTCCCCACATCTGAACTCTGTCACTGTTGTAACAGTTGCTTCTCTTTGACCTCAATAAGCTCTGAAAGTCCACTTTTTCAATAACGTCTATGGTCAGAAACTGGGCTCTGAGAGTGTAGGTTGTGGTTCTCTGGGAGAACTAAGTTCATTTAAACTAGAATCCACAAGGCAATGTTTAGAGGCTCATTCACTTCTAATCCTGCAGACCAAACTGCAGGGTTCGCTTTGCAAATCTCTTTGTGAATTGAATTCTGCAAGGTTCTCACAAGCCATACTCATTAACACATTTTAAAACAGGTTAAATCACAGTCTTACTATGGGTATTTACACAGTGGGGTCAGTTGCCTATCTCTGGGTCTGCTGATGCTTATTAGCGCATACTGCTGCTAGCCGTACCACTTGGACTCTTTCGATGAATAAATGTCATCCGAATGGCTCAAAGCACAAGGGATTGTATGCTAAAGCAAGCATGAAACTGGATTTGTATCTTTATGCCTCACTATGATAAAAATGTATGGAAATACAAGTTTTTAATAACTCTTCAAGGCACTTGAAAATGACTGAAAGGGTCACCTTTCATAAATTCAGTGTGCCATGTTATGCAATCTGAAGGAAATTCCAGGCAAGCAGCAGAACAGATGGCAAACATTTTAAATGAGTCTCCGGACAATAATCCAGTGGTTTTAAAAATGAACAGTTAGTGTTTTAGAAACAGCCACAGCAAATAGATTAGCAGATAATTTCCCCTTCTTTCTACAGATCTACTTTCAGACTGAACTAAAGCTAGTTAGCTTTCCAAGGGATTAAGAATGATGTTACAACAACACTCTGTTTCATGGGGTACAAATATCATGCAACACGATTTTCACTCAGATGATAAATGCTGATTATTTAATCATATGGTAAGTTACAAGTAGCAGCAAGATATCTATTGTATATGGTAAGCAAGTACCATGTAATTACAGGGTACATAACCAGTAATTCTCGCCGTTTTAGACAGAGGGGCGGTTACAATGTCTGGGATTTATTGAATGTCATTATCACATGTGTTTATATTCTATTTGTCAAGAAAAAGCCATTTCCACGCAAAAAAAAAAAAAAAAAGATTTGTTCACTAGAACATGGATTAGGGAAATTTAACTGTAGCTGTCATACCCACCTCCCACTCATCCAAAAAGACAGCAGTTGTGGCAGACTGGCTAGCAGACTATTGTGAATGCAGGAAGTCATCAATGGGCACTACTTCAGTTGACAGCTATAAAGGTCTAACAATACCATAAGGCATTTCACCATATAATGGTGATAAATGTTCAGGTACGGCATAGTATACAGTATGCAGCTTGTTCCTTATGAAACTTAAGCTTTGCAAAAGCAAGGACAATTTTTCACACATAAGCTTTTCTGTTCTCCTTCGGGTGATTTTGCAAACCCAATATTTATCAGAAAAGCTCAGGATAATGGCTATTTTTCAGATCAAAATACACAAAAAGCATGAAGAAGCGAGCAAATTTCACTTGAAATTTCAGCATTCAAGATGTGGAGTGGCAGTTGTCCATGTTCTGCTTTTTTTTTTTTTTTTTTTTTTTAAGAAGAAATCTCTACAAGATCAAATTCATGAAATATGCAATAACAGGTACCTGGACACAACTGCTTTCATGCACCACCTGCACCAGAGTGGCCCTGTTATCGGAGGCCACGAACCCTAGGGGAGAGAAAGGAGCTACTATCGTATCTATTACTTCTTTTAGCTTGTGTAACAAAGTACATGCAGTATATGATTTCCTGAAATGGCATTTGCATCCAGATTGGTATCTTCCTGGAAGCTGCTGCAGAGCAGGAAGTACCACCATCCTTCTCCCTGTCCAAGTTCTATGCCCCAAAGTTTGCACACTCACGTGTAGTCATCAGCTTGACAAGTGATTTATGCCTGTTGTGAAACGAATTGTCTTTTCCACATGTCTCAGCAAGTCCAAGACTCTGTCAGTAAAATGAGACAGAATTTCTGTGAATCTGGGATTAAGCCCGAGGCCTGTGGAATACGTAGGTCAGGGAAAGAGCAGAGAGACATCAGCAGAGTCACTCCATAAAACACACCACCAGAAAACAGGCTTAAAAGAGCAGAAAGAGTTTAAATAAGGAAGTGTACACTGTTGCACGCCCAGAACACCAGCAGTAGGCATAGACCATCAGTCTTGTCTCTGAACAAAGTTTCACTGTGTTAAACGGTAGCATCACTGACTCTGGCTTGTATTCGACACACTGACAATCACAGGAATTAAGAGAAACAGCAGATAAGTAGGTCACATATCTAACAGTATATCAACAGTACCATCAGATCTCCATCATTGTTACCAAGTAGACCCTAACTGTTCTCTTAGGCTGTACACCAGCATCCTCATCTATTTTTACAGAAAATGAGATATAGGACAAATCCTTCTCTCCAAATTCATCAGCACCAGCAGCACCCCCCGTATGGGCCACTATCTCTCGCAAGCGTTTCTCCATCTATGATTGCTTTTGCTTGGTATTTCTAGTTAAGTCTTGTTAGTCTGAATTATATATTTCAATGGCAGCTCTCAAAGATCTGCAGGCAGATTGCTCGGCTGGCCATTGCAGAAGGAGCTATATTGCAATAATTGAATATGGCTCCTTTGACATGGCTCCAACTCCATAACATTACCTTTTACTATATTTCTTTAAAGAGAAAACCTTCCCTTTTGTGAATGCAGAGCCACCCCTGCTGCTCAGTTCCTTCTCTTTCCCAGAGTTTGCAATTCTTGCTCAGGTCTCTTGAAGTCCATGGGAGTTGGCCTGAGTAAAGCTTGAAGGGTCTGGCTCTTTTCGAGAAATGCCAATATGCAGCAACCCAGTCCTCTGATCTTTTGTATTCCAGCTTCCAAGACAGTAGTCAAGTTCATACAAATACATGCCACTCCATGTTCTACCCAGAGAGAATTCCATCTCTCCCTAACACCCATGAGTAAACAGGCTTTCTGCAGTGGGTTCACCAAAGAGAATAAGTGGCAATGCTTGGCAATACACTAGGTCCCTATAGAAAGAAATATTGGTGTTCTTCTTCTAACTACATTGTCACATCTCTTTCATTCATATTGCCATGACTCTCCATTCAGGCTACCTTTTACTAGATTTGCTTATTTGTCTTCAGCAGTGCAGCACTGAAGCATACATTTTCTTAGAGAATATAAGTGATCACAGTCATCACAATTCTCATGAAAGCCTAGTGAAGATTTAATTTTTCTTGCATAAACACAGGATCTTAAAAA
Source organism: Emydura macquarii macquarii (assembly GCF_026122565.2). NCBI lineage: Eukaryota > Metazoa > Chordata > Testudines > Chelidae > Emydura > Emydura macquarii. The sequence goes on along the minus strand of NW_027132559.1, from coordinate 39,506,240 downwards.
AAGGAGAGATTTTTCAGGTCCTTTTCAGGAATTAAATCAATTCAGCTGCTTCTGTATGAGACTATAGACATCAAGCAAACAAACTATGAGCCACACAGAAACCTAGCAAAGGACTGGAGCCAACTATATGCTATGTGCTTCCCAAACACTTCAGGAGGATCACCCTACATTGATGAGGTCAAAATCTATTCAGAACACTAGATTTTATTTTGCTTAACTGGTCCATACAAGAGTATTTCTGGGTAGGTAAAAGGGAATTATACTCTTTGCTTACACTGGAGTTGGATGGCCTTTGTGAAGAAATTTAGAAATACACAGGAATTTTCAAAGGGACATCTCTATAGGGTTTGAGTGTACAGCTCTAGCATCAGATAACAAAGGGAATTTTCAAAGCTGAACAGGGGTGATATGTATTCCTGGATTATTTGATCTCACTATGGGTTCCCCTGTTTTCTGGATGCTCAAACTCAGCTGGGATTGTCAAACCTCACTATTACATGGTACTATGAGCTCCAGAAAACCGCCCCCTCCATGCTCCAGGCTCTTCAGCAGTTCTCTCACAGGGCATCTTTGTCCAGCGAAGACAGGACGTTGACTTCACCAGCACTGAGAACTGATATGAAAGCCTCAGAAATAGACAAAGGAGAGGGTAATGCTTAGAGTTGTTCACATTCTGTGCTTGAAGTGGAACTTGAAGCACATAAGGGGCAGTTTCTACACACTAGAGCCAACCTATTTTAAAAGCTTGGTCAAGGTTTGTACAGTAATATGGGCCTTCAACTACAGCGTCAAGTAGGAGCTGGGCAGTTAGGGGATTTGCAAAGCTGGCATTCAGTGCCTGAATACACAGTGCTTGGTGGGATACTCAAAATGTCCATGCAAATTTCCTAGGTGCTCTGCCTCAAAGGTGTGTGTGGCATGATGTGCATGGCGTTTTCTGGTCTCCGTGTGGACTGTTTTTCAGAACATAAAGACCTCACAGATGTTACTTCTGAGAGGTTGATGCTTGAACCTCTGAACCGGTTCTTCCAGTTCTTCTCTGACCCAACTAACTTTTGAGCAGCTGGAGCAACCTTTGAGTGAAAATACTGATTGCACACTCAAGACTAAGCCTGCTCTGCCCCACTCGAGTGCCCAAACCTGGGATCCTGGACATGACCAAACATCAGCTCTGAATATCCCCTGGGCTCTGACTCTCTGCATAGGGCTCAAATGCCTATTTGTACCTGCTCCAACTTTTAAAAGCTTTGCCTGAAGTGAAATCAAACAGGAAATCTGCTTCTCCAGGGCTTTTGGTATAAATATGTTACACAGATTACAATTTTCCCTTTTCACCTCCACAGGAAGCAGCAGTGGTTTCACATGCAAATAGATCACCTTCAGGTTCAAAGCAAAATTATTACTTGAAAAGAAGGAGAGATTGCAGTTTAGTCACAGGGCATCTGCCATCACACTCATGTAGCTCTGGGACTGCCAGAAGACAGTTCTCAGTAGTGACTTCAAGATACTACAGATAGAAGGAGAGACAACAGAAAGGCCCTGGAGATAAATTCTGTTCTCATTTTACAAGCATGTAGTTTCAATGAGTGTGCGTCAGGAAGCAAGCATATAGCAGAAGAATCTGGACCCTGATGTTTAGAATTAGAGCCACAGCCTAAGAATCAACCACAACATAAATACAAATCAAAGAACCTTACATCAAGACACTTAAAAACACTAGAGGAAAATGTAACTAAAATAAAAAACCTGTATTCTAACAGGCCTGTTCTTTTATGGTTAGTGGTGTAAATTAGAAATTGTAGCCTTTCATCTTATTTAACTTTTACAGTTTTTATTTGCCGTCTTATGCTTTATTTGGGGACCTGATTAAACCCTATAATGGTGTAGCCAATGTCCGGTAATTTTTGTTTAACTGAATACTAAACCATTTTTGGGAGAGCACAATATAAACATACTCCTTAATTCCATTAACTCACATAAATTATGGAAACTATGAAAGTATGAGTGTGCAGCGTGCAAGGCTGAAGAATCCAAAAGAAGGAAGCAGAAAAAGAGAATGCCTACATCTGTGGTACAGTAAATACTTAAACAACATTTTAATACAGTTTTTAATATCATCAGAAAAGTCCAGCTTCGTAAAATAAATGCACACTATTTACAAAGATGCCTATGGGCAATCCACACATTTTATGAATAAATTACATGCTTCAGTGATTAATAAGTGGTTAGTAACAGCGCCAAGAAAAGAACCTATTTTGCAACCCTAAATATAGTGCAGGTTGCAAAGAAAGTCCTTCACATTACAAGGGAGAAGGAGAGAAGAATTCTGGGGATTTCAATCCACAACCGAATTCCCAATGAAGTGATCAGACTGCAGAGTGGAGTGCAGGATGTCATTGAAAGCAGGTATAATAAAATGTGATGGACCGGGCATGTAGCTATAGGCTCACTGACAATCGATGGGCTGCAGCTTTCACCAAGTGGTTCCTCCGGGGAACTGAAACAACCACTTGGTCAACCTCCAAAGAGATGGGAAGACTTTGTCGTGAAAAGACATGGCCGCACAGGGAGAAGGAACAGCAGGATAGGAGAAGAATGGAAGGCCTGTTCTGATCAGCACAATCTATACGAGGGCTGACAGCCCAATTGATCAAGGTGATCAAGGTGAAAGGGACTGAATGTACCGCAGCTTGCAAAGAAACCCCTTCACATTAGAACAAGTTTTAAAAAGCATTTAAGGGATTGATCCTACAAGAAATGGAGCACCCTCGGGGTGCTAAGCACTTCTCAGGAGAGCTCCGCAGCTTGTGAGATCAAGCCCTAAATGCAGAATGCACAGAATTGCCAGGGCATTCTGGAGTGATTTGCAAGTGCCATGGCAAGCTCAGCCACGCTTGACACATGGTTGGAAACTCAGATTCAATCAAGAGCCCAGTTGTGCATTTAAGGTAGCAGCCTGCACTGGGAGCTTTGTGGAAGAACTGGGAGGCACTGTGACTGGGGGAGGCTCATCTCTTGGAGTTCTCCAACATAAAGTGGGAGTGTTCCTGCACCTAAAACTCTTAAAAGGTGCTTTTAATAGTCCTGTCCATAGCTAACTATCTCAAATACAAGATGGGGGGGGGGGGGCATGGCCCTGTCTCCTTCCCCTTTCTTTAGGTTGGCTAGTGGCTCAGAGGACGGCAAAGACTTCACCCAAGCCTGGAGGTTTCTTGTGCACCCCCCCCCAACATACACACTTTTTCAGGATGATTCCAGGGTCTCTCCATCCTGCTAAGTGGAAATCACACAGCAGTAGAACCATTTGCACACCCGGGAAAGGGGTTGGGGTTGCAGAAAGAATGAAATACATATCCCCAACTGGAAAGGCACAGCCCTTGTACACCTACAAGGTTGTGCCTTTGTAATCACTCCCAACACCTTTCTAACTTCCGAAAGGGGAGAGGCTTTCTGGATGGATTAGGCAGTCTTTCCTACGTGTTCTTCTACCACTTTCAGCGAGTGTTATTTTATGTAGGTTTTTTTCTTATTAAAGTGCCAGTCAAATGATTGTCTGTCCACTATGCTTAAGTGAAAAATCCATAGAGCTCAGGTCATAGATCTCTATTTCAAAAAGGCACCGAGCAAAACCGTCAGCACTCAGCTTGTTCATCAACTTGTTATCCAGAAACCAAAGCTATCATGTGGCAGACACTGGATTGATCTTTTTTCTCTAAATGCCTATTAAAACAAAGCAGACATCGTGTTTTAGAGAACGAAGAGGGAGAGGCCAACAGTAATATAAAGATTTGCGGTTGAGCTGGAGAGCTATATAGTGCTTGCTCTCTTTCTAGATTCTCTTCATCCTTGATGTTGACTATTAGTATGGAGACATCACCAATTAAGGTACATTAGACCTTATACACATATGCTCTTTTCACCGCTACTGCTGTTGCCATTACCTTTCATTCCTGTTTTCACATCATCTTGTTTATCACATTCAAACACGGGTGCCTTCTCCAAGAATCAGCAAGCCTGAACCCTCCATACAAAGCAGATGATGTAGTTCATGGAGCAGCATTTCCAGTGTTTAACCTTCTGTTTCCAGTGACACTTTACTATACAAGTATTCTCTCTCATACAATATTGGTTTGCTTGATTTGGGCTCAGCCATGTACACGGGAATATGGGGCTTAAAGCATTTCTTTAGAGAGGCTGTTTTCAGCCATGTTTAGCCTTTCACCTGGGAACGTTCATTTGCTTGGTTTTGCAAGTTTTATCCTTTTCTGTGATGTGTGAATTGTGACCTTTTACTTGACCTGCAAGCTAATAAGCCTTGGAAGCTCATATATTGTAGAACAGTACACACAGCTCTGTCAGGAGCTCTTGCTGAATAAAGCCCAAGTGAAGCTGTAGCAGGGAGAATTTTGGTACGTGCAGAGGATAAAATATAACGACTATGTGGCATGCATCCTCCAACTTCAGCAAACAACTTGAAACCTGAAGGATACGTCCTCTAGTAAAAGTTCCTATGAGAAGTGGCACACAGGTTATCAATCTGTCTTGACAGCAATTACCCCTGAACCATAAAGTTCACACAGCAAAATAGCCCCACCGTCAAATGTCTTATTGCCCAAGCTGTACAGTTGAATCACCATATAATGATTAATATGAAGCATAGCTAACGTGGGCCTTATACTGGCAAACAGTCATAAGCAAACCTATTTTAGGTGTTCCAGTGAGCATTATGCCAAATCCTTGACCATAAGACAGCTTGAATTGCAATGACAATGAGAATCAGGAAAATGATACCTCTTGATGTAAACCAGCACTTGATGCAACTTTTCATGGTGACAAATAAGGGTTTTTTCCCCCCATGGTTGTGTCTGAATTTTGCATGTAAACACAGATGTTTAAATCATGATCCTAGTTGAGTACACCTCTGAGAAAGTCTTTATTTTAAGTTTCTGAATGTCAGGATCCTGGGTGAAGGGAGGCAGGACTAGTGGCAGGAGCTTGGGATCCAGGAACTGAAACAAGCAGGCTAAGCTGGTACGGGGTTCAATAATCAAGCCAAGGGTCAGAGCTGGACACAGAATCAGGAAACAGGCCGAGAGTCACTGCCAGGTATCAGGGCCTGTGCTGGGGTTTCAGGAATCGATTGGGAGTAAGAGTTCAAGTCACAGCTGAGGTCAACACCGGGAGTTCAGAAAGAGAACCTGGGCATCATGGCAGCTAGGCAGGGATCCACCTGCTCAAAGCAAGACCAACCCGCTACTCAAAGCAAGACCAACCCCAATTAAATTATCCCAGTCAGGGCTTTGTCAAGCCACACCTTAAAAACCTCTAAGGATGGAGATTCCACCACCTTCCTAGGTAACCCATTCCAGTGCTTCACCACCCTCTTAGTGAAAAACTTTTTCCTAATATCCAACCTAGACCTCCCCCACTGCAACTTGAGACCATTGTTCTGTCATCTACTACCATTGAGAACCGCCCTTCTCCAAACTAAACAAGCCTAGTTCCCTCAGCCTCTCCCCATAAGTCATGTGTTCCAACCCTCAATCACTTTTGTTGCCCTCTGCTGGACTCTCTCCAATTTGTCCATGTCCTTTCTGTAGTGGGGGGGGCAAAACTGGACACAATATTCCAAATGTGGTCTTACCAGTGCCAAATAGAGAATCACTTCCCTTGATCTGCTGGCAATGCTCCTATTAATGCAGCCCAATAGCCTTAGCGTTCTTGGCAATAAGGACACACTGTTGACTCATAAGGGCACACTGTTGGCTTATATAGGATCAAGGAGCCAACCAGGGATTACTAAGACACTGTCAGTCAGATCAGTAGAGACAGAACCTCCTGTGGCATGCAACCTGAGGATTGTGGTTCTCAGGGAGCAGCCAGGTGACAGCTGGTGGCAGTGTAGAGATGTTGGTTGCCTGGTAGCCCTGCAGGCCCAGGTTAAAGGCCCTGAATCATACAAGGATAGAACCCACTTTCACCAAATACCAGATACACAGAAGATGCACTGAATGAGATAAACCTTTCAACCATCTAATTCATTCTCACCTCTTAGGTGGAAAGCTTTAGTAGGTATGAACCTTCTAATATGAATGGAGAGGAAGACAAAGATTTTCAAACTCAGGTGCCTAAAATTAGGCACCTAAATCCACATTTAGGCACCTCAATAAAAGTGGCAGGATTCTCAGCAGTAAGGTGCACCCACAATTCCCTTCAAAGTGGAATTAGGTGCTTGACTGTAAGCACCTGAGTTTTTACATTTTGTCCTAAGCATATGTCCACTTCTTTTCCAAATTAATGCATTCTGGGTCTCTCACCTCCACTCTTCCTTCTTGCTGGTATGTTCCTCCTTAGATGTAAACTTCATCTTTGCTGTCAGTTCTAGACATATCACTTATCTTTTACCAGTTCCATATCACAACTCCTCATTTTGCAATCCTCCATAATCTCCACCAGTCTTTCCCAAACTGCGTTTATCACCCTCTCGGATACTTAAACTCTGTAACTAAGTGCCCTCTTCTTTTTCAAGACTGAACATATTCAGCTCTTATCGTCTTTCCTCAGCAAACAGACTTTCTCATCTTTAGTTTAGCTTTGTAGCCTTTTCTGTAAGTTTTTCTGAAATAATTTTAGTATCTTTTTAAAATTCAGTGTCTAATACTAAACACACACTTCCAAGTGAGGGATATTTGGGGGAGGGTTGAGGGTGGGGTGGATTCTTTGTATAACATCGGCATTATCCCGTCTGATTTTTAACAAATTAGTCCTGATCCCTGTTACCTTTTCTTGCAGCTATGATGCACTTGGCCTCTGCCCACACTATTTGACTCCCTCTTCTGCTGTTTCCGCAAATATGTTATTCAAGGCATGTTTTGCCTTCTTTGCTGCTCCCCCAAGTTGCATATACATACTCCAGTCCCTGCCTGTTTTGCCAGCCAGTTGAAATCTCCATTGATGATGTCCTCCATCTTGCATATTTTGATATATTGCACTTCAGACAAAGGACTCTCTACCCATTTTATTTATTAGCACTTCTATGTTAACACTACCATCTTATCTGAGCACCTTCCAGGAATGAAGATAAATCATTTACCTCCAGCAGGTGCAATTTTATTCCCCCATCTCTTAACCTATTTCTCAGAGCAGTTGGTCATTGATTCCTTTTTAACCTTTAGCTTATCAGGTATGACCTGCTTCTAGTTACTCATCAGCAGTCTCCTAATAGGAGTGAATTTGTATAGCAGGTGTAAATAGAAAAGTGTACTGTTAGTGCCAGAATGCCCTGCTATGAAGATTTACTTTAGGCAGCGACTGTGACTTCTGCAATAGCAGATAAATGGGAAGAAAAATTGTATATTGGTTGATTAGATGTATGTTACCAAGCTGCATGATAACCTCCCTGCCAGTTTATCACTTGCCTTCCCTTGGATGGGAACTGGTGGATGCAGTCAGAACCCTCATTACTTCATTCAGGTTCTGCCTAATGTTCACACAATTCTAAAGAGTCTCACAGAACAGGTCACACAGGGCTACATATTTCTTTTTACCGTATCAATCTTTTTCTTTACTACATGGCTAAGAAGCTTCCAATTTTTTAATTAAGCTGCTCCTGGAGCTTTAGTTTGTTTGGAACTGATCTTTGCTCAGTGTGACATACTAGATTCTCAGCCAAGAGCAAATGTTAATTAGTTGAGTGCCTACTTGCCTTGCGCCCCCTTTTCTTTTCCTGTGCTTCAATGCAGGGTAGCAACGCTTGTAGTAGAATAATGAAAGTGATACTCCTTTCTCAGTGGCAGGAGCCTAGCTGTGGAACAACTTTTTAAATGAGGTCAGACTGAGCCCAAGTCTGGCTATGTTTAGATCAAGGTATAAAACAACCTCTTCAAGAAAGACTTCCTCCATAATCAATGCTCTTAAAAAAAATCCTACAGCCACAAAGTTTTTGTGCTTATTTGCCTGGAAGAACTGAGAGAGAAAGACTTGTTATGAGCTTTTGTGCTCTTTCATTCTGTGCCTTTTAATTTTTGAGCTCTTCAACTCTTTCATATCATGGAGGTAGGTGCTATGTATAGAACATTTTTTAGATGAGATATATAAAGCTATATTGATGGATACTGAAATCATGCTACTGCTGGCCAAGGTTTCCTGTTCCTCCCTTTTTACTGAACAGCAATAGAAAAATACTGGATAACACTGCACCTCTCATGCTAGGAGAAATGACAACCAAGAAGCTAAGCACAGTTACATAAGAGGCACCTAGGGATATCATAATCTTTTCTTCTCCCTCTCCTAGCTGCTGAAACCACTGCTGGGCACACACAACTGCCTCTTCTAGAGTCTCATAAAAACAGAAAGAAGTTTGCAGATAGCTTTTTACTGTGCCACTTGCACTAATAGAGGATCTTAAAATCAGCTTTCCATCACTGGGCCAACTTCATATCTGGTGTAACTTCACTAAAGTAATTGAATTTTACCTATTATGTATTTGAAGAAAAATAGGAGAGAGAAACTGTCATAAGATTAATTCAGTTTTGGTAAACTGACTTCTCAAGGCCATGATGATGCCAGCACAGAGACAAGTAACCAAGCTGACAAATACAAACAACTTTTAAGTAGAGCTAGATATTGCTTTAGCTCAGAAAAATGTATTTTTAAAGGTTTTTTTCCTGCTTAGAAGTTGCCTTCATGACGAGAATAGACAAATGCATTTTAGGCTATTACACGTATACTTTGTGCAATGTCCCTTAATTTCCATTCTGATAAGAAATGTCTGTCAAAACACCATTCTGGAAATGAGCATTTCATGGATGATCTTTTGAAACCCAGCAGTTTAATAAGATCAAGCTGGTAAGACACCAAAAATGTAATGGGGATCACAATCATTACAACACTAGCAGCCCAGTAAACTAGTCCAGCCATGCCCTGTTCATGTTTGTTGCCTTGCTTAAGATGTTATCAACTGCCTCTTGGGACATGAAAATTGTTACTCTTCAATTGAAAACTGGGGCTGGGGAAAACTAGACAATTACCGAAAAGGGCTGTCTTTCAGGTCTGAGTTAGAGTCACACATGAATTAAATTAAGTGGTCTGTGGAATTTACACAAACCATCTGCTGATAACCGCACCATTTTCATTCTGCTTCAAACATCACCTGGAGGTGAGACACTCTGTAGATCACACCATAACTCACTTATTAATTGTCTCCTCTGTTACCATGGAAACCTTCCCCATCAAAACCAGGCACATGTTGCATTATACACTCATACTCATGGTGTGACTGAGCATTTTGCTGATGGGTCTATAGTTGAGGCCAAAGCTAAAGGCTTCTTTATGCTAATCACCCAGCTAACCGATAATGCACTGTGTCCCATTGAACACTTTGCCTTATGACTGTTTATGGTTTTACAAGGTGAGAAGGTTTCCATGGATAACATCGGCTGTTGTAATAAGATTCTCCCACTCAATGTCTTATAATTTCTCTATGCACTCACAACAAAGAGGCAATTTTTTATTTGTTTCCTCCTGAGGTTGATTACTTTGAAGCTACTCAGCTGGAGCCTGCTTATAGGTTTTGTGACACAAATGGGTTTTTAGGCCAGTGCCTTCGATTCACTCATTCTCTAGAGCAAGTGAGATGAGAAGTGTTTAATGTATTATCATTTGCTTTTGCCAAGTCAAACATTGAAACACCCAGGCTTCACTGCTTTCTACAGCCGAGCCAGTCAACATTTCTCCAGACTATTGGACATAGCTCATTTTATTTTAAGATGATTCCTTTCTACAAAAATTCAATACATTTGTTCTGTCTATCAAACAGTTTCACAACACCAGAGCCACCCTTCAGTTTTGAAGGACCCCCAGGGAAAGTAGTACAATGTACGTTGGAACCATGTATTGTACTAAAACTGACATTTGGACATCAGAAAATGTCCCCTTGCCCCCACCGTACACTTTCCATAGTTTCTCTCAGATTCAATGTCTGTAGCTCTTTGTTCGTAATAATATTTTAATACTTTGCATTCATATAGCAGCTTTCATCCAAGGATCTCAAAACACTTTACAAAGATTAAGCAGTTCAGCTTCACAACGCTCCTGTAAGATGTATCTATAATGTGGTAAAGTGAGGTCCAGGTTGGTTGACTTTCTCAAGGTTATACGATTAAATGGTACAGCTAACAGAAACCAGAGTCCCAATGGACTCTCATCTCCTCTTCTCTAATTACTAGGCCAGTTTATCTTGCCTCATTGAATCCTACCAGAGCATAACAGGTCTGTCGCTTGATCAAGTTAGCCCATATGAGGTGGGGAGTCCTAGGGGTACCCCACCACTGTCTCAATCCATAATATATAGCTCTCTGATGTTTTATCCTTATGAAATTTTACTGAGATCAGAATGGCAGCTAGAATACAGGTGTACAAAGAAAGTTGTGAAGTTACTGATGTCTCTGTTTCCTTTACTGTTTATATTCATGGCCAGGTCTTCCTCGCCTCTGCCCTATTAAACTCATAGTGCAGAAAGATGCTCTGGGGTTTTGCTCATTAACACATGGAAAATGTTTTTGACTTAATTTAAGGCATGTAAAGTGTGTCCAGATAGCACAAAGATGGAGAGAATGTGAATGCTGATAATAAATAAGTAAAATGCCAGCATCTGGCTCTGTCTCATGTTATTACTTTCACATCCATTTTACATTAAATTAAATATAGTTTTCCCCTTTAAATAGTTTTTATTAAATTATAGGAAAACGTATTTCAAGCAATATTGCTATTTATTATTCCTGTTGCAGTTCTGCCTAAAGACTCCAGACAGAGCTCAAGGCCTTTTGTATTAGAATTTGTGCAAACACGCAGTAAAAAGACAGTCCCTGCCCCAAAGAGCTTGCAACCTTGGTTAATTACAAGACACAATAGGAGGATAAGACTATTCTACACGGCAGCTTGATCCTTCTCTTACTGAAGTTGATGATGACAAATCTCCCATGGACTTTAGTGGGAGAAGGCTCAGAGCCCCATGCATGCGATGATTACGTTTCAGTAACAATCTCCATTTCCGGCCGCTGATTTAGAGCAGGGGGATGTCAGAGACAAACCAGTGGTGGGCAAAGATTAATTTTAAAAAAGAACAGAAGCTAGAATCAGAGATGGAGAAAAAAAAGGTGAGAAAACAGGGATTGAAAGAATTACAGAGACATTCAAAAAAGAAGGGGACAAGGTTGAAGTGCTGAGAGAGGCAATAGGACAAAAAGGACCAGAAATGAACAGAAAAAGATGGATGTGGATAAGACCCAAAAATGGGACAGATTCACTGACTTTAAATTCCTGACTTTAAACAGATTCCTTTAAATAGAGGCCTATAGGATGCATTGTTTGGTTAATAACAACTCAGGTGCACTGTAGGAAACTAAATGGATTGAAAGGGTTTGGAATGATGAGTGTCAGATAAAATTTCATTTGGATAAAAAGTAATTCAGCATTAGACTATTTTGGTCAAGCTCTCAAGACAAGATATATCAATGACATGATCTGAACGCACAGGATGCTAAAGAAGAGGACCTACAGTATGAGTCATTGAAGAGGACTACTGAGTCTGAAGCTACAATTAAGATGCACTGAAAGAGAGATAGGAAGCAATAAGACTACACAAAATGTAATCATAAGAGTTTGTACACAATTTTAGGTAAACATGAGGCCAATAGATCCTGAGTAATGTTCTTATCTAGTCAAATTTCCATATATTTTAAGCTACTAAATATGGATTTATGCAGATAACTGCCATGATTCTGAACCATTCTTTACAGCAAATTGTATGAGTACTTCACATTTACATAATCCCGATTTTTAAAATATCTGCTTAAAATGAGTAGTATTGTCCATTACATTAATGCTCACAAATTTCTGCAAATGGGTTTCGTTTTGTTTATTTTGTTTCTTTAAAAAAGAAGTACAATAAAATAAAGGAAATGAATCACAAGGCTTAAATAATGTTACTGATGTAAATAATGTTACTGTAAAGGCCAGATTTCTATATAATAGCAAGTAAAGGAAACTCCTGTTGACTCCTGTGGGAGTTGGGAGTTCTCAGGTGTTCAGCATGTATCAGATTTGTCCCCACAAAAGGACAAATAAAGGAAATTCAACATGAAGGCCAACACTTCATCCTCAGTACACCTCTTTGTGCCAGCAAAGGAGACAGAGAGAGTCTCATTACGCACTGCTGCATGAAACACACCTATGGAATGTGCTGCAGTGTCTTATGCACAAAGAAATGTCTTGAGTACAGGCTATTGGCTTTGTTTGTGTGTCACAACCTGAAAATCACTAAGCACATAGCCACATTAACATGAAAACCAAGTGTACCAATTTAAAAATAAATAAATCAAGCAAGTAAAACAGAACTCTGCTGTCAAGCACATTCAAGAAGAAAAAATGTTAGACAACTTACAGTTAAAATAATAATGGAAGATGTAATTCACCACAGAAGATGAATGAATAGATATCTGTTAGCCCCTTTCAAACTAACTATTTCTCTCCCCCGTCCTCGAGCCTTCCTCTTGACAGAAGCTACTTTGAGGCCTGGATATCCATTTCAACGCTAGCTGTGAAGGCTACTGGCTCCGCACAACTGTCTAATAAATATGTTCTTAATTCCTCCTGGTTTAAAGGACAAATTGATGGTAAAATAAGGCTCTGTTTAGCTTACTCCCAATTGTACATTCATGTGCTCTGGTGATAGAAGTTGTTTACTGCGGTATCAAAATATATCAGAATTGGCCCCATGCAATTGTCATTTTCCAATAGCAATGGCACTCAGTTCCTCCACTGTTATTGTCCAAGTAAAAAAAAATGAGACATAGGACCACCACATTGGCTCAATAAACCGGTACGCTTGCTGTCAATCTTTCACTGGGACCTCCAGTTATACACTGAATTAAAAAAAATAGTCTGCTGAAGCTGAACATGAAGACGTTATTCCGTTTCCAAAATACAAACTAATCTATGAGTGTCTTTGTGAGTGGAAAGTTCCAGAGGGGTAGCCGTGTTAGTCTGTATACAACAAAAACAACGAGAGTCCTGAAGCACCTTAAAATCTAACAAATTTCTGCGGGCATAAGCTGTAGTGGGCTGCACTTCGTCAGATGTGGGATGAATTGGGTTGCAGCCCACGAAAGCTTATGACTGGAGAAATGTGTTAGTCTTTAAGGTGCTACAGACTCTCGTTGTTTTTGTAAGTGGAGTTAACCTTTAACATGTAGGCTGACTGCCAAATGACTTAGAATTCAAAACAAACAAACAAACAAGCACAGCTATATTTCATAGCAAGTAATTTCAGCATAAGAAACGTTTGGGAATCTTCTTGACAGTGTCCAGTCAGTTCTGCATTTTTTCCTACGAGATAAACGCTTTTTAGTCACATGAAGGAAAAACAACATGTCAGACAAGATGAATGAAAATTGTGCTACTTCTCTGCTTTATAGGGCTGACAGGTAGGAAAATATGATCCAAACTTGCAATCAGTAATACATATACAAATGAAATGCTATCTTCAGGTTAGAAAGTATCCAGAAGATATATTTTTAAACTCCAACTTTCGTAAGGACAGATAAACGCACCACCACCATAGTGAACCAAAAGCTACAGAACAGATTGTACCACCCTTACACAACTTGAACTTTAACTCCACAAGTTGTCTCATTGGAATCCTTGATAAATAAGGTGTTTAAAATATTGGTGGACAACACTGCACACGACATGTTTTTACATGCACGGTTAAGAACCGATATGTATACGTGCTCAGTTGCATAATTTCACTTTCCAACACGGGTGTGCTTTTTATAATTTAGAAACAAAGTATGTCTTCTGCAGTGAAACAGCCCCAAACCACTATTTTAAAATATCCAATAAACACTCAATATGGATGGCTTGAGTGCAATTAATGTAACTGGGAACCATCTATGTAGTCGGTGCAGATCTGTCTAGCAACTGAAAGTTTTATAAATGGAAATAAATACATTTTGCAGCTGGACAGCCAAGGCTAGATAGTAGCACACCCGCTCATGCTGAGTAGTACCTCATGCCTTTTGGAATAACTCATGTATAGTGAAGACTTGTTGGGTAATTTAAAATAATATTTCTCACACTTTTCACAACTGAACACAACCTTTGTTTCCATTATCTCTGCATTATAAAAAACACATCTATGCTGGAAGTTACAATTATGCATTAGATCATATACATCTATCAATGACGGTAAAAGCATGAAAAACAAAATTGTAAACTCTTCATTAGTTCTCATTAGCTAAATGCATCCTAACTTACTGGGAAGCTTTAGGGTAGCTATTGACTGGATATGCTTGCAGGCCGTACCTGGGCAGTGCAGGTTCTGTGTACTTCTGCTACTCACTGGATACTGTACATTTTTAAACACGATCAAGACGGGCTCCCTTTCATATTTGTTGTGATGTTTTGAATACGTTCATAATAATAATGTACACGCTATGAAATTAACTCCTTTAAAATGGGTTTAAAGAACAATTCTGAAGTAAGTGGCACATTTTAATATTTGGGGCCAGACTGTGGCTAGCCTCTCTGGATAAGTTCTCAGGAGCTTTTCTCCCACTTTTGCCCCTAGCACAGGGTACAGCTCAGGGACACTAAGGCGAAGGGAATAGGGAGGCACAATGAGGCGGTGGGGGATTCTCATATGGATATAAAGGCAAGGGTACACTGCACCTTACTAATGACTCCCGATAGGTTGCACTCAGCCTGATCCGCAGGGAGCTCCAAGAGTCACCGTTCACAATGGCTCATGGAGCAACCCTTCCGGTGATCAATATGGGCTGGTGTGGAAGAGGTACAATTTTGCCCTTAAAACTCTATTTTGTATGACAGATGGAAAACTGTTGAATAGGGAGCATGGAAATAAAAAGAAAGTATTATTAAGTTTTAATGCCACATAATTACACTTCATAGAAAACTACTCCCTTTAAAGGAAAAATCTTTATATTTCACTGTATGGCTGAACAGCTGCAAGAAGAGAAATATATAACTCTCAGTCAATATTCCACAACTATTCTTCTGCCTTTATAGTTCAAACCTCCTCAGTGAAAAGCAAAGAGTAAAAGTAGGATATCTATTACAGTGAGTGAGTGAGAATGTGCTTAGAGAAATTGAATTATATTGCACAGTCAAGCTATTCCCAAACAATCATCTCTTTCACAACTGATTTTGCTTTAGTGCAACTTAAAACTGAGAAACATGAAATCACACCGCCACTGCCACTCAGATCAGAGTTCAACATACTTCTTTTATAGTATTTACACAGCTTGCCTACTGCTCACAAATTAATAAGCATTCCTTCTTTGCTGAAATACTGGTATAACCCCACAATAGTTCTTAAATAGCCAATTATGTGCTTTGAAATACTTTAAACAGTCACCTTTTAAATTCTATTCAAGGGCCTTTTGACTGAGTCTGCTCTCAGGCGTGCAGGTTCATATCATACTGCCACGTGCAGGATCTTGAAAACCAAAATCCACAATTACACTACAGCAAACGTCTAGTAAAGGATTTGTCAGGGTATGTGGGTGTGCAGCTCTGGGCATTGGAGAGTGTGATGCAGTTCTACGGGGTCTAGTTTTGTTCTTCAGATTGATTCAGGATTGAGAGTTATGGCCAGTGCGAACAGATTTTAAAGTAGAATAAAACACAGAAATTAAAAAGATGCTTTGGAAGCTATATGGGAACTGTGAGGCCATATCCTAAGGCCAGGTGAGGCGCTTCGCACCCTAGCAATACAAACTAGCCTAGCAGTACAAACTAGCCTTCAGGCTGGCTAATGTATAGAAGAAGAAGTATAGAGTTGATGTAGCTGGCACCACACCCTTGCCTGCCCCACCCCACATTAATGGGGGTGGGGGTAATTCTTAAAAAAAAAAAAAGAAAAAAAAGGAGTCTGGTTGGAGCATTACTGTACTTTTGTGATTCTGCCTACTCAGTTGTCTCCTGGGGAGACAGGTACAGCAGACAAACTCTGCTTTAAGATGCTCCTCCAGACTGAATTAGTGGCTCAAGAATCAGGAAGACACAAAGGCCACTCGGGTAGCCCTCTGCATAAGGTGCAGCAGTTAGTCCTAAGGATCTGCATCTCTGTGTTTTATTCTATATATTTTAAACTTACAAACATTTGTGATACACACAATATAGGAATGTATTATTAAATTGAGAAGAGACCAGCAACCTTAATAAGAGGTGATGCTACCAGCTCCACCTATAATACTGAATTCATGATGTCGAGGGACATGAGAAAGAAGCTGGACTAGAAAACAGATAGGAAAGAAATAGTCCAAAATAAAATGGGATTAAAATACCTTTTAAAAAGTCCTAGTTCTTGAGTAAACTTTTTTTTAAAACCTTCAATTTATCAATACATATTATTAACAATAAAGCAATTCTATCTAAACACAGTTCAAGCCCTAAAGACTAACAAAGCTCCAGTATCTGATGACTCCTATGCTAAGTTTTATTTAAAAAAAAACAAAACAATTGTTTAGCCTCTTGCACTCCTATTACATTGCTTTATATCAGAAAATGCAAGCTCCCTCACTGCTCCTCTGGAGAGGAATGCGGCTTAGGACAGAACACAGGTAAGTACAGCACCTGGTTCAAGTGAACCTGAGAATCCACTTTAGAGAAGAATTTTGAATGTGGTCATAAAGTCACTTTATATGTGAAGAACTGTGTATAAGGAGACTGCACCATCAGAGCCTGCAACTCACACACTCTCCTGACAGATGTTACGGCTACCAGGAATGCAGTATTCTGACACAGGACTGGGAATGGACAAGATACCAGTGGCTCAAAGGGAGGTCCCATTAAGGTAGCAAGGGCAAGATTAAGGTCCCACAGAGAGACTGGCTCTCCGACCGGAGGGTGAAGATGAAGAAGCCCTTTTAGGAATCTTTGCACCATAGCACTGGAGAAGACTGATCTTCCCTGAATAGGAGGATGAACTGCTGATATAGCTGCCAAATATACTTTCAATGAGGTAATCGCCAGCCGCTCCAGTGACCGAAGGTGCTGCAGGCATTCTAAAATGGCCTGGGTAGAAGCCAGTGTTGGCTGGACTCTGCAGGCTAATGACCCCACTGAAAATGCTTTCACTTTGCTGCACAGGCCATCCTGATGGAGGGCTTTCTACTGTTGAGAAGGCCTTGCTGGACAGCCTCTGAACATTGATCTTCCACCTCATTCAGTCATGCAGCAGCCACGCTGTAAAATGCAGGGAGCTGAGCTCAGGATGCAAGGTGATAATAACTATATACAACAACTATATAACAAGAAACACTAGCTGAGAGAGATGTGGGATTAAACCACATTGAACTCCAATGCCAGACACAGGTGGTAAGAATGAACCGAGGGAGAGTTATAGTCGAGGGAAAGGCTACAGCCATGAGGCACGAGAGCCGCCCCTCTACAGGCAAAATTCTCTAGTTCCAATGCGCTGGGCGTGCCCTAACCTAAGTCAACTACACATCTGCATCGACCCAAAGAAAAATAAATGCCATATAACTTATACCTAAAGATACCCCTCCTATATCATCCTCCAGACTCTCCTCTTATGCCCTTCTAACCTCCCTGAATACCTTGAGGAAAAGATGGGCCTTACAGCACACCCAAATGGTTAAAGTAACAGTTTCTGGTGCTTCCTTATGATCTCTAAAGGTACTCTGCTATCTCAAAGGAAAGCAACAGTGCATTCTGTTGAACTGTCTTAGTTGACCACCAAATGTTAAAACTCATCCAACTGCAATTTAAAGAAGGAAATTACAAAGCAGCAGTTACAAATATTTTAACATCGCCCTTAATATGAAACAAATGTCAGACTAAGGGAATCATCCACTCTGCTGAAGTCAATGAAGGTTTGGCAGCTAGCTTTATTGGAAGCAGGATCGGGACCTAATATCTCCGGGTGGCCATTTTAACAGTAATTCCAACAGGGAAGCCTGATGACAAGTCAAGGCAGGAAGCTCTGAGGTGAAGCCAGAAACAATTAACATAAGAGGATTTCCATAGCTTTTGAGGAGTAAAAATTATAAATTTAACATGGATACACCCATGGAATTGAAAACATCTCAGAGAGATACATCATTCAGTTCCTTTCAGGTAGGGAGTGACAAGATGGCCAGCTATACTCACAGCTTCAAGCTTTATTATTTAATATTAAAACTGTATATTAATAGCACATTTTAAATACATAATGAGAAATTCAGGATGGATCAGAGAACATACAGCCAGTTGTTGGCCATCCCATTGTAATTAACCAAAAATGAGTTCTGACCCCAGCATTTGTAGTAAGGATCTGATCCAGCAACGTGCTTAAGCACTTGCTTGACTTTAAGGATGTGAGCAGTTCCACTGGCTAGTTTTATGGGGTGGGATCCGCAAAGGTACTTTGGCACCTACACCCCAGACTTAGGTGTCTGAGTTATCAGTTTTGTTGACACTTCAGTATAACTGCCCACGTGTTTAAAACTGAGCAAGTTCATTGGTGAATCAAGGCCATGTTGTGGTAGATGTATATGGATCTTTACAGAAAAAGTCAGACACGGTCCCTGCCCTTAGGAGCTGCTGATCCAGTCTGTAAAGATAAGGCACAAGAATGGGAGCAGAAAGGGTTGTAAGAGTTCAGTGATGGAATGCAAGGGGAAATAAGAGGGTTGCAAGGGGAAGGGTCACTTGCTTTAAGGAAAGAACCAGGCTGATTCAAGAGTAAGGGACAGCATGAAAAGAGGAAGAGATGAGCACAGAAGTAGAAGACAAGGGGAGCTTTATGGAGAGGGAATTTTCTCATCAGCTCCTCCATAATATGAAGTCTAAAAGATACATGACGAATGGCGATAAACAGAAGATAAGTGTTTGTGCTGCTATTTACTAGTCAACAGCCAGTCCTCCACAGTTATTACAGCCAATTCCTCATAGCAGTTAAATGGTGACCTGTCCACTGACAATCAGCATCCTGTGGAAAAGATATGCTCTAGGGAGAGTCACTCAGATTCTTTCTTCTTCTGCATGAACAGGCAGAGGATTTGGGCTAGAAATAAGTGTGATGGACTCAGTACCATAACGCAACCTGTGCCATCTAACACCTGCTGCTAGGTCTCTAATTTCTGCTAACAAATGGCTCATCATTACATGTTGAATGCTTCTCCTGTGTGGAAGAGCCCAAAGCAGCAGGAAAGGTGTGTAAAGTCCTATCTCAGTGTTTCAGAGTGGCTTGAGTGATATGCATTAATACAGTCAGTCAGCAAGGTAAGTTCACCCCACCTGTTCTCCATCTATGGCTACAGGTTTGAGAAAGTGGTAGCTCTGCTTTAAGGGAGGTGCTGGTGAAATGTGTCCAAAAGCTGAGGCTCCTCTGCTTCCCGAGTGGTTTCTATGATTGGAAACCACATTGTAAGAGTTCCAGTAGCTTTGACTTATCCCAGATCCTTTTCCATACTCAGAACTGTGCTGCTGTCTTCTCTCCACTTAATGCCATCAGCCAGGTGGACACAGTTCCCTCCTCCCCAGATGCACCAGCCTCCACCTCCACTCCCCCCAGCTTTCTTCCTCCAATAATGGTTCCCTTACCTATGCCAGTGCCCACTGTCATTTGCTATCTGGGTCCCCAATAGCCTCCTACGTCTCCCTGCTACCACCCCTTGTCCCTCTCCACATCAAGGCACCTCCGCGGGCCTGTGGCCTTGAAAACATGCATCGCTATGTCCAGTGTACCAACCCTTCCCCAACTCATTTACCTCACAATTGTTAGATTGCTGGTTCCCTACCACACTAGTGCAGCACTCTCTCTCGCCTGTATATTCCCAGCTCAAACTGGAGAACCCTATCTCCTACTCTGTCATCTTCTTCACACTTTCATCATTCCTTGTCCCTCTACCCTCCGCCCGCCGAGCTCCATAGACTACAACTGGTCAAAACACCCAAATCCCAATGCCGCCCCCCCCGAGCTTCAACCTTCCCATTCCCCATGTCCTCTCCTCCTAGCTTCAGAGCCTTCTTTTTCCCCTTGGGGCTTTGAAATCAATGGGAATTTGCTTGAAGAAGGACTAAGTAAAAACCAATCAGGAGCTTCTGGATTTGTCCTATGGAGTATGTTTCTCTGCTCACTCTGGTGAAATTAATTGACATTACATTCCAAGAGCTTGCTATTCCAGGAGTTACTATAGCTGTTTCCTTTTAATTAATAAGAGTTAATGTAATTAATTAAATAGCCATGGCAGATATCACCTCAATTAACTGACTTGAATCTACATGCTTCAAGTCTACAATCACAACCAGTATGCAAAGAACTCCATTATTTATACTGTGCAAAGCAATTGCTAGTTTTGATAAAGAAATATGGTGTCCAGAACGCTATTTAAATTTAAGAAAACTTGTGAGAAACACAGGCGTGTCTGGATTCAGTGCAAAAAGGGCAGACTGTAAATTGTAACTTGGAGACCAAAGAAAACCTCAATAAAATACAATAAAAAGAAATCTCAAGTTGAATGTTCTAAGGCCGCCAAATCAGCAAAAAACTGGGAGTTTTAAAGGAAGTCTTGCTTTCTTTCTAAATGACAAGTCTGGAAAGATTGGCTCACTTGAAGGTCACATTGACCTATTGTTCTGAAGTCACTAAATATTGACCTTCCAGGAAAAGAGTAACAAGGAAGCAATTAGATAAACTATTAAAAGAGGGAAAATTTCTCTCCTGTTTATACTCAATGAGCACATCTAGTCATAACAGCACCAAGAGCCTAATTCTAGTTTTGGACTATCTATCGATGCCGAAGAAGATTTTTGCAGGGTTTTTTTTAATATATGACAGCTGCATGGGTATTTGTTTGTTCAGCACATTATACCCATTCTACAGTGCTTTGTACATATATATAGGAGGGGAAGAGAAAGGAAGGAAAAAATCTGAGGTTCCTCTTGTGTTGTTTCCAGCTAAAGGCTCCCTCAGAGGGGAAGGGGAAATCTTCCTGGGCTTCCCAACTTCATGATCACCAGAATGCACAGGGAAGGAATCCCTTGTTCTGCCATTGGTCTTGTGTCCATGGAACAGTCATTAGTATAGCATTTAACTGTATTATCTATCTCCCAGATTTCCATGTAGAAACCTAGGAGCTGGATGATACTGGCATAGAAAGCAGCCAGGTTCCTTCCCCTCTGTATCTCCAGATCTGGTACTAGCCCACTGGGAGCCCTAAACAGGAATATTTTTGCCCTTCACCCCCCAAAACACATACTAATAATTAACAGGGGAGCCCCTTGAGCTGCTTGGGGCCCAAGCAATTGCTTAGTCTGCTTATGTCTAGTGCCGACTCTGCTCCATTACCACCCCTAAAGAAAACAGAGCCCTGTTTAGCACAAAACCTCAATACAGTTTCTCTGTTGTCAGCCTCCTACAATAACCTAGTGACAAAACTCATTTCTGGTCAATTACAATTTCTCCATACAAAATTTAACAGTTTTAAAGTACAACATCTCCAGGCCCTGCTGGGCTTGAAATGGGAGCTTTAGACCATTGGAAAGGAAAGTTCTAGATTCGCAAAAAGATTCAGCACTGAATTCTAGCCCTGAATGACCTAAGATGCTGGTCCTTAAATCGGTTACATTTTTATATACAGTCATGTTATTTCATGTTTTTAGAGGTGCTTTAGGTTCCCTCTCAGCATCACACACTTGGGGGTTTGTTAACTATGGCTTTACATATGGTGGATATAAATAAAACTGTCAAAATAAAATTTTAAAAAACTCTCAAATGCATTCTTAGAATCACTTTTTATGCACAATGTGTGACAGATACTAACTACATGAGGGCACAGCGCGGGATAAAAGTTGTATGTATTTAGAGTCACAGATCCCAAGGCCATAAAGGACCATTGTGATCATCTAGTCTGACCTCATGTATAACGCAGACCACAGAACTTCCCCCAAAATAATTCCTACAGCTTATCTTTTAGAAAATCATCCAATCTTGATTTCAAAACTTTCAGTCATGGTCAATCCATCACAACCTTTGGTAAGATGTTCCAATGACTAATTACCCTCACTATTAAAAATGTATTCCTTATTTCCAGTTTAAATTTGTTTGGCTTCAGCTTCCAGCCATCGGATCGTGTCATATCTTTTTCAGCTAGACTGAAGAGTAATATAGTATATATATATAAATATAGTAATATTAAATAATGTAGGTACTTATAGACTGTAAGCAAGTCACCCTTTAACTTTCTCTTTCTTAAGCTAAATAGATTGAGCTTCTTGAATCTATCGCTATAACGCATGTTTTCTAATCCTTTATTCATTCTCATGGTTCGTCTCTGAACCCTCTCCAATTTATCAACATCCTTCTTGAATTGTGGACACCAGAAATGGACACAGTTCTAGCATGGATCACACCAGTGCCAAATACAGAGGTGAAATAACCTCTGTACTTCTGCTTTTGTGTCACCTGCAATCTTTATCAGTGATAATGTTATGTTTTCTTCCAGGGCATTGATAAAAATATTAAATAGCATAGGGCTAAGAACTGATCCCTGCATGGTCCCACTAGGAACATGGCCATTTGATAATGATTTCCCATTTACAATTACATTTTGAGACCTATCAGTTAGTCACTTTTAATTTATTTAATGTGTGCCATGTTAATTTTATATTATTCTAGTTTTTTAATGAAATGCTGCGTGGTACCAAGTGCAATGAATTACAGGAGTCTAAGTATATTATATGAACACTATTATTTTTATCAACCAAACTTGTAATCTCATCATAAAGAACACATCAAGTTAATTTGATAGGATCTAATTACCAAAAACCCATATTGATTGGTATTAATTATATTATTGTCCTTTAATTCTTTATGAATAAAGCTCCTTATCAGCTGCTCCATTATCTTGGCCAGGATCAATGTCAGACTGACAGACCTGTAATTACTTCTCCCAGTCTTCTCGAACTTTCCTAGTGTTCCAAGACTTAATGAAAATCAACATTAATGGTCCAGCAAGCTCCTCAGGCAGCTCTTTTAAACCTCTTGGATACAAGTTCTCCAGACATGCTGCTTTAAAAATGTCTAACTATAGTAGCTGCTGTTTAACATGAGATACCTGCTGTTTAATGTGAGATAACTGAGATACAGGTGGAATGGAAAGAGAGTTATCATATCATGTGATATGACTACATCATCTGTTTTTCCCCAATATAGAACAGAAATATTTATTGAACTTCTGCCTTTTCTACATTATTATTTATAATTACATCTTGTAATTGAATGACACCATTGTTAGGATTCTTTTTGTTTCTACTATACTTAAAAAAAAAAAAAAAAAAAAAAAAAAAAACCTCCTCCTCCTCAACTTTCCTGGCAACAGATTTCTCCTTGTGTCTGTTTGCTTCCCTTATCAATTTTCTATATTTTGTACAAAGCACTGTACAAAGAGTAGAATGTTCTGAATAAATAAGAACCCAAGCAAGTGTCATGCAGTATATAACTTGCCTAACCAACAAGGGACTTTCATGAGTAACACACCATTCCAAACTCACACTGCTAAAGTCTTTGTAAACACATATAATGTATTCCACGATTAGGCACTACATGACATTTTTCTATGTCTGAGTCCTAAAACCCCAGCATTCATAGGTACCATTTCTGTATGAAATTAGAGGGCATGCTTGATGGAAGAAATCATGTCGGTATCAGTAATCAGATTCATTTTTCCAAGTGCACAATGAAGGGTATGCTGGAAGTTTTTGTTCCTAAAATCCCATAGTTGTGTACCCTGGTAACATTACTGATGTTAAAACTTCAAAAATGGGTTTAAAAAAAGCTCTCTTACTATTGCTAACTATGACTATAAACCATGGCATGTATGAATCTGGCAGAACCACAAAGACCTGTAAGATTCAGCTTGATCAGAGTAAACCCATAACTAAGCAAGCATCAGCAAGAGCAATACAGAACTCAGAGCAGTTCAAAAGGAAATGAGAAACTACAATACATTATTTCAACATAGTGTAGTCCACTATATGTTTCTGTATCCATCATATATTACTATAGAAGTATAGTGCCACCCTCTCTTAGATCAATGAGTGTCACTGAAAGAGGAAAAAAAATGGACGTGCATATCCTTGTAATTTAAAAAATGAAATTGCTTTTTAAAAAAACTATATATATAATGTAGATCCACTGTGGTCCATTTAGTTCAGTATGCTGTCTCCGACAGCAGACAATACCAGATGCTTGAGTGGAAAGTGCAACAAACTGTACTAGGGAGAAGTGAGATGCACCTCAAGGAAATCTCCTCAATCCTAATAATTAGAGAGTGTCTTAAACACCTGAAGCATGAATTCTAGTATTCCTACCTCCTCAAGCTTTTACTTTTATAATTCTAGAAATTCTTTTTAGTCTTATAAATGTCCCATTCCTCTTTGAACCCTGCTAAGTTCTTGGTCTCAGCAACATCTTGTGGTAATGAGTTCCACAGTCTGATTATGTGTTGCATGAAAAAAAAAAGTCCTTCATTTTTAAAGTCAGAATTTAAAAAAAAAAAATCACATCTTGACAGAAACCATAATTAAAACATAAAAGTATGTCCATATATAATTTGGTACATTTTCTCACTAATGAACTATTCTTTAATGACCATAACTGTTCTTCAGAATCAATCCATAAAGGAAGGTTTCATGATCAAACATTATTTTTACTTCACATGCACAACCTTTTTGTTGTTACCAAGTACTTATTATTAAAACTGGAAACAAGTGATCTTCACATGGTTTAGATCCTCAAACTACACATTGCCTCTAGCAACGTCATTCATTTGGAGAATACATTTTCTCAGCAGTATCATTTTGCTACATGGAAAGCACAGGGGCTAACATCACTTTATGACCCTAGGGCTAGAGACACAGAGGATAATCAAAAAACTCAAAAACCTTGTTAGAATCTAGTAATCAACATGAGAGTTGGGGCGAACATATACATTACCAGAGGTTGTACTTCCTGCCACCCTTCATAACTGTGCTAAAGACACACTATGGATACTATTGAAGAGAAATGCTCAGTTGTTGGTCAGATGAGGCAATAGGAAAAGAGCCTGCTAAGTAATTTACACTAGATGACACAAGTCTGCACTTGAAAATGTAGAGCAATGAATAACGAAGCTAGCCTCCTACAGAGAGAAAACAGTGAAGAGCTATTGGTACCATTAGTATGGAAAATTAATACATTTAAAAATAAAAGACACTGCATTGAGGGGGATGTGAAGCCCCAATGCCCACAGGATAGGACTGGGTCTCCTGACGCAGTCCCTCCCAGAGCTCCACAGGGAAATCTTGTGCTCCCTGCTCCATAGCCAGCCAGATCTGCTAGCTGGCACTGGTGAGCAGGAGGAAGAAAGGCTCCTTATGCTTAGCTCCCGCCTGCCTATGCACGGGACAGGAAACAATTCAGCCAACGGTTCGGGTAGGTTTAGCATGGAAATATCAAAAAGCTGAGCAAATGAAAAATAAAACCTGTTGGCTTGTAAACCACAAATAGAAGAAAGTTTCACAGACATCTGACACTGAGCAATTTATTATGATACTTTCTATTATTAAGACCAGAAGCCCTCCAGAGGTATTTAGAGATCATAAATAAATACCAGAGTTAACATATACAGGAATCCCATGTGACAGATATTGACCTCTCTAAGAACTGCACATGATTAATTATGCTAACAACACTTAAACAGTTTTACCTTCTAGTCATGAATTAAGTAACCTTGTTGAAATAGAAGTTGATGACAATGACACATTAAATCCTCAAACCAGTCATTTCATTCCCACTTTAAGTTGGGCCTAAAACAATAACTTCTTATCAAGACTATTCAGAAGCAGCAACTGATTTGAGTTTAACAGATGAAACTGAAAATAGGTCTACATCTATGCAGCTTTTTCAACAGCCAGATTTAAAGCTGTAATTTTCCCGAGGTACAGCTCCACCCATGGGTGAAATAGTGAAAGCTGTTGGGCAGACAGGACACTGACAATCATTTCACCATCATGACTAACTTCTATTTTAACAAGGTTATTTAATTCATGACTGGAAGATAAATGAGTTGTTGTGTTGTCATTAATGTAATTAATCATGTCCTGTTCTTCGGGAAGTGGACAATGTTATGTTAAATTTGTCATTCTTTTGATCACAGGATAGCCTGGGGAGATCTTCCAGTTCTCTAATAATAGAATGTATCATAGCAGAATGTTGACTACCCAGTAAAGTTAGCCCAACAGTGTAAAACCACATGAGCTCTGGCCACACTACAACTTTCGTTGCTGAAGCCAGTAGTTTAGATACAACATTTGCATGTATACTCAAAGCTCATGGTTAGGATCAACACTTCCTTCTCCTGCTAAAAATGCTAATCTTGAATCTTAGAAGTCTCACAATTGCAGAAGGATGGAGTAACACAAAGTTATCTTGTTACTTTCATTTTTACCAAAACAATATTTTTAAAACTAATATTGACTAAAGCTTATTGGTTCCACAATTAGTTTTGAGGGCAAAGACAAAAAACTGTTATACATGGTGATAACAAAGCCAGAATTAACAGTGTACTAATGTCAGTGACCTAGATAAGAATTTTGTTAAAGACATGTTTAGCTTAACTAACATGATATTGCTCATGTATATTTGGCACAATATGTTGTGTTAAAAAACAAACTATCAAATGAAAAGAATGAAGCAAAATGATCATTCAGAGGTACATTATCTCTGAGAATACCCCTAAGAAAAGTACTGTAAAACAAAGTAAACTTTCATCAGATATCTGGGTACTTTCCTTTAAAATTGCCTTCCTTAACAAATGTAAAATCATCACTTTCCTCGAAATAACTACTGGTGATTGGTGAACCTTAAAGGTTTGAATACTTATCGAAACTGAACTTCCAAAAGTTCCTATTCTTATCTAATTGCTTATCCACATTTCCTTTGGCTCCCACTGCTTCCAGCTCAGTGACCAAAAGTCCTTACTGCAAAATACTAAACCAGGTTCAAATTATTTATAGTGTTCAACAAAAATTCTGCAGTTTGGTGAAAATGAAAACCTTTGTAGAGTCTGGCTTAGTTTCCCCAACCCTCACTCCATTGGATATTTTCACAACTTTATCATTTTGAACAACATTCATTTGGAAAAGTAATTTGTTATAAAGAATTCTCCTTGTGTCTAAGAAACCTGAAGTCCCTACTCAGACAAAACTCCCACAGAATTCATTGGGAGTTTTACCTGAGAAACCTCCTACACTTGTGGCCACTAAAGGATTTAGAGAGGCTCTATGAAGGGAGATTTGACAGCAAGGAAGGCAGGAGGTGTAACCACATAAGAAGAGTTGCAGAGGAAAGAGAGGGATTTGAATGGAAATGCACACATTCTACTACTGTGATAGTAAATTGTTAGGGCTGTGGAGAACGTCTCCCTCAACTCCCCAGTGAAGGTTACACGAGGAGGGAAGGATGGAGTCTGTGGAACTAGAGGGTCAGTGACCCCTGAGGAAAAGAATGAAGCAGTGATGGGGCGACTGCTATTTTCCAGCTGCAGCAGGGGCTGGGGAATGGCACCTCACTAGCTCTGCAGCTTGTAAAGGAGAATTCTTTCCATCCCAGGCACTAAACAGGGCCACCCCAGCATACAGATCATTTACTTGGGTTTGGTGCTGGGCTGAGGATCTGCTTTTGAGCAAGCACTATGGGAACGTGCACCTGATATCTGGCGCTTAAAAGTAAATGCAAGGCCAAAGTGGAATGGAAAACACAAGAAAAATCCCTGTAGATATTCAACAGGTTCAGGATAATGTATGCCAGCTTCCCCTCAGATTTCTGTTGATAAGAAAGATAAAATCTTGATAATGAAGTTCATGACACAATTCTGTATTCTTTTTATTGTGCCTCATTGTAACCAATCCTTAAACATGCAGAAGAAAAATTAACACAAATCTTTACTCAATATTGTCACCTCTCCACGCCAGCACACACTAAAGCAGTTTGCCTGAAGGAAAATCAGCTACAGTATTTTAACCCTGAGATTGAAAGTACTGCCAATTAATCCCTACTGCCCCAGTGGCTGCTTGTTCTAGTCCCTTCCTCCCCCTTTACAATTTTGTCAAGTTCAAGACCATGTTAGTATTCAACTTTCCAGAAACAATGATCAGAGATCATTGAAATACTAAGTGAAAATTTCATTCAACAAACTCAATGGCAGCAGCTATAAAGGAAATAGAAAATTCCATAAAACAACTATGTTGAAAAGAGATTAAAGACTGTTTCAGCATCATATCCCAATGCAGACCCTTAAGAGCAAGAAAATACACAGTTATGGGATGCTTCATAACCACATCTTAATGTTTGTACAGCACGTTTCTGATGACAGTTAAAGAGTTCTGCCTCTTTTCAAGAAGCTTTCTTCCCATAGAGAAGAAATCCCTTTTCTAAGGAGAGATTCATCTCCCACATACTGATTACAAATATTAGCAAATATTCAAAGTTGACATAGGTGCATAGATTAAGTGTGCAAGGTGTTATGTGTTCCTAGAGGAAGCATGGGGTTGCAATTATGTTACACTGCAAGGCACATTACTGTGCAGAACTATTCCCAGGACTGAGTCCTAAGCCTACACGCTGTAACTATATGGTAAAGGGAAAAGTTCACCTTGCTCAGACTACACGGTGAACCAGAACCTGAACCTTAACACACAGCCCTTCCTACAAGCTCAACCAACACTCAAAAGAAAATCTGTTGCTTCTGGAGGGAGACTAAGTATGTGTCATCCATAGTACTAAGCCTTCATCTGCACAATGGAAATAGGGCGCTCAGCAGCTACTGACTTGAAAAACTGGTACACTTGCTAACAAGCAAGTATAACACTGCTGTGACAGTGTGAACCCCTATGTTCACCTCTTTTACAAGACTATGATAAATGTTGTACAAAGTATACCTTGTGAGGTATCATTTGAAAACTCATAATCTGCTGAACATTATTGTTTTCGTAAAATATGTGTGGCGACATTGTGTATAAAATTATAAAATTCTACTGTATATGGTATGTTCCATGTCTGGGAAACAGCTTCAGACCAGTTCCCCATAGATAAAAGGTTAAGCCAACACTTCTGCCAAGTGTCAACAAAATCAAATGGACTATCACTTGGTTAAGCAGCCATTCTTGTGACAGCTGGAGGTTCCTGTCCCCAAGACCTCCTGTCTCCTGAACCCCAGCTGGAGATGATTTTTAAAGGGAAAAATAATTATAAGAAATGAGAAGAGACGCCCCAAATCATCTCTCCCTTCATCTCTACTCACAGCTTCAACAACACTTGAAAGACAAAGGAAGCATCATTGGACTGGGGTGGGATCCTGACTGAAAGATTCAGCCAGTAACACTGCTAAAACATGTGGTTAGAGAGACCCTTTTGCTTTAAATTCATTTAGCTTGTTTAGCTAAATATTAGTTTGAGTGTTATCCTTTATTCTTTGTAACCAAGTTTGACTTTTATGCCTCATTACTTGTAATCACTTAAATTTTTCCTTTCTGTAGTTAATAGAATTGTTTTATCTAAACCAGTGTGTTTGGACTGAAGTGTTTGGGAACCTCAATTTGAGATAACAAGATCTGTGCATATAATTTTCTATTATTGAAATGATGGACTTTCTATGAGTTTGTTTTTGTCCAGAAGAAAAGAGCTGGGCAGAACAAGATGCACATTTCTGGATGAAAATCTGGGACTCAGAGTTTGCTGGGGTCACCCTATAATATAATTCAGAAATGACTGGCCAGAGCACTCATATAATTTAGCTGGGAACGATTTTGCATGCTAGAGAGTGTGTAACCCAATTAGGAGTGGTTATTCTCACAGCAAAGCAGTGTAAAAGACACCTCAGGTTGGGGAATTGAGGGGACACAGCTGTTCAGCACAGATACCTGGGCAATGTTACAGCTGCCCACTACCAACCTCCTCAGCCAGTGAGAATAGTTCCCCATTGAGCTGTGCAGCTCTCATCCCACTAGTAGCTTTCCTAACATACTTTCCTCTACCTGCATTGAGCACTCTTGTTGGATAAACTGCCTCAGAAATTGTAAATCTGTTAACAGAAATGAGCCTAAACTATGATGTTCAGATCCAAATACAAGTTTCCCTAAAGTTTTGAGTCAGGCCCATTATACAGATAAGCCCAAGCCACAAAGTTTGGAGCTGCATAAAGTCTTTCGCAGAATTGGTGGAATCGTCTCCAAACAGGGGAAAGAGTTCAGGCCCTTCTCTACTTTTTATAGAGGTCAATGAAAGAAAAAAATTTGGAATGGAAAAAAAAATTTTTTTTCATTTCTTTCCTGCTTAAGTTTCCTCTCCTCTGTGGCTTCTGACCAATTTCTACAACCAGCATTACAGCTCTGATCATAAAAGGAAGCAAAAACAAAAGGAAAATGGGGAAACACTTAAAGAGAAAATTATTCATGCTATTTCTTTTTCTGCTGAAAACACTTTTAGATGAGTTTCACTTGAGTAGCTGGAGGTTTTTCAAGATGACAATTATTTTGTTATGTGGTTTTTGTGGAAAGCAACATTTCCCAAATAAATACTACACTTTATCTCTTGACATCTGAAAAAAAACAACACACCAGTATTTTTAAACAGCTATAGAAAACTCTTGTCAGATTCCTTAAAGTGAATGGGTAGAAAGCCACTTACCCCCAGTTGCCACCGTAATTTCACGTAGGAAATGGCCATAAAATGGAAAATCAAAGGACAGATTCACTCTCTGCAAGGAACAACAGCAGAAAAGAAAATCAATCATGTGAGGAATAGGAAGAAAAAAATGAAGTGTCTTCCACTTCAAAATGTGATTTACCCATTAACTGTTGCCATTTTTAAAGCAGCCTTGCCATCCCTCATCTGGAATCCCCAGTGGTTAAACTGAAAAATAATGTGTTGCAGCTAAAGACCTGAAAGCACACGGAAACATTGAATCTACACCACTGAAGGAGTTTTTTTGTTTTGATTTTTTTTAAATAAAACCTCCCAAATGGATTATTCCATTCTGTGATGGGCAACCATGATGTTTGGGAAAGGTTTCCACTAAGCAAGGTTATTTCTGTCTTTTTCTTAGGATGACAACCATCACTATTTCCTGGCTATAATAGAATTTGAATATTACAACATATGCAAATATTTGTCCACTCCATCAATTGCAGGCAATGGTCTGTACTTAAAAAATCCTTCAAATATATTTTTCTAAGCTTCTGTCTTGTTTTTAATTTGTATACCACCTTTGGATTGAATTTGGCTCCCCCACAATAGGATTAGTTTCTTCATCCATCAGAGATTTTTAATGACTTTTTTGGCATGAAATTAATCACTGAAGATTGACAGTGTCTTGAAATTAGATTTTCTTTCCTCTTAAATGGAAACCAGAATTTTGAAGGGATTTATTATTACGTTTTTTGTTTACAATTGGAACAGCAAAATCCATTTTCTTAGTGCTAACTGGACTGTATAGACTTTCTCTCTCTCCATCTATATATATATAACTGAACACTTTGAGGCAACATGGCACATTTAATGAAAGCATGTGAACTAATTTAAACACAGTTTTTTCCATGCATGTTTTCATGTATATAATGTGCATACTCTATTTACTTGTCCATGTGCTTCCTTCTGTTATACATTATTTCCAACAACACTGTTTAAAAAGACCAGTTTTTCTGACCAGAACAACTCTGAGGGACTCAGGTAAAACATCACCTAATATTGGGCAAGAAAAATATATACTCTTAAAATAAAGAAGAAAGGAAACAGCAGCTTTTACTGTTTAAACAGCTATTGTCACCTCTCAGTGACCAGCATAGCATTATTTATTTCTTCTTTCTCCTCTTTGGTTTATTTAACTTTTTTCTTCCTTTCTTATAAGCCCATTCATTTTTCCTACTGCATATCAACATCTTCCACAATCTGTTTTTAACCTTCACTGTTCTAGGCATTGCCACCAAACTATTTCTTTCTGCTCAGACCTGAAAATAGAGCGTTTTTTGGCTTAACATTAACAATTATTAGTTCCACCCATATCTCTTCTTATCCCTGTTTAACTAATTCAGAATAGCTTTTACACCAATCTAGAATCACACTGACAAACAACTGTGTACCTCAGGAATCTAGCAGGACTCCAAAGTTACTGCAATGAAGTTGTGCACTATTTAAAAGCTGTACTATTAAAGACCCATCCTGTGCCCATTCAACAAATATTGAGCTTCCATTGATTTTATTCATGCAGTTCTTATATCCTGGAACTGTAATACCTGTTAATACAGATGATTATTTAAATCCTAATATTGTAATACAGAACATTAAGGTCTGTTTTTAAAGGTGGGGTTTTATTTATCTATAGATGGAAGAGGTATTTGTCCATTAATTATCTTAATTTTGAGGTGATGGTGGAAGAAAGGTGACACCATAATTTTTAGCATTCCCAGAAGGAATCACACAGAAAATACTTATGGGCAAATTGCCATGTCAGAAATACTGGTTTCTTGACGGGTCAGTCCCAGAGAAATTGTTGTATTCAATAGGCAATTCTTACAGAAATGATATCCCATCATGGTCGTGAAGTGGACATTATTAATGGACTGTATACAGAGAGATGCATCTGTGCTAATAGCTGCACAACTTTAAAAAGACACTGTACATACTGTAGGTCTGTACTTAATTTTCTTTCCTTTTATCCATTAGGAAAGTACATTTTCTTACTCTGGAATTTTTCTATTTTTTCTAAATTTTCATAAATTATTTTTAATACTTCTAATTCTTATTTTCTGTTTTCTGATTATCTAATTTTTCACAACCAATGTTCTCTTTTTAAAAATAAATCAATGCAAATACTAATGAGCTATCCTACAATAATAAACCACTATATTAGGACAGCAGAAGGAAAACAAATCCAAACATCACTCAAGATACAAATTTCAGTGTCAAAATTCCAAGTAGTTCTTTATTATAAAATAATTTTAAAAAGTAAAGCTACAAAAATAGTGGAGGCTCTCATTCAAGAAATGGGAACATTTAGATTGCCAAATCATTGAAACATTGAGGCAGGAGGTCAAATTTGAGATCTTACTGTGAATTTCAGGGAAAACTAAGTGTCCAATGAATCTTTCCAAATTATAGCTTTGCAAAATTACTTTTCCAATTAATTATTACCTCCAGCTCCGAACAAGTTGATACAACGACGTTCAAGCTTTATTACATCTGTTCAGAATCCCCAAATTATAAAATGCGCTAACACTGAGCTTTTAAGCGAATCTGAATCCTTGTTTTCCTATACTAAACAATGATCCTTAAGAAGTCATCAGCATCTAAATCACTAAGTCTCAGCAAGATGTGTGAATTGACCTTTCATTGAGTAATGGAGTTTCATCCCTGCACAAGGAGATGAGACACACTGCTGCCCAGCTCCAATTAGACCACTGATTTGGCATTTTTGACACTATACTAGTTTTATGACTTCTTCTTATTTCAAAAATCGTCATCTTGATCATTTGTAAGGAAGCATAAAGCTGTGAATTGGGGTCAACTGCAGCTATAGCCCACACTGCTTTTCTCTAGATGCAAGATGAGACTCTTGACTTTACTATAATCAGTCTTTTACAATTACTTTTTTTTTTTTTTTTTTATCCTTTGAACTAAAAGTCTTAGTCTTTGGGCTAGCAGAAAACTGAGTAAATTATGAAAGCGATATTAAAAGCATAATTCATTAAAAAAAAGCTTTTAGTGTATAGATTCATTTTTTGATTTTCCTTTAAAAAAATCTATGTAGGAGCCAGTTTGTAGAATGTGTCTAATTCCAGAATTTCTTTCCAGGATAGTTTAGCAATGCAGCATATGTGGGTGTTGCATGATCAAACACCCAAATGCAAATCACAGAGAGAGATACACACAGAGAAATAAAACCTTTCCGGCAGATTCACTAGTACTTATCCATCTTTCAGAGAGAACATAAAACAGAGGTCTTGAGAGAGGTCTTAAAAATAACAGCAAAATCTATGCCTGGATTTTTTGTGCCTATAATTAAATGTTGAGGACAAACATCAGTACTTACATCTCTATCTATTATGGACACAAAGCAAGTGGGATCACAGTTACTTTCTGAAGTGGACTTGAAGTGATTTAGTTAAACAGCATCACATCCCTGTGTGAATGCTGTTAA
Organism: Emydura macquarii macquarii; assembly: GCF_026122565.2. Classification (NCBI taxonomy): domain Eukaryota; kingdom Metazoa; phylum Chordata; order Testudines; family Chelidae; genus Emydura; species Emydura macquarii. The sequence continues at coordinate 39,471,978 of NW_027132559.1, read as the reverse complement.
CCAGAATTAAAAGGGACCTTAATTTGGTTTAGTTTAATTCATTTTGAGTTAATTCACACAAGGGTTTAATATGGTTTAATTCATCCACTTGAAATCCACACCTTTAATTAATTGGAATTAATTTTTCTGGATGTCACCATGTAGACAAGCTCTTAGGGCTGGTCTACATGGGAAACTTACATTAGCAGCGCTAGGTCTCTCATGGACATGAACAACCCACACCACTGGGAGACATAGCTGTGATGACCTAATCTCTGGTGCAGACAGGCAGCTCTTACTTCATCAACCACCTCTCAGAGAAATGGATCATCTATGCCAATGCGAAAACCCCTCCTGTTGGTGTAGGTAGTGTGTATACTGACGCGCTATAGCAGTGCAACTGCAGTTGTGCTGTTGTAGGGGCTTAAGTGTAGACATACTCTTAGGCCTGGTCTACACTAGGAAATTAGGTCAGTATAACTACAATGCTCAAGGGTGTGAAAAAATCCATACCCCTAAGTGACACAGTTAATCCAACCCTAACTCAGAGTAGACAGCACTAGAGCAATGGGAAAATTCTCCCATCGATCTAGCTACTGCCTCTCATGTAGGTAGAGAACCTACACTAATTGAAGAACTTCTCTCACTGGCAGAGATAGTGTCTTCACTGAAGCACTCCAGTGTGGTGCAGCTGTGCTGCTGCAATATTTTAAGTGTAGACAAGCACTTAGATTCTGTGGTATCTGAGCTGCAGAACTCCTCTTCTCTCTGCCCTGGTGAGCATTATTATACACCCACCATAAACCCAGGCTAAAAATATGTCAGTGCGTTCTAAGTTAAAATGCGCATGCAGGAAAAAAATATTTGGCAGCCTTCACCTGGCATTAAACATTATGTAATATTTCTAATTTGAATTTAACACTAGATTTAGGACCCCAGTATTGCCAGAGTTTTTCTTGTCAGGAAAACACTTCACCCTGGAAAAGGCACTGTTAGTTCTTTTGTACAAAGTTTTCATTTTTTCATTTGCATCTAGTCTTTTTTCCAACTCAGATGTCAAGAGAGTGCTCACAAGAAGGAGCCTTTGGCAGAGTAGCAAAATCATGAAATATTCTTACTTGTGGCACACTTCCATTCCCCTCACTAACTGACTCAGAAAGTGTGCAGAAGTCACAGATAACTGATACAGTGCTTTATTAAATTCATTCCAAAGATAGGGAACTGTCTGAATCCCTTTATTTCCTTTATCCCCAGCTCCTTGCAGACTTTTTAGAAATTTTTTTCATCTTTTGGGTAGGCAAAAGATTGCCTGAATGTAGTACTCTGTCAGTCTAAATCCAGTGGATTTATTGCCTTCCTCAAGTTTTTGAACTCTGAACTAAATCCCACAGTGATTCTTCTGTCACCTACTTCCCTCTGAGCTTGTCATCTGGCTGGTGGGTTTATTGGCTATGAGAAATAATATGACAGAACCCAGTGGAGAAAAGAATTTTAGCTTTGTTTTTCTTCTTTCAGCCTCAAAAGATGCCTCTTGAATGTTTAAGAACCATTGAGCTATCAAGCAAAGGCACTACTTGTTGTTTTTTCAGCTGTCAGAAACTAAACTCCTTGCTGCAACTAACTGGGTGGTAAATGAAGCAAGAACACTGTGTCACAACACAGAGTCTTAATTTTCCTTATGTAATTAATGCCAATATTGGCTCTTCTATTCAGGCAGTTTCCAGCACTTGGTCAGACATGAGAAAACAACTTGGAAGTGATGTAGCATCCAATTATAATTAGAAGATAGCTGCTTATTTTAGTATTTACGCTACAAGACAGCGTGATAGGAATTAGCTAAAGCAGATTTCTAATCTGGAAATAGAATTACATCTGCCATTTTAGCTATTGTCATTTGACAAAAAAAGTTTAAATAATAATTTTTCGGCAAAGATTTAAGAGTTCTCAAAAGGAAAATGTGGCTGGTCTTTCATACAAATTTGAGGTGCAAACAAAAGTCTATTCCTTGTTGGGGTTAAACACAGGAGTAACTTAATCTTGAGTCCAGTCTTGATGCAAATGAAGCCAGAGGCAAAATTCCCAATGACTTCAACACCAGCAGGATTGCTTTGTGCATCCTAGTTTGTGATCTAACCTCGAACACTAAGGTGAATTTTCAGTTCATCTAGAAAAAGCTCCTTGAGGAAAATATCCCCTGAGTAATATGTGCAACAGGTGCACAAAAACAACATGGATTCTTTTTATCACAGCACTGTACAGGCATCCATAGCTCTGAGCTATAAATTCAGAGGTGAACCTCCTTTAGTAGAAATTGTCCTAGATAATTATTGTTGTATCAGTCCTAGGAGAAAAATGTCAGTGCCAGTCAAAGAAGAAAAATATCAATGTATAGCAAATCCCTTACTGCTGCTTGCCGATGGGTATTGGACAGAATTCCATGGATCTTCACTTTGTCTTTTTCCATTTGGTCTATGTTCACCCACAGATCTCGGCTGGTAGAATCAAATGGGCCATATGTCCTGGAAGTATAGTAATTATGATCTGTATCCTCCTGTAGGGGGGAGGGGGAGAAGAGGGAGAAACACACAAAACCAAGTACAGATTAAAATGGAAGATGTCTCCCAGACATTTCAAAATTTTGCCTTTGAAATACTAAGTTTATTGTCCCTTAAAACAACAGACTAGGCTAAATTGCAAGTAAACTAATAAGGAAAAAGTACAAACTTTAAATCTATTACAGAAGAAGTATTTTTTTTTAAAAATAAATACAATAGGAGGCAAGTATTTGCCTTGCATGTTTTAATCTTATCTTACAAATGAAACTTTAGTCATCCCCAAAACTCCAGTGTATAGCTGCTGTAAACACTTTACTGAAATCTCTGGGAAAACGAATGCTGACTTCCAAGTGAGTGATGGCCAGTAAATCCCCTGTGACAACTTCGACGCTTTAATAACAGCAACAAGCAGTACTACTTTCAGCTAATGGCTTTACAATGATGGAATTTTAATGTGTTTTCCTTTTATTGACCTGCTTTTTTATTATACTGTCCATTATTAATAATAAAAATTGTTCTTTGGTATGTGTCAGACTACTCTACTATTTCATCTTAAATTAGCATGAGATGATTTTTTTTATTGTACATGTTCCACTCAGTAAAGAGATCTAACCACTTAATAGAATCTGCTGTACCAAAGCAAGAATGTCCATCTCTCTGCTGCATGTTTATTAGAAGTATCAACTAGAGTTGTGTGAATAACTGATTTTTTGTTTTGCTGGAAGTTCCGAAAAACTTCTTCCAGTTGACCAGAACATGAGAGAGACAGAGAAAGAGAGAGTGGCATATAGGAAAAGTTGGAAACAATTTTGGGGGTCAAATTAAAAGTTTTGTTCAACAAATGAAACTTTTAATGTTTTGGGTATTTTTAATAAAAGTGAAGGAACGAAAGGCTAGATTCACAAAAAAAAAAAAAAAAAAAAAAACCCACACCACAAACAAACTCCAAAACAAGCAAACAAAACAAACAAACAAACACAAAGAGGAGGAGGAGTCCCTCATAACCTTTAGGGCACTCAGCTGGGCTGAAGGAGTTCCATGTCTGAATCAAACCTCTGGAGTAACAACTGAAACCCAGGTCTTCCTTGCCCAGCTGAGTGCCCTACCCAGCAGGCCAAAGAGTCATTCTCACTCTGTTTTTCTGGCTAACGACTATGTAAGTGTTTTATACAAAGTAGAACAGCTTCAAGAAGAGATTGATAAAATACCTTATAGCTGCTGCTTTGTGAATGGTGGCTAAACCACTTTGTGAATCTAGCCTGAAAAAAACAAAATGTTTCATTTTGGTAAAATAGATCATTTTGACATGTATGCCTGTCCAATGCTCCGTCCACTACCCTACTAGCCATTCTGCAACAACTAGTAGATTTCAAGATAATTGTATTTAAAAATAAATTATCCAGGGATAATTCTGGTATTGTTGGCAACATGGAACTTAGATTTAGAAGGGCCTCACAGGCAAGGATAAGAAGCTTGCATTCTCCAATGGAATGGAGAAGAAAGGGGCTCAAAGAGTGGGGGAATAACATGATCATAAAAATGGGCCAGAAAGACAATCTTAGCAGTCAAAGGAGGTGGGTCAAAGGCCATACAGGAGGAGCCTATGATATTGAAGACAAGAGATAAGGGCCTGGAGGAGAGTTTTGGAAACATGTACAGTGAGAAAAGACTGGGGCTTAGAAACATTGTGGAGAAAGAAATAGAAAGATTTGGAAATAGCCTAGAGAAACATTTGGAAAGGTTTTGAGAAATATTAGCATTCCAAGGAACACCCAAATTATGGGCTCAAGTGACTAGAACCTGGTGGGACTATCAATGGCTTTATGGAACTGCTTCCAGCATTTTCCCTTCTAGATTTTTCTCCTGAAGTTCTTCACATTTTTTTCCTTTTACAAAGGAACTTGAGTTGCGATCCAGAAACTTTGCAATCTGCACTTCTACTTGTGGATCTGCAATATCCATTGAAGCTGGATATCCATGCTTAGAACTGAAACTAAATATCTTTACAATTGTTGATAATTGCATGGCATCAACAGAAGAAAGCTTCCCAGATCCACTGGTTTCCCTGCTAATACGTATGACAGCTTGTAGGATACCTCTGGGGAGGTATACCTAATACCTTGTAGGAGGCCTAAAAGGAGGAGGATGAGAGGGATGGAAAACAAAGGTGCCTGAATGACAGCCAAAGACAAAACTTATCTAATATGTTTTTGTTTCTTTCTCTTTAATTGTTTTCCATTGTCACAAATTAATTGTTGTAATGGTCAGAAATAATTTAAATGAACAAGGGTTACCTCTATTTATAGTTGTGATAGGATTACACACTTCTTGCCTGAATTGCAGCAAGAAATAGCATGACATGATTACATACTTCTGTTTTCAGTTTTCTTCACCAAGCAAAATAACTAAGTCTTAATATCAAAATATATGTTAGACTTAAGAGTAAATTAAAACCATTACTATTTCAAATTTTCTATAGTCAAAAGATGGCCTACAGTATAATTGATCTACATGGAGGCCATTCCCAGCTGTCTAAATCTCTCATCCGGCATTTGGTCACAACTGGAGTTGTCATTGAAAGTAATGGGAGCTTTACCTGAGAAAAGACTGCAGGATCAGTCCCTAAATCATTTCAGAGGTTCCTCAACATTTGGAGTGGGGTGTGTAGAAATCACAGTGGATGCTCTTTCCACACAAAACTACTCATCCAAAGTGTACAGATTCGATAACTAACATGGTTTCATTTATCACAAACTGGTACAGCAGTCGATCCTTGATTTTTACATTTTCAAGGGCTTAATTACAGCTTATATTCTAGGGGACATAGCCAATTACTTCATTTTATCATCCAATTATCATTGTGTTATGTGGTGTTATGGTCCATTCAAACGCTATTTCATATATAATCGATGCATGCTAAATAGATTTAAGTTGTAGGTTTATAGAAGTATAAGATTGACACATATTAAGGAGTGATGACTGTGTATTAGGTATATAAGTAAAGCATGACTGGAACGCAAGGCCTACAGGCTGAGACCTGTAAGATTTTAGCTTAGTAAGACTAGACTATAGTTTTAAAAATGCTTGACATGAGTGGATGATTGAGGAATAACCCTATGACATATAAGGTCCTGCTTTGAGCAACTAGATGACTGTAAATGATTCTATGATTCTATGACAGTAAGGTCACAAGATTACTGTAAAAGATGTACCAATAGGTGATGTTATGGAACAGTAGATTACAACAGATCACAATGATTTGTCCAAGAGCACAAGACACCTGACTGTAACATCTTTGAATGTTTTGTTCTGACCGCAGGTTACTGTAGATGCATTTTGTGCATAGATGCTAATGAGAATAAGAGGAACTAAAAACAACCTATGAAAAACTGGGCACTCCAATATTCATGGGGTGTAGAAGTAAAGATAAGGAAAATAGAATTGAAACCCTTATGCATATGCAAATGGTTTTAGGTGTGGTCATAACAAGGTAAGAGAGTTCCCTGATTGGATAAAAGTGGGAAGACACCCCCTCCCCCCCAAAGATGACTCCCATGGGAAACCACAGCAGGAACCATCCCTCTATTGATGATCATCTATTGAGAAGTCCATTGGACCCTACACTATCTTTGAGGCTATGAGTATGACTACAGTTTTAGTCATTGCATGCATTTTTGAAGGATTGATATACGCATGGGTAATTGTAACTTTACGTATTGCTTTAATAAAGATTGTAGTACAGATAAGACTTTGTACTTGTGATTGTGTCTGTGATCACTATCATTGGACTTTGTGTGTTCCTAAAGTCGTCCAATTTGAGAAAAGCACCAGAAGTAATTTTCACTCTGTTGAGCTTGAAACTGTAGCAACAGGAGCTGAACCCATGGTAGTTTAATACAAAATTACTAAATTAAATTTAAATAAATAAAAATACTACAGGGACATATACTGACCAAAAGTTTTTCTTTACTTGGAAATGACAAATTATTAGCAGTCGTTACTGATGCACTTCACTCACAGATGTTGCACATGTAACTAGATTGTTTTATCCTGAAGGTATTTTATAGTTATCTTCTGGTCTACCCTATATGCCGAAGTGCATTAACCCTGAAAATCTCAGTGATGGATTTTAATAAGCAATTCCTAATATCCTTAAATGCTCCAGATTAGGAATAAAAGTAAACATAAGTAAAACCATACTATCAGAAAGATGGCATGCAAACCACCTAACCTAGTACTTTTTTTTCAAGTGGTTTGAGTAGAGTTATTACTGTTACAGCAAGATGATTCAAAAGAGGTAAAGTAAATTTAAAGCTTTTGACAACCAAGTCTAATTTATCATTCAGATGATGGAATGTTTTCACAGAAGCTAAAATGTAGGTTAAAGGCATCATAGAGACACAAGGAGGAGATCAATTCCAGAGGTAAACAGGGATACGGGATTACAAAAATAACTATTGCATATTTATCTTAAGCAAAGATAAATATGCTTAGCTTTAACTAAAGTTAATTTGCAGTTAAAGCTGTGCAAGGACTTTATTTATTGACAATTTCTAATAACTGATCAAAGACTATTCCATTTACTGTCTCTAGCAACCAAATGACTACATAAAAAAAACCCAATAAAACATAAGGCTGTAATATTAAGGCCAAATGACTGCTTTATACGAGTATTTTAAATGGTACCTTGAACCATGCTTAAAGAAGAATCTTTTAACATCTTGCAAATCAAACACTAATTATAGCCTTCAGCTCAACAACCATGTCAATGTGTATAGAATAACTGATGTATAAATAGCTATTAAGTTTTATGTATAAAAAGGCTCACGTACTGCTGTAATTCAGATACAATAACCACATGTATTTCTAAAGGGAAATGAAATTGTTTCAACAGGGATGATGTAAAGAAACCAGCATCTCTGCTGTTCTTTCAACAAAGGATCAAGATTCATTCTTAATATCCTTCTCACTGACAACATTCTGTGACTACACTGTTAAATGTCCTTTTATTGTAATTCCCATTTCTACTATTTGTAAATATTACAGTACGACTGGACTTGAGCAGTTGAAAAAGAAGGGAGTAGTTAGCCTAACTAAAGTTTTGGTAGAACTCTGACCCCCTTCCCCCTTTTTTGTGTGTGTGTGTTTGTGGTAAATTAGGGAATCCCGGTGTTTCTTCCATGCTCCTACATCACATAATTTGGTACTTACATTTCCTGTGAAAAAATCAACAGAAAGACTGCTAGTTTTAATACAGTGCCCAGCTACAGAATAAAAAATGTTTTATTTGTATCAACACGTATCTGTGCCTTATCATTTTAACTCACTGATTTATGGGTCTCTGTCAAAAGTATATCAGTTTTGTATTACATTCTATTAATAGAGTCTAGATTTATAGGAACATTGAAAAGTGCTATACTAGAATTGATGCTAGTGTTGTGTTCAGGCATTGTATTTTTAAAAATTTATTATTATTTATTTCCCTGGCTCTCTGAGATATGAGCATGTAATTCTGCAGACCTTGTAAAAATCAGTGATGGCAATATAAAAGCAATGTAGCTATTAAGGAATAGGAGCAAACTTTAAGAATATTTCAAATGCAGAAAAAGCTAGAAAGAAAATAAACAGCATGCAGAGAAAGATGCCAACTCTTGTTTCATCTAATTTGTTGTGAGAGCAAAAACATGGAAGCTTTCTAGCAAGTTGATATTTGAACACTATTTTTTGAGGTACCTTTTGTTTATCTAGAGCAGTAACCTTGTCCATAAATATGCTGTAGGAAGTAGCTTCTCCAGATTATTAGATACAGCTTTCACTGAAATGGTTTCCCCACTCTTTTTCAGTCTGGTTGGCGGGATTATTGCATCAACCTGGGGCTATATATGACAGGGATACTGGACAGAAATGCCCATCATATTTCTTCCCTGCCTCAGAAACAACTTATTTGTCACCACCGTTAATTATATTAATCATTAACAACTCCTCTTTGCTGGATTTGTCCTCTTCCTACTATGTGAAAACAAAAAACAAAAGACACTCAAAAATTAATTTCACACAGTTTTAACCAGGGATGTTGCATGGTGTCCTATACAATTCTAGTAGTCTGACTGGGTCTGATTTTTTTCAGAAGTGTTGAGCTCCTGTAATTCCCATTGCAGTGAATAAGTGCTATGTTCCATTGAAGATCATACTTGTTTTTTATTTGTCAAATTAAATAGCAGAAAACAAAGACCATACGGTGTGTGTGCAAATACCCAGAGTACAATCCAAATACCACAGAACCATTTTTCTACTCCAGATAAAACTTAATCTCCTTTCACAGATAAGATTTCCAATGTGTGACAGACAGTTAGGTGAGTTAGTTGGGAAAAGCACAGTCAATACCCAATTATTAAGCTTAGTCCATTTTAAGAAAAAATGTAGGAAAATATATCATCACCTGAATCAAACATAAAGCATAAGTAAAATAGATAGAGCAGGATAGACTAGTGATCGGTTATCAAGTTCTGGGGGTACAGGTAGGCTGTTTCAGTTATCATCAGGTCATTTGGCTATGTAGATCCTGTGCTATTCCCTCGTCATTTTCACTCTTTTATCCCTTATACACTTACATAGCTCATACATAACACACAAACCATCCATGTTCTTATATGCATTGATTACTCATTACCCTTATCCATATTTGGTATATTTCATGCTATATACATCCTGAATTTTTATAATCACAAACATACTTTTCCTGACTGGGTTATATTTTCTTAGCATGCCTTGCTTATGCATTCCTTCACTCATTATCTAGGTGGCTTACTTCATTGCTGTAGGCGTTTTCCTGTTTGTCTCAGATGTCACTATACTTGTGGGCTTGTCCTTATCGTCAACTGTTTGGGTGTGGTACAACGGTCTTAGGCACCTATACTGTCATCCATAGTAGCAAGTCTACTTATACAACTTCTGTTTAGTTATTATCTGTACATTACCTTCCAATCCTTTGATTATTTAAAAAGCTATTACAAACAACCATGCACGATGTGCACATCTGTGATATTTCAAAGTAATAACTACATAATGGTTCCAAAATGTATTCAAATTGCTTGTTAGGTCTCTGGCCAAAGAAGCAGGTGAAATGAGAAACTAGTTAACCTGTAAATTACCAACACACAGAACAGAAAAGTGACTTCCATTTGGATTTACAAGCACCATGACCTGGTTATAATATAATCATTTCTGACTTGGTAAGCAGAATCAGAGCAGGTGCAGATACAGAAATCTTTTCAGAATTCCTTAATTAGGAAACTTTCACTCAGTATTGATTCTTTGTTTAACTCTTTTTCTTTGATTATTTATGAATATTTATTAGTAGTAGTTTAGTTTAATTTTTTGAAGTAGTCTTGTCTTTTTAAAGGTGCCTGACTGACAACCATGGAGACCAGAATTGTCTATTTATCCTCAGGACAGATAATGCATGAGAAATATTGATGCTGCCATGCCAATTTACTTCATGTCTGAATTGAAGGAACCACCCTTCAGGAATGATAGGATAACTCTCCATATCCACCTAAGAAACTGATCCACAGACTACTGAAATCAATGGGAAACTTGAGATTATTTGCTCTTTCCTGACATTGGTGCCAATCGATGACAATGCAGGGGTGGTTTCTGTGATGTGGACACTTGTCCACAAGAAATTAGATTAGGCATATTAACTATACTTTTCTAACACAAAAGGTATTGAACCCAACATGAGATAATTATTTCAGACCTCATTAAGCTGGTTAAAGATGAATTAATCACTGGAGTGGAAGTTAGTGGTTCCTTAGGGGACCCGTGATCATGACCTGATTATATTCAATATAGGCAAGTGGAGGGTGGTCCCACCCAGAAATATGAATAGCTGGTGCTTCAGAAGGCCTAATTTTCTAAAACTGTGGAAAATTATAAGTGAAATTGGCCAGGAGGAAAAATTTAGCCAGAAAAATTTGAATGAAAACTGGGAGTTCTTTAAGAAGAGTTTCAGATGGTCAAAAAGCCACAATTCCATAATCAAAAAAGAGAACAGGTTTGGCTAAGAGCCAAACCTGGTTGAATGGCAAAGTGAAGGCAGCACTTAGATTAAAAAAGACAATATATAATGAATGGGGAAAAGGAGGAATAGATAGCAATCAATATAAATTAAAAGCTATAATATGCAGAGAATTGATAAGGAAAGCTACAGACATCAGGGAAAATTCCATGGCTTGCAGGGCTAAGGACAATGAAAGGTTATTTGTTTGTTTTAAGTATACTAAGAACAAAAGGATTTTAGCAATGGTATAAGTCTATTACTAGCTGGAAAATGAAAAATTGTTAATAAAGGTTCAGAACAGGCAGAAGTGTTCAATAAATAAATCTGTTCTGTATTTGAAAAGGAGAGGAGGATGTGCTTGTATCACATGAGGACAGTGAAGTACTTTCCACTCCATTATTAATCAAAGAGGACGTTGTACAACATTTAAGTAGGGGTAAATATTTTTAAATCAGTAGGCCTGGATAAACTGCAGTCAAGAGTCCTAAAAGAGCTGGCTGAGGGGATATCTGACCCACTGGTGATAATAATTAATACATTTTCAAATAATGGGAAAATTTCAGAGAACTGGAAGAGTGCTAATATTGTGCCAATATTAAAAAAGGGCAAGCAGAATGACCCAGGTAACTACAGGCTGATTAGCCTGATATCAATCCCAGGAAAAAGAATGGAAAAGCTGATACTGGATTCAATTGATAAAAAAATTAAAGGATAAGAATATAATTAATGATCATCAACATCTCGTTATGGAAAATAGGCCTTCTCAAACAAACATGCTGCAATTCTTTGAGGAGATTACAAATTAGGTTGATAAAGGTAACTGCACAGATGTAATATACTAAGACTTTTGTAAGGGATTTGAGTTAGAACCGCATGGTATTCTGATGGATTAAAAAAAGAGTTAACAGATTTCAAAAAGTAATTATCAATGGGGAATCAAACCGGGGCGTTTCCTGTTGGGTTCCCAACACTAGGCCCAATGCTATTCAAAATTTTCAGCAGTGATCTGAAAGAAAAAATAAAATCACTGCTAATACAATTTGCAAATGACACAAAGATTGGCAGAATGGTAAACAACGATGAGAAAAGGCAGTTGCATAGAGCAATTTGGATAAATGGTAAGCTGGATCCATTCAAAGAAAATGTGTTTTAATGCAGCCAAATGCAGAGTTAGATGTGTAGGAACAAGAAATGCAGGCCATAACTATAGAATTGGGGATTGTATCCTGAAAACAGTGACTCTGAAAAGGATTTAGGGGTCATAGTGGAGAACCAACTGATTATTAGCTCCCAGTGTGACATTAAGGCAAAAATAAAGCAAAAATTACTTTTCTGTAATTGAGGTTCTTCAAGATGGACTCTTTATATTCACACTCATGGAATGCTCCATCTGATGCAGCCTGAATGGTAGAACTCTAGCTAGCAGTAGCCGTTGGAGCACTCCTGTGCCTCCCTAGATCTTCCCCTCAGTGAATGACAAATATTTCAGGAAGAGAATATAAAAGGGAGTGTGGTGCTCCAGCTGCCTCAGTTCTTTCCCCCGGTGAACCCAAGCCCTTTGGTAAGTAAGACTCTGACTTGGGAAAGGCAGGCAGGGAATGTGAATATGAAGGATCCATCTTGAAGAATCTCAGTCACAGGCAAATAACCTTAATTTCTTCTTTGACTGTTCTCTACAGATTCCCACTCTTGGGACAGATTAAGCAGTACTATGAACCATAGAGTCCTAACTGAATAAAGTCTGGAGGACTTTGTTGCCAAATCTTGCATCAGCTCTAGGCTCTAAATCTAAGGAATAGTGTTTAGTAAAGTGAACAGAACTCCCTGTTACTGCTGTACGTATTTCTACTAGAGGTATATGTCTAAAAATAGCCATAGAGTCTGCCTTTGATCTAGTAGAACGTGTTCTATTTCCCTGGGGAACAGATAAACTCTTCAATTTATGTTTCGTTAACATAAATTCTAACCTAACTTGAAACTTGAAAGGGTTTATATAGAAATAGCTTTAGCCTTATTTCTCTCTTCAATAAACAATCTTGGATCCTGTCTAAATGGCTTAGTCCTGTCTAAATAAAAAGCTAAATATCTTCTAATATCTAATGCATGGAATTTAGCTTCCCCTTCCTCAGCATGAAGCTTGTAAAAATAAAAAACACTAGTAAAATTATAGACTGACTTATGTGAAAATCTAAGACCTCCTTTGGAGGAAATGTTGGGTGCATATGAAAAATTATTTTATCTTTATGAAAGGCAGTGAATAGTGGATCATCCATTAATGTATGTAATTCACTTATACACTTTGCAGAAGTGATCACTGTAAAAAAACAAACAAACTACTGTATTACAGATGAAACAAAGCACAACTTCCCACAGGTTCAAAAGAAAGTCTCATCAACTGCTAAAGCACTAAATTCAAATCCCAAGATGACACAGGGTATCTTACTGGAGGATAAAATTATTAATACCTTTTAAGAACATTTTGATTACATCGTTAGTGAAAATTGATTTACCACTTACAGGAGCACGGTATGCTGATATAGTTGAAAGGTGAACTTTCACAGAAGATAGTGAATGATATAATGATATAAGATATAATAAATACTCTCACATATAACTAATTGGTGCTGTGTATGAATCTATACTATACATAGAAATCCACAATAGCAATATTTTCCACTTATGACTATAACATTTTCGTGTGGACTCTTTCCTGAATGTAACAATACATTTTGCGCTTATAATGAACAACTTTTTTCTAACAATCCCAGAGTCCATTTCTCTATGTTGTTAGATGAAGCGACCGAAGATTCAGGTGTAGTTAAACCATCCCGTGCTGTTGCAACGACAAGTCCGATACTAATGGTAGAGGCTCTATTAGTCCTCTCAGGCAAATTAAGGCCAGGTATAATAGCTGTTGGCCCTATAGTTTTGCTTCCTCCCCCCGTGGAACCTCAGGATAAACATTTATAGAAATGGTCAGAAAAGCTCTTCTTTAAACAAAGGACAAAATGATCCCTCATATGGGTTATTCTCACACAGGGGCAGGGAAAGTTTTATGTTTGGACTTACAAGGCTTGTGCCTGCTTTTCTGCACAGGATGGGGCAGTTTTTCCCCCCCCCCCCCCCCCCCCCCCGTCATTACAGAAATGAAAGATACGTGAACGGCCTGTGCCTTTAGACAGCAAAGGGAGCAGTGAAAAAGTTTTCACTCTCTGGAATCTTTACTTAGGGCATGGGAAAAACTCCAAGGGTAGGAGAAGCAGGAGTAGGTTGCTCCACTGCCAGGATCTTTCTGTAGGCCTGGGGAAGAGGTGACAGTAGCTGGTAGAAATAGGAACAGGATGAATTTTCCCTTGAGTTCTCCATGGAGAGGTAGAAGACAGAGACAGGGACAAGTCCCCTTCCCTCAGACTTCTCTACAGGGAGCGAGAGGGAGAAAGACAGTGGCCCCATTTCAGTGCCTGGATTTGCTAAACTCTGTTTTAGTCTGCCCATGGAGCAATGTAGAGCTCTTACACTGTAAGCCATGAATCTGAAAATAAATTAACACTAAAAATCAATAAAAAATGTAGGGTTTTCTTCACACTTCGTGCATAGGAGAAGCGTGCAGAAATCTGTGAAAGATGTGGCTGAGAGGCAGATGGTAACTGACTAGTGTCTCCAAAAGCAAAAGCAGCATTGTTTATCTAAGCTTCTTTCATATATTTGCTCTAGAAACCATTTTGCTCTGTTTCACAAGACAGGATTCATATCTTCACTCGGGTTACCAAGCAAAAACTATTACAGGCCTGAGCTAATTCCCACTGGAATCAACAAAAGACTTTCCACCATCTTCAGTAAAGTTAGATCAGACTGCAAGTGCTGATCTTTTTTATATTAGTCATTTGAGCACAACTTAATGAGACATTAGCAGGAACCCTTCAAAAACTAAGTATTTTTAGTTCATTTTTTGGTAATTTTTACAATTGCAGTGACCTTTCTACAGCATCATCTTCACTTAGCAGAGGTGGAAAAGCCTAGTAGTCTCCGGCTTTTGCAGAGCCCATCAGTTATAATTCAGTGTTTATATATGTATAAAAACCATCACAATATCTGTTGTATAAATCAAAGCAGCAGAAATCTAATAAGAATAGCTGTTGTCATGTGATTTCCACCATTACCACCCACTCATGGAAGCAGAGGATGACTAGTCCTCACCATATCCTGGAGCAGCGGTTCTCAACTGCGAGTCCACAAGCCAGTTTCAGGGGGTCCGTGAAGCATGGCCAGCATTAAACTGGCTGGGGCCCACAGCAGAAAATTCAGAGCCCTGAGCCCCGGCGCCCCCTGATAGAAGCTCAGAGCCCCAGTGCTCCATGGGGCAGAAGTCCCAAGCCTCGCTGCCCTGTTGCTGAAGTCCAGAGCTCCGAGCCCCAGCACCCAACAGGGCAGAAGCCCCAACCCCCCCTGGCCTGGCAGCTGAAGCCTGGAGGCCCACCCCCAGGGGCTGAAACCCAGAGTTCAAGCCCCTCCCTTCCCCCGATCCCACTGAGTCCTGGAGTTTTTGTAGCATGTTGCGGGGACAGGAGCTCATAAAGAAAAAGGTCGAGAACCCGTCCTAGAGGACAGCTATGAAGAGTATTAGAAATCCTCAGGAGACAGAGGGCATCACCAGATGAGGCCTAGACAGGATTTACTGTTGATGCAACTGCATCAAGGGTTCCGCTTAAAAATACTACTCTGGTTGAATCCAAACCATGAAAGATGGATATGAATCTGGTATTTTCAATCCAAACTTCCTTGGTTTCATTTTTAGAAATGTTTGCATCCAAATTATAAAATCTCTGTTACCTAAGGACACTTTGGTAATTTACGTGAGCTGAGACGGTAGGGCTGTAAAACTCCTACCAGAGAAATTACAAATGGTAACCTTGTTGGCACTCCCACGAAAGAAATGTAGGACTGAATTACCTTCTCACTCTTAGAGCTAATATCTAAAGTTCAGAGTTGACCTATACCACTCACTGGATAATATAGAAGAATTCATACCACTGTTTGTACTGTCTTAACAGGACAACTTTTGTGGGAGTAGAGGATGGGGGGGGGAGAAGAGGAGGAGTAAAATGGGGAGGAAGATTCACATAAAACATACCATTTAAGTGGTTTACCAGAAAGAAAATTATTACCTTTTTGGTGGTTCTAACTTTGCTCATCCCCTCACATCAATCTTACCCTCTATATATTATGTGTGTATACAGAAGACTTTAGTTTCCACAGCTCTCAATCTAGCACTAAATTCACTTTAATTTTAAAGAACTGTTTGTGACATGGTTGATCAAGGAATAAAACTTTCAAGGCTCTTAAACTTCAAATATTAGAAAGCAAACTTCATAAATTCAAAAATGATTTCCAGCCAGAATAAAAGGCACAATTAAACTGCACCTAATGAGATAACTCCGTTTTCTTTAGACACCGTATTTGTAGAAATTGTACTGTCTGACTCTGATTGAAACAAAAGAATAAAGAAAATCTTAAGCAATCAAGGAAGTGGAGTTGGACATTAATAGGTTTTTCATCCTCTTACTTTAAAGTGAATTTCTAAGGTCTGGTTTTTAACAAATACATTATCATCAAAACACTGCTATAGGAACAGCAAACTCACAGACCAATTGTATTTGTAAATGAAGTAAAGGTATTGCTTGTATAAATCTGGAAAACATAAACACATATTACATGCAATTTGATGGCAAGAAATAAAAAGAACAAAACCTGTTAATTAAACCAACCTAATTTCCTTCTTTGACAGTGTTACTGGCCTAGTAGATGGGGGAAAGCAGTAGATGTGATATATCTTGATTACAGTAAGGCTTTTGAAACTGTCCAACATGACATTTTTATAAGCAAACTAGGGAAATGTAGTCAAGATGAAATTACATTAAAGTGGGTGCACAACTGGTTGAAAGATCGTACTCAGAGTAATTATCAATGGTTCCCTGTCAAACTGGGAGGACGTGTCTAGTGGGGTTCTGCAGGGGTGAGTCCCTGGTCTAGTACTATTCAATATTTTCATTAATAAGTTGGATAATACAGTGGACAATATGCTTATAAAATTTACGGATGACACCAAACTGGGAGGTGTTGCAAACACAGGATTAGAGATCAAAACAACCTTGAAAAATTAGAGAATTGGTCTGAATTCAACAAGATGAAAATTCAATAAAGACAAGTGTAAAATACTACACTTAGGAAGGAAAAATCAAATGCATAACTACAAAATGGGGAATAATTGGCTAGGAGGTAGTACTGCTGAAATGCATTTGGGGGTTATAATGGATCACAAGCTGAATGAGAGTCAACAATGTAATGCAGTTGCAAAAAAAAGCTAAAATCATTCTGGGGTGTATTAACAGGAGTGTCCTAAGTCAGACATGGGAGGTAACTGTCCCACTTCAAGTTGGCACTGGTGAGGCCTCATCTGGAGTACTGTGTCCAATTCTGGACACCACCATTTAGGAAAAATGTGGATAAATTGGAAAGAGTCCAGAGGAAAGCAACAAATATGATAAAAGGTTTAGAAAACCTGACCTATGAAGAAAGGCTAAAAAAACTGAGCATGTTAAGTCTTGAGAAATGAAGACTGAGGGGGGACCTGATAACAGTCTTCAAATATATAAAGGACTGTTATAAAGAGGATGGTGATCAGTTGTTCTCCATGTCCACTGAAGGTAGGACAAAATGTAATGTAATTAATCTGCAGCAAGGGAGATTTAAGTTAGATATTAGGAAAAACTTTCTAACAATAATGGTAGGTAAGATCTGAAATAGGCTCTCAAGAGAGGTTTTAGAATCCCCATCACTGGTGATTTTTAAGAACAAGTTGGACAAACACCAGTAAGGGACGGTCTAGGTTTACTTGGTTTTGCCTCAGCACAGAGGGATGGACTTGATGATGTCTCAAGGTCCCTTCCAGCTCTACATTTATATGATTCTACTCATTTCCTCCCATACCACCTCTCTTATAAAATGCATGGGGGGGGGGGGGAGGAGAGAGATGTAACTCTGCAAAATTTATCATAAAGAGAAACAAAATTACAGAAAATTCAATTAAGGAATGAATCTTCAACTCTGAATTAGACATGGACATTTACAGATGAGCAGCTTATACATCAGTTATGTTTTCCTCAACCTACATTTGCAGAACAAAATGGTAAAACTGGGAGGAAAAGCTGGCAAATTATATATAAGACAGGTCATATTTCAGGAAGAGTTGACATAGATATTGATAAAACATGGTTTTGGAAATTTCAAAATAGGAAATGAGCACAAATACAATAATGGCATTCTAGAATAATAGCAATTAAAATGTTTCCTTACTGCAAACAAATCCTTTGGGTATAGTCTTCATTTTCATTTCATAGTGAAAATAGCACTGTTATCAAGCAGTGTGGTCCAGCATTGGGTATCAGAGCGAGGAGTAACAAAACTTGGGTTCCTTTCCCAGCTCTACTATTAAGTCCTGTGACCTTAGGGAAGTTACTCAAAATCTCTGTGCCTCAGATACCCCTCCATGTGTAAAATGTGGGTAAAACTGTTTTGTAAAAAACACTTTCAAGTGTGTGGATGAAAAGCACTGCATTTTATTATCTAGACAAAAAGAGCAATAAGACGAAAAAAATTAAAAAATGACTATTAACATGTAACTTCACCATCAGCAGCACTGCAGTTGCTTATGGATCCTTTCCATCACCACACCCACCACACCATGGACTTGCTGGAAGAAGATCACACGTATGCTTGGTGGTACTGGGGCCAGAAAAGAGCATGTGTACTGCATTGCAGATTTAGCCTCTGATTTATGCATATTTTCAATATTTTAAAATGAGACCCAGGAAGAAATCCATACCATTGTGAGGATTGTCTGGAACATGTCCAAACACCATTAAGAAAAGGAGGCTGTGTGGGAGAGACTGTGTGTGTCTGTGTATGCATTCAAATCCGTGCTGGCATGGGTTCATAGTGGACAACTAGACAGGAAGAAAGTTGGATAGTCCTACCAAGAGCTGCAGTACAGCTTCTTCATGAAATGATGCTTTAGCAAGCAGGAAAGGCTGCGAGCATAGAACTCCCTTTAATTGTACTCAAAGCATAAAAGTACAGTAGACCCTCAGAGTCATGAACACCAGAGTTACAAACTGTCAAATCAACCACACACCTCATTTGGAATCAGAAGTACGCAATCAGACAGCAGCAGAGACCTCACCTAAAGAGCTATTCTCACTCTCTCTTTCTCTGGCCCCATGACAATTCATTGTCATTCATAGTGGCAATTCAGAGTAATTCTTGACAATGAATCAAAAAAAATATGTTTCATTCAACTTGGGTTTTTAGCCCAGTGGTTAGGGCATTCACCTGGGATGTGGGAAACCCTGGTCCAATTGTCTCCTCTACTTAAATTCAAAATTTCTAGTTTATAAAAATGGTTTAAAAAAAGAAATTATAATTTTTATATCAAATTTCATCTAAACCAATTTTTTCCCCTCAATTTTTTTGGAACTGCCAGCAAACCAAAGTTAGTTATTTACTCTGCTCTATTGCTATGTAGGATGCTCTGAACAAGCACTGTCATTAACACTATTCATTTGGTAGTTCACTAAATGAGCAGTTTCTATAGGATTAATTTTCCACACTGGATACCAAAAATTAAATCTTGAACCAAAAGTCACAGAACCTGATTTGGGAATTGAAATCCAAACCTTTATGAAGTTTGCTAGCAGTTCAAATTTGAGGTTCAGGCTCATCTCTAATTTTAATATAAAAATATATATTTAAAAATCAGTTTGCTGTACTAGATGGTAAATATTCAGAATACATGTTTAATCTTAACTGCAACTGCTTTCATGTTTTACCTGTAATAGGAAGAAACCACTGGAGCTGCTTTTGGCTGCCTTAAAAATATAGATAAGAGAATACAGAATCATTCGGTTTGAAAGGTAGTTTTAATGAGTCTTATACTCTGTTCCTCTGTATCATGGAATTGATTTAATTATCCACCCATAACAGGTCTTCTCTAGCACTGAATACCACTTGTCAGAATCATTCTGCAGGCTCCCTTATCTGCTTTTTTATTGCCTAGCTGTAGTTAGAGTTACAAAGCTTTTTCTAAACATTAAACTAAGTTTTCCTTGAAGTAGCCCAAGTCACATTACTTCTTTTTCTATCCTTGTTGATAAATGATTATAAATTGTCCAAACTTCCTTATAATATCCCTTTGCATTTCTGAGGACAGTGCTCTCCTACAACTCAAAATCCTGCTTCCTTTTGGAATTGAACCTATGCAAGTTCTCATGCACGCCCCTTAGTTCTCATTTTCCAAACCCATTATTATTTGTCAATATCTTTTCAAAATATGGTAGCCAAAAGCAGATTGCAATACTCCAAATGAGATGTAACCAGCCTGCATATGGAGAAATTGTTTTGGCTGTTCCCTTGTATTAGCCTATTAGAAAAGTCTGGGCTTTAAAAAAATTGCTTAAAATCTGAACTTTAGAGAATTAAAGCTGAAGTTCACTAGCCATAATGCGGAAGATTTTTTCAATGAATACATAATGAACATCTTTAATTTTGGGGGCTGAATCCTGAATGAGGTTGTTTACCATCCCAATGAGTTTTAAAATGATCATGTTTTAATATTCATGTAGGAAAGTACATTTTTGTTTATGTACTATGCCTATCATAGTCTTTAAGTGTATGTATGCATACACCTAAAACAAACTTCTACAAAATACTGTCTCCATGTCAACTCAAGGAATTAACAGCATCTCCCACAAAAAATACCTCAAAGTTATCCCAAGCTACCTCCTGTGGGAAAAGCCTGTGAGAGTACTGTGTATAGTCTTAAAGTTTGGTGGGAAGGGGACAATCAGCAAACTTGTTTTTTCCTGCCAATAGGAGAGTGAATTGTAGGGATAAGGGCACCTCACTGAGTGCACTCTGACTACCATCCCACAGATTTACATCTGGAGATTGTTAGCTCAAGTACCTCAAACGCTGACATAGAACAAGGGGAAAGAAAGCCAGGAACTCAACCATATAAATGTGTGGTTTTATAGATCATGTCGCAGGGCATGTATACCTTGTCTCTCGTAGGGGTGGGGTATGGGCCCCATGGCCTCGCAGCTAAGTCTGTCTGGCTGCCCTCTGCCTCAGGGCAGAGTGCCAGAGGCAATAGCTGCCTTCCAGTTCAGGGCTGGAAGGCATAGCTGCCAGAGCCAGTGGACAGCCTCTGCCTTTGGGGCAGCGTGGTCTAAGGGTCAGGGTCACTAGTGCGAGCCTGGTCTTCAGGGTAGTGTAGCCTAATGGCTAGAGTTAATAGTGTGACCCAGGTCCTCAGGGTAGTATGGCCTAATGGCCAGAGTGGAAGGGGCCAGAGTGGGTGGTGGCTGGGGTAGGGGGACCCGGCCCCTCTCTGCTCTACCAGGTCCCAGCCCTACCGGGTCCCATCCCAGGGCCCTGTCAGTGACCCGTGAATGCCACTGTGTCAGCAGGGATCCGGCTGAAACACATTGCTTCTTCATGGGCCAATAGGTAGCCCTCCCCCTAGGCCACTTCCTACCCTGATTCCTGAAGCCTCCACCTGGCATTTTCAGGGTCTCTAGCTCCTTTGGTGGGCATAGCAGCCTGTGAATCCAGCTTCCATGGGACAACTGTGGGCTCCTCTGGTTCCCTGGCTGGAGCCTCTATCACACATCCTTGGCTTCTCAGCATTCCCCCCAGAGTGAGCTGGGCTGCTCTCCTTTATACTGAAGCAGCAGTTGGAGCATGCCCAGTAGAAGCAAGGGGGCGTGGCTTCTGCTGCCTGGACTATTGCCCATTTGTCTCCAGTGTGGGGCAAGTACACCCTATCAGAATCAGTACTAACACCTTGAATTTTAACTAGGTTTTTATACTGCAGTCTCTTATCTGAGTGCCTCACAGCTCCCATAATTCAGGGTCACACTCACTGACAGACGAACTGGAGGTGAAAGGCTCCATAAACCTATTATTAATCCAACAAGTCATTCACTCCTTCAGGCAATGCAAAGAATCAACTTGGTGCCACTACTTTTTTTTTTTAAAAGTCATATGCAGTCAGGAGGAGAAGGAAGCTTGCCTCTGGGAGACGGCTACACTATTGTCATCTTATTTAGGGTTCGGTCCAGCGATCCCTCCAGGTTGCTTAGATTATTTTATCCTGAGAAACTTGTTTGGAAAGAGTGAAAGGCAATGCCCAAACTCCCTTATGCTTAGGAGGGAGGGACAGATTGTATGTATAGACTTTAATTTTACACCAAGCCACTCAAGAATGAATACAATAAAGAACAAGCATTAAAGAGCTTTGTTTCTAAATTATTGATGCAGGAATCTAAAAAGCAAAATATTCTCAGCATATACATTTGTCAACTTTGAATGTAGCCTTCTCAGATCAAAGCAAGATAATGGACACTCTCATAATAAAATTACCATGCAAATATCTGGCTAAGATTCTATTTTGGTATAATTTTCACATATTACATACTCCAAAATTACTCAAGATATTAAGTCCATCCAAAGCAGACTGTGAAAAGTTACAAAGGGATCTCACAAAACTGGGTGACTGGACAACACAATGGCAGATTAAATTCTTTGTTGATAAATGCAAAGTAATGCACATTGAAAAACATAATCCAAACTATACAAACAAAATGATGGGGTCTAAATTAGCTGTTACCACTCAAGAAAGAGATCTTGGAGTCATTGTGGATAGTTCTCTGAAAACATCTGCTCAATGTGCAGCAGCAGTCAAAAAAACTAAACAGAATGTTAGAAATTATAAGGAAAGGGATAGATAATAAGAAAGAAAATATCATAATGCACTACATAAATGCCACTACATGGTACACTCACATGTTGAATACTGCATGCAGTTCTGGTCACTCAATCTCAAATAAAGATATATTAGAACTGGAAAAGACACAGAAAAGGGCAACAAAAATGATTAAGGGCATGGTACAGCTTCTATATGAGGAGAGATTAAAAAGACTGGACTTTTCAGCTTGGAAAAAAGACAAATAAGAGGGGATATGATAGAGGTCTATAAAATCCTGACTAGTTATTTATTCCTCCACATAACACAAGAACCTTGAGGCA
Source organism: Emydura macquarii macquarii (assembly GCF_026122565.2). NCBI lineage: Eukaryota > Metazoa > Chordata > Testudines > Chelidae > Emydura > Emydura macquarii. Next base: position 39,449,238 of record NW_027132559.1, on the reverse strand, counting down.
TCCAATGAAATTAATAGGCAGCAAGTTTAAAACAAACAAAAGAAAGTATTTTTTCATACAATGTGCAGTCAACCTGTAGACCTTATTGCCAGGAGATGTTATGAAGGCCACAAGTATAATGGGGTTCAAAAAAGAACTAGATAAATTCATGGAGGATAGGTCTATCAGTGGCTATTAGCCAAGATGGGCAGGGATGCAACACCATGCTCTGAGTGTCCGTGGCCTGTTTGCCAGAAGCTAGGAGTGGACGGATCACTAGGGGACGGATCACTCAGTGATTGCCTGTTCTGTTCATTCCCTCTGAAGCATCTAGCATTGGCTGATGTCTGAATACAGGATACTGGGCTAGGTGGACCATTGGTCTGACTCAGCATGGCCGTTCTTATGTTATGTTCTTATGTTTTTTTCCCTGGGTTTTAAATTTGTACCAGTGAATGCTATAATGTCTTACTGACAAGCAGATGGTGTCAAGATGGTGACAAGCCTATATTATGAACTGGAACTATGTACAGAAATGAGGTAACAAACTTTCTACTATTCCACATAGCTGCAGCCTGCAACTGCCCTGTCCTGGGCTTTTTTTTTTCCTGCCCCAGCAAAAAGTGTCTCCCTGGAAACCAAAGACTGCCTCTAGACCATACAGGAAGTGTGGCATCTCTACATGGCCTGGAAGACTTGCTCTACAGCATATTTTCTGTTTTTTAGATCCTTTTCTAAATTTTTTTACTAAAATTACATTTTATTAAATTAAACTAAAAAACTATTAAAAAAACAATTACTGATTTCAACAACCCTTCAGGTTTCTTTAACACAACATTAACATGTCTTGATCAGTCTCTTAGGGTGTTTCAGTAACCTCCTTGATCTGCTGTACTGAAATCCCAGCAAGTCCATGTCTGTAACAGGCTGTTCAATCTCATGGTCAAAAATAGGGTCAGCTTGTGAATTGCCTTCACATTGTACGTCTGCTCTCACTTCATTTTTCTCAGCCAAGTTGTCAGGTATCTTGAGCAGATGCTTACAGTTCATTCTTCGGATTTTGCCTCTGTCTGTGATCACTGAATATGAATGAAGTGACTCCTCTTTGATAACTGTAACTTTGACAGGCCAGTGTCATCTTGCTAAATTCTCACTTAGTCTGTTTTCTAACTGAGGAAGAAGTCTTGCTCCCTTACTATGACGTTCTGTCAGACTGCACTTTCCCAATCCTTTCTTCACTAACAGAAATTACTTGGTCATCCTTTGTCCCATATCTGGTAATCAAGTATTTATATGTAAGTTGTAGAAGAGTTCAGCATTTAACTTTTCATATTGTAGCAGCTTAGCTCTATATTTGAGTACTGTTAAAATATGCATCCTCTCTTGCATCTATTGCTTTTTTTAGAAGGTTCTTTATGATATATATTCCACATTCAGCTAATCCTCTAGTGAGGATACCTAGCACTAGATGTTTCATGATGAAAATTGTACATTTTAGCAAAGTCCAGGAATTCCTTATTCCTGAACTGTAGTCTGTCAGTTATTATTATTCTTGGAGTTACACTATGTTCAATATATATATTTTATGTGTCTGACAACTGTTGCTGCTGTGGTATCTTCAAGGGTGTCTACTTCTGGGAAATAAAGTTGTCCATTATAACAAGGTGCTATCTTCCCAGTCTGAACATGTCAAGTCCGTGGAATTGCAAGCTATTTGTGCGGTATCCCTGGGTCTATTACAGGAATGAGTGGGTGAGTTTCTGTGGTCTGTGTTGTGCAGGTGGTCAGACTAGATGATCACGATGGTTCCGTCTGGCCTTAGAGTCTATTTTCAAAATCAGGGATAATGTCCTTGGTGATGCTGCTCTACCTCCCTTTTTCGTATTGCAATCAGGGTTTGCAATGAGTTTCTGCTTTGAAGCTATGACTATGGAGAAAGTCGTGAAATCTTGTACATCCATACATGAGACCTAATGTCCTTTTCAATTTGTGTGTACATCGTCTGTTTCAGCCCCAGATGCATGCAAGACTAACAACCAATAAGTTCCGTGACACTTTAATAGCACTGCTCCCAGCATTCCCTTCAAGGCATCTGTAAAGAGTTTGATGTCTTTTAATGGGTCAAAAAATTGCAGCACTAGAGCTGATGTCAGAATGTTCTTTAAATCACTAAATTATTTTGTGCTCTGGGATTCATGCCTATTCAGTGACCTGGTGGAGATGTCTTAGGTGAGTTGTATGCGCTATATAGTTAGGTATGAACTTGCTGACAGAATTCAACATGCCTAGCAGCCTTTGAATTCCCTTGTTATCTTCAGGTCTCAGAATGTTCAGTATTGCCTGAATCTTTGGTTCATCAGGCAAAATTCCCTTTTGTGGTCAGTCTCTCCCCCACAGATGTTATTTCCATTGCTCGAAATTGACATTTGGCCTTATTCACAATTTCCAGTACTCTGTCGTCAATCATTCCTGATGTTTAGTGGCACTGCTCGCTTATTGTATGGCGAAATACTTCTGGAGACTAACATATTCTGAAAGGCAGTCTTAGGGAGCAGTATATTCCAAATGGTGTATTAAAAGTGCAGATCTTGGCGCTCAAAGGGCTCTGCCAAAATCCTGCTGATGCATCTAATTTTCTAAAGAATCTGGTTCCTGTCATTTCAGACTTTACTTCTTGTGGAAAAGTGAAAGTGTTCTCTTTTTATGTTTTTGTTCCACTCCTTAAAGTCCACACACAGCTGTAATCCCCATTTTTTTCTTTACAATTACTGAGGGCTTGCCTTCACATACAGCACTTTAGTAAAAACGTTACTATGCCGATGGGAGAAACTCTCCCATCAGCATAGTTAATCCACCTCCCCAAGAGGCGGAAGCTATGTTGACGGGAGAAGCTCTCCTGTCACCATAGCACTGTCTACATGGGAGGTAACATCGGTATAACTATGTCACTCAAGGGTGAGAAATATCCACACACCTGAGCAACATAGCTATACTGATATAGGTCTGTAGTGTAGACCTGGTCTAAGGAGTGAACCCAATCTGTTGACTCTTCTTTGTTCTAAATGATACCATTTGCTGTCATGTTTTGCAGCTCTTCTTCTAGCCTGTTTTTTAAGGCTTGTGGAACTTTTTGTGTAGCATGTGCCATAGGTTCTGCATCTTCTTTTAACTGTATCTTTATGTTACTGGGAGGCACCCACTTCTGATGAATACAGGATGCTATTAATACTTTCATATCTGGTTCTATGTTGTTTGTCGGTCTCTCTGTGGCATACATCCTCTTAACACAACCAAGCACCTCACATGTGCGTAGGACGAAGCCTGGTTCCTTGCCTCTGTACCACCACAAACACGTGTTTTGTCATTCTCCCTTTGAATTTGAATGTCAGTGTGCACTCTTCCAACACTGGAATTGTTCCTCCATTGTAGTCTTTCACCGTACTTATATGTACTCCTTATAAATCTCTATTTCAGTTTCTATTACATTTACTTGTGCCCCAGTATCTGTCTTGTATGCCACATACGTGCCATTTGTGCACTTTTTAATCAGCCAATCTTTTGAGTTTCCAGCTTCTTCTGGTATTGTGCTAAAGAAAAGCTTTTCCTCTTAATGTGAGGAATCCATTTTTGCAATTTATACATGCATTTCCTGCATTCTCTGCACATTTTAACACAATATTTGAGCTTATTTCAGTTTCTATATATTTGCCTGAATCCCAGGCAATTCCTATACTCATGTTAGTTGCCACATCACTGGCATTGCTTCCTTCTTTCCATTTTTCTGTCCTTCGCCAATTTAATTTCTGTGAACTTTCCTCATGCTGGTTTATAGTACTCTGTCATGTGCCCTTTGCCTTCCTCTAGGCTTTTTATTTGTGATTTTGCTTGTTCTGCTACTTCGCATACATGCATTTCCATTTCTAATGTCAGACCAATCTCCTTTATATACTTCATATGCTTTTTTTATTGTTACATCCAGGATAATCTGATCTTTAATTAAAGTCTTAACATTCCATAATCACAGGATTGAATTTTAATTTTTAAGTCTGGTTTAATTTTTAAGTTGGTGTTTCTTAGCCATTCAATGGGTAGTAAGGGAAAACCACAAGTCCCATGTATATTAGTAGCAAATATACAAATTAGGCACCCATAGATCTATATGAAATCTCAACATCAATTGTATGTCACAAATTAGAAAATACAGTTTCCGGTAGGAGTGTGGCATAACAAACATCAGCCCTAGTGTTAACTGGACCGTCTCTTACACAGAAAAGTGTGAAATGTTGCTCTGGTATTGAAAATTGAATATTAGAAGAAAATAATTAGAAAAGATAGTTTACTATTGTTTTAAAGGAAAATGCTACATAGGCATCAGCAAGTATTAGAAAACTTTGTGTAACCGGCCTTTAATGTTCACCAATGCTTTAAAAACAGCTAATGTCGTTGGACAATTACAACAAATATACAGACTAAGAATGCAATCACAGAAACTCAGCAGGGTTGGGCCTGGTTGGTATTTGTATGAGAATCCTTTGAAAGAAAAAAGTTCAACAGGAAATGGCACTGGTAAATCTGTTCCTTGTCAATCTGAGTCCAATGCACCAATGTATCAATGAGAAAACACTTTGCCATTTTCAACATCAAACATAAAACCATTCATGGTAATTTAAATATCCCCTGGCACTTCTCATGAGAGGAATAAAGTTAACCAAGGCATCATGGCCTAATTCTAATTAGGATAAGCAGTGTGTTGTTCTCCACATTAATTTAAGACGAGTATTAAATAAATGTTATTTTAACTTTTAACTTTACAGCCACTTACCAGCCTACAAAACAGAGCTGCTTCCCACATGCCAGGCAGCTCTCTGTTCTGATTAGCTTTCAGAACCCTGCAACCCTATGTGAAAGGTAACCCACTGGATTTTCTAGTCACACTTAACTTTACATAACAACAGCTATTCCACATAACTATGATCTGTGAATATCAACATTTCACCTGGGTTATTTAAATTGGAAAAGACCATTCGCTTTTCCTTACCAAAAACTGTTGCTGGTGTAGAATGGTTGACACTGGAGAGATGCATTTCTGTGGCAGATGAGTGAACCCTACATGTACAGTCTTGCCACAAAGTAGGCTCTCCCTTCTCAATATACATATAAAACAAAGGAAACCACAAAGTGTAAAATAAACCTCTACATCTTACCTTGTGTGGGGTACAACAAACGGTTCAACAAACAAATATATACACTCTTCCCTTCCCTAGGATATAACAACAGTTCAGTTCAACATTTTAAAATAAAAGTACTCCTCTTTCTTGATTTCAAGGACAGCAACACCCATGTCTTCCCAGCCTGCCCCTGCCTGTTTCCTTCTCCTTTTAGTCAGAACTTGGGACTCCACACCCTTTAACCTTTCTCTGTCTGTAGAGCCAACGGAGAAACAGAGAGCATGCCCAATGGATCTGAGGCCCAGCCACCCCAGGGAGTGCACCGGAATTGGATGGAAGGTACAGTCTGTCATAAATCTAAAGCAGTATGAAAAGTATTACAATGGTAGTAGTAGTACTTTCCAGTTGAGGACTTTTTTTTAGGACAGCACACAGAACTCTGCCATCACAATTACCCAAGTGTGCTGAATGTCTTCAATTGTTAATATAAAGTTTCATGGATTTATCAGGGCTCACAGTGGAAACTGTAAAGCCATCAGTTGTAAGAACATGAACTGTTGACATTAAGGTTGATACAGGCTGGAACATGCATTAGATAAAGTACTAGCTTCTTACTGGTGGGGATGAAGTCTAATCCGAGGCTTTCAAAGAAAGGCTTGCTATATTCAACCCATTCAGCAGCAGTCCATATCAAAGTGATGCTATTTAATTTAGCCCAGTGGCAATATGATATTCATAAAGCAGAATATTGTGCTGTATGTAGCAGAATTTTAATTTTTGGTTTAGGCCATGTGCATACAGGGTGATGACAGTGACCCTTTAATTATTCAACTAAACTATAAGACTGTGCAAAGCGCACAGCTAACATCCGGAATTTCAAAATTACTTCTCAGATCTTTCAAGAGAGAAAGACTTTGCTAACTAAACTGGTTAGGCTGCTGTCGTGAGTGCTCCTATTCCTTAGAACATTTTTCTTTGCTAAAAATCGCTGTAGTTACCAAATCCAAATGGGTATTTTTTGATTCATCAGTATACACCACTAACAACCAGAATCCAGATAGGAAAACCAAAGAAAAAATTCTGTGACGTAAGCGATTTAATAAGACTATTCTTGCAACCAGGGACTCCCAAGGACATGTTTATGGAAACATTTCCTTATTTGATATGATAGTAGTATTCCACAAAACATACCTTGAGGCCAGCTAATGTAAGTATCACAATAGTAAGACACACTAGTTAATCTAGACACTTAATAAAGCACTTGCTAGTTAGACAGGCATTCCAAAGGCACTCAATATGCATAATATCAAACACTGTGCATTAAAAAAACTCTATATTGTTACTCTTTTTCACAGAGCTCTCAGAGTCTTCAGAAATTACTCTGACAAAGTGAATATCCTTCTTTCTGATGAGTTTGAAAAAATCACTGAAAGCCTTTAGGCTACTCTAGCTTATTCCAATGGATTGCCCTAATACCCAGTAGACCCTGGATTGTAGGTGTGCACAAGTGCCTCCCAAACTACACTGTGCACTTTTTGGCCTCAGACAATCAGGCCAGTATATTTAAAGTAGACTATTACAAAATATACATTCCCTTAACTTAAATATTCTTTAAAAGATATTCATAGAAAGCGACTATTTCTGACCATATTTTAAATGACACCTTGGCTTCTCTGTGTAATTTCTCATGTTATGCTGACTTTACCAAATCGTTCTATTTTGTATCACTTCGCTTTTAAAATTGTATTTGTTTTTTATCTTTTTTGCTCTGATAAAAGACAGAGCACCAGAGTTTAATTCTTAGGAGTTCTATCTGCAATTTCAAGCAAATTAATTAAGATATAGAAGAAGGATCTAGAGAGAAGACAAAACACAATGAAGAAGTTGTTTTGCACAAAGAATTTTAAAATGCTGATAGTTCCCAAGAAAAATGTTATTTGATTTTGCAGTCTTTTTAGCTCTTCAGATCCTGTAATCATATATATATAGTGGAACCTGTAATATATATGGAGGCAGACACATACATGCATGCCCTTTTAAGCTTTTTAACAAGGTAGAAGATGAAGAGGAGAGAGGGGAAAAATAACTAATTAATTGTGTCTTTCATACTGTAACTGACAAATATGGCAAGCGCAGATGGCTACAATCATTGTAATTTATCAGGCAAAATAGTCAAAGAATGTATGTGTTTGTCCAAATTCAATTAATGTACCTATCTGATTAGATGCTAAGCAGATAATTATTAGAGGTAATAGATAATTGACTTTCCTATGTTACAGTAACATGAAGACAGAGCTTTTCAAAGTGGTGCACAATAATATATCCATGTGAGGGCAACAAAAATGATTAGGGGACTGGAGCACAAGACTTATGAGGAGAGGCTGAGGGAACTAGGCTTGTTTAGTCTGCAGAAGAGAAGAATGAGGGGGATTTGATAGCAGCCTTTAACTACCTGAAAAGGGGGTTCCACGGAGGATGGAGCTAGGCTGTTCTCAGCGGTGGCAGATGACAGAACAAGGAGCAACGGTCTCAAGTTGCAGTGGGGGAGGTCTAGGTTGGACATTAGGAAAAAGTTTTTCACTAGGATGGTGGTGAAGCACTGGAATGGGTTACCTAGGGAGGTGGTGGAATCTCCATCTTTGGAGGTTTTAAAGCTGCGGCTTGACAAAGCCCTGGCTGGGATTATTTAGCTGAGGTTAGTCCTGCTTAGTGCTGCTTTGAGCAGAGGGTTGGACTAGATGACCTCCTGAGGTCCCTTCCAACTCTATGATTCTATGACTCCCATCAATGTCAGTGGGATTCATAAAACTTTTTAAAAATCTATCCCTATGGATCTGACACTAGAATTATGTGAGTTAATGTAACAATTTTCTATCTACCCACCTAAATTCTACTACAGTTACAGCTGGAAACAGTATTCCTCCTCACACTTCCTGCCCTGAACTATCTGTGCAGCATTGCTGTATTCTGTTAAACAGGATAGGGCTGTTTCGTTCACACAGGTTCAAGTGAACAACCCTGTACAATTTTCCTGGGAGGTTACATCATACTCAATCCTCTCCCTCTAAGAAGTCCCTTTTATTTCCTCCACACCAGTGCACTCTCTCCCCCATCCTCTTTGTTGCTGTTGTTGTTTTACTTTAGGTATCTTCATGGTGAGGACATCCCAGGGAAAGGTAAAGGACACTGTTGAGGATGAGAAGACTGAGAGGAAAGAGAGAGGTTTACATTCAACCAGCTCTGCAAATCAGTACTCAGCAGCTGAGCGGACAGTCAGTGGACTTCTGTGAGCATGTGCTGCATACACAAATGAATCAGACCTTGAATTCAAGGTTCACTGCAAATGGGAACGAGGTCTGCTGTCAGTATTTCATACAAATCTTTCCAGTGGCTGGAAAAGTGATTCCACTCTATTCAGGAGGCACTTTAGGACCCTTTGAGAGGAAAAGTGACATAGAAATGTAAAATACTATTGTCAAGAATATTCAGAGGTAAGTTCCATTACATTCTGAACAACCCATCTTGATCCTTGCTATTGCAGGTCTATCGTCAGGCTGGCTGGCCCTTTAAGGAAAGCTGGGCTCAGCCTTGCCTATGACCCCGCAGCTAGGACCCACCTGATGGTGATATGACAGTTTAAGGGTAATCGATTACCCCAGCCATGAAAAGGTCAGGAAAAGAATATATAGAGTGGAGATCTCAACTGAGGGGGAGATTGCAGAGGAAGCAGGATTCTCCTGTAGATAGAAGACCCCACAGGGAACATGGTCAGACTCCTGTGGGTGCGGGTCCTGAGATAGGGCTTAAACAGGCAAAAAGTCAGGGAGGAGGACCCAGAAGAAGCAGTACAGGCTCCTGTGAAGGAAAGGCCTGAGCTAGGGCCTACACAGAGCAGAGAGATCCCTAGGGGAAGCTGCCAGAGTACCTCGGGAAGGGAGGCAGTGAGGGAAAACCTGATAAAACCACAATCAACAGAGGAAGAACTCTGCAGGAGGAGCAGGTTAGGCACCGGAGCCCAAGAAGGGTGGAAGACCTGTGAGACCAGCACAGAAAGGAGAAGGTGGGAGGAACCAAAGGGTGGCTGCGTTAAGCACAGACTGTGGGGAAGCAGCACAAAGGGGCTCAGAGGTAGGAAGCAGACCCAGGAAACAGGAGCACAACCAAAGAGGCAGACCTAGCTGTGTAAAATACAGGGTCCTTGGGCTGGAACCCAGAGTAGAAGATGGGCCTGGGTTCCCTACCAGCCTCAGAAGAAGGGGCAGGCAAGCCCAACAAAGGTATAATGAGCTCACGGTGGGGCTGAATCACCCCAAAGGATGGGTCAAGGAATATCCAAAGAGAGAGACTAAAGGCTTTTTTGTATTAAGACTTTCAGTTGAACCTTTTATTACCGCAGAAGGGGACTAAATTTTATGTGACTTGACCAGAGGGCCAAGCTATGGAAGACCCAGCAAGAGGCAGATGGCCAACAGGAGGCACTGGAGTCGAGGATCCCTTGCTGAATCACATCCTGACACAAGGAGGAGCAACGGGTGGTGAGTATGCTACCTTACAAGGTCTTAGCATCAACATGTTAAATTAAGTTTCCTGTGTACTGAAAGGTCTAGGCACCCTGAGGACTGTTGATGACAACTATGAATTTCCTTGCTTTGGTGGGCGTCTAAAAAAAATAATGTGTTGTTTTTCATAGCAGGGTTTTTTTTTTTGGTTTTTTTTTTAAGATTCTCACCAGCAGGCCCAGACATTATAATTTTCAGCTGTGATTGAATTAGCTGTAGTTTTACCAATCCCTGATTTTAGTGTGAGAATAAGGAATTGTTGATGGACCCTTTGCAACAGCAGCTCTCACAGGACTTGCTATAATGAATTCACTCCACCTAAACAAGGTATTGAGACCTCCTACTTAGCACGTGTCAAGATTAACTTGATCTAAGTAAGCAATGAATAAATTCAATTTTAAAAGTATATGATGCTTTTGGCTAGTTTACCATTTTGCAACTGCAAGCCAGGAAGAAAACAGGACAGTGATATATGGGTCTGCTTGCTAGTTAGAAAGCATGACATCACTAGTGGAAAACTCAGCTGGATTAAAAGTGGAACAAAAGTGTGTAAATTAATGACTGTCCCAGATTCTGATTCCAGTCCAGGCTAACATTCAGTGTGCTTTGATTTAGTAGGGTAGGGATAGAGGGCAAGAGTGTTTTATAGCTGAAATATGCTCCTTCTAGACCAGTTCACTTTCTGGCACTTCTTTATAACCAGCACACACAAAAAATCAATGGAGTACTGGAAAGAATGTAAATTACAGTAAATCACTATTTGCTTGCGATTATCATCTGAAAAAGCAACTTCCGTTGAAAACCTTTCAGACACTTCCATTAGCCCCATAACTAAGGATTCCTGGACCATTTGTTTCCTTGTGTCTGTCTGAACAAAGGAGATTGGATTATGCACAGAATAAATTACATTCTTCATCTAGTGGCAAGGTAATTTTCTGGAATAAATTCTTGGAAAGCTTGAATGAAAACATTTTAAAATAGCATTTCAGGAACAGCAAAGTAATTTCCTAAACAGAATATTACAAATTTGGTTAGAGACCCTCTAGGAATATCATGCAGGATTTTCCCCTTCAATTAGTAAACTATTTAACCATTCAGTATCAAATTTTATCCCCCACATAGTAACATTTCATACCTGACTATGAGCCCAATTCCCATGCCATTATTTGCTGAACAATAAATTCCCTGGAAGGCAAAAGATACACCCTGACAGTTTAAAACACATAATCAACATTCTGAAGAGATCCCTCTTCCAGTACGTGCTTAGCTTTTGCACAAACCTCTGTTACAACTTCCTATCCATGAAAAAGACATGGCTTTGTATGGCATTGATACAATGGCAGTGTATCAGATTTAATTTAATATGCCGATGCTTATGACCTGCAATAGCGAGGAGCAAGGTGGAATCTTAGAATGTAATGGAACCTACCTCTGAATTTTTTTGATAATATTTTACATTTTTATATCACTTTTCAATACTTCACTTGGCTGGAAGCTAAACCTCAGATTTGGATAGAGCAAGGAGAAGCAGGACTTCAGAGAGACTAGAAAACTTTTAGGCCCCATCAACAGAAGGCAAAATGCAAATTTGCAGAACAGTTAAAAGAAATTAGGTTTAAATATGATTCCATGTGAAATGGTCTAAGTCCCAACCTAAATTAGAACACAGTGTTTAAAATGCTTTAAAACTTGATTTGATTTTATCTTCAGTGGTCAACCAAACCATGTTTAAATCATTTTACATGGAACTAATTGGAAAACAAGTTTTAAACTGGTTCAGTCAATGTAGTTTGATGCCTGCTACAGTAGATGGAAGTCTGATGGGGATATTTACAGTGAGGGACTGTGAAATGGTGTACAGAAAAGTACTGGTTGTGCATCGGAAGACCAAAAAAATTCAGATTATGAGACGTGACCATAAGAGAAGTCCCAGTCTTCTTCCACCTCCTGGGTGGATCCTTTACTTACAGAGATTGTGTATATTCAAATGCACTATATCAGCAGTTATGAACTTTTAGCTAAAAATGTGTATCTATCTGCTCATCCTCCCAGTATCTGAGCACCTTCCACGTCAAATCAATAGCAACAGCAAAATCCCTAGTGGAATTCATGGGCGCCTCTGGCACTTCTCTCTTTTCAATGTAAAAATTCCGCTCCATAGACATATGGGTATGTGTGCTGGCTCCACCTCAGTCCCTCTCCCAGTACTAGGGTGACCAGATGTCTCAATTTCATAGGGACGGTACCAATATTCAGGGCTTTGTCTTATTTAGATGCCTATTACCTCCCACTACCTGTCCCAATTTTTCACACTTGCGATCTGGTCACCACACCAACTATTGACAGCATGGCTAGTCTGTGACACTTCACCTGGAAGGAACTTACAGCTGTTCACTGTAGAGGTGTTTAGGTGGGCACAGTAACAGTAACTCATGGGATATACAGCATTCTAAGTTGTGACTGTTTTCAAGGGTAGTATGCTATGTTCAGCTCGGCAGCAATTCCGCAACCCCAAGCACATCCCATTGTCGCAGGCGCTGCTGCCTTTTGCTGGACTGTGACTGAGAGCAGTGTTGCTGGGGGATACACAATGCCATGGTTACACACCATATAGCTCTTTCCCCTCTACACAATGGCCTGGCCCATTTCCCTGATTTTCTTTTTAATCCACTTTGCTCCCATCCAGTCATCAGTCGGAAGAGGAACATAAGATGAAGACCAATACAAGCAGAATTCTTCATCAACAATTCTGAAGTGAAGGTGTGTACCCTGCTTGGGCCATGGAGCTCAACAGTTTTATACCCAGGACAAGCAGCATAGACGTGAAACACTGTCACCTATCTCCAACATTCCAAACCCTAGAATGAAACAGCATAACAGAGTATGTGCTGAAGATGGAGTTATTTCTTTATTTTTTTGGGTTTCCATCAAGAAGGTTTTATAAGAGTCCTCTCTTGGCTCTTGGAGACTACAAATTATAGCACGTCCTGCAGGGCTCTTTAAAAGTATCATTTTATTCCATCAATAATTCTATGCAACTGGAAAAATCAATTCCTTTTCAAATCATTTCATTCTAAAATGTTAGTCAAATTCTACCAAATTTGGATTTAACTTTTCACACATTTTAAAAACACTGAAACTGTTTGCATTATTTTGTCTGATGTTTTATAATCCATATTTTAAAACATAATTGTCCATAACAAGGGAAAAAAATCCGATCCCTAATTCATGATGCAGACTAATAAAAGGTCTTATTTTATTACTTAGAGTCCGTAAGTGAAAACATTGTCTAAAGAGCTCACCTTTTGCAGTGAAGAGGGCTACAAAAGTAGGAAAGCAAGATAGTGAGAATGCAATTTAAAATAAAACCATCAAAATGTAAATAGCCTCCCCAACAAACTGAAAGACAGCTCTACATACATACATTGAATTCATTTATAGTAATTTGGAAGCTCTAAGATCATTGAACAATAGTTTTTAAAATCCCTTCAGTCATAGCTCAGGATGAATGAAGAGACTAGAAGATGTGTTCAGTAAAACTATGTGATAAAGAGGATTGCTTTTGCTTAGCTATAGTACATGCTTCCAAACAACTTGCGAGAGAGAGAGCTATTTAAAGTTCACAATATCCGCTATACTGTTTTTATGTCAAAATCCTTCAGCCAGAATTGGCAAGCAAAGCACTGTGTGTGGGGGGGGAGAATTAGCCAAACTGCCAATACATGACCATGACATTGTTTAGTCTTTGCTAGTGAGGCAAGGACTTGTATAATTAAACATGGCCAAGTTTTTCTATAATAATATTATGGAATAATTCCAGCAATGCATTATTAATTCCAGTAATGCCTTATCCATTCATCAAGCTTAGTGCAATTTAGTTGTGACCATTATTTTTGTTTCAGAGCTCAGATCTGTAGTAAGAACACAGGAGCATGTACATTGAAGCCTTTTTATGCTGAAGATGCTGTCAGTCAGTAGTGCATAGCAATTGCTCTCAATCTCAACGATTGTAAAACTCAGTCCCTGTTGTTGTTTTTGCCAGCCAGAATCAGACATATTCACTTTCATAAGTGACTGGGACAGATAAGGAGAAAAGTCTTTTGCCAGGGAGCAACTCCAGGAGAAAACACAAAACAACAATCAGTGCAAAGTCCCTTTTTCAGCAAAAAAACACCGGCCTTGTCCTCACTGGGTCACGACAGCTGGTAGGTCTCAACTACAGGGGCTGCTGGAAATTATATTTCACGAAACTTTTTGAGGAACCAAAGGGGATTTAAAAAAAAAAAAGAAAGAAAAGGAGGAGGGGAAAGAGTCTTCAGCCGGTGACAACCCTGTTTTTGCTGAAGAAAACAGTACACCGCAGGAGAAGCTGAGCACCGTCAGAAGAATAAATATGTCACCTGACTATTGATAAATATATTTGTTTTGCACTGAGTTGGTACTAAATTCTGTAATTCACACAGGTATATGGTAGGTGAGGAGAAGTAAAATATAGGGGAGTTTGGTTTGATTTAACATGTTGAATGTGTGGTTTCTTACTTGGAACTGAATCTTTTCCTGACGAACTGTTGCAATTATAAGTCTTCATGTGAAAAACAATGCATTTCTCACCTTCTTCATAGTGCTGAGCAATAAAACCATTCTGTTAGTGTGTCTGATATCAGCTCTTACCTGTCAATGCTTGAAGCTATTATTTTGTTTGCTTCTGTTCTAATATCTGAAATTGGTGAAAACCTCTAATTTTGAGGTAGTATTTCTTTAAAATGGCTGCAAATGCTATATTAATTCCCATCCCCCAAACTAATTGAACAAATCTTCTGTTGACAGCAATCAAAAATACCGTTTTGAAATGGCCCATTTTCAATGTTTTGGTTTTTTTTTTATTTTAACACTGTGTTGTTTCTCTAGTGTGCAGCTGGGAGATTTTAGAGGTGGCACAAAGAACAGAAAAAAAGAGGTGGTTATAGGTAAGGGGTCAATCAGATTACCAGTGTGCTCTGATAAACTGTTCAGCAGGAGCTGATCAACCATTCATTGCAGTAAATGGGACTTGGAACAGAGAAACAAAACTAGCAACATAGGCTGAGATTCCCTCATATGCAGAGGGCCCACACAGAGCCTGTGCATCACTTACACCTCACCTCTGATTATTATTTTATATAATGTACTAGGAGCTTTACAGACATACTGGGCCTGATTCAGCAAGTACTTAAGCAGGTGCCCTACATTATACACTTGAGTTTACATTTTGATTTCAATGGGAACAGAGTTAGGCTAATGTTAAGCACATTAAACAGTGTACTGTGTCCTAAAACTGATAAATATTAATCATCATTACAAAATATCTACTTTAAACACATGGGATTATAAATAGGAAAATACAGACTGCAACTGCCATGAAATCATAAAAAAAAAAAAAACCCAAGAAATTTTCAAGGTTTAGGAAATAGATACTAAAAAGTGGTGTAGACTTTATCCAATGGGGAATTTCAGAGAAATGGACTGCAAAGTATATTGGTAATACCTTCTTCCATATCAAATGTTATCAAAGCTAAGGAGGCACATGTAACGTTAGCCTCATCCATCTTTACTTTGAGAAAAGTATTGTTAAAGAGTTGTTTAGAGTGTTAGCCACCAGAATAGCATGACTTCATGAGATTAAAATACTCAGGCAACTCTATGAAAGAAATCTATTCTCAGGATTACCTGAAGTGCCAACAGTTTTCAAGAAACACTAGATAAAGTAATGAATGTAGCATAAACATGCAAAACCAGTTAAAGCCTGGTTGGATTATTTTGGAATATAGAGGCTAGAGTATCTAGATGGGGAACTAGAATCACTTTAAACTACCTTTGTGTATACTCGTTCTTCCGGCCAATGAGCACGGATCTGGTCCCCAACATAAAACAGAGCAGCCTGATATTTGTTCTATTGTACACCAGTTGCCAATGGCCAATCTGAAAGCCAGGGATCACTGGGGCACAGCAGCATACTGGCCATGCCCTCTTTTTGTGGCCACACCCTCTCAGATGGGAAAAGTGTGATGTACAAGAAAACCCGCTACTGCCTGTATTTATTAGGCTTACAGATGTTTTGTTTCAGAAGATTACCACAAAGCAATCAGAGTATTTCATGAATCTGGGCCTATATTTACAATGATACTGTGAATAAAGCCAATTAGTTAACAGCAGTGAATTATTATATGGTACACTTCACTTTTTCTTTATCAAATTGTGTGAAGGGCACTTATGTATTTGTTCTAATTTTCTGCGTGAGAAAGAGGTAACGTGAAATTAGGAATAATATTTAATTACATAAAAACTCTGAAACTCTCTGTTTCTCACACTCATTACCTTTTAAGGGACAGACAATAATTGCAGGTATAACTTTTGTGTTTGCTGAATATTGTTGGAAATAAAATGCATCCCTGAATTCCTTGTACACAATAAATAAAAGAGATAGGGTAAACCAACGGTATAGAGGCATACAAATCTTTCCCAACAAGCAAGGAAAACAGGAGGCGTAAAAACCTCTGAAATGGGCTCTGAAGCAAGCTTTGAAAATACAAGATTACAGACATGCAGCAATTTAGGGAGCAAACAGCCTTTGTAGAATGGAGAATGGATGGGAATCTACATAGCAGTTAACTCTCAAACCTATTACCAGGCAATCACCTGTCACAGACAGTTTAAGTTTCCTTGGTCCTTCCTCAGCTCGGTGGGACGGACTAGATGACCACTTAAGTCCCTTTCAGCCCTACACTTCCATGATTTGTGGTTATTGCCTGATAATAAAGGCAATCCAGGACCCTAGGCACACACAGGGCTTTAGCCCTGTGGGCCTGCCTTGTGCTGTGACCTCAGCCTCACTTGGAGTGGTGATGGTAGGTGGATCACCCTCTCCTGCCCTCCCAGAAAGGTAGGGTCAGGCAGCAGCTTCGGATGGCCTCTGCCGCCTTCCTGGATTGGCAGCAGCCCCCTCCTCTCCCCTTGGGAGCAGAAAGGGTGTCAGTAAAGGCTCTGCCTCGCTGCCAGTGAGGTAGGGGTACCCACCCAAGGACCTAACCCACCAGAACAGGTGAAACTGTTTGGGTGGGTGAGTTGAGCATACTGTACTCTTATCTACCTGCTACTGGTTGGACAGAGTTGGCAGGGGCCCCCAGAGCAGTGAAGTTAACACTCTATAGAGATGCATGGGGCAGTTCTCACCGCTCAGAGCTATTGCCGCAGGCTCTCCACAGGCTCAGGCACATTGCTGTGCTGGTCACATTTTCAAGGTGTATGGGTGGGTGTATTCCTTTTTTTTTTTTTTTTTTTTGGGGGGGGGGGGGGGAGGGGAGGGGGGAAGGTTGCAACAGTAAGAGCTAAACGTTTACTGCTTTTTAAAATGAAAGATAAGATTATGATATAATTATGCAGCAGCAGGTGCTTGAGGCCTATACTATCTATGTCTTAGTCTGGCTCTCCCGAAAATGAAGCCACCAGGCTCTGCTGCTTTCCCTCTTCAATAAGGTCCGCCTTCCTAAGGGCCCCACACTTAAGCACATGCTTTGGTTTAAGCAAGTGCTGAAACGCTTTTCTGAATCTGGCCCCAATAGGCAGAATGGAATTCTGCCTAGGAAGAGAGTAAACATTCCCACTCTTACCACAAGTGTTGCAAGATCCTGAATGATGCTTGGGACCTCAGAGAGACTGCATCGGCAGCAGTACAGCACATCTAATCATCACAGACTGAGCTAGCCTTGAGGTCACTGGTTCAGCCCTGACTTAGAATAAACTGCAAATAGAATCACCATCACCACCATTTAGAGGCCTTAAATCCAAAACTAACAAGACTGACTCTTCCTGACTTATGACAGCTTGTGGGGTGGAGGAGTGCTGTGAGATTTAATTGATTGCTTCTAAAGCATTCGGCTGTCCTCTTTCTATATGTGAAAAGTTATTATTATAATACTATAAAATACTAGGAAAAAAATCAATGGAGCAGCACCTACTTATCCCAGGCTGAATTTGTCTCTAGGATTTTTTTCCTATAAGAAAGGTCAAATTTGATATTACACTTAGGAAATAGAATTTATGGCTCCCTTCCCACCCCCCAATTTCTTTCTTCTTGTTCTTGTTTTTTGTTCTTTTTAAAGTTGGGTTGAAACAAGGCCCATCATACTAAGGGAAGTTGTGGGGAGAGATTTTAAGACTATACTGTATGTCAAAGCATCTTTGATATTTAAATGCAAGAGTATAAAATAATTTGGACAAACAATGTTTGTTGTGAATGAGCTTTGTAATGCTTTATTACCATTAAATATAAATAAGAGACAACAATCCTGTTGTGAATTTTCTTCAACAAGAACTACAATACATAGGGAAGAAGGGTTACTAAAAATCAGTATGCCTTTCCAGCACTGTTGATAATCTCCAAAGCTGCAGGAAAGGAATTTACTACATATCGATACCTACAATGTGAATATTTGCTATATAAATATATACATATTTGTTATACACTGTGAATATTTGTTATACAAATACATACATATTTGTGGCTGTGTGTTATAATGAGAATTTATAATGGAATCCAGTACAGTTAAGAGCCACAATTCAGTTACTTTATCCTGCAGTGAAGCCTTTAGAAAAGGAGCAGTATAAAGGGATATTGCACCTGAATTTAATAAAGTAGGTTACTGTGAATGAAGCTTGTTAGTACACACTGTCAGTGAACTATGCTCTCATCAATCCAAGTAGATTTAGGGAAGATATATGTGTAAAAATATCACCACTATCCATATCTGCTCATAAGTATTCTCTTCTAACCCGCACATTGCTACATTTTAATGTCACTCCTGGAATTAAGCCAGTGCAGATTATAAAATCGTAGAATGACGGCAGTACAGAAAAGCAAGCAACACTGCATTAGCCCCTAAAGATAAGCCATGAAAAGTTCAGCTACATGAACATTTTTGTAGCTACGTGTCTCACTTTATCAACTAAATAATCAGAAGCAAGATCTGTGTCGTGTCTGACTGACTAGTTACATATGTGGTCAGGTGGGAGTATAGGAGGCAATAAACAACTCATAAATCAACATATGGGTCAAGAATATCATTTACCAGTCCATAACTTCCATGTTAACGCAAACAGAACATTCAATTAGCACAGTGCAAATTGTAAAACTGAAAAGAAAAAAAAACAAAAAAACCTTCCCTTGCCTCCCACCCAGAAATCTTTATAATTTTTTACTGAAACCCCACTGTCTTCACAGATGGCTTTTTATTCCTTCTGTATTTGTTGTTCTTTAGCCAAAATAAATATTAAATAAGAATAATAAATAATACATTAAAATAGATGTGCCACAAAAACTGAAAGTTGTTTTGTTCATTCAAGAATAAGTTCTCCTAGAATTAAGATGTAAATGGTACTATTGTTCTGGAAGCAGACTATAAAGAGTAGAATTGTATAGGATTTAGATTAAATAACTATTTATTCCAAAATGTATTCTGCTTCAAGAAATATGGAGTACTTATCATCATTTAAACAAACAACATCAAGTAATTGTTGCTTTAAAAATATCAAGTCAGTGAACACTGAAGTCTATACTTACATGTAAAAAGACAAAATCTAATCAGATAGTAGATTACCAAATTACAAGTGAAAAAATAGCTCAACTCCAAAAATACTCAGCTACTTGTCACCAGCCAATCAGAATGAAGAGTCTTAAAGATACTTAAGATCAAATTCTGCACTCAGTTATACGGGTGTAAACTGGGAGTAACTCCACTGATGTCATTAGTGTTCATCTAGATTTACAAAGGTATGAATGAGAGGAAAATCTGGCCTTTCAGGATCCTGAGCAAATCACCAAAGTTTAGTTATATATTATAGTATCCATACAACAGTCACAGCTCTAAGGATCCATAGTCTACTGAGGTCAATGGAGAATCTTTCCAGTAACTTCAATGGGCTGAGGATCAAGTCCCAAATTCAAGAAAGAATGTCCCAGCATTTCACATGCAAGGCTTCAGATATTAATGCTTTGAGAGGGTACCGTTGTGGTAAGGTTTCGGATGGAATGGAGAGGGAGCTGCTCGTTTCCATGTCCAACTTTGAGGACTTACCCCTTCCACACCCAGGTTCTCGGCCACCAAAAGACCAGATGATGTTGCGCAAAACAGAATTTTACCAAGGCTTTTATTATGGGTCACCTTTGTGCTTTCTCTCATACTGCTCCTCACTGCTTGAAAGAAGTATCCTCTAAACATCCATAAAGCTATCTATCTTTCTGCAAAACCCTCCTTAAAACTCTCCTTTGCTGTGGTGCCTACAAAAAAATTGACAATTCAGCTGCTGGTGCGCTGAGACCAGAACCGCTATGCTAACCAATATTGTCTCATTATTTCCTTGTACTCCCCCCATCAGAGTGTCTGCATCCATCTGTTTTCTTTTGTTTTATACTTAGATTCTAAGCACTTTGGGAAAGATTTTTGTTCTGTTTGTACAGCTCCTAGCACAATGAGGTCCTGGTCCATGACTAGGACTCCTAGGTGCTACACTAATACAAATAATAAATAATAAAAAGTTGCTCCCTTTTTTATATACTATTCTCTTTTTCTTTTCTAGTTCTCCAGCAAGAACTTCCAGTGACTGCCACGAAGCCTCCCCTATCTTGTAAAGCAAGGAGACAGACAGCTTCCATCTTGAAATAACCAGTGCAGTGGGAGAAACCATCTCTTTTCTCAAGAGTTACGATTGTCACTCCCTCCCAGACTCTCCAAGCCTAGCAACTGGAGAACAGAAACTGGGCCAAACAAGATAACATGTTTTATAAACTGTTAGACCATTAGGTTGGCCTGAGTTATTGGAGTTTAAATGCACTGAACTCATCTCTTTGCTTTTAAAAACATTTTGTAGAGTTCTGGGACTTTGATTCATGCCACCACTCACGGTTTAATTCACCAACTAAATAAAGTTCACATGGAACAGTTCTCTACCTCAATCTGTGTGGTGTTGTCGTGTCCCTCGTCAAGTAGTAGGTCTGTGAAGCCCCCGGGTTCTGAGGAATCCTGCCCCACGCTGGCTCTGTTAGTATCGACTGATTTGAAAGACTCTGAGTGCCTTTTCCACCTGTGACTGTATAGGTGTGAATCCACTTGTACGTTTTCCTCCACTCGAGGGAAGCTCTGAACAACTTCATAAAACACACCTGTTTGACAAAAAGAAAATAATAATAATAATGTAGGGGACAGATGATTATTTGTCCAATCAGCTATCAGCACTAATCACTTTGTTTTATTGACCATAAATGGCAAGTAATAGTGCTAATAATTATAAGATCTGGTTATTTCTTATGGAAGAGGCTTATAAAATTAAACAGAAGTTGATAATCTTTCTAAAGACTCTGTAAACAGTCCTGTTTAATTTAATAGAAAATTATATATCTGATATGAATTCTATAAAATGATTTTAAAAACTCTACAGAAAGAATTTCATTTTATTAAATTAAAAAGATTTGCATGATTTTTGCAGAACCCTACTAAATTTCTACAGACCACTGTTGTTTTCATCCCTCTCTATTTCATGCCTTTGGAAAAGCCTTTCCATCACAGAAGGATTGACATTCTCACTATTGACACTTCCATCTACCCAAGCGCCCCCTCTCCCCAAACCAAACCAAAAACCTGAAACAAACAAAACCAACCACCCTGATGAAAGCATACTGCAGGCAGAGTTTTACCCCCAAAAGGGAAGAAAAAGAACAAAGTCTGCTGTTGATTTTTTGTGGAAGGCATTCAGATGTTATGGTGATGGGTGGCAATTTAAAACCTTACAATAGATATTAAATACTGCAGGACTTCCCTATAAGATCCGTTTCAGTATAGAAAGCAAATATTGCTTGCTGTGTGACTAGTGACAAATGCTAATGTGAAGTCATTAGACACTGACAATGCCCTTAGCACAAATACGTAGTCTCATGTGATGTGTTTTATCCCCCTCCTTTTGGGCTTTACAAGTATACTTTTCCTCTTGCAGTGATCAAAAACACCACCATCAAAAACCTTTGAGCAGTTTCCACTTTGCTCGATACAACAGATGAGAAAAAATGCATTTGTTAGTTTACATTAATTGTATTTAATTTATATAACAGTACTTAGCATTTATATTTTGCTATATATCTTCAAAGGTCTGTACTGATATGAACTAATCTTTACTAAACCAATGTAAGGTAGGTAAGTAATATTATCCCCATTTTCTGGATGGAAACAACTGACAAGAATCTTAAGGATATACTAAAATATAATGTAACTGCTGTAAATGTACATGGTACTTTACCAACATAAATTAAGGCACAATCCCTGCTCATAGACAACTGGATTAGAACTCAGGAGTTTCTGATTCCCAATCACATGCTTAATCCATTAGACAGTGTTACCACCATATTAACACTACAAAGAAATAAAATATTCGCCCAATCCTGCAAAACATTTCTTGTATGAATAAGGATGACTCACCCAAGTAAGGCCTTGCAGAACTGGGTCCAGCATTTGGATTGGTTAAATAACATTTGTATTTGCATGGCATTGCATAACTGACCAGATGCAATGTAGTTTTTCATATTCCTCTGAAATATTTGATATGGTGGTAGGATTCATGAAGATCAGGAGGCAGGATATAGGAATAGGAGATTCACAGTCCCAGACACTTTGCTCATATTTTGTCTCTAAACACCATCAGAAGCAATAGTTTCAGTAGTCTGCATTGCCATGCAGGAGATCAGATTTGACCCTTATCCTCAGTGTCCTATCCCTTGGAACATGAAGGTGGGAGTGCTGTGCAGGCAGTGTATTCAGCTTTCCAGGGAGATAAAAGGTCTTTGGGTACTCAGTAGTAACCCTCCATCTGATTAAAGAGGAGGGATCCAAAAGAGACCTCAAGGGAAGAGGTACAGTAGAGATAAGGGTGGGGAAAGAATTTTCAGGGTCTTCAAAGAACAGTTACTTACCTTGTAACTGTTGGTCTTCAAGATGTGTTGCTCATGTCCATTCCCAATTTAGGTATGTGTGCGCGCAACATGCACCAGTGCCGGAAATTTTTTCCCTCAGTGTTACCTGTAGTGGCTGGCTCTAGTGCTCCCTGCAGCAGCGTGCACATGCGCCCGAATATAGGCGCTGCCGGTCCCCCCCGCCTCTCAGTTCCTTCTTACCAGAACTCCGAGTGAGGGGAAAGAGGGTGTGTGTGGAATGGACATGAGCAACACATCTCGAGGAACAACAGTTATGTTATTTCTTCTTCGAGTTCTTGCTCATGTCCATTCCCAATTTAGGTGACTCACCAGCTGTGTTCCTGGTGGCGGGTAGGAGTTCATGAGGAAGAGGTGCCGTTATCTGACGGCCAAGGTGGTGCCAATTCAGAATATCTCCCAGTGCCGCATGGGGAGTCGTGGTGCTCCAGTGCCGGCGAACAGCACAGAGATCCTGAACGTTGGCTGTGACGGGACCGGCTCTTGTCCTTAGCTTTTTTTAAGGATTGGCAGAGTGGGGTCAAAATCCTTGGGAAGCGTGCCAGGATTCCTGTGACCTGTGCCATTCTGAGGTCTGGAACTGATTCTCTGATGTTCAGTGCCAGTCTTCCAGGGACCAACGGTGGGAGGACAGTCTATTAATGTGTTGGCCTGGAGAGCGTGGTCTCCTCTCCGGGGACCAGCTGCGCACTGGCGAATGGTGCCTGGGAGACGGGGACTGTTGGGCGGACCTCAGTCGGCTTTCCCCTTGACACGGTACCTGCCTGTGTTGGTACCGAGTCTTTGTGCGGTCTGCCGTCTCTCAATGTTGGCCCAGGGGGAGTTGGCGGGGGCCCAGTGAAGGACCCTTTGGAGGTGGAGGAGGTTGGCGGCCCAACATAGGTCTCGCCTGGTCTCTTGTGACCTTCTTTGCTTTGTCTACCGGTGAACTCCCTCGCTCGGTGCACGTCTTCTTTGACCTCTTTTTTGGTACCGGAGATAATGACCAGTGCCAATAGGATGAAGAGGGTGCCAGCGGGGCACTCTGTGCTGAGTCTATCGTGCTCGGTGCCGAGTCCGATCTACCCAGCTGCGACACCAGCCTGAGTGCCAACTCCATAAGGATGGCCTTAAACCAAATGTTCCGGTCCTTTTATGTCCGTGAGCGAAAACTTTTGCAGATCTTGCACCTCTCATGGATGTGAGCTTCCCGTAGGCACTTCAAGCATCTTTGATGTTGGTCACTCCTTGGCATAGGCTTCTTACAAGAAGCGCAGGGTTTAAAACCCAGGGAATGGGGCCTGTCCCCACCCTGAGAGTCTGTCTACTACAAAACTATAACTACAATTAACAGCAACTATATACACGAGAAAGAAGTAAAACCACTGGGTTTTGAGAAAGACTTGCGAAGCAAGAAACATTCCATCACCGTCACTGGCAGTAAGAAGGAACTGAGAGGCAGGGGGACCGGCAGTGCCTATATGCAGGCGCATGTGCGTGCCGCTGAAGGGAGTGCTAGATCCGGCCACTATGGGTACCACTGAGGGGAAAAAATTTCTGGCACCGGTGCATGTGGCACGCACACACACCTAAATTGTGAACGGACATGAGCAAGCACTCGAAGAAAAAAAATTATTAGGCAAATAATTTCCATCGCTCTTTCCCCTTGCAGCGACTCTCTGAGTTGAGAAAAATGACAAATCCATAGCTCTAATACGTAATAGGTACAGCTTCCTGCTGACACTTTAGAGGAAGTAAACAGAAAACTAGCTCTCAAAAGGTTAAATGAGCAATAAGTAATCCCTGCATTTTAGTATGTAAGGAAGCTGGGGATGGGGGTGGATCTACCAGCCATCACCTCTTGCAGAGCAGAGTCAGTTGCGGTAGTGACAAATGTTATGACAGACTTTAGGCTGCTGTATAGGCTATTTTGGGACACAAGCCAATAAAGTGCTGAGCTTCTCCTCCAAGATCACCCTCATCTCCCTGGAAATTAACATGAGCTGAAGGTGCTCAGCCCCTGAAAGAATCTGACCTTTAATGGCCATTATTTTTAAAGCAAAGTAGTCTCAGGCCTTAGCCATCTCCAGAAACCAACTAATCACATTGCTTTCTTTTAGTCAGTGACATTTACAATCCTGTTTCACTGTGTTTTCTGTAAGGCCTAAAACACTTGTCTTCAATAAACTGTTTCCGATTTCTTTGTTTTATCTAGCAATCAGCTGCCAGAGGTGGACAGCTCAGTAGCTGAACTGACCCATTCCTTCAGAAAGCTTTATCAACTGCCAGTCACAAATCCCTTCACAGCTACCCTACTTGCTTCACCTTAGAGGAGCTCATCAGAATATTAAGGGTAATATGGCCTCAGGTCACACAATGCTGACAAATATGACAAACTTAACAGATTCAATCAAAGATGTGTGTTAGTGCCTGCACTATGAATCAGTGACAGTAGGATTGAAAACACCAAGTTACTATATCTGTAAGTACCCTTATTTGATAACAAATTTCTGGAGAAAAAAGCAGAGGTGTATGCACATGTGCGCACACACACACAATTACACTGGGTCAAAAATCACATTCAGTACAATTACATCAGGTTACTAATATAACAACTGAATTTAACATGGTGTATTTTCATAGGCCAGGTAATGCAGTGCGTAAATACAGAGTTTCCTATTTGAAAGTCCAGGGTTAAGCCTGATTTCCAGTTTTTGTTCAGATTTAACTATTTCGGTTAGGAATGTGATTTTCTACTTAAATAGTTAAATTGTTGTAAACTCATGCCAGGGCTACACTACAGACTTCAGCTAGCATAGCTGTGTCAGTAAGGGGTGTAAAGAGCTGTGATCCCTGACCAACGCACTCATGCCCGTAGAAGCCCCTAGTGTAGACACATTATATTGGTAAAGCTGCACTTGTATCAGTATAGCTTGTTTCACTTACGGGGGTTGAGTTTGTTATGCCAGTACTAGAGGCACTATGCCAATATAGCATACTAGTATGCCTATACCAGTAAAGCACTTCTAGTGTACATACAGCCCTAGTGTGGACATAGTTATGATGACACAAAGGTGCCTTCCAGAGCTAGAGTTCATTATCATTCCCTTACAAGAATACAGATATAAGGCCAACAATACACACCAATATAACTAGAGCCCTGCAAATCTGCAGCTATCTGCTTTATATCTGCATATATCCGTATCTGTGGATGCGGATATCTGTGGACCATGTTTGCAGATCATGGATCAGATGCGGATACAAATTTTGTATCCGCGCAGGACTCTGAATATAACTGTGTCCACACTAGCTCTGCCCGTATAGTTAAAGCAGTAAAATTTGTGCGTGTGGATATGATCTTCGGCATGAAGTGAGTTTTGTGATCTCTCAGCCTTGCCTGTAAGGGCTTTTCATTCACATTACAAAACTACTGCAAAATTCAACTTGATTGATCCAGGATTGGCAGAGTAGGGGTGCTCTAGGTTAGGGCTGAGGTAAAAGAGCATTTTCCTAGGCATCTGCCTACACTTATTACTGTCTCTAACTACTGTTGTATCACATTTCTACATGTGGTAAACTCCACCACATTATTTTAATGTTTGTTCTAAAAGCAACAGCCAAAAATAATTTAAAATGGCCCTTTCTAACCAAATATGCAAAACAGCATCCCTCTTCATGAGTCTCCAATCTTGAGGAAATGATAAACAGTATCACTTTCTTGAAGTGAACCAAACAAATTGATTGTTTTCTGTCCACTGTATGTAAATGTAAAGTTAATTAATCACTGATGGAAATCAATTAGATCACTGATAATGTCTTCTAAGTTCTGGAGTCAGACAACTCAGGAAAAATAAATGTGCAGAGCCTTAGAAATGCAGCTCTTTCCCAGGTTAAAGCTATTGCATTTTTCTTTGTGAATGCTGCTAACGAGTTGCTGATGTAAAGAAGAGCAGCTTACAGTAGTTCACCCAATTGGCCTGCAGAAGAACATGTCATTCAATTCAAATAGAACAGGGGTGTGACACTGGCAAATTAGGTGCCAGCTCATGCCAAGGTCCCTGGCCGTCATTAACACTGACATGAACAGCTGGGAACCTGTCTGGCTCACCTGTGAGTTAGTATTGTTAAAACAGATATTAGAGTTATAAGAATGTGTTTAGTCTTCATGAAATGCTTATAGGATGCTGCATGAATTAATCTTACTTATAATATCTGTATACCATGTTATAAGGTAACGTTTTAAGTGCTTGCTCTGCAACTATAAAAATGTTTGCTAGGACTTTGAACCCACTGTTAGGGAAAATGGCATTGCCAAAAAGTAAATACTAATTTACCACAAGAGGCGTTATCTCCTCCCCAACAAAAGAAGGCCTATAGACACCAGAGAGTCATTTTGGAACATCAGAGGACAAAAGACTGTTGATTGCTTCCCCCACACTCCTGAAGAGGGTACCTGCACAAGGCCGCATCCCATCACAGCTTGCATGCTGGGGAAAGGGAATAAAACATCCCTGTTAAGGAGAAATTGTTATCCCTATGCTGCTTGAAATCTGAGGGGTGAAGATTTCTAAGCGCGGTTAGCTCTAATTAACATATAAAGCTTCTATATTATAGCAGCTATCATCTTTTGGAACCTAAGACTCTCTCATTTGTGTGTGTATGTTTTCTTGCTTTAACCTTGTAAATAACTCTCTCATTTCTTTTTCCTAGTTAACAAACCTTTAGTTAGTTTGTTATAGGATTGGCTGTAAGCTTTGTCTTTGGTGAGAGATCTAGGGTGCACTTGACCTGGGGTAAGTGACTGGTTCTTTGGGACCAGGAGTAACCTGAATATTGATTCATTTTTGGGGTGGGGCCATCTATCACAAAGGCAGGCTTGCCTGGCTGGCAAGTTACACTGGAGTGCACAAGAGGCCTGTCTGCGATTCCATGTTAAGGCTGTTATAGTGCTTTGGTTGGTGTAATAAAATTATAGAACATTCAGTCAGCTTGGGGTTTGTGCCCTGTTCCTGGACAGTCTGCTCTGAGGTTGGCACTCACACTTGTGAGTCACTCTGGACAGCTTGACAGCACTCAGCTGTAAGAGGATCTGACTAATCGTAACATCATAACAGAGGCAAATACAGGTAAGTGGTAATTTGTCCAACCTGTATGAGTAGAGAAGCAGAGCTTAGCCTTTACATCTATTCAAATTGGAACTTCATTTATAAAAATGGCCTTATATTGCATGTGAGTTGCAGATGACATGTTGCTTGTTATACTTCTGTCACTACCACACAAGTAGCATGATATGAAGTTCTAAACAAATGCTATTTACTCCTGGGGGAATTCTGTGCTAAAAATTCTTCATACAATATTTTAAAATGCTGCATATTTTATTGCTCAAAATAACACAATATAATCAATCCAGTTTCAATTATTTTGGTAATTTATTTCAAAATACCTGACAGCAAGTATGTCTATAACAATACAAACAGCGAAAAACATTCCTCCAGGAGCAAAGAGTTAAAGAAACCCCTAAGACAACCCAGTTCCTGTTTCTCTGTTATGTTTCTGCTAGTTGGGCTCATCTTGGTGGAAAACTCTGCCCCTCCAGTCTTTTAGTCGATTTTCGTTTTTTCTTTCTGCCCCCATAGGGTTACCACATAGTTTCCCAAATAGAGAACACTACTGGGGGAGGGCAGTGGCATACTGTAGGTCTCCGGCGCTCGGGGCCCAAACCTACATTTGCAGCTCCCCAGACCTGATGCATCCCCTCTGCTCCCACAGGGCAGGAGGGGTCCCGGCACTGCCCCCCCAGCTGCCCTGTGGAAGGGAGGGTCTGTACCTGCAGGGTGACATGAGGCCTGGGGAGGGGGCAAATGCAGGTTTGGCTCCGCACTTACCTGCCGCATGGGACCCGCCTCTCCTGCTCCAGCCCCACAGCCCGGCGCCAGCTTGGATGGGGCAGTCTCAACTCGCAGTCTGTGGGGGCAGGTCCAGGCCAGCCCTTCATGATGTGCAGGGGGTGGGAGACTCAGAAGGGCCCCCCTCGCTATGCCACTGTCTGTGGGCCCGTTTCTCGCTTGCCCCCACTGCCTCCTACTTTGGGGACGGCGGGGGCGGCTGGGAGCCCTGCGGGGGTGGTGGGGTATGATGGGCTCTGGTCCTCGCGGCTCCCTCATTGTGCCCAGCGCGGGGGCGGAGGGGCCGGGAGGACACTTGCTGCTGCAGCGGGAGCTCTTGGCTGCCGGTGTAGTGCCAATAACCAGGACCAAGATCACACTCTGGGACCTAGGTCTGGAACGGTCTCAAATTCTGATACGTCCTAGTTATCAATTCTACACTCTGTATGGCTGCAGGGCCTTGGCCACCTGCGACAGCAGGGGGCTGCTCCTCCTCCAAGGGCCCGGCTGGCGCCCCCCCTCAGGCCGGCACCCGAGGGCATGGCCCCCCTCGGTACGCCACGGGGGGAGGAGGAGCTGGATGGGGTGATACAGTTATGGGGTTTTAGAGGGGGCAGTTGGGGAGTGCAGGAGGGGTGTGTATTTGTACTGGGAGAGAGTATTTGGAAAGTGCTGAAAGAGTTATTGGTGGGGTGTCGGAAGGGGCTTCGTGGGGTGCCCCTGCCCAGACACCTGCATCCCCTTCCCCCCCAAAGCTGAGCCATAGGGCACCCCCTGGCACAAACACCCACACCCGCTCCTCCCCGAGCCCAGCCATAGGGCGCCCCATGGGACAAATACCCACACCTCCACCCCTCAGAGCCCAAAGATGCAGATGGAGAAACAGCCTGATGCTGGTCACATTGGGCTTGCATGGAATTTTTTGCACTCTGCCTCCTTTCTTCAGGGTGTGTCAGGAATTACTGATGCCCGGAATCCTCCAGCTCCGTCTCCCTCCCCTCTGGCAGCGTTCTCTGTTTATAAGCTGGGGAGTTGGGCTCTACTAGGTCCAGTGACCCATAGTGGCGGCCAGTAGCTCTGCAGCATCACTTCTGTCGGAAAAAATGAAATTCTGCACAGAACATTAATTCTTTGTAAGTTCTGTATTACCCAGTGGTACAGAATTCCCCCAGGAGTAGCTATTGTATAGTAATGTGTAGGAGCAAGTGAGATTAACAGCAAACAGGTTTATAATAAACACATAAGTAAGGGCACTTTTTCTCTCATGATTTAGGTGTTGTCCTTGAAGTCTGCATAAAATTAGAAATAAAAGTGATTAGGTCTGCAGGTCCTTTCCCTCTTAGGTTGAGTTCAAATTAATGTTTGCAAGCTGTGTTTGAGAGAAAAGGCGAGACAGTTGAGAGTAGGAGAGGGAAACAAATCTATACAAGCTTTCACTACTCGGAGATCAATCGTAGTTAATTAATAGTTTGTCAGTGAGCTCAGGAACACTTGTGGTTGCCGTTGATCACTTCAGCCCACACTAGTCAATGCGATCAATGGGAATTAGTACAAAAGGGTTTTGAGGAACGTGCATAATTCACAAAACCTGGAAAGGCCTAAAGAAGATATTTTAGAAGGAAATGGAAAAAGAGAAAATAAATGACTATTATAACAGCTCCCAGCTGGACCCTGTGATGTTAAATAATCACGCTAAGACCAAGGTGCTTGAAAGAGATCCTCTTTATTCTGTGTCCCAGTTCCCCCATTGACTCTGCATAACACAGCATACACTTCTGCAGCACATCTCCCTTAGACTTCCTGCATAGGAAACTAAACCACTGAAAGGTACCCAATATCAGAACTTTGTTTTGTAGCCAAAACTTAACACTTAACAACCAACATTTATATAAACACACACTCCCAAACCCTCATAACCAACTTACTAACTAAACTTACTAACAATGTTCAATTAATTTTTGAGATGTCTTGCACTATCACTTGGACTTGTGGGTCTTCCTTGAAATATCAGTACTACGATTGTGTGGAGGCAGTAAATCCATTTGGCTGACAGTTTAATGTCTGCGGGCTCAGTTGCCCTAAACTGTTGTAGTTGTCTGAGAACTTCTCAGGCAAAAAAGACAAGCTCAGTTGTGCCCCCTATCTCCCTCTGTTTTGGAAAATAGTGAAAGCATTCCTCTTTCCTCCTTAATATATGTCTATCGGGAGTGACAACCTCCTAAGATTGTGAAGCAACCCCGCATAATACCACTGCTTGTTGTGACCATTGATTTCCACACAGATGCACACTAAATCATGTTCATTAAGTGGTGGCAGCTCCTGTATCCCCTGATCAGATTTTTTCCACACTTCTTGTCTGGAAAGCTAAACTACTTAAAAGTTCTCAGTATCACATAGACCTCTCCTCTGCCCCTCAGGTATTTGTGTTAAACTTGGTCTTATATAGACTTCTACACTCACAAGGGAAAAAGACTTAACTTGAGAAAGTAAATAAAATACACACACTCACAAAGAATTTAGCATTACAGATACAAAATTATGTCTATATCTGGAACAAATGGGGAGCCTTAGCTACAACATGGCTAGCTAACAAGTCTTTCAATGTGTAAACCTTCAGCTTAAGAAGTATTAAGAAGGCTTTTCAATTGTGTTATGCTAACTTTATTGAAAGCTACACTTTTTCATCTCTCAGGAGATAATCTCTGCAGCTGCTATGTAAACCTGAGAGTTTGGCTGGTAGATAGGCCCGCCGACAGGGGTCAGGAAGGCAAAAGGGGCAATTGCCCAGGGGTGCAGCAATTTTAAGGGGGCCTGGTGATTTTAAAAAGGGCCCAGCCCATGGGGGGTGGGTGAAAGCTTCCCCTTGGGGAAGCTAGCTCCCCATCCCGCTTCTTTCACCCGTTGGCCCCGCCCACAGTCCATCCCCACTACGTCCCAGGTCCTGCTCGCCACTGTGTTCCTCTCCAACAGCCCACCTCCCTGCTTGGCTCCCCTCTCTCTTCCACACCCCCTTTCCCTGCTTGGCCTCCCTGCAGCTGTGCCCTCCCCATGCAACCTACCCACCATTGCTCACGGTGTGTCCCTCTCTTCTCTTCGCCCCCCCCATCCCTCCTCCCCTTCCCTGCTCAGCCTCCACCCTGCCCCCTGCCCCTCCCACCCCACACACACACACACACACACACACACACACACACACTGTCACTCGCCGCTTGGGGAAAGGGTGGGTGTGGAAGAGAGGAGAGGAATCGACTGATGGGGAGGAGGGATATGGCAGTGAGTGAAGCGGGCCAGAGGTGGGGCTTGGGTGGAGTAGGGGTGGGGCCGTGGGTGGAAGAGGCAGGGCGGGATTGTTCTGCCCTGAGACCCGAAATTCCTGTCAGTGGGCCTGCTGGTGGGTCTGTGTAGTTTTCATGTAATACAGAAATTGCCAAATAATATTAACCACTTATGAGTTAAATGATTAATATAATCAATGTTTTCGTAATTGTTGGAAGTGTAACCAGACTATTTGTTTTAGAGATGTTTACACGGAGCACTTTGTAAGCCATAAGTACAAATTTGAACACAAATAAAAACAAACAGTTCATGGGGAGGAAGCCACGTGATTGCAATAGGGTCTGAAGCTCAGGTTCTCTATTTTTCTAAATCCATTCTGAAACAAAAAGAAAATTGCAAATAAGTAAATCCCAAGTACAGTGGAGAACCTTGATAAGTGAGACAGCTATGGCTCAGTGGAACCTTAGTGGGAAGTTTTGTTTGTATGAAACTATTTCAAGGTAAAGACCTAAGCTTTGGCTTGGAGAAAGCCTGTTCTGTAAGAAAGAGAAGTAATCAGGACTTTACTGTTAGTGATATAACCCAAGGAACAAATTATTTTGACACAACCAAGGTAGCCATAATGTTTATAAGACAGTCAAATGTTTGTATTTTTCCATGAGGTTTACTAGGGATTTCTGTAATGTTTTGGCATATCAGAATTTCAGCATTACACTTCTGAATAACATGCTTTAATTTCATTTCCTGATTGCATCTATGTAGGCCAGCTATGCAATTTGACTAACTTCATAAATATACCATAATCAACAGGATTGTCTTTTTAAAAAATCCCCAAAGTCATTCACGTGACAGTGACAGACCAGGTGCCAGCTCTGGCCAAGACTGTAGGCATCAGCTGAGCACTGGTAACGTCATAGCTGGATGCTAAACCAGCTCACCTATATATTAGCATTGTTCAAGATAAGTGTTAGACTTGTAAGAATGTGTTTAATGTGTAGACTGTAAAATGCTTGTAAGTTGCAGCATGCATTCATTTTATGTGTAATGTCTGTATCCCATGCTACAAGGTAAAATGTAAGTTTGCTTTATAACTATAAAAGTGCCACTCTGAACTTGTTAACCTAGGCAGGTTCCCACTGCCCATCAAGAAGGACTATCAACATTAACGGGTTATTTTGGGACAAAAACTTTATTGATTTCCCCATCCATTCATGACGAAGTTATATGCAGCAGTGCTCGTCTCATTGGTTTGAACTCTGACAAAAGGGCATATAAAGATGCTCAAAAGAAGAAAGAGTTATCTCTTTGCTGTTTAGACTCTTACAAGGGCTGCAGCTAAAAAACAGAAGTGGAGATCCCCAGGGCCAAGCTGGATTAACCCTAAAAGACATTCAGTGGACAGTTTACTACATCTGGGTCACCTTTTGAAACCATGGACTGTAACTCGTTTGTGTATATATGTTGCCTGCTTTAACCTGTAAATATCTCTCATTTCTTTTTCCTACTTAATAGATCCTTAATTAGTTTAATATGGGATTGGCTATAAGCTTATTTTTTGGTGTGAGATCTGAGGTACAAATTGACCTGGGCTAAGTGATTTGTCTCTTGGGACTGGAAGCAACCTGAATATTTTGTGATCTATGCCTGGGTGAAAAGATAGACTGGGACTGTCTGTGACTCTATGGTAATACTGGTATAGTACTTCAAAAGTTCACATTTGTTACTAGATTGGTGAAATCTAATTATAGAACTTACCACCAATTTTGGGTGTCTGCCCTGCTTTCTGACAGTCTGTCCTCACGGTCGTGAACCAAAGAGCATGACAATTCACACCTCAAAACATTATTAAGGGATTTGTGAGAAATAATATTATACTTCTCAACCTGCTATGGCCCAAAAGTCAGAAAGACCAAATATGAGAGAGAAAAAAATTATTCACTCAGGAAATAGAAGACACTGTTGGATGCATTCCTTTTAAGAAATGTTAATAACATTAGTTTCATGATTTTTTATCAGATATATATTTTTTTAACTGTGAAAGGGAGGGGATACCAAATTTCTGTGAAATATAGATAAGTTTGGGACCAAAATGAGTGACATTCCTCACAAATCAGGGAAATTTTGAGAGGTACATATACTATATCCATTACAAAACATGAAAATTCCTATTTAAGGATTAATCAATTACAGTACCAATACACAGCATGATTCCACTGTGATATTATAGAATAGTACTCCAATAAGTCTCAGTACTGGAATTCCCACAGGGAATTCCCACAAGTTTTACCTCATCTTATTCATACTCCGTTCATGTAATTTTTCTGTGTCTTTGTGTAACTATCTTTGCAGTTTAGAGAAATTCATACTTCATGTGAGTCAAAGGGAGGTTAACTGAGTAAGGACCTCAGGATCTAGTCCTTTAGGCCCCAATTCAGCAAAGCACTTAAGGATGCATTCAACTTGAAGCATGTACTTTAGTCCACCGCTATTCAACAAATCACATAAGTACACATTTAATTTTAAACATGCGCCTATCTTTGTCTTTTTCCTTTTAAAAGAAAAGCTTGGTTGGGATCAGTTTTAAGAATCTTTTAATTATATTGACTGCTTGAACAAAGTAATGCTTGATCCCGCTCCCATTGAATTCAATATCAGAACTCCCATTGCTTTTTAAGAGAGCATGACTAAGTCCTTGCAGTGGTCAGCGTTAAGTCACTGTTTATCAACAGATAACTGTTATCCCACTAGGGTATCTGATGATAAGATAGGATTATGATAATCAGAGCTATCACAGTTATAGTTCTATGCTTAAATAGCAAGTAATAGTGCTGTGTCATCTACTAATGTGTGTTAGATGTTGATAAAGTGTGACTTTTTAATGCTAGCCCAGAGGATAGTACACGTTCTTAAGGCCTTCTATAAAACTTTGGGCAGCCAGTTCTCATCTTTTTAATATTACTATATCTACTTGTTCATTTTACAAATCTATCCTAGCTATTTAAGTGATTTCTGCAGAAATAAAGTAAATGTCAACTAAGATTCATGTCTAATACAAAGTTATTATCAACTATAATACGTGCTACTTTGCGGTTATAAAATTAGTGACATACATTCAGACTTTTTGTCCTTTGCAAGTTGAGTCCACACACAAGAAGTAATTTTAAAGTCACATCAGTTAGGTCCCAATGAACATGTTAAATCTTTGAGTCAGAGTTTCATCTTCATCAGAAATATGACTCTTACAGTTCATGTTTCTTGTCCAGACTAAACTACTGTAATAAAATTTTATGTTTCAATTTGTCTCTGAAAATAGTATTAGTAAATTAAAATGGGTTTAGGCATTTACAATAGTAATATTTTAGCCTTTGACTGCCACAAACTTATGTAATGTTGGCTGAAATAACATCAAATCCCAGCTAGCCTTCTTATCTCCAATTACATCAACAAAATCATTCAACATATTCCTTAACTGAGCACAGCAAAAATTCATAACTGGCCCTGGTTTATTATTTATAATTTGTATGACCATGTACCTAGGTGCTTTAGTCATGGACCAGTACCGCATTGTGCTAGGACAGTCCCTGCCCCAATGCACTGATAATCTAAGCATAAAACAATGTACAACAAATGGATACTGACAGATGAGGGACTACATGGAAACAATGAGACAATATCGGTCAGCCTGATAATCGGTGGTGTTAGCACACGACTGGCCTAACCACTATCAAGTATTTTGTAGGCATCATGGCAAAGGAGAGTTTTAAGGAGAGATTTGAAGGAGGACAGTGAGCCTTTCATCACATTGTCCTGCATATGTATTTCACTTCCTTTTTCCACACCAGACATTTAAAAGTAAAGCCTCATTCTAGGAGGTGCTGGAGCTATGTGAATTGAAGGCAGATAGCATCTCACCATACCAGGCCCTTAGATTGGAAGCACTTTAGAGCAGGGACTTATCTTTGTTTGTTGTTTTTATTTTGTCTGTAATGTACTTAGCACCCTGTTGGCACAGTAAAAATAGAATAATAATTACATTAACAATGGATAGTATAATCTTTTATTATCACCCACTAATTTTTGTGGTGAGATTAAAAACTCATTTTGTGAAGAACCCACAGAGAAAGAAGACTGCAATGATTTTAGTCTAATCTTTGTTTACAAAAGAAAAGCTCCAATAAGCTTAGCTACTAGATATGATAAAAACCTAAAAACATGCCAGAGTGCCTTTCAGCTACTATTATTGATCACAGAATCATTCAATTAAAGACATGTTGGACTGGAAGGGACCTCAATAAATCACCTAGTCCAGTCCCTGGCATTGAGGGAGGACTAAGTATTATCTAGACCATTCCTGACAGGTGTTTGTCTAACCTGCTTTTAAAAACCCCCAGTGACGGTGAGTCCACAATATCCCTAGGTAATTTGTTCCAGCGCTTAACTGCCCTTACAGTTAGGAAGCTTTTCTTAATATCTAACCTAAATCTCCCTTGCTGCAATGTAAGTCCATTGCCAGATATAGTAATAGGGTCCCTAGAGTTAATACAAAACAATTAGTCAAAAAAAACATTCCAACAAAGAGGCTCACTCTTCTTTTGTTATAGATTTCATCTGTTGCAAACTGCTATGAGTCTATTACATCCCTCTCTTCACCTCACAATTTATTGGTCTTGGATGGCACTTGGAGGAAAGCTTTACATACAACTGTATGATTCTTCTAAACTTCTCTAAACTGGATGAAAGAATCCACCATAAGAAAGACAAAGACAAACAAATTCAGACAAAGTTAAA
This sequence comes from Emydura macquarii macquarii, assembly GCF_026122565.2. Lineage (NCBI taxonomy): Eukaryota > Metazoa > Chordata > Testudines > Chelidae > Emydura > Emydura macquarii. Next base: position 39,412,595 of record NW_027132559.1, on the reverse strand, counting down.
GAGAAAGAGGAGTAGTTAACTGACCTCCATTCAATCAAATAGACATTAAATAATCAATATTCTTGAAGAAGGCAGCCTCCTCTTCCTATCCCTTTTTCCCTCTCCCTCGTTCCTAACATACAGAGTGATCAGACTTGCATTCTAAGGGTGATTAATAGCATTATTGATTTAACTAATCTCAACCTGAATATGAAAAATCAATATCTTCTTGTTGTACTGAATAGTGTTGTCTTTTCCCCTAGAAATTTTACATCCAGTTATCTGTATTTTCCTCTCTAATGTACAATTAGTGTACATTAATATTTGCATTCCACATGAAGAGATTTCATATGCATTTCACCAGTGGTGCAACAGATTGTTCTGATATTGTTGGTCACCCAGACATTCAAGTATACAATTTATGATGGATGATGTTTGCATATAAAGTCAAAAGAAAGCATGATGTCAGTAATATTCTCTATTTTTACATTTTGTATTCCATCTCACAATACACAGTTTTACAGACGGCAGCTGTTGTTTTAATCTTTTTCTTGTGAGTTATCAGAGCACAGCATAGAAAAGCAGGAAATTAACCTGTTTTAAATTAGCTGGTTTTTTTATTATTAGTTGTAGTAATAACGGAAAAAAAGTTATGCTAATTTCTGTCTTTTCAATCAAAACTTTACTACTGTGCAGTTAAAATTAAGCCATGGATGTCATTCTGTATGTTTGCCCAAAAACTACAACATTAAAAAAAATAAGATTGAGGGGGAAAAAAACCCTGACCCATTACAAAAAACAGAAATATTATGAAATATTCTATTTATACACACTTCTCGCTTTCTCAGTCTGGATCTGAGGTCTTTCCAGAGAATGCTAATACTAACTTTACCTTATTTAAACTCATTGTACATATATTGAGAGACTTTTTTTTCTAGTCAATTATGGGATCATAATAAGTTTACCAAGATCAGACACTAACATTGAATGGAGCTCACTAGGGTAGGTCACATTAGACTCAACTTGAAAGGCAACCTATTTTTTTTCCCTAAAGGGTCTCACAAAACTACACATAGAAACAAGGGCCCACCCAGGAATTGGCTAAACGCTCTTCTTGAGGGTTCTTGACTCATTGTTAGAGCCCACTGTGGGCTCTTATGGAGGGAGGCCAGGGGGTGGGGGAGGCAATCAACACATTACTTCATTAGGCTGGCAGATGTGAGATAATATAAAGATCTGATAGCACAAGCCAAGAAATACAGAAGAGAAAAGAAAACTGGGCTAAAATGTCCATTTACATGGAAAAGAAACACAATCGAGGATTTAAATCCAAACAACTCTGCACTGTAACTTTTCTTAACAGTGATAGTTCCCAAACTGTCTTTACTACAGCAGAAATAAGGGAACAAGGGTGATATTAAAAAAGACCCATTGTCCAAACCACGTCACCCCTGACATGGGAGAACATCTATCTTGTTATCAAATTAGCGCCTACATAGTGACCAACTCCTGAGGTTCTTACTCAGTGTTTACTCAATCCTTACTGAGTCAATGAGAGTTTGTCAAAGTAAGGAATGAATAAATCTAGTGATAATACTACTATTTAGAATTTACATAACCCTTTACACTTAAAGACAAGACCATAAAATCTGACCCTAGGGTAGGTAAAAAGTTACCTTTACTAAGGCCATGCCTACTCTATAGCTTATATCAGCATAATTTATGTCGGCTTAGAATGGCTACATTGGAGAGTTTACAGCGGCGCAGCTACATTGGTGAAACTGCACTGCTGTAAGCTCTCTAGGGTAGCCGTGCCCTAATTCTAATGTTGGCTCAATCTCCTTTTGTTGCACTTTCAGTGGTAAAAAGGAAGGAGTTTGTGGCCTTAACCATTTCACAAAAACTCAGGACATTGTAATGCCCTAAAAAGGAGGAAACAATTCAGATTGCCCAAAAGTTTGCAGTGGGCAATGCAATAGTATCAGCCATGAAAAAAAGCTACATACTTTTGCTGCATCTGCTGACAGAAGGCTTGGTTTTCAAAGAGGGACAAATTCAGTTGAGATAATATGTGGTTTACTTCAAACCAATGCTAACATGCACATCCTGATCTCGGATACAATTTTAAAAAACCTCTCAATTTTCATTACAAATTAAATGAGGATGTCTTTTTTTCTGCAAATGAAGGCATATTGTGGTATACTGTGTCAATTTGAAATAATGGCATAGAATTTGGAAAGATTATGTCAGCTACAGAATCTATTGATTTTAGGCATCGATTAATTTAATAAAAAGTGAAGGTTTAACGCCTGAACACACCGCACAGTGCTGATGAGACAGACTCTTCATGGACACTATGCCAAGAGTAAAAGAAAAAAATTGGCTTTCTCAACCAAGAGAACCGCTCCAGAGCTCAAGAAAAATGAAGTGTCTCCCTGTGCTTGTGCAGTGGGGTCTTACGTGCTTAAATTGGTCAGGGTTGAGAAAGATCTGAAACCTTAGTGTTTTAAAATTATTAACTTGTTTTCTGACCTGACGTTGACCTTACAGATATATTGCAAGATGTGTCTATTTAGCCAGGCTTTTTTATTCCCGCTTTTTCTGTGGAGATGAATTGGTCAGAGGCATGGGGATGATATTGCGTTTTTTCAGGGAGAGGAGCTGGGAATTCTTCTCAGTGTCTTTTTTTTTTTTTTTTTAAATGTTGTCATTTCTGCCTTATCCATAGGATTTCCCCCACACAAAAGGAACACTCAAATGCCTGATTAGGACAGCTTTATGGTCCCTTTGCACCACCAACATGGCAAAAAAGTGATTATATTAGGGCCTGGAGCCCTTACAGTTTCATCCAAATAATACGAGCACGTTCACATTTACACTTCTATGAGTAGGAGTCCAACTGAAATACATAACAAGAGTTTTACACAAATGAAATTGTGACTCAGCAGTGAGTCACTAAATTTACAAAAGCAACTGATGGTGGTTGCAGAGGCAGTTGACAGACGAATGGCTGATGATACTACTGCTGAACCCTCAGTGAAGAATAACTTGATCTAATTAACACCAAATGACTTAAAGAAGGACAAAACTAAAAAGTGATTCAGAGAAACTAGAAACTTATTACTTAGCCAATATGACAGATCTGAAATTCAAACTTCTATGGACTGATTCTAGAACAGGAAGAGGTTCAAATGTGACACGAATTGTAAGCCTGAGTTACTTCATTTTCTTAAAGGCAGTATTGTTGTAGCTGTGTTGGTTCTAGGATATTAGAGAGACAAGATGGGTGAGGTAATATTTTTTATTGGGCCAACTACTGTTAATGAGAGAGACAAACTTTCAAGCTTATATAGACCTTTTCTTCAGGTCTGGGAAACTTAGGCTATGTCTACACTACCACTTTTGTTAGTATAACTTATGTTGCTCAGGGATGTGGAAAAAACACATCTGAGTGACATAAGTTACACCAACAGAAGTGCTGGTGTGGACAGAGCTATGTGGGTGAGATAGCTTCTCCCACTGACATAGCTACCACTGCTTGTTGGGGATAGTTTAATAATGTCGACTGGAGAGCTCTCTCCCATCGGCATAGAGTGGCTACGCAAGAGATCTTACAGAAGTGCAGCTGCATCGGTAACAGCTATGCCGCTGTCAACTCTCTAGTGTAGACATGGCCTTAGTCAGAGTATCACAGCTAAATAAAAGGTAAAACACATTGTTTATCATAAACAGTTAACACCTATTTGAAGGGAACATTAAAGGTGAAGTGGCCAGTTAACACCCCTCCAGTGACAGGAGGGAAAAGAAGAAGAAGAAAAAAAGCTGGGGTTGAGTGGGTTGTAATAAACCATAAATCCAATGTCTTTATTCAGTCAGTGATTTTTAGTATCTAGCAAAGTTATGAATTTAAGCTCCCAGGCTTGTCTTTTAAGGCATTACACAGGTTTCCTTTAAGGATGAGAACTGAGAGGTCAGATGTAGGGCAATCATTTTGTGAAAAGTGTTATGGTGCTTTTGTTTTTCACTATTTTCTGTATGAGTACATTCGAGATCCATGGGTCCTATAGATGCTTCTGAGTACATTTCCCAGACCTGAAGACAAGCTCTGTGTAAGTTCTAAAGGCTTGTCTCTTTCACCAATAGAAGCTGGTCCAGTAAAATATATTATCTCACCCACCTTGTCTCTTCATTTCTTATAGCATTTAAATCTGAAGATCAAGACTTCTACTCAAAATCAGTCTGCAAAGGAGGCTGTTCAAAGTTCAGACAAATTGTATTTACTGTTTCTTCCCTATCCACATATACTAACAATCCTTTTAGTTTGGAGTCATGATTTTCCATTGCAGAAGCCACAAGCACACCATGAATGTGGGCAGGGGGTGTAGCAGGCCACAGGGCCTCCCTTCAGATGACAGCTACTGGTAATACAAAACAGTAAGTGTGATAAAGCAGAAAGGTGGGACATTGAGGGGACCTCTCTTGGCTCAGTGTTTGGATTCATGGATACTTATATAAACTCCAAACAGTTTAAGGTTTTCTATCACTACTTATTTTTTAATAATTTTTGCACTACCATGAAGGATTTGTAATATAGAGGTATCAGTGCTGATCCCCTGATCACTGAAGAACCCACAATGCATCAAAAAACACCCACGTAAAACTTCAGTACTAGAGGGTTTATCAGGCCCCAGATTACTTATTGATTTACTGGGAAAATGTCAACTGTTGGCAACTACCTTTTAGATTTCCTGGGCTGAATTTGAAGCTGCAAATTACAGAAAAAAAGGCTCCACATCCTAATACATATTCCACAAGTAATCCACTCCCCAGTTTAAGACACTTAAAAATATTCCTTTGATTTTTTTTCTCCTTCATTCCCTAAATCATCCAAGATGAAAACAATTGCTATTCAGAGCTATTTTACTGATGGGTAACATTAGTGTCATCTTGAACAATGAGATTCTACAAAATGATCAAATAATTTGGTATCAACTTTTTGTTGCTAACTAGATTGCACAAAAAGGTAGCCTACAGACCACCTTAATCAATCTAATTTATATATTGCTCATCAGTGATTTTTGACCATCTCATAATAGCTACAATAATCCAGAGAGGTCCACACACTAGAGTTCTTCCTTCCCTCTCTCTCTCTCTCTCTCTTCCATCTTAATCGCAGATATGATTAGTGTTACGGAGTGTCTACATCACAAAGAGGATTACGTTATATTTTATCTTGAAGGTTTACATCCTAGAAAAATTTTAAAATTGTCGGGTTTATTTAAAAATTTATAAAAAAATTTAAACTGATCCAGCTGAGGTTCTTCAGTGAGATGATATCTTTACAAACCGGTAGTCATCTTATCCTCCAGAATGTGGCTACACAAGAAAATTGCACTGGTTTAACTAAAGGTGCAATTTTTTAACTGATTTAGTTAAATTAGTTCAACCCGCTGTGGGCTCACTCTTTTTCAGTTTTAGGAATGTTTTATTTCAGTTTAGTTTAAGTCCGTTAGAGATCAGGTTGAGTTGTGCTCTGATGACTGGGAGATCACGGAGTGACGTTCAGTTGCCAAGTTGATGCCGTTCATCGTGAATTCTCACTTAACAGAGTGAGCTGCATGAAGGCTGGCATCTTCCACTGCATCACTGGAACTCTTAAATCGACTCCACTGCCAAGACTACCTGTTCTGTCAAACATCGCTCCCCTGCCAATACACCAAACTGCTGCAACATTCTGCAAAGCTCTGCGAATCCAGGAAAACTGATGTCTTCCTATTCACCAAGACCTCAACAACACTCCTTCTCAATGCCTTAAGTCCCGCAAGCCTTTCTGGGAATATTCGCTTAGCCTCATGCAATCAGGCTATGATTAGAAGGAGGCTTGAAAAGCAAATTGGGCTAAACAAGACTTGAAAAATAAGCACCTTGTGCCAGATTCCATGCAGAAGGTTCCTGGGTTTGTCCTCCCATGGACATCTTGGTCAACTCTGAATCAAACCAACCATGGTAGATGTGGACATTTAATGCACAAATGGAAAATCAAGGACTCCTCAATGTGCAAGTGGGGTTCCCCATGACAGACCATCAAACACATTACCACCTCCTGCCCAATTTACAAATATGAAGGAGGCATCACTGCAATAAAATCTGCCACTTCTGATGTACCCATCTGGCTCGATCAACTTCAGGTAAAATTGTATTTGCTGCTCTATATGAGCCATAAGAAAGAAAGAAAGAAAGAAAGAAAGAAAGAAAGAAAGAAGAAATCAGATTAAGCTTGGACTGACACGGACCACTCCTAAACCAAAACAAGTGTCCACACAAAGGCTGGCATCAGTTTAACTAAAACTGAACATTAGTTAAACCAGTGCAATTTTCTAATGCAGACACAGCCTATGCTTTCATTAAAGATAAGTAAGCCCCTATTAAAGCAAAAAGCCTTTAAAAGTGTTATAAACTGATATAGTAATGTCTGCCTCAGTCTGCAAACAACCAGAAACAATAATTCTAAGAGAAGTGAATGGGATGTTAGCAATAAAGCCCAATGGTAACAATTTGATTGTAATATTGTTTAAATAATTCATTGTTCATGAAAGTACAAAATGATTTGGGAAATCATGTGATCATTGTCATTTTGGCTTAGTGGGTGGAGCTTGAATTGTGGATGGCACTTTGGAAGGATAGTGTGGCCTAGTGGATAGAGCCCTGGACTGGGACTCAGGCTGGGGTCTAGTCCAGTTCTGCCACTGGCCTCTACCTGACCTTGGAAAGGTAATGTCACCGCTCTGTGCCTCAGTTTACCCATCTGTAAAATAGGGAGAATGATCCTGACCTCTTGTATGAAACACTTGGAGAGCTAATGATGAAAAGCACAAGATGAGAACTAAGTTATTATTATTGGAGCACCACTGTTAGTTTCTTCCAATCTGACCCTTGTGCAGAAGCAAGCTGCTTTCAGTCTTGTTGAGTGATGATAATTATGGGACATTTCTTTGTTAAATTACAAAGATCCTAAAAATCCTGAGTCCTTACTCAATCATAACTCCCATTTTAACTTTGTTAGGAATTTTGCCTGAATAAAGACATCATGATCACGCTTGTTCTCTATACATGTTGGCACACAAATGGGATGAAATAAGAATTGAGATTATTCTGAAATACTGGCACGAAATCTAAATTGCTGGAGCCACTTGATGTGGGGGACAAAATAATCGAACAAAGGTGTATCAAGAACTTGTGACAATTAGAGCCAGGAAACAGCAGGGTTTCAAACCTAAGACCATCAAGAAACAGAAAAATAAATTTTAAGAATGATGCCAGTTAGAGATATGAATGATAAGAGACATTTTGTCAACAGAAGTAATGTATTCAACAACTTGCAGTAACATGGGAGAGCCAGAAGAGAAAATAACACATCAGTTCTGAGAGATGTCAAAGCACTGAAATTTTTGGGAAATGCTTAATTTAGCTGTAGAATAAACAGGGTATAAAGTACTCCACTCCCCAAAAAGCGCTTCTACTAGAAGTATGTTCTGTGTTGGCATTCAGTTGGTCAATTGTGTTGTTATTACCAAAGTGCAGGAAGAGCACACCCTCTAGAACTAACGTGTAGAGTTCTCCAAATTCTTACTGAACTATAGGACTGTGATTCTTTAATTCCTGCAATGCAATTTAATCTTTAAAAAGTTATAAAAAAAAAAGTTTAAGTTTAAACAAATTTTTGTTTGAAACTATTTATCCACATTAATTCTGCTTTAATAAAATCAGAAGATATTTGATTGTTGTCAGTTATTAATGCATGCAGAGTACTTGGAGGAGATTCTTTGCACCATTTAACCTATCTTTAATTCAGATTTGCATGTTCTTTGAAAAGTTTGGGTAAGTGAGAGTTCATATTGTATTATTTTCATGGCTACCTTAACATTTCCCTGATAAAAACCACAACAAATCTGCAATACTACCCCCAAGATCTGTTTGCTAGTGTCCCTGGTGCATCTTTATGTGTTTTTCTAAAGAGGGGTCAAAGGTTGGTGTTCCACTTGCAAAGTGCATAATATTTTGGTAGGAGGCAAGGCAGCAAAAATGACCTCAGTATACACTTAAGAAGCGAATGGATTTACTAATGTCTTTGGTGTACTGATATTTTTCTAAACAGGAGATCATGATTAGGCCACCTCTGATGTGTTCCATGTCCCAGTAGTATGAAGTGCATAGTGAGTTGCTTCACAATACAAATGCCAACATCACACAGTACATTTATACAGAACAGCAAAGTGCTTAAATGTTTCCTGTGCTTATTTTGTCAACTAAACTGGATTTGGATTAACTCTGATTATGTAGACTCACTGAGTCAAACAGATTTGAACACCCCCACCCCCACTGCACAGACAACAAAAAGAATGGCAAAACAAGGATGCCTTCACAAAGAACCTAGTTTTTCTCTTCAGCAATCAACATGAAGCACACTACCACCTTTCCTATAGATAATTCTCTTTTGTTTATTTTTTTCCTGGTTAAATGGCAAAAAGCAAAGGAGAAAATCAGCAAGAAAAATGAACAGTGGCTGTTTGGTGAAAAAGGACAATACAGCGGTAAGTTATTAGACATGGTAGCACTAAACTTCTTGAGCCTTATTAATCACAGGCAAGAAGGGATTACTCAGCATGCATAGTAATTTGGGAATAAAATGTTAGTTGGGAAGTGGTCTGCTTTATTAGGAGGGGACTGATACCCAGCCAATATACTTTAAAAATTAGCCTCTTTTTTCTCCTTATTCTTGCCACCAATTTTTTTTTTATTACTAACAAGCATATACTAATGCTTTCTCAACACACATCACTTTCCCTTCCAACACAAGCACAGTCCCAATAGTTTGCTTCCTTCCTCCATGTCTTCCATCCTCAGTGAAGATAAAGCATCAGCCAATTATATGAAAGACCGTTTTTAAAACAGCCACACATTTCTATGTTAACGTAGCCTTGTTGCCAAGGCTTTAGCCCACAGACTGGCTGACAGCCCATCCAGAGCCACAGAAGCCATAGTAAGCTTTGGAAACAAACTCTTTACATTTTGTGGTGTACAACTGATTCAATAATAATTTGAGGGCTTTGGATGTACACTAGCACTCATGTATTTTACCTACCTCCCGAAGGGAATGTGACATTGCAAATAATATTTAAAAGAATAATCTCTACGTATTGTTCATAATATGGACAATTGTTTTGTTTCTCATTCTTGGGTGAAATTCACACCTGCGTCGAGAGTTAGCGCAGACACAATGCCTGCTAATGGGTTACTTAAATCATGCCCTTGCACCACCTAAATCTTTCTTACACTAGGAGCAAACCAACTCTATGAGTTGAAGTGGTTTATAGGCCTTTTGCTGGCCCTCTGCACAAGTCTAATTTTCATTCTGTTTTGAATAACCTGTTGGGAACTAGCCTGCTTCCTTACCGAATGCTGATTTTCTCCCTGAATCTCCATGATTTATGTTAATGGAGACAAACAGGTAAGGACTGGCCAGAGTCACTTTTTTTTAAAAGACACAAAGTTAAACAATTGAACAGATTTAAGGAGAGACGAAGTCTGTCAAATGTTGGGTTTGTCAATCTCGACAACAGATATGTCCCTTTGCTGAAAAAATAACCTCCTTATGTTGCCAACTCTGTTACATTTTAGTCTACTGATTTCTTTTTATCCATATGTCATTTTCTCAGAGGCTCTTCTGTTTGGGTACAGCCTTTGGCTAGAGGCTAGCTGCAAAACCACTGACCACTTCCAAAAAACAGAGTCTCTCAATGACAGTTGTTTAACCGAACAGTGTATGTACTACTCACGGCCACTCTTATTACCTTTCCACTAATGGGCAACCATAGGCTCACCACATCCTCCCAGCCCCAAAATTAACATCAATGTGCAAACAACATTTTCACAGTTCCAGTCCTGACTTGTAGTACTGAAGCTGCAGACTCGTGTGTGTAGCGAGCTTCCTGCTTACACCCTGGTTAAACGACCTACCAAAGTGGTTTCTAAACATCTGTCAAGTAACTTTTGTTTCTAAATATGTATAAAAGCATATATCACTTGTTATGTATTCCGGAGGGGGTCCCCCCAACACACACTCTACATTATCTTCTTATATAAATGTGAATTAACTGAGATGGAAAAAAGACAACTTGTCTAATTTCACCAACAGTTTTGCTAAAATGTACAGTGTCAGGATAATGCTATAATGACCCAGAATTGCTTTCTGTGGGAGTAATGGATGATAGACTTGGGGTACAGTCATTCATACTGCCTCTCCATGGGAAATCCTGACCTTACCAACAGATTGTTCTGCAGCTTAAGTTATAAACACCACTGATTAAACAAATACCAGCTCAAATATTTTTTTTAGATCTCCAACAAACACTAAGAGATTTAACATTCCAGACTGGAATCTTTGAAGTTGATGGTAAATCTGTTCATTCCTCCCTCAGCAACTTCAGATAACACATTTTTGGCTAGATAGTTCCTTTTTGGAGGGTGGAGGGAAAGTTTGTTCATTCACTTAAAGGCAACTCATGCTAGAATCAGAATCAAGCAATCTACAGCCACTGAGGTTTGGTCTATGCTTGAAATGTATTCCATTACAGCTATGTTGGTCAGGGGTGTGAAAAAACACTCCCAGCATAGACACAGATATGCCAACAGAAGAGTGCTTCCGTCAACATAGCTAATGTGCAGAGAGTGCAAAATATAGTTTAGGTGTGCATAGAACGCTGTGAATTTAAAAAAAACCCACGCATTTACATGGATAAAAGCTACATTGTATCAATGGAAAACTCCACAAATTAGTTGATCCAGTGGCAAAATAGTAATGCAGAACCAAGACGGAAGCCCCATTGAAAAAAATGGATTTCAAATATTTAGGCCAAAAGATACAAGTTACCATATCCATTGACAGGGTGGCATGTTCAGATTACAAAAAAGAGAGCTAGTAAACCCAATAAATAGAACTACAAATAAATATTCAAAAGGCATATCTACTAGCCATAGAGTGAATTCATGTTGGATCTCATGGAAAAGGCTTTGAAGAACCTGGTGAAAATACAGTTCTAATATTCTGCCATTGCAAGACAGACTGTATCAAAGAGACGGTTATGGTTTGATCTCACATGGTGGTTTCCAAACCATAGTGTGTGGATTATTACTGATCTAAGGAGCACTTGGTGGTGATCTGCAGACTGCTGGCTGGTCACATAGTGCCGGCTGCTCTCCTTGTATCCAACTGTTAAAACCCACTAAGAAAAGCTAAAAGTACATTAAATATTACTGCTCTGTGTACACAATTGCTGTAGTTGCCAGCAGGAGTATAGGCAATCTGTGCATTTGCAAATGGGATGTGAGGTGAGGCCAGGAGACGGTGTCTCTGTTAAAGTGGTGGGGGGAGCACATTTGAGAATTCTTGCTCTAGCAAACCTTCTGGCCAACATTTTCAAAACCGGCCGACAGTTTTGGGTGTCCAGCCTGAGACACCTTAAAAGGGGCCTGATTTTCATAAAATGGGTGCTCAGCACTTTCTGAAAATCAAATCACCTAAAGGTTTCTCAAGATGAGCACCCAAAATCACTAATCAGTTTTGAAGGTCTTAGGCTTTTTGCCCTTCAATGAACTCACATCTGTAGGCACAGACTTCCTTAAAGTTGGTAACAACCAGTCTGGCAATTGCAAATTAAGGATTCTTACTTATAACCAGAGTATTTTGAGATGGCTCTGCATGCTCACACCTATGGGTAGTGTGCCACCTTGTGATGCCTTGCAGTACAATCTTCTTATAGCACGCCCCTTGACCCTCCCCTCAGAGTCATGAGACACTGAGGGCGAGGCTATGAAGGGGGCAGAGTGCCCTCATCACCTCAGTTCCTTCCACTACCAAGCCAGAGACAAAGAACAATTAAGCCTGTGACAGAGGGGAAAGCATGTGGGAAGTGTGAATATGCAGAGCCATCTCAAAGGACTGCAGTTACAAGCAAGTAACCTTCATTTCTTCGAGTGGCTCTGCGCATTTCCACTTACGGGTCAGACTGAGAAGCAGTGCTGACACTAACCTGGCGGCAGGAACAGAGTCCTAGTTGAATTGAGACTGAAGCACTACCTTGTCAAATCCTGCATCTGCCCAAGTCCAGAAGACAGTGCTTAGTGCCAATGTGCACCAAAGTCCAGTCCGGAGCTTTGCAAATTTCAGCAACCGGCACCTGCCTAAGGCAGAAGCCACAACTCTAGTGGAATGCAGTTGGATGGCAGAAAGTACAGGCAGAGTGTAGCATTCAGCAATGCATTGCTTAATCCACCAAGAAACAGTGTGGGAAGAAACCATATACCCCACTGGGCTCTTCGCATCAGACACAAACAACTGAGATAATTTATGAAAACTCATAGTTCTGTCCAGGTAATAGGCAAGAGCCCTTCTAACATTCAAAGTATCTACAACTGATTCCTCCCATTAGAATGCAGCTTAGGAAAGAAAACCAGCAAATTAATGATCTGATTGATGTGGATAAAAATTTGGGATCATGTCTGAAAACTACATTGTCCATACGGAAAGAAGTGAAAGGTGGATCAGCTATAGGGTATTCAATTTGTTCACTTTCCTGGCACTAATGAAAGCCATCTTGATAGATAAATGGCAGAAAGAACACTCAGTCAAGGGCTCAAAGGGTGATTTCACGAGCCACGCCAACACCAAATCGAGGTCTCACAAAGGAACAGGATCTTTAACAGGGGGATAAACATTTGGTAACCTCTCCATAAATGTTTTATCAAACAGCCATCTCCCATCAACTAACATGCGATACATGAAAATGGCTGTCAAATGAACCTTTAACAATGAGTTTGAAAATTCCTGATTCTTTAAATGCATTAGGTATTCCAGAACACAAGGGATGGAAGTTGATACAGGAAAATCGGATCATCCCTTCATCCAAGTCAGAAATCTGGATCACTTTAGATAGTAAATTCTTTTGGCGAGTTAATTAATATGTCCTGCACAGATGAAGAACATGGCTGCACAAAAGCAGACAGAATCAGTCTCAGATCACCCACACGATCAGGTGAAGAAATTATGGGTCTAGATGAAAGTTCCTGCACTGTTTTTGGGGTAGGAGCTGTAGGAACAGAGGGAGACGCTTCAATACTCTGCTGGACAACTGAAGGAGATGAGTAAACCACTGCTGATGTGGCCAGGCTGGAGCAATGAGTATCATCATTGTCCTGTCCTCACAAATGTTACTTACTACCATCTGGTTCATAGAACTTTAGGGTTGGAAGGGACCACCAGAGTCATTTAGTCTAATTCCCTTCCAGGGGTAACCAGGGGTATCCAACCTTTTAGCATAAGGGGCCACAATGCAATTTTTTTCTCACTCAGGAGGCCGGTGATAGGGCCAGATTAACTCTCCTGTGGGCCCGGGGCTATCAGATTTTGTGGGGGCCCTGTATACAAGTCTTCTTCCTAACTTAAAACAAAATTATCACAATTATGGCATCAAGGCTATTAACACTTTACTAAACTTGCGTTTTAATTAACAAAATGCCATTCTGTGGTTACATTTCAGTCTTAAAACATGAAGAACAGGGGTCGACAACATATGGCATGTGTGCCAAATGTGGCATGCGAGATGATTTTAAGCAGCACTCACACTCAGGCTCGGCCCATGTCACATGGGAGAGGGGTGGGGAGAACGGGCGGGGCCGGAAGGGGGGTGCGGCTGTTGCGTGGTGATGCTTGGGGCTGGGAGTGGCTCCTGGCCGTGGTGCTGGGCCCAAGTCACGTGGCACAGGGATGGGGGGGAAGAGGTTGGGCTTTTGGGGGGGCCCCCCTTAGCCCAAGGCCCTGGGCTGCAGCCCCTAAAGCCCCTGTGTTAATCTGGCCCTGCTGGTGAGCAAATTTCAGATGGGGGCAGTGCTGCTGCCAAACCAGTTATCCCCCATTCTATATGTGTGCATTTGATTTTTCTTCCATAACACGTGACCAGAAGCAGGAAATTCAGAAAGCCATCGTCCGAGAAAACTCTAGTTGCACAGGTGGTTTAAGCAGAGCTTGGGTGGGCCTGCTTTCAAAGTGTGTGGGCCCTGGCCCACCCAGGCCCACCCTGGGTGTCTACACCACTGGTTGTCTATAGATAAGTTCTCCATTTTATCAAGATCCCTCTGATTTTAGCTCTATCCTCCACAGTATGGGAAGCCCCCCCCTGCAGCTTTGTGTCATCTGCAAACTTGATCAGTATGCTTTCTATACCTACATCTAGGTGATTAATAAAGATGTTAAACAACACCGAACCCAGAACAGATCCCTGTGGAACCCTACTTGAGATCTCCCTCCAGTCTGACATCAGTCCATTAATAGTTACTCTTTGTTTGCGGTTGTTTAACCAATTATGTATCCACTTAAAAGGTAGTTCCGTCAAGCCCACATTTCTCTAGCTTACTTTTCAGAATATCACGTGGGACTGTGTCAAAAGCCTTGCTCAAGTCCAGGTATATTCCATCCACCGCATTTCCCCTATCCACCAAATCAGTTACCCTGTCAAAGGAGGAAATCAAGCTGATCTGGCATGATTTGTTCTCGGTAAATCCATGCTGGTTGCTAGTGATTACCCCTTCATCTGCCAGGTATTCCTAAACTGAATAGGATCAATGGAAAGAAGGGAAAAGCATATATCTTTCCTCAGCACAAAAGGAAGGCATCTGACAGGAATTGATTGTCTTTACCTGCTCTGGAACAGAAGAGGCAACACTTTTTGTTGACTCTTGTTGCAAACAGGTCCACCTCTTGTCAAGCCCAATTGAAGAATATAGTCTGAACTAATCCTTTAGGGACCATTCAAGCACCTGAGAGTGGTCTCTAGCCGAGATAATGCATGACTATGTTGTTTTCCCATGCAACATGCATAGCCACAGGACAAATGTCATGAGAAATACACCCATCCCATAGACTTATTGCCTCTGCACACAGAAGAGCGGAGTGAGCACCCGCCTGCTTGATGATGAAATACACCGCCAATATATTATCCATCAGAACCTGCACAATTCTCCCCTGCAGGTGTGCGAGGAATGACTTGAGAGCCAGACGAATAGCTCTTAATTCCGATATTGTGGTATGCAGTGATCTCTCCTGAGAGGACCAGTATCCTCGAATTGTCAAATGATTCAGATGTGGTCCCTAACATTTAGGTGACACATCTGAAGTCACTGTCCAGGATGGATCCACAGGATTGTTCTGACTGACCACCAGACTAGGGATACTATGATATTCTCAGGTATGGTGATCAACAACTGAAGGCTGTCCTGACTTGGTCTGTAGACCTGAGAAATCCAGTGCCTTAAAAGGTCTCATCCTCAGATGGGTAAACAGAGTCACATAGATAGTGCCTGTCACAAGATCCAGGAAGAATTTTACTCACTGGGTGGGACATCGTCAGATCTTTAAAGATACTGTCTCATTTTGATAAATCCATCTCCTGGCAGGAAAGCTCTCCCTTTCATAGAGTCCAGTGTGTCACCTATAAACAGAATCCTTTGTGAAGGACAGTGGATTGACTTTGGGATTTGAGAAAGAGCCCAAAGTCTGAAAAAAGGTTAGTCATTAAGACAATATGGTATAACAGATCCTGATGCACAGAGGCCATCAGTATCCAGTCATCTAAATAGGAGTAAACAAAAATACCCTGATTCCTCAGCTGAGCCGCTACCAGAGAGAGACATTTTGTAAAAGCTCTGAGAGCTGTGGAAAGACCAAAAGGAAGCACATTGTACTGGAAGTGATGACCAGCCACCACAAACCAGAGGTACTTCAATTATTTTGATTAATTTAAATATGAAAATATGCATCCTTTATATCAAGAGGCATTAACCAATCCACAACCAACAGTGAAGGGATTATGGTGACCAGAGTCAACATACAGAGCTGAATGTACTTGTTCAAGTCCTGGAAGTTTAGTGTTGACTGGAATCCACCATCCTTCTTTCGCACCAGAAAACAGTGAAAATAATGACCCGGGCCCCTCAGGTATTCTGGACCCTCCTTAACTGCCCTATCAGAAGCAATTTTCCACCTCTGTGATAATAATTCCCTCGTGAGAGAGGTCCCTGAAGAAGTAAGGGTAGGAGGAATTGGGAGGAAGCAATCTTTTGAATTGTATGGCATAGCCCCTTTAGACAATCTTTAGGACCCTCTGGTCTGAGGTTATCTGCCTCCATGCCTTAATTAAGTAGGCTAGCCTGTTTCCAAATAAGATGGTAGATCAGTGCTAGCTGACTGGTTCTTCACTCTCAAATGTCTCATCAAAACTGGGACTTGAGGCTTCACAATGAGAATGTTGTTGATGAAGCAGGTTCTTTAGGTTTAGTCCTTTGTTTGAAAGACCTTTTTGTATACTGAGAGACTGCCTACTATGGATATTGTTGGTGTCTCTGATCAATTGAAAAACAGGACTATGAAGACTGAGTAGGATTGCCTCTGGTCCTGGAAAGAGTGACTGGAGGTTCTTCTTCTAGCTGAGGGAATTAGGCCCAGAGAACAAAAAACTTGTGTCCTTCAATTTCTCCAGTTTCGCTAAGCAAACCTTTCTCCTCAAAGGGGAGGTCCACTAACTTAAATCTAGTTTTTATAATTAAGGATGAAGAATGGAGCCATGTATGCCTCCTAAAGGCCACAACAGGTACCAATGTTCTTTTGACATTTCAGGCTCTGCTACAAAAGGCTCTGAGGAAATGTTTAGTTATATTTTGGCCCTCTACTAAAATGGCATTTGCCACTTCTTCTGTTGTCCAGAAGTTCATGTAAAAATAAAATCATTTTTCCCATAAATGGAATTGATAATGAGCCATGACCACCTGATAATTCACCACCCTAATATTGGGAGATGAGGAAGAGAATACTTTTGGTGTGAGTGTCTCTGCCCAGATCTTGCTGTAGTGTTGGCAGCAGCCACCACCAGGGAATAAGGTATAAGGTTACGAAAATAAGAAAAACTTTCAGAGCGTATCTGGTACAGTTAGCCTCCTTTTTGGAGATGGGTTGAAAAGATGCAGGAATGGACCACATGGATCTAACCAGATGCAGCAGTTCGTCCAAGATGGATAGGGATATCCTTCTCTTAGCTATAGCATCAAGGATATCGAACAACACATAATAATTCCACAGTCACTGCAGTTAGATTCAAGGTGAAAAGTACTGGGTCCACCAGACAGTAAAATTGCATAGAGTCCCTGGATGGAGGGGAAACTAAAGCCACCCCCACATGTTCATTGGTTGATAGATCTGGTTTGTAATCTGTACATCTGTTCCTGTTCAAAGAGGAGACTTACCTCCTTGTCTTCTCACTTGGACAAAACTTCAGACATCACAGCCTGATACGTCACTGGATCCAGAAAACTCAGTTCCAGGGATCTCTGGGCTGCCAAATCCTTACTAGGGGAGACATTACCTCTCCATCCATGTGGAGGATATTTGAAAAATTTGTGGGGTGGCCCCTACTATAACCATGGGCCTCAGAACTATCAGTCTCCCCAATAACTAGGGTTTGGGAATATGCTGGCAAGGAAAGGTGGTTTGAATTGTGACATTGATCTCTGCGTTCTTCCTCTACCTCCTTTTTGGTAAAAATCTGGGTCTGGATCCAAGATAAAGTGAACTGGGGACAATAGATAAGGGAACTGGCTCTTTGTGGAGACCCTGTAGGAGTCCTAAGAGGAGGGATCATAGAAGGATCTCCAAAAGGGTCCCCCGTACTGTCCAGCCTCTTCTTCATGACTGGTATGAGGAAGAGGATCTCAGAGTCAGGGAAATGGGCCTTTTCTTAGATCCCTTGCATTTCACACTTGGATCTGACATGTGCAACAGTGGGCTGGCCTGGTGATAGAACTCACTGGAACCAAGGAAGTAGCTGGAACCAATATGGCAGCCAAAACAGGAACTAATAATGGATCAGAAGATTGAGACAATATTGGATCCAATGCAAGTCTGAAGTCCATCTCTCTTGCTACTGATGCTGAAGGCAGAACCAGTCTGTGTTTCAGGGCCATAGTGCCCTTGCCCAAATCAGACAGATATGATAGCTGTTGGCACTGTTAACAATGCCTCTCCCTATGCCTCTTTCTCTTCAGGGCTACAGTGGCTAGTACTGAAGTCAATGATGTCCCCAATTCTGACACACCAATGAAATCCATCTTCCTAAATCTAGGATCGGGCATCAAAGTTAATCCTAGTCCTGAAGCCACAGGAATTCCAGCAGGATGGGAAAGCTAAGACAAAAGGTATGGGACCAGAAAAGATGACCAAACACTCTTCAACTTCTCTTCTGGAACTGAGGCAGTAGTATCTGACCAAGTGGCCTTTGGTTCAGCTATGTATAGCCTCAGAGGCATAACTGAGGGATCCACAGGGAATGGATCTGGTTCTGACCAGCGATGCAGACTCTTGGAAACCTTCAGTCCTTTGCTGCTGGGAGCCAGGGCCTCTTCAACCTTGGATCAGAGGATTGTTCAGATCCAGATGGTCTGACCTCCAGGGTTTTCTTCAGGAGGAGGAGCTGCAGGCAAATCTCCCTATCATTATGGCAGCTGTCACAAACATTTTCCCTTCATTACCTCATTTTCAGATATACTGCTTCCCACAACCCCAGACATTTAAAAATGGCATTCTCCTTGCAGCATGATCTCGCATGCACCGTTTGTGCAAGTTCATGCTGCATGGAGGACAATTGTGTGACCTCAAACACTTGTATATGAGGTCACGCTGTATGGTGGGCATCATCTTGTAGAGTAAAATAGTATTCGCTATCTGAGAAGAAGCAGCTCCTGCTCATGGGAAACCGAAGAGGCTCATGTAGGTTCGTCACATCTATTCGTAGCATCTATTCGTAGCATGTGGTTGGAAGGATCTATGGTGCAGGGAGGTTCTTTATCTCTTTTATAACCTTACACTCAGTGTGTTGTGATGCGCAAGGGAGGGACGGGGGCACAGGAATGTTTTAGCTGACACAACTAGAAGAAGCTTCTACCACAAGATGGTGCAGTGCGATAAGTGGGAATATGCAGAGCCACTTGAAGAACTAAATCTTCAGGTGGATCAATATAATGTTTGACAACCTTGCAATTCTCATTGATTTCAATGGGATTTGTGTGCATTGGGCACTGCTGTCAGATCACTTATTTTGAGGTGCTAAAAATAGATTTAGGAGCCTAGCCTAAGGCATCCAGCTTTGAAAATTTCAGTCTTAGTTTACGATAATCAATTCCAAAGTTCTTCAATATGGTTATTGATATCTTAATAGATGAAATACATTCATCTGAAGAACTCTCAATTCATATTAGAGATGGGAGAAATCATTTTGCCTATTTTCAAACCTTCTCTAACATTCTGTCTTTGAAAGTTTGACTAATTCATATTATTAGGTTCATTTCCCCCATCACTCAGTTTTTCCCATAGACTAAAACCCTTTTTTCCTGATCAGTTTTAAGCCTAGAGTCCTCCAGTTTGGCTGCTTCAAAGGGCTTTGTTCTCCATACATTAAAAGATACTTCAGGTGGTTTGATCTGCAGTATCTTTCAGTTTATGAAACTTACTTTAAGGTATCTTTCAAAGGATTTCAAGCTTCAAACTGGATTCCAAGCTAGCCCACTATTCCTTAAAAAAACCCAAACAAACAAACAAACAAAAAAAGACTATAAAAAAGGACAAAGGTCAGAAAGACAGCAACTCCCTATTAACATACTTTAGAAATGAACATTTTCTATGCAAACCAATGTTTTAGTGTTGTGGGATACAATTTCAGCTAAGGAAAACCAAGTGCAGATGTGAGTGTTTGGTTTTTTATTTCTTTATATTTTTTATAAGGCAAGGGTGGCATTGTGGTGAGGGGAAGAAGCAGAATGACAACTCTTAAAGAAACTATTTCCCATCAGTAGTACCAGCCACCATGCTACTGCAATGGCTGTGAAATATATTATTCAACCAAAATAAAAATCTGTTACATCAGGACCTATATTAACAAAAGTAGAAAAAAATAATGCAGTGTAACAGGTGATCAGTTATTCTATACTGTGTACTGTAATTCTAATTAAATACAGCTGCCGACTCCTTTAGATATTGAAAATGTAATCAGCAATGAAGCTAATTCGTGTCCCACTAAGGCTCTTACAGTAACTGATTACTTACAGATGCCAAGTCTCCAAGTGAAATTTTTGCCACCTGTTTTCAATTTCAGGATTGGCAGTCTTGCACTTCCAAGATTACTGGCCAATAGTCAGGCTATGCCATCTGTTGCTCTATTTTCCATTCTCAGTCTATAGTTTTCACAAGACATCCACCAGAACACAAGAATGACTGAGATTTCCTTCCTTACAGAGAGATGCACATAAAAAGGACACCCAAGAAAAAAATCAAACTCTTTTCCATAGCAAAGAATGGTTGTAAATGAAATGACTAAACTCTGCATAAGGCCTATTTACATATCAAACTAACCAGCATTCATGATTTTGTATCTAGATGTTGATGTTAACAAGCCAGTTGCTTTTACTGATTTGGACACAAATTATCCATTATCTAATTTAACTACTATAATTTCTGTATTCACATAACCAGAGCACTTCAGTGCAGTATATTCAGTTCATGCAAACAGTATCGTCACATGAAAATCTATATGCAAGTAAGTATAATAGTCTAGTAAATCCATTGGAAAAGGATAATAAATAAAATACATGTTAGAAATAAACAGATTATGGTGGTGATGAGGCAGAGATCAAAGCTGGGTTAATTTTTTCCGCCAACCTACAAAAGATATGTAGGTAAAATGTTTCTTGCAATCCTCTTCTATGTTCAATGTGAACCTTATTAAGTTTGGTTTTATTCCAAAATACACCACCAGTTTTATCTGAGTCATGACAGAGCACGCATCTCAAATTACAAATCAATTCAGACTTTTATTTTTGTGGTAGCCATTATTATATGGTATCCATCAAACTAAGAAGCCAGCTATAGAAAATGCCTGGTTAATTATTGAGTCCGCAGGGCAAGGTATTGTCCATTAGGGGACATATTGCACAGTAATATCATATTTGGTCTTTAATAATATATACTAAATGAAAGAGCTATTTTCACTACATAAAACACAGCTGATATCAAGTTCTGCATTGCATGGAATATGTACTTAAGTGCTGTCTTTTGAATTGCAGTTCATCTAGACTATAAGATTTCTGAGGCAGAGACTGACTATTTCTCTGTGTTTGTACAGTGCCTGGCACAATGGGGCCCCATTCTTGGTTGGTCCTTAGGCACTGCCATAATAAACATGATTAATAATAAAGGAATAAGGCTACTTTTTCATAAAATTCAAATTGCTACCATTATTCAAAAACATGATTATAATTATAATTACTTTTTTTCAGTAAATGAAACAAAGTACCTTAAGTTAAACCCTAAGAAAAGGGTAAAGGGGAGAGAAAAGAAGACCTTTTGATAAGACTATAATGGCACTCTTCAAATGTTATTCCATCACTTAAACAAAAAATAAATCTGATTTTACGATCTACCCACCCTCTCCCCCCATCCCATGCTCTCACACACCATTGCCCACAGCAGGAGTTAAAGAAACACCATTAGTCTTCCCAACTCACCAACCACTGGGTTAGCAATTATTTTATTGCACACAGCAGTCCTAACATTATGGGTCACTTGAAATTCTTCCTTCCTCTCCAAAGGAAACCACTGTGAGGACCAAACTCTCTCGGACTTCCAACATATTATCGGGGCAGGAGACAACACAACACTGAAAGCAATTCTCCAATCAGCCGTAGTTCTCCTGAGGGCTCTTCAGGCTGCTGTTATGACTTTCATATTGATGCTGATAGAAACAGAATCCTTGTTTCTCCTTAATGATCCAATTCCCCTTCTATCATAATTATATCATCTCTATTGTAGTTCAATTTCTATATGAATAAGGTTCTGACATCAGTGTGTGGCCATCAGAGTTTATACCTTCTACTTAAAGCATTCTGTCAAGCTGAAGTTAGAAAAGATACTGGCTAATTCTCTGGGGCTGATTCTGACCTCAGTCACACTGAGGTAAAACTAGAATATTTCTATGACTTCAGAGGAGTTATTCCAATTGTACAGCAGTGTATTTGAGGTCCAAATCTGAATCCAAATGCTCACTAAAAGCTGCAAGTGTCATGAAAAAAGCTAACAGAAGCTACCCACATCCACTGAGGGGTGAATGAATATATGCCCTTAGGAAGTGGAGCTGAGAGGCAGATGCTATAAGCTTCAGGACCTCTAAGATGATCACACAGAAGGAAGAAATTTCCCCTTACTGTAATGTACAGTACTGAGTTAATATATATACCAACGACCACACCTTGGGCATTGTATCAACAACATACATATAAAATGTAACAGCAGCAGCAGCATGTTTTTCATCAGAAAGATCAGAACAGCAGCTGTTTACTGCTTCAGTACAGCAGTTATAACAGAATATTAACCAACATTTCCAGTAAAGTATGCTTCCATCCATGCCATCTCTAATAATCTAATAATGTTACTCTCAGTGAAAGACGAAAAGATCACATGCTCTGCTTTTCAGATTCAATTAGCTACAATTAATTTACATAGTTTTCAAAAAAAATATTTCATTTCCCACTCAGCAGTGTAATTTTGATTTGGAACAAAGATAAGTAAATTTCTGAAGATTTTAATTAGAATTTTAACTAGAAACAGTAGACCTGGAAGAAAAAATCTTACCCTTCAGTTTGTTTCTTTGGTGGCTTGGCTAACAAAAAAATCCTGATTTGCTGACAACTAAGTTGTAGACTAAAGAAAGACATCTGCAAAGATTTAGGGCTCAGGATTGTGATTTTTTAAAAACAAAGTGAGCAAAATGCATTTAACGTGACTTTACAAACCTAACATTTGTATTGCCTTAGGTATTTACTGAAAGCTAATAAGCTTCATGTTGTTATATCTCATTGGAATAAAGCAGTAAGGCAAGCTTAAGTTAATGTTCCATCTTAGTAAATATTTTACCAATTTGATAGAATGTCATCTATAGGAAAAACTGAGCCACTGAATCAAGATTTTATGTCAATGCTGCATAGATTAGTGTATAAAACAGTTCATTTTAGAGACAAAAATCAGGTTTGATCCACAGGTGAAAGTGAAATTAGATTCCTGACTTCACAAACTAACCTCTTCCAGAAATCCCAGCAAAGAATTCAATGGCAACAGACATTTCTATTCAGTATTGGCTAGAACTGAGTCACAGAGGTAGAATAACTTAGGGTATTTCTGCATTGTGGAATTGGCCTAGGCTATAGACCATGTGGTGCCCCTCACGCCTCATCCATCCACACATAAAAACCTCTAACCCGGCTTGGAGGGTGCATTAAGTCAAAACTAGCTAAGGGCATAGGTTTCACAGCTAAGAGTACAGGTTTCACTAGAGCCCTGGTGAGCAATTTGCCTATTTTCCAGAGGTATTTACAAGCTAATCAGTCCTATCCCACAATTCCATCTGGATTGTACTTTCTTGTCTAATTCCTCCCCTTCTTCTGCTCTGTGTTTTAACCCCACGTTTGCCAGCTCCATTTCTGCAGCACTTCCATCGCCTTTGACCAGAGAGGCCATCCATAAATCCTCCTTCCATGTTGCCACTTAGTTAGACACGGACACCTGCCTTCTGGTAAAGCTGTGGTGTGATATCAGCAAGGCCCATAATTTGTGGCAAAGTACCCAAAATGACATTTTATGTTTAGTGGACAAGAAAGAAACAGAGAGGCAGAGCAGAGAGTTGGGTGCATTGCGAATCACTTTGTGGTTTGCAGACTATATTCCTCAATGACATCCTCATTAGAAGTTCTTGCTGCCAAATGCTGTTTACTTTTGCCTCCAGAATTGTCTGCATTAATGAGTAACTCCACTTGGAAGTTATTAATCTCAAATATTGTTCTCATGTCACTGCCACAGACAGCAGCTCCACGCCTGGGCAGAGAAAGAAAGCAAGTGCTCTGAGAATGAATTCAAACAGCAGCCCAGTTTAATGGACCACTAGGAACCCTGGCATATCCCATGAGAAATACATTAGTATAGCATCACCGGGAACTACAGTTACACGTCTGGCTCAGGTAACGCTTTGCAGTGGGAGGCTCTGTCCAGACCAGACTAGCTCAGGCTAACTCTGAAGTGAAGACAGGCCCTTACTTATTACCTGGATAGTATCTCTGAGTCCGAGTTCCACTCTTTGAGAAGCTTTGAGGGACTTAGGCTTAGGCTTCTGCACCATACTAGTTCACTGTAAATAATCTCTAAAGAGTCTAGACATTCCATAGTCTTAAATATGCAAAATATCCTGCGAGTACGTTTGAAAACCAGGACAGCTTGATGGAACTGCAATATGTAAAATAACTGACCGTTCTCTCCACCTCCACATTTCTTCTTCCTGACCCACTGCTCCCCATAAAGTTCCTTATGAGCTTCTGATGATTGTGTGATAAGTTACCCCTCTCCTTCCTCAGGGCATGTCTTCACTCACGATGGCAAATTCTTTTGGATTGATTGAGCAGAAGCCAACTAAATAAATCCATCCCCGGAAAAAGGTAACGCTGCGTCGACGGGAGGGCACTTCCCATTGGCGCAGCCTAGTGGGGACACCGCAGTAATTAGAATTTAGGAAGTTGATAGGACTGTCCACTGCCACTGAATTTTGCAGTAAGTGTAGACCAGGCCTTAGCCTCACATAATTGTTTTACATAATGGTTTAAACAGTTTCTTCCCTCCCCATCATTTGTCTATTGAAACTCTACTGGTAAAGTTAAGTCACCCCTGAGGGGATCAGGACAGGTCAGTGTACAGACTATTTTGTTGGATTTCTTTCAAAACTTTCAGTGCACCAGAGCTCTGATTCCCTCCCCATCTTATTTAGAAATGGTATTTCCTAAGGGATGTCATGCAAGATGGAGTCACACACCAGTTTGAAGGCTAGGTCAAATAGCCAAATCCCACAGGTAAGCAGACAGCACTGTGTTTGGTGCAATACAGACTTCTCTGAAGAGCTAGGCACATCTCTATCTCCAATTACTACTGGCTCTAAAGTGAAGCTGTGTGGTGAAAGTATTCTCGAAGTGCATTATCTGAACCTAAATCGGGCTAACATATAAACATCCCACAGCTGAGGGTCAGAATACAGCATCCTAAACCAGCAATATCTGATACACAGCCATGCTATGGCCAACACTGCATGATTCCCCACTAAGTTGCATTTTGGCCCAGTGGCTCTACACTGTGCACTGGATAAACCTGGACCTTCTGATATCCCCAAATCCCCTGCTCTAGTGTGTGCCAGGGTGGGTGCAAGCAATCCATGGCTTAGCCCTCCTGCACAACAGAAATACAATGCTTGCACTGCACTTTTGGTTTTAAGATGACAGGGCCACCCACTGAAAATTTGGCCTGTGTTCTTAGAATGCAGCGTTAGAAAATTCTAGCCATCTGACAGACATTCACATGCAGAGGAGATACTCAGCAGCACTAGTTTTATTTAATATACTTTAAATCACAGTCAACAGTGTCATCAATAGAGTTTTACTGGAACTGGAAAGAAGAATGGGTAATGTTTTAAATGAGAATTTTTCTGTAGTCTGAGATCCAGTAATGTGAAGAATTACTGGTAAGAAATTACTTTCCAGTGAGGAATTAATAGCAGCAGTCTGATGTGATACATCCTACTTCATCTGTCTGCTCAAACATCAGCATATTTGCTAGTGGACTTTGAAATTTGGGTAATCCCTTGGTGATTCAGACACGAGGAAATGGATTATAATCATTTGATTTTCTCTTTAAAAAAACCCAACAACAACAAAAAACTAGGAGGGAAATGCTGTAAAGCTCTCAAGGAAACAAATTTGACTAACTGCTATTCTCTTCTATGTTTCTTGCCATTATGTTCTGCCAACCCTTGCTTTCAAACCAACAGGACAGATTTGTGAAAATGGGGGACATGCCTTTATGCCAGATTCTGCCCCTTTTACTCACACGGAGAAGTACCATGAGCAAATCCACTAGAACTGCAACCAGTAGACTGGTAAGCGCAAAATTAGGTGCTATTTAGTTATAGCTTTTTCCAGTGCATTCACAACGTGCTTTTTATTGGTCTGTTGATATAAAAGTAATATGCTATATAAAAGGTTTCAAATATTTGGATAACTTCAAATTAACAGTGTCTCCATATTTATTTGTAAAAGCTTTTCTGACTCTGATTAACCTTCCCACCTGTCATGGGGGAAAGGACACTTCAGTCTAGTAATGGCCCCCTTGATATTAGTAAAATCAGTAAAGAAAGAACTCTTCCAGGTGAATTCATGATTTTGTGTTAATGGGCTTCATAACAGAACTACTTTTCTAGTACATCATAAAATATTTTTATCTCATGACTTTGCTTTTCATATTTTATTTGTATCTGAACAGTGTTGCTTGCACTGCTCCTATATTAGGGCTGCTGCTGTTTCCATTCTAGTCCCCTACCTGCGCAAGATCATAACTCAACCAAATAATGTACTCCTCTCTGAAATGGAGCACAGCAGGGCTCAACCTGACAGCACTTTAAAAAAAAAAAAAAAAGACTAACTTTGCAATCCACCCATTCACTTCTTTTTCAGTAACAGCAGTGAATGCTCGTGTTACGAGGTCTTTCAATCCAGGAATTAAAAGAAAATTATCCTTAAATACAAAATCCGTCAACAGCTAAAAGCAAATTTGGTTATAAAAGAAATTGTACAGGTTTACAATATTGATTAATTTACATGTTACCTCCTAGACAAGACAGAAAATAATAGTCTAATGTATCAACAGCAATTGTATTCATTTGAATCAGAACTATTATGATAAACTGAACTATTGACAGGGATAGAGATTTTTTTAAAAAGTTGATTCCAATATTCTGTTTAGGAACTAGGTGTGTTTTGGGATTGTGTGTGTATATATATATATGTGTATGTGTGTGTGTGTTATTATTTCATTATTTTCATTATTTCTCTTAGGACTTCTAAGTACACTTAAGCCAAATTGGTCATACTTTGGTATCTAGAGATAAGGACCTAAATCCATATTTAGTGACCTAAAAACCAGGTGGCCTGAATTTCAGATGTGTTGAGCATGTGCAACTCATATAAAGTTTGAAGAGATTGTGGATGCACAGAAACTCAAAATCTGGCCTCTCTTGTGGGTCACTCAATATGGATTTAGGTTCCTAGATTTAAGCAACGGAGTTTGAAAGATGAAGGCCTTAATACTGTTGTTCCTTCTTTCTACACCAGTGCTCCCTTCTTCACTGAAGAGTTAACCCTGGGGCTCTTACTCAGTGTTGTACCTAACCCAGCTCCCATCCATACAAAAAACACCTCTGACTCAAGTTTGCTGCTATCAGCCTGGACTACATAGCCCCAGGTGGAACGTGTCCACTCTACAATGTGGGTTCAAGCCACCAAACAGGGTGCTGACACCCATCCAATGCCTCCCACAATTCCCCCTGGGCTATATATTTTGCATTCTACCCGTTTCCTTCTTCTGCACCAGGCGTCACCTACCAGTTTACATACACTGGTTCAGTGTATAAATCCCACATTGCGCATGGTCTGTTGTACTGGCAAGCTTTCTATATTGCTACTACACTTCCACAGTATTTGAATAGAGAACGTATCCAGGAAATCATACTCCGAACATACTGCCATCTAGCTGGAGGCTGACACTAAGATTCTGGATGACCACTGGTGTGAGGTCAGTATGACCCCAAATTTGTGGAGATCGACCTGAAATCAGCAGGTCTACAAGGCCACCCCCAGGAAGTTGGCAGAGGAGGGGATTTCATAGACAGGACCTCAGTTCAGGGAGAAAAATCAAATCCCTCCAGACTGTGTACTGTAAGACCAAAATCCAGAACTCCCCATTCAGCAACTCATGAAGAATGTGCACATTCTCCGATGAACTGGACCAAGCAAAGAACCCGTTTTCATGCTAGGCAGAATTTTTACTTGAGGCAGTGTTTGTACTTGACCAGAGCCACAGAGACCATAAGAGCAGGCACCAGAGAGCACAGAGTAGATGCTGACTGCTCGAGGTATCGAAGGCCAGCATCACTGAGCCAGGTAACATGCAATCCACCATCTTTGTTATTGTTATGAGAATATTACAACATAAAGATTTGCCTGTTTGTCACAAATCTCATTACTAGAATAGCGAACGTTACATGCTGTGGGCAGACTTTTCATACAAAGCTTCACTGGAGGGTGGAAGTACCTCCATTTTCCTTGCCCCACACTCACAACAAAAACAAAAAAAACTCCCCATCAATTGCTAATTTCTTTTGCTGGGCTCAATGAAATTTGAATAAATTGCCAAGAGCTTGATGAACAGTATATTGAATGTTTGTTTTTATATTTAAAGGAAAAAGATAGTGACCTGGTTTGCTTTTATTCTACATACATTTAACACACACACACACACACACACACACACACACACACACACACCTGCCTAGAGGAAAAAGAAACGTCATCCTCAGTGATAATTTCTTGTACAGTGGTTATGAGTTTCCTTTAAAAAAAAAAAAAAAGCATTTGCACAAACCCCTGTGCTAGAAACTGAGGCCCTTTATATTGATCTATATATGCCATAAGCCTGACCTGGATGGCACAGATCTAGAGGTGAAAGGTAATCAGTCTGTAATCGTTTCATTCTTGGCCACTAAATTGACTTTGACAAACAGGGTGCCAATTAGTGTCAGGCGCAGTGTTGGTTTTTGCCATGTCTATTAGGAATGCTAGCAACCAGAACTCACTTCACATAAAACCAATTAACAGCCACTAACCAGATGGCAGTAACTTTTGATTGCTACTATCCTAGTGCAGATTCGAATGGTACATAACCCATGAGAAAGCCAGTCTCCCTAGTTATGAATTCATCCATTGAAGATATGAGAACATAACTCTCCTTACATAATTAAACTGTGCAATGTTACATTCTTTTCTCTATCACTTCACTTTGCCACCGAAAAGTTCCTCGAAATCTGATCCTGTTTTAGTATGTGGGAGCAGGCTACTATGTCAAACCCCTAACGTTTGATGTTGACAACAGGGAAAAGGCAGCAGACACTTTTCCTTCAATTCTACTTCTGCCCACTGAGAAATCTGAGGATAATGGAAGTGGGTGAGAAAAGTGCTGAGATTATCACATTCTTGAGGATCAGGAGCAAACAGGGTCAGAGACTGAGTTTAGATTTGCTGAGGAAGAATTAAAAAGAAGCTATGGGACTAGAAGTGGGGCAGAAAGATTTGCTGGGGTGCAGCAGAAAGAACTAGGATAATTTGGAAAAGCAAATGAGTGCGAGGTAAATAAGTGTAAATAAGGGTGGCATTTGGACTTGCCTGGTGGAAGAATTGGAACCTGCTGATGGTACTTCAAGAACAGAGGCTAGAGATTACTTACTGAGAGCATGAAACCTATTAGTACCTTTATTAATTCATTTTTAAATTACACAATTATAATATTGAATATATGTATATTATAACTATATACAAATAGTTAGCAGGAGTAGTATAGCACCAGCTGTGAGCTAAACTCCTTACAGAGAGATCGGGAACAAGCAGAATGCCCAAATTAAATTCTCTGATTCCCAGAGAGCTAGTGAAATGACCAAGGGCTTGTTTGTCTATATAGGGACATTCAGAAAAGAGGAGACAAGTTGAGAGGGGAGAGATTTTTACTGAGACCCTTTAAAACTTTTTACAAAATTTGTTTTTGTTAATATCAATTTCACTTTAATAACTTTTTGGAGAAAATGCTAAAGATTCAACTCTTCAATTAAAAGCAAACCCAGAGAATGCCACAAATTTCTGGTATTTTTAAAGGTAAAAATCAAGCAGGGAATAAAAACAAAACAAAACCTTTTTAAAATGCAATAACCCTTTCACATCCTCTTTATAGATCATTAAGCAAAAATGGGCTCAAGTCTAATATTTTAAAAACACTTTGTACATCACTGTTTAGGTCAGATTAATCTTGCCAAATGCACTTTGCTATAAATGAAGAGGGTCATATGAGCAACACCCTGCAGCAAACCACTTTCTCACTTCTTATTACCCAGACACGACTATACTTATTTAGGTGGAACAATTCATATATTTTAAGAAAAGAGTTAGCACGGTTTCCATTCTGCCCCTCAATTACTCTTGTTCAGTGGGTATTAGGTCTCCCTAGTGTTATCCAATTACTTTTTAAAGTGACAGCTTAAGTTGGCACTTACATTCTTAGAGTGTCTTTCCAAACCTCAGCCTGTGTACTCCCAGAAGATATGCAGATACAACTGCAGTTAGATATGCAGATGCCTCTGAGAAAAACTAGGGAGGAAGCAGCTGCCAGCCCTAATTTTTAACTTTGAACACTGCATATGAACTAATATCCCATGCAGCCTTGAGGGTTATTAAATCTCAGTCATAACAATGCTTACTGTAGCAAACTAGTACATGGACATTTTCAACCATTATTTCAGCTGATCTGAACCTACCTTACACTTTTAAAAAATTTAGTCTAACATACAATTGTCCTGAGTAATTTATTATTTTAGAATATGGGAATATAGTCTCATAGGAATAGAAAACAAATACTACAGTTTTAATCATGATGGTTCGATATATTCTCAGCCATACTGTATGTCCCACAAAAGAAATCTTTTCTTAAACTGTATCTAAATACTCTGGTCATTCATTAAAAAAAATGAGTCACATCAGTGTGCAATTTAAAAGCA
Source organism: Emydura macquarii macquarii (assembly GCF_026122565.2). Taxonomy (NCBI): domain Eukaryota; kingdom Metazoa; phylum Chordata; order Testudines; family Chelidae; genus Emydura; species Emydura macquarii. The sequence continues at coordinate 39,381,786 of NW_027132559.1, read as the reverse complement.
TTCCTGAATTCTTCATTTACACTAAGCTCTGACATGGTAGAATATGTAACTTGTGGACACTGCTATCTCCAGCTCAAAAGTCTGCTCTGGCCTAATTTTAAAGCCTGACCCAGACACAAAGCCGACCCAAGCATAACCAACCTGAACCCAACCCCAGAGTGCGGAGTCGTTTTCAGCCCCAACCCAAACTCAACACTCCCCCCACCCAACCAGTCAAAGATGCCACCGCCTCATTCTTTGGGCTCGGCCTGGTGGGGGCGTCCTACTCCTCTCGCCTGCAATCCGTCGTCTCCAGCCACCTCCTGCCCGTAGGGTTGGCATGGCAGCTGTATGCTCCACTCCTGCTGGCTGCTGCCATCTCACTGCCTGGTCCATGCTGTGGAATGAAAGACTCACTCCAAAACACACAGAGAGTGCAGAGAGGTGGCAGCGGTCGGCAGAAGTGGGGCATGCAGGCGCTATCATGTCCACTCCATGGGCAGGAGGAGAGAGTGCTCTGAGATGACTCGAACCAAGCCCAAGAGAGTCAGGTTGTTTTCAGATTTTACCTGAATCTGATACCTTTAATATTTTGGTCCTTAGCGATCTGGGCTCAGAGCATCTAAAAACTAAAGCATAAAGCTCTGAGATGAGGACCATTGTCAACAACTCTACAGTTCTGACATACCATAAGGCAGGAGTAGTCAACAGGCAGACCGAGGGCTAAATCCAGACTGTGGGCCAAATCCGGACCGCTGGACGCTTTTGAACAGACCATGAAATATTTTTATTTACTTATTATTATTTCTGTATTATTTTCTCTGGAGTCTGGACCTTGACTATCCCTTGACGAAGGAATTTGGATCTTGACAAAAAATCATTTGATTACCCCCACCATAAAGTATAAGCTCATTTAGGCAGGAGACAGAGCCTTTCAGGGACCAATGCAACATTAGTAGGAATTCCTGCATGCTCTAAGAACTCCACAAACTTCACCACGTTCCATTCCAAGTGGAAGGTGCACTTCTTTGACCTTGCCTTCACGAATACACAGAGAACGGCACAAATAAGGTGCTGTTTAAAAAACAAAAAACAAACATCTTCCCCCTAGAAAGGACGGAAGGAAGGAAAGAACGACTCATGACAAATGTTAATCATATTGCTTCATGTGCTTCTGAATACTCAGATACCATGGTGATGGGCATGGAATAAGAACCTGAACAGAGTAATCAGTGTATAGTGTACTACAGTGAACATACTAGTACCTAGTTTGCCAGAGTGTTAGTAAAGTTAAATTAAAAAAAAAAAATGGTGGTAACTGACAAAGTAACAAATGCTGATGAACACTGTATACGACCAAATACATTCAGCTCACCTCCTCTAGCCCAGAAACAGAAATTGTGCACACCATAAAAAATAAACTTAGTTTCTCTTTATGGGCTAGAAGTAACTTTGCCTTCCTGTAATCATCACTGATCCAGGCAATTCAGCACCTCTATGATTAGTGCTGTGGCATACCCTCAGCAACCATAATTTACTTTTCTCCTGAATTTTTTAATACTACTTGGAGCAAGCATCCATGTGAGTGCCCGCTTTGGAACATGTTTCTGTGAGGGCAGCCAGATATTCTGAGCCTAAGACCAAACATTCTCTCTCTCTACTGGATCCGTCTTTCAGCCTGACAGTATAATCACAACTTTAACTGCTCATTTGATCTTGCTAAGATCCAGCGTATTTCCACCTTTATGTCTAATTTGTGGGTCATACGGACAAGAGTGCAAGTCAAAATAGCAATAAGATATGGGGCCAGGTTTTGAAAAGAACTCAGATCCCATTTGGACACCAAAATAAGTAGCCAGATTTTCTTAAGAGCTCATGTAAAATCTGGTCATAAGTGTCCCAATGGGGGGGCTGCTGGTGCTGACACCTTGAAAATCTGGTCCTGAGCTCTTTTGAAAATTGTGGCCCTTACTGTTTTCTTAATCAAACTAGATGCAAGAAACAATGCACTATCTTAAGTGCCTGAAACATCCCATTGTGGATATCCGTGTTATAGCAGCCCAAAGCTGTACAGAAGTTTCTTCTTGGAGAATTTCCATTACCTCTGATCAACATAGTTCCCACCCTCCTTTTCCATATATTCTAATGTTACAGGCACATATAACAGTAGTAATGATTATTGTATTAACTGATATCTAGCACAGACCTTCCACAGTACCAAAAAAAAAAAAAAAAAGGATTTCTTTAGGCTAAGATTTCTTTTATTTTGCTGTTGTCATCTGTCATTTTAACTGCCAGCTATTAAAAGTTGTCAGCTAGCCTCTTCTATCACCTCCATCCAGGAAAGTATACAAAACTGCCTTCAGTTTGATTGGAATCTTTACGACTGGTTTCTAATATAATCTGAATCCCTTCAACTTCCTATCAAATATACTGTATACTCAATCTTTGGCTCTCCCCTCAGAACTGCCACTGGAAGATGGAAAATGGCCAGAAAGCTTTTAAAATAAGAAAATGGTAACAGTTAATAGCAAGCTACTTTAAAAGGTAGAAAGGCTCAGTTCTATCAACCCTGGTAAATGATAATCTCAGTAAGAAATGCATGACAAAAGTCTGTCTGGTCTAGAGAAGAACACAAATCACCTTTATTACTGCCTTCTCTTCAAAGTAAACAAGCCATCGGAATAATTCATTCTCCGAAGATAGTTTTGTAGGCTTTAATACATCTAAAAGAGCAAGGCATTACTTTTTATACTTAAAGAAATTCCTCAGATGGCTGGAACGAGGCCAGGGAAGCGAAAACATGAACTGTGCTTGCTGTGTTCAAAAGCATTACAAATTCAGCAAAGCCGACATAGGAAACTAGTAACACAGGAAGGTTTGTCTTCTCTAATATTTCAGAAAAAAGGCATAGTGATCTTATTCTTCAATGGATCCTGAACACTCTGATAAAGCTATTAAACTAATCTAATACCTATTGGGAAAAAAAAGTTTTTATATTTATGAATAGGCTTGTTCAATTGATCTTTATATGTTAAACAGCTATGAGCAGGAGAATGATGAGTGTATCTTCTTATTTTTTCAAGTCCCTCTGTGCAAGAGGCTATCAAGGGAGCATCACCACCTTCCTTACATAGCATCTTCAATTAAGCCACAGTATACCTTACACAGTGTGTCATTGTTACAGGGTGAGATGAGTTTTGGATCCTTTTTCGTCCCTCTCAAGTGCACCCCTTAGGCCACAAGCCTGGCTTCTTTTGCATCTCCCAACGGTGGGACTTGAGGTCCAAGCACTCCTAGACTGGATCTCTGGGTGGCAGCCCTTCTGTTTCACAACCATGTAAACTGTTCAGGCCAAACTGTACTTGGCACATGTAAGAAAACTTCTCTCTAGGATTCTGACCAGTGGCTGATTAAAGTGACTCAAAACAGTTTTATGTAAACAAATATATTTAAGCCATAACTGTTCAACACGTTTTTCTGATGGGGAAAATACAGTAAAACTTGCCAAGAGCAACCACTCGTGGGAATTAGCAAAAATGCAATCGCTTGTAAGAGGTAGTCTCTCTTCAAAGGTTTGCACATTGGAGAGCAGTGGCTCTGAAGGCAGAGCCGCCACCAACAGCAGCACAGAAGTAAGGGTGGCATGGTATGGTACATTAGACCCTTACTGATAAGTTTCTCCTACAGGTTTGTTTTTATGGATGGGAATAAGAAAATGTGGTAACAGATCATAGGTCATCGCTCTTCACAGTTAAATTATAGAGTAGTCACTTATGACAGGTGGTCTCTCTTCAAAGGTGGTTGCTATGGCAGGTTTTATTATATGTGGAGTCAAATAAGGAAAAAATATAGAAAACAATTTTGTATACACCCAGACTAATTAATTAGGGTAACGGATTCTGGAAGCATGACAGAGATAACTTTTTCTCCAAGGGCTAAAACAACATGGAACAATAGAAACCATTAACTGCCAGCAATGACCACTGCATGACCAAAGATTAACGCTGTGCTCAATTATTATGCTGATAAAAAGAATTCCTATCTCTTTTGACAAGGCTTAAAAATGTGTGACAGTGCGTGGATGTGGCAAATCCTTGAAAAGCCATGCACTCTCTCTGTGATTAAAAAAAAAAAAAAAAAAGGCAGACTTCTTGTACAGCCTTTGCCATATAATGGCTGATACAATATTTATACTATGCACATTTGGAATTAGAAATTTTCAGTGCCCTGATCCGTTTTTATGACTACTATGAACTATAGGCACAGATTTAAGTCGATATTTGCCCAACCACTTTATTACAGGCACAAATCAAATAGTTACACATCAAACTAAAGCTGAGTGAATAATGAAAAAAAGGTTCCATGAATATTTAGTCAAATTTTTAAACAAATTTGCTTCAGCCACAGTCACATCCCTTTTGTTCTTGCTTTCCAAGAACATTTTTAAAAAATCCAATTCACTGACATAATAAATGTTGGCAGAATCTGACTTCAGTATTATTGTCAGAAGTGTATGTCTGGTCATCTAGTCAGGAAACAAAAACAATACCATGCAATTTAGCTGTCCGAACACAACTAAGTAACACAGTTTGGTTTTGGAATATGTGCTGCTGACCTCCAGATTAAATCAATGTTTCCTGAATAAATGTGAACAGCAAATAAATTTGGAGAAAATTGAAATAAACTGGCAGATATTCTGTGAGCAGAAAATGAGAGGCAAAGTTCATCAATTATTTGTTGCAGAGAATATTAGCTACTAAAATTTGTACACGCTATTCATTTGTGCACATAAATGAACAGGGAAGCAAGTTTTCAATTCAGCTGAAAATTTGGCCGTTAGTGTTTGTTGGTCTCATTAGATGGCTTTCACTCTTATGTCCGCCCTGTGCAATCTTGGATGTGTAAATCATGAAGACAGAATAATTTTAAAGATAATGTTAAGCTCTTAAGACAAGAAAAAATACACCATACTACAAGAAAAAACAGTTCTTTCTGTATCTCACTGCCAACCACAGTTACTATGGCACTTTATAAACATATAAATATTATAGTATCCATACTGTAGTCAATAGATCAGCGAAGTACTGCTGAGCAAGGATTTTCCTAAATAAAGTAAATGTTTAATATTATCATTCTTTTTAATACTGATTAAGATTACTACTTTTAAATAATCAACAAAACCTAACAAGAAAGAAGTTGAAGTTGTCTTGGGTTTTATGAAGCATTTAGACCTTTGGAGAGTTTTTAATGTTCTATAAACCCCTTTAGAAATTTCAGAACATCTGGAAAAAGTATTTTCTACAACAACATTTTTCTGAATCCAGGCCATATGAAGGCATGAAAAACAAAGTTTCAAATCTCAGGCTCCATCAATCCCTTTGTCTAGATCATCTCCAAGAGTTTGAGGCTTTCATCATGCTCTTTGGGACACAAGAACTTCAGACAGGAACTTGGAATAGATTTTCCTTGTCATTTCCAGGATAACTTAATTAGCTGAAAGTGGTAAGAAAGAAAAAGAAGACCTTTATGCCTCATGCAGACAAAAAGGCTTGCTGGTCTAATACATTAGAGAATGTGAAATTACAATTCCCCATAATGCTGCCAAGTTTAGTGAGACCCCTGCATGATCTGTGGTTTAAACCCTGGCCACTTGAAATAACCCCTGCGTTCTGTGAACATTAAGTACCTTACATACACATTTATCTACAAGGAATAACTGATGGTGTGGTATATAGATTTAAGCACATGCATAAGTCCCATTGACTTAAATGGAAATTAAACATGATTACAATTAAGCACACATTTCCTGAATCAGACCCTTTATCAACATGAGTATGGGATGGCCTCGTTATTCAGAAACTGCAAAGCCGAGATAGTGACTCATTCAGGTCACCCCAAACCAGCACCAATGAAACTTAACCCCGCTCTTGACCACCATGCATTCTGAATATGCCACATATTTTACAGAACAGCTATTTTAGAAATGTTGGAGGGGGAGAGTGTTAGGTTTATACTGAGACTATTTTTCCTCTCTTTACCAACTTTTTGAAACGTCAGTAAAGAAAAATAAGGTCAGAGCACTGCTTCATGACCCGAACTCAGTGAGGCAGAGCAAGACTGGGGATGTACTACTTCCTGAGTGCAAAAACAGAGCAGAGAGACAGGTGCCAAAACTCCAGGCCTGTCAGCAACTGCTACTGTTGCTGATGCCTTTAAAATGGAGAGCCGAGAAGAACCCATCAATTCCAGACTGGTGGACTGAGAATAAAGATGCATAATAAATTGCTGTTAGTGTTTTTGAAATGGTCACTCAAGGCACACTTTATACAACATGACAAGCTCAAAAATAAAATAATGTCCACCCTTCCTTTTTATTATATTGTCTAGTTCAAAAATGCTGACAACTCAAACTTATTCCTGTAACATTGAAAATAAAATGCAAGGTGCTTTAGCGAGATATCAGTGAATTTATAAAACCCAGTTTGTCAATAATGAAAACATCCTTTTATATCAACTTTAGTGCTAAGGGCGCTTTGTCTTCCTACAGATAAAATCATGATGATGTACAACACATACGCATATTGCAGTCTCGGCTTGTCTGATAATGACTGACAGCCTAGCTGAAATGTACCTGTCTTCTGCCTCATAGGGAATGTCAACATTTCAATCCGGGGGTGTGATTCCCAGCTCCAGAAGACATACCCATGCTAGCTCTCATCCAACTAGTGTGCCCAAAATAGAATGTAGCTGAGGCAGCATGACTAGCAGAAGTGGCTAGCTATCCGAAGTACATACCCATCCAAGACCCTAGGCACGTACTCAAATAGCTAGCCTCTCCTGCCACACACACACTGCTGAGACTACACTCTTGCTTTAATCACTAAGTGCTCAATGAGTTAGCTGAGAGCTGGAGTGAGTACGTCTCCTCGAGCTGAGAATCACATCCCCAGCTTGAAACTTAGACACACTCATACTTTTTGGATCTATACTAAACCACTGGTTTCTCTGTCTCTGGATTATTACTTTTCCCCCTTCCTTCAGCCTACTTGAGCTTTTGGCCATAGTGCTCTCCTTCGTAACTATACTAGTACATCAATTGTCTGGAATTCTCCTCAGGTGATCTGCCCTTCAGCATGTGGCTGTTCTTCCAAATGTTTTATTTTTAACATAGATACATATTTCAGCATAAAGCTATGACGAAAGCTTCTGCGATTATACGTCATTCATTAATAGCATGAAAACGCTAGTGCCAAAGCACTTTCACAAAGATGGAGTATCAAGTTAATACATTTCTTTCTGGGTGATGGTTCTTCAAAATGGATTCTAAACTTTTTCGGAGATCAATTCTGAATAAATGAAAAGTTGAGAAGACCAATTAGAAAATGTGGGACAAACCTGCAGAAAAACTATACAGTCCTGACAAACACCTGAAGTTCAGATGCTTATTTCAACTATTCCATCCTCTTTTTCTGAAAGGGAGGCAGGAAATTTTGCAAGATCCACTACATTTCCCACCGCTAGCTGGGTTGGAAATACCACAATAAAAACATCACCTTGGTACTTTGGCCTCCAATCCTGGCCAGAATTAGAATATCCAAAACCCACTTGATAGTGATGTTTTTAGAACATCCATGACTGTGTTATCTAAATACTTAATATAGTGTGAGAGGGTCAGACCGGATGGCTACTGGAGAGTGCTACTATTTGAGTACGGGGGGGGGGGGGGGTGTTGCGCTAAAGGCCCCTCCCCCAGCCTAAGGGGAGGAGCCACCGGATCCAGGGACTCAACTGAATATGGGGGACAACAAATGAGAAAACAGGAAGGGGTGTGATGGTCAAAGGGTCAAACGGAGGGAACCAGAAGGGGACACCGAGCAGAGAGCCCCGGACAGCGCCCACTGCTCCCGGATGCTGGAGAGTGCTAGAAGGCCACTATATCAGCCCCAGGCTCAGCAAGTCCTTTTCCCTGGTAACTGAGCAGGGGTTACTCCAGGTTAATTAACACACCTGGAGCCAATCAAGGCCCCACCTAGGACTTGTTTAAAGCCACCCCACCAGAGAAAGGGTGTGGCTGGAGTTGTGAGAGGGAGGTGAGCTATCAGAGAGTGTTTGAGCAGGCAATACGCTATCAAGAGCCAGGAGGGTTTAGGAGAAGGAGCAGAACACTGGCAGGACAGAACCCTGCAGGTACAAAGACTGGAGAAGAGAAAAACCCTGTCCAAAGAGGGCAAAGGACCTTTCCCATGCCTGGAGGCCTAAGGGAAGAGACCCTGCCAGAAGGGAAAGATTGAACTGGACATTTGGTTTGGGCACTACCATGCCCAATGGGGCTGTCAGGGGTCAAGAGCCTCCCCTGGCAAGGAGGCCAGGAAGGACTCCTGCCTGAGCAGGGTATGGACATTAAGTCAAAGGGAACAGGGAAGTAACCCAGCGAAGTTAGCAGCTTTCCTGAAGCAACAGTGTGAGGCTGCTACTTGTAGGATCCCTGGGTTGGGGTTCAGAGTTGAGGGAAGGACCAGGTTCCCCCACCCCCTACCAGCCATTCACTGGAGGGGCAAGAGCCCCAGCGAAGAGGCAAGGGCCTGTGAGAACCAGAGACAGGACTGGGAGCCAGCAGGGAGCTGCCATCTTAAAAAGGCTGTATTACCCTCCCCCACCACTAGAGGGTGGAAGAACACTAAAGCGTGAAGCAGTTCCCTGACCTACCTACTGCTCAAAGGAAGCACTGGACCCATCGTTGTAGAGGAAGAGCTTTGCCACAATAGATAGAAAACAGATGTCAATGAAAAACTATTTGGAGGCTGAAGAAAAGAGTGATTTTAATAGTCTAAGTTCCTGATACAGGAAAGCAACCTCTGCTCAGGAGAGCATTTCAGAACATGTTTAAGTCTTATTGAAGTCAATGGAACTTAAGCAGATGCTTAAAATTACAAACTGAACAGCACCATGGGACAGCTCAGATTGTGTCAAGATATAATGATTTAAATAAGCAAGCAGGAAACCTTGAATTAAATAACTGGTTTTAATTTTGTTTTGCATTTGTCCTTTTTAGATATTTTCCTAAAGACAGGTTGATTCTCTTTGGTTGATATAATTTGGTATTTATTTTTGCTAACCAGGAGGATATGTTATATCTATACACATTTATTTAAGGAATTATACAGTTTACCACACACATTCAGATTTTTAATTTTTTATTTTGTTGAACGACTGAGTTCTTCTTTACTAGATGATGATGAATATTTTTACTCATAATTTATGTCAAGCTGCATTTGGAAGGAAATTGGAACTCAATTCAAAATGCAAAATACCAGCATTCTAAAATTGTTTCTATTAGTTAAACAAAACTACCTCAAATGTGGAGGATTCATAAGGGAAAAGTGGGTTTACCAAAACATGTTTTCATTTAAACTTATTGTATTAAAAAAGGAAGTATCATCATGAGTTGGTGACCAGTATCAACCAGATCAATTCACCATATCCTTCAAGATTTTAGAAATAGTAGATTTTATCCCCTCACCTAGTTTTATTAATAGAGTGGAAGAAGAAAACAAACTTTCATGTTTTTTCAATTCCCGTTTGGCTTCTCAACTTTAAATGAACTTGTCATTGAACTGAACTAGTTGAATAAACTACAACAAAGAAAATATTGTCTCTGTACCTGCAAAAGAAGCAACTGCTGTCAAAAGTTGGTTTAGCACTTCAACAAATTGTGGTTCCAGATGGTTAGCCAGTGATTATCACCAGTTCAATGGTTCGATTTTAGTAAAGAAATATGTTCTACTTGATGATTATTTTCTTTTATCTAAATTATTATAATAGTCTACAGTAAATTTAGGCCTTAACATACATAGTCATAACTCCAGTTTTAAATTTAAATAGGTTTATTTTTAAAAGCAAAATTTTATTTAATTTCAATTAACAAAAATCCATCCTACATTGCGTAAAGTTAAGCACACACATAAGTCTTTGCAGAACTGGGGCCAAATTTTGCCAAGACTATACAAATCCAGTTGCATTTTCTCATGGATCTGCAATGGTATGTATCCAGGGGATCTTTAAGAGGAATAAACAAACAGTACACATCCAAATTAAATTAAACTATTGGATTTTCTGATATTTTTGTTGCATTTATATAACCCTTAGCAATTCATTTACTTGCATTAAAAAGAAAAAAAGACAAATATTCAAAATTATTCAGCTTGTATAATTTGCAAGCTTCTTGCTCCACAGATGGTAACTGCATAGAGCTTACAAGTTTAGTTTTTCAGCCAAAGCCTTGATTTTTCCAATTGCCTCTGCATGGGAGGACCCCTGGACCTGCACAGAGCCCTATTTGCAACAATGGGGCAGGGGTTCACCTGCACAGAGTCAGTTGCAGAATAAAGTATGATGCTGTACATTTCTGTCACTATTGCTACCACTCTTGTATAATTGCAACAAATCTTATACAAAGTGTATCATGTAAGGTGTCAATGAAAACGCTGCAATCTATCAAGTACGATTATTCTGGGTAAATCCATGTATAATCTTTGTATCTAAAGTTATGAACATTGACTATGTATTTATATCTCAAATGTGTTTTTACCTGCGGTGACACCTACAAGGTAATTTACATCCAGTCCCACCAGCCCATTGTGAATGGACTATTTAAGCTTGATGGGCCATTAAGAAGAGTCAGTTGTCCAAACAGCTCTTCCTGAGGATGCCTCAGACAACAAGGAGCACATGTCCACCCCTGTGATTCAGCAAAACATATGAGGGCATATGATATGAACATGTGACCTTGGACTTCATTTTTGGTAGTAGCTTTCCATACACTGGAGCTGTGGGCTTTGTTTGGGACAGTAAATTTCCATGCAGATGGCAGAGGATATAAAAGACACTTTAGGCATCTCCATTTTACCTCATTCCTGCTCCAATTCTCTGGACTGTGGATTTACAACTAAAAGGAGTACTTTGAACAATGGACTGAGGTCCTTCCAAACTTTTGGATTACCAGAGAGACTTATGCAAGCCAGCACTTTTGCAATTCCATCACTGCTATGATCTTGATCTATGAACACTGAAAATTACTTGTATGTATATGATTTCTTAACCATTCAATAATTCTCTTCTTTTCTTTTATTAAAAAATCTTTAGCTAGTTCACTAAGGACTGGCTGACAGCGTGATATTTAGGTAACATTTGAATATTGACCTTGGAGTTAAGTGTCTGATCCTTTGGGATTAGTAGAACCTCACCTATGGTGAACTGGGTTTTCAGCAACCTCCCACTATATTAGACAAGTTTTTCTGGATGGGAACCAAAGGCCAGAATGCCTACAGGGGGCTGTGTTTGGCTTCTTGCTAAACATGTGTTGCTACAGAAGTTCTTTTATACTGCTTCGTTGAATTTAATTATAGAATAAACCAGCAGTGTTGGGGGATTATAACATAAGAACAGCCATACTGGGTCAGGTCAATGGTCCAGCTAGCCCAGTATCCTGTCTTCCAACATTCGCCAATGCCAGGTGTCTCAGAGGGAATGAACAGAACAGGTAATCACCAAGTGATCCATCCTCTGTTGCCCATTCCCAGTTTCTGGCAAACAGAGTATAGGGACACTTCAGAGCATGGCTTGCATCCCTGCCCATCCTGGCTAACAGCCATTGATGGACCTATCCTCCATGAACGTATCTAGTTCTTTTTTTAATCCTGTTATATTCTTGACCTTCACAACATCCTCTGGCAAGGAGTTCCACAGGCTGAATGTGCGTTGTGTGAAGAAATACTTCCTTTTGTTCATTTTAAAGCTACAGCTTATTAATTTCATTTGGTGACCTCCTAGTTTTTGTCTTATGAGAAGGAATAAATAACAACACTTTACTTTCTCCACACCCATCATGATTTTATAGACCTCAATCAAATCTCCCCTCAGTCGTCTCTTTGCCAAGATGAAAAGTCCCAATCTTATTAATCTCTACTCATAGGGAAGCTGTTCCATACCACTAATCATTTTTGTTGCCCTTTTCTGTACCTTTTCCAATTCCAACATATCTTTTTTGAGATGGAGCGACCACATCCTCATGCAGTATTCAGGAAATGGGCGTACCATGGATTTATAAAGAGGCAATATGATATTTTCTGTCTTATCTAGCCCTTTCCTAATGATTCCCAACATTGTTAGCTTTTTTGACTGCCACTGAATATTGAGTGGATATTTTCAGAGACCTATCTACAATGACTCCAAGATCTCTTTCTTGAGTGGTAACAGATAATTTAGACCCCATCATTTTAGATGTATATTGGGATTATGTTTTCCAATCTACATTCCTTCTCATTTATCAACACTGAATTTCATCTGCCATTTTGTTGCCCAGTCACCCAGGTTTGAGATCCCTTTTATTTCCTCTCCCCCCACACATAATTTTATTATGTTATGGTCACTATTACCAAGCAGTTCAGCTATATTCACCTCTTGGACCAGATCCTATGTAACATTTAGGACTAAATCAAGAATTGCCTCTCCTCTTGTGGGTACCAGGAATAGCTGTTCCAAGAAGCAGTCATTTAAGGGGTTAAGGAACTTTGTCTCCATCTCCATCCTGAGGTGACATGTACGCAGTCAATATGAGAATAGTTGAAATCCCCCATTATTATTGAGTTTTTTAGTTTTATAGCCTCTCTAATCTCCCTGAGCATTTCACAGTCACTATCACGATCCTGGTCAGGTGTCAGTAGTATATCCCTATTGCTATGTTTTTATTATTCAAGCATGGAATTACTATTCGTAGCAATTCTATGGCACGGTTTGGTTCATTTAAGATTTTTATTTCATTGTAAATTATAGGTTGTCTACCCTGTTTCTTGCAGTCTGCCCTGAGTGTGGCATTCTCATTGTGTGGTCCATCCGAGACACCTAATCACATAAAGGCCCAAGCTTGCAAGTTCCTTGAGTCAACAAATGTGCACTTCAGTAACTGTGCAGGCATGCAAAGGCACATCCATGTTTAAAATGGCACCCGTCAAAGTAAAGCTCTCTGTTAAACAAGCTTTGTATACTGTTTTCAAACATTCAGAGTAAACCAATGAATTTGCCACCAAGCAACAGTGCTAGTCCTCAATAAGGAGCTTGGGTCCAGTTTAAAACTTCATTAATTTCATCTGTGGCTCTATCCAAACAATATGATTAGAGCTTTTTATTTATTTATTATTTTTTAGAAAGCACAATGGAAAAGTATTTTTTTCATGTACCAGAAGATTTTTTAAAAAAAGGATTTTATTCATTTATTTTGTGGCAGGAGATAGCACTGGAGGAGGGAACTGCAGGGGGAAAGCATTTTTGGACATGAATGAGGTACAGAAAATATCAGTTCATGATATTTTTATTTATTTGTGTGTTTTTAATTAGGAGCATGTAAAATAGAAACTGTTGCAACCTTCAGTGTACTAGCTTTTAGGTGTTTGTTTAATATTTTTATACATTTCTTGGTAACAACAATAATATTAGACATAAAACATTTATTTTAAAAAGAAAAGATTTGCAGGCAGATTTTTCCCCAGAATATCTCAAACAAGCAAAAAACCTGACATGTGTCTTTTCTTTCCATTTTAGAACCCAGAACAAACAATTTAATCAGTCTTTGGGAATAATTGTGTATTACATATCCCAGTCATTTCCCAAAACACTGTAGCACAAAAAGAGAATTCCACCCACTGGTGCTTTGATTAAATAGATAATCACATCTATTCTAGCCCTAGGGTGATTTACTAACAATATATTGCTACAAACAAAGGGCTGCCCTTTGGCTATTTACTCTTTTCAAAGCAAATTCACAAAAAGTTAGACTTATTACAACTTTTTTTCCCTACTGAGAACACTCAATCTGTATCCAAATGGGGCAATTGTGGATCCTGTAAAGCTGACAAACAAATACAAATCTCAGAAATATTTTTAAGCAACCCTAATGCCCATTAATAAAATGAAGGCTTATGACTAAATTATGCAATTTAACTAGAGAGCCTTTATCTAGCAGTAGAAATATGTGTTATAATTCACATGCAAAGAGGAACCAGTTGATATCAGGCACTGTCTCCCAATACTCAGGTCTAGTGGTTAGAATGAAAGTCAAGCCAGACATCGGGTCAAGACTGGGCCGAGGGTAGCACTGGAATCGAGATTCAGGGACAGCCCAAGGTCAAAGTCTAGATTAAAATCCGTCGACAAGATAAACTCAGCACCATAACGAGAATCCAGGAGCAGGCCAGAAGTTGAAGCTGGGTAGTCAGAGTCTGAGGGGTCAGGAGGTGAAAGTAAGGGTGGAGCAGATAAATAATAGGGCTGGAGCAAGGTCACGGTAGGGCAAGGACAAGACTGGAACAGGGCTTGGGCAGGAACTAGAGCAGGAGCAGGCTAGGAGTCTAGAGTCTGCTACACTGTGAGGTCGCAGAAGGGCTCCTGGCTGGCTCAGGCTGTTGCACAGACTGATCTGATGCTCTGGCAGGGTTGGGGAAGTACCTGAGCCTGGTGGGGACAGGGGTCATCTGACCCAGGCTCCATTCTGGGATAGCCTACTCCCACATGTCTGATGGCTGAATCACTGCAGGCTCTTTGGGAAGAGTAATTCAGTGCAGCTGAGTTGTTGCCACATACCTGAGGCTTGGTCTACACTGCCGGTGGATTTCGGCAGCAGTAAACGGGAGATAGAGTACTCTATGTAGAGTAGTTTGTGTATCTCCTGTCAACTTCCTAACTTCTACTTAACACTGCATCCGCACTGTGCTGTGCCGTAGGGAAATGCTCTCTGGTCGATGCAGCGTTACTCTTCTTGCAGGGGTGGATTAACAGCGTTGACTTTCGGGTTCAACTGAATGGGTCACTCAATCAATCCCGCAGAATCGATCTTGCACTGCCAACAATGCTGCCGGCAATGTAGACATACCCTGAGTGTTGACTCACTGCGGCTCTGTTGCAGGGGCCACTGAGCGAGCAGCCGTGCTCACAGTTGACCTTTATATGGGTCCCTGCTGTAATGTGGACAAGATAAAGCAGATGTGATGTACACTACGTGAAATTAAAATTCATCTAGTTCTGAGGTGATCATGAAAAGTCAGCATGGATTCACTAAGGGCAAGTCATGCCTGACCAACCTGATTGCTTTCTATGATATGATGACTGGCTCTGTGGATGTGGGGAAAGCGGTGGACATGATATATCTTGACTTTAGCAAAGCTTTTGATACTGAGTCCCACAGTATTCTTGCCAGCAAGTTAAAGAATTATGGGTTGGATGAATGGACTATAAGGTGGATAGAAAGCTGCTAGATCACTGGGCTTAATTGGTAGTGTCTAGTCAGCAGCTGGTAGCAAGCACAGTGGCCCAGGTGTCGGTTCGGGGGCCAGTTTTCTTCAACATCTTCAGTAATGATCTGGAGGATAGGGTGGATTGCACCTTCAGCAAGTTTGCAGATGACACTAAGCTGGGGGGGAGTGGTAGATACGCTGGAGAGTAGGGATAGGATACAGAGTGATCTAGACCAATTGGAGGATTGGCGAAAAGAAATCTGATGAGGCTCCACATGGACAAGTGAAGAGTCCTGCATTTAGGATGGAAGAATCCCATGCACTGCTACAGACTGGGCACCAACTGGCCAGGCAGCAATTTTGCAGAAAAGGACCTGGAGATTACAGTGGACAAGAAGCTGGATATGAGTCAACAGTGTGCCCTTGTTGCCAAGAAGGCTAACGGCATATTGGGCTGCATTAGTAGGAGCACTGGCAGCAGATTGAGGGAAGTGATTATTCCTCTCTATTTGGCACTGGTAAAGCCACATTTGGACAGTTTTGGGCCCTCCACTACAGGAAAGATGTGGAAAATTGGAGAGAGTCCAAAGGAGGGCAACAAAAATGATTAGGGGGCTGGAGCACATGACTTACGAGGAGAGGCTGAGGGAACTGAACTTATTTAGTCTGCAGAAGAGAAGAATGAGGGGGATTTGATAGCGGCTTTCAATTAACTGCAGGGGGGGTTCCAGGGAAGATGGAACTAGGCTGTTCAGTGGTGGCTGATG
Source organism: Emydura macquarii macquarii (assembly GCF_026122565.2). NCBI lineage: Eukaryota > Metazoa > Chordata > Testudines > Chelidae > Emydura > Emydura macquarii. The sequence goes on along the minus strand of NW_027132559.1, from coordinate 39,365,753 downwards.
ACAGAACAAGGAGCAATGGTCTCAAGTTGCAGTGGGGGAGGTCTAGGTTGGCTATTAGGAAAAAGTTTTTCACTAGGAAGGTGGTGAAGTACTGGAATGGGTTACCTAGGGATGTGGCGGAATCTTCACCCTTAGAGGTTTTTTAAGGCCCAGCTTGACAAAGCCCTGGTTGGGATGATTTAGTTGGGACTGGTCCTGCTTTGAGCAGGGGGTTGGACTAGACGACCTCCTGAGGTCTCTTCCAACCCTAATCTTCTATGATTCTATGAACTACAAAAATTACCACTATGGATAAAGTGTTTGGTTGAAGTAGGAAGAGTGGTTTGTCTAAGACTCTTATTAATGTCCACTGGGGAGTTCTTTCCCATCCTTTGAAACATCTAATACCAACTACTGTCTGAGTCAGGATACTGAACCAGATGGATGACTTGTCTGATCTGATGTGGCAATTCTGGCATCCCTAAGACAGTGAACAAGGTAAATACTATTTATCATGTACACAATATAAAATATGAATAATACTGAATTAAATCCTGCTGTCCTGCACTTGGGCAGAATTCCTAGGGAGGGCAAGGTCCACTGTGAGGGGAGTCCCATTGACTTCTCCTGTTGAAGTTATTTCATGCAGTTTGTGCCCTTTCCTTAAAGTTTTGCACTATTTCTACCACTGCTATAGCTTTGCTACTGGGAGTGCTAGTGTATACCAGCCACCAGCATTTTAATAGTGTAATCTACTCCTATTCAGACCAAGTTTAAGTGACATTGCCACCACCAGCCGTATGTCTAGACTAGCATTCCCACCAGTGGTTGCGAAAGTGAAAAATGTTAATAACAACAGATCTAATGCAGAAATTCCATGGAATGTTTAATCTGTGCAAATTCTTCTTGCAGTCTCCACAAAGTTCCATTTCTTTTCCTTTCATTCTCTGTGTGTTAGCAAATAATGACCCGTTCTAACTGACTCCACCTACCTTTGGACTAGCTTACTCCCAGGGAACATAAATGCATCCAGTTAAATACTATACAAGAAAGAACTCTACAGTGATAAATTTCATGCTTTAGATCAGTGTTTCTCAACCTTTTAAGTAGCAAGTACCCCCTAACTTATTAAAATTTTAATAAGTACCCCAACACTCTATTTTCCACAGGATTTTATATTTACAGACTAATGTGAGCCATATGTTGGAAGAAGGGCTGAGTATATAAGGCCGTGATATGACAAATGTCATATCTAGTGTGGGTAGAGTTACCACCATTACACCAGGGGTGCACAACTCAAGTATGTTCCTGGGCTAGAGGTGATGTTGGCCAAAGCTAGGAGGCTGTGAGCGGTATGCCAGTGCTGGGAAATATAAGGTGCCGTGCCAAATTTTTTGCCATAGATTTGAGAGGAGGAAGGGGTGAAAGAGAGACAGGAAAAAAGGGAAACGGGTGAAATCTGGGGCTGTCATAGTTGTCAATTTCACTGCTCAGCTAGGGCAGTGAAATCGACAAGTTTTCTGGGCACTGGGGTTTGAGCCAGAGAGGGGGGCTGCCACCTGGACAAGGGGAGCTGCCAGCCTGGGAGGTGGGCGACTGCCACCCAATCCAAGCTAGGGCAGAGGAGGCTTCCGCGCTGGCTGGGACCCAGGGATGTGGGCAGATAGCTGCTGCCCGTCTTCAAGCTGGGGCACTGAAGGCTGTCCCTCAGCTCGGAACCTGGGCACAGGTGGCTGTCACCCAGTTGCAAGCCCAGCTCATGAGATGCAGGAGGCTGCCACCAGGCTCCCACCTGGGAGCTGCGAAGCGGGGGGCTGCTGCCCGCCTCCCCCAGAAGCTAGCGGCTGCCACCTGTCTCCCAGCTGGGACCTGGGAGCCTCCCCCAAGAGCCGGCAGCTGTCGCTTGCTTCCCAGCTGGGAGCTGCAACCAGGTAGGAAGCAGGCGGCTGCCGCCCGGCTTCCCCAAAAGTCGGCAGCTGCCACCCGCCTCCCCTTCACTCTGTTTTTCCCTTGGTACCCCCTGCCTGTGTCTCGTGTACCCCTGGGGGTATGCGTACCATAGGTTGAGAAATTATGCTTTAGATCATCAGAGCATAAAAGAACTCCCTCCACAGTCTTGAAATAGTTCAGCATGTTCCATTAACCAGTTGTGGAAACTATGCAATGCCATTATGGGAGGAGAAATGTTGTTTACCAGAGAGTAAAAAACATATGGACTGCAATAAATTCTGTGAAAAAGTCCATGAACAGACATTCTCCCATCATTTGGAAATCTACACAGAAAAGGTACATTTTTTCCATTTTTCTAAGTGGAAGAAACTTGCAAAAAGTGGAGCTGGTCTTCATAAGAATTATTTGTAGAATTTGCATAGGAGAACTATCAATGGCTTCAAAGGAATGCTTAGTTCTTTTTACACAATATGGTATCATATATTAGTTGATGGCTAGTCTACTAGAGAAGGGCCTGAACTTCAAGAGCTGAATACCCACAAATACTGATAGCTCATGTCCAATTCTAAATTTTACAGCTGGTGTCCATCTCTATAATGGGCCAAAGCAAAACCTCAGATCCAAATCTTGACCTATAGGAAAGTTTGTACTTAAACTTTGAGGCTTAGATCAATCTCTATTACAAAGATGTGTGATTTTTAAGTTGTATAGTTGCTGTGCTATGAAGTTTTAGTATCAAGAAATACAGAAGCACTGAAATTAAGAGAATTCAAAACTGTGATGGGTGAAATTGTTGATTTGCTTTTCTTTTTCTAAAGGATAGTTATATCATCAAACACATCAAAGTCTATTTCTACTTCCAGACAATAAATATGAGAGCACAATAAACTGCTGGCAGTGTTGCTTAGTATAGGTTACTAGACAAGACAAACTGGCTTGGATAAAATTGGCATGAACCTTCATGCATTTTCTGAAGAGAACCCTTTATAAGGTTCTGGCAAGGACTCTCTTCCCCAGTGCTCTCTCTACTGACCTCCAGAGACAGGGAACTGGGACAAATTTCATATTGTAGCTGTTGCTCCAGTACCCTTTCCATGACCCTGTGATACTTCACAATGTCCCCTCCCTGTAACCCTCAAATAACGTTCCCTTCCCCATGATACAACTTCAACCCTTAAGAGTGGACATAGCAATTTTGTGAAGACTTGCCCCATTTTAATTTGTTCACACCTAAAGCTTAAGATTCCAGTATTGCCTAGGATGAGCTACATGAGCTAAATTTATATGGTAAAGACTCAGGCTACATCTACACTGAAAACAAAACAAAAAAAACCACCCCACAGCAGCAAGCCTCAGAGCCCAGGTCAACAGACTCAGGCTCATGCTATGGGGCTAGAAATAGCGGTGGAGATGTTCCCACTTGGGCTGGAGCTTGGGCACCGAGACCCACCCTCCTCACTGAGTTTCAGAGATCAAGCAGGAATGCCTACATGCTATTTTTAGTCCCATAGTGTGAGTCCCACGAGCTCAAGTCAGTTGACCTGGGCTCAGAGACTTGCTGCTGCAGGTTGTGGGATTTGGGGTTTCTGAGGTTTTTTTGCAGTGTAGATATACTTTTGGAGGCTGCCAGATTTCTAAAGCTCTTTATGATATCTAATACCCCAGGGCTTTATGATGTCACGTAAGGACTTAAGATTTTGCAGCTCTGGAGCAGTAAAAGGCCATGTAGTTACACATGCTCTCTAGACCATCTGTGGAATAGTGAGCTACTATCGTTGCTTGAGGCATTCAAAGTTCTAAAGTGCACTCTTTGGTTTGAGAAGAAGGGTATCTGTCTACAGATGCTAAAAGAGAAATGTTCATGCATGAACCCATTAAATTAAACACTTGACTTTAAAAGCACCACTAAACCGACTGTGCTGACAGCAGCTTCATTTTTTAACTGAGAAATAGTTTAAGCACAAGGGTTGAATAAAATATATCCTAACACACTCTAAAAAAGGAAACTGACCAGAAAGACCGTGAAAATCTTTGATCCCTATCCAGCAACTGGCTGTACGATAGATCTTTGCAACAGATGGTAAAATGAAATCAGTTACTTGGATCCTAAATTAAGATTAATTTGTGCCACGTGCAGTATAGAGCCATGCAACTACAAGGGAGCACCAGGAGAGACTATGCCTCTGGCTTCAATCTTCCCCCAGACTGCCCTGTGGCTGCACACTCTGTGCCATATAGAAGGATGGTGCAGATTGCTTTCTTAGTGTGCAGGTCTCTCTCCACTGGTCAGTGAAGAGAGGATGTAGGGGCCATATCACCTCTCCTTCCTGGATAATTTGTTCCTGAGGAAGTAAACCAATGGATCCTTACTCACAAGGGCTGCTATTGTGATTTGCCTTGCACAGGCCACACAAGATGGAGGATATGTGCAGCAGCTGTCATAGTTGTCTAAAGATATGGGTATGGTTCTGGAGACTAAATGTTAACCTTCATTTTGGAAGGCAGGGCTCTAAACTGCAAGGAGGGACAGGCTGCAGTGAATAGCAGACTCTGGATATGGTTATGGTAGTTACCTAATATTTAAATAAAAATAACTGAAGTATTAAAAACAAGCTCTTCATGCCTCCGTCAGAAAGCCAATACAGAAGAGGCTTTGCGTATGCATGCCCAACAGCCCTCTCTACAGCTTTGCCCCACAAAAGCCAGTCCCAGTCACAAGCTGGCCTTTAACTGGCCCCAAAAATGGGAAGGAGGGAGAGGGGAATCAACCATTTTTCTTCAAAATTTCCTGACCAGCTCTAACCATTTCTCTGTTTAAAATAATAAAATGAGTTTCTCTTATCACAGAATATTTGGGCTGGAAGGGACTTCAGAAGGTCATCTAGTCCAACCCCGTGCTCAAAGTAGTTCCCATCCCAACTTCTGTCATGGGAACTGGAAATATGATTCTTTGATAGCCTCAGAAGTCAAATCCAGAGTCAAACCTGCTACTCGCTCCACAGGAGGGATAATTTTGCCTTTTGGCTACTGTGTCTTTCAGCAGGAAACTTCACTGCAGCTCCAAGCAAAGGGTCCATTCCAACTACCCAGGTGATGTGTTCTCCCTTCAGGAAAGCTTTTAGAATGTGCATCTTAGAAGTTTCTTTGGCAACTGCTTTGAGATCTTCGCAACATTCTCTGGCATGTGCCCTTTAAACTTCTGTTATTACAAATCACAAGGTGGATAGGGTAAAATAGTTCTATTGCACCTGTTACCTCCTCTATTGGTAGAGAAGTTCTATATAGAACTGTTTATTGTTTTCATAAAACTAGAGGACCATTGTTTATAAAGGTCTAAGTCCAAAATTTTCAGATTGGGTGCTTAATGATGTACACCATAGTTAATGTTTAGGCAGCTAAATAAATGGCCTGATTATCAGCAGTACTGAGGATCTATAGCTCCCACTGACAGAATTTTTTTTGCATGGGCCTCAACCCCGACCTAAATATGTATGTGCACATCTCAAGATCTGGTCCTAAAAGATGTGCCCAGGCCCATCAAAGAAAACATGGGAAGCCAGGGATTCAGTCTCTCCATCCTGGATCCACAACCCTCTCCACTAAATCTCTCTTCTATAGAAAACATAGATGCAACAAAAAGACTTGTGTGCCTGATGATGAAAAAATAATGTTGTATAATGCAAGAAATTGTTCTAGAACTGCCCCTCCATGTGGTAATACTTTTCCTGTAACGCAGCCAAAGTTAGGTCTGAAAGCATTGGCTGTCATGTAAATGTCAGAGCATAAGTTAATGCTACCAGGTACTCTTTACACATTCTTGCCACTTTTTTTCTCTTTTCCCTTGGGCTCAGCCCTTTTTCAGCTTCTGTATCACAATTCAAACTAGGAAAAACCTGCCTTGAGGATTACCACTGTGAGATAAATTAACTTGCAGGGGCATGCAGCAGGTTGTTTTTAGAATAACGACAATGGTCCTTGCACAGGGAAAGCAATCATTTATGGAGTTGGGTCCTATGTTTGGCCACAAACTTTTAAGGGGCAAAGTGCTGACGAAACTTGATTTTAAAAACCTAGAATCACTATTTAGAAGCTTGGATAATTTGAGCCAAACTCTGATTTCATTGTACTGTTGTAAACCTGGGATAACTCCATCAACTTAAATAGAATTACTCCAAGAACAGAATGTCACTCTTGATTTCAAATTCCAGCCTTAAAACATACGAGTGTCGTGCCTGTGCTTTCACTGCTTTCTCACCATTGTAAAATAAAGATTAAAAGCCAATCTTAGTGGCCACAATGTTTGTGAGCCAAGTACAGCGAGTACTTGTTTAAAACTTATTTTTCATTTCTGAGCAGCAGGGAAAACATCGGAAGTTTGAGCAAGAAATCCTGATTATGGGCCAGTTTGTAACTGATCGTTGCACGTGTGTGAAGAATTGGGTGAGTCTCTCACATACACATATGCATACCCAGAATATAAATGGGCTTTCCACTGATTGCCAATGCATCCCAACTTCTAGATGGCACCCTTTGAATAAGGGAGGGGAGACTTAGGGAGCTTCTCTCTTGTGACCTCCCTCTTTTTGCTAGAAGGGCCCTAGGAGGGAATGACAGGATCTACTAGGGGAATGAGGTCAGCTCCTTGGCCTTTGTGCAGACAGCACTGCCAAACTGGCAGACAAATAGAGGCTGAAGGAAGTCAAAAAGAGAAGCCACACATCACCCCATTCGCACTTATCTTGATTTAACATTGAAGCTACCAGCCCAGTCCTTGAATTCGTCCTTCCCCAAAGGAGCTGGAGAGAAGGCAGGATCATGACTTTGACCAACCCCAAACCACACATGAACACACAGACGCACATGCCTACACCAGCCCACAGTGTGGACCAGGCACGCAGTAGGGGATTGGCTTTACCGTCTTAAAGGCTACTGCAGTCGGCACAGTCCCTATGCACACTGCAAAAGTAGAGATTATTTTAGCAATAACAACACAGCAGAACCTTGACTTTATGAACACCAGTCTCACAATTGACCAGTTACATAAGCCGTTTTTCCCTGCTAAGAGGGCGGGGCCAAGGAGAAATCTCATAACAAAAGTGATCTTGATGAAGAACAAGTCAACATCCCTTCCCATTCCAATGTCTCCAATGCATTAGAAATCACTTTGCAGTGATTTGAAGGACAAGAAGAAAGCAATGCAATGTACCATGCTGCAATTTACGCACTGTACCTACCCTAACTTTGATTCAATTTAATGAACTTTTTGATTTTATGAACTCCTCAATCCACAGTTAAGTTTGTAAAATAGGGGTTCTTTCTGCCTTATTAACCAAGAGTATCTTATCGCTTAATAGAAAAACCTGCACCCACTGAACAAGGAGGAAAGAGAGCAGCAGACTATGAGCCAGGACCCATGGGTTCCTTTTCTGACTTTGTCAGTGGTTCATTGCGTGACCTTAGAAAATCCTTATATCCATATATAAAATAAGCAGAGCTTGGCACATACTCTAAGCAACACCTGACAGCATGGGAAGGATTCAGATTAGAAATCCCTTTAATAGATCATGCCTCAAAAAGGTGTTGTGAAACTTGATGTTTGCAAAGCAATTTGAGATCCTCAGATAAAAGACAATGCTTTATATCATTTCAGAATTATTCATTATGCCATTCAACACCAGAAGCAAAACATAGCCCACATTAACAATATTCTTTTATTACTAAATCAGAGGGCAGCATTTGTGAAATTTTAAACAGAATATCATCATAAGAGACTGCTTGCTCACAACAGCTCAGGAACTTAGCCCATTTCCTCCCACTTGTTACTGTTAAAACTATCATCTATCCAAATATTTAACAAGGTTAAAAATCTATGGAAAATACACTCTTGTTTACAACAAAAAGAATAAGTGGGAGCTAAAACTACAGCATACATCAATCAAAAAAAATCAAACTGGGTTGTAGACTTCAAGATGCAGTAAGCTTACTCAACACATCATTACACACAGAAACAACATCAATTATATAGAGTCAAACCTATTTTAAAAATAAAGCAATAAGCAAAAAAAATCCTACACAAGATTACTGTGAGTGCACACTGCAAATAGAATACAAAGGTAGCATGACCATTTCAAGCATTAAGAAAGAGTACCTCCAACATGTAGCTAACCACCAGATCTACTCCCCAGAGCTCCGCGTGGGATGTTCAGGCTGGTGCTGAGGAGATGCATGGGGGACAAAGTGACAAGGAGTCCTTTTCTCAAGATGGCAAAGTGTCAGCAAAGCTGCTACCAGGAAGTTATTCCAGTCCCACAACCCTAGTGTGGCCACCTCCGGGGCAGGAGGAAGTTAGAGGATCTTCAGATCCTTCCTTGCCTTCCACTGTCTCCAAAATCCCACAGCATTCTATCACTCCAGAACAACATGGGAAAGAAGGGGCAGGCTCCTTGAAAGTCCCACAAATATTCTGAGTACAAGAAGGGAAATCTTCTCCTTCCTGTCCAACACCCTTTCAAGACCATGGCATGCCATGTCACCCCAGTATGGAGGCCTGCTAAGGCTCCCAAAAATTCTAATGTATAAAATTTCATACAGTGGCCTTTGATGCTGAAAAAGTTTTGTCAGCACCTGGGGCATGAATAGAAACATTAGTGATGAATAACACTAGACCCTTGTTTTCAGTTAACACAAACAAATATAATCTATTTTTGCACATTATAGTTTAGAGACTTAAATCTATATAAAGTTTGAAGTGCTAAAAGAAAGCCATGGGTAAATTTGATGGTCTGAAAAATAGTGAGAGTCATGTCCTTGGATTTAGACACAGAGTCATTGTAAACTTCTGAACTCTGAACATTTTTAATATTATGGATATCCAATAGTTAAGAGCTAATTTTTTACCTGTTTCACTGGTGTCAATTAGGAATAATGCTATTGGTGGCAATGGTGTTACGCAGCTGTGAACCAAAACTTATTCAGAGCAAAATATGGCATTAACTCTCCTCACCCTAAGAGTAAGTGGTAAATTTTGGTTATCATGAATGTTTGTTTACATCCCTAACCTAAAGAATGAAATATTAATGTAACCAGAAAAATTCAAGTCAGCCTTAATCATGAAGCTATTAAACCATGCCTCCTTATTTTAAAAAAGCACCATTAATTCATTCACACTCTTCATGCTTGCATTGATTTTGATGCTTTTTAATAGGATGGTTGTTCTTTGCATGGTTGTTTGATGGTGAAGGTTTTGCTGGCCATTCTGTAGTCATTTTCCTTGTTCTGTTATTAGACGGGTCTTATACTGTGTCTTGAACACGGAGTCAACATAAAGACATGGACTCATACTGATCTCCAAGGGGCAGGAATTTCACAGCTGATGGTCTACATGCTTGGATGATAGTTCCTAAGAGTTTCAAACTAGCTTCAGTCAGCCACATCACCACCTACAATGATCACAAATATCAATGTGGGTCTTAAAGGGAAAGGCAGTCTGAGATCCTGGAGACCAGAACACTAACAGCTTTATTGATTAGCACCAACAGCTGGCAACAAACAGCTAGCACTGGATGGGGAACATGGACTAATTGTGTGATGTGCTCTCGTGATCTGAACCTAACTGGTTGATCACTGCCTGCTGGACCATCTGAAGCTTCCATATGGCCTCTACAGTCAGTCCAAGGTAAAGCACGCTAAAGCAGTCTAGCCTGGAAAAGTCAAACCATTGGTCATTGAGTCCAGGTCCACCAGATATGACTGGAAAGGCACCACCTCCGATCTGATGATGGAAAAAAATGGTATTTCTGACTGCTGCCATTTGGGAGTCTATGAGGAGAGAAGTCCAAAAAGACTTCAAGAGTGTGTACAATCTTGACAACAGGAGGACATATGTTTATATGGGACAGAGAGGTCAAAACTCCAGCTAGATTTCCCTCCCACACACTACCTCTGATAAAATATTCTCTTTTCCTACCAGCACCACTTCAGCCTTTGTCATATTGAACTAGATAATAACGCTGACAAAAAATAAAACAAAAACCTAACCTGATTAGGGGCCTGATTCTATGAAGTACGTTGAGGTCAACAGGATTTGAGGATGCTCACTACCCATAGGAAGCATTCAGGACTGCCACAGGATTAGACCCTAGGCCAACAATATAATGAACTCAAAAGTTATAATATTTTACATGCTGAGACAATAGTCTGCTTAACAATCCACCATACCTATGGCGAAAATGAACCAAGATTACTCTTCTTGTATTCTTACTATATGACTGTTCAATTGTCTGCTTTAAAAAAAAAATCAGTATAATGTGGTAATTGTTTTTATTTTTAAAATGATCTATTAATTATAGCAGCTGCTATTGCCTCTCTCTAATTTTCCCTGATCTGCAGATGTTTTGCAGCAGGATCCCAATTAAATTGGGTAATTAGGACAGTCTCTGTCAGAAACATACATCCCTTTTAGCAAGAATCTACATGCAAGATAATGTGTTTTTAATTATGTTATGCATGTAAATGAAAATGAGATGAGGAACATTCATGTTCAGACAGCAGAATCTATTATTGGGGCTTTTTCTCCCCATCCATGGCACTTGGGGAAAAGAAAAACACCTTATAGATTTGACAATCATTCCAGAAAAGACAAAGCATAAGAAGGAAACCAATCAAAAACCCTTCTCCCTAAATAAAGATGTTTTTAGAAAGTGTCTTAAATAAAAGGTTAAATATATACTTTTGGAAATTCAATATTTTGTATTCTAAGAGACATCATAACTCTGGTCCATTTATTATACAAATTTACCACAAAAGCACAACAGGAAGTGTTGAAAAAAGCCTCCTCTACAAAGAAACACCAAAGTTTTTATTATATATCTTGGAAGAAAAAGGATGGAGAAATAGTTAAAACTCTACTATATACTGAAATTTCTACTTAAATGATATTATTCACACAAAAACTGATTTCAAAAGCCAAAGTGAGTTTGTGTGTCATTTAGGCTACCGTTAAGTAATAGAGAAAGTCAGGCGTTCAGCTACTTTGGAGGCGCTACTCAACTTTTCCTCTAACTACTACTCCCAAATTCTGCTTTCTTCCCCTTGATTAATTTTCCCTGCTTTTCCCCAATTTCTAATAGATGCCACTGATGAAATTCTCCATTATCCGGTAACTTACAACACACATCGGGGCTGATGCAAAAGTCAGAATATACATAGTCATTTCTAAGTGGCTTGCACTTTTCTTTTACATACAAGTGTAAATATATTAGAATAATTTTTATATCCACTACTCCCAAGTCAAGGTACAAAGCCTTCAGAGATAACTAAATCTATGGAAAATGTTGAGTCAAGCAATACTGTGTAATATCTAAGTGCAAAGAAGGCTTCTTCCATGTAAGAATTTGCCAGTAAGAATATTTGCTCATTAAGCGCTCAATCCTGCTCCCATAGAAGTTAATGTCAAAACTCCCATTGACTTCTATTGTGTCTAAGATCCTGATCTATTAAAGGACCAGAGCATGTGGTTTAACTTAAAATTTTTTTCATGTATTGAGGTGAAACATGTAAGCAACATTTTCTCCTCAAATTTAGAAGCAACATAAAGGATTAGTAATCCTCCTTTCTCCTATCTTGTCCCTTAGAGCTGGTTGGATCATTTTTGACTAACTGAAATTTCAAAGCCAAAATATTTCTCAGAAATGTATTGGTTTCAACAAAGTTTTTGTCAGGAGGGTTTTTTGGTCCAAGGCTTTTGTGAGAGAGAGGGAGACAAAGGCAGAGTGAAAGAGAGAAAGACGCTGCCTCTCATTAACCAGTTTAGTCTGGGGGTGACAGAACTAGTGTGTGATGTGGGAGAACCAAGTTCAAATCCCTGCCCAACCTGATACACAGAGCTCTAGAATAAAAAAATCTCTATGTTCTCTCATCTTCCTGAATCAAAAAGCTGAGGTTTCATTCTGGAAACAGGCAGCTTGACGCAACGGTTGGGTTGGGTTTTTTTTTGTTTTTTTTTTTAAATAAACGTTCTTAAGGTTTTGTTTACATTCCAATATAGAACAAAAACAAATTTCAAAACCTAGAAAGTGGTTGCCTCTGGCCAGCTGTTTTATCTATTTAGTTTTTAAGCTCTTTGGGACAGAGACTGCCTCTCATGTGGTTGTACAGTCTAGAGCTCTGGGATTCCCACTTTCATCAGAGCCAGTAGATGCTAGTGTAATACACTTAAATAAAAATACATGGAATCCTCTATGAGTGTGGGAGGCAGAGAAATAGGAAGCATGTTGCTATCTTTGGTGTATTCCATTTAATGTCAATTTTAATTTTTTTAAACTTCCTCTTTGTGTTTCATGTATTTATTTCCTTTTGTGACATCTCCCATTTCACCCATGTGATTCCTGTCTAGTTTCATTCTTATCTGTACTTGCACTTGCTTTTAGAAACAGAACCAAGCAAAAGCTCCAGCTGAAAGATTAGAGTTATGTGTCCAGACTACAGGGCAGAGGAGGAGATTTAGCACAGTAAGGGTCTGATCCTGTTAGGTGCCAAGTGCATACTATCAGGTTCGGAGCATCATCAATTCTGATTAACTGCAATGGGATTTGATGGTGGGCAGCACCCCCACTGTACTGGACCTTAACAGAGTGGAAAGCGAAGGAAAGTGGAAAAGAAGAAAAAAAAATCATGGTTTAAAACTCAGTAGATGAAAGAACTAAAATCTGCTAGATCTGTCATTGTGACAAGTGTTCTGTATCCTAAAGCCAGTCAGCAGCACCATGCTTTTTAGTCAGTCATAAAATCAGTTTAAAAAAAAAAAAAGGAATTCACATTAGATACTGCTTAATGTGATATTTTTATAGCAGAATTAAAATGTCATCAATGGAAACAGAAAACAATTAAAAGAGTACATGCAACTAAAATGAATATATTTCATACTATACTGATAGCCAATCATTAAAGGACATATTTTCAGAGTCACCATCTGTGTCCTGTAATACCCTGTTCAAACACAAAGTAAATTAAATCATAGAATGCTAAAATAATAAAAGTTGCTGAAGCTGCCAGTTGGCTTTAGAAGTGTATTGTGCTTCCTGGGATGCAGACTCATTCAATGTTCCTCAGAGTCTGAGAATGACTTGTAGCATAGGGGCTTCCCAGTCTGATCTCTCACATAGAATTAGCGAGGAGGAAGTATTGGTGGTGAGAAAGGCTTTCTGGTTACATCAAGCCTCTCAATCAAAATTAGAGACACTAAAAATATTCCTACGTATAGAAGTCAAGTCCAGCAAAAGCTGAAGGAAAGAAGGAACGAACCTGACTCCCCAGGAATCAATCAGCTACTTTCACTTTGTGTATATACATGCATACTCCCTCCAACAGGCATTCAAATAACACAGCAATGGGGCAATCTAAGACACTGGGGAGAAGAGTCAATCTATGATATATATTACCCATCACTGTAGTATCTTCACAATAGCACTGTAGCACGATAGCACTGTAGATGCTTCACAATCTTTAATATATTTATCCTCATAACACCTCATGATCCATATTTTACTGATGGGGAACTGAGACACAGAGAGACTAAGTGACTTGCAAGGTCACACAGGAAGTCTCTGATGGAGCAGGGACGTGAACCCAAGTCTCCCAAGTCATAGGCTGTAACCACTGGAACCATCCTTCCTCTGTGAGTTCCACACAGTTGCAAATTAAGTGCCTGGAGAAGGAAACATCCTTGCTTTTACATGACTATAAAGCATTAAACTGCACTTCTGCCCAAAAAGTGACTTTATCAACTGGAATTACAGGGCTCCACGTTTATTAAGTTCTCAGTAGTAACACATAAAACTAGCTCAGTTTACAAGCAAAGGGGTTTGGGTTTTTTAGGTTTGTTTATTTCAAACTCAGCTGTACTCCTTAGCCTGGGATCCAAAAGTCAAAACTGGGTTCTTTCTGGCGTGTGCATCACTACCAGTAATAAATATGCTGCAGGATGTATTGATTGCCATCACTGATGTTGCTCAGTTTTAAGTGAAAACAAAATTTCAATACAATATGCCATAGTCACAGATGTGTCTAAAACCGTCTAAACAGAAACTAAATTGGAGTAAATTACACCTACTTCCAGCCCCGAGCACGCATGTCACACTAACTGAGATTGCTTTAGATGTACTCGATGTGTAACACCCATTACCAGTAGCCAATGTACACAAAAATCTAGCACACTGAAGACCCATTACAACATCATAGTAATTTAACAGTTCAGTCCTGCATAGACAAGACTAAACTATGCTTCCAACCTACTTCACTCAAAATTTTGCAGGGCTCTAGCCCAATTCAAGAACATTGTTAAACAGTCATCCTCACGAACAGTGCATGATGAAACTCTTTTTTAACAGTGCTGAGACACAACTGTGCTGTCTAGACCCCAGACGCAGGAGATTTCATAATGTAAAGGGCTGAAGGGTAAAAAAAAAAGAAAAGTTATTGGAGGGGGGAAAGATGCTGGAAAAGGAGGGGAAACATTAAGTGAATAAAGAATACAGAAGAAAAAGAAACGAGAAGTGGCATGTTAGAATGTTTCTGATTTATAGAAATCCAGGTGTCAAAATTTTATGGAAAATGAAACAAAAATTGTGTGTATATTGTGAGAGCTATGGCATTCAGGTATCACAGTGATGAGTATAGGATGGATGGAGAAATTTGATCAGATTAACAAGATGGATAAAATATAAAAATTTAGAACACATATATAGAATGTGACTCTGTAGGTTGAGATGAGCTGGGGAGACCTCTTAAAGCTGATCAAAAAATGCCAATTATTTTACACATTTTTATTTATTCACTTTTTCCCTTAGTTTCCCATAATTCCTTTTTAAAATAAAAAAACCAGAAACTGAAAACCTAAAACATTTTTAAACGTAAAAATGTTGGGATTGGGGGGGGGGATGTTTCCATGAATTTTTTTGGGTGGAAAGGCCATTTTTCATCTAAAATTTTCAAACAGCTCTATTCTTTATAAATGGGAGGAAGTCCAGAATGAAGAAAAGTGAGGAGAGAATCTCTTTGGTTTCATATTCTCAGTGCTGATGACGGCTTTTGAATACTTGTACATACTGTGGGTCTGACTTTCAGGAAGTATATGGGCAAACGGGTGAGTAAAAATTTCTGCATATGCACTGACCCCTCTACCCTCTATATACACAATCTACAGTTATATCTACAATTTCTTGACTTCTGATACAAAAGCTAGAGATTTAGAAACACTGGGACAATATTTTGATGAATGAAACTTATTTTTAAAATATTGTGATAAATATTATAATAAATCATATTACATATACAAATTAATATGGTCCTTCTGTGGCATGTTTGATTATATTTCAGGTACAAAGAACAGTCATAATTTTTGTCCAACTGGCCTTGGGTCGCGATAGTTGACAAGAACATACATACACAATAGAATAAAAGCAATCAAACAATATGGAAAAGAAAACTGCAAGTTCTGTTTCTTAGTCTACAAGAAGTTGAGAGGAGGACTGGGAGTATCATCATTCCTATTGAGAACATGGTGCAAACAAAAGACCCAGTTCCCATAGTTAAATTTATAGACGGATCAGAAAAGGAGAAGGGATGACTCTTTAGAAGTAGTTTTGGTGTGCATAATATGACTGACTCCTGATGAATAAACCATAGACAATCTGATTCATTAAATGAACATGGCCAGTTTGTAAACACACACTGCAGGCTATTGATTTAACTGTGAAAAATATATTCCATCTATCCTGGAATATTATGGATTGGCACTCAGCCTTTTACAGGCTCCAAGCAAACTATCACATTTATCTGTGTTGTAATTTTAACACTCATTAAGGAGTGTTTATTTAATAGCACTTGCAGCCGGAGTACTAAATGAGTGTGAATTCTTGTAAGCTCTATTAAATGGCTTCTACCTCTGAGACAGACGTTTCAGCCTTGTTAAGCAAAAAAGGTGGCCAGATCCCATAAGGAAGAAAAAAGTCTGGCAGGATTCTGGTCTTCATGTTTGCCATTGAGAGACTAAAATCGGAAACTATTTTTCAGAACTTGACTAGGCCCTGAGTTCTATCAGAACATTCAGTGAACTTGAGGACTGAGAGATATTGGGAATCAGAGCCTAAAATTAAAATGTCAGGGTGTCCCAGCTTGGAGGTTGTAGAAATATTCTGTCTGAAACTGCATTTTAGATAATCATCTCTCCTCATCAGAGAAAGTCCCTACACAGAACGATGCCAATGCTATTCCAGTTCCACCTAAATTAAGTATGCAGTTCAGAACACCTGCTCTAATGCAGTCTTACAAACAGACCAAAAGCGAACAAGCCATGGAGAGAAGAGGTTCCATTAAGTTCAGGTATTATCATTCTGGAGACCAATTGATAAAATAGTTATGCCTCACTGACTCCCTCCTTTCTCTCTTGGGGAAATGATGTATTTCCAGGGAGTTGCTCCTCTACTTCCAGAGTTTATATCCCCTTCCCAGTGACTGCTGCATATTACAATACTCTAAAAAAGTATTTCTTTTTTCTCACTTTTTTGCTTTAGAGGTTCTCACACCTACTTTCCAGTTTAATCTCAATTCTGGCAAAGTTGCTCTATTTAATTCAGGTGCTGATGCAAAAGCAATCCAGATACGAATGCACACATCAACTGGCCAAAAGTGCATTCCTGCACAGGGAATAAAGATTTTATTAGGCACCTGCCCCACAGAGCTTAAGGATACAAAGGTAAGATGTATTGGGAAATCAAGAGGTAGAGGTGACTTAGTGGGGTTTCTTTTGTTTGTTTGTTTTAAATATAAACTGATTACTTGTGGGTCTCGCGGAAAGAGTGAATTTTTAAGTGCAACTTGAATGAATTCAGGATGAACAAATGCGTTCAAAAGTTTTGATTAATGGTTGACAAGTGATGCTAGTAATTGCTAGGAAATGGCCTTACTATAAGGTCCCAAAATGACAGTATCTGCGGTGACCTGGAATCCTACTTTCACCATCTCCAACTCAAGGAATATTTCCACCACACCACTGAACAACACATTAACCCACAGATAACTTTCTACCAATACTACAAGAAGAAGAATTCTGCATGGACTCCTCCTGATGGTCGAAACAACAGACTAGACTTTTACATAGAGTGTTTCCGCCGACGTGCACAAGCTGAGATTGTAGACAAGCAACATCGCTTGCCCCATAACCTCAGCCATGCAGAACGCAATGCCATCCACAGCCTCAATAACAACTCTGACATTATAATCAAAGAGGCAGACAAAGGAGGTGCCGTAGTCATCATGAATAAGTCAGATTACGAACAGGAGGCTGCCAGACAACTCTCCAACACCACATTCTACAAGCCACTACCGTCCAATCCCACTGAGGAATACCAAAAGAAACTACAACATTTACTTCAGAAACTGCCTAAAGAAACACAGGAATAAATCTACACAGACACACCCCGAGCCCTGACCAGGGTTATTCTATCTGCTACTCAAGATCCACAAACCTGGGAATCCTAGACGCCCCATCATCTCAGGCATTGGCACTCTCACAGCAGGACTGTCAGGCTATATGGACTCTCTCCTCAGGTCCTATGCCACCAGCACTCCTAGCTATCTTCGTGATACCACACTGACTTCCTGAGAAAACTACAATCCATCGGTGATCTCCAAGAAAACACTATGGATGTAGAAGCTCTCTACAGCAACATTCCACACAAAGATGGACTACAAGCCATTAGGAACATTTTCCCTGATGATGATATGGAACACCTGGTAGCTGAACTGTGTGACTTTGTCCTGACCCACAACTACTTCAGATTTGGAGACAATTTATACCTTCAAGTCAGTGGCACAGCTATGAGCATCCACATGGCCCCACAGTATGCCAACATTTTTATGGCTGACCTAGTACACCGCTTCCTCAAAACTTGACCCCAAGCACCTCTCCTTTACCTACGCTACATTGATGACATTTCCACCATCTGGACCCACAGGAAAGAGTCCCTCAAAGAATTCCACCGGGATTTCAATAATTTCCACCCCAATCAACCTTAGCTTGGACCAATCCACACAAGAAATCCACTTCCTGGACACTACAATACAAATAAAGAACGGTCACATTAATACCACCCTATACCGAAAACCAACTGACCGCAATACATATCTTCATGCCTCCAGCTTCCACCGTGGACACATTATACGATCCATTGGCTACAGCCAAGCCCTAAGATACAACCGGATTTGCTCCGATCCCTCAGACAGAGAGACAAAAACCTACAGGATCTCCATAAAACATTCTTAAAACTACAATACCCACCTGGAGAGGTGAAGAAACAAATTGACAGAGCCAGACGGGTACCCAGAAGTCTCCTACTACAGGACAGACCCAAAGAAAACAACAGAACACCACTGGCCATCACCTACAGCCCCCAGCTAAAATCTCTGCAACACATCATTAAGGACCTACAACCTATCCTAGCAGATGATCCCTCACTCACTCAAGCTGTGGGAGGCAGACCTATCCTTGCTTACAGACAGCCTCCCAACCTGAAGCAAATACTCACCAGCAACTGTACACCATACAACAAGAACACTAACCCAGGAACCTATCCCTGCAACAAACTCCGTTGCCAGCTCTGCCCGCATATCGACTCTAGAGACACCATCACAGGTCCTAACCACATCAACCACACCATAAGGAGCTCATTCACCTGCACATCTACTAATGTAATATATGCCATCATGTGCCAGCAATGTCCCTTTGCCATGTACATTGGCCAAACCGGACTGTCACTACGCAAAAGAATAAATGGACACAAATCGGACATAAAAATGGTAACATCCATAAACCAGTCGGAGAGCACTTCAATCTCCCAGGACACTCTGTAGCTGAACTTGAAAGTTGCCATACTTCTACAAAAAAAACGTCAAAAACAGACTTTAGCAAGAATCTGCAGAGCTGGAACTCGTATGCAAACTTGACACAATCAAACTGGGTCTGAATAGGGACTTGGAATGGTTATCTCATTACAAGAAGTAATTGTCACTGTTCACACATTCTCTCAATGGTTGTGATTAGGCCTCATCTACTCTAACTGAATGGACTTTGCTAACACCTACCCTCCCCATTGTTGTTCCTTACCCTTGGATGTATATATATACGCCCTATCTGATTTCTATCTCTTGCATCTGACAAAATGGGTTGCAGTCCACGAAAGCGTAGGCCTGCAGAAATTAAATTTGTTAGTCTTTAAAGTGCTACAGGACTCTTGTTGTTTTTGCAGTATCTTTGATGTTACTGAATGAGGAAGGCTGGTGGAACACTATCCCATGCTGGTGCCCACAATGCAAGAAGGATGTTGATAAATTGGAGGGAAGTTCAGAAAAGAGCCAAAAGATTGATTAAAGGATTAGAAAACATGCCTTACAATGACAGACTCAAACAGCTCGATGCACTTAGCTTAACAAAGACAATTAAGGGGTGACCTGATTGCAGTCAATAACTACAGAAAGACATAAGGATGCACCTCAAAGTCAAATTGGAAAACATCTGGTCCATATCTGGTTTGCTTTTATTTAATTCCACTCCTAACTTTGTGACTTTTTCCATGCAGTCAGTCCACTATCGGGAACAAATATTTAATAAGGGGCTCTTCAATCTAGCAGAGAAAGATATAACACGATTCAATGTCTGGCCGGAAGTTGAACCTAGACAAATTCAGACTGGAAATAAAGATTTTTAATAGTTTAATAGTTTTAATAGTTTAATAATTATTCACTGGAACAATTTATGGAGGTTTGTGGTGGATTCCCCATCATTGACAATTTTTAAATCAAAGACTTGATATTTTTCTAAGAGATCTGTTCTGTGAATTATTTTTTGGGAACTTCTGTGGCCTGTGTTACTCAGGAGGTAAGATTAGATGATCACAATATGGTCCCTTCTAGCCTTGGAATCTATGAATGTGCCTAGAGCATTTACTCCTGTTGTCTGAAAAAAAGAGAAAACAGAAAGCTATAAATCTTATTACTCATGAGATAAAATGTTCTACATTTCAGCAAAAAAGAAGTTACCACTCATGCAAATAACAATGCTTTCATTGCACTTTAAAAGTAGCTGATGATGGAACAGAATATTTCGAGATGATTTTGGATTAATGAAAAGTCACATTATTGGCTGATTTGTCTTCTAGTTTTAAAATGCATCCATCACAGCTGTCTCTGCTTATATATTTCATTTTAAAAGGATATCACAAATACTACATAGACTCATCTCATAATAAACAAAGACCCAGTTTCAGAGTCCTTACTCAAAGCATAATAAAGAAAAGCTCCTACTGACTCCTACTGAATATACTGCTACCACAGAGGCAAAAGCCTGAGCAAACAGATTTGCTTTGCACTATGCCCTTAATGTCAACAAGCTCTGAGCTTGATTCTTCTCTAATGGGTTCTAAATCAGGAGTAACTTCACTGAAGACAGTTACAATGGTGTAAAATTGATGTCAATGAAAGGTGATCTCTTTACCCACAAATTGGGTAAATTTTGCCCTAAATTTTATACTTGGCTGTTAAAAATACACCCAACAGAATTCTGTCATCTCAACACTTAAAATACATTATCAGATGTTAGCTTCTAGGATTGAGGTTCTCACATGCCTGTGTTTTTACACAGGTTTTAACACAGCGATAAGGATGCCCCTCAAAGTCAAACTGCAAAACCAAGTCCATATTTAGTTTCTTTTATTTTCTTCTTCCCCTCCCAACTTTGCCCATTTTCCATGAAGTCAGTCCACTACACACAGAACAGCTTCTCAATTCCAGCATGCCAGAACCCCCTACCATTCAAATCTCTCCCAGAGATTCACTTCTTCCACTAGGCCCGCAAACATAAAATGTTTTACATGGCCCTTTATGAAGGCCCCAGCAACCTGCAGGAAAAAAAGCATGCAACAGCAGCATTTAGGGCTGCCAGCAGCACCAGAATGAGGAAAGCCCTGCCCTATGCTTACAGAGACAGGATTTAGGGGGCAAATAGCCCTAGCTGTTTCTACTCATTCCTTATGTTCAAGGCACTCAATAACCTGGTCCTAGATTGCAGAAAGCTCTGGGATGAGAACCAACCTACCACAAAAGTAAAGCTTGTCCATGAAGGAGGCTGAGCCTTCTTGGTGGCTAGTCCAAGACTGTCAAACAAACTTCCACAGGACCTTACCTTCACCACTTTTTTTTTTTTTTTTGAACAAAAAGTGCACATCTTTGGCCTTGCCTTCACTAATATAAATACATTACAATACTGTGTACATATAGTTTATAAAACAAAATTAACACCATGCTACACACACAATTTTCCTCCTGGGGAGATGAGGATAAGAGAAAGAATGAACTGCATACAACCAATATTAGTCCCATCACTTAAGGGTATCTAGTGGAAGGTGCTCAGGTGTTACAGTGATGCAGGAGGTATAAGAAGATGAATGGAACAGAACAGCATATGCAGTAGCCGGACAAAAGGAGGAGACAAACTGAGGGAGTTGTGATACAATATATAACTTTCAGGTTTTTTAAAAGAACTAATAATGCTAGTTAGATGCATTCTGGGGGCAGTCTGTATAGAAGGGAGGCAAAACAACAAAATACTATAGAAATAAGAGGCAGGGCATGCAGAGTCACTTATCAGAAGAAGGAAGAGAGTGGGAGTAACTGGTAAGGAAGCATAAAGAGTTACAATTTGATAGGGAATTAATTTAAAAAACAAGCACCAGTTCCTCAGCCTGTTTAAACTGTTGCAGTTCTTTAGAACTCTATGGAGCTACACCAATTTAAACCAGCCGAGGATCAAACCTCAATTGTTCAAATGATTCGGAGCCATTACATTTGCACACAGTATCCTAGCTAACCATGATCTTACCACAGTTACCCTCAACCTCTCCCTGCTTCCCTCTTAGTGCACTTTATGTCTTTGCCTTGACTTCAGCCCTGATCCCGCTACGATTAGACCCACTGAAGTCAATGAGACTATTCACGTGTTTAAAAGGAAGTACGTGTGTAAATGTCTGCAGGATGGGGACCTGTTCTCATGGGCAGAGACCCAGATTACCTGTGTGTGTGTTTTTATAGCACCTGAGTGGTCCATGGGGTACTACCATAACAGAGACAATATGAAAATGATCAGGTTATGAATTATTTAAAAAAATACTTGTAAAGTGATTCCTTCCTCTGGGTCTCGTAGTGCATTTTACCTTTATATCTGTCTAGATTGTGGTTCTTTGTAGCAGGGACTTTCTTGATGTGTGTGTCTTGCACAGCACCAAGCTATCTGAGTTTAACAAACAGTAATAAATAATAGATAATAATATTCCAAGAGGATTGTGTTCTGCAGAACTGAAGGAGCAGTCAGAATAAGTCATAGCATCAGTGGACTATGGTCTTTGAATACAGACTTTGAATGCTTTCAAGGAGAATGCCTGGGGAATACTGAACAAGAGAGCCCTTGCAGCGTCATTCATGCACATCTATTCTGCAACTGAAAATAACATCATGTGGAATCAGTTTGGGGAAAATAAATGAAGTTTTGGGGAAAATATGCAATAAACTACATATGTATGTACACCTAAACTGCTTAAAAATGAAGACACAGCAGGAAGGTAAATATTTTTACATAACTGCAAGATCACAGTGACTATCTTACTTGTTCCTAGATGTGACATCTTGCATTTGGCTGCATTAAAAAAGCACGTTATTCAAATGATTGTTTCCTTTTTAAGGTTGTTTTACTAGTAGCAGCATGAGACCTCCAATATGTATCCTCCAGATTGAAATCCCCCACAATGATTTTTTTTCTTTCTACACATGAAAACATTATCCCTATTTGAAACCACATATTAACACCTGTCACTCAAATGGTTTGGCAAATTTTCTTCACACATTGCAGAAATATTCTCCTTCACCTTCAAGATCAACATGACAATTTTCAGGCCTAGCTATTTTTCCAAAAGTTACAGAGGACCCAAAATAGAGCTTTACAATGGAAGCTGATTGCAGCCTTAGGTATGGAGAGACTACTGACTATTTATAATAAAGATCTGTCACGATGAACAGAAAATAAATGAGAAAACAATCTGTCTTCACCGTTATTGTCCGGAAATTGTGTTGTCACAAATATTGCTCTATGGTATTACAAACATGATTTCTGTTCTAGCCTGCTTAGGTTGCACATGTACATTTTTAAACAGTTTTGTATTCATGACTAATTTGCATGTGTAGAGATGGGATGTAAGGGAATTATGTGGATTTAGGTTTAGAACTTCCTCCATTCTAGCAGATGAATATGAGTTGGATGTGTATCCACCTTTAGCTAACGTAGGCTCTCTGGCTTCTCAGTCTTAATTTTCCTTTTCTTTTTAGTACTAGATATGATGTACTGGTATATTTACAAGTGCCTTTAGGTTAAATTACTACGGAGACTTTATTAATATATAGAGTGCAGTGCTGCTACAATGTATTCCTCTGTAACAGCTTTCCATAGACCTAGAGGGCTAAAACTTCGTACAGAATTTGATTTTGTTATTGATTGTGTTCTATAATGTGTCCAGACCTATTGGAACATGTCTGTGGCCTCTGAGTTATGTCTGAGAGTGATTTCTATGTACACAGTGACATTCTGGCAGCAATATCAGAGCTATTCAAAAAGCCAGTAAAGACAAAGTAAAATACAAAATAAAGCAATATAAAGAAAATAACAGTGGACTCAGTATTATGTGACTAGCTATCAAACTATGTTCTCTGGATCAAAAAGATATATCTAAATAAAGTGGTTCCAATTCACTGCTCTCACTATGCTGGGAATATTTAGCTGAGCTTTGAAAACATAGCTGCAATGATTATTTTGGCTTATAAATGCATTTACAAGCTAGCTGCAGTGGATCTGAACAATACCAAATACTTTTTTTGTGTGTTCCCAGCCTTGCAAGAATATGTAATCCTTATATACACAGAATAGTATAAGGATTAAGAATCGTGTAATTTTAAATCACATGAGCACCTGGGCCTTGTAAAAAATGTGTGCTTGTCACAGCAAAACTTCCATAGACTCTGCATTAAGCCAACCCTCCATGCCAGCCCCCCTGAAATCCTGTATAAGCATGACTAGTGTGATATGACTGCATTGGTTAGTCACATCAAAAACAAGATTAGTGCTTTCCATAATGATGAAGGTCAGCAATAATCCCTCAAGACAGAAGATAAAACAGACCTGAGCCTTCAAATACCTATAAAAGAATCCTACCAACTTCAGCCATACTACTCCCTGAGAAAGCAAAGAGGAACTTCAACCCTGGCAGCAGTGAGAAAAATAAAACTGGTAATTTAATTATTAATTATTACTAATTATTTAATCATTATTATTTAACTATTGTTAATTATTAATTAATTAATTAAATTAGTTCAATATAGGGGTCTGTCATTTGCAATATGCCATACAAACTCTGCAATACAGAACAGCATGCCAGGAGGTGGCAATTTTCTTAATATGTCATAGAAGTATTTCCCAGCTGACTTTTGTCCCCTGTGAAGTTATGGTGATGGACAGTACACATTGAAATTATTAAATCATTGCATAAATCAAGCTATGTAATTTGTTCCTTAATTAACTGTTCCCATAAAAACGATTTAGACTGGTCTATTATGAACAGTTAAATTAATAGTCAAAGAATTTCTTAAACAGCAGTAAAGTGTTAAAGCTGCCCTGAAAGAAGAGCTGCCAATTCAATAGTGAGTTAATATGGAAACTGCCAAATAGCATGCTCCAGTAGCCAAGAGAAATCAATAATCAGCAGATCAAGGACTCCTGTGTGAAAAATGGAAATCTATTGTTCTCTGCTAAACACTGGATTGATCGGTATCATTTTCCAATATTTTTACCATCCTCAGTACCCACAGAAATAAAATAATCCCATCAATCACTTGCCATTCCCTCCTTCCTTTATTCACGAAGCTGTTAACTCAAAAAGGTCACCAGTCAGTTGAGTAAACTAAGGAGGAACAAAAGCGAATGGCACAAAAGATCATTTCATTTACTTGACTGGGCACATTAATGAATTTCACTTAGTCTGGAAAAAATGCAGTGAGCACCAGAGCATCTTGCATTGCTTGAGCCGGAATGATGCAGTGTCTCTGCTATTAGAATGTACAGTAAACTGTAATTAAACAATTAAACACGAAAGAGTGTAGGCCGGTCTGAAATAATTCTAGACCTCACATGCCTTGTTTGTCTTATGCCTTCAGCTGCCTCAGCTTTAATGCTATTTCAAAATGACACATGCCCTGCCTAGAATGTCTAACTGTGATTAGAAAAAGCTGCCTCCTTTTCCTCCCCACCACAAACTAATTGGTTAATTATTTTGTTCTTTCACTTGAGTGTCAATCCTCTAAAATCCTGTTAACCCTTCCAGGGCTGGCTCCTGCTGCAGTTCCTCCTGAAGAGTCACTATTCTGCTGGTTAAGTCACAGAAAAAGGAAATACAAAACAGAAATAAGCAGCTCCTTCTTAACATAAGTGAATAATGGGTTATTCCAGGGTTCAGGACCAGATTTCTTCAATATATTTATTATTAATAAACTGGGAGAAGAGGTGAATGATGAGACGAAAAATTATTAAAAATTAAGGGGATTGTGAAGAATTTTGGAATAATTTCATTGGCAGAGGCAGATTCTCAGCATCTCTCAGGATTGGGGCCAAACTAAGTAACTTGGAAACACAAGGACGGATGAAATCCACCATAGACAATGACAAAGAATTGCATACTGAGGGAATAACTGTGACTATACACCACATTGGTAGGTTCTGTGCAAATTTTGTCTTCTCAGAAAAAAGCTCCCGGCATCATTGTGAGACAGTCAATCATCTTCTCTGTGCAGTGTATGGCAGTTTACAAAAGTGAGTAAGAAAATATGCTTTATTAAGAAGAGGTGAGAGAATACAAAATATATCACAATATTATAAATAAGTGGTATGGTCCCCACTTGCATTACTGCTTTCTACTCTAACATCAAATCTAAAAAAAAAACACATGGCAGTAACACAAGCTGTTTAGAAAAGGGTCAGGAAAATAACTGGAAGCAGGGAGGGAAACCTCTGCATGAGGAGAGATTAAAAAGACAAGGACTATTTTGCTTGGAAAGAAGATATTTATTTGACTTCTCACAGCATGATCTTTTAGTCTCATGTTTTTAAATGTATATTAACTTACTTTTATGATGTCATCTAGTACCCCGAAGCACTTTTGTTTTTGGTTGGGATGAGGGGGGTAGTGGAGAGGAATGTTGTTGAATAAATAAAGTTAGCCAGGTGAGCCAGGCAATCCTATTTTTCTTTTCCTTGATACAATAAGCATGGGCTAAAAAATTAAAAGTTTTTTAAACAAAAGGAAATGTGTGTGCAGCATACAAATCCACCTGTGAAAATCACTACTACAGAACAGTACAGATGCAACTAAAATAAGATTTCAAAAATAAGAGTGAAGAGTTATATGAAGTGTTTCATAAGCTATCAGTAAGTGTGCTTTAAGAATACACTGATCACCAGTTAAGGCTAGGAAAAATATCTCCCTATGGAGTAATATTGCACAGTTAGGTGCAATATGGGGTTTTTTTCACCTTCCTCTGAAGCATTTGGCATTAAACAATATAAGAAAAGCCCCAATCAGATCAAACACTGGTCTGCGCCTATATGGCAAATCCTTTGCACCTAGTTTTATAAAGATTTCTACTTGCTTTCTGCACTGATTCCTAGTCCCTAAAAGCACAAAAAAGAAAAATTAGAGCCTTAGGCAATCGTCTCCCACCCCACCCAACATCAGCAGCTATGCTCAGCAAAAAGCAAATAGTATCCTGTGAACTCCAGAAAGTTTCCTTCCCTTCTGCACAATGGAAAAACATCCATGTAGGGCCCAGGGCCCTCCATGCCTGTGGAAGGCAGTGCAGGATTTAGCTCTAACAAAGAACAGTCATGAAACCCCTATACATCTGAAAGATATAACCACACACAGACACCTTTCAAAGAGCTCACTCATTTGTCTATGGTGAGTAGGTTAATTCATCTTGGAATGAATTCATTATTGGTAGGCATAGGAGTGAACAAATTTGAGATATACATAGAAGTAGGCAGATCATCCATGCATCACAGATGTAATGAACTACCTCTTTTCCTTACCCCAGAGACAAGTCACTATTCTAGTCCTGTGTGATAATTCTTTCTTTCTTTCTTTAAGGGTTAGGACAAGCTTTAATGCAAAGTTTCAAAACTGCTGAGCCAGCAAGATTTGAGTTTTTTTCTTTCAGACTAGTCAGTTACCAATTCCTAAATCATAACTCGGTTTTATTTAGTGCCCCTCAGTGGCTCTTGCCCATTTTTCTCAGAGGTAAACAACTTTGTGTGACTGAGAGTTGGCCTCCATTTGCTCCAGCTGTGTAATAAATCAGGTTCTGATCATTAAAAGTACCTAGAGGCCTTGACCCCCTTAGGATTATGATGTTGTCATACAAGCAGTTTATCAGCAGCAGCAAATGACACTAATTTCACTTTACTGAGTTTCTTCCAAATTAAATGAAAATAAATGAGTGTAAAGGCTGTGAAAGGGACTGGATTGACAACCTTGGAAACTCAAGTCCTCTATTTTTCTATACAACAGGATGAATGTGGATAAATGTCCAGGACCTCTTTCAAATAACCCCGATCATCAGCCATAATTCTGTGAGCCAGACATGCAATTTGTAATCCTGGTAAATCAATAACATTCAAAAATTAATTCACTAGTGTTAGACAAGGGATGAATTTCAGCCAGTGTTGTTATTGTGATCAATACAATGTGCACGGAGACAATTCTAGGATCAATGTTCTACACCACTGCATGTTTTGAAAAAAAGGCAATCAACACCAGTGACCAAAAGATGGACAGGAGAAGATGGCTGAGACTGGCTAGAAAATATGGCTCTACCACCAACAAAATGGAACCAACTATCTGCATCCCTTGTCAAAGATATATCAGGGATCGTCGGTAGCTAAACTCGACTGTAGTCTTATAATCACATAAAAAGTACACTAACTGATTGTTATTAATGTTGAAAAGTGAAGCACTCAGTAGTTAGGAAACACCCATGCAAATTTAATTCAACCCTCCTCTCCCTCCTGTGCATGCATTATGATGAAGTTTTTAATTACACAATTGCATACTATTTTCTTCACAAGACCTTATTCAGTACAAAGGGCAGTGCTTAGGGAATGAATCAAGGCTGGGTATTGAGTGAGGTTTTCTGTCGGACCCCCTCCTTTATTTGTTCTAGAAGTTGGAAGACACACAGGTAGAGAGTGAGACATGGACTGCAGAAACAAAAAGGATAGGCTTGTGATTAAGGAAGAATGAATGCCACACAAGAGAACTGTATTGCATCCCTGCCTCTGTCACAGATTTCCCTCTGTCATGCTGGGAAGGTCACAAACTGAAATTTTTCACAGGTGGCCACTAACTGAGGTCTCCTCCGGAGGCGTCTGGGCCCAATTTTCAGAAATGTTAACCATTCTGCCAGTGTCCCATCTGGAGGCGAAGTTCCATGGGTAACACAGAACTGAGACACTGGGAAGCATGCCCAGTGCTAACGGAAAGTTGAGGGACATTAGCTTCCAGCAAGCTCATCTGTACATAATACAAACTGCAAATCAGAATTTTCAACAGTTTACAGCTTAGCCAAACCTACCTGGTTTTTCATGAAGACAGCATAAGAGCACCTGATCCCGGGACCATCCCCTGGCAATTTTTCAAAATCCTGATGAAAACACTAGAATGTGATGAGACATTAGAACGTCTCCAAAAGTCAGATTTCTTTTGAATGGGAAATGTTAGGCAACTTTAATATGGGGGTTGCTACTGCAGAAAGATGAACGAATGGCAAAATACTTTAAAAAAGCCGACATGAACTGAAGCCTGCTGTTGCACTGCCTACTGGATGGGGGGGGTGGAGGAATAGAGTGCTGTGGAGGGGTTTTGTTTGTTTCTTTGATTTTTAGCTACTGGGTAAAATTTACTCCCAATCCCACCTTCCCACTGCACAGAATCCAAGTAAGCAGGATCTATATGTTGGAGAAGGAGAGAGGGAGGGAGAGGAAAGGGGTGGGTTGATTACAGTAGGAACCAGGATGAGGATGTTTCCCCCTAATTTACTTGAAGGATGAGAAGCAGTCCCACCAAAGCTCCTGTTCCAGTGTCAGAGGGTGTGAGCTTTGAGCACCCTCCTCTGCACAGGCTGTGATTACTAATTGGAGCCCATCTCCAGAGCCCAAGGGAAGCAGAGCTGAGCATCATATATAGTGCAACAGTGTAGCCAGTGTAATAGCAGTGGCAAAAAAAAAAAAAGTAGCTTAAACTCCTACTAAGGCTATAGATCTGATCTTTGAAGTGGTCCCTGATGAGTTTCCCCTAAACATGCTTAGAGTGAATTCTGGTTCCCTTTCTCTTTCCCCAGTTTTCCTTATAACTCAGCATATTTTTGCTAGAAACAGAAAAGAGTACAGTATGTACTTTGTAATAGGTTTCACATAGACTTGAGCTGTTACTTCACTAGCTGCAAATCTGTTGTCATCCCTTCGCCCACATATCCATACAGTGGAGATACCCTGTACAGTCATTTTACAGCCACCAGGCAAGAGGTGACAAGGCTTGTCATTCCCTTTCTCTGAGTCTCATATTCACTCGGTTTTAAATGATCATAATACTCCTTGTATGTAGATTGGGGCTAAAGTATCAGATACAGGATACATTCATGCTGCCACTTTATACCACACCATCATTGAGAGATGATTCTTGAGACAACTATGCAATTATAATAAAATGCACCTAAAATAACCTCATCTCCTGTGGCATGTCATTACCTGCCTGCACATCTTAAATGGAGAGAGACGAAAACACACATTCCTCAACACATGCAGATGGTGATACTTGCCATAAATCAAGACCCACTCAGATACATGCAAAGAGACTATTGCTGGGCCCTTTAACGTTTGTTTGAATTCACAGAAGGGTTCATTTTTAACTAAGTTTATTTTCTCTGAAGTAGACACTATAATAATAGTACTTATTAACTAATTCATATTTGACAAACATTGAAACAGGCTTTTAATCTTGAAATCCCATATTTCTGGATAATTACACTAATGGAGCACAGGTTATGATCTGAGCATATAAACAGTATAACTTGAAACAACATGCAAGTTTATGGGTTTCAAAGTTCATTTTTTCTTAATAAGAACATTAAGCTTTAAAGCTATTCTATATCCAGCAGTACCTACTTCACAATCACTGATGAAAAGCATTATTGTGCTCCCATAACACATTACTGTATGCAAGACAGAAAAGCAGCTTACTCTCTCTGTCAGACGAAGGAAGCACAGACTGAAAATACAAAGTTCCTCCTTTGTTACAAAAATAATTAGAGAATATCCTACATTTTAAGACTAAAATTCCAAACTATCCAGGTAATAAAAAGCCTATCCCAAGTCTTAATGAATTAGTATGTCCAAGAAAGATGTTTTCTAACTGAAGAGAATAAGAAAAACATGCAATATTTGAGGTATCCATAATCCCACTTTGAGAACTGGAATAATTTCTAAGAGAAAGCTCATTTGCCAGCTAATTCCACAATAAAATCTCAGGAAGGACCTGTGACAAGTTTGCCAAATTGCTAGATCACTACACAAACAAACAGAGATAGAATGTCCCTTTCAGGGATGAAAAACCACAGCTTTAATATTGGCTTCTTAAATATTCTGGAAAGAAGAAGATGAGGTGACATGTATCTGACATAGTTGCCTGTGACCTACAAGGAACAATATTGAGATTCAAGACCCAGGTAACTGATTTACTGGAATTCATTGGAATGTACTGGAATTCTTTGTCTCTTAATGAAGTATTCACTACTTTTACTTTGCACAATGACTTAATAAAAGTATTCTGCTTGTCCAAATACATCTGCTTTGATGATTTGAACTACCATGACTCTGAAATGATTCATCAGGTAATTATAAAGCCAGCAACAAGGACTATTCAAATCATCTCACTTATTTGTTGGCAAACTGTGAATGACATAATTTTGCCCAGGGCAATGGTAATAGTGCAAGCTGAACAGCCTCAGATCCAATGTGAATATAAACAAGGAACATTTCATGTAGAATTGGGTTTGCTAGTCTTTGTAAGTTACACAAGTTTCAAAACTTCCTCCCAGCAATGTTACTCTCAGAACCAATCAGAAAAGGAAGGAAGCAATAATATGGCTCCAAGTGTGTGCCAAGAAAAGCCAAGCATTGATTTTGATCGTTGATTAGCATTTTGAAGCTATCATTTCAAATTATGGAGTATTTCAATCTGTTTGAGTTGATATTGAGTATCACTTTTAGAAAACCATGCAGCAAACTGCTATGCCAGTAAAGGTAAATCAAGCCATGAAAAATAACATGCCTTTAATACAAAAAGGAGAGGTTTTACAGTGTTGGCAATGACAAATGCCTGCATAAAGTCAAGTACTGTACAGCATATGCATTGTTAATGCTTCACATTTATGATAAGCATTGTTAATGCTTCACATTTGCATTGCATAATATGCATTGTTAATGCTTCATATTTATGATATGTATCTGAAATAAGACCTGGTACTGTAGTACTCAAGTACCTATTCAGGCAAAACTCTTGTTGATGTCAACGGGAGTGTTAATAAAGTGTAAGGATTGCAGAATTTGTCCCATAAAGGTTAAATTACACCTAACTCTGGGATGAACAGTTGCCAAACAGTCTTTACTTTGAAAATCCTGTGCATACAAACACTTAAATCTTGATCTTTAGAGTCAAGATAGATGGTAACGTACATTAACAAATAAAACTAAAAAGGCAGTTTTTCAAAAGGGTACCAATTTGCATAATTTAGCCATTCTGGGGTCTGGTATGTTCTTCTCTGGATCTGCATGCATAACTCCTATTAGCAGTAATGAGAGCAAAGTATACATAGAATGCCTAGAAAGGTAAATGAAACTGAAAATTTAATTTATCATGTACTTCTGACTGTTACTGTATAAATATGATAGTCAGTTTCACACACCAGACATGGATTTTCATTTTCATACTCTCTGCCATTTTAATATCCATACTTTTCTCTTTCGAGGTTTAAAATTTGACAGTAAGATTCTAAATACAAAGGAAAAAGGAAAGGAAAAGAAAATTATGCTGCAGCAGATCCTCTACAACCAGCACTGCATATGTTGTCAGTAATGGATGTGGTCAATGAAGGTGTAGAAGGTGGAAGAACTTGAAGAAAAAACGCAGTGTAATCATGCCCAACACCAGCACGTTCCCCAAGAATCTAATTTGTTGGCATCAATCTCATATGCAGAATCAGAATGCACAGGCTTAGCCACGCAGTAATTGTGTGCGTCTTTCCTCAATACTACTGCCACAATTAACTCTCTCTATACTCATCTTACTTCTTTTGTGCTATTTAATTTATCTACCGCAACTCCAAACAAACACATTGATTCGTAAGTTCAATTACAATTGCTCAAAACAGTGTTAACTTGCAGTGAATGTTTTCTTGCATATTCCATGGAGGATCCAGTGATGCACAAGGATCAGTCCTTGGGCCTACACTATATTTAACATTTTGATGAATGACCTGGAAGAAAACATAAAATCATCACTGATAAAGTTTCCAGATGACACAAAAATTGAGGGAGTGGTAAATAAAGAAGAGTACAGGTCACTGAAAAAGCTATCTGGAGCACTTGGTAAGCTGGACACAAGCTAATATTATGAGCCTTAATATATCTATATGTAAATGTATACATGTAGAAACAATGAATGCAGGCCATACTTACAAGATGGGGAAATTATTTTGGGAAGCAGTGACTCTGAAAAAGGTTTGGGGTTGTGGGATAATCAGATGAACATGAGATCCCATGCAATGCTGTGACCAAAGGGCTAATGTGATCCTTGAATGAATAAATGGGAATCTCAAGTAGGAGTAGGGAGGTTATTTTACCTCTGTATTTGGCATGAATGCAACCACTGCTGGAAAACTATATCCAATTCTGGTGTCTACAATTCAAGAAGAATGTTGATAAATTAGAGAGGATTCAGAGAAAAGCCACAAGAATGATTAAAGGATTGGAAAACATGCCTTATAGTGACAGATTCAAGAAGATCAATCTATTTAGCTTAACAAAGAGAAAAATAAGGGGTGACTTGATACAGTCTGTAAGTGCCCACATGGGGAACAAATATTTCATAATAGGCTCTTCAATCTATCAGAGAAAGGTGTAACATGATCCAGTGGCTGGAAATTGAAGCTAGACAAATTCAGACTGGAAATAAGGTTTAAATTTTTAACACTTAGGGTAATTAATCATGCGGACAATTTACCAAAGCAGTTGGTGTATTATCTATCCATCACAGACCATGTTAAAATAGGATTCAATGTTTTTATAAAAAGCTATGCTCCAGGATCTTTTTGTGGGGGAAAATGAGTTATGGCTTGTGTTAAACAGGAGGTCAGACTAGATGATCACCACAATGGTCCCTTCTAGCCTTGGAATTTCTGACTCTAAGCCCCCTGTTGAGGATTCTTGCCAGATTGCTCCAGTCCACACCATTTCAACATAGTATACTCATTGTGTGCATTTAACGCTCTACCTCTGGGGTTTTCAGTGCTTATGGAAACAACATTTACACTTTTTTCCCCATGGAGAGGGTATTGGCAGCTTTTTTCACATTCTCTTGAGACACACATTTTCACTTCAGGATTCACAACACAACATAGGAACACAGCCAAGAATGACAGCAACAGGTATGTCTACATAGGCCTTTTTAGCTCCAGAAATTCCTCAGCCCGGGGAAACTAGCGATGTTCTTGTTCAATACTAAATGCATGAAGACTGTTCCAAAGACCAGACTGGTCTCCTGACTCAAACCAAAAGTGAAGTTTGTAGGGACTGGACTGCAATTTCAGGCTTTTGTTAACATGTACAGAGCAAACATGCCATCTTTCTGTGAAACTATTGAGATACTGAGGTGAGTGAGTATCTTACAGGTCTCAAAGCATGTGAAGATTGATGTCAACCTAAGTGAAGGGGCCTTCTAACTGTTTCACAATAAAAAAGCCCTGCTACTTTGCTCTCCAGACTTTAGCAGCACTCAACATAAAGGACAGAGTAGGATACAGAAAGAATAAGGAATGAAGCAGGGTAAAGCGATTGTAAAGAGGTAAGCTGTAACCTTTTCATCATACTCCATAACTACTTTTGCTTATATAGTAATATGATGTTTTTAGGTGTCATGCTGTAAGGCATGCCAATGCTTCAAGATATCCTCAGAATCAGAAGACAGAATAAGGAATATGAATCAAATGCCTACCAATAAGATCACTTGCATTATTTTAGACAGACACTTTTCCGCACTCATTATTTTAGTCCCCTATTTTATATCCTAATAAGTCAAAATACAATGTGAGAGGGTCAGAACAGGCAAAGTCTACTCTTCACAGATGTACTTGTTAGTTCCCATTGGTGATCAACAGCAAGTTACTCAGTTTTAGACAACAAAGAACTAGTCACAAATTTTCTATGGAGGTTGTGCTAATAGCTAGTTAATCTCCATTGGAAAACACCAACGAATAGTTAAAAAAAAAAAAATCTCATTTGCCCTCTACCCTCTTTATATCTATTTCCCATCTCATTATCATGTACAAACATACATATAAGTTTATATTCCCTCCTGGGAGGGTACAATTTACTGCTCTGATGTCAGCAGCGTCTCAGTCTCCTGCTGGACTAGCAGCTTAGAGAATTATCCCTCAAACCAGATGAAAAAAGGCTTTCCCTTCCGGGGTTTACAAGAGCCCTCCTCCAAACAAATAGGCATTTTTTTAACAAGACTTCAGCCCTCAATTGAAGGAGCTCAATAGTCATTGACTAAATAAACCTTTGCTTCCTGCTGCAAGAGGCTTCACCAAATAGACCTTCATCTTCCCAAGGTGAAAAAGTCTCTCATCAGTCCACGGCTTTTCTCTCTTCAGTCCCAATATAAAGAAAGGACTTTCTTCCCTCCTGCAAGTTCCACTCCCTAACACAAGTGGAGTTGCCAGGTGTCTGGTTTTCAACTGGAAAGTCTGATCAAAAAGGGGATAGTGTCTGGTCAGTAACCAGCCTCTGCCACTGAAGTTGGGGGAGCCGGGAGGAGGTGGAAAGAGCTGCAGTTCCTGCCGGAACGCCTGGAGGAGCTGCTCTCTGCTCAGCTGCAGCACTGCTGCCTATTTGCTGGCTCCTGTGCTGCTGCCTGATGAGTGGCTGCCTTTATAGGCCCTCTAATTAGGGAAGCCAGACAGTCCAGAAAAATTATCTTTTGCCTAGTCTCTCCCCTTATGGTTTTTCCTCCATTTTCCAATTTAATAGCTGAACTTTACAAAATTAACTATTTTATGCCTCATGATTACAATAGCACTATGCAGGGCTGGCCTTAGACCAAATGGTGCCCCAGTCCCCTGAGCAAGGGGGCGGAGATGGTTGGTCCCTGTAGCGAGGACCCCCACCATTTGTTAAACACTTGAATACCTTATTTTTATTGCATTTGTAGCCCATTTCATGACTTTGATGCATGATTCATCCCTGTCATATAAGATGATAAACTGCACGCTAGGATCTGTAAATCCCTATTCATGCCATATATAAAAAAATTAGTTTCCTCTAAGCTTATAGAAACTTTTTAATTTTAAGAATAACTGAAATGTACTAACATCAAGAAATTGAACTGTGCACCAACACTGGATGGACCAGTATTAAATAGTGTTACAGTAAGTGACAGACTTAGAACATTAATTCTAGTCCTTTAGCTCAAAATTTCACTTTTCTCGCCTCTGCACAATAAAACAAGGTACATAATATTGCAAGTGAGCTCTCACTTCACTTTAGTTTGGTCTTACATCTCACTGACTGACTGGCAATGCCCCACCCCTCATATACGCATGAGGGCATGGCTGACAACATTCTAATGGATTAGATGAAAATGTAGTTCTCAGAAAGTCTGGAAGATTCCATGAGATTCTACAAAAGTCCAGAATATTCTAGGAAGTTAGAGAAAAATGAATCCACAAATGGAATACCTAAAACATTTTACTTCAAACATTCTATTTTCCCTTTTGACACTAACATCAAAAACAGCAGCCCGAGCCCGGTGACCCACAAGCCTGGTACCCTAGGCAGTCACCTGGGTTGCCTGCCCCTAAATCCAGCCCTGACACCATGCTTAGTGTTTTAATCCAAAAATCTGAACAATTATTTGTAGTCTAGAAAACACATGAACCGTACACACATTCCTTTCTTAACTTATACAAATGTTGATTAGCTCCTGGATAGAGACATGAACATGTCCATATCAGGATGTGTGCATGCATTGGAGTTTGCAGATATGGAAGCAGGGAGGACACAGGAGTGCACATAGAGTTTTGTACATGTGATTTGTAAAAATCTGGCCCAGAATTACTATCAGCCAATGTTTCAGCAATATCTAGACTTCTTCATGGCTTAAATTACTTTCTTCCTACTTTAAAATTGCTTGAATATACATAAAAAATTTAAGAGTGATTCTGATTAAATGTGTCACAGTGTCACATGTTTAGGTGCTCACAGATATTATCAATTAGCCAGTAACCCTTTGAAACGCATAACTCAATCTGAAATACAAATCAACTTCTGTCAGAGCATTGCTTCACTCTGGATTTCTCAGCACATTTTAATCATTTGTACATTTATTTTTCTTTAGTATAAGGAATCACTGGTGTTTCAGCTAGCCTGTTCTTATCGGCCACAATGTTGGTGTTTTATTAAGGTACATAAAGTATATGAAGAAAGGATTAAAATAAATGCCTTAACTTGTATGCAGCCCAGGGCTGATGTGCAGAAGTGGACCTAGCATTGGAACTCCATGCTAATCTGGTACCCTTGTTAATTTCCCATGGAAAGGAAAAGACCCAGCCCACATTCCACATCCTGCTCGTTAGCATGCCAAGAAACAGATTCTTGTATAAATTGTGATGTTTGTACCATTCCAAACCCTCTCTCTTCTTCCCTAGCCTTCAGTCAACAGTGTTTCAAAAGGTCCGGTTATTAGGGGAAAGGATTCTGAATGTCTGATAGTTCTGTACTTTTCTAAAGTGAAAAAAGGTAGGTTCTGTTGAATTCCCATCAATTCGTTTGAAAAGTAATCTTTGCTATGGGTCTGAGGTACCATTGGCCTGAGCTGAAAGTCACCAATAGGTACATAATAGCAAGAGTCCTGTGGCACCTTAAAGACTAACAAATTTATTTGGGCATAAGCTCTCGTGGGCAGAAACCCACTTCATTGGATGCATCAATACCTACAGAATGCCTACTTTTCATGTTATGCTGAAGTAGCTGACATATCTATGAGAAATGTGACCGTCCTAGACGAAGAAAAATTCTAGCAGAGCCATTTTTTACAGAAATTGTAGAAAGTGGAACTCAAAGTCTTTTCACTATGCTTTTAAAGAACTTAATTTGAATTAACTTTCTCATTAGTTTCCTTATTTTCAGAAAACTATTCTCTCCTCTAATTAAAACCAATCAATATCTACTCTATGTTACACATTTCTGAAGATCATTTATGTTGATTTGAGAAGAACCTGACAACAGTGCAGAAAACAAAACATTGGCTTTTGAGAGATTACTATTGTATTGTGCTTTCTGCTGCATAGTGATGACCTTCTTGACTTTTTCAATAGAAAAAGATAATTAAACTTAAGTTGAGCAATATATTAGGCAATCGTCACAGCTTGTGATTCAAGGCAGTTTGTATAGAAGCAAACATCTCCCGCAGTTAACATCAAAATAAATAATCAAGTCCTTACTCGGTTTTTAGTCTGCCCCTATATTTTGGCAAAACTCACACTGTCATCAATAAATTCAAGAAGGAAGAAATGCTTCAGAATTCCATTCTATCAGAATAACTGTTCTAATGTTCATTCCCGCAGCCAGGAGAATCTGAGCTGAGAGCTGTATCTGTAGAAGAACTATTTTCCATTCAGAAAAAGCAGTCTTATGGACTACCTCAGATTTTGCATGGATATGCAACTCATCACTTCACAAATCAAACACCACGATCCTATCTTTTTGCCAAGCTCCACCGCATGGAAAGGATAAAGCCTGGCACAGACTTTATTTCAGGAGATCACTAAAGATTTATCTAACAAGTACCAAGGCAATCCAGAAGTCTACCTCTCTCTTTGTGGTTTTGTACTCAAGACACAGTGGTAAGACACTGCATGAGCAAGCAACATGGAACCCAAGCAGCTTTTAAACTAATAAAAACAAAAGGAATCTAAGCTCAAAAGACCAAAACTAATGCCCATGTCCTTTGTGGAGCAATCTGCAGCTTTCAACGAAGAGATGTGCAAAGTCACCAACTGTTCCAGAATTTATACTCCTCCTCCTGCCTTCTTCCAAGGCAGCATTTACTAGAGAAGATATCCTATGCCGTAGTACCGAACGTGATAATTACAAGGGAGTAAGGACTTATTGAAGACCTTCCGTCCCTCATTTCTAGATTCTCATTGCTAGTCAGTTCCCCTCTAATGAAGATCCAGGCCACTTCAGAAAGAAAACCTGTCAATTTCTTTCCCCCGCAAATGTTAGCATTTGCTGATCCAGCAATCCCGAAAGTGAAATATGTCATAGTTCCTAGCCAGCCTGTCTGAAGAGCTAAGTATTTGTTATCTTTAAAATGTTTTTTTTAAATGGGTGTTATATCCTTAGCACTGTCAGCTCTGGAAGAACCCTCTGTGGGGCAGGAAAATAATGGGTGTGAACCTGCACTATAGTCCCAGCTATTTGATAACTCTACTGCCTTAGAACTACTACACATCTGATGAGGTATATTGGGCATTAGTTCTTGGCTCTAATAAGTTACAGTTAAGATTTTTTTCTATCTTCCTGGGATTTTTTAAGGTGAACAATAACTACTCCTTAAGTACTTTATAGTACAGCACTAATTTCTGAATTAGAACTGGACTCTTAGAGCCTCATATACAGTACATTTGTAGGGAATATTTGCATGTATATTGATACCTGGTAATTCCCCATTTGTGTCCACATGTAGCTAGAGAATCATCTTTGTAGCTACATTTGGGTTGCAGTGTCATGCACGTATATCTGCTACTGCACACACAAAAGAGGTGTGTGTTTGCAAGCCAACCAACTGACTGAAAACCAAGTCCCTAATATGTTAAGTGAACACCACATTTCTAAACTCTAATGCCAGTTAATAAGCTAATGGCAGTGTAAAGCATTGCCTCATGTGAAATCAGAGCTCTTGCTTTTCTTGCCCAGTTGGCACATAGATTCACTGAAACAAATGAGAGTTCAGCACCTAGACACTTTTGAAAATCCCACTAAGCACCTATCTGCATCTTTAAAAATACATTTAAAAATAAGGCCCAAAATCTTTTGTTTCTCTACTTGACTAACAGAGTGAACATTACACTTTCATAAACCCAAAACAGAACACATAGAATTATACACCTTAAAAGTGTTGCTTTCCAATCACATTATGCCAGTGTTCTTTCCAAGAAATATTGGATGTCTTCCAGTTATAGACTTTCCATTGGTTCACTTGAAAGCATCATCCATGTATAATGTATCTATTTTGCTTTTGTGATGTAGTGGATTCTAGAGAAAGAAAGGTAAATCTTTGGGTTATTTGCCAGTTTTTCTTACACAGCTGTCAGAGTGGTGACTTTTGAGAAACATCTGCTATTCAGTATTAGCTTGCTTCCTTAAGAACCAGGTATTTTTGCTTTAACCTTGTTAGAGAAGCTTTGTTTTAATGCAGTTGGGTTAGACTTGAGGATTAGTGCTTACTATCCAAATGAATTCCCTAGCATGTATGTGTGACAGTATTTACATAGTAATTCACTGAACTTTTGAATTAGACAATATTAACTGTTCATTACTGGCATGTGAACTTCCAGATTCTGAGCTTAGGACTTGATCCACAATCAAATACTGCTCAGGGATATAATGCAAGAATTGCTTTACTGCACAATTTGTCTCGGCTATCCCACAATTTCACCTGGTGATTGACCGAAAGCTGTGTCACTATTGCTACTTTCTAACATTTAAGCTCTAGCTAACTCAATGATACCAGAAGTTCTTTTATGCAAATCATGTTCTTCCATTACACTTGTTCTCAATTATCTTTGACATACAACCAACAAAAAACTGGAGGAAATTATCCTTAGGAAAAAAATCAGGCAGCAACTATTTCCTGGGGATTGGGAATCAGGAGACCTGGATCTGTTCCTCACTCTACTCTCAAAGGCCTGGGCTCTAGTCCCTACCACCGATTCACTGCGCAATCCTGGACATATTTCTTAACCTCCCTATGCCCCATTTGTAAAAGGGAATAATACTTACCCACCACTGGAAACCACATTCTCAGATGAATGATGGCATGTAACTGCAAAGTATTATTCAGTAGCTAATTTTCTATATAAAATAACTCTGTTATCCAATTTTTTCCCCTGACAGCTATTTAATATATTCTCCCAAAGTAGACAAACCCACTAATATACTTTACAGGCTATTGGCCTGCCAAATTTCATATACTAGACTGTAGTGTTCAGTTTCTATTTGATTAATATTAAGGCTTTTTAAAAAACAAACATTCCTCCAGAATCGTTAAGGGTTGTCCTCTTTGCCCCTCCTTAGCTAAATGATTAAGCTTTTACACATCTGGAACAAACATTGTCACATAAACCCTTCAAACAGATCCAATTTCAGGAAGTTTCACCTTAATTCCTTTCGTCTTCCTTTGTCTTAAGAGTCAAACCTACAAAGTGGTAAAGAAGGAAAGGAAACAAACAAGCTTTTAATTTCAGTTTTGTGTGAGTTAAGTGTAAGTAGCCAAAAAAAAGGAGGGGTCGGCTAGAGGTATAAACAATAGCTCCAAGGGAACACTTTATATGATATAACAATGAATACGAGGTCTGTGATGGATGCTACATGCCTGTTACTTGTACTAGAGGAGGGAGAAGGAAGGAGAGTTGAAAGCATCAAAGAGTAGGTTCATATTGTCTGATATCACTGCTAGGAAGTTCAGGTTGAGCAGTCCCTTAGAGACAGCTGCTAAGTGTTCCAAAGAGTGTTTGATGTGGACTATGGCTACAGTATTGTTTGCTCTTAAATAATTAATTTCAATCTCTCTTCTTTTTAAAGCACTGCTGCCACTTCAATGCTGTGATCCCCTCAATCTGTGCTGCAGACCACCATAGTGGTAGTAATGCCCTCCCGTCGACGCAGCGCTATATTACTTGCCAGGGTGGATTTACGGTCGACTTCAGGGTTTGATTGAGCGAGTCTTTATTGCTGCTCAATCGAACCCACAAAATAGATCCTGCATTGCTGGCTGTGCTTCTGGCAGTGTAGACAAAGCCTCAGTGCCAAAATTCCACTGGGTTACTGGCACTTCAGAAAGGGATGTGCCAAGTACACAGCTGAAGTGGTTAATAAATAACCCTGAAAGATGGATGAAGCAGATCCATCCCTATGGCAATAA
The DNA here is from genome assembly GCF_026122565.2 of Emydura macquarii macquarii. NCBI lineage: Eukaryota > Metazoa > Chordata > Testudines > Chelidae > Emydura > Emydura macquarii. The sequence goes on along the minus strand of NW_027132559.1, from coordinate 39,324,147 downwards.
ACACAACTGCTCAGGTTCTTTTGCCCTTAATTCACCTTAAAGAAACAAGAAGACAACATTCTTGATTTAACTAGGTAGATAAATGTATTCATTGTAATCACTGCATCGTCCTATCAGATGGAATCCCTCCAATATATTTTGGGGAAAGCACAGTTTTGGAAGGGATTTTTATTAATTTCCAGTCCCATTACTGTAGAATCATAGAAGATTAGAGTTGGAAGGGACCTTAGGAGGTCAGCCCCCTAATCATTTTTGTTGCCCTCTGTGGACTTTCTCCAACTTGTCCACATCCTTTTCGTAGTGGGAGGCCCAAAACTGGACACAATACTCCAAATGCGGCCTCACCAATGCCGAATAGAGGGGAATAATCACTTCCCTTAGTCTGCTGGCAATGCTCCTACTAATGCAGCCCAATATGCCGTTAGCCTTCTTAGCAACCAGGGCACACTGCTGACTCATATCCAGCTTCTTATCCACTGTAAACCCCAGGTCCTTTTCTGCGGAACTGCTGCCAAGCCGGTTGGTCCCCAGTCTGTAGCTGTGCATGGGATTCTTCTGTCCTAAGTGCAGGACTCTGCACTTGTCCTTGTTGAACCTCAACATCAGATTTCTTTTGGCCCAATCCTCCAGTTTGTCTAGGTCACTCTGTATCCTATCCCTACTTTCCAGGGTATCTACCACTCCCCCAGCTTAGTGTCATCTGCAAACTTGATGCGGGTGCAATCTACCCCATCCTCCAGATCATTAATGAAGATGTTGAACAAAACCGGCCCCAGGACCGACCCCTGGGGCACTCTGCTTGTGACCGGCTGCCAGCTAGACATGGAGCCATTGATCTAGCCAGCTCTCTATCCATTTTATAGTCCATTTATCCAACCCATACTTCTTTAACTTGCTGATAAGAATACTGTGGGAGACTGCATCAAAAGCTTTGCTAAAGTCAAGGTATATCACGTCCACTGCTTTCCCCACAACCACAGAGCCAGTCGCCTCTTCATAGAAGGCAATCAGGTACGTCAAGCATGACTTGCCCTTGTTGAATCCATGTTGACTGTTCCTGATCACCTTCATCTCTTGCAACTACCTTAAAATGGATTCCTTGAGGACCTACTCCATGATTTTTCCAGGGATTAAGGTGAGGCTGACTGGTCTGTAGTTCCCTGGATCCTCTTTCTTTCCTTTCTTGAAGATGAGAACTACATTTGCCTTTTTCCAATCATCAGGGACCTCCCCCAATTGCCACAAGCTTTCAAAGATAATAGCCAATGGCTCTGAAATCACATCAGCCAACTCCCTCAGCACCCTTGGATGCATTGCATCTGGCCCCATGTACTTGTGTATGTCCAATCTTTCTAAATAGTCCTGGACCTGTTCCTTCAGCACTGAGGGATGTTCACTCCTCCCCATTCTGTGCTGCCCGTGCAGTAGTCTGGAAGTTGACCTTGTCTGTGAAGACAGGGGCAAAAAAGGCATTGAGTACCTCAGCTTTCTCCACATCCTCCATCACTAGGTTGCCTCCCCCATTCTGTAAGGGGCCCACACTTTCCCTAATCTTCCTCTTGTTGGTAACATACCTGTAGAAACCCTTCTTGTTCCCCTTCACGTCCCTTGCTAGTTGCAACTCCAATTGCACTTTGGCCTTTCTGATTTCATTCCTGCATGTTCAAGCAGTATTTTTAAAATCCCCCTAGTCATCTGACCAAGCTTCCACTTCTTGTAAACTTCTTTTTTGCGTTTAAGCTCACCAAAGACTTCTTTGTTAAGCCAAGCTGGATGCCTACCATATTTGCTATTCTTTCTGCACATCGGGATGGTTTGTTCCTGCACCCTCAATAAGGTTTCTTTAAAATACAGCCAGCTCTCTTGGATTCCTTTCCCCCTCATATTAGCCTCCCAGGGGATCCTGCCCATCAGCTCCCTGAGGGAATCAAAGTCTGCTTTTCTGAAGTCCATGGTCCATATCCTGCTGTTCTCCTTTCTTCCTTTTGTCAGGATCCTGAACTCGACCATCTCGTCGTCACTGCTGCCTAGGTTGCCACCCACTTCTACTTCCCCTACCAAATCTTCCCCGTTTGTGAGCAGCAGGTCAAGAAGAGCGGCTTCCCTAGTTGGTTGCTCCAGCACTTGCACCAGGAAGTTGTCCACAACACTCTCCAAAAACTTCCTGGATTGTCTGATTGTAGCACTGCAGTTTCTCTTTATCCCTAGACTATCCCCCTTTTGTTTTGTCTCATTGCCCTGTTGTTCCATTGTGTCCAATGTCATCCTTTCCCCATATTCTGTAGGGTGGTCCCCACCAAAGGAAAATGATCCCTCAGCACTATCACTCTCATGCATGGCATCTCTTTTCTGTTGGTGCTGAAAGTAGCAGTTTGAAACGAAGTCAAGTTATACAATCAGCACAACAGTCCCTTCTGGCCTTGCACTCCATAATATTATTGATTCTAACCACTCTGAAACCTCTACTGCTAGCTTGCTGGAAGAAAGCTGCTTATGTACAGCACCATCATGCTAAGGCACGATTCTGTAGAATTCTCTTGCTTGGGTGAAGGGCGTGATACAAGGTAGTATGGGAAGATGCAGGACCCCCAAACACAACACTTCATCTAAATGTAAACCTCTGATCACTATAATCAATTCTGTCTGTTAGAGAACTGCAGGTGTCCGTAGTGGATGCAGGGATAGTAATCTTTATTTTCTGACACCATCACGTGACATGGCTCAGGGTCACAAAATTTAATTTATTTCACTGTTCCACGGTAAAACATAAGGCTGAAGACCCCTATAACTTACAATTATCAATCACGCTACTTTTCATATTATCTCTACAAAACATATTTTAACATGCTAGTTGGAAATAGAGACTTTCAATAAATCACAATCTTTCTACAAATATTAACATGAGCCAATGTAGATAACACAAAAGTTTATAGTTTTAGGCTCACTTCTACTGTTGCTCTGTAGGAAATGGTCAATGTCTGCATACCTGATTGCTTCAAGTAGACTCCCAAACATGTATTTAGGCTGCTAAATGAAAGCAGCCTGATTTTAAGAGGAGCTGAATAAGCACCTGCAGCTGTCACTGACTTTAATGTCAGTAACAGATGCTCAGCATCACTGGAAAAAAACAGGCCACTCATCTAGGTGCCTAAATATGGATTTAGGACCCTAATGTTAAGCTCCGATATTTGAAAGCGTTGGCCATAATATAGCTAAATACGATACTGTGATCAGCATACTAAAATGTGTCATCGTTTGTTCAGTACTGACTGTGAATATCCTTCTTGGCAATTTTACTCACGTCACTCATGAGAAATGCCTTCAGCTCATGAAAGTAAATGGTGCACTACTATAGAGCACTCACACGTACACTTATCTTAGGGTCTGAAAAACTGAAAAAAAAATTCTTGTTATCCTCTGAAAGCTACTGATGTCCCCACTTCTCCCTCTGTTCATCCGCCAGACATTTATCACTGCCAAATGAAAACTTTTATTGGGCAATTATCATGTAAGGTCTATAGAAAGTCCTTGTACTTCACTCTGTGAAATAAACAAAATTGCCACTGACTGAAGAGAATAGTGAGAATGGGATGTAAAAAATGAGATCTAATAAAACAGGTGTTGTTCTTCTTGCACCATCGAGCTCTTAGATTTAACTAGCAGACAATGTGAAGTACTTGATGTCTCTCACTGACAATTCCCTCCTTGGTGTCAGTAATAATAGAGTGCTCCATTTGTGTTGCCATACATGCACAGAACCCGAGAGGATTGATTAAGGTGGGGCAATGATCCTCAATCTGTCTAGAATGTTTGGCTTGATATTTTACTCCTTACAACAAGATGAACAAGTTAAAAGCAACCCACTTGTCTCTACACAACTAGAAGAAAAAAAATTATGGGCAGGATGGCAGTCTTGCCAGCCCTGAAATAACAATGTCAGCAGGCAGCTGTTTTTGCAATAATTCCCTGAACTAAATATTTATTTTGAACTAGGATTTGTGCAGATGCTTGTGTCAACACGAATTTAGCACAAACATCTACACAGGAAGACAAAAATCTCTTCAAAATAAATAATTAAAAATAGATTCTGGGACAAGAAATGGAAATTACTGGGGAAAAGTCTTTAACAAGAGAGCCTCTGCTTTTTCTCCCAGAGGCCACTAGCAGAGCACTGTCTACACATGGTATGTACACACAGATGGTGGCAAATTTGCCACCATCAGATCTATATATCCGGCTCGATTGACCGGCAGTGAAGACCCGCTCAATCAATCCGGAAGTCGACTCAATTAAACCACCTCTCAAAAGATATAGTGCTGCGTCAACAGGAATGCATTTCCCGTCGGTACAGAGCAGTGGAGACGACGTGCTAAAGGAAGTCGATGGGAGTTACTCAAGCTACTGTGTGTAGTTTGTGTAACTCCTGTTGACTGCCGCCGAATTTCCCGGTAAGTGTATACTAAGCCACAGCTATTTTTAGAGCGCTAGTGTGAGCCCCACTAGCCTAAGTCTGTGGACCTGGGCTGGGAAGCTCATTGCTGCGGGCTGCGTAGACTTACCCTCAAAGACTTAAATATAGCTATATATCAGTTTGACATATTTTTAGCCACATCTGATCAAACTTTTTTACTCTACCTGTTACCAAGAAAAAGCAAATGAAAAAGAAACTATTTTCTGTTTACTGCATTGCTTGAAGCAGATGGGAGGATCAGAACCACTATTGGCTCTGAATGAGGGAAAAACAGGTAGCAAAACAGATAAATCATGCTAGTTACGCACTTGGCACAAGCTTCAGTTACTCAGCCTTGTTCTAAACTTCCATGACCTGCCAAAGCCCAAATGTGAAACACAATTTGTGACAAACACCCAAAAATGAGGGACACAGAAAAGAGTATCCACGCAGGAAACTTGAAATGCTGTGGGATACATTCCCTTGCTGTGGCTTCTTTAGTGTAGTTCTCTCTATAACCTCAGTGTCATGATTCCTAATTTCTGTGGTAAATAATTTTCAACAATAAAACTGAAGGTACACCAAATTTGTGAGGAACACAGTTACTTTGGTATTAAAGTGAGTGAAGTTCTCAGTAATTAGTAACATTCCCATTTGTAGTCTATTAATACCCTGACTCAGGATGTTAAAAGGGCAAAATCAATACTCTCGCTTGTAATTTTGTTTTCCCCTCGTTTGGGTCCACTACTCAGTAATCAAAATATCATAATTCATATTTCTGCCCAAACCAGCTGAATGGAGACACTTTTGCCTTAATAGAAGTTTAAAAAACAAAAAAAGTTGGAACCTCTCACTTCCAGCACACAAGCTGACAGAGCCCCAGGTCCCCAAAGCAGAGAAGATACAAAGCTCATAGATACATAGATATAGTACAATTTGGAACCAATAAAAACAAAACCACAACCATTGTGTACATGCCATTCTGTGATAATTTAGCCTTGCTGGACACACTCTTCTGCCTCAACTTGGAGAAACTGAAAAAAAAACCCAGTGCTCAACCAAACCTAATAATCTATGTATATTAGCATTGGAAAGGTCTGTCCAAAATAGAGAATCAACACCAGGAGAAAGCAAAACTGCAGATAAAAAAACATTTTTGGTTTTCTCCTATGTTATAGCCACTGTTGTGGACAGAAGTAATAATATGTGAGAAGCAACAAACAATGACCATCATCCATCAATTGCACAGGAAGGGTACTAAAACAGTGAACAACCTCAGAAATAGTAATTATAAACAAAGGAAATAGAGAAAAGACTGATACAAACAAAAAACCATTCAGTAAATCTTTCAGAAGGTAAAATTAGCTAGAGATTTTTTTTAAAAAAATGCAGCTAAGAATGAATCTTAGAATTCAAAGACTACGACTACTTCCCAGAACAAATTGGCCAGCCTCTATGCTAACAGAACAATCCTTACTGTACTTTTTAAATTCTCTACTTAATTCTAGTTTCTGAAAGATTTACTCTTTGTACCATATGAAGAATGGAGAGTATCTTCCCCTAATTTACAGCACATAATATCTGAGTAAAGACTAAATTTTTTGAGGATTTTCAAGTAAATCCTTTTGTTTAAGTTAAAATGAATTAAAAAGATCCTTTTAAAAAAATAAGATATTGTTTTTTGAATCTCATGGTTTTCATACCCCTATGAGTCAGTTAACGGCTTGTAACTTAACCCTTCAATGTTCCATATAGTTAAAACACATTGAAAAAACTGGGAATAGGCATATTTGAAGAACTTGGGGTAATTAAGCAAAATCATTGATAATGTCACAGCAACTTCTACCGAACAACACAACCATCAATCACCACCACACTTTTCCTAAAAATATATACCTTGCTGTTCTATTAGACTAAATGAATGAGTGGAGCAAGGGGAATTGTACACATATGGCAATAGCTCCCACTGGTAGATAATTTAACCTCCTATATTCAAACAGAAACAGAGATGGGGGGATGCTTGTAATTTTTTTTCAATAATACACATCTTTTGTGAAGGACATTAAGAGTGCTCTGGCTGATTGGTTGCTCAAGAATTGTATCCAAACATTGTACTGATAGCAACTTGATGTTTCCTCATCCAGGTTGTCACATACCTCTGGCAGAGTGGGCAATGAAATCTCCAAGGATGTTCCCAGACTGCTAATAACTCGGCTTGTAAAATGGAATAATTTAATCTGCCAAAGTAGGACTTGAAGAATTATGCAGCTTTTACATATGACTGCCAACCACCACAAGAAAGGCATTGACCAGGACAAGCAGGTGAATGACTGACAGATATGTGGGATGAGTTTAAACAGCAGGCTGCAACTTTATTAATTATCCCTTGGTGAGGAGCACTACATGATCCACCCCCGCCCTCACGTGCCAGCCATTTAATAGTTCTAGTGGGGGTTACAGGGCTTTTACCACTAACCAAACAATAACTCAAGGTAAAGAGGACGGAGTGACAGAGGCCAGAGCCAGCCTTAGACCAAATGGCGCCTGAGGCGAGGAGGGTCTTCAGTGCCCCCCTCCATTTGTTAAAACTTTTGAATACCATATTTTTTGTTGCATTTGTACCCCATTTCACCACTCTGATGCAAGATTTGCATGAATGATTGTAGGAGGTTAGTGAAAAATAAATCCACATACGGAATACCTGAAACATTTCACTTCAAACATTCTATTTTCCCTTTTCTCGCTAACAACAAAAACAGCACCTCAAACCCAACGCCCCCAAGCCCAGCACCCCAGGTGGTCGCTGGGTTGCCTGCGCCTAAATCCGGTCCTGGCAGAGGCCACAAGGCTAGGTGGGGGAACCTCAGTCCAAAAAGACTTCAAGATCCTCTCCCCCATAACCACAAGGTCCAATTGCACAATCCAGGGTCTCATTTACATCTGGGAACTGGCCCTTTTAGCCTTTACCCACAGTGGACACTGGCTGCAAGTTGTGATGAGTCTGTAATCGTAACAACATTATAAGAACCTCGAATCTTATTGTTTCTAACGCAACTGTAGTACTAGAAGGCTTCAAGGAAGGCAAAAAAAAGCCGAACGGGCTACATGGCCATTTTGCGCATTTCCCTCCTGACCCATAAAACAGGCAATTTGTCTGACCTACAGAATCCTAAGTGGCAAAGTTCCTAATCTATATCTGAAGGGGAATGAAGGAGGGCAGACGGGGCAACTAACTAAAGCGAAAGAGGTTTTGCAAACCCCAGGCTTAGTTCAAATAGACAAGTAGAGGCACAAAGCCATCAAAAAGCTGGTCCCACCCCCCTTTACCCAGCCAATCTAAAATGAGAAACTAAGAGGGAGACAGTTCCTTTCCTAAGTGCATGCATTTGAATTTTTCCCATTCCCTGCTGTCCAACCAAAGTACCTTCTCCACTAAAGGCAGTAAAAGGTATCAGACTTCCTCCAAAGATAAGAATGCCTGTGACCAATTCCAGAAAGTGAAAACACTAGTGGTGATAAGATTTAGGATTGAAAAAAGGATTGGATGCTCAAGGTTCAGCTCAATGATCTATTTAACAGGTCTAGGCACTTGAACATAAAGCGTCCTTTAATATATCAGACTGATAATACTGAGCATCGTATCTGTTGAAGTCTTCTTTGTACCATTGATAAACCCCAATATAAACACCTCACTCTTTGGATCTCAAGAAATTATATGGACTATACAGGCTCTCAAAGATCCTGAAAGCAAGGAATGCCAGAGACCCTTTTGGGAAAACAACACATGTTCAGATTTATGACCAAAGATTACATACTCAAGGATATTTAGGTTGCAAGCAGACACTTTGAACATGCTAGCTCAGGTTTTCAGAAGTCACAACCGATCCGAGCACTTCTGTGCTCTCCTTTGAAAACCAGGTTGCTGCGAGTTCTCTCTCACAGAAATAACAGTGGTCAGCTCATATCTTACTACTTTCCCGTTATGCTTTCAGCTGAGTACTGGACAGGGCTCCCTTTGGAACTCATGGATGCTGGTCATTTATCAGCCAGCAGCATTCCTTCCCTGCATGGACTCCACTACATTCCCAGGAACCAGGGCTCAAGCATAATTTTTTTGGGCCCAGTACACACTTGTAACACGGGCCCCCTCCCAAACACATACCCATGGGGTTGCAGCCTGGGCTGGGCTGCCCAGGGCCTCCGGGCCCTGGTAAAGTGTACCCTTTCCCCCTCACCCATGTGGGGGTCCTGCCAGGAACTGCTGGTTTGGGAAGTGACAGACGGGGAGTGGAAATCTTCCTTAAGTCTTCAACCTTATATTTCAGTTCCCTTGGAAGGCCCCCAAATCCTGGTCTGTGTTAATTACATGCACATCCTGACACAATTAGTCCTTGTCTTTGCACAAGGAAAAGAATATATTCTTTGTCTGTGAAGTTCCTGACAAGACAAATGGAAAATAAAAAGATTTTAGAGGAAGGCCAGGATAACAATACATTTACAAATAGTCTGGAGAACCCGGTAATCAGAGATGGTTTTGTCCCATTTCTCAGCAAACAAAGAAAGCCCCCACCTCAACCCATAATAAGTTGTGGAAGAAATAACAAAAGACAGCAAGAAATAAGCCACTTGTATCTATAACAAGGAGAGCTTGGTCTGTAAAGAAAGGTATGTGCTTCAGATCTCTCAACTTTTAGGAGGAAGTATGAATGGCAGAGCCAGTCCATCTCTTGAAAAAAGTAGTATGTGTGCACTGGAGACAGCCGTTTTCTTTATTTTTCTGGCAATTAAATACTACTGGAGTCAGAGGACTCACATGGAGTTATATACAGCTGTTCCACGCCTTCCCCCTCACTCCCACACACAAATGTTGGCTTTCTGGAGGAAGAATTTTGCCAGTTAAAGGTTGGAAGCCAGGGCAGCTGGCTAGATTTAGAGCCAGAGGTGATGCCGAATAATACAGCACAGAATACTGATCCAACAGAAACCAGATTGCATTGTACAAGGCATCACACTCAAATAAAACATGAATTATTATTTTGTATGTCTTGTAGAATGTTTAATGCATCAGTGTTAGTTGTCCAGTGCTACTAAGCTTCCGTTTATCTAGACAACCAGCACCCTGAGAAATAAGTGTCATAGGTACTGTAATTCAAAAGCTTGAAACACCAGGAGATTTTATGATTTCTGACTGGGATAGGGCATCCACAAATTTACCCATTGTTTATTGTTTGAAGGAAAACACATGAACATAGTTGGCAGCTGTAAATGCTTAAGTATGTCAAGGAGAAAAGTTTCAGTGACCAGTCCTGATGTCGGAGTATACTATAAGTAAATCCAAGGTAGTTGCCACTGTAAAAATACCAGCCAGATCCCGGAAAAACCTATAATTTTTTTTTTAAATGCTCCTCCAGTTCCAACTTAATTATTTTCCTTTGGACAATGCCTGCCATTCCTAGTTCCAGCCTTCATGAATTCCAGGGAATTTTATCTGCCATTCTACCATTCTGACAGGCAGGGATAAAGTTGCAGAAATATTCTTGCTTATTAAAGCAAACAGGAAGGGATAAGATCGGGGTGAAATCCTGGCCTCACTGAAGTCAATGGCAAAACTCCTATTGATTTCAGTGGAGCGAGGATTTCACTCCAACCTTTCTTTGTCAAGATGCCCTTAAAGCACAGGATTGAGCAATGTCCCTCAAGACTTTCCTACCCATCACTTTTACCTGGCGTGAAAGGAGAACATGAACACAGACAGGCCAAGCCAATGGGTGATGAATTTACCCATGTGTGCCCTCGACTAGACACAGTGACTGATCTACCTAATCTCTTCAAAGAAAAGTACTGCTGTGAGTGCATCCCAAAATCCTTCCAGTGGTGGTGAATGCATTTCTGGTGGTCAGTTTTGGTAAGAGGACTGAAAATGTCTTCCAGCATTTTTCTTGTACCCATCTTGCAAAGCCCCTCTCCACAAACTCAGTAATAAAAGGTCCCCAGGATTTTATCAGGAACAGAAAGCCTGACTCATTATTGGTTTCTTTTGACACACATTTTTCGGGATGTGAAGGAGCCATGTTTAAATGGTCCATTGATTGCATCCCTCCTATCAGGCTATAAACTCAAAAGATACCCCATGAATGAATGGGCCTTGATGTGTCTTCTACTGTAGACATGGGTCTGTTGAGAAGGTCTGTAAGGCAAATGCCTGAAATTACCTCTGTTACTTAGACTTGCTTCATGCCAGTAGCTCACATTTGGTCTGTAGTAGTTATAGAACCTTTTTGCAGCAACCAACACCCTAAAATTGAAATTATTTTGGAAACAGAAGTTACTCTAGGGAGAAAGGCAGGAGGAATATTTTTTAAAATAATAGAATGTATTTTGCATATATTTTTCTTCATTGATTTTCCTACAATGGCAGCCAATTAATAACCTTGTATAAAATAAGCAACAGCTCCTCTCATCCCTGCAACGAGTGGACAAAGGTGGCCTTTTCAATACATGCTTAGTAGGGGAAGTTAAGGAGATTTCATCAACAAAATTAATCTACTGAACATACTCCCATGTACTTGAGTACTGTTATAAACCCAACTGAAGACCATGCACAGTGACCAACCTATACATCTAAATATATTCTCATGGTGATCAGTGCATGCTCACTGAAGATTTGAGGTAAAGATACTACAAATAAAAGTATGCTTTTTAGGGTAGGGATGGTCTTTTTGTCATTTCCTTGCACAATAGGGTTCTGGTCCATGATAGAGGCTTCTAGGTGTTACAGTAAATCAAATAATAAATAATGATAAATACAAATAATTTAAAAAAAATCAGACCTATGGACATAAGTGTTGTGATGCAAGCAAACAGGCTGAGAACAAAGCTGGCAGATAGGTGGCACGTAGGAAGGTCCATATACTTGGGACCATCAGTGACTCTATTGTTCATTTTGTCTAATTTTATTCAAATTCATCTTTCCTTAAGCCCATGACATAAGGTTTGCAAAACTTTGCTGCCCCACAGAGGTTAGTGAACACTGCAGCAGTAAAGCATACGATTGACTAAAAAATCTTGGATAGTAATGGGCCAAATCCTGTGGTCATTACTCAATCAAAATTCATTTTAACTTTATGGTATCATGAGTTTAAATAATCAACTCAACACAAGTTCTAGACATTATCTGCCTCAGAGGATTCCAATCAAAACTTCATAACTAATTTATAAGGCATTTGTGATGAATCAGTATGACATGTAATGGCATGCCCACAAGCAGTACATTTATAAAATTAAACAGGCATTTCCAGTGCATCTCCTTTTCTATGGCCTCATCCACACTGAGGACTTTCTGTATTGCTTCCACTGCTAGTGCTAGCAATGGTGGGATGGGATCGCTAGTGTACACCAGTGGGTGGTATTTTACAGACATCTTGCAATGCTCCCACCATTTTTAGCACCAGTGCCAGCACAACAGTGGGATAATATCAGAAAATCCTCAGTGTACTTACAGCTCTTCTGCCTATCTATAAGATTGTAAGCTCTTCAGGGCAGACAGTGGGGAGGGGAGCTGTTTGGTTTTTGTTCTATACACAGCAGACAGCATATTGTTGGTGCAGAACAAATCATGTTCCATTTCAGTGAGTAGTTTACAGTGTCGGTATTTAAACAGATGCTCAAGAGATGTCACATAATTTTAAATAATTTTAGACTTTTTATTGTTTTCTTTTTCAAATTTAACTATGCATGATCACAATACAAAATAAATATATTGATTTTCCTTCCAGGACTTACCTTTTTTCTTTCAGAGTTTAGCTTTTTTCTTTGTACCTTACTATCCCAACTGCACTAGCCACTTACACTGATCTTTTATTGTCATGGAATTTTAAACAATTCTTTGCCCACATTCAGTGGTTGACCATTAAAACTATACATAAAAGTGCTTTTTCTTCTGTGCGACTCACTAATATATTATCTATGATCAGCCTTGTAAGGATTAGGTTATTGGTAAATGTTGATTTCTCCGTCCATACACAAATCAATAAGGAAAAATTTCCATCAACAATGATTGAAGTGTACAGATAGGCAAAGTAAGAAAAATGATTCTTGAGAACATATTAGTATTTGATTTAAGGATAGTTAATTTGTATATTTTGACAGGTGAGCGTGACAATTTGTTGTAATTGTTTATAATCCTTTAACTTTTTTAATCTTATTGTCTACTGTAAGTAAATAATTACTGTCTACCTCCCCTGTTGTCCAATCTTTCCCCCCTAATGTCCCACAACTGTGAAAATTTACGCTGATGAAAATTTAAAAGATGTTTAAAATAAACAAACATAATTTAACTTGATAATATTGATATTAAAAAACATTGAATTCTGCCTAGCCTACCTATGATACCTCTAACACTATGTAGGCACAGTACTGCAATCCTTATTCTTACTTGTAGTTCATAGTCACATAGGTAATTCTACTGACTTCAGTAGGACTGTTCATATGAGTTGGGTTTTCAGAATCCATCCCTATACTTAATAGAAGTTTTTAAAATTATTTTCTGTGCATTTATACCATAAAACAATATTACTTATAACATAATTTTTTAGCAAAGTAATTGTTGCCATTCGTGGATCCACATAACATTATAATATATGTTTATCTTCTGAGCTTTGCATCAACTTAGGAATCTGAGGTAAGATCATAGCCCCACTGACGGGAAATCTAAAGAATTTTCAACCCCATTAAGTTCCATGAAATAAAGAATTTAACAGTGGAATGCTTTGGTATGACAGAGAGAATGTCTTCTAGCAACACCACTTCAATCATCAGAGGCCATCATCAGATGGCCATCCACTGATCTTTTGCAGAAATCTTTTGTAGATTTTTGTAAAAAGGCCATCCACTGATCTTTTGTTGAAAGGAGATTCTGTGAAATAAGGAATGTGCGATACAACTATTATTATTGTAATTGAAATATGACACACAGGAGAGGAACAAAAGCTATCTATCCATTAGTTAGAGAATCATAGTTTCAGGTAATAAAAGGCTCAACTTTTCATCCCTTGTCTGTTTCTACAGAAGCCTTTTAAACTATTAGCAGTCTTTAGTTCCATCTTTTATTTTCTCAAAACGAAAACTGATAAATTAGAAATGGAAAGAACAGCAGCAAAGCTAAACAGCTTGCTCAGAGTAGTTATATAAATGTTTTTTTTTTTTCTGAAATGTGTCCAATACCTAAATTATTCTGATAAATTAATTTTCATGAAGTTGGCAAAAGTATTTTCACTGCTTCTCCTATAGTGATTATAATTCTCGTACATTGCACTAACATTTCTCAAACAGTCTCTTCAAATTAAGAATAGACTAATCAGTAAGGATAAAAGGAGAATTGATCCAAACTGACACTTCTTTCAGTATCCAAGATGACCTTGTTGGATATGTGAGAAATCATTCTCATGATATTTCCGACATGGTAGCAAGCAGGAAATACCCCAAATATCACAAGAAAGTTTGTGCTTCCAAGATTTCCTATCTATCTGATTTCTAGACCACAGAAACATGTATAAATTCAATTCAACAAATGCTCTGTCTTTTGCTCTGTCTATGCTCTACATAGAATTTATTTCCTTATGTCTAGATTGGTCACTACTTGGAATTTTCTGAGAGAAAAAGGAAGTTTAGCTGGATAGAGGGATTTTTTTTTGTTTTCAATTCCCATATATATATATTTCCAATTAATAACTTTATTCAGCTTTGCATGACACTCTGAAAGATGCAAGATTTATCTAATCTCCAAAAACAGTTTAAGTTTTCCAGAAATCTATTCCTCAGATCCTCAAACAGCAGGTGTTCTCTGTCCCCATAACTTATCAAATTGTCATCAACTCCAGGAAAATATTCTCTCTTTATACCCCAAGTCCTTTCAAATGCCATCTCAAGTCCCATTGATTCTTGTTGCCCTATGACTTCTAGAACTCTTTCCAACAGCACAATCAAGTCCTTGTGTCTTCCTAGTTTCTCTTAATTTAACACTAATTATTCCATTCTTTACCCAGCTGTACCATATCTACTGTTGAATCCAGGGCTGGAGATGAGACAGTATTTTGTAGACTGGTAGTAGACAGCTTCATCAAAATTGTTCTCATTCATTGTCCTCTCTACAAGCTAGTCTTTTGACCCTGTTGTGGCCTATGAGGAACACGACAATAGAGATGTCACCCGTGTAATGTATTGCAACCAACACAGTCTTCTTACATTTATATGTACAGACTACAATCAGCTGTGAAGCATCCTGCAACACTTGTGTGTGACAGTTGCTATATAAGATTGTTCTTTATTGTATGACAAAAGCACTTCCAGGTGACTTTTTTAGTCACCTGTACTGACAAGCAGCTCTTTTTTCACTTGTGCCTATTTCCCAAAGGTAGCTAAAATTGAATAATATGGGTATTTTTAAAAGATGCCTCTCAAGGAACTATGTGAAATAAATCTTTATACTGCAGTTACAAAGATTGAACAAACAGCAGTTAAGAAGCTCTTGCTTTAGTACACTCTGTATGGGAACATGAAAGAGGCAATTATCAAAGAACAGATTGAAGAGATCTTTTTTGGGGGTATAGCTTTGGCAAATGTGCTCTATTACCAAATTAACATTTTTTCCTTATTCAAAACATCCATTACAAAAATACCAACTAAACAACAACTATTTCCAGATGGATGAACCCAACCACAAGGGCACAAAATGAAGATTAAACGGAAAACTTTCCATAGCCTGAAAACAAGTTTCCAAAATGCACAATTCTGCCACTCTCCATTAGGCTATAGCACTAAAAACAAAACAAAACTCTACCAAGGTATCAAGCACTCAGAGGAGGCAATGCTGAGAACGCCAAGTAAAACTGTATTGTCCTTTAGTGTTGGTGGGTGAATGGAACAGTTTGTAAGACAAAAACTCATCCACTTTAGTCAGTTACAATTTCCTTTCGCTGGGATAGCAGTTGAAACAAATAGAAGACTAAAGAATTTTTCTCTTTACCGCACTTTCAAATATTATTCCTGGGGAATTCTACGCCAGTGTGCAAGTGCAGGATTCAGGACCTTCGCAGAATTTTTTCATCTTCACAGAAAATACATTCTGCCAGAAAGGCACTACAGTTATGCCTTTTGCCCACTTCTGCTGTGGCACCAGATCAGAAGGTAGCCACTCCCAGGTGGGAGAAGTCTAGCTGTGGATAGGGAGGAGAAGAGGCTGCATTCCTCACATCACCCTCCTCATGGGGCCAGGTGATGAGGCACAGGATATGGGGGGATGGACAGCACAGGCACACAGGGCTGCTAGGAGGTCACAGACTGTGCTTCAGAAGGGCTGGGGGGACACAGACTGGGACGGGGCTGAATGGGATTGGGAATGCAGGGACACATAAAAACATGGGGGTGGGGGCAGCTGAGTGGGGATGCAGGG
Source organism: Emydura macquarii macquarii (assembly GCF_026122565.2). NCBI lineage: Eukaryota > Metazoa > Chordata > Testudines > Chelidae > Emydura > Emydura macquarii. Next base: position 39,308,248 of record NW_027132559.1, on the reverse strand, counting down.
ACACACAGGGACAGGGGCAGATGTGCCTGTCTTAATGAGAGAGGCCAGGGGTCAGCCAGGGTCTGCATGGGAGCAGCTCCCCAACTCCCTAACAATCCCTCTGCCCCTCTCCTGAAGAAAAACCTGTTCCATACTTCTTCCACCCACACCCAACAACCCTCCAGATTCACTCCCAGGCTCCTTCCCAGCAATTACTTCCCTCTCCCTTAGCTCCTCCATTACCCCTGATTCCTCCAAGCCTTTTGCATTGCTTCTGAGGGGTGTGGAAAATATATTTAAGTACTGTAGTTTAAATGAATTATTACTCATAGTTCTGTATTAATATGCCTAGTAAGGAATCTACTTGTCAAAAAACATTTCCTGAATCTTTTTTGTTGTCTGTATTGTTACAGACATACTTGCTGTCAGGTATTTTGAAATCAATTGCCAAAATAATTGAAACTGGTGTGATTATATTGTGTTATTTTGACAAATAAAATATGCAGAATTTTACAGAATTTTAAAATATTGCGAGCAGAATATATATATATATATATTTTTACACTGTTTTTTGTGTGCAGAATTCCCCCATGAGTAAAATATTGAAGCAGGATGACAAAACAGCAAACAGGCTAAATGCTGAAAGGGTCTAAACCATCAAATTGGGCATCTACGGCTCATTTTTTAAGGAAAGAGCAAGTGAAACAAAAGTGGAAATTGAGCCCCAAATGCTGGCAAAAGGAGTAAGCTGGGATAGGACCAAGAAAATGTGCCCATTTTCAAAGGAATGCAACTGCGGAGAAGTGGTCCATAAAGAGTTTAAATATTTCGCACTAGAAAATGCACCTTGTAATTGCTCTACATTGCCTTATTTGACCATATTTGACTATATGATGCTGAGTAGATCTTGGCATACAGACATTCACTTGGCAACTGATTGTTGCTGGTTTGGAAAGCAGCACTACCAATACTCCTGCACAGATAGTGGCCTAAGACATACCCCAGGAGAAGGGAGAAATACGATTCCATTAAGATTAGACCATGTCTTTGTTTGGGGTTCTAATGAGAGTCAAGGATATTATCATTAATAAGAATTTGTATTGCTGTAGCACCTGGGAGCTTCAGTCCTGGACCTAGACATCATTGTGTTAGATCAGTGATACTGAGGCTTGGGAGCCGCGAGTGGCTCTTTAATGTACTCCCTGCAGCTCTTTGCAGCACATGATACTAAAACACTGTGATTTAATTATTAACCAGTCCAAGTTCTTAACCAATCAGGATGCTTTTACTATGTTATTAACCTATTGTAGAATACTTGGTTGGTCATTTTTCTGTGAGAATTTGAGAGAGAGAGAGAGAGAGAGAGAGAGAGAACATGAAATAATTAATTCACATTATTGTGGTTCTTTTGGGTAATGTTGATCACTAATCTGGCTCCTGAACCACTGAGGTCTGAGTATCACTGTGTTAGATTCCGTATAAATAATGAACAAAATAATCTTATAATCTAAGACATAAAACAGATGGATACAGACATACTGATGGGCGGTGTACAAGAAAACGCTGAGACAATATTGGTCATTATGATTGGCCGTGGCCTGAGCACACCAATATTGTTGCAAAACATTAATAGTAGTAAAAACTTAGAAAATAGATCTTTTTTATTGAATGTGTTCTTACATCGACCATATTAGAAGCTTTTATTCTGTTCCACCTACAATACAGAGGTAGAGATATATTCCATTCCCAATATACAAGCAGGATCTAGCTCTGATCTTCAAAAATGTGCTAATGTTTCTGTCCCTGCATGTAAAACATACAGTATCTAGTCTATGTGGCAATAGACCTGGGTATTTGACATTAGAATATAACCCTAAAAGAAAATGTGCCAAATCAATGGATTTAATAGTATGTATCAGAAAATGAAAGCCCCTTTTCAAAATGAAAGTGAAATTTATAATAGACAATTAAATCTGTTACATTAGAAATGGAAAATGTTTAACAACTAGATATCATGTGTAGAATATCCATGAATTGATGGATTTGTATTCTACAAGAGGTACTGCTGCCATATATTTCTGTGAAATGACAATATTCCAAGAACTATATATTTCATAGCTCTGAATATGCTGCACACTCACTAAAGTATGTTTTTATCCTATCTAATATGTCTTCAGAGGTTCACATATAACCTGTAAGTGGCTAGTCCTTTTTTGAGTTCTACTGAGTTCTCACATTCAGTGATTTTTTGGGAGTGAGTTCCATAGGTTAAATACAAGTCATATCTTAAACTATGGCTTTTTTTAGGTTTGAATTTGTTGCCTTTCAATTTAATTGGATGTACTCTTCTTGCAATAGGAGAAAGTGTAAACAGGACTACTTGTTTTATATTTTCTATCCCATTTGTTATTTTATACTTCTCTATCATGTTTTCTCTCATTTGTTTTCTTCAAAACTAAACAGTCCCCAAATTGTCAGTATATCCGCATTTGGAAGTTGTTCTATGCCCCTGACTATTTACATAGCCTCTCTCTGGATACCTTCTCATTTTGTTTCTTTAGAGTAGATCACCTTAACTGGATGTAGCTCCACTGGTTTATATGATGGCATTTATAATGTTCTCAGTATTATTTTCTGGGAGTCAAGCATCAAATGTATCAAAAATTAACCACTGGACGAGATGGAGCCCCTGAGGAGGCTCCTGGAACAGCAAACTAGGAGAAAACCCAGTTCTCCCAGTTCTGATCAGCTGGGGATGGATGAAGTGAAGAGCTGAGCTTCCTCTCAAGGCATTGCTTCTGAACCTCACTAAAGATGCTCTTCACTTTGTCTTTTGAATCTACATACTACTAGAGCTAGTAGATGTCTGATAAATGTGTCAAGTCTGGACAGCAGTACCTTAAATCCAGAGGCTGACAGATTCAGGATTATTTAAATACATGCACATAACCATGAAGAAACATTCTAGAAGAGTATCCTGGATCTGCCCCTAAAAAAGCTCACGTGGACTCAACTAAAGAGAGCTAAGATGCTGATATACCTAGATGCAATAAATTAGTTTAGCAGCCCAAGAGCAAAATTTCCTAATTCTGTCCTCATTTCCGCACAATGTTCTATCCTGAGGTAGGTCATTCTTTGTCTGTTGCAAGAACAGTAGGAAAGATGATTTCTTCAGATAAGCTAAATCACAACCTGTTTGCGTATCTAGCTTGAACTCCCCAGACAATTGTTGTGCCAGTGTAGCAAAGTTCAGATTTCAATACTTTGAACAAAATTACCAAGGTGGCACACATTCCCCAAGATAATAGTAATGACAGAGTGTTCAGCTGGAGGAACTCCTGAATTCTACTTGAGGAATTACAGTGGTATAAAGCCTAGTGTTCTTCCCCCGTGATTCTCGTTTTATGCTTTGGTCCTCGTACAGCAGTTCAGCTTCAAAGCTTCTCCTGCTACTTCAAAGTCACAGATTAAAAGAGTTCAGCAGTTTATACTTTGAGAGAAAGAAGTCATTCTGAACAGTTACTTTAGCATTCTAAGGTAAACATGGTAAGGTGCTTCCGCGTGATTTCGGATGGAATTAGGCAAGTTCATGTAGGATACGTCCATCATTGACTATTATCCAAGATGATCAGGGATGCAACCTAAGCCTGTAACTACCAGAAGCTGGGAGTGGACAACAGGGGACAGATAACTCATTAATTGCTCTGTTCGGTTCTTCCCCTCTGAAGCATCTGGCATTGGCCACTGTCGAAAAACTGGATACTGAGCTAAATGGACTATTAGTCTGACCCAGTATTGCCATTCTTATGTTCTGAATCATACAAAATCTTCTAATTTAAAAAATATTCTCTTCACAGTAATGGATTTTTAAAAATTTGTGAACATGTAAAACATTATATGGGCATTTATGTTCCATCTAAACACTGCCATACACATGAACTTCCTACAAAATAACAGAGTTGGTGAGGCCCTCTTAGCTGTTTTACAAGGGTACATGAACCCCGAGGAGTTTATTCTTAAAGACTTTTACTAGAGGCAGCTCAACACCTTCTAACTTGAGAAACAATTTACTGTCTAACACTAGCTGCTAATTTAATGACAGTTTTAGAGTATGGGCTTGATCCAGCTTCTGTTCAAATCAATAGAAAAATTACCTTAGGTTTTAATGGTGCATGACCAACGCCTGTATCTGTAAACCCACAAAAGGAATATACAAAACCAAACAAAACCCCACACCCACCTGCAGTTAGTTAGAATTCTGTGCAATTTCTCTACCAATTTATTTTTGTAAGTAAATAAAGAGGTCATTGTTCCGTTAGAGTTATATGGACTGTTAATAAAATACAAAACAAAGTGCACCCATGCTGTTATACACTTCCGCACTTGACTTGGGCTTTGTAATCACATTATTATGGTTATAATTCACAGCTAGTTACGAGCACTTTCAGCTAAATGTTCCCCCTTTGCCCATCAAGACTGAAGATATTAATGAGGCATCAGACTTAGGCATCCAAATTACAGGAAGAACATGGTTCTAAGTACCACAGAAAGCCACATCATCATGTGAGAGTAAATTTGTTTCTTTCCTACCAGAAGTCATAGGGGTGATTTCAAAAATCCCTTAATTACTACACTCTAGAGAATATGAAACTAGTTTACATAAAATGGTTAGCTATGAATGTAACTATTTTATTTCTACTACAGTGACAATGCGGTGGTTCAGAAAGATTCTACTTTAAATTATTTACAGACTACAAATACCAAATCTTTCTTTCCGAAAGGAACAGGCATTTCAAGAACAGAGTTCAATCCCCACAGCTATTCCATGAATTAAAATCCAGTGGTATACAGAGAAATACCCCAGCAGCAAGGCACAAGATAATAAAAACATGAGATTTAGCTCAGCACTCCAGGAAGTGGTAATCTGAACAAGAACAGGATCCCAAAGCTTTGGCATCTAAAAATGCATGAACAGAAAGTGTGTCATTTCAGAACTGGGCACGTCACCAGATTTGCTGTTCGCTAGGCTATGCAAAATGCTTGCTGAGATCTTGGATTAAGTTTACCTAGTACATTCCTTCTGTTCATCCACCATCAAACTCAGTAACGTGGACAGGCTGTGAAATCAATCGTTTCCTGTTTGTTCATATTTAGGGAAGGCACAATGCAGTTTATAAAAGAGAATGAACTGCCAATGCTATAATAAAGCTGAAAGGGCTTACTGACCACTGACCCAAAAGGACAATAAACACACACCAATGAATACTAGGTGGCTCAGAATAGCTCAGAATGGCAATAGCAACACAGCCTTTCACTTCCAAGTCACCAGCACGGATTTGACCCAGCTCAACCTAGTAACTGTTCAGTGACCCACAATACATGAGAAAAGTTGGTGATCACTGTTTCATGGAGCTTGATTTTACCATCCTTATACACAGTGAGTAATATCTTACGGCTCCATCCTGCAAGGTGCCAAGCGTTTTGGGTCTGCTCCAGCAAAGCCCCCAAGCATCTGCTTCAATGGAGCTAGTCATGTTTTTAAAAATTAAGCACATGCTTAAAGGCTTTATTGGATTGGGGACAAAGTGCTCCACACCTGGCTGGACTGAGCCCCCATTGGGGTATTATTCAATCTGAATAAGAAGGGAGAATCAGGCCCTTAATGAGGGTGGCCACATCGTAATTAGTGTGCTTGTCAGGAGTCTTGGAAGAGAGGCCGATGGGATTGAATAGGTATGCAGACAAACTTATACCCTTGGGGATGGCCAGCACGCTGGAGGGCCAGTGTGATAGCTCTGCAGTGCAAGAGGCCATTTTGTGACCCGATAACTTCAGTTTTCAGAACTGTCTGTTCACCTTTATACATGAGCACTAAATTCACATTAAAACCAAAATGAGAAAATACCTCCACTAACAGCTACCTTTAAATCATGTTTACACTACAGTCCATAATATGAAAGTGCGAGGATAAAGCCATCTGATGTGAGGTACTGTTACAAATCCCAGTTCAAGTCACCAAGAAAAACAGTGTTCTATTCACTCTGACAGTATCCGTGATTAATTCAAATAATTTGCTGTAGCTGGGTTCACTGATGATACAGACTGTTTTCAAGAGGATAACCAGGGCTCTAAATATTCTAAATGGAAACTAGGGTGAAGATGCCATATAAAGGGGCCTCGATAGGAATATAAAGATTCTGGATAGTCAGACACCACATTCAGTTTTGGTGTACGTTTTTCCCCTATAAACTCTTCGCAGATTGTGTGGTCTTCAAGACAGGAAATATATTATTTAACACTGCTGAATACACCGCAGGCCCTACAGCAATACAAACAAACAACTGTTACAATCAGATAGATATTAACTATGATCTGATAGGAACAATAGATGGGAAAATTGATAACGATTTCCATTTGCAATGCCCAGAAAAATATAAAAGAACCTCACCGTTTTATACCAACACTACATATATTCCTCAGGACCTAGTAAAACAGGATTTATTGAACATGCAGCTCACAAGGAAGACTAATGAATGGCAAGAGGAGTAGCACATGTGTAATGTGGAGATACAATGCAAGAAAATTAAGCAGGTCCTTATGGGAAAACAGCCATCGTCTCCATATTCTGTGTAAAAAAAAAAACCCACAAGGTTTCTAATTGAATACAAGGCTGTAACTCAAGCAGGGGCATCTCATAGTGTCAGAAACTGTGAAAGTGCAGTTCCAAAAGCAGAATCCAAGAGATAATTGCAGCCTTAGCATTGCAGTGGTGATTTTCCTGAACAATTATCTCCAGGTTACCGAAAATAAAATCCGTCAGAAGAGGAGAAAATTTGATACAGGAGGATAAAGGATTATAGCAAACGAGAGAGGTAACTAAAGAGAAATGAAGAAAATAAAGCACTGAAGTAATCTACTTTGGAAAATGGGTTACACACACACATAGATCCCACCTCACCTCGCCTTATTTAATCTATACTGTGACAGGGGCTACCAGAGGGTAGTAGAAGGATGCTATGTTAGCCCAAGACTGATCAAAGCCCTGTTCCCCTAGCAGCTGCCCAAGGTTCCCTTCAAGCTGATTAGGGTCGGGCGGGGGGGGGGGTGTGTGTTCAGGATCAGCTGAGACTAATTAAGGGCTGCCTGGGAGCAGATAAAAGCTCCGTGCCAGCCAGGCAGGGGTCTCCTGGAATCTGGAGAGTTTGGAGTTTTTGAGAGAGTTTGAAGAGTGCGGAGAATGGGGGTCAGGAGAACTGTGAGCAGCAGGAGCCACAGAAACGCAGGGGGTTTGACCGTTGGAGTGGCCACTGAGCCCCGACGGAAACCAGGGTAGGGAAGCAGCCCAGAGGGAAGCTTTTCATAGTGCATTACAGTAGCAGCCAGCCACTGCTGTCAGCCAGGGTCTCTGGGCTGGTGTCCAAAGAAGAGGGCTGGCTCAAACACCCCCTATCCCACCACAGAATCTAAGGTTCCAAGGGCACTGCTCGGCCGGTGAAGGCCCGAAGGGAGACGGGGCAGAAGCGAGATGACCGCCATTTTAGGACTGGTGGGAGCCCCGGGCGGCCATTTTGTGCCCACCGCACCAAAAGAAGTGCTCAGCCCACGGGAGCACGAAGCCACCTTACCACAATACATAAAAAATTCTTAGACACTGAAAGTACTCGAATACTGTGGTGAGGGGCACTATGCAAAATCCTAAAATACATACACTGAGTTTTGTAACAGCCTTAAGATGCCAGGTCTTGTCAAGATTGGGAATCTTAACCATAGATCACATGAAAGGTTTCTAAACAAACAGGCTTCTCTAAGGGAAGCACTGGAAAGAAAGGGAATATGAGTGCATAAATGCACACAGATGATACATCAGTGCCACATTCTACAGCTACAGATAAGATAATTGATTTAAGATCATTGATATTTAAAAAAGGAAGCCAGTCTTATTAAATAAATCATGAAATGACAGTTCAAATGCTGCCTCTCTCTCTAGGGAGCCTGTGGGTGTGGGAGGGGGAAGCACGATAGTAACTTGACACCAAAATGACACAAAGTTTCAGCTGACGAGGACCAAACCTATTCTGTGACTACGTCTACACTTGCCACCGAATTTGGCAGCAGTCGACGGGAGTTATGCAAGCTACGTAGCTTGCGTATTTCCCATCGACTTCCTAACTCCTACTTATTGTGGTGTCTTCAATTCGCTGCACCGACGGGAAATGCAGTCCCGTCAACACAATGTTACTTCACCTGGCAGAGGTGGATTAATAGCATTGATTACTGAGTTGAATGAGCGGGTCTCCACTTCCGCTCAATCGATCCGGATAAATCAATCTGACGGTGGCGAATTTGCCGCCATCAGTCTAGACGTAGCCTGAGTTACTGCTCTAGTTGTTAGCAAATAATGACCCTTTATACTTACTGCTTCTCTTGAGAGTCTCCTAATCACCAAACTGTTTTGACTTTGTCACTGTTGTTCTAAACTTTGTCCTTGATTCCATCATGGAGTGAGATCTGTTTACACCATCTGACTTCTGGTGCAAAATAAACCAGTGTACTCATCACAATCACATTCAGACCTCGTGCAAAAACCCATGAGTCAAATCTCGCAGCCACTAAATTAAATATGCCTGAGGAAGGACTGCTGGATTTAACCACATAATTAGAATTGCACAGGAACAACAAATGTTCAAATCTAAGCAGGGAAAGTATAGAAAATACAGAATAGGAATACTGAATGGGAAGATTATATACTCTCTATATAGCAAGATGTAGCAACATAGCTTAAAAAAAAAAAAGCCAAATTAACAACCTAGAGGCATTGATATAAGTTGGAACACACCAGTTTCTGGAACCCCACTTGAGGTAAGCTCACTTTAGAATGAGGAAGCAATGATACAAGCTACCCAGAATTCCTAGGAATTAGAACCAAAAGCAGCCAAAGCTGGCCAAGTGGGGGCAGGATTAGGGTAGCTGATTCAACATCTCTCTGCCACTGGAGCTCCTATGAACCCCCAACCAGACACAGTGCTGCTAATTGTCACTACGTTATCATAAGTCTTGCAATATTTGGTGTTTCTTCCTAAAGCCCCAGCTGCTGGAGTCTTGTGATCATATGAGAAGAATTTTATCTTTTATTTTCTTCTCCCCAGTCGAAGAGAAATGCTTAAAAACATGCATCCTAAAGATTCAAAACCCATAAAGCAAATATAAATTTTTAAATATTTATTTGTAACATCTCATGCTTTTTAAGCCATTTTGGGGATTTCCTGGGGTCTGACATGACTTTTTAATGCTTGGAATTGGCAACACTGTCAGGCCTCCACAGCTGAATCCTGGGAAGACAGTGGCACAAACTCCACTATCACCAAAGATGCAAGGGGCTGCAAATTCTCTCTGGTCAGTGTGAATCTGGCCCAGCTCGTTTTCTGGATACATTCTAGTTTCCTCCAATAAAGTATATAATTTCATGTCTTTATTTTCTCCAATTAGACTGACAAAAGTTACTTTAAATAATATGTTAAGCTAGTGTGACAGGCAAAATACCAGAGCATTTGCTATTCGTAAGGATTTTATGCAGGTTTCTATCCAAAGCAAAATGTGCCCATTATGTGAATGTCATTATTATTATAATATTTTTCTTACATCTGCTGTCCTGTTATAATCAGTGCTTAGATGCTAAACGTGACATGGGATATGATACCGTACATCTAATAAGTGCTTCAACAAACAAAAAAAGGCATTATACACCAAACCAGCACTAAAAGAAAATCCGTCAGCTTTGGTTCTTAGTCTCACCCACAATGATCTGTTTTTGATATCCATACAAAAAAGTACAGCTTCTCAGACTGATTATGTATTAATAATATTCACTCACATATCCTATCTGCCATTTCAAATGGTCAGTACAAAAATGTGTGCCATACATGTGAATGCCTTAGGCCCAGTTTTCCCTTATGTGCAGAAAAACATGTTAGCGTCAAAATGGGGCTCAAAGATGTGAACAAACTGAACAGCATAACTGAATGGTATTATCCCCATAATTACTGATTACTTGTATTATGGTAATACCTAGAGGCCCAAATTACGTTTGAGGCCCGCTTGCGCTAGGCATTGTACATATACAGACTAAGACAGTTCCTGCTCCACAGAGCTTCCAATCTAAATATACAGGACTGACAAAACATAAGTGAAAGAAAATATTATTCCCATTTTACTGATGGGGAACTGATGCACAGAGATTAAGTCTCAGTTACATCCTTTAGCACAGACAGGGAATGAGCTGGGAATTAAAGCAGATCTTCCGAGTCCAATTCTAGTGCCCTAATGGCAAGATCAAGAAATCTGGTGGATTTTTCAGCACTTGCAGTCTTTAAAATTAAACTTTAGATGTCTTTCTAAGAAATATACTCTAGCTCAACAAGATATGGGCATAGTGCTGGATTTACTGGGTGAGGTTTTCTGGCCTCTGTTATGCAGAAGCCCAGACTAGATGACTACAGAATCCCTTCTGATTGTAAAATCTACAACCAGCCTTCTTCTCAACATGTAGACGTACCTGTATGCTGAAAGGTGTGAGTGCAGTCTGCCCAGGGTGGAGTACCAAGTAATACATCTATGTAAGGGGAAGCCAGACTGGGGAAATTGCTAAACTGCTATGCCATCAAGACTGTGCAACAACCAACAAGGCAGACATGCAAGAGAATTCTGGATGGGAGCCAGGAATAGACAGGGCCAATGTAATCTGTCAGATTTGATCATGGAAAGGGGACAGCAGACACACAGAAGTGAGAGAAAATGGATCATAAGAGCATGGTCAATGTGTGAAAATGTCTCAGTCTCGTACTAAATACAAACAAACAACATGTGATGCTTAGAAATGGCTCCAGTGGGAATGGGTGGGGAAGAAACAGAATATGACACAAACCATGTTTACAGGCAGCACTACTGGTAACCTAGCAAGCAGTGGCTCATTGACAACCCCTCCTTTGGCCTGCTCTCCACGCAGCAGGAATTGTGGCACTTATTTTAGAGCCAAGTCTTTGTGCTTTCAGTTGAAGCTTCTCTTTTAGACCTGTACTGTATGTGCATTGGGGTGGAACATGACAACTGACTATGCCTTAGATCCTGTGAACACACCCTAATGTTCACACCCATTTTCTCTAGGCTTCTAAATCCATACTGAGGTACCTAAACATACGTTAGCTTGATATTCAGAGGTAGGGCAGCAAATGCCATTGAAGTCACCTTTAGGAGAGAAAAAAGAAAAAATATCAGGCCACTTTTATTATGGAGCTGAAACTGGCATCCGAAAATTTTGACCCAAGAGCAAAGAACAATTGTTCATGCTTAGCTTTCCCCCAATAAATTCTTCATACATATTTAAAAAATAATCAAACTATTTCTCCTATAATATGGGGAGAAAGAAAAAGAGATAGTGATTGTTATTTCCATTTTTAAATACCTGGGAGGACCTTGGATATTACTGTTTTGAAGGACATATAAGTAGAAAGCTAAATAAGAACACTTGAGTGTCAGTGACTATGCAGTCAATATTTTAACATTGCAACTAGTAAAAGATTTAGGGTTTGATCAGAATAAACTTAACCAAGTCCTTTGATTTTTCCCTTCTCCAGCTTTTCTTCCTGTATTTTGACTCCTAATAACCTCAGAACTACCCCAGAACGCATTGCTTCCTCTTTTCCTGAAGAATTCATGCCATTGGACGGCAATACCCAGTGCAGCAAAGATATTCTCTAGAATCTTCAGATGGGTTGCAGTAAACGTAGCAGAGCTGTTAAAAATCCGCAGAGAGGGGAAATCATCACTTTTTGTCAAAATTTCAAATTTTGAAAAATATGTTGACAAACTATAAAAAGTAGGAAACCTTTTAGGGATCACAAAGAATAAACTTGTTGCTTAGATGAGAATTTTCATACCTAAAGAAGAGCTGAAACACAATTCAGTGCTTAGGCAGAGGTTCAGGTCAAAGTTTTTTGTTTCTCGAGAGTGACTGACTCATCTCAAATGTATAGAACATCCTACTGAACATATTATTTCATGAAAGGTTCTCCAATCCAGAAAACCTTTTGTATAATTAGCTTTAATATCTGTGGTCCTCTTAGATTCTTCTTTATTCATGTTTCACCAGATCTATAACTAGACTCTCAAAAAAACCAAAAACCAAAAACAAAAATCCCATGCATCATTTTGAGAGTCCTAATGAAGAAGTTGTCCAGGGAAGCCGGTATATAGCTTGCTGAGGTATAGTACAAAGCTGCTTTTTCCCCTAATACAATGATTCCTTGCAAGATTCATTTACTTTAACAGATGGAGGACTGCAGTAAGAGAGAGACAGTCAAGGTTGAGAGGTCATAAAGCTCTCAAGAGCAGGAAATTACATAAGCATATCTGCCAATTCATTCTATTTATCAAAAGTCATTAGGCACTTCCCAATTTCTTCAGTTCCTTCATTGTTTGAATGGAAGAACAGTATTTTAAGTCACATATTCAAAGCATCTTGTTTTAATGCCATCTAAGCTTATTCTTTCCTTTTACTTTTATAAGTAAAGTCTGGATCTCATGCAAACCTCAAAAAGAGACCACCTGCTGGTGGGAAACCAACACGATGCATACACACACAATTGCTCAGTTTGTGAGAGAAGTTGATGGTTACTATTCTGATACTACAGGACCGGGCCCTTGCTGGCAGCTACAACCTTAGCTCCTCACCCACACTTTTTTTGCCATTGAAATCAAATGGGAGCAGAACAGCAGCATGTAGAACAACTTTCCTCTTCTGGGGATCAAGGTCCTGAAACTAAAGACTCAACTGTGGAATTAAGCCACAGCCATGGGATGGGGAATGCAAGGCCTGGGAGGCAAGAAAGGCAAGCTCCAGAAGGCGCTGTGCTTCAGTGAGTTACAATGCTTCCAAGAGCTCCTAGGTGCAAAAGGGGTATGGCTGCTGCACTTCCACCTAAGGGAAGTATGCACCCTCTCTCATGTATGGCTAACTAGCGCCATGGGCTCCTTACATCTTCCCTCCCCTTGCACACAGGCAGTGACTGGCAACAATTTGGCCCTAACTGCTCAGTATAGTTGATCCTGTAAGCCTCACTGAGCAAAAAAGCCATTGGGAGTATTGCCAGAGTAAGGAGAGTAGGGTTTTGACTATTTGTAAATACTGCAATATTGGCTTGTGCAGTGTCCTGTTACCAATGCTTAGGCATTTTATTTGTACACAGTCTCAAGTACTATTAAGATGAAAAAATGAAGAGTTCATACTAAGAAATTCTAGCAAATTAAAATTGCAGAAAGCTTGAAAGCCTTCTATTAAAGCAGTTGCAGAAGAAATAGCTTTCTCCCCACTTACACTGCACATATTTATTTCAACACTTGCCCAAATTGTAAAACTAAGTTCCCTGTGAGTTGCACATTTCAATCAAACCGTAAACTTTAAATTTCAATAAAAGATAATTAATAGAAGCTATCTGCAGTCTTCCACAGATTGATCACTTATTGCTTATACGAAAAGCAGGGGACTTTCTGAAAATGGAGCAATTACACTAGAATAAACAGAATTGTGCTCTCTCCTGAATACATCATATTATATAACTGGGTCAAAGTATAACTTTAATAAATGGAAAAAGACGTATACAAACAACATCTGCGAAACTGTAACAGGCTTCATTTCTCTGGGAAATACATACATGAAATGCTCACAATCATATCCTTATAAGAGAAAGAGACCATGCAGACTAACGAGCCTATAAGTGGGCAAGCTAAGAATGAAAAACAAAGGCAAAAAAGCAGGTTTATTCAAGAAAATTCAGTGCAGTTTATGTAAATAAAGAATAGGTCCCATATTCAGCATATAATGACCTGCAAGCAGGCACTGGTTTCTCCGGTGAGACGATTGCCTAATTCTTTCATACCCATTCCTGCATAATATTTCTCTTCAGAAATAAGGCTATGAAAATCCTGCTTTCTATCAGAAGATGCTTAATAAATTCAGTGAGTGTACTGGGATGCACCTAGTTAAATGATACCTTAATGGACACTCAAATGTTACACCTTTCTAGCAATGTGCTAGTACTACTCTTAATGAAACATCATCCATGACAAAAATTATCATTTTATTAACACTGCCACCATAAAGCACCCCAAATGCAGCACAATGCCTCCTTAAAAATATCCCATCCAATTTTCATCCAATGGTAGTCACAATGTATTTTAATCTTCTTTAAATGAAATTTGCCAACTGGAAATAAAGATAGCCTGAACCATGTGACCAACCAGCTCTTTGCAGACCACCAGGAAGTGTTCCACAGACCAATAGCTTTCAATAGGCCAGTTAGAGAACCAACTGTGTGACATAAGCACCTCAAATCAAGAAGCAAAGTGAATCGCTCTTTGAAAGAAACACACACTAATGCACTGTTGGTACATGGAGGTAGAAATCAGAAGTCAAAACTTCCCAAGAGACTAAATATTATACACTACATCACCCTTCTGTTATGAATCTCCTAAGACTAAATGACTGGAAGCCAGTTTGCATCCAGTTGAAGGACTTGGTCAGATCATTACATGGCCTTCATATTATCTGGTGTTATTAGAAGTGAATAAAATACAAGCCCATATACACAACACTCAAAATATACCCATGTAGATTCACACACAGAGATGCTTAAGGAGATTATTCCATTTAGATCTTATTGACGTCAGTGCTAAATGCCTGCGGATGCAGTACTTAGGAAATCACACAATAACAATTTTAGAACTAAATGCTATGACTTTAAAAGTAATTTCTGCATATTAACCAGCTTCATATGCTGTCAACTGTGCTGAAAGAGTTCTGAATGCATTACAGACATTGTGAAATCACATATTCCAAACTAACTGGGGCACATTTCCAGGAGGTTACCACAGACAACAATGGAAATGTAGCATAAACAAAAGAATAGAAAACTTACTATATTTTCCACTTATAAATCTACTCTAAATATTCAAGAAAAATATATTTTACTAAATCCAGACAATATTTTTATTTGTTGACTTAATTAGATCTCCAAACTAGATAACTGCTCTTCAAAGAGAAAAATAAAACATCCAGCAATGCATTTAATTAATAGCAGGCCTTAAAGTAAATGGTATATGTCAGTGATGTTATACTATGAAAGGGCTGTAGACTGAAATGTTTAAAGGTACACAAGAAAATCAGCAGCTCCACAGCTGGCTGTTTTTTGGTCATCGTTTCTTTGGATGCAATTCTTCTATCCTTTGACATACCTCTATCAAAGTTAATTCAATAGATTAATAATTTATCTCAATTTTATATTTAGATTATACACCCTTCAGGGCAAGGATTGTGTCTTCCCCTTGGTATGGACAATATCTGATAGATTTTGGGCCAATATCCCCTATGCAAGCTACAAAGTCATCTTAACCATCTGCCTTAAGATACCTCAAATATGGGGAATATCAACACTTGGCACAGGACCACTACACCATAGCTCCTAATCCACCTCTTCCTGATCTTCCTGCAGGCACAGGGGACTTGGCTAGGAAAACAAGGACCTGGGGAACCACTATATCTGGTCAATTTCTGTCTGCTGTTCCTACTAACATAATTTAGTGCACCATTGAGACTGCTCCAAGTTGCACATCAGGACCAAGCTATGGCCTGGAGAAGGGGACCCCTCCCAAGCAGAGCTGCATGCAAAAATGGCCAGTCCTAAGAATCTGGCCCTTTGGCTTTTACCAAAATATAAGCGAAAACAATAAATCAAGAATGACCTTGATCAGAATTCACTCTCTGTATTTTCCTGCTCTCCTCTATATGGATATTTATTTCTGAAGCCTAGGAAACTAGAAGCTCTGGAACATTCAGATCTCTAATTGTATCAAAGTGCCTAGATACACCAAGCACACTAACATTAACTCTAGGAGTCTGTACACAGTTACCTGCTAAATTTGCTTTTAACCTTCCTCAAGGAATCACTATCTCTAGGGGCAAGAAAACATACTCAGAATTCTGACGTCAGATCAGTGGGAGGCAGAGACATGCATCTGAGAGCAGAGTTTGATGGCTGCAATCACAAGTGTGGAGGCTCATTAAAGAGCTATCACATCAAAATATTTGTGGTGCCCCTGTGTGTATCCCCTAACAACTGAGCATGCTCATTTCACTACTGGAGAAAAATCACATTGTCAGATCCTCCATGGATTAGCCATGTGCAGGGACTTCCAGACACACTCCATGTTGTGGATGCAATCTCTTCACCAGCTACAAGAATACAGATGCACAGGAAAATATTGCCAGCCATTTTTGAGAGGGCTCATTAAATTCAGATTTAAGTTGGGAACACTCGCACAGGGGATGCAAAGGGACAGCAACTCCAGCCACAGGCTTTCAAATCCAACACTGCTGTATCTTCTACTGGATACTATTATGTTTTGTTTTGATGCAGGAAGACTGGGTGAGAATCTCTCCTTCCACTGGTATTACAATTTCCAAGAATAGCCTCTCTGAAGTATCTTTCAGATCCACCCATTAAATGTGGTGCAAATGCATAGCAGGCTAAAGTGTTAATTTCTCCCTTTGCTTTCCCTAGACTTCTGGGGAAGAAGGTCATGTAATAGCTTGTGGTGACAGAGATTTCCAAAGCAATGCAGGCTCTGAAACTTCCTACCCTATTTGATCTGTTCCATCTTCCTTGGGAAACTGCAGCTTTTTCTTCTCCACTACCCTGATTAAAAGAAATCTCAGAAGGGCCATGAAAAGGCTTCTGGACTGCTTGACAGAGGGGAAGGACTTTTCCTTTCTCTGAGGCTGCAACAACTGCCTTTCAAGGGACTCGTAAAAGTTTACTCCAGGAGTCCAGATTCTGCCAGATGTGCATGTGACAGAGCGTTTGAAGCCATGGATCTAAAGAAAAAGGAAAGCTATTCAGGAAGACATCCAATAAAAAAGATGCAGACAAGGATATCATCTGTAACATAGACCTTTAGCAGGACGTGAATCAAGTAGATTTTATCCACTCCATGACAAGAGAACCCTATCAAAATTCTGAGAGCTGCATAGGCTATCTTGAGTTTCTTTTTCTACTGTCCTGTGTGTGGGCTCCATCCTCCTCGAAAAGGAGCATGAATGATGCCCTTTACTGATGAGGTAATGACCAAATCAGCTTTAGGGAAATTCAGGTAATGTTTACGGGTTCCATAACATTTCTGAATTTGCCTGCTTAGAAAAGTTCCCATTCTGAGTGAATTGCATCGAAAAGGATTACTTGGGAAAGACTACAAAGTTTTCTCTTTGGCCAGAGAGGAAATATTTCTTAGCAGTTTTGCTACCTTTTGGGTCAGGCTTTTTCTCAGACTGTCTTCTTCTGAGATGATAGCCAAAGTGTTTAGGACTCCTCTTAGCATAACCTTAGAGGAAGGTAAAGGGAGTAATCTCTCCTGGGTTTCTGCTATCTCAACAAATTCTGACTCTGGGAATGAAGAAAAGGAGGAAAGCTAGGATCTCCGCATACCTCTTTATAGCTTATGCTATTGTTCCTTGCTTCTAATGTCTGTGGAAGATGAAGATAAAGAATTGGACTGCCTTTTAGATATTTTTAAAATTTAGAATTGCAAAGAAATAAAATCCCAAAATTTTCAAACTTAACCAAATTCCATGACTTTTTCCTCTCATGCCTGTTACCTCTAATGGAGACAGAACAAATTATTCCACCAATATTCCAAGCGAAGGTGGCTTTGCCCTCAGTGACAGATCTCAACTGCCTCTATGGCAGCAGAGAGAAGAACAACCCACTATTGGATTGCCAGACATTTTAAATTAGGAATTAAAGATTTGTTAAGAGACAGAAAAAGGCTGGCACGAAGGAAGTGTGAACCAGAGTTCAAATGTAAACTGCATAGCTGACATCTGCTTTTGTTCTGATTAACAGTTTTTTGTATATTAGATTTTATAATCTCTTGTTCAGTTGCTGTGAAGACACAATATTTGGTCTGGTGGTTCAAAATCTGGACTAGGAATCAAAAGATCTAGGTTTCATACCTGACTCTGCCACAGACTGCCTGCATGATCTTAGGTAAAACATTTAATCTCTCAATGGTTCAATGCCCCATCTGTAAAATGGGAACAAATAACACCAACTTATCTGATGTGGCAGTTTAGTAGCTAAATCCATCATTGTTTGTGAGGTGTTCAAATAGGATGGTGAGGAGAACCATAGAAAAGCTTGTAAATAGTTATTATTCCAAAATTCTGAGCAATCTTCTGTAACTTGACAGGTGATAAGTAAAATATAATAGATCATATATATCAGGACAAAGAGAGTGCAACCTGACTTTAAATCTTAAAATTATTACAGGATTTCTCTATCTGTTCTGCAGGATGGCTGTTATTCTTTCAATGCCATTTGGACAGAAAAATATAAACAGAAAAGTGGCTACAATTCAATGAATTTTCTACTAATACCCTGGGCAAAAGTGGGCATTAAAGACCGTAACTGAATAAGAACCAAAGAAAAGAGACGCAGGGGGGGGAGGGAAGCATCTAGGAAGACAGAAACATTCTCTATGATTCATGAGAAAATATGAGGACTGCAAGTGATTTGCCTTGGCACTAAGAGAAATGATCTAATGTGCCAGTTAAAAAGTTAAGGAAATACAGCCCACAATTGCAGATGGGTGCACATTTATAGGAGGATATACTGACATTTCAACATCCCCTATAAAATGAATCCAGGATTTCTGGTTATATTACAGTGCTTTCTGCTTACAGAGCCACAATGATGGTCAGAGTATACTCTGTCAAAGTGCAGTCCAAACCACTATTGCCACAGTACAGTTGTAAACATACAGAAAATTACTATAGGGCCAAAAAAGCTGACCCTGGCCTTGTCATTATCATCATTATTCATTCTCTCTCTCTCCCTCAGTAAAAGCATGTTTATATGGTTGTATGACCAAGGGAATCTTAAAAGAAATGCTACAGACTGGAAGGCTCTCCTGCCCCTTCTGTCCTAGCTAAAACAGGTGTCTAGTAATTAAAAGGACACAATGCTCAGGAATGCCTAGAAGAACAGCACAGCACATATGCAAACAATGAGTCTTTTCATTCCTCAGACACTTTTACAAGGCAACCATTGATAAGAGCGGTCACATGGCTGGGAAATACAGGTAGGAAACAAATTCCAGCTTCCTCTTCCAGTTCATATGCCCTTTATTATAAAGAAGGTTTTGATATTCTCAAAAGTGTTCGATGGACAGTTCCTCTTTTATGCAACTGTCATGGGACAATGCTTAAAAAAAAAAAAAAAAAAAAATCACAGAAAGACTCATTTTCTTCTAATGCTGAACAGGGAACTTAATCAGAAGAAGGAACACAGTATTCCCCCTATAGCTACTCTGCTTTCCTATAGAGCTTTTGCCTAGAGTCTTCCCCAGCTCCCTCCTGTTTGGCTTCCTGCAGATGATTAAAGAAACAGTAAACACATCCTCAGAATGACTTCGCTTTCTTTAAAAGTCTATTATATCAACAACTGGAGGTTTTAGTCCCTTTCCTCTAGTCTAAACCCCCAAGCAAACAACTATTTCCTCAGAGATCAGAAGAACTGCTCAAATGAATACAGTGAACAGAATCAGCCTTCTATTTTCCAATAGATGTTCTAATAGCTCTCACTTCTGTCTGAGGACTTCACATTTTTTATCCCCTTTTTTATATTTAGAGAGCTTGAGACTCTACATGTTAATGCACTTTCCTTTGATATGGTGGTTACAGCCAATTTCACATTCAACTTTTAATAACACAACTGCTAGCACTGGAAAAAAAGAACAGAAAGGCAACTAGAATATTTCAGGTCTCTTAACGACCTCCAAATCACAAACATCTTCAAAAAGTATATCATTATGTTTAAAAAAACACAGTATAGTAGAATTTACAATAGCAAAAGTTACAACAACAAAAAATGGCTCCCATCTTTTCAGTCCTTCATGGGAAACAACCCATATTTAACTCCCTAGGGAAAATGGTGTCTAACAAAATTATGACCAAAGATCCCACACCAAAACCTTTCACATAAAATTTAGAAGATGTTGAGCACAGTACGGAATTAAAGCTAAAACTTAAGGGATAAAGTCTCCTCTCAACTGGGGATGCAGTAGTTGTAGAAGTAGTTGTATTCATATATCAGAGGTCAAACTTTAAGCCCTAGTTTGCTAATTTAACACTATACATATACAAATTAGCATGTTTAACCATTTTTCTAGAAATTCCATATACAGGAAGGGCTAAGGTCATGATTTGGCAACGCACTTAAGCATGTTCTCATTGACTTAAAATGAGACTTAAGCAAATGGTTAAATTTAACCATGCACTCAAGCGCTGTGCTGAATCAGGGCCTAAAAGCATAGCAATTCTTTTGTACAACAAATGTACACTATTCTCTATTTCCCTCCACCTTTGCTGACAGCCACAAATAGGTTACCATCATCTCAAAGGGTCATAACCTCCTTGCTAATCGAAGGCCACATGGATCAATCTCTAGCTAGGTCCTTAAGATGGTCTGGCTGAATATTCAGTTTACATCCATCGCTGGTGACCTTATCACACCACTGAATCTTTTGGCGACAGTGTGCTCATCAGTCGTTTAGTGGCATTCCTCATTAAACACACTTTGAAATTAACCGCTCTTCCAATATTTAATGCTAAATCCAGAAGACAAAATTTCCCCGATAAAAGAGAGGCAGTTTTGGTGGCTGACAATGTAATGATGGGGAACATGGGCTGGCCCTGCTAAGCTTGCAATCAAAGTATTAAATGCACATCTGGGGGAAGGAGGATGATTCATTAATATCTCTGAGCCATTTCTCTGAGGTTAATGGGAATTTTGTCTATGTAAAGACCATTAACCTAAATTAAAGTAGTAGCATGTGGTAGGCGTTTACACTTCCACAGATTGACCTTAACAGCAGCTGAGTGCACTTAGCACCTCTCAAGATCAGGACCACATTTAGGTCCTTCATAACAGAAGATTATAAAATGTAAGAGAATATTTGGTTTATGCAGTTCTTCAATACCACCCGTACACCAAAAGCAAGATCATTCCTGGCCCTTAGGGCAGAGTGCAGTGAGGGCACAAACAGAAAAAGCAGGGACTACTCCATCTGTATTCCTCCTGGTTGCACAGCACCCCAGTGGGGGTACGGAGGAGACAGCAACATAAATCTCCTTCTGTACTAGGCCAGCATACAGATCACTAATTCCTTCCAGAGACCCTTTTGGGATGTGGCAACTATGTACCACTCCCAGAAATGCATTGTGCCTCATGGCAAACTGAGGTCTATGGCCCCAACTCAGGAAAACTCGAAAACATGTGCTTAAGTTCATCCATTTTCAGGGCAGCACTGAAGCACATCTTTAATATTAAGCATATGCTTAAATTCCATTGACTTCAATGGAACGTAAAGCACATACTTTCACATGGAAAGGACCATGTGAATCCCTTTTTCAGGATTAGAAATACATTACAAGATAAATACAAGAGTTACTTTTAAGAATTTATTTCTGCCTCCATTTCTCAGTCACCTACCACAGTTCTTGTAAGGTGCACACCATGACACATCACCGCAAAAATAGCAGACATCAAAGAACAGTGATTGTATTAGATGGCATAACAGTTGACTCCATTTGTATTCATACCCTTTCACTCTGCAGGAAACTTCAACATGATTTATTTTAGAGCACCACAGCACAGACTATGTTGCATATGTCAATAATGTTTGTGCTTAAAAGTTCATGGCACATACACTCTCAGTAAACGGTACTGTTACATTTGTGCAATATAATACTAGAATTTTATTGTAGCTTGTTTCTTTATTTCATCAAAGTATAACTCTCAGAGGCCAAATTTGCAGGATGTAGCTCCTAGTTTTACAAACGCCGTCATTTGCTCTTGCAACTCTGTGGGTCCTCTCAATAGCACAAGCTAATGATGGCAACAGAAGTCCGGATCCTCAGGTGGTATGAGGATCCAGACCAGTGTTTGGGTGAAACTTCTGTCATGCCCACGCACAAAGGAATGCACCTACAGAACCGTGCACACAAATGACTGGCTATCAACAACTGAAGGCCCTTGGCACCTTGCAGGATTAGATCCTAGCAGCAATTCTCTTCACCCCCTAATTTAAACCAAATGAAAAAATAAGTCAAGCTCACAGCTGCCCACTTCCTCAATTCACGCTTCCCATTCAGTGATGTACAGTGCAATAGGAAGTGCAATTTACAGGAGGGATTCGCAAACTTTTTTTTCTGAGACCCCTTTTGAAAATATTTCAGGCTGTGATGACCCTGCCTCCTCCATGCCATGTCATCCTTACCGGCATGCACAGGGGTTGACAGCTCACAACACCCCATAATAAAATCACGATACCCAGAGGGATCACGACCCCCAGTTTGAGAACCCCTGTTCTAAAATGACACCTGCTTTAGAATAAAAAGTCAGACGGAGCCCAGCAAGAAAGACTAGAGCTTCTGGCTATCTGGCCTGTGATTTTTTCAGATAGAAGTAGGAAGTCGTGGCCTCCACACAGTTTATGGCCACGAGTTTAGTTTGGGTAATTCACAGATTTAGATTCAGTTGGGGTAAATGATAGCCTTGGATTGAGAGTGCCAAACCCTTGAACTTTAGTGAAATTTGGGATATTTTGGAAGAAAGCAATTCATTCGCTATGAGGTAGGATAGATGATGGCCTTAGGGGTTAAAACTTTGGAGTGGGTTTAAATCCTGGCTCTGTCAAAGACCCCCATGTGACCTTCAGAAAATCTCTCTCTCTAAACCTCAGTTCCCCATTTGTAAAAGTGGGATAACATCACCCTAAGTCACACAATAATAAATTAATTAATGTTAGTGAGGCACTCCAATACTATGATGATAATGACTAACTAGACAGACCTACAGAGAAACATGGTCTGGAATGGGGAGGAGTGAGTTGCACACTAGGATTTCAAGGTATAAATAAATCACAGGCCTGGAAGCCTGGATTGGAGGAGCAACTTTGGTGCGGGATGATGGAGAACTCACAGACCAAGACAAGAGAAGCAGCAAGATTTGGGCTTGGACTGTGGCAAACTTTCAAGGATGAGAACAATTCTCAGTAGCAAGCTGAAATATCTGAAATATGCATCCCAACCTACTCCCCCAAAAGTGAAACTTCCCCAGAATATGGGACCCTGTAGTTGCCAACTCCCTCATAACAGAACTGCTAGTCCTAGCCCTCTTCAATTGTAATCAAGCGCTAGCCTTTTTTGCAGGTCTAAGGGGCTTCTGAATGAAAAATGATTATAGGTAATGATATTCTTTTCCATTTCAACTCCACTTTATGACTAACATTAAAGGAACAACACCTGTTTTAAATCATTTAGACTACTCCAGGAAGTGTCCCGATTTCATTTGATTTGAATGAAAAAAAAAAGATAGCTAAATACTCAGTTGATGGTGAGCAACCGCATAATCCTGCATGAGGGCGGAGGGCATAAGGGAGTAACAGAGTCTAATGAGCTGGGATAAAAATCACCAGCAAATGGTGCTTTGCTTCACCAGGCCACGCAGGCAGAAGGGTAAGTGAACAGGATATAGCAAAGGAGGCGGACGCAACGCATGAGGGGCATGCGGGTCACGTGCCCTCCCCAGATTTGCCGAGTAGCTTCTACTGAGCATGCTCTATAACACTGCTGAAGCCAGCTGCCCTCGCTCTGCCCCCCACTTTATCCCCCCGCCACTGTCAGCAGGCATGGTTGGTTTCTGAAAGGAGGTGTGCTAAATACTGGTTTGTCAGTGGGTTTTTGTTGTTGTTTTTTATACTGGAAATAAGGCAATGCCCACAATGACTTGCAGCATTAGCAGTGAAGGAGAAAGCTCTGTGAAGCCACAAATAAAGTTTTTGTTAGTAAAATCTGGTTGCTGTTTCTCCTTTCATTTGTTTCTTGAGGAAGGTTTTTTGGTAGGTTTTGGGGGTTGGGGGGGGGGAGAGTTGAACTTAAATTTGAAAATCATTGCATTTCAGAGATTTCAGATTCAGAAAGAGACATTTCAGCAGTTTATCATGTGACCCCTGCACCGCTTCAATTATAAAACATTGTCTTAAATATACTTGCTAAATATACTTTGTTAAAAAAAATCTGAAAAATTAGTAAAATATATTAAATTAAAAATATATGAAACGATAAACAAATCTGTCAATCTATAAGGCAAGCAGTTTGTCATATCCATTTACTTTATATTAAGAGGACAACTTAGATCACTATGTATATGTTCTGACTAGGATCCAGTAATAAATTGTGCTGATACTGAGGCCAAGATTTTGCAATATGCTGAATGCTAAGCTTCCAGTACATAAATATCTTCACTGCAAATAAACCATAAGTCCATTATCTTTACAGCAGCTGCAATCTGGAAAATGTGCTCTTTTAATTTAATTCCCTCATGAATTTCAATATTAACTAAGAAGCAAGCCTGAATGAGTAACATGCCATAAAGCCAGGAGTTTACTAAACCCAGGCAATTGACCCAGCTGGACTGTTCACTTCAGCCATCCTGCAACAATTCAAACTGCAGCTTCTAAAAAGCAAAATGGTCTGTTTTTCCAGAGATCACAGCATGTGGTCAGAAATGCTCAACAATGAGAATTCACAATTGGAGCTGGTCGGCAAATGGAATTTCCGGCCCCTAAGAAATTCTGACATTTTAAAATGTGTTTTCATTCCCAGGTGGAGTGAAAAATCTAAATTTCTCACAGAATGGAAATTAAAAAAAAAAAAAAAAAAAAAAGTGATTCAGAAACTGTTTCTTAGGTAATGTTGAAACTTTTCAATATAAGATATTAAATATATTAAAATAAGATAACATTAAAGCTTAAACAAAATGAA
Source organism: Emydura macquarii macquarii (assembly GCF_026122565.2). Classification (NCBI taxonomy): domain Eukaryota; kingdom Metazoa; phylum Chordata; order Testudines; family Chelidae; genus Emydura; species Emydura macquarii. The sequence continues at coordinate 39,283,338 of NW_027132559.1, read as the reverse complement.
ATGAAAAAGTTGAAATGAAACATTTTGTTTCGGGAACAAAACGAGAAAGTCTTAATTTGTTTTGACACTTCTCAGTGGAAATTTTGTCAGAATTGACATATTCCCAACAGAACTCATTTTCTGATGGAAAACTGTTCTGTTGAAAATGTTTCGATTCATTCTACTCAATATCCACTGGTGTTAAAGGGAACTGTCTGGTATGCTATCCTTTCCATTTCTATACTCTCTCCTGGGAGAGCTTGTAATACCGAAAGACTTAAAAAGACTTCGTCCATTCAAACTGGTTTTAATTCTTTTCATCTACAGTAGTAAGTTTTGATATCCTTACCCTGTTTCTTATATAGAGCACAATCCAACATGGCTTTGTATCTGCTGCCTTGTTGAGGTACACTCAGTCCCCAACCCTAGGTGTCACAGAGGTACCTGTAGCAATGCAACTGGGGCAGTTTTCTAGGGAAGGAGAGGATGTTGGGTTTGGGGGGCACAATTCAGAGCCCAGTTCTGCAGGAAAACTGTGTGTGGTAGTGCACAGAGAGGTGAGGCATGGCTTGGGCAAAGTGCAGGGCCCAGAAACCTGCCTTAAAAGTATATCCTCCAGTCCTCCTCTCGTTACAAGGGTGCACTGGGACAGCCAATCATCATCCACTGGACTGAAGTGGTCTCCATGCAATGGTTTTGCAGTGGTCAGCAGTAGGAAGATTCTTTCTGCTTCACTGATCACTTCCAAGGAGACATGCAACTCTCAGCTCACTAGTCAGGCTGGACACTAAGCCCCTGGATTTTTACCATTGGGGCCCAACTTTGGCCTTGCATGTCCATAAGTGGAGGGAACACAGATTTTCAAGAATGTATGCATATTTGTATTCTCAAAATGACAGATGCACATGCATATTGCAGTCTGTGCGCATGCACTTCTGAAAATATGGCCACGGCTTCCATTGATATCAAAGAGAGCACACAGAAATCCAAACAACAGACTTTGACCCCCCAACTCAACGTTTTATATGATGCAAGTGTGGTTCTCAGGACAGGATTTATTCATTATCTTGAACTCCCTCTGTTGACCCGCCAGAAAAACAGAGCATAAAGCAATGCAGGCCCTATATAAATATTACCTCTCTCTCCCCAGCCTTCCATTTCTTGGCAACAAAACAGTAATAAAGTACAGGAAGTTGTAATCATGATTTTAAGCCAAAACAAAAACATCTAAGTATACATTTGGCATAACTCTGACACCTTCAAAATAGCCAAAACTTTGAACAACAGGGTGAAAACAAACTCTTACACAACTCTTCCTGATGGTTGGAAAATAGCAACTTCAGCTAAAACTTTTAAACCTGGGCATCCAAAATTGAGCTTCTAAATCCATATTTGTACTGTCAGAAGGGCTGAGCACCTGAAAATCTCACTGAAATCAATGTGAGGTGCTCCTCACCTTCAAAAATCAGGCAACTTAATTTGAGCTCCTGAACATGGATTTAGAAGATTAACTTGAAGCACTTGGATTAGACACGTTTGATTAATACTGCTGAAGGATACAATGGGAGAAGCTTGCCTTTTACAATCAGTCCAGTCAGAGCTCTTATGCAAAGGAAAGTGAGAATTACAAACCCAAATTTGATACTGTCCATTCAGGATTTGCAAGAGTCATAGTCTGATCAAAAACAGGAGCCAAAATGAAAAGAGTAAGTAATACTCTAATAGAAGAAAAAAAGTTAAACGCAGCAGTAACATACTTGCCACTGGAAAGTCAGTGGGCTAAAACTTGCCCTGTGAAGTCAGTTCAGCTGCACAAGTGTAATCTGGACAGAATTTGCTGTACTCTCTACTGGGGTTAAAGAAGAAATTTGTAACAGCTATAAAAGTTATAATAGAACCTTAGTATAGGGTGCCACTGACTAAAGCTAAATCACAATGGAACACCTATAAAGAAAAGATACAGGACTTCCAGCATCCACTCATTATGACAGAACACCTATTTAAAGTGTTATGGAAGTTGAGATAATGGAGAATGTTACGCATTGTATTTGTGAACATTTCCCACTAGAGATCAATGATCAATTACTTCATGAAGATACACGTCATAGATATGAAATGCACACACGCTAATAAATGGCGCTACAAGGCTATTCACGAAGAACAAGTTATTTATTCACTGGCCACTTTGGAACTCAGGTAATGTTTATTTTAAAAGGCCAAAGCCCTAAAATAATTAAGAATCAAAGCCATTTCAAGAGGGAGGAACTCTAAATAAACTAGAAAATAAAAAGCTGTCTAATCTGGATATAGTCACTGAGATGCCAGTGCAGAAGGTATATGCTAGAACACTTAGATTACAACTACATGTACTGCAGACAGACTAAGGAACATAGGCCCCGATCCAGCAAAGCCATGAGACTTCTTGCACGCAGTTTCATGATGTTTAAATGCTTTTCTCTCCTGGAGCATATTTTCTCCTAGATCTCTGGTGAGGCCCTGATCTGCTCCCATTGAAATCAATACAAATCTTTAATCAAAATGAACAAGACCACTATGAGCGAAGAATAGGTTTACACATACTTGTGTTCTGATCAATGGAGTCACTATGTTACATAAAGTCTTTCAAACCCTGAATTAATAAATACACTTAGCAGAGCAGATTGCAGAATGTAGACTGCAAAGGGAAAGATACCTGGGGCCAGGCTAAAATGGGCTGTATCAAGGAGGGAACAAAATAAGAACAAAAATAAGTAAGGAAGTGCTCCATGATGAAACAGACCACACAGCATTCACAAACACCATCTAAAGGCATTTTCTGGTAAGTTTCATGCTCATTGGCATGAACACAAGACAGATATGTGCACTTGATGTGGCTTCTCAATGCATTTCAGGGTGGAAAGAAATCTCATGGGTGAATTTTAGTTCCTTTTTGTTTTTGTAATGCTCTAGTTTGGTAATACTGACACTTGCCAGTTCGGGAACAATACATTAGATTCCACTGCATTGCATTCTCAGCCCATCCCTAACTAGCCCTTCAGTGATCTGATGATATCTCACACTGCTGGCAAGTTGGTCTAGATGAAAATTAATACTATTTGCCCACAATCCTAAAACCCTCTTCACAGTGCCTTCCCCATTTTCTCTCCCCAAATGTTGTTTTAAACGAGGTAGTTTTGCTATAAGCTGTCTGAATTTTACAGTGTTGTTATGAACCAATTAAATTTCATCACTGGTCAATGACAAACCCGGTACTATTTTGACTCTATTTTAAACTGTAGCTTTTGGTTACATTTGTAGGGAGAAAAGCAGAAATTACTCCCAAAATAAATGAAAATTACCTTAGTCATTTTGATCTGTACATATTCCACAAACCACTGTGGAAAAGGAAGAAGGAAGAAAGCAGAAGCCTACTTTAAGACAGAGTGCTCTCAACATCTATGTTTTAGTATCAGGGCATGTTTAGACTGAAGAATGAAGTTGATTTACTTTCAATCAACTTTCACCTGCCAAATTGTAGACGTCACATGAGCGTGATCACACCATACTCCTTGCAACAGGCTCTTGCGTCCCCACTCACCATGCTTGGGTCGATGTTCAAAGCAGTGCATCGTGGGTAGCCATCCTACAGTGCAACTAGCCACAGAGGCTTTCAGGAAGCTTGTCATCCTCCCATGCTACAACGTGCTTCCTTCCCCTCCCTTCTTGTCCCCAAAAAACTGCAAATGCTTTTTCGCGCCATTTTTCTATGCCGCGCACATGCCATTGCCAAAGATGCATGGAGCCCACTCAGCTCTGCACTATCATTGTGAGCATCACAAATACCTCACGGCTTAAACTGCAGCATTTTCAAAGGCAAGACAGGAGCCACAGCACAGAAAATAGCGATGTTACGGAGGCCGCCCTGCTACAAGCCATAGAGCAAAACAATTCCCGTTTGCTGCAGGCTGTCATGCATCATCTTTAGTCCATGGAGCACCAGTTCTGGTCCCGGGAAACAAGCACAGACTGGTGGGATCGCATCGATATGAAGGTGTGGGATGATGAGCACTGCCTGCAGAACTTTCGTATGCGAAAGGCCACTTTCTTTTAACTTTTCATGGAGGTCTCCCCAGCCCTGAAGTGCATGAATACTCGCATGAGACCAGCTCTAACAGTGGAGAAGTGAGTAGCCATCGCTCTGTGGAAGATGGCAACCCTAGACTGCTACTGGTAAGGTGGGAATCAATTCGGAGTCGGTAAATTCACTATTGGAGCTGCTGTGATGCAAGTGTGCAGGGCCAATAATAGACATCTGCTACAAAGTGTAGTGACTTTGGAAAACGTACAGGACATAGTGGATGGGTTTGCCACAATGGGGTTCCCAAACTGTGGGGCAGCAATAGATGGCACGCATATCCCTGTCCTAGCACCTGACCACTTTGCCACAGAGTATATAAACCAGAACGGAGACTTCTCAATGGTGTTGCAGGCCCTTATGGATCACAAGGGACGTTTCACCAATATCAGTGTGGGGTGGTCAGGATAGGTGCATGACGCACGCATCTTTAGGAACTCTGTTTAGGAACTCTATTCAATAAGATGCAGGCGAGCACTTTCTTCCCTGACCAAAAAATAAACATTGGGGATGTTGAAATGCCAATAGTGATTCTAGGGGATCCTACTACCTCTTTCTCCTTTGGCTAATGAAGTCCTACACCGGGCACATGGACAGAGAGAAGGAATGTTTCAGTAACAGGCTCAGCAAGTGCAGAATGATAGTAGAATGTGCATTTGGACATTTAAAGGCCAGATGGAGATTTCTATTCACTAGGCTTGACATCCGTGAAAAGAACATCCCATCAGTTATATCTGCATGTTGTGTGCTCCAGAATTTGTGTAAAACAAAGAGTGAAAAATTCCCTCAGGATTGGACCACGGAGGTTGATAGGCTGGCCGCAAATTTTGAGCAGCCAGATTGCAGCGCTATGCTCAGAGCCAACCGTGGAGCGCTTCGCCTACAGGAAGCACTGAAAAATCAGTTTTGCGATGAACTGCAGTAATGTATGCCTGTGCTGTGCCTTTCTCTTTCCCATCCCCCCACCCTCACATCAGCGGCCCCGTCCCCTTCTTTCCCCGCCCAAGCTATGAATGAATAAAGACAGACTTTTTTAAAGCTGCAAAGTTTTATTTGTGACCTATTTCAATGGTGGGAAAGGACGATAAGTTAACATTGTAAAGTTTCACTGTGCAAGTAACCATGGCTGCGTGCAGTTCTTAAAGGGGCTGTCGTATCTTTCTGCTCACCTCCACCGGTGTGAAGTGCAGCACATACTGCACCCTGCTCAGCCTCCTAGAGCGCTTAGGGGTCAGGACTGATAAAGTGGTAGGCGATGGAGAATTTTGGTGGGGCTGCAGAGGGAGTATGTCCTGCCACTGCTCTTCCTGGAGCTCTACCAGATGCCTCAGCATGTCAGACTGATCCCCCATAATACGCAACATCTCCTGTTGCATATCACGCTCCTGCGCTGATCTTCTGTGTTCCATGTCCATGTCTACTTTTTCAGACAAGGACATCCTCCAGGCTCTTAGCTCTGTGTCAGCAGTCGCGGAAGCATTCATTAGTTTGCTAAACATGTCATTCCGCCTTCGCCCACAGACAGATGAGATCAAAGACCTCTGATCGACTCCATGCTGGAGCACGTTTGGGCCGTGCAGTCGCCACGAGCAGTTCAGCTACAAAGTTCTCTCCACACTGTCCAAACCGGAAATGGTCATTCAAAATTTCCCGTGGCTTGAGGGGAGGAGCTATTTCCTGTTTACATGGCCATGTTACAGCAGAGCACAAATGTCCAGAGCGGTCCATAACAGAGCATTATGGGATACCTCCCAGATGCCAATGGATCAATTTATGTTGTGCTCTGCCTACACAGATGCAAATGCGACCCATGGAATTAGACTTCAGCCCTACGAGTTTCCAATTTCTCTAGAAGTCCTTGTCAAGCTGGTGACAGACTGTCAGTGGCCTTTGTATAAGAACAAGTCTTACCTTTGGATGGGGTAACGTATCATTTGGGCAATAATTCTGAAAGAGTATAGGCATGCAGTTGTGCACATGAAATGCATACACATAAGCCTATGTGCAATAGAATTAGCTATTTGTGTATACACTTTCTTGACTGACTGACAGACGTAATTGTGTGAAAAACTGAATGCCTACACTTTCTGAAATTGACCCATCAATTTATCTTTTGTCCTCTACCTTCAGTCTGGTGACTCTAATACATTTTCACCTTAAAAAATCACTCTCACAGATCACTTAGGCAGACAGTTGGCTTATGTGTGAAACACACTGGGCATGGTCTAACACCAGTTGGAGCCATCATGCTCCGAGTCTGAGACTGCAGCTTAGAGAGGTTTTGAAACTGTGGCTGTGATAGTTCTTTCTGCAGGCACACTCACAATCCTGACCAGCAGAACTGCTCAGGGCATCAGATAGCGGTGAAACCAGCGTGCCTTTTCTCAGAAACACAGAAAACTTCTTCCAGCCTGAGACATTTGACTATCTACTTTGAGGACAAAACCAGCAAGATTCAGACTGAACTAGTTGCCTGCTCTCCTATCATGTTTTTTTCTCAGAGTGGCATGGATTTCCTGTAGCTAGCTGCACAGAACTCAGCAGTGCTTCGGGAAACACTAGCTCTAGTTCCAAGTCTGCACCTCCTTAAGATTTGTGCAAGTGCAGGGGAAGAACAACAGTTTCTCAGGGACGTGTGGCAGACAGCTCTATATGCAGCATAGTACACCATGAGACTGCAGTTCTCATTTCCAGTGGATCCCTCAGATGCACAGGCTATATCTCCTGTCTCCTTCATGGTCCCTCGAGTCCATTCCTCTCATTAGAGTATTCCAATGAAATTGCAACTTTTGAACCTAAAGGAGTTTCCATGAGTGCTCTGTGGTTTTCACAAGACTGTAGGATATGGTCCCAAGTTTTGTTTTACGTTAATTTACCTGTGGTAATAAACTAAATTACTCAAAATGACAGAATTTTTAAAAGTCTAATTTACTTTTCATCATTAATTATATTTGTTGACAGCTTGGATAAGTGACACTACTCAGTTTCACTTTTGCTTATAGTTAATTTCAAATTTAAAGTCAGTAACAAGTCTGATACAAATGCTGCAGGGGAATGTTTACAAATAACAAGCTCTTTTCAGAGGGATTTTTAAAAAGTCAGTAACTATAACTATTTATCTTACTGCAGGTTTTGTAGAAACATATTATTACAAAACCTGAATTTAGAGATTCATATCTACCTGACACCATGTATCTAATCTGGGACAAACACTTTTGTATATCAATAATATTTCAAACCACACATTTAGAAAAAAAAGTTAACACATAAAGGGGAGAAAAAAATAGGAAAAGTGAGGATGTAAATAAACTGACGCGAGTTCTTTAAAAGGAATTCAAAGAACTACTCATATATGACATGTATTGGCTTTATTGTTAAACCCACGTATCAGTAATTGTTGCCAGCATTTCTCTATCTGATTTTATAAGAAATAAGGTATAACCTTTAATGCAAAAGAAACAAGTTATCAAACAAACATATATATTGCTTAATATTTTGTTTCTTTTCCTAATTTAAGATGAAATATTAATAAGCCAAGTCTCCTAATGCCTAATGACAAAAAGTCACACAGACAAGCAATTCAAGCAGTGCAACAGGCTTGAATATTTGAGTATTAGCTAAAGGTTAGCTAAAAGCTTAATAGCAGTTTGTATCATAATAAAAATTGTTCTAGCCCCTATAACAATATTTGGAAACTCATGTTTGTCAATGAATATAAATTATACCAAAACTCTGGAACATACTTTGATAGAACAGAAATTACAATAAGGGGCCTCCTAATTCTGACTGATCATGTTTTCAGAAAAGTAACGTTTTAAAGGCTTCTTGTGGGAATGCTTCAACAACTACTAAGCCTTCACTTAGACAACTGGAAGCTTTAATTGTTCAGTTAGCTTCCAAAAGAACATTTGTTTCAGCTCAGTGAACTTATTTCATATTCAGTTTGACTATCTTGAAACACACATATATACAAATCTTACATTTAAGAACCCTGACCTGTGATTTATGGCATTTCTTGTCAGCAAAATGAAGCTCTGTACAAACATAAATATAGGGGAAAAGATATTATAAGACAATTAGTCTGAAACGTTTGAAAAGAACCACGTTTTTGATGAAACACTAAGTTCCAAGGGACAACAGTTCTGCCCTCTAGCGGAGAAGCTTTTCATCCATCAGCAGCACAAACACTTCAAATTGAATTCCACAACTGGGACATTTTTTGTTTGTTTACAGCCAAACATGTTTGCTATAAAATTACTGATTGCTAAACATCAAACCTCAAGGCTACTAGACAAGTGGTCATTATTTCAGGAAGTTTGAAGGTATAGTTTTGAACAGCTGGGAAAAGCTATACAAAATCATGGCTCGGCAAACTATGGGTCAGTTTTATATGAAATCGTAATATTTATTTGATAACATTTCATAAAATCTTTAATCCAGCTATTCGGGAAGATCTACCACATGTATTGTTTGCATTCCTTTCTATTTTTATATCATTTCAATTACAAGAATGTATTTTACTCTTGAAAATGTAAATAATGCATAGTTCAGACACAAATCATAATCAAACTCCCATTAAGCATTTGCAGTTACTTCAAAAAATTTTGGTTCAGTTTAATATCTAGAAGATTATATTTAAAACTTGTCTGAAGGGGGAACAGTATTGACCTTGATGAATAAGTAAAACTTTTAAATGGCACTTTTTACATCTCACACCACAGAAACTGAAGTTGAATACAGATGTTCATTTCAAAATGGTCTTTCTTAGACACACTCATATCAAAATTTAGGGAATAACTTTCAGAATATATTTTTGTTACATTCAGTCTCCTTGTTCTGCATAACAGCATTCTCTATTTTCTGTAAGAAATAGTCTATTTTTCTGTTGTGCTTCTCTATCAAAGAACAAAAGAACTACACATATTAAGGCTGAATGAATTTCACTTTCTATTATAGAATTTCGACAACATGCTTGTGATAGTAACATTCTCTCTTACAGATTATTTCATCAGGATTTATTTAACATAAAAATAAAATTTACCCTTATAATAACCATCTTGATACTTTACACCACAATCATGTTCAAAGCTTAAATATTTTTCCTTAACCTGATAAGACACAAAATATTTTAAAAAATCAATAAGACTAATGAGCAGGTGGTATGCCATACTATTTAGTGCTGAGATGGACATTATTAAAATAATGCAACTCTGAAGCCTAGATTAGCAAGGGATGACCAGCAATGTGTATTGATTATTCACTTTATCAATGGACTGTATTTAATCAAGAAATTATCGACACTTTCTCTGCACAAACACACCTACAGTGGCAGATTAATGAACTTCATGTAGTCAGACTACAGCCTTACATCTTTTTTTTTTTTCATAGCCTCACCCTTTCCTTTTTTTTTTTCCTTCTTGATTTACAGTAACTAATATCAGAGCATGTTTCCTAAAGGCAAAATCCTAGAAATGGCAGCACCAGGTTGGACATATACCTGCTGAACAGGAATAGATGAAAACCTTCCTTCTGGGTTTTCTCTTTTGCCTGAACGGACATGTCATCCATCTGCAACCTGCAGGGCTACCTTGTCATTTAGCAATTCCTAAAATCAGAGTTACCCCTGCACTTCCTAGGAAAATTCCCTCCATGTCTGGCACAGCATTAGGTGGATGTTTTTAAAACTCCTACATCTATCCTGTTCAGGTCACTCAACTCTTCACATTTGTATCAAACCTGTGCAAAAGGGGTTGGTTTTGTTACAGACTATTTGTAGAGGGGATACAAGACCCAGTTTGGGGTTAACTTTTTTGGGGGCGAGGGAAGGAGAATAAAGTGTCCTCGTGTCTCTAAAGCGTCTTTGTGACTCTAATGATAATAAACTATTTGTATTTCCAAACCTAAGTATAATGTTAAATCCAGCAGCTTTCAATTATTATTCTTAGCCTTCTAATAATCTAAAAATGTTCACCCCACCCCATTCATCAGCCAACTTTTCCTGAGCATGCCAAGACTTCTCTGGCAATTCCCCCTCCAGATTACAAGAATGCAGAGGTCTACAGGATATGATGATCAGGAAGGGGACAACATTTTGGGAAACAGTAGGTAGCTGATAAGAACTCACTGCAAGTGGTTGGTGGGATGCACTAACAGGTGTCTCTGGAAAAGTTTTGAACTAGGGGACCCTAAAAAGGTTACAAGCAAACATGGTCAGCCAATGGTGTAGGTCCCTTACTGTTACTGAACAGGCTGCTTTCTCTGTGTGGGTCTTTAGTAATGGGATGTTGTTCTCTTCCGGCATGATTTTCAGAGGTGCTGAGCAACTGCAGCTCCCACTGACTTCAGCTGGAGTTAAGGGTGCTCAATGCCTCTCAAAACCAGATTTCTAAGTGTTGCGAGTAAACTTTACCTCCCCTCTTCAGCACACATCAGTGAAGGTAATGACAGGTGGCGAAGCTCCAGACCCTTCAGTGGCACCTGGGGGCTGAGCCCAGGGGAGAAGAGAGGCACTCTTTTGCAATCCATTGGCCATACAGAGATAGGTGAAGGCCCAGGGTGGGGAAGTGGCAAACAGCCCTTTACAGAGGCAGGGTCGATCCTGAAGGCTTTGGGAGCCAGGGCAGGGTCACAGCTCTCTGGAGACTCGGACTACTTGGGTGTTCAGGCCAGTTAGGTGACTAATTAAAGCCCTTCTGCCTGTGCCCAGCGTCTCTCCCACCACCCCTATATCATGCGTGGGGTTGAGCCTCATGGGACCCAGCAAGAAGCTGGGAGAGGAACACTGCCCCCCCTCCAGCTAAGCAGTACCCACAATAAACCCTGGCCGATGGGGTGGGGAGGTCCCAGCTACCAGGCAGTGATCTTCCCGCGGTCCCAGAGGGAAGGGACACATCCAGCTCCAACCGCAGCCTCTAACGGCCGACACCTCTCGCTGAAGGGGCTGCAGGCGGGGGGCGAGAGGCCTCCTCGGCCGTTCAGCAAAGCGGAGAGTGAGGGGAAAGCTGGGGCAGACGGCCGCCTGGGGGGAATGGGATCAGAGGCCACGGTGGGGGCGGCTGAGCGGCGTGTGCCTGTCCGGGCGCCTCGCCCACCCCCTCCCCACCCCGGGGCTGTGTAACTTCAGCAGCAGCCGCCCTTACCCTGAGGTCGCCTCGCCGCCTCTCCATCCACGAGCTGGAAGCGGGCTGCCAAGCACTGCGCCAGGAAGAGCGCCGCAGCCGCTAAGTTGCCGTGCCTGGGGCTCGCCATCGCCCCGAGCCTGCCGGGCTCGCTCGCTGCGCCGCTTGCCTGGGGCTGGGAGCCGGGAGAGTCCTGCAGATCCCACTCCTAGCCGCGGCCGGGGCGCCTCTGGCTCGCATCTGCTCTCATGGAGCCGCGGGGAGACGCCTGGCTCGGTCACTGGGGCGGGGAGCAGCCCCCCTCCAACTCGCAGCGCCAAAGAAATCGCAGCCCGGGAACGCAACCGCGGGAGAGATCCAGCCCAGCGCCGGCCGCCAAGTGCCAAACTCTCCCTCCAGGCGGCGGCGGCTGCAGGACGGACCGCCCCCCTTTCCCCTCCTCGCCGGCCGCAGAGCGGGAGGGTGGCTGGCTGGCGGGGGCTCCTCTCCGCGCCCACTTCAAGGCAGAGCCTCTGCCCTGCCCGTCAGCTCCGGCCTGGGAACCACACGGCGGCGAGCGCCCTAGGCAGCAGCGGCTCTAGGGGAGGAGAAACAAAATAAGTTTCTCTCCCCCCGCCCCGCCCCGCGGGCTGGGCCTCTCGCCGTTTGCTCCAGCCCCGCCGTGCTTCCGGGCCAGCCAGGCGAAGCCGCTCTTCGCAAGCAGGCGGCGAGTCCCGGCGAAGGCGCAGGATCCCCACGGAATCCAGGAGCCCGAAGGCGAAGCCCGTCTCTCCTCCCCCGCCCGGGTCCCCTCCTCTCCAGCTGCTAGGGGCAGATGCGGCGCCGGGCCGCGGGAACTAGTTCGAGGCTGGAGTTGGACGGGAAGCGGCGCCTTGGCCGTTGCCCCGCGGGGGGGAGTGCGAGCCGTGGCTGGGGGACTTGAGCTGCCCGAGCAACCCCGCTCCCCTTCCTCGGGTTCAGGCTGCCGGAAACGACCTGCCCAATTGCTGCACTTTCCTGAGATAGCGAAATAGCCCCCGTCTCCTTCCTCCTCCTCCGGAGAGGCGGTTGAGTGAGCGCAGAGAGGCAGGAGAAAGCAAAGCTGCGCCTCTCGCAGCGGGGCTCGGGCCTGATCGCGCTCCCCACCCCCGGCCCAGGTGCAATGCTCCTGGCGGCTCGCACGCGAGGGTGGGATTGCGGGAGGGCACCGCTCTCCCCGCCGCACACACATACGGGGGTTCCGGGGGGAGCAGCAGGCGGCGTTCATTGGGGGCGGGTGGAAGGGTTGGCGGAGGATGGAGAAAGGGAATCAAATGAAAAGGGGATTTGTCCTCAGACAGGAGGATAAAGAGGCATTTTGGTTAGGGGTGGAATGAATGTCCCTGAAAACCCCCCAAACTCAGGGAGGTTTCCATGGTCCTGCTGCTGCCATCTAAAGTGCAAAGCAGAGTATTAGTTATTGAAACTGGCTTGGTCCTGACTTTTGCTTATGTCAGTTTCTGGCATTTATATCAGCTGGAGATCGGGAAGACGGTTGCAGAATAAGCCGTGTTCCAGGGAAAGGCACAGTGACAATCTCCTCTCTAGAACTGTTTGATCGCCAAGTTGTAAGTGAAAGAGCAGCAGACAGCGTAAGTAGGAAGATCACGGCATGTCTCGAAAGTAACTCAACCGTAGCCAGCCACAGCCCCTTCCATGTAACCCTTACGTGGAGAGTACTGAAAATATGGTGCAAACTCTATGCAACCAAAAACAGTGCTTAATTTGTGCCAGGGATAAGCCCAGGCACCTCTAGGCTTGGCAGTTAATAGCTCTGCTGCCCCTGGGCTTGCCACCTCAGTTATGAAAGTAAAAAAATTGCTCAAGCCCCAGCACCTAATTGCTTGAGCTCAGGCATCTCTGTCATTACAAATTAAGCACTGACCACAATCCTGATTTTTATAAGTTCCTCTGCTTAAAATACTTTTTTTCAAAGCAGATGCATCTTGAATACATCATCCTAATATACACTTTTCATGAGGACGTGTCTCTAGTAATCCTCTTTGGACAACTCAGCTCCTTTTGGTGCAAGGTAAATGGTTGTGATAGCTGTTCAGTACTAAACAGGATGAGAACTATGGCTTCTGTGCTGCAAAGACTTATCCACCTGCTTAATTTAATGCACCCATGCATAAATCTTTGCAGGATCAAGGGCCCATTTGAGTAAAACTAGCAGAAGGCATGTTTGCCTGTGGCAGGCACAGAAATAAAATAGAGATAGGTTTGTGCTAGAACTTGTCCAGTTGTATGAGCCAGTTAATTGCTATAGTAATTAACCAAGCTTCTCTTGGAGAAATATTAGTGTACCACCTACCCTTTCATCCTATGATAATTAAATAGGGCAAGAGCACTTCAAAAATAAGTTAACTGTTAATACTTACCCATAAAAAGAGAAGCAGGGATGAGATTTTATCTTCATGTAGTCTATGCCACTGTTTGTGAGATTAAAAAATTGTTGGCTCTGTTATAATTGTTTTACCCTTTAATACCTTGACATACTTACGTATAAATCATAGCAGAATACTTTTGTCTTTTGATGCATAGTTTGCTATCAGCAGAACTTTGCACAGTCATTCACCATGAAATAGACTATATATATGGGCCATTTGCAGAATAATATCTAGTCAAACTAAATGCTCTTGTGTCTATTGTGTTCCTTCTCCTTTCTTAAGGATCTTTATTATTTCCAGGAGATGTGCAGAGAGACTTATCAACCTATCCAGATATTATTTGTTAACAAATAAATGTCTAGAAATGCTGTCATTGTACTAGAAAGAGAGACTGAAGTGGAGAGAATGGTCTTGTGTTAAACTGAAGACTGGGGTGAAATTTTGGCTCCATTGAAATCAATGGTAGTTTTGCCATTGACTGCAGTGGGATCAGGAATTCACTCTGGAGAACTGGGTCCTGCCACAGACTGTGTGACTTTAGCCAAGTCACTTGAAGAGAATTTTGAAGAGAATCTTTAAAAAGGTGAAATTTTAAAAATTGATTTTTATTTTACCTCCTAGATTTTGTTTGTTAACCTTAGAAATATCAGGAATGCAAGTCTAGTCTTCCCTGCTTTTACTGGCACAAGAGATGTGCATTGTGAGCTCTCACATTTTAATGAAAGAAGGAGCTACTGAATCTTTAACAAAGACATTCTTTCTTGCAAGTGTTCATCAGGCATACGTATTAAATAGGTGAAAACAAAATAAAATAAGAACCAAAAAACGTTTAACAGTCTGAGTAAAAATTTCCTCCATTTTGCTCAGCATTGTTATGATGTCATAAATTCACTCATTCTTCAGTTACAGTAGAGTCTTCTAGCACAGGAAAGATCTGAATCTCTTATACACAACTTTTCTAATATGAAAAGCCACCCTTTTAGATTACGGTGTATGAAGAAAGCCTGAAAGCTTTTTTAGAGAATCCAAAATGAGCGCAAGCCTAATTGTACTGTCTTGAACCCAAGCGGTCTGTACATAGGAATCATACAAGATTTCCCACACAGCTCTGACAATTTACAGTCATAAACTGAAAGGTTTTATGATGTGGACACATAGGGATCAGGATAAGAGCATCAAATTCACTTCACTTGTGCTCTGATGAGTTAGAATTAGAACATAGATCTCCAAAATGAAAGACAAATACATTATTCTTCTGCATTATAAAAGATAACCAAGACCCATGTTCTGTTATAATTTGTGTATAAAAAGACAACTAAAACCATATAGTTTGCTACACAAAAAAAAATCAGCTGAAAGTTAATACTATTGTGATTAATGGCAATATGTCATTGCTAAGAGGCATTCACAGAGCAAAGGTAGAGCTAATATATTCATTCATATTAATAAAATATAACAAATAGTGAGATGGCAACTTTCTTTGATTTTTCTTGACTCGATGGATTTAATTTGTTTTGGATAGGATCATTTTTCATCTCTATAATGTTGTTTTATTCTCTCTCTCCTTTACATATTGTACTACGTCTCTAAGGAACCATTCCTCAGTTGGCCTATATCAGTGTTGTTTCATTGAAATCAATGAAGCTGCACTGATTTACATCAGACAAGGATATGGCCCTAAATTCTTATCTTCCTACCTAACTCCAGCATTTCTGATTGTTTCATCAATCATTCCAGGAGGACAGGAGAGCCCTGTTTGTTGTATGGTACTGCCTCACTGCTTTCAAATTCTCTCTCTAGCCCACATACTAGGTTCCCTTTTTTTCTTGTGTCAGAACCTTTCAACCCCACAGCCTTCCCAGCTTCTTGCATCATCTTGGTAGAGCTGAGCTTTAACCATTTATTTCTCCCCTTCATATTGTGACAGATATGACAAGTCCTAGACAAATGTCACTGAATTAAGTTTAAGTATTCTAGGAGTTCTTTGTATTAAAAATGCAAAATGTTATGTACTAATAAGGGATTGTATGTATTTCTATGGGGGAGGGGGACCACAGCCCTCCAGGAACTGTGGGGGCTGATGGCAGATTCACTCAGATTGAAATATCTCCAAAGAATTACCATCACATGGAGGAAAGCTCACATATACTGGTTAAGATTGGATTCTCCAGGGACCAACAGACAAAGAGAAGATTTTTGGTTAAATAGCCTGAATTATAAAACAACACCAAAAAAAGTTCACTTAGAGCCTTCTTTCTGATTCCACAAATAGACAGGACTTCTGGTGTAAGTGGGGGCCACCAATCCTTAGGGAATGCTTGGCAGGTCTTTGGCCCACTGAGGCCACATAAAGACTTAGGGGCTGGTTCTTAGCTGAAGCTGTGATTAGCTTGTGACCACAGCAAAAATCCTGGTGTGGGAATTGAAGGCCTCATGGCTTTGGCTCGAGTTGGGGGGGGAGAGGAGGATCTCTGGTAAGTTTATTAGCATGCATTTTGGTTCTTTTGTTGTTTCAATATTTTTTTCTCTGTAATGCTTTTACCTCAAGAAGAAACACCTGTGTCAAAAGAGCTGGGTGGCAGTTTATAGCTGTTGACTTATAGCAGTCTTTCTTTTGGGGAATGACACAATACAATCAGGGTCCTGTGCTGCCTGGAAATACCCAGGTCAGGGAGGAGAGAGATGCATGTCTCCACCAGAGATAGGGGAAGGCTGAAGAGCCTGGAGCTTATAGTGGGTGCCCTTGTTGAACCATAGAAGGGAAATACAGATGCAGTTGCCTGAAACTGACACATATCCTACCTTTTTATCATAGCAGAAGAGTGAGTGTGCTCGCAAGGTGATTATATGTCCTTGGTGTGTACACACATAGCCCCCAGTGGGTGTTGGCTCCTCCTGTGTTGACTCAGGAAGTAATTCTTAGAGAATGGTGGTGAGATGGGGCAAGGGCATCTCTTCTTCCTACATCTGGGAAAGGAGAGAATGGTATGTACCTGTAGCATCAGCAGCAAGAGGGAGCAGTGTACCCTGTAGCCTTTTCCAGCAATAAACGAATGTGAGGATTTTTGTATAATGAACTTGTGCCTACTATCATTATTTGTGGGAAATGTTAGCTGCTTGTGCTAGCTCACTAATAAGATGACCACAAGTAACAGTATCTTCTATTGTAGATGCAGTGTCTTAGTGTAATTAACCAAGACACCAAACTTTTAGGGCTATAGACTATCCTTGATCTGCAAGGATTGTTCCACACAAGAACTGAAATATGTGACCCTTAGTGTGCAAATGTTCCATGACCTAATCTTATAAATCTTTTGACCATGAAGTATTTCAGGTACAGTTATTTGTAGATCATATTTTTTCAGACTAGTTTAATAAAAGTCAATAACTTGGAATGAAAGTATTTGACAGTTTCAAAAAGAACTCCAGTTGCATTGGTCTGAAAATTAGACACTTACTTTTGGAAGTTCCAGGTATGTGATTCCTTAAATTTTTTGGGGTGAAATGAACATGCCAAAATATTGAAATTAAGGAGTAGCAATGCAGTGAAGTGGAAACAATTTATTGGGGGGGGGGGGGAGGGGGGAAGGACAGGAGGGGTAGTCAGATGTTATTTTAATTATAATAAGTTTCGTTTTAATAATAAACCTGTTTAAAATGAAAGCTGAATATAATACAAAATATGTTAAGGTCTAAACTGCTTATGTCTTAAACCATTTAAATAAAAAAAGATGTGCTGAATCTATGAGCCTGTTGTGACCAGTGCCTGAGAATGCCACTTCAGGGTGGACCGCAAGACACAAGGCAGACACACCCCAAAAACTCGTGGTTTATTCTGTAATTAGATTAGCCAAACCAATAACAAAATGAGCTTATGTAGCACCACACTGGTTAACAAGAAGCCAAAACACAATCCCCTTTAGGCATTCCAACCCGTGGTTCCCATCCGGACAAATTGATCTAATAGAGTGAGAGGTTACTGAAAACCCAATTCACCATCTTGAACATGAAATTCTACTAATACCAAAGGATCAGACTCTTACTCCCAGGTCAATATATATTTCAGATCTTACCCAAACATTATGCTATCAGCCAATCCTTAGTAAATAACTAACGTTTTTTCTTTTTTATTAATAAAATGAGTTATTAAATGGTTAAAAGAACCATATACATCACAAATGATTGCAGAGTCCTTGAATCAGAATTGCAGCATTGATAGTGAGTTTGCTGGTTTACACAAAAGTCTCTCTGGAATCATTCCAAAGGGTAGAATCCAAATGGCATCTTAGATGTAGAGTCTGAGTTTTTCCATGCATTTCCCAGGGTATTTCAAGTAACTACTTGGAAGAGCTCAGTCCCATGGCTTAAACTTTCCCAGTTTAAAGTTCAGCAGACTAGAGACAGCAGGATCAGGCCTGAGGTTTCTCTTTTATGGCTGAAACAGGCTGTCAAGTGTTTTGAGCACAGCATGTGGCTGCAGATCCTTCTATGTTGAGCACAAACTGACCCATCACGTTGAGGTTAGCATCCCATTTCCTATGCATACACAGGTATGCTACACTGGTTTACATACAGGAACTGCCAGTCATTCATTATGACAGGGATAGATAAAGCTGAAGACAATATAGATAATATTACCAGTTTCCTGCAGTGTCTCATCTTTGAATTTCAGGTTATCGGAACACAGTTGCATACATAATGTAAAGGTAATTAAGACTTGAAAGGGACTTAGCATCTACAAGCTAATTTAATTACATTGGTAACAATCCTAATAGGATATAGGTACATATAGACCAACACATTTAGCATCTCCCTGGATTCCTATTACTGCTAGTGAACAGGTTAGTGATTGCTGGTCTACTTACATCTCTTTGATATTCACACACACACACACACACACACGTATTGTCCTGATTACAATTGCAATGCCCTTTGTTAAGTTGTTGTTGGTCATGCACCGGTTAGCCAGCATAACACCTGTAACAAAAACTGAGTTAAAAACTGTTTTTTATATAAAGAATCAGGGGAACATCATCTAACTTTTGAGGTCAAACTTTATAAATATTGCACAACTTGGTCATGTATTAAGGGCTTGATCCTCTGGGGGGACCCAGAGGCTGTGCTAGTGAGTGCAAGAGACTGGCAAAGTCATTGGAACCGGGCCTCTGACTCCAGGAGACACCATCCTGTATCTCAACAGGGTCATCCACTGAGCCCAACTGCATGGAATCATATCCCTATTTTACAGCTTCTCCCTACCTGAGCTCTGATTGAATCAGTACTCAAATTATGAATATTTCTGACACCACCCACCATGGAAACTTAATCTCCAGCTCATGGAAAAACACTGATCTGCCCAGTAACTACTATTCCTGGCTTCTGGGCACTTCAAGAAAATGGCATTACTCTGTCTCCTTGCATATGTACACAGACAGGGATTCAAACATACAGAAATCCATTAATTTTACTGCCCCCCACTCTCTAAAGAAAGAAAATATTGCAGTGCAAAGGGCAGGTGGGTTATACAAGCAGAAGTCCAGGTTGTTTTTAGTTCTTTTGTGTTTCTGGGAATAAAGGTGGGGGAGATACGTAACAAAGGGAGAAGGAGCAGCATGTGCAACCAAAAAGGAACAACACTGGTGTCAAAGCAGGATACTGTGGGAAGAAGGGACAATATTCTTCAGTGTGTGGCCTCTAATGTTGATTTCAGCACCTGGGAACTGGAGAGGGGGAAACAAAAAAACCCCCCAACCTGCCATGGCTGCAAGTCATCAGATAAAAAACCTTATGTGGGAATATTTTCAAGAAATTCCTGCACCTCTTAGTAAAAAAGCAAGAAGTGCCAAATGTAGAGTTTGATAAAAAGATGCGAGGCCTGGTTGTCGGAATGAATCAACATTATAAAAAATGCTCCTCAGAAGCCAAGATTTTTGAAGATGTAGACACACCTGAACAATGCAAATCAACTGGAGATTAGACTTATTTTTGCTCCATTCTTAAGGCCTGCCTATCAGGCCTCACTATGCTGGTAAATGATCACAAATTTATGACAATAATCAAGTTTTTTGGGTGGGTTACTTATGAATTTGAATTTTTTTTTGTTCAAAATATAATTGATGTTTGTGGGAGTAATTATCAATTACATTTTTACTATTATTGTTGGACTTCTAAAATGATTTTTATTGTTCAATATAATCAAACAGGTGAAGATTTCCTGTTTAAAAGTAAAGTTTTATTAGGCATTTATGAATTTTAATATTTAAAAAAATGTCAAGTTGTTTGGTGTGTTGCTGGAAATAAGGGTTTAAATTTATTTAGATAATCCCTTTGATTTGTTTATTGTTCTCCCTGTAAAACTGGTTTAGAATAATTATAACTTTTTTTTTTTTTTTAAAGCAGCACACTGAGTAATACACAGTAAGCGAGTGTGACCTTTCGCCATTTTGTTCAGGGTCCATTTTTAGGCATATGGGGTTGTGACCGTCCATCATCTGCAATGTCTAAAACGTCAAAGTCATCTGTTGGTACCACCAGCAGTTCTGCAATGAAATATATCACAGACAGTAAGTTACCTTTAACAGAAAAAAACCCAGCCAAACTAAGAGACTTGTCTTCATCATTCAGTAAAGCTACAGATGAGTTTGTAATCAGGACCATCAAATTCCAGCAAGATTCCATAGTTGAAGAAATAGCTACGTTTCTTTATGCAACAAATTCTCTCTTTTGGCCTGTTCAGAGAAAACATTTCATTGATCTGATTCAATCAATACAACCAGATTACACTCGCCCAGGCAGAGCAGACATTGCCAGCAGGTTGCTGGATACAATGTTCGAGAAGGCAATTAAACAGTGCACAAAAAACATTGACAGGAAATTTGCTAGTCTGAGCCTTGATGGGTGAAGCACTGTATACAATGATCCAGTAATATGTGCTTGTGTGACAACAAGAGATGGGTTGTCTAACTTACAGAAAGAATTGATACATCAGGAAATGCCCATACAGCAGAATATTTAAAAGTAGCAGTAAAAGCTATAACAAGCTGTGAACAAAAATTCAAGTGACTAGCTTTGTCCCAAACAATGCTGCAAATGTAGCAAAGATGAAAAGAAATCTAGAAGAAGATAAAGCAATCCTGAAACTCATAACATATGGCTGCAGTGCTTATTTGATGATCTTTTAGCCAAAAACTTAAGTACAGCTCCAAGAATAAAGGAAAATGTTGCTGAAATTGCGAAATACTCCCATAATACCTGCTTTGCTTCAGCTTCACTGAAGAAAGCAGGAGAATCCAAACTAATTCTCCCTCAATATGTATGATGGAATTCAGAGATAGACTTTTCTGAACTATTTATTAAAAACTGGCTTATTCTGATGAAAATTTGTGAAGAAAATGGTGACAAAATAGATGGAACTAAATAGTCAACATTGGACTAAAGAAATGTAGAACATAGGGTTCAGTATATTCAGCCTATTTCTGCAGCCTTGGACCAACTACAGAAAGATTGCTGCTGTATTGCTGATGCTGTTGAATTTGGAAAGAACTTCAAGATAATCTAGAAGAAAAATACCCAACAACAATGTTGAATTTCAGGCAGCAAAGAAGCAGATGAATCAAACACTTGGAGTCCAACTTATTTTCTTCCCAGTACTTTCAACTTAAAGTACCAGAGTAACCAGTAACTGCTGAAGAAGAACATGCTGTTATGACATGGTGTCAGGGGGTAGGTACCCACCGTCTCCCTTTGGGGGTTGGATAGTCCAGAATGCAAGGCAGTATGGCCCAATGGCCAGAGTCAGTATCCCTGCCTGGGCCCTCAGGCAGGGTGGGGTAAGGCAAACAGTCTATAGTTGCTATAGTTGGGGTTCATGCACCTCTGCAGTCAGAACCTCAGGCAGGGTGTCCCTTTTACCCCAAGAAGAGTGGCAAGGAGGGTTAGGTGGATGCAGACCCACCCATCTCTACCACATCCCAGCCCAGGGCCCTGTCCGTGACAGTGGTGGTCATCATCCCCGCCATCGGGGATCCCACCACAACACACAGGCCTATCTTGGGCAGGAGATACCACTCACTCCATCCCCCCCGCTACTTCCTACCATGTCTTCAGGTGCTGTTGTCCAAGTCTCATCGGGGCCTTTGGGTTCTCTAGTATCTCTGAGCATCTGGTTCCAGGCAGTCAGCTGTGGGCAGCAGGTATCCGGGGCCTCTGATTCCCCCTGCTTGTGGCTGAAACAGCTCCCTGCTTGGAGCCTCCACTAAGCATCCTTCCTCCCCAAATGAACGGGACTGCTCTCTTTTATACTGAGACTGGAGCTGGAGTACACCCCACATGGTTTAAGGGGTGGGACTTCCTCCACCCATAATGCAGGGTCAACTCCCTTGTCTAGTGTGGGATAGGTACCACCCACGAGCATCTAAAAATTACCCATCAGGCATGCAACCCATAATAAATTTCAGAGTTGGAGGTGAACCATTCATTCAGTACATGTCTGATGATGATGATATTTTAAAGAGAAAAAAACAAAAAAAACAAAAAAAACAAAAAAAACCACACACTACTGTATTGGTGGAAGTCACCAGCTAAGCACCTGGAACCAGAGTTTTTTGAAGTGCTAAACCAGATTTTGACAGCAGTAGCCTCTTCCTAGGCACAGAAAACATTTTCTTCATTTAGACTAATTCATTCAAATTGCTTGAGAGGTGAAGAAACAGGCATACTTCTCTCTCTCTTCCATCTATTAATAAAAACAAGGAAGGAGAGGATGAGATCAACTAGTTTTAAAAGTTTGAAGAACAGCCTAAGTAACTTAGGACATGCCTTATATTCAAGAGGCTTAGGGGATAGGAACTTAAGCTCCAGTCACTTTCAATTACACATGGTTGAAAATGTTCCCAGGCTGATCAGAAATCAGTGTAATTCACTGATTAAGTTAATTGCTCTATTCCTTTAATAAATAATTTGTAAATGTGAAACAAGTGTATATATCCAAAACTTTTAAGGAAGCAAAAAGTACCAAATCTAGTATAAAAAGTCTCCATGTAGTTGTAAATCAAAATATTTTAATGGTTATGCACCTTTCTTTAGACTGAATAACCAAGGGAAAGTTTATTAACATTGATGATTTAAAAATCAAGGTTTTCCATTTGGAGATTTAAATCGCTGATTTAAATCAATCCACCCTGCAATGCTGATCCAACCATGCCAAGGGTCTTTTCTTCCTTTGCACACTATATTTCCATTGTAGCTTATAATGACATCTTTCACCAAAGGCCACCGCTGGGTACAAGTGTTAATATCGCACTGAAACTTGATGGAGAGTTTAAGATCCTGCAATGAGTTTTGCACTGGCAGACTCCTGCATCCATGTGGTGTCCCATTGGTGGGCCAAGTGGGGTCTAAGTGGGTAGAATGTTGTGTCTATTGGGACTATGATTGGGACACTAGGCTTAACACTGTTGAAGATAAAGGCTGGTCTACACTGGAAACTTACAGTGGCGTAGCTAATTCTCTCAGGAGTGTGAATATTTCACACCCTTGAGCAGTGTAGTTAAGCCAACCTAAATCCCTATGTACACAGCACTAGGTCAATGGAAGAATTTTTTTTGATGACTTAGCTACCACCTCTCAGGGAGGTGGATTAACTACAACAATGGGAAAACCCCTCCCATCATTGTAGTGCTTCAGTTGCAGACTCTCACTAACAGTGGTGTGACAGCTGTACTATTGCAGTATTGATAGTGAAGACGTAGCCTTAGTTAAGCAGGGAAATACAGCAACCTTCAGAAGCAGATGCATTACACCTTTGTAAGGCGTCAATTTCCCAACCTGGGAGTCCAACAGCTCAGTTTGCCTGCCTGGGGCAAGCACTGAGCTTCCCTCAGCACTACAGGGGAAGTGCTCTTCCCTGGCTGACGCCCCATCCAGCAGGCATTGTAGCAAGTTCTGTGCAGCTCCACATATGACATTTTATGTAAGTGTGCTAATTTGCTTAATTGCAACTAATTAATGTGACTGAACTCTGGCTTTAAAATCATTAGCATTAGTGCTTGTGCAGTCTTGTTAGGCGTATCTACAGGGCAACAACCCAGCAAGCTTCCCTCACACCCTGCCCTGCCAGCATGCCTTATCCTTAAGGTGTGGAGAACTACTTCTCAGCTCACAGAGGGAGTTTCAGCCTCCATGGCTCTCAGAGTGCTGGGTCTCTCTGCCACGTCTACCACTTAGTGCACAGTGTGATGGTGAGTTTGTGATGTGGGAGCTGGAACTGAGCCCCAAACCCATTGCATGTCAGAGCGCCTAAACATCCATTAGATGGGCACAGTTTTTAATCCCTGCAGAGCTGGGCTAGATTCTCATAGGTGACCTAACAGGCAGAAGGCTCTTTACCTCATTAGCAGTACCTTGAGGCAACCAGTCCCCTAATGAGTGCTAATGTTACACCTTTGAGAATGAGGCTCTCTTTCAGGGAAGATAAGTTATTAAATCGAGTTCTGACCTTTTCTGGAGCTTACACAGGCAGGGCCTTCCACTCTCTGAACACACAAGCAGCATCTCCTACATAGTGCTCTCAGTAATTTCACACAGGGCCGGTAATATGTGCCCATCATTTTCTTAAAGAAACAGCTCCCACTAACCAAAGTACCAACGCTAAACCTGCAACAATAAATCAAATATTAACAGAATACACACATTCACCTCTTAAAACCATTGTTTTGCAATATAAAACCATTTCAACAATTATTCCATGCTCTTCAGTTTAACTTCCGTGTATTTTTCCCCTGCAATATGGGTCATCAGCAAAGTTTGAATCCCCAAATTTCAGATGCACAGAAGACTTGAGCTGTAACTGGAGTGGGCAAGCACCTTGTGAGGGTCTATTTGGAGCAGCTCCTAAAGGAAGAGACAACATATTATCTCACTGTGTACAAGGATTCCTGGAGTCTACTCTTGGTTCTGGGAGCAGAGTATTGTCTAGTAGCTAGACATGGTATAGCTGAGTGTAGCACACTGTTTGCATCACCTGCAGGGAATGAACCTAGGATCTCTGAGCACGAGCCCAAATCTACCACTTGAGCTAAAGGACAATGCAAACTAACAATGGAGATAGCTGCAGACTCAAATCTTTATTTCTTAGTGTGGGTTAGATTGCAATTAATGTGTCCCATTTCTTCTGAAAGGCAGTGTGGCAAATTAAGGGCTTGTCTTCACTTACCTTGGAGATTCGGCAGCAGTCAACTGGAGTTACGCGAACTACGCAGAAAACTTGCATAACTCCCGTCAGCTTCTGTGCTTCTGTTCTGTGTGCTGTCTTCACTGCGCTGCGCCGACAGGAGCCGTTGACGCAGTGCTTCTCCACTTGAGAAGGTGGACTTAAGTCAATTTCTGGATCAACTGAGAGGGTCTTCACTGACCGCTCAGTCGATCTGATGGTGGTGAATTTGCCACCGTCAGTGAAGACATAGCTTGTCTGTCACATTAGACACCTGGGTTTTAGTCTGTTTTACCT
This sequence comes from Emydura macquarii macquarii, assembly GCF_026122565.2. Lineage (NCBI taxonomy): Eukaryota > Metazoa > Chordata > Testudines > Chelidae > Emydura > Emydura macquarii. The sequence goes on along the minus strand of NW_027132559.1, from coordinate 39,258,213 downwards.
GCGTGGACTTGGTCCAGCCACTGTTATCTGTAAAATGGGTAATTGAAAGTAAGTTACTTCCCTTAAGGTGGTTGTCTGAGGCCTATGTACACCGAGGGTCAGATTCTCTAGCTGGGCAGTCCAGTTTAGGTCCATGTCCCTTTGCTCAGGGTGAGTGTAATGTGATACAAACACTTAAGCACAGATGCATCCTTGCTTTCTGCAAGCCGGTGAAGTGAAGACGACACATACTTCCCCTTCTTCCTTCAGGTTGTTCACTGATCCTGACTCTCTCACTGTGTTACAACAGGTGTTGCTTGCCACCTGCAGTCACACAACTCATACGCTTCCTGAATTCAGTCCCCTCTGTCTTAAAGGGCTGAGATTTGAGACAGTATAGGGATGTGTACATGTGCCTCAGGACCAACAGTTTGGTTAATGAGATGTGATATACACAGAAATATTAAGACCAGTCAGTAGAAGAGCAGGTAATACAATCTATGGGCTCCTGGCTCATACTTTCCCCCATTGTGCGGGGAAGGGGCTCAAAATGTGCAACACTTACCAGTTGTGTGGGACTGCATTGCCAGATTTGCAAAATACATGTCTCATGTGATACTTGGCAGGCTGAGTAAGGGATGTTTCTTTACAGGGAAGTGCAGTCCAGCATATTGGGATGAAGATTTTCTTCCCTTCAGCTGGTGATGGGATTCTCTGCTTTGCTGGGAAAGTCTCCAAAATGGGGACAATTCCCCAAATATGTCCAGATGGGGGACTGGGTAGAGAAGTGTTCCCATTAGGCTCAAGCTGAACTGAGCAGGAGTCCCCTATCTGGATATTGCAAAAAATTGAGGGAGTTGTGGCAGTAGCTCCCATCCACAAAGACAGATGTGTTGTTTTTAAAAAGGTGGGATGGGGGCTAGTCTCCCATTTTAACCTCCCACTTAGTCCATGCAAGGGGACTACTACAGCCCTAAAACTGCTTGCTGCTCAACCACAGTGTACAAAGGAGGGCAGAGGTGTGAGTAGCACTGATGTGGGATAGGGAGCTCATTAAACGGGAGTTCTCTGGTTTCTGAACAGCTCCAATTCCCTTTCAGTGAAAATCCTTTTCAGTGGATTGCACTTTGTTTGGCCCTTACACCTAGGCTGACTGTCCTTTGAACAGGTTAACCCAGAGTACAGCTCCTATGCATGACTTTTTGGGACCACCTGTAACATGGAGCCTGAGCCTGGCCCTAAACAGGGAAATAAGTCAGTCAACATAAGAATGGCCATACAGGGTCAGATCAATGGTCCATCTAGCCCAGTATCCTGTCTTCTGACAGTGGCCAATGCCAGGTGCTTCAGATAGAATGAACAGAACAAATCAATTATCAAGTGATTTATCCTCTGTCATCCAGTCCCACCTTCTAGCTGTCAGATGTTTAGGGATACCCAAAGCATGGGTTTTCATCCCTCCCCATCTTGGCTAATAATCATTGATAGACCTATCCTCCATGAATTTATCTAATTCTTTTTTGAACCCAGTTATACTTTTGGCCTTCAGAGCATCCTTTGACAAAAAAGTGTTCCACGGTTTGTGGCTTGTGTGAAGAAGTGCTTCCTTTTGTTAGTTTTAAACCTGCTGCCTAGTCATTTCAGTGGATGACCCCTGGTTCTTTTGTTAAGTAAAGTGGTTACACTTCCTTATTTACTTTCTCAACACCATTCATGATTTTATAGACCTCTATCATATCCCCCCTTAGTCATCTTTTTTGACAAGATCACTAGTCCCACTCTCTTTAATCTGTCCTCATATGGAAGCTTAATCATTTTTGTTGCCCTTTTCTGTACCTATTCCATTTCAAATATATCTTTTTTGAGTTTGGGGTGAACAAAACTTCATGCAGTATTCAAGGTACTGTTGTACCATAGATTTATATAGTGGGATTATGATATTTTCTGTCTTATTATTGATCCTTTTCCTAATTGTTCCCAACAGTTCTAGGCAGTTGATCTTATGAGGAGTTAAGGGTTACTATTTCTATAGGATGTTGAGCTTTGTTCATCTTAAGCAACAATTCCAGGCTCAGTAGCAGGTTTCTAGATATGCTGGATTATTCTCAGAAATTGATCCAAGTCTCTTCTCAGTCTACTGTTCTTTGCTTTAACAAAAGTTTGCAAAAAAACGTTTCACATATTATGTGTATAACAAGAAATTTTGTTTCCCCCTCAATAGTTATTTATATGATAGGATCTTTACTCAGGCAAAAGTCTAACGAAATCAATGAAAGTTTTGGTTGAGTCAGGACAAGTAAACCTGAGTAAAAGCATCAGGATTTGGCCCATGAATTTTACAGTAGAAAACTTAGTTCATCATTAGAAGACTGAAATTGATGTGATAAGTTTACAGTATTAAAATCAATGAGCCACCAGGGTGAAGCATTCAGTAGTCACAGATGTTATCAGTTAACATCTTATTTCCTGACACAGGACATTACTATGAAAATGCTAAGGTGATGCTCAATAAATCATTCAAATTACTCAGTATTGTACATCATATCTATCAGTTTTACCTGTTAGGGCAAAGTTTGATCTCAGTTGTCCACCAGTAAGAGTTCCTCCACTAAAGTCAAGGAGCCTGTCACAGGACTGGTATGCCCTGTCACAGGCATCAGGTTGCATGAGCTGAGAAGGCAGGGAAAAGCCATAGGGCCAGAGTCAACAGAGCAGCCCTCCCGGGGTCAGGGCAGCAGGGCCTAGCAACCCTTTGGGGTAGTAGGGCACCACCTAGTGCCCAGTACCCAGGATAGGGGGGTTGGGGCCCTCCCTGCTCCTCCAAGTCCCAGCCCAGGGCCCTGTCAGTGTGGAGCACACCCCCAAATCAGCAGGGATCCTCACAAAACATGCTGATTGGTTCCCCACCTCTCCCACCATAGCACTGTTCAAGTCCTACCCTGTCTTCCATGGCAACAATCCATGATTCTCTGGGGCTTCTGGTGTCCCCAGACAGTGTAGCTCCTGGCAGCTCATTCCCTTCTCTGGGTTCACCTGACCACCTGGGATCCACCTGAGGTTCAGCATGGCTTAGTGCTGGTGTCTGAGTCTGCAGCAGCTCCCCCACACAGGAAGCTGAGAGTCTGTATCTTTTCACTTCAGCAACCTGCCCAAACTGAGCTCAGTTGCTTCTTTTTATACTTGGCTTCCAGGCTGAGCATGCCTAGCAAAGGCAGAGGGGTGTGGCCTCCTCAACCTCTAATGCATCTTTAACCTTCTCTAGACCAGGGCAGGACTAGTTAGCCCTGTCATAGAGACATCAGATTCGTTGGGGTTTTTTTCTGACTCAAAAGCGATTGATACATATAGAAGACTGATTATTGCAGACAGAGGTTGTAAAACAAAGCCATTTTTGAGTAATTAGAGTACAAAAAGGCATCTTAAAATAAAAATATTTATTATCTGAATACTGGTAACTCAGAAAGAACCACACTAAATTTTGTCAAATTTGGTAAAGCTAATTTATTCTCAGACCGGGACTGCACCTGGTAAGTTTCAACTGAGGGGATAATTTTTGCTAGTTATGATTTAGTCTCCATTTTAATTAATGTGGTGGTAATTAGTAGCTACATAACATCATAGAACAGATGATGGAAAGGAAACAAAATCCTCATGTTAGTTCCTTTTACTTATAGTAAAAGCCTAAATAGCTAATATTCTATTTCAAAATCTAAATTTAATTTTATTATGTGTTTTGGCAACTGTGAGTTTTAACATATATATATACCTTAAATATACCGTTCAATCAAAGGGGCAAGTAAAACTTTATTGTGCTGAAGAAACTGCAACTCTATAGCCTGTCATCCATTTCTTTCCTTCTTTATTCACTCTCTTGTTTTGTATGTGAGAGAAAAGAATGGTACTTTGAAGCCAGAGAGGATTTTTTGCACCGTCTACAGTTTATAATCATGTCAAGCATATTTCAAATATTTGCAATCTTTTAATCATTAAAATGAATCGTAAATGGGTTTTACAAATTTGATAGTAGAATAAGTCTTCCAAATTTGTTTCCAGCAAAGTATGTTAGCATTTTTTACAAGCTTTGGATACATGAGCAATTTTTTGTTTAGGAGAGAGATTATCATGTTCCTTACATTAAGTTTTGTTCTGCTTTCCAGCTATTACACATAGCAATTCAGACCTATAATACTGGTTTTTGCAAGGCACTAACATGTATCAGGCAAAATCTTGCAGTCTTTACTTAGACGTGCTCTTATTGGAGTCAGATAAGTTTGGTTGATTAAAGATTTAATTAGGCAAACTTATCTGACTCCAATGCTAAACCTGATTAAAGGGTTAGGATTGTAGGTAAGGACATATTTTCTTCTGGAGTAAAATTACAACGCACCATTGAATTTATGGAACTATGGTGATTTACCCTGGTTATGAGTTTGGCTGATTGTGTCTAAAATAGCCAATAATAATTTGGTGCGTGGAAAAAAAATTCCAGGTATCCCACCTGCCTCTTAGTCTTCCTATCTTTTGTGGCTGTGCATTTACAATCACTTAAAAAAAAAAAAAAGCGTAGCCCCCCCCCCTCTCCATGCCTCTGTTGCTGTGTGAAAGCCCTTACTGGAAATCCACTTGACAGCTCCAGTCATATAATAGCCACAGGATCTTTATAATAAAGAAAATATAGGCCTAGATCCTCAACGAGTGTAAGTTGGAGTAGTTCCTCTGAAGTCAATGGAGATATACCAGTTTACAGCAGTTGAGGATCTGGACTGTAATGCAGAGGGGCAGGGCATATGTCGGCCATTCTTACACAGGGAAAATTCCTACTGAAGTCAATGGGAATAAAGACTTAGAGGCTCAGGCCTATCATTAGAAAGCTGCTGACTATTCAGCAGTCTCTCAACCTGGCAATGGCTTTTGACGCCAATGAAGTTTTGAGAAGGACTGGTTTCCTAATGCAATCCAAGTTTTAGAAACATGGCATTTATTTTTATTCTCTGCTGAAGCCTAGTGTGTTACAGTACACTACACCTGATTCTGTTGCTTCAGAATCGGATTAAATGTAACTATCAGCTAGTATGACTAAAACCAACATGAGGCATGTAATGAATTGGCTTGTATGTATACCTTTGCCTTATACTAGATATGAGATCAGAATTATTCAACTTCCAGCCACAGAAGGAGCTACTGAAGTTATTTCTTTCTGGTTAGAAGCCTGCTCTTTTGGACCCAAAAGACTCAAGTGCTATTTCTCCTGTTGCATGTGTGAAGTTAGGTAATATTATACTACAGCCACAGATCATTGTAAGTTGGTATTAGACAATTGCAGAGAAATCCTATGAACTCTATATCTTATCCCAAGCTCAAAGATGGGCTGTGCCATAGCCAAGGGAGAATGTAACTTTTGCAGGCTTGTGTGTATCACTGCCCTGGTCTCATTCAAATGTTTGCTAGTTTACTTCTGGCTCCGTTAGAGTTTGTCCTTCAGCTCCATAAGTAGAGGTCTGAGCTGGTGAAGCCGAAAGTCAATAATTCTATGCCAGTTACATAGGAATTGCCATACCAGGACCCAAAGTCCAGCTAGTCTGCTTCTCTAATTGGTGGAATCCCATTTGGAGTTCATGTATATGCCTGGAATGATTCTTCTTTCAACTCAGATCTCCACTCAGAACTTTTATTTTCTTGAGGACTCAAGGATTAGAAGGCAAGAACATGAATCACAGTGGGCTTAAAGAACAAATAAGAAGAATGATTTTGGGAGTGGTATGTGCAATGCCTTGGTTGCCAACCTGTGGTCATTGATCACCCCACAGAGATTTAACTACTCCGTGGTGCTGTTCACCTGAGTTGTTATTTCAAACAGCAGTGTGCTATGCAGATTTGGGCATTAGCACCATGGTTGCCAACCTGTGGTCAATGATCACTGCTGATCCACAGAGATTTAACTACTCCGTGGTGCTGTTCACCTGAGTTCCAGAGACTAAATTACACATAAAAAAAATTAAAGCTGGTTAATGATTTTTAAATTATAACAAAATAGGTGAATAAATATCAGTGACATTCACTAATTTTTTCAGTTTTATTTTTTAAATCAACTATTGATCTGGTCAACATTTTTCATGTTTTAAGACACGGGAGACTTTTTATTAATTTCACTTTCCCCCTTTATCCCTCCAAGTCAGCTCTTTCCCATGCAAACATTTGCTGTAGTGTCCACAAGAATGTTATGCAGTTGAGAATAAGAGAGGATGTGGCCCTCACAATTATGAATAAAATCATACACAGTCATACACTGGAAGGGAGGTGACCATGAGGCAATCTCTCTGCCTCCAGTTCAGCAAGGTTCTTAAGCACATGCATAACTTTAAATATGTGCAGAGGATGAGGGATGGTGTAGTAAGTCAGGGATTAGCCTGGCACTTGGCAGACCAGGGCCAAGTCCCTGCTGTACGAGACTTCCTCTGTGACTGTGGCTGAGCCACTTAGTTCTTCTAAACCTTGCTTTTCCACCTGTAAAATGGAGATAATAGCACTGCCTTACCTCACAGGAATTTGAGAGGCTACATACATTAAATATTATAAGGAGCCCAGATACTCTGGTAATAGAGGCCACATGTACCTAGAACAGAAGAGACTGGTACCATGTGGAGAGTTATGCAGGTCCTAAAAACCTTGCTGAATCAGACCTTCTGTTAAGATATGGTCCAGACTATGAAAATACCCAAGCATTCCTGCCTACGTCACTGCACTGGTTTAGATCAAATAGAAGGTTATTAGAGGAAAGAGGACAAAGATGTTTTAATACTAGTCCTCCTCCCTGCTATAGTTCCAAGTCTTCTAGCCTTCCTTTTCCATTTCTTAAATGGTGTCACTCCCTGAAGCCGTTTTCCTCTGCAAAGTCAGCTCCATCCTCATTCATCTCACTCTCCACATGTTGCCCGCTTTCCCTGGAGCACGTAGAAGAGCATCGCTCATTCAGTTCAAGCACTAGAAAAGCACTTTCAAAATACCCATAGTAACTGCTACCTCTTGGCATCAGTTTAATCAAATTCTTACTTCAGAAGACAGAGGAACCAGAAAAAAGAGGATAATGGAATATCTTCTGTGAGCTCCAGCGGAGATGAGCTTGAATGCAGTGCTTGCTCTCAGTACTGCAGCTGATGTTGTGATTAATGTAGCATCACATGTTAAAAAACCGTGAAAAAATACCTGCTTCTATGATACCAGCATTCTCAAATTCTGGTACCGAGTAGTTAGGCTTGAGAACAGTACTCATGAAGCTGTTGGCATCACAGATAGTTAACTTATTGAATTGGGGTATGAAGGATTTTTGTATCAACAGCATTTTTGTATGAACACCCACACAGAGCAGGTTCCAGCAATTGAGGAGAATTTAAAAATCTCTCTTCGAAAGAAATTTTTAGTACAAATCACCCATGAGATTACAGTTGTTATATTCCAAAGCTTCATTTTGCTAGTCATGTTTCCCCTCCGTGCAATTTCTGTAAAAAGTTGAATGAAATTTGACTGATGACTTTGGAGTTAGCCTCAATTTGGATTTCAATTTACTGATTCCTACTGGGTTTTTTAAGAGGACACCAGCACACTTTTATTGCAGACTTTTTCCACTAAGGGTATGACTGCATATCATCAAGGATGCTTAAATGACACTGGCTGTGCTGTGGTTCCTAGAGCAGAGCAAGTACTGCAGCAAATTTAAACAGCCCTAGGGGGTATGTGGAGACAGTAGTCAGACAACCATCCTCACATGTGTGTGGGAGTCCCAATAACTTCATTAGGAAGGCCACATTTTGTCTCCTACTTCTGAGACTAGAGCTCCATTAGCTGTCTTCCATCAAGCTAGAAGAGATAGCCTGCACAATCTTTATTAATGCTATATTCCCATTCTCTTCCAAGTACTTAAAGATCTGTGTAAAGGGCCTTCCTTTATAAATGAAACTTCACATTAATAATCCATCACACTAGAAGTGTCTACTAAGGGCTTAACGACCGTCTTGGTACTTGCCTTTTCTGTTCTTCATTTTGACTCAGCAAGCTGTGATGCGCACTAGCAGACACTTGCTAACCAAAAAAATGATCCCCAGGAAATAGGAATTAGTTATATTCATTCCCCTCCCATCATAACTGAATGCCTGGGTTGTGTATTGGACTGTGCACTTTTTTGTGTCACTCTTTCTTTGTAACCTCCCCATCTCGCTCTTCCTTCCCAGCATCCCTCACAGTACAAAGAGAGCATATTCATGCGGAGTGTCTGATGGATAATGTGTTCCTGCATGTGGTAAATTGTTTTCTCTCTAAAAATCTATCAGTGTTACTGGAGACAGGTAGTGTTTACTAAAGAGCGAATGCAAATTTGGTTTCAAGATCCAGAAATATGGATGCCAATCACAATTTTTTGAGAATACTTAAGAGGCAAAAAGAGAGCGTTAAGTAGTGACTCTGAAATAATAGTTCATTAAGGTTTTTCAGCTCCAATATAGTGAGTACAATATTTTTTCCCCCTCCTTTCAAAAAAGCTTTAAAAAAGTTAAACCAGTCACAGTAAAAGTGCTTTACTAGTTACCAGGAATAAAGTAAACCTTTCCATAACAACTATTCAACTTAAAATAACCTCATTATAGACCCAGAAGGCCAAATTCTGTTCTTAGATGCTCAGGTGACCTTACCGTACATTCTCACTGGTGTAATTAAGTGCAGAATTTGATCTATGATAGACTCCTAGACTCATAGCCTATAAGGTCAGGCCTCCTACACAACGCAGGTCATAGATCTTCACCACCCAGCCATCCCTATCAGGGGAGGTTGGAGCCCTGCACCCGAGGGCAGAACTGGCCATATTTACTGAAGAAAGGAGAGAGTGCGAAAATGCTTTGTTGCCATAGAGAGCGAGAGGGAGGGAAAGATACTGAATCTCTTCCCTGTTTCAGAACAGAAAACCCTGTTTCAATCCAATTTTAAGTTGTTTTCTGGTAAAAGAGTGGTCTCCCTCTGAGTTTCAGCTAGTGAAAATCAGGGAAGACATCATCTAGGCTTCAGATTCGAGGTAAAAAGGAGTCTAAAATATTGATAACATTTTATTTATGCCTATACAATGACTGAAATTTTTAAGGTCGTAGGTAAACAGCTCTCATAAGGTGCACCATATAAGTGACCTGTGTTGGTGGCGTTCTCAGTCTTGCAGCTCTTTTGAAGTTAGATGTCCTCTTCCCGTATAATATGCAGCTCACAGAAACATTGTTTGAGTTTCATAAAGAGTCTCGTAGAGAAGATATGCTTTGTTGGAGAAAAGCTCAGCTGTCACGGTTTTTTGTACTATTGCTCAGAAATATCAATGATACAAGGTCTCATTCTGCCATCTGATTGATTTTTCTGCTTAAGAAAACAAAACAATTTCCCCAAATATTGGCTCTGAAGTGGTCATATTTAAAGACGTGTCAGGGAAGTAATTGCATTTTTAAAACGTAAAAAAGTTACAAATTTGTGCCTGTGTTATTTCTTTTGGTTTTTTGGAAAGATTAGAAACAGAACACAAGATGTACCTGGCAGACAGACAAGTCATTGTAATACAGGATACATGGTGCTGCATTTCACTTTAAATCAGGAACTAAAATGTACCATTTTTGGACTAGATAATAGATTCCATTTGGCTATGGAATTTATCCCATGCACGAAGAAACCTTTGCCAACTCTTTCTGTAGTCAATAAGATATGTAATTGGATCTCACTTTCCAAAATTTCCCTCCCCCTTTTCAAAAAAAAAAAAAAAAAAAAAAGTAAGATGCTGGGGAAAAGATCCAGATGCTTGAAAATGAAGACAAATAAAAGGGATATTTTAGAAGTCATAATAAAATCTATGAGAAATATTGCTAGCACAGTATTGCAAATTACATTTTCAAAATATGTATCATGGTGCCAAGTACCGTCTTGTCTGCTTTCAAGACGGAGAGATCTCAAATCCCTGCAGATAGAAGTAAGAGCTCAGAATTTGGAAAACTATATAGAATAAGTTGCATTAACCCTGCAAGGCAAGAAGGCTCACATCTCCACTGTGTGCTAAGAGGAAAGGTGTGGGAAATATATGCGCCATGACGTACAGATTCTCATTTCCTGAGGACAATGCTCCCAGTGGCATATAGGCTGATTTTTTTACCCCATTAGATCCAGATACACAAAGGCATTCAGGTGCCTATTGGGATTTTCAAAAGTGTATAAAGAAGTTAAGGCTACTAAATCCTTGACTTTCAAAGGGAGTTCAGTGTCTATCCTGCTTAGGCACTTTTCCCACGCCCACTAGGTGCCCAAATATCTTTGAAAAAAATCTAGCTCTAAGTCTTTTATTAACCCTGATAGATCTCTGTAGCTAACCTCACCAGCTATGTCACTGTTCACGCCAGGCCAGTTCCTGCTCACCTTATTCACATAAGCAGGCTCATTGACTTCAATGGGATTAGTTGTATAAAGCAAGCAGGCTCTAGCCCATTGTGTAATTTGGATTTTTGGGTACTTCAGCCACATGTGACCCTTTGGATCCTTGAAGCCTCCAACAAACTACTTTGGAAACATCTAACATTCCTATTGGGAGAAAGGAATGAGCTAGGAAGAGACATTTACGGTCCCAGCAGAATCTGAAGAGAAAAACAATTCTTTGTGCTCTTTGTGCAATTTCCTGATAAACTGAGATTTAGCCTGGAGTGAAGCCTACAGCACAAATGTTTACTTATTGCGCTGGAGTTGCTCCATACAGTACATCCTGCACCTTCTGGTAACAGTGATCATCTGAATGGCATCCTTCTACTGATCCAAGTCTCAAACAGTATGAAACTCAGAAGAGACAGGGGTGCTTTGGGGGGGAGGAGGACTTTCTGCAGCTTGGGTATAGAAGGGTTAAAGGTTTATTCAGGCATAAAATTTGCCTGATAATTTATTGAACTTTTCACACAAAACTATGCTCAAATAACACCCCTCCCCCCCCCAATCTATTTTAAATTTCAGATACAAGTCACCACCGACCAGCACCTACCAAGATATATTCATTCTGGTGAAGTTGTTTCACTTTGGGTCAATAACTAAATATTCACTGGACCAGAGAGAGCAAAAGTGAGAGAGATTGCTCTAGTGGTTAGGGCCTATCCATGGGATGTGGGAGGGTTAATCCCTCCTCCAGTGAATAGTTATTTCTACATACGGGAACAGCTTCAGCAGGAAGATTGAGAGCCCCTCCTGCCTCACATACAGATACCAGCATAGGTAACAGTCTGGTTGGTAGTAGGACATTCCCCTTGGGTCTGGAGCCTTGCTTTCAAGTCCCTGCTGGGAATCAGGAAAAGTGAAGATTCAATCTTGCGTTCCCCACATGCTAGGTGAATATCCCAGCCTCTGGGATATGGACAGTCACCCCAGCTCTTAGGATAGGGCTGCTCTGAGCATGCCTACCAGCTTGTGTCCCACAGGTGAGATAGGCAGGGGAATACCTTGTTTGAGAATCCCAACAAGGATTAGGTGTGAGTGAGGGCTCTGAGCAGTTTGTTGGCTGGCGTGTGGTTTAAGGATTTAGGCAGCTGTGCACTTATCTGCCAGCAACCACTTAGGTGCCTATGTCAGTGGTGCCTAAATACTGGATTTAAGTGTCTAGAGAGACCTAAACTCCTTTGTAAATCTAGTCCTCTTAGGCCCCAACTGGAAAAAAATACTTAAGAAGAAGATTAAGTTTAAGCACCTGCGTAAATCTCACTGAAGAGAGTTACTTCCGGGGGATTGAAGTGCTTGCTGAATATGGATTAATTTAAGCATATCCTTAGAAGTTATGCACATGCTTAAATACTTTGCTGAACTGAGAACTTTAATAGAACTCATATGGACCACCTTAGTGTTATTTATATCTTTCTGTACAACTAAGCTTAATTTGTGTTTACCACAAACAATTTAAAACAAATTAAAGTACAGATTAGGATTCAAGTTTTGAGAGGATTATTTAAACCAAACCACAAAATATTGTAAAATTTGTCTATTACTACCTTAACTCGCTATGAGAGGGGGTATGTTCTAAAAATAGTAACAATTCACTAAGGTCCCAATCCAGCAATGCATGTACCCACATGCTTAAAAGGTAAGCATGTGCTTAGTTCCATTAACTTCTCTATGACCACTCTGGAATTACTTATGTGCATAAAGTAAATTAAATAATTAAAGTTAAGCATGTGCTTACATGTGCTGCTGGACTGTGATCTTTTGGAGAACAGAGTAGAAAGACTCTCATTTTCATGAGGCTCATAACTACAATACCTGCTCATTCTTGATCAATTGCAAATATGTGGTGCAGATATACACCATAAACTGGGTCATTGAATGTGTAATTACGTCTTCCAAATGATCACAGAATTGATTGCTATTATTTTCTAAGGGCTGCCATTAATGTTAACAGCAACACTGAGCAGAACTGCTTTCCCATCAAACAGTGACACAGTAAAGCATAGCATGGCAAATAGATTTTAAGGGGGGGGAGGGAAATGATTTAAAACAAATAACCCAACTAAGATTTTCTCTTGTAATTTGTCCTATACTTTTTAAAATATTTTTTAAAAAGGTAACTATTCTCTGTAATGTTTATACTCACACTATGTACCTATCACACACACTATAGATCTGTGAAAGTTAAAATTGCAGACTTTTTGCCTTTTAGATTGTGGGGACATTGGGAAGGAATCAGAAATGAATTCATAGAGTGCTTCTGTTAAATACGTACAGTGAGAAATTGCCCTTTAAAGTACAATGGGCACTCTTAAAACATTTCCCTTTAATTTTAGGTAAGATATCACTACTGCTGGTGGTATTTTCCAGTGTACTCTAAATAGAAGGAATATGTAAGAAGCCATTTGCTACCAAAGCAGCTCCTGGCAGTGTTGTGGTGAATCAGCACCAAGTCATTCACCTGTCATCACTTTCAGTCCCTAAGTCAAGGATGCTAGTTCCAGATCAGCTAGTGCCTTACTTCTCTCAGGATACGCAGAGAGTCTGACAACAGACAGTCATTGGATCAGCCAAGAAATGGGGGAGGTTCCAGAGCTCCCCCAGGTACATGTCTGAAGGTTCCTGCTCTCCTGTTTCTTTGAGGCCTTTTTCCCATTCAGGTTCTCTTGTGCCAGAGTAGGCGCACAGTCCTTGGCACCTTAGAGGATGGCAGGGAACACACTCCATCAGGTTCCAGTCCAGGGTCCTATGGTAGGCAGCAGAGGTCTGCATCCCAAAGGTGTGGCATCACTGCCTCCCTGCCTTACTCCTAACTGGCTCCTTCTACTAAAGGCCAAGTGAAGACTTAAACAAAGTAAAACAAAGCCAAAGCTCAGACCTTCTGAGTGTGATGAGTCCTTGCGTCCTCAGCAGATCTGATAGAGTCACAATAGCCAGAGGGCCCCCATCCCCCCCAGACCTCTCACAGTGCTTCCCTCCAAGCAGCTAAGAGATCTTTTCACCTCCACCAGCTACCTGATACTGAGCTGGTCTGGTCTCCTTTTGAGCTCCTCCTCAAGCCCATACTTGCTTTGCAGGTGCAGTGGGGTGGGGCTGCCTGAAATCAAAATATCTCTTTAATCCCTCCCTTTTGGTGTGGGGTTTGTACACCTCGTCATAGGATACCACCCATATAATCAGTCTGATCTAATCTAAGGGCAGTAAAGGCAAAAAGTGAAATTAAGTTAATAGTAACAGGTGCCTGCTGTACAATTCGCTGTTATCCAACACACAGAGTTCAAACCAAAACATTTGGACATTTCCTTTGGACATTTTGCCATTGTATTGTGGGAAGCAATTTGTTTTATACTAAGTTAAAGCAGTTTAATTGGTGGGATGAACTGGACTATATCTGTACAACTTGTGAATTCTGATTGCTCTTGTGAAATTGTATTATGAAAATCTGCTGTGTTATATTTATGTGGCTTCACCACTGCTGACAAGTTTTGAAGAAGGTACACACCAGACAAATACTACAGAAGGTGCCTAGGACTTAATGACCTTTTTCAGGTGCAAACATCTGAGGCAGTGAGTTAGCTATCTCTTTAGAAAACCCGGTTAGCTGACTCCTCTGCAGGGAGAGGAAAAGGTAGGAGCTGTGGGAAGTTAGTAGGAGTAGAACAGGTGACCAGGAGAGGTTTAAATAAAGAAACACACAGGAACAGGGAGCCACAGGAAGAGGAAGTATCAAAGGAGCAGGAGAGTAAGGTGATAGAACATAGATAAGGGGCTCTGAGAGGAAGAGGTGACCCAACATGTTGCCTCATGGGGCAGGGGTGGTCCTGCCTGCTTTCCTCAGCCTAGATGACCCTAAGGGATTTGGAACCTAGCCCACGGAATACCCTGGAGTGGTGGGGAAACTGAGGCAGGAATTTACATATTGTGTTTTCTATGGTCTATACTCTTGTGCTTTACATATGATTAAGTATAAAAGAACATGAAGCTGTTAGATTGTGCAAAGTGTGTGTTAACTACTTTACAGCTGCTGTGTGCCTCTCAGAGCATAAAACTGTAAACCAAGGGCTTCACACCTGTAAGGGTTGGCGTAATGGGAGAGGGGTGTGAGTAATATTTGGGGTATCCTGGGAGTCAGCGTTGGTCCTGGAGATCTATGGTAGATGTGCTGAGTAGCCCCATTTCCAAGAAGGGCTGGCAGTGTGGGGGTGTGTCTACACAGCAGACTGAAGTCAATTTACTTTAAATCAACTTTCACCTGCTGAATTTTAGAAGTTGCAGGAGCGTGATCACACCACGCTCCTTGCACCTGGCTCTTACATCCCCACTCGCCACGCTTGGGTCGACATTCTAAGCAGTGCATTGTGGGTAGCCATCCCACAGTGCAACTAGCCGCAGAGGCTTTTGGGAAGCTCGTTGTCCTCCCATGATGCAACGTGCTCCCTCCCCCTCCCTTCTTGTCCCCAAAAAAACTGCAAACGCTTTTTTACGCCGTTTTGCTATGCCACACACACGCCGTTGCCGGAAAGGCATGGATCCTGCTCAGCTCTGCACTATCATTGTGAGCATCAAAGATACCTCATGGCTTATCCTGCAGTATTTTCAAAGGTGAGAGAGGAGCTGCAGCACAGAAAATAGCGATGTTACTGAGGCCACCCTGCTACAAGTCATAGAGTGAAAGAATTCCTGTTTGCTGCAGGATGTCATGCATCATCTTCAGTCCACGGAGCACCAGTTCTGGTCCTGGGAACCAAGCACAGACTGGTGGGATCACATTGTTATGAAGGTGTGGGATGATGAGCACTGCCTGCAGAACTTTTGTATGTGAAAAGCCACTTTCTTTGAGCTTTGCACAGAGCTGTCACAAGCCCTGAAGCAGAAAACATAGGGCAACCAGTGTCCCGACCCATGATGTCCGTTGCAACAGTACTAGGACTAGGAATAGTCTTGGGGAGGCATCCAGGGACGCTATCAACGCCAGAGGAATACAACGGAGTGACTGTATTGGTTGGTTACTTTAAACTTGCGCCATCTTCCCTAAGTGATTGTGTGTGATATCAGTCTCCTGAGGGTAACGCAGGCAGAAAGGGAAGATTTGCTGTAAGCATTGTGGCACAGGCCTGGCCCTTATACTGTTATGCTGTGTTCTGCGATGATACCTGCTCATTTAATAGCAGAGTGGCGGGGAAAAGTATCCTACCGTGGTGGAAGAAATAAGGCTGCCCTCCCCAGAAACCTTCTGCAAAGGTTAACAGATTACCTACATGAAAGTTTTCTTGAGATATCCACAGAGGATTCTCAGAGCACACCTCTGCACATAAATAGTCTGTTCCAGTAACCCTCCACTGAAGTTTGCCACCACCCAGTAAGACCCTCCCCTCAAATACACAAACTCCTTTTAAGAAGCTGGACTTGGGATATAACCACAAAAAAAAAAAAAAAAAAAAAGATTGGCTATAGACACTCACCAGATGTGCCTTCCCCTGCATCTCGATCAGTTCAACTGTCTTGTGTGTGGCTGGACTGCTCTGGAGTAACAAACAGGTCCTGGCTCTCAGAGAGAATGGATATCCCGCTCTCCTGCTCTCCTCATCCTCATCCTCCTTGTCCTCAGAGTCCTCCTCATTCATCCTGGACTGAGATTCTTCAGAGGTATCAATGTTGCGTGGTGGCACAGTGGTGGGGTTTCTACCGAGAATTGCATACAGCTCCTCGTAAAAGCGCCATGTTTTGGGCAAGGAGCCAGAAGAGCTGTTAGCTTCCCTAGTTTTCTGATAAGCCTGCCTCAACTCTTTGATCTTAATGCGGCACGGCTGCATGTCCCTGTTGTGCCCCTTCTCCAACATGTTGTGAGATATCTTTTCATAGATAGCTAAATTTCTTTTGCTGGCTCAGAGCTGAGCCAGAACAGACTCTTCACCCCACAGACCGATGTGATCCCAGACCTCTGATTGACTCCAAGCTGGAGCACATTTGGGCCATGCAGTTGCCATGAGCAGTTCAGCTACAAAGCTCTCTCCACACTGTCTAAACTGGAAATGGTCATTCAAAATTTCCCGAGGGCTTGATGGGAGGAGCTATTTTCTGTGTATGTGGCCATGTTACAGCAGAGCACGAATGTCTAGAGTGGTCACAACGGGGCATTATAGGATACCTCCCGGAGGCTAATGGCATCAATTTACGTTGCACTCTGCCTACACTGATGCAAGTTTGACCCATGGAATTCGAATTCAGTGTTACATCACTTGCAGAGGTGGTTTTATTAGGTCGACTTTTACCACGCTTTAAATCGATGGAACTTACATGCCAGTGGAGACGCATACTTTAGTGGGTCAACCTAAGTGGCACTATGTCGACCTCCATTGCCAGTGTAGACCAGGCGTGAGAGTCAGTGGGCAAGGAATGTGCTAGAGAGGCCAAGGGAGGAACTAGTGTTGCAGACCCTGACCACAGAGGCTTGGCTTCTCCTCACTGCAGTCGTAGTAGCTGGCCAGCAAGGGGTGCTCAGTTGGATCTGTGACAATTGATATGTCTATTACATGGTTTCTTCCTTAGGTGGTGAATGGAGTATTGTTGTGTCTGTACTGGAGCTGAAGTTGGTTACAACTTACATATTGTAATTGGAAACTTGCACATTTTTAGTTTCTCTCTGGTATACAGTGATCTGTTCTTATTCAGAGTTCCCTTTTACTGCTTAAGCAACTAGAAAGTTGTCTCACAAAGTTCAGCACCAAGAGAATACAGCTGCTTGACTACTAATAGGGAAAGGTTGTAGCTGGTGATTTGCAAACCATTCACAGTATATTAAAATGTCACGTGGGTCACACAGAAAGGAAAATATCTTCTTCTGATGCATAGGCTGTCCTGTAAATCTGCTGTGATTCTGTGTAGATCCTATATACAATACTTGGTGTTTTAATATAATGTAAGTGGGAAAGTGGTATAATGCACTTCTGTGATGTATTGCAGCTCTATAGTTATTTCATATTTCTAGCAATTCAGAAATATAAATATTCACCCATTGTTAACATCTTAGTCAACCTGAAAATTTGGTGTGCACATCAAGAAACCTGCAACAAATTCAAGAGAAAGGTTAAGAGCATGAGAATTTGTCCCAAATGAACAAGTTATATTGCTCTTCTCTCAAATGCTTCCTGAGAAATTTGGCTTTGTTAGTGAAAAGTGCCACTAGGAAAATTTAACTTACATGACCAACTTTTATGTAGCATATTAATGTAGGTCTTTGTAACCTTGATCGCACTGCAGGCATTATACAGATGAAGTGTTCTTGAATTTTAAAAAAATATTATAACCTTCCACCCCCATTTTTATTTAAAATGCTAATTTTTAAAGGTTATCAATTCAGTCTTTGCAGTTGGACCCACAGTTTTGCATTTGCAATCATTCTACACCCACATAAGGCAGAGTGAGTGCACTCACATGGCATTTACATCTGTCAGACCAGTAGACAAACCACATGAAGGGCTACCTAATATTCTGATCCATGTGAGCTAGGATCTCTGTAATCACAAATAAGACTCTAACCAACAGAGTGGTGACTAATATCCCCTCCTGTGCCTGGTGAAGAATTGTTCCTCTTCTCTCCTTAAATATCTTCTCTCCCATATGTATAAGGTGCATGTGATCCATCCCCCAATTAACAATCTACATTCGGTGCAGCTGTATGTGAGACACCACCTTCGTCTGCAGCATTGGCTGGGTTACTAACACTCTTAAAAACTGTACCCAGATTCCAATGAACGCTTGGGTATGCAAATGAAAGGCTTGGGGGGTCTTTCACTGATATGACTGAGCACCAAGTAAACAAACACACAACTTAATGAAATGACCATGGAGAGAAAGCTTAATTCCACCAACAACTGTGCTTCTGATCTGACCTCTTTACCAGGATTTCCAGAGCCAGTGGTTCTGTAAGATTCTGCAGTCTTATTTTCCACTTTCACCTTCTCCTCCATTAGTTCAATTTTATCTAGAATCAGACAAGGCTTCAATTTCCTCTAACAGGGTCTCACTGGCTCAAAGCATCATCCATGCAACATTAAGGCTGAGATTTTCTATGCACAGAACTTACACAATTCATACTCTGGCCCTAGACTTTGTTGGAGCCTATGTAAAATAAGACCTGAAAGGCCTCATGTAGCTTTTCCATCCTTTTGCCCTCCCCAGTCTAGCAGCAGGAAGTACTAATAGTGGTGCAACCTGCAAGGAGTATTGGTGGATCAGGTGTGTACATGATAGTCTCTCCTTTATGTGAGTATGTACATACATGTACTGAATGTATTAGATACCGTGGGCTTGATAAAATGCCTATTCGAGTCAGTGGTTATCTTTCCCTCAATTTCAATGCATGTTAGATCAAGCTCTAAGTGACAACATAGATTGCCTAGATCCTTGGGTGATGCTGCCCTTGTAATGGATTGGCACCATGGGTTTCTGTGAAGATCTTATCTCTTAAATTCCTGACTTTCATACATATAAAATCTTCAGCTTAGACTACATAACTCATTTTCATAGAATAGAAAGTGGACGCCGAAGGCCATCTAGTGAGCAAAAACATAGCCTGGATCTGAAAAACTGCACTGTGTCAAGCTCTCACCCCATGGGAGGGGAAGGAGAACAGTAAAGTGGACGCTGGGGAGGGGTGAGACTATATATCTCTTTCCCAACAGACTCAACCTACACCAGCTCAAAGGGGCTGAAGGTGAAACATGCCAATTTTACTTTCTAGAGTCAAATGAAGTCTCTCCTGTTACTGTAACCGCCAGCAAAATATTAATGTAAAAAAACCATTCATAATCCTGTGTAGAGGATTCAATCATAAACACTGCTTGGTTCAGATTTTAAATCCATGTTACAGCTTTCACTGAGAAGAGAAAACAACTGTACCATTCATTATTGTAAATACAAAGTTGATGATGACAAAACTCTGACTGCCTTATGCTTGCTTTTTCCAATCACATTATCTTTTTTATATGCAGTGTGTCCTACAAGACTTTTTTTCACCAAAAAAGGATTCTTCCTCCACCCACATACCTGTCATTCCTCACTGTAGTTGCTACAGCAACTCAAAGCGGCACTATACCCTTTGTCTTTTGTGTCATAGTGTGATATAAAGAGACAGAAGACTAGGAATTTTTGGAACACATACAATTAGAGCTGTGTAAATAAGACTTTTCAGTTTCCTGGAAGCTTTGAAAAAAAATCAGATTGACCCAAAATAACCGTTTTTTCTGAATTTCTGATGAATTGGAAAGTGAAAAAAAATGTTTTGAATCAAACAAAATATTTCCTTTGACCTGAAACCAAACATTTTGTTTCAGTGTCAAGCTTTATATATAATTTAGAAATTTCCTTCAATTTTTTTTTTTAAATTGCAAAGTCTCATTCTTGAACTGAAAAAAATCAAAACATTTTGTTTCAAAATGAACCATCTAGACTTTTTTGGAATTTTTGTTTTTTCTGCCAACAAATTCAACAAAACCGACACAAATTCTTGAAACTTTTCAGCGTCACAAAAAAATTGGTCAAAAATATTCACCCAGCTCTATCTACACTAGTATGTATTAGGCACCATTCTTACCATAGCTTACTAAATTGTCTGTAAATGGCTTCTTCTAGTGCAGCAAGTTTCTCATGTGACATAGAGGCTAAATACAGACTAGGACAAAATTTTCAAACCAGGGTACCTAAGTTTGGTTCCTAAATCCATATTTAAACATTTAAATAAAAGTGGCCTCATTTTCAAAGGTACTGAGTATCTATGTACAATAATAGAAGCTTCTGAAAATCAGGTCACATATACTTAAGAGCCTAATTTTGGTAACTCAGGCTTGCAAATTTTGGCCATAATTTAGTGAACTATCAAATTATTTATGTAACGCTCCCTTAACATGGTAAATGCTAACGTAATTTGGATGGCCAAGTTTATGCAATATGATTAATCAATGCCATGGGGAAAGAAGAGAGAGAGAGAGAGTGTGTGTGTGTGTGTAAAAGTGATTCACTCCGGTGGAAAAAGAAACTTGTAAGTGGTTATATTTCAATATTATCTTCAGTTTTAAGATTAAAAAGCGATGCATCAAGTTTGAGATCCACATATGATGCGCACTGCATACTCCTACTATTTTATTAATTTCTAGAGACAGCTGAAGAAGTTTATGAATTTTATTGTGCTGTATTGAAGAATGACAGATACACATACATATTGATGTGGCTTGTGGCTACTCCCATGTAACACTTGATCCTTAAATAGTCTGAGATTTCTTTTTCTTCAAGATGAATTTCCATCATTCTTTCAAAGAAAAATATTCTTTTGCAACCAGTTTAATAGAGAGTGTGTGTGTGTTTTCCCTCCACCATTGAAATGCCTATGAGCTTTCCTGTTATAACAATGTGCAGTAAGCCTAAAGAAAGGGTAATGTTTGCTTCTTGTTTGTTGTCTGTTTAGCAGTGACTAAAATGTAGGTTTGTTGAAATGGGCCTCAAATGTAAAAATACAAGCTCTGATTCCTTCAGGTCTTACTCAGCCAAAATTCTCACTGATTGCCATCCCAGACTTTATTCACCGATTTCAGTGGAAGGTTTGCCTAAGGAAGATGCGCATGCATTGGAACTCACTGCATACAATTATTTAATTGAGAAATAGTATTGAAACATTGGCAGCGAACAACTAGGCCACTACCCTACTCAGGAAAATAAGAGAATAAAATCAGAGTAAAAAGAAATACATCTGCAGCCCAGTGCTGCCTTCCACAGCCATCACCTTTGCGAAATAGCGCATCCACCCTGGCACCCCAGATTTAATGGACATTCTCATAGAAGGCTTTGTAGCAGCACTTCAGTAGCTGCTACCAGGTGGCAATGTTGGGCTCCTTCAGAAAGCCCTTAATTAAAAACACATCAAGTTAGGAAAGTTACCATGCTTCTCCTAAAACATTGACATAGAAGAGTCAATGGAATCTAATGTTTCTGAAACATATCCAAAGCCAGGATCCATCTGTGGAATCATACAACTTAGTGTGAAGCTACCACTCTTGAAAATTGCAAGAAGATGTAATACATTTTTTTCATCATGGATGTTTGGTTTCTGGTATTGAAACACATAGGATTATTTTCCTTAATGCTCTTGATTTGGTAGGTATCAGTAGGAGTTCCACACACAGACTGAGAGTGGTATGTATCGCTGAGAGTATTACTTACCTCTTTGAGTTAATTTATTCCATGATTAATCAGGTTACAATGAAATCAGCCCCTTTTAACAATAAATAGCAAATCATTAATTCCTGACAACACTTTATGTGAATCCTGGTGAATACTTTAGATAATAATGCAAGTGTAATGCACATTTCACTAAAAACAAGAGTCCTGTAGCACTTTAAAGACTAACCAATTACATTTCTGTACGCATAAGCTTTTGTGGGTTGCAACCCACTTCGTCAGATGCAAGCTCTCTTTCTTTTTTTTTTTTTTCCCCATTTCATATGGCTAAATTCAGTGTCTTTCATGATGAAAAGTTCCAGAGGGGTAGCTGTGTTAGTCTGTATACAGCAAAAACAACACGAGTCCTGTAGCACTTTAAAGCCTAACAAATTAAATTTGCAAGTTAAATTGCAAGCTTGCATCTGACGAAGTGGGTTGCAGCCCACGAAAGCTTATGCCTACAGAAATTTAATTGGCTAGTCTTTAAAGTGCTACAGAACTCTCGTTGTTTTTGCTGTATACAGACTAACACAGCTACCCCTCTGGAACTTTTCACACATTTCATTGGAGACCAGTTGTAATGTAGCACTTATTAATGGCCACTTCTTGTTAAGCTATTCCTACGAATGCCAAACAGACTATTAATGTTAGACTATTAATATAATGTTTCTAGGTGATTATGTTTACTGCTCAGTCCATTGTATTTTAATCTTTTGGTATCAAAACTATAACAACATTGTCTAAAACGTTGTAACTTCACAGGGCACATACATCGTAAAAGCTTGCTGCAAGAATGACCCACAACAATTGATCCAGAGAAGAAAAATTGGAGATTCTAAGGATCAAGACTCAAATGTAGAGCACAAAGTGGAGAACAAAACAAAAATAGCCCATTTAAAATACAAGTAAAACTGCTTTTAAAATACCCTTTAAATGAATTTGATCCAACTTCCCAAACACTTGGAAAATGCAGCAAACACTATCATTTTTCTTTTTTGTATGTGAACAGTCTCCATAGCTGTATGCTAAATACTGAGCTGAGTGAGCGCAAACTGACTCTTTCCTGCAATTATGACCAAAATCTTTATTCTGGAAATGATATAATTACATATCAGATTAAAGAATTCCCAGGGATAATTTGTCTTCAGGTTTTTCTTTCTTTTAGTTTTCTTTAACTCATTTACCTCAGTGTGGCATGCACCATTGACTAGCCTCACATAATCACACTTTGAGTGGGAAGGTAGAAAAACTCTCTCTCCTGAGCTGACTGACCTTCTTTAGCATTCTTGGTCTTGCTGCCCAGGTTCCTGATCTTGAATGATCTTCATCCCATCTCTGTAGCTCTGTGAAATGACACTTATTTGCAAATGAAGGGCCAGATTATCTGCTTGTGTGCAAAAATGGTCAAAGGGGGAAATTACAATTAAAAATCCACTGCATTATGGGAATGGAAAATGTCACCCCTTTCCATGGGCTGGGTCTAGTGATAGAAGGCATACAGGGGTTAGCCTGCCACTAATGGAGCGCCTAAGAACCTGCAGGCAATCCTCACCCCATCCCCATGGACCATGGCCTCTCCATGCTTAGCCATTGCCCTTTTGGTATGTTTTCAAGCCTCCAACACCTCCACTAACATAGTTGGCTCAAGTGCCATATTGTGATTGGCTCTGCCACTGAGGCTGCACACTACTTTCCTGTTGCCACATCTAACTTTTAGGTGCCTGGAAAATCACTAGTATTCACAAAGCCTAACACCCAGGCTCCCTGTCAATGATTAGGGAGAGAGAAGCACCTTAGAATGGGATTCTTAAAAGACGACAGGCTAGGCGGCTCCTCAATTAAGCTAGCCAAAGGAAGATGCCTCGCCAATGGGTGTGTGTTAATCCACACACCTCCCCCTGCTTGGGATTCTCAGCTGCAAACCCTCTCTTGGCATTAGCCACCTACACCATTTTAGCAAGAAGCCAGGGCGGAGGGGAGAAGAACGAGCTGGTTTCATGGGAGATGCCTACCTGAAAGGTAGCAGATCCCAGTTCATATCCTTTCTCCCCTTCAGATGGAGGGAGGACTTGAACAGGGGGTTGTCCTGCATCCTGAGTACCCTAACCAGTAGGCTAAAAGTTACAAGGGAGGTCCTTCTCCTCCCCCTCTAGCTCTTTTTGTCTATGCATGACTAGAGGGGCTGAGCTAGTAGGTGAGTTCTGAGCATGCCTACCGGATTGGGCCCCCCAGTTAAGTGGAGGAATGTGTATCTTTCCCCTGTTTGGGCATTGCTCTGGGCTTAGGCTACAGTGCACATGCCCAAAGGCAGAAACATACACACTTAGGGTACTTTTACTGCAAAAATGTAGGTGCTGAGCAAGTTTAGGTGCTTACAGGGCTTGGGGGAACCTGAAGTGGCAGTTCTGTGAATCCCAATAGGGCCTGATTCTAGGATTTAGATGTCTAAATTGACAGCTAGGTGCCTATGTCCTTTCCATGTGGACCATGGCCTTTGAGGGTGATTAAAGCTAAGCTGAAACAAGTGCCATTAACTTAGGTGGCAATTTACCCTCTGAGCAATGGTGGGCCGCTATGGGAACATGGCACATAAAGTGGCTAGTCCGCAGCTCAACCACCTTTCCAGCCACTTGCATGTAATTTGAAACAGGTGGGGCTGCTGTAGAGAAGCTGCCAGTGGCAAGGTGGTGATAGTGGGAGAGAGGGAATAGCATGCCCTGGTCTACCACAGTCCTCCTTGTGCCTTCCCAGCCTGTACTTTGCTGCATTTTATTCTTCTCTACCCACTATATGCACCACAGTGGAGAAGAGCTTCTTTTTCAAATGATTTAAGCAACACGCTAATAATTTGGAAAATAAATGGTTCAGTTTTACTTTCAAGGATTAGCGCATAAAAGTTCCCCTCTGCATATTTTATTCCTCCTCCCGCCCCCTCATTTTCCCAGGTTATTCAATGGCATGTAGCCATGTGCCTTTAGTACACTAACGAAATATCATCTGTTAATTTATGTGTGTGCTTCTTCCCTCTTGAGAAAACACAAATAAGGCTCTCCTACCTGACACAAGAAGCCAGATTTGCATGTCTTTAAGTGCAGCCCCATGTTACATAGGCACCTTGGGCAGAACTTGTTTGCAGAAGTCAGGTGAACACGGCCCAAGGAAAGTTGTGTGTGCGATACATGCTGTAGTAAATATATAAACCTAAAGATGTCATTGAAATAAGCATGTGAGACATGAACCCACGCCTAGCCCAGTGCCAAATTAACTGATGAGAATAGCGTCTCTGTTAACAGCAGGCACCGTTCTTGGGTCAGATTCTGATCTTTCTTACACCAGTGTAAATGCAGAGTAATTCTAGTGAAGTGGCCAAATAATTACACTGGAGTTACTCTAGAATGACACTAGCATAAATGGGACCAGAATCTGGCTCTTTGTGTTTGAAACAGGGTTGTGATATGTGGATAACTATGAAGTAAGCTCAGAAACTATCTGGCTGTAAACTAGGACAATGCTTTGCCTAAAGTTTTTGCGCTGCATTTTGCTTTGGCTATCTAATATTCCTGTTCAGTTGTGAGCATACTTCTGTAAATCCTTTAGACTAAGATACAAGTCACCAGGATATTGTCAATTAACTTCTTTCCAGCAAAGAATCCTCTCCTGGAACCAAAACATTTGTAGAACTCAGCAGCTCTGAGAGTATGAATATGAGCTTATATAGTGTATTTAGTCAAGGACTGGTATTCAGTGGAGAAAAATCCGACTGCAACACTTTAACAATGTTTATTTTCTTTCTGGCATTGGTTTTAAGGCTTTTTATATCAAAATTGTGGCAAGTGAAAATGTGAATTTTCTCTCTTTGGCTCTAACAGGAGACTGTGTACAGGCAGCTTGCTGCAAAATCCCAACTAAACTGATGGAAATAACATTGTCTTGAATACAGAAGTCTGCCTGCTGCTACTCAGCTGTCCAGCACAAGGCAGTTACCATTTAGCAGATATAAATGAATCTTTTGTTCCTGGTGCAATATGGGCAGTGAAAAATAATTGAAGGTAAGGGAAGATAAAAGGGAAAAAGCATTTTAAAAGAAAGTGTAAAAAAGCATCTTATCTAAATATAAAATCTGACAATGATTTAGGTAAAAGTCCCACTTTGGTGTAGAGACAACCCAGAAGAGTGGCACATGTCGTTTCAGGTGTCAGGAAACAGCTATTGAAAATAAATTATATTCAAGAATTCAGTTTCTCCATTATAGTTGTGTACATCTATATGTCTCTGTTAAGGATATTAGCTGATTAGTATTGTTATGTGGTAAAATGAGTTGATTTTGTTTGGTAAGAGGGACTGGGTAAAGTCACATGTATTTGTTAAAATTAACATTTGCCATCACTATAACTTTTATTGCCATGCAAAGTGTGACAGAATGTTTAGACAACATACAGCATTTCAGGGTTTTGCGGTGTTTAACACAATTGTGGAATTAAAGTCAGGCTATGGTAGAATAAATAAGAAGTCTACTACAAGGACTCAGTCTTGTAAGATTTGGATACCTCTTGATAATGCAGAGGGCAATCAACTCTTGAGGACTTAATTGAAATCCCAGTGAGCTCAGGAGTTGAAGTTACTAAGCACCTTGCAGCATCAAGCCCCAGTTCTCATTGCATTGGACTAGCAAGGGTAGTACAGCAAATTATTTCCTGTAGTGGTCCCTCTGTCTCAGGCTCAGAGGGAGGCCACTCTGACCTACTGCATCAGGCAATAAACAGTCAGTTAGGGGCTCTTAGCCCAGGCCTCCTGGCTATGACAGACAGTGCTCACAGTTTGGGCTCTAACTTTCTGGGCGGGCAGGGCAATAAGCAGTCTTTAGCCTAATCTCCTGGCTAAGGTAGACAGCACACACAGTCTAGGAGCTTACAGCCTTCTGGCTGGGGCAAGCTACAAACAAGGCACAGGCCCACTGGTCTAGGGTGAGTAGGCTGCCATCCAAAGATTGGGGTTGGTGGCAAGGAGGGGTAGAGGGACCCAGGCCCACCCTACTCCACTGGGTCCCAGCCCAGGGCTCTTAACGGTGGTAAGGGATCCCACCACTGGGTCAGTGAGGATCTTGCCGAAACATGCTGACTTGTATGGTGACAGGACAACCTGACTAATGTCTTGTTCCCCATGGCTACTTCCTACCACAGTCCATTGGTGTGACTCCATAGTCTGTGGGCCAGCAGCTCCTCTCCACTCTTGGTCTCCTCCTTCAGGGGCAGGGCACTGCACAGTTTGGAGTCTGATCTGAAGTCCTGCAGCATGCTAGAGACATCTGATTCCGGTCCATCTGAGCCTGCCTCTTATACTTCCTGTCCTTCCCTCTGTTTCCGGCATGGGGGGCGGGGCTGGATTGGACCTACCTATCATGGAGCATATAGTGGTCCCTTCATCTCAGGTTTGGAGGGAGGCCACTCTACCTTTCTACACTTCCATATTTATTCTTTCAATACTGCAACATATAAATAAGAGGAGAAAACCTTTACCAAAAAATTGCAGTATTCTATGGTAATGGTCCCAGACAGTGCTTTGGCCCATTATTGCAGAATATTTCTGTAAGGGCAAAATAAAAAGAATTTTGTCAACTGTATAAGTCTATTGGACATGTTGAGGAGGACATATTGCAAAGTTGCTGAAACTATAAACATTCTCAAATCTTTTCCTTGCATCACAGACGATATTTGAAATTACGAGGCAATCCAATGTAACCCTTCCAAATCCCGCTCATAATTCAAAGTTACACTAAGATTGGGAGGCCATGATTCTTGGCTCTAGTGAAAAACAATCTATTTGACAGAGAAGCTGGTTTGTTGCAATGCTAATACCCACCTTCTATAAACCGCCAACCTAAAACATGAGTAGCTCTGTGGTGAAAAGCTCAGCAGAAGGACGTCTGAGTAGGTATGATTTGCAGTGTTAATTTTTATGTCTTTGTGAAGTCAAGGATACAACACAGTATGTCAGATATCTGACTTGCAAAGCTGGTATGCAGACCCAAGACTAAGATGTTTATTATAATCACTTTGATATAGCCTGGTCTGCTTGCTTGGATGGTACATTAGTTCTTCTGCGTCTTCTCTTTGGAACACTAAAATAACCATTTAAAATCCCCTAATGGTTCAAAATTACAGAAATGAGTCATCTTTTCTCAGTAATAGCAGTAAAATTAGAACTCAAAAACCCCAAGAAAATGGTTTTAAGTGAAACTTCTTTTTATTAATATACTGGAATTTCATCTGTTCAAATGTTCAATTAATTCATAGTTACAGTTATCAGTATATTTTTATGCCAAGAGAATTACTAATGCAGTATCATAATAATATACTTTCCACTAGATTTTGGAAACAAAATCTTCAGTCACAGGAAAAAATTACATAGAGTATATATTCTATTTTATGTCTACTTTCAATAAATTGCACAAGTTCTCCATGTTTTCTGTTGCTTTGCCATAAAGAGGATTGGCAAAGGAAGGGACACTTGTATCTTTACTGGAAGCATGCTAGAAGAAAGGCATAAAAATGTTATTTCAGAAATACGTGGTGTATGGTAATAGGTGTAACAGTGGCAGTAGGTACTGCATTTCCAAATAATATACAATGACACCTGCCCCAGAGACCACCCTTATGTTCAAACTAAGCCAAAGAATCCCTAAATCTTTTGGCCCAGATTCTCAGCTGGTGTAAATGAGCATACTTTCCTGGAAGTCATTGCTTGCTGGGTGTCCCTGGGCTAGTCAATTCACCTCTCTATGCCTATTTCCCACCTGTGTCTGTCTTGTCTCTATAGACTCCAAGCATTTTTGGGCAGGGATTCTCTCTTACTATGCAATTGCATGGTGCCTAGCACAATGGAGCCCCAAATCTGATTTGGGCCACTAGCTGCTACTGTAATACAAATAAATAATAATGATGATAATCTAGCCACATTTTTGTTACATCATTATTATACAGGTGCTTCTGTGCTCATCCCTGGAGTGGTCTTTAAAGCACTATATACATTGACTTATGGACAAAGATATGAAGTTACTCTCTAAGCAAGGCCTTTTGTCACCCCTAAGCATTTCTAGGTCAACTGCCTTATTGATAAGGGTTAAACTACTGCATGACATGGTGAAATGCTATGCTACATTACAACGTTCATGGCAGTAGCTCCAACTGTACCTAAGTTGCATTGCTGATAAAGTCGTGGATGGTGGACTACTTATGAATTACAATAAGTTTCCAGCCCTTCATTTAATATTACATTGACAGCATCACCTAATATGTAATAAGGAAAAGATGAAATCCTATTTAACAGATTAGCTAAGACTCTTCTGAGAGATGATTCTAAGCAAGCAACTGAATGGTTAGTAGCACTTAGAACCATGATAGTGAATTTCCATTTTGTAAAATTCACACAGAGAAACTACAGATAACATTTAATGTTGGCACTTCTCAATACAATTCAGTAGCATGAACATTTTCCTCAGAATTTCTTAGTTATGAGCTGAAGACAGTAAACACAAAAGAGCAGTCTGTTTGCATTTAGTGTATTTGGCATAATGAAATGTTTCAAATTGAGTTGATTGCTTAGTTCTTTTAGACAGAGAACTCTAATAAGGAGATTTGAAAAACATTTAATTTAGGATTTTCAATTTAATTCAGAATTTCAAATTAAATTCTATACAAGGTTGTTTCAATCAGTAATCTAGTTAAAAACCAAACATTTTGTAGCAAAGTCCTCTTTATACTTAGTACTCTGCCTAAATATGCTTATCTATGGGATCATTGCTGTAATATTTAGCAAATGCAAGCAGAAACAAGGCAAAGTAGAGAAGTAGTTTGTCAATCTGTTCAAGGAATGGGATAGTTTGGGAGAGGTTTAAAATACCAATAATAGGAATGAACACAGCATATTGGAAAGAAAATTATTGATACCTACCTTCTGCTGTGTTTGCCATGGGGAAACACTGATTTGCACAGTGGGTGAGGCAACACACTCAGGGGACTACAAAAGAGATACATCAGCTTCAGAACAACTTTATTCAACAGTGACATTAAAGAGACATATACCAGAAATATTGTCATCAAATGATAATATTGAGATAAAAAATTAAAGATAACCAACAAATGATATAATTGTATGGGCAAAAATGTGGCAATGCTAGATCTAGGCTGAGATAGTCAGGAAGGTCAGTTAAATTGAGGCCTGGTCTACATGCCGGTGAAATTCAGCGGCAGTTGACGGGAGATACGCAAACTACACAGTCGCTTGCATATCTCCTGTGGACTTCCTAACTTCTACCTAGTCCGGCATCCCCACTATGCTGCGCTGATGGGAAATGCCTTCCTGTCGACGCACCATTAATCTTTCTGCAGGGGTGGATTAACAGTGTTGACTTCCGGATCGATTGAGTGGGTCTTCAATCTGGCGGCACCAACAGTGTCGTTGTCAATATAGACATACCTTGAGTTTCTTAAGTACTTGACTGTTGTTCATCTAAAGATTAGTAATACTGTTACTGTTTGATGATATTTTCTGATTGGAGATATGAGTCACACTTAATGTTCTTTAAGCTCTGGGAAAATAGCATAACCTTTGTTTTGGCTCTTGCAGAAAAAAATATTGAAAGTACATATCATTCCAATCTTAAAGAAAACAAAAGAGTGGAGCACTGGATTTTAATCACAGTACCTAGGGATCTCTCATCCAGTATGAAAATATCTCTTCTGACACCACCCTTCTGTTTTTCAACTTTCTATTAAATTAAGCCTGTCAAGAATCTATTTTAACTAAAATAGAAGTGTTCTAGTAAAATGGACATGATTGTAATGGGAATGTTTCCAACATGCTCTTACAAACCCAAACCTGCAAGTGAATGAATCTGATCTAATGTTTCCAAAATCTGATGTGAGGAACATTTTATAGAAAGTAAATGGCATGTCATTGTTAATCCTATTTTAATACTCTGGTGGACGCTTTTATTACTTACTGAGGAAA
This sequence comes from Emydura macquarii macquarii, assembly GCF_026122565.2. Classification (NCBI taxonomy): domain Eukaryota; kingdom Metazoa; phylum Chordata; order Testudines; family Chelidae; genus Emydura; species Emydura macquarii. Next base: position 39,227,529 of record NW_027132559.1, on the reverse strand, counting down.
GGATAGGAGAAATTTTATTTGCCATGACAAACCTACCCTAATTCATAGAATCATAGGATTGGAAGGGATCTCGAGAGGTCATCTAGTCCAGTCCCTTGCATATATGACAGGACTAAGCATTATCTTAACCAGACCTGACAGGTGTTTGTCTAACCTGCTCTTAAAAATCTCCAATGATGGAGATTCCACAACTTCCCTAGGCTTAACCCTGACAGATAACAAGTTTTTCCTAATGTCCAACCTAAACCGCTCTTGCTGCAATTTAAGCCCATTGCTTCTTGTCCTATCCTTAGAGATTAAGAAAAACAATTTTTCTCCCTCGTCCTTGTAACAACCTTTTATATACTTGAAAACTGTTATCATGCATCCCCTCGGTCTTCTCTTCTCAACACTAAACAAACCCAATTTTTTCAATCTTCCCCCATTGATCATGTTGTCGAGACCTTTCATCATTTTTGTTGCTCTTCTCTGGACTTTCATGAATTTGTTCACATCTTTCTTGAAACGTGGCATCCAGAACTGGACACAATATTGCTGTTGAGGCCTAATCAGCGTGGAGTAGAGTGGAAGAATTACTTCTCATGTCTTGCTTACAACACTCCCACTAATACATCCCAGAACGATGTTTGCTTTTTTTTCCCCAACAGTATTACACTGTTAACTCATATTTAGCTTGTGATCCACTATGACTCCCAGATTCCTTTCTGTTCCCATTCTGTATGTGTGCAACTGATTGTTCTTCCTAAGTGGAGTACTTTGCATTTGTCCTTACTGAATTTCATCCTGTTTACTTCAGACCATTTCTCCAGTTTGTCCAGATCATTTTGAATTTTAATTCTATCCTCCAAAGCACTTGCAACCCCTCCAACGATGGTATCATCCATAAACTTTAACAGTGTACTTTCTATGCCATTATCTAAATCATTGATGAAGATATTGAACAGAACTGGACCCAGAACTGATCCTTGTGGACCCCTCTTGATATGCCCTTCTTATAGTTTTGATAAGGATACTCGCAAAATGAGGTAGGGAAAATGCTTTAAGCCAGCTGTTCTCAACCGGTGGTACGCGTACCACTGGTGGTACTTCGAAGGAGGCTGGGCGCCACCGAATCCGCCGCTGAAAGTTCCCCCACCGCAAAACCCCGCCAGCGCCACAAGTCCCCCCCCCACCTCCGCGAAACCCTGCCGCCGAAAAGGGGCAAACGGCAGCAGGGTTTCAGCGGAGGGCATTGTTCCCCCCCATGTAACCCCGCCGCCGCCGAAAGTCCCCCCCCCTTTTTTCCCGAGTGGTACTTGGGAAAAAAAGGTTGAGAACCGCTGCTTTAAGCTTTAATTTGCACCTTTTATTTCCAAGGTATATAGATAATCTTCATATCAGTTATGTTTTAATTAAAAAAATAAGTCATAATACAACAGCAATATAATTGAGATGCATTCAGTTAAAATGCGGTTGCCCTGGTCTAACTTAGAGCAAAAATTTTGGTCCACTATGTAATTTGATGTTTGAATCTCTTTTTCATGAATCTTTACAGCTTTATGGAGCTGTGAGATGTATAATTTTATTAGCAAGGTTTTATTAGTAGAGTAATCTCAGTTATGTTCAGCGAATGGGTTTAGGCAAAACAGTACCAATAATGATATGTTTTGTAGGTTTTTTGTTTACTATAATATTTTTATAGCAATGCAAATTGCAACGTGTTTAAAAGATTAGGATGCATAGCACAGTTTTCACTAAATCCAGTGATGTTACATACATGTAGCTGAGTGCTTTAGTGTAGCTAGCCCTTTATATATTTATTTTCTCTCTTATTTTCAGAAGCACAAGGAAATAGGGAAGCCCAATGAATGGGCAGTTGCTTTAAATATCTGACTAAATATTCTAACCAAAATTGGTGATGTTCAGATTCACCAGCCAGAGAATATTAGCTGAAATCACAAAAACGTTCCTAACACTATATTGTCTTCAAATGGGAGTCTATTTGTGTGCTGAAAATACAGTGCAGCAGAAATCTTACCTTGCCTGTCAGTGGAAATGTAGTTGTTTTGTGAGATTTGTTTTCCTTATTTAAAAACATTCACTAAGGAATTTTACTCATTTGTTTTCCTGGGAAGCATGTTTGAACAACACTGTGGCTTTGTACTTTCTACTTCTGTAAGTGTACGACTGGCTATTGCGACTTACCTTTACTTCCCCAGGTGAGATATAATCCTCGTACAATGGGTTAGCAAATGAAGTATTATGGATTTCCTCCTGGTTCCTTAAAAAGACATAATGACACATAGACTGTCAAATAGTAAAACTGCTTCAGGCTGAGCCAAAAAGATAAAGGGCCAGATTCTTTCCTGATGTAACTCCACTGAAGTAAATGGAATTACACAGGAGATGAATTTGGCCTGAGGGTTTTATTCTGCGTGTGTGTGAGCTTGCAGTTTTTGAAAAGACAGTAAAAATAGAATTGTTTAACTTGCTTCTGCTGAAAATCAATATACTATTGCACATCCATGGATTTATACAGTGTAATTCACAAAGTGTTGTAAGAATATTTGGTGCTATACAATGGGTAAAACTGGGCCAAACAAGTGAATTGCGGACTCAGAAAGCTTACACTTTAACAGCACAAGCAGGCTGAATCCAAACACATTACAATACGGTGCAGCAAGGAAGAGAGTGGCATGTAACATGAATGATATACAAAACAGGTTGTTTTTAATGTGGGGAGAGCCTGGTGTATGTTAATTAGGATGCTCTTTCAAGAATAAGAGGGTAGCTTGCAAGAAGACACAAAGTCAGGACTGGTTGAAAAAGACAAAAAGAATTGTGGGGGGGAGGGGAGCATAATGGAATATGGGCAGAGGAAGACAGGAGGGGACATAAAGTAGATATGGGCAGAAGCAAAGTTCTGGTTCACTCTGAAAGAACCTGCTCTTGCAAGGTGCCCTCACTCTCTTTACTCCCACTGACTACTACTTGGAATTGTACGTCTTGCTTTTCAGCAGGACGTGACTAGCCGAGCGGGCCTCTGCAGCTCACTCACCCTTGGAGAGTCCCAATTATTAATCAGTCTCTTACCCATAAACAAGCACATTTTCAGCTTCCTACTCAAATCACTTATGACTTTTTTGAGGTATGGTGGAAACGGATTGGAGTACTGATGCCAGACATTCAAACAACAAACCTAGTAGGTAGGTAAAGTAAATATTACAAGAACATAGCATTGTGCATGCCTTATTAAAGTTATAACAGTGTTATATTGGCAGCAGTACGGGATGAGATCACTTCCTTTATACCATTATTTTGCTACTAAAACACTAGTGTTCCAGTATGCCTTAGTGGAACATAAACTGTTCATGGGTAACTACATGCAACCAGATTTTAAAAGGGATTTGGGTGTCTAACTCCCATTGATTAAAAAAAAACAACTTGCCCATAGTTGTAGATCAGGGATGGGCAATAAATTTTTCAGAGGAGCCAGTCCACAAATTCTGGAAAGTCTCGCAGGCCACATGACGCTGGAGTGTTAGGCAACTTTCAGCCAGTGACCGGAAGCCAGAAGTTCGGATAGTGACTGGCCAAAAGCTCTCTGATGCTCCAGTGTAGTGCTCCTGCATGACGAGCCGGACAGAAAAGTTTAACGGGCCAGATACGGCCCGTGGGCTGTATTTTGCTCACCCCTGTCTTAGATGGTAACTTGTAACATTAAAAATGTATTTTTTTAAATCACCTGCCCAGTAAACAACCTGTAGTTATACTTAAAATATTCCATAATGTTATTTTGAGATTACTTAAAAGTGGACAGATTTGCATTTGTAAAACCTATCATCTATGTGTGCAGATGCTTGAATTCATCAACTGTAGGATGAGATGCTTGCCTGCACAAAGTTGCGCTGACAAAAATGGATGCCAAACAGATGCTACTTTGCAAATTTGGACCTATATCCCTGAATATGAACATGGTGTATTGTACCTTTGGCTAATTAGGAATATAGGGATTGTCATACTAGAGAATACAGTGGTTCATTCACTCCAGTACCCTGTTATTAATGTGGATGCTGCAGAGAGATGTAGAACTGCAGTATTACACAGAGGATGAAAATTCTTCCTGAAGCCAGCTGGTCATCAGTTTAATACCCTAATTTTAAACTGCTTGAGCAGTCAGTTTTACTAAACATATAGCAGTGACTTGAGTTAATCCAATTCTTGCGGTGCTTGCTGTTACTTGACATTATTTGCTTTGGAAAGATTGCTCATTGCTGTAGCCAAGAGCTATATGTCCATCACGAGGTCTCACGATGGGAATTAAGTTACATCTCTTGTGTCAGCCCTCTGTAGTAAAAGGTAAACCAATGTATCATTCACAAATATCATAGTTCAAAACAATCAGTCTATAGGTCAATGTAACCAGAACTACCACAAAAAGGAAAGGAAAGAATTAAATCATCTTGGGTTACAGACCAGGTCACATGGCTAATACTTTTGCTAAACTTATTCCCATGACCCAGCAGTAGCTGTTGCTTTTGTGCAGATTCCACGCACCACAAATAGCATCACACACTTATCAGAGATGGGAGAAAGTTGTATTGATCACTGAAAAACTTGTCAGTGTTTAAAAGAGATTGTTGAGTAGCATCATGCTTTTTTATGGAAACATCAATGTATCTGGATTTAATTCAGAATTCTGTAACTCAACAACTCAAACTTTGTCCGTTTTAGCCAGAACACAACACACTGAAATGCAGTCTATGTTACAAGAAGAGTGTGCTATCAGTTCAATTTTACCACACCTATAACCCAAAAAAAAAAAAAATTATAATAAAAAAAATTACAGCTAAAGGACAGAGGAGTCAATTCTAATTAAACTAATCCCTTGAACACATATTTTATAGATGTTTCAAACTGTAAATCTAACTAAAGGCCTCTATTCTGAAAATATTTACAAAGCTTTTTACACACAATTTAGGTTTGAAAAATATAGGTTAGTCATTCCATTCTGCAGAGGAAATATGTGTCAGGGTGCAATGTGGGTAGACTCAAAAGACAGTTATGGTGATTGGTTTAGAATTTCTGTACTTCTAGTTTCCTGCTTGATTAGGCTTCTAACATACTGTCTTGACAGCCTAATTCTGTACTTAATTTTCTTTTCAGTTATTTTTACTACTTTGCTATTTTTTAAAAAAGGCCTTTGCATCTCTCAACTTGGTCATGTCCAACTCAAAGACTGAGTGATCTTCTTATTTTCTCTCCTCCAGTTTCCTTGTATTCTTTGTCCTAAGTGTAATGTCCATCAGAAATATCATTTCTGAAAAAAGGCAAGAATAAACCAAGATCTCCTTACTACGACATCGAGTCTCCTCTCCAGGCAAGTGGAGTGGTGGAAATAACTCCTACACAAACAAAGGTGGCATTTGAAGTGCAACAATAAGCTAATAAAACAACTTATGAAGAAGAGCTACACGCCTGATGACTCCCAGTTTTGTGCTTTGACCACAAAACCATACCTCTGCTCTCCTCTCTCCCAAAAGAAGAGTCTCCATCTCCTGCCACTATCTCCTCTAACCCATTTCCCCAGCATTTCTGAGTTTGTTTACTCTCTGCTGCCTGCCCACTGATAATGCTGCTGACAACCCCAGGAGCTCTGGAGTTCTGTGCTCACTGGGACTGACAGGAGCACTATCTCCCAAGGCTGTCAATGGTGGGTCAGGCACAGGATGGATAATAAACAGGATCAGAAGACCTACGGACATTGGCAGTGCTGTAGACAGCTGCAAATAAGCACAGCTGAGCAGCATGAAAAAGGTTTTCTAGTAATTGTTTAAGATTTATCCTGGAGGAAAAAAGATCAAACTTGGGTGGACAACTGTTATGAATCAGAAACCATCATGGTGCCTTGCTTCCATTCAGTCAGGAAGGGCAGCTGCCACTGAAAAAGCATCACAGCGGGCAGCCTTCCACTGAGCCCAAGCACCTCACCTATGGAGAATAAGCAGAAATGTGGAAACCTGGCAAGTTTCCTCAAGCTTGGGGTTTCTCTCTTGACAAAAGTTTCACACAGCCCTAACTGAGCGCCTTGAAGTCACTTCCATATCTGAATGCCACTGTGGCCGTGATATACACCGCTGCCAAGCCACAGGGCTGGCTGCTTTTGTCCATTAGTCAATAGGCATTATTGATTGTCAGTGTTCCCTCTGAAGGAGAAAAATGATACGATTTAATCCAACAGATCTCCTGATGTGAGTCATAACCCTTAGCCCAGCAGCTGTCTAAGGCTAACAGGACTGCTCCTGTTCCCTGTGGTGGTCTTCTGATGAACTAGATGTGCTCCATCATTTGCAACTAGTCTCCATCAGATGCTAAAACTGTGCCACCAACTATTGTGCATAATCCTGTGTTAGTTCCTCTGAGGTACTGATAGATCCACTGACGCCTTTAAAGTGCTATGGGAACAAACAGAAAGACTTATGGGGGTGCCTGAGGAGGAGCAGCTGCAAATGTCTGAACATGCAGTCCCATAATGGTATGAGAGCCTCAACACCTCGAATCCGATAGACATTATATAAACAGGGGCCCACTTGTGCACTAGGCCAAACTCCTTCTGAATAAAGAATGAAGGATTCTTCTCTTAGAGCACTGCACTTCCCCCTGTGCCTAACACAAAATCACATCACTCCATGAAAAGTGTGAAATGGACACTGGTCTTTGTGGTGACCCCAAGCTGTGGTAAAGTGTCAGGTGCAGTTAACCCTTCAGCCAGTTAAATGCCTCTGGCTGCATCAAATCCTTTTCTTTTTAAAGCAGGAAAAACGTCTCGAGTCTCTGTGTGGTGCTGTCATATCGTACATTTTACAAGCTTATACATGCACAAGTCACTTATCATCCAAAGACTTATCATTCTCAGACTTCAGTGTCACGATACTAACCACTTTTTCTTACAGCTGCTTTTGATTTCTGAGAAAGCAATTAGGAATGATTTGCATTAACTCAGTACCATGTTTATAATTACTATTATTTACCAAAATGTGCTACGTGCTGAACATACATTTAAGAATACGCAGTCACTGCCTGGATGAAGTTTGAAACAACGTCCTCATGATCTCATGGCTATGGTGATCTGTGCTCTGGATTTCTAGTCCCAATCAGCTGCATGTTAGTTGCGACTTGAAAACAATTACTGTCTAATGGTGGTTTGGTGCTGTATGTGAAGTGAGTGGGTATTCTCAGTCCAATTCATAACAGAATTCCACCACCATAAGTTACTTTTCTGGAAGTCTCAGCAGACAGGTCAAGCTCTAATTCGTCCCTGGAGATTGAGATATCTAACTTTTCATCCCCAAATGTGATTCCCTGCAGGTCAGAGCTGAGACACATATAGAGGGTAGCGTGGGGAACTCTGCACTTATTGCTTTTCTTATTAATTATTTGTACTAGATAGCACTTAGGAACATCAATCATGGACCAGGATCCCGTTGTGTTTGATGCTATACAAACACAGAACAAAAAGACTGCTGTTGTCATTTCATGATGGTACCTCTTCTATGTAGAAAAAAGAAGATTCTAGAGCTGTCATTCTGGAACTTTTTGTCAGCTTAGTTAATTGCAAGAAAGGGAAAAAATCCTATTCCTTAAATCCTGGCTGGGAAGCTGGAAGAGAAGTGGGTGATAGTTCAGTAACCCTTAAGCTACCTAATGATGTTTTAAGCAGGTAGAAGGAAAAGTTTAGGAGGGAAGAGAAGTAGCATAACAATATATGATACTTTACACTACAGCCAGTCAAAATAACACAAATTTTAACAGAAATTTAATAAAAAATTTGGTCAGCTCTACGTGACAGTGAGGATAGCACTATTCATCTTACATTTCTATAGTGCTTTCTATCTAAGAACCTCAAAGGGCTGTAAAACTGGAGGGAATTAAGCCTCAATACCCAGTGAAATAAGATAATGAAATATTACTATTCACACATTAGAGGAGGAAACAGACACAGAGCAGTTAGGTGAGGCCACACAGTAAGTTTATAGCAAAGCCAGGATTAGAATAAAAATGTTCTTAGTTCATAGCACACTGTTGTGTCCACTAGACCATGCTGTTTGCTGGTCATGGTGGAGTGTTGAATTAGTGAGGTCTCCTCAGCAATAGCTTTAGTCCAGAGGTTTGCACTGCTTAGCGGTGAGGGTGGGAGAGAGAGGCAGTTGTGAGGAGAAAAATGTCTGCAGTAAAGTAGAAGCTTGAAGGAGAGGAGGTGGCTTTTGAAGATGAAGCTTGGAGAAGAGAAACTGAGGGTGAGGGGAGCCTGACAATATGAAAGTGACATGGATAAGGCAGCAGAGCAGTAGGAGCTGACAATAAAGAGAGACCCTGGTAGCTAGATGTTGGGACGGGAGAGGGGGGGAAGGAACTGGTATTAAAGAGGATGAAAATCAAGAGGAAGATGCGCAAAGAGAAAGAAAGAAATGAGGAGAACTGACACCAGAGGGAGAGAGGCAACTGGCAGTAGAAAGAAACAGATAGAGAGCAAAAAATCCAGAAAATGCAAAAGCTGGCATTGAGAGGGGAGAGAGAAATGGAGAGACTGGACTAGAGGAATGGAAAGGAGGGTTGGGAGAAGAACAGAAAAGGCAAAGAGTGTTGCTAAGGTTCCAAGAGATCTGTCAGTGAGTCAGGGTTATTTTTCAAAGATTCTGAGAAAGTGAACGACTGGCTAAAGAGAATCTGTGTATCAGGATTATAGAAAAAGCCCTTCTTTCAGCACTTCTTTGTTTCAGCCATTCTGTTTTTCCCTTCTCCTTTAATAATTATGAAGAAGCCATTTTATATTTTGGCATGTCAGCAGAGAGCAGTGGCGTACCAAGGGTCTCTGGCACCTGGGGGCCAAGCCTACATTTGCACCACACCGCCCAGACCTCATGCTCTTCCCACCATGCGGGGCAGGAGGGGTCCTGGTGCCGCCCCCAGCTGCCCTGGGGAGGGAGGGTTTGTACCTTTGGGGGGTGGCGGGAGGCTTGATGGGGGCAGAAATGCAGGCTTGGCTCCACCGTCCCTCCCCCCCGCACTTACCCACCGCTCCAGCCTCACAGCCCAGCGCTGGCTCAGATGGGGCAGCCTCACCCCTCCAGCATGGGGGCCAGCTCTTCATGACGTTTGAGGGGGAGATGCTGAGGGGAACCCCTCAGAGCCTCCTGCATCCCCCACCTCCTGGGTGTCGTGAAGGGCTGACCTGGTGTCCCCCCACAGGCCGGTGTCCAAGGGCCTGGCCCCCCACCTTCCCTTTCAGTATGCCATTGGGAGAGAGATTGGTTTTATTTGCACAGTATGGACAGCACACGAGGCACATGCTAGACAGGGACCTAGCTCTGAAGAGCTCACAATCTAGATGGACATGTACAAAGATCATATATATACACAAGGTGGGAGAAGAGGATGGGGGAATTGGCACAAGCAGTGTGAGTGGTGAAAGGAAAGAGAGCACACAGCTTAGCAGTTCCACAAATCTTTTTTTGGATTCTTATCTGTCTATTTTTTACATAAATGAATAAAGATATTCAGTCTTTCTGAACAAATCTTTTTGATTAGAAAGATGTTTCTATTCCATTCAGAGTAATTTTCACAGGGATGGGGATGCTTTAAAAAACAAAAGTTCTTCGATGTTTTGCAAATATTTTAGAAAACATTTAGGGCAAAATTCTGCTCTCTGAAGTGCAGCACATAGTGCCCGCTGGCTTCCAGGGGAGCTTCAGATCTGAATCTGGGAACTGAATTTGCCCTTAGAGGTTTTGAGAAACCACAGACCTCTCCAATGTCCTCCCATTTAAACATCAAGTAAAAAAAGATGGGTATTTCTGAGCTCTGATGGATCCTAGGGCTCTGTAATTTAGTGATAAACACACAAAGTTGCACTTAAGGTATTCTAAGCAATCAAGATGCATTTCATTGTTTCCAGTTTGAGGTCCATTAAGGTCAGCTTGTGCAAAACTAGGTTTTATGTTTATAGCTGCATATTTAGGGCAAACAGACTGAGAGGAGATTTAAAAGTTGAAACCAAAGAAACTGGGCAGTTGTCCATTGCTTTCTGCCACATTTTTGTCTGCTTTTGCACACAAGAAAAGGCTTCACTTACGTTCTTGGCACTTTCTTCTTTGAAAGGAAACACAAGACAGCAACTGTGATTTCAATCAGCAGGAAAGCTAATGCAACACCCAAGCCAGTCCACATATCTGCAAAGTCAGACCAATCAAAGAGATAAATAAGCATAAGAAAATACTAAAAGAATGGCTTGAATGCTGTTAAATGTCTTCACTTGACCCACCATTTTGAAGGAGAATGGAAGCTGCAGTTGGGGGAAGCTGAACCTTGATGTGGCAACGATTTCCTTGCCATTCTTTTCCACATCTGGGAATAAGATAAAAAAGCAGTTTGTGAGAAATGAGGACCTGGGAATGCTTTCAAGAAGAGAAGTTAGGGAACATGCTGAAGGATGATCGAAAGCACTGGAAAGTACAATTAGGTAATTCAAATGCTCGGGAACATTTAGCGCTGTGACCAGAATGTATAACCTGCAGAATCAACATTTATGGAATGAAAATGGAAATGATAAACACAAAAATCAAACCAGAAAGGATGATAAGCAGCACCAACAGTCAGCTAATCTGTCCTCACTGTCTGCCCCCAAACAGCATAATTCTATACCTATATTTGACTAGTGTGATTCATCCTGTTACTCCTTCTTTTCTTTGGCTCCAATGAAAATAAGAAACATTTCTGATTAGCGGATCCAGCCACCCCACCCCACCCCACCGGAGAGGGAGGCATAGGAGCAGGGAAAGGAGAGAAAGAATCTGTGTTTCTTTTTCTTTATTGCTATCTAATCATTTGTTCTTTTATTTTTCTTTTCAAAATACACTCCTTAACCACATTTCCACTGAAAAGCAACCAATGAAAATAAACCAGACAGCAGGTCCGTAATCCAATATCTAGGATGGTCTAAGCATCCTGGTAAGTATTACCTCTTTCCTTTCATAGATGCTTCACTCCCTCTCTCCATTATCATTTTGTTTTAATATTGTAGAGTAAATAAACCATGTAGAGTCAATAAACCATGCATAGACTGTTAAATAAGGATAGGCAAATCTATATATTGTGTGAATTCCACACACAAAACAATGTTAAAAGAACGTTATTAAGATTGGAAAGTCAAGCACTCAAAAATTAGGAAATCCCAGCATTAAGGTTGCTTGTACAACCTTAAATTGGCCGCTTTGTGCCTATGCATTATGACACAGTCTTTAATTATATGATCACAACTCTTTTTGTTTCTATATAAAGGGGCTAGGGGGAAGAAAGAGTTTTCGATAGATTCGTGTAGTTTGAGGTCAGAAAGGACCATTAGGTCATCTAGTCTGACCTCCTATGTAACTTTTCATTTCATAATATTTCACCCAGTTACCCCTGTATTGGCCTCAACAAATTGTGTTTGACTGAAGCATATCTTCCAGAAAGGTATCCAGTCTTGATTTGAAAAAATCAAGATATGGCGAGTTCACTGCTTTGTAGTTTGGTCCAAGCATTAATCACCCTCACTGTTAAAAAATTGTGCCGTATTTCTAACTTGAATTTGTCTAGTTTCAGCTTCCAATTACTGGTTCTTGTTATGCTGTTTTTACTAGAGTAAAGAGCCTTTGGTACTCCGTATTTTCTTCACATAGAAGTACTTATACACAGGAATCAAATCATCTCACAGTCTTCTTTTTGATAAGCTAAACAGACTGAGCACTTTACATCTTTCACTGTATAGTATTTTTTCTAGCACTCTTTTTTTTGGTTCTTTTCTGCACCCCCTCATATTTTTCACCATCCTTTTAAAAATGTGTACACCAGATCTGGATACAGTAGACCGGTATTTGGTCTAACCAATGTTGTATACAAAGGGAAATTTACATCCTTACTCTCCTGTTCACACATCCAAGGATCACATTAGCCCTTTTTGTCACAGCATTGCATTGTTGACACATTGAGTTGCTTGTCCGCTATAACCCCTAAATCCTCTTCAGAGTTGTTGCTTTCTAGTAGACAGTATCCTATCTGTAGGAATGGCCTGCATTACTTGTTCCTAGAGGTATATCTTTCCATTTGGCTACACGTTAAGTGGATTAAGAAATGGCTAACTGATAGATCTCAAAAAGTAGTTGCTAATGGCGAATCATTGTTGAATGGGCGTGTTTCTGATGGGACTCCACAGGGATTGGTACTAGGCCTGAAGCCATTGAACATTTTCATCAGTAATCTGGAAGTAAATATAAAATCACTGCTGATAATGGAAAGACATTTTATGAAACAACAAAAGGATAGAAAGGGAGTTCACCTACTAGACAAGACTTCCAGCCTTGACGTCACCATTTAATTTAATTTTTCCTTTTATCTGTGGGTAGGAAAATTTTAGTGGTTGTCTCAGCCATTGGAATAAAATGTACATCCATCAGACAAGCCTGGTTTATCATGTGGAAATTCACACAAATCCTTCCAGGGTTTGGCCCTTCATTAATTACAAAGTGGCATCATCTCAAACAAGAAGTTGCAAATGTCATTTCTCCATTCAGTGGAGAGGCCTGCAGATTTCACTAAACCTGGAAATAAAATGGGATGAGCTTTTTTTTTTTCAATAAAAAACCAAGCCAGCCTGTGTGGATACTGAATGTAGCTTTTATTGAAGCCAAACTCTTTTCTGCAGCGGAGGGGCGCTAGAGGGGAGGAAGGTGTACAAAATGTCTTTACAAAAGTTTGTCCACATTCATGTAGGGCCAGATGCTGATATTCTTACTCATGTTGAATATCACCTTATATCACATATGCTCTCACTGACTTCAGTAAGACCATCTGTGGAGAAAGTACTCTACAATTTAAGTAGGGGGATCTAGTCCTTAATGATTAAAGAAAGATGTTAACCATGGCCAGTCCATGACTTAAAAAAATACAAACAATATTTCTGTACAAGCAATTCAGTGCAATCTCGATTATCCCAATGGAATGAGGGACATTGAGAATGCTGAGATAACTGAGAGAAATTTCAAAATCAATCAATAAATCACGTGAGCATGATCTTATTTAGGATAACAAGGAGCTTTGGATAACTGAGAGTCAGAAAAATGATACTACTGTTTGTCAGCAATACATAGATGACATCCTGCAGTACAATACTTTCATATCAGATACACAAAAATCTCTCAGTATCCAATAGCTGCCTGAGATCTGCCACTCAAGGATGAACAGCTGGCTGAGGGGAGACTGGTGGGGAAGGGGAAGTATTTGACTAACTTGTCAGTTCTATAACATTGCTAAGGCAGACTGCAACCTTGACGTGCAACTGGATTTCTCACTGTTTCTGAATATCCAAATAGCCATTGCCACAAAAATTACCCTTTTCCATCTATGTGGCAAAAAGATTGCACCCCTTCCTGACAGATTCAGATTCAACTGCAATGATCGAAGCATTCATTCTCCATTCTTAGGTATGAAATTGCTGATCTTGAAAAAGTTAAATTTGATCAAGAATATGACAGCCTGATTGCTCAACAACACAGGCTGTTGAAAGAACATTACCCCAAGGTGGCTCCCCATTGAATTTCAGGTCAAACAAAAGGACTTGGCCCTATTCTCAGAGCTATCCACAATTTACAGCTTCACCTTGCATGGTTACCGCAACAGCAATGTTCAGTGGATCACAGAACTGTTGACCTTAAGGATGAAACTCAGGCCTGCAGGAGACAGCACTTTCTCTGAAACTAGTTCACAAACCTGGAGCTCACTCCAGGAAGAGACATCAGAACTTTCAGAACCAAAGACAGAACCCCATTTCTTTGACCAGGCCTTCATACAGGAACTATGTACTTAAAAAAAACAAAAAACCAGGAGAACAAACTAAACAGAACCAACAAAACCCATGCAGCTGAAAGGAGAGAGAGATTTATGTGTACACCTTTATGGACTTGATTCTCCATTGTCTTGTGCCCTGCATAATCATTTACATCTTTGCAAAATGGGTGTAAAGTATCGTCATTCTGCTCATGTGGTGATTTACACTCACTTTGTCCTCTGCACAGGTATGTATGACTAGCTAAGGTGGAAGGCAGCAGAAATATCAACCTCATAATTTCTCTTGGACCTGTTTTGTAATTAAAAAAAAAAATCTCCAGAAAGGATGTGTAAGGCAAGCTACTGATTCAGTAGGAAATTAGACTGCAAACTCTAAATTAGACTAAACTCTGTCTGAGCAGGGAATGTGTTTTCATGTGTGTTTGTACAGCAAATTACATAATGGGGCCCAATCCTGACTGGGACCTTGGGCATTATTGGAATAATACAAATAATAAGTAACAACAATAATATCAGGCAGATATAGAAAGAAATGAAGGCAGATTTCTTAGCCTTCTTTATATAGATAAATATGATCTTGGTGTCTTAATGTCCTGAAATGAACTTTAATTGCTCTAAGAGCTCCAGGTAGGTCTGTGCAGCTTGTGGTATAAACCCAAGAGACAGGTTACTAGAAGTCAAGTTAATGAAGGAGAACACTCCTAATTACCCTTCCCACTGGTGTGATTGCACTGTACTCACAGCACATTACTTTCAGTTGAAAGGCAGACGAGTTGCTTCCTTCAAAGTCACTGTTAGTTTCCTCGATGAACTAGGCAGCTGAGGACACACAAACTATGATGTGAAGGGGAGACCCTCTAGAGCAGAGGCCAAACATGCACTCGGGACAATGTGTTAAGTCTCTACAAACAGGAGTGGCAGGAGTTCTGAAGGGATTCCTTAATTAGTCTTTCCTACCATGAAGCAATTCATTTTATTTTGAAGACAGGCGACAGTAGAAGTCGCTGAATAAAATCCCTTGAGCCACAAAGCTTTGAAGTGCTTGGACTAATTGCTTGCTGACTAATTAGCAGCAGCACATTTCACAATAGTGCTAGTTTTATAAAAGCCATCCAGCTCCTACCTGAACTAGGAAGATAACCATTCCTATCCATCCAGGCCAGTGGCATCCTCATAGTGGAAACAGCGAGGAAGAGAGAGAAACAGATAGACCAGGCTTTAGAATCCTTCCATCCCAGTACACAATCTTAATCTACCCTGCCTGACAAAACGTCTTCTTCTATTAGCAAGTCCAGACGGGAGGGTCACCCTGAAATGGGACAGTTAACACTTCTAATTTTGCTCGTAGGATTTCAAACTCATTGCTCTGTAATACGTATACTGGTAATGCTGGGAAATGAACTATAGCACTGCCTATGTTTCTGCACCCTGGGCCTGTGGTCGTGACTCATTTAACTCAGAGTTAGGAAATAAGAAACAGGTAAGGTTTTTTTCCTTTACCACGTTCGTGAAGGACAGGTCTAATTTAACAGGAACGTGTCTGGATGACACACCGCTGCATCTCAGCCTACAGAAGTTTACATTACATTAAGGACCGTACCTGTAAAACTCAAAACAATTACAACTGATGCAAATGCTTGTTATTTCCAATGCTTTCAATTTGATTTGAATATCTCCACGTCGTGTCTGATTCTCTACTTGTGTAGTCATTTGCACTTGCACAAAGTGGATGTAAAATGCTTCCTCTCTGAAGTAATAGCATTATACACCACCCTTGCACAAGTGTAAATGACACCACCAGTGCAAGGCAATGGAGAATCAGGCCCCTTACCTTCAAATGTAGAGGTAATAAGATCTCTTTATTAGCTGAGAAGGAAAAACACTCAGTGAAGCTGTATTTTCAATGAAGGGCATGGTGTATTTGAATAACTGACTGATGAAACCTGTTGTTTTCCCTGCAGCAATAATTACTAATGTTCCATAATGAGGAAGGTGCATTGATGTCAAACAGTGTTCTGCAGTTCTATTTTAGAAACATTCTATCCTTTGTCAATCCATTTTATTGGCTATACTTCATTCAAGAGCTCTCCTGTTTAGTGTGGCATTTGATAAATGGCAACAATACTTTTAATCATAAATAAATGCTTAAGCTAAAAGTATTAAACATACCCTCCTCCCATGACAGTTAACCACTTAAATGCTAGATGTTACTATTTATTTTCAATAAAGCAATTGTAAAGGCTGATTAAATATCAGAAAACTTCCTATTATAAGCCAAATTACTAATCACTGCCAGGGACCTTTTGTAATAATGGAAATGCAGACAGAATAATTCTATGTGTTTATTTATTTCAGTCTATACACACACATATACATAAAGCAGTGGTCAGTTAAAGCCATAGGTACCCCAACACATGTTATAGGAACACAATATAATAATTAGTAGCTAATTTAACAACACCAAACAAAACTCAGTATCCTGCCAAACTCCCACAAATCTTCCCATCCCCTTGCAGACTCACTCAGATCTCTATCAAGCCTCTCCCTTAAAAACAGCCAGAGAAAATAGATGGCATTGTGGACACAATAAGCATATGAAACATGTAAAGGTACCACCAGCATACCATGGGAAATCAAATTTCAACTTCTGATGCAAGAGTTCATGAAGCAACTACATCTGCTTCTGACATACAGTCCTCAGCTAACAAATGGAAAGTACAGAGTTAATCACTCCAGTCTCTAAATCAGCATCAAGCCGTACCCTCTCTTCTCTTCTTCCCCTAACCCTCTGACTTTCAGTTTCAGTTTTCAACTGTCTGCTGACTAGAACAACATCTAGGGGCCAGGTTGCCCTCTCCTGTAGTAAAAACCCTCTGGAGGAGGAGACTTTATGTGTTAAAGGATGGGGATGCTACCCTTGTATGGAAAGAGCTGCAGATCCAGCCTTCAAATCCCACAGATACCAAAGGAGGCCAGATCCACATATGCAGACCCCTTATGTCTCTGCACCTACTCAGGAATTCTGGTGCCCTCTAGCTCTGTAACAGCATACATTTTGGTTCCAGTGGAGCCAAGCTGTCTCCCTTGGCTTCATCTGTCCTGTCATCACCTCTGCTCAAAGAGGTTTCCTACTGCAATGGAGTCCCCAATGAAAAGGTAATGTAGCCCCATCTGTATTGCAATTTCTGAACAGAAACATCATTGTTAAAGTTTATAGTTGACAAAAGCAAGATCATCAGCACAGGAAGGAAGGACACGATGTATTCAAACACTCTGCTGGGCTCTAAATTAACACTAACCACTCAGACCAAAGATCTGGGCATCGCTGTAACTTACTCAATGAAAAAAACTGCTCACTGTGCAGTAGTGATAAAAAAACCAAACAAACAAAATGGTAAAAAGGTATAAGAAATGGGATGGAAAACTGGATTCAGAGATGGAAGAGCTTAGCGCCAGGTGGGAGAGATTGAAAAGACTGGGTTGTTTAAGGAGGTGAGCAGAAGGGGACATGCTAAAGATATAAAATAACAAATGGACATGGAAGGCAAAGTGATGCTCTCATAATATTGATCCTCTCATAATACGAGAGTATTCACTGAAACTGAATGGAAACAAAAGTCATACTGATAAAAAGGAAACACTTTGTTACACAATGCTTAATTAACTGGTGGGACTTAATGCCAGAAGATGCCTTTGAGCCCAAAAGCTTAGCAGGATGTATTAGAGAGGATTTTTTTTAAAAAAAGGAATAAAACTCTTATCAGTCATTGTCTAAGACAACCATTAACTGATGGGAGTTTAGAAGAAACTTTTCTTTGGGTAAGTTATTCCATTATTGTCCACTATGAGGCTTCTTGCACCTTTCTTTGAAGTACATGATACCAGCTACTGTGAGGATACAGACTAGATGGACCAATGGTCCGTTTGCAGTGTGGTAATTCAATGGTCCTATCACCTGTAGGTGTCATTTAACAAGCATGTAGATATTGTAAATAGATTTATATCTGCTTGCAATAATTGTATCTAATTAGATTTCCTCTTCTATTGTAGAATGAGGAGGCCTTGAACAAATTTAAAGAATTAACATCAGCTGTTAAATATCTACATAAAACAAGCTCTATTATTAGATCTGAAGCACATGAGTAAGCTCTGTAACATGTGCAGTTGGGTGTAACTGCTCATCAGGTCTGGAGGAACTGCTTACTGTTGAGGAGAAGGCAAAGAGTTATCTTGTTTAAAGTAGGGCTGGTTGAAAAAATTCTGATGCAACTTTTTGTCAAAATTTGCCAATTTGTCAAAATTGAAATGTTTTGCAGATGGTTCAATTTCAATTATGTTCTGACGGAACCTATGCAGCTCACCCACCCACCTCCTCAACAGCTTGCCTGGTGGGCTGCTTGGAGTCCAGGCTTCCAGATTCCCAGAACCTTACTAGTTCACCTGGTAGGCTGATGGGAGGCCAGGAACCTGGAAGCCCTGGGAATCTCAGCTCCCGAGATTACAGCTCATTGACAGCCCAGACTACCAGTTTCCGTGGCTGCAAGACAACCTCCAAGAAAAACTACCCGGAGCTGAGGCTTCATACCCTTTCATGGAAGATTTCAAAATTGCATTCCAAATCAGAACCAAATTTCAAAATAACAAAATCCTCCATGAAATGGACTTACTTTCCTCTATTTCAACTCTAGTTTTACACTTAGAGTTGCATAAATATCAGCTACCCATCTTCAGCTAGAACACACTGGACCTGAATCTGATCACAGTTACACTGCTTTGAAACTGGAGTAACTCTATTGACTTCACTGGAATTACTCCTGATTTAAACCAGCATGCTGCCACCAGAATGAATTTCTTTTCTGTATATCTTATACCTTCCTAAACAGATACACATATATGAAAATCGCTTGTTTCATCATTTGCCATGGTGGTGTTATACATTTTGATGTGCACAGCAATCTCCATGGAATATCACACAATCAGAGTTATGTGAATGTGGGAGAAATTACTTTTCCTTAGTTCTTCAAAGGAACAGCTGCTGGTGTAAGTAATCCTTAAATCCAAGTTAAAATATGTGCCCCACACTGTATTTTATGGCAGAATTTGGCCCAGTGAGAATTACAGAAATGAAATGGAACCATGCCCATAGCAGACGATCAGATTTGAAATCTATCATTTCAAACATGTACAGTCATTTTAATGCTATCTTTTCCCACCCTCTTAAATAGTGGTTCTTTTGTGTCTAGGTTTAGAGATTTTTCACTGTCATATAAAATAACACTGATGACTAAAAGCCAATAATGAGACAGTACAGAGAACAACTCCTGGTACTAAAGAAAAGAAAGGCTTACACTAGATTCGGTAAACACAAAAATGACTGCCTATCCAGCTAAGCCAATAAACAAAATAAAACTTACAAAATCAATTTTCCAGAAGAAATATTTGTTTTATTTTTTTATGTAAATGATTGTTTTTGATGGAATATTTCTAGGTGAAAATAACATTTCGACATGATCACATTTAGAGGTCAGACCACCAAATAAGGCTTGTCATTTAAACTTAGCTGGTATTGACATTAAAATGCAACACAACTGAAAAAGAACTGAGAGGCTTAAAGTGGTATAGTGAGTGAAAAACACTGGCCATTCGCCACTGGTGATCAGAGTTCAAATGGCGACTTAGGTCACAAGTGTCTATCAATATCCAATTGATTTATCCTAGCCCACAGACTTTGCTCTTTACAAAAGTACCACTCCACAATCCAGCACAATATGCTACTCTCTGCTTACGAGAAACTCTAGGGTGGAATAGCAGGAATGTGGTGATAAGAATGCATATTAAGCGGTGGGGCCATTTTTGCAGTTGGATGGAGAATGTGAATTGCTCCGTTTAACTGCAGGGATGGAGATTGTCCGGCAGGCTAATAGGAAGGGGTTTGGTGTCCCTTTAAGGTGCCCTTCCCCGAAAGGATTATGTGTTCCAGCTAGCAAGGCAGGAAGCAGTACAGCCAGACCAGGTTGGTGTGGATGGGATGCTGCCTCCTCCCCTGCCAGGTGATCTTAAGAGGCAGGGCAGTTCTGGAAAGCCCTCTTTAACCCAGACCCGGCTAGCACCATCTTTCCAGCCATGGAAGTAGTTAAAATTGCGGGTTTTGTCATTATATGCTGTGAGCATTACACTAGTCACTCCTTTTCTTAGGAGGTTGGGAAGGAATTTTCCCTCACTTCCAGGTGGGGTGGGTTTTTTGCTTTCCACACAGGAAGTTAGGGACCTGGTGGAGTAGGAAAGGGGAGTTAGACTATCGTGTCGCAACTCATTGAGTAAGCTTGTGGCGGATGTCCAGTGTGGATAACTCCATATGGAATGGATACGATGATTAGCTAAAAATGATCATAAAGAATTTAAAGAAGGCATCCTTTAAAGCAGAGGTTCTCAACCTTTTTTTCCCGAGTACCACTAGGGTCAGGTACAATCAGGTCAATACAGGTCAGGTACAGTCAGGTCAAGGGGGGGTGGAATTTCAGCGGCGGCGGGGTTTCGCGGCGGTGGCAGGGGGGGACTTTCGGCGGCAGTGGGTTACATGGGGGGAACAATGCCCTCCGCCGAAACCCTTCTGCCATTTGCTCTTTTTTGGTGGCAGGGTTTCGCGGTGGTGGGTGGGTGGGCACTTCCGGCGGCGGATTCGGCGGCGCTGTACGGCTCGCGTACCACCCAGCCTTCTTCGAAGTACCACCGGTTGAGAACCGCTGCTTTAAAGGAATAGAGGAAGAGAGTTCAGGGCTCCTATGGCTGATGTGGAGGGTAGTCAACCCTTCCTTCTTTATAGCCCACATTAACTCTCATACAAGTGGGGATGGCAAGGTCCCAGCAGTGGGCTGGGTGGGCCCAGGACTGGAAAAGGGGAGGGCTGCCCTCACATATATAGAAATGTATGTGGAATGACCTGCACTGTACAATTTTATCTGTCAGGCATTCCCAGATATTTAAAAATAAAGTTTCAGCCTAATTAAAAATACATCCAATGCTTCCAGTCCTTCTGGCATTGCTGGACAATGTAGGTAGAGGTAGAATTAAAAGATTGCACTAGTGTAAGATAGGGCGCCATGCTGTAATAGTGTAAAAGTGATTGACACTCTTTCTCAGGTCTCACCCCCCCTAACACTCCATCTCTTTTTGCAAAGCTTTCCCTCTCTTTGTGTTCCCCCTTCTCTCTTTCTCCTCATTTCCCCTCCACTCCCTGCTGAAGGAGCCTGGTGAGAAGCTGGTGTTGGAATGGCTGCTGGATTTTCTCTTTAACGGTGCCCTGAAAAAAACAACTGTGCTTAAATCTGCAAGTTCACTTTAATTTTGGTTGTCTAAAATTCTGAATGTTCCAGGTGTCTCATGCTGGACAATCAGTCAGTAGACACTGGAAAATGTAGGCCCTAGTTATAATTTTTGTAAGGGTATGGAGTGTGGAATCTGAAAATGTGCTAATAAATGACATAACTGAATCTCTGTGCATTGATCAAATTATGGCTAGGAGCCTGACCAGTGTCTGACTATTGTATGTATGTAGTTCATCATAGTAAAAGTCCTTCTCTTTCACAAATACCACCAAATTCACATACAGTTAAAATAAAAGAGAATTTGTAGAGGAAATAATGGGTTACAAAGCTGCAACTGAGTGCAGAAGGTACAAACACGGTAGCTTTAAGAAAAACTGGGTAGCTCTGGAGAAGAAAGCTTTTGCTTAATGATAATTTTGTTGCTAGAGCAGATGTGGGTTAGAGATCAATAAAAAAAAAATCTAACAAAAGACTTGAACATATTTACACTGGCTAGATTTTTCCATGATCACCTTCCTTTTTCTGTTTTGCTCTTATTTGTTTTTCTGTCCATTTATTCATATTCCCCTTTACTGCTCCATGGTCTCTTCTAGCATTCCTTTTTTATTCAAAACAAACAAATTTATTCTCATGTTAATTTCATTATGATTGTTCTTATCTTTAATTCTAGTGTTACTTGTGTGACACTGGCTGGGTTAGGGGGACCATTTATGATATTATTTAACATCAATATGTCAAAATTACAATAATTCATATGAGTTAGGCCATGTCAGATACCATCAGAAAGGATTGAGACTCATCCAGGTACTGGATATACACCAGAGGGCCTATACAAGCCTGCAAACTCCACAATTCTACTGAAAACCTGAAATATGTGGACTTTCAAATCATTCGGATGAATCTGATTGCTTTAATCATTTAACATTTCTCTTATAGTTTGTTCTGTCCTTTTATAATAAAACCTTTAGTTTTAGTTACTAAAGGATTGGCTGCCAGTGTGGTTTTTGGGTAAGATTCAAACTTATATTGATTTGGAAATGTGGTTGACCCTTTGGGGGTAAAAAGCATAACGTTTTAAATAACTGGTCTCTTTACTGGACCTAGTGGCTGATTGGGAGCCAGAACTTAAATGCAGTAAAGGGGGCTGTGTATATTTTATTTTAGCTTCTTGATAACTAGTGTGGGGAATCAGAAGCACTGTTTGTGGCTGGTTGGGAAGTGTGATTTCAGAGTCATCCACCAGTGCTGGGAGAATCTGCTCTCCTTTTGCAGCCTGCTCTGACCTTGGCATTTTCAGGTGGTCTACCCTAGGCATGGATGGGTCACAATTTGTGTCTCGATTATATTTTAATATCTATTTGAGCATTTCCACATTGGGATGCTATAACCTTTTTTGAGCTTTTGTCTCTTGTTTTTCTCTTATTTTAAGCTGTTTTGGTTCTGCATCTGAATTGAAAGCATCTTATTTTACAAGCTGGAGTTTGTTGAAATGAATAGACTAGGTTCCTCAATAAACACTGGTCTATTACTGTGAAATAACTGAGAGAGTTTGAGGCACTGAGTTATTTAGACACTACTGCATTATCTGTTCTACAGTGATAGAAAATGGACATTTATCCCAGTCAAAGCCAGCCTGGATATCTGCTTTTCATTGCTGTTTACCTTCTAAATATATTTCATATGAATAAATCTGCAAATCCCAGATAAAATTAAACAGTCAGTCATTTACAAGGTTTGAGCAATGATTGTGTTTCGTTGTATGTGTTATGCCACACATCTTTGTTTAAAAAAAACCCAATTCTGTGATAAAACTTCTTTTCCATTTTTTTTTTTTACATCTTGGTCTGGTCTTCTGATCAGTTGAAATGGCCTATTTAACCTGAGCCTGCCAGCATAGGACATTACTCCTGCCAGGTGGATCGCAGTACATACTGGAGATTCTAAATCATTTTGTCATTCCCAGACAATCATAAATTCATCTGCTCCCGCTGGATGCAACATTACACAATAATGTCTAACACAGCCTCTTCTTAGCAGTTTACAAGTCAGGTGTACAACTGTAACAACAAATTGCATCAATAATTATGAAATGTATTCTTTCGAAACTTTTCTTTTTCACGTTTCAGTTGTACGCTTCCAGTAATGGAGTAGGAGCCCTGCACTGTTGAGCTTTCAATTTATAACGAAACAATGGTTTACATACCATTTGAAACACTAACTTCCCAGCAAAGGCTCTACAATAAATTGTTGTCATATCCCACATGCCAATCCAGGCCATGAAAAACAATAATATCATGAGAAAATCCCCACATAGATTGTAGTAGACCTCTTCTGATATCCACAACTGAATTCCATAGCAGTTAGGGGAATTCTTGCTCCAATTTCCTGAAATATAGCTTAAATTATACAGTGTTTAGGGAACACTTTGGACACTATATAAATAATTACACAAAAATCTCTGACATTAAAAGAATGCCATTAAGGTTGCAAAGTCAAGCCCTCAAACATTAGGAAATAGCAGAATTAAGGATGTCTCTGCAACTGTAGTTCAGGCCTCTTTTGCACAGGCAATAAGACAAGGTCTTTACTTACAGGATCCCATGCTATTATTTTCTTCAGCAGCAGGAATCTTAACTCTGGCATTTCCTAATGTCTGAGTACTTGCCCTTGCAATCATAATGCTGCAACAGTAAAATAGTTTTTTGTATGCAACTTCCTAGGTATTTTTTAAAGGAAAAAGGAAAATCTAGATCCTTAGCTGCAGCCAAGGAACACTTGGTGCAGATAAGGAAATGGGACTGCAGAAGTGTCCATTGCCCTCCTCTGATCCTGGCACCACTCTGCAATGGGCCAGTCCCCTGGTGCAAGTTGGAGCTGCTTTCAGGTACTCTAAGCTGCACCATTTGGCAATAGCCCTAGGGCTGGAAATGGCATCTAAGGATCTCCAGGGTCATGTTCCCTTTCTCTGGCCAGGGCCCTAAGCCACCAGTTGGGAGAGGGTGGCATGGAGCCACAACAGGGGTTCTAGACCACCCAAGAATCCCTGGAGGCTTGATCCACAGCATTTAGAGCCTTTGTACACCGACCGTGTGAAGCCACGGATCAGGACCTGTTTCTTTTTAAGTTGTGTAAATCTCATCAGTCAGGTTCTCTCATTCACCTATTTTTCCTGAGATACAAAGACACTGTAGTTTTTCATCTATCTGAAATATAAAACATAAGTTATCATGGCAGACCTGTGGTGGATAGTTGCCCACTACCACATGAACACAAAGAGAACTATAAAGTAGGAACTCTGTCTTACCCTGCTCTCCCACACACCCAGTAGTCAAAACCAAACAAATGATATGTCATGTCACATAGCTTCCCACAGAGCTAGATGCTGAGACTAAAATACTGCAACTAATACTTTACATTCTTAATAGCTAAAGAAAAGCATAATGATCCTATTAGCACATGAGGGTGAGAAGCATCCTGGAAAGCACTCACAAAAATGACTTGAATTAGTAAGTTCAGTGGTGTATAGAGGAGGCTGCACTGATGGGAATGAATGACAGCTTCTCTTCTGATAGAAACACTGCATCCTGAAAAGATGTTTCCTATTCTTTTTAACTAGATAGAGTTTTTCCTACCAGTTCTAGTGAATCTGTTCATATGGAAACCAGACTGGTTTCAGGTTTTTCCTCTTCTCCAAGGCATAACTGAGGTCCCACATATTAAGGTTGTCAGATTTTTCTGTCCATAAATGTTACCTCTGTCCTCCTGAGATGTACTGAGTTTTACAGATTTTACAGCCCACTGTTTCAAGGTAGATTTTTCATCTATCAGCTCTCCAACTTTTGAAGCTTTGTTACTTATATTGTGGTAGTACCCAAAAGCCATAATCAGGATCAGGGACCCATTGCCCTAGGAGCTGTACAGATGCACAAGAAAGAATGGTTCTCTCCCCCACAGATTTCATTTGGTAGAAAGGAGGTAGATAAACTATATAAACAGAATGGTAAGGATGATGATTGGCACATGTCAGCTGTGTTGCCAACCGTTGCTATCATATGAAGAGTCTCATGACATTTGGATTGTTTTTAAGGACCTAAATCCTGGAGTCATGTGAATATGTGAGCATCTCAGGTTTCATTTTAAAAAATTATAAGTTTCTAGACCTTATGGCTTCAGAAAAAGCTTAAAACATGACCCAAGTGCATCCTAAAGGTTCAAAAGCCAGAAGTGAAATAAAAAAATTGCAAAAATTATGATTTTTTAAATCTCATGAGGTTTTAAGCCAACACAATGATTTTTCAGGTCCTGATTTATGATATTTGCACATTTGGGGTTGGTAATACTATAGTTCCTTTTTAAAATATAGATATAAACGCTCCCCAAGTAGTAATTATAGTTAGTTACTCCCCTTTTACATTTCAAACTTATCCCTAGCTTATTTTCTAGCTTTGAAATGCCCTATTTCCCTGCAAGCTGCACACAGGTGCCAATAGATCAACGCAATTAAAAATAATAAGGTTAAAAATACTAAATTCCCCTGCTATGCCAAACTGTCCTCTGACCCATAACCCCATCCTAATCCCAATGAAAGAGCAACACCTAGTCCCACTTTAAGGTTTTTTTGGGCCTCTACCAGCAGCCATTTCATTTTGTCATTGTGTTTATAGGGGTTATATGTGTTTATGGCCGGTGAGGGTCGGGTTGGGGGGGGGGCGGGGGAGGAGGGGGCGCGTGTTTTACCTACTGTTAACTAGTGGGGCTTTCACTCAGAAAGGCTGGGAACCACTGGACTAGACTATGGAATGGTTCACCATCAGCGTATTGTAAATCTCATAGAGCTGCCCTGTGCCAGAGCTGTACATTCTCACATTCTCCAGAGGAAATTGTAATCTACAGGCCTCTCTCTGATGTATTGTAAAAGACAAATCAAATAAACAGCAGCTTGTGTACTCTATGGTATTGGCAGCTGGTACCCAAAGAAGTGGTGCGACTGGAGGTGAATATCTGCAACCCTGCCCCCCACCCTGCAAACTAATCATATTTTCAAAGTGAAAAAGCGGAGATCAAGGGGATCCTGGAGAACTGTGCTGGCGGTGGATGAGGGAGCTGGCAGTGGATGAGGGAATTAAAAGGAACACCTGTTTCCCTCTCTCGCCTTTTACCCTTTCCAGATCAAAGAACTGGGAGATTTTGCAGTAAAAGACAGGGTGGGAGAAAACAGTTTCTTTCTTTGTCACCTCTTTACTGTTCTCTCCTTATCTCACATTCTCCCCTTTCAGTCTCTATCTGACCTTACCTCGCCACTTTCCCTGCACCCTTTAATTGACTCTCTCACTTTGCCATCCCTCTTCCAGCTAAGAACCTCCTAAACCTTTCTAGCTTCCTCAGACCCCTCACTAGCTCAGAAACACACCACATGCCCACCTGTCCTCAGGTGGAGAACCCACCTCTTCTGACTCAGCCTCTCTGCAGCTCAGAACCATGTCAGTTAGCTCCAAACACTAGACTCCAGACTCAGAATCCTTTCCCCTCCTAGCTGAGCTGAGGTGAGCCAGAGCGAGGTGGGGACATTAACTGCACTTTACTCAGCCTGACTTGATGAAGGGATTAAATAGCTGAATTACAGGACAGTGAATTACTTTCATTGGGAGCAAAGAGGGGTCTGGAAAAGAATTGTGACTGAGGTCTGACTCATACAAAGGCTAAAGGTTCATTCAAGCCCTAACCTTAGATAGTCAGCTACTTGATATCTTGAGAGATTCAGTTGGAAACTCACTCTAATCATATAATAGTTAAAATAACTGGCTTTGCACATTTTCCCCACTGCTTAGCCCATTTTTAGTAAGTGAAAACAACTATTATAATTATGAACTGGTGAAGATTTGGAGACTCAGACAACATATGCATCCCAAGGTTTGATACAGAAATAAACCTGTAATATTACATGACCATACACAATGCTTGTAGTTCAAGTAACAGCATACACGCATCAACTCACAATCTTTCGCTCGAAAAACACAGACCTCTTCCACTGGAGTTTAGGAGAATCTCCATTTCCTTTCCGTGGCAGTAAGGCTTACATTTACTTTGTAGGCCAGCCATTAGATGAGGCTATAATCGCAAACAACAGAGAAGGTCTGACTTCAATCAGAAGATGGTGGTGCTACAGTATTACCCGCTTATAGTAGTTAGTACATTACAGTCTTTTCTGAGTTTCTTTTCCTGAGAACTTGGAATGGAAATCCAATAAAATCAAGATCTCTCCTGAGATTTCAGTACTTTCTAATTTTGGATAGGTGACAAATACCACCAGAATAGATTTTTTGTGGTATTACTACACAAGAGCCGGCTGACAACAGGAAATGAAAAAGAAAGCACAATTACAAACAAAACCAAAAAAGTTAATCAATTGTTTCAAAATCTAATTCAACAATGTCTGAATTTGGGGTTGTTGAGCTGAATAATATTTTATTTGAACCAGTTCACCAGTCCCATATAAGAAGACATTTGGTAAACACTGGATTAGAACAAAGAAATTTCATGCTGGATCTGATCCATTTATTAGTAATAAGAAAACCAAACTCCTGAGCAACTGAGATTACTCCTTTATGTTCAATTTAATCAGAGTGGAAATAAGTCAGTTATATTAAAAGTTCTGAAAATATTTTGGAGGGCTGAAATTCAAACAGAGGCCATTTCTAAGGAATTATTAGACTCAGAATGAGATTAGTCTTGAAATAGTCAGTGTCACTGAAATGACAGCTACAAATCAACCGGTGACCCTATACATATTAAGCCAGAATTTATGACAAACTGCAAGATGGAGTAGGAAAAAATACAAGGTCAAGTCCTGTCTTTAAGAAACCTAGCCTTTCAAACAATATGATGCACTGGTTTCATTATTCAATGGTCTGTTTCACTTATTTTTGATCACTTGGGGGTTTAAGCTTGAGAAGCATCTGTGTGACTTGTTTAGCCAATACACTGCCAGGCCAAAAGTGCAAAGTGAAATCCAATATTCCATAAAAAAAAATCCAAACCAAATAAACCTTCAACTGTTCCACTGCTAAGTCAGCTAAATGCAAGTTCCATATCAAAGTGAATCCCTTTGGTAGCAGATTTGGACAACATTCTGCCTCACTTACAGTCTGCATTTTGGCATAATCTCAGCTGGCTTTTTGCTCTGGACTTGTTTTAGCAGGATTTTAATGAACAAAGAGTGAACAGCACAGTTTATTTAGCAAGTAACCTGTTTTGTGAAGTTGAAGTTGAACTGATATTTTTCTGTGTGTTATTTCATCACAACATGCACCCACTTTTTTGTTAAACTAAGTTTCCGGATGGAGCTATGCTTATTTACACTAGCTGAAGATTTGGCCCATAGTTTTTAAGATGCTACAATAATTTACATACAGCATATAGTTTGATCACAAGTTAATATAACAACTGCTACTTCAGTCTGTCACTTGTAGTGTAAGCCTATTACTGGAATTATCTTTCTATTTAAATTACACAGTTCACTCACCCAGGCTATGCAAAACTGTCATGCGGATGTCCAGTAAAACCTAAAGCTATACAACACAAACTGGGTGACAAAAGACAGTACATTTCACCATATAAAATATGCACTCAATTAGCAATGTAGAAACCTGCATCAAACTCAGGAATAAAGCTGTAAATCCAAAAGTTAATAGGCCAAATAACTGACTTCATATAAATCCAAGAGGTAATAACTGTTCCAATAGAATGTTTTGATGTCATATAGTGCACTGGCACTAGAAATTGGGGGGACTGATAGGTATAGGCCAAATGTTTGGTATCTCAATTTTTGGATGGCCAAGTTGATGTATTTAGGACTTGATTTTCAGAGCTACTGAGCAACTGCTTCTCCCACTAAAGTCAGTCTGAAAATCAGGCCCTACGTGTCTCAAGCTGACCACCCAAAATCTGAGGAACACACAATTAGTGAACAGTTTTGAAAATGTAGGCCCTAACATATACATTTTTGACTTTCATAGAAGTTAAAATTGGAAAAAAAATCTGTTTGTGCATCCAGTCCAGCTCCCTGCTGATGCAAGAAACTGTAAAACTGCTTATCTGTTCTATCAGATAAAGCTAGCTCCTGGTTGTTTTCAACCATTTTTTCATGTCTGGAAAGCTACATCTTTGAAACCTAAGAATAAAAAAGGAAACTGTGAATGTTTTGCTATGAACACAGGTTTTCACTATTTCTTCTTCCCTGATAGAGTGGGAAGTGTAAGAGGATGAGCAGTTTTCATATTTGGCATTTTTCTGATTGCCCTGCTACACAAATGTACCTATCTTTGGGTTTAATTATATTAGCTGAGCGTTTAAACTGTGCCTTGACTCCTATCAACACCATGATGGCATTCGTTATTTATTTAATTAGTTTTTTCCAAGAAACAAAGGTTGAACTCTCTTTCCATGAGGTTTCAATAAAAACAGCCTTCCTGTTGCTCTGGTCACCCACACGGCAAAAAGGAAGTTAAACTGTTTGCTGACATGTCTCTTATGGTTTGGACCTGAGCCTTCTTTCATGAGCCTGTTTCCAAAAGCTTGACTTGCACAGACAAAATTTTGTGGGTGGTGACTTCACTGGGAACTGAGACCCAGGAATGGGCAAAATATGCTGTGGAGGCTGCAGGCTAACCATATCTATGGTGTTTAGGAAAGCATTACTGATTCCACACTTTTAAAGTTGCAGCAGATGTGCTTATTTTGTGGTGACTGTGCAACAGAAGAAAGCAGCTCTCCAGCCCCTAAACCCTGGCTTAGCTAATCATAAGGAAGGTAAGTAAATGTACTATTTTCTCATGACATTTCATAAACACAGGGTTTCAAAATGAATGTGGATGGAAGGGCCATTCTGAATCCAATAAACCTTCCCCACCATCAAACCACTTGTGATATGCATATAATTGTGGTTTGCCTGAACTGGAGGAAAGTTCAGGATAATAATTTTGAAAGATTGGTATTGCTTAGGCAGTATCTATATCAATACTAACTATATCTATATTAATTCCTATCTCATTCTTGAGCCACTTGAGAAGCTATATGGAACCAGGCATGCAACTGTTTGGCCATCTAGTTTTACTACATATTGATAAAGTCATTGATGGTTGATAATGACATTACTAAGTTTTGTATACTGCCCTAAATCCAGACGTGTAACTCCATTTACATCAAGGAGAATTACACACAAGGAATTTAGCCTATGTGTGACAAAAAGAAAGCAGAAGAACACACATTTTCCACAGTATAACTTGCCAAGAACCAAAGAACCAGAGGTATATTCATTACACTTTTGGTCTAAAGGACTGTCAATTCTTATTGCATACAATATGTAACGTTAACTATAATCATAAAGCTAAAAATTCAAAATATAGCTAAGCAAAGATTCACTGTAGTGATAGAACATTTAGGAAAAACACCATTACAGTTTTGCTGCTATCCCTGATGAATACAATTTCTGCTCACAGATTTTTTTTAAACAAGGGTCTGATCCTTCACTACAAGAAGTCAATAGGAGTTTTGCCATTGGTTTCAAGGGAAGCAGGATCAAAACTTAAAAGAGAGCGTTCCAAAGATAAAAGACCAACAGTTATCAAGACTGAATTTCATTATCCATATAGCCTATAATTAAATGACTCCAATACTCATCTTCCAAGAAATGTCAGTGATGTACAAAATAAATTGCAAAAAGTGCTACTTCATTTAACTAGTTTTCAACGCTTTGCAATTTTAAAAACACAAGAAAAATCAAAATGTTTGGGAATTGACTCATTTTATGCTTGTGTTTTTCCTTAAATAACATCCAATGGATTCTTCAGAACTAGGTTTCCATGAGTTAGAAGCCTATGCCAGCACGCAAAAATGCACAGTTGGTGTACTTAATTTGCATATGTGATTACTGTGTTAGTTGTTATTATTTAGCACCTAAGGGCTCCAACTAAAATTGAGTGCCATTGTGATAGGTTCTGTATATACATATAGAAAGAAACAGTTCCTGCTCTGTAGAGTGTATAGTATAATTAGACAAGAAAAAGAAAGATTGGGAGAAAGGAAGTATTATCATCACCATATTACAGATGGGGAATTGACAATTTGTTTAGTAAATCCACTGTACCAAAAGTAATGGATCTTGGATGGGGCTTCTAGATGCTATTGCAATATATATAACAACAACAACAAAAGTACAAAGGCACAGTGGGAGCAGGAGAGGAGGTTTTCGTCTCCTTTTGATACATAAGGGACTTAGGTTAGGACAGGTCAAAATATTTTTTTTATAGAAAATTGGTGTTTTGATGAAACAACCATTTTCTAGAAAGTGTCCTCTTCCTTGAAAATTTTTGATTTTCCATCAGAAAACCACAAATGTTTTGGTATTCTTAAAAAGCTGAAATTTTCTGCTGAAAACAATTCCTCCTCCCCCCGTTTTTGTTGAATTGTAGTGTCTGAAATCTTTTCCCCCAGTTAGCACTCATTTCCCTTCATAACTCATATTAAAGTCAAAGCACATTACAGGTTGTAGTACTAAGGTTAAAATCTTCAGTCCATTTACATAAGAACATAGCCGAGTGAGCCCAGTAAACCAGTGCAGGTTATTCTCCTCCCAATTCTAAGACAAAAGATTAATGCAGACATAGCCGAGGTTTGCCTTTGGAAGCCCATGCATAGCTTCAATAATTTGTATGGGAGTACCCACACAGAGCATTATGTGGCCCTTTTTGGCCAACACTTTTCACTTTCTCCTTCACATATTGCCTTCCTGTGCCAAAAGTGCTGTGCTGAAAAAAGAATATGGCAGGTCTAGTTATTTCAGTATATTACACTAGAAATAGTGTCAACCCCTGCAGTGGCACTGAAACCACTAAATATTCAAGCCTAAGCAGAAACTTGATATATAACATGGCATTCTTTGAAGGCTGTCTAATAAATAAATGTTATCTTATCTTGTCTCTGAACAACAGTGTATATACATCCCTTCAAGAAATACAGGAGATTGGTCAGACAGAATCTTCAGCCATGAATGAAATCTCTGTTGGTTATCTTTTATTTGATTTTTACTGCAGTACATATGTGCTTCTAAAATGCCCTCAGCAGAGCTTATCAGGTCATATGGTACAGACGTGGCTACAGTTACAAAAGTGTTGTAATTTTACATTTTCTAGACTCACCGTTATACATTCTTTTTCAGAACAGTGGTTGAACAGCCTCTACCACATGTAAGAAAAATACTTAAATACATTTGACTGGCCTGAAAATACTCTACAAGCATATTCATAGTGGCTATTGAAAGCAAATGCCAAGTGCAATGTGCTTATACTGCCTCTATACTTTAAGTTATCAGAAACAATTTTATTGTGCTAAGACTACACTGGAGGTGAAAAAGTTGCAAAATGAGCTTGCATGTCAAGTGAGCTCACCAAGTGTTGATTCTATGGGACAGCCTGGGAAAATGGTGGGTCCTGTTGTACGTGGAACTGAGTTCCTTCTGCCAGGCTTACTTAGACTGAAGCTCTTTGGGGAAAGAACCAGCTTTTTGTTATGTACATGTAAAATACTTAGCACAATGGGGCCCCAGTTTCTGGGGCACCTAGCAGCTATAAAAATAGCAATATAAATTATTATGATGCAATATTTGATCTTTGACATATATGAGCACTGCAGTTACACTCTGCTGCATTGTAAAATTCTATATAATACAGCAATGGGAAAAATGGCGAGTTCAAGTTTTAATGCTATTTTGTACTTCTTGCAAGACATTTTTCACTGCCAATGTAAATAAATAAATAAGTCAATAATAATTCTAGGAAGAGGCAAAGGTCAGTTTTCTCTTCATGCCAACCTATTTAATCACTTATCATCCTCTTATATTAAACAAAAAGTATCACTACATTTTATATTTTCATCTTGATGCACGAGGATTTGTGTGCTTACTCCGATGATTACTGAGACAATGGTAGAGTTCCAAGTATATTAGAGATCTATTTTTATAGGGAATTTTAACTGATATGGATTGCATTTTTCTGATATAACAATATGCTGAAAAATATTTAATGGTATAAAGGGAGTGGAAATATAGTATATGTGAAAAGACACTGGAAATATATTAACAAAAGCTCACCTCAAGCACAATTTAGAGCAGTTCAATACAATTTAATTTGTCTTCTTGGTTATGCAGCACCAGGCAGACTGCTAGTTTTGTTATTATTTATTTACTGAGAGCCAACAGAAAGTGTTTCGCAATTATTGACAGTAAATACAAATAGTTTCAGTCTTTGGCCCATGTCTGGTCCCATCTTAATAGGCTTTGCAAATTGGACCCACTCCAGGTTTGGGAGGAAGGGGCAAGGTCTGGAACCACTGTGCAGCCCCCAGATGGCCATTGCACTGTAGCACCAGAGATACAATGATAGGGGTGGCACCGTACTAGTTAGCCACTACAACTTTGCCTTGACATACCAAATCACCCTACCCATAATCCTCCGTTCTCAACTGTTGTGAAAGAAGTTGTCATAGAGCAATAATCTGCATACTGAGGTTACCCCAATGAGTTATTATACCTATATTTGTGCGATATTTTAAGTCCACTTAAAGATGGCACATTTTATAAGAGATCTTTCTTCAAGTTTCTTAAAATTCCCAGACAAACATAGTATTTGATTTATTATTACTTCATGGAGGGCTGAATTCAAAAAAGGATTGTGGGTTTTTTTTCCTGTTCGAAAGCTGCTGGAGATAACGGCTGGAGAATGAACTTCTGCTGACCATTGTCCTTCTAAGCTATAATACAAATCAAACCATACCCTTTAATTCACCCAGGAATAAATCAGTGGTTTCCAAATAGCTTGTTTCAGAGAACAGCTCCCTATTCATAACATTAGAATTCTATCCTGTGCAAATAACATCAGGATTCTGAATGGAATGTTCTGGTGTATCTGGTATCACTGTTCGAAAGAGAGTCCAACAACCCAGCCCAAAACTTCCACACCAGTATCTAAGGGTACAAAATTCCTCTTAACTTCTATGGGAAATCAGAAAATGCTAGGACTGCAAGACTGGGGCCCATGTAGTCTTTAGTATTTACCATTTTTGTTTTGTTTTTGTTTTACTGTTCCAGGCCAATTTTTGGGCTCACTGAAACTTTGTTATCAGTTGGAGTAGAACAGGAATTTGTCCATGGAAAATATCATAATCAACAAAGGAGTCTGGCAAAAATGGTAAAGACACAAAATTAAACAGTTCTTTGAAAGATATATTTGAAATAGGTTCTGTTGAGAGTGGACCTGAGTGCAATGCACAAGGGCAATACCCAACTGGTATCTGGTTCCAACAAAGCCATGCAGGCTGTCCCAGTCCCTATGATGCTTTAAGATGTGTATAGAACCAAAGAGAAAATCAGGGAGCCAGTTATGTCTGAGTTGTCCCTGTCTGCTGCAGAAAGAAAATG
This sequence comes from Emydura macquarii macquarii, assembly GCF_026122565.2. Taxonomy (NCBI): domain Eukaryota; kingdom Metazoa; phylum Chordata; order Testudines; family Chelidae; genus Emydura; species Emydura macquarii. Next base: position 39,192,873 of record NW_027132559.1, on the reverse strand, counting down.
CAGCACTGGAGTGTTGTCCATCAGAGTTCTGTAACAGTTGGACACACCAATTGTTAAAGTTTTCCTGGATTTTCACTCTGTGCATCCAAACTGGCTTCAGTGGGAATACACACAGAGTGTAAATTAGGACAGGGTTCAAACAGAGCAAATTGAAATTGATACAGTTATTTTCCAGCACTCTGGCCTGTGACTTGTCTGAGGTCTGTTTTGCTATCTAATCCCTGTGTTCAAAAGCACACATATTGTAAATAAACAGAGATCAGCATAAAATGTCATGGTCTTGGCCAACTCATTTCTCATCCAACAAGGAGATAATTCACACTTGGAGTCCAAACCTTTCTGATTTATAAAATGTCATGTAAGTAAGCTTACATTAATAGTTTCAAATTAACACTTTATGTTTTTATTGCCTTCTGCATTTTACAGTATGTTAAACACAATGGGCCATATTTGTCCCTGGTGTAACTGTACTGAGGTCAATAAAGTTACATTTGGCCCACTATGCTAACTTTACTCATACTAAAGTATCTTTCTAAAATAAAGGCATCTTAAAATCTGCTCTAATTTTTTCAAGAGGACTATTTATGCAAAGTGGGAATAGCACATAGTTATAGCTTCTCTCTCTTAGAGATGCAGATTGGTAGCTGATTAGAGCAATGGCAAACATGAAAAGACCCTTCAGCATGATGAGAAAAATCCTGTGTGTGTGTTTGTTTAAAATTAAAATGCATGGAGCTCTGCAGATCTGTCAACATTGTAATAGCTGGCAAGAGAATTTCAAGAAGTTCTACTTAATTTGCTAGATCTGGCTTTTGTTAGACGGTGCCTCAGACACCTAGCAACAGCACAAAGGGTTTAATTCTCAGATAGTTAAACTCATGCTGGTTGAGCAGGAAGAAAGACAAAGAAAGATCAGAGAGATGGAATGTAACCTGCAGCTCTTGTGTCCCCAGGAAGTCTTGAAGGAGTGGACTGGGGCTAGGTCACAGGTCAGGATGCTATGCTATCAACACGGAATAGAGGACATACCTCTTTGCCAGTACAAATTTCCATCCAACTCTTTTAACCACCACCTGCCTCTTCCCAAGTATGAGTTCTCCCCACATCACATTCTTCTCCATTGCATTATGTTTCTCCAACCCTTATCCACACTCTTGCCAGGATACAGTTTATCCCCTCAGATCCTCTTCATATTATATTCTGTATGGTCTCTTTGGATATGCACAACCAGCAGGCAGAAATCTCATGCATGCTGCTCTTAGACAATGGAGGGCTGAGCTGGCTGAGCTGCAGCACAGACATACTCCTCTAATCCTTTCAGGATGAGATTCTGATACTCTTATTCACATGGAGCACTACCTTAATTCCACAAGTTGCCTCATTAAAGTCAATAGGACTGATTTCAGAGCAAAGCACTTACTTACTTTGGATAAGCATAACCGCATCCGCCCCTTGATTATTATTTAATTCCATGGAGTCCAAAAATGTGCCAGTTACTTTGTGGGCATATAAAAGCATGGATTCTGGTCTCAAAGATGTTTTAATTTCTATAGGCAACATACAGACAAAAGGCAGACAGAAGCTGGAAGGGGGAAGGATGCAACACAAGACGTTTTATCCCTTGCATGTTTGCCTATTTTTTATTTTGCCCATCCCTAGTTTTTTTTTTTAAATTTACTTCTGGCTTTCTGACTATTTTACTCTTTTTCAGAATAATGCAAAATATTATTATTTTTACAGTTTCTCAGCCATTTTCCTAGCAACGCTCCAGTAACTGCAGTAGTTCACAGAAAATAACCCTGGAGGTGACCCCGATGCATTATCGAATGTGATAACCTCCACAAGACACTCAAACACCATCCTCCCCAGACAAAGTCTTCCCAGCCACTCATCTCTCCAGTAGAGACTCCTCCCCAGATACTTCCCCATTGTGGACAGATACTCCCCACACTGACCCCAATATTCAGTGTGATGATAGAGGTGGTCCTGGGGTGCTAGTCATTCTGAGGTCAGGATGAGCCATAGGGTACCACCCAGTCAGTTTAATGCCAGGCCCACAATGAGGCCCTCACCTTGACTCTACTGTTTGCCAGTATCTGCCTTCTCTTTGAGGAGTGGATTGCCTTGTAAATGGTCAGTAGTTTTGCCAGATCTGTGACAGTTGGTAATAGCCAGATGATACCACTTCCGTGCTTTCTGGAGAAGAAATTCATCTCTGTGGTCCCGGTTGTATGAACAGGAAACTGATGAGGTAGGTCTAGTACTGGCTTACCGTATGCTGAAGGACAACTGGACAATTACACAAATATATAACGAAGAGCGTTATACCCTGGTTATCCCGCCATTTGTTTTTTGATTTCTCGGATCCTCCTTTGAATCTCAGCTTTAAGCTGATGGGAAAAGCTCTACTTCGGACTAGATGATGGATGGTTTTGCCAGTCGCAGAAAGCTTTTCTCTTCTGGTCCAAGAGGATTGTGGTCTCAGTGTCGTTGTCATCAAACCAGTCCTGATGGCAGTGGGTAACAAGACCAATGGATTCCTCAGAAGCCTCATGGATGGTCTGTTTTAGGGCTTTCCAATCTTCTTTGATACTTGTGTTGTCATTTCCAGGTGTGTATAGGGTCAGTTTTCCACTGAGGTGCGCTTGGAAGTTCTCTTGGTGCACTGAGGATTGAAGTTTTGGGATATTATATTGCCATCTGAATTATTTGGAATGCTTTCTATGTTTTGGTGCAATCCAGATGGACATGACTGACCGCACCAGGTGGTGGTCAGTTCAGAAAACATTGGATCCTTTTCTGGTACGGGCAATTTGGACATCTCTTAGATCCTATATTCTTACAATGACATATTCCAAGACGCGTCATTGTTTTGAATGGGAATGTTGCCAAGCTGTTTTATACGTGTTGATTTGCCTGAAGATTGTGTTTGTGATCACAAGGCAGTACTTTGTGCATTTGCTGAGTAGAAGGATGCCTTGCTTCCCAATGGTGCCACTCCATACATTACAGTCTTGGCCAACTCTTGCATTAAAGTCCACTAAGAAGATCATCTTGTCTGTTTCTGGAATGGAAAATGTAGAACACTTTGCCTACCATGGCAGCCATCTTTCATAGAGGGCAAACATAGACGCTGAGATTCAGCACAGAATCCATTGTGCCAGGCTTGCCTTTGGTAAACTGTCCTGCTGGTTTTCAACAGCCACGATATCAGAATGCATGCTAAACTTTTAGTTTATAAAATAGTGGTAATCCCAACTCTCCTACAGCTATGAGATTTGGGCCACCTACAAAAAACACCCAAAAAACCTAGAACGCCAACACCATAGAATCATAGGGCTGGAAGGGAACCTCGAGAAGTCATCTAGTCCAGTCCTCTGCACTCATGGCAGGACTAAGTAATATTTAGACCATCCCTGACAGATATTAGTGTAACCTGCTCTTAAAAATCTCCAATGATGGAGATTCCACAGCCTCCTTAGGCAATTTATTCCAGTGATTAACCACACTGACAGTTAGGAAGTTTTTCCTAATGTCCAACCTAAACCTCCCTCGCTGCAGTTTAAGCCCATTGCTTCTTGTCCTGTCCTCAAAGGTTAAGAAGAACAATTTTTCTCCCTCCTCCTTAGAACAACTTTTTATGTACTTGAAAGCTGTTACCACACAACTTTACAAAACAGACTCCACAACACTGATCTTAAGGAGCCACAGAACATTTGCTATTTTATATTTAGAGACAATTCTGTTTATGTTGCAAATGCAGTGTTTTCCTGTATTTACTACTCCAAACTGAACTTCTCTGCACTATATATTGTCTTCATACAAATATGCTCTTATCTTCTTCATTCCCAAAAGCCAAATCTCAATACTACCTGTCTTTTCATATTCTATTCTTCTCTGTATTTCTAAACTCAAACAAGCATTGTGCAACTGGTACATAAGTTTCATTTTCTCTAACTCACTGCGAGATCCATTCTCCTTATTACTCTTGTTTTTATGAAAATCTTTTCAACTAGACGATGGCTAATATAATGGAAAGATACCAAACTGAACTTCTCTGCACTATATATGTATCTGCGTATGGATGTCTTCATACAAATATGCTCTTATCTTCTTCATTCCCAAAAGCCAAATCTCAATACTACCTGTCTTTTCAACTATTCTATTCTTCTCTGTATTTCTAAACTCAAACAAGCATTGTGCAACTGGTACATAAGTTTCATTTTCTCTAACTCAAAACAAGACATTGCTTCTAAAGGGTTCATTTTATCCTGCTAAACGGAACTCCTAATAATGGCTAAAACGAAGCTCCTAGTCTTTCTTCTCAGATGTCTCAGTCATATTCCAGCCTCCATGCTAGTGCTAGAACCTGAGCTAAATTTCTCCAAGAAAGTGACTTCTCTGGTATAGGAGCAAACACTGCTTGAAACTCTTTCTCAGCAGTGTACCTGATGATCAAACAGTTCCTTTGTTTTTAGTTTTTAAAACCAGCTTCTGCTCCTAACCCCCTCACTCCCAGATCCAGAAAGACAATGACTATAAGATAGCTGGGATACCACTCCAATGTGAAAATTCATAATCACAAACAAATATATGTATGTGCCTGCACATAAACAAGCTTATTCACATAAATGCAGGTCCTAACCTGCAACTTGTGTACTCATTTCCAGCTGTGCAAAGAGTATGTAAACAAATCAGAATGGAAGCATTTTACATCAATTTGTGCAGGTATAAGTGACTACACAAAGTGCAAGGAAGTGCAGAATCAACACCAAAGCTTCTTCCACAGCTGTAGCTAGGTCAAAACAGCCCACACCTTGAATCAACAGTTCTCAACCTGGGGTGTGGGAACCCCTTGGGGTGGGTACCAAAGATTACAGGGGCTCCATGAGGCTTCAGTAATATTGAGGTCCTTTAACCCCCCAAGCTCTGTGCCAGGTGCAGCAGCCTCGAGCTCCGCACCAGACAGAATGAAGAAGCAGGCCCCCCAAGGGAGCAGCAGCCCCCCCCAAGGAGCAGCAGGCCCTGGCTGGAGCGGAGAAGCAGGCCCTCCAGCCCTGCACCGGCCGGGCATCCGGCCAGAGAGAAGCAACCCCACAGTAGTAAAGGTCTGGAACAGCCCTGGCCAACCTGCTAGGGCCCACCTCCATTACCCTCTGTCCATGAGAGACGGGGGCACACAGGACATGCAGTGGCGGCTGCACCAGGGAAGGCTTAGCGTCTTACTCAGGTAAAAGTAATTTATTATTATTTATGTAACTTAGTATTATTATTATTATCACTATATGTGTTTATAGGGATTATATGTGTTTATGGCCGGTGAGGGATGGGGCGGGGAACATGTGTTTTACCTAGTGTTAACTAGTGTGGGTTTCACTCAGAAAGGTTGGAAACCACTGTCTTGGATTGTCTATCAGGCCAATAATGCTTTTGAAGAGAAGTGTCTCTCTTGTGCTGAAGATCAGTTTGACAGCTTTTTTTGCAAACACCATGTGAAAAAGTAGCGGAAATATATAGTTCAGGCATATCTCTCCCCCCCCCACCCCTCCACCCCAGGGAGGTGTCCAATCACAAAGTGAAATTATTTTTTTAAATGTAATTGATGAGAAACCTGCTGGGAGAAATTTATATTTCTGATTCCTTGTTGGTTTAAAGTTATAAGGCCTCCTGCTCTAATGTAAGCACTGAGCAACTGACTGAGAACAGCTTTCAACATCGGTCTCAAAGAGTTGTAGCTTCTTTCAGAGTAGTTCAGGTGAATTCAGCAGGAAAAAAGTCAGTTTACAATTTGAGTGCAACTCTTATTGTGGCCATATAAAAAGTTAGTGAGCTATACATTAAGTATCACTGTGATACATGGAGATTCCACCTGAACAATGTCTCTTATTAATGAATTTGCCCATGCAACAACAGCTCCCAAATCTTGTTTACTGTAAAAATTAAGTCCCAGATGTTTTAAAATGGCCTTTATTTTTTAGGACAAAATTTTGTATTTACAAATAACTGTGCCTACATTTTTGCACCTCTAATTATTGTGGATGCCAACATGAGCATTCATGCATTGCTACCTGCAGTGCAAGATGTATTTTTCACTTTGACTTTTCCTTAATAAGCCATAAAGGGTGGAACTCGTAGAGACAGAAGCAAATTTATTTACAGCAATTATTGGCAACAATTTTTCATTTTGTTTACTGTAACGTATCTAGTTATGGTCATAAACATAATACAGTACATAACACATTTGTTTATATTGAGATTATAACTAATTAAAATAATAATTAAATGATTAGACATTTAAAATAGCATTTTTCATCAAAGGATCTTAAAATGGCTTACAAAGACGGGTACAGTAAGTTTTATCCCCATTTGATGGATGTGGACACTGAGGTATAAGGAAATTAAGAGGTTCACCTGAAGTCACTGGTGGGTGAGTCATTGATGGAGCTGGGAATCAAACCTAGATCTCCTTATTCCCACTCTTGTAGTTTTAAAAAAATAGACAATAATGCTTCTAACAGGGGAGATGCTGATTTCTGTATAACCTACACTTGGTTGTTTTTCCTGCTACATGCCCACCCATGCTTTCAGCATGCATGTTATACCCACTTATACAACATTTATGTAACCCTCAAACATTGAACCATTGTGTGTAAATACAAGTCAGCTTTGGACAGCCACTTATGTTAGCAAGTGTTTATATATTGGCTTTTATTTAGTACCAAAAATCCAATGTATTATGGCATCAGAACTCTTGGTGGGATTCTAGGGTTTCTAAGTACAAATTCCTGCCCTATTACAGGATTTAGAATTTGAGAGACCAGATCAAACACAGAGAAAAGGTCTAACTACTAAAAAGTTCCACTTTTGTCTTTTCATGCAATACTGCTAAACACTGTTATGCTACAGGCAATAAGCCACTTGGATTGTGCATTAAAACAGATTATTTATGTCAGTAATATTTGTGTCTCTTAAGAGTGATGAGTAAAAATTTGAGGCCAGCTAGCATTTCTAAGAAGAAATAGTTAAAAGTCTCTTCTGAATCAATTATAACCCTGTAATCTCAGTTCCCCTCTGTACAATAAAAAGAAAAAGGCATCTTTCTTATTTCAATCTAGTAAAACAAAATCAAACCCTGATTTCAATATCCTGGGTAAAACCAACATTTTCTGAGACACAGGTACAAATATAATCTCAATTAATTATCTGTGTATAATGTTTCCTTGAAATTATAATCTCTATCGCGCAATTGGCTAGATTTTACATATTCAGTATAATTGAAAAACTGTTTAACGAAGATATATTTCTAACACATTTGTTTAACTACAGGGCAGGGGATGTAATTACATTTTCTACTTAACAATAGACTCTTCTTACAATTCCAGCACTAATAAAAGCATGCCTTTTGTTCTCTTTTATAGTGGGCAGATGTAGTTGATCCTAAATTTGGTGTACTATATACCCAGTGTCTGCTCTCAATAGAGGGAAGAGAAAGTAGTGGATTGAATTTATTAAATGTGAGCAGTGGTATGTATTAAATGTGAATGTACCGTACTGTAAATTCTGTTTTGCTAGTATTAGAGTTAAAACTGTATATAATCAATCTGATGAGAAAATTTTCTCTTGCCCCCAGCTTTCATTTTGACACTTTCCCAGTTTTCTAGACTTTCCCATGCTTTCCCACTTCAGTAGAGTATGAGCCACACATTTTCAGTGTGCGCATGTTATCGTCAACATTTCTGTGCAAAATTTCCCATGAAAGTGGTCTGATTTGAGGCCTAATTTTAAAGCAAGTGAAACACACAATTGTACATGCATTTTGCATACACAATTATGTATTTAATTTGCATATGTAATTAACAAGATTGTGCAGGTCACCGTGCAAGCAAATAATTACGGTCAGCATTGCACACAGTTACCTGATTTGCATGTACAACCACGGTAATCAGTAAATTAGGCATTCAGTTGCACATCCACTACAGACAGGAACTTAATCAGGTCAAGTAGGAATGTGGGGGCACAGGAGTCACATGCACACTAAAACAAGCCCTAGCTCAGGATTCACACACAAGTCAGTTGACTTACATACAGGTCAGGTGCAAATAGTACAGCCCCATCAAAGCTGCAATCTACCATTGTTCCACGTTTAATTGTGAATCTGGCTGGAGACCACTACGTCAATATAGGCCCTGCAGTGTCATCCTTAATTTCTCCCTTAATTAAAGTTACTACTTTTTATGATTTATAAACTAATTAATTTACATTCAGCAACATGAACTGAATGGCAGGATCCACATTTGCCAACACTGTGCTCCAGACATCAAACAGATACTGAAAACTGATTGAGACTTGTGCCTACTACAGGATTTTTTCTACCTTGTCTTCCTATTATCCCCACGATAGAGATTGAAGTACTAAAAATAAACCTTCAGATTCCTAGCAACCTTTTGGCTGAAGTTATCGAAGGGATGCAGCAACTGTAGTTTGATACTCTAATGCCTGGTCTTCACTGGCAATGGAGGTCAAAGTAACATCACTTACGTCGACCCCCTAAAGTATGCGTCTCCACTGGCATGTAAGTTCCACCTATCTAAATTGTGGTAAAAGTTGACAATAAAACCACCTCTGCAAGTGGTGTAGCGCTGAAGTGGAATTCCATGGGACGCATTTGAGTCTGTGTAGGCAGAGTGAAATGTAAATCGATGCCATTGGCCTCTGGGAGGTATCCCATAATGCTCTGTTGTGACCACTCTGGATATTCGCATTCTGCTGTAATGTGGCCACGTAAACAGGAAATAGCTCCTCCCCTTAAGCCCCGGGAAATTTTGAATGACCATTTCCAGTTTGGACAGCATGGAGACAGTTTTGTAGCTGACCCTTGGCGACTGCATGGCCCAAACATGCTCCAGCATGGAGTCGACCAGAGGTCTTGGATCTCATCTGTCTGTGGGGCGAAGAGTCTGTTCTGGCTCAGCTCTGAGCCAGCAAAAGAAATTTAGATATCTACGAGAAGATATCTTGCGGCATGTTGGAGAAGGGGCACAACAGGGACATGCAACAGTGCTGCATTAAGATCAAAGAGCTGAGGCAGGCTTATCAGAAAACTAGGGAAAATAACAGCTGTTCTGGCTCCTCGCCCAAAACATGCCGTTTTTATGAGGAGCTGCGTTCAGTTCTCAGTGGGGACCCCACCACTGTGCCACCATGCAGCATCCATACTTCCTAAGAATACCAGTCCAGAAGGAATGAGGAGGATTCTGTGGATGAAGAGGATGAGGAAAGCAGGGTGTAGGAGATCAGGGTATCCATTCTCCCTGACAGCCAGGACCTGTTTGTTACCCCAGATCAGCCCTGCCACACACAGGACAGCGGGACTGATCGAGATGCTGGGGAAGGCACATCTGGTGATTGTATAGGGCAAATCTAATTTTTGCAGTTATGTCCCCAGTCCAGCTTCTTAAAAGGAGTTTGTGTTTTTGAGGGGATGGGCTTGCTGGGTGTTGCCAAATTTCAGTGGAAAGTTACTCCCAGAACAGACTATTTCTGTACAGAGGTATGCTCTGGGAATCCTTTGTGGATATCTCAAGGAAACTTTCATGTAAGTAATCTGTAAACCTTTGCAGAAGGATTCTGTGGAGGTCAGACTTATTTCTTACGACACGGTAGGAGACTTTACCCTGCCAATCTGCTATTAAATGAACAGGCATCATCGCAGAACACAGCATAGCAGCAAGGCCTGTACCCCGATGCTTGCAGGAAATCTTCCCTTTCTGCCTTCATTACCCTCAGGAGACTGATATCACACATGGTAATCTAGGGAAGATGGCGTAAGTTTAAAATACCTGACCAATATAGTCACTCCGTATTATTTCTCTGCTGTGGCCAGTGTCCCTGTGTGCCTTCCCAGGTCAATTCCTAGTACTGGTATTGTTGCTATGGGCATTATGGGTTGGAACACTGGTTGCCCTATGTTTTCTGCTGCTACACTTCACCCGCAGCGTCCTCGAATCTGTTTTGCCCACCTCCTCCCAAACTGGTCCTTAGGATGTTACATGGGAGCCCGGTGATCCCTCTCCTTTCTCCAGTGTGGATTGGGGTGCTAATTAAACCTCTTCATAATGGATGCAAGGGCCCCTTGCTTACCATGTCTCTAACGCCAGACCAACCCATCCACTACTTACAGATTGGAATGTGGGTCTGGCTTAGCCTTGTGAACATGAAGGGGAGTTCTTTTTACATTGTAACATTTCTTTTACTACTTTGGGTCAGCTAACAATGACAACTTTGTGCCTTGCTTTTCTTACAATCTACACTTCAGCTTTCAGCCCACCTTGCAGAACTCCTGCTGAAAGACTTTCCCAGCTTAGGAAGTAGGAAAAATAAAAGCGGGATGACATATTTAGCAAACTAATGAATGGCTCCATGTTTGTTACAGAGCTCAGAGCCTGGAGGATATCCTTGTCTGAAAAAGTAGACATGGACATGGAACACAGAAGATCAGCACAGGAGCAGGAGCGTGATACGCAACAGGAGATGTTGCATATTATGAGGGATCAGTCTGACATGCTTAGGCGTCTGGTAGAGCTCCAGGAAGAGCAGTGGCAGGACAGAGTCCCTCTGCAGCCCATCCAAAATGCCCCCACTGCCTACCACTTTGTTATCAGTCCCCACCCCAAGCGCTCTAGGAGGAGACTGAGCAGGGTGCAGTATGTGCTGCATTCCACATCAGTGGAGGTGAGCAGAAAGACACGATGGCCCTTTAAGAAATGCATGCAACCACAGTTGCTTGCACAATGACACTTTACAATGTTAACTTATCCTCCTTTTCCACCATTGAAACGGATCACAAATAAAAATTTTCAGCTTTAAAAAACATCTATTTTTATTCATTCGCAGCTTGTGTGGGGAAAGAAGGGGAGGAAGCCACCAGTGCGAGGATGGGGGGATGGGAAAGAGAAAGGCACAACACAAGCATACATTACTGCGGTTCAATGCAAAACCAGTTTTTCAATCCTTACCATAGGCGAAGCGCTCCATGCTTGGCTCTGAGTGTAGCGCTGGAATCTGGCTGCTCAAAATTTGTGGCCACCCTATCAGACTCCACAGCCCAATCCTGGGGGAATTTTTCACCCTTTGTTTCACACAAATTATGGAGCACACAGCATGCAGATATAACTGATGGGATGTTCTTTTCACTGATGTCAAGCCTAGTGAGTTGACATCTCCATCTGACCTTTAAACGCTCTAATTCACATTCCACCACCATTCTGCACTTGCTGAGCATGTTATTGAAACGTTCCTTCTCGTTGTCCAGGTGCTTCATTAGCCAAGGGAGCAAGGGGTAGGCAGGATCCCCCAGAATCACTATTGGCATTTCAACATCCCCAATATTTATTTTTGGTCAGGGAAGAAAGCGTCCGCTTGCATCTTATTGAACAGACCATAGTTCCTAAAGATGCGCATGTCATGCACCTTTCCTGAGCACCCCACACTGATGTCAGTGAAACGTCCCTTGTGATTCACAAGGGCCTGCAACATCATCAAGAAGTATCCCTTCAAGTTTATGTACTCTGTGGCAAGCTGGTCAGGTGCTAGAATAGGGATATGCGTGCCACCTACTGCCCCCTCCACAGTTTGGGAACCCCATTGCAGCAAACCCATCCAGTATGTCCTGCATGTTTCCTAAAGTCACTACACTTTGTAGCAGAAGTCTATTAACGGCCCTGCACACTTGCATCACAGCAGCTCCAATGGTGGATTTACCGACTCCGAATTGATTCCTAACTGACTGGTAGCAGTCTGGGGTTGCCAGCTTCCACAGAGTGATGGCCACTCGCTTCTGCACTCTCAGAGCTGGTCTCAAGTGAGTATTCATGCACTTCAGGGCTGGGGAGAGCTCCATGAAAAGTTCAAAGAAAGTGGCCTTTCACATATGAAAGTTCTGCAGCCACTGCTCATCATCCCACACCTTCATAACAATGCGATCCCACCTGTCTGTGCTTGTTTCCCGGGACCAGATCCAGCGCTCCACGGACTGAAGATGATGTGTAACAGCCTGCAGCAAACGGGAATTGTTTTGCTCTATGGCATGTAGCAGGGTGGCCTCAGTAACATCGCTATTTTCCGTGCTGCAGCCCCTCTCTTGCCTTTGAAAAAACTGCAGGATAGGCCGTGAGGTATCTGTGATGCTCACAGTGATAGTGCAGAGCTGAGTGGGCTCCATGCCTCTCCGGCAACGACGTGCACATGGCATAGAAAAATGGCACGAAAAAGCATTTGCAGTTTTTTTGAGACAAGAAGGGAGGGGGAGGGAGGACATTGCATCATGAGAGGACAACGAGCTTCCCAAAAGCCTCTGCAGCTAGTTGCACTGTGGGATAGCTACCCACGGTGCATTGCTTTGATCGTCGACCCAAGGGTGGCAAGTGGGGACGAAAGAGTCCGACGCAAGGGGCGCGGTGTGATCATGCTCCTGCAACTTCTATAATTTGGCAGGTGAAAGTTGATTTAAAGTAAATCGACTTCACTCTGCAGTGTAGACATACCCTAAGTTTGATGATGTCAAATGGAAGGCAGATTGAAGCCCCTTTTAAAAATTAGAAACACCATGTTCTTGATTCTTCTCTTGCATTCACCCATGAGAGAGACTTAGGAAGGGGAACCAAACAGGTAAAGCCATCCTCAACTTTCACCATGATTAGAGGGCTTGATCGTTTATGCCCACTAGTGTAAGCAGCTACCCCAAAATCACTCTCCCTTAATACTGTAGACATATTAATCTACTTGTTAATACCTCTTTGGTTATCTGATGGTCCAGCTATGCTGAAAATACAGAAAATCACTGCTCATGACAAATAAAAAGTGATTGGTTTTTAGAAGTTGGGAGGCCATTCACAATTTGCTCCTCTGGTTTGCACTGCAACATTCCTAAATGCACTTAACCCTTTGTTTGATGTAAGTGGAAAAGCAGCATCTGACATATGTACAATAAGTAATGTTATGCCAGAGATACATCACAAATTAATGTGGCGCTGGGAACATGGCCTGCGTCTAATCTTTCCTGAGATACACAATATGTCTGCTGTAAACAAGGCATTATTTTTCATAACAATCTGTTCTTTTAAATGCTGATGCAATATGAGACAGAGGAAACGCTAGCGGTTGAAAAAACAGGCTGTCCTAACTGCTGCAGGACAGATGAAAGTCATGGAAAATTCTGCTTGTTAGCTAATATTCTTTTCAAAACAGCCTCATGATTTGTTGGTCTCTTATTCACTCAGCTATTGTAAATGAGAATAGTGCAAACTCACAGAGTACAAATTTACTCTTCAGAAATACATTTCCATTGGCTGTCATTTCTAACTGTAGGGAACAAAATCAACTCTTCCAAAAGAATAAGAGAGTGAACCTTACTGGCATAAAGGAACAGCTTCTTTGATGATACAAATTCCTCCGTTTTTGCAGTATCCTTCTGGACAATCTAGGAAAATATAAGTAAACAGAGATAATCAGATTAAAGAAGATGTAACAGAAATTGGTCTGTTCCTCCTGCCAATGCAAGATATTTTCCTACATCATATTTTCTACAACCTGACTTTCAGAGGTGCTGAATACCCACAGCTCCCATTTAGTATATCTGGTGTTTTGGGTGCTGAGCCTTTCTGAACACCAGCACTGTAGGCTGGTAGTTCAGTAATGTACTTGGTCACGTGCCTATCTAAGCACATTAGTATCTCCACCAACGTCAATAAGACTATTCATGTGCTTAAAGTAACCGCTGTGCTTTGCTGGATTAGGGCCCTACTGATTTCTCAGGTTGAATTTTACACGACTCTAGTAGTGGGGCTTCTGTTATTAACTGGAAATTTCAGACATTAAATATGAAGATTCCCAACACCATACAATAGAGAAAAGAGTCAGTGTAGAGCGCTGAACTTCCTAGATTGATTTAGTGCCTTTGTTTGATATTCTTAGTAGTAGTTTAAATGTAAGGATGAGATAAGAGCAGATGCTCACCATCTGCTGGGTGACCAGTCTTCTCATTAAAGATTGCTCATAGCTATATGTTCATATGGCTCAAGGAAAATCAGTCTTAACAGAGCAAGATGTTTTAGAAGAAAGATATGCCAAGGCAAATGTTGTTTCTGGCTTTTGGCACAACTTGGGCATTTGGTGGACATGAGATCAACCTAAGTTCACATATATTTTAACATTTACATATTTAATTTAATAAAATCTTCATTCACCAAAAAAGCCCCAAATAAAACAAAAACAAAACCCAAAAGTTTTGAAAGTAACAAAATATTTTTTTAACAAATGTTTGTTATTAGTTCCTTTTCCAGTTACAATGAATCTCTGTCTAGTTTTATTTACTATTTTATTACCACTGAAAATTCCCCCACATTAAGGTTCTATAATTACAGCAGAGCAGTACATACTCCTCTAAACTTTCAAAACAGTCTGCTGGAACTTATACCCATGGACATATCTATAGCAGTAAAACAATTTACGCTACTATCTCGCAACTCTAGGCACATGCATAACTTTACTTAAGTGAGCAGTCTAAACAACTAAAATGGAGTAGTCTCTGGAGTAAAGTCATGTCTGTGACTAAATTCTGCAGAATCAGAGGCAAAATTATTACTTACAGATATGAACAATGAATTCTGTGGACTTCCTTATCTGAGTAAAATTTCATGCCTGCCTAAGGCCCTGATCCTGCAAAGATTTATACATGCGCTTCACTTCACACACTGTGACTAATTCCATTGAAGTTTGCCGGATTCAGCTCTTACTGACAGAACTTCCATTAACATCAGTGGCCATGGCTCATTGCTTAGAAAATGTATCCCAAAATGACAATAGAAACCATATGGCGTGGTCTGAACGATAAGCAAGTCATTGTTCAGATAACAGAATTGTAATTTTATGAGACTGAGCAAGTTACTAAAAAACCCCTATCACCCTGATCTTGCATGGGCATGGCCACATTCCAAGACCTATGTGGTGCCTTGTTGACTACAGGATTTGAGCCATCTTCCAAAATGGGGGAAATGTTCGGCCAAATTCACTGCTGCATATATTCAGATAAAAGTAGTACTATGGGCTGTTTGCTGGAGACATAACAAAAAAAAGTATCAGATTAGTTATTCCATGCAGATACCTGCATTTCCAGGAAGACAGAGCGGGAAGCAAATTACTGAAAAGATATGCTACTTGAAAAGCAGTTGGAGGCCCTTTTTAACCACTATTTGAATTTACTGCTTTATGTTTTCCTTCTCACAATCCTCTACATTTATCTAGATACTGAATACTCCCTTGCATTTATAACATTCACTCAAAACATAAAAAATTTACCAAAGATGGATTACAATATCTATTTACCAAGCATTTTATATTAATAATATAGTAATATAAACTGTATTTCTGGTCTAAATTCTGCTCTCATATTCTTCCCCAGAAGTCAGTGCATGCTTCATATTACCATCCAGGTACAGCCATGTGGATGAGTTAAACATTTTGTATATTATAACAGAATATGTGTTATAAAGATGCTTTCTTATTAGCAGTTCCTATTTTTACTTTTACCCATCATTTTCCTGTTGTACTAAAAATATCAAGCGTTGCAATATTTTTATTAGGCTAAGATGCATTCTCTATTTCCTGTTTTAGGCCCCAGTCCTGCATGTGTATTTTGCTTAACTTTAAACACATGAGAAATTCCAGGGGCCTCCAAATGTTCAATTCACTTTATTGGGACTACTCATATAATTAAAATCAGGCACATACCTATGTGTTTGCAGGATGGAGATTTTACTATCATCTTATATATATATATACCAAGAAATACCCCACTTCTACCAATCAAAATGTTTTCATTCTTTGTTCCACTATACTTTCCATAATAACAACATAATGGCTCAAATTCATCCATGGTGTAATCTGACTGAGTTTCAGCAGGATGAATTCAGTCAATTTTGTGCACCATCTGCACGCTAAATAAAAAAATATATATTTCTGTTGAAAGGATATTTTGATGTGAAACTGACTACCTGAACAGCTGGATTCATCAAGACTGAAATCAAAGCAGTCTGCTAGCCCATCACAGCGCTGGGAGACTGGAATACATGTATTAGTTGATGCACACAACAATGAACCATTGAAGCAGTCCTTTGTGGCTGGAACAAAGTAACAAGATGACATAGTCAGAGACATTTCCTTTACTCACTGATAAAACACTACTGGAAAACTATAGCAGTTTATTTGTGTTGGAGTACATAAACATGTATCAGCATTTCCATTATAAACTTCCATTTTCAGAGGTGTACAACTTAGACAGTTAAAAAGGACAGCTTAGGTTGCCGAATCATGTTAAAATGCTAGGGGGGGCTACAGTTGATATGTTGTTAGTGGAGTAAGGTGCAATGCTCAATGGAAATCCACAGTGAGATGTCAAAAAAAATAATCAACCTGCCTAGATAACTCAGTTATAAAAATAATTTAATTAATTTTTAAACATAGAACAGAATTTTGCTGTAAATATAGTCCCATTTTGTTGCTAGAAGCTAAATACTCTATATGGTTGATGTAATAAAAGGGGAGAAAGGATACATTAAAAATCTAAACCTATGGACTTTTGTCATGCTGCAGCATTCAGTTATATTCTCTAAACTGTCTAAAGGAATTATAGAGGGGAAATCTTGACAGAATCACATAAGCCTCCAGGTAATTCATTATGGCATCAATGATCTATAGGATGTACCCAGTGGCTCTGCATTCTCTCCCAGAATCTAACAACTTTTTGTCACTTTGAGAAACATTCTAGCTAATGAAATGTTCTGTTGCACTGCCCCTGAGCCATTATTTCTGAACATCTTGGTTTAAGGGACTGTGAGCTAAATTCTTCTCTTCATTACACTTGCGTAAACCTGGAGTAACACTCTATTTTCACATTAGTTAGACATATCACCGGGGTACTGAGCAGAATTGGCCCGGATTTTAGATTTATAACAAGCACGAGGGAATTCAGGAATATTTTAAGGAGTCTAAATTACTGTATTACACAGAGCCAAGAGAAAATGCTGAATATAAAATAATGCACTTCACCCTTGCAATTCAAACATCACATCAGATCCTGCTAACTCTTGCTAATGCAGGCAGTATCTCAGACAACAAGTAGACTCCTATCAGCAAAGATTTTCAGGATCAGGCCCATAAATCTAACACACTGACAATTTACAAAGGACTATAAATATATACAAAATTACTAGTCACTTTAGGAAATCTTGGCCAGCTTTCCTCCTTTTCAATTCATCATATGGATCATGTAACTTGTGTCATTACCAGTTTGAGCATTTAGCTGCAGTAAGCACTAATTGCATGCAAAAATTGCATACAGCCCTGAGAATTTGACATTTTAAAAAGTCAAGCCTTTAACCTCAGCAATTTCACTTATATCCCTTAGACCTTTTATATCTGATTTTTCTTACACACCTATTTTAAAGATACTCCAGGTAAGGATACACATAGTATTGCTTATGTTGTTTAATGCATACCATGATAAACACTGGAACCCTGTACCTGGCCTACATTTAAGCGGGGCTCAGCACAGTCTGTGTTGGGGAGACAAATGTGGCCACTTCTATTTTCAATCTTGGGACTGGCTGTCCACTAGACTGATACCATAGGGTAAAAAAGAGACGTCTTTGGGCTGCTACTCTACTTTGTGCTGCCTGTCATTAGATCCAAGGACTGTTTCACTAACTGGGGATTTCTGGGGCAGAGAGATGCCCTGGACATGCCCTTTTCTCCCTACTTGACCACTTCCCCACCTCCTTGCACTGGGTAGGGTGGTGAAAAATTTGTTTGAGTGGCTCCTTCCAAAGAGTGGATTTGCTTCATGACTGCATTGCACCACTGCAGTGGGTATTAAGAAACGCAATGTGGCTGAGCTAACAATGCAACAGTAACTAAGTTTTAGAATTTTCTGAATTTTAACATTGATATTTCTACTTTAACATTGCATTAATGCTTTGGACACAATCAATACACTCTGTCATTCACACAACTATAATGTGCTCCAGCAGAGTTGTAATCTACTGTCGTGAGAGACCACCATGTATTTTAAACACAGATGCCGAATCCATATGATGCAAATGGGCACAAATACTCAAATTTGCACCCACAATTAATTCTGCAGGTGCAAATTAAGCCTGTAGAAAAGGAAGTAAGATCACACCCTTTTTGAAAATGTCCAATTTTAACATTTAGTATGTCTTTGGAAGTTTATAGGTGCACATCACAGATCCATTTTATTTCACTGTAAAGAACTGAGAAATCATTTCTTATTCATTACTGTTAGCACTTAAGTCAGATTCTGTTGGGGCATGTGGAAAATAATGTATATACCCCACGGGCCTTTATATGTTGATTTTATACCCTTTCCATTTTAGATTATGCAATTTACAAAAAAAAAAAAAAAAAAAGTGGTGAGATAAAGAACCCTTTACTAAATTGGGAGTGAGAGAAGGTCTAGCTAAGCAGAGCATTTGTAAAGGCAACATAACTTCAGTTGTAAAGAGCAGCAAGGAATAAAATCCACCGTATTAATAGGTATAATACAACATTAACACAACACTGCACAAGCAAATTGTTCAATGACCTCTGCAGGATCCCTCTTTCTTCATACATCCTTAAATCATACATGGCAACATTTTTGTGGTGGTAATGGTGGTTATAGAAGAGATGTGACTAATGCATTTTTGTTTGTTTTTCTTTGCTATGGCCTCTTTCAGGATTTATACTTTATCTCTACAGAACACATTTTGCCAACCTGTCTTCATCCTGGGAGATGATGTTATCACTTGATACAATCTAGGACTCTGAAACAGGATGAGCAGTTTGTGGTTTTCTGTTCATACACACAGGTAAATGAAATTGTAAGGGAAATGGTGCACATGAAATTAAAGGAGACCTCTCCTACTGTTCTTTTAGGGCCTGATCCAATGCCTACTGAAATTGATGGGAGTCTTTCCATCGACTTCAGTGCTTTGGGTGAAGTCTTTAAAAAGAGTAGCAAAGAAAATTCAATTAAAGAGACAGAACTATGGTTGCTTATTGGACAGTGGTGGAGCAGAAAAAAATATTTATTATTGTTAAAAATGATCTAAGCTAAAAGAATTACCCTGCTAGTCATCAAACCTTAACTGTTCTCTGCTGTGTTCATATATGCTTAGGAAGAAAAATTCAAATTTTGATTTCACAAAATCTTCTAAGAAAATAGCATCTGATCTGTATTATAATTATATTAGATACAGAGTGTGATTACTAGCACAGCACTCTATTATTTTACAGAACACACAAAAATTCCAATAAAGTAAACTGAGTTTGTAAGGTAGGTGTTCCCTTTTCCCCTGTCTGATTTTCCTCTGCTGACAAATGTTCATGGTATCTGACATGTCGAAAGTAGACAGCAAGAGAAGATGAATGCTGCAAAGCCTTCATGGCATAGCAACAGTAAAGAGAAAAATGTCTGCACAGTATTAACCACCCTGCAGTTCAGTTCCAAAGCATCACCAACCAGCAGCTCAATCATGATCTTGAGAGAGGGAATGTCAGCTGCTGCTGGCAGTGTTATATTGTTAGCTACCATCTTGTAGGGACAAAACTATAAAATGTTTGGAGTAGGGATGTGATAATAGGTTTGAGTAAGTTTCCCACTCATCTAAAATTCTTGGGTTTAAGATCTCTGAATGGAGTTGTTTGTGCTTTGAATTATTTTGCCTCCCTCCCAAGGTGTGGCTTTAGGATTGAAGGGTCCTGAAGTAATATTTCAAGAGCATTGGAACTAGTGGGAGACGTGTTCCTAAATGCACACAGTTGGCCTGGTGGACTGGAGTTAACATCTGAGGACATAATGAGATAATCTAGAAAAGGTAGGGGACAGGCCGATGGCAAATGGAGGGGGCTGAGAATTGAAAGCAGGGATTTTTGACACAGCAAGACCTCAGAGCCGTTGAAGTAGGTAGAGGTCTAAAGGCAGAAACCTCCTGGAGCATGTGCTTTCATTGATTCAATTTTAGAATTTTCCACAAACACACAGCTCAATTTTCAGCTTAGATTCACAGGAAAATTCTGCCACATAGTTTGTAAAATCAACTGCTGAACACTTCTTGTATGAGCACAGTAGTTGATTGTGTTAGATACAGTATGTGATTATTTGTCTGTCTGGATAACATTTATTAATGGAGATGACTGAAAAATGGAATTTCCATCCAGCAGGAAAATCTGATATTGAAATATTTGTTTTTATTCTGAAATGAAACATTTGGTTTCAGGTGGTCAATTTGGAATGAAACATTTTGGGTTGGGTGGTATTAATCTTTGTGTCTGCCTGAACTCTGTGCTGCCTCATGGGAGTTGTAGTTCCAAGTCCCTCATGCTTTCATTCTCCCCTATGGAGCTAGGATTGCGGCTACTACAGCAACAGACTTGCTTTTGAAACTCTAGTAAGGTCAGGAGTGTTCTCTTGAACATTGAACAGGCAGAACTGCAAAGCTTTGAATTTGTCATATTGTAAATACACGAGAGGCAACGCAGCTGGATGATCTAAGAACAAAAGCAGAAATGCTTTCAATTATGTATATTAACAGAAATATAATATAGTCACTTAAAAGCATTTGTCACTAAAGTTACTCTCTGGAGCAGCACAGTATTATGGGCTGCCCTCCTTACTTGATTAGCAAAATAATAGTCTTTTATATGCCTTAACATAGTAAAGAAAATCTCTTCATGGTCCATTTCCAGTATGTGAACTACCCATGTTGACTCAGAATTCCCTTAGAATAGCTATCCAATTCTGGATGCCCATTCATAATTGCTCTTTGTTTAACACCAGCCCCATCACCAGTAGTTCTGATTAAGGGCGGATCTCCTCCTCCTTATTGAAACTTATAAATTGACAACCTCCTAGGCTGCTGTTTCAGCCACTCAGTTTAATTAACACTGTTACTGTACCACGCACTGGCTGTCTCTTTTTTGAGATTCTTGCACAGAAGTTCTCTATCTTCTCTCAGTTTTCTCTGTACAGTATCTCTTCCCTGCCAAGTCCCACCGCACCCTCCCAGTCTTTTCTTCTCTATAGATCATCCTTCTGGAAAGGTTGTTGTCCCTTTCTCAGTTCTACCATCACACTTCCTGTTGGGAATTTCCTCGCACACCTTGAGGCAGCTACAATGGAGGACATGGACTCCAATACTGCTACTTCTGCCGTAGCCTTAGAAACACTAGATGTACCTGCTTGTGACACCAGACAGGAGCAGCATCCCTCCTCAAAAAAGAGTTAGGAGGCATCATCCAGGACCTCCAGAGCAAACACTACCTAGCTGTCAAGGGGATCTGGATCCTACCACGAAAGAAATGGAAGATACCATGGGGGTGAAGGATGAAACATCAGGGTCCCTGCTCTACCCCACTAGTCCTTTACTTGATCCATGATCCCCATTCTCCATGGACCTGACCATGGGGACAGAAATGTGGAGAATGAGGAGGAGTAGGTTTGGAATGCTCCCTTTCCACAGGTCTCTTCCTTCCCTTTTATGTCGCATTCAATTGTTCTTATAGTTTTCCTGCATTCTGCTCAAGAAATGGATTGGGCATTTGTTCCTCAACTCATTACTTGCCTCTGATTAGTGGTGGGAGGTGTCAACAAGGAAATCGGGTAAAACTTCTACACCTTCTCATGAGCTACATAATGTGTCGCCAGTAACATTGGAGTATTGTCACATCAGAAATTGAACCTAGGGTGACTCACAAACAGGTTAGCATTATTGTGCTTGGCTTTTATCAAAATATTTCTTCTGCATATACACCTAAATTCCAGGCTAGATAATGACTATGACAACAGGTTTTGGATTTCTTGGATGCTTAGCTACCACAACACAAGTGTCACTCTAGTCTCTCCTATTAAAGTACCTGCTGTTTACCATTCAGATTAATGGTCTGACATAATTGCTGTGCAAACTCCCTAAGAAGCTACCATGTTAACAAACTGGAAAAACAGGGCATAACTACATGAAGATAAAATGATAAAAGAGTTAGGCTTATCCCAAATTATCATATATGATATGCAGATACAAAAGCAATGTTATGTTCTTGGCTGAGGAATCATACTATATTCACTAGATTTTGACATTTTTTAGTATAGTTCTTTTGTACTTTGTCATTTTATGAAAGTAAATTAACATGGGTATAACTACATCACTAAAAGTAACTTACGACAGTCAGTTTCATCTTCATTAAACTGGCAGTCAGGCACTCCGTCACATCTCAAGAGTGATGGGATACAACCTTTCTTCACACACAGGAACTCTGTTTCTTTGCAAAGCCATGGAGAAGCAGTGGTAGGAATCTCAGCAGGACAATTCATTTCATCAGTTCCATCCATACAGTTCTCCACCCCATTACATTTTTCAGCAAGAAGTACACACTGCTGTACGTACACACAAGGGAACTGGTCAGCGCTGCACATTGGAGGCTGTGGTTTGACTGTTCCTAGACAGGTGAAATAAGACCAAAGAAAGGAATATTTATCCTGTCAGTCTTGAAGTGACTGTATAGCCTGTCTTCTAGGGACCACTGGAAAGGCAATTGATTTTGCAGGTTCAATTCTTCTAACATGATGATAAATTATTTATAAACACATTCCACCCTTAATTTAGTATTCACTATTGAAAAGTCTATGTATAACCTCCCTGCTTATATTGTGGCAGCATTTTTCTTATAGAGCCTAAATGCACCATTTATTTTGATTCTTTTGTTTGTACCTTTTTTGTGCAGGAGGCTTAATAGAGAAGGGTCGCTAAAAGTTATCTTTCACTCTGTATTAGAAAAAGGTTTATTAATATTTCTGGCAGCCAACAAGTTACAGTGCTCCTCTTTCAATACACTTAATGGATTAAAACAATAACAAAGAAGGGTTATATAAGACTCTAGATCAACGAGAACATTTCACACAGAAAGCTTTCATCCACTCCAAGGTTTACCCCTTAGAAATTTGTATATCAATGTATTGCTTTGATTCTATAGCATGGTTTCATTAAATTATGGGGAATTAAATCAAAGGAAGGAATGTATAATGATTTTTCAGGGTACAATTCAACAGTAGCACAAGCAAAAACTGGCATTTTGTTGACCTTAACCGTTGGATTAATCCAAACCCTTGATAACAGAGGGGCACACTATATATTTATGTTACCCCTTTTTGACCCCAGCAGTTAGTCAAATTTTGGGGTCTAATGGTTTGTTTTGGTTAGGAGGAGAATTTGATACTGGAGTCAGGTGTTTCTCTGATGAAATCCCGTTTATTTACAAAGAATGTACAAAATCTTGTTTCCCTGAATACAGCATGAATCAAACAGCAGGAGACAGTTTCTTTGGGCAGTTCCAAGCCTCTTTCAAGCCAGCACTTAGCGCAGAAGCTCTCTCTTTAGGCTTTTCTCAGAAGCACATTCCCAGTGCTTGTTCTAGCTGTATCTTTGGTTTTCAGCTGTTTCTCCTGATTCTCTCCCAGAAACAGACACACACACCTCCACCAAACAGTACCCAGTAAAACCCCTCTGCCCACAGGATTTTACTGAAATCTTTCATGATGATGTGAGTCCAGGACAGAATATGGTCTTCAGATTACAGGCATATTCCATGCCCCCGATGTCCTGGGAATGGTGGCTCTGTGATGTTGGATGTGTTATCCTTCATACTCTGGCTGTAAGCCATACTTAATAATAGTCCTCATCAATTGTTTTGACACAGTAAAAATGCTAATCTATTAGTTTATGTTAGAATACCAGCATAAGTCTCCTATCCAAGATTAGAATGATGAATTATCTTTTGTTTTAGAAAGTTTTCTAGACCTGTGCAATAAGTCACAAGTACATTCCAATTACTGCTGTTTCAAGCATCTCATTTTAAATATTGTCTCTAAAACGACTGTCTTTATTTTTATTCTGACAAACAACAATTTTAAGAATTTCATTCTTCTCTTTACCACAACATCTTTGTTACAAAGATAATTTTCACTACTTTTAGCTATTTTAATTCTAAAAGCAGTATCAGATTCATATACAATTATTAAATAGAAGAAATGGGGTACTCCAATTTTTATGGACTGTGTTAACATATTTTATAAATTGTTTTTTGCTTTACAAACCTATTTTTTTCACTTTGTGTCTTCAAAAGGCTCCTAAATAATAGTTATATTTGGCTGATTGATTGTAAGAATTTATTTACATAACATAGTAATTTAAGAGCTCAGAATAGATGATATAATTGTCCTTTCTGGCCTTTAATTTCTTTAAAATATTCGTAGAGTTAATTTTTACCCTGTTCAACGTTTTTCCTTTTCATTCTGAATTTGGGCTAGATCACTGTTAATGGAACTATTCAATTTATGTAAGGATGTCAGAATTGGGCCCAGGATGAGGATTTAGTTCACAGGACCCAAATTCTCACCTTTCTTATGTCAACACAGTGTTAGTGAAGTCAATGGCTGAAAATGGCTCACTCTCTACTGATGTGAACTTTTGTAATTGACACCGCTACAGTTCAGTTATTGTTACTTATTTGGATCCAGGTTTCTAACATCCCCCTGCTTCAAACTCAGAGGTATTTGAATTTGTGGTTCCATTTTGAACCTCATCTCCAGTTTCATATATATTTCTGGCTTACAAAGTGCTGATAAATTCAAACATATGGTCCTGATTCAGGAAAGGGCTTAAACATGTGAACAATTCCATCCTGCTTCAGTAAAACATTTATGCACGTGCTTAAACCATTTGTTGAATTGTGACTGAACATTTCTGCTTTTCTGACTCCCTTCCTGCTTTTAGAAAACAGCGTAAGTGAAAACAGCATGAGGTGCACAAGGAAAAGGACAACATTCTGTCCTGCTTTGCATGCTGGTTCGCCTCAGCAGGTGTAGTTTCCATTGATATTCTTGGGAAATGTGCCTATTTAGTCCAGGGCTAAGTTCTAGCAAAGGGAGAACAGGGATAACCCGGGTGTAGGACAAAGCATATTTTGGTCCATATTCTGATCTCAGTTACACTGGTGTAAATCCAAAGCAACACTTTTGATGTAGTGGAATAGTCCTAGAATTATGCCACTGTAACTGAGATCAAAATATGTCTCATGGTCTTTAAGACACAGAAGTAAAACTTGAGCTGTGAGCCAGTAGACAGACCTGACTTCAATGCTACCAAGCTGCTTGCTACCTGCCCTTTTATGTTAACTATTCCACATTTTCTATAGCTTTAAATACATTAGGCCAAATTCTGCTCCAAATGAAAGCTGATAAAACATCACTGAAGTTCATGGAGCTCCAAAATGTGTAATTGGGTAATTTGGGCCTTTAAGCAGAAAATAGGATGTACATATTTATATACAAAACAAATGAAATTTTCGTACTAAGAATATTGAGAATTTATCCAGCTTTCATTTGTATATAACTAACAAAGGATTCAAACTCATTGCTCAGGGCTGGGTAAGTCTGCAGTGTCTAGTAACTAATGCTAAACTGGAATGAAATCCCATGCAACAGTGTCATTAACACATTAATTCTTTGCATTCAAAGCTACTATCTATTTAGGTATTTACACCTACAGCATTGTTGTATGTGCTACTGATATACTTCATTCTTAATAGTGGGAATATTTCAATTGTTTTTTTTAACATTGAGGAGAAAAACTAAAATATTAGGAATGCAGTGGGGTTTTGAAATGCAAAATGAACTAGTATTGCTGGTAACAAATTAGCTGAATATCAGATTTTGATAGCGTCCTTCATAATAAATATCATAAATATCATAATAAATGTTTCAGTGAGTTGCATAGTGGCCTATTCATGTGACAGCTTAAGAAGTGATACATACGTATTACATACACATGAGCATTATGTACATATTGTATACGTATATATACGTATATATATGTGTGTGGGTGTGTGTCTGTATGTGTAAATATGCACACACACATTCCAAATATTATATACACACACCATCTATGAGGAGGTGACGTGTCTTTCTTCTTCCTCCAAATGTGGAAAAACTGTTCCCACTCCAAAGCTGAACTCTTATTTTTCCTGGGCCTCAGGAAGGAGTAATTTTTGGGGAGAAATTCCACATTTGAGAGAAGAAGAGGAACTACTTGTGTGGCAGATCGTTTTTTTAAAATGGTATTTGTTTGAAGCTGCTTAGGGATTAAATAAGTGTTAGAATAAGTTTTGAGAGTAGTGGATGGATTTGGGTGAGCAGAAGTCAGATGAGGTAGTCATAGGAACATCATAAAAAATGTATCACATAGCTCTGTAATTTATCACATAGATATCAACTCCACATATAACTTACGCAATATTAAAAAGGAGACATTGCAAAAGCCAAGAGAATAGCAGGAAAACACAGCTATGATAACATCAGCCTAAATATAATTTTTTCATGTTTGTCAAAACCGAGGTCTCTAGCATAGAAGTAAAATTGATCCATTGGTTTAATACATCTGAATCTAATTGGTTTTATAATTGCTTATTTCTGGTTTCGACATGTGATGCATGCTAGTGTTTTCCTAACAATGCCCACATACAGTAAGTAATGCTAAGCAATTTCTCTTAGTAATGAATAGGGGGTTTATTTTTGCTCTGGGATGTAGGGCCATGAAGTTTAACTCGTGTACTTTCTTGAGAGAATAACCTTTATTGCAACAACTGGAAACCAAACATACAAGCTTTCAAGATCCCATGTTACTCCATCTACTTTAATGCTGACTAATTATCAGAAAGGATACTTCCCCAGTCACTGAAGGATAGTGACTTGTACTTAAAGCAGTACTGCTTGCTACAGCAATGTACTGTATTATATACAGTTCCAGAGGGGTAGCCGTATTAGTCTGTTTTTAGCAAAACACCAAGAACCCTGTGGCACCTTAAAGAATAACAAATTTATTTAGGCATAAGCTTTCATGGGCAGAAATCCACAACACCTGATGAAGTGGGTTTCTGCCCAGCAAAGCTTATGCCCAAATAAATTTGTTAGTCTTTAAGGTGCCACAGGACTCTCGCTATTGTATTATATACAGTTCATCCACCTGTCCAAAAAGGAGTGGAGTTAAAGAGGGCAGGGGGAGATCATGTTATACAAAATCATTTATTCCAAGCAATATATCATGAGAAAATCTGAATAGTCATTCAAAGCCAGGGCTGGGGATACCGAGGAATGCATTCAGTATAAAGATATGGAGGGAAAAACAAACCAACCAAAAATAATTTTATGAGATGTAAAGGAAATATTATCATCAATCCTTTATTTTAATGAGCACCGAGAGTGCATTTGGGATTGTACAAACAAGGGAAAAGATCGTCCTACCCCAAAGAACATTGTGCCAGATCTTCAACTGGTATAAATTGTCATAGCTCCATTGTAGTCGATGAAACTATGGCAATTTACACCCTCTGCATAATACTTCATAATTACATGGATCTGCCCCATATAATCTGTTTTGTCTTATTGCTATTCATGCCTATAGTACATACAATGAATATTGAAATTTAAAGGAGGACTTTAAAAATGTATTTAGCAACTACTTTAGGTGAACATGCTTTAAGTAGACCCCCATACCCATCTGTACACACTTATCCACATAGTTACCCTGGTGAGTAGAACACCAGTATATCTGACTACCTCAGCTATAGTATATGTAGCATAATGAATACGACTCATTATCTGCTTTGAGAACAGAAACCTTTACAATTGAAATTTGTCTGTGAAGTCAATGGGACCAAGAAGTCGCTAAAAGTTAAGCTCATGCATAAGTATTTGCAGGATGGGAACTTATTCAATTACTTCATGTAAATGTACGCTATAGCTATGACTTTGTCTTTTTCTTATTCATGGCATGTAATTGGTAACAAAGTCTTCCTTCTGTTTCTTGATGGTGGATGACAAATTTTATAAGCAGGTGTGACCCCTTTTGATGTTTGCACATGAATACTCTTGTTCACATATGGACACAGGTAGGCACATGGTAGAACAGCCAAGGCTTAAATCAACTGGAGCCGTTAGGGGCAGAAGCCCCGAGCCCCAGCGTGCCTCCTGGGGCTGAAGCTCCAGGAAATATGGGTGAGAATTTAAGCCCTGGAACAGCCATTCTCCAAACATTTGTATGAAGAAAAATCTGCTTGCAGTGCACTAATGATTGTGCAAAGCAAACAGAAACAACATGAACACGTTGAACTCAGACAAATGATGTAACTTTTCTGTCCACCCACCTCTTTTCTGCCTTGTATGTTTAGATAGGAATGTCTTTGCCACACAGATTAAATCTTCATATATGTTTTTGTACAGCACATAGCACAATGGAGTCTGATCTTGATTTGGGCTAGTGAGCACTACTATTTTGCAAGATTCACTCAATTATACCAAGGTTTTCTCTAAAGCCCAATAAAGTCCATGGGAAGTCTCCCACTGACTTCCTTTGAATAAGGCCCTTGATGACTAACACCATATTTGAGTTATATTTACACAAATAATTTGTCTCTTAAACCTAATGGAAGGTCTTATTAGCTGCAGCTCAGGGAGGTGGAAAAAGCAGGTCTAATTATAAGAGAATCTAAATCCATTATGGGCCCAATCTAATTCTCATTGATTGAATAGGTGTATTTATATGGATTTCAATGGATACTGGTTCAGGCATGAAATCAGACAGTTTAGGTAACTGCAAGGAGATAACCTGAATTTTAAAAAATACTATTAAAAATTAATACTATTAATACTATTAAAATTGAATTTCATAAGTTTTTATAAAGGATAGTGAAGTCTCTACAGGGCAAATAAAGTTGAAGTTGACTTCAAAACTATCAAAGTTTGCAAAGGGAAACTGACTAAGAAAATTAAGTGAGATATAGTGGAAAAGGTGATTTTGTCTTCAATCCTTTTCCCAGCTTTCTATTCAAGAACTTGGAAGAGTTTTGTTCTTGGACAGAGTACCCAAAAGGACTCCAGTGGACTGCAGATCAATTCGTATTTTATCCTATCTGGAGAGTGCTGCAGTTATTAGGCCAAATTTTCAATGAACAATTGTGTAAAGCTGGACTAAATGAAAACACAACTTGGCCCAACAACTTAACATAAGTTTATCAATGTGTATTATTTATCTTGGCTAGTTTTCATGATCGTGGTTCACTGAAGACTAAATACAATGTTAAACTGACAGTTAAGTTATTATCAGTAAATCTAAGAGGCATGGGACTCTTAACTTACTCATTGAAGGCCCATATTATTGAATAAAGCTTGCCCATTGCCTATGTACAACATTATAAGCATTTGGCATACTTTTGCAATGAGCTGTTCAGGAACAACCAGTTTGTGCTATTGCCTATCATATTCAAGTCAGTTATTTTCAGCAGAAATTGAGAATTGGCAGAAAGCTGTGTAAGATCTGGTTTCCAAAAAACTGAAACAGGGACTATGGGGACAATTTGAGAGCAGGGAAAAAATGGCTATTACCAACATGAATCACTCACTCACATTTTTCCTGAATATGTTTCCTGAAAAATAACAAAGTATTTTCTCTCTCAGCTGAACTATTAGATGAAGAAAAAAAAAGGCAGATTTTACAGATGGAAAATCATTATCACATGCAATGGCTTGAGAAAAGAACATTAGAAATTTTATACAACTCTAGAGCCAAATATTGCAGTTGCTACTCAGACAAAATGCTCATTGAGGTGTATGGGGGGTTGCCTAGTTAAGGACTTTGATTGACTAATTAAGGACTTCAGGATTTGATGTTCCCTCCCAAATCTGTACAGTGCAACTATGTAATTCGGGTAGATAAATTAAATACTTTACAGATTTTCCTGAACAAATTCAGCAGGGCAAAATATCATAAAAGCCTTTTTTGTTTGTTTGTTTGCTTTTGGCAAATATAGGTTTTAAGATTGGTGCTGTGGTAAACTCAACTAATGAATTAAGTTGTTTCAATTATTTATAAAAAACATTAATAAATCTAAAAAAAACAACGAGAGTCCTGTAGCACCTTAAAGACTAATAAATTTCTGCTGGCATAAGCTTTCGTGGGCTGCAACCCACTTCTTCAGATGCTTGACTGACAAAGTGGGTTGCAGCCCACGAAAGCTTACGCCCGCAGAAATTTGTTAGTCTTTAAGGTGCTACAGGACTTTCCTTGTTTTTGCTGTATACAGATTAACATGGCTACCCCTCTGGAACTTTTCATTAATAAATCTGTAGCCTTTGATTTTCAAAAGGGTATCTCTTTCTTTTAATAGGAAATTCAAAGGGCACAGGATGGGTGTAACAAACTTGGACAGAGAAAGATGGAACGTGATGTTCTTGGCTGAATGTGTTGTTATATGCTACCTTATTATTGGCTACTTTGTATGTATGAAGTACCACCCAGAAGTCCAATCAAATTTGCAGGCTCACCTTGGGGAAGTGCTATACAAACACACAGAAATAGGTTGGCAAGGTTTGCCTGAGACATCACATCCTAGTTATCAGGTTTAGATCCTACTAGCAAAAGGTTACATGGATTGTATTGAAGCAATAAGGTTATTCAGAAGAAAAAGTATCTGAGGTCTTAGTCCCAAGGGAGGAATTCTAGAATCAGCCAAGTCTAGGGAGAAAGGTTAAGATGAAAATTATCTTGCACAGACAACCTTAATTCTGACATTTCCTCACTTTTGAATGCATGATTTTGCAACCTTACCAATGTATTTTAATATAGTTTTTGGGTGTATAAAATCCGCAATGGTCTTCAAGCTACCGATCAATAGCTGGTGATTTACTCTAGGTATCAGAGTAGAAATGAGTACTAAGGAAAGTTTTGAAGGAGAACAGGGTAGTGGCTATGTGGACTAATTCAGGATGGGTGTTCCATGCATCAAGGGTAGCATGGCAAATAAAGGAATGAATACATATGTGAAGGAAGTTAACTAATAAGATCACTGGCCAGGATTTTCAAAAATGACAAGTGATTTTTGGGTGCCTCAATTTTTGGCTTCCCAACACTGTAAAGGGGCTTGATTTGAAGAAGATAAGTGCTCAGCACTTTCTGAAGATCAGACTTCTTTAATGCATGTCAATTCAGACATCTGATAATTGAGGCACCCAAAATTACTATCGCTTTTGAAAATCTTGGCTATTGTTTTGTGTCAAGGAATAAATTACCATAGTAATGAAGTCCTCTTAGAAGAGTTCTTTTTCATTTTAATTCTGTAATAGTTTCCCCCAAACCAATTCATTCATATAATGGGTCTCTTTTTCTTAATAGTGGCACGGGGATTCTAGATCCACGACTTTTTCAGCTTGCTCAAATATTTTTCTTAGATTTTTCTGTGCTCCTAAATTTTGCTGCCACTTTCACTCTTCTCAGCTTGGAAAAGAAACCAGCACCTATAGTATCAGTACCTCAAGCGACAAGAATGTCACTCTGATACTGGGCCTGAAACTGCAACATGTGAGCATGTGGAACTCTCAATGAGGTCAATTGAAATTGTTTGGTGCCTTAGGAACTGCGGCATCAAGGCCTGCCGGGCACATCGGTGACATCTCTCCCAGTGTGGTGTGGGGAAAGCTGCTCTTATACGGCAGCCAGCAAGTTGGTACAAAACATCAAGATTTAAACACACGTCTTCATTTCAGGTACGAAGTTAGGAAGCACCAAACTGCTTTACCATGTCACTGAAAATAAACCTAATTATATTTTAATCAGCATACAAATCTAACTGTTGACTGTGCTGACCATAGACCATCCTTAAAAAGGAGGCAATGTTTCTGAAAAACTGCTAATGCTATTTTATTAATGAAGCTTTTTCCCCCCACAGCTCTTCTGGGCAGAGCTAGGGAATTTGGGGAAGATGAACAGTCAGATAACTATCTCAAAATCTTTTACAGTGTCTCATAAGGAATTGACGATCGGATACATGAAGGGTATTAGTAAGATGGAGAGGGGGAACAACTAGAATGTCTCAGCTGGAAAATTATGTCCCTTTTGAGTGCAAGCTGGAGGAGACTCAACTCCTGGAAGGGGTGGTTAAAAATCAATATGTAGCCCATTGAGATTCATTTGAGAGTTGCACCACCTGGGGGCTGAGTAGTGACTCAGTGAGGCAGCAAAGGCAGAGAATGAAATTTCTTGCAGCAAAAATCCAATTCAGCAATTCAGAGTTTCCAACTGGTTTGTCTATTTGCTTCTTCATGGCTCTCCTCTCAAGGAAGAGACAATTGGTTATTATACTGGGTTCAAGGAGCACCTACAACTGTTTATAAAGGTTTTGTTTTTGTTTATTGGTGTTGAAAAAATGGGAAAGTTTGTCTGAGTTCTGAGCTACCGAATGGAACCTTTCACCCAGGTGAAAGCAGTGACCAACCGATGTAAATTATATTATACTCTAACTCTTAGTTGGCACAATCCAGTGATAGATGCTCCCTTTATTGGCAGCCTGAGCAGTGAAGTCAGAAACTAAAGTATCGTGGAGGCTGAAGTATAGTCTCACCCCTAAGGCCTTATCAATAAGGTTAACCAGGATCATCTGACATCATGTTAAACATGACAGTCCCTGTCTGCACTGAGTGTTTTATATCATGTGAGTTGCCCTAACTCCTCAAGTAAGTTCTGACACAATGTAATTTCCTACTGGAGACAAATCTGAAAGGTAAACCTACCAAGTCAGTATAGATGCACGTTGGTGCAGTGTGAGGAAGCCAATGCAGCCACCGCCTTTGTTCTAACTGTTCTATTGATAAACAGAGACATTTGATTTTAATTTGTTCAAAATACAGAGTGAAGGGGTGGGGTAGGACAAATTGAGAAATGCAGAAATAGAAAAATATTGAAAAAGAACCAAAAGAAAAACAATGAAGTATAAGACTTCATGAAATAAAGTTTAAAACTGCATTAAACGCTACTGTAAAGCCTACTATGAGAGAAAGCAGAGTGAAATGAAAAGGTACAGAAAGATAAATAAGGCATGAAAGAGATGAGAAAAGGGATATCTACTGATGTCCTTCTTTTTAAAAAAATGCAACTTTTGCCTCATTTTTTGCACAATGTTCATTGTTTAGTTAACCAGTTTTAAATAAACGTTACAAGGCTGAGAAATTCCTAACATTTATGTCTGAACGGGGCAAAGTGGGTGATGGATTCTGAACTGTCTCCAACAACCCAGAATTTCTCATGGTGTTTCTGCTTGTGTTTATTCCTGTGGTTATAGTTAATATTCATCATAAAATCTCAAGACAGAGGTCAATCTTCTAAAGCTGAATAAATCAAAATTGTAATTAATTCTTTAAAGAAAACTTATTTCCAAGCATCAGTTAAAACCCCTCAGTGCAGAAAAAGCTGAAGCAGCAGTAAAAATTTTGCATCCACACATATCTTCATTTCCAGCAGATAATCTGTGCAAGGGCAAGTATCACATCTGGGTGATCTCTGAAGGAGCCCACAAAGTCAAACTTTTGGCCTTGTTTATGTTTTTCTGACAAACCTATGAGCTGTCATGGTTGTTCAGTAAAGCATTAAAATGACTACTGATACCTATAACTCACTGCATCGGCCCCAAGGTCTTGCTTTGGGTATATAACGCCACACATGATTTAGGTCTAATTTACCTGAGGGACCATCTGCTCTTGAAATATTTGAGTTGGATGGGGTTGAAAATGTTCACCATCTCACAGTGTAATTCTGAATCTACAGGAGACTAGTACTTCTCCTGAAGGCTTGTAATATTGGAACATGCTCCCCTCTCCATATGTCACTAAGGTTGTTTAAATAAAGTTCATTTGCTGCAGTGTTTGCAGCAAAGCCAGTGCATTGTAACAGGAATATAATATTTAGCTATTATATAGAGCTTGTCATCAGTAGATATAAAAAATGTCCTACAAAAGAGGTAAGTATCTTTATTACCATTTTACAAATGAGGAAACAGACACAAGGAGGTGAAGTGACTTGCTCAAGGTAACCCAACCGGAATAGAATCCACATCTCCTGCATCCCAATTCAATACTCTATCTGGGTTTCCAGTGACACAAGAGTGTGGCTGGGTCACCAAGCCCTGGTATGCCACAATCTGAGAGAAAGGGTTAACCAGCAGGGCCAGGAAGCAATCTTGTACAACACCTAGCATAACAGAGTCCTGGTCCATAACTAGAGCTTCTCAATGCTACCACAACATAAATAAATAAACAACAGTCTTGAGAAAGCAGGACATTTAGTTGTCCAGTTGCCAGGGCCTCAGACTGGAACTCCAGACAGCTAGGCTGGATGGAGTTCCCCTTTCCCCTCACCTCCCTAAATTACAAAGAAATTTCCATCCATTCTGTTGCAGCAAATGGAGCACAATAACTGATTTAAACAGCCTTGGTACTGCAGCCAGAATTCATCCGTGCCCTCCTTGCAGGGCAAAGTTAAATTTCCTTTTAGGTTGGGTGTTGATCTGAATGGGGCTTGTTGAGAACGTGGGGGGATTTATTAACAGGCTGTAAGATGCTTGATTGTCAGCCAGATTGTCTTTTTGAAATTAAATTATTAGTTATGCTTTTGTTAGGACACTCCAAAGGCACTTGGGCATGACTGCCTTCTAACAAACAAAGTATAACTAATTAAAGTAGTGATGAGTGAAAAAAAATGTAGAATGTTGGTTCGCTTTAGGAGATAAAAGTTTGGATGCTTGGATCTGACATGATCCTCTTTGAGCTCGAATTGGTATGGAACTCTTGCAAAATGAGGCATTTTAATTTGTGATCCTTTGAGTTTTTTCAGTTGGGCTCGAACTACCAGGAGAATAGCTTTGTGTACAGTGTTTCAGGACTTCATCACCCCACCTGAAATTAGGTATGAAAACATTATTTTTTAAAGTTACTGAACTTTTTTCATTACTCAGAGTACTGGTTAAAAGCCCAAGTTTAAAGAAGAGGTTTGGACTAATCCCTAACTATATTCTCTCATTCCTAAACTGACCCTAAATCCTGAATCAGTAATTCCCACCATGAATCCTGTCTCTCCCTATTGGTGGAGAAAATTCTGGATCATCTGCAATGGCAAGCCTTTTTTTTTACATCTCATTTACCAGGCAGTTTTGAAGACGGCAAGGTTTTGTGCAATCAGCAGCTGCCAGTGCAGCTCTCTATGTACAGTAGATACTAGTGGGAAGTTTCTTCAAACCCTAACTGGGGACGAGCACGATCATATTTTATTCAAATGTTCAGAAATAGTTTTGGATCCAGAGAAAGTCTCTTAGCTAATGAGGGCTTACTGTTTAAAAACAAATAAAAACCTCAGCTGAATTAGAGCTGCTGGAAATGCTTTATTGCTTAGAGC
Organism: Emydura macquarii macquarii; assembly: GCF_026122565.2. Taxonomy (NCBI): domain Eukaryota; kingdom Metazoa; phylum Chordata; order Testudines; family Chelidae; genus Emydura; species Emydura macquarii. The sequence goes on along the minus strand of NW_027132559.1, from coordinate 39,157,495 downwards.
TCCCAACCAGCTAAATTATGATTGCTTCCATTTAGAACATGTTGCCCCAGGAAACCTAAAGTAATTAAAGTGAGGCTGGAGAAGTAATAATACAGAGAGAGAGAGAGAGGCAAAGTCTGTAGCAGCAAAGCAATCTTTTAAGAACATGACAAGAAAAGTGTAACTTCAGGTGTGACATACTTTATCTTGCAGTTGAGAAGTCTTTGAAAAAAGACAAATATTATGGGCAAAATAAAAAACACAGCCAGCACAGAACTGTGTAAATTTTCACTCAAGGACCTTATAGATCTGTTAAGTGTCTTTTTGCTCTCTTATTGGGATGTTATGCAGAGTTCTACCAAAAAAAAAAAAAAAAAAAAAAAAGCAAATCACACCTGAAACTCAGATTATCTAGGACACTGTTCCTGGGCTGTTTGCAGAGCAGTATCTTTGATGTTATTGTAAAAGAAGTGGCCATTAGGAAAATATATTCACAAGGAAGTGCTGCTGCTAGGGCAGATCCTGAATACACTAAAGGATGGATTCCTCCCCCTCCTCCTTGCCTAACTACTGTGCATTATTTATAGATTTTCTAACCAGCTCTGCAGCTCTGCTGGTGATTCACTCTCGTTTCTTCACCAGCCCAGGCCAGCAAGAATCATAAAGAAAGGCCTTTTCTCATGACGGTCCAAAACTAGTGGGGAAAGAAGGGTAACTGAGTGCTCTCCCAGTCCACACAGGCCAGCAGCAGTGTCCAAAAGCCAGTAACAGACCACATTCCCTAACCCTAACCACCCTCCCTCCCCACCCTATAGCTGAAGTCATCTGTGTGAGTCAGAGGTTAACACTTAACTGGATGGAGCTCAATCTTTATGATTGGCTCAGTTTACTTCTGCCTGTTAACCTTATATAAAATTGTCATATAAATCACAGTATTGTGCTGATATGTGCACCAGATTTCCATTTCTTGTGAATTTACTTTCTGATACAACCTGTGTCTCAGACCATGTTGGTGTTGGTTCTTGATTGCTGGTTTTCTGGTGCAGATACCTCTGGCTGCTCATGTAATTCTTCTGATTTAAATATCGGTTATGTATCTGTTGTTGCATTGTGCAGTTAGACCTTAGGTACCATGTAATATGTCTGTACTTCTCTCCTGTAGCTGTTTCAGTGTGATAGGACCATGACTCTGGACCTGTTGCTACCACCATTGCTGGTTGCTAACTTTGTGTTGTTTCCATGTGTACTGGATCTCAATGATGGAACACAGATAGCTGTCTGGTTACAATATTTCTTCTGTGTTCCTGTAGCTGCTTTAATCTGGTGTAAGACCTCTGTGGTATTTTGGGTTACAGGAGTGTATGTGAGGATGGAAGAATTGTTCTCAACGTCTTCCCCATCAGCAACTGTGCAGGACAATATTCTATACCTGTCAGTGATGTGTTTCTCAATTCCAAAAGAGTTAAGTAGGGACCAATATCTGAAACACTGTTTGTGAACACTGATTTTTATCATCTGAATGGTTCTCTCAGCCATTCTATTAGATTGTGGGTCTTCAGGACTGGCGTGAGTGAGTTTCACTCCCCAAAATCTCTGAACAAAGTTCCCATTTCTCTGTTTGCAAATGGAATATAGTCACTCATTAAATCTTCAGGGATGCATTGTCTTGCAAATACAGCATTCAGTTTAGCAATAATAGAACTTGCTACTTGTCTGACAGACGCAGAACTTCTGGAAATATGGAAAAGTAGTCCACTAGGAGTAGATATGAGTGTCTGCCAACGTCAATAATATCTGTAGCTATCTTGTGTCATGGCAGATCAGGAATCTCATAAGAGCATAATGGTTCTTTTTGGTTACTCAGCCTACATTCCTGAAATGCTCTGCATTCTTCTATAAATTGTTCTATGTTTTGGGTCATACCTGGCCATTACATTGTCTGTCCAGCTCTTGCTTTTATTCTGTGAATGCCTTGATGTGACTCATTTAAACAGATAAGCATTTCCTGCCTTGTTTTGTTAAGAATAATTATCTTGTCACCAATCATTAACAACCCTTGCTGTAATGAAATAGTGTCTTTCATAGACCAATATGGCTGCTCTCTGGGATTCACTTGTCTTCTCTGAAGGGCCAGCCCTTACATACAATATCCTGTAAAGCTTGCATTACAGGATCTTTCTGTGTGTCCACCTTCAGTTTGTTTAACAAATCTGTGCTGAGTGTAGAGGTGGCCTCAAGTGCATGGACAGCCTTTTCAGTGGTGATTTCGTCTGTTTCTGTAGTATATTCCACTGCAGCTCTCGATAATATGTCTGCAATTAATATTTCTTTACCGGGGTATCTGTGACTTTGAGATTATATTTCTGCAACTGGAGTAGAATGCATTGTAGCCTTGCAGATGCTTTTCCTCAAGGTTTGAAGAATATTGCTTCCAGTGGTTTATGATAAGACTGCACTTCAAGCTGTACTTCATATATTTAGTTAGTTAAAGAAGTATGGGTTGGATGAATGGACTATAAAATGGATAGAGAACTGGCTAGAGCATAGGGCTCAACGAGTAGTGATCAATGGCTCCATGTCTAGCTGGCAACCGGTCACAAGCAGAGTGCCCCAGGGGTCGGTCCTGGGGCCGGTTTTGTTCAACATCTTTATTAATGATCTGGAGGATGGGGTAGATTGCACCCTGAGCAAGTTTGCGGACGACACTAAGCTGGGGGGAGTGGTAGATACCCTGCAAGGTAGGGATAGGATACAGAGTGACCTAAACAAACTGGAGGATTGGGCCAAAAGAAATCTAATGAGGTTCAACAAAGAAAAGTGCAGAGTCCTCCATTTAGGAAGGAAGAATCCCATGCACAGCTATAGACTGGGGACCGACGAGCTGGGCAGCAGCTCTGCAGAAAAGGACCTGGGGGTAACAGTGGATAAAAAGCTGGATATGAGTCAGCAGTGTGCCCTGGTTGTCAAGAAGGCTAATAGCATATTGGGCTGCTTTACTAGGAGCATTGCCAGCCGATCGTGGAAAGTGATTATTCCCCTCTATTCGGCATTGGTGAGGCCGCATTTAGAATATTGTGTCCAGTTTTGGGCCCCCCACTACAAAAAGGATGTGGACAAGTTGGAGAGAGTCCAGCGGAGGGCAACAAAAATGATTAGGGGGCTGGAGCACAGGACTTATGAGGAGAGGCTGAGGGAACTGGGCTTGTTTAGTCTGCAAAAGAGAAGAATGAGGGGGGATTTGATAGCGGCCTTTAACTACCTGAAAGGGGGTTCCAGGGAGGATGGGGCTAGGCTGTTCTCGGTGGTGGCAGATGACAGAACAAGGAGCAACGGTCTCAAGTTGCAGGGCGGGAGGTCTAGGTTGGACATTAGGAAAAAGTTTTTCACTAGGAGGGTGGTGAAGCACTGGAATGGGTTACCTAGGGAGGTGGTGGAATCTCCATCCTTAGAGGTTTTTAAGCTGAGGCTTGACAAAGCCCTGGCTGGGATGATATAGCTGAGGTTAGTCCTGCTTTGAGCAGGGGGTTGGACTAGATGACCTCCTGAGGTCCCTTCCAACTCTAATATTCTATGATTCTATGACATTTCTTTCTGGCAAACACAGGTGCTAATGGTTCCTTCTTCAGTTGTCAGAGCTCATGATACATATGAAACAGGGCCTCTGTCTTGCTGTAGACAAGCTCCTAAATCATATTTGGATGTGTTTGGTTGAACAGTGAGTGGCTTGTTGGGATCATAGAGTCTGAGTACCAGAGCACTACAGAACACTGTCTTTAGCTATTGCTGTGTTCCCATTCCCATTGCCAAGTTACGGTCTCACATAGGAATTGTCTTAGTCAAAGGTGCTTCACCTGGCATGTACTGCCAAGGAATCTAATCACCCCCAGGATTCTCTCTAATGCCTTCTTGTCCTGTGGAGGTCTCATGTTAGCTATGGTTTCAACCTGACTGTCATGTGCCTAATTCCGTGTGATGAGAGAATGTGTCCAATGTATTTGATTTCTTTTACCACAAACTGGATAGAATAGAACTTGATATTCTCTGCATGAACTCTTGCCATGCTTTCTTCAGTATCTGATCATGTTCTGCCTGAGTTGATGCTGCTATTATCCTATTGTCTGCTTTATAAGGATGCCTGCAATATCTCCAAGTGTTTCATTATTCTTTGTTGAAACACTTCACTGGCTGACTGTATTTTAAAAGGTAGATGGAGAAAATAGTATCTGCCATAGGGTGTATTGAAGGTGCACAGTTCAGATAATGACTCCTTATCTAATGAGCTGTGTTGTATTAATTTACATAGGATACATGGGATAAGGTGTTAACATAACTTAGTTACTGTTTAATGTTAAACAATGTCCAGGGTATGGAATATAGAGACTTCAGCCTGTTTAGTACCATGGTAAACATACCATTAAAATAATGTTAACCTTTTTTAAAAATGTAGAAAAGAAGGAAAAACAGTTAAAGCATTTTAAATGTAAAGTATTAAGTAAAGTGTTCATTTTAACAACATTCCTTGTTCGCTTTCTTTTTAGTTGGAGAGAGTTTTGGAAGGAAACCCAACCCTTGCTTGACCATCTATTAGATGTTATTAAAATAGTAATAACTGTCCTTTTGGGGACAAGAGAAGAAGTTAGTTGAGATGGGTTGGAACTGTTATTGTTGAAGTCCAATCACATTTCATCCTAGGTGGTGTTTGGGATTATGCTGGAGCCAGTAGAAGTAGAGATGTTATCTGGGTCCCTCTCTCTTGCCTGATCTGGTCAGGACATCTCTCAGGGTGAAGATGACAAAGGCCTGCAATCCCAGGAGATGGTGGGGTGCAGCCATAATGGTGAAGGTCACTCTTGTAGCGATTTTTTCTTCTCAAAGCCTCTTTCATTAAGAACCCACAAGGGGAATGGTGGGTGGAATAGCCCATCCCTTCATTATTTTGTCCACCAATAAGGCCTAGTTTCCGACACACCAGTTTTGAATCACTGATTTCTGGTTCCACCCTCTTCTTGTTTACCAGGCATGATCTTAACACAGTCCAAACAAAAAGGCCAATGGATAGAACTAAAGAACTAATTCAGTTTGTCTCCATTTCATACCTTTTCCCATCAACATTTCTTGTTATAGGTTATTGCAACATCTTATTAACGTATCCTAACGATGAGGTCAACTGTAAAAAGTGGGTGTAAATGTGTAGGCCCAATTATCACAACACTTGCCAATATCCATCTTTCTCATCTGATTACTAGCCAGTCAGCAGTGAACATTTGGGGATGGAGTAATGCTGTCTCAGTAGAACCTTTTTAAAGTCTCTGGAATTCAAACATATCTTAATCTTGCCATTTTTCTTCTCAGTTAAGACTAAGCTGGTACCCCTGGAGTAGGTGAGTTCACATTGGCTATGACCCTTTTTTACTGCCTGTGTGCATCTCTGAGTCTGCCTGTCACTGCAAAGGGGATATTTCCACAGCTGAGTGTGATGGGTTGGTTGATGGGTCTGTATTTATGTGATGCTTCCCGTGGAACTCTTCTAGTCCTAAGATGTCTTCTGGGTATTGTGAAATCAGTTCTTCTTTAGTGTTGAGTGCCTTGTGTGAAGCATGTCTATTCTGTGTATTAGATAGGTGTGTGCAAGCTTCTCTGCCTAACTATGATGTTGTAATGCCTTAGGGATGAAGAACTGAAGACTGTTCTTAGCCTCGACTATTGCTGCTGTTAGCATGATTTCTCCTTCAGAATCTATTCTGGAACTGCCATATGCTATATGTGCATCATTAGACTGTTTTATCCTGATGGGACCTGGTATCTCTTTCAAAAGGTAAACTGATAAAACATTAGCTTCAGCCCCAGTATCATTCAACTCCATTCCTTATAATGCAGTGAATATATACTGCTGAGCACATTATTTGATTTCTATAACCCTGGGATACTATATCTACAAGGGATTGCTCACATTCTAGTTCAGCCAGAGATTTGTGGCTTTGTCTTTTGGGTAAGTTTGTTGCTCTGCACATAGAAGAATAGTAATTTAATTTTCCACATTTGTGACATGTTACTGCAAAGGCTGGGCAGACTTTGGTTGTGTGTGTCTTACCACACAGCATGTGCACTGTTTCTTTGAGCGTCTGCTTTACTGTGACTCTCATGTGAGGGGTCTTGCTTGTACTTTTGTGTAAAACTCTGTATAAACTTGTCAGAATGTAGCCCAGACTTGATCTCAATTTGTGTCTTTGTGGCTTGTGTGGCTCTGCAAATGTCTATTGCTTTTTGCAAGCCCAAATTAGTCTCCCTCAACAACCTTTCCTTTAGTCTTTTATCAGTGACACTGAACACAGTGTTGTCTCTGAGCATGTCATTTTCAATATTTCCAAACTCACAATTTCGTTCTTTTTGCCTCAGCTCTGTGACATACTTGTCTATCTTCTCTTCCTGTAGGTGTAAATGAGACCAGAACAGGTATCGTTTGAACACCATATTATTCTTAGGGTTACAAGAGGTCCTAAGCATTTTTAAGACTTCACCCAAAATGGGAACATTTTCATTTGATTGCTGTAAGAATATGTTATGCACTTCCAGACCCTCCTCTCCCACTATGTGCAACAAAATGGCTTCTTTTATGTCCTCTTCTTTTTTATCTACTCCTGAGGCTGTCATATAGATGTGGAATCATTGTTCCCTTCTCCTCCAATTTACAGCAAGATTACCAAGGAAAGATAAAAGTTGCTGTGGCTTGCAACCCTCCATGTTCATTTAAAAAATACTGTTTTCTATTTAACTGTGTTATTTTTGGTTTCATTTGTGAGTTCTGACTATGTTCTGAGTTTCAGTACTTTGTACTTTTTGTTTTGTTCCCGGTGGTCTATGGATTGCAGTTTCTTCCTCAGTATACAGTTTGCACTATTTCCTAATCCACTGTGTTCTTGACAAAAGCAGCCACTTTTTGCTTCATGTGCAATGTGATCACTTCTGACATTATGTCATGCTTTTGAGCACAGTCAGGCAGCCATGAGTATGCTGCAGCCTCTGTATTTCAGGAACCAGAGTGAGATAACGTTTAGACCCAACTCTCTTTATTAGTTACAGGACAAGATGGCTCATACAGATTCTGAGCATGTAGACTCTCTATGCGTCTTCCTTGTATGAGAGACCTCTTGCAAATTCCAATGAGAGGTCCTCTGATGATCACATGACTAATTTTAAAGAGACAGTACCACAATATACTACATATTTATTTAATGCTTTTGCTTCATTTGAGCTTATTCCTCATTTTGTATTTTCTTTCAGCAAACATCTGTGCAATCACTTTTTCTGATATGAATGTTTGGAGAAAGTCAAAGTAAAAATTTCATGAACAAGAATTTGTGGAAACCAAATTTTAAATATGCAAGTAAAAGTATTTGTGTTGACAGATTGGTGCTCATCCAAATCAGAAAAGAAGTACAATACCTTGTGACTACTTGACCAATCACAACTAATCAACCTAATTCCAATAGCCATGATACTGACTATTCACAGAAGTCTATTCATGATCAATACATATTTTTAAAATAAATAATAAACCAGAAATTAATTGCTGTCTGCCTGAGAATATTCTGCAACCAGAAAACCTTTTGGAAAAGTCATAGGACAGTCAGAAAATAGTACTGTACCACTACATTTATCTTGTTTCTTAAATTATCGGCATTTGAACAGACACAACTATGTCTGTTTAACCAGAGATTTTTTTCCCATGAGTTAACACATGTTCGACTCCCTGTGAAATGAATAGTAATTATGGAAGTGAACTAGGAGACAGAAGACCATCTATAGATTTTAGTGGGGTTTAGATAGGGACTGCTGCATATTCCAATTAGTTATGCACACTAAAAATACATCACTTAAAAACCTGTCTGCTGTGACGCTCCTCACGGTACCATGTAAGGCCAACTTTTAGTGAAAGTTCATAAATGATTCTTGAGAGAGAATGGGTTTGTTGACATAAGAAACCTAGGGCAAGCACTTGAGCATGTGCGTGTCTCACAGCTCATCGGAAGACATTCTAATAATAGCTTTTGCCTGAACTACAGGCAGCACCTTTCAGAAAAAAGATGCACTTTGTATTTCTAGATTTAGAACATGATTTAGAAGTGAGAATGTACTGCACCATCAAAACTTCAAGTAGAAACCAGCATGTGCCTTATCTCTCAAGAGACAGGTTTTATCATCACTGACAATAGAGGCAATGTTTTATACACAGTGTGATACAACTAATTCTCACATGGGCTGTGTTTCCTAGATGCTGTCTGAACAATTCTGGGTCACAATTAGAGCTGTGTGAATAGTGGTAAAAATTATTCCAGAATATTTTCATACAAATCTGTATTTTTTTTCATTTGGCCATATCCAGTCCCTATTGTTCACTTATCAACAAACACTCATGATAAACTGTTTTTCATTCACATGAACATTTAGGGAATGAATGATCTTCATGCAAATACCCTTATATCCATGCAAACAATGGTGTTCAAGTGTGAGTAAAGATACTCGCTATGTGTGTTGGAAATTTCCATAGCTGCAAAAGAGCCAGAACTGTATCTTAACATATACTTTTTCTTTTGATAGTGTACTGTATGCTATATTACACTAGCATAGTAAATAGTACTATAGGGCTTTAGGATCTAAGCCATTTTTTTCACAGTTCAAGTCACAAAGCATTTGTAGTAGAAGTTCAAGATCATAAATTCTCAAAGAGCGTGGCAACATGGTAAATTTGTTATGCTGGTGAGATTGTTTACGAAGAAAGTAAAGATAAAAGAACAAACCATTTACTTTTAAAAATAATTGTGAGTGACTTCTGTGCTCATAAAACTATTCCATCCCAAGCTAAAACCTTGTCTGATTGTTTTCATCCTGGAGAGAACTGTTACAGTTCAGAAATGATAAATCCCTCTCAAATAAGGTTCATAATAAAACACTAACAGGCCTTCAATTATATTGATACTATTAGGGGCTTCTATAATTACAGATTTCTTCAAAGGATAGTTTTAGGGCAAAATTAACCTCAGAGATCCACCTGACAAAAATCTTTATTCAGATATTCTTCTCTTCCTATATGGGTGGAACTCTTTTGATGGCAATGGGAAATCCATACATATAAGGAAAGTCAACGGACTGAATTAAAATCTGACATATGGATCAGAAAGGATAAATTTCCTCTTTACCTCCTACCATCCAGTTTTCTTCTCCAGTGCTAACACACGCTGTCCTGTATCGTGATCAGTGTTTGTTTGCATTCTACATTCTGAGGGATGTTGTAAAATAGGAAAAGTACACTGTTGTTCTTAAAAAAATACTATTTCCATGCAGTGATATCTGAGATTTCACAGTTTTTCTGTATATTCTTCACAGGAAATAACTGTGGGTTCTTAGATATCAAGGTTGCAATGACTGGTAAATGCTGACTTTTTAAATGGTGATCTTTTTAAATACTTTTTACTGGTTACTTTAGATATTTCAAAACACATTAGTAACACAAGACAAACTCACACTGTAAATTGGAAACCCCTGCATTTCTGTGTTTTACAGTAATGTTACAGTATTTGTATAATCACATACCTCCATCCATGCATTCCAAGGTGAAAGAAATATCATCAAGAGCAATTTCGGTGAGCGTGTTGCCTACCACTTCAGCTTCAAATTTGACTCTGAAAGGACTGTTACTGGAGAGAACCACATTTGCGTACATCCACCTGCTTCCTTTATATCCACTTGAAGACCACATCAGAATATCCATTCCATGTTCTTCAACAGTGTACAGCTATTGACAATGAAACCCAAAAAACAAAATTTCATCAGCATGAAACTACAGAGGACAGCTAGTTAGGTCAACCCAACAAAGTCTGATGGATTAGCTGACTGACTATGTAATACGAAGCCTTTTTGCTGTGGTTCATTACCTAGTTAGTAATGACTGAAAGTTGCAGAGTGGCCTTGTTGGTCATAATCCAGTTTCTAGTAAACATGAGTCCACATAACAAAAAATGTTGCCAGAAGTTACTAATTGGGCAACCCTGCTGCCAGCCTTGGCCAGAATAGAAGCTGATCCAAAATCCATTTATACCAAAGGAAATAGTCAGCACAGAGGTTGAACTGATGTCTCATCCTTCAAACTGGTCCCTCTTTGTCTGAACTGAGGTGTGATAGAGTGTGAAGCTTTTAGATGTATAAATAGAGGACTTCAGTGCCTAGTAGTTTCAATCTGGCATCTGTTACAAACACTTTTTTTTTAAAAAATTTAAAAAATTGTTGCACTCAGTGATGGCAAATTGGCTAATATAAACTTAGTGATAAATATCAGTGTAAAACAAAATAAAATATTAAAACAAACTACAAGGAATGGATTTGCAGTAAAACAGAGCTATTGAACCAGTGCCACTCAAACACAACAGAAAGGACTAATGATAAGTCTTGATACACTGTGATTTTAAAATAAAGCAATTCTACTCCATCAGCTGACCAGCAAGAGGCACTGAAGCATTATACTTTTGGCATCACAGATTGCCAGAAATTATTTGTCACCTTTGTGCCTGATATTCCACCAACTCTGGAGTTCACTTCCCAACATAGGGTCCCTGATATGACAATGGAATATAAAGAAAAGCAAAGGAATGAAAGCCAAGAAAATTCTGGGCTTAAATCCAGGTTGATTAATTGCATAACCTTTAAAAGTCACTTGACCTTCATGTCCGCCAACCAACTCAGTTGGATAACTGAGTTAAAAACCAACCAGGACCTTAAACCAGATACTTTCTTTGAGCTTTACTGCAAAAGAATATTAAGATAAAATGTTATTGAGGCAGATATCTAGTGAAACAGAGCCAGTCTCCGTTTCCAGCCGCTCTCTGTAGGTGTCTACCTTTTAGGTATCTTTAGACCAGTGAAAGACTGGCTGAGGAATGGAAGTAAACATCCATGTCAGGGACATGCTTCTTTGTTTAAATGAGATTAGATGGACAGAACCAGTGGGAACTCCCATCTGCTTGGAGGCCTTTACATAGGGGAAGAATGACTCCTCCATGCAGATGTTCTTGCTGAGCATCAGTTGAAAAAGTCAGGTACTCACTGAAGGTGAAAGAGTGCTTGGTGGAAGGATCATAGAATTTTCCTCTGAGGTCAATTTAAAAAAAACAAATGATAACCAATAGGGTGAAAAATGATGTGGTGTTAATCCCTGAGGAACAGACTTCATAATCATAGATTTAGCAAGCCTTTCATTGGATAGGTTTGTCACCTCCATTGCTGTGACAGATTACATGTCAATGAATATCTTTCATTTCTAGCAATGGACTAATTTGACTGGAACAAAAAAGACACCAAGTACTTTTAACTGAAGTGTATTATTTATTATATATATACATATATATAAGTATATATATAAAAATATACACACATTCGTAAGTCTTCATGAATATATGAGGAAAACTAAATATAAAAGGCTCAATTGATGCTTCTGAAGGAAAAAAAATGACCCATTTTAATAGACAGGGTGGTGAGGTAAGACCAGAAGGCAGAAGATTTGTTGGTTGTTCCCCATAGCATTTCTGAGAGTTAGTTGTCACGCTGGCTGGACTGGGGGGGGGGGGGGGGGAGGCGGGAGCATTTATTATATTGTGTGACATCAGTATGTCAAAATCATAATAATTCATGTAAGATATGTCATGTCAGGTACTGTTAGAAAGGCTATAATATGCTAAGTAAGAAGACAATACTTATGTTCATGTGTTATATGTGTAATGAAGTTATGGATATATTTGATATATCTGTATTTCAAATTATGCTGTCTGAGGCACACCCTAGACAGAGTGGCGGCAGAACAATAGCCTGCTTAATGGCCCATTGAGACATCCAAAGATGAAAGGGACCTAGGGGGAAAAGCCAGAGGTATACCTGATGAGTCACCAGGACTTGCTCATGTGACTCTAAACTCCATTTTGGTTCCTCTAAAATTCCACAAACAGCATGGCAGGGGCCAGAGGATATATAAGGCAGAGGCCTGGGAATCCATTTTGTTCTTCAGTCGGGATTCAGCATCAGCTACCAACCTACCTCTGGATCAGCTCATCTACAACTAAACTGAAGTTGTGAAAAAAAGGACTGAGACCCATCCAAATACTGGATGTATACCAGAGGGACTATACAAGCCTGCAAATTCCACAATTCTTCTTGAAACCTGATGTATATGGACTTTCAAATCATTTGTATGTATCTGATTGTTTCAATCCTTTAACATTTCTCTTATTGTTTGTTCCTTTCTGTTATAATAAACCTTTAGTTTTAGTTACTAAAGGATTGGCTGGCAGTGTGGTATTTTGGGTAAGATCCAAACTTACATTGATCTGGTACTGTGGCTGATCCTTTGGGGTCAGAGGGAACCTTTTTAGTAAAGAGCATAGAGTTTAAATAACTGGTCTCTTTACTGGACCTAGTGGCTAATTGGAAGCTGGAGACTGGATGCAGTAAAGGAACTGTGTGTATTTGTATACTGGCTTCTTGATAACCAGCATGGGGAATCAAAAGCACAGTTTGTGGCTGGTTGGGAAGTCTGGCTTCAGTGCCACCCACCGGTGCTGGGAGAATCTGCTCTCCATTTACAGCCTGCCCTGACCTTGGCATTCTCAGGTGGCTGCCCTAGGCATGGAAGGGTCACATTAGTCATTTACCTTTCTCCCAAAACGATACTGTCTAACTCAGATTAAGTATGCCTTTACACCTAGGGCTGAAAGGAATTTTTAATGATAAGACACTTTTATATTTTCAATTTCTTTATGTTTTTCATTTGTAACCTCTTTCTTCATCCAGCTGTCTCTTTGTAAATTTCTGTTTGTTGACAGGCAGGATATGTGTTAACTTTCAGAACAACAATGCCAATTCCACTCCTTCTCGGATATCATCATAGAAATGTAGGGCTGGAAGGGACCTCAAGAGGTCATCTAGGCTAGCCCCCTGTGCTGAGGTAGGAACACATAAACCTAGATCATACCTGACAAGTGTTTGTCCTCTTTTTAAAAACCTCCAATGATGGAGGTTCCATAACCTCCCTTGGAATCCTATTCCAGAACTTCACTACCTTTATAGTTAGAAAGTTTTTCCTAATATCTAACCTAAAACTCCCTTGCTGCAGATTAAGCCTATAACTTCTTGTCCTACTTTCAGCAGACATGGAGAACAATTGATCATAGTCCTCCTCTATAACAACCCTTAACATGTTTGAAGACTGTTATCAGGTCTCCTCTCAGTCTTCTTTTCTCAAGACTAAACATGCCCAGTTTTTTTAACATTTCCTTATAGATCAAGTTTTCTAAACCTTTTTTCATCTTTGTTGCTTTCTTCTGAACTGTCTCCCATTTGTCCACATCTTCCCTAAAATGTGGTGTCCAGAACTGGACACAGTACGCCAGCTGAGGCCTCACCAGTACTGAGTCTAGCAGGACAATTACCTTCCTTGTCTTACATACAACTCTCCTATTAATACACCGCAAAAAGAAGTTAGCCTTTTTTGCAACTGGATCACATTGTTGAAACATATTCAATTTGTGATCTATTATAACTCCCAGATCCTTTCAGCAATACTATCACCAGTTATCCCCAATTATGTAATTGTGCATTTGATTTTTTTCTTCCTAAGTGAAGTACTTTGCACTTGTCTTTATTGAATTTCATCTTGTTGAATTCAGACCAAGTCTCCAATTTGTCAAAATCTAAACTCTCTTCTCCTTTGGAATTAATCCTCTAATTCTAATCCTCTCCTCCAAAATGTTTACAATCCCTCACATCTTGGTGTCATCTGCAGATTTTACAAGTGTACTCTCCACTCCATTATCCAAACCATTAATGAAAATATTGAATAGTACCAGACCTAGAAGTGATCCCTGCAGGACCTTGGTATGCCATCTCAGTTTGACAGTGAACCATTGATAACTACTCTTTGAGCATGGTCTTTCAATCAGTTGTGCACCCACCTTATTGTACTTTCATCTAAACCACATTTCCCACTGCCTTTCTTCAATCTTCTGAGACCTCACCTATCCTCTAAGAGTTCTCAAAGATAATTGGTAATGGTTCTGAGATGCTAGTTTCTTTAGCATCCTAGGATGAATTTCATTATGTCCTCTCAACCTGAGTATATCTAATTTATCTAAATATTCTTTAACCTATTCTTTCCCTATTTTGGCTTGTGTTCCTTCCCCCTTGCTGTTAATATTGTGTTGAGTATCTGGTCACCATTAACCTTTCTGGTGAAGACAAGCAAAATAGCATTAAACACCTTGATGTCATCAATTATTAGCTCTCCTTTCTCACTAACTAGAGGATCTGCACTTTCCTGCATCTTTCTCTTGCTTCTAATGTATTTAAAGACTTCTTATTGCCTTGTATGTACCTTACTAGGTATAACTCATTTTGTGAGTTAGCCTTTCTGATTTTGTTCCTACAGGTCTGTGCTATTCTTTCTACTCCTCCTTAGCAATTTGTCCATAGCGCCACTTTTTGTAGGTTACTTTAAGGACCTGAAAATCAAAAAGGAGCTCCTGGTAGATCCATACTGGCCTCTTATTCTTCTTCACCTAAGTAACCTAACCACCCTCTACCAGTGCAGGGTCTAGATACCCAGTCTGTCCCTGAATTTTATCTTCTGTCTTGTGCTGCCTTCAGATCTGGTAAGAACAAAAGCAATGTATTCTGGGACTCAGAACACAGACTTTTTTCTGAGCTCTGGGTTTTTAATTTAAGGGAAGTATCAGAGAGGTTGTTGAGTAAAAGCTTCAGATAAGAAAATCCTGTTTTGACATAGTTTCTTACTCTAAACATTTCAGGTGTGGTTCACCACTGCGTTCCTCCGGTTTAAAACTGGTGGAATTCCACTGAAATGAGTGGAGCAATGCTAACATAAAGCTGAAATAACCCAATGGGGAGCCAGATTCTGTGTTTCTTGATGTAGAAATAGCTGAGTTTCTCCGTGGAAGAATAATCTTCTGGGTAAGGCACTAGCCTAGGATGTGGGAAAGCGCTGTTCAGTTCCCAGCTCTGCCACATTTTCCTTGGATGATCTTGGGCAAGTCACTCAATCTCTTTCTCTGCCTCAGTTCCCCATCTGTAAAACAGGAGTAATACTACTTCCTTTCTCCTACTCTTTGGGTGTTTAGACTGTAACATCTTCAGGATAGGGACTGTCTCTTGCAATGCACTTGTACGATGCCCAGAACAATGGGTCCCATTCTCAACTGAGACCTCTTCAAAATACTATAATATATAAAAATAGTAATTCAGAAAAGTCTGGATTCCAATTTACATTCAGCAATTACCCAAGAGGTTCAGAAAAATGTGAACCTCAGTTAGAACTCTGGACTCTGAAATTCAGAAAAGCAGACTTTGACTCCCTCAGGCAACTGATGGGCAGGATCTCCTTGGAGGCTAATATGAGGAGGAAAGGAGTCAAGAAGAGCTGGCTGTCTTTCAAAGAAACCTTATTGATAGCACAGGAACAAACCATCTTTATGCGCAGAAAGAATTGCAAATATAGCAGGTGACCAGCTTGGCTTAATAGAGATATCTTCGGTGAGCTTAAACACAAAAAAATTAAGCTTATAAGAAGTGGAGGCTTGGACAGGTGACTAGGGAGGAATATAAAGATATTGCACAAGCATGCAGAGGTGAAATCAGGAAGGCCAAAGCACAGCTGGAGTTGCAGCTAGCAAGGGACATGAAGGGTAACCAGAAGTATTTTACAGGTATGTTATGAACAAGAAGAATGTCACGGAAAGTGTGAGTCCCTTACTGAAGAGGGAAGATCTGGGGAACTACAGACCAGTGAGCCTCACCTTAGTCCCTGGAAAAATCATGGAGCAGGTTTCTCAAGGAATCCATTTTGAAACACTTGGAGAAAAGGAAGGTGATCAGCAAAAGTCAGCATGGATTCACCAAGGGCAAGTCATGCCTGACCAACCCGATTACTTTCTATGATGGGATGACTGGCTCTGTGGATGTGGGTAAAGCAGTGGATGTGATATATCTTGACTTTAGCAAAGTTTTTGATACAGTCTCCCACAGTATTCTTATCAGCAAGTTAAAGAAGTATGGATTGGATGAATGGACTAAGGTTGATAGAAAGCTGGCTAGATCATCAGGCTCAATGGGTAGTGATCAACAGCTCAATGTCTAGTTGGCAGCTGGTAACAAGCGGAGTGCCCCAGGAGTTAGTGCTGGGGCCAATTTTGTTCAACTTCTTCATTAAAGATCTGGAGGACGGGGTGGATTGCACCCTCAGCAAGTTTGCAGATGACACTAAGCTGGGGGGAGTGGTAGATACCTGGAGGTAGATATGCTGGAGGGTAGGTATAGGATACAGAGTGTCCTAGACAAATTGAAAGATTGGGCCAAAAGAAATCTGATAAGGTTCAACAAGGATTAGTGCAGAGCCCTGGAATTAGTACAGAAAAATCCATGCACTGCTACAGGCTGGGGCATCATCGAGCTAAGCAGCAGTTCTGCAGAAAAGCACCTTGAGGTTACAGTGGGCAAGAAGATGGATATGAGTCAACAGTGTGCCCTTGTTGCCAAAAGGCTAATGACATATTGAGTTGTATTAGTAGGAGCATTGCCAGCAGATCGAGGGAAGTGATTATTCCCCTCTATTTGGCACTGATGAGGCCACATTTGGAGTATTGTTTCCAGTTTTGGGCCCCCCACTACAGAAAGGATGTGGAAAAATTGGACACAGTCCAGCAGAGGGAAACAAAAATTATTAGGGGGTTGGTGCATGACCTATGAGGAGACGTTGAGGGAACTGGACTTATTTAGTTTGCAGAAGAGAAGAATGTGGGGGGATATGATAGCAGCCTTTAGCTACCTGAAGCAGGGTTCCAGGGAGGATGAAGTTAGGTTGTTCTCAATGGTAGTAGATGACAAAACTAGGAGAAATGATCTCAAGTTGCAGTGGGGGAGTTTTAGGTTGGATATTAAGAAAGTATTTTTCACTAGGAGGCTAGTGAAGCACTGGAATGGGTTACCTAGGGAGTTGGTGGAATCTTCATCCTTAGAAGTTTTTTGGCTCACCTTTACAAAGCCCTGGCTGGTATGATTGTGGTTAGTCCTGCTTTGAGCAGGGGGTTGGACTAGATGACATCCCGAGGTCCCTTCCAACCCTAATCTTCTAAGATTCTTTGATCCTAACTCCGCTTCTGTACCTGCAATCTAGGTGTTATTCTTTCCAGGATAAGAGGCTCCAATATGTCCATAGTGAGTGACGAGAATAACAGACAGATTGCAATTTTGCATTCTTTGCTAGAACCCCCCACCATTATAAGAACCAGAAATGTCTTCCTATTCAAGAGCTAGATGCAATCTCAGTTTTTGTGCTTGTATATGGCCCCTACATAGGCCTACAAAGAGTACATACCTCCCATCTGAGATGTGCTCATACAGGGAGGAACACAGACAGTAAAAGGGTACAGCAGAGTCACTTTGGCCCATGTTCCCCAAGAGGAGTTATGCTTTCATAGTGCTCAGTACCTCAAGAGACTTTAGCCCTCCCACATACTATGTGCCTCCCATAAAGGCACATAGTAGCCCTGTGTCCACAGCTGATTATTTAACAGATAGAGGGATGAAAGGGGTCAGAATGCAGCCACCGTAAGCCTGAATAGTGAAAGTACAGTTCCCCACTTACCAGGTTTGGGAAGGGTCAGGCTGTCACTGTTCGTTTGAGCAGTCAGTCATCATAATATAATTATTGGCAAAGTTTCTGGTTTGCTTTATTATTTAAAATAAGACACATAACACACGTCTTGCACTAGCTAGTCAGTATCATCTGTTTATTCTCCACTCCATGATGACATTATTTCTAGGTGGTTGTGTAAAAATGCACATCTCACCTAAATCATGGACAATAAACAAGTGAGAGAAATCAAGTTAGCATTCTTTTTATTGCAAAATGCTCCTTATGAAGTGTTTGAAACTGAAGATGTCTATTAATACATAGTACTGTGGTTCTTTATAGAATCTACCATTTGAAGCTCCTTGAAATGAATGTTTCAATAAGGCTTTGGTCTGTGATTCCTGGTCCTTCTGCAAGGTGCCTTTGCACTGGTTCATTTGCATTCTGGTGCTGGAACTGCATTCTTTAGCAAATCCCATTTCTTTGTTTTACAATTTTGACTCTGTTCTAATTCTCTGCAGTGTGCGCTGCCTGGTAGTGGTTTGCCAATTCTTTTTTCACCTACTATAAATTTCTGGGAGAGGAGCACATAATTTTGAAAGTCAAGGGAATGTAAACTGCTATTCTTTCTTTAGTCACCAGCTGCAGCTCATGAGGATCTTCCATGCCTTCCTACTGGCTTTTTAATAATTTTTTAAAATAATGTAACATTATCTTTCCTGATTGATCTTACCTGACTAACAGTTATCATGATGGGAGGGGTCTGTATTCCATCTGAAAGATTAATTAAGTGACTTTCTGTATATCTGAGAGCCTGACGGATCTATAAGTTTGCACAGTAAGAAGTTTGCTCTCTGGTGACTATGAACTCATTTTATAATATCCCATTTTCCCATCACATGTGCTGTATTCTCAGTGAGGAAACTAGGAGAACCTGAGTCTAGTGAAAGGCAACCACACATATTCACGTATTGGGGGCCACAATCTAGTTTTAACTGAGGAAGTCGACCTTGATTTTAATATAGAATGATGACATGTCTTTTTTGGACCACATTCTTGCAAATTCATGTCTTCAGACTACCCATATCTTTTGTTCTCCCATAACTGGTAGTATACCTGTCCTCCTCATGCTGAATCAACATTATTTATAGCAGTGCCTCCTGCCAGACTGAGATAAGTGGAACAACTAATACACTAATAAGAGATGTGCCTATTTCCAAAGTGAACAAGAACTGCAGGAATTGATATAACATATAATATATATTTGAGGTTCACAGTGGGAATCAGATTCAGGTTCTGCTCTTCTGAAGGTCTAGCCTCTTCCTTATTTCCCTGAATGTCATTTTGTGTAGAATATCTGATTAGCTAAAGTAAGCTGATGAATTAGTTGAGAAAAGTTTGTTTATCACACTGTGCCATCACCCACTACAAAATTAAAAATACATTGTAAAAAGTTTTTATCCAATGTCTTTCTTTTTATTTTTTTAAAATAATAATAATAACGCAAAACCCATTAGTCATTTTTAGTGAAATTGACCTGCCCTGCACCAGAATTTACTGCATCATAGTTCATAGCAACCTCTGTTAATATCAACTGCCTGAACAAGCCAGAAAGGTGAAATATTGGAATGATATTGTCTCATGGGGAATTAATTTGGTTTTAACTCTCCATGGTATGACAATGTGTGGAAGTAAAGCTGCAGAGGAAGAATGCTGAACAATGTAACTGTAATTGCTTTACTCCTTTCCATAGATCCATATGGGGCACAAAGAACTGGAACAAAAAACTTTAAAAGAGAAGCCAGTTATTTTATGAAAGATTGTGCTTAATACATTGGTTCCTCCAAGCTCATTCCTGCTCTGCATAAACTTTGGTAAATAGCTATCCAAATCTACAAAGAAATGCATTGTTTTATTTGCACTGGTAAAGTAATGTAATTTAAATGAATCTACCTGAAACTATTCCTACTGTGAACACAGAAATTGCCATACTGCCTAAGACCAGAGGTCTGTTTACTCCAGATTTATTTTTCTCTCAATGTCTACTGCCAAATACTTCAGAGGAAGATGAAAGAAATCCCGTATTGGACAATTATGGAACAACTTGCTTAGATTCGGGTAGCTGTAGCCCTTTTGAAGGCCTAGACCTCTTCCTTGCTTCCCTGAATGTAATATACTGTAGAACTTCTGGTAGTTGTAGATAGCAGTTGGCCGATACCCTGAAGTCTGAGGGCTCATCTCCCTTATAAATGCTTTATCCTATTTAGATGTTTATAATGCTAATTGCATTAATTATTTTTTGAATACTACCTATGCTCTTCTCCTCAGTGAAATGAAACCTTTTGGCAATAAGTTCCACAAGTTAACTATATATTGTGTAAAAAAATGTCTCTTTTCTATTTTCCCTTTTCACTTCCGTTTAATTTGCTTGTACTATAAAGGGGTAACTCTTTTACCACTCATTATTTTGTATGCATCTAAAATGTCTCCTCTCTAAACCATAGTACCAGTCTTTTAGTTTGTCTTCTTATGGAGTGTCTCCATGCCTTGAATCATTTTAAAAACACATCTCTGGACTATATCTTATGAGAAAGAGTAATCAGAAATGAGCAGAATATTTCTGGCGGGGGATGTACCGTCAACACTTGTAATAGTATTATAATATTCTCTCTCATTTTGCAGACATCCTAACATGGTTTGCTTTTTTCATCTGCACTGCAAATGGATCAGAGGTTTTCACTGAGCTGCTTACAATGATTGTTTGGGTTTTTTCTTGAGTGATTACAGTTAATATCCTTGGACTCAAAAAAAAAAATTGCTTGCTGCTGAAACAGATCACCTTTTGGATGGCACTTGGGAAGGATACAATCAATGATACATTGTCTTCAGTGTGCAACTTTTTCCAGAGAAAGAAAATACGTTTTGGTGAACTAGTTCTTTCTGTTATGAATTTTACTGTTATGTGCACCCGCATGAAAGGCCTAATCCTGAAGGAGATAAAGCACAGAACTTTACTCCTGTGCAGGAGTAAGAGTTCAAGTTTATGGATTCTTTTGTGAAATTGTGGCCTAAAAGTTTAACTAATATAGTCTAATAAATGATCACAGAAATTCAGGTTCTATGTGGCCACCTGCTAGTGCTATCCTACTCATAGGTCACATATTTAGACATACGAATTACTTCTAAATATTCCATAATGCTTACTGTTCGGTCCAACAGAAGTTCTCTATTAAAACAAAAGTAAAGTCTAGGGCCTGTACACTATTATGTTTAGGAGATATGTAATTAAACAAACCCCACTCTGGAAATTAATCTCAAAATACTTTAATAAAAGATTCAGAAGTAAACACTATTTGCCTTTTACTTTAATGTAATCAGGATATTCACAAAGCATAGAAATTGCTGACCTTCACCTACTACTTTTTTCCTCAATTAATTTTACTAAGCAAAATGTATAGAAGTGTGTCTGTGTGCGCACACGTGCACACGTGTATGTGGTAAAATGGGAAAGACAGGCTTGATGATGGGGAGCAGAAGTTTAAAAAGTTGTACTCAATTATAGAACCGTGACATTTTTGTATAAGAATTTCATGCTGAATGTCTGAAACTGGTATCCTTGGAGACTGTACAGCTTTGAGAAATGATTTTGTTTAATGCTTGGTATAAATGGTCAGTTTAATGCACTGAATAGAAATAAAAATATTTTTTTAAAAACAAAACAAAACATGACCATATGTTTACAAATCAGTTTTGAAAAATAGAAGTATTTTTAATTAATTGCTGCTTCTACAGATTCAGTATATTGGGGGCGGGTTGTTATTATTTACTTTTTGGTGGCACTTGAAATGAGACCCCCAATGTTTATACACTGTAAATAAACATAGTAAGCTACAGTCCCCTGCCCTGAAGAGCTAAGAGCCTAAATAAGACAGACAAAAGGTGGGAAAAGTAAGTAGTATAATTCCTATTCTACAGATCTGGAACCAAGACAGAGAGACATTATGGCCCAGATCCTCCAGGGTATATTGATTCCAAGAGAAGTTAGAAACCCAGGACCTATGGGCCTAAGTGACTTGCCCAAGGTCAAACAGGAAGTCAAACAGGTGGTCCAGAACGAACCAGTAATAGAACATAGGCCTGTGGCCTTCCAGATTCCAAGTCAACATGACCGTCTTTCCTACCTTTGAACACATGCTTTTAGACATCTAAATTAATCTGTATTTAATTTTTTGTGTCACATGTATTATGATTGACACAATCTGTATTTTCACACGACCAAACTGACATTAACGTGCACACACAAATCTGGCTTGGGTCAGTAAACACATTATATCTAACATGCTATTTGTTCAGTGGGTCATGTGAAAAGAGCTGATGGTCATAAACCAGTTTATAGACACACCACAACTAGCATTTTTATAAGCAGGCTCAGGAAAGAGGGCAAAAAGAAAGAAATATCCCATTACCCTTAGAAGTAGGCACATTAGGTAGGTTTGAAAAACACTGTCAAGGCATTTTCATGGAAGCTTGCACTATCACTCCCCATCTTGTACCTGTTCTATGAGTAAACAGTTTATTTCCAGCGCTTTTAATCTAGTACCCTTCATGAGCATTAAAATTCATATTTTAAAAACAATGTTTTCTTTTTTAACTGTGTATAGCATGTTTCCAGGAGTACTGTTATATATACTGGAAATTGCATTTATTTTATATTGAGGATTGAAGCATGCAAAGCAGAAAAGTGCTGCTATCCAGTAAGATTGGTTGCAATGATTAGACAAGTCTGCGATCGGGAAACTCACATATGTACTAATGGGATTTCCAGTGAAATTAAGACTGAAGCAGAGCTGCCAGCATTGATCTTGTCAATACAAAAAGGTTGGGTATGGATACAGCAACCAAGCAGAGATTTTAAAAAGTTGGCATAACTTTTGAGATTTAAACCACTCAAAACACAAGAAACACAAATATTGATATCGGATATTTAGATAGAAATACTTTTTCTCTTACCTTTAAGATTCCTGTTTGTTTGGCATCACACAACCAGAACCAGAATCGGACTCTACACACGCCGAGGCTGGCTGGGAAGAGTTTGGTAGTAATTATCCTTGCTCTGTCTCCTTCCTTCTGGGCAGATGAGTTGACATACAAAAAATGTTGTCCATTACCTTAAAATGAATAAAAATGTTCTTTGAATATTACTTCATACCTTAAGAGCATAAGACATGATAGATAAATAGACAGACAGATAGAGCAATAATAGATCTCATCAGACCCAAATATACATGTACATAGGCCAAGGGTCTGATAATATACATACATACTATTACCACATACATTCTTTACAAGTTTATTCCTTAAAGCCTCCAAAAGCCACTTTTGTTGTTCAGCCACATCCTTGGCCCTTGTGGGGGATCTGAGCCAAGGACTCTGTTGCAAATGAACGTAATTAGTAGAGGTGGACCTGAACACTTTGGGGATGTTCAGATCTGAATGCAAACTCAACTCTAAAAGAACTACTGTGTTCTAATAAAGGTTTAAAATAGTAATTTCTATCTATGAAAATCATTGTTCTTTTGCAAGTTATGTTAGTACTAGAATTAACAACAAAAGCTCCAAGTTATGTTACCTGTACACTGTTCTTCATGTAAATTCTTCATGTAAGTGGGAGAAATTTGAAGATTCCTGGACTGTCACAGAGTGACTGGCCCCTTAAATGAATCAGGCCCTGTACCCCTGTGGCAGAACAGGTGTTCCCAGTTTGGCCAGTTAAGAGGGTGGAGCAGCACTTGGGGTTATAAAGAGCCAGGGTGTCAGTAGGGGAACAGAGGCAGCAGAGAGTTCACTGGGAAGGACTGCCAGTGTCCCCTGCAAGGGGAGGCTGTCAGAACCTGCTGGGAAAAAAGACCTTCAGGAGAAAGCCCTGGGAGGTGGTGCTCAGTTAAAAGAGCCTGGAAGAATCAGGTCCTGAATCAGTAGGGACTGCAAGGGACAAAGGGGAAAGTCCTTTGGGTGGGCTGAGGAACAGTGTTTGTGGGGTTTTTGCCTGTGTTTGGAAAATAAAACTGCCTGGAAAAAGAACTCTGGATGTGGCAATGGGTCCTTCATGGGCTGGAGACAAGCTACACCTTACATAGACACAGTTCATTAAAAGACTTACAGCTTTACCACTAAACCTAAGATGCAGCACTCTACATTAACAGCTCTATGGAATGACCCATTGCCTGGTTTTAAATAGGTCTGATTCCATAATGCTCCTTTAGAATGCACTAACTCTTTGTTTCTTTAAAGTGGCTTCCTCTCTTGGCAAATTGTTCTTACGATCTTTACTAGAAGAGAGTATTGTTATTGATATATTAGCAATATTTGATCCTGGAATAACCTAATGACAAACCTTTCTCATTCTCATACTGGTTGTGAGGTGTCAGTAGTCATTACAGCCTTATTCCAAACACTTCACTTCCATACAAACATTCCCTCTAAAAGACATTAGTCACCACAGAAAAGTCAACATTGCCACCAGCTATTACACAATGGTGTCTGATATGCCTGTGTTCCCCTTTCTCCAGAATAGCATTGCTCTAGCAGTGTAAATGCCCTTAAAATGGATGTCAGTTATAGTTAACTTCACTTTAGGGGTGCTTTATAGAGTAGTGTAAAGGGCCTTAGTGTGAAGGGGAACTCAGAATGATATCTCAGATACCACTCACTGTGTAATGTTGGCACTTTCCTTCACTTGATTTCTTAATACTGATCACTGTAAAAATATCAGTCTAATGACTAAAGGACTATTATGGACTAAATAAACTAAATAGAATTCACTTTTGACCCTGACACATGACAAGGTTGTTGAAAGCGTCACAGAAGTGTCATCTTCTAAAGGACATGGAAACGAATTTGCACCAACCAATAGCTAAATTTTATATAGCCATATTCATGAAATAATAGTAACACACAATGTGCAATTATATGGCCTTCCAAGCACATTTTGTTTTAAACAACAAACACTTTTTGATCAAGCAAACTCTCTTAATATCCCATTTTCAAATTTCACATGGCTCAATTGCTCAGGAAAGACAAAATATCTTTTATCTGGTGGCAGCAGTGACAAAGGCCAGGGTAATTCTCCTCTGGAGGATAAAATGCAGAGTTTTTCAAACCAAGAAATAGACAGAATTATCTTTTTCTTTAAACACAATCAGCTACAAGCATGTTCAGAATCATAATACTAATGTGTCCCGGCCCTTAATGGGCTCTTCTAAACCTTTTGGTAGATATTTGGCTAACAAGTTGTGTAACCAAACTGATAGGTTCCCTGTGAGTTTGGAGAACTTTCTAGGGCTATTATTCATAATTTTAATTTGGTCTAATTAATACAGGCTTTTAGCTATACAACAACAAGATTTTCCCTCGAAGGAGGACTTCACCGTCAGTGGTGGACAAGTTTCTCTAGTGATGACTTGCATCATTTCTGCAGTCAATAGTACACCACCATGCAGTAATCTCTATTTCTCAAAGCACCACTCTCCCTACCTTAAAGGTGAACATGGGTCCCATCTGCCTTGTGCTGAATCCTGCCATGGTGCCTCACATTTGAACTCTTGCAGCATACGCTGGTGTGCGATTGAATTTGGGGCTATCCACATTCCAGTTTCATATGTTTTGGGATTTGGAGTGTTCCAAACTCCACTGTGCACCAGATAGTACTATAAATCAAGTGTGAGGTATCATGCCAAGTCAAGGTATAGGTGTAATGAAAGTCATGTTTAAGGAAGGTGGAGTTGGGGTTCTGCAAAGAAAATGGTGATAATAGTGGGTGGAGGAGGAGGCATGGAAGAAATATTGGAAGAAGGAATTAATAGTCTGGAGGGGGAGGGAAGACTGATGGAGAGGACAAGTGAATAGGGAGTAACATACCCCTATCCAACCCCATCTCACACAACACACACACACACACACACACATATACATACTTGCCAAACCTTCCCATATACCCTAGTGTCAACATGCCCAACCAGTTTCCTCCTCTGGCAATACCAAACACTTCTGCAGGTGCAATGCATCCCTGGCTAAGCTGCTCTCTGCCAATTATTACAGTTGTTATTATCATAGTGCCTGGAAGACCCAAATAAAGTTGGAGCCCCACTGTGCCAGGCGCTGTACAAACCCATATTAAGGGACAGACCCTGCCCCAAAAGAGCTACTGATGAATGCTGCTCTTTTCCTGTTGTAGGATAATGGAGAGGGGGGGGAAGGACCAAAAAGCTGTGTTACAGCTTTAACAAACAATTAGAATATACCAAGGTGAATTCATTACTGAGGTATCAGATGAGACCACTCATTGGCTCTGAGGACCTGGGCTGATGGAACATGTAAATAAAAATCTATTTTGGTGTGATTTTTAAGCATCAGACTATTTCTGGCAATTGATCTGGAAATTCTGTTAGTAAGGTAGTAAATAAGCCTTTTGAGACAGTGACAATTAACATAAAGAAAGATATTTGCTCACTACTTCATCACTTCAAGAATCAGGCTCATATGGACTGGGGGCATAACATGAAAGGCTATTTCCCAGTTGAAGTGAACTGCATTTATTTTTACCTAAAATTGCACACACTTTTGGTTCACTCATTCATAACATGAAATTGTCTAGTGGGTTTCAAAATTGGATACAACATGCCGCTCTTCTAGACCAGCAAATGATCACTTATTCGGAGTGAGACTTATTCAGTTTGCACCTCAACCCTATGTAATTTCTGGCTATCACTCACCTGGAAAGGGACGTTTTGCAAATTGCAACATCTATCAGTGAAATGCTATCAGTATCTCTCTCTCTGTCTGTAATATTTTTTCAGATGATCTGCTCAGGTTAGATTATCTGGGTGGGGGAGTTATGCCTTAGTACTTTCAAGAGACATTATATTTTAAACATCCTCAAGTGAAAAAGTTATTTCAAAGTTATTATAGTGACATGGATATGCTGTATTCTAAATCAAATGGAATATTACTATATGTTTGCACCATACGTAGCAGAATGGAGACCCAGCATAGTTGGCTTCTTGACACCATGACAATATAAATTAATCATCATCATCATCATCATCAGTTTGCTCTGGTATTGGACTAAAGTGTTTGAGGTTGGAGTATTTTGTAATTGATCATTTATATTCTCTGAAGATTTACAAAGCAAAGCCTCATGGATATTGCGGAGGATCTGGGGATGTTACCTTATCAGAAGAGCAAATCTAGATGTATTAAGCAAACTTAATTTTGTTTTAATTCTATTTTTCTCTCTTTAATCAATCTTGTTTTTACTGAGATTACTGTTGTCTGGGTAATTTCAGATGTCTGCTTGGGGACAAGACCCCGTAATCTGCAAAGAGAGGTGCTGGAGGAACCTACACTCCCCTCTTAGCCTTGGTCAAGGGGCATCAACTATCAGAATTCGGTTGCCAACAGGTTGTGGCAGATGGCCTCAAGGGGAGAAGCTGAAAGACCAAGGAGGAGACAGGAGTTAGCAGTTTTGATTCCAGGTACATAATGAAGATAATAGATATTACAATATTTTCACCACCTACAAATACTTGTTCTGCAATATTTGTTTTCTCCTTAAAAACCTAACATAACAGCATGTTGTCCTCATAATACCAGGTAATTGTATTGCATGTTAGTATATTTTGTTCTGTGAGTAGTATCAAAGGCTACTTTACTATCAGGAACTGGGATTTCTGTTGGGACATGCTAATATGAAATGCGTTTGTGTTGTAGTAAGCTCTTGACTATCCCCAATATGAGGAGGATCATTTACACAGATTTGAATTGTGGTCCTCAAAGATTATTCTCCCCCCCCTCCTCCCCATTTGCTTCTCAATCATCCTTTAAGGACCTGTGCATAACTCTGAATCTCCATCTGGAACCCATCAGTGTTATGCCAAGTTTCAGCCAAGGAGAGACATTGAAAATGATGATCAGCAGCAGAGTGCTATGCTTGATGTCATTGGATCTGCAGCCATTTACACCAGCAGAGAATTTGGCCCCTCAAGTCAGATCTTCTGTGTTGCAGTGGTTTCTTACTATTTAATATTTGCACTTCAGTAGCACCTACAGCCATCATTCCAGGATCAGAACCTCATCATGCAAGGTTCACCACAGATGCACAGTAAAAAGACCACAAAGAGCTCAGCCTAGATTATGACAAAATAGAATTGTGGATGAGACAGAAACAGGTAAAAGGGAAGGAAAAGATAACAATAAAGTAGGCAAGTACAAGAAGCAGAGGTCTCAGCTCACCACATACCTGGGCATTTTGTTCATTTATTAAATGGGTTTGCTGTTTAAAAAACAATCCCTTCTGAGTTTTGAAAGCCTAATTCCAGATTTGTTTTTGTTTGTATCCATCAGAATTACATGCTGTGGAAGATCAATATAGAAGTGTGTTTACAGCTTCATTACACAGAATATACAAAATACGCTGTTGAGCTCAGTGGAGTTACTTTTAATTCACTCCAGTGTAATTGAAAGCAGAACCTGGCTCATAATATAAAGTGCAGCAGAATGACAACAAAAGGGGACACTCACTCAGAAATATATAAGGCAATGCCCACGGAAAAGTCCAACAGAAAAGGAACCAGGATTGTCACTGACTGTGTTCTCTTTTTTTGAATCTACTTCTTCATCTTTTTAGGACTAAAAGAGTAGGTTTACAAATACAGCTTTAATTAATAAGGATTTTGCAGATGCTTTCAAATAGACAGTAAATTTATTTAATCCGCCGTGCCTCCTTATTAAAAGTTTGTTTCTTCATAGGGCTCATGATTAATAAGTATCCTTACATTTGATTTAGCAGCTCATTGTCTAGAGATGACTAAACAAATACAGCAAACCACAGTGGAGTATCAATAATGATATAATCAAGGCCACTTTGAAAAGAGCAATCTATAAAATTACACTGTCGCTGACTCAACCAATGATTAAAATGTCTGATAACGGGCCTCCCTGTTAGGCTGTTTATTTTTAATTGCATTCAAACAGCACTGGTGGCTACTCTGACTGTATAAATGAGAAGATTCAATACATTCATATGGTCTACTTTAGCATAGCCATTTATGATATCTATCCCCTGTTGAACCTTATCATCCGAAAGAATGGAACATTTTTATGGGCATTTTCCAATTAGCTCTACAAAACTGTGGAATTTGCTCACCACCACTTCCTTCTCACACAATACAATTAATTTATCTCATGTCTAATAAGCAGGCCTGCTGTCTATTTTGGGACTAATTCTGTAGGATACTTTGTTTCCTTCGCAGATGGCTTGATGATTTTAAGAGCTGATTTTCTGTCACTTTCCCCGAGCTGATGTGTGGAACTTAATATTACCTGGTGTATGGTCATCATCAGGACCACTTTGCCCTCTGACAACCCTGTTGCCAATACTCCAATCAAAATCGCCAGAATCTTGTGCTAATCCACATGTAATAATCCAATCTTGGTCTCGTGTTTCAAAGTTACAGCTTCCAGGGATACTGGTATACTGACCTAAAAACACAATAAAAAGTAAATTCACTCTCTTGAGTATCAATATATAGTAATATCAGTTGTATGTTTAAAATATGATAATAAGCATACCACATATAGTAATAGCAAGGATTCTGGTAAACTAATGCCAAATTTCCATATGTTAAGATGAGAACATTGCTTACTGTACGCTTCCTGATATAATGCAGGCTCATGAGACAATGTAGTCTCTTTATTAGACATACATTATATTGGTTCTGATTATGCCATCCGCCCTTTTGATTTATTTAACCTCATTGGTGTATGGCAATGGCCAGTGTTGAGGACATTAGGGAGACATGACTGTGGGTATGTCTACATTGCCAGCTATTCGGCGATCGATTCAGCAGGGTCGATTGAGCAGGTAGTGGAGACACGCTCAGTTGATCCCAGATGGGCTCTCTGGCTGACGCCGGTAATCCACCTCCCCGAAAGGAGTAAGACACCACGCTATGTGAATGTAGTTCCGTCGACAGGAGATACGCAAGCTACATTACGTAGCTTGTGTATCTCCCGTTGACTGCCGGCAGCAGTGTAGACCAGGCCTGAGTATGGGAGTTGTTTGAGCTTAGGAGAGTGGGGGAGATAACAGCAAACCAGATGCTAAAATTGATCTCGACTCCTATGCTTAAGCTTTCCTATGCACATACACTGGCATTCTTTTACTATGGCCTCTGAGTGTAGTTTTATAAGTGAAAGAAAGTGTGTTGGTTAAGATACTGGATTCGGACTCAGGAGATCTGTGTTTAATGCTCTACCACAGACTTTCTGTGTGGGCAAATGACTCAGGGCCAGCTCCAAATTCCATTGAAATCCATAAAAATCTTTCCATTGATTTTAATGGGCTTTGGAGTAGGCCTTTAACTCTCTGTAAGATGTAAGTAGTCTTATTACCTACTATTACCTACTTTGACAAAGTTCCTTTAAATAAGCTAGCTCTACATATTTAGAATTGAATTCAGTTGATCTTTATGTGCTATGTTTCAAATACAGTGTCTCAAAATGTTTTCTAGTGAGAGAGACTCTTGAGAAATTCTTCTTTACAAATCTGTGGAGATGATTCATATGATTCTAAAATAGATTCATGTTCAGGATAAAAAGGTGTAGAAGGCAATATTGTATCCCTTGATCATTCACAGGAAGCACAATACATCCCCTAATCATAGAGTGCATCTGGTAGTTTTGCCTCTGGTTTGGCAGGAGTAAAGCATGAATGCACAGGTCAGTCTTGGAGTACATTACATTGGGAAAAACTGATAGAAGGCTTGTCTTCACTTACCTTGGAGATTCAGCGGCAGTTGACCGGAGTTACACAAACTATGCAAAAAACTTGTGTAACTCCCGTCAACTTCTGTGCTTCTGTTCTGCGCGCCGTCTTCACTGCACTGCGCCAATGGAAACCGCGTTCCCATCAATGCAGCGCTATGCCACTTGAGAAGGTGGTCTTAATATGTCGATTTCTGGATCGACTGAGAGGGTCTTCACTGACCGCTCAGTCGATCCAGATAAGTCGATCTGATGGCAGTGAATTTGCCGCCGTCAGTGAAGACATAGCCAGAGTGATTGATGAAGGAGGCACGTATCCTCTCAGTATTTCAGCATTTGCCCTCTTACCTTTTTTCTCCAATGGGATGCTATTTTCAATACTGCCAGTCAGATAATTTCATAATGAGCACCAAAGTGAAAAAAGCAAGAACACAAAAATATTGTCATGGCAATAGGTGCTAATGTAATTAATGTTATGAGTCACTGATGTGAGATTCCAGGAAAGGGATGAGGACTAAGGCTATATCTACACTACAGACTTCTGCTGGCATAGCTATATTGGTCAGGAGTGTGAAGAAATGTGATTCCTGACCAACAGAGGTATGCCAGCAGAAGTCCCTAGTGTAGATATAGCAACAAAGCTTAGCTTTTACCAGTACAGCTTGTTTCACTTGCAGGCGGTGTGGGGTGGGATAGACTTTTAATATACTGGTATAAATTGCAGTTTTGCCAGTATAGTTGCATCTACACTAGAAGCATGTTGCCAGGATAGTACAGCAAAATTCCTGTACTGGTAAAATGCTCCTTGTGCAGACATTGCCTAAGTCAGCACTTCTGGGAGAGGAGGCAGTGATACATTAGCTAAGAAGAACTCTCTGTGTGTTGTTTGTGATCACTTCAGGAAACAGTATTTGTGTGCAGTCTGCAAATGAAGAGGTTACACCAAGAAAATACCTTCATTCAGCATCAGATTTCTCCTTCAGTGGGACATTAACCTGCACTGATGCAGAGCAAGATTAAATGATTTGCCTAAAGTTACACAGGAAATTGAGGGCAGAGTCAGGACTTGAAGCCAGACCTCCTATGACCCAGTCATATGCCTTAACCAAAAGGCTAACCCTCCTCTCAGTTTGGTATATGCTGCAATTCACACCCCCATATCCCAGTGCAGTGCAGTGTAGACAAGCCCTCAGATGCCACTAAAATTGCAGATCCCCTCTTACATTCTCGAATTATAAACTAATCTGCTTTTCAATTGCAAACTGCACATTTTATCTCCTTGAGAAGAAGAAACAATCTAAACTAATAGGACCACTTCTGACATGTTTAAAATTCAATTATTTAATAGGATGGTCCAAAAAGTCTTGTTTGTAACAATAGACTTGCTATTTTCAAATAAGAAACTAAAGCAATTATCTTTATTATGACGCAGATATGCAAAACCATAAACTGTAATCAATGCTGTTTTGCAGGATTTAATTGTAAAGATCTGATCTGGTCATTAAATACCTTAAATGAAGATCATTTTGAGCCAGTAAATGACATATAGCATGTGAACTCTAAGAGAAAGATCCTACAACTGGTCGCTTTTGGAAATCATTAAAGAAAAATAGGAACACAAACACATGGAACACAGCACAGTGGTCCGTATCTTACATTGTAAAGCACTACAAAGGCCAACTGAGTTTTAATAAGTGAAACATACGAGCAGGCAGTGCAAAGAATTTGGTTGTGCTCTTTCAAGAGAAAGTACATGTGTCTTGTACAGTTCTAAACAGATCAAAGACCAAATTAATTTTGATTTTATAACACTATTCATAATCATAGATTCGTAGAACATTGAAAGGGTTGAAAGGGACCTCAGGAGGTAATCTAGTCCAGTCCCCTGTTCAAAGGAGGACGAACCCCAACTAAATCATCCCAGCCAGGGCTTTCTCAAGCTGGGCCTTAAAAACCTCTAAAGATGGAGATTCCACCACCTCCCTAGGTTATCCATTCCATTGCTTCACCACCCTCCTAGTGAAAAAGTTATTCCTGATATCCAACCTAGACATCCCCCACTGCAACTTGGGACCACTGCTCCTTGTTCTGTCATCTGCCACCACTGAAAATAGCCTAGCTCCACCCCTTTGGAACTCCCCTTCAGATAGTTGAAGGCTGCTATCAAATTCCCCCCTCACTCTTCCCTTCTGCAGACTGAAGTTCCTTCAGCTTCTCCTCATAAGTCATGTGCCCTAGCCAGCTTCCACTTCTTGTAAGCTTCCTTTTTGTTGCCCTCCTCTGGATCCTCTCCAATTTTTCCACATCCTTTCTGTAGTGAGGGCCCCAACAATGGACAAAATACTCCAGATGTGGCCTCACCAATGCCGAATAGAGGGGAATAATCACTTCCCACGATCTGCTGGCAATGCTCCTACTAATGCAGCCCAATATGCCATTAGTCTTCTTGGCAACAAGGGCATACTGTTGACTCATACCCAGCTTCTTGTACACTGTAACCCCCAGGTCCTTTTCTGGAGAACTGCTGCTTAGCCAGTTGGTCCCCAGCCTGTAGCATTGTATGGGAGTCTTCCATCCTAAATGTAGGACTATGCACTTGTCCTTGTTGAACTGCATCAGATTTCTTTTGGCCCAATCCTCCACTTTGTCTAGGTCACTCTGAATCCTATCCCTACTCTGTAGCATATCTACCACTCCCCTCAGCTTATTGTCATCTGCAAACTTGCTGAGGGTACAATCCACCCCATCCTCCAGATCATTAATGAAGATGTTGAACAAAACTGGCCCCAGAACTGACCCCTGGGGCACTTTGCATGATATCGGCTGCCAACTAGACATCAAGTTGTTGATTACTACCCATTGATCTCGAAGATCTAGCCAGTTTTCTATCCACCTTACAATCCATTCATCCAGTTCATACTTTAACTTGCTGGCAAGAATACTGTAGGAGACTATATTGCAAGCTTTGCTAAAGTCAAGGTATAACACATCCACCGCTTTCCCCACATCCACAGAGCCAGTCTTCTCATCACAGAAAGCAATCAAGTTGGTCAGGAATGACTTGTGCTTGGTAAATGCATGCTGGCTCTTCCTGATTTCTTTCCTCTTCTTCAAGTGCTTCAAAATGGATTCCTTGAGGACCTGCTCCATGATTTTTCCAGGGACTGAGGTGAGGCTGACTGGTCTGTAGTTCCCCAGATCCTCCCCTTCCCCTTTTTAAAGATGGGCACTATATATAATTTTTTCCAATTGTCCAGGACCTCCTGCGATCCTCACGAGTTTTCAAAGATAATGGCCAATGGATCTGCAATCACATCAGTCAACTCCCTCAGCACCCTCAGATGCATTGCTTCTGGCCCCATGGAATTGTGCATGTCCAGTTTTTCTAAACAGTCCTGAACCTGTTCTTTCACCACTAAGCGCTGCTCAGCCCCTCCCCATACTCATAGAATATAAAAAGAATAGTTAATGGGTTTTGTGCTTTAAGATAGAATAGTAAAGTATATAGCCTGGGAAAAGGGCTGGAAGGACCTGATAAGGGCTGTCCAGACGCTAGCACAGTACAAATAGAGGGCAAACATAAAAAACAAAAGCTGACCAGAGCTGACTACACCCGGCTAAGTAACACTTGAAAGTGCCTACAAGTCAGGATGACTCAGCAGAAATGCTTACTGATTGGTTAAACTGACCGCAAAAGTGAAACTGTTCACTGATTGGTTACATACTGATAGCAAAAGTAACACTGTTCACTGGTTGGTTACATACTGATCAAGCTGATCAGTTTGGTGATCAGCCTGTGGGTACTTAAACCCAGAAAGTCAGTTGCACTTAGGACTGCAGCCCGCTGGGATCCTTGGTAGCTGGACTGAGCCCTTCTATGAACCAGCAACATCCAAGGGATGGCTAATACTTATCAGAGTTGACTCGGTCCAAGGGGCTTAAGGAGAGAAACATTTTTGGTAATGTATGAAAGTACATTTGCTTTAAGATAACAAACGAACATCTGTCTGTTTATCTGGCTGTGAAGAGTAACTAGGATTTTACAAGCGACCATCTATCTGTAAGCACGAGGTAGTAAGTAATAGAACTGTGTACTATAAGAGAGAGTTTGCAAGCGACCATCTGTCTGTAAACACAGTTTACAAATGACCATCTGTCTGTAAATATGAGGCAATAAGTAGTGAAATTGTACAAATGACCATCTGTCTGTATAAGGTAACAAGGAGTTTACAAACGACCATCTGTCTGTAAACATAGTTTACAAGTGACCATCTGTCTGTAAGCATAAGGAAAAAAGTAATAGAATTGTGCACCATAAGAAATGAATACATGTATGGTAGAGTATTAGGCCTTTGTATCTTTTTCTGATTTTGTGTTTGTATTAGTTATGTCTATGTACTTTGTTCTTTACTAATGAATAAATAAATGAGCAATATTGCTACAGTTGAAACCTAGTTTGCATTCTTGTTCGGTCACCCCCACCCCCCAGCTGAGGCAACTCCTCTGCTTCCAGAGACCCACACTCCTAAAGCTAAGGCCTTTCAGGCTGCTCAAGTCCACGATACTGTGCTGCCGTGTGCAGTATTTTGGTAGCTGACCTTCTTTTTGTGAAGACAGAGGCAAAAAAAGCATTTAGTATTTCAGCTTTTTCCATATCATCTCTCAGTAGGTTGACTCCCCTATTTAGTAAGGGGCCCACACTTTCCCTGACCTTCTTCTTGTCGCTAACATATCGTAGAAACCGTTCTTGTTACCCTTTACATTCCTTGCTAGCTGCAACTCCAGTTGTGCTTTGGCCTTCCTGATTTCACTCCTGCATGCTTGAGCAATATTTTTATATTTCTCTCTAGTCATCTGACCAAGCTTCCACTTCTTGTAAGCTTCCTTTTTGTGTTTAAGATCACCAAAGATTTCTGTTAAGCCAAACTGGTTGTCTGCCATATTTGCTATTATTTCTGTGCATTGGGATGGTTTGTTCCTGCGCCCTCAATAAGATTTCTTTAAAATACAACTAGCTGTCCTGGACTCCTTTCCCTCTCATATTAGCCTCCCAAGGGATTCTTTCTATCAGCTCCCTGAGGGAGTCAAAGTCTGTTTTTCTGAAGTCCAGGGTTCGTATTCTGCTGCTCTCCTTTCTTCCTTTTGTCAGGATCCTGAACTCTCCTGGTCACTGCTGCCTAGGTTGCCATCCACTTCTACTTCCCCTACCAAATCTTCCCTGTTTGTGAGCAGCACGTTAAGAGGAGCACAGCCCCTGGTTGGTTCCTCAAGCACTTGCACCAGGAAGTTGTCCCCAACACTCTCCAAAAACTTCCTGGATTGTCTGTGCTCTGCTGTATTGCTCTCCCAGCAGATGTCAGAGTGACTGAAGTCCCCATGAGAACCAGGGCCTGTGATCTGGAAACTTCCGTTGGTTGTCTGAAGAAAGCCTTGTCTACCTCATCCTCCTGGTCTGGTGGTCTATAGCAGATGCCCACCATGACATCACCCTCGTTGCTCTCACCTCTAAACTTAATCCAGAGACTCTCAACAGGCTTTTCTTCAGTTTCATACTGGATCTCTGAGTTATCATACTGCTGCTTACCTACAATGCAACTCCTCCACCTTTTCTCCCCTGCCTGTCCTTTCTAAACAGTTTATACCCATCCATGACAGTGCTCCAGTTGTGTGAGTTACCCCACCAAGTCTCTGTTATTCCGATCACATCATAGTTCCTTGACTGTCCCAGGACTTCCAATTTTTCAATTCCCAGGCTTCTTGCATTCATGTGCAGGCACCTAAGATAACTAGCTGATTGTCCTACTTTCCCAATATGAATCAGGTGGCTTTCACCGTTGTAGCCTCCTCCTTGTGCTTACTCCTGGTTTTCCACTTCCCCACTTACCTCAGGTCTCCATTCCCCAGCAAACCTAGTTTAAAGCCCTCCTCACTAGATTAGTAAACCTATCTGTGAAGATGCTCTTCCCTCTCTTTATTAGGTGGATCCTGTCTCTTCCTAGCAATCCTTCTTCTTTAAACAACATCCCATGATCGAAGAATCCAAAGTCCTCTCTTCAACACCACCTGTGTAACCATGCATTTAATTCCACAATTCGATGGTCCCTACCTGGGCCTTTTCCTTCAACAGGGAGGATGGACGAGAATGCCACTTGTTCCTCAAACTCCTTTATCCTTCTTAGAGCCACATAGTTTGCAGTGATTTGCTCAAGGTCATTCTTGGCAGTATCATTGGTGCCCATATAAAGAAGTTGGAAGGGCTAGCGGTCCAAGGATTTGATGAGTCTTGGCAGACTCTCTGTCACATCCTGAATTCTAGCTCCAGGCAAGTAGCACATTTCTTGAGTATCTTGGTTTGGACGGCAGATGGATGACTCTGTCCCCTTAGGAGGGAGTCCCTGACCACCACTACCCATCTCCTCCTCTTAGGAGTGGTGGCTGTGGAACCCTCATCTCTAGGACAATGCATCCCAAGCCTTTCTATTAATCGGGTGGTCTTCTGATCCCTTCCCTCAGATGACTCTTCCAAACCATTCTCCGCAGTCGTATCTGTGTAGAAAGCTTGAAAATGGTTGCTTACCTCTATCTGCATTGGGGATATATGGATTCTCCTCTTTCTTCTTCTGGAGGTCACACACTGCCAATTTTCTTCCCATTCTTCAGTACGCCCTGCACTGCCCTCTCTGATTCTTCAGCCTGCTGTGCCTTCAGTACCAAATCCTGATTTCTATCCAGAAAGTCTTCATTGTCTCTGATGCATCAGATGTCTCTGATATTTGGGTCTCTAATTCTTTAACCTTCTCTTCCAATATGGAGACCAACTTGCACTTTGTACAGATGAAGTTGCTTCTATCCTCTGGGAGAAAGACAGACAAGGCACATCCTGTATAGGTCACAACAGCTGATCGTTCACTATCCATATTATCTTCCTTTTAAGAGCCTCTTCAGATGTTGTATTTACTGCTCACAGAAGCCTGAAAGGCGAAAACTCTGTGGGAACTCCTCAAGGCAAGCTCCCAAGCGAACTCCGTATGTTTGCTTCTCCTCTGTTTGCGGGAATTCAGCTCTAATATCTTACCAGTGCTTCAGAAAGCATTTAATAATAAATATTTATGAACAGCATTTGCTCGGTCGATGAAGTCACCTGCATGTCTGTACCTGTAGGGTATTTCTTCTTTTTGATGTAAACAGAATCTGTTTAGGAGTTATGAGAAAAAGACTGGTCCATTTGTCTGCAGAATTGCTTTTATTTCAATAATTCAAGCACTGCACTAGATGGTTCATCAATGTTGAGGTCTGCTATTAATCAGATCTGGGTGTATAATTGACTACAGTATGTGAAAACTGAAATGGCTTTCATGTATGGTTTTCACATCAGTATGAAAATTATGCAAGATTGCCTGAGTGGAAGGAATGAAGCATACAAAAAACAACTGCTACAAATTTTACTTTTAAAAATAGGATCCAACACAATATTCCATTCCACCAATTTTATGTGGATATGATTGCTATTGGGCCAAATTCTGTTGTAAATCCAGAGAAATGCTTCAGTGGAATTACTCCAGATTTACACAAAGCAAAACTGGGCCCTTCTGACTTCAGAACTGGGCAGAACTAGGCAAAACTGACTTCAATAGTTACCCGAGTGTAAAACTGATGTAACAGACTGAGGAATCATGTCCAACCTTGAGCTGAGAGAAAAAGGGAAAAATTGCAGTTACAGCTCCTGCTGCTTCTCCCCACAGGAGGAGGGTTGTGAAAGGTCTCCAGGGCCAGGCTGAAAGGGCACAAGCTTTATCCTGCTTTGCCGGACTCTTGTGTGAGAAAATCTGACCTTTACTATTTGGAGCTGCGTTATGCTGGCGGTGTGGAGTGGTCAAGAGCAATCCTATGAAGGCAGGGCTCAAGGTGGCTGCAGAATGAAAGCATTTTGGAGTATACTTTGCTCTTCATTATAAAAGAGTAGTTTATGCCCCCATCTAGTGCTTATTCTATGCCACAGCAGATATACCCAGGGATCAATGGTGTCACCCTACCCCAAACTCAGCCTGTGGCACTATGGTTTGCTAGGCAGGGCAACCTAGTACTTACTTTAGCACTCTGCATGCTACATTGCAATATTGAACTGTTGCTGTACAGAGGGGACAAAGATGTTCCCCAGGCCCTCTTCATCCATGGTAAATCCATGAAGCAAAGGACAGTGTTTTGCCTTATGTGTTTAAGTTAATATTTTTTCCAAGAATAGCTTTTATATATTGAAACAAACTTTTGGTTTGTGACTCAAACTGATTTATGGCATTAAATGCTCCCATTCATTGTCTGACTAAGAAAAGAAAGCTGATGGTATCACAAGTGTTCTCCGGAGAGCACTTACAGAAACCAATGGCAACTACTTGTATGCAATAACAAAACTAAATCAAGATCTTCATTAGTTTTTTGAGTATCATTAAAAAGCAATTTGCATTAGACAGATTCAGAGTGTGATATTTTTCTGTTGGGGGCCCGTAAAATATAATTGTGGTGAGTTTGCAAAGTATTTTGCTGCAGTCACACTGTCTGACTACTAAAGAAATATTAATGTATTGCTACAAAATATGAACGAGCCTTTAAAAATCTATTTATTTGCTTGAACTGGTTATCCTTTTAAAGGTGCAGTTCAGGTTAGATTTGTTCTAGTTGTGAATCAGACCCAAAGAATGCACAAATCACAGTAGTACAAGAAGGGCATATCAAGGGTGATTTCAGTGACACTTTCACATACATAACATAGCAGAATTTGCCCCTATAGATTCAAGATTAAGAAACAGACTGATTGCCAGGATTAAGTAAAAGCCTTAATAAACTGTTTTGTCCTCTTCCTCTTAAAATGTAGTTCTAGTATGGACAGTGACTCTGCAAAAATGGCACGGGAGCAGGGTGGGGACAGAGGTAAGGACTCCATGATTACAGCATCTTAACATCAAGTGTTAAAATGTAGTTTGTTTAATTGCAAACTCTGTTAATTTAGGCTCTAAAAGTCAAGATGGGTTCTTTCCTTCTCACACATCAGCAGCAATAATGAAGTTCTGCAGGCCAAATTATGCTGCAATCTTCAGTCTTCACTGGAGTTGCACAGGTGTAAACAGACTGGAATTTATCAACCAGTTCTGTTGATGATGCAGAAGGAGGAAAGTAATCCAGATCACTCATTCTGCTTTTATTAGTTTTGGAGTATTAAAAAGCAATAAAAATGTACTTGTGTCATTAAAATGAGTGTATACAGGGAGTTGATGTGAAGGGTAATTTTTACCTGGTCAATGTTTGGAGCAGAACCTTACTGTAAATGCTTCTATATTTCTACCAATTTGCTTATTAGGCTTTTCCCTTAATGTCGACAGCTCAAAATCCTTTCAAGTTAATAAATGAATTTACATTTCTTCCTATAGATAAGTTGTAGAGTAATCCTTGGATTATCTTCCTTAAAAAAAACCCCTGAATTTGGTCTCCAATTTACTCTTTGTTTTGGATATGTTGCACATTTGTGACTTAGTCACATTTAAATATTTTTGTTGAATAAATGTCTCTGAGGATCTGAAAGTGTAAAACTTTGTGTAGTGGGGGGGCAAAAGAAGGGGCAGCATGTATGTAATTATAGTCTCCTGAGCAACTGTGCAAACCCATCTAAGATGTGCTACAGCATTTAAGGTTAAAATTCTAATTGGAGCTTATATAAATACAGAAAGATGTACTTACTGCAATCAGCTTCATCTGATAGGTCCTCGCAGTCTGGTTTGTAGTCACAAACAAAGTGAGACTCAATACAATTCTTGTTCCAACACACAAAATCAGTGACTGCTGGGCATTCCCTAGGACTCTCTCCAACTGAAACCAACAGGACAGTCAAATCAATACTTCAATTAAATCAAAGTGTGACCTTTTTTATTTGTTTACCCATTATACGCTATCACGTTAGTGATTTACTGCTTCTAACAGATGTTATTCAATCCCACTCTCCTTTAATGATGTCTTGTGCCTGCCTAGACTGTTATATTGGCCATACTCAAAGCTCTGAGGATGGAAGGTTTTGATTGGATAGGAATTCATTTTAACATCAGCACAGCACTTTCCCTACCTTACTTGTTGTGTGATACCTGTGCAAACAATACAATTTGCTACAAACTGGTATAAAGAGGGCAGGGCAAAGGATTAAACCCAGTCTCGATATATGAAAGAACTTGAAAATAAGATATTGTTAAATTTCCTAAAATTATCACTTCACTACTTTCATACAGTGCAGTTTTTTGAAGTGCTACAGGTCATTTAATTACATGAGATTTTTTGGTGTGTGGCAGAGAAACCTACTGCAGTCAACATGCAGGCTACATAGGGATTAGTCCTAAACTATTTAAAATGAAGTTTCATTTATCAGGACAACTTTTCAATCACTCTCGACTCTAGGTAAAATAGTGGAAGGTGTGAATGGGAATGAACGAATAAGTTGGGGATGTGCATCCAAGCAGAGAACCAAGGCCAGACAGTTCTTGGATTCAGTCCTCAGAGACCTGTCAAGCTTAAGATACTGATATAAATGTTCATCAAGTGGCTCAGTAAACTGGCTACATAACTCCAATTAGCATTAATAGGAAGTGTGCTGATAACCCAAAGCACAACATTTAAAATGCACTCCTATGAGTCTGAGATTATTTTTTCTCCTAGTGCCTCAAGCTGTTCAGTGATACATGTAGGAGAATGTGCTTTGACTGTATTCTTTGTAATTTGATCTATGGCTCCTTCAAACATGACTGAAGTGGGACTCATCATCTGCTACAGCTCTGGGCAGAGCAACTTCAATTGTGTAAAGGGCTAAGGCCAACATTTTTAAGAGTGTTCATTGATTCTGTATGTCTCTCGAAACTTGGGTTGCACAACTTCAGATACCTAAAGCCTGATATTCAGAAGTGTGGCAGACCCACAAGCTCTCACTGATGCCAAAATAAGAAAGCAAAACTAGATCCTGGTCCTACAGAGCATACAAACAAGGACACACTTAAAAAATACATCAGATGTAATTCAAATCCTTACAGCATGTAATTCAAAGGGAGTTCAATGATTGGTTTAGTTAAACGTAGTACTTCACTCTAATTTCTGAGGCCTAGATGCAATTTAACATAAGAACCTGTTAGAAGCTGTTATCAACATAGAAAATATGGGGATTTTCAAAATATTAGTCTGCCAATCCCTACCTGTATGCCATTGAAAAAATGGGTTGCCAAACTCTGGCATTCTACTGTGATTTAGCTCATTGAGTTATAACACTACGATGTATAATAGTAGCATTCAAATCTCTCTCTACTTGGAACTGCTTTACAAATCAATCTACTACTCCTGATGAGCTACTTAATTATGATGTGGTTGGAAGATAAAATAATATATTTCATGGAAAATAAGTCCCCCCCACACACACACACAATATCTTGTCTTGTTGCATTTGCCCACAGTGTGGGAGTATGTGTGCAAATAAATGGCTTTTGTGTTTCATCACATTCCTCGGCTGCACTTTGACGTTTAATCAAGTGGAAAGGTACTTTGTTACCTTATATTCTCTTTCCTGATTAACAATATCCCTTAAGTACATGTGCATTTTTTGTAAAGAATCTAACTTTTAAATAAAGCCCATGAAAATCTAAACACACATCCCTCATCTCCACATGCACAAGTCATTCCAAACCAATAAACCTAAGCAAATACCAGCACACAAAGCAAGAGTTTGTTAAGGGTCTCTTTTTTGCATGCACTGGGCTGCACTTTATATTCAAAGGGAAAGCTATAGGGAGCCAATGACCCATAGAGCAGCAACATGTTTCGAAAGAGCAGCATGTGCGGTGGGTTGCCAATCTCAGAGTTAGATTTTATCATGGTATAACCCTTAGAGCAAGAAAGCTGGCATTTCACAGAATGGCATTCAAATGAAGGCTTGGGAGAATGGCTGTGGTTTCCAAATGGCTAGAGAAGGAAACTGAATGACTTAAAGCAGTCTGTCTGGGACCCAGCATAGAGCTCTTAAAGAGTTAATTTACCATTCACTAATATTAAAAATAGTGGAAGACTCAGTTAGTCTCCAAGAGGCTTTGTGAATTGTATATACTAAGTTCTGCAACAAGATAGAAGCTTTAAACTAACATATTTACCTTAAATGAATAGGCATTTTCTTATACCTTAATGTATTCTTTCTATGGCGTTACATTTTTACTTGCACTTTGTTAACTGTGTAATTTTTAACAGATTTTTTTTGGCAACTACTGTAACATTACAATGGAACTGTGAAATAATGGAAGATAAAGAATTTGGCTAGTTCTGAGTAAAGGATAATCATGTTTATAAAAATGCCATAGGAAGTATGAAGCAGCAAAATACTTTATATCCAAGTGTTGGTTTGCCACACAATTAAGTCTTCCTGACATGACAGTAGAATATTTCTTTGGGAAGATCTATCAGATACAACCCCAAATACCCATGTAAGCAGGGAACATTGGATTATATGCCACCTCTCACTGCATGGTGTGTAAGAAAATTAATTGTGGCAAGGAGAGATGATCTTGTGGTTAAGGTCCTGGATAAGGTACAAGTCCCAGCCTGCCCAGAGACTTCTGTGTGACCTCAGTTAAATTACTTCATTTCCGTGTTTCAGCTTCCTATCAGTAAAATGGGGATAAACATTTCCTTTCTTCAATCTTCTGTCTGTGATGTCTGTTTAGGTTGTAAGCTGAGTTCCTTGTGACTCAGGCTGCCTGATGCTATGTGTCTGTACATCTCCAGTGTTGGTTGGGCTACTGAATTACAAATATAAATGGGAACACACACACAGTGAGGGAAGGAACAGCAACTGCCCTGCATTATCTCTTCTGATTGCCCAAAGCCCAGTGAAGCCTCTCCACAGAGGCATAATTCTGGCAGAGGAGACATGGAGCTAGAAGGGGAGGATGAGACATAAATCTGTGCATCGTGCTTCCATCACATACAGGCATATTTCCCACCGAAAATTCATTTGGGAATCATGGCAGGTTTGATCAGCAGTAACTTCTGCCTAGGAACAAACTCTCCTTCTTCCTCACCTACCCTCATAGGATATTCTGCTGCAGCTGCCTGCAAGGACTACATAATAGCATGGTCCAGGAGAACAATATTTCTGTTTTTATTTGGGAAAAAATGATGATGTAGTCATATCATATAACAATATTCTTTCCATTCCACTAGTATTTCAGTAAGATGTCAAACAGCAGCTACTAATGTTAGACATTTTTAAATCAGCAGAACTCACATCTAAGAGTTTAAAAGAGCTGGCTGAGGAGCTTGCTGGGCCATTAATGATGATTTTCAATAATTCTTGAAACACTAAGGAAGTTCAGAAGACTAGAAGAAAGTTAATGTTGTGCCAATATTTAAAAAGGGTAAATGGGATGACTCAGGTAATTACAGGCCTGTCAGACTGACATCAATTGTGAGCAAGATAATGGAACATTTGATGCAAGACCCAATTAAGAAAGACTTAAAGGATGGTAATATCAAGAATGCCAATCAACACTGGTTTATAGAAAACAGATCCAATCAAACTAATTTGGTATATTTTTTCCCCTAAGATGAAAAATGTGGTTGATAAAAGGTAATAGTATTTATGTAATGTACTTAGATTTCTGTAAAGCATTTGACTTAGAACCACACAATATTTTGATTAAAAAAATAGAATGATATAAAACTAACATGGCACACATTCAATGAATTAAAACTGGCTAACTGATAGATGTCAAAATGTAATTGTAAATAGGTAAACATCATTGATCCGATGTGTTACTAGTGGAGGGATTGGTTTTTGACCCCATACTGCTTAACATTCTCAATGACCTGGATGGAAAAAAAAGTCATCACTAATAAAGTATGCAAATGACACAACAATTGGCGGAGGGGTAAATAATGAAGAAGACAGGTCACTGACACAGAGCAATCTGGATCTCTTGGTAAACTGGGAACAAGCAAACAATATATGTTTTATTATGGCTAAATGTAAATACATGCATCTAGGAACAAAGAATGTAGGTCATATATACAGGATGAGCATTGGGGGGCCCTATCCTGGGATCACTCTGAAAAAGATTTAAGGGTTGTGGTGGATAATTAGTTGAGCATAAGCAGCTAATGCAACAATGTGGCCAAAAGGGCTAATGCAATCCTGGGATGCATAAATGGAAATCTTGAGTA
Organism: Emydura macquarii macquarii; assembly: GCF_026122565.2. Taxonomy (NCBI): domain Eukaryota; kingdom Metazoa; phylum Chordata; order Testudines; family Chelidae; genus Emydura; species Emydura macquarii. The sequence goes on along the minus strand of NW_027132559.1, from coordinate 39,112,779 downwards.
GGTTTATAGAGGTTATTTTACCTCTATATTTGGAACTGGTGCAACCGCTGCTGGAATAGCACCAATTCTGGTGCCCAAAATTCAAGAAGGATGTTGATAAATTGGAGATGGTTTAGAGAAGGGCCACAAGAATGAATAAAAATTAGAAAACATGCCTTACAGTGGCAGACTCAAGGAGCTCAATCTATTTATCTTAACAAAGAGAAGATTACGGAGGTGACTTGAATACAGCCTATAAGTACCTACATGGGGAGCAAATTTTAATAATGGGATCTTCAATCTAACAGAGAAAAGGTATAACACAATCCAATGACTGGAAGTTGAAGCTAGACAAATTCAGAGTAGAAATAAGGCTTATTTTTTAAAAAGTGAGAATAATTAATCATTGGAACAATTTACCAAGGGTTGTTGTGGATTCTACATCCCTGACCATTTTAAAATCAAGATTGGTTTCTTTTCTAAAATATATTCTCTAGGAATTAGTTTGGGGAAGTTCCATTGACTGGTTTATACAAGAGGTCAGACATGATGATCACAATGGTCCTGTATGGCCTTGGAAACTATGAAGTCTAATGGGCACAACTCACCTATCTGTTTCTTCCAACTTTGATGAATTCTGTCATCCCCTTCAACCTGTCTCAGTTTTCTCTCCTCCCCATCTCTGGCTCCTTGTCCTAGTACCATTCTCCTTGTCTACACAGTCCCAGTATCCTCCCTTCAGGTTTCTCATCCCAGTGCCATTCTCCATGCCCAGCCAGTTGTAGTCTCCCTTTCTAGGCTCACTGTCTGAGTTGCAATCTCCTCCCAACCCTCAGTGTCAACTCATACCCACACTCAGTCCCAGTCTCCTTGCCCAACCAGACCGAGCTCCCGCTTCCCAGTTCCTCATCTGATCTTTTTCTCCCCCTCCTCTGCATTCATATCAGATGGCTTTCTCTTTCACACCTGCGTGGGTGCCAGCAGAGGGATTCGAGAGCATGGGAGTGCAGATAAAACAGGCTCCCAATTCTTAGTTTCAGCAGGGAAAGCTTCCTCATGGAGATCAGAAACTGTATGGAAAAAGTGAAAACTGCCCAAAGCCAAGCATAATTGGACCTTGCAAAGGAAACTAAAACCCAATAGTAAAAGGTTCTTTAGCCCTATAAATAGAAAGAAAACAGGGAAATAAGTGGGAACACTAAGCACTAAGGATGCAGTGGCGAGTAAAGATAATCTACGCTTAGCCCAATGCCTAAATAAATACTTTGCCTCAATTTTTAGTACAGGTAATGAGGAGCTCAGGAATATTGACAGGATGGCTAATGGGAACAAGGATATGGAAGTAGAAATGACCACATCTGAGGTGGAAGCCAAATTCAAGCAGCTTAATGGGACAAATTGGGCAGCCCAGATAATCTCCATCCAAGAATATTGAAAACTGGCACATGAAATTGAAAGCCCATTAGCAAGGATTTTTAATGAATCTGTAAACTCGGGGTTTATACTCTATGACTGGAGAGTTGCTAAATGGTACCCATTTTTAAGAAAGGGAAAAAAGGTGATCCAGGAAACAATAAGTTCATTTTTTTGACCTCAATTGCATGCAACGACTTGGAACATATTTTGAAAGAGAAAGTAGGTAAGCACATGGAGGTAAACGGTAATTGGAATAAAATACAACATGATTTTACAAAAGGCAGATCATACCAGACCAACCTTATCTCTTTCTTAGAGAACATAACAGATTTTCTAGACACAGGAAATGCAGTAGATCTAATCTACCTGGATTTCAGTAAGGCATTTGATACAGTTCTACATGGGAAATTATTAGTTAAATTGGAGAGGATGGGGATTAATGAGTAAGGAACTGGTTAAAGGGGAGACTACAATAGGTCATACTGAAAGGTGAACTATCAGGCTGGAGGGAGGTAACTAATGAAGTTCCTCAGGGATTGGTTTTGGGACCAATCTTATTTAACATTTTCATTAATGACCTTGGCACAATGAGTGGGAGTGTGCTAATGAAATCTGCAGATGACACGAGTTGAGAGGTATTGCCAATATGGAGGAGGACTGAAATATCATATAAGAAGATCTGGATGACTTTGAAAACTGGAGTAATAAAAATGAGACTAAATTTAATAGTGCAAAGTCAGGCACTTAGGGACTAACAACAAGAATTTTTGCCTTATGCTGAGGACATATCAGTTGGAAGTGACAGAGGAGAAAGATCTGAGTGTATTGGTCAATCACAGGAAGACTATGAGCTGCCAGTGTGATGCAACCATGAAAAGGCTAATATAATTAAAGGATGCATCAAATGAAATATTTTCAGTAGAGATAGGGAAGTGTTATTACCACTCTAGCAAGCATCTATTGAACATGTGCAAAATACATTTTTTCAAAGGCTTCAATCAGCCAAATTTGGGTGAGTTTTCACAGGATTGGGAAAAGGAACATCGCTGACACAAAGGCCAACCCCTGACATAAAAGCCAAATTTCAAGTTCCTGTTCCAAAGCATGTCAAGAGGTGTATAATTTACCATAATTAAAATTTGTCTAGGACACCAGTTTTTAAAGTCACTACCATCATAAAAATGCATTGTGGGAATTATAATTGCAACCTGTACTCAAGATCTTAATTTTATGTCTCTGCCATTGTGAAGAATCCTGGAATTGTTGTGTGTCCATCATTAGCCGCAAACATGTCAATCCTTTGACTTTACAAATTACCATTGAAAGCCAGCCCTGTCTACTGCTGCCATGGTTTGCAGGCATGTCATTCACAGCTAATGATCAATGGTTTTGAAAGCAGTTAATAAATCTAAGAATATCAACCTGGGCACCTGATCTTCATTGGTTCCCAAGAGAAGATTATCTATCAATGCAGTCCCTATGGCAAAATCAAATGCTGGTATGGAGGCATCTTGCTCTTCTTGAAGTTTGCGACAAACCTACATGGAATATAGCAGGGCCAATGGGTCCTGCACTATCTTTGTAACCACCTGAAGAGACAAAGCTTTCAGTAGCCAGTTGTCTAGCTATTACAAGATGGACACATTCCTGTGGTGAAGGACAAGGCCACTATATTTAGAATCTGGAAAGACTCATGGGGCTCAGGAAAGGATGAACGAGAAGTACTGTAAGTTGGAGTTGCTCAGAACAAAATGGAGAAACGGTAGGAGAGTTGAAGCAATCAACATATGAAGATACGCTTCCTTTAAATTGAGAGATACCGAAAAATTTCAGGATTCTCCTTCCACAATGATATAATGAATGCTCTCCATCTTGAAATGCTTGTCATAAAAGAATCATAACTAAGGCAAGTTGAATGCTCCCCAATCTCTGGATATTGCAAAGAGTGACAAATAACCCCCTGAGCAGTTTTCCTGTTTTAGATCAGGCAATGTGCATTGATGTCCCTAAAATGATTGATCATATTTGTTCATGCTGAAAGGAATGAAAAAAACTAAACCAAGAGTATAAATAGAATAGATCAGCATTATTAAATTAAGCCAATAGCATATGTCCAATAGAAATTTGATTCTTTTAATATTATTTCTGTTTTAACAAAGTAGAAACTTTTGTCTGAGCACAAAGCTGTGACTTTAATTTGTTTTTCAAAGTAGCAAAAATGATTAAAACCTATTATGAACTAATGTCTTGCCCATTTGTGTTGTTCAAATTAAATCTGAATTATAAGAGTACAAAAAGGTGTAAGAAATCATAAATGCTTCTTTTATGCCTTGTTATACATTTTTAAAATGTGTCAAACTTTTTTTAAAAAATGATTATTTTTAAAAGTCTCATCAGAAAATATTACTCACAGGAAAAGACCTTGTTCTCTAAGTTTCAGCCTGAAACAAATTAAAATAGGCCAGACACGAGCCACTAAAAAGTTGCATTAGCTCTGAAACTCATTTATAATGTTACAGTTAAGTTGGAATATATAGCAAGGAGTCATGGCACACTATTTACACCAAGAGTTTTGTTTACCTGCCTGGATTTTCAGCACAGTTTTCTACACGCTCAGATCTGTACAAAAACATCAAAACACTATTAGTGTGCCCATCAATAATGTTTCTGTCCATGGATGACCTTCAGTCTTCTGCAGGGAAAGCTAGATAAAGCATTTCTCAGATGCAAGCTAGAAATAATTTCAAATCAGGTTCTCTTTCAGTTCAGAAATAGTAGGGAATTTTACCCAACGCATGTGTCATATAGAAGGCCAGGTGTAATTTGATGACATGCATCGACTCTGACATAAATCCTACCTTTAACAAATTATATTGACTGCTAGCCGAGAATTTCATCTGTAGGCACAAAAGCCCAGCAATATGATTCCCAAAGATGTTCACAGCAAAAGCCAGTATTTGATGGCTAAGGCACACAAACAGCAAGCATCAAAGATGCTACCATAGATCCGTCAATATATAATTGACTCTAGTTCAAGAAGTAGAAAAGTTCAGAAATTCTCCTCTTCCCTCCTGTTTTTTCTCTTTGGAAGACAATAGATCAGTCACTGACAGCTGTGTGTTCATACAGGCTCAGCAGGAGCTTGTTAAATCTGATAAAGAGTTTTGGCCACACTGTAACTTGGGAGACAGGTTGTAGCCCCTGTTCCCCACATTACACCAGCAGATGAGACTACCATAATTTGGGTGGGAACTCTACAGGAGCAGCTGGGAATATGAGGAGCTGAGGGATAACTGCAGCACTCCCAGACCTCAGAGTGGGTGGGTGGATGGGTACTTTTGGGACTGACCCTATTGCACTAACATTTGTACTATTAACAACGTCAGGCCATTGTTTCAGTAGCGATAAAAAGGAAGCATGCCAGTCATTGAATCACCAGCACCATTTCCGTCAGCCACAGGATGTTCCTGAGAAGTGTCTCATCTGAAAATTGTACTCTCTGTAGGTATATAGTCATGTGCCAGTGCTGTTCAAAGTAGGTGCACAGCATGCAGTGGGAGGATATGAGCAAGGGGTGTACATAGACGGGTGGCAATGACTCAGTTGCATGTTCCTCCTGAGCCTATGGAATTCCCAATTCATGAAAAGTCCATGCTGGGGACTCCTATTTTGTGGGGCATGTTGGGTAACAAGAGATCAGTTGCTTTATGTAGCACGTGTCTCTAGAAAGGATGCCTACATTCCACAACAATTTACTATGACCATTAATTCTGGCTAGACCAGCATTAACTCCTATGGTAATAACCTTCTATAGACAGCCATGGTGGAAAATTTTGATTAAGCAAGCTCTTGGAAAAATGGCCTCCTAAATGTTATAAGGTGCATATGCACCCCAAGTGGGATGTGACAAACAAGAAAGAGGATTTCTGGGGGGAAATGCACACTGTTGTACAGAAAGTGTTAAAGGATAAAAGGGTCATTACTGGAGCTGGTCTTAATGTTCACAAGGGAGGTTAAAATGAAAGTGTTGGAGAAGATCTTTTTAGAAGAATTAAAAGAAAATATGAATCAATTGTGGAATCATATTGAAAGCATAATTCAAGAATGTACAAAGAGCCTGCTTGGTGAAGTAAAAGCAAAAGGCTTTTCCACCCAATGAGATTTTCCCCCAATGAGAAAGTTTGAGAGACTGTGAAGGAAAAGAAAAAAATATTTTAAACTTTCAAAAGCCATGCTCCAACAGCAGGGTTTTCAGGAGTCTAAGGAAGCCAAAAACCTAGTGAAGAAAGAGGTGGCAGCCGTTAAGTCCAAAGCCATGGAAAGTTTATATGCTCATCTTCAAATGAAGGAGGGAGAAAAAGAAATATATAGACTGGCAAAGACCCTCAAATAATGGAATTAAAGACATTGGTGATATCGAAGTAATTAATGACAAAAGATGAATTGAAGATGAAATTAAAGATCTACTAGCAGCAGCTAGACACCCAGCCTATGAGAGCAAATGGACTGAAGTTCAAAACTATGGATTTTTTATCTTTGAATACAAAGTTTCTTTTGAAGCAGCACACCAAGCAAATCATCCCTCATGTCTAATAAGCGGAGTTCTACAAGAGTCACATGAAACAGAAAAACTGAAAACAAATTCAAGTTCTATCTGTGGCCAAAGTGAGTTAAGTATCAAAAACACATTTCTCAAAGTCAAAACCCATAAAGAACACCTTCAATGGTTTTCCTCATGGGGATATAGGATTCACAAAATGAAGCAAAGATGGCCCCAAAGTGATATGGACTGCTCTAGTGCATTTTGTGTGTGTTCTTAAATAAAAAATGACGGAGCTCTGAAGTATTTCAGAGATATGAAAGACTCCTGCCTAGTGCAAGAAGAACCCTGCTGTATTCTCTTAATCACTGCTTCACCTCAAGCTGTTTCCTACCTACCTACCTAAGGACTGGCGGTCAACTGCAGTTTTATTGCTAACCTAAAGACAAAAAGCCAAGTAATACAATTCTTTAAGGCTTTCAGTAAAAATGGATTTATATTTTAAAACATGCCCTTTAGATTTTTCTTATGTAATGATATTTAGGCAGCTATGGTGTTATGAATTGTACAATAATACATTCACTACTGCAGAATATACAAATACTTTCTATCATAGCTGACTGTCGTATTCCTGTATACAGTAGTTGTACTCTCCCACTGAGAGGAACAAAATGGGATAAAACTAATTTGGGTCTCCCAAGAAGCGCTCTCCTTTGGCCACTTTATTTCTTGGCTTCATCAAGCTGATCTTATACACCGTCTCTCATGTTCCCTTGTTCCTATGGGCCTGATTATTGAAACACACAAAGGGCAAAATGCTAAGAGCTGCAGCAGTGAAATCGCAGCTAAGGCAAAAAAAGCAGCGGAGGATTTAAGTCACTTGATTTACCCACAGAGTTCTGCACTGCTCCAGGAGCCCAAGTGTCCCACAGTATAATTTGGTCAACTAAGTTAAGGCAGCCTGTTCCCAGCTGCCTATGGGGAGCACTGATACCCAGAATCTCTGCAGCACTATGTGCTGCAGCCTTGTGCCAACATCCTCATCTCACTCCAGCCCTTGGCACACCTTCTGTGAAAGGGCATTCCATGAGAACCTTGGAAAACAGCTTGCTCAGTTTCTGCACTGGGGGAATTTTTCCCTGGCTGGAACCAAAGCTTCTAGGGAGCCTTTGTAAAAACATGAGGGACTAATAGAATCATAGAGTTGGAAGGGACCTCAGGAGGTCATCTAGTCCAACCCCCTGCTCAAAGCAGGACTAACCTCAACTAAATAATCCCAGCACGGATTTTGTCAAGGCACAGCTTAAAAACCTCTAAAGATGGAGATTCCACCACCTCTCTAGGTAACCCATTCCAGTGCTCCACCACCCTCCTAGTGAAAAACTTTTTCCTAATGTCCAACCTAGATCTCCCCCACTGCAATTTGAGACCATTGCTCCTTGTTCTGCCATCTGCCACCACTGAGAACAGCCTAGCTCTATCCTCTTTGAAACCCCCTTTCAGGTAGTTAAAGGCTGCTATCAAATCTCCCCTCATTCTTCTCTTCTGCAGACTAAACAAGCCTAGCTCCCTCAGCCTCTCCTCATATGTCTTGTGCTCCAGCCCCCTAATCATTTTTGTTGCCCTCCGCTGGACTCTCTCAACTTCTCCACATCCTTTTTGTAGTGGGGGGCCCAAAACTGGACACAATACTCCAAATGTGGCCACACCAATGCCGAATAGAGGGGAATAATCACTTTCCACGATCGGCTGGCAATGCTCCTAGTAAAGCAGCCCAATATGCTATTAGCCTTCTTGGCAATCAGGGCACACTGCTGACTCATATCCAGTTTCTTATCCACTGTAACCCCCAGGTCCTTTTCTTCAGAATAGCTGCCTAGCTCATTGGTCCCCAGTCTGTAGCTGTGTATGGGATTCTTCTGTCCAAAGTACAGGACTCTGCACTTGTCCTTGTTGAACCTCATCCGATTTCTTTTGGCCCAATCCTCCGGTTTATTTAGGTCCTTCTGTATCCTATCCATACTTTCCAGGGTATCTGCCACTCCCCCAGCTTAGTGTCATCTGAAAACTTGCTGAGGGTGCAATCTACCCCATCCTCTAGATCATTAATGAAGATGTTGAACAAAACTGGCCCCAGCACCGACCCCTGGCGCACTCCGCTTGTGACCAGCTGCCAGCTAGACATAGAGCCATTGATCACTACTCATTGAGCCCTATGCTCTAGCCAGTTCTCTATCCATTTTATAGTCCATTCATCCAACCCATACTTCTTTAACTTGCTGATAAGAATACTGTGAGAGACTGTATCAAAAGCTTTTCTAAAGACAAGGTATATCACATCCACCACTTTCCCCACATCCACAGAGCCAGTCACCTCTTCATAGAAAGCAATCAGGTTGGTCAGGCATAACTTTTCCTTGGTGAATCCATGTTGACTGTTCCTGATCATCTTCCTCTCTTGCAAGTGCCTTAAAATGGATTCCTTGAGGACCTGCTCCATGATTTTTCCAGGGATTGAAGTGAGGCTGACCGGTCTGTAGTTCCCTGGATCTTCTTTCTTCCCTTTTTTGAAGATGGGCACTATATTTGCTTTTTTCCAGTCATCAGGGACCTCCCCAATTGCCACGAGCTTTCAAAGAAAATAGCCAATGGCTCTGAAATCACATCAGCCAACTCCCTCAGCACCCTCAGGTGCATTGCATCTGGCCCTATGGACTTGTGTATGTCCAATCTTTCTAAATAGTCTTGGACCTGTTCCTTCAGCACTGAGGGATGTTCACCTCCTCTCCATTCTGTGCCGCCCAGTGCAGTAGTCTGGGAACTGACCTTGTCTGTGAAGACAGAGGCAAAAAAGGCATTGAGTACCTGGGGCCAAAGGGATTTTAGGTTGCTGATGTTTCCACATCACCACTGGAAGCTTAAGCTAGGTTTCTGCTGGAATACCCTGTGGAGCTAGGCTCTGCAGGAAGTATCACCCAGTAGAGCTTGAATGATGGTTCTTCACAGCCCTCTGATTGGCTGATGCTAGTATTTAAACCAGAAGCCATCACTTCCTCCACTTCAGACTTTGCTTGCTATAGACCCTAGACACTGACTTCTGACCCCTGTTCATCCTTGACTTTGCTATTTGCTTGCTGTCTATAACCTGGTGCCTGACCCTGATATACAGACTTAGCTTGATCCCAAGTTCCAACTGGGCTATCTTCCTGGCCCTGGTGCCTGACCCTGACTTCCTGACATCCTAAGCCAGCTCACTCCCAACCCCACTACTCGTCTCCTGACTGCAATTTAGCAGCTGCAGGCAAGCCACCCATGGCCCGGCCTTTATATCCCTTTCTGCAACTCTGGCCCAAGATGGATGCACTAGATGAAGGGTGAGAATCTCACTCAAAGGAAATATATCATTCAGTGATTGATATTAAATCAATGATACCAAAAGAGTTCTAGATTTGTTAAAATTAACTCTTTTCCCCTGTAATGATGATGGAAATTAAAGATTCCCAGTGATTCCATTCTAGTGTTTTATAAATTCATCCATCACTATGGTACCTGAGAACTGTATAGAGGCTGATAAAATTATTTCTCTCCAAGGGCCTAATCTAAAGCTTATTGAAGCCAAAGGGAATATTTCTGTTGACTTTATGGGGCTTTGGATGGGCTAACGACATGACCCAATGCCTTTGAATCTCATGTTTCAGAATAGCCTAATACAGGAGAAATGATAGAAAAAGGGCAAATCATCATAAAACTTTAAGAAATACCAAAGGGGGGGGGGGGGGGAAGAAAAAAAAGAAAGGGAATAACTGATCAAACACCATAAAAAGGTAACATGCTTTTGCATTATGAAATACTGATATGTATCTGGAGAATCTAAGCCAACTGCAGCTTTTATTTCTCTCTGAAGTCTATGAAGGCTACCATTTCAGGGCCAGTTTCTGCAGTGGTTATTCATATTATTTGTAATAAACTTTTGATCTCTTCTTGAGTTGCTGAGCAGGATGAACTAGCTTCTCCACTAACTATAAAGCTTTTCATGGTGCAGAACTTAAAATTTGAGCAATAAAGTTTAAGGACAGAATGGCATCGGATTACCTAGTCTCACCTCTGGAATTAAGTGACATATAGCCAAATGAACCTAGCAAGTGACCTGCCCGACATGACACAGAGGAAGGTGAAAAGCCCGCAAGGACCCTGACAATCTGACTTGAGGGAAAATTCCTTCCTAACACTGTATAAGTAGAGGGATGACCTATTTTAAAAGGATCTAAAGTTGGGCTATGCAGGCAGACACTGGGTTTAGCCACAGTCTCTTGGATCTATAAATCTGGGCTGGAATTCTCACCAGAACAGATTTTCCTCCCAACACTTTCACAGGTTCCTTCTTCTGATGGGGTGAAAGCAAAACTCTTCTGAGGTTATTTCAGTACTTTCACTTTGGGGCTATGCCATAAACAGGAAGCGAGGAGGAACAAAAATGAAAAAGAAATATTAAAAAGCGAACTAAATATTTCTAAACCACCTACACATTTTAGATCATATCTGGTTAGAGCTTTGGGCAAGTGTTCTGGTTAACACTAACTATAGCTAAACTAGTTACCCTTCTCTACTAGGTCCCAGTTCCCATAGCTTTGGGGGGGGGGGGGGGGGGGTTAAAATTGGATATACTTCTAAAACCTTTGCAAGAGCAACAGGATGGAGCTCAGAATGCCAGTCCTAACTGCCTTAAAAATAAAGAAAAAACCTCATGAAATATGGACCAAAGAAAGTTCACAAAAAAGTCACTGGAACTGTGCAGATCCTTTCTTCTTCCTGCGTTTTCACAAGACTCGTTTAACAGACCATGAAAGCCCAAATGAATCAGCTAATCATTCAGCAGATGAGTAACATGGATCATTCCTCTCACTTTTCCAGAAATATCCATTACATTTCATTTAGAATTATTGTTCTTATCTGTGTTCTTTAATGGTGCCTTGTGATAAATAATTAGTTCCAAAATCACATCTCCTGGTTCAGTGAGGTATTTTTTCAGGCTGATATACTCATCTCTTGCAACCTGCTGGAGAAGAACTTGATTTTTTTTTAAATTTAGCACAGGCAATAGTTCTTCCACTAACTTATGTACAAAATCCAGACTTTTGGCAATGACACTTCTAAGATCTTGCATGCATGATTCTAGCCCACTATTATGCAATGGCAAACTATCAGCGCTAAGCCTGTGTCTTTCGTTTCAGATCAACAATGCATAATATGCTCTTTGGGGGGACTGGAAGTGATCCAGGATTGCAACTTCTTTCCAGCAATTTTTAGTAGAAGTTGCAAGGTGGTCATAATGAAGAGATCAAAAGTTAGAAAAAATAAAACAATTCATGGACATTTTGTACCATAAATAACCTCTGTTTCCCCATTATTATAGTTCTACAAATAACAAACACAATAGAGGTACAATAATAAAAGTGAATTTTTGTAAAAGTAGGTATCAACCCTTGTAAATTCACTGTAGCTCATTTCGGAGGGGTGGGTGGTTTTTCAGCAAGAATTATAGTACGTAAATCTGCAAATTAGAAAAAAATTGAATCTGGAACCTATCAAACATTTCCTCTTGAAAAAAGAACAACTGTTTGCATCTTGTTTGTCTCTGGCTCTGACAACAGATTCCAGTATCATTTCTCACATTTCCCTATGAGTTCTGACACTCATTAGGGGTCCAAGTCCCTCAACATGCTGCTTGCCCTCAACTTCCATGGACATCAATGGGAGTTTAGAGCACTCAGCCCTGGCAGGATTAGGCCTCAGCTGCTCAGCAGTTTAAGAAATAAAGCTATTTGTGTGCTCTGTTCAGATAAATGTTTTTAGTTAACAACACTCTAATGAGTTAAAAAACAAAGAAAATGAAGTGAATAATTTGTGCTTTGTTAGATTAAGACTTTCATAAAAGCTCTGAATGCAAGGAACCAGCAATGCTGATCTGTCACTCTGCACAGTACACTATGACATATAGAAGATTCATGGAAACCTTTAGGAAGGCAAGGTGAGAGTTGCAAGAAACAAATGAAATGGAGCACATGCACAGTAAGTCCTTGGCAGATCTGGAAACAGAACTTGGGAGGCTATTAACTTCTGCTATAGCACTACACAACATTTCCTCTCTGCAAAAGGAATGCAAATATGCACCCACACTCTGGACAGCAACAGCCTTCCCTGAGATCCCTGCCCCCCAGAGCTAAATTATTCTTGTTAGATGTAGAAACAGGCAAGTAACCTGGAATACCCCTCAGCAGCTCCTGTAGACAGAGAACATGTGGAGAAGCCTCTCCTAGGCATTTGGGATGACCAGAGCTGTGCTAGAAATTTTCCACCCCATGCTGTCCCTGCTCTGGGTGAGTTTTCTGATGCACAGGGCCCTGCCATATTTCTTTCCTAATCATTAACAACACTCTAATTTCCACTGCTTTCTGCTTATCTCAGTCTTAAAATGCATCATCAAGCTGCACGAAGGCAGCTACCAGTTTGATAGTTATTTATTCTTTATTTTATTTAAGAATTTTGTGGGCTATTTTCATGATTTATTCCTCTGTTAGTTACAATGGCTAGAACATCTTTAATGTTACACTGCAACCCAGCAGCTCTCATTGTTTACAGGAGACTACAAATGTGACCTCCACTGCTCTCACTTTAGCAATTCTAGCTAGGCTTCTTGCTCACAGATCCCACAACTGCCTCCACAGCGCTCAAAGCAGCATCACAAATGGATGAATTACACAAGGAGAAAAGTCCGGCCTGTTTGCATGTGCTCACCATGCTTTGAGTTTGTTTTAACAGCCATCTTCCTCAGTCATACATATCAAATAATAAAACCGTGTGCTTTGTGCTAGAAAAACAACCTGCTTTCTGTAGTCCTGAGTGCCCCAGGATAGGAACAGATGGGAAATGTTGTTTTTGTGAATCTGGCAAAATGTACTTTATTTGCCTTTTCTACAAAGGTAAAGGAGTCAATAACAAACAAGAACAAGTAAAGGCAGGGCAGGATCCTTTGTGACAACATACTAAGACAAAGGTCAGCCCACCAGATGTGTTAGGAAAATTAAAAAAAATTGGGCCCAAACTGTAGCATGGATGTGAACAAAATCATATTAATGGCCTGATCCAAATAGCCTGATCCAGCGGACATTAAAGCCAATAGAAATAATCCCATTGATTTCAATGAGTGTTGGTTCAGGCACTAATTGCATGGTGCAGTCAGGAAAATGGTGCCAATTTATATACAAATATCCATCAGGGAGGCACTAATCCTGTTCCTGTAGAGACTACCCCTAGCCCAGCAGCTCTGCGCAGTACAGCATATGCATATCTGTTAAGAAGGAGAAATAATCACCGAACAGGCAGTGTGGCTGGGGAAGCCAAACAGTCCCATACCCTCTTTCCTAAAAAGTACACGGAAAAGGCATTAAAAAGGCTGCTTAAATTCACACAGCCCGAGACAGATTAGCCTGTGCCTCTCTCTAATACCCCTGTGGAGATGGAAGTTCCATAGTGGGAAACGGTCGGGGTTTCGTTATTTATTCAGCACATTCTTGCCAACCAGGCACCAGTAAGACTGAATATTTGTTAAGTGGCCCTGGAGTATGTTCCTCACAAAAGACAAACATTTCTCTACACACCTCTGCTATGGTGGCACAGGGCCTTTATAATAAGACAGCTACAGTAATCATCTTACAGCAATCAATACAGCTGTATTCCTAGAAAATACTGTAGATTACTTATGCACCAGACAATTGGTGGTAATAATAATTATGAAAATATAGTTAAGCTGAGACATTCATGATTTCAATCAGACACATTAGTCTACTAGTCAGGTATGAAACCTGCATTTAATCCATTTAGCAAAGAAATGCATTTTTCTTAATCATATTTCATCACGGAGGCAACTCCAAAAGAATGGGACACCTACCAAGAAAATTTTGCTACCCTCACCCATAAGCTTTGGGGATGAAAACTGCTTTGATATTGTGAAAACGTAAGTGGAGATAGGTAGGAAGGGAGAAGTTTCATGGAAAGGAAAATGCATCTACCTAACTGAGATGTTGCTGCTTCCTTTATAGCTGAAAGGCCACATGTGGAAAAGGGGAATGGGCCATGGAATAGAGGAAGGAATCAGAAAACAGCTGCTCTGAACAGTATTTTCCCAATCTTTATGCATTCCTAACATCTGCATAAAAACCAGAGTAGCTAATGCTGCCTAAAGCAGACTTAACTCATCGTCTGTACACTCTCACAGCCAAGCTACTGGAACCAATGGCAACACAACTCCATTATGGGTTAGCTGAGAGGATCATAGAGAGAGCGACCATGTAACTGGGTGAGGGGCAACATGATTATAGCCAGAGTTTGTTGTAAATCTTCATTTCCCTCCCAGGAGAATTTCCAGTTCATACTATGCTGCCTCTGGTACCATAATACAGATACTGAGGAAGGAAGACCAATAGCAAACTTCCATAGTCACTGGGGTTTTGGATTATTTTTTTCCTTCTGTGACGGGGCACATTTGCCCCGCACTGGTCCACCAAGAGTCAACTCTACCCTGTGGGCTGAGGAGGCCACACCCCCTCGACTCTGCTGGGCATGCTCCAACTGGAGACTAGGTATAAGAGAGAGCCATGCAGCTCAGACAAGGCTGACCATTGAAGAGGGAGGATGCAGGCTGCCCGCTTTAGCCAGAGAGTCACTTAACCTCCGGACTGCAGAAGCCGAAAGCCCTGAGACCCTGGCAGACCTCAGGACTACACAGGATTCCCGGGACAGGCCAGACCTAGGACAAGATACCCCAGACAAGGGAGCACAAGACCCTGAGAATGCACAGATGACCGTCAACAGCCCTCAGGGAAAGGGCAACCATATTGACTCTGGCCATTAGATCATACAGTCCTGAGAGCGAGAACAGCCATATTGCTGTATCCCCTGAAGCTAAGGGGGCTGGGACACCCAGCCTCAAGGCTATAGTGACTCCAACCCCACCCCAAATGGAGGATGGGCACACTTTCCCATGACACCTGTCTATAAGAGTAACACAGAGACCAAAGAGAAGAATCTGAAATTGCAACCTATAGAACTCTGGGCTACCCAGAGAGTAAATATAGAGAAATTCAAAAATAGCTGGGGAATGAGATTTTCCTTGCATTGGCTGAAATATATGGTGTTTGTAAGGCTAAAAGAAAAGGAGACTGTTAAAGAAATTTGACGTGTACACCTGAAGTTTAATGAAAGCCCTCATTGTCCCCAATATATAAATGAATAATTCATCATTTTGTAAAGATTTTCCCATAATTTTAGCAAAGACATCTGCCATGCAAGTGTAAAGGAGGAATATATTGTGTTTAACTTTCCTCACCAGATCTTTCTTCATAGAATCATAGAGTTGGAAGGAACCTCAGGAGGTCATCTAGTCCAACCCCCTGCTCAAAGCAGGACTAACCTCAGCTAAATAATCCCAGCGAGGGTTTTCTCAAGCCACACCTGTCAAGTCACAACAACATGAATACAGTATGACCTAACCTACCCACTGGATGCCTGGGCCACTCAGAAGGAGCAACCCTGCCTGGGTCCATTTGGCAGTAAGGGAAAAATTCCTTCCCATCCTGCAAAAGGCAACTAGAATGATGCCCAAAGCAAAGTCCACAAACACAATGCTACTCTTAATCTCAAGGTGGTGAGAGAGGGGAAGCTTTTGCTCCCAGGTGTAGAATGGCACACTGGCAGATGAAGTGGCTCATTAGCCCTCCTCCTGGGGTGCCTGGGAGCGACTGGCTTCTACTGCAGCCTTCGAACAAGCCAGTCAGCCCTCCTCCTCACTGTCTGAAGCCCACAAGAAGGCTATGCAGCCACATGTACAGGAAGGAACAAGGAGGGGCAATCATTAAAGGGAGCCCTACTGGCTCAGGCAATGCCTCCCTAATTCTGAGGCTGGGAGGGGAGAGGACCTTTGTGACCTCCATTCATGGTAAGACTAACACACACTTGTGAGACAACAGGCTAGATCCTCACCTACAATAAATTGGTGTATCCCAATTTACCAGAGCTATGTCCATTTAGAACAGCTGATGATTGATTTGGTGACTTCAGTGTTGAATCCAACAGAAGAAAAACTGCTTTGATGTGGAGAAAGCTCATATTCAAAATGAAATAGTTTAAAAAGCAGAAAAGACAATTCAGATATTCATTGGCATTTTGCCCACTATTTGAGAGTGTCGCATGGGTGTGAAAGTTCCCATTTAAACAGAATTCTATTAATATTGCAAGAATAAAAATAATTTGTTCATGACTGATTTTATATATAGTGACATTACAGCAAATCTTATTAAGCCATAATATACTTAAAATCAGTCATGAACACACACTTTCCATTCTAGCTATTTCCACAGAAAACATGTCTTTTAAAACTTACTTGTGGTGCAGTTGTTGAACTCAATGTCATCTATTGCTGCTCCTCCACCTAGGTCTTTGGCACGAACGCCTTCAAATATGATTTCAAAATTCCTCAACTTCCCCAGGTGAAATTCTGCTTTCCTCCATTCATCACCAGAACTCTCAGACTCACTCCACACTTTTGAAAGGCCATTATCAGTCTGAAGATGAAAGGAAATATGTATAGTAAGGTATATGTAAAGCACAGATTGTTAAAAAGAAGTCAAAGGGAAGACACTGGGCCTATGATCCTTGATACTCCAGTATTGTACTGAGTTTTGTCAATAAATGATTGAGACATGCTTCATCTTACTATCATACAAATCACATAAACAATGGATGGAACCCTAATACACAAATTACTGTGTGTCTGACCAAACTTCAAAGCAGTCTATATCGGTATCTTACACACAATTGAATCAGTCTGCCTTATCATTCTGGGAATACCCATTGTGACAGTTAATGATGGTTTGTGTAATGCTAGTGATCAAAAATGTCAGCAACAGTACATTTGACTTCATACTGCACTCAGGTGCATTCTTTGTGTTTGGAAATATATTACTGGTTACAAGGGTATTTCTTCAGTTTTAAATATAGGGGATCTCTCTCAAATAGGTACAATCTTTTACAATTGGTAATAAGTATACAAAGAAAACTAACAAAGATAAGAAATCCATAGGTCTATCCTATATGTTTTAAACGAAAACAGTAACATCCTGAATTACAATTAGCCTTAAAAGCCTGTGGTTCAGTCACAGCATGCAATCCAAGCAGATGTGCAGCATACATTGTGCTTAGTCTTCGAATATCAATATTGGAATTAATCATATAGTAAAAAACTATTTGAAAGTATTTCTGTGGACACAGAATCCCTTCGCTATGATTGGTGTATCCATAGATGTGACTGTTCAAACATCAGTTAGTTGTGAAAATGTTTGTAGCCCCCAGATTTTCATGTATTTTAGAATGAATGGTTTGTCAGCCAAAAATGTATATTGGAAGCTTTTATTTTATTTATGTAAGAGTGAAAGGGAGTCAGTTTTATGAATTTGCAAGGTGTCAGTTAGATTTTAAAGCTGAAATCTAGTAAACTAGATTTCCCAATTGGCTAAGTGGTATAGCTAATATTATGATGGAATTTAATAGGATAACCCTTTTTATTGAGTTAAAAAAGCATTAGATTACTATTTAATGCTATATTCTTTTCAGGTCACCTTTTAATTTAAATAGTATTTTTTAAAAAGGTGCATTTGGTTATTCTTATCCAGTCAAGAATTTATTAACTCACCCAGAACCACATCCATATACAATCAATAGTTTACCAATCAAATGGAGACGCAAACAAGTTCTAGGCATGTACTGAACACACCAATATAGTCCTGCATGCAACTGTCAAAGACTAGGGTTGAAGATCAGCAGTTACACCAAGGAGCAGAGCAAATCACCATGATTTCTTATGGCATTTACTTATGATTATTGATAATCAATTCTTTAGTACCTAACACATTTATCACACTTCCAATATTTCTCCAAAGAGAAAAGATGCATTTGTCTGGAAGGTACTTTTAAGAGAATGGTTCCTGCTATTTGAATGGATTCATCCAAAGGACAAGCTTAGACTATCCACACCAATTGCTTAAAGTTATGGTTCAATCTCTGTTAGGCCAATTTGCTTGGACTTACAAAAGAGGCAAGGATATCTCATTAGTTAAAACCTAAAATATGGTTACTTGAGGTTTCACTAAAGAGTGTAAGCTCAGCAAGATAACCTAAAGTTATGTGTGTTAAAGAAGAAAAGGGAAAATACAGTCTTTGAAATGAAATCTCACCACTTCTTATCCTGTTAACCCTGGAATAAGGAAGAGTCCTTTCCACACAGCTGATCCAGATGTTGGTCTCTCTGAGGATTCTGCAGCTACTTTGTGGGTTCAGTAAACTCTTGATAGTCCTGTGATCCTGGACAAGGGGAGAATCTTTCCCGTACAGGTGTTCAACAAGACCTGCTTAGTCCTGTGACCATAAACAAGGGGGAGGGTCTCTCCTGCACAGGGGTTTAGCAAGCTTTGATTTCAAGGCTCCTTGAAGGGGGCCATCCTCTGATTTCTATTAGACACATGCCAATTGAGCACTCACTTTTCAGCTCTCTCTGTTTCTCTGCTGCTTTTGTTAATATCCAGTAGATGGTGTCAGTATGTAACAAATTTATTCAGTGCTTCCTTTTGTCGGCAGGTTTAATTAATTTCATAGATTGTATTTCGTTATTTGTCCGACTATTAATATCAATCTTCCCTTTAAAGCAATATCTCTTAATAGTCTAAAAATATACCCTGGCTAGTGGCTTTTATCTTTTAACATATATTTTTCCTTCTAGTGCCATACAATTCTTATCGCTTCTGGAGTGTAACGATCATTAATCAGAGAAAACAAAATCCCTTGTAATCTTCTAAATCTAATAGACACACTCTACTTTGATTTGATCAATCTTTGATTATATCTAACACTCTTCACATCTTTCAAAGCTTATCATAAGATGTAAGACATTACATTAGAGGAACAAGATAGGTTATTCACATATAGATATTTATATCCGATTCACAAAGCAAACAAAGGTATTGTTTCTAAGTTGGGGTGAAATATATTATATTTGAACACAAAAGGAGAAGGAGAGAAAGAGAAAGAGAGAAACTTCCTGAGGTACCAGGAAGTTTGACCTCTGGAACTTTCAGGTTTTTGGATCACCAGTCAGGCTATTCCTCACTGGTTTAAACCTACATTTTGTTTCTCCGCTTTTCTGGTTCTTAATTAACACATAGAAGACAACGAGATACTCTGCACTGGAAAGAGGGCATTTACACTTGTCTATTGCCTGGCAGACGTTCTCCTTGGCTAGACCAAGAGAGATGGAATTCTCATCCATAAGTAAAATTATGGAAGTCCTTAGTTTAAAAAACTAACAATAGCTGGAAAATTCCTTATAAGCATCAGAGCTTTTCTTTCCTAAGAATTTTGTTTTATAGTTTTATCTTGATTAATGCTGCCCAGACAAGATGTGAGACAGGTCTACTGACTCTCATTATCTTTAGCGTTGAGAGGAACCTAAGGATTAGATTATGCATATGGGTGATTGACACAGATAGTTAAAAGGGCAGAGAGATAGAGAACTTTAGTTGTCAACCACATATATTCAAGCCATATTTTAATGCTTATCCACCTTAAAGCTATTTTAAAAATATTCAGTGACCTAATCAAGGTGAACAAACAACACCATGTGATGTAGGTGACCAACCAAATACAACCAATAATGAAGAATCAAAGCAAACAGTTTGTAAACAAACAAAATTTAAAAGGAATGGAGGCAAAAGTAAAGGCAGATAGGGAAGCAGAAAGATGAGTAACATCTCTATATATGGTGTGCTGTTGGGCGCATGCTTATGTTAATAAGACTGTGTCAGACATGGTTATGGCAACAACTGAGAGAAGTAGAAAAATAAAGCTGAGCACTTTCCATATGATATAAGCACTGCATGTACACAAATATTTTATTAATCAGTTTTACAAATCACCTAACAATTTAAGAATGGAATTGCCGGTACCTGTATTAAAAGTTGGTCCTGAGGCACAACACACATTGAAAAAACTGACATGAGTCTAAGTGATTGAATCTGACAGCATTTATCTTATGGCCCTGTACGTAGTGTCTCTTCCTTAGCTGTAGTGATCTCTCATAGGTCATGATAATGACTGAGCACAGACACATACTGCAAGCTCAGACTTTGAACCTTTGTAATGTCTCACTGATTTAGAACCAATGGCATGATTAGTTAAAGATAAAATAACATACAAAAAGGCCCCTCATTAGTACTTAGCAATACAAGTGATATGGATGTTGATTAAAATCAATTATGATTTACATAACTAATTTGCTTACAATGAAACTCCTGTACTCATTCTGTTTGTCTGCCTTCAAATGTTATAGATCCATTCATTAGATATGTCAAACCCCCTTTTGTCCTACAAACAACATAATTAAGGGTGATGGCAATTCTTTAGTCAAGTGAATGTGGGCCTCTCTCTAACTGTTTCTTTGGAGCAGCAGCCTGAAAGCAGAACTGTATACTAAAATGTTCTTTTTGGGGGGAACTAAGGTGAAGCATTGAAATCAGGGATGAGGATTCCAAGTGATCCTGGGACTTATAAGGAGTGAATACAGTGAAGTGAAAGCTGATTGAAACAAAGTTTGTAAAATTGATTGTCAAATTTTATTTAATTTATGTATTATTTTTATTCAGAAGATACATAGGCAACAATATGTGGTGAAAGTTTCAATAACTCCAAAATGTCCATTCCTTTGATTCTATTCTCCCTGGGTAATCTCTAAAACAGGATGACAATTTATTAAGTTAATTGGTTTAAAATTTGGAAATAGTTCTCATCTATCCAGCACACAAATAAAATGCATGAACACCAAGAGACGCATTTGCTTTTAGTTTAACAGCACTGTAGACAAATCAGCAGAACAGAAGCATTCTCTGGCATTTAAACACATTTAATCCTTTTGTTGTCTCTGCACATACATGCAGTCTGCCCTTGAAATCTCTTTGGTATGGGAAAACTTCCCCAATGTTATTAGAAAGAAACCACTCATTAATTTCTGCAAAAAGTAGAGTAATGTCTATTGATTGGGGAATTAAACAGAGCCTTAAACTGAAGTGTATATTAAAAATGCTAAATGATGACAGAATTCCTATCAATTTAAGCATTTAATGGAATCAAAGTAAAGTAGAAATATCCAGTGCCTCTGGCCATGGCAGAATTAGAGGGTCTTAATGTGGTAGAGGTTTAAGCGTGTGTTTATGATACCAAAGTCAATGGATCGACTCTCTATGTGTAAAATTGAGCATGTATGTAAATCCGCACAGGATCAGGGCCTAAACATAGCCCATTTAACCATACTATGGTATGGGATCAAATTCATCACTCCTGACTCAGTCATTTCAAAGGGCATTTTAAATGACTATTCTATTTCATTCTGTTTAGGTTCTTATGCCACACTCATCCCCATGGTAAGTGTAAAAGGGGTTCTGACAGAAGCGGGTGAAATTGATTAAACAGTTTCATAAAAACTCATGCAAAATTTGTTACTAAGCCATTTTGTATGATGTTACAGCCTCAAAGCGTCAATTCTTTGGGCAATCACAGAAGACTGAATATTTTTACCGTATGCTGTGCAAATATGCAAAAATACCCTTTTCCTTACATTTTTTTAGATTAACATTTTGTAAAAGTGGAAGAGCTGTATCCTCCTACCCAAAAGAGCCACATATATATGGTCATATAACTTAAGCATAGGGAAGGGATCCAGGAGACTAGATTTCCATTTTTACCCATGACTTGGTTCAACAGTTATCTCTATTTATATTACAGTAGTACTGTGCTCACAGCATGTAGGACTAGCTATTTTCTTGATCTGTCACAGCTGCACACAGAGAACTAAAGGGCAGTGAAACACACTCTCCCCTACACAGCTGCATTAGGATTGTTCAACTGGAGCTTCAGGTCCCCTGAACAATGCAGCCCTTGCACTCTGGATGCTACCCACTGTAAGAAAATGGGCAAGAAGGGGACAGAAGCCGACAGAAAGAGAGAGGAGACTTGTCTTTCTTCCCCTCCCCTCACCCTAACATATGCCAGTCAGTGGAGCTGGCTCAGCATGAAGTGGGATGTAAGGTGCACGCTTTTTTCTGGTACGTACCTGGCATCAGCAGTTCACAGCTCATTCTATGCCAGTATTCTAGATTCTGTTTCTGGAATTATTGTTTGGTTTACTGCATTCTCCAGCCATTCATTCTGTTTGAGCACTGGCATTTCTTTTTTACCTTCAGACTGTGTGTTTTATAAAAATGAACACAACTCCAGGGGACAAAAAAACCTTTGACCTTCCTATTGCATCTAGTCATCCTGTGACCCTTACATATTGCATGTATTATCATAAAACAATGCAGCAGCTATGACAATAAGACTCAGTCCAGAAAAGACTGCAGACCACTGAGAGAGACTTTTTGTTCGTTTGTTTGTTATGAAGCTATTCTTAGTTCTCCTGACACATGCACACAATGAGTTTGTCTGGACTGCTGTTTCAACCTGGGCTGATGGCAAAAAGCCCAGACAAACCATATGTTTCATTAGAATAATAAATGATGTCAGAGAGTTGTTGTTTCTGGTACTAATACCAGTGCAGCTGCTTCTGTGAGTGTGGTGTTGACTCTGGATGTTACTCTCCCTAGCTGCATGGGGCAATACCCTGTAACTGCCTGGGAGGGGTCTAGCTGCAAACATACCTTCGTAGCACTTTTCAAACTCTGCTTTGTGTATCTGTATGAGCACTCGCGCATGTGTGTATAATCTTGACCATCTGTCACTCATCCCTGGCTCTCACCATGTGTCTCTTCTGCCTCATAGTACCTGTCCTCCTTTTCATTCCTCCTTCCTCTCCCCCACTAGCTTCATTTCCCCTGCCTTGTCACCTTCACCACTTTACAGTTCCCACCAGCCCCACCTGCTCCTTCCCCTCTGTACCAGTATCAGTCTAAGTCCTTTATCCACTTCCTCCTTCTCACTTCCAGTGACATTTGCCCCGACTCTCACCTCCCTCCATACAAAATCTCTCTGCCTCTCACAACCTTCCCCACCATCACCTCTGCCCCTCTTGTGTCACCGTTTCTAACCTCCCATTCATCCTTATTCCATTCTCCCACTGGGAATAAGAAAGAGGGGCATGGTGAGGATTTCTTTATACCTTAGCTTGATTGCCTCTTCTTTTCTTTAGTCAGATTTATTATTTTTCCTGTGTAATAAAGACTATGCAATTCTTAATATTGCTGTTATAATGTGTTCATAATAATATTAAGTACTGGCCTGAGATGCAGAGGAATAATTGGTTCTTCTTTACACAACAATACATAGGAGCCTCCTAAGAGATTTTAACTCTCTGATACAAGGACACACCAGATATTCCAGACTGAATATAAAAGTTCTTCTGTGAAAAAATTGCCTTGATAGTATAATAAAATATTGTTTGAATCCCATTTTTTACTGCTGCCATGTCTCTCTGTCCTGCCCCACACCAAACTGACATAGGAATTCAAAATCTTTCCCTACCTTATTTGCATCTGATATCTACATCAGCAGTTGCACAGGAAATGAAACTGGATTTCACTAACTGGATGGAGGCAATGAGAACAACTGCTAAATAATCCTGGTCTCCCAAGAACAAATATCCTCTTCTAGGCTTTTTCATCAGAGATAGAAATCTTTCAAGAGATTCATCACAAAAGTCTTAAAATATATATTATTCATATTTATAAAGGGTCTTCCAAGGTTCCTTTCATACTATTGAAAGGCATCTCTGTGCCTTCCTCCATTATGCCTTTTAGACCTGTATGAGATCCTTTTAACCAATGGGCAAAAGGCTCCTACCCTCTCCTCCTTCAAGTCCCTTCTGAAAACATACTTTTTCCAAGACACCTGCAAACCCTAAACCTCTCCTCCAAACATTTTACCAAATGGTAAATATCACCAAAAATATAAAACAACCGTGCTTCCCTCCCCCCCCCCCCCCCCAAAAAAAAAAAAAAAGCCAGACAAACTGTGGAACTAACAAAATGACTGTTTAAATATCACTGCCCATTCACCCCCTGCTCTTCATATACTTCTTGATTAGACAGCAAACTCTTTGGGACCATGTCTTTTTACTTTCTGTACAGTACCTATCTAGCACACTTTTCATGGTATGTAAATAAAATAAATCAGTTAAACTGGTTTATTTATGTGAAGTCCTAGTGAGTACTCACATTTACTTAGCTTGTTCATATTTTTAATATCATTAAGGCCTTCCAATCGCTGACCTGGCTGTTTGATGTTGGGATGCCCTCTGTGAGACCCAGGTCTCTTACCTCTCAGCAAGGAGCAGAATAGACCCGAGCTTCTGCTCCAGCCAATCCAAGATGTGGAAAAATGAGGAAAGCTCAGTTTCTGTTAGTCTATCCATTTTTAAAGCCCACTAGGCAGATGCAGCTCTGCAAGCCACGTAAGCATCAGTGGATCCTACCTGAGATTTCCTGATGATTTTGTGTGCCTCAACATTTATGTGACCAACTTGTCATTGCTTAAAGAGCCCAGATTTTCAGAAAGTGCTAAGCTCTTGACATAAGAAAATTAGAACCTGCTCAGCTGGCTATCCAAAAACTGAGGTATCCAGAATCACTAGTTAGCTTTAAAATCTCAGCCTGCCAGGGACTAAATCCTTAAAGCATGGCTTGAAAAATGTACTACTTAATTTCCAGACTAAAACACAAAATAAAATGGAGGGCTGGCACTATAAATCAGAATCCCTCATCTGAAAAACAAAAACAAGGAATAATTATATATCTTCTGCACTTCAAGTACTTTCTGAAGGCACATAATAGGTTCCGCCTCTCTTGCCATTTCTCATTATTTTCCTCATAAAGCTCAACCATCTCCCTAGACAGTTACTCATGTCTAGTCTTTGTAAAAGAATATTGTTTAGAGTACTTTAAAGGGCCCAATCCACCAAACCTTCCAGAGTCAGGTCGTCTATTGGCTTCAAATGAGGAGGGCTAAGTGAACTGGATCCAAAATTTGTTCACTCATGAGATGGGCTAATACTGGAACCTTGAATCTAAACACAGGGCCATTCTCAGACTTGAACATGCCCCTGTGGTTTTGATTTTTATCTTGGTCAGAGCTGAAACAGGAAGAAGCCAGTTTTCTATCCCTGGTTCAATAGCAGCAGAAATCTAACATAAATAACTGTCCTCTTGAATTTTCCAAAATTCAAGATGCTGGAAAACTCATAAGAGCAGCTGACTGTACAATAACTGCATTCTAAATGTTGAGAGCATTCCCCACTCAGAGGTAGGGATCAGATGGCTTTTTTTTTTTAACACTGCGTGTTAGTAATAGTATTAGAACTCCAGAAGGGAGAAAGACTCCCAAAAGGTTTAATAGAGAAGAATAATCTAAAAAAGAAAAAAGAAAACAAGACCCTTTAGGAAGCTCATGACAAGAAGAAAAATGAGAGCAGACAATAAGGTCACAAGAAAGATGTGAGTTATGAATGACTGTGCTTGTCCCCTGGAACACTGTCATTCAGTAGGCTCATAACAATTCAATACAAACAGCTCAGTAGCACTTTATAACAGCATTACAGACAGTAACTCAACTCAGCTTTGACATGCTATTCTATTCTGGGGAAAGACAAGCACTATATATAATTTGGTAAGGGTATGTAAATCAAAATAAGGCATTAAATTTAATTTTGTTAATCATGTACAAATACCACAAGTATAGCAATAGCTGTACAGTGTATGCAGCTGTCCCTTTGAAAATTTGTCCCTTTTATTTAATGAATCCACCAACAGGGACCTAGACCATAGATATCTAGACCATAGATATCTAAGTAATCTATTGAAAATTACTGTTAAGTATCTAAAACTGGAGCTCTGCATCAAACAGATAAACCAGTCCACGTTCAAGTCCAAAAGTATTTTCATTTGGAAGAACTGCAAGACAGACAAAGAGAAATAATTTCGATAAATGTGAAAGCTTTAAAGGCTGAACATTATATTTACTTTCACCAAGCAGGCCAAAAGAGTTTAAAATATTCAGTAAATGTATATGGGAAAAATATATTTTAAGCAGATATCAATAAAACTGCAACAATCTCAATGGTGCCCATTCCAAAGCAGGAGGAATGTAAGAAATCAACCACAGGGAAGAGAGGATCACTTTAGATTTGATCCTACAAAGTGCTGAGTGCCCTCAGTTCCAGTGCCATTAATGGGAATTCAGGATGCTCGTCACTGAGCCAGACTGAGTAGATTAGAAATAAATTTGCCTCAAAGTCTGGTAATTTTTTAAGGCAGGATCCACAAATGCCATCTCGCTCTACCTTGCCCTAAATAAAAGCATTTGTAAAACCCTAACAAATATTAAGCCAGAGTCACAGAGCTAAACTTTCAAAAGGTATTTTGCCCAAGCACAGTGCATCATGCCCACAGACATTGGCTTGTGTGAAAATTTGGCTCAATTTTCAAGCTAACTTACAAACAACATGGAATTGCATTTTCAAAATATATATATAAAAATGAGGAGAACATGAATGAAAAAACTCTGAAGTTTCAGCTCCTTCTGGGCCTTTATTAGGAAACATGCACGTATTGTTCTCAGCAGGTTTCTATAATCAGAGTGAACGACACTACCCGTCCATCCCCTTCGTTTTCTATTTTGTGCAAATCAATGAGGTCATTTGCACTCCCTGAAAGTTCTGCCGCTGCCCCCAAATTTCTGCTTTCAAAATTATTAGCATCATACTAAATATGTTTATATTTTCAGTAAAGAATATATACTCTAAAGATATATTTTAGTAAAGAAAATAGGAATATAATGCTACCTATTGCTTCCTTAAACATGCCAGTTCTGATCGCTGGAATCTCCTGCAGTATCTCAAGGCTTCTGCTGCCTCACACTGTAATGGGTGTTAGTACCTGATGTATTTTCTAAGAGCCAAATGCTGAGGTCCTTACTTGGTCCTTGACTGACAGACAGACCTCATGATTTGGCTCTAAGCAAGTAGGCATTTTCAGGAATGTTACCTAAGCTGGCTATCCCCAGAAGTTAAGACAAATTTACAGTTTAGGGTGGATTCTAGGGACAGTGACTGCACAGATTGTCATCAGGTACTGGATTATTCCATGCATATTAATCTCTAATATATTGCCAACGTTTCATATATAGTTCAGCCCTCTTTTAGTGGAGGTTAATGGGCATGTGTTAACTGATACATGATTCCCTCTGAAGAAGTATTTCCTGGTTTGCAAGCATCAGGGATGCACATACTTTTTCCTGTGTCTTGTCTGAACTCCCAAACTTGTTAGACTTTCATTAAAGGCAGTTTTCATCTAAAGACAATAAAACACTTCTCTCTTCAGATTATATCTTTATACATTTCCCTGAAATATCTGCCATCAAGTGCTTATCAGCATGTTTGGGCTCTCAGACACTTTCATACCAGGCATTATGCTTACCACTTCAGTTGGGCTAACACCATAGCTCTTCATTGTAAATTCTCATTCAATATGCGCTATGCATTGTTTATCAGCTTTGTATCCTCAGACTGAATGACAGTCATCTTATTCCCGCATATGAAAACTCTTATCATTTGCCTCTCTAGCAGTATTATTTTAAAACTCTCCTCAGTGTGCCTTTCCTTTCTCAAGTAGTTTAATGGATACAATTTTGATTGCTTGGATTTCATTTCTGAGATTAGTTCTGCTAATACTAAATAACCATTAACATCAAAGCCATTTTTAATGGGATCATTTGAATTTCAGGCAGTATAATTGAATTTTGTCTCAAATGTTGTCACACTTTTGATTTAATCATTTTTACAGGTTTCCACAGTTTTCTTTGATTTAAAAGTCTCAGGGCACCCGTACCTTTGTGGAATTCCAGAACTAGCATTTGTGACAATCATTGCTATAAAAATACTTAGGCAGATTTAAGAAAGCTGTACAGCCTTTGACTATTAGAACTACCTGTAGCATTATGCATCCTAATCATCTCCTGGACATTGTGGAATTCTAGATTCCTAGGTTCACCTGGAAAAAATAAAATCAAACTCCTAGTTCATCCACTGTTTGACTAAACTTATACACAGAAATGTACAGTAACACATACAGCACAACACCCTGTGAAATACAATTAGCAAGATGCTTGCAACAACAAGATAAACTCAAACCTGTCATGTTCCTCTTCACATATGTCTTGCTAACTGGACACGGTTTCTGAAAGTGTGACAAACACAAAACAATACTGCCTGTAGAATCGCTCCTTTTAAGAAAGCTGTATTTTACTAGTATTTCTGTCCTTAACTCATGCACTTCCACACTTTTCCTGTAAACACAAAAACCTTGATATCAGTATTGATAACGCTACCGCCCATTTCATTTAAGAGCTTCATTTTAGCTCATTATCGCTTTTTTTGTTTGAGCATCAGCAGCCTCTGCCAACTACTGAATTATGGGCAGAGAGAAAGGAATCAAATTATTCTTTCAAACTACTAGTACGTAGGTGCCAGGAAGAGGAAAATTGCATTAGACTAGCAATGAGTGACTATCCAGTAATGGGGTCTTACCAAACTGCATTATGTAAATGATCTTGTTAGCTTCCTTTGTGGCAAGTGAAGCTTGAAAATAAAGCTGTTGGTGGCTTAAAGAGCTGAAGGAGCTTAACTGGGTCCAGAAAATGCAACGTTTCTGACACCTAATCAATGGCCCATAAAAAGTAAATGGCAATATTAGATAAAGCTCAGATAAGCATCCAGCAGTTGGGATATTTATCAATTGCCTAATGGAACTATGACTCCAAGTCTTCCGCCATCTGGACCGAACCAGGCAGATCTTCTTTTGGGAAAGGAGGATAGCTACTTTTGGAGGTGGCCTGTTCCCCACTCTGGACAGAGACACTTTTTAGGGAGAAGTTTCATAGCCGCCAAAGCCCCTTTGGTGTGGCCAGGAAGCTTGCTTTCCTATGCGGGTATAACCCCTTGCCCAGCTGTCCTGCTTTCCTCCCCCAAGGCCTCCTTCAGGGTGTAGCTAATGGTCCTACTGGCCCTCTGAGGGAGTAGATAGCTGTGAGAGGGACCCAGTGATTCCTCAATCCCTTTTCCATTTAGAAGCACCTGGAACATCACCAAAGTTTACACCCCCACCACACACAACTGAAAAGTCTTGCAGCCCAAGAGATTCCTGGGTCCCTCATTTCCCACAAGAGGCACAAATCTCTCAGGGCTAGATTTTCTGAATTACACCCAGCCCTGCAATGGGGTTGGTGTGGAGCGGCATTCCTCCAAGAGGAATGGTCCCTCTCTGAGCTTTGCAGTGCTCAGAGGGACAGAGCTGGTGGCACCTTCTTTTCACATGGTGTAATCTTCCTGCTTGGACTTTGGGCCTGCTCCATGGGTCAGGATGGGGGAATGAGGGTCATGGCCCTGGGCTCCTCCTTGCTCCTTTTAGACCAAAGTAAGAGTAGGAGCATGTCCTCCCTCGAGCAAGGTACTGAAAATGTGACAGGCCCTTGCACAAGGAGGGGAGGATCCTTACGTGATTCCTCCCCTCCCTCCCCCCCATCTGCATAACAGTCAGGTTATAATCCAGCCTCAGCAAGAGAAGGAGAGAGAAAATCATAAACAGTAGCAAGTGATTAATGCACCTCTCAGCAAAAGGCTGATAAAAAGTAGCACCATAACAACACTCTTTAAAGGCTAATAATTAGTGTTGGTTTTCCATTACTTGGCATTACTTAACAGCCACTTAAATAGCAGGTTCCCACCTCCTTTGGAAAGCAACTGGCTGTTGGCAGGCGACAGAGTGAAAGGAGACTGTCCTTCAACAGCCATTTAATAATGTTATTAAAGACACTCACAATACCTTGAACACCTAAACAAAAATCAATAGCTTTTGTTCATTCACTAGGAATTTGACTTATGGCTCCCTCCTCTCATCTCCACTGCCTCGTTGTGCTTCTTCAGCCACCATACTCCAACTTTTGTTTCCAAATCCCAGCTGAACTCAATCTAGTGGCATGTGGTATATTTGGCAAACTTGTGCTTATGTCCAATGTTGGCTAAAACTCTTTGCTGAGGAACAAAGTCCTTGAATGTTCTATTCTGTGGTAAGCTGAATGGTCTATTTAATTCTCTCCACTGCCCCACAGTGATTGCTATTTAATTCTCTCCACTGCCCCACTCCTGATTGCTAGCATGGGCTGAGATGATCCTGATTTGACAAAACTAACTGCTTGCCATCCAATTGGTTTCTCATTTATATTTCTGATCCCTACATCACCTGGGTTTCCTTTTGTCTTTACAATAAAATACATTCCTGTGCTCTGATGTACAGCACATTAATACGACATGATCATCATATTTAATCACTGTTCTTTTCGCTAGTGGTTACAAAATTAATTCCACTAGCTCTGAATCACAGAATTAAACTGTGACATTAAGTGTGAAACCTCGCTTAGCTCTTTGAATGTAAAGATTTGCTCAGTGAAGAATTACAAACTTGTAAAAATAAAGGTCCCACAGTAAAGCTAATGCAGTTAAATACAGCATTTATACGCTTGACTTTTGTTTGTTTTAATCAACTTTTTTGTTTAGGTTGTGGCCTCAGGCACCGCTTTGACACTGTTCTTTCGTCTCAGTGATCACAGAGGGTGTTTTGGGCCACTTGCACATCTTTTCCGAAGGCTCTTTTGTGCTGGGTTCTACAAGTTTCTTTTCTATCACTGCTCCTGTTCAACCTACACATGAGGCTAAAAGGCATGACTTCAAGATAATTTGCACTGTCATGCCATCAGGATGCAGATGATGTACATCTATAGGTGGCCTTTTCATCAGACCCAAGTAGGACATAGCCCTAGGGTGACGCTTAGTTCAGGCAAGGCAGAGGCGATGTTACTGGGTTGGGATCTTTTGGGTATGGCGAGGTGGTTATTGTCCCTATACTGAAGAGTGCTGTAGTTGGGGTTTTTTGGTTTTTTTTTTTTTTAACTGTTTTCGGTTGTGACTGCTCCTGGAAACTTAGATGCAAAAGGTCTTTTTGGCCACTCCGTCTAGTAAGGTGATTGATTGTGACATTTTCCTTTGGATCTGGTCCTCAGTACAGCTCTTGGGGCTTTTAGATTGGATTACTGCAGTGAGCTCTACACGGGACTACCACTGACCACTATTTGGAACTAGCTGATGCACAACGAAGCTTCACACCTGCTTGGAGGTGTCAGGCACAGAGAGTATATGGCACCAGTTCAACAGCTGCACTTGTTACTCCTTCCCTGTTTGGTAACTTGGATAAACTAGGACACGTTCTAAAATTTCCTGTATTTCAATGTCTAAGAGCAGAGTGTTCTCAGTGGAAGGTCCTCAGCTCTTTAACTAATTTCCCTCCTAGGGGCTAATACAGCAAGCATTTGTTGATCTGTGTAATTTTCCCATCATCACATTTCTCATTACTGAGTCTTCATCATTATTTGGAGAAAGAGATGGAGTCGTTCTGTCTGAGAGATTCATGCATTTCATGCTTCATATGGCAATGCTGTATGGCCAGTTGTTGGCAGCCCATTGGGCCTGATTCTAAGTTACCCTGATCCCGTGCCTGGGGACAAAGGTAGATTTCAAACATCTTTGCTTTCTCTGTATTCTCGGGACACACAGGGGCCTGACTAATACCTGATATGAGGTACAGCAGTCTCAATTTTGTTTTAATTCATGTTCTGCTTCCCAAGGCTCCCTCTGGGCCCCGGGAAGCACAGAACAGATGTACTATAATACACTCCAGCTATGGTCCCAATATAGCAGACTGGGAGCAGGACCAGTATAGATTCCTTTCACTAGTTCTATACTAGCCAAGGAGGCCCTGTGTGTATTCACAAGAGGAGAGTCCTGCCCATATAAAGCCATGTAATGCTTTCAAATCAGCTTAAGGGGAACTTTCCATAGCTGAGAATGAGGTCTGTTGTTTTCAAAGTTGCGCCTTTATCTGTCTCATTATTTTAATAGTCATGCAGTGGTGAGTGGTGGATGTTAACACATTTTTTGGAAGACTGAAAGTATAGTACTTTTCATGTGAGGGGAATGAGGAGACACCTGCTCCATTACCACATCAGACACCTTCTTGCCCCAGTACATCCTTCTACAGACCTCCTGAAGTGCTTGTTGTCACTTTTTCAGGGTAACTGTATCTGTATTCCCCCTCCATGGTTCCTTGGGGGCACCCACTTAAGGTTTCCAACTCCCAGCTGTCATCTATTTTGTGTGGAGACACATCTCTCTCTCTCTCTCCTGACTGGGGTTAGGGAAGAGAGGATTTGTAGATTCATAGATTCTAAGACCAGAAGGGACCAATGTAATCACCTTGTTTGATCTCCTATATAGAACCACCCATAGAATTTCCCCAAAATAATTCATAGCTTATCTTTAAGAATATCTATTACATCATGTCTTTTAATAAAATATCCACTCTCTTCTTCTTTTCCTTTGTGCCTCTTTTCCTGGTGAGGGTTGCGGAAACAAGATGAAGAGTAGGGAGGATCAGACCTCCCTTTCTTCTGCAACAGGTTCCAGCTTCTCCTGGGATATTCCCAGGTGTTCCCAAGCTAACCAGGAGATATAATCCCTCCAGCATGTCCTTGGTCAGCCTCAGGGCCTCCTCCCAATGGGATGTGCTCAATATAGTTCCAAAGGAACTACCAGGGGGCATCCTTATCAGGTTCCCCAACTACCTCAGCTAACTCCTCTTGATCCAGAGGAATAGCAGCTCTACGCCAAGGCTTTCCCAAACCCCTCACCCTATCTCAGAGAGTCAACCCTGTCACTCTGCAGAGAAACCTCATTTCCACCGCTTCTATCTGCCATCTTGTCCTTTCGGTCATTAAAACATCCAATCTTGATTTTAAAATTGTCGGTGATGGAGAGTCCACCATGATCCTTGGAAAATTTTTCCAATGGATAATTAGTCTCACTATTAAAAGTGTATGCCTTTTTCCAGTCTGAATATGTCTAGATTCAACTTCTAGCCATTGGAACGTGTTATATCTTTTTCTGCTAGATTGAAGATCCCATATGAAATATTTGTTCAACATGAAGGTACTCACAGACTGTAATCAAGTCACCCATTAACCTTCTCTTTGTTAAGCTAAATAGATTGAGTTCCTTGAGTCTATCACTATAAGGCATGTTTTTTAATCCTTTAATCATTTTGGGGGATCTTCTCTGAATCTTCTCTAATTTATCAACATCTTTCTTGAATTGTGGGCACCAGATACTACTATTCCAGTAGTGGTTGCACCAGCACCAAATACAGAGTGAGTTATAATATCCTCTCCTCTCCTATTTGAGATTTCCCTGTTTATGCATCCCAGGATTTCATTAAGTCTTTTGGGAATAGTGTCACACCAGGAGCTCGTGTTCAGCTGATTCTGCCACCCACTGCCTAAGTATGGCCTACATTCTTTGTTCCCAGATGTATACATTTACATTAGGCCATACTAAAACACCTATTGTTTGCTTGCATTACATTACCCTCTTAGTTCTTTATTAATGAGTCCCGTATCCGCTGCTCCATTATCTTGCTTGGGATCGATGTCAGGCTGACAGGCCTATAATTACCCAGGTCATCCTGTTTACCCTTTTTAAAAATTGACACATTAGTTTTCTTCCAGTCTTCTGGAACTTCCCCAGTGCTCCCAGACTTATTGAAAATCAACATTAATGGGACGAGGAATGGCATGCTACATCCAGAATGGTATTACCTGTTTCCAAGTCATTGATAACTCAGAAGAAACTGATCTTGAATACTTATGGATCAATATCTTAACAAATAAAGCACAACATACTGGGTAATTATATGCCTTTTCCTAACAGATACAAAGGAACTGATCACAGAACTAAAATTTAATAGTAGCTTAGGTACACGTGATCATGATTTGATCACATTTATGATGTGCAAACAGAATAAAATCCAGATCAGTAATATATATACTGGGTGCTTTAATCGGGCCAATTGCACACAGCTGAAAACAATAATGAGCCAAATCAGCTGGGAGAAAAATTTTAATCAGAAAAATGTGAATGATAATTGGGAATAATTTAAGAACACCTTATTAGATGGCCCCGAAGGCACAATCAAGGAACGAGACTATAGTGGTTAAAAAATCAACCTGATTTAGAGGAGAAGTGAAGGCAGCTGTAAAAATAAAAAATGGAAGAAAAGGGGAAGCTGATAGTAATGAATAAAAATCAAAAGATAGGAATTGTAGAAAATTGATAAGAGAAGGCAAGGGGCGCAAGGAGAAATCTATGTCCAGCAGAGTTAAGGACAATAAGAAGGAAATAAAAAATATATATTTGGAACAAAAAGAATCCTGATAATGGTATTGTTCCATTACTAGATGGAAATTGTGATGGGGTTCCACTCACCATGCTAGCAATTCCTTCTGGTTGTCTTGGGGATTAACTCTGCAAGCTGGTACACCCTCTCCCAATAGTGCCTTGCCCGCTGTCACTTCTGCCCCATGACACATGTCACTCCTAGGACCATGGTATCCTCTTCATGACTGTCCTCCACTTCCCTAGTGCCAACTGGGGCGACCTGGGCCCACCCACTTCTCCGGGTCCTGGCCCAGGGACCCCGTAGATGACAGCCACATGCTGCCTCCCCTGCAACTCCTCAGTCCCTTTCCCTGGGCCACTTTCCCACAGACCCAGCACTTTCTTCGTCTTTGCCTCCGGGCCTCAACCTGCAAATCCCAGCAGCTAGCCAAGAGCTTGATCTAGCTCCACTGGTCTCTACTAGCAGTGCTGCTCTCTCCAAGTTGCTAGCTACTTTCTCTTCCCATTCCACTAATATCTCTGGAGGATGTTAAACAGAAGCTACTAAAGTTACACATTTATAAATCAGCAGGTCAAGATAACTTGTATCCAAGAGTTTTAAAAGAGCTGGCTGAGAAGCTTACAAGTTTAAGGCTGCAGAGATCCCTGCCTCACACTGTAATATCCCCAGCAAGCCTTTCTGCCTAAACTAAAGGACGGAACCTATGCTTTGATTTGTCCCCAAGGGCCAAGAGCAGCAGTTACAAGTTAGCACACAGCTAAGCAAGCACATTTATTCTTCAGGTAAAAAGCCTTACAGAGAAAACATATTAAAAACAATAAAAGAACCTGCATGTATGCTAAAAGCTGACAAGAGGTCACCCCCTACTCCATCATAGGGTTCTGGTAGGTGTTAGTCCTTCAAAACCCACAACAAGGTTTGCCCCCTTGGTTACAAGTTCATAGTTTTTAGATCAGGAATCAGACCATAACTGGACTGTTCAGCTTTAAACAGCTCTATTTTTTAATCTCCATTCTCCAGGAACACATAATCACTATTCAGTGGCTATCTCCTCAGAGTATAGCTTCAAAAAGCTGGATTTTTGCATAATCAGGATTGTGGAATTTCCATTAATCACCTCCCAGGAATTCCCTGGGAAATGCACTTAACATTTACTGTCCCAAAAGTCCATGCTTGTCTGGCACATTTCAATAGTCATTTGAACTCCACACATTTCCCAGGTCTCACATTAGTCACACTTCTTTCCTGTGGGTCTTAGGAGGTGTGCATGCCTGTACTATGCTGGCTAAAGAGGTAGAAGGACAGTGGAGAAGGGAGCATTGGAGAAAGACGTGAAGAGTTAAAGCATGGGAACAGCAAAGGTGGCCATTCCAGGCCTCCTGAAGATCTTTGTAGATATAAGGCCAAAAGGGACTGTTGTGATCATGTAGTCTGAACTCCTGCAAAACACAGGCCATAAGACTTTCCTGAATAATTCCTGTTTGAATCACATCATATATTTTAGAAAAAACATCTTATTTTGATTTAAGCAATTCCAGTGATGGAG
Organism: Emydura macquarii macquarii; assembly: GCF_026122565.2. Classification (NCBI taxonomy): domain Eukaryota; kingdom Metazoa; phylum Chordata; order Testudines; family Chelidae; genus Emydura; species Emydura macquarii. The sequence goes on along the minus strand of NW_027132559.1, from coordinate 39,076,871 downwards.
AATCCACTACAACCCTTGGTAAACTGTTCCAATGATTAATTACCATCACAGTTAAGAAATTGTACCTTGTTACTAGTCTGAATTTGTCTAGCTCCAACTTCCAGCCATTAGATCTTTTATGCCTTTGTCTCCTAGATTGAAAATCCCTCTATTATCATATTTCTGTTCTCCATGAGACTTTTAGACTGTGATCTAGTCACCCCTAAATCATCTCTTTGTTAAACTAAACAGATGGAACTCCTAAAAGATCACCCCTCTACCAGTCTTAAGACATTTGCTGGAAGCCTGCAAGACTTACTAGGTTTGTTGGAGGCCTTCATCTTCCACACATTAACAGGCTTATCTAAGACCCTTTCCACACCCACTGTAGTTTGATTAGATTAATCAGATTCTGACCAGTCCAAATACGATTGTTGACCTCCTGACATATTATGGGGCATCTTTAAGGAGAGACAGATGATCCTATTTAGGTTCCTCAAGTGGCTGCCAATACCATTGTAGCTTGATATGGACTAACAAGCTTTCTGTGACATGAAGGAGGTAGTGCTGAAGGAGGAGAAGGTAGACTGGGTTTGCTTGGCTCCTTAAAATAATCCTATGGCTCACAGTGTGGTGTGGTTGGAGGGCCCCCATCATCCTCCTAAGTCTCATGGGAGGAGGACCCTATTAGCTACTTACAACTTTCAAGGGTATGGCTGGAGAGACACATAACAAGCCTCCTATGGCTTTCAGAGAGCCTCCTAACAAGTGAAAGACATGGGGAGTTCTTCCCAAAGGACACTTACCCACAAGAATCCCTTCTCCTGTGCATCCCCTGAGGTTTGCAAGAGTGGTGCTTTGCTTATGTAGAACCCCAAGAGATCCAGATGAAGGGAGATGAGAATGGCGCCTACCCTAACAATCCCTCTGATCTCCTCAGTATCTGATTCACTAAAAGAAACTATAAGCTCAAAGATTTCCCCAAAGTGAATTTCAAGTGAAATTCACAGTACATTCCCAAATATCATGGGGAACATGGATTTTGTTCCAGATTTGGTGACTGTCAGAAGACAGGTACTGGGTTAGATGGACCATTGGTCTGACTCAGTATGGCCATTCTCATGTTCTTATAATTGAGAAGACAGCCTCTCACTTCGATCCCTCCAGCACTCTCCCTTGCAGTCAGAAAGAGCTGAACAGGGTACAGCATGCGCAGAAACAGCAAGGCGGCAAACTCCCCGGCAGTTGGGCTCCTGCAGGCCACCCAGGGAGCATGGTGTAGGCCACACTGAAGAGTGAGCCATGCAGCTCGGTGCTGCATCAGCCAGAGCCAGAGCTATGACATCAACCAGGTGAAGAGCAGCTTCATGGCAGAGGTGCAGGGAGGAAGAGGCTTTCACTGGAGGGGTTGCATGCTGACAGTTTGTGGAGCAGGGCCAAGGAAAGGATTTGGATAATGTGGAGATTCAGACAACAGGGCATTGGAGTACTAGGAGTATACTATATATGATTTTAAATTCAAGATTCACACTAGGCTGGCTAGTTGCATAAGTCATCCAATCAGGGAACACAAAAAATGCCATGACTTAAATAACCAATAATGAGCAAATGTACAGCATGCACAACAAACTCTTAGCAATCTGCTGAAGTAATTTGATAATATTTACCTAGAGTTAATAAATTTCTAAAAAGCAGTAATCTACTGGATAGACAATTCACAAACACACAAAAAGGGAAAATAATTAAATATGTTTTGTAATAAATTATTTACCCAGCTCTTCTTGAAACTGAACTATGGACCACAACATAACAGCACCATAAGCCACTAATATATAATATCATATAGCTTTTATACAGTTAGACATTACAACCCTTAAGATTTTCCTAAATATTCCAATACTTCTTTAAAGTAACAAGTTGTATGGCAAGAATTTACATGGACATTCCCATCCAATTACCAGAAAAATAATTTATTTTGCTCTTCTTTAAGGAGCGAGAGAAACAGAAAAAGAGAGAGAGAGATATATTACTCCCAATCAGAGACTCCTGTGTGATTTGACATAGGGGGAATTTCTAGATATATCAATATGCTTTTCTCCACTGCATTTGTATAACTGTTTGTCTCTACAGCCTACGCATATTTATATTAAGAATATGCCCTTTTCCATTTGATTGAATTGCTGTTGGGCTTACAGAGACATAGAACAGATCCTATAGGATGTTAGGAAGTGCTGGGAAGGCTCAGGGGAGTCAAAGCAGTAAGGCTGAAAAAATAACAAGCTCATTATGTAGTCAAAGCTTTGTTAAATGGTTTTTAACCTGTGCTATGAATATCTGCTCAGCACAAAGACATTTTTACAAAGGATGCTTAATCCTATTTCCTTTACATCTGATGGAGAAAATTATAGTTTCTTAAACAGGAAGCAATGGAAATAGAGAGCTGATTTACAATTTTAATGTACAATTCCCAAACATGCTCTACACAGAGAAAGGCTTCTTAGAACGTTACACAGTAAATGTTTTCCTAGGTCAAAACTATGTAAGGAGACCTCCTTCCTGCTTTTCCTGTAGTCAGAAGTTATGTTATGGATGCAGAGATTTGGAGTTTCATAAGCACATGAGTTCTGGATCTTTATCCCATCAGCATAATTCTGAAAAATGTATCCTCTGACATCATTAAAAAACATACTGTAACAAATTATGAGTTAACAGTAATTCCTGCAATCTTCAAGTGTTTCTCAGAAAGGTAATCTGCTTTTCCGAGAAACAGCAGATTTCCTTTTGCAACAGAACCTTTTCTTTTGTGGTTTGGAAGTACTTGGTTGCACTATGTACAGGCAATGGTAGCAACTCCAAAAACAACTATCATTTAAAGTGAAAATATACCAAATGGAATTTGTACTAAATTTCAAGATGTCATATGCAGAGTGTTTCCTGTGAAACACAGTAAAGGAAAGGAAATGCTGCGAATGGCTTTTCTGTTCATTGTAAGATTGGGTGAGGGTCAATCCAAGCTTCACACTTTGATTAGTTGGGTCCCCAGATAAGATGTCAAGGGAACTCTAATGAGACTCCAGCTCTTCTGAAACATTAATCAATGTCTCCAATTCCTCCTGTCCCCTCACCTGGTATATATCCAGTATTTCTCAAAATGGTTCAGTCTGGGCCCCACTTTTGTCATTATTTCCCACAATTTATGCCACAGCCTTTTAGTAATTGTAATCAAAATGGATCCCCTGTCCTCTTAGCAAAGAAAAGTAAGAAACTGGGTAGCATTTTGCAAAGTAACTAATTTCAAGCAATTTTTTTAAACTGGTCAGACTATTGCACATTCAGGGTGATAGATTCTCATCAAAGAAGGTTTAGACAATATCTGTTAGTAAAAGCAGAATGCTTTGCTGACATTTTTTACTGATAAATAGTACAGCCACATCACCGCTCCAACACCAATGATCTTTTTTTTAAAGATCATTAATAGATTTGCCCTCAGCCCATCTCTTGGATCGTCTCTGTTTCTACTCCTTTCCCTACTCCCTCTGCTTTGTCTCACACTAGATTTCTCCCTTTCCCTTCACATAACCTCACCAAGGACGATGAGAGAACTTTTACCCTCTGTGCATGCTGTCATCTGGAATGGTATTTCTGCATTTGTCTGCCTCACTGATGCCAAGAGAGTCTAAATCTTATCAGAAAACGTCACATTGCCCCTTACTACACATCTCTTTTCCCGCTATCAGACAAATCGTGACTTTTGTTGAGATGAATATCAAGATTTTTTGTGATTAATTTTTTATCAATTTTCATAAAGAGACAATTACGAAAAGGTAAATGACTTACAGTTTGTATACTTTTCCAATACCATATGTGTCACAGGACCTTGAACAGAATTATGGAATTAAGCAATTTTACAATTTGCCAAAACTGTAAGTCTAGGCAATACCAAACCAGACAACACTACATAGATAGAACATGTTAGGGAGGTGGTTATAGTAATAAAATAGGAGAAGATTTACATGAATGGGGAGGAGGGAAATAAGTTTAGGTCTAAAGGTGGTATGGGGGTCTGGCATTCTTTGAGCTATCTCAACATTTTTATCCAGTGTATCTAGAAAGGGGGTCCAACTGTCTTCAAATTCATATAATTGTTTTCTGTGGCAATAAGCTTTTCTCTCTTTGGTTGCTAAGTTGGACAGGTCCAAATACCACTTCTCTAGTCTGGGCCTAAAATCACATGGTTGGTGATTACTGCAGTCCTCAAAAACCAAAGTCTCTGTGATGGAGTTAAACCCAGTTTAGCTGGTAAATAACCTAAGATACAATTTTTTTGGCTGAGGTTTGACTGCTGAAGCTGTGCATTGTTTTCATTCTTGGGTCCACCTGTTTCCACAGTTGCCTGACTCATGAACATTTTCATAGCATATGCATCAGGGTTCCTTTTTCTTTGTTACAGCACCAACAAATATCAGAGGTGAAAACCTTTATCTTATGTAAACTCTGTGGTGTCCAATAGATTCTGAAAAAAAATAATCTTTTGTTGTATGGAGCGTAGCCTAAGATCCACAGAAGCATTTTTAATATTACATAATAAGCTCAGCCACTGGGATTTTTTTAAGGGCTGTGATAAGGCCGCTTCCCATGCTTTCACAAAGAACTCCAGTCTACTGGAGTTCCTCTTCATTAACATAGTGGACATTGGCCCAGGGCCTCTTCATATACATAGTGGACATGGGCCTAGGGAGTTTATGAAACATTTCTAAGATTCCCATTAGCTCTGGGTCCTCGGGCTGTCTTAGAGCACTTGGATGAAATTGATTTGTTAGCAAGTGTCTTAGTTGTAAGTATTGACACTCTGCCCAGGATGATAAATCATAAGGTTTCTTTAGTTTTAGAAAAGAGACAAAACTCTCATCACTGACTAATTGGGAAATCCATATGATGCCCCTGATCAGCCAGTTTTTCCAAATTATAGGTTTGTTCCCGATTTGGGTTACCCCAGATAGATGCTTCTGCAAGATGAGGAGGATGAAATTGGTTCCTCCTAGCTAGGATAGCCCAGACCCTTTGCACAGCAACCCCTGGAGTCACTTTGTTTTTCTCCATTGGACAAAAAGAGTAACTGAGGTGACCATCAGGGGGAACAAGGATGTATGACAGAGCCCCAAACCTTCTCCAATTTCACTGCCAGAACTTTTGCCAATATTTTGCACCACTGTAAATAGTGAATTGGCCTATAATTGCAACATATTGTTGCATCTTTTCCTTTAGTTTAGTTTTGGGAATAACTAGTATTAGGACTTCCATTGGCCATTGGAAGAAGGCTGCCCACTAAAAATGACTCATTAAACATTACAAGTATCTTGTCAGACAGGAGTTCAAAGAAGTGTCTCTAAAATTCGGTGGAGAAGCCACCTTGCCTGAGGCCTTTTCCCACTTTCATATTCTCATTGCTTCAATTAACTCATCCTCTGTCAGGAGAGCATCAAGTTTTTCACACAGGGCTGCAGTAATTTGTGGTTATGTAGCATTTTTGAAAAGCTGATCTGAAACATATGTGGAGCGGTTTGAGTCCCATTTCTACATATTTGTATAGAAATTAAAGAACTCTTTATTAACATCTTTAGGTGATGTACATAATTTCCCATGTTTACCACAATTGGGCATGATCCCATGCTCAGAAGCCTTTTATCTTATGTTATGCCAGCAACTTCCTGGCTTTTTCACCCAATTCTCAGATGTCCTGCCTGAGTCGATATAGGGTGAATTCAGCCAGTGTGCAGAGTGCAGTTTGTTGAATTCATAACTACAATTGATCAGGGATCACAACAAATATAGATATGGGGCTGTGGAATAAAAACAAAAAAAATCAAGCTATCTTACTGAAGAGCCGGACCTTACACAAGCCCACAGCTGGGCAAAAAATACAGTATTAGTGGTAGTGAAAATCTGGATTTAGTTTTTTTAATGCAAAGCTATTTATCTGAAAGCACCACAGACAGGCAGCAAAAGGTTATATAAAGCCTCTTCTTAGTAAGCCTCAGTTCCTCAAGCATAAACCTTCAATAACTATGCTGGCAAGCAAAGCAGGTATAGCTACCAGTTCTAAGTGGAGGCCACTTCTCTTCCTTTTTTTCTTCTTTCTGAGTACTTGGTCTGCTTAATGGTCCCTCACAATAGGGTACTGGCTACCCTGAGGCCCTCTGGTTCCAAAGTCCCTCATAGCAGAGTGTTGGCTACCCGGGGCTTTTCTGTCTTACAACGTTACAGGCCTCTTCAGATGTTAAATGGGATGCACATGTGATATTCCCCAATACCTATACCTTTTTGGAAGGAGTCACATGTCCCCAAAATATGCCCTGTTAGCATTTTATAACTTGTTTTTCTGATTATTATTGGAAAGGACAACAGGGATAGACTGAGGTGTGGCTGACATTTTCTTTCTCACCTGGGTTCCTGATGTTGTGCTACTTTAAAGGATCAGTTGACCCAGGTCAGTGAGTTCCAAGTCCACCATTTATGTGTCTACTGTGTGTACACTAGGTGAACTGGCCATTGGCTGACCATGACCATAGATCTTCCAGATCAGCACAAATACACATACTCAGGGCCCCTGATCAAACATTCATGATACATAGTTTATGTCAGCTTTCAAGTGCAGTTTTAGCAGACTTGGTAATTTTTTTTATCGACTGCTAAGAGGCCCTGCTCCCAGAATCCTCTTGAAAATTCAGACTTGCCAAACTTCCAAATTTATGTCAACTACAATGATTTACAGTAATTTAGTACCAATCCAACACTTACTTTTTTCTCAAGAGCCATCATATATTTTCTCCATGTTCGCTCTTTGTGACAGATGCAAATCTAATAATTTTACCCCTCAAATAGGCTTTGAGGTTTCCTACAATAGTCTGCTAGTGGTTGAGGGTTTGTTTGTCTCCAGGAACAGGCCAATTACTTTTTCAATACAAAATTTGAAATGGGAATCTAATAAATGTGAAAAATTAAATCTCTATCTACATGGCTGTTTCTTACCCAGATCTGTTGCCATTTCAAAAGTTTTAGCAACATGATGAGAAATGGCAATGGTATCAGTGGAATCAATTACAAAATTAATCAAGTTCCTGGAGAGCAAAAAGAAATCCATACAGGACTAGGACCATACTGGGGAAAAGTATGACTAGACCCTACTCAAGGGATGTATGAGCCCCCAGATATCACTGAGTCTCAGGACTTTAATGTGTAATTCCAGTCCCAGGTTATGACCCTGAAAGTGAGTTTGCCACAAAGGATCAAGCACTTAATTAAAATCTCCAGCAGTCACAACAGGAAGATGAGGTTCTCCACATATTTTAGTGAAAAGCCTGTGAAAGGGTTCAGGATCATCGAGATTAGGCCCATATTTATTAGTAATAATTAGTTCAGATACATTTATGGTGATTTTAAAGAATAAATATTTGCCCTATCATCTGAAAGTGACTCAGAGACTGTTACTGCCAAAGCTTTATGAAAGAACATCGCTACCCTTTTGGATTTGGAGGAGAAGCAGCAAGACACTGCTTTTCCTACCTAGTCACGTTCTAACTGAGCAGCCTGATCTGCAGTCAAGCGTCTCTCCTGCAAAATCACTATATCTGTTTTTGCTAACTTCAATAATGATACACGTTTTTCTTTTAATTGGAGTGTTGAGTCCCTTTACATTCCTGAAAATACAACTGAGATTCAGGACCATTTGGCTGTGTTAGGAATTATTTTTGTTGTGTGATTTTACAAAGGAAGGAGATGGAACATTTGTGTAATTTTCTCTATTACATCCCATTCTGCTGCCCCCTGGGATTGGGGAGTTGGGCCAGCTGAAATGCCTCAGATGCTTATTCCACAGATTTTTGGATTACCTTGTCAGGTACCCTCCACTTGCCAGACCTCAGAGATTAGGGAAGGTGCAGGAGAACTGGGGGGGAGGCATCAGGATTGGTTGAAGCTTGATGCATATCACAGTCGTGTGGGGTATAATTTTCCTGAGTATGAGGATCAGGAGAGAGAAAGGGGAAAGAAAGAGGGCTGGAGCACAACAAAAGGAAGGGGGACACACAAGGGAACCAGACAAAGTATATCAAAAAGAAAAAACAAAATAAATTATAGCAACATATGAACATTAGTGTACCTGGCAAAGCATGGGGCTGATGTAATCCATTATTAGAAATTGAAAGAACACTTCTAGCTAAAACTCTCTTATACTCTGGGGAAGGAGGAGAAATAGGCAGCCTATCACTTCTCTGGGATCCCTGCAGCATCCAAACCCATATGTGGGTATAAAAATTGTTGTAATACCCCCACATGAGAAACATCCCCCAATAAAGAAGGCATGGAAGGTTTGATGTTTATATTCCATAATGTAACACGCATCCAATGGATGGTTACATCAGTGTCTGAGATTGTGTTGGATGCATGAGGTCAGCAGAGTTTTGTGTCAGGAACTCACTGCATGAAACAATTCCAATTAGGTCCCTGTAATGTCAGAGTTCCTGTGGGGAGTGGGTTGGGGGTATTTTTCCACAGGAATTTCTATCCATTGTATTTCAAACAATAAACAATTAATCCAACATCCATTATCCCATCCTTAAGTGAATGCAGGTAAACTTGTGTCCCTAGACGCACAGTTTGCCCACTAAACACGTTTGATAGTTACATTATGGTCTTACAGAAATATAAGGAGAGAAGCAAAAGTGATCGTAAGTAAGTTCCCTTACTATTGTGTCTATGTCCATGCTGCAGGTATCCACCTGCAATGCCATGGCACTGTTTAAATCAGAGGAGATCTTCTTTGTGTCTTGGTGTTCCCAATGACATGCAGACAGCCCTGTGTCACTGGAGTTCACCATAGTCTGTGAGACCATTTTTACATTGCTTAGCAACTCTGTCAGCAGCCTCCTGTGCATAGACCCACCTAGTGGTTGCTAGCACATGGTTCAAATTGGATTTGCTGTTGCCCACCAGCACAGAGTTTGGGTGCGGGAGTTTTATGTTTGTACTCCCTTGTCATCAGGCAGCTCAAGAAAGCTATCACAGCCAGAAAGATTCAGTTAGCAAGGGTGTGGCACTAAATATTAAGCAGTGAGACAACCCATGATATCCATGGTATATTACTGTCAAAATTCAAAACCCCACGTAGAAAACAGAGAACATATAGATGGCCTCTAACTTCAGCGCACCCAGCCAGAGGCAGTGTGTGTGTGCGTGTAAATAAAATGGGGGCTAGTTAGATCTGCATGGTTGTCAAGGCAAACCAAGCACCAGCAGTCACAGTAGCTAGAAACACAACACACTAAAAGAAGTTTATAGTTTATAAAGCTCTCTGCCTCCTGAGGCTTTTGGAATGAATGGGTCATTTGTCCAGATACTACATGTAACAATGCAGGAAATATCATGTAATACTTTAGCCCTTTTGTTTTGCCAGTGTCCTAGCCCTGACAAAAGCTGCCCTCTGCTCCATAACTTCACTTGCAAAATCTTGAAAAATCATTCTTTAAAATAGGGAATTACCCCAGCAAAGCTCTCGTTTTTCCTTTGCCTTGCATAGAATAGATTCTTTGGTTGTGATCTTGAGGAATTTGATTATCGGGGCTCTGATTTTAGTCTCAGGGATAGGCCTTGGGTCCAGAGACCTGTTGGCTCTTTCACTGTCAAATATAAAGTCGTTAGGCAGATCAAGAATTTCTATTAAAAGCCTGGGGACAAATTCAGAGGTTTCCCTTGTTCTGCTCCTTCAGAAACTCCTATGATTCTAAGTTTATTTCTGCATGATTTGCCTTTCACATCAGTCAAGTTAGCTTTAATTAATGTTATATCCTTGATGTGTTTCTCACTGGAGGCAGCTATGGCCTGCATTTGACCTTCCGCTGAGGAAATACAGCCCGTGGCCTCTGACATCCTAGCTGATAGCAGCTGCAAGGAGAATTCAATAGCCACCATTGATGTTTGGAGAGTGGTGACTTCAGCTTTAATTGTGAGGGTGTCTGTAGCCACCCTCGAAGTAGAGTCAGCACATTCTCACAGTTCTCAGCAGCAGACATCTTGGAGGTGAGTTTGGGGTGTCTCTCTTCTTCTGGATTTATGGATTGAAGAGGAGCTCACCATTACTGCTGAGTCCCTAATTAGCATCAACATAGTTTAAGGTGTGTGTTTTTTGGTTTGTGGAAGGAAAAGGGTGGTGGCTCATCAACAGATGAGGGTGGATGCTGGCAGATTGCCATGAGCACTTAGGAGTTCACTTTGCCATGTTCCGCGGCCCCATCCATATAGTTCTTTATGTGCCAATGAACTATTTGCCACAATGCAATATTCCAAGCTAGCATTCATGTTCTATTTAATAGATAATTGTCACACCTCACTGAACCTCCTTTGGAGGGAAGGAGCTTCTCTATCACAATTTCTTGAACCACACAATACACTATTGACCAAGGAAGAACCTCAGAATAAAACACTAAAAGCTAATGAGTGAGGGGGAAGATTTTCATTAGTTGTTAGAGGTCTTAATTTCTTAGGAAATCCTCCTTAATTATTAAAGCTTCTGGGTGGAAAAACTAGAACTCATATTCCCTTAAAGGACCCATCATGTGCACAAAGTGTCAAGCAAGACAATATCTGGTTGAACTAATCATTTTTCTGCTGCTTATGAGCTTCTAGCTAACACCCTCCCATCACAGAGCACGGTACTACCCCTGAACCAGCCTGTCAAGAACATTAGAATTATACTCTGAACAATAGGAGATCATTCATATCTAGCAATATATTGTATGTCATAAATCACAGGTGTCCTCTCCTGTTCGCTGATCAATGAAATGAATAGATGGCACATGATTCAGAATTTGAGTACTGCTTCTTCTGCATCAAGAATTAAGAATTCTGATTTGAAATACCCTCTCCCCTGGACAGATCAAACCAATTAAAGCTAGATGAGGGGAAGGTGCTAAGTGGTGCAATTCAGGGGAAGGTGACAGTAAGCAATTCAGATGAAGAGCCAATAAAACCTAAAAATAGATCTCAAGTTTTCTTTTGACAAATGGTACTGCAGCTTTATCATGCCCATGCTCAATAGAACTTTTGCTGACTAAGTAACACAGTCTAAATGTACACAACAGAAGTCTAAACAATTGGTTTAAAAGCTGTAAGATGTTTCACCTTTGTTCCCTGATGTATTGAATCAGCCAAACACAGACTGAGTGTCCTTGTGAGTCCATTCCATGCCGGTTGCAAACAACTGAACAGAGTTTCCAGCAAATAAACAGTCTTTCAAACATCTTCCATGCACTGTAAGCTGCTTTTAACTCCGTTCTCTACAAGCACAGTTTTCCCCATTCCCTAGCCAACAAAGGTACAAATAGCTAGAGAGATACTCCCACATTTCAAAAAAATTGCATGAAAGTTTTAGTTGTCTGAGTCTCAAGGGTAAAATACAGATCACTAACTTTGAAAATTTAAAAAATGTATGCTTTATTGAGATAAAAATACCTCAGCATTTTCTGGTGAGGAAAATATGGATTTTTTAAAAATTACAGTGTATCTATCCCAAAGGGGTGGATTTTTTTTTCATGTTACAGGTACAACTATTATACACAAAAATGCGAGGTTTGATGATATAATTTTAAAGTGATAAATACACAAACAACACAGAATGTAGCAATAAACTTCAGATTTAAATTCAGATTTAAAGGCAACAAATGAGGGACAGAGAGAACATTTTTCTAAATTAGAGCACAATTTAAAAATGGATTTCTCTGAATAGGTACACATTTTAATAGTGGACTTGAAGTACTCAGACACACTATTTAGCCTGGTATCTCATTCCAATACCGTGCAATACAAAGACAGTAAATAGAAAACTCATCGCCTAATAGTACCTGCCTGAGGTCGAAAGATCAGCCATACCGTTATCAAAGAAACACAAAATCTGGAGTTTGTAAAATTGTGTGTTCCCCACTCCTTCTTCACCACCTCCCTCATGCTTGCTATGAGCATTAGAAACGAGAGCTGGATGAAAAAGATTTGTTGAATCTTTTTTCAACGAAAACAGCTTTTCAATTAATAAAAAAAAATAATTTTTTTTGTAGAAAACTGACATTTTTCAGTTTTTGGATGCTGAAAACTGAAAAAAATCTGGTTTGGTGTTTTTATTTTTTTATGAAAATCTGAAAATATTCAAAGGAAAATTTTAATGAAAACAGGTTTTTTGTTTTAATCACAATTTTTCAGCGAAAAGTCACCCCCCTCCCCCGTCTCCCCTCAACCAGGTCTATTAGAAATCAATGTCTGCTTCTCTGAAAAATCTCCTTTCCCTATGAAAAAAATTCACCCCCTCCCTCCAGTCTGTACTCTGACTTTGACTTTGAATAAGCACTTGTATTTCTTGCTAGCTGCTAACATTAGTGTTAAAGGTAAAGTAATTCACCTTGGTAATTCCATAAAACAAACTCATATTAAGGAGTATTCCTGTTTCTATTTGTGTAAGACCCTGAAGTCTTTCCATGGTGATTTCAAGCTTCTCCAGTGGATTAAAACTGGGAGCATAAAAAGAGTGAGAGCCTGAGATCTAGGGGAGATAAGAAAACGTGACTTTTCAGTCTTAGCATAAAATCAGGAGACAGCAACCATTCTGAGCAGACCAATAATCTGAGTATTCCAGGTACTTATAACCAGTAATAAGTATTTTATTCCATTCACTTTAATTAGTACTGTAGCATTATCTAAGTATCATCTCTCACCACCCAGCTAATTCAAAGAATAACTCACATTACCACAAATACTTCCTTGGGAAATACCTTTCTCTCTCAGCAGTAAACTAGAACTCCATATTTAACACTAGGAAGACTCTATGAATTTTGTGGATGGTGTTTAGACCAAAAGTTAGGGGATAGGCCAGTAGACAATGAGGCAGAGCAGCCATTTTGCAGGGAACTGGTTGGACACCCTGAGTGAAAGGGGCTGAAAGATTGTGACTGAGTCCAAGGTGTTTAAGGGGAAGACTGAGGCCTGTGTGCTCAGGCAGGGTATGCTGTGGGGTAATATGGAACTCAGATGACTTTTGTTTATGTTCATGTGTTATCTGCTGCTGTTTATGTTAATTTTTAAATCATATTTTCAGTTTGGCCAACTGATACCCCATCTTGTTTCACTTACTGATGTAAATTAATTTCTTACTGATGTAAATCAATTTCATTTGGGGCTGAGTGCTGCACTTCTCTGAACCTAGGGATGACAAGAGGGACTGTAGCAAGGTTACAGGTGGAGTGTAATAGATAATAATTCAAATTGTTTATCGGTCTTAAAGGTCACAAATACAAATACTGTATAAATTAACTAAGGCGAAAAGCAGTCTGGGCTGTGTCTTGCACTCCAGTTACACCCACAGTTGCCTAGGTGTAAGTGTGGGCAAAATGTATCTCTTGTTGTCCCTTTATTTATTTATTTATTTGGTTAATGGAGTTGCCTTGGTCACAGGCAAAGGCAAAGGCAAACATAGGAGTTTCTGATGTGTAAGGACCACCTCCCTTCTGAGGTTTACTTTGTGTCTAGTTGCACAGCTAGTGTGTCAGATCTAGTGTAGTCTGTCATCATAGGGAGTAAAGCAGGATCTTTCTGTGGAGGTGTGGGAAAAATTAATCCATGAACAACTTGTAGGGTTTAAGCATTAACAGACTCCATTGCTAGAATAGGGGTGGACAGAGAACTCTGAAGGTGCATGAGTTTCATGCATTATTGACAACCAAGCTCAGGGATTGCCTTAAAGTAAATAAAAAATGTAGTTTAGAATCTGTAAGCACTGCACTGCACAGATTTTACAGATAATTAGATTCCAGCAAAATTGATACAGCTAAATCAATCTCTATCATCAGTTCACTGGAGCGTGGTTGTACTCTAGAAGTGCAAATGTGAACACAGTAAACAATTTAAGAACAGGGAGAGGTGAACAGCAATTATTTACACATGGGAAAACAACATCAAGGACAGTGACTTCTGACACTTAATTTTTGAGGTGATAAGTAATGCAAAGTGTCCTACCTGTCCACAGCCACAACACTGGACATCTTTTGCAGGGCATCCTTTGTAGTTGGCCATATACGTATCACAGAATCACAATGGAAGCATGGGGCTGGGAGTGGTGCTGCTTGGGGCTGGGAGTGGCTCCTGGCCAGGGCGCTGGGCTCAAGTCATGTGGAAGGGAGTAGGGGGGAAGAGGCAGAGCCAGGAGGGGGAGCAGCCACCGCGCAGCGCTGCTTGGGGCCAGGAGCGGCACGCTGGGCCCCTGTGGGAGAGGGGTGGGGCCGGGAGAGGAGAGCGGGCCAGTCAAAATGTGTCAGCAAGTCAGATGTGGCCCACAAGCTGTAGTTTGGGGACCCCTGACTTATAGCCTGGAAAAGTTTTTTATAGCAGTAGCACACCACTTGGCAGGAAAAGATAAGAAATACATTCCCTGCTGGCTTTCAGTGCATGGTCACCGTATTAGAAAAATCACTGTCATAACATCTGGGAGTTGGTCTACTTAAATAGCAAAAACAGGATTCTTGATGTAGTGAAAAGAGTTTATCAAAAAGTGGGATATTTTTACCATATCAGGGTAGAAATACAGAATGAAGCAAAGTGGGAGAATAACCAATCTACTGCCAAAGAATCACACATCGTTGACAGTAATTAGGAAAGAGCAATAGCATTATACAGCTATTATAAGCCTGGTTTATATATCACACATAAAAATACATTAAAAGAATGTTACGGCTGTTCTTGCTCCAAACCCTGGAAGCGCGAAAGTATCTCAAAAAAACAATTTTAAATACAGGGAAAACAATATATTATTCCCTAATCTCATTCTCAGAAATGGCTAAACTGTTTTGGCTGAAACTTTCTCAAAAATTCAGCCTGAGGCAGATACCCAGCATTGAAAATATCAGCCCATATATTAAACTTTGGTAAAGTAATAAGAAATTGAAAATAGTCTTATACTTAGAAGTGTTAGGCAACCTTAACAATAGGCCGATCATAATTTAAGAAAAATAAAAAATAAATTGTTGTAGGATTACAGTCTCCAGTGTCTACAGTAAACTCCTCTATGAAATATGAATCTTGAGCCTAAAAGTCTAAGACATTAATCCTGTTCTATTACAGTGACTATATTTCTGTTATATCAGATTATTTATTGGGCTATTAAAAATTTCAGATAAAAATCAGACTAATCATAGAAGAATACTATTTGAAAATTGTACTTGTATGGTGAAGTTAGACTCTGATTACTGGAAACACACAAGCCTTTATTCTAAATCAGTTAGAATACAACTGTTCAATAATGGTACAGTAAGCAACTGTCATTCTATGGCACTCATAATCAGACATGATGATTATACCTGTATCCATCATGTGGGAGATGAAAAATCACGTATTTTAATAGGACATCTTCACAAAAATAAATGTGTCTGCGTCTTGAATTGTAAGTAAACAAGCGAGACCTGATTCTGAGATCACGTACCTCAGTTTAAATCAGCAGTAACTCCATTGCCTTCAATGGAGTTACACTAGTGAGAGGGCTGATGTAAATGAGATCAGAATCAGGCACTCCTTAGTTTTATCTGGGAGTTTATGTACCATGAATGGGAGCTAATGGCAATGTTCTGTTCCAGTTCCTCTTAAGTAACAGACATCCGCAGAAGGCTGGGAAAATAAGGGGCAACATGTAAGAGAATAGCTGAAAATACTAGTGTTGTCAGAGCCCAGCTGTCAGAGTCATAGGCAAGAACGTCTTCTTCAAACCAAATGGACAAAGTGTCATACAAATAATAAAGGCAGGCAGGTATCAGTGGGCAAGTGAAGAGTGCTTTAAAGTGTGGTTACCCTGGCTTGTAACCCCAATTACATCTTCATACCTGCATTTATGACACTATATCATGCTGAAATTTGAGAAGTAACCATGGGAGGGTGGTATCGCAACTGGCCGTGGTTGGCTTGCCTAATGGTCAGAGTGGAAGGCTAGCTTAATGGTTGGGACAGAGATAGCCAGGCCTAGTGGCTGAGTCAGGAGCCAAGTTATCAAGTCCAGGGAGAGAGCTGGAGCCAGAGCCAGGGGTCCGGGTAGTGATTAGAAGTTGAATCCCAAGTCTGGGGAGCGAACTAGAGCTGAAAGCCAGAAACCATAAGTCAGGGGTCAGAGCTGTGGTCGGAAGCCAAATACCAAATCCAGGGAGCAAGCTGGGACCAGAAGCCAGGAATCAAGAGTCAGGGGTCAGAGCCAGAGTATCAGCCAGTGCAGGAGCAAGGACCAGGAACTGGAGGCAGCAGTAGGAAACCAGGAACGGAAGCAGGAAAGCAGGAGCCCAGCTCTGGAGTGAGGGCTAGGAGCCAGAAGGGAGCTGAGAGCAGGAACAGGAAGCAGGACCAGAAAGACAGCTCTGAACGTGGACACTACTGAGACGCCAGGGACCCAGGGCTGCTGCTGGGTTTAAGACTGTGCCTGCTGGAGTCTTCAGCCAATCAGGAGGCTGGGTTCATTACCTGAGGACAATAAGCAAGGTCTGGATTCAGCTGTGGGTCCCTGACAGTAGGTCTTAAACTCAAATCTAAGACATCCTGTAAGAAATCCGAAAGAGCTGGAATGCCTCTATTTCTAGTAATAATCTCTTTATCATGACACCAGCTACAGATTTTTGTTCAAACTCTTGCGGGCTCCAAGAGGAAAGCTTGCAGGAGGCTAGGAGAATTTCTGTTACTTAGTATGAACATCCCCTCTTGTTTCAGACTTGCCACTCAATAGTTATGCTGTCAACTACAAGTAACTGGATTGTATCAGAGCCTGGGACAGGAGATCCTGCTTGCTAGGAAAATGGAGTGGAAACCTCCCAGTATCTTCATCCCTTGTGAGTGATTAACACAGCTTTCTTGGTCAGTTTGGGTGACAAAAATGGCTCTTGATGTATCATATTCAAAATCACTTCTCCAAGTAGCAAAAGAGGGCAGAAAAGCACAGAGAACATTTGAGAACAGTGTTTCCAGTGATCTTTGGTCTGCCTCCCTAGTAAAGAAGGGTTGCCAATCTGCTCTCAATTTAACCAGTCCTTTCTAAAGTAGGTCAATAGTTTGTTTTGATGGAGGCTTGGAAAGAGGGGAGGAAAGGGAAGAAAAACATTTCTGCTCACTGCTGCTCCAAAGTAAGATGGGATTGCAGTGATAACACATGGAACTGTTCCTCTCCTTTCACCACCTAAGTCACAGAACCTAGTTCAAAGGTGGAAGGGATAGGCCCACGCTCTATAGCAACACAGACAAATATGGATAGCATCAAGTACTTACAGGAAGAGAGATGAAGTTCAAATATCTCGGACAGAAGGAACAGTCATATTCTAGAAAGATTAAACATTAAAAAACAACAACAACAACAAAAAGTATTCCCCTCCCCCCCCTTCATGCCCTACTCCTGGACCTCTAGTTCCATGAGGCTAAATCCAGTCTTGAGGCTAGATCCTGCTTGATCAGGAAGTGAAGTCTGACAGTTCTGAAGAGGGTAATCAGCAAGACCTCAGCTATCTTCTACCTCCTGCAGGAGAGAGGTCCAGGCCTCACAACAGATAGCCAGTAAGATGAACTATCAGGAGGGGAGAGGAGGACTACAAGTCCTTGGGGGATTGCTCTTAGCACTGGTGGGTAGGTGAAGAACTGATGTTGGGGTTACTTATAGCTTCATTACCAGGACAAAAAGCAGCTGACCGGAGTGGGAGCATAGGGGGGATCCATTGTCTGTAGGTGAATGCAGCCTATTTGTGCATCATAGCACAGTCCAGTCTACCCATAACAAGGAAAGAAACCTTTTAAAGAAACATACATATAATTTAAAAGTGCTTAAATTTCCCTCTCTATATGGCATTAGAATCTTGCACAAGTAGCCATGATGGAGAGATGGTGCTGCTTTTGTTTGTTGGAGGAAAAGAACAATTCGAAATCAGAAACTTAAAAATACAAACAGCAATACACAAAATGCTGAGGAAAGGCCTCATCATAAGAATAAGCATCAATATGGAAAGGCCACCATTAAAAGGAAATGTAAGAACTTTCTTTCTACTAATTGTAAGTTAACAATCCCCTTAATAGTTAGCTTGCTGGCTGGATTCCTTCATGTCTGGCCCTTTCTGTTCTGCTATTTATAGCAGGTGCTATCAAAGGATGAGAAAAGTATTGTTCATTCTTTATCTACCCATATTAGATGCACCAGATACTATTGTACAGTGCCTAGATATCACACTGATAGGTGTCGTATATACGGATGTAATAATAATAAATATTGCATTGTTACTCAGTGCTGCTACTGATAATCTTGCTTTTTCACCACTGGCAAGAAGCCAGTAGCTGCAAAGATGCAACACTTCTATATAAGACATCTTTCATTGTTAACATTTAATTTTACCATTAAATAATGCTATTTGGCCTAGTTATAAGCAAGTACGCACATAGATCATAGAAAGCATAAGTACAGGACTTGAATAATATCTAATTTGACCTTTTTCTACAATTAATGGGAAAGTGTTTGGATCCTGCCATCTTTGTAAAGTAAATTACTTTGGATTGTCTCCAAAAGTAGAAACAGGATTGTTCCTTCAAAGCCTACTTTAGTCTATAAACTGGAGGCCAGAAATGGAAATAGGTTTCTGTAAGTGTGGGACTGGAGTCTTCCTGCTATGATTCCTTTTAGACTAATCAAGAAAATTGTAAACATAGTAGGAGGACTTAATGTTCTGAGTCTGTCAGCTAATAAAAGACTGCTACCATGAAAAGGAACAAATCCAGGACTTTGAACAGAACATAAATTGTGTATCAGAAATGTGTGGATAAAATTGGTAAACCATTTAATGTCATGCATTGGGTTTCAATGCTACCATAGCACTAAATGAGGTTTTGCTAATGTAACATCTGTTCATTTCAGTCAATTTTCCAACAGTGGATGAGATTCTCTGAGAACATGATCAGGTGGGAGAGGAAAGGGGTTAGAAAGGAAAACATGAAACAGGGAAGGAGACCTATCAGCTTCTTCCACTCTTGCTGAGATTAATTGGAATCCTTGGCAACCAACATTTTCACTTTTTGCAAACTGGGATGCTTATCTGGAACAATTAGACAGTGTGCTAGGATCTCCCATCTGATCGACATGAGACAGCCTCTACAATATATTCATTTCTTCAATAAGTGTCAGATTCTATCACACACACTACCTTTTAGAATAATATAAAAATTCATTCCATTTCCAACATTGCATTTTTAAAAGAAGTGGGCTTGATTCAATTCTGGGATACACCAACTTCTGGCAGTGTACTTCAGGGCTGCACTACCCCCACTGGCTGAAAATCTACCTGTGGCAGTGCAAAGCAAGCCTCTCTTGGGAAAACTCCACCATCCATAGAGCCGCAAACACAATTTAATAGTGCCCTTTCATTATAGAACTAGGGAGATAAAGGATGGCAGTACAGACAACACAGCCTTCCTCAAGTGTGACTCTACAAGTCCCCTGTGATGGTGGAATAAATCAAGCCCAGGGACTTTTTGTTTTTGGAATGGTAACAGCTCAGTGTTACAGAGCTGAAGCATTACTCAATGAAGTCCAAGTGGAGACTGGAGATGGAATCTCAGTACTGGTGCCCACCCTACTGGCCTCCTCAGGGCAAAATAAGAAGTGGGGGGGAGGCCAAGTTCTTAAGGAACTCAGGTCAAAATGATGAATAATTCAGTTACAAGAAATTTTTTCTGATCTTGTTTGTTTCTCACAAAACACACATCGGCATTTAAGTGATAAAATCGTCTGATCAATGAGTTTCTTCCTATTTTGCCTTCACAAACAAGATTTCAAAGTCTAGTAGTGAACCTCCCATGTTTTGGCAAAAGAGCAATTTGCTTTGTCATGCACTTGCAAAATTTATTATTCCAGGTCACCAAACTGTTTTGAATGAATGGTTAAATTTGGCTGAAATTTAAGAACACAATGAGCTACCCTTGCAGCAATTTACCAGTAAGAAGATTAAAATAATTTCCTAACTTATGCATCACAGAAAATGTAATACAATAAATGATAATAGCCCGACCCAGAGTCTCACATAACTTTCTCCATTCCTAGTATGAAAACTAATTTGAAAAGGTAGAACTTTTTCCATGATCATGGACTTTTCTTTATATTTACTCATTGCTTCAATTACATGTTTCTAGGAGATCTGCTCATAAAGTGCTGGAATCATCAGGTAAGATTCATCCCTGGTATAACTCCATTTAAGTGTCCACTGAGTGCAAAGTGAACTAGCTGAATGTGGTTTTGGATACTGTGTTCAGTCAATACACTTGACTATTTAGGGTGCATTTTCTTGCCCAGGAATTCAATAGCAAAGTTCCTATTAGAATCAGAATCTGCTACCCTTACTCAAGTTGAGTAATTCTTATTTTGCAAGTAACTCCACTGATTTCAATTTAGGTTACCTGAGTTATCAGATGGTCAACCCCTTGCTCCCACCCGTGAGCGGTTACTTATATTAGTTGTTCAAGTGATTTAAATGGGATACCAGTGGGAATAGGGGGTTGAAAAATTGGCCCTTGGGGAGTAATGTGCAACTCACTATAAATAATGATGACAGAATCTGGCCCTTACCTGTGTTGTTCTATTTAACCAGACTCTCTTGAATATAAAATGTAAAACAAAAGGATATTTTTTTTGGTAAAATATATTTTAATGAACTGATGAAGCAAAAGTATTATACACAAATTCTAGATGATCAGAATATTAAGGTGTTAAGAGGAAAACAAGATAAAAATGTACCGACTGAACGTAACTATCAAAGGAGTTGCTAGCAAATGTTTGCATTTGTGCACCAGACTTTTTTTTAGGGATCCATTTGGGAAGTTTTCTTTTATCTCAAAAGAGGGACTAAAACTCCTTATCCACACACTTTCAATTTGTATGATTACACACCTTCCATTAAAATCAAGTCAGTAAAAACCTTATGTTACTCTTTGAAAATGTACTCTTTTATCCTGCAACTCCACGGGGCTCAGATACACTGGTAGAAAGAAATCCACGTTGACATACGGATTTGATAATTTTCAGTGCTGCTGGAGAGGAGCATCAGTGTGATGATATAGTCTATTTCTAAGCTTCAAAGCACCAATAAGTCATTTCCTCAAACTGCATTCTTTCTTGAGAAGCAGCTCAAGAAAATGGGAAACAGTGATAGTGATTTGTGAAAACTTCATTTTAACTTTAGGGTCTACAGAACTTAAAACTACAGGTGTTCAAAATAAATCAGCTGGCATCTGCCACACCCATCTCCTTCAGATTTCCCTCTTCACATCTCACTATGGAGATATTTTTTTGTACACTTTATTCCACTGAAAATGATCAGGGAATTTCAGAAAGACCACAGGTCATGTAGACCTGGGGCTGTGGAGCCAGCTAAGCTGCCTATTTCTTCTTTTCTCCTCTCCTCCTTACCTTGTGATAGCTGAAAAATCAACAACTGTGACAGCTTATGACACTTGAGGGTAAGCTGCAGTACCCAGGTGACAAGTTTTGCAATATATTAATCCATTAGCAGCTGCAGGAGTCTGGCTGCTGACTCCAGCTGGCCCTATGCCTGACTAATCCACTGGCTGGGCTAGTCCGTAGCTGTGACACTATCTATGGAACATTCTCTATTTAGAATGCCATGGTTGGCTGGGATGTAAATGTCGTTATGTCTTTGCTCATTTACTGGATGGAATAAATGCAATGTGACAAGTTCCAGAATAAGGTCCACTGGAAATTCCTGATGAAATCCTGTGCATATTGACCTTGTCATAGCAAATGGAGGTAGCCGCTAATGGCTATTTATACCTTCCTTGCATGTTTCTCTATGGCTCTTAAGGGGACTGATCCAAACTCATTGAAGAGGCCCCCAAAGCCTTGTTCAGACCCTGTATTAACCTAAAACTAAATTATGTTCATACTCAATGCAATTAAGATTGGCCCATAAAACTCATTGCAACAAATGACTTAACCCTTTGATTTGTTGTTGCTTTACCATTCTGATGTCCAAATTTAATTTCTTCCTATGGCAAAGACAACTTAAGCAGTACTGGAAACAAATAAAAAAAATAAGCAGAGGTAATATTTGTGGGTTTCTTTTCAATTTAAAAATGGTTTCCTCAAAATAACAGAAGAGCCCATGTTCTCAATCTTTTAAAACAAACCAATAAATAGGGCATGGGATTTTTCAATGTTTTCTTACTACAGTTTAGCCTCCGAATGTCAGCTTCTCTTACATTTAATCCTATTCTAGTGCAACCATACACAGATCACTTGAGAGATATCCCACTGTCTTAAAGCAATAGTGATGTTCTGATTAGTAGCACCCAAATTCAGCTTGGAAATAATCTATTTGCATAAATGGCGAGGATTTTGATTTGCAGCACACAGTATTTCTAAAACTAGTTTAACTGCCCATCAGTGTCATTTTGACAAGATCATTCTTATTCTACACAGAGATTTACATTAACAATATGAGCACTGAAACAAAACCCGATAAACTCAAATAAATTTTCACAGAAATTCGCTGCAACACCCTTAACAATAAGTCCCAACATCAAGCCTCATTATGCTTAATAGCAGTACATAAGTTTCTCTATGAAGAAATCCCACAGAAGTTATGATGTTAACCACATTAGCTAAGACAATATTTTAGGAATATAGCAGATAATATGCTTCTCTTGCTGAAGGTTCATAACCCCTATTAATGCTAACATAAGTCATCTATACATCACAAGAATACTATGGCCCTGATCTGCTCTCATACTAATATACATCTGGAGGTAAGGCCACTGAATCCGGAATAACTCCTTTGAAGTCAATGAAGTTACGCTGAGGCAGTAGTTAAAACAGATTGAAACAAGATGGGAACTCCACTGTGTCTTCTCATAGACTATGTACTATCTGATCAGATTTCAGTCCTCATGTGAAACTGGACACTGCTAAGTGGAAATCCAGACTACAGCACTGCTGTTGGGATTTGTGTATTGAAAGCAATGGAAAGGCAAGACTAATTTCCTCTAGAACAATTGGGGGACTCCATCCTCAATGTGATTTTTTTTCCTTCTGTGTCCATCTCTAATTCATGACTTTGTTACAGGACCGGAGAACAGGGATAGTTATGTTGTCACTCAAATTTCCCTCACTCAAGCTGTCTTTAACTTACCCACATTATGCAGCTATTAAGTATGAAAAAAGACAGCAGCTCACTGAAGGGTGGAATGGTTTAATAATAGCCTACAAGCATTTATGCAATGACTGTAAGGTTTACTTTGGTTTAATTAAAAAAGGGAGGGGAGGGAGAGATTGACATAATTGAACAATTATGAAACCAAGTGGGTACCACAGAAATTACTCTAAAACGTAGAGAAATTGATTTTTTTGCATAGGTTTTTGAAACATTCTAAAGAATTCCAAAGCAAGGACATAATTCTGTATTAGATTATTTTATTTATTTATTTATTTTCCCCATTATTGCCTGTTTTTGCATTTTAAATAGTACTGGGATGGTTTCAAAAGCAATTCTGTGGATGTCTAATTAGATATTTTATACTAGTGTATGGCTTAAGGTAACAGTGATAATAAAAAATACTTCTAAGAAAGAAAGCATGCTCCAAACATAAGTAGAATTCTTCAGGTAAAGAACGTCTAAGAGCTCCCCCAAGGTGCTGTTTCTTTCACCTGGATAAGGCTGACTTCCTTCTGTTTCTGAGCTCAGGTGTAAAGTAATTGCATTTCAAACTCTAAAAACAATGAATACAATTCTTACCAACCCTCTCCACCTACTGTTAAAGGGAGTAATTAAATTTGTATATATCACATCTCTTTAACGAGCACCAGATGCTCAATCACAAGAAAATTGAACAAAATTCAGGTGTTCAGTATTAAAGATAAAATTGTAGAATGTTGTGTTATTTCTAAAGGAAAACCTCTCTGACTAATCCTGCAGAGTCCACCTACATAGATCACTTAGCGGGATGGGGCCACTGGAAGGTCAGTAGAATACTCAGGGAGTAGTCAGGGCTATTCACATAATAAATAGCCATCTGCATGTCCCGAAAAATTCTCCATATAGTAGTGTATTTACAGTTATAGTAATAGTTACTTTGAGTATGTCTACACTGATGGTGGCAAAGTCGCCGCTGTCAGATCGACTTATCTGGATTGACTGAGCGGCCAGTGTAGACCCGCTCAATCGATCAGGAAGTCGACATACTAAAACCACCTCCTCAAGTGGTGCAGTGCAGTGAAGACACCGTGCAGAACAGAAGTATAGCTGTTGAATCTCTGGGTAAGTGTAGACCAAGCCTTTATGTAATCAGTGCTGATATTACCTATGGATTACCTTTTAGAAACACATCAATAACCAGAATTACCAGTCTTTATCAAGCGGTTTGATTTATGGATTTGATCACTTCTGGAAAATAGCTGTATAAATTTATCTTGTGATCCATTAAACTAAACAGCTACTTGAAGATCAGTCATCTCTTATTTGTATGTTTTTGGACTAATCCAAGAAAAAAAATTGGCTAATGACTGCCAAAGGGCCCATTATTTTGTTCAGTCCAGATGGATTTACTCTGGGTTATGTCTCCAGATGTTAAAGGCCACTGAAGTAGTTTAACTTTCAAGGATTTGAACCATTCTTTTGATACGCAGGTTATCAGAGAAAGAATTTGCTGCAGATTATTTTCTAGGGCAGGATGTAATTTAAAATAAAGAGTTAAGACGATGTGTTCATTGGAAATCAGAGATGTCATGAAGTTCTCCAAAATGAATTCTGTCTTGAGTCTTTATTAGGTATACTGCTGTGAGAGGCCACAACAGCCAGATGGCAAATATTTGGTACAATTGATTTATAATTGCATTTTTATTACTGATATAACGTGCATGCACTCACACATGGGATGATTTGTGCCTGCACTTCTAAGTAGTACTACATAGATTCATAGTAGTGAAATACTTTTAGAGGTTTATAATGCACAAAGAGTTGAAATATGTGTTTATGAAGCAAAGATTTTTTCTATATTTTGTTTATAATCAGCGTTTTGACTGTCAACTTGCCTTTTCACTTTAATACATCTCTTCTATAACAACAAATATAATAGCAAGCTGCAGGAAGATCATCAGTCTTCACTTGTTATGGGATGATTTTTATTCAGTGGACTTTTGGTTGCATCACTTATGTGTTATGACATCATCCCCTAACTTCTGAAGATAAATGCCATTTCTAAAAGTGAAGTTATTATATATTTTGTGTATGCACATAGGCGCACACATGTGTGTAAATAGAAAGAAATATGCCAACATAGACATATTTTTTTACATTTTCTCTTCCTTTGCAGTGGCTACTGAATGCATTCTATTCATGGATGTCAACACATTAGAACCACAAAGATACATACTGCTATCAACCAAGAGGAAATGAAATAAAAAGTTAAAAAGTGCTCTGACATGGAAAGTATCAAAGACAACCGAGGTTTGATATATCAGAAGAAAAGGCAGCATTAGGGACACTGAACTCAAAGGCAAAATGAAAGAGCGGGAGATCTGTTTAATGAATTATTTAGGCCTTTTGGTATAAGAGGTAAATTTTATTTATGTGGCTTTTAAAATAGTGGGGAGAGGGTATTTTCTGCAGCTTTTCAGGGAGACATTTTGGGTCAGAGAAATGGTTTCGTGAAACATGATAAAGAGATTAGCATACAGTGCATATTACTGTTTGGAAAGGCACAATGCTGGCTAAACTGGTTCTGAGTCCCCAGTGAATCTACATGCAACAGTTCTAACAGAAAAACTGAAGAGAAGCTGAGCCAGTAGGAGCTGTGTGGTGTCATTCTCAGCTGGAACACATATTCTAACAGAGAAGTGTCAGCATATTTAAAAAGAAAAGATTATTTGATTGTTACCTTAATGAGAACCTGAATGTGTCCTGTGGCTTTTGAGGACTTGTAGTACCAAAAACTCATCATACAAGCTGTGCTTGACTCTTTCCACCTGGAGCTCTTCACATGGGCTTTTTCACCTCTTAGTCCTATTGGAGTAGCTTCAAGATATAGGAACGTTCCTAGAATCAAGAATTGCATTTTGTAAAGAATTGTTTTAGACTTTAAAAACTCAGCAGAGCTAACGCAGAGAAGTGTAAAACATACTCCCATGGCACACTCTGTACCAGCCAAATCCACTGCACCCAAGTAAGAGTGGGAGTTGGGCTGTGCTTCTTCCTCTGCCCATATTATACCTGGTAGAAGGAGGGAACAGCTTAATTTTTCACAGAGGCCACACAGGAATTCTGCTGGGGGCAGCCTCTGAAGAGAGAGGCTGAATTGGCACATTTTTCAGCCATCCTGGCCACGTTCTCTTTTCCAAGAACATTACAAGCTTTTCAGGTTGTGTTAAATGGCAGAGTTGTAGATGTTTTCCAGTGCAGTAGCCTTGCCCCCAGCATCACGTCTACCAGCATAAGCAAGCATAAACCTTTATGCTAGCTCTCATGCTTGCAGAGAATCTGGCCTATATGCCTTTATTGCTCTTTATCCCTAGGTTGCAAATAGTTGTATCATTTCATTTTCAAGTTGAATAACTATTGGCACAGTCATAATTCCTGAAGGAACCATTTCTAACATGGGGCAATTCTGGAAGAATGTCACATCATGCATGCAACACTGATAAATCTGAGGGTGTGTTTCTATGAAAGATGGTCTCCAAAACAGCAGGTTAACCAACTCAAAGCTAGCTCTGGTAGGCAAAGTGGCCAACCAACCCTCAAGACCCTTGCATCTGTGTGGATGTACAGGTGTCCAGAGTGAATCAGACTGGTTCAGACCATCTGTATTCTTCAGTACAAAAGTATTATTCTGCATTTCAAATTAAGTCCCCAAAAGAGCCCACATGAATAGTGATACTCAAATAACATCTCAGGAGCTGATGTGGCATGGCACCTGAGTTCTGCATTTCTTTCTCAAGATGAAATCCAGTCAAATAGATATTTCAGTCAAAATGCATAATAAACACAACAAGATTTCAAATTCAATCAATTTTGGTTATGCAAACAATATAGTTGCAATTCATATAAATGTGATCATAGATAAACAGTACATTGTTGATCAGTGTATAACTGCATATTTATTGCATTTTATATTTGAATTACGGATAAAAATCCATTTGAATGAGGTGGGTTTCATCATTTAGAACTAATTTCAACTCTTCTCAGGCTCACTTGCCATTATAGATATTTGCCATAATATTATGGACTGAAAAATATATCTTTCTATCTGAGATCAGGCAGATGTTAAAAACTGAACACCAGCAATGTCTTTTCCTGAAGAAATGCCTTATTTTAGTAATGCATTAGGCATTGCAAAAGAAAAGCATTATTTTGCACACACTACTGGTATATTGTGTCATCACAGTCATTGACACCGAAACTTTGCAGTACTATAAGAGCTCAAAAAAAGCATGAAATCATCATGACATCACTGTACACTGGGAAGGAAAGGCTAGGGAGAGGTTGGTGTTGGAGGTCCCAGTGGTAACATGAAAGTCTGTTTATCATTAGAAAAATGACTGTGTAAAAAAGGGTGGGGGCACTTTCTTACTCAACAGAAATGCACTCATGCATTTACAGACCGATCAGACTACTTTAGTGACAAGTTTTTACTGCCTTCTCCTCTGGTTACTACTGCAGCTAATAAAGCTATGACAGAATGAGCTGAATTCTGTTCTAGCTCTTTCATTATCAACACAATTATTAATTGCTGCAAATTCAAATTACAGGGCTAAATTCTACACTCATTTACACCTGTGTAATCCTATAGAAGGCAATGGGTAGGTGAAAGTGTTATGTTCACAACATATACACAGAAAAGTTAGATAAAAACATAAAATACTCTTGCTGGAAAGTTGTAATGTTACCACTACTTTATTTCTTAGACTCCAGAACAATAACGCATAAGAAACCCAAAACAGAGAGAGACAAAGCAATCTGCTCCCTAAAACAGAGAGGCACAACTCAATCTACTTTACTGTAGGTTGGCTTTCTGCAGGTAGACTGCTGCTAAACCCAGATTGCATGCTTCCCTTCAGAATCCAAGCAGGACCAGGAAACCTCATGAGATTTAAAAAGAGAGTTTAGAATTTCAACGCATCACAGAAAGGTGCCTCAACACTGCACAGATGTAATTGAGAGCATAATTTCAAGACTATGGAGTAACTGCTGAGATCTAACCAAAAGCAGAAATTTGGGCTGCAGAATTTGTTATTACTGATTATGCATGAGATGGGAAAAATAGATCTCATCTTTTGGATTCCCGGTTAAATATGCAGGGTCAGCAATTAGAACAAGTATCTTTTATTTGTATGCTGTGAAAATCTGATACAAAAATCACCAAAGAACAATAAACCCAGAACCCAAAAATAATTTTTTTAAAAGCCTCTTTTCAGAGTAGAAATGGACTTTTAAAAAGCCAAAAGAAAGAGAGGGACAAATTATCCGGCCCACTCCATCTCTTCTGAACTGCTTCTTATTCATATCGTCAGTGGAGAGTAGCCTGCTTAGATAATGTCTAATTTTAGCAGTAGGTGTACAAATCAGCTTCATGGTTAATTATCCCGGCCTATTCCATCCACACAAGTGTCCACAAACCCCTACCTCCTTTTCTACCCACAATCATCCAGTAAACTCAAGCCTTTTCTTATATTCAATACATACTCCTCCTATAGTTCTTCACATAATCCAACCTAGCAATTCCTTCTGGCAACTGCTGAATTCAAGTCTCATGACCTCTGTGCAATCTACAAGGATGGAAGATTTGAATTCAGGGTCATTTTGGGGTTTACCTAAAGGAAGCTCCCTAGCTCAGTAATGGGAACTTCAAAGGTAGGAGTTGAAGCTGAAGTCTGTTCAATGGATGTTGGAAAAGAATATGTGCCTAGGCGTTCTTGACCAAGCAAAGGGAGACATGAGAGAAGATTTTCTGGAAGATGTGTTAAGTCTATTGGCTACAGGCAAGAGAGGAATTTTGGGGCAGTTCTTATTTCCCCAAACAGCTTTGTTCCTCCCTGATTAGCATACACCCTTTAGAGAAGATTTAACATCTTAGAGAGAGATTTTTCTAAGGCACAAAGACATAAAAGAGGGCTCTGCTCCAGATGACTTTCAATGAGAGCTGAGAGGCTAACTGCATTTTCAAAAATCCTCTCAGTGTATTAGATAATTCCACCCGTTCTCAACAGCATGTTCTAATAATACCAAGCGACCACTGCCAGTAAAGAATGAAAAGCTTAAAATAAAGTTCTGAATATTCCAGCACTATGTGCCTGACATAAAGTAGGGTACTCTGGAAATGAGATCGGACTCTGGAAGAGTGGATTCTAATGGATCTCAGAGTGTAGTTAACTCATCCTTAATCAAATGTCTTTCTCGCCAAATACAAAATGACTTATTCCTCACATGCATTATTATTTAAAGAAAGGGCAACTGAGAATCAAGGTTTTCTGACGGAGAGGAATTCTAGAACAATAATTAATATTATGTTTTGATAACCAGTTATATGTTTTATTTATTAATAATGACACCCTAATTACGTATTTAGAATCCTCTTTTTGTCTCATGGGGAAAACATGAAAAGCTTAATAAAGAGGATTATAGCCTTGTTCGTGAATTGACAACATACCAATTCCATTGCCAAGCGTGTGGTCCCTGGGAGGTCTGAGACTTTGAGGCGAGCTGACTCCCAGAACCCAGTCGAAGTTGTCAGCCAGGGAATTTTGCCAGCCACATCTGCCTTTCTCAAATGTGCAGGAAGTACCGCATTCATTCTCATCGGTATTATCGCCACAGTCATCTACAAAATCGCAGCTTTGTTCAGCTCTGTAACACTTGCCATTCTGACATTCCCAATAGCCATGTGAGCAGGAGCCTGAAAAGAAAAGAATAGGGGTATGCTAGTGAATCACACTTTAGTGCCTTCCAGCAAGGTTACTGGAAGGTTACATCTGAGACAGTTTGATATTTAGAAGGAGGAGGGTGGTCCAGAGCATTTTTTTTAAAAAGTCTTTGGTCCCTGTGAAGTGCCAATCCATTATCAGTTTATTCCTTTTGTGTTTTGTGAAGAGATGGCCTAAATAAATGACTGTTTTCCTTGTAAAGCCTTTGAGGGCAAGTTCCAGCCATGCATTCCTTCACGAACAAAGCTTTCTAGTCTGACTTAATTGCTGACATTTTCCTTTCATGTGGTGTAGGATTAAGCCATTTCATTTTAACTGCAAAGTTGAGCTTAGTTTAGTAGTTCCAATTTAAAAAGAAAGGGAGAAAAAGTCTTGATAATGTAACTATACAGTTTTGCCTTGTAGTGGACTTTTCTGCAAGCTAGTTCAATGGGGTGGTGCTGTCCTTTTTGTGTATTATTCCTGGCATTGCTGAAAGATAATTCTGCTATTGTAAAGCCTGGGCATTATAGGACTTATATCTCAGGATCCATTTCCAAGCTTCATGTTTTCATTTCAGATGAGTTCCTGAAATGCTTTGGCTAG
Organism: Emydura macquarii macquarii; assembly: GCF_026122565.2. Taxonomy (NCBI): domain Eukaryota; kingdom Metazoa; phylum Chordata; order Testudines; family Chelidae; genus Emydura; species Emydura macquarii. The sequence continues at coordinate 39,046,294 of NW_027132559.1, read as the reverse complement.
AATATGGTCCCTTTAGCGCATCCCTGGTCCAGAAACAGAGACAGACATGAAACTAAAAAAAAAACCCCAAAACAAAAAAAACCCATTGTTTTCCCAAACTAAGATCCTGCAAAAAAAAGTATTCATCTGAATAATTTCACACATATGGAGGAGTTTCACTAAGTTAAATGATTGTGCACATGTATATAAAAAGTTACTCACATAACTGCAGGATTAGGGCTAATGGTTGGTAAAAAGCAAAAAAGTTGGGGTTGGTCCTGCTTTAAGCAGCGGTTGGACTAGATGACCTCCTGAGGCCCTTTCCAACCGTAATCTTCTATGATTCTATGAAGAACAAAGGTGAAAATACTGATTTTCTACTATTGCTAGCCAAGTTACCAGAAGAGACTTGTGAAAAGACTAGATTGTTCTAAGGACAACAGAACAAATGGTGTATTAACAAAAGAAAAAAAAAAACTAAAGAGGTGGAGTACACAGCTTAGTGGAGTACTGCTTACCACCAAAATTCAAAGTTTTCATTTCAAGGCTATACTAAAATTACTTCTCAGAGAGTCCTACCTCTTCAAAGTTCTTACAAGAAGAAGAGCTCAATACAGTTTTTTTTTAATAGAGAGGGAGTGAAATGATTTAATTTCTTCAGTCCTTGATGATCACTTACAACAGACTCTGTGACTCCTTAAATTAGTCATAGCTGGAGTAGATGGTGCCTAATGGTACTATTATGAGGGTGGGGTTGATTGCTTCACAACCACTGCTGTTTGTTAATCAGATACGGTAACATACATCCTTGGGTGGGTGATGAAGGTGGGTGTCAAAAAATCCTACTAGATTGATTTTCAGAGGTGCTGAACACCTTCAGCTTTCATGGACTGTAGTGGGAGTTGTGGGTACTTCTGAAAAATCAGGCTTGAGATCTTTTCCTTTACCTTGGGAGACCTTAATTTGCTGCCCTCCACCCCCCCAATTAAACTGAATTTCAAACACACCATACCCCTCAGTCATCCAGTGAGTCCCTATAATTAGGAAAAGAAATAAGACAAAGTTCCTCTGCTTTGTGGAAGTGTTAGAAAGACAGAAAACTGCAATAATTTAGAGAAAGATAGGTAAGTGCCACTCACAAACCATTTATATCATGTCCTTGTATCCAGGCTCACTTCAAAAAAGGTTCTCTAAGCAGGACTGACTATACAACTAAGTGGGTATATTTCCACCTTGCCCTTCTAAGGTGCTCTGCTATCAAGGATCCATCCCTAAATAACAAAACAAACAGGAGACCATGCAAACTCCTTAAGAGCCCCATTTCCTATATGACCCAAGGGAAAGAACCAGCCATATTCATTTAAACAACCTGCCTAACAACAAATCCTGTAATATGTAGTATTCACTGGAGAAAATATGGTGTAGTATTTGAAATCTACAGGGAATGTTACCAAAATCAAAACAGTCTTTGCCAAAATTGGTAGAATTTCCTCAGGGATTTTAGCCAGGGTGCCAAAGGGGTGGAAATACAGCAGCTCTGTTTAACTAGCGTAAGTCACTTGGCCCTATTTCTATGATACGTATAGCAATGTTGATAGATTCCAAAGAGAGAATCCTATCCAGCCCAGCTAAGTCAAAGCTTATTCTATGGGGTGGAGCAGGAGCTTTCTAGGGGCACAAGAGAGTTTAAGAAGCAGGGAGCCAAACTGGGAAAACAGAAGGCTTATGTAGTCAGGTTTGTCCTAAGGTTTGGTGGCTAAATGAGGTATTAGGTCGGGGCATCCATCACTGTAGGGGTAATGTTGCCATTCATCATCCTGGCTTTTCCAAGAATTTGTTGGATAATATGTGCCCTGCTGTGTTATTTTCCCAACAGATGTCTGGGTAATTGAAGTCACCTGTCACTACCAAGTAATATGGTGTGGAGGATTTTGTTAGTTGTTTTAAAAAAAGCTTCATTCACCTCTTCTTCCTGGTTACGTGGTCTGTAGTAGACCCCTATGATGACATCACCCTTGGTTTTTATTCCTTTTAACCTTATGATAAAATTATGTATGAATCTAGAATTTTGATGGGTGTAATGAAGGTTGCAGCCGCTTATCATGGTAACAAAATTAAGCTATTTATTTTGAAGATTTTACATAATATAGCAGATGGATGTTTTTAAGAGCTAACTGTTGTAATCTTGCTATCATAGGTGGCACATACCTCTTGAATTAATGCTGCCTCCACCCTGAGGCCCTGCCCCACCTACACCCCACTCCATCCTAGGCCCCAACCCCACTGGGCCCTCACCCCCAAGGCCCCCACAGCTGCACTGCTCACTCCTCTCGGCCACCCCACTCTCACTCTGCTTCTTCTCACCACCTCCCCCTCTGAGACCCCTCTTGCCTGCTGCTTGCTCCTGTGGGGAGCAGGGGTGAGGGGGAGGAGGCAGAGCAGGGGCAGGAGGAGGTGGAGTAAGGACAGGGCCTCAGGGGCAAAGGCCGAGTGGGAGGCTTCAGGTGGCAGCAGCTGTTTGGAGAGGCTTAGCTTCCCCAAGCCACTTACACCTGCCACCAATGCCTGCTTTCCTTGTTTAGGTGGCTGCCCTAAGAATTCAGGCATAAATTCAACTTTCCTAGAATACTTAGAATTTAAAAGCATACTAAAGGATAGTGCCTGCTCCCCTCCATGCTTTCCATTCTGCCCACCTTGCTTAAAAATTATGAACTGATCTCTATAGCATTTTTTGTTTCCTCTATGTTAGTGCCTCCAATTTGAGATTGAAAAATTTGGAAGCTGAAATGTGGAACTGGTTGCCATCTGCAAAGAAAAATTAACTTGGAATGTTGAATCCTGGGAAGAACTAATTTATTTTCAAGCATCTGTAAAAGTACCAAGGGAGAAATAAGCCCTTTGAGATTTATTTTTCAATTCTAACTTTCAAAGCCCCACATTGTATGCTTCATGATATCAAACTATAACAGAAACCAAAGCCTTCTGGGTCTGACAGGGGGAAAGTAATAAGAAGTGCCTAGTAGTTTAATTGATAGATGAATCTTCTCTGTGAGGCTAAGTAACTGTTTTCCCCCAGCATGCTCTGTAAAGATTCTGAACAGGTGGACTTCATGGCCTTGTGTGGCAGCTGTATCAACACACTAGACTATAATGGACCCAGAGGCACTGTGTAGTGTCGTTCAGATCAATAATCTCTGAACTGAGAAGGATTTACACAGTAGAGGATAATGGCTGCACAAAAGCTACTAGGATCTGTCAAGTCAATAATCACTATTTTTAAAAGGCTCTGAAACAATCTGGAGAGCAGGGAAGGATTATATTTTTAAATATAATTGGGACTTGGATGAATAATCTTTATTTTAAAGTGTTCCTAAATACATCCATTAAGAAAAGTCTCATACAAATGTGTAAAGAAAAAAAAAAGGGAAACAACAACCCATCATTAAAAAGCTAATAGGACTAACAGTACAAACATTGCTGCATTTAAATTAAGACAAATAACAAGGAAAGTCAAATCCTAGTTTTATCCTACTATCCCAATGTGATTGAAAGGATTTTCGTCAGTGATATAACAACACATGGTTTATGGGCTGCAATACTGAGGCAAAGCAGGATATGTTACACATGGAATATCTACATTAAAGAATTGATCTTGCACTCTTATTCACGTATGCTCCTTAACTTCTGTTGAAGTATTTACATGTGGAAAGAAGTACTCCCATGAGCAATGATTACAAGAATCTATATTTGTGTGCTCTCTTTGCTAATCCCCCAAACACAAAGATACATCTCATGCAGAGATTAGTGGAGTGAGTGAATTCCTCACTTTAATACTCTGTTACGACCGTGCTAGCCTTATTCCCCGTTTATTTACTCCGTTAACAAGCATCTCTATGCTGTTTACTGCACTGTCCCCCTGTGTATGAAACACCCTTTCTGAGCTGCTCCATACCTTTACTGCATTCAAGTCCCTCCTACAGATCCAGGATAACTAAAAGGGCAACAAAAATTATTATGGGGTTGGAGCACATGACTTATGAGGAAAGGCTCCAGGAACTAGGCTTGTTTAGTCTTCAAAAGAGAAGAATGAGGGGGAATTTGATAGCAGGCTTTAACTACGTGAAAGGGGGTTCCAAGGAGGATGGATCAAAGCTGTTTTCAGTGGTGGCAGATGACAGAACTAGGAGCAATGGCCTCGAGTTGAAGTGGGGGAGGTCTAGTTTAGATATTAGGAAAACCTTTTTACCAGAAAGTTGGTGAAGCACTGGAATGGGTTACCTAGGGAGTTGGTGGAATCTCCATCCTTAGAGGTTTTTAAGGTTTTGCTTGACAAAGCCCTGGCTGGGATGATTTAGTTGGGATTGGTCCTGCTTTGAGCAGAGGGTTGGACTAGATGACCTCCTGAGGTACCTTCCAACCCTATTCTATGATTCTATGATAAGGAATTAACTGGTAATAATGGACAAACTGTGGGTTCCTGGAAATATCTACATAACTCAACAAGATATCTTTGCATTCTCCAGATTCTGCTGCTGTTGCTGCTGCTGTGGTTCTCTGACTGGGCATTCATCCTGTGCCAAATTAGAGCAACGCGAAGGCCAAAACCACAGCCAGGGATTGGCCATCGGATTTTTTTCTCTGCTACACTGGCAGTAGACAGAGCAAGCAATATAAGAACTCTTACTTTAGGGGTGCTTATCCCTCCTCCCCAGCTACTTTAAGGCTAGATTCCACTGGCAGTGCTGTGCAATGAGATTGTGCTGCACCAGGGAATCTGATTTTGTATTTCCTGACACACTGACCACTTTACTTATACGTTATCTTTACCCCTAATGCTGTCTGCTTGCTTGTTTTTTGGATTGTAAACTCTTCAGGGCAGGGACTATGCCTTCCTTCATGTCTAGAAAGCACCTCATGCATTGGAAACACTATCAAATAAATAAATAAAAATAATAAAAGCTGACATGGTTAAATAGAGCTGTCCTGTACACACATAAATATTAAACTAGCTACTCATAAAATAGAATGAGACAGAAGAGGGACTCAGGGAGCAAAGCACTAAAGAAAGAATCTTGCTACATATCAGCAATCTACTTCAATATTTTTCTGTGCTCTTTCTCTGTGTTTTCACTTTAATAATTTCTAACACTGTACTTTATTTCCAGTCCATAGTTATGACAGATAAGTTGTCCATGGCAAAGGTAATGACTTTTGCAGTAATAACAGTTGCCACCGTCACATCTAAGCAATCTTTATGAAAATGGCTATTAGTAACAGCTAATAACCATTTTAGAGTTCAAATGTTAACAGTGCTCATTGATAGTTTGCCATGGCTTTAAAGATAACTTGGACAAAGGGGGGGGAGGTCAAATGAGAAACACAGGTTGCTGAGCCCAGCCTGGTCAACCAGTGTGCATATGGATTTATTTTGTTTCATAACAACATCCAGGAATTTTGGTTAAAATAAAAGTACTTTACAGCCTCCCTAATGACTATTGTGGAACGGGGGGAAAGGAAGAGGAGGGAAGGAGGAAGAAGGTTTTGCACACTTTGTAGAAAGGGATCCAAAACTACTAAATTATAAACTGAAACATCAATTAAAGTCAGTGGTACACAAGCATTAATTGTTGCTATCATTTGCACTGGTAGCGAGGAACCAATATTCTGATGAATCACCATGTTCTCCAATAAGGCAGTTGCATGGAAAGTATGTGTGTGTTCCATTAGCATTTAAAAGGTTTTAGGAAACATGAAATCAACATCGATGGTCCTTGTCTGGCATATTTTCTTAAATAGGCGCTGCTGCTATTTCTGTCAGCCAATCAAATTCCTTTGCCAGTTGCTTAGCTCTCTCCATTAGGTTTTGTTACTGCAATTTATTTCACCCCTTTGTAGATTACTCTCCTTAGTTGTTTAAACAATGTCATTTCTTCCTTTATTCTTTAAATCCATCCCAAACTATCACAGAGGGTTTGCATGATGAGTCACCTAATCTCTTAATCCCTAATTTTTAAAAGAATTCTCAATATACTAGTTTCATTTTCACCCAATATATGTGAAAATATGTTGTGTTATATCGCTTGACACTGTCAAGAAAGATCTGTACCAGAATTGTCCATGATTATACATTCACGATGAGATACCAAAAGAGCTCAATCTATTTAGTTTATCAAAGAAAAGGTTAAGAAGCAACTTGATCATGTTCTACGATAACCTATATGGAGAGAAGATTGCTGACAGAAGATGACTCTAATCTAGTAGACAAAACATTACAAAATCCACTGGCTGGAAGATGAGGTCAGCAAAGCTGAAAACAAAATAAAATGAAAATGTTTGACCATGAGGGTAATTAACTATTGGAAAAAGAACCAAGGAATGTGTTTCTTTTTTCAATCGTTTGAGGTCTTTAAATCAAGACTAGATCTGTTTCTAAGAGATATGGTCTAGTTTAACCATAAATTATTAAATCAAATGCAGGAATCACTGGGTGAAATCTGTGGTCTGTATTAATCATGAGATCAGCCTAGATATTCATAATGGTCTCTTCTGGCCTTAAAATTTATGAATCTAGGATTTTGATAGGTATTATATAGGATGTGGCTGCTTAGCTTGTTAACAAAATTAGTGATAGAAAACTGGAAGTTTATCCAAATTATCCATCTGACATCTGCAAAAGACTGAAAAGGACTGAAAATCTCACAAGAACAGATTTTCTCATGAGATTCTAGTTAGACTGACTATACCAGGAGAACAACTTTTTTTTAAAGCTATTTCAGAATCTCTTCTTCTGAATTTAGTTGGAATCAAAAAGTTCAGAGACAAATTAAAATAAAATATACTTTTTTTAAAAATATCATAAAATATTTAATACTTAGCTCCTTAAAAAGCACATTTATTTGCATAATTAACTCAGCCAGAGCTTAGGGATCTATTATAGGAGCGGATGGGTGAGATTCTATGGCCTGCAATGTACAGAAGGTCAGACTAGCTCATGATGGTCCCTTCTGACCTAAAAGTCTATGAATCCGTGTTTTCCAGTCTTAATTGTACTTTGTTATGGTTTCAATCTCATCACCCAAATTCCCAAACCACAGGAACTAGACTATTCTGAGCCTTCTTCTTAAAAGCCCTAAAGATGTATTTGTAGTAATCTTATACTATTTACTCATTTTGATATGATTAAACTTGATTATTTAATTTTTCAAAGTTAAAAGTTAATGAAAGTGAAAGGGGTGGGTCACACTTCAGAGTTACTGGGTAAATCTATAGGCATTTTTAGGATTAAAAATACAGAACTTCAAGTCACTTTCAAAAGGTTTTCTTTGAAACCACCTGGTTAGAAATGTATCTATTCTTAAAATGAAAACTTGAATTCTGCAGAACTTTAATCTATCAAAGAGACCAGAATAATTAATCAATAGGCTGAGAGTTTGACACCAATAGGATAGGGGCACTCTGGATAATTCAGATTGCTGCATTTTCCCCCCCGTGACATTTCCTCCATTATCATTCTTGCTGTGAGGCAACATTACTGCAGGGTTGAATTGTGTGTGTGTGTATTTAAAAAATCCATTAGTTAAAAAGAGCATTTTTCCTCAAATCTCTCACTAATATGTCCCAAGGACACAGCATCTAGTGAAGGGCTTTCATCACGATTTGTGATGCATAAATGTAATGATATTTCAGCACAGAGAATGTGAAAAATGCATCCACTTTTGAAAGCAATGTTTTAAAAATTGCAGTGACTCTTAAGGAGTTTCAAAAGTTAGAGTCCTTGAAGTAAAAAGAAATACTGTTAAAAAAAAAATCAATATACAATACCAGCTCTCTGCAAAGAGTTAGTTTGCTCTAGGGCTGGGTTCATGCTGTTGATTTTAAGGTTTTTCTAGTTTCTCAAACGTTTCTTAGTTTTGCTAAATTGATTTCAGCTGTGGGTAACCCAGAGATTTTATAAAAACAGTTAAGGCTACTTGCAAAAGCTGCTGCTTCTCTACTGTATGTTCACCCACTTTGAAAGCAGGCCCACCCAAGCTCCGCTTAAGCTACCTGTGCAACTGGAGTTCTCAGCCGGTGGCTTCCCAAACTTCCTGCTTTTGGTCACATGGCCGGAAGCAGGAAGTCCGGGAAGCGACTGGCCGAGAATCGTTAAGCTGCTCGATGCTCCAGTTGTCCTTAGCAATTGGAGCATCAGGCTTCCCAAACTTCCTGCTTCCAAGCACGTGACCAGAAGCAGGAAGTTTGGGTCCTTTAGCTGGCCCACCCCTGTCAGCCACAGGTCCTGCCAGAATATCACGTCTGGCTACTCTGCAGCCTTTGTCCCCAATTCCAGTCCCTATACATCTCATAAAAGAGCCAAAGCAGCATAAAAGCACCCTAAAAAGCTCAGAATCTGGCAAGAAGAAGATTTCCCTGGTGTAGGAACTATAGAAGTTGCCTCTTGAAGCCCTCCCACCCAAGCCCCAATGTAGAATTGTATTGTATTGTATTCCAGTGATTCAAAATAAGAAAAAATTAATTATTTGTAACTCTCGGTAGCTATCCTTCTCTGAGAAAGAATGAAAAGGGAACTGAAAAGGGGCAGCACACAGCATTGCAAAACTCTAAGGAGGCAATGCTGTGGCCTTTAGGGTGGTACAGGGAAGCTGACTAAGTTATGACTGGGCCTCTCCGGTCTCTGGAGTCACAGCCCTCCTTTCCCTGGGCCATGAGTTCTATACTGTGCCTATTAGGGTGTGTCTACACTGCAAACATGGGGTGTGATTGCAGCTCACGTAGACATACCCAAGCTTGCTATAATTTAGTTAGATTGGGCACTAGAACAATGAAGCCACACCAGTGAGAGCTACACAAGCCCATCCAGAACCCTGGCTAATTACACGCACGCTGCTGTGACTTCACTACTCCCGGTACCCAAGCTAGCTAGATTAAAACAATTTACGTATGTCTCTATGAGTTGCAACTGCATCCCGTGATTGCAGTGTACCCATACTCTTAGAGGCCTAGCACAGAAGCTCACTCAAAGATTCTAGAAAGTGAAAGCATGCAAACAGTTTAATTTCAAAGTTGGGCCCCGGTAAACAAAGCAACCACCCAGTAATGGTGAGCAATGCTTATCAGACTACAAAAGTCTCTCCCAAGATCTATAACTGTGGTTGACAACAAGACCTTATGAGGTGATTCAAGAAAGGCTTGTGTTGAGTTTAAATTGATAGCAGTTTGTCCAATATTCAAAAGAGAAAAGGTAACAAATAATATTCCTGAATCAAAAATTAGAGATCAGCACTAATTATGAATCTTTATTCAGTTTCAATCAACATTACAAGTAAAATATAATGTAGAATTTAAGTTGCAACAAAATAAATATGTTGATTAGATTATTGTCAGCACACCAAACGTATCTGGAGTGTGGACAATACGGTCCAGATGAGGAAGGTTGAAATTGTGAGGGAGTTGCTATAAGTGTTTAGGCACCAGTGTATTTAAACTCTTTAGCAATACTTGACTAAAGTCATGTGAAGGAAAATTTAAAAAGAATCCCAAAGCTGATTAAAGTAAATCTCTTGACCCCTAACAACATTTAATCTCTCACTGCTCAGAAGGAATAAGATTTAGGATTACCCCATTCCACTGTGTGAAATTACAAATCTCTCTATCCATTCTGGACATAGTGCCATAGTGAGCTGAACAAAATATATTGATTAAAAGAAGCAGCTGATGTCCTGACGAGTCTTCCACTCGCCTTTGATCCCTCAATGGAAAGGTCAAAAGGTAAATATAAAATATCTGATTCCTGGTGGAAGGCATAGACATCAGTAAACTTTTAATCACTAAATATCTCGAAGCAACATGTAGCTTTTAGTACTTTAAATGTCTCCCTTATTTGGGTTCTATTGTATTATTGTTTGTTTTGACACGAGAGGTGAATGCACAGCATACCTAAAAATCTAGCATTAGTGGTATGATTCAGGACCTTGCAAAGCAAAGGAAATTGTATTTGGAACCATATTTTAGAGCCTCAGGAGTTTCTTTACCCATAATTACTTATACTTCCTAACCCAACTAAGTAGTTTTTGAGATTATGCTATCTCAAAAACAATTGAAGTTTTATCACTAGGTAAAATTATTTAGACAAAAATAATTTAACAGTTCATGAAATGTGTTCATTATCCCCATTTAATATCAGTCCAATTCAGTACAATTTCCATATTGCACTTATTAGTTACTGTGATTATTATTATTATCAACAAAGCATATAATTTTACATTCTCAAAGTATTTTATAAACAGTTATAATTTCTCACAATACCCTCTGAGGTAGGTAAGTATTAGCACATCCATTTTACAAATGACTAAATTGGGGAACAGAGCAGAAAATGCCCAGGTTACATAGTGAGTTAATATCATAGCTAAGAGTAATTTCTTCCAATTTCTTTTCTAAACACTAGTCCACACTCTCTGTTCACATTAAAAACATGTTGGCAAAGTCACATAGGTCCATCAGCTATTGTAAGGAACTAAATCTTATTTGACAAACTACGGAAGATATCCTATACCACCTCAGGCCATTACAGAAAACAGGAAGCCAGGGGGATTGCAAGACTCCCATTGACATAATGAACAATAATTTAAATCTGACCCTAAATACATAGAAGAATATTTGCTTAAAAATGAAGACCAATTACTCTCAACAAATTTCTTATTCTCAAGACACATCTTGAAAAATAGTTGTTCCCGGAACATCTAGTAATAGTCAATGGGATTTCAGAAGACCACTCTCATCAGTAACCAAAAGAATAGAAAGGACAAAAAGGATTAACTTCAATGGGACTAGGATTTTTCCCAAAATGTCTTGCATGTCTTTGGAAATAAATGTAATAGTTAAACCTAAGACAAGTAAATGTGATTCTCCAGTGATTCAAAAGAAGAAAAAAATTGATTATTTGTAACCCTCAGTAGCTATCCTCCTCTGAGAAAGAATGAAAAGGGAACTGAACAGGAAAGGATGAACTGATCTGGATAAAATGGAAACCAACTCAAACCTTCCCACAAAACTCTTACTCATCTGACTCAAAACCTGATTTAAAAGTCAAACAAAATCTTTCCTGATGTTTCTGACACGCAACTCTTTAAGCCGATCATACATTGCTGTATGTGGGCTGACTAACTTTAAAAATACTTTTAAAAGTTCCTCTGTATTTCATATGTTTTGGCTAGGACCAGAAATAAAAGTGCCCAAATCCCACAGTATTTTTGCTACCCTTTTGCTGACCAAATAGGAATCATTCATTTGGAGAAGGTCTAGGTAGATATCCGCATTTTGGTGCTTATTCAAAATGATTCTCCAAATCTTTCAAGATTTGTATATCAATAGATCATGTATTGTATACACAAGAATAATTTGGAGTACTAAACTGCAGCCCAGCTAAATAATCTTTCTCCAACTAGCAATTTCACCTCTTAAAACTTTGTTTCTCCATAACTCACCCTGAATAGCTGGGTTGGGTGCTGAGTAATTCTTCAGGGGGTTAGAGTGGAAGGAATTCTCTTCCCCTGGGCTGTGGGGTTGTAGCAGAGCTACTACGTGACTGCTACTTCAGCCTCATGGATGGATTAAATCAGTTTGCAGCCCTTGTGTTACACCTACACAGGAATCTCTCCCCATGGTTCCCCAAAAGGTCACTGCATAGAAACATGAGGGAACCCTTCACAGAGCTGGGCTCTGAGGGACATCAAGCAAAGGGGCATCAAGCCAATCCATCCCGGTCTCTACAGAGCAGAACAGCAATAGCTCTGCTACAGGCAGGACCTTGAATGGGAAAAGGGGCTATATTTGGGGAGAAGATGGCTTTTGTTTCTCTGTTTGTGTTTTTCCCCCATTACTACAGAGTAAGCAGCAATAATATTTTTCTCTTGGATACTGGCATTTTAAGAGTCAAATAGCTTACTGTTTGTTCCTGACTATTACACAAAGTGATTTGTTATCTATCATTCTAATTAATCTGCAAATATCCCAATAAAGTGTTTGTGTTAAAGCATTAACAATAGGAGTAATGTAGATTTAAAAGCTGATTTACAAAATAATGTCTAGGCCTATCCTTGCCCTGATTGTTCTGGCTACAATGTAAGCAAAAGTACACAATAGAATATTTATATCTTATTATGGCTATTGTCTATAGAAAGGGGCTCAGAGCAGCTACATTGTGCATTCACAATGGACGAAGTATTATCTTAAATAAAGAGGTTCATTATCTGTCTGCCCAGAGCATAGGATATGTGCTATTTTGTTGCAGAGTACCAAAACTACAAATACATGCCAACACATCATAAGAAAAACTGGTTCCACAAGATTTCCAACCCACGTTTACAAACTCAACAGGTTTGGACAATTAACAAGCTTACTCAAGTATCATTTCCACCCAACATCCACTCAGACAATGCAAGCCACTGTACAGAATCCTACCGGGGAAATACAGTTGTTTGAAGCATCAGATCATGCAATCTTTTGGCCAGGCTAGTGGAGAAAGAGTTGTTCATCCAGAGATCAGACGCTCCACTTTTCAACTATATTTAATAGATTTGACCTTCTTACTTGATAACTACCTGGCAATCAAATTAACCTTTGTTTGTTTGCTTTTGTTGTTGAGTGTGTCCCTTTTGAGCATAGATATTCTTGGTTTTCACTACATCTATTTGATAGTTTTGTTTATTTAGGTATTTTATGTCTTCTCAGATTTGTATCCCCATATGAAATTAAATGAATTGTTCTAGTTAAAAATATTCATTTGATGTGACTCTTGTTTGTCTAAATTGTTTAATTGCAACAGTTTTAAGAACTTTTCTCCCATACCCCCTGCTTCATTTTACATGCATATTGCTTTATCTATAGTATAGTCTTTACTATATATGAGATGGAAACCTACCAATATCTGCAATTAACTCATGTCATTAATATAATGGTTTATTATATGAACTATAAAAAGGAACATTAATTATCTTGCTACTCTCAAACCATTATTTTTAACTAAACAACCTGGATGAACGTGATATTTTAATAAACAACATTCAGAAACTGAACAAAAAAATGCATTTCTTGATGTTTACTCTGTTCATTTTTGGACTAATGCATTCCAGCTACCAACTCTGGTCAATTTCAAATATCCAGTCACCTGGTAACATATGCATCTTGGTAGAATGTTACTAGAAACTACTAGAAACTTACATCTATATTTGGAAAAGTAGGAATGTTCTCTGTATGAAAATACAAATCTCACTTTAGAAACACAAGAAATGCCTTAGACAACTGAATATGTACAAGATAAACATTTATATTGGGTAACATGATGTCTTAAGAGGAAATGTAACTTTAAAAAAAAAAAAACCCAAAAAACCAGACTGGGGTCCACTAGAAATTTTCACTAATTGATATTGAACTTGCCAGATTGTTTTGGTAAAAAAAATTGTGCAAAAAAATCAAAACATTTTCTTTCCACATTTTCAGCATGAAAGGTTTCAATTTGAAATTACTTTATTTCTAAATTTCCTTCAATTTAATTTAAAAAATTAAAATATTTTTAAAAGCTCATGTTTGAAACAAAACATTTTGCTTGATTTGGTGAAAAGATTATTTCCCATGACCTGGAATGAAAGCATTATCCTCAAGCAATGGCATTCTGAAGACACTTTTATCCAACTGGAAGACAGCATTCTTTGGAACTTCTGTTTTCCTTTTTGCTCTGTATCATTGATGATAACTTTTTGGAAACTAAATGATAAACAGAACTAGAGAGTGTAGTATACTGTGTGGTTATAAAAATCAACTATTAGAAGACAGACATTTGGCTAATATTGTGCTTGCAGCTGGCCTTGCAACTTAATTCAGCCTTGTGCAATGAAATTTACTGCAAACATTTGCACAACAACTGTTTTATCATACAAGGTGCATTCTGTTCTTTGGCAAACCATGTAAATTATAGTTTACATGTCCTTTGGCTTAGACATAACAGCATCAAAGTAACAGTGCAATATAACATTTTATATAGCCAATTCATAAATATCTTTAGTAAGAGGGAAAAAACCAATATTATTGGAAGCATCTGGGTGGTAAAATGCTGGTGTTAGTTAACTTACATGAAACATTAAAGTGTTTAATTAGTTCAGATTTCAGCTACATTAAAGTATTTGAGAGAAACCAAAGGCATTTCTGCAAAACAAAACAGATTAAACAAGAAAGGAAAGCTTAGATGGCTTTTCCCCCTCGGCTATGGATTCTTTTAATCTCATTTATTTCCACCATCTTGGGGTTTTTAATAATAATAATTATTATTATTATTAATTATTATTTCCAGAATTGAACTGGGTAGCAAATATCTTTTATCACCATTCTGAATGCTGCTCAGTGAATCCCAATGTCTAGAAACACGCTATGGGAGCAGCCCCAGTCCCAGCCCGATGTAATCACAAAGCATTTTCCCCCAAACTCTCCTTCCCCTCTCCTTGTATGAATTTGGCCCAGATATCCTCAAGTAGGAATTGCCATGATGTAAGTTTTCACTGAGCATCAAATCTGAGTCTGATTGCTGCACTCCTGGGTATGTCACTCTTAAAAATTATCTGCAGCAGGCCCGCAGGATCTATTCTGGGTGCAGCTTCACTGCTGTCCAATGGACAAGAATTGTGATGGTCTGGCAGGACACCAGAATGTTTGCTTAGAGAGCAGAGATTAAGGGCCTGATCCAAAACCAAGTGAAGTCAAAGGGTCCCAAGGGGCCATAGTGTCTCTGTTCAGGAGGCTTTGGGAAGCTCTCCTTATCCTTAATCTTGGATTTGCTCTTGCTGGATTGATATCCCCTGGTAAGATCATTCAATGCCTTTACTATGGTTGTATAATTTTTCACAAATCACTGGTAGTAGATTTAGGTAGTAGCTGCTAAATCTTAGGAAGGTCTTGAACTGTCTGTAATTACGTGGGCATGGCCATGTATTGTGTGCTTTTATTTTATCTGGAGCAGTACTCGCACCCTCTTGAGACACAATGTGACCCACATATTTGACTGATGTTCTAAAGAACTGGTATTTATCAGTTGAAAGCTTCAGTCCAGAGGCTTCCAACTGGTCTAGCACCTTTAAAAGTATTTCATTTTCCTCCAAGGTTCCTCCAAACAGAATCATGTCATCCAGGTGAAATAAGTCTTGCAAGAAGTTCATGTTTTCCACAACTTTCTCCATAAGATGTTGAAATGTGGCAGGCACTCCAGAAATTCTTTGGGGGGGCATGTGTTCAAACAGATAGAAACCTAAAGGGACATATGAACACTGTCTTCTCCTTATCTTCTTTTCTCAGAGGGATCTGGTAGTATCTACTTCCAAAATCCAACACTGAGAACCATTGGCTTCCCAGCAAACGATCTGAGCCATCTTGTACTCATGGCATGGTGTACTGGTCAATTACAGGGTGCCTATTTAGGATCTGGTAGTAAATATACATCCCAATTTTCCCACTCTTCTTGTGGAACATCACAATAAGGTAGGCCCACGGGCTGCAGGATTTTTTCGACAATGCCATCTGCAAGCAGATGAAGATAAGGCTGCACATCCTCCACCTCTGAGAGATCAATTTTCCTAGAACACTCCCTGAAGGGCCCTCAGTCTTATAATCTGATGATATATTCCACTCCCTTTGCACATCTCAGATCCTACTCATGCAGTGAGAATACCTTGGACCTTTCACAAAGTTCCTTCCCTCAGGCAATTCTTCCAGTTCTCAGACAATGGTGAATCTCCACAGTCAAATCTTGCAGGATCTATTGTTGTATCCTGGTCTTCACACTGGAGTTTCATGATTGTTTCAGGCTAGGAGAGGTCTGCTATCTTCTGCCTTTGTTCCACTACAATATCACAATCTGTTTCATTAGCAATCAGTATAGTAACCTTTTCCTGGGTTTTGTCAGGTAAGTTTATGTCCCTGCTGGAAAGATCGATGCTCCGTCAGAGAGCCCTCCTTCTTTCAGCCGCTCTACCATTGCTCATGTCCTTTTACCACTGTGGCAAAGCTCTTCCTCTACCTCAGTGGGTCCAGTGCTTCCTTCTGTGGTAGGTCAGGGAACTGCTTCAACCTTTAGTGTTCTTCAACCCTCCAGTGGTGGGGGAGGGTAATACAACCTCTCTAAAATGGCCACTCCCTGCTGGCTCCCGGTCCTGTCTCTGGTTCTCACAGATCTGGCTCTTCCTCCTGGGCACCTCCCACTCACAAGCATTGAGTCTATGATAACAAAAGTTTTGTTAAAAGGGAAAGGGAACTGAGTATTAATTTTGGAAAACACCTCAACCATGATTCAAAAGCATGTGACCATAAACAAACATCCACTCCTGAGTACATTGGGCTGTGTCCTTTGCCTCAGTTTCCCACCATGAAATGTGAAACTCCAGCAAACAAATGTCCCTTTAAACACGCCACTCCCCTTTCCCGCCACTGCACCTGACTAGCAGTTGGTTGTGCTTGGTCAGCAAAGTCTGGTAGTTCAGAGGTGCGTTCACATGGTTCACCTCCCACCCTGAAAGATGGGGGTGTAAAGTCTGGCCTCTGCTGCTGCAGCTGCCTCATTGTTGCTGCTGTTATCTCTGCCACCACTGGCTGCTGCAGCCTGGTGCTGTACTCTGCCACTGCTGCTGCTAGCTCTGCTGCCCCTCAGTTCTGCTGTCATGATCGCTGCTGCTGTTTGCCGCTCACTGCCACTTCTGCCTTCTTCCCCCCCAGAGTCTTGTGCAGGAGGATGGGGGTGGGGGGACAGTTACTTTGTTTGCCTCATTCCCTGCGCAGATGGCCAAGAAGTAAGGGAAAGAGGAGAGACAACATGACTCTAACTAGACGTTATACCGACCCCATTCCCATGGTACCCCTCCCTAACTCCAAGACTAGGAAGCTGCTGTGTGATCAGTGCATGATTATTGGTTGTGTAGTACATGACCTTTTTAGCCAAAGCCAAGGGTCCCGCGGAGGACAATTTGTGTCCAAAGCCTAGGCCCAATGCCCAGCCTACCAGGAATTTGGCCCAGCGCTGACCTCCTTTGTCCCCGTGCCCACAGTGGGTTCATCTACACTAGACATTTTTTGCGCTAGTATAATACACTAGTGTAACTACCCTGGTTCGAATACCAGCCAACATGTGCTGCACCATTATAAGACAAGGCTAACACTGGTGTAACTTCCCTTGGTTTCAAATCAGCTACACTGGTACAAGAATCTACACTGGCACAGTTGATCTAGATATTTCCATGAACCTTAATTAAAATACGATCCATACAGTAGCTTCATTAGCTCTGTGTGAGTGTCAGTAGTAAGTGTTATTTTATGGTAGCATCCATCAGCCTAAAAACAGGATGGGGGATCTCAGGATATTGGATGCTGTACAGACAAAAACATGACAATCCTGACCTTGAAAGGCTTATATGGGATGTTTTTGTGGCTATATGTTTGCAGATGCCACATATTGTGGGACAATTTATGGCTGGCCCTCAGAAGGCGCATCAGAGTGGAGAAGGGACACAAAAAGCCCTCACTTTTCTAGTCCATTCATGGAGAGGCAGATTTTGGATACAGGATCTGGGGAGCCCAGTAGGAGAAAAGAGTTAATGCTGCCAGCACAACAAGTGGCCACAGAAAGAATTGGGCTGGGTAGAGACATGCTTTACTCATGCTTGACTCAACTGAGAATCAGTGCTGACAGAGTTGTATTGCCAGAACATAGCTATACCTTTCCAAAAGAGTAGCAACAGCTATTCTCCAGTGGGTCTCCCTGCATTAGTGGAGGCATTGTGAGTTTTAAAGTTCTCCCACAATCCCTATCAGACAGTATACCTGCTCCCACAGAAGTTCATTGCCTCAAGGGACTCAGGAGTTTGCCCCATGCGTGCATACAAATTAATACAAGCTCCTTAAATGTGATTTGTTAACTGCAGTTTTTCAAAGACCATTCAATTTCAAACTTCCTGCCTTGATAAATAATTCCTCCTGACCTGTCACATACTTTGATGTCAGTGGTGTGACCCATTTCTCTCAACTGTATCTGTGGATGCCCAAAGGCTGAGGTACTTATTTGGTACTAAAGTTCTTTGACAAAGAGAAAAATGAGTGTTGACTGTGCTACATCTCAAAGGGCTCCAACTGACTTTAATCATATTCTATTGTCCCACTCTCAAAGCCTTAATAATTATAGCCTTAAACCATGCTCTGATCTCACTGTAGATCTGAATGTTCTTTCATTCTTATATTTAATGTATTGGATCCAAGAATGACTAAGCACAGCAGTTTCATTCTTTAGACTTACGGAGTACTTTGTAAAAATAAGTGTGTGCGCGCGTACAGAAAGAGAGAGCGAATATGATGGAGTGGTGTGTTATGAAAGTTTTATCAGCATGAGGCTGGGGTGACCACATTAGTCACAAGTGGTCAAACCACATATGAATCATGTAGGTCATGACAATTAAGTGCCAGTAAGGTCTTTATACCACACCATGCTATCATGAATTCTGCACACACCACTTGCCTTACTGTAAAACTATTTTAAAAAATGTTTGAGTTTATTAAAAAATTATTGCCATAGTTTTTCATATCACTCAGCCTAGTAAGCCAGGCTCCCTTGGATGCTCCATAAAAAACTGTACTGGTCTCAGAGGGAGAGAAAAATATAACAAATATTAGAAGCCTTTAAAACTGAAGAAGTTTTTCCATACATACCAGTGTCTCAGGTTTAAATTCCAATGTACTGTGACCTAATAGCAAATTCTGTGCCCCTTTCGTAAGATGAGGCTCTCCTGTTTCTAGCTCTAAATGGTCCTGAGGTATTGCTCCCTAAACCTGCCACTGATCCTGCACAAACATTGATGTCCAGTGTAATTTCAGAGGGGACATTTTAGATCGGAGACAGTTTTTTGTTTTGTTTTGTTTTAAGTGGCAGCTGTTTGAAGCTGCTCCTGTGTTTGGAATGTGGGAATAAGTCCTGAGTTCAAGTGGAGCTAAAAAAGAACAGGCATTGTCTCAGGGTAAACGCCAATAAGGTTGTAGATCTAGCTGAGGGATTTCAACTGTCTTTGAATTTATTTAAAAAAAAAAATACACACATGGCATGAAATAGCTGGATCCAAAAATTACATAATTTTTAATTAATGCAACAGAGGAAGCCAGACTGATGTCACAAGACTTAGGTGGAGCTTGGCTGGAGAAAGTATATGAGGGTCTGAAAAGTATAGAATTCCAGGCAATGTAGGTGGCTTACACCCATTTCAGTGGGAGAGAATTGCCTTCAGAACACCTTAGCAAGCTATTAAACGAGTGTTTGAGCTTATAATAAGTCTTGGATCACTTACCTGGAGGACTGTTATTGTTATACTGTGAAGCTACTAGAACAACCCACTCATTCTACATTACTTCCACATTCTTCTATTATTCTGCTAAGTATAGCAAAAATCTTGTCTTGGTCTCAGGAGGTGGCATTGTATTTTGTATAGCAGATGACTTTAAATCTGCTACTGTATTATTACAGTACCTAGAATGTCTCTATTAATTTAGCAACTTTAAGCTCATACTATTAAAGTTAATTCTAATTGTAAAACTGAAAATTGCTGATATGGTGAAGTCTTATGTCAGATTCATCTGGGAAGGTCATTCCTGGCCAAGTTAGAAATTCACATTTCTGTATTTGTGAATAAGGCCATAAATACATACCAGATGAGAACAAAGTGGAAGAACACTTCGTGGTCAAGTAATTTTTTGTGTGAAATTGTATCCTAGCTTTGCTCATCCTACACAAGAAAGCAGGTTATTTGATTTCAATTTTCTTTCTGTTTCTCCTGTACTTTGCAGAACCACTTTGAACTCCAGATAAAGAAAAAAGGAATTTAGAAAAGAATTTATACAGCAGATTCTAGTTACTGCCTCCTTTGGATTGTCATGTCATTACTTCAGTGGAGCTGGGACAGGTTGAATTTAAGACATCAGTTTTTCATATACAAAGTTCAGTTACAATTCTAGGAATTTTGTTTCATCATCTCATATTGTATCAGACCATGTTATATTTATAATTGAAACTGTCAAAGTAACTAGACTTATAATTGACGTACCTTTCAATTTTATCAAGACACTATCCTAAAGTTAAATTGATAACCATAAAGTTTCAGATCTCAGGCTCACTGATCTGAGCTGCAATAGTTCAAAACCAGGGAACAAATGATTTCCTGTACTAGAATAGTTTATTAATGGTTCTATCCTTTCCTAAAGAGACTGCATGGTCCAATGGATTCAACTGGGATCTTTGAACTCCCAGAGTCTTAATCCTGCTCTGCCATTTTCTATGTTGCTCTAGGCAAATCACTCGGTCTCTATTTTCCATATTGTAAAAAAGAGGATAGTAGTCTTCACTTACCTTCCTAACAGTGGTATTAAGGTATGGGAGTACACGGCCTTACAAATATAAAGAACAAATTTTCAAATGGGCCTCACCTGGCATCTGCAATTTTGAGAGTACAAAGAAATCACAGGTGACAATAAAATAATATAGAATCTATCTCCACTGCAGGAACAATCTGGAAGTCAGATGACTGCAGCCTATTTATAAATGAAAGCTAGTTACACTTGTACAATTTTAGGTACATACAGAAATTGTGGGTGCAATTTTAGAAGCAGTTTTCCCCTTCAAGATTTGCTCGACAAAATGCTTTAAGCATCTTGTACTCTGTTTCAGACAGTGCCCAATGCCGGCTGCTTCAGAGGAAGATACAACCCCCCTGTAATTCAATTAATTGTACATAGGGAGAAATTTCTTTCCTGACTCCAGCTGAAGATCACTTTATGCACTGAAGCTCTTGTAAATGTATCTTAGTATAACTGCAGAGGCTATTCTTGTCTGTATGTGTCTACATTTTTTAAATTTTTGCAATAAACCACATCAGTATATACGAAATAGGGTTATGGTGAATATTCATAGGATTTTTGGATACACAAGATTGAGAGCAATTGAAAGAATTTGGCAATTCAAGATTATCCTCTACCTCTTAATTTCTCTCCCCTTGATTTCATTTATTTTAATGTTAACTGAGTGATTGAATTGTAAAACATTTTGAGATATAGCTTTGTGCGTTATGAATCTAAAGTAACTATATCTGAAACACACTCACCCACACAAGCTCATGCCCCCCCGATGTATGTCTGTTGCACTGAAAATTCTCTCAAGACATTCAATTAACATTATTTCACATGTAGTAAAATATGGTGTTTTGTGTGGTGCCAAAGTACTCTAGTTTGAGTGCTGAAGATGGTTCATAAATACTAATCACCAAACACTATAACATGACTCCCATCCCTGAATCAATTAAATAAGAATTAACATGGTGCATATTTCACACAAAAATAGCCTCATAACTTTATATTTTGTAACTCTCATCCTTTCTTTATCTTCTCCCACATGGATGATGTCACCTACTGTTTTGTCTTTGATTGTAAGATGATTGTCTTTGAGACGGGGACCTATTGTGTAATGTATGTAAAGTGTCATGCACATCCATAGCTCTGTTCAAATAAATACATATATTACATTAAATAATGATCCTACACACCTTCATGGCTACAGCCATGTTAATGTTGAGCTATAGCCTACTCAAAGTAAGAAGGCTTAATACACTTCCCCTTTCTTCCCTTACAACTCTCTCTTCCTTCTCCCTGATGCAGAAGTTTCTTATCTCCTCTCCTCCTCTAACTTTTCTACTTGCTCCAGTGACTACCATCCTATTTCATCTGCTGATTTTCCTTGTGCCCACTCTCATGCCCTACCTTATTCCACTTCTTCACCTCTCACTTTCCTCTGGCTCTTTTCCCTCAAAATACAAACATACTTTAGTCTCTCCCACCATAAAAAAATCCAAAACCCTTTACCCCAATTGCCTCTCCAACTACTGCTCCATCTCTCTTTCATCTCTAAATTCATTGAATGGGCTCTTTACAATCACTGTCTGGAGTGCCTCTCCTCCAAATCCCTCCTAGATGCTCTCCAATCTGGCTTCCAACTCTTTCATTCCACTGAAACTGTTCTTGCCAAAGACTCTAATGACCTCTTCCTAACTAAAGCTCAGAATCAGTACTCTAGCCTCATCCTCCTTGACCTATCAAACATATTTAGCACAATCAACCATGCTCCTCTTCCTGAAATCCTGTCCTCTCTTGGCTGTATCTCTGTCCTGGTTCTCCTCCTACATCTCTAATAGTTCTTTCAGCGTGTCCTTCAGAAAATCCTCCTCATCCCTCCTCCAATTCTCTTTGGGGGTTCCCTTCTCTTCTCCCTCTCTATCTTATCTCTAGATAAGTTTATCCACAAACACCAGTGAAACTACCATCTCTATGCAGAGGTTCACAGTTCTACTTCTTTACTCCAGATCTGTCTCATTTAGTCCAAATTAAAATTTCAGTCTGTCTCTCCAACCCCTCCTTGTGGATGTCTAGATGCCAGCTCAAGCTTAACATGGCTAAAACAGAGCACCTAATCTGCCCAAAGATCTCTATGCCACCTCCTTTCTCAATCACTGTGGACAACATCATCATCCTTTCTGTCACTCAGGCCCATAACCTGTGCATCATCTTCGACTCAGACTTCTCTGTAAGTCCTCACATCCAAGCTATATCTAATTCTTGCCCATTTCCTCTGTATAACATCTCTAATATATGACTTTTCCTATTCATCCACACTGATAAAACTCTTGACCAGGCTCTCATCACCTTGCATCTTGATTACTGCACTCTCTCTCTCTCTCTGGCCTTGACAAATGCAACCTTGACCCACTCATACACATTCAGAATAATTTTCCTAGCCCATCACTTTGACCATGTCATCATTCTCTTTGCATCCAACTACTGGTTTTCCCTGCTCTATTGCACCAAACATAAGCTGCTTGTATTCACTTTCATAGCCCTTCATAGTCAATCCCTGCCCCCCACCTATCTTTCATTCACGACTGAGCTGTCAATGCTTGCCTCTGATCAGCCTCTGATGCTAATCTCCATTGTCTACTTGTTATGTTTTCAGATAAGCACCTTCCTGCTTTTTCCCATGATACCCCACATGCTTGGGAGGGGCTCCCATGAATATTTACAAAGCTACCTCATTATCTACTTTCAATTTCCTCCTCAAAACTCTTTCCCATGATGTCCATGAAAAACTTGACAACAGTAAGGCAGATAGCACACAGACACCACTGTTGGTCATGCTGCTCAATACTGTCTCGTTGTTTACTTGTTCTCCCCCATCTTGTCTTGTCATCTTATAAGCTCTTTGGGGCAGGGAATGCCTTTTTGTTCTGCATCTGTACAGCACCTAGAGCGATAAGGGCCTCTAGGCACTATGATAACAATAGATGAAAATGCAAAATGGGTCACTCTTAACTCTGAAATCTATGAATATTCCATCAAAATTGAATGGAAAGATCCTCCCACCTTTTCTGCAGCTATTACTTGGCTGTGCAGTGGAATGAGCCTCCCTATTCTTGTGCTCTCATACTCAGGCCAGCTGGAAGGGAAGGAGAACAGGATACAGTTGCCTGATATGTCCCTCTGTGAGCAAATGGGCAAGAGGGCAGAGAAGGCTGGAATATGGGAAGAACCTTAGCTCAACTTCCCCAATCTCCTCTTGCTGGCCTGGCAGTGTGCTGGCCAGGCACACAGCGGGGCGTAAACTACTCAAGAAAAAGGGATGAACACGCCAGAGCAAAGCCAGAGCAGGGGAGGAATTACAATTCTCCGAGTCACAATTCTTTTCCAGGGCTGCTCCAGAAGTGCTGCAGCTATGTGCTGCCCCTTACCCAAGGCAGACTGTACATTTCAAATCCAGCTCACGGTGAAGAAAGCCACAGTGGAAGGAGTAAGTAGTGTTGTTGTCAGAACAAACCGTTCCTGTGCCTTCCTACACAGGCAACCATTGTAGAATGTGAACAGCTCCAGATGCTACAGTGGCCATCACTATTCATACAGCGAAGTGTTGATAAGCAGTGCCCTGAAATGAGGGGTTATTGTTTCTGAGCTTCAACAGTTGAAGCAGCTCTCAGTGAATTGCCAGTGTGGTGTGGTTGCTAAGCAGGGTCATGCGGACAGGCAGTTAGTCGGCAGTCCATGACAATGCTTTCAAAATTACTTTCTTTTTTTTTTTATGAGTTGTCAAATTCTCCCCTCCATCCTTTAAATATTGCTGCATATTTACCAAGGAGACAAACAACAACAGGAAAGACACAATTTTAAATAAATGCCTTGCTGTAGAATTGTACATCTGTTCTCTTTTAAAATTATCAGCTGTGATTGATGTTTGTCTCCAGGTGCTGACCTATAGGGGAGGGGGTAACAAGGCTCCCTGGACCCCCCCACATGCCTGCTGCCAGTCATTTATACTGTCCTTCCCCCCAGTTTGTAGCCCAGGAGGGGTTCTCTGAGTCAAATGGACAAAGGAAAGGTCCTTTCCCCTATCTTTACCTTATGAGAGAGCAGAATTGGGATGAAAACAAAGAAAGGCAAAGGTGGCCTGTTGCTCAGGCAATATTTCTGGACTCAGCTCTATGAGCTTGGTCTATCAGGGTCTATCTCCAGCCCCTCCTCTCGGGGCATACTGCTTTGCAGCTGGTCCATGCTGTGTCAGGGGTGGAGAGGCCTGTGACTGTCTCCTTTTTGGCTGCCTAGTCTCTGTTGTCAGCCGTCTCTGAGGTAAAGAAACCCTCCTGCTCTTCACCAGACCTTCCTGTGCTAGGTTTTCCCTTTTTAAACTCTCCCCCACCAAGGCAGAAGAAGCCTTGCAGGTGCATCTCGTTAGAGCTGGGCAGGCCCAGGAGGGCTCATTAGTCTCCTCTGCACCAGAGTGAGGGCATGTCCCTTCACAACGTACAGTGGCTGATTCTATTCTGTTCAGATTCTTATACCACGCTTATCACTACGATACGAACTATGGGTATGATTTGCAAACAGAGACCAGCACATTATGCCATGAGTTTACTCACAATATTATTTATAAGCATTGTGAGAATTTCCCAGGGTACCTGGATTTAAATGAGTTTAGCCAAAAAAAAGGGGGGGGGGGGTGAGGTGTAAAAAGAATGAACTTAATATTTTTTGCAGAATACAGTCAGTTTGAAGGAAATATAATTTCAGACTGATGTTTCATGGAAATTACAAAGGACAGAAATGGGAACAGCGAGCAACCTAGAGATGAATAACCAAATCTGGCAGAAATGGTTACTGTGTTGGTTACCCTAATAAATTTGCTTTTGAAAGTAATTAATGCTAACAGTGTTTTCCCTACAACTCCTCAGAGAAGGAAACAGCTGGTGCTTCCTTAGTGTAGCAGGGCAATCTGTGGACCAATGTCATTCCTATTTTAAACCACACCCCAGGACGCACAATTTGATGTACAATTGGATGACCAATCAAATGCAACTTTGGACTGAGACAAAAAACAAAGAGCACAACAACATAACCTGCCTGATCCCTTTTGTTCTCATGTTGGATTACACTATGCAGATGGAGAACCCTGCACCAGCAACAGTTCTGCATTGTCATCTAACTAGGTTCCAGATATACATAAAAAGCATAGGTCTCCTCCTTTGTGAGATCTTGGATGGTGGTAACTTTATTAGCCAGGGCCCTCTCAATAAACAGCAAGCAGCAAAGAACCAGATCTCTACTGGCTTATCAGTGACATGGCCAGGACATTTTTAGTTAGGTGTGGAATTCTACACTTACATGCAAAATAGCATCTTCCATGCATCATGACTTTGCACATACAGTGCATGTGAGGTCACATGCAGAGGATGCTGTTTTATAGAACAAAATCTTCCATGTGCATTTGGGGGCCAGACAGAATCAGCCTGTGGGCACAGTCAGTCTTGGGGTCCGCAGTTAATTCATTGCGTACCCAGATAGCACACCACTGATCATTCTAAAATTAAAACAATGGAAACAAGACCAAATGTCTTAGTCTTGGTCTATCCCAATTGTGCAGTTTCAGGTGCCGCTTTGTTTCCCTCTGCCCAGCATCATGAGTATCAAAAGTTCCAAATCCCTGCAACTAATTCCATACCCATAACTGACCATAACTGTAGCAAATAGCAGGATTTAATAGCTGATCTAACCTGGGACCTCTGGAGATCAGAGTTGAAATCCCTGATCAGGACAAATGGAAATTTGATGAGAAAAGACAAATAGATTTACATAGACACTAAACATAATGCTGGCTAAGATGAATTCTAAGGTACCCATACTGTTACTTTGAAAATGCTGTGAACATCTGAAGTTATACACATTACATCCTGGACATATTATACCAAAGAAAGGGTCCCTCGTGGCTTCTTCTGAGGCTTTAATAACTTTTGTTCGATAGAAGTGTTTTTGAACTGCCTTTCACTATCAAAAACAAAGCTTTTAAAGTTTCAAATGTTGCTACAGGGACTCACACGTACTGTAAGTGCAGTGAGTCCAGAAACACCAGAGAGTATAGAATTAGAAATCTCAGCAAATGCACTTCTTGGGGTCACAGTAGTATAAAGTTTTATTTTACAAGTATTGATCTTGTCTGTAATGAAGACTAGCATGTAGCTATGATAGAAGTAGGCAGTAAATGGAGTGGATTATATGGATTTGATGGGGTATTAAAGGATGTATTTTGAAACCATTGCACAATATCGGCCAAATTCTGACTTGAATGCACTGTGCTAGATGAAGTTTCCAGTCCAGCTTGACCCAGTGCCTAAGTGTGGTAAGTGAAATTCTGAAGAAGTAAACCACCTCTTTGCAGCAGCAACATAGCTAGTTCATTTGTATTTTTTTAGGCTTTTCCATGGTACTAATCATTGTAATGTCTGTGCATCTCACATAAATTAATGGACTAATCCTCACAATACTCTTGTGAGAGGGAAAAATACCTTTTACTGACTGGGAACAGAGACAATAGAGATTAAGTGAACTGTCAAAGTTCACACAGAGGAAGTCTCTGGTAAAGCCAGGAAAAAACTCTTCCCTAAATTCCACTCTATTAACTTTACCACAAAACCCAACCTACCTCTTCCCAGTGCAGAGTCCATAACCTGCCTGCTACCACCAGGAGTGGCCGTGGGAGCTCAGGGGAGTGACACTGGGGGAAGGAGGAGGAGGTATTTCCCCAGCATCCTGGTGTGGGCGGTAGAATCTCCCCAACTGAGTGACAATTAGAATGGGCCTTTAAGGAAGGGAGCATGGTCTCCTCCACTCCTCAGGCAATCAAGCAGCAGATAGATGCTATAGCCTCCTAAGACTCACTCTCAGCCCCTAGCTGACAGGAGTCAGCAGTTTGTTCCACATCCTGTCCCTAATCTCTCCTTTTGTGTATAGTTGCTTTGTAGAAGTAGCAGCCTAGAGCTGGATGAAAAATGTTAAAAAATAATTTCTGCAAATATGTCTGAATTGTGTTTGTTTCCCTACCCAATCAAAATTTCAATTACAAAATTAATTGCAATTGAAGAATTTTGACCAGTTCTCTCTCAGCTTGGGGAGGTAGAAAGGGACAGGATTTGTGTGCACATGAGATCTGCAATTTTCAAAATGATTGTGAATATAATACCCTCATGAAGAAGGACAAAGACCATTCCTAACAGTTAATAATGGTCCAATCCAGTTTCACAAAAACATTTTACATCTCCTGTTCCAATTAATTTGTTGTTGACATTGCATCAGCTGCCATATGATTTCAATGAAACGCTATGGAATAACAGCAAATGTCAACCACCATCTTGCTGTACCTAATGTCAATTACTATCTCATTGCAACCAGCCCCAATCACAGATAATGCTAGCCACTGTCTCATTGTACTCACAGAACCTCTGGCTGTTAGCATGAACAATAATATTACGCCTATATATTTTGGGATGGGGACAGTAAGAGGGATACAAATTAGAGATGACTGGAGGATGACAATTCTGTTTTGCAGCAATGTTTGAGGTTTCAAAATTGCTTTCGTTCTGCATTGGAACAAAACCAAAACATTTTGAGCATTTTTGCAAAAACTAAATTGTCAGTTGTTTTTAGCTTGAAACCTGAGCTTTTTGATTCAGGAAGCAAGAGTATGTTCATGTATGCCTGCCTGGTTAGGACACTGGCTGGGATATGGGAGTCCCAGACTTGAGTCCCTGCTCTCCCTGAGTCTGAGTGATATGGGATGAAAAGCTCTGCTGTGAATCAGGAAGAATCTGAGGCCAGTGTCTTCACCCTCAGGCTACAGAGTGTCTCCTGTCTCACCCTCAACCCCTGATGAAAACTTCATTGAAACCAGTATGTCTCAACAAAACAGCATATTTTGACAAAATTTCATTTAATCAAGGGAGTTCTGGACAGCTCTAGTAAGGATATTATTCTGAAGACCAGAATCACAGGGCCTTTTAGAAAGAAAAATCTTTCCCTACCCCAAAGAGAAGAAAGAGGAAAGTGAATCCAAACCATCAACTATTAAAAAAATACCATTCTCTAGGAAAAGGAAAGAGTTTCTACCACAATCAAGCCTAGATTGCTTTAAACTGTTTGTCATAATTTTCATGTCATTATATAATTTAATGGTAATGACTATGCTTATGGAAAGAACAAATGTGAAACAAAAGATCAATAAAATAAAAATTACAGCTTATTGAATCCCAATTCTCTGTCTCAATAAGGCTTTCTGAAAACAGATTTAGAAAAATAACAGGCTCCCAGTTCAATGGAAATCCATAATAAATGCTTCTTTCAAAAGATACATAATCCTGAGAGTCCTATCCTGCCCTCAAGTCATGGCAGAAATCCCAATGATTTCAATGAGAGTTGCATATGCATAGATTGCATTTTAGAGCTTAGCTGCCAAAAGCTATCTAACAAACAGGAAGAGTTTTTACTGACTCACTGGCTATGAATCACTCACAGTCAAAATTGATGGAAATTAACGGTTAGCTTGTAACTAAAATTTCAGCCCATGCTGGGAGCTGTGTGTTGATTGGTGGCACACTAATTACAGTGGGAACACATGGTGGAGTAGCAGCTCTGTCACCCTTGCAACAGTTCTCCTGGGAAGTGTGGAGGGAGGGGTTTTGCCCTCTTCCTCTTCTCTCATACATCCTTCACATCCAGGGAGATACTAGCAGGTAGCAATGCCTGCACTCCCCATTGGATTGTGCCCATTCTGTTCATATGGGCTCTAGAAAAGCAAGTTCCTTGCACTCTTTGTTCTTTCACACTTGATTTTACAACTGAAAAGACCCACTGATTTAAATGGGACTACTCATGGGAGTATGTCCTGCTCAAGATGAGTATATCCTGCAGAGTCATAATCAGTGACTCACTTTTCCAAAAAACACCTTTATGGAATATTTAAGTCCATATACCAAAAAGATAGTTCATATTATATTCATTTCTGGCCATTAAAAACACCCCCCAAAAAAATCAAAGCCAGGCTTGTTTGCTACTCTTTCCAGAGTCTGACACTGTGAAATTGCTAAGGGTATGTCTATACTGATGGTGGCAAAGTCGCGGCCATCAGATCAATCTTTCTGGATCGATTGAGCGGTCAGTGTAGACCTGCTCAATCTATCAGGAAGTGGACGCTGGTAATCCACCCCCTCAAGTGGCGTAGCGCTGTGTCGATGGGAACGCAGTTTCCGTTGGCGCAGTGCAGTGAAGACGGCATGCAAAAGGGAAGCACAGCAGTCGAGGGGGGTTACGCGAGCCACTCTGAGTAGCTTGTGTAACTCCTGTCGACTGCCACCGAATTTCCAGGTAAGTGTAGACCAGGGCCTAGTCTACTGAATAGGAATGTACCTTTTGGAGGTAGTGCTGTGGGTTCTGCAGGTAATGGCAAACATTCTTTGGTGAATGTGATGTCATCGAGTGCTATGTCACCTCTGTAACCTTTACCCACTTGCCCTTCAAAGGTGATCTGAAAGTCCTCATCTGCATTCAGAAGCATCAGTTTTCTCTGCCAGAAGTTTCCCTGATTTCCAGTGAGGTTGAGTAGGACTTTTTCTTTATTTGATGCTGTCACCTGATAGATAGTTAATGATCCAATGCTGACTCCATACATGTGGTAATAAAATAATATCTGCAACCAAAAGTTACAGCATTAAATATCCAGTAGGGAACATTAAATATACTCTATCATTATAATTACTCCCTGAATTTTCACAACAGAGGCATCTTCAGTACTCAGAAGAGCATCAAAATTGCTCAATCATTCATTATCCAGTGTTCTAATTAAACACAAAGAAAAACATCTCATTAGTAGTAATCTTTAGAACTATTCCTTTAGTAAACTAATGAAAGCTATTTTGGAAACCTACATTTCAATGCTTAGAGAGCTGCCGATGGACTTCTTCTGAGCAAATTTCACATTTAAATGTAAAACTTTGAAAACTGATGACAAAGCAGAGGTAGGGAGCAATGCATAAACCCCGTCCTTTAGCATATTGGGAGTATCTTGAAGCACTCAGGTGTGACTCTTCAAAGGCTAATTATGGTGTTGTTGATGGCTCTGAAGTACCTCACCTGCACAGAGCTCTTTCCTAGCCTAGGATGATTGCTTCAGAATGAGCATCTAGAAAGAGACAGTAGGAAAAATAGAAGGATTCACAGAGACTCAAGGAGAGAAAAACAAAATGTTAAACATAATGACAGTGCTCAAGTAGGGATAACAGTAGATAATTACAAAGAAGAACCACATTGAAGTGCAGGTGTTGTCATTGCCTGTTAAACATTTATTCTTATACTTTTCTCTCTTTCAACCAGATTCTAGTCCATGACAGAATTTACCTCTCACTCTATGTGTACTTAGTCTCCTAAACGGCCTCTTGTGAGGGATTTATCAAAGATTTCTTGAAAGTTAAAATAAATTACAACTACGAGTTGTATATTTTCAACTAATTTCATGGTACTGAACTAAGACTTGCTGGTCTGCAATTTATGGGATCACCCAGGCACTTGACAAAATGTAGATTCAACTCTTACTATCCTTCAGTTCTCCAGTAAAGCAATGGATTTTAATGACAGACTACACATTATACCTGCCATAAAGTTGTGTTCCTTTCTACTGCTATCTCTTTCACTGGCTTTCCACTTTTTGAAGGATACTGTTTTGGCTTCAATATACTTTACCTTTTAACCACTCTGTTTTTTCCTTGCCTTCTCTCTCCTTTTATATTTAGCAGTTTGCATATCTTCCATGGTTGAAATGGTGGGTGCATTGAAGTCAATGGAAGTGTTTCTATTGACTTCAGTATGGCCAGGATTTCTCCCTATGGCTCTAATGCGTGTGCTTAAGTAGCTTCTACACTGACTCCAAGGAATTTAGGCTCATGCTCATTCTAGGAAATAATAAAATGTATCTACTCTGGTGAAGTCCTCGACCTTCAAATAGGTAATTTTTGGAACATAAGATTTTCTATATCAGTTGAGTACACTGATAAACTGAGACTGGAATCTGCATCTGGTGGTGGCATCAACTGAAGATGGTATCCCCATTCCCACCCCACTTATATATATGTAGCTAAATATTCAATTCTGTGCATGAGAGAAAAATCCTCCTGATCCCAGCAGGCAATCAATGTACTCTGTGAAGCACAACATTTTATCATCCTTATTTCATTATATTCTTTATTCCATTCCATGTCTACTTTGCCCCTCAATCACTGATGAACACCAGCACTTCTGAACATCAAAATACAGTTGGCTACAGTTTACAAAGCAATCCAACAGTGTGTGCATGCCAATATGTTTCAAACCTGAGTTCTCTTGAAGAACTGTTATAAAAGGCAACTTCAAAACTGCAGAGATGTTCAAAAAGTGCTTGAAAAGTGTTTTAAACCTGGTTTTGACTGTTTCAGAATAGGAAAAATGTCTTCTGCCTAAAGATTTAAGACAATTCTATATATCTGATGTACACATTTATACATGAAAAAGCTAATTGTTGCCAGCTGTGACCCTTCTCCATTCTTCTCCATTAATATACAATAAAAATAAATATTCATACAATGAACCATTCATCATTAGTTGTTCTATTTCTTCAAAGCATATTTAATTGTTCATACATAGGTGTTAGAAGGAATGATTCTATGATTCTGAGAGCATAAGGAGAAATAGGATTTAGACAGACATTTTCAAATATGGGGGAAGTTTTTTTTCATATATCTTTTTTAAAAGGCTGTTAGGAAATTGATTTAGAAGGGAAGGTTATTCACCCTCTGCAGTAACTGAGGTTCTTTGAGATGTGTCCCTCTATGGGTGCTCCATGGTAGATGTGGCAGTGCCCCCTATACCTGGGATCAGAGATCTTCATCAGCAGTGCTTGTTGGACCGCACACGTGCACTGCACCTCCCCACCTCCTGTGTTGTCCACAGGACATACATATAGTGCTGTGTGGTCTGATCGCCCCCAGTTCCTTCTCTGCTATAAAGCTTATGTTTTTGTCTCTGAAGCAGAGGGGAAGAGGGCAGGTAGTGGAGCACCGACAGGGCCACACATCTTGAAGAACCTCAATTACTGCACAGGGTGAGTAACCTTCTCTTCTTCGAGTGATGTACCTATGGGTGCTCCAATGTAGGTGACTATAAAGCGATGACTGCACATCCCCCATTGTTGTCACTTCCCTTGGATATGTATATGTTGCCTCCTATATATGTTGCCCCAGTATGATTTCTATTACTTACATCTGAGGAAGTGGGTTGGAGCCCACGAAAGCTTATGCCTGCTGAAATTAAATATGTTAGTCTTTAAAGGGCTACAGAACTCTCGTTGTTTTTGCTGTATACAGACTAACATGGCTACCCCTCTGGAACTCTTCAAACTGGAATAGGTGCAGAGAAGGGCTACTAGGATGATCTGAGGAGTGGAAAACCTGCCTTATGAGAGGAGACTCAAGAGCTTGGTTTGTTTAGCCTAACCAAAAGAAGTTTGAGGGAAGATATGATTGCTCTCTATAAATTCATCAGAGGGATAAATACCAGGGAGGGAGGGGAATTATTTAAGTTC
Organism: Emydura macquarii macquarii; assembly: GCF_026122565.2. NCBI lineage: Eukaryota > Metazoa > Chordata > Testudines > Chelidae > Emydura > Emydura macquarii. The sequence goes on along the minus strand of NW_027132559.1, from coordinate 39,013,284 downwards.
AGCACCAATGTGGACACAAGAACTAATGGATATAAACTGGCTATCAGGAAGTTTAGACTTGAAATTAGACGCAGGTTTCTAATCATCAGAGGAGTGAAGTTCTGTAATAGCCTTCCAAGGGGAGCAGTGGTGGCAAAAAAACCTAGCTGGCTTCAAAACTGAGCTTGATAAATTTATGGAATGGTATGATGGGACAGCCTAATTTGGCAATAGACTGATCTTTGACTACTGGTGGTAGATACTGGCCTGTGAAGAGATACTAGATGGGGTGGGTTCTGAGTCATTACAGAGAATTCTTTCTTGGGTGTCTGGCTGGTGAGTCTTGCCCACATGGCTCAGGGTTTAGCTGATCACCATATTTGGGGTCGGGAAGAAATTTTCTCCCAGGGTAGATTGGTAAAGGCTCTGGGGGTTTTTCACCTTCCTCTGTAGCATGGGGCACAGCTCACTTGCTGGTGGATTCTCTGTATCTTAAAGTCTTTCAACCATGATTTGAAGACTTTAATAACTCAATCATAGGTTAGAGATTTATTACAGGAGTGGGTGGGTGAGGTTCTCTGACCTGCATTGTGCAAGAGGTCGGACTAGATGATCATATTGGTTCCTTCTGACCTTAGAGCCTATGAATCTGTGAGTATCATTCTTGGATGGAGACAGTCATCCAAGTATGGAAAAATTACTATTCCTTGTTTCTTTAGGTAGGCAGCAACTACCATGAGGACGTTGAAGAGCACCCTAGGTGCTGTGGAGAATCTGAAGGGCAGAACTTTGTATTGGTAGTAATCAGTTCCACAATGAACTGGAAGAACCGTCTGCAGGCAGGGTGCATGGAAATATGAAAATACTATTTGCATCTTGAAAGTCTAGGGCAGAGAACCAGTCCCCATGTTCCAGTGATTGGATAATAGTGGAGCGGGTAACCATCTTGAAACGTTGTGGTTTGATGAATTTGTTTAGATTGTGAAAGTCCAGGATGGGATGCCAGCTGCCAGACTTCTTCTGAATCAGAAAATAGTGGGAGTAAAACCCCTTCCCCAGTGTTGGGAGGGGACCTGTTCTATGGCTCCCAGTTGCTGAAGTTGTTTTATTTTTGCCCCTAGAATGGACTTGTGAGAGTGGGGAGGTGCGCATATGCAGTCCCATGAGCACTGCTGATGAAGATGTCCGATCCCAGGTTAAGGGGGCACTGCCACACCTACAGTGGAGCACCAACAGAGACATCACTCGAAGAAGAAACATAAGCTCATGGTCCAGAATTTCTAAGTTAAATTTTTAGTGGTTAGTTTATTTTTTCTCTGTTGACAAACTGATTTACTCATGCTACATTTGTATAATTAAATCCAATCATATTTATTTAACAGTTCCTGAATTTCTTATCTATAAAGGGCTTTCGGATTTGACAAGAAGATAAAGTGAAATCAAGTGATCTGAAAAATATCAAACCAACCACAACGGTTAAAAATAAACTCCTAAAATCATTATTCATTATACACTTTCTCTTTTTCTGTATAAATAAGCAATATGAGCTATCTGGTTAAAGGGGTTAAATGAGGTCCCATTTGAAAATTCGGTACATCTATTTAGAAATGTATTTAGATTAGACTGCCACAGTTCCAAAGAACAGCTGTGCACCTGTACACTCAGAGGATCTCAGAATCAGCTTAAATCAAAGACTCTTTAAAAATCAAATCAAAATTTGTCAGCATCAAGAATATTTCTGACAGAATTATCCTCCTGAGATATTTAGTTTCTATATGAAATTAAACTAAAATAAAGTACCTGTACAGGTGTAAATAAGAAAAAGAGAATGAATCACTGCATAATTCTAATATAAAAGATGAAACATCATGTTTTACAGGTTAAAATGCAATAAAATGATAGAATTTGTGCAAGCAGGCAGGCATTGGTATTGTCTTTCAATCAAGGGACTGGAGCTCAAATTCCTGTATGAGGATGGATTAAGAATTCCAGCCATATAATTAGTAGTGGAGATACTTCAAGGTGATTGGAGAAGGAGTGGTGTTTTGTGATCAGAAAGCAAAGAACTGCTGAGCAAGTGTAAATGGATAAATTGAAAAGGCTGACATTTCTGCTAGTATGCTGGGTAGATCTTTACATGCTAACAATGATTTACACTATCTTGCATTTATTAATTGAATTTATGGTTCCTAAATGCTAGTTTTTAACTCAAGATTCACTAGATTCCTTCCCCTAACTTTCATGGATGAACACAATTTAGGCTTCTGCCCACTTTTCCTTTTATCTTTCACTTTGTCTTTACCCCATCCAAGATGATAAATTAACTATACTCCTTATTCTCCTGTCCTTTCTCTTGGCCTTCCTCAACACCACCCTCTGTGACTGGAAATCCCTTCCCGACTCTACCTTCAAACTTCCATTCTCCCCTCCTTCAAATCTTCCCTAAAAATATTTCTGAAAAGGCCTCCAAATCTTATTCCTCCAGTCGTTTTATGCAGACATGCTCATGTGTGCAAGCTGGGGTGTGGGAGGCAGGAGTTAAATATAGAAAGAGAAGGAGGAAGGAAATATGATGGTAAACAAATTTCTGCTGGTAAAAATACATAGAGTTGGCAATATATATGTTTGTTTAGGTGCAGGGTTTATTATTTAAATAGGTAAGTGGATGTGTTGTTATGCATACATTACCAATTAGGTTATAAAGAATGCTTTAATAACTCTCATTATATAGACTATGTTAATCAGTCATGTCAACCATTGTCTACAAACTGTAAAGCCTTATGAATTGTTGAAAACAGGAGTCTATGAGCTGGAAAATAAAGTACATAATAAAGTGAATAATACTATAAAAACATTTTCCCCAAAAATTCCAGAAATCCCTTTCTAGTGTATTGTGACTTCAGGAGGCACAAGCATATCTGTTTTAAGCCACTGGATTAAGAAGAAGATACAAAACAGCAATTTAGCAAAGACGACAGAGGAAGCTTTGAAACTAGGCAGCCTTTCAATCCATATTTCCAAATGTCAGCCAGGCTCTTTTCAGGACCGATGGAAAAGAATGGGCTTTAGCACTTTGATAAATGAAAGCTTACTCTTCCCTAGTTTCTGATAGATCAGTGAGAAGAATCTTTTCATAATGTATTCTTCTATTTGCTGTTACGTTCCCTTTTATCCAGTTGTTAATGTAGCTCTAATTCAATTTCTCCATTAAAGCACAAAGCAGATACATGCAGGTTTTTCAGTACTTTTGTTGTACAAACTTTTTCTAAACCAGCCACTGAAGAGACAATATCTGTTTCTACTGCTGACTACTTTCAAGTCTCCCAGAGTACTTAATTCATCAACAGAAGTCATTCTTTAATCTTCTGCACTATGTGTAACAAAATGTTTGTTTGGTAATTGCTTTCGAGGTCAGCATAGGAGCAGGAGCATACTGCACTTGTTTTCTTTATGAAATGTATTAGTGATAATCTATTATCTATCACATTAGTGATTATTACTTTATAGCATTCTACAAATCAGGCTCATTTCTCCTAGTATTATCCCTTGACATACCTTGCAGTTTTTGCTTCTTCTGCTTATCTTGGGACTGAAAATCCTGGCCTTCTGCTCTGGCAACTGCGGGAATGAGTTCTTTATGAAGATGTAATGACCAGATGGTCCATGCAAGGTATGATCAGCAGTTGGTCCAGTGCCAGATCTCAGGATGCTGCCAGTTCTGAGATTCCAATCAAAGTCATCATTCTGATCCTGCTCCCAGGTACAAAGATCAAATTCAAAATCACAGCGCCCCATGGATGTACCTGAAAAAATTATTGTAAAATGGACTGTGTAAAAATAAAGGTAGATCCAAAGAACTGAGCTTATAATCAAATAGACAAACAAGTGATCTATCTACATCCTCACAAGAGAAAAAAACATGGACATGTTTTATTAATGAGTTTTTTTAATATAAAGGTGGTTGGTGTACTATCGTAAAGAGACTGCTGATAATTAGATCATTTTAAAAGGATTTCTGATTACCAAACAGCCTCTGTCCTTTCATTCTAGCTTATTTTCTCCAACCATTTGCTCTCAGTAAGAATTAACACATACACATTTTAATGGGCAATATGCAAATCTATATGCCTAGCTATCTTATATTTGAACATTATTTTATATCTATATACAATGCTGTCAAAGTCTGATTATATTTATCTGTATAAAATTCCTGTTTTATATTTCCTGTACAGTTGTTTCACAAGCTTCAAGTATTTATATTTATTTTCTAAAGGGCCAAATTGCTCAACATTTTAAATCAGCTTGTCATGTAAAGTAATGTAGACAGAATTACAATATTCTAAAAGTGTTGAATGCCTATATTTTTATCTACAGCTTTTTAAAATTTGCTGATAATTACAAACCGGAACCAAAGCTCACTAAAGTCAACGGGCATCTTTCCATTCAGTGGGCTTTGGATCAGGTCTCAAATAATTCTTGTTGTTATTGCTGGAAAGGAAAAGTACTTTGAAGCTAAATTCTTAAATCGGGATGGGTCATTTGGTTTGACAAAATAAGAACTCACAAAAGCCTTCTAAAGTACAAACAGAACCCGAGCCTCTTCTGAGGTCTGATAAAGTTCAACATCTAAAAGATAGCTGTATTTAAGTGGCATCTGTTCAGAAGTCTCAAAAAGAAAGGCCAAGTTCTTTAAGTACTAGTGATGGCATTGAACCAAAACAACACAGCCAAAACACCCCCAAAGTTTGGGGATGATGAGATCCAAATACGAACTTTGTTCCTATCTCTACTGAAAATTGAACAGCCTTTAAAAAAAGAAAGGAAAATTAAAAAATTATTAATGAAAATTCAAGCAAAATGTGTTTATTTTCCAGACCATTTTTGTTTGTGAATACACTGTAGACTTGAATAATAACCAAGAAGTCTATATTGTGCTAAAAGAATTAACACACAATCATTCAAAACATAATAATAACTGTAGCTGGACAACAAAATTCATAAGGTTACTGCAGCCCCAACTTCTGTCCCGTGTTCATTTGATTATGAGATTTAAGACTCCCACCCTTGCTAAATCCATCTCTCTTTAGTAAAGCACTTATGCACCTGCTCAAGCTCCTTTTCTACAGAAGCATGTTTTTTTTTAAATCAGGACCTGAAACCATACTGGCGTTCAATATACCAGCTAATGCTGTACATATTATATGTAAAATCCCCTCTAGCAAGTACCTTTGTGTTGAACTGTGATCTCTGAACCAAGGGGTATAAAGGCAAAGCCAACCTGTTGCTTCTGGAGTAATGGAACAAGGCTGGTGAATTAGATAGTCAATCAGTTGAGCAACAGTTGAATAATTAAGAAACTTAACTATTTTATATGAGCAATGGTAGGTATGTGATCAAAATTATATTGGCCACACATGACCTAAATGGAACGTTGGTATCAAAAGAGATAATTCAATAGAGCAAAAGCTAAATTATTTTAAGCTAGTTATGTCCTTTTCTAGTCTGAGAATTTATGAAAATTACAATTTCAATCTTACAGCTGGGGAAATGAAAACTTAATTCTGAAGTATACTGTTAGTTGGCAAAATTAATGGGCTTTGGAGCATTGCCCTTGGCAAAGTGATGCTCTAGGATGATTGCTTTGTCAGCATTTCAATGTAAAATAAAGCTTTGGAGCCTTTGTTATATTTATTTAATGAAGTCGTTTTAAACGGGTCATTCTTCCAGTAAACATGGAGTAGGAAACTAAAAACTCAGATCACAGCTGAAGGTGTAACTGCTTAGTGATGCTGCCACATTCCTTTTCACAAAACTATCTGGAAAAGACGATTATTAAGGTATCTCTTTAGCAGACAAGATGTGCAGCTTTTCTCTCCCCAAAACTGCATCCTTACCCAGGAAACTTATAGCCACCTGCTTCCTGGGGCTCTCCACCCACCTGTTTCATGTTGGGAGGCGGTACCAGGCTCCCAGCCCATCTCTCCTCCCCAACCCCTGAATTAAAATGTGGGGAGGCTTCACATGGGTGGGGGATTTAATCAGGTGCAATCTGGGGCTTAACAATTAATTTACTAAATTGACATGAATACTCTTTAGTTAGGGTGAAATTCATTCTTACAGACACACTGGTAACTGGGGGTGGAGAAATGGAATTCACTTCACCCAACTCCAAAGATAGGTCACAGGGTACTCGTGCAGCCCCTCTACTAGCACTCATCCAGTCTTTGGGCAGGGAAAAACACTACTGTCCCACTGAGCTTCTTTCACAAGGATCTGCATACAATAAGCACGTATCCCACTTTTAGCCCACATCCAGGAGGTACTTCCGCATCAGTTCATTCAGAGTTGGCTCAGATATCCCCTCTGGTGCACAGTTAGCCTCACAGTGTACGGTAAAGATGCCTACAGTTTCCTAACACTGTTGTAATAGTGTTGCAATATATTCTGCCATGATGACACTATTATGTGATTACTATACTCCTGTGTAATTACACTAACAAAGCAGTACTAATGATATACTCCAACATATTACAATGTTTGAAGAACAATAGCTGTGACAAATTTAATGAGCTATAGAATGACCAGTGCTTATCATATTAGAGGCCTGATAAAGTTTCTGAGCCCTGAACATTCACTCAGCAGCTAACTGCAGGGATAAATCCCAGATATACAGAAGACCTGACTGTCCTTGGAGTAACCTTAGTCTTGCCCATTAACACTTGTAGTACCTGATCTGCTTTCCAGCACAAATATCCAATGTCATAAAGCTATTTAAAATCCATCCTCTATAAAGTGTCATAAAAAACCCTCCCTTTATGACAGGACACACTTCAGTGCAAAGGTGAATCCCTTATCCACAATATGGATACTGAACAACATATTAGCAATAGCATCTCAGAAGCACCATCTTTTGGGGGACTGCTATGTTAACTTTCTTTGCGGGTACTGCCTTGCAATATTGTCCTGTTAATGTTTTGGGGCTTCATGGATTTTGCAGAGATTATGGGTCCAGATTCCCCAGTTTGGTGCAGAAAGATGTCAATCACAAATCCCTGAAACAGCCTGGCTCTCTGCATTTTGGTGAGGCAGTGGTACCTAGAGTTATGACCAGTGATCCATAAAAGCCCACCACTGAAAGCTACTGAACAGATGTGCTGGCCCCACTCCCATCCTTGGTGAGCACTGCCAGTTTCTGGTTTTCTACACTTGAACCCTGCAGACTCTCCACCTCTTAGGAGTCCACAGAAGTCAGCACAGACCTAAGACTTCTGGGCCAGTTGTTTTCAGACTGTCATTTGTGGATCAGCTGTTGAAGGGATCCCTCTCTGGTGGCTCTGCAGAATGTACCATTGTGAACCCCCTGGGAGGGGGGGGGAAGAATAGAGCTTTAATGGCTCTCTGTTACAAGGCAGACTACAGAATGGAAAAAAAAGGGAATAGCAATTTTCTGGGGTAAATTAGGATAGACTCTGCCATGACATAAAACTAGAAAAAAAACCCTCACAGTTGAAAGGTCAGCCTCAGGTCAGACCTGGATTATGCTATGAAAATAAAACCCTTGTTATTGTCCATGAGAAGGATTGGATAGGATAAGCATATCAATAAAACCAAATATTGTAATGGTAATGGGAGCCAATGTCTTTTGTAACCATAAATATTTACAGAAAAAGTAATATCAAAGTGAAAAATCTGGATTGCTTTTCTTTTTTCTTAAATTTATGTTTCAAATTTATGGGAATTTTCTTCTGCCAAACCACATCACCAGTCAATCCAAACCCATCAATCCCAAATATTACTGACAGAATGACCACCCAAATCTGGTTTACACAGAACAAGAGTTTCACCATGAACTGAGAGATGAGAAATCTTGAGGATAAATTGTCGAGTGTATAAGCATGTACTAATCCGATACTTCTGGTGACCTGAAAGAATGAGTTAAAATCAGTTAGTTTTGTGATCTCAGCATATAGTCTAGTGGATATTTTTCTTCACCACAAAACCATCAATCTACCATGCTTGCAGTCTCTATTTTGAGTCAAAACTGGGATTGCAGAGGGAATCATGTTAACATTCACAGAGAGAAGTTTGTGGGGAAGACTGTGTATAGCATCTGCTTACCACCTTATACCCCTTATGTGTAGGCGCAAACCGAAGCTATAAAGGCCCCACTTTTACTACTATCAAAATCACTGTCAATATTTTTCCCAAGCAAAAACCTATTAGACTGTAAATTTGAGCAGTCAGCAATATTAGGGGCTGATTTGTATTTGTGTCTCAAGAATGGAAATGGAGTCAGCTAAATGCATAACTAATTTTGTGATGTTTAAACGAGTACACAGAATTAAAAATGTAGGTACATATTTTCTGTTCTTTTCTTTTGGGAAATTTGTCTTGAAAAAACAATCTAATCTTTATTTGTTAACCTCCTCCAAGGTAAAATAAAGATTCAGCACACAGGCCACAACTTTCATATGCCATTTTGACTGATTTTTCACTTTATTTACAAAGGTGAATACTTTCTTCAATAAATAATTTTAGACATTGTCACATCTTGTTTATGCAGTTCTGAATTAACTTGTAGCTGGTAAAGCTTAGGACTTTGATCTGGAAACCAAATTTTAAAATATAAGAAGTGACTTATAAAAGCTATAGAGTCATAGAAATGTATCGAGAGCAGAAGCAAGCCAATGAACTATTTATTGCACACTGCAGATTATATTTGACTACATGGTCCTTCAGGTAGTTCAAAGGAAAATTAAATTGTGGATCCATATATCTGCTGTTCACTTTACTGACCACGATTTTAATGAGTGAGGTGGCTGCAGTTCATGTATTTTTAAAAGCAGCTTTTTAAAGATGATTTCATGACAAACAACTGAAATCTCCAGATTCTAACTCCAGTATCTAAGAATTTTATCTGTTAACATTCAGTGTTGTGACTAAATTCTACAAGAGGGTGTGAAAAGGAGACTAGGGCTGTTACCAAAGCAAGTCCCATTAGCATACGTTACAGAAATAACGTCCTCAATTTGAAAAGGGGTAAGGGAGACACACAAGAGACATTTCTGTCCATTGTTCTCTTGTTGGCAAATTATTCTCCAGTCTCTAATTTCTTAATTGGAAACGTATCAGAAAAGGGAAGGGAACACCAGCACACCCTACCACTTGTTAAAGCGTAAAAAAACCACTAAGAAAAAAAAAAACTCCACACACATTCTTAAGGCAACATAAATGTTGCAAAGTAAAATGACAAGGAAATGTAAAGGCTAAGTTAAATTGACCATTCTGCCCACCCTGTGTTTTAGGGTGATACTATGAGTCAGACTGAGACTCTTACTGAATTTCTCATGGAATAAAGTGTTACTAAACCAGAGTGGGATCATAAGCTGGCTCCATATATCTGAGAATGTGAACAGTTACATGAAATTGGACCATATGTCTAATTTACACTACTATAGAAATTTTAGGCTGATTTTGGCCCTGCTCTCTGAATTTGGGCATTCTAGTGTAAATCCAATTACTTTATTCGAATTCCTCCTTTTTATAGTAGATCAGGAATGTTCCATTCAAATGTCTAGGATCTGTTTGTTTTGACAGACAATAACTTTCCACAAAGGGAATATTTCAATTTTGCCATAATGTTTCAACTTTTCTGTCAGGAAAATCAACACAAAATACTTATTATTTCAGGTTGGGTCAACCAAAATCTAACCATTTAACTTTTTCGAACTGAATTGAAGTGTTTCGTTTTGGATCAGTCCAACATTAACCTGCGTCTGCCTGATGTGCCACAGTGCCTCATAGGAGTTGTAGCTCGTGTGCCTCATGTCCCCACTCTTCTCTATAGAATGAGCTTCCCAGGTGGATCACTTTTCTCATGATACACCACTCTCTCTCATCTGGCTGAATCACCATAAGGCATCATGGGAGATGTAGTCTGACTGGGGAGCCTGACCCTTGCAAAGAATGACAACACGAGGCACCAAACTACAACCACCATGAGGAACTACAGCAGTTCAATGTGTAATCAAGCTGTAACAAAATGCTTTGATTTCATTCAACAAATTAAACTAAACATTTCAATTTGGGAATGTTGAAACATTTCATTTCAATTGAAAATACTGAAATGAAGCAACATTTGCAAACCAAAATATTGTTTGTTCTGGAACAAAATTTTCAGAACTTTCTGTTCTACAAAAAAAATTGATATTTTAACTATTCAGAAGTAAATAAATGTGAAATTATAATGATTTCCCACAGCTGGTGTAAATCAGCACAGCTTAAATGACTTAAATTGAATTACACTGATTTACTCTAGCTGAGAATCTGACATGGTATTTACTGAATGATCCACTTCTTTGTCATAATCTAATTTTGTATGAGCTGTGTTCATAACATTAGGAATGAAACAGCTGTTTGTAGTGTACCAACAACACAGATTTGCCTGAATAACAATTTACCAAGATTTCCTTGAAGAAAGAGGCTGAAATAAAGTATATTGTGATCCCATCCTTCAGAAAAGTACACTTTTGATATGAAGTGCAATTTTTTAATCCAAAACTGAAGATACTGTTTGTTGATTTCTGGTGCAAAACTAAAGTTGTATGGTATTCATGAAACAGTTAAGAGACTTGACAATTCCTGAAACATCAAAGTAAGCTCTTAATACCCCAGATGTATTTTCCTTGACATATTTTTTGCTTTTATTTTTTCATATAGAAAGCAATGTTTTGTCTCTGTTTGTTTTAAAAGGCAGAGCTTTTCTCTGAATTAATTTATGCTGGGTAAAAAATCCAAGAGTAGCAAATTTTGTTTTGCAAGACATGATTTCAAATTAAATGGAGAAAAAACCCTACCAGCCCAAGGAATATAATTACATTATTAACCTCATTTTTTCTTTCTTCATTGATGAACTGCCAGCAGTGTTGCTGCATTGACAATTCACAGCAGGCACAGTTACTTCTGATAATTAGAGTAAGTAACTACCATACATACTGCAAATGTTAGGGTTCTCATCTGAGTTATCGGCGCAGTCATTCACAAAATCACACAGATTATCCTTTGGGATGCAATACGTGTTGGCACATGTGAATTCTTCAGAAGTGCAGGGTCTGCCTGGGAGCAGCAAAGGGGAACAATCTTCAAAGGAAATATCATCCACTGCCACATCTCCCACATAACTGACACCACGTATTGCCCTGAAAATAACCTAACAAAGAGAAATGTCAGTGAAATATTGATAGATAGAAAAGCTTGAAATATGCTGTGTGGTACACAAAACATGATGTATCTATGCTTCTTACAACCTCACCAAGTATTTTAAAATGTTTAGTGCTATATACAGCATTCAATTCTTACTGATGTAAATATAAGTTGCTGATTTATGCCTCAAAAGGTTGATACTGTATCTACCGGAGGTACCACAATCCTACAATAACCAAAGGCAAAAAAAAACCCCATTAAGTAAACAGTTAAAAAGCAAAAGGCTGATACCATTCCCCTTGAAATCAGTGGCAAACTTCCCATTGACTTCAATGGAGAAGGAAAAAAATTCAATCTTTGTATTATCCATCAGTTCATAAAAAATGTGGGAAAGTTAAAGCAATAGAGGACATCCAAGATTGCATCCTTCTGAACTTATCCAGTCCCACTACTCTCTCAAAGAATTTAGAGTTAGAAGCCAATCCAGTCTGGTCAAACCCTGCATGAGCCTCCATTATTATTTACTAAGCAACGAAACAAATATGTAGCTTATGATATATAGATATGCACTTGTTAAATGGTACATTTGCCTTTAAGAAGAGATGGGCCCAGCCCCACCTGGGACTTATCAGCTGCCTCCCAGAAGACACTGTGGGTCTAGTGGTCAAGTGATAGCCTGAAGAGCACCTGGTTCTTACAAAGGCCATCAAGAGCTCAACTGGCTAGAGAACTGCAGGGAGCAGGTAGCCCCTGAAGTAGGCTCTGGTGCAGGCGAAAGAACTCAGCTCTTAGGTGATTCCCAGTCAGATGGCCAGAAGCAGTTTGACTCTTGCAGGTGTCCCTGGGTCAAGGTAGGGACCTGAAAGATCTGAGAAGAGTGAGTGAAAAGTCTCTGGGATCGGTAGCCTATGTTGAGCAGAGCAACTACTTTATGTTTATCTGAAAAACTATGCCCTTAGGAAGGAACCTGAAACAGACTCAAATGTGGCATTAATCCTTCCCGGGTTAGCGAGACATCCAGGAGTTTACCACACTATCAGGGCTGGAATATGTCTACTTTACACATGCCAAGTATATTCCACAATAGATATTGTGTTAGAGCTTTTTTGTTTATATTCTGAAGACTGTAACATCAGATGTTTTAGGCTATTTAAATAAACACATGAATAAGAATCGTTCAGACACAACCCAAATGCCTTGATGCTTATGTTTACCATTTATATTGTGTGGTGTTTTACATTTCCAAAAGTGCTGCACAAATATTAACTAACATCACTTGGGACAAAATCCTGCTCCTACCTTCCACGAGTACAGAAGACCCTCCTGCAGTAGAATCAGCACAGTTCTGCCACACAAGGGAAAGGCAGAGGTTGGACTGGGTAGAATCATCCCCTTCCCCTCTCCCACCCTTTTACTCTCCCCACTATTCTGCATAAACCTGATTGGCTGGGGCTGGGGAGACTGCAACTCCAAAACTAGACCATAGAATAAAGTATGGACCATCTGGGAGAATTTGAGCTAATGACCAGATGGGAGACAAACCCAGGAAGATTTGGAGAGAGAAAAAAGAAAGAGCAGCACTTGCAGTGGCAGAAGCAGCAGCACTGAGCTGAAGGCAGGGACAGCAGAGTGCAGGTGTGCAGAGTCTGAACTCGGAGGTGCTTGGAGGAAATCCAGGTGCTGCTGCTGCTGCACTGCTGCTTGCAAAAACGGGACTCTTACAGACACACAGCCTCTAGTGGACAGAACAGTTTGAGATCACAGTGTATGCCAGTATCAGAGTGCTCAGACAGCTTGGACTGACCCAAGGGGGTGTGTTGCATTGACATGGAGCAGATAGTGTGTGTGTATATCCAGGTGTAGGGGGTTATGCACTGTGTATTGTGTAACAAAGGCAAGAGAGTTTGTATAACTCCTGCTAGAGTCTACTCCTGGCTTTTACTTGGTTAGATACAACTACTGTTCTTTCGTTAAGCCTGGTGCTTGTTCCAGGTGTTAACCCTGACCCACTAGGAGGGAGGGTTGATGTTTGTGCAGTCATGTGGCTGGGACCAGGGATCCCCTTCCCTAATCCTGGTAACTCCCACCTGACAAATGGGCATTGACCCTTCTGTCTCTGCCCCTCCCAAACCAAACCCTTTCTGCCAGTCCTGTCTCTCCCCACCCCCAGTTCCTCATCATACCCTCCACCCCCCTGAGCTCCACATCCAAATCCCAATCTCTCTCTCCCCCAACCCTGTGTGGGACTGGGCAAAGAGCTCGTCCTTTCCCCGCTCCCTGGTACTCTGTGCAAACCCAATTGGCTGGTGGGGAAGTGCCCCTACAAAACTAGGACATAGTATTAACTACAGACCACCTGGGAGGGTTTGAGCCAATGAGCAGATGTGGGTGGGTGGTGAACAAGCCCCGGCACATTTGCAGAGAGAACAAAGAAAGAGTTCAAGAGCAGCAGTGCTGAGCTGGGGCAGACACACGTGAGCATGTAGGGGTGGCAGAGTACGAAGTAGGAGCTGTTTGGAGGACAGCTAGCTGCTGCACCGGTGCTTGCACAGAAGGGGACTCTTACAGACGCACAGCCTGGAGCTGACAAAGCAGTTGAAACCACACAGAAGGACCCACCAGCTTGAGCTCACAACCCATGCCAATATCAGAATGCATGGATAGGTTGGACTGGCCCAAGGGGAATGGAGAATTGTATTGATGTGGGGCAGAGACATCTGTGTGTCTAGGTGTTAGGAGTGGGGAGTGGTGTGTGGACATGTATTGTATGCTGTATCGGGGCAAGCAAGTCAATATAACACCTGCCGGAGATCCTGAGCTGGGTCTCCTTCTGGCTTTGCTCACCTTCTGGGTTAGCTAAAATTGTTGTTCTGTTGTTAAATGTGATGCTGACTCTGACCCCTAGAAGGAAGGGTTGGTGTTGGTACAGACTCCTGGCTGGCACCTATGATCCTATCCCCAAGCCTGGAAATCCCCCCACCTGACAAAGAATTTGGGGGAGCTGTCACACAAGTGGGATTCAGGGCCCGGGAAAGTTCTGCTGCTACATAGATCCTCCCACTTAGGAAGGGTATGCGAGGGGTAATTGTTCCATTAGGGCCTCTACTCATTAGGCTGGAGTAGCAGCAGTGGAGATGGTCCATGGCTTGGGATGGAGGATACCTCTCTCCCTCTCTCAGAGATTTCACAAGTGTCCAGCTGAAATACTTGGTCTTGGGACCAGGGAGAGGATTTTGTTCTTAATATTCAGAAGACCAAGGTGAACTGAAGAGCTACAAAGTTTGTAGAGTGCAAATGGGAATGATTAAGCTAAAATGTAATCTAGAACCAACCTAACTGGGAACATATGAAATAGAAGCACAAACCTGAAAATCAGAACGAATTCCTAAGAACACTTCTGCTCTATTCCACTGCGGGCCTTGGGAGCCACTTTGAGCCCAAAGGCCAGAAGTCATGTCACCACTTTTACTGAGTACCTGGAAGAGAAATTGTGCATTCCAGGTCACCGTAAATCTTTCCAAAATCAATTAAACTCATTTATATAGATATAGTCATTTCAGCCAGAGTTTGTCCTTAAATTAACCCCTACCCCACACTTTAAAATGATCAGTGAAAAACAACCATGAGTGTGATCTACTCGTCTGTGAGCCTGATCCTGCAGGTTTTGAGCAGGTCCTGTGTGCATGCTGAGTTCAGCGCTTTCTGTTCCCATTGACTTCAATAGGAGTGGAGAACACTCAGCCCCAGACAAAAGATGCTCAGCAACCAATTGGTTCAGGACCCAGGACTGCAATTAGGAAAATAATCCTAATGGCAAAAGTAATAAAAGACATGAGTTCATATGTCTATTAGATTATTCCATTGTAGTTATAGGAGCATTTAGGTGTCCCAACTGCACAGGAAACATCCTATCTTTCCATAAATAAACTTGTCCTCTCCGACCAAAGAACTTGATCTGTTTGGACAATGGCAGGTGCACAAAATATTCTCCTAATGTCTTGTCTCAGTGAATAGTCACTGAATTGGGGAGTCACTTCTCCACAGGAGCCAGCATTCCTAAATATGCTTCTCTGTGACTTCTTGAGCATCTGAATGGAACTCAGATGACAATATCAGATAGATGGAGTGTGTCAAGCTGTCTCTCCAGTCAGTACTGACAGAACTACATCACATCCCCAGTTCTAGAACCACATGTCCTCTCAAGGATTTATCATCTTCACCACTCAGTATAATCCTCTTTTTGAGATCAAGATGACCTAGACATTTTTCACTTTAATGGAAAAAGTGGCATTTTTGAAAATTTATGTAGTTCCAGAAGCATATACGATGCTCTACAACAGGTAAGCTGTGCCAAATGAATAACAGGGTTCTTGCCCTGAAGAGCTTTCAATCTAGCGACGCAAGAGGGAAGAGTGCAATACATTAAATGCAGAAGACAGACAAAGTGGTGCACGGTCAGATGCTTCACACAACGCATGGGTTTTCAGAAGTTTTTTTTTTAAACAGAGGAAGGGGATATTATTTGAGAAGTTGTTCAAGCATAATGAGTGACAAGAAAGGAAAGTCTACATATATCCTTTCCCTTCATCAATAACAGCTAACAGAAATGGATTAAAATAATTGGAGAAAACAGAGATGTACATCATAATATATCTATTTAACATAAGACTAATTATGATCTTTTTTAAAAGTGCAATTTGACAGATGTTTCAGATTTTTTTTCTTATATTCACATAGGTAAAGTTTCCAAGGTAAAATATTATTTCTTAATGTGCAAATCCAAGCTCTTCACTACAAATTCAAACTTTTTGCCATTTCTTGCCAGTTGTTGTACCTTTGTCAAGACTAAATGCCATCATATTTTATGACCTATTAAAATCCAAGTATATCTATTTTTTTAAAATGTGAGAAGTGGAATTTCAGTGATTTCTAATCTATGAAGAGACTCAAGCTTAAGAGATATAGAGAGCCCTGGGAAGGAAAAGAATGACAGAAGTACTTAATAAAGATATACTCAGGTTATATCAGCTCAGAGAGGTTGATAGAGAAATAAATTAAGATCACTTACATCACCTCAGTGTCAGTTGCTATTGTTCTGTGAATTTATTTCCCTGAATTTTGACTGTGGTTTTAGTGACATTGTTTAAAATTCACACAATATAACCTGTTCATGACTTTTCCCTTTGCTAACCTTTCCACAAAGAAAAATAGCTCAGATACAGGTAGAAAAGGCTTAAAAGCCCCATGGTTTTCCTTATAATTGCTGAAGACTACAGAACAAGACATGAGGCCTACCTCCCTTACAAAGGAGTGGGTGGGCAGCTCAAGAAACATGGATGGGGAGCTCAAGGAGAAGAAAACTGAGTTTGGTCTTACTGAGATTCCTTTACATCGTAACACTGTATGTCAGGGTTGGGGGAGAGCGAGTGCGCAGAGGGAAGAAATAGGATTTGCCCCCACCTCCTGCAAGAAAGTTTGCAGTCTTGCCTTGAAACACTGTCGATCCCCTGGCATCCATGTGGCTCTTGGGGGATCAGCAAGAAGCCAAGGCTCTGAGTCTTGTCCTGCACCCACTGATGTCAATTGGAGTTTTGCCATATACTTCAATTGGCTTTGAATCAGCTTTAATCTTCATGGAGGCCCTATGCCTCCACAGCTGCGGTGCTGCCCACACCTCTGCATCCTGGCTCCATTGCAGATGCATTATAGTTCTACTCCAGGCTTAATTACTTTTTCTGTGGGATTAGTTAAGCATGGCTAATGTTCTCACCGGCATTATGACATTGCCCAACCCATACACTTTCCCTAATGTACCCAGCCCCTGCCTTTCTCCACTCTATGTGACTCTCTGGATGAAGTGGGAGACCTGAGCAGGGTGTGAGGGGAAACAAGGAGATTCCATGGAGGTGCCTGGGCCTCCTTTTTGTGCAGGAAGTGGGGATTCATGCACAGAGGTTCCTCTCCACATGTGGCTCTGAGAGGTACAATCTACCCACACCCTGTCCTACAACAGAGGCTTGAGCTGCAGAGACTGGGTCCAAATATGAACTTCCCCAACCTTTGAAAGGTGTTTGGATCTAGGATTCTGGTTCTGGCTCATCTCTGCTCCACTAATGTAACTAGTTAGGAATGTTAAATTAAAGCATCCATTGCTCCCCTTGTGTTCTCCCATCTATCCATGAGAAAAGCAAGATGGAGGATTAAGAAACACAGAATTGTGTATTTATGGGTTTGGTTGAACTTTAGATCCTAAACTACATATGGGAAAGTGACGAGGAGAAAAAAAAAATGAGGTGAAGGTAAGAGAGGTCCTTTAAGGAAGTCATAAGGAAAAGGTGGGCTCCAGGACCCATTGATTCAAATATACAAGCCTCAGTTCTCCAACCAAAACTCAGGAGCATGCTTTAATAGTGGCTGTGGGCATGATCCCGCCATATGTTAAAAAATCTGGGCCTATTCCAACAAAGTACTTAAATACATAGAGAACGTTAAGAATGTGAATAGTAAAATCTCAGATCAGCTTGTTTCAATCAAATTAAGCAACAATACAAATGAAATCTCAAATGAAACACTGATGAGCCAATTTAAAAGAAAAAAAAAAGATAGTTTCATATTTTAACTTTTGGTCACATTCAAAGATCTTGATGTTCAGATATCAACCCAATGTATTTTAGTAGCAAAGGGGATTATGCAGATCAAAGCTTTACATGTACAGAAGCTGCATCCATAGTATATTCATAAAAGTCATAATTTCAACAAGCTGTAGAAAGTAACCATTTCAGGAGCTTACTCCAGCTAACATGTCCCTGAAGCATTCCATATTGGACACAGTAAAGTGTTGATACTTCTTCATTTTCATTTATTAGCAGTCTAGACTTAATGAAACTAAATGACAGGGCATGACTTTTCATGCTGTGATTTCAGAAAATTCTAATGTCTTTTCAGTACCTGCAGAGATCCCACTGTTGCACCATTCATATAGTTCCAAAATATCAGTTTGCATTTGGGTCCAGTGAGAGAAATGACTGGCGTGGAAATGTCAGCAGTATGACCAAATTCTCCATTTGAACTGTCTGCATACAGATACCAGCCTTCTTCAGTAACCCTGTCAGAGAAGCAGATTTTATTAAAACAATACACCTATTCAAAGTAAATTTCTAGATTGCAAATGGTAATACTGCTTTGCAATCATCTGAGGATCTAGAACTCTTTAATTAATTAATAGATCACCAGTGTCTTACAAAACCTCTGGAAAGACAAGTATTATTCCCATCTCACAGATGGGTAAAGCAAAGCACAGGGAGGTTGAAGCTGGGATTTTACAATATGGGTGCCTAAAGTTAGGACCCCAAATAACCTGATTTTTATGATTGACATGCATCACTGAGAAATGAGCAGCCAGCAGCTTCTATTGACTTCAGTGGAAGCTGCTGAGTGCTCAGCAATTTTGAGCAATTTTCTGTCATTTAGGAGACTAAAGAAGGGTTTAGGAGCTTAACTTTAGGATCCATTTTTTAAAAACTTGCACGAGGTCCCATAGGTCTTAACTGTACCTGGCCAGCAAAGGCTTAAGTGAAATGCAGTATAGAGCTGCACCACCCAGTGAGAGCTCCAAGCTATGCAGGGATACAGGAATGTGCACACTGCTGGTGGATGTAGCAGAAGAAGAGGGGATATGACTCCACCAGCTCTCAATGCATGTTCACCCCTTTTGGGTGACCAGTGTCCCAGAAAGTGCTAGGAAGCCATAGTCCCACTAGTTTGGGAAGTGCAGAATTGTGATTATGATTGTGCAAAGAGAATAAGTAGGGTGCCATATGTCCCATTTTGGCCCGGACAGTCCCTCTTTTAAGCCCTGATCATCAGTTAGCAAGAGCAAATGGGACAAATGCCCATTTTTGGCAAAATGTGGGGCACACCCCACTAGGGGGGCGTGGAGGAATATTAGTGGAGGTGAGTGGCAGTGCCAGGCACTGGGCCTCAGGCTGTCAGCCGTAGCCCTGGATGAGCCCTGGGCAGTGTCCTGTTTTCACTTTGGGAAATATGGTTATCCTAGGAATAAGAGAGTAGGTGGGGAGATTGGCTTCTTGCAGAGATGCTTCTGTGAGATAACAGCAGAGGCAGAAATGGAAGTCTGATGTTCAGGCTTTCAGCTCAAACCATTAGACACCAATTCGTAAAGGATCTTGGCACTTGCACTGAGTTAAAACTAATAATTTGATGCGTTGTTTTGTTGCTGAGTTCCAGCAGCTCTAGGGGAATGAGCAGATATTTCAAATTCTAAAAAATTTCAGTAATCCAGTTGAGACTCCTTGAAACCTTGCAGAACAACTGCTTCTTTAAAGAACATTTAAAAATAATGAATACAAATATGTTCATTAGTGCTTTAGTCACAGACTTCCTCTTTGTTGTTCTGAGGGGGAAAAATGATAGTTATGCAACTGGAGTCACTTTGAAAGAAGGTATGCAAGTTTATCACTAGAAAGCTACACACAGCACCTTTCATCAGATGATTTCAAAGTACTATAACAAATATTAATGAAACCCCAGAATATCTCTAAGGTAGATGAGGGATATACATGTGATTGCATATCATTGGCAGGTAAATGATCCACCTCTGGGGTAGAACAGTTCAGTTATTGAATGGTGCATACTACAAGAGGTTAGAAACATAGAAGCTGCCTTATTAGATCACAGCAATGATCCCTGTAACCTAGTATCCTGCCTCCATTCATAGATTTTAAGACAAGGTTCATTATGAGAATCTGGTCTGACCTCCTGCAGTAGCACCGGCTATAGAATTCACTCAATAATTCACCCAATATATATAGGGGGTCAGCTAAGTATGGGAATGACTAAAAGAAACCCTAGTATGAGTCCTCCTCAAAACCCTCAGGCCAGCCCCATGCACCTTGATGTGATCTTGGGAAGCAGGAATCTGTTATGTTTTGAGGGCTGGAGAGGCCAAAAACTTTAACCCTAACTGTGATCAGTGTTACCAGTTCAGGTTGTAAAACTTTAATCTTTTGCTTCACAATAGATATTGTCTTGAGCTGTAGTGTTCGGAAGTGGATCCAAAATAAAGAAAAAACCTTCCCAACTCCTGAGGGATATTTGGAATCAAGGTTTGGCTCAGTGATAGTGATAGTGTCTAGGCTCAAAATTCAAATCAAAAGCCGACCTCTACCAACTATTGCAAATGTTCACAGACAGATTTTTTAATTCAGTCATATCTCAACTTTGTAATTACCACAAAATCACAGAGAATCTCTGAAATAAGGTGGTGCTCAGACACATCAGTGATTTACGAACGTACACATTAATACTTAACCTTTGGAAGGCTCAGTAAGCAGGAACCCTCATTTTGTAAGCTCATTGACCAAATGGCTAAGAGGGAGTTAAGTCCCTCCTCTTTCTTCTCATTAGAGCGATGCTTATGAGGGAAGATTCATGTTGTGTCATTTCTTTCTTGTACTTTGTCACCAGAGTACACTATCAGGATATAATGCCTCATGTATCCTGTGAAAGATGGTTATACTCTGAGCTACTTTGACCTTTCCATCATTCTACAGTTTAATTCTCCATTGGTCATCATTATTTTTTGTTTACAGTGCCAGTAGTCTGTTCTGGAGAGGCTGTCAAAATTCTGACTATTTTAAAATTTTTAAGTCTGCGGTAGTAAGTCTTTATAAGGTGTATAAGCTTCCACATATTATTCTGATCTGTATTTGTTGACAAAAACTATAACAAAAATACAAACTGTCATGAAACTGCTAGTGTGAAGAAACAATGCTTGTATGGAGGTAGGAAGTGGTATACATTTTACTTAGTGTAAACTTCAGAGCCAAATTCTGGTACTGCACAGTTCAGCCATACAAAGAGATGGCATTACATGATACAAAAGCAGCGCAAGCAAGCATTCATACTAACATTTCTTTGTCAGTGTGACAGGGTGTACTTGCCCCACACTGGAGACAAAGGGGTTAAGCCAATACTCCTGGCAGCAGAAGCCATGCCCCCTCGCCTCTGCTGGCCATGCTCCAACTTCTGCTTCAGTATAAAGGGGAGCAGCCCAGCTCACTCTGGGTGGGATGCTGAGGACGAAGGACGTGTTGTGAAGGCTCCAGTCAGGAAACCAGAGGAGCTTGCAGACACCCTATGGAAGCTGGATTCACAGGCTGCTATGCCCGCCGAAAGAGCTGGAAAACCCAAAGACGCCCAGGCAGAGACTTCAGGAATTGGGGTAGGAAGTGACCCGGGGGAGGGCTACCTATTGGCCCGTGAAGAAGCAGCCAGATCTAATTCTGAAGAGCTTTCTAACCAAGAAGAAAAGGGACTTTTATGATACAGGATCTATACCAGGACAAATTCATCTCCCATATTCTGGCCAATATCTGCTCTACACACAGTCAGTCTATACACATTACTGCTAGAAGGTCAAAAATATACATTGGGAGTGTAGTTTATAGACAGTTGCCATGGTTGTGTGAGGGGCATATGTCCCTGAGGCATAGGTACTGTCCAACAACTCTTCTCTTTGGCTCCTATCATGGAGAGATGGCTTGTCAGTGCTATTTGGGAGGCAAGAATCAGGGTTAGGAAACTTCCACCCTGTGTTTCTTCCACTCAGGTATCCTAGTGTGTATCTGTGCATGTTGGGCACCCATTGTTTGGACTGAAAACAACAATCTCCTGATCTTCTTTAGATGCCTTAGTGTATCCTGGTCTTGATTAACATAAAAAAATAAAAGAATCTTTAGGGCCTTGTTGTGACAAAGGGGCTTACAAATTTACCAAAATTTTGAGCTCAACCATAAAAAAAAAAGTAACCTTTCACAAGATGTTACAATAACATATAGTAACAAATGTTGATGGGAAAAGATACAAAAGGGAGATATGCTAACTGAATTAGTCTAAACAAAATGGCCAAGTTAATATGATACAAGGCCTGTGTTAAAATTATGCTTGTTAAAAAACAGGAGATGTGGAACCAGAAGTTGAGTCAAAATTGGTATGTTGGAGATCAGGCCTAATTAGTGAATAAATTAATGAGGGAATGGGCTGTTCCACCCATCACTCCCTTTCTAGGTCCTTAGAAGAAAGATTTTGTGGAGAAAGTACAAAAGAACAGACAGAAAGAACAAGCAGGTGACTGGAGTGAGCTTCACCACCTTGGCAGCTGCCCCCACTGCTTCCTGGGACCCTGGGCCTTCATCATCTTGATCTAGAGAGGCGCCTTACGTGAATGGGCCAGAGAAAAAAGGACCCAGGTGACATCATCCACCCCTACCAGCCCAGCTGAATCCAAACACCACCTGGGATAACAGTTGTTACCATCTTTCATACCATCTAAAAGACTGTTAAACAAGAGGGTTTTTCCTTCTAAGATTGGACTTTAACAACAGCAGCAGCAACTTCAGCCCATCTCAACCAATTTCTTTTTTCCCCAAACAGAACAGTTATTACCATTGTTAATGCTATCTAAGAGACTGTTAAACAGAGGGTTTTCTTTTAAAAACCTTTCTCCAGCTAAAGGGAAAGGGAACAAGGGGTGTTGTTAAAATGAAAACCTTATTTAATACTTTGAATTTGAAATGCTTTAACTGTTTTTCCTTCTTTTCTGTATCTTTAATAAAAGGTTAAAGGGATTTTTAATGGTGTGTTTGCCATGGTGCTAAATAAACAGAGATCTCTGTATAACAAACCCTGGACTTTTGTTTAATGTTGAACAGTGACTGGGTCATATTAACATCATTAGCCCATATATTCCACCTAAATGAATACAACAACCACCAATCTGTGCAGTCATTTGCACAGAGCCCCACTGACTTAAAAAACACTTCCATGTGGATGAAGGTGTCTATTTGCGTGGAACTTACTGCAGGAACAGAGCCTAAATATGCAGGATTAAAGCAAATCATTTTCAATAAAATGTATAATATTCAATTATGCTAAAGGGGACTATCAACTCCAGATAATCTCATCCTTCTACTATATGTCTGGATTGCTTTTCTATACTCCTGATTCATATTTATCTTTTACTCAAATTAACAATGGCCACTGAGTCAAAAGAAGAGGATTTTTCCCCTCCCCCACTCAAAAAGCTCATTACTTCTCAATTATTAAAATATTTCCAGCAGCTGGTAGCTCAAATCTACATTTTTTGATTAACTACTGAGAAGCACTGCTGAAAGATTATAATATTGCAGGCTTTCCTCTGTTGATATCTTAGACTCTTTGTTTTCTGTTTGAAAACTTCTCAGTTAATTAAAAAAGGAATTGAAAGTAAACTGTGGTCAGGCATGTGGATCTTCACTTTGGAGGCTACGTGCTAAAATGTAATTTAGACAGCAGTAATTACCCAAAAAAGTAAACAATCCTAACATGGTTTTGGAAAAATGTTCCTGCCCCATCACCTCCCACAAATGTTTAACATTCACACATAATAAACTCAAAATTTAAAAAGCAATATCATGTTCATTCCATCGCTGAGTAGAGGAAAATTTGCTGGAAGGTGGATATCCAATAGGATGCAATAAAGCTATGTCTATTAAACACATGGAAAAATATGACTTGGGGGCCCAATCATCCTGCAGTTGTAGTGACAGAAAGTTTATTGTGACTGCTGCAGGGAGGTGATAAAACTGATTCTTTTCACAGTTGATTTTGGGATTTGGTTTGTTTTCCTTGTATTTAGTTGAAGTTTAATAGTTCCTTTATTTCCCTTCTCTCCCATAAACATATTTGAAAATTGGATTAGGTCCCAGGATAGTAGGCCACAGAGGGAGGGATAACATTTTCAAGCTTGATTGTTTAAATTTTGGCACCTAAATTCATATTTAGGTGCCAAAATAAATGGAGTGAGTGTCAGAGTTGAATTTAGCCATCAATGAGAGTGCAGGTGCTCAGCACCTCTGAAAAGCAGACCACTTATTGAAACATACAAAATTCATTGCCCATTTTGGAAAACGGTACACTTGCTCAAAGAAAATCACCAGAAAAATGGGAAAAAATATCTACTAAATGAGAATATATCTTACTATTGAAAAGTCCGTGTATTTTGATTAATCTTACAGGTTATGTTTCTGTTCCCTGACTGGATGATGTAACCCTCAGAATCAGGGTTTTTTTCTGTGCAAGAACTCATCATACTCATTAACGCAAAATTTGCTTCCTACAAATATTCTGTAACATTCACTGATGTGTTGCTATTTCTTTAATCGTTCCTGTGAGTTAGGTTGTTTCCCAGCCTAATTACATAAAGTGAACACAAAAGGGGCATGGATCTGAAATCTACATAGAGGCGAGAAAAGTCTAAGCTTGTATTGGTTGTGATTTACTTATCAGTTTTGTGCAACTGAACTCCTCTATATGACAAACTATTTGCAGAGACTATGAATTCATACCTTTGTGAGCGACTACAGCTGGGTTTTCTATAGGACCTCGCTAAATACTAAAAAAGTGGAAATTATAATAGGATTCACTTTCTTCTCCCTCTCCCTGCCCCTTCTTCTTCAGAATACAGTACCTGTCTTTATCATAAGACAGTTACACACAGAAAATTAACAATTTCAAATTTTTTTTTACTGAATAACATTTCAAAAGATGGTCTGTGCTGTAATGGTCTAACATACCCTCGCTAGACTTACTGCTCTAACTAGACAAGAGTTATTTTCCTTTAAAATTAAGAATATACAGAAACACAGAACATAACACAATATTAATCTCACAAAATTAGTACAAGGATTAGGACTTTTGACAATCAGAGATCTTTTGCTTTCATGTTAGTTTACCCCGGATATTATATTGACAACCAGACCAAACGTTTAGTTGTGCCACATAATCAATTGTTTCAACATCCATGATACTGGGCACATACACAACTTCAAATATATTGACAATTGCAGTAGCAGTTAGGCTCACATGATGTCTTTGCTTCACTGATGTAATACACCTTACAAAGATATTGGACTTCCAGTCTATGATTTCTCCTTTATGGTGTTTTCCCAGTCCCAATCCCACCGAGTACTGTTAAACTACAGAAAACCATATTGCTACCCAACCTACAGATTCGGACTGGATTACCCTTGGCAGCTCTAGCTTCTCCCTGTAGGTCTGGGCTGGGTCTGACCAGTGCTCAAAATGGCTGCCAGTTTTGTGCCTTTGCCAGTACTTACTGCTGGTTAGTCAGGAGCTTGTAGCTTCTAATTAAGGGTGTATGTGCGTACATTCAGTATTGTCTGCCAGGAATGAAGACTTCCACACCTGCCTCAAAACAGCTACAGAGCATGGTTAATAACTTCCTGCACTCCCTCTAGTGTGCTGAAATAGCAACTCCCTGTCTGCCTCTGTACTGCCACTTAAGCCTCTGTACTGCCACTTTGGCTGTGACATGTTTCCATATCAACTCAGAGCAAGTAGAAACAGCAGCTACCATTACAATAATTAGGCTTTTGGCTGAACAAAAGAAAAGAAAAGAAAAAGAAAAGAGGTTACAGTTCCATCCTAGATTGGTCAGTGGTACTGGTAGAGACTCACCATCCATCAACCTCTCTGCCTCAGCTCTTCCTCTGGACATTCAGTGGTCTGTGTGGTGACTTGGCCATCCTGCCAGCTCACACTAAGAGTCCCACCACTTCTGGAATCGCAACTCAAAACTGAAGAAATAAAAATTCATTCACCCTACCCAGGCTCAATTCTCAGCAGGTTCTTCAAAGAGTTCTTCCTTACTCTCCATTACAGAGTGCTACCACCCCCTAGGGCTTTCTCCCTGGAGGTCCAACTCCTCAACAGCTGCTGACCCTCAAAGCTTCTCCCGGAGTCTTTCTTCTCCCACGTCTACTTTAGGAGTGACATTTCCTTCTCCCCAACTGCTCTCTACCCCCAAGGGCAGTCCCAGGGTACAAGCTTCTTCCTACAAGTCCCTATATGATTCCTTTCTCAGAAAGTAGAAACTCCCAACTATTTCTTTCCTGGATCCCATCTCTCTATTGTCTGCAGTCTTTTCTTTGCAGGAACTACCCAGTTTGGTTCTCCCCAGCTGGGTCTAATCCTTAATTACCTGTCTTTTCTCCAGGTGACACAGAATAGCTTAAATGAACTCTCTGACTCCTCTGTCACTGTCACTGCCAGTGTGGCATTTATATGCCCATCACAGGTACACAGACAACTAGCCAGTTCTTAACACTAATTTTATTCCTCTGCCTAAAACACAACTGGAGCCTAACCCAAATCTTCAGTAAGTTCAGTTAAATTTTATGCATATTATTGAATAAATTAGCACTCATCCACAGTTGCTAATTTTGGCAGGTAGTAGATTTGAAAAAATGGTACATCTGATCGAACTCAAACCTGAAAGTACATGCTACAGAGCTTTGTATAAGTTCAGGAAAGTTATGAAAGGCAATCAGACATTTGGATACTTATCTTAAAATGAACCACACCATTTCATGTTCACTCTTCACTAGAATTTACCTGAGACCCTTCATTTCCCTTCTCCGTCTCTGCCGCAATTCCTAATTTTTCCTCAATGCCAAGCAGTCTGGCCAGAATAAAATGTATAGTTTGCTCCACCGGTACATTGTTTTCTACCTTTTAAAGCCAAGCTCTGCTCTGCTTCCTCATGTGAGTAGTCCCAATGACAAGATGAGGTCACAGAATAATGTAAGGAAAGCCCTCAATTAAATTCAACAACAAACAAAAATCTAACAAAAATATGTATATGAAACCTATGAGTCTATTAAAAAGATACCAAACTCTAGATATGTGGATCAAATAAGAAAAAAAGAAGATGCTTTCAAAATTATTTGATACGTCCAGATAAACACTCAGTGTGAAGGATTTTTTTTTCTTTCTTTTTTTTTTTTTTTTTGCTTCTTTTTGTACATCAGTTATAAGTGTGTTGTTCAGATTTGTCTTTAAGAACACATTGCTTCTGGAGGACATATGGAAAGCAACAATGTCCATTTCACTTAAGTGAAATGAATTCATGTGATTGCTGTGTACACTTTTATGTTCTTTTTCCATATATGTTTATGTTGGCCTTGGCAAAAAGAAAATAACCGGAGGATGACAGGCTGAGTCTGACAACTCACAGTGATGATACAACAAAGATCAGAGCCCAAACTTCATTATCCAAGACAGCCCCTTTGTTCTAAATATTGTGTGATTCACCTGATACACAAACTTCAATTTTTGGTTTTACTTCTCACAGAGTTGGGGAGAAGAAAGAAACTGTATCCACAAGATTTTAGAGTAGAGTAAAGTACACCTTGAAAACTATGTTCACTGATCAGTCCATCCTTCGTCCTAACAACAGTATCAGGCATTGGACAGAAAGTGTTAAAATAGGTGAATCATTAACTATCAGAGTATATAAAACTAAAAAACAGTAATATGGGTATTCTGTTTTTTCTGTATGTGAATGTCTATAACTTAAAGCTGAACTATTAGAATTCATTATATGTTAGCAACAAAACATCTATTTTCAATGGACTTCTCCAAAATTAAGCTATTTTGGGGGAATGTAGAGACAAAACTGTTAGATTTCAGGGACAGAACTATGCATTTCCTTTGGGGTGCACCAATGTGCCATTGAAGAAAACACAGATCCTCCTGTACCATCTAACAGGATTAGAAATCAGTGTCTGGCTGATATAGCTCCCTAATCATAGGGCAGCAATCTGTCATTATATTTTGTGTGTTCAATATGGCAGTCACTTAGGAACTGTGCTGAAACGGCTGCCTTAATTAAAGGTTCACAATATAAAACTAAACAAGAATGAAGCCTTCTTTTTTTACTGCTTGCTCTGGATGGGCAGAGTAAATTGTCTGAAATATGAACAAGTTACCCAGGATTATTTATTTTTAGGAATAAATTACATGATAACCAATACTAGCTATAATGCTCTTTTGGACCTAACATTTTAGTGTTGGAGACTATAAATATCAAACAACAAAAGCTTCTGCCCATATCATTTTTTACCCCATTTTTGTCTTCTCCAACTCCTCATTATAGTATAGGGCAGTCTCCAGCCAGGGGTATAAGCAGTTCAGTCTGCTATATGTACTTCAAGTCTAACACTTATCAGGAGGCACTCAAGACCTTCTTCCGTTCTATCTTACACCAATATAACTCAATGTAACTCATGATTTACACCAAGGTAAAGGAAATCAGAAGAAGACCCTCAGTGGACAGAGTCTGTGATACACTGGTATAGCACATAATCTCCTCCTTCGAGAACTAAAGCATTACCTCCATCTACGTTCTATTTGCCTGGAGAGTATTAATTCTGGAATAACACCTTGACAGAAAATGCTGTGGAGCCTATGAGGCTTATGTTTATGTCTTTCGTTTCACAGTGAAAAGAGGTCATGAGTGATATATATAAATTTTCAAGTAAATAATACTATTGAGAACAGATCTATAGGATGTAAAAGCATTACATAAAACTCATTCTTTTTCTCCACTTACCTGAGAATGCTATAGATAATGTTACTTTGATACGTATCATTATGCATTCACTGTCTCAAAGACTCTTTCGAATGCACTACCGCTAATTTCACACTACCTAAAAGGAATGCCTGTTTAAAAATATATATATAGCAGCACATTCTAACACATATGAAAAAGTCCAGTATACAAATATACTACAGTGGAAAGTGTCTAATCACTAAACTGCAAACATAAATATGTAGAGTGAACAATATATTATATTGCATTTAAATTTGGTGTTTGTTTAGTTTGTGCTTCATAGATCTCCTTTTCTTTAGGTCTCTATTTTGTCTTTTGGTTAAGATGCAGCATTTTTTTTTTAATTGATGTGCATTTTAAAAAAATATTTCACTACTCACATACTGTATATATATATTTAGGCCAGAGGCAACATGCACTCAATATTATCTGATATAGTATGAGGAAAAGGCACAGATTATCTAGTAGAATGATTTCAGAGAATTAAATAAAGCATTTCATTAAAAATATGATGGATAAAAATATGTGTTGAAAATTATGACTACAAAGATCAGACAATTTAATGGGAGGACTGTCAACTTGAAAATCGCTTTTCTGTTTGAAAAATTTAACTACTGTTGTTAAAGGTAATACTTGAGATATATTTTGAAGATTTCTCTCTTTCTCTCCATTTTATTTGCTTTGTGTATTTGACAGCATTTTGTGCATGGTCAATTTCTCTGTAGCTCAGAGAAATTCTCTCTCAGTCAGTTTGTCCCTTTCTGTAAAGGGAGGGAAGCAAAGAAACCTTTTAAAAATATTTGTGAGGAAATTAAAAAAAATCTAGAAACACTATTTAAAATGTGCTTCATGGCAGCAACTAGAATTTTAAAAATGAGTTATAAATTAATCTTGTATAATTCATATCTGGAGACAAAGTTATATTTGACTTCTAAAATGAGCACCAACAGCATCTAAGGTCCTGATCCTGACAGATTTAACTGTATGCACTGTGAGTAGTCCCACTGAAGTAAACAGGACACTCAAAATGTAAAGTTAAGCACTTGCACAGATCTTTACAGGATCAGGATTAATTGAAGAGCAGAGAGCATAGAATACTATGTAGATGTGGTTGAAGATCAGACTGAAAACTTATCTAGAAAAGCACAACATAGACAGCCAGTCAGAGTAGGCCAAGCAGAGGCATGATTGGACTAGATGGACCAATAATCTGATGTAGTATTGCAAATCCTATGTCCTTATCACCAATTAAACAAAATAAAATGTTGACATATTTACTAGAGGTACTTCATAGCTGCTTGAGAGAGAGAGAGAAAAACTAAATCCTTGTCCTTCCCACGTCACAACATGCCCGTGAACACACCTTGAAATTCTGTAAATTCTTAAGGGTTTCCATCTGTGCAGATTATTGCTGGTATTCTTTATGCATCTTCAAACTCGCTGGTCCAGATACGTCCCTCATTTAAACTCATGCACAACCCATTGACTTGCATTGCACAGGTTCAACTAAGAGCAGAAATTGGCCCACTTGGTTTGAATGTAGCTTAGGTTGGCACAACTAAACCAATCTCTGCTGTTAGCTAAAACTGAAAACTGATCTGTTTAAGTGTGGCTATATACATGCCCATTATAGCGGAATTCTGGAGCTGAGATTAGGAGGTTACTAACCAATATAATCCCTTTTTATGTTCTACCTACCTCTGTCTTTTCTTTGTTTTATTCTGTCAATGTTATCATTCTTTGAAAATACCTATTAAAAAACTCTTGCTTTTATCAGCATCTGATTTAACCACTGTAGCATACAAACCAAGACATAAACTAAATGGCAGAAGAGATTAAGTATTGTATGTTTTGATCATAACACAACATTTATTCCAATTGTTAGCTGGAATTTTCAGCTGAAGTTTTTAGTTTGACTGCCTCTGACTGACAAAGAACTGTGATTAATTCACAATTCTTCTGTGGCTTGTCTGAACACACCATATCTCATTAGCATTTCATCATATCTGTTCAAATCCTCTGAGTGAAAAAGGGAAAAGGAAACAATAGGATAGACTCTCCCTCTCAAGTAGAAAGATAAAAGTAAAAAAACCACCACAGCTTCTAATCACAGCAAGCGTGGTTTATTTTAATTGTAATTCTGCTGCAGTTTGCCACAATATGAAATTTCACTTTAAGTCAGCAAACTCTTTGGTAAATATTCTTTTTTTTTCTTGGTGTCAGAAAATAGGACACATCACTCTTGCCGCTTTTACTGATACCTCAAATGTTATCCAGAGTGAACAATAATATGATCACTATCATATTGTAATACTTGCTTATAGAATTACAGGGATGTATTGGAACACTGCAAGTATCAACTCCAGCATACATAGGCAGGACTGAACTTCCTGCTAAAACCCCCATTTCAAATACAACAACATGACAGCATATAAAACAACAACGTAACATCAAGAACCATCTATTGGTGGAGATGCTGTCTACACTGATCATTACAGCTTTTTCCCCTCTAGTTAAATAAGAATTTAAAACAGTAACCTCTAGGAATCCAGGCAGTCTGCCACCCACACAGGTTTCTGTGTTGCTCTGCCCGCTTGAGTCCTATAATCAGTCATGAAGTCATCAATCGTAGTTGGATCTAGAATATCAGTGAATGCAGGGTTCCCGTCCTCTAGGTCAGGCCTATCTGTTGTGGATGAACAGACTGCTTGCTGGTAAGACAATCTTGTTACCTTCATTCACCAGCAAGTTCAAAAGATCAATGGATAATCATCCTTGAACTATGCTGAATCTCCCCAGTCTGGATCTCCTTTGGTAGATCTGTTGGTGCACTGAACATAACTCAGACTCTTCTTGCCAGATGCAGTCACAAGACCAAGTTGAGTCTATTCTCCCTGCCTTTACTCAGCTGAGAGCATCCACAACCACATTTTGCTTTCCAGGTTTCTAGTGAACAATGTATACAAACCTGCACCATACTTTCAAAAGACAAGCCTGGGAACTTAAATTCATAACTCTTCTAGACATTAAAAATCATGGATTGAACAGACACTTATGGCTTATTACAACAATCTGTAATCCACTAACCCCCTCTTTTTGTCCTATGACTGCAGAGGTGTTAACGGGCCACTCTATCTTGAATGATTCCTTATAATATGTGCTTACTATCTATGCTAACAGCCTGTTCCACCTTGCATTTAGCTGTGACACTCAGAGTACCTTTCCCAAACCTGAAGAAGAGCTGTGTGGCTTGAAAGCTTGCCTTTGTCTCACCAACAGAAGTTTGTCCAATAAAAGATATTACGTCACCCACCTCGTGCCTTTAATATTCTGAGACCGACACAGCTACAACTGCACTGCATACAGCATATATTCTGACAGTTTGTGAATCCATATCCATAGGTGTTCTTCTGGGTTGTGCTTTGTAAGGAGCCACTGCAGGGCACTGTGATCTGTGTACACTGTGAATTCCACATCTGGTAACAGGGACAATACATACTTGATTTACCTCTCACTTAATTTGTGGCCACCGATCTATGACTACCAAGTTCATCAATTTGTTCAACTGCAAATTGAACAGCAACCTTTGAGGCATCACAAGTTACCATCAATAGTTGGGATAGATCCATGAATTTAAGCACAGCACAGTTTAGAAGTCCTTCCTTCAGTGACTCAAACGCTTTTTTGAGTTGCTCTGTCCAGACAAAGTGGCTCTTTGTTAGCAGGTATAATGGCACTGGTGGCTCTGAGAAATTTTTTTACAAGTCTTTTGTAGAATTCATAGAGGCCTACCAATCATTGCAACTCCTCCAGGTTGTGGGAACCTTCCAGTCCTTTATAACATTCAGTTTCTGGGGTTGGGGTTCCAGCTCATTCTCATTGGCTTTATGACGGTTGTTTCCTGCAAGTTTAAAGCCTGACTCCTTAAAGAACTTTAGAATCCTTTCCTCTCCTACCAGATGTTTCTCCCATGTTTTGTGAAAATAAATGAAGTCATCTAAGTATGTGAGGATGTCTTCAGCTCTCGAAAAAATGGATTATATCATTCACTAACCTCTGAAATGTGCCTAGTGCATTCATAAATCTGAAAGGTGCAGAGATGAAATAATCCACAGGCTGTCTGTCATGGGGTAAGCCCTCCCCGTCACCCTCGGTGGGAAAGTTCAAGAGGGTAACGAGGGGAATGGGGAGCACACCCGTGAGTGCAATCGACAAGACCGTTTCTCCTCGGCCCTGTATCCTGCAGGTCCAAGGCCTATCGGCTGGCTCCCATGTCGGGTAACATGGCCTAGCGGTCAGAGTCAATAGTCACCCGTGGGTTGAGGCAGTACAGCCTGGTGGCCCGAGTCAATAGTCACCCTCAGGTAGGGGCAGCGTGCTCTGACAGTCCGTTGGGTTAGTGGGGCACCTCCTTTGAGGGGACAGTGCCTGGAGTAGGGGGGGCTCAGTCCTTCCCTGCTCCTCTGAGCCCCAGCCCTATTGGTGTTGGGGTAGCCCAACACCGTGTCAGCAGGGATCCTCCGAAAACACGCTGACCAGTGCCTCTCTCCACCCTCGGTTACTTCCTACCCGTTCGTCACTGGGGCCGTCCCTCGGGCCTCCAGGTTCCCCTTCCTGTTCAACTGCCGCCCACGTCTCCCCTGGTTCATGGAGCCCCTTGGAAAAGAAGTCTCCTTGGTTGTCTGGCTCCGGGCAGCTGACGAAGGGTGTCCGGTGTCCGGCAAGGTCTCCCGGGTTCCTGGCTCCCACCGTTAGGGTCTGAAGTGGCTCCTGGCTTGGAGCCTCCTGCACGCCTCCTTGCTCCTCGTTGGTCAGCCAAAAATGAGCTTGACTGCTCCTTTTTATGCTAGGACAGCAGTTGGAGCACACCCAGCAGAGTCTGGTAGGCAGGACTTCCGCCACCTATAGAATCAGCTTAACTCCTTCAGTGCAAGATAAGTACACCGCATCACACATCCCTCACTTAAGAGTGGTCTCAATGGGTGGTCGGTCACCCCATCCTCCACCTCCCCCCCTCAGCCTAGAGAAAAAATCCACTTTGGTGTGCACCTTACCAGGTCAGTGTATCACCCGGAAGTCATACGGCTAGAGGGAGAGGTACCACCGCATTATCCTGGGGTTGGTGTCCTTCATGCTATGCAACCATCTCAGAGGTGAATTATCTGTAACTAATGTGAACGTTGTTCCAAGCAGGTAATAACATAGGGTGTCAATAGCCCATTTCACAGCTAAGGCCTCCTTTTCAGTTGTGGAGTAACTGGGAAAGAGTTTTCGGCTCTCAGGGAAAGAGTTTTCGGCTTAGGTATAAGTGTTCCTTCCCATCAACCTCTGAATCCTCATTCTCTCCAAAATTTCAGTCAGTCCCAGACCCAAAATTCCTAATTTAACCAAAATTCACTGAAGTGCAAATTGCCAAAGTCATCTTTTAATTTAAATGAAAGAGTTGACTGATGTTTCCAGCAAATGATCAGTCAAATACATTACTGTGTTCTGCCTGGATATCTGCAAAGGTTGAATTCATGCTCTGGAATAAGTTAATAGGTGTTCTGGTCCATTGTGACCAAATGGGAGGACCAATGGTCAAATCACTTATATAATATTACTACTAGAATCATTTGAAAAGAAGAAGTGTTCGGCCAAAAGCACGCATTTGCACAATTGGTTGCTCTGGGGAACACAGTGACACTAAGTGAGGGTTGTTTTTTTTTCAGACGTGTTATGTATGGATACTAGCTGAATGAAACACAATAACAGAACAGGTAAGGATAAGCAATAGGACATGTAGGAAAAAGTGGAAATACATTGGCCCCCTAGCTGAGGGGGGAAATGAGACAGAAGTGACTTCCCTAAATTTTTCCTACCCTATCCCCTCCCCCTAAATGTGGCTGAATTCTATAGACTTCTTGACTCTTGATTTCTTTCCCTCCCCCCAACATATTTTAATGTGACTGAACTCCTGTGTGATTACCATGACATTTTTTCACCTATCTTGTAGTCTTCAGCCCCTTAGTCCTAATTGCCACTTACGTTAGAATGTTCTGCTCACTTCCCTATGCTTTATACTGTGGTATATTCTGGTTATTTTTTATTTTATTTTTTTTACCTTTTGAATGGTAAACTAGGATAATTCCTGTCTGAAAATCAGACACAAACCAAGACAGATGTGCTAAACATATGGTTATTAAGGGAGCTGTTTACAAAACAATAATTATCATGTGAGCTCAGAATTTTAGTTTCATATCCTATTTGTTGTTTTTGCTTCATTGGTTTTGATGAAATATTTGGATATGAATTATCTAATTCAAAGTTACTGCAGCAGAAAAAAGAAACAGATTCCTAAGTATCTGCTATATTTGCAAAGTATAAACCATAGGTACCATAATAGTCCTATTAATAAGACTTTGCTATCTCACTAATCATTTTCTCTCAAGTGGAAATGAATTATGAGGCCTGCGGTTATCTAGATAGTTACTTTACTAGTCTATGCACTTGTTCAAGCCTATACACATTTTTGTTGTTATTTATTACAGTGGCATCTTTGAGGTGATTTATACAAAGTCGAACAACTTCAACAAGAGATTGAGAGCCACCCACCCCAAAATAGCTGATAGTCCAGATATTAGGGTGCTCATCTGTCAGAGGAGAGATCTGAATTCAAGTCCCTGCCTCAGAGTGGAGATTCAGATCTCAGTTTCCTACATCCCGGGCAAGGGCCTCATCCATTGGGCTAAAGTTTATACAGGGGACATAAGCAAACACACACGCATACATTTGCTGGCCTGAAATAGACTTTTTCCCATTTGCTGACAAATTCAGAACAATTTTGGAATAAAACTGATTATTTTTCCTTATTTTTCAATTCACTGGCTGAACCAAAAAATAATTATTCACTCAATTCCATTGTGGAGTTCCCACCCTTTATAGCTATTAAGCTGGAGTCCTCCACCATGCAGCTTAAGTAATGCCTACTCTCTGAACCAGTAAGAGTTTCCTCCATTCTGCATGGAATCTAATATACTGTATGACAACATGAAGTTACATAATGTACATGTTAGAGCTGGACAGAAAATGAGTTTTTTCTCCATGGAAAATTTTAATGAAAATGCAGAACATTCAGTGAAAAATGGCAAATAGAAATATTTTGTTTTGGAAATGCCACTGCTGTGCCTCAGGGAAGCTGTAGTTTGGGTACCCTCATGATCCCATTCTCCTATATAGGTCAGCTTCCCTGTTAGCCTACTTTTTCCTTGATGCACCATGGTCTTTATAAGGGGACATCATGCATTGTGGGGAGATGAAGTTTGGCTGGGGAATCCAGCACATAGAGGAGAATGGGGACACTTGCAAGAGACACTGTGGCACCATATGTGAACCATAATATATCAGTTGTTATCTGAAACATTTCAGTTTTCAACTGAAAACCAAATCTTTTCAGCTTTACAACATTCAAGGTTGTTTATTTTTAAATGAAAAATCAAAGTTTTCCCATGGGAAGCAGAGACATTTAAAAAAAAAACAACAACCTAAAACTACAGTATATTAAAAACTGAATTTTATGTTGAAAAAGAGTTTCAATTAAAAATGTTGACCAGCCCTGGTACAAATGTATATCACATTCACTGTATATTAAAAGAGATCAAATATCACTGTACATTGAAACATATATAGGATGAAAAAGTTGTAAGAAGATTCTGTAAAACAGAAAATGTGATGCTAATATCTACTATACAACAATTATATCCTAAGATTTTATATTCTTTAGTCAGTGCAAGTTTTTACTGTTGATTTACCATATTCCTTTTCTCCTCAGATAGGAAGACATATTGATGTTCTGCAAGAAGTCTAAAGTGCTTCCGAAAAACGACAAAGTAAAACTGTAATTTTTAACTGTGGTTAAATTATGGATATTTTACAATAGTAACATAGTAACTTTACTGACACTAAAATAAAACTAACATATTAAGCTGAAATTCAGTAATTCCTTTATACTCATATTAACAATGCTGTCTGAATGCTCTATAGTATTGCTGTGATACTAAAAATAAACTAGCATCAAAATAATAACTCTTATTGCAATATACTATTGTTAGGGTCCTATTCTGCATTCTTTGTCATATATAATAGGTTATTTCCTATTTTCACAGAGAGCTGCATGCATCTATCATTCCAGACAGAAAATCTTCTCTTTTCTCCATTCAGAGACATTCAGAACATCTCTCACAGCATATAGAAACCCCATGTTTCTTCATTGGAGCTTGAGCTGCACATCACTGAAAGAAGCTTGCATTTAAAATTATGCCTGGCCTACTGGTATTTTCTTCATACAACATTAAATAAAAGAATGTATGTGTCTGACTAGCATATTTGTGTATGTGATCACACACAGATTAGGTAGAGAGGCAGATATAATGTAGATATTTCAGCATAGTCGATATTATAATTCTGATATAAATTAAATGAATCACAGCTTTTTTTAAAGTACAATTTCATATTCTTTGCTAAATGTAGCCAAATCTCAATGAAAAAGCAAATTGTTGCTCATTATGCCAAATGCAAATGAAATGAATATTTTTATTGGAAGCTAGTAATTATCATAATGATTCTATCTGGATTTGAGTTCAATAACATTCTTTGAGAGAGTGTAAGAGGCACACGCAGGAATGAAGCACTAGGAGAAGATTTACTTTTCCCTACATAAAAGCCAATATAAAGGAGTTCCTTCCAGGCTTCTATTCAAGATTTTTGACATTCACATATGGCAAATTCTGCCACAAAAGCCATAATTCCAACTATATTCTTTAACAGGAATGAGTGGAATCTGAGCAAATTAAATGTTTGGGGGTCACTATGTAGAAAATAGCCAATTAACTAGAATATAAGTATTAAAGCCAGACTGAGCTTTTAAAATCTGTTCCTCCTAATCCATTTTTTTTTTCTTAGGTGGACTAGAGATTTTTTCTTTTGTTATTCCTGTTTGTTTCTTTAAAGAAAAAAGTCTGGCTCACTTTGTTTCTTTTCAATCCATTTAATGCACATGGAGGTCAAATTCTCAAAACTCCAGCCTTTAAAATTTCACCCCCCATTTTTTTTCCATGCACAAAGCCTTACAATTTGGTGTACAAACTTAGAAGTTGGGATGAAGCCCTTTTTTCAATTTGACTCGTTCTTAACAAATGTGATCTTTGCACATCTAGAGATGAGCACATAAGCCTTTGCTAACAACATTAATAGAATTTATCAATCTAAATTACAATATCTTGATAGCATTGATCTATTGACAAAAGAGCAAAGTGAGTATATTTATTTTTCAATATGATGAATTTCTGCATTACAGATTTGAGAGGAATTATTTACAAAGTTACCATTAAATGTTTGTATTAGTTTCAATTGTACCGCATAGCATACTGAAGGGAGATGGTTCTGCATACATTGTCCTCTCTACTGGATGCACAACCATGAAAATGTTTAACACCATGAAGCAACAGAAACAAATATTTGCTCCCCTTCCCAATAATTTTCAGTGCATGCCCAGGGCATCACCAAAATAGGTGATTTGTCTCATTATTGTACATTTATATCTCAGGTCAACATCTTCATCAACAGTAGAGAACACAGTTTGTAAAGACTTCTATTGTGGGTAGGAACTTCAGTAATGCCCTCCATGCATATCCTTAAATTATTCATAATCTCAAAGCAGTGAGTCACTGCTTCCATTGGTATTCTCAGATTGTAACACATCAACTAGGAATTATGAGGGATCTAGGCCTTTGAGCCTGGGCCATGGGTCCTTAGGCAGTGCTGAGACTATGTTCACCACCCAGCCAAACCTGTGGAAAGGGTGGCTAGTGAAGCTGTAGCTCACAAAGGGCCCTGCCCGCAAAGCTCCTGATTGGGGGAGATGTCCAGCTCCACCAATTGGCTGGGACACACTAAACTAAAACCAGAAAGAGGCACAAGAAACTGTGCCTAGCTGGCTGCTGCTATGGACCCTGCCTACTTGCCTGACTCCTGAGCTCTGCCTATTCCTGGTTCCTGCCCTCCTTAACCTGGATTCCTTTCTGTTGCCAGTTCTTGCATGGCGGGTCCGCAATTCTCCTCCCCTGCTAGTGGTGTACAAGATATTTATACGTTAGGAGAGAGTTGAATTTTCATATGCACGGAGCCAAATTCTGCTCTCGGAGTAGTACAAGTCTAGAATAACTCCACTGAAGCTAATGAGGAAATGGCAGCAGATTTCACAAGTGCCATAGCTGACTAAACACATACAGTCCAAAAGAGGTGTGTGTGAAGACCTCACTTACATTGTGTGATCGGTTGATGGCCTGTGGTTTTCTTCCCCAGGATGGATGCTTGCTCCTTTTCCAAGGCCCCACTGGAATGCATTAGTGGAATGGACTGAAACAATTGCTGCTGCCGCTTCTGTTGCTGGTTGATACCATTCACATAGTTTTTCACGCTCAAAATCACAAACTTCCATAGCTTTACAAGACAAAAGTTAGAATACTTAGTCTATGTCTACAAACTGGGAATGATCAGACAGTTGATGTTAGGTTCTGGTGAACAATGTGGGTGTAAGAAAAAATTGCACTTTAATTTCTTTAACCAATATTTATAC
Organism: Emydura macquarii macquarii; assembly: GCF_026122565.2. NCBI lineage: Eukaryota > Metazoa > Chordata > Testudines > Chelidae > Emydura > Emydura macquarii. The sequence goes on along the minus strand of NW_027132559.1, from coordinate 38,974,015 downwards.
AATAATATCAACCAGTATGGTTTTTCCCCATTGTTACAATACCAATGGTGCTCCCTATATTATTGGCTAAGGAGCAAATTCTAACCTTATGAGAATAAGAAATCATTTGAATTGTCATTCCCATTGGTGTCTGACATATTATCACATTAAATATGGAGAGGACCCATTTTCTCTAGTGATGTTATATGCCAAGATGTCACTGTAAAAATCATTAGTTATTAGTGTGAGAGCAACTTTATGAAGGTAACTCAAAAAGCAAATTAGTTTTTTGGGTTTTTTGAACAGTCCAAATCATATCTGAATACCCTACAGTAATGCTGTCATTTGCACTGGGACCAAAATACTGAATTACCATCTTATTTGGGCTTTATCTGATCCCTCCATGAAGATGGAACAAATGGGTATTCTAATAGATTTGTCCCACACAGTGTCCCCCTGCGCAGATATATGGGGAAGAATATAATGGTCATTTCCACTACTTCAGGAACCGATCAACTGCAGTGTAACTTCCTGAATACTTTGTAGAAACTCCAAATTTGTTTTTGTGGTTCAGGATGAGTCCCTGTCAGGTTCCAGGATTTTCAAACAGGTTATCACACTTTAGTCCAGGAGACTGCTTTGAGGACTCTAGAGGGGAATGAGAAAGTTGTATTGCTAACCCATGCAGCTTGTAAAAGTTGGCACTGCTTAAGTCTTGTTTACACTTACACAGCTGCAGCTATGCCACTGTAGCGCTACTGAAGACAATACCCACGCCAGCAAGAGAGCTTCTCTCATCAGCATAGGTACTCCACCTCCCCCAGAGGCAGTAGCTATGTCAGTGGGAGAAGCCCTCCCATTAACATAAGGCTGTTTATACTGGGAGTTAGGTCAATATAACTACTTCACTCCAGGGCATGGATTTTCCACACCCCTGAGCTACATAGTTATATTACCATTAATTGGTAGTGTAGACCATGCCTTAGATGATCTCTGTATTAGTAAATTATAATGTGTGAATAGAACATGTTGCCTTGGGGCATCCTCTCTGGGAGATTAGAAGTCTGGGAATTAAGTTATAGGGAGGGGCTAGCAGAGCAGCTTTATTAGTTTAAAAAATTACAGTGAAGCTAACCACAACCAATGATTCTGCCTAATTATCCATAAGATTCATGATGCTGTCTGACAGTGAAAAGTGGTACAGTCTAAAGTGCCAAGCATATTTTTTTAGTTTTACGTTTTCTATAAATATTATGTTTTAAAGTCCAACTGACACTGGATAACATCTTTCTGTGCACAGATTGCTGCCCTTAGAATGTACTTCAGGCCTATTCAGACACTGCCATTCAAGGGATGAATTGCAGTCATTGCTGTGGTGATTGCAGATTGCATGCAGTAGACTAAGAAGTATTTTCCATAGCATTTAACTTCCTGAAGAGATGAAGGGTGACTTGGAAGACAGACTTAAAGTGAATTTGTGAGCAAAGACTTATACCCAATGAGCTCTACTTTATGCTTAAAGTTTCACTTCAGCATGGTCTCCTCAATAACTAGAGCTAGATAATTATTTGAATTTGTAAATCACTTCTACTTCTTCCTTTTGAGTTAACTTACCATGGACACTCAGTGGCTAATGTTTCACTGGCACAAATGTTCACAGAAAGTATATGTCACAGTCACATGTGAATGTATTTGTGGACAATATATTTTCTATTTATACATACACAAACAAAATATTTCACTTTATAAATACTCACACATGTAATCAGGAAAGAGAAACAAATCCATGGGATTTCTCTGACCAATCATAAGCATGCAACACTTTACATTTTGAATACTCATACACAAAAAAGCTAAAGAGATTTGTGAAATTAAAATCAAATAAATTTGAAGAAACTACTATGTTCATGTAAGTTTCATGAGAATTAAAAATCTAAAATTATTTATTTCTTATTAATTATTTGAATTCTGGTGATGCATCAATGGCTGATTGTACTCAGTGCTGAAGAAACAAAAATCTAGAGTTGGAAGAAAATTTTCTTTTTTAAAATTTTTCTGCTGAAAAATGCTGTTCCATTGAATACAAATTTTCCATGAGAATGTGTTGATTTCAACAAAATTTCATTTTGAAAAAATCTAAATGAAGCATTCAATAATATCACAACATTCTATTGCAATGTTTTCAGAACTGAATGTTTCAAATTTTCGTTTTGAAACTACTTTTCATGTCAACAATTTTATTTTGTATTATAATTTTTTAAAGTCAAAATCAAGAATAAATGTTTTGATTGACCCAAAATGATTTTTTTAAAGTTTACTTTTGTGACAAATTTTGAAATTCAATGTTTCATTCAAATTCAGAGTTTAAACAAATTTAGAAATTGCAGAATTTCTCATAAAATAGAAAATCTGATTCCACACACTTCTAATATGGACATAGTTCCTGCCCTGAAGAGGCAGTCTAAATATATTTCTTTTTGTGAGCTATTGGACTAGGTCTATTTGGAACTATATTTTAAGGCATAAATGCAAAGCAACATTTTAATTTCTATTACCATGTATCTTGGTGATAGAATCCATCAGGAGCAGCCAAAAAAATTTACTTGTATATGTGTTAGCTAGATCCATTTTCCCTTCATTCCATATTATCTTAATTTTTAGCTCACCAACAATTGCCTTGCTGCTTTAAAAAGCTGAGCAGTAATGGCTGATTCACTTAATTTGAGATACTATATTTATATTTTAAAATGATATGCATAGCAACTGATGGATGCTTTTGAGAAAGTAACTTGAATTGGAATATAAAGTATCAAGTCCCAATCAGCACATTAGAAGATGCAAAACATCTCAGATTCTCATATTACAAAGCTGAAGGTTAGTCCTTCTTTGGGGAAGGAAGCTTTCATGAAGATTGATGCCAAGATGCAAATACAGAATAGGAAATTAAGATATGGAATAATTAAATATTTTAATATCTCAGAATAAATGTGATAATACAGCATAATAATTAGTTCACTGACCACAAGATGACTCATCAGACTTATCAGAGCAGTCAGGTCTGAAATCACATCTCTGGATCATCTGGATGCAATGGCCAGTTTCTCTGCAGACAAATTCCTTCTCTGTACAATTGTTGGTAGGGAGTGTTGCAGGAACCGAAGTTACTGAGGGCGTTGTTGAGATAGCTGGCAAATTTCCTTACCCAAAAAATAATTGAAACAATGTCTTTATTCAACAGTTCTTTGATCTCTGCACCTTAACTGTGGAATTGCTGTGAGTATCTCCTCCTATCTAGCCTGTGTTTGTTATCATCTCCTTGCTGTTCAGTCCATAAAAAAGGAAGTTATTTTGAGAATCATCTTCCTGTCCCACTACTCTGACTGCATCATGCCTGTTTCCTCTCCACTGGATTCCTTTCTTATCAGTTTTAAGCACCTAATTCCCACATAATTTCCACAGTCCACTCTGAGCTTCTGGCAGTCAGAGGCTAGGGACACCCAGATCATGGGGTTGCATCCCTGACTATCTTGGCTAATAGCCATTGATGGACCTATCCTCCATGAACTTATTTAATTCTTTGTTGAACCCTGTTACAGTTTTGGCCTTCATAACATCCTGTGGTAATAAGTTCCACAAGTTGACTGTGTGTTGTGTGAAGAAGTACTCCCTTTTGTTTGTTTTAAACTTGCTGCCTATTTATTTCATTGGGTGACCTCTGGTTCTTGGTTTATGTAAAGGAGTAAAAAATACTTCCTTATTCATTTTCTCTATACCTTTCATGATTTTATAGATCTCAATCATGTCCCCCCTTAGTCATCTCTTTTCCAAGCTGAAAAGTCCCAGTCTTTTTAATCTATCCTCATATGTAAGCTGTTTCATACCATTAATTATTTATTTTTCATATGTCATCTGAAGACATTTTCTCCTTTGTCTATATCTCAATTTCTCTCCCCCTCCACCATTGCAGATATTTTACATTAACTTAACTTTATATCATTTAACTTTATACATTGTTTTGGGATACCATTTGTGTGAAAGATGCTATAGAAAATGAAGTTGTATTGTGCACTATTTAGATTTGCTTAAAAAAAGGAAAATGATCTATGAGAAAAACACTACAGTATCCACTACAGTCCTGCTGGACTTAAAAATTTGGCCTAGAAGAAGTTTTTGCATGCTAAAAGTAAGCTTATCTGCATGAGAGCCTGCTAAGATATCAATTCTGGGAAAATCATTTTATGCTAAAATGTCTGCAGCTAACACCAGCCCTCTTGGAATCTTTTTTGTGTTGAAACACGGCAGGTATGGAATTTTGTAGATGTCTTGGGACACAAGGTATGATGTGTCTGTAGAATTGTACCATACTAAATAGTGAAGGCTTCTTCAGGCAAACAGTAGTATCATTCAAACTGTTTGTGTACTATAGTATGAGTGTTTGACTTCTTTGATTTGACATTGTCAGAATAATGTCTTAATTAAATTGATTATACATATATATGTGCATAGACCTCTCTCTATATATATCTGTCAATCAAAGGATGGAATGAATTTTGACCAATGAAATGTTAGTATATTCACATTAATCACACTGTTTTAGAAGTTTGGTGCCCTTTCGAGAGATCAAGTTACCTTGTCGCTGGTTATGGAAAGTGAATTCTTGTGACTGCCTGTTAGAGCTGCTGACTTTTTTCCCCTCCACTCTTAGATACTGGAACTTCTGTCTTATTTTCTAGCCAGTGTCCCCAGGCATCTGAGCACTGTTTCTTCCCCTTGCACACCTGACCTGATCTTAGACCTTAAGTTTAAGTGTATATGTCAAGAGGCATTTCCTTTTTCTCTAAGATCAGGAATCAGGATACCAGGCATATCTAAGTCACATTTTCTGCTTTTCACTAATTTGTTTTCCAGATTTTAATTTCCTCAATATTTCCTTTCTGTTCTCAGTAAGCACACTTTGAATCTGCTTAAAGACATTCCCAGGACATTGCTAGCCAACTGCCACCATGGGATGGTGAAAGATTCTGGGTAGCAAGGTTGGACATATGGGAAACTAGTTGGGATTTGACTGTTAGACAGGAGAGGCAAGGTTTGAGCTGGTTTTCATTTTACAGAACAAATTCCTCCACTGACAATACCAATCAAAATGAATCAGTTACAAGTCCCAGTGCAAATAAATTGATAGTTAATTTCTAACTTTGTTCTCACCATTGTAAAGGGTACAGTCTGTAAAGGAAAAGTCATCAATTCCAATGTCTCCACAGAAACCATCTCCCACAGTACCTTCCACCAAGATCTAGGGAAACAATAATTACAAAACCATTTGTCAGCATATAGTAGACTCACTTCTTGTTAGATATTTAATATCAATTGATAAAAGAACCATTTACTACATTTCATAGTTTTAAAATGAGATTAAATTTTTATTGTGGAGCTACTGTATTTGGTAACACTTCATGAAAGAAACTGATCATTATCAGCGCTCTTTGGTGTTCACATTAATCACAGTGAACTGCGACATTAATATGGTTGGCTATACAGTCACATTTAAATCCACTGAAACAATGTGATGTAAATGATGGCAAAATGTCATAATAAGTGACACATTATGATTAGCTCTTTTGGTAGTTACTGTAATAACATTAATCATGGTTAACTACATTAAGTTATGTGAATGAGTAATATACTTTTATAAGAATCCCACTAAACTGAAAATAATTAGATACATAGATACATTCTAGCAAATTTTAAAGAGTTATACGTATTTTTCTAAAATTTTATTAAAATAGCAGATACATTTACTTCTCATTATTGCCAAAATATAGTATAGATTAATATTCAGAATAAACAACAGTTGAGAGAATTAGCCTCTTTGCTTTTGACTGATCCAGAACTTTCAAACATTGTTTGTGACATCAAAACTAATCAGTTACGGGGACACTGTCCGCTTCAATTTTCTTAATTTTAACTTTCTTTTACAAAATTCTTGTTTCTTATAGAGTTCTCTTAAAATAATATCTTTTAAAAAATTGCATGAGGCTTCACTGTTTCCCTGTTGGATGTTTATGAAAGTTAGAGCTTGTTGAAAAATGAGAACATTTTATTAAAAATAGTGTGAAAATATTCATCTCAGTTCTTTTCCTCCCCACAAAAAAAATTTCCAGATCACCGCCCACTGTAATGACCCAACACCCTCTTCAGAATCCCCAAAATATTTTAAGTTGTTTTGCAGGGTGCAGTTGTCCCTCTGCCAAGCTTATGGTTCACTCACACCAAAGGTGCTTCCCATGAGCTATTGGGTTAATTGCTACGTAAAATAGCCTTTGCCACACTTACTGTCCTGGTTTCCTTACCCTATGTAGGGAAAGCTAATAACCTGAGTGTACCAAGAAAAAACAACATTGTTAATTACTGAAATAACATGCACACAGGAGTGAGTTTCCGCAAAGCCCATGAAATGTTGGTTAAATACTCAAATGCAATTCTCAACACATGACACTGGAGCTCATTACAAATTCATACAAAGGAACAAAGTATGAATTGTAACAAGATGCCACAGCATTGCTTCACAGTATTATTAAAACATAATGTTTTTGCAATAATGTGTAAAACCGCAGAAACAGAACATTTATTTCCAAAAATTAATGACCCACAACTCCAAATAAAGTCACCAAAGATATGTGGTAATTGTGCGGAAGTGAGTTTCATGTTTAAATGTCAGTAGCATTTTGAAAAAAGCATCCTGGGCACCAAATGCCATCTCAGATATATATGTTTGGATATTATGCTTTAATTCTTCTTTTGTCCTATAGTTAATTAGCTCTTGAAAAGCATGTGCAGTTTCTGAAATCAGCACTGTATCTCAAGCCGACAGGGTCCTCAAAAACATAGAAAAAAGAATAATGGATACTTGTTTTTATTTTCTAAGAGAACCACTGTGATAGATAAACCTCAATATTGATGCAAAAATGACTTTAAAAAAAATTATTATATTTTAATTTTATAATGTTAGGTTATTACAAACTTGTCTGTGCCTTTACAGAATGCTAAGAGATACCTACTCTTCTGTTATACCCACAATACATGGAGAATATAACAACACTAGCTTATGTTTTTGGTTGCTTATGCTATTAAATAAGATATTCAAACTAATTAAAGACATTTCAGGAAGCGTCTGCTTTCTGTTACATATGTAAAAGTCTCGTGTCAAAGGAACCTAACCTCCTTGGTTATGAAACCATGTTTATTACATCCAAGTGTGTTTATGAAGACTCTAAAATGTAGCTTTTATAACTACTACCTTGTTTTAATTCTATACTATTTCCCTTTTATACTATGTTGAAAGTATGTATTGGTTACTGCAATTTGTGCTTTGTACAAAATATTTAATAGAGGTTTTAATTGCCAGTTATAAATTCTATAAACAATAGGTCATAAACGTAAGTAGAATTGGTAGGAAAAAAGGCAAAAGACAACAAATTTTCTTTATTGAAGAACAGAATACCACTCTGGTCTAAAGTATGGCAGATGGCACTGATATGATTTTATCTCAAAAAACAGACTTTGAAAAATATTTATGTCCAGACTTTAAAAGAATGAAAGACTGCACACACACACACAAAAAAAAAATTAAGCGTGAGAGATGTTATCAGAAGCCATAAAACATAAAAGTGGGTTTTCCTATCCACCCTTTGCAAGAAAAAGCCTCTAATTAAACCTCCTCAAAAGCTATCCAAGAATATTCTGCTCCTCCTTAATTTTATAGTACTCTTCACATTTCTTCCAGCTGTCTTTACAAGCAAGACTGCTAAGAAGAATAAAGTCATAGGGCAACAGCATACAAACAACCTCAGTGACACTGATAAAATTTTAACATGGATACGTGAGACGGACGTCAGCTCAAGTAGAGCCAAAAAATTAGATATAAAGTATTTGTAATGATTTTCTTAGGATAGTTAAATGCATATTAAGAGCTTCTCCAGTTAAAATTCCAAAGGGGTTAGACCTTGTATTCCTGGTGGGGAGATGAAGGCTAGCCACTGGTAAAAGAGATAAATAGTGAGATTTAATTCAGATTTAATATTCTTGATATTCATTAATTTGCCAGTTTTAAGACAGCTCCTTGAATGGCATCTGATAAGTAACTAAATGAAATACTTTCCTTGGTTTCACAAGATTTCAATAAGATTACTCACCTTTACCCATTTATAAACTGTTAGGTTATTCATGATAGTCCAAACAGGACTCACCTACGCTCCTTAAACAAAGGTTTTTTTGCCTCTCTATAAACTGTTTTAGCTATCTGTGATTTATTAAGACAGTTCTCCTAGCTAATTTTGTTCTTAATTTACTTTAAAAAAAGAGTATGCCCACCTGACGTGGGCCCATCTCTGTTAAAAGCACTCCACATACAGGGAGACATACAGAAAAGAATACAACAGAAATAACCATTGTTTATCATTTGTGTTCTGTTTTGTGCTTGCTTTGTATAATATCTTTTCTTTAATAATAAAACAGTTATTATAATTTTGATTATTGCACCTGTTTTTAATTATAGTATCTACTAAGACATGGCAAAGTACCCTATGTGATTAAAATAGTGGGAGTCATGTCCTCTGAAGGAGCAGGGATCTACTTTGAAATACTGTAAAAGCAAGGAGGAGGATAATGCAGCAGTAGTGAATTGCTGGCCATGCTCTCACTACTGAAAATTATACAGATTGACGCCTGAGGGATTTTTTTTTTTGCTTTAGATAGGCTCCTATATTACCCTCACAAATATGAATTTGCATATATTTGATGGCTTAAGGCTTGAGGGAATTATCATAATTCCTGAATAAAGGGCACTGTTCCAGGGCCCAGCTCCTGCCTCCATTGAAGTTAATGGCAAAAATTCCCATTGACCTCAGTGATGCAGGATCAGACCCCTGGAGGAGACCAAGGGGCATGTAATCTCCACCAGAGCTTTACCTAGTGCAGATTAGTTTTCCCTGTGCACTAACTCAGCTGCAGTGACCAGGGAACTGGAGACCAAGCCAAGGCTCATTCCACACCCTGGCCACTTGAATGGGAAGGGGAATAGTGGCCCAATGGAAGCTGCTCTCCTCACCATGCAGTAGGCCACAATATACGTCACCCATTCAGTGTCTTTGCTCCCCTTTATGCCCCTGAATGAGTGTATGTAGGACAATGCACAATCCTGCCTTTAGAAAACTAAGCTATTCCCCAGTCCACATGCAAATTGCAAGGCTAATTTGCCACTAGGATATCATGTCACTGTAAACAACATTAAATCTAGATAATGCTTATCACTAATACAGTACTTGACATGTTTAAAGCACTGTGCAAACATTAAATAATGAAGATGCTTCTTCCATGCTGATGATGCATATGACTGACAACATCAAAGAGAGCTAGTCGATAAAAAGAACAGGTACAAAAATAGATAGCGATTTATTTATAGAACAACGGTCCTGTAGGCAAAACAAGTGCAGAGATGAGAGATGACGCTCTTCTGATCTCTCACTGACTAATGCACTGCATGCAATTCTAGTTCTTGGTTGACTAATGTGTGCATGAAAGTTAAAAAACAGCATGCTTTTGAAGAGGATATTAATTAATCTAGCATAATGTGTGCCTAAAATGAAAACCGCTAATATAAAACAGAACTACTGCAAGAATAAAAGGCTCATGTAATTTCAATGAGGAGCATTACTTTTTCCCATAACACACATACACACAAAAATTACATCCTAAATAGGCAACTCATCTTTTTATTTTCCCTTTAACTTAAAATGGAGTCTATATTACAACTCAGTCAGTGTACCTTAGTGGTGACATTATAAAAAATGCATACTAATAGGACAAATCATAGGGCAGCCATTTTTAGTAAATACCACACAACAAGGTATAAATAAAGGCTGCTATAAATCTTGGTTAACTGACGGCTTCTAACCACAGATTTCCTGTACCTACACCCACAGACATGACCACTTCAAATTCTGAACCCATTCTCACCCTGTCACTCCATGCCAGGCTTCTCTACTGCCCCTTTTTCTTGGAGAGAGAATTAGTTCCCCCACTCTACTAACATGGGCAGAGATTGGGGGGTCATGGAGGGGAGTTGCCCCCCCAAGATGGATGCATCACAGAGGTGACACACGGACGGTGCACTCAGATTTCTCTCCCTTCTGTTTGGCCCTGCTTCCTTCCCACTTTTTGGGGAGGAGAGTAGGGAACATTTTGGTAGAGGAAAGTAGGGGTTGTTGATGCCAGGCACTGTGTATGTCCTCATGTGGGCTACATAAGGGGAGGGTAAGAGAGCAACTCCTGACTCTCACAGCACAACCCAAGCAGGGAAACTGACCTGGGCATACAGAGTGCCTGGCGCTGCTTCTCGCCTCCAGCCTCTAGGGGAATACAGAGGACTGTTCAGGGGGTGAGCAGCCACACCAGGTGCTCTGTGCATTCAGATCAGTTTCCCCATATGGGCTGTCTAAGGGGAAGGCAGAAGAGCAGCTCCTGCTCTTCACAACAGAGGTCCAGCTTGGGGCCATTTCAATTTCACTAGTCTATAAAATAAGAGACTTGCCCCAGAAACAGGCACGTAGGCATAGGGGCCACATTCTAATCAGCACCAGTAATCTTGTAGCCAGTGAACATATGATCTGAGCTGCTTCCCAAGCACCTGTGCAGGGTACAGCATTGACGATGTCAAAGCTGGGTGAGTGACTGAGTGAACAGGGAAGGTTAAATGTGAGTGGAATGTGCTGAGGCAGATGGGCAAAGACGACAGGCTTTAGCGATGGATTTATCTGTGTGCATTGCATGCTTATGTATCTCTAAAGCCAGGGAGACGTGATTCACAGTCACATGAAAGTGCTCGGTTCTGTTTATTCAAGAATTTTTATGCTAATACTGATTTTTAAGCGGTAGCTAGTAAACATGGCAAATAATTAAGTTAAAACAAAAAATTAAGGGTGATTAAATAATAAAAGTAAACTGTATTTGTGATTTTAAATACACTGTAATTTAACTACCACCAACAATTGGTAAATCCAGAAATTTGACCTGTACCTATTATTCATAGTATTAAGCCCCGGAGAAGTCAAACTATGTCTATGCCTACTAAAAGAACTTTATCATTTAATTGAAGGATATAAAATATCCAGGTATAGGAAATTGAAGGAAACAGTTCTGTAGGTGACGACAGTGTGGCAGCACATGTACCTTTGGGAACAATGGGAATAATTATCCTTGTTACACCCTGCTATGATACAGGAAGGCCTAATGCATGTACTTCAGTGGTTTTCACAGAAAGAGAGCAGGAGTCCTGCAGATTAGCATTGTAAACATAGAAACAGGTTGGGTTTTCTTTGCTTGTTTCTTAAATTAAATGTAATAGTCTTTAAAGGCAGTTCCTAAAAAAGAAAAAAGGGTTTTGTCTGGTGAACCTTAACTCAAGATTTAAAAAAAAAGGGTTTTTTTGCCTTATAATTTTACTATCTTAATGAAAAAAATAAACTAAAATTTGAGATTTTTGGAAGGCTTCTTTAGTTATTCAGTGACTAGTATCAAGAATCTAATACTTTTGCATAAAATATGAGTCAAATTAATTCTTTAAAACAACACAGAAAACATAAGCGTACATTCAGGGGAAGTATCTACTAGACATGCTAATTCAATTGTACTATAGGGTCAAGCAACATGAGTTCAGAAAAACTTCATAGTGTAGCTCTAACTAATATTAAGGATCTGTAGCCTATTTGCAACTTTGATTTCTCTATAGGCTTTCTAAAAGAATAGCTATTCATACGCTGAGGTTATTTTAAGTACTACTTTATATTTGCCAGTTTAAAAGTGGAAGTAGGGTCAGTTTCTGATCTAGTTTTGCAATATATAGCTGGGTCTATCTGAAACCCTTTCTAAATGTTTACCACTTTTAAATTAATTTGCCAGCTGAAACTCTGCAACCTGAATATGCTATTATAAAACAATCTCCAGGGAACTTATCTACCATGAAGCTCATTTCACATCTCACTTATTATTTGAATTAAGATAAATAGTACATGATTTCTCCAGCTCTAAGAATTGCACAGATCCGGCTTGAATGAAGGCTACAAATGTAACATGTACTTGCTAAAAGGCAGTCTATAAGAAAGAAAGAAAGAAAGGTGATAGACATTTAAAGAAAGAACTGATCCCTTCTCTTTGGAATAGACTGGATTTTCATTCTACAAAGGAATTTTATAAGCACAGATGTAGTTAAAAACATTATTATGGAAAGACACCAATCTATCTAAACTTTCCATTGTACAATATGCCCAGTTTTGGCATTATTCACTTCCCAATCCAATTTCAACTAAATAAAACTTATTTGCCTTAATTTTCACACCCAACTTATGGTAGGGAAGATTTTTTTCTGGAAACTTTGTGACATATCAAGGTATTTGGGGGTGGAAAACTGTTCTTTTATCTGCTCACATGGTCTAATAAAAACCAGGAGACAATTCAGTCCTCAAACCATGTGTTACGTTTTCATTATCTGAAGACATAACAGCAGCCTTTATGGTGAAATGCACCCACCTGTACACCTCGACAAAAAACTATTTCAATGGTCTTTAACTCTATATGCAGGAAGAAAAAGGGTTTTGCATCTCTTCACCAAAACAAAGATGTGCTTTCCAATGCAAGTATGGTAATCACAGACTCATAGTAACCTTATTGAGTCTACAAACTTCTGCAGGGCCAGATAAAAAATTAGATAGCTGATATATCAGAGGTGCATGGTATCTGAGAAATAACACTTATCAGACACGAATGTGGAAAACCAAACTCATATTGCTCTAGTGTTCTTTGACTGCACAAATAAACTACACTAGTAATATGCTGTGATGGGGTGTTCACAGAACATGCTGGCCACAGAAAGAGGGACAATGAGGAAGTCTGCAACCACCCTCTGTACATTAGAGAGGGAAGGAGAAAACCCAGGGAAAGAGTAGGACTCTGGAACCCTGACCCTGAGGAAAGGGCATACCCAGAAGAGAAAATGGTGGACAGCCTGTGGAAGGTGGGTGTAAGCAGTCTAGGGAGAGAGCAGCAAGGTTGGGGACTGAACAGGACTTGCTGGGTGTTGTAGGGTCCCTAGGCTGGAACCCAGAGTAGTGGACGGGCCTGTGTTCCCGTACCAGCCACTGATCGAGTTTAGTGAGACTCTATACCCCGGAAGGGGAAACCCCTTAGTGACCTTGCCGGAGGGCTAAGTCATGAAAAGGAAGCTGCAACTCATGGAGCAAGAGAGGGGTTGCAGAGTGAGAGAGGACAAAAGGGGGAGAGATGCCAAGGGGAGGTGTTAGACCTGGAAGAAAACAATCCCTAGACCAGCCAGAAGGACACCTACAGTGAATAGAGCACCCCGTGACACATGGCTTTAATGGCGTTAAGGAGTCTCTAACTTCCTAAAGTACTTATCAAAACCTCTGTCATTAAAAGTCCTTCATCAAGATATCGCAATCTTACAAACATGGTGTAATAAGTGCACATGATTGGATCATTTATCAGAAACACATTGCCCTAGAGTAGATACCATACTATGCCGTTAAAAAGAGGAGACTTAACTTAACGTACGAAACATCTGATTACTAGTACTTTGACAAACAGGAAGAGGAAATTGTGACAAGTATGGGACATTTTGATTTCACTTTACTAAGGGAAATAGCAGATTTACTTTCAATTTTTGTAATTTATTTCAAGAAGTAGATTTATGAATGTGAAAAGGTGCCAGATTGGTATCAAATTGGTGATTATGGGTTTCTGGGTAATTTATTCTTCAACATCTTTCAGTGCATGTCCTCTCTTCTCCAACTGCCATGAAAGATATCCATTAGTGCCAAGTGTATTCATAATGTTTGTGATGATGACACCTCATTGAACTATCATCTCATTTCACTTAGGTCACCAAACAGCCATCAGACACAGCTCCCGACCTGAGCCAACTACAAAATGATGTTTAGAGGAGTAGAGCACAGCCCATTGCCAATCTTTGAGCCATGCAGTCCTCCTTATTTCCTCGTGATATGCTATTAGAACACAGTCCCCCAGTGTTTAAGATTGAAACAGTGTCCATTCACATTTGGATGCAAGCCAGTTGAGGCTATGTAAATGATCACAGAATTAGGTCAGATATTCAGACTTTACAGAGCTCAGTTCTGGAAGGTATGTTGACAGCTCTGGTTCTGATCCCCCAGAGCACTTTTTAACACATTTAACTTTAAGCATCTGAATAGTCTCATTTACTTCAACAGACTACTCACACACTTAAACATGTTTAAGTAGAACTGGGTAAAGTTTTATGACAAAATGTTTTTGATGAAAGATGCAAATTCAGATCAAGTGAAACATTTCATGAATTCTATTGATTTTGGCAAATTGTTTCAACTGAAATGGAAAAAGAGCGAAATCTTAGGAAATGTCAAAATGAACCATTTTAACATTTTCAGGCTAGATTCACTAGGGGATTTAGGCACCTTTTACAGACAGGAGGCGGTGATAGTGCCCTTAAACGTTAGCCCAGTGGTTAGGGCACTCCCTTGGGATGTGGGAAGATCTCATTCACCTCACTGCTTTCGAGCAAGAACTTGAACCCAGGACTACCCATGGCAGGTCAGTACCCCAGACATGGCAACTCTTGCGAATAAATCATGAGAGTTGCAATTTCTGAGTAAAATTAAGCCTCACTCATGATCTTGTGATAGAACTCTCATGTCAGGATTTTTTTTTTTCAGATGCAACACATTCTTAAAATGTGTTTCCAGTCAAACAGGATATACCTCATCCTAAACAAAGGAATGTGGTTTCCCCACTCCAAAGTATTTTGAAAGACAATGAGAATTCATTTACATATCAGATAAACAAAGCTATCAAGCTAACAAGTGGGAGGAAGAAATAGCATGGCTACACCCCAGCAGGGAAGAGAAACTTCATCAGAGATATAAAGAAGGAGGTGGGGAGGGCCAAACTTCAAATAAGCAATTGAATCAACTGACTGAATACACTAATATTGTATCATATAAAGCCTTTGGTGATTAATATCATTGTGAAATGTCTATATAAAACACCATAGGGGAGATTATGAATACTCTTTGATATTATGTTTTAAAGTGTGTGGCCAAACAAAGGAAGACACAGCAAGGCAAAGGAAGGCACAGCAAGCTGAGCAAACACAAGGGCTTCCTACCTCCTGAAGCAAGGTCACTGGACTTTGGAAAATATAAGCAAGAACAAAAAGCCATTATAGGCATCCATCCCTGGGCAGACATGTGAGAACAGATCTCTTTGCACCGGCCATGGTGGGGGCTCCAGCTGTGAGACCTGGGCAGCTGCTCTCCTGCCAGCCTAGGCCTGGGGAGGGTGAAGAACTCTAAGGAGCAGAGGTGAGACTGGCAGAGCGATGGCCTTGGGACTGCAGGGAGGCTGAAGTGAGGAGAGTAAGAGCTAATTGAGGGTGGGTTCTGAGAAGATGTGGTGAGTGCTCAGAGGGTGAACTGAGGGCGGTGGGGATCAATGAAGAAGGGGGGATGAATTCATGGGGTGGTGACGATTGGGGGTAGGGAACTGAACTGAAGTAGGGACTGAATTGAGGGGGTTGGGTGGGGAGAGAACTAATGGGGGACAGAATTAATTGCTGTGCAGGAGAAAGGCAGATGTGGGGTGACATTTCCTGCAGCAGGGGCCAAAATCACCTCATCTAGTATATGTGGGAGGAGGGGCAACACTAATTATCACATGGACACTCCCTGGGGATGGGCAGAGGGAATTCAAAAATCAAGAGACTGACCTAAAAAACACAATATAATCTTTTTTTTTAAATTTAGTGATATTTGGGCCAATCTCATGATTTTTGGGGGTCTGATTCATGATTTTTGGTCTCTTGAAGTTGTCAATACTGGACCCCTTTTATTAAAATATCTAAAATGAAACATTTAATTTCAGGTCAAACAAGTTTTATTTGACCTTAAACAAAATTTTTCCAACTTTTTTGAATTTGCTGAAATTTCCAGAAACAATCAGCCTTTGTTCAACCTGAACCAAATATTTTTGAACTGCCGGAACCAATCAGTCAATCAATCAGTCAAAATCAGCTGTATATTTAAGTGCTGTTGGTTCAGCACCAGAGTGCTCAAGTCCACAATTCACAAAATATAGCTCAAGTTACAGAACTTCTGCATCACCCTATTGTATTTACACTGTAAAGAATATAATGGAATAAAACAAAGCTAGTGCCTACATAGAATCATAGAGTTGGAAGGGACCTCAGGAGGTCATCTAGTCCAACCCCCTGCTCAAAGCAGGACTAACCTCAGCTAAATAATCCCAGCGAGGGTTTTGTCAAACCGCAGCTTAAAAACCTCTAAAGATGGAGATTCCACCACCTCTCTAGGTAAACCATTCCAGTGCTTCACCACCCTCCTAGTGAAAAACTTTTTCCTTATGTCCAACCTAGATCTCCCCCACTGCAATTTGAGACCATTGCTCCTTGTTCTGTCATCTGCCACCACTGAGAACAGCCTAGCTCCATCCTCCCTGGAACCCCCATTCAGGTAGTTAAAGGCTGCTATCAAATCTCCCCTCATTTTTCTCTTCTGCAGACTGAACAAGCCTAGTTCCCTCAGTCTCTCCTCATAAGTCCTGTGCTCCAGCCCCCTAATCATTTTTGTTGCCCTCTGCTGGACTCTCTCTAGCTTGTCCACATCCTTTTTGTAGTGGGGTGCCCAAAACTGGACACAATACTCCAAATGCAGCCTCACCAATGCCGAATAGAGGGGAATAATCACTTCCTGCGATCTGCTGGCAATGTTCCTACTAATGCAACCCAATATGCTATTAGCCTTCTTGGCAACCAGGGCACACTGCTGACTCATATCCAGCTTCTTATCCACTGTAACTCCCAGGTCCTTTTCTGCAGAACTGCTGCCTAGTTCATCGGTCCCCAGTCTGTAGCTGTGTATGGGATTATTCCGTCCAAAGTGCAGGACTCTGCATTTGTCCTTGCTGAACCTACTACATACTACAAAAGGCATATTTATATAAAGCTGTATGAATGACTAAGCAGCAAATGACATTCCTAACTAATAATGATTATTTCTGCTTATTTAATCTTGGGGGAAAACTCTACTTGGTAACATAATTAATAGTACGATATACGGTCTGGCTTTGAAATGTCATGATGAGATTCAGCTTTGTGAAGATTTATAGAGGACTTCTGCAACAAATTTTAGAACATGAAGCCATTATGGACTGCTTTTAGGACTACCTAAGTGTATAATTCTAGGATAGTAAATATGGAAAGACTTTTTTTTTTAAACTTCTAACATTGTGATCCTAAGAGTATCCCAATGGAAGAAGGGGAGAGTTTCATTGTAATCTGTTAGTGAGTTTCAATTGGCCTTACCAGTTGAATGTACCCCAACCCACTAATGTCATAACGGGTATCTAGAAGGTCTCATGTAAGATACCAATAGAAAGCTAAAATAATTAATATTATTGTGTGCTGTATGTACAAAGGATAAATTCAAAATTACAAACTCATTGGAAATTATGTTCTTAAAGTGTGTCTGCCAGGCAAGGCTAAATGTACTCATCCTACAAAGGAATGTGGTTCTGCTGTCTGGAAGGTATTTCCAAGGTACATTAAGAAACAATGGGAATGCAATTTACAAAGAAAGTAATCAGGATCATCAAGGTCAACAAGGGGAGAAGATAACCACTCAGCATCACAGCAGGAGGAGGAGATTGCAAGAACATAACAATTTGCATTTTAGGAAACACCAGCGGTGGAGAAACCAGCATGAAACTTCCTTCACCGGAAGACTCCATATTGCCTTACTCATAGCTTGAATGAACTTTACTTTGGGGGGTAACTGTCAGAAGAATCAATTTCTAACATTCATTGTGCTATAAAGAGAGAGGCAGAGATCCCTAAGTTATTTTTCATCTAAGAACACAGAGACCAAGCACTTTAGACTTTGCGGGAGATTCTGAACAGAGGGGTTGGTCAGCCATCTTGTGAAGAAACTATCTTGAACAGAGGCTGTATCTTGTTTTTTGTTAAATCTTAGCCACTTTTATTTGCTTGTAACCATTTCTAACGCTATCCTTTGTACTTGAAATCACTTAAAATCCTCTTTTTTGTTAATGAACTTGTTTTACTTTTAACAAAAACCAACTCAGTGCTGTGTTTGAGTTAAAATGAATGTTAACTCTAGATAGTGTGGCAAGCTGCTGGGTATTGTATCATCAGAGCTACAAATGAGCCTTAATATCGCTCTGATTGATCCAGGAGACTGTTGGACATTGCAGAGCACATGGTTTTAAGGACAATTCAAGACTTGGGTGAGGGGTTGGGGTCATCTTGTGAGGTGTAACCCAGGATGTGAGAGGCCAGAGTTTGACAGTGATATAACAAGCAGGGTGTTGGAATCAGAGCATTGAACGAGGACTGCTTAACACTCAGGTCAGGTCTAAACTCAGAAGTTAAGTTGATCCAGATATGTAATTTAAGGGTGTGAGAAATCTACACCCCTGAGGGACATAGTTAAGCTTACCTAACCCCCAATGTAGACAGTGCTAGGCTGATAGAAGAATTCTTCTATCGACTTAGCTACCACTTCTTGGGAGGGGAGGTGGCTTAACTGTACTGATGGGAGAACCCCTCCTATTGCTGTAGTGAGTGTCTGCACTGAAGCTTTAAGCAGCACAGCTGCAGCACTGCTGATGTAGTGTTTCAAAGGTAAGCAAGCCCTCAGTCATGCTTGTAGGCTGGCTGAAGGCATCCAGTCAAGAGAGCTACAGCAGCAGAGCATTTTGAGGCACTAAGGGGTACAGGGCAGGCAGTGACAAAACCCCTCACTGGTCTGGATTGCACCCAGAATGTGACAGTCATATTCTTCTAGTTAGCTAGATGCTTTCAAATGATCTATTTTCATCCATGATGTTAAGAAACATGCCTTTCAGACTGGAATTTTTTTTTCAGGGCCATTAAATACCACAAGTGAATACTGTTAAATTGTAAACACATGGCACAGCATTAAAATAATGGGCATAGGGCAGATGGAGTGAAATTTCACTTTGTCTTAACTGTTCTACTAATCAGGTCTCTCAATTGACACAATATGCCGCTCCTTGCATGGGCTTCTGTTGGTAATTTAAGTTTAATTTAAAGGATAAGCATTAATGCTTCACATGACATGTACTGTTACTTTTTTCATTTTACAAGGCTAAAAGCCTACAAGAATGTACTCAAGGCAACAAAAAAATATCCATGGCTAACTGGGCAAGGCCAAAACTGGGTAAATCAGATTTTGGAACCCTCATATATAAGCAAACTTATTATTCCCCTATAACTCAAAATGCAGCCACTCATTTCTGACATCATAGACAGCTGGCCTGGTCGCCCAACCCTAAGGCTGATCTTAAGTGATAAACAAAGTTTGTCAAGGGTACAGTCCAGTGAAAAGTTCATTGATGAGTTCTAGAAGCAATCTCCTGACTTCTGAGTGGGGAAACTATGGGTAAAATTGTAGATGAAACGTACAGTGGTCAGCATTTCTCTATTTCCCTCCCCCCTCAAAACATTATCTTCCATTTTTAGATAGATTCTTGCCACCACATCTTTTCCTTTAACAATTTGCCTATACTGCCATGATGTTGTAGCTCTTGGTACGCCCATTAAGAGTTGTTCAATCCATGTGTGTGTGTCAGCACAGTTCAAGGAACTATTCACTTCAACTATTTACATGAGTATTTAGTCATCCACTCATGCACAACCTCCGCCCACTAACAAAAAATTAAATGCTTTTGAAAAATAAAATAAAACATGAACATTAAAGAATCCATGACAGTGGATAAGATATTTTGGCTGACACTCTATGCCATGACCCGGGAAGATAAGCATAGAAAGTTGCAGCCCAGGGGAAAGGGGACTAAAATATCCTGTCATGGATTACTCTGAGGGGCTGGTGTATTCCCCAACATATACTAGAGCATCCAGGAGCTTTCCACAATTATAATGTCCTCCCCACAGCTGTCTAAAGCCTGCTCCACAGCATCCCAGAATATTCTGTAGCAAAGGATGCTGCATGCATTCCTCTCCAACTCCCAAAGAGGCCTCAAGGAGGCCATCTCAGGGCAGCCTATGACTTTTCCTGCGCAATGCCTATGCCCATGGGAATTTTTCCTTTGGCCAGATAAAGAGATGTAGTTGGAAAGAGAATCAATCCCTCCCTTCTCTTGATAACTGTCACAAATATTCATAGTAGAAATTGAATAAGGTACCCCAATCACTCTGGTAGAAAATAAGGATGGAGGTGAGTGTTTATTAGGAGTATGTATTGCCTAAACTTCTGTACCTTGATTTACTCCAAGTTTTGCCCCAGTAAAACTGCAATAGTAAAATAGAATTACCACTTCTACTTTCTGTATGCACACTCTAACACTCCACCGATTATAGACGAGAAAAGTAGAAAGCTGTGAGCAGAACAAAAAAATAAACCTGGGTGAAATCCTGGCTCCATCACAGTCAATGGGAGTTTTGCCATTGGTTTCAATGAGGCTAGGATTAATCTCTGTTTCTTAAAATACACTCATATCTCTAGAATGAGCATCATATGCCAAGAGACTTATATATAAAGTTTTGGTTAAGGCATAGGATTGGAAAAAGGATATTCTCCTAAGCCTTCTGCAGCTTTCCTATGAATCTCTAGCTATATTTTCAAAAATGCTTCCTAGAACAAGTCAGGAAAGGGAAAAAATTCACTAAAATTTTCATTTGTTTCTCATCAAAGAATTGTAATTTCGGGAAACATTTTCTGACCAGCTCTGCTAATCACAGTACTTTGCATTTACACAGCACTTTTCATCTGCGGACCTCTAAATATTTTGTGCATTTAACCAAATATCATTATCCCATTTTATAATCCTTAATGACTAGTAATGTTGGGACACTATAGGCTTTATTTCCAGAGGTGCTGAAAATCTTCAGCTTCCCCTGTCTTCACCTTAACAATCAAGGCATCCAAGTGAAAAGCCACTTCTGAAGACGTTCATCCTAATTTTTCGGTGCCTGAGTTTCTGCATCTGTGAAATGTGGGTAATACTTAACTACTTTACAGGCATAGTCGTGTGCAGAACATTTCATTAGGGTGTGCACCCAGGGAATTTTCATATTTTCAAGGGTGTCAATTTCAGCCACCACAGCAAAATCTGTCAGCTCCTTCAATTTCTGCGGCAGCTTGTCAGTTTCCCATTTCAATTTCCCATTGTGTCTTTCTCTCTGCAGAAAAATCACCCTGATCCTTCAATTGCCACAGCAACTTGACAATTTTGCTTCTCTACTGTCCGCCACCAAAAAATCGCGCTGATCCACGCATTTCGGTGGCGCCTCCCTGTATTTTGCTATATAACACCCCTGCCCACACCCGGCACACCCCATGCACTTGCCTACGTTTACAGGTCTGGGTGAAGCATATTTTTTTAATCAGTGGGGTGGACTTTGGGAATCCCTGAATGTCAGGTGCTACAGAAAACAAAAAGTTTTGTATGATATTGTTTAGCCCATGCTACACAAACAACATTAAGACAAGTAAGGCTGCAAAGTTAAGAACTTAAAGCCAGGAAATGGCAATGTTAAGGTTGCAAAAGCAATCTGAACTCTGCTCCCATGCATGCATGCATGTTTTTAATTATGTCTTTTACTGCATGATCACATTTTATATTTGTATTATTGTAGCACCTAGGAACCACATTGTGCTAGGCATTATACAAACAGAGAGCAAAAAGATGGTCCATGTCCTAAAGTGCTTACAATCTTAGCAACATTTCTTCAGGACTCTTGCCTCAATTAGTGTCCATATTGAGCAAATTATTTTCCCTGTCTCTGTTAGTGGTTGCCCTTCACCCACCTTTCAAAAAACTGCTGACTCGTCTTTGCCAGAGATGACATTGCTGGAGTTTAGAACAATACTTCAGAACAGTACTAGTTTTTTGCCTTTAAAATACACATCCTTACACCAAATGTGTTTACTAAAAGATTTCCATCCACCCATGCTTATTTCAAATACACAAGTTGAACACTCATTATCAAAACATTCAGTATAGCTTTCACAAACAGAAGGATCAACATTCCCAACAAATCCACTTAACTATACATTTATTTGCCATATTCAGTTAAGTGCTTCCTTTCTTTATGATTCTGAGAAACCATTTTATTTTAAATGGATATAGATTCTGAAGTCCCCCACCTCCTCTCTGCTTATCACAAGCTAAGAGAAGAAATTCTTATGAGACCTGTGCGTTAAATACAGCAGCACATCAGGGTTTTGTTGTTGTTGTTTGTTTTGTTTTTTCTAATTGGACTGCATACATGTGCAGATTGAGGTTTTGCATAGACAATTGAGACATATATATACAAAAATATGTCTCAGCTTAGATAGAGGAACCCAATTGCACTTTATACTGGAAATAACATTGTGGTTTGCAGTCCTTTGATGGATGGCATATCACAACCATAAATAGTTATTATTTCTGTTTACCTAATTTATGACAAATATGAAATTAGGTGTTGCTGTCTGATGACTGTTCACTAGACTTTGCAAAATCAAATGATGATCTCACTGCAGCACTTAGTGGGCATATGTTATCATAACAAAACCAGAGCCAATTAGTATAACTGACCTTCAGAGAGGTCAGGAAATGAAGGAGTCTCTTAGCCACAAAGAAGCACACCTGATAGTTCAGGTTTGAGGTACTTTGACCCAGCAGTGTGAAGAAACTGGCATTGCTTATGCCTCTGCTATATCTATTTTGTGGAGAAAGAGGGCTTCAGGCTCCAGGGCTGTCAAGCCAAAAATTTTCACCAGCATATTGTGATAGATCAGTTGACCAAAACCCAGCAGTAGGAATGAAAACCCAACACTTATTCTACCTCACTCAAGAAATACAAAGAGATCATGTTGGGGATAAGGGAGAGGTGGTTAATTAAAGTAATTGTAATCAGCTCACTGTTACTTAGTACTCCCCCTCTCCCTCCACCCCCACATGCTTGTTGTAGGCACCTAGTGTCTCTCATATATGTAAATAGTAAGCTCTTTGGGGCAGGTGCCATATTTTCACTATGTGTGTACAATGCTTAACACAGTAGTGCCTCTAAGCAACATAACAACAAGAACAGAAGCTACTAAAGCTCCATTTTCTAAGTCACACCTGCTGGTCCCAAAATCAGGCTAATAACTAAAATATCAGAACATGAATCTACAACTAATTCTATGGGTCAAACTACTTAAAAAAAGGAGTGGCTGACAGTAAATCATTTAAAACTGAGTTAATTGGCTAAGTAACTGAAAATTTGCATAATAAAGGTAGAACTTATTTTTTAAATAAACAACAGGATGACAAATTAGATAAGACCTCAATAAGCATGATAAAATGCAAAAGCAATTCATTTTAATCCAATGTTTCAAAATGAAGGAAGTTGACTTTACAATCAATTTAATTTTTCATTAGATTGTTTCTAGTGCTAAAAATAGCCAAATAGTTTTCAAGCTTCTCAATAATGTTTCCTACCAGCTGATCTAGGAATGGTGTTGCCTGATTCTGAAGTCAATTCTGAGTCTTCTCCTTATCCAGAACTTGGTGGTTACCCCCTCTTGGGTTGTGGGATTTAAAGAGAAGGATACATGTTGGAATTCTTCAGGAGTCTAGGACATAAAGCCCACAGGGAGAAGGATGCCTTGGATACAATATATAGATTATTTCAGTCTTGCAGATGCCAAGACTGAAAATTCATATCATACTATACAAAATGAAATGAGATAAAATTGTGTGATTGTAATTTTTGTATTATTCTAAGATTTTGTTTGTATACCTTGCCTACTCACAGGAATGGAGCAAATAGACAAAGCAAAGGGATAGCGCAGCATACTAATATATGCACCTACATTTGCAGAATTACCTAGTATCCTTGTGAGTTACCAAGCTACAGAGCTGGAATCTTACCTGTGTCTCAGCCCTCAGCAAGCAGTGAAGGAAATGAAATGTTTCTGGATACAAAGGTCAGTTTTTTGTTTTTTTTAAAAAGGGTATTTTTATGGTAAGTGAAGTTTGAAGTCTTAAATAAACCATCCTTGTAATAAACCACTGTTTCACAGATTATCTCTACATTTGATGCCCAAACTTCACCACTCAATAAATAAAGAGAATAACCATTGTGCACACTGCTTACAAGGTAACATATATAGATGAAAATACTCCCTTCTGCCCAATGAAGTTATCTGTACACAATACTATATCCTCAATGAAGTTCCAGATAAACATTGACATTTAAAAAAATGCCAGTACATTCCAGTGCGGCACAAAGGATACAAATGGCATTGATGGCAGTGCATTTTCTTCGTTGACTATTTGGTGTGGAAAGCCTATCTCCAAAACAGTGTTACCGAAGCCATACGACCCTAAGGACACACCCTCCCCTTCCTTGTATTCCACTGGAATTTCACACTACAGTAAGTGTGGCTGCTTAGCACATTAGTGGGATGCTGATGCACTAGGGAAACCATGAACCCTTCTAAATTGGGTCTAACTAGGCTATAACAATATGAAGCAGCTGCCTGGGATACTTCAAAACTGGACAACCTATTACTTCAAACTATTATCTTGTAAAAAGATTCCAAAGGATTTTAAAAAGTTATATATAACTGATCACAAATGAAATACAACTAATGAAACTCATGCACCTTATATCCCTATAAATAGAAGCTCAAACATACCTTCATCCCTAAGCAATAAGCTGTTCTGTTATTATACTAACTAAACCCTGCAAAGATTGTATTAGAAAATGTTTTTCAATGTGCTCAAATCTAAATTAAATATGGACTGAACCACAGCTGCTGAATCATTATCACAACACTATAGCCCACTTCTGGTTGTTGCATGACTACAAACTGGTGGATTCTGGCATTGAAACCAGAGCATTCACATGCAGGAAGATTATTCCCCAATGATGTAGGGTCAACACAGTGTCTGCTACCCTATCACCCTATGTACTCCTGCTCCTGCATACAGGGCATTGCCAGGACTTCCCTACACCTCACCAATCTGTAGCTGCCATTTCATCCTTGGCTGCTGTTGCTAGCTGGCTAACCCAGGATCAGGGAAATACCAAAGGCCACTTTCATAGCCCCTCCTGAGCTTCACTGAACATCTCCTTAGCGGTAACTTTGGCTCTAGGCCTGTGGCTGCAGGTATTGGAATGCTGTGTTTGTTGTAAGTAAATCAATGGAGTTGGCATACTATATTAATTTTAATTTGGCCACAGCATTTTCAACTCTATCTTCTGCAATTTTTAGAATGCAAATGCCTCAAAACCAACCCAGAGCAGAGTATGGAACAATATTTATATTAGCTTCTGTTTTAAGTCATTACCAAATAGACAGTCCCTCAAGGGAATTTTTCACTTGAAGTTCACCTGCTAACTTTAAGGTCAATATTTACTTAATGGATCAATAACTCTTGATGAGGTCCTGAGAGGCTGTCAATCTAATTTGTATTGCCTATCAACAAAATTCAATAAAGCTAGAATTATTATAATTTTGTTACCTTCCTATAAAATCTATTTCACTGTTTCAAAAATATTTTAAATAGTTCCATCTACAGTAACCATGACTGTTATGCTGCATCACACATGGGGCTGTACTGTGACTGGCTTTTGCCAGGATACATGGGTAAGCAGACTTTGCAAACAGCCTTCCCCTCTTATGGACACTACTCCACTGAAGTCCCTGCACGTGGGAAGGCTATTCATGCCAAGGGAATGCATTGCTCCAAAGTTGTAGAGAGAAAGTGCAGCCATGACACTCTCTCTCCTCTTTGCACTAGCCCACTTAGCAAGTCAGACATATTGTGGGGAGCAGGATGCACCATGTGCATAGTCCCTCTATCTACCAGGCCACTTAGGAAGGCATCATGCACAATTTTTTCACCCAGAGACAGTGGGGATCTGATCCATCCCAATGTACGCCAATGACTAAATATCATTTATCCATCAATATGTTACAAGGTATGATTCAGTGTACTGGTTGTACATGTCAGATCATGCAAACACTACACGATACATTAAAATATAAAAAGTAAAAATAATGAACTGGTAATCTAACAAGATGCATGGTGTAATTCAACACTCTATCTTGTCACGCTTGGTCATGTTCCAAGCATTATCCTTGGTTGTTTAGTGAATAGTGCTTATGATGGGCTGTCCCACACAAGGCCTGTTCGGGTTAAAATGGGCCACCTCGGGGAGAGTCAAGCTTGACAGATAAGTGTTAATTGAAGATGAAGCCTAGCTAGGCAGAAATAGTCCAAGCTTGTGACACGCTGGCAGACCAGGTGCCAGCTCATGCCAAGACCCTTATGCCTCAACTGAACACTGACAAATGCATAGCTGGAAACCAGTCTGGCTCACCTGTGTGTTAGTATTGTTAAAATAAGTCTTAGAGTTATGAAAATGTGTTTAGACTTTATGAAATGCTTGTAAGTTGCTGTATTAATCTCACTTATAATATTTGTATCCCATGGTATAAGACCATATTTAAGTGTTTGCTCTGTAACTGTAAAAGCATTTGCATCACAACGGTCAGGAGAGAAGCATTACTAAGTGTGAAATACTGGTTTGCCACAGGAGATGTTATCTCCTGCCCAACAAAAAAAAGGCCCATAGACACCAGAGAAATCCTTGTGGAACATCAGAGGACAAAACACTTTGTTGATTGCTCCCCCGCACACCCATGAACAGGAGATATGAATGAGGACTGGTCCCATCAGCTTGAACCTTGAGGGAAGAGAATAAAAATCCCTGACAAACAGAAACTGGGTCTCTGTACTGCTTGGACTTTGGAAGGGCAAGATTTCTAAGCATAAACAAAGGATCTCCAGCTGCTTACTCTGGGTTAGCCCTAGAAGACATATACAGTATGTCTACACAGCAAAGAAAAACCCTTTACTGGTTCATGCCAGCAGACTTTGGCTCATGGGATTGTTTCATTACTGTGTAGATTTCTGGCTTTGTTCTGGAGCCTGGGCTCTAGGATCTTGCGGGACAGTGGAGGGTTTTTCTTTGCTGTGTAGACATACCTATAGAGCTTGCATATTACAGCAGCTTCTGTTGCCTAAGATTGTAACTCATGTGTGTATATTTACCTGCTTCAACCTTGTAAATATTTATCTTATTTCTTTTTCTTAATTAATAAATCTTTAGTTTGTATATTATAGGATTGGCTACAAGTATTGTCTTTGGTGCAGGATCTAAGGTGTAATTTACCTGGGGTAAGTGACTGGTCTTTTAGGACTGGGAATAACCTGAATATTGTTGTGATTTTTGCTGTAAGGGACCATCTATCACAAAGGCAAGCTTAACTGGATGGCAAGATAGACCAGAGTACCAAAGGAGACTCTCTGTGACTCCACGTTAAGGCTGTTCTAGTGCTTGAAAAAACAACGAGAGTCCTATAGCACTTTAAAGACTAACAAATTTAATTTCTGCCTGCAGAAATTAAATTTGTTAGTCTTTAAAATGTTACAGGACTCTCGTTGTTTTTGCTGTATACAGACTAACACGGCTACCTCTCTGGAACTTTTTTAGTGCTTGAGGAATTCACATTTGATATTTGGTTAGTGAAATCTAAGTATAGACCTTGCTACCTGTTTGGGGTTTGTGCCCTGCTTCTTAACAATCTGCCCTGAAGTTGGTTCTCATGCTTCTGAGCTACTCCAGACAGCCTGACAGCTTGTATAAAGCCAAGAAAGTGAAAGACAGAAGGGGGCAGCAGGGAAATAGTGTGTAGTCACTCTATGGGCACAGAACGGTAGGTAGGAGGAAACCTGGGGGTGGGGAGGAACAAATCCCTAGGATTCTTTCCCTGATGGAAAGGGTTTACCCAGAGGTGTTGTGGGAAAGAAAGGCTGTGGAACGTGGTTTAAGAAGAAGCCCAGGGAAAGAGCAGTGAGAGTTGAGACTGTGTAGAGCTTGGCTGCTGCTGATAGGGTTCCTGGGATGGAACCTGGAGTGGCGGGTGGGCCCGGGTTCCCCTACCATCCACTGGGAAAGTGGCACTGGCTGGAAATTATAGAAGACTGCCTAAAATGGCACACTTGCAGATTATCCAGTGGGACTTGGCTACCCCAAAAGGGGAAAACTATATATGGACCTGGCTGAAAGGCTGAGTCACAAAGAGAAAGAGAGAGAGCAACCCGAGTCCAGAGAGAGAGAGAGAGAGAGAGAGAGAGAGAGAGGGAGAGACCATGGAGCGAGCAACTAAAGGAGGAGGCACCAGAGCAAGAGAGCGCTAATCCCCAGATGTGGCCACAAGGAGGCACCATAGCAGTGAGTGTACCCTGTTACAGTGCTCAGCAGCATGAGCAGTCCCATTTAAGCCAATTGCAGTATACACAGTAAGAAGTGTTTGAAGGATCAGGCTCAAAAATTACAAAACCTCTTGGTCTTTATATTTGTACTCTGCACAGTGTTAGGCATCACCACACCCCAACAAAGTAATAATAATCAATATTTAGAGCAGAGACCTGGCTTTCGTTCATGTCTATAAAGCTTAGACAATGTATCATCATAATATTCAATCAATATTCCACTACTTTATGATCTAATAATATGTAATTGTTAATAAAAACATAATTATTAAATATTTAGTTATATGTCTTCTCTAGTCATTTTTAAATTAATAAAGTACTAAATGTATTTTACACTCCATTTTTAAAAACATTATTGTGATTTTGAATACAGATCTATATTCTGTAGTATATTCCATTTTTATTTTTTGGCTCGAGGGTTACTTTTGGTTTCTCTTACTTTTGGGTTTTGTCTTTAATACTTCAATAGACAAATGACATATATATGTAAGATGAATTATGTCTCCATGTTCAACATTAAAAAAATTAATCTATGAAATTTATACCTAAATAATGCAGATTCTGAGTAGCAGTAGCTGGTAATCTATTTCAATATTGAATTTGCATGTTTGAAAGAAGTGTCAATGATAATAGCCATTAGAGAAAGCCTGGGTGATTTTTGTGAAATAATCATAGGGGATTAGAGACATTAAATGATTCCTTTTGCCTTGTGATATCATAGGGGTGTAATTATCTCAGTTTACAAAACTTGCATATGAATTAAATGTGAAATAGATCAGGGCAAAATTGTTGTTATGTTATAAATAACCTCATTAATTTTAAAATATGCCAGAATGTCCAGAGATAGCATTATAATGGATACTGTAGGCATCTGATTTATATCCATTCTGTAACTTCCATGACTGAAAGGAAGGAGCCTGAGCTAACGAAGAATATTGTTATATATCACTTTATTAATTTAAATGTAACATCATCACTTATTTTTGCCAAATTTGGAGCAGTATGAAGGAACAGAGCAAAACAATGACATTTATCTAACAAATAATTACAATAAAAACCTGTTCTATCTTCTGAGGTGAAAGTGTGTCGAGCATTGATTTCCCACTGATGATAAAAGTAAACACTGTGCATCATCAATATAAGTGAGTCATCCTGGACAGTTCAATATTTTACTATGATTTCAAATACCACTTACATGGAAAATATGAAATTGGACCACTCAAAAAGATTAAGAAGATAAATATACTTAATAGTTATATTTACCCATATTGGTAAGAATGTTTTTGACCAGAAAAGTAATTTTTTTGACAAGGAATAAAGTTCTAAATGTCAGTTTTGAGAACTGAACTTTAGTTTAACTCTTGCTGTATTTTCAATATTGCACACTGAGAATCCCCATAGCGTGAGTTCTATATGATCAAAGAGTTTGTTAAAGTAACAACTGAAAAATAATTACAGGTGACCATTCCATACCTCCACATTCATACTGGAAGAGTC
Organism: Emydura macquarii macquarii; assembly: GCF_026122565.2. Taxonomy (NCBI): domain Eukaryota; kingdom Metazoa; phylum Chordata; order Testudines; family Chelidae; genus Emydura; species Emydura macquarii. The sequence continues at coordinate 38,944,075 of NW_027132559.1, read as the reverse complement.
CAGAAACACTTATCTCAGTAAATCATCATTGAACCCCTATCAACACAATGAAAAGAAAAATAGACATCTCTAGCAAAATAGATTCTCTGTATTCAAATCCAAACCACATCTAGAAATTGCAAAAATAATTGATTGCTCAGTCATTGCTTATATTATAAGATAAGATCATAAGAAGAGATTAAATGGTATAACTTTCCTTTACTACACACCCCCAGATCTATTACAAACCACTGTGTCATAACAATTCTGAAATTAAAGAGAACTCCAGTGTCACACTATTCTACAACTAAAACTGAATTTGATATGTTCTGTGTTTTGGACAGGTATTATTAATTGTCATTTAGTATTTGAGAGTTAAGGTTAGTTTTTGACTTACAGCGTTGCACACCTTTCATTTAAATGAGTTACCTCTAAAACCATCTTGCTCTTCACTCATTCCCTTCTTGTCAACTCATCAAGAGCACATTTATCCCTGTGATGTGCAATATCTGATGAACCAGTGACAAAATAAATTATAGTCATTTTTGATTGCAACTGGAACGAAGAGTTTCAGAGACATTTAATGGTGTGAGGACAGGGCACCGTGGGGTTGTGATATGAGTGTGGTAAGCTTTTGAGTGCTTTTTGCACTGGGCTCATAACAGAGAAGTCAACCAAAGGACCTTTAAGTTTAATCTCTGTAGACCACCAACCCCAACAATGGGGATATGGTTTTTCAAATTGCTTCATGATTCCTGATCCTTTCAGTAAATTACTACGTGTTTTTAAAAGCATCCAGTCTATTGGCTTGATTGAGATCTCACTTATAGCCACTATCTCTTTTTTTGTTTTATTTGCCCTACTTTCCATACTTAAAAATATTACTAACATATGGCCCTTTATTGTTTATAATTCACAAGTTGTATTTCTTTCCTAGAATGTGGTGAATATCTAGGTACACAAGTGACAACCATCTATGAGGAAAGAAGAAAAAAAGGGGGGGGGGGGGAGTGTTCCTTATTTACACAATCAGCTGGTCACAAATTTCAAACAAGTGTTTTAATCAAAATCAATATTTTCTACCAGAAAATGTTGATTTCTATAAAATATTTCAATTTTCCAAATGCACATTTCCAAGCTAATTTAAATATTTCCTTTCAAAATATTGATTTGTTCTGAAACATTAATTGATGTGCACATGGAAACAATGAAACACAATTATCTTAGTATTGCTTAATGCAGAGGCTGCAACTTTATTTTAAATTGTTACCAAACTGGAGTGACAGCCCCAAACTACTCAGCAGGGTTGTTCCAGTGCTGATCTCAAGGGGCACAATTGGCCCTCGTGTACTAGAAACCTGAGATTTGACTGTGAAGGCCATGCCCCTCTACATTCTCAGGTCTGCCTCCAGGCCCCAGGTGGAAGCCAGAGTCTCAACCCATCCACTTCTTCCACACCAGAGATAGGAGAGATAAGACAAGGGAGCCACAAGTTGCATGATCTATAGAGGCAAACCCAATATGCAAAGCCATTTCCACAACCAATGCCCAAGTCGACTGCTGAGTTACAGAGCCTCAGTTGGACCCTTTCTAATCAAACCACTACATGAATCTGCAAAGTTGTGACAATTGTAACTTCAATGACACAAACAGACCTCCTGGATGCCAGGTATAGAGTGAAAAAATCCACACAGCAGTTTGCCAATTTTGCCATATGGGAAAAATCCCTCCCAGAACTCAAAACTACTGACCAGCCAAGCCCCCAGCATCAACAGAGATCCAGAAACTAGCTTAAGGATGGAGCTGAAACAGGAAGTTCACAATGAGCAAACAGTAGCAAACAGTATCAATCCCCCTTCCCCCCCCCCCCCCACACACACACACTTCCACTCCACTTAATAGGAGGAGCCAATCACATGGATGCAGCACCATCCCCACCACCCAGAGTACATTTTGAAACAGCACATTTCATCTCTAATTGACATTTTGTTTTGATTGAAAAAGTCAGCATGCTGAACAACAAGCTGTTTCCTATGCAACTTGGAACACGCATTACCACTAGTGCTTTTCTAATTCCAGCCAAAACAATCTCATTCTCAACATCTTCAAGTTTTGAAGAAGAGTAGGCAACCCAGCAGCAAAATTCAGTCAACAGTATTAGGGGACATAGGAATGAGCCATAGCTCTTGATATAACAGACGTTGTAGACTCTACCCAAAGCATAATAATCAAGGTAGTTGAGAAGCTCACTCTACAACACATGGCCAATGAAATGATTGAGAAACACTGAACATCAGTAACAGTTTCCAACCTTAAGCAATATCCAAGCCATTCAAGATCACACTCTCATTTTCTCTGGCCATTACTCCCCATTTTTACCCCAAACCTGGCCCTGTAGCTTTCCCTGTTACTCCTTTTGATCTGAGGGCTAGTCAAAATTCAGGGCCCTGGGCATGTTCCAGTTCAAAGTCGAAATTGATGGAGTCTGGTATCTTCTTGATGCAATCTTTTTTATTTCAAGAAATGTACAAAGTCCCGTCTCTCTGAAGACAGAACCAAGAACAAAAGGAGCAGTTTCTCAGCGTATAGCCCTCAAGTCTCTTTACCCAGTACCAGACCCAAAAGCTCTAACTTTTTCCTGGTTCACATTGTGCTTACAGGCTCCTGCATGGTTCTCTTGCCTCTCTCCCTCTCTCTGTTCTTGTCTGTTCTCAGTTTCTGTCCATTTTCTCTGATACTCACATCCACCTGGTTTCAATATCCAGTCAAACCATCAGCCCACCTGGTGCTAGTTTCTGGACAGACTCTATTAGGTTTTGTTTTGGATGTGACCCCTTAACAGTCTCTTTCAATTATCTTAAATGGATTAATTTACTTATAAGCTTGAATGAGATTTTAACTCAAGCCATAACAAGATTACACTCAGCTCCTAACACTCTGTACAAGATGGGAAGGAAAGAGAGCTCTATGGTGCTGTCACATGAAGTGGCTTCACTGACTCAAACACATCTTCTTAATTCTAATCAAGGACTTGGGTATGACTATTGATTTTGGAGTTTTATTAAGCATCCAACATACTGCCTTTCTATGCACCGAAACCAAAAAGTATGCACATGGAACTTACATAAAGAGGGACTAAAAACACATCCAAACTCCAATTTAAATGCAGTGCACATTTCAATTCACAAAGTCAAGTGTTTCAATATTTAGGGCCTGGTTCTCTTCTCACATACACAGCTATAAATTATGAGTAACTCTATTCAAAACAATAAATTTATGCCACTGTGAAACAGGTGTAAATAAGAGTAGAATCAATGAGAAAAATGCCTCTCACATTCCTTCCTGTATGCTTGGTCACAATAAGAACAATCTGGATGTCACACAACAAACAGTACAGTATGTACCACTGGCATCAATATTTAACTATCAATATATCATGTAGTAGGTTAAAGTAATCTAGAAAATAAAGGTATGAGAATGAGTTTTAGTTCCAGGTTTTAAGAACTAGATACAGGTCTGTGTAGAACACCCTACTGTAGTTACTCCTGCTTTCAACAAATTCTCTGCCCTAGAGTATCTTGTTCTCATTCACTCTAAGGCTCCTTTGCCCCACTCTGGCAGTGCAAAGGAGCCTTAATTGGGTGTAAACCTTTAGGCCTACTCTAAGGTCTCTCTACATAGCCAAAATGATGTAACAAGGTTTTAGTGTCAATGAGAATGTGGCCCTTTGTTCTTAAATATAATCCTTATGGAAACACAACATGGCACCATCTGCCTCTAATATTGCCTTAGATCAGTTAAATAAAGGAGTTCATTTTTTGCTAATACAATAGAACCTCAAAGATACAAACACCAGTGTTACAGACTGATCTCCATGTGGAACCAGAAGTAAGCAATCAGGCAGCAGCAGAGACCAAAAAAAAAAAAAAAGAAAAGCAAATACTGCATTGTGCTTGTATTACATCTCAAAGGTATGCACCTTTGGGCTGCGTGTCCGCACCCTCACTCGCCACACATGGGGTGAAGACGCTGAGGTACGAAGGTACTTCTGCGAGTCCCCGCTGCCAGCCCAAGGCAGCACGAGCTGGCAAAGGAGAAGCAGTATAAGCCACAGGCGCTGTTTTCACCCCCATCCTGTTCGGCCAGGAGGAGGAGGACAAATTTGCAAGCTCAGTCTGGGACCAGGAAAGGAGCTGCTGCAGTCCAAACTGCTGATCCTGCAAGAAGGCTGCAGCTTGGAGTGTGAGCTGCTAAAGCCAAAGCCCGAGCTGCAGCCAGCATGCTGCACTCTGGAAGAGCATCTCAGTTTTAAAGGACCACAGTCTGTACCATGGGCGCACTGATGCTGCCCAAAATTTGCCCATGGCTGTGCTACTGATTCTGCATTTTGTTCAGAGTTACAAACTTTCAGAATTACAACCAACCTCCATTCCCAAAGTGTTCATATGTTTCAGCTTCTACTATATTTTCTTTTCAATGCATTTTGTGATGAATTGGCAGCATTCATTCAAATGAATATATGTATACCTGTATACGTTTGCAGGTATACCAACCCTGATAGGAACCACAAGACAAACAAAGTAAAACTTAAATGTTCTATAACACAAAGTGTTTTTTTTAAAAAGAGGCCACTGGATTTCCATCTGTGCCTTATAGTAAATTTGCTGTCCATTAACTGATATCTACTTTTCAACCTATGAGCATTAGGCTATACACTCAAATATTTTGATGGGATATTCAGTGTAATATCATGTAGCGAAAGGTTCCTGTTTAGCACAGGAAAATGTTTTTCAGAAAAAATAAAAAGGACAATCTATTCCACATTCCCATTTTATCAAACTTTGTGCCAATTGGTTTTGCAGTGGGCAGAAGCACAGTTCCATTGTTTTCAATGATGAAAGAACCAAGTAACAGCTGTTCTAAAAACAATGTGTTCATGTTCAAAGATAATAACCAGTCATTTTGGAATGGGGAAATGTGGCTGTAGCAGAACAAAATGTTTGGAAACATATTTAATCAAATGACAAATGTGTTTCAAAGTAAATTGAGCAAAGAGTCTTACTTTTGGCTTTATTTTAGATTAGGGTAATCTCTCATTCTCTCAGCATTTTTCAGTGCCCTAGTAAGTAATTCAGAGACTAAAAGAATCATACCTGAAAAGGCTTAGAACTATTAATGTAGAGTATTTGCTTTATCCATCTGTTGCCTTGATTTCCAAACCTCTGCCACAGCAGATGACCCTTTGTGTTCCTCAAAATTCTCCGGAAGATTGACAGCTTATAAATGTGTTTTCCAAACATATGATAATGAAAGTGGAAAATGCAGTTTTTATTGCCGTTAGCGAAAGTTGGATCAAAGATCGGACTCAGCAAAACTGCTCTATTTTGGAACTCTTGCGGTTCTGAGGATTCTATGTAGAGATAATGCCCATTGACTGTGCCCAAAGTATGATCCTTTATTGGTCCTGTGTTAAGTGTGGAAGTTGAGCCGTGGTTTCTGGTCCAGTCAAAGTCATCATCCGTGTCCTGCTTCCAGTTGCACAGCCCATTTTCAAAGTTACACTGTAGCTCAGGTTCTGAAACATGCAAATGCAGGCATCGTCAAATGAAAGCAATGTGCTACCTCGAAGTAATCCATTAGAATTTGCTTTTTCTCCTCAGAAAGTTAACCTCAATTTAATTAACTACATTTAAACCAGTCTTAACAAGAACCAAGGACTAGATGCTTTCCTAACATATATATGGCAATACACACATAATCAATGAAAGTTATGAACTCAGTGGGAGTTATGCTAAAGTATCATGGCAAATTCTGGCCCTAAATTTAAACTTGATTGGACAAAGCACTAGAAAAATATACTGCAGGAAAGTGGTTCTCAACCTTTCCAGACTACTGTACCCCTTTCAGGAGTCTGAAGCTCATGTCCTGCTGCCCAGCACATAAGCCTGAGCCCCGTCACCTGGGGCTGAAGCATGTAACTTAGCTTCACGGGGCCCACCGTGATGTGGACCAGCCAATTGCCCTGCTTTCCACCCCCTAATGCTGGTCCTGCACTTGCAACCCCCCCCTCCCAAGCTTATTCTGTGACACTCCTGGCCCCCCAAGGTTCGTGACCCCTAGGTTGAAAAAGCTCTGATCTAGATGAGTTGACATACCCCGGGAAGACTTGTGTGTACCCCCAGTGGCACACATACCCCTGGCTGAGAACCACTGCTGTAGGACACAATCTTGGACAGGAAAGGAAAATGGAATAGGTGTCCTAATAGTTATGTTCTTTCTTGCAGGAAACAGACTTAAAGTTAGGTTTTACACTCTTACTATCCTCAATACTCAAATTAATTAGAGATAGGCTGAAAAGCCAATATTTGGATCCTGATTCAGATTAGTTTTAGGCTCAAATTCAAGGTTAATGGCCAAACTGAATGAATGTTCAAGTTTGGTTGTAATGGTGACAAAATGTTATGAGCTTTTCTTACAAGATTCCAGTCCCAAATGACAGAAATCTCTTGGTAGCATATATTCAGGGCCTGTTTACCATTGTAAATTTTACTTATTTATTATATTTATTCAACTTCTTACCTAGGGAACGGGGGGGGGGGGGGGAGGGAGGGAGAGAATAAATAGAAAAGCAAAAGCAGTGAAAAGTGTGTGTGAGGCTTGGTCTACACTTACCTCGGTGATTCAACAGCAGTTGACTGGAGTTATGCAAAGTACGCAAAGAACTTGCGTAACTCCCATCAACTTCTGTGCTTCTCTTCTGCGCGCAGTCTTCACTGCACTGCACCACTTGAGAAGGTGGTTTTAGTACATCGACTTCTGGATCGACTGAGTGGGTCTTCACTGACCACTCAGTCGATCCAGATAAGTCGATCTGGTGGTGGCGACTTTGCCGCCGTCAGTGTAGACATAGCCTGAGTGTGAAAGAGAGGGTGATACCTTTATACAGAATCTACAGTATGGATACAGAATCATATTCAACACAGCATAGAGTGTGTACTCATGTTGAGAACAGCTCACACAACCTTGTCCAACAGTAAATAAACTTTATTAAAGGAATAAGTGATTAATTCTAATAGCCAAGATAGATTAAGGCCACATTATGAAGGCTTCTCAACCTGGCCTCCAGTTGTGCACACACCAATTTACATTGTTTCCCACCTCTTAGCCCCACCATCCCATAGTGGCACTGTGTCTTCCTATCTCACCGCCACCATGAATCCTCTTCCCTTTGACTGTACCAGATTTCACTTTTTCCCAGGATCAGTCAGTCAGGTGTCTTTACATGGCCTTCTGGGTCTTATATACCAAGAAAGCCCATGTAAATTAAAATTAGAATCAGGATTTATGTAATCAAATAGGCAAAATTAAATCTGTTTAATAATTTTAATTTTTTTATATAAAGATATATGTTAGCAAAAACATTACTGATGAGTTACATATTTTTTCCTTTAGGTTCAGGGCTAATCTCTTATTTTAAAATTAACAAAAGTTTTCCATTAACTCTGCACCTTTTCACCTCTGTACATGATTAAATGCAGCCTGACAAAAACAAATTACTTAATTTAGGAAAGCAGGAAGTGTTGCAGTTCAGGAATGAAGAAGGCAACAGAGTGAGCGCATACCAAAGGAAGCATTAGCCTCATTTGGTGTTTCTTTTCTTGTAAATTATCTGGCCCAGCTGTGACTTGACCTGGAGGTCTGTGGATCACGAAGTGATCATGTTAATGAACAAGCTAAAGCAGACTCTCCACAAGACGTCACTTGCACTAAGAGTGGCTCCTTCCAAAACTTCAACCATGGGAAAGGTGAAATCATTACAAACCTCCCTCCATCCTAAGAGTTCTCCTCTGCTACTGCAACTCACTGTGATCTGCATAATTTAGTCACTTCAAGATGTGATAATATGTTTGTTATTTCTTAGTTTTGCTATATGTTAATGTTCTTCTGGCCTTAACATTTATGAGTGCATGCATGGAGGGACAGCCAATAGCAGCAGGCTCTGGAACACTGAAAGGTGAATGTCATGCATGTGAATATCCAGCTGCTTTTTTTTCATTGTATGTGTTCTTCCTTGGAGGGGGATAGGGAATCTCATTATCACTACTATGAACTATTACCTCCATAATATATCGAATTGGAGGATATTTTCCACAGTATGTCAATATCTCATATAAATATAGATCTTCACCATATTTCATCAATTTAAGGAAAGTTAACATACTAAACAAAAAAACCTAGCACACATCGAATTACCACTCTGAGAATCATATTCTGAACAAGCAGTGCCTTTCTAAATTTTATAGAAAATACAGAAATATGGCCACATTTCCAATAAAGAAGATTAGTCTGTGTGTATTTGTTCTCATGTTCTATAAGAGCTAACCTCTGGAGCTCATCACGTGTATATGGCACCAGTCAATCATTTTAAGACTGAATTTCAATAATAGATCTATTCGACCCTAGTGTAAGCAGTGTAACTTCCAGGGCTGAAATTTGTCGCTATTATTATTTTGTTAACGGATAAGGAACAGAACTGAAAGTACTTACTGCAATTGTCCTCATCAGATCCATCCCCACAATTATCCACGAGATCACACACCAATAAACTGTTGATGCATGCCTTTGTGTGTCCGCACCAGAATCGATCAGGACCTTCACAGCTTACTGCTGGAGGTGGAAGAGCACAGTTCTCGAATGTTATATCATCAATTGCTGAGACACCATCGTAAAATCCAAGGCCGAATTTATACAGTGATAACTGAAAGGGCCATGGCAGGCGCCCAAGCTGAATGAAAGCCTTTAACCACTGATTTCCTTGATTATAGTATATCCTCCAGAGGACAGTAGGGTCTTTCTGTTTATCTACATATAATTGCATCTCTGCTGCTCCAACTGACTGTCCATAATTGTAATACCTGAAAAGACAGCAGAAAATCAAAGGTGCAAATGATGAGGATGAATCATGTTAAATATACTGAGCCAATATCAGTTCTGTTATAATTCCACTGAATTTAATGGAATTACCCCTGGAAGGAAGTCAGCTCACAGTGCCTACATCGACTTTAGCAGCAATTCACACCATTCTCTATGGGATCTCATTGTCATACCACAGATATATTAAATTAACTACTTTGGCAGATGTGGCTGATATAGGAACCATGGACATTTCTGAAGAAGTTAAGACTATGATGGAGGAAGCATGCTTAATTAAGTTAGACTCCACAACTGCATAGAGAAATTCTCCTTCATAGTAAGCAATGAACACAAAATATTAACTAAATGAATGTAATTCAATGGATAATTTTAAAGTTTCTTTAAAGGAAAGCAAAACATCTAACCAATTCAAGAGCATGTCTTCCTTTTACTGTAATTATAAATGATAATTTGCACTTCTTCCTTATACTGAAAACCCACCGATCGCTATATGTACCTACATGCCTCCAGCTTCCACCCAAGACACGCCACACAATCCATTGTCTACAGCCACGCCCTAAGATACAACCACATTTGCTCCAATCCCTTAGAAAGAGACAAACACTTACAGGATCTCTATCAAGCATTCTTAAAACTACAATACCCACCTAGGGAAGTGAAGTAACAGATTGACAGAGCCAGACTGGTATCCAGAAGTCACCTACTACAGGACAGACCCAACAAGGAAACCAACAGAAAACCACTGGCCATCACCTACAGCCCCCAGCTAAAACCTCTCCAACACATCATCAAGGATCTACAACCTATCCTGGAAGACGATCCTTCACTCTCACAAACGCTGGGAGGCAGGCCAGTCCTCGCTTACAGACAGCCCCCCAACCTGAAGCAAATACTCACCAGCAACTGCACATCATACACCAGAAACACTAACCCAGGAACATATCCTTGCAACAAATCCCACTGCCAACTCTGCCCGCATATCTACTCAAGCGACACTATCATAGATCCTAACCACATCAGCCACACCATCAGGAATGTGATATATGCCATCATGTGCCAACAATGCCCCTCTGCCATATACATTAGCCAAATCAGACTGTCTCTATGCAAAAGAATAAATGGACACAAATCAGACATCAGGAATGGTAACTGGTTCATTTAAAAATAAGTAACACACAAATCTTGGTTAACTCTCCCAAGAACCCTGAATTTAACATTTTTTTGTTCTTCACTAAATCATTTGATAAAGCCTGTCCTTCTGAGATTTACAGCCCATTTTAGGATCTCCAAGGGGTCTTGATGAGCCACTTGCCTTTTGTGTGGTTTGCTATTCCAAACTGATTCCCCTTAACATTTTGAGATAGACCCATCCTTAGTATAAATGTATTATTGGAATCATCATGGGACTTCCGTATATTACCCTGGGCAAAAATATTTGAAAGGATTATGTCTAAAAGATCAAAAACTAAAACTGTCCTGTGTCTGAGGTCTGTTTTTCCAAATGCTTCAGCTTATTGTTCCTTAGTAGTTAGAACAAAGCCTGTGTGACCAAAGAATAAAAGGAGGCAATAAATATTGCCAAGGTAGACGTGCACTATTGGAAATTCTAACCTCAATTTCAGTCCAAAAGAAGCAATGTCAGATGTTCCATAAATTTAAAATAAAACTTAATTCATACCAGAAGGACACTGTGCAACCTGATCCAGCCTGGCTGAACTTGGGGCTTCGTATCCGAGCAACCTGTGAAACACTGTTGCTGTTTTTCAGAATGAACATAAAATGTCCTGTATGAGAAAAAAAATAAAAATAGAAAATAACTTTTCATATACAGAGCTAGAAGGATGCCAGTGTAATATAAAAAGTTGTGGTGGGGATTACTGCCCCTCTCTAAACCTGATTTAATAGCAGGCAGTTCCGTGTTTGTGTATCTGCATCAAGAACCTGTTTATGTCTTACCTTGGGATTTATTATAGGTATGATCCTGAGGTGGGGCTTGTTTCTGAAAAGCAGAGGGAAGAGTACTTCTGGAGCTTCTTACCCAGTCAAATGCATCTGCACTATCAGTCTCAAACCAGCCACAGCTGTCTGTTTCAAAGTCACATTTAGCAGCTGAAAGATTGAAAGATATTTCACTTTGTATTTCTGAACATAACAACTATAAACTAAACAGCAGAAAAACTTTCCAAAATGTAAGTAAAAGAACAAAGCTCTAAAACAAAACATTTCAACAACATGCCAGACAAGAATCTAGGAAAAAGACAGGTGGGTTACAGGATCTGAGATAAGATGAATTTTTATTATTTTTTTGAATTACATTAGCATGTAGGGACCATAACCATCCTTCCTCTATGTAAGATCTACCTTGTCATTATCAAGTATCATAATATATTATCAAACAGGTGAAAGTAGGATCACTGTGAAGCAGACCTAATAGCACAGCCTAGTTAGGTTTGAAAATACAGTCTGCTGAATCCCCAAAATGCAAAGAGAGAGAGGTTAATTTAAAGCAAAAGTAAACATTTTTAAAAATGTGTGTAATGCTAAATGAAGTATATCTGGAAATTTAAGCAAGTGAGAAGACGACAGAGGGAGCATGGGAAGTATTGAGGTAAATTACTGACATCTCGACAAATATACATGACACAAAAAATGAAAAATAGACTCTACTCTTCTAAATATAATTACTCAAATAATTTTCTTTCAATTTCATTAAATGGTATTTTATTCCTGCAATAATTACATTCTTTTTATAAAAGAGAATTTAAAAGAGAATCGTTTAAGTAATTGTTTTATACAGATTTATTATTTATTCATATAAAATGGATCTAATAAAAATGTTGACAGCCATGGTAACCAAAACATCACTCACATTGTCATCACAGAATACTTGAAACTTCAGAAAATATCACACTTATGCCATAGCCTTTCTGACCTAAAGCTGAATTGCATCTGATCACAAATCAGAAGTTAACATACATTTTAGACTGAAATTTATCTGAGTCCCTTGGAAAAATTGTTAGATTATTGTTCATTGCTGTAAACTGTGGTCATTAAAATGCTGAATCCTGAAAACTGATGGTATAGAAAACTTCAGATATGCTAAATAGATTAACCTCGTGTTATTTCTATCTTTTTCCTGCACTGTTTTATTATATCCATCATTTTCAAGCTTTATTACAGGTTTTAAGCATAATTTTTATTTTCAATAATGAACAGTTATTGACTGTATATGGTATTTCCATAAGAGATTGAAGAATCTTTATCATATTTTATAGACTTATGTTACATTTGGCCTTCAGATGGGTGTAGGATAATTAATTCTAGGGGGTATTAAGTAGAGTGCATTAGAAAATGTTCCACTATGAATACCACTGAAAAATAAATACCCTAGAAATGAAAAATAAGGAAGTTCAGGGTGTGATGAAGGAAAATATAAGTGCATATGGGATACATAAATCAACAGTGCTGTTGATGCTGTGATGGGGTGGCCTCCGTGCTCCCCTGGGCCGAGCGCTTTACTGGGGCAGGACACAAAATGGCCGCCCGGGGCTCCCACCAGCCTCAAGATGGCGGCCGTCTCTCTACGGACCGGCCTTCCTACAGGTCTTCGCAGGCCGAGTATTGTCCTTGGGACCTTGGGGTCTAGGGTTTGGGGGGTAGGGGGTGTCCGAGCCCGCCCTCTCCTTCGGACACCAGCCCAGAGTCCCTGGCTGACAGCAGTGGGTGGCTGCTGCTCTAAGGAAACTGTAAGTCTTTTCTCTGGGCTGCTTCCCTACCCGGGACCCCGTCGGGGCTAAGTGGCCCCTCTGCTTTCTTCTGGCTTCTGCCACTCACGGTTCTCCTTCTCCTTCCCCAAAGCTCCTTCTCCAAATTCCAAAACTCCTTCTCCTTCTCCTTCTCCAAAGCTCCTTCTCCTTCTCCTTCTCCAAACTCCAAACTCCCAGAGCACCCTGCCTGGCTGGCAGGGACCTCATATCTGCTCCCTGGCAGTGCTTAATGGGAACCAGCTGGCTCTGGCCTCAGCTGACCCTAATTGATCCCAGCTGGCTCTGGCCTCAGCTGACCCTGATTAGCCTGGAGGGAGCCTTGGGCAGCTGCTAGGGGAACAGGGCTTTGATCATTCTTGGGCTAACGTAGCGCCCTTCTACCACCCTCCGGTAGCCCCTGTCACAATGCCAAAAGGAGGTATAGCATATATGACAAAGAAAAGAATGATTAAGAAAATCTTGATGGAAAATGGCAAGACGATGAATAATATTTTGCAAATTTACACGGAGTCAGGGTTCAGTGGAGTTGACTGAAGGTGCCTTGATGGAACATAATTAGAGAGAAAACAAAAGCTAGTCATGGAAAACAATTTCTGCTTTAGGTTTTTCTCACCAGGGGCTACAGGAAAAAATATGAAACCATGTTCCATATTCCAAGGAGCAGCAGCAAAGAAAAAGACAAACTTCTGACACAGGTGGTTACACCAAAAGAGGTAAATAAAGAAGCTAAAACAGCAAAGTCTCCAAACGCAGATTACTTGCATCCAAGAGTGAAGAGATGGAACATAAAAGAAAGCAAGCAGTAGATCATGCATTCAATTCAGGCATGGATGAGTACACTTAGACAGAATAAGAATTTACTCAAACCTTCAGCTAAAACTCAAACCAAACCTTTAAAGATCCAAAATAGCTTGGTTATCTGAAGTTTTAATTTAAGTAAATAAAACAAAGGGTAGGCTGTTGGTATGCAGAAACCACTGCTTATCAGGCTGATCACTACTGACTCATTGTTTACTTGTACTCCTCTGTCTGTATCCGTCCGTTGTTTCTTTTTGCATATTTAGATTGTAAACTCCTTGAGGCAGGAACCATACATGTATGCACCTAGCACAGTGGGCTCCTGGTTCATTACTAGAGTTCCTAGGAACAACAATACTACTACGAATGATAATGCCATCACGTGGTCTATTAGGTTGACCAGCTGGTACCTAGTCAGGTCCTCAAAGGTTCTGGACCCATGATTCTTATTGAGTGAAATGTGACCCAGTATCAGTTTTGTAAATTTTTAAACAAAAATAAATAAAAAATCACCAAAGCTAAACTATTGTTAATAATACTATATGAAAAATAAAGTATTACAACTATCAAATAAAAAACAAATCAACAGGTTAGCATCAGTGTTGCACTGGAATTAAATCATCAAATTAGTAAAGTAATCAGATGAATATAACAAATAACAAATTCTTATAAATTCTAAAAAGGAATCTAAGGAAGAACCTGTCTGTTTGGTTACAAACCCCAAATATAGACTTTTAGCCATGTCAATCGAATCTGTAACCTGGAGCTGGTTAAATATTTTGATACTGAAACCAAATTATCATAAAATATTTAACTACCACCTCAAAGCCAATTAAAGCCAGTTTTCTCAGTAGATTTCAATTCTAGTGTGGTGACTAACCCTTTCTCCCTCCACTCGCCTTGAGATATTACAATCCAGGCTTTAAGAGAACACTGATAAGTGGAAGTTCAGCGACTCTCGTTTGGCAGTTTACAGATGACAGCTTTAGGATACAAACTTAGGACGCAAACACAAAATACATTTTACTGAGTATTTTTATAAGATGATTGTTAGGGCTGTTTAAAGTGGGGGAACTTTGTTCTGGCACATTCCTTGTATGGACTTTACTGGTGCTCAAATGTGTGCATGCACACAACTGCACTTTCTCATCCTAAAGTTAAAGAAGGCTAGTATGTCACCAAGTGAATAAAAACAAAAAGACAAATGACAAAAGAAAAAGGAAAAATAAGATATTTAAGGGAATAATTTTGGATTGTCCTGGCATAGAAGCTAGAAATAGAGCTGGGATGGGAATCTTTTGATGCAATGTTTTTTCATTGGGAGAGAGCCCCACCTCAGAATAAGTAATAGCCTGGTGGTTAGGACAATCAGCCGGGCAGTGGAAAATGTAGGTTCAAGTCTCTACTCTACCCGACTAAGAGCAGGGACTTGAACCTAGGTCTCCCACATCCCAGATGAGTGCTCTTAAATACCAGGCAGGTATTCATTCTCTTTCCACCTTTTTGTGAAAAAATGTCAAGGTCTTGCTTTTGTCCCAACATGGAATGGAAAAATATTTGAAATCCTGAAAATTTTAATGGGACAAAAAAACTGTTTCCCCCCAGCCCTAGCTGGAACTGCAGGCAATGAACGAGATGTTGCTGAACAGCACTTCTTATTAATGGGCTTCCTTTGACTGCAGGAAGACTGGTCAAAGGCTGGTGTAGCCTGTTTGTTGATGTCTTGATTGCCTCTCCCTAAGGTAACTAGCGTTAGGGTTTTGGGAGTGTCAGTTTTCCTTCAGGTGGGTTTGTTGACCTGATAAGTGAGGCTTCTTGCTTCACCATTGATTCTTATAGTTTGCAATCTTTGGTTACTCTACCTTCCAGCAGCTTCCTCCAAGGCATTGGGCAAATCAGCTACAAAGCTTACCTTGGAGCCATGCAACCTGGCCTAATCAGGATCCAGTTAAGTTATCCTTGGCTAATGTCAATTTTGGAAAAAGTCCTGCTTAAGCCAGCAATTAATAAAATATTTGGAAATATCCTCATCCCTAAAAATATAAAATATACAGAACAGAGAACATTTCTGCGGTAGCTGTCATGGCCTTAGTCTGATGAAAAGGTCTTGAAATGACATTATTTCACCAGTTAATGGAAAGTGTGAACTAAAATCTTATTAAAATAACTTATTGAAGATACTCTATCAACCAACAGCCCCTCAACATTGATCCATCAGGAAGATACATTTGAACATTTTATGATCCAAAGTCACCATTTCTCTCACAAACAAGACAATTTATGGTAATTTTTTTAATTTGGGAACTAGGCAATAAATCATTTTTTCTTTGGAAATATCAATCTTGATAGAGAAAAGTTACTTTAAAGCTTTATCAGGACAGAACCAATTTAAAATAAAAATGAATAAAATTTATATATGGTCTGTATTCCCATATACACTATTCCTCTCCCACTTAACACTTCTTGAATGCACAACAAAATACGTCAGACTATTCTTGTAGTAACACCAGCCTAATTTCTAGACAAAAAGATTAATGTTTATATTAAGTATGGGCAAACTGCAGTATTTCAGGCAACAGTAACAAAACAGTGCCTCGAATATAAATCAGACACAAGTAAAACTGTATTTGAAGGTCAGATGGTTAGGTCAACTCAGACTCCTGATGAACACTCCCTTACTCTTCTTCGGTCAATGTGGTTTCAGAAGAGTGAAACCAGTTAGTAAAATGGGACTATTCAGATGTTGATGTGCTTTACTGAATTGGATCCCTAGTGAGGGGAGATTGCAGACCATCTTCAAACAAATGGAAGACTTCCGCTTCCCCAAGAAGTTATTTCTTGACATTTGCTAATTCTTTATTTCAAAGGTACACTTCTGGAAGCATGTGATGAATGTTTAGCTTTAAGTACATTTAGCAAGCTAAATAAGTAAAGCCATGAGGAATCCATTTGTGACACTGAGCAGCACAATGTCAACTACAGGAGTCCAGAAACTAAACTAGACTAGAACCTTTTAAAAAAATATAAAATGAAATTCAAACTAAAAATAAGAACCTACTCTTAGGGATCTATCTACTAAAGCATAATAGTGTGTAAGCATGGGGTGTTTATGTGAACATGACCACATTATCTTTAAATGTAACAGTCCTTTAATGCAGATATAGATGGGCCTGTCTCCTCAAGATACTCCAACAGAAAACACAATGCTCCAGAACACTTTTTCTTTTGTTTTCTGTTCCACCAGTCAGTGGGTATGGGGAAATCCATTACAATAGCTATGTAATAGAACTAGCTGTACTTTCAATCATGTGGGCTTTGTGATGCTGGCAGACCAGGTCATGTCAAAGTGTATTCAGGTCAACTCACTTGTGCATTAGTTCAGATCAAAAGGATTAGTGTTTTTGGTATTTAAATTTCATAAAACTAATGGGATGTTACATGCAAAATTTTCACTTATCTGTTCCTGTTATAATGTAATAGCAAACATTTACATTGAGTATACCTCTGTAACTAAATAACTCATCAGACATCAAAGAAGCCTTGGGGAATGCTAATGAAGGACTTTGTCAGAAAAGGTGCTAATTCCAAAGCAAATGTCCATAGTGGGAATGACCTGAGGTCAGAGGCACAAAGTGCATTCCTCATCCATCATCAGTAAAGAAAAAGCCCACGTGGGTAGAGAGACTGTCAGTTTGTTTTCCGTGAGACAAAGATATAACTATGGATTCAAAGAAAGGTTATTTGTCTCTGGCCTGTTTGGATTCTAAGATGGCAGAATAACTGAAAAAGAAGACAGATGTCTCCAGAATTATTCTGGGTAGCCCTGAAAGACTTTTGGGAAACTAGCAGTTTATTACATCATAGCCACCATTCTGAGTTACAAACTTTGATTCACCTGTATGTATATTTTACCTGCTTTAACCTCTCAATAATTTTTTAAGCTAATAGATCTTTGGTTAGTTTACTATAGAATTAGCTACCAGCTATGTCTTTGGTGTGAGATTCAGAGTACCAGTTGATCTAAGTGACTACTAGTCTTTTGGGACTGGGAGAAACCTGATGTGGTGTGATTTTTGGTTTAGGTGACCATTATCACAAAGTTCAGTTTGTCTGGATGGCAAGATAGGTTGGAGAGTGTAAGGGGACTGTCTGTGACTCCATGAGAAGACTGGTATAGTGATCCAGGAGTTCAAATTTGTTAGTGGCTTGATGAATCTAATTATAAAACATACCACCAGTTTGGGGTATCTGCCCTTGTTTTTTGACAGTCTGACCTGAGGAGGCACTCACAGTGGTGAGCCACTCCAGCTAGCATGACAGGCTTATTTTAGGAATAGACAGATATAACAGTTTCATAGGCACAGCGCATAGGTATATTTGCCTGTTTAATGAAGGAAGAATTTCTCATGCATGACAGGCAAAACCAGAAGAGAAAAAGAATTTCTAAAAACTAACACTGTCATCCAGAGATGTAATTCTGACTCTATATTGTAACACGCTAAACATACTAGGTGAACATGCCCTATTACTATATGTCTTGTGTGTAAAGACTGTATCACAATACATAATTACATGATCATATACTAATTTTTTCCACAAGACCCCTGCCTCATTCAGTGCATAGCATAGATGGTGCTCACTTAATGAGCAGCTATTCATTATTTCAATATCAACAGAGATTAGGACCCAGTTGTGCCATCAGTATTGCTAATGTCATATGTTAACAAATCATTAATCAGGCCTCAAAGCTCATGAGACAGGCATAAAAATCATGTGACTTTTTAAAATAAATTTGGCACTCTTATTTGCCTTCTGGATTTTGTTTTTTTGCTTTGTTTTGGTTTTTTAGTCTCTCTCGTCTACATTTTCAAGAGATTCCCTGCAAACTGGAGGGTTAGAAACTTTTTACTTATTGTTTAAATGAAAACAAAGATTCTCACACAATAGTATAACTCCAAGAGCTGGGATTTAAGAAAAGCACCAAACACTGTGACACTTGTGAGCAAATCATGAGAGTTGGCGACACTGTGCTAGTTATCACACAAAAACATGGCAAGAGAGAGTTTCTGCCCAAACAACTTACAGTATAAATAGGCAAAAGAGATAAAAGGTGGGAGGCATGGAAGTGAAGTGAGTTGTCCAAGGTCACACATCAGATCAGTAATAGAGAATCAAGATCTCCTGACTCCCAAGTCTCATGGCCTATCCATTAGACCATCATCATCATTAGATTTAAAAAGAAAGCTTTTAGATGCCTTCCTAAATGGAAAAAAGCATACCGTATATTACAAAAGTTATGCACTAACTTAGATATACTAAGATATACTGCATGTTTTCATGACTGAATGTTGCCATAGTATAATGATAAAACATATAATGATACTTGGCTATTACATAGTGCTTCCATCCAAAGACCTCAAAGCGCTGTACAAACATTAACTCATTTATCCTCACAATAGCTGTCTAAGGTAGGTAAGTATTCTTATTTCCATTTCACAGGGGGGAAACTAAGGCACAAAATTGTCAGGTAGCATGCTGGAGGTCATTCGGGGACTCTATGGCTGAGGTAGAACTCAGATTCCAAGTCTGATTCTTGCCTTGTGTTTTAACCACAGGACCATCCTTTCCCCTTCTCATTTTTACCTTCGAAATGTCAGTCCTTGTCATAGTCAGAATTTATGAATTTCTGCACATAAAATATGTGGAATGTGACATGATGATTATTAGGGATAAGATATTGTTGATGGGGAAAAAGATCTCTTTCAAATAAATAGTTTGATGAAATTTAAAAAATTATGTTTAATAAAATGTGATTACAAAAATAACCTATGCATTTGCTTTCACTAAGGACATCACCAAAGTCAATGGGAGCTTTGCCATTGTTTTCAGTAGCTAAGGATCATGCTTTGAACCTGAATACATGTACATTTGCTCATTTGAGAAGTGCCAGCAAATTCAATGGGATTACTCATAAAACTAATGTTACTTACATGTTTGCAGGATCAGCCCCCTTAGACTGTAGTATCTCTTGCCAAATCTGCCATTTAAACATTTGATCACAGAGGAGATTAAGCATAATGATAGGTACTTTAAAATGATTACTTTTTAATCCAAGACCCTTTAAAGATCAAGGGTCTGAATAAAATGAGTTTGAGATGACCATAGAGATTTATTTATTTAGTACTGTAAGGCACTTGAATACTATTCAGCATTGAGAAGAGCTCTGGGAGTGGTGATATTCTGACTGATGCAGTTCTCCCAGTATCATTTACGAGAGAATCCAATGAGAAATTCTGCTCCTATTCAGTAGAAATACACCACCAGATGCCATGGTTCTGTCTCACACCATATTTAGTGACAGTGGAACCACAAGAAATGAGTTCCATATGTTTTTGTTTGCTTGTATTTAGCATAATGGCAGATGCTGTTTTTATTCATATTAAGGTCTAATGGTTTTTTAACATGTACAAAGCTGCTTGACTCATTAATGGTTTTGACTGAGATTCTGTTCAAACAGGGGGCTTTCTGGTAGACAGCACATGAAATTTAATATTGGTCCACATCCCAAATCCACATCCCGAATCTTGGTTCAAAGCATGCTTTGCAGTTCAAATCCAGTTCTACTTAATGGGGAGGATATAAACAATGAATTCCAGTCCTCTAAAATATGGGATTGTTCATATCCTGAATTCAGAAGTGGTGGTAAAGTTCAAACCCAATTCTATTCATGAGTTTCATCAAGACACCACACAGAGCAAACCGGGATTATATGTCTCCAGTTACTAGTACTGACTATGCAATTAACAAATTGACCTGGCAAGGATATGTTAACTGTGCAATATTCAAATAATCTCAAATAATATGCACAATACCCTATCCCACTTGACCTGGACACCATAATGAATAAAGTACCATACACAGAGATTTCATCATCATCATGGCAAATCCCAAAGGCATGTGACCTCCCTGCAAATTCAATGCCCCCAGATCTATCTCTAATAAGGTGCTTAAGGTGGTCTGATTATATATTCAGTTTATGACCATCACTGGCAATCACGTCACACCACCAAAGCTTTTGCTACTCGTGTGATTGACAGCCATGTAGCAGCATTTTTTTACCACACGCACCAGAATTCATTGATCTTCCATTTTCTTATATCCATACTAAGAAAGCCATGAGAAACTGAACCAGTGCTGACAGAGGTGGTTGCTGAGTTTGTCTTAAATTAATATCCTCATTTCTGATCTTCTCCTTCCTCTTGATATGGAACAGCTGACTAAGACAATGAGAATCAAAATGGTCAATCCTGTGTTCTTCAGCTTACCTGGGCACCACATCTTTTGAGCATTCTCCAGCACTGCCTATGATGCTGATGAAATATTCGACGGCTGCCACTTGCTTGATAGCTCATCTGGAGAGATTAATATCTGAGCTCATTGTAATCTGGAGCTAGAGGCTGTTTGATGGCAATGGCCAGGGACTTAGTTTTATCCAGATTAATAATCAGATCAGACCAATGAGTGCTGCTTGTTGCTTAACTAGATTGACCGTCATCTGTAGTGATTCACCAAACTGAGACAACAAGACAATGTCACCGACATATTCAAGATCTCGAAGCAGAAAGGTGTTCAGCTCAATGCCACTGACAGCTCCCTTCTCAAGTTTATCCACCAACCAATCTATGCTGATATTGAACAATAATGGTGACAGAACACATCTTAGCTGAATTCTTGTGGATATAGGAAACCACCCCGTTCATCTGTCATTGACTCCAACATAAAACAGCTGTATAATGGGATGGAAAGTTATCAGTGACATTACCTCCTAGGATGGCTGGGATGCCTCATCAGATCCCTCAAACTAGCTTGATGCACTGAACTGAAAGTCTGAAGAAAGTCTATAAAAAGTGATGTGTGTAGTTCATTAAGTTCAGGCATCTTCTCAAAAAGCTATTTCAAGGTAAAGATCTGGTCAACAGTAGAATGACCAAATATAAAGATGCACTGAGTATCCTGGCATTTACTCCAAAGTGCACAAGCAATTGATTTGAGATGTTAACAGGGGAGGCAAGAAGAAAAGCAACAAGGCAGTTTGCAAAATATGTTCGATGTCTGTATACAAATGCAAGGAGTATGGGGAACAAGCAGGATGATCTGTAAGTCTTGGTATCTGAAGAATATTATGACTTCATTGGCATTATATACTTGGTGGGACAACTCCAATGATTGGAGTATCAGCATTGAGGAATACAGCTTGTTCCAAAAGGATAGGCATGGGGGGGAAAAGGAGAAGGTGTTGCACTGTATGTCAAGAATGTATACACTTGCTCTGAGATCCAAGAGGAAGTGAGTGACAGTCCTACTGAGAGTCTCTGGGTGAGAATAAAAAGGGAAAAGAATCATATTGATATTATGGCGGGGGGTCTATTACAGACCACAAAATCAGGAAGAGGAAGTGGATGAGTCATTCTACAAGCAGGTAACAAGATTAGTTAACACATATGAGCTAGTGATAACGGGGGATTTTCATTTCCCTGATATTTGTTGGAAGACTATAACAGAAAAACATAGTAGGTCCTGCAAATTCTTAGCATATGTAGGGGTCAATTTTCTAATTCAATAAATTGAGGAAACAACTAGGGGGTCATCCATTTTGGATCTAGTTTTGACCAACAGGGATGAATTATTTGCCAATGTGAAGCTGGTCGGGGACTTGGGAGGAAGTGATGATGATTGCATGGAATTCAAGATTCTATGGAAAGGAGGGCATGAGAACAGCAAAACAGGGACACTCGATTTCAGAAAGACAGATTTTAATCAACTCAAAGAAATAGTAGGCAAGATCCTATAGAAAGACCAGGAAGAATTAGGAAGAATAAGTTAGGAAGAGTGACTCTCTCCTCCCATTGTTAAAAGGTAGAATTAATGACTCCTCTTGGAGTCTTTGTTTCTTGAAAGCAGGGCATTGCCTCTGTATCAGCAGAAGGTTTACCCATGAGCTGAAATCACTAAAGAGCTGAACGAGTAGAGGATCTGGGAAACCTTCCCTGACAACTAACAGAGCTGAGTGAGCAACAGGCAACTCTTGTGGGAGACTGGCACAGTTGGTGCCAGCCTGGTGTGGTTGGCAGAGAGGCCAGCATAGTTGGTGCTAGCCTGGTCAGCAGAGAGGCCAGCACAGTCGGTGCCAGCAGTTGGCAGGAGACAGATATGGTCAGTGCCAGCCAGATGCATCAGTGGGAGCCAGGCGTGGTCACTGCCAGCAGTTGGGGACTCAGCGAGGCCCAAAGGTGGTAGGAGACAGCAACAGAGGAGGCCTGGTCAAGCCTGTATCGGACAGCGGCATAGGGGGTGGAGCCACACCCGAGAGGTGGACATTGCAACTACGGCGGTCAGTACAGGGGAAAGAAGGAAGGGAGAGGTGAAGGACATGCCCTGTACTCTGGCATGGGTTTGGCTCATTAAATTCATGAATGCTGTTTGCACTGTTTCCCCAAAACCAGTGTTGTGTTACCTCTCTTTTGCTATTAACAGGTTTCTTTCTACACTCAGACTCTGTGCTTGCGAGAGGGGAAGTATTGCCCTTTGGGAGCGCCCAGGGGATAGTGTGTGATTTCCCAGGTGACTGGGTGGGGGCTTGAGCGAGTTTTGTGTTGTATCATTGACAGGGACCCCTAGACATAGAACTCAGCCCTTGCTGCTGCCGACTCGGTCTGGCAGAAGGGTTATAGGTGGAAACATTTGTTTGCCATGGAAGAAAAGCCCAAACTAAATCCCCAGATCTGCACTTCACTCTCAGAATCTGAAATCGAAGTCTAGAAATTGGGAGGAAGGAAGGGACAGAAATCCAGATACAAATCTGACTCATCACAGAGATAAACTGAGCTTCAAACTTTCATCCCAACCTTCATTCTGGGTTCAGATGACAGGGTTTGATTTGGACCCATGTATAGTTTACAACCGTTCTTTACACAGTCTAAACTACTCAGTTATCCTTTAACAACAGTTCATGAGTCACACGATGAGACAATCTGCAAAACAGCTCCTCTTTAGATTATGGTTTGGGTTTTTTCAATGTCATCTGTTGGATTTCAAGAGCTACTAACCTTGGTCCATGAATGTGGTGTCTGTGATTAACAGGACTTCCACCCTGGATTAAGGGCAGTATATGGTCCTAAGAATGTCTAAGAAATAATCCAATAATACAGGGAATGCTTTGACACAGTAGGTTAATTAAACTAATAACAAAAAGAGGGTGAAAAGGGGGCATTCATTTATCACAAAATCAACCAAGCAAACAAATGATGTAAGTAGAAGTAGTACTTTAATTACCTAGACACCAATGCTAGAAATCTGGGTAATAACCAAGAGGCACTGGAATTGCTCATTTATGGGCATAACTTCAGCCTAGTTCTTACTGAAGCCTGGAGGAAAGATTCACATGTTTGGAATGTTAAGATCAATTTAAACCTATTCAGGAAGGCTTGAGTGGGCAAAAGAAGGGATGTGACACTCAGTGTAAAAATGGCATTACCTGTTTTTGAGTCAGTCACAGCTCCCAAAAAAACCTGACCTTGAATGCCTGTGGATCAATGTCCTAACAGATAAAGCACAAGATAGAATACTAGATGGTGTCTGCTCCAGACCACCAAATCACACTACGGAACACAATAATTGGCTCCTTAACCACCTACTTATAATGTGTAGGGAAAAATATCATTATTATAGGGGACTTCAACTTGAGTAATGAATGCTGGAGGTCTTATGCCAGTACTAGACAGTCTTTGGAATTCCTAAAAATTATGGATGATAATTTTCTAACTCAAGAAGAATTACGTCCAACATGGGGTAATTCTATATTACATCTCATCATGACAGTGAAAGAGGAATTGATCACAGAACTAAAATTAGTGATTGCTTAGGTACAGGTGATCATGACTCAGTCACACTTGTTAGGTGGAAACAGAATAAAGTCCAAACCAGTAATATATATACTTGATGCTCTAAAAGGGCCAATTTCACAAAGCTGAAAACAATCATGAGTCAAATCAGCAGGGACAAAGAAGTTAAACAGAAAAAAGTGAATAATTGGGAATTGTTTAAGAAGATTTTACTGAATGGTCTTTTCCTTAATTATCAAAAATATCATGCTATATTTTCCAGTAATCTTTTATTAAGTATTGCTCCTAGTACCTATGATGAAATGGGAATTTTCTGTAATATTTTTATGAATCCTACATGTGCCTCAGTTTCCCCAATATTTTGCATGGCTACCTAGTGGGATGGAGGACTGTTTGCTCTCAGGGCTGGCTAAGAGACATAGGTATGAAGGTCGCCTAGCTGTCTGAACCTGAATGGGTCATTAAAAAGGACTGGCTGAAGCTGATCCCATATGAATGGAGAATCCAAGATGACAATGGGTAATCCAGGCACCCGTACATTGACTCCTAGTAACCAATGACCCAGAAAGAGATGGATTTCCCCACCTCTCAGCAGAGAAACTGATCAAAATCCCCCGTCCTGAGAACAAAAGATTGGGAAGATGTGAGATGAAGCATAGGAGTTGGCTGCTGGAAGGAGTTGGGGGCTCTCACTTGGGAATTGACCAAGACAGTCAGACAGAGACAGACAGAGCCTGAACATGGAGTTCACTTCAGCTTGGCTGGGCTCTGGGCTAACGAGAATGGACGTGGACTATGCTTTAATCTTCATTTCTCTGCTGGACATCCTATGCTGTGTTCCAGTTGACTAATAAACTCTACTGTTTTGACAATGCTGTTGGAGTGTCACTGCAAATACCTGGTGAGGTGCATTAATGACTGAAGAGTGTACTAGTCTCTATCAGGAGTCTATCTCAGTTGGACTTGCCAAACAGAACTCACAGTGTAAAGCAGGAGTGCTGAAGCTCCAGAAGTTCAGTCTTAGGAGGCAGGGAGGCTGCATGGCCTACCGTGAAGGAAGACTGAGTCCCACTTGGGTGTTGGGCATACAGAAAGGGTTCTTCCATGGGACTGTTCCAAAGCTCTGGGTGTAGCACTAATCCTATGAATCTGTGACAGTATCTCCTTTGGAAAAATCAGCAAATGCATGATAACTTGGCATAATGATCATGGCTCATGGGCTTTTACAACAATATGGTCAGTTACTCAAGTCAACAGCAAGGGCCTAATTTTGAAAGTTGACATATGCAACAATCACAAACTGAGTAACTGCAGCTGCATGTGGCCAGCTGTGCTTCTAAATGGCCAGGTCCATGCATACATAGAAGATTTACAAGTCCAACTGTAGCATTTGCATGTGAAAATTAGGCATGTGCAACTGTGTGTGCTCATCTTTGAAAAATCAGGCCTTCACTACCATGGTATATTCTCTGCCCAGCATAAAACTGCATCTGTATTTTACACCACAGGTGCTGTAAAATAAAACACTCCCTTCTCCTGATAAGTCAGTGTACAGCTTTTTTTTTTTTTGGATTAAGCTTTAACAGAGAAGCCGCGGCTACAGTAAAAAGAGACATCAATATAGACTCATAGTGAAAGCACTGCATCTCCAGAGCATTTTAGTCTTGATTAAATAATACCATTCAGGAAGCGATGGAAATCTGGCAACGGGACTCCCAATGAGTATGTATATATGTCTTTACAGCATGAATTACTAGTCAATACGTTTCCACTTACAGCACTTGGCTTCGTCATCCCCATTTGAGCAGTCTGGTGTGAAATCACAAAATTTGTCAGCTGAAAGACAGACTCCATCGTCACATGGTAAAAAGCCCACTGGACAATAAAGGGGTGAAGATTCAGTGTCTGTAAAGTTTGCTCCCCCTTTAAAAAAAAATTAAAATATCTGGTAAGATGTTCTTTTTATCACTTACATATTTATAGTGCACACAGATTGACTCAATGATATATAAAGTGACTTTTTCACACCATCAGTGGTGAAACTAGAAATCAAGTGAATGTTATTCTCTTTTCTAGATGACAGGAGCCTTCTACCTGTGTATTATTATTTTTCCACAGCATCCCAAAATGTGTGGGGTGCACCACAGTGTTGATAAATTATGTACTTGTCTAGAAAAGTTTAGTATCTAAGGACTGGATTTTCAAAAGCACTGATTCGCAGAGGCCTATGCTCTAAGGCATGGTCTGCACTACATACTTACTTTGGTATAACTATAATGCTCAGGGGTGTGAAAAATCCACACACCTGGGCAATGTAGTTTTACCAACCTTAACTCCCCATGTAAACGGGAGAGCTCTCTCCCATCAGCTTAAAGCATCTTCACCAGGCACGCTACCGTGGTGCAGCTGCGCTGGTGTAAATTTGTAGTGTAGACCTGCCCTAAATTATCCAAGGTAACAAAAGTCTAACTCAGCCTGTTACATAAACTTGTTAATAAAAATCAGCCAAAGTTAAAGACAGGAAGACTGAATTAGTCCAAACAAAACTGTCTACTGATACCATCCAGGGACCATGTTAAGAATCTGACCGGTAAACAAAGGAGAATGGAATCCTAAATCGATGGACCAAAATTGGTGTGGCACAAATTAGTTCTAATTCGTGGATGACATAATGAGGGGATGGGCTAGTTTGCTTATTACCCACTGGGGCTGAAGGGCTAAAAAGAAAACTTGGAGGTGGTGAGGAATCATGAAGCTAGGCTAGGAGATCAGTGGGCTGAAAGGAGCAAGCTTCACCATCATGGCTGCTACTCCCACAATTTCCTGGGACCCCACAATCCATTGTGGCACAGTTAGGCCTTCATCATCCTGATCCTAAGAAATGTCCTGACCAGACCAGGCCAGAGATAGGGACACAGATGACGATACCAACTCCACCAGCTTCAACTAAATCTTGAACAATTTCTGGAATGAGAGACTTAGGTTCCTGCTCTCACCACTTTCCCTCATGTGTTATTTTCCTTCTCCCCCATCACCACCTTATTTCTTCTCTTTCATATCTCCTTCTGTTTAACAAGAGTCTAAAGAAGCCACGCCCTAAACAGCCTAATGTTGGTATAAGGTTGTAAGTGAGAGTGAGCACAATAAGTAAGGCCCCATGGGTCTAGAATCTAGACCTGCAGAGCTGCCACTCTATGCTGCCACCCAGAGGTAGCTGTAACTAGATGTGTTCCACTGCCCCCAACTTTCTATGGGTACAGACCATGGTAAGTCCCACCAGAAGGCATCTGACAGGCAGCAGTCTCGTGGCTGCTGGCTATACAAACCATTGCAAGAAGTGTTCAGGAAACAGTGTGGATCTCCTGTAGCTGCCATGACCATTCATTACTCCTGGCTTCAACCTCAGCTTGATTTGGACTTTGCCTCCCAACTCGGACCTTGAAATCTGACTTGGACTTGATCCTTGATATTGATGATGGCCTAGACCCTGATTACACTCTCCTCCCAGCCTCAGGTTTGCCCCTGCTCTGAGCCTTGGTCCTGACTGCCCTTTTTGAGATCCTAACACAAAAGACAGAAGCTGAATTTTTTATCTTTGCTGTCTTCTTTTGTGTGTGTTTGTCTTATTTTGTTCCCAAGGAAAAGGGACTGGACTTTAACAGCTCCACACCATCTCAACTAACATTTCTATTTCCCAAAAAAAGACAATTAATATCATCTAAGACTGTAAAAACTCTACAGTTAAAAGGAATAAATAACAATGTTAAAATGAAAGCCTTATTTGATATTTTACATCTCAAATGCTTTAACTGCTTTTCCTTTTCTCTATCATTAATAAATCATTAAAGTGTTTTTAATGTTGATTGTTGCCATTAAACTTAGCAGGCCAATGTTTCTGTACTGAGAATCCCGAACCATGTTTAACTACTCAGCATTGCACAGTGACATTTTTGACTCTATGGCACATTTATTTCATCAAAATTAACACAACAGCATCTAAGGAAGTTAAATGAACTACTCCTATTGAAAATCAACCAGTGTAGAGTGAACATCCTATGCACAGGACATCTCTGTCATGGATACTTCAACAGCATACAGTTTTCACACCTGCCAAGCAAGGGCAATTCTTGCTAATGTTTTGTGCATAGTTTAGCCACTTTGTCACTTGACTCTGAACATAATTTTCCTGTTTATTATGTGAGGAAATTCCCAGAAGGCAGATGGTCTATATAACATGGTTAACAAAGTATGTGTTAGAAGAGAATCCAGAACAGATTTCAATGTAAGTAATATCCAAAATGTGCTAACTTTATTTCAGCTAAGATGTTTAAATTAAAAAAACAAACAAACAAAAAAAACACTTTCTTTTTCACTTTGTGACTGAATTTGGTGGCATACCAATCCAACTAGTCTGGTCAGGACTTTGCTGAAAGTATTCCCTTCTTAAAAAGTAAATGTCTAAAAATGACACTACTGTGTGATTGATATGTGGGGAGGGTTTTTTTATTTTAAGAAACCTTTATGAAAAGGAACTCTCTTCTATTAATTCCTAAATGCCTTAATACAGTACAAAATATGGGTGTAACTGGAGGAGCAGGGAAGGCATCTGAAAACCAAAAGGTCCACATTTCTACTATGATATATATTTTCCACAACAGTATTGAAGAAATTCAGGTTTCTGTGGGCAGGTCTACATTGCCGGCAAAATTCAGCGGCAGTTGACAGGAGTTACACAAGCTATGCAGAGCAACTTGCATAACGCCCGTCGACTTGTTACTTCCCTTTAGCGTGCTGTCTCCACTGTGCTGCGCTGACGGGAAATAAGTTCCTGTTGACACAGTGCTAAGCTTAATTTGGAGGTGGTTTTAATAGATCAGCTTCCGGATCGATTGAGTGTGTCTTCACTGCCACTCAATTGATCTGGAAAAATCGATCTGACAGCAACGAATTTGCCACCACCAGTGTGTACATAGCCTGTGTTGCACTCTCCCATGGCTACCATCAGTAACTTCCTTAGAGACTGTCTATGCCCATGCTACCTTGTAACACTACTCTATTTAACTAATATATTCATCACTGTTGAAAAATATTGAGAGGCATTCTTTTACGATACAGAAATTTTGTCATAAAAGTCATACTTAGTTTCTATCTAGTTGCAGTTTAGATCACTGTGATTCTAATGAAAATTAACTCTAGCAACTCATGTTAGACACAAGATGATGGACTTCGCTACAGAATATGCACTGTCACAAACAGACTTATGCACCAAATCTTGCTCTATATTCTACCTAAAACCCTTATAAAATATGGTCAGATCACTCCCACAAACACTTTAGTGACTTTTTATGGGAAGGGATTTTTTTTAGAGTATAGCTGGGGCACATGTATAAAAGATCAGAAATAGGAGGAACTTTAATAATGGCTGCACATAGGGCCAGATCCTCAGTTGGTACAAACTGGCATGACTACATTGAAAGCCAATTTATGCAAGTTTACACTGGTGGAGGATTTGATACATACAACATATTGTCTACTTACTGGCTTCTAGTCTATGTCTGTATAACCATATAACTGAAAGCTACTTTTTTAGCATCCTTTTTCACACTCACTGACTTTAACAAGGTCATATAAAACGTTATACATTACGCTGAAGTATGAATTTCATGATTTGCACATCTGAAATGTCTAATTCAAATTATTGTGGAATTAGTTGTCAATGAAAGGCTAAAAATACCTACAAATCAAGTTTGTTATTCCATTATTTAATTCTTTTGTTAGGGGGAAACCATAAAATGAAGAATATTTTTTGTGAAAGAAAAACAAAGCATATGAAAGTTAGTTTGATACCACCCTTTGTCCTTCAAGCCTATTTTTTTTTTTAATTTGCTTGCTTTAATTTAACTTGCCTTTGCTTTCTTTGCTGGTATCTGAAAGTGATTTATACGCAATACCACATTCCATTGTTATACAGATGTCATCTATAGCAACAGTGGCATTCTCTGATAGAACAGTGGCTTGTAAAATGATCTATAATGACAAAGAAATAAATAACCTTATTAAAATTGACATTATAAAAGGAAATATCATTTCATATAATGTCCTCTATCTGTATGGGAAATAAACACCATCTACAACCACCATAGTTTTGAAGAATGCCATTAGCCAGTGAAACATATGGTTGAGATTACCATGGTAAGACTCAAGTCAGAAACTTACAAAGCAACTCTCAGAGCTATAACTACCTTTACAGAAAGTTATGGAACCTAAATAACCCTGTTTCAACCAAAAGTGATGACATTGATCACTTCATGAAAGTATTGTCTTCCTGATGGAACAATTAAGAGTTATATGCCTTTTTAAATAATCTATTCAGGGTAACACCAAATATGGTGGTTTACAACGCAATTTAATTGAGATACAAGTTCATTTATACCAGGTCTGCTGAAGTCAATAAGAAATTTACATATATGAAATACATACAGTATAATGTGTGCACATAAAGATACTTTTAAATACACAATGCCCCAAACTCCCTGCCGGCTAACACATTTAAAAAAAAAATAAAAGAACCCATATTTCATATCTGAAATCACTGGAGGGCTATACAGGTTCACTTAAATACAGCCCTCTGATTCAGGATATCGTTGATGTGAAATATAGTTTTTGTTTCTTAGCCTTATTTTAAAAAAGTTTTCTTGATAATAAAAGAAATTAAGGGTGTGTGGCTAGCATATTATGAAACAAGATACACTCACACGATTGTCCAGCCATGACCTGCCTTAGGAGCACTTTTCAGAGTACCCCAGATCAATTGTCTGATCCAAAATAAAGACAGATTCCAAAGGGCCATTCCAGCTGGCAGGGATCACTGTGGCATTGACACACACTTGCCACACCCCTGGCAAGGTGAAGAGTGGTATAGGAGCTACTATGGCAGTGCTATATAACCCAAGGATCCACACACATGCAGGAGAAATTGTCATATAGCCAGATCCACCAGGTTAATGGCTACTTTGTGCTGATGGAGTGATGTCAATCTACTAGAAGGTATGCTCCTATATCTTCCAGAAGGCAAGCTCTCTGCTAAAAGACATGCAGGACATGAGAGGGAGTCTGATTATGTCCCACCAATATGTACTTGAAGGGAGATTGCCTTGTCCCACTCTTGTAGTCAGAACTGAGTGCTCAGGGTTTGTGTGTCAGGACTCTGTGACTCTTTTACTCTCAGCCTGGTCTTTTGTGCCTATTGGTGGGAATCTGTACGTGCCAGTCTCTGACACAAGGTCCCTGTATCCAAAATGGAGGGTATTCAGCTGAGGACTCGTTGAGGAATTCCTGTTTTCTAAACTGAGGTAGCATTGGAATTTCAGGAAGTAGCAATGCAGGCTTGCGGTGGCTCCTATTTCAGGATTTGATAGCATGAGGCAACACCTTAGAACAGTTTTAATGATGACATTTGATACTGCATGCCTAAAGACCATACTTCTGTAATGTATGTGGGCCCTGAGAGATGTGATTTCATATTGTACTCTCAGGAATGGGCACAATATTTCTAGCAGAACTGACTGCTTTAGATACACTAAGTGGGTAAATAAAGATTTTTAGGGATAAGCCAGTTTGATCAGGTATTCTACATGTGACCTAGCTATAACTCTGTTCCATAATTTACCTGGATTTTACCAGAATATTTAATTTCTCAAAATCAGATTCCAAAACAGGAATCTTTTCAGTTTGGAATAATTACAACATTTTCCAAAGACTCATTGCAGGAAGTGATTCTAAAGTAATCCAGCAATAGTATCATTGAATGACCTCTTTTCCAGGAAGCATAAGAGACAAGAATCTCCATGGCATTATGGAATGAAGCATGTGAAATTATTGCAGATTGGTTCTAATAACATTAACAGGAAATCTAAGGATAAAAGGAAAATCTAGAAACGTGACGACACTTCTAATATAAGAAAATTACTGACACACTAAAGTGTGCAATATAGAATTGTTGACTTGGGAATGTTTAATGCTACGCTACTGCTTTTGTCCTGATGGTGTTGATCCGATAAAATAAGCATATTTTAACCTCTAATGATGTTCAAACAGCATCCAGTACAGCAGAAATGGAGTTGATTAAATTCCTCAACTCTGCTAAAGTGTCAATAGCTTGCATCACCCACCATGGGAGTGAATTCTATTCAGGAAATGTAATGTATTTTCCATATTACAGTGCCACATGTAGGATTATATTTAATGCAGGAGCTAATGACCAATTTACAGAATCAACTTTGAGGATGTATCCTATAGGTGAGCATGGATGGAACATTAATTTTGTAGTAGCCTCAAGATCTGATCCTGTTTCCATTAAAATAGAAAAACAACCTGTGTCAGGTTGTCAAATTGTGCTCTATGAACTACAACAGCTCCACGGAGCATTTGCTGATCACATGCCGCTGACGTTCCTCCTCATTTCCACAGGCTAAATAGCATCAAATAAAGCTACAGGTGCAAACACTTTCCCAGTACTACTATAGCAGCCCCAGGCACATTATACAATTGTGAAGGGGAGATGAAGAAGTCCAAGTGACCTTAAATGAGAGGAAAATTGCTCCACAATGATCAACTCTGATATCTCTGCAACAACCTCCTTATGGAAAAATGTATGTACGGCTGTAATCCATAGTTTGACAGCTTTTACTATGAAGGTGGAATACACAATGTAAAGACCAAATCAGGATAATTGATTTGCTAAATGCTTTACATTTGAGTTGGTGAGTGATTCAACAGTTGTCTTCTACATCTAGTTAAATGCAGGCATGAGACAATGTGAAAGTCAAACTAAACCCTGTGGTTGGTGATCAATGCTGCAAGTATTGATTGTTGCTGACTGAAATGTCCAGGATCCTGCCTGTAGCCATCATTAGTCCCTAATTTTATAGTATAATCATAGAATTATAGCAATGTAGATCTGGAAGGGACCTTGAAAAGTCATCAAGTCCAGCCTCCTGTAATGAGGCAGGACCAACTAAACTTAGACCGTCCCTGACAAGGTCTTTGTCCAATTTGTTCTTGAAAACCTCCAGTGATGGGGATTCCACAACCTCATTTAGAAACCTATTCCAGACCTTAACTACCATTATACTTGGAAAGTACTTCTTATATTTAACCTAAATCTCTCTTGGTGCAGAATTAGCTCATTACGTCTTGTCCTTCCTTTAGCCGACATGGAAAACAATTGATCACCCTTTTCTTTATAACATCCCTTTACATATTTGAAGACTGTTATCAAGCCCCCATCCCAGTCTTCTTTTCTCAAGACTAAGCATGCCAATTTTTTCACCTATCCTTATAGGACAAGTTTTCTCAACCTTTTATCATGTTTGTTGCCTCCTAGACTGTCTGTAACTTGTCCACATCTTTCTAAAGTGTGGCACCCAGAACAGGACACAGTACTCCAGCTGAGGCCTCACCAGTGTTGAGTAGAGTGGGACAATTATCTCCCATGTCTTACTTACAACAGTCCTGTTAATACATCCCAGAATGACATATGCCTTTTTCACAAACAAATGCCCAATTTTTTTAATATACTGCACATCTGCTACTTGATTTTCATAAAAAATGTGTGATTTTAATTCATAAACTTCTGAAACACTGACATTCCTCTTTAATTCCCACATCTATAGAAAAAGCTTAATGGAATACTTTATAAAAGTGTACGCAAAGATTATTTTAATGTATGAAAATAAATTAATTCTAAAAGCCATATTGAAATAACTATTTGTAAACAAAATAAATGTAATTGCTAATACAGATACCTGGAAAGATAGTGACATTTCCTCAGGTTCACTTTCTATGAGAATATTTGCTTTAGTCCACTGCCTCTTGGACAAACCAGTCATATCACCTAGTTTTTTCAAATCCTGACCATGGACGGTTCTCTTAAAGACAGAGAGCTGGGAATTCTGAGACAACTGGTACCAAAATGTTATCTGTTAAAAGAAATGTTTATGAAATATGTTGGACAGCTTGCCAAACTATAGCAATTTCAATATCGAGTTATATCATTATAATATAAACTAACTTTGTATACGAACTATGACTGCATTGTATACACACCCACAGGTCTAAATGCAGCAAGCATAGTGGAAACATTCTTCAAACTTACAGGATCCCAAAGGATGGCAATTTGAGACAGAAAGGTAAAGCCACTATAAATAGGTACCTAGCATTTTAAAAATGTATTTCCATCATAACCTAGCAATGATTTCCCTTACCCCCCTGAAGGCTCCCACCAGGACTTAAGAGATCCACCAAGAATAATTTTTGTTTTCAAACCTGTACCTGACACATTGGTGAAATATTTGAAAAGGCAGACTAAGCTAGCTAGCTTAAGGAAAGTCAGAGAATGATGTGAAACCATAAAATACCTCATGCATCCCCAGTCTTCATCTGATCTTCAGTTTTCAGGAACAAACATATAAACCTTCAAGGGACTGAAAATTATGGGAGAGGATTTTTTTTTTTTTTTTTTTTTAAGTTTTAAAATTATTCTGGTGGTTTCCTGAAATCCAAGGGTTGGGTCAAGGCTTAGAAAGAGAGTGCAATGGCGTGAAAGCAGCTGGAAAAACTGGTGTGGCAGGCATTGAAGCAAGTAAGGCAGAAGACACAACCATTTAGCCCTCTAGATAGTACTATAATACCGGGATTGTTGGCGTATATATCCCAACCTACCTTCATTAAGTTTTGTTTAAGTAACAAATTAAGTAACAATTCTGACCATAAGAATTGGAGAGAAATAAGATTTTCAAAGAAACTACATTTTATCTTGTTTCTTCTCATAAGTTTTTCCACTTTTCTAGATAATGAAAGGCTAGAATCCCCCAACTGCAATACCCTCCATTTACTGCAAACCCTAGATATTTGATAATCTCTGCACGCAAATGAAGGGATACTCAGCTGGTGAATAGAACTAGCTGTTAAACCATCTTTTTTCCAGTTCTTTATCCATCCTTTGTGCTGAGTTTCCACAGTGTTCTGTGGATCACCAAACTACAAAGAAAATGTTCTCAAATTTACTTATTCTTAAATTACAGGCTTTAAACAAACAGAGATAAAGAACTCAAACCATTTTAGTTCAACTACCACATAGCACTGTTGTATTGGAGAGCATTGGTGGCTGCCAGCAAGTGTGTCTTTGATCTATAGGCAATCACAGACCTCACTGAAGCTGATGGGTGGGCTAGCCATCTTCCAGTCAGGCTAAGGCCAGATTTACACTAGGAGCATTCTGCCAGTATAGCTACGCTGGTATATCACACCAGCAAAGCGCTTCTAGTGTGGACACAACTTATACCAGTAAAACTGAATTTTCACTTATACAGCTTACTCCCGCCCTCCCAAATAAAATAAGATATACCAGCAAAAGTGCAGTCTACATGAGGGGCTTTTTGCCAGCATAGCTACATCTGTCAGGCACCACGCCTCATGATACCCCTGACCAGCATAACTATGATGGTAGTGTAGACATGGCCTAAATGGAAAATCCAATTAAGCCCCTTTATGGAGTAAGATAGCTGAAATCATAGAAGCCACTGCCTAAGGCATTGGGCTGCACAGGAAGGCCTGAGCAAGAGCTAACTCGGAGACAATAAGTGGGTTTTCCCTGGAAGTGGCTGAGCACACAGGGTTTGGGGCATTAATTTGGTTGCAGCACTATATATCAGCAGCAGAAAGGACTCGAAAGCAAGCAGACTGAAGGAGAAGCAGAGTGAATGTGGCCTTGGGAGAAAGCTCAGAGGGAGAGAATTCTTCTGAGCAGAGTGAGGACAGGAAAAGCAGGCCTGGAAATAGCAAGCAAGGAAACTGTCTGCTGTTTGTTCCCACTGTGTTCAGGGAAATAGGACTGTCATGATGTGTGCCAACGCTGTGTGCCCCCTTGTTGTCTACTATGGGGCCATGGGTGAGTTCTGCCTTGATTTCCTCTCAACCAGGGTATAAATAAATGCAAGCAGGTTTTTAGGTACTAAAGAGTGCCCCGTCAGAGGGTCTCACTTATTAACAGGAAAGACCAACACAAAGTCTAAGCAAGACCTTCGCTCAGCTACCCCACAGCAAAGCCCTCTACGTGCGGGTTCTTCAGTCTTACATGATGGCCCTTTAGTCATGGAGTACTCTCATGCTGAGTTCCTCATCTGGAGGCAGGGCCTCTGCAGGGGTGTTCTGCAAGCTGCCACTCATCACCAAACAACACACTGCTCTTTGCTGGATAAGCCCTAGTAGCTATCTGGGAGGTCCCTCGCCCTCTTTCTTCTCCTGGTGTTCTCCTATTCCCTTTCCTGGGAGCACTCTGTGTGTGATTGCTTTCTCTCCATTAGCCCTTTTTCACCAGAAACCCCTTTTCCCTGGGAGCACCTTCCCTAACTGAGGTTGGGTGACCTTTTTATGAGGCCCAGCTGCTAGTTTACCAATCAATTACTTCCAGGTGGGCCTTCAGAAGGTAAGGCCAGTCTGTCCATGACTGACACCTCATTAAAGGACCAGGCCCCCCATGAGAAGGACTTTGTGTACATTCTTTGTAAAGAAACACCTGAGTCTATCATCAATTTCTCCTCCTAATGGAAACAACCCAGGAGTCCCCGTGTATCTGCTAACTTCTTGAGCCAAAGGGCAACAGTATTATCAACTGAGAATCAAATTTGCATGCCTTCACCTGGATGAGGAATAGACTCTCACTAATTTCTGTTGAATCCAGGAAATTCAAACGCATACAAAAAGTGCAATCTTTAAAAAAGGGTTACTAAAAAGGCCATTTTTAAAAATCTTTTGGGCCTCAATTGGAGGGATGCTCCTCCCAAAATTATATTTTTATTTCAAATAGCTGCAGATCCCTTTGAATAGGTCTCAGCAGAATGGTTCACAGACACTCAGATATTGTACTAATCGTCCTTTTGTGCTCAGCTCATCTTAAGGGGTTGTAGGATCAAGCTCATCTGAACCAGAAAGCTACTTATCTACTCTGCATCAAAATCTCACAAAAGGAGAAACCAAACCAGCTAGGCTTTCACAAGCTTTTCACAATTGTTTAAATAAATGTTTACAGATAACTATTTAACCTTAGTTCCCCACTGTAAATGAAACCATGTCCTAAACTTGTTGG
This sequence comes from Emydura macquarii macquarii, assembly GCF_026122565.2. Lineage (NCBI taxonomy): Eukaryota > Metazoa > Chordata > Testudines > Chelidae > Emydura > Emydura macquarii. Next base: position 38,906,549 of record NW_027132559.1, on the reverse strand, counting down.
TGTGCAATACAATCATCACTTGCTACCTCACTGGAGGGAAGTTGCTCTAAAGACGGATGATTGGTACACACTAGTGGAAGCAAGTCTGGGAGGATTAGGATTTTAGTTTAAAATAATAACAAGCTTTAAATTTTCAGGCAGGTGAAGGTAGGGCTATTGTGCCTTGCCACACATAGGTATGCCAAGTGGGGAGGGGGAGAGAATACTGGGAGCTTCCATGTACGGTGGCTCTGCACAATCCCAGTCATTGTACACAAGGGGGGCTAGGGTTTCATGTCATCTGTGACATCAAACTCTCTGAAGAGGGTGGAGCAGGGTCATATCCTTTCCCCTTCCATCACAGCACTAGCCTGCAGGCTGGCCCTACACAAGGAGGAGTGTATGCTGAGCCTACCAAAGGACATAGCAGCATCTGCTCTTCCTCTGTGCTCTGAGAGGCACCCTGCCCATTTAAGACATAATGCCTTTAGGAATTCCTGCAGGAGCAGTATGCAGGCAATGCATTACAGCCACCTTCTGGCCCTCTCATTTCATTGCATAGGGGAAAGAGGCTCGGAGAATGGTCTTCATTTTACTTCTGATTCTTCACTAAACTCTGTAAAGTTGTAAAAATGAAGAGAGGAGATCCTCATGGCCACTCCAGCACCTTTAAGCCAGGTGAAAGGGCTGGAATGTCATAAATGGGCTCTAAAATCCCTAGATTCAGCTGGAGTCGGATTCCTCCAGTGCAGGAACTGAGAGAGACAGCCATAGGCTCCCTCCTTAACACCCTATTTCAAACCATTCATTTCTGATGACAATCGTCTATTTCCTTTCAAAACAGAAAATTCCCGAACAAAAAAAAAATTAATTTCATATTGAAATTTTCATTTTGTTTTTCATAAAATGGAAAATATTCAAAATTTTGACATCTCACTTCCCCCCCTTTTTTACCACTGAATGTAATAGAATTAATGATATTTAGGATTTGAGAGGTTTTTATCCCTTTCTTTTCTCCCTTTTTTCCCCACTCTAACTTTTCAACTTTAGGAAAGCTACACAATGGCAAAAGAAAAATTGAAATATTTTAATTTTGCAAACCTGTAACTTCCCAAAAGTTGGAAGAGTTTTGAAAAATGAGGGGGGGAGGGAGTGAAAAGCTCCCACTAAAACCTGCACAATATTTATTATTATTGCAATTTTTTTGTGCTCAGTGGCAAAAAGGGAACAAAACCTCAACATTTCAAAAATAAAAAATTAAGAATATATATCTTGTGATCATTTTTGAAAAAAACAAAAACAAAAAAATGTTTCCATTTTGCAGGATTTGAAATTGAACAACTTCAAAATTCCCATACTTCTCACAAAATTGTTTTCCCATTTTTCTATGAGCCCTACTCCTGACTGTCAACTCTGCTGACTTCTCTCTCACTGCTGGCTTCCTAGTATTGAGACATTTATATGGCTAATGACAGAACTCTCACAATGGAGATGTCTCTGTAAGAGGATTTCCTGGCTGGTATAGAGATGGCAGAAAGGTTCCATACCAATCTCTGGTGTCGGAGGTGTGCTAGGGTGACTCCAGAGGGATTGGATGCGACTATTCTTGGCTCTCCACAGTCTCTTGGAGGATAGCCCTAGTGTAAAAGTAGAACAGTCCTGAAACTGTTCTAAGCTAGAGAGGAGACTGGCCAGTCCCCACATACCAGGAAAAAATCAACCTCTCTCTTTCCACCCTCATCGCCACCCAGCTATCTCATCCTCATGCTGATAAAGTCATCTTAGCTAGACTAAAGAATCCGGCCCAATGATCACTTGCACCACTACTGAAACGTAGCTAATTTTTCAACTGACAACCACTGTAACAGCATTCAGCACCACCGCACAACACCCGAGGACATGAAGTGATCACAATTAGTATCAAACAGCTACCTGACAAGGGGCAGAGTCAAAGGACAGCTTAGCAAGGCTAGGACTCCCGAGGTGGGATGTGACAGGTTTCGTGTTTGCCTGCGGTGATCCTCCAAAATAAATGAATGACCCTGAAAAATAAGATCAATGAAATGTTAGAAACACTCTGTCCCCCAATGGTGAACATTTGTCTGAGAACTGGCCTTTCCTTAATGAGCTCATCATGCACATGGAGCCCCTTAATTTATTCTAACAAGTGGAATAGCACTGTCTTCAATTAATGCCCCACAGATCACTACGATAATGCTGGGACAGACTTTGTTGCCCCTGTACAAAACTGAAAAGAGAGGATGAGGGTTTAGGGAGTTCTTGCCCCTACTCCCAGTGCCCCCATGTGGGAAGTCCTAAGTACAAGGGTGGGGTGCATCTGGGAGAAGAAGAAACTAGTGACTCCAGCAGCACTCCACACTCTAAAGGGTATGTGACTGGGCTGCGTGGAGTCAATGCTAAGAGTCTCCCCCTCATTGTGCCTGCAAGTGCTCAGAGGCCACTGTTGAGGAAGCAAACACTGGACATCTATAAAGAAAACTCAAATGCTGGGGCTTTGCACTGCATTGCTCCAGAGACGTCTTCTTGTATCTGCCCGCCTCAGACAGAAATATTCAGACCTCTCTCTCTCTCTCTCTCTCTCTCTCTCACTAACACCACAGCTGCCCAACTACCCGCTTCTCCACATTCCTCCCGTTCTGTTTCCAGGATGGGTCCAATTCTTGGAGGACAGGAAGAGTGCACAACTAGGAGCGCTGAGAGTCTGAGAGATTAAAAAAAATATAGACCTCAGTTGGGAGCCCTAAAAGACACATTTTAATTGCTTTTAAATACTGGTGTAAATAGTGTTTAGAATCTAAATTAAGTGAAACTCCTATTAGGTATAGTATTCAGCTTATCCTTAACAAATTCCCACGGCAGCCTAGCAGTGTTTAGGCATGTTAACAATGTTGCAAACCAATGAAATAAGCTATACTTTCTCCTGGGATCCACAGGCTTGACGTTGTCTGTGCTAGTGGGGGATGAAAGCTTAATTAAAGATCTAATCTGAATTCTGGAAAACTAACTGCCTTGGATTTGAACTACAGCAGATGTGTTCAAGACAAAGGTAGGAGAGGATAAACATCTTCAAGGGCCCCTAAAGCTGCACAGTTTAGAAGCCATCAGTGCTGCCTTCATGGAATACTGAAAAGTTTTTCATGGAAGTCTATGCAAAGTAACACTAAGGGCCTATTCTTGTCCATTAATATTACTCTCATTGCCTTGTATCTTAGAAAATCAGTTACTGGGCTGGCTCAATTATACACATTAGCCATTTACCTAATAATCCATGGGAATGGAGCAGAGGGCTGGATCCAGACCTTAGTGAATAATGTCAGACAATTATACACAGGTCTAGATTTACCCAGGTTGGTACAGAGAGATGCTGGGCACACCTTCCTGAACAAACAAAGCCTGCTACTCTCCACAGCATCAGGGAAGCCATCCTCATTGGTAAACAGGTTTTCATTGTTATTTCATGGGATACAGCTTTAGTCTGTAGCTGAGGCTCCATAGTGGTCTGCCAGCATAGATTTTGGAGGATATATCCCATCCTGAGCCAGCATTATTCACGTTTTTTAGTTGTGCTGCTCCCCTCCACCAGAAGGAGGAAATTGTGGCCATATTGCACTTTTATAACTACCTGCTGGCAGAATTATTGCAACCAGAGGCTGAATGCTGACAGGAGCTGGCATAAACCAGGAGTGAGCCTACCCCGCTGAACTGAGGAAATATGGAGACCTAACAATGAGATCTTCACCCCCCACTCCAGCCTCTTTATGCTGTTTAAAAGGGTCAGAGAGGTATAAAGGGGCCCTAAAATCCTCATATGTAACCAGGTGAGGATCCTCTGGTGCAGACATGGTGTCAGACAGCCATAAGGATTATCAGGGTGGGGTTGGGGTTAGGAGGGATGTGTTGAAGTGGGGCCACAGCATAGCAAGAATTATGGGCAGTTCTGAAGCCCACAGGGTAACCCAAGAAGGCTGCTGGAACTTAATCAGGCCCCCAGGATTGACCAAGCTACACCTGGGACCTGTCCAGCCACCCCAGGATTGGGACTGCACAAAGGTGGTTTCAAACCTCCTTAGGATCCTTTTCTTGGGCTGCAAGTTTTATGCTGTGCCTCTTAATACTGCAGGGTTTGAATGGAGTGCAGTAAATAATGTGTGGGGCCACACATTGAAAGTTGGGAATAAAAATGAAATATTGAAGAACTGCTCATTCAGTGAACATCATCCATCCTGTGCACTGAAAGAGGCAGGGGTCCCATGGAAAGACCAATATGGATCATGTAATTAAAAATTGTACCATGATGCAATCACATAAGGGAGTCAAATTAAGGTGGCACAGGCAACCTTAATTCTGGCATTTCCTAATTTGTGAGCACTTGACTTTGCAACATTAACATTATTTCAGTGTTTTTATATGTAATATACATCTAATATTTTTAAAAACTCTTTCCAATGAGAGTGGGAAAGCTTTATCCAAAATGGGAGTTGGGGCACGCCCTAAAAGTGGTCAAGTTTTAGATTAGTCTATTCTCCTCTCGACAGTGTATAATAAATCCTGTATTTTGATAATACTACAATCATAGAATGTTTAACACTGTAGGTTATCATCATGTAAGACATTTTCAGACTTGTACTGTGTTTTGCAAATGCATTTTACTTTTGCAAAAAATGTAAATGGGCCCTCTTTATTTAAACTCCTTTTCCTCAACAGAACACACTGCACAACAGCAATAATGAGATAGCTATTGAGTCAGGTAGAGTAACCATTCAAAGGACATGGCACATGCTCTGTCTGTCTCAAGCAAAAGTGATCATTGTGCCTGTACTGTAGAAAAATAAAATGGTTTAAATAATTTACTTTGGATTCAGTCCTAGCTTCAGTGGAAAATTTGCCTGAGAAATAACTAAAATAAAAGACTTTTTCTAAATACTGGATATAATGGTGGTTTATTGTGTACATGAAAGAAGTTGGATGTCTCCATCCAATGGGCAAAAGCTCAAGGAATCAAAACCAACATTACAACTGGCATTAATTAACACCTCACTGGCTGTCTCGGAGAAATTAATCATGGTATAGGAATAGAAACTAAACTCCGATGACTTCTCAGGAAGACTACAATTGATGCACATTAAGGGGACTGAAGGAATAAGCTTGTACTGATGCTATCCATGTTACATCTATTATGTAGTTTTTAGTCTCCATGTTGTCAGTCAGACATCCTGCATGAGCATTAAAATTCACTTTCAGAATGGATAATATGCAAGAGAGGCTCACCATGTTCACTGTTGATTGTATGATCTCCGTTAGGAAGTGTTGTGTCATTGGAAGTCTCTCCTTTTATTATATTCCATTTAGCATCCTCTGTGCTTAATGGCTTCCATCCACAAAAATCAGACTCAAAGTCACATGTAGTATAATTTGCTATTGTGAGGAGAAGAATAAGGAAAATTATATATAACAGTTCTATGCCTGAATTGCCACTCTTATTCTCCTCAGGTGTAAACTAATCTGCCCTGTTTAAAAAAAGAACTAATGCCATGTTTGTTGCAATCTGAATCACCTTCTTTGGGGGAAAATAACCAATGTTCTGAAAATGTATGTAACATACTAAACAGGTTCTTCCATCCTCAGTTATGATACAGGTAATTCTAAGAAGAAAAACCAGTATTAATTAAGAAGTTCTTGATTTTAACAGTGAAATCTGAATGGAGTTCTGTCATCAAGTGATTCATTTGCAAGTAGTTACAAATACTTCCTGAAATTACTGAAAAGGAAAACTTTTTACAGGCTCATTAAGAATGTAGGGTACAATTTTCAAAGGGCCTAAATGATTTAGATTTATTGAAAGTCAATGGTACTTAGGGCATAAGTGCTTAAATCACTTTTGAAAATGGGATTTAGGCTCCTTAATCACTTGGACAATTCAGAAAATTTTACCCAAACAATGCAAGGCAATTAAACTGCAATCAAGTTGTCTGAATGGCTGCAGATTAGACCAACATCGGTTGTATAACAACATTATACTCTCACTGTTTTCTATTTAACTCAAAGAAGGCACTGTCTCCAGAATTACAGCCAAATTAAATATTTTATTAGCATAATAAATTATCAAAGTTTTCTTCTCAGGCACAGAATAACAACCTGGAAATGTCCATATCCTTTAAGGTATTTATCACAGTTGTGGAAAGTACTATAGGGATTGTACATGGCTGTGACAAAGATCCATAAAGCATTTATTGCATCATGCAAATATTGTCCCAGATTATGTTTAGAGCTCTGCTTTTCACAATTTGCAAACAAAAAACAGAATACGGCTCTGCTTATATAGCTTAGTACTAAGATTCTTCACACTATTCAGACAAAAGTCCCCCAACAATTTTTAAGTCTTATGCTAAGAAACAAAATACTAAACTCAGTGCCATTGAACTAGATCTAGAATGCACATTTAATTTTAATCTAATACACTGGTCCCCATTTGCTGTTGTGTATTAGTTAAACACGATGCTTATATTATTCAACTTATCTAATTAAGAAATGCTTAAGCTTTTGACAAAGTATCTTGTTAATTAGACTTCAATTGCTAATATATTAAGGTGGAATATGCAAATTGTTATCCAGTTTAAGGTATCTTGCTGTGTGCTAATTAAATACCTAACCCCCAGGCATTATGCTTACTTAGGCAGTCATCTGATGTAGGCAGTACAAAAAAATGAAGAATGCATTTAGCTTTTCTTTACTTAAACAAATCTCTGTGTCGTCTGCCTCCAAACCCTGGCAAAGGTCTTCTGCATGAGAAACTGAGGATTTGTCTACACAATCAGTTAGGGTGCAGGAAGCTGGGGTTTAAATCTGTAGTGCACTAGTTGGCTACTCACAATAATTGGCCCTGGTACCACAAACTAAAAATTCCACAGTGCACTTGGACTGACTGCTAACTGCAGCAGCTCAAAGCACACTACAGAAGTTTTAATGTGTGGTAACAGGGGTCTACATGATAAACTTTGTGAACTGCAGGCTAGTGCTCACAGTGTATGGGCTGCATGGTACCAATCAAAAAGACCTTCCATTGAAAATGACTGTGCAAGAAGATTATTATTTGTGTAGCACTATCAAAGTGCTAGAAACTTGATATATTAGCCAGAAGTCTGCTCTCGTAAGGGATAGACCTATCCATACCTAAAATCCCCGTTTTAGTTACGTAGGCTGTCTTCACTGCTTGGATTTTAAAGTTGACTATAGATTTTCCTTTTAAGAGTCTTTAGGAAATCAAGACAGGGCTAATGCTGACTAAATACATGACAGATTAACAGAGAAATCACCTCATGTGGGATCTCAGAAAGTACTATCTTGACTCCTATTTTATTGAATGTGCACTTAGGTCCATTGGCAAGTTTAATGCAGAGATATGGGACAGAGTGTCTTTGATATGCTGATGACACCAGGTCTCTATCACCATTTCATTTGGCCTGTGCAGTCAAGTGCCATGCACAATGTTGCACAGAGATTGGGACATGGCTGAGAACTAGCTGATGAAATTCCATTCAGATAGACAAAAGTGGTGCTAGTAGGTTGGAGAAAGTAGCCAGAATATAGCAAGGGTGACATCTGCCCTATCAGAGGCTGCTTATCCACTGTTTGTAATATGTTCACATTCAGGGGGCCTGGTGAAATTCCCAGCTACTAATAGCAGTATTGGCTAATACAATGTTTTTCATCACTGTCTCTTCAAGAGGTTACTACAGTTTCTTTTGTATGTGAACCTTGCATAACCATCATCCATAACTTTGTCACCTAATAGTAAAATCTGGACTACTAGAACAATACCATCCGTAGATCTCGAAGTTCTTTACAAAGGTATGCTTGCATCATCATCCCCATTTTATGGATGTGACAATAGAGGTGCAAAGAGGTTAGGAACTTAGCCAAAAATCACACTTGTCAACCATGCTGCCTCCCTCAGCTCCAGACTACTATAATGATTTCTACCCCATGGTTCACCTTAAATCCATTTAGAAAAGGAGATCAAGCAGAATGCAGCTGTCCATTTGCTAAGCAGCATAACTCACTTTGAGCACAATATGCCTGTGTTCTATGATACGTCTAGGTTGTAAGTTGGTTCCTGAATGGAATTTGAGATGTTGATTTTGTCCATTAAAACTTAAATGATGGATGATCTGCCCTATCTACTACAGCGTCTGCCTTTCTCATCGAATGTGATATGGTCATAGCTGAGATCACTGCAGGTGCTTGAGTGGAAACTCTATTGGTTTAATAAGGCAGCGGCTGCCAGCTGGTCATTCTCTGTGAATGGACCTCAGTTTTGAGGTTCACTTCATCTTCATATGAAATAAGCTTGTATCTGTTGACTTTTAGGACACACAGCAAAAACCAGTTACTTTCTCGGCTTCTGGGGAGGGTAGTGGAAGACAAGGGCTGGGATTCTGAGAGTTGAGGACTTTATTTATTTATTGAAACTTTTTATTAAGGCAGTTACAATAATACATTAACATACTACAATGCACCTTACTTATTCAAGATTAATATTCAAAGAACCTGGCTAGATTCTGGCATATTGGCTGAGGAGCCTTCTTCTGAGTATCCTAGAAAGGGTGACCAAATTTCTAAATACTAGTCCTCTTTTTGATACTTCTCTTGTGTATGTACGTGGTGTTGTAATGGAAAAATTTTCACAACAGTCCATGTGTTACCATTCCACAATTCTATATGAGAAGAGTGTCACAGTTCAGGGCAACTGAACCTATATTTCTCCTTCCGTGTTCCACCAAGGGCACTCACTCTAGGATCCCAGCTCCTCATCCATCACCTATCTTGGGTACAGACCCGTGTCTCTCTCCTCCCTACCATGGTTTTTCCATGCTGCACAGTTCCCTGCCTCCATTGTGATACCTCCAGCAAGCCAGACTGCATAAACAGGTCAGCCTCTACACTTTGCTTTCTCTCCAAAGGCTACAAACAGTATAATTACCAGCAGTTATAAGTTACCACACAGCCATTTACAGGCAAGCACATTTATTCTTAAGGTAAAAGCATTACAGAGAAAACATAAAACCAATAAAAATTCCTAAGCACATGTTAAAAGTTTATCAGAGGTCTCCCCCCAGGTCTCTGGTGGGGCCTCAGGAGGCCAAAGTCCTTCCAACCCTTCCCAGGAAAGACTGGGGCCCCCTGTTGGGCAGATGGTCCTGTCTGTTTGCTGGATCTGAAAGAAGGCCCTGAATCACTTTGAATTCAGGCCATTCATCCAAAAGTCTTTTCTTTGTCTGTTGGTCTTTGGAGAATCCAGTTTGAACTAGTATACGTGAGCCTCTCCGTGTGGTATCTCTCTGCAGGTGTTGCAACCTGAATGAATTTACCTAATCACCCCACACTGTTCCTAATTCCTGGAGGAACTTTAGTCACCATCCACACTGGAATTGCATACAATTCCTGGCCCACAATGATACATAAACTTATTTCCGTAAGATCTCACAAAAGTATTGCAGGAAATTGCCATATCTGTCTCAGAGGAGTCACATTTTCCCAATAATGTGCAATACAGAGTCTAGCTGCTAACAATAAAAACAATTATTTTGTCATTCTGTTTAAAATGCAGATCCTTTACATTAAACAAACATGTCAGGGAATCTCTAGGAAGCCAGTATTTTGTCATAAGATGAGGCTCTTTAATCATTTCCTTCCTAAATTGACTAATGGCTGGACAAACCACCAGATGTGCAAGTACATTCCTCTTTCCCTGCAATCCCTCCAACAAAGCACCTCTCTACTAGCAAAAATATGATGGCTCTTACTTAACTGGAGTAAAATGTGGTCTATACAGTAATTTATAAAACAATTTTTATGAGCTGCACAAATTGAGGATATAGATCCCCTTTCCTATAGACACAATGATCCAGATCAGAGTATTGGTCTAAATCCCTCTCATCTTTTTTCTGGCTTGTTTTCTTATCAGCATCTTTTTCAGTCAAAATTCTATATGAGTTAGAAATTAATTCTTTTGTTCTAGTCTGCTCCTGGGTCAACTCTTCAAATGTTGTTTAAGGTCTAAACAGAGCCACCTCATATCCAGATATCACAATAAAATGTTTGACTTGAACATATTGAAAATGCAGGATATTTATATTATTTATATTGTTACATACCTCATGGTATGATTTTAAAATCAGGATCCTAGAATAGCTGTCCAAATTTAGTAATCTCAGCTCTTACCCATAAAGAATAGTCACTTTGATATGTCCTAGGGATAAATTCCTGATTATTAATGAAAGCAGCTAAGAGAGAGGGACTCAGTGACAGGAATTTAGAAATTGCATCCAAAACTGCAAAGGGTGCCTAGATGAATTTGGACCAGTGGGAGCATGGTAATGGCAGTGCTCTTTCTATTACAACCACAACATAAGAAGTTGCTCCTGTTGGACAACAACTTTTGCTTCTAATGTTGTACATTCTTTTCTGTCAGGTAAAGGGCACATAATCTGGGTTGTCACACGGCAAGCAGTGGAAAACCTATTTTCATGCTCAAAAGACAAAGCTATGGCAAGGGATTTTGGATTATTTTAATCCCGTCCTCCCATACCAATTGTCAGCATGATAAACTGTAGGCAGAGCTGACAGCACCACCTATGGGTCAGGTTGCCCAACAGTTTTCTTTATAAAACCAAGTTTTCAGTTGGCTATAAATTTGCCAAACTTTAATAATTTGGGAGAAAGTTTTCCATGCCGAATGTTTGTCTCTGAATGAATTATTTTCCCCCCAGATAAAATGATTCCATTGCTTCAGAGAACAAGACTAGGGGAAAATATATTTTTTCCCAAGTTAAGAAAAAACAACAATTTTGTTGACAAGTTCTAGCTTTTCCACGCTTTGTAGCAAGGTCTTATAATTTGACAGAGTGGTGTCCTTTTTGTCCAGGGATATGCCTTCTATCATCTCTCTGAAAAATTGCCTAAATTTGGTGATTATCAACCCTTAAAAATAAAATAAAATAAAAACATCTCCACTTGCACATGCTCAGCAGAGTCTAGTTAGTTTGGCAGCTAAATTCTCCAAAGGTTCTATCTGCACTGAGCATGCGCCATTCCAGGGCTTTGGGGGTCTGAATATGACTTGCCCTGAATTTGACACATCTAGTTACCAGGACTTGCTGTGGTGCTGGGCACAGGAGCTGAGAGCAGGGAGACAGTCTATACCATAATCTCAGTGCTCACCCTATTGGTGTGCAGGCAGAGCTGGAGGAGGAGGAAACAGTGTGATTGGAAGGCAGGGGGATGAGAAATGGGTGTGGAGGTGTTGCATGAGGCAGAGAGTGGGAAGGAATAGAAAGGGACAGGAGTCAGGGGGCAACAGGAACCATGTGGGCAGGGATGGCAACAGAGGGGAAGGTGGATAGGAATAGAAGATAAATGGAGAGGAGACTGTGGAAGTATATAGTTGCAGAGGGGAGGAGAGGCAGAGCCAGAAGTTGGATAGGAACAGAGGGTGAAGCAGGAGCAAGGGGATGTGCAGGTGTATAGGCAGATGGGCAAAGTGTTGAAGATTCAGAAGTGGAGAGGAGCAGAGTGGGGACACAGGGATGGAAAGTCTGTAACCACCACGGCACACTCCCCTACAGAACCTGGAGTTAAACCCAGGAGTCTTGAGTCTCTACATTGCTTTGGTGTTAGCAAATAGGTGAGAAACCCACTGGCAAAGTATGTGTCTCATCCCACTATACTAGCTGGATCACACAAAGGATCCTGTTACTGCTACAGTTACTTCATTAGTTCAAGTAGTATGTGTGTGCTATGTATAAAAAGATACAAACCCTGCTGATGACCCAAGCTGTAAGTAAATATGGTTCTATGTGATGGAATTTCTGTTTTTTCAAGGGTTTTTTATTGCTATTGATAGTGTGTGTGCATGCATGCGTGAGTGCATGTACACTTAGGAACTTATATTAAAAAAAAAAACTTACATTAAAAGATTATCATTAAGGTTGCAAAGTCAAGCACTCAAAAGTTGGGGAATGGCAGAATTAAGTTTGCCTGCACAACTTTAATTGAGTGCCAAATAAAGGTTTAATGGGCAAATTTAATTCTGGAATGTTCTAACTTTTCAGTGTTTGATTTGGTAACCTAAATGTTCTTCAAAGAGTTCTTTTTAAAATGTAATATATATTGTTGCCCCTTTGGCACATGCGTTTCTCCAAAAGTCAGAGCCTTGCTGGATTGTTTCTACCAAGATCTGAAATTAGTAATATGAGTCGAGTATATTCTTGCAGTAAACTTGTTAATTTACAAAGAACAGAAAAACCCCACAACTCTTTTTTGCCTAAATACATTAGGAACAACCAACAACAAGCAATTTCCTTGCTCAGAAATTCCCAACTATGCCACTGCAACAAAATCTGTAGCCAAGAAGGTTTGTCCATCAAATTCCTCTGAGGATCATGCTGACAAGTCCTGCTGGTTCTCTCTGCATCTAAAGTTATGGCTACACTACAGAGGTTACAGCAGAGCAGCTGCACTGATGCAACTGCACTGCTGTAAACTTTCTAGGGTAGCCACTGTAAGCTGACAGGACAGAGCTCTCCTGTCGATCTAATTAATTAATCTTCCCCCAACAACCGGTAGTAGCTATGTTGGCGGAAGAAGCTCTTCCACTGTCCACAACGATGCTTAGGTTGATGTCACTTTATGTAGCTCAGGGAGTGGCTTATTCTCACCTGAGTGACATTAAGTTATACTGACATAAGTCGTAGTGTAGACATAGCCTAACACACTCAGTTTGCAAATGACATCCTAGTCACTGTGTATGCAACCAGAAAAACACCTCAGTCCACACAAATTACCTTCAACCTATCATGTGGCCTGTTGCCTTGCACAGTTACCTCCATGGTGAGTGACTGTTTTTGTTAAATAAAGGGGCTCAACTACTGCTTCTAATGAGCATGAAAGAGAGTACTTGGCACACCCATTGGCTTTAATGAAGTTTATGATTGTTTTTAGATTTTAAATCCACCTGCTGGGTGCCATTAACACCTTTCTGCACACAAATATATTAATTTCATAATTCTGAGTCAGTACACCAATAGAGTTTCAACAGGGCAAACCTCAAAAGATTCAGAAGTGCAAATAAATATCCAAACCTATCCATATTCCATTTGTCTGGAAGTTGGTCTCTGAATCTCAAATACAGAAGAGAATATGGATATGGATATATAGAAATGGACCCAAGCTCAAAAGTTTTAGTGCAAACACCTCGTTCAACCTTGAACTTCCATACGTTGGATCTAATTTAGAACTAAAACCATCACTGGTTTTGGTTTAACAAATCCCAGCTCCCTCGGCTAATTATACATATAACAATGTAAACCACAGATCTTTTCACCACGTTTACTTCACTATAACTATGTTATTAAAAATGCAAATTAGCTATATAAAACAGTCAATATTATCAAATAATCAGAAGGAACAACAGCACAGTTACCCTCTACAAATCCAAGGTCAGTAAATGCTCTACAGCTGGTAAGTTTTGGAAAAAATACTTCATGCTAATATAAAAAAAATTAGTAAAATATTAATATCCTGGAAAACAGCTAGGCTATAAAAAGTAAGTCAAATCCAATTGCCTGTACTAACTGTCTGGCTTTAATTTTGTCCCTACATAATTCAGATAATTTAGAATATACCTGTAAATGTTTAATCAAGTTTGAAGAAAACTACTGTACTTAAATTGATGCCTGAAACCAAGTAATTCAGTTGCTCATTATATTTCTCATTGCTGAAACATTAATAAACTCTGAGAAATACCAATTAAAACAGCACATAATATTCATTATAAATAGCCCTTTTGAATATTTTTATTTAGATTTTGAAGTTATTATAGGGAATGCTTCACCATCCATTAAATATAGAGTAAATGTCATACACAATTTGTAACTTCTGAGGAGTCACATTGCAGTTATATAAGTTACACAGATGGTAGAGCGTATTCTTGGTGTATTGTTTTTTTCTTTTGCCTATCTTACCATCAGAGCTTACGTTATTTATTTCTAATGAATAATTTTACAAGCTGCAAGTTGAAGAAATGTATTCCAAATTTAAAAACAATATTGAATCCTAATTTTCAGAAATTAATATCTTTCTTCTAATGGAAGAAAAATGAATTGAATTTAAAAAAAAGAAAGAAACCTACTGGTTGCATTAATTTTAATGGTAAACCCCCATTTTTAAAATAAGATATTTTTCATGTGTCTGCCCCTGACTAATAAAACGATAAACAGTACTGTTAGTAACACCCATCTGTAGCCAAAGGGCTCTGTTGGAGTAACTAAGGGCAGAATGTTTCCCAAAGTTAACATTGAATTTCAGGACACAGGTTGAGTTCACTGAAATAAAACATTTATTGATGAGATCCATCTAGTTTACATTTAAAAATACCATTTTTCTTATTAAAAAATTATAAGGAGAGGAGTGAATAACTTGCAACAAACGATTTGATGAATGTCACCATTTTTTCGCTTTGCAATCTGGATTATGAGAACTTTCACAGTTGCATCAGATACGATTACTTTTTTAATAGATATAAATAAAGCCTTATGCTTGAAGGGCATTAGTCAACCAGTAACAGATGAAGGTTAGGCCTTCTCTACACTACAGAGTTTTGCTGATACAAGTTATGCTGGCGTACAGTCACCGCTGTAATTAAATCACTGTTGCATATCTTCACTATGGTTCTTGTGCATACTTCTTGTCAGTGGAGTGCATTCACACTACCAGCTCTTGCATTGACACAGGGAGCAGTGCACTGTGGGTAGCTATCCCACTGTGCAACTGCACACAGAGCTTTTGGGAAGGGTTTGCAATGCCTCATGGGGCAGGCACACATCACATGATGAAGGTTTCTGAATCCTATCGCTCCATAGGTATCCTACTAGATTGACAGCTGCTTCTCAACTGCCCTGTCAACCAAATGGACATTGCTGAACATAAACACTAGAAGCTCACACAATTGTGTGAGAGTGGGGGCGGGGAGGGAAGAGTGTGTGACTGGGAGTGAATGAGTTAGTGCGAGAGAGAGAGAGAGAGAGAGAGAGAGAGAGAGAGAGTATTGGGCGACAGTGAGTGTGTTCTCACGCTGTCTCTTTAAGTTCAGACAGCAGCAGGAAGCAACCAATCCTGAGGCAGAAGCTGGTGTACAGACAGCTGGTGTCCCCCCTACCCCAGCTCAGGGGAGACTGGCACAGGCAGGAGGGGAGGGAGACACTCTGACATCAGCCCCAGCCTCCCTTCCTGGCTCTGCACAGCACATCTAGTGTCTTTCCCCCTCCCCTGTAACCATAGAGCTTTTCCCCCAGACCTAAGAAAGAAGTCTGTGTAACAAGCTTGTCTCTCTCACCAATAGAAGTTGGTCCAATAAAAGATATTACCTCACCCATCTTGCTTCTCTCATATCCTGGGATTGATATGGCTACAACTACACTGCACACACATTTTATCAAACATTCTGAACTTCACAAAACCAGTTAATGCTTTGTGAATCATATTTTCTCCATCAATGAAATCCATGTCCAACTATTTGTTCAAAATTGTATTCTCTAAAACAGTTAAAACACAAAGCTTGTGCTACTTTACATATGCAATGAAGAAATCCGTGAAAAATAATTTTGCATGCTGCTTGATCTACAATTTGCAAACATAAAGATTCAGACCTGATGGGCAGATGATAGCATGCCCTGAAAATTAATTTGTCTCACATAGAAGGTATAAACGTATTAAAATAAATATTCAGGATCAAGAAAACCAGCCAGCCACCTTAAACTCCCCAGCAAAAGAAATATCTATATACTTTCATCTGCTTTTAAAGTTTTCAAGCATTTACAAAAATGCAAACTGGCATTCTGCAGCAAAATGTGCATATTTCCAAAATTATCCAAATAATTGCCTTACTTCAGAGTATTTCAGAGTATTTGCTACTAAAATGATTTACACTTTTGCTGAGCCTAAAACATCTAATTTTTTTTGGTGAATTCAGAAGAATTAAGCTTCTCTTCAATATGGGTGATTTCAAGGGGCTTCTCACCAGACTTTCCAAACAGCAGTAAGTGCTTCTTATTTTTCGGACACAGTTTCAGAAAGTCATTCCTCATAATGATGTGGTAGCATCACAAATGCTGATTGGTGAATATAAGTGTCATCTATAGAAGTATAATATGGAAATGATGTCAGACTATAATTGTTCAGGTCAACAGCTGCTTTACAGAAATCCTGCAAGTAGCAGGACTACGAGTCTGATTTGTTTGTAATGTTTGCAACACATAACAGTGCAGTCTAAACAAATGCAGTACCTGAGTTCCATAAAAATAGTTTGCTTCATTAGCTAGCATGGATTTATCGAGGAGCTTTTTTTATATTTTATATATTTTATATATAAAAATTATTTTATATTCTTTTATTTTGGCCAAAAATTTAAAAATATCACTATAATCTTACTCATCCTTCAAGTTAGAAAATATGTATTCAGCATTTAGAAAACTATTTATGAATTAATTAATTGTGATCCATTCATTTATTGGCCCCCATTGTGAAATGGGAATTTAGGAATAGTTTTGAGAAGGAACTATGCAAAGAGGAAATTTTAAAAATGTAGACTTTGAATCTGCAAACATGTATTTTAGTAATTTATTCAGATGAGTAGGTTGATTTCAGTGGGATTACTCACATGCACAAGTGTTTGCAGGACCATGTCTTTACATTTCAGAAGTTTAGAAGAAGAAAGATATATTAGATATTTCAGATATATGAAGCACAGTATTACACCTCTGAATTAAAAGTTATGCAGAAGTATAATAAAATATTTACCTGTTTCTTATGATAATAATTTATAATTTTATAATATCATTTGTGTCAAGTTAGCATCAGTTAAGGAAAACATTTCCCCTCTTATTATAAAAAAGCAATTGCAATACAAAAAAATCCTGCATATCACTAGGTAACAGCTGGCTGCCTCTGTATTCATTCACAATGGAGAAGTGCCAGCACAGTACCATGAGAGTCCTTCACCAGAAGGAAAATACTGAGAATAAACGTGTCCAAGAATAGATGCTAAAGTATGTACCAATGTGCTGAGTAGGCATTTTGTTTAGAAATTCATGTAAAAAAATGTAATGCACTCAAAATGTTGTTGGTATCATTTTTCTGACTACATTGAAAATGGAGAGACAAGGTGGGGGAGGCAACTCTTTTTTTTTGGACCAATTTCTGTTGGTGAAAGAGGCCAGATTTACACTATGAACTTACATCGGTATAACTACATCACTCAGGGACGAGAACTCCCGTCGAGTAGCTACTGCTTCTTACAGAGGTGGATTAACCACGCTGATGGGAGAAGCTCTCCCATCAGCATAGTAGTGTCTTCACTAAAGCACTACAATGGTGCAGCTGCACCGCTGCAGCACTATATGTGTACACAAGCCCAGAGGCAAACTTTCGAGCTTACATAGAGCTCTTCTTCAGTTCTAGGAAAGGTACTCAGCTAAATACCAGATGAAACAGATTGGTTAGCATAAGTAGTTAACACATATTTCAAGGAACCATTCAAAGAGAAATAGCCAGGAAGGAAAGGAGAAAAAAACTGGGGGAGTTTATTTTCCATTGAAAATGTGCATAGTTGGGACGGTGGGTGAAAGGACACCTTGTGCATTAGACTTCTTCAGTTAAAGAGCATGGAAACTGTCAGAAGGATGGATTTCCAAAGCAGAGGAAGACCAATCAATGGAATAGTTCTAAGATGGAATTCTTAGGTTTGCTGAAGTTAGATCCATGTGGTATCCAAAAAGCTACCTCACATGATCTAATCTTAAAAATTATTATTTTTAAATATTTATTTCCTTTCTCCTTCCCTCTCACCCAGCACTATCTCACTTAGGAATAGCATATACCTGCTATGAGAGTCACTTGTTGCTCACTCAAATTTCAGAAAAGCAGTCTCACAACAAGATACATTTTTTAACTTGATGTGACCCAAATCAACAGGAAGCACATACTCCATGTAGCTCAAATTAAATTGAGCGTGGTGGTTTTCCCCCCTAAAATATACCTAGAACTCTCTGTCAGTACTACAGCACTTGTGCCATGTGGTGAAATCATTGTCATTCACACAATGCCCGAGTGGTGATGCCTGAGGCTTTTTGCATGCAATCTATATGGGAAAAGAGGAATGGACTCCTCTCCAGACCTAAAGAACTACTACGTAGACCGAGCTCTAGCCAATGAACCAAAGCAGGTTTTGAATGCATCTGGCCTGGTGTCAACTCTTCCGCAATGCCCTATCTCCATCCCCCCCAACACCCCAAATACTGTTGCAGAGCATAGTTCCATGGTCTGCAAGAGGTTCAGGGGCATCCTGCTGGCCTCTCTGCAGCCTGTCCTGCTGTGTTTCAGGCTTTCCACATCCATGTTAAGAGACAGGATTCCCCCACAGTGAGTTCCAGAGAGAAAAACCTATTGGTTTCTGAGTACGTACACTAGTTCTACTTCATAACCAGGAAAAATTGATGTTTGAGACATTTTTCCTTTGTGAGAAAATATAGGTTCTTTACTGGAGTAAATAATGCATCTGACTTGCCTGCTTGCTATATGTGAGAAAAAAAGGGCAGAGAAGAATCAGAAGGGGCTATGAACAGTACAGATAAAATATAATGAAAGTAAAACCATTAAGTATATGTAATTGTGGCAAGTTACCTTTGTTTTTTAATTAGATAATACATACTCTTAACAACTCTTGATAATAACTCTTAACAGTCCTCACTAAATAGGGCTTTATTCACTTTCATAAACAATTTTTGCCTCAAAATCATTTTTACTGAATTCCAAGAAAATATTCATACCATTATTCTCTTATACAGTCACTTTATATGGACCAACTGCTTGCTATCACTAAGCATCCATCTGATTAAAAATGGCCCTTAAAGCATTGAGGAATACACAATGCATAGAGCACTTTGCATTGGGCCCTGTTCCTCCTCTTAATGACGGCAATGGAAACAAATCCCACTGAGTTCAGTGGTGCTGGATCAAGCCCTGAAACAATGTACAAATGAACCAGTAAGGCTTGAAATAAGGAAATACCAAAGATGTTAAGCATTAGCTTTGGTTCCAAATCAGAAATAAACAATCGGAGCATGACTTTCCTTATTTATATGGTTGTTTAAGTGGTCAAAAAGATAATGATTTAGAGTGGAAGGCAGGGAGAGGGGGATATCATTTATAGTTTTTAATTCTTTTTAAATAATTTTAACAGAAAACATTATTGACCACAGTCTCAATCCAACCTAATTTTAGGTGGCTACACTTTTAGATGCACAGAAATTCTGATTTGCACCTGCAAGCTGCATTATATATGCAACGACCAGTATCTTATCTGTCATCTGAATGCATAAATTCAAGCATTTGGAAGCTCAGAAATGTAACCACCATATGCAAACAAACACACAAGTATACCATATACTCTTCATTTAGAA
Source organism: Emydura macquarii macquarii (assembly GCF_026122565.2). Taxonomy (NCBI): domain Eukaryota; kingdom Metazoa; phylum Chordata; order Testudines; family Chelidae; genus Emydura; species Emydura macquarii. The sequence continues at coordinate 38,887,035 of NW_027132559.1, read as the reverse complement.
GACAGAGCTTCCATTAAAATTACTTCCACATGCAGCTTTAATCCAAGGCTAATAAATACTAGTATCGTCTATTAAATGTAATTACTTTCCTGTGGCTTTCATGGTGGAATTGTTGCTACTAAGCAAAGTAAACTTCAATTAAAAATGTCATGGCTAAGATACAGCTACTAAACTGAAGCAGTTACTAATTAAAGGCAGCTTCCAGGCGAATACACATAAATATTATATCGCCACATTACATTCACATACTCTCTCTTATTTAGTCACAGACAGATTAGAGAAAAACTCAAATAGCAAAATATGGACCCAGATTTTTTTTTTAAAATACCTTATAAATATATAAATAATTAGGGATAAGTCTAAAACAATAATATCATACAAATCTCTATGATCCTCCAAATTATTTTGGATTTATTATCTGGATCTGAATTTTGCTCCTGCATCCTAAGCTAGATATGAGAAGAAAGGAATGGAAAGAAAGATGATGTGATCATTTATGAACTTTTTTACATGAGCTTGTAAATCACATTAATCCTACACCTTCTGAATGAAAGCTGCTATATAAATAAGGTACTACTATTATCAGTTTTCTATCCAATTCTTCTCTGGTTATAATACAAATGTTACCCTTCTATACCACAGTGCTTTTTGGCACCATCTCTTTATAAAACAACTTAATTCACTTACAACAAGCTGTTGGATCTTCATCACTTCCATCAGAACAGTCCAGTTGATAATCACAGGCTGATCCATTGGCAACACACTGGCCATTGGCACAGGTGAACTCCTCTGGGGAGCAGAGCACTGATGATTCTGATGTTGCAGACTCTGAGAACTGGAGATTATCCAGACAGATAAACCCTGTCCTGCTCTGAATAGTTCCTTCAAACACAAACTGTGAGAATTGTTATTGTTTAAAATATCTGTGTAAGTATATGAACTGACAGAAGAAAACAGATTTTTCTTTCACTAAATGTAAAAAGATTTATTATAGATGGTGCAGGCAGCTTTCCTTTATAAGATTCTTAGAGCTGCTTATAACTATGCCAAACTTAAACTGTTTGGGCTGAAGTTTCCTATGCTGGATGTCTGCTTCACAATGAATTATTTTTTGAAAGTTTCAGTTAAAATAGTTCATCCGCTTCCAAGAGCGTAGCTAGGGAAACATATACTGCCCATGTTAGTTGTAAACCAAAAAAAAAAAAAAAAATTGTTTCATTGATAAGCTGTAGCCCCTCCATGCCTCAGAGCAGGGACTTAAAATTTGGTGTCAGGTTCACTCAAGCATCAGGGATGTGCCTTTTCCCAAACCTATGAAAATATGCCCAAATCTAGCCATGTTATAAGCCTCTGAGAATCACAGCAGGGAGCAGGCAGTTTGCGGTGGGGGGATAGGAATAGAATGAGACACAGACAGGCTAGGGAAGGAAGGGACTGCGGATGAACACATTTCCCTCCAGAACGTGAAACTGGATCCAGCATTCCTGAGTCTCAACCTTCCTCTTCTGTCTAGCAAATAGCTGTGAAATTTCTCCCCCTCTCCCTCTAGTGGCAGGTCCACATAGAAGATAAAAGCCTTGGACTGCTACCAGTTACTCCACAGCTAGAGGACTATGCTGAAAAAATTGTGTGAGATCATGAAATTATGTACTGTATCATAATGCATATACACAAGGGGGGCAAATTAATGCACAGGCAACCTTAATTCTGGCATTTCTGAACTTTTGAATACAGCTTCAATGGGGGGGGGGGGTGTTTTTTTTGTTTGTTTGTTTTGTTTTTTATGTAACAACTCATAGGCCGTAAGCCTCGTTCTTTATTCAGCCTGGCATCAGTTTTGTTACTTTACAGTTTCCTTGCCACATAATCCATGCAATGTAAAAGGTTTGTTGTGATCTGCTCATTCACTGAAATTCATTCACTCTAGTACACCTAAGGAGTAGGGAAACTGATTGTTTAGATATATTTAAGTAACCGTAATGAGCCAAATATTCTGTCTTTCCGCAGAAGATTTTTTTTTTTAAAAAGGATGGGTTTGCATACAACTTATGTATAAAATGCCAGAACAAATACAATATTACTAAAACAAAATTAGTCAGAAGAGAGATCTAATTGTTGACTGATGAATTTAAGAACTAACGACTAGAAAAATCTCCATTCTTCTTTGGATCAAAAGGGCTCTCTCCTCTCACTGACACTGGTATACATCAGGAGTAACTTCCTGAAGTTACTGAAGTTCCACTGGTGTTAAAATGGTGTAATAAGTGAGAGAAGAATCAGGCCCAAGATGGCTACTATATGGGCATACATTTTTGTACACATTTGTAATTAAAGCTACAGGCTTCAGGAAGTGTTTTGTTAGACTGGTTTCTGTTGAACTATAATCAAAGCCTAAATGGTACCCAGTCAATTAAAATCAGAGTTATTCAGATAAAACACAATTTTAGTTGGTTAGCTAAATTTTCTAAAAGCCTTAAAAACCATAACAAAGATTATGCATTTTCAAAAGACAAGTGCGTGCCTTTTTCACTCATACCTTGAATTTTTTCAGACTTGCTGGTATCTGCATATCTGCTCTGACCCACTCATTGTTAGTTGATGTATTGGTTTCCCATAGCATTTGTTCCCCCTGTCACATGAATAAGAAGAAGTTTTAAAGAAAAAGTTTATCTCCCTATGAATTATCTGAACTTTTATTTTTTGCCTTTGATCTTTTTATACCACAACCAGGACATCCCTTCTACCCTGTCATTTTGTGTGAGGACACATATTGTATTTGCGTGAGGACACTTTGCGTGAGGACACATATTGAGGACTGCATGTATTTATTTGTAGTCTTTACATTGCTCTTCCAGCATAGACTCCAGCGGAGAGATGGGAGGTAAGAGAGAAATTTTACAGTGATTAAACAAGTTAATTACTTAATTAATCAGGAGATAATCTGGCAGCAGTAAAATTAATTGCTGTGCATATTACTGCCATTTCTGTTGAAATTAGTTTGAATTTAGTGAGAGGTTTCTACTAAATATTGTGGGCCTGATTTTGCTCTCATTGAAAACAAAAGGCAAAACTCCCACAGATATTAATGAGAGGAAGATGGGGTCCCTATGTTTTTGGGACTGTTGGTTTATTTATTATTAAATATTATTATTTCTTATTATAACTAACTATAGTAACATGTGTTACCATTAAATTAGTTTTCCTCCTTATAACCGAATATAGGACTTATCAAAAGTGCCAGATCAACTGTGCTGAAAACTGAGTTCCTTTCCTATCCACAGAACAAGCAAAGAATGGGCAAAGCACTGAGAGATTCCCCACCAAGCCACAGCAATGTGCTTGAGCCCTCTGTCTCCATTCCAACTCTGTCTTCGAACTTTCTGCTGCAAATGACCAGAGGGCCAATTATGCTTATGCTCACTTTATGCAAGCTAGCTAAACCCGTTTGATTTGATAATCTTATGAAAATTCTCATGATTATTCTGCTTCTGGTCACAACCACAATTAGACAGGACAGAAGCCAGTTTAAATAAAAGAAAACAGACAAACTGAGCTTTTATAAATTTCATAATAAGTTTCCAGGAATGAGCAGAAAAGACAGGATGGAGAACATTAAGGAAAATATTATAATTGCATTATATAAATCAATGGTGCAGCTTCATGTGCAATAGAGTGTGCAGAACTGGTCACCCCATCTCAAAAAGGATATTGCAGAGTCAGAGGGGTCTCAGAGAAAGGTGCCAAAAATGATTACAGGATGTCAAAACTCTCTGAAAAGAGACTGAAAAGATTCGGATTGTTTACCTTAGAGAAAATGAACAAGTGGAGGCGTGATAAAAGGATATAAAATAATGAATGGTAAAGAGAAGGTCAATTGGAAACTTCTGTTCTCCCTGTCACATAACACAAAAGGGTTTTTTTTGGGGGGGGATTAGATGAATCACAGGGTCTGATCCTATAGGGCAATTTCTGTGTTCCTGAATGTTTGAGATATTCTGAATATAACCTATAGATTCACCCACCTCCGGTCAAACCAGAGGCCTAGAAGTGAAACTCTGTGTCCCATTACTGATCTCCACAGGCATCCATTCTCCAACTTTATTTAATCTTTTAGCTTTAATAATACATTGTGATCTTCCTTGAACTGAGACATATGAGGATCAGCTTGGAAAATTCAAGATAGGACCAATCTAAAACCTTCGTTCCAAATGCCAAGGGAGACAAGGAGTCAGAATACAGATTTAAATTTGGTGAGTCAGGCCCACTGCATGGTTTTAGAAATGTGTTTATAAATAATAGCCAGTGCTGAGTTGTCACACTGCTGTAAAATATAAATACTTCTCTACGTGTTCACGTCAGTAGTTCTGTGAATGTTTTCAACCACTTAGACACAGCTTGTCTTGTATACACACAGCAAACTGACTGTAATTTTGTAAAATAATGCTGGTCTCAAAATATAGTTTATAAATTGTGTATCAGGCATAATAGCCAGCCATAACATGAATATGCACTGTGAACCATACAGCAGGACAGATAACCACAAGCTATAGTTACAATTACTGCAAAATAAGACTATACTTTCTAAATATTTTATATCATCTTGTGGTCCTCAAAGTTCGCTGTTTGCTTAATGGGGCTTATCTGGATATTAAATTCCTGTTGGCATGTCACTAACTTCCTGAGGCATCCATCTCCCTTCTCCCTTTATTCCCAGAGCATATTAATAAAACAAAGTTGCAGAAACTGACACTTGCAAGTTCTGTACATTTGCCAGGATTCCAGCTTTCTACAGCTCCCTTTTTCATTGCAAGTACTGTAAATAAACTAGGGCACATCATTTTTATTAAATAAGGAATTGTTCCATAAAACAGATGTTACTATTCCTTCTAGTGGGCCAGCAACACCATGTCTTTAGTTGTTAGCATTAATTTCATCTGTAGAATTTTCTCTGTACAGTTTGTTCGTTGGAAACTTGTATTGTTTTTGCATGGATTAATCTTACTCCCTCCCTCTCTAAACCCATTCCTTTTCTTTTGCTCTTTTCCCCAATCTCCCCTTTAGAAGGTTCTGTATATTCTTCTTCCAGCATCTCCTCACTTGGAGATCTATGGGATTTATTTTAATGATGCAGGACTGGATGGAGACCAAAATTACTGTTGCTTAAAGCACATATTGTTGAAGTAGACTCAACCATATAAATATTAAATAGATGGGTATGCTGGAATCCTGGCTGTATTGTGTCCAGTTTCCTTCCTTCCAAGAATAATTTTTTGAGATGGGGCTGGGCAAGAGTTGTGGGATGTCTTCCTTTCTCTTACAGTGCATTAAGCTACCCTTACAGTTGGCATATATTTTCCCTTAACTATTTCCTCTTGAACTTCAGTTATAAAAATAAAATATTCATTATTTTTGACATTTCTCTACAAGTGCATTCACAAACACAGCTGTGGTGACTGCACTTATTTCCTCCCTGCTTCTTTCATTTTAGTGAGTAATATGGAACAAATACTTGCTTTTCCCCATGATATCTAAGGGACCACTTTTCACTATGCCTGCAGGGGAGTTTTTTTGTAAATATTATTGAACATTTTAAAATACTTCAATGCATGTGGATGAGGATAGGCCTTAGCATATAAACCTAATGGAAGGTTAAGAATTAAGTTATCTTTTCCTGCCTTCTCTCCACCTGCTTTGGGGCCCATATAATAAAACAAAATCACTCCAAAAATACAATGTGCTTTTAGCCTATTTTTGTTCTTTCCTCACCAGGGCTCTTCTCTGTGGCAGGTAAAAGCTATTAAAAATATGTATGAAAACCCTCTTTAAAAGTGTTGCCTTTGATGAGTTGGTGGCTCAGTCTCACAGATTGATTTCTGGGAAAACAAAATTAACCTACAAGAAAAAACACTCTTTTGGGGTTCAGCCTACTAGATCTGCGTACAACACCCCGTTACTGCTCATTTCCTTTCATTTTCAAGAGGAAAAAGGCTTCAAACTCTTAATCCTAGTTTTACTTCTTGAGGATACAACTCCTGCAGTGAAAATACATGATTAGGAGGCAAGAATTTCTGAGTCTGTCACAAACGTCCAGTCAGTCTCCAATTCTGCAAAGACTTAGGCATGTGCTTAACTTTATGCACAGTGAATAGTCTAACTGAAGGGAATGGATCTACCCACAATGCCTAAAGTTAAGCATATTTTTAAATCTTTGCAGGAGCGGGGCTTTAATTTCTACATGCCTCAGTTTCCCAATCTGTAAAATGGGGTATTGGTGTTCACCTCTTTTATGGAATTGAGGATACATTAATCAATGTTTCTATTGAGCCTTGAGGTGGAAGACAATCTGTAAGTAGCAAGTACTATCACTGTATTTCTCTGCATGCTTTGAGATAGGTGCTGTGCACATTGGAGGGGGGTTAAACTATATTTTTCCCATCCTTCTCCAAGCACAACAGACAGTAACGTAAGTTTCTATACTTCATTCTCCCAATGGGTATCCTGATCTGCATGATAAGAGACAATCTCAGTGTCCATTGAATCCTTGGCCTATGCTGAGATGGCCAACAAGGATGGTGGTAGTCATCAGATGGGATCAATTTTCTGTCTCTAAATTTGGGCCATATTGAAACTGATTCAGAGGTGAAAAAAACCTCTATTTTCCATTACAAAAGCTCTTAGTTTGCCCAGCTTCATCTCTCCTCTTTTCTGGTCATCCATCCTTGGATAGCACTCTTCACCCACTTCTGGGGGGGAATGTAATTTGGTAAGAGATCATCTAATTGTCAGTTCCTTTTGAATATTGCCCTGCAGTTCAGCAGCTCTGTTGGCTTCTACACAAGGAACCATTAGAATTTCCTGACACTTCAGTGGCTCATATTTTTGGCCAATTTTGAAGACTTGTTCTTTCTTCATCAAGAGCTTAGTCTGAGTAGTACTGGGTGTGGATTGATTACCCCCATCTTAAATATGAGGCGGTGCATTTCCAAGCTGAAGCCTGTGTATTTGAAGGGGCTTTTATGCAGAGTCTTTCAATGTGATTAACAGCTCATGGCAGTTCCAATTAAACTCATATAGAGTAAATACCTTTTGACTGTAAGAAAAGTGCAATAATTAGAACATCAAAAGAATAAAATAAATTGTGGAACCAGAGGAAGTCAAATTGACATAGGAACTGTCAATAAAACATCTTTGAATGTGCATATCAATGAGCCTACTTATCAATTAATTAGGTTAATCTCCCTGTGTTCTGGCGATTGAACTTTCTATCCTTCTTCCCCTATTCTCTCCCTTAAACAGGGGGGGAAAAAAGGAAAAAATAAACTAGTTTAAAATAACCAAGGCCTGATCCAGCAAAACACTTAAGCTTGTGCAAAATTTTAAGTACATGAGAAAACCCACTGAAGTCAATAGATCCATCTCCACAGATGGCAGAAAGGACTCTGTTGGAATTTATATAAATAGGAATACACAGACTCTATATGCCTAGTGTTAGCCGATAGGGGATTCCCGAAATTCTGGCCTGGAATGCTCACTACATACAGTTCCCTAATACAACACCGTGTGATAGATAAATATTCTCTATTTTACAGATAAGGAAATGAAACAGAAAAGTCTAGTGCCTTGCCCGTGGCAACATAATGAGTTTGTGGGGGGAAGTAGGATTACCATTCCTGCCACCCATTCCTATACTCAGGCCAGGTCTACACTACAGATCTATATCAGTATATCTACATTGCTCAGGAAAAATCCACACTTCTAAGCATCATAGTTGTACTGACCATCGCCCCTTTGTGTCGATAGCGCTATGTTGAAGCTCTCCCGTCAACATAGGTACTGCCTCATGCGGAGGTGGATTAGATACGCCCATGGGAGAAGCTCTCCTGTTAGCGTAGGAGCATCTTCACTAAAGCGCTACAGTGGCACAGCTGCACCAGTGCTACTGTGCGGCTGCAGCACTGTACGTGAAGACAAGCCCTTGGATCCTGAGACAACGCCACCGGGTAATGCTATTTCATATGTGAGCATTGTGCATGCAGCATGACAAAGCTCTCCCCCTTTTCTATACTTGCTGTGTGAGCTGACAATTTAATACTTTTAGTCCCATCATTAAAATATGGAGAGCCATTAGTTAATGAGACCAGCTGCAGTGTTCATGCCTGGAGTGAGTAACTGTACAGTAGCATCAATATAAAGTTCTTTGATGGGAATATTACAAGGGAGATGTTTACTAGGGATTTTCAGTGGCATCTCCGGAGCAGAATGTATCCCAGTTATAGATGAGGCGGGGTCAAATAGAATAGTTCGGGAGCCTGAGCCAGTATTTATAATTTAGTTTGTCATTAAATTTAGCACCCAGCACTATTTGTCGTGCTTGCTCATTCTGTGATACAGAATAAAGAAAAAATGTGAATAATAGGCGTAGGAGCTAGCTTGCATTCAATCACATGCAGATGTACAATGCAAGGATCTTTGCTCTCTGCTGCCTGTGCACACGGGAAAGGCACAATCTGGGTTCCCAGCTACCTACGCAGGTGGCATGACTTTCCCAAGGGGACCTAGCCCAGCATGAAGAGAAGCACACACTGCATCATTTCAAAGGGCACCACAGCTGCTGCTGCTGTCTGCTCACTGGAAATCCCAGAAGGCCTTAACTCTGGCTAAAACAGAGTTCCTCCTAAGGTTTAAAAGTCATATGGCCAAGTCCTCCACTGGTATAAATCAGTGCAACTCCATGAAGTTCAATGGCGCTATGGTGATTTACACTAGCTGAGGCTCTGGCCTGCAGTCTGTCCCTTAATGTGGATTATGAACACATACTACTAAACAAGGCTTCCTGATTTTTGACTGGCAAGAACAGGACTTTCATTTCTTTACAGTCTGAGAATGAATGAAAGTTTCTCCTTACCTGATTAGTACTCAGTAGCACTTTGAGAACACTGCTATCTGCCATGGAGTAATAAAATTGAAAATGGCAATTCTTGCCAAAGCAATGATACATGGAGCTGTTAAGATAAGCACTTTTGTGTAATGAGTTGTCATTAGCTCCCATACACACATAATGGCCTGAAAAAAAAGAAAAGAAAAAAGTGTATTATTTCACAAGACCACATCTTTCCTTCAGTCCTTAAAAATAAGGAATATTGTATTTCTCTCAAAAAGAAAAGTAATGGTTTCAGTACCAGGGACTGATTGTCTTGTTCTAAAGTTATGGAATGACATGACTTGAATAGTCATGAATTTCTTATAAAAAAGAGCTGTCATGATTTTGTTTATACTACAACCCCATGTATTCAAATTCCAGTACCAGCTGGCACCATCTTAAAGCTGTTACTTCAGACAGTAATAGTCTCGGACCACAACCTGTCCCACATTTTATGTAGCGGTCTCACATTTTCAGTCATTCTATATCTAATCATTGTTGCTTTTATCTGAAGTTTGCCTTTCTTCCTTCCCAGTGTGTTTCCAGTAAATATAGTTTACAGTAAAACCGCTATGGTCTCCAAAGAATGAAATAAGGGGGTAGGAGGAAATTCTTCCCTCCTGCAGAAAACACCATGAGGTGTAAGATCTCTACAGTGCTTATAAAGGGTCTTTAGCTCTGAGCTAGGATGTGTACACCAAAGTGTTGGCAGCACACTGTCTTTCCATCTGAAGCAGGAAACCAATTTGAGTTTTTCTTGACCTACTGCCACTCATAAAAGTGTTTCTACAGAGGCCTAAAAGAATACCTTATGTTCTCAACAGCCTCTTTTTATCTATCAGAAATAAAAAGACTAGACCCCTGTCCTTTAACAAATATAGCATAGCTTTTTTTTTTTTCTCCTGATTCATAGGCTTCTTTGCTATTTTCTGAAGCTCACAGTTAAGATATTCCATGACATCCTCATTTGTTATTAAGTCTAATGTACCTACTTCCACCTTCTGTAAATATAATTTTGATCTCAAATTTAGACCTTACTCCTGGAAACCTTTACCATTCTAAACATGAAAGGGGAAAATGTCATTTAATAAAAAAAGGTTATCAGAAGATTTTGTAAAAAGCCACATGCTCCCTCTCTTTGCCGTTCTTTTGCACTTGTTATTTAGGCTTCCATATTGCAATACAGTGCTTGCTATCTTCATGTCACAGAGAAAGCAATATTAAAAAAAAAACCAAAAAAATCAGCGTGCTAGTTTTAACAGATTAAGAAAGCATCTACATTTTTATGACTATTGCATTATGAGGTCAGCCATAAATTAACAATAGAGTTTCTTCTACCCATTTGTCAACTGAACTCAGAATCCTACAGCTGGTGACATCACATCTGGAAGTGAAGCAAATAACAGGGTTTTTTTATTTGCTGGTCGTTTTGAAAAATTGAAAAAATTTGGTTCATCACAGTTGGAAAATTCTGAAAAATTTTGATATTTTGAAAAAGTCAGCAAAGATTTCATTTCAGGTTCAACAAATATTTTGTTGAGCCTGAAATGAACCATTTTTTGTTGTTGTCAGGCACTTTTTAATATAAAAGCAAAGCAAATGAAAAGGCTAGATTAAAAAACAAACAAATGGGGGTTGGCATTCCCATTTACACCTTACTGATCATTTCAAGAGGGGTGGGAAGGAAGGGCATGATGCACATATCAGCCTGCGCTCTAGGGTCTGAGCATGGTTAGAGCCAAGAGAGCACATCACCATGGGGCTATGGTATGCCAGCAAGGAAAAAAATCTGGATTCTTCTTTAAGTGAGGACTTCCTTAGGACTGAGGACTCCAGTTATACTACTAGACAGTGCCCTGGAGGAAAGCATCTGCCCAGGCTCTCTTCTCCCTAGTTATCAGGAAAGGGTTTGGTTCTTATTTTGGAGTCTTGATGTGGTTACATGGGAATATGATAAACAAGTCTTGGTGGAAACACTTTATAGATAGGACAAGACAGATTTATGTGCCCCTACCAGTATACTAACAAAGATTTTTTTGGAAATTGGAAATGGTGTTAAAAACCATTTTAAACTTTACTGCAAGAGGACAGATGTGCTGTACAAGGCCACTACATTCAGAGCAAAAAGAAGATGATAGACACTGAAAGGCATTCAAATAAATGCCCTTCTTCACTAAATTTAAAGAGATTTTGGCCTACAAGGTTATGAGGAAGTGGCGAGAAGCAACTTTGGAAATCCCATCTGCTGAAGACTCTCTTCTCACAGCTTGAAATAATTTAAGAAAAAATCAGGAGAAAATAACATACATTTTAATGATTTTGGCCATTTTCACTACATACCCCTGATGGGATTTTCATCAGTAGTTACTTGTGAGGTTTTTTTGTTTGTTTGCTTTAAACCAAGATGTAGAATCTGTTTTGATTTTTTAAAAATATATAATAAAGCAAATGTTTTTGACATTCAGAAAACTGGCTTGCTTTGTTTCTGATTAAATAAATAACTCCATGAATAAGGGAAGGCAGAGTAATACTATACAGGAAGAAAGAAATATGGGAGCCATATGCAGTGTGGTGTAGGCTTAGAGACTGAAAAAGTTTTTTAAAAAACTAGTAATGGGTAGAAAATACAGTAAGGATAGAAACTATTGGGTTAGAGGCAGGAAAAAGTCTGAAAGAGCTTTTAACTTTAGAGAAACTAGGAGAAATAAAGTAACAGAATGAGTGGGGAAAAGAAGCAATACAGCTAAAAAAAAAAAAAAAAAAAGCCAGCCAAGGTCAGAAAATATTTTATTAAATTTAAGAATACCAGGAAAGGAGGATTACTCAAATCCTATAAGCAATTCTTTCTTTATAAATATAATTGTCTAGACCTCGGCTCCATAATTTAGTTTCTTACCTCTCCCTATTTATGGTAGTGAAAGCTTTCATCAAAATCACAAGCTGGAGCTTAGTCAAGCTCTATTTGCAAGTTTGAACCTTCATACAAGGCATTTTTGAAGTTTCTCAACACTATAGCTCTGCTTTTTAGCATTTTAGTCATTAAGATGACCTCTGCTCTCCCTTTATAGCTTGAATAATTAGCAAGAAAAGAAATGCTGAAAAAGTGTGTATCAAGCAGAGAGGAGCTCAACTATTTCAGAATTGTTGGATGCCTTCCAACATTTATGGAGAATTCACTTCTGTGTATTGCTCTGCCTTTTCTCTCATATTTCTCTGTGTTGTTTCTCCTTTGTGATATGAAGTGTTTAGAGCAGCCCCAACCCATTTTTTATGGAGAATATATTCAGCCTACTCAATTAGTTGTGTCTGTTTATCCAAGTAATGATATCCACGTACCTATACAATAGACATTTCAAAACATGTTTATTTCCAACGAGATTAATTAAGGCATTAAATTTGACCCAGTCATGTACCCAATAACCATTTCAGCAGGTAAAAAGGGTGTTTAGCACCTAAAGAAAAATGATCAATCCTAATGGCAGAAATGAAGGCTCGTAGCCATTACTGACATAGTACTGCACTAATAAGTTAGTGAGTATCACTGGCTGAGGCAATATCCTTCATGTAAGGTGTTAAATTGAAGTGCCTTCTTTGCTAACTGTCCAGGCAGAAGTTAAAGGTCCCAGGATAATTAAAAAGTATGGAGGAATCACCTTGCTTTTCTAGGCAACATTCCCTCCAACACATTTTAATGTCCAGAAACACATATTATTAAGAAGAGCATATAGCAATCAAATACTGTACTATCATCTTCCTCATTGTTATAAAATGCTTTGGGATACAATGTTGAAAACATCTAACCAGCTGTTATATTTTTTAAAGCATCTATATCGGCTACTGTGACATTTTGCAAGATGTACATTGCATCTCTGGGCTCAGCAAAGTTCAAACAGCAATCAATAGACTATAGGCTTAAAAGCTACCATTGCCCCTAGTGCTACATAAAAACTTTGGTTATAGTCCTAACAGAAAAGTCAAGTACGAAATGGGCTTGGAGATTCATTCCATGTAAAACATTTGCATTTTTTATATTTGTTAAGCTTTTCAAAAGTCTTTGCCAAAATATTGTATTAACAAGTGTTGTATAGCAGCTCTGAATCCCTGGACTATGATAACTAAAGCTGCATTTTTGTTATTAGAATTGTTACAGATAGGGCAATTTCCTGCAATATCGTGGATAATCCTGATTGAATTAAGTTTATATATCATTATGGACTAGGGATTGCATGTAATTCCATGTGGAAGGGGGACCATAGCCCTCTAGGGATTAAGAACAGTTGAGGGGTGGGGTGTGACCCAGCAAATTCACTCAAGTTGTAACACCTTGTGATGGTATATACAAACCCACACTGAAGAAAAAGGGGCTAAAGAGCTGCTCTGGGCCCAGGCAGCCCCATTACATTGCACCAACAAATCTTGCACAAGCTGAAGTTTAAAATGGGAAACAAAGTAGCTCGGTGGCAGGGAGGCAGCTGACCCACACTCTGAATTCCTGGGAAGTAGCACCACAGGAGTTCTTGCTGCCTGAGGCTTTGTGATGCTAATCTGAACAAGCCTGCAAAGGAGGGCAACTTTTGAAGGTCAGAAATGTTTTTTTTTGTTTTTTGTTTTTTGGTTCAGTTCTTTATTTTACTCTGTGTGAAAGGGGGGGGGGGGGGAAGAAGTGATTGAGAGAGGTAGTTGCATAGAATCCCAAGGTGCAGGGCTTAGCTGCTTACCATTGGGCCCTGTATCAGAGGTCTAAAAGGACAGACCGCCACCAGGCAGAGCTATAGTGAGAAAGGGAAATGCCCAAGAGGAAGACAACTTGCCCACCCCGGCCTGACTACTAGGCAACACTGACAGTGAGTGGTCCCCTTCACATGCCTCCAGAGAGCTACTACTACCTGGAGAGAGGCTCACATTTACTGGTTCAAACTGGATTCTCCAGGGACCAAACAGACAAAGAAAGGATTTTTTTTTGGATAAATAACCTGAGTTTAAACTGACTCAGGACCTTCATTCTGATCCAGCAAATGGACAGGACCTCTGGTCTGAGGGGGGGCCCCAATTCTTAGGAAAGGGTTGGAAGGACTTTGGACTGGAAGGGATGGAAGACTGAGTGTGCTTGTTCTATGCTGAAACTGTGATGAGCTTGGACCACAGGAAAAAAGCCCTGTCTGGGGTCTGAAGGACTAATCACCAATCAGAGCCCTTGTTGGAATGAGGGGGTGATCTCTGGTAAGCTTATTAGTATGTGTGAAGGTTCTTTTATTGCTTTTAATAGGTTTTCTCTAAAATTCTTTTACCTTAAGAATAAATGTGGTTGCTCAGAAAGAGCTGTGTGGCATCTTAATTGTGGCACTTATATTGTTTCATGTCCATGAGGAGAAAAATAAAACTGGCCTGCTTAGGAAGTTTGACTTTGCTGAAGAGTTCACAGTATAGGCAGGGAATTGTGTGGTCTGGAAACATCCCGGTCATGGGGGAGAGAAACACAGGTCTCCCTCCAGGAGAGGTAACAGCTGAAGAGCTGAGAGCCTAGAGAGGGTGCCCTTGCTGGACAACAAGGGGGAATACAAGTGCAGTTGCCCTTAACTGTGACAGGAATCATAGATCTATTCATTTTCATATTGTATTTTAAAAATATTAATTATATAGATTTTCTTTGCCAGTGGGGGTTGTCCAATTAAAGGTGAAAAGTGAAACTTTGGAACACATGGGCGACTAATACAGAGTAGTACCTTACAATAACACTGCTGTGACAAAAAGGAAGAGACCAGGGGGCTTGGAAGGATTTAATTCACTATGGAATCATTACTCCCTGCACATAGGTAGGACAAAAAAATATTAGAGTAAGGTTTGATTTACCAAAGATCAGCTCATTAAGCAACTTAGATGAAAACCCTTCATGTTGTCATAGTATGTGTTGATCTTTTTATTCATAGTAAATATTCAGATATAAAGGCTAGTTTAAGTACAAAATAAAGCATGCAATGACTTTTAATTTCCACAATGTTTCACTCTGACTTTTCCTAAAAATTGCCAGTGTTAATGACAGATAATAACCATGTATTTATTTAATATTCTTACCGCCAGTATCATTGATTTGATCTTTCAGGGGGGCTGATTTTGAGGCAAAATTGCTTCCTGCTTTTGTGCGCACCCAGGAAGAGTGTTCAGATGATGAATCCGAATTCCAGTCACACATGTTAAGCTCGAATCGGCAAATGTGCTGCTCTAAATGGGAAAGCAATTATTTATGAGATTCCCCTTAGAGATTACTGTTCATTAAACTATTAACTTGACAACCCTTCTGCCTCTGTTTACTTCACAAGTAATCAGCCTAGCAGTCGGTTTATCTGGTATTTTAGGTTGCCATCTTTAGTGATATCACTTCAGAAAGTCAATCCCTAATGGTAGATAATTCTTCCAGAGTGACATATTGCAATTTATGTTAGCCAATCATTTTTTCCTCTGTAAGGTCACTCCCAGAGAGAGAGAGTTTTCAAGGGCCATCATTAACTTAATCAAAAATGACATGTCATAGAAAGAAAATATCTATTCATCTTTCTAAATGATAGCTATATAAAATCTGAAATAAAGTGGCAAGTTAAATTCAACAATATCTCCATAATACTTACAACAGAATATGTACGGTCAGAGGGAATGCTGAATACAGTACTGCAAAGGTTTATATCTGGAATGCAAGTCCATTCCACGAATGAAATCCTTCTTAACATTGTAACGTTTCATTCATTAGCTGATTATTAAAACTTGAGATGCCTTGGGTATAGCTGAAAACCTTCAGGCATTAGCAGTGGCCAGCATTTTAAAAAAAAGCAATACTTACTTGTGGTTATCCCATTATATCTAAAATATACAGACTTTTCTTACAGTTATAATAAGAAATCTTCATTGTAATTGTTGACTTTTTAATGGCAATCACAGTATCTCAGAAACGGCAGGTATTTTTTTAGATGTATGCAGGCTGGGGGTGCACAAGGAGAGGCAATCAGGAGCATAGGCCCCCCAATAATAATTGGGGGTACAGAACTCCTCTGACCCGGGACCACAGTGGCAGGGGAGGATGGGGAGAGCGAGCTCCTCCCGGCCCTGGAGCCACAAAAGGGAGAGCAAACTCCTGCCAGGGCCAGGGTGGAGCGAAGAAAGAGTGAGGTCCTGCCAAGGCAGGAGGAAGGAAGAGCGATCTCCTGAGGCTGGGAGGGGGGAGGGAGGTAAAAGTTAAATTTCTGGACACACCCCTGAAAGCAGGACAATAATCTTGTTGCCTGATGGTGGTGCAAGATATATTATTGTTTAACCAGTTTCACACTTGGTTTGTTCCAAACTCCTGCCAGTTTACATGGAAACATCTTAAAGCTACTGGCTGCAAGAATCAGCAGCTTCCTCTAAAGCCCCCTGCAATGCCACATCATGGACTATCCTACATGAAACACTTTGCAGTAACATGAGTTTCACCTGTACCAGTGGATGCCCAGTGTGTTTAGTTTGATTTCACACCCCCAAAATTTGGAGTATTTGAAGAAATTTCAGTCGCCTGATCATTACTGGCAGTGGAGAAAGTAGAAATGCAAAAAGTCACTTTTCATGTGCAAATTTGCACTTGTGACACAAGGAAGGAGAAGAGGTCCCCAAGGCAAAGGCAAAGGTTTAAATAAATGAGCATAAGGCAGGTAGGCAGTTCTTGTTTTATTCCCAGTTATGTCCCTCACAGTTCCTAATATTTCACACGTATGGATTTGTGCTTACATAGCACTTTAGAAACAATTTTAACAGTATGTATGAAATGGAAAACTAGCTGAGGGGAAATTAGGCTCAAAGAAATTGACATGCCCTTGGGTTATACACAAGAAGTCACTGACAAAACCAGGATTAGATTCTAGATCTCAAAAGCCAGTCGTATGCTTAATCCATCAAGCCGCAATGACTTCACAGACAAGTAAATGGGCAGTTAAGTATCACCATTTTTATAGTCTTGCAAACTCAGAAAGATTAAGCACTTTGCCAGGCAAGCACTGTTGTCTAATTGATTATGCCTAATACTGGGAATCAAGAAATTTGGGGTCTAATTTATGTCCTGACACTGGTTTGTTGGGTAATCTTGGATACATGACAACTTTTGAGTCATTTTCATCATCCACAAAATGGGACTGTGATATTTATTTGCTTTTTAGGGGTTTTTTAATAACATAAGAATGGCCATATTGGGTGTGATCAATGGTCCATCTAGCTCGACATCCTGCCTCCTGACAGTGGAGTGCCAGATGCTTCAAAGGCAATGAACAGAACAGGGAAATTATTGCATAGTCATCCCCCGTCATTCACTCCCTGCTTCTAGCAGTCTGGGATTTAGGGACATGCAGAGCAGGACGTTGTATCCTGACCATCTTGGCTAATAGCCATTGATGGGCCTATCCTCTATGAACTTTTTTGATAACTGCAACTCCAGTTGTGCTTTGGCCTTCCTAATTTCACTCCTGCATGTTTAAGCAGTATTTTTATATTCCTCCCTGGTCATTCCCCTTCTTGTAAGTTTCCTTTTTGTGTTTAAGCACACTGAAGACTTCCTTGTTAAGCCAAGCTGGTCGCCTGCCATATTTCCTTTTCTTTCTGCAGATTGGGATGGTTTGTTCCTGAGCCCTCAATAAGGTTTCTTTAAAATACAGCCAGCTCTCTTGGACTCTTTTCCCCCTCAAATTAGCCTGCCAGGGAATCCTGCCCATCAGCTCCCTGAGGGAGTCAGTCTGCTTTCCTGAAGTCCAGGGTTGGTATTCTGCTGTTCTCCTTTCTTCATTTTGTCAGGATCCTGAACTTGACCATCTCATGGTCACTGCTGCCAAGGTTACCACCCATTTCTACTTCCCCTACTTCATGTGATGTTATTGAATGGGACACTTTTTCATTTGACTGTTTCTCCTCTGTTCCTATTTGCACTTTATCAACTTCTATCCTCTCTTCTTTACCAAAATATAGAGAATCCCCTTTAATAACTCTTCTCCTGTAAGGGATTGTCTCTGTCCAAACCATGTGCTCCTCCACAGCTGTCGGTTTTCCCCTTTTCAAGTGCTATATTGTAAAGCATATTTAAAAGAGCTGGTTGGGAATTTTTCAATTTTTATTGGAAAATGCAGATTTGTCAAAACCAGAACCGTTTGCAAGAAAGCATCAGTTTTGATGAATTTTCCATTTCAAATACTTTGAAAAAACTTTTAAAACTTTCAAAATTGCCAAAATTTTGCATTCTGACATTTTTAAAGCAAGTTACATTTTCAGATCAGAATAACTTTGTTTTGAAACTTAAGTTAATTTATAGTAAATCTTAAAAAAAAAAAAAAAAAAATTAGAACATGAAAATTAGAAAATGAAACATTTTGATGGACCTGATCTGATTTGGGGAGGGGGTAAAATTTTTTTTGAAGATTTAGACTGTATTTTGACAGGAAAACCTTTCAAAATTTTGATTCTTGCAGGAGGGGAAAGCCATATCCCTCCCAACTCTAGTTATTAGGGGCATGCTGTGGCAGCAGTTGGGCTAGAGCCCACAATCTTCTGGCTCCCAGCTCTGTGTTAATACCTCTAAATCACAGAGGTTCACTTATACAATCCTTACATTAAGCCGTCCCTCTTTATATCAGTAGTTCCACTTAGTAGAATTAATACTAAGTCCTGTAGGATTTGGGGACATTACCACAACTTTCTAAAGTTCCCTCAAAGCTGTCATCTGTGACTATCTACAAGTGTCCAGATAGAGAAAAATGATTTTTTTAAAATAAATATTTCATAAAATTGCTCCAGGTTGGCAGCAATTTAGCAAACTTAAAGCATGGAACTTTCTCAAAATAAAACAGTCCCTTCCTTCCCCTCTCCCACATCCATTGGGAATATTCATTTTCACAACTCTATTTGCTTTTCTTGTGGCAAGATTAGAATGAAGATACTTGAAAATGAATGTCAGTATCTATTTTTTCTGTAATAGGAACATAGACACTTGGATGTACATAGAAGGCCTTTGAAATACAAGCTCCACTAGATATGCTATTATAGGAGGCTTTGTTCTAAAACAGCTCTATTGCATTTATTTAACAATTAAAAGTCATTTCTGTGCAGTTCAAATGGGTTTATATAATAATTGCAAATCTGTGCTTCTTTTGAGCTATTTAATTAAGCATCAGCCACAATTTAGTCAAATATCTTGCTTTCTTTCTCATAGGCCTGTTTATGTTCATGCTTAACTTCACTATCATGAAAGGATTGGGGCCTAATTTGCCATTTTTAATACATGTAGAAAAGCTGAAATGACCATATACAGTTTAACTGCAAAGTACAAACTTCAGAAGCTTTTAAACATAGAGTGGTCACTCTGTTGATGTCAAGTCAACCCAAGCTGACTTTCATGTAATATGTCACTTCTACAATTTTGCTGAATGGCAGACATGGACGAGCCTCAGAATAGTGGGGTGCAGTTTGACATTTCAACGGTCATTGCTTAATGATGACCTCAATGGGAGATTTTTCTACAAGAGGACTACAGGATGTAAGTCTACTTAAATAATCAGAGTTTAGTTGATTATCTGGTTTTAAAAAAAGAGAGAAGACTAACCGGGTCTTGAGATTTTTATATTTAAATATATCTGGTCTAATACATTTTTCTAATGTTTTGGTCTCCATAGAAAATATTTTTGTTATGAAGTTGGATAAAACTCTCATTTTAATTCTTGGCTATTTTTAAATTCAGGCATAGGGAGCTATGTACAAGAAATCTGTGGGAGGTAGAGGAGAAGTGTGGAGAGGATTGCTGGGGGAGAGCTGAGTAGGCAAAGGCAATAGCAGAAGGCAGTTCCTTGTGCAGCAGAGGAAGGTGGGAGCGAAGAGGGAGCAAAGGAACTGAGGACAGAAGCAGGAGAGGTGTGTGTGGAGAGGGCATGTCTCTTTTTCAGCCCATTCAGAGCCATAACATTGATTAATCACCTGTAGTGTGTTTGTGTCTTGTTTTGGGGGAAAACCACATCTGTTTTGAGTGGACAGGCAGAGTTGGGACCAAAAACCTTTTTTTTTTTTTAATAACACCCCCCTCCCCAAACAAGCTAATTTGTGCATTATCCCAAAAGCTTAGTTTTATATCAGTGAACACCAATGTAGCTCCATGTGCAGAATGGCTGGTACATAGAGTATTGTGCCAGAAAGGGTTTCTGGAGAAATGTTAAGTTTCACCACAAATTTCATGAAATCTAAACTAGTCTCCATTTAGAGTCTTCTTAGTCATCCATTTCACAAAGACCAGCACTATAAGGAGTTTACAGCTCAGCGGGTCATTAATCTGACCTTCCATTTAAAACATTCTGCAGTAAAACTCTTTTCTGGAATGGAATTAAAGCCCTTCCAATTCTCTGCTCTTTGGTGCCTGAGATGTCATCTCAGGAAGTTAACTTCTCACCTCACCTACAATGCACCTCTAAATTTAGCTGTGACAAGTAACGGTTCCTGTTTGAGCATATTTGATGCGCTGTGTGCTGCTGCAGCAGATCAGTGGGTACATCATGCTTTGCATTAATGTATGTAAGAGAAGCTTAACACTTAGATTTAATGTATTGATTCAAGTGTCTAATTTTGGTTCCACATTTTAACTCCTTTATTTCTTTAAGAGGTTCTTTTTTAGTGTTTGTTTTTGCTTTAAAAGAACCCTGCTTGTTAATGAAGCCAGTAGATTTTTAGAGACACACATACTATTTGAGAAATCCGTACATTAAGCAAGGACATATTGGCTCATTGCCCAAAATGACAAATTTTTTTTTTTTTCTCTCTAAACCACTCCCATTATCCCATCTCAGCTGCAGAAATCCTCCAAGGAAGAGACAGAGAAAAATTACATTTCTGCATTGAGTGTTTCACTGACTCGGTTTCAAATTTGGTCTTGTAAAAAGCCCACTGTAGAATAGTCTCAATTCTCAAAGTATGTCCAAAGCCTTTAATTTGGTTCCCAGCACTCTTAATCAGCCTTCCTGGATAACAATTACAAGCGGGTACTGGCATATAAATAAGTACACCTGGCCTCCTACTTTGCTTCTACAATTCACAAACACAGGATGGCGGAGGCATGGAGATACTTGTAACACCGCAAGTTTCTTTACCTAAAATTTGATTTCCCTGTTTAAAGAAAGATATGTCCTGTGAAATAAACATTAATCTAGCCCTGAATGATCAGGATACCAAAGATTTGCATTTGACTCTTAAAATTAAGATAACATTATCCACAAGTTCAGCATTCTAAAATGTTAATCAGATTGCACATCTACTTTAAATGTCTGTTCTCATTGCCTTCTCAGGGGAACCTCCTATTTTGGACTCCAGTGCACAAAACTGTTTGCAAAAGCTAAATATATCAGACATAAATTCTGCATTCCAGAAGAGAACATTGTGATGTTGGCAGACCAAGCACTGGCTCATGCCAAGGTCCCCATGTCTCAACTGCACACTAATAATACATAACTGAAATCTATCTGGCTCACTTGTGGGTTAATATTGATAAAATAGGTACGAGAATAAGAAAGCGTTCAGTGTTTGGACTATTCAATGCTTGTGAGTTGCTGCATGCATTAATCTTACTTGTAATATCTGTATTACAGCTGTAATGTAATATTTGAGTGGATGTAGGCGTGAGCCTCTGACTATGAATTGCCATACAGGAGAGGGACATTAGTGTAAAGAGCTGCTCTTTTACAGAAACTGTTATACACCTCCTGAAATAAAAAGAAGACCCATCAATACCAGACAGGTTATGGTAGGCTCTTACAACTGGAAGCTCCCTGCATCTGGACTGAGGAATCATCAACAAAAGGACTAAAGACTCTTATTGTTCTGCTCTCCTCCTCATGAGAGTGGACTGCTCTCATCAACTGAGTTTGCAGCTCAGAGCATATGGCAGGAGGGGTATAAAAACCCCAAAGCAAAGAAACTAAGGATCTCTGTGTTACTGGGTCTCGGGGAGGGGAGGGAAGGCAAGGTGTTTCATATGCATAACCCAACTGCTTAGTCTGGGTTAACCCTAAAGGACAATCTGATCTGCTAATTATCTTTTAAAACCTAAGATTAACTAATTTGTGTGTCTATATTCACTTGCTTTAAACCTTGTAATTATCTCTTTAATTTCCTTTTCCAATGTAATAAATCTTCATAAGGCTATTATAGGATTGCCTTACAAGCATTGTCTTTGGTATGAGATCTAAGGTGCAATTGATTTGAGGCAAGTGACTGGTCCTTTGGGAATAGGAGTAACCTGAATATTGCTGTAATTCTTGGAGTAAGGGCCATCTTTCACAGAGAAACACTCATCCTTGAGGCAAGAGAGACTAGAGTATCCATGGGGCTTCTCTGACACTCCAAGGCTGTTAATGTGTCTGAGGAGTTTGCACTTGGCTGACTTACACTGACTAAATGGCTGCTTAGAGGCAGCCGAGTAGCACAAAGTAACTGCAGTGCAGCAGATGATCAGGGCCTTAAAGTTTCAAAAAGTGTCTAGAGGGTTTGGGTTTTTGTTTTGTTTTTTTAAAAGGGTCAGCTCCACAGCTTTCCTCGGCTGCCTGAAAACATTAATTCTCAGGCAAAGAACAGCAGATCTTTCCTGCCTATTGAAGATTTTTTGGTCTTATTTATGCAGGAAGTTCTTAAGGCATTTATAATAACAGATTTTTTTTAAGTATGTATTGTCCCTCCTTGTGATTGTGTTGATGAAATCTGACAGCGGATGGTTTGGAGGAATAAAATATAAGCCCCATGAAAATGATTAAGGGGTTGAGAAATCTTTTGAGTACAAAATGGCCTTTTTGCATTTTATCTTTTGGCTTAAGGGGGAAAGAATTATTTGGGTGGTTAAAGAAAGGATTCTTACCGAGTGCTGGAAAACATCCTCCACTGAAAGAAATATCATCAATAGCAATGGAGTCATCTGGTCCCTCGGCCTCAAGTGTCCCTTGAATGACAACCTGCATGATGTTTAACAGTAAGTTAGGAGGAAATTCCATTCATGTTGTCTCACATACATAAAAGGAAAAAATTATACCTGCATGCTGCAGACACCCAGAAGTTGTTACATTACATGAACTAACAGTCTAATCACAAAAGAATATACACTGTAGAGTTTCCACTTGAAATAAAAGCAGCTCAGGTCATACAAAAAAATTCTCAGTGGATTAATAGCCTGGCTTTTAATCACTATTGTGGTTTTTGTCACCATGGATAAACACCCTAACCATGCTTCCAGGTCAAAAGCTAAGTTGACTATAACCAAAAGGTGCATGCACACCACAAAAAATGTATTCCTTTCAGAGGAACTAAGTAAATTAGGGTCATGGTGGTTAAGAGATAGAAAAGACTTATCGGATTATCAAGTCCCTCCTTACACCAGGGCCTGGGAATAGTAAGTGTGCTCTTTTTTCATTTTCAAAGTTTACCAGGCAGAGATCTGGAGCAGTGTCCAGGCAGGACATTTAATGCCATTCCAGCCAGCAAACTTTTTATCAAAAGAAGGGCCCAAGACTGCAGCTTGGGAAGCAAAAATTATCACCTCTTCATCACTAATGCCTCAAAGGAGGTCTTCTCTCATCAGTTCTACTGTATCATTGGAGCTATGCATAGATGTCTTGCATTTCTGTTAGTGACTTAGGGCTAGATTGTGACCCTGCTTATAATGGCCACTCAGGAGCATAAGGGGAATAAGACCACACAAGCACACTTCCCCTGTGCAGCCTTTCCGCATCCTGGCCTCAGGCAAGTAGGAAGAGCAGGGACTGCATATCCAGTACCCCTTCTCCAGACAGGTCAGTAGAGAGTGGTTGGAGAGGGGTAGGGAATGGGTAGAACCTAGGCTTCGCTGCCTCACCACCATGAGGGGGCCAGTGCAGCTGAACTGAAATGGTGGTGAAGAAGTAATTTGCTACAGGCAACAGAAGATTGTTTGCCCCCTGGGAGCAAGGTTGAAGTGGAGATAATAGGAATGACAACACTGAATCACTGGGCTACTTATGGTGTGCCCCTTACAGAGAGCTAGATCTAAAAGTGCAATCTAGCCTGACTATTCAGTGTCAAGTTGATAATACCAAAATCAACAAACTTCCCAACATTAGCTTTAAAGTTCAGGGATAGACCTGCAAAGCCACATTTTGTAACTTATTTATGTCAGAGATTGTTCTGGAATACTCGCTAGTGGAGAATATAACATTTTGGGGTAATACCACACAGCATTTCATTCCTGAACCATAGATAGGGCTATTATATTTATTCCTTGCCTTGCTCCAGGGAAACAATGTTAACTACCGTATAGTCATGCTAACGCTTTTTTTGGCTACATCTGAACTATGTTGGCAATGTTAGTGTGTAAAAGTAAGTGACCTGTGTACAACAAAGCTAGTTATACACATATGCAAAGCTGAATCTACAACTGAATATAGCTGAATTTGCCAAAACTACATTGAATTAGCCATGTCGTGTATATCCCATCCTCTGCAGTACAGTGGAGAGTAGAATAACTAGTGACCATTTTCCCTTATGAATACTACAGAAAATCCACAGCTAGCCAAAACATGGAGCAGCTGCCTCTTCAGAAATAACAGTGTTGTTCAGATGCAGTGACATCTTGTGCGTTTGTGTGACAGCTGGCCAAAAACAAACATTCAAATGGAACAATTTTCTGTTAGAACATGTAGATTCATAAAAATCTATTTGTTTCTCAGGAACACATCTATATTGACAACATTTTCTATGGGAGAAAGTAACTTTCTCATTTCATTAATGTCAAGCTGTTTCATTTTGATAATATCAAAACATTATTTCATTTTGTTTTGAATTTTATAGAAATATTAGTTTAATATTCTATATAATTGTTTTGACTTAAATGTTATTGAAATTCTGATATTGTTTATTTTATATGATATTATAATGTTTCAGTATTATCAAAATGCAGTGAATGTTTTAATTTCATTGTTTCATTCCAATCTGTAATGAAAAAAACTTTGAAATGTCAGAATTTCTCATGACACAGAAATTCCACTTCTGACCATCTCTCATTTATACATATCATTCAAAGAAGTTTAAATATATCATGTAAAGCTTTAGTGAGTTATGTCACCACTAGAACCACAAGATGTAGTAATTATAGTAATATATTCAAATTTTCCATTTTTATTTATATACTATATGGTTTTAAATATGCCTCCAAAAATACTATTCTGCACAGGATCATAACTTGGAAAATAAAACAAACATATGAATTTAAAAATTTACAAATAAGATAAATGTTTGACCATTTCAAAATTAGTATTGTGTATGTGGTTGAATTTAACTGGTTATTCAATACACTCACTTTTTAAAAATTTAAAGCACTGATCTGATTTAACCTCCCTAACTTAGCAGAGATGGGGAGAATTCTCATGATTTGGGTAATAATAGAGAAGTAATGTCTTGTTTTGGGTTTAGCAAATATCAGAGGTGGTTTCAGAATCATATTCTACAGAACTAACATATGGAATACTATTTAGTGTTGTGCTACCGCTAGCCCCCCTAAACACCCACTCACAGAATTTGTGACTAATAAAAAAAAAAACAGAGTGTGCATGTCCTCACACATACATAAGGGGATACTTTTAAATGTACCTACTGAGTTCTTTCTATAGCAGTTGACCCTGTTGACACTTGATGATTAACACCTTTGGGGCCATATCCACTAGTACACTCTGACTGTTTTGCATCAGCAAGGCAAAGCGGCCATAAAGCTGTTTTAACTGCCTGGCCAAGCTGGGTTTACAACTTCTTTATATCGCTGGAGTTGCACAAAATACCTGACGTGTACTGGTTAATCTAGTCCTTATTTTTTTTAAAAACATGACAGATGCCTCCTCTGGGGAAATAGGTAATCTAAGCGGACTCTGATATAGTGAACACTGGATATTTTGATAGGAAATAGAAGCTCTGTATATTGAACACAGGCAATATGAAAGAAAGCTATTGCGGAAAGAAGAAAAACCTGGTTGAGAGTTCAGCTGTCTAAGGAGGCGGTCTGTATACTTCCTTGGTAGTTTGACTGCAAGCTTCCTCGCACAGAATCTTTTGAAGAATACTCTTAATACAGTGCAAGATGTTACAAGAACTTCACCTCCCTGCAGCCTAGCCAGGCAAAAGGTTAGCGGTAGATCACCAATATTTATTGTACATCACTGTACTTTAATAGCAGCCTTGCTGATTAGTATAATTAAAAGGTTCCCATGAGGTCAAATATGTCCCAAATTCCTACGAACCTTTTAAAGATGTACTGTTTTCATACAGTGAATGGGATTATTTTAGATTGCTATATATTACTCTGACATGTTTGAACACATTGCTGCATTATAAAGCACAAGAATGGAAAAATAGACACTGAACAACATTGTTTATAAATAGCAGCATCGGCAAATTTTTGTTTGTGGGGCTTCTTTACATGTACATTTCCTGCATATTTCCTTCCCTTTGCCTTCTTTTCACTATTCTGAAACAAAAATGATATACTATTTGTCCAACATTTGATACTGGCTTGGGACATTTGGGGAACTTGTCTCATCTATATAAAACTGAGGAAAGAAAAGAAAAAAAACCACTACTGAATATGTACTAGTGAAGGACTTGATCCAATTGACCTCAGAAGGAGTAGGTTCAATGCCATAACTTTAAACCTTTCTATTCGAAGAGTGCAAAGTCTATATTTTTCTCTCTCAAAACTTGCCTTCGTTTCCTACTCCATGAGGAAAAGGATAGTGCTAAATGGTTACTTCACATCTTCAGTTACTGTTTTGCTTTTTAAAAATGTTATAACAGTCTTCCTCAACACAAATGGCAAAAACTGTATTCCCCTTTCAATTCATTTAACTTAATAGCAACTGAACTGATTCCCCTGGAATTTTGAACAACACATATTTACCTATTCCCTGAGACCAAGCTTGGAAACAGTCAGCCCAAAAGGCCAAGGAAGTCATTCTGATGGAAAGACTTTGTTAAGTTTAGCAATAGAGTTTGCTGCCATAAACACATCAAAGCATCTCACTGCTAGACCTATTATTGCTAACTACAGAGTAGTGCCAGTGGTCACCAGGATGTAGGCATTACAATGTCTAAGATTATGACACTCTCTTTTTCTCTG
This sequence comes from Emydura macquarii macquarii, assembly GCF_026122565.2. Lineage (NCBI taxonomy): Eukaryota > Metazoa > Chordata > Testudines > Chelidae > Emydura > Emydura macquarii. The sequence continues at coordinate 38,859,952 of NW_027132559.1, read as the reverse complement.
ACTGGCAGTTCTGGTCTGTATGGCTGGACCCTGTGCACATGCTGACTCCCAATGAAGTCAGTCTTCGCATGCAAGCAAGTCTTCTGTGCAGTCGAACTGCAGGAATATGCCGTAAGACATCAAACACAGAAGCAATCACAATACAGGACTGAATCACAGGGACAGCAATTATCTTCCCAATCACATTTATTACCTCACAAAAACTGATGTTATTTAATATGAAGGTCTTGCAGCATAAAGTAACTATGGAAAAAACCCTGAGTGAAGAGTTCTGCTAGGCAAAGGATGTGCTGAGTTTATTCTATGATGGGCAGCTTAAAGTGGTGCAGATCTCAATATAACAAAACTCCCTGTAGCTGGCAATAAGCCAATATGGCTACTGACTATTTCACAATGGTTATTTTCTACCTTTCATTTTTGCATGAGTTCAGTGCTCCTGAAAAATGCCAGCTTGACAGCCCTGGAGACCGAAATCCTCTAAGCATCCACAGGACAGGTTCAGAAAGACATATTCACTGCAAGACTACTGACAAGATTCTGACAATATGTTTCCCCTTGGAATTGGAGGGAACACTTCCAAGGATGAGAGGGTACTTCCGTGCTGGAGCTAGCCCACTGGGGGCTAAGCAGGAATATTTTTCTCCACCCCACCCACCGACTACCAAAACAGGCAAGCTCATGTGATAAAATGTAATAGGGAGCCCCTTTGAGCTGCATGGGGCCCTAAGAAATTGTTTAGTCTGCTTATGCCTAGTGCCAGGTCTGCTGATAGCTCAGGCTTGGTCTACACTTACCTCAGCGATTCGGCGACAGTCAACGGGAGTTATGCAAAGTACACAAAGAACTCGTGTAACTCCCAACGACTTCTGTGCTTCTCTTCTGCGCGCCATCTTCACTGCACTGGGCTGACAGGAACTGTGTTCCCGTCGACGCAGCGCTACGCCACTTGAGGAGGTGGTTTTAGTACGTCGACTTCTGGATCGACTGAGCAAGTCTCCACTGACTGCTCAGTCAATCCAGATAAGTCGATCTGACGGCAGCGACTTTGCTGCTGTCAGTGTAGACATAGCCTCAGTGTCAGTGCCTACTCAGATCTTTGGCCACTCTAATAAGAGTATAAACAGTGATATTTCAACAGTAGTAATGATCTGTTTTATAAGGTGAACACCTGTTCTCAAGGAATTGGACTGTGAACATCAGCTCATTTCAGAATGGCCTCTGAACAGGCAGCAGAAGGTTAAAATTTTTGCTAACCACTAAACTGGTTATGATTAGAGGGGAAAAGATTCCATATTCTATTAACAATTCCTTGAGCTATCCAGTTCCCCTCCCTGTCCTCTTTGTAACAGCGCTTAATATATCTGAAAACTTCTCAGGTCCCCTCTCAGTCTTCTTTTCTCAAGACTGAACATACTCACTTTTTTTTAACCTTTCTTTATAGGTCAACTTTTCTAAACCTTTTATCATTTTTGTTGTTCTTCTCTGGACTCTCTCCGGTTTATCATAAGAACATAAGTACGGCCATGCTGGGTCAGACCAATGGTCCATCTAGACCAAAATCCTGTCTTCTGACAGTGGCCAGTGCCAGATGCTTCAGAGGGAATGAATAGTGCAGGTAATCATCAATAGATCCATCCTGTCAGTTCTGTCCCAGGCTCTGGCAAACAGCAATCCCTGCCTATCCTGGCTAACAGCCACAGATGGACCTATCCTTCATGAACTTACCCAGTTCTTTTTTGAACCCTGTTACAATCTTGGCCTTCACAATATCCTCTGGCAGGAGTTCCACAGGTTGACTATGCGTTGTGTGAGGAAATATTTCCTTTTGTTCGTTTTAAACCTGCTGCCTATTATTTCATTTGGTGACCTCCAGTTCTTGTGGTATGAGGAGTAAATAACACTTCCTTTTTTTACTTTTTCCTGTTATAATAGTGATTGTTCTTTATAACATTTGAGCACATTTTAAGTGGGTTTCAGTTTTAGCTTCCACATCACCACAAGATAAGATCAAACAATAATAAATTATATTGGTCTTGAATAGCTAAAATTGTATCTATCCCTCCTTCAATTTACATTTTCCAGATCTAAGATAATTTTTATATTTTTCTTCACACATACTATACTATATCTATACTAATCTCCCCATTATAAACATACATCACAGCAATTTACAAACCTCAAACCTGTCAGTGCTATTGATTGTGATCACATTTGTTCTCCATTGGTTTTGTAGCCCTCCTGCTTCTTGCCAGATGTTTTTAAAAGTACCATCAGAATGTGTTTGGAGTCCAACCATCAACATTCCCCTCATTTGACCAATCCAATAGTAAAACGTAATCTAGGACAAAGAAAAGGTCTGATTATTCCAGCAAATCACACTGACCAAGAATATAATGAAAGGAAGATGTAGCCAAATACCTGGCACATGTATTTGCGATCAGTAGGGAGGAAAACTCTGCTCCTTAAAGTTGCAGGAGATGAGCCCACTTCAGAGGAAAATGAGAGGAAATAGGCTATTAAAAAAAAAGAGTAAGAATAAAAAAAAAGTTTAAGAACCCATGGTTTTCTAATAAATCTGTAGAACATACCAGAAAAATTACATTATTCTGTAATTAGAAAAGCTAACTGAATGGAAACAACAAATAAATACATTACACAGAGGAGATTTATTTTTAAGAGGACTTTTTCCAGGATATTTTTTTATATATAAAAGAATGAAAGTTTTGTATTCTACTCACTGATTAATGTGAGGGCCTGGGCCTTATTAACTGTACACTATGCAAACCCTGCTCTGTAAACATAATTAATAATTCCCTCGTGGGCTTTTTGATGGTGCACATTACTATAGTACCTGAATGCTAAATATTACTTAATTTAATTTTCACTACACCCTTTTGAGCACCATCCATCCTGTCCATTGAATGAGGCAGGAATCCTATGGAAAAAATTGTTGTAATTAAAGACTGTATCATCAGGCATATGCACAATTGGGACAAATTAAGGTTGCACAGATAAAAGTTAGGAAATGTCAGAATTAAGGTTGAGGGCATGACTTTGCAACTTTAACATGTTCTTTTAACATAGTTTATTTTTGTTTACAATTTTCTAGGTTTTTAAAAATGCAAATCGAAAAATCAGAAATTCCATGGACCAGCCCTAGTCAGTAGGTTTTACAAGTATTTGCTGTCAAAGAAGAGGAAGAGAGAGACTCAGGGATCTTGGATTGCATTAAACTGGAGGTGAGGGTGCTCTAGTGAGTACAGACTTTTTTGCCCATTCCTCCCCTTTTCCTCCCTACCCCTGGTCCACCCAAGCATGTCACCTTCTTCTCAATCCCGTTCAACCTATCCCCAACCCAGTCCTGTCTTCCCCTGGCTCCTCATACCAGTTACATTCGCCTCACCTAGCCTGTCCCAGCCTCCTTGCCCAGCTAGTTCTAGTCTCTCCTCCCTTGCTCCCAGTTCCTCCCCCCCAGTTCCCAGTCCTAACATCCCCCCACCTTACCTCCCAGTTTCCCTCTCCGCCTCCCCCTGACAACCTCCAGTTAGTGGCAGTGTCCTCCCACCACCAAGATCCTTGCCCCAATCTACTTCCCTCCAACCCCCATCAGGCTCTTGTCCCCTTTGCATGTGAATCAGGTATGCTTTCTGAGCCCAGCAGGAGGCGTCCATTGGCAGCACAGAGGACACCATCTTCCTGCTCTCAGTTCCCCTGCCTGGCTCCACCTGCAGCAGCACAGAGCCGCAACTTTAGGGAAAGCCCAGCACAGTCCTGGGATGGAGCATGCCCAGTGCAGATGGAATCTTTGGGCAATCTAGCTGTAAAGCTCTAGCAAAAATCACACTGAGCATGTGCAAACTGATTTTTCAGTGGCTCAGTAACTGATAAATTTGGGCAGATTTTCATGGAGATGTCACAAGGTACATCCTGACACAAAGGCCACCTCCCACCCCCCAGCCATGTTTGAAAATCCTGCTCCAAAGCACGGGGGAATTGAGCAACTCAAAGAAAAGATCACCAGAATTTTTTTTAACATGAGCAAAACAATCTATTTTTCTCTAGACTTGTTCTCAGAAATGGCTGGGCCATTTTGGTGAAAATTTTTCATAAATGTTCAGCCTGAGAAAGACACCCAACATGATAAGTTTCAGCCCAAACTGTTTAAGACTGGCAAAGTTATAAGCAACTGAAAACAGGGTCTTATAATGGGAAGTGTTAGGCAACCTTAATAGGAAGTGTTACCAGGCCTCTGGTAATAGAGCCGACGGTCAATGGGAGTCCTTCCATTCATTTCAATGGGCTTTTGGATCAAGCCATAAGTGAGGTTCACCCAGCACTTGTGTATAACTCTTTCCTTAAGTATATTCCAGAAAACTGCTTCCAACCTCAGTAATAAAATGGGATGTTAGTTTAAGGTCACACAGAAAGCAGATTTTTGGAAAGCCACTATATATGTATTTGCCATTGTCTTCCATAAATTTTTATTTTGCTCTCTTAAAGCATCAGAGGCAGAGAAAGTAAGGATGACACCTTTGAAGCCTCAGACTCCAGTAATCACTGTTTTCCTATCGGTTTAATTACAAATATTTCTTCTTTCCTTTCATACCATTCATTTTGCAGGTCTTTTAGACTACCTATTTTGACATGAACAGATTATGATTTTTTCAAATGATCCATATCTCACTTCTAGCTACTGTGCACTGAGCTTGTGCTGACTTTAAACACTGATACATCACTCTTCTTTAAATCCCACCTGATTTTCCAAAATAGCTCATATATTAATCAAGGAATCAATCCGTTTATAAGTATACAATGTCAGAGGACAGCCCAGATTAACTCAGAAAAAAAAAATTGATCAAAAAGTTTAAGTCATGATTATCAAATGGATTTCCTATTTCATGAATGAGTGAAATTGCCTGTAGCCTGCAAAGCTTAGATTTATTGCTACAATTCAAGATCCTTAAGGAAATGGTGCTCAGGAATATGCTTAGTATATGTATATCAAGTGGAACCTCTGTGTTTGTGCTCCAATGCAACCTTTGCTAAAATGATGGTTTAATGTGTGCCCAATTGGAACTATACAGGCATTGCCCTTATTAGAGGCAGTGTGGAAGTGCATCACACTACTGGTGCTCCCAAAGTAACTGGCCTCATCACAAATACAATATTTCCAGAAGCACAAGTGCCTTTGAAAGATGACAACATGTACTTCTCCCAAAGTAGGGCCAGCTCCACTGGCTGGTGCAAGGCAGTGACCCCGCTTTTATCCATCTTTGATACCCCAAAGCAGGTGGTAGGGATATCAAGTGCAGCACCTGGAGCTAGATTTATGGAGTTCTTGCTCTTCCCAAACATGAGGTTTGCAGCTATGCTAAATCCTGCATATGGGCGCACAAGGAGGGAGCAAGGAAAATCTCATACATCTTCTTTTCCCCTCGTTTTTCTCCCTCAAATTCCTATAAGGCCACTTAAATTGCAGTCCTCTAACTGTTGCATGCACATGGTGTGATTGATAGGCTGGGTAGAGAGTGAGAGGATGCTCCATCACTAGGAGAAACCATATGGGCTTCAATGTGAACATTTTAGAGAAAAAAAATGATGTCCCCACAGAAGCAAAGCACATTAAATACATACAATAGGAGATTTCTTTCTAATCCCTAGATATTTATCAACTGCATTAAACCACCATCCAGATTTAGCATCCCTCCATACAACTGGGAATTCACTAATTAAGAGGATCCAGGACTGGAATAACAGCTTAGATTAACTCTAAAGTATATATCATAATTGGGAGTCCCCAAATGGTATGTTACATTTTGTGAGTGTATAGGAATGTATAGTTAGATCTTGGAAAAATATTTGTCAGCTGTGAGGCAGTTCCCTCTTTAAAAGCTGAGTATATCCCCAGTAAAGTCTGCTCTGCCTAAGTCATTATCTGACTTAAAAATTATTCTTATACGTCTCGTTGCCTAGAGGTTATATCCACACAAGCATACAAAACATTAGATGGTGCACTGTCATGGATGTATACTGCGAAATTTAAACAGCATCTGCCTACAAGCTTTGGACTTAACTGTGCTTGACCCTTGAGTCAAGAAGCCTTTCCACTCACACTCTAGGAGGTAGGGAGACAGGTGCAGTCATAGTCCTTGCATTCACCCGATCATAAGGACAACTCAAGTATACCAAGACTGTAGAAACAACAGACGAAGAGGGGGTAGAACTGTGGTCTGGCTACACTCTATTGCCCACTGGAGCTCTTCCCTCACATTAAAAGGGCATGCTATAGCCTGTCAAAGGGCATAGGAATGGCCATACTCTTTGCATTCCAACCGTCTGTGTGTCTCGCAGGGCTTCCATGGAGCTCCAGCTGGAGCAGCCCACTTCCTCCCCAAATTGAACTGTGACTTGATGATGCAATTGAGCCCTAAGCCTGATTCTAGTTAATTCTACCAGACTTTCACTTTAATGAACTTTTAAAGTCAGTCGATTAAAAACCAGCTCTATCTAAATACAGTGCATCTAAAAGTAACAAAACACGATCAGGTTTCACTTCCTGAACATTTTACAGTGTTAAATCACAGTTTAAGGAGTTGTTTATAAAGCACATTAAAAAATACTACAATAAGGTAGAGTAAAAGGGTCTTAGTATGTACACCTGGGGCATTAAAATATGGTCATTACTTTCTCTATTAACAAAATTTCACAGAGTAGTAACAGCCAGGAAGAGACAAAGTTAATGCTAAGGGGGTCCTAGTAAATGATTATGTAAATCTTTGTAGGAATAAACGCTTCACGGTGAACTTTGATCTTATACTACTATGAATTACTTACTATGATGGCAAGAATTGTTCCCCTTATTAGTGTGCCCTGGGACTCACTTCTCATTATACAAATGCTTTTTCCAGTGTCTGTGCAGTAACCATAGTAAAACAAATTACAAAGTAAATGCAGGTTAAATCACCAAGGGGAGAAAGGCCACAAGCCTCAAAAGTTACCGTAAGCAGATAAACGTTCAAATCCCCTAAACAATCAGAACCAACATCTACAGAAAATGAGAAGACTACAGTTTGGTCCCTCTTCTTAGATTAACAACTAAAACAGCAATAAGAGGGCCGGATTCTATTCTCATTTATGTGAGTATACAGTGGATCATCTGGATTGTAATGCAATCAGCATGCTCAGAATGCAATTATTCAAGCTTTGCAGTGTTTGGCCAAAGTTGTGGCTTGGGTGGTAGGGGATTAGCAGATGTAGCTTAATTTGGATATGGGAGAGATGATGCTGGTTGGCCAGGTAAAACAACTGGAAGAAATTGCACAGGTGATCTCTGTCCTACTAATTGAAGAGCTCTGTCCACCTTTTGTTACTTAGAATTGCAACTGATGGATCCTATTAAATTTTCAGCTGATTCTGAATGTCTAGATAGGTTAGCCATGCTTTATTCTTATTGTTTGGCAAGGTAGTTGTAATCTTCTCTTTTAGATGTAGGCCCCGCCACAGTTATCCAGGCTTTTGCCATCTCCAGATAAGATTGCTATGTAGTGCTGTCCATGAGGCTTTCACTTTAAGACTCTTTGGAAACTTCTTCTGTTGCAGAATTCTGCTTCCTGCGCAGAATATACTATATTTTTACTGCATACCCAATGCTATTTTTCAATTAATTTCTGGGTTTTTTTTGTTGTGGGTTTTTGTTTTGTTTTGTTTTTTGGGGGGGAGGCAGGGGATCTCTCTCTTTTTGATAAATGCAATGAAAGAGCTAAAAGTTATTAATTATTATTATAAAGATAAAACACTTCACGATTAGGTCCTTGAAATAAAAACCAGGTCTATCAACATGGTGCCTGACATTAGCTGGGGTGTTTGAGCCAACAGCTACACATCCCAATACTTACGCAAATAGGGCTTATTTTAAAAAATGCTGAGCTCCCACTGCTTCCTTTGAGAAATCAAGCCAGTAGTTCTTACTCATGTCTTGAACAGTTCCATTGACCTAATGAGACTGCACACATGATTCAGAGTTTCTGGACTGAGTGTTGGGTTTCTAGTGTCTTAGTGGAGGACCCTCCACTATGAAATTAGAGCTTGTTGAAAAGTGGTAAAGATTTTTCATGAAAAAAAGTTTGACATTTTAAAAAAAATTTCATTCTGCAGGTTTCAAAAAGGAAGAGATTTTTTTTCAATTATTCACTTTTACGTCACCAATTCAAATATGGCCGAAGGCAGTAGTGGCCATATGTAGTATTGATATCATGTTCTGAAAACTATTTTGGCCTATGAAAAATGAGTTGATGGTATTACTTGGTTTGTAGTTCTCCACTCCCACTACAAGTGAAATCTCTGTTGCCCCTACAATGTACACATACTCCAATATCCTTTCTTAATGTTGGTTTCAGACATGTTTTAAATACTATAATAATGTCACCATGTGTGGACCGAGTGGTTTGCCAGGCCCCAAATATTGGCTATTTCCATCAGGAAGAGAAAATGATGATAGAGTTGTGTATTTCTTGGGTGCAATACTGTTTATTTACAAAGATATATATATAAAGTCCTGTTTCTCTGAACAGAGAGGGATCAAAAAACAGAATGCAGTTGCCAAGCCTGTCTTTCCAGCCAGCACTCCATACAAGAAACTGTCTCGCTTGGTTTTCCCGCAGGGCTACACTGTAAGTGCTTCTTTTGCTGTCTCCTGGTTTTTTACTACTCTGCTCACTTTCTGGCTGCTTCTGACACAAAGGCATACACACAGCTGCATCAAGTAATCCCCAGATCCTGCCTTTGCATTCAGTCTACTCCATGGGCAGCAATTTCCATTGTTTCAGCTATCACTAAATAAAGGGAAATTTAATTGTTCCCTCATTTAGCCTGAATGAAAGATGGCTAGCATCCCTCAGCTTCAGTTAGGCTTATGATTGCCTATAGATCAAAGACAGGCTTGCTAGGAGCCATCCAGCCTCCAGCACAGCAGTATGAATATCAGAAGAATAGGCCTGCACTTTCAGAAAATGCATGCAATTGTGGTTATTGCACAACCTAGTGACTAATTATATAACTAATTGCGCATTTGGAAAGGCAAAATAGGCATACACTTTTGCCCATGATTGACCTAACATTTCAGAAACAATGTGATGATAAACTATCAACTAACCATCCCTAGACACAAAAGATTCTACCTCACACAACATAATTGCAAACCTTTTGTTGTTGTTGCTGAATGCAATTCATCCAACAAGACATGAGTATTTTTAAGTTGGTGAAATCCAATGGGTGGGAGTGCACATAGATATGGTTGGTACTTTTTAAAAATATAGGGGACTCTTACCAGTTTTATTGCCATTGTGGTCAGAGTGTGGAGCTCTCATGCAGGTCAGGCCATTTCTCCTAGTCCATCCAATCTGTAAATCCCCATCATGTATCATATTGCACAGGTCAGTTTCAAAATCACATGTTTCATAGGAGGAACCTAATCAAAGAGGGCTGATTTTAGAAACTGTATGCAGTAAAAGTTTGACTCATTGAGCAAATATATAATACAACTATAACTGGAGAAATAGATACAAATGAATGTATAAAATGTTAGTTATTACTTACAAAGCACCCAGAACTATCCTAAAGTGCCTTCCAGAACAAATAAGAAAGACTATCTAAATTGTAGCTCAGATACAATGAGTAAGAGCAATAAACAATGCAATGGGAATAATAGGAAGAGGAGGATGCAGGTTGAAAAATGAAAGTCAATGTCTATCTCCTGGAGGATCTCATGTCCTGTTTTACTACTGCAGATATAATGCAGGCTCTTTTCCCACAACGTATAAGGTCCCATATGTGCATTTTCACCTATCTATATAAATGTACAGGAAACTGTGCAGGCTAGCAAAATACTTTGTATGCATAAAATTGTTCTTAAGAGATACTACAAACATCATCAAGTTACCATTTACTTCAAATGCTTCAGTACACACTGTTATTCCCGTCAGCACTGGGCTTCCTCATGCAATAATGAAGAATAAATACCAGGAAATAGCCATTTAGCTCAAATATTTTTATCTCCACTGTTCACGTCATTGTATTGAACCCCGTATTTTCAGCAACATGGTTATAGCATCTACAAGTATAGTATAAACCCAATCCCGGAGATCGCCAAAGGCCTAATCCTGCAAGTTACTGACTGCTTACTGAGTGGGTGTCACTGCATCAATGGACGGATAAGGCATTCAGCACTTTCCAGATGACATTCAGCACCTTTCCTGAATTGGCACTAAATTAGACTAATGCTCACTTCATCAGTTGGAGCACCTGTTTGATGGGGCCAGGAGCACTAGAGACACCTGGGGGAAGAAGGCAGGTCTCAACTAGGAGCACGTAGGACAGTGCTCCATGTGATCCCTCCCCCCACATTTCCACCTTCCGTTCTCTTTCGCCATATGTTCAAGAGGAAGGGGCTATTTCTTTCTCTTTCCCCCTTTCCTTCTGCCTGGCATGGGGAACAGGGGAGACGTATATTTCATTCAGACACCAGAGCTTGCCCCACCCATCACTGCTGCCATTGGGCAGTGGGGGGGTTGGGTGACTGTCTCTCACCTGGACAAGCAGGAGGGGGAAGTGATTACTGCTATTTACCGCTGGGGCAAGTAGCCATTTCACAGTCTCTGTTTCAACAGCAGCCAGCAAGGCTACAAAATGAGAGAAGCAGAGCAGCAATTGGGAAGGGTCAATGCCAGAGCAGGAGATCAGTACCTGGCAGCCTAGGGGAACCCAGTTGCTCTAAGCAACCCCAGCAGTGCCCGCTTCGGAGGTTCTGAGGATGGAGGCTGCCAAGGCGCGCTCTCTCTCTCTCATAAAATGGCTGTGGCTGCTGAAAAACTTCCAGCTCCAGGACCTAGCCACTGTGAATTGGGACCAGATGCTTCAGAGGATGCAGAAAGGCTGCCTTACAACCTGCTTCAGTTGGTTAGTCTATGGTATGGTGGGGAGGAATAGGTGGAGGCAGTCCTGGCCCCTCTGCAGTGGGGGATCCCCATTTGGTGGTCATGCCTCTGGGAATTATTACCTCTGTCTGGGCAGTTCAGAACAAAAGGCCATTGGGGGAGAGATTTCCACAAAGATTCCATGGCCCCATACCCACTGCTGGAGCGGCTGGGGCTGTCTCTGACACCATAGGTGAATCCACCCCAGGTTTAGAAGGGGACAGTTCTGTTCTCCAGCCCTCTGCCCTCCAGCACCAACAGGATTCCCAATTGTTATTGATCCTGCTGTCTGCTTGCTATGATGTCCCTCCTTCAATCCTGCAGTGAACATAAGGCGGGGAGGGTGGAGAAGGAGCTCTGATAGCAAAAAAACGTTATTAAATCAGACTTCAGACTGCTGCCTTTGCACTCTTCTGACTTTAGTCTGTTAGGGTTTTAATTCAAGGGGCAATTTTACTTGGACAAATTTATACCAGTGGGATGCTCCATTTCCTGCACAGCCTTTGAAAAGTTAGTTCTGTTTAGAATCAGTGCTGGTCCGGTATAATCTGGACTTAGACAAGTCACCCATTATCTTGGTGATTTTCTTTTTGTAGGAAGAACAGGGACAGACACAGGCCAGGAGACTGGGAGTACCATTAGCAGGGGAAAACATGAAAGGCTCTGGTACCTGGGAAATCAAATTGGACAGTGGAGTGGGTGTTTCTCATCACCCTTTAGAAAAATTGGCAACATTGTGAGAACTATTATTCACCATACTGGCAGCCAATTAAGCATGCCTCTGACAGCTGCAGGTCACCATAGGCCCTCTAAATTTTGCATGCAGGGTTATGGCTCCTGGAAGCAACTTTAATATATCCTAGCAGCAGTCACAACTGGTATTACCAGGCCTCATCACTAAATTTGGTTGATCAAGGAAATGAGAGGACCTAGAAGTTTGGGGTATGTTTTTATCAGAAGACAATGGAGTATCATTTTGGCATGCAGAGTGATTGCTGGATGTGGACTTGCAGATCCACTCAGACACTGGTGGTGGCATTGGCTTCCCAGTTTACGTCCGCTCTGACATTGATCTCCTATAGTATCCCCTGGGGATGTGATGGGGCCCTGTACTCTCCTAGCCTGCAGTACTCAGAGTCAGCATGGTCCAGTTGTGGGAAACTCAGCCCTCTGGCGGAGTCCTGTGAGATCTACCCCTTCTGGGACTATCAAAGGTCCATAAAAAGAAAACCAACAAGCTGACAAGCACCCCCACCGGGCTTCCTTTCCTTCAAGGGGCCTCTCACAGGCTGTAGTCTAGCCCAATGGCCAAAGGTGAGCCACTAGCAATAGTACCAGACTACTTGTTCAGACTCTGGCCTACCTCCCCTTCATGCAGGTTGTGGTCATAGGAGCAATCCCTATTCGCAGCCACAGTATCCTCCAAGAGCAGAGGACTGAAAGTCTCTTATCTATGCAGGGCTGCTGCTAAGTCAGCTGAGCTTCTCCCAGCCCTGCCATGTCTTGTAGGTGTGGCAGGGCAGGGCTGCTTGAGCTCACAGTGGTTGATTAATCCTCGCCTGACCAGTGCGGGGTCTATATACTCCATCACAGCTTCCATCTCTGTGCTCAGAGATGGCTGGATCATCCAGGGAATCACCAAGGACATCATATTGTTGGGGGTTTTCCTCTATCCTAGTGTCCATCACTGTTTGGGGTAACAGATTCCAGGATAAATGAGTTCATTTCCAGAGTGAAAACACATATTCCAAGATCAGAAGGGACCATTATGATCATCTAGTCTGACCTGTCCCTGGTGTTAATAATGACATGATCGATACTCTGTCTCGCATTCAGATTTTGGGAATTAGCAACACAGGCTAAAAGGACTCAACAGCGATGCTTCATACCATGCACTGATAGCATTCGGGTTAGGGTGATACTCCATTGCCCCATTGACATTCCAAATTTACAAAGCAGGATTCCCAGAGCTTACAGGTTCAGGGTGTGACAGGTTTACCTCTCATATGGCCCATTCCAGCACTGCAGATAATTCAGTTAGTTGTAGAGTTAGTTCATCAAGGCCTGGTTTCATCTACAATTGCAAGTCAAGAACAGATGTTTCCTTTTGAGCAAAGGGATTCCCCATCTCTGCAGTGGGTGTTTAGCTTGTAGATTACCAGAAGGTTGGCCATGTTCAAGGGAACCTTGGGCAGGCTGCAGAAAACTAGTCATTATTCAGATAAGGAATTTAGTTCTTACATTCCCCAAGTTTGCAATCATGTCAGTAAAGCCATACCACTTATGGAAGTCTTCCTGGAGGCCTTTTTGAGGGCTTTTAGTGTGGAGGACATAGTTTCTGGTTCAGAGAGCAATGAGTCTGGCAAAGTGTTGCCATAGGAATCTTGCACTGGGATCAAGGAAAAGGCATCCTGACATTGTCATTTAAAAGCAGACCAGCTTTGTCATGATATCAAAATTGTGCTAAATGAAACTGGTGAAAAAGGTACTTGCCCCATGAAGGTATTAAACGCAGTCATCCCTTTGGCTTCAGGGCCATTATTTATTCATAGAAGTGGAGGTTTTGTTAACAGGTTTTCAGTTCACAGCAATGTTGAAGAAAGAAATCAAGTTCCAAAGGATTTCAACTCTCATTCATTTAGAATACAGGCAGCTACACTGGCTGCAATGTTGGGAAAGGGAGCAGACAAGATACAAGCTACTGGGCACTAGCACTCAGAGAGTTTTAGATCTTATAATTGCCTCCCCCAGGAAATAATAGTTCCAACTGGACTTTCACCATTAAATATGTTTTTTCCTGTTCTGTTTCAGGATGAAATGGAAGGGAACCACCTTTGGATATCTGGATATGTGGGCACAGTATTATTTATTGGGCCTGTAAAGAGGCCTCTGGCCAACATCTGGCTCTCAGCTAGATGTTCTCTTATGACTGCCTGCGGTATTAGGGAAGGAGGGGGAAGGTCATAGGACCATCTAGTACCCCTCATCCATTCTAGGGCAGGCTGTTTTCATTCCTTGCAAATGATCATTATTCAAGTAGGGGAGAATGATTTAGGCAGAGGAAAAGGGCTTAGTTTGGTCATTTGAATAGATGAAATGTGGATGACATCCATCTTCCTTGAAATAGTCTTGATCTGGTCAGAGATACTTCTAAGACAAGTTTGGTGAGGAGTCGCCAGACATGCCAAGATCAACCAGGCCAAAAAAGAAGTGAAGTGGTAAATTGGTAAGTATTTGAAAGTGACAAAGGGGTTTTGTGACTTCCCATACGGGAATTAAATTTAACAACCCTCCCCAAACTATTTAGAGAGAATGGAGTACATCTATCCAACACAGGGTAGGATATTTTCTTAGAGGATCTCAAGCAATAAGTGAATTCCTCTCTAGCTGCCTGATGCAGAGGGAGGGGGGCAAGAGGTACCCAAGCTGATTGGAACTCATTGCAGGACAGAACAGCAGAGTGGCTGATCTGATAAAGAGTATGATTTCAGGTCCCTTTAATGCAGTGGGATTCTTGGGTATTGGTCCCCAGTATGACAGTGCATAGTGAGGGGGTATCTCCCACATTTCACGCAGCATGCGGCTCAACTCATCTTGCCTCTCCTACTTACAGCACAGAGGAAGGGAGTGGATCAGTCAGGGTCCCAGGGTGGTTTTCATACCCAACCTCAGATTTGTAGAAACTAGGGTCACTGGTGCCAGTTTTGGTCCACCCTGGAACAACCCTACTGGGTAATTTGGGGGTGGTTACCAAAATTGGGTAATAATTGTAAATAGCTGCATTCTCTGCATTCAACAATACAATGGTATATCTTTTTCTCTGCGTCCACATCAATGCAACATAATACAGTTATGAGGTGCAAAAGAGGGAGCAGACAGCACTGGTTTAGGCCTTAGATTAGCTGAGCCAGCAGCTAATTTTTTGCGGCTGTTTGTTAATGGACTACATCTTTCAGTGGCTGAAAAGCCTGTCAATGGTTCATCACAAACACTGCTGGAGCATAGTTGACTCATTATATGAAATAAACTGAATCATACTCAATCTGATGTCAGGAGATTTGCCATGGCTGAAAAAACAAATTAAAAAGTCAAAAAGTTAGAATAAGAAGCACAGTTCTTTTGTTTTAAATTTAAACTCTTGATCACTCATGATTATTTTTTAAAAGATTGGTTCTATTTATTTTCACAGAACATCTAACTTTATAATTGTCCAATGTAATTTGCTGGAAGATAAATTTGCACAGATAAAGTTACTGCTTGGGGGGGCGAAGAGGAAGAGGAAGAAATGTGTGGGTTGTTCTAGACACATTTCTCCTCAGTGTTTGTTTTGCAGTATTATAAACAAAGCAAAGTCTTTAAATCCCTATCTAAACTTTAAAAAAAAAATCCATCAATCTCAGAGAAATAAACTACAGTCCAAGTTCAACTGTGTCTATTTAATTTTAATAATCCTTCCTAGAAATATGAGACATTGCATCACACTGTTAAAGAATTTTTGATAATAAGATACTATCTCAACAAAGAAAGAGTTCCAATGAAAAGAGAGTGTGTGTATTTTTAAAAGCTCCTTGAGTGCTTTTGGAGAGTTAAAAGTTTAGCCAACACACATACTCTGTGTGTGTATGTGTGTTATATATATATAAATAGTTTTTCAGAGGTCTGTCTTGGGAATGCAATATTTTTTTTAAAAAAAGAGCAGTTTATGATTTTTCTCCTAGTGAATATTTTGCAATAGAAGATCACAGCTTAAAGGTGATTCTAAATACAAATTATATACATACATACACACACACTTTATTCCACTCCTCAAGTGCAATAGCAAAGCACAAAAACAGTTCATATGTGAAAGAGAAAAGATGAGACCAAAATGATGATAAAGGTATAACATTTGAGGCTCCCATCCTACAATCTGATCCATGCAAATAAGACCCTTGCTCCCAAATGGACACCAGATGAAACCAGTGGAACTCCACCTGGGCACAGGGGTCTACCCATTCACATTAGTTTTCCGTCCTAAGCAAAAGACTAGCTCAAACAAAAACACTGAATTTAAACAGCACCAATTGTCAGTGGGCAATGGCAAGAGTAGGTTTCAAAATCAGAGTCCAGAACTGGATCTGAATTTTATGATTAACATGGAATAATTATGTTCACATGAACAGCTAGTAAAAAAGAGCTATTCTGAGCTGTTTCTCTGTGTAGACAAGCCCCAAGTGTCAAAGTCCCTTTGTGCAGTTTAGCTTAGTCCACACAAAGGCACTTTTCGTGTAGAATAAGCTTCAGCTCTGACAGCTAGTGAGGAATAAGTATTGTACTTATAATTCACACACTAATTTTGTGACAGCTTCCCCATGTAGACAAATCTGATCTGAATTCTCAGATGCAGAAGTCCCCAAACTCTGGAGATTGGGTGTTTGAAATCTAGATTTCCAGTTTTGTGGCTCTCCCATCTCTAATTTAAATTCAAGTCTATTTCCTCTTTAGATCTGTTCCCTGAGATAGAATTTTGATAGAAGAGTCTTTTGGGATCTTTTATTCTTTCTCCTGTTTTCACACAAATGATTTCCCTGTAGCACAATTATGCACATGGCTCAACACAAGTGTGTAAAGAACTGCCATAGAAATTAATAAAAAATGTGTATTTTCTTGTACATTCTGCCAATGTGGCAGAGAGTGTATTTCAGTGACCTATCTGCATGGAGGAAATATTCCTCTGTAGAGGAAACCATAGCCAAGAACTATACATACTACACACTCAAACTGAGCTTTTCATATATAGCTGGACATAACATACAAACAACCCTCGTCTTCAACTGTTGTATTGAAACTTGCCGAGTTACATGCACGACACTACATGAATGAGGGGATTCAGTGGGCTTAATTTTCTGCCTGGTAATTCATAATCCTATCTACTGTAGCATATGATACTGCGTACAAAATGCTTAACCTTTGGTTGGTGGAACAGGAAGACAAGTGGGTTATGTCTGCAAGTTACTCGTTTTTAAACTTGTAACCTACTAACATGAATATTTGTTTTCTGGAGGTATTGCCATGAGGGAGTCTCTGTGGGAGAAACTGGAGACATTTAAATTAAAAAAAAAAAAAAATCACAAAGTTCAGGAAATCCAAACTCCTCCTTGTGCTCCAGGAATAGAGTCCTCAGAGAATAGGACTCTGTTGCGCTGGGCATTGTTGTATGATAACATTTGCAATGTAGCTTAATGTTATCGTAAAGGTAAATTTCAGCTGTGAATTCAGTTCAATGAGCGAATTTGCATCCAGCTTGAGTGGGTTCAGATTGTCTGGATGGCCCTCTTAGGGCTAGTTGACCAGAGCCATATTCAGAAACTATGACATCTAAAGTTATTAACCCAGAGCTGTAAGTTCATAACTTTTTTTGGGTGGGATCCCAAAAAATGTATTTGTTTGCTCACTTAGTCCTTGTGTGAGCTCTGTCTGTGTTACTTTGAGCACTATTCCCATACCAAAACAAAACAAACATTATTGAACTGTCATGGGCTTACAACAAAGATTTTCCCCAAAATTCTTTCACCAAATGTTTAGAGAAGATCTGAATTACAGGAAAAAAGTTTGTATCTGCCTAATATTTAACAAATTTTGACTCTAATAAGCATTTGTGAATTAAAGGAGAGCAGGGTCAGGAGGGAGGGAGTTCTTATCTAGTGGCATACTTTGCATAAGAAAAATCCATTAAAGACATACAGATTTGGATAGAAGTTTAAATTAGAGTAGATAATATTTGGGCAAAAGAAAAAAAAAATTGATGAAGTAAAAAGCTACAATTCCATGAAATTTTATCCAAAATGAAATTGTGCCCTTCTGTTTACTGCTATTTAAAAATACAGCTATCAAACTGTACTACCAACAAAACAACTTTGCATCACTTCTGATGAAGCCCACCAAGAGTTACTTACATTGTTTTTCATCACTGCTGTCTTCACACTGGTTGGTGAAATTATACACTTCCTCTGGTGGAACAGAAGATCCATTACCACTTTGAAAGTCATCTCCTATGGATGGCTGAACAATTACAAGAGTGAGGCAACACCAGAAACAAAAGAAGCTGACTTCGTTCATTGGATACGATACCATACACTCTTCCACTCTAAAACAAACTATTGCAGCAATCTAGTACTGGCCAAGAAGTGTCCATAAAAAGCCATGGCTACACATGTTGCTTTAAAAACTTTATTTTCTAGATTTGCATGTGTTTAGTGTTTAATACTCTAACTAAATATGACCTGTGTTGGGCAGTTACTTTTTATCCGTATATAGGTGTGTCCTTAGAAAATATTTAACTGAATGGCACCACTTTATGACTAACAGGCTTGTTTTGTTGCATTACTATGCAAGCCAAGTGTATATCATTAACTCATTGATTGGAAGTATTGCCTAATGACTGGCAAAGATTTCAGATAAGTAAACAACATAGATACACATAGTATAATCTGACTGTTACCAATATTCCTGAAGGAATATTCCTTTTCTTTAAATAATCCGGCAGCAATGCTTAAGTATCAGTAATTTATGAAGAGCATTATGTATGAGCTGAAGTGATGTGGCAAATCAATTCAGCATTGATTTTAATACCAAAGTGATGACAAGTGACTGACCTATGGAGGATGAGATGGATCACTTGATGATTACCCGTTCTATTCATTCCCTCTGAAGCATCTGGCATTGGCCACTGTCAGAAGACAGGACACTGGGTTAGCTGGACCATTGGTTTGACCCAGTATGGCTGTTCTTATGTCCTTATCATGCAGTTACCTAAAGCTTGCATACCACCATTATGGGCTCAAATGACGGATGCCAATTTAACTACTTTGCAGTTGTTTTGTTTTGGGTCTTCTCTCTGTTTATGAACTATTTATAATTTGTGCAAATGTACTGGATATTCACAGGTATTCTCCAGATAGTTCATTTGAAAAAAATGTTAACCTATAGGTTGTTGCACTTACTGTTCATTTTGGCTGCTTACTATTCATGACATATATTTGGTTACCTTAGCCAAGTGACATTATTTTGCCCACTGACAGAATGAATTCATCTTTTTAAAGCAAGAAAACTAATACTCATGATGACTTGTGCAGAAGGATGTAGGGTATTAACTGCATTCAGGCTCTGTGAACATTTTCACAAATACCTAGAATATATTGGAATATTTGCTAACAGTGAATATGACCCACAAATAGCAACAAACCAAGCTGATCACTCATCCCTGTAAGGAGCAGGCTCAAGAGCAGGGATGAATGGAGATTAAGGTTAGCTGTGGCTCCTAGTGCTGTCCTGTGGAGCTGGGCAGCTGCTTGGGGAAGGGAAGAAAGTATGCTGCACTTTATAAAGTAGTGCAGTAGTGTGTATGCTGCCCCAGGGGCAGTGCAGTTCTGCATTACCCCAAACAGTGGGTTGGGCTTATAAATGACACAAATGAGCCATGTCTATATCAACTCAAGCAACAAATGTGGATAAAATGATATTCAGCTTTACCAATGGAAGAAGTCCAATTAATCCTGCTGCTGTTAGTAGATTTGCTCCCATAGTTCACTCCTATGGTAGTCACCAAGCTTACAAATTAAAATTCAGGTCATTCATAGCCAAAGCAAAATTGCCTTAATACATTCTAGAGCCCTTGAACAATACTACTGATTAAAGAGAGTCAACGCCTCAATCTGTGTGAAGTTTTAACATAGGGGTAGTGATATCAGGTTTGGTGGTGGGGCAGAAGTTCAGTCACTTGGAGAGCACAGATAATTCAGCTCCAGTTAGGGGTATTCTCACCTCATAAAAAGAGCTCTGTGTAAGCTTGAAAATTTGTCTCTCTCACCACCAGGAGTTGGTCCAATAAAAGATATTACCTCATCCACCTTGTTTCTAAGTTTTTACATACACATTCATTGTTATATGGACCACCCTCCTGCCCACTGGTGACCAAACTACATCCCTGTGGTGATGTTTATGTGGAATTTTGTATATGGAAAAGTAAGAATAGGAAAAAAGTTAATGCAGTTTTTTTGGAGTTGGGGGGAAGGGGATTATGTGATCTAGCACCTAGAAACAAGGAGAACCAGAAACACAGGACCAGCCAGCAGCCGTGATCCAATAGCAGTGCTCTGCAGACTCTAGTTTGGTAACTTCTTTACCAGTCATTCTCACCTCAAAAATAAAGACCTAGCTGAACAATTAGTAAAGTAATGGGATGGCCTTCAGATTGCTGTGTCCCAAGAGGTTTATAATATTCAATATGAACATTTCTTTTTCTTATTATTTAAGCTCAGTTGCTAAACCATAAGGTGTGCTGTCACTAGAAATGCCTACTAAAAATAGCTGTAACATACAATATGCGGTCTTAAGTATTCATCATTTGGGTGAGTAATGTAGTTGTATAATGTATTCAACATAATTCAGCATAACAACCTGACATCTTAAATGACAAAATGCCAGGGGATTTTGTTCTACCAAAAGACAAAATTATTTTCACATTGAAAATGTTTTACCACTTCACAAGTCATTTCCGCCCCCCCAAATGGGCAACCAGAGCAGACCAGGATGACTGAATATTATATTCCCCCTGATGGCCACCAACCAGCGGTCATAATAATATATCTAGTTTTCAACAAACTGATAAAACAAAGCAAGACCCCAAGATGTTTGTCATCATAACCTAGATATAATGTTACTGTCTGAACAACCATGTCAGTGCCCCTCAATGACCTCGCACTTTTGGAACTCGCTCTTTGAAAAGGCCCACAAAGTTAAGTGTACAGTGTATCAAATCTGTGGGTTTGTCTACCTGAAGTGTTAGTCTGGAATTTACACCTCTCTAATGCAGAATGCACCAACATGTTGTACACTAACTGGCCCATAAGGACCCTGCTGGCATGCACCAGAAGGCCCCTAGTGTGCATTAGTCTCATTTCAAACAATACTACATTAACACATGCTATTTCACACTAGAATTTACACCTTTCTAGTGCAGAGTAATGCACCATGTACACAAGCCCATAAATCATAACCATGGGAGAGGGACTGGCTAGGGATTTGGGATCTTTTCAAATCTGGCCCAGATCTCTCTAAAGGAGGGAATACAATTCTGTTTCTGTGAAATGAGTGGGTGTTATCAGTGGTCAAGTGCCCACACCACTGAAAATGCCATCACCAGTGACAATTCCATTTGGCCCTTGTAGTCTCACTGGAACTGTCACGGAAACTGAACTTCATTCCCTTCTTTAGAGATGGTCTCTCCATACCAGCACTGAGACATTAGCTTATCTCTGTTCGGAAGCTTGTGCGGTTCAAGCACATGCAATACCTGCTCTGTGGCTATTTAGAGAACTTCAACCACAAAGCCTAACAAGACTGGAATTTTGGACCTTTCCTGAGAATTAAAAAAAAAAATTATTTTTTTAAAATTAACATAAAATTATGTCTCAACAAGAGCTTCTTAATCTAGAGCAGTGGTTCCCAACCTCTGGCCTGGGGACCAAAAGTGGCCCGCAGGGTCTTTCAAAGTGGCCTGCCACTCCCCTCCCGCTGGCTGCAGAAGGGAGCTGCTGCCTAAAGACTCAGGCAGAGCGTGTTGCTGTAGGGCTACAAGACCTGTTCAGGCTCCTTGCTGCAGCCAAAGGTTGGGAGATCAGCGCTCCCCTCCCCCTCGCTGGAGCAGGGAGCACAGCAAAGCACTCAGCCTAGGTCCTTAGGCGCTGGGTCCCTGCTGGTGCCGGAGGGAGGGAAGCACTGATCTCCTATCTCCCTGGCTGCAGAAGGGAGCCACTGCCTAGGGACCCAGGTGGAGCACATGGGGCTAAAGGACGCGTGCAGTTTCCCTGCTGCAGCCAGGGGGCTGATACTAAGAGATCAGCAAGGAAGCACCTTCCTCACTGAACTCCTTCCATCTGGCTGCAGTTGGGGGGGGGAGGGGGGGGGAGAACGGCAGGCAGAGCAGCCAAGACCCACCATGCATGAGGAGGGGCAGGACTCTAAAAATCAGTGCCCTCCAGTTTGTCACCCACCGTGACATAGCTGCCAGGCCATGTGCTTCAGTGTGTAGTGACAGTCACTCATCTACACTAGTGCTTTGTCTGTGAGTGTGCGACATACTGTGAGTACTTTGTAGGTGTAAAATAGTGAATGTAAGAATGAGCACAGTAGCATCAAAATGTTTACTTTAACTATGTAGCGATTTGTAATCTTTAATGATGTATACGTCAATACATTTTTTTGAGTTGATAGACTGGTGGCCATTCAGGGTTGTAAAAATGATATTTGTGGCCCTCGAGCCAAAAAGGTTGGGAACCACTGCTCTAGAGTCACAGGCCTACTTGACAGCACCCAACACCTGGATACTTTAAGGGGAATTGTAGAATCAATGTCCATTTAGAAATGCTAATGATATCTGTGGCAAACTTTACAAGTCTGATGTTCTGTCCTTACCTTTAATAATTAAGTATTTATTACACTGACTGCAAATTAAAATCAGTAAGTGACATTGTTCATCCTACTTAGGGCTCTGACATTTGGAATCATTTTAAGGAAGATCTTCAAGAATATGTGACAGCTTATATAGCATAGATATAAGTCTGCTATATGTTATCTATCCTCTAGCGATACAAATCGCTGCAACCAGGAATATCAGAACCATATTTTCATAAATGTAAGAAATCTTTCCTTGGGGAACAAAGTATAGTGCTAAAATTTTAGACATCGCCTGAAGGCAAACAGCTATATGGATGCAAATTTGTATTGTTGTAATGATGGAAATCCAGCACTGGAGGTAGATATTCCTTATTATAATTAAGTTTGAAATCTGCCTGAAGGCAGTTTCCAGTTGCTCTGGTCCAGACCCATACAATTTGTCATTCACCCTCTGTGATCATAGCAGTTGATGTGTTTCCTTTTAACACTCTGCCTCCAGGCAGTACATCTAACTGTAGGACATATTTATCTTTTTTGTAAATAGTTGAGTGATTTAATAGTAGTAAATGAACTTGAGGGTTTATTAAAATATGCATCAGCCCTTCATGTTGAATAATAGCCAAATTCTCAAAAAGGATTAGAAATTCAGATACACCACAAAAAGCTCAGGTTCTTAGCCATACTTTTCAACTATTTTGCTTTTCAGACCTCCCCCACCCCCAATCACCGCAAAGTATCTGATTTGATGCCATCTTTCCATTTTTCCCCACCGTTCCCTCCCCCCAAGGACCCATCCTCCTCCCTCTGTGATCATCAAAAATGTTTCCATACTATTTCCAAAACCAAGCAGCCACTCAAACTCATAACTACCTGTCTCAAACAAAGCTTTGAGCTCATAACTACCTTTTAAACCATGTCTCCCCTCAGCCAACTGTATCTGTTGGTGCTACTTTCTAGGTTGTCTTCCTCCCCTGCTGAATGCAATCCACTCAAGAAAAGTTTTGTAAGCATCAGGGAAAGCATGTGCAGAAGGATGTGTACATTTTCATTTATTTTAATCTCATCCCTTTTATGAAAAAAGGTTCATATTAGGTAAGAAAACAGCAAGCAGCAACAATCAGAGATCAGTCATAATTTATCAGAACCAGTTCAGTAGAACTACTTGAACATTTTCCATTAATATATGATGAAGAAAAGTGGGTTTTTTTATTCAAATAGAAGTTTCAGTGAAAAATGTCCTTAAAATGGTCCTTTTTTTAGGTCTTTTGCCAAAGTTTTTTGCTTCAGGCCTTTTAGTTTTGATGATGAAAGTCTGAAAAATTGCTAACAAGTCTTTTGACAAAAATGAAAAAAAATATTGTTTTTGAAGTTTGTAGGTGTGAAAATTCTCACCATCAGCTCTACAAACTCAGCCATCCCTATCTCTGACATAGCAAAAAAAGAACACATATTTTGCCACAGCTCTGAGAATGTGCACAACGAGAGAATAAGTCATTCTGAAAGTGTAGCCTTATAAAGAAGGAGCTGCAAAAGGGCAAAGAAAGTACTGCACTGCAAAATCCCTGGATGTAGAAAAACATAAATGGAGACCAGGAAAATGAGGGCTAAGGGGGTGTAAAGGAATGGGCCATCCCTACATGCCCATGTGGCCCTGCTTTAATCATCCCCAATTGGGGCAGCAGTGGGTTCACTCTAACAGCCCGGAGCAAGGAGAAGCCATCACAAACTAACAAAATAGCGTACAAGATTTCAGGGCAGGAGCAATTACAACTAACAGCTCGGAAGGTCCTTCTCATCTCCGGAGCCTGATTCAGAGCTCCCAAACATAAAGGTCACAAAGCATAATGTGAGTCAGGTTAGGCGAGGCTCCCACAGCCTGCGAGAGAAACCACCACCCACTGCAGCCAGCATGGCTTCTACTCCCCTCTCTTTCCCAACTTTCTGTTCCTGTTTAAACAGCCCAATCCTAGGCCAAGGCAGGGCCTCCCTGATAACACCCCAGGCTGTCCTTGCCATAGGTTCCAGCCTGTCCCTTAGGTGATGTCTACACAGCAGCTGGGGGAGGTTTAATTCCCAGCATGGGTAAACATATACATGCTACCTCTGCTCAAGCTAGCACTGAAAAATAGCAGTGTGGCTATGGCACCATGGGCAGCAGCTTGGGCTAGCTACAGTCCTGCCTGCCCCACTGGGTTTATACTTGGGCTGCTCGCCCATGCCGCCGCCACCACCTGTGCCACCACAGTCACACTGCTTTAAGGGGCAATATACTCCTTCACAGGGGGGTGAGAAGGAGATTGGAGCCCTGCAAAGGAAACAGGTGGGGACCCAGAAGGAAGAGGGGCTGGAGGAAGAGTCCTTGAAGGAAACAGAAATATTTTGCCTTGAAACTAGAAACAAAGATAAGAACAAGCTGTGTGAGCAGAGCAAGTGAACCAAGGAAAACTCATTATGACCTTGTCTGTATGAAGAAGTTATATTGTTTAACTGAAAATGGTTATTAACCCCTGCCATCAGTGTGAGGGACTCTTGCTTGTGCTTGGTTGACTGTCAGCCCCCTAACACCAGCAGCCTGTTAGCCTAGAGGAGAGTGCTTGAACAACAATGCCAACCCTAACTTGGCCTTGCAGGTTAAAAATAGGTGCACCCGAGTCCGCATTTCCCTTTGAAGTTTTCTCCTGTGATGTCCAGCCCCTGATGCTAGCCACTCACAGAAATATCAGGTCTGCTGGACCAGAATATACACCAGCTTGTACGATTCAGCTCAGGATCAGCACTTTGCTTAACACCACAGCACTGAGGTATAGTCTTGTTTTCACTACGACTAAATATAGATCAAAGGCTAGAGATTCAGGAGATAGTGAGTAAGGATATTGGAAACAAATGGTTCCCTTTCAAACAAAATCCATAACATGTTTTCCAGAGACTAAACACAACTATCACGTTAAAAGCCTGTCTAAAGAAGTTTCTCTCACCCAAAAATTTTTTCAGCATTTTCAAGCTTAGGGCACCCCTACCCAGAGGAGCCCTAACCCAAGATCTAAATCCCCTACCCACAGGAACACAAACCCTAGCTCCAAGTCCCATACCCATAGGAACCCTAACCCTTGGCTGAGAGACCATTTTCAGGAATGTAAACACACAGTTCATTTACTTCCATTAGGTTCAGAATGGCAGGGGAAGTCTTCTTGGCCTCCCACATATACCCCCAAAGTTTATTGCCAGTACTCAGACATGATAGCCACCCATGACTTGTTTTTCTTCACATTTCTTTATTAATATTAGACCTTTTTATGAAAATAGGCATTCATTGTATTAGCTTACAATGCTTAATTTACATTCTAACAGAGAGAAATACATTTCTTACCTTTGGTGTGGACAAAAAAAAAAATCTGTTTTTCACCTCTGCCTAGATACAGACTTTAACAACATTTTCAGTATATATGCACATAATTCTTTACATAATATTGTTGTGAAATATATGTATGGACTCTATTGACTAGTGTGACCCTGACTTACATTGTAGCTTACCAAAAATGACATGTGAGGTATTAAATGAATGTACGACAATCCAGATCTCCCCTTGTTACAGGGTCAGCACCCACCTCTCATGTGCACCGCCCTTGACTGATTGTTTCTTCAGCAGGTCTTCAGTGACTCAGCCCTCCAGTTGACTCAGATTGTCTATAGGTGGAACAAAAAATCCAAACCCTTTCCAGGGTATAGAGTTTTTACTGCCCCCACCAAGGCTTCCTCCCAGGAGACATGGCCCTCATGTAACAGTCCAAAAGGGGCCCATTGTGGTACCCTCAGTTCATCTGTCCTTTTTGGCAGCCCTCCCTGGGTTCAGTCTCTAATCAGACCAACAGGGCCCATCACGGTACCCTTGCTTGGTCTGGCTAGGCTTTGGGCTCAGTCCTTGCTCAGTCCCACAGCCAACCAGGAGCTCCTTCTTCACTCCCCCAGTCTTTAGCAGCCTTCCCTTGACTCAGTCCTGCCTTCGCTGAGCTCCTACTCAGTGTTCCCTCTTCTAGCTTCAGGCAGCAACTAACTGCTTTGTTGCTGCTGCTTGCTTTTATATGGCCTTCCTGGCTCCTGATTGGCTGCTCTAGCAGCCTCTGATTAGCTGCTTCTCCTGCAGCTACTCTAGACTACCTGAAGGATTTCTCCTCTGCTCTTTCTGAGGCAGGGTGAGGCAGGGCCTCCAGCAGGGGGCCTTTGGACCTAATCCACCCAGTCACATCCTGTAACTCCCTTCCAGTTGGCATTAAAGATACTTGGGTCTCAAGTTTCAAACCAATTTAGTTAGACCAGTGTAAAAGGCCTCTATGGACAATCTTATTTTGGTTTAAAGTAGGCTTAGCTTCAATCAATTCCTAATTCATTTAAACTAAATAAAAATAAGCCTTCTTTAAAACAAATTGAGAGTGTCCTGTTACCAGATTTACCCATCATCTTGGGTATGCTCATTTATTAGGGTTACTTTCCCTGAGGGGGGGAGGTTGTAATTCTATTAATGTACTGCTTGTGTCACTTATGTTTTCATACGGAGCTTTACTTCTCCCTTCTGCAAGTCCCCTCCCAATGGAGCTACCCCGCAGGACCTAAGTTTCCCAGGACTGGGTTCCTCCAGCTCCAGACTCAAATAAAACACAAACACAAATACACACACACACACACACACACACACACACACACACATTAACAGAGCACATCTGAGTGAACTGGGTCAAAACAGCACTTTCAAGCTGCCACCCTTATATGCCACAGGTTCAGCATGTCGCTATCCCCACTTTCACTCTACAATTATTCTGGTAGTAACTCCCTTAATGTGCAAACCCCACAGGATTTTTGGGCGTTACAGGGATCTATGGCTTAGGTAAGAGAAGCATTGCTGCAGAGCAAGATAGGGAAGCCCAGAACACAAAGGAGTAAATTAAGTTTGGAGAGAGTTTGGCAACCAGCTTGATTATAAAAGTTATTTTATTGCGAGGTATATAAAACTTACGATACTAATAGTACAACGAGAGAAAAAACAACCAAACAGTGTCCAAGTTTAGAAAGTTATACCTGGACTAAGAAAGAGAGAGAGCAAAAAAGAGAGAGCGAGATCAAATTTGGTCTGAAGGAATAAGTGGGAAGAGAAGAGAGAGTGTGTTAGGGTCTCACCACTCTGCGCAGCTTGAATTGGTCAAAGGTTCCCAGGAGACAGGCTGTTCAGCTTAGGGTCCGGAGCGCTTGAGATAGGCAGACCCCCCAACATGATTAGTCAGGAAAAGGTGAAGTCCCAATAGAACAAATGCAGCTTTTGGATCCAGGCATCAGAACAGAGGTTTGAACTTGGGCAGGGCCTTTTGTAGGGAAGAAACAATGGTTCAAGGGAGAACACTAGGTTTGTTTATGGGTAAACAATGAATCAAGGGAGTATACCAGAATTATTTTGTTTACGCTGGACAATAGGAACTGATCATTCCTGGCTATGGACAGTGTTCCTTCCAGGGAGCTCACAATGCAATCAGGCATATTCAGTGTTTTGGATATCAATAAAAGATCTATGACTAGAATTGGTCTGATAACTGCTGAGCTGGCTGTGTGTAGGTGTGGGTTCATTAACATGTGGAGCAGAGATCACCCATCATGCCGTGCTTCCCTGCTTCGCTGATCCCAGAGTTCAGTGCGGTCCCTGCCTTGAAGCTTGGTTCTCCATTCGGTATGCTAATAGAGATGTTTCCTTGTTCCATCTTCGATGTACATAAGACTTTCTTTTGTCCATTCGATGTGCTAATCGAGATGCCTCCTGCTTACATCTTTGATGTAGATGAGGCTAGGGGAGTTGCATTAATCCTGTCACCCTTGTTCAGAGGGGTTTAGGTGAGTCCCCCACTGCCTTTTCATTGCTTTTGGTAAATCTGTCTCTGATCAGTTCTGGTTCAAGCAGAGGCTGGGCGGGCGAAGTTTCAGGTGAGTCAGACAGTAGGGGTTTTGTGCCCTGGTTCCCCAAGAACACAGAGCTGACAGGTAACAGTCCATGAAGTCTTTTCCACTGGCTTAACTGAAGCAGTTTAAAAATCATACTTTAACTTAAACTGGTACAACCTTTTTGCATAGACAAGTCCTATTGTCAAGAGATCCCACACTCAAAGATCCAAACAGGCTTTGACATGAGTAGAGGAAAATGCATATTATACCTATTTTTCGTGTTACAAGATGTAAAACAATCAATTTATGCAGCAGTACATCTTATTCTTAGTAATTCTCATGAAATTTCTATGGATCCAGATACTGCCATTGAGTTAAACAGAAAAAGGAATGTAAACCTGTAACATCAGCTTCAGCATCTGAAAACAATATTAGGAATCTGCTGGCAGCACAGTTTCCTTGCTGGGCAAATTCTTCCCCAAGGGGAAATGTGGTTACAGCTTCTAAGGATTGAAAATTTCATTAAATTTAATATGACCCTTGATTGCTAAGGCTACAGTGCCATCAGATTAAAAAGTATCATAGCAGCAGTGTATATCCCTTTAATACACAATCCCATTTGGCTTTATGCTTATCATTCAATTTTTATAAACATCATGAACTTTAATATATGTCACCTTCCAAGTATGCTTACACAAGAACAATTTTATCTTGTAGCTAAAAAAATAAAAAACCACCAGAATAAATTATGTATCCCAAATTTCACAATTACTGAAATCAGAAGGTGTCGAGGTCGATATCCCAGAAATGTATTATGAATATGATTGTATAAAATCTGGAGAAATCAATTGCCAAATTCAAACTGAACTATTTTAATGAAAAAAACAAGCAGACGTAGTAACCCTTGACTTTATCTATATTTAATGAGTATTGACAGACTTCTTTATTTTTATGTGGAAGGCAATTATTGCACACCATCTGCTCCTAGTTAAATGGAACTAATTCAATTGTTAGATTACAAATGTAAAACACTAAGCTATAAATACACTGGGTTAAAATGGACTCTGGGCAAATATTCCCCACAATTGCTAGTAGGAGCTAACAGAATCGATTTGAAATGGAGTTAAACCAAAACCCAATATATAAACCAGTGCACGACATGGCTTAAACACTAAATTGAAAATTAATGTGCCTTTGTATATTGGTAATTGTAGATGTACTTAGGCGTTGTCAGGGAGTGTCAGCCTTCTCTCAGTGTCAATCTCAGAGGGAGGCCACACCTCCCGGCTGCTACGTCCTGCAGGAACAACTTCTTTCAGAGGGGAGATTAGCAGTTCTTGGGACTCCTTGACCAAACATGACAGTCCCAAGGTCACTGGCCACAGCCCTCAGGTGGAGGGCGGGGGTAGCAGGCAGCCTAGGGCCACAACCTTCAGGCAGGGTGGGGTAAGCAAGCAGTCTGGAGTCCCTGGCCCTCAAGCAGAGTGGGACAAGCGAGCAGTCTATTGCTTCCAGCACAGCAGTTGAGTGGGGATACAGGACTCCTGGCCCAGTGGCGTCTGCCACACCAGAGTGTGTGGCAGAAGTGGGGGAAGTAGGGGGTCGCAGGCCTACCTGACTTCACTGCATCCCAGCCCAGGGCCCTAACAGTGGTGGAGTGCTTCACCACAGGTTGGCGGAGCTCAGGCCGAAATGTGCCAACTGGTGTTCCAGGACGAGCACAGCTGGACCGTGATCAGCTATCCCTGGGCTACTTCCTACCCTGTCCTGAGGTATATTTGAGTCCCAGGGTCATCGTCCTTCACCTCCTCGGGTACATGACCTGTGGTAACCCCAGCAGTTCCTTGGCATCGGGCATCTCCATAGATTCTGGTAGTTCAAGGTCATCGCTAATATGGCAGGTGTCTCCAGCAGGCTCAGGGGCCAGCAGCAAGCAAGATGCATCTGTCTCCCTCGGTGTCTGCTGCTCAACTGAGGTACCAGGCCCGCCTCCTATACTTCTGGTTCTGGTCCCGCCTCTCTGCATCTGGTTTGGTGGGCATGGACTTCCAGGTTCCACCCAGAAGGGGGTGGATGGCCCTCCTTCAGTGTCAATCTCAGAGAGAGGCCACATCTCCCGGTTACAGTAATATAGTAATTGGTAATACGTGAGGTATTATAATTGATATGATGAGCTATGCTGATTTCATACTTAAACATCCACTGACTTCAGAGAGAGAGTTGAAGGTAGTCAGCACCTCATAGGATCAGGTCTTTAGTGCTGCATTGTTTTTTTTAATCCTTGATTTAAGGCATTCAGCACCCTGCAGAATCAGATCCTGTAATTGCAATGACCCTGACATTTGCCATAGATCATCAGCAAAATTGATCCATTAAATTGATACCATACAGTACATGAAACAAGTGTGTGAAGTACCTACAGTTGCAATTATAGCCTTGACATTCAATATGTTTCTTATCTGTTCCAAACAAAAAATAAAAATAAAAAAGCTCAATTTCCTAATGTGCTGCAGGAAATGTTGCAGCCTTAGGATAGCTAGAGAGACAGACAAACCCCTGAACAAATGGTTCCTTGGTAAACTAATGTAACCCCCTTCTATTTCTGGGTTACTTGGTAGCTGGCAAAACTCACCTGTGTGCAAGGGCACCTAAGGTTGTTAACAGCAAATGAGATCCTGAGTATCCCAGTGATTATGTAGGATAGGTGGGAATCCTCTATCCACCCCTCTGCTGCAGTCCTTTTACTTCTAAAGGAATTTAAAATTGGCGGTGCCTCTACCTGGCTGGCCCCTGACACGCTCAATAGCAGGCGTTGGGAGCTTCCAGGACTAAACCTACTCTAATAATTATAATAATCTGAGACATAGGTCTAACTTAACAATTGCAATTATGCAAACTGAACATCCAATATACTTAAATTAGCGTTAACAGACCTTTACTTATCAAATTAAAGAAATATGGCATAACATACTGAAATTAAACATCACTATTATTTTAAATCCACAGGGGCATTGAATAACTCAATTAATAAATATAGTATACAGTAATAAATGAAACTTGTCTAACTGGCATCTACACTGCCACTATTTACCCCACCTCCAGAGTGTACACTCCCCTAGAGTTCAGAACCTTAACCCTTGCCTGCGTGGGTGCGCTTGAAGATCTGAAGAAGGAGACAGCACTCTGTTGGTTCAGTGTACCTGTTCAGCCCAGTTATCAAGTTGGAGATTTGGAGTTGGCCCAACCAAATGTCAGCAGTCCTGCCCTGTTTGAAGGGACTCTCTGACTCTTCTCAGGCCCAGTCAAAGTCTCTCTACAGTGCCCCTTCCTCTACAAGCCCTGCCCCAAACAACAGAGCGGTGGGGGGGACACTCACACCACCTTCACTGGGGCCCACCTCAGTCAGCTCCAGGCACAGTCCCTGCCCTGGCTTGGGCAATGCCACCAACCTCCGAAGCTCCCTGCTTGATCAAACTCCAGCTTTGGGACTCCAGCAGCAGGCAGCAGCAGCTTTGGGACTCTGGCAGCAGGCAGTAACCAGCAGCTTCCATCCTCAGCTGTGCTCCACTCCAGCAGCAAAATGGAGTCCCCCACATGCTTTTCTCTGACTTCCTGGAAGGAGAAGAGTCTTTCTCCTTTTTCCCTAAAGCATCATGGGAGTTGTAGCCTCCTAGGATCTTCCCAACTGTAAAACTCCCAATTAAGTTGCAAGGCCCCTGAAGTACAGGGTGCCTACACTAAATTAAGATTAAATTGAAATTCTCTGATCAAAAGGTGTAGGGACATGCCGTCACCTGAAGTGGATCACCCACAGAGACACCCATCTCGAAGAACCTCAGTTACTGCATAAGGTGAGTAACCTTCTCTTCTGTGTAGGCAGGAAAAAGACAAGATTTAATAGAACTCTTCCATTATGTGAATTTCTGTTTAGGAGTTTTCTTTACATTCTGCCATTTGTGGGGGGCTCCACTAGACCATCATAGATTTCAACTAGGTAACATTGTAATAAAATCCTTAGTAACATAAGAGATGTCCTTATAAGGGGAGTTTAATATTCAGGAGGAGATGGGAAAGACTGATGGAAATAAGAACAAAACCTAAAGAAGGAAATGCAAAACATTAATCTGTCCCTCCATCTATTACATATGCTATAATTCACGTAAAGATTTTATAAATGGAAAAAGGCCTTGAATAATATGATCATCTTGTCCATTTCCCTCTGCCAATGCAAAGTATTGCCTGGGCTCTGCAGGGGAATCACTGAAAGTACAGAATAGACCTTGCTCTCAATTCAAGTGCCTGGAACCAGCATGATCTGCACCAGCCCAGAGAGGCAATTGAAGAGAAAGTCTTGCTGAGTTCCAGGCTGGAGCATATCCAGTGTGAATGGCATCTTCTAGGAATTCAGCTGCTGAGCATGTGAGAACTTCAATTTCCAAAAGCTTATTACTTTACCAAATTGGAGTGGATTTTCACAAAGACAGAGAAATACGCATCTCTGACACAAAAACCAACTCCCTGACAAATTTCAAGGCTCTTTTCCAAAGCATGCAGGCATTAAAGCGCTTAAAAAATAAAAACACACCTGATTTTTCTTTTATCATGAGCAAAACAACATATATTTGCCTAATCTCATTCTCAAAATCAGCTGAACCATTTTGGCTGAAATTAAAAAAAAAAAAAAAAAGTGTCTAATTCAGATACCCCATATGGGAAATTTCAGCCAGAATAGCTAAAGATTGGTAAATTTATAAGGAACAGAAAACAGGGTCCTATAATGGAAAGTGTCAGACCTCCTTAATAATGCATGGTACTACCAGCCCTGCCTATAATATTTTGCCTATAGCTGTTAGAGCATCAAAAATATTTAATATATTTGATATATATTTATGCTGAATAAATAATGTAGCACCTCATTTTAAATATCTATAATTGTTTGCAAGACAATACATGTAGGCTGTAATTTTTAAAATACAGATAAGGCCCTATATATTTTTCATGTGTAGTTCTTATTCCTACTCATTTTCTAGAGGTAAACATTCATTTTTTTCAGTGAAAATGAGCCAAGACATTTTCAAGAAGTTTCTTTTAAATATAAATATCTGTATATATTTTAGTTTTGTGATTCATATAGATGCTGAAAGGACAGCTGATGCATAATATAAGAAGATGCATAATGGGGATTTGTAATAAAAAGCTCCCATTTTATTTACCATTTCTCCAGTTCCAGAAGTTCATTCTTTATTAAACCTCCAAAATCTAAAGGATTTGAGTTGTAACATCAACCCTATTTCTTATGTCAATGTGAAAACAAGTCAGTTGAAATTCATTATGTAAATATGTTACTGATGTAAAATACAGATGACAAATGGCCATTTAGGGATCCCTTAGAACATGTTTTATTGATCAGAGAGATAACTGTTATGTTATAGTTTACGATATGAAAGCCTACTATAGTCAAGAGATGCACTGGAACCCACTCAAACTAATGTGGGGTCCTCCCCTCCTCTGTCACCCCTTCCCCATCACCCCCACTCCCAAAAGTCACTAAATGGAGTTTCATTATAGCAGGAGGACTTTTTGCCTTAAGAACAGTGGCATGACTTTCCTTCATTCCCGGTGTTGGGGATAATGGCAGTAGTGGTGTCTGTGTGGGACGATGGGACAGGACCCTGGGGGTGCAGCTCAGGAAGGTTTTATTCTCAGTAGGGAGCAGATGTAGAAAGAATGGAACCCAGGGATTCTCCCTACAGCCTTCTCCCTGACCTCATCCATATCCTGGAAAAAGAGGAACTGACAACCACCTTGGAATAAAAAGCTGCATTCAAAGGAGATTAGGGCAGTGGACACGGCTTACGGTGAGGGTTCATTATAGTAAATACTCACTGAAATATGCTGAAGCTAAATTGGAGATTTCTGCTCCATTTCCCTATAGCTCCAATACTGGAAACCTGCATAAATCTTTAGGAATCAAGATGCTGAGTCCTTTGCAGGAGTATAGGGAAGAAAAGTGCCACCACATATGGTGTAGTGAACTAATTGATCACAATTTTAAGTTTTCAGGGGCTTCTTGGCTTTACTTGTACACTAGGGGCTCTGTAGGGAAGCCTGCAGTCTGGGTCTAGCAACAGTCGGTTTACAACCAGCCGGGTAAGTGAGTAAGTAAGTGAGTAAGGTGAGGGAGTTATGCCTCTCTGCTTTAGCGAGCAGCTTGCTTTGTCTTTCTCTGTTCTGGGGTTCTTGTGTATTATCATTCTGAATTCTAAGAAATAAAGTAGAGTAATGTTGCAACCTTCCAGACACTCTGTTTTATCTTCTCCTCTGCGTGTATGCTGTGACCGTAACACCCACCACCAAAAGGCATGTTCCTGTTCCAACCTATAGATGGGAACATTAGTAGCTGATCCTCCATGAGACCTCTGCAAGGATTTTCTGTCACTTAATCATGGCCCCAGGGCCCTCAATGGGGTTTTGTTGGGCACAGGGCTCTGCAGTGGTGGATCCAGTTGCAGGAGGGGGACATTAGTAACAAGATGGTTGTTCTTGTAAGTCATCCCATATTGTTTTGGAATCAAGTGTGTCTGTTGTATAGAAACTCTCATTAGAAGTATCAATCAGTCATATCTGCTGCACAAAATCTTGGAAGCCCTCTGCAAATAGGAACACAGAATAGACGTTAATATTATCTCTAGGTCAACATTTACTGTCTCTACTCAGGCAAAATTCCTATCACCTTCTAACTTCATGAACTAGAATTTGGCTTTGAAAATATTTGTAAAATCTTTATGATCACACTTCATCCATTTACACACTTCATTCCATTTATAAACAGTTTATTAGGAGTTGATAGATGATTGATGGAAGTTTAAATATATGGTTAATCAAATGTTATAGATTGCTATAGAATCCAAGAAGTCAATAGATCACATATAACCAAGGCTTGTATGTGACACCTCCTACCTAGTGGCTAGAGCATTGATCTGGGACTAAAATACTTGAGTTTTATTGTTGGTTGTCAGGGCCTATGGTGACCGGATAGCAAGTGTGAAAAATTAGGACAATTTTTTTTTCTTTATTGACCGAGATCTGCAGATGGAAACTAATACCTTGGTCTACAATGCAATAGTCATCCCCACTCTTCTTTATGGGTAACATATCAAACCCTTCTTAAGCTTCTGGAGTGGTACCAACAGTGCTGCCTTAGGAAGATTCTCCATTTCAGATGGGAAGCCCATTGCACCAAGGCCATCGTTCTCTCTGCAGCTAACATCACCAGTGTTGAGGCAAAGATTATGAAACATCAACTTCGCTGGACTGGTCATTGTACACAGATGGCTAATACCCATCTTCCGAAGCAAGTCCTCTTTTCTCAACTTAGTCATGGTAAGAGGAACCATAGGGGTGGAGGAAACGCTACAAGGACACCCTGAAAGTATATCCTAAGAAGAGAGGCATTGACCCTACGAATTGGGAAGAGCTGGCTGGCAATAGACTGCAAGGGCATCACATCATACATCAAGCCTCAGCCCATTTTGAAGAGAATCGCCTTGCTCAAGTGGCTGAGAAACGGCAGAGAAGGAAGGAAAATGTACAGCGTCCTAGCCAGCAGTTGTGCTTGCTCCAAGTAACCACCTGTCACATATATAGAAAAACCTGTAGAGCACAAACTGGACTCCTGAGCCATCTTAAGTCTCATCAGTAACTTCCCCCTGGCAGACATCATCCTCGTATCGAGGGATAGCCAACAATGACTAAATCATTTGTAAATGAAATCTGAATAAAAGGTGTGAGTATCTTGACACAAATAAATAATGTTCACAAACGATATCTTTTAAGCATCTTAATGGAAGGATTCTTTCCAGCTTTGAAATAGGGCTAGATTGAAATGGACGGGTAACCTTTTCCATCAGAAAAAACTCCTTTGAAAGATTCCATAGCCATCAGTGAAGTAATTGTGAACAAGAACTCACTGCGGTACCACCTTGTGCTATAAAGTTCTATTGGAGAAAGCATGCATGTAGCTTGAGAATTGTACAAATAATCAGTATATCTGGAAGAATAACAATGTATGCTCAGCTTACATGATTGAATTGAGAAGTGTATCAATAATCTGGGAAAAAATGTAAAAGGCTCATAGGGTCAACTCCTGCTTTCTTAAACTAGCTTTGCCTAACAGTTTGTTTATGCATGTTAATACAATTCAGTGCTGTGCATTCTGTCCTCCCCTCCCTTCTCAAGTTAATGCAGTGTATTCTCCTTCCCAATGATTACCTTAATAGCTTTTTGAAAAAAGAGTTCATATTTTATGATGAAAAAGTCACCTCCCTCCCCTGTTCACTTTTACCCCTCAGGTTACATGTTAAGTGGAATCATCTCATTGTCCCTTTTCATCTACATTGAGTCACTTGCCTAAGTATGTGAGAAGGGAACTGTCTTGGGCTTTTGCACAGAAAAGATATGGGAGGTCTTTCCCCCCCCCAAAAGTTAACCTATTTCAAGGACTTCCATATAATTGTAAATAACCCCTCCCTTTTGCTGGATAACTCTGGAGTAGCATTATATGCACAATCATTTTGATTTAAATAAAATTAGTCTGGCTTATATATGAAAAATAAACTGCATCAGCTCTGCAACAGTATGTCTCAAAAATGTGTTTGACATTTCTGCAGCCATGCACTGGTATCTGGAATAGAAATCAGGAACAAAAATAGTGCCTATATACAGTAGCCACTTTTCAAGTTAAAAAATGTAATATCTAAGGCCATTTTACTTTTCTTAAAATCAGTATGGATTATTAAGGATTAATTATCAGTAAAAAAATTTCTTATTGATTTTAAATTATTTTATGTTCTACCCTACAAAAAGGAACATAAAATCTGTAAGTGATTAACCATGCTTCATATAGATATTGTTATTTAGCCAGTTTCTGTAATGTCCCTTAATCTCAACATCTAGTGCATTAATGTGGAATGTAATACATTCTCACAGATGCTTACATGTTACTAACCAATAGAACAAGACTTCTCTTCAGTCCATCTCCTCAACTGTGATGTGGCTTTGTTAGGGACACTTTGCTCATCCCGCCATGATCATAGGCAGTACTATGCCAAACCCCTCCTGTGAGTAGCTGGTGTCACTGAAGGGGAGACCTTAGGATTCAAGAGTTACCATAATAGCTCACTGAGGATACTGGCAGCCAGTACAAATTAGAGTGTCTCTGAGGCTCCTCTCACTAACAGTGGTAAAGTCCAACTGGTGCAATCCAGCTCAAATGCAGAGATTTTAAGATACTTTTGTCCTCCTTGGATCCTAGGCTGGCTATTCACACGTCTGGTCTCCCAGTGTCAGAGAAGAAGTGTTAGAGATGTCGTGCTCTACTTTCTGCTGACTGCCTATAGCCCATGCCAAGCTCTGGGTCATCTTATAAAGATAAGGGTGCCCCAGGCAGTCAGAGTGATTTTTTTTTTAATGTATTGGTCCTCTCCACTATGGGGAGAGAAACTACAACAGTCAGCATAAATGTCACAAAAGACCATAGCCCAAAAATGACTTACCAGCCAGCTCCAGCTTTAGGTGTCCTTTCCAGAATCATTCTGGCTAACTTGAACATCTATTGAGGTTCCTGTTTTATCCTGCCACCTTTGCCTCAGGTGATTATCCATTTACTAATTCACTGCGTTTAGTGATTTACTGTGCTTAGAAAGGGTAAAGCTAATCTGGCCCTCTTAAAAAAAAACAAACAAAAAAAAAACCACACACACACATTTTCACAGGGCATTAAGGCAGCTTGAGACTGTTAAAACCTAGGGAAACACCACACCCTCCTTTCCCTCAGCTATGCCACTATCCAGGCAGTGGGTGACATATGAGCTACTATGCTGACGCTGTCACTCTAGAATCTACCTGTACTGGGATGATTCCCCTGTGACCAGTTAAGACACCTTTAGGCTACTTTGGACCCTTAACCCAAGTCAGCAGGCACGGGCCAGCCATGGGTTTTGAATTGCAGCGCAGACATAGCTTCAGGCTGCAGCTGAAGAACAGGGCCTGTTTGTCAAGATTTACACCATCTAATTTTCAGTTCCAAAGCAGAATTCAGTTATTTATATATCAGCTACCATCAGCAGCAATTTTTATTTACAAGTGTGGTCAGACTTCTTTCATACTTTCATTAAATTCAAAAGTTTAAAGTGAATTTAATGGTTATATGTAACATTATTTCAAGTGTGGCAATTGATTTTTTTTTACTTTTCTGACTGATGTAACTTGAGAGGCAGCTGCCATTGACTGGATGTTTCGGATGTCAAAAGGGATGACTAATTTGGGTGACCACATTCCTGCTGTAATGTTAAATTATTTTGATGAAAAATTTAGCAGAAGGTCATCAGAATGTGCAGGAGAAATTTGGGCCTTGAAAGTTTGATAAGTTAGATCAAAGTTTCCCCACAATCAAACATTTAGTGGTGTATCATCCTACTGATGTGTAAGAGAATGAAATTAAAAATATTGTTAATAGTTGTTATGAATAGTGCTGTTAATTGTCTGTCATGTTGCACCCCAGCAGTGGCTGCATTTCAGGGAAGGGTGATGTGATGCCTTTATGTGACATATGAAGCTTTCTTTGACGCTTCTGTCATGTGAAAGGATTACTGACGTTGCTAATGAAAATTACAGTAGTGTAAGAATAGTTCTTTTTAGGATCCCACTGATTCATTAAAAGCTCTTACAGAGGAATTTTGAAGACATTTCTTTAAATATTTAATATCTCAGATTAACTACCACCCCAATATTGCTGTGCTCCCACTTACACATGTGGCAAAATGTTGGGTAAAGGCATTCGGTCACACTAATTGGGTCCAGTGCCCCATAACACATAGAGCTGAGTGTCACCCACATACTGAAGACCATGAAGACATGCCGCCTCATTCTCTCTGCTAAGAGTCTCCCATACACAAGCAGGAACAGAATTCTGTGGCATGCTGACCTTTCAGTATTTTCTATCATCCAAAACTACCCAGTGAGCCCTCCCAACAAGAGAGGAATGGAGCCACCCAAGAGTGATGGATCCATCATTGCCAGAGTCTGTAGCTATATCAAGACCTTGATCAACTTATGGTCAAATAGCAAAAGCAGCTGATTTGTCTTAATGAATCATCATTCATGCTTGACTATTGCCTATCACGCACAGAAGATTATTGACAAATGAATCCAGTGCATTTCACTTGCCATACCAAAGCCTAAAACTGTACCAACACAGTCAAGGAAATCTGAGGAGTTCAATTATTATTAAAATCACTTCAGCATAACCTTTATCAGATGCAAGACTGGAGATCAGATGCTAATTGGGAAAATAATCAACGTCAAGACAAGGTTTCCTGAGTTAACAATCACTTTCTTAAGAAAATTCAGCACCCTGCCCTTAACATTTAAGCCACAATGATTGTCAAATGAATTCTAATTGATTGAATGCCTATTAAAATTCTATTTTGGAAAATAAAATACCAAGACATATCATAGATAAATGACCAGTCATAGATCACTGCTAGAAAAATCACATTTATCATGAATTATTTAAAACTGAAATAGCTCTTCACAGAAGACCTGAATATCTTAATACCAGTTAAGGAGAAAGGTGGGTGGGGAGAAGCAAGTGTTCAAATGGACATTTCATGAGCAGAAAGAAATTACACTTCTGAAGTCCATTAATTTTTTTATAAATGGTAGACATACCCCAGACACTTACAACCTACCCTGAATGTTCAACTGAGGATATTAAAAGCCAATTAATATAGTAGGATTTTCAATTAAGTCTCAGTTACAACATCATAAACAGGACTCTTCATGAGTGTGTGGCCATCCCTCCTTATCAGTCTCTGAGGAAGGCCATACCCCCTCACTGTCGCACCTGTGCAGGCAAGCTCAAAGCAGGGAATCAGCTGTCTCTAGGGCCCTGGCCCTCTGGCAGGGCAGGGCAAATAAACAATCTATGGCCTCAGGCCTACAGGCGGGGCAAGCAGGCAGTCTATGGCTGCTGGCCCTCAGGCAGGGTGGGGCAGTGAATAGCCAGGGACCCAAACCCTCAGGCAGGGCAGGGCATGGCTCCAACCAGTCTAGGGGCTCAGGCAGGGGGTGAGCATCAAACCACAGGCCTCCTTGCCTGGGGGGAGCAGTCTGCCACCCCAGGGGTGGGGTGGCAGGGAGTAGGGGAATCCGGGCCCACCATACTTCACCAGGTCCCAGCCCAGGGCCCTAACAGTGGCTACTTCTTACCCTCCCCACAGGGTGTACCTGCATCCAGGGGTTGTCATCCATCTCCATGGGGTACACCTCCCGTGGTAGTCCCACTAGCTTCTTGGCATCTGGGTTGTGTGACAGCTCTGGTAGGTCGGGCAAGTTCTTGGTGCAGCAGGCGTCCTCTATAGTTTTGTAACGATCTTGAGGATTCATTAAAGACCACACTACTGAATGAGTAAGGAATAGAACTTTAATAACACAGAGAGGAGTGATTCCCACGTGTGCAGCTGGGAGCAGCCATATTAGCTCTGATGTAGGGCACATCTCCCAATTCCCACAACACTATCCCATGCTAGGGAGTGTCTCTAAATCACAATATTCTACAAGCATATCTCTACAACTTTCCCACTGCAGCAGCAGGTGAGAGACATCTTTCTCCAGCAGCTCTGGCCAAAATCAGCTAGAAGGCTCACCTTTTACACTTCCACTTCCTGTCCCCCTCCTCTGCTTCCGGTGTGGCAGGCGTGGCTTTCCTGACTCCATCCACCTGGGGACAGGCAGTGGTCCCTCCTTGTCAGTTTCTGAGGGAGGCCACATCCCCTCACTACAAAGACTTTGAATGACACATCCAGCAAATTCAGCCTTGGCCATTTTGTACCTAAGGTTGCTTTCCTTTGTTTAAAAAAAGAGAAAAAAATAACTAAACATGGCATTATGGAAAGTGCCAGTTTGCTGAAGGATCTGGAAAAAAAGTTAAGTTACTCTCAAAAAACAATAAATCCAAAACTAAGGACCAGTATGGACATTTGTAGTACAGGCTTCCCTGCCACTGCCCTTCCTCATGTAGGATGAGAAGATAATAGTCTTTGGGGTGGATTCTCATCTGCTGTAAACTGTCAGAGCTCCATTAACTTCAGTGGAACTATGACAATTTATGCCAGATGAGTATCTGCCCATTTATGTCTGTTCAACTCCTTGGCCTTTCTGCTGAGACTACTCGCAACAAAGGTGTCATTTATGGTGATGGTAATTTTTATGATGTGGACTATGAACTGGGCTGACATGGCTGATTCATTTCATATAATGTAAGCTACACAACCACCAACAGATGGTAATGACTTTCAGTCCCTGATGACAGGAATCAAGCACTGACAGCAATGGCTGGAGCCAGGTATAGAGAGAGCAGGTGTTTTGCAAGCATACAGCACAGATCTGACAGAGAAGCTCATCCCAGAGCGACAAGCACAGCTGATTAGTGAATTGACTGGCTGATGTGTAACAATATCCACTAGTGACTAGAATAAGACCACCAATCTCATTTCTTCCTGTAAGCCGAAGAGGATTTGAACCCATAGCTGAAGATTGAAGAGATGAGCTCATAATTTAACCTGCAATAATCAATAAAAGATGAAAAATAATAGCTGCTCGGGGCTAAATCCTGCAATTAGATGTGTATGGGTACTGGGGTGTATCCAATTGCAGGGTATATCTTTAAAGTTATACTTACCTTTTGGCTTATTTCATACACAAAACTTAAAGGAAACGTTTAATTCCAGTCATAGCATTTCCCTTAATGAGATCCCTGATCTTCTTAGAGATATGCAGCAGAGATATGCAAAACCAAGTCATTATGATTTTGTCATTATTATCCATTATACCTTTACAGAGGATCTAAACTCTCACATTAAAATTTTTCACATTAAACATGCCAAAAATATTTTAAAAAATGATGATAGCTGAACATTTCCTCAGGAACTGATAAAATGGTGTTAAGATGGACTGTAGCCAGCCTCTCTGCTGCTGATTCATTCATTCTGTTTGATCTTGCTGAATGAAGATGGTATTTTTCCCCTCTAATAGGAAATGGATATTTCTCTATTAAAAAAATACTTGTGCATGACTTCTTCTAAATCATTTTAATGGAAGTTCAGCACCTACACAATACTCTTAAGAGTACCAGAAGAGGAGCCTGGAATTCTGAAGATAACAATTATAGTAGTTTAGGTTTTCAGATACCTACATTGCTGACATTGTTTAGCTTTAAAAACCCACGGTGTATGAGTTATATATTATGAAAAATTGAAGATATTTTGGGAATTATTGTTTAAAATAATGGTGATTAGTTATTTATGAAAAATATATATTTCTGTGTCTGTCCATTCCTGATTATTGCAGAGCAAAACAAAGCAATAACAATAAAAAAGAGTGCAGACTACTGGACTTTGTAAGATACAGACAATAAAGATTTTATTTTTTTTACACAAATTAGATGTACAATTTTGTGTATAATTTGCACATGCCAGAGTTCATTTCTTAAATGTCTGCTGCTAACCTGAGATTGGGGTCCCTGAACCAGCATAACGAATCCTTAATCTCCTGCACCTACTTTGTTTAAGTGCTAACTTTTTCTCTTAGTCACCAATGTGCAAAATTGGATTTATATAGTGCAGAGCAGGTTTTGCACACTCTGGAAATGCGGATATCAAATTCTTCACCTACAGCTCCTCTGCACACAAAGCCCTGAATCAGCATGGAATTTAAGCATGTGATTTCAATGGGACTTTTAACATATATAAAGTTAGGCATCTGATTATGTATATTGCTGAATCAAGGATAAAACCCCTCTTCTTGTACATATATGTGGGTGCATACTTATGTGTACTGCACATCAGTACAAGATTGGCACCTATTAGTGCATTGTGTAGACTGACTCATTTTAAATAATACTTTTAAGCAAAATATTGTACTATACAAATAACCCAACTCTCCTTGTACACTTTTCTTTTTAATGTTTAATAATTTCTTTTTGACATTGCCACAATGTGCAAATATAAAACAAAAGACCTTTTCCTCCCATTATACTGCTGTTTAGCATTGTTGTTAAAGGTCCCATGGTTTAGAGGAAATGTGATGAATTCTATCCCATATGTGTCTACTACCCAATTATAGTGGGTTTATACAGATGGTTGAATACAGAGATGGTTGAATATTTAAAATACTCAACTTGCTAGACCACGACAGGTCCCCAACTCCTGCTGTACTT
The DNA here is from genome assembly GCF_026122565.2 of Emydura macquarii macquarii. NCBI lineage: Eukaryota > Metazoa > Chordata > Testudines > Chelidae > Emydura > Emydura macquarii. Next base: position 38,816,350 of record NW_027132559.1, on the reverse strand, counting down.
TCAGGAATCCTAATACTCTATAGTAATAACTTTGTCTGTGTGTGATTCTATGCTTGCCTGACTCAAAGGGGTGGTAACGTCCTCCTGAACCTTACCTCCTGCATGGCAGCAGATAGCAGGATCACTGGATCTATTCATTAGTTAGGGCTTGACCACATGGACCACATTCCTGTATTCTCCATTCTGCTAAAATCCTCGATTGGTTTAAGGATGGGCAAAGTTGTACACAGATGTGAACACTAAAAGTACCCTAATGCACATTCATGTATTTCTGTTTCAAACAGTACTACTTTAACATGCACTAGGGAACATTTTGTGTGTGCCAGCAGGGTCCACATAGGCCAATTAGCACACAACATGCTGGTGCACACTAATGTACCAGGTAGACAAGCCTCTACAGTCATTAGGTCAAATTATGCTTTCAGGACAGGGCTGCTTGTAATAAACCTTAGGCCCCATCTGTACCCCTCTAGCTGCATATCTGACGCTTCAGAGTACAACTTTGCCCACCCATGATTTTAGCAGACTAGAGAATATAGGAATGAATAGATGATCATTAATCCACTCCATTCATCTGCCAGAAACTGCTCTGTCTTTCTGTCTTGGGTACTTATATGGCCCCATCACCACAATAGCTAAATGCTTCACAAGCTTTACTGCATTTATCCTCACAACACCACTGTGAGGAAGGGTAGTACTATTATTCCAAATTTACAGTTGGAAAACTGAGGCACCGAGACACTAAATGACTTGCCCAAAAACACACCAGAAGTTGGTGGCAGAGCAGGGACTTGAACACTGGTCTCTCAACCTAGCGCTTCACCACTATCCTCACCTGTAACAGAGAACCAAGCCTATGAGTGTGGGAATGTAGGGGAATAGAGCATGAGTGTTTGTTGATTTAAGAGAACAGTAGATGAAAGTTTCTGGTTAAACAAGAGGAGGGTGGAAACTTGTGAAGTACCTTAGGCAGGGCCACAAAAGACAGGGAGAAATTCTGATTTCCCGGGGTGTCATGTTATCGTCACATGGACTCAGCCAGCACAAATCAGCTTGTGTTCCACTCCAATGGCACTGAACTATGAGCAATAAAGATCACAGTAAGTCAATCTACTTACCAATTCTGTGCTACAGAATTCCTCTATCTGATGTATACGATTTTCACAGACTACAGCTGGATTTTCTATAGGAAGCCTCTAAATACCAAAATTATAATAGGATTCACTTTCTCTCTTTTCTTAGGAAGCAAGTACCAGTCTTTACCATGAGATTGTTGCACAAACACAATTAATAATTTCAAATTCCTTTTTATGAATAACACTTCAAAGATAGACAAGGCGGGTGAAGTAATATCTTTTATTGGAACCACTTCTCACTAATATCCTGGGAACAACACAAGTACAACTACACTTCATACTCCAAAGATAAACCATTACAGCACAACAGGAACAACTCACCCTAACTAGACTAACATCACTAACTAGAGATTTGTTGTTTTCCTTTAAAATGAAGAATGTAACACAAGGCCTAGACTCAAATATATAATAATTTACAAAATAAATAGAGGGATTGGGACATGTGACTATCAGAGATCTTCTGCTTTCACATAATATAATACCCATATATATAGTATATATAATATATATGATATAATTGTAAGCCTAACAATTACATAAAATATTTAGTTGTACCACATACCACTTGCTTCAGCATCATAATACTAAGCACATACACATCTTCAAATAAGAAAGAAACAAAACTTGACAATTGCTGTAGCTGCTCAGCTCACACGTCTGTGGCTCAGTGATGTAATAAACCTCACAAAGAAGATGTTCCTAACAAAGAAATGTCCATATACTACACAGTGGGAAAACAAGTTGGATAGATTAATTATCCCAGAGGAATGGGCTTTAATCCGGAAAAGAGGAACTGCAACTTCAGTCTGCAGCCTGATAAAAGAAAATTCTTTAAGATACTGTTTCAATGGTACTTAACACCTGTCAGATTTCTTATATATAAGTGAATGGGAATAAATGTTGGAGAAATTGTGGTGAAAGAGGAGATTCCATGCATGTGTGAAGGACATGTCCACAGAGTATTGGGTTGTCATTTTTAACCAACTATTTAAAATTGTTGGATACTTATCCCCAAATGTTCCTTGGTAATGTTCTTGTGGCTTCCTCTTGGAAGTGATCACAAGCAAAGACATTAACACTTAATTTCTATTCTGTTATCAGCCACTAAATTACTGATAATCTCTGACTGGAAAAGGAAAACTAGTTCAAACCTAGAGAAATGCATTTTAAAAAAAGGAAGTTGTTGAGAAAAAAATTAATACATCCATTATGCAAAATAGACCTTACTATATATGTTTCACTAAACAAAAAAAAATGATCTTACTTTTGTAATGATTATTGTTTTATTTCTGATATTTACAGGGGTACAAAACACAGTTAAATAAGGATGCTGTTTGGAGTTTATTTTTTTAAATGAATGTATTTCGAGTATTGAATAGATTGTAACCAAATGACCAGCAGACTGTTGAAGGAGAAAGGTTGGTATAAACAGTTAAATGCAAGATTAACATGTTCATAGGGAGGGGAAAACTGCACAGTGTGGCATAAAAAGCATCTAAGTCTTTACAGGCCCATTTACATATTGTATGTGTTTGTATATATCAGTGCTCATGCCTGTCCAGAGAAAAGTTGTGAATGTCACCTCTATCACGCACTCCTTTATTTCTCTGCATCCTTTCTCAGAGAATTTAAGACCCTTTGCTACCTGACTAGTATTTTAAGTGACTGTGTTCCTCAGATACTATTCAGAAATGGAAGATCTCCTTATGACATCGCTGGAATTTATAAGATGCTGTTTTTCCCTTGTTGGTCTCTTCATAATTCATTTATTTATGACATCCACAAAGGGCTGCTTTTAGACAGTATGCCAAACTTTCTGAATTCCTACATTTTTATTTTGACAAAGGTACTTTCCACAAGACTTGGAGAAAAACTCAGAAATAAGAGAGAACCAACAGAAGAATCTTTAAACGAGATTGTGCAATTCAAGTGTGTAACAGAGAGCATCAGTGTGGAATGTTAGATCACACCTAGAAGCCCCATGATGCTGATGGAGAGGTTTGTTATGCTCAGGTGACTGTTTTTGGTGCATAACTGAAATAGACAGTTTGCATACATTTTCTAAACATAGATCTGTTAATATATGTGTTAGGTACCAACAGATAGGGAGAGAAGTTAATGTTAGTGGTGAAGGAAACTCAGAAAGATTTGGTGGTAGGGTTCATACTAGTTCAACATTTTGATACTTCTCAATTCTATTTATGAACTATCCAGAGCTCTTCTAAAATCTTTCTCCACCATTCAGATCAAATGCAGCAAGAGCCTCTCTCACGGTTTTTCAATGCTTTTTTGCTTCTCACACCAGAATCAGCAAGTGTAAGAAACGTAGCAGCCAACACACCTTGACATACATGCACACCCACGCACAGATTTTTGAAGCCAGAAAAAAAACCAAAACCCTTCAAATTAGGGGCCAATTTGGAGTGAAGATGTAGGTGAATTCTTCTTTTATCTGAACTGTTTCCTCCAGAGCTAGTAAGTAGTGCTAAGACAGAGTGAGAGGAAGCATGCAATAGGTTGTAAACATGGGCTAGAATTCACATGACTAGAGCTGTCTGCCTACTTCTGCCAGAGACTTGCTTTGTGACCTTAGGAAACTGACATCCTCAATTTCTTCATCTGTAAAAGAAGGATTACGATACTTGTTACGGATACAGGAATTACGGGTAAAGCTACTAGCCTGTATTATGCAGGAGGTCAGGCTAGATTATCATAATGGTCCCTTCTGGCCTTAAAATCTATTCGTCTTCCCTACTTTATAGGGGTGGCATGAGGCTTAATTCATTAGTGTTATGGAGAACATTTAAGATCCTTGGATGAAAGCATGTATACCATACATGATAAGTAACAATAACCCTATATATGCACAGACTTATGCAAATAGTGGCTAAGATCACCTAATGCGCATCAGGGGGTTTCAGCTGAGTTATTGCATCATAAAGCTCCAGTATTAAAGATATACTGTATATCTGTTTCCAGAGTTGGCAGTGCAACACTCATAGCCAGACTGCTAACAAAGACAGATTCATAGCTATAAGACCAGAATGGACCATTATCATCATCTAAATCATAGATCTCTGGGGAAAGAGAAACAGATGAAAGCATGGCAAAGCAGACGAAATGGCTGAAAGCAAGACAGGGTTCCTGGAAGGAGAGTTGTAACAAGGGTCCAAGGAAGCAGAAGCGAAGAGATGAGACCTTAGATGTGCCAATAGAGGGAAAGATTGTGTCCTGACAACAAAGAGGACAAGACCCAGGGCAGAGACCACAGGGGAGAATGGATCCTCTAAATGATCTGAACACTGATAGATCTCAATATAGCAGTGTTGTAATAATACAAAGTGGAGTTGGTTTTATTTAATTTCATTATATTTTAAAAGAATGTACAGTACCTGAGTGCTTCAGTAGAGGTTGCAGGGAGGCACCGAATCCAATTACTGTTGCTATATCAGAACATTTTTGCTAATAAAATAAAAAACTATTACCCACACCTATATATCCATGTAGACATTAAAATCTCAAATCTAGATAATTCCTGAAGCATTATAGAACCTATAGTCTTCAATTCATTACTTTGAAAAATGTAGTTCTGCAAAGCATAGTAGAAAAATAAATGAGTACAATAAGAGTTCATTATAGTCAGAGCTAGGCAAAGTATTCTACACATCAAGTAAATTGGCAAACGTTTGTCAGGTTTATTTGCTTGCTTATTTGCTTTCCTTCTCCATCCTTAGATTTTCCCCTCTTCTTCCTTTCTTTCCACACCAGGTTTGCTGCCTATCTTTACAAACTTTGCACTCGGTGGAAAAAAAAAAAGCGCATTGTCTCACTGAAGAGGTCAAAGCTCAGATTTGTCTCGCTCCATTATGTTATCTCCTTCTGAACCTTACCCTGGTAATCAGCAGCACTCCCTAACACAAAAGAGAAGGGGACAGAAGTCACAGTACAGCCAGTAAAATGCATACAAAGATATTAGTAATAAAAGTTTCATTTAAAACAACATTCTGTGCCTATTGTATTTTCCTAGCTATAATTTGAAGGGGCAGTAGGTGTGTGTAGAGGAGATGTACACGTGTTTGTTATAGAAAAGCGTTCCTTTTTCCACTGCATGTTTTGTTGTATTTCTATGAGACAAAAGTGGGTGAGTAGGTGGAATAATCTTTTTTATACACAAAGGTACAAACAAGTGTGTAGTTAAAATTTCCCCCTTCCACGATCACCACCAAAGTACAGTCTGAGAGCCAGATTTTGCACAGTCCCTGCCAAACATTTGGAACACCAAAGGAAGGAGAGCTCAAGGAGCTTCCAGGAAGGGGAGAGCTCAAAAGTACAGTCTCTGTAATCCTTTGAGCACAAGGTCTGCACAAGCCTAGCACTGCCAGTGGCACAAGCCACCCCACAATCACTATGGAGAGGCCTTTAAGTTAAGAGAGAGAAGATTCAGATGCGAACACCAAAACCCTCATTTTAAGAGAATTTCTTTTAGCCTCTAAGAAAGCGTAGCGCTCTCAATTGTACCACAAGATAATGCAGAGAAGACTGATCCCTCGCCCCCACAAAACCCTCCCCATTCTTCTGTCATGAACCAGGATATGAGCACTCAGGCCTAGTGACTGGAGCAGGAGATGGTGTCAGGAAGCCAGTATCAGCACCAAGGAATCAGAACTAGAGTGAGGAACCAAAGCCAGGGCTCTGAGCCAAAGTCAGGATGCCAGTAGGAAAACAGGGCTGGAACAAAGCTAAGAGCAGGGCAGGCACAGATAAGATCACAGCTGCAGACACATGTATTGAGCAACCAGAGATCACTTATTGCTGCTGAGCTTAAGAACTGGCCAAGGAAGTCAGCCAGTCTATCAGGCAGAATGGTCAATCAGGCATAGCCCTGCTATGGCTCAGCTGTCCTCATAAGCTGCCCAGAGACTGGGCAAGTGTAGCTGCAATTCTTTATTTCTGATGCCTTCTACACAACTAAAATTCCACCTAAATTAAGTTTAATTAAGACATAAAGGTAATTATGACACTAACATTAAGCTTTAAACCAAAAAAGTTCTCTTTTTTTTTTTTTTACCCCTAACACTAAGTAAAATATGAATGAATGTGACTTAAATTGGAAAATCATTAACTGTGTAATAGAAGCTCCAAATAGGTTTATAGATGGGAATTAAATGAGGTGGAAATGAAAGAGCAAATGCAATGGGAATGCTGTTCTTCATGTTCCACGTTGTGTGACTCCAAGGAGATCCCACCTCACCAGCTTTTTCACTCCACTTAAGTCAGTACATTTCTACCTTAACAGGAACACACCTTTGCATTTTGTTTCTTAACATTTCTAAGTATATGAGAATATTAAATCCATTTCCTTGCTAGGAGAGGTAAAAAATACTACGCATTTCTTTGCAAAAATGATAAATATGGTGATATACTGTTTGTAAGTTTGCCCAGACACATTAATCTTCAAGAGGCAATTAAAAAAAAAAAACCTAAATAAATAACTTATTGAGAACCGAAGTAGAAGCATTAACATGAAAAATTGGTCAAAATCCTAATGAAAGTCAGTTTGGCTGATATTGCTATAAAGTGAAATCATTTTTAACAGTAGTGATAAATCCAAGATGAGCAAACATAACAGATCACAGCTGATGTTTTCCTGCTTGTCAGCTAGTACCAAACTAGTACCAGGATCCAAACCACATTGAGGTCAATAGGAAGCTTGCCATTGATTTCTATGGCCTTCAGATTAGGTCCTTCAGAATTCAACATGACACGTGCTTAAGCTTAGGCACATGCTTGAGTGCCTTGCTGAATCAGGGCCTTAACTTACAAATCTAAGGGTCAGATTCTGCACACATCTACTACTGAGTGCATTTCTAATGGAGTGAGAAATGTTGGATGCTCACCTAATGCATCATGACTAATATTTAATTGGGATCTACAGATCCTCCATCTTTCCTATTTTTCTGCCTCTAACCACCAGTCTCTCTTCCCCCATTGTTTTCTCCTTTCAACTGTGTAAATGAAACTGTCTCTTTGACTTGAAGTGTCTGTCACTACTATTTCCTTTCTATATCTCTCAATGCAAATACTATTGTCTGACTAATGCATGAGTGCATTCCTGAATATACTACACTACACCTTCTCTGAAGCTCTTTATTATGCTGAAGCAGATGTTTTCAGGTTGACATGGTTAACATAAATGAGGCTTTCATTGTTATCAAAGACAGTTATGAAGACACTTTTTTTCTCCTATCCACTGTGTTAGTAACTTAATAGCATTCAGTGCCCAAATGTTATCGTAGGTGTAGGTGTTATTTCTTTAGCTTTGTCCCCAGATTTTTCTTCCAAATTACAATCATTGGCAGAGACATACAATGAAGGAAAAAGTTACCATCAAATCATGTTTCTTCAAGGGAATTCTATATCTATATATATATATACACATAATTTTTAATAAGATTATACAAATTTCACCTTCCAGGCCACGTTTACATCAAAAACATAATTACAAAATAATTGAGAAAACCAATTTAGGTGCCTAATTAAGTATTTAGGAGTATAATTTTAGGTGCCTATTTTTGAAACTCTTGATCATGGCTCTCAGAGGCCAAGAAGTAAAATCTGGTCATACAAGTCCAACTAGGTTTAATGGGAATCCATTGACATGTGGTCAGTTGCACTTCCAGACAAATTTCTTAATTACATCGATCAAGTTTTAAAAGATAATCTCTGGAATATTAATAGGGAGAAGAATATAAAATTCTGGAAATGACTATTGTACAAATAACACTGATTCTACCTATCTATCTAATAAGAAGAGTGACCAGTTATGTAAATCTTGGGCTGCTTGTTTTAACAGTGAGATGTATTTCCAGTCAAATAATTTTGACTATAGAGCTAGGAGAATAACTGATCTTTGGTTTGGCCAGCAACTGAAAAATCAGAACAAGTATTCAGTGCAGTGCAGTGCAGTGCAGTGCAGTGCAGTGCAGTGCAGTGCAGTGCAAAAGTATTTGGAATTTGTTGTGTGTCCAGATAGGTGTAGGAGAGCTCTAGTTGGGGCAGGAACCTGAAATAAAGTCTTTGTACTATCAGGTGAGTGCCCTAACTACCAGGCAATAGGCTCTTCTAGTGTGCAGTAGTCTCAATGCATCCTGCTGAAGCTGTTCCACTTTGTATAAATACTTTAAGATTCATTGGGCCAAAGCAAGTGAGAAAGAATGATTCAATAGCCTGGCGATTAAAACACTTACCAAGGAGGAGGGATTTTAATTCACATCTATCACCTTACTTGTGAGTGCCTTAATCACCAGGCTAAAGAATCTCTCCCTCTCATTGATCCAATGACTATATAAGTATTTATACAAAGTACATCTGCTTCAACAGAAAGATTGAGAGCAGATTAGCCTCTGCCCTGGTGGTTAGGGCACTCACCTACTCCCTGCTCCAAAGTGGGGATTCAAACCCAAATCTCCCACACACACACAGATTGCTGAAGCCAGCCCTGAAAAACCTTTTTCTCGGTGTAACAATGTGGCACCCATCTCTCATGAGTGCTCCTTTTGGTCAGGTGTGTCTGCAGTCTTCAAGCAGTCCCGGTCCTGGTATTGGGCTGTACCCACAGGGCTTTCTCCCTGGAGGCAATGGTTTCAGCCTCTCTGGGCCCTTCTGGCTCCCACTGGGTTCAGATCACCTTCTGGGGATTTCTCATAAGGACGACCATACTGGGTCAGACCAATGGTCCATCTAGCCCAGTATCCCATCTTCTGACAGTGGCCAATGCCAGGTGCTCCAGAGGGAATTTAGAACAGGTAATCTTCAAGTGATCCAGCCTGTTAGCCATTCCCAGCCTCTGGAAAACAGCAATCCCTTCCTATCCTAGCTAATAGCCAATGATGAACCTATCCTCCATGAACTTATCTAGTTCTTTTTTGAACCCTGTTACAATCTTGGCCTTCACAACATCCTCTGGCAAGGAGTTCCACAGATTGACTGTGTGTTGTGTGAAGAAATAATTCCTTTTGTTCATTTTAAGTCTGCTGCCTATTATTTTCATTTGGTGACCCCTAGTTCTTATGTTATGAGAAGGAGTAAATAACACTTACTTATTTACTTTCTGCACACCAGTCATGATTTTATAGACCTCTACCATATCCCTCCCTTAACACTGTCCGATTGTAGGCTACTTCCCCAGTGGCCTATAGGGGAGACCCGGGCCTGCCCACTATTCCAGGTCTCAGCCCATGGACCCTAAGAATAGCAGCAATGTGTCACTGTGTCCCTTTAACAAAACTGCTTTCAGTTCCCTGGGACACTTCCCCACAGCCCTAGCTTTTCATGCATGCTTTTCTTTTAGCTCAGGGATCCTCCATTTTCAGACCCCACAGCCAGCCAGGAGTGCTCTCTCACTTCCCTGGACCCTGCCAGCAATGAGCTGTCCATGGTGCTGCAGTTCCCTTTGGCCATCCAGAGCACTACCTGCACTCCTCTGATTCCAGCAAGGAATTGACAGGCCCTGGTTCTGCAGCTCCTTTTTATATGGCCCTCCTGGGCCCTGATTGACTGCTTCTGCACAGTCTTTCCAAGTCACTCAAAGGACTTAGGTCCACTGCTTCTTTCCTGGAATGGGTGTGGCAGGACACTGAGGCCTCCAGCAGGGGGCCTCTGGGACTAGTACACCCTGTCACACCCAGGCAAAAATAATTGGGTCAAATTCACAAATATATTCGGGTTGACCAACGTGTTTTTGGCAAATAAACTATTCTTCTGAAAAATGTCTCCCACCTCTACCTAAATATTGAATATTACCTTTCTTTCCTAATATTTAAAATCCTTGTCTACTTTTCTTTCCAGCTTTACTTAAAGTCAGAATCACGGCATTAGATTTTTTAAGTTAAAATTAAATCCACAAAACCTTCCCTATTCCTCTAGGTCCAGTTACAATTCTAATGCAGAAACTTCAGGTTTTGACAGAAATGTGAGGGTGTTGATTACATGCACAGAATCCTAAAGACGATCTCTTAAACAGGATAACCCGTTTTTGTTTTTTTCTGCAAACTCTGCAATCTGTAGATTAACATTTTGCTCAGACTGTAAATGGGCATCCACTGTGAATCATACAATACTGAAATGGTTAGTTTTTGTGAGAATATAGTTCCCATGGCCAAAATTTTCAAAAGTGACTAATTATTCTGAGTACCTCAAATTTTAAGTGCCCACCTTGATTTGTTGAGCACCTACCTTCTCAATCATCTGACCCCCTTAAATTGAGCAATCAAAAATTAGTTACATTTGAGAATCTTGGCCTAAAGCCACTTTACAAAGGAACAGAGATAATGAACAGCCCTGTCCACTTCCAACCTCAGGCTAAAACTACTTGTTTTATTGCCATTTATAATCATTGTTGATTGAGAGCAAGTGTACAATGCTCAATTTACAAAATTCCCTTCAACGCCCATAGCTAATAATAGCTGGAATACAAAACTCTGCTCAATCTGGTCAAGAGCTTTTCGCTAAAGAGAGACTTATAGCAGCGTTAACAAAGGACCAAACCACATGGATTAGATTCACTGCCCTACACCCATTACCTATTTAGTTCTATTCCTCGATGAACCCAGCTTAATGTTTTGTGACCAAGCAGAGAAATTACCCTTCTCAACTGAATGCCAGAATTTTGGGAGAGATTTTTCAGTCAGCATTTAATAATGAGATAGATCTATAGCTGGCATATTTATCCATCAAGTAATCTGCTTTGTAGCATAACATGATGTCAAAATCATACATGGGAAGAATTTTCACTTTTAAATAAAAATAGTGTTACCCATTTTTTACCCAAGTGTTTAACCAAATTTCAGATCTCATGGGTTTCAGTTAGGAGGAGAAACTGATGCGCGTTATTTCTGTGGTACAATTCTGTTTATTTACAAAGTCCTATTTCCCTGAACAAAACAGCGGTCAAAAAGCAGGAGACAGTTTCTTTGCTCACAGTTCCAAGCCTCTTTTCAGTCAGCACTGAGCCCAAACTCTCTGTCTAAGCTTCTCTCAGGGACACATTCCCAGTGCTTGCCTGGTCTTTCTCCATGGATTTATGCTGCTTGTTTCAGAGACACACACATACCTCCATGAAACGGTATCCTGCAAAACTCCTCCACCCACATCTCTTCCATGTGCCTTTGTTTTGAGTAGTGACATACCACTACTTTGGGTAGAGGTTGCTATAGTTTCAGCTATCTGATTCTATAGCTTAATTGTTTCTTATATTTGTCAATAATGAAGGGTGGCTGTTACATCCACTGTTTCAGCGAGGTTTAACCCAACACAATAATACCACAAAATAACCTAATTAGTAGAAGGGCCAATTTTGTTGCTAATGGTTTATAAAATTATTTCATGAATCCATATAGGCCCAGCCACTTTACTTGATGGAATTTTTTAATCACATTAATTATAACTTCTACTATTAGTGCCTACTTAAAGCTATTACTCTGAGCATAATTTAGGTAATTTTAGTTTGCTGATTTGTTCCTGAGAATGGCTATTATAAAGATGTTGGAAGTTATATAAAGAATTTGTTACAGAAAACAAAATCTTGCTTAATCTCCTTGTTAGCTTCTACCAATGCACCATTAAGCTTTTTAAGTGTGGAAATTTTTCATTTGTCTTTTCTTTTAATCATCCAGACTAACACCTTAACTGCTCTGTTGTTTTTTTCATAGCAAGATCCTTTAATATGTCAACTTTTGGATTGTTCCATTTATTTCAATACATTGAATGCATCATGAATTCTTGTGATTTTTAAAGCTGCCCTTGTCCTCAAGATTTTTAACTGAATGTGAAGCTGAGAGAAATAGGCATTTTCCCTCGTTATGCTATGAAGTGATAAGCATGCCTTTGAGTAGCTGCTTTTTCTATTTGTGTAGATATTTATGTAGCCCTATCCTCATTGTATCTGATCTGTGCTTTATTTCTAAAATCAAGTGTTTAAAAATAGAAATATCTATGGGAGAAATAGTTTAATTAGTTTATAGGGCTTATTGTTGTCTGAGTATGTGACAGTGTGTGGGTGAGTGTAGAAATTATTGAGGAAAATCTAAGTTACAGCAATTAATTTTGGGTTTATATTTCCGAAGGTAGTTAAGTCCTTGCACAGTTATCAATTCTCCCATTTCAGCTAGAGGGTTCTCATGGCACCAATTTGGGAGCCGCTGCAGCAGACAAAGAACAAAAAATGATAGTATAAATCTGTAGGTGAACTCTTTTATAGGGCTAACCAACAAGTAAATAACTCCTCAAGGATTCAAACTTTCAAGAACATTCACGTTAAGATGAAGAGCTTCTGAAGAGACTGTGATTTACTTTAATTTTAGTTTCCTTTAATGAAGGATCATCTATAACTTTGGGTTAATTTTTTACTTTGTTTTGTTTTTTTAATAACAGAATATAACATCTGTAAAATTTTGGATTTCCTTTTAGGACATACTAAATAGCTTTCTGACCAGGACAGAAAAACACAGATTGGTCAAAATGGACATTTTTTGCCCAGCCTCTAATTATTTGACATTAACTTTATGAGCTGTATCAGCTATCTTGTCCAATTGACATAGGATCAGAACACAGGAGTATATTGGGCCAAATGAGATTTGTTCTGATCCACTACTGCAGTCTTAACTGGCAGAGTCTTTGTAGCAGCAAAGTACAGTGATAGCCAGCCCACTTGATTTTTATGGTGAAGCAGCAACAACTTAGCGAAAGGCAATTTTTCAGTTTGATGAATAGTGATTTATATCTCTAAAAGTTCCCCGCATTGTGTAGAAGTCATACACATTAAACTAGCAAAATCAGTATAATAGTGCATCCATAACTATATCAGCTTTGATAAGGGCTGCAACACTAACTGCTGCATGGGATCAAGGTAACTACAAGTTCTCCTGTGAGAATCTTAACATGTACATAACAGGTCTGAGGCCAGATTCTGGTCTCATTTGGCTCCACTTCAACCCTTGTGATTTCAGTGCAGTTGAATAGGATTAAAGTACGTGGAGAGTTTAATTAAGAACAGGCAAAATAATGTTATGTTGAGATCCATTAATGGCATTTCCCAACTTCTGAGATCCTCAGTGCATGACATAACTCTATGTTTAAGCCACCAGTAAAATCATAATGGGTGACTCAGACTTCCATTGAAGTAAATGGAGTTGCAGGGTTGTAACTTAATGTTCTTCTCCCCCCTTAGCTGAATTATTAATGTAATATAATTGTGGGTCACAGACAGCAATAGTGAAGATAATCTTACAAGTCCTGTGTAACTGTACAGGCAGTTAGATGTTGGAGGCATGCTAGTTATTTAGTTTTGATGGAATTATTTTTAGAAGATGTGCACAGTAACAGTAAAAAAAATCCATGTACTGCCTTTGTCAATTAATTTTTAGGCAGCCTGCAGGATACACCCACAAAAACATTACTACTTATTCTTCTTTTCCAGGTCCCTGGGGTCAGGTCACTGAATCAGTCTTTTCCAGACATGCTGGTCCAACATTCATTCCATAGCCACTCCATCTTACAGTACCTTATAAGGTCTATCCACTGTTTTCTTGGTTGGTCTCTTGCTCTCCAGTCTCTAACTCTAGTTTCCAGTGCTTCCCTAACAGAAATCCTTTCATCAGCCTTTATTTTTGCCCATCTCATCTCAGCTTCCTCTCTTGCAGCTTCTCTCTGATGTCTCAGCCTTGGTCTCACTCCTGACTTCATTCTACATGTGGTCCAGGAACATCAGTCCTCTCACTGCCCTCAAATACTTCATGTCAATGGCTTCAGGTCTTCTCAAATGCCTCTCTTTAGTTGCCCATGTCTCTGATCCATTCAGAAGAGCTGTTCTTATCATGATTTTGTACAGTTGTCCCTTAAGCAGTCTGGGTATTTGTTTATCATAAATCACTCCCTCTATGTCGAGCCAGACCTCCCCTGCACTCCACAGCCATGCTTGCAGTTCTCAGCTGATTTCTGCAAGCAAGGCTGCTGATTTGGGGGAAGATAGGTGCAGTGATTTATGACAAGCAAAACCCAATAATTTTATCAAAGTATTTCAATTCACTTGATTGCCTGGTTGCTGTTCTTATTTCCACAATTAAAGAAAAGAAAGAATGGTATATGAGTTTCATATCTCTTATGCCATGCACACATTTTTGGAAACTTGGTGATATTGTTCCTTTACTTAATTGTCAAAAGAAAGGGACATGCTCATGAAGAAGTTTTTGTTTTAGCTTGTAGATATAGCAGATCTGAAAGAAGAATAAGTAGATCAAAATATGTGCTATATTAAGATTTTTGGTTTTCATTTTAGTTTTACAGTAAGATTATATAGTAGATTTGCAATTAAATATTTGATGACATGGGCCTTTTTCTTACATATAAGGGAGAGAATTAATTAGGAAAAAGCTGAAAGCAAGGCATTAAACCAATTTAACTAGGATACAAGTAATGAAGTAGACAACTGCTTAAATTTAGACTTCTGTTGTTTATTAGAATATATTTACAATATTGACAATTTAGCACATAGCGGAAAAACAACAATCTCAAAGTGATACAGTGTCTAAAAGTAGTCTTTTTGAGTTATCTTCCACCGATATGGATTCAACATGCAAAATTCATTGTGAGGGAGAGAATTCCAAATGCCACAGTAAAAGCAAATATCTTAACAGCAAGTCAAACTGAGATAGGGGAAGTAATTAAGTGTGTTAGCAAAGTGAGCATTCTGCGTTGGAGGAAATAACGTATCATTTGCATGCAATATATGAAAGATGTTAATTTCTCTGTAAACAGTCATGTTTTCAGCCTTGATAAATTGTCAGGACTAAATGATAAGGATATGTATGAATACTAATATCAAACGTATTAAATTATTCATTTACTAAGGAAAGGTAGAAGTGAGAGAGGGGAGAAGAGGATGGAAATGGTCTTAGATCATGCTAGAAACAGTTTGTTCTGTTTGTTTTTAAATTAGATAGGTGGAAATGTATGCATTATTAATTAGTTTGATGCTGGAAAGAAAGTTGGGAAGTTCATTCAGAAAGTGAAAGGAAACCTAGAAAGGAAGCAGAAGAGGGGAAGTGGTGGTGGTGGGTGGGAAGGGCAACCAATAGTCATTTGAGCTACAACTGGAGGTTCTCATAATGCAACTCATAATGCAAATTCTGTGAATTCAGCACCCACATTTAAGCTAAATCATCACTATGAGTATCACAGAGGCATAGCTGCAGCTATGCAGCTTTATTGCCATAGTGTAGATGCTTTCTACATAGACAGAAGGGGTTTTTTCAATCGATGTAGTTACTCCTCATAGCAGTGGTAGCTGTGTTGATACAAGAGTTCTTCTATCGATCTACCTGCATCTACTCCATGAGTGAGGTCAACCTAACTACAGTGCTTGGGGCAGTGAATTTTTTCACATCTGTGAGCAACATAGCTAGGTCAGTCTAACTTTTAAGGGTAGACCAGGCCTTAGAATAGTAAAGAATAATCAAATTAAATAAGCTTGGAAACAATATTTGTACTGGATTTAAGATGTTTCATTACAAAGGTAACTAAAAATTCATAGCCTTATATTATAGATGGGAGAACAGAGGTGCAAGAAGTTCAGACTAACATTTTCAAATCTGAATGTCTGCAGTTCAGCACCTAAATCCCCAGTAAAGGCATTTCAGAATAATTCTTTGAGCGTATCTTTTACAAAAATATCCAATCTTGATTTAAAAATTGCCAATGATGGAAAATCCACCACGACCCTTGGTAAATTGTTCTAATAGTTCATTACACTTACTGTTAAAAATGTGTGCCTTATTTTTAGTCTGAATTTGTTTTGCTTCAACATTTTAACCAATGAATCATGTTACACCTTTCTCTGCTAGACTGAGGAGTCCATTATTAAATATTTGTTCCCCATATAGGTACTTACAGACTGTAATCAAGTCACTCCTTAGCTTTCTCTGTTAAAAGACTGCACTCCTTGAATCTATCACTGTAAGGCATGTTTTATAATCCTTTAATCATTCTCCTGTTTCTTCTCTGAACCCTCTCCAATTTATGAACATCCTTCTTGAATTATGGACACCATATCTGGACACAGTATTCCAGCAGCAATCACACCAGTGCCAAATATAGAGGTAAAATAAACTTCTCTATGCCTACTCAAGATTGCCCTTGCAGGAGGTTGGGGCCACCCCTCCTTGTCTATCTGGGAGGGAGGTCACACCCCCCTCACTGTTGCACCTAAAGACACAGGTTTGAAAATGGGGAATTAGCTTTCTCAGCCCTCTGACCCTCAAGCAGGGCAGAGCTAGTAAGCAGTCTATGGGCTCTAGCCCTTGGGTAGGGCAGAACGATAGACAGTCTAGGGGCTCAGGGGTCAGAGCAGTGCACCGAACAGTCTAGGGAGTCCCAGCTCTCAGTCAGGGTGGGGCAGCAAAGCAGTCAAGGAGGCTCTGGCTTAGTGGCAGGATAGAGCCATCAATCCAGCTTCCCAGCCTACAGTGAGGCAGCTGCCACCTCAGGGGTGGGGTCTGCAGTAGGGTAGGGGTTAGGGGGACCAGCACACCCTTCTCCACCAGGTCCCATCCCAGGACCCTATCAGTGGCAAAGGGTTCTGCCACTGGGTCAGGAGGGTCCCAGCCACACCACAACCAGCTAGACACAACTGTCCCTGAGCTACTTTCTACCTTCCCTCCCATGGGGTACCTGGGGCTCAGGGTCATCAGTCTCCTCAGAGTAAAAAGCTGCAGCAGCCCCAGCAGTTCCTTGGTGCCCCAGGCAACTTGGGCTCAAGATCTGGCAGTGGGGGGAAGAGATAGCCTTCTTTTCCAGCACAACTGAGCTGGAAGGCCTACCTCTTCTTCCTGTCCTGCCCCCCTTGCTTCTATCAGGGCAAATGCAGATGCCCTGGCTCCGCCCACCAGTGGGCAGGTGTGGGTTTCTCCCTGTCCATCTCCAAGGGAGGCCACCACCCCTCTTTACACCCCTGTTTATGTGTCCAAGGATCTCATTAATTCTTTTTTAGTTCATTTTCAGCTGATCATCCACCATGACTCCCAGATCTTTTTTAGGCTATGTCTACAATGCACATCACTGGCAGTTGTGTATAGGGCATGTCTACAAGTCACAGTGAAAAGCAGGTTGTGCCCACACTGTGGCATGTAGCTACACATAACATGAAAGGCTCTGGCGGGGAAGGGGGGGAGGCAGCTAGAACAGGCTCTCGCAGTGGTGAGCACAGCCTTTCTCCATTGCCAGAATCTTTCACCAGGGAGGCACCGGGAAACTAACTGCTAACAATAGCACTGTAGATGTGGGAGACACTGCTTGGGCATTAGAGTACATAGCCTAAGAGTTCAGTGTGTTTTTAACCTACTTGCCTAAGCAGCACCTCATTGCTATTAATATCCATGCTAGGGGGGTATGCAATGTATGTACTCGACATGCCACCAAAAGGAGTGTGCAATGTAAATGTACCCTAAGAGTCACTACTTCTCGTGGCAAAGTCCCGCATCCTGTGTGGGTGGCCTACATTCCTCATGCCTAGATCTATGCATTTACATTTAGCCATATTAAAACACATATTGTATAGCTGTCTGTATGTGCATGTATCCCCACACTATCCAATTCTAACTTATGTTGAACTATGAAGACTTAAATATTTGTTACAATTTAAAATGGTTCATTCTTGTGGGATTTAAGAAAAAACTTCAAAATTCTCAGTAATGTTAATTTACTTCATGGAGGTTTTTATATACAGTGAGATCTGTGACCCAGGGACTTCTTGATACCAACTCGCAGAGGGCATAAGGGTAGATAAGATCCCCTGGTTCTGACACCTATCTCCTAGTCCACCAAAGAATGTCATGAAAGGTCTCTAATGAAAGTCTGTGTCACACTGGTCATCATAATCATTGCAAATTGTATGTATGGAAAATATGTGTAGAGTTATAGTAAAAATTATGCTCTCTCAATCTGTAAATGAAGACAGGTCACCAAAAGGCAATCCACATACTCCAGGCAGGGAGGGGAGAAGAGATACTTACTCACTCTGACTGGTCATGTGCAAATTATGTATTGTATGGTTCACAATAGATGCCCATTTACAGTCTGAAAAATGTAATCAATAGATTGCAGAGTTTGCAGGAAAAAAACAAAACCAGCAGGGTAATCTTGTTTCGGAGTAAGACAATGAACTGCTGAAACTATACCTGGGCTGCAGATGAACCCCCAGTTAGTTATTCCTTCAGGCTGTGGGGACAAACTGAGAGCAGGGTTTCTTATCAGAAGGGATCTAAGACAACCTGCTTGAAAATACTAGTATCAGTGTAAACATAACTGAGCTTAATTTGACTTAATTGCCCTCCAGAATGTATCCCATTATGCCCCATTTTCACTGCTCTGGCCAATCGCGCTGTGCTGCTCTGTGGTCACAATAGCAGGTAGGGTCCTCTCCTCTCCTCTCCTCTCCCCTCCCCTCAAGCTGCGGGAAGATTTGAATCCCCATTTCTTGTACTGCCAGCCTGGAGAGAGCTTTGCCACTGTACTCAGCATGGCTGCTGCAAAGCCCCGCATGGAGTCGACCAGAGGTTTTAGACCTCATAGGGCTGTGCGGCAAAGAGTACATTCTGGCTCAGCTCAGAGCCAGCAAAAGGAATCTGGACATTTATGGGAAGATATCCCAGGGCATGCTGGAGAAGGGACATCTGGTGAGTTTTCTTTCTTCAGTTCCTGTCTGTGTGTGTGTTGAATGCAAACAGAGAAAATCCCCCTCCCCCTTAACCCCCGTTTTTCCTATCTGTGAGGGTTTGGAATGCAAGCTGAGAAATCTACCCCCCCCCCCCGCCCCAATCCTGTCTGTGTTGAATGCAAACAGAGAAATCAACCCCCCAAGCCCTATCCTGTCTGTGTGTGTGTTGAATGCAAGCAGACAAATCCATCTCCTCACAACCCCCGTTTTTCCTATTTATGTAGGTTTGGAATGCAAGCTGAGAAATCCTCCCCCCCCCCGCCCTAATCAGTTCCCAATAGCTCTCCGTTTTTGTTTGGACTGCAGGCAGAGAAATTCCACCCCCTGCAAACCCGGATACTGTCTCTGTGGGTTTCTCATGCAAGCCGATTACCCCCCAGCCCTCCATGAGGTCTGCATTAGAAAGTCACTTGTTATATTGTACAAAAGCATAATTATGGAAACTGAAACATATGTATGTTCTTCCTCTTCAATACACAAACTAGAGGCAACATTGTATCAAGCCATCATTGTTGAAATTGATACATAGATATTTTCTTCCTAATTTTAAAAACTGTGGCTATATTGTATCAATGCATGTGTATTTCAAAATGTTACATATGTATACTGTTCTTCACTAATTTGGCTGTGGCTATCTCGTTATTTTTCTGTCATTCTGTAGACACCTCACCAGTGGCCCGATCATTAAGCAGTGCTGCACACAGACTGTCTCAGATTAGGAAAAGGAAGAAACTAAACACCCTACCCCTGGATACAGTGAAGGAACCCTTCCCCCCCCACCCCACCCCACCCCCAAGACATGACTGTTCAAAAATAAATGTTTGCATCTTACCAAAACGTTTCTTTATTAAAGAAAATCTTGTTCATGAGGGATTTGTTGGGCACAGATCTGGCAGGGCGGTGGGGGGAGTGGGTATCATCAAAGGAAAACTTACAGGAACCGAAATCAGGCTTGCATCAAAGGCAAGCCACATCCAGGGTGGTGGGTGCTGGGTTTATGAGAAAAGGCAAGCCATACCCAGGGGGGTGGGTGCTGGGTGGATGAGAAAAGGCAAGCAACATACAGGAACAAAAATCACTAATGCATCACTCATTGCCTGCAGCAATCAGGAATTGTTCTGCTGGATGTCTTGAAGCAGGGCAGCCTCGGCTGCTTCACCTTCTTGCTCTATTTCTCAAGTACTCCATGATAAGCTGTGATGCATTTGTCATGATCACAATTATAGTGCAGGGTAGAGTTGGCTCCATGTCTCTAAAGCAATGGCGATCGCAGGGAGCAAAAATAAAATGACACGAAAATCCTTTTCCTGTTTGTTTGGGAGGGGGAAAGGGTGGGGGAAGCAGTGATGCATCCTGGGACGATGACACAGCCTCCGTGGCTAGTTGCACTGTGGGATAGCTATCCAGATTGCACTGCTTTCTAATTCAAATTAAGGCTGGCCAGTGTGAATGCAAGAGACCAGCTCAAACAGTGTAGTGTGAACAGTCTGCTGCTATTTCTTTAAATTGGCTGCTGAAAGTCGAATTAAGCTAATTCGAATTAGCACTGCAGTGTGAACATAGTTTAGGAAAAGGACTTTGGGTAAGCTCAATTGTAGGAGATAAACTTAACTGACAAGGCATTCCCTAAGTTTTAGAAAACATGTTACGATTTTGTTTTATACTTAACCATTTATTTCCAATATTTTCACTCTTTTACTTTAATCTCTGTTCTTTGATAATAAACTGATTCTTGTTTTCACTGTACCAAAGTGCCGTGTGTTTGGCAGAGTGGGGATCCTGAATTGAATCTAGCAAGCTGACATGTACTATTCCTTTGGGAACAGTGAATCTGACAGTTCTGTGAGTGTTCAATGGAACAGGGTTGGGCACTCCAGAGGGACGCCTGAAGGACTTGGGGGTTCGTGTGTGCTTATCGCTAACCTGTAGAGAGAGAGCAAGGCCTGCCGAGACCCAGAAGGCAGTGCTTGTGTTGCCAGAGACTGGTAGTTTCAGGGAGCTGATCCACAGCAGTCACAGACAAGACTTCCTCCCACTGAGGGCAGGTGATGGTGAGGTGCCTCACAACCCTGGTAGGCCCAGGAAGCATTTCAGGAGGGATCTGTAAGCTATTGTAGAGTGATTTTTGCATGGAAATAATGCACATTTAAATTCAAATTATGACATTCTACTATATCAGCAACACAAATGAGTAATTCATTTGGGGACATGGCTAAAATTTTAAGAACCCAAATACACAAAAAAATAAATAAATAAATACCACCAGCTTTGATAGAGCTGTTCCTACTTTGTAAAAGTAAGATAAAATAAAATAGAACTTCAGGGTTTTAATACACACTGGCTCCTATGCTAATCTACTCTAAAAATGGACAAGAAAAATATCTGGAGGGAAGACCAGCCTGAATTTTAAGGGATGGATCAATGACTACTTCTAATAAAGCCTAGGAAAATAGGTTGTCAGGAATGGATTTAATTGAAGGATATTAAATTCTAAATGATGTTGATAATGTCAGCCTTGATTACTAGCCTCACTCTAGAAGATAATTGAAAAAGAAGATGTGAGTGGAGTTGAAAGTAAATTTGAGAGTTGGTATCAAGAAAGGTTTTTTTAATGGAATGAAACTTAGATACCTGGAATGTCTTTAAAAGGGGTTTTACACCTGAGATTTTTTAAAATCTTTGCTATAAAGATATGGCCACTTACACCATTCATGATGGTTTTTATTTATATAGATAGATAGATATTGTGTGTCCATGTTTGCTAATTACTAAAGCCATTTGTGTTTCAGTAATTTTCACAGTCCATCCTCTACAGTGAGCTCATAATGCAGAATTTGTGACAATACACACACTTATTTGACATTAGACTGTGATCTTAAAAATGCAGAGATTACCACAAGATTCTGACCACTACAGGATCAAGGAGGAGAAAAATCTGGGTAGTGTAGAGAGATGTCCCTTTAAGGCCACCATATTTATTGTATAGCCTAAGAACCCAATCACCACTGGAAGTTAATTTACTGCATCAGCTGTTAAAGCATCGACCAGAGTGCTGGAGCACTGTTAATGAACAGAGTATTAATCTCATACCTTTGTGTGTACCTGCCTGAATTTTCTACCACAAGATACCATAGGTAGTCCTACAGGAAGAGTGTCCTTATTCAAACAACCATCTTTAAGCATTATTAAAGAAATACAGACAAATAACTAGTCATTTTTTCCCTACAAACCAACATCTTTTCTCAAGTTTGCTCTAGTATAAAAGATTGCTAAAAGCTAAAATTTTCAATTTATTCATGCGACAGATAGGATCTGGGTAATGTAATAAAAGGAGAGAAAGTGTGATATTTATTCATTCCCAATCATACAGTCTGAGAGAAATCCTTTGGGGCAAGGAGAGACCAAGGAAGACTCACAATGCACTATTATTAAATATGTATGTCGTGGTAGTACCTAACGGCCACAAGTGCAATTCCTCCTCATTAAACCATAATGTTTGCATGATGGAGTGCAGCAAGCAACAAATGCTACTGAAATTGAGAGACTGTAATAGTGGCTGCAGACCAGATACATTGCTGACGCATACCCAGACTATGGGTTAGTGCTGGACGCTCCTTCCATCCAACTAAGTCCCACATCCATTTCCCACAAATGGGGCATTTGAGTTTATTAGAGTTTCAGGAAGAGAACCAGGATGTAACCCTCCAAGCACACCCAAAACTCTTCCTAACAGCAACAGTTTTGGATGTGCAAGGATTGTGGGATGAGACGAAGTACCTAATGAGCTTTTGCATAAAGATGTATTTGCTTTGCATTTCTCAAATACAAAATGTATTTGTGATTTTACAAACACAGATGTGGAGGGCTTTTGGGGAGTGGGGTGGGGAGGGCTGGCCATTAAATTTAACATTTTTTCTATCTTATCCTTGAAATATTATTTTCTGCCCTAGTAACAGTGAATTCATGCCTGCTTGTATTTCGGTAACAGAATTACTCAAATAAAAATATAAGTGCCCATCAGATGCTATTAAATCTAAGCAACAATAAAATATTATTAGAGTATAAACAAATCAAATCACCCGACAGACATGGAAGTCTTTTGTAGTAGACTTAAAATACCAGATTTTAAAATCAGACTCCACAACAATCAAAAAGGGTATTCAAGAGAATATTCAACACACATAGGTGAACATTTAAGGAAACTATAATTATAAAATTATTTTAAATATCTTCATTTGGAAATAAAAGTTAAACTTATTATGAGACACTTTGGTCATTTATAAATTCTCTCTTTAATAGGAATCTTATTTAAATTTACTAATGGATGTATGTTAATTAAACAACAATTGATTATTAAGAGCTCTATGGATACACAGACTCAGGGTACATCTTCACTGATGGCAGCAAATTCGCCACTGTCAGATCAATCTATCCGGATCGATTGAGTGGTCAGTGAAGACCTGCTCGATCGATCCAGAAGTCGATGTGTTAAAACCACCTCCTCAAGTGGCGTAGTGCAGTGAAGACGCCACATAGAAGAGGAGTTACGAAGTCAACGGGAGTTACGCAAGCTACTCTGCATAGCTTGCATAACTCCCGTCGATTGCCACCGAATTTGAAGGTAAGTGTAGACCAGACCTAAGAATGGTTTTATAGTTAAGACACTGGACTGGAAAACATTATAATGATGATCATTAATAATATTAATGATCATTAATTTCACTGTTTGAGATATATCTCTGGGATCTATACTCCAATCATCATACACAATCATTCATTAGTGAGGAGGCAACTGATGGACTTCCCCATATTGATACTAACATAACTCTTGCTAATCCCCCAAAGCAGACTGAAACTGTGGAAACGATTGACCCGTTGTCAAATGGTAAAGCACCTGGAGCATATGCTATACCAGCAGAAGTCTGCAAGGCCAGAGGCTTACACATGGCTCTGAAACTGACTGAATTTCTCCAGTCAATGTGGATTCAAAGAGCTGTACCCCATGAGTACAAGGATGCATCCATTGTCCACTTACATAAGCGGAAAGGCAACAAAATAATCCTGCTACAACTATTGGGGCATCTCCTTGTTGTCAACAGCTGGCAACACTCTCACCAGAATTCTGCTGAATTGCCTTGTGCAACACATTGAACAAAGGCTCCTGCCTGAGTATCAGTGTGGCTTCAGGAAAGGATGCAGGACTATACACCTGGTGTTTGCAGTTTGTCAACTTCAGAAGAAATGCCAGGAACAGAACTCCAAC
This sequence comes from Emydura macquarii macquarii, assembly GCF_026122565.2. Taxonomy (NCBI): domain Eukaryota; kingdom Metazoa; phylum Chordata; order Testudines; family Chelidae; genus Emydura; species Emydura macquarii. The sequence continues at coordinate 38,792,184 of NW_027132559.1, read as the reverse complement.
CTGTATCTGACTTTCACTGACCTGCCAAAAGCATTTCATACAGTCAATCAGGAGGCCTTTGAAAGATCATGGCAAAATTCGGTTGCCCAGAGAAATTCATTGCAATGGTTTAGCTATTCCCTGATGGCATGCTCACTCATGTTGTGGATGATAGTGAGTCATCTGAACCATTCTCAGTCACCAGCGTAGTCAAGCAAGGCTGTGTGTTGGCCTTAGCCCTCTTCAATATGATGTTCTCTGCCATGCTTACATATGCCTTTCACGACTGACACCACGACTGGCATCAGATATCGGACTGATTGCAAGCTCTTCAATTTGAGAATATAGGTAAAGATGAAAGTACAGAAAGTGACTGTTCATGATATTCTGTTTGCTGATGACTGTTTCCTGAATGCCAAATCTGAGTTTGACGTGCAGCAGAGGTTGGAGTATTTCTCTTCCGCTTATGAAGACTCTGGTCTCATAATCAACATCAAGAAAACAGAAGTGATGACCCAGCCTGCACCAGGAAAGCTTTACATACCATCTATACTACTATCACACTGAATGTCCAAACTCTCCAGGCAGTGGACAAGTTCACCTACTCAGCAGTACACTGTCATGTGCAGTTCACATTGATGATGAAACCAATGCCAGAATTGCCAAAGCAAGCATGGCCTTTGGCAGACTATGTGCAAATGTGTGGGAGCATAGAGGCATTAGTCAACAAACCAAACTGAAGGTCTACAAAGCCATTGTGTTGCCAACTCTGATTTATGCATGCAAAACTTGGAAGGTGTACAGACGCCATGCTATGAAGCTGAATCATTTTGATATGGGCTATCTAAGGAAACTGATGAATATAAGATGGCAAGACAAGGTTCCAGATACTGAGGTTCTCGTACAGGCAGGCATTCCAAGCATTCATACTCTGTTGATTAAATCAAAGGCAATGTCACCAGAATGTCAGATGAGCAACTGCCAAAGAAAATCTTTTACGGCAAGCCAAAGGAGAGAAAGTGCTCTCAGGGAAGCCAGAAGAAATGTTTCAAGGACTCCCTTAAGTTATCCTTGGGGCGTTTCAACATTGACTCAGAGTTTTGGGAAGATATTGCTCATGATTGTTTTACCTGGCAAAGCCTCATCCATAACGGAGCTACAGTCTATAAATGGAGGAGTACTGCTAAGACAGAGCAGAAGTGCCAGCAACATAAATCTTGCAACAGCAGCATGTCTGCTGTTAATCAAGTAACCCATGGTGGCATCTCTTGTTCAGTGTGCCACAGATAGTTCAAAACTCAAATTGGCCTGATCAGCCACTCACATGTTCACAGAAACCAAACCAACCAGCGATGTTCATCCTTCGGGTTCGAAGAGGACCATGATAACACATCTTGGGATTCCCAATTCACATAGATCATTTTGTTTTCCCCCTGTGTAGGAAGAATAGTCATGTGGACTAGGAGTCAGCTGGATTTTATTCTTGGTTCTGCCACAGACTATGTGTGACCTTGGAAAAAAAAAACTCACTTAACCTCTCTGCATCTCAATTTGATCTTCTGTTAAATGCAAATACTACATACCTGCCTCAGAATGGCATTGTGAGGGTAAATTCATAAATGTTTGAGAGGCACTCAATCACTATGGTGATGAGTATCACAGAAAAGCCTATTGATAAAATAAATTAAACAATTCTCAATTATCTCTTTTAATAATTACTAATGAATCTAGGTCTCTTTGGTCACCATTAAAATGCAGTGTTTGAAAGCAATCTTGTGACAATGAAGAATGTCAGTACTGTTGTGGCAATTTCTTTGTCTGTTACAAAGCTAAATTTTGCCTTGAATGAGTCCATCAGACTCATTCTGAAGATGCTATTTATGCCATTTTAACTATTAAATATGAAAAATGTTTTCCATCTGAAGAGATAGTTATTAGATCTTCCCGCCTGCACTATAATTTACTAGGATACACTGCCTTTAGATTAAATATTTATCTTTTGTTCAAGTTACATGCTTTTACGAGCCAGGTCCTCTGACTGATTTAGAACAATTAATGAAGCTGTATTGACTGGTACTGCTACTAGTATAAATACATGGCGGCATTTAACTAAACTGCACTGCTGGAGTACTGAACCTGGGACTTGGACTCATCAAAATGATGTGAGGACTGAGGACATCCTAGTAATATATTTATTTCGTTCAACTTATTAACTCTCCAGTAGCTAAGACAAGTTGCCGTAGCTTGTAATATTGAACTCAAAGAATGGAAATGATGTAGTGTTAATCCAAATCTTGAGTTACTGCTGTAAGTGCTCCATCACCAGCTTACAGGTATGGAATAAGAGGCTCTGTCCTGAAAAAGAAGAAATTAATCAAGATAGAAAAGTATATGGCTTCTGGAACTTAAATCGAACAACAGCCACTTAGACATCTGCCAAACCTTGCTTTACAAATCACTGTAGCATAAAAACACAAATTAAAAAAAGGTCTGACTTTCTGTAGAATCCTTGGGCCAAATTTGCTGTTAATTTTGGCTGTGGCACTGTATGCTGTAAAATTATACAATGTGTGAGTCGGTGCTCAATACGGTCCTTTAAATATCTAGGCATCAGAGTCCTATGACAACTTTAAACTCTGAATCAAATCACCAAAAATAAATGTAACTAGCGTCATAAACATACATTTAACAGTGTATTTAGGGCTTGATCCTGAAAGTAGCTGAACACCCTGGACCTGAGCCAGCAAAACACTGAAACACATTCTTAAAGTGAAGCAAAAGTATGAATTGTGGCCATGATGCATACCATCCTGCACAATTCAGCACTAAGGGTCTAATCTGCCCTCAGATGAAATTGTGAGGCTCAGCTGAACATAACTACCATTGGTTCATGCACCATAAACTTACTATGGGCACTTCAAGGAAAGCTGCACAGAGCTATCCAAAGGTTTGTTAAGCATGGACCGGTGCACCCTCGTTTCCTAACCTGGAGTCCTGATACACAAAGGGCTCTGTAAAATGATCCTGAACAGTAGGCGAAGAACAGCTCAATTTTAGTTAATTTATATGAGTAAAGGTGGAATTGCCTGTGAAATTCCTTCTTTTGACAAGATTTTTGGAGAGCAGTTGAAATACACATCGGGTTTATGAATGAAAATTGTTAATATTCTATTACTAAATGTTTTGATCACTCTTATTCTCTTTCTTTCAAGAGCTGTGACAAAACAAAAACCATGCATACTAAAGTGAAGGGAAAACTAACTTAGCAAGCCATAATATACTATAATCTTTTCAATTAATTATGTCACAGGCAGCTGAGCACCATGAAATTAGAAACTTCACAATGTGCTTCTCCACATTTCACAAACAAAAAAATAGGACATAAAAAGACTTATTACTTAGAAATACAGTGAAGCTTGAAGCACATGCATTAAGTTTGAGCAGCAATAGCGAAAATGAGATCTAGTTCCCTCATTATGCAATATGACATCCTTCATCTAAAACCAAATGAGATAATACAGTAAGAGAAACGAAATATATTTTCTGCATAAAGAACCATATAATCCTTTATCTCATTTACATAATAGAGTCATTAAAAAAAACTAACATCTAACTAAATGATGCAGTGAAATATTGATAAATCTGCATATTTAATCATTCTAATACTACATGCTAAATTATATCCATTCTGATTGATATATTAGTGATGTACCAAACAAGAGTAACATGTTTGTTACTTATCAGGTGGTTGTATCGGAGGATTTTAAAAAGGTCACATCTCTCTCAGCATACTGAGCTCAATTCTGCAAGGTGCTGTGCATTCTGATCCTGTTGTAGTAGTGCTTTTAAATACATGGTTAACTATGTGACTTGTATAGTTCCATTGAACGGCTGGCTACTCATATGCTTTAAGTTAAGCACATGCTAAAGTGTTTTGCTGAATCAGGGCTCAAATGATCAGCACTTCACAGGTTCAAGCCCATTATGAGCATATATGTAAAAAAAAGAATGATTTTTAAACTCCACCTGGAACAAAGATAATAAACAGTAGCGGGGGAAGAAATGGGTCACATTTTGAAGTGTTAATTTTATTAGAAGTGAGATCCAATCATGCTCTCCTCTCTTCTTCAAGTTTCTCCTTCCGTGTTTCTTTCTAAACACATTTGCATTTTATTCATAGATGCCTGGCAAGAAATAAAATGTAAAATGTGAAACATGATCAGGAAGCAGCCAGCCATTAAAGCAGACCAGGATTCTTGCAACTCTCTCTGAAGGGATGGAGGGGGGGGAAAAAGAGTCCAATTTATTTAAACAAAAGGTATTCAATAAACAACCCAGAAAAAACAGTTCTTGCATGCTTTGGCCTATCTATCTAAATACCTGTATTCCGTCTTCCCCCCCCCCCCCCCCAATCACTATAAAACATTTGAATGCCTCACAAACGTTAATGAATTTATCCTCACAAACACCCCTGTTAGTTTTATAGAGATTAAGTGACTTTATCTTGATTGAAGCAGAAGCCAGGAAGCAGATCCAATCCAAAGATCAGGGCCAGAGTTAGGAACCAGTCACCATACCAGAAATCAGAGCTGGGACCTGGAACGACTAGCCAAGCCGAGGGTCAGAAACCAATAGCCACACCAAGGGTCAGAGCTGGAGTCAAAAACCAGCATCAGGAAGCCAGAATCAGAAACAAGCTAAGGTAGCAGGGACTGAGCAGGAGCAAGGCAAGGCTCAAATATTAATGAACGCATTGAGCAGCCAGGGAGCTGCTGCTACTGCTAGCTAAAAGACAACCAGCTGCCTCTCGTGACCAATCAGGTGGTAAAGTCAATCAGGTAGCCTGCTGCAGGCCAGTTGTGCTTATGGGGTTGCCAGGAGACTGACTGCTACAGGCCCTGATCCCTGAATGGATTGAAGAGCTCAAGCACTTACCTTGGAGTAAGCTTGGAATTTTTTCAAGTCAAGTATAAAAAAAAAACTATCTGAAATTTGCAACCCAAGAAAGGGAAAACACCTGTGGACAAAGGCTCCAGAACCAAATGGACACTCATCCACCTCAGAAAGATTATTAGGAGTAAGCAGAGAGCCTATAGGGAATGGAAAATGGGATTGGTCAAAGAAAGCTACATCTTGGGGGTTGGAAAACTTAGGGATAAAGTGAGAATTGGTGAAGCTAAATTAGATCTTTCCAAGAAATTTAAAATAGAGGTTTTTTTAATTATAGAAATAAAAAGAGAATAAGGAAGGATGAGTTTGGGCCACTATGCAGTGTGGATGGGAAGAAAATTAAAGACAATCTAGGTATAGCCCAAAAACTCAAACACTTGGCCTAGGTGTTATGATAATATGAAACATGGGTATGAAGGTAAGACAGCTGATAGAAACGAGTGCATAAAAATGCAAATTACCACATCTAAGGTGGAAGAAAACCTTAAAAAGCTTAATGTGCTCAAATCTGGGGGAGTGGATAATTTCCATCCCAGAATACTGAAAGAACTGGAGTGTGAGATTGCTAGTCCAGTAGCAAGGATTTTTAATATACCTAACTATTCAAGGGTAGTACTGTATGACTGGAAAAATCGGGAACATTGTACCAATATTTAAGAAAGGAAAAAAGTCACCTGGGAAATTATAGATCTGCTAGTCTGGCTTCAGTAATACACAAGGCTTTAGAATTAATTGTGAATGAAAGAATAATTAAATTAATGGAAGTAAATGGTAAATGTGTTTACCAAAAGTGAAGCATGCCAGACTAACTTATTTTCCTCCTTTGAGAAAATATCTGATTTTTTAGAGAAGAGAAGTGCAGAAGATCTAATATACTTGGACTTCAGTTAAGCATTTGACATGGGACCACATGGGAAAGTATAATTAAATTAGACAAGATGGGGATTAGTACAAGAATTGTAAGGTGGGTAAGGAACTGGTGAAAGGGAAGATGGCAATGGGTTGTGCTGAAATTACTGGACTGGAGTGAGGTTACTAATGGAGTTCCTCAAGTATCAGTCCTGGGGCCAATCTTATTAAATATTTTTATTAATCACCTTGGCACAAAAATTAATAGTGTGCTAATGAAATTTGCTGATTATATGAAGTTGAGAGGCATCATCAATACAGAGGAGGATTGGACCATTATACAGGAAGATTTGGATGACCTTGCAGACTGGAGTGAGAGAAATGGGATGAAATTCAATAGTACAGAGAGCTTGGCTTGTTTAGTCTAGAAAGGCTGAGAAGTGATAGGATTGCTTGTTCGCTCTCTAGAAATGCATTAGGGAGTAAATATTAGGGAAAATGAAGAACTATTTAAGATAAAGGATAATGTTGGCACAAGAACAAATGGGTATAAACTCTCCATGAACAAATTCAGGCTGGAAATTAGACAAAGACTGCTAACCATCAAAGCAGTGAGGCCCGTTTTATCTCAGATGATGTTTGGGATTTTGCTGGAGCCAGTAGAGGTAGTGGTATCATCTAGGTCCCTCTCTTTGGGCTGCTCTGGTCATAGCATCTCTGAAGATCAGTATAACAAAAGCCTCTGGTCCCAGGAGATGGTCTGGGTGGCAAATCATGATCACGAAGCTTATTTGAGTAGGTATTTTTTCTCCCCAAAGTCTTTCTTTATGGAACCAAAAGGGAGTGAAGGATGGAATAGACCATCCCCTCACTATTACAAAAGTGGCTTGTGATATACAAGAGGTCATATTAGATGATCTAAAGGTCCTTTCTGGCCTTAAACTATTACATGCATGTCTACCCAACCTAGGAATCACTGTTCCCAACTGCTGTATAGACATATACAGAGGGACCCACAAAGATAAAGGAAGCTGAGTTGAAGAGAGAAAGGGCAGACTCTAGAGGAGAAGAATGAGAAGAGAGGTGCACGTGAGAGGACTTTCAGTCCTGAAAGGACACTGACCCAGCTCCTAAAGAGCACTTCAGAATGGTGAGGAAACTGAGGCAGGATGACATACAGGTGTTTTATAGTTTTGTCAGGATTTGTATATTTCTTCTGCTGTCTGAAGTAAAGACTGATTAAAGAGTATGTCTATATGTTATGTATTTCACTTATCACATTTCCATGGGGAGGTAAATTGTATCCTAGAGTGCCCACGAGGATGTGCTTAAGCAACTGATGTGTCTGTGGGGCATCAGCAGTGGTTCTAGGGGCATGAGAGCTGGACCAGAGTGAAAGTGTAACAGAGTCTCTGTCCAGGAAGTATGCTGGAAAGGCTAAGGAAAAAGACGGGCTGGAGCCTATCCAGACCAACAGAAGCTTAAAAGCACATGGATTTAGTGTGGTGAGAGCCAAATACAGCACCCTGGGGAGCATCCAGCAGGGAGCGCTTTACCAGGGCTCTGAATAAGTTACCTAACTAATAACCATAACACTGAGTGATACAATTAAGGATAACAATCATATTATATATTATGGCACTTTTGATTATTAATAGAAAGTACATATTTCAACATGCTGGATGCCCAGGGCACTCTCAGAAAGATCTAGTTGAACATCTCTGTACTCTATGAATAAATGAAAACACACACATTTCACTAGTAAATAGGTATTCCCTTCCCCTTTTCCTTTTACACTCTGTGTACACATTTCATAATATATCAATAAAAATTTGAAATAATTGTTTTTCAAAGGAGATCTCCAATTAGAAAATGGAATACATTATTCAAAATTAGGAGATAGGGTGTTAAACACCCACTACCTACTGTGACAGAATGTACCTGGGTTCACACCCTGCACACTAGTTTAATAATCTTTGTACGAAGTATGCCTTGAGAGATGTCATTTAAGAACTCATAATTTGCTAATCAATAATATAAAAGCATAAAGCATGTAGCAGCGTTATATGTGAAGTTATAAGCATAAACTGAGATCATGACTAAAAGTATGTTTTCCAGTGAAGTCTGGGGAGTGGACAAACCAGTTCCTCAGAGACAAAGGGCAAGCTGATGACTCAGCCGGCTGTAAACAAGGCTGATGGACCATTACCTGCCAAGTGAGCATTCTTTGGCAGGAAAAGGGGCAGGGCCAAAAAAAAAAAAAAAAAAAAACCCTACATTTTAGCAAAGAAGCAACATGGAGTTCCCTTCCATGCCGACTGCCTTTCACCTTGCTCCCAGTTGGAAATGCTTCTCAAAGGGGAGGCAGGACTACAAAAAAAAAAGGGGGGGGCATACATTCATCTCCCTATGTCTATGCCCATTGATTCACTGCACCAGAAGGGACAAAGGAAGCAGTCAATGAACTGGAGAAGGTGTCCTGACCTAAGAAGTTTTGATCAGAAAGGGTCTGTCTACACAGCAAACAGAAAACCGTGGCTGGCACATGCCAGACTACTTGGGCTCATAGGACTGTTTCACTTCTGTGTAGACGGGCTCTAGGACCCTACCTGAGCCTGGAAGTCTACACATAGCAATGAAGCTGCCCTGCAGCCTGAGGCTAAGTTGGCTGGCACAGGCCAGCCTCAGGTTTTTCTTTGCTGTGTAGACATACCCAAGGACTGATGAGAAAATCTTGCTTTGAATTTAACATAGTTTGTTAAGTTAGGCACCATTTTATCTTTATTTTTTCTTGCAATCATTTCTGACTTTTATGCCTCATTACTTGTACTCATTTAAAATCTCTCTTGGCAGTTAATAAACTTGTTTTATCTAATCTAGTTTGAATTGATGTGTCTGGGAAACTCCATTTCGGATGGCAAGTTAATGCATATTATTTCTATTAAGGCAATAATGGACTTCATTTAATTTCATTGTTCAGGGGAAGGATGGACAGTACAGGATGTAAGTTTCTGGGGGTGGGAAATCTAAGACTGGGGGTGTGTTGGATTTACCCTGCCATATAATCAAGATTGGTAAGAGTCAAAATATGGTTGGTTGGCTGGCTGCAGCACACACAGACATAACTGGGAGTGACTTGCATGCTGGAGGCTGTTTGTGAACAGTCCAGACTGGAGGCTACAGCAGCAGAGCAGTGCAAAGGTCACTTGAGGTTAGAGGGCAGGGGTGACACAGCTACTCAGTCTGGATTGTACCCTGGGTATATCACACCTACATCTTACTCACACAACTGCAATTGGAAATCTGTGCCACAGAAATTTCACACCATTCCCTGGATTTTGCTTGCCAAATAGTAGAGGTAGGGGAAACCCATCACCCACAGCCTCACCCTGGAGGCCACCCCCACCTTTCCTATAGGTCCTCATCTGGACTAAACATCCAGTATCTGGATCTGGGATTGGTGAATCTAGGGCTACACCTTTCGTCGGCAGCAGGGCAAACGGTTAGGGCTCAAATGGCCGGAAGAATCCTAATATGGATCAATGACCATCAAGGCTCAGGTGCATGGTAGCGGACCCTCTAGACAATGGCCAGAGCCACATAGCTGAGTTAGCAGGCATTGTGGAGCAGATGCAGCACCCTCCAGCCGTTGAGCCTCATCTTTCTCTTGGGTACATGTTGCGGAGTCCCATAGCGCGCTTCCTGCTACTACGCACCACGGATTGCACGTTAAACTATTCTGGATGGATAATCTACTGGTATCCATTATCATCATGCCACCTTGGCTGACTGTAGGATGGAAAGTAGAAAACAGTTTTCCTTGGCACATCTCCTGAACCCTACATGTGGAAACTAATTTCCAGTCATAGTCATACTCGAATACGAGCGACAGTCATTAGAGACCATTATGTATAAAAAGTACTATACAAATACTACACAAAGGCTTTTTTTTTTTCCCCTGGAGAAGTAGCAGGTATGTCATGGGACAGCCGTATAGTCACATAAGATTTCTCACCTGAATGCTTGTGCTGGTAGGTTCTTCTTTCTTTGCCTATGAAGATGAAAAAGAGGAAACAGAATGTCCCTAATGAAGGGATGATGGGATCCCTGGGGTACAACCTGGAATTTAGGTACCACTGTTCCCCCTTAACTCTCCAGTCTGGGCTGTCTCACAAATGCTTTAGCTGGTGACAAGCAGCAAACCCCTTCAGGTGCTGTTATTACCTAGCACAACAACATGGGGAGTACCACACCCAGCTAGATTGCATGAATGCTCCCAGAGCCACTCACAAATCACACAGAGAAAGGCACCAGTCAATTCCCCCCAGCTCCCAACCTTGCATCCCAGAACTGCACTGCCTTCCCCTGGTCAGAAGCCTAACCAGTATAAGTTTATTACCTAGTCTTCCCCTCCCTCAGTGTAGAAAGGACACACACCAGTTTTTGTAACCTGAGCTGAGATTTCCCAAGCACTTTCAGCAAAACACACTGTTTTAGATAAAATATAAAACAGGTTTACTAACTACAGAAAGATGGATTTAAAGTGATTATAAGTGATAGGCATAAAAGGTCAGAGATAGTTAGCAAAGAAAATAAAAGAAAAATGCAAAATCTAAATCTTGAACCTCATCACACTAGACAGTATTTAGATCAAGCAGTTTTCTCACCCCACTGGATGTTATAGTTCTTAATACACAGGCTACTTCCTCAAGCCTGAGACCAGTCTTTTCAGTTCTTTGTCTTTCCAGTCTCCTTGCTGCTTTCATCATAGGTGGAGGGGAGGAGAAAGGTCAAGTCATGATGCCATGTCGCCTTTTTTATATCCTCAGTCCATGTGCCTGGAAAACACTAGCCCAGACATATCCTGGTAGGTTTTGCTGAGTCACAGAATTGAGCAATTCCCCATCATGTAGTGCTTTCATACCTCCCATTGAATTGTAAATCCCTTGCTGATTAATGGTCACTGAACACCCTCCTGGGAGTGGTTCACCTCCTCTAAATGTCACCAGCAAACCCAGAACACAGTTCAGTAACAACCATACAGCAAAATCTCATAACTTGATACACACTAACAGTATACATATTTTGACAGAACAATGGGTTTCAGCAGACGTGGCCTTTCATAAGATATCTTACATGGCACATTTTGTATGAAATATCTCAACCATATATGAATGATGAATATGGGGGTTACAGGGTGCTGCTTTGAGATACAATGTGTCACACAAGTACAAATCACAGTCATGTGGAGGACAGGAATAAAGGTACAGCTGAAATGCAGCACTGAGTTGTATCTTAGGGCATATCTACATGGCTAGTTAGTGCGTATCAAGCTGCATTATAATCCTGCAGCTCTCTAACATGCCACTCACTAACTGTCCCTTTGGGCTCTGCTACCACAAACTAAAAGCTCTGAAACTGCACTTTGACCTACCACTGTTTCAAACAGCAGGTCAAAGTGCACTACAGAATTTTAGTGCATGCTAGCGGGCAATTTAGTCCATGGCACACTCAAGTGCAGTAGATTTAGACGCCAGTTTGCCATGCACTAACTTGCAGTATAGACAAGTCTTTCAATATACTTACAGTGGTTGCTTTTAAGTCTTTCCTATTTTGTTTGGATAATTAAACAACATGACTTTAGTATTTGCAGTATTTTAGGTTCTTCAGGAATCCCTCAGATACTAAGGTAACATTATTTTGCTATCCAAGGCAAAACTGGAAAGGTTTTAAAAAGAGCAACCATTGTCTAATGTGCCTTAACTGGATCAGCTATCAGTGCAGAAAGGAATACAGGTTCACTCTAGAACCCAAGGAAAGTTTGCAAGTATGGCAGTTAGAAAGATATTTTTATTAGTGAAGTATGCAGATTTGCTATGAAGTTATTGAGAAACAATCAGCATAGATCCTCTCAATGCCAGGTTTAAAGTGTGATTAATCTCTCAAAGAGACTTTTATCTGTCTCTGTCCCTTGACAAGACAAGATATGCAGAAACAGATTACTAATATATATTTGAATTGTTTAATGGATTTTTTTCCAACTGAGTTTCCCTACACCGCACATGGCATGCTAAATATAGATATATCAGCATTTTATAGAAGAGGAATTGTCCCTCTCATGAAAGATGTTATGTTTCTAGATGTTATATACAGCCCAGTATAGCATTTTGTGGCATAGCTATTCAATTATATAGCAGTGACAGTCATATTTGATTATGTTAAATGAAGTAATTCAGTTTGATTTGGGGCAATTGATTGCTAATGCATTAACCAGATTTGAATGTCTTACTTTTCTGTCATTGATAATTCGTTTTTGTAGTACTTTATATGGTGAAAAAACTACCTACCCAGGTTTGCTGAAATGACTTCCAGGAACAATATTGCACTTATACAATCAGTAGCTGCATTGAAGCCCTTTTAAAAATCAAAGATGATGTATTTATGTTTTGGTGGACTTGCAAGCTCATGGCTAACAGGACATGCAATTATCTACAGGAGATTTGTCATGAAAAAAGCATTAACTTTTTTCTCTTATAAGAAATATATGGATTATTTTATTTCTATTCCTTCATTTGCTTCAGCAAAAAATAATGCCATTCGCTTCCATCACCTAATATCATTATGACGATTTATCTTCTATATATTTCTAAATCAAGCAGCGAGTTTAACAAGACTCAATTACATGAACAATAATTTCCGTCAAGATACATTATTTTACAATGTGCACCTAAGATTAGATGAATCTAAAGCAACTCTCCACAATTTCATCATGACAAATGAAGACAAAGATATTTTATGTTGACCGTAAATCAGATCTAAAAAGGCTCAAAGTCTATTGCCATTATTACTATCATAGAAAGGCCCTTTTCTCATAATAGTATATTATATATGGAACAAACTGTATAAAGTATTGCTGAACTGAATTGTGTTCTTAATTACATCTCACAAGAAACAAATCTTCATATTTAGTATTTGCAGAAACACTCATATGACAAAGATCAACACCATAAACTTCATCTGAATTACATTACTTAGTTTATATTTTAATGCAAAAAACATTAATTTGATGCCATTATTATTGTTGACAGGACTAGTAAATAATTCATTTCAACACCTACAGTGAAGGTAGGTTTTCAGTTTAAATACACTGCACTGTGGGACCAAAACTGATCTGAGGCATAACAAAGTATACTAACATAAACAACAACAAACACCAGGAAACTGAATTATGGAGCTATAGTCCAATGAGATATTTTGATGTAAAGTGTTTAACATACACTCAGGGGTTGCAGGTTATGGCAAGATGGGCCTGTTTTGCCCCGTGGGTCTGTGCTCCTTATGGCTATGCCGGTGGTGTGGCTGGGGGGGGGCCACCCGGTCCCGCCCTCTACCCCGGGCCCCGACCCAGGGACCCTGCAAGGAGTAGCCTCAAACAGCTTAGTCCAAGGGCTACTACCTTCCCTGGGTCACTCTTCTGTAGCCCCCCTGGCTTGTGGCTCTCCTTCAGGCTCTTTGGGGCCGGCGTCCTCTGGTCTTGGTTGCACAGGCTCCTTCTTACCTCCCGTAGCTGGGTGCTCTCGCCACACCCACACTAGCTCCTCCATCGGCTCGGCTCGGCTCCTCCACTGACTCCACACCTTGTAGCAGCTCTACTCAACTCCCTCTCAGCTGCACCCATCTGCCTGGCTGGGAGGCTTTTAACTGCTGGGGCAAGCTCCTTGATTGGCCCCAGCTGGCTTGATTGGCATAATTGGCCTAATTGCCCTGGAGTGGCCCCAGCTGGCCTGATTGGCCTAATTGGCCTAATTGTCCTGGAGTGGCCGCAGCTGGATCACCCAGGGAACAGGGATTTGCTAAGCCTGGGGCTGATGTATATGCCTTCCAGCACCCTCCTATAGTCGTCAGGGCTGGCCCTGTCACAAGGTATATTAAACAATCATCATCAAATCATAACAGCAAAACTTACGGCATCTGCATATTTATCAGAACCTAGAGACTGAATCTAAAAATTTGTAACCCATTTGCTACATTATGTTTCAACAAGAGAGATCCCAATTCACGCCACAAGCTAGGCCCCCAATTCTTCAATTGAAACTAAATTCAATAGCAAAAAATACCTCCATTACATGAAGAGTTTTGAGTTGAGCAAAACTAAACTTTTGAAAACCAGGAAATGCACAGTTACAGTTGTCCATGCAACCCTAACTTTGTCCTCTTTCAGCAATGCCCCAATGCACCCATTAACACACATACCTTTATTCTATCAATCTCAGAGCTGCTGAAATGGACAAGGTCATCAGCCTCCGTTTATGACCCATCCACTCTCACCCACAGGATTCTGTCTATTAAAGGGGAAATACGGTTTTCCACATCACCTTCCTCCTGTTTGGCTGGAGCTGGCAGTAGTCAATGGGGATTATTTGGATACATTTTGGGTGCAGCTTGGTGTACAACATACCAACAAGCTAGCTTAACTCTGCATTAACTTTACTAGTTTACCATTGAATGTCCTAGATTTTTTTTTAAACAGGAAAAGATATGCTGTTGGTAGGAGTTAGAAGTAATTTAGGCAGTTGTACATATGTCCCAAAATTGGTATACTGAGCCAACCAGCCTCCTCTTGCCCCCATCACCAGCACCCTCCAGGCCTGCTTCAGCACACCAGACATGCCATTGACTCAGTCATTGCAGTCCCACTCCAACTTGCCTTGTCCCCACTCCTGAACAGAGCCCTACCCCACTGCAAGCAGAGAATGCATCACTCCGAGGTACTCACTCACTGGCATACAAATGTATCTATAACTGTTACATTACTCTCTTCTCCCCTCCTCTCTCTTCTCCCGCTTCCTCCATAGCCTGAACTCATGTGCAGTGCCTGGAGCAAACGACAAAGTTCCTGGTTGTGTTTCTCAATGGTTGGAGGGTGGAGATAGTAGAGGTCTGGTGAGAGAGAAGTCACAGACAGAATTTCTGTTCCAAAATACTGATAGTTTTACATCTGAGAGAAAGATTCTCTGACCTCGTCCAATAGATGTAGCCCATCTCCAAGAAACACTGAGGTGTCAGAGCTTGTAAGGTTTCTGTGCCATATAGGACACATTTTCTTGTCAATCAGGAACCCTCCAAATTCCAATTAATATTCTTCCAATACTTATTAATAGATTTCATATAGTCACTGTAGCAATTATTCAGACACTCAGCCAAATCAGAGAAAACTATCACAGCTCTTGGACACAAATCTCTGTTGTGTTCCATCATATATTGTATGAGGTTCACACCAGGAATCAGGCCCAGAGCATTTTCCCTACAGTGAATCACTATAGTGTCCTAAGTTCACAACCTCTTTAAGTTCCTGGTCTGAAGCTGCCGAGTGGGCAAAGCAGGATGCCAGTGCTGGCCACCTCTCTGCACCCATATCAGCCGGTAGTAGCAAGCCCCATGTCATGGTGTGCTCCTTGCTCTGCCGCTAACTTCTGCAACTTTGTGACCCAGGAATCGCTCAGAATCCACACACTGGCAACCATGGTATGGCAACATATTCCTTTTCCCTCAGCAGTCGAGATACTTGCACTGACTGTTCCAAATCTTCACACTGTGAATCTTTGGAAACACGACATTAGTCTGTCCCCACATCCGGAAGTAGCCACTTCTTCCTTCCCCCATTCCCCAGGGGCTAGTAGAATACAGATTTTCCTCAAACCACCAATCCAAAGATAGCCTACCATCCATTCTCATTTCACACCCCCTCTGCAACTATCCTTCCCCTTTCCCTGTCCTGCCATTACACCCACCCACACAGTCCTCTGTTTCCAGTTTCTCCTCCCCACCTGACACAAACATTTTGGTTAGACTGGGTGCTGGTTATTCTGCTGTGTTCACAGTAAACCTCCACATAAAATAAAAACACTGTTATATTATAACAGAAAAAAACTTGTAGCAAGCAACATGAATTATTACATTTTTATTGCACTGGTGTACAAAGGTTTGGACTACACGTATCAGTGGTGAGGTGTTCACCAAGGGTAATGGCATCAGCATGTTCTCTCAAACAATCCTGGCCTGCATGAAGTGGTTGCACAGAAACCCTCTCACATTTTTTTCCTTTACTAGCACATGTGCACTGTAATTCTTCCACACTACACATATACTCCAGCAAAGAAGTGTAGTATATGGAGACCCAAAACTGATTAGAACTGAAAAAGGAGATGTTTTATTCTGGTAAAGGGTCACAGACAACTAATTAGCCTCCACCTTTTAAAAAAAACATGTGAAACACTTCTAACAGTAAACAGCTATTTTCACATTGGCCACATGCAGGCATAACAAAAATTCCTATAACATTACACTTCTCCCCCTTTAAATTATTAGTAACTCAATCACCCACAAAAGTGGTCCCACCTGTGCTACGATATGACCTGATAACCAGCAAGGGCCACTGTGAAAATTAAGAGCATATACTGCATTATCTACACCTAATGTTCTTGGTGATGCTTATACATCACATTGTAACTTTTGTGCTGCCTGCTTTGGCCTGACATTAACAACTTCATCAGGGTGTAGAGAGCCCAGATGAGTTCTTAATTTCCTTCCCATTAAGTGTTCTGCAGTTGACTTTCCTGTTATGATTTGTGGGGTCATACAATATTGGAAAAGAAGCCTGGCCATCTGGGCTTCTATATTACCATGTGAAATCTTCTTTGTTCCCGCTTTTAGGATATACCCAGCCTACTCCACTAGGCAATTTGAAGACGGGGTGGTAAGATGCAGTTCTAACGTGTTTGATGCTGTTTTTTCATAAATTCCTGAAAGACAGCACCAAATGAATGGAGTACAATTGTCACTCACCACTGTCCCACAAAATCCAAAAATGGAAGGTAATTTGAAGGTTATCAGTTGTAACCTTGGGGTAGAGGAGAGCATTACACGTGCCTCCATTCATTTTGAATGAGCATTAAAAAGATTTTCCCAGTAAATGGACCAGCATAATCTACATGAAGCCTCACCCATGGTCTCTGAGTCCACTCCACGGCACTTTCGGTGGAACATTGTGGCTGGATTGGCAAACCACACACAGTCACACAAGTCTCTATTTCCTGATCCATTCCCAGCCACCACACAAATTCATGCGAGACCCTTCATTGGTACAATACCAGGATGTGCTTTATGTGACAACTTTAGCACCACCAGTTACTTACTCATGGTGTAGACATCCATGACCCAAATAATAAGCACCCATCCTGAACTCTTAAACTCTCCCTTCTGTAGTTATAAAGTTGGAACTCTGTGCTCACCCTCTCTGTCTAGCCATTTGTAACCCTTCTGTGCACAAAAATTGTCTCTCTCTCTTTTCATCTGTGCTGCATTAGTTAGAGAAGTGGATAGTACTTCAATAAGGAGGATGGTTTATATAGGCTGAGCTGCTTTTGGCAAGTTATCTGTTAAAGGAAGTTTACTCAGCGTATTCACATTACTCAATGCTTTCCCAGGTTTATAATCAAATTTGTAGTCATGAACTGATAAGGTAAGAGCCCACCTCTGGCTGATGCCATTGGGGATACAGGTTTTCTCTCACCAAACAGACTTTTCAGAGATATATGGTCCAAATGTATAACACAATGCCTGCCATATAGGTAAGAATGGAACTTTTTAATCCCCAAAACTACTGCTAGCCCTTCTTATTCTAGATGGAAATAATTTTTCTTTTTTCTGCAGCTAGTGACCTTGATGCATAACTGATGGGATGCTCAGATCCATCTGTCATTTGGTTGGCTAGTACTGCTTCCCCACCCATATGGTGAGGCATCACAAGACAAAACAAGTTCTTGCTGGCTATCATACTGGACTAAAAGTTTTAATGACTTTAGCAATTTCTTTGCTTCTGCAAAAGCTAGTTTTTGTTTTTGACCTCACTAGAATGTCATCCCTTTCTGTAACAGTTTGTGTAATGGAGTCAATATGGATGCCAAAATGAATAAAAATTTACCATAATAATTCAGCAGGCCTAGCAAGGATTTCTATTAGGACACTGACTTTGGTGGTGGTGCCTCAGTAATGGCCCATACCTTCTTCTGTAGTGGATGTAAGCCAGCTGCATTAATTTAGTGTCCAAGGTAAATTACTTCAGCAGTGTGAATACACTTCTTCAGATGTATACCTGCGTCAGCCATTTTTTTAGTACCCACTCCATGTTTTCCAAGTGTTCTGACTCAGATTCCCCTGTAATCAGGATCTGATCAAGGTATATGTTGACATGTGGCATGCCTTGGAATATATTGTCCATCGCCCTTTGAAAAATACCCAGAGCTGCTGACACTGCAAATGGGAGGTAGTTGTAATGGAACAATCCATTGGGAGTATTGATAGTGACACAGGGTTTAGATCTATTTTCCAGAGGGATCTGGAGGTACAGATTACTTAAATTAAATTTTGTGAAAGCTTTTCCACCAGATAAGATAGCATACAGGTCTTCAGTCCTGGGGAGTGGATACGTATCTAACTTGGCCACACAGGTGATTGTGACCTTGTTAGTCCCTGCATATCATCACTACTTGATTTCAACGGTGGGATAACAAGGGAAACGCAGTCTGAGAATTGGGCAGGCTAAATAATACCAGCTGCCCTGAAATCGTCCAGCTCTTGATAATCCTTATGGTGCATGGCATAGGGTAATGGCCTTGACTTAAAAAGCTTGGTTTAGCATCTGCATTCAAATAAATTCTGCCAGTGACCCCTTTTGGAATACCAAGACCTTCCCGGAACAACTCTGAGTGTTTTTCAATAAGTTCTTCTATGCTAGTGTATGGACACAGTTGATGTCTACCCCCTTAAGTTTTAATAGTTTTAACCAGTCTATTCCTATGAGGCTGGAACCTTCCCCCTTCACTATTACTAAAGGTATGTAGAGAGAGTTGGCTGTATATTAAAGAAACTTTATTGAGGGAGCAAGAACAAACCATCCCAATGTGCAGAAAGAATAGCAAATATGGCAGGTGACCAGCTTGGCTTCACAAAGACGTCTTTGGTGAGCTTAAACACAAAAAGGAAGCTTACAAGAAGTGGTCGCTTGGTCAGATGATCAGGGAGGAGTATAAAAATACTGCTCAAGCATGCAGGAGTGAAATCAAGAAGGCCAAAGCACAACTGGAGTTGCAGCTAGCAAGGGACGTGAAGGAATGTGAAGGGTAACAAGAAGGGTTTCTACAGGTATGTTAGCAACAAGAAGGTGGTCAGGGAAAGTGTGAGCCCCTTACAGAATGGGGAAGGCAACCTAGTGACAGGTGGAGAAAGCCAAAGTACTCAATGCTTTTTTTTGCCTGTCTTCATAGACTAGGTCTGCTCCCAGACTACTGCACTGGGCGGCACAGAATAGGAAGGAGGTGAACATCCCGCAGTGCTGAAGGAACAGGTCCAAGACTATTTAGAAAGATTGGACATACACAGGTCCATGGGGCCAGATGCAATGCACCCGAGGGTGCTGAGGGAGTTGGCTGATGTGATTTCAGAGCCATTGGCTATTATCTTTGAAAGCTCATGGCGATTGGGGGAGGTCCCTGATGACTGGAAAAAAGCAAATATAGTGCCCATTTTCAAGAAAAGGAGGAAAGAGGATCCAGGGAACTACAGACCGGTCAGCCTCACTTCAATCCCTGGAAAAATCATGGAGCAGGTCCTCAAGGAATCCATTTTGAGGCACTTGAAAGAGTGGAAAGTGATAAGGAATAGTTGGCAGAGATTCACCAAAGGCAAGTCATGTCTGACCAACCTGATTGCCTTCTATGATGAGATGACTGACTCTGTGGATGTGGGTAAAGCAGTGCACATGATATACCTTGACTTTAGCAAAGCTTTTGATACCGTCTCCCACAGTATTCTTGCCAGCAAGTTAAAGTAGTATGGGTTGGATGAATGGACTGTAAGGTGGATAGAGAGCTGGTTAGATCATCGGCTCAATGGATAGTGATCAATGGCTTGATGTCTAGTTGGCAGCTGGTACGAAGGGTGCTGGGGCCAGTTTTGTTCAATGTCTTCATTAATGATCTGGAGGAGGGGATAGATTGCACCCTCAGCAAGTTTGCAGATGACACTAAGCTGGGGGGAGTGGTAGATACACTGGAGGGCAGGGATAAGATACAGAGTGACTAGACACAAAGAAGACTGGTCCAAAAGAAATCTGATGAGGTTCAACAAGTGCAGTGTTCTGCACTTAGGACGGAGGAATCCCATGCACTGCTCCAGACTGGGGACTGACTGGCTAGGCAGCAGGAAAGGACCTGAGGGTTACAGAGGAAAAGAAGCTGGATATAACTCAACAGTGTGCTCTTATTACCAAGAAGTCTAATGGCATATTGGGCTGCATTAGTAGGAACATTGCCAGCAGATTGGGGGAAGTGATTATTCCCCTCTATTCGGCACTGGTGAGGCTACATTTGGAATATTGTGTCCAGTTTTTGGCCCCACACTACAGAAACGATGTGAACCTATTGGAGAGAGTCCAGCGGAGGGCAACAAAGATGATTTGGGGGCTGGAGCACATGACTTATGAGGAGAGGCTGAGGGAACTAGGCTTGTTTAGTCTTCATGAGAGAGGATTTGATAACAGTCTTTAACTACCTGAAAGGGGATTCCAGGGGAGGATGGAACTAGGCTGTTCTCAATGGTAGTACATGATAGAACTAGCAGCAATGGTCTTAAGTTACAGTGGGGGAGGGTCTAGGTTGGATATTAGGAAAAACTTTTTCACTAGGAGGGTGGGAAAGCACTGGAATGGGTTACCTGGAGAGGTCGTGGAATCTCCATCCTTAGATGTTTTTAAGGCCCCGCTTGACAAAGCTCTGGCTGGGATGATTTAGTTGGGGTTGGTCCTGCTTTGAGCAGGGGCTTGGACTAGATGACCTCCTGAGCACCCTTCCAACCCCAATATTCTATGATTCTATGTAAAGCTTCTGGTGCTGGTATCCCACCTCCACATTGACTTTACCTCTCACTGGAACTTGTTTTTGTGTGTATATATATATATATATATATATATATATATATATATATATATATATATATATAATACCACCTTTGCCATTCCCTATTGTGGTGTACCGTCCCTTGGCAACAACTGGTGATAAGTAGCCTCACTGACTATAGATAGAGAAGCTCCTGTATCAATTTCCCTGGTTATACTTCATCCATTAGTTGAAACATCCGCTCACAGTGGCTTCTCCTTTTGGCTTCTGCTGGTAATATTAAATGTTGTATACACAGAGTCCTCAGCTTCTGGCTCCTCTTCCTCCTCTGTAATATGATGAAGCTCTTTCCTGTGACCCACATTTCCCTTCCATGTGGGAGTTTTTTACAGCATACTTTTACAAGATGACCTCGCTTCTGGCAAACCCAGCATTTCAGATCTTCATAGGGGCAGGAGATTTGGTTATGTTTCTCCCCCCATCTAAAGCAATTTTGTGTGTTCTTAAAGAGGTACTTCTGTTTACTTAAAGATTCATTTGCTTTGTGAGGAATGCCAGACAAGCTGTGCATGCTGCCCGTGACTTTGACTATCTATGTGCTGCTTAGTGCTTCCCTGTAAATCCAAAGCATGCTGTGCAGCTGCTTCTATGCTTTGTGCTATTTCCTTTAAAATCTAAGGTAGACTTTGCCAACAGACATCTCTGTATTCTTTCTTCACTGATGCCACAGACAAATCTATCCTGCAACATGGCATTTATTGTGTCTCCAAAACCACAGTGCTCTGACAAATGACGCAGTTCTGCTACAAATACTGGTCACTGACATTCCAGGTTGTTGGGAGAAACTGTTCAGTTTAAAACATTTCACAGTTTCTGATGGCAAGGGGTTATGATGGTGTGTGACAACTTTCACCAGCTCAAAGGAGTTGGCACTGGGATTTTTTGGTGCACCCAGACTACTAATTAAACTATGTTTTTGCTCTATAAATGCTCAATAAAATGACATTTCTTGTAATCACCCTCTAGATCATTTGCAATGAAGCACTGGGTGAGTCTGACTCCTGAATTCAGTCCTCCTGCTCTGCATTATATGATTTCGTTTTAACCTATGCAGCCCTATTTCTTTGCAATAAAAAAAGGGTTGTCACTACATAGTGTGTAGAACTCACTGGTTGTTGTTTTCAGTTTATCCTGGTCACCAGTGCAGCATATAGTGACCCAAAACAGGTTAGAACTGAAAAAGGACATCTTTTACTCCAGTACTGGTTCACAAAGACAACGAATCAGCTTCCAGGATGGAAACATTTCCTCACACAGGAACTGGAGTATATGCTCAGCGCAGCTGCAGGGCTTCGAACAAGAAAGAGCTATTCTCACATTGGCCACCAGGTGGCAAGAAGCATAACAAAAATACCTACTACCACTTTACAAGAAGTGAACATGTCCTCAAGTACCATTCACAACTTGGGTCCCTCAAAGATTTACTGGGTGCCATGCACTACCTTGGGTAAAAATTGACCCATTGAGACCATTTTGACATGCATCACAGCAACAGTTTGATCTGTAGATCTGCGCAAAAAAAAAAAACCCCCACTGAGAAACCCTTTGAAAAACTGCAATTTTGCGGGAGGAGGGCCTACATCTCTGGAATCCTGGCTTAAGTGGCTCCCATGATGCATGACAAATCTCAAGAAAATCTGTGGAAGCATTCCAATTTTAGAACACATAGCACTGTCATCATTTAATTAGGAAAGGGGGGCAATGGAGGGAAAGGGTGCCTTTACACATCCATCTGCATCATAGGAGTCCTGCCTTGACTGCAGGTGACTGGACTGGAACACCCCATGGAGATGAATACAACCTAAAACAATACTCTGAGGCATGTGAAAGCTCCATTCCTCTCAGTGAGTGTTTCCAACTCCCTCCTGAATGCTTTAGACTAGAGCCTATGATATGCATGAAGTATGCCCTTTCTCATCTTCCGCCAAGGGGTAGGACTTCTCCAAAGCCCTGTTCAAACCCAAACCCAGCTCCCCATCCCCTACCTCTCTGCTCCCTAATGCCCCTCCCCAGAAGCATTCATGTGTCTATTTTTCCCCCAAATACTTTGATTACTTTCTCCTCAAAATATAACTGACATCTATAACTCACAAATTACAGGAACCTCCAGTCACTCAATCCAAAACCCCTTTTGTCTTAGGTGGGGGCTGCCTATGATTAATTTATCCTTCATTATGTTAACTGAAGGGTGAGATCACAGCCATCAATCTGAATAAGGTCTGTGCATCATCCTGTCATTAGTACCTCTCAGTTTAACAGTATAAAGCAGCAAAAGGAAAAATGTATTGGGGGGCCTATAATTTGAGAACCCTTCAGTCCAATGACCCCAAAATTTGGGTCACTAATGCTATTGTGACCCAGGATGCCAAATTTCAAAGCAATCAGAGTAGCCATTCAGATTTTAGAGCACTTAAAAAAATCAAGCTTTAAAGCATATAAAATGGAAACCCTCCAGCTGTTTTTCCTGTATTGGTGCATGTACACTGTAATATCAGTACATTTCTTAAATACCGTTCTCAGTCTGAGTTCGCC
Source organism: Emydura macquarii macquarii (assembly GCF_026122565.2). Taxonomy (NCBI): domain Eukaryota; kingdom Metazoa; phylum Chordata; order Testudines; family Chelidae; genus Emydura; species Emydura macquarii. Next base: position 38,768,860 of record NW_027132559.1, on the reverse strand, counting down.
AGAGATTTCACAGGTGCCACGTACTACCTTGTGTAAAATTTGACAGATTGAGACTATTTTTACTTGTAGCACGTCAGTAGTTTAATCACTAGCTCTGTACAAAAAACAAAACAAAAAAAACCCCAACACACAAATACACACACACACTCAAAAACCCAGTTATAAATCCTGGAAAAAATAGCTATTTTTTCAAAAAAAATTTCTATCTTCACAACCCCTAGTCCAAATAATCTCAAATTTAAGTTGCTGCCCCTAACCTACACCCTCCTGAGGCACTCCAATTTTCAGAGGAATGTGACTAAGTATGCCAGTTTTAAAGGATTTAGCAAGGTCAACCTTTAAGCAGAAATTGTAGGGCAATCATAACCATAGTGCTGCCGCTGCACCACAATAATGGTGGATCCTTGTGCCTGCGTGGAATCCTATTTAAGTCAATGGGTTTCTTCAGAGACATATGTTTCTGGATATAGCTGAGGACTGTGACCTAGATGCATACACCTTTTTGTTACTCTTATTTAACTGGAAATGAATTATTGGACAGGGTGGACCAGTACATTGAGATGGCACCAAGTATTCTCATGTGCTTGGCTGGCTGGTTCTTGCTTACATGATCAATCTAATCATCATATATGTGGGGCTGGGAAAGAATTGGCCCACAGGTCAGACTGACAGTGACGTTGGGGGTTTTCGCCTTTGTCTGCAGCCCAGGGATGCGGGTCACTTGACAGTATATCTGGGTATATCTTAAGTAATCATTTCCCTGCTATGGTTGGGGCCACAAATACTGGTGCGTCTTGGTCTCTGCTATTCTCTGTGCATGGCATATAATAGTCTAGTCTCTTGTAGGCTGCAATACTTTCGTCTAATTTCAGTTGTTCGGTTTAGCATGCGGGTGCTAGGAGGTGGTGGTGGTCTGCGATATAAGGATGTCAGACTAGATGATCAAGTGGTCCCTTCTGGCCCTAAATCCCATAGTTAACTGTGACAGTGAAGAACACCGTCACCCTCAGAGACTATTTATTTTGACTTAGAGTCAAGGTGTAGCACTGCCGGAATGGTATAATAGAATTTCTGTTCCCTTTTTGCCCTAGGGTTCAGATTTTCAAATTGGGCCTGAGTTTTTTAAGTAATATGAATGAAGTAGCCAGATTTTCAAAAGCACTCAGTACCCAAGTGCTGTTGGTGTTTTAAATTATTCAACAATTCATTGTCCCCAGTACTGACTACTTTAAAAATCTGGCATGTGTCCCTACTCCTCTGTCCTGTTTCCCTGACCCAGGTCTCCAAAATCTTTGCAGAATAAAGGGTCACTTAAAAATCATTAATAGAGACAAATCTGCCACTTATTTTCATTATATGCTTTCAGAGCCTATGAGGGGGACTCATGATTTTGTTTCCAGTTCTATTCTCTGAGCAAATTGGTATTTTTATAAACCTGTGAAATTTTGGAACCTCCCAATTTTCAAAAAGAAGTAAACACAGATGCATATGGTAATGTGAGTGATGTACATTTTGGGGCATGTAAATGTTGAGGCAAAACCCATGAATGGGTAGTGGGAGACTCCTATCTTTATCATGACATATGTACAAATTTTGCAAACAAAAGTACAGACCTAATTATCTACTACATAAAAAGCTTTCCCACAGTCTCAGCATATTGAGGTTGCACATAATGAGAGCATGGAGAGGTAAATGTTATCAATAAACAATTATCCTTAGTTATCAAGTTGCAGCCTGACAAAGCTGTGGCATATCCCTCAAACAGCAGATTGTCATTCGCTGGAAGTGGCTTAATGCCAAAGCCATTACAATATAGGCACTTCTGCCCAGTGGCACACTCTGCCAGTCTAAAATCCTTAACATTGCTTGAATAGATTTGAACTGGCAGCTGAAATATTTAACTATGTCAATATATTTTTGGCCATGAGCCTTAATGTGTACTGCATGCATGAACTATGACACAAAATACACGAATGAAAAAGACATCTTGCCATTGTTCCTTAGTTTTGCTGTAGAAAAGAAAGTCCCATTATTAACTAAAGCTGGGAAATTACAGCAGATTAAATGCCCCAGCAGCATTCACTTGACTTTAAAGACACATTTGCTTCAATCATACTTGGGCCCCTTTTGGGTTTGCTTTGTGAAAACATTCTATAGATAACATTTTACTCAAAAGAAATACTCATGGAAAATGAAGTTGAAGCGCTGTATTCACACAGCAAGTGGTATATATATCATGATTAATGGAACTGGAGTCAGAGGGGCCCATGTTCCCTGGAGGGACAGGTATTGATAGGGCACCGGGAAAACAGGAAACATGAGGAGTTAGGCTGGAAGCAATTGCCACATGGACATAAGATTGCACAGGGTGTAATAACATTCCATTTGTTCAGCTGAACCTGCATTCAGCTTTAGTTCTTTGCAAATGAAACATGGCGGCAGCATCTGAGCTGTTACTTCTCTGAAGTGCAGCAGCTGACAGCATGAACCTTGGGACTGTATGTGAAACCCCTTGCAGCCCTGATTTTGTGAGCACAAACAGAGCCCAAGGATGGACCCATTGCTCCCCAAAGAAAGACAGAACTGTGGAATGACACAGGTTTTTCACCTGAGACCAATCTGAAGGGGAGGGGCTAGATCCCATGTTACTACCTTATGCTCAAAGGCTGCCACATGCAATTTTGGGAACTTGACAGACTCCCTAATTCATGACAGTTTTTAATCCATTTAATGTGAACTATGTTAACTTTTATCTTTTTTTTTTTTTAAATCAAAATGTCATGAAGTACCAAGTCAACTGCCACAGAGAAGTCTAAGTATATTACATCAACATTCTTACCTTTCAAACAAATCTGTAATTTCATAAAAATATGAAATTAGTGTGACAAGATCTGCTTTCCATAAACTCATGCTGATTGGCATTAACAACATTACTCTCCTTGAATTCTTTATTAACTGGGCCCCTTTTAAGATGCTCCAATATCTTGCCCAAAATTGAGGTCAGATTGACCGGCCTATAATTACCCAGGTGATCCCATTTACCCTTTTAAAAATATTGGCACATCGTCAGCTTTCTTCCAGTCTTCTGGAACTTCCCCAGTGTTCCAAGTCTTTTTGAAAGTCAACATTAATGGTTCAGTGAGCTCCTTAGCCAGCTCTTTTAAATCTTTTGTATACAAGTTATCTGATCCTGCTGCTTTAAAAATGTCTAAATTCAGTAGCTACTGTTTATAATCCTCCTGAAATATGGAATGGAAAGATTGTTAATATATGATGAGATTAGATCATCTGGTTTTCCCGAAATACAGAACAGAAATATTTATTGAACATTTGTCTTTTTTGCATTATTATTGAAAATTTACTACATCTAGCTAATAATGGATCAATACCAGAGTTAGGTTTCTTTCTGTCCCTAATATACTTTACAATCTCCTTCTTAGTATCCTTAATTCTGCTAGCCATAGATTTGTATTTGTGTCCCTTTGCTTCCCTGGTCAATTTGCTACAATACCTAGGTTTTGATTTATAGTTATTTCTATCATCTTCCCCACTTTTACATTTGTTGTATATTATTTTGTTTAATTATTATAGCTGCCTACACTTCTCCGCTAAACCAGGTCTGTTTTTTAACTAATACGGCCTTCTTCCTCAATTGTGGCTTTTTGGGCATCTAGTAAAGTATTTTCAAACAATTCCCAGTTACCATTCATTATCATTTAATTATCATTAAGTTCTTCCTCTAAGCTGATTTAGTTCATAATTTTTTTCAGCTTTGTGAAACTGGCTCTTTAAAAGCAGTAAATATATGTATTACTGATCTGGACTTTTGTAATGTGATAACAGTATAAAGTGATCAAGTCATGATCATATATACCTAAATTTTTGGTTCTGTGATCAGTTCCTCTTCATCTGTCAACATGAGGTCTAATATTCAATTCCCCCATGTTGGATGCAACACTTTCTAACTTCGGTCATAGTCTCTTTGTCCTCTGTACTATTTAGAAATTCCAATGATGTTTAAGTATTGGCATCATGAGACTTCCAGCATAAGTCACACAAATTGATGTCCCCCATGATCATGCAACTTTTTTTCCCCTGCATGTTGCAGAAAGTGTGTAAGGAGCCGATCATCCTTTTTCCCTAGTTTGATTTGGTGGTCTGTAGAAGACACCAAATAACTCATCTTGTGTTTTATCTGTTAGGACATTGATCCATAAGCATTCAAAATCATTTTCTTTCAAATTATCAGTGACTCAGATAACACCTTCCTGAATATTCCAGCCAGCTTGTCCCCAAGGAGATTTATCCCTCTTCTAATGAGATGGAGGCCATCCAAACTATACAGCCCCCTTTCTCCATAAAAGGTGGGTCAATTTTCCAACAAGCCACAAATGCTACACCACTTACCAAGCCAGTGATTCACTTCCTGCTCCACAAGTGAAGGAAGACAGAAGGCAGAAGTTTCTGGAAGGATCTCAGAAAAGACTGCTTGGACATTCTTCTTCTTCCTCATGCTTCTGAGTTCCCTAAAGTCACCTACTATCTGTGAGATATCCTATGATGCAGTGTCATTAGTGCTGATGTGATCCATCACCAATAGATCCTTGGCTGTCAACTTCAAAAGACTATTCAATCTCTCTCTTGGCTCTAGGAAGACAGCACACCATCCTGTTATCCACCTAATCTTTGTACAATAATCTTTCGAGTCTTCCAAGTATTGAATCTCCAAGGATCATCTGTTTTCCTTGGATGGCTAGAGATATATTTGTGAGCAAGCTTGATTTTCATATGGGTTGGAGTTGAGCTGCCATCCACAGATGTGTCCCATACATCTCAGTTCCCTAGCTCAGCTCCACCCCTCACCACCCGGGCATGAGTAATCATTCAGACACTACAAACAGACGGGACTGATCAAGAATCAGAGCCATGCAGCTTTTACTAAAGCACCCACAAACAGACCCTCCTCAACTACTTACTTGGGGACCCATGGTCCAACTAAGCAACCCATACACAAAGAACAAAGAGTCAAACAAACCACCCACAGATGGACCATACACGCCACTCACCAAGTCTCATTACCTCCAATCACAGAGGCAGCAACTCTGCCCTCCATAACTCTTGTGCTAGCTGTCTCTGTTCTGAGCAAGTGGAATGGCCTGGGTAACTATAGGCCAATTAGCCCAATATCAATGCTGGGCAAGATAATGGAAAAGGATATGTAGGATTTAATTAATAAAGAATTAAAGGATAAGAATGTAATTAATTCCCCTAGACATGGTCTTATGGTAAATAGGTCTGGTCGAACAAACCTGGTTTCATTCTTTGGTAAGATTACAAATTCAATTGATAAAGGCAACAGTGTAGATGTAATATATTTAGTCTTTTGTAAAGCATTTAATTTAGTACCACATGACATTCTGATTAAAAAATTGTACTATACAATAGCAATGAATATTGAATTATACAAAGTGGAACAGCTCCAGCAGGAGAGCCGATGAGAGACTGACTGGATAGCCTGGTACTTAAGGACCCATCTAGCACATGGAAGACTGAAGTTCAAGTCCTCGCTCTACCTAATTCAGTACAGAGACACCCCTTGGGGTTTAGGAGACCCAGGTTAAAATCCCTGCTCCAGATCAGATAGAGCAGGAACTTGAACTTGGATCTCCCACATCCCTGAGGAGTGCTCTAATAACAGAGTTATTGGCAGATGGGGGAGGTCAATCTCTCAGATTTCAAAAGGTTTAGTTTTTGTTCTAATGTGGAACAAAACCAAATGTTGAAACCTCCATATTTTTTGCAAAACAGAATTCTTGTTTTCCTGTAGCCCTTATACTTAAACTGTTGCAACCAAGCTGCAGGGTGGGAGGAAAATACACTAAAAATGTGTCAAATAGATTCAAATAATAAAAATATATGCAATGTTTAACTATAGGCAATGAATTATTTGCCTCACTCCACTATAATTGCAAGCACTGTTGGATAGAATTAGCATGTACACTGTAAATATAGCATGAGGTACAGACACAAAATCAGCAGAACTAATAACAGAAAAAGAGCTCCACTCTTTACTGGAGAAGGAATTGGAGTGGAAACAATCATCCTCAGCAACTGTCACAACACTGCTTTGCACTTTCTACTCAGCAACTTCAGGGAATGGATGAGGGAGGGGAAATGAGAGGTTAAATGTCCTCTCTGGAGTTTTAAGGAACAGTATCTATAAAGGAATTTTGGAAGTTTCTCAGGTGCATGGCTCATAACTCAGGTGTCTTAGCTACAAGTCAGCGCAAATGGAAGACTTGCTAAAAAAAGACAGGTCTGAATGTTGATAAGGTAGGTGACCATGATATGACAATAGTTTGAGGGGATATAAGAATAAAACAGGGCAATCTAAGAAAAGAACCAGGAGTGAGGCAGACCTAGAGGAAGTATTAGCTAGTACTCCATTCCTCTGAATTAATTACCTGGCAGAAAGCTAAAAAGAAAGAAGTGGTTGCAACCCTTAGCCTGAAAGGGGGAACCCCTCCTGTGACAGGGCACTCTACTCATTACTGGATAGTACCACCTCCTGGTGGTCCTGAGAATTAGCTCTGCGAGGCAGACACCTCTTTCTGTAGTTGCACACCATCTCTCTCTCAAGCTGAAGCCACTCTCTCACTCCAGGAACTGCTGCTGCCTCTTCATGAGTTGGCCCTCCAGCCAAGTCACTCAGTGGTTACCCCTTCTGGGATAGTCTTTCAAGGTCTCTTTCCACAAGCAGCATCAGGCATTTCTCAACCCACTGCCCTGACTACATCACTCTAGCAGTCCTCATATCCACTGCCCTTAACAACTCCCCTCTGCTGCAGTTGGTAGGGGAGCCTAGGCCCACCCACTACTCTGGGTTCCAGCTCAGGGCCCTGTAACTAACAGTTAAGGTCTGCATCAACCCCACCCTTATTGCTCTCACCCTGGATGCCTTCCTACCACACTTCTTCACTTTTACCTCAGGAGAGGGACTATGGACTACAAACTCCCTCCCTGCTGCTCCCCCCACTATTTCCAACCTTCTGGCTTTATAGACGCCACCACCTGTTCCCTCACAGGTGAGCTTCCTTCTAATCAAGGCTCTCCACACAGGCTAAATCTCCCTTGTCCGTCACTTAATTGGCTGATTGTGCCCACCTGGCCTAATTCAGCTCTCTCAGGGCTGGTGCGAGGAGTACATCCCATCACACCACCATTTATATAGACATATACTGGCTCCTATGGTATCAGTAATGTAACATGACAAGTATCATTCTATTTTACACCTCTGTAAAAGCACAGTGTGGAATTTTCTGAGTCACTCAATATTGTGCTCAAACTGCAAGTAAATAATGATCTGAAGACCAACGTTTTATTATCCTTGAAGAAACTTCCAGTCCATGTCAATCACATAAGGGCTTGTGCAGATATGGGAGGGGTCAAAGGGAAGAGGCTTTCTAGCTGCTGGTGACATACCTTTTAGACAAATGAGATAGTGTACAAAACATTGATTAATGAACCGGCCTGTCATCACATGCAGCTTTCAAAATTATTTTAATATCCACATGAGCTGATATGGCATGAACAGAAAGTATTATCCATTACCTTTTTTGTTCAGCATAAACATGCATTTTTTTCTTTATCATCAGAAATGATACCATTACACCACAAATTAGTCCTCAAAGGGCATAACAAACAGCTATCTCTGCTAGTTCATCTCAAAGGGCCAGATGCTACTCCTGGTCACACTGTCGTAAATTTGGAATAATCCCATTAATGGAGTGACTGTGGATTTATACCACTGTAACTGAGAACAGTCCAAAGTCTCACTTTGTACCTGTCATACAATTCCTCGTTGGAGCATATGAAAGTTCAAGACTCCTCAAGAAGAAAATTGACTTCTTGTAAGTATATTTCATTAATATTCCAGTAAACCAGACTCTGAGACACATTATATTGCATACAAAGGAAACATTTTCAGTTTGTTTGGATAACATGTTAATCAGTTTGATATCGAGGATGTAGAATCAGCAAAAGTGCTAGCAGCAGCAGCAACAAAACAGATTAATTATTTATGTACTAGAGTAATAGGACGCAGACACCACATTATTCTTTGCTGTCCACCAAATCTGTTCTTATACAGTATCCTCCTCACTCAACCAATTGTTGAATGATCTCTGAATTATTTGTCAGATCCCAAGGTTATTTGCTCCTCTTAGGTTTATGACCAACATTAGATATTCAGCTACCTAGGAGTCTGATATTTTAGGAGTTTCTAATAAGCACAGAAGCTATGATTTGAAAGATCTTTCATTTGAGAGGACAGAGTTAAATTATTTTAAGATGCAGTGCACAGGACTTCATTCCTCTGTACAGATTTTATTATCCAAAACTGGGAATGTACCCCAGCATTTGTCAGACAGCTTCCCATCTATCCAGACACAATTTGTGTCCCTGATCTAGGCAGCTATATGATGTTCTGTTTGTGCACTCTACAATACACTCTACATTTTAGAAAAGGAAATCAACTTATGTTAGTTTACCTCGTTTATGGACAAACTCCTTTTTCTCTTTCTTCCTTCTCACATGTACATTTGCATTGGCCGTCCTTAACTAACTCCCCTTTTCTGCCTCTTAGGACATGTCTACACTGCAATTAAAAACCCATCACTGGCCCGTGCCAGCTGACTTGAGCTCACAGGGCTTGGGCTAAGGGGCTCTGAGACTTGCTGCCACAGGGTGGTTTCTTTTTTTGCTGTGTAGACATACCTCCACTCTGAAACAATTCTTCCACCTGAAGACAAAAGGAATGTGGCTGACTTACATCTGCTGCAGCTCTACTTGCAGGAAGTCATCACTTGTTTTCAATAGGTTACCACTGCCCAATTGTTTTCAGTGAAGTACTGGTTTATAGTGTGAGCCTTAGCCTTCATAAAACCCAAAATGTCATACTACTTTAAGCACCTTCTACCAAAGTTTCAGAATCAATACAATAGTTAATAAAGTAATTAACACTTTGTATGTTGCTAGTGCCTTCATCCACAGCTCTTAGAGCTTTGCAAACATTAAATTCAGATTTGCTCCACGACTGGGAAGTAGATGAAGGGTAGATCACTCACCACAGCAGTGCTGCCTCTAGTCAGCAGTTGTTCACAATGGTATAGGACAAAAAGTGAAGAAGAATCTCATATCCAATTCAAACTGCAAAGGGAATTTAGGAAGGCAGAATGCAATTATCTGAGATGGAATTGGCCAGGATTACAAGGCTATACTTTGGGAGCTTTAATAATGACTGTAGTGAGCTCTGAAGTAGAAGAAATGGGATTCGAGTGTAGTAAAATCAGAGAGAAACCTCATTCAGGATTCAGGACACACTGACACTAGCTTTCCCTGACTCTAGATTACACATGGAGGACCGCACCCTGTCTTGGGGACGGTATTTGTTTTTTTAACTGTATATATCCCTGTAATATTTAAGTGTTTGCCAAGCAATCCCATAGCATCACCCACAGAATCTGCTTCACTCCTAATCTAGATTCAGCAATTACAGAATAGACTGGTGAGTATACCACTTTGCTACCAAATCTGAAAGATGCCACTTCCAGGACAGCATCCCATCAGACTGTTCTGAGTACTGGTTCAGTTCTGATGCAGAGGGAAAAGTGCCACCAAGGAAATCAACATCATGACTTTATGCTTAGTCTTAGCAGGATTAGATTTTCACTGATAAATGTCAATTTCCCCACACACACATAAACTGATGAAAAAATATTTCCATTGACAATAATCACAGTTTACAAATGAACAGTAAAAAAAACCAAACAGGTATGATTTGTTGATTCAAAGATATTTGCTTTGTATATATTGACATGTGAGGTTGACCATTTGTTTTTAACAGTCTATAGAGATTTAACCTTTTTGAATCTCAGTGTTTACCATCATTAAATAATCGTCTGACTCCCCCTTTCCGCCAGTTTCCCACAAATAGAAAAATTCAAATCGAAAAAATATTGTTTAAAACCCCTAGTTTCATGCAACTGTGAAAATGGAAATTAAAAAAATCTTTAAAAAAGCTTACAAAGAAAGACTAACATTATTCATTGATTTTTTTTTTAAGGAATTTTGCCAAGCCTATTATTGCAGCCTCTAAGTATCCCTTGCGGTCTCCAATCTAGACACGAACCCAGCCCTTCCTGGCTTGTGAAATCTGATGAGGTCACAGCACAAAGTGGTTTGGCTGCAGGTCATAGCTGCCCTCGCTGAGGCTGTCAGTACCCTCTCTTTGGCCCTGTAGCAACATCTCAGGTAGCCTGGTCGATTATCCAGAAAAGTAAAATGGAAGCGTTTTTCATAATTCAATGTATATGTCACATACATCAGGTTTACACATTGGTTTCATACAGGGGCACCCGCAGGGATTTAAATGTGATTACTTTTGGAGGGGCACTTTAAAAACCAGCTCCTCACCCACCAGGCCGCCGCCGCCTCCCCAGGCTCCCCACCCATCCCTCACAGTGCCCCTGGGCCCTGCTGCCCCACATTGTCGCGAGCTCCCTTCTGTGCACCCCAGGCGGGCTGCAAACACTTACTGGAGGCTGCAGGTGAGGAAGGGATGGGACTCAGCAGGCTTCCCCGCAACCCCTCTGGCAGAGCTGGGCTGCCAGCCCGCCTTCCCCGCTCCGAGCGCCCTCTAGTGGAGCTCCGTGGGAGCGCCAGCTGCAGTGCCTTTCCCAGGCACATCCCGTCAGCTGCTCAGTCCGGCTCACCCTGGCAGAATGCGGGGAGGACGGGCTCGAGGGAGGGAATCCCAGGGCGGAGGGATCAGGGCAGAAGCCGGAGGAGGTGACAAAGCTGATTATGGGGGGCCGTGCCCCTGCTTGCCCCCGCCCCCTTTGTGCATGTTCCTGGTTTTACTCACAGGTTCTCGTAGTAGAAAATGTAAAGAAAAATCCCATGAACACAGAAACAATGATTGGAACATTTTCTGGCTGTCTTCTGTATTCTCACTACCTCCTAAGGAAGCATCCAACATGAAATATCAGAGCAAAGGCCATTCCCCGTCAAAATTCTGGAGATAAAGAGCTCAACTATGACTTGAATACATTGAGAATGATGCTGCCATACACTGCCCCAGGAAGCATTGTTCCTAAAGCCAGTATGCGGCTTCCTGTAGCTACCAGGAGAAGAGCCACTGTGCTCCACCCTCTTATAGGATGCATCATACACCCATCTGCATCAGACCATACCTGTGGGTAGTGCAGAAGGGGGTTGGCATTGTTGGCATGCTGTCATCCCTCCCCACTTTCTTCAGAAAGGCTAGCCCTGCTAGTAGGACTTATGCAGTCCTTGCTCTACATAATTCTGCTCAGACTTTCTGAGTCTGCTTGCTTACCCCATCCCAATGCTGCACAGCCATGAAAGAGCCAGATATAATCCAGCCTATAAAATCTTACAGTTCTTTGCATGATCAAAAGAGGACATTTTCAATTAAAATAACAAAAAATAATATATAAGAAATAGAAGAAAGGGGAGTTGATGATAATCAATATAAATCAGAAGCTAAGAATTGTATAGAATTGATAAGGGAAGCAAAGGACATAAGATGACATCTATGCCTGGCAGAGTTAAGGAAAATAGAAGTTTTAAACGTATATAAGGAACAAAAAGAATGGTAGTGGTCCATTATTAGATTGAAATGGTAGAATTATAAATAATAATGCAGAAAAATCAGAAGTGTTCAATAAATATTTCTGTTCTGTATTTGGGAAAAAAACAGATAGTGATAAAACTCTTTCAATTCCACTAGTATCTCAGGAGGGTGTTAAGCAACAGCTACTGAAGCTAGACATTTTTAAATCAGCAGGTCTGGATAACCTGTATCCAAGACATTTTTTAAAACTAGCTGAGAAGCTTGCTGGAACAATAGAGTTGATTTTCAATAAGTTTTGGAAACCCGCAGAAATTCTAGAAAACTGGAAGAGACCTAATATTGTGCCAATATTTTAAAAAGGTAAATGGGATGACCTGAATAATTATAGGCCTGTCAGTCTGATGTTGATCCTGGGCAACATAATGGAGTGGCTGATAAGGAACTTAATTAATAAAGAATTAAAGGAAAGTAACATAAAATAACGCCAATAAACATGGTTTATGGAAAATAGATTCTGTCAAACTAACTTGATATCTTTTTTGATGAGGTTATGAGTTTGTTTGAGAAAGGAAATAGCATTGAGGTAAAATACATAGACTTCTGTTAGGCATTTGACTTGGTAACACAACATCTTGAGTAAAAAAAATCTCATATGATATAAAATTACCAGGGCACACATAAAATGGATTTAAAGCTGGCTAACTGATAGGTCTTAAAATATAATTGTAAATGGGCAAATTATCATTTAGCATGTGTGTTTCTAGTGGGGTCACACAGGAATCTGTTCTCAACCCTATGCTATTTAAAAATATTATCAATGACCTGGAATAAAACATGAAATTATCACTTATAAAGTTTGTAGATGACACAAAAATTGAGGGAATGGCAAATATTGAACACAATTGGTCACTGATACAGAGCCATCTGGATCGCTTCATAAACTGGGGCACAAGCAAACAATATGTGTTTTAATATGGCTAAATGTAAATGAATATATCTAGGAACTAAGAATGTAGGCCATACTTACCAGATGGGGGACTCTCTTCTGGGAGAAGTGACACTAAAAAAGATTTGGGGGTCATGGTGGATGGTCAGCTGACTGTGAGCTCCCAGTGTGATGCTGTGGCCAAAAGGCTAATGTAATCCTTGCATGCATAAACCGTGGATCTCAAGTAGGAATAGAGAGGTTTTTTAATCTCTATATTTGGCTCTGGCGCAACCGCTGCTGGAATACTGTGTCCAGTTCTGGTGTCCAGAAATCTAGAAGGATGTTAATAAATTGGAGAGGCTTCAGAGAAGAGCAACAAGAATGATTACAGGTAAGTTTTTAATCTTTTATAGTGATAGATTCAAGGAGCTCAATCTATTTAGTTTAACAAAGAGGTTAAGGGCTGGATTGATTACAGACTGTAAGTACCTGCATGGGGAACACATATTTATTGTAGAACCTCAAAGTTACAAACACCTCAGGAATGGGGGTTGTTTGTAACTCTGAAATGTTCATAATTCTGAACAAAACGTTATGGTTGTTCTTTCAAAAGTTTTCAACTGAACATTGACTTAATACGGCTTTGAAACTTTACTATACAGAAGAAAAATGCTGCTTTTAACCATCTTAATTAAAATGAAACAAGCACAGAAATAGTTTCCTTACTTTGTCAAATCTTTTTTTAAACTTTTGGTTTTTTTTTAATAGTTTACGTTTAACACAGTACTGTGCAGTATTTGCTTTTTTGGAGGGTGTGTGTCTTTTTTTTAATCTCTAATGCTGCCTGATTGGACACTTTCAGTTCCAAAAATTCAGACTGGAAATAAGGTCTACAATTTTAACAATGGGAGTTATTAACCATTAGAACAATTTACCACGGGTAGTAGTGGATTCTCCATCACCGACAAGACTGGATGTTTTTGTAAAAGGTATGTTCTAGGAATTATTTTGGGGAAGTTCTATAGTCTGTGTTATACAAGAGGTCAGACTAGATGATCACAATGGTTTCTTCTGGCCTTGGAATCCATGAATCTAAGATGTTTGAATATCTTTTGTAAAGATAATGGGTTTGTATTCTCAATTACAGAACACTTCTATTGCTAAAGTTTAATCTAATGGCTTGTCAGATGCAATAAGGAGAAAGGTGCAGCACAGCACATCAACAGCCTGGCAAGGTGTTTAGAAGCACATAAACTGTTTGGATAAATTATTTCCTTGGATTACATGTTATTTTGAATTGGCATTTTTGGGAATTGGAACATAATGATCTTTTGATGAACTGGGATATGGGTGGTTGCCTCTAATGAATAACCATGACAAAGGCTGCTTTCATTAAAGGACTATTTTGTATACAGGTGAATGACTTGAGTCAGAACTCAATCTTGATTATCTTTTTCTTATGAAATTGATCAACACTTACTACATAAAGAGAATCATGGGCCTGGAGTTTAGCCAGGAGGATAAAGAGTTTGCTCATTAAAGATCAGGTTTTTTTCTGAAAAAACAGCTTACCAGACAGCTAGAAGATATATTCCCTACACTTTACAAAGGAATACCAAACAGGGATGTCTCTGCCAATCTTTTTTGCGTATATTGTTCAAGAAATTCTTCAAAAGCACTTAATGAATGTTTCATGTCCCTTTTTGCTTCTGCTCAGTGGGGTTTGTCATTGGATTTGTCATTGAATCAATTCTTAAAACTATGTTTGGTCACATTTTCACGTTTCTTTTCAAATTAATCAAGTTTGGAGTAAAATACAATGAAGACTGAATCTGGTCAGTACTGATCTTCATTCCATCACCAAAACAAACAAATCCAGGAAAGATCAAGAAGGGATGGACAAACAGATTTGCTCTGCCTGGGGTTACTATTGAATAAATGCTTCAGAATATGGCCTGCTTAGCACAGTGGAGTTTTGCGAACACATTACGTATCCTCCATCTATGCAATTATATCTCATATATTTCCACTGCAGCTCAAAATGTTGGCTCTACTTTACAAAGGTCTATAAGTGTAGAACCTGTGTAATAGGAAAGGGTCTTCCCGCATGTGCCACTGAAATTTGACAGATCAGCCAGGGTGCTTTTACTGACAGTCCCGCCACATAAAAAGGACAGGATTATGAAGGATAAATGTCGGATTCTCCCAGTGCAGGGTTTCCTGTTTTGGGATTTAACTCCCTCCACTAGAGTCCAAGATTATTGGCCTTTTGAGCCCAATTTGAGGCATTATTTTGTTCAAAACTCTGCTTGACTGTATTCCTACTTATTTATTGGGGTTGGTTGGAGCAGTAGAGGGGATGGAAGTAAGATTGCCCTTACTTCCTAGAAGTTGAAATGAGTCTTCAAATTGCTTGTTGGACCAGAAAGAAAGAGACCAAGTTTAGCTTTTGATCTCTGAACTTCAATGGCAGTAGCCTGCCCATCATTTGGAAGCAATTGCCATGACTCCTGACACCCTTTTCTTGTATTTAGATCTGAAGGCCAAATTTTTCATTCACTTGATTGTTTGATTTTCCACTGTTTTCCAAACACTCCTCCCCTTTCAAGCATAGACTATGTCCAGAGTCTACTGGCAAATATCTCTTCTAGCTAGGAGAACAAGAAAGCTGATATCCTAGTCCCTAAGGCCAGTACAGAACTTATCCTACTGCTAATAATACAAGCAATTCATCTGAACACATCATGCAATATTTGGATTTCATGTGGGACTAAAATGATAAATCAATTGTAATATATCCTCCGTAATAGAAACATTTAATGCCCAACAGAGATTAACAGCTGTTTTTTTCTTCTGTCAACTCCTGGAAAATTACTTAAGTGCCCACGGGTGTGCACAAGAGTGGGGGGGGGACAGAAAGGGGGGACAAGCAGGGGCACTCACCCCCCAATTATAGTCGGGGGCACAGAACTCCTCCAGTCTCAGGGCTGCAGGAGCTAGAGGGAGGGAAGAGTGAGCACCGCCAGAGCCGGGACTGGGGTAGGGGAGAGGGAAGAACAAGCTCCTGCCAGGTCTAGGGGGGATGGGCAAGAGCAAGCTCCTCCTGGGCTGGAGGGCACAGAACGTGACCCTCCAGAAGGGGTCAAATGTAAATTCCTGCGCACGAGCCTGTAAGTGCCTTTTTTGCATGTCTAATGTATTCATTTATGAATTCTAGTTTTTGCAGAAATACCAATTCAGTTAATAACGTGTGTTCTACAGCTATGCTTCAAGTATGTTATTCATGTGTGTGGCAGCCACAACTCTCCTTTACAGAATAAATAGAAAAAGGCAAAGGTCTCTGCTCAGATGGTTTTACAAACTAATTGTGTATGTAACACAATGAGTAAAAAAACAATAGGGAGGGATATGATAAGGAAAGGCAACACATGTTTACTCTATCTTAGAACTGGCAGGAAAAAAGAGAAAAAATACAAAATAATCACAAAGCTTTGCTTCTGTTGCTCAGGGACATTTTCTCTTCTGTGCTTGTCAGTTTTGATATTGGAACCATAATGATGTGCACATAGGTTTATTTTATATATTTATAAATACATCTATACATATACGTATGATAGATTAAACACATAAAATGGGAGACATTTTCACATTATATCATTGTGAAGGACGTAATCCTCCTTCTCCACCAAAGCTGTGCCACACAATAGCTGCTGAAGAAAACTTTGTGCACAGAGAAGGCCTAATGACCCAAGGAACATAAGGCAATAGTTACTGAGCCCTTATTTCATGTAGCCATATGCTAGCACAGCGAACACCCTGCAGGTACAGCCTAATTCATTAGGATTAAGTGTCACTGAAATCCTGTCTAGCTATCTCTTTAAACTCCTTTAGTTTTATCCCCACCATTTGGAAATTGAATCTCTTGACCCCACACTGTCTTCTCTAATCATACACATCATATTTTGGCTATCTGCCACCTGAAGAGGTCCAGCTAAAGTCAAAGTAATTATCTATAGATTCTGAACATCAAAGAAAAAATCTAACTTTTTTTTTATTTATTGCCCAGAACATGAAGTGGGAAAAAGATGTATTTTCCAAGTTTAAATAGGTATGCTGTATTGCTGATGCAAACATTTAAGCATGTTGCATCGTATGGCCTGTTTCATTATATAATGGAACATTATAACAAGTCTTGTTAACTGAGAGTATGTCTGAAAGACATTAATGGAGGGGGCATGGTCTGATTTCAATCCTGTTTTCTTTTCTTTTAAATGTAAACAATTTTGAAAATATCAAAAAATGGACATTTATGTACATGTCAGAGCTAAAAATACAGAGCAGAATGTAAGATTCAAAACTGAGTCCTCAGCTGAGAGAAAGACCTCAAATATTATTTATTTAAATCTAGAAAGACTTGAGAAAAGTGGACACATACAAAATAAACGCACAGAAAAAGAAAACAATTGAAAAGCATTGTTTCAAAAATTACAGTTGTAAGTTAAAGAAACTTATCACAAATTCAATCAGCCTGAGAATTAAAGCCTGAGAATATAAGATTGTCAGAAGATGAAATCAAAGGTAAGTCAAATACGTTACAAAACTCTACCATTTTTCTTTTCCCTACACCCTACATTTTCTGGAAAGCTGGTAAATGAGCATCCTTATGCCTCATCTATTGGGAAAGCATATCTCCACTTCCAATTTTCACAGAGATGCTTTTAGTATCCACAAAACATCCAAGACCTACAGAATCATAGAATCATAGAAGATTATGGTTGGAAGGGACCTCAGGAGGTCATCTTCTAGTCCAACCGTCTGCTCAAAGCAGGACCAACCCCAGCTAAACCATCCCAGCCAGGGCTTTCTCAAGCCACACCTTAAAAACCTCTAAGGAAGGAGATTCCACCACTGCCCTAGGTAACCCATTTCAGTACTATACCCCCCCCCAGTGAAAAAAATTTTCCTAATAGACAACCTAGACCTCCTTCACAGCAACTTGAGACCATTGCTCCTTGTTCTGTCATCCACTACCACTGAGAACAGCCTAGTTCCATCCTCCCTGGAACCCCCTTTCAGGTACTTAAAGGCTGCTATCAAATGCCCCCTCATTCTTCTCTTCTGCAGACTAAACAAGCCTAGTTCCTTCAGCCTCTCCTCTTAAATCATGTGCTCCAGCACCCTAATAATTTTCGTTGCCCTCCGCTGGATTCTCTCCTATTTGTCCACATCCTTTCTGTAGTGGGGGGCGCAAAGCTATTGCCATTAGCTTTCTTGGCAATAAGGGTACACTGTTGACGCATATCCAGCTTCTTGTCCACTGTAACCCCCAGGTCCTTTTCTGCAGAACTACTGCCTAGCTACTCGGTCCCCAGTCTGTAGCAGTGCATGGGATTCCTCCATCCTAAGTGCAGGATTCTGCATTTGTCTTTGTTGAACCTCATCAGATTTCTTTTGACCCAATCCTCTAATTTGTCTAAATCACTCTGTATCCTATCCCTGCCCTCCAGCGTATCTACCACTCCCCCTACCTTAGTGTCATCTGCAAACTTGCTGAGGGTGCAATCCACCCCATCCTCCAGATCATTAATGAAGATGTTGAACAAAATCGGCCCCAGCACTGACTCCTGGGGCACTCCGCTTGTTACCAGTTGCCAACTAGACATTGAGCTGTTGATCACTACCCGTTGAGCCCAATGATCTAGCAAGCTTTCTATCCATCTTATAGTCAATTCATCCAACCCATATTATTTAACTTGCTGATAAGAATACTGTGGGAGACCGTATCAAAAGCTTTCCTAAAGTCAAGGTATATCATGTCCACTGCTTTTCCCACATCCAGAGAGTCAGTCATTTCATCACAGGAGGCAATCAGGTTGGTCAGACATGACTTGCCCTTGGTGAATCCATGCTGACTGTTTTTAATCACCTTCCTCTCTTCCAAGTGCCTCAAAATGGATTCCTTGAGGACCTGCTCCATGATTTTTCTGGGGTCTGAGGTGAGGCTGACTGGCCTGTAGTTTCCTGGATCCTCCTTTTTCCCTTTTTTGAAGATCTAAATCCCTATCCTGTTTGGGTCACACCTCTGAATCTAAGAAAGCTACAAATACAGATGTGAAACTATCTGCAGTAAACAATTTGTTGAGCTGAAGAGTTTACTGCTCCATAGTAATAAAGATAAGTAGATCCCAGGGGCTAGTTCCTAGACATTTATATAGGCTGCCCTAGTATAGTGCACAATGTGTCAATTTTTAAGAACTTTGGGAAGCTCCAGGGTGGACCAAGTGGCATCCTGTCACCATTCCGCACAAGATGGAAATGGGCAAGAGAAGTAACGCAGTTTACCCACTCCTAGCCTGGCTTAGGAAACCATTCCCTGCTTGCAGAGACAGTGACATCAGTTCAACTAATGCCCCAGCAGGATGAGAATGGTGGTTGAATGTATATTTGGGAGGCTCAAAGCAAGATCAAGAGGAAAAAAACTGTTATTGAACACAGCACCTTTATTATTTCGGTCTGCTGCATTGTTCATATTTGTGGAAAGCAAAAGTAAAGTGTTCCAAAGTAAGGGGGGAAATCAAACAACAGCCAGAGCCAAACCTTCTCCACAACAGCTACTAGTGCTAGGTGTGACAGCATTATTAGGGATGCCCTCTGCCAGTACCTTAAGTGATGCAAGTGGAAGCTGTCATAGTGCTGACAATTGAGATACTGCCATCTAGGCTTGTAAATAATGCTAAATTCCCATTCTTGGTGTGATTTTGGCCTGTGTGGGAAATAAAAATACAAAAGTACACTGAACACTTGGACATTGTAGATAGAACACAGCCACCATGCACAGATTAAACTCAAGATGTATTTGTTTAGCAGTAAGTAACGTTGCTGAAAGAACAAGATCTGCATTGCAATCTGTGCATAGTCAGACATTAAACATGTCAAATGGAGGGGCCAGGAGAGGCAAAGTGAGATGGCTAATGGAGAGACTAGAAATGGCAGGATTGTGTTTGGGGTCTGTGCTCTCACTGTCGTCAGGATGTCTGAAGGCAGGTGTTCAGCAAGGGGAGGGTGCATGGCCATCATGGGAAATATGGAGCATAGGAGGGTGGCATTCCATGCCATGAAGGAGGGGTCTTGAAGTGGCAGCTACTAAAGTAATGTTGGTGGAAGACATTGCCAGGCAGATGACGAAAGGCATTCATTCTCTGAAAACCCTCCTCCCTCACAAAGCCATTTTTGCTGTTTCCAGCTGTCTGATTTACTCTTCATGTTCTTTATCCTTGATCAATGTCTGATCCTCCTTCTCTGTTTGAGTCTGCAGTGCTGTCCTGATAAACTTTGTGCTACGCTCAATAAGCATTGGGTAACTGTCACCCTCCTCCTCCTCTATTCACCTCTCTCTCATCTTGCAAGAAGATCAGACTCCCTTCTCATCCTCCCTTTCTCTACAGGAGAAAAAAATATCATCTCCCTTTGATTGCCTTATGGAAGTTGTTGGGATGATCTTTGCCTTGTCCACTCTTCTGTCCAAAATGAGGTGTTCATTGGCCCAGAAAGGGTCCTCCTGTCTAACATCAACATCAGAAGCAGGAATAAATTCAGCACCGCTTAACAGGGCTATTTAATGCAATGTACTGCCTCTGTATCCAATATGGAATGTGGGCAAGATTGCTGTGATTCACATAACACTGTGGACCAGACTCAATGGATGTATCCACATAGTTCCATTGCAGTCAAGGACCGTGCCTTGTACCTTTCTCTGTATTGCTTGAGTTTCTTGCATTGTTGTTAAGTTTCACTTCATCTCTGGCTGGAACCCCACTGACAGTCCATCATCAGGACAGCACGTGACATGGAAAACACTTGGCAGAGAGAACAGAATGTCCAGGAATCTGAGAGTTCCTGATGATTGGTAGATGAAGGATAAGTGGAAGCCCTCTGGGATTGTGCTGGGAGGAACAAATGAACTGATCCAATTGTAATGCCCCCAAAGTTAGCACTAAAATAGTTACAATTGAACCGATGAGGGCAGAGATGTTTAGGACTTGCTCAGAAATTGTACTGTTGTAACAATATTGAAAAATCTTGTCAAACATATGGAATACTTTTGTCTGGACACTACATGTTTTAAAAGCATCCCAGGAGCCTGTATCTGTACTGCAGATTTCTCAAGGGCAGTCAGAATTGGAGTTCAGGTTGGTTTCCTTTACACTTTCTTCTGGCCCCTTAAGCTTGTAAATGACACAAATTTAGGTCCTGCTACACAGGGGTTTTAAACCAGATTAAATTGAGTTACTTTGGTTTGAAAAAGCTTGCATACACACAACACAACCCACCACTATGCACTAACTCCTCATTTATCAGGAACTCTGGGGTTCTCTTGCAAAGTGGACTAGATTTGCTTTTAATTGAATTAGTTTGGTCTTTTGTTCATGGGAACAATTGCTGCGCACCACTTTTTGCATGCTTCCAATGGCTATCCCACAGTGTTTTGCAAGCCAACCGTTACTGACCTGTCTGTTTACTTGTGCGCCCTCCCTGCCCTGCTGTCAATATTCCAGAAAGACCCTTCCCCCCTCCAAAAGCTGGCCCAGAGCCAGTTTTTGCCTAGTTGTTCCTGGATCCCAGTGTATCGTTGTTCTGGCAATCGTGATAGTGCTTCAGAAGCCCCACAATGTGCTTTGCGTGGCTGCTTGGAGACATGTTGAGACCCTGGATCTCATCACATTTGGAAACTCTTGTGGCCAGTCACAGGAAAGAGGAACTTCTTGTGAACATTGCAAAGCAGAAGTCTGAGAGGACTCACAACTAGGAATCTGTCCAGTGCGGATAAAGAGCAAGTAGCTCAGGAGAAAGTACATTGTCTCCTTTTATCCCTCATTTCAATCCGGTAGAGAACATGTGACCTCTCTATTTTTTGACAACTGGACAGGATTCTATACTATTAAAGTACAACCCTTCCCAGGCATTGTTTGGAACCCACTGCCTGCACTCTCCCCTCTCTCCCATCGAGAACAATTGGCTAGACCATAGGGGATGTGCAGGGGGATGCTAGAGTTAAGCTTCTCCCTTAGAGCCAGGATCTTTGAGGGACTCAGGAACCTGACGACGGCCAGCTGGAAAGCCAGCCCCAGTCCTGGTCTGCTACAACGGACCCTTCTTTTGTGCCTTGCGTCAACTGAGGCCAAGTTCCAGCCACAAACCCAGTCTTGGACCACAGAGTTAGATCCCCTGGAGGGAACTTCAGCATGTAAATATCTAATCTGTGCAGGATTTTATTTATTTATTATTATTATTTGTGAATGTGTTTTAGGAGCCCCCATCTCCCTCCCAACCCTCACTTTCTGCTGTTTCAAAATGGCTCCTGCCAGCATGGACCCCACCCCTTTTTGCCTCCCTTCCTCCACAGCAGATTCAAATAACAAAAGCATTTCTTTGTTCAGAATTCAACAGCTTACCAAGACAATGGTTACAGGAAAAGAAGTTTGGGTAATTTTCACAGTTTACATGAGATATAAGTACCTATTCCACACCCGCTCAAGGCACAAACAATACTGTTCCCCACTGCGATACAAATGCCTGGTAACACACACTGAGTTGACAATCATTGCAGGGCCAGATCTATTTTTCTCTGTTTCCCTGTCTGCAGGGAAGATATAGCAGAATTTAAGCAGAACTGAGAAACGGCTCAATTTTAATTCACACTTTACAGGGAATAGCTGCATGTCCAGCCCCCGCAGTATAGCTTGCTAGACATTTCCACTCCTGCAGCGCTTCTGGGGGGGGACCATCCTGGTCAATAACAACACAGCATATCTTGATTCAGAAATATATGTTGTGTCTCCAGTCATATAGATTTTTAATTAATTAAAAATTAAAAGATGCTGTGAAGTTCTTTTGTTATTCTCCTTTGTTTAAACCTCTCTTTCTTGAACTTGAAAATACAGCAATAAAAGAAATTGTAGTTGTCCTTGTTGATTTAGCAAACAATTAAATCATTATGTGTTCCATGAGGCTAAAATGAACACGGCTAATTTTGCTTGCGTGTCTTCCTTATTCATGCAGCAGCTTCCGTGATGATGACAATGCCACTATCAATTAGGACAGCAATGCTCTGAATATGGGGTTTGTTAGTGTACGTGTGCTTCCCTCTCCTGCTTGACAATCAGTCTCAGCCTTACTAAATCACACAGTATAAAAACCAGATTCTATTTCTGCAGAACACAGATCACTCCAGGTATTCAATAAATAGCTGATATTGTTTAGAGTTGTTTTAATTTCCTGGTGGCAGTAGATGGTATTTAAAAAAAAAATATTTTCAATAAGGAGGACATTGTCTGCCCCCATAGATAGACAATTTATTACCCATATCCAGCAAAGCACATGAGTAGTCCCATTGACTTTGCTGGATTGGGACATACAATATATTAGTTCAATTTTGACACTGCAGTAAGATAAGCACAGGCAACTTCACAGGACCAAATCCGGTTTGCCTTATGCTTGAAAGTAGTTCTGCTGAAGTCAGTGAGAATTCTCTAGTGAGAGAGGTGAGCAATTGGATCATAACTTACTTTTTCAAACTAGTTACCATCCTTTCAAAAGTATAAATAATGCAGCTTTATCTATCCACGGTGTTATATTTTTAGAACTGCGAGTTTTGTGCTATACAAGCAAAGTCATCACCCATATTCTCCCTCTCCCTTTTAATATAAAAATCACAAAAAATAAAATTTCAGTCCTTGTCTTTGATAGGTTTATTAGCGTTTTATTACAAGAAAGACACTGGAATGACAGTCAGAAAATTCATAACTTCCTGCATTCTGTGAGTATATGAGATATTTATCTCTTAAACCACTGAGGATTACCAGCCTATAATTGAAGAGCTGTATGAAGATTCTGAATCTCATGCATGATTACAATTACCCTGTCATAGCCAAAGGCCTACATATTGCTATAAGAAATTATTGGGATTTTTAGTTACTTTTTGTGTTAAACAAGAGTAATATTTTTTTCTGCATACAAGCTGGTTAGCAGTGATCAAGTGGAAATTTTCTGTTTCTATTCTAAATTCTTAAAGCATTTCTCCAAAATACATTCTTAATTGGTCATCACCGTAAAGTTCATATTAGAATGGTATCAATTAGGCTCCCCTTATACTGCGAATACTTACTACCAAGCATAGGGCACACTGCCACAAATAGTCCCATTAGTGGTTATGAACAAAATATCAGTAACCTTTTAATTATAAAGAAACATGGGTTACCTAATAAACCATTTGGTGTTTAGATATTAAGATGAGAGGCATTTTAAGAATACCTTATATTGGATGTTTTAGAAATTCCGTAGGCTAGATGGATTGAACAGGTGTTTTACTTCTATGCTATGTTAAGATTCAAAAATCAATCCCAGTTGTTGATCCCACAACATTTCAAAGAAGAACTGCACAAGTGTGCATGGCTGAGAGGACTGATTTGCTTCTGAGTAATACAACTATCCCAAATAGAACATTGACACCCACTATCGTGTATTCCATTATTATAGTGACACAGAAGCACTACTACATTTATGGGTGCATCACATCTTCAGTTTAAAGGTCAATCATTCTAAGTCCTCTAAAATAGACATACTTAGTCAAATTCCATTGAAATTTTGTGTGCCTCAGAAGGGTGCAAGGTAGAGTTAGCAGTCCAAATTTGGAGTCATTTGAGCTAGGAGTTGTGAAGATATATACCCTGAAAAATAGCAGTTTTTCAAAAAGTTCCTAGGTGGGGGGGTTTTTTCACGCAGAGCTAGAGATCAAAGCATTGATGTGATGTGGATCAAAACGCTCTCAATTTGTTGACTTTTACCCAAGGTAGTGTGCATGGCACCCACTAAATTTCTGGGGGACCCACACTGAGAATGGTATTTAAGAAAACGACATTTTTTTCAGTGCACATTCATCAATACAGAAAAACAGCTAGACGGTTTCCTTTCCCACCATTTTACATGCTTTAAATCTGAACTCCTGCAAGTGCTCTAAAAGCTGAATGGTTACTCAGATTGTTCTGAAATTTGGTGTGCCTCATGGGTCACAGGATAGCATTAGTGATCCAAATTTGGGGTCATTTGCTGAAAGGGTTCCCAAGTTATAGCCTTCCCACCCCCTCCCCAACCCTGTTTCTTTCCGCTGCCTTGTACTGTTAAACTGAGAAGTACTAATGACTGGACGAATCACAGACCTCATTGCGTTTGAAGGCTCTGAACTAACTTTTTAGATAACATAACAACATAACATAAATTAATGCTGGTCTGATTAACTGAGAGAACTTGCCAATGCTATTTCACCTGGTGAATACACAAGCAATGACATTTCTAGTTCAAACATTTCTACACCTCTGCAACAAAGAAGTGATAACTCATGTTGCTTGCTACAAGTTGTCTTTGTTATATTATAACATTTTTTTATTTGGGGGGGGGGGGCAGTTTATAGGGAACAGAGCAAAATAGCCAGCACCTGGTTTACCAAATTTTTTGTTATATTGGGAAGGGAAGACCAAGAACCAGAGGACTTTGTAGAAGGAGGGGGCTGGAAAGAAGGGAGAGGGATTGGGACTGCAGAGAGGATAGGAAATCAGGAAAAGTGATAGGAAAGCATTGGATTAGTTGTATTTTACTAGCCTCTGGGGAATGGGGGGACGGAGCAACTACTTCCTGATGTGGAGACAGACTAATGTGGTGTTTCCAAAGACACACAATGTGGAGATTTGGAATGGATGCTGCAGGTACCTTGATTACTGAGGGAAAAGAAATAAGAGAGCATGGCTGCCAACGTGTGGATTCTGAATGATTCCTGGGTCACGAGGTGGCAGAATTTGCAGGAGAGCAAGGAGCTCACCATGACATGGGGCTTGCTACTACAGGATGATTTGGGCGTAGAGACGTGGTCTGCATTGACATCATGTTTTGCCCAATCTGCAGCATCTAACCAGTGAGGTGGAAGGAAATTATCTGGGTCTTATTCCTGGTGTGCACCTCAAAATATATGAGAGCAGGTTTGGACCATATCAGAGATTTGTGTCCAGGAGCTGTGATAGTTTCCTGTGATATGACTGAGTGTCTGAATAATTGCTATAGCGACCATATGAAAGTTAATATAAGTATTGGAAGAACATTAATCAGGAAATTGGAGGGTTCATGGCTGACCTGAAAATATGCACTGTGCTAATGACTGGATGGATCACATGAATGACTGTATGGCATAGAAACATTACAAGCTTTGGCACCCCAGTGTTTCTCACAGATGGAGGACATCTATTGGACACAGGATCTTTCTCTCAAACATAAAACTATCAGAAACCCTGTCTCTGATTTATCTCATCAGACTTGCCACAAACTCCACAAATGAAACACAGCCGGGATCAATATTTCACTGTAACGTTCTCTCCAGTCACTGCATTTGAGTTAGGTTGTAGGAAGGGGGGAAATAATGGCAATATAAATGTTTGTATACCAATGTCATGATCAGGATGGGGGTGGTCTCACATAGTCATCAGAGCAGGAGTCAAGAGTCAGGCTGGGTCTGCTACCAGGACGTCAGAGTCTGAGACAGGCCAGAGGCCAAACCACAAATCAGGTGTCAAGAGGCAGGCAAGGGCAGGTTTCCAGGCAATCAGCAGCAATAGAAGCAGGTATTTCCAAGGAAGCAATCTAAAGCAGGGAGAACCCACTTGCATTGACAGCTTCCTGTTCCTGTGCTGGATTTATCTAGAAGCTGTAACCAATCAGGACACCCCGCATTCTGCCAATTGGATTCCATGCCCTTTGGCAAGCTGAAACTTGTTAGCTCCAAAGAGTTGTGTGGACCAGGGTTCAAGACCTATGGGCCCTAGCAACCAATAAGTGAAGATTTCAGGGAGATGTGTTTCCTGCTTGTGGTAGGAGAGGCCTGAGTACAGTAGTGAGGTGGGGGCCTGGTTGGAGTGGGGAACGCAGTCCATGGGTCTGGAGCTTGGCAAGGGAGGTGTGCTGAAGAAGGGCAGACTGGAAGCCTAGTTGGCTCAGTGTGCAAATTGTGGCACATGATATGCACAACTGCCTAAATGACTATTAACTCTTACCAATAACATATCTTTTCCTGTTCAAAAAGCTAGGAAACGCAATGGAAAAAAACCTGTTAATGAAGAGTTTAGGTTGCTTGAGGGTGTGTCGTCCCCTTGTAGAATGCTGAATTGAGCAAAACTCAAACTTCTGAAAACCAGGAAACCCACAGTGAAGGTTGCTCAAGCCACCTTAACTCGCCCTCTTTCAGCAATACCCCAAAATGCCCTTTTAACACACATATCTTTACTCAGCCAACCCCACAGCTGCTGAAATGTACAAGCTCTTCACTTATTTCCTTTTATAGTGCCTTCACTCTTACCCACAGAATTCCCTCTAACACTATAAAAGGGGGGAGGGGGGAAGTTGCCCACGCCATTTTGTATCTGGTCTACTGGCACTGACCGTAGCCAACAGGAATTATTTATATACATTCCAGGTGGAGTCAGTGTGTCAGATGTTAGGTGTACTTACACTAAACGGCGGAGGCAGTAGTGACGCCTGCTTAGTAAAGGTGTGTGTGTGATATGAGCACATGTGTGACAGAGCCATGATTATGATATGAAATCTATGTTTTGCACTTTCTGATGTGCATAAGCAAAAGGAGATGCTGTATGGGTAACTCCAGGATCCAGTATATATCATTACAATCCAGAATAGTGTACATTTAGGGCTTCTGATATTGCGGTTTAACTAAGAGACACCAATAAACCATCTGTAATTTTTTTTAAAAAATGAAATCAATGTTTATCCAACACTGGAAAAAAACCAGAAATGGTACTCCATTCACGTTGACTTTATCCTTTTCCCAGGGCAGGTTGTTTATACAAGTGATGTCCCTGATCCCTGGCTTGTATCTGAGGGCTTGTCTACACAAGATAGTAATGCGGGCTACTGAGGTATGATTTCTAAAGTGCACTAACGTGTTACGCATTAATTGATCTGTGTAGATCCTGCTGGCGAGCACTAAAGGTTCTCTAGTGCACTTTAACATAGCACTGGTTGAAATGGTACTACATAAAAGCACACTAAGGACAAATGCACTAATGCTGAACCAGGGTTTCACTAACAAGAATACAAAGCTTAAATCAACATGAGTCATTTTGATACATATAATAAAAAATAGAGTAGATCCTATTTAGACAAGAATTTTGGGAAGAATCTGAAAACAAAACAAAAAAATCTTCTCATAAGAGTATCAAGGAGAAAGCCCCCCAAAAAACCCTAATTTTTGGGCATCTACATGGAACTTAAAAATTGCTAAATATAAAACCTGGAAAAATGAAATTAATAAATCCTGAAAAACAAGAAGCTCTATGTACATTTTATAATTAGCAGGGCACAGAGGTTTTATTACAAAGGGTATTGTCAGTAGCAGGCTGGCATATGTGAACAGTCTAAGCATTTATTATCTGCATGGTCTTCAGGTAAAGGGTTTTATTGTTAACAATTTTTGAGTTCTACGTAGATGTACTGTGCTGAATGGTGGAGGCAGCAGTGCCAGAATAAAGAATATTGGGGCCCTGTGTACTTATGGCAATTGGGGGGGCCCTACATTCCCTAACCTCAGGGGTGGTGGGAGGCCCTAGGAGTGGGACTGGGTCCTGATCCCAGTGGGGGAGACTGCTGGAGAGTGAGTGAGTGTACGCCAGGATCTGGAATCTCTTGAAAGTTATAGTGCCAGTGTGAATATGTGCTACATGCACACTCAGGTGTCACTCAAAGAGGGTAGAGGGAAGGTGGCAACCTTCCCAGCCTCCTTTTTGGCCTTTAATAGTGTTAGATGGAAGCCTACGGATGATGAGAGTGAATGGGTTGTAAAAGCAGGTGAAGAGTTTGTACATTCCAGCAACTGTGGGGTTGGAAGAGTGAAGCAATGTCTGTTAATGGGAAATACTGGGGCATTGCTGAAAAAAGGCAGAGTTTAGGTCGCATGGGCAACCCTACCTGTGCATTTCTTGGTTTTCAGAAGTTTGAGATTTGCTCAGCTCAGTGCTCTGCAAAGGGATAACTTACACCCAAGCAACTTAACTCTGTGTTAACATATTTTTTACCATTGAATAGCATACAGCAAACACACAGTTAACAGTTTTTTGCCATGGAATAGCATACAGTAAACACGCAGTACTCTGATGTCAAGGTTGCTACAGTGGAAAAATGATTGGTTTTACCGCTAGTGGTTAACTTCAGCCATGGCAAAGTCATTGCAATGTCCAGAGCGTGAAACTACAGTTCTGTAATGAAGTCTGAACTAGTGGTAGTCAGTGAAAGAAGATCCTCAGTCTGTTCATTCCTTTGAAATAATCAATGAATGCTTCTCTCCACCACCGGCACTCTGCAGCTGACTTTCCTTTTCTACAGTTCTGTGGTTTCTAATCATTCCACTACTTTGTTTATAGACAGGCATGGCTCAATTGTGAGTTTTAACCAGGCATGCCCCCAGGGAGGCACAATCTCTACCAAAGCTCCCTAGTGTCCTAGTGTTCCCTCCGGTACACCCATTAGGACAGAGTGGCATGTGCTCACCTGCCATTTGGCCAGCTCTGCGGGCCAGTACAGAGAGTTGAGGTGAGGCCAGGCCCCTTCTTCCTTTACAATAGCTTGCTCCATAAAGGGCACTAGAAGGGGGATACATAGTGCCTCGCCACTGCATGGGAAGGCAGCTTCTTGTACCCTCTTCATTGCACACCTGCTCAGCAGAAAGGCACAGTCTGGCCTTCAGAATTTTTTACCATTAGCTTTAGGTCCTGGGCCTGACCAAGAGCCAGAACCCAAATCCCTATTTAATATTTATATCTGGTGGTACGATTGTAAATTATAATGGAGATGCTCACAAACCATGACCAGGATCAAATGTGTGTCTCCTGGAACTAACATTTGTGGAATGTCTACACTGGATTTTATAGTTGTATGAGTTAATTTAAGTTCATTAGTTATCAAGTAGCTGGAGCTACAGCATGACACCAGTGTTGACCTTCACTCTGTGGATAAACAGAGGACTTCAGGGCTTGCCTAGATGCACAGTTGCATTTGTTTAGTTTATGGCTTGTGCGACAGGGTGCTGACCAAGGACTGCTAAGTCAGCCCCCCGTCCCACCAGCTCCAATTTAGGGAGGTAAATTGGAGCTGGTTGGAGACAACCTGCACCTAATTAGAGAATGGGAGACAGCTGCCCACCCACTTAGCCTGGGGCTGCATAAAGAGCTCAGAGGAAGGCAGCAGAGGGGATAGGTAGGGAGGGGAAGCAGAGCAATAACTCATTCCTTCTGGGGGTGGGTGCTAAAAGGGCAAGCTGTGTAGGTGAAAAGGTGGCGGTGGCATAACCTGTAAATAAAACTGCACCTGGTTACTGAACTCCAACTGACTCTGTGAATGCAGCAGAACTGGAAGCAGGGCAGGCTTGGTGATGCCCTGTTACGTGTGGGGGCTTGACCAGGATTGTGAGCAAGCGTTTGGTGGCCAGGAGATGGAGTTAGACCCTCAATGGCTGGTGAAACAACAGGAGAAAGTACAACATGCTATGCGAAGCCAACTGGAGAGGCAGGCCTTGCTTAGCTGACAAGCCAAGCAGCAGACAAGCCTTCAGGACTTCATACAAGAGCAGACCACCATACAACAGCAACTCCTACAGAGGCTGGTGAGTCTCCCTGGGGGGGTGGCATTCAGGCGCCAGGCTTGGGACTATGTAAGATGGGCCTTGCAGATGACCCTGATGCATTCCTAGGCATGTTTGAGCAGGTAGCCATGAGGGCTGTATGGGATAGGGCAACCTGGAACCTGCGGCTGACTCCCTATCTAGTCAGCAAAGCCCAAGCAGCCTACATGGCCCTGAGTGAAGAACAAGCCAGGAGCTATGAAGTGGTAAAAGTGGATCAGGACCAGAGATTCTGGGCAGCGAGGTAAAAGTGGGCTTTGTGACCCCGGATGTTTGCCCAAAAGTTAATGTACTGGGCCACTCAATGGCTGAGGCCTGATGCCCAGACCCTGGGGGAGATCATGGACGCACTCATCCTAGAACAGGGTATGGGTGAGATGGCACCACCGAGTACAGTAGAGGCTGCAGTAAAACTGATGGAGGAGTATGCAGAGGCAGAGTTCCCCAGGAAGGAAGGATGACCAAACAAGGAGGAGGAAACCAGGAGAAAATCCAGAGAACCCCGACCAGGAAGGGTCTGCAGAAAAAGAGAGAGAACAACCGAGAAGCGCCCACTGGAACCAGACCGCTTGTCTGCTGGCAGTTTGGGCAACATAAAAAGGGGGACTGTCCGGACATGCTGTGTAGCTTTTCAGAATTTTGCAGGTAGACCCACACAGGAGTGCAGGAGAAGGGGCAGAAACTGTCCACCCATCCTGTGATGGTGGGGAGAAGACTTCAGCACAGCCTAGTGGACATGGCTTCGGCCTGCTCTCACAGGTCACCTCCCTCTGCTAGAGAGGGCCTCACCCTATTACTGAACCCGAGGGTCTCCAACTGATTTTGTGAACACAGCAGAAGTGTATACTGGGCAGACTCGGTGGCGCCTTGTTACAGCTTGACTACAGCAAAATTTGCAGCATTTTAGCTGAAGGTGTGATTGATACTGATTTAGTGCAAAAGGCAGTGTGGATATTTATTTATACTTAAACCAGGCTTATTTTAATAATTAAGCCACTCTGAAATCAGTGTTCACAAAGGGGAATGCATTAGTGCAATTTAATTAAAAGGTTGCACGTATGTGTATAGACAGCTTCCAGAGCTGTCAACGTGGCACTCTTCACAAAAGCTATATTTACTAAAACTATTTTCCCCCCAGCTTGTTAAAAGAATAAAATGAGGGTGGCTAAAGGTGAGGGTTTTTGTTTTGTTTTGTTTTTTAAAAAAACAAGCTTTTACTATATCCACACACACAAACCCACTGCCTTTTGACTGGATAATTGGATAACATCTGACTTTATTGCATCACAAGAAAATATAAGAACTCAAAATCCACCATGTCATCTTCTCCTCCAGTGTGGAAAAAATGGCACTTTTTTTTATCCCTGTCTGTTGCTCCCACACTTGTCCTCCACACTGTAAATATATTTTTTTAAACACTTCAGTGACATTCCGAATCATTTTGCAATGGTTTGACAACTTTCATGTTTTAAAACCACTTACTTCAGGAAGAACAATCATCAGGCACATTTCTAAATCAAACCAAACTGCGTGTAGTCTGTGGTTTGTAGTGAACTCAAAAAGCGAGCATATCAAGAGGAGAAAAACAACTCTCACCGATCCAAAGGTAACTACCAAAAAACACAGAAAGCAGCAACTGATAGAAGCCTAACATTCAGAGTTTCCTTAGAACCTGGTAAGCTCTTCAAACCTGGGACTTGTCTGTTTGTACAGTGGTCCAAGAGACCCCATTTCCAGTCAGGGCCTTTTGGTGCTACCTCCCATGTTATATGATTATTGCAGTTCCCCAATTTCCAAGATTGCCAGAGGCCAGTTCAGCACCCAGCATATGTTAACCTAAGGCTGCTCTAAATTGCACTGGTTGTAACAACCCACAAGTGGGGCATGATCACAGTTGTACTCCATCCACACCTCTCCCCCCTGGCCATGCCTCCAGCATCTATACTAACAGGGCTGGGAAAAGATGGCAGAGAATTGGTTGTGCTGGCTTGACATCACACAAGAATACGTCCCCCACTCCTCTATACCAAAGGAAGGTCCTGGTATCAGGCTAGGGGCAGTTTCAGCATTCCTTTGCACCACCAGAGCAATGCCCAGGGACCATACTGGGACTAAGGAGCTCGTTCAAGGTTTGTTATGGGAAGGATGAAGATTGTATTATTTCCCTCTCATTGAAATCTTTGACATAATAGTGTGGCATCAGGCCATATCGATACAAAACCCATTATGTGATGTGCAGCAGCATGTTACACTGCTTTGACCTTCTCAGATTCTCCGAGCTTTGGCTGTCGGCTGTCCAATCCCCCTCATTCCTCAAAGGTTAATGAGACTGTAAGCAAGGGAAAGCTGGAAAGGCCAGACAGCAAAATACTGAGCTACTGACAAAGCCTAAGGAAAGCAATTGCAGAATCAAAGGAATATGTGGAATATTATGATTCCTGTGTTAATGATAATAGGCCATATCTCCTTCTCACACAGTTTTCCTCTCATGAGTTTTTACCTGATTACTCCATCTGGCAGGTAGGATTTGACCCACTTCCTAAGGAAAAAGCTCAGGGTTCAACTCTCAGACTCGGTGGCTGTCTTAAGATTGTGGCAGATCTTGGAGAGGCCACTGAAAGCCTGGTATGTCTATACAAATGCCTTGTGCCCACACTGGCTTCAGGCACCCCACTGATTCCCCAACTGCTTTAAGGGATATTGCG
The DNA here is from genome assembly GCF_026122565.2 of Emydura macquarii macquarii. Lineage (NCBI taxonomy): Eukaryota > Metazoa > Chordata > Testudines > Chelidae > Emydura > Emydura macquarii. The sequence continues at coordinate 38,735,843 of NW_027132559.1, read as the reverse complement.
CCTTTGGCCTGAGTGGTTAGCCAATACAACGGGCCTGGCAAGGTTGTTTCCATTAGGTATTGATGATATGAGTTAAGTATTTCTTTGGTGCAAACCTGTTTTTACAAAGAATGTACACAAAGTCCTGTTTCCCTGAACGCAGTAGAAACAAACTGCAGCAGGCAATTTCTTTGCTCACTATTTCCAAGTCAGCCTCACCCGGGAGTGCTGTGCCCAAGGAAGTCTGTCTCTGCTCCCTCTCAGAACCATCCTCATGACTGCTTCTCTCACTGACTGCTGGCTTTCTGCTCAACACACGCAACTGCAACTACTATCTTAACCTGTGTATTTGCAGCCAGGGAATCCCTCACATCACATGGCCTGGCCCTGCACCTTGGGCAGTAGGCTGCTATTGTTTCCAGCTATCACTACATAAAGAGACATTTAACTGCTCCTTCCAGACAGCCCAAAAGAAGGATGCTAAGTACATGCACTGACTTTAATCAGGCCTTTGATTGTCTATAGATCAAAGACCCACTTAGCAGCAACCATTTACACCTTCCATCATAAACAAGGGGTTACACAGCATGGAGGGGTAAAGTTTAAAGTGTTCCTACAGTCTAGGGCCATTCCAACGGTGCAGACACAGTATCAGGAAGATACCACTTCCCCTCCATGAGGAAACAAGGATATGTGCAGACAGAGGGTCTCGCCTCCATATTTAGTATCCATGCTCATTCAGCGAGAGATTTTTTCTGCCTCTGATGTTGATGCGCAGTGCCCTCTGCAAAAGGATCAGGGACAAATACCTCACCTGCACTCACAGGATGCTCTGTCCTCTGGGAAGGATGGGTGGAGAGAAGGCAGAACTGGCCATTTGCACAGGGGAGAGTAAGATGCAGCTCCTGAGGGGATGCAGAATAGAGGGTAAACGTCTGCCACAACTCCACATGTCCCTTACTATGGGTTGTGCCTACATGGCACAATTAAGATCTCTCAGCTCGATTCTCTGTTTTGCCTGTCAAGCCGCTGGTTACAGCTCTACATTTCTCTGCCCAGCCCCGAGCTCTGCTGCTGCCTGGAACAGTATAAGACCCACCTGTCTGCTTGCTCATGCTCTGGCCACTCCTTCTCCCTTTGTCTCGTCACACCCCACATATCCATTTCACCAAGGCTATGCTGGCTCTGACCCCCCCGAGGGACCCCACTATCATTAGGGAAATGCCAATACCTAGACTGTACACAGGCTCTACTCCCTTCATGCCACCTGAACAGGGCAATGAGAGTGGAGAAGGGCTGAGAATCTGTGTCTCATTCTTAGTGACCTGACAAGGTTACCAATAAGTGTCAATGATGACAGTTGTGTTTGCAATGTCACTCTCTCTCTACGAGGAAGTGGCAGTGAAGATCCCAATGTTCTCTGTGGATCATGATCAGTTTGTTATTTTTGGTAGGAATGGAGGAACTTGGTTTAGATTTAGAACTCAAAACTTCTGAAATTCCACCGAATTTAGGTGAAATGCCAAATTTTGAGCAGCTGCAAGATTTAATGTTATTCCAAGCCTGGAAGCAGAGCAAGAATTGCTTTCAAACAATCCTTACTGTTTGCATACCACAGGCTTCCATCCACCTATAAATATATGGTTCCTTTAATTAAATATCCCTTAAAAATAATGCCTTAAATGAAAAGGAAAACATTTTACAAAGCCCACCCCCCAGATTCTTTGTACCCTAATTAGAATATACATAAAACAAAGGAGGCAAAATCTCTCAAAATCCAGCAGCGAATGTTGGGGCAATAAGATTAATTCAAGAGTCCAGGGTCCTCAGATTTGCAGGAAGAGGCCATAATAACTGACCTGCCTGTATAAAATAATGCAGACAAGTGTACTTAGTATGAAAAAAAAATGTTAGTGGCCTTACAATAGTGAGCTTACTATTTATGCTTTTAAAATACCCTTTTATGGTTACATACATACAAGGATTTTTGAAAGTGTTGTCTCAGTAGTCATCTTAATCAGTGAGGTTAATCAGTGAAGGGAGAAGAAAAAAAGGATTTGAAAATGCATTTTTCCAACACAAAATGAATCTCCTTCATTCTTTGATGGAATTAAAGGATACATTTCATTATCCATACCAGCAAATATTTTCTGGGGCTTTAAAAGAGAACAGAGATAAATGAATAATCTAATACAGCGGGTAGAAGTCACTACCAATTATAAAAGCCATAATAAAGATTTCAAAGTGATATCTCTTGCTTTATGGGCTAACTACATTCCCCCCTGTTCTGTAGGGCTTTAAAAACACAGATAGCAACTACAGCAGCACTACCTGCCATCAGACAGCGAAACAAATAATTTGTTTTCACCTTGCATGGACTACTGCAGGAAAATTGCCTCCTGGGGTTTCTATTATTTCAACTGTCACATAAATTATAAGGCACTTCTTATGATGTGAAAAGAATTTGACTGGAATCTTACCTGCTGAATAGTCTGGAGTTTTGACTAATGCTTTCTGCCCCGTTTTGTATGAGATCTGATAATCTCTAAATATACATGGAACTCAGTCACTGTGTTAGTGACATAGTTACATGTGTAACCCATGCTAGGAGCTAGGAGGTTCCCCAGTGTTTGACAACTGGAGGTTTCCAACTACTAAGTGTACTATGGTACAGAACAGTAGTAGTTCTGCTAATGCTATGAATGAAACCTGTAACGGATCTGGAGGCTGAGGTAGAATTGAAATTTCTTTCCCCTTAGTCATAATAATTATGGGACAGGCTAGTGTATTTGCAGACATCTTTTAAAATAGAGGGTAGATTGTGGCATACAGCCTGAGCTCTGCATTGGTGGTGGTGTGGAGTCAGCCTGCTGGTGTGCAGGATCTGGGAAGTGTTATGCTTTAGGGAGGCCATTCCTCCCATATGTATGAGAGAGAATGGCTGATGCATCTCCTTTAGAAAGGAGCCACACTATCGCTCCTCATTCCTTTTACGTGGCTAGTCCCTCTGGAGGCACTAGCCAAGCGTAGTCCTTGCATTCAGGGGGACCTGAGCACCGAAGCTGTGGCCAACCCAGGTACAGGGGGGTACATAATAAAGAGGCTTCTTCCACCAATTTGTGCATCCATGCAGGGACTATGGTTTCCATACAGGAATAAGTCTCAGGTCTCGGTACCAGGGCAAAAGATATAGAATGAAAATGGAAATTTATGCTGTAGGTTTAGATGTGGAATTAAATTTGACCAACCATGGCCCCAGGGACTGTATTCCAGAGTCAATTGATGTCATTACAATTGATCCATTTGAAGAAAAAGTGGGAATCACATTAGTTTCTGTTATTGTAACAGGTCTTAATAATAAGAGACTCAGAACATTTCCACATCTCTAGAAGACCTGCCACTGTATTAAGAAGGGAAAGGATAATAGAAAGATGTTGATGCTATGTGATAGACTAGTAAACAGACCTGAGCTGATTTTTGGTGTCAAGCAGAGTATTGAATTTAAGCTCCCAGGCTCATCTTTTGAAAGTGTTATGCAAATTTCCTCTGAGAATGAGAACTGATAAGTCAGATATATATTCTTGTAGCGATGGAGATATGTCTTCAGGTTTTGCATCTGTTGTTCATGTAGGATCTGGCACTGCTTTGAGTTGGTTTGGCCTGGTCTGTGAAGAGCTTGCTTCTGATGATGAGGTTGGGGGGTTGTTTGAAGACCAGAAGAAGGGGTTCAGGAAAGATTTCTTTCAGGATGGATCTGCTACAATGATGAACTCCCCCACACAACACACCTTTCAAGATCCTGCACATGCCTATCACTATGTGGGGTACCTCATCCAGTGTACTAAAGGCCCCAACAACAAGTACGTAGATGAACCCAGATAATCACTATGCTATCGAATGAACTCTCACAGGAAAATAACAAAAGACAAAAACATCCTATCACCTGTGGATGATCACTTTTCACAAAGCGATCACTCTGTAGTTGACCTATCAATCCCCATCCTGAAAGGAACCCTGCACAACACTTTCAATAGACAAGTCTGGGAGCTTAAATTCATAGACACCAAAAATCATGGACTGAACAGAGACACTGGATTTATTGCTTATGTCAACAATTTGTAACCCTCTAACCCCATTTTTTGGCCTATGACAGCAGAGGTAATAACGGGCCATTCTGCCTTGAATGGTCCCTTACAATATCTGCTAACTTCTCAATTAGGGCTGTCAAATGATTAAAAAATTAAACATGAGTAATCGTGCGATTAAAAAAATTAATCGTGATTCATTGTGCTGTGAAATAGTAATAGAATACCATTTATTACAAATATTTTTGGATGTTTTCTACATTTTCAAAAATATTGATTTCAACTACAACACAATACAAAGTGTACAGTGATCATTTTATATATTTTTTTTTACAAATATTTGCACTGTAAAAAGAAGCAAAACAAACACCTCATACAAGTACTTTAGTGCTATTTCTTTATCATGAACACGTACTGGGTCATCATTCAAGACTGCCATAACACAAAATATATGGTAAAATATATATATATATATATGGTAGAAAGTGGGTAAAACCACGGTGCAGGAGACATACAATTCTTCCTTAAGGACTTCAGTCACAAATTTAATTAACACATTACTTTTTAATAAGCGTCATCAGCATGGAAGCATGTCCTCTGGAATGGTGGTCGAAGCATGAAAGGGTATACAAATGTTTAGTGCATCTGGCATGTAAATATCTTGTGATGCTGGCTACACCAGTGCCATCCAAATGCCTGTTCTCACCTTCAGGTGATATTGTAAAAAAGAAGCGGGCAGCATTATCTCCTCTAAATGTAAACAAACTTGTTTGTCTTAGTGATTGGCTGAACAAGAAGTAAGACAGAGTGGACTTGTAGGCTCTAAAGATGTCCATTTTTTTGTTTTTGAGTGCAGTTATGTAACAAAAAAAATCTACATTTGTGAGTTTCACTTTCACAATAAAGAGATTGCCCTACAGCATTTCTATGAGGTGAATTGAAAAAATACTATTTCTTTTATTTATCTTTTTTACAGTGCAAATATTTGATATCAGGAATAATATAAAGCACTGTACACTTTACATTCTGTATTGTAACTGAAATAATATATTTGAAAATGTAGAAAAACATCCCAAAATATTTATAATAAATTTAAATTGGTATTCTATTATTGTTTAACAGTGCAATTAAAACCGCAATTGATTGCGATTAATTTTTTTAATCGAGTTAACTCAAAACAAATTAATCTCTTAAATTAACTGTGATTGATAGCCCTGTAAACAATCTGTTTCACCTCGCATTTTGCTGTGATGCTAGAAGTTCCTTTCCCAGATCTGAAGAAGAGCTCTGTGTGGCTTAAAGCTTGTCTTTCTCACCAACAGATGTTGGTCCCATAAAAGATACTACCTCACCCATTTTCTCTATCTAATATCCTGGGACCAACACAACTACAACTACACTGCCTATAACAGTACTTCTAACATGTTCAAAGTGCTAAACTAATACCAACTAAGCCTCACAACAATCCTATGTGAGATGGATATTACAGGTAATTATCTTTTTACAGTAGCTAGAGGAACTTGGGAAGAGAGAAGTGATGTGACTAAGGCCACACAGTAAGTCTGTCAGAGTCACAATTACAACTATTTCCTAACACTGGGTTCATCTCTCCAAATCTTATCCAAATCATGGTCTTGTGGTTAAGGCACTGACTGGAACTCAAATCTAGGTTCAATTTCCTGCTCTCGCATGGACTTCCTGTGTGACCTTGGGCAAGTCAATTAAATTTTCCATGCCTCAATTTCCAATCTTCTGCTTGTAATATTGTCCCTCTTTCTCCTTACCCTCTATCTGTCTTCTCCATTGAAAATGTAATCTCTTTGGGGAAGGAATGGTCTCTTACTTTTTTGTGCAGTACCTAGCACAATGGGGCTCTAACGTTGTTTAGGGCCTTTAGGTTTCTGTTTAATCAGGAATAAATTTGCACATTGCCATTTCCGTTCTACAATGTTAGGATCTTTCAACAATTTTTTTAAACTGTTTTCTAGGGAATGTACACACATACACACACACACACAGACAAAGCTGCAGTAAGTTTAAATTGGACTATACTTAGGAGAAAATAGATCAAAAGATGAAAAGCAGGACTTAGGTCAGCAGAAAACAATATGGAGCAATGAACTACAAGATTATGTTCATGCCAGAATATTAACTATGTGATAGATTTTTTAAAGTCAGAAGGGATGGTTTTGGTCACCTAGTGTGACCTTCTGTATAACACAGGGCATAGGGCACCATCCTGAATTTCCTGTATCTTAGTGACTGTTTGACAAGATCTTTATCTTATAGTAGACAAAATAAGGTAATGATTATACCTTTGCAATCTTTGAAGGAAGGGCACAAAGGAACACAAGCATTGCCACACCGATTAAATTTATGGTCCATCTGGTCCAATATCCTGTCTCCAGAAGTGTATAGAAACTAGATGTTTCAGAGAAAGAGGTAAAATGTAAGTAACAGACAATTGTGCAATAACATGTCTATGGAGAAAATCTGTTGTTCTCACCTACCATCCAGTGATTGAATTTTCTAAACATATCTGCTGAAAGCTAATCAAAATAAAAAAACGAAAGCTATGTTAATTACAAAATAAATTAGCTAGTTCCTGCTGATTTGATTAAATGTAATAGGGGGAAAAAAATAGAGTTAACCAGTGGAAGTGGAAGCCTTTGTAAATTAAATGTTTTCTAATATATTTTCACTGGCATGTGTGTATATTTATAATATGTAATGAGGTGAATGTTCAAAGTTAGGTGTACAAAATTCCTGCATACATGTGTATACGCATGTGCATGCACATAGCTAATTGGGCAACTTCCTGGTCAGACGTCATGTGCAAATCCCCTCTAATTATATATTCTATTTCTCTAATGGAAACTATTTTGCAGTCTTAATTCAACTTTAGAAAGTCATCAGTGGTTTTTGAGGGTGGTACAAGCAATTAACACATAGCCTAGAGGACATCATTTTTAATAATCATCTGTCTAAGCATTTACATTGTTCTCAAAGATTAAAATTCCTTTTGTGCTGGCAGAATTACAGTTTGTATTTCAAAGATACAATCAATTATGGCTACTGTGAAAATAGAATACAAAAGACAAAGGTTTTCAAAATTTGTATCAAATTGTACTGTAGTTAGTGATTGCCTGTATCATGATTACCTAAACTGTGATCATTTCAAAGTGTCAAACCTCACATTTCTAGACCTGAGCCCTAGGGTTTATTGCTATATTGTAACGTGATAAAAATATGTCAATGAGACCTAAATTGGTACCTCAGTGGCAAAACTCCATTGATTTACATGGCATGGAGTCAGGGCCCTCTCCCAGAAAACCAACATATGACTATTTAAACAGAGAGTGTTCTAAATGTTTGGCATTTCAAATATCTCACAACATATAAAATGAATATTCAAGATCCACAACATGGGACAGCCATATCAGGAACTCAGAATATCTGGAATATGTTTGTATACAAATGTAGTAATTATTCTTCAATTAAAGCCCTAATCAGAATATGTTTGTATACAAACATACTAATTACTCTTCAATTAAAGCCCTAATCTATCCCTCCGTGAGTTTCACACCCTGTTTCAAGCATCAAATTATGTTCTTCAATTAGTTGCATCATCTTTCTCTGTCTAGTTTTAGTCTCCACTAGACTTGGTTTGCTAAAATTAATTTTAGACTCCATTAACTCCAACTTGGTTCCAGTGCATTCTTCTGAAGCTTGAACTGCTTGTAGCATTTCCCTCTCAGATACACCAGGCCCTAATTTCCTCAGAATCTAGCTGTAATATATGGATCAGCAAATGGATCAGTGGCTTCTGTAACACTGACCTTACTCTCATCTGGTCTGGGTGGCTGCATTATGCCTTCTCTCCCCAATCAAATTTTACTGGTTTCATTTAATTGGCTTTTAAATTGATTTAGTTAAAAACCTCTGTTGACATTCTTACTTCAGTTTAAACTAGGTTTATTTCAGGTTAGCTTAAACTGATTCATGATCTACTCAAACTAAACTGAAGTAAGCCTAATTTACACCAGTATAGTAATATTCACATAGCCTTTTGGTCAAATTTAGCTCAACTGGTTTAAAACTCCCTATTTTGAGTTAAAGCAGTGAAACTTTTCCAGATGGACAAGCTGTGATTAGTGACCCCACACCATTGAGTTCAGACTGCTGTAAAACGTTAATGTCTATGGCTCTCTTTTTTGGAGCCATAAATTCCACACAAATAGTTAAAATGGCAGCAAGAAAGGAAATGAATGCTAAGAAAAGAGAATGCGCTAAGGGTGTCAGAGGCAATGGAAGAATATTGCCTCTATGTGATTGAGCACTTTTAAGTCCCACCAAAAAAACTCAACCAAAACAAAAACTCTTTCCCTTTGAAATTAAGTCAGTCTCTTTGTGACAGAACCATGAAGCATTTTTCTAACAAGAAGTGGCCTTCCCTAGAAAAATAATATACTCATCCCAAAGTCATGCAGTTTTGGCCTGCTTTCTCTGCCAGATCCTCTGCTAGTGTAATTGGCATTGTTCTACTGATTTCAGTGGAGACACACCAATTTATACCCACTGAGGATCCAGCCTATGTTGCCTCCTCACTTTCATTATTTCTTTCTATCATCTATTTTTCCTTCCTTTTCCCTTCATCATCTCAAAATTATTACTTTTTCTAAAAAAAACCAAACAAACAAATTCCTTTCAGAGATCACAAGCGCTCTGGAGTACCTTGAGTAATGCTACAGAAAGTAACCTTTGAAAGTAGAAATGGAACAAAAAGAGAGACACTTGCAGATCAGTACAGCAGGGACAGAAAAATATAAAACGTATTGAACAATCTTCAATTAAAAATGCTTCTTGGAGTAAAATCTACACCCCACTGTACATTACCTTAACTTCCCTCAGTCACCTCTTTGTATTTTCTTCCTCTCACCTCATCAGTTGGTCCTGGCTTCTGTATGAAACTCCATCTGACAGCAAAGCCTCTGCTTTTCAGACCCAGAAGCTTCAATAACAAAAGGAAACTTTTCCTCACACTCCATATAGTACTGTCACTGCAGACTCTCCTTAAAACTGAACTATACTGAATGACAGCAGGAAAGAGTCTGGACAGTTATTGTAGAGCTAAATCATTCAGAAGCTGACCATAAACACAATATTAGCCCCATTCTGCTGATTATCCTGGGCTATCCTGGAAACCCAGGGGAGTTGAGGGTTCTCAATATTTTGCAGAGCTGGAGTGAATGCTGAAAGACAGTAATCAACATTCATTGAAAAGTAAATATCTGCTCTACTCAATCTTGTAAGTAGGAGTCTTTCTGCAAACCTTTGTGTAAAAGGGTTTTTGGCTGGGGGGCTTTTGGATAAGTGGTTCAGGATGTGGCCCATTTTGAATTCTAATAGATATAAACAAAATCAGGGGTGGTGTCAGTAAAACCCCAACAGTGGTTTGGATCTGGGTTCCATTTTATCCAAATCCTCAACATTCAGGGAGATTTGAATAAATATGTGGGGGTTTTGGCCCTTGTTTAATCATGAAACTGATAGCTGCATTAAATGCATCTCTAAACAATAGTTTAAATATTATTGAATAATAGATTTTTGCAGATCATTTTAAATTCTGCATAAAGATTATTCTGAGTGGCCCTAAGTAGGCACTCCTAGATTCAAGGATCACCATTATTGGCATTTATGAGTTTTTTAATAAAGCACTTATAAATTCCTACATACTGATATTAGTGGAGTGACTTATTCCTGCAGCTACCAGTCCTAAAAATTCAGAATATTAATGAGAAAAAATTGCTATAAAGTAGAAACGTGTCCTGAATTTGAAAGATTCCAGACTCCAGGGTAATAGTAACATACTGTATATGCTACCACCAATTTTATAAGAAACAGCAAAGATATTTGTTTGAAAAAGGTTACTGGTAAGTGCAGATTTACAAATAATAAATATAGTGCAAAGTATTATCATAGTGCCCTTCTGCTGGTTTAAAAATGTGGGTATCGTCCCAGTTGTATAGATGAGAAACTGAGGCAAGAAGATTATAAAACTTGCTCTTGGTCACACAGCGTCTGTGGCAGAGCCAGAATTGAACAGAGATTTCAGTACCCTTATGGATATAACTAAGAGATAGATACACGCACGCACACACACAAGCACCATTTCTCGATCTAGACATAGGCACATCGTCATGTGGTCCAGGCTCAGTTTTTACATCTCATGTCTCTCCACAATGTTAGTCATACAGCTTAGCATCATGACAGCCGTTTTCAGTAGCTGACTCCTACTAAACAAGTTTTTGGATGTGCATGTATTACAGATGATCAGGAATTTTTCAGCAAAACTATTTTTGTTGGAAAGTGCTAATACATTATCTCTGGTGGAAGGCAGAGAAAAAAATTTAGATCTCAATACAGAGAGAGAGAGAGATCCCCCTCCTGGCATATCCAATGGGTTAGAGTTTAGGACACGCACCTGAGTTGTTGAAGACATGGGGTTCTTGATCAGTCAGAACAGGCTGTTCAACCTGGGCCTCCCAAATGCTCTAATGACAGGGCTACTCTGGGAAATGTCTCAATGTCTCTCTCTCTCTCTCTCTCTCTCTTTTTTTTTTTTGGCAAAGGTTAGATGTGGAACAAAAATAATATCAGAACCTCAACATTTTTCATGGAATAGAATTCTTGTTTTCTGGCCAACCCCAGCATATATGAACCCCACCTAGCAGAAACAGTTTTATCACACTATCAGTTTCTCGATGTAATAAAAATGTCATCAAAACATGCACATTATATATAGGCTTGGAACAATTAGACTTTTATTGGTTAATGTCAAAAATGGGAATTTCGCTGTACATACACAAACTGACCAAAAACTATTTCCATCAATAATAATTGAAATTTTACTGACAGGCGAAGTAAGAACATGCTGCTTGTGAAATTATTAAAGTTTGATTTAAGCACACTTACTTTGTGTATTTTGATATGTGATGTTGACAATTTGTATTTTAATGGTTATAAAACTAACTTTTGAATTTCAATATCTACTATCATCACATAATTATTTATGACCCCCCCTCAACTTTGAAAATGTAAATCAATAAAAGTAAAAAGAAATGCTTAAAAATAAACCCTGATACTATCCACCAAAATTATAAAACAATAAAAAATATAATTCTACCAAGCTTAATTATATGTATGCAGTGTAGTTGTAGCCGAGTCAGCCCCAGGATATTAGAGAACCAAGGTGGATGAGGTAATATCTTTTATTGGACCAACTTCCCTTGGTGAGAGAGACAAGCTTTTGAGTCACACCCAGCTCTTTGTCAGGTCTGGGAAAGGTACTCCCAGCTTGTCTCTCTCACCATCAAAAATTGGTTCATTTTAAGCATAACTGTATGTCAGATGGCACATTCTTTTGGGGCATGAGTTTTCCTAACATAGCACAGACTGTTCCTGGCACAGGACATTTCAACATGCAGAGACAATGAACAGACACAGGCCAAAACAGGAGTTTCTAACCAGTACCCCCAAACTTGGAGGTTTGACTAAAACTCGTAACTTTGCAAAGCACCCTGACTGGTGAGGCTTTGCTAAATCAAGATGAAGACAATTTCCTGATTTTATCTCAACAATCCAGAACAATGCAAGGTCCACATGTTATCCGCCAGTACAAGGATTTGTATACATGCATAGTTTAAATAAAGCGTTTCAGAGAACTGATTCTCCACCCCTCCTTCCCATGCTACTGGTTATGTTTTGAGTTGTGTGATCTATAGCAGCATGCACAAAGTTAAGGTTACCACCTGTTCAATTTTTGATCCTCTGTTCTTCACCCCCAGTTTGCAGAGATGCCCCTTTGATTTTGCAGGAGCTGTGGGGCAGGTCACTGTGCTGCAATGACATATGGGAGTGCTGGTCAGGCAAATCCCACGCTACAGGGTCAGCTATTATGCAAGGGTGGCCATCTCAATCTTTACAGTTTGCCCCTTCCACAGTATCAATTCTATACCCAACATGGGGAATACTGTGACAGTAATTACTGTCAAACTGTGACTGAACATGCTGACAACTGTAGTTCATTGCCTTCAGTTGATACAGTACTTCCCATATCAAAAAGATACACTGCAGGATCAGACAGAACAGACCACCTGTTACAAAACAGCTACCTGGGCAGAACTGAGAGACAGAGGTTAATCAGCAGTGCTGAACTAGATGGTCCAATAACATGGGAACTGTTTGATCAGCTATAGAATACAACAGAGCCTGTGGAAAATAATCGTGATATTTGTTACAGCATATAGTGCCTTCCATCTCAGGAGCTCAAAATGTTTCATAAACATGAATAAATTGAACTTTACATCTGTGACATGGGGATTCTCATCTCCATTTTACAGATAAGGAGACTGAGCCATGAAAAAATTAAGCAATTTGTCCTAAGTCTCAAAGGAATTCTGTGGCAGAACCAAGAGTAGAATCCAGATTTAATTCAATATTGTGCGTTAGCCCCAATACCATATTTCCTAGTCTATGGTGGAGAGAAGAATAAAAGGGGAACTGGGCAGGAAAGGAAAGGATAGGGCGTGGAACTCATGGGACAAAAAATAGATTTGGGGACACAGAGCAAGAAAGAGGAACTGAGGAAGAGGAAGGATAAGAACTTGGTGATGTAAGGGAATCGTGGAGAAGAAAGCAATTGGGGAGGAAGGAAAAGAAAGATGAAGACTGAGTAGGACTGGAAGGAAAGCAAAACAAAGGCAAGAGAGATGTGCAAGAAGAACAGAGATGGAAAGAAAGATACAGAACGAGTAAGCAAGAGTGAAAACCGGCATAATGGAGAGAAGATAGGCAAAATGGAAAGGAAAGAAAGGAGGGGAGAATACTCAATATTCCAGGCAAAAGAAGATCTGGGCTACTCCGAAACATTACAATTTGTGATTCCATCTTGGTGTGGATTAGTAGGAAGAATATGGACTGAGATTAATTTGTTTTTTGTGCAACAGTAAAACTGCCCCCTCACTGAGGAAATGCAACACAAATCATGCAAGCTAAGAAAGTTATCTCAGCTTTTATCTGAGAATGAAACCCTGCAAAATCAAAGGGCACAATGCAGGTTATATCTGATGACTTCTCTACGTTACACACGACATAGATGTCAGTGTCTTATGCTAATGCTATGGAAAACCACACACTAAAGTTTGTTCCAAAGGCAAGGCTCAGGCTATGTGTTCACTGCCGCTGTCAGATCGACTTCTCTGGATCAACTGAGCGGTCAGTGAAGACCCGCTCAGTCAATCCAGAAATCAATATATTAAGACCACCTTCTTAAGTGGCATAGCGCTGCATCCCCGTCGGCGCAGTGCAGTGAAGACGGCGCGCAGAAGTGAAACAGAGAAGTCGATAGGAGTTACGCAAATTTTTTGCATAGCTTGCATAACTTCAGTCGACTGCCACTGAATCTCGGAGGTAAGTGGAGACAAGCCCTCAGAGTCTTGGGAATAATTTGACTAAGTGCATGAATGTCACGTCATATTAAGATCACAGTTCTGCCTCATTAATGTTTAAACAAGATTCCAGACGTTCCCCTATAATCACAGATCCATTAATCACAAAAGATGTTTCTTGTTCTGACTGGCATTATCGAGCTTCTATATTTTGATCAGGAGATATTAAAAAAATACAGTGCCAGTGTTTAGATAATGCTGTTCTATGACCTTGCTATCCAAAGCCTACGGCAGTTTCCTCATCCAAATGATAAAGCAAGATAAGGGGCCTATCCATTTTTTACTACACTGTAACACAAATTCTACTATCAGAGGTCATCTGGTTTGCTTTCCTTGTTGTTCAATTAAACCTTCTTTTTTCTTTCATTTTCAAGAAGTAATTGAAATACCTCAGTATCTGGGAAAACCCCTTTTTGGCAAGGTGTCCTCGCCTCCACTATTTAGACAATGGGCCTGATTCCCCACTCTGCTGCAGTTGTCTTTTTTAGGTAGCATTCTATTGACTTCCATGGGGTTACACTGAACCCAGTTCTGAGCAAACCTAGGCTAGTTTATGTTTTTGCACAGACATCAGAACAGAACCTGGCTGTTTTGACTGATTTTCACTTTGAATTTTCAAAGGTTCAGGCTCAACTGAATTGAAATTGGGAAAAATATATTCATATGAGCCCCTTGAGCCAAAACTGTCATGTTTTACACAGTCCTAATGTAGCATTAAGAACCATGCCACCGTCTTCTTGACACAAATCTGCCTGACACAGCAAAAAGGCCATAGAGGAAAAAATGATAATATCTATCCCTTATATCTCCATAATAATAAAGTATGGAGAACTAGTGAAGGAAGGAAGAGACCTGGGTGAAGGAGTAAAGGAGAACTGTGGGGGATGAGCATAAAATTGACAAGTATCTGCTGGGGGAAAGAGGCAGGTTTGGGGAAAGGAGGCGGGAAGGGTTTTTGTAGGGGGTTCAGTTCTGTTGGTGGGAAAGATGCTATTAATATGTTGTTCTTATAACTTGTATCATGGATGTCTAAAGCATTGTACAGGGCCCTCTTTTTATTTTTTGTATAAAGCTAAACAACCAAGCATTTCAAACTACTGCTAGGCTAAAGGGAGATTAAGAAGGGTTTAGGCAACACTCAGAACAGGATGCAAAGGAAAAAGTGAAAATAATGAATACATGCATGCATGCACACTGCGTGCAGAGTAGCAAGAAATAAGCTAGGGTTTGTACAAAAATTAGTGGGAAAATCTGAGGCTCACAGAAGAGAGGATAAAAACGTGTATGAAGAAAGGGGAGCACAGCAGAAAATGATAACATGACCTGCCTTGTTTTGAAAATTATAGTCACTCCAATCTGGTTGTCAAAGGGGTCTGTGATGGTCCTCACTCAGGGGTGGCTGGTAGGAGAGCGTCACCTAGAGGTCAGGGATTAGGTCTGTGACTTGCATTGGCATCAGTTGATAGGGGAACCTGGGTCCTCCCACTCCACTGAGCTCCAACACAGGGCCCTTTGAGGGCTATCAGTGATCTGCCAGACAGGAGCATTTGAGGATGCCCTCCTTGGGCCACTTCCTACCACCTCCCTGTGATTGTCATCCCAAGGTTGCCATCTCAGTTAAGGCAGTGCATAGGGCGTCTGTTCACCACAAGGCACATTCCAGTGGCTGAGTTTATGTGGGAGCTTCTTTTCCCTTGGGGTGGCAAGTGCCTCCTCCTATGGTGTGGTCTTCCCTCCTGGGCCAGATCAGTCTTAAGGCTTTCCCCTGTTGAGGAAGTCCAAATGAAACAAAGGGAATTAACACAGAAGAGAGAGAGGTAAATAGCAGTGTCCCCCAAAGGATCTGTACTGGCATAGTACTGTTCAACATATTAATACTTGATCTGGAAAAAGGGGTAAACAGTGAGGTGGAAAAGTTTGCAGATGATACAAAATTACTCAAGATAGTTAAGTCCAAAGCAGACTGCAAAGAGTTACAAAGGGATCTCACCAAACTGGGTGACTAGGAAACAAAATGAAATTCAGTGTTGATAAATGCAAAGTGGATGCATATTGGAAAACATAATCCCAACTATACATACAAAATGATGTGTCTCAATTAGCTGTTACCATTGAAGAAAGATCTTGGAGTCATTTTGGCTAGTTCTCTGAAAACATGTGCTCAATGTGCAGCAGCAGTCAAAAAAGCTAACAATGTTAGGAACCACCAGGAAATGGACAGATAATAAGACAGACAATATTATAATGCCACTATATAAATCCGTGGTATGCCCACACCTTGAATATTGAACACAGTTCAGGTTGCCCCATCTCAAAAGAGATGTATTAGAAATGGAAAAGGTACAGAGAAGGGAAACAAAAATGATTAAGGGTATGGAACAGCTTCCATATACAGAGAGATTTAAAAGACTGGGACTATTCAGCTTGGAAAAGAGATGACTGGGGCAGGCGGTTATGATAGTCTATAAAATCATGAATGGTGTAGAGAAAGTGAATAAGGAAAAGTTATTTACTCCTTCATATAACACAAGAAACAGGGGACACCCAATGAAATAAATAGCAGGTTTAAAATAAACAGAAGGAAGTACTTCTTCACACAACGCATAGTCAACCTGTGGAACTCATTGCCAGTAGATGTTGTGAAGGCAAAAACTATAACTGGTTTAAAAAAAGAACTAGATAAATGTATGGAGGATAGGTCCAACAATGGCTATTAGCCAAGATGGTCAGAGATGCAACTCCATGCACAGGGTATCCCTAAGCCTCTGACTGCCAAATGCTGGGAATAGATGACAAGAGATGGATCACTTCATGATTGCCCTGTTCTGTTTATTACCTTTGAAGTATCTGGCATTGGCAACTGTCAGAAGACGGAATACTGGGCTAAATGGACCATTGGTCTGGCCTACCATGGCTATCATTTTGTTCTTAGTTGTTTTCACGTAAAAAGTCATTTTTTCTAATTGCCAACCCTGCAAATTCCACCTGTGCTATTTCTGTCTCACCCATCACTACTAGTAATAAAGATTCTTCAAGCTAAGTCTCACCTGTCTTCCTCTGTAGGTGGAAATTCTGCTTTTGGTCCCACTCGACTGAATACCACAAACCAGAGCAAATTTGTTGAAAGAAGCGATACCATTTTTATAGTCACTTTTTAGTCTTTCACTTAAGTTAAACCATTTTAGAAATGTGTTTAACTTTGGGCTGGGATTTCTCCTACAAAGTGTTTTTGGTCCTGTGATTATACCAGTCTGCTGCTTCACAGTATAAATAAGTACTTGAGAGCCTGGGAAGACTAGAAACATTAAACTGTAGGTTAGTGCAAATCCTCCAGCTCTGGCTTCCCTTTACAGACCATATAAAAAAGTTTATAACCAATAGCATTAAATAAATGGAAGTTCATTTATCACCCAGTACTGAATACATACATAACATATACATAAAAGCATCATTTTTCACTTTGGTTCAGTATTTCTCCTCAGGGTTGCAACCTCGTAAAATCTGCAACATCAGCTGGGACTGTGATATGTGAACAAGAGTTGTGATCACTGCTCAAGAGGCAAGAGAAAGCGAAAAGAGTAAGCAAAAGAACATTCCCAACAGACAAATTTATCAACAAGGCAGGAAGACAGAATGTGGATTGTGCCATATAGAATTTTATTCTGGTCATCTATATGCATGGAGAGTTGGTTGATTGGAAAGGAAAATGCTCTCGGTCTGTTTCTGATGGTGATATGTTACTCAGCCTAAATAAAACTTTTCTTTGAACCAGGCTAATAAAAAAAAGAAGCCCAGTACGAAGTTGACAGAGGCATTGAAATGAGGGCTAATGTTTCCTCCAGTCTGATATTGATAGGAACCAAGACAAATGCCTTCTGTCTTTAACATGCCTTTATTTGCAGTTCCCAAGATTAGCCCCTAAGCAACCAATCAAGTAGTCCTCCAACACCCTAACTCAAGGGGAAAGAAATAGTAATCCTTCTAAATAAGAAGAAATCAGCATTCTTAATTATGCGTAGTGTATTAAACATTTCCATTTGGTTGGCTGCTTTGTTTCCAGTTTTGCATAGAACTTCCTGCCCTCCTCTCGTTACTATGGAGATGAAGATACTGTCTAGACTCAATCAGCCAGATCAACAGCTAGTGTAAAGTGGCATAGCTGCATTGATGTCAATGCAATCACACTGACTTACAGCAGTTGAGGTTCTTACCCTATATATATTTAGAGGCATGTTAGAAGCAAATTAACTGAATATTTCAAATCTAAATGCTCATTACATTGCTTTAAATTAGACAATTTACTATTTTCTAAATGAAATTAAAAAAAAATGTGATTATTGACATTACATTTGCCTGGCACACCAGAGTCCAGTCCAGCCCAACATGACACATTATGAAACAAATTCCCTTTTATATGTGAGCCCACAAGACCCCCTGCTATACCGCATGTGCAAAAGTGCAATCACAACCTGCGCTTGTAGCAGCAAAAACCCTAAGAACCATGACACTGATGGGAGCAGGGCAGGCATTTCCATCCATTCTCTTCACCAGTCACCTATCCTGTGCCTAGGACTCAGTGGCAGGGCAAGCCATTAGTCACAACCAATCCAACCAAACAATAAAGCCCTCCACACCACTCTTCATACTGGAAGCAATGGAAAATATTACCATTGTTTCTCCTCTATGTCTGGCCAGTTTAGGAATTAATGGGAGGCTCCCACTAGGTGCAAATTAACTTATTTCTGCTTCAAGATGGAATAAACTGGGTGTCTGTAACATGGATTTTCTGAGTGTTTAGGAAATCTGTATCAGTCAGCAGAGTGGACTTCACTCCTAACAGCGTCCAGTGAAAACAATGTCCATTGAAACTAGAGATCAGTTCAGCAGATGATTACATTCCCAAAAATGGGGAGCTGAAATTCATATAAAAGTCTAAAAGCTTTCTGACTATCAGGGTGTTTAGATGCAGCTCACCTCTAATCCCAAAGCAAGATTTGGGGCTTGGTTGGGGCCCATTCAAACCAAGCCAAAATCTTGTTTAAATGTAAAATGTTTCAAGTTTCAACATACCAAGAGGAAAGCTGTTCTTCAGTAATTTCTACATCCACCAGAGGCAGAATGAACTAGAGATCCAAAGAGCCTGTTTTCATGAGATTTACAGGATGATTTTGCTGCTCGTTTTCAGTAAGTTTCAAATAATCATCCAAACTTTGGGGATGTTCATCTGAACCTTTTGCAGTTCATGCACCGCTCCACCATAGTGGGGCATGTTAAAGTAACAGGTTAAACAATAGTCCATTTGATATGTTTTAAAAATCAATAAGGTGGTTTAAAGTTCATTTGGGCATTACTGTGTACCAAGCAGTCTGTATTTTAAAAAATTATGTTTCTATTTCTTCATAATTTTTGTATTTATTTATTTTAATTCATTTCCTATGAATAAAACATACTGAATGCCCCAGAAGCTTTACATTCCCCAAACACACAATTTTAGTGGAAAGTGGAATTTTCACTTTCAGCTTCCTCCTGGGGCAGTACCTTTTGCTCCTATTGACAGAAGTAAAGGCTTCATGCATTCTTTAAAAAAAAAATGGATAACCCACTTTTCTTTTGCTCCTTTTCAGAGGTCATGCGTTCTTACAGATCAAAGTTTTAACCTTTAGGACGCTGGCATTTTTTAGACTGCAAGCCAGACCAATGCTTAAGGCATACATCTACAGTCCTACAGTGGTCTTAAAAGGACAAAAATTCAAGCAGCTGCTTCTTTTAATATTTTAAATGGGTTTTGGTGCCTTAGCAGAGAGAAAACTTATGTGTGACTCTACTAAGGCAAGGGGAATAGGGCTGCTTCTGAGGTAACTAGAGTATTTTATTTCACATTCATTTTTCTATTGGTTGCTATGATTTTTTTAAAATGACCTGGCATTTTGCAGGCAGTATAAAGTTGCTTCTTTCAAATTATGCACTTCTACTGTAACAGTGAAGGACCAGTCATACAGGCAAGACACCCATCACCACAAAAGGGCATTAAATCCACAATTAATTAGAGTATCAAAAGGTAATGAGCATCCACAGCTTTTACTAAAGTCCGTGAACACTTCAGGAGTTCAGCAGCTTTGAAAAGCAGTCCAACAGTCTATGAAAGCTGTCACACCGATGATGGAATTGAGCCTTAAGCGCACATAATACTATAGTACAAGATGGAAACTATTCTAAATGTCATAGTTTCCTCACAGTTTCCCTCTGAAACCAAGAACAATTAAAATACTCCTCGCTGAGCTTGTGAGTTTGTTCAAATGAAAAAACATCAAAGTGAAACTTATGGGGAGTGACACTACCTGAACTAAACAGCCCTTGGAAACTGAAACTCCTGAACTTTGCAAGGCAGTAGTCAAAATGGGGGTTGAGAGACAGAGCAAGTGACCTGTGAGGTGGAGGTCATAATATTTTGCCCCTTTCTCCCTTTTGTCATATGCTGAAAACTACTAGAAAACAGAAAGCAGCAAGATGTGATGACCCAGAAAACCATAAAAAGGGAACAGACACTGATGCTTGGAAAAGAGCTTTGTATGTAGCTAACATCATCAGGATAATCCATATATTTTTTCATAATGAAACATAATTTGTTTTAATTATTGTCGTAAACCTCACGCGGTACTTTTAGAAAATGAAATGAGATGGACTAGATACCTTTTGCATAATATAGGGGCTAAATTATCAGATCTTCTGATAGTATCACATGTCCCTTTGGACTCTGCCACCCGTTCAGACAGTGAAAGAATACAGTCAGAGTCACTGTTTCCATCTTTAAATCCATATGATAATGCTAAACTTTTTATTTTATATTGACATTTTGCACAGAGAGTCCTACTTCATTTTAAATAATTGTATGCTTTTTTGTGCCAGTATATTACAACCTACATGGCCTCTTCTAGTTTTCTGAATACTTGAGCCAGAATAGTACCATCGCCTGTCTGAGACGGTCCAAGTGCAATTAAGCCATTTAGAGAATACCAACCTGGGGATCTCTGGTTTTGCAGTCATCATAATTGTCTGAAAAGATCCTGGGGTTCTGAAGAATCTGCATAGCACTCTTTAAAGCAGGACATCGTCTCTTCATGAGGTGTGAATGTTGTCATGTTCTGAGCCTGAGGATTGAGAGAGATTTGGAGGTATTCCTGTCTGAGACCCAACTTGGAATAAAAACCTGAGTCATGGCTCCTGCAGGCCACTGTGCCAACTCACCAGATAAGGAAGGGAGGGAAAGTCACCATTATAGGTGTTTTTATATTCTTTTCTATATGGCTTGCTTTGTATTCAAAAACTAATTAAAACGCCATCAAACAACAATTCATGGCATCTGACGAAGTGGGTTGCAGCCCACGAAAGCTTATGCCTGCAGAAATAAAATTTGTTAGTCTTTAAAGTGTTACAGGACTCTTGTTGTTTTTGCTGTATACAGACTAACACAGCTACCCCTCTGGAACTTTTCACCAGTAATATTGGGTTTCTCAAGCCACAACATTGTACTAGATGTTCTTTATTTTATTAATCTCTGTTAATATGCAATCAGATTTAAATTAAAATCATGTTCCTTGCTTTTCATATTAATAAGTTTCTATTTAACTTTATTTATGTGCCCCATTTCATCCCCATTCCAGTGATTTCGTAACTAGAATTAAGAAACTTTAGGCATTTACACTGCATCTAACTAGGTTTTTATGATGCCCATGGAATCAGATCAACTGCAAAGAACTTTCCCCACCCCTTTGAACATTGTCATTACATAAAAATGATTAGCAATAGAACACATAGCATATGTCAAAGGGACATAAATCAATTTGCCTGGCCACATGTCCAAGGGGCAAAATATAAATATGTAATTGGCACTTCATTTATTCTCCTTTGTATATGGAATTGATTGGAGCTGTGAATCACACACAGTGAGCAGGAACTGGATGATAAAGGCATAAAATCTCTGTCTTCTATGTCAAAACCATAAGAGAGAATGTGCATTAAATAAATCATCAAAATGATACAAACTACTGCAGCCTTGGCATATTTGGCAGCAGCAAAATATGATCGCAAAGGCTGTCACATTTCAGAGTCAGAAGACTGTAGGTATGTGGTACCTGGGCATGGAAGCAAATGATGTAAATCCATGATAAATAACTTAAATGTCGCTTTGATTCATGTACATAGACACTGATGTTCAGCAGCTGATAAGGGAGGAAGGCACAGAGCACAGTCCCAGCAAACTTGTATTCTTGTAATTCCTTTCATCATCACTGAATCAATTTCAGCTAGCGCTGCTTCAGTTTTAGGCAAAAAACAGTTTAAAAATGTAGCTTTGCCACATGAGCCCTTTTTAAGAGAAATATTTTACAAATCCCAGCAAGACAAACCTATGGGACTGAATTCCACCTAAGAAGATTTTTCTGTTATGTCTGGCCAGAGAAATTCGGTAGTGAACATGAATGATTCCTAGTGAGACCCATTTAATCTTCAATTGATGCAGGAAAAACACAGGAGTTTTATTTCTGGCAGGACTAATGTACAATACAAAACAGGGCCTCTGATCCTGGCACTGCAAACTTATAGCACATGATTCCTGGCAAGAAATGTAGGGGCTGAATTATTGGCAGCAAACACATAGGAGTCTATTGGGGCAAACTCATTTAATTTCTGTCAGAACAAACATATTAGACTGAATTATTAGCAGGACAAACACAAACGAATACTGGCAAAACAAATATATGATATTACATTGTTGGCATGACACATACACTGGGCCATATGCTTTCCTCCCACGTAAAAAATGTATGGAGGGGAACAAAAACAAAAACCCCCATGTTAGTTTTGATGCACGGTTCTGAGCCGCATTTAACCCACCGAGCTGGTAGGGACACAATAAGGCAGAAAGTACAGCCATAAAAAGTTTGGGAAGCCAAGGATCAGATCAGAGGGAACCTTGGCCACAACCTTGTGGATCGCCAACCAGCTGTGCAGATGGTCTCTCTCTTTTCCATGTTCATTCCATTTCCCGCACCAGCCATGAAACACAGGTCAGGTCCCTACTTTGTGTTCAGCTACATTTTGCAATATCTGACAGCCTGGGAGGAAGACTATAATTCCCATCATCCACCAGGATAAACTTCAGTCTCAATCAACTTTATTTAAATCACTGTTTAAATGTATGTTGCGGCAACTCAAACCTGTCCAAGTGGCTGATGGGAGTTACGTTCCCTCTGTGGTAATCGCTGGGCTGGGCAGCCAGATCAATGCTACAGGACAAAATTTGACAGAATGTAGGTATTTAATGAGGGGGTTATGTAGAGCACACAAGCTTCAGACCTCAGTAGGTTATCTCATACAAGTACAGACAAAGCTAAAACCAGCATCTTTCTTTTGCAATCAGATCTATATAGTGATTGAGTTCTAGGGCATACCGTACAATAGGGAATGTGGCGTTCTCTGTGTTATCTTTAATCCATTTGAGGGATTAGGAGATTTATGGTGGGGAGAACCAGTTTGAAGAGTAATATCTGTTTAATACTGTTTCCTAGAGAGGCAGTGACTTCTCATTGCCAAAGGCTGGTGACACCATGAGCTGTGAAAAAATCATTGGCCATATTATTGCAATCAGAAATGCTTTGCAATACATCACTCTCTATAAAAAGTGAGTAAAGGAATTTTCATCCACCTGGTTTTACTTAAAACTAATCTAAAATTTAGTCTCATGAAACGGATATGAAAATATAATCCCAGTGTAAAGCAGTATGACCTAATAATTAAATCCAGCATCCTAGTTACCTGTGTTTTAAACTATTTTGCATAGATATAGGTGATTTGACTTCTGTCCTGTTAGTTTAACTCTAGCAGCTCATTTATTCCACACACTGATATACACAGTCTGCAGTCAGGGATGGCTATATGAGACTGCATGAAATCCAGGGTGAATATGCCATCTGGTGGGTGATAATTATGCTCCCAATTGACTAAGATAACACTTATAAAAACAAAATTTGAAAGTTTCTTTATGTTTGAAAAAAAAATCAAAAATGCTATTTTTTCCAGGCTCATAGCATAGTCCTGTTTCTGTACATTGAATTGCAATCATCCCTGAATCCTCCTGCCCAAATTCTGTAACTCAAAAAGCCTACCTTCTGCTATCTGGGGTAAGAAGAAGAAAATAATATAATACTGACTTCAACTTTTACAGTTAAAATCTGGAATAACTATTGATTTCAGTGGAGTTGCTCCAAATGTACACCAGTATAGCTGATCCATTGTATTTTTATACAGTTTAATTCATACAGCCTGTTGCCAGCTTCATTACAGAAGGAGTCATTTTCATTATTTAAAAGCAAAGAAAAGCTTTAAAGTTAAATTTAATGAAGGGAAGTAACTCAGGGCTAGAACCACAAAGGTATTTGGGTGTTGAGCTGCTCAGGTGGTGGTGTTTCCTACCTCATTAACTTTAGCCCTGTGGTAAGAGCACTCATCTGGGATGTGGAAGACAGAGGTTCAAATCCCCTCCTCTGCCAAAGGGAAAGAAAGTATTTGAACAGGGGTCTCCCACATCTAAGGAGAGTGTGCTAGCCACTGAGCTATGCTATATTCCAGATCTTAAAATTCCTTGAGGATATCAACAAGCACGTGTACAAGGATGGTCCAATTAATGCAGTGTACTTGGACTTTCAGAAAGGCTTTGACAAGGTCCCTCACCAAAGGCTCTTAAGCAAAGTAAACTGAGTACTGAGATCTGTGCAGTTCAACATATACATAAATGATCTGGAAAAGAGGTGAATAGTAAGGTGGCAAAATTTGCAGACAATACAAAATTACTCAAGATGGTTAAGTCCAAAGTACACTGCAGAGTTACAAAAGGATCTCACCAAACTGGGTGACTGGGCAACAAAATGGCTGATGAAATTCACTGTTGATAAATTCAAAGTAATGCACATTGGAAAATATAATCACAACTATACATACATAATTATGGGTTCTAAATTAGCTGTTACCACTCAAGAAAGATCTTGAATTCATCATGGAAAGTTTTATGAAAACATCAGTTCAAAGTCCAAAGGCTGTCAAAAAAGTTAACAATGTAAGCAGCTATTAGGAAAGGGATAGATAATAAGACAGAAAATATCATAGTGCCACTATCTAAATCTATGGTACACCCACACCTTGAATACTGCACGCAGTTCTTGTCACTCCATCTCAAAGAAGATATAGTACAATTGGAAGAGGTACAGAGAAGGGGAACAAAAATGATTAGGGGTATGGAACAGTTTCCATACAAGGAGAGATTAAAAAGACTAGAACTGTTCAATTTAGAAAAGAAACGACTAATGGGGGATGATAGAGGGCTAATGGGGGATATGAATAGGGAAGTGCTATTTACCTCCTCACATAACTCCAGAACTATAGGTCAGTCAATGAAATTAATAGGCAGCAGGTTTAAAACAAACAAAAGGAAGTACTTCACACAATGCATAGTCAACCTGTGGAGCTTGAGAAGACCAAAACCATAACTAGGTTAAAAAATGAATTAGAAAGTTCATGGAAGATAAGTCCATCATTGGCTATTAGCCAAGATGGTCAGAGATGCAATCCCATGCTGTGGGTGTCCCTAAATCCCCAACTGACAGAAGCTGGGACTGGAGAACAAGGGTGTATCACTCACTCAATAACTATCTTGTCAGTGTCGAAAGACAGAATACTGGGCTAGCGTGACAATTGGTCTGAGCCAACACGGCCATTCTTATATTCTTATTCTGATTTGGTTCTCTCTCAAAGAACTTAAAGAGTTACTGAGGAAAAGAATGAGAGAGAGACAGAGAGTTTGATTCTACAGCTGGTGGTTAGAGCACCCACCTCCCAGTCCCCTGCTTCAATGACTCTTTAATTATGTATCCAAAGTGGATCAACTTCAACCACAGACATTGAGGAATGCCCAGAACAGAATATCCCATAGCTTAGTGGCTGAAGCACTCTGCAGAGAGAGTGGTTTTGAACAGGGTTCTCCTACACGTCTACCTAAGAGGGGAATTGAACCTGGGTCTCCCTCATGCCAGGTGCATGCTCTAACTACTGGGCTAAAACTTATAGAGTGGGGAATCATTCCCCCCACCATCTCCTCCTCTTCCAGCCAGATTTTGAATGGAACCTACTTCGGTAGGCAGCCTCTAAGCATGCATATTGGATCAAGCCACACCCATGAGTTAGGTAGATGCTCTGGGACTTAGGTGGGAAATTGATATCCGGATGCCTAGAGTGAGACAGCAGTGCACATGCACAGAGGTAGAAACTTAGGCACCAAGGGAACTTTTACTGAAAAAATTAGGCACCAAGTGAGTTTAGGTGCCTGCAGTATTAGGCAGCAGATGAGTGGGAGTTTTGTGATTGCAGCAGATCCTAAAATTGGGACTTGGTGTAAGGGACTGGAGTGCGGGCACTCTAGCCTAGCAGTCACTCCTGGGCAAGTGTCTACAAGTCAAGGATGGCCATAAGGTAGTAGTCAGTGAGTAGGGACTGGAATAATTACTAAAGCTGGGATTAATACGCAAAAGTCAGAATCAGGCTGGGGCTGGAGATCACAGATAGCTCAGGAGGCAAGAGTCAGGGTCAGAGTCAGGCCGGATGAGAAACTAGATATCAGAAGCAAGGTGGGGTCTGGAGTCACAGCAGGCCAGAAGTCTGTGTGGTTTCTCAGACAACTCCAGGGTTAAATAGTGCAGCTGGACAATGAGAAAGTGGCAGAGTGCTGTCACCCTGAACCCTTTGGACAGTACTGCCTAGGGCATCTGCAAACTGGGCTTCTAGTCCCATGGATCCTTACACTTAGTGCTTAAGTCTGGGGGCTAAATACCTTTGTGCATCTGGGCCCAGTGGTTCAAGGTAGGGGCCAAGAAAGAATTTCATATGCATAGATCCGCATGAGTAAAAAGACTTCTGACTGTGGAGACCAGAAAATTACAGACCCTGTCTGTTAGGTTTCTCACATATAATTTCCAGGCACACACAGGTAGCCACCCCCTGATCTACATGTGGCTATTACTCTTGTCCTGGGTAGACCAACTTCAGCTGAAAATTGAAGCTCTGCCTGTCATCACAGAAGATGATGCTGTTGAAAATGCATGGACCCCCACCAAATTGTAAAACTTTACCAACTAGGGAATGGAAAAATTAACAACAGCCATTCCCCTTCTATTGAGAGTCTGGCAGCAAAGCCCCCTCTCCCAGCCCACTACCTGGATAGATGACCCATGACAGAAAAAAACAGGAAGGAAGAAAATTTAAGAGTCAGTGATGGAAAAAACACTGGCACAAAAGAATTTTCATGTACCCATGTCACTACTGTGAAAGAGTCAAAAAGATCCTCCTTCTTCTCATGAACTCAGACTGCTTTGACTCAACCCCATGATGAGGAATCATCATTTCAGGTCAGAGGAGATATCTTGCCTAGTATCTGAGTTGGCCTTATAAGATACCAGGAACAACAAGCCAAGCTCAAGGCCAAAAAACCAACCATCTTTTCCCCGAAAAAGAGCCCATTCTCACCAGTAGTAATCATGGAAGCACAAACTGTATTCAAGGCCACCAACTGTCTCTCTCACCACAGCTAGGACCCCTTACAAAAGAGAGCAACTTCACATCCTTTGAAGGGAGAATTCTGCCAGGAAAAGCACAAGTATTCCTGTCCAGTGCTAAAGAAACAGTCATACCATTAAACTCACAAATTAACTGCCAGTGTCTAATCTCCTTTTCTAAGCAAGCTAAAATTCAGAAGTTAGTAGAGGAATAGTCTTCTACACCACCTACACCACCCAACAGCCATTATTCTGAAAGTCACTCAGTCAAGCTTCAGGCCTGGGCACAGTACAAAGAAAGCATTTGTTGTTCTGGTGGGTCATCCCTCCAGTCTATAGACACCTTGCTAGACCTCTCTGTGGCATTTGATAGAAGTGATAACCAAATACTCCTGTGGCACCTCCAAGAGGCTTCATGGGTCAAAGAAAAACCTTGAAATGCTGAGATCTTCCCTCTAAGACTGACTCTAAGGCTCAGTCCATCCCCATCTTCTTTAAAACCTATAGCAAGTCATTAAGGGAGCTAGTGAGACAACAGATATTAAAATGATACTGTGACAAACTGTACCCCTCTGTTTATCCCTTTTACAAGATTATGATAAACGTTATACAAAGTATGCCTTATGAGGTCTTTGAAAACTCATAATTTGCTGATCATTATTATCCCAGTAAAATATGTGTTGCAACGTTGCATGTAAAGCTATAAGATTCCTCTGTCTGGTATTACTTAGACATGTTCCAAGTCTGGGGGAGTAGCCACAAACCTGTTCCCCAGAGACAAAAGACTAGCCAATGCTTCATCCAGGTGTCAAGAAAATCAAATGGACCATCACCTGTTAAGTGTCTTTGGCTGGAAAGAGGATGTGAATGAAAATCTACCTCTTGACAAAGAAACAGCTGGGGGTTCCTATCGAAACAGACTTTCTGTCTCCTGAACCTCAACTAGAGATGATTCTTGAAGAAGAGAAAGAACTGTAAGAAGAAAGAAGAGACACCTGCAAATTATTCTTCCTTTTCTCTCTACCCACAGCATCCACAAACCTAAAGAACAAAGGAAACAGATTTAGACTGGGGGAGGGAGCCTGATTGAAAAGAATTCAGCCGGTAAGACTGCTGAAGCATGTGATGAGACATACCTTTGCTTTGAATTCACTTAGCTTGCTAAGTTAGGCATTGTGTTTTACTTTTATTTCTTTGTAAACAATTATGACATTTACTTGTAGTCACTTAAAATCTATGATTTGCAGTTAATAAATTTGTTGGGTTTTTTTTGTTTTGTTTTGTTTTGTTTTGTTTTATCTAAATCAAGGTGTTTGGATTGAAGTGTTTGGGAAACTACATTTGGGATAATAGAATTTGTGCATATAATTTCTTATTAATAAAATGACAGATTTTATATGAACTTGTATTGCCCAGGAGAGAACTGGGCAATACAAGAGATACATTTCTGAGGAAAGTCTGGGATTGGAAATTGCTGGTGTTGCTCTGCAGTGTAATTCAAGGTTGGCTGGCTATAGAACTCAGACAGTAGAACTGTGAGTAACTTACATGCTGGAGGTTGTATGTGAGCAGACCAAGAGTGGTAACTCTCATAGTGAAGCAATGTAAAAGGTAACCAGGTTGGAGAACCCTAGGTAATGTCATAGGTACCCAGCACTACATTTCGTTACATTAGATGTGAATAGCAGCATCTTCTAGTGTCTAACGATTATCAGGACCTAGATGAAGACCATCTGATGAAAGCTGAACTCAGGCAAGACAGAGTCGACATTTGACAGAAAGAGAAAAGATATCCACAGAATTTGCCCCTTTATTGAATATGCCTGTGTCTTGATTGTTAAATAGATGTTCCACTCATTCATAGTCTTCAATGTTGATTATTTCAGTTTATATCCAATAATGAACTTCCATGTCCTGAAACAGCTCCATTCAGCACAGAAGACAGCAGCCTTTTTATTAAGTATTCAGATCATTATGAGCACATCATGCTGATGCTCTGTCCTCTGGCTCCTCAAGGAATAGAGTTTGATTCAAGATCTCTCTTATATTAACAGTCCTCCCTGGGATTAAACAGAAATATTAACTGAAACATATAAAAATGTCTTGGCATTTGTGGAGAATTTCTGAATCTGAATTTCTGAGTCTGAATTTCAGAATCACAAGTATTCATACCTGGAATCTGATTCAAAGAGTTCTGAATTGTCCAATCAGGGAACAGAAGCATACTATGTGATCTGTTTGTCATATCAAACAACTCACATTTCAAATAGTTGCGACAAACTGCTTATGAACAATCTACAGACCAGAAATCTTTCACAGTTTAGCAAATAAATGTAAGTAGCAAATTCAAGAAAATCATCTGCTGGTTGGTAATTTGCAGGCTGAAAATGGCAACATTCATCAAATAAATTATTTGCTACAAACTGTTATTGCAGCTTTACTTATAACACCTTCTCTGCTTGAATACTGGAATTTTTGCTGATCAGGGGCAGAAAGTTTCTTTCAATATCAGCTATTTCTTTGATATATTATCAAGGTTTGCCATTGAATAGCACTATAGAGCTGTATGACTGAGAAAAGGCTATATGTGAAAATCTAACATTAAATAACTAATATTAACCAGTCATTTTCATGTATTACATAGGATCTGCTACCTTCATCAACCTTGCTGTTAATAAAAAAATGCTAAAATTTAAAAATCAAAGCATTGCCCAGTCAACCCAATGAAGAAAGCCAAGTGTCCAGCAACAGAATCTGAAACTCAGTTATTTGCAAGAAAATCGCCAATACTCAAGTTACAGAAGAAAAGATACTTCAGAAAAATCATTACATCGACTTAGAATTAAGGAGCATCTGTAAAATGTTTTCAAGGAAGAGCACTTGCCTTAAGTTTTTAATTTATCAGGATTTGACTTTTCAGACAAAATAATATGAGCAGCATAGTTTGAAGATACAGATATGACTTTACTGGTGTAAGCTGGTTAAAGATGACCGTGGAGTTGTTTTCAGTAATAAGTGTGCATTTTATACTCTATGTACACCTGTGCATTTTATACTCTATGATATCACATCTACAGGTAGGCCTTTTTCTAATTAAATTAATGAGAAAATTAAGACAGTTTTAAATTGCATTCTGCTAACTCAGTTCTTCCTACTGTGTCAATTAGACACAACATTCTTCACTTCATGAGTTCTTGGTAAACAGCTGATGCTTACAGCCCCAGAGCAAGCCAGATTTTAGTGGTGAGTGAAGTAATTCCTGTATATATATTCTACAAAGCAGTTTAGGATCCTTTAGGGTGAAAGCAATGCTACATAAAACTAAGGTATTATACATAGAATTGCAATTGATATTTGTTTGGTAGGGAATAGATGGTGTCTCTGGACTTACATTTCTCTTCTTTTATATCCACTTCCTTAGATCTTGTGTTTCCCACTCTTTGTAATCTGCATTCTGCTGACATCTTGCTGCTTTGTCACTGGACTGTGACTTGAACCATCATTCTTCTCCAGAATCACCTAGGGACTTCTTGCTGCAAGGCAATACAGGTAAAATGGTTGTAATGAAGCATACTGCAAAATAAAAGAAACATAAATATGCAGAGATGTAAAAAAAATTATTTCTCCTAGACAGTATTGAATAAACCAACTGCAAAGAGAGGAAATCAAAAGACCCAATGTTTTCATGATCTTTCAGTAGAGAAAACAGATGTGTCAGTTACTATAGGGTCTGAAATGCAGTGCTCAATGTATTTTGTTTACGAATGTGTTAATGAAAATTCCTCATCTGGCTATACAAATGCTTAGATAACCTATATGGAGGTGATCCTGGCTATATGATTGGATAGCAAGTTAATTGGATTTGACGTTGTCTCTTAAAAGCATCTCTGGATTTAATACCTATCCAAAGTGGAGGCCCCGGAATTGCATGTCACCAGCAGTTGTCTACAGCCCAAGGAATTAGTTTTAATATCCTAATTCACTATGCAAATACCGCAAAGTAACTATTCAAGTCACCTGAATATAAAGTGAATAAATAAGTCATAATAAAAAAGACTAATTAAACTTTGATTTTATGTAGCACTTTTGATCTGGGTATCTCAAAGCCATAAATAAAGTAGGCTAGACATTTTCTTAATATACTGTTTGAGAATTGGAGGCACAGAGAGAGATTAATAAACGACTTACCCAACTGCATAAAGTGGGTAAATGGCAGAAATGGCACTAGAACTGTGGCTTCCTGACTCCCAATCCACTGCTCTTACCACGACACAGTGGTGCCTCCTTTACAAACATGACTGCTTAAAGAATCTTCGCAACACAGTACTGAAAATTAAATGCTTCCACATATTTTAATTGGCTGCTTGTGTTTCCTTCTCTTTGTAGTTTTAGTCTGCAAGTCTCTGGCTACCTATGCACCTTCTGAATTGTTTGGAAAACTAAATAAGGATCAGCACCTTTTATTCCTCCTACTCACTTCCACTGCTCACTCCAAGCTTGCTCAGTACTATTCACCATCAGCACTATTCATGCATTTGAATAGTTAGAGAAAGAAAACTTGAACCAATGCCACCTTATTTGAAGCCAAATGAAAACCACTAACAATTTTAACAGATTTGTCCACTAATGAGTTCTGAAGGATGGTGTTCTAGCTCTTTGAGCATTTTGTGTACAAAGAAATCTTGCATTATGCACTACAAAAGACAAGTTTGACAGGAATGAGCCATATCAGTAAAGAATCCTGGCAAGTACACAGCTGTTTCTAATGTATGATATCCTGAGAGAATTTTGACAACATCTGCCATCAAGGCAAGAAAGATTAGAAATGTCTTTAAAGAATCAAAGCCATAAATTGTCACTCGGTTTTTTAAGTACATCACGGTCACTTCATCGAGAGAAGTGTAGCCTCCATGTAACTATATCCACCTCTTACAACAACGCCTTTCATCTTCTCCCCAGGAGGCAATCGAGTTTTTTTTTAATTACAAAAGCTCCCTGAAGGGAAGCAGTGTGAATTCACAGCCTTTTAACAGATGAGCTCTACCTTACAAAAGTAGGGAAGCAGGTTGGGGAAAACATATGGATGCTGCTACTCTCAAAGCAGTACAGAACTGTACCTCCATAATATGGGGAAGCCCCATTAATCACCACCAGCAGCAAAAAATGAGAGGCAATATTTACAGAATATTTTTACACAGAAATTTGTTTTTAATTAAAACTAATTCAAAATAGTCACATGGACTATACATTAGATAAATTCTGACTGCATGATGCTCTAAATCATGCTACTCATCAGACAGTTCATTTACACTGCATAATACATTTATTGTATTGTTAAATAAAAAATTGAGTATTGAAATATTTATTGCAGATTAACAACTATGTAGTAACAGGTATTAAATTTGTTCTAAGAGTGCTTTTCAAGTAAAAACAACAAGAGTTCTGTAGCACTTTAAAGACTAACAAATTTAATTTCAGCAGGCATAAGCTTTCGTGGGCTTCAGTCCATTTCCTCAGATGCAGTTGGTAGAAATAATACAGCAAGCAACATTTATAGGAGGTAACATATACATATCCAAAGGCATAGACAACAATGGGGTAGGTGGATGAAAGCCTGGTACTTCAGGCCTAATGACAACCATTGAGTAGGAGGTAGAATCATAGAATCATAGAATATTAGAGTTGGAAGGGACCTCAGGAGGTCATCTAGTCCAACCCCTGCTCAAAGCAGGACTAACCTCAGCTATATCATCCCAACCAGGGCTTTGTCAAGCCTCAGCTTAAAAACCTGTAAGGATGGAGATTCCACCACCTCCCTAGGTAACCCATTCCAATGCTTCACCACCCTCCTAGTAAAAAACTTTTTCCTAATGTCCAACCTAGACCTCCCCCTGCAACTTGAGACCATTGCTCCTTGTTCTGTCATCTGCCACCACCGAGAACAGCCTAGCCCCATCCCCCCTGGAACCCCCTTTCAGGTAGTTAAAAGCCGCTATCAAATCCCCCCTCACTCTTCTCTTTTGCAGACTAAACAAGCCCAGTTCCCTCAGCCTCTCCTCATAAGTCCTGTGCTCCAGCCCCTAATCATTTTGGTTGCCCTCCGCTGCACTCTCTCCAAATTGTCCACATCTTTTTTGTAGTGGGGGGCCCAAAACTGGACACAGTATTGGTGAGAATGGGTGATCAGAGCAAATTACTTCTTGTAATGAGAGAGCCATTCCAAATCCCCGTTTAAACCCAGTTTGAATGTGTCAAGTTTGCAGATAATTTCTAACTCAGCAGTTTCTCTTTGAAGTCTGTTTTTTAAATTTTTTTGGAGAAATAGAGCAACTTTCAGGTTAGAGACAGAGTGTCTTGGGAGACTGAAGTGTTCTCCGACTGGTTTATGGATGTTATTATTTTTATGTCTGATTTGTGTCCATTTATCCTTTTACAAAGTGATAGTCCAGTTTGGCCAATGTACATGGCAGAGGGGCATTGCTGGCACATGATGGCATATATAACATTTCTTTGTTGGGTCTGTCCTGTAGTAGGTGACTTCTAAAGAAAACAACTGAACACCACTGGTCATCACCTACAGTCCCCAGTTAAATCTCTCCAACACATCATTAAAGATCTACAACCTATCCTAGAAAATGATCCGTCTCTAGCTCAGGCAGTGGGTGACAAACCCATCCTGGCTTACAGACAGCCCCCCAACCTGAAGCAAATACTCACCAGCAACCATACACCCTACAAGAAGTCCAATCCAGGAACCTATCCCTGCAACAAACCCCGTTGCCAGCTCTGCCCACACAACGACTCTGGTGACAGCATCACTGGCCCTAACCACATCAATCACACCATAAGGGGATCATTCACCTGCACATCCACTAATGTTATATATGCCATCATGTGCTACAGAACTCTCGTTGTTTTTGCTGTATACAGACTAACACAGCTACCCCCTGGTGCTTTTCAAGTGCCTCTCGTGTTATGGGCCCCTCATTTTGAAGCTGAGTCTAGCCATTCTGCTGGGATGGTGTGGGTTGCAGTTTGTGCTGCTTTCTTACTGAATCCATTCTTCTTTCTCTCTTCATATTATTATTATTTGCTTGTATTATGGTAGGCCCTAGAAGACCCAACCAAGATTGGATCCCTTTGTGGTGAGCCCTGTACATATACATAGGAAGTCAGTAAGTTAGATTAGAAGTAAAAAGGTATTATCACCATTGCGTACAGCATTAATGAGATTTTCTGAGGAATACTGTGTCCAGTTCTGGTGTCCACACTAATAAGGATGGTGAAAAATTGGAAATTGTTCATAAGAGAGCTACAAGAATGATTTGAGGTCTGGAAAACCTGCTTTACAATAAGACCAAAGAAGCTCTGTCTATTTACCTTGACCAAAAGAGGGTTAAGAGGTGACTTGATCATTGTCTACAAGAACCTACCTAATAACATTTCTGATAGTAGAGAGTCCTTTAATTTAACAGACAATTTAACAGGATCCAATAACAGGAAATTGAAGCTAAACAAATTCAGACTGGAAATATTTTTAATAGTGAAGGTAATTAACCATTGGAACAACTTACCTTGGGATACGGTAGATTCTCTGTCACTTGAAGTCTTTAAATCAAGACTGGATGTGTGTAGTGTATAGGAATTCGGTAATATCCCTTTAATATCCCTTATTCTTGCGAATCCTCTAGTGGAGCTCACTGTGTTTTATGCTTTAGAAATCAGCCAGAGCAGCAGAATAGATCTATAACTAGGGCTTGCATGTTGTGCATATTTAGTAAACGTGATTATTTGGACTCCACAGTGTGTGTGTGGTTCCTTCATATGGTTCTTGTTGTGTAACAGGCAAAAGACAACAGCAACTTTTTAATAGGTATGCTCCACACCCACCAGAAAAATATAGGCTTAATGAAGGAGTCACTGGGTAAAATTCTATGGGCTGTGTTATGTAGGGGGTCAGACTAAATTATCATAATGGTCCCTTCTGGCCATAATAGTTTATGAAGTCCCTGCTGCAAAGATCTGATACTCTAAATAGAAAAGATAGACAAAGTCTGGGAGAAAGGAAGTATTATCCTCATTTCACAGTTGGGGATCTGAGATAGAAACATTTGTGACCTGTCTAAGGTCACACAAGAAGTGTGAGAGCTGGAAATTGAATTCAGGTCTCCAGGATCCTAGTCCCTAGAGACTACAGCTTTCTGGGGATTTCTAGAGTGCATTGTTTTCTAGCTACTCTCTTTGCTTATCTCCCTGCCACCTGCTGCCAGCTGACTCAGGCTCACAAGGGCCTTTAATTGTGTTGTAGAGAGTGTAGACTTTGCAAGGTCCTAGAGCCCCCAGGCTCCAGCCCAAGCCTGAACGACTAAATCACAATTAAACAGCCTCTTAGCCCAAGCCCCAGGAGCTCAAATCATCTGGCATGGGCCACCTCTGGGTTTTTAATTGCAGTGTAGCAGTGAGGTACCAGTCACAGAACCTTTCAGCACTTGCCTTCAATATATTGGCTCATGGAGACTTCCAAGAACTGGGCATTGTGCCTTTACGGGAAAGTACAACAGCAAGCATATTTAGACGATGGCAGATTCAGAGAAGATGTAGAATAAAGTGGGCATTGCTCAAAATCCAATGCCTAAGGATTTGGGCACCAATTTGAATATGTCATGCGTTTTCTAACTAATTTCTTTCATTACCATATTTAGTGGTAAAGAGATGCTGGAGGAGTTCCCATGGATACAACTAAATTGCACCCCTTATTTTCCATAGCTTCATGGACCCTCACATCTCACTTAGCTCCCCCATGGCCAAAGAGTGCTAGCTGCAGCTCCCTGTAGAGCCACTAATGCTGGTCCAAGTGTCAGCTGATACTTTCAATAGCAAAGAAAGATGACAAAAGCGTATATCATGCTTCACTGAATGCATTTAAAGTATAGCACCAAGATCAACTTCTAAAATCTGGTGATGGGGATCAGGTTGAAAACTTTGTAAAGGTGTCATTGGTTATCCTCACTTGGAAAAGTTTGTTTTAATTCCTGTCATTTTGTGCAATGCGATCCATTCTGAAGGCAAAACATTTGATATTCAGGAAATTTTGGAAAATCCTTTCTGGCAGAGATCGGGTGAGCTTCTTCAGAGTCCGGGAAATCATCCCAATCTCTCTCTCAGGTGGTTAGTCCATTTATAAACCAAAAACTCTTGGTGCCAAGTGTTAACAAAAACACAACATCAGTGAAAGTGTGCATGCCCCGCAAAAGAACACGCTCTACAACTGTATGACTTTTGTCAATTTCTTTCCATCTTCTTTGAGAAACCAGATAAACTTTTTTCTAAGTTAAGAAGAGAAAATACAACTGTTGGTCATGTCGGAATTTACCACCTACAACAGGACCAGGAGCTAGCATTGCTCTGGTAACAGAGAACTCATAACTGTTGTTAATTATCCCAGTTTAACAACTTTTTTTCTAGCAGGAAATAAATTCAAATTTTCTTTATTAACAACATAATTTGTATTTTCATTCCAAATGTAAAATAAACCTGCCTTTTCTAAATGGAACACCATTAAAAATGTTTCAGACTTCCAATTTTGTCTTACTATTAAAGATAATAGCCTGAATTTGTGGTGTCATAATGGAAAGACTTCATTTAATGTGTCTAACCATATGGAGAAATATTTTATCAAGTTTAGTGACAGATGCACACCATTACTCTCAGTAAAGTGCAAACAAGCTGTTTACTGCCTCATTATCAAATCAGGGAAAAGCTTTTTGGCTAATAACCAAAACACTGAAAGCTATAAAAATATCTATGCCAAAGTTGTAAATGCAGATGTTTGCATGTTTTACAAATGGATGTATAAATCCAAATAAGACCTTTGTCTAGGACGTCCCCCAATAACTATCAAATTTATACTTCACACAAATCCCACAGTTTTCTGTAAAATACAAGTGCATACAATAGTTTAAAAAGAAAAACACAGAACAATCCTGGCCAAATGCTGCACTCATTCACAGCCGTGTAGTTTTATTGGCTTTAATGGGGATGCCCAGCAAGAGTAAGAGATAAATTTCATCCCTCAGAATTGGCCTTTATAATTCAATTGCCACTGCAAAAGTCTAACGCCTAATTAAAATTCATTTATTTCCATAATCAATAAATGCAGTATATATACATATATATATATATTTTACAACTAAGCTGTTTAGAGGATGAATAAAGGTACGAATCATAGGATTAGAAGGGACCACAAGGGTTATCTAGTCTAACCCACTGCCAAGATTCAGGATTTGTTGTGTCTAAATCATCCAACATAGATGGTTATCCAATCTCCTTTTGAAAACCTCGAGGGAAGGAGCTTCCACAACTTCCCTAGGCAGTCTGTTTCATTGTCCTACTGTTCTTACAGTTAGGAAGTGTTTCCTGAAATTTAATCTAAGTCTGCTATGCTGTAGTTTGAACCCATTGCCTCTTATCCTGTCGTCTGTGGCAAGAGAGAACAACTTTTCTCCATCTTTTTTATGGCACCCTTTCAAGTATTTGAAGACCATTATCATGTCTCCCCTTAATCTCTGCTTTTCCAAACTAAACATACTCATTTCCTTCAGCCTCTGCTCATATGGCTTCCATTCCATCCCTTTGATCATCTTTGTCCCTCTCCTCTGGATCCTTTCCAGTTTTTCTAGAACCTTTATACATTGGTGACCAAAACTGGATACAGTACTTCAGCTGAGGCCTGCTCAGCACTGAGTAAAGTGGTGCTATCACTTCCCGTGATTTGGATGCCATGCCTCTATTAATGGAACCTAAAATTACATTTGCTTTTTTTGCAACAGCATCGCATTGCTGACTCATGTTCACATTGTGATTCATCACAACTCCCAGATCCTTCTCAGCGGTGCTGCTGCCAAGCCAGTCATCCCCCATTCTGTATTTGTGCATTTGGTTTTTCTTCCCTAAATGTAGCACCTTGCATTTGTATTTGTTGAATTTCATTGTGTCTATATGTTCTCCATTCTAACAGTTCTCCAACTGATCAAAACCCTGCTGAATTTTAGCTCTATCCTACAAAGTGTTGGCAACCCTCCCTAACTTTGTGTCATATGCAAATACGATCAGTATGCACTCTGTTTCTACATTCAGGTCATCAGTAAAGATGTTAAACAAAACCAGACCCAGAACAGATCCCTGTGGAACCCCATTTGAGACATCACTGCAATCTGACATCATTCCATTAACAATTACCCTTTGTTTGTAGTTGTTTAACCAATTATGTATCCACTTAAAGGTAGTTCCACTGAGCCCGCATTTCTCCATCTTATTTATCAGAATGCCATGTCAAAAAACCTTGCTGATGTCCAAATATATTATGTCCACCGCATTCCCCCATCCACCAAACCAGTTACCCTGTCAATGAAGAAAATCAAGCTGTTTTGGCAAGATTTTGTTCTTAGTAAATCCATGCTGGCTGCTAGTGATTACCCCTTCATCCTCCAGGTATTCACAAATTGAATGTTTTATACATGAAATTTGGGGCCTGATCCAACTCCCATTAAAGTCAGTGAAAATATTCTCCATGACTATAATAGATATTGAATCAGGCTGTTGGTGAATTTTAGATATATATAGACAGGTTGGAACAAAGCCCCAAAAATCGACCTTCTGTTTTATTAGTAGCCAATTAAACTCAATACAGAGTAATTTATTAAATTGGAAAGGAAGACCAGAAAAGTGGTCTAGCTGCTGACTTTTCCAATAATTATATGCAGATAGCAAGTTAAAGAGACCAACATTTATGCCATATTCTGTATGGACCTATGTGATTAAATTAGGTGTTAAAATAAATCTTAGAATCCTTCAATCTATCAATTTATCTCTGTAGCCATAGGAATGGCATAGTTAAGAGAAACAACTTCAAATTCACAATAATTATTTTAAGGAAAAAGAACTATTACAAATTCAGGATTTCCCAGTGTAATCCTTTCAATGTCAATAATTTATTCCATAACTAATGGATCAATGAATTCAGTTTGAAAATACTGAAATCATAGCATCTCTAAATACCGAAAGTATGCCTGGGTGTTATCTGCATCATTATGGCATTGCAAACCATTAGCTGATATAATGTTTTCCCTAACAGCAAGCAACTCCATGCAGATTGAAATCAGACTCATAGTGGAACAATAAGAAATCGTGTAAATAACTGGAGTCAAGCTGGAACAATAGTTCTCTCTATCAGTCTGACAGTATTAGACAGAACCAATAGAGACTTCCAAATGAGCTGGAAGAAATTCATGGTTAGTATTAAATAGCAAGATAATGGAAAACTGGTATAAGGAATTAAGTAATGCAACCAGAACAAAAAAATTAAGATCACACAACTAGCGATGTTCTAGATGCTGCACAATTATGACTCTCATAACATTTGAAAAGAATGAAAAAGTAGACTTAGGAAGTCAATTCAATCCATATAAATAAAAGAGAATGTTTTTTTTAAGTAATTGCAGTCATTTTCAAACAAAATGGAAGATAACTGAGGGCAAGATTCCATTAGCCTTTATTTAAGCAGGACTTATTGCTGAGTTACTGCCTGACCCATCTCCCATTGAAGTCAACTGAAATCTTTCCCTTGACTTAAATGGGAGTTGGATGAGACCTTAAGTGATTGCCAGCATAAGTAAATGTGGAAAATTCCTAGCCTGAGGAAGGGGGAAAGGTTCTTTCACTCATTTAAATAAATGGGAATATGCATTGAGTAAAATATTACTGAGTGGCAAAATCTTGCATTATGTCTCCATTAGTGGCTCCTGGGGGATCAATGTCATAGAGACCCGCTCAATCAATCCCGGAAGTGCTCTCTGGTTGATGCCATTAATCCACCTCCCTGAAAGGAGTAAGGCTGTGTCAACCAGAGGGCATCTCCCATTTACGCAGTGCAGCGAAGACGCTATGGAATAGCAACAAACGTTATGTAAGCAAACATTACGTAGCTTGCATGTCTCCCATTAACCACTGGCGGCAGTGTAGACCAGGCTGCCATAAGAGACTATGTGTCTGGATTCAGTTGCTGAATAAATGATTTCATTACTACTGAATGATGACAAATCAGATAATCACATTATTAAGTCAAAACCAAAACAGCATTTATGATGCAATATTGTGAAAAATCTGATTAACATGATACCTTTGCTCCTAAATAGGTGTGTGACAAAAAATAATACTTTGCTTCACAGCATCTCTTCGGCTTATTATAGGATTCTTCTACATCTCCTGATACCTACAAACTACTAGACTCCAAACATTGCTCAAGCTGATATATGGCCCTCTTTCTCTTTTATATCAGTACTACTCTATGGACAGCAGCCACATATTTAGCTCTTCGGTCTAAGAAGCAATGCCATCAATTGACAAGCTAAGTTACTGTGATCGGTCAACTCTGTCATTTAGTAATTAAATTCAACAGGTTGGTTAGAAAAGGTAGAAAGACCAAATGGTTCTGTGGCTGATAAAGAGTGGAAAAGGCAGATGGTTGAAAAAAAGAAAAGGAAACTGTGATGAGTCAGTGATGAGAACCTGAGGTGAGAGATGGCAATGTGTACTGGTGAGATGAAGACTGGCATACCCATTTCCAAAGGATAGCTCCTTTTTGTCAGTAAGAATATTAAGTATGACATTATATGAAAAAAAATCTACTAAACTTATTAGAAAGTGGATATTCAGAAGCCTTACCATGAATATTAATATCTGCTGCCTTGGTGATTTAAGAACCAACTGGAATGAGGTATAAAAATAAATAAGTTTGTGTTAGACAAGCAAGATGAGAAAGTTTCCAAATAGGAAAATACATTCATTGCTCAAATGTAAAAACAGAGAGGCAATTCACAAGAGGAAAAATACAAAGGAATTTATGAAAACGAATAGCTGCACGCAAATCATTGCAACCAGAGACGAGAAAAATCAGTAAAGAAAGAATGATAAGACAAAGTAAGTCGCTAACAAATGGCAACACCTAAACAAGTAACATTACAACCAACAATATTCATTTTGAAAAAACAATTAGGTTAACTATGTATCAGACATTAATTTTAATCCAAATCTTGCAACATCTTTGTCATTTGGTGCAGGTATTATTATTATAGTAAGTTGCAGCTGGCAAGGAAGAGAATTTGTATTACTTTGTTGTAGCCTGGATGGACTTCACGGTTCTATGAAAATAAGAAACATGAAGAGAGACCTATGTTTATATATCATGGCACAGTAAACAGAAAATATCATCTTACCTTTAGAGGAGCACTTGAATTCTAAGAAGATTGTTTACAGTGTGATCATGAAACAATCCTTTCTGCACAAGGTACCACATAGCAATAGAATTCTACAACACTGTGGCCTGTCACATATTTACCGAACTATAAGCTATTATATAAGACAATTGTACTAGTCTGATTGAGGTTTGACTAGATCTCATAAAAAACATTGGCTTTTAGAACTAGATCCTCAGTCAGAGTAAGTCTGCATAGCTCCACTGACTTCAGTAGATCTATGCTGATTTACACAAGCTCAGAGTTTAGCCTATTATCTATACTTCAGATCTTGGTATTTTTCACCGAAGTTGGATTCCAGAGTTCTAAAATTTAGCACCCATTAGACCTAATCATCCAAGTAGATCTTCAGGTGAGACTTGCTCTATCAGCTTTTGCGGTTTTAAAAATGTTAACTTCAATGTATTAGAGAGAAGCCCAAAGGTGGTAAATTTGGCTGTAGTTTAAAAATTACCTCAGATTCAGGGAGGGTCCACAATCCACATTCAAGATTCCAGTTTAAGCCCATTTCTGCTTTTTATTTGTCAAAAGCAACTATGCCTTAGGTGTGCCAGTTGCAAATGGGCACATGTTGATCTAATAGTTCTTGCTAGCACATCACTAAGGTTCTAAAGATGGAGAAAAGTTATTATTGTAGACTTGGGGGCTGCTTGCTCAAGCAACTCTGAATTGACAGTTTCTGGGCACAGTATCTGATGGCTCTGATACTATGACTGGGTCGTGGGAGGTCAGATCAAGTGGTCAGAGCAAGAGCCAGGCCGAGTTGGTACTAAAGCATCAAAGTCTGAGACAAGCCAGAGGGGAAACCAAGAGTCAGGCACCAATAAGTAGGCAGGGTCCGGTTACCAGGAGGTCAGAATCCAAAATAGGCTGGAGGGTAAACCAAGAGCCAGGTATCAGAAGGCAGGCAGGGTCAGAAGCCGGAGTCTAGGATCTCTCACACACAGAGCCTAGAGCAAGGAAGGTAATCAGGCAGTTTGTATTGTTGCTCAGACAACTCCCTACCATGACTTCCTGGCTTAAGTACCAGTGCCAGCCAATCAGTGAGCTGTGAGGAGCTGCCACTCAGGTCCTGCTAGCTGGTACCTCCTGCAGGGCCCAATCTCACAGAGTCCTCCCATGAAGGCCCAGACCAAGCCTGTGATGATGTGGCAGTGTCAGCAGCAGAGACACCCCCATGGTCCCAGGTTCTTACAGATAACACTGAAGTAAAAATCAAGGAGAATTCCATTTTGATTACTTTTATTTAATTTTTCACTTTTACTGTTAAGACATGCTGGTTAAATTTGTCTCCTGGTACAAAGCAGAGTCACAAATCAATTAAACTTTTTAATTTAGTCCCACTGTTTTTCACTATGAAAGCAATCATTATATACTACAGCTGAATGCTGGTCAGCGTGAGGGCTACAAGCAGGGCCCTATAGTCTCTGCAAATCCTCAGCTTCAGAATTAACCACATATTCTACCCCAGAAAAATTTGGCTTCAAACTGTAGGCTTTCTTTTAAAATACATTTCCAGATATTTTTATTGCATTTA
The DNA here is from genome assembly GCF_026122565.2 of Emydura macquarii macquarii. NCBI lineage: Eukaryota > Metazoa > Chordata > Testudines > Chelidae > Emydura > Emydura macquarii. The sequence goes on along the minus strand of NW_027132559.1, from coordinate 38,692,823 downwards.
ATGTATTGGCTTTTCTATATTGCACATCACTGTAGTAACTGAACAGCTCATGAATAATAACAACTTTATCCTACGAACCCCTGAGGTAGGGAAATATCATTACTCCCATTTTATGGATTGGGAGACAACATAGAAAGAAATTAAACAACTTGACCCAGATTTTCTAATTCCCAGGTATATTAACCACATGACCATCTTCCTTCTCTAGAAAGCCTTCCCAGAATCTACCAATTGTTAGCTTATGCAGTGCTATCTTCATGAATCTGCAAAAGGATGACTTAAACAATAATTCCAAGGGATGTGAACTGCCTATATTTATTTAAATGATGTGTTGATTCTGAACTTAATGGTAACAAGTTACATGTCACCAAACTATTTAGCTGTTGATCATCTTAGCAGAGACAACCAGCCCATGTGCTTATCCACTGTTGCTTGAAGGGGGAGTGGTGCCTTGGAACAACTGGTTGATGTCAAGGATTGAAGGAGTCAAAGTGAAGCAAATTTTAAAACACTCCAGAATTCATATTTGTCACATAATATATCAATATATAATATATAACATAATATCAATGGCAGTTCCAATTTCTGCAGAATCTAAGATCTTTTCTACCACTTATGGTTAGGTTAGTAACTTCACAAACATGAACTGAGTGATGAAAAACCAATGCAAAGTTGTCTTCTTGAGTGCTCAGACAGCATAAAACAGTTATTCTAGAAAAGATGAAAACTGCATTCATTCATCTCAATTAGATGTTAACTCTTAAAGGAACGGGATTTTTTTTTTTTTAAATCACACTTTGAAGGTTATTTTTTAAAAAAAGCATTTGTTACAAGTAACATCCAAGATTAACATGACAAAGAACAGAAAACATTTTCTGTATTTTTCTCCAGTTTATTTAGTGCATTTAGCAGCATTTTGTCTATAGTCAGTTTCACTGTTTCCCTGGTAGAGTTAGTCATTTTCATCTATTTGTGTGTTTTTTTCACAGGGCAATAGGAAGAAGTAAAATGTTTAAAGTAATAAGGAAAAATATTTAAAAATACAAAAAAATTGTCTGAGGGACGTAATGGTAACAGCTGAAACTATCTAACCCATTCCTTGACATTTGCCCAGATTTCAACCTTTTAAATCCAGTGACAACACTTTAAGAGACAGATTTTCAAGTAATGTAGGTGAGCAATTGTACATCCAATTTGCACAGTTACCACAATTGTGTGCACAAATCAGGTAACTGCAACAAAAAGAAGAAACAGCAGAGGTCCTAAAAGTATCTAATATATTTTCCTCACTGAGTGATTCAAAATGCAACAATAACTTTATCAATCAAAAGATTTGTTATTGCATATGGGGTACGTTCCACCTTGGTCTTTGCACAAACTTCCCATTGTTTCCAGTGAAAGGTGCTGTGAATAGCACAGTGGTAACACTAAATAATATTTTCCAGTTTGAAAGTTTTTCCAGTTTGAAAGACATCCCTTAAAAAAAACAAACCCTAACTTTATAAATATGGCCCATGGATTTTAATTAAATAAGTAATTTGACCGCCTATAGAGAATGAGGTTTGGCACAGATCATCCAATCAGTGCCCCTGAAAATGACAGCCAGACAAGCTTATGACAACAGCTAAATTACCATGATAAACTATTCAGAGCAGGTACTGTGTCTTTCTTTCTATACACTTGGATAGCCTTCAGCACAATGGGATCCTGTGCTGATTAAAGTCTCTCAGTGTTACTTTAATACCAATAATTAAGGCAGCATTCTGAATAAAGGTAAATTATGTATCCACCTGTGTGGCCATATAATATCAGTATACATGGGACCCGATCTAGAATTCATCTAAAATGTCCCAGCTGTGTGATAGATTCAGAAATCACAGTGAAATGGTTGCATACTACAACAATGGAGGAGCAGATGACTTAACCCAGATGCATTGTTTTCTAATGTAACTTTTCAATCTGAAAATAAAAGTGGTAAATCATGTCTATAAGATTCCAAGCACATCTGCATTTTAGTATCTTATTAAACTTTTAAAATAATGGGACTCATTCTATCCAGTGATAGAAACTATGACATTAAATATATGCATCTTTATTAGTTTAATGCACCTGAACAGACATGAGAATGCATTGCCTGAAGAGCTGTTATTCATAAGTATAATTAAAAAAAAAAAAGAGAGAGAGTCGTGTAGCACTTTAAAGACTAACAAATTTAATTTCTGCAGGCATAAGCTTTCGTGGGCTGTAACCCACTTCGTCAGATGTATAATTATTTTCTTTGTATTCACAGTCTATATAGCACTTCCCTCAATCAATCAGGAATATTAATCTAATTGGACCTATGTAATACAAGAGGAACACACCGGCATCAGCTCCTTTTTGTTGATTCTTCTTATTATCTATCTATTATGTGTTAACATTAATAAGTTAACAAAGAACCTTCAGCTAAATCTTTCCTTCATTTCAGAGCTCTACATTTCCATGAAGGACCTAAAGCTTTAGTTTTCTCACTACTTTTTACAACAGAATAGTTAAAATCTTTATCATTTTCTAGCATTGGAACCTGAAAATCCCCTTCCATTTTTTTCATCTTCAGTGATGCCTCTGAATGATCTCATGCGGCACTTGGCATATGTCTGTCCTTTAAAATTGCCATTGGAGCAGGAAGGCTGAAACTTGATAAGATGTTCAAATTCCTGGTCTTTGTTAAGTTAAAAGGTGCTCTATCTTTTCCACAACATACTGCTACTGTTGTTTGGGGAAGGATACGTGTAATGGAAATTACAGAGATGCAATCACTAGTAGCAGCTGCATGGACATGGTATAGAATCACTTTCCTATCAACAAGAAAAAGCGATTTTAGTGTGGCATGGACTGAAGTTTTCCCACAGTTTATTAAACCAATTAGAGTTTTCACTCACTCCTGTCTTAGCACAAACAAGAAATAAAATAGATAACATAACCTTTAACAACATAAGCCCTATGCTTTGTCATCTGATCAATTTGTGCTTTGTGACGTGGTCTGAGGAAGAGAGAGGAGAGAAAAGGGTCTAATCATATCCTACTTCTGACATTCACCATAATATTCTAAATTAGAACTTTTGAGGCTCAGAACCAAAAGTAATATACAAATATAGGGTCTGAAGCTGCTCCAAGTCACACAATTTCCTTTGGCTTCAAGGAGAGCAGGATTTTGGACATGCTTACTGTATCAAAGACCATTTTGCCTGGGGCACACAAATCCCAAGAAGTTTAGGTTTGGATACAGCAAATAAGAGCCTTCAATACCCCTGGGACTTATATATATATATACACACAAATAAACACAGGCTATGTAGGGCCCAGAAACACGTCTGATTAAAATAAAGCCTGCACTGAGGGGACTCAAGTGGTTTTGTCAGCCCTCCTCCACCAGAAGCAAAACCATCTGGGATAATCCAGTGGATCATTCTGTTCCACATCACACAAAATTCCAAAATGTTTCCATGCTTACAACCATTTAAGGCTTCATTGTGTATTTATCGCTTAACAGAATGTCAACGTTTACATTCAAACTATGGATTAGGAATATCTCTAACAGTGGGATTTGATAAACACATACTTCTGGCTCTTTTTCATAGTGATGCAACTAAATATTGTGGCAAAGCTATGGTTATTTAGGAAGTAGGGAACAAATCATTTTTAAAAGACAAAAGCTGTTGCAGAGCCATTCAGAACTAAATAACCTCCCAGGTTAAGTGGCAGTACTTAAGAATTTGCCATACTTTTTGTTTCCTAAGAAGAGAGTTCAGTTTGCAATAAAATATGCACATTCACAACAAGATGAGGACATTAAGGGAAAAAATGAATAAACAGTAGGCAAATTGTTATCTCAGAGTGGATGGAGTAGTTTCACTGAAAATGTTTTAGTTTAAAAATCAGAGAAGATGCAAGTTTACAAAGCAATACCAGCCTTGGTCTCTCTAATGTGTGGTTAACATTTTAAATTGATATTTTGTATTTGTACAGCTGTCCTCATTACCTCCTCACTGAAGGCAAGTGTGCAGCCCCACAGCTCCTTATCACAGCTGGATTTTGTTGCACACCATGTCCTCAGTATTGCTTAGTATTGCTTCCGCTATACTACCCAGAAGGTTTCTTATATGGCATCTTTCACCATACACTCCTTGCATGGAACAAGCACAAGTTACAATCATCATATATATCATCTTATACCTTGAGCACTTTTAAGGAGCTGGAGGAAGGGTAGAACAATTTGCAGGTGAAAACATGCCTATCACGGTCACCATCCATAAGCCCCTTTCAGGACGCCTGGGGAGAAAGCCACTAGTGACATCTCCTACAGAAAGAGAAGAGGAAACATTGATCTGTTTGCCTATTTTGTGAGATAGATGTGAAATCCAGTGGATCAGATTTAGGCCTCTGAACCTTCTGCCCCTGGACTGTGAGAACTATTGAGGGCTTGGGAAGGACCCAAAAAGTTCGTGAAAGCTTCATATATACATACAAACTTTTTGGCACTTATCCAAGACTAAATCGAACCATTTGAGATTTAACTATCTGCCCATCTTTAAATGTGAATAGCAGGACCAAGAATAAATGGAGTATTAGTTTCATAAATGAACAGAAAGAAAATTAAAAGCCAATTCACTGCCCATTAAAAGGGTGACTATCATTTTATTAACAGAAATGGTGGTGTAGGGGTTTCAGTAATTCACTCAGAGCAGGAGAAGCAATTGCAGCCTGGGGAAAGATTACATGTAGTAATAATTCCTTTCAGACACTTTCACTACAGAGCATAGCAATAGGATATGCCCACTTGCTCTCCAATGGCAAATATGATCTCAGAGTACTTAAAGTTAACATTGTTATTCACGCAAATCATTGTTTTCAGAACACCAGATCAGTAGATATCAAGGATAATTTTTTTCAAATTCAACATGTACACAGGCCAAAGTAGAGTAAATTTCTATGGACAGAATAAGTTAGGCAGTAATTTACTATTGCCTCTTTGCAGTTAGCATGCCCTCTGGATGTAGGGGCTTCAAGAACAGCTTAGAGTTAGGGGAGATGGAAGTCAACAGGGCAACAGCAGTGTGGAGGCAAACTATCTTTGTACAGAAATTCCTCGCCCCCAGAGGATCTGGGCCACAACCTGTTTCATGAGAAGATGAGAGAGACGGGGTGCCAGTCTGTGTCCTGCCAGAGGAATTCACTGGAAATGTCACATTAGACCTCTGTTTGCATGTCATTGTGGAAGTTATTCCTGCACAGAAGAGGTATCTTCAGTTTTCAGTCTGTCTATACACAATCAAAACTCCTGCTGACTTCATTTGCCCATACAGACACAGAGGAAACTGATTAAGGACCTCAGAACTGGCCCACTGTCAGGCCACGTACCTCAAAGATATATCTACTATCCCTTCCTGATGCTTAGGTTACAGTTGTTGGCAAGGTAATCAGTTGAATGTATAACCTACCATGTGCTATGGCAACTGGCATTCTGTAACTATGAGATTTGAGAGAAAGATCTCCTGACGTGATGGGATGGGAGGAAGGAAGGAACATACAGATTTAAACAATGCACACTTAGCACTTCTATAGCACTTTTCACCACATTTCTCTTAGCACTTTACAAAGATGAGCAAGCATCCTTATCCCCTATTTTTCACAAGGGGAAACAGGGCCAGAGAGGTGAAGCAACATTCACAGAGCAAATCATTGGCAGTACAGGGAGCAGAACCCATTAATACAATGAGGATTTTAAATTCAGATGCACTACTGTAAATCTGTTTCTATATATCTTATACTTTAGAAGTGGTTAAGCAACTGTTTGCAGTTTTAACAAGTGTTAAGTATTCACTTACTGTGGAAAACCTACTCACCAGCCAGAGGGAATAGAAAGAAAAGGAAAACATGCTTTATTATTTCTTTATCTTTATTGCCTCGATAGCTATTCTTCATTGCTAACAACAGCAATTTCTTAGAACATTACAAAATGCAGATAAAATCTCTAACATGACATGTTAAGAAATAACATTTCAGCAATTTCACTGTGCATTCCAATTTGTAAAATTACTTGGGCTTCAGTAAGTATCAGTCTCTAGGAATTTGAATTAAAGCCTAAAACTGAAAGTTGCACTAAAGATTTTTTTCACTTGAGTTTTATTATAAGAAAAAAAGGAATTGACTGCTGGATATCATTCATTTACAGGGTAAATATAACCTTGCATTACAATCAACCCATAGGCCTAAACACTGCCCTCAATCTCTGGGCCAAACTTCCTCTGACAAGTCAGGAAGCATTTTTGTGGAAAGGGAGGGTATATTATAGGATGCATGGTGTGGAGAACTGGAAAGTATCAATATCATTTTGTATGAATATTGTGCGTGCCTCTCTGTGCTTGTTTCTGATGTGTTACTCACTATGGAGTTAGATCAAAAGGGGTTGGTAAAGAAGCCAAGCAGGAAAGGCAAGACAATGGCCTAAATAAGAAGCATCCCAATGAACATAGCAGCCATGTTTATAGCCATGAAGAGGTGACCCCCTCTGACCCAATCCTGGTTACCTAGCTGTTTTGCCAAGCTTGAAAATCTGCAGCTCAAAAGACTGATCAACTAAAATAAAATCACCCTATAAAAAGAGGGGAGGAAAAAGGGTTCCCATCTGTTGCAGGTTGTTGCAGACTGATGGAGAATCAGGGTCTGCATAAAGCAGGCTGTAACTAGGTCTCCAAGAGAATGGGGGTCATGAAAACTCACCCTGTCTCCTTAGAAGCTTGAGGGGAATGTCAAGCATAGGTAAGACAGTATGTGTACTGTTTTAAATCCATTTGTCAGAGTGATGTGCATCTTTCAGCATAATAAATCATTCTTTGTTTTGAAGTAGATGCTTCTGTATCACCTCATGCTGTCACTCTCCACAAGCTCCTGAAAGGAAATTCTTGCCAAGCCTTTGGGGCCTAGTAGGAATCATGGTTGGCAACCAGAGCTTTGTAACTTGGAAACCCAGTCATGGAGTGGTTGGATCCCAGGATCCCACCCCAAACAGAAGTGGAGGCACAGGCTTGTCACTTGAAAGGGATGCGCTCAGCAGACTGAAAAAAGAACTCAGAAGGGGCAGCCTACCCAGGAATCGTGACACACGGTTTAAGTAGTTATAGCCCAGTCCTGGTAATCAAGAGTTCTAGGTTCTATTCTTAGCATATGGCCCCATTAGGGATTGGCATTTACTGGCATTTGAAATCTAAATAAAACACACAAGCACTAGGATGTAGGACAGGGCAAAGAACATCAGACTTCTGCTGCAGAAGTGGGGTCCAGCTGCTTGTTTCTTTCAATGCCAGCAATCAATACGTTTATTTCTTCAGAGTTCTCCTCAAGTAAAAGGGCTAGAGGCTTAATTAAACCAGATTCTCCTTTGTGGGATCCAAAGGTTGGAGCAGGAAGGAGCTCAAAAACCTCCTTTTGTTTGTCAGTGACTATTCATGGAGTGACCTTCCACTCCCAATGCACCAGAACCCTCCCTGATTCAGATAATTGCTCATCTGCACAACCAACAAACCCAGGTCAATCAATCGTTCCCTCTATACCTCAATATTAAAAGAAAAAATTATCTTCTTCTGAATCTTCCAATGCATTTCATCTTTTCTGTGTTTGTCTGCTGGCTTTTTGTAGCAGGGTCTGGCTTTAACAACACAGAGCACCCCAATGGTGCTTCACCAATGAATAATAATGTGACTCAACAGCTGTGTCCCTAGCCTGCCGAAGCAGTGAATTCTCGGTTGTTGTTTAACTCCCGTCTTTCACAAGGTAGTGCATAGCTTCCTCTGCTCTGCCATCAGTGAACCCATCTCAGTGAAAATAATGATATTGTAGAGGTCTTAGACTATAACAGAAAAAGTTATGTTTCACATGGGCTGGCATTTAACATGAGAGAGACCTTATCATGAAGTATTTGAGTTTTAAACTTTAAATTGTAATTACAGAACTCTTGATCTCTGAGGAATTTTAACTTGTTACCTCTTTAGAAATATATAAATAATTCATTTCTTGGTCATTTCTTCCTCCCCTCTTCTCTTATTCCCCACCCCCCATACCTGCCCTCCCCACACACATATACATCTTCCCCTATAATTTTTTATTTCTTGGTTTAATTCCCCATGCCTCACTTCCAGAAGCTTTTTACCACCTGCTAGCAAAAGCAAAGTTAGTCAAACTCTGTTTTATGGCTCTTCTATAGTCCGAAAAAATCCAACAGCTCTACCTGTATTTACTATGATTATCTGCATGACAAGCAGCTTTTTGGCAGGAACTACAGCAGTTCATGAAAGAGTCCTTTGAGGCAGCCTTTTCCCGAAGATAGCCAATGAAAATTAAAAAGTGACAGCATGCTTCCTCTTTCAGAAACTAGCAGGTCCTCCAACACCTGCCTCTATTATCCCCTTTTCACACATTCAAGATAATTGAAAAATTAATTTAACTTATTAAAAATACAACACTTATGTCCTGCATAATGAATTGTTATGCTGTATGGGGAAGTGTAAGGCACGCAAGAATATTGTGACATGAATGCAGTATAGTGGCAATGGCTAGGCCTGAAGTTAGCATAAGTAACAGTAGCTAGGCCCAAAGTGGCCTAGCTATGAACCCGAGCTAAAAGCGGAAGTAAGCTAACCGCAAAACTGACTTAAAGCAGCTTGAAAGCAGTTAAAGTAGTAAACAACCTCTATATATGGTAAAGATGTATGCATATACCATAAAAGGAATAGTAATCGTGCATGTTAGTGGGAGAGGGGAGTAATAGCTGATTGGGTGCCAAAAGAACACTAATAGTGCAAGGAAAAACAAGGGTCAATAGCCAATCCGTTAGCGGATCAGAAGATAACCAATCAAGTTAAGGGAGTGGGCTTTATCAGGACTGGGGTAACACACTGAAGTTGGAAGTCTCATGAGGCCTGTGGAGGATCCAGCAGGTGCTGCGTGTTAGGTCCACTCCTGGTGCAGCTCGCTTATGGGGAGAGATGGTCTTCCCCTCCCTAGTTGTGAGTATGACACAGATTGTAAGCGCCTGAATTGTATTGCTTGCAGCTCAAATAAACAGCTTTTTGTAGGCACTGGCTTGTCCGTCCGCCTCCTTCTCCTGTAACTGAGATCTCAAAACATGAGCCCTCCTTCTCGGCAGAGTACAGGAAGATTACAATATGCAAGAACAGATGAAAAAAGGTATTTCTTTGGAAAGTGATTGAAGGAGGTCTGGCAACCTGGCAAAAAGCTGCTGCACACATGCATTGTGGGAGACACAGATACACAAGTAACCTTCTATGGGCCACAGAGGCTCAAACATGTCACATAGAATTACTATACAAACCATGCTACTCTATGATCTCCACAATTTGACCAGAAAAACAGGCATTTGTTCCAAACTTTTGACCGGGGTAAAATTTTCAAAAGCATCTAAGCAATATAGGTGCCTAAGTCCCATTACTGAAAATGACTCAAGACCCTAACTCTCACTGAAAGTCAACTGGACATTCAGTGGAGACTAAGGAAAATTATGAAGAATTGCAGAAGGATCTAACAGAACTGAGTTATGTCTAACATAACAAGAGTAACACAATTGTAGTTGAAATTCAAAAGAAATCCAGTGCAAAGTAATGCTGATTAGACGGACTAATTAAAATAGCATTAGTTACAAGTTCAAGGAAAAATAATTTGGTGTCACTGAGGATAGCTCAGTGAATATATCTGCTATAAAACAATAGTAATCAAAAGAGTTAAGCCTTATCAATAACCTTTAAGATACTAAATCCTAACAATATGATTAAGCAGGGCAGCTTTCCACAGCATCATACACTGACTGAAATAGATCAGTACTAAGAAACTAGGCTCCTTTGATCTCTAGTGGAGGGCACCTAGATAACAAAATCAGATTACAATGTGGTGTAATCCACAGTTATTGAATATCCTGGATTAAAGCCTTCAGAAATCAGTATTTTACTTCCTTAGTTAAACTCACATTCTCTCAACCTCCACCATTTGTGTGTGTGCACACGTGCACATAAGTTTAAGAGTGAGGATGGAGTATGTGACGTATTTTAAAATATATATATTGCATTCACCTATACTAGTCTTATGTTTGTAAAGAGATATTTGATGGTGAGGGACAGTTCAAGAGTATACCTTGTATACCATGTTGAAGAGTATACCTGTAAAATCATCTAACAAAAAAATCTATGAAGCACGTATAGTGTAGATTAGTTATGAAACATAGAAATCCACTATTACACTTCAAGGGTTATTAGGAATGGTCAACATTATTGTGTCTAATTTCAACCCCATTGCAGCACAGTGGCTTTGAAATGGGTTTATGTCCCATTTTGTGACTTTCTGAGGCAAAACAAAAATAAAAAACATACGGTGACAAATGGAGTAGAAGGGAGAAAAAATCAACACTGAAAAAAAGAAGCAGAAAAGGAGACAAACATTTTAAGGATAAACGGTGCCATCTATTACATACCATCTATTGGGCACCTGCTTCTACCAGAGTTGGGCTTTCTCTATCCTTGATAAAAGCAAAGCCTTCCCCTTTAGCTAGGCAAATATTTTCTTTGGTTGTATCAGTCTTGTTAAAAGCAAAAACCATGGGTTTAAATGACAGGGAAATAGGATTTGTGAATAAAGCTAGTTTGGCAGATTCAAACTATAATTGCTAAACCTTGATTTCCATGACATTTTATCATCCCTATTATCAGTATGTATGCTTCAAAGCAGACCCACTAAGTTACAGCAGACATGAGGTTATTTACAAATAGTCTCAAACTCTGAATGACTGATATTTAACAGATTTGTACACAGACCTGCACTATATTGTTCCATCCTCCATTGTCAATGCAAATCTTAAGTACCAAATTAATTGTTTTACAGTGACTTTATAAACTAAATAAAGGGAGTGCTTTGGCTACCTTTAAGTTTTATACTAGTCTGTGACAAAACTGAAAAAGCTAGGCAGGATCAAAAATATACACACATAAGCTTATTTTCTTGCACACACCTAAATATCAAACTTAAATATACTCTCATACAAAGGAACACACCAGTTCCAGGCCTATGGATTAATAAATTTAACACCCCAACAAAGGCAATGAAGCAGAACCATTGCCTCCAGTCATCTGTAATAATTTGGCACACACTTTTGTTTTCCTAGTGTTTTTCCATATAAGACTAGGCCCTAAATTTGAGATACTGATGGGTGATATTTACTCACATTTGGAGGTAGGGGAAGTGAAGGGGATGAGTTGTGTATAGTTGTCACGGGTGTTATTTATTTCTCCAAAGCAGAGAATTCTTATCTGGAAAATCTCTCATGTGTTTAAGTGACAAAAGGTTACTTAGGCAAGTTGTCTGTGTCTATATACAAAAGTACAGATTTATCAAACCTGCATACAACCCTTTTATATGGATCTGAAACATGGATCTTGCTTAAATAAGACATCAGGAGGCTACAGGCATTTCATATGCATTGCCAGTGGCAACTACTGAGTATAAGATGGTTTGACTTTATCAGTAATTGGGATCTATCGTTGAGAACTGGCCTCAAGCCAATTGAAGTTGTCACTGAACACCACCGGCTGGCCCTTTTTGGTCACATTGCTTGCCTCAGAGACAAAGTCCCCGCACATCAAGCTCAGAAGATCAGACTTGAGGTCAGGAGGGGACACGGCACGGTTATGGACTGGTGGTGGTCACCCGGTAACCCACGAATAATCACCAGATCAGTAATAACCCTATGGAGCTCTTAGACATCTGGAATAAAGCCATACAGTGTGATCACAGGCATTCAGCGCTACAGACCTCTACTGTCTAAGCATAATGGTGGTGGTGGTGTTGTTGTACTGAATATTATGGGCTTTGGTAGATAACAAAAAAACATATTAGAGTCTACTGGAGGGCCGCTAGAGATGAATATCAATGAGAGGTCTAAAGTTACATGTTAGAGGTAATGGTGCTGACTGTTCTCAAATCCCATTGACTATCCTGGATGTTGAAAGCACTCAGAAGCGCAGAGGATCAAACTCATAATGACTCAATACTTTGAGTAAGCAATTAAATTCTCTTTGAAGAGACTCTCAGACCATCGTGTGCTATGGTTCCAACTATAAACATTGTGTGCTATTTTTCCAACCATAAAAAATAACATATTAAAATACTAAATACTGACATGACTGATGTGTATTAATTGGACATCTATCATTCCATTCTGTTCTTTAACAATATTTCAAAACGTCAATGCAAAATTTAAATATCCCTCTAATGTACAGTATGCTTCATAGGTCTGTTCTTGTATTTTAGTTATGGCCTAGAATGTCAGAAATGTTGGAGGCCTAGCTTGGCCTGAGTTGCTTGACCGAGTTGCCTGACCACTGGTGAGTTGCTTGACCATTATTTGAGGCCTAGCCCCAGCAGCCCGATTGCTTTTTTACAATTGGCAGAGACCAATAGAATGCTGAGTAACCTTGTGGCACCTCAATTTCTGCGCACCACAGCAGATAGCAAATAGTGTGGGTTTTGTACAACACAGCAAATAGTTTGTGAGTTTATACAATAAACATAAACAAGAACAAAAGTTTATACATTTTACATGAAGGCACATTCTTTCCCACCGCCTCCCACCACCAGATGTTGTTTTGCTCCAATTAGCATGGTAAGAACATGTAGTTAATATTAACAATAAAGTATACAAAAAAGTGAAGGACATAAGAATGTCACCCAAAATAAGCTAATAAAAGGACAATGTGTACAAGAAAGTACTGTATAGAAAGCCACCACCGAGGCAAGCGGGAGCATTTCATCGCTGCCTGATTCCATAGGAGATGCTGACAGCCTGATCCTCTGGCAGGGCTCTCCTGAAGCAACTGTTCCTGTATACAGCCTTTTGCGTGAACATATAACTCTTTGGATCTAGTGAGTATGATATGTTGTAGTTAATTGTTGGCTTTGTATTGAACTAACTATCTAAGATAACCTTACACATTAAACCTTACTGATCTGCAATTTGGGCATACCGTGTCTCACTGGTAACTTCACACTGACCATAAAGAATGCCCCGCAACAAGGAAAAGAGAAAAACATGTCCTATTATGAGGGAACATAGTATTCTCATTTTGATATGAAAGTACAGAAATGCACATTTCCCATCATTTTTATCAGGAACTGTGCACATAAATCCCAATGCACTAAGATGGATAATAGAACCACAGAAACTGGGTACAGAGAATCCTAGTACTCCTAAATCCACTAATGCAAATATTTGACTAATCAATTCATCAAGCAAGGTCATTTCACTGTCAAGCTACCAAAACCCACACTTAAAACAAGTTAAAATCCCATCCAGAAATTGTTATTATCTATTCAAATGCACCTTGGAATTTAAGTGCATTCATAGATGGGATTAATACAGTTTCTTTGCATCATTCCAATGGAAATGTGCTATAATGGCGTATTTTAAAAAGAAATAAATAAGAATTCTATAAAAGAAAGTTTATCTCTCTGCCACCCACCTACTCCCCTGCAACGTTTTCTTTAACAATTTCTGATTAAAACTGTTGAAAATGACAATAGCAGTAATGAAAGGGGGCACAATAAGGTGATAATTGACCTTGTCAGCTGGACTTACCCTCTTTTCCGTGAACATTTAACTTACAGATATCGTCAGTTACCAAATGGTGATGCCCATTTCACAGGTTTTGTTGCTTAGTTCCTTTGGAACAACATACACGTATGAGTCTAATTTAGGCAAATTTTGTCTGACGTCCGAATGCTTCTAAGTATAATTTTTGTTGCCTTAAATGTTCACTCCACTTGCTTTTAAATTTCAATATCAAGCTTAAAAATAAAGTAAATTCAATCCACTTATTTAATTTAAAATGATCAACTACACTTTAATCATATTGATTACATGTTCATAATGCCAGAATAGCATTTATTATTGGATATGCTTAAAATACACACAAAAGATAGATTTGGAGATTTAAATGGGTTTTACTTCTCATACCTCCTATGAATTAGGCAACATTTTCTTTATGCTTGTGTTTATATCCTGAGGATCTGTGAGGACATGCAAGGCAATGTGCTGTGTTTATTAAACTCCATCAGTATGCACTTTTCTGTACAAAGAGAACTATGGGGTCCCTATTCAAGAATATTACAATCTACGAGTCCATCCAGTGAGATGCTAAGAGCTCTCAACTGTCATTGACATCAGTGGACCAAATCCTACATTGTAAGCTTTTTAGGACAGGGACCATCTCTTAATTGTACAATGCCTTGCACAATGAGCCCTAGACTGGAGCCCATGCAAATAAAAATTGTTGAGGTCCTTTGATTTACAGTGAAGTCTGAGATTTACAGGTGCTTAGCACCTCACTATATTAGATCCCATGCACTCCAGGATCAGACCCTAAATTAGAGACAGATTATGCACAACGTGAAGGTCTGATCTTTCAATCAGTGGTGCTTTTTTTTCTTCTTCTCCTTATTTAAATATCTATTTGTTTGACCTTTATTAAAAGTGCTAGTGGAAGCTTTATAGGGACCAACAGAAACTATCTGGCTCCTGAGTGAATGGAAGAATTGATTGGACCAGCAATTGAATTAAGTGGAAGGCACTGTATTTGAATTATTTATTATCCTGGTGTATATAGTTTGTGTCAGTACAAGATTCCATTTTCAGCCCAACTCAAGTCAAAGGGAGAAAAGAAACAGGATTCAGCGAGAAATTAATTCAGAGCAGACAGGAGGGAATCCTTTACGAAGCATGCAGAGAATCATCAATGTGTAGAAATGCCTACCAGCCCAACACTGGGCACATTTAGTCCCAATTAGATGGCATTGTGAGAGGAATGAGTTTTGATGAGCTTTGTATTTTGCACCGAGTCCCGAAACAAACCATATACTGTCTTTATTACAGCAAAGGAAATAGGATTTGATTCTACAATATTTGCTGCCTAATTTTCCTCCAGAACGGAAGCACTTTATGCTTCATACTAAAGAGAAAAATTGATACTGTTAAGTAGCTGCTGTCTCACAACTTGTTCTTAAATATATTTCCTCTTCAGGATGAGCTGAAGAAAGAAGTTTTTAGAGACACAGAGTCAATTTATGAAAGGTATTGAGCCTGGGCCACATCTAATAATCACAAAGGGAGATGTCAGAGATCAGCATACAGAGTTTGGCCCTTCATAGGTTCACCATCCATTAAGTTCAATGTTCCCTGCAAAAATGAAAACAAATGCCAGCATCATTTTCTTTCATTACAAAACACATCATATGCAAACGACAGCAAAATATTTTTAAAAGGCTATTTGTCTTTTTTTTTTTTTTTTTTTTTTGTAATGTTCACTGTTTTGTGCATTCGTTCCTTTAACTGGCACTTTTGGAATACACTTTGTTGTCAAAAAGGAGCTGAGTAAATGACAGATCTCTGCTTGGGATACTATTTTTACCTAAAATCTACTCCAAACTTCCAATTATGCCACTTATGACAGATATATTTACAAATTTTTACCAGATACAGCCTATCCCCAAGGTAAAATAAACTCCACTCTCATGCTTTAATGATCTTTTTGCTATAATTATTTAAAACTTGACAGAGAAGTCTTGTCTAGATGCAGGAGTTGAAATTAGAGTTTGAAAGCTCCAGTCCCAGCATCTGACAGTAACTACCTCTGTGTTTTTGGATAAGCCAATTCACTTTTCAACCTCAGTTTCCTATCTGCAAAATGGAGTAATACACATCTACTTCAAAGGGGTATAGGGAGTAGGAGGTAGTAGTTTTTCACTGGATTTATTTAAAATGAGAGGGCTTTTTAAAATAAAGTTTCCATAAAAAGTCTGTTTAAAAAAAAAAAAAAAATCCTTTTGGTCTTTTTCCCCCTTCTCAAACACTACCACCTCTCTCTTTCCCTGGCCAATCCTTCCTCTTTTCTATCCCCTCTACTCCCCATTTTTTCCTTTCTCCATTTTGTCACTGGAAAAAAAGGGAGAGGGGAGAAAAGAAAAATGGCAGGTTGTGGGGGAGGAATTAACATTCATTAGTATTTTCATCATAACACTGGATATTTTCTACACACAAGAAAAATGGTGTTTAGAAAAATGCAGGCCATTTTTCATGAAACAATTTGACCAGCCTTATTAGTTAGTTTTAGTCAGTCACCAAGATTTCCAAAAGTGACTAGTGATTTTAGTGCCTCAGTCTTTAGGTGCTCAACTTCAGACACCTTCAAGGGGCCCAATTTCCAGAGGGAAGGAGCTCAGTACTCTCTGAATATCAGGGCCCTATAAGGCATCTCAAGCTGAGCATCCAAACATTAAGGCACCCCAAATCCATTTTGAATATCTTAGTCAGGATTTTCATGTGCCACTTCTCATCTTCTACCTTTCTACCCATTATTTCCTCTACCAGGCATTCTTTTGGTGTCTCAGGGACTTGGACACATGTTCTCTTGCAGATGAGCTGCAAAAGCAGCCACACAACATTTATTCTGTTGAGCAGTCTCCTAATCCTGCACCCATTATGCATAAACTGCTCCCGTGGCCAGCTTTAATAGCAACCACTATAGGACAAGGGAAGGAAAGTGGGTTTCAAGAAGCTGCTCATTAGCTTCTCCACAGCGTCCCCAGTGGACAACTGCAATGGATTCAAGATCATGAAGCTTACCCTGCCCACACTGCACTTGTCCTTACCATGACCTCCATGAACGAATTATTCTGGTGCCATCACAAAGATGGCCTGCTCCTTGATGCAGGTCAACAGAGGCAAAATACAGGTTTAGAACCCAGTGAGGCAATACCACCCCGTAGCAGGGACTCTATGGAAGTAATACTAAGGGAAAGATTGTCCAGAAAGAAAAGTCCAGAGGTTGGACTAGATGACCTCCTGAGGTCCCTTCCAACCCTAATCTTTCTATAATCTTCTATGAAAGATATTGAGATTCTGGAGACAACATTCCGTCGCACTACAATTTATGTGTAAGAGTAAAACTTGGGCATTTTCATCATTCTTTTCAATACTGCTATTTTCTCTGAACTGTTTCATGACTATGTAATGCTAGGAAGAGACAGAGGAAAACAGACAAGAAAATATATAGTGAATGATGGATGTCTATTTGCATTTATATGGTTTTTTTCTTGTGCTGTATTTCAAAGTACTTTACAGCTAATGAATTACAATTCTGTACATGTACCGCCCAGTTAAAGAATGAATTCAGATTAATGGCACTGGCCTTTGCAAAGTCAGAAAGGAAAGTTGTTGGTGTTTGGGGATATTTTGGCAGGAAGGGAAGGCCTTATTTTGCTACATCTCAAAATTAAAATATTTGTCCTTCATATATTAGAGAATCAATCCTTCCCAAATAGCCCTCTTAAATGCTAGTCCTCCATCACACTTCCCGTTGTCATCCATTAGCTTTCCAGTCCCACACCACCATAGTCACCTCATCCCATGGCATGTTCGAGATTGAGGGAAAATAGCTTTAATTAGAGAGAACAGAGTAGATCCAACAACATAAGATCTACTGGAGGTACAGAAAGGGAGAGGTAGGTCTCAGAAAGGTTTGGGAGGAGTGGCCAGAGAAAAAAAGGAACAACGGGGTACAAAGGATAAAAAGGAAGGACAGAAGCAAGATGGGTAGGAATAAATAACAAAGGAAGGGGTCAGGGAAAGGAATTTTGTTCTTCTATGCCATGCATTAGCTTTGCTGAGTAACTATGTAATGTTATTCCTGCTGCCCCACTTTCTGCTTTCATATCCCAGCTCCCTACTGTGATTATCCCCTTCTCTTGTCATGGAATGAGTCTGTCTTAAATATTTCAAGAGGCACCTAACAAACAGAAAGATAGAATCACAGAAATGTACAGGTGGAAGGGACCAGGTGAGGTCATTAATCCAGCCCCCTGCACTGAAGCAGGACCAAGTATACCTAGATCATGCCTGTCCAACCTGTTCTTAAAAACCCTTAACGATGGGGATTCCATGACCACCTTTGAAGTCTATTCCAGAGCTTAACTATGATTATAGTTAGAAAGTTTCTCTTAACATCTAATCTAAATCTCTTTGGCTGTAGATTAAGCCCATTACTTCTTGTCCTATCTTCAGAGGATATGGAGAACAATTGATCACTGTCCTCTTTATAAACAGCCCTTAACATATCTGAAGCTTGTTATGAGATTCCCCCCTCAGTCTTGTTTTTTCAAGACTAAACATACCTAATTTTTTTAACTTTTCCTTATAGGGCAGGTTTTCAAAGCCTTTTTCATTTTTGTTGCTCTCCTCTGGACCCTCTCCAATTTGTCCACACCTTTCTTAAAAGTGTGGAGCTCAGAACTGAATTAACTGCACCAGCTGAGGCCTCACCAGTGCTGAGTAGACTGGGACCATTACTTCTTATATCTTTCATATAACACTCCTGTTAATACACACAAGAATTATATTAGACTTTTTCACAACTGCATCATATTATTGGCTCATCTTCAATTTATGATCTACTAGATCCCCCAAATCCTTTTCAGCTATACAACCACCTCACAGTTATTCCCCATTTTGTAATTGTGAGTTCGATTTTGTTCCTAAGTGTAGTACTTTGCACTTCTCTTTATTGAATTTCTTCTTGTTGCTTTTTGACCAATTCTCCAATTTGTCAAGGTCATTTTGAATTCTGATCCTGCCCTCCCTTTACGGTGTCATCAGCAAATTTTATGAGCATACTCTCCACTCCATTATCCAAGCAATTAATTAAAATATTGAATAGTCCCAGATCCAGAACAGACCCCCTGTGAAACCCCTTTATATATTACCTTCAACTGTGACAGTGAACCATTGGTAAATACTCTGAGTAGGTTTTTTCAACCAGTTGTTCACCCACCTTATAATAATTTCATCTAGACCATATTTTGCTAGTTTGCTCATGAGCATGTCATATAGGATTTTGTCAAAAGCTTTACTAAAATCAAGATATCTTACGTCTATTACTTCCCCCTACCCTCTAGGCCAGTAACCCTCCCAAAAAAGGAAATTATGTTGGTTTGGCATGACAAATCCATGCTGGCTATTACTTATCGCCTGGTTATCCTCAGGGTGCTCACAAATTCATTATTCAATAATATGTTCCACTGTCTTTCCAGGTATCAAAGTTAGACTGGCTGGCCTATAATTCTCCAGGTTTTCTTTGCTCCCCTTTTAAAAGATACATACTATGTTTGCCCTTCTCCAGTCCTCTGGGCCTTACTCATCCTCCATGAGTTCTCAAAGACAATCACTCATGATATCGAGATTACTTCAACTAGTTCCTAAACTGAATTTCATTAGGCTCTGATGACCTGCTTACATCTAACTTATCTAAATGTCCTCTAACCTGCTCTTTCCCTATTTTGGCTTGCGTTCCTTCCCCATGGTTATTAATATTAATTGTGTTAAGTATCTGGTTAAAATTTACCTTTTTAGTGAAGACTGATGCCAAATAGGTATTAAACACCTCAGCCTTTTTATGTTGTCCATTTTTAGCTCTCTTCTTCGCTCAGTAGAGGACCTACACTTTCCTTCATCTTTCTCTTGATGCTAATGTATTTATAGAACCTCTTCTTATTGCTTTTTATGTTCCTCGCTAGTTGTAACTCATTTTGTAACTTTCTCATTTTGTCTCTGAATGCTTATGCTATTCTTTTGTACTCCTCTTTAGCAATCAGTCCATGTTTCCACTTTTTGTAGGATTCCTTTTTTATTTTTAGGTCATTAAAGAGCTCCTGATGCAGCTATATTGGTTTCTTACTATTCTTCCTATTTTTCCTACACATCAGGACAGTTTGCTGTTGTGCCTTTAGTATTGTCTCAACATATGTGAATGCTGACAAAATAATCATGATTTTCCTAAGCGGGATGAGTTGTGAAGACTCATTGTTCTTTTGCTTACTGTGCTATGATCTATGAATACAAATTTCAGGATGCATAAGAGTGGCCACATGTTAAGTGTACCATGAGAACTGTTGGGGGGTGTGTGTGCATGTGTGTGGGAGAGCGAGAGAGAGAAAATATTGCTGTGATGCTGATAAACCAGATGCCAGCTCTTCCTGAGTCTGTAGGCGTGAGCTGAGTACTGACAAATTCATTGCTGGAAACCAGACCAGCTCATCTATATGTTAATATTGTTCAGGATAAGTGTTAGACGTGTAAGAATGTGTTCAGTGTTTAGATCCATAAAATGCTTGTAAGTTGCTGCATATATTAATTTTACTTGCAATGTGTGTATTCCATGCTACAAGGTAAAATATAAGTTTGTTTATAATTGTAAAAATGCCTGCTCTGAACTTGTGAACTCAGATGGAAAGAGGAGCTACCTCCGCCCCTCGAGGAGGACTATCAAAATTAAGTGAGCCATTATAGGATAAACGCTTTGTTAATAGGCCCATCCATTCATGGAGAAGTACGTGCAGAAGGCCTCATCCCATCGGAAGAGAGAACTAAAAATAGCTAGCAGGAAGATTTTTCATCTCTTTTGCTTTTTGGACACATAGGGACTGGAGCTAAGAAACAAAAAGCAGAGATCAACCTGGCTTAAACCTTAAAAAGACATTCGATGCTGACAGATTACTACATTTCTATCACCTTTTGAATCACAGACTGAAATTCATTTGTGTATATATGCTTGCTTGCTTGAACATGAAAATAACTCATTTTTCCCTTAGTTAATAAACCTTTAGTTAGTTTATTATAGGATTGGCTACAGGCATTGTCTTTGGTGCAGTGGTGTACAGTGGGTCTCTGGCACCGGGGACAAAGCCTACATTTGTGCCCCCTCTTCCCCCCCGTGCAGGGCAGGAGGGGTCTCAGAGCTGCCCTCCAGCTGCTCCGAGGAGGGGGGGGTCTGTACCTGTAGGGGGCCATGAGGCTTGGGGCGTAAAAATGCAGGCTTGGCTCCGCCACCCCCCCACACACTTACCCGCTGTGTGGCGCCCGCATCTTCCGCTGCAGCCCAGCACTGGCTCGGATGGGGCAGCTTCAATCCCCACCCTGGGGAGGGGGGCGTGGGCTGGCCCTTCACAATGCCCCTCAGAGCCTCCTGCACTTCCTGCGCTCCATGAAGGGCCGACCCAGTGCCCCCTCCTTCCCCCGCAGGCCAGCACCCAGGGGCCTGGCCCCCACCGGCCCTTCCATCAGTACACCACTACTTTGGTGTGAGACCTAAATTCAAGTTGATCTGGGGTAAGTGTCTGGTTTCTTAGGACTGGGAGCAACCTGAATGTTTTGGGATTTTTGGGATAAGTCACCATGTATCACTAAGTGCAGCTTCCCTATGTGACAAGATAGACTGAGAGCCCACGCCTGACTCCATGGTAAGACTGTTACAGTGATCTAGCAGTTCACTTTTGTTGCTGGGTTGGTGAAACCTAATTATAGAACATACCAGCAGCTTGGGGTGTCTGTCCCATTTTTGATAGTCTGCCCTGGGGTAGGCACTCATGGTTGTGAACCAGTCCAGACCGTATGACAATTACAATGTCTTCTTACTGATTGTGTTTCATATGAGTATCAGGCAGGGGTCAAGTTTGAGGGAAGTAACTTTTTCAAACCATGATCACATATTACAACAGAAAAAAGTCTCGGGATCACCTTCCATTGAGCCATAAATAAAGAGAGGGTAGTCATAACCTCCACTTTGAGAACCCAACCTCTACGTCAAGCCCCGTGCACAATCGCAGAATGTTTTTACTAAAGTAATCAGCAATTAAATAATTTTGACATTTAAACAGTCATCATTGGATACTGGGGTCAATACATTTAGGTCAGTAGGAGCAGTTCACACCCTTGTTTCTCTGTACCTGCCATAAGACAGCACTGCATCAGTTCCTGTTCTGAAGATTATCTATGCAATCTAACAGACTTGAAACTTTTTTTAAAAAAATGAAAAGCTACATTTTTGCAGCAGCAGATGTGACTGCTAGAGAAGCACAAAGCATGGTATGCCACAGCATCCTGGCTCAGTCAGAGTCTCAGTGTCAGAGAAGCCATTCCTGAGAGGAAACATGTATATGAACACACACACAGTTCATTCTTTGTTCCACTCTCCCCACTTCTACCCCACAAGTGCTTAACAGTAATTTGAATGCCATCTCCCCTATAGAAACTACTAGGTCCCAAATGCTGTATTTTTTTCATGAACCATTAAACCCTTTTGCTGAACCACTTTGACTCTGCTACTGAGAGCTCTAATTGCAAACATTACTGATAAATACTGTATTATTTAATGATAAATTAGCAGCATTTGGCACTGGCAGTACAGTATGTATGGTACTAAAACAGCATTTAGATACGCATAGGAAAATGTGTTCTACAAACTGCAGTAGAAATTAGGGACACAATTAATGGATGTTGGCGGCATTGCATCTTGGCAACAGTGCTATTCCAGGCATTGCTCAGTGACTGCTAACAGATGCTGAAGCATTTTTTTCCATGTACTAAGAGCTAAGTTCTACTACAAAACCAACATTTTAATCACACACTCACAGACCCCAATCTCATAGTGCATCTGCAATTCTTCAGTAGTATGAGTACATAGCAGGGGTTTGGTTACCTTCATATTTGCTATAAGATTGGCAAAATTGACCAATTTTTGACTCACTTAAAGGGTGACTGGGCCTGAGACTGGCACATTAGCCTTCAAACATCTAATTAGCAGTTTGATTTGGAGACTTTTAAAGGAACAATTGTCAGGTAGTTTAGGTCCAACACAATTTTATTAAAACGTTTAGCAAAATCAGGCAACATTGAGAACAGTTGGCTGAAAGCATCTCCTCAGGGGCAAAGGTGGACAAAAGCAAATAAGCTGAGTTGTATTAAGAAAGACAGAGAATAATGCTGATGACTATTACATTGCATGTATACAATCAATGGTATATCGTCATTTTGAGAATTGTATTAATTTTGGTCAGCCCTACCTCAAAGAGGAGTTAGCAGAAATAAAAAGGTCCAGAGAATGGTAATTCTAACTACAAATGATAAAGAAAACTTTTTTCTCCTCAAATTAGAGCAATGATTTTCAAGATTCTTGAGCCAAAGGACCCATTACTGAATTACTTTCCTCATTAATCCTCTCCTCAAAAAAAGCATGCCCCCTTTTCAAGTGTTTTTGTTAATTTTATTCAAAACATCCTGTCTCCAAGCTGCCTTCAGTCTTCCACTGGGCTTTCTTCAGCACTGGTCTAGCAGCTGTGGAATAGCAATATTTTTGAACAGACTACAAAACAGAGTAATTTGCAGTCTCATACATGAAAAGCAACAACAACAACAAAAACCGCTCTTTAGAAGTGTCCTCAAGAGCCAAGCAGAGAAGTTAACACATTTAGGGATGTTTAGCAGAGTATCCAGAGAAGGAGTTGAACACAAACAGTGCAAGGAAAACCCCACCACCCAACACAAAAGCTCAAACAGTACATAGACTCATAGACTATAAGGTCAGAAAGGGACCATTATGATCATCTAGTCTGACCTCCTGCACAACGCAGGCCACAAAACTTCACCCACTCACTCCTATAATAGACCCCTAACCTAAGACTGAGTTATTGAAGTCCTCAAATAATGATTTAAAGACTTCAAGGTACAAAGAATCCACCAGCAAGTGATACGTGCCCCATGCTACAGAGGAAGGCGAAAAACCCCTGGGCCTTTGCCAATCTGCCCTGGGATAAAATTCTTTCCCAACCCCAAATATGGTGATCAGTTAAACCCTGAGCATGTGGGCAAGACTCACCAGCCAGACACCCAGAAAGAATTCTCTGTAGTAACTTAGAATCCATCCCATTTAACATCCCATCACAGGCCGTGGGAATATTTATTGCTAGTAATCTAAGATCAGTCAGTTGCAAAATTAGGCTGTCCCATCATACCATCCATAAACTTATCAAGCTCAATCTTGAAGCCAGATAGGTTTCTTACCCTCCACTGCTCCCTTTGGAAGACTGTTCCAGAATTTCACTCCCTTCATGGTTAGAAACCTTCATCTAATTTCAAGTCTAAACTTCCCGATGGCCAGTTTATATCCATTTGTTCTTGTGTCCACATTGGTGCTGAACTGATGTAACTCCTCTCCCTTCCTGGTATTTATCCCTCTGATGTATTTATAGAGAGCAATCATATCTCCCTCAGCCTTCTTTTGGTTAGGCTAAACAAGCCAAGCTCTTTGAATCTCCTCTCATAAGGCAGGTTTTCCATTCCTTGGATCATCTTAGTAGCCCTTCTCTGCACCTGTAACTATGTTATTTATATAGGTGCACTCATGTGGATTGGCATGTAGCTACTATTAGTTATATATTTTATTGAAACATTTTGGCTTTAACTACAAAGAGTTGACCTATGATTGCTTACTTTTGTTCTTCCTTCTTTCCCTTTCCTTTGCTCCATTTTCATCTTGCCTCTTTTCCCTCCATCGTCTTCACTTTCATTCCATCCTTCATAGTTCTGCTACCTTCCTTACCCCATCTTTCCCCTCTTTTCCCCTTGTCCTCTCATCCACAAGAACTTCTCCCTTCTCTCTCATTTTCATCTCATCCCTAACCAACCCCATCAATCTCTCCCCACTTTCCCCATAACTCCCAAGTATCCTGAATTTCACAGATCATTACTCACTTGAACAGGTTTGGAAGCATTTCCTGCCACAATGCAAAATTCTCCTACATCTGCTGTTCAAGAGTCACTGTCTTCTTATTTTCAGAAAAGAAGCTGCTAACTCACATCATCTTCATCACTGGCCAGACATTTGCCAGGCCAGTTGCAAGGACTTTCTCCCCCACTACCTGAGAAACACATCAAGCTCATGTTTGTGGGAAGGAATGGGAGTTCTCTGCTTCTTCTACCCCCTGTGGCTGTTTCATTAGATGCAAAGGTGACAGTATATTCCATGTTGGGATAGCAATACATATTACAAACTGTTAAATATAAAGAAATCTTCCCAATTCTTCTATTGGAATGTAGACAATTATATATCCCTAACACTGGTGCTGTAGATCACTGACTAAACATAGCTCCTACAAAAGGAAATAAAATCCTTCAATGCCATCTAGAGGACACATACAAACTAGCAGATCAAGAATTACCTCCGCATGCTGCATGAAACCAAGGAGAGAGTTATACCCAGGAAATTTTCTATAGCAACATTTAACTCTAACTTGTAATACAAAAATAAGCCTCACCACAAACGGAGTGATGTAACTGTACACTTGGGATCCAGGTGCATGAGAGCTTCCCTACCTTCCTTTTGTAGCAAATCTAGAAAGGTTCTTTATAGTAAAGTTGAAGTTGATTGTGTAGAACAAAATTAAGCATCACCTCACTTAACTAACCCTCACTTTCTCCACGGTTACTCAGTCACCACCTCTCCCCACCTTACTGCTCAGAGGAAGAGAGGCCATCTGGGGATTTGGTCAGTACAGCAGTCTTTTTGCTCTTCTTGGTTGCCTGGTGGAGTGAAGTGCACCCCCTGGTGCCTGACATATTTAAAACAACACAGAAAATCTTCGAGCAAATAAATGAGCTTGTGGTGTGGTAGCTACCAACAGTTGTCCCCACCCCTCATCCCTTGCTCAGGGAAAGAAAAGGCATGACTGAAATTTCTCTTGTTCCTAATAACCAAGAGGAGGACAATGGGTTAGGGAGAGAAGGGGTGTGAGGTGGTAGTGATATGTCTGAGATATTAATGTACTGTTATGATATCACAATTCAGTGTCAGGAAGTCTCACTTGCATCTCTGCACTTTAATTCAATGATTAAATGACTCTCTAGCTCTTTAAATTTGAACCTTACTCTCCTAGATGAAACAATAACTAGCCTTTCCATAACTGTTGTTCTTCGAGATGTGTTGCACATGTCCATCCCACTGTAGATGTGTGTGTACGCTAATGCACAGTTGTCAAAAAAAATTTCCCTTAGTGGCATCCAACAGGGCAGCACGAGTGCTCTCTGCTGCCTTGTGCACTTTGCCACAGCCATAATGGGCAGAGCTGCCTCCAACCTCCCTCAGTTCTTTTCTACAGGAAATCTCCAATAGAGAGGGAAAGGAAGGCAGATCGTCTAATAGAAATGGGCAACATACCTCAAAGAACAACAGTTATGGAAAGATTAATCACCATTTCTTCTTCAAGTGATTGCATGGTGTAGATGACTCAAAGCATTCCCAACTAGAGGTAGGTTCAAAGTCTATTGGAACAGGGACTGGAGGACCACTCATCCAAATTTAGCATAATTTCTAGATTGTTGAGAGAGAGGCAAACCTGTGACATGAGGACCTGCTTGCCTCTTTGGAAATGTCTATTATGGGAAGATTAGCCAGAAAAGCCACAGAAGTTGCTTCTTGACCCAGTCCTCTCTCTGGCGGCTTCATGTTAGCCAACTGGTAATATAGACTAATACCACTGGATATCCAAGATGATATCCTTGGAGTGGAAACAGGACTGCCTTTCATTCTGTCTGCAAATATGATAAACAACTGAGTCAAAGAACTGAAAGATTTAGTCCATTCCAGATAAAATGCTAAAGCTCCTCTAATGTCCACAGTGTGCAGCTTCTCTGCACCCTTATTACCACGAGGCTTTGGGAAGAAGGCTGGTAAGAAGATTGCTTGGTTAATAAAAGTGGAAACCACATTTGAAGGTAGACTTTGTCTGCATAGAAAACCATATATGGAGGATCTGATACTAGGACCCTCAATGCCCCTCTCTCCTGATCAATATAACGACTACTAAAAATGCTACCTTCATTAAGAGATGCAACAGAGAGCAGGTCACTAGAAGCTCAAAGTGGAGCACATCATCTATAATAAAACTAGATTCCAGCTCTATGGGGAATAGGGTTCTATATTTGTAGAAATAGCCTATCCAAGCCCTTTAAAAATCTTACAGACATCAGGTTGGAAAAAAGAGAGCAGTTATCCATAGGTGGATGGAATGCTGATATAGCCGCTAGGTGTATTCTGATCAAACTAATAGCCAATCCATGATGTTTCAGGGACAGAAGACAGTCCAGCATGTGCTGAATAGAAATGGCAGCCAGGTAAACCCCTTTCATTGTGGACCGGATGGAAAACCTCTTCTATTTAGCCAAGTAAATTGTTCTAGTTGATGGTTTTCTATGATTCAGCAGCACATTTTGAACTTTTCTAGAGCAGGTCTCTTCTGCTGATAGCCCTGAAGCCTCCAGGATGCCAGGTGAAGGCCTTGAAGACTGGGGTGCTGGGCAGCCACAATTCTGTGAAATTAAGTCTGTGTGAATCAGGAGTGACAATGGGGAACTGACTGATAGGTCTAAGAGCTCTGAAAACCAGGCTGATGGGGCCATCCTGGAGCAATCAGTATAATGTGGGCTTTGCCTTGCTGCACCTTACATAAAACTCAGGGTAAAAGAGGTGGGGGGAAAGCTGACCATAGCAGCTGGAAAGGACCCATCAATGAACCTGGACTGTGACCTGCCCAGGACATTTTCTGGTGTCTTTTGTTGCAAACAGATCCACACAGGTAGTTTCTCAGAGCTAGAAAATGGACCTTGCTATGTCTGGGTGAAAGGACCATTTGTGGTGATTGATAAAGAACCTGCTCAGGCAACTGTCCGGCATATTCTGAGACCCCGGGAGGAAGGCTACATTCAGAAGTATAGAGTTGCCAGTGCTGAAGTCACAAAGCTTCGTGGCAGAGTAGTGAGGACTGGGTACTCCCCACTCCCTGTTTGTGTACATAAAACATGGCCCCATATTGTCCTCATCACCAACAAGCCCATTCCCCAATGCAATGAAGGAACATCATGCAAGATAATTGGATAGCTTGCAACTCCCTGATAATTATGTGTAGACTGAGATCTTGGGGAGACCAGAAACTCTGCATCCACAGGGGTCCCAAGTGAGCCCCCCCAAACCCAGGTCTGAGGCATCCATGACTAAGGTAAGAGATCTTGAGGTGGGATGAAGTGAACTCCCTTGCAGACATTGTCTGGATCAGTCCACCAATCTAGGGATGATAAGATCCGATTTGGTATGTGCACTAATGTGTCTATGTGGTGTCTCCTTGATGAATGCACCTTGGCCAACCAGCCTGTAGCAGTCTGAAACCAACCTGGTGCATTGATCTACTTAAGTGCACACTGCCATGTGTCCCAGCAGCCTTACATAGTTTCTTACATGGTGAGGGTAAGCTTTTAAGTCTAGAATGATACTTTCCATTGTCTGAAACCTCGGCTGAGGTAGAAAGGCCCTAGTCATTGTACAGTCCAGGACCACCCAAATAGATTCTATTTTCTGTCCCAGAGGAAGGACTGACTTCTTTGAGTTGATCAGCAAGCTGAACATACCGAATATGGATCACATTATGTTTATGCTGGGCAACACCTGAAATATGGATCCACCTCATATCAGCCTGTCCTCCACATAAGGGAAGATGAGGACTGCCAATCTCTGAAGGAACGCTACTACCGCCACCATACACGTCATAAACACACGAGAGACCACAGGGGAGTCCTTGCACTGATAATGGCAAGCGCTGATGGTGAATCCTAGAAATTTTCTGTGGCTCTGATGAATCGCCCTGTGAAAATAGGCATTCTTTAAGTCGAAAGCAGCATACTAGTCCCCTGGCTCCAGGGAAGGAATAGGGGAAGTTAGAGTGACCACCCAGAATTTTGAGTTTTTTAGGAACTTGTTTAAAAACCTAATATCTAAAATAGGCCTGAGACCCCCTTTTACTTTCAGGATCAGGAAGTACTGAGAATAAAATCCCTTTTGCCTGAACAAAATAGGAACCTCCTCTATAGCTACTACAAGAAGAAGTGATTGTATCTCTTGTAGTAACATGATCTTGTGAGCGAGATCTTTAAAGAGGGATGGGAAAGGAGGATGGTGGGGAGTTAGAAATAAATTGGAGTGTGTATCCCACTTCCACTATGCTTAGAACACACAAATCAGTTGTGATGTGGGCCCAAGCATGATGGAAGAGGGACGGGTAGTTTATAAAAATTGGGGAAGAAACAGATGGTACTCTTAAAACTGGTAGTCTGCTCTTGACAGCCCATCAAAATGAGCTTTCAGAGGATGCTGCCTGCTTCGATGAAGCAGCAGATGTCGAAGCAGAGGATAGTGGTCAACATCCTTTGTAATCTTTGCTCCTCCTCCTTCTAATGGAACTTTTCATACTGTTTGTTGAACCTCTGGTAGGAAGCCAGACGATTGTAACCATGATGAGCACCTCAGAGTGATAGCAGAGGCCACGCTACAAGCTGCATAATCTGCTGCATCCAGACCAGCCTGCCTGAAACTCCTGGTTTGCATCATCTGAGAGTTTGTCTTTGAACGTTGAAACTGTATCCCACAGGGAGAAATTGTAGCACCCCACCAAAGCTTGTTGGTTTGCAATACAAAGCTGTAACCCACTTGTGGAATAAAGTTTTCTTCCAAATAAGTCTAGCTCTTGGATCTCTTTGTTCTTTGGGTTTGATGCCTGGTACCCCTATCTCTGTCTCTCATTGGCTGACAACACTACCAGGAAACCCCGAGGGGGATGATTATAGAGATATTTGAACCCCTGAAAAGGTACGTGGTACTTCCCCTCCACCCTTTTTGCAGTAGGTGGCAGGGAAGGAACAAGATAGTAGCAGATAGTAGCAGTTCATATAAACAGGCCTCATGGTACAAAACTAGACACTACACCTAGAAGCTATACATAAAAATGTAACCCCTCTGCGCCTAGGATAGGCACCTGAAAATGCTAAGGTCAGGGCAGGCTACAAAGGACAGCAGATTCTCCCAGCCCTGGTGGGTAACATTGAAGTTAGACTTCCCAACCAGCCACAAACAATGCTTCTGTTTCCCCAAACCGGTCATCAAGAAGCTAAAATAAAATATACACAGCCCACTTTACTGTATTTCAGTCTCTGGCTCCCAATCAGCCACTAGGTCCAGTAAAGAGACCAGTTATTTAAAACTTTATGCTCTTTTCCAAAAAGGTTCTTCTGTCCCCAAAGAGTCAGCCACATTACCAGATCAGTAAAAAACTGGACCTTACCCAAAATACCATGCTGCCAGCCAATCCTTTAGTAACTAAAACTAAAGGTTTATTATAAAAAGAAAGAAACAAACTAAGGCAGAGGAGTGGTGCAGCCTTTAAAATCCAGGTCAGGAGGGAGAGACATGGGTCTTGGCCCAAGAAAAGTGACAACTGGGAGCTGAAAACCTTTCAGTGAGTGTCCTCGAGGAACCACGGAGAGGGAATATAGTTGCAGTTACCCTGAAAATGACAGTATGTTATTAAACATAGCTTTCCTCCCACGCCCCGCCAGGTCCTTTAGGTACTTCAACCTTTGGAAAAATAGAGTGCACTGAATGAAATAGATGATGAAAGCTATCATTTGTTGCATTGTGTCTTTTATGAGCTGAGCTCTTAGCCACACATACATTTATCAACCCACCTCCTTTGCCAACTGAATTAAACCAATATATTATTCACCAAACTCTTTAGGTATACATGCCAGAATTCTAAGACGAGTTTTGGAGTATAGTATCCAGCATAAGAAAAATGCTAGTCTGTTACAAATATAACATTTAGGGCAGTTTCATTCTAAAGATAAAATAACCATTCTAGATGCTTACAAAAAGTGAAAGAGTTAATTTAAGTTTAGAAATTAGACTGCTTTATCTAACAAGCTTGTCAATTGCCTTCTCTAAATATGTGTAAATTCATAGGCCAGAAGCTAGGATGGTGGTGAAATGCCCTGAAAGGTTAATTGGCTCTGCTGGATATAGTAAACAAAGACCCTCATGGTAGGAAATATCCAAAGTGCCTCTCGTTTGCTTTGAAACACCGACACCAGGAAGAAGCTTACCCAATCTTTTTGTAGTTATCTAACACTATCAATCTCTATCATCACATTAGGTAGTATCCAAGGAAGTCACT
Source organism: Emydura macquarii macquarii (assembly GCF_026122565.2). Taxonomy (NCBI): domain Eukaryota; kingdom Metazoa; phylum Chordata; order Testudines; family Chelidae; genus Emydura; species Emydura macquarii. The sequence goes on along the minus strand of NW_027132559.1, from coordinate 38,661,851 downwards.
ATCCCTGCAAATAATTTTCCTAATATTTTATTAATGCTTACCACAACTCAGTTTTCACACAAGCCTTCCTTTATTAGTCCAAAGGTCATTTCGTATTGGTTATATTCAAAGAATCAATACAAGTATATACACCCTTTTATTATATATGCAAGCAACAGTACAGTTACAGGCACTGTCCAAATACTCACAACCAGATCAGATCTGAGAGACTGTCCCATCATGGCAACTCCACAGGAGTAAGAAAAAGCTCTGACAAAAAACCTTACTTTCTTTTTTTATACATACTATAACAAACAAGGTATGTCAGTGCTGAGTACTGGACCTCAGCTAATGTCAACTGAAGCAGTTTAGGGCTGCAATCTGCTCTCCATGTTTTTTCCCCTTCTCTCTCCTTTGCCATATTCCTCAACTACAGGACTAAGCATTTCTAACCAATTATTTATTGCAGCTGATGTCCAATTAATCATGTTCCCTTTATTTCCCAATCCTTCAATAAGATAATGCTGGTATTGCAGAGCATCATGACACATTTAAGACAAACAATGCTTCTTTCTCATAAGTCCATTCGTTTTGGTCATGTGCTTTGGGCCTATTGCTTATGCTAATATTCAAACTAAATTTAAAACTATAGTTCAGTCAGGCCTAATATGGGCCTATAATCCTACATTATTCCAAATAGTTTACAACACAAGCAATAAAATTGCTTTTGCTCAGACCTTTTCTTTGGTTCCCAAGCTTGCAGCCTAACATCAGCACTATTGTCATGAGAGAAAACAATGTTCCTTTTCAGTTAATACGCTCGGTGCCGTGGGGAGTGAGACGGTTCTGAGTCTGGACGGAGCGCGGACTCCATGAGGATCGCTTTCAGGCGTGCGTTCCGCTCCTTCTGGGTGCAAGGCTTGAAAGCCTTGCAGATCCGACATTTCTCCCTCCGATGCTGCTCCCCAAGGCAACGGAGGCAGCGGTCGTGGGAGTCGCTGATAGGGAAAGCCTTGCTGCAGGCAGCGCAGGCTTTGAAACCGGTCGAGCCTGGCATGGCTCAACTTAAAGCCCCGAAGGGCACGTCTTACCTCTAACTATCTACTAAATACTGTACTTAACCAAACAACAAACTCTAACAACTAACACTAGAAGAACTACAGGGATTGCTACTTGCTTAGAAAGCAAGGGGCAGACGTTCCAGCTACCATCAATGGGCGGAAAGAAGGAACTGGGGGCCCGCAGGGTCGGCGGCACCCTATGTACCACGGCATGAGCGCGGTACTCCAGGGGCGCCTGAGCCGACCCTACAGGGCTTGCTACGGGCAAAAAAGTTCCGGGGACCAGTGCACGGGGCACGCACTCACCTATATTGGAATGGATATGAGCAATCACTCGAAGAGAGAACCTCAGCTTTTTTGGAGACTGTCCTTTCTCCTAACAGACACTATTTTGAGCTGCTGCTGGACTAGATATGTTGCTTATTCTTAACGCTGAAAAATGTATATATTATATAATGTTACTCTTTTGTTCATGCTTTCCTTACTAAGGATGATACATGTCTTTATTGCAGTGTGATCTATTGATCATGGAAACAGCACCCTTTGCCTTAACAGCACCTTCAAGTAGCCTTTCACCAGGGCAAGGTAAAACCCCCTATTTTTAACTATATAGTTGGGGTTTAATGTTGTTTAATTTCTTTTTTATACGTGGATATTAAATAGGTTGCAGGGGGTGATGGGTTTGATGCATTTGTGGTATCATACTAACTCAAATAATGCTTGTTCTTTCATTCAAAAGGTGCAGCTACACATGTGCCAGCTTGTCTTTACCCTGTGGTGGAAGGTAAATATTTGCAATTGGTTTTTGAATTTGTGTTTTAAAATAGTTTTTTTAAAAGTTGGTGAGGCCAGGGTTTATTTTGTGTGTTTAAATTGACTGTGGGGATTTTTTTTCATTTTGTGCAAAAGGTGGTGTGTTTTTAATGCTTGATTTGTTGTTTGTGAGGCAGGCCTGGAGCTAAGTTAAGCAGTGGGTTTAAAACTGCCTGGAGGATTTTAGTCTGAGCACAGGGTGGGGCTAGAGATAAGTGTGGAGGTTTTTTTTTAAAAGTATTTTGATGGCATGTGTTAAATTTCTTTTTTAAAGTTTGAGTTGCTGTTGGGGCTAGAGATAACGGTGTTGTAAATGACTGTGTTTTTAAATTCTGTGCAAAAGGTGGTGTTAAGCAGTGGGTTTCCTGAAAAGTATTTTGGGGTGTTTAAAACTGCCTGTTTTTTGTTTTTTTTTTATTCTGAGCACATGGTGGTATGTTTTAATTGTTGGTGGGGTCGAGGTCTATTTTTTTAAAAAGTATTTTATGTGTTTACATTTGACTGGGGTGTTTTTTCATTCTGTGCAAAAGGTGGTGTGTTTTTTAATGCTTGAATTGTTGTTTATTAGCAGGCCTTGAGCGAAGTTAAGCAGTGGGTTTCTTGAAAAGTATTATGGTATGTTTAAATCTGCTTGGTTCTTTTTTTAATCTGAGTACATGGCGATATGTTTTAACTGTTGGTGGGCCTGGGGTAGATAGTTATGGTTGGGGGATTTAAAAAATATTTTATTGCACATTTTGATTTTGGGGGCCTAGAGGCAAACTAGGATACACTAGGGGTAGAAATCCATGTTTGTTGTACAGCCTGAAATAGATATTTTTTAAATAGTGTGGAAAGATTAAACCCAATGAGTATTTTATTTTAAAAGCTGATAAAACCATTTTATAATGTTGTTTTGCTTTACAGTATGGTCAAAACATGAAAGAACTTTAAACCTGGGGGTAAACAATCTCGGAAGAAAAAGGAAAGAGGAAAATTCATCACCTGTCAGCAACTGACAGAGAGATGAAGTCCAGTAAATATATTTGTTTTTGTGCTTTTTATTTTAAACAAATATGTAGCCAGTGTGGTAAAGTTACATTTTCTAAAAATGTTATATTTGACGCTAAATTGGAACAGCTGTTTTCCTAATCAGGCATGACCTGCTTTCCTGACACTGTTGTAGTTGGAGTTCCAAGGACACCTCCAAAGAACCAGAAATCTTCTCCGAGACCGTTAATGACGACGCCAGTTCAAAACAGCAGAGGAGCCCAGATAAAGCATCAGGAAAGTCTCGAGCTCAGATATGCTAAGCCCAAGGATTCTGGTAAAAATCACCAACACACCTTCAGTTCCTCAGCAGTTGACACCATACCAAGCCCTGAGATAACTGTGAGCGAAAACACAGGTATTCACAAACCCAGAGAACACGCTGTAGAGGTTGTGAATCAAAAACCAAGGACTGAAAGCTCCCACGATGCTGGAGTATCTGAGGATTATTACAAGCCAGGTCCCCACCTCAATATGTTTGATGCAGCTCTTTGGTATTCTGAAAAGATGTGGGAAAAATATGACGCTTTGTTCAGAGAGCAAATGGGCAAATATGACACTTCATTCAGAGAGCAAATAGGCACTGTATTTTCCAGGGTGCTGGAAGAAAGAATAACCAGAAACCATGTGAAAAATGCAAAAGCTTTTGATAAATACGTTGAAAAATATTTCAGTTTTCGAGAGAGTGGCTCTGAAGCCGCACAGCTAGTCACGAAAAGGGGCACCCGACCGTTAAAAAAGGGGAAATCATTTGAGGGATAGATGGACGGCTGCCAAAAAGTTATGGGCCAGGGTCATTGTAAAAATTTTAAAAAAGGCTAGAGGTGATGATGAGGAAAAAAACTAAAAGAGATGCCCCTAGTGGAGAGTCTCAAACTGACATGTCTGAGAATGAGGAGGTGGAAACCGACTTGCAACTCTGATTCAGAAAGCTCTCTAGGTGGGTCAACATCTGCTCCTGATGGCCCCTTGGAGTCTGACATAGAAGACGCCACATAGAGGAACCCCCAAATGACCCCACCCCTGATGTTTATATGGAGCGGGTGAGAAGCTGGCAAAGAGAGTTACCTAGATTTAGGGGTTTGGTGTACTGTGAGGAATTTTGTTTTGTCAATCTTGAGAGAATCAATTCAGCTGAGCAACTGTAAGGCCGCCTTACAGTATTAAACATTAATCACCATACATAACAGTCCTTAATGTCACTTTGTACCCCCCTCTCTGACTGCAGGACCTTGCAGATATCAATGTATGGCTTAGGGTTCATTTTGGGGGGTTTTTTATGCTTAAAAGTTTTGAAATAAAATGGATGTACCACAGCCATAGTAAACACCCATAGCTTTTAAATGTTTGCTTGTTCTTACAACAAATTTTTTTTAAATAAAAATATGCTGGAACCTTGAAACATTTTTAAAATAAAATGGATGTACAACCATAGTAAACACTCTACAAATAACACTGATTGTTGTTGTTGATTCTGGACACTTTGTGATCAGTGTGGATACCAGTGAGACACGGTATGTCCAATTTGCAGATCAATAAGGTTTAATGTGCAAGGTTTTCTATAAATATACTAGTTAGATACAAAGCCTAAAATTAACTACAATATATCATACTCACTAAACCTGGAGAGCTAAGCAGTCACACAGAAGGCTGTATACAGGAATGGCTTTCTTCAGGGGCCCCGCCAGGGAGTCAGTAGATCCTCTGGTCCAACCGGCAGCACCTCCTGCGGAGTCAGGTGTTGATGGAGCACCCCCCTTTGTCTACATGGTGACTACTTATACCCTTCCATAAACAACCTTCACCTAATTATCTCTCTCATTATCATGCTAAATATATATATATATATATATATATATATATGCTAATTACCTACATTGGGTTTCCACCCTTAACTACATTCCATTCTCACCATAATAACTGGGGTCGTCAAAACAACATCTGGTGATAGGAGGGGCGGAGTAAAAGTATGCCCCTTGGCAATAAAACAGTGTACACCCAGGCATTCAAGGATAACTTCTTGTTCCCATCACCATTATCTATGTACAGCTGCAAGCATACATTATCTGTATTTTGTCTTGTTAAGTGCTGTGCTATGCAGAAACTGAGACATCTATAAGGTTATTCAGTCTCTGCCAACTGAAAAATGTCATGCTACAGGGGTCAGAATAGCCAAGCAAGCAACTGAAGTTATGCTAGGCCTGTAGGACAGTGGTCAAGCAACTCAAATTGTACTGGACCTCCAACAGTTATTACAACAAATGCTTTTTTATAAATATGAAAGTATGGTGGAGGTTTTTTTTTTTTATTTTGGTTGTTAATATAGTATTTTAAATTTGTCATGACTTTGGGTTGCTAGGAGAAAAATGACCCACCAATTCCTGAGGTTTTATTTTTAAACTGTCCAAGCACGTTCTACAAACTCCCAAGGTGATATTTAAACTATCCAATAGCATTCAGCCACCCCCCCCTTACTGTGAGTGAGGCCCAGCAGACCTAATTACCTGATAATTCTAGCCCCTGGTGGAAACAAAGGTTGACTCCTTGGAGTTCAGTGGTGTGGCGTGATGAGTCAGAGCCACTGTACTCAGACACATGGCTCAAACATCCCTGTTTTATATTGCCTCTTTTCCCCCCATAGGATACTGCTACACACATTTCACGTTTTTGCTCTGCTACACACATTTCAGATTTTTGCTGTAAATACACAAAGACACAATAGGTGGGTTCTCACAAAAACACTTTAAAAGACCTGTAGCACCATCAAAACATTTATCATATTTAAGGACCATACACAGTCACAAAGCCAATTTTCAAGAGATACTTTTATTTACAACTAACAAACTTGATATCGTGTGTAGGGCCCCTCACCATTCTCTAACTTAATCCTTTTGGATTTCTTATAAATAGTTTGCTTCCTAAGCAGGGTCCTGTAACTTTTTGTGCGGATCAGATGGTCCATATAACGCTCTAAACAGGCATCCTCCGGTTTGGTCATTTTCTTTAAAACAGTACCAGGGTCTTCACCGAATTGCACAGCATTTACCAAAGTCACCCCTTGTGCTAAATGTTCTTGAGTTAAGCAGAGACATTGCATAATATAACTTATGGCAATAACAGAGTTTAATAAGCTTTCAAAACATAGTTCAGCACACAGATCCTGAAGCTTGCAGTTATATCCTTTGAAGTCCATGTCATGCAGTCATGGTCCCGTTGGCCTGGAGTGTCTATGACACAACCCTCACAATCTTCTAAAAGCTTTTACCTAAGACAGTGATTAAGGGTAGCATAAACAGCAAAACGTACAATAGCCCACATGACTTTTTTACGCTCACGACGTGGCACTGGCTCAATTCGTTCCATGCCAAGACTCCTCTTAAACTCCATATAGGTGTCATCCTCAGGGTCATCCTCTTCATCGATTTGTATTGGCATTGAGCAGAAACAAGACAGGCCCGATTCATCTAAGCTGTCTGATGCAATGTTGTTTGGGGTCACCTGGAAGGCATCGTCAACCTGTCGAGAGATTTTCAGAAAAGAAATAGCTGTAAGTCTCTACTGCTTGGCTTTTGTTTTTGTTTTTAGATCTACACGACCCGGATTGGTTACTTACCCCCTTACGCTCCCCACCCATGCTCATTCCTTTACCTGTGTCTCATCTTTTCCTTCGGTCTAGCCCGCCGATGGCTCTATGGGGATGGATAATGTGAGGCCATCAGGTTCGTCGTGCTGGCTCAGTCGCTTGGGTTTCGGGTTCCGGTGTGTCGAACAAAGGCTGAGCCAAAGGGCTGTCCTCAGAACTGTCATTGATGTAGTGCTTTCTATGCAGCGGGGCCAAGGCCTTAGGAGCCAAAACAAATTACAAAGGCCTCACGGAAGTGGTGAAGGTGTCCATGTTCTCCTCTCAGCGTTTTTCCATGAACTGTGAACCACGCGGTCTTGAAAACGAGATGTTTTAAAGGCCCTGAGACTTGCGGGGGCGGCACTGCCGCCCAACCAACCATCAAGCCCCAGAGATTCCACCCAATCCCGATTGGTGCACCTTTTCCTTCTGGGATGGCCTAAGCCCACTCTGATTGGTGGAGGGGTCGCCCCACTCCTCCCCGTGCCCTTTCTGGGCCAATCCTGCTCTTGGCGTGAAACGCATGACAATTGGCGGAGGGGTCACGCCACCCGCTTCCGGTCAGGTGGCCATCTGGGTCCAATTCTTCTCTCGGAGCCTTCCCACAGGGGCAAAATCCTCTCCTCTTGGTGGAGAGTGGGCGGGAGGTGTTCTCGAAGGGATCGCACCACCCACTTCTGATCAGGTGCCCATCTGTAGTCCAATCCTGCTCTCGGGGCGGTCCCGTGGGGTGAAACCCACTCCTATTGGTGGGGAGCAGGCAGGAGGCATTCTCGGAGGGGTCACACCACCCAGTTCTGGTCAGTTGGCCATCTTGACCTGGAAGTCATAACCCGGGGCAGGACTGGATGTCAGGTTACCGGACAGGGCAGGGCTTAAGGGTCAAGGGGGCGGGGCCTCCCGGATGCAGGACCGGATGTCAGGTGACCGAATGGAGCGGGACTTCCGGTGACAGGTGGGCGGATGGGGTGGGACTGACATTTAAATTGATGGTAGGCCCCTTGTATTACTGCCCTGCTTGGTGACAGGCCCCTTTGCCATTACAATCTTTAAGACAAAAGTTCTAATGACAAAAATTTAAAAAAAGAGTAGGTTAGCGATTTAACAACAGTAAAAATCTTGGGAAAGCCTCAGAATGAAAGCCAATATTTTGAGTAGGAATGTAAAATTTAATCTTAACCAACTTAGTTTCATTTATAAATAACAGAAACACTTCAGATTCATATGAATGAATAAGTATGGGCCTGATTTTCAGGTACCTGTCAGCAGTGTGTGCATGCATTTTACATGAGTGCATTCTCAGGTGCCGGTGAACAAAGCAGCATTGATACTTCTCCTAAAAATCAAGCCTATTATTTGTTAAATAAAGGATCTTAGTCTGAGGAAAGCAAAATAGTGTTGCATGGACCATACCTTAGTAAATATACTGCATTAAAACATACTGTATTTTCATCATTTTTAGCTAAAATAAAAAGTAATTATCTATGTGGAAACACCTATAACTCATCTTCTAAGATATGATTATTGTACAGTTTTGTATGGCACTGAAATGCTGAATAAGGGTTCCTTGTAGACGGTATAACTAAGAAATATTTTTAAACTGTAAAACATTATCAGTATTACATTTAGTACAGCTAGAAGAATTGTAGTGTACTGAATACTAGCATATCAACAGCATAAATTGAAGATGTTTGTGATATTTTAACATGCTGTATGGCTTTTAATAGATTTTTTTAAAATCCAAATGGACAACTCAGGTAGCAAAGCACTATATATGAGTGTGTTTGCCAGACCAAGCCCTTTATTTCCAAAGTAACATTGTGAGGGTGACAACAGCTATTATGGAAAACAATATGAAAATTGACATAGAAAATGAAGCAGTGGATTTGCTATTTCTACATCATAGCTATCGTCAAGAACACTCACTACTACACATTTCTCAGCTGGAGAGAAAATTAAGTCTGGCCTGAAGGGATGCTAAAATGTTTAAAAAAAACCTCATTTTATGTTTCATTCTGTTATGTTATGTTTCAGCATAGGGCTATTTTCTTCTAACACATGCAGCTGAACAAGAACCAGGTCAGATTTGATAAGTGTTTTTGTGGGAAATAGTGTTTATAATTAATATTTTTACTATACATTTGCATTGTTAAAATATAGTGCACCATATCAGTACATTTCACAGACATTCGGTATTCACTGTAGTTTTACCACAGTTGTAGTTTATAAAGCTGTAGGGTGCACTGATTTAAATCAAGGTGACTTAAGTCTCTTATTTTAATCAGCAAGCAAGAAGTTAATCTTGTTTTGTATTTGTACGTTTAGTGTTTTTCTCCCTAAAGAAAGGTTCGTTTTCATTGGTTGATATAACCATTAAAACATGTTTAGTCAAATACAGCCTTAACACTAAATTTGGTACTTTTTGCTAAAAATCAGGAGGATGTACTATATACACATTTATTTAAACAATTATATAGTTTAACATATTTATTCAGATTCTTAATTTCTACATTGTTAGAAAATTGTTCATGAAGCATTTCATATTTACTAGATAGATATTTGCTCTGAATTTGTGTCAAGCTGTATTTGGAAACTGGAATTAAATTACAAACATACAAAACAGCATTTTAAAGTTCTTTCTTAGTTAAATAAAATTAATTACATGTGTTGGAGATAGGATGCAGAATTTTTTTATTGAAGTGATTTGGAAACATTATGCTAAATTCAGCACTTAATGTCAATTTCAAAATTTTAAACTGCTTTATATTTAAGAAGAGAAATGTATTTAAATTAAATAAAAACTGATTTTCATACACCCTGCAAAGTTGTTTTTTTGAGGTAAAAAATACAGCACAGAACTACTTATCCAACATATGGGAATAAAAAAGGGCAAGTTTTCTTTTAAGGCAGAAATTCAGTTACATATATGAAAAAAACAGAACATATCAACCATAAATAACTGTTTCAATGCTGAATGTTATAATTCTTAACATCCCTAAAAATCTGTCTTTGAGATAGCCCAACTGCAGATATAGCTCTTTGAACACAGAAAGCCCAATCTTTTGAAACCATTAAAGATATACTAGGGTAAAGATCAATCTACTCACTAATTTTTCTAGTGTTGATACAGAAATGAAGAAATTGATCTATGGTAATTAATTACAGAAACTGTTTGCATCATTACAAAAAGCAAGTGTGAAATATTTTCCATGACAAAAGATATCTTACAAGGCAACCATTGAAAAATGAGAACAAGTAGGCAGGAGAACTTTGATACTGAAATAGATTCACATGTTCATCCAGTAGAACAGTAGTGCATTAAAAAGTTAAAAATACTTTGTGTTTAAGTAAAGCTGCACTTGATTCAAGTGCTACTCAGAGGTTTCTCTTGTTATAAATTAAACATGGTCACTGCCTTAGCAACCAGAAGTACCAGGAAAATGTTCATGTTCACAGAATAAATAGATGCAGTCTCTTTTACAAGTTATCTCACTCCAATATGTGAGGTCATCCATTCCAGACCTTGGCATAATCTGCAATTAATAAGAGAAGTTGCAATGAAACTTTTAACCATTTGCTCTTACATAAGTCATCCTACCAAAAGGCACAATGTTTCACCATCAATTACAGATGCATGTGGCCTGGGTAGGATTTCTTTTAAAGCAGCTCTGGTAAAAGGCTCCAACCACATGAAAGAATGTCCAGCTTCAATTTCCCTTCCAGAGTCAAAACATGCTGCTCTTATTACATATCATCCAATGAGTGAATGGAAAGATAAGAACATTTTAATGGGTTTCCTACATGGCAGTACAGAGGGCTTACCTCCATGCCTTAGGTCTAACACAAATACCACATTTCAAATTCTGCTTACACTAGATCTTCATTTAATGCAAGGGTTAGGTTAACATAAAATCATGTCTGGCTGAAACACAAAGCTGAGGGCCAAGAAGCACCACAGTTGTTTTAATCCATCAATATACAACTGGCAGTGACACTTGTCTTTTGGCTATGGTACACTGAAGAGTCAAACCCTATACTCTTCATTAACACACAGAATTTTGTCAATGTAATAGTGCCAAGGAGGAGAGCAATCCAATCTTTTTCCTGATGAAAGCCTTTTGAAATAGTATTCAAATGATTCAAATTAAGTGAACAAATAAAATTCTATTTTGTATACATTAAAGAAAAAGGCACTGGCTTAATCAATGTCTAACCTACAATAAATTTTGAAATGGGAATGTGGAATTACATAGAATATCCATATTAAGAACAAAGTTATGGTAAGTACATCACTAATTTAAATATGAAAGGAAATCATTTGACCTAAAAATGTTGATCTGTTTACACAAAATCAGATTCTCACGAGTTACCCATCAAACTTGCCTTTGGCAGCTAGTTGGGCAAGTCAATAACTTAATTTTTGGAAACAAATATCCAAAGTTAATAGAGAGAAAATATCACACTGGTCAGCACCTCCTATTGTAAGAGGCCAGGGAAAGTTATGGAGGTGCAGACTGACACTCCTTCTCGGGACAATCCCAGTTGTATGTGAAAAGTAAACTTCACATTTCATGATTGTGAAGAGGATTTTATTTATTTATTTATTTTACTTCTGCGTGATCTGTTATATCCACTACTTTTGAAGCTCCGAGACAGCATTATCACAGAATGTTCTACTATTATACTGCTCAAACAAAATGAATTCTACAAATGATGAGGAGGTTTGAAAAACAAGGTGGATGTTTAGGGCACTTAAGTAAACTGGACATTACTGCATATAGGGAACAGGTTTTACACCAGTAACAAAGTTGGTCTTTATGTCATACTGAATGTTGACAAACATGTCTTTTGGAGTATATATCTGAAAAGTCAAAATAAGTTCTGAAAAGACTGCACATTAAAAAGACATTCCAGGATGAAAATCTATCACTAGGGATTTCCAGGAGCAAACAATATTTGCTGGCTCCACCCTAGAGAATGGGGTTCATAAATGATCCTCACAATGAGGCTGAAAGCCATACCCTATTTAGATTCTTTACCCATTGATCAACTCAGAGTTGCTGCTACAGAGTTGCTGAATAGAGAGTTGAGGCAGTCAGCTGGATATTACAGACACCAAGCAAAAAGTGCGTAGGCCAGTATATAGTGGTTAGCCACTTGACATAGTGAGAGTAAATGGCCTAGCCTTCAGTAGTGTAATGTATTGTTCTTCCAAATGGCTGAAACATCGTTAAAGCTGGAGGACTCAGGTGTTAGAAAGATCCAGAAGTCTGAGTCAAGGGGAAGATACACTTAAGGTGTCATGTCTGCAAAGGTGAGAGTAAAAAAACCCCTGTGTTTGAAGATCCAAACCCATGCTAGTGAGCTTTTAAGTCACATACAGTTATTCCATTTATTTTAAGTTATTGAACTTAGACACACACTACTGGACACCTACCCTTCTCCTGTCAGAGCACAGCAGGACTGAATGTGCCATGGGTGATCCTTTATGGAACTAAGGTTGAGGTATTTAGATATTTCAGCAGCTGTCATACAACCTTTCATGTCCTGCTTATTTGCAAAGATGAGAACTGCAGCCTTCCGTAAATCCTGGAAGCAAGATAGAATATTTATAGCACTTATGATCCCAATGTTCTGATAAAATCTAAAAGGTTATAATGTTAATTATATTTTCCCACAGTTACAGTAAAGTTATTCTATATTAAAATTATGCAGTAATATTTAATCTTGATTTAATCTATTTGCTATAATAAAATAAATTACAGTGGAAGACAAACAATGATTCATTTAGAAAGGTGTTATTCTAACTAACATTACTCAGGCATCAAATTAGGGTTTGCTTCACTTCTTGGTCCTTTTCTTCTTGCCACACTTCAATGATGACTAATCTAAAGATATGATAAATGACATATTTTCTAACCCAGCTCAGTATGTTCAGCCAATTAGATAACTATGGAGGAACATTCTGGAAATCTTTAAGTGAGATATCAACAGAGTCAAAGAGTTAACATGCCATCATTCCACTGAAATTACTTCCAACTCTATGCTTTTTTTTTTAAATAAAATTGAACATTTAGCAATTTTATTAGGACAGGAAAGGAAGAAACTATACTTCACAATTTAACAAATCCACTTCATATCAAGAGTTTTGTGGCTTTTGCCTAAAGGATAGTTCTTACTAGTAATGTTTGAGCAATTTAAATTAGATGTGAGACGTTTATAATGTTGTCTACATTTTCCATGTAACAACTAAGGCAATAAAAATAGAAACAACAGATTTATTGGAGCAGGGTAGGAGAGAGAAAGACATTTAATAATCAAGGAACCATTAGGTCAAGAGTTCAATACTGATTAATCTGCTAGGATTAGCGGAGATCCATTTCTATATCTGGGTGCTTTAAAGAAACAGAAACAAAAACAAAAACAAAAACAAAAAGTTAGGGTCTAGTGTTGCAAATCCATATTTTCACAAGTAGTCCTAATTTATAGACTAATCCAACTGAAGTCAGTCATCAGGACAACTCACATGAGTTAAGACTACTTAGAATAATGGAAATGTAGGGCTGAAAGGCACCTTGACAGGTCATCTAGTCCTTTCCCCCCAAAGCTGAGGCAGGTTTGAATAAATGTTTGCAATATTGGAACCCACTTTGAAATCATGGGGAAAAGTTGAACAAAAGGCTTCTTTCCATCTGTTTTATAATATATTTTCATCTCCAGCCCCAGAGCAAAAACTATTTTTACTGAACGGAGCCATTTAGGGACAACTTCCTTTCATTTTTAGAAACAGATTATGAATCACTCAGATAACAGAGTACTGCTCATAGCCAAAACTTCATTTTACGCAAAACTTGATTTAGGTCAGAAGGGTAGTAAGCATAATCAAAAAATTAACCACGTATAACACTATTTATGATTCTTTACATGAATAGGATGCAAGCAGCATTGAAAACTAATGCTGCAAAACTTGTTTTAGAAGCTTTGAAGATTCTTCAAAATTTTATTTCTGCTGTAGTTGTAAGACAGAGGAAGGAAAAACAATACAAGTCAGACAACATGAAGTTAAACATATAAAATCTTTATAATCTGTATAACTTTTATAAAAGAAACTGCTACCTTGTTACAATAGAATGAACCCTCCTAAGTTTGTTAGAACATGAAGCATGTATTTTTCATGATATCCTGACTGTTCTTGTCTAGACACCGACAATCTAAAATTTTTAAAAAGCACAGTTAATGTATATCAATACCTATGCTTACGAAACAACTTTGATTTGTAAAAGGTTAAGTCTTTATGTTTATAATTATTTGAGTACTAACAAAAAAGGAAGCCTACAATCCAAATATACTGGAATACTGAGTTTTTAATATACCTCATGAGCCAACATTCTGTAAAGTTCTTCTTTTGTGATAGAAAGTCGTTCTCTGTCAATGCTGTCAACAACAAGAATGATGAACTAGGGAAATGAAAAGTTTTGCTCAGACTACATATAAACACAGTTCCACATATGAATTTTCTGTATTTGACTTTACAAGAGAAACATTGGTTAGTAAATGTTTTTTATGCATAATAGACTTGGACTTTCCTAACCAACACACCAGAAAAATGAGATGAGAAATTCCTAGGTAAGATTTTTTTTTTTGGTATATCTATGGAAAAAAGAAGAACGTAGCAAGTGTAGCCTTTAGAAAACATGTGTAGAGAGCATTATGTATGAACCTTTCACAGATGACACTAAAATACAGGATAATATATAAAACAGTATACTCTACTAGTGATCTAAGGTTGGATCTATGTTCCGTCTTGGGGCAAACCTCCTACTGACCTAAGAAGGAGCTCCATTGTGTAATGAGAGGAGTATGAAGTTCTAAGTTTTCATCCCATACCCTAATTAAATAAGGATTTCAGCCCCCTACATAGAGTAACTGATATCCAATCAACCCTACTGTAATAAAAACAATTTAAAGTTTATCTATAGACTAATTTTCAGAGGTGCTGTGCACCCATAACTCCAAGGCAGTTGATTTTTAGCACTTAGGGCTGTAAAGATAATCCTTCCAAATGTAAACCAATGCTGTCTTCCTGAAACTGCACAGAAACTGCTCTAATGCTTCTGAATCTGCTCATAGTTTTACCAAGCAGATTATATCATTTATAGAGCATTTTGCATGTTCAAAACACTGTACAAACAACTAATTCTAAACACTTCAGTGTGGAAATATCTTCATTTTACAGATAAGGAAACAGAAAAAAGGTAAAGGCTCCAATGCAAGTTAGTGGCATAGCAAGGAGCATTAGAACTCACTACCACAACTCTCTTTCTATGAACCACTTCCCTTACAAAATTAAAAAGACGCTGGTCTGTTTCAGCGAGTAGTGAAACTATAAAAAAAATCAAATCAACTTAATGCTGCTGGGACTGCTTGAGGCGTCTAGAAGGGGCAGTAGAGTGTGTCACTGGAGTTATTCATGGGGGAGAGACCAGGGAAGGTTCATGTATCGAAGAGACTTCTTTCCTCCCTCAACTACTTTCAGCAATTACAAAGCACCTGAGTAGAGAGAAAAAAAACTAAGTTACTCCTCCCCTCCAGCAGTAGAGAGCTGAATTTCAGACACGTATCAACCATATATGGATATGAAAGATCCCCATGGACAGCACTTTAGAAGGAATTTCAGCACCCTCCCCAATCCCAGAGCATAAGGAAGGGGTGGTAGAGTGGGTGAAGCTACTTGTGACAGCATTGTCCCAGACCTTGCATCTTTCTCTGGCTTATAGGTTTTACTCCTCCAGCTGGTCTAATTTTTGAAGCCTAGAACATCACTAAACTTGATCAGATCATGAAATTTTCAACAGCAAAAAGGAAAGTTCTCTTCAACTTTTATCTCAAGAAAAAAAATCATAATAGTATTGCCAACCCCAACGGTTCAAACATTAGGAGTCAATACTCAAGGTTTGAGACTGGCTTAAAATCATGAAATATAAAAATTTGTGGGTTCTTTTAATTTGCTTTCTGGCTTGTCAGCCTCCAGAGTATACTCTCTTCATATTTGCAAACTTTATTCCACAATTATGAGGATTAGAAGATTTCTTTTTTAGATGGAAGCATTAAATATAAGCACTGGAATTATAGCTATATATGACAGAAAACTTAGGGTGCTTCTACCCAGCAAAAAAAAATGGCAGCAGTGAGTCTCAGAACCTGGATCAACTGACTTGGGCTCATGCTAGAGGACTAAAAATAGTAGTGTAGACTTTTCCGCTGGGCTCCCCATTTACTGGGTCTCAGAGCCTGGGCTACAGCCTGAACCTCTGCATTGCTATTTTAGCCCCATAGCGCAAGCCCAAATCAGCTGACCCAAGCTCTGAACCAAGGATGACACCGTATTTACCAGAGATGGTTTTTACCACCCTGAGAAACTAGCTAGAAAAGCCTTAAACTGGGACCATTTTAAAAACCATTTCATAAGTGTTACACTTAGTTTTAGCTACACTTTAAAATTTTCATTACATAAGGAAATAAATTCATAGGGTTGGATAAATAAAAGGAAAACTGCAATAGCATAATACTAATATATGTAATTATAATACTAAAGATCAGAAATGCCTGTTTGATAAACTGGTTATCTTTATAGACATGGACCAGAATTTTAAAAGAACTTTCTACACACAATTCTTCAAAATGCTAATGAAAAATATCACTTCCACAATGGCTCCTTCACATTGTGTCCTGGTATATCTGACCTTCACACTGTGACTACCAGCCATCATAGTAAACTATCATATTTTCTATCAACTACATACACTTTGTGTTCAAATGGAACCTTCTCCCAAAACAAAACAATTTATCATAGTGGTTCTCCTGTATGAAGCTGCTGGTAACAGGCAAGCTGGATAAGTGATTTCTTGCTACCATTTGGGATAGTCTTAATAAGATTCAGGCTCTTTCCCAAAATTCCAGCCCCTGTAAATCTTGGTGTGTTACTCAATGATTGCAATTTCTTGAAAGGGAGAAGAGCAATTTGTACTACTTTGTTAGCAGCAGCAGCTGACTGTGGAAGCAAGACAGGCAGCTCTCAGAGTTCTGTGGCTACTCTTCTGGATGAAGATTCCAGTGCTAGCCTGAGGGAAGTGACACATACACGGACCTGCTGGAGTGACTAGTATAGAAGCAAATTTAGGTAGCAGGAAAGCAGCCTGTTGGAAAGTGGAATGACTATGCAACAATAAGGTAATGTATGTTTTTGTTCTTTTCTAAACTATTCTTACTATTTTTATCAAGATATTGAAAATCAACATGTCTAAAGATCTTTGTGACAGATGACTCAGGTTTGCACATGAAAACTGGAGATTTAATACATGCTGATTTTGCAAGCCTTATTAGGTGTCAGCAATGTAAAGAAAAAAACATGTTGCTCTTTGTGGTGTTAAAAACCTAAGTGGAAACAATACATTGATCAGCTCAAGCCACCTCTGACCTTTCTATCAATGGCAGCTTTATTACCATACCATGCACCCCACAAAGTGGTGGTTACTTTTGTCCGTGAATAATGCAGCAGCTGCTGACCATTTTTATACAGTGCTGCCTAGCAAAACTTTCGTTCTCCCTCCACTGTCACTGCCAAAAAAAAACCCCATCTTACTATGCGTGAGAACAGAAACTAAACCATTCTCTAGCTGTTCATCCCCATCTAAGTTTTGTACCTGTTGTGGGGAAATGTGATCTGTAAGTTGCGCTTATTTTTCTCAAACAAGTTAGAAAACAGTTTCACATAGAAGCTGAGTTGAACTAAACAAAACTCTGGTAAAACTACTGAAGTCTAAAATACAAGCTATATACAGACTGGCAGGCCCAACTGTACTGTTTACTCCCAGAGAACAAATAATAGCATTTGTCTAGAATAGGATAAAAGAGTATTCTAGGTATTACCAAGAAACTGGCTGTGTGCCAAAGGATCCCACTTTTTGCTTCAGAACCTCCAAGTCCAGCATCCCTTCATATGGGAGTTTATTACAAGGCATTCTGACATATACATAACGTTGCTTTGTTTCTACTGTAGTAATTAATTACAAAGTGTCTTAGCATTAGATAACAAATTTAAAAATAAAAAAACCTAAAATATCTCCAGATACTGAAGTATCTACATTAATACATGTATTGAGACTTGCAAATCTAGTCTGGAGTTAAAATACGTTAAGAATTATTCTGTTCACTTGACACAACCAAAAGGTTGATACAAATGAAGACACAGAGAGAGCCATGACCTTATGTCATCTACTGCAATTCTGTCCTGGCATATGGGTAAATTCTTTCATATCCCATTAGTGCATCTCCACCCAAGCTATCAGGACTGAAATCTACATTTATTTGCTTTATTTTGTAGTTTGGGAGCAACTTAACATACCTCTGTATTTGAATAATAGGTATTCCACAATGACCGTAATGACTCCTGTCCTCCAATATCCCACATAAGGAAATGGGTATTTTTTACTACTATTTCTTCAACATTGCTTCCTATGGTTGGAGATGTGTGGACCACTTCATTCATTAAACTAAGGGAAATAACATCACACCACAAAAACTATTTAGCAAAGTCTTGAAACTTCCTGATGTATCAATTGTATATTGTGACAAGTTTGTTATAACAAAAGTAATTTTTTTTCTGTTTCCTTAAAGCAATTATTTAAAAGTCATTTTCATCTAAATTTTTATTAAAGATAAGCTATACAAAAGACATATTTTGTGTGAACAATTTATTCAATTTGGATGCATTTTATGAGCTATAATCAACAAATGAAGAGTCTCCCCTTTATCTACATTTGTAGCAGAACATGATGTAGATAGGGATAAAGATGCATACAACTATAAACTAACATCCAGTACAGAAAAGCGAAGCTTAAATCTGACTAACACTTTGTTAATATTAGTAGCCATCTAAAAAAAAGTATGCCTTTCAAAACAAAAGTCGCCATCATCTAACAGGTCACCACCAATACAGACAGTATTTTTAATCTTACTGGAATAATCTGGAGATATAGTTGTCAAAACACCTGGAAAACGTAAAGGTTGTCTGATTTCACAATAGCTTCTATAAGAAATTCTGTATCTGAAGCTGAAATTATCTCAGTACCATCTTTAAAACAATGGTTTGTTTTGTCAATGTAGTGTACAGAAAAAAGGTTTGGGGGAAATATTCTTTATTTCCTTCTATCTAAATTTATATACCACCTCCATCATTGTAGTAATTGTACACCTTCCAAGTTTTTATGTATTTATCCTATATACTCTTGTGAGATAGGGAAGAGTTTGTTTTGTTTTTAAATACAGTGACATCTCCAGACCTATAGCCAATTATTGCAGGAGTCAAGGCAGCATGATGAAATATTATTCTGAAGGAACTACTGGGTCCACCAGTGTCATACCTTTGACCGGGCACAAGCTTTGTCCTTTTGGAAATAATGGTCTGTATATGGGTTTTACAAACCAACTAAAAATAAATGTAGATATCAATTTTAAAGTAAGTTTCTTTTTGGAAGCTTTCACCAATAGGTGAAAGGATTTCAGCATTCATCAATAACCAGAGGTCTCAGTTGAAGAAGGATTACTGATTCATTCTTTGTCCTTGAGAGTACTCTGTGCTGAGTATCTGATTAACACGAAGCTCAGCTCTAAACATTTCAATACCTGTATCTTTTTTATTATTATACATACAAAACTTACATATTATTGAATGATAAATACCTTCCATGGACAAGTTAGGCTCTGGGTTCCCCAGTATTTTCAGGCAGGACCCATAAATTAATTGTGAATGAAAGTATCAAAGAAACAGAAGTTTTAAATAGCTCATATACTTACAACTGATAAAGAATGGTGGTCTTTCCTGCATTGTCAAGTCCCACTATTATTACTTTGTGTTCTGCACAAAAAAACAAAAGTAAACTGTTGTGAGCAGCCAAAGATAGCATCAGCCAACCATTAACCACTTTTCTGATATAAAGAAGACAAGACTGCCTTGCCTGTCTTAGGTCAACAGCATGCACAGAGTATAGAAATTCCAGACTAAAAACCCACAAACCAGTATCTTCTCCAGAAAGTTATTATACTTACAAACGACATAACTAAGTTTTATTTTGAAGGAATGAAAAACAACAAATTGTTTCACGCAAAAGAGTAGCATTAATACAAAATTAAGTTTGAGAAATAAAGCACTCAGTCATAAGAACATGAAGACTGCAGGTTGACTGTGCAACCTTAGATCTGCTAGCATACTTCTGACTTACATGTTTTTAGGTATGTTCAGATAGCATGAAAATGATTAGAATATTACTCCTGAGGAAATTCTGCACACAATATTTTAAAATTCTGCAAACTTTATTTGTCAATAAAATGGCAGTGGGGAGTACAGGCGACTGGTTGCACAGAGGTAGGAGATCACCTTGCAGCCCCTCCCTTGGGACGCAGACCTCTGGGGCAGGTCCGGCCCTTGCGCTGTGTCAGGGTTGGTTGCAGCCTCAATGCTGAGTCTATCTCTGGGAGGCAGGGGGACTGGCAAGGTGATCTCCTACTTCCGTGCAGCCAGTGGCCTGTACTTCCCCTTGCCATGCTGGCACCTCCACATTTATTGACAAATAAAATTTGCAAAATTTTAAAAATAGTGTGCAGAATTTTTATTTTTTTGGCAGAGAATTCCCTCAAGTGTAGGTGAAGTAACTCACCAGGGTTAGCAGCCCTCGGCCAGGCATACCAGGTGTGGGCAGGCAGGTTCTGCCCAGCAGGATCCAAGTGTGGAGAGGCTTAGTGTGGGGGATCCAGGTGTGGGGTGAAAGGGTTCTGTGTGGGGCAATCTGGGTGAGAGTGGCTCAATGGGGAGTCCAGTGTGTGTGTGTGTGTGTGGGGGGGGTGGATCTGGATGCACAGGGGTTCACTCGGGTGGTTCCAGGTGCAGGGGCAATGGGATTCTGCAGGAGGGTCCTGGTGAAGGTGGCTGGGACTCAGTAAGGGGGGGCTCTGGGTGCTGGGGGTAGGTAAGGTGGGGCTCCAGGTGCAGCTCGTTGGGGCTTGGTGGGGTGGAGGTCCAGGGGCTCCTCAGGGTGATCCAGGTGCATAGGAGATGGGGCAGTCTGAGTGCAGGAGTGGGGTCCAAGTGCCTGGGGGGAGGGAGGGGGAGGAGGCTTGGCAGGGGTCTGGATGCAGGAGGGGGGTGAGGCTCAGTGAAGAAGTCGGAGTATGGGAGGATCTGGATGCACAGGGGTTGGGCAAACAGGGGAGCATCTCCCCATACAGTGACCCCCTGCCCTCATAGCTGAGTAGCATGGGGGTGGGGGGTATAGAACCAGGGGATGTTTTCAGAGTGGCGTAGCATTTAAATAGACAGTTAAGTTGACATAGTGACAGTGTAGACATTGCATTGCTTATGCTGACTTAACTGGCCTCTAGGTGTCCCACAATGCTCCAGTGTGACTGCTCTGGTCACTGTTCTCAACTCTGCTGCCCAGCAGCCACATACACAAGAAACAGCCCCTCCCCTGTTCAAGGACTGGGAACATTTGAATTTCCATTTCCTGTTTGTTCAGTATGGCTCCATGCTCCAACTGCACTCCTTCCTGCAGTACACAGGATCTGGTAAATCTCCTGGATCTGTGAGGAGAAGAGGCTGTCCAGACACAGCTCAGATCAAATCATAGAAATGTGGACATCTATGATCTCTCAGAGCATGGGGCAGAAGGGCTACCAGAGGGACCACCATTGTGCCAAGTGAAAGCGAAGGAGCTGTATCAGGCTTATCAGAAGGCATGGGGGGCAAACAGTCACTGCTGCTTTTACAAGAAGTTGCATGCTATACTCTGTGGCAAGCCCACCATGAGCCCCAAGAGCTGCAGGGATACCTCAGAGTCAGAGCCCTGGGCCATTGCAGGAAACATTGAGGAGGCAGTGTTGAATGGGGAAAAGGAGGAGGAGAGTGGGAGACAGGCAAGTGGGTGATCCAGTGTCCCAGAGAGCCAGGAGCTGTTTGTAACCCCAGAGCAGTCTAGCCAGTCACAGCAATGCATGTGGTTGAGTGTGATGCTGGGTAAGAAACCTCTGGTGAGTATGCACTTGGCATTAATATTGTGGAGCCACACATCCTTATGTTATTTTTAATTAAATAACCAGCAGAAGTAAAGTAGCTATCTGCTTCTCATTGCCTGGACAACCTAGTAGAGGATGCCCTGTGAAACACATTGTTTATGTACACAGCAATATCCCAGAAATTTTCATGAAGGTAGTCTGCAATCCTTTGTAGGTTTCTGAGGACGGCTACTTTATTTCTTCCACCGTGGTAGGACATTTTCCCTTGCCCCCTCCAGTATTTTGGCAGGCATCATTGTAGCACACAACATAGCAGCATAAGGACCCAGTCTGTGGCTGGATGCATGCAGCAGCTGTTTCCTTGCTGCTGTGTTACCCTCAGGAGCATTAAATCAGCTAGGGTGACTTATGGGAGATGGTGATAGTATTCATTTCAATTGCTTAAACCACAACCACCAGTGCCTGTGTGCTCTCTCTTGTAATTTTTTACCCCTTCGCCCACAACCAGACGGGCTCTGGAACCTGGGTGCACCACAAGGGGGGGGGGGGAAGAAGTGAGAGAGAGAGAGAGAGCCTGGCTGCTCACTGTATCACATGGCCATAGTTTGGGTAGCAGAGCTCCGTGTTTCCCTCACAAACTGCAAACTGGAGTGTTGGGCAGTGGCAGTGGCAGCAGCAGCTACAGGTTGTGTGTATGTGGTAGCTATAGTACTGCAAGGGAACCCCACATCCACAGCGGGACTTGTAGTTTGTGAGGGGGAACGGCAGTCCCCGACCTCCACCCATGTTATCAAGGAGATGTGCCATGACCTCTTGGCCACCAGGGTCCCACCCCGGGTTGTCCCCCACCTTCTGCAGACATGCTGGTACCACTGGCCCAGGAGAGTGACTTTTGTATAACAAGTCTGCACTGTACAGGGGGTCTGCACTGACAATGGTTCCTTTGTGCTTTGCATGTTTTACAGCTGAAAGTGGGGCCTTCATCTCTTCTTCCATCATGACAGAGCAGCTCTCCCAGATAAGACGAAAGCGAAAGAAAACACACAATGACATGTTTAATGAGATAATGAACACCTCTGAGACAGTGGACACCAATCAGAGAGTGTGGAGGATTGCTCTCACAGAATAAATGGACATAGACCTCATGAACAGGATAAAAGCCCAGAAGAATGACCGTGGGATGCCGCAGGAGACGCTGGGGATTCTGAAGGAACAGACTGACATGTTGAGATGCCTGGTTGACCTTCAGCACAGATATTTTGAAGCTCAACTCCCTCTAGAGCAGTGGTTCTTAACCTTTCCAAACTACTGTACCCCTGAAGCCTGAGTCCCACCCCCACGGGGCTGAAGCATGTGACTTAGTTTCATGGCGCCCCTGTGGCTCCAGGCAATTGCCTTTCTTGCCACCCCCAATACCAGCTCTGCACTTGCGACCCCTCTAAACCCCCAGGTTAAGAAACACTGCTCTAGAGCCTCTGGAGAAAGGCATTCCCACATTGCCATACTCCCTCTTTCCTACTCACACACCTTCCACTAGGCATGGGGGCCACTGCAACATCCTTTCCACTCAACCCAGGTGAGGCTGCACAGAATCACAACCGCATGTACAGTGATGTGTGACAGGCAAGGCCGCTGTGTTTTTGAACAGAAGATGAATGTGCTTTGCCCCTGCCAATTGTATTTCCCTGTATTTCCAAAGTTTAATTGTGGGTCACATAATTTTGTTTATATATCTGTGTGCAATAAAAGTCCATTTCTTAAAAATGAATAATCTTTATTAATTCAAAGCAGGGGGGAGAGGGAGAAACTGAGGCACTGGGGGCAGGGGATATGAACAAGTTCACACAGAGCCAGACGTGTGGATACAATGCCGGAGTCCTGGCTCCCATCCTCTCCATGCTCTAAGCAGTAGCTCACACTCCCGTCACTCAGCAGCCACTGTGGTGGCCCCTGTGAGGGATGAGTTGGTGGGTTGCAGCCCATTCCTCAGGCATCAAGTAAACACCCCCTCACCAGCAGTTTCTTTGGAGGGGCCAGGGGCTGAATGGAGTGTGGGGTTGTCTCCCCAGCAGTTGGTTGGGAGGCAGCTCCAGTGGTTGCAGCGGGTGGGTGCTGGGGGTCATTGTCAGTAAAGCCTTGCACAGATACAAAAATGTGGATCTTCATCCGACCCACATCTGCAAGAATCAATTTATATCCAACCCGCCACCCGCAGTCTATATTTTCTATGGCATCTGCACCTGCACAGCACATGCAGCCCTGAGCCCCTGCCACCAACCAGCGGATGGGCGGCCAGCCCCCACCCCAGATCTCAAAGGCAGGGAAGCAGCCATATAGGCTATGAACCGCAGACGGCTACTTCCCACCTTTCAGATCAATATCTGATTCACCATCCACAAAAAAAGGGTCCACGGATGTGGATATCCACAGATTTGCAGGGCTCTAATTATCAGAGGAAAGCAAGTATTTTCAAGGTTATCTTACTACACACACAGCAGTCACAGCAAGGTTCATACTACTGGCCAGCACAACACAGAAAAGCAACACACATCACTGTAGGTCATTAATAAAAAAGGTTTTCAAAGCCTCCCTCAGACACATTGCTCTACACCAGCATTTCTCAATTAAATTTTCCCGCGGAACCCTTTAGGCTCCGCGGGGAAATTACACTCATACTCGATACCCTCCGCCAAAAAATCCAGGACATCTTCCCTTTTTCGGCGGCGCAGAGAACAGCTGCTCTCGGAACCCTAACAGTGTTCCCGCGGAACCCCAGGGTTCCACGGAACACCAATTGAGAAACACTGCTCTACACTGAGCTCTTCTTATAGCCCAGATAACTGGTGGCTCAAAATGAACAGACAGCCTATCCACCTCCCCACCCTATCCCTCTGGAATCTTCTCCCCCTTTGCTCCACAGATATTATGAAACACACAGCAGGCAGCTATAACCATGTAGATATTTTTTTCCACTGATATTAACCCAGTGAACAAACTGCACCAGCGACCCTTCAAGCAGCCAAAGGCACATTCAACAGATATTTGGCACCTGGTGAGACTATTGTTGAAGTGCTTCTTACTGCTGTCCAGGTGTCCGGCTTCATAAGCCATGGGAATAAGGGGTAGGTTGGCTCCCCCAGGATCACTATTAGCATTTCAACATCTCCACTGGTGATTTTGTGCTCGAGAAAGAAAGTCTCTGCAACCAGCTTTCTGAACAGGTCTGTATTCTTAAAGGCGTGCACTTCATGCATTTTCCCGCACCATCTCATGATGATATCAGTAAAACGTCCCTGGTGATCCACCAGAATTGCAACACCATAGAAAAGTATTCCTTTCTGTTTATGTACTCTGTGGCAACGTGGTCTAGTGCCAAGATAGGTATATGCGGGCCATCTATCGCTCCACCGCATTTAGTGAACCCCACTGCAGCAAAACCATCTAGTACCTCCTGTACTGCCCAGAGTCACTACTCTTCTTAGCCAAAAGCGATTAATGGCCCTGCATACTTGGATCACAGCAACCCCCACAGTGGATTTTCCAAAGCCAAACTGATTCCATACTGACTGGAAGCAATCTTGCATTGCAAGCATCCACACAGTGATCGCCGCTCACTTCTCCACTGTCAGAGCAGGTCTCATTTTAGTGTTGCAGCGCTGAAGGGCTGAGGAGAGCACCGCACACAGTTCCTGGAAAGTGGCCTTGCGCATATAAAGGTTCTGCAGCCACTGCACAATATCCCATACCTGCATAACAATGCAATCCCACCAGTCAGTGCTCGTTTCTCGGGACCAGAACTGGCGCTCCACCGGGTTCAGCTGCTGTGTGACTGCCAACAGCAACCATGAATTGTTTCGGTCAATGGCTTCCAGTAGTGCTACTTGAAGGACATTGCCATGTTCTACGTAGTGGGTTCTCTAGCTGCTTTGGAAATACTGTAGGATAAGATGTGTGGCATTTCCAGAGCTCACCCCAATAGTGCACAGCTGTGTGAGGTCCATGTTTCTCTAGAGATGGCATATGCAGAACTATGCCAAGCTTTTGAAAAAAGGCGTGAAATATTATGGGACGCAGATGAGATCAGGGAAGGGAGAAAAATGCATGATAGAACATTCAAGCCATGTTCCCAGTTCCCCCTGCGAGAATGTTTTGTTCCCAAGAGGCACTGCAAGCCCTTCCCAAACCCCCCTATGGTGAGTTACACTGTGGAAGTGCACTGCTCTCTGCATCAAAGCAAGCACTGCTAGCGAGGACATGCTCCACCGACACAATGAGCATGGTGTGGACATGCACAACCGACCTAATTACTGCAGTGGCTGTATGTCAACAACTTAAATTTGTAGTGTAGACATGCCCTTAGTTTCAATGAATGTCTCCTTGTTCTTCTATTATGAGCAGCAGAAAGGAGTTCCAGCTGCTTGGGTTTTCACCAAGCTAGCCTATGGTTGCTAATTTGAACGTTTGCATATTTTAGGAGAGAATAGTTCCTGAGAGAATTAAGTTAAACATCCTGTGCAAACTTTATATGCTATTTTCATTCACAATATTATCTAATTCAATGTCATAATCACTTCATTTCCTGTTTTTCCTAAATAAATGCTTGGTTTCTCTTACCTTTCAATAATAATGCAGTATTCTAAACTCTACCATAGTACAGTTCTCTATTAGTGACCATTGATATTTGACATTAAGCAATATATTGAAATGCACATTTTAATAAGTATACTAATTGGATAACATTTTGCTCAAATACATAGGAGAGAGGGTTGTTTCTTAAAATAAAAAGATTTGGGGGCACAATGCAGACCCAAATAGTTGTGAAAATTTAGGACCTACATAAAAGCGCTGTTAAAAATTATTTTATCAACTTAACGAACATGGAGGGAAGGAAAGAGGTGAAAAAACTGCACCAATAAAGTGTTTTTGGAAAAGGTTAGATGAGCCATACAGAGCAAACAGTTGTTTTGATTAGGTTTCACAGTTCATTTTTAACATCAAATGTAAGGTAGCTTAATGATCCAGTGGGTGAAATCCTAACCCCACTGTAGTCAAAGGGAGTTTTCACCAATTTCAATGGAGTCAGGATTTCACCCTAAGCCTTATACATATATGACTCAAAAATGGATACTGACATTAAGGGCAAGAACTACACTCTTCACTACAGCAGCTTATTAATATCTTGTAATTTTTATTTTCAACCAAGTCAAATAACCAAACAAGACTTGAAAAACAGTTTACTATGACCAATAAAAATAAATCAATCAACATAAGAACAGCCATACTGGGTCAGACCAATGGTCCATCTAGCCCAGTATCCTGTCTTCTGACAATGGCCAATGCTAAGTACTTCAGAGGGATTGGACTGAACAGGTAATCATCAAGTGATCGATTCCCTGTTGCCCATTCCCACCTTCTGGCAACATCAGAGACATGGAACTAGTTCACACTAGCTAAACGGAATCCCCAAAATCAAGGGACTTCACCCACATGTATACAAACTTAAGAGAATTTGTCTGCCAGCCATTTTATATTTGAAAGTGATGTTTTATGGGAGCTGGAAAGATCTTGGACAAAAAAAACTGAAGTAAATCCAACTCTAAATTCTTTGTGTGGTTTTAATTTTCATCACTTGGCAGAAGATAGCATACAGTATTTTTTTTTAAATGTCAGTAAAAGCATTGTTGACCATCTAGCATCACTATCACAACAGAATTTCTATGGATAAAAGAGGCATGCTGGCAACTTCATGGCTTGTGCTGCATAAATGAAAGTGAATAGATTTTCAGAACAAGTTATTCCCTTTCAGCTCTTTGATCTTGGCTTTAATAGATGGCTGTAAATACACAAGTAAACTCAGGACCTGCCTTGGTCAAATACTAATTTAACAGATTTTATCTAGATCTGCAAACTATGAACAAACCCTTATTATACAAAGACACAGACATTAAAAGTTTGACCCTTTCAATCTGACAGCCATTCAGCCAAGATTACACTATTTTAACAGCAGTTTCCCAGCTGATGCCAGTTTGGATGCACAGTTTCACAGAACAAGCTTTGGAAAGACAAGGGGACCCCGGCTAGCGAGACTCTGAGAGCCTCTGCTGTTTCAGTGATGAAAAATTAGGTTTGAAAAAATAGGGTGCGCTAGCCCACCTAGCCCCATGCACTCCCTCGACTGAACCCAAACTCCCACCTTCGATGCCAGCCCACAACCTCCCACCACCACAGATGCTTCCCCCCTTCAACGCCAGCCTACAACCTCTCGTCCCCCTACCCCAGTGCTCCCCCCTTCATTGCCAGCCTACGACCCGCACCGCCCCGGGCACCCCCCTCTTCAATGCCAGCCTACGACCCTCCACCACCAGGAGCCCTCCCGCCCTTTCAATGCCAGCCTGCGACTCCCTCACCGCGGGCGATGCTCCCTTCAATGCCAGCCTACGACCCCCGCATTCCAGGCACTCCCCTCCAACTCACACCAGTGACCCTCCCACCTGCTCCCTCACCCGGCGGGCGACCCTTCCCCTCACAGCCGCAACCCCAGGCCTCCCTCCCTCCCTCGCAGCCTCCCAACGGACCCGCGGCTCCCCAAGCCGGCAGAGCCTCGCCCGCGGAGGACGCCGCTCACCCTGGTTACAGAAGAAACTCCACAGCTTGGCAAACAGCAGGCCCATCGCTAGGCTCGGCCCAGCGGCTGCGAGGGGCCAGGCCCGTCCCGCGGCCGGACAACGTCGCACTCCGAGTGTCCCCACGACAAAGGAGCAAGGACAAGACCGGCCGGCTCCAGTGCTGAGCGGGGACGGGACAGACGCAAGCCAGTAGGTGGAGCCACCCTCTACCCCGCCAGTTCCCCGACCCTCTTCTTACGTCACGACGTGGCCATGCGTCAACGTCATTACGTATATGACCTCTCTTACGTAGACTGCTGGCGTCACTCTGGGGCTTAAGGCGGCGCTGCTGGTGGGTTGTGTTCTCAATGTCTTCTCACCCGCACGGTCCTAGTGCCTGGATCGTCCTCAACCTCAGCAGAGCCTCGGGGGACGCCGCCACTCCTAGTTCTCCCCCCCTTTAGGGTCAGTGGGGCTCCGCGGAGGGCTGGAGGAGGACAGCCGGCGGGCTCGGAGGCTGACCACCCCACCCGCAGCCCCAGCGGCTCCCATGGCGGCAGGGCAACAGCCGCTGCGCTCAGTTAGGCCCCGATTCAGCGAAGCGCTTTGGGGGGAGGGGGACCTGCCTGCCTGCCTGCAGCGGGAGGGGCTGGGAACGGGCTCGTGCGGGGGTCGCCTGCAGGAGGGGTTGGGACTTGGGAACGGGCTCGTGCCCCGGGCGGAGATAGAACCAACCTGGGGAGCGCGACTCGCGAGCCTCCCTCGCCCTCTAGTCTAGCAAAAGCTGCCTTCAGCTAGCAGAGCCCAGGGGAACTGGGCTGGGCTCCCGGGCTGCTGCTGGGCGCATGCACGCCCCGCTCCGCGCGCAGGCCGAGCCCGGGCAATGTGATTAGTGCTGATATTGAATCCGGGTTAACAAAACCCAGGGAGTTTTAAACCGTCTGGCAAAATCCCCTTCCTTTCAGAGGCTCGCTTTTTATTCAGAGCGTGTCCCCATTTCGCTAGTTCTCCAGCCCCAGAGACTACCTGCATTTCCCCTGTGAAACAAAGGCAGATTTGAACAAAAATCAGGCGTTTATTACGCGATAAAAAGCACGTGAAAGGACGCAAGCTGGTTTTGTTTGTTTTCGGTTCCTTGGTTGGCCAAATAAGGCAGTGCACTTTAGCGATCTACAGCAACTTCGAAAAAATCGTGTACAAAAAATACTACTTCCCCTTCATCTCAGGTAGCATGTACTGTCCCATAGCTTGCGAATAAGTGGGTATTTGGTCTGCGCCTGCAGTCCGTGCCTGAAAGGAAAGAGCGCTAAGGGTTACTGTCAGAGGCAAGGTTTTGCAGGAGGGGCTCCCTTAGATACACGAATACTCCTGTGATGAAGTCAGTTTCTGTTACTAGATAAGCCAATGCCATTAGGGTCGTTTTTCGAGCACAATGACCGAATTTTCTTACGGGGGCAAGGCCCGTTGGCCCAACTTGTGTTGGTGAATGACAAGCTTTCCAGCTTACAGAGCTCCTTCTTAGGTCTGTCTTCTCTGGTTCACCGGCCAGGCCTCTCTTCCATGGGCTGCCGACTGGCTGCTGCTCGTTCCTATTACTGGGCTTTTGAGTCACCTAAAAAAAGGTGGGGGGGGGCTGCTTGGGGAGTGCGCTAGGTAATGCTCCTGCCCACACGGGCGCCCTTGTCCCAGGGAAGCCAATGGAAGTAAACTATTCGCGGCTCTCTCTGCGGTGCCCACTCTCTCTGCACTCCGGTGATTGCAGTCGGCGGCACCCCCGCTGCAGGGCACGCTCTGGCTCGCGGAGCGGCGGGGGCAGGAAGGAACGGCCGGGCAGGCAAAATTCGCCTCTGCGCGAAAGTTAAGATGCCCGTTCCCTGCTTCTGCGCGCGCGCGCCTGTTGTTGGCGGAGGGGCGGGGGAGGGGCTGTGGTAAGTCAGCGAAGGGGCGGAGTTTTCTGTCGCCCTGCAGAAGAGGCGGCCCTGAGGGAGGCGGAGCGCGGAAGGTACTAAGGAGCGCGCGCGGCCGGCGGCTCGGCCATGCTGCTGTTGTCACTGGACACCGGACACGGGACGGGCACTTCCGCTCCCGAGTCCCCGGGCAGGCAGGCAGCGTTGGCGACTAGCGCGGAGCTGAGCAGCAGGAATCCCTCGTTGTCCCCGACACTGCGGTGGGGGACGGGGCCAGCGCGGTCGGGGGGGGAGCCTCCGCCTCTGGGTGGGGAGACGCGTCTCCTGCTCGGCCGCGAGCCGTCGCAGACGCCACAGCACCAGCACCCCCGGCGGACGTGCCGCGGCCTGGAGCCCAAAGGCTTCGCGCGCCCGGCTTCCAGTCCGGAGCTAGGGCATTGCTGCTGCTGCTGCTCTAGCGGGTCTAAGCAGAGCCTCTGCGGGGGCCGTGCGCGGGGCACGGTGCGGAGTAGGTGACCCCGGAGCCGCAGGGGGGTGGACGTGACCAAGACCCACCTCCGGAGTACGAGGCGGGGGGCGCTGTGTGCTGCAGTTCACTAGTTACCCGCAGCGCGGGCTGTGCTCCCCGGAGCCCTGGGTACCGGAAATCCCTGCTTCTGCCACTGGCACGGCAGCCTGGGCAGCGCTCGTGTGGGTGGGCGTGTCCCAGCCGCCCTCACACCTGGCTCGCAGTACCGCCCTGCGGCCCCCTGGGCGGGAGGAGCTGTCTGCAGCTGCCCCGGACACCCCTTGCTCGCTGGGCTTTTCAGAGGTGGTTAGGCACTTGGAGGCAGACAAGTGCCTAGTGGGGTTTTCAAAAACACCTGGGCATCCTCCCCACCCGCCCCTTGATTTAAAAGCGAGTTGGGCACCAAGGCTCTTCTGAAAATTCCCCTTGGTGCCTGTCTGCATCTTCAGGTGCCTAAATACTTTTGAAAACCTGGCCATTGAACAAATAGCCTGTAAGGGACTACAGAAATAAAATATAAAATCTATGTAACTAGCTGCATAGGAGGCAATACAAACACTTCTAGCTTGTCACATAGCTGAGCAGTTTCACTACAGCTGCTCGTTCTGATGGGAATTAAGTAAACTCCTGATTACTATTTTGGCCTCTTTTCAGAGGCCGTTCACATGATCCATACCTGCATTTTTAATATGGGAATAAAAGCAAACTATTTTGTCAATGAAATATCAATGAAATACTATATTTAAATATAAATTGGATCAGATTTATTTCTATGGAAAAAGAGTCTAGACGCTTTAGGTCACTTATACCATGGAAATAGTCATGTCAATATCTTTACAAAGTGGTCATACAGTAACACTATTAAGTAGAGGCCTGATTTCTACAAGTAATGTTATTTTATAATTTACTTCATAATTGCAGATTGTTTTTAAATTGGTGTGTATTTTGAGAATCTTAAGTGTTTTTTAAAAGAAGTTTATCCATCATGTTTCAAAATTGAAACATCACCTATCTTTTTACTAACTGTAGGCATTCTGAAACACTAGCCTGAAGATGAGATAACGTAGCAGTTCCTAAGATATTAACGCTAAAATTTGATGACACTTTAAATGGCAGCATTAACTTAAGTGCTGATTAAATTTGTTAGAAACATCAAAGCAATGTGCTTATTGGGCCATAGCGCTAGATACAGGTACAAGGTGCAGTGAGGCAGCTCATTCCTTTCAGTGATTGCTAAAGTGGAGAATGAGCAATTCAACTCCTCTCCGCCCCCCACCAAATCTAGAGTCTCTTCTGTCCAAGTCCAAAGAGAGAGATCACCTTTCTAGTATCAAAAGCCTCAACTGCTTCCTTGACAAAACAAAAACCCAAGACATCTCGGATGCTTTCCTAAAGTGCCAAAAGTCCCAAGCATCCCTTTCTCAGTTGCCCAAACCTCCAGCTTTCCCCTGACAACTACAGTGCAGTTATTCATTGTTTTAAGTGTTGTGTAGTACACTGGAATTTTTAAATTTGAGGAAAGTTGAATTATAAATAAATATATTAAACACATGCTATGATGATTGGATTGGACTTTGGGTAGGGAGGGGAGAATGTTGCAGAGGATCTCTGACGCATAATTTAGGGCAAATGTGCTGTATAGGAAAGTGGGAGGTAGAATTTCTAGTTGGCATTTGGGCAAACCCCTTTGAAAAGAAAATGTGAAAAATATCAATAACAGTTATTTAGCATCTACTGCACTATGCCAGATACATAGTTGTATATGATTATGTGCATTTATTTGCATTGAGAAGACATTTAATACTTGGTTCAGAAAGAATCAAAGATCACACAATGTTGATACCTTAAAACTGTTCACTATGAAGCCCTCCCCATTCCTACCCACAAATTAAAGGATGTATCTTTATCTTTGTAGTTCTGTTAAAACAATTTACATGAATTTGAAGATTTATTGATCTCTACTCCCTTTATGGTGACAAGCAATTTAGGTCAAGTCTACACTACAGAGTTACGAAGACCTGACTTTGTAAGTGTCTACACTACAGTGTTGTTTCCGCTGCTATAAGTCCTCCACTACAGAGATCTAATAATGCCCACCTCCACGAGAGGTGTAGCACTTAGGTCGATGTAGTTAGTGCAACACGGTGGCTATCAGCTCTGCATGGGCTCTCAGTGCTGGGCAGCTGGGAGCCAGGGCTGTCAGCTCCCCATGCTGCCCCACTTAAGTCAGTGCAAGCGCTCCTGGTATGGACGTGCACCACTGGCAGAAGGAGGGTAGTGTGGACATGAAATCTGCAGTAATTTCTGTAGTGTCTGTACGTCAACTTAATACAGGTTGACTAATTGTGTAGTCTAGACCAGGCCTTAGTAATGGAATAATCAGTTTGTTAGAATTAAGTCTTTGTCTAAAGTGCAAATTGCTAATTATGTTAATTAACCTATGGTACAATACAATTAGCAGTTGCACTGTAGGTGTGTCCTGAGATATATTTGCAATTTTGAATAAAAGTACAATAGCACCATCTATCCAGTACAAACACCATCATAACTCAGAACGTAAGGGTACAGCTAGTAAAAAGTTGCATTGGGTTTTAGTAACGTATGCAACTCCATTCACTTTACTGTGAGCTGTAATACTTTAAAAAAAAAAAAAAAGTGTTTTGAAAAATCTTTCACTGTTGTGATGAAATATTCACATTGGTGAGAAACCTAGAAGAGTTAATGTCTTGGCTCACGATACACTTAATTATCTGCTTCATAATGTCACATATTTTCTTATGGTACTATTGAATAGCTATGATACACAACAGAACCTGAATTTTTTTGTAACCCTGTTCATTTTGCTGTTTAATTATAAATTGTGTAAATTAAATATCTTTAATAAATAAAACATTAATTTGTTTATTGCTGTTGTTTACCAGGAAGGCTATTGCACTATAAAGGAAAATGTCTTTTTTTCCAAAAATAATATTGCAACCAGAAGTTGAAGAATACCTTGGGAACGTGTTTAGAAATAAAGAGGTATGTGATAAAGGTAACTCGACCAGTCATCAGCCTGTGCAAACAAATTTGCCTTTCCCTGGTTGAATGCGGAATTGTGCAACCATTAATGTTCTTTCTTTATTTTTTGTATGAAGTTACTGATAAATGCCTCCCAAAATAAAAGTGTATCTTTAGTATTTAGAGTTAGACAGTGCTTTACAGCAAAGGGCTCTGATCCTGTAATGAGCTGCATGCAGAGCCTCATTGACTTCAATGGCCCTGTGTGGATTCAGCTGTCTGACTGCACACTGTTCATTGCAGGATTGGGGCTTAGGATAGTTAATTCCATCTAGAAGTTATAAGGGCTAATCTAACATCTGATTTGTAAAAGTATGCATATATGTATAATATTTTTTAAACTTATTGGGACTGTTAATAAATTGAATATTAAAATACTGTACATTATATTTAGCCATTGAGATGTAAACTGAGACTTCATTCTGGCATTTCAGTGAGCACAGAGAGTTAAAAATTTGAGAAAGTAATATTTTTTATTATCAAAATAGGATTTTTAGAACTAAAGAATCTGAACAGTTTTGTATTTCAAACACCTTATGCTTTCTTCATTTATGATGTATTTTCTCACTGGTAATATTTAGGGTTTGTTTGGGGTTTTTTAAGAGTACTTATAAAGGAAAAATTGATTTGTGTTTTGAATGTGTGTTCTTTTAAGATAAAGAAGGCCTGACAGAATTTCTTTAAAAAGAGGATGCATGTATTGTTTTTTTTTTTTAACCCTTTGAATTATCAAGATCAAGTGTGATCTTCCCTATTTTTTCTTGTCAATTCCTTGGAAGAGTCATGGAAGTTAAATGGGAGCTCTCAGCCCTTCTTTGAAGCAGAAGGAATATTAATAGTTAACAAAAAACAAGAAGTGGGGACTGGTAAACAGCCTGACTAAAAATCCCTTCCTGTATCAGATTAATAAATTCCAAGAAAACTCACCTTGTGGTATCATAATCCTACTAACTCTACAGTCTTCCTTAAAGTTTTCCAAGAACAATCAAAAAAAGAAAAAGCCCTATCACCTCCCACAGAGTAGGCAAACGTACCTGACTTTCTATTGGGGAAAAAAAAAGTAGAAATAAAATCTTTCAAACCTTCTTCATCTATCATACAAACTCATCACAATTTTGAGTTGCAGTCCACTTTTTTTGTCTCCTTAGATCTGTTCCTTTGTACAGCAAGCTAGGAACACCACTTAATAGAAAATAGAGCAATATCAAATCAAGTGGAGATTAATTCTATTGCCTGTTCCAGTATCAGTTTGTTTAGAATACTCTTGCTCAGTAGACTGGACTTTCAGCAGCCAAACTCTGCCCTCAAGTGTGCATATGTGATTCTCAATGAAGTCAGTGGGAGCTGCACATGTATCTGAGGGTCTATTACATGACATTCAGAGACTAATGGTTGATTTAAACTTTTTTACTACAATAAGGACTTACTCCATGAAGCTGTTTATTACTGATTTATTTTTTTTTTCTTTAGCTTGTAACTGCTTTAGGCACGCCAGAAGCAGAGAGAAAATATGAATCTTTGTTAAATTATCTATCTCATCCTCCAGCTTTCACAACTGTTAGAGTTAACACTCATTTGGCTTCAGTGAAACATGTGAAAAATCTGCTGTTTGAAGAGATCCACAAGGTTTGTGCAATTTTATGTCCTGGTTATTACTAAAGATAACTACAAGATTTCTGGTTTTGTAGCTGATTGCAAAAGCCTTTTAAATAATGGAAACAACTCCTAAACTTGATGGGTGTTTCTACTCTCAGCTTGGTGCAGGGAAGAAAATCCTATTAGCACTTTCAGAGTCAAATGGAAACATAGGTAGAGTCCGTGAGTTAAGTCCCCACTAGTTGATATCTGATACATCAAAGGAAGCAAACAAATACACATAATTTAGTGTCTCAGACCAAATGTGTTGCCATCAACAGAAGAAAAGACACCTATTTTTGCAAAGTTGTAAAGAACTTGAGTTTTATAGTAGATAGTTAAGGTCTAATAAAAGTACAAACGATTGATTCAGAGAAACATTGTTTTTCCCATTGCGTTTCAGAAACATGCACTTTCCCTCAGAAATTTTAAATCCATAAATAGGACCATGTAATTCTTGTTGATTATTTTTATTACAGTAGCACCTGTAGACCCTAATCAGGATTTGGACCCTGTTGTGCTAAGTGCTGTACAAACATAGGAGAAAGAGACTACAATCTAGACAAGATAACAGAAATAAAAACTATTAGTCTGAGAAGATATACTCAACAAGTATAGAACTTGCTTTTAATAAAAAATTGCAACATCAGCTCATTTTTGTCATGTCCTATTTTAGAGCGTGTGAAATTGAAATAAACAGTGTCCAAATAACTTGAGCGATGCCCTGCTTGCTGGTGTTACTTGTTAGAAAATACTTTGTCATTTAGTTTATTATTTTTTTTAGTTCTGTTTATTTTATGACTGTATTTATCTGACAGAGGTAATTATTTGTAAGCCATAAGGTTAAAAAATAAGATGTTTTGAAATCCTACCATATATCTTCAGTCTTTCTGAGAAAGTCTGGTTCTTCTATAAATAAATTATTAATATTGTTGATTGTATAGACAGCAGCTGCATGACAGGAGCCAAGACATTTCTGTAATGCAAAAGCAGTTGACACTACTCTAACTATTTTTTGGGAGGGTAATGAATTATGCATGTTTTATCATACAACTCATTCTAGGAATCTGGAACTGGTATTTTAGTAGAATTTTATGCTTTGTGAGCGAAAATGCTTTGCTAAAAACAGGTACAGCTAGCTTCTCCATGACAGTAAACATCATTTTAATTCTAATTATACTCCAAAAAGAAGCTACATAACATTAATGCCTGTTTTAACATCACAAAACATCACAAAACATACAGATTGGTTTAGAAGGAGAAAATGCCTCTTCATAAGATGTTCACTGATTTCCAGTTATTTGGGATGTGTGGAAAGACACTGCTTATGAAAGTCTAGGAACAGTTTCAAAATGGCAACTCCCCAACTCAGGGCCTTTTCAAATGAAATATGAAATCAGGTCCCTAGCATGCATCACAGCTTCTCACATCTCTCTCAGTTGAAATGACCCAATAAAAATGAGCATCCTTTGAGATGTCAAATAGGGAAGATCTGCACATGACTACATTGAGCAAATCTAATCTGAGCCTTTCTTTGGCTTTTATTAGTGATAGTGTGTCTGGCTGTCTGTAGCATGGCCTTGGCTTCTTGTTCCAGAGAAAAGAAAAAGTAAGTTCCAAGAGCATATGAATGTCCAGGACCCACTCCTGTGCTCTGAAGTGAATCGTGTCAATAATTCCTGTTGTGGCCTTGACATTTCTGAATGTACTAGTTTATCTCTGTGTTTTAGCTTCAGTGTTTATAATATACAGCATTTCCTAACATAGCATTTCCCAACTTCTCATCACTTAAAGAGACTCCTTTACCATTTGCAGATATAAAGTGTGAACTGAAAAATAATTGGTTCCAAGTACAATAAAGTACTTCAAAAATCATCTATTAATTAGTGTTCACTAAGTGTCCTTTTATTTATTTATTTTTAAATTCAACAGCAATTTAAAGGTCTTAGTGTTCCAGTTCTTCAGCATCCAAAACTCCAGGACATCTTACTTATTCCTGTCATTGGACCCAGGTTTGTAATTTTCAGACTTTAACAGCTAATTTGTGTTACTGAGTTTCATGATAGGTTTTATGTTACCCATTTTTGATAACTTGTCCACAATTGTTTGTTAAGCCAAAATATGCAGTACTCGTCCTAGACGACATGCATTTTTCTAAGAACGGCCATACTGAGTCAGATCAATGGTCCATCTAAGCTAGTATCCTGTCTTCCAACAGTGGCCAATGCCAGGTGTTACAGAGGGAATGAACAGAATAGGTAATCAAGTGATCCATCCCCTATTGCCCATTCCCAACTTCTGGGGAACAGAGGTTAGGGACATTTCAGAGCATGGTTTTGCATCCCTGTCTATCCTGGCTAATAGCCATTGAGGGACCTATCCTCCATGAACTTACCTAATTCTTGTTAAAACCCTGTTATACTCTTGGCCTCCACAACATCCCCTGGCAATGAGTTCCACAGGTGGACTGTGCGTTGTGTAAAGAAATACTTCTTTTTGTTTGTTTTAAACCTGCTGCCTGTTAATTTTATTTGGTGACCCACCCCCCTTAGTTCTTGTGTTATAAGGAGTAAATGACACTTCCATATTTACTTTATCCACACCAGTCATGAGTTTATAGACCTCTATCATATCCTCCCTTAGTCATCTCTTTTCCAAGCTGAAAAGATCCAGTTTTATTAATCTCTCCTCATATGGAAGCTTTTCCATACCCCTAATAATTTTTGTTGCCCTTTTTTGAGATGGAGCGACCAGATCTGCATGCAATATTCAAGAAGTAGGTGTACCATGGATTTATAAAGAGGCAATATGATATTTTCTGTCTTATTACCTATCCCTTTTCTAATGATTCCAAACATTCTGTTAGCTTTTTTGACTGCAACTGCACACTGATTGGATGTTTTCAGAGAACTATTCACATGGACTCCAAGATTTCTTTCTTGAATAGTAGCAGTTAATTTAGGCCCCATTATTATATATATATATATATATATATATATATATATATATATATATATAGTTGGGATTATGTTTTCTAATGTGTATTACTTTGCATTTATCAACATTGAATTTCATCTGCCATTTTGTTGCCCAGTCACCCAGTGAGATCCCTTTGTAACTCTTTACAGTCTGCTTTTGACTTAACTATCTTGAGTTGTTAGCTTTATATGATCTGCAAATTTTGCCACCTCACTATTTACCCCCTTTTCCAGATCATTTATAAATATGTTGAACAGTACTGATCCCAGTACAGACCCCTGGGGGACACCACTTTTCACCTCTCTCCATTCTGAAAACTGACCATTTATTCCTACCCTTTGTTTCCTACCTTTTAACCAGTTACTGATTCATGAGAGTACCTTCCCACTTATCCTATGACAACTTACTTTGCTTAAAAGCCTTTGGTGAGGGACCTTGTTAAAGGCTTTCTGTAAACCCAAGTACACTATATCCACTGGATCACCCTTGTCCATATGCTTGTTGAGTCCCTCAAAAAAATCTAGTAGATTGATGAGACATAATTGCCCTTTACAAAATCCATGTAGACTCTTCCCCAACACTTTATGTTTGTTTATGTGTCTGACAATGATCTTTAAAAATATAACAAAATCCTGAGGGAGTTTGAAAAACCATAAACTTTTCTTTCTCCTTTTATGATAACAGACGTCATATTACTTTCTCCCTGCAGCAATTGCCCTGTGGCAAAGTATGTAAGGAGGGTGTAGATTATCTCTGCTGAAGAACTAGAGACTATTTGGCTGGACTATAAGCTGGGGATGCATCAGTTGAAAGTGACAGAGGAAGAGAAGGACCTGGGTGTATTGGTTGATCACGGGATGCCTATGAGCCGCCAATGTGATGTGGCCGTGAAAAAAAGCTAATGCGGTCCTAGGATGCATCAGGCGAGATATTTCCAGTAAAGATAGGGAGGTGTTAGTACCGTTATACAAGGCGTTGGTTGGACCTCATCTGGAATACTGTGTGCAGTTCTGGTCTCCCATGTTTAAGAAAGATGAACTCAAACTGGAACAGGTGCAGAGAAGGGCTACTAGGATGATCCAAGATATGGAAAACCTGCCATATGAGGGGAGATTCAAAGAGCTTAGCTTGTTTTGCCTAACCAAAAGAAGGCTGTGGGGAGATATGATTGCGCTTTGTATATACATCAGAGGGATAAATACCAGAGAGGGAGAGGAGTTATTTAAGTTCAGCATCAATATGGACACGAACAAATGGATATAAACTGGACATCAGAAAGTTTAGACTTGAAATTAGATGAAGGTTTCTAACCATCAGGGGAGTGATGTTCTGGAAGAGCCTTTCAAGGGGAGCAGAGGGGTCAAGAAACCTAGGTGAGCCTGATAAATTTATGGAAGGGATGGTATGATGGGACAGTCTAGTTTGGCATTGACTGATCTTAGATTACTAGCAGTAAATATGCCCAATGGCCTGTGAAGGGATATTAGGTGAGGTGGTTTCTGAGTTACTACAGAGGATTGTTTCTTGGTGTCTGGCTGGTGAGTCTTGCGCACATGCTCAGGGTTTAACTGATATTTGGGGTCGGGAGGAAATTTTCCCCCAAAGTAGATTGGCATAAGCCCTGTGGGTTTTTCACCTTCCTCTGTAACATGGAGCACAGGTCACTTGCTGGTGGATTCTCTGTACCTTGAAGTCTTTAAATCATTATTACTTCAAATAACTCAATCTTAGTTTAGGGGTCTATTACAGGAATGGGTGGGTGAAGTTCTATGGCAGGCGTGTACAGGAGGTCAGACTAGATGATCATAGTGGTCCCTTCTGACCTTATAGTCTATGAGTCTTGGATTAGTGCACAATATTCCTCCATTAGAATATTTTCATGTACAAGACTCTCATGAGTGTATTTAGGGAAGGTAGCACAAATGATAATGTTGAACAGGAGTTCCAGGGTCACATTTATTTCCCTGTATTGAAGCCAAAGTATTCTTCACACTTAAAATTAGTTTTTTTATTTCTATTTTTCATTTAGACACCTTTAGTGTTGCCTTGTTTGTCCTGCTGGAATTTTTTCATTGCTTAATTTGACTTTACAGAAAGAGGGATAATCTAAATGATCTTTTTTATAATAAGGCTTCAGAATTACACACAATTGGATTACACAATTACACACACAAAATTTGAGTTTACCAAGGTTGTGTCAAGTGGGCTTGTAAACTAGAGAAGTGATAAACAATGCTAGTGTGTACAGATTGTACATTGTATTATTTTATTTGCTGTTTTTCTTTTACAATGTGGGACCGTGTTTTGTTGTTGTCCCGCACTACCTTAAATCCTTTTTTGCAGTATGAGTCTCTAAACAGTCCATTATTTGTACTTGTCCTGGGCAAGTCTGAGTCATTACCTTTCTTGTTACCAATCTAGTCAAAGTTGCTAACAGCAAAATTCCTTGTATCCTGTTAAAATGTTGGTTTTAATAAAGATATGTTGCAGTTATTAAATTTAAGAGATCACTCTTTGATCATGCTAGTTGAACTCTAAGTAGTTATTGGCAGAGAAAATAGAGAAGAATGGTTTTCATGTCAGTTAACGACTTGATTTTGTATATTGGTATCAGATTTGTGGTAGTAACAGTGTTGGGGCTGAATCTGCATTTTTCCAAGGATTGCCACTTGGTTTTATTCTTTACTTTTATCAGAACTGAAGTGCATCTTGTAAGTTTGATATGCAGTCAGTTCATATTTCTTCACCACCCTTTCTCAAACAACATGTATAAACTGAAGTTTTTTTCTGAAATAGACTGATGTCAGCAGATTTTTGTAATGACATTACACTTTGTATCCTCAGGAAGGATCTACAGAAACAATCATCTGAAGTCATTGTTGGAGCCCAGTGTGGAAATGCAGTGCTACGAGGAGCACATGTCTTTGTCCCAGGAATCAAATCTGCTTCAAAATGTAGGAGTTCTCTGATATATTCCAGTAGGATTTGGGCTGGGGGGAGGGGGCATCCAATCCAGTTGACATCTGGTATCTAGTTTTACTTTGTTTTTGTTTGTAAAACTTCCATGATTTTTCTTGTGCAATACCTCTAACAATATGCTGAGTGCTACCTCTCCTCTTCTGTACTGCTTTGAGTTCTCTCTCCTTTTTAGGGACTTCACTTTCCTAGCAGAAGGATAGTCTCTCATTGATATTTTTACATTCTCCTCCTTTTGACTTGAAAATGGTTTTAAAAAAAATGGGTTTTCAAGTGAGACATAACTTGACAAAATTAAAAAGAGAGATATTTTTGTAGACTTTCTAATAAGCAACAGTAGTTGCTATTAAATTTGATATTTACCCTCAGTACTGCCTAAGAAAAACACATCCAAGTTACTAACTTCCCACTCTAACCAGTGGGAAATCAAGGAGAGCATAATCAATACCTCTTTGTGATGAAGCACTGGCAAACAAAGACACATTGACTTCATGATATCTTAGAAACCTAAGAAAGTAAATGTAAAGGAGAAATGACATTTTTGGTTATTGGGTTTTTTTTTGCTTTCCGTGGATATTGAAATTGGTATGTTTGATGGTATAAAGCTCTAGTGTGGCAGACTGACAATATCCTGAAATATCCTGAATGTACTTTATTGAATTAAGTTAAACCTTATTGAATTAGGGTTAATACCTTTGGGATACATTATATTAGAAATGCAAATGTTTATGTACTATTGTGAGACTGTATGGAGCTTCTTTAGTAGGAAAACAACATTAATACAATTTCTGGAAGGTATAAGGAAGTTCAAAGGTCTTTCTGGAACAGGAAGTTCAAAGGTCTTTCTGGAACAACGTGTGTGAAATGGATAGCCTAGGAAGCACCTTGAGGTGAGGGGAATGCAAAATCTCCCTCTGAAGACAACCTTTTGAAGGAAAGGCCTGGGGAGAGAGACCCATTGTATACTAATTACCTGCTTCTGGAAACTCCAGATTAAAAACTCCTGCTCTGTATAAAAGTATGCTTGTTCTGAGCTAAAACTGTGATGGACCAAAAGGAAACCCTTAGGGTGGGGTGTTGAAAGATTGCTCTTGACAGAGCTCATGTTAGAGTTGAGATGAAATCTGGTAAGTTTATTAGCATGTGTGTTTTTAATATGTATTCTTTATAATGCTTTTTACCTTAAGCATAAAGTAGACTTCCTTAGAAAGAACTAGGTGATAATGTATACCTATAGCAAGCAGATTTAGGAAGATTGTCTTTGCTGCGAGTAATACAGTGAAGGCAGGGAACAGTTCAGCCTGGACATACCCTGGTCAGAAGGGACTGAGACATTGGTCTCCACACAAGAGCAGCAACAGCTGAGGTGTTGACAACCTGAAAATAGGTGTCCTGGTTGAACTACTAAACAGAAATACCAGTGCAGTTGCCCTGAACTGTGAGATCTAGTATTGACTACTATTGTTTCTTGGTGAGAAAAATCTTCACATGTAATTTCTGGAGATTCTTAAGTTTACCATGGGAACCCATGTGTCTCTCACTTCCAGTGCCAGTGAGCCAGAAGATCATCTCCTACATATGCTCTTGAACAGTGAGTGCTTAGTCTTCAGATGAATATTGAAATACTTTATGCTATTTTTTTTTCTTTGAAGGCGAAACTACTGTAATATAATTGTGTAAGCTTCACTTTGTTTTTATCATGGTAGTGACTATGGATGTGTTAACCACAGCTCTTTTTTTCCCATCTAAATGAAAGCAAATTTTGGCTCTGAATAAAAAAAGCACTTATACATATGCTTAAGTCCAGTCCTATTCTAAAAAGTACGTAAACTCATGCTTAGCTTTAAGAATGTGCTGAAGTCCCATTGACTTCATAGGAATGCTTTCCTGAATCTAGGCATTTATGAGAAGACAAGTAAATTGCTGCAACAAACACTTTTTGAAACTGATTTTATTTTGTACAGATCTCATAACTATTCAAAATACCCACTGGGTGAGCTAGTGATTTATCATCATTGCCATACATTAGAACACAACATCAAATAAAAGGGAAAAATACTTTGAATAGGACTTTAAAAAGACTGAGAGGAATTGCAGATAGGAAAGTGAAGTGGGAGAATATGCTACTAGCCGGAGGCCAGATACAACAAAACCCTGTATCTAGAAATTGCACTGAGCACAGATGGTTTTAACAAGACAAGAAGTGTAGTGCACAAGTGGGCACTTAATTACTGATCAAGTTATACAAATAAGGAGAAATCAGTGATCAAAGGTCTTTAAGCTTAATTTGACGAATCAATATTTAAGCTTTAGGTTAATGGGGAGCTAATATAACTGCCTAAATGGATAAGAAAACATGAATATTGCAACACGTAACTAAAAATTAAACATGCTGCTGCATTTTAAAGAGACAGACAACAAGGAAAAAAACTTTTGGCTTTACAAGTGACTTGAGTACAGACAATAAATTGACAGGAGATAAAGATAAATAATCCGCAAATGTTACAATTACTAGGTAGATGTTAGCAACGTGGAATGTAAGTGATTTGGGTATTATAGACATCTCAAGAAGAAAAATATCCAATGTAGAAGCTATTTCTGGCTACATAAATTGGTCACAAATATAATACAAATTTTAAAAGTTCTAAAAGCATGTCTCCATAATAAAATGGCTTTTATTTCAGATGCAGTTAATTCAGCCCTTTGAACATAGGAAAGAGATCTCTGAAACAATCCCCTAACCTTTTGAGGAGCTTTAAACAGCCAAGCTCATTCTTGGTTCAAGCTTAATGTTGCCTCTGCGGTTTTCCTTTAGTCCAGGCTTTGCAATAAAAAAAGCTCC
This sequence comes from Emydura macquarii macquarii, assembly GCF_026122565.2. Classification (NCBI taxonomy): domain Eukaryota; kingdom Metazoa; phylum Chordata; order Testudines; family Chelidae; genus Emydura; species Emydura macquarii. The sequence continues at coordinate 38,617,766 of NW_027132559.1, read as the reverse complement.
TAGCAAAGCATTTGGGGAGAAATCTCTAGCGGTGTTTTGAATAACAGTCTCTCAGAATAAAGCTTTACAAGTAGAGGCAAAGCTCAGCAAGTCTATATTTGGACCAGGCTTTCTTAGTGCTTTACTCCAAGCAGGCTTAACAGAATCTTCTGTACCAGAGACAAAACTGTTCTTCAAGCTCTTCTAGGCACCAGTGCAGCCAGATTCTTGAAGACAGTGAGACTGCTTGTGTTCTTAAGATTAGGCACATGCTTAAGTACCTTGCTCAACTAGGTTCTTAATACAGAGGTCACTTCTGTAATATTTTGTTAGTATATATAGGTATAGAATATATAGATAGAAAACAACAAAACAAATGAAAACTAAGGGGCACCTAAGCATCTGAATTTGTACCCTGGATAACTAATAACTCAAGGAAATTAGAGCGACCAGAGAGCCACATTTAAGAAATGAAATCTTATTCTCATCCATAGAGAGTATAAAATGTTTGACCTGTCCATGAAGAGACTTCTGTCAGACACTGAGAAATGTGGCAGCTGACCTTATTGGAAAAAGATGAATAAATATGATTATCACCTACATAAATGTGACAATACGATCATACAGTTTTCTAACATGTCACAAGAGAAAATATAAGGAATACAAAACACACACACACACATCCCCCCACTAAAATGATAAGAATCTAGTAAGTGTGTTCCACTCATAGAAATATGGGACACAAAAACAGCTCATAAACCAAGAGAGAACACACAGCAGAGCAGTGTTATCATTTGTATCAAAGCAACAGTTAGAGTAAAAACAGAATTGATGAAAAGCTGTTCAGCCTGTCTCTTAAAAGTTCATTAGACATCTTTAGTATTTCTAATTGGGTAGAGTTGTTGGCTCTAAACCTGAACATAGGGGTTTGATCAGATCATGTACATGGAGAAAATACAGGCCCTGATCCTGAACAGTGTGCTTCAGGAACATGTATGTTTGTGTTCTGAAGAAATAGACTCTTAAGAAGTTGGACAAATCTTATTCTCTTTGTTGGAGGATCAAAAGACAAAGTTTGAGGTAAAAATTGATTTGTAACTCAGCACCACTCCACACCTCCATCTAACTAGCCTTCTCCCCTCCCTAGTCACTCACTACTTAGCCCCACTACCCCACCTCCGATGATTTTCAGGCTAAACATTAGGAAATTCTTAAGAATAATTAGGCAATGGGAAAACCGTCAGATGCCTTTGTGGACCAGTCAACACTGAAGTACGTGGCCCAATAGGAGTCCCAGATGAGTTGGTCACTGTTCTCTTGCCACGTGTAAATTTTTTAATAAACTCTTTCTTTCCCTAGGTATGAAAGCTGGAGATGTGATCTCTGTGTACTCTGATATTGAAGGGAAGTGTAACAGAGGAGCCAAAGAATTTCTGGGACCCAAAGTTTTTATTGGCAATGGAATTTCTGAATTAAGTCGCAGTGAAATCTTCAGTTCAAGTGGTTCACTGAAGTAAGTCCATAGTAACTGAATGAGGATTAAGAAGCTGCACTTATTTCTTTTTTATGAAAAAAGTTAGCAATTTTAAAATATTCTATAATACCTGTAAATGCGGATTGTGGCTTTGAGTGAGACTGTACATTGGAGGCATGTGAGAAAGGACCTTGAGGCATTGGGAGCTTTCGGAAGAATTCTGGCTGATTGCAAAAATTCCTTCTGAGCTTCAGAGGAGTGCACACTACAACAGCTGCTCTATGACCCCTTGAAGCATGCATTTCCTCCACTTGATGAAGAAGAGCATCTTGAGACATTGACTCACCAATCTGGTGAGAAGGGCTTTAAATTAGGTTCAGAGGGGACAGGTGATAAAAGACCACAAGTAGGTATAAAAGAAGGTGACCTTAACAGAGGGCTGGAAGTTAGGAGGGAGGGTGGGAATGGAAGATTACAATTGGGTCATAGGAGTAACAAGAGGGAAAACAGTGGGGGAATCTGCTCAGCATTTTAGACATCTAGACACAAATGCAAGAACTACAGGGAATAAACAGGAAGAACTGGAAATCTTAGTACACAAGCAAAACTATGACATTGATGTCACAGAGACGTGGTGGGATATATCTCATGACTGGAATATGGGTACAGAGGGGTATAGCTTGTTCAAGAAAGACAGGCAGGGGAGAAAAGGGAGGAGGTGTTGTATTGTACCTATCAAGAATTGCATACACTTGTTCTGAGGTCCAAAAGCTTAGAGGCAGACTAGTGGAAAGTTTCTAAGTAAAGATAAAAGAGGGAAAAACAGATTTTCAAATCAGGGGAGGAAGTGGATGATTTATTTTTAGAACAAACAACAGTAATATCCAAAGCTCAAGACCTGGTGTTAATGGGAACTTTTTCTACTCAGGTATCTGTTGGAAAAGTAATATGGCAAAACATAATGTCCAATAAGTTCTTGGAATGTGTTGGGGATAGTAAGCAGGGGACAGTCATTTTAGACTTGATTCTGACCAACATGGAATAATTAGTTGGGAATGTGAAGGTAAAAGGCAACTTAGGTGAAAGTGATTTCGATGTGATAGGCTTCCTCTTTCTAAGGAATGGAAGGAGTGAAAGCATCAAGATAAGGGCAATGAATTTTTAAAAAGCAGATTGTACCAAACTCAGAGAACTAGTAGCTAAGGTTCCCTGGGAATAAAATCTAAGGCAAAACAGTTCAAGAGAGCAGGCAATTTCTTAAAGACACAGTATTAAAGGCATAATAGCAAACTATCCCGATGCAAAGGAAAAATAGAAAGAGTAGAGGCCAGTATGGATGCATCAGGAGCTCTTTAATGACTTGAAAAACAAAAAGGAATCCTACAAAAAGGGGAAACATGGACAAATTGCTAAGGAGGTACATGAAATAATAGCGCAAGCATGCAAGGACAAAAATCATAACGGCTAAGGCACTACCTGAAGCAATCTCAGAACAATTAGTCATCATCTTTGAGAATTGTTGGAGGATGGGTGAGGTTCTAGAGAACAGGAGAAAGGTACTGTGTTTGTCTATCTTTGAAAAGGGACAAAAGAGGGACAAAGAAGATCTGGGGCATTCTAGGCCAGTCAGTCTAATTTTGATACTTGGAAAGGTACTGCAACACAGTATTAATCCATTTGTAAGCACCTAAAGCAGTGGTTCTCAGCCAGCAGCCCAGTGAGCACACAACTGCAGCCCATGTGACATCCTCAGGGCCCTACAAGTAGTATATAGGTGGATGTGGCCCACATAACACAGAGAGAGTTGCTTATGCGGCCCACGGTGGTAAATAGGTTGAGAACTACTGACCTAGAAGATGATAGGGTTACAAGTAATAACCAATATGGATTTGTGAGGAACACATTATGCTAACCAACCTAATTTCCTTTTTTGAGAGGGTTGAAGGATGGGAGAAGTAGTCATGATATATCTTGATTTTAGTAAAGCTTTTAACACTGTCATACATGACCTTCTCATAAGCAAACTAGGGAAATATGGTATAGATGAAATTATTATAAAGTGGGAGCACAACTGGTTGAAAAACTGTATGTAAAGAGTAGTTATCAATGGCTCACTGTCAAACTTGAAAGACATATCTTGAGGTCCCACCAGGGGTCTGTCCTGGGCCTCGTACTATTCTAAGTTTTCATTAATGACTTGGAGTAGAGAGTATGCTTATAAAATTTGCAAATGACATTAAGCTGGTGTGGGTTGCTAGCACTTTGGAGGATAGGATTAGAATTCAAAAAGACCAGGACAAATTGAAGAATTGGTCTGAAATCAACAAGATGAAATTCAATAAAGATAAGTGCAAAGTATTACATTTCAGAAGGAAAAAAAATCAAATGAGTAAGTACAAAATGGGGAATAACTGGTTAGGTGGTTGTACTGCTGAAGAAAGTATCTGAGGATTATAGTAGATAAAGTTGTGAAAAAGGCAAATTTAATTCTGGGGTATATTAACAGGAGTGTTGTATCTAAGACACAGAAGTTAATTGTTCTGCTCTACTTGGCTCTGATAAGACCTCAGCTGGAGTATTGTGTCCAGTATGGAAAAAGTCCAGAAAAGAGCAACGAAAATGATAAAATAATTATAAAATCTGACCTATGAGGAAATGTTTAAAAAAAACCCAGTATGTCTAAGGAAGACTGAGGGGAGAGCTGATAAGTCTTCAAATATGTTAAGGAGTGTTATAAAGAGGATTGTGATTAGTTCTGTGTCCACTGAAGGTAGGACAAGAACTATGACTTAATCTGCAGCAAGGGAGATTTAGGTTAGATATTAGGAAAAGGTTTCTAACTGTAAAAATTAGATAAATACTGGAATAGGACACTAAGGGAGGTTGCAGAATTTCTGTCACTACTGCTTTTTAAGAACAGGTTAGAAAAACACTTGTCTAGGTATACTTGGTCCTGTCTCAGCATAGGGGATTTTACTAGATGTCAAAGTCCCTTCCAGCTCTCCATGGGGTCAGCCCTGCCATGTCCCTTCCCATCCCCTCTGCTTTTTAGGAAGCTAGTGCTTTTGGATTGCCAGTGGGATTATGCCCAACCTATCCAAAGAGGCACAAGAGGTGTGGGAAGCTACTTGTGTCCTCTCCTCCACTTGCACATCAGTGTAGGACTAAGATAATAAGATTTAGGACCGGGATGGTGGCTGTTTATGCTTTTGTAGCAGTTAGTCCAAGGGAGCCCTGATGCTGATCAAGGTTAGTAGGTGCTACCATAGTATAAATCCTTATTAATGATACAATTTTCTCAGCTTATATTGCAGGATGGGTTGTAGTTATCGGTTTAGTGAATCATGAAGACATTATTGGTTGGGAAATAAATAGGTTTATTTTAACTAGCATTTGACATCATCACATTTAGTTTTGCCACATTAATAAGCAGAATGCAGCTTTGATAAACTATTCTGCTGCAATCTCTTATTTTACTTCAGTTTGTCTAGAAATGCAGCCTCACCCTTTCCCCCCACCTTTCAACACAGATGTTTTCAATTTTAAAGGAGCTGTATTTTAGGTTGACTATCTTTAATGAAATATGTTATGACATTATTTAACAAAGTATTTATTTTTAAACATGCTTGGCTTCTCCATATTGATGCCAAAGAAAGTGATTTTGGATTTTTTCCCTCCAGCATAGAATTAGCATGTAAAGAGTGTGTCCGGTATTGCAGGACATTTCTTTTTTGTATAGTTACATCAAGCATATTGCCTGATTTACAAAACAATCCACAAAAACTTGGGTGTGAAACAAAAGCGCCTTGTATAGAGCATTTTCTGATGTACTGAAGGTTAAACACAGGAAGTGGAGAAGCCTCAGACCTCTACCTGAGATGACGATGTGGCAAAATTGAATATAGGACTCTTAAGCTTGAGTCTGTCATATTTGATTTTCTGTCTCAATTCTTCTTTGTCTTGTAGGAGACTGTGTGCTTCACTTAGGAAAATAGATTCATTTTCCTGACTGCAGTTATTTAGCAGGTTTTTTTTCAGGTTCATTTGTGCCATTCATGTCTTTTCTTTGTTGTGATCACTAAGTAATAATTTTATCTCATCTTAATGAAACCTAAAGCAGATTATATTATTGAAGTGAGCTTTCTTTATACAAATTCTCTGTAGAGCCTATGCTAACTTTAAACATTTTGTTTTTCCATGCAAATCAATGTTGATGGCCTTAATATATAGGACATTTTCTCCAATACGATAGTAAATAGAGCCCAAGTGTCTGATTCTCTTGCTCACATTCTTTCAATTTCTTAGAATTTCTCAAATTTATGTCTTAATAATAATAATAGTAAAACCTAGCACTTGCACAGCACTTCACGTTTTCAAGTAATTGATCAGACATTAATTAATCCTTATAACACTGCTATAAAGTAAATAAATTAGTAGTATGCCAGTTTTACATATGAGGAAACCATTCTTTCTTGGCCATTCATATATATGAATTTTTTTTTTTTTACTTTGCCATTCATCCATTTGGTGAACATTTGGTGAATCCAGTGTGATGGCATTTCAAAGAGTTCACTATATTGGGTTATAAAATTGTAAAGGTTTATTTTCTTTGAGTTGATTTCTATATATTTTCACTTATGCAAAATTCTGTTCACGATTATATAAGTGTAACCCTGATGACTTAAGTGGACTTAGTGCCCCTTTATCACTAGTATCAATATTGCTGAAAAACAAAAAGCAGACCATCGGGGCAAAAGAAAAATCAGCTGAGCCACTCATAAATGTACTGAATGTCTTGTGAAAAGGCAATTATTAAGAAGAAAAAGGAATATTTCCATGGCAAAATGTATCTTTGGAAGTTTCGACAGAGCAGATAATTTAGTTGAATCAGATTTAATATGTGTTTCTGCCTTTTCAGAGGAATAGGTATAAGAATGACAGATCCAGTCTACCTTAGTCCTTCGTTGGACGGTGTGCTATCCAGTTATTTGTTTTTGCAGGTAAGTGCATTACTAAATAGGGCTGTACAATTTTCAGAAGAATAAATATCCTTCAAGTAGTTTATTAGGAATCTAAAGGGTTTCCATTTTCAGAGTGCTTACGTAGCACCTAATTCAGTACTTTCTTCACTGAAGTTGGATATAGATAGAATATAGACCTGAAGAAGAGATCTGTGTAATCTTGAAAGCTTAACTGTTTAACAAACAGAAGTTGGTCCAAAAAAAGATATTACCTCATCCACCTTGTCTCTCATTTGAGACATACTGAATGTCTGACTGTGACTTTAAAGAGATCCATTTAAAAAAAAATAGACTTTTTGCACAGCTTTGCATCTTCTGTGCAATGCTTTCAGCCGCTATTGGAATCTACGAGTGCTCTTGTGATTAGTCTGGAATCTGAGTCTCTTATCACATAAATTCTCATTGTGGTCTTCAGTCAGGAGACTAGCTTTAGTTAAAAACAAATCCACCACTTTTTTTGGCCTAAAACAATAAAACTTACTTGAACAAAACATATGGAAAGTCTTGAATCAACAAGAGCATTGTGTTCCATATGTAATTCACTATGTTGTACAATAGAATTGCAGAAGTTCCAAAGTGTAAGTGACATCTTGTTTGTGAGCATATCTAGTCATAGTGCAGGAGATTTAAGGACTATGTTCCAGCCTTTATGTTTCCATTTCCTGTTGTTGGTTTCAGTGGGATCTTTATTGTTCTTTTCATATATTGTAGTTTTAAATAAATTCTTACCATCAAAAGTATTTAATTTAAAAGTATTATCCTTTTTGTACTACAGATGGAATATACTTCTGCAACTTTTAAAGACTGCTTGTTGGTTTTTTTTAAACAAATTTTGTTATAAACTACTGTTTATTCAATGTAGTTGGCAAACCAGCCTCATGGTGAGATATGGGATGACGAAACTGCATTCTTTTATTTGTTGTTGGTTTGTTTTTTGTTTTAAATATGGGGATCAAACCCTGTTTTAGATAAGCAGTAATCCTCATTTCTGTCAAAGTGCAGAAATATCTCAACTAGATTTACTTCCCAAGGAATTAATGCTCTTTCTAATTTTGGTACAGTGTTTTATATAAAGATTATTCTATAGTATATAAAAAAAATGAAGATTACTTTTCACACCTTGTTTTTTAAATAAAAGATAAAAATTGCTTCCACTGTGTTTATCTCAACCACAATGCTAATGTAAACTTCAGCCCAAATAAACCATCATTCCATAGCTGTTCTGCCTTTGATACTCTGAAATTGTTTTATAATTTTGGTTGTATAACTCCCATGCAGGCACTTTTGAAACAATTCAAAATTTACAGTCATAGCTGTGTGTCTGTGCTATGACATTGACAGATCCTGCATAGCAGTGCTCTATCATTTGTAATTTCTCTGGTAAGACTCTGTCCTCTGTTTGAATTACTCTAATTTCTATACATCATGGTCCACATTTTCAAGAGTGGATATAATTTTAGAGTTCCCACCTGTGACATTACCTAGAGTACAATCTGGACTGTTGAACAGCTGTGTCCCCTTAATTCTCTACTTGGTGTGCCTCTTACACTGCTTTGCTATCAGAACATCCACTCCTGGCCTGGTCACACAGCCTTCAGCATGCAAATTCACTCCCTGCGAAATACATGAGCACTCTGACCAGTCACTCATGGCTTTACATATGGGCAACACCCACAATTTCTAGTCCCAGCCTTGTCCCCCGGAAATATGCATATTCTACTGCTCAGTACCCTTCTGAACAGTACAAGCTGATAGAAAGTCTGTCATTTCATCAAAGGAAAATGATAATATATCAGCCTTGTTCTCCTAAATAGAGTTCTCCACATACCTTAATCCAAACACACTGGTTAAGATAAAACAATAAGACACAGCACAGCACACTGTTATTGAAAAATTGCTTACTATATCATTTTACCATATAATTTATATATATATATAATTATAATATAAATAGATTGGAATATAAATATTGTGCTTACATTTCAGTGTATAGTAGTATATAGAGCAATATAAACAAGTCGTATGAAATTTTGCTTTGTACTGACTTTGCTAATGCTTTTTATATAGCCTGTTGTAAAACTAGGCAAATATCTAAATGAATTGATGTACCACCTGAAGGACTTCTGCTTACCCCAGATGGATAACCATTGCCTATTTTTGAGATCTAATATGTTAACATTGGAGCTCTAGCTCTGGAGCTATAGTTTACATTGTAAACAAATTAAATTTCAGTTATTATTCAGATTAAGGACTCTGATTAGCTAATCTACAAACACCTTGAGTAAACCAAAACAAGATGTATCGCTGTCTCCTTCCTGGTCTCTCTGAGTACATCCCTCAGGTGCCAGGCTTCTTGCCTGCACCTATGCTCAGGTGGAATGCCACAGTTCTCCCGCTTCCACAGATCCTGGGTCACAGATACTTGTGTATCATCTGTGCTACCTCAACAGGCCTGACTGTGGTTCTTCCCTGCGGGAGACTGTGATCAGTGTTATACAGTGACCAGACAGCTAACTTAAACCAGTTTATTTTACGATACAGTGTGAACAGAGCTTTTAGAGAAAAGGGCTATTAAAAGAAACAGTGTACACACAATTCTGTCTTGTCTATAAGCTTACCATCCTGTGAGGGTAGCCTACACAGATCTAACTTCTTCATTCAATCCAGTGGGTGTTGGTGGTCAGCCCGGCTATTCAGCTCCCCAATTAACCTTCCCGCTAGAGAGAGTGAGGCACTTTTTATCCAGTCAGAGTTCCTTTGTTCCCTTCAGCTCCTGGGTTTCAGCCCTGCTGCTCAAAACCAGGTCTGTAGGCATTTGTAGGAGGTTGAAACAGACTCTCAGAGCTAATGATTCTGCCATTGTCCCAAAGCAGCTCTCAGATGTTTGCTGAGTGGTGTTTTATCTTGAGCCATTATTCTGCTTCCTATTTGCTTTCCTGCTATTAAACTAAACAAATATATTCATATAGTAAACATCCTAGTGACCAGGTCAACATATAGTATTAAAGGGCAGCTCCACCTCTGTCCCAGTATCATCCTGTTTTATTTAGCAATATAGTTGCCTTACTCAGTCATGAATCCCCAGGAAATGCCCAGAACCTTAATTGTTAATTCTTAAGTTTAGGAGAAAAGCAACCAGAGATGTAAAGTGAAAGATAGGTATACACTTAATGTAAGGTGTTTAAACTGAAATTATTCAAGCTCTGTAATGGAGAGAGCATCAAAAATATAAGTGGTTTCACTGCTTAATGAGATGGTTTTCATTATATATTCCCTATGTTTGTCAACCCTGAAATAAGACTGTTTTAAAAGCATTAATTCTACCTTTTTGTTTTATGATAGAACTTGCCCTCTGCAGTTGTAAGCCATGTTTTAAACCCTGAGCCAGGAGAGAGAATTTTGGACATGTGTGCTGCACCTGGGGGAAAAACAACACATCTTGCAACATTAATGCATGACCAGGTAAGAAAAGTCATTGAGCATTTTTTGTCTCAGTGAGGAAGTTTTGACCTCCGTTTCATTAGCATGGCTCACTTCACTTTTCTATTGATAGCCACAGATAATGCAAAACAGCAAGCCAGCAAGGAAAGTGCAAGAACTTTGAAGCTGAGGATGTATGGGAAGCAGAAGGAATTATTTCTAAAGTGCCATAAGACTATACAACTCTTTACAAAACACAGAAAGACAAGGCCCTTGCCCCCAGGAGTTTTTCAGTCTTGGAGACAAATAAAGTACAGTATAAATAGGGCTTCTGATTTTAACAGATAAACACTGTTAAAACACCCCACTGCAAAAAAACAACCCAACACTTTTTCTCCAAAATACACTGAAAATGGTTACTTGTATCTAATGGCTTCTCTTACGGATTAGTAATGCTAAATACAGGGGTGTGATTTCTAAAGCATACTAATGTGTTGCGCATTAATTGGTCCTTGTAGACCCTGCTGGCATGTACTAAAGATTCCCTGGTTCATTTTAACGTAATGTAGTTTGAAACAATACTGTATTTAAACATTGTTTTTTGGGTGATTGCACAAGTGCATTCCCCTTTTGGTGTGTATGCACCCTGTGCACAGTCATAAATTTTTTTTCCGTTAGTGGTGCCATTTGGGTGGCTTGAACACCCTCTCCTGTACATGCCACTGTGCACTGGTATAAAGGGCCTAGTTGTCCCCCAAATTCCCTCGTTCCTTCTTACCACTCGTGATTGTCATTGGAATCTCTTGGCCTGCCTTAGTAAATGCTCTCAGTGTATTCAGTGTAAATTAATCGCAGATAGTTTTCTAGATCAGCGGATCCCAACCTGTGGTCCACAATAGGGAGTCCGTGGAAAAGAAAATAACATCCTCACCAAGGAAATGTACAGTTTCAAATAAAACTAGTGGCATGTGGTGGTCCACGAAATGTTTGGAGGTTGAAAAGGGGTCCGCACACTTGAGAAGGTTGGGAACCTCTGTTTTAGATCATTTTCCCATCCTTTTCTCTGCCGTGGCATACCTAGATACCTTTAATTATTTTGAGGCACATCACCGTATTGTCTCCAAATGAACTCGCCTTCTTATTGCCTCAGTTTAAGCTGTTCACCACCCTTCCCATTCAAAGTCTGTACAATACGATTAATATGTTAGACTCGAAATGCTCCAAATGCTGCCCTGAATTTGATGAATAGAGAAGTGATTGATGCACGCTGTGATTCACTGTCTGTGATGAATGACCACAAATTATATAAAACATTTTAAAATAAATAACAACATTTTAATGAGACATCTGAGCTTGTCTTGATGCGTGGAGTCATTTAATCCTTGGAGGAAATGTTGACAGTGCCACTCTAATCTTTTGCTCCACTGACCTCAGATGCTCTCTTTGTTGTAATACTAAAGACAGTTCTCCAGGCAGTGTTTTGGCGACATGAGCTTCCTGGTCCAGGAAACAGTGGATCATCAACACACATCTGGGTTTTGTTCCCTGATCATGCTTACAAAACTTTTCACTTTGCAACTCATGGAATCTGCCCCATCGGTGCAAACACTGATACAATTTTTCCATTGGAATTCTCCTTCCTCAAGGTAGGCTGCTGTCACACTGAATATTTCCTCACCAGTTGTGTGACCTGGCAGTTTTTGAAAAACAAAAAAATTTCTTTAATACTGTCTCTGTCAACGTACCTTACATTAGCCAAGAGTTGAGCATGGCCACTGATAACTGTTGGTTCGCCAAGCTGCAATGTAAATTTTCTGCTTGATTTTAATTTTTCTCAGAGTATCATCTCAATATCACCTGACATCATCAGTGTGATGAGTTATTGTGTAATCTGAAAGGGGACCTTTTTCAATTTCATTGACTGCGTGTGCATCTAACATTACTCTCACGATTTCTTTGCATGCTGATAAAATGAATGTCTCTGCAATTGTATGTGGCTTTTTTGCCTTTGCTACAAGCTCAGCAATCACCTAACTTGCTTCCAGCACTTAGGCTGTGCAACTGTTTCTGACAATCATCAATCGCTGAGGTTAAGATTTTGTCATGGTTATTTTTAGTAAAAGTCACAGACAAGTAATGGACAATAAACAAAAATCCTCAGAGCAAGTGATCTGTCTGTGACTTTATTAAAAATAACCAGGGCGGGGCAGGGTTGAGGGGGGAGAATGACAGCTGGATCCCCATGGAGGGGCTAGCTGCCCAACAGTTGTTTGGTGGGTGGGCGGATGAGGTTGGCCCCGGATCAGTTTGGGGCCCCAGGCACAGCTGTTTGGCAGTGGCCTGGGGCCAGCCCAAATCAGCTGTTTGACAGCTGGGGCGGAGTGCTAGCTATTGAACAGCTGATCGGTGGCTGGGGGGGAGGGGCTGGCTGCTGGTCAGCTGTTCACGACCGTTGGGCTGCTGCTGCTCTAGCAACCTCAGGGCTAACAGTTGCTCCAGCCCTGCCCCAGAAGAAGTTACTGAGGTCCCGGAAAGTCACAGAATCTGTGGCTTACATGACAGCATCGTATCCTTATCAGTCACACTTGCTTTTCATTTTGTTGCCTCAAACGTTAAAAAAAAAATATCCTTCTTGGCAAGGGATGTTTGCTTGCTTGTAAAGTGTCATTTTAACTTTCTTGGCACCATGGCATGGTTTGAGAGTTTCTCCCTGCACACAAGACGTTGGAAGAGGGCAAGATCCTGTAGACGAAAATCCATATTGCAGATAGCTCTGACAGAAGTGTCGGTTCACCACTTTCACTTTCTTAGTTTCATGTTCAGCTTCATCACTGCAAGTAGTTGTGGAACCGCCAAAATCTTTTTTTTTCAAATATTTGTCCATTTTCGGGTCATAAATTCAAAATTCCAACAGCTGTGCACACACTCTGAGTGGAATGTACATGTGCAGCACATCTCAAACAACAACAGTTATGAAAGATTAGTAACTGTTTTTTACAGTATATACAAAAAAAATTGATTTTGGACATCTGCATAAAACTCAAAAATTGCTTAACAGGAACCCCAAAAAACAGAAGCCCTAAGTATAAATGCCAATATGGGGGACTGGATCAGTTGCAACAAGGGCTGGAGGTATTGTGAGTGCTTAATGTTGGAAGGCTTAGTGAAAGTTATTTGTTTGGTAAGAGGAGAAAGTCTGTTCCATGTGAACGGGTTGTATGAATGGTGATGGTTGGAGGTAGACAAAGAAGAAAACACACAAGCGCTAGGTCCTTCAAAAAGTATAGGGAGAGAGGAGTAAGGACTTGCAGATACCAAGGCATCATCAGGCTGAAAGAAAGGGCTGTGAGATTGTTCTTTTTCATAAGAGAGAGAAAGAGAGGATCTGTTCTGTAGTTTCAGAGAAAATGTAACATTTATTAGCTGAATTGTCATTTTGGCTGGAATCGGGTTATGTACAAAATGTGAGGTGAGTTAGAGATCTTACAGTTTGCAACAGAATGCACTTCAATAGCTATCTGTGCATAACTGCAATGGTTATCTGTGCATAGGACTTTGTAATGGTTAGTTGTGTGTACTTAGAAAAGCCATACAATTTGCTGTATGTGACAGTCTGCTTGACATAATTGATGTGGTGCTTATGGAAGTGGCCGGCCCTTCAATATGGGAAAATTGCAAACATGCATTAGGCATACAGTAGGTAGAACCATGAAATTTACAAGTGAAGAGCTTCAGTGAGGTGATAAAGAGTTTCTTTGTAGGAATATTCCTTTGCCATTGATTTACTTCCATTTATAATTTTTGCATATGCACACATTTTTCATAACTTGGTGTTGCATCTGCAACTTTTAAACACTAAATATCTTTGATTATAAGGGAAAAAAGTTTTCCTCTTATTATACTAACGGTAATTCCATCCAGAGATTCTACAAACCTCTCACCATAGGAGTAAAGCTTCAGGAGAATGGAGTTGTTGAACTGGAATTATATAAATTAATGTACTTCCCAAACAGGTATAAAATAAGGATATAATATATTGTTTACAAAATCTGCTCCCCTAATTTGTCTGCTTTGCTTTTCTCTTTATAAAGTCCATTTCCCATAATATTTATCATTTTTCATGTTGCATTTAATAAATAATTTACATTTCCAACATGTTTGAGTGAAATCTTGTAATGTATTCCTGTGACATTACTTTAATATTATAACATCAGTATATTACAATTATAATTAGTACATCAGATAATACAGACACTTTTGGGGGGAACGCCATTAAAATATTAATTAAAACTGGCTGTTAAAAATGAAAACATTACAGATTTCCTTCCCCTCATTATTAGTCAAATATTAAATGAAAATTTTATGACCGGTTGTAGAGATGTTCAGAAAACAGGAAAACATGTTTATGAAAATATTAATTACAATTTTCCCTCCCATTTAAATAACACCATGAAAACTTAGATTAAAATTTTCTCATTAGAATTTTTTTAAAGCAGAGAAAAATGTGTGTGGGTATTACGAATCTGAGCTTAAATGAAAGGTAATAGATATTGCTGTAGCTGTTATCATTTTAACCACTACATTTGATGTAAACTTTACTTTTTCAGGGTGAAGTGATAGCCCTGGACAAGATAGCTAACAAAGTAAAAAAAATCAAGCAGAATGCAGCAATGTTGCAGCTGAATTGTATTAAAGCATTTTGCTGTGATGGAACTAAAGCACTTGCCATTGGGAAGAGAGAGGATGGACAAGGTAAAGTGAATGATTTTACGGCTTTTGATAACATCTTTTAGAAGAAAATGATAATCAGCATTTTTATATTGTTGTTAAACCTGCCACAATATCCAAAGACCTTGAAACTTTGCTTCAACACTGGATATTCTTTTACTTTCTACTCTTCTGTGATTATCAGTTTTTCTGTACTGCATATGCAAAACTCTTAACTGTATGTCCATATCACAGCCTAATGTGGTTAAGGAGGCATTCATTCCTTCTCCAGATAATATCGGGGAGAGACTGCCTATTAAGCCTTTCTTCATGATAGCGAATAACCCCCACACTCTGAATTTTTTTGGCTTTTTTCAGCTCTGTCACATAAATGACTTTGGCAAATAGCTTAGCTTCTGTATGCCTCTGAATTCCCATCCCATTGGGGATATTAATATTTAACTCCCAGGAGTACAGTGAAGCTTCCTTTGTTAATGTTTGTACAGCTGTTTGAAAGAGACAGATGGAAAGTGCTATGGGAGTATAGAACATTACTTTCATTTTGGGTTCATTTCATTCACTTCTCTGAAATGCTTGCTGTATTTATGACTCAGGTTCTGTTCCCAGGATGGTATATCTTTTGTCTTTGATTCTTTTTCATTTGCTCTGCAAACTAGACTGTATCTTTTGCCAAAGAAACTATTAATTGTCTTTCCCTGCTAGCTCGGCCAGGTCGTAATTCTTGCACCTTCCACATGTGGGGCAGTCCTTGTCAATGCCCCATAGCTTACAGACAGGTTAATTTCCAAGGTCAAATGTAGCGTTTTTGGAAAGCTTTTTGACAAATATATGTGTATTTACTAATAGGTGGTATTTAGTGCTTATGCAGGTGAGGGAGCAGCAGCAGTGGAAAAAGGCAGGTATAGTACAGGTAGACTCTATGCAGGCTTTACTACACATCTCTGCACTTAAGTCAAATCTCACAAAATGCTCTGTATTCCAGTCCAGAGCCTCTCTTAGGCAACGGCTGCCAGTCATGCCAGATAGTTGCAAAATACATGGTTTTGGGGGTGCTGGCATATGGCTGGGTAGCTGTAGTATGATGCCACCAACTCATTTTCACTTGTGACCTAAATTTGAATTTTTGGTTGGCACAAATAGATACAACTTTTTCCCTCACTGTCTACTCAGACATGTGGAGAACCAGTATCTCTTGCTTCTGAAGTCCTGATCTGAGAATCACCCTTATCCTGGTGCTATAAGAACTTCTAGGATGTGCAGCCCAGCAGGATTCAGGAAAAGGGACAGATTCAGAATACGGAGTTGCAAATTCCCTTCTTCCACACAAGCAATTCTGAATAGTATTCTCACTGTAATTTTTGGAGTCTTCTTGTGTCACATTCCAGAGCATACAATCCAAGTCCTGTTTTCATTGAAACTTTTTTTAAATATTGTACTTGCAGCACATTAAATTAGGGTTGAGAAATGCTAAAGCGTAGATTGATCTCAAATTGTTCAAGTTCACAGTGTTGTAAAGATAATGATAAGTAAAATGCTTTCTTCTCAGGAATGAAACCTAAACAGTCCTCACTAGCAGTGCTTCTTCTTGTCTGTAGATTAGGTCACTTTTGCAGACACAACATATAGAGCACAAACTTTCAAACACTTCATGTCCAGCACTAAGTGACAACTTGCCGTTACCTACGGGTGAAGTCTCAAGAAACAAAGGCTGTGTGTAATGTATAACAAACTGGTTTTGTTTCAGTTTCTAAAATGAGTTGCCTTTTACAGAAGGCCCTCCGTTCTCAGCAGAGTCATTTGATCGAATTCTTCTTGATGTTCCCTGTAGTGGGATGGGACGGAGACCAAATATGGCTTATTCCTGGACTCTAAAAGAAGTAACGTCTTATCAGCCATTGCAACGCAAGCTTTTCAGTGTGGTATGTATGAATCATTAAGCGGTAAAGAAAACTGCACATAAGTAGTTTTACATGTAAGGATTGCATGGGTGCAGCTTACCTCATTTGAACACAGTCATCCCTCAGTTTCTCCTGGCTATCTGGTACTTGGATGCTGTGGGGTATTGGCCAGAGGAACAAATAAAAGTCCTCTCCATCCAAAGCAAATAAAAATCCAAAATAAAGGGCTTCCATAAAACCCCTGTACCTGGGTTGACTCCTTCCCTTTGGTTGTAAGGTTTAAACCAATTCTTTGCTGCTCCCTGAGTCACAGCCTTTCAGTCCTAAACATTGGCATCACTGATAGGCCTTTGCCTTCTCCTGGCCCTTAGTGTAGGGTTCAGCCTGAGTTAGACATTGCTTTTCTTCGGGGTCCACCCTGATCTTTCCTCTTGATCAGAGATTGAAAGGGCAGGGGCTAGGCCACTAAATAACTAGATCTCAAGCTCCTGCTTCTGCTTTGTTGGCCCAGGTCTTGTCCTACACCTGCTTCCATCCCTCCCTGGGAGTATTCTAGTCTGTAAGACTCCTTTCAGGCCTCGTCACAGACTTCTTGATTCACATTGCCCCATTTAGGTTCGTTTGCTAGATCCCACTCAGCAAGGAACCATCACCAAGCTTGGTAAAGCCCCTGGAGAGCACTCCTTAACAAGCTTCTGTTCCTTCCAGCTCTTTCCCATGATAGAGAGACCCACTCCAGGTCATCCCACATCCCTGGTGAGCCCCACCAGAAGCTGGTTCTCTTCTACAGCTCTCCCCTTATTGTAGCAAGACCAATTTTAGATCTTAGATTATTCATGGTGTCTGTCTAATTTGGAAAATACTTCTGTCTATATATCTTGCTCCCTTTCCCAGCAGGCCTTGCTTCTAGCCATAGTTCCCAGAATACCTGACCTAAAAGGGCTAGGATTGGAGTAGGATTGTGTTTGGCCCAGACATGCCCCTAAAGGGCCAGCACACCCTCTGTTAAAGGGGTACATGTCACTGAATACAATTTCAGATTCTAGCTGATATTCCCCCTACTGCAGTGGATTTACCACCTACCTTTTAAGATGAAGAGAACTGTACTGTTTCTTGTATCATCAAATCTGATTGAGGATTTCATATTTTTGTATCCTCAGCTTAGGATGTTCATCTCT
Organism: Emydura macquarii macquarii; assembly: GCF_026122565.2. NCBI lineage: Eukaryota > Metazoa > Chordata > Testudines > Chelidae > Emydura > Emydura macquarii. The sequence continues at coordinate 38,600,068 of NW_027132559.1, read as the reverse complement.
TGGATAGACAGTTAGCAGAACCAATTGAATACTATGAAGTCTTAATGTTCTGGTTCCTACTTCGAAGGCACCTCTTCTTTTAGATCCCTCCATTGCATACTGTTGTGCTCAGAACAAGTGGGTAAACAGCAGCAGCTGTATTCAGCTCAGTGTTCCCATTTTCAAAGCTGACTAAGAGAAGAAGGAAAGTTTAAATCCTGGCCTAGAACCCTTCAGATATTTAAAAACAAGATTAGTTGTTTTCCTCTCTCTCAAAAGACTTCTGCTTTTTCTAAGGAGACTGTGTCAGGTATCAAGTACTATTAATCTTACAGCCTTAAAATATCTGTTGATAATGTAAAGTTTCTTAAGTGTGTCTTTGAACTTGTGCAATTAAAGTACAGTAAGGTAATAGGAAACTACATTTTCTTTTCTATTCATTTCATTCCACCAGTTTCAACAGAAGACATCAGACTAATAATCATAGGGTCATAATATATGGGAACATCAACTGTCAGTCATTGGTCAAAAGACTCTGTGTCCACGTTTGACTTCAGCTGAGGAAAACAGATCCAACATATCTGGATGAGTTACACAGAGCTTTCCAGAGGGCTGTTTTACAGATCTTGAAGGAGAGAGGTCACTTCCCTCAGCCCAGGAAGATGCACACACTATAATGCTAGTAGGGCAGGGAAGGCTAATTGGTAGGCTTCTGTAATACAAACTCTGATCCTTCTTCCAGAAGTGAACTTGGAAATGTTAGATCTTTTATTGCATTCCTTGAAAGGGAGAAAATGTCTATATTATTATCAGAATGCCTGAGTCCTAGACAGAAATATTCTGGCCTAAATAGGTATTACAGTTACCTATTGTACCATAATAGTTCCACATGAATACAGATATCATAATTAACCTTTAAGAATACCTACTATACTAACTATACTTTTCAAGTAATTCTGTATTTAAGATACTTATACCATGCTGAACCACAGTCTTTCACTAGGCAGTGAAGTTGCTGAAGCCAGGGGGCATTTTGGTGTATAGTACATGTACAATTACACTTTCTGAAAATGAGGAGCAAGTTGCCTGGGCCCTGGAAACTTTTCCCTGTCTCCAACTTCAGTCACAGGTAGGAACAGTTTCAGTTTACTCCATGTAACTCATCATACAAGTTTTAGCACTGGAATTTTAAGCAATATGGTGAAGAATTCTACTGTAGAATGTTACCCTGGAAACAGTGAAGAAATTGTGTATGTGATTTCATTAAACACATTTCCCTCATTGCAGGCATTTTTAGTTGCTACAGTTCTGAACAGCATACAATTTTTATTTATTTATTTACTTTTACATCTGTGTCATTACAGTAATGGCTGTGCCATGACACTTAAAAGTGCTGCTTGCTGTTGTGTGGTAAGATATTTCTCGGAAGAATACAATAAAATAATTTTAAATCCATTAAGTAGCAAATACTGAAACTCTGTTATGTAACATCCATAGATAGTTAGAAATGGATATGCAAGTAAAAGTTGAGGAACAGAAATGTTCTGTCACTGGTAAGTGACAACACAGTGTTAACCAAGGAAAATGGTCTTTTATGAAGTCTCCTGTCAGCATCCTAGATGCTGTATGCCGTTACAGCAGTGTGCTTTGTAATAACTAACCAGTTTCACCTTAGATAACATATGAGAAGTTGAGGACGAGGATGATTTTCAGCATGTGAATCAGCACAGGTCTAATTGCAATTCAGTGAAAGGAGATTAAATGGCTTTACATGCATATTCCCACCAGTGTATTGTAGTGGTTGCTTATATGTGTACACCAGTCAGTCATTTAAAACAGAGAGGGATCATAGATAGTTCAAGACAGGCTAGCATTTTCCTTACAGCTCTTTGTTCTTAATGCATATTTATCCTTTTTGTGTTGTTGTTCTTTTATTTCAGTTCCCCACAGAAGGGGCAAAATAGATTTCATTAATGCTATTGAAATAGATATAAGTGTCATGTAAAAGGATGGAAGAAAATGTAAAAACCGGTTGTTGGGGGGGAATGGAATACAAAGGTGATTCTTAATACTGTATATGCAAGTCACTATTAAATTAGTCAAAGTTATTGTCATTGTGCTGGAGGTGTATGATCATCAGAATCACAGACATGTTGGTTGAAATAGTTCCATTACAATATCTAGTTCATTTCACAGCCAATATTTGCAGATAGTATGGGTATGAAAATAAGTGTGTGTTCTATAATGCAGCCATTCAAACATACTTCTCTTTCTATTTATGCTAGTACTTTGAGAGATTTTATCAGACCAGCTATAGTTCTGTTCTCCCAGGGTTTTAATGAGGCAGGGTGTTCAGGGAATTAATTGTTAATATTACTGGATTGAATGGTTGAGGAAAAGTCAATTTGATATTGGATTAGCGTGTAAATATTGTAATGGCATACCCTGTAAATGTGCCTAAAGCAAGTACATTGGTGCATTTTTTAACTGAAATTTTTAAAAAATGAGAGTTTGGGATGGGGTATGACAATAAGAGTGGTTGGTTGTGTTTAGCAATAGGAGAAAATTATCACATGCTCAGGTTTCCTCTTATCACCTTTTGATATGAATACAAACTTCTTTGCCATCTACTTCCTGGGAGTTTCCTGGCTACACCTACCATATCCAAGATTAAATGCTTTGTTTACTAGCAGAAAGAAAACATCCTGAGAAGTTTATAAAGCAAAATTCTCATTGAAGTATATATGGCAAAATTCCCACTGACTTCAGTATTGTCAAGATTTAGTTCATGAAGCTGAACATTGACTAACTCACTATTGTTTCCCATAGAGCTGTATAGGTAGCAGCACATACTGTGTTTAAACACTTGATATTTCTACTGAATAACAAAGAGTTTTATCTAATTCTGATACCAACTGATACAGAGTTGGGATTATATTTCTGCTACTTTAAGACTAAATGTGCTACTTCCTCGTACCTGTTGTATAGAAGTATTGGGGGGTGGGGTTGTCACCACCTGTTTGTGTACAAAATACTGGCCTTTTGGGTGTAATTTTTCAGATTAGGGAATGACATTAAACAGGGTGCATTCCCACGTTTCCATAGACCGTTTGATTTCATTAATGATCTGGAGGATGGGTAGATTGCACCCTCAGCAAGTTTGCAGATGACACTAAGCTAGGGGAAGTGGTAGATACGCTGGAAGGTAGGGGTAGGATACAGAGTGACCTAGACAAATTGGAGGATTGGGCCAAAAGAAATCTGATGAGGTTCAACAAAGACAAGTGCAGAGTCCTGCACTTAGGACAGAAGAATCCCATGCACAGCTACAAACTTGGGACTGACGAGCTAGGTAGCAGTTGTGCAGAAAAGGACCTGGGAGTGACAGTGGATAAGAAGCTGGATATGAGTCAGCAGTGTGTCCTGGTTGCCAAGAAGGCTAATAGCATATTGGGCTGCATTAGTAGGAGCATTGCCAGCAGCTCAAGGGAAGTGATTATTCCTCTCTATTCGGCATTGGTGAGGCTGCATTTGGAGTATTGTGTCCAGTTTGGGCCCCCACTACAAAAAGGACATGGACAAATTGGAAGAGTCCAGTGGAGGGTAGCAAAAATTATTAGTGGGCTGGAGCACAAGATTTCTGAGGAGAGACTGAGGGAACTAGGCTTGTTCATTCTGCAAAAGAGAAGAATGAGGGGGGATTTGATAGCAGCCTTTAACTACCTGAAAGGGGGTTCCAGGGAGGATGGAGCTAGGCTGTTCTCAGTGGTAGTAGATGAGAGAACAAGGAGCAATGGTCTCAAGTTGCAGTGCGGGAGGTCTAGGTTGGATATTAGGAAAAAGTTTTTCACTAAGAGGGTGGTGAAGCACTGGAATGGGTTAAATAGGGAAGTGGTGGAATCTCCATCTTTAGAGGTTTTTAAGCTGCGGCTGACAAAGCCCTGGCTAGGATGATTTAGCTGAAGTTAGTCCTGCTTTGAGCAGGGTGTTGGACTAGATGACCTCTGTAGCCCATAGGACTAGCCTGCTTGCTTGTATCATAGATATATATCTTTTCTTATAGATTTAAGTATAATTGTTTAATTAATAAAGTTATACATTTATATATTTTGCTGTAATGCAAGACGTCTTACAGGTCACATCCTGTATGAAACACAGCTAACATACATATATTTAGAATCTTTACCCTAGATAAGTCAGGAGACATTAAACAGGGGAGGGGGAATGTCACAGGTTACGCCCCAAGAAACTTTACAAGTCCACCACAGAACCCACAAAGTGTCAGAAATAATAAAGGTGAGATAAAAAGACCACCTGGAAAGGATGTGGATACGTCAATAATACGCACGAACCTGCCAGCCTATAGAATATGTGTACCCCAATAGTTTGGAGGGGGAGAATCCAAGTATGGACTTAGAAGGAGGACCCATATTCTTGGGGTATAAGAAGGGAAAGATCATGCTATTTGGTGCGATCATCATCTACTCTTGCTTGAAGTTTCTTTAGTTTTTGTTAAGATTTTCCTTCTTCATTTTATAGTCTTATTTGTAGTCTTAGTTTATAGCTCTTAGCTCTCTAGCAGTACTTACTTCACCCCTCTATTCAAGAGTTGAGGAACCAAACATTTCTCTCAACCAGGGCGTGAGTATATTAATCTAAGGCATATCATAGAAATATATACGTATCATATGAGTCTTTAGAATTAAGATTGTATTATCCATTATCCATTTTGATTGTTCATTTTCTTTATATCAATTATTTCTCTATCATTTTATGTTATCTTAATAAAACTTATAAAATTATAAAAATTTGGTTATCACTAAGAAACTTCCTGTTGTACACCCCAGGGGTCCCTATAAAATTCTTCTGGAGCCTGATTCAGGGGCAAGAACCTTCTAATCCAAGCAATTGGCCTATAACCCTATTAAATAACTAATACACTAAAATCAGGCTATACCTCCTGAGGTCCCTCCCAACTCTAATATTCTATGATTCTTGTTCCATAGCATGAGCCAAGATGCTTGCTCTTTTTCCTTATGAAGGGATATAATATAGCAAATGCCAGGAGCTAGGATCAGCATGGTTTTGGTTCATCTAGAAATTGTATATTAAATATGTTCAATTAAAATTACTCTACCAATATGTTAGATTGCATCCTTCTATAAATAATTTCTTGTTGAGTTAATATTTTAATGTGTGTTTTTAATTAATCAAAACAACAGTAAATGCAGACCAATGTAAATAAACTGCTTTACTTTCTTACTTAAAAAAGGAACCACATATTGGAGGAGAAGGCATGATGGGAGCTGGATTGTCGCTTGATCAGCTGAAGCTGCTGCAGAGATTTGATCCATCCAGTGTGACTTCACAAGGAATGGATATTAACTCTTTGCAGGATTCCAGGGAAGAAGACCTGATCTGGCTGGCAAACAAAGACTGCATAGGGTTTTTTATTGCAAAATTTATTAAATTGAACAGCACATAGTCATTAGCAACACAATGTGGAAAACATCTTTTGAGTTAAGCATGATCCAACTGTTAACTGTATTTCTTCTCGTGTGTTGTTGTCAAGCCAACAGTCTGATGACATGGTTGCTATAGAAGCAGTAAAATCTGCCAGCTGTTCCACTGGGACAGAGCCACAATTGGAGAAAGAATGCCACAGTTGCGGGTGGAGTTGTTTCATTTTTAAGTCTCCATTAGTTTTTTTTATTTATAGTAGATCAGTGGAGGAAGGAAATTAAATGCATTCAGATTACTGTTTGTTGACTTAATGTGTACAATATTGCATTGGTGCAGGTTTTACTATGGGAATTTAAATTTTATAAAATGCAAAAAAACCATTAAGTACATTGGGAAATATTAAGTAAATTTTGCAAAGACTGATAGTTTCTATGGGGAATTGACAAATGACTGCATCATTAAATAGTGCCATGTGAAACAAGCACATTTCACAAAGAACTGTTTTATAAATTAATAATTAGAACATCTTATCTCCTTTATTTTAATATAAGCAAGATTTTCTATACATATTATGCACACACACAATTCAATTAGGGTTGGTAGCATGGATTTTACAGCAGCATTACTACCCCTCTCACTTCAGGGAATGAAAATAACAGTTCTTCAAGGTCAAATTTGTCATATATAAACCTGGATCAGTTGAGAAACAGCACTCCTGGACTGATTGACCAGTGGCAGTTTTAAAGTCAGATATCACTTGAGGACTGCAGTCTAATAATTTATTCCAGTGAGGTAGTGAGAATCTCAGCTTTTTCATGGCACAGAATATTACATTCCTTTCTCTACCTGGCAGACTGTGAGATATCCAAGCCCTATAATTATAGAATCATAGAAGTGTAGGGCTGGAAGGGACCTCAAGGTCATCAAGCACAAGCGCCTGCTCCGAGGCAGGATCAATTAAACCTAGACCATCGCTGACAGGTGGTTGTCCAGCCTGTTCTTAAAAACATCCAATGAGGAGGGCTCCACAACATTCCTTGAAAGCCTGATCGTGTTTAACTATAGTTATTAGGAAAAACGTTCTGTCTAATCTATTCCCATTACTTCTCCATGTCTATGGAAGGTAGGACAAGAACAACTGAGCACTATCGTCTTTATACCAACCCTTAGCATATCTTAAGTTACCAAGTTCTCCACTCAGTATTCTTAAGACTAAACAGGCCCTGGATTTTTACATCTTTCCTCATAGGTCAGGTTCTCTAAACCTTTTTTTTTTTTTTTTTTTTTTTTTTTTTTGCTTGATTGGACTTTCTCCAGTTTCTCCATATCTTTCCTAAAGTGTGGCACCCAGAATTGGGCAAAATACTCCAGCTGAGGGCTCACTAGTACTGAGTAGAACAGGACAGTTAACTTCCATGTCTTACATACAACAGTTCTTTTAATACACACCAAAATATTATCCTTCTTCACAACTGCACCATGTTGTTTGCTTATATTCAATTTGTGCTCCCCTATGACGCGGATCTCCTTTTCAGCAGGACTACCACCTAACTACTTATTCCTCATTGTGAAGCTTGCATTTGTTTGGGGGTTTTTTTTCTATTCCTTAAGTGAAGTACTTTACACTTGCCTTTATTGAATTTCATCTTGATTTCTAATCAATTTTCCAAAGGTAAGTTTGAATTCTAATCCTGGCCTTCAAAGTGCTTGCTGCAACCCCTCCGCGATTGGTGTCATCTGCAGATTTTATAAGCATACTCTCCAACCATTAGTCAAGTAATTAATGACATCATAGTTACTTTCTGCTTCCTTTCCCATCTCCATTCAAACATTAATATGGTGGTTAATATATCACAAACTGCAGCAGACAGAAATCAGTGCTTAATGCCATCTGAAAAATGTTGAATCCATCTTTTGAATGGCTTACAGCTAGCTGATCAGGAGGTATCAGGGCCAAATTGAGAAGGGGATAAAAAGATGGCAATGAGCACCGGTTAACTTTAATAAACCTGCAAAAATGTAAACTGATCCTAAATGCCTACGGCTATTTGGTGTACTTTGAAAGTTAACACCAGTGCTAGGGCTTACTGGTTCACACTGTCTTCCCCATTTCCAATACAAGGAATATTGTTGTAAGTGGCAATGAGTCTAAAATGGTGATGAACTAGGTAAGGTGGGTGCAGTTCAAACAACCTAAATTCAGGGATTGATTGGGAATTCTTTTCCTTCTTTTTGAGCAAAAACTTTTGTTTAAAACAAACATTTCAATATTGGAGCAAAACTATATTTGGTTTGAGTGAACAGCATGAATGGTATTTCCTTCTGTAAAAATAAAATAATTTTGAATTTACGTCAGTCTTTTTCCTGCCTGAGATGCTAGTGCGTTATTTGCAATTAAAATAACCTATTACATGTTATATAATTCCATTCTCCAACTGTCAATGTGGTTTATTCTTAAATAAAACACATTTATCTTCTGCTTTTAGCCTTTTGGCTAAGGTTGCTTATACGTCATCTCTAAGGGGGGATGTCCTATCATCACTAGGAGAAGGAGTCAGACTGAGTTCTCTACATTTAATGGCTGCTCCTAGGGTTAACCAGAACTAGCTGAATCAGTTATTTTAAACATGATGTGCCCTGAGGTGTGAAGTCCTGTTAGTTAAAATGTGTATAACAAACATATTTTAAAAATACAACCTGTTTTCCTAGTCTAGACATGGCCACACTGACTGCTTAGTAATAGGATTTATTAGCTGGCAATTGCACCTGTATGTCAACCATCTCTTTTTAGTGGAATTCTTGGAATTAAATCCTGGAAAGGGCAATGAGGACACTGTGGGATGTATTCTTACACACATGTACATTAAGAGTGGGGAACTTCGTTGCTGCTTTCAATTTGCATTAATAGAAGGAGTTGTGCTGTGCAACAGTGTTGAATTGCCAGACCTGTTATGACATTTCCTGAGTTCTAAAGCAGAGAACAGGCTGTGCAGAAGCTGATCTCAATTGACCTATAAGGAGTGCCTCAGGAAGAAACAAACCTGTTTTCTTGTAACTAAATTATACACAACCCTAGATTTAGTTGTTTCCACTGGCACCAAATTCCTTTACAGCTGCTATCCATCTACAAGCTGTTTCTGACTACAAGGGATTAGTGAAAATTATAGGCAATTTTTCCCTTCTGCTTAGACTAGTGTCAACATCGAGCTTGCTTTTGGTCCCCAATAGGTATTCACCTGGACATCCTCTCCCAGCTACTCAGACCCAGAATTATTCATTTGTACAGTCCCTGCAGTCTAAAAGAAAAAAATCTAAGAAAGGGATTTGGTCATCCTAACTTTTCTGCTGTGTGGAGATGTGAATGGATGAGGGTGGTCTGTTGACTCAAACTACTTTTTTTCCCTTAATTTTGCTATTCTAAAATTGTTTTGAAAGCAACTCTGAATTTTTTTTAAAGGATTATCGAGTGCTTTTAAATATCCTGATTAATCAAACAACATAATATCATTTTTAGTAATTAGTTTTTTCAAAAACATTTAATTTCATTTTAAATTTTTTTGGCTGGAATACGTGTTTGCTAAAATAAATAAATACATAAATGGGTGCATGTCACTGGCTTAGTAGTTTTGTCATTAGTGATCTTTGAAGTCACACTACTGAACCTGTTTCTGCTTTGCTGCAAAAGAGATTAAAGGGACACAGGATCAAAAGCATATTGGATACGTGTTTTTCCTTTGCAGTCTTAATCTCTCTCTCTATATATAGAGAAAATATAAATTATATACAATGCGCTCCCTTTTAGTCATTCTGGCTGGTAACGGTTATAGTAGGTTTTGCTTTCTAGTGCTTAGTCACTACAGAGTGCAGAATGTTAAAATCCCAACTGAAGCTGTTCAACATTGAATTAAAAAGGATTCTTGCTCCAAAAACCTAGATTGTGTGTCTAAACTAGCTGACCCTAGCCTTTTAAAAACAACTTATCAGTTCTACAAAACTGCTTTTGAGACTTTTAGAGATAAGCGTGAGGAGAAAATAAACCTTACAACGTCAGTTCTAGATATTCATCTTGATCAACATATAAAGGTAAATACTTAAGTTAGATGGTGTAATGTAGCTCCTTGACGTTTAAGTATCATGGAGGCTGGTGTAATTTGTTATATTATAGAACTTAAGGTGCTGAAATAAGCAAGTACTTAATGAGAAATGATAACCATTGTGACAAATTATCTTAGAAATAAAGAAAGAAAAAAGGAGCAGAATATTTCTAAGTGCCCACTTTGCTTTGCTGTTAACATTGAACATTCTATGTGTATATTTTGGCTTGACCTTCTAGAACAACTGTTACAGAACTTTTCTAACCTTCATTAAATAATTTAGCATCACATTCAGTTTCATGATATAATTAGTTGCAAAGTAGATTTACACTGGTGATCAGATTAACAAAATATGTACTAGGTAAGGGAATGAGTCTGATCTGATAGTACACCCTAGGTTACTCATTGGCTTTAGTGGCTTTAAAATATTTTTTTGCTGCCTAGGAACACACCATTACAATGCTGTGCTATAGAAAAAAATGGTGCCCATATGTGCCAATGCAATCCATTTCTTATATAAAAACTGGATGGTAATTTCAAAAAGACATTCTGGGAATCTGCCTGAGAATCAAAGCAATATTAGCATTAAAAGTATTCATAAGAAACTAGTATATATATATCTTTCGTCCATCTAATGGTAAGAGAATGAAACATTTTGTGAACGATGTGAGCTATACAGGCAGAATGTAGAATACATCACATTGTAAAAAGGAACTTCTCCATTCCTCGCCTGCTTAGGTAGAGTTGCTTACCATGCACTTGTCTCCTGAGGGGAGGGAACAGAGCAAAGTGAAGGTTGTAAAAGATTCAGAGGAATATGGCAATGGGTATCTGGCAATAACTCAGTCAACCTGAACCATTGAGGGTCTCGGACCACAATGAAGAATGGTTAAAAAGATATCGGGGGAATTTACAGAAAAAAGGAAAGTTAAAGGATGTTATTTCCTGCAAGATGATATAGGCAACAAAGACGTTATGGCAAATGATTAATACTAAGAAATAAAAAAAGGTGTTGACAGAAAATGCATTATAATGAAATCAGATTACTGATTTAAAATTTGGCTAATGAGCAGAAGTGGCATGTTCTGAAACTGGCTTCCAGTGACCAACAAAACTTAGAGATGATTCGCAGCAAAAATCTACAATGTCCTACAGCTGTTCAACAGCCTGACATTCACCTCTGATGAGTAGGGCTGTCCAAGACCATGACACCACTGGAACCCTACATGGTCTGTAGATGAGCAGTCACAAGTGGGAAGAAAGGAGAGGTTATAGCAGCTCTGTACTGAGACCCTGGGTTTGAGAGGGTGGGGTATGTGTGTGGGGGGGGATTTACCTCCACATGCTCCACCTACAAAAACGCCAAGCACTCTGGTTGTGTGGCAAAGTGTGAGTTTCCCTCATGGCATTTTGCAAATTTCTTATACCAAAGCAAACCGTCCTGTAAGTACTCTCTAGACAAGTATACCTTTAAAAGCTCATGCTGTAAACCACTGCCCCAGGTTGCTTTGGTTAACTAGGCCAAATTATAAGGTGAAACTCAATAGTTAAATACTACAGTTTAATGAACATAAACATTAAAAAAAACAAAACAAAACACCAGAGACAGTATATGAATCTTAGGACCCCAGGATGGGGAGTGTGTTACTTGTGTTTTATTTTACAGTCTTTGCCTGGATGAGTAGAGTCAGTTGACTGACTGACTGCAAAATGATTTCTTACCTCCTGTCATTCCATGCACCACCCTCCCCCAATGCTAGCCACATGCCTACGTATCTTTTCTCTTTCTTACACACTGTCCTCCCTGATCTGTGCTGTATGGCCACTACTCACTCACTCTACCTTGAAATCGCTCCTCACAATCACCTTCTCCCATAGTGTCTACAAGAAACTGAACAACTGATACAGGCTCAGTTGAACTGGGCTGTTGGCTAACATTGATGTGTATTGATTTAAAAAGACATATAAAATGTGTGTAAATATTAAATTGTATACCTCTTCCTTCACCCTTCTTATGTTGAGGGCAAAAAACTATGGAATTAGCAAGATACATGTATCACCATTCCTGATGATGTCGCTTCATGGTTTATGTTGCTTCTTTATCTTTTTATTTTGGCCAGCTAGGGGGCTGTTTCTTACTGTGAGTTTGTGCATAGCCTATACAAGAGGGCCATCGTGCTGATTGGGACCTCTGGCTTTATCACAATACAAATAAATATTACCAAATGTGATAAATGGTTCCAAATGTGATAGATGTATACTGTCACTGAACTGGTTTAGGGCACATGCTTTCCTTTGGGAAAAGAGATTGTACGTTCCATGAACCAATAAATACTCCATTTATCCCATGCCAGGGTTCCATTTATGTTGTTTGTTTACAGTGGGCATCTATATAAAGAGATAAATAAAGTGGAAAAAAGTTTCCATTTATAGCTGCTCAGAGATTTGAAGTGCTGCCAAACTCTTCCCAAGAAATATTTTGAGAACAAAAACCTACATGTTATGAAGGTAAAAAGAAAAGGCCAGGTTCAGAATGCCAAGGGCAGAATTCACAGGTAGCTTCTATGGGGGCATTAACTGACATAATAGTTGCAGTAGGTTAGAGAATTATCATCCACCGCTCAGTAACTTGAAGCTGGTAAAATATCTAAAGCAGGTGTGTAGCGGGCAAGGGTTTATGACTCTCTTTCAGTTAAACAATCATAGAATATTATAGTTGGAAGGGACCTCATGAGGTCATCTAGTCCAACCCCCTGCTCAAAGCAGGACTAACCTCAGCTAAATCATCCCAACCAGGGCTTTGTCAAGCCGCAGCTTAAAAACCTCTGAAGATGGAGATTCCACCACTTCCCTAGGTAACCCATTCCAGTGCTTCACACCCTACTGGTGAAAAGCTTTTTCCTAATATCCAACCTAGACCTCCCCCACTGCAACTTGAGACCATTGCGCCTTGTTCTCTCATCTGCCACCATTGAGAACAGCCTAGCTCCATCCTCCCTGGAACCCCTTTCAGGTAGTTAAAGGCTGCTATCAAATCCCCCTCATTCTTCTCTTCTGCAGACTAAACAAACCTAGTTCCCTCAGTCTCGCTTCATAAGTCTTATGCTCCAGCTCCCTAATCATTTTTGTTGCCCTCCGCTGGACTCTCTCAACTTGTCCACGTCCTTTTTTGAAGGGGGGGGGCGGGGGGGAGCAAAATTGGACACAGTACTCCAAATGCTGCTTCACCAATGCCGAATAGAGGGGAATAATCACTTCCCTTGAGCTGCTGGCAATGCTCCTACTAATGCAGCCCAATATGCTATTAGCCTTCTTGGCAACCAGGACACACGGCTGACTCATATCCAGCTTCTTATCCACTGTCACTCCCTGGTCCTTTTCTGCAGAACTGCTGCCTAGCCCATAGGTCCCAAGTTTGTAGCTGTGCATGGGATTCTTCTGTCCTAAGTGGAGGCCTCTGCATTTGTCCTTGCTGAACTGATCTGAAACATTTCAAACAGCAAATATACTTGCAACATGGGTTTTCATCGATGCACTGAAAGATCTCCATGTTAAAAACCCATCATGTACATATAGAGCCACCACTTGTACAAATCCATTTAGTAGTGTAACAGGTGTAAGAACTAGTTACCTTTTTCTAGAAAGGTAGTTATTAAAGTGTATACAAATGCTTGGAGCTTTGTTTCTAGAAAGAGACCCTTAGCTTCACCATCCCCTTCCCAGTGCACACGTTCAGTCAAATGCTGGTCTTGGATTCCTACAAGTGACAGCAATGGGAGTTATAATCAGCTACCTGACAGCAAAATTTCACCCTCTGTGTATTTATTAAAAAAAGTTTCAAAGCTTCTTTAAGGGAAAAAATATTTCCAAAAGGATGGAAATCTAATTATCTGGACCCTGGAATAAAGGAATGGAACTTTTAAAAATGAATTTCATGTATTTCTTAAACATTTCACTATAAAATATTTGGAGTCAGGCAATTCCATTGTTTTGAAAGAAAATATATAAATTATAAAAACTTGCGCAGTTATGAGTACGACCTTGATCCTGTATTCTTTATATAACCTGTACTAGTTACAAGCACGGGGAGTGTTTGATGCTTAAACCTACTAAAATCATTAGCTGTGACTCAGAACAGAATGTATTCTAGGCAGGACATGGACTCTGAAGCCAAAAAGTAATACATTGTGTCCCATTTTCCGGTACAAGAGTTACTCGGTGCACAACATACTGAGTTTTCACTCCATTTGATTTCAACACACGTGTCTCTAGTGAGTTCATAACAGATGGAACCTTTGGTTATAACAGTCAGTTTTCTGCGCTCTTACTGCCAGCTGCAAGCTCTGAGCTGAAGGACGAGGCCAGAACTGACTGCAAAGTGGGACTACAGAGGAATTGGCAAGTGTAGAAAAAAAGTGGAGAAGCTACAAAAAATTTATTTTCCAACAAAATAACTCTCCACAAGCGGTGTAAACTTTTCTTACTAAAACAAATACTCTAAAACACAAAGATTTTACATTTCCAGTGAAACACTTACAGTAACATTTGCCTGTGTTTTTACTCTCCTGGAGTCTCAACAAACAGCCAGCAGATTTATGCTTTCCCAATTACCTGTAGCAGTAAACTTCCTCATGTTCCCTGACTGCAATTCAGCTTTTGAAAGTAACAAAGAATAAAGAAACCGAACAAAGAATAAAGAAACCGACTGGTTGGGATTTTGAGTAATCTCAATTTTCTTCACTAGATCCTCTTACTTCTGCTCTTGTTCTCTGTCACAGATAGACACTCTCTCTCTCACACACATACCCTGTCATGTATGCTCCACCATTCTGACAATAAGACAAAAATTAGAGTGCGTCCATTGCAATTTGTGTGAGCTGTGTAGAACAATTTATAGTGCTAGGTTAGTTATCGTTACCATCAATTTAAAATGCAAACTTATAAATTTGCAAGGACAGCATAAGATATAGGAATCAAACCTTTTATCTCAAGCATTCACTCATATTTACAGTAAGTACAAGCTTTCTGCTACAGAAGAAAAAGTGTCTAGATTGAACACTGTTACAAATTTCCTGAATGAGGCTAGTTCCAGTTGCCAGTAATTCAAAAGCAAATCTGCTGACTTGGCATTAGGACTCTAAAACAGTGTGGTCAAACTTATATAGTAAGAAGGTGTCTGCAGCAATAACATTTATAAACTGTATATACAGTACACAGTACCAGTACATAGAAAATAGATTTTGATTTTATGATTCCCTGTGTGTAAGGCAAGACTGAATTCTGTCCTCAAATGGAGTCCACTAGAGGTACAAGCAACAGATAGTGGCTCTTAAATCAATATGCAAATCAAATGCATACAAATTAAAAATCAAAACAGATGAGTTTCAGTTTTGTATGTGCTGATTCTGGCTTGCTGAATACACGGTTGGTTATTAAACATCAACGGTACCTTGTTTTAAAACACTAACACCACCTTGATGGCAACAGATATTGTTCAAGTGGCCGCTACCAAAAACAGCTTGAAAAAAGCACAGTACAACATCAGGAGCTCTGCAGTTGTACTACGCCAATTTATATAGCACTAATCAAAAAAAATAAGTATATGAATATTCTATTTCATGCTATTGCTATGCAAGCAACAGCAATACAAATCAGCATACAGAAGGATACCATATGTTCTGCAATGAAGAACCCAAAGATATTTTCAAGGGGCATTGTTATACAAGACTTCAAAGAAACACAAGACTGCCAGAGGCAAAAGTTACTGGCGAATGTATACATCCCTGTTCCAGTCTCCTGTGTCATTGCGTTTTCTAGATATCATTTCCCCATCCTTGTCACAATATTGGTCCCTTGATTTATGACGACTGCGTTGTTTGTTGGATTCGTTGTGGTCCTGCTCTCGGTCTCTTTCCTTTGAGCGATGCCTTGATTCCCTATGTCTGTGATCACTGCTCCCATGTGACTCGTCTCTATGACTGTGACCCCTGTGAGAATCATTGTGGTCACCGTGCTCATGTGAGTACTCTTCCATTGGCTCCGTGTAAGCCGAATCTCTGCTGTCTTGGGTTTCTGAGTCAAATGTGTCTTGCCTAGACAGGCCTCGGCTAACACCACTGCGATGGTTATGGTGTTGTGCTGAGGAAGACGAACGATGTGGAAATTTCTTGGTGGGTTCAATCCGTGCTTCCTCTTCAACTTGTGAGCCAGTTCGTTCAGGGGCTGAATGGTCATTCCTCTGATCTCCTTGAGAGCCCTGGTTAGTGTCACAACAGGCAGTAAGTTCACATTCATAGGGCACATATTTAAAGACATTTCCTCAGTACAAAATTAAGCTTAAAAACATAATGAGAGCAATAATTTACATTCATGACAATGCACTTTGAGTCTAATCGAGAAATTGTTAGAATTCAATTTTTACTGAAAATATTGTATTATAATACAAGTGAGCCCTTCCATTCCAAGCAGAATGCAGGGCAGCAGTCAATTTATTCTGTGGTAGGTTCACGGCTTGTGTAACAACATTACTTTCTGAACATTCCAGTTAGCAACAACTACAATCACACTCCAGATACAACATGGAGGGTGCAGGAGCAGAACTGGGAATTCAGAAGAACTAGAGAGGATATGTCAGCTTCAGAAAGGGCACGTATCATTAGAGAATATTTGGAAACGTCTTTGAGGTTAGGAATCACTGGAGACAGTCGTTAAAATACGCTGAATGGGTGGATAGCAGTGGAAAGCCAAGATTTTGGCCTCTGTTTCTTTTTTGAAGAATTAAAACATGGCTCGATCCAGTATTACACATACTTGTATTATAATACCAATAATATCATTGCCCTTCTGGGGTTTTTTTTGATAATAATTCAATTCCCTCACTGTGATACCATCTATATGGACTTTGATTTTATAGATTAATCACTCAGGACTACTGATTATTGTCAAGGAAAACAGAGGGACAATGATATTAACACAAACAATTTCCTAATACATTGCTACTATCTAAAGATTGAAATAAAAATTACCAAGTGCAATCAAACCTAGTCTTCATCAGCAAAGTGTTTTGAAATCACTGCAAAATGAACAATTGTGATTACTTAGCTCAGTTTTGGGATTCCATTACATTTACCTGCATTTGTCCCAAAACCACAGCTAAATGATTGCTGGGATTTAATTTCAGAATTAAAAAAAAGCATCTTGCCAAAAGGCATAGTCCTTACCACTTCTGGCTAGGAACTTCATCATGAAGATATCACTGCTGGTACAAAGTTAAATCAAACTACTAGTTCAAAGCCTTTGCTGTTGCATGAGTGTGGCACTCTCTCAGCAGTCTCCCTCATACAACCAATGAAACTGTTGTATGCAAATTAGCTGGTGACTGAGTGACCTTTGACATCACAATGGTCTAGGACTCTTGACATGGCATAGAAACGTGACTTACTGTACACTGCACAGGTGTAATTTGTAAAGTCCAAATGGCCGACAATTTAAAAATTGAATAGTAACGGACTATGCACCTCAGTGGGATGATTGAATCTGGTGATATTCTGAACAAAAAAAGCTCTCAACTATGCTTGTAGATGTTTCCATTGCTCCACATTGTCTCAACAGACATTCTAGGCTTCAGGGTGACGCACAGAGTAATAATCTTGGAATGTTATTATATAGGTAGAATTTAACGGAGTAGTACATCTGTTTATCTGAGCACAGTAAAAACAATAATCGCACCTGCTTTGCCAAATTAGACTAGAGGTTGTATCACTTGTGTTGTTCAGGTTCATGAGTTTCTGAAATCATGTCTCTGTCAACACATGACACTAGGCTCTACTGTGGAAGTCCTTTGTTTCTGTTTTGGTCATTATTGTGATGATGGCATTTTGGGAGAGGAATGTATTAAATATGAATTTGAATAGTACTGTTCAGGAAGGTGGGTGGAAAGAGATTTACAGAGCTGGTTTCTGAATAAAACATACATATTTATTATGTTCTGTTAGAATAAATTAAAAAGTAAAGAAAATAGTCTAAATTAATGACCTGCTTTAAATTTATAAAAAAATAAAGTTTGTCACAAAGATGGGTTTTAAAGCACACAAAATAAGCATACTTATATGGGACATTTTAATTCCCAAATAGCCAAAGTGTTAAATACACTCAATGTTACAGAATTTTGACCAGTAAAATCCAAAGACAGAAACTGCTATGTTTTAAGAGCAAATGCAAAACTTCTAGCTGCTCCAAAGAGGAAAATGTTTTATAAATTCAGATCCAATTGATCTGTTTTGACTGGGAAACAAAGGATTAGGCAAATTATACTTTCCCTCTCCTCCAATTTTAGAAATTGTTAGTGCAAAAAAAAAAAAAAAAAAAAAAAATCTAATGAAAGCCAGGGGCACATCCATTGAAAGAATATGCCCCTAAAATTACAGATGGGCTGAGGAGACAGCATTTGGATTCAGATTGACACTTACATTAAATTTTGAGGTTTTGGATCAAAGTCAAATTAGGTTTAGGATTTGGGTTTGGATTCAGGAGTGCTGAAGTTTTATGTTCTAAGAAGAGTTCTGTCTAAAATTATGGAAATATTATGAGATCAGCTTTTTTCAGAGATTTCAGGCTGAAATCTTTCAGTTCTTGTTAGATTTTAGCTGTATCAAAACAAGAAAAAGAGAACAGGGCCACCTAGTTTTGGATCCTAAAAATAGGTTCAGATCTGGAGACTGGAAAGCAAGCTTACTCCTTTCCTAAACTTTGAAGGGGCTCAGATTTTGAGGTGCCAGCTTTGGCCCACCTCTGCTTAAAATATATCTTCATATGATGAAGCAGAAGGAAGTTAAATTTCTAGATTTCAAATGGGACCACCTTTCCTCAGCATTTCAGGATTAGTAAACCTTCAGACAAAACTGCAAAAGCATAAATTAAGTATTATTTTTGGTGCTAAAAATAAAAACCTGTGAATTTGTAAGAAGAGATCACAGCACTCAGAAAGGTGTAATTAATAACCCATTATGGTCCCTGAACAGTGTGGTTAAAAAAACAGGTTGGTAGAACATATAAATATCTATTCAAGGGCATAAAAAGGCTTGAGCAGTACACACGACATAACCCTGCTGAGTAACTTCAGTACCTAGAACGCTCTTCCAGCACACAATCAATTCAGAGCTGTTTTTCGGCCCTGGGGAAAAACAAAGGCAGGAGATAGCTGGGGCATGCACTCTCTTTTTCCCAGGATGCTCTGTGAAGAGAGATACATCCTACAGACTGCACACAAGTGATTTTCCTTGCAGGGAAGGACCTGCCAAGTCTGCATTTCCACTGGGAAATCTCCATTAAAATAAAGCTTTCACTGCAAGGAAAGTATTTGCAAGAGCCACAAAAAACAAAGCTTCAGCAGTTGAAATTCTAAAGGCAGGGGTCATTCTTTTTCTAAAGGAATTGTTTCTCCCATTCTCGTGGTGATGGACTCCAAAATGCAGGGGTTGATCACAACTAAATCTTAGTCTGAAACTGAGATGGAACAAGGGGTTATTTTAGTTGAGGCAAATGTGACCCTAACCCTCTCCATAACCTCAGCAGATTCAATGTGTCTCCAGGGCACTGGTTATCAGGATGCCACTAATTATTCATACAGCAGTAGCACCTGAAGTCCCCAACTAAAATCAGAGCCCTATTGTGCTCGACACAATACATATACAGAGGAAGAGAGAGTCCCTGCCCCAAAACATTTAGCCTAATTAGAGAAGGCAGACGAAGGGTGGGAGTGGAAACAGAGATGAAGTGACTTCCCACTTCACACAGCGGGTAAGTGGCAGAGCTGGGAACAGTCTCCTGATTCCTCATCCAATGCTCCCTTAGCTAGCACACTCAGCATCTCAAGTTCCCACCTGCATAAGATGCTAGCATATAAGGAGGGTAAGGTTAGGGAAGTGTGTGATCTGATGGTCAGTGGATAAGGGAGCAATGGAGAGGCCACTTCATCCTCATGGCTGCAGTAGTGTAGTGGCTATGAGATGACTCCATTACCACTCCATTGTCTGCGGAGGTGAAGGGATGGATTCCTCCCCGTCTTGTTCCTGTGGAACTCTCTCACACACAGCCCAGTCACTCAGGCAGGGCTCTGGGATATTAATCACTTTGAAAGTTACCCGAGGCAGTAACAAACATGGCATTTCTGTTAACCCTGTAGTATAACTATGACTGAATCACATATGAAGAGTTATAAAAATGCTGGTGGCTGGTAAGTATGTTATTGAAGCAGTAGTTGTTCTGGGCATGAGGAAATCTGAATTATTTCCACTTCACATCACCATATGTTTCCAACCAGGCCCTTTTAGACTTTGGAATCCAAATAAATCTTGCAAGTCAGCAAGTAAGTAAACAAATGCGATTGTGAATACAATGGAGATCACAAGAAAAGTGTCTGTCTTCAAGAATTCACATTATAAAAAGAGCAAATGATTTTTCCTAAGTGCAGAGCTCTTCTGCTCTATTCACTTTTTGGCTCCCAGTGAAATATATTTAGCATCTTGTGTTATCAGAATTCACACTGTGTGGCCCGGCAAGTCTCCCTCTACTTGCAGAAATGAATGGGGGGGAAGGGGAAGAGAGAAAGGAAACTATACCTGTAAATTTATGTTTGGACCCGGGCTGATAGGAAGCGTGGCTGTTGCAAGTGTGCGAGTGAGGAGCTGGTTGGGAGGATTGCTGCAAGGAGGATGTGTGGCCTTCCAATAAGCTTCCAGATAGTCAGCCAGGTGCTCACAGGCATCTTCAAGCTGGTTCTCATCCAGAATTACATCGAACATTTCCTGTGAAGGGAGACATTTTAGTGAGAACAGCCACCTTCTGAGGCAATATAAAACCAGAGAAGATGCTGATGATAAATCACATTAGGAAATGCTTTTCTTATTGCACCACAAATAAATCATAACAGTCACGTCCTGAATATTTTGTGACAGAACTTTTTTTAAAGCAATTGATTTAAAAGTCATCTGTACATAACAGTGAGATTATACGTTCCATGGCAAGCCTCCGTGATCGTCACTTGGCAAGATATATGTAATTAGGGAAGGCAGAATTGGTATTTTGAATATATTTTAAAACTCAAACATGGAAACAGAAGTTAAACAGTAATTGTTGAAATAATTAGATGATGGAACAAGCTACCAAAGAAAACTGTGGAATCCCTATACCTGGTGATACTTCAGACAAAGCTAAACAAAACTGAAAACAATAATAGACAAAATTAATAATACTTAGCACTTATGTGGTAATTTTCATATTTAAAAAGTTGCACAGATATTAACTAACTCACTCTGAATTTACCACTATATCCCACTCTCATTTAAAGCCTATGGAATGATTTCTATTGGCTTCAGTTGGAGTTGGATTGGCCCCATATAGACTCTAAGCTCTTTGGGACAGGGACCTCATCTTTGTACGTGCCTATACTGTGCCTTGCAAACTCTTGACATTATGGTATCATGATGGATCTGCAAAGCAGGGGACTACAACTCCCATCAGCTCCTCCCAATTGTACATCCCCTTCCTCTTGGCTAAGCAAGGATTACATTTCCCATCAGAACCCTCCCCATAGCACTTTTTTTTCCTGAGTCTAGGTAAGGGAAAAGGTCCTGAATCAGGAAGAGGCTGGGCTCTGTTTTGGGAGTGGAATTCAAATGGCAGCAGAGCTGGAGAGAAGCACCAGGAACTGTGGACAGTGCCACATGTGGAACAAGCTATGACTTCTAATATCACTGCTGGTACAGATCACTGCTGGTACACTGTGGGACTCACAGGGGAGCAGCAGCAGCTGGGCTGGGAGCCAGTGCAAAGGAGCCTCAATGAGAGACACTTATTGAGCCTTGCCTGGAAACCTGCAACTGCTTATTTTCTTGAAGAGAGACTGGACTGAAGGGGGCCCTCCAGGCACTAACTCTCAACTGGACTGCCCCAGAGACCCAACCAGGAACTGCTATTGCTCACTTTGAACTGCAACTGCTTCAGCTTCTGTATCTAGGGTATTTGCAACCTTTCCCCTTTCCTGCCAGCTCCAGTAAAAATGTCTCTTCGCTGTGTGTCTGAGTGTTTAGTGGGATTCACCAGGGTAGCACTGAAGCACCTACATTGTTTGCCTCTGAGACATGGTACACCGGGCACACTGCTGGCGCTACAGGCACCCTAGGGATTTGGGGTACAGAGTAAACCCAATAATAAAGTATCAATATAATAATAATCCTCACAATGTTTGTGGGAGTAACCCTGGGTGGGTTTTTTTTCTTTAAATAGTAAATTTGATGAAAAATGCATTTTTCAGGTCACTAATTATTCATGATCCAAAACCAATTGGAAAAAATAAATTAAAAAGTTGAACCAGTTCATTCTGGCCATTTCAAAATGTTTTATTTTGAAAATTAATTTATATATATAAACTAATATATATTGAATATATAAAATAATATGTTGAATATATATAAAATAATACCGATATATATATATATATATATGCCAAAGTTAAAAAAATGAAGATTACTTGCTTGTCACTGGAGTTCTTTGAGTTGGCTCTGGATATTCACACTTATGGATATTGTGCCCCCTTCTGGTGCCTAACGGTAGAACCTTCTCCAAGCAGTGTCTGCTAGAGGCTTGCACACCCCTTCCTACTTCTCCCCTCAGCATTTCCAAACATACTGAAGGCAAGCGGTGGGACACAGAGTACACTCCCACCTCAGTTCCTTCCTCCGCCAACCCGGAGAAAAGAATAAAAAGACGCTGAGAAAGAAGGGAAGGAGGGTAGGAAGTGTGAATATGCAGTGCTATCTTAAAGAACTCTGGTTACAAGTAACAAACCTTAATTTCTTCTCTGAGTGGCTTTGCATATTTCCACTTATGGGTAGTTTGATAAGCAATGCTACAAATAACCTGGAGGAGGGAAGAGAGTCCTAACTGAGTAGAGACTGAAGCACCACTCTACCAAATCTAGCATCAGCCTTTGAAGCCGAATCAAGAGCATAATATGTAGTAAAAGTGTGCACAGAACTCCAAGTTGCAGCCCTACAAATCTCAGCAACAGTCTCTTAATGCAAGCAAAAGATTCTGCCAAAACTCTAATGTAGGCATTGAAATTTCTGTAACATGTAACATTCAACAATACATTGTTTAATCCATCTGGAAATAGTCTGTAGAGCAGGGCCCCCACATGAGGGGAGGGGAAGGCTACACTTTACCAAGGCCCGGCCCACACTGCAACCCCGATTATCAAGAGGAAAAAAATTTTCATGGCTCATGAGATTGTATGTATGGGATGAGGGATTGTGGTATGTGTGTGAGAGGGGGCCCGTGTTACAAGTTTGTACTGGGCCTGAAAAATTTATACTGGGGCCTTGCTGGGGAGACATAGCATGACCCCTGTGATTCTTAGAAAAAGAGATAAATAATGTGGACAACGTTCAAAAACTTAATTCTTTTAAACTTTTAATATGCAAGCACTCTTCTTGCAGCCAAAATAAGTAAAAAGGATTCCCCTTTATTAGCATGCAGCCTTGGAAAAATACTGGCAAATTAATTATCTGATTGATGTGAAATTCATAAACTATTTTTGGCAAAAACCTGGGATCAGGTCCAAGAACCACCTCACTTTTGTGAAAAGTCATAAATGGTAATCAGCCATCAAAGCATTTATTTAATTCACTCACCCTTCTGGCTGATGTTATGGCAATAATGAATGCCACCTTAACAGATATATAATACAAAGAACACACAACCATGGGTTCAGAAGGTGGCATCATGTGTAGATAAGACCAAATTACGTTGCCAAGGAGGGACAGGATTCTCTCAAAGGGGGAGACATGTTAGATAACCCCTTCGTAAAAACTTTTAAACCTTATTTATACATGAACAGCATTCTACCATCAATCAAAATGTGGCAAGCTGAAATAGCTGTCAAATGAACTTTCAAAGACGAGTTAGGTAACCGTCAGTCTTTAAGTACATTAAATATACTAAAATACAAGGTATGGAAGATGAGATAGGGGTATTAGATTTTCTTCACTACAAATATGCACCATTTTCAATAGCAACAGTATCTGGTAGACAGTTTTCTAGGATTATGCAGTACATTCCAAACTGACAGGGTGCGTGAGCTTTTAAGAGTAGACAGATTCAAAGTTTAATCGCCTTAGCTGTCAGGTGAAGGGACTGCAGATCTGGAAAAAGAATCCTGCCAGGCTGCTGACACAGAGAAAGATGTATGAAGACCCCGTTAGACAAATGAAGCAGGTCCGTAAGCCATTGCTGATATGACCAAGTTGGGGCAATTAGAATTATCCTTGCCCTATCCTGACCTCTCTTCCTCACCACATTCTGAATTAATGGAAAGGGTGAAAAAGGCATACAGAAGGGCCTTTCTCCATTGCAGATGGAATGCATCAGAGATGGATTGACTGTCTCTTCTGGCTCTGAAGCAGATGAGGCAATTCTTCCTGTTGAACCTTGTAGCAGACACACACACATCTGGTTGACCCCAAATAGAAAAGATGTTCGGAGTCAACTGATCCTTCAGGGACCATCATTCATGCAGAGCTATCTCTGTAGAGACTATCTGGAATCACACTGTTCTCTCCTGCTAAATGCAGGGTCACTGGGAAAATGTCACGGCAAGTACACCAGTCCCATAATCTGATTGCCTCTGCACACAGTTGAGCAGAGTGAGAACCCCCAGTTGTTGCTATAATACATATCTGATGTATTGTCCGTCACTGTGTATGTGAGGGAGGAACTATCTGATGGCCAAATGAGTGGTTCTTATCTCCAACACATATGTGTGTAATATGCCTTTCTCCTAAGTAGCCCAGTTACCTCGACTTGTAAAATGATTCAAATGCATTCCCCTTATCATTGTTTGATGCATATGAAGTTATCCTCACCGATGATGAAGTGGGATTGAACTGGATGCTTCTTAGGACACTTGCTCCAACTGACCTCATGTCAACAAGTCCAGAATTTCTTGAGGCATGTTGACTTACATTTGAAGATTGTCCAGATTTGGCCTGTAGACGAGACATCCAATGTCTCATTGGCCTCTTTCTGAGATGTGCAAATGGAGTCAAGTAGTAGCTGCCATGAAACCCAGGAAGAAGATTACTTCCTGAGTATGACATATTTGAATGTTTAAAACATACTTCACTATTTTAAAAACTCTGAACTGGTAGAAAGCCTTTCCCTGTTATTGAATCCAACATGGAGCCGATGAATAAAATTCTCTGAGTAGGACAGAGATTTGACTTTCTGACATTCAGAAGCAGCTCTAGGTCTGAAAAAAGTGTGGTTGTATAGGCAATGTGGTTTAATAGATCATTACAAAGAACAGTTTCAACAGCCAATCATCCATATATGGGAAAATAAAAATAACCTGCTTTTCAAATAAATCACTACCACAGAGAGGCACTTAGTAAATGCTCTTGGTGCTGTGGATGGGCCAAATGGGAGCACCTTTTACTGGAAATGACGACCTGCCATCACAAAATGAAGGTAGTTTTGATGACTGTGCTAGACAGAAATATAAAAATATGTGTCTTTTAAATCAAGAGATGCAAACCAAAGGATTATGGAGGTCAGATTATGGAACTGAAACTTTCAAATATGTTTGTTCATGTTCCTTAAATCTAAAATCAGACAAACCCCCTTCCCTCCTCCTCATTCTTTTTCTGTATAAGAAAGTATCTCAAAGAAAACCCCTGACCCCTCAGGTGACTGGATACCTCTTCAACGGCCCCTACTAGAAGCAATTTCTGCACTTCTGAAAATAGAACAACATCATAAGAAGGTTCCCTGAAAAGGAAAGGGTAGGAAGAATTGAAAACAGATAGAGTTTCTCAAACTGAATGTAACAGTCCTTTTCTATAAATGTATAGGATACATTTGTCTGATACAATAAGCTTCCATTTGCTGATTAAATGGGCTAGACTGTCTCAAAACAAACAGAGGAAAAGAAGAATCCTTGCTGAATGGTTCTCACTTCTTGAGTCTCATATCAAATCTGGGCCCTGGTGTTCAATGATTTAGCTGAGGTTAGTCCTGCTTTGAGCAGGGGGTTGGACTAGGTGACCTCCTGAGGTCCCTTCCAACACTAATATTCTATGATTCTATGATGACAGCAGAGAGGAAGCAGATGGTTTAAATTTAGGCGTTGTTTTAAAAGACCTCTTCTTGTGTTGGTTCAGGAAAGACATAGCCTGTTGGTATTTTGCTGATGTCTTCAATTTCACAAGAAATGTGTCAAGGAACACTGTGGATTATACTATCACTGATAATAGAAAGAAGAAGTAGGTGGTCTCCTTCTAATAAAATAAATCAAGTCCAAAAGAATGAGCTGTCGATCTTGTATCCTTTATTTTCCCCAGCAACTCATTCATCTTTTCACTGAAAAGATCATCCCCTCCGAAAGGGAAATCTTCCACCTTAATTCTGTTACTCACAGCCAGAGAAGAGGAGTGAAGGCAAGCACATCTCCTCAGAGGAACCACAGAAGCCAAAACTCTGGCAGCAGAGTCCGAGGCATAACAAATGAAGTTAAGAGCATGCTTTGCCACATTTTGACTCTGCATTTGGAAAATGCAATCCTAGGTCCTTTTGTCATCTCGCAAATCCCACACAAACAATGCCATCTTTTTCCAGAGGTGAAATTGAATGAAGGCTAGTACTACTTGATAATTTGCCACCCTAATATCAAGAGGAGAAGAGGAAAACACTTTTCTCCCTAGAGAATCAATCTTCTTCCCTGCTCTGTCACCAGGAGTGGAATGTGCTTGTCCAGACCTCCACCTACTACGGGCAGCAGCCACCACCAGTGAATTAGGTACAGAGTGTGTGTGTACATATTAAAACCTCGCCAAAGGCATCCGATATAATTTGTCTGTCATTTTAGAAATAGGCTGGCAAAAGGCAGGAGTGTACCAGAGAGTCTTAACCAGCTCAGCAGAGGCATCAAGAACTGATAATGACACCCTACTTTTGGAGGCTGTCCCAACACCAGATGGGAGGTTTCCTCCACAGCTACTGAAGGTAAGTTCAACATGGATGCCACAGGAGTCACAGGAGCAGAGACTGGCCTCTCAGACTTTGGATCTAATGAGTGCCCAAGACTGGAGGATTTAGTCTCAAAGGCCTTCTTAAATAAAAGCACCTGCAATCTGTTTTGCCTCACCTTGTAAGCTCTAGGTATGAAAGTCTGGCAGATGGAACATCCAGAAGGTCGGGACCCCCAGTGTGAGAAATTCTGTGAACTTTTGTATGCTTTTTCTCTATTGTATAGGGTAAAAGTAGACAAAAGACCAGACTTCATGGGAGAGACCAGATTTCAAGGTTTGTGATACATTTTTCATGGCCATGTATTTGGTAGGGTCCTAACTATACTAAACAAGTATAAAGACAGAAGTGGAGAAAATCTCAGATATGAATGGACTGGAGTAGTTTGCTTCCATCTGGCATAGTGACTAGAAGGAACTGAGGTGGTAGAGAGTACTGTGCCCCCTTATATAACCTCCCCCTCAGAACATTTGGAGATGCTGAGGGAAGGGGCAGGAGGGGCCGCGTGGGCACTCGAATTGACACTGCTTGGAGATGATTCTATCATTAGGCACCACAAAGTGGCCCAAAGCCCTAAATGGGGATATACAGAGCCAAGCTGAACACCTGAAAATGACCTGAAATGAAACGTAAAACCAAAAACATTTTGTTTAATTTTAAGGGTTTTTTTTTGGTTTTCCATTTCAACAACCCCACAACCCCCTCCCCACAAAAAAAATGTAGTTATGGTTTGAACTGAAGTGAGGTTTTGTTTTGATTTTTCACATTTTTCTGTTTGGTCCATGAACCAGAAAAATCAATTATTTGTTCAGCTCTACTAGTGAGTAGCTGAGCATGATATTATCATCTTAAGTTTAAATATGGAGAAATTAAGTGTTTGCATGACTTGCCCTAGGATACAGTACAGTAGTATGATCTCATATATTCTTGGCTGAAATTAATAAGAATGCCAAACCAATACAGGTGAAGCCAACTGTGATGGCATATGCCTAATAAGAACTACAAAGAAATCACTAACTCATTTTATACAGACCATTTTATGTAGACCACTAATCTGCCTTCAAACAGAGGCAACTTGTGGTCATAAACCAAATCAGTTCAGTTTGGATCAATAACCTAGAAAGAGTTACTGAAGTAATCCAGTTCCTAAACTATGAATCATGTAAAAATGTTAGTAGCTCCATACCTATATATCTCCAGGACTAATCATGTTGCTGAAAAAGAAATATATTTGACCATTATGCCATGCAGAAACCTCAAATGGAGTCTTGTGCAAAATGACAAGTGAAATATGGCCAGACAGTAGCAAGCACCAACAAATGTTACACAATTAGCCTATTACTTGGAAACAAAGGATAAAATAACCCCTTTAAATAGGAGTCTACATTTCCACAACAGTAACATATTAATAATAACTCACTGGAGGACATTGAGCCAGTTTATCAGCTGCCACCATTTGAACATTAAGGTGTTTAGCCTGAGATTTCCCTCGAGATTTTATTAGCCTCTGTAAAACCTGTGGGAAATAAGACAGTTAAAATACATAGTGGGTAGGAAAAGAAAGAATTCAGAAGCAAAAAGCAGTCAGATAATGGTATGATCCTATTCCCATTCAGGTCAATGGGAGTGTTGTCAGTGACTTGATTGTGAACAGGATTAGGCCCAATGTATTTGTGTACTCTTCAAAAAAGTAACACTCTTGTATAATTTTTAACATATCTAATTATGTCTCATTTTCTAGGTTTAAGAGCCTTTCCCTTGCCTTCTAGGCTTTGCACAACCTCCCTCCTGCCTACTTCTCTGCTCTCGTTTCCCTTCACTCCCTTTCTTTCTCCTCTTCTGCCCAAGTTGCACTAACTGACCCCCTTCAGGTTCTCCTATTCTCATGAGTGTGCCTTCTTCCATGTAACCATTTATACTGAGACTCTTGAGAATGCTCTTCCGGACCCACTTTGTCAAGCCTTCTCTTTCTCCTTCCAATGTCTCTTCAGGATGTACTTGTTCCAAAAAGACTGTAAATGTAGATGTCCCCACACAGTGAAATGTTAACAAATTAAATGACTGAACATTTTAAAAATAAATTGAACAAAAATTACAGAACTAAACACAGTGTGTGCTGAACTGTACTGGTCAGTTGTCCTGCTGCTCATAATATCTACCCTCTTCCCTTTATTTCTATACTGTCTACTTAGATTGTAAAGTTTTTTGACAAGGATCTTATCTCATATTCATGCAAAGTTTTTAACAAATTGTTGGCATTCTGTGAAGTAATATTACATAAATAATAATAAACAAGAAGAGAACTGTCATCCTTAGTTCAAATTTAAGCAACCATTAGAACGACAGCCATCTCTCTTTTGCAAAAAATGTGACTTTGTAACCCACTGATTGAGATGATAATTTTTAATGGTATGTTCTCATCCAGAAGAAAATAATTCAAAGTGCAATTCATTGACCTTCAGTGACATCCAATGGAGAACCTGTGGCTCTTTGTACCTGCGGCACAGTTCTCAAAGAATGGGTGGTTTGAAACACAATTAACAGCGGTAAGATAGTTACCTTGGGAGAAGAAATCTTTACATATACTATAATGGGAGCCAGAGAGGTTTTACTTAGTTGAGCTGGATGATTAATGGTATCGGCATCAAGTACTACCAGCTGCAAAGTCCTTGCTAATTCAAATATCCGTTCAATTTCACTCTGAACTTCAGCTGCAGATAAGTAGAAAATTAGAGTTATGAAAATATTTAACAGAATTTAATTCTAACAAATGTAAAACTGTGGTAGATTGGCATGTAGCTCCCAGAACAGAGGAGTAGATAGGCAGAAGCTGTTAATTGTTAATGTCACTGGCATTCTACTGAAGCAAACATATTTTTATCAAGAACATTCCGCTTACAGTTTATGTTCTCTGAAGGTCGTACACCTTACCAATCTCACCTCTGTGATTTTGAATACTACTAATATGCAGAAACATTTTAAACACCTTTTTATAAGACCTAATCCATGTGGGTATATCAAAGAGGTGTGTGAAGTATTATAATATCCTCTTTGAAATATGAATCCCTCAGTTTTACTATAGTATCTCAGTGGATTCCTTATTTGTAAGTTATTGCAGAGCAGACTCTAATTATACATAATGCCCATAATTTTCAAACCTGAGTGCTTGAAGCTATGCATTTAAATTTATACTGAGGCACATGAAAGAGGTTTGTTTACCATAAGGTACTAAGCACCCCATAACTTCTATTTGCTTCAAGGTGAGTTATCAGTGCTTACCATCTCTTACCTATCTGCATGGGTTAGGAGTGCATATGTTCCTCTACTTGGATGACTCTGATGATAAGTTACCCCAAATCCCAATTTGTTTCCGGCAGACAACCAAAATACACAGTACCTGTGCTAATCACTACTCAACTAAAGCCTTTCTGTCCAAGGAGAAGATCCAAGACATCACCAGTCAGGCAGAAAGGTAAAGTGCAAGCCAGCAGGTGACAGCTCAGACCATACTACACATGGTGGTTCTTGAGACTGTAACCATCGATAGTTACAGCGTCTTGGCATGTCTCACATCAGAGTAGACCCCGAGCCATAGGCTACACTAGAACAAGGTTCGCCATTATAACGATACTAGCAACCCTCTTAGTCGAGGTGTGCACAAGGGGAAGCAAACAGGAGCACGGGCCTTCCCGATAATCATCTCCACCACTGCCCCCAGCTTCTACCCTAGCCCCCTGCCCTGAGATCCCCCCTCCAAACCCGCTCTCCCCCATTTTTGCCAGGGTGGGAATCAGGCTGAGCATGGCTGAAGGGATGTGCCTGGGAAAGGCACTGCAGCTGGCGCTCCCACTGAGCCCCACTAGATGGAGCCTGGAGCAGGGAAGCCAGGCTAGCAGCCCAGCTCTGCCAGAGGGGTTGCTGGGAAGCCTGCTGAGTCCCATCCCTTCCTCACCTGCAGCCTCCAGTAAGTCTTTGGAGCCCGCCTGGGGTGCACAGAAAGGAGCTTGCAACAATGTGTGGGGGAGGCAACAAGGTCCAGGGGCACTAAGGGGATGAGTGGAGATCCTGGGGAGACAGCGGGGGCCAGGCAGGGTGACCAGATGTCCTGATTTTATAGGGACAGTCCCGATATTCAGGGCTTTTCCTCATTACGCCCTCCCCCCCATCCCAATTTTTCTCACTTGCTATCTAGTCACCCTAGGGCAAGGGTGGTAGGGGAGGCAGCAGGCCCCGGGGGCCCACCCCTGTTGGTAAGCCTGCTCACATCACATCTGAAAGAAAGATCACCTTTGAGCCTCCTGGCCTGGTGCCCATGAAGGAGCCATCTTTATTTAGGAATAGATTTCCAACACCAAATCATAAGGACCATGGATGGTTCTAATTTGGGATATGGAGACCATACCATGGTCCTCCATATCCAGGGAATTTGGTATTTCCAGGTACACCATCCATACATAAATATAATAGAGAAGAAAGCAGTTCTGAACATGCTAAGTACTTTCAGAGATCTGATCTTCCAAAAAGTGGTCCCAATTCAAATGGACAATCAGACCACAATGTTTTACATCAACAAGCAGGGAGGCACCAGATCACACTTCCTGTGCCAGGAGGCCCTGCAAATGTAAGAAAGGACTCTGCTATACTAGCCATTACTGATTGCCATGTGCCTAGCATGAAAGATGAACATGACTGCAGATAGAGTGACTTAATCTGTGATGGATCTGCATGAGCAGCCTCTGGATCAGAGAGTAGGGAACTGGGATCTTCCTCCAACTGGGGACACCAGAGGTGCATCTCTGTCACCCTTTGGAATGAGAAACTTTCAGATCAAAGCATTAAGAATGAGAGGGACATTTTCCATGCACTGAGGAGACTCTAGTATGTCTTTCTATCAGTATTTCTAGTAGCCAAGGTCCTGGCAAAACACAGGAGGAAGCATCTCACCCCATGAACCTGAGGTTAGGCAGACAGAAGCATTTCATTTGACTAGTTCACAGTAGGCGCAAATAGCTAGCAAATTAGCCTGAATGCAGTAAATTATCAAATTAGATTCAGAAAGTAGCCAAGTAGTTTTTGTGCAGGAATTAAAAAGGCCTACTTGGGTCTTTTTGCACTACGTTGCAAACCTCTTCTACTTGGCAATGTAAGTCCTTTGGATAGATGGCTTTTGAGAATTCAGGCGGATGGAAGACACCTGTTCATTAACACCAGACCTACAGATCTCTGTGCTGTTAGGAGCCAAGTTATCAGGGAGAGGGCTCCTGGGCTGGGGTGAAATAAGGTGCCTGGACTTTGTATAAGAATCTGAGGCCAGACATTCAGCCTGATGGGATCAGCTTTGGCATCTGCAGCAGAATTGATAGCCATCACTTTCTGGGCCAGCATGAGGCAGGTAAAGATCATTGAGCCTCGGGGGAAGGGAGAGGGGACAGCTTGGCACTTTTGAAATCCCACCTGGTATCATGGGACATTAATGTGGTCCTGACAAAGATGATGAAAACTCCACTCATTACCCATGAGTTCATGTTTCCTACACAGAATTTTATTTTCCTTGTGGCAGTGACTTCAGCTCAGAGTGAATAAGCTTCAGGCTCTATTGACTGAGCCCCCCTTATACTGAGTTTGATATGGAAATGGTGATGGATTGCCCTCCAAGATGGTGACAGAATTCTACCTTAACAAGCCTATTATCCTGACAATATGTTTTCCATGCCCATCCCAAAGAGGCCCTTCTCTACATGCTTCATGTTACAAGGTCTCGGAGGGCATGGACAGGGCAGGGCAGTGAAGGGGGTTACCTAAAACAGTCTAAAGGCCTTAGAAAGTCCATCCAATTTTTTGTTTTGTTACTTATTCAGTACATACCGCTATTTCTAAGAGGGCCATGACTAAATTGCATTTTTAATGGCTATTACCTGGTTGGACATGCAGAAGTGTATTTGATCAAAGACAGGCAGTATTCACTGATCAAACATCAGAGATATTTCCCTTGCAGATTTCTACAAGGCAGCCACACAGTTCTCACTCTGTGTGCTCACAAAGTTACATTGCTTTGATTTAGTTTTTAGAGTGAACGTCATGTTGATCTGCATGATGTAGAATAGTTTTCCAAGGCAGGGGAGTCCAAACTCTCCAACCCTCTAGAGTATTTCTTCCTTTTGGAATGTTTGTTATTTGAATTGGCCAATTTTATTTGAATCTTTTCCCTTTGCTCTTATCTTTTAGATTATCTGTGTTGCATCTCAGATTGTAATGATGTATCTTTCCCATCCGTTATTTAAATAATAAAGGTCCTCTCCTCTTGGCTGACTGGGGTTTTAATGTTACTCCCTATTGCAGCTTTATTCTCTCTCTCAAGAAGGGAAAATTATTGACTTGCAATTCTCCTTCTCTGAAGGATTCTTGTAAATGACTGACTTGTAACTCTGCTTCCAACAGGATGCTCACTCACCTTCCCTCAGTGTTTTGACTAAAGGCTCCAAGTGCAACAGATAAGACCAAAAGATGGTGTATGTGCCAAAGGGGAGAGATGGCTTGCTCTTAAGCATTGCTTACTACTGCCATTAGCAACCAAAATTCGTCAGGAGCTACAGGAGTCCCACAAGTCTTAGGTTAAAGAGCTGAGACCCAGAAGACAAACAAAGTCAGAATAGCATCTCAAAAAAAAAAAAATGAATAAAATGTCTCCTCTAATGTACTGAGGAACCATGGCAGCAAGGTTATAAAAATGAACTCACAAAAATTGTACTAGCCACTCAGAATGGGATGTATAAATAAAGCTCGAGCTACCATAACTGTCACATGATGAAGTTGTAGACCGGCTATTACAATATTCAAAACCAGAAATAATATGTAAAAAAAAAAAACCCCAAAAGTTGTCAAGCAAATGCTAAAGAAAATAAATGAGTCTTACATTATGCCCTAATGCCTGATAGACGCTGGCTCCAGAGGGCCATCAAGGGGGAGCAAATTTCAAAGATGGGAGTCCTCAAACACCTTCCCCATGTGCGGGAGATCAACTCCAAGAACTGACACAACCAATCTCTCCATCAATTTTGACCACTTAGGCAGAATGTACAGTTTAGACTGTCTCTTCAGTAGTCCCAGAACATTCACACCAACACCTACATCTGCATTGTGCCGTGAATAGAAATCCAGTGCACAGATCTGAGCGCCCTCAGCAAGCGGCTTGCTCCAGTCGGGACCTTCCAAGTGGATTTCATGTTGAATTTTAAATAAAGCCTATTACAACAATCTACCTTGGAGTGGACAAAGGCATGATGGTCACTGTAGCACAGGATAGACCTTCACTTCTCTAGGAACTCAACAAGTCAATCAAAGTAAAATGGGTGGTCTCTTGTGCAAAGCTGCAGTGAAAGAGCTTTGAGAGAACTACACAGATGTTGGAGTTGGGAAATGGAATCCTCCTTCAAATGTGTGGAACATATGCACAGCATTTCAGTGGTAACGACTACAGCCCACAATCCATAACAGCATCACAGAGTTGTTGAATCCAACCCACATGAAAGTTGTAGTTCAGCTGATGGGATTCACTTGTTCATGACTCTATGTTCATCAGCAATACCAGAAAAGTGACAAAACAACAACATTGTGGAATAAATACTATCAAATACAGTACAGCCTCTGGGCTTCTGAACAAAAGAAAAAAATATCATGTAAGAGACAAAACCAGTCAGACCTGAAACCCTTAAACTATCTGAAGAATCATATGCCAGGTCCTGACCCCCAAAAATATTTCTTGGTGTCAACCACCATGTTCAGAGAAAATTATATTATAAGAAATTAATACCACTTGCATCTGGCAGTATATTAGACCTTTCGTGTGATGCATATTTCTATTCTTTTCAAGATTCCATGAGAAAACCTTGAACAACTTTTCAGATATGAAAAGGGCCTGTGTGCTAAAAGAAATAATTTATGAACCCTCAGAAAACACCCAGCTAGAAAGTGAAGGCCACATGATTGTGAGAACATCATAACCAATATGTCTGAAAGGAATCATCTTGACTTTAGAGACAGAATAATGAGAAATATGTCAACACTCAGAAACTTCCTTTGGCACCACATCTTAAAAATTATTTCAAAGGGTGAGATGTCAAAGAATTTCTGACACCCACTTCATTCTTAACTGAAACTGCTTTAAAAAAAAGGCTTCAAAGCAATCACACAGTGGGATAAAGTTAAGACTTCCTTAGCTACTTAGTAAATAGTAGGCTAGGTCCCTAGCTAGTGTAAATTGGTTTAGCCTCACTGTCTTCATAAAGATTTACACTAGTTAAGGATCTGCCCCAGTGTCCCTGGAGGTAGAATGATCTCTCCCAAAAGAGAAATTAAATTAGTCCTGGACATCTGTAAAGGAACTTTCTGAAATCCTAATATTTTGGAAACAAGACCTGGGACTCTGCTGATTTCACAGTCTGAAGAGGATAGCTGATATTTTCTTATGAATGTGGGTATTTTGTAATTCTTGGTAACACTTGAGTCAAAATTTTCAGGTGAGTATTGACAATTAGACACCTAAATATTACTATGCAATTGATGTCATTTTCAGAGGTTCTGGGCTTCCATAACTACCACGGAAGTCAGTGGGATCTGCACTTGCTCAATACCTTGGGACATCAGGCCAGTTATTTATGTGCCTAAAATAGATTTAAATTCCTAAATTTAAGCATCCACATTTGAAAATTTTGGCCCTGGCTTTTAACTAGGGGATTTCAAAGCCTCATTATGTGAGGTTATATACTTGTGCGTAAAGCCTTGGCTCCAGCATGATAGACTTTTCTTTCTCACTCTCTTTTTATTCAATAAGCTTTACCTCTACTTCAAAAAAGGTAGTCAAAACCTCCAATTCAATATATTACAAAGTCATTCCCTGTAGGTAAGAACAGAAGTAACAAAACCATTTGAGCCATTTATTTTTTATATCAAGACACAAAACAGAAAATCCAGCAAAAGTAATAGGAAAAAAGGGAATTAGTAAAGATACTTGAAATGTATGGACTCAGATATGGAGGAGGGGTGCAAATGCAACCACGGCATTCCCATAAGTCTGAATGAGTCCTTGAAGGTTGAACTAAATTACTCTGGCTGCTAACAGCCCCAAGAGGCCAGTATGGCTGCCAGGAATATTTGGGGATGTAAGGAAGCCCCAGTAATGCCACCTACACTTGCACCACGAAGGGAGGTCGACATAGAAGTTGCTACACTGGCACTATGTTTTAGAAGGATACTTCTGTGGATGGCAAGAGCAGCTTTCAGGCTCTTTTGGAAAGGGAATGGGGCACAAAGGGTACATCTGCACAGCAGCTGGGAGGTGTAGAGTCCTAGCTCGGGTCAGCCATGGCTCAAGCTAGCATGCTAAAAATAAGGTGCGGCCGCAGTGGCAGAGGAGGCAGTTTGGGTTAGCTTCACA
Organism: Emydura macquarii macquarii; assembly: GCF_026122565.2. Classification (NCBI taxonomy): domain Eukaryota; kingdom Metazoa; phylum Chordata; order Testudines; family Chelidae; genus Emydura; species Emydura macquarii. The sequence continues at coordinate 38,564,017 of NW_027132559.1, read as the reverse complement.
AGTACAATCCCACCAGACCACTTAGGTAGCTAGCTCAAGCTGCTATGGCTACACTGCTTTTGTAGAGTACTAGCTCCAGCAGTGCTAGCATGTGTATGTCTACCTGTGCTGGGAACTACCCAGCTGCTGTGTAAAATACCTGGAGTGACCTTGCCACTGTACAGGATCTGAGCCAGGAATACTGAATTCCAAATCTAAAGCTGTTGTTTAGATGAAGCAAAGTAGTCTGATTTTCAGCAACAACAACTAAGGATCTCATGTGCTGTCGAGAATTACTGATGACAGAAGGCATAGGGCCACTTTGACTGTACTGGTATGTGTGTGTGTTTAAATGTAAACTTATGCTAACTAACCATAAATCATCCAGCATCCAGATACCCTACTCCATTTGACCTTTATCTTGCAACCATTCCATTTCTATTTTCTGACTTACTAACTGGTGACATATTTTTAACTTTTATCATTTTTGGTTTCTGTTGGCATTAATAATACCTTCTTTTAGAAGCATCAAGTCTTTAAGTTACTATACAATCAAATCAGCCCTATTTTACTGGGAAAAAACAGACAGTCGCTGATCTTACCAATGTTTATATTAGAGAGAAAACAGGATGAACAGACTCAATACTTATGCTCAGACATAAACGGCATGTTAGAATGATCAGTAACATCTCATACAAGTGACTTCCAACAATAATATGTTCCAAATTAACTCAGGAAGAGAGACACTGGAAGCCTGATTCTTGTCTCACACAGGTTTTACACTGTGAAACTGCACTGAGTTCAAACAAGTTACTCCTTGATTTACAACAGTACAACAGAGAGAATCAAGGCCATTGGTTTCAAATGAATTATGAAAAAAATGAAAAGCTAGATTTCTATCAAGGGAAAGACCACAACCAAACTAAATGTAGCCAGTGTGTGACTTAAACCCCCTCCCCCCCCAAAAAATGGCTGTTGCACCAAAATGAAAACATTTATTGAGAAGAGTAGCAGCCTATACAGGAAAAAAGGGGAAGGATGACAATTTGACTTTTGTTCAAAATACTTACTAACTAAAGAGCAAACCAGTTTGAGAGACAGTAAATTTGACTAACATTGTCCTATTAAAATGATTTTTAAAGAGTCAGATATAACTGGAATATCTATAAATTTAAAACTAACAGCACATTTTGGGCATTCTGAATAAGATGCAACTACAGAATCGAGTCCAGTTTATAATGGAATAGCCTTTGCCACTGAAATTAAGCCACCATAATTAGTGTAACATAAGAATATAAAAGGATCAGTGAACGATATATATTAACCACCAGCAAATGCTCATTTTAAAATGTTTAGTAGCACAGGAACATACCTACCTTCCCCCTTCATTTTTTAAAATAAAATAATAAATTAAAATTAAAAATAAATAATAAAAACACTTTGGATGAGACTTCTTAGTTAGTTTGAATTAGTGAATTTTAATGGTCTAGTTTAGCAAATCCTGGAAACAATGGATTAACATAGAAACATGGGCACCTAAAATTAGGCTCACAAATCCATATTTAGGCACCTAAATAAATGGCTACTTATTTACTGTAAGTAGTCAGGACATTGAAAGTACTTCTACCATATCATTATAGTATTTATTTAAATGGCTAAAACACAAATTTTATTGTTTCAACACAGTTATCAAGCATATTACCTAGTAGTAGTAAGGAAAACAAGGAAGTTTCTGTAAATTATTCACTACAGGCCAGCTGGTGGTATTCTTATTCACCTCCAGTTATACCTTATTCCACAAATAATCCCATTGATTTCAATGGGACTGCTCGTTGAGTGAGGTACTGTTCACCATGAGTAAGGGTGGCAGAATCTGGCTCTAAAATAGTTAAACTGAAAGCTTGTCCAGTTATGTAGTGTAACTACTAGAGTGAGTATTTAGAAAGGTGTACTGTACATGCATGTGCTATTATAGTCATGTACATATTTTTCCAACTAGCCAAATTTGAATATTCATATTTGTAAAACTTTGATCTGATTTTCCTGCACATATTGCTTGCTGTGTAGATCTCATTGAAACCTAAAATATATCATTTAAATGAAGAAAATTAGATATGTTGTTTTAAAATTATTAATGTCTAAAATAAAAAGGTATGATATCACCATACCTCTTTTAGGTGTAGAAATGAATATTGACTTAACCTCTAGTACTAACAAAAAGTATGGTGGCATATTGTTGCCTGGTGCCTGTAATTTACTGAGCTAGGGACATTTATTCCTGTCCTACTTCCTCCCCTTTTTCCTGAAAAAAACCATGAAATTATATAAAAAATATTATTTCGATGCAGCATTAAATCTGTAGAGTTAAATACTCAAAAGTCAGAACATGGGCGAGTTAGGGTTGAACACATAACTTTAATGTGTTCACACAAGTAACAGTTATGACACAGATCCTGATCCTGAGTTGTGCTTGGTACTCCTTAGTGGGAAACTGGGGGGTTCTGATGTTGAGTGAGGGCTAATAAATTAGAGATCTCAGGATTCAGAGATTACTATGCCATCCCTCCTGCCCAGGGATGTGGCCAGGGCTTTGTTATACTTCAACAATTGCTGGCTGCCACATTGGCTCCTTGGGAAAACTGGTGTCGATAAGAGCATTCTTCTGGCTTAAAGCAGCCCTAGGATTGGAAGAGCCCTCCAAATCTGACTTATGCTGAGAGTTTCATGGCTACAACTCAAGATCTAGGCCAGTATCTTTCAAAAGTCTTATTTTACAAGGAGATGGTCAAAGTATTTTCCTAATTTTTAAAGCTATTTTTTTCTCTCTACTTTAAGAAACACTTGGTAGCTTGAAACCAAAATGTATTTTCTGTCTAAGGCCTGGTCTAACTACAAAATTAGGTCATCTTAAGTATGCTGCTCAGGGATGTGAAAAATCCACACTGCTGAGTGGCATAGTTTAGCTGACCTAAGTCCCCATGTAGACAGCACTGGTTAACAGAAAATGTTTTCTGTCTACCTAGCTACCACCTCTCAAAGAGATGGATTACCTATGCCAACAGGAGAATCCTTTATGTTGGTGTAGGTAGTGTCTACAATGAAGCACTACAGTGGCACAGCTGCGGCTATGCTGCTGTAGCATTTCAGGTGTAGACAAGCCCTAACTCCTATTTCCCAGTCCCTATCACATGCACTCAATAGCTAGCGCAAGGTGCTTTGTGAGTGTGTCGGACATCCAACACGCCCTTTTCATTTTTGTTTACATTTATTTTAAAACCAGTGAAGCATTTATTTTGGAACAGAACCCATATACAGAGGTCACCATTAAATTATTAAACACACTGAATGCCACAGTAACATAATTGCAAATGATTTAATGGTTACCACTGTTCAAAGTATTACGTTAACTGTGCATATAGATTTAAAAAAAAAAAGATGGTTGAATTTTGGACTAATTACCCATAATCATTTCAACTTTATGCTTCTATAAGCATTTATGTTTCACTTTTTAGAATACAATCTACAAGATGCTAGCAAAATACCAAGGAATTCTACAAGTTTCTAGGTCAAATGTTCAAAGTTAGGCACTTAAATAATATATGCAAATTGTATGCATATAACCATACACTATTGCAAATCAGGTAAACGGGTTCACAACCATCTGACTGCGTGATCAATTAATCATATTCAGAACTGTATCTTTTACATGAACACTCTCCTGTTTGCATTAATGTATGCAGATCTTATGCATACAATTTAGACACCTACATTTGAAAATCTAACATTGATAGTTTGCTAGTCAATCTCAACTTTATTTTTAACATTTTAAAATAAAGAAAATGATATCGCCAAGGAAAATAAATCAGTGCATAGTACATCTAGGTTTTCTGTTTATCATTATAAAACCATCTATTGGAAACAGACAGTGGTTTTGTGAGGCACAATAAATCATAGAACACAAAAAAACAGCAGGTAACATAATTTGCAAGCATATATACATACCCAAAACATCTGGAAAGGGAGGGCATTAATGAAGCAAAGAATGGAAAAAGCCAAGACAATCAGGTTCTTGTACAAAGCATTCAGCATGAGATAAGGTTATAACAAGAGCAGCTAGAAGTATAACATATATAGGAACAGCCAAGAAAAAGGTTTGGGTCCTTAATACTAACAAAGAAATGCAGCAAAAAATGCAAAGCTAATTCAGCAGCTTCTGCAGATGCCATATGCACTTACAGAAACTTAAATAGCCATGTATATGCCAGTTTTGGACTGAATTTCAGATTAGTGAGTTTTTACCATGTACTTTACCTTCTTTTCTCAAAAAAATAAACAAATAAATAAACTTGTTTTTAGGCATTTCAAGCAATTAGCAATGAACTGCCCTTTCATTTTTGTACAAGTTTGATTCTAACTTTTGATATTTCACGTAAAGATTTAGACATTATTGAAAAGTAAATATTTCTCTTCTGTATGCAGCTATTTTGACATACAAAAGCAAGCTTTCATACAAGAGCTGAGTAAAACTTTATTTTCCCCTTTGTATCATTTTTGAATAAATGTTTGAGCTAGCTACTATTTTGCTAACATTCTTGGATTGATTAGTTTTGCATTTAAATACGCAGAAACAGATTTTCAGCTGTCATTTAGGTTTCCAACAAGTCAAATCCTCAGATCTTTATTTTTACATAACCCTTACTCAGGAAGTTTCCAATGAAGATAGACCAATATTAGGCCTAAAAAGAAAATCCTTATAATCCCTCAAACGCAGTTCTTTACCCCAGGTATTTTGGTTTTTTGGTTGTCCTGCTAACTATTTTTATATATGCTTTCTTGAAAATAACTGCTCAACAAGTTAAATCTGCTGTTGGTCCCATAGCAAAGCTAATATACTGCTATTATATACTTAATTCCTGTGCAGCCCTACATTGGTTGGGTCTGGTGAAAATCATTCTCACAAAAGAATTTATTTCCCCAGTAGAAACAGATTTTTATTGAGACTGCGCATATAGCATCTTTTTACCCTCTTTATTCATTTTTTTTCTTTCCTTTTAAGAGGAAGAAATGTAAATCTTTATTGTAAGATTGATTTTTCCCTCCTGAAAATATCCATGTGACTAATTGAGTAGTAAGGTGGGTGAGGTAATATCTTTTACTGAACCAACTGCTGGTGTTAGATACAAGGTTTCAAGCTTACACAAAACTCTTCTTCAGGTCTGGAAATGGTACTTAGAGTGTCACAGCTAAATAGAAGATAGAGCAGATTGTTTAGCATAAGGAGTTAACATGCTGTAAGAGACCATTCAAGGTGAAGTGGACAATTAAAACCTCTTCAGTCGTAGGACAAAGGGTTAATGTGTTATAGGTTGCGTAATGAATCGTAAATGAAGTGTCTTTGTTGAGTCCATAATTTTTAGTGTCTAACAAAATTATGAATTTAAGCTCCCACACTCATCTTTTGAAGGTGTTGTGCAGGTTTCCTTTGAGGATAAGGACTGAGAGGTCAGATATGTAGTGACAGTTTTGTGAAAAGTGTCACCCATGTGTGATTTGGTGTTTTTTTCTTACCATTTTTACATGTGAGTTTATTCAAGAGTTAGTGACTGTCTAATTTTACCCACATAATTGTTGTTGGGACATTTAGTGCCCTGGATGAGGTATACAACCTGTTGTGATAGGCATGTGTAGGATCCATGGATCTTGGAAAATGTATTGGAGGAGGTATTGATCATCGTAGCAATTTAGCTATGTCTGCAGGTTTGGCTTGTAAATGTTTAATGATACCTTGTATGGATTCCAGCGCGGGGTGAGAGACAACTAAGGATGTGTGGTCAGAGATTCCCCCCCAACCCATATTGAAGCAGGTTCTCTGAGGGCATTTGGGTGGCCTTTTTCTATGATGTAATTGAGTAATATTTATATTAAAATTAGTGGTACATTTTCAGAGAACTTGGTGCAGGTGCAATTTACAAACAAAGTTAATTTGGGCACAAATCAGAGTCCTTTCTCCATTTAACTACTACTTACACAGTGCAGTTTTACAGGTGCAAAGTATGTCCTTAATTGAGTTTCAGGAGCCAGGTCTGGTTGCAAATTTTGTTGGTGCAAACCAAATCTATTAAAATGGGTCTGCTGTTTTGAAAATCCAACCCTGAATATGCTGTTAATCATTCTGTATATATGGTTGTTTAAAATAAAGCAAAATAAAATTTAAAAATGCTGCTGCTTTTAATTAAAATATCAAACTTCATTGCAATCAAGTCTAGTGAAAATAAGCTCTTTACATCTGCAGAATGACCAAAACCAAGTATTTGTAGCCCTGACATAGCAAGGAAACCAAGAATGGATTCAGTGTCTAATGCAGTTCTGCTATTACAATTGCAGCAGTGCCAAGTATCAGCAAAACGACCATGGAAGCTAAATTCAGGTTGCACGCACAACTTTAACTCTGGCATTTCCTAACTTTTGAGTGCTTGACTTTGCAACCTTAATAATGTTCTTTTAACATAGTTTTTATGTGCAATTTCCTAGGGTTTAAAAAAAAAAAAAAAAAAAATTTGAAAAACAGGAATTCCATCATGTGGTATCATATTGACACTCACATGGGTCATCGGCAGGGTTGGAATCTTAGATTCACTGCACAGATCTCTGCCACTTGAGATAACAAAGTAACTGATAGCTGTAGCAGTTTGTCATCCCCTAGATGAACCAAGACTTCGCCGGGGGGGGGGGGGGGGGGGGAGACACACCCTTTGTCAGTGGGTTTCCACAGATATTTTCTGCCAGCAGAGGAATGGTGAGATTCAGGAATCTTGGGTTACATTTGGTGGCATTGGAGGGGAGTGTGTTCTAGTTGGCTCTTCTGCCCATTCCCCCAAACTTAAACCTTTCTGCCCAGATCCCACCAGCCTGTCCCAGTCCCATCTCTTCCCCAAACCTGGCTCCTCATTTGCATTTTCTTATTCTCCTTACCTAAGCAGTCCCAGTCTCCACTTTGAGTGTTCCCATCCCACCCCCACTCTCCTTGTCCAGCAAGTCAGTCTCACCCCCTCCTTACCTCAGACCCGTCTCCCTTTCCAAGTCTCCTTGCCCTACCAGTCCCAGTCTCCTCCCCCGGTTCATCATCTTATTCCCCCCTCCCCCCAACCCTACTGCTCTCAGTCCCCCACTCATTTCCTTCCCTGGCTCCCAGTCCCAGTCTCCACTTGGCTCCTTGTCTCAGATCTTACCTCAGATCCTAGTTAAAGTTTCCCTCTTCCCCCACCATTCTCCTGCTCTAGTCTTTCCTCCACCCCCTTGGCTCAGTCTTCCATCCTCAAACCCCAAGTCAAGGTCTTTGTCCTCTCTGCACTCCAATCATTCAATCGGGCAGTTTCCTCCTTCATGCTGTGTGGGCTCAGTACTGTGAGTACATGAGAGACAGACTCCTGTTCTCAGTTTCAGTGTCCAGACTCGGCCTGGCCTACAGCAACCCAGAGCTACAATTGCAGGGAATATCCTGCTTAGCTCTGGGATAGAGCATGCTCAGTGCTGACAATTTTTGTGGAATTTAGCTGCAAAACTCATGCAAGTCTTTATTTAGCATGAATGAACTGTGATTTTTCAAAAGCTTAAAACATGGTGAAATGTGGATAGACTTTGGAAGGAATTGCAAAAGGAACATCTCAGATACAAAGGCCTTCTTTGTCAAATTTCAAGACCCTGCTCCAAAGCGTGGGGGCCCTAGAGCATTTCAAAAGAAAGGTTGCAAGAATTTTTTAACAGAGAAGAATAATATATCTTTCCCTAGCTTCATTCTGGGAAACAGCTGAATGATTTAGACTGAAAGTCAGCCCGAGGCAAACACCTTGAATGGAAAATTTCATCCCATATGGTTAAAGTTGGGCAAAGTTATAAAAATGTTCGGCAACCTTAATAATAAGTGCTGCTACCAGCCTTGCCTATATAACACACACACACACACACACAATTTGTGTTGCTGCAAGTGAGATTATATCAGCACTTTCACAGTAAGTACAAAGAAGAGATGCTGGAGTGGTACACACTGAAGTCTACCATTAGAGTTGGGTGAACAATTCACTGTGAGCTATTTATTCAGCAATTTTAGCCCTTTTCCTGTTCATAAATAGACTGAAATGTTTACAAATTTTCACTTGTGAAATTTTTTGATGAATGTTTTACATGTTTAAACACATTATAAACCTATTGAACTGGGTATTCTTTTGATTACTGTGATTTATTCTTCAAGTATTAGATATTCCTTATTTGATATTCAAGTTGTTCACCATAATACTATTTGTGTTCACCATAATACTATTTGTGTTCCATGACTGGATGACCTAATCTTTACAATCAACTTCACTTCTGTTCAAAACAAATTTCACTTAATCTTTGCATTAAATGATTAAAGCAATTTTGGCCACAGGCCTGAAATATACTCACATGAATGTTCACATGAACAAAACTTTGCACAAAGCAAATAAAAAGGCATGTGAACACTGTCAAAATGAAGTTTATTTAGAAATCATCAAAATGTTGTGTAAATAAGGTTTCTTACTATACACCCATCTCTATTTGCCATCCAAGAGCTCAAAGGATGGGTTTTCAAAAGTAAATTTTCAAGAAATTTATGTAGCCACTTCTTAGTTACAGGAATACATTCTAAAAAGCCCAGCTGCTACACAACTATAAATGTTAAGATAGCCAACAAAATACATATTTATTCAGATTCTTTGTTTACAAAACTGACTATTAAAAGTATATTCACCAAAAACATCAGAAAAGTTTCAAAAGCCATTCTAGTCTCTAATACTAACACATTTTCTGTTGTCTATGCACAGTTTCACAGATTCCAAGGACAGAAGGGACGAACCTGGTCATCTAGTCTGTCCTCCTCTATAACAGGCCATAGAACTTCCCCAAATAATTCCTAGAGGATATCTTTTAAAAAAACTTCCAATCTTTATTTCAGAAAATAAATACAATAAACTAGATTTATTGTAAATATAATTAAAGTTGTGACACAAACAAATCAAAACCAGACTTAGGGCTGATCTTCCATCTTAGCCTCATTCCATATAGAAGTGCAACGGGCCAGATCCCAAGCTACTTTATATCGATCAAGTTAAAGTCAAAGGAGATACATCGATTGGCATGCTGAGAATCTGGCTGAATATGAATTACGTCTTTTTCGGGTTTTATGTCAGCTGTTACAATATGAAAATGGACTTTTTCTGCATTTAATTTTAATTTTTAGTTAAGTTGCTCAGGTCCAAGAGAATTCAATGTTGAAAACAAAAACTTAAAAAATATCAGTATATGTTACAGGTATCCCAGCAAAGATCAGACTCTTTTACTAAGCTTGAGGAACCCACCTAAATGATGGTATTGTGAAATTTCATCTTTATTTATCTAAAGGGATATCCCCACATTTTATCTGCATTATGGGTTAGTTCTTACTCCCAATGAGGCCAGTAGCAAAACTAACATTAATCCCAATGGGAGAAGGATAGCCCAATACTGGTACCTGTAAGTATTTTCTCAGGCAGTGCTCTCAGAAATGACTTCACATTTCTAGGACCTCTGATTTGTTGGCACTGTGACTGAAATTATTGTGACCAGTGCTCCTTTCACAGTTGAGAAGGTAGATGATTTTTGTTATAGACATGAACTATGAGTACTATATTACACTGCTAATCTCTGGTTATTATCACTACATATACTACTCACCTAAGCTTGATCTTGTGTTGGACCGTTCTATTATCGCATGCTTACTAGGATTGTTTAATACGGAACGTTTGGCAAGCGAGATGTCTGCTGTGACCCGTGTGATCGATATACTGTAAAAAATAATAAAACAATAACTGTGTTATTCATCATTCAGGAAAGTGGGATCAAAAAGCAGTCAATTAGTATTAAAAGGTAGAGAGGACCAGAAGGAGAGGAACCCCTCTCCGTTGCACTGCCCTTTTTGCAGGAAGTGGATAAATGAGTAGATCTATACCTTAATTAATACTGTTTCAGTACTGATGGAAATGCTGCACCTGCACCCCTTTCTTTATTTGCACAGTATGATTGCTTACCTAATGGCAGCATGGTTACGGTCTACAGGAGCCACACTGCCAATGGAGTGGGAACCAGGTTTTATGGAACATACAGTTATCTTTCCCTTGGATTCCTAGGATTTACACAGTTAGCAGGTTACACCTCATGCTTTCTCCACAGCCCCACATGAGATGACTAGAAAGAAGCACAGCAAAATGACCTTTGCAGAGTTTTGCAGCCCCTCAAACTCCTGCCTACAGGTATCTCCATGGGAAGGTACAATCTGCCCCATAGAAAACATTTTCCCTAATCTTTGTTTGGAATACTGATCCTCATGTGTAACATAAACAGCAACACCTATAGAGTTACAAAGGTCATAAGAAGACTTAGTTCCTAGACTCGTGTATACTACAACCCTGAGGCTATGATTTATTTATCAAATTGTTCAGTTTTCCTGTGTAAGTCTGTAATAGGATGCAAGATTTACATTTCACTGTCATGAGAGATTCCACAGTACACTATCAATTTCAAACACTGGGGATCTAACTGTAGAGGAATGATAGTATGGGCAGACAAGCCAATGAAAACCATGGGCCAAGTGCCTGGCAGACTCAGCTTAGGGACCATGAATGACGATGAACCAATCAGACATGATTACTTCCAGTTGGTCACAGTGACCTGCTACATAACCTTCTGTATTTTCTTTTTCCTATGAAAACAGTTATCTCGGCTTCTTTTGGTTTCTACAACGAACCTACATCTTTTGGCGTGGTTCCACCTTCAAACTTTCTCGACTATCAAGGTCTAAGCAGAGGTCACATTCTTCCAAAGATGAGATTTAAATCAGGCTGATCCCATTTCTATTTTTCCTCTTTTTATACTTTTATTTGCCATTTAAGAGGGAGGAAATGCATTTGCTAAGAACTAAAAGGCATATTTCCTTGGAGGATAAGTCAGATGCAGTTCAGTTAAAATCTAGCCAAAAAGCTAAATTCATTTTGACTGAGCTCAATATGTGTATGTTTCTGTGTAAAATGGTGAACTATCAAATGCATCAAGTCAGAGTTAATACATGAAAATAGAATTTTATTTTTTTACAGTACAGATTAGACATCATTTTAAAAACATATCCAGGATCTGGCTAACAGCTAAAAACACAGCCAAATGCTGTGATTCTTGGCATAACATTGTACAGATTATTCTATGAAGTTATGGAAAACCTAAATCTAATTTGTACTACTGGGTTTGTTATGCCCATCTGCTAAAAGTTAGAATTTATATCCTGCAAAACAACATTTCCATTTTCATGTTCGTCCATTTCCTTCCTGAATACTATAGAGAATAATTTCTCCCATTTTCTTTCCCAAATTTAATTATGTAACAGTGAATGAAGTCAGATTTCTATTTTTTATATTATTCTAAAACCACATTTCAACAACTATGATTTTTAAGAGAATGTATCATACCATGAAGAACATGTTCTCAAAACTAAGCAAATACAACAAACTTAACAAAAAAGAAAGATTTGGCAACTCTTGTTTCCGCTTGCAATACTCAATATTTTGTCACTACAATTTCTGAAAGATACATATCCATGATTTGATGACTTCGCTGCTAAAAGGGATGACTACTATTGTATGCCAATGACTGATCCAAGGAGACAATATCATTACACTTTTCTGTATTGTCTAGCATCTAGGGTGACCAGATAGCAAGAGTGAAAAATCGGGACGGGGTGGGGGGTAATAGATGCCTATATAAGAAAAAGCCCTGAATATCAGGACTGTAAAATCGGGACATCTGGTCACCCTACCAGCATCTTACAAAGCTGAAGCTCTTAATTGAAAATGTCAAGTTTTCTCCAGACAATTTGGCAGCACTTGGAGAGATGGCACACTTTTATTTCAAACTTTGTTCAGCTAATACATTCATGAAAGGCTACAAAATATAAACATGCCCCCCTTCTAGTTTGCACTATTTGTTCAGAAGGCAGCTGCCTTAGCATACTTATTTATTTGGGGCCTGACTCAACAACCAATCGAGTCACTATAAAGATTCTAATTGACTTCAGTGAACACTGGATACTTGACATTCAAAGAATAGAATGTCTCACTTCTACAAGAAGTAGATTGTTATTTAATATTCGTATTACACTGATGCCTTACAGCCCTAATCTGGATCAGGACCCCATTGTGCTACTGGCTATACAAACATATCTGAAGACATATTCCCTGTCCAGGAGAGCAGGTATCACTCATGTAACAAACTAAACAATGTTTAATTTAAACGAGAGAATTTTTTTCAGTTCATGCATTCGCCACGCTTATATAATTTTCGGCAAGTGGTTAGCCACTTGGATTTCAATTACCACTTTTGGCCACAAGCTGCCTCTTTGTCCTACTTTTAATAATATGCATGTGTGTCTCTTGGACTTTTCCATCCCTGTACAGCAATAATTCTCTCTGCTCAAAAAGCTTTCTTTCCCTACCATTATTTACTGCATACAAAATGTGTTCTACCATTAGTTGCACTCTAGGATCAAGATGCTTTTCCACTGGTATTCTGGTCAGAATGTTATTTTCCAGGGACCTGACAATTTCAAAATAAATAAATATATTCAATTAAATTGGGATTCCATAGTACTTACCGCCCTTCAAATCTGTGTTTTAAAAAATCAAATAATGCTTTTTGCATCATATCTGTCACCTAAAAGCAAATAAGCAACAAATTAATACTCTGCATATGAAATAAATGCTACCTGTGTTAATGACTTAGAAAAACTGGTTAATTGGTGTTTCAAGAATCATTGGAAACTTGTGACTCCTGGTGGCATGGTGTGAAAAGTACATTTACAATCTGAATACTTTAGCTTCCCATGTCTGAATTCTGATAAGTAAAATATAAAATAAGAAAGCATTTATCCTGTAATCTCCCATATTTTTGCCTAATCTTCCTGTGGCATGAAGTGATGCTGTTCAACATTATTCCCTCTTAATTCTAAAACAGACTCTAAAGACAAAATGGAAATAGTCCCTGGCAATCACTTACCTCATATCCCTTCAAGGAAGGCCCCACTAAAACTACTGGTCGCATAGAAGGCACTACATCGTAAGGAGGGATGTGCTCTGTCTGCATAAAGGGAAAACATTTTAAGAATCTCAGCATGCATACAGAATGGTATTATTTTACAATGTAAGTAACTCTGAATTTCCAGCAGTGTCACCAAAGGGAGAATCAGGGATTCATTGACTTTTCTTTGCCTCTCCCTGCAAATAGATATGCAGTACAAGAACTGTGATTTGGGCGATTTCTTTTGAAAAAGCTTCCATTTTTTCCCCTTCCCTATCTCCTATATAGTTGGGAACTGGTTCTTCTAGAAACAGCCACACACAATCTGAGTGGTTAATGATATGTGCTGTTTCTGAAAGTTACTTGGCATGACTGAAATAGGATTTTGAGAGCTGAGTAAGGACAGAAGGTTCCTCTCAAAACCTTATTAAGTCTATCATAAAATCTAATAATGCTATTATTACAAAAGGGAGGAAGAAAAACAAAAACAAAAAAAGAAGGGAAAAGGTTTGCTTGGTTCTTCTTTCATACATATCTATCTCCTGCTTAATAAATCATAGTGACATCACTGTAAATTCTCAGGGAAGTACTTATATTCTAACTTTCACAGTCGCACCCACAAATTCTAAAATATGTGTTACCATCACTGGCAAATGAAATCACAGTAATGACTAGTTATGTTAGCATTTACAGAAAGTTTAAATAAACACAGCTGAGAACAGCAATATTCTCTCTCTAAGAGACTCCTATCTGTTCTCAAGGAGATGTTTTATGTTAGTTACATACTATTTAATAAACCTCTTACTGATGTATCATGCACAAGTTAGGAATGTTTGAGAAATTTTCTTTAAGATACATTGTTATAAATAATGCATCTGTCAGAAGACCGTCAAAATCATATAAATTCATATTCATGGTAAAGAAGAGGAATCAAACAGTTTTGAACTAAACTGTTTGCACAAGACATTCCCAACATTACCAAACTGGCTTATTAGAAAACTTTTTAAAAAACTTTTGGTTGCTTTTTGTTTGCTTTAAGGAAAAAAACATGTTTCAAATTCAAAACCACCAACCTGGAAAAAGCTTAAAAGGAGATATGCCAGATCTATTTTTCAAAGGCCTACATAGTACAAATACATCAGTCAACATCATGGGATACTGTCATTGTTCATTATTTCAGGACTCAACATGTCCCAAGGTTAATCACAATAACAAAAAGGTAAAAAAATATTTTCAAACACAGAAAACAGAGACAAACATTAATACAGCAACAGCACAAAATGCCACACAAGCAGCAGACTAAAGCAGTCTAAAATATGGAATACAATCTTGTGGCTGAATCTTTTTTTTTTTTTTTTTTTTTTTGTTACATGTAGGCTCACCACATAATTGGTAACATAAGAAGAATGAATACCAGTGCCCAAGGCATCATAAGCATGTGAAGAGAACTTATTTATACAATGCAGGATCTTACTTTAGATGTTTTGAAGAAAAGCCCTGTAGCTATGTTGTGTAATTATGAAAATATACCCTTTCAGCTTTTGTTACCAGGAATGTAAATAATCAGATTCATGCCTTATAGTGACAATCCCTAAGAAAAATCCATAATAGGTCTGTAAATGTTTATGGGGTCAAGGTTCAGGTGCAGTATATCTTTGTTATAAGATGGTTGACGATCCACAAAAGCTACATTGATGCTATTGCTATTAATCAACAAGTGACCTGAAAATTAGGGAAGGTACAGAAATTACCTTGTTTGATGGAATACTGGTGTTTAAACCTATATTGCAGCAACTGTTTATTTTTGCCTTTTCCAGCTAAAATTAACTATTCTGTCAGCAGAAAATTAGTGAAAAACTACACAAAATTATTTGATGAAAGCTTCAGAGTTCTTAAAATTAATAAAGACTTTAAGGGTCAGTCCCCTAAAATATAAGGTAACAAGCTACAGAAATTTTCCCTTTTAGGTCACTGATTGAAATCTGTTCCAGACTGGTAATGGCAGAGGTTTTACCATCAGATGGTTGTTCAATGGTTTTACTGTCTAAAATTATTTGGAGGTGTCCATCCAGTTTCTAATAGACAACTGTCCATAAATTACAGAAAACACCCACGAGAGCTGGTAATGATTCTGAGATTCTAATCTGAGATTTTAATTAGAGAAGCCAAAGAATGAATAGGCATATAGAATTAACTACCATCTCATCCCTGTAAGAGGTCTTTCTAGAGACAAAGGTTAAACTTTGTGGAGAGGCTTACGTTGCTAGTAGTCAAGAAAGAGATTCAAATGTCTTAATTTTGCATACTGTTTGCATTCTTGTAAACTACAATTATAATTAAATAAAAGGTCATTCAGAACACAAGAAATTCCCATTCAATTCCAGGCATTCTATACTGGACTGAGAATAACAGCCATGTTATTTAAGAAAAGAGTTCACTGAAGCAAGGAAAAGGACCTTTTTATGGGGAAGAAGAATCCAATATTTTTGAAGAAACATAAGAATGAAGATAGAGGAAGAATTTTTGCACCACTAAGCCTGGATACACACACAGCAGTGGCACCACTGTGCCATTGGCAGTACTTATAAGCCGTATGACAGTGTCACCTGTGGATAGAGGGTTGTAGTTAAAAACCAAGGAAGAGAAGTTAAGAAAATTGGAGGATTAAAAAATAAAGTAGAAATACAGTACTAGCCTCATACCGCAGCAGCTAAATATTTTGCTGATAAACAACGTATCCAAGCAGGGTTTATAGCCACATTTTAGAGTCCCCAGTCAAAGGGTTCCAACGGCATAATTCAGTAGCACATTTGTTGGCCAGTTTTTGGAGAGGCATTGGGTCTGAAGGGGACCACCAGCGCCATTTCCAATAGTTAAGATGCAACAATCTGATTGATGGAGGAGAAGGCAAGAACATTGGGAGAGAATTTATATATGACAATAGGAAAAACTCACAGTAGATCGCCAAAACAAGTCTGCAGTTTTCCACTGGTCTTGCTCATCTGCAGTTTTGGCACCTAGTGGATTAGAAGTTTAAATACTGACTAAATTAAAAATTGAAGGGTTTGTTTTTTTGTTTTTTTGTAAGTACAAACTGAGTATCTGATTAGATTTTAATAATAGTTTTAATAGACTGAATTATAAGTTAAAAAGCTTGAAAAAAAGAGACAGACAGATAGAATAAGCATGCACTAGAAAGGTGCATTATATGGAGTTGTCAATGTTTTACTTTCTTGAATGTTTAAGGAAATTCCCATTGTGCCTATTATTCCATCAAAAAGGATAAGTACTGTAACACTGTTTTACTGAGTCAACTGACTGTACCTAGCATGTTTGTTTTAATGTATGGAATCAATCATCAGTTGATCTGTTTCTTCCTTAATTCTAAAATGATTGTATTGTATAGACTTTGGGTAATAATGCTAATGATGCCAGTGGCAGGATAAACACAACTCATGTCAATGTAAACTTACCGATTTCTGCTTCTGCTTAGCTACAGCAGCATGGAAAAGAAACAAAGAATAACAAAGCATGCATGTTATTGGCTTGTCAAAGGACGCAGACAATTAACAGGACTAGAAATGTGACGCAGTGCAGGTAAGCAGGTGGACAGATGGGAGCTTGGAAGTCGGTGTTACCTTCTTAAAGAAGGGCATTCTTTTCTCTTTGGAGTGGGGTGATGTTACACTGTTTGCACTGGGTTTGGGGGAGCGATGGTTTGCTGGAATATCATTTTCTTCTGCATCTAAGCCAGTGGCATCTATGTCTATAGCTATATACAGACAAACAATTCAAAATTATCAGATGATAGGGAGAGGAGAAATAGGTTAAAAAGAAAAACAAAAGAAAATTAAACTACCCGAAGTAAAAAATCAACCATGACTACTGAACATAGTAAAAACTTAAAGGGAAATATTTAAAGGTGCAAAACATTAGGATTAGAAAACACATGGCAATATCTGTAACGACTACTGTAACATTTTCTTCAAATTCCCCTTTCCAGAATCAAATCAAACATCCACAGATCTACTCTCACAAAGCTAATACATGGCCAAGTTCTGCTCTTTGTTATATTGATGCAAATCTGGAGTACTTCAGTGGAGTTATTTTGGATTTACACTGATGTAAAAGAATAGAATTTAGCCTACAGAATCTGGATTATTTATGTATATGTTTATTTTACAGAACTCTATTTCAAAATATGCCATCTTGAACTGAAAATTAATATTTTAGTATTATGTATTTAGATACTAAACAGAAAAAGTTTCTGTCTGAAGTTTTAAATTCCATGAGTCAAAATCTGCCTCAGCTACTCAGTTACACACAATTATCTAAGTGCAGAATAAAATTGGCACTACCTTTTAAAATCATGTTATTTAACTTGAAAATGTACAGTAGGCACAAGATACATTCATCAGAAACAATAAAATACATCTAATGTTAATGAACATTAAATGAATTGTAAGAGGAAGAGAGAAAATCTAGCCTAGTGATCATGGAGGCATGCTGAATTCTGCTGAAAAGATCTAGTGAGGATGTGGGGAAGGCAAGATGGAAGTGGCAACAATAAACCATTGCTCCTCCACCCCTTTCCCCAAAATAAAATCATATCCATCATACAGAGCTAGCAGCATAAATATATGACGCACCCTACAGCAAGCTAGTGATTAGTGACAATGTAAACAATAAAACCGTCATGGACTCAGAGCTAAATGGTTTCTAGAATGCAAATGAGAATGAAAAACTGAGCTCTCCTCAGTATAGAGCCAACAGATGTCTGTTAGCTACATCTGAAACTAAGCATCCTAGGCTTTTTCCAGCACCCTCACATAGAGCAGTCTATCACAAGGTTGGGTGTTGAGTTATATTTGTCTCCAATGAGCACCTTACACTGCTGATGAATGGACACAAGGGTCCACTCCAGAAAAACAGTGTATCCCTATCCTGGGAAGATCTTACCTACCCTCTGACAGATACCTGAGGATTCTGTCTCTCTTTAAAAAAAAAAAAAAAAAAAAAACTTCAGAAACACTTGTATAAAGCAGTACACTGAACTGAATTAATTCAAGGCCTATAATGCTGAAAAGGTCCGTTAGTGATAGAAGAAATATAGACTTTAGCTAAAACCGTCAGTGGTCATCTTGAGTATTATAAATCTACCTTGGTGCTCTCCATCCTGCTGTTTTGTGGATGAGTCAGCACTGATCCATGCAGCAGTATTAGCCACCAACTTATGTGACGAATAAAACATCTAGATCAGTCAGTTTACGTGCAGCTTCTGATTTAAGAGTTACTTTGGACAATCGTCTCTTTTGTTTGAGTAACACACATTTTCTCCTACTTTAATTATTTATAAGAATGGTCAATGGTCCATGTAGCCCAGTATCCTGTCTTCTGACAGTGGCCAGTGCCAGATGCTTCAGAGGGAACGAACAGAATAGGGTAGTTACTGAGTGATCCATCTCCTGTTGTCCAGTCTCAGCTTCTGGCAGTCAGAGGCTTAGGAACACCCGAGCATGGAACTGCATCCCTGACCATTTATAGTTCTCATGCAACAATCTCCATGAGTCTTACTGAGGTACATCTTCCTGAATAGACACTTTAAACATGACCTCCCCAGAAGAGCATTTGGCCAGATCTCCATTCTGACTCTGATTCCCCTAAAACAGCCACAGAAAAAACCAATGTTTTCCTCCAAAATTTTCCCTCCTAAATTATAAATGGAAATTATTATTTGTACAATACAACCAGTGTGCTAGGCAGTATAAAATCAATCAGAATAAAACTGAGTATCTCAGTACAAACAAGGGCAATTAACTCTCAGTCCCTGTGTTACTATGAACAAGGAGAAATATTTGCTACAGGAGTAATTTTGGTTAGCTGGTTCATGTGCTGTGGCATGGGTTGGAGGCACAGATGACAAATCCTGAGCTTCCACACTTTCCAGCTCTGCACCCGATATTTGCACCCTCTGGCATCTGGGTCTCAGTGCACCACAGACAGCTCTTACCTTGCTGAGCAAACCATCATGGACAAAATCAAATGATACAGTAAGAAACAAAACTTGAAAACTAAAAAAAGTCGAATAAAGTTTGAACAAAAGATTTTAAATAGAATTCATCACAACACCATAGAGCAAGAAGCCAAACTGGTGACTAACTACAGATCTGTGGCTGTGGAACTGTCCAGAACCTAGTCTTGAATTGAGAGTGGAAAGACGAGACACTATCTGCTACATCCACTCCTGCGCAAATTACTTTGAGTGTGTTTAACGAAATCACCGACACCATTCTGATAAAGTCATGTTTTCAAAGAGAATTAAGGTGAACAGTTCTATAATACAAGGCATCTGCAGTAACTGAACAGCGAAGCAAGTAGTAAAATATACTCCTTACTGCATAAGAAAATGCAATGCCCCTCTGAAGCCCAGGAACAATATAAAGGCTTTGATGATCCAAGACTCTTCAGGAAAAGCGAGGGTAGTACCAGAGATGGATGTCAATATATCAAGCTAAATCTACTCTCCCCACAAAAGTGGCCTTTTTCTTTTTTTACAAATAATATGTGTTTTTTAATCTAACAAATTGTACATGAGAAAATTAGCTTGTTGGCTTTTCATTTGTCATTTTAAAGTTTTATTCTACGCTTTCATTTTTCTTTTTTTGATCTTCTTCGTGTTAGTCCACCTTCTTCAATAGTAGTTGTTATTGCTGTTCTAATGTACTTGGTCATCATTGTTATTTTTGGTCATTATGTTTGGTCATCATATTCATTTGCAATCATCATTTATTATGTAGGCTACAAGGACTGCATGGACTGATTAAACTAGCTGGTCCAGAAAGACAAAATATCCCATTTTCCAGTATTTGTTCATATTGTTTGGCACTTGTTTTTTTGCGCTACAGGTTTAAATTAGTTATCTTAGTAACATACTGGGTTTTTTTTTTTCAAAATTGAAAAGTGAAATTAACTCATCCTAGTTCCCATTTCTGCACATTGTGGAACTAGTCTATATTTTGGTACAGTTGTCAATCTCTCCTAAGTCGAACGTGTGGCAACAGAATAACCAGAGTGTTGCAGGTCAGAACTGAGCCTGCGTTACGAGAGTTGAATGGGGTGGCGTGTGTGGTGCTTGTCCAATGCCATGCTTGACTCACACACTGTTATCAGTCCCTTCCTTAGTCTATATTAGACAAATATATGCAAAAACCAAAATATTGAGATAAACCAGCAAGCAAATATTCACTATTCATGACTATTTTCCCCAAGCCTCCAATATGGAGGAGGAAAGCACAGTAAGATTAATCTTTGGAAATACTGCTTCCTAAAAGCATTGTTTATAGGAATGATTTAAATACAAGTCAGGGGACTGTGTGCTCAGAAGGTTTAGTAGGGAAGAAAGCAGTTAAATTGGGGCTCATCTATACACACATGCACTTTTTTGCTAATCAGGTAGGCTCATCTCTGTCTCAAATTATATCTCAAATAATCATTCAATTTTCTGTGCGCAGTTTCAATTCTCTTACCACCAAATTCTGTAAAATGTTCTGTGAGAATTAGATAGGATATTTCAAATAAATGGAAAGAAATTTGCTGATCTCCTGTACAAATATTTTTAGTATACGAAGTGTTCATCCTGAAAGATCACTTAAAACTACAGACAAACCCAAGAGCTATAAAACTATACACAGATCACACTGCCTACGCCCGAAATGCTCTGGGTGGAAAGTAGAAGCCTTTAACAGCACACATTAATATAGTTTAGGGTCCTCATACTGCAAAGCACTTAAGTATGTACTTAAATGCTCTGTTGAATCTAGCCCTAGAATGAGATGTGAAGAACAATGTTTTCTATTGAAACATCAAAGTAGGGAATTGAAGTGGAATTAGCTAAAAACATCAGGATTAACTCTATTATTACTACAAAGCCACGTCTACACAGGCAAGAAAAGTGTGGTTTTCAATCAAATTAGCTTATTTCATCATTTCAGACGGGTGAATTGTAGCGTAGGTTCCAATGAAGCTAACGTGATTGAAACACTCGCTCTTTCTGCTTGTGTAGACAAGACTAGAGAGTGACATGAGGTCCTTACTTATTGCAAGTATTAGGGAACTCTCTTATTTCACTCATCCAAAGATGAAACATCCAGCAATACCGTAGCCCTTCACACAATGCTAAGGCATTAATACACTTTTTGTTGTTTAATTTAGTACTTAAAAATTATACAAAAATGTTTTTAGGAAGTTTAGGGATTTGAATATAAAAGAAATATTTCCTTTCAACTGACTGACATGGTGAGGAAAACTCTCTCTCTCTCTTTTCCCTCCCCCATCCCCACTCCTTGGGATTCTGCTCAAGATAACTGGTCATGTCCCAGTTTTCTTTAATTAACTAGCTATTCTTAGCATGCTGGTGCAACTCATAAGTGCACTTGCTTAATGGCTCTTGAACATAAACTAAACTAAGTTCAAATTTGTCAGTTGGTGCTCTAAATGCAAAGCAGCATCTGTTAAAAAGAATTCTGCCACAAGGTAAAACAAATCTACAAGAATTGAATCAGGATCTGCTTTGTAAAAGCTATCAAAATTGTGCAAATAAAATAAATAAAATAATATAACGCAAATAAAAGCTCCTGACGTTATAAAATCATGTCATTCCTGGTTGGGCTGCAGTACTCTACAGGTTGTCTATAGATATTCCTGATTCATCTCAGCACCTTCTTTCCTGTACTAGAAGATTATCCTCACTTATCAGGAATTACTCAGGATAAAGCTCGGATTGTCTTAGTATAAAACAGCAACAACTGACAAATCAGACAAGGTTAGAAGAGCACAAATTCTGGAAAGGTTTAATTTCACCATATTTTTCCAGCCTAATTTTCCTTCCATGATTTCATCATAACATAACTTCATAATGAAATCAAGATAGCAGTTGAACTGGTTTGATAACAACCACATCACTTCATGAGCTAGCCAGGCAAATGCACTGAAGAATTCATCCAATTCCCTCATCTCCAGCACACACACAAGCCAGTCTCACATGACAACAGAACCACCTGACACTGTGTCAATGAAAACTGAAAGTTAGAAAGACCTTTTTTCCAATTCAGTTTAAAAAGTATAACACAAAGTAGTACAAATCTTAAAGGAATAAACACAGTTCTATAAACAGGTTGACTAAAGGCTAGTGACCTACTTACCAGATGATGGAGGTGTTGATTTTCTGGAACTAGGTACTATGTCACCCAAACTGGATGATGAATTTCCTCCTGATTTACTGGAGTACAGCAAGAAATCAGTGTTAAAATCTAGAAGTTTATCAGTAATAAATCTAGAATGTATTAATTATCTCTCTCAAACTATCAGGTCGGTCACTAACAAAGACAGACAGCATTCCTGTTCTCAATATAAATTTACACTTTGTATAAAATATGTGCACACTTTGCAGACTGAGGGATTGCACATACATGTCAATTTGTTTCCATATCGGTCCAGTGTTTATACCTAACAATTTATTTTGCAGGTAGTTAAATCTAGGAGGAAGATATGCTTACATTCACTGAGATCTTGATATGAATTCTTATTCAGTAAATCCATTGGACATACCGATTATCATTTTTGCCTCTGGTTTCAGTTCACAAACAAGTCCATCTCAACATTCTCTGTGAATTCTAAGATTAGTGCTTGAAATTATTAAATAATGGTAAGGCCGTGAAAACGAATTACAAAATGCTAACTAACTACAAGTAACTGCACTTTTGCACACCACATTTGCATATGCAGACACCAATTTGCACTTACAGTGGTGATATATGTGCACATAGGGAGAGTTAGGTATCTTGTTGGCGCTGCACATGTGCCAGTACCTGATTTGCACACACAACTGTATATGTGCATATAAATTAGGTGTACACAATTGTGCAAACTCATCTCTGAAAATCAAACCTTAAAAGTTAAGGCTGATATTTTTTAATTCACATCATCACAACAATTTCCCTTAAATATATAATGATGTATGTTAATTGAATAATCTTGATTGTTTCAGATCATAGATTGTTTGCCTGTGTTTATCTATTTTATGTATTTCAAGAGTGCCCATCACTGTGCTAACTTTTAAGGAAAGCTAAAAAAGTACAGAATGAGTTTTGGATGAATTCATATTTTAAAATATTTTGTGAACTTTTAGGTTAAGACCTTGTTTGCTAAGATTCAACTCCAATTGTATTTTTACATGACTTGAACTCCCCTGAAAATAAGGCTTCACATTGGAAATGCTGACAAAAACTAGCCAAAATTACAGTGTGGCCAATGCACAACTCTATCACTGAAATAAGAGTGACACACTCTCCTCATTTAACCAATATTTCCTGCTTTTTCTCAACAGTAGCAGTGAAACCAGACCACTAAAACTATTAATTTTTAACAGGTGTTCCTTAATTCAAAATATTCAGAGTTAACAATTATATTCATTAAGAGAAAACAATAAAGGAATATCGGATAACTTGAGTCTATAGCTATGATTCCTAAGTTATTCGTCACAGTCAAAGATATTTTAAAATTTCCCTTTATTTTTATTACCTGGAGTAGAATTTTCCTTGCTTTGCCCTCTGTTCATGCTGTATCCTCATATTTTCTAATTTGACTGGACTTGGTATGAATCCTATTTCACAGCCTTCTTTTACCAACCTTCCTATCCACCAGTCATTGTTAAACTTCTAAAGATAGAAAGAAATGAAAAAATACGCACATTACAAAATTATATTCTTGATTAATTTATTCTTTTTTCAATTTGCAATCAATTCTTTTTGTGTAATTCCTCTCCAGTTAGTCACTGCACCAAATTATTATGGCAATAAAGAGTCCTGGGAATTTGCAGAAATACATTTAAAAATAATGATAACTTGCAAACAATTAAAATGCCATTGCATGCAAGCATGAACTCTCCTATTCTTCTGATTCTCCATGAATTTGAGTTCCTTCCATCTATCCAACTTTAACCCTTTCCATTTTACAGATTGTTCTCTATGCTATTTAAATAGCAGCATTCTTTTTTCTCTCCTCCCTTGTCTGTCTCTACAGTGGACAGTAGATACTTCTTCCATTATGCTCCTATTGTCTGTAACACTTTCCTTAATTTCTTAACACTTTACAAAGCCTGTCTCTAGAGACTTATTTTTCCTGGATGCAGCCAATTACTTTCAGCTCTTTACTTGGCATATAAAACTGTACTCTGTAAAAATTACCCTTTGCTCAATCATGTGCTCTGAGACTTTGCCACTCCCTCCCTCCTTATTCCTGATATATCGTATTTACACATACAATATATATAGTATATTCTAATCAACAGTAACATATCCACATCCACAGACAAAAATTGAGAAACATTTTATGAAATTTTTGTATGACTGGAAAAGTTACAACTAGGTTTAGTATACACCCCAGTTAACAGAGTGTCACATTATGCATACATGTAATGTTGAACAGATCAGCTGGAGTCATGCTTCATTCATATTTAAATATTTACATCAGCTTCCATTACCACATAGCTCGGTAAAGCAATGCTGTTACTTTTTAATCACTCACCCATTAAACCAACTTTGTTCCAGCATTGATCAATCTTATGGATAGGTCCCAAACTCAGCTTTCTGGGAAGTGTGTGCGTTTGCTAGCAAGTGTTTTTGATAATTTGTGAACAGAATGTATGAGTTTACTTTTGATAGAATTTTTTTTATCCAATACAAAGTTAATTGTTTGATTTTGAAGTTTTGGTGTATATGAGAGGTGATACAATTCAGTGTAATATTAACCAACGTGCAGTAGTTAGAAGAGCAAATAAGGCACCTTTAAAAGAAAATAAAGGTAATGCTGAATATAATGGCAATGGAACAATGATACACACTGTTATTTGGAATACTGTGTTAAATTTTGGTCACTTCTGTGATATTTTTGTAATGCCTGAGACAAATTTTAAGTTAATTTATTTTACTAGCAAGAAATGTATGAAGTAAACACAAGTCTGATGATCTGGTAATTAGCCTGACTGTATAATGCTGCATTCGTGCCACTGGCTCCTATCTTTGTGAATGGGAAAACAGATGAATCAACAGGAAGTAAGGGTCTGTATGGTATCTTTTTAGGATGCACAGCAACTTCAACTTCAACTTCCTGCCAAAGCTTAACTCTTTATAGCACAATATCATATAGTGATATCTACCAGTGATATCAACTAGTAGAGGTAGGAAAGACCTACAGAAGGACAGTGAATATGGTTAGAGAACAGACAGGATTTACATGTGAGGTTGGATCCTTCTCACACTGAAGTCAATGAGGACTTTAACATTGACAGAAATTAAAGAAGGATCTGCTTTATATGATAAAAAAAAATGTTTGCAGAAGTAGGATTATTTAAATTTGAAAAGAGAAGAGTTAGAGAAGCATTAATTGAAGTATTAAATATCAGCAAGAGTGTGTTAAAATATGATCAGTCCCCCGTTTATACTACCCTGTTATAAGAGAACATGGCTGTTACTCAACAAAATTAATTTTAGTTCAGTTAACCATACATTTTAAATTAATAGGAAATGTTTCTTCACACAGAAGTCAGTGGAGAGTCAGCCCGTAGAATTCATGCAAAATATCAAAGTCAAATACTGTAACAGAATTTTATAAAGGGACTTTATACCTTCATAACCAATAACATGCTAAAATTACCTCAATATTATAAACACTAGCAGAGGGCCTTGGCAGCAGGACATGGATCCTGTCTGTGGCAGTTCAAAGGTGTGAGAGCCTGTAAGAGGCCAACACTCTGGAAAAGCAAACAGCACTGGCCAAAGTGGTGTGGACAGAAAGGACACCAATTCAGCAGCCCCCAACTCACAAAAGGCTCAGCTTGGAAGAGTACTGACTGACACACTAATGGGAATTAAAGTCAGCTTCTTTGGGGGAATCCTGACCAGACATGAATGCACTGAAATGCCACCAACTAACCAAAGGGTGACTCTGATGCTATGGGTGTTTTTTGATATAGAAAGGTGTACTTTAAATCACCTTATACCATTTTTACAGAATTCAATCTGATGACAACAGAGGTAAAATTTGTTACTAATTCACTATAGAGAATTGTACCATTGGCCAGGTTCATTTCAGATTGGGTTCTTCTTCCTTCTTCAGAAGCAACAGTGATCACTCCTCAGAGACAGGATACCAGAGCTCAAAGACCAATCGTCTGATTCAGTATGGCCATATTTTGCAGCTAAATGTTCATAGAGTCCAATGTTCTTAAAATATTTTTGTCTTGATTAGCATAACAATGAACACAATATTGAATTTCAGTCAGCTGCCACTTTTTACTTTCCCAAGATAAGCAAATAGTTATACCTTAGTATTTTG
Source organism: Emydura macquarii macquarii (assembly GCF_026122565.2). Lineage (NCBI taxonomy): Eukaryota > Metazoa > Chordata > Testudines > Chelidae > Emydura > Emydura macquarii. Next base: position 38,537,533 of record NW_027132559.1, on the reverse strand, counting down.
AGTACTCCACAAAAGGAACACCAGAAATACTATCATCAAGTTTTCTAAGGAAAAAATAGAACATTTTTAAAGGCAACCAACTACCAGTATATTTTCTGCTACCACTCAAGTTGTGTCAATAACTTCATTTTTATTATTTTTTCTCTCTCCCTAGTACTACATAGGGTTGCAGCTAAAATGTTAATAGATTTGAGTTTTCACTTTACACTCAAAGAAAACGTTAAGGGCCAAATAAAGTTTAAGCAACCTTCCCCTCCCCCCCATTATCTTTTATCTTCATCCATCTCTGCGTCTGAGCCTGGCTAGGACTAGATGTGCAGAGGATAACATAATATAGAGAGGCTGCTCATTCTCTTGGGGTTTCTGTTGCAAGTGACAAGGAAATCTCACTAAAAAGTCTTTTTCAGTTTTGAACTTTGGATAGTGTAGGATAATCACTAACATTTAGCTTATGTAAACTAACTGAGTCAAAATTTTAAATGTTTCTAAGTACACGTGAAGTCAATTAAAACTGAAATTGCAGTTTTGTATGACAGTATTATTTGCATTCCCAGATGGTGGGTGTATGTGAAAAATGCTGTAGTATTGTCATGATTCTGTCCCTCAAAATTCTTACTGTAAATCCCTTTGTGTCACTGAAGATATTATATAGGATAAATTATACAGGATTTCGGACAAGATTTTTTTTCTTCATTGTGCACTCTTTGAATCTGAATTACTGCCTTTTATGTGTGTTTTGTGTTCATGGGAAAATCAATCTTAATCACCAACGTAAAATGGACTTAAATCCCGACTTATTGTTCCCTTTCCCTAATCTCTGTCTTTCTGTCTACCCATTGAGAGTTCCTTTGGGAATGACTGCTCCATGAACGCTGGGAAAAGCACCTACCTACCTCATGGGTACTACCATTAATAACAACTTAATTCCTTGTCTCTGCTGGAGCAAAAATGTGGTTGATTTAAAAGACGCTCCAGATGTTTTACACATGTACAGATGAATTGTTCCAATCCTTTTTATGCTGACTCCCAGCTTTTCTGTCTCTTCCACAGTTAATGACAATTGCACAGGAGGCAGATCACCTAAGCAGTCAACCATGTGACCAAAGAAGCAATTCTGCAAAGGTATAGCAGTTATTCTTACAGTTAGCCTGGACAAAAAGTCATTACACAACGACAATGCATAAACACCTTCCATTTACTGCTAGTCCTGCAGCCTCAATAAACAGAAGTTTGTTTATTAAGACTACTGCATCAGTGAGCAATGAGGGATGGGGTGCCTTGTTACAAGTCTCCAATTTTGGGTGCTCCTGGGAAGATCACGTTGGGGCAAAAACAACATGGGATGTTCTGCCAGGGAGATGGGGACTTACATAACATAAGAAAATAGATTTACAAGAGAGCAACAGAAGGTTGTATCTGGCCTTTTACTTCAGACATGGACCTTCCACATTTTTTTATTGCAAGTGTGAGAGAAGGAAGGGAGATTTGTGAATATGAAACGTCCTTTGTGCCTATGTAAAATTTTCCAATAACTGACAGGGGGAAAGGATAGACCAATGGCACAGACAATGTGGTTATGCAGTCACTTGGGAGGTTAATATATGAATATTGATAGTTATTACATTATTTACTGTGCAGTTGCTTACATCAATATATTTAGATGCTGTCTATATATAATATAATTTAATTAACTGAAATCAATCAAGTTATTTCAGGAATAAAACAGGGCAGAGAATTTTTTCAGACTGAGTCACAGCTTTGGAAAGAAGTAACGTTGGCTGTTGAATCACAATAAATCCCTGTAGTGAGAGGACAGTGAATGCCTGCAGAGATTACATCATTGAACATGTGGATTGCAGAACTAGATTTTTTTAAGGCCTATAAAAGTGATACAATCAGAGAACATAATCATTTTATTTTCAAATGCAATGTATTTGAAGACAGAATGATCATATGCAATGAGTACAATATTTCAAATAAGCTACAAATCCTGTTGCATTTTTACATTTTGGTAATGTTTGTACAGTGCTTTGAAAATGCAAAATGATATATTAATATCATATGCTATTATTATTATTCTTAAAATAATGAAAATAGCTGTAAGTTTTACTTACCTCTTTAACGTGAAGAAAATCTTTTGCTTCAAATGAGATGGCCATGCCTGGAACTGGGACATCATCATCATGTCCTGCACTATAGCCGACATTTGTTCTGACTGCAAATGCAACAGGTTTTGTCTGCAGGGCAAAAGGTAAACAGATTTTGAATATTTTCTCTCTCGTACATATAGGGTCAGATATAGAGATTTAGATATATACTTCATGGAAGTGTTGTATCAAGTTATATCCCTAATGTTCTCCCAATTAACATAGCAAAAAACACATGCCATTAAACTTATGAAATATAAGAACTGCTCTACTCAAAATATTTTTGTTCATAATGTGTAGATAACAGGTATATTCTAACGATTTCACTTTAGAAAAATGTTGACATTTAGTTTCAAAGCAACAGAATTAATAGCAATGCTCATGGAGAAATATAATTTGAAAGTCTAAATTTTCAAAAATGACTGGTGATTTTGGGCTTCCAGAAATTTTAGGTCAAAATGTCCATTTACAGCTTACATTAGGTACAACATGTCCTTAAAAGTTCACCATCACAGTATTACACTGGGAATTAGGAGATCCCAAGACTTTTCCATCTGTTAAATAGCCCAGCCCTCTTCTCTTGGTGCTTAAAGCATGTTCCTACGTTGAAAAGTACTTGTATAAAAATAGCATTCTGAAGTTCCATGTTTATTTTATCTCAATTGTTCCATATCATATTTGGTCATTTTATGAATGAAAGGATGTATTTTTCAGCCATTTGCACTGCAGACTCACTCTGGATCTCAAAGTTCATTCGAGCTAATGCATTAATACTACTAAAACATTCTTGACTGCAACTGGAACTCTCTCATAGTTGTGTTGACTTTGCAGTGCGAAAAGGAGAAAATACTAGAGAAAACTTATTGTGAAGTAAGCAGATCTACAGTCTACACGTATGTAATTATGTATTATGTTTACTTATAATATGCATTACAATTTTATGAGATGAAATTCCCTTAAATATGCATAGAGGGTTTTATCCTGCACTAATTTAAGTCAATGGTACAGGATCAAACCTAGATAGCATATCTACTGAGTAAGATGGTGATAACTTTACATAGTTACTTCTCAGAGTAGAAGAGTACTTTAAGCTTAGTGGTAAAGCAAGACTAAGTGACAAAATATAATAAAGCATTGTTAACAAACAGTTAAATGTAAGAAAACCTTTGTAAATGCAACAAGGTACACATTTTAAAAACCCAACTCATGAAAGTAAAAAATGTGGATTCCCAAAACAATGTTAAAGCAAACATTGTCCAGGCAGTACAGTAGAGTCCACTCATTCACATTAATGATGGAGAGACTCAACGTAGATTTTCCAATTTTGTAAGTAAATGAACAAATAACTGAAATAATCAAAGAAATGGCATAATAAAATAATTAGTTTATTTAATTGTAAGGTGCAGCTTACATTTGATTATTTTTGATAATACCTATTTTGATAATACCTACTAGTAAATGTTCTGTAGGCACGGTCCCATGCATAATGTGATTATGCTGCTGCATAATTCACTGAGTAATAATTGTGGATTTTGTTTACATTTCTTCAAATCATCACCCAAAATCTAAGCTTTAAATGGCGGGGGGCGGGGAGGGGGGAAAGGGGGGCGAAGGAACCAGATCCTTGGGTCTGGCCAAGCTATGCTTGTTGCAAGACCCAGGGTGGTCCTGCCTTGATCCTTGACCCAACCATAGCCGTAACCAGATCCTTGCATAACTTAGAACAGCCAAACTATGTCACCAACAGCAGTCCCCCAGGGTCTGTTGTGCTGGCTCAGAATCCTTGTAGAAGAGGGTGCTACCTCTTTCTGCCCTAGGACATGCCTTTGGCCTATGGAGAAATTCCCCCTATATCAGAGGAGTACCTAGCAGTCCTGATAGGGCAGCTCTTTGTTCCCTTTGTGCTGCAGATCTGCCCCAAATCAATCGTCCTTATGGTTGCCACAATAGTTGCAAAGTGAGAACTGCAGACTGTTGGTGCCCCATCCATACTTAAACTGGTAAGGAAAGTGATAACTATAGGGCTGCTTGAAAAAGTACTATTCATCACAATTAAGGATTATGGTATCTGGTCCTTAGTTATTTCTTAAGAACATAAGAACAGCTACACTGGCCCATCTAGCCCAGTATCCTGTCTTCCGACAGTGGCCAACGTCAAGTGCTTCAGAGGGAATGAACAAAACAGGTAATTTCTTCATACATTTTCCCACAAACATTGCAAAGTGACTATAAATCATAGATGACTAGCTATATGCCAAGCCTGAAGTTTTAAAAATCAGCTATTTCAGTCACCTGAGTGAAGATGGTGAATGATTATTAGAACATAATCCTCATATTAGTCATTATCATGAGGCTATAACACAAAGCCATATGAGGTATGTTGAAAATACAATCTAGACCAATGATTCTCAACCTTTTCACTCTACTGTACCCCTTCCAGGTGTCTGATTTGTCTTGCGTACCTCAAGTTTCACCTCAGTTAAAAACTACTTGCTTACAAAAATCAGACAAAAAAAATACAAAAAAGTGTCACAGCACGCTATTACTGAAAAATTGCTTATTTTCTCATTTTTACCATATTATATAATTATAAAATAAACCAATTGCAATACAAATATTGTACTTACATTTCAGTGTATAGCATATAGAGCAGCACAAACAAATCATTGTCTGTATAAAAGTTTAGTTGGTACTGACTTTGCTAGTGTTTTTTATGCAGCCTGTTGTAAAACTAGGCAAACATTTAGATGAGTTGATATACCCCCTGGAAGACCTCTGCGTACCTCCAGGGATATGCATACCACTGGTTGAGAACCACTGATCTAGACAACACAGCTTATTGGCATTTAATTACCAGGGAAGACAGCAGTTGGAGGACACACACCAACATGAAAGAGGATTTAAAACAGGTCAGCATTGTCAAAATAAAAAGAATATTCTTCCAGGTCTAGACTTTTTCCCCATGGGAAGAAGGATGGCAGAAGATCTACAATTATCTGATGATTTAGGGCCTGATCTAATTCCAACTGAAGGAAATTAAAGGACTTGGATCCACCCATCAGTGAAGAAAGAGGAGGATATAAACACTAACCAAAGGAAAGTGATACATAATCACCACCCACTATTTAATATGCAGAATAAATGTTGGATTAACATGATGTGATATTCTAGAAGACAGTTTTTCAGTGATACTGATGGACTTATAAAACACCCCTACAGCTTCTCCTTTATTGTCTATCTGAGAGACAATTGCCACGAACTGGTTGCTTTGCAGCAGTAGAAGTAAAAAAGAAAAGTGTGCAATAACTATGGTTCTTTGAGATGTGTCCTCCTGTTGGGATTCCACTCTAGGTGTGCTTCTGCCCCCTGTGTTTTTAATCAGAGATTTCTCAAAGCAGTGCCTGTTCAGCACACACATGCACGCTAGGTAGCCTTGTGCTCCATACACTGTTATATAGCATTGTGCGGGTGAACTGCCCTCAGTTCCTTTCTACCGCAAAGCCCTACTGCAGAGAACTCCAGAGCAGAGGAGAAGGAAGGCGGGTAGTGGAGCACCCATAGGGACACATCTCAAAGAACATCAATTACTGAAGAGGGTGAGTAACAATTTCTTCCTCTTCTCTGAGTCCTTATGGGTGCTCCATTTTAGGTGATTACCAAGCAGTTCCCTCTAAGGAGGAGAGGGTTTCAGAGTCGAATCCAGTACAGAAGAAATGTGTGTCCTATTCATAGAGATCAAACCAAGTATCTGATACTAACTATCCTCTAGATCAGGAGTGGACAAATTTACTGACCACCCAAGACCACTGGGCAGAATCTTCTAGCCCAACCACCCTTCCACAGGGCAGAAGCTCCAAGCTCCCCACCCCAGTCTGGTAGATGGAGAATGGGTGGGGGGGGGGGGGGGGTGGAGGAGGAGGGCACCATGATCTGCACTTTAACTGTAAGGAGTCGCATGCAGCTCACGAGCCATTAGTTGGCCACCCCTGCTCTAGATTATAGTTGATATTTGCTGAAAAATAAACTTATTTAACATGGAGCTATGAATAGGAGAAAAAGCAGTCACATATGCAATGAATTCAGCAATTCATAATATTCAGTAGCTATTGTAAAAAAAACCCTCACAGTAATAGCAACATTTTCATTAACTTTAAGTTATAAATTACCATTGTGTAACAAAATACATTCATGAAAAATCTGACTGTCCTGAATTTACAAATGGTCTCTTTATGTAAACTAGCTGAGGCAATGCCTTTTTATAAACCATTATCCATTTCAGAGCAGAAAACAGAGAAATAACTAAGATTACACTGTCAAATCCTGAGTAATAGTTCACAATTAAATAGCACAGCACACAATATGTCATTCACTTCTGTTAAAAATTAGTTTAAAAAAAAAATCTTACTGAGCAGTCATTGTAAGAAAGGATCTGAAAGCAAGCATAGAAATATGAATATGAAGGAACAATCAAAACCAAGCATTGACATAAGAGATAACATGCCTGCCTATCAACTCTAAAATATTTATCCTCTAGTACAAAAATGCTCAGATGAGTGTGCTTTTCACTCATATTACAGTAGTGAAAGAGGATTCCAGTCTGACTAAATACTAACCCATACTCCACTATCACCAATAGGAACCTCAAATAAGTTACTGTCCTGGACATACTTCTTAGCAATGCTCTAATGATTTCTTATTGAAGGGCAACATCTCACTTCTCAGGAAGAGGAGAAAATGAAAAATAATTCCAAAGGAGATAAATGCAGTAGCTAAAAATTCTCTTCAGTTTACTTCTCCATCATGACAGTAGTTATGGAACTTTGAGTAGGAAATAAAGCAAAATTTGACTGCAGAAATTAATCTAACTGAATATTTTAAGTGATCCAAATTCAAAACTCTAATTCATTTATGAAGGTCAAACAGTGATTTCTTCATATAGATAAAACATAAGTCCCTGAATTTAACATTTTAAAAGCTAAATATAGCCGGATATTCAACACTGTGGCTTACTGCAATTCATGATACTAACAGGATAAAGTACAATATATCGCATTTTCATGAAATTGCTTACCTCACTATGGCAAAAATAGTATGCCAAAATATCATGCCAAGTAACTGTCTTTCACTTTTACTTTTAATCCATGTATAATTTAAATACACAACATTTAGCATTTCGCTCTGTTTTCTACAATTCTAAAATTAGACTGGGTCAAAGAAGTTAAGTACTTTCTGTTCATTTTCTAAATCTCTCTGAAAATGTGATGACAGTTTAGCACTCATTAATCCACAGTTTGGACTATAAGGACAGATGCTACCAGATGTTAAACAGTTTTACATTTTATCTTTCTAAGAGAAATGCTGTCATTTGACAAGGCACTTCCCCTTATCTCTAGAATGTATATATTCTAACAAAAAAATCACAGCGGAAAACACGAAAAGTCAGATTTCTAGAGAGAAAGGTCTGTGTACAAAATGGTTACTGTTGGGCAAGCAATTACCATACCAGGGGTGAAAATGAAAAAAATCATGTATGGGACCATTGTGATCATCTAGTCTCTCTTCTTGTGTAATACAGACTACAGAACTTTCAAAATAATTACTACAACTTCTTTTCGAAACATTTCCAATCTTGATTTAAAAATTGTTAGTTATGGAGAATCTACCATGACCCTTGGTAATTTGTACCAACGATTAATTTTCCTCACTGTTAAAAATGTATGCCTAATTCCAGTCTGAATCTGTCTAGTTTCAACTTCCAACCATTGGATCATGTTACTCCTTTCTCTGCTGAACCGAACCGTCCATTATTAAATATTTGTTCCCCATGTAGGTACTTACAGACTGTAATCAAGTTAGCCCTTAACTTTCTCTTTGTTAAGCTAAATAGATTGAGCTCTGTGAGTCTACCACCAGAAGGCATGTTTTCTAATCCTTTATCATTCTTGCAGTTCTTCTCTGAACCCTCTCTAATTTATCAACGTCTTTCTTGAATTGTGGACACCAGAACTGAACACAGTAGTTCAGCACTAGTCACACCAGTGCCAAGTACAGAGTTAAAGTAACCTTTTAACTCGTATTTGAGATTCCCCTGTTCATGCATCCAAGGACTGCACTAGCCCGTTTGGTTACAGCATCACAGTGGGTCATAGTGGTAGTTTATGTTCAGCTGATTATCTGCTATGATCTCCAAATCTTTATCAGAATCATTGCTTCCCAGGACAGAATCCCCATCGTGTAAGTATGGCCTACATTCTTTTTTCCTAGATGTACACATTTATATAGCCATATTAAAACACATAATGATTGCTTGTATCCAGTTTACCAAGTGATCCAGACTGCTTTGTATCAGTGACCTGTCCTCTTCATTATTTGCCACTTAATATGGGTCATCTGCAAACTTTATCAGTGATCATTTTATATTTTTCCAGGTCATTAATAAAAATGTTAAATAGCATAGGGCCAAGAACTGATTTCTGCTGGATCCCACTATAAAAAACACTAATTCAGTGATGGTTCCCCATTTACAATTACATTTTGAGTCCTATCAGTTAGCCAGTTTATAATGTGTGCCATGTTAATTTTATATTTTTCTACTATTTTTTACTCAGAATGTCTAGTGATATCAAGTCAAATGTCTCACAGAAGTCTAAGTATATTATATCAACACTATTACCTATATCAATCAAACATGTGGGATCAATGTCAGACTGACAGACCTAAAATTATCCAGGCCATCTCATTTACCCTTTTTAAACAATGGCCTAGTATTAGCTTTTTTTCAGTCTTCTGAAACTTCCCCAGTGCTCCTAGAATTATTGAAAATCAACATTAACAGTCCATCAAGCTTCTTGGCCAGCTCTTTTAACACTCTTGGATGCAAGTTATTCAGACCTGCTGCTTTAAAAATGTCTAACTTTAGTAGCTGCTGTTTAACAACCTCCTGAGATACTAGATACAATTACATCATTTGTTCATTTCCAAAATACAGAACAAAAATATTTATTGAGCACTTCTAACTTTCGTGCATAATTATTGATAATTATTGATAATTCTACCATTTCTATCTCCTATTTCTATCTCCTATCTCCTATAATTCTGCTTCTCTGAAGATCTCCTCTTGGAAGATCTCACATCTGGGCCTTAGGTCTTTAGCATGATGCTAGTGGGACTTCACTAGATCTTAAGGCTTTTTTGATCCTGGAGGGCAGCGATAGCAGATGGTCATTAAGGGCCTGGCTTTTGCTCTAACATGCCTTCCCCCACAGGCTCCAGTTAGTTTTTTTGATATATTTAAAATGACCAACAGGTAACACAAAATATGCCTCAAGTAAACTAAAAAACACATAAGACAGATGGGTGCAAGAAAAAAAAAACAACATCTCTCAAACAAAATAATCTTTAAACTCTGGGAGGAGATACGCAGTGACTGAGAATCCTGCAACATCATAGCTTCACAGAAGCAGAATTACAGATAAGTAATTGCCCCAGCCCTTATCTAAAGATAGCATTTATGAAGGAATCTCACTCTTGGAGAGTAAGAAGAAGCTTAAGGGAAGTCTCTAAAGAAAATAAAGAGCAAATGTGTGACATGTAGCAGGAACAATCAATAACTGCAGAGCAAGGACCAAGTCTTCATACTTATTAGTAAAGCACCTCGCACAATGAGGTCTTGATCCTGAGTGAAGTCTCTACATATTCTTGTAACACAAATATTAAGTTATTAATAATAATACATTATACTGGGTTACCACCATGCTTTGTATATGCTGTTAGGCATTTTGTATTGCAGTAGTTCCTGAGGCCCCAATCTTGTACCAGTAACCCTTTGTGCAAGACTTGTACTTGGATGAAACAAACGGTGGGGAGGATAAGGTAACAGTGAAACAATCATGTTTCGCATAATAAGCAGCAGTCTCAGCACACAAGCTGCATAGCTAAATCCAAACTTTTCCAAAGTATCAGGGCACTTTGGATTCCAGGATTTAATTTAGCCCATTATAGAAACAGATCTGATCTTGATCTTATCCTGCCATTTAATACACACATTTCACTGCTCTTCAGCTGAATATAATGGGGTTTATACATCCACAGCATCATAACAAGCTTGATGTCACGAAGTCCCCAAGGAGGCCATTGAAAGATCTGAACATGGCAGCAACTGCTTCTATACAAGTGTCCACATCTTTCGAGTATCCTGTAGCACTGTCTATGATGAAGATACTCAAAGCCAAACCCAGCAATCACCTCCATCAGCACAGGTTTAGTTTTGATGGCTTTCTTGGTACAGACATTATTAGGACCAACAAATTCCGAATCTCGTTTACCGAAGAATGAGTCAACGTGGCTGGCAATCACAGGGTTACCAAAAGCTTTGGTGACATGATAAGATCGCCAACGGTGGACATAAATTGAATATCCAGCCAAACCATCATAAGGAACTACTTAGGCATTGATCCAGTTGGTACTCAATCTGCAAGGAAGCTACTACATCCCTTTGGGACGATAATTATACTCCATGGCTGTTCGGGGGCTCAGGCACCCACAGGGAAAAAAAATAGAAGGTGCTCAGCACCCACTGGGTCTGGCCGTCGTGAATCAGCTGTTCGGGGCACCACTGCATGCTGCCGAACAACTGATTCGCACGCCACCGAACAGCTGATTCGCACAGTATCTCTCACTACCAAACAGCTGTTTTGCACAGCACCGTGTGAATCAGCTGTTCGGTGGCATGCAACGGCAGCAGGAATCATCTGATCAGCTCTCACAGTCGCTGTCCCCACACTCCACCTCTTCCTGCCCCGCCCAGTCTCTTCCCCCGAGACCCGCTCCACCTGCCAGCACCCACTGGCAAAACCCAGAGTCAGCACCTAATGGAGCATCACCATCTGATGGTTGCTCATTAGTGTATATACAGTTGCCAGTGAGATGATGTCCACATTACAGCAAACATCTCCCCCAGTTATCCTGTTTGTTGCTATCCTCAGCAGAAAGGCCATAAACTGAACAGTCATGGAAATGGGACTGACAATTTATTAAACCTATGTGTGGTTTTTCCATGATTGAGGCACATTGGTAAAATGGGATGGGGACGTTTGCATTGCTGGTGCCCATGCTATATCCTTTTAGTCATTTAATAGCAATTTCTAGTCTCCTTTGCAGTAATATCAGCTTTATATATATTTAAAAACACCATCTCTTGCAACAAGTTAACTGCTTATCTGTTCTATCTTGTATTTAGCCGTGACATTCTGAGTCCCTCTCCCAGACCCAAAGAGCTCTATGTAAGCTCAAAAGCTTGTCTCTTTCACCAACAGAAATGTGTCCAATAAAAAGAGAAAACTCACCCACCTTGTCTCTATAATATTCTGAGACCAATACAGCTACAACAACACTGTTACAACAATTTAAAAACAGAGTCACAGTCACCAATGTTGGTTTACATTCAGCTCAGGAGGCAGCAAGGCCTGAAATAGCTTTAGTGACGCACACAAAGCATTCTCATACGAGCAGGGTCTGGTTTTTATTAGAATATAATACCATCAGTCAATACTCATCTGCAGCAGTATTTTGTTTGTAATAAGTATACCAGAAAGGTGTGTCTTCCTATATCAATCACTTGGGGAATTAAAAGAAACTATTTGAAACAGCGAAGTTGAAGAATAGAGAACTCCTTTTAAGTCTGTTTTGCTTGCTGAAAACCTGCTTATTCTAGCAGCAAAAAACAGCAGATGAAAGCTGTCATCTGTAATACAAATAATCTGCTGGGATTTCAAGTTCACTTTTCAATGTCACAAGTAAGGACATTTTATGCTTATGAAATAGCATTTCTCTGGTTCATAACTTTTTTTTTTTTTTTTTGGCTAAAAATGAGGTTCACACACAAAAAGGATTTACAATGACATATTTTTAGATTTTTCATGGGGAGAAATTTCTGCAGAAAGGACATAAATCCAAACCACAAACATAGCTCAGAGAAGCTATTATTTAAATTAAACAAGAGGGTGGGCATTTATCTATGATTATAAATGGAGATATGATTATCAATACTTCATGAAAAATGCTACAGTATAGTGTTATATTGATGTTTCTTAATTTCAACATGTTGTGTATTAGGTTTATATGTGGTTCCATATTTTAAATAGCTTTTCCACTATATTTTCAGTAATTAACCCAGTCTGGTCTAGACAGCTGCTAGAGTCAGAGGATAAGAAATAGTAATGGAATAGTACAATGGCTGAGTTCTGTACTGCAAAATCCTTGCTTGGTAAAAGTTTTATGTTTTGCTGCTAAATCACTTTACCAGTTTGTAGATATTATATTTCAAAAGGCAGATGTTAAATTATCTCCTAATTTAGAACAGTGGCCAGAAAATGGCAGGTGATGTGAGAGAACACTAAATTCTACATATTGGAGAATCATCTACTTCATTTTTCAATTGTTGGCGTTGTACAAGCTCAAATGAGACATTCTGCAATCACCGTAGTAACTACATTACATTATTAATCATTATTAATGTATTTGTTTCTGGTATGTGAGGCACTTCCCAAAAGACATGGTCCCTGACTCAATTACATTTACATTACAGACACTATATACTATCTCTCACTTACTCACCCACTCACACACACATACACACACACCCACACACCCACCCATGCAGAGAGAGAGAGAGAGAGAGAGAGAGAGAGAGAGAGAATTAAAAGAACATTAATGCTGCAAAGCCAAGCACTCAAAAGTTAGGAGATGCCAGTATTAAGGTTCTCTGTATAATTGTAATTCAGCTCCCTTTCGCATATGAATTTTGATACAGTCTTTAGTTACATGATCACATACAGTTTTTTCCACAGGACCACTGTCACATTTAGTTGGCAGCATGGATGGTGTTCACTTAATGAGCCATATTTTGTTCTGTTTCATTTTAAGAGATACACCATTTTTCAATGGTTTTCAAAGATATTTGCTAACAGCAGAGGAATAGTGAGATTCAGAAACCTCGGTCTCCACTCCAGGTTCTGGAAGAGAGAGTTCTTTAGTGGCTCAGACTTTTCTGCTTTTTCCCCCAAGCTTGACTTCTTCTTTCCCATCCTCACCAACTTGTCCGTGTCCTAGCCATTTCCCATCCCGGCTCAGTCCCATTTTCCTCCCAATCTCAATCTCCATTCCTCAGGCCTCTTATCCCAAGCCCAGTCTCTTTGCTCAGCCTGTCCTACTCTCTCCTCTGAGTCCCAATTTCCTCATCTCCCAGTCTCTCCCCACTTCTCTTAACCCAGGAGTTCTCAGACTGGGGTTGCAACCCCCTGAGGTTATGATGCGGGGGTCATGAGTAGATGCACGAAAAAGAGAATAACTTCTATAAAATATATAATTTAAATCTAGTGTTTTAGAAAATTACATACACCTTGCTGTCACAATATTTACTTCAGAAACTATTGTAAATATATAATGCAGCAATTGTTGTTCCTAAACAAAATATATATCTGTATTATCAACTCTTTAAGGAAATTGGACTCTGGGGATTGTAATATCATGCACACAGGTTTGTTGTCTTAAGACTAAAAAGGTGGGACTAAGACAACATTAGGACAACATTAGAGGACTTGATTGTTCAGCAGCTGAAGAACTGTACTAAACCACAGGCCAATCAGAGCACTGAGATTGGCAAAAAAAAAAAAAAAAAAAGAGAGTAATTTATAATTTAACAGTCAGACAACAGGCAGAGGCAGCAATGGGGGAGGGGAGGCTTGCAGGGCTATAGCCACCCCAAAATTTGCCTTAGCCTTGCCCCCATAGCCACTCCTCCCAGCACAAAGGTCAAATCTTACACAGAAATAAGGGTGGTGCGGTATGGTATGTCATTGCCACCCTTACTTCTGCAGTTCTGTGCTATTGCTGGCGGCGGTGCTGGCTTCAGAGCCTGGTCAGCAGCTGCTGCTCTGTGGCCGCCCAGCTCTGAAGGCAGAACCTGCCGCCAGCTGCTGGCCACAGCGCTGCCTTCAGAGCAGAGAGGCTATGAAAAGTGATACTAACAAACATACAAATATCACTTTTAACATCAGATTTAGCATCCCATTACCACCCTGACTTCTGCACTGCTGGTAGTGGCAGTGCTGCTTTCAAAGAGTTTCTTCCCCCATAGTAAACAGTAATTATATAAAAAAATAACTTTTCTGCTTATAACAATAATCTGATAAAAATGTGTTTGTCTTAATTTAAAAGCTGTGAGAAAAGGTAAATTCGTTTTAAACAATAGGGTTATAAATTTAGCATTTAAAATAGCGTTAAATATGAAAAATGAGTTTTTAATTCATACTGGTTGCACTTAGAGGTTTGCTCTCTGAAAGGGGTCACCAATACAAAAGGTTTGAGAGCCACTGTCTTAACCAGTCCCAATCTCTTTGCCCAACCAGTCCTAGTTCCCTGCTCCTGGCTCTTGTCTAATCTGTTTCTCTGCCACCTCCACTGATTCCCAAGACTAGTCTCCCTCCCTGGAGTCCTCATCCAATCGCACACTCTTCCCTCCCTGACTTTCTGTCTCAGTCTCTTTGCCTAGCCACTTCTCCCCCTGCACCCAAGCTCCTTCTCGAACCTTTCTCCCTTCCGTCTCACTTTCCCTCACACTGATTTCTAGTCCCCGTCTTCTAATTCAGCCAGTCCCAGTCACGCACCCAACTCCTCATCCAACCTCAATGTTCTCCCCACCGTTAGCCAACTGGTTCCCAATTCTCACCACATTTCCCACACTGGCTGGCAGTGCCAATCTTTTCACCCTGATCCTAGTCCCAGCCTCTTTGCCCAATCAGTTCTACTTTCTTCCTCCAGCCTCAGTCCCAGACTCACTAGAGTCCTTATCTCAGTCTACTCCATTCACTCACCAAAGGTCTATCTCTTGTCTCCTCTGCATTCAAATCAGTGTTATCACCACTGCAGAAGGCACTGTTGAGACCTCATGTGGAATACTGTGTGCAATTCTAGTCTCCCATGTTTAAGAGAGATTAATTCAAACCAAAACACATGCAGAGAAGAGCTACTAGGATGATCAGTGGAATGGAGAGCCTACATTAGCAGAGAAGACTTCAGGAGGTTGGCATGCTTAGCCTAACGAAACAAAGGATGAAAGGAGATATGATTGCACTCTATAAATACATTACAGGGATGAACACCAGGGAAGGAGAAAAGTTATTTAAATTAAGGGCCAATACTGGCACAAGAACAAATGGATATAAAATGGACCGTTCGATAAATTTAGGCTTGAAATTTGAAAAGGGGTTTCTAACCATCAGAGGAATGAAATTCTGGAATAGCCTTCCAAGGGGAATAATGGGGCCAAAAAACCTCATTTTAAGAGTGAGCTTGATACATTTATAGAGAGGATGGTATAATGAGATTGACTACAATGGCGTGTGCAGGGCCAGATTAACGCAGGGGCTTTAGGAGCTGTAGTCCAGGGCCTCGGGCTAAGGGGGGGCCCCACAAAAATAAATCCCCACCTCTTTCCCCTCGCCCCCTCCCACGTGACATAGGCCCAGTGACCTGGCTAGGAGCCACTCCCGACCACAAGCAGCGCTGCGAAGCAGCTGCTCCCCCCTTCCAACCCCTCCCCCACTCCTCTCCCACATGACGTGGGTCCAGCGTGAGTGTGAGTGCCACTCAAAATCATCTTGCATGCCATAGGTTGCCGACCCCTGGTCTACATAATTGTGAACATTTTGTTTTAATTAGGAAAAAGACTTGTATAACGGGGCCCCACAAAATCTAATAGCCCTGAGTCCACAGGAGAGTTGATCCAGCCCTGGGCATGTGGACCATCTGTGACTGCTATTGACTTGCAAGTATGTCTAATGGTCCGAGATCGGACACTAGATGGGGGGGCCCTTTGAGTTACTACAGAGAATTCTTTCACAGGTATCTGACTGGTGGGTCTTGCCCACCTGCTCAGGGTCTAATTGATCACCATATTTGGGGTCAGGAAGGAATTTTCCTCCAGGTCAGATTATCAGACACTCTGGGGGAGTTTTGCCTTCCTCTGCAAGATGGGGAATGGGTCACTTGATAGTTTGAACTACAGCAAATGGTGAATTTTCTGTAACCTTAAGCCTTTAAATGAAGATTTGAGGACTTCAGAACTCAGCCAAAGGTTACAGGCCTACTACAGGAATGGGTGGGTGAGATTTCATGGATTAGATAATCATGATGGGCCCTTCTGGCCTTAAAGTCTGTGAGTCAGATGGCTTCCTCCTTCATGCTTCCTGGATGCCAGCAGGGTGGCACAGGACAGACAGGCTCCATTTTCACAGTTCCAGGGCCTGGCTCCACCCCAGTCTAGAACAACTGGGAGCTACAGTTACAGGTTAAGTCTTACTTTGCCCCTGTTGCTCCGGGCTGAAGCAATGCTTAGTGGAGATGGTGCATGTGCAGTTTGGTCAGCAAGAGAAGCTGAGAGACAGATGCTTCAGAGATTTTAGCTGGTAAAAACTAAAGTCTCTACTGAGCAACTGCAAATTGCAATTTTTCAAATATAGGTGAATTTTCACAGGGATGACAAAAAGCACATCCCTAACATAAAGACCAATTCTGCCAATTCTCAAGTCTCTACTCAAAGTCTGGAGGTGCTAAAGCTTTTCAAAGAAAAAATCACAACTTTTTTTAATGTGGGCTACACAATGTATTTTTCCCTAGGCTGGTTCTAGTAAACAGAATAAATAAATAAAACAGCCTGAGGCAGACACCTGACATGTAAAATTTAACTCCGAATCGTTAGAGTTTTGAAGAGTTATAAATAACTGAAAAGAACAGACTTATAAAGTTTGTCTGATACTTCCCATTGTAACAGCCACTGCTACCAGCCAGCCCTATAATAAATTCTAAATTTAACCTTAGAGTGGGTCTTGTCTAGAGGGTTGCTCTTTTATTGGACCAACTTCTGTTGGTGAGAGAGACAAGCTTTTGATCTTACACAAAGCTCTTCTTCAGGTCTCAAACTTACTCAGCCTGTCACAGCTAAATACAAGATGGAACAGATTGTTTAGCATAAGTAGTTAACACATATTTCAAGAGAACATTCAAAGTTATGAGCTCCTGGACTCATCTTTTGAAAAGTTGTGCTTGTCTCTCTCACCAACAGAAGTTGGTCTAATACAGCGGTTCTCAACCTTTTTTTCCCGAGTACCACTCGGGTCAGGTACAGTCAGGTCAAGTACCACTTCACCTGACTGTACCTAGCCAGAGTGGGACTCGGTAAATAGGTCGAGCTCCTCCGCCGAAGCCCTGCCGCCGTTTGACCATTTTCGGCGGCAGGGTGCTTGGGGCTTTTCGGCGGCAGTAGTGTTTCTCGGCGGCGGCAAGGGGGGAAGAATCAGCGGACAGGCGGTTCGCCGATGGAGGGGATTTCTAGGCGGCAGGGGGGGAAATAATTCGGCGGCGGCAAGGGGGTCTGTGGCAGTGAGCTTTTTCGCCCACGCGGGGGGGGGGGGGGGGGGGGGGGGGGGACATTTGGCGTCGGCGGCCTTTTGCGGTGGCGGTGGGGGGGGATTCTGCGGCGGCGGCAAGCTTTTTCGGCGGAGGCGGGGGGGGGCATTCGGCGGCGACGAGCTTTTGCGGCGGCGGCAGGGGGTGTATTTCAGAGGCGGAATCGGCGGCGAGGTTTTGCCTCGCGTACCACCGAGCCGTCTTCCGCGTACCACCGGTGGTACGCATACCACCGGTTGAGAACCCCTGGTCTAATAAAAAATATTACCTCACCCACCTTGTCTCCTTAATATCCTAGGACTGATATGGCTACAACAACCCTGCATACCAATTTAACTTCAACAGTTTTAGAACTTGTTGGAAAGTGTCCACTGCGTTCTTGGTTGGTACTAGAGCCTGGACATTACTCTGCCTGCTTTGTTCAGCTCTTGCTCTGCCAGGCAGTGGGAAGGCTAGCAGATCCAACACCCTAAGGATTTCCCCTTTGTGTAGCACTGCCCAGAAAAGCTAAGACCATCATAGCAGCTCCCACACTAATGTTCTCATGGCTCCATCACAGGAGAGCTGGGACGAAGTCAGAGCATCCCTATGTCCTGGTGATCCCTGGCAGCCTGAAAGTCCTCTGGAGAATTAGAATTAAGTCTGAGTAGACCTGAGGATGCTCTGACTCATTCCAGGAACTAGTGTGGTCACATGATCGAACACAGGTGGGTGAACATAAATGTGACTGAAAGCCACCTTTTTAGCCACCCTCCTCCTGAGCCATGCCAAATGCAGCCCATGATCTGGGCCTAGATATTTATGAAGGGTTCCTTTCCCCCAGCTTAAACACTCCATCCTTCAGTGATTTTTTTTAAAAAAAGCTACTACTTTTCCATGAGGTGAAAATTACTTACCTGTAATCTGCTTCATTATGTCTCATGTGTGTTTCACTCGGATCCCTTGCTCCAAGCACGAGACAGAGCAGGTTTCATGCTGGCAATGTGAGATTCAAGAGTGAAAATCCTGCAATGATGCTATCTTAAAGGATATGATTTACAGCTGCTACAAAGTTAGTCATCCACCCCGCAGATGAAGCACTAGCTAATAAGCCTCATTGTTATTGCAGCAAAAACAACAAGAGTCTTGTAGCACTTTAAAGACTAACAAATTTAATTTCTGCAGGCATAAGCTTTCGTGGGCTGCAAACCACTTCGTCAGATCAGCGGGGTTCCAGCCCACGACATCTTATGCCTGCAGAAATTAAATTTGTTAGTCTTTAAAGTGCTACAGGACTCTCGTTGTTTTTGCTGTAAACAGACTAACACGGCTACCCCACTGGGATTCTTATTACAGTAGTGGCATTACTGAGGTTTAATTCCTGAATGTATGCAACAAGAGTTATTATGACAGCAAGGAATACAACAATAGAGAAACTACATTGGTTTGCCTCTAAGAAGTGGAGAGGAAAAGCATCTAATGGTCAACACTGGTAATAATTCCAGAGTTGAATAACCTAGTAATCCTTTCCTGGTTATTTTGTCACCAGTGGGCCAAATTTTCTGCTGGTGTAAATGAGTGCAGCATCACAGACTTAAAACAAAGCATGTACACTAGCACAGAATTTGGTTGCATGACATTATACCCTTGTACGACATAGCTATTTCTATATAACACACAAACACAGACTACACACATAGAATACTGTACGTGGCCTCCACAAGTAGGCGCTAAGCAAAGGATTAATGGCCAGCAGATAGGAATTGTTGATCAAGATCTAAAACTAAATATGTGCAAACTACTTAAAAGGGCTTTTTAAACTTTATGTCTCTCACTGGCTCTGTAATTATTATACAAAGTCCTTGGCTGCCTTCCAAGGATCAGAGCTTCTGTCCTTTCTGAACATTTAGCAGTTGGACAGATTTCAAACTGCAATTTATACATTTATGGCCTAACACACATGGCTACAATAATATTTTGAGAGAAGAAAGAGATGTCAAAATTCTAAATTGATAAACAAAAGATTTAAATAAAACACTATAAAATAATTTGAACACAGGGCAAATGAGAATTGGTTGACAAAAATCACAGCAATGTAGAGCTAAAAAGGACCTTGAGAAATCATTTAGTCCATCACACTTCTCTGAGGCAAGACCAGCTACACCTAGATGGTCTCTGACAGCTGTTTTTCTAACCTGTTCTTAAAAATGTCCAATGACAGGCATTCCACAACCTCTCTGGGTAACCTATTCCAGTACCTTACTATCCTAATAATTAGAAAGCTTTTCCTAATATCCAGCCTAAATGTCCCTTACTGCAGATTAAGTTTATTAGTTCTTCTCCTACCTTCAGTGGACATGGAGATCAATCAATCACTGTCTTCTTTGTAATAGCCTTTAATATTTGAAGACTTATCAGGTCCCCCTTCAGTCTTCTTTTCTCAAGACTTAACATATGAAAGTTTTTTTTAACCTTTCCTCATAAGTCAGGTTTTCTAAACCTTTTATCATTTTTGTTAGTCTCCTGTGGACTTTCTCCAATTTGTCCACATCTTCCTTAATACGTGGTGCAGTGCACAAAACTAGACATAGTACTCCAGTTGAGGCCTCACTAGGGATGAGTAGACCAGAACAATTACCTCCTGTGTCTCACATAAAACATTCTTGTTAATACACTCAGGAATGCCATTAGCCTTTGGCTCACATTCAACTCATGATCCACTATAACCCCCAAATCCTTTACTGCAGTACTACTGGCTAGTCAGTTATTTCCTGTTTTGTATTTGTGCATTTGATTTTTCCTTCTTAAAGTGCAGTACTTTGCATTTGTGTTTATTGAATTTCATCTTATTGATTTCTAGCCAATTTTCTAATTTATCAAGGTCACTCTGAATTCTAATCCTGTCCTCCAAAGTGCTTGCAAACCCTCCTCAATTGGTGTCATCTACAAACTTTATAAGCATCCTCTCCACCCATTACCCAGGTCATTAATAAAAAGTAGTCATTAGTACTAGACCCAGGACAGTCCCCTGCAGGACCTCAACTAGATCTATCATCCTAGTTTGACATTTGAACCATTGATAACTACTCTCTGAGTATAAGAGAGACATGATGGGTGAGCTAATATCTTTTACTGGACCAACTTCTCTTGGTGAGAGAGACAAGCTTTCAAGCTTACACAGAGCTCTTCTTCAGGTCTGGGAAACTTACTCAGTGTCACAACTAAATAAAAAGTGGAGCAGATTGTTCAGCATAAGTAGTTACATATTTCAAGGGACCATTCAAAGTTAAGTGGTCTGTTAACATCCCTCCAATCACAGAGAAGGAAAACAGCTGAGGGGGATTGTTAATGGGTTACTGATTGTTGTAATAAGCCATAAATCCAGTGTCTCTATTCAGTCCATGATTTTTAATGTCTATCAAAGTTTTAAATTCAGCTCCCAGGCTCGTCTTTTGTGAAGGTTTCCTTTGAGGATGAGGACTGATAGGTCAGATATAGAGTGATAGCTTCTGCGTATGGTCTTTCAATATCTTACAGTAATTTAATCTATACCACATTTCTCTGGTTTGTTTATGAGAATATCATGTGAGATTGTGTCAAAAGCCTTATTAAAATCAAGCTATATCATGTCTACAGCTCCTCCCCCCCCCCATTCCACTTGTCAAAGAAGGAAATTAGGTTGATTTGGCATGATTTGTTCTTGATAAATTCATGCTGGGTATTATTTATTACCTTATTATCCTCTAGGTGCTTACAAATTGATTGTTTAGTAATTTATTCTAGCATCTTTTCAGGTATTGAAATTAGGCTGAGTAGTCTATACTTTCCTGGGTCCTCTTTGGTCCCCTTCTTAAAGATAGGTACTATGTTTGCCTTTCTCCAGCCTTCTGGTATCTCACCGATCCTCCATAAATTCTCAGAGATAATTGCTAATGGTTCCGAGATTGCTTTAGCCAGTTCCTTAAATACCTTTGGATGAATTTCATCGGACCTGCTGACTTGAATACATCTAATTTATCTCAATATTTTTAAATCTTGTCTTTCCCTACTTTGGTTTGTGTTCATTCCATCTTGTTGTTAAAATTAATTGTGTTAAGTATATGGTCACAACTTACCTTTTTAGTGAAGATTCAAGCAAAACAGGCATTAACCACTTCAGCCTTCTTGATGTCATCAGTTATTAGCTTTCCTTCCCCACTAAATAGAGAATTTACACTTTCCTTAGTCTTTCCCTTGCTCCTAATGTATTTAAATAACCTCTTCTTATTGCCTTTTATGTCCTTTGTAGATATAACTCATTTTGTGCCTTAGCCTTTCTGATTTTGTCCCTAAATACTTGTGCTATTCTTTTGTACTTCTCTCTATTTGTCTGCGTTTTCACTTCCTGTAGGATTCCTTTTTGATGTTCAGGTCATTAACAAGCCCCTGAGGGAGCCATATTGCTCTCTTACTGTTCTTTCTATTTTTCCTGCGCATCAGGACAGCATGCTGTTGTGCTTTTAATGGTGTCTCTTTGAGAAACTGCCAGCTCTATGAACTCCTTTTTCCCCTAGATTGCTTCCCAGGAGACCTTACCTACCAGTTCTGTGAGTTTGTTAAAGTCTGGTTTTTTTAAGTCAATTGTCCTTATTCAGATACTCTCACTTCTCCTTTCCATAGAATCATGAAATCTATCATTTCATGATTACTTTCACCCAATTGCCTTCAACCTTCAGACCTGCAATCAGTTTGTCCATTAGTCAGAATCAAATCTAAAATGGCTGTTCCCCTGGTTATTTCCTCCACATTCTGAAACAAGAAGTTGTCCAATAAGTTATTAGAATGTACTGAGGACATTTTGTGTTTTTCTGTGTTACTTTTCCAACAGATGTCTGGGTTATTAAAATCCTTCATTACTACCAAGTCTTGCATTTTTGATATTTCTGTTGTGTTCTAGCATAATATATCATCATGTACTTGTCTTGGGCTACGTTTATATTGATGGTGGCAAAATCGCTGCCGCCAGATGGATCTTTCAGAATCGATTGAGCGGTCAGTGAGACCCGCTCAATCGATCAGGAAGTCGACTGAGTAAGTCCACCCCCTCAAGTAGCGTGGCACTGCGTCGATGGGAACAGTGTAAACAGCGCACAGAAGGGAAGCAGAGCAGTCAATGTTAGTTATGCAAACTACTCTGTGTAGCTTGTGTAACTCCCGTCGACTGCCGCTGAATCGTGTGGTAAGTGTAAACCAGCCTTACTTAGTAGATGGCCTGCTGCATGTTGTAACAGCTTTTTTTTTTTTTTTGGCCTTCACAGTCAGACCCAGACAGAGAGTATTGCTAAATACAGGCTTGAAGTGACAAAGACAAATGTTATTGTGGCTAGGTCTATAACCATGAATGATGGGTGTAAGTCTTCTTCTTAGCAGAAGTCAGGAGTAGTCATTTCTTGTTATTTTTGTTATTTGTGTGTCTAGGACTAGCAGAATTGACTAGCAGAGCCTAGTAGAATTGAACACAGCTTGGTATTTTGATGGAGAGGACAGACATCTTCAGTGGAAAGTGCAGTCAGTCAAGGATTCCCTGTCACCACCAGCCTCAATATCAATCTGTTCTTCTGATGTTGAGTTTAGCCCAAATACTTTTCAGGCAAGAACTTATTTCCTTCAGATATTGATCATCTATGTGATGGCACTATTTACTCCAAAAGGAAGTGAGACAGTTGGGGTCATCTGCATATTACTGGCATCTGAGTCCAGAGCATCTTAAAATCATCCCAGAGGTTTGATAGTTTCTCTGTACACAGAAGGGTATAAAAGTCACACTGTTGACTGAAACTAAAGTCCGTCTGTGCCAGATACAGAAAAAGTCCCAGTTGATCAAATAATACCTCCTTCCCCACACACCTCAGCGAACACCCTTATGGAGAACTGTTTTGTTGGGTTCTTTGACTAGTAACTGCTCCCTTTAATTGTGGCCTCCAACTCTCAGTCAATCATTGAATATATTTTGCCTGACTATTGCAACTGAATGTATGCATGTTTGAAAAACCATGTAATGTAAATATTTTATTTGTGTTAGAGTATGCAAATTTTTGCTGTTTATATATTTCTGATCCCCTTTAAAAAAAACCAATCCCTCTAAAAAGTAAGAAAATTGGATTTGCCAATATTTCCTTAGGGTTGCTAGCACAGAATCATGTGACAGAAACATTTTTCTTCAGAACATGCATGTACATCAATATTAACTATTTAATGAAAAATGCTCTTTGAATGTATAGTTATTTAAAAGTAATTGAAATTATCAACTGCTGTCACAATTATCTATAGTAAACCCTCACAGTGAATATGCTTTCCATAGTAGATCAAAGAGTTTTCCATATTTAAAAGAAACTCGCAAACTGTTACACAAGCAAACATGCACTAAAATGGAATAAGTGCTACAAGCACTAATCAAGAAAACTATGTGTGTATTAATAAAGTCATAGTGATTAAAAAAATGTAAGAAAGCAGAGATTGATTAATTTTAAAAAGCTATGGAATATGTTCTACATGTTTGTCAGCATGTAGTTTTGTAAAAACAAAAAGAAAATCTTCTTTCTCTACTTGTTTAACATGTTACTTGGTGAATTCTCTGCACTGTATAATTTGTTAAATAAGTAGCATATAAACACTTTAAAATAGTATAAATACGAAGCAAGAGTTTACCACATCACTACAAGGCCAATGGAATGCATCCTGGCACCATTTAAAAACTAAAAATAGAGATATTTTGGAAGGAAACTAGGGGAATACTTTAAAGTCAGTTGTAATACGCAGGACTAGGAGATTTGGTCTTAAAACTTACCTTTGGCATGATTACTACAAACCCCCACCAGCCAATAAGAGTTTAGCAGGTGACAAAATTAGTCTTATTGTTCATTACCTGCTTGTTTTACTGCTACTTATCCTTTCCATCCCCATTCTCCCCCATGTATTTGTTTTCCTCCACCTGTTGTGTTTAGTCATAATCTAAGAGAAGAGACTGTCTTTTTATTACATGGGGACTATAGGACTGGCTCTCTCCTGGAGGGGCTCACGTGCCCCCTAGAATATTTTGGATGCATGGATCATAAAGAGGGGAAAAGGGGTGGTCTTCTCTCAAAAGTCAGCAACTCATCGTGTCCACATGAAATGCTACTCTCAGCAGATGTGTGCATATTGAGACTGATGGACAAAAATCTGGCCTCAGTAATACATGCCTTTCTCACCCCCCAACTGGACTACAACACCACAATTTGGCAGAGCATCAGACTGTCAGCCCTTAGAAAATGACACCTAGTATAGAATGCAGCAATTCCTTGATTTCAGGGTGGCCCAGATTTCACTGAATGGGACTGAGCATGGGCACAGTGGGCTGTGCTAACAGATCCTGAAGCAGGACTGGAATCTTTTTTATGCAACTTCCATATAAACCCCAACCCCACTGCTCATCACTTTGAGTTCTGAGTTTACCAAGAAAAAATTGTTTGTTTCGATCATAAATTGCACCTCCTTCTCTCTACTCTTACTTTATGTACTGCTTCAAAAGGTAACTTTGAAATAAAATACTTTTGCTTTTGTGGGGAAGTAGGAGCTTCCTCACTATGTTAGTGTCCTCAAACCTGAAACCAACTCTGTAACTACTCAGCATTTAGACTTTACCAGATCCAATATTTCATCTGATTTGCAGTCAGAGGGAATGCCAAAATACTTCCATCACCAAAATTGTTTTCTTTTAAATAGTGTATAATAAGGCTTTCAAGGCTTACCTTGTGATAGCAAGCAGCAAAGAGCATATTTTATTTCACCAACTTTGTATATTATAGCAGATCCATATCATTAGTATTAGACCTGACCAGTGAATTCTTCAGAAGGCAATAGCTGGAACAGATCTAATCCCATTTAATAGGCCCAGAAAGAGCTTATAATCTATAACAGGTGAGGAATTGTTACCCTAGTTCCTTCTCTGCATACAGATTTCATCCTTTCCACACTGATCTGGACTAAACCTCAGGCCATATTACCTTCTCAACCCATTCCCCATATAGTGGAATCCACCTTTATGGCGATCCCAAGGCCGGCCACCAATGGAAGAAGCCAAAGCAGCCACCATCTGGCAGATCCCTCTGATAAATGTTTCTTTTATGAAGGGGCAAATCCTATCTCCCTGATGGAGGAACTTGGAGGAAACTCCAATGTGTCAGAACATCACAGAGGTCTCTTTTTATAACCCTCCCCTCCTCACAGGGGGTTTAACACCAGGCATGATCTGGTTCAAGATGATATTGAATTATGTTTGCACCCAAATATTTGTATGGCTAATGCCAATTTTATTTGCTATACTAATCACTTCTCAAGAAGAAAGTTTACAAAATTGCCCTACAGAGCAATTACAATCTCTTAGATGAGTATAATTATATTTAACCTATTGTAAATGCATATACCACCATGCAATCTTAAAATTTCCACTTCAGCAATGGAGTTCAAATGACTCCCATCACAATAGGCTTTGAGACAGCTCAATGAATCTCGCAAAAACTAGGAAATTCATACACGACTGTAAAAAGTATGAAAGGCTTTCATTTTATGGAACATTACAGACAAACTGGAGCCCAAAGAGACCACACATTTCAATCAAGAGTTCCTGAAAACAAGCTTTCAGTTAATTTTGAAAAGTTACTTCGTGACAGATTTATTTCTCAGATAGAAACATAACAGAGTTAAATTAAATCAGTTGAGTAACTGAGTACAATCATTGTCATTGCTGCACTAAATAGGCATTTAAAGTTAATCCATTTTAAAGTTACATCAATTTTAGAGTTTAAACTAGTAGATGTTTTAGACACGTGCTACTATTTTAGCTGGGATCTGAGAAGGCTTTAGTCTTAAATTAGTAATGAATAAAAGTGTTAAGTAGGGTAAAAATTACATAATTTGAAGTATCAAAGAGCCTGACTGTCCAGTAAATTCTCGAAATTCACACTGGCAAACCTAAACTAAAATTTTAAGTGAAGCCGTTTTTAGACTAAAATATTTCAGGGGTGAAAAACACTTTTCTTGAACAAGTTTGTGTATGTGAAATATTTTATCAAATACAGCTCAATGTTTGACTCTATTCAAGGCTAAAAGTTGGAAGTTTCTGTCATTTCAGAGAAGTTGCTTAAAACATGCATGTTTCAAAATCAAGCAAAAAGACATTTCAGAACTGTTTGTGACTTTAACGGTTGTATGTCACCTAAAGAATTTTGACATATTGCAAATAAACCTGAATTAATAAGTAACTTAAAAAACTACTTCACAAATGATTCAATTAATAGTTCCCTCTCTTCTAATTGCGTATATTTTAAAATGTATTTGCAAAGGCCCCAAAGCCTGCAATAGTAAATTTTCAGCAGTTTATCACAAAAATTCACATAATCACACATGCACACACATACATGTTTACAATAAATCACAATCACAGTTTAAAAGATTTAAAAAAACTTGTTCTAAGTGTGATTATGGTAACTGAAGTACCTAGAGTAAACATGACACTTCCAGTTCAATAGGTATGCTCATTGGGTTTACTCAATCATATCCACTTATGCCTTGTCTACACTAGAAAAATAACTCGACAAAATATGTTGACTTTCAGCCACTGCTGTAATTACACCAGTGGCTGATGTCCACACTGCTCTCCTTAGGTCGGTGGAGTGTGTCCTCACTAGGAGCACTTCCACCGACCTAAGGGGAAGTGTGGGAGCTGAGAGATCATCTGCTTTCCACCCAGTTCCAGCTGCCCAGGCCCTGCCTGATCCCAGCTCCCAGCTGGGAGGTGGGTTGCAGCCACCTGTCTCCTGGCCACTTTCAGCACACAGCTGGGAGCCTGGTGGCAGCTGTCCACACCCTGGGAAGCCAGGCAGCAGCCACCCATGTCCCACCCAGTCCCGGTGCGCAGCTGGAGCAGTGAAATTGACAAGAATGACAGCCTTTCCACTGCTGCAAGGGGACACAGTGTCTACACTGACACTGTGTCATGCTAGCTCTGCCAACAAAAGCCCTACAGCTCTCATCAAGGTGGTTTTCTTTTGTTGAAAAAACAGGGCAGTTTTGTGAGTGGAGTGTGTGTGTTTGCAGTGTGTAGACTAGCACTGTTTTTTCAACAAAAGCTGACTTTTGTTGAAAAACTCTCTAGTGTTGACCAGGCCTTACTTTAGTGCCAAAAATAAGAAAAACTAGCCTGACTTTCTGAAAAAAGTGTTACTAACCTTTCATAACTATTGTTCTTTGAGATGTGTTGCTTACGTCCATTCCATGTCAGGTGTCTGAGCACCGCATGCACTGGTGCCGGAGATTTTTTCCTCAGTGGTATCTGTAGGTGCCGGCTCTAGCACTCTCTGTGCTTATAAAAGATGTGTAGTCGGCTCCCCCGCCCTCTCAGTTCCTTCTTTCCGGAACACCGGCAGAGGAGAAGGAAGGTGGGTCATGGAATGGACATGAGCAACATATCTCAAAGAACAACAGTTACAAACTTTTTTTCTTTTTTGAGTGCTTGCTCATGTCCATTCCACGTCAGGTGATTCACAAACAATGCCTCTGGAGGTGGGGCCAGAGTTCACGGACGTGCCGATTGTAATACCGCTCTGCTGAAACCAGCATCGTCCTGGGCCTGTTGAGTGTTGGAATAGTGGTATATGAAGGTATGGAGAGACAACCACGTTGTGGCTTTACTGATGTCCTGCATAGGGACCTGAGCCAGGAAAGCTGCTGACAATGTTTGGACTTTTGTTAAATGAGCTGTCAGTATAACCAAAGGCATGACCTTTGCCTGCTCATAGCAACCTTGGATGCAGGTGGTGATCCAGGATGAAATCCTCTAGAATGATACTGGCAGTCCTTTCATCCGTTCAGCGACCATGATGCATGGACCCATGGAAAGGCTTTGTCCTTTCAATGTAGAAAGCCAGGGCTCATCTGACATTTAGTGTATGCAGACTCCTTTCCTCACTAGAGTTGTGAGACTTCAGGAAGAAGACTGACAGAAAGATATCCTGGTTGACATGAAACTGCAATACAGGTGTAGGAGATGCTAGGGGCTCAAAGGGGGGCCCAGTGAGTTTTGATAGAACCAGGTTGAGATCCCACAGAGGAATCAGGTTTTAGACTGGTGGGAAGAACCTTTTAGGGCCTTGAGGAATCTGGCTGTCATCTCATGTGAGAAGACTGATGATCTGCCCTGAATAGGAGGGTGAAAGACTGAGATGGCTGCCAAATATACTTTAATTGATGATGATGACCTTATTGTTTTAGGTGGAGCAAATATTCTAAAACGGATTGAACAGATGACTGAGCCAGGGAAAGTTTCCACTCAGACACCCAGGGCGTAAAACGCTTCCAGCCAGGTAGGTGACTCTGGTGGAGTTTTTTGCTTCCTAGTAGGACTTGTTGAACTTGGGTGGAGCAGCCCTGTTTTTCAAGGCTTAGTCATACGGCATCCACAATGTCAGGTGCAGGGAAATGAGATTCAGATGTAGCAGTCGATCATGATCATGTGAGATCAGGTCCAGGTGGTTTGGAAGCACCTAACAGAGTATCACCAGTCTAGCAACATGCTGAACCAATGCTGGCGAGGCCATATCAGACCTATCAAGATGACTCATGCCTTGTCCCTCTTGATCTTTAGAAGGACTTTGTGAATGAGGGGAATTGGTGGAAAGATGTACATCAGATCCTCTGTCCACGGTAGGAGAAAAACATCAGTGTTTCAACAGTGCTGTTGAGTCCTTTCTATTCTGTCTGGTAGCGAATAGGTCCACTTGGAGAGTTCCCCATCTCTGAAAAATGATCTTGACAACCTCCAGGTGTAGGGACCACTTGTGATGAAAAGAGAGGGACCTGCTGAGGTGATCTGCTAATATGTTCCTGACCCCTGGGAGGTGCACAGCCTCTAGGTGGATAGCATGATCCACACAGAAGTTCCATAGATGGAGGTTCTCTTGGCAGAGGGCTGAGGACCGTGCTCCTCCTTCCTTGTTTATGTAATACATCGAAGCTGTGTCATCTGTCAGCATTTGCACTACCTTGCCAGACAACTGGGGAAGAAACACTTCACAGGCCAGGTGGATTGCCCTGAGCTCTCTGACATTTATATGCAATGCCAGCTCCTCCCTGGACTAGAGGCCCTTGGTCCTGAGGGTGCCGAGGTGGGCCCCCACCCTAAATCTGAAGCGTCCAATACCAGAGACAGTGTCGGTGACGGGGTCACGGAAGGGACCCTCCCCACCGTCACATGAGGGTATCTCACATGCTAGTGAGATAAGTATTGATGGAGGGATCATGAGGACCATGTCCAAGTGGTGCCTGGCTGGGGTGTAGACGGATACCAGCCTCAACTGTAGGAATGTGAGGCGTAGCATCATGTGCTGAATCATGTAGGTGCACTCTGCCATGTGCCCTAACAGTCTGAGACATACTCGCACCAGGGTGAGATGTGACTTGGGCAATAAGCTCTGACATGGCCAAGAATCTGGCTTCAGGTAGGAACACTCTGGCTTGGGTAGAATGAACGACTGCCCCAATGAACTCTATCCTTTGCCCTGTACCACTGTCAAGTTTTGCATGTTTATCAACAGGCTCAGTGCTTGAGATGTGGCACATACCATAGTGATACTGTGTTGGGACTGAGCTTTCAAGTGACCATTGATGAGCCAGTTGTCGAGGTAAGGATAAAGCCCCAATATCTGTGGTAGGCCACGGATACCACCATGCATTTTGCAAATGCTCTTGGCGCTGTTGAAAGACCAAACGGGAGTGCTGTAAACTGGTAATGCTTCTTTCCAGTTACAAACCATAGAAACCTTCTGTGGCCATGGAAGATAAGAAGGAACTGAGGACAGGGGTCAGCACACTGCCACCTTCAAGTAGCCTTGAGAAGGGCCATGAGGAGGCATAAGGCACATGCACTATCCCAACAAGTACTGCTATGGAAATCTCTCCAGGCACACACACACCTGTGTGGCATACACGTGTGAATCACTTGCAGAACACCACACACGTATTTTTTGTTACAAAATGTTTTAAAATTAATTTTTTTGTTTTCTTCTAATCAGTTTATTAGGGTTCATTTTTACAGAGAAATACGATTTCTCAAAATTTGTTGTTCTCATCTTTGCTGTGAATCCCCTTTTAAAACTTCATCCAGATTCTTTAAGTAGTGCAATCCTGATCCACTAGGATAGCATCTAATTATATCTCTATGTTGGACATACCCTGGCAGATACTTTCCCCTGTAGATTAGAAAATTCCAGGGACAGTGGAACGATTACGCACAAATCATTAAAATGCAATAATTTATGGAGAAAGCATTATTAGTTAAGAAGCATTCTGCAAAACTCTCATTTGACAGCATCTTGGTGAATGACTAACCTTCAGTTTAAGAAATAGGACAAACACTCATCTTTGAAACATGATTAATTTATAAACCCTCACAATTGTGTTCTAAGTAGATATGATAATCAAGTGAGAAAATGTGCAGTTATACTTATTGTAGCAGTCGATAGAGTTCAAAATGAAAAGAAGTTTGTCTGTTCATCTCTCTTTAAGGTCATAATTAATCTTGGAGTCAATAATATATGTTTAGTGCTATTGTTTGACTTCCTACAGTAAGTATTGCTCCAATCAAGTATAGATCAATATAATCAATTCCATCCCAGCATGATTAGTGTCTTCAATTCAAGATTAATATCCTCCACTACTAATCTTTGTAACTAACATGATAAAATAACATGTTAGTTACAAAGGTCTTATGCCATAAAGAGTAAAAATAGTCAGTCATAATATTCTGTAGTAGTCATAAATTACTTTGTGTATGAACATCCAATACTGAGAAAACTGAAAATCACCTGAAGTCATCATACTGGCTGGTCAAATATGACCAAACTCATACAGGATAATTATGAAGTCACATATCCAGCCTTAAATGCAAAAATATCATGTGAAAGGCCAGATTCCAGAAGGGAGGTTGGTGAGTGAGAATCCTCTAATATCTCTTTTGAGAAGCAGCTACGGAAATATTTTTCCTTCATCACCAGAGTCCCATATTTACATAGGCAATAACACAAACTATGTCAGGCAGTGATGACGGAAAATCAAAAACAAACAAACAACCCTCCAAAAAACCAGCCATGCCAAACAAGGAGAAAAAGTTTTGTATTTTTAATGAAAACTTCCAAATGTGACCATTTTAAAGAAGGAACATCTCATCAGAGAAAACATGTTAAGGGGTTGGAGAGTTTAAAACAGGGGGTACAAATCTGAGAGGCCAAAGTAATGAAGGATATGCAGATATATGCATACATTCAGGATTGAATCAACCTGGGAGTTCACAGGAAGCAATTATACCACAGAAACTAAGGCCATATCTACACTACACTTTCTTCACACCCTTAAGCAACAAACTTTGCCCACATAAGTGCTTGTGTGCACAGTGCTGTGTTGGCGGGAGATGCTCTCTCCCATCAACATAACATGGCTACACAAATGCTCTTACAGCGGCACAGCTGTATCACTACAGCTGTACCGCTGTAACCTTGTATGTGTAGACATGGCTGAAGATCTATGCCATAATCTAAGTATAGGCTATTCAGGTCACAAACACAAGAGTTGTTATCAGACAATCTTTTGTGGTGGTCCTCTTGTGACAATCATTGTTACAGAACCATTTAAAAACAATGTATTTTCCTTCTATAATACCTTTTGATTAACTATAGTGATTTTATTATTTATGAAAGGAAAATTGATAGCAATGACTAAATCCAGGCAGTCTTACATTTGTGTTATGTAAGATTCTGCACACAGTTCAGCATACTCAATTCCTCATTTACATCATGATGTCACATATTGCAATAGGCTGAACAAAATCTTCCTGCTGTGTATATTCATTTATTTAAACTCTATCAAAACCGCTAAATACCTGCGATTTTTAATACAAATATATATAAAACTTGGAAAAATATCTACAGCAGAATTCCAAAACAATCACCAAAGTTTCCCCCACCTTTAAACCATATCCTGTTCAGCCTGTTCATTCAGAGAAAGTTGAGAAAAAAATAGATCTTGCAACATCCCCTAAATGTCAACAAATCTGGTCTGAAAAAAATGCTCCCCTGAAAATACCAAGCCACCAGTCTTCATCCATTTAAATCAAAGGTTGTTAGTTCAAGTGCACTACTGCTCCTCATGATGACTGCATCTGTTTTGTAGAACAAAAACTTCCATTTTCAGCACCTTGGTGAAAAAATTAACTTGCTTCACAAACAGATCTATTTATAGTATTTGAAATAAAATGGAACCTGATATAGTCGTCATTCTAAATGTCAGACCTGACTTAACATGTGATCCAGCATCTTCAATTCCTATAAGCCTTAAATTCCAATAATTTAGCAGTGTGCTAGAGACAGCCCATCTCAGAAAGTATTAAACCTGAATTTATTCAAATGATAAGATTTTTTAAGGTGAAAACATAGGGACAAGGAAGGATATAGATGTGGTGGTCTGCACTGGCAGGCTTTTGCTGTTGAAGTGATCAGGAATGTGCAGGGCTCCTCCCCATCCATCACCACCAACTAACCACTGTCTAAATGGAGAAAAGTGCACAGAGTGTCAGGTAGGTGGGCAGAACAGCCAATGCTTGCGATTTTATTATGAGTCTTGCAGCATTTGGTGTTTTCCTTAAAGTCCCAACTCCTGGAGTCATATGATTATGTGAGAATTTCAGGCTTTTATTTAAGAAAAATGAAAAAAGGTACATTTCTAACTTTCGTAGTCATGGAGAAGAGCTTAAGAATGTGTCCCAACTGTACCTTAAAGACTAAAAAATGAGAAATAAAAAGAACCCAAGTTTAAAATATATATATATATATTTTTGGGGCCAGACTCATGATCTTTCCTACCGTTGGCAATAACAGGTGGAAGAAAACAGTATTTACTCATCTGAATCTCTTCTACTGTTTTTTCTAGGGCGTGTCTACGGGAGTGGGTTCTTGCTTCGCATAGGGACTCCACCTCCCAGAGAGGCGGTAGCTAGGTTGATCAGAGAATTCTCCCATCAACCTAGTATTGTTTACAGTGGTTTTAGGTTGGTTTAACTGTGTTGCTCAGAGGTGTGGATTTTTCACATCCCTGAGTGATGTAGTTATACCAGCCCAGTTTCCTAGTGTAGATCAGGCCCTGGTCTAAGGCTCTTCACTATATTTTCTACTCCACCCTTAAGAAACCTACATTATTTTTAGACCTCTCAGTTTTCTGCTCTATACTTTGACCTCTTCCATGGATTTTCTTTTTCTGTGTGCTCTCTCCCTTCTTCCTCCCCAGCCGACCTTCCCTATATTTCTCCCCATACTCTCTCTCTCTCTTCCTCCTCCCTTTTCCTTTCCTCCCACATATTTCTCCCACATCCTTTCCATCTTCACCAGATATCTCTGCCAGGAATAGCCTGACAAAAAGCTGCTTGGCCCTTCCAGACAGCTGAAAGCGGAGCCACTCTTCTGGGGCTTCTCGTTCAGTATCCGTGCTGCCTTGAATCTCTTAGCTGTGCAGCGTGAGTGCGTATTTCCTGTTACAAAGATGAATTGCCTGGAAAGTGGGAGGGGTAGAGAGAAATGCTACCTGGCAACTGAGGCTCTGCTGTGCAGCGGAATGAAAAAGCAGTGCTATGGGGCCAGGCAACTCACTAGGTTGGAGAGAATGTCCTGGCCTGGAGAAATGCAGCCCTGAAACCTCATGATGGGGAAGTTGTGTCTAGAATGGCAGGAGGAAAATAAATAAACTAAAAAGCAGTGGCTCCTTTAAGAGTCCTCCTCTGTCAAAGATTGGAAGGGGAAGGCATCACCTCAGCTGATGGGCAAGCCCGTGGGGCTCAGGTGAGACACGGGTCCCTGTGCAAACCTGACCTGCACTATATGAATTACTGCTGGTTAGTTCCCAGAGGAATTATGTAATGAAGTTGCAGCCTAATTAAACCATTTCCCTTGTACCTTGTCTTTCTCTCCTTATGTCCAGATCAAAAGCTCAGTGTCAAAAGAAGCAGCTGGAACATTGGGAGGCCTCATAAGTCCTAATCTCAGCAAACTGGGGTGTCTCATTACCCTAGGTATAGGCTTGGGGGCTACTGCTTTTCAGTCAGTCAAACTATTTCCTTAAAATAATACTCTCAGCATTTAGTCTATTCACCCTGAGTATCATACTCAATTTTGCTGGCAGCCATCTGCATGAAGAAAAAAGTCACTAAGACAGTTGCCTGAAGTTTTTTGGCCATTTTTTTTTTGTGTGTGTGAAAAACCCTCAGATTCAACAACACCAAAACTTTTACAAATTTGTGTCAGTTTTGCCAAACTTTTTGGTCACAATATTTTAAATTTTTTTTTTAAAATCACTTTTTGTTCAAAACAAAACCATTTCAAAATTACTTAATTTTATTAAAAACAATCAAAAATATTATAAGATGCTCAAAATCTAACCAAAACTTTGTTTCATTTGACCTGAAACAATTTCCCCCGTTCTCCAGAATCGCGAGTGAACCAAAAAATCCATTAGTTGCACAACTCCAGTCACCAACCAATATTGCTACAAGGAATAGATCATCCAAATGGGCCAAACAGGTGTAACCCAATTAAAAAAAAATTTTTTTTTTGTTTTACACAGAAAGAAATAGGTACCTGTAGCAGTGTGGGCCTAAATGTCAGAAAGGGGTTGACCTGTATGGTACACTTCCAAACATAAGGTAAAGATGAATACAAAGTGCAACTGACCCAATTATTTTCATGTTTCTCAAACCAGACCTTTTCCAAAAACCAAAGATTGAAAAAGGTTGTTTGTCTGACCACGTGTGCTAATGTTGGCACTTTTCCTCTGTCCCTTCATTTTCTGACCCCGGATAATATGTTTTTTGTGGTACTGTATTTTCAAGACAAGCAATGTTACAAAGTAAGACCATTCTTGCAATAAATTCTGCCGCTGCAGGATGGTAAACAGATTTTCAGCTGGTGGGTTTGTTTTTTTCCCCTCTGCATGCTCTAATTTCTGGGAAGGACAAGAAAAAAGGGATTCTTTCGTTGGGTGGTATGTGGGTGTCAGTTTTGTGTTATAATGGGCTATTTTTCGTTAGCCAAAAGAGGGCCCAAACATTCATGAACAGCAGAAGGAAACTGAAATAAGAAAGAGAGAAGCAGTGTTAAACATCAGAGGGATCCACTTTTACAGAAGATTTTGTTGGATGGTTTGTGCTCATTGCATAGTCAAACACATAAAATATACATCAAACAAGAAAAAAGAAACGTCACTCACCCTTAAGCAAATATGTTGAAAGGGCTTATTTGTAAATATTTATTTATAGGAATTACTCTTAATTAGCATTATCCACAGAGCTTAATGCATCTCAGTCTAAGTAATCAATGTGAGTTTCCACTGGTTTTCTGTAAAGCAAAAATGAAACAAGCAGATTCCTTCCCTGAACTGTGTGTGTTGGTGAGGATGCAGGGAGGAAATATCCTGCCCTCTTTTCAAATAAAAATCAAGGAAGCCTAAGTCTCCAAAAATGGAAACAGACTGAGAAGAAACTGGCTGCCAAGAAAGCAAAAATCACAATAAAGTCAGTCAAAGCTCAAAGTGGCAGCATCACGATGGCACATCATCTTGTGTAATGTGTGCTTCTAAAGTAGATCCTTCAAGGAGTTTTTAGAAATCCTAAGAGAATACTACAAAAAAAAAAAAAAAAAAAAAAAAAAAATCGCTCTCCATACAACTGGCATTGATATGGGGATCAGATTGTTTATGACTGTGAGTCTGGGGGTGATGAGACACACAGTGAAAAAAACAGCAATTGTGAATACTACACAAATGACTTATTTTTTTCAAAGCCCACAGATGCTAATAACGTACCAACAACCTGATCTTCTCCACTACAACACAGAGAACTGCATTCACAATGTATCTCCAATCTTCAAACAAACATATAGTAATATTTCTGAAATGCATTATGCAGGAGCAGTGGCACAGCAGCCAGCAAACTGAGTTGGAAACGCAGAAGTTTGAGCGGCGATCTGTTGAAAGAGAAAGCAGGGACGCCCTTGTTCTTTAGGTGCAAAGAGAAAATTCTTGGGAGAGTTTGCTTGCTTGCTTGCTGGTTTGTTCTCTGTTTTCAGTTTGCAGAGGCTGGTAGGGGGCAGTGTGCTGTGAGAGAAGCAGAGGTTCTGATCACACTGGAGCCCTGACTAGGGGGTGAGGTCTCCCTAACTAGGGGGACTATAAAGGCAGCCAAGCAGCCAGCCAGATAGCAGTACAGGAGCCAGCAAACAGAGGTGAAAACGGGGGAATTTGAGTGGAATTTGTGAGGGGAATTTGGGGGAGGAGTGGATAGCGTTCTGTTTTTGTTTTGTGTGAGTGGGTATTTTTTCCTGACAGGAATTTAGGAGGGAAGACTATGACAACTACAGAGGCAGCATTGGTAGTGACCCAAGGAATGAAAGGGACAATGAAAATGACTGGATGTGGAAGCTGTTGGATGTATATTATCCTGGAGCGGGTACCTGAAAGGTTCTTCGTTTGTATGAAGTGCCGCCTGATAGAGATGATAGAAAAGATCAGAGGTTTGGATATGCAGGTAGCAATTTCAAAGGGGATTTGAATGGATGATGGTGGGAAGATGAGAGGAGGCTGAAGGGAAAACTCAAAACTTGCAGATGCTGGACTGGAGAACTGAGAGAGTAGATTGCTGGATGAAGAAAGTGGCCAGTGGAAGCATGTTACGAGACATACGAGAACCAGGCAGAGGAAAAATTCAGCTAGTAAAGGAGAAAAAGAGTTCAGGAACAGGTTTGCTGAGTTGGAAAATGAAGGTAGAGTGCAACAAGCAGTAACAGAAGATGGGAGGAAAGGAAGAAGAGAAGAGTGGCTAATCCTAGAAAAAGAGGGAAAGAGACAATGGAGATAGCTAGAGTCTGGGTGCCCCGGGAAGGTAGAGGATGACTCACAGAAGACTGCAAGTGAGAACAAAACACCAGAGGGCTTGTAACCAGAAAGAACAGGAAGAGGAAGGCTGCAGAATCACACCAACACCAGGAAGAGACTGGTCTCGGAACTCCCTTCTAAGAAGAATAGACAGTCTTGTCACCAGAGCTGATCTGAAGAACAGAAGGATGTGCTGTGTGCTGGGAGCTAAGATACAGGATGTGGACCTGAGGATGAAGAGGATCCTAATGAGAGCAGGAAAGAACCCACTGCCTGTCCTTCACATGGAAACAAATGATACAGCTAGATTCTCGCTGGAACGCATCAAGGGAGACTATGCTAGGCTTGGGAAAACACTTAAAGAAATGGAGGCTCAGCTGATCCTCAGTGGGATTCTACCTGTTCCTAGAGGAGGAGAGCAAAGGCAAGACAAGATTATGATGATCCAAGAGATGGCTCAGGCAGTGGTTCTATAAGGAGAGCTTTAGGATGTTCGACCCCTGGGAGGCATTCATGAACAGAGAACTGTTCTCATGGGATGGACTCCACCTGAGTAGGGAGGGAAATGGACTTCTGTGATGGAGACTGGCACAACTGATTAAAAGAGCTTTAAACTAGGGATTTGGGGGAGAAGTTTGAGAGGTGCTCATGTAATCTCCATGCCTGATTCTAATATTGAGTGGGAGGAAAATCAAGAGAGGATACAGCAATGAAGAGAGGAACAACAGAAAGTAGGAGAATGGACACCAAGAGGAAAGATAGTGCCAATGCTGGGAGAAGAAAGACTGTACTGAATTGGGCAAGGAATATGGGCAAAGATAAGCAGAAACAACTAAGATATCTGTACATTGAAGGAGCCTGGGTAACAAAATGGAGGAACTAGAACTACAGGTGCAGGAAGTGAAACCAATAATTATAGGGATAACGGAAACATGGACGAATAGTAGTCATTACTGGAATACAGGTTAGAAGGGTATGTGCTGTTCAGGAAAGACAGAAATAAAGGTAAATGGGTATAGCAGCATTGCATATTATTAATGAAGTAGACTGTACAGAAATCAGAAGTAATAGATTCTGTTTTATCCATTCCATTTGGGCCAAAATCACTTTGGGGAAGAAAGCTAACAGAGGCGCCATTGGGATAGTGCTTGGGGTATGCTACAGACCCCTAGGAGCTGATTTGGAGATGGATAGAGATCTATAATAGTTTTAATGAAATAAGTACTATTGGGAATTGTGTGATTATGGGGGACTTTAATTTTCCAGGTACCTACTGGAAGAAAAGTGCTACTAATCATGGTAGGGCCCAGATATTCCTGGATGTGATAGTTGACAGATTTCCTCAACAAATAGTCACCGAACCAACAAGAGATGATGCTATCTTAGATTTAGTATTGGTAAATAGTAAGCACATCATATAAGAACTGGTTATAGAGAACTTTGGTTTGAGTGATCATCAGTTTAAAATAAACGGAAGGATAAACAAAAATAGGTCTGCAATTAGGGTCTTTATTTCAAAAGGTCAAACTTTAAAAAAATTAAGGAAAGCAGTTAGGGTAGTGGACTGAAGAACTCAAGGATCTGAAAGTGGAGAAAGCTTGGAATTAATTTACGTCAAAGTTGCAGAAACTATTTGAAGCCTGCATCCCAAACAAGAGGAAAAAATTCATGGGGAAAGGATGTAGACCAGGGGTGTCAAACTCATTTGCTATGGTGGACCAGATTTGAATTAAATGTACTTCAAGTGGGCCATACATACCATAAATCAAAATACTAGGCACAACCATTTTTATGTAGGTTTATATTTTATTTGTTAGATATCAGTGATAGAAAAACTGCAGTAAATTCACTTCTACAACTACTATGATTTTACGATTAAAATAATCGATCCATGATTAAGAATTATAGTACTGCGCGATGCCCCAAGACCACACTGTCCCTCTCTCACCTTTTGGAGCGCTGTGTCTCGTGCACACAGCATTCTATGCGTTACCGTCAGAGTACACAGATCTTGTGGCAGTGTGTGATGCTGCGATATCTCGCAACGTTGTACTCTCTGGCAGCAGTGCGCAATGCTGTGAGATCTCGTGGCAGAGAGTACAATGCCGTGAGATCTTGCGACAGTGCATGCAGTTGCCAGGGGCCAGACCAAAAAGGTTGGTGGGCCGTATCTGGCCCGCAGGCCGGATGTTTGACACCCCTGTTGTAGACCAAACTGGATGAACAATGAACTCAAACAGTTTATTAAAAGAAAGCAGAAAGCCTACAAGGAACGGAAGATGGTATGGATCAGTTAGGAAAGCTACCTCTTGGAGGTCAGAAAGTTTAGGGGAAAAGTGTGAGCTGCCAAAAGTCAAACAGAGTTGGACCTGGCAAAGGAAATTAAAACCAATAGTAAATGGTTCTCTAGACATTTGAATAAAAAGAAAACCAGGAAATAAGTGGTACCACTAAGTGCTGAGGATAGGGTGGAGATTAAAGATAATCTATGCATACTCCAACACCTAAATGAATAAATACTTTGCCTTAGTTTTTAATAAGGATAGTGAGGTGCTTAGGGGTAGTGGCAGGATGGCTAATGGAAATGGGGATATGGAAGTAGAAAATACCATATCCAAGATGGAAATCAAACTCCAACAGTTTAAAAAGACCAAATTTGTGGGATAGATAATCTCCATCCAAGAATATTAAAGGAATTGGCACATGAAATTGCAAGCCTAATAACAAGTATTTTTAATGAATCCATAAACTTGAGGATCATACCCTATGACTGGAGGATTGCCAACACAGTATCTATTTTTTTAAAAAGGGGAAAAATGGGATCCAGGAGACTACAAACCTGTTAGTTTGACCTCAGTTGTATGCAAGATCTTGGAACAAATTTTGAAAGAGAAAGTAGTTAAGGATATGGGGGTAAACGGTAATTGGGAGAGAATACAAAACGGCTTTACAAAAGATGATCACACTAGATGAACCTGATTTCCTTCTTTGAGAAGATAACTGATTTTTTAGACAAAGGAAATGTAGTGGACCTAATCTACCTGGCTTTCAATAAAGAATCTGATACAGTTCCACATGGGAAATTATTAGTTAAATTGGAGACGACTGGAATTAATATGAGAAAGGTGGATAAGGAACTGATTAAAGGGGAGACTACAATGGGTCATGCTGAAAGATGAACTGTCAGGCTGGAGAGAGATTACTAGTGGAATTCCTCAGAGATCGATATTGGAAAACAATCTTATTTAACATTTTCCTTCATGACCTTGGCACAAAAAATGGGAGTGTGCTAATAAATATGCAGATGACACAAAGTTGGGAGGTATTGCCAATACGGAGGAGGACTGGAATATCACACATGATGATATGGAAGACTTTGAAATCTGAAGTAATAGAAATGAGATGAAATTTAACAGTGCAAAGTGCAAGGTCATGCACTTAGGGACTAAAAGTATTTTTTTGCTATAAACTGGGGATATATCAGTTGGAAGTGACAGAGGAAGAGAAAGACCTGACTGTATTTGTCAATCACATGATAACTATGAGCTGCAAATGTGATGCGGCTGTGAAAACGGTTAACGAGATCCTAGGATGCATCAAGTGAGGTATTTCCAGGAGAGATAGGGAAGCTTATACAAGGCACTGGTGAGACCTCATTTGGAACTGTGTGCAGTTCTGTGTGCAGAACTGTGTGCAGTTCTGGTCTCCCATGTTTAAGAAAGATGAACTCAAAATGGAACAGGTGCAGAGGAGGGCTGCTAGAATGATCAAAGGAATGTGAACCCTACCTTATGAGAGGAGATTCAAGAAGCTTGGCTAGTTTAGCCTAACAAAATGAAAGCTGAGGGGAGATATGACTGCTCTCTATACTTCAGAGGGATGAACACCAGGAAGGGAGAGGAGTTATGTAAGTTAAGAGCCAATGTTGGCACAAAAACTGGCCATCAAGAAGTTTAGGCATGAAATTAGACGGTTTGTAACCATTAGAGGAGTGAAGCTCTGGAACACCCTTCCAAGGGGAGCTGTGAGGACAAAAAACCTAACTGGTTTCAAGACTGAGCTTGATATATTTATGGAAGGAATGGTATGATGACATTGCCTACAAAGGTATGTGGCCTATCTATGACTGCTAGTTGCAAATATCCCTAACGGCCAGATATGGGGCATTTAGATGGAGAGGGCTCTGAGTTATTACAGAGAATTCTTTTCCAGGGGTCTGGCTGGTTGGTTTTTCCGATATGCTCAGGGTCTAACTGATCACCATATTTGGGAGATGAATTAATTTCCCTTCAGCTTGGATTGGCAGAGACCCTGGAGACGTTTTTGCCTTTCTTTGCAGCACGGGACACATGCCACTTGCAGGTTTAAACTAGAGTAAATGGTGGATTCTCTGTAACTTGGAGCTTTTGAAGGAAGATTTGAGGACTTCAGTAACTCAGCCAGAGGTTCTGGGTCTATTACAGGAGTGGGTGGGTGAAGTTCTGTGCCCTACGTGCAAGAGGTCATATTAGACCTCAATGGTCCCTTCTGGCCTTAAAGTCTATAAGTTGGGCATTCTGCACTTCCTTACTGTACCCAATGTTTACCATTACATTGCTTAAAAACATTTGAAGTCCTTGTTATTCTAAGCTTTTGCCTCTGTCCTGTCTCTTTCTCACCCCTTTACACAAAATGTTATCATTTAAAAGCCACCAACTACAGAGGTGTATCCTCCCACTTCGAGGTGCACCACCATTACATTTTCCAATATTACACACACACACACACACACACAATATTTGTGCCTATATTGATTGGTTTGTTAACCTTATAAGAGTCTTGCCTAAATTCAATGAAACGCATAAACCTTTCACTTCAAGAGTATATTCAACAAGGAAACATCTACCTGTCACAGGATTCAATATCAAGCAGTAGCAATCACGGAATACAGACTTTACAAGGATATCGAGGAGAGTATGGTTCTTAAGTCCACCCTATGAGCCACAGTGGAACAGCTCTTTCATAAATGGAAACCCTTTTTTACGATTGCTGTCAGAGAATTCAGTGCATCATTAAGTCAAGCTAAACCAAATCAGCCCCCTCTTAGAGGCAAAGACAAAAACAGCACTCAAAAACAAATGGACCATAACCAGAGGGAAAAATCTACAGAGTAAACAAGGTCCCTCCTTCCACCAGAGATGTTTGCTGGCTAATTTAGTCGGTCTTTCTTTTGCAATACAGTTACATTTAAATGTATTGGATTCTTTTCAATATATGACAATTGAAACAGTCCACTCAATGTGTAATTTTAAAAAAAGATTTAATAAAAATAATCATTCTCAATGCATATGTTCAAACTTCATCTGTATGGTGCTAATAGCAAAATGAAAAAAACGTTATCATTCAACTCTAAGGATCATAAATGCCCATCTCTTTGAAACATGTACCATAGACTGAGTCTAAACATGATTCTACTAGTAAAGGAATAGACTTTAGACAAAGACCATCTTGCACTTACATGAAAAGCACGATAAACAAAGAAACAGAATAGGTAAATGATGTAAAAGCACAAAGAGGGGGAAAAGATTGAAAAGAAAAATGAAAAACACTAAGTAAGTAAAATGTGAGAATCTGAACAGGACTTTAAATTGTGTAAGTGCAGAATTATGAAGG
Organism: Emydura macquarii macquarii; assembly: GCF_026122565.2. Classification (NCBI taxonomy): domain Eukaryota; kingdom Metazoa; phylum Chordata; order Testudines; family Chelidae; genus Emydura; species Emydura macquarii. The sequence continues at coordinate 38,494,307 of NW_027132559.1, read as the reverse complement.
CTGCCCATTTAATGCCATCCCACAGTCTCCTTGCCCCATTTTTACCACTGTCCAAAGAGGAAGTTCCTGCTGAATTGCACCTCAGCCCCCACTCAATGGGGGATTAAAACTTAAAATGTGAATTTTTCCCAAAATATGATTACTTGGCAGTAAAACTGAGCAAGGACATAGTCAAGCAGCAGCCCTCTGATTGAACTGCAATGAAGCAGGGGTAAATGGAGTAGAGGACGACTTTAAAAGTGTTCAGTCTTCACAGTTAGCTCTGGGACTTGAGAGACAGGACTTCTGCCATAGCTTAGAAGAAGCTACACATTTGTACTGCTGGCATCCAGACTACTCAGGGTCTTTATGCAAAGCCCCCACACTCCTCTCTGACCAGAAGAATGGGGGACAGCTGTTGGGCCTTGCACAGTTTAGGTCCTCTCCCTGCAAAGCCTGATGTCTGTTCTCTACATTTGGCAGATTCACTCTATAGCAGCTCCCCCACCTCTCTCTGCACTACTGCCTGTCTGTTACCATAGAGACAGACTGCAGTGCTAGAAGAAGCTGAGCTCAGGCGCCTGGACAAGGGAATAACAGGGTTGAGTGTATCTCCCTACCCTGTCTGGCAAGAAGAAACTTTGAAGGGAGGGAGAAGAGAAGCAGTCTAAAGAGCGTGAGTGGATGGGTGAAATAGACTTAGGGAAGGAGAATATCAGGAAGTGAGGGGGTGGTGCTAATTAGTAACTTATTTTGAGGGAGGGGAATAGAGGAGAAATTCTTTATGGAAGGGAAGAGAAAGATGGGGAAGAGAAGTTTGTGTGGAGGAGAAGAAACTTGTGGGAAGGCAAGAAGAAACTGATACGTGTGAAGAACTTGTGAGCCAAAGAAAGTTAATGTGGAGGGAAGAAATGTAACAAAGGAAAAACATAAAAGAGTAATACTTAAAATGTGAATCCTCCCCGCCAAATATATAACTTTCACGGCTTTAAAAGTATTTTGGAGAAAAGCTGAAGTGTTGCAGTAAGCCAATAAACGTTGCTGTAATCTCAATGTGATCCTTATTCTTTCTGTCGTGAAATCAAGATAATTTCCTGTGATGGGGTGTATAAGGCCCACACTGGGGAGCCAAGGGTTAATGAGCAGCTCAGGGCCCAAAAGGCCCCGCCCACCCAGCCGCACCTGCTGGGCATGCTCATAATGGAGGTGGAGTTCAAAAGGGAGGGCTCTGCTCAGACAGGGAGGATAGAGCAAGGGAGTAGTCCTATGCTGATAGTTCCTGCAGAGAGACTGCAAGAGCTCCACACCACCTGGACCAGACACCACTGCAGAACCGCTGAAGGCCCTTGTGAAGACCAGAACAGGGGGTTGCAAGTGAAGAAGAGCATCCAGAGCTCTGTCAGGGAGAGCCCCCTGCCATGAGGTCATATGCCAATCCTTTTTGTGAATTTGGAAGGAACTGAACATGGTAGAAAGTGGCCCAGGGAGAAGTCTTGGTGCATCCACCCCACAGGCCATATCTCCAACCAGCCAGTCATGGGCTCCTAGTTGGAACCGAATGGAGCAGTGAGGGCCCGGGTTCACCTACCACCAGCTGTATACTCTGGCTGCTGGGCAACATGGCCACGGACTCTTGCCACTGGGCGACGCGGCCAGGCTCGGACCCCCCAACATTTCCTCATATTTTAGAAAATTGGGCCTCGTGGTTTGTATATCAGTTATGTACAACAAGTTGGATTTTGACCCTCCAGGAGCATGTGGGACTGGAAAATGTGTCTAAGTGAAATAAGTGGCCTTTGGATCAGCATCTGAACTTTGTGCAAATGAAGTGGAACCCTTTTCAGAAGTTTGGCAATCACAACTAATCAGAGCTAGGTGCTTCTGAAATGAAGAGAAAATAATGACACTTCAGAAGAGTTTATCACCCCATAGCATACTGTTCTAATTTGAAGTTAGTAATGCCATCTAACATTCATAAACTATAATGTACTTCAGAATGACAGAACACTAATAAATTGCTAGCTAAATAATTATGATATTACTTAGCTCTTAAATACTATTCTTGAAATTAAAGTGATATATTTTGAATTTTTTACTTTTCCAGTATTGTCCTTCCATGCCTCCTTTGAAGTTTGCCCTCTGATATGCATCACTCTGTATATCAAATGCTTTATAACAGTTACATTTGACTTTATTGGAATTCCTTGCAGAAACTAAATTCTGATTTAAATTAAGCAGAATTAATTTCATTAGTCAAATAATATGATAATCTGCTCTAGGTATTAGGAAACAAACATTTTATTTTTCACATCAGACTTTGTTAATAAAACCAGCCACCATTAGAATCTCTGAAGTGATGCCAAATTTTGCTTTTTTGGTCTTCATTTTTTAAAGCCTGATTTATTCTTCCGTATCTACTACATAAACACCTGTATATAGAATAATTTTAAAAGTTGCTTTGATTGACAGTGCAAATTGTTTTGAATTTTTTAATTAAAAATATTAGCGGCTGTAACAGATGCCAATATTTAAAATTATGTGTGTGTCTGACAAGCTTCCAATTTAAACATTAAACAATAACTAAACCTAGGGTAACAAAGAATTCATGCTACAGTTTCAACGTGCATCTTCTTGTGATAAAAAACCCTTAATATACTTATAGTAGCACATTTAAGCTATTCAGTTGTTGCTAACAACATTGGAGTGCTTAATTTTCTGGGGTCTTCAACAAATTTGGTTCCTTAGATGAAGTACACTGAAAATAACAAAGCTTTTATAAAATAACAACCACCCAAACTACTGGTAACACTACATTTATGTAAAAGGCAATATAATGACAAATTCTTATTGTTAAAATATTTTAAACCTTTTCACTCAAGAAAAATCTATATTATCAGTATAACATATGATACATGCAGTTAAATTTCAAGAATTCTGCAATCTGACAAAAACTCTCTAATAAAATGCTCTTTTTATTCTGGATTGCAAAAACGTTTTGTATTTTTCCTTTTTGCATTGATCTCAGCATTGCAAAATCAAATTAACGTTCAGATTTGCTATAAAAGGAATACTGATAGCCTATTTAAGGCCTTACATTTACATCTTACACAGCATCATTGGATGATGCTATTGAGATATAATTATAAAATTTTTACCAAAATAAAGAGTTTCAGGGCCTATTTTCAAGATTTATGTTGTCCCTGCAAAATTATTGCTTGCCAAAAGCCTGGATTTGTGTATCCAAACCACGTAACTCCCCACAGAAAGTACACATCTGTGCACAGAATGCAATTTAGAAGACCATATTTTAAAAATATGTTTTTTTGTTTAAACCAAACTGAGTATTTCACAACTGATGCATGAGATTTATATTTCTTAAATTAAAGTAAACTTGTGCCTATGTAACCCTTCTAGTTATTAATTCAGACTCAATAACAATGCATTTTCATAATTTTGTTCCCTCTTTAATGAGAGCATTTTAAAAGATAATAAAATAAAACAAAGTCTTCCAAAAAAAAGTGAACATATCTAAGTTATTTAATAGGACCAATACTACTGATCGTGTGCATTTTATTTTTCCTCTAATACACCACTCAAGAAAGCAATGCACTGTTGAACACTGGTACTGGTACATTGATACACATCCCAGTGATACATGACACTGTTACAAGCAGAGAGCAGTGGGATTACCCATCTCTGTGCATAAGCCTTGTCTCTGACACCAACTTCAGGGCTTTAAATTTGATGGTCTGTCTTGTTAAATGTGACTATATGTGCTTAACAAATACTGATCAATTCATCTGATCCATTCTGTTTTTATCTCCAGTTGCGCCTAACCCTGGTAGGAAAAAATAATACGAAGACAAGCAAATGCATTAATTATTGTGTGATTAAGAAACAAGATATAGCACTTAAATATCTATCATGTTGGCTGTGCTAAAGTTTAAGCATGCATATAAAGAAAGCTGGACTTGTATTTTACTTATTGTTGCACAGATTAGTTAGACTCACAATAATGTTAAAATCCTTTGAACCTCTCTCTCTCTCAAAACCTGTCAAGATAATTCAATTAGTTTGAATAATGAAATAAGGAAGGATGATCCTGTATGGTTAAGGCATTTGACAGGGTCTCTGGACACCTAGGTTCAATTCCTAGCTCTGCCACATTGACTCTGTGCAATGTCGGGCAAAGCACTTAAGGTTTACCTACAGGTTATAGTTGCTGCTGTCTTAACTAAACTGTTTTTAAATCACTTTAAAAACTGGTACAAACTTCTTTGTGGGCAAAACTTAAATGGGTTTAAACTGGCATATACTGCTTTAGTTTGACTCATTTAGTTTGGCTTGATTTAGCTTTAGGGACTGCTGTGCTCTTTGCTAGCTCTGGCAATTCCCTGGGTTGGTGTCCAGTTAATTCCGGCTGGTCCTTGTCCTTGTTAATGTCCTGAAGTGGATGAAGTATGGTGATAGAGTTGCTAATCCCTGCTGCTGCTTGCCCTGAGCTGGAATGTGGATCTGGCTGCTTCCTGGTATCAGCTGGGGGATGCTCTGGCTGGGCTGCTGGCTCCTAGCTGGTTGCTTAGTTCTGACTGCTCCTTGCCTCTTGGTCCATGACTGACAAGGCTCTGGCTGACCCTGCCAGCTGCTCCTAGAGTGAGAGGGTGGAAGGCTTCTGGCCCTGGATCTGATTGCTACTCTGTGGGTACTGTTCCCAGGCTGCTGTGAGAAGGCAGAGATGGCCAGAGCACTGCCCAATGTCATTCTAGCTCCCAGTCTAGGTGGGCAGGGGGACAAAATTCTAAGCTGTCTTTTTGTTCTGTGCTTGTACAGCACCTATTACAGTGGAGCCCTGCTCCATGACTGGGGACCCGGCCATTATGCTAATACAAGAAGAAAGAAGAAAGAAAGAAGAAAAAATAAATCACCATGGGCTTGAGTCATCTTAGCTGGGACTGTATTGGTTAGAATCCAAATTAAAATGATCCCAACCAGAGAGACAGGTTCCCAGATTAGGAGTTGCAAGGTTCTAGGCAGGAACAGTTCAGAAAGCAGCTAAAAACCAAGAGATTTAGGAGACGTCGTAATTTCAGGGGGCCTTCTGGTGGGAAAATTGGAACAAAGACTTTTGGAATAGATAAAAACCTGAGTCCCTGAGCTTGGGGATAAAAAGGGAAGCTGAGGCTGAAGAGTGGCACTGTCTCCACCCAGGAGTGGGAATGCATGGATAAGTTGGGTTTACCTAAATTTTGGGTAAGACAGTTATGCATGTAGACTTTTGCTTGTGTTATATACTTCTTCTCTCCTTATGCTGTGTTCCTTCTGTTGAGATTAAACTATACAGTACTTTGTTTTGACTTGGCTGCTTTATGTCATTATGTTCACACTGATTACAGGGAAGTCGTGCAGGGAAGCCAAATCCAGACAGGACTGCTGAGCAACAAGAGATGTTATACAGGGGGCCTGCAACCAGGGACCCAATAAAGAGTGGGAGAATTGGGGGATTACATCCCAAAGAGGAGAAGGCTCAGGGCCTGTCACTAGGAGTGGGGGTAGGAGGTGTGTTGCAGTCAGAGACTGAGGGGGATCAAAGGTCAGATAGCCCTGAACTGTGATACTCCTGTTAAAACGTATTAAAACAGAATTAAAGCTTCCAAACCTGGAATATGATCTAGAACCAACAAAGTTCAAACACAGAAAAAACTCCAAGTAAAACACAGAATAAAGCTGTGTGAACCAACTCAAATTTAGTCTGTTTTAATACAAAACTCATTAAAGTTGCCCTGCTACCAGTCCCCCCTTGATCTGTATGGAATAGCCATCTGACCTACTCCTCAGTCATGAAATTTCAGGAGTTTCTGCTAGTTTGGCCTGAAAGCTTCACGCAGCTCTAGGCTTAATGTCAATCCAAGTATATTACTCTAATATGCAAATACAAAAGGAAGATGTATACTTTGAGGTTTAATTTTGAATTATTCATAGTGTAAACATCTAAAGATTCTGAAGAAAGAAAGCCTCAGACTCATATATACAATACTACATTTCCATAGTGTGAAGTGGCTCATGGGACTCTACAAAAAGTGTGGGGAGGGGATCCAAATAATGAAATAACTGGGATTAATTCAATATATGTTTCTTTACAACTCCTCCTCCAGAAGTAATACTTTCAGTTGCAATTTGACTTCATAACTACAGCACTATGATTTGTGTCTTCCACAATACTGTCTCTTATTAGTGTACTTGCAATTCCCAAGTGCAATGTGTGCAGCTGATTCTTAGAATGGCACAGTTGTAAATGCTTCTTTTTATATTTAGTTTAATGGGAAAATCTAAGTAAAAACCCTCATGGGCAAGCCAGAGGTGAAATAGAAAAAGCTACATTTTAGCCCCATGTGCTTTGCTTTTGCTTTAGTAAATGTTATCTGAAGCTCTGTGTTAAAATCTAATAAGGTTTTTAAAAAATCCATTTTCAAATATGTCAGTTTATAGTGCATTGATGGAGCCAGAAAGCATCATGGGAACCTTATCTTCCACTTGAGCACTCTGACTCCTCCAGTCAAAATAATCAAAGCAGCTAAAGTAAGATGCTTTTGAAGACCATTTTCCCCCTTTGTATTTGTTAGTGGTTGAAAACAGAGGACTGCTTCACATCTCTCACACCTTTTTAAGCAACATCAGAAGTCCCTGGATGCTTGGGTACTGCAAAGTTGTACATAGCAAAAAACTGCCATTTCTATTCCCTATTTCTACGTTATATTTTCAAAGCACTGTACAAACTAATTAATCTTTATCAGAGCATTGTGTAAGTGTATTATTTATCATTCAGTGGTAAAGGCAAAATGTTCATATTAAAAACCCAAACTACATGAAACCTACCTGCTCTCAGGTGTCTTTATAAAAAATTTCAGTCCAGATTCTCCAAAAAGGAAGTGTAACACTTCAAGTGAACACTAGTCAGTCTATGGTACAGTGTTGCAACCATAGTAAATTCATCAATTCACATAGCAAGAAGCCATACAGGTGGGCTCCTATCCCATTGGGACTTCCCACCTCAAAGGAGTAGCTGTGACTGCAGCCCTACGCTCCTATTAACAGAGGCCATGAAGATGGCCCCTAATCTCCAGCCTCAGATGCAGCAAGAGCTAGAAAACTCATCACTATGTTTTTTGTTTCATGACAGATCTGATTAAAATTGCTGATTTTATATGAGATTAGCATGATCCAGAAAACAAAAGTGAAATTAGGTGGACACGAAATTGTATGATCAGAATCCACTGATAAGGTTCACTTCACCAAAACTCATGCAGATGACAAAAAAAAGGCCTATGCTCATCTTTACAGAACAAATTTCCTTTATTCTCTGGCATTCTGTTGCAGCCCACTGTGTGGATTTCAGTTCAGATCTGTTAGATTGCATTTACCATGACAACTTTACCCTGGATACACATTTTAAGTATAAAATAGCGTGACCGTGTATTTGTCATTCTGTATCACACACAATATTTTTGGTTAGCTTTAAACAAAGTACACAAGTTACATTATTGAAAGAACATGTCAAGCCATGATTGGAAGCAAAGCTTGAGGAGCAGACGCTGATGTTGAATACTTCCATCAAATACAAGGGAAAGTCAGTTGATGATAATGTTGTGCTATTTGCTCTATACCATCTACTGCTTTTATACAGAATATAGCGTGAAAGTGTGACAGGAGAGCCAATATCAACAGAACTCCTTAGGCAACTCTTTGAACCTTCAAGTATTTTGAAAGATTTTTACCCATTCCCTACACAATGGAGGCACTAGTCACAGTTTATAGTTAAGGCTGAGTTTTGCACTTGAAACAGGGATTTGACCTCTTTTGTCAGAGGGGGACACAGTATATCCTCTCCAACATACCACACATGCTTGGGGTACAAAATAATTTTCTAAGAATGTACAACTAAATCTATTAATTAATTTATGAGTTAATACTAAAAAAAAGACCCATTTTTTAAATTAGCCTTTGATGTTAGTCCAATTTTGGCCTGCAACTTCTTAATGAAACATCACACTCTTCAAACTTTGCATATAGTTAAAACTCGTTGAAATCTTGTGTATAGGCTACATCAGAAGAAACGAGGCTGTAATCACATTAAAAACTAGAGCTTGATCAAAAATTGTTACAATTTTTTCACCAAAATAGTCTTTTTGAAAATAGATTTTCATGAAAAATTCTAATTTTTTTCAAAGTTTCACTTTTTTCCTGATTAAACTAAAAACCAAAACAGCAACTTTTTGCTGTATTGCTCCCCCCCCTCTTTCCAGTCCTCCACATTTTTTCTTGGGCAAATTGGAGAAGGGAAAAAAAGGAGAAGGGAAAGGAAGAAATACCCAAAATCCTAACTTTTTTTTCTAAATTTAAGTACGTTTCTTTAAAAAAATTTCAGTAAATTTTAAACAAGCCGAAGTTTCTTTTGGAATCAAGACTTATGAAAATTTTCACAAATTTTTTACTATGTTTTGACAAGCTCTATTATTAATGATGGTTATAGTTATTGATTATGAACAGAGTCCAGTCAACAGCTCATGTCACTGCTAAATTGGACCAATGAGGCATCAGAGATGACTCAACTAATCACCACTCTTCCCCTACAGCTAATATGTATGCTGCAATTCTGTTGCTCCAAAATGAGTCAGTGGCCTGAGAGGGTCTTTATCAAGAGTTCTCATAGATAGATGACTTAGATCAACTGATTACTACTCTTAAAGACTCCATGACCACATGCTACCAGCTCCATTCATGGGGTAGCTTCTCCCTCTAACAAAAACTTCAGTGCTTTCTCAGAGGATAGTTCTATGCCAATGTGCTGTACCACCTTAAATGAAGCGGTATTCCTGCCATATAAGGTGAACAACTTGCTCTGAACAGAAGATCTTCAATGGAGGAAACAGATGGCCCCCTCCAAAGCCCTTCATATCCCCAGTTATCTCCCTTGGTGAGCCTTCTGTACCCCTTCACATTCTAACCTCTCTATCACCATATTTTCCTTTTTCACCATCCCCATTCCTCTGGCTCCCAATCCCACCAGTGGTACTTTATATATATTTGTACAAACACATAGAGACAGTTCCTGCCCTGACAATAATACAGCTTAAGTATGAGACTTCTAATTTCAAAAAAATTCAAGAAAACTACATTAAATCGGGGTTAAGGTGGAAAATAAATATCAGTAATTTAGGGTAAAAAAAATATATTACTAGAATGTTGTAATTTTCAAACAAATATTATAAACTCAGCAAATTCAGAGTGAAGGTTAAATTTAAAAATACAAACACAGTAAGGTATCCAAACAATCATAACGGTGTTCTGCAGTGATGAAGGACATTAAACTGATTTTTAGAGATAGATTACATTTTTTCATAATTTTTCCTTCATAGTGTGACTATAAGGCAGAGTTAAGATTGTGTGGATGCCCGACCTGTTCATTCCCATACTTTAAACATGTTTATTTTTGGAATAATTACAACATTCTTGTAAAAATATTTAAACCCTTAAATTATGAATGTTCTCAACCTTAACTCAAGTTTGTCTTTTATTTGTTTACTCTGAAGAGAATACTAATTCTAAAATACAATTCCAAAATAAAGGCAAAGGGCAAGCTTTACTGTATTATTTTTTAATCCATTAATGTAGGGTGTCTTTACGACAACAGGGCCAACTGCTGAAATTGCAGACATTAGCAAAAGTAAATATCTCAGGGCCAGGTATAAATCTCATTTAAATCAATAGGCTTGGATCAGACTGAAAGTGTCTAAATATTACAGTGCTTTATCCTTTAGAAAAGCTGACAGATGACACACAGATAAATGGAGAAGTCTGGAACTAAACTCATTTATATCTGCTGAAATTCACAAAGACTTTGAAGAAGGTGGATGTGCATTTCCTTGCATTTTAAACAGATATGGGGGTGCACTAACACAGTGAACTTTATGGTCATACAAAGAGTGGATGTGTTATGTCCAGTTTACAGTTTTGCATATAGTGGTGTTCCATTTCTCCCACCTCTACCCCACATGAATGTTCAGTCTGGCATAATGACTATGCATCACATAAAGAACGCTATTAAAAGACAACACATAGCATGTCACTGGTTGCCTTATTCTCAAAACTTGCGAGTATAGATAAACATCTTCAGCAAGGTGAGGCAGAGAAACAGACAGTGAGCGAGCAAGAGTTGGAAGAACAAGACTTCTTGTACAGTAGAGTTTGCCTGAGAGGATTGAGAGGGCTTGTTGTACTACTGACCTCTATGCTTCTGAAGATGCTGTACCCCTCAGAAATAGGTAGGCAGACGGTCTTGTTCCTCATCCTGATTATAGGCTAAAATGCAGATACATTGTTGGGGAAGGTTTCATTTTATGTCCCTTACAGAACCTTTTGGCAAATGTAAGAAAGAATTTGTCCCAGCACAACAAAGTGCTTCCTGTGACTCCTTTTGTGTAATAACTACAGGAGATTTTTTTAAAGTTACTACTTTTTCTCCATGCTTTCAAAGGCAGGCACGTATTTCTACAACAAGCCATGTACAGTCAGAATCTTAAATCATTTTTCTTAGTACTATATGTGATATTTTCACATAATTCACCCAAAAGCAACAAAGTTAGATGCCTTAGCTTGAGTTAATACATTTTAGTATAGAAATTATTACATAGATGCTTCAACTTTTCATACACATTAAATTAGGTTCTCCTGTGCACAGAACTGACATCTCTGTTTCTCCTCCTTTGAGTTATTAATGGTACAACAAAGGCCAAATCCAGGTCCCATTCAAGCCAATGATAATTTTACAACTCCTTCAGTGGGATCAAGACTTAGCCCAAATATATATGTATTTACAGCAACAAAATCCTTTCATATTTAATTTTTTTTTCTTATATATGTACAGTGCCTAGCACAATGGGTCATGATTCTTGATTGAGACATCTAGGTACTACTCTACTGCAAATAATTAATATTAATAATTTCAACTGAGGTAGTGCTGAAGATATGCTAAGAACTATAAAGACATTTGAAAGGCATAGTCCATGCTCCACAAAGTTTATAATCTTAAAAACATCCACCACAGAGAAAAATTGAGCTACTTATTGAAGACAAATAAGATGAAAGAGTTATAGTTGTATGGACCAGCTCAGGAAGTGCATTATTCCAAGGACTTCATGCAAAATAATAGAGACACGGAGCATTGGGGCTGACTTCACTGGCACTGGGAAGGGACCAGGATCTATATAAATTTTCCTTCTCAAATATACCCTAGTCCATATATGATACTAAAGTTAGGGGGCCCTCCCCATTTTCAGCTCAGTTTTCCATCTCATCACACTTGCTTTCTGCATACATAATAATTCATCCTGTATTGTACATGAACAAAATGACCCGTCTTGTACAATCATCTTTTACCTAAATCGCTACTCTCATCTTTCTTATGTCAAGATTATGTAACAAACCACCTATGACAGTGATCCACTTAAAAAGTATTGTTCCTGCTAAGAAAGAGTGTTTAGGGCAAAGACTGCTGGCCTGTCACACTTTCCCCTTAGATACTGTTTCAGTTTTCAAGCAGTACTACAGTCAGTTCTTGTACATACTTGCTTCATTTGAACTGGGCACACTGTTCTAGTCTATCTTCTTCAAAGTCCAAAGCTACTACCAATTGTCCTCACAAGCCTCATTGGTACATCTCTTTCTACAATTTTTAGGTGTTTTCCCTGTCTGTAAGGAAGGAACATGGATGTTCATTGAACTGTTTTCCTCAAGTGCATGAAACACTTTGACAGTTTTATATCTACTCTTAATACTCCATCATTTTCCCCTCAGCCTCTGCATTATTCATGTATGTCATACTTTTCTAATTCCTATGACAAATAGAATTCTAATTACTTTATTTAGGATCAACATTTCCACTCACAATGTTAAAGAGAAAAAAATGAAAAGCAGCTGCATCACTTGCTCCTGACTGATAGCACATAAAGACAAAGAAAAGACAGGCACACTTGGAAATCAGGAATCTATATCCACTGTTTGCAGCCTGGTGCAGTGAACAGTGAAATAATGTGAACCTAACTTATTGTTTCATTAATTTGATTATTTTGTCAAGGAGATGAACTACTCATCTATAAATGGGAGTAGCAAAATATTTCCTGTAATATTTCAGAGATATTTAACTAAATTTAAGTTATTCTGGTATTTGTCTTTAGAAATAGCTTATAAAATGAAGTGACGAACATTATATAATGTAGATTACTTTAAATATTAGCCAACACGGGCATACAACAATTTATATCCTACAATGACATAACCATTACAAACTGAAAGGTTTTTAAACCCTTTTGTTTCAAGACACTAAACTGTTCCTCCAGTGCTTGCTTTAATCCCTTTTAACACACAGATGATTTAAAACATCAGTTTGTGTGTGTTTTACGTATGACTGAAACCCCATTGTTATAACAGCTTGATTGTAGCACTGCCCTCCCACTTCAAGCTCTCTCACAGTCAGAGACAGAGTCAGACCTGGTGACTATTCCTCTGTCAAATGAAGTGAGAACAGTGTTTTGATGTACAGAAACACAGTTTTTAAAAGTGAAGGTCTGCTGGCAATTTCTCTGTAAACTACTATGGCAGCTATGCTAGAGGTCATGAATATTTCATAAGGGCAGTCCATGCCGTCAAGCCAGCATCGCTAAGCCAAATTCCCATAGCAACACTCACATAGATTTACTCATCACTAAAAGATGCATCAGATCAGCAATAAGTGCTCTGATGCTACTCTTATTATTCTAAAAGATGTTATTACCTAAACTCTTATTTTAAAGCTCAATTATTTTTTTAATAATGCTGATTTATTTATTTGTTTACTTTTTCTAGCAAGAGTTGCAGCTGCTAAAACAAAGCAACCTTAAACTAGAGTAACCCTGACTTACTAAACTGTGGTTAACCAAATCTGTTAACCAAAGATCAACTAACATCTTTTAAGGGTTGGGAAAGAGAAGGAAGGGGAAATGATGAGACTGACTGCTTCTGTTATAGAAATGAAACTGCATTCCCAGAGCATTGAAGTGTAGCAGGAGTGTGGCTGCAGAGAGATATCCCCAAGACCAGCAGGCTCTAGCACCTCTTGAAAAACGAGGTTTGGGAATTCTTATTAGACATCTGATAAAAGTATAATTCTCCAAAAAAAACCAAAAAACTTGGTAATCTCCTCCTTCCCTCTTTGACTGAGCCTTCTGCCTTCAGAAAGCTTTCTGGTTCTCTGTGCACCCTGTTGACTGTCTGATTTACTGGACAGTTCTCTATAATCAAATTTATCTCAATGATCTGAACTCTTAATTTCATGAAGGTTTAGGTGACAGCAAGAATTTTGTAAAACTGGGTACCATAAATGAACAGAGATGAAGCTGATTAGATAGGGAAACTGATAAAGTAGCAAAGGAGAGAGTGAAAACAGGGAGATCACAGGAAAGAAGGAACTGAGAAATGGGGGAGAGAAGAGGGAAGTAACTGGAAACAGAACGTGTGAGAGGGAACAGAGAGAAAGTAGGTTACAAAGAATGAAAATACTAGATTCCAGTAAAACCAAATATAAATACGACAGAAAGAATGAAAGTGAAGAAAAAGAGACCTTGAAAAAAATACATTGGAAATGGCACACCAAGATCTGAGAAACAGCATAAGGGGAAGAAAAAGATAAAAGAATGAGGAAAAACAAACAAGGGACACATAGATGGGTTTTTATATAATATAAAATATTGTATTTTATCGTAAGTATAATTGATGCAAAAATTAAAATGCATAGCAGAGATAAACACACATATACTTTTGTTATATTGTGACTGTAAAACTTCGTATTTGCACATGCATCTAATGGAAAATACCTAAGCATGTTGGTGGGATCCAAGCCTCATTTAGTGTTTATTAATCTGCCACTACCTCCCAGATGCATGGAAGTGCAGTAGAATTTCTGTGGGGGCCTCAAACTCACAAAGGCTTTTGAAATTCTGACTGTCCCTACTGTAGTAGATAAATGAAATTGTTTTCTTGTTAAGGAAACCAATGAAATCCTCTTAAAGAAAATGGACCACTGTAACAGTCTGTCTTTACTTATACATGCCATGCAGGAAACAATCCTGCACATGACATATGAAAACTAGACTTCCAATGCCTAGCTGCTACGATTGTATGATAGACATGATTTATGGGGCCAAATCCTACTCAGGCAAGCCTCCCATTGATTATAAAAAAGGACTTCAAGATTTGTCCCTGTGTACTAGGAATTGATGGGTTATATAACAAAATACAAAAGTTAGTACAGTTCTTTAAGTAACTAAACTATTTTTAAGCACATTGAGTCTCCCAAAATAGGAAGGACAATCAAGAATGGCAACTTCTGTCTTTAATCAATTTGTTTGATAAGTCCAGAAACCTATGATAAATCCTTAACAAGAGATCTTATGAGGTATTTTAAAAAAATATTTAGAAAAACATTTCTACTGATAACCAAATGAGACAACAAACTCTTAGAAAAAGAGTACATTCCTGAACCTGTGATGTGAAGAAGCACCTTACCTTTGCTTTTTCCAGCTGTGCTTGGGCCTGTCGTTCTGCCTCTCTACGCACTGCCTCCCTGTCTTCCTCCAGAGATACATCTGAATCGGATGGACGGCTGGTGTAGGAGTCCGCCGAACCCTGCGCAGAAAAAGGAGAAATATTGTTTCAAATTTATTGCAAATGCTGCATCTAAGGGAAAAGTGTCCCTATATCTTGTCTCTGACTTGATAGAAATAGCTTGAAAAGAAAAAAGAAAAATACAGCAACAGAGACATTCAGAAAAATAATATTAAGTAAGGGTTTCAAATCTGGAGAGTATCCAAAAGTCAGGTGTCTCTCCAGTGGTTTATTTCATGCCCTCTCCCCACATTCTAATTAGTGTGCTTTTTGGTAAGCAGAGCTGGTTTCTGTGTAGAGCAACGGCAGTGGTGCAGTGCAGGGCTGAAGGACATACAATGGTTTCAAGGATAGCTCCATAAAATCAAAACCATAAACAAGGACATTTTAATACTAGTGAGGGAACAGATTTAATGAAAAACATGCAAAGTCCTTATTAACAATTATTATTACACAAGATCACTGCAGAGAGCTTTAATCCATGCCTTCCATTTTAATTTTAGGGCACCTGACACACTCTCCCCATTAGAACTGAACATGGCTCAAATACATCTCAACCTTCAGCAAAAACATGTAAATAACCACAAATCAAGTTCCCACTGATTAAATATGTCTGAGCTCAACATATGCGCAAGTACTGCTACAATGGAACTAGTCAGAATATCAAAATAGCTTTATAAATAATTACAGCTCTGATTTTTGTCTCACTTTACAATCATAAGAAGAGGATTCTGCTAATTCAATCAGAATAAAAGCAACTGTCTTCCCTTACTGTAAAATTAATAAATAAATATGCTGACAATGAAAACACAGGGCTTACACAGATATCAGAATTCTTCAGCCGTCCTCCTTTGGCTCTTTTTAGAAGCCTGATCCAGGTGGCCTTCATTAGCCAGACAGCTCAATTATTGTCCGCAGCTGCAGCGCCCGGCACTGATTCTCACAAAACATGTGCACACTGAGCACCGCACAGTCACAATCACTGCTTCTTTCCTATCCATGCTCTGCTGCAAGCTCCTTCCTTCTCTTCCCTCTGCCCTTCAAGCTTTCAGACTCTGTGTTCTGAAGTATTCTAGTGCAAGTCAATTCTTAAATTTTCCAGTAGCAGTAAAAAAAGGCTTTAATAATGAAAAAAATAAAAAACCACCCCAGTATATGGGTTCAAGTATATTGTAAGAGATGCTTCAACTCAATGCAGGAGATCACACAGGAAAAGGTCTTTGGTGTTTTTTTTGCTGCTAAAAAATAGTATTTATAAGAATCTTTTAAAATCCCGTGCAAAATGTATTCAGTGATATTTACAAGTACAAAGTTCATTTCATCTCTTCAGAGATCAGATAGGGGTGGGGCAAGAGGCTTTTCACATCACTGGGCATGCTCCATATGTACAGCCTTTTACGCAGATGCTCACATCACACTGTGTTGTTAGTCTATGTCAAATTGCCATTTTACATCTCAAGGGTAAACAGCTGGAAAATAGCAAGGTCCCTGCAAATCTGGAATAACTGGTACAGTGTCTTATTTTTGTCACATAACTATCAAACTACATTTCTCTCTCAGAAAATCCAGTTCTGTCACACATGCTCCTCATTCCCAATTTAAAACTCTGAGCCAGAATCTGATCTCAGTTACAACAGTGTAAATCTAAAATAAAGCCAATTTACTCTGGTGTGCAAGAAGAGTTTGACTCACTAATTTTGGTATTTTTCCCACACTAGAAACCAGTAGATAAGATAAGCAGTGAGTAATTGCAACACACACACAAATATTGGATGCTAAAGGTCAAAAATATATTTAAGACCCTGAACTTGTGCATTTAGTTGTAATTTGTTTTAGTCAGTCATAACCTATATGTAGGATGGGTGACCATCCCTCTCTGTCAGTTTTGGAGGGAGGCCACACCCACTCCCTACCCTGCTCCAGGAGGGGTTGGCCCAGCCTGGGGCAGGGAAACAGTCTCCGGGCTCTGGCCAGACAGCCCAAAGGCGCAAGCCCAAGTCCCAACGGGCAGCAAATAGTCCAGTGCCCCAAGCGGGGCAACACACCGTTCAGAGGCCGCCAGGCGGAGCAGCACACTGTTCAGAAGCCGCCAGGCGGGGCAGGGAAGGGGGAGGGGAACTCAGGCCCACACAATTCCACTGCGTCCCAGCCCGGGTCCCTAGCCGTGGCAGAGGGGTATGCCACGGAGTCAGCGGGGTTCCAACCACAACATGCTGACTCACTGTCTGGTTCCCCAGTCCCCGGACCAGGTGGCCCCTCCCCTGGGATACTTCCTGCCCCCTTTCCCTTGGGTACCAGGTATGCCACCGTCCAGTCGACCTCGTCGGGGTAGGTGCCCAGAGGCAGGTTGCAGAACCCCTCAATATTGTCGGGGGCAATAGGTTGGGGTGGTCGGCGGGGGGGGCAGTTCCTCCAGGTGCCTCATCGTCATCATCCTCGGGCAACTCCAAGGGCAACTCCTCCAAGTCTGGCCCTGTGATGGCCATCTCCTCCTTGTCTGCGTCTGGCAGCTCCTCCAGGTCTTGGCCCCTCTGGATCACCGGGTCCTGGCGGGGTGGTCAGATCTGGGTACCCCAGGCCGCACGCTGCTCATTCGCCGGCGCCCAGACACGGGCACTGGTCTGCTCACCTGGGAACCAGGACGCAGGCAGCTCTGGAGGGCGGGGAGGGACATCCTTCCCCTCCAGGAGCTGGCCACTAGCTGAGCTCCTGGGCCTCTCTTTTATACTTCCTGTCCCACCCCCTCGATTCCAGGCGCGTGGACAGGCAGTCTCTGGCTACGCCCCCACAGGCCTGGCCTGTTTCTCCCTGTCAGTTTCAGAGGGAGGCCACACCCACTTACTACACTATAGCATTTCCCAAAATGATATGTGATTGACCACAACTCTGTATGTTTAACTAGGACATTCATGATACAAATTCACAGGCAGCACAATCTAAGTATAAAAGGAAATCTCAGTCTAGCTGACTTTGAAGTGCCTGCCTTTGATATAAATTCACAGTTACATGAAAAATGCAGGATAATAAGAAATTCCCGCTGAGAGCAGCAGTCACAAGAAAACTGTTGTTGTAAATCAGACTTTGTTACAGAATTAGATGTATATGGCTAGGAATGTCTAAGAACTGAATTCTGCTCTTGTATATGTCTGTGCAAATTGGAAGTAACTCCACTACAGCCATTGGACTACTCTGGATTTACACTACTGGTGTAATTGCTAACAGACTTTGCCTCTAAATCAGTAGTTTAAAAGAAAGGGAGAATTCTTAACTTTCAAAAACTTTTCTCTAGAACTTACTATAGTTACAATTTTGAATTCTGATGAACCTGCCTTTGAACTGACATCCAGGAAACTACTCTTCAAGGAATGTTTTGTTTACCATGAATGCAATACATATATTATAGGATAATGGGATGGGAAGGGGGAGACTTCAGAACCAAAGCACTTATGCTAAGCAAAGGCACAAAAAAAGCACCCACACAAGGAAATAAAATAAAATAAAAAATTTCTATCTTGAATATTTTAGATAGTCTTGTCTGTTAGGAGAAGTACCAGAGGTTCTATACCATCTTAAAATGCTTGTCTATATTAGTCTTTTTTCTTAAAATTTCCCACCATTGCTACTACCGGGACAGCTTCACTGGTGACTACAACGGTGGAAGAGTAGTACAGCAAGCTATCAGTAGTTTTAACTGCATTACTTATATCTTCTCTCAATGCTGTGAAGTGACTCTATGCTTAATACACTAGTGACTGGTATTAGTTCTCCGATCATTACTACCAGCAGTGCAGTTGCAACAGTTAGAAATGTTAAGAAACATCCTCTTCCATATACAGCCCAAGGGCAGTGCAGTGAAGGGCATTGTATCTGTTTCATGACGATTGCTTCCCAGAGCTCCCATAGGCGCAACTCCACACTCCCTTTAATTCAGGTCTATATCTAACTGCACAATCAGATCTTAAATGGTATTTTAAAAAATGAAAGAAAACAAAAAGTTCTGTTAATAAAGCATTAAAGCTGAAATTTTAAATCATAAAAGTCCATTCAAATTTATAATTTCCACAGCAATTCTAATGTGCCTTTTTTGTGACTACATAGTATTTTTCCATTCCAGAATGTGATGTTACCTTTAATAGCTTTTTTATTTTCCTGGGCAACACTATAAAAAGATAACATAAATGGTTTTTGATCCTCATGAAAAGTCAGAGAGCTGGGAAGTGGAATCTTCAACCCCAGCTAGGCTGGCTGCCTGTTCCACTGGGTTGGGTCTGCTCCAAGTGTGCATAGACAGCTAATTTCTCCTTTTGGGACAATGAGTCTGTGTAATGCGCTGGCTCTGTCCTAGGTTGGCCACAATACCTCCACACTCCTAAAATGTTACAATGATCCAGATTAATTTTGCACTGTATGTACAAATCACACGGCTAAACAAGATTATTTTGCTAGCGGCAAACACAGAGAGATGTAGATTTGCTGTAAAAAGTGGAACTCTGCACAGGAGAACTTCTGTGCCCTCAGCACCTGGGGAGACAGGGCCAAAGGACAGGGGCAAGCCAGGAAAATGATGGGGCTAAGGTCAATTGGATCTGTACCTATACAGACCAAGAAGCTATTCATCACAGCAGAGAGAAGTATAATATCTGCTGGCCTTACCATAGCTGGGAGAAGGCTGGATCCTTTCCCTAGCTCCTGGATCAGAAGGTTTACATTTCATTCTCCCAGAATATGGAACAGCTGTAGTGCTGGATGTTTCCATGGTCACTTTGGTTGCTCTGATGTTATTAGCATCACCATTTAGAGGAATCCATATGGTACTGGGCAGATCTTAAGGCCAAAAACTCTGTTTTTTCCCCTCCACATGACAAGTAAATCACTGCTTCCCTTGTTCACCATTACACTGCCACATATTCCCTTTCCTAGATCTTCACTTAAACACTACCATTTATTATTTCAGATCTAAGATATTATTGTGGAGTGTGAACCCATACATTTCAAATATTTGTGATTCCATTATGGCCACATTGGAGCTGGTACTTCCCCTCCACCTGCAGGCTATGACTGCCTTATTAAATTCCTTAATATTTAAAGTGTTTCATCTTTAAATTACTGTTGCTGAATTTCTGTTTGCTTTAACTGCAGGTAGAAACTCCTTGATCAGACAATTTTTTCAGTCTTTTTCATTTTTCTTACCCCAATATACCCTGGATACAGTATCTTGCATTACACACTTATTTTCTTGGCTTATAAATGATTTTGGTCTATAAAGTTGTGCTTTGAGCTACAGTTTCTGAATTTTGTTTCATTAACATCAAACTGACTTGCTAGATCCACTGTTCCCAAACTGTGGGTCGTGACCCCAGTGGGGTCACTTAATCAGCAGATGGGGTCACGGCAATCCCGAGCGCGCAGAGGACACCATTTTACTAAATGACCTCCTTCACACAGTGTGATCTCACAGGCACTGTATGTACGAGGTCATGTCGCACGGAAGGATGCTATTTTGCTCTAAAAAATGGCGTCCTCCATGCAGCATGATCTCACATGCACCGTATGTGTGTGAGATTATGCAATCCAGAGGACACTGTTTTGTAAAGCAAAATGGCATCCTCCTTGCAGCGTGACCTTGCATGTATAGTGTGTGTGAGGTCACACTGCAGGGAGGACTCCTTTTTTTAAACTGCAACGTCCATACTGTCTGGGATAGTGGGAAACAACATATTTTAAAATGGGATCATGCAGGGAATATGTTTGGCAACTGCTGTGCTAGATCTTTGCAAATTTTATCCTAAAACAGATGTTTTATCAATTGATACTGGTGCAAGTTCACTGATGCACTTTTGATATGTGCTATTTCCTTTGTATACACTATTCACAGACACAAAAGTATCTTTGTCCGTTCAAGTAACATTCTCCTTTCATTTGCTGATCATATGATTCCCCTTTAAACTATTACATCATCCTCATGTGATTCATAACTACAATTAATACATTATCTGATTAACTAGAGAAGGGATTTTACACAGGTAAGAATTTTTTTGTCAATCAACTTTAAAATGAAAAAATATAGCACAATTATTTTCTAAGATCAGATGACAGGTATGATGAAGTGACCATAGAAACGACTTGATTATTAACTGAATTTATTAAAAGAGACAAATCAACAAATTCTAGTAGGGTTGTGACCTCAGTAAGATTATTCACATGTTCCCTACGACAACTATATACTTATCAGTCTTTTTCACAGCTACACCTTCAATCTATGTAATAGAGAAAGTCCTTTAGGAGTGATTACAGCCATTGCCATGTTTTTTGATGTACACAGTGTTGTTGTAGCCGTGTTGGTCCCAGAATATCAGAAACACAGGTGCTGGAACAATTTGTATAGCGGTGGTGCTGAGAGACATTAAACCAAGCTGTAAACCATGTATATGATGGAAACCACTTCAAGCCGAAGGGTGCTACATCCCCAGTTCCAGCACCTATAGAGACAAGTTGGGTGAGGTAATATATTTGAATGGATCAACTTCTGTTAGTGAAAGAGATAGAGCTCTGTGTAGCTTGAAAACTTCTCTCTTTCACCAACATACGTTGGTACAATAAAAGATATTACCTCACTCACCCTGTCTCGCTCATGTTTTCTGAGACGTATCTTCAAGTCCTTACAGCATAGATTTGTGACAGACGTGAAATTCCATCTGTCATGACTCTCTCACCTGTACTCTGCTCATTAATCTGTCTCCAATTACAGCACCTAACTCTTCAAACCACCAAACTACTTTTAAAGTCACTTTTTAAAAAATCCTCCCACAAACAAAGTTCCCTCAAATACAGAATTTGATATTTTGGTTTTCAGCATTAAATGAATGAAGAGATGAGGTAACAAGGAAACATATTACAAGATGCCATTTTATGATGAATAAAGAAGGGGTGTGTGTGTGTGTGTGTGTGTGTGAGTGAGTGTGAGAGAGAGCGCCACACACACATGGTGGGCAAGGTAATATATTTTACTGGACAAATTTCTGTTACTGAAAAAGAAATTTTGGAGCTATACAGAACTCATACTCAGCTCTGAGAAAGGTTTTATATCTATATTCTTCCCATTTCCCTCCTTCTCCCCCCAACTTAGATATAATATATATGGCCTTTAAACATACTTTATTCATCATAAAATAGCATATTATAAATGCAGAAAAACAATATTAAAAGCAGAAAGGATAAATGTGTTCAGGTCCTCAGTTGCTGCAAAAAGAAATTCCGTGTCTCAGCAGACTCTCCATAGATCAGCAATGACCAGAATACAATCCACAGAGTACTAAAAATGGACCTTCAGTCATATTAATCTTTAACATAGATGTAAATCCCTTGGCTGAAATACTAGCAAGAAAGATGCTTATTAAAGACCATTTGGCTTGCTGATGTTTAAATATTAACCACCACAATAAACAGGCACTGCACATCATAAAAACAATAGATTGCATCAGCATTTAAAATGCCAAATAATTCCAGTGCCAACTACTCATGCTAATGCTAATTTAGCATTACAATGTATGCATTCAGATCAGAAACATGTTGTGTTAAATGACAGTGTACAAACAATTCAACATAAAAAGTGAAACCGCTCAGGGCTTTCACTCATTTCTCAGTGAGAAGTTTCTATAATTACAGGTTCCAATGTTCCTGTAATTTCACCAGTCATGACATCCAAATTTCCTCATTTTTCCTCCCTACAAACTCTTCATTATAACATGAACCTGTGAAGAATATTTACCAAAAAAAAAAAAATCTAACATTGCATGGAAATTGTTAATAAGACATAACAACAAGACCTTTGTTTGCTAAAAGAGGAATTCAGGGTTCTAATGGAAAATAACTAATTCCTCCTCCCATTTATATTTCACAGTACTCCTCATTTTCAGTCAGTTATATTTAGATCTGAAAGTAAAATATAGTAAACGTAATTTAAAACAAGTTAATAGTGAACGGCAACCTCCAAAGCCTATGGACATGCCAATTGCTCAAAAGTGTTACGTTAAAATCTACAGCAGAGAACTCTCTGCAAGATAAGATGCTGCTGGTGGCCTTGCTAAATATATAAGATAGATGAACCTATCTTTTATATATTTTCTGAAGGCCAGTGTTGAGTGACAATAGAAGTATAGTTCAGATCTTGTAAACACATCACAAAAAAAGTTTAGCAGACCTATTTATTAGAGCTGAATGGAAAATGGAAATCCTTTCAAGGGAAAAAATTGTTTTTTTGAAAAAAAAAGTCACCCCAAATTGGGATAATGTCAAAAAACACAAAATATTTTGTGGCAAGTGATTCCAGGAGGAGGGTAGAGGAAAAGGAAATCTGCATTTAGGAGACTAGAAACAGAAATATTTTAATTTCCCTTTTACACAGAAAATTTTTCTATCAGAAAACCATTCAGACAGAAAATTCCCTACAAGCTCTTCTATCCTTTGGGCTAAATTACATCAATCTACTTAAATGGCCTCCAGTATGCAGAATCTGAACACCTCATTCATTTAAAAATGCAAACTATCACTAAAATAACCCAAATCTGCTATTGCCCTTTGCAAGCAGTTTAGATTTTGGGGCCTTGTAAGTTACTTTCCCATTGGAGCAGAACATAAGAACGGACATACTGGGTCAGACCAATGGTCCATCTAGCCCAGTATCCTGTCTTCTGACAGTGGCCAATGCCAGGTGCTTCAGGGGGAATGAACAGAACAGGTAATCATCAAGTGATCCATCCCCTGTCACCCATTCTCAGCTTCTGGCAATCACTGACAAAATCAAGGTATTTTTCAGTTTAACTTGTTTATTTATAGAATGTTCCCAAGTCTTGTTTCTTCAAACAGAGGTGGTCATAAACCACCTTCTTGCAGAAACCTCAGCTAAGGCTCCATTGCTTAATCACCAAAAAGCAGTCATCTCTCATGCTTTGTCTTTTCAGGATTCTCATGCTTGACACGTTCCTCCCCGCCTCCCATCTCAACCCCTGGACTTTATAACTGGGAATCCCTTATTGCAAAACTGCATACACAGTCTCAAAAGGTAGTCTTGTAATACAGCTGCTGGGCAACAAAAAAGAAGCCTAAAAAAGGGGGTGGAGGGAGAAAAGGTTTGACTGCCCATCTAGACAAAGGAGAGCACTTTAACCCACACAATCCCTTTATTGGCTGTGTGTGGCTACTGCATGGCATAACTAACTCTTTCTATGAAAAGTTTCATCCTGAGAGCTCATACACTGAGGAGTCAAAACATTCGGGACATTAGTAGCCTTTGCCATAACACTGCCTCAGTTACACAGGTCCAGCCCCCATTCAGTTCAAAGAGAGTTAAGTCCAAGTAGCTGAAGAAAGAATCAGGTCCTAAGTCTTAAGAAGCCTGGAAACAATTTATTTTTTTACATACAAATTATCTTATTTTTCTCTTTTGCATAATTTTGATACTATTTCTGCACCCTCTGTTACTGACAGAGCTCTGTTCTTAACATAACCACCCTAAAGCATTGATGATTGTGGGTATTTGGAATTAGAAGCAAAAAGAGATGCAGCTGTGCAATAGCAAATACACAAAAAAGAAACCAACCTACTTCCCTAGCAGATACATGGATCCCTGGAGAAACCCTTTTCAACCACATACTTTTTATCAAATGGAGTCTCTTTTTTTCCACCTAATATCACAATGGAGACATACCATTTTAGGAAATAAACCATACCCAGTAGTTCAAAGTAAGACAAGGACTATTATCCTTATCTTTGCTTGGTCTCTATGTATTTGTGGAATAAATGAAAGCACACTTTATCTACTTTAACTAAATAAGGTAATATTCTGCACAATTGGAATTTACCAGTTTGAAGGTAACCAAAATAAATGTAACTACAGACAACTCACAAGACAAAAAGAGAAGTATGCCATATCACCAACAAGTCACTTGTCTTTGTTCCTTTGACTTTCACTTGCTCAAACAAACACACACAAACATAGACACACAAAAACCCAAACGAAGGCAAGGTGAGAAAAGACATAAAGTAAATATTCTGAGTACATCCTGGTTTCAGAAATTTTCTAACAGAAAAAAAGTAGTTTGATTAATTCTCCTTTCATGTAAATTAAAATAATTTCAATCCAATTATTTACTAATAATCTAGAGTGACCCATATAGTGTATTGATCTGACAAATGTGATGTAAGATGTCACAATGAAATTTGACATCTAGTTAGCTACTCTTTATTTATTTTCAGCAAAAGGGCTCTCTCACGCACAGCAATTCTTTTCTGACCTTAACCCACACTGTACAACTGCACTATAAATTGAAGCTGCAACCATGAATCTAAGTTGTATTTGTGCCTTTATAAAGATCTTTTGCACAGTTCTGCTCTGAGTCCTGGTGAGAACTTGCTCAGTGGTGACTGAAAATGGAGGGGATAAAATAAGAGAAAATTGATCAAATATATGTTTTACGCAAAGGTTCAGGTTGGCTCCTATTTTACTGAAAAGTTCACCCAGAAATATGATTCTGTTAGTACTTTGTTAACTGTACTTATAAACTGTGAATTAATTTGGATCTAATTAGTGAGTCATGAATAAGGCTAAGATTCTGTCACAAGTATTTTTAGTAAAAGTCAGGGACAGGTCAGGAGCAATAAACAAAAATTCACTGAAGCTTGCAACCTGTCCCTGACTTTTACTAAAAACACCCTGGGGGTGGGGAGACAAACAGATATTGTCGGGGCCTGCAGCTGCTCCAGCCCCACCCCTGCTCCTGTGGCAGGGGCTGAACACTGCTGCTCCAGCCCCAGGGGGGCTGATCCAATCCTGGCCACTGCTCTGGTAGGCCTGAGGCTGGCTGTGGGTCAGTTGTTCAGCAGCTGTGGGGCTGGCTGCCCTCAACTGTTCTAGCAGCTACCGCTCTTGCAGCCCCACTCCAGAAGAAGTCAAAGAGGTCCCGGAAAGTCCCGGAATCCATGACCTCCATGACAGAATTGTTATCCTTAATCATGAATGGAAATATTTGTATTAAAAAAACATTAGCCATTGCCCATCTGATCAAACTGTACACTTCTCTATTTTGATAAGTGAGCAAATGATATATTTTCAAAAACAAGGAAAGTCTACCCAATCAAACCCAAACACACACTTTTTAATGATTATCTTGAATAACACTGAATTTTCTAAAGCAGACTTATTCTTATGTAGACCCCAACCACCTTTGGTTTTGTTGACGATAGATTGATTTGACTCACAAAGACAATGGACATTGCAAACTGGTTCTAGACTTTTTGCTTCCTTGTGAACAGAACCTTACCTGTTGAAGAGAATACTTGCATGTGTGTATGAACAACAGATAGAAATAGTTTATTCCTTGTAAGATCAGCTACATGGTATGATGATTTTTTTGTTACTGAAAATGTTATATGATGGTGGCATGTAAGGTTTCTTACAGAAAAATTATTCTTCCTCCTGCCTGTGTATAATAATGTATTGTATAGGATAATAAAATCCACACATGAACCTGATTAAGTATCTAATTATTGCCAAATTTTGGGTAAAAATTAAGTAGAGGAAAAAATTCACAAGAGTAGTTCTACCATTATATCCCTGGTTGAAGCAACAGACATCTTGTTATAGTACTTTGCAAGTTCAAAGTATTTTACTAATTAATCATCTCAGCTAGTCTCAGGTAGTCATTGATATAGGTAGAATTAATAGCCAAGAGTTCCTGATTCCTAATCCTATCCTGATTTCTCTAGACCACTGTTTCCCAAACCAGAGGATATTGTGGGATGCAAAGAACTAGCTGGAGAGGTGGGATAGCGAAGGGAGAGCAGAAATATACATCTCAATTGCTTCTCAAAGCTAGATTTTCTTTTTTCTTTTTTAAATAAAGTCTGTAGCTCTTGTTGTTGTGAAGAAAACCTTCAGCACCCAAAACGCAGAGGCAGCACAATTTTTCTTTAAATTGGAAAAATTAAACAGGGTGAGAACAGTGGGAGCTGCATAGGCAGAGGATGAATGTGGTGGGGGAAATGGTTGAAAAACTGGTGACACAATAATTCTCATTCTTCTCCTGAAAAGAAGAAAGATAACTAACACACATCAAAAATGGGCCAGAGGATCTTAATTTCTTGTAAATCAGGAGAAGCTCCATTGAATTACACTGATGCAGATATAGCCAAGTGAGAAATCTTGATGTATTTATATTAAAAATGTATATTCCCTAAAGCTATGTCCTTGTCCATGGCATCACCCCATGACTATTTCAGAGATATCTTACCGGTGCCTAACTTTGCATCTGTATTACCTCAGGAAGCCCCCAAAAATGTTCTGGGGGAACCACTGTCTGAAAGGGTGGAGCATAGGGTTGCCAGGTGTCCAGTTAGAACTGCTGACCAGACACTAAAAGCCCGGTTACATGCAATAATCAGCCTCCGCCTCTGAGGGTGAGAAGAGCAGCAGCTGCTGCTGATTGAGGCTGGAGGAGCTTACTCTCTGCTCAGTGGCTGACAGAGAGAACTTGGCTCCAGCCTCTCTAGCAAAGAGGCAGGTACCGGCACAAGCAACCTGGGGAGAGGAATCCTGTCCAGGCACCCCTCCGGCCCAACTGCTCCCCCTCTCATTCTGGGGACCGACCACCCACCTGCCCCACTGTGCCCTGACCCCTCGCTCCGGGGACCAACCCCTGCTGTGCCCTGACTGCCCCCATCCTGCCTCCCCCATCCCACTGTGTCCCGATTGCGCTGACCCCGATCCCTCGCTTTGGGGATTGACCCCTGCTGTGCCCCAATTGCCCTTCACTCTGTGAACAGATCCCCCTCTGCCCTGTTATGCCCCAATTTCCCTGACCTCTTGCTCTGGGGACCGACCCCCAATTTCCACTGGGCCCTCGGTCTAGGAACTGATTCCCCTGTGCACCCCGCCATGCCCCTATTGCCCCTGTTCTTTGCTCCAGGGACCAAGACCCCCACCATGCTGTGTCCCGACTGACTCCTCCCCAGATCCTCACTCAAGGGACTGACCACCTGTGCACCTCCCTGTGCCGATTGCCCCCGCCCCGGCTCCTCACTCTGGGGACCGGCCCCTTTTCTGTCCCACTGTGACCTGATTGCCCCCACCCCTTCCTCCTGGGACTGACACCCCCATTCCATACTGCCATGCCCCAATTGCCCTGGCCCCTCACTCAGGGAACCAACCCCCACTCCTCTGCTCTGCCATGCCCCCATTGGGCAGGCAGGCAGGCTCCACATCAGCTCCTCCCAGCCCGGCTCTGCAAGCGGCAGGTGAGTTTCAAGGTGGGCGGGGGGAGTGAGCGACAGAGGGAGGGGGGAAAGGTGCGACTGTGGGGGTGGGGTCTGGGGGAAGACGTGGTGTCGGGTATGGGGGAGGGCCTCAGGGGAAGGGGCAGGGCAGTGGAGGCCAGTTTTCAGCAATTAGAAAGTTGGCAACCTTAGGGAGCAGTATGGCTCCAGAGGACACCACAGATGATGTAGAGCAGGATTAGAGAGCAAAACAGAGGCACTGGGCTTCTGCTGATACTCCAGGATGTGCTGGATTTCCACAGGTTCAGAGAGCCAAACCCCCTACCTGCTCTGCTGGGAGGCAAATCTTGACTCAGAACAATTCAAAGGAATCTTTGTGGGTTGAGAAGCAGAGTTTCCAGTGAAGTTCGTTTTTTGTTTACCATTGGGGAGGAATTGGATGACACGGCCCTTAGTCACCTACCAGGATTTTGGCATATTCTCATTTCAGTGAGAAATGGAATTACAGTCTGTTTCCTGGAAATTCCATAGCTGGGAAGTTACTTTACAAAGCAAGAATTCATATTTATATAGCGGTTTACCTGGACATTATATTTTTGATTAATATTGAGTTTATGACACTTCTTGCTTAGTTTCAGAGGCTATTAAAGGAAACTATCTTTTTCATTTTGGATGAAATATACTTAGAATCATTGCTTAGTTTCAGAGGCTATTAAAGGGACTTTGTCAACCAATATCTTTTTCATTTTGGATGAAATATAACCCCCTTTCAGGTAGTTAAAAGCCTACTCATATAAATCTTAAGTCCTGTGCTCCAGAGGTTAAAAATAAATCTCTTGATGTCAGTGTGAGTTTTGAATGTAGAGATTTGGACCGCCACAGCTTAGGACTGGATGAAGGTAGCATCAACTGGCCAATTTTGTTTTGGGATAAAATGAGATCCTCTATAAATGTTTGTGTATACAGACACAGAATCAAGGAGACCCAAACGCCATAGTATGGTTACATGCAGAGGTTGTAACTGTATTAAAACCCTTAACCAATGGGAACCATTCCCTTCAACTACCATGTACAGCTGTTACAGTGTGGATTTATTCTGGGCAACAATGACCTTGCATTCCACAAACCTGAGGGTGGGTATAAGGACACTGCCTATTCTGCACCCTCAGGCCTGCATAGGGATCTTGGCTGGAAGCCAGAGACCCAACTTGTTGCCTTCACGCTTAAGGTAGGAGAGATGAGATGACGGGAGCTCTAAACCTGAGAACTGGAGGCCAACCCCTCACATGCAATGTCATGCTAAAGGCCCATATCCAAACAGGCCCATTCATGACCTAGCTTTTAATTTTTAATACATCATTTTTAATACACCAACCACAACAAAACTGCAATAAGTGTAATTTAAATCCCCAAACCAGACCTCTGGAAGTCAGATGGAAAGAGGAAAACAATCACACAGCTTGTTGTCACATGGAAAAAAATCCCTTCCAGACCCCAGACAAAATTTGATCATCAGCCTAGGCCCCCCAGCATCAGAAGACATCCAGCTCACTAGGCAAGAGTGGGGCTGGAATAGAGCCCCAAACGGCTACTCACCAGTAGCAAAGTGAAGCAGCCCACAAACCTGGCACGAGAGAGCCAATCACTTGGCCCATCATGCCCCCTCCCCCACTTTTGTCCAATGACAGCAGGAGTGGACAGGGTGGAATCCAGTTACGGCTGCCATGTGAGACAGCACAAGGAATTGCCATGGGTGATTGTAGAAGGCAATCTCCATAGAATCATCTCCACATGTTAGAATGTATCTGTCTTTCAGACACAGCCCCTTTATTCTATGCATCCTGTTTTAAGGATCTCAGCATGTACATATCCCATACTCTTATAAAACTTTTTTGTAGAAAATTCAGCTGCCAAACGGCTGTATTCGGCACTTGTATAGAGATTTGTATTTCCAAAGTGATGTACAGACATTAATTAAATACCACATCATCTCAGAGATGACCAAATACCATCCCCATTTTACAGATGGGGAAGTGCACAGGGTGTATAAGTGACTTGACCAAGACTACACAGTCATTCAGTAGTAAAGCTAGGATTTTAACTCTGATGCTCCTGGCTCCCAATTCTATGCTTAATTCACTGGACCTTTCCAATTACATTCACGTTTCTCTTACAGTCTCCACACATCTATTTTCAGCTCCACCATATAACGTAGTATTAGAGGCAGTTGCCTTAGGTTATTCAATAAGGTGAACAATGAAAAGTCATTCCAAAATTTCAAGCATAGACATTTATAGATTTCTGCCTAAGGTAATAAGCAGATTTGTGCTATTAAAATGAAACCTGCAATCCAAATGAGCAGGCTCATTTATTAGGCTAATGGAACAATCCTGAATTCTAATTCAGTTGATTTACAGGTTTTTTTTAAATCTGCGTGATAGTGAGCGATTACTGCTGCGGAACAGAGGGACGGATCTCTCTTTTTTCCCCTCCATTTCCCATTTTTAGTCAAGACCATGATTATTTCTAACCTCTTTGCCCTGTTTTCACTTAACAAATTAATTTGTTAATTAGAGGCTGAGACATGAGAACTAAAATGCATCAAGTGCTATAAAATCTGACCTCTTCAATAGTAAGTTTGTAAAAGAGAGATGAATCTTCTTTTTCTCCTGGCAAATCTGCCTTATAAATTGTCACATCTCAGCAAAGTGAGAATGGAATTAGTTTACTTTCTTGTCATTTGTACTTCTGGATAATTAAGTAGGTTCAAAAGTCAGTGGTTTGAAAGTGGCATATAATTTCACTGGTGGAAGTTGTCACTAATTTTATTCTTATTTTGGGATCGGTTTTGAAATGTACTGGTGGATTTTCATATATTTCACAAAAAAAGGAAGACAATGACAACTTCTCCAGTGTGGCTTAAAGTACATGAAATTGGCTTCCATCAGCATGGTTCGCTTGCTGTTGTGTGAGAAACTTTCTGGCATTTAAGAAAAATATGTGCAAATTGAAGAGTCTGGAAAAAAGAAAGACAATTTTCTTGAATTAACAAAATCAGGCCAACTTATTAATACAGAAGTTAAAAGGGTTTTGAGAACTATGGAGACTACAGTTAAACCTGTCCTAAGAGAGTTGTAAGTTACAAAATCTGAATTTACAAAGCAAATAACACAAACACTCACTCTAGAAAAAATTATGACTAAAACTAACATGCTCCATAAAATAAAATTTTGAATATCCGAATCAGTTATCACGGAAATGATAAAGATGTTTTTATTTCATTTAAAGATAGTTTGAAAGAAAACAAGAGGGACAAATTCTGTCAGATACGCCAGTGTAAATCTAGAATAACTTCAACAATTTGAGGAATTAAAAAAAAAAAAAGACGTCAAAAGATAGCTTGTCTACAAATGTTTGAAGAGCGTAAACACCAAGAAGGGAGAGGAAACCATTAGCAAATACAGGTATAGCTAGAAGCAGAACATAATTTGTAATGAAAGAGGTGCCAGGGCTCAAGAAATTCTTTTTTTACATTCATAACTGATGCAGCAAGCCCAGAGGTGTTGGGGCTATGAACTGTCAAGTCTAGACGTGCCGGGGCTGAACGCTGGCAAGCCCTAGCACAAATTAAGCACTGACTAGAAGTAATGGATTGAAACTAAGAAAGGGAAAAATTATACTGAATATCAAGTATAACTTCCTAAGACTGAAATCCTTTAGCCCATGTAATAATCTCCCAAGAAAAGTTGCAGAAGTGTCATCAATTAGCATATTTAAAACCAGACTGGACAAAACAAATAGCGTAATACTGCATTATCAAGGAATCAGGAGGCTGGCAGGGTTTTTTAAAGCTATTTACAATATAGGATAATGAAATATAAAAGTGGAAACAACACAGTCAAAATGAAGTGTTGTGATAATTTCCCACTGAAAATTTTGACTAAATAAGTATATTCTCATAGAACATTTTTAATTAGTCAAATCAGCATTTTCTGATGAAAAACTGTTCCATTGGAAAGTTCTAGTTACTATCTAATTAGACCTCCTTCAGATGTAAAAGGGGTCAAATTTCTACCATAAGATGGTGTCAACAGAATAGTTCAGATGTTCATTTACAATGAAAAATGCTAACAACACACTTGCCCTGAAACACAAAATAACTGAAAGGAAACATATTTGTTAAGCAAATTATTTAACTAGAAAACTAAACATCCAATTTTAACCTCTCATTTCTAACTAGACACACAAGCTGTAAATTACGAAATGAGTAGCAATATTAGTACAATTCAAATTCAATCATCTGTTCTTTATTTATACTGTGGAAGCCTTACAGAGGTAAGCAACATCACTTCAAGTTTTAGGAGGTAAATTATTTCCTTTTCTGACATCTTTCTGAACCGGCATATATGGTGGGCTGCTCTCATTTGCCCCTATCTGTTCTGAAATTAATGAAGATTTAGAGAGAAATAAGGAGTTGTCATATATAGCTCATTCTAGCTGACCTCAAGAGAAGCGTATCTGACAACAGAAAACACCAAAGGGAATATAGCACAATGATTTAAGAGAAAACTATCTCCATGGCATTTGATCACCTTAGAAGAAAACAGACACAGATAATTTGTTGTAAACTGGATCTCTGTAGCCTTTGTTAATGGCAGAGAAGAATGTTTGGCATTAACTATTAGGATTTGTGTCTCACTGATGTTTTGGGAAAGATAAGACGGTGTGAGATAGGCTTGCACTTAGACTTGAAGACAGATTTGTGACCATTCTTATCTCGTAAGGAAGTTTCATAGGCACAGGTCAATCACAGAAGAGCTGTCTTCATGTCAGCTTTTATGAAATGTACCTTTGTTGTAGACAACTCAACTGTCCCTGGTTATAAAGAGAGAAGTGGTCTTTTAGGTAGTTTGGACTCCCTCGGTTCAGTGCTGTGAAGATTATTACCATGCCCATGAACTCAAGTTTGTATTAATTTGGTATTGGAACAAGGGGAAGAGAGAGCCCCAGTATCTGGGCTGCTTAGTAAATGGGCTGCTGCAGCAATTAGGAGCATTTTGAGTGGTTACATTTTCTTTCCTAGTATAGGGTGTCACATGTAGGCCAGAGTAAATCAAAAGAGGAATGATTGCTGGTACAGTGTTATTGAGGACTTCAGTAATGTATCAGTTGTCACTATGCCATCAGGTGATAAATTTAATTTTCCTGAATAGTGAGAGTGGCCATAATCCCCTGGTTTATCTTTTGAAAATGATCGTGGAGCAATATCGTGTCCTTCTAGCTACAAAAACATGTCTGCTGACAACAGAAAGGAAAATCTCCTGTCAGGTATTTGAGACTTATTCTGTATAGATTAAATAACAAAGGCTCCAAGAAAACTTGAGGGAAAGATGGGGAAAGAGAAAGGCAGCCAGAAAGAGAGAAGGAAAGAGATTAAGAAAGACAGATTTGAATAGTACACAGGGAAAAAATAGAGCACCTGTTCTAAGGGAAAGCAGAGAACTGCAGGGGTGAAATCCTGATACATTGAAGTTGATGTGAGTTTTGCCACTGGCTCAGTGGAATCAGAATTTCATCCCAGAAGTTTCTATTTCTAGTTCAGGTAAAAAGTTATCTTAATGATACTTTATAAAAGCTATTCAGAATTCATTTTAGTAGAAAAGTTGTTACTCAAATTCAGCTACACTAAGTGATACTTTCAATCTTATTGTGTTTAATTTTATCATTAACCTGAGGTGTTGTATTTTAGAAACAAATTATACATGCATTACAGGAATACTTCAGATTCACTTTTTTTACATTATTTCAAATCAACTGCAAACTTGAACTTAAGAGAAAATCCGCAGATTCTGTAATATCACAGTTATGACTATACTTTGTTGTGTAATAATTCATAGGGAATTGTGTGGGATGACATCATGAGTGTCTTTTCCTCAGTGAAGAACATATGGCTTCATAAACTACAGATACATACAGAAAACT
The DNA here is from genome assembly GCF_026122565.2 of Emydura macquarii macquarii. Lineage (NCBI taxonomy): Eukaryota > Metazoa > Chordata > Testudines > Chelidae > Emydura > Emydura macquarii. The sequence goes on along the minus strand of NW_027132559.1, from coordinate 38,460,383 downwards.
AGATATTCACTTGCCTATTAAGAATCCTGAATCTGTACATAATGTTCTATAAATGTTCTGTGTGCAATGTCATATTACTCATGATTTTTAAGTCAGAACCAATTAGGATTTATAACTAAATACCAGTAGAATGATAAAGCCATGCATAAAATAATTTTAAATTTACAGTTTTGCATAAATCTGAAGTATATAGGTTTGTAAAAATATGTTCCTCCATTGTAAACTCAGCAAGAGTTTGTAACATAGGTTCTAGAATCTTTCAGACATGAGCTTGCTCACTTATTCACAAATCTCAGAGATTAATAGCAATATACTATTTCTGTAACATTTCAAGCTTCCTCAAGCAGTACTCCACTTTACCCCACTGTAAATATTGAAATATAGTTGCTTTATATGACTTTCCTCTCTCTCCAAATTAAAAAGCTTCCCTTTCCCCATCCTCCTACATACACCTAAAGGGGGTACTTGGCTTTCATTAGGTTGGGGTCCAAAATCCCAACTGTATTCCTATAGCCTTACTTAACAGTAAGAAAATTCTCAGGGTTCCCTTAAAATGGCTCATTCACTTTGGGCCTCATTCTCCACTAGTTGGCACCTTTTGTAATAATTTACACTTTTATAAAGAGGCTGTAAAATGTGATAAAAATCATATTGATATCATGTTGTACCCACTTTGTACTGGTGTATGACTACACAAAATGAAAGGGAGTGGAAAGGTAGTCCCTTTAATGTCTTACAACTAGAAACAGAGGTTACTTGTTCAATTTCCTAGTTACTAATGGATCAATAACATAATGACTAAGATTAAATGCTGCAACTTTTCAAAATCATTTGTGAAACTAACAGTTTAGCCAAGAATTTTGCATGCTATAATTAAGCTTGGAAGGATTGGATTTTTATTGGCAAATATTGGTAAAAGTTGATTTCCCTGTGTACCCACAAACTGATGGAAAAATATTTCCATTGATAATCAAAATTTACAGATAGACAATAAGAAAAATGCTGCTTTAGAGTTTGATGTAAGAACATTTATTTTGTCTGTTTTGACATCAAATGTAATATCTGATGTTATTAACTGACTCCCTCTCCCCAATTTCTAGCAACTATGAAAATTTAAATAGATAAAAATAGAAAGTGCTTAAAAATAAACATCTGATATCTGTCAAAATTACAAAAAATAGAAATCTGTCTTATCTGTCTTCCTGTAACGCTTGAATAAATTATAAGTCACAAAAAATAAAGAACTCTACATAGAATTAAGAAAAATTAAAAACAATGCATTTTAAATAACCAAATTAATTCCCTGAGATTGTTGAAGTATCCAGAGTACAATAAATGTAGCTTTCAGACTTCAGAAGAATAGTACACTTAAGTAACCTGAGTAATTAAAAGACAAGCATCTGCTCTGCCACTTGTAATGCAGAACTTTATTTGGATGTGTTGTAGGATAGCTTTTTTTATTAAGGGATTTTGGTTTTATTATCTTCCTCTAAAACTTATTAGGTCCTGATCCTGATCCTGCAGTGAGTTCTGTGGGTGTACAGGCGTCCCTCCATGCTGAATACAATGTAGCATCAAGAGCTTGCATCAAGAGTCTGCAAAATATGAAGACTTCTTATCCCATAAAATTAGCAGATGACAGAGGAGAGACTCTCTTCATTTTTGTCCCCATTTCCTCTTACATCGTCTTTATTTAGATTTTATTTCACACAAAGATTTAGACAGAGAGGGTGCCAAATCTCATTCCATTTTTAAAATAAACCATTGAGAAGGTAGATTTTGGAATTAAACTGAAATGTTTTGAAGTTTTCCACAAAACTGTCTTCTAGTGTTTCCACACATGTACAACCAAATTCAGACCAGCTGGTAGTGGGTGATGCTACTTTGAAATCAGTGGAGTTGTATTGAGTCATGCTATGGGCCAAATCCTACTCCACTTATTCATGTGTACAGTCCTGTTGAGAACAATCCTGAATTTGGTCCATAATATTCAAAGGATTCAAATCTATATTTATAGTTGTACTAACACATACTACAATACCACAAAAATAAAGGCAATTTAATTTTAATCTACCAATTTGTACCTAACTAGTTCAATATGTACCTAACTAGTTCAATATGCAAAATCTAATTTTTGTAACTGCTAGACCAAGGAAGAACTATGAATAAAATTACAGTAATTTATTCAAGTACAAAAACAAAACAGCATTGATCAGAAATTCAAAGCTGTATATAAACTTTTGAAAGATTTTAATCCAATAAAAGCACATTTAATTCACATCTTACCACTTCATAATCTTCACTGCCATAAAGATACATATCTGCCCCTTCAGAATCTTACATGTCCATAAATCCTAAAGTAAGAGTGAAGCGTATCCTTAACGTCTGTGTCTAAGCAATACAGCTTCTACAGCTGGAATAGAGTTCCAGTACTTGTTTCCCACGCTCAAAATGCTCTTTAAGTATTGTTCTCAGCGTCAAAAACAAAACCTCTTGCTGTAAGCAGTTAAGGAAATGATGGTCTGGCAAGCTACACCAGTCAAAAAATTCCACAAAGAAAAGCAGCAGCAGCAGCTAGGATGTGTTATGTTAATCCATTACTATAAACAGAGCAATGCTGTTCATGCAGGGGTGGGCTAGGGTATTCATTTAGGGTTCTGTTCTTAATCACATGTTGCTGGGCTTGTACTGATTGGTTGCAAAAGGAGCCAGTGTAGTGAAAATTAAGTAGAACTCTAGTGACGTAGTGTGATGAGAGAGCTCAGTAATATCATGAAGTACCATTTCCTATTTCTTTTATTATGAACAGACACTCAGTTGGTTTGTTTGCAATAAGCATGTATAGACTCTGGGAGCAAAAACTGGACTCCGATGAAGTACTCAAAATATTACTGAGAAGAAACAATTTAACTTCAAGGAATCAAGAAAAGTAGACACTTTTCAATTTGCAAACTAACCACGCTAGCCAAAATTCAGCCCTTCGGTGACTTCAAGGGACCTACACCGATGTATATGAAAGTCAAATTCCCCCCCCCTCCCCCCAGCACTGTTTCTTCCTTACTAGGGTGCTCTTTATTACTTACATTCAAAGCTCATGACTCAAATATAGGTTGATTCTACAGTGTTCTGCTACTGCAAGACAAACAGTGTGACTTATCTTTATTAAAGTGCCATCACATTACAACAGATAATCGCACCTACTGCTTCAACATCAAGGGAAAGTGTTCCAATTTACAGTATTGGGATTGGTCTAAAGCGAATGTCATGCATTCGCTTCTTACTCAGACAAACTTTCATCAAAGTCAGAGTTTTTCTGAGTAAGAACTGAGCAAGAAAATGAATATGGACTTGAGAGTTTGGCCCACTGAAATCATCCTATAGCTAATATTAAAAAAAAAGGGCAGGGGATTATATTTTTTAAAGTCTTATTAAATATCCTTTACAAGTGTACAAAAGATTAAAAAGGCTACTTACTGGTAACTCTTGTGCTTTAGAATCATCTCTGTGCTTTCACACTTGTGGGATATGGCACCCCCTAGTGTCAAGACACAGAACCCTTACCAAAGGTTGGAGTTTCACAAATGTGATCTAGTGATGTCAATATTGGGCTGACGTATGAGTAAATATAAAGGATTGCAACCCCTACCCACCCAAGGAAAAGAGCACTAAGAACCTCATGCCCTCTGTTTGAAAGATCTTAGCCTCCTGTTTAGATTAGTTTGCTTTATCAGCCCATGCCATATTCCACTAGTGGAATACACAGAGGGCCTTGAAGGATACTTATGTAGTGAATGGGTAACCTTTGAAAAAGGAAATCCTTGTTAAAGCATATATCAAATATTAGGTCTTATCTTTTTTATTTAGTGGCTTTGTCAACTTTCATATCCTCTTCAATCTGAAAGGGAGAAGGCACTTTTTTTCCATGGATGTCTCAATTAGTGTGGATCAGTGAAGCCACGGCTTGTAAATATTCTCTGAAAATTCTTACTGTAGTAGCTGTATTTTATTTAATTCCACTTTTGTAGATATATACTCAACATTTACTAATATACTTTCCTTACATTAGTTAGCAGGACAACCTATTCTCTGATGTGCCTGCTCTCTTTCCAGACTCCGAACAGGCTATTTATGCATCATATGGGCATGGTGGACCAAACCTTGGTATCTTAGAAGCAATATGTCTCCCCAGTTTATAATATAGCCTATTTTTGATTGAGTCAGGTCACTGGAGTAGAGGACATTTTTTTGAAAATAAAAGTGTGAATCCCAATGAATGATTGTATATGTCTAGCATGTCCCATAAGGGATTTTATAAAGAAAACATAGCGAAGTTTCTCCTGAATCTCTAGGCAGTTGACTAATATAGAATGTAATGTGGCAACTCACTGATATTCTCTTGTAATCTGTGTTATCCCATTCCACTTCTATTGTGATATGAAATCAATGCAAACTAAAACAGCTCAGCTGCTTCTCTCCTCTTGCCCGTCTTTCTTTCTTTCTGAGATACGATTCAACACAACCCAACAAAGACAGACAAGGCCATTGGACTTAAAATACTCTGCTGACTGGCAGGGTCAATGACACTGTGACTTAAAACATAGGATACATAGTGTGATTGTGATGCCACAGCATATTTAGGGCATAAAGAACCCATATTGAAACTTCTGAACATATTCCTGAAAAATATTGTTCAGGTAGCATTGTATATACTTTGTGTCTGAAAAGATGAACTGTTCTTTGCTCTTTTCACAGCTAAGTTGGGAGCACTGCCTATAAAGGTTGTCTGACACTTCCCATTATAAAACCCTGTTTTCAGTTGCTTATAACTGTCAAATTTTAACCATCTGGGCTGAAATTTTCCATGCTGGGTGTCTGCCTCAAACTGATTTGTTTGTAAATTTTAGCTGAAACAGTACAATATTCATGAGAACAAGATGGGCAAAATGACACATCTTCCCCTATGTTAAAAGAATTGTGGTGACCTTTTCTTTGAATAGCTCTAGCACTCCCGTGCTTTGGAGCAAAGGGGTTTAAAGTTTCATAGGGGAAAAGCTGCTCAAATTTGTCCAAGTTATAAGCCTTTCTGGTTGGAGGTTGGGGGGGCGGAAGGGGAGATAGGGAAGGAGAAAAATCACAGTTCATGTAAGTCATACACACAAGAAATGCTATGATCTTACATTGATAACTGAAGCTTTCACAGTGGTTGAACTTTCTGGACACACCTCCACTGTGCTCCTCAGAGGTGGCAATTTCTAGACATTCCCTATCCTTGATGGTTGGGTGTGTTTTGGTATAGGGACATACAATTTCATTTCAGCCCCATTTAAAATGGTTCAAAGTACTAGGAATATGGGGTTACAGAAAGTCAGGTGCAGTTTGTTGTTTTACTCTGTGCTAAACCAGGCCTGGGACTCTTAAGGAGAAGAAAAACTTAAGCCATGTGGCTATGGAATCTAATTGTCCAGCCATGTTAAACTGCGTCTGAGACATTTTCAGTGGAGTCCTGTTTCAAGCAGACCCCCGAGTCTCTCTTCACAGTGAATTGCAGGTGTTTGTTCTATCTTAAGTAATAAAGAATCCTGTGCCTTCAAAGGACAGACCCTCAGCTTGAAAAATGTGTCACATTCATACATGTTCAGTAGAGCCCTACTAGAGCTGAACCTCAGAAGAGTCCATCCTCACTGAGCATGCTTGAGCCTCTTCCAGCTTCTTGTGCTGACCAGACTTCACATGCACCATCCACACTGAGCAACTCAGCATGTCCAGCCCATGGCTATAGGGGCAAAACCAAATTTTCCTGGTGATAGCTGCTCCCAGCAGCTCTGGGTGGGTTGGGGCTGGGTACTCTCAAAGACCTTCCGGCTAAAGCTCAGGCAGCATGAAGAAAGCACTCTGATTTGAATGCAGAGAGGACCAAAGCCATGCTGGAGAGAGGGAAAGGGACAAGGAGGCTGATGAAACTGGGACCAAAGAGAGATGAGGAGGTGGAGAAACTGGGATGGGCAGCCTGGGCCGACAGGACTGGATGCTGGTGAGGGAAACATATTTGGGAGACTGGAAGCCCATTTGCTTGGGGAAAAAAGGAAAGACACTGAGATCAGACAAGGAGCTGGGAGGAGAAGAAGAAGATAGGGACTGCCTGCACAAGGAGATTGGAAAAACTAATGTGGAGGGGAATGAGACAGAGGAGACAGCTCTGACAAGGAGCTGGTTTGTAAGGGGAAAACTGAGACTGGCTGGACAAAGATAATGGGTCTGGGAGAAAGAGCCAGGGTGGGGTGTGGAGGAGCAGGACTAGAACAAGGGTAGATTGGAAGGGATAGGGCATAAGGGATTAAGAATGAAACCTGGGGTCCTGGGAGAAAAAACAATATGTGATCATGTCATTAAAACCAGTATTATAACACTTATTCACACAGGGTCCAAAATGACAGCTGCATAGGAAACCATAATTCTGGCATTTCCTAATTTCTGAGTGCTTGTCTTTGCAACCTTAATGTTCTTTTAATGTAGATTGTTTGTGTGCATGTGTGTGCGCCAATGCACACACGACCTCAGTTTTCTGTTTTTAGGAAAATACCTATTCATTGGCTTGACAGTGACCAAGAGTGGTGTCTGAAGCCTGAAATCATGGGTTAATTGGAAAATACAAAATTAAACACCCTGTTTCCTTTTTATATAATATACAACTATTTCTGTCAGTTTGGATTTATCAGTAGAACCCTTATATTGCAATAACTTCATTAAAGGTTAGTTGCTAATGGTGCTTCTAGAGAACAAAAATCCACGCACAGTTGAAGAACACTCCCCACCTCCATATGTGCACACATACATACACTACCTTTGTCTCCTCTCTATGTTCCTGTAGATTTTGTTCCCTTCATAACACAAAAAATGTGAAATGCTATTAAAAAATATTTGGCTCAAAACCCAGGCTGTCATTTTTTTAGGTTGTGCCATATGTACTGATCTCCATTCCCTGCCTCTCTGCAAATACTACTCAGGCTGACTTTCCAAATTATCTAATAATGTAGCTGGATTAGCAAAGGGTCTGGTATTTAAGCCCTGGCCAATGTCTATGTAGCATGGCTGTGAATTGCCTACACTATAAATAACTTTGTATATCATAATACTGCAACATAGTGCCTTTGGGAAAAACAAACAGAAAAATCGCTGACATGGTTGTCAAGGTTAATAGACTAAACAGTCGCTGTTCAATAAACATGAAGAGCTCAACTTGCATTCAAGAGCACATGCTATTTTTTTCTTTCAGGAACACGAATGGAAAGCAATTGAAGCTCTAGTACCTAAACCAGATTCAAGTTAGTGAAGAATGTCAACAGTTCGTAACTCTCACTTATGTAGTTAGCAACAAGATTTGTTTACTGTAAACATCTGTCTTTTACTTTTCCTAAGAACAGAACTTCAGCAATGTTATTTACAAGTTGACGACTTTTCATTTACCTAAGGTAGAGAACTCATCCCGCCCCAAAATGGGAATCCAAGGATCCCAAGATTTTCCTCTTGGATAACCTCCCTCTCCCAGTCAACCACCTCCAAACAACTCACCAGCCACTGTTACTAAAGTAACACTGAAAAAACACTGTTACTCTGGAGTTTCTCCCTATTATTTGGAAAGAGAAAATTGATTGCAAGTACATTTTATTTTTTAAATGTAAATCCCTGGCTAAATAAATCAGAACAAATATCAGGGCTCAAGAACTTTTTTCTCTGAAACTTACCTGGACTCTCTATTCAATATCACTTTCACTACTATAGCAACTGCAGCCATGGCACCTGCAAAAACCACTGAAATCCTTATGAGATTGTATTACGTGAAGAAATAAAGGAAACTTCTACATGAGAGAACAAAAAAAAAAAAAAGAACTTTAAGACTACTTTTCATTCTTTTTATGAACAAATTCCTATGCATGTGAGATTAAAATATATCTAGGCTTGCCATACAAGTCTATACGAACAAAATATACTGCATGAAACTATACTGCATGAAAAATCTAAACTTGATTCAGAATCATACTATATATAAATATTTTTCTTTGTTACTAACTCTATATCAACTGAGGCTACATATACACTACAGGCTGGGGTGTGATTCCCAGCTTGCTAAAAGCAGTGTAATCATGGTAGAACAGGCAGCAGCAGCAGCAGCAGCACGCTGCCCTGAATATGTACGCACAGGGTTCAGGTGAATTTGTACTTGGGGCGGCTAAGTCCATACCACCTCCTGTGCTACCACTGCTATGCTACTATTTTTAGTGTGCTAGATTGATAAGAGCTAGGGTGAATGTCTTTGCAAGCTAGGAGTTACACTGCTAGCTCACAGCATAGATGTAGCCTGAGTGTGATATGGTGCATGGTGACTTTCCTACAGCAGTTTTTATAGTAAAACAGGCCCTGACAATTGTGGTTCACTTGTCGTCTTTTGCTCCACTACAACATCACCCTCCCCCCCCCCCCCCCACACACGACTTTTGTTCTTTTCTGAGTTATTTTTCTATCATTCAAGACACTCTGCCTTCCACTCCTCAGCAAACCCAGACAGCATGTCAAGAGGTGCAGATCAGAGTCTAACTGCAGCCCCACATCATAGCAGTCCTCTATAGTGACCATGTTGTATATCATTTGCACTTACAGCCTTCTTTCCCCTTCACCATAGCTGCTGCTGAGTGTTGTTTCAGAAAAAAATTGAACTAGGCAGTGCTTTTAAGGCACAACCCCATGGTATGGCATGCAGAGAGCATTGTCCCAGAGGGGCTCATAGATGTATTCTCCACTGATCTCAAGCACTCTTTATGGTCCCTTAGCACTGAGATTATATGTGGTTTTATGTACAAAGACCATCATCTGCAATACAAGTCCTCACCTAATTTGGCTAGTTTGTAAATTTATTTTAGGAATGGTATATGCCTCAAAGATGGCTGCTGAGATTGATGAGAATTACTGTAATTCGAGATGTATTAATTTATTAGATATAAAATTCTTGAACAATTGAACACAACTTAAATTAAAAATACTATTTAAACTTTATTTTTAAACATTGAATATGCTTATCATTCTCAGATTGGTTTTTTTTTTTTTTTGTTATTATGGTAACCATTCTCCAACACAATCCAACCTGCCTGCAGTTTTCTATTTCAGGATACCTCAGTGATAAGGTTAACTGCAGAAGCTTCGCAGCTTAAAAATATACATATACTGGGCACACATGTTATCTTGTAGTACAGGAGGTGATAACATGATGGTGTTTTCGCAATATCATGGGAAGTAACATAGTATAAGTGGCTGCCATTCTCCTTACAGCAAGATGCTAATACATTCAATCCAAAGATAATACATGTCACAAACAGAGATTTGACAGCTTCTGCAAGGATGTGGGGCCTAACTGCCTGTTCTACTGTGGCCACTTTGCACCACTGTGACAGCATAAAGGGGCTATAAATATGGCAGATCTGGGTGCAGGGGATTATCCCCATATTGAATTTGTGCTATAAAACTACTGTAGCAACTCTATGTCACACCCCAGCAGGATGTGGCGATAGAGAAAGGAGTGAGTGCAGAGTGCCAATGTGTTCCTGCTATTCTAAACCGCTGACACTGGCCCTTGTGACATAGGCAACTGAGTGTAAACTGGAACACCCCCAAGGCCTTTTCTCATGGCCCAAAACACAGGAGGTGCAAGAGTGCCACCACACCATTCCTAAACCAATGAAAATTAACACCAGGAAGATTTGTAGAGACTGTCTTTGTAAACACAGTCATCATTTTGCATCCAAGCTAAAGGTTATCTTATAAGAAGTGCATGTACTTTTGAACCCAGAAACTGCAATACTGGAGCCAATCTTTGCAAATACCACCAAGCTCTTCAAATTAAAAAGTCATCTGGGAAAAAATAGTCTGTGCCAGGATACTACAATTTCTTAGGGAATTAAAACTTCTTACTGAAAGCCCATTGGTTTGATCCTTTTGCATTAACCCATTGTGACTGACCTGCTGTATTGTATAAGCTTGCAACACAGTCTCAGTGAAGTTTAGTCAACTGTTTATAATCACATCCACCCACCTAGCCATGAAAATTCCCAAATGTTGAGAGTAATGGATTGTGATGGGGATCCCTAGCTCCCAATTTCCTTGAGTGAAATGCTCCAGATAAATTGTGGGAAGTCCTTGGAAGTGCAGCAGTGAACACCAGTCAATGTGAGTAAGCAAGTTTTCTGTTCTTACTCCATTTGTTATGGAGCTCACTTGAGTTTTCAGATAACCTAGTTTCTTTGAAGACTTCCAGCAAGCTCCATATTGTGGCGACAGTATAATATCTAGTGACTGGCACTCGCCCCCGCTCACTCCCTCTTGCTCGGCAATTATAGTAGACCTGAGACCTGACCTTATCGGGACCTTTACTGACACACCTAAGATAGCACGTCTGAAATGGCAAACAATGGGACGTTGCAAAAAGCCCAGGGCAGCCATCGGCTGTTACGAATATTGCACACCCCTCCAAGTGCATAATAACTGCTGCATTTTGGCAGGCCTGACTGAAGAGCGGTTGGCCCGCCAGCCTGATCACCTGGAGCTGCTACCTCTTCCCACCCCCGAGTCCTCTGCTGGGCGAGAGTCGAGTCAAGTGTAACCGGTCCGAGTTTTGAATCCGAGTTTTTCTTGTGTTCCCCATTGGTCAGGCGTCATGACCCTGTTCCTCGTGGTGGTAAGATTTTAAATAGTATTCTTGTTAGTAACATTAATTTGTAACATTAATAAGTAACATTAATTTGATTATACTTTTGAAACTCATATAATCGTTACCTAGTGTACTCTGTGTCTTGTTCTTCTTCTAATCTGCTTAAGTCCCCCACATCCCCTTTGCCACAAATAAACTTGTAAATAGTTAAGAAACTGTTTTCTCAGCGTGGTGCTTGGTAATCTGGGGATTCCTTTACCTGTCTGCAACACATATCTGAGACATTAACCTATCAGTCTGTATCTCCTTCTCACAAGGAAAAGGTTTTAATCCCCAGCCTTTAGAAAACATTTGTGTTTATGAAACAAGGTAATGATTTAAGTACCAAGTCCCAGATTGAGAGGAATGATTGGGATCAACCCACATTTTAGAAGTATTTGGAAACTTTAGTTTTAACAGCCCTGCATTCTGTCCTCCTCATTTCAGAAAGAAAAGGTTATCTGACAGGGATGGCAATGACACAAGTCCCAGAAGGAATTTTCTCTCTCCCTTCCTTTTATTTATGCATGTATTTTTGGCACAAGTTAGCATTCCACATTTCTGGACAATAATATTTTCATTTAAGTTGATTCTCACTAAATAGCGTAGTCCCTTTGGCCTCATTATATCTTCAGATCTTATTTCTCATTCACAGCATACTTTACAAGCCCCTAGAAATGCTGAGGCTTGAACATCTGACAATGGGAAGTAATGCAGGCTGCCTCACAGGCATTATTTTTTTAATTCTTGGATAACACAGATTTGCTTGTTTTAAAACACTTTGCTGAAATGTGAACTCTGGGTGAAATACACCCTGGGCAGAGAGAGGCCCATGTACCACTTAAGTCCCACTTCAGTCCTCAGAATAGAGATTAAGTGGGACTTAGTGGTTCATATCCTTTGTAATGGTCCCATTCACCCTCTGTGTTTCTGAGTACCACCTGGCACTGGGCATACATTTCAGCATAGTCAGTAGGGAGCCAGATACATAACTCTTGTAAGGGACTAAGAATTATTAGCTGAAGGTATAGAAAATAGGTAACAATGAAAAAGGAAGTTATGCATGAAAATATCACGTAGTTAGAAAGTAGAAATGTCATGTAAGCAGAAAAATAACAGGAAAGGAAAGGAGGTATGTATGGGAATGTCATATAAGTAAAACTACCAGGAAGAAACAGGAAGTGTGCATTAGCTGGTTTAGAGATAAGGGTGCCCCACTCCCATATGTCTAGGGTATAAAAGTCTGCAGTGAAGAAGGAATCAGCGCTTACTCTCTCTGTAAGCCTTCAGCTGAATAAATGATTCTTTTCCTATGAACCTATCTGCGTGTCTGTCCAGCCTTTTTGTCTCAGCTGAAAAAGGACCCTGACTCAAATTAACTGCATGAGAGGATGCAGGCATTTATCTGATTAAGGCCTGTAATCTGTAACTCATGTGTCTGTAATGGTTCCTTAACACTCTCCACAAGAATAGGACTTATGAACATAACTCTCCATACATTACTGTGAAAACATACTCCTAAGAATCCAAATGTTTTTGCTAACTGGAGTAATTTGTCCTTAGCATCAAACAGTTTGTGGTGTAATAGATATATCACGATCAACAAGTAATCCTCCTTCTATAGAACTAATGCAGCATGTTGCAAGCCACTAGCAGAGCTCTTCTGCTGAAAAGTAATATGGGATGATGACAAACATCTTACCACCTTTGTCCCAAAATTGCTAGACTTCTGTTAATAATCAGACATACAGGAAGACTAGAGGAAGGCAAGGTGGGAACTGGTGTGTGGGTCCCTGTGTTCAGTTTATTTTGTATTTATTTTTTCAAGCCCAGGCTGCGTAGTTGTTGCTGCCAAGAAATTTCAGATGCAAAGATCTGGATATTACACAGAGTCTCTCTCTCCTCTCAGGAAGGATTATTTTGTTTGTCTGTTTGTTTTTTAATTTAAGGGTCAGTCATACCGGGCTAAAGCCACAAAGATTTAGGCATTCCAACACCTGACCCTTAGGTGTCCTGCCACCAATTGGAATGCTGAGTCCCAAGCTACAGGCCCGCCCCAGGTTCCACATGCATTGTATGGGGAGAGCTGGAGGCCTACGGAAAGGATCATCAAAAGCCAGCAAGCTAAGGAAGAAGCTGCCTAAGCAAGCCAGAAGTGAAATGCAGAGGAAAGGCCTACTGGTTAGCTAACCCTCAAAAGTATTTAGGTTCCTGACTGATAGTCCAGAGGGAGTCTTCACCTGGACTCACAGCTGTGAAATGTCCCCTGAAGTTAAGCACCTAAGCCAGGACAGCCCGTGTCCTAGCTGATGAAACCCACACCTCTCTCACAGAGAGAGAGAGATTACAGCCAGTAGCCTGGTAGTTAAGCACTCACTTGGGATGCGGGGAGATCTGTTTTCAAATCCCTGCTCACCCGATTTGGAGCAGGGACCTGAACCCACATCTCTGAAATCCCCGGTGAATGCCCTAACTGTCAGGCTACAAAGTATGTTTGAACTGTTCCATGTAGTATAAATAATTAAATAATCACTGGAGAAGGGACTTAAGCTTTGTTCTTCCACGTCCCAGATGGTGCCCTAACCACTGGGCTAGTGAATCACTCTCTCCCTCATTCTTTAGCCCAATGAATATTTAACTATTTATACAAAGTGGAACAGCTTCAACAAGAGAGATTGAGACAGCCCTAATACAATGGTTACCATTCAAATGTCAGTATTTACCAACAGTTTGGATTCTGAGACATCTTATAATTAGGAAAGGAAATAATCACAACCACTGTACCTAAGTAGTATATCATGCTGCTCATACCAACACTGTGTAAGAAAATATACCAAACCAATGTGTAGTACAAACTGTAAAGCTATTTTTTTATTTAAAATGGACTGACACAGAGTCTAACTCAATTTTCTAACTCAAACCATCATTTTGATCTTCTTAAACTAGTACTTTCTGGAGAGCAAGTTTCTGTGTTTTACTCTACGAAACTCTGGATAATTTGTGATAACTGTAAATATACGTTTACTCATTTTACTGAAGCTAACATATTGTGTGGAAACATTACAATCGGAGCTGGAGGAACATTTTCCAACTGAACAGTTTTCCACTTGAAAACAAATTTTGATTAAAAAAATTGAAACATTTTGTAGGAACTTATCAACTTTGTGGAAGTTTTCAATTAAAAATAATCAAAGTGCTTTATTTTGACCATTATAATCTATAATATACAAATATCATATTCTGTTATAAACTGTAATACATCAAAACGAAGCACTTTGATAAGGTCGTTTTGATATTTCCAAACCAATTTTTTTTGGAAAATTTCATTTTTCAGGAAACTTTTACTTTTGTTCCAGTTTGGGACAAAAGAAAATTTTTAAATATTGGAATATCCAATGGACTAAAAATTCAGTGTCAAAACAGCTCGAATTACATCCTCTCAGAATCTGGAAGACAAAAATAGATTCACAGACAACACTATCAAACACTATCAGAACTCAGGAATTTTTTTTTAAATGAATTATTAGTAGATCAGATATTATTATAATATAGGTCTTCATATATATTACTGTTGGTCCTATCTCCCTTTTTGAAAATGGTGACAATGTTAGCATTGCATAAGTCAGTAGGGATTTCTTCAGTGTGCCAGATTTTGAAGAACAGTAAATGGAGTTTGTTAGTCAGTGTTTCTCCCCCCACTTTCAGTATTAAGATTCTTGGTAGAATCTTACTGAGTCATCTGTTCCCTCTTACAGAGGAAGTACTCCCAGAGTCCCAGTGTGGCTTCAGACCATCACAAGGCACCACTAACATGATTTTCACAGCCAGGCAGATCCAGGAAAAATGACAAGAACAACACTAGGAGCTGTACAGGGCCTTCATCGATCTGACCAAAGCCTTTGACTCTGTCAGCCATGAGGCTCTGTGGAAAATCATGTCAGAGTTTGGCTGCCCAAGCAAATTTACCACCACTGTAAGACTCCGCCACAACAGATGACTGCCTCCATCCCGTGATGTGGTTGTACCTCTGAGTCTTTGTCATCTGAGTTGGCAGAAAGCAAGGTTGTGTACTGGCACCCACTCTCTTGTCCATTTTCCTAGCAGCTATGAAAATGCTAATCCAAGACCGTCTGCCAAAGGGCACTGGCATCTAATATTGGACTGATGGGAACCCCTTCAACCTCTCTTGTCTCCATGCCAGAACTAAAGTAACATCGGCAACAATAACCGAACTCCAGTACGTAGATGATTGTGCTGTAGTTGCACATTCAAAGGAGGATCTACAAACAGCCATTAACAGCTTCTCTGAAGCTTACAAAAGCCTAGGGCTAACTCTGAACATTGGCAAAACAAAAGTTTTCCACCAGCCTGCTCCCAGTCAATAATCAGACTCAGCAAGGAAGAGCTACATTGATGGAGAGGAACTGGAAAATGTAAAACACTTTGCCTATCTTGGCAGCCATCTCTCACAGAAGGGAAACATAGACGTCGAGATTCAGCATAGAATCCATTGTACCAGCCTTGCCTTTGGCAGACTGTCTCACTGGGTGTTCAACAACTATGACATCAGAACACATACTAGATTGTTAGTTTAGAAAGTGGTGGCAATCCCAACTCCCCTCTATGGTTATGAGATTTGGGTGACCTACAGAAAACACCTGAAAAACCTGGAATGCCAGTACCAGTATTTTCACTGCAAAATCCTCAAAATAAAGTGGGAGGATCGTCGCACTAAAGTCAATGTCCTCATGGAGGCCAACATCTTTAGTGTTGGGGCCCTGATTATCCAGCACCAGCTGAGGTGGAACGGGCACTGTGTGTGCATGCCTGATACATGCCTATCAAAACAACTGCTGGACGCCCAACTCATTAAAGGAGAAAGAAAATGGGGAAGCCAAAAGAAACACTTCAAAGACACCCTCAAGACAAACATCAAGAGATGTGGCATTGATTCCACACACTGGGAGGGAGTAGTCCAAGACAGGGCTAACTAGCGGAGACTTATCAGAGAAGGAACAATCACTTTTGAGGAAAATTGCCTTGCCCTGACCGCCAAAAAATGCCAGAAAAGAAAGGCCGGACAACTGTCATGCAGCAGTCGTGCCCAACCCTGCCTTCCAACACCACCTGCAATGTCTGCCAACAAGTTTGTGGCTCCAGGATCGGAATCCTCAGTCACCAAAGGACCCATATAAAATAAACCCTGTGAAAGAGATCGTCCTCAACCCCGAGGGATTGCCAATAATGACGAATATTACTGTCAGTCCTTTATATAAAATTGCATTATGAAAATAGTACAGTTGCACTGATAAGCGCTCAGAAGTCAGAAAAGGAGGTTATGGTTACATATGCACATGTAGAATATTCTAATAAGAATGTGTATTACTTTCTATATGTAAGACTGTGGCGGAGCGTCTGCCCTGCACTGGCTAGGATGGGGTCAAGAAGGTCCATGCAGCGGCAGCCAATGGGAAGGGACTGCGGGATAGCTAATCAAGGCCTGAAAGCCCAGTATAAAAGGGAGTTGCAAACAGAGCAGAGGCAGTCACTTCCAGGAGCTCAGGGAGGGAAGGCTGGCTGCCCTGGACAGAGCAGTGGCTGACTGTGTGGGGGCTCTGCGTGAGCCGGAGGCCCTGGGGAAGTGGCCCAGGGAAATCAGTTAAGGAGTTGGGGGAACAGGCAGGGCAAGGTTGCTGCGCCAGGAGAGTGGTGGTGGACTGCTGCGGCCACTGAAGTAAGTGGCGGAGCGGGGACTGTCGAATCCCATGGAAGTGGGGGGGATATGGGTTGTGGCTCGGATGGAGGGTAGAGTCCAGAAGAAGATGATGTGGGTCCTGACGGCAGTGAGGATTACTGGTGGACCCCAACAAAGAGTGACGGAGCACAGGCCGCAGATGGGGGTGCCTACTTGAACTATTCCCCAGACCACCAGCAGGAGGTGCCAGTCTAATGGTGAGTGCTGCGAGTCCATCACAAAGACAGAATTCACAAAAGCCTTTCATATGAGATGAACTCAGTGAACTGCATTTAAATATCAAATTAACACACCAGATTAACAGAGTAATAATTAAAGTTTTCCTAATTTATTTAAATTTGCATCTAAATTACCTTTACAGTGAGCTGATGGAACTGCTAAATCGCACCTTAGGAAGGTTGTGCTGATGGCTAAACAGGAAGTGTACTGGACATGGATGGTGATAAAATTATTTAAACATCTTCTTGAGCAGAGATCTTATCACATAAGTCAAATTCAGAACATTTACAGTGGACCATTATGACAATTAAAATAGCGAAAGTGTATCAGAATTGGAAACCATGAGAAAATCCAAACATGTTTGACATTTAGGAATATAAACAATATGCTGTGCAGTGCATATGTTGTTTGAGAAATAATGTGAGATCATGTAATTCAGAGGCCAGAGTTAATTCCTCACAAATTGCCGAATCCCAATTGTGGTACCACAATGTGTGACAAAGCCCATAATGAGGAACACAAAATATTAATGTAGAAAGCTTAGCATGCTATGTGTTTCATATCATCAGTAATAACTATTTTGCTCTCATATTTCTGATGTCAATATTTTTTAACAGTAGAAGTGATGGGACATCAGATGTGTGCGGAAAACAGGTAAATGTGTCTAAAGTGAGAGACATCCCTCAAAATGAAATGTATTTTAGAGGTTTAGTCAACTATTTTCTGACTTCTGTGCTTAGCAATGCAAACTAGTTCATCTGAAAACATTCTTTCTTCATGTAACACTCAAATCCTATCATGTAATCAATAGCATAGTAGTATTACTTACTGGAATACCAGAATAGTATTTGTATTTATTATTACCCAGTGATAAGCATATCATTGCTTTAAAATGACCCTCCCTTTAATTCAACAGTTCCCAACCTGGGGAGCGGGTGCCAAAGATTCCAAGGGGTCCGTGAGGTTTCAGAAATATTGAGTAATTTAGCCCCCCGAGCTCTGTGCTGGGCGCAGCAGACTCAAGCTCCATGCTGGCTGGAGCAGAGGAGCAGCCCCACCACCCAGCCCTGCACCAGTCGGGCACCCGGCCAGAGAGAAGCAGCTCTGTGCTGGTGGGGGCCTGGAGCAGCCCCAGCCAACCCACCAGGGACCGCCTCCATTACCTTGAGTCCATTAGGGACAGGAAGAGGTGGGACCACACAGGATGTAGAGTGCCAGCTGCGCCAGGGAAGGCTTAGCTTCTTACTAAGAGTAATTTTATTATTATTATTATTTATGTAATTTATTTAGTATTATTATCATATGTGTTTATAGGGATTATATGTGTTTATGGCTGGTGAGGGGGTAGGATTGAGGTGGGGGCGAATGCTTTACCTAGCATTAACTATTGGGGCTTTCACGCAAAAAGGTTGGGAACCATCTTTTTGCAAATGAGTTTTGAATACGATCTTAAATGAGAGACTGAATTTCCTTAAGTTATTTATATAGAATGGGCTGTCCAGCAATCTGTAAAATATCTGAGCATGCAATGGTTAAAATATTCAAATACAGTTTTAAACATTGTACTTTGATATCTAAAAGTTATTGTTATAAACAAGTTATCCTGGAAGTCAAAGCAATGGGGGAGGGAAGCAAAGAGGTTGGTTGGGGTGAGAGCCAACATCAAAGGTTAAGAAATCTGAAAATTAAAAAGTAATTATATGTAACAATAATGTTAAAATATTTAATATGAATGTCCTTTGGTCAGCAGAACCCATTCAAAGGAAAACCTGTCTTTGAGTGGATTTATTAGCAGAGCTGCAAACAGGATTTATTCTCCAATGCTCAGAAACCACAAATTCCTATTACCAGACAGCTAATAAGCTTTAAGCGATGACCTGTCTAAATTATCAAACTGTCAGCATCATTTCAGCCCCCAAATGTGCTGAAAATTAAACAAGACAAACTAGATTAAAATATTGCAACATGCAGTATATCATTAATGATCAGCTGAAGAGAAAATAAAACTTAGACAAATTCAGTCAACTTTTTTATGCCTTTTTTTAAATATGAAATGATAGGAGCAACAATGGATGCAGCCATCTGTCCAGTTAGCCTGTCATTCAGTGTATAGTTTTCATGCTACTTTTCCCACAGAACAACTATCACTATAATATCCATGCAGTCAGTAGTGTAATAGACACACAAGTTTCCCTGAAATGGACATTATAAGCCACCTGTGCATGAAGCCACTCAGACAAACACTAGAGTACAAGAATGGACTTTAAGGATCATAAACTGAGGGAATTTTATTGAGTGACAAAAGTTACAAATGTTTGTGTATCTGGGACAAGTATTATAGAGATTTTGATACCTTCACCGCAGGGGAGAGTTACTGAGGGGTGGTCTATACTACACAGTCAGTTCGACATAAGGCAGCTTACATCAACCTCATTATGTCAGTGTCTACACTACAGCCTTCCTCCTGCCAGTGTAAGTACCCTAATAAACTGACATAGTAATTCTACCTCAACAAGAAGCGTAAGGCTTATGTCTGTGTAGTTAGGGCAATGCACTGTCAGTGTAGATACTGCATCCCTTACAGCAGTTGTTGGCTGTCTTGTCAATTTCATGGCAGCAGTTGTGACATTGACAAGAAAGCTCAAAGGGCTTCTCTTACCAACTCTCAGCTGGGAGCCAAGGTGAGAAACCCAGGTGGCCTCAGACCCTGCTTCCAGCTGGGAGCCAGGGTGAGAAACCCAAGTGGCCTCAGAACCCACTCCGACCTAGGAGCAGAGGCAAGAAGCCCGGGTGGCCCCACTCCCTGCTGGGAGCCAGGTAGCCTTGTAATTTTACAGCTCAGTGAGCTGTAAAATTGACAAGGCTGCCTGGCTCCTGGTGGAGGGGGAGGGAGGTAAGAGGGGAGAAGGAAAAGCTGGGGCAGCTGAAACCCACTCCCTGGGGGTGAGGAACCCCAGGCGGCTTCCCTCAGCTCCTGGCGGGGAAAGGGGAGATGAGAAGCCCTAGGGCAGCTTCTCCTGCTCCCGGCAGGGAACAAGGAGCAGAAAGTGGGAGCAGCCTTCCGGGATCCTGGGAGCCTGCGGGGCAGACAGGCTCTCAGCTCCCCACACTGCCCCGCTTAAGTCGCTGAAAGCACTCCTTGTTAGGATGTGCACCACTGACCCAAGGAGGGTAATGTGGACATGAGCCACCACAGTAATTACTGCAGTTGCTGTAATAATATAGGTTGACTTACATTTCTAGTGTAGACATACTCTGAAGACAACTGCTATAAGTTAGAGCAGCACAGTGGCTACACTAACTCACACCAGGGTTGCACTGTCCCCTGGCACAAGGAGAATCCAAGCAGTGGCTTAGATCCATATTTGTATTTCCTCCTCCTGGGTTGTGCATCTTGAGAGGCACAGAACAGAATTCAGCCCACTGTTCTTTAAGAATTCCTAGTCTTGCTTGTTGCAGATAGTCAGCTCCCATTATAAGTTTCCCTAAATGTGACACATATAAATACATTAAAGTACATTAAATCCTCTAATGGTGTTATGTAAATTGGCAAAAGCAAGGATAAGTATTGTGGCAACATACATATAGGATACCACTCTCCCTGGAATCCTTTGCAATTCCTATCCACAGTGAGTGAGTTAAGGACAAAATGACAGACTCAGAGTACTGTGACCAACTACTGAGTCTGCTGCTTTTACAGATTCTTATTACTACATAATCTTATGTAGCTCAGTATTTAGTAAGCTCATGGTTGTGCAATATGTATTTTTTTAATTGACTGGCCTGCATTAATAGGACATCCTTTGTAAAAATTTGATTAAATTAGGCACACAAAATATATAGATGTGGATGCATATATGCAAATACACATGCAAAATAGATGGTCACATGCATGAAATGGTCTACTGGAATTTATGTAAATTTATGTATTTTGTATCTAACTGTGATGCAACGTAAGTACCTGCTTTTCAAAAGTTATCATTAATGGTCATCTTACTAATGTGTACAAATCAAGAAATAGCAAGAACACATTTTAGGCTGCATCTCTTAGCCTTACACCCTCCTCTCCCATTAACTTTGTTCCCCACCCATCTAACAACAATTTTTTTTTCCTTGTAAGTGATGAGGTTTGTGGACTGTTACAAGCTAATGCACACATATGACGGCCTCAAAAATCCAACCGGCTAATAAGAATGTGGCTTTGCACACTCAATATCCATTGCCAAAAACTCTGTCAGGCAAGGCTAAGAATCCACTATGCATCTTATCACCACATCTAGGAGCAAAACCAATGCCTAGCACCCAGCCCAAGAAGCTGGAATGGGTGCTGGGGAAATGTGAAAGTGTTGCACATCACCCCCAACAAACATGTGGAGTAATTAGTGAGCTGCTCTGCTGAGATTTCCTCAGTTCCATGGCTGAAACAGTCCTGTTTGCCCCTAATGAGATCACACCATAGAGCAGAGCTCCAGAAAGCCTATACAGTCATGGATTCTCTGGCCCAAACTCCAGTTTCTTACCTGTCCTCCCCCCTCCCCTACCACTTCTATTAGATGCATAGCAGCAGAATAAGAGGTGTGCACCCCCAACACAGCCCTCTGGAATTCACTTTGTGCAGGTGGACCACATGGGTTCTACTACCTGAGGGACTACTGCAGCTGTGTCAGTGAAGGCTCGATAATCTCTTTAGTGGGACAAGAGGGAGAGAGACTTTTATGGCCTATTCTATATCCCAAATAAGCCACAGTCTAGCTGTGTACAGATCACATTATTTTAAAGTTGGTGGGTGGATGTGTTGGAGAAGTGTTGCAGAAGTTTTGGTCAATATTTGTCCAAAATGTACACCACATAGTTTCCTTTAAAAACAAACAAACAAACAAACAAACAAAAAAAAGGATTTCATACGAGTTTTTGACATTTAAAATGTTTCATGAAATTCTTGTAAGTTTTCCTCACACCTCTCTCCATCCCTAATTTAGGCTGTCAGATATCCAAATCAGAAACTTAAAAAAAATGCTGTGACAAGACACACAGTGAAATATTTTGTTAATGTGCACTGAATTTAAGAACACTTTAGTAAAAGTCAATTGACTCTCAGAAGGTAAAACACACGTTTGAATTGTTCATTTTTCTATGTTAGAAGCAACACTTCATTCTCTATGACACACAGTGATTGTTAAGAACTAAAGTGAGAGCAGGACTGACTACAATAAAAACCACTGAAACAGATATTCATGTCTTGCTACTTTAAACAAATATTGTTTTTTTTAATGGAGAGATGTGGAATAATAACTTCTGATATGGTTTATTGGCCTCTTTTGAGCCAAATTTGGAATTGCTGGGTGCCTGAGTTGCACCAAATGATTAATTCTATTTAGGTATAGTCTGATGGCCTGGTTCTCCACTACCCTGCAATTTGTGTAACCATTTACACCTGTGTGAAATGGAAGGCACCCAAGATCATCACTAAGCCAGGTGCAAAGCAGTGGAGACTAGGCCCTGGATCTTTATACACAGAAATGGGTATATATGTAAACACACTGGTTAAGTTCTCATATTTGAAAATTCATCATTTTTTGTCTTAAATTTTCCCCTCAAACAAAACATAAGTATTTTTCAAGTAGCTTTATAAACTCTTCTAAAGATGGTTAAAACTATAAGTGTAGTACTTGGTTTTCATTTAAGTGCACTCAGTTTGCACTACTTTACATCTACACTTAAAGCAAGGCTCTCAGGGGGAGTATGTCCTCAGACCTCACCTCTCCCTAGTTACAGCACACCATCACTGCTCTACTCTTTCCAATACAAATACATTTAATCTCTGGTAAAGAATAGTAATGGATAATAAGACAATGGACAATAAAATTAAAAAGTAACAACAAACCATCTCTTGTATAGCTATTCTTAAATAATCCACTAAAAGCAACTATGCATCTTGGTTTCTTCACTGAGGAAAGAGACATAGCCATGCAGCCATTATACATGGCATTATTGGGCTGCAGAAGAAAGACACCGGAGGACTGAAAAACTATTCTGATACTTATGTTATAATTCTTCACTGCCAATATTATTTAAATCTCTAACAAATTAAATAGAAAATAGGAACTTGAAGTCATATTTTTAATGTTATGCTGAAATGCATACCTGATTAAAAAAAAAAAACAAAAAACCCAGAACATCCTCCCTTTTCTATGCTGAAAAACAATATAGAACAAACTCTAATTCTGTAAAAGTATTTGATATCTTGTTACCCTTTATTTCAGAGCACAGCTATTGCTTGGATCTGCCTCTCTGAAACAAAGCCCTCCTTAACTATGGATAAAATAAACACTCATGATTCTATTACAAACTAATCTAATCTGAACAAAAAATATACAAAATGCAACTTGTATCTATAAAGAAAATGTGTACTTCAAGGTTATTGCCAGTAGAGAGTCCCATTGCTCTCACATGGAGGAGAAGACATACAGCAAAATGTTTCAGTAAGACCAATGCTAAAAAATGCAGAATACACACAGGCTAAATTGTTACAAATTAGGACTTATAGTAAAAGGCTGTCATTCTTAATAAACAAGATTTCAAAACTGCTAGATGGGAGAAATCATTACAGAAAAGTAAAACAGTTTAACTGCAATTAACTTAATTTTGTTAACAGGAGAGCATATTTCATTTTCAAATTGGCCTTCACTCCTTCACCATTTGCTTACCCCAGGAATAATGGGCTTAGTCTGAGGAGACATCAGACATCTGTCACGCATGCCAAACTACTTCAAAGTGGACTAGACCCTCCAGCAGCAAAACTTCTCACAGGAGCAAAATCTCAAACAAAACAAAAGCACCAGTAAAGCTAAAGACAACCAATTCTGTTTTGTTAACCATCAGCAGAGTTCTTTTTCCTTCTAAGGCCTGATTTAAAGTTCAGATTTCGCCTACATAGAGCATTACTGCTCTTCAGAGATTCCTCTCAACTGTTGATCTAATTCAGTTCCTATACTCGGTTACAGCTCAGCACTGAACCCCATCAACATCAATTAACAAGTTAGAGTGGGAGGGTTTTCTCCATGCTTATATTAGAAAATGAGCTTGCGTGCTTGTTGGAGCAATATAACATTTATTAATTTCAGAGGCAAGCCTTGAAGCAGGGTTAGGCTAGGATGCTAAATAATGAGACTTGTTGTCTGACCTCTTGTTAATATATAACAATTGACTAGCTATCCAGAAGTAACTTAGTGTTTTGTTTTTTAAGGAAACTGTCATTGAAAAAGTATTCCTACATATATATAGGCAGACTTATTGTTTCCTATGCACAATTATAAATTAAGAGAGGGTTGTGTATGAAAATGCTACGACTCAATCCAGATTGAAAATCTCATTTTGTAGCATTTTTAAATTTTAAGATTTAAAAGGTATCAACCACATTATTTTGTTTGTCAAAATGGCTACTTCAAAAAATTCACTGTACTTTCAAACAAAGGACCCAATTCTGCAAATATTTGTGTGAGGACTTTTATTCATGTGAGTAGTCCCAGTGAACTCAATGGCACTCGTGCTCAAGTGTTTGCAGGATTGGAGCCATACTCTTTAAATGAGTGTGTGGATTAAGTGTAAAAAAGAATACATTTAGCATGGTATGCAGCTTCAACCGAAGTCAATAGGAGCTGAATGCACTCAGCACCTCTGAAGATCAAACTCCTAATGTGTATTACTATTTATTTACACAGCTGATCAGAATGGCTCAGTTAGAGTCAAATTGGGCATGAGCCACAAAGTTTAAATTCAGACCCAAACTTTCTGAAGTCCAGGACATTGCGGGGCCATCTTTTTCTTCTGTGTTTGTACAGCATCTAACACAATGGAGTCCTGGTCCATGACCCTCCTAGGCACTTCAGTATCACAAATAATAATAATGTGGGATATTTGTTTGGGGCCATAAGAAAATTTTCTGAGGACAAGAGTTTTTTTTTTTTAGGCTGAGGTTATTTTGGCTTCAATTGTCATGGTCTGTTGATCTAAATAAATGCTTTTATACAATCATTTTGGATATGTATCGAGGTAAATAGAAATACAAGATCTTAATGTTTTTCCTTTTTCACCCATCTCTGAAAATGTGATTTGTTTGTGAAAGTGGCATATCACAGCTCTGCTGCTATTCTAACCTGGCAGGGCTCATCAACCTACCATTTTCTTCTCTATTAATATTGGTAACTTTTACAGAAGAAATGGTTACTTACTGTAACTGTGGTTCTTCAAGATGTGATGCAGATGAGTATTCTACTTGGGTATGTGCACGCTCAATGCACTGGAACCAGATCATTTTGCTTAGCAGTATCCATGGAGGAGTGGCCATAGTCCATCCCCATGCCAACCTCGCTCAGTTCATTCACACCAAATGCCCAGAGACTAGACTCCGATGCAGAGGCTGGGTCATGGAATACACATCTGCATCACATCTCAAAGAGCCACAGTTACGGTAAGTAACCATTTCTTCTTCTTTGACTAGATGCAGCCGAGTAGTCCACTTAGGTGACTAACAAGCAGTATCCCCATGGAGTGGGACTCCAAGTCTATTTAAACAAGGACTGCAGGACTGCCTTCCCAAAGTTTCATCTGCTCTGGATGCCACAGCAATGGCCCAACAAAATGCATCAAATACTCCAAGATGTCTCAGATACTTGCCAGTGTCAGCTGAACTCCACAGGCCAAAGACCACATTGAGAAACGCTTCCATTTTGCTGAATAGACCATCATTGTAGAGGGTTTTCTACTACTGTGTAGGACCTGTTGGACAGCCACTGAACATTGTTCTTCCTCCTTATTCACCCACAAAGAAGCCATGCTGTGAGATGCAGAGAGGGGAGCATGGGATGCAGATTCTGTGTCATTCTGCGTAAGTGGGAAGGATGGAAAGAAAGGGATCTAGGAGGCTGAATCACGTGAGAAAGTTGGAAAACCAGCACTGCCTTGGCCATACTGGGGCAATGAGGATGAACTTGGCCTATTCTACTTTCAGCATGAGGATGACCTGTGGAATTATTAGGATTGGAGGAAAAGCATTGCCAGCTGAGGTGGAAGGTGTTGGTCAGGGAACCTGGACTGAGGCCCCCTCGAGAATAGAACAGATGGCATTTCCTGTTGTCCCTTGAAGTGAACAGGTTGATTGTCAGGATGTCCAATCCTGCAAAAACAACTCGTAGAACACTGGGCTTCAGTGAAAAGTTCCTGATGAGATGGTCCACAAGTTGATTCTGGATCCTGGGCAAGTGATTGGCTATCAGTGTGATACACTCATTGATACAGAACTGCCACAGACTGATCGCCTCTTGGCAGAGCACCCTGGAGTGTGCTCCCCCTTGCCTGTTCACATAATACATAGCGGTGGTTTTCTTGGTAAATATGTGAACTACCAACCCCTTGCTGCAGTCTATAAAAGTGAGACAGCATTGTAGATGGCTCAAAGCTCCAGGATATTGATATGCAGTGGATCTTCCTGCTCCAACCACAGGCCCTGAACCTTCAGTGATCCCAGACACACTCCCCGACCTATCAGGGAGGAGTTCGTGACAACAGTCCTGGTTGGTAAGGCTCCTGAAAAGGAAATGCCTTGATATATATACTGCCCTGAACCATCCACCACTGCAAAGAATCTAGGATTGATGGAGGGAGGTAGACCAACTTGACCAGGGGGTGCAAGGTTGGGTGATAAACAGTCCTGAGTCACATTTGCAAAGGGTGAATGTGCAGCTTTGCAAATTGAACCACCTGCATGCATGCAGACGTGGCCTAAAACCCTCAGGCACATTTGAACTGTTGTGGAAGGTGGAAACAGAAGACCTAGACAAAGACAGTAAATTGTCTGGAAATGGTTGAGCAGCAGAAATGCCCTCAAACTCAGTCTATTAGGGTCCCAATGAACTCCATTTTCTGAGTAGGGACGAGTATTGACATTCCTGTGTTTAGGATGACAGTTGAGTAACCTCAGTCTGATGTGTACATGAGAAAGGACTTCTTCCCTGGACCTGCACCTGAGTAGCCAATCATCCAGATACAGGGAGACTTCTTCCTGAGGTACAAAGTCACCATTACCATGCATTTGATAAACACACTGGAAGCAGAAGACAACCCAAAGGGAAGGACTGTGTACAGAAAATTGCAGTTTGCCATGATGAACAGAGAAATCTTATGTAGCTCGGGAGAATCACCACATGGAAGTAAGCATCCTGAAGGTCCAGAGAAGAAAACCAGTCATTTTGAGTCAACGTGGGGTGAGTAGCTGATACGCTGACCATACAGAACCTCATTTGATATATTTGATGTATTTGATATATTTATTGAAGTTCCACAGGTCAAGAATAGGTCTTGGGTTTGGGAACCAGGTAGTACCAGGAATAGAAGCCCTGACCTTGGTATTCTGTAGGAACTTCCTCCACCACTCCCAAGGCTAGTAAAGAGCGAACCTGCTCGAGGAGCAGTATCTCATGACAGGTGTCTCTGAGGGGCAGGGTGGGAAAGTGGTAGAAGTGGAGAGCAACTGGATAGTATAGACTGATCTGACGTTGCTTAGGACCCAGCTGTTGGTTGTAATCGAGCCCCAAACATCACAAAAGTGAGCCAGCCTGTCCCTGAACAGAGGTGGGGAAAAGGAAGTGAAGACCAGATCAGTGCTCTGGACTAAGGAGTCAAAATGGGCATTTGGGGGGGTGCCAGAGGAGGGTGCGATGACTGGCTACCAAACCCGACTCCCTCCTCCTCTGGGATCTACACCCATTTATGGGGTAATCCTGCTGTCTCAAGGGAGTAAAAGGCTGCCTAAAGTGTGTTGTGGATGATATTGTTGCTGATGTTGGCCTCCGAAGTTGCACCTCTGCACTGACAAAGTATACACTTCCAAGGAACGTAGGGTGGCCCTAGAGTCCTTGAAGGAGTGCAGGATTTAGTCTGTCTTGTCCAAAAAACAACACCCAGCCACTGAAGGGCAAATCCTCTATGGTCTGCTGCAGGTTGGGAGCAATGCCCGAATTCTGCAACCAGGTCACTACAGAGGCCATAACTCTGGCTGAAGTATCCATGATGACCAATGTTGGCTGCAACAATGTTTTGGGCTCTAAACAACGTTCATTGACAAATGCCAAAATTCCTTTCTGGAGGTTTCAGGCAGCTAGTCTGTAAACTTAGACATAGCTGTCCAATTTACTAAATCATACTTGGACAACAATTGCTGCTCGTTTATAATCTGCATTTGCAGGGAGGAGGAGGTGTAAATCTTCCTTCCCATTAAATCCATCCTTTTGGAGTCCTTGTGCTTAGGAGTCAACTTAAACCTGCCCTTCCAGGCCCTATCATTGACTGTGGTTACAATTAGGGAGTTTGGGGCTGGATGGGGGTAAAAGCCCTCAAATCCCTGCACCGGCAAGAAACAGTGTTTCTCTGTGCACTTCACAGTAGGTGGTACTGAAGCTGGCATGCTCCAGAGGACCTTTGCAGGCTCTAGGTTGCATCACTGATCGGGGAGGTCTACTCTCCCAGATACAGACAGCTGCAGGATATCCACTAACTTACAGGTGTTCTCCTGCAGGAACACTACCTGAATGCCCAAGAAAGCAGACACATACCACAAAAAGTCCTTGAAATCCTCCAGTATTGGAGGAGAGGAAAAGTCAGGCGCTGCTGAATCATCTGGGGACAAAGAAGAGATGGTTAACTGCATCAAGGCTCCCATTCCTGGACTACTGGATCTGAAAGGAAAAGTTCCATGGGCTCCACCCAGTGAAGGCTCTCTGTTGCCTGAACCTATAGTGGGTCCACAGTTTCTACCATGATCTGCTTGACAACTTCGCCTTAGAGTGAGCTGAGGAGTGTGACCTCTGTGACCAAGGAGCATCCTCCAGGGATTCCGGGGAGGCCAATGGAAAGGGCAGAACATTGAGAGACCAGTACATGCCTGGCAAGGAGCCCAGGTCCTGACTGCAAGATGAGTGCCAATCTGGTGCCTGCAGTGCTCCGTCAAGGGACTCCGAATTGCATCGGGCAATGGGGAGCAGGAGGAAGAACCCAACATTGATGCTGAGGCAGGCATAGAGTGATTATTAGTAGCACAGAATGATTGTGTTACCAGCTGAGTTGTGCTAATTCCAGCTGTAATTTATGGCCCCTGACAGGCCAGCCAATCTGAGTTAAAAGCACCACTACACTTGAGCTATAGGTTTTTGTGTGTGGATGGGACTTAGCATTGCCCCTAATTTATCTTTACAAGGAACTTGCCTTAAGTTATATACAGTAGCTCTTTATTGTGATTCCCCACAAGGAATGATTTTGTATGTGGAGTAAAGTCTGTTGGGTCCTATGCTCTACTCTGCCATTGACTCACTGTGTGATCTCAAACAACTAATTTATTATTAAATTGTTATAGTACAATTAGTGAACTAGCTTTTCTGCAGAGTTATCATGCCCAGAGAGTGTAACAACATACCTTGTGGACACAAGGACAGAGAAGAAACCACCCAGCATTTATCTCATACACAGTAATTACCGTCTACCATGGCTATGCAGAAGGAGTGCTCCTCTGTTGGGAAAGCAACTGGCTAGGTCTCTGTCTTCTGTTTGCTCCAGTTGGCTAAACTACCTTTGATACTTGTCCTGTGAGACAAGATCATTTTTTTACCACATCATAATGCTGTGCCATGATGCTGCAATTTGTTGGGTCATGATGACATGCCCATCCTGAAGCTTTCTCAGGGCTGTTTTGGTATCCAGCAAACTGCTTACCAGACAGAAAACAAGCCATTCAAATCAGGACTGTCCTGTGCAGATTGTAATAGGTGACAACCTGGCATTACTACTTATTTGTCAGAGCAATTTTGAATTGTTGCAAAGTCCTTTCGACAAACAGGGTGTTTTGTTAGACTTGGGGTCACAATTCTGCAGAAAAGCTAGCTCAGTAATACTGTACTAATTTGATGATAAAGTCTTGCATTGGAAATTGATATACTCATTTCCTACAGCTCTTTGGACTGTATTAACTAAAGCTCACTGTTTCCTTTGTCACAAAAAACAGCAGGTTTAAATTGTAAATGTCAAACGATTGAATCTTTTAGATTACTCTTTTGAAAATCTTACTACGTTTTACAAAAATTTTGCTGGAGTTTGTTGCATTTTTTTAACTGCATCTATCTTATGTAAAACCTGCAATGCACGTTTCCTGTTTTATTTCATGAGATGTTTGGTTATCAAAACTCATGTCTTTTTTGTTTTGTTTTGCTTTTTATTGCAACTAGCCATCTGGACTGATCATGACATGAATATTAACATCGATAAACGTGATAAAAATTTAACCTTGGTTCTTCTTCGAGTAGATGCAACTGTGTATTGCACTTGGGGGGGTGTGCACTGGCACACGGGAGCCGGTGAACTTCGCCTAGCAGTACCGTAGAGGGGCAGTGCTCATGCCTTGTGACCATAGCACCTTCCTGGCTATATGAGGGGGTGCCACCCAGACTCCCCTCAATATGTTTTTACCGCCCATGGCTGGATTCAGAGCTCTGTGTAGTCTTTATCTCACAATCTCTTACTATTTTAGTGTTTTTTCTAGTGTATATAATTAGTAGTACCCTTAGTGTTAGTAAGGTTAGTGTTACTTGTATTTAGTTAAGTATTCCCCTGTGAGGCCATCACTGGGGTTTAAACATTGTCCGTCATGTGGAGGACGATCCCTAACAATGATCCCACACACGGTGCTTGCTGTGCTTGGTGAGGCCCATGCCAAGGAGCAGTGTTTGATCTGTAGATTGCTCAAGAAATGGACTCAAGTGGTTAGGGACCTTTGCCTAAAACAGCACCTGCTTTGGCACCAAGGCCTTTGTCAGATCAAAGGTCACCCTTGGGTTCCGAGAGTGCTGCCACTTTGCGCTTTGGAGAAGGCGCCTCGCCGAAGAACCAGAGAATCTATTCCCCATCAAGTATGTCGAGGAATAAGTTCCATGAGACCAATCAAGATGGCTCCAAGTCTTGTGAGGGGGGGAGGTCTTTTGCCTCAGAGCGTGGACCAGAACGGGATGCCTCTATCCACAATCTGGTGCTGAGTACGGAGGTTAGAAACCCTGTACTGTCAACTCCACTTCTCGTCCTAGGGTGTCTGTTGATGCCAGCAGGGATCCACGTTAGCAGCGTACCAGGAGGCTACAGATCTCCTCTCCCTTTCCATCCTGACCTCTCCTTTGGTTCATCGGCTCTGGGGAGCTCCTTGGCACTGTTCCAGTTGGCACCGCAGATGTTACTACGTGGCTCCCCTCCAATTTGGCACCATCAGCTGCTTTGGTACCATTGGTGACTTCAGGGTTGATACTGCATCTGGCACTGTCATACTCGGTGCTGGTGGTACCACTTCCATTGTTAGCACCAGGCCCTGGTGGCAAGGCTCTACCCCTCTGGCAGTGGGGCCTGGAGTAAATCAGTCCTACTCTGGAGAGTTGTCATTCCTCACTCAGGTTCTATTTTTGAATATTTACAAGGTGGGCCTCAGGGCAGGCCCATGCAGTACTCTCCATCCAAACACAAAAAGGTAATCTCTCTTTGCCCCATCTCTGTGGTATTGCATGTTTATGCTGGCCTCTCGGTGCCAGTCCTTCCCCAGTCCAATGACTCAGTTGCTTCCTTTATAGGGAGGAAAGCAGCCTTCCACTCAGGAGAAGCCTTTTGTCTCTGCTGCCAATAGCACTGCTGCAGCTTGTCTCTCCTCCCTCTCTCTCACCAGAAGAAGGGTTTTTAAAGGTCACAGGCAGCCCTTAACTGGACTCAGGTGTCCCTAGTTGACCTGACGTAACCTCTTTTCAGCTCATGTGAAAAAGAGCCTTTACCATGCTAGGACTGACATATCTGTCAATTGGCTATCTACGAGACCAGGGAGAGGAGGTTGGCAGGGGGGGTGCTCTGTGATTGTGGGGTCTACTTCCGTTCCTCTGTCCGTTCACGTATCCGGGCGGAGTTCCTCTGGGCGGCATCCGCTGGCTCCCTTGACACCTTCCGGGAGCAGTGGACGCAGTTTGGGGCTCTCTGCTCAGTGTCCCCTTCTGGTTTCCCTCGTTTACACCTGTGACCTCCATGCCCATTCCTGGTTTTTCATTTGTTGTCCCAAGCATTCAGTTGCACTCTGGGTCCAGTGGCTCCTCCCTTTAGGCTGGGGGAAGGGCCTTAAGCAAATAGGCATACTTTCCTGCTGCCCTCTGCCCTTGCTATATCACAGTACCACTCTCTGTTAGCTGTCCAGTCTGACTTTTTCACAGTAGCTAGTGATATTTGACTCAAGCTAGACTAATAAACTTGAGTATAGATAATTTGCCTTAACTGTGCAGTGAAGACATAGCTATAGAATCTTTTAAGGCCATGTCTACATGGGCACACTCAGGAACGTTAAGGTGAAGCAACTAAAGATGTGAAATTGATGTACATAAATTAATAGTTACAGCAAACTACCACCAATTTGCTCCTGAATGTGATAATCCACCAGGGGGGTTAATATGTCTTAATTTATGTGCATTGACTTATATTTTTAGTTGATTTGCCTTAACTTTCCTGAGTGTCTCCATGTAGACATGGCCTTAGAAGATTCTATAGCAATGTCTACATTGCCTAGTGTGTCCTGTCTCTCTTGTGTCTCTTTCATAGACTCTATGCACATCAGGTAAGGGACAATTTTTATTTTTGTTTCTTATACATCAAGCATGCTGGGTACAGTACCTAGCACTCACACTAAACACTAAGTATCTACTGCTGTCAACCATTTTTTCTTTATTTTGGATGGTTGTTTTTAATTCCCCAAAACCTTGCAGATAACATCCAAAATCTGAATCATGAAGACAACATTTTCAAAGTTAGCTTCTAAACTATTAATTTGATTTTGGTAATGCACATCAAGATCTGTATGTTGTAATGCTCAACCAGTTAATAAAAGCAAAGAAGAGGAGTATCAAGATGAATGTCTCTTCTCTACCCCCTCCCCGCCAAATAAAAATAAATAAATAGCCCACTATGCCTTGTATTTAATAGCTTGGCCCACTGGAAATTTTCTTTAGGTTACAGCCACTGGATTTTTTTGTTTTGTTAATTTTATTTTTAATCTGTAGGAAGAAGTAATGCATCTTGAAGATAGATGAAGTTTTGGTCTAGTGAACATGATCAGTGTTTCCCTGCAGCACATGAGCACTTAAACATTAAAAAAAAAAGATAAATTGACATAAAATATATTGCCCCAGTTTTTCTTTCAGATATAGAAGTTTAATTCAAATTGCAGTAAACAGGCATAGTATCCAGATCTCTAAGGGCAATGCATCTTGATTTTTATATGCTACATTAGTTGTGAGCTCTAGATGAATAACCTACAGCAATGTTAATTCTCCTGAAGAAGTCCTTATGGACCTGATACAAAGCCCACTAGGTTCTCTGCAGTAGGCTTTGAACAGTAATGTAGTCAAAGGTAAACACAAGTAAACAGAGTTTACCCACTTCTCAGGGTGGGTCAATACTTGCGGCAGCATGCAGAGTACAGCTAGAATGAGCATAAATAGCAGTGCAGATGGTCAGGCACTGCTTAGGCAAGTAGAGTAGACATGCCAGAACCATAAGGTATACATCACCCTACATGCCTCAGCCATGCCTGTGCTTTTTTTAGCCATGTAAATGTCCCACTGCTGGAACCATTCCCTGCCACAGTGAAAGATTCTGGCGGCAGGGAATGGCTCTGGCAGTGGGGAGGCAGTGGGGAAAGCCTTTTCCTGCTGCCTCCCCCGCCAGCGACTTTCACTGCTGTGTGTAGCTACACGTACCCTTCACACACACAAGGCCTCATTTGGGGAATAAGGAGTTTAGTTTAGTTGAGTTAGTTTACACACTTCTTGTTTATTAAATCACTACACCAATGACTTTGAATTAGGCCCTTATATGTAATTATGACATCCAGGATCTATTTTCCAGTATATGCATGTGCACAGTTTTTGTGTGTGGATAAGATCTGCTTGTTTAACAGTCATTCATTTTAGAAGGCTCCAAATGTTTCACAAGAAATTTGGTTTGATATACTCAATAGGTTCAATTATCTTTTCAATGCGTGACTGAGACACACACATCTCCAGAAGAGAATGTACCTGAAAAACACTCTTCTACACCATACATTGGCATTATGTGCCATTTTTGCAGTGTATTTTAAGTTCAGTGCATTGCAAATTAAATTCTTTTACCAGACAGATGGTTAAAATGGCTCCATTGTACAAAGCAGATTGTGTCCACATATCTATTTAGTGGATTAAAAACTGCAGGGGACCACTGCAGTGGGAGAAGCTGCCACAAGGGTTGGATGGGGACCCTGCTTTTACATATCATTCTCTACCCTGTAAATCCTCCTGAGACCCTAGTCCCATGCAAAGCACATTACAACAGTTCAGTGCTGAAGTGACCAAGGCATGAATAATTGTAGCATAGTCCATATCGAAGAGTGTGTGAGTGATTTTCAATTTATGTAATTATGTTTTTGATTATGTGAGATTCATGAGTGAAGTCTGGAGGGGGTTGCTATATGTTAGTAAGAATTCCTTAGGCAATAGCCTATAATACTAAGTATTGTGTAAGCGAAACAAGCTGCTACAATCCTAAATGTGTTTATTTTTAAAGATGATTTTCCCCCCAAGGAGGGCAGGTGTAATTTGCTGTTGCTAATTAAGTTGCTAGGAAACACTTTTCTATACTGGCAATAAAAATATCAAGCATAAGGATATTTATCTCCAGACCTGTAATTGCATGAAAACTAAAATATTAACAGGATTATCATTACATGCTTGTAGGGAAGAAATGCAATTTTATTTCAGATACCAGCTTGCTGAATCAAGCAGTGAGAATAGCTTTACTTCTGATCATGTGGATAAATTGGTTTAATGTGTGCGTGCTATCAGAGAAGGATCATCAGATTACAGCCTTTAAAGGTATACATATAAAAAAGAGTCAACATCACAGTTTGGCTAGATGACAAAAAATAGGTGATTTTTCTCTCATGTTTCCATCTATGCTAGAAAAATGGATTAGGCATATGATTGTGTTCTATTTACAGACTTCATTGGAAAATCATTTATCAGAGAATAATATACCCTATGAGTTTCAGATAGATCTTATCTTTCAATATAGAAATAATCATCCTTTAACAGGTTGACAGTTCACAACTCACATCCATGCTTATCAGATAGGGATATGGAAGTCATGAAATAACTCCCTTCATATTAATTTGAAAGGCACTGCTTTGTTCTTTATAGTTTGATACCACTTCCCTCTTTTGATATTTAAGCAGTTACTCTCCAATTAAAATGTATACTGAAAAGATCTGTAGTGGATTAAAATGTAACGGCTCATTTTTTTAATTATAACGTAACAAAAATTGTAACAATCTAGAGAGGAGATGGCAAAAAAATGTATCTGTCTTTCTATAAGAGAGTGTAACAAGTTTAGACAAACTATACTATGTTACAAAAAACAAAAACTCTATCTTAAACCATTATGAATGCAACTCAAGCACTGAAAGGTTTGAAAATGGCAGAATGAAGGTTGCCTGTGCTTGAATTGACACTTTCTGCTCCATCCCCTCCAACCGGTCTCCTGCACCCCAGTCCCAGCCTCTTTCCCTGGGTTCCTTATCCCATCTCCTTTCCACCACCGTCTCTCACACATACCTGGCTCTTTGTGTCTTTGCTCTGCCAATCCCATCTCACTCCAGTAACTTAGCTCCTTGTCAGATCTGTCTCCCCTCTCCCCAGTTCCTTCCCCCTACTCCAGTCATTCCTAGTCCCAGTCTCCTTGCTCAGCCAGTCCTATATCCACCTCTGGCTCCTTGTCTAATCTCAATGTCCCCCACCTCACCACTGGCTCCTAAACCTCCCCACCCCCATTTATAGACCTTGTTTCCTTCCCCATCTCTGAGTCCCAGTGTCCTCTGAGGTCAAACTAAATGATTTACGCAGCCCCTTTGGCCTTAATATCTATGAATCTATTCATCGTCTGCTCCCTTCTAGTTCCCAGTCCATGCTCCTTGCCTAGCCAGTCCCAGTCTTACCACTGCCTGACTCTGACTTCTGTCCTGACCAGTGGGAGCAGCCTCAGGGGGAAAAGGAGGAGGAGGGGTGAAGCCACTGAGGGGGGTACAGCTCCTGGAAGTGTCCTGTTTTTTCCATTTTGAAAAGGTGATCGCCATATCAAGCATTCGGCTGGGAGAGACAGACCTTATTTCAATGTCTTTATTCTTTCAGCCTTGTTTTCCTTTGAACTTAAATTTAAAAGGAGCCCTTGATGTGATTCATTCTATTTTAATATTTTATGTTTGAAAATTTGTAATTATTATATACAGTATATTTTTGGAAGGATTATTTTCGAGAAATGGTAGAGGAACGTGGAAAAAATAGAGCTGGCCTTTTCCACACAGCAGACCCCCAAATAGTTACAACATTAATTCATTTTACATTTTAAATATACAGTCATACTGTCAAACCCTTCTGCAAGAGCTATTAGCAAATGGTATAGCATGTTGCACAGGTATGTTTCCCTGTTATTTATGATGCACAATAATAGAATCCATAAAAATGTATGTTTGGAAGAGACAAAGATGTCATTTAGGCCAGCCCCCTCTGCTGAAGTAGGACCAAGTACATGAACTCTAACTAAAAACAGGACTTACTTCAAATTGATCATAGTATAGAAGGGCAAAAGTAGAATCATAGAAGATTAGGGTTGGAAGGGACCTCAGCAGGTCATCTAGTCCAACCTCTTGCTCAAAGCAGGACCAACCCCAAATAAATCATCCCAGCCAGGGCTTTGTCAAGTCACACCTTAAAAATCTCTAAGGATGGAGATTCCATCACCTCCTAGGTTAAATTTTGTTCAATAAATCTGCAGGTATTTTCAAGGTTTGAAGGACTGTCAGGAACTTTTTCTCCCCACTTCACCTACAATTAAGTCAATGTAACTTTGCACTTGGCAGTACAACCCTCCCCCAACAAAGGTAAGTCAGTTAATGATAAAATGGGATGGGTGATATTTTCAGGTTTTTATGTCAGAAATAATGGCTTCCAGACTCTAGTTCAGACTGCATATTTCATAAGCATTTCAAAGCCAACTCAAACTGCTTCAATTTTAATCCTTACCTGCTTGCTTGGAGTTTTGGTTCATTTCAACATGCTGCCTGATATAAAGTGAAACAGGGGCCTCAATGTTCAAAGTTGATTTATTAAAAGTAAACCTCTCTGGACTCTTCTAAGCAAGATTCTCCTGCTTAATAGCTTATATAATGTGTAGCAAGTCACTTGAATGTTATAAATTAGGCCAGTTAGACAGCCCACATATTGTTAAGATATGATTTTTGTATAAATTATGCATTTTAATCAATTTTGAACACCATTGTTATGTGCTCATTTCCAGGCTAACACCTTTCTCCTTCAGTTTAGCTCACCTTATATCAGTTATTTATTTCTATAAAACTCTGGCAATATATGGAAGAGTGTTAGGAAATAAACATCACAAATATTCCCAGTTGATTTTATGAATCATGTAGAGCTGGACTAAATAATGATGTCCTGCTAAATGCATGATCTTTCCCGTTTGTTTCACAGTTACACACATTCTAGATTATTGATGTCATCCATTATCATTAAAATCCTCAAATTGGGGCTCGTTCTGCAATACCCTCTAAGGCAAAACTCCCACAGACATCAAGATTGGCTCATTATAACCAACACCATTTCCATTCCTGTCATCTCCCCATACTAAACTTTACTGCTTTTTAAAGTCAGTATACAGGGTGTAAGTAAGTAATATTAAATTAAGTATATCTTTGAGTCATTTACTTAACATTTCAAATGATTTGGATTCCAAAATACTTACATTAAAAATAGATTTACCTCTTCCTTTAAAAAGGTCATAGGAAAGCACATTAAGTTAGAGCACAGTCAAATACACCCTTCCTCACCAGGTTTGAATCTGTTCATTAGTTTATTGTCTGACATTGAAATGAGACTTTGCTATGGACATAAGAGACTTCAGTGGCAGAATAAATCATGCATATTAAATCTAAGTGCATTTTAGCCACAGAGAGCAGTCAAAAATCAGGAAGTAATCAGAGAAGGTAATTAAGAGAATGACTTTGTGTCCCAGATCAGGTGCATGCCACAGGATTGTTGGGCAGTATTTAGACTAGAGGCTGCTGGAAGGAAGCTTGCAGAAGAGTACAGCTACTGTACGTCATTTCTAGTACACAGTAGACATGACCTTGGACAGATTTAATCCATGATGAGTAGGCTTAAATAAACTGTAGAAACACACGATGTGAATTATAAATGCAATTGAGCACCTTTTATATACAAGGACGAGAGAGAGAAACAGAGGAAGAACAGGAAAGGAAGTACAACAAAGGACAGAACCTGTGGTGGGCCTGAACAGGTATATATTTCCCCCTGATTGATGTTGAATTTGAACAAATAATAAATAACGAAAAAAACTAAATACTTAATTTATTGCATAAATGCTATATTTTACCCTGGGCCTTGGTGGAGATCTCTCACTGACATCAGCAAGATAGAGGTAAGGAAGTATGTATGGTCTGGTTCATGGTCTATAATGAAAAACAGAATTCAGCTCTCTCTCCAGAATGTATGATATATCCCTTCCCTAAATGATTAAAAGCAGAATAAATTTTGTAAGCTTTAATTTAAAATAGCTATTATGCATTTTCCTTCATTTTTATCACATGAAAATCAGAGACAAAAACTTTTTTGCATCGTGCAGTGCATTTGTTCAGGATCTCTGTATATTTCTCCTGTTCACTTCAGTGACAGCATACAACACTCTGCTACTTTGGCTCTAAGGTTTTGAGCCTATGTTGGCAATAAAGGCAAAGATTTACAGAACTGTATAGTAGTTTGGCCACAGGGACAAATGGAAAGTAGGATGAGGCTACCAAACTCATTCTCAATTGTAATCTAACTAAGAGTTGAAACTAGGGGGTTTAATCTATTAAAGTAAATGGCAAAACTCCAAATTTCACCCCAGTTCTTTTTAAAAGAACTCACATAAAATCAAATGGACTGTTAAGAAAAAAATTATTCAGATTCATTTTTTAAATTTAACTCTTTTTAACCTTTTTTTTTTTTTTTTTTTTTTTTATAACCATCTCTTTTCTTTCTTTATTCTGCATTCCTTGACTTATTTCCCTTCTGTCTGTGACTCTCCTTTTCTCTTCACTATCTTTATGCAGACCATACTTAGGCTGATTTAGTGTTTCCTCACCAATTGTGTGCTCTTATTCTTCTATTTTCTTCTTGTTCCTCCCCACCACTTCCTCCTCCCATTTTGTATTTTTTTTTCTATTATGTTTTATAATTTCTATTTATTTCTCTCCCTCCTCTGTGCCCCTTGGTTGTTCATTGTTCTCCCTCTCCCTGCTTTGAATTTTGTACACTGGATAATATTGTTTTTCCTTCCATTAGTCTTCCAGTCCTTCTTTCCTCCTCTGAATCTGCCCTCTTCCAATGCCAACTGTCTGGAACCTAACAAGATTCCTGATTTCCCTGAAGGATTCAGGAGATGGGAATCATGCAAATGTAACTTTGTTTCCATTGGTCTGGCATCAGACCCAATAGCAGTGGCAGCTGTAAATTAACATCAATACATTTTTAGTTTTTTATATCTGACCGTGCCAGTTCCACGTTAAGATGAGGCCTGTCACAGAATATTGTTGAATTTTCTTTAAAAACCTTCCTTTTTTATTGTGACATTCAGTAGATTTGGTCAATGGAAATTTATCTTTTGTGAAATAATATATTTATTTCACCTGTAAAATCTTTTAGATCAACTGTGGAAAAATAAGCTTTTTAAATTGCAGTGGTGTTTGTACGAGTATCTATTCAAGTGCTTGCAAAGATCAGGTTGTTTGGAGCCCATCATGCACCTAATATCTTCAGATTTTATTTGATTTACAAGATATTTTGTGACAAGCCTCTTTGACAGTATTCCAAAGTATATGTTTTTTTTCCTTTCCATTATATGATTTGATTTACTGACAAGCTTGCACATCAGTTTTAGTGAGCAAACATGCATACAAGACTGACAAAACTCAAGGCTGCCAAATTGTCTCCGCAACGTCAAGCCGGATAATGAAACAGGTCATGTTATCGCTGCAAAAATGTCAATATTTAACCATTTCCTAAACTGAGGCTGCAAGTTTTCTTATTAAGTACTGTAATGCAACACAATTTCAACATAATTTGTTTTGTCCTTGTTTGTACATGGGTGACTGATTTAAACATTGCAGAATGATAACAATTCCCTTCAGAGGTAAATCAATTAGCTCAAACTATTGATCTGCCCGTGGGCCTCCCAATGCAGCCAGAACAGGACACTTAAGGATTTTATTTCACTGTTTATTTTCATATTTTTTTCTTCATCTTTCTGTCAAACCAAAAAAATCACACTTTAGGGACCTGAATTCCTTGCACATCCTAAAGGCCCATCAAATTCAATTGGCATTCGGGCGGTGGGAGAAGGGGTGCAAGGAATTAACATTCCAGACCAGGGGGGAGGGCAATAGGCTAGGGAATGACATATACAAGCAATTATCACAGATATGTGCAGATTCCCTACTACATATTAGAGACATTCTCTATCAGAATGAGTTGCCTCCTGCCTGTCCTTCCGAGCACACTTCACAATGATTGTTTCTTTGTAAGGAGATTTAGGCAGTTTGCGTCAATCAAGGATTTAACAAGAGACATAAATGCCATCTCCTCTTAACACACACAAACAGCTGCCAGAACCTGTCTCCATGTTGTAAGAGAGTATGGGCAGCAATCAAAATTATTCATGTTGGTCATTTCTGGTATACTCTGCATCTTTTAAATTTACTGCACAAAAATTACATTTTAATTGTGAAGTTGATTCACATGCCCTCATAGTTTTCCAAAAGCAAAGATTTAACAAGAATCATCAGGTAAAGGGCATCTAAAGATAGTAGAACTGGTACAAATAACATTAGATTGGTATGAAAATCTTTGATAATTGTATAGTATACATATACAATATATATTATGCACAACATTTTTCTTTTGTAATAATTTTCCGAACAAACAATAGGTATATTTTATTCTTTAAAATACAATTTAATACTTGCTACTTCTTCCATTTCAAATGAGAACAAATAATGATTACCTAACAGGGTTGAAGTGAGCAGTACCTAATGTTTATACAGAGCTTTGAAAATAAAAAGATAACAAAAATTAAATTAAAACTGAAACTCGCAATCCCACGACAGATTCAAGGATTTATTACCTATTGATAGTAGTCTTTGCAACATGTTAGCAAATGAATAATCACAGATTCAGAAAAATGTGTTCCTGTAGTGCTGTGAAGTCATAAACAAAACACG
This sequence comes from Emydura macquarii macquarii, assembly GCF_026122565.2. Taxonomy (NCBI): domain Eukaryota; kingdom Metazoa; phylum Chordata; order Testudines; family Chelidae; genus Emydura; species Emydura macquarii. The sequence goes on along the minus strand of NW_027132559.1, from coordinate 38,419,238 downwards.
TCTGTTCCTCTGTAGCTTCAGAAAAACTAAATGGAATTCAGAGAAATTAACTTTCCATTTAATGAACTAATTGTTCACAAGAAAAAAATGCAAGTAGGTGGCAAGTAGAAGGGTTGTGAGATAGCTAATCTTCAAGATAAAACAAATTTTTCTAGGAGCTTCCCATTTGCATGTGCAACCATTTGCAACAAATTAAGCAGCAGATTATGAAATTTAGATGGTGGATTCTGTATGTGCAAACAGGTTTGTGTGCCAAGTTTGTACGTATATAAATGGGAGGCACTTTTGAAACATTGGCCCAATCATTAATAGAATTCACTTTGTGAAAGTGCAGCAATTTACAAGACACCCAGTAGGGGGCTGCTGGTGACATGTCCCTGCCTTCTGATAGTTTTATCTACTATCAACCTGTTGATTTCCCTGACATTTGAACTGCAAGATTTAATGTATTCTTATTCCTTACTGCCCTCCTCCCTACCCACATAACCTTTTTGAAAAGGTAGTACTACTGCTGCCATGCTAGTTCTCACATATTGCTTTAGTTTTCCATATATTAACTGAAGGTTTAATCTTTAATCTAAGTGCACCTCACCTCATCTTCCCTAGTTTCTTCTTTAAAGAAGCCATTCATGAGTTTCCTGTGATCATCATTAAATCAGCTGCATTAATCCTTTTAAGGATACTTCTGAGAATCCTGTTAATAATGTAAGATGTTAGCACTTGATCATTCTGAATTCTTCAAAAATAGCAAAGATTCCCAGCTCTAAAGAATATTACTGAATGGCATGATTGTAATATTCAATCATTTCCAAGTTTCCCTAGCATTCTGAAGCTCAGCCTGTGACCCTAACAGTATCCCAGTGGAAAGGGCTCACTGATATTTGGTAGTGAATTTCAGCTATTCTGACCAGTTCAGCATACCCCAATTTATTAACATCATAAACTATATCAGCTATGTCTCATGTAAGGTATTATTGGAAAAATAACAATACACTGATTAATATTCTTGTGTGGTGTATGTACAATAAACATCCAAGGGACCATAAAAATATGAAGGAAATATGGAACTAAAGTATGTTTACCTGATTAGTCTGGGGAGTGAGTAAACAAGTTTTTCCCAGACAAAGGACAAGCCAACTCCTCCAGCCTGGTGTCATTAGAGTCTATTAGCAATCACATGTCAAGGGGCCATACATTTGCACTGAAGAGGGCAGGAACAGACCAATTTGCATTTTAGCAAACATCAGTGCAGGAAGAAACCAACCGGGAACTTTTTTCAACACAGCACTCCATCCATATCTCCTTCTACACTGCCTGAATGAACTTTATTTTGGGAACTTGAAATATGGTAATCTACCCAGGAAGGGCAGAAGAGCTAGTCATTATGAGAGACACTTTGCAGCAAGGAGATCCCTAAGGAAAGCTGTCAGAATCCCTGAGGAAGAGAGACAGTAGGGAAATCCAGCTGAAGAAGAAACAGAGGATTTTGATGGAGCCTGACAGGGCAAAAAGGACTATTCATATAGAGCTTGATTTTGGACTTGGTGTTGAACCCTTTCATTAACCCCAGAAGGGCATTGAACTGTGTGTGACTTGGCTAGACAGCTGAGCCACAGAAGACCCAGGAAGGAAGTCCAGAGAAGGGCCAGGACTTATCCTTGAGATTGAGCAAGTGGCCACTAGAGGGAGTGTGAGAGGCAAAGTTCCCTGCAATACTGTATCTGGCATAGAGGGGTGCCCCAGAAGTAAGATGTGCATCTACACATTCAGGATATCCACTTTACACTTATCATCCCAAAAGTCTATTTTTGTCTGGCCTATTTTCAGTGTGGTCCTTTGAACTCCCAGGCCTCACATCACATCTCTCCCCCAAAGAGGTTATATGAAATTCTAAACCACAATAATATATAAACTTTGCATTTAATACTAAGTACCCTAAAAATACTTAAACTTAATTCAGTAAATTTCCCAAGGATATGCAGGCAATTGCTATATCTGTCATAGTTTCGTTGAAGTCAATGAGACTATTCCCTTGGGAGAATACTTGTGTAAGCGTTTGCAGGGTCACGTTTTACAGTTCCACAAAACCTAGGTTCCTACTCTCAGGGTCACTTCCTGAGCAGCAGATAAGGATCACTCAGTGAAGCTCTGAAGGGGAAGTGCAAAGATGGCTTTAAGCCATCTGCACTGGGCTAATCCCATGAGGTAACTTAAAATTGCTCCAAGGCTGCTCTAAATTGGGCCATCTGCTTATGGGATGCCCTAGCACTGCCACCTTCTCCTCCTTCCCAAACACCTCCAGCTCTTTTTACATAGTAGCCAATAGTCTGGTAAACGAGCTGCTACAGCAGCTCTATGCCATCCTCCAGTGGCTGGTTTAGGGCTGATTTGTGCTGGGTGAGAAGCATAAAGCAGCCTTCATGAACTGAAGAATTGGGACCCTAATATTTTTATACCACTGTGCCCATGACACTCTTTGTAAATGTTCTACTTTCATATTAAAAATTGAAAGTCACATTTCAGATGCAGAGGAAATTTATGGAGATGCTACCCTTGCAAAGACCTGGCTACCTAGGAACAAATATCTGTCTTGCTCTAATGGCAAAATAATTTGTCTATCTGGTAATTCCTTGCCCCAAAAGGTGTTACCACTTCCTTTTCCACACAGTAACATCACTTTCTTAAGTGGCAAGCAGAAAAGGTGATAGTCAAAGAAATTAAATTGCAGCAATGGAAAACCTGGTTCAGTGGAACTGAAATGGCATCTCTCAAATTATCCAGGTTATTGAAGAGGTTTCTTGAGGAATAACCTTATGGCATTGCAATGTAGTAAATGGATTAGCCAGGGTTTGCACAGTGGGTCAAATTCTGCCCTTTGTTAATTGGGATTGTGTGAGTGTAGCTAAGGGCAGAATGTGTCCCAGTGATTGGGTATTTTATTTTTAAATCTGTACTGTACAGTACATTTCTGGCAATGATTTTTCCCCATTTCCCAGCTAACAGAGCTCTACAAGTCTGTTTAGCTACTATTTGCAACATTATTTGAAGAAAGACAGGCTAGCCAAATCAGATAAAAGAAAGGCCATCCACAAACTTAGAGACATTTTCAACTTCCTTCTCATACTTATACATAATCATGCCTAGCATCCCTTTCCCATCAGAAGGCTGCCTGTACTTCTAACTTTTCATCTTGCTCCAAAGTGTGTGTTTTTGCTAAGTAAAATTATAGTTTGTATTCTGAAGATGTTTGAAATAAGCCAAAGGTGTAGCACCAACTCCAAGCTTGGGCTGCTGCTCTCTGCACGGCTTTTCTAGACAGGCAAGAAGCTCCTGTGAAAGCCATTGAGAACAAGATGACACTTGGGCCTGAAGCATTTATTCCCTGGGAGGTTGGTGGTATAGCTGATCCATGACCCTCTTCAGTCATGAGGAAGAGCGAAAAGAGAAAACTTATAGTAAAATATTGAATCTCACTACCAAAATCCTTTGGAGAGAGGTGTGACTGCAGAGGGCCCCACTCAAAATACTACTGTGGGGCCTTCCCTACTTCCCAGAATGTATTGGACAGTGACAGAATGAACTATCTATCTGAGTTTTCAGTTCTCTGACACAGATTGGAGCATCCACTCATGCTTTCCAGAGTAGTGTATGAGTATGTGGATGTCATCAGGCTGATGCATGAGAGCAGCAACTGCCAGCATGCGTAAACAAATCCTCTTGCCTAGGAAAGTGGCATACAGAATTGTAAAACAGGATAATTACAAATCTAATCTGAATTGTATTTGGCAGTTTCTAAATTGTCTTAGAAACATAACCAAAAGGTATTTCTAAATGATTTTTAAGTTAACAGTGTTCATTTAACTTCTTTGAGGTTTGAAGAAGATAGTTAAAGCTTTTTTTATTTCACATGCTTCTGTACTTCCGCGTAGTGGCCAAGACTGGTATTGAGAAGCCAAAATATTGAGAGAGATGCTGTTATTAAATTCACAGCTCAATGAGAGTCAGGAAGTACCAGAAATCTAATGATAAACCTATTTTTCAGGACAGACCCAAGTTACTTTTGCAGATTCAGAATGTGAGGCTGAGTGAAATCCTTAGCTTTAAAGTGATTATCTGAAATTGTCCTAAATAGATTATTATTAAACACTCCAAACTGAAATATTCTCTGAGAATAGCATGTTTCATTCTTCAGTTTTTCCTGTGCATTTTACATTTTTTCGGAGGCAACTTCCTTTCAAATGTCAAGGCCAAACAGCCAGCGCTTTCCATTTCCAACCGGCCTGCATGCAGACTGAAATAATGTATGGGCCTGTATAACATTCTGGGGTGCAATCCAGGCCAGAGAATGGTTGTGTTCCTTCCTGCCCTGTCATCCTGGGTGCTTTAATGCTCTGTGGTTCACAGCCTGGACACCAACAACCGCAGTCAAGCATGCTCTGAATGTCTGTGTGTTAAGCAGCTCTGGCTCAGCACTCTGATTACAGCGGCCTGCTTGTTACACCTCAGCCCCACTCTAGTATCCTTCAACCTCAGTTACTACTAGCCAAGTGACTCCAACACATTCCCAGTCCCGAATTTTCCCCAAGCCATGTGCTCTGTAGTGTCCAGCCCTTTTCCTACACCACTCAGAGGCATACTAAGATTAATTTGCTTCTTTGAAGAGTCAGTACTCAGCAGCTTGCCACATTAACTGGAGTTAGCAATCCCTTTAATTCAAAGACAGCACTGGGTTGGTTTCAATTAAAATAAAGCAACTTTATTAACAAGAGGATATAGATAAGTGATGCCAAATAAAAGAGATAAAGGTAGAAAGGGCTACAAGCAAACAAAAGTGAAAACACACATCTAAAAGGCTAAAACTTAATCTAGCAAGCTACAGCCTTTGTTTAAAATGATTTCTTTCACCAATCACTCTTTGTGTCAGGGTCATCACAAACTAAACACAACCACAGATGGTTTACTTTTGTATCTCTGCTTACACTTCACTTGTGTGACTTACAAGTAAGTTATACTCTATTTATACACACATAAACACACATTGCTTGAACTTGACTTCCAGAATCTTGACCTACATGCCAATTACTTCCTTTTATCCATGTCTCTCCAGAATATAACAGTGCCATTCAAAACCAAATCGTTTCTTTGCACATGATTTCATACAACAATATGGGTTGTCACCAGGGGGCAGTTACCCTCCTCCCTTCAATTTTTCATAGGTCTATATGCTCCATTATGTCTTCACCTTTTTGACACTCCCCCGCCCCAACTTTGCAGGATATAATATAATCACGTATAATGTTCTATATGCTGACACAACTGTGGTCCCTCCCTCCCCTGAATTTTTCTGAAATGACTCTCCTGGTTGTCACTTGTCCTGTATTATATAAAACAACCCCATACATAACTTTTTGACATGTCTGAAAAGTTAGTTTCTTATTCTGTTGATCACTGAGATCATGTAATTTTGGCTTCTTTTTGTTAACTCAAAAAGGAGTCTGGAAATCCTTGAAGAATGTCTAAACTACATGAGAAAATTTATAATTAGTGCATACATTTCTTATGCTCTCTTACTGCCTTATACAAACATTTGGTAAGAAAAAGAAAAAATTAGCCAAAAAACATTAACTAAAAATTATTTTGCACAGCCATGTCTCCATTCATTCCCACTGTATTAATGTTCAGCAAGATAGCAATAACCGTGGATAAAATCACAGATGTGTAACTACACTCTGTTCAGTTTTAAAGGCTGCACGGATTTTAGTGCACTGCTAGGATCACTTAGACATAATGTCAAGATAATTATCATACAATAAAATTTATTTAATTGAGTGTAATGTGTGTGCACTGCAATGCTACAAGCTTCTTGAAATTACAGAGTTTTCTGGGTCAGCAGCAGAGTAGGAGAGGATGATCAATACCCAATTATTTCATTTTTACCACAGATCAAACAGATATTTCAAAATTATCCAAGTAAATTAATTAGCACATTCTATTAAAACATTATTTTCTAAATTCTGATATGTTAATGATAACATATTGGATCTGGGACAAATACCACAGAGTTACATCACAACAGATTCCAGGAAATTAAAAACATTTTGGAAGCATATAAAGAACATAAGATATCACCCATTGCAAAGGGATGAGAGATAGGGGAGCAGAAAGAGAGTGTGTGTAGCAGAGAAAAGATTATTCTTTAAAACAAAGGGAGAAATAGAGCACATGAAGCTTCAAGTGGTGGGGTAGAAGTGACTTTTAAGAAAGACTCAAGACCATATAGTGCCTTAGGGATTCTAACCCATCCAAATTTGAGATTCTATGAATTTTTCTTATGGCTGTAAAATTCATACTAATCTATTTACATTTACTAAAAAAAACCCCAAAACATATTTTTACTGTAAGCTGACTAAAAATTCATCTTGGAACTGGCACAGTGTAGAATATGGAAGAATAAAATCATGCACTGCTTCCAGTGATTCTAAGAGGTTATAACATATATCTTTCCACAATTATATATCACAGTAAATGGAAATAACCGTTATTTTAAGAAGCTGATTCTGCATTGGATGCATGGAGTGGTATAGGGAACACATAGTCTTTTAAGGCCATACCTGGTGGCCCCATTAGCTTGTGTCCTGCATAAATTTCTGAATCATGTGCACACTCTTTAACAATGTCATGGTACATAAGGTGGAGAAGAAATCATAATATGGGCAGACAATAGAGGAGGGTATGAGTGGGCCTACTTGTGTTTCAAGTTCATATTAAGTATGCAAAAGCTGCTTTAGGCTAAAACCATTTTGAAGTCATAAATAAAGATACACACCAGAGGGAGTAGGTGATAAATGGCCTGAGAATCAGGCTGCAGCTGCATTTCTTTCACTTCCAAAAAGGTGCAGGTTTCTGATTTTCAACAAGTGATGGATTTGGACTATGTAGTCTATTTTCTGCTAAATTAATTCAACACTTGCTTACAAATCACTTCTTAAAAATCCTCTCTCTCAACAATGAGAGAACTGCACTGCAACTAAACGAAGTCACTGATACACAATGCTTTTCTAACAAACTCTTTAAACATACAATAACCTAATGTTCGAGGTTTCCTCCATCTGGCAAACAGAAAAATACATACTGTTGAGTATTCAACTATTGCATTTATCATACACACATAATCAATCAGTCAGAACTTCTCACAACTGTCTGAGAACATAGCCATCCAACAGCAGTTCCTTAGGAAACCAAAAACCAGAACATGCAAAGAGAATGCATGAAGAGGAAGGAACCAAAATAAACCCTGCATTTTCATTAGTTCTGAATTGTTTGAAACATAAAAACGTATCAAAATATACAAACAGGTAACAGCAAAATACTAATTCTAAAGTGTTGTCATCTGTGACTTATGTTCTCTGTGCTCATTTGTGAACTAATAAAGATGAAAATAATATTCTTCTGGCAGCTTTTATGAATGCTCCTTTTGCATTATTAGTGCTGCTTGTCAGGTGTGGTTCGGTATATTTTGGATTCTGAGCATATCACAAGCAAAGTTTTTATGATTATCCACAACAGGAAACAAAACATTACATGACACTAAAACATTACGTAACTTTCTTAAGCCCTAATGTTTTGGGTTTTTTTAATATATAAAGGGTACCTTTTCAGGGGATTTATAACAATATACTGAGGTTTATAGAGAAGAGCACAGTGAAGTAAATCCAAAATTATCAAGGAAGTGAAAAGTTATGGTAGCAGTGGTAACTAATGGTTAAGCATACAGGGTAACTTTTTAAAAAATGCGTGACACAGAAACCTAAAGTTATATTTAACTGCTAAAAAGATGCATTAGTTAACTATCACACTATAAAATCATAATAGAGACAAGGCTCTGTAGTTTTTAACTTCAATGTAACTATGTCAGGTCAGACATGGGTCGGGGTTATAGTGTTTACATCCCCTAGCTACATAGTGGTAAAAGCTTACCATGCCTTGTCTCTGCTAGGATTTTACAGCAGGATAGCTGTCTCAAGTTAGGTATCTCAGCGTAACACCATATCTTTTTGGCGGTGAAGACATTACTTAAGTCCAATTTTCCAAAATTACATTAGCAATTAGGATCCAATCAATCTCTCATTGACTTAGGTTTCTAATTGCCTAATGCACTATTGAAAATTTTATCCAGAATTCACATTTCAGAATGAGCAAGCAGTCATATAGGTCTTGAAAGCATGAGATCAACTAGTATTCTTCTGAAAACAGTTTGCTGTCATTGAAGCCATCTGTGAGAAAGGAAGGAAGCATACAAGTTTCTGGATTGGACAGCTAATGGGAAAACTATTGCACACCTTTCTTGATAATGCATGATCTTAAAATTCCCAAATCCATCTCATTTATCTTTATATTTTAGGGTTTTGTATAGCCCATCACCATACTGATCCAGGACCTTCATTTATGTATGCCTTTTTATATTGAATTAAATTTGAAGATCTCAGCTTTTCTCTTGTTCTATAGCATATAAAACAGAGTTGTGAAAATCAGAAGAGGAACACAACAAATCTTTCTATTAAGTGACTATACTATGAGGACCTCAAAAACATGGAATGGTTTTAAGGTTAGTGTAATCCCAACCTTTATTATGCAGTGGTTTCAGACTGAACTATATTGATCTTGAAAAAAGCATAAACCATGGACAATGCTCCTGAATTTAACTGCATAATCTTCAATTACTACAGATTATGTTGATCAGATTTGGACAGAAGTGCCTGCTACTGTGGATTCAGAGTAATATCATGAGGGGACAGTAACTGCATCTTTTCAGGTTGCATTTTGCTCAACATAGTTTGACAAAGTTCTGAAGGTGCTGGAAGCACTTTAAGACAATAACTGGATATTGGACCCATGTCCATTCTGGCTGGCTAACACTAATGCACAGGTGTTGTACATTGTTGGTGGAGGCTGTAAATATCTGCAGGAGATTGGTGACTGGATCAGGGCTGGCTGGCAGTAGCTCAGTCCTGATAAAACTAATAGTGATAGGATGGGTTAAGAACTTGAGGAAAATGACTTATTTTCAGAAACTTATATCTCAACAAGTGCCCCAAAATTAAATCTTGGAAAACAGCTGGGCAAACACGAAGTCTTGCCATTTTCATCAATTGTTTATCAGTTCAGGAAACAACTGACAAAAATGGCAAGAACTCATGTTTGCAGTGGCAGTTTCCAAGATTTTATTTCTGAGGACTTGTTGAGATACAAGTTTCTGAAAATGAGTCAATTTTTTCAAGTCCTTAACACATCCTACACTCACTAAAATACTCACTTAATTTCAGATGCATTAGCTAAACTCACATGATAGGCCTTGCTTTCTTACTTCAGTTTATATAGTTCTTGCTTTGATTAGGACACAAAAGTCAATGAAAGACAGACACAGATTCAAGCAGCAGGTCCCAAGTTTATTAATGTAACAATGGCAAAGGGTGTTATCCACCTACTCCTTCTCTTATACCAGGCATTTAATTGGGTCCAGTGTGGAGTTAAAGGCTCCCACCTTATAACCAATAACGCAGGGTACACCTTCCATTCTAACCCTTAGTCGTCAATTTACTTCTAAATCCTCTCGCCCTTTACCCTGCCCTCACTGAGGGGGTAAAGAGTACCAAGGAGAACCTCAATCTGTGAAGACTTCTGGTCTTCAGTTTCCTTATGTCCAAAGATTCACCAGCCAGATCCTGAATCTCATTCACCTCTGCGAGCTCATCAGCCTTTATCCACAATGGTCACCAGCCACAAGTTGTGATAACCTTAATTCTGACATTTCCTAAATTTGAATGCTTGACTTTGCAATCATAACATTCTTTTAACATCATAGATTTTTTTATGTTCTATAGGTTTTAATATCTACAAACAGATACAGTTTGGCCCAGTGTATTTGAGGGTTTGATCTTTCATAGCGTGTGCTCAGCATCCATGCCCAGACGTTTCACATTGCATGCAGGAGTGTGCACACAGTTCAGAAATGCGAGCAACTGCAGAAGGTATGTCTACACTGCAACTGAAAACCCGTGGCTGGCCTGTGTCAGCTAACTTGGGTTCCCAGGCTTGGTCCAAGGGGCTGTTTAATTGCAGTTTAGATATTCGGGCTCCCTGCACCGCCACAGGGGTGCTGACAACCAATCCCTGCAGGTGTGAGGGGTGTGGGGGAAGAGGATGATGCAGAGCAGACACCTGGCCAGAACTGCAAGGAGGAGGAGAAGGAGAAAGAGTCCCAGTAGGAGCCATTCAGCAGCAGGATGGCCTCCTCTACATCCAGGGGGCTCGTCTCCCTGGAGAGCACCTGAGAGAAGATGCAGGCTGGGTCACACCACCATCCAAGAAGCACTGGGTGTGGGAGGAGTCTCCAAGATACAATGAGGGGTGAAGAAGGCTGGGGTGTTGCAGAGAGAGACCACGCCATTTATTGGGAGGGGTTGTTAGTCTGTCCTCAATTCATATCTAGGGACTAACTGAATGGGGTATTCTGAGGAGTGGGCATTTCCCCATGGCACACTAGGGAGTGCTCCCCTTTCCCATATGTGTCAGGCTGAGGCATCCCAGCTTCCATGGCATTTATTGAGGATGGGTGGGGGGAGGAAACCAGTCTGAGGCTCCCTTTCCCCAGCGTAGTTCAGGTGCTATTCTCCTCCTCTCCAGGCCTATGCTGCACTGACCTGCCTTGCTCAGCTCCAATTCTCATTCCTGATCAGCATGCTGCTCCTCCCACCCAACCTGAACCCATAACTGAACCTTCCCTCGCTCCCACTGTCCCTGCCGCGGTGGGTACCACAAGACTAAGGCCCAATCAGCAGGTTTTCCCAGGGATAGGGCCTGGGAGAGAACATCTGCAATGTCCCCAGCCCTAGACAGAGGTCTCAGACACCATCTGCAAAGCAGAGTGTTCTCCTTGCAGTCCTGGCCAAGGGTCTCTGTTCTATCCCAGCTTTCCCTGTGCCTTGTGGCTGCAGGGATCCAGTATCTGCAGCTCCACTCTAATGGCCTGACTCCCTCGCTCGCCTACCAGGAGTCATCCCCGGGAGGAAATGTTCAGCAGCAGGGTGGTCTCCCCCATGGCCTGGGACCCAGCCTCCTCTTTTGCAGTCCCGGCTGGGGAACTCTACTTTCTCAGGCCAGGACAACTGCTGTCTTTCCCACATCCTGTGCCCTGTGTCAGGGGCCTTGCAGGCAGCCCTCTGCCATTCTGCTGTCACAGCCCCACTCCCTCACTCACTAGTCAGGAGTGAGGGGCTATCTCTGTAGGAAATGTTCAGAGAAGGGTAGCTGCTTCCCCCCAGCCGGGGACTCATCCTCCACTTTGCAGACCTTACTGGGTGTTTCTGCTTCACCAAGCCAGGACAATCACAGTAGATGCTGGACCTCAGTTATGTGGGAGCCCCCTCCTGGTCCACTGTCAGTGCTGGAAGGGACTCCTATAGCCCTGATGTCAGAATTGGCCTTAATTGCTACAATCCTGCTGTAGCCTCACCAAACTATAGTTACCAAACTGATGTCCTCATACAATCACTCCTAGGTGTGGTAAATTGCCCTGGTCACTAGACAGCTTCCTTAGGCACTATCCCACATACCTTCAATTGAGCCTCACCTACACCCACCACATTTTCTGGCACTGCATTTACATAAAGACAGAGATAGAGAGAGAGGAACCTGACCTGTTAACACCAAAGCTAAACTGGAATCATCCTTTACATGTACAAGTATCATACTGCACACAGAATGTCAGTAAATAATTACAGTATTTTAAAATCTTGAAATTACGGTATTCTGATTCTTTGCTGTCTTGCCTCTTGGATAGCTTTCAGTGCAGAGTGAGTGCAAAGTGGAAATAAAATGCGATCATTTTGGTCGGGTAGGATTTTACACCAATTTGTATTTTCTTTACAGTGATGTAGATAACTACACACAGTGCAGGACAATGGTGAATCAGTCCCCTTTTCTCCGGGTGGTAGAATTTCTTCAGAATAAATCAACATTGAAAACTCTTGCTACTGAGTAATGAAGACGATGACTCAGATGACCTTTGCCTTTCTGCACTCTTCAAGTCCAGGCCATTTAAATACTTCAGTCAAAATACCCTCTTTAAAACAGTACAATCTTTATTTAGATGGTAAGATGTTCAAGAAAGAGACTTTTCTTATTTGCCTGTAGAATACCCCACACAAACAACTTGGAGCTAAAAATCATAAATAATAATGTGGTATAGGCTCTGTATAACAGAATTATTGTAAGTGAAAAATCCTTGACTTCTAAAATCCAGCTTTATACAAAAGGTGAGGTGTGCCTAATGCTCAGTCTTGAACATTTAGGACTGTAAATAAATCTAGGAGGGCATTTAAACTAACTAAACTAACTAACTAACTAGACTGTATTCCTTCAATCAAATCACACTGAAATAAATGGAAGTTCTGCAGAATGATCAGACACAGTATGCTGCCCCTTAGTTTAATTCCGTCTTGTGTCTATCTCAGATTTTTATAGAAAGGTTTTACAAGCTATCTTTATCTGTGAATTAATAATCTCAGAAAGTTTTTCAATCAGGAATCTCTGGAGTTTCGAGATACATTTAGATAATTGCTTAGTCAGAAGATATCCCAGAAAACCAGAAATAATGTCAGTACACACCCACCCACCCTACCACTCCCAACCTAAGGCTAACAGTATTTGGGGTTAAGTGCTGTATAATAGACACTGACTACAGTTTACTGTCTTCTTTACTGGCAGGTACATTGAAAAGCACAGGAAAATAGCCTTGAGGCATTAGTGCAATCCACAGCTGTTGAAGTAGGGATGCTAAAATTATTTAATAAATTTTAAACCCATAGTGCAATAAATAGTTTGCTGCAAGCAAGCAGTGCTGAACAAAATATAGTTCTGTAACTATGATAGCTTTTGCAACAGAAAACAGAATCGGGGAAGCTTAGATGAGTCTCTCAGTAGAGCCAATGTGCATCTCACATCCTTTCAAATAGAGATAACCCACTAATTTGTATTAAAATGTAACCAAAAGTTCGGGAGTATTTGAATCTGGAGTTTGCATTTGATCCATTTTCAAGATGAGCTGCAAAGATCGATGTAAGCAACATTACTCTCTACTGATATTTCTTTAGGGTTTGTTAAAGAAATATACTAATTAGATTGGCTGCGCCATATTACTCTTGCAGGCCTTGACCACTAGAAACCTCCTGGGCTGTTCATGCAGAGGGTTGTCCCTGGACTGAGTAGTGGGGGGGAGGGAGAACTGGAGCATGTTGTATAAGCTCCATTCTCTTTCAACATTCCTTGTGACAAATTTGTATGAACAATGTACATTTGCTCATTGCTAGGAAGAGAACAGCATTTCGCCCATTATAATTTATACGGGTAAATAGATTAAAGGTACTCATTCATGCAAATTACACACTAAAGACCAAAATCTGCATTCACTTATGCCAGTGCAACTGAAAGCAGAATTTGACCCTGACAGGATGTAGAGATGTAAGGGGGTGAGCTCAAAAGGTAGTACTTCTGCATAGTAAAGAGCTGCACCCACAGGGGTGGTTTGCTTGCAGTTGGTCCTGGAGATTCATTCTACTCTTACGAGTAATGTGAAGTAGTTGCATGTGCACTGCAGCACTCACCCTGTCATCACAGCAGCAGCTCATCATTGTCTCGGCTAGCTGTCTCAGCTGGCACGCTGTACCTAATGAGGGTAGCTAGGAGTGATAACTGGCATGGAAAGGGCAAGTCTGCCTCTCCAGGTGCACAAAGTTTCTTATGGCAAAGCTGACAAAACAACTTGTAAAGTGTAACACTGGCAGAAATGGTACTGTAGCAAACCAGTGGATACCTTAGAGCAGTGTTGCAGATGGATTATGATACAGTGGTCAATCACAAAGCCAAGGAATCATGGTTGAACATTTGGTGAATATTGGACCATAAAAACTGAATGAAGAATGGAAAGAGAAAGAAAAGTATGACGGCTCTGTTGTCGCCTGGAAAAGCAAGGGCCGTGTACACCACAAACTTTAGTGGGGCAAAAAGAATGTGATTGGACCACAAATATAATATGCAGATCAGGAAATTATGAGATGAACTCAAAGGGTAAGACGTTTATTGGAACATGGAACATCATAACATTATACCAGGTTGTCACCTGCCAGTGGGGTGAAGGACTGCGGTGAATTCTTACTTATGTATCCATGGTAGGGCTGATTTTCAAAGACGCTGACCTCAATGGGACCTGTAGGTGGAGGCTTTTGGGCCCAGATCATCAAAAGTAATTAGGCACCTAATTCCATGAATGTCAAGGTGCCTAAATACCTTTGAAGATCTGGACCTTGGTGTCTGCAAATGAAGAAATATTTACGGATTTTATAGATGTGATTCAGAAAACCTTTGGGAAAGCTGACCCTAAAATACAATTTTAACCAACAACATTAGATAGCTTTCCATCACTAAGCTAAATTGACAGAAAAATTATATTAGAGAAACTTATCCTTTTCATTTAATGTACAGTAAGAGTATTACAATTTCAAACATTTATCTTATCACTTGTGTGTATTATGGAGGCATCAGTATCAACTCCATATTTAAAGCTCCTATTTCTTACTTTAATGACTGAATGTAGTCTCCAGATTTGGAACAATAACTCTTCAAAGGATAATTCAATTTTCTGTGCAACTTCTTAGTAATTAATTAATTAAAAATACACAACCTGAATATGACAGTTATACAGCCTTGTTTAAATTACATTGACTGCTGAAAACCATTTGTGATACTGAAACAGACATCAGCACTCTACATCTATCAAGACTAATTTATCTACAGATATGTGTGGGACAGGCTGGGTTTAAAGAACTTAATCGCTTATAATTAGCACATTTGATTATTAAGAAGCTTCTTGTTTCTTTCCCTGAATTCTTCCGTACTTAAGAAAGGAGGAGAATTTACATCATCACTAACAGGACACCAGTTCTCCAAGCCAATGTATTCATTACTCATGATATAACCACAAACAGGAGGAGTTCCTTGAAAACCAGCTACTACAAGAATACAATTTTTTCCACTAGTGTGAGAACATACCACATTTCTCATAGAATTGCATGTGTATTTCCCTTAGCAGCAATAAAACAAAGTATATTAATGTGAGAGGAAACTGGAACTCTTAGCTGTAAATGAAAAAATAGTTCTTAATTCTGATTAACATTAATTAACCTACTATTGTTCAGCATGTAGAGAATGGAAATGTAGTTTATCAAAAGCACAGATTGCAGGTTTAGATTACTGACCTAGATTGCTTGTTTTTTATGGACAAAATTACGCCTTTTAAAACTTTCTTTCTTTCAAGGTTGGGGCACTCCAGTCCCAAAAATAACAACTTAAAAACAATACAGCTGCTCTAACATTTAAAACATTTGGAAATATGCCTCATTTAAAGAAGTCTCTCAAAATAATATTTGTCTTAAATCCAAAAGGTAAAAGAATATTGCAATTAAAACTATAATCACAAATCCAACACACACACCACAGCAGCTGTACTATCCCAGCACAAGTGTCTTGAGGATGCTATCTGAACATTAAACTAAGAATTTCTGGGCTTATTTGGATGACCTTTTTTGATGTTAAGGTCCAAATTCGGGCAAGGGCTTTAAAACAGGTTTACTTTCCTTCAAATGAGTGTTCAATTTATCTGCAAAAACTGTTTAAATGTGCACCTGTATCCTGGTTTACTGTAATGCACAGCCGCCTTCAAGATCCTTTTTCTGTCAGCAGTAAGATTTTTTTTTTTAAATGGGGCCATGAGTAGGGGCCCAAGTGGTGATATATTTGTATGCACATAACTGGTGGACCATGCCCTCTAACCAATGCAATGGTCATGTCCATAAATACCATAGTGATGATATAAAGGACAACATTGTCTCTTGGAGGGTGAAATTTACCCCTGTGCAGACGGACAGCAAAAAAAAAAAGGCCTATTGCATCACTACAATCCCACTGGAGTCCAGAAAGCAGAATCAAAATAGCTGCTTCTGCTGTACACTCTTAGTGGGGTTTGTGGTGTGCATGGGTTCAGAGAATCAGGAAGATTTGGCCCTATTTTGTATAGTTTTGTTTGAATTAATTTTCCTGGTTTTTTTTTTCTTCTAATGTTGGTTCTCAAAGAGTTCCACAGAAGTGCAGGAATTCAGGCAGTTGCTGAATTCCATTAAACTCTCCGCAATTGCTGATCAGCAGACTATAGTCATGTACTTAGGGACGTTGGTTTATTTGTCAATACTATACTGCAATAACTAGCTTTTAGAAGTACATTTCAGTATTAGTTTAAAATGAATTCAGCCCAACATTACAACTCTGAAGTGAAAATCTCCCTTGGATGGAGTATTGGCATTTGATGGCCTCCATGCCTAAAACCCCACATAGGGGCTGTGGAAGGGTGTCTACCTGTTGAACAGTTGCACAGGTCTGACTGTGCAACCTCTGCACACTGTGCGAAGGGTTTCTCTGCCAGGATAAGGCAACATTAGGGGAGGATCATGAGAGGGGCTGCAGAAATATGTTTATGTAGCTTCAGTGTCTTAAGTATCCTGTGCAACTGGCAAAGAAGCTGCAGCTGTTATTCCACCCTATTGGCTGAAATAGAACACGAACGCCTAAGTATTTGGAGACTGGAGTGAATTTCACCTATGATTCTTCTTTATTTTTTCACAGTGCCTTCACCAGTTAATTTATAATCTGTAGCTCACATTTTCTTCTTATTTTAATTTTACTTTAATGTAACCCCACTGACTTCAAGAGAGTTAATCCAGAGGTATACCAGTGTGAGAGGAGAATCAAGTCCAGTAACAATACTACCATAGGAATTATAATAGAAGTAGCAAATTCCCAAGTGTCAGTTCAACAGGGAGCAGTTAGAGAGAAAAAAAGGCTTCGAAAGCATTGCAGTGGGGAATAATCATAAAGCCATACTGTGCTACTGACATCATTGCTATACACTTCGCTGTACTAGGGAAGTCTGGATAAAAATAACGAAAAGGCAGAGAATATATAATACTGTTGTAGTAAAAGGGTTAGGAGGAAATACTTATACCTGAGCATAAAACTAGAGCATATACATACCAGCTAGACCTATACAGTATAGTACTTCGAACTGTTACTGAAATTGAGCATATTACATGAATGTCTAGATGTGATACTTTGAGCAGCCCAAATCAGTATTTTGTATCTATTCAGTACCTTATATTTTTTTATTCTGCTCAATTTTCACTGCCTTATTCAAAAGTCAAGACCAACCCTGTGTAGATTTGTGTTATGTTCACTTAATTATAAATCAAATCCTCTCTCACCACTGAGGATTCCTCAGTGTCCTGAAGTAGTCTTATAAGTGTCGTCTTGTACTGTTCTCAAATACTGACGACTCCTCATTGACTGTTGATAAGGGCAGTTTCCTACAGAGGCTCAGAAGTACGTATGCTGTCTGTATGTATCTGATGATGATGATGATGTCACTACATCATGTGTATTCTCATGGGGCTATACAGTCTGATCTGTGAGGAGCAAGACTGTGAATAGTTGTCAAACGGGAAAGTACAGGCTCCCATTGAAGACTTCACGTGATGCTTGGCCCCTTTTTCCAATCAGTTTTTATGTTTGTCTTCTTCAAAGCATTTACGACCTTTATTGATAATTGCTCTCCTTTCAGATCTTTCCTTGGCTATGTCTTTGAAATTATCAATATCTATGCTCCATGAGTGGAGACCCTGCTTAAGGGTGTCTTAAAAGCCTTTTTGTTGATTACCCCTCCTGTGCTTTCTGAGTTTCAGCTCACCATAGAAAACTTTCTTCTGGAGTCTATCATCCCCCACATTCTGATAACAAGATCTGTCCATTGAAACTGATCTTTGATGATCATTGCTTCCACATTGATTGTTTTTGCTCTTTTGAAGATGTTAATGTTTAAGATTACTCACCAGTGGACCTTCAGAATAGAGCAGAGACAGCAGATGTGAAATTTTTCAACTTAATGTGTCTGTAGTAAACTATCAATGTTTCACACTTGTATAGAAGAGATGCTATCATTGTTGCATTGTATATCATCAGTTTTGTTGACTGTTTGATGGTGTGCTAGTTGTGTGTCCTATGATGAAGTCTTCCACAAAGTTTTGTATTTTATTTGATATTTCTTTATCCAGGGAACCATCACTGGTCAGTTCTATACTATCAGTGGTAATGTTTGACTCAGTGGAAATGACTGATAAAGCTGGCTAGAAGAGGACTTCATTTTTTTCCAGACTGACAATGAGTCAAAACTGTTTAGTTGCCTCTGAGAACCTGTCAACAATAAGCGGGTGACTTTCACTATGACTAACTAGAGCATAATCACCAGCAAAAAGGGTTTCACATAAATTCCTCAAGAACTTTTGTCTTTGCAGTACAACTTTGGAGACTGAAGAGTTTTCCATTAATTCTGTACCTTATGTAGATTCCCTTTTGAAGGTTGTCCATTGTGCAATTCAAAATAGCTGCAAAAGAAAATACCAAAAAGACAGGGCCAACACATTGTTTCACACCATTAGATATGGGAAGTGGTTTAGAAAGGCCAGAGCTTGACCAGTAATGTCTTCAGGGAATTGACTTATAACATTAACAAAGTTGGTGGGGCAACCAACTTACCTAGAATTTTCTAGGCCATTTCTGCTCTCCGTGTTTTGTTCTAAACATCTTTTTCTGAACCTGCCTCATAACAAAAATGTCTGTGATGCTCCAGCCTGATCCAAACCAACATTATGTCTCTGATAAAATCTTCTCTGATACTATTTTCCTCAAGCAAAATACAGACAAAGATTTTACCACCTACAGATAGCAGGAATACATTCTGGTACCTACAACAGTCAGATTCGTTGCCTTTATTTTTGTATAGCATAACTATGACTGCATCTTTGAAATCCAGAGAAATTTCCTTGGCTTGGAAGTATACTGCATTCCTAAATGTCAGTTTTGTATGGCAAAGAATAAGCTACCTGTAAAAGGAGCTTTAATAGTGGGATGGATGGACCCAATAGTCCATATGATATGTATCCAGACCCAAATGAATCCTACACTCTCCATCGGTAATCTCAAGTGTAAGTGAGGAGAGAGGTACTGTTGCTAGGTAGCCACATGCTTGGAGTTATCCAAATTATCTGAGATACAGTATACTCACATTATCTTCAACTCTTCCCTGGTGCTGCCATAGACCCTATTGACAGAATTGGCACTGGAAGAAAACAGTGCCTATTGTACAAGACTTTAGAGGGAGGTGAATTTGTTTATTTCTGATGACAAACATTCTGAGATAATGCTTCATCCTTTATATGACAACAGTAAGAATGTAGTGGAGCTGCTGACACTTGAAATGGATGGGACATTTTATTTAGATGAAAGCTGGAAAGTCTCTGACAGTGTCTGCTTTACCCTTGTGTCATTTTATAAAGAGCCAAAGGAAACATCCCTACCTTATGGCTTCTGAGCTGGAACGGTTTGAATTTTCTGGCAAGCTGATACTTGTCAACTTACTCTTTATTTCAAAGCTAACAAAATTACTTCATTACATTTATGGCTTTAGAAAGTGACCTTGGAGAGGCCCGATTGCCAGCGCTGAAAGTGCTGGCAAAGTGCTTGCTGAAGTTCTATTTACATGGAAATGTAGCCACTTTTCTAATACATATAGTGCACCGAGACACTGCATTCTATACAAAGCACATTGATGAATCTTTGTAATTATAGATAAACCATTAACAACTTACGGTGTCAGTTTAGTATAACTCCAATTAGACATTTTATGTTTTATTTGCTTTGCATGGCAGAGTAAATGTTATAACTTTCTACAAAAGTTGCTCAATCCCAAAATTGTCTGTTTGCCAAACGAAGATGAAGATTATTTTTTCTCCCTCTCCCCAACTTTAGAACAATACGTTATTAAACAGATATTATGTAAAGGGAATGAAATTCACGCTTTAATTTTGTTCCCTATCATTAGCCATTATTCTCAACTGTTAATGAATCAAAATGTTACCATGAAGACCTGATATATCCCAATGAACAGATATGGATCATCAAATGAACATGGGTTCACTTAGAATAGAAATTGTGAT
This sequence comes from Emydura macquarii macquarii, assembly GCF_026122565.2. Taxonomy (NCBI): domain Eukaryota; kingdom Metazoa; phylum Chordata; order Testudines; family Chelidae; genus Emydura; species Emydura macquarii. The sequence goes on along the minus strand of NW_027132559.1, from coordinate 38,399,085 downwards.
AAAACAGATAGTGAAAACAGTGTAATCTGTTTAAATGTTTACCTAAGAAACCACCAAAAATTGGCCATCTACTTGATAGAACCAGATTCTTGTGTATGACCAATTATGAAGGGGCACACCAACCCTGCCCTGGCCCAGCAGGAGTTAACTTCATCCTATGGAGCATGCGCCATCTGGATCCTAGGTATAAAAGGGAGCTACTCAGTTCATTTGGGGCTGATTACGGAAGTGGGAGGATGCAGGTTGCCAGATCCAGCCCAGTAGTTGCCGAATCATCAAACCATGGAAGCCAGATGTGCCGAGACCAAGGCATACACCAAAACAATGGAAGATGCTCAAGAGGAGTCAGAGGTGCCAGGAGCAGCTCAAGCTGGGGGACCTAAAATCACTGGGGACATCCAGACTGCTACTCAAGAGGACAGGGTAGGAAGTGGCCCAAGGGACAACCCATGGTGTTGGGTGCTGTCAGCATGTTGTGGTAGCAACAGCGCTGACTCCAGTGGTGGACACTGTTAGAGCCCTAGGCTGGAACCTGATGGAACCCTGGGGTGACAGCCTCCCCACCTTAGGCCAAATGGCCTGTGTTTGCAGCTCTGCCCCACCTGAGTGTTTCATCCCTTAGTCTGTTTGGAGCTCAGCCTTGCCTAAGGGCCTGAGCTCTTAGACTGCTTGCTGCCTAGCCCTGCCCAAGGGCCAAGGCCTTTAGACTGTTTGTTGTCCCGCGCTGCCTGAGGACTTGAGCCCCTAGACTGTTGGTGGCTTTGTCCTACCTGAAACCCTAGGACCAATATCCTGACTCTAACCATTACGCCACACCACATGGGGACTAAGGACATCAGCTGTGGGCCTATAACCACGCTCACTCCACCCCCAAAATGAGGATGTGCACCAGCCCCATGACACCAATCTATATAGAATGTAATTCAAGGTGTTGGTTGGAAAAGTTCAGTAAAGCTCAATATTGCACTTCACTGATCCTGCTTTGTGCAGGCTAGTCGCCCTGGACCATGTTAGATCACCCTTAGCACTGCGCTAACTTCTGGCAAGCTACACCAGCTACAGGAGGCCAAAAAGAAGCCAGGATTGGCACTGTGCATTGGCATCCCAGTGATATCCCCTTTTCCCTGCTGAGTTGGACCATCTTTAGTACCAGATTATGATGATATTGCAGTGCAAAGAGGCCACAATTTACCAGAAAATGTGGCTCATCCATTGAATTTAACTGAAGATCAGACATGTGGGTAACTATGCACAGGCTCAGATAAACACAGCTCAGACCTCCCCATTCTCTGGGTGCTTTTCAATCTGGATTTCTAGGGCTTTTTTCTTGATTGCCCTGGTGATAACTGCACTTTAAGGGAGGGAGTTGAACTTCAGAGACCACTGCTAATCAGAATCCCTTGCTTACTAAAGATTCCTTCTTTAGCCCAAGGGAGAATTAGTAAAGATGGGCCATTCATTAGTCTCAGCCTAGGATGGGAAAACTGGATTAGCATCTCTGATCAGTGTAATGATGCAAAGTAAGGAATTAATCTACTAAAAAGACTCGATTTCCCTGCATATTACTGCAAAAAGGAACAAAGTGTAATCCTTTTCCTAGAGGTTATAAAACATAGATTAAATTAGCTGCACTACACTAGATGTGATGTGATGAAACCCTCACTGTTAACTTAAAGAAATCATACTTTTGAGAATTTTTACCTACAACGTTACAAACAACACCTAATAGTACTAAAACTGAGACTTTAAACAAAAAGTATTTTCTCATTTTTTCATCTTGATGACTTTGTGCATTAGACAGCAACGTGGGTGTTTCCACTGTTTTCTCTGTGGAGTCAGTCATTTCCCCTCTGTTTTACATAAGAGTCTTTCACGCAGCAACAAGGGAGAGAAAAATAGGAAAATATGATTGTAAAACCACAGAAATTGGTTGAGAAACTCAGGGGAAGTTATATCTGAAGCTGTTTTCAATTCATTCTTTACAATCAACTAGATTTCAAATTAGCAGTGAATCTTCCAGTGCAATAAATCTCTAAATATTGAAATAGAGAGCTCATCAATAAAACATGTGATGCCCTGCACCCTCATGTTTACCCTTACAGTATAATTGTATATTGTTTAATGTAAAGTATATCATATAAGATGTCTTTGGTTTGCTCATGAGGTCCTGATCATTATTGTAGTAATACGCTTGTTGTAATTTCATGTGTATAGTTATGAGGCTTTATCCAGGCAAAACTCTCCAGGAGCAGTTCGCACCTCATCAAGGTGTGTATAGGACAAACCCAGTGCAGCCTGCCAGGAACAAAGGACTGGCCAGGGCATCAAGGGAGGATCAATTGGACTCTTGAATGAGCCACCTCCCTTCCATTGGGCAGCTTGAAATCATGAGGAGGTAATGCTCGCTGACTCAGGACATGGATTAGTCCATATAAGGGCATTTTTGTCACCTGACCCCGAGGGGGCGAGGGCAAAGCACCAGAGTGGAGAAGGAACATTATAAAAAGGGGAGACATTTGCCATGCTCTCTCTCTTCCACCTCCTCTACAAACACCACCAAGGAAATGAAGTGCTGACCAAAGGGGAAAGCCTGGCTGAAGGGAAACCAGTCAGCCTGTGGTGAGAATCACCTGTTTGTAAGGTTGCTAAAAGTGTTAGCTTAGTTTAGAATGCATTTTGCTTTTGTTGCTCTTGACCAAATCTGACTTGTTATGCTTTGACTTATAATCACTTAAAATCCTTCTGTAATTAATACATTTGTTTGCTTGTTTTATCTAAAGCAGTGTGTTTGGTTTGAAGTGTGTCGGAGACTCCACTTGGAATAACAAGGCTGGTACATATCAATTTCTTTGTTAAGTTGACTAATTTATATGATCTTACATTGTTCAGTGGGCATAACTGAATATTGTAAGATGGAGGTTCCTAGGGTTGCATCTGGGACTGGGGGTATACTTGGGGTCATTCTGTTGTATAATCGATAGAGTGGCTGGCTAGAAGCACTTACTCACTTAGTTGGGAGCAGCTTACATACTGGAGATTGTGTATGAACAGCCCAGGAGTGGGGGTTCTCACAGCACAGAAGAGTAAGACAGGCCCAGGAGTGGGAAATTGGGGTGACACAGCAACACACCAGTCCAGATTGCACCAGGAGAATGTCACACAAGGTCCAAAACTTAAGACTTGTGAGACTGTCTTAAAATACTTAAAATGCAAAACTGGAGATTTTCCTTGCTCAATGGCTTCTACATTTTTTTAAGCTTCAAGGGGTCTGTGGGGGGACGACACCTATTACAATAATATCTACCAGAAAAACTACTTAGAAAAAAAATCTACCAACCAACCTCAGCATCCTTACAATTATCATCATACCGGAGTCTGTGAATTTATTGCTTTCAAGTATCAAAGTTTCTATCTATCTGCCAGATGGTAGACTCTAATGTTTACTTATTCAAAGACTGGGATTTATCCTGAAAAATGGCAAAGGATTTGCTGAAGTGAAACAACAGCTTCTGGAGAGGAAACTGAAATTCACTATGCTGTATCTAACAAAACTGAATCTGTTACAGTTGCCAAATTTGTACTTATTGAAGCCCTGAGGAAGTAGAAGAATTCATAAAGCAAAAGGAAGTGGAAAGTCTCAACAGTGGACCTAAAATCAGCTCCTGAAGAATCTACATGCAATGCACATTGACATGATTTGAATCAAATTCTGCATTTCTGACTTCTTGAAGCTTGAGGGTGTGTATTTTATTGTTTTTTTTTTTTTAAAGGTTAAATCTACCCTTCATTTTTTTTTCCAGGAGTAATAATTTGAATCTATTTTTATTTACTGCACCTAAATTGTTTCTGTTTGAAGAATTAGAAAGAAAACTCTTCTGATAAATAGGCAAATTTGATGTACATCATAGTCTGTAGTTTTTCTGGCTTTAGTTTTCTTCCAATAGTCCTTTCTAATTTTTTATTTTTGTGAGATTGCTACCCACTAAAGGCAGTTAGAAGTTTTGTGTCATGAAGACGACACACACACACACACGCACATATCTTCCCCTCCTCCTTACTGGAACAAATTTTTGGCTATTTTAAAATGTCTCCATTAATTTCATGGTAGTTAAAATTCTTGAATAGTGACAAGAGGAACTTTCATGCCCTTTCGTTCTCTCTTAATACTATATATTGTAAAATAAACTAATTACTTCATCTTAACAAAGGAAAACACATTCCTCCTACTTTCCCCTCTAAGCCATTGTTTATAAAAGTCTTTTGAGATTATAAATAGCAATTAAATGGACATGATGAATGTAGGTATTTGTCATATATTATTATACGTAAAAATATGCTGGGGAAATTACATTCTTCTCATCACCTCAAGAAATCAGTGCTTGTATGCTAACACGTATCTTCAGCCTTATTTACTCTCCAGCCTGTCTAAAGCTGGTCAACAGACAATTATGACAGCATTGCTAAACATAAATATTAACACTTTTAGCTCTTAAATGAAAACAAAGAGTAAGCAGTTATAGCCAACACTATGTTTTGTGATGAAAAATTAAATTTTGTTGCTGGCCCTGTACTAGAAATTTAAAAAAAAAATCTAATTATATATATTTTAAAGATCCAGCCTTAAACCTCAATCCTGCAATTTTATCCCAAGCATGAAACTACTAAGTCTATGCAAAGTCCCATTTGCTAACACACTTCATGTAGGATCAGGGCCTTCCACAGGTATTGATAGCTCAATATACTGAGGATTCGTTTATCCAAAACATCAATGGGCTGTTGATTGGTACCACTGCTAAAAAGCCACAGATCCCAGCTAGTTGAAATTCTGGTTTTATGGAAATCAATGGCAAGACTCCCATCAACTTCAAAAGGGTCCTGATTTCACCCCAGCTCCATATCACGCTATTTAACAAAGTTATCTGCACCAACGAAGACCAAATGGCCCTCAGATCTGTGCATGCAGCTTCCACTGAAATCAATGAGCGTCATAATTGTGTAATTCAAAGGAAAATTACACCAAGTTTCACAGAGAAAGACTGGAAGGTATAGATTAGAAAATATGCAGATTAGCTTTGTGCCTTCTGTATCAAGCTACTGCAAATCTTCCGAACCTTCCTATCTTCCTGTTCTGGCCTTTTTGCCCATTCCTTTTTCCTTGTATCTCTATATTTGCTTATTCTTTTCTTCCACATCAAATTCAAACTCTTTTCTTTTGAAAGCTTTCCATAACTCTGTATTTGCCAGACATCTGGTCTTCAACATCTCCTTTTACACTCCTCCATTCTCTTCTAGTACTTTTCCCTCATCTTCTCCCTGTTTCTTCAACCAATTTACACTTCAGGATTTTTCTTTCAAGCTGCTCTATACATTAGTAACAGCTTCCCAATCAATGTAACCAAACTGTCTCCCTTACCTCTTTCAAAAAGCTTCTGAACCCCCATCTGCTCAGTGAAATATTCTGGCTGCAATTACTATAGTCCATCATGTACAGTGTCTTGGTTTTTTAAAAACTTTACATGCATTTAGACGTTAAGCACTTGAGGAAGTAAGTAACAGACCCCAACCCTTTACAGCTCGCTTCCTGTACCAGTGCAGTATTATTTATATATATAAATAAAAGTGGTTGAAAGATCATTTCCTTTTTACTAGTTCCGTGCCTATCTTCAGCAATTGTAATTTAGTTAATTTCATTAGAATGTAGATCTTTTTCCTTGCAATAAATGCTGTGACTTTGAGTTTGCTTGATATTAGATATGTAATAATAAAGAGTAATAATAAAAGGGGGTAACGGGAACACATACTTTGTTAGTCAAGAGGATTTGTCATTGTAACTGGCAACTATTGAAAACTAAATTTAAAAGTTATGCAAAATTGAAAAAAATCTGTTTATGCATTTTCAAGCTACTCTGTTAAGGTGCATCTCACTTATGGAAATAATGGTGCTTCAGGTTTTGCATCCACCCTGGCCTATGCTCAGAGGAGGAAGGGTTATTCCAGCTGGAGGGAGACTGATTTTTTTTCTTCTTTATGACTACACATTGGAGACTGTTGTCCTCAAGTACTAGCAGTAGAATATCAAGGAGGCTCCAGAGCTTTCAGCTAGAGAGCTGAGAATTTATTTTTGGGTTTCTATGTCAGACTTACCTTTCTGCTGAATAGGTTGGCCTGACACAGAGCCAAGATCTGTAGCCTTCTGAGGGCTTGTATGGCTCAGAAAGCCAGAGGATTTCCAGATTGAGGAGAAGTTAAATATGGAACATTGAAAAATTATCTTATACCAAGAGACCACATGGGTTTCCAAAAGTTGCATTTCTCTCATGGAATGCTAAGAAGTGTTTATTTTTTAAAAATATCAAGGAACAATAAAATGGATACATATTTTGTATACATTGTAAATGGATAAGTGACCTATTGTAAACTAGAAAGATTTAGTAATATTTTTGAGGATACTATAGTATTCAGAATTCAACAGCTTCTTTAAACTTATAAACGTCTTTCTCTCTCTCTCCTCTTCCCCCCGCCCACCTCCTCAGTTCAGACACCATTTTTTGGAAACTTCAGCCACACACAGTAAATGTTCCATGTCTTGCTCCATAATTGTAAGCTAAGAGTCTTTTGAATCAACACAGAAATGCAAATACGAAAATGTCAGACGACTTTCAAGGCTCTCTTGCTGCAGAGATTCATCCCGACACAGCTAACAGAATCACCCCCATTCCTCTGTAATGGAGGATTTGACCCCACAATTGCCTCTCTCCCACCAATCTCTCACAAAAAAAGACACGCTCCTTCACGCTCATATATGGAAGATGATGAACAGTAATAATGAGGATGTCAGACAGACTTCATTAAATGTGCACGAGAAGTCCACTGGACTCAATTCAAGGAAATGACTCTTCAGGGCTAATTAAAAGCAAGCATTCTGTAGATCAGTGACTGGGCATCTTTAGGAAATCGTTAATAAATTAGATGACAACCGTGCTTTACATTAATTTTGTCAGGATCAGCCCTGATTTCCCTCCCTCCCCCCCAACTCCCTCTGCAGAACGGTACATTTCAATGCTAGTTAGAGATGACTAAATTCTTTATACAGTTTAAAACTGGGGTTTCAAGTTTCAGACGGTTCGCAGCACTAGTTCTAGCTATTCTCAAGACCACTAAATCAAGTTTGGACTTGATATGAATGAAAAAAGAAAAATGGCATCAGAAGAAAGCAGTTTTATGGTATCTCAAGGCCTGCCAGGCTTGACACAAATGCTGTTCAAACCATTAGGAAGCTGACAAATTCCCTACTCTCCAATGTGCAAAGAATTCTCTTCTACTGCTTGAGATTTTTCAGACAATGGGCCTTAAAATAATCACTGGTTCTTTGGACCAACAGTGATACAGTATTTTGGCACTGGTTCCAAGACCAGGACCTATATGACCTTTGATCCCTAAAACACTGTAGTAAGTGAAGTTTTGCCATTGGAGCAGACATCCAGTTAAGTATCTGGAAGCTTTGAAAGGGGAAATATTAACTGTAGAAGTAGTAATCATTTGAATGAAAATGAAGATATACAAGCATAGCAGGATCTCTGATTTGCAGGTCTTGTAGTCTAGAGACACTGGAAAAATCAAATAGTACAAACACAAATCTGAAGGAGTAACATGTTAAGACTGTTATTCAACAAAGCACTTAAACATGTACTTAAGTTTCAACATATGAATTGTGCTATATGCTTAAAATTGAGCATATGATTAAGTGCTTTGCTGGAGCAGGACATAAATTCTATATACTGTGCTCATGGTTCAATCCTTGGGGCCTCAAAACTTACACTGACTTGAATGTGCAAGGAATGCAGGATCATGCCATCAGCCCTTATATAGGCTAAGCTTCCACTGGGCCAAATACTAAACTCACTGCAAGCTGCAGATGCTCAGCATCTGTCAGGATTAAGTCCAATGAGAACTTTGCCTGAGGGTCTGACCTTGCTAGGTGCCTTCATTTTCTGCAGGATTTTGACACGCGAGTGTTACAAAAAAGAAGAAATTTTTAGAGCGAAAAGGTTATTACTTACCTGTACTGGCAATAATGTGTTGGTAATTGCATATTTATCCTCATAAAATATTAGTTTTAAAATAATTTGATATTTAGTAGGATATCAAAACACCTCTTTAGCTATCAATGTAGAATGTGTTTATTCTGAATTAATTAAGATGGTGATGAGGAGCAGGAGAATGTGCATGTCACAAAGAAAAGAGGTGAACATACAGTCGAGTTATATAAACGGATTAAATCTTTTTCAGACCTACGAATCTCTCTCTCTCCCCTTTGTCTCTCTCTTTCACACACACAAACTCTATTCTGAATGGTGTTTTTCCAGGTATTAGATTTAGTTATCAATCCAAAGAGCTACAATTTGGGAATGTTTTTGAAGGAGCGAAAGAATTTCAGAAATGAGAGAATTCTGAATGGAAGCCAAGCAGTTTAGATACTGTCATTAGATTTACTCTTACTGTCACCACGTATGTTGCCATTTTTTTCCATTTTCAAGTTTGTATAATCAGATTAATCTTATACCTAGGAATTTTAACCAAGACAAGTAAAGGTTATAAAGATCTATAAAACTTGTTTGAAAGGGCCTATTCCCCCCAAAATGTAGAACACGTACATATCGGACAACTGAAATGAATACTCAAGCTTACGTTCTCTTACCCTGATAGCTTACAACATTTAGTTTCCAGTTGTACACAACTTCACAATTACAGTGACCTTCTGTATTATTTCAAGAACTTTAATGAAAATAGTTTGGTGATACTTCACCTACTGGTTTTATTTCTAATCACTATTTTTCCTTTTGGTATATAAATATTCCGAGAAAGGAACAAAATCTGCTACAGTTTCTCTCACTCCCAGATGCCTAATTTGGAGATCTCCAAACTGATCAACAGCAGTAGATATTTTAAATACCTATAAAACTTAGAAAAAATAATGTTTACAGATTTATTCAACAGAGAAATATATTTCAGCAATATTTATATCCATATGTCTAAACTGTGGAACACAAACAAAAGTAGTACATCAGCCATGTTTAAATATAATCTTATAAATACATAAACATGTATTTTGTTCAAAACAACCTGAAACTTAAACTATAATTGATATTCATCATTCAGGTGCTATATAAAAGATACAGAAGTGTATCCTGTCAGGTGACCATGCTCTTTACTACTGAATGTTCCTGGCATCAGATGAAAGGTAGTGTAGCCTTGGGTAATACAAGTGGGTCAAGTGATTAGGGTTTGTTTTAGATTTCAACCTCGGCAAACCAACTGCAGAAAACCTAAAACCATCTAATGAATAGTGGTTGAGATGGCAAGGTTGGTGTAAAACCAAATAATTTTATGTGCTGCTTATTCCATACAGCTTGTTATGCACTGACAGTTATATAATCATCAGTGGTTAGGTTTACAAAAGGTCATTGTCACTCTAGAATTCTATTTCTTATGGTACATTTTTTTAATATATAGTCCTGGTATTTGACAAAGAAATCAATTGCAAGGGGGGTAGAATGTTTCAATTTTTTAATAAAGATTAAATAAGGGAAATTTTCAGAAAAATTTGTACTGAACACAGAAGATTTTACGCTACAGATTCAATCTCTGTATATAGTTTTTGCTACAACAAATCAGTTATTTAAGTATTTGGAACAAACACCTATGATTTATTTAAAATGAATTTTAAATACAGAGCTTATATATGTCATACAAAAACCTAGAATTATGCACTATACACAAGAACAAAAGATAGAAATGAAAACATGATTAATTAAAAGGATTACTCTACAAAGATTTTATTTTTTTAACTCTTACTTTTAGGACCTGTTCCTTTACCCTCTGAAGTCCATGGGAGTTTTGCAATTGATTTCAATGTAAGCAGCACCAGACCTGTACTATATAGACTTGGGATAGGATATTGTCTGCTGAAGAGTTCATAGCATCATTAAATGAAGAAAATAATCAGTTAAAATAGATACAATTTGGGTCATGGTCATAATTCTTTAAAAATCAGTATTTTTAACAGACCAGTTAAAATGTAATGTGTTAGTGTCTTTCTTAAAAAGAACCATTGAAACAATTATTGTAACAATCCAATTTCTCATTGTTCCTGGTCTGCATTTCATAGCTATATACATATATAAATACATTTTTAGAGGTTTTGATAACTCTTTTGTACTTACCCAGGACACATTTTTACCCTTGGGTGTTTTTAGCATGGCAACATGCAGTGCTGAGATGACCAACAACAGCCCCACCAGCATGGAAAGTCAGATGGAGGGGTATTCCAAATGTCTTTGTTACCCAAATGTATAAAGTCCCTTAGCCTGGATAATGCAAACACACTGAGCATCAAGCAAAGTAACAATCGAAAAAGCCATTTTTCTTCTTAATGTACTATCCAGTCGAACATAGACAAATGCCTCTGAAATATATAGACAGATAGATATTCAGCTGCAGAGATGAGTATATTTTTGTACATCCACCAAGTCCAAAGTTGACTCTCTTCTCAGAAAACTAAAAATCTAAATTCACAAATATCCATCACAAATGCATTCCTCCTTCTGCTGTGAAAATACAGTGCCCGATTACTCACCAAGCTTTAATAAAAGCTTTGAGGCTGCAGCTTACAAGAGAATTAAGACAAAAACTGGAAGCAACTAGCATTCAGAGGACCTTGAAGAGATGATTGGTTGCGGGTGGCATCATTTAAGAGCTGCTATGCTTGAATATTTCAGAACTCCAGGACTCTTCAGAAGGATAATAAGAATTAGATCTGTTTCAATAAATAATTTATGTCAGCAGGTACAGTATACCTATTGCTACCTTCTGCGCATTCTCACTACATAGTGTCTGCCACTGCTGCTTCAGAGACTCATAGTGCACCTGTTGTTGATGTAACTCCACAGTGAAAGCCTGGTAGCCTAACAACGAACAACATTTGTTTAGAAGATGAGAGAGAATCCCCAGAAGGGAGAGCAAGAGCTGAAAAATCAGTGTCCCTGCTTGTTTCCCTTTGTTTATCTGCCCTTCTGTCCCTTTATTTTTACCTCCTGTCAATCTAGATTATCAAAGCAGATTCAGGCTAAATTTTGCAACTATCAGTACTGATTAGTGTGAGTTGATTGAAATCGGATTATACAGGAAGACCTCTGCCTTCTTACTCAGCAAGCAGGACAGTACCATTTGAAAACCATTTCTGCTTCACCTCACAATATCCATAGCATTAGGAACAGTCCATTTAAAGAGAAACACTGCAACATGGGTAACCCAGATTGTTGTTTCTTTTTAAAAGAGGGACAAATTTATCAGTAATCCCTCTTTTTAGTAGCTTCATGAATATATAGTAGGATGTTTCAAATCACTTCCAAATGGACAAGTTAACTAGAGATTTTGGGGATTCACAGGAAAGCACAGTATGTGAAAGAATAATATTAAACTGCTAACACTTTGCATATATCTGATCATTACTACCCATACAGGATATGGAACCAAAATTATTAAAAGGTCTGAATAACAATGTAAAGCATTGTGTGCTGAGGACTGAGGTGAGAACTGTAGTACTTTATTGCTATAAGATAAAGCTATATATTATTTCAAATGCTTCTAAATTATATACGTTACTATTCACACTGTCTGAGCCTTATTTAAACACATTTGTATTACATATTTTCAGTAATTAAGCAGAGAGAACATAGAATCCTTATTAAGACTATAGTATAATATTACAGTGTCACATGGGTATAGAAATATTTCTCTTAAGTTTACTGTAAAATCCTAGAATGAAGGAACCAAAATCTAAAGTACATGAAGAAATTGCTGAAATGGAACACACACAAAAAATGAGATAGTCAAGGAATTTCAGAACCAAAACAAAGACACAACTATGCAAGATTCAGTTAAGGCCAACTGACTGAAATGTAGAGAATACATGAAGGAGATGCAATAGATACATTCAATAATGGACTAGAAGATATAGATCTGATAGGACTTGCCAAATGACTTCACATTAGTACCTACTCAACATATACGTCAAGGCTTTGATTCCACAAAGCGCTTAATCATGTGTATATCTTCAAGTATATTCATTTTTTGACCTGTGCAAACACAGGCATTTCACATTTGGTTAATTCCTGCATGTAGATGTCCACAGGTTGTTGCTAGGCTTATTTTTTAATTTAATTAATTTATTTATTTAGCTTGTATGCAACGTGAGCCTTTTGCTGTTAAGGCAGGTCTAAAGAATCACGTGTCCTCTGGATGTGATGGCCCGAAAAGTTGAGCTGTACTGTCCAGGATGCAAGTGGAGTTATGAGGAGTTCTTAGTTTATGTTCATCATGATGTTGAATTTCTGTAGAACTTTAGCCCAAGCAGGATAGGGCAAAATCTGTGTACACGCAGAGTGTGCTTACCCAGATCGTGTCTCGCACACTTAGATTTTTTTTAAATGGTTTACTCTAACACAGAGACTTATGAAGCCATGATTAATTCATCAGTGTTTCTCTAATAATGCAATTTCATCTTGAAATCTGTTATTAGTTCACCAGCATCTTTAACCAGCAGCATCTGTAGACTTTGATTTGCATGCAGGAAATTAAGAGCTAGTAAACTGTAGAAGTAGATTAGGTGGAGTTGTCTATTTGACACAGTGTAGACTATACGGAACAGTTTTCCAATAAGAGTTGAATTTCTGGGGAACTACAGAAATGTTTATTTCTGACCTGGCAAACTGTAATCCTGCTTGAGTCAATGAGATATTTAGGTAGTACCATTATTAAAAACATTATGAAGAATATATAACTTTTATGATTGTGTTGTTGTAGCCATGTTGTTCCCAGGATATTAGAGAGACAAGGTAGGTGAGGTAATACCTTTTATTGGACCAACTTCTGTTGGTGAGAGAGACAAGCTTTCGACCTATATACAGAGCTTTTCTTCAGGTCTGGGAAAGATATACTCAGAGTGTCACAGCTAAATACAAGGTGCAACAGATAATTTAGATTAAGTAGTTAACTTGTACTTCAACATGCACTAACACTCCAGAAAAAAATAAAATAAAATTTTGCCATCTGAAATAGAAACACCACAATATGCAGAAAAAGGAAGCAAAACTTAACAGTGACATCTACTTCCTAAGCAAATGCCAGAAACAAAATGTCATTCACAGAAGTCTCACTATTTACCACCCTCCGACCATTACCTACAACGCCAACTATGCTGAACAGCTCCGCAGAAGGACTTCAGGAAAACTGAGGAACCACTTACTGCACCTCACATATTCCAGAAGAGACTATCTCAAATATGAAATCACCACAGGCTCCCCACCCTGGAAGAAAAAAATATCAGGAAACCATGATTTCCTACCTGGAAATCATGCAAGAAACCCAAAACTATTAAAACAACCTGGTGACAGCCATCCAACAGAAAAACAAAAGTGGAACCAACCACAATAATTCCACAACCTACAGAACACCATCTGTAGGGGAAACCATGGCACTAGGACCCACCAGATGGATATTACACAACAATCCAACATCATCAATTTATCAAGACTCCCACTAACTGAAGGTTAATTATCTGTACTCTCCAAGGGATTGAACTTCTGCCCTAACACAGTACCTGATATAATACTAACATGTGGAGAACTAGAAGAATTCTTCCGTCAACACCACCTCAAATAATTATTTCATAGCAATGACAACACCATCCACAACTACGTCCCCACCATCAGTGATAAGAACAAAGAATCATCTCACTGGATACCCCCCAGTGGATAGAACCACACTCTTGATCATTACATTGATTGCATCAGGAAAAAAAATTGACTATGAAATCCTTAACAAACCATACGTCCACCACCATCTCTTCACCTCTGAGAGGACAACTATACAGTCCCTGAAATCCACCGGACATTGAGCAAACAGTTCCAAAAAGGGATTCAGGTACTGCAGTGCTAAAAGCCTTGCACTGTCTAACCTTTAGGCAACTAGCAACCCAGTTAGGCAAAACCTAGGGTAGGCACCTAGTTTCCCTATACAACGCATAGGGAGAGATAGGATACACAAAAGCCAGATGCTAGGCAGGGAGCCATCTAACATAGCCACTAGCAAATGCTGATGATTAATAAATTTCATGGCCACAAGGGACCATTGTGAGTATAATACAGACCAAAAAATTATCCCAAAATAATTCCTAATCAAATATCCAAACTTGATTTAAAAATTGTCAGTGATCAAGAATTCACTATGATCCTTGGTAAATTGTTCCAATGGTTGATTACTCTCACCATTATAAATGTACACCTTTTTTCCAGTCTGAATTTGTCTAACTTCAATTTCCAGCCATTGGATTGTGTTATACCTTTCTCTGACAGACTGCAGAGAACCCATTGTCAAATATTTGTTCCCCATGTAGGTACTTACAGATTGCAATCAAGTAAGTCTTTAACCATCACTTTGTTAACTAGAAACACTTCCACTCAATAATGATTCCACATTTAGAGACCTATAAGTTAGCCAACTTTTAATCCATTTAATGTGTGCCTATGTTATTTTTATATTAGTTATTTTTTAAATCAAAGTGTCATATGGTACCAAGTCAACTGCCCTACAGAAGCCTAAGTATGTCATGTCAACACTATTACCTTTATCAACCCAATTTTAATCTCATCAAAAAAGATATCAAGTTAGTTTGACAGGATCTACTTTCCATAAACCCATGTTGATTGGCATTAATTATAGTGCCCTCCTTTAACTCTTTATTAATAGAGTCCTGTATCAGCTCCTCCATTATCTTGCTCAGGATCAATGCTAGACTGACAGGCCTATAATTAACAATAAAAATATATCATAAATGGGTCATCTTGTTTACCCTTTTAAAAAACTGGCACAACGTTAGTTTTCTTCCAGCTTTCTGAAATTTCTGTTGTATTCCAAGATGTACTGAAAATCAGCATTAACACTGCAACAAGCTGCTCAGCCAGATCTTTTATAAGTCTTGAATGTCAGTTATTTGGACATGCTGATTTAAAAATATCTTACTTTAGTAGCTGCTGTTTAACATCCTCCAGAGATACCAGTGGAAAGGAAAGAGTCTTATCATACAATATAAGTACATCATCTGTTTCCCTCCTCCCCATATTTTCCCAAATACAGAACAGAAATATTTATTGAGCACTTCTACATTTTCTGCATTATTATTGATAATCATCTAGGTAGGCATGGGACTTTTAGAGTGAAAATTTAGGTGTCTAGAGTTTTTAGGTATCTGCAGGGTAAGGCAGCAGCTTTGTGAAGATGCCAGCTGTGAACATGTGAAAAATTAATTTTACTTGCACTTCTTCTGTGATTGGTTCTCACCAATGCAAACATATTACACAGCCAAGACTTGTTCAATCAACTGGAAATAATAATTACTTTTCCACCTTGACCCCTAATTCACAAGAAAGCAAAATTAACAAATTCATGGCCGCTGGGAACAGCCTTAAACACACGGAAAACAAATGGATTCTTGGGGATACAGTCTTTGGCAGCCCTACATCACATGAAAACTCTATATGGCAGAAGAACTGGAGGCAACTCATGACTGAATTCCTCTTCTTCAATAGTGGAGCTCCATAAAATGAAAGCTCTATACTGTGTTGGGAAAAAGGAAAGGAGAGGCACATTAAAACACTTGAAACAGAGGCTTTTTTATTTTATTTTAATTTTATTTTTTCAATGCAAAAAGTCATGGTAAAACCTAGCAGTACCCTGTGCAAACAAATGAATAAGATAGGAGTTGGTGATCTTCTCTAACAAGCTGCAACTAAGAATTTGCATGATCGCATGCTGTGCACTTACACAGATAAAATGGCACCTGCTATGACTGAATATTTGTATTCTCTGGTAAAGGTATATATTTCCATGCTACAACTGAATTTCTATGAGGCAAATTTTTAATACAAATAGGATGGCCTATCCCTGATCTAAGCGTCTTATTTATGGGAACTAGCTAGATAGATGATTCAAAAACTTATAAAATAAGGCAGTGGTGACTATTTTAAAGTCTAAGGACATTTCCAAAACCACACACCTAGCATAAAACACTTCAAAACTTCTATCCAGTATAGAGTTGATGTATCATATCCAATGTATGAGACTGTTGTTAAGTTTACTCAGTACTCAAGTTACAGCTGTTCCCCCTTTTAGGGAGTCCAGGAGACAGGTATTCATGAGGAATTTTCAAGAAGCCATTTATCCTAATTTTTAAAAGGATTTTGGTTTGAAACAGAAGAGTCAAAGACAAAGGCTTATGGCTCTGGCCAGCCATAAATATCTTGTAGGTATTCAAACTATTACATCTAAATAGGTAATAATTCTGAAAGAGGTGCGTCATCTGATATAATTTTCTATTAGTATCATGGAATGCAACTGTGTTCATGAACACGAGTTAGAGTGAGATAGAGAATCTCATTAATCTGTTAGAGTTTATCTGTTAGACAAAGTTTATCTGTTTAAAATAAGCTTTGTCCAGATATACTAAAAAAAAAAACATTAACTTTCATAAACAAAGTTGATGGTAATACTAATTATTTAGTCTGAAGGTTAGATAACACAATTGTAAAAACAGAGCTGTTGTGTTAGTTCCTCTTTAAGAGTTGTCTGCTTTATAACCTCTATATTGTCATGAAGACTAAACAGTTACCTGATAAAATCTAACCCACCTTATTCTATTAACAAACTCCATCTCATACAGGCAAGCTGAAAAACAGCTGGCATTTGAGTTTTCTCCTTCTGAGCTGCTGCAATATTAACTAATGTTCACAGAAGCTCTGAGCACCAGCTGCTAGCGTTCTGCCAGATACATACTCAAGTAACAGATAAAACTTATTCTTACATACACATGAATTTAGAACTACTGATTCTTACTTTAGTTGATTTTTTAGCTGTATAATGACCAGAGCCCAAAACCATTATGTTAAAAAAAAATTAAGGTTGCAAAGTTAAGCACTCAAAAGTCATGAGACAACAAAAGAGAGGTTTCTTGTGTGCATGTGCATTATGCACCATCTTTAATTACATGGTCACATATTTTTTCCACAGGACATCAACCTTATTAAGTTCCACAAGAAACCTTAATTCTGTCATTTCATAACTTTTGAGATCAACCCCGAATTCCAATAGAAGTAGAAAACTACAGCTAGCTTAATTTCAAAGGAAAAAATTAAAAATGGTTGATTTAAACTAACATTTCAGAGGTATTTTAACTCCATCAGGTCTTCAAGTAAACTAACAGTACAGAAGAATGCCTAAGAGACTGTGAGGAAGAGAGAGATTTTAAACTCACCTAGTGAGTGTCACTTAATAAATCAAGTTTGGAAACAGACAAGAGAGGTAAAAAAGGTTACATCTTGACAGCCCCAAATGGAAACCCTAAATAATGGATCAGGTCATTGTGTAAAAGGAATATAAAGCATTCTAAATAAATAAATGTAGTGATTATTAAGTTAAATTATTTGAGCTCTGGCAATATATTCATAAAACAGATGTGTGTATTTCTCTCTCAATGATTGGGGTGAGTTGGGGAAATGTGGGTAAATTAATTTATACAGGTTTATACAATATTTCATTATAACTTTTATAAATTATGTGGGAAAAGAAAATACACCAGTTAGTTACACCATGAAACCTGCTCTACTGATGCTTTTGTATACCTGCCACCCCCTACTTATCTTTACCTTTGATAAATTACACAGTAATTCGATAAATTGCTTTTCTGTGTACCGATTATTTTAAATAATTGCATTAACATTGGTTTGTAATTAATAGTATAATAGTGAGGATGTGGTCAACTTATCCTTACATTTTTCTGTTATTTGTCTTATGGTTATCCCACCCCACCACATGCACTCTTTACCATGGCAACTTCAACTATTGATTATATGCTAAAGGAAATTATTTAATGTATTTCTAACTGTCATTTCTTGTGATTTAGCACCCACAAATAAGGATGACCAAGCAGCTCTAAATAGAGCTACAGAAAAAACCCTATGGACCACAGCTTGAAAACTACTAGCTTAAATTGTCCAATTAAAGAAGGACAGTGAGGTTTTGAGTAGGAAAGAAATAGTTGCAGTACAATATGAAATAATGAAAATCTATTAAGTTAGAAAGTTCAGTGTGTTTTATTTACCTATGTAAACTCTTGGGCTGCTAAAGACAATCCAATTTAATCAGGGGCATTGAATTGGAGAAGGTCTGCAAGTTACATCATCTTTAGTGCACTGAATTAAATGTTCTTTTAGCAGGGCTGGCTAGTACTACTTCTTTTGGATTTGATGGATATCTTCATCTGAGAATAGCAAATGCAGAAGAAAGTGCTTTCCATTTCTCTGCAGCAATCTGTCTGCCCTTGGAAGAAGTGTTAAGACTCTGAAGGGAGTTCCAGCCTCTCCTCCTTAGCTGGAAGAATGGGGACAGCGACAGTACACTTCTGGAGGCTGGAAGTGCAAACATGGTAGGATAAGAAAATGCTTACAGCTTTAGTGATTTAACAGAAGCCTCATTATCCTCAACAGGACTCAACATCTGACTTACATTAGGACTAGAATATATTTTGAATTCTGGTGCCAGTTTCTCCAGGCAGAAAAGATGGGTAACTGCTCCTTATTTGCAGACAAGGCAGAATACAAGCTAGTGTTTTGGCATCCTATCCTAGCTTTGCTCTCTCCAGTCTCCCGCCTCACTGGGAAGAGGCAGTGTTATGGCAGCCTTTCCCTTTTGGGCAGTAAAACCTGCTTTTTTTATTTAGCCCCTTTTTTTAGAAGCAGCAGTAAGTCAGAAAACAAGAGGGCAGTGCAGTATGTGCAGAGGCACTGTTCATCCCAATAGTGGCAGGCTCCCGCTGCTGAGCTTGTAATGCAGCACCTAGTCTGTTTTCTGGAATGGCTTCGATTCGAACCCTAAAGCAAAAAGCAAATCATGGCACAATCAAAATGTGTGCAAGACCTTAAAATCATATTTAGGCAGAATATATAAATGCTGGGTATATAGGAACTGGTTTTTTGTTCCTTTTTTGAGGAGGAAAAAGGAAGGGCCTCCTGGCTTTTAGACTGACGTGATATCAAGATAGATTTGCTCTTGCATAGCAGACAATCTGTGCAGGTCTGCTATGTCCTGTTCTGGCTGCATTACGGCCTCTGATTCTCAAGCTACTGCAAATTTACTGTCTCAACAAACTGAGACTACAGTAGAAGAATTACACACCTTTCCCGCACATTACACACTCAATGTATTGGCTTGCGTGGATATGTCTTTGGGAGATGCATCCTCTGTACAGAAATCTACTAGAATTTATTCACACCCTAGTTCAATTAATTAGTTTGGGACCCAGGTGATTTCTCTTACTTGATTGTTCTTGGAAACATTTTTCGGGTGGGAAAAGTTTCTTCCGAGATATTAGTATTTGGCACCTTTCACCTTCCCCTCTCTGAATCTTACTAGGCAATAACAGTTCCCAAGACCTAAAAACGATTTTTTTCTGACAACCAATTCCTTACTGGGGTCCTGGATTCTACTGATGCAGATCATGTCCTCCTGACTAATCAAACCATTATATAGAGATATGCACATTTTACACCGGTTTGCAGTTTGGAAAATACTCAGAGCACAGCTGTGAAAGGAGGCACACCTGGATTAGCTGAATGCTGGCAAAAATTAATTTCTCTTTGGCTTCTATCTTGCTTAATCTATACATTAGGAGTTATTTATCTGTTTTTATGGACAGACTCCAGATGCAATCAGTGGTAAAACAATTTCTCCTTCATATCATACATATTATAGATTTTTTTGCTCCATTTTAATGCCAACATGATGCAGCTTCTTTTTTCAAAGTCACTATTCACCCTCTTTTGTAGTTGGTGTACACCCCAGAAGCTTCTCAGTTATGTGAGAGAGCACATGTCCTCTACAGACTGTTGCAAACAGAGAATGTTCCCAAGTAGTAAAGTTGAATGTATATAATTCTTTAATATGCTTTTAATCTTGCAGAATGCAAGTGCATAACTTAAAGTGCTCATGGACTGTGTTTAACATGTGTGGCCATCATTTAATCAGCAAATCACTTTGGGTCTCACTGACCTTGGCAGTTTTACAGAACTCAGATTTATACATAGATGAACTGTTCTTAATTAATTTTCTCTCACTGTAATGGACACAAACTAGCTTTTCTATATCATCAATCATGCATATTTTCTCTCTACCCATATTTTTGTTAGCAAATATACTTTTTATGACCTCCTCAAAGCAAGTCTCCATTAATGTTAGAGATGTCCTATGTTGCTTTTACAGGCATCCTAGAAAAGTGGAGATTTTTTCTATAGTCGTGCCATTTTCATTCAGTATTCCTGTGCCATAGACCAAATACTGTTATTGTTACCAGACTTTGCACATAGAGAAGGGAGCTTTCTTGTGAACTTCAGTCACATTCCAATCAGGTTTTAACCATAAACGGCTTATAGGAGGAAGGGAAAAAACAGCATTTAATAGGGCTTCTCTACGCTTACAGAGCTGCAGTGCCTAGTGCAGTGCTTAGTGAAGACGTTACCTACGCCAATGGGACGGCTTCTCCCATTGGCGTAGGTATTCCACCTCCCAAAAAGGCAGTAGCTACATCAATGGGAGAAGCCCTCCCATCAACATAGAGCTGTTTACACTGGAAGTTCCATCAGTACACACTGTCTACACTGGGAGTTCAATCAGATTTTCCACACCCCTTCGCAATGTAGTTATACCAACATAAGTTTGTAGTGTAGGGTAGGGCTCAGTGATCTTCCTTGGATTGCACCACTGTCCACTTCTGGGTTGTTTGTTTATTGTCATCTCCTCTTTTTTTCTATTTTTTTCTTTTTTTTTGCTCTTGGTTCATTCATTTCACACATTTTTTAGATTGATTCAAATCACTAATCCAAAGGGTTTTACAAAAGCATTTGCAAACAGCGTAAATGTATAAGGATTATTTCACTCACACCTGTAATGTAGTCCTCTCTGGAGTGCTGTTCACAGTGAACAGCAATACCAAAATAAGAATGTATGGGAAATGCCATATCCATTTAAAACTGAAGGAGCAATTTGGTGCATGTAGACAAAACAATTACCTAAATAGAAATTTGGCTAAAACACCAGATTAACAGCCCTAGTTTTGCAAAAGTGCCATGGGATCTTTAAATAACCTCAGGTGATCAGAACCTCAGTGATGCCCCACCTTACTGGAGCATTGATTTCATACTAAATTGGAGGGAAGAGATACCTAAGAATTCATCAATATCATTTCCTGCAGAACCCTGGCTTTCCTTGGAAGTCTTCCATCCATATTCTGACCCATCTTATACTACTTAGTTTGTGATTTTTTATGAGATCTCAATCCATCGTGGCAAGGGTGAGGTGATATAGCAGCAGGTCAGAAATAGAGATAGTTTTAAAGCATTCATTTGGAACTGTCAGGACTTAGTCCTGTTTTGAGTATTCCATCTGATCATGTGAAAATGTACTAAATGCAGCAGTCAAGACTACCTGAATGACTGCATTTATTTTACACACACATACACACACACACACACAAAATTGTGTGTCTACCTTACACAGATACAATACAAACTTCTGTGCTATATTGTTCGCTCACAAAGTTTGCTGCTCAGATTTCCATATGAAGAACTCCAACTTTTAACCACTCCCTCACACTTACTCTTACTGAGTTTCTGACGATTCCATATTTTTGCATCCCTTCTGTAGGTGATTTATTTTCCCCTGTTCTTTTTTCTGCATCCATTCCAAGTCTGTCTTTGCCTATCTGTTTTGTGTCCTTTGCTGACATGTTCTGTCCATTGCCGTGAGTTTCTCTTTACCCTTTCACTAATGTCTGCTGCTTTGGTTTATTGCTGTCCTCGACTCATTTCCAGTCCTGCATTTGAACTTTCATGGCTGAGTTCTTCAAATACCAGCAACAAGATAGGATATGTTGAATATTATGAATATTAGCATGCTTCAGCTTCATTTTTTTTACCATGTGTGCACAAATACAAATGTGCACAAATACCTCTGACAAACAGCCTGCCAGGTTGAACATGATTTTTCATTTCCTAAAATTATATGGCATTAATTGTAAACAACATTTTTAAATTTAGTATTTTAATTCCATTTAGCAATTATATAATGGTAGGAAATATACAAAATGGACAGCCTGTTATTAGTTTATTTCTCATGGTGCCTAACAAAGAAGGGATCATTAATCAACTGGCAAAACCTCAGATAAGTTGTATATGCTACCCCTTCCCCTTATGAGTTAGTGACTAAGCATAAAGATATACGACAGCAGAATACTACCTATTGATATTAATTTTTATACAGAGCCATAAAATTTGGTATATTTTAAATATTTGGAAAAATTGAAAAACAATAAGCGAGGGCAGAGGATTTTTTCCATTTCCTTATACTTTGTACAACGCATTGCTGTGGTTACATTTCAGGTAACCAGATATGTTAGACTAATTTGTCTGAATCATTTGGATCGGCCAGATAATACTGAAGAATTCCTAGAAACACTCATTTTTCTAAGAAGTGGTAAAGTGCCTAAATCTCTTAGGCTACCAAATGAATTTTAGAAAAATTATAAAAATCCTGAGATGTGTATTATGCAAGAGGTTTAATACAACATTTGCAAATAGAAAGATGACAAATTAAATAATCTCACTGATTTCAAAGCCAGGTAGCAATAGGAAAGATTGCCTATATTACTGATAATGCTACAGTAGTTGCAAAATATTGGGGAAAATAAATATTAGCACTAAGTTGAAACTACTTTAACTGACATAGTTCATGTGAAGCAAGCAAGGAAAACTACTATTATAACAAGTATAGCAAAATGTAACTTTCATGAAGATAGTGGGTGACCCAGGGATGATTCTGACTGACATTATTGAACTTTACTAAATTTATTAACATTACTAAAATTTTACTGGAAGTAAACAAACAATACTCCTAAAACAAATCCTAAATCAATACTGAAAAGGCATTTGATTGCAATTTTCTCTTTCACCGTTTGGCAAATTTAAGTTTTGCAACAAGTTCTTGAAGTGGATAAAATTACTACATAGCAATATCTATGCACTAGTGGATTAGTGGTCAAGCCATTTTAAATTCATAGGCGCACACCCCATGCTGCCACGAACTATCTCACTATGAAGCCATTAGTACTGTGTGTTCTTCTACAAAAGATATAATAATACTAGAGCAAATCAATGTTACTGGCTCTATCTACTGGTAGCTAGCAACTCTCAAACAGAGAGCACAGTGGGATTTCAAATAGGCTAAGGAAGGGGCAAAATACCTGCGTAGGCATTTCACTGTGGTAAGAATCAATGTGAGAGTTCTCCAAAAAAGATATTGCTGTTCTCAGTGCTTTGATAGTTCAAGTTCCCAAGCACCTCTTCCAAAAATTTTCTTTCCAGAAGGGATATAAAAATCAGAATCCACTTGCAAATTATACTCCTTATTGCTGATATGGTCTATGCATGTGTATGCACTTGAAAATGTGTGTACCTATGTATACACAAGTTAAACTCTGAATTTCAAGCTTTATCATTTATTGAAGTTATTAAACAAGCTCTATAACTTTTTAAAGTGAAAATAAGGGAACAGCACTTTCCATCCAGGGGAAAAGTGTGTCAAACCTACTTCCCTCTATGCTGAAGGGTAGTTAATTTTTAAACTAAGAGCAGACACACCCCCTAACAATCCAGCAAGCTCAACATACTTAGTTCTTGCTTTCTAAAACATTCAAACTCAAAAGGTATAGGGGCTCTGCAAGATCATTCAGAACTTATGACAATGTCTGAATTGGGCAGAAAACAGAATTTCAGAGTATCATCATTATCATCAACGTGCTGGAATACTTCTGCCATTTTTCAAATTTAAGTGAAAGTTACAGGGTTGAGAGGTGATAGTTGCAGTTACAGGCAGGCTAAGACTAATGATAAAGCAACTTGATATGACTTGGAAAGAGATTTAGGTGTGCAGACATGAGACTTCACCAGGGCCTCAATTACATGTTCATAAACCATAGAAGCCAACCTCACCAGAAGACCTAAATGAACAAACTGTTGATTCTCATCCACACCTTCATTTCTTCTTGCCTTCACTATTGCAACTACTAAGACAATGTCAGTTCTTGGGATTCCACATATACAGAAGCTGCTGCTTGCCTTTTCTCACATACAAAGAAGCATGACATCAACCCATTATTAAAAAAAATCTGCCTCCTCCAGTCATTTCAAGATCCAGTTATGAATTGTCCTCCTTTTAAAAATCTTGATAAGCTTGCTCCAGCCTACCTTCATGGAGCTGGTCTCTTTTTATTGCTCCCTTCACTGTCTACGTGCTCTCTCTCTCTCCCCCTCCATGATACTCCCATGCTCCATCTACACTCAATCTTGCCACAGTTATTCTAAGAGGACTTCTCCCAGCAGTTTCTGCTAGGTGAAGCACCCTTGCTTTATTCACCAACTGTTCTGACATCACAGCTGAAAACATTTTTCTCCTTTCCTTTTATCGCATAATTACTCTCCCACTCCGCTACTCTGTTTTGGTACATAGCTGACAGGAAAGGTAGTATAAAGTTGTACCCTCCACCAAAGAAATTAGGGAAGCCAATGAAAATTGTAAGGGAATCAATTTATCATAACTCTACAGTCAGAGTAGATGCAGTAGAATTGAGAACTGGCCCAGAAACGTATTAAAACCCAGCAGCAATACTTAATTTCTTCCCCACTATTGGAAGTGAGAAAGAGAGGAAGAGGAGGTGATATTGAAGGAGAGGGAAGGAATAGAAGGAGAAAAGGAAAAGGGGAGGGTCAGGGGAGAGCAGAATGAGTTGTAAGAAAGAGGAAAGAAAGGGTTGAGGACATAAGAAACATAAGAGGTGATCAACAGGTAAGTGTGAAAGAATATAGCCGTGTTCACACCCTATACACTATTGTAATAATGTTTGTACAAGATATGCCTTGTGAGGTATTATTTAAAAACTCATAATTTGCTGATAAATAATATTATGGCAAAATGCACATAGCAACATTATATGTAAAGTTAAGAACATAAGCTGAAATCATGACTCAAGTATGTTCCCAGATAAATCTAACCTAGTTCCTCAGAGACAAAGGGCAAGCTGATGCCTCAGCCAGGTGTCAACAAGGCTGATGGACCGTTACCTGTTAAGTGACCATTCTCTGGCAAGGAAGGGGGCAGAGAAAAATCTACATCTTAGCAAAGAAACAGCATGTAATTTCCTTTCTTCACCAGACTGCCTGTCATCTTGCTCCCAGCGGGACATTCTTCTCAAAGGGGGACAAGACTATAAATAGTAGGGGCAGACACCCCAAGACACCCCTCTCTCTCTCTCTCTCTCTTTCTCTCCCTGCCCACCTCATTCTCCAAACCTGAAAAGACAAAAGAAAAACAGCCATTGGACTCTGCGGGAGGGGTTCTGACCTGAAAGCTGGGTCAGTAATCTGCTTGAGTATGTGGTGAGACCGTTTGTTTTGCAACTAAGATAGTTTACTAATAGCTATGTAAATTATTTTATCTTTATTTTTCTTGTAACCATTTCTGACTTTTATCCCTCCTTACTTATACTCACTATTAAAACTTGTTTTACTGTTTTATCTACTCCAGTGTGTTTAAATTGGAGTGTCTGGGTACTCTATTTAAAATATGCTGTCATATTGTTTCCTTAAAGGAATAATGGACTTAATATATTTGTACTGTCCAAGAGAGGACTGGAGAGGAGAGGATAGGATAGGGAGGAGTTGGGTGGATGGTAGATGACAGCAACGCAGACAGGGAGAGAAGAATCAAATTCAGTTCTATTCTAAAGAGGAAAAAGAATGGGAAGGGGGACAAAAGAGAGGTTGGAAGCAGCAGGAAAGGAAGAAGAGAAGCACAACACTCCTACTTTGGTCTCACCCAGGGTAGGGAGTCTGAGAGAAAGGGAGGCCCCTATCAGAGAGGGCAGCTGCAGAGGCCATGTCAAATGAAGAGATCCAGGGCACTGTGAAAGCCAGGAGCTGGAGGGAGCAAAATATGAATAAAGCATGGATGAACGATCTTTTTAGAAGTGGAATGGATGTTCCAGAGACAGAAAGGAGAGGGAGGAGGATGGGCATTAGGTTAGGAATGTTGGCACATGAGGTGTGGAGTTGATGGTGAGGACAGGTGTGGGAGGTAAAGAAGTGGGGATGGAGAGAGGGCCAGAGCCAGGGTTGGGACAAATGTCATCAGAGGTGAGGTAAAGAATGCAGATGTGGTGCTTACATCTGTCAGAAGTAAGGGGGAAAATCAAGGTGGAGGGGGAAGAGGAGCAGATAAAGCTGGTAGGAACTATAGAGGAGTGAGGGCAACCAGGAAGGGGAGATGGACTCAGGGCAGGGGTGGGGAGGAAGGAAACCCCACTATGGAGGGTCCGAAAGAGATGCTCCTGACTGTACTATTTTTTTTTAAACTGTAATCTTGTCCATCTGCCGTTCATCCATGGATTTCACCACAGCCCTCTTCTGTATTGTAACATATATCTTTCCTTTCATTCCATAGTCTTCCTTTACTAGTTACAATTGCTGTGTCCCTGCTATCTGGGAAGTCCCCTACTATTGGCAGAACTTTCTAATCACAGTCCCTTTGGGTGGTGAAAAGGCAGGTCCGGGCAATACTATTTTGAGCTTCTTTACTGCTTTAAAATCAAAGCACACTTTGTAATTCAACCACACTTTTGAAACATGACCAGTCCTCAAATGAGTAAAGATTGACTTAGGACATTCTTAAAATTTCTAAATAGTTTTCAAAATGTAGTATTCTTTTCAAATGTATGTTCATTAAAATGAATGTTTGCCTCCAGATAGCCTGCATCTATCCACAATCAGATTAGTTATTAAGGCAAGAAATACCTTTATGTACTGGGCCAAACATTTTCTAGAATGGTAGTGTTTTAGCAAAGTAGAAATTTACCTTGCTCATTCTAAAAGAAAAAGAATAACTGATTTTTATTTGCCAATATATTGTCTGGCTTTGGAAAAAGGCAGTAGGATGATCTACTAGATCAGCAGTTCTCAAACTCCGGAAGGAGGCGCAGGAATGTGTCAAGGGAGTCATGAGCTATGTGCTTTTTCTGGGGGGGAAGCGCTCTGGCTGTCAGCCCTAGGTGGTTGGGGCTCATGCAGGAGGGCCATGCACAGCCAGAGATAAAGCACCCAGGCTCATGCTCTCCTCTCCCTCCCAATCTCTCACCAGGAGGCAGACTGGGCTCAGGCTCTCCTCTCACCCCAACCCCGCATCCCCAAAATCCCTCACCTGGAGGCATCAGGGCTCCTGCTGTCAGCCCTCTTCTTCCAAACACCAAATTTCTAAAATAATGATGGATTTAAGGGAGTTTTAGGTGCATTACTATATTAGACTGCCAGAAATCAGAGGTTTGATAGTAAAACTGTCAATTTAGTTATTTTTCAGTAACCAATATGTTGTTCCAGCTTCGTAAATATTGTTTTTATAAAGGGTATTTTTACTCTTCTATCCAAACAATGTTATGCAAAACTGTCAATGCTGGTATTAAAATGACAATAATGCGGGGGGGGGGAAGGGTCTCTAGAGTCTCTCCTTTTTATGTGAGCCTAGCCTCCACTAACACGGGAGGGAGTTAAAAAACATACTAAGGCTATGGAGTCAGTTTAACTTCTGCATTAAAGAGTAGGACTAGTTAGATTTATCTATGATTTTTTGGATAAACAATCAAATGAGTATGTGCATAACAAAAGCTACAGTGTTTAATATTAAATAACATGAAAAATAAAAACAAAGATGTTTGAAATAATGTACATATGGGAATTTGCTTTATTTATTCCAACAAAGAAAGTGATGCTATTTTAATTCTGACTTTGAATGCAGAAGAACTCAGAATACCTTTCTGCTCTTTCATTAGTACAGTTCATTATGTCAACTGTTGCACCAACAAAAAACAAAATACCATTTGAAGTCAAATCAATTATGGCAAACAATTGCAAATACACTTACATTTGCAATGCTCTGTATCTCTGCAGTATATATTAGACAAGTAGATTTGGGGTTTTTAATGTATTTGTTATTTTCTCTGCCTGATCCCCTATATTAACTTGGATTTAGATCACACCTGTCTTTGACCTTGCTTGTCCTGTGATCATAAATAAAATGTTTCATATAAGACCCTCTCATGTCACAGAGAAACACATTGCCTGCACTTGAGAAACAGCAAAGCTATTTCTCGTGATACATTTTCTATTTTCTTGTGCGACAAGGTAGAATACAAGGTGCTTGCTGAAAATGTTAAGCAATTCAGTACTGCAGCTTGGCCAGACTGCATAAACCTCCTGTTTCTTATCATATCTTCCTGACAACTGAATAGCAGGATACAAGAGGAATGTTAAAGCATAAAAGAGATTGACTATCACGTCAGCTCAGTGCAGTTCAGACACATTTCATTTTTTGTTATTACTAATCTCTTAGCTTTCATGCTATCCTTCCTCATAGAATTTAATACTCAGCCAGCCATTTTGCAATACACAGATTTGTCAAACAAGAATATTTCAATATTCTGTTTTGAAAAACACCAGACTGAATAAACTGTCATGCCATGCTTTTGCCATTGTGTTATTGTTTGCTCTGTGGAACGCTGTTGAGAAGCAGATCAATTCTACAAGAATATTTTGATTCCAGCCCTTGTAATTAAACTCAATTTTTACTGGTCTGTAGTTGTTATAACCTTAAATTGACTTTCAATGTACATTATATATGTAGGTAAATACAGACATCCCTATCTAATCTCTCCACATACATAGAGCTGCCACCAATAAAAGCAGAACTGCCTTTGGTTTTATCCAATAAGAGTGTCAAAAAGGTCAGACTTCTAACCTTTTAACACAATAAATTATTGTCAACATTCTCACTATAGGTAGACCTGGAAACTTATAAAACATTTAGGAAAACTTTATGTGTTAGAACTATTATTGTACCTCTGTGCTGAGAGAACTCATTGCACAGATGAGCAGTGTTCGGATGATCCTTCAGACATGCATTACAATATTTGAATGATGGAAACTACACCATCAAATACACTAATATGTTCAGCTCCTAGTCATCATCATTCTAAAACAATCTGAAACTTACATAGGAAACCCGTACTCGCCGACGGTGTACAAGCCCACAACAGTGCATGAAGAGGACAGCAGAAAACAATCAGTGTATGGTTTCATGGGGTTTTAGTCTGTCTTCTCATCTCCGAGACCTGGTCCATTTCTCCTCACTTCCCAGCCCCGGTTAAGGGGAACAGGAAGAAAAAACATACAGCCTCCAGCTCTCAAGCAATTTTTTTTAACTCGTCCTGAAGACAGATGAAACTCTTCTTTTTCAGACGAAGGTATATTTACAGAATTGTATCCATTTCCTCAGTATCCCTCCATTACAAACACATCCATATTCCTATGAATCTTATTACAGATGGCATAATGTTCACATCAACCATTCAGAACTTAGGAAGACTCAAATACAACAGGATCTTTACATCTCAGGCTACTGCAATACCCTGCTTTCTGAAGGTCTCTTGCTGCTGGCACTGCTGTTATTGCTGCTGCTGCTATTAGAGCCTTCCTCACAATGCATAAACTACCAAGAGCATCTTTGATGCAATGTTACCTCCGTACTATACTAGACATATCTCATCTGTTATTTATCCCTCCTCCTATATTCAGAAAAATTACCAAGTCTAGACTTTAATTCACTCTGGATTCCTTGAATCACAGAACCACCCTCCAAGTTGTCAGATGCTTTGTCTTGCAGTACGTGTTTTACATGAATTGTAGGCAGGGTTGCTTACTGGCCTTACTACCGTACTCGTTTAGGCACTGCAGCTGCACAATCTTTTCTGTTGATATTCTGACAAAGAGAACTGGAGAGAACATCAAGCCTAGTATATAAATTTAGACTTTGATACTAGCACTTTTCATTGTCTAAAACACTGTTGGAGTGAATGAACTATTTAGATGATTATTTCTCTATTTTCAAGATCAATTTCAAAAGTATGGCTAATGAATTAAGTTATTACCCATATTTTAACAAGAGAGAGAGGAAATCTGTGAACTCTTGTCAGATTAAATGATCTTATCTGTGATGACCATCCACCTCTAAGCAATCATTCTTTAGAGGTGGACTGAATATTCTAATATTGAAAAGGCTCAATAGACATGTCAGGGCCGAAAATTAAGTCCTTTAGTACTTTGTGGCACTGTCCTGTGACTCTAAAATGTCTTCAGTACTGTAATCTGTGGACAGTTGAACAAGTGAATCACATACATTTTAATACTGAAGAAAAATTTAACTCATCCATCACCTTGCTAAAATCTAGAATGGTAAAGTATAGAGTACAAGGTATGTTTAAAATAAAGCTATTAAGCAACAGAGAGAGGGGAAAAAAATCAGATTAAAATAATGTATACATTTATCTTTTTAGTGGTGGGGCAAAGTGTCAGGAGTAAGGCCCTGCAGCTGTACCTGCTCAGTCTCCTGATAATCTAACAAATCAGCTAGGCTCCCTAATGGACTGCCCTTGCCTGAAGCATCTAATAGTCCAGTTCTTAAGACCAGCAGCAGCTAGCTAGCTGCTAAACACACACACTCATGGATCCTCTATCCCCCTGAGCTCGCCTCACTCCAAGCCCTGCTCCTACCTTGCCTCTGCCCTGCATCCAGCCTTGTTCCAGTCCTGTCCCAGCTTGTTCCAGATTCTGATTCCAGTTCTAACCTTTGGCTCTGACCACTAGGCATGACAGTGCTCCAACCACTAGGACAAACCACCTATGACCTGTTCTGACAGTTCAAGCAGCCCAAAACTAAAACAGAGCAGAACAAGAGCTGACAAGGGGCCCATAGCTCAGCAGCTAGTATGGATTCCTCCCGGCCAATGTGGGTATCTTACAGACCCTGCAGGTACAGGTCACTGCAGTGCGACACAGATAGAAAATGCCCCCACTTCAACCCCCACTATCCATGAGACAAAAAGTCTCCTGCCTGATACGTTTAATGGTGATTGGGGCACATATTTCAGTGATTTCTCAGTCAGTGCTGGCTCCTATAATGGAACAAATAATTAAGCACTCAATTTGCACGTAAATAACTTTAGTAAGGCTTTTGATATTGTCTCACATGACCTCAAACAAACTAGGGAAATACAACCTTGATGGAGCTACTATAAGGTGGATGCAACCATAAGGTTGGAAAATCATTTCCCAGAGAGTAGTTATGAGTGTTTCACAGTCAAGTTGGAAGGGCTTATCAAGTGGGGTTCCAGAAGGATCTGTTCTGGATCTGGTTCTATTCCATATCTTCATTAATGATTTAGATAATGGCATAGAGAATACGCCATGATGATACACAGATGATACCAAGTGCTTTGTAGGATAAAATTAAAATTCAAAATGATCTAGACAAACTGGAGAAATGGACAGATGTAAATAGGATGCAATTTAATAAGAACAAATGCAAATAACTCCACTCAGGAAGGAACAATCAGTTGCACACATACAAACTAGGAAATAGCTCCCTAGGAAAGAGTACTGCAGAAAGGGATCTGGGGGTCATAGTGGATCACAAGCTAAAGATGAGTCAACAGTGTAACACTGTTGCAAAAAAAGCAAACATCATTCTAGGATGTATTAGCAGGAGTGTTGTAAGAAAGACACGAGAAGTAATTCTTTTGTTCTATTCCGCGCTGATTAGACCTCAAGTAGAGTGTGTCCAGTTCTGGGCGCGACATTGCAGGAAAGATGTGGACAAACTGGAGAAAGTCCAGAGTCGAGCAACAAAAATGATCAAAAGTCTAGAAATCATGACCTATGAAGGAAGATTGAAAAAATTGGGTTTATTTAATCTGGAGAACGGAAGACTGAGGGGGGACATGATAACGGTTTTCAAGTACGTAAAAGGTTGTTAGGAGGAGGGAGAAAAATTGTTTTCCTTAACCTCTGAGGATTGGGCAAGAAGCAATAGTCTTAAATTGCAGCAAGGGCAGTTTAGGTTGGACTTTAGGAAAAACATCCTAACTGTCAGAGTACTTAAGCACTGGAATAAATTGCCTAGGGAGTTTGTGGAATCTCTATCATTGGAGATTTTTAAAAGCAAGTTAGACAAACACCTGTCAAGGATGGTCTAGATAAGGCCTGGTCCTGCCATAACTGCAGGGGACTGAAATAGATGCTCTTGTGAGGTCCCTTCCAGTTCTACGATGCTATTATTCTATTCCTGCTGTGCCCACAGTCATTCCACACTGACCACTCTACTGTGGAGCTTATTGTCAGTCTGCTGACTGGAAAGGGTCCAGCCTACATGTCCTTACTCGTAGAGAAAGCTAGCCCACTCATGTGCCAGCCTGAAGACTTAATTAAAACCATGGCTGTGATCTTCAAAGACCCTAGTTGTATGCCTACAGATGAGGCAGCTCTTCAGGTGTTGCAGCATTAACACCATCCTGTTGTATACCACAGAGTCCCAACACTTGGTAGCGCATACTGACTGGAATGAAGCCATGCAGTGCTATCATTTCTGCCTCCACCTAAATTACAATGTTAAAGATTAGCTGGCATAGGTAAACTCCTGGCCTCCACAGATGCTTTGATTGATCTCAGCATAAAAACTAAGCATACTATAATGGCTTCAGTGCCTTTCTCACAGCCTGAACCCATGCAGCTTGACCAAGTCCAGCCCTGCCTCTCTGATGCAGACTGTGGAGTACTGGGACACTGCACATCAGGGTAACCTACCAACATCTGGTCTGCAACCCAGTCAGGAAATGTCAAAGACCAGCTGCAGTAGAAGGGGCCAGGCTGGGGGTGACATCCCATCTCATCAATTCTCAGCATTGATACCTGTCCCCTGGTACCTGGGCAACAACCAAGCAGGTCCGACATATCTCCAACTCCCTCTGCAGGTCCAAACCCCACCATGTTTGAAGTCCACCTAGAGGCACTGGTGGATTTGGGAGCCTCAAGTAGCTTCATGGACCTGGACTTTGCAGGAGTACGTATGATCCTCACCCAACATAAAGACTCGATAGATTTCAACAAATCCAGAAACAGCTCACTCCTTTTGCCAGACCCAGTTACCCACCAGACCACACCCTTGGAAGCTGTTACTCTCCAGGGTCATCATGAGACCCTCCAGTCCAGACTTGTGAGCACCACAATCTCCAGTAGTCTTTGGCATGCTCTGGCTCACCACCCACAACTCATACTTTTTTTTTTGGTCATCAAGCAAAAAAAGTCTTTATTCAAATTTCATGGAAACAGGGATCACTGTACTTTGCAAGATGGGAAAATAAAAAAAAATTTGAATATAAAACAAGGATATTGTCACAATACCAGAATGTCACAGGCATGATATAGTTCAGCTCCCCACATTTTCAGGAGACAGAAATTGGCACTCAACTATGGGGATCATAGGCTGGGAGCCCTCTATGGTTCACCTTACCGTCCTCAAGGTCCCAAGTCTGAGCAGGCTAATTCCTAGGGAGACATTACTTTCTGCAGACTGGTCCAATGCCTCCATATTACCTCTTAAATACAAGGACTTTACCAATGTTTGATAAAAGTGTTTGACAAAGAGAATGCAGATACCCTGTCATTCCATCACAGATTGTTCCACCAACCTCCAGCCCAGAGCAGAAGTTTCTTTCAACCACATCTACTGACTTTCAGAGCCAGAACTTCAGGCTCTCCATGAACACCTCCAGGAAAAGCCTACAAAATGTGTTTAACTGTCCTTTCATATCTCCGCTGGGGCTCCAATTTTCTCTATAAAGAAAAAGATACGGATCTCTAAGGCCTTATGTTGATTAGAGAGTGTTAAACAGGGTTGTGATTAGAAATCGATACTCCCTACCTTTCATTAATGAGCTTTTTTTAAAGACTCCACTCCGCCAAGTTTTTACTAAGTTGGACCTTTGCAGGGTCTATAATTTGGTCTGAAATAGGAGGGAGAGGAGTGGAAGACCGTCTGTCATATGAGGTATGGACACTGAGTACCAAGTCACGTTATCCAGCCTTTGCAATGACCCAACAACATGTCAGCACTTCATAAACAATAGCTTCAGTGATGTGCTATATTATTATGTGGTCACTGACATCTCCATCTGGTTGACATCCTCATCTTTCCCGACAATCAGGCTACTTACAACCAACATACATGCAGCGTCCTAGAAAGACTTTGCCAACACCAACTATATGCAAAGTCCCAAATGTGAGTTTGATCAGGATAAAAAAGAATTTCTTGGTTACATTATCTCCCCAAAGGGGTCAACCATTGACCTATGCAAGGCGGCAGCCACCTCTGACTGGGCCGCACCAAAGGAAACCTGTGATATATAACTATTCCTAGGTTTCACCAACTTCCACAGGTGGTTCATCGAGGGATTTTTCAGCCCAGTTGCTCCTCTGACTGCACTTATATGAAAAGAAGCCCATCTCACCTTGGGTTCTTGGAAGCCCAAACCACCTTCGATTAGCCAAAAGAGAAGTTCACTATAGCATCCATTTTGGTTCACACAAACCACACAAAACCATTCACAATGAAGGCAGAAACATCCAATTTCACCATTGGTGCAGCACTGTCCCAACTAGCTGGTGCTGAGGTCTCCCTTCTGAAGCTGTACACTGAGAACCTCTTCCCACACTGCTCCAGCCCTCCATCTCCACCTGTAACAGTCTAAGGGCACAATGAGTATATAGTTTGGCAAATCCCCAACTCCCAAGGCATTAGAGGACAACTCCAATACTTGGTGGACTGACAGGATTATGGCCCAGATGAGCAGTCCTGGGAACTGCTGAATCACATCCATGCCCTAGATCTGTTGCAGGCATTTCACAGAGACCACCCTAACAAACCAAGTTCAGGGACATTTAGAAGGCACTCTGACCAGGAGAGGGGAGAGTACTGTCAGGAGTTGCACCTGCTCAGTCTTCTGATGGCCTAACAAGTCAGCAAGGCTACCTGACAGACCACCCTGCCTGACTGGCTGAAGAAGCTAGCAGGCCAGTTTTTAAATCGAGTAGCAGCAGTAAGTTGTCTGTTCAACACAGGCCAATGGATTTTCTGCCTCCCTATGCTCACCTCATTCCAAGCCCTGCTCCTGCTTTGCTTCTGCCCTACACCCAGCCTTGTTCCTGCAGTTCTGACCCCCTCAGCTCTGATTCCTGGTTCTGACACTGTCTCAACCCTTGGCACTGGCACTTGGACTCTGCCTCTGACCTTCAGCTCCAACCACTAGTCCTGACTCCCGCTCTCACCCCTAGGCCTGACTACCTACAACCCAGCCTCCTGATACAAAGGTTACTTCTAGAATTTGTGTTGAAGAATCTCATAAGTAAGTACAAGATACTAATATACTTGTGCTCTGAATGGTGGCAATCATTGAAAGGCTGTTTCAACAGGGTAAGACCTCAGAAGGTGCTCACATCTCACTACAGAAATTATATATAAATAAATGAGATGCAATCAATTGTCCAAAGTAACATTTAAAGATGGAAAGGAATAAACAGCAGCTCCCCGTGAGGGCATAATGCACACTTTTTAAAAATATTTTTTTTAACATTCATGTAATTTACTAATTTCAGTGTAACAGACTATTAAATAGGTTCATATCTGTTATGCTTGCAAGATTATTAATTAAATATCCCATGGAAAACAAAATAATGTAATAAGCATTTAATTTCCCCATGATGAAGACAAAGTTCTCTGCTTTTCTACAAGCTACATGCTGAAAACTCAGTTAACAGGTCTGCAAGCAACAGTACAGCATCTGTAACAGGTCCAAGTTGAACAACCCTTTCATTAGTGAGCATTTACACATATGATTAATGTTTATAGTCAGGCAATAAATCTGTACATTGAACATTACCAAGAATATTAAACTTGGTTTCATCTGTTCCCCCCTCCCCACCCCTGATACCATAAGATCCTTTAGCAGAACAAATGTCTTTAATCCATACACTGAAAAAATATTTTTCTGACTTTCACTAGACCATTTGCTTTTAGCAACTTTTTGGGACACAAAACACTCTGGGCCAAATTCATCTGTTATAACTCCACTGGTGTTAACGGAATTGCAAAGGCAGTACATTTGACCCCTCGTAGTATTACCAGAACAAAATCCAAACATTTTACAGAAAAAAGCCTGATAGGCTGCTGGTGTGCTGAGCCTGAGACCACTGCCTAACTGCTATCAAATTTTAAGGAAGGTTTTGAAGGAGGATAATGTGGTAGCGAAAGTGTCGTTGGAAATAACGCAAAAATTATTAGGCTGTTTATTGTGCCATTAATAAAGTTGGATACCTTTAGAATTGTAGAAGTCTTCTCACCCTGTTCCAGGTCTTCAGCCTTATGGGACAGGGTGTCAGGCTTCCCATTTCTTGCTCCTGGGTGATAGGTGACGGAAGTCAAACCAGATAAAGAAGGGAGACCACCAGATCTGTCGTTGTGATCAGTGTGTGGATATTAGGCAGATGAGAGGAGGGGCTCTGTTGCTAGAAATCTTAGAAATTCCCACCAGAACCAGAGATCTATGGACTAACTCTATGCATGATGGCATTCTGTGGAGATGAAAGACATTCTCCCCTTAGAGTAGAACTGTTTCCTGGGCAGTAGGGATGGCAAGGCAGGGATGAAGTGTGCCAGTTTGGTTAAGAGGTTTTCCACAACTAGGATTGTTGTATGTCCCTAGGAACGCAGCAGTTCCACAATAAAGTGGAGGCATATAGTAGCCCATAGTTGAAGTGGAATAGGCATGGGTTGGGTGACAGGGGAGAAGCATCCTAGTTCAGTAAGTGTGGGAGGATTTCATTTTTTGAAAACTAGTCCTACTTTGTCAGTTTTGTACTCAGTTTTCTGTATCAGATTCTAGAGCTTCAGATGGGCATATTTTTATATAAATTGAAAGAAAAAAAAATCCTTCACACAAGGGAAATTTTATAGTATAGACAGTTAAACTGTCAAATTATATTAGCTATTTAGTAATTATTTAAGAATCCCACAATCCTTCAGCAAACTTCTTCTATAACTAATTGAAATCTGTCTTTTAAAGAGGGAACCACTTACTGCTATGATAGGTGAACCAGAAGGAGGCATAATAAATAGCCTTTACTATAGTAATTTTTATATTAATATGAGACCACACTGCAGCCACAGTGTCAAATTTTTGCTGAGAGGTGAGGAGAGACAGAGGTTGTTTTTTTGCATATTTTAAAGTGTGCAGTTGAATTGAGTGTACATCGGTGAAATTCACTAAAGAAAGTGAATTAAACAATTGGCACAGTGGCAATGGCACATTTTTTATATTGTAGATTAAAGATTATATGTGCAGAATCAGAATGCTGGGAAGAATAATTTAGAAGTTATTCATAGACTCATTTTAAGAATTGGATAAATACTAAATTATACCAAGTGTAAATTTTTGTAGTGTAGATGAAGCCTTAGTTCATTGCCTCAGGAGAATCTAATACTAGAACAAGTAGATTTACAACTAACCTAATAGATGGATGGCCTCTTAGGGTATAAAGTTCTCAGGGCCTCCCTCTCCCAGCTTAAGCAAATGCAGCCAGAACCAAACTCTGGTTGTCTCTAAAGTTCTTTCGGCCAGAGTAGCACTCTTCCTTGTCCCTCTGGTCCCTGACAGGAACTGACCTGCTAAAGACCTGCAACTCCTTTTATTGGAGCCAGCTGGGCTCTGGCTGGCTGCTTCAGGGCAACCCCTCTTGGCTGGCCTGGAGGACTCATTTTGCCACTCCTTTCCTGGATACGGTGTAGTAGGACTGTGGGCCCTGTTCAAGTGCCCACAGATCACAAGAACCCTGAGAACTTTAGCACTGAGTTGAGGTGTAAAAATAAAGGGTCATGTAGGAGGAGGCCCAGGGAAGCAGCAGCAACAAACTGAAGTGAGTTGTATGTGGCTGCTGTTTATAGGGGGCAGGGGCTGGAACCTGGAGTAGTGGGCAGGCTTGAGTTCCCCCACTGGCCAACAGTGAAGTGGTGTAAACCTGAGAATAGGACAAAACTCATTGGGAATGTAAACCCCAAGGAGAGGACAATGGAAAGACCAAATGAAGGGCTGAATTTATAACGCCCCAGAGTTAGGGCTGTAGACCCTGGAGAAGGCAGATAGATAATTTGTTGGACTCTTTGCTACTCTTTTGACTGTGTCACCTGGCCGAAGGGCCAAACTACTGAAGAGCCACTAAGTGAGGTTGAAAACGTAAAGGGGATGGTAGCTTTGCAGATGTTTACCAGGAGTTCCAGCCAAGCATGAGGAGCAGCATGGAAGAAAGCACAAAGATGACTGTTTGAAAATGTAACGAGTGGGCAATGGAGGATGGTGTCATGGGCCAGTCAGAGGTAGTAATTGAAATGTTGATAGTAAATGAGATATGTGGATGTATAGGTCTGTATTTCCCTTCTTTGTGTTTCTTTACTTTAGAAGTTGTGTAAATAAAAAGTAACAAAAACAAAAAACCAAGCGCACACAAACAAAAAAAAAAAACTACCAGAGGTAGTCAGTATTATCTTGGCTGTTTCTTCTGATTGGTTCCTCCAGCCAACCTGCATTATTTGGGTATAATTTCAGCTGGCTTAGCCTCAGAGCCAGACATTCAGTAAGCTGACAATGATTGTTTAGGTCTGATGAGATGGATTCATATCTTGGATGCCAGCATACTCCAAGCACCGCAGCCCAAACTTTACTTCATTATCTACCTTAAGGCCTCATATACATTCCGAATAAGAGGCGTGAAAGGATAAAATCCTGCTAAATCCCACACAAGAACGTCATCGGGGAAATGAATTATAACTCCATATCACCTTCCTTATCTCTTGGAGAGGAGAGCCATTTAAACGTAATTTCATTTATCCTTGACTCCTTGCCCAGAGTTTGTATCCAATTAAGCAAATAACCAATTGATTCGTAGATTTGAGTTCTGGATGACAGGGGCCCAAGAGCCTAAGAAAATGTAGACCCACAGATTCATCTGTGGGGCTCCACCACAGGAGAAAAATAGGAAGGCATCACAGAAATTAGAGATTAGGTGGGAGCCTGGAATAGCCCTGTATGCTCTCTGTTGTCCTCTAGTGTTTGAATTTAGCACACTACTATATCATGAATTATGAGATGTGACTCAAGATACAACATAATGCATAGCATGGTTGAGTACTACATTCAAACATAAAGAGTGAACAAACAGGAAGATAGTGCACTGGAGGCATAGGCAAACTCTAGTCTAGATTTATGTATCAACTCAGAATCTGTCAGGCTTAAAAAATGGTAAAATGTTATTAAAATTAAATTATTAAAATTGCAGTAAAATAGGTAGCACTTGGACTTTCCTAAATGCTCCTGAACAAATGACTGCAATTAGAGTGACTAGATAGAAGTGTGAAAAATCGGGATGGGGGTTGGGGGGTACTGGGGACCTATATAAGAAAAAGACCCGAATATCAGGACTGCCCCTATAAAATCGAGACATATGGTCACCCTAACTGCAATACTCTTGGCTTTAGTCTCTATTATTCATTGTAATGGTGGACACTCACCTCAAGTGCCTCCTGCTGCTGGGTGCAGTTCTGCTGTCCTTTTTCCACTCCTGGCACCCCCTTTCACTGTTTGCTCTACCATAAGAACCATTTCTACATCCCAGAGGAACAACCGAGGCTACAAGTTCTTAAATTATGTCATGACATGCTCCTTGCAGGGTACTTCAGCCACCTCAACAAATGGAGCCTAATCACAAGGAGTTTTTGGTGGCCAGGCTTGCACACCTCAGTCAAGAGCTATATAAGATCCTGTGATCTGTGTGCCTGGACCAAGTGCCCCCGCTCCAAACCACTCACCCAATTGTTTACAATCTGCTATGTTTCATTAATAGTTAAAGCTAAGCAACAGCTGACAAATATATCAAGTGTATTACAATGGATTTTATATCCTTAGTTTCGGTGCTTTTTCACTTCCTTGGTAATTTTCAAAGTCCAATAATTAGAGCCCTGCACAGATACAAAATTTGTATCTGCATGCGATCCGCAAACATGGTTCGCAGATATCGACATCCGCAGATGCAATTATCCACAGATATAAAGCGGATATCCACAGATTTGCAGGGCTAACAATAAGTGTCCCAATCATTAATGTGTTCTGCTCTAATTCAACAACCTGTGGTTGTGTATTGTCTTTTAAAGTCAGAATGCTTAAAATTTTAATAAATTCTGAATGGATTTCACTTTTATTTTTTTAAACAAAGTCACATCAAATATGCTGTCATCTCTGACGTTTTTTGATTTCTCGTACTTGCTGAGGCAAAAATTTCCAAAATTGGCCACAGACTTCAGAGTCTCAGTTTTTGGATGTGACTTTTGGGAGCAGTTGAACACAACTCCAATGAAAGGAATCAAAAGAAGTTCTGGGTACTTGCCATCTCTGAGAGTTGTTTTGAATTTGGGCACCCAAAATCATTGGCCACTTTTGCAAATGTTGGCCTGAAGATAATTTCTGCTGACAGAGATGCAAGTCAGCTCTCCCAAATGTGCAGAATGAATAACTTAAGAGATAATTACTATGCTGGAAGGCTTAAGAGCTTCTCTAATAACTGGTCAGACACATTTTCCTGCTATTAGGAATAATCAAAAGTGGAGATGGACATTAACTCTTTTCAGTCTCTCACAACACAGAAAAATGTAAACCCTTCATGACCCGACACAGAATTCTTTAAAATCTCAAATCAGTTATAGGTATTCTAATACCACGAAGAGAAGTAATTTCTAAATTAGATGCCTTCAAGCTAAGACTGAATCCAGGGGAAAGAAAGAATTGGACGTCTGGTTTGGCACATAAGCAGGAAACATGGCGACTCCTAGAAGGATGAGAAACATCACTGAGTGCTGGTGCCTGTGGGAAGTCTAGACCGTTGCAGCTGATCATTTTTTTCTCTGCTTTGCTTGTCATTCACATAAATGACAACTTTTTTAACTTGCTCCTTTTGAGCAATTTGCTTATGGTTTAAAATGTGTGGCAATTCAGACACATATAAGTGAGTGATTGTCCCAACTCAAGTTGGGATGGAGCAAGCAAAGGTGGAACTGCTGGCACATGATGCATAGTTAATGGGTCATTACCTATCACAGAATGTTTGCGTTTTATGATTTATTGTGTCGTGCTGGAGAATAACACACAAAACAAAACAAAAAGTTCTCTCACCCAACACAGATTGAAAGATATGAGCTTTTTCAGTGCATTCCCCAAAAAGTTATTCCTATTATCTACTTGCCAAATATTGCAGCAGAGCTGGGCTCTGCCCCAGGAAAGGGGAAGGATTGGGCAGATGTATAATTAGAATAGTCACAGCCTCAATAGCTACAAAATGGGTAAAACAGTCAACTTCTAAGCCCTGAGGCTTACTTCTAGAACAATTCTACATCACAGTGACGGACTACAGGAGCAGTTACATTTTCAAAAAAGCTTAATATTTCATATTCTTTGCATCACAACTCATTTTTGTGTGTCAGATAAAAAAACAAAACATATAAAAGACAAGGAAAAAGATAGCATACATGACCCACACAGAAATTCTTTGAACTACTCTGATCCGTCATACCCAATCAGCTGCATAATTTTCTGTATTAAGCCTTTCTGCTATTATGAAAACCTTTACGTGCTGCATTAGATCTTTCATATGTGAGTTATTTGGCTTGCTATCTGTATAATTTTTCGATTGAGATGCAAAATGGAATTTTCCAAATAGGGTGGATGGGGGTGTGGGTGTGTGGGCGTGCATGTGTGCGTGTGCATTTTTTTACTGCAATCCAAAATAACTAGAAACCAGATAACCATTGACTAGAACACAGCCTCATCACACTACTCAACATTTCACATGACATTTCCAACAGTATATTAGATTAAAAGACACTATCTTGATTGAATTGTCGAACTTTTGTTACCATTTTTACATGGTGGGCAGAACTGCATTTTTAAACAAAGTAGCTCTGTGTTCTTGTTAAAACAATTCTTTTTAAAGTAAAGTTTCCTTCACCCTGTTCTCCCCATTCATAGGCTGCATTGCCAAAAATTTCAGACAACATGAAGCCCAGAAACTAAGAAAAAACAAACTCAGACTCAGGCTGCATTGCCTTCTGTAAAGAGAATCTGGAAGAACAACATATCCCTGAAGAACCACTTGCTGAACTTCCTCCATACTTTTATATTGAGGGGCTGAGATAGGTTGTTCTCCACACAGAAGAGCCAGCTGCTCTTTCTCCAAACGTGGGGGATCTGCAGGAAGCTGGACCATTCACGTGAAGGTCCTAGGATTCTGCATTGGCTGTGGGATTTCTTGTCTCTCCCTTTTGCTTATGGGAAGTTTGGCTCTTAGTTGGCAGCTGCCACAGAACCCCTATTTAATGGTGTTTCCCTGGAATGAAAGCATCACCACACAAAAGTCACTACAACCTAGGGCTGTATTCCATTTTGCACAGATTCAATACCAGACTTTGGGGAGTGGGGTGGGGGAGAAACCACAATGCTTCTCCACCTCTCCTCCCCCTGTTCCCAGCTCATCTCTTCCCCAAAGCACAAATTTGGTAGGCTATGAAGGAGTCTCTCTAAGGGCACTAGGAGGAGGAGGAATGGTACTGCAGACGCAATGGACCGCTCCTTCCACACAGTAAGAGTCAGATCTGCATAACGGTGGGTCTCACCACACACAGGTCACAGGAGAATTACAGGACCTTCAGTTAGCAATAGATGTGAGCTTTATTTAAAATTTGGTTTGTGGCTGCCTAAAACTACTTCTTTTCTGTTCCATTGGGTCTAATAGGATTCATACATTTTCCTTTCATTCTAGGGTATTCCACCTCCCAATATTTCATGCCAAAATGAGAACTCCATTATCCTTCCCTAAAAATCTGAATTGTCTAGTATTCTTACATACATGAAATGTGCAAAATAATTGTATCCTCTTTACATTTTGAGTGACCAAACTTTTACTGTATTATCAGTGTTTTCTAATGTCTCGGAGCAATGATAGAAAATTCACTACAAAGAGGCATTATTGTAATACACAATGGCACTTGGAAGTGTTACTTTTTCTTTGAGGAGACGAACTGTTATATTTGGTTTTTACCACTAGGTGGCAAAGTTGACCACAGAACAACAGCCAATTCTTTTAAGTATTTTCTATAAACTAGAGCTGAAACTTTGGTATGGATGCATACATTTGGGAAATTCAAAAAGGTTCACCAAAAACATTCAGCAAAATTAAAAAGTATACTGTAATTCAAAAATCCTGAAGAGCTACTTATAACACTTACAACAGTCTGGCAAAACTACTGAATTACTCCAAGAACATATAAATAATATGAAGTTCTCTTTCAGTTTTATGAAAACTTTAGCTGAGCAGGACAACCTTTAGATAATATGGAAGACCCATAAAGCCATGAAATATTTAACCAAGGTAATCACATAGATATACAGATTTTAAAGTCACAAAAGGCCACTATGATTGTCTATTCTGTCCTGCATTATACAAGCCATAGGCTTTTCTTATCTACTAATTCTTGAAGTTGAGGGCACTATTCTTCCCGACTACATAACTCAGCAGAATCAAACCCAATAACCTGTGATTGCACTATAGCACATATTTTAGAAACATAATCATTTGATCTAACTAC
The DNA here is from genome assembly GCF_026122565.2 of Emydura macquarii macquarii. Lineage (NCBI taxonomy): Eukaryota > Metazoa > Chordata > Testudines > Chelidae > Emydura > Emydura macquarii. The sequence continues at coordinate 38,355,252 of NW_027132559.1, read as the reverse complement.
TGTGATGGTATGATGAGATTGCCTACAATGGCATATCCCCAACTACAATCAGTAAATATCTCCAGTGGCTGAAAATGGGACGCTAAATGGGGTGGATTGAGTTACTACAAAGAATTCTTCCCCAACTGTCTGGCAATCATGGTCTAACTCCAGGGTTCTCAAACTTTTTTTTTGTTGGGACCCCCTTTGAAAATATTTCAGGCTGTAATGACTCCTCCACAAAAGTGATTAACCCCCCTCCCCATGCCATCCTTACTGACATGCACAGGGCCTGACAGCTCGCAATCCCCCCATAACCACCTCACAACCCCCTGAGGGGTCTTGACCCTCAGTTTGAGAGCCCTGGTCTAAATGATTGACATATTTGGGGCTGGAAGGAATTTTCCCCCAGTCAGACTGGCAGAGACCCTGCGAGGGTTTTGCTTTTCTCTGCAATATGGAGCACAGGTCACTTGCTAGCTTGAACTAGAGTAAATGGTGGATTCTCTGTTATTTGAAGCCTTAAATGAAGATTTGTGGACTTCAGTAATTTAGCCAGAGGTTATGGGCCTACTGTAGAAGTGGGTGGTTGAGGTTCTGTGACCTGCAATGTGCAGAAGGTCAGACTAAAGGATCATGATGGTCCCTTCTGGCCCCTATGAGTCTATAAGTAATAAATTCATAAGCAGAAATAGCTTTATAAATTCCATCTATGGCATTTGAACTGACATCTCTCCTAACCCTGTTCCAAGGTGTGGACAAATGGAACTGGCAGAGAATGCATCACTTATTATTTCTGTAAAATATGTTCTGTTCTTTGATATAGTCTCTTGGGTACTGTTTCTTTTAATTCCAAAATTAAAATACATCAAAAGATGCAGCCAGCTACTTAGCAAACTCAATTTTCAGTTCATTGCACATTGCGTGGACACAATACAGATCAGAGAAAGTGCATGCACTGCTCTTTACTTATAAATAAATAGGCAAGATTTCACAAATAAGTTATTAAAAGTGGTCAAAAACCAGAATTTCTGTTCTAAGGGAAATTTTGACTTTTCAAAATGTGTTTTGTTCTGAATTGGAATGAAAAAGTTGAAATTTTGAAATTTCCCACAAAACCAAAATCCTGAAAAATTGATTCAAAACCACCAAAATGTTTCATTTCAATAATGGTGAATCATTTCACTTTAATAACATAAAATGTTTCATTTTATGTCAAAACAAATATAAAATATTAAACATAATATATATGCACTATATGTAATATTATATATACATATAATATTCAAGTTAATATTTTAATATATTAAAGTTGAAATGAATCAAAGCATTTCAACATTATAAAATGAAATATTTCTACCTTATCAAAATGAAACATGAAATTTGAAACTATATTTTTTGACTGTTTTCTGTAGAAAATTTTGTTGCAATCAACACATTCCTGTGACATATTTGATTTCAACTAAAATGCACATTCCAGTGGAAAGCTGTTCCACTGTCAATTTTTCATCCAGCTCTATAAGTTATATTGTTTTCTGCTTAGTGCAAAAATGAGTGGAAAAAGCAGATGTACATTCTCAGTCTTCTAATACTTATGTCCTTCAACACTCATATAAGGACATTAAAACTTCACCTAATGAAAAAAATAAAAGAAAAGAATTACCTCTCTAAATATTGAACCATTACTAAATGAATAATACATTTATTCCAAAATCAAATGCATGAGGCTTACCAAAATGTTTTGCCAAGCTGTGAAAGCTATTAAGATGATACCAGGAAGCCTCTACCATATATTATAAAAAAGTAAACACAAGTAATCTAACAAAATTAAAAACAGCTTTCCTTTTACAGAAGTTTCAATAAGTACCAACGCTTGTTTTAAATATTTACCATGACCACCACATTTGCTGGACTCTTGAGCAAAGGTAATCTCATATACTTTTTCCCCAATCATTCTCTGGCTAGCAGGCAACCATACCATAAGGAACAGAGAAGTTCAGCTGTGATGCAGAATAAGGGTTACCAGGTGTCTCTATTTTATATGGACAGTCCCGACATTCAGGCCTTTGTCTTATATAGGCATCTATTATCCCCCACCTCCTGTCCCAATTTTTCACCCTTGCTATCTGGTCATGCCACTCAGAACAATTATTTCTCTAGCGATTTGGACTGCTCAGGGAGATTCCTTAGTATTTTTCTCATACAAAAAGCCTCATAGCTTCTGTTCAAATAAATAAATCAAATTTATAACTTAAAATATATTATTTTTCCTAGCATGTAAAATAAACTCACTGAAACTATGGTAGATTTAAGCGGGCTCCACTTTAAAACAGTCAGTCCACAACTCTGACTAGCATTTGGTTCACAGTAGTTGGACTTGAGGAACCTATTTCCAGCACTGCCACCAATTTGTGTCGTCATTTTGGATACAAACAAAACTTCTCTGCATCTCAGTAAAATCCTGTAAAATGCAGATGATATTTTCCTATCTTTGGCAAGTGCTTTGAAATCTATGGATAAAAAGCACAGAAAATTATTATTAATAGAGGCCAGTCCTAATGAAGTGCTGAGCAAGGGCTCTCAACTCCCAATGATTTCATGCTTTAAGTGGGAGTTGAGGATACACAGCACTTCTCAATACTGGGTCTTTAATAGCTTCCCTTAAGGGCACACAGTGAGTCAGTGGCAGAGCTAGGTTTGGAAATCAGGTTTGTTAGCTCATTTTTCTAACATGTGCTGCACCATTTAATAAGCAGGGTTAGGTTTTTTTTGTTTTGTTTTTTTAAAGTAAAATGAAAAAGCAGCCCACTAGCTAGCAATGCAGTAAAGCTAATAGTTTTGGATCCTCCATATAGGGTTCAAGAGAGGTAAGTGCCCAGAGAGTTTTAAACCTGGTGTGTGATCAGATCCACGTAGTCAGAATCCATTGGCTTGAGCACTTCAAGGGGCAGGGTGGAGGATGTGTTCCAAAACAATATTATCAGAGTGCCCAGGACTCCTAAAGGTGCTCAAGAGGCAGAAGCACACCTAAGGCAGGAGCTGGAGGTTAAGATGTTCAAACAGCAGCTCCTCACTGCCAGCTCTGCAATCTGTATGTGATAAAAACAGCCAGTAATGGAGTCATTATCACCCACCCTTTACCCCCTCAAATACACATACCTGAGAGATAGGATTGAAGGAGACCTCAGTAGAGCTGATTGAAAATTTTCTATTGAAACTTTTTTCCTGTGGAAAATTAGAGTTTCAACTGAATGAACATTTTTGCAGAAAGTGACTGCTCACCTCAACATTTTCTCATTTTTCACTAGAAAACCCAAATTATGGAAAATGAAAATTTTCAGTATTCACCCAAAAATTTTCAGTTATCAAAACACCTGGAAAATGTTTCGTTTGGGATTTCTCAATGAAAAGTCAAATTTTCCCACTGAAAATTGACAAAAAAAACCTGTGATCTTGCTGAAGTTTTTTTCAGGAAAAACCCCAAAACAAACAATTTCTGACCACAATTTTTGACTATGCCACAGATGTACACACCCAGTATCATATCACTATATGGCTAGAAGGCACCTCGAGTGGTCTTGGAAACATTTTCCATTGCTTAATTAGCCTTATAGTTACAAAGTTTTTCCTAATATCTAACCTGAAATTCACTACACATGAGACAACACAGGGAAAAGAGGCAGCAAACCAAGGCTCATAGGACCTTCCCTAGTCTCCCTCAGGCACAGGTCACACAGAGGTGAGCATGCACCTCTGAAGCCATCTACCACTTCTGTAATGCGCTAAAGAGGCTGACCCAGAGAAGTCACATCCTCTTCATCCCAGCCAGGGTTATCACTGTTGTCAGCATACTACACAGGTGAAGGTATACAGAGAGACAGAAAGATAGCATACATGCCACTACGTCCATTCAAAAGCCCCTCAGGGATGCTACTGGCATCTACCTCCCAGTTTGCTGCCTTTGTGTGCCTACAGAATTTTCTAAATCCTATGATCTTCGAGGGTCAGATCACATCAGCTTCCCTCTGGGCAGGCAACTCAACACCCAATAATGCAGGAAGATTATGCTATGGAGAACTACTCATCGGTATCAAAATATTGCATATATATCCATCTGAGGAGACCAAAGAGGGAAAATACAGCCTGCAGAAATTGATAACAGACATACTTCATGAACATGATGGTTGTATGTGACAAAAAGCTGGTACAGCTGTGAGGGCTAGTTCCCAAGAATCGTGCTACAGCATTTCTCTGATTTCCAGCCTAGCCCACTTTGTAAAGACGAGGTTTGAGTGTGCTTGCCAGGCTCTTCACTGCTGAGGGGGTGTTATTTCTGTAATTATGGGGTCAACACGTATCTGTGTAATTAGACGACTTCTTGCCCGTCTCATTCTCTCTGCCAACTCCCAGTCACCTCTACCTGCCCCAAATCTTTTGGTTAGGCCACTCTCCTACGGTGCTTGAAATTAGCATTCTTTTATACCACTCACCTCTGTGTCCAAGCCTCATTCTACATATTTAACTATATCTAATGAACATTCACACTGAGCAAGCACGTTTGCATGGGCAATCTGAAAATTCCACAAAGCACTATGTATTGTGTCATCAGACATTTTGGATACAGTACTATTCCAGCACAAGCACACCATGAGGGATTGCTGATGTACCTTGAGGAACATTACTATAGGGCATAGTGGGGAAAATAGTGATGTTTAGAAGGAGGGAGAGCAGCAGTGTGTGAAGGGCACAGTCTCATGCAGCAGTAAGCTTCTGAAAATCACAAGACTTGCTTCCTACCTGAGCATGAGCAAACAGACTGCTTGGGCAACCTATATTGATGACAAATTAAAAAAACACCTTGATGACATTCTGCTTTGAAAATTTCCCTTCTTGTTTGAGTATCTCAAACTGGGCACCCTAGCATTCATCAGAGCATCCAGGAAAAAGTCACAGCACACCTAGGAAAATTCTTCAGTATGTGGATAAGTAGGAATTTCCAGAGGGCACTTCTCACAAACTCTATTAAGACATCACTGGCATATTAAGTAATGAAATTCTTATTTCATGCTGACTCCAGTTCTTTCCTCCACCGACTCATTGCCAGTAAGAATTCAGATGGCGCCAAAGTACTTCATTTGAAATGAAAACATTTCAAACCTTTGCAGTCCTATTTCCTTTTAAAACTGATATTGATGTCAGGAAGCTCTTGCCTCTTGAGACAAATTGTGTATAGGATTACTTAAAACTGACTAATGTTAGGCTTCTAGGTTTCGGATGCAGTATTGTTTTGATAATACACCCATCTGAAATTCAAACAGACTCTCTGATGAGACTAGAATGAAGAAATCTAATAGTAGAACATGAGAACTGAGTATTTCATAACAGCTTCACTTATATATAATGATTTTAATAATATAAAAGACTAGTGTGGTACACTGTATTTTGTGTTTAAATAACCTGTTACTCTCTATACATCCCACCAGGAGAAATAATTGTTAAAATTGTTTGCTGTTTCCAGATAAATAGATAAAACATATCGGTACTGCATGCTGTGCTGCTAATATCCGTACATTCCTCACAAGCTGCAGCTTTGAATCCTGAAACTATAAATGAGTTAGGTATGAAGTGGCAGCAAAATATAGCATAATAAATAAATAGAGCATAATAAATTTCTTCTGAGGAAGGAATAAAGCACAATAATTATGATGATGCCACATTTTTAGAGGAAAATTTAAAATATAGATTAAAAGACTGTTTAAAAAACCCCCCACTTCTTAACCTCCTCTGTCCATCAGGTGTGTTTGCTGGTGTTGGTGGGTAGATGTAGGTTGCTAGACCTTGTGTGACTAGCCCTACTGGAAACCCTGGTGATGCCAAGGTCCAGATTCTAATCTGAGTTACAAATCATTGTAAATTCAGGATAACTATGAACAACAATATATTTACTTTGGATTTATACAGCTGGAAGGTGGAAGGATGATCCAGTGGCTAGGGCATTCAACTCCCTGCTCTGCCACAGATTTCCTGTGCGACCCGGGGAAAATCACTTAGCCTATCTGCCTCTTTTCCCTAGCTGTAAAATGGGGATAATAGCACTGCCCTACATCACATGGCTGTTATGAGAATAAATACACTAAAGATTGTTAAATACAATTACTTGATCATTACTTACCATAACTTAAATAGGTGTAATTGAAACTTTGTATATTAGCAGCTGAAAGCCCATGCTGTTACACAGGTATAATTCATATAATGTGGGCAAAAAAGCCAGAAATGGAGCATTTGTTTCCATGCATTATGTTGAATAATGTTGCTCTTTGTGTACATTCCCCAATGTTTATGCACAGAGCTGCCCCCTGGCTGGAGACAGAACCACCTCCTCATTACTCCAGAAAGTTGTTACTTACAATTTCTCTGATCAACTGTCCCATCACAACCATTACAGAACCTTTGGATTCCATCTGGTTCTCATAGGGCCAACTGATGATTGAACCTGATGATATTCTACACAAAGAGAGCTCTCAGCCATGCTTGTAATTGTTTACATCACTTCATACTGACTCAAAAGACATTCTAGATTTCAGAATGACGTTGGGGGTTATTGTGTGTGCTGCTTGTGTAGTTGCCTGTGTTGATTTTTGTCTAGGGAGATTTGTATTGATTGGTGCAGGCAGCGAATGAGGGATGGGTGCTGCTGTGAGGTGCTATGTGTGTTGGGGTCCTTGTGTGTACTGGTTGTGCTACGTGGGTGGTTGTGTTGATTTATGCGAGAAGGGGTTGTACTGGGAAATTTGTGTTGATTTGTGCAGGCAGCAAATGAGGCGTGTTTTCTGCTGTGCAGAGCTGTGGGGATTTGGGGTTACTGTTGGTGCTGCTTGTGTTGTTGTGAGGGTGGTTTTTAAGAATTGTGGCAGTTGGGCCAAGTAATACACCACCTGTGAAGTCTCCCTCATATAATAGCTACAATTGGTACATGCAAATTAACTTAAGAGTATGGGTGGTGATTGGTTGATTTACCTGTGATTTCACTATGGTCTAGGTCTCGTGGCAGAGCATATACATATGCTGTGCTGCCACACGGTAATAATTTGTAAATTCAGAATGGCTGAGAATTTATAAAAAATTGGACAGTAACAAACCGTGAATCCCAGCGATGACTGAACTTGGTGATATTCTGAAGAGGAAAAAAAAAGAGTTCTCTTATTGTTTCATAATGACTCTTCAGACATTCTATACTTCAGAGAGACACGGAGAGTGACAATCCTGGAATCCTATTATGTAGATATAATAATCATCTGTGACTCTGCTGTTATTGTTTTATTATTATATAATGCTCATAAGTGTGTGAGGTGCTTGAGACAACGCAAAGACATGTTCCTGCTCGGCAAAATTAGCCATTTAAGAATGAGATTATTTCCCTTACACTGAGCTGTATGTTACCACACATGTAGCCTCACTGAAATCAGATCATCAAGATTAACTCCTACTTTTTATGATACAAACAATGGATTTTTAATTTTCTCCAGCTACAAGAGATGGGGAGAAGGAAACATAGCTTTAACCTCTCTTCTGAAGGTCAATAGCTTTGATAATTAAAAAAAAATAGCATTATTGACAAAATTAGTGTCATGTGAAAACACATATAGGATCAAACTCAGAGATGATGTGCAAGTTAGACACCATTACACCCATTTTACCAACTTATAGGTTAACCTAAATGATGTAACATACATGCTGAGGAGCTAGAAGAGGGTGTAAATTGGTCTCAGGATATCTAATTTATATCAACTGGAATATCACATATGAATTTGGCTCATGAATGATAAAAATCATATATCCAGTGCACTAAATGTCCCAATAACAATTATGTAGGTGAACCTACACTAGGGTGACCAGAAAGCAAGTGTGAAAAATCAGGACAGAGAGTAGGGGGGTAATAGGCGCCTATATAAAACAAAGCCTCGACTATCGGGACTGTCCCTATAAAACTAGGACATCTGGTCACCCTAACCTCGACAAATCACTTCACCTTGAATAGTGTCTTAAATATGAGTTAACTATTTATGCTATACCATCTGTTCCACCTTATATTTAGCTGTGACACTCTGAATAAGTTTGACAGAGAGCTCTGTGTGGCTCAAAAGCTTGTCTCTTTCAACAACAGAAGTTGGTCTGATAAAATATATTACCTCACCCACTCTGCATCTCTAAAATCACACAAAGGAATAGCTGGATGTTCTCTTTCATACTGTTAAGGTGTTCATCAGTCTGGGGAACAGAAACACAATATCTACATTTACTGCTACATGAAAACTAAAAAAAGAATAAACTTTTTATATAAGTGCTATGCTAGTAAAAATAGCACTAGGAATAGCTCTCTTTTTCACAGAAGAGCATACCTTAATGTCTCATCTATTACATGTCAACTATTAATACTATCCCTATCACTGTGGTATCTGATGCCTTACAACATATATGAAAATGGTGGATTTTAGAACCTTAATCATTACAGAAATGATCATTTCTCACTTAGTGTTGGTACTACAGCTCCTTCAGATGTTTTGTAGGACATCACAAAACATGTAATCATCCAAACATCTTTAGATATTATGTATTGCAAGTAGAAATAAATTACTGTAAAACAATAAAAACCAAAACAACCTGTCAGTTTCAATCTGTTATCTTCTTCCCTGAAGACAGAAATATTACATTACTTTTTGGCTTTGATACTAATTGTAATATGCACCAAAGTAGCTAACAGCAATTTTTTTTTCAGGATTTAAAACAAAACAACAAGAATATTGTTTTGTTCTTCCAGATCATGTGCTCAATCCTAAAATTTCCTTTTAATAACATTAAACCAGCTCAGATTCTGGGATGAAACACATGCACTACAAAGATTTTTTAAAAATACCATCTAAAGACATTTTTACTTCCTCTCTTCTGTAGCCAACTCAATCCGTACCATAATTCATTTACAAAAATAATGTGTCTTGACTATCTGCACATATTTTGGATTCCTGCCTTCATGTATCTTTGTGGGAGGCTAGAGATGTATTTTGCTCAACACTTTGATATTTCCAGTAACAACACGTATATCTGGACTAGGTCTACAGGCAGTGCTTCTGTGAGTGATGCTATGCAGGAACTCTGAGTCTGAGTCCTAAACCTGGGGTTAAGAACACTGCACATGCAGCATGCTTGGCCCTAAAAGCCACTCAGGTCAAGGAACAGGTCAGTAAAATTCTCTGGAGACAGCTGCATCCAGCCCTCCTTGGCTAGGGTCACAGGGATGTGGGGTCTCTGGGATTGAGCAGGGATAAATTGAGGGGAATACAATAATGTTTGGAGATCTGGTTAGACTGCCAGAACCTACTAAAACTTCAGAGGGTAGCTACAGCCAAGTCAACACTTTTCCATATATGGCTAGGAGATTGCACTTCATTTTTTTCTCCTGTAACTGTCAGCCATATCTTAGTCATTTCAAGATTAGAATACTGCAGTGTGTTATACATGAGGCTACACCTTAAATTTATCTGGGCGCTGTAGTGGTTTAGTCTTGCTTTTCATAACTTGCATTGACGGCCTATTGGTTTCCAAGTTGATTTCATAGATTCCACAGCCAGAAGGGACCATTGTGATCAGCTAGCTTGATTCATGTATAGCACAGGCCATGGAACTTGACCAAATTAATTCCTGTTTGACCTAAAGCATATCTTTTAGAAAATCTTGATTTAAAAATTCCTGGCGATGGAGAATTCACCACAATCCTGGGTAAATAGTTCCAGTGGTTATTTACCCTCACTGTTAAAAATTCACTCATCTCTATTCTGAATTTGTCTAGCTTCAACTTCCAGCCGTTGGATCATGTTATATCTTTCTCTGCTAAATTAAAGAGCCCATTATTGAATTTTTTGTTCCCCATGGGGGAACTGTAATCAAGTCACTCCTTAATTTTCTTTATGTTAAGTTAAATAGTTTAATCTCATTGAGTCCATCACTAAAAGACCTGTTTTCTGATTTTAAATCATTCTCTTGGCTCTTCTTTGAACCCTCTCTAATTTATCATCACCCTTCTTGAATTTTGGAGATAGTATTCCAATAGCGATCACATCAGTGCCCAATAAAGAGGTAATATAACCTCCCTACTCCTATTCAATATTCCCATTTATACATCCAAGGATTACATTAGCCCTTTTGGTCACAGCATCACACTGGAAGCTCATGTTCAACTGATTAGCCCCCCATCCTGTAAGTACGGCCTACATTCTCTGTTCCTAGATGTGTAACTTTACATTTGGCCTTACTGAAATGCATATTATTTGCTTACATCCAGTTTACCAAGCAATCCAGATAGCTCTGTATCAGTGATCTGTCCTCTTCATTATTTACCACTGCCCTAATCTTTGTGTTATCTGCAAACTTTATCATTTTCACTTTATCAGTTTTAAGATGCTGGGTTTGAACTATAAAGTACTGAATAACCTGTGACCTACCAATCTCCGAGACACCACTTAGTCAATAAATACCACTGTGCTTGCAGTCAATGGAGGTGCCTGTGGCTGAAGCTCTAGTGATATAAGCGAGAGGGAGTGCTGGTAGGATGTTCTCTATTAGGACCCCATGCTTTTGGAATTCACTGCCCCCCTCCATGCTTCCCTTACCCCCCAGTGTGTAACAGCTTGAGTTTACTGACCTTCAGGACACACTGCACATCCCATTTTTTCCTCCCTTGCATGTAAGGAGATGGGTAACTAGTAGGGCTGGGCAATGAAAATGTGGGACGCTGGTGAGAATTGTGAGGTTAATTTTTGTTACGTTTAGGCTGTCGCTCAGCTATTCAATTTGATCTTGGAGCAGCTGATGACTCTTCTAGTTTATTCGTGTAGTGTTAAAAAATTGCCAGCTGTAATCAGAGAGCTAGATTGGTGCCCTTTTATTGACAGTAGTAAAAGAAAAATCAAATACATAAATATCGTACATGCTTCCCCACTCTGGGATGGAAAAGAATGAGCAGCACAGAAGAATTTCAAAGTCTTATTTACTTCACAGGAGCTTTTTATCAAAGGAAAGAAAGATCCTCCCAACTATAGTGATCTCACACCTTTTATTGCCCTAACTCAGGTTTGGGCTGGGGCCTGGGCTCTAGGACCCTGTGAGGTGGGAGGGTCCCAGAGCTCAGGCTGCAGGCCCATAAGTCTGCATTAGAGTGAAACAGCCCCATAGCCTGAGCCCCAGGAGCCAGAGTCAGCTGACATGGGCCAGCTGTGAGTGACTAGTTGCAGTGTAGATGTAACCTTGATCACACGATGAGCACACTAACTCTGAAAACGTATCCTGGAGAACCAAGGCACTTTTTTCCCCCCTTTTCTTTTTATGAAGTACAGCATTTCCTCCCCTCCCTCCCCCCCGAGAGCAACGATGGCTGGTAGCATATGGTTATCCTCAGACCGCGCGCAGACACACATACACTCACCCACCCACCTCTAATGATGAAGGATAGAAGGAATAACAGGTTAAGTCTGACTGGTTTTGGATGCAGCCTGTCAAGCATAGAAATATTTAGGAGTAAAGTGTGTTTGCATTTTTACCCTGCTACATCAAGCTATGTATGTTTAATTTTAGTTCGGAAAACAAATTATATTAATGATTTGTTTATAAAGTAGTGAAATCACTTTTTCTTTCAGCAAACTATTTGACATAGTCACCCACTCTCAGACAAATCTTACAAACAAGTCACAGTGTACGTCTACACAGCAATTAAACACCAGCACCTGGCCCAAATCAGCTGACTCAGGCTCAAAGGGGTCAGGCTTGTGGAAATATAAAATCGCTGGGTAGATATTCAGACTTAGGCTGTAGGCGACCTGGGAGGGGGAGGGTACAAGAGACCAGGCTCCAGTCTGAGCCCAAAAGTCTACAAAGCAATTTTTAGCCCAAAAGGCTCAGTCAATGGACCTTGGCCAGACATGGCCATGCTAAGGGACTTTTATTCCATAACCACAGAAGCTTAGCAAAGCTAAGGGAGGAGTACACTTTGCCAAAAATCTTTTGAATTATGGAAAAAACAGATCAGAAGAGAAGCTGGGATTCTCCCCTTTTGTAATTATTTATGTTGAAATCTCTTCAGTTCTTTCTCCTCAAGCCAAACTTTTTAAGTTAACAATAAACTAGAAGTTGGAAAGATGACACGATAAAAGATTTATGTGTATTGCGATTGATACTAAGTATTTGATATTTTTCACTTCTCAAAATTATGCAAAGAACCTCACAGAAAACAAACTTAACTAAGTTTGTGTCCAGAAGACCTTTTACACAAGTACACAATCTAATGGACTGGAGAGGTTCCAGAGAGGTAGCCATGTTAGTCTGTATACAACAGAAACAACCAACCTTAAAGACTAAGACATTTCTGCGGGCATAAACTTTCGTGGGCTGCAATCCAGCCTAGGTCAGACTGCAATCAGACTGGGTCTGAATAGGGACTTGGAATGGTTATTTCATTACAAGTAGTAATTGTCACTGTTCACACATTCTCACCTTCTAATCAACGGTTGTAAATAGGCCTTATCTACCCTAACTGAATTGACTTTGTTAGCAGTTACCCTCCCCATTGTTTTGTTGTGTTTCTCATCCTTGGATGTGCGTGTACGTGTACACACACACACACACACACACACACACACACACACACACACACACCCACCCACCCACCCTTCATCTGTGGTTTCTATTTCATGCATCTGACGAAGTGGGTTGCAGCTTACGAAAGCTTATGCCTGCAGAAATTTGTTAGTCTTTAAAGGTGCTACAGGACTCACGTTGTTTGGAGAAGAGATGGGGGGAGGAAAAGGGGACACAACAATAAAGCTGCATTGCTATATCTTATGACATAAGAATGTGTTGATTGACACACTTGGCATTAAACTCATGAGAAAATGTCACTTTAGTTAAAACTCAAAATGGGTGGGACATTAAAGACACTTCCATGTTCAGGAAAGAGGTCATATTATTGCCCTATAAACTGAAATCCCTATAAATCATTTTAAGTGAAGATGCTGTAATGTAATCTCACCAGAAAGCCTCTTTCCAGTTTGATTCATCCCTTAAATGGAGAGACTACTTCTAGGGGTGAGAGTCTTGTCCAGTCACTATGTCACTTCAGTCTTTCTACTAAGGTAACTATAAGTGACCCACTTATTGGCCAATTTCAGGAAATATTTACTAGATGTGAACAGGGTGTGTCTCTTTGAAAAGTTTATGGCAAAATATGATCCACAAGCTGGAAACTTACATACTAGGAACTACCCAGAGATCACCAAACTCAAACCAAATGGACTTGATCTTTGTGTTTTTATATCCTAGAGGTTAATGTCCTTTAGATTCTTGAACCTTGGGGGGAAAAAAAAAATCAGTTTCCAGATTTATTGCTGCTGCAAATGCCTCTGGAGTAATTGATATCAAGATGGTCTTGGGATAGTGGTGCCACAGATGTAGAAGGCGCTCCCTCAATTTGCGGACTTGACGGTACCTGCCTAGGTGTCAGAGTCAACAGTGCCAGCTTCTGCAATGCCAAAGAGGAGTGTTTAGACTTTGGTTGCACTTCACTCTTAATCCCATGCCTAACAGACTTCGGCACCAGAGACCTTCCCTTCTTGGTGGTCTGCTTAGAGGACGTATGCCTCTGCTTAGGCCCTGGGGAAGGTAAGCGGTGTCAAGACTCAGGCAACGTAGGAGATGCACTCCTAATTCAACACACTCCAAGTCTGACGAGCTGGCTCTGATGAAGGTCTCAAAGATGCCTCTGCAAGTAAGAACTTTAGCCTGGCTTCTTGGTCTCTCTTTGTGCAAGGCTTAAAGTCTCTGCAGATCTGGCAACAATCTGGAATATAAACTTCCCCCAAACACTTCCAGTAGCTGGAGTGTGGGTCGCTCACAGGCATCATCTTACTGCAGGAAACAGAGATTGAAACCTAGTGACCGAGGCATATCTCAGTACCAGGTAACAGACAAAACCCTCGGGTGGGGTAAAAGTTACACCAGCTACACTAATAACTAATCACTCTGTAAAAAGTATCCACTATAAAAAATACAGTGGGTACACTGAAAGCACTTGCTACGGCAAGTTGAGCAATTACAGTGACCGTCACCGGCAGTAAAAAGGAACTGAGGGGGTTTGGGGTCGGCTGGGCCCTTTATACTGGCATGCAGTGGCACACAGCTGCAGAGAGTACTTGAGCTGCCCTGATGGGTGCCACTGAAGGAAAAATTTCCAATAGCTGTGCATAGGGAGTGCACACACAGCAAGTGTGTAATACACATGTACAATCACTTGAAGAAGTTTATACTTAATTATATTAAATAATTTCACAGAGAGTCAGGAACAGGGGTTAATACTAAAAATCAACCTATCGAGAGTTAGTGGTATAGAAGAGATTGCAGGGCCATGGTCTATGCTGCCACAACATAAATAAAATAAATAAATTTCCTGTGACAAGTATGGGGAAGACTGCTGTATATCAGATACCCATAATAACTGTTGATTTGTTAATGGGAACCACAGCAGTTAGAACTAATCCTGCCTTTCTTTAATTGCTCTATCTAAAAGAGAAGGAAAAAGACAACTTGGTATTGTAAAGTAAAAACAGTTTCTGTACTCACTCAGTTCCTACTTAGACCTTAGTCCTACAAACCTTCATGCAATAAAAGACTATTATGCTTTTATGGAGCTTTTATGCTCCAAGGTAAGCGTGAGTTGGGGTTACTCAGGACTAACAGTAAATTTACATACTAGGTGCGATCTTTGGCACTGGATGAAAGACTCAAGCCACTTGCACATCTGTTTCGTTACTAATATGCACAGGTTACAGGGCGGGACATGGGAAGAGATTGCACACATCTAAGGCGCTGTAAACTGAAATCCAATCCTTATCCAGATGAGAAAGTTAGATGTGTCTTCTCCTGTTGGGCCTTACGCCTGCTAGTAGGCAAGAGGTAACATGGTGGCCATACAGCAATTCTCAGTACTGTTATTACTCTGCATTAGAGCTGGGAAATAAATGATTTTCCCCTCCTGCAACAATTCTTGATATTTGAAAAAATTCCTGTTTTGCACTGGGACAAAACCAAGACCGTTCTGATATTTAATGAAAAATGAGGGAGGGGGAGAGAGATGCCACTCCAAAATAGTCCACAGAGCACTCACTGGGCTGTGAGAAGCCCACACTGAAGTCCCGGTTTGCCTAATTCAGGCCCAGAATTTGAACCTGAGTCTCCCACATTCCATCTTAGTGCCTTCACCACCAGGATATTAGACCAACAGAAGGCACAGGCACAGACCCCTTCTCCTCATCCTCCCAACCGGAAAACCTTTCCTGACAAAAGTTTAATCAAAGACATTACATTCACATAAAAAGTTCTCATTTTGACCAATAGACATTGGTCAACAGAAAAAACTGTTTCACTGAAAAGTTCCCAGTATCTTTATTCATATTGAAGAAGCACCTATGAACCGCAACACAAATAACTAAGTGCCCCAGGGCAGGAATTATCAAACTGTAGTTACCTGGAGCTTTTTATCTTTTACTATCACTGTTTATATTGCCATTTTGTTCATGAAAAAGCTTTTTTCCCTCTTTGTTTAATTTTTAAATTTAAATTTTATATCAAAGAGGATATGTACCTGAATCAAATGCTGGATATAAACATCTCTGAACATTGGGTAAGTGTGTGTTTTAATGCAAATGTTGTGGATCAACCTCATCTCTTATATTTTTTGTAAAGGATATATTGAGATGGTGTCGATACTGTTCCTTTTGAGAATCACACTGGGATAAACAGGCTCTCACAAGAGTCATTCAACAGAAAGGAGGACAAACAGAATCCAAAAACAAAACACAAAATGTGTATGGGTTTTCACAGAAGAATTATAGTTTATATTTAAAAAAGGTTTTAGAAGAGAAAAACTCCTACTTTTAGTTTTAACTCACTATTTTAGGGGGCGAAAATGAGATTAGGGAACAATTTATCCTACATCTGCATACTGCAGGTTTTCGTTCACCTACCTCTGTGAGAGGAATAAGTCTGCCACAAGACAGGCAGGGCTTGAATCTGCCATTTGAAGTAGCTGTGACAGACTGCCAAAAATAGTAAGGTTTTTTGTTCTTAAACAAAAAGAGTATATTTTAAAGATTAGCAGGTGGACACAACCTGGTACCATCTCACTGCCACTGGCAGTAAGAGAGAACTGAGGGATACCTGCAGCCACTCCACCCATTATTCTTTTGTCTGGGAGTAGGCACAAGAATATGCAGCACTCAGGCGCAGCTGAATGAACACAGTTACTCAAATATTCTGATCTTGCATGAATGTAGCACATGTGCACGTAGCGTGGGATCCACAAGCACAAATACTTGAAGAACATAGATTGATTGTGAAGACAGCTCTACAGCTAGACACAGAAAGGACAACTCCTATATTACACAGGATCATTTAAAATGAAATAAAGTTTAAAGTGAAATAATTAATATGGATCTGATTTTTCAGGATGCTGAGTTATTTCTGCATTCTAAGATCAGGTCCATATTCATCTGGATTCAGTAAAGTACTTATGCTTAAAGTTAGATGCATGCTTAAGTAATCCATAGGAATATTACTCACATGCTTAAAAACTAGAACTGGTGCCATGGACAGTTTTAGACCAGGATTTTTGCATAAAAGAGATGGTTATTTACTGGTCTTGTAACGGTTCTTTGAGCTGTGGGTGTAGATGTGTATTCAAGAGCTAGAGACAGGATGAACTAATTGGAAATAAAAAGTGAACCAGATTGTTGTTTTCAATGGAATTTTTCCATATCTGTGAAACCAAGAGTAGAAATTTGGCCCATAATCCCTATTTTCATTTTCTAAAATCTTAAAGTCATATATACTATTAGAACCTACTTTGACTAAAACAGGAAAAACATTCCATACTTCTACAAAAAAAAAAAAAAAAAAACTTCAAAGACTTCAGCGAGAAACAGCAGAGCTGGGACTCATATGCAAACTTGACACAATCAGATTGGGTCTGAATAGGGACTTGGAATGGTTCTCATTACAAGAAGTAGTTATCACTGTTCACACATTCTCACCTTCTAATCAACAGTTGTGAATAGGCCTCATCTACTCTAACTGAATTGACTTTGTTAGCACTTGCCCTCCCCATTGTCGTTTCTTACCCTTGGATGTATATATACCTCCTATCTGTGATTTCCATTTCATGCATCTGACGAAGTGGGTTGCAGCCCACAAAAGCTTATGCTCGCAGAAATTTGTTAGTCTTTAAGGTGCTACAGGACTCTCGTTGTATTCACATACTAGTTAAAGTCTGGGACAAATTTTGTTTCCATTCTGAGTTCCATTAATCCGGTCTTCTGACCCCTCTCATTGAGCAGAAGATACAAAGCTTTTGGGTATTTCTGGGCAAATCTTTCTGTATGTGCGTATTTAAAACACATTCAAACATTCTTTCCGTGTTCATTGGAAGAGGTACAGTTTATATATAACTCACCACAATTGCTTTACAGAGCATATATTATATAAAGAGAGTTATATGATCCAGTTTGGCCCATGTTCCTAACCTCTACTTCACATGCAAAATTTCAAAAGCCAAGTATGAATTTTTTTTAATAATTAGTTTCAAGCGCATTCACAACCAGAAAGAAATCATGGAATCTCAGACAAAAAAGGGAGAAGGGAAAAATGAGAGTGGAAAGTGTAGGTGAAAGGAGCAACATTTTATCCCCTGTTCCAGTTACTTAGATGGTAGATAATACTGACATGTCCTACTTAATTTCAGCACTGGAAATGCTATCTGAGACAATTCAATTCTACCAAGTTTTCTATACTTATTATATGACTGATCAGGCCTAACTGCTTTACAAATATTAAAAAGTTAATACAATAAATGTAATTGTCATTAGGCTTCTCAGTTCAACTGAGTGGGGAATAGTTTTGATCTCACTTACACAAGTGGAAGTCAAGAATAATTCTACTGAAGTCAATGGAGTTACACCACTGTATAACGGGATAGCTGACAAGAGAATCAGGAGAATCTCAATGACCTCTCTTCTTACATTCCCAAAGAATCTGAAAGTGGAGACTTTAAGGGCCAGATTCTAGCCCACAGCTCTGTCCCCTTCTGCCATCAGAGAAGAATAATGGGGACAGAAGGATGTCCTCTCAGGGCAAGCAGGGATTCCCCAGACATAGGAGGATTCCCTGGGTGACAAACATGGCATAAGCCACTCAAAATAATCCATTATTGATTTCTTCACTGATCATCCAAAAGAGTGATGTTATCAAAACACAATTTCCCCCCAATACCTCTTTCTGGGACAAGCTACACTTGTGAAGTGAAAGTCATTCACATCTACAGGAGCTTACATAATATTAGAAGCATTTCACACTTAACTGAGAAGGAGTTCATCATTTCACTCTCCTTCTTCAGAAATGAGTCAGGCTTGTCACTGGAAAACATGCCAATCTAAACCATGTTCAGACATATCCCTGACTGCATCATTTCCCCACTTGAGAAATGTATCTCGGAAGCAGATGGATGTTCACACTTCTGGGCAATGCTACACTTGGCTAAATGCTGTTTACTATTCATCCTTCTCCTTACATAGGGCAAAATAGAATGAAAGACATGGAAACTTTTGGGAGGCTGAAACTTGAAAACATTCAAGAGCAGTATGAAATGCACTTTCTTCACACAGTCTACTTCTAAGTCAAAATAAAGTGTTGACTAGATTCCACGCAACAAAAGCCGGACTACAGGCAGCTAAACTCCAAGAATTATACAACTTGTTTGGGATGTCACCACTCGTCTTCTGCAATCACAGAAATGTATCTTTTGGGCCTGACACGTGGTTGTCCTCAATGGAAAAACCATGTGCACCTACATCTCAGAAACATAAAACTGCTTCATAACCGCCTCTGATACGCTCTGCCTCTTTGGCCTTAATAAGGACAATACAACATTATGTTATCTTAAAAAGTATTTCCTTAGAGCTCTAACTTTTTTTTTTTTTTTTTTTTTTTTTAAGTTACTGAGATGCTGAAATTATACACATTCTCCCCCCAGTCTTTGAGTGAGTGTAAACCTGGCAAAGAACACAGGATGCAAACCACCATCACATGAGAACTCCACAAATCTTATGTGATACAGCTAAGTTGGAGATGGGTTGGGGCATGGACAAATGCATCTACAAACTATACACATCTGCTTATCTGCTTTGCTCATAGGAGTGGATAGTAGGCCACACCTGCTACTAACAACCTACAGACTACAACAGCAACCATGGAGTGGCTATATGGTTGCTGTAGGGCTCCTTTGGGGGCTGGGGAAGGTTATTTCTTCAGAGTATCTTGGTAGGTTTCCATGCAAAGCCTGCTTACTCAGGCTTGGAGATAGAACATATCAGGGAAAAAAATTCTGGTCCTTGAAAGATAAAGTTTTTCCTAAGTAATTTAATTATTCTCTATAGAGAAACACTGGCATCAGCTATTTGAAAAAAGCAGTATCCGGGGAGCTACAATAAACTAACTTTCCAATTAATTTCTGCCCACCTGTTGTATTTATTAGTTTTTAGTAGACAGCACTAAATTAGTGTGTGAAATTACACTATACATTGTTAGTTAACCTGCAATCAATATTCTCTGTTACACACACACAATCACAAGAAATCTAAATGGCACTTTACACATAGCAGCCCTCAACACACCATAGCAACAGGAAGAGACTGAAGTAAAATGGTCTAGTTTCTATAGCAACTATCACAGACCATCTGTAATCAAATGGATTCATAGCATGGGACACAAAATGGGCAATTTTGCATACTGGATGATTAAAACGTATGTATGTATTAAAACATATAGGACTTTAACATTTAACTAGTGTAATATGAGCGCATCTTATTTAGATTTTGAAGTACTATCACAACATCTTTAGCTATGGTACATAAGCTTAAGTGAAAATGTCTTTCACTGATTCAATTACTATTAAAATTCACCAACTCTAAATATAAAAAGTCACCCTTATAAAAGCTAATGTTTTTATGAACATCCACTGATGTACATATTTTTTAGTAGGAAACACAAGTGCTAATAAATTAACTGGTGATTTTATTTTCATTCTCAAGATTCAAACATTATAAAATGGATATAAATGCAATTTTTTCTCATGATGTCCTACACAGAACTGCTCCTGTAAAATCTCATTTCAGAACAGTTATGCTTAAGCAGCCCCTTATTAAAATATAAAGATTCATCCAGCAGGTCATCATTTATTCCTACTAGCAAAAGAAAAATGTTGAAGATGAGAAAAATGAGGAGAGGAGGAAACTGGAAATACACTGTCAATTAAAGTGTTTCTCTATTAACTTGTGCTGCTCACTTAGTATGCTAGGCAGAACATTATGTTAATGATACCTACATATTGTTGTCAAGTTAAATTTGACATCAGCAATGCAAGCCAATCTTTCTTCTCCAAGAGTCAATATTTTTAATCTTGAGAACAACATAGATAGAAGTGCAGCAGAGTAGCTATGCAGTAACTGTAGCTTTTGATGGAATAATAAGATCGTATAACAGGTTCTTAATCTACTATTTAATTTCCTGCTTAGTCTGATAGCCTATAGTATCAAAATAAGTTCAAAAATCAAGCAACATAGAAAAAAGGCTGCTTATACAAAATATGTACAGAATACAATTTTAAATAAGTTGCTGGCATGTTAGTAATTTTAGAATTCATCAAAAGATTTCAGACATTTAATTTTACAAACAATATACCACAAAACCTTGTCTGCTTACTCATATATTTATTATTAAATCTAATTCTGTCTTTGCTATATATCTGTGTATTTAAATGCAACCAACTCGAACAAAGAAATATTTTAATAACTTATCCTGTATTTATAACTTCTCATCAGTAATTTAAAATCATATTTCTTTCAATGACAGTCATATGAACAATTAATTGCTCCCTCCATCCCTTTCAGAAGTGGAAAGAGGTTTATGTGTTGATATCTGCAGATCTCAGGCAGGGCCAAATTTAGGGGCAGGCAACCTAGGCGACCTCCTGGGATGCCGGGCTTGGGGGGGGCAGGGGAAGGGGACACTGGGCTTGGGGTGCTGTTTTTGTAGTTCGCGACAAAAGGGAAAATAGAATGTTTGAAGTAAAATGTTTCAGGTGGAAGCACTCTCCAGTCCAAGTTCTCCAATTCATTCATGATGCAGAGCTGAAGGACACTTTTCCTAATGTGCGGATAGCTTTGAGGATTCTGCTCACACAGCTGGTTACAGTCCCAAGTGGTGAGGACAGTTTTTCGATGCTCAAGCTCATTAAAACATATCTTTGATCAATGATGGCTGACGAGAGAATAACCTTGCTTGCTATTTTATCGCTGAGAATGCCATTGACCTATATTCTGATCTCTCTGATGCTGTGCTTCAGTTTCCGAGGGCAAAAGTGAGAAAAGCGACCATTTGAACTAAAGGACTACCATTAACATTCTAAGGCTGTCACCTACTGTAATACTATTTAATAGCTCTCCACCCAATGTTGGTGCACAGTTCAATTTCTTGATGTTCGTACATTTCAGTTATTCTTAAAATTTAAAAGTTTCTATAAGCTTAGAGGCAACTAATTTTTTTTATTTGCTTATCTATGGCATGAATAAATACAGATTTAGAGATCATGGTGGGAACATTTATCTTATGTGAGAGGGATAAATCATGCATGCAAATCATGCATCAAAGTCATGAAATGTGCTACAAATACAATAAAAAATAAAGTTTAACCGTGGGGGAGGAGGGAGAAGGGAGAACGGAGGAAAGACGCTCCTCACCTGGGGTGTCATTTGGTCTACGGCTGGCCCTGATCATAGGGGAGCAATCTACACAGAAGTCCTGTGCTTCCAATATCCCTAAGCCTTCCCAACTATCTAGCAGCATGGCTCTCCCAGGAAGGGGAATATACAGTCTTGGAGGTAAAAGCAAGCATGACAGGAAACCCATTCGTCCCATGCTTTTCCATGCTTCTCTGTACAGAATCCATAGGTTTGTGATGCACTCCAACCATGGACATTGAGGAGAACGGTGCGTTCAAACACATCAGACACTGTTTATGCCTTCAGCTGAAATAAGCGAACCACGAAAGGACAATAAAGTAAAGGATTCATGTGAGAATTCAGCTCTTCAGTAAGATTTTTTTATATGGCGAATCAAATGACATTAACTGTTCAGCAAAACAAAGACTTCTAGAACATTGAGTACACTGTGGAAGCAGACATTTTACAACATTTAATACGGTTAATTTGAAATTAACTTGAACTTCTGTCTAATAACTGTATTTAATAATTTCAAAACCACCTGTACCTCCAGTCACAACCCCTGCGCAGACAGCAGGGCAGGAAAGATTTAGAAACCAGTACACCAACTCTGGGCCCGTTTCCCTAGACTGGCCATGTGAGCGATCATCCCAGCTACACTAGCTCTGGAGCCAAAATTGCCAACTAGGTGGAATAAACCAGCTGCCGTAAGGGAGGAGCTGAACCAGGGAATGCTATTAGCATGTCTATTTTTTAGACAAAGCCTTAAAAACAGAAGCTGTCTTGGCCACATGTAGGTGAGAAAGAGCTCAGAGTACATGTAAGAGAATAATTTTACATTGGCCCTGTGGAAACAAGATTCCCCTCACCACACTTATGTTGCAAATTATGTCAATTGGCTCCTGCCCATCTCCCTAGAGACTGTGGTAGTTCATAGTGTTCAGTATGCATTCCCAGATGAAAAGCACATCTGGATGGAGTTAAGGTTGAGAGTACAGATCAGTAATGTACAGGTAGGTAAAAACATTACACATACAGTAATTATGCCCAAAACAGGCATTATACATGTAGGTAATTAACCACTGTGATTAAATAAAAGAGAAATCTAAACATGTTAAGATATGGAAATTCATGGTTAAGATACCTAAACCACCATAATTTAACATTGTAATGATTCTATGCAATAAATACATAACTAATTAGCATCTAATAGCATTTCATAACCCTAGATCAGATTAAATGGATTTTAAAAGCATATATTTTTCATTTTTCCCCCTCAGTGTCACTATAGAGCATTATGACAATATTATTTGTGTCAATGTACAATAACAAAAACTCATTACCAGATGCTATACATGTGTTTATCATGAATGTTTTTTCTTCAACCTTACAAACTTAAGATTTCTATATGGAAGTGGAAATCCTCTAGGCAAGTCCACTGGTTATATAGACCCTATGTTCTGTGAGAACAAGGCCCAGGATCTGGCTAAATATTTTTAGATTGTAAGATACCTTCAGATGCATTTATACATCATGCACTAAACCTGAGGCTCCCACCTGACTACTGCAATACAAATATTAAATTATATTTTTACATTTTTAACAGTACATATGACAAGCTTTCAAGTAATTAAACTGACAGTGACATCTGTTACAAGACTTACCAAAAACCTAGAGAACAAATAGGCAGGTTGTAGAATACTAAGCAGCACTTCTTGTAATGAAATAATATAACAGGAAGGCATTAACATCTGAAGGAGACTTCATTGTTTGAAAAGAAGCAGTGAAAGGGCATTCTAATATTTTAGGTATTTAAAAGTTCACATTAGATCAATTGTACCAAACTCAAATTTTCAGGGGCTAACTTTCTAAATGCTCTTCTCAGTCAATTAAGAAACTGGAACTTCCAGTGTAAAATACTGTATAGACATTCATTGCTCTATCTTCCTCAACTAACCAACAAGTCATAGCCCAAATCATTTATTTTGCTATCAGGCAAAGTCCTGCACACATTTTCTTTCTATTATTCAAACACAATCGAATTTTAAAAGAACTGTCCCTGCATTCCTTGAGCTCCTCAGTTTGGGAAGTGATAAAAATAATAAAGACAAAAGGTACCTAGTCATGGTACCTATTGGCACCAATGGCACAAAGATTTAGAAAAGGAGATGTCCTGGAAACTAAATTCCAATTAAATCTTTCTTAATTTAAATAAGACCAAACCCACTTGGTTGCTTCCTCTGAAATGTTTGTCGGCGAGCTAGACAAGGTCAACTTCCAGATTTCAACATGTGGATAAGAAGAGAGAATAAAGAGGAAGAATTTAAATCTACTAGGCACTGGAGAAAGTTTGAAAGGTGGAAAAGTGTATTTAGAAGAGATGGGCTCCATCTTAATCAAAGTGGAACTACAGGCCCAGAAATTGTCAAGGTTTAAATAATCTCCCTAAACTAGAAGCAAGAGAAAAATCTTACAGGTGTTGATGAACACTGGCTGAACAGATACATCGGTTAAAGTGTCAGTAACAAATATTTGTTAAGACAAATATTACAGTTGTGTTGCAGAGGACAAAGGTAGAGATGACACAGGTACAGTCTAGAGAAAAGTTACAGGGGGGGCAGACTAAAATAAAATAGCTACATGGCCAAGAATAAAAAAAAATTGGAATACACCAATGCAAGAAATTTAAGTAAAAACAGGTATACCAAAATGGCAGACAACAACATAGTGGAACGATAAATCTGTGGGGTAATGTAATATGACTACAAGCTACCTAGAATGGACAGATCTTTGTAGTGAGAGCCATCGAAGGGAATCAAAACCAGAGAATATATTGCATCAACTTCTGTAAAATGAAATCAACAAGTTCCACACAACTCTAGTGAAGAAACATACAGATTTGTTTTTAAATTTTAAACACATTTTCCCTACTAGCTTTATAAACATAAATACTTCCTACAGCCTCAAAGATGAATGGTTAAAACAAACAACAGATCTGTTTCCTTCTGTCTGGGATGTGGATGCAGAAGTGGCATACAGTATATATTGGTATATATTGCTCAGGAATTCTTACTGCCTCTATTCCATAGTTTGCTGTATCCACTACAATAACAGTTCTAGTGCAGTATCAGTTAGAGGTTCCCCCTTATATAAATGCATTCTAGTTTCCTGTGTGTAGACACAGTGACACTAAAAAAAATTATAATCTACATAACTCCAAAAAGATCATGTCCAGAAAAATCATGTTCCAAAGATGACTATTTGAATAAATAAAGAAATATATTTGCGACCTGGTATAGGAAACATGAAGGAATCAAAGACATTCTTATAAATTTTTTTCTTCATCTTTCCTGACATCTGTAAAACTGCAGCATAAAAAGATACTCCATTTTAAATGACATTGCAAAAAGTGAGAACAACTTCCCTAACCCTTCCAAGTTTTAGGTAAACTTAGTATTCATGATTACATGAGTATTATACTAAACATCAAATTCAGGGAGCGGGATGAACAAACATACATTTAAAAATAATAAAAAAGGATAACAGCAGCTCTATTATCCCATAATATAATTCTGTAAATATTAACCATTTCACTGCCATGACACTGTGGAAAAGATTTAAATGGAATTTTATTGAGAACTGCATTGGGCAGTAATAAAATGGTTACAGCATAACCATCTGCAATACCCTCATTTTATAACTGTAGTAGAAACTTGTTTAACTTACACTCGCATTGCACACACACACACACACACACAATTTTGGTTTAGTATACAGAAAATGTATTCATGTATTAAATTTCTTGGTTTCAGAGGTCAACTACCCATTTCATTTAAGCCTGTTCATTCTGGAAAATTTTAAATTTAAAACAAACATTTGTGTATGTGTATGCGTGTGTGTTAAAAATTAGTTTCCATTCCATCAAGAATGAGTCAATTCAATCAGTTGATGCCATTGACATGAAATGCCACCTCCTATCATTGAAGGAGATCCATCTCTCTCTCTGTTATATCCTAAAATTCCAATGGAAATTAATCACTACCATATCTAATTTATGATGTATGTACCTACCATATTGTGAAGATTATGAAAAAAAGTTAAAAATGAAGGAACAAAAGTGGAATTCATGCTTCGTTCTCAGGCTGTTATGGAGTCTCAGATATCCCTATAAAACACATTAAATTTGTCTGCAAAACTGTAGGAATGAGAACCAAAAGGTTTAATTACTAACATAACTTGTGCTAAATGATGACACCACTATCCAAGGCAGCAACAGACTGTCTCAACCTCAAAGCAAATATGAAAAGAAGAAAAATGGCAACCATTACCTAAACAGGTGCTAATAACCAATACAGGAGCCAGAGTAATGTTGTGAAGAAGCCGAAAACACTACCAAAGTACTGTACCTTCAAGTATTTAGCTAGGTATTATTAATATACTTACCACTGTGGTATCTGAGTACAATCACAGGTAATGAAATAGACACCTGTCTGACAATTCTAATTGCAGAATTCTAATTGCTGAAGAAAAACCTAGTAATTATGCTCACACAGAGGCCGGGCAAAAAACTCAATATTTGCAATTCTAAGTTTTGGCCTTCATTTTTCAGATACATGCAAATAATGTCTGTTATCTACAGGACTGTACAATGTCAACTTCCTTATCATTCCTACCTTACCCCACATAAAACTATATAAAATTACCTTTTCCATCAATAATTTATATTACAGCAATTGTGGACATCATCATATACTGGAAAACACTACAATTTAATTTAAAGAGAATATAATACAATAGATTTATTTCAGATTTGCTAGATTTTGACAGCTACTCCTTTAGCACTGCACAATGTGTTACTTCATCTCTTGTTGTCAGGTACTGAGATGACTACTTGTGGATTGGAAAAATCCTAATGCTCTCTCACTCTGTTGATGGCTTATAAAAATATGGGAAATCTTAGCCATGGGAAAAAAGATGAGTTGTTCTGTAGGGTGGTCAGATAGATATCACCACAAAATTGAGACAATGGCTTGAACTGAAAAGCCAACACACTTCAAAACAATACAGAGCAAATGAGAGTTCATAGGGTCATAATGTTCACTGTACTCTGTCCAGTTGTGATTTGTGAGACTACTTCTTTCTTTTCTTTTTTATTATCTTGATATTTCTCTTCATGTAATGAAGTCAGCTTTGGTTTTTTGTGACCACAATAATAAAAATAAGGTTCCAGCACCCAAAATGAGATAAAACACATTTTAGAAACAAAAACCAGTAATATTTATATGATTTTTCTTCTTTTCTGTCGGATGTATTTTACGTTACTTCCATGGCCTTTCAAATAGGTTGATACAAGAGGAAAGAAGTTTTACTCAATTTAATCATTTAAAACAAGATTCTGACATTCTTAAACAGCTGAGGTTGTACTTGCTTGAATGTATTTTGACCTTTACATATTGCCTTCAATGTTGTCAATAAGGCACTCCAACACACTATACGGTTTTCATTTCCACCTCCAACAGATACCAAAAGCAATACGTTCTCTGCATCATCAAACTTGCACTCTAATGCAAAAAAAATGTTAATAGTGACCTCATATGCTTTTATGTCTATTATATAATCACACATTCCATGCATTTGGAACGTTATTCTGCCTTGACACTGCTGAAGTCACTGTTAAGGTTTTGAGACCCACATCTTCTGTAGACTAGGAACAGTGAGGGACAAACGATGCTCCCACACGGACCTGTGCGTTGCACCAGCAAAATGCTTGACAATGACTGAAATGTGAAAGAAATGGTTACTGTTCTTTAACTGTTGTTCTTTGAAATATGTTGCACATGTCCATTCCACTTCAGGTGTGTGCATGCCAGTGCACTGTTGGAAATACCCATTGGGGTAGCGCATGTGCCTTTACTGCTTTGCACCACTACATGAAAGGTATAAAAGGGCAGAGCTGCCACCAACTCAACTTTGTACTTTGTTCTTTCTTACTGAACAGATTCCAATATATAGGGGAAGGAGAATGGAGTGGACATGTGGCAACACATCTCAAAGAACAGTTACGGAACAGGTTAGTAACCATTTCTTCAAGTGATTGTACGTGTTCATTCCACTTCAGGCGACTCACAAGCAGTGAGTCTGGTGGTGGGATTGAAGTCTACCTGAATAATGACTGAAGGTCCACATGTCCAAAACTGGCATCATCTCTAGATTGCCAAGAGATGGCATAGTATGGGGCAAAGGTATTCAAGTTGCCACTTTACAGCTTTCTAGGATAGGCACTTCAGCTAGAAAGGTCAGAGGGTGCATGCAATCTTGTTTAATATATTAATACTCTGCCAATGTAGCTTCATTAAGCAATCTGTAGCATAAGCTTATCCAGAAGGATACCAAGGATCAGATTCTTTAAGACACTGGAAGCCCCTTCATCCTGTATGCAATTCCAAGAAATAATCACAAAAGATTATCTAAATGGCTTAGTCCTGTCCAAGTAGAATGCTAATACTCTCTTAATATCCGAAGTGTGGAGTCTCTCCTCATTCTTATGAGCATAAGGCTTCGGGGGGGGGGGGGGGAGGGGGGGGGGCGGGGAAGAGGAAGAAGTGGGTAGATATTTTGCCTGCTTGTTGTGGAAGTGAGACACGACTTTGGTGTCAAACTTCAGATGAGGGCATAGGGAAACTCTGTCATTGCGGAATACTACATACAGAGATCTAGACAATAGAGCACATAATTCTCCTACTCTCCTGGCAGAGATAATTGCCACCAATAAGGCTACCTTCATCAAGAGACATAGCAAGGAACAGCCAAATGTTCAAAGGAGGACCCATTATCTTTGTCAACATCAGGATTAAGTCCATAGACAAACAGGATCCTCGATCTGGGGATATAACCGGTCCATACCTTTAAAAAACCTCATTGATAGGGGATTGGAAAAAGGAGAACAATTATCAGTTGGAAGATGGAAAGCTGAGGTACTTGCTAGGTGGACTCTGATGGAATGAATAGCCAGAGCTTGTTCTTTCAGGTGTAACAGATAGTTCAGAACATGATGTATTGGAACTTGGACAGGGGAATCCCCACTCTGTTGGGTCCCAAGAGACAATCACTTTCATTTTGCCAGGTAAGCATATCTAGTAGATGGTTTTCTACTATTTAAATGTATGTCTTGAATTCTCTTTCAACAAACCTCTTGAGGAGTTAGCCACTGAGCATCCAGGCTGTGAGGTGGAGGGCTTGTAGTTTGGGGTGGAGAAGATGACTGCGGTTCTGAAAGATCAAGTCTGGGTCCAATGATGATGTCAGCTGAGCTAAGTCTGAGAGGGTGAGCAGAGTGCAAACCAACGTTGCTGAGGCCATTCTGGAGCTGCACGTATGACTCAGACATGATCCTGCCTGAATTTCAACACCACTCTGGACAGGAATGGACTAGAGGAAATGCATACAGGAATTTGAATGTTCAGGGCAACAGGAAAGCATCTATGACGTGCTCAAGAACAAACTAATGGCCCTTCCTATTGACTTTTGCTGCAAACAAGCCTGTGGCTGGAAAATTAATCTGGCAATGTTGAGGTGTAGAGACCACTCATGATGAAAGATCTGCTTAACTGGTCTGTCAGATTGTCCTGGACTTCAGGAAATTGAGAGGCTTTGAGGTGGATTGAGATGGCAATATAAAAGTCCCACAGCCTCCTTGCTTCTTGGCATAGCAGAGATGACTGGGCTCCTCCTTGCCTGGTCACATAAAACATGGCCAATATATTGTCTAAGCATGAGCACATTTCTTTCCTTTCTTTTCCTTGACATGGGGAATGAAGGCTTGACAAGCTAGCCAAATGGCCATCAATTCTCTGATATCTAAATTAAAATTAAGTCTTGGGTTGACCATAAACTTTGCATCTGCAGGGATCAAAGGTGAGCCCCTAACCAAAACAGGAAGGATCTATAACTATGGTCAAAGCCAGCTGTGGAGGAGTAAATGGTACCTCTCCCCAAATACATCTGAAGGGTTTGTCCACCAGCTAGAGACAGCAAGACTTATGGGGCATGTGGGCATTTGATCATGTCTAGAGGATGACAAACCAGAGAGTACACCAATGCTATCCACCTTTGTAACTTCCTGAGATGGAGCCTGGCATGCAGAACTACATAAGTGCACGAGGTCATATGCCCCAAGAACCTGAGGCAATAGCCAGCATCATCTGGAATCTTTTTTGTGGAAAGAACGCCTTGACTTCTGTAGAGTACAAGACCGCTCCTATAAACAAAAAGTTTGACTTCTCTGTAGATGAGCAACTCTAGCACATCGAAGATATATTGGAGGAAAGACACACTGGACAGCACCTATGTCTTGGACCAGCCTCATCAACCAGTTGTCCAGGCAGGGAAACACTTGAACTCCTGACTTCCAGAGGAACGCTGCCACTATTACCATAGACTTAGTAAAAACACATGGTGCTGCAGAGAGGTCAAATAGTACTACACACTGGTAGTGGGATTGGCTGACCAGGAATCTAAGGGATTTCCTGTGGCTCTCATGTACTGCAACATGGAAATACACATCTTTTAAGCTGAGGGCAGTATATCTGTCTCCAGTCAACAGGGAGGGAATAATGGAAGCCAGTGTGACCTTGAGGAACTATTTTCTTCAGATGTTAAGCTATCAAAGGTTTAGTATGGGTATGAGACCTCCTTTTGCTTTCAGAATCAGGAAATAGTGGGAATAAAACCCCTTCCCTCTGAATAACTGACAAACTTCATCTATGGCTCCCCACTGGAGAAGAGATTGCACCTCCTGAAGGAGAAGCTCCTCATGAGAGTGGTCCCTGAAAAGGGTTGGAGAAGGGCAAGGGGGAAGAGGGGAAAGAAAAACTGAAGGGTGAATACCAGTTCCACAGTGCTTAAGACACATTGGTCCATAGTGATGCAAGACAAAACACTTAGGTAGAGGGGAAAGCCTATTGGCAAACAGAGTGGTAGGAGAAGCTGGTACTCAGGAGACTGGCAGGCAAATTAAACAAACAACAAATTAAAAAGCTTGCTTAGAGCTCCCAGGCCATCTGAAAAAACTGGATACTGCTGCAGAAGGTGGTGGGAGTGGTCTCTCCTGTAACTTCTGCCCTTTCCTGCCCCCTCTCCCAGGTCCCAGTGAAGAGACATAAATAATGGAAAGTGGTGTGGCTGCTGAAGATGAAATTGCTTTTTTTGGAGCAGGTGTACAAATGCCCCATGATTTGAGCATAGCCTGGAGTCCTTCAGATTATGCACCTTGTCATCAGTCTGCATGGAGAACAGCGATGGCCCTTCAAAGGGAAGATCCTGTATGATTTGCTGGACCTCTTGAGGAAAACCTGAATCACTGGAGCCATGAACATCTGCTTACTGAAATGGCCAAAGCCATGGCTCTGACTGCAAAGTTGACAGCATCCAAACCTGCCTGAATTGAGGTCCTGGCCACAAACTTACCATCATCCATCCTAGCAAGGACATCTTGCCTTAAATCCTTTGGCAATCAGTCCTTAAGCTTTAAGATATTGTCCAAGAGGTGGAAATCCTAGCACTCCAGCAAGGCCTGCAGATTAGCAATCCTAAACTGCAGGCCAGATGTTGAATGAAGTTTTCTGCCAAAAAAAAAGTGACC
Source organism: Emydura macquarii macquarii (assembly GCF_026122565.2). NCBI lineage: Eukaryota > Metazoa > Chordata > Testudines > Chelidae > Emydura > Emydura macquarii. The sequence goes on along the minus strand of NW_027132559.1, from coordinate 38,323,764 downwards.
AAGTATTTTTACATCTTTTGCTTTCAGGGTAAATGCCTGCTGACCCTGGTGCTCTCTCTCTCATTGGCATCTAAGACCACCAGTGATCCCGGAGTGCAGTAACATAAAAAAATGCTCAAACCCCTGTGAAGGGACACAATACCTATGTTCATCCCATTTTTCTGGGGGGCGGGAGGAAGGGAAGATGGAGTCTGCCACAGCAATTTGGTGGGCTCCAGAATAGCTTCATTAATTGGACGTACCATCTCTGAGAAGGTTCTACAGCATCTAAAATGTCAACCAGTCTGAGACCACTCCCTAACTTCTTCCACCTGGATATCCAAGGTGGAAACCACCTTCTTTAAAAGTTCCTGATGAGCTTAATCAACAGGTGGAGGCAAGACCCTTCGGAACCATTGCCTCATCAGGTGACAAAGAGGATGAAGCCAAAGCCGGCTGTGGTGGTGCCTCCTCTGATATCTCCCAATGGAGATTCACTAGATCAATACCCTCCTGCTTAGTACCAAGCCCAGTAACGGGAGTGGATTCCTGCTGCACTTGACAAGGTGGGTCTTGATGCCTACTAGATGAAATAAAATGGGGAGGGTGCAGAGATGACGTGGAGACGGGGAAGTCCCCAGAGGTTCCAAAATGGCTGTTGCTAAGGCCCTAGAGCCCAATTTCTTCCAAGCCATAGATCGCTATTGGCCAGCCAAGACAGAGCCTCTGGTAGGTCCTAGGACTCAAACACTCGAAAGGAAATGGCATGATGCAACAATATGATGAGTCAACTACTAAGTCTGAAGATAAATCAGCTTCTTGTGACCAGGGATTGCTGTTCCTCTCAGTGCTAGGGATTGGTGTCAGGAGCCCGGAGAAGACGGAACCTAAGATCTTCGGCTTTCCTCTGGACAGCACTATACAAAGAGATACTTGGGTGTCCAAAGATGCCCACAGTATTGAATGCTGCATTTTAGCAGCAGGCAAAGTGTGATCTGAAGTCTTTGGTGCCAGGCGAGAGGACTCCTGGACCACTGACAAAACTGGTATCAAGAGGCTCAACGGGTCCCAAATCTCAGCATAAGCTTCTGGAGTTGATGGCACTGGGACTGACAGCACAGCCCCTTGCTGTGGGGTTGATGCAGATGGAACTGCTGAGCAAGTCAGTGTTGCTTCAGGGGCTTCTCTCAATGGAGCTGATGCTAGCACCAGAGTTGGTCCCACCTGAGTAGATGAGTGCTTCAGGTCTCAAGTGCACTGTACTCTCCTCAGCATGCTTTCTGTACTTTGGTACTGGATATCTCGATCTCTCAGATAATGGGTCCTTCAAGACCATCTTCCAGTGCCTCTCTCTCGGTACCAGGGAAGGGGACTAGCATTGATATTCAGCCAAAATAAGAGCAGCACTCCTGACTGTAGCAGGAGTGGGGAGGCTGTTAGTGGGTGCAGGACTGCCTCCATTAGAAGAAACTTAAGTCTAGACTCCCTACCTTTCTTGGTTCTTGATTTAATGTCCCTGCACATTTGGCACCGCTCCCTGACATGCAATTCCGCAAGACACTTCAAGCAACTGCAGTGCAGGTCACTCACTAGCATTAGTTTTTTGCAGGAATGTCATGGCTTGAAGCCTGGTGATCAAGGTATGCACCAGTACTGATGATACCCCAACAATGGTAACCAAAAGTATTTTTTTTAAAAAACTAATAAAGAAAACTTACAACTAGAAGAACCTAACACTAAAATTATTGTTCAAAAGAAGTACCAACAATATACAAAATAGACCATTTAGGAAAAACTGGTGATAGCAAGATAACACATTCTAACAGCCATTATGGAGGGTAAGAAGGAACTGAGGAAGGTTGGGGGCAGCTCTGTCCTTTATAACACTGTTTAGTGGCTTGAGGTAGCAGAGGATGCATGCACTGCCCTTACAGGTACTGCTGAGGGAAAGTCTCCGACAACAGTAGGTAGGTGCACACTCACACTTGAAGTGGAATGGATATGTGAAATCACCTGAAGAAAAAACAGTGAATGTTGGTGATTCCTACCATCATATACAGATCATCATAGTTTTTAAAATACTGTTTTGAAGTGGTCTTTTCGCTGCATAAGTCACAGGCAACCATACCATCTCCACATATAAATCACAAGCAGGATTTGAACCCCTGGACCGTTAGCTTCCCTCTTTAGACCCTTATTACTTGAGCTACAGGAGCAATTGCTAGCATCTTTGTAGACCAGCCACTGGAGGAGGACTTGACATTTTCCTAGTGGGTTAAACAGCTATTCACCAATCAGCGGAGGAACACAGGGGGATCAGGAATCCTGGATTCTCTTCCTACCTATGGTAGAGTGTGATTTATAGTGGTTAGAGCTAAGAGAACCAACCTGGTTTAGCCCCTACACCTGTATTGGGAACCTCCCCTTGAAGGTTTGAGATCACTTGTCTATACCTCCAAACGAATAGTGAAAGAGTTCCTTTGTCAATGCCTGCAAACCAAGCAGTGATCACATAATATTTGTGAGGTAAAAGTGAGATCAGGAAATTAAATAAATTGGGAAACAATGAGTTCACACGCCCGATTAGTAGTAGTGAACACTTATATTATAATAGCACACAAAAGTCCCAATTGGGATTTCTGCATCAATGTGCTGGGTGCTGTACAAACACAAAAAAGATAATACATGTATCAAAAGGGAATTCCCAGTGCTTCTCCAGGCAATATTACTAGAGGAATTAGCCATCTACTGAGATGCAAGGATTTAAAAAACACAACAGAATGGCAACTGCATGTAGTTGTAAATTGGTGAGTCAAGAAAAAATGCTATGGTTGACTCAATATTTTCTACCGCACTTAAGGGAACCAGTCTGTTATCTAATAATGCATTACAAAATGACCTTTGCTCTAACGTTTTCATAACAAGCAAAATCTACTACAAAAATGTAGTATTTTAAATAGTGTAAAATTACACCCACCCACCCAACCACCCACCCCCGTTCTTAGGCAGTTTGACTCCTATGGGTCAATCTCATCAAATCCCACCTCTGTTATAACAACAGTCTTATGTAATGTCAAACTCTACAAACATTATTAGAAAGTTTATTTCAATAGTGGTTGGACACCAGCAAAGTATTTATAAGAAGACAGCTTTTGGTGAACACATTTTGTGGAGAAAGGGAAAAAATATTTAGAAAGCACTACTGGTATCTAAAAGTTAGCTTGTAATAATGCATCTGGAGGCAAATTTAGAAGCTATTATTCAACAATGCATCAACAATGAAAAATGTTCAAATCATTAAGTAAAGATAATCTGACCCAAAAGCATTTTTTTATAAACTGTTGTAAAATATGATCAAGTACATTGACTATTTCACCATGCTTCATTTAACAGATTTTTTTATTTACAATTTATATGGAATATTTTAGAGGGACACTAATTTAAATCATTGTGTCTGACTTCTTTTTAACATAAAATTGGAACAGGTAGCACTTAAAATTACTGAAATTGAAAAATTAAAAAAATGATTTCTCTTATTGCCATTTATTTACTTTGTACATTTGAAAGCACTGTGGCCTCATGAGCAGCACAGGACAAGACCCAAAATGCCCCATATTTGTACGCTGTACATCTCATGTTTTTTCCAAAACATCTTACTGCAGGAAAGACAGTACTGTAGTTTATTGCTACTATAGGCAGCAATAACTGGCTATCAAAGGAAATCTATACCTTCCTGTGGAATAGTATAAATTTTTCATTAGTTGCCTAAGCATACAAGATCTGGAACTATTTGGAGCACATGGGCTGCATCTCAAACTGTAAAAAAAGTCACACATGCCATGTCCAATTCCAGGTGCTGTCATACACTGTGAAGTAGTATAGTGCTATGCTTCATCCCCAGCAAAGTTTAAGTGTTTTAGACGTAGTCATTCGGTGTCTCTAGCCAGGCCTATTGCTTGTTACTATTTTTTCACTTGCAACTAGGTGGCATGTTACACAAGCAGACAGCTTGTGATTTTGTTTGTTTTTTTATTTTAAATTTGCCTTTAAAGTCTTTCCTATGGCTCTGGGTGCATATTATCTTAAACAAACAACATTCAGCAGAAAATGCAGTTTCCTTACATAGTATGCATAACTAGAAATCAGCATAAATAACCACCACCCATAATAGCCTCATCCTATTGGTGACTTATTGGTCTCACAATTCGGTGGAGTGGTAAATAACAATGACAACAAGTCAGTTATGCAGACCAACCTGGATTGTTTAGTAAACATGACTCATTTGAGCAACATATATTTTAATACACCCAGATGCAAGGTCATATATCTATGAAAAATGAATGTAGGTCGCACTTCTAAAATAGGGTGGGGACTTTATCCTGAAAAGCGGCAACTCTGAAAAAGAATTAGGGGTTTTGGTAGATAACCAGTTGAAAATGAGCTCCCTGTGAGATGCTATAGCTGTGAAGTTGAATGTAAGCAGGGGATCATCAAGTAGGAGTAAGGAAGTGGTGTTACGGCATTGAGCATTAGTGGAATACTGTGTCCAGTTCTAGTGTCTACAATTCAAAAAGGTTGTTGGCAGAATGGAAAGATTGCAGAAAAGCACTATACGAATGTTTTTAGATCTGCTAAATATGCCTTAGATTGATAAAGTAAATGTAGTGAGAGATTAAAGAAGCTCAAAGAGAAGGTTAAGAGACGGCTTGATCATGGTCAAAAGGTTTCTGATAGTAGATGACAACTAGTGAAAGTTTCCAGCTCACAGGACCTGGTTCTAATGGGTGACTTCAATCACCCTGACATCTGCTGGGAGAGCAATACAGCAGAGCACAGACAATCCAGGAAGTTTTTGGAGAGGGTTGCAGACAACTTCTCGGTGCAAGTGCTGGGAGGAATCTACTAGGAGCTGTGTTCCTCTTGACCTGCTGCTCACAAACCGGGGGTGGGGGGGAATTGGTAGGGAAAGTAGAAGGGGATGGTAACCTGAGCAGCAGTGACCATGAGATGGTCGAGTTCAGGATCCTGACAAAAGGAAGAAAGGAGAAAAGCAGGATATGGACCCTGGACTTCAGAAAAGCAGACTGACTTCCTCAAAGGGGGAATCCTTTGGGAGGCTAATATGAGGGGGAAAAGGAGTCCAAGAGAGCTGGCTATATTTTAAAGAAGCCTTAATTGAGGGCACAGGAACAAACCATCTTGATGTGCAGAAAGAATAGCAAATATGGCAGGCAACCAGCTTGGTTTAACAAGAAAGTTTTCAGTGAGTTTAAACACAAAAAGGAAGCTTACAAAAAGTGGAAGCTTGGACAGATCACCAGGGAGGAGTATAAAAATACTGCTCAAACATGCAGGAAGTCAGGAAGGCCAAAGCACAATTGGAGTTGCAGCTAGCAAGGGATGTGAAAGGGAACAAGAAGAGTTTCTACAGGTATGTTACCAACAAGAAGGTGGTCAGGGAAAGTGTGGGCCCCTTACAGAACAGGGGAGGCAACCTAGTGACAGATAATATGGAAAAAGCTGAAGTACTCAATGCTTTTTTGCCTCGGTCTTCACAGACATCAGCTCCCAGACTACTGCACTGGCAGCACAGAGTGGAGAGGAGGTGAGCAGCTCTCAGTGCTGAAAGAACAGGTTCAGGACTATTTAGAAAGGGTGGACATACACAAGCCCATGGAGCCGAATGCAATGCACCCAAAAGGTGTTGAGGGACTTGGCTGATGTGATTGCAGAGCCACTGGCATGCAATTATCTTTGAAAACTTGTGGCAATTGGGGGAGGTCCCGGATGACTGGAAAAAGGCAAATATAGTGCCCATCTTCAAAAAAGGGAAGACTGAGGAACCAGGAAATTACAGACTGGTCAGCCTCACCTCAGTCCCTGGAAAAATCATGGAGCAGGTCCTCAGGGAATCCATTTTTGAGGCACTTGGTGAATCCATGCTGACTGTTCCTGATCACCTTCCTATCTTCCAAGGGCAAATCATGCCTGACCAACCTGATTGGCTCCGTGGATGTGGGGGAAGTGGTAGACGAGATACACCTTGCCTTTAGCAAAGCTTTTGATACGGTCTACCACAGTATTCTTGCCAGCAAGTTAAAGAAGTATGGGTTGGATGAATGCACTATAAGATGGATAGAAAGCTAGCTACATGGACTCAATGGATAGTGATCAATGGCTTCATGTCTAGCTGGCAGCTGGTAACAAGCAGAGTGCCCCAGGGGTTGGTGCTGGGGCTAGTTTTGTTCAATGTCTTCATTAATCATCTGGAGGACAGGGTGGATTGTACCCTCAACAAGCTTGCACATGACTCTAAGCTGCGGGGAGTGGTAGATACCCTATAGGGTAGGGATAAGATACAAAGTGACCCAGACAAATTGGAGGATAGGGGGGGAAAAAAATAAAAGAAAAATCTGATGAGATTCAACAAGGACAAGTGCAGAGTCTTGCACTTAGGACGGAAAAATCCCATGCACAGCTACAGACTGGGGACCAACATGCTGGGCAGCAGTTCTGCAGAAAAGGACCTGGGAGGTACAGTGGACAAGAAACTGGATATGAGTCAGTGTGCCCTCATTGCCAAAAAGGCTAAGGGCATATTGGGCTGCATTAGTAGGAGCACTGCCATCAGATCACGGGAAGTGATTATTCCCCTCTATTTAGCACTAGTGAGGCCTCATTTGGAGTATTGTGTCCAGTTTTGGGGCCCCCGCTACAGAAAGGATGTGGACAAATTGGAACGATTCCAGAGGAGGGCAACAAAAATGATTAGGGTGCTGGAGAACAAGACTTACGAGGAGAGGCTGAGGGAACTAGGCTTGTTTAGTCTGCAAAAGAGAAGAATGAGGGGGGATTTGGTAGCAGCCTTTAACTACCTGAAAGGGGGTTCCAGGGAGGATGGAGCTAAGCTGTTCTCAGTGGTAGTAGATGACAGAACTGGGAACAATGGTCTCAAGTGCAGTGGGGGAGGTTTAGGTTGGACATTAGGAAAATATTTTTCACTAGGAGGGTGGTGAAGCACTAGAATGGGTTACAGAGGGTGGTGGTAGAAGCTCCATCCTTAGCAGTTTTTAAGGTGCGGCTTGACAAAGCCCTGGCTCGAATGATTTAGTTGGAGTTCGTCCTGCTTTCAGCAGGGGTTTGAACGAGATGACCTCCTGAGATCCCTTCCAACCCTAATCTTCTATGATTCTTTAATCTATCAGAAAAAGGCGTAAGACCAAATGTTTGAAAGCTGAAGCTAAAAAAAATTAAGTCCAGAAATAAAGAGGCAAATTTTTAACAGTGAAGGTATTAAGCATTGGAACAAGTTACCTAGGGATGTGGTAGATTCTCCATCACTTGAACCCTTTAAATCAAGGCTGAATATTTTGTAAAAGATATTTTATAGCTCAAACAAAAGTTACGAGCTTGATGCAGAATTACTGAGTGAGATATTATGACCTGTTTTATGCAAGTCAAACTGGATGATCATAATGGTCCTTTCCAGCCCTAAAAATCTATGAATATATGAAAGGTAATGTATAATAAATTATTTGAATCACTATTTATTCAAGGACTATGAGTATTCAATCACTATTTATTCAATCTCCTTGAGTGCAGATTGGCCTTTACTCCCATTAGGTACACTGGATGCTAGGGACATTATGAAAGAAGGCATCTTAAAAGAAACACACCTATGGCCACAGTCCCATTAAAAAGGGTAGAAGGCACCCAATTTTGAAAGACATCTGTTTTTTGTAGAATTCTCTGTAAAAGAACATTGGCTGTCCGACGCTGATTTCAAAGGGAAAATAGAACCACTATTAACATAGATTTTTGTCTATTTTTTAATCAAATAGAACAAGGATACGGTGTACTAATTATACAATACACTTTCTTCAGTAATTTACATGTAAAAAAAAACAAACTTACATTTCTGTATAAATTTGTATGCGTTGATCAGTACATATTACTTGGCCCACAAGAGAGAAAAAAAAAGAGTTGGAGATGTTTTTGTAGTATAAAAATAGGGCAGATTACATAAAACTAGAAGCATGACCATTGTGATCATATAAGAATATGAATGAAAAACTAAAGATCATATTTAACACCATTTCGTGCTGCTGTCCTTATATCTGTTTTTAACTGCCACATTTTTCTTTAGCCTTCTCTACAACTAACCCATCCTTTTTCTGAAAGTATCTCCCCCTTTATATGCCACCCACTTTGGCTTCCCACGTTTCTCTCAGCAGCTTCGCTTGCTGCCACAGGTAGTGCTAGAGGGGATTTTGAGGGGGTGGGGGGAGGGGGACGACTATAGCCTCCCCAAAATTTGCCTTAGCCCCTACGTAGCCACTCCTCCCAGTGCAAAGGTAAAAAGTTACATAGAAGCAAGGATGGCATGGCATTGCCACCTTTACTTCTCTGCTGCTGGCAGTGGTGCTGCCTTCAGAGCTGGATGGTTGGAGAGCAGAGGCTGCTGGCTCTGGACAGTAGCAGCAGAGACGTAAGGGTGGCATGGTATGGCATTGCCACCCTTACTTCTGCAGTTCTCCCTTCACCCCCCGATTTTCTGTCTAGCCCATCTCACTGGAAGAGGCTGGTGCCGCCTCTAATTGCTACTCAAGCTTCTCCATCTTCTTTACGGAAATGTAACCTTCCTAATTTTCATTCAGAAAATGGAACCATGTATATAATCTACATTGGTAAGTTTTGTATCCTTTGATATCTATTCTATATTTCATTTCATGTTCCTTAACTTGTTGAGACCTGTGTGTTAAGACAATTTGCTACCTTTCCCTATGAAACTTGTTTGCTGCTCTCTTCATGATCACTGCTCAAAAGGTTTGTTGAGTCACAGCTCTTATAGTTGCCTAAATTATGACCACTTATCAGTAATGACTCTCACGTCTCCAGCAGCTTACTCAGGCCTACATAGAGCTTCGAGCACAATGCCCAAAAAGTAAGAGTATTTTTATTATTATTTCAGGATGAGAATTGGCCATCTGTGTGTATTTGCTGTTGTTTTGGCAGCAGTTTATGGTACAAATTACAGGAGGGGAAATCTGATCTAGAAGAGGCAACAGCTGATTGGTAAATACTCTGTCTCACAGCAGTCTGCTCATGCACAGATAAACACCCTGCCAATGAGGCTCAAGATTGGACCTTCAGTCGCTTACGTGAGGCTCAATAAGCCAGGAATTCACAAAAAACCCACAAAACTAGGAACTAGTGCTGCTTTTGTAAAACTCAGTCAGAACAAGTAGGTGATTATACATGCAGTCACCCTATCAGCACTAATTAGAAATCCAGATTTACCCCAGTCAGAAGAAGCAGTCCCTTAAAAATAGTAGGAAACCCCAAAGGGTGAGGCATCTCAACAAAATCAGGACCTGAATTCCCCTAACACAGTGTTTCTCAACCTTTTAAGTAGCAAGTACCCCAACACTCAATTTTCCACTCTGAGAAATACAATCTTTCCTCTTTACCACTGGATGACTGTATTTTTCATAAAAGGAGAGTTCTGGGTTCTGCAATGCTATGTGGCCATGACAGATCACAAATCCTCCTGCTGTTTCTCCCCTCCTTCCTCCTCCCCATCCTCCATATAGGAGCAAAGGTCAGTGCCAGCCAATCACTATGGCCTGCTGACGGGGTCACGTGGTGTTCTCCTCACACTGGTGGGAACTTATGAAGTATGAGCAGGCACTAGCGGCCCACCAGAATGGATAGCAGTGCTCCCCATGGCTGTCCCTAGGTGGGTGTGGGCCCGGGGAGGAAGGGGAGAAGGGGGGGGAGGGAATCACACCTTGTGGGCCCCTCTTAATATTTTTATACTGGTAAAATCTGGGTCTGTCATAGTTGTCAATTTCACTGCTCTAGCTAGTAAGTCTGTGGGTAGAGCCTGGCTCCAGGACTGTACAAGCTGCTGGGCTCTTCACATGGCTTTCTGGGCACCTGGCTTTTTAAGCCAGGGAGGGAAGCTGCCACCTGGGCAAGTTGCAGGCGGCTGCTACCTGGCTGTCAGCCCGGGAGGTGGGCGACTGCCGCCTGCTCCAAGCTGCGGTAGAGGAGGCTTCCACACAGGCTGGGACTCAGGGATATGGGCAGGCAGCTGCTGCCCATCTTCAAGTCCGGGCACGGGAGGTTGTCTCTCGGCTCAGAGCCGGGGCACAGGTGGCAGCCACCCAGCTGCAAGCCCAGCTCACAGGGTGCAGGAGGCTGCCGCCGGGCTCCCACCTGAGAGCTGGGACCAGGTGGCTGCTGCCTGGCTGCCTAAAGAGCCAGCAACTGCTGGCCAAACCAGCAGCTGCTGCCTGGTACTTCAAGAAGCTGGCAGCCGTCTACCTCACAGCTAGGAGGTGGGACTGGGAAGGAAGCTGGTGGCTGCCGCCCGCCTCCCGCAGGAGCCAGTGGCTGCTGCCTGCCTCTCAGCTGGGATCGGCCGGGCAGGAAGTGGGCGGCTGCCGCCCGGCTTCCCCAGAAGTCAGTGGCTGCCGCCCACTTCCCTTCACTGGGTACCTCCTGCCTGTGTCTCGCATACCCCCAGGGGTATGCGTACGACAGGTTAAGAAACTATGCCCTAACAGAAGCAAGGTGGGTGAGGTAATCTCTTTTATTGGACCAACACCTGTTGATGAAAGAGAAACTTCCAAGCTCACACAGAGCTCTTCTTCAGATCTGGGAAACCTATTCAGAGTGTCACAGTTATACAAGATGGAACAAACTGTTTAGCATAAGCAGTTAACGTGTATTTCAAGGGGCCATTCTAGCTGAAGTGGTTCTCCCCTCCATTCCTCCTGATGACTGGAGGGGTGTTAGCGGGCCACTTCATCTTCACCTTGAAATATGTCTTGACAATGATGCTAAACAATCTGTTCCACCTTGTATTTAGCTGTGACACTCTGAGGTCTGGTCTATACTACAGACCTATATCCGTATAATATCACTCAGAAGTGTGAAAAATTCATAACCTGAGTGACAGCTATACCAACCTCACCCCCAATGTAGACAGCACTATGTTGGTGGGAGAGCTTCTTTCACTGACACAGCTGCTACCTCTTGGGGAGGTGGATTAACTATGCCGACAGGAGAGCTCTCCCCCATTGGTTTAGAATGTATTCATGAAAGTGTTAAAATGCTGCATTGGCATAGCTGCACCATTGTACGTGTAGACATGCCCTGAGTATGTTTCCCAGAGCTGAAGAAGAGTTTGTGTGAGCTCGAAGGCTTGTCTCTCTCACCAACAGAAATTGGTCCAATAAAAAGATATAACCTCACCCTTCTTGTCCCTCTAATATCCTGGGACCAACACTACAGTAACACTGCACCTAACAGAAGCAGGCAGTCTCAATGGACTCTGGGAGTTCTGACAATATAAATGCTGCTCAAGATTTGGAAACAGAAAGTAATCTGTTTTAGATGGATGATGTCCATCACCACAAATAATTTTGCTTCCAAGGAAAAAAAAGTAATAACCTCAACTTCTCTCAATCACAAAAAAGGTCCTAAAGAACATGTGGCGCTCCTAAGAGGCATCAGGAGTTCATAGTGAGGGAGATATACATGGCTATGGACATGGGGTTTTGTTCCTTGAAGGAGAAAATAAGGTAACAAAAGTTGGGGATAAGCCTAAAGAGATTTAGATCCAAGATCCTTCTCGGCTTCACTTCTATTTGTGAATCCCTGAAGAAAGCACAGAGATGAAGAACTGCTTGAGCAGGGAAAGAAAAAGTTCCACTGGGGAGACTGCAAATGAACCAATTAATGTCTCACAAGGGAGAACCAATGCAAGGCAGAATACTAGCTTCTTTATAAGAGACCTATTTCGACTGGCTAGTGGAATAGCAGTAAGCAAGGTCCTTTGGAGGGGCAGAAAGAGGCAAACCAAGCAGAACAGACAGGGAAATGCTGCCAGGCAGTATCCATGACAGTTCTTAGGAGCCAGAAAGTAACGAGTAAGACAGCTCCATTTAAGGACCAGGGAAGTCTACAGCACCTAATGAAGACCCAACAGGCCCAACAGCACCAAAGAATAAGTTGGCAACCATGGTTGTTTGGGGATAAACAGAGGTAAGTAGCTATCCCTAGAATCAGCATTGAAAGTTGCTGTTAAAGGGGCTTCAGTCTGGAGACAGGGTCTCACTCACCCTTATGTAGGCATGTGGGCACTTTAGGAGACAAGGCCTTGCAGCATAAGGACAGAAGTCCCTGTGGGTCTCCTCACAGTTCATTGTAAATATGTACATTGCAGGAATCTCCCTGCCATCTGGATCCCACTCCTTTTTTCATTCTGGACCCCCCATGAAACCACCTTGTTGTGCTGCCCTTAAGGGCTACTGTTTACCATTGATAGCCCTTTCACTTCCTAGTTGCAAGTTTTAATGCAAACTAAGTTCTTAATCCTCAAAGCTATCATCTGTATGGAACTGGGATTGCCACTGCCTATGCTGGATCTGTTTTGTAGGTAAGAGTCTTCAGTTTCCAGGCCTATTAATCTGATGTTTTTCCATAAGCATTACATTCACTTTAAGACAAAACACCACATTATACAATGGTGCCGAACCAAGATATTGTGGGTCTGTAAATCTATTGTATGTCTCTAGAACATAAAGGTCAAAAGACGAATGGCATTAATAGTGATTTGTTCTTAATCCAAACATCTAATGAAACTGCAGGTTGTAACTTTTGTTTACTTTCTAGCATCAAGCAGAATCTGCTCTATATCAACTTGAAAAGTTCATAAACCAAACATTTTAAAAGTTCAAGAACTACATGCACATCATACAATGGACGTGCTTGGTTTCCAGAATATGTTATAAGTTTCCCTCTTGGCATTCCTAAAAAGGCAGAAATATTTTAAAAGCATAGATTGAGCATTTTGCATTGTTAACAACAATAGCATTCTTCCATCTTTATAAATGGCTCCTTACTTTTATTTATGTCACACTGAAACACACACACACAAAAAAAAAGCACTGCCCTATATTTAAGTAAGGCTAGAAGAGTACTGAAGTTAGGAAATGTCAGAAGAAATAATGTAGTTATTAATGAATTAATTTTGCTGGATAAAGATACTGCTGGAAGCCTTATTTTTCTCAAAAAGGAATTACAGTAAATTCTCCTTCCAATTCTTGAGAATTAACTTTTCTGTTAAAAAATATAGTCCAATATTTTTGCCCAATTTTCAAAACTGCAATCTAGACACAAATTCTGCATTGTCACATATGAAATAGATAATGGCATGTTAAGAATTCATCTGTGTTCACATGTTTAGGATTTGGGCATGGAATTTATATAGCCACTTTTAGAGACTGGAATTTTTATTAAGACACTTGAATCAATCTCTCTTAACCACATGGTTCATGTTGTCTGTGAATTACATAGGCTTTTTTTGGAAAGTTAGTTAACTACACAATTATGTGTTCAATGTTTCAAATAGCAAGGGTCAGAAGAGTACTAGACAATTTATTTTCATCTAACCTTATTTTTTTTATTATTCTTTGTTGCTTCCAAGATAGGAATCAGCCTGAGGATTTACATCACAACATCCCAGAATGTACCATTTTGGGACATAAGAACTATCAGAAATGCCCCAGGAGCAAAACTGTTGGCTAACATGCTGTAAGGTAAGTAGCAGTGATAAAGTGTATCAGAATGGTTTTGATTTTTTTTTTTTTAAATAGAATATTGATATCTAGCTCCATTGTTCCTAAAGAGGCTCTAATTGCTGAGATGTCACAGCAGTTGGGAGCTGGTCAGCAGATTTTGCATAAACAAAAAAGATTTTTAAAAGGTTATTTTAATATGTGCACTGAACGCCTCTGTCCCTGGTTATTCAGGGCAGTCAGCATTTAACTATATTAACTAATCCTATGCAAACCTTTGCAATTTAGTTTTTAAATAAGGCAGATTAGTAAAGAAATAAAATTAAGAATCTCCAAAATTCTAATTTTCATACCTGATTGATCATTAACATGTGCTATCATTTACTCTCAATATGCTGTATCATTAAACTAAATCATCTTTCTGATAATGTTATGAATACCAAAGATTTAATAAAAAGCTTGCTGATTTAAATGGTTATGGTAAATTATATAGAATAAATTATTCATTATTAATATCTAATCTAAAAAGAAAACAAGTATGTTTGACTAACAATTTTGTGTGAATGCTCATTTAAACACATATTACTGTAATCAACACTCCTCTGGATGAATTTTAAACCATAAAAATGAAAGGGCTACAAAGACAGCTATAATAAAATATAAAATGTTACTTTTATTTAGATAGCCAAGAAGAAAAAATTAAGTTCTTATAAAAATTTTAGTAATATTTTTAGTGATTGGTAACTATTTTAAAACATGACATGCATATGTGCAGCCATGCTGTGGTACATAGTCAGAATTATTAACAACAGACTTTAAAACTATAATTAAAACATCATAAAACTCTGATCAGGAAAAGGACTTTTTCCAGATATTGTTTACAAGTGAAGAGTGCGGTATTGAGATGAAAGCTACGAGGGGAGTTTGCATCCGATGGACCACCATAGTAAACGGTCTGTCATGCATGGCAGTGGTGGGTAGTGACAGAGTGAAGAAAACGAAGACTCAGTCAGCAGGTCTTGAATATAGCTAAGGTCTTATTCTATTAAGGATTTAAAAGACTAACAGCTGACTTCATATCAATTGTCAATTTGCAAACTAGTGTAAAGAATATAGGACCCATGTAACATGATCACAGCTGCTCATTAAACAAGCATACTATTGCATTCTGCACCATTGTAAGTGCAAGCTGTGGAGCAGAACACTGCTATATGCTCTGCTAAAAGGAGCTATAACAATGGCAACATATGCTTTTGTGAGGTCAGTGCAAGAGAAATTAGGATGTAACCTGCACAAGTTACACAGCTGGATAAAATGATCAACCCACATACACTGCAGTAAACACCACCACCAGAGTATAATATTACAATAATGACTAAACTATAGTAATAAGCACTTGTATTGTATAGCACTTCACATCTTAAATGGGCTTGGAAGGATTAGATTTTTATCAGTGTCAGTAAAAGTTGATTTCTCACACACACACACACACACACACACACACACACACCCCCCCCCCCAAATATTTCCATCGATAATAATCAAAATATACAGGTAGGCAAAGAAGGAAAAATGCTGCTTGAGAATTTACCGATTTAGGAATATTTACTTTATATAATTTGGCATGTAATGTTGACAATTTGTGTTTTAACAGTTATAAAACTAACTTTTTGAATCTCATTGTCTACTGTCATTAAATAATTGTCTGATTATGCCATTGACTGACCCTCATATAATTTCCCACAGCTGTAAAAATTTAAAATGATAAAAACTGAGAAAAAGCTTAAAACCCATAATTTGCACAACTGTGAATACTTAAATCAATAAAAGTTAAAATAAAGCTTAAAAATAAACATTGATATTATCCACTGAAATCATTTTAAAAATGGAATTCTGTAAGCCTAATCATAAAGCACTATGGAAATATTAACTAGGTAAATAGACATATTGCTAAAACATATTTCTTATCAGTTCAAACTTAGATGAATTTTTAATAAACTTCAGGTATCTTTGATCAATGTATCTACAATGTATCAGGCAGATAAAAACAAACATTATACAATTTGATTTACCACAATATCTGTATTATTCCAGAAGAAAAACCGTGGCTTAGAATAGGACTATTCTTCTCCAGTGCAACATCCAAATGATGCTACTTTGTTTCTAAATTGTAGACTGATATGGCTGCAAGTGCCCCCTGTTTATAGTTATTACCATATTTTTGTTTCCCTCTGCACAGTAAAGATAAAAGCTCAATAAGGCAGGCAAAAAGCACATGAGAATTTTCTTCAGTTTTGCCGACATAATGATTAAAGGTATTCTGTTGAACAAAACCACCAAGGCTCTTGCATTGTTACTTCCAAAAATTCAAACTTTCCTGATAGATAATGCTAGATGCTGCCATAAGTGCAGTGGACTGGACTAGGTGACCTTTTGAGTCCCTTCCAGTCCTATGCATCTATGATTTTCTTGTCTTATAAATGTTCCCTTTTCCATGGAGGCCCAGTGACTCCCACTTTCTGTGGAAAAGGAACTCCTCATTTTCACAGGCTCTTGGGGACCCTGACATGTATTCTAACTCCCTTCCCCCCAGCTGTGTTAGCATGTGTAGTGGATCTCTCTGCACAGTCCCACAGAACACCCTCCGCCTCCCTCCACCATGGGGACAGCAGGAGGTACTGCTGAGAGAAAGAGTCAATAGCATAACTGTGGGTGGCAGAGTTTATAGACCAAAATTCTCATTTACCTGCAGGTGTTTCAGACCTGAATTTATGATGATTCCAGTTTATCCACAATGGATGGCAACCCTAGATAGTTCCTGGCCAAATGATGATGATTACCTATGTTGGAGAGCATAAGGCTACTCTTAATTACACACTCTCCTACCTTCCCCCTCCCCCCACGCCGCAACTGAAAACTAGAGAGGGATGTGGAAATATGCACTGCCCTCATGCATACTATATGTAAAGCAATGAGGGCTCATTCAGTATGTAATGAATGACCCTGAAACAGCCACTATAACGATGGTGTCATTGCCATTACCACTATGGAAACATTATACTGAATCCATAAAATTTAAGTGAAATGAAACGCTTTTCTAGGAGTACAAGTTAAAACATGAACTATTTAAAAAATCTTCAATTAGTAAAATGTGATACTGTAATCTTACTTTTAAATTAAAAGCCGAAAAGTAAACTGAAGTTTCAGTTTGTTTTACCTGCCCATTCTCAGGTTGAGGGTCCTGTGTTTTTTCTGCAGGAGTTGATTCCATCACTCACGCTTAAAGCAGCACAAGGAGCTGTGCTCCTTACAAGACACTAGGTGTTACCGATAGCCTCAGCTCTTGGAAGAAAAACACAGAAACCTGAACTCAGGTCTTGGCAGGTAAACAAAAGAGGAATATTTGTTTTAAAGTATATATTTTTAACATTCAATCTTTAAGTTTACTCATATACGATATTCAATTATTGGTTTAGCCTCAAATTATTATCTGAATGTGTTTAAAAAGGCATTTCAGTCAGTCAGTCATTTAGGATACAAACTAAGTAGATACTATTAGGAGAAAGCCTTAAATGTGGGAGTGACCAGATGGAGTCAGCTGGTTCAAATCATGCAAGCTTACTGAGATGGATATGAACATTCGTGTGTTCTGTTTGCCCTGAACATTTTTTTTTTTCTCTCTCTCTCTCCAGTAACTGGCATTATAGTACCCAAATAGTCTACCGTGGAAGCAAAATGACAGCAGAAAATGGGGCAAAATTCAGAATTGGGAAAAGAAGAGTAAACACAACAGCAGCAACAGACAAAAGATTGTAGGCTAAATTCTGCCCTCAGTTACAACCTGCAAGTTCAATCAGGAAAGATCTGGCCCACTGTGTTATAAATCAGGGTTACCTGAATTGTTTTAAGTTTATAAAATTTATAAACTATATTAAAAACTTGAAAGGAATCTACCAATGAAATTTACCCAATCTAAATAAAATGGTCTGCAATCAATCAAAATTTCTGGTAGAGGTACTGCCCACAGAAACCACAGCTTCTGTACACAGTGTTCCATCATCAAAAGAAAGCTCCCCACTTCTTGGGTCAATGGGTTGTATTTTGTTAACATCTTACTGAACACACCGGTGGTCACATCCGAACTAGATTTGCTTTGTAAAGCAACCAGAATGTATATTATTTGACTCCCCAGAATAAAAATAGAAATAAGTTTCTTGAAGTGTTTCTTTGCAGATAAAATATGAACACTTTTCTTAAAACTTAATAGATTAATGGAAGTAGTATTATGTTATTAAGGGGATCAATAAGCGATAAGACTTTAATAAAACCCTTGGTTACTGCTTTAAGGTTAAACATTAATTGTGGTCCAAGGTTTCAGGACAAACCTCTCACTAACTTACTTCCTATGTAACCACCCCTATTGAAAACATGTAACCGTTCATAAAAGACAAAAAGAAGAAGAAGGAAAAAAAAAACAAAACAAAAAACTTACACCCATTCCTCTTGTCCCCATTGATGACCCCAGATAAACAATGTCAAAAAGCGGAGGCAAATTCATTCCATTAAAATTAACCAAACACACACATTGGTGATTTCAACCATAAACATTTCCTTCCATTTCTAGAAATGTTCAGCTCATCATGACTTTACCAGAAACAGTGAAGACCCCTTATGATGACAGTTTTAAATTTACCACAAGCAGGTTCCAACTTTTCCTTACTTTTATAAACAATTTTATATAATAGATGAATTAGACTTCTGTTACCTCAGAGGACTTAGAATATTTATAATAGGTTTTTGAGTCAGACAGATTGCAAATGCTTTCTTCACAAAGTGTAGCTTCTTTTCTCTTTAGTTGGGTAAACATAGCAACAGCAATTTAAAAGCATCATGGATTTACTAGAATCCTATTGTGGATCCAAAACATAACATTAAAAAAAAAAAAAAAAAAAAAAATCACTTTGCTCCAAAACTTCAACACAAATCCTTGAAAGGTAATGGTGTTTTCCGTTAGGTTACCATGAACGTCAGCAGCCTTAGCTAAGGAGAGAAGGTATGGATCACCCTTGTTGTTTGTCTGCGGTAAAAGGGATAAAAGAAGCTCTATTTGAAATGATAGATGGACACAATATGTCTTTAAATTAGAGATAACTAACTCAAATAGTTCAATTTGATAGCTAAAAATATTGAACAGATATACTATTAATATGCATGTTTGTTTATTGTTTTGTGTTTTTTAAAATGGTGATTTTATTATTTTTACAATGGCAGAATTCAAGGTACTTTAGGAAGAACATCTGAAAAGATGGTGGAACAAAAAATTCCTGGCATCCACTGAGGAAATTTCTGGACCACTCTGAGGCAATTTCTAAAGCATCACATAGAATTCATGGACAACGAATTTAGAGGGAAAAGAAACCGACGTGGAAATCTGAGACTCCCAAAAAATTTAAAATCAAGATTAAAGTCAGATTCTTTTTGGTCACCAAATGACACCTGAAAGGTTAATAATATGAATGTAGTGAGTCGATTCTAACTCACAGGATAAATATCAAATACTACAGGCCACAAATTAAAAACTGAATTTGTGACAATGGGAATGGAGTGTTTTTCCTTGCTTTCAGGGTCATTATATTAGATAACTAGACCTCAGAAAGAGAACCCTGTAATATAAAGCAGTGGTTTTTGAATTGCTGTTACCATGCAACCACTTGCTGGCAGTACATGGAAAGCTCACTCATTACATAGTACTAGCTGTCCTTGTTTCAAGGTGCTAAATATTTTCCTAATAAGATTAGTTATTGCTGTAGTTGCCACGAGGATACTATTGTTTCAACAGTGTGAGGGAAATTCACAAACATGAATCAAAGGTGGCAGCCCATGGGACGCTCTCTCTGTTAAAATCTGTTCTATAGTTTGAGAAGTGACGGTTACTCACTTGTAACCAGAGTTTTTTTGAGATAACTCTGCATATTTACATGAGGGTATTGCACTGCCTGGTGGCCCCGATGGTAGAACCTTTTCCAAGCAGCATCCATTCAAGCACACATGCATCCTCACCGACCCCTCCACTCAGAATCTTCAAAAGTTCCAAGCGTGAGACTATATAAGGGGACACTACACCCTCAACTCAGGGCTGGTGCAACCACCAGGCTAGCAGTTCTCAAACTGGGGGGCCAGGCCCCCCTCAGGGGGCACAAGATGGATCACAGGGGGACACCATGGGCAGAGTTTGTGGGGCATAAGGGGGCAATGCGCCCCAAACTTATGATGGAGTCATCTCCCCCTGCTGGGTGAGGGGTGCCAGGCTGAGAGCGGGGCCAGGCAGCAGTGGGGACCCTAGCGCCTCACATGGGCAGCCCTGGGCAGGTGTTGTGGGTGGGGAACCCTTAGGAGGGGAGTGAAGGCAGGGGGAGGCTGCTGCAGGTGGCAGGCCTGGCACTGCTGGTGGAGTGGGGAAGAGAGCTGGTCCAGCTCCACGCGCCACACTTAGTGTGGCTACTTCTGTCCCCCGTGGGAGCACTGCTCCCTGCAACTGCCACCCGCCTCCTGCAGCGGCCCCCCACCAATGCCAGGCATGCTCCCCGCGCCGCTGCTGCTCTGCAAGCTCCCAGTGGCGGTGGCTGCGTCCACGCTGTTGCCAGAGGATAATCCCGATAATGAGGTACGATTCCCCACTGCTGCCATCATTTTCTCTGGCAAGTCACATTGGGCTCTGGAGCTGCCGCTACCCCCCCCCCCCCCCCAAATTAAGCAGTCAAACCCCACCTATGATATGTAGGCCTTGTTTTCTGAAAGGGGGGAGTCTGGGAAAAGGGGGGGTGCAATTGTTACACAAAAGTCCATGGGGAGGGGCCCCATTTTAAAAAACATTTTAGAACTGCTGCACTAGGCAAACTAGGCAGTCGCCTACAGCATAGTTTCTCAACCTGTGGTATGTGTACCCCTGGGGGTATGTGAGACACAGGCAGGGGGTACCCAGGGAAAAAACAGGAGAGGCAGGCGGCAGCAGCAGACTTCTGGGAAAGCAGGGCAGCAGCAGCCTGCTTCCCGCCCAGTCACAGCTCCCGGCTGGGAGGCAGGTGGCAGCCGCCACAGTCCCAGGAAGCCAGGCTGCAACCACCCGCCTTCCAGCCATCTCAGCTCCTAGCTAGGAGTTGGGCGATAGCCGCCAGTTTCCGGGGGAGGCAGGCAGCAGCCCCCCCACTGCCTGCTGGGTCCCAGCAGGGAGGCAGGCAGCAGCCGCCAGCTTTCAAGGAAGGCATGCGGCAGCTGCCCTCTTCCCACCAGGTCCCAGTTCCCAGCAGGAAAGTGAGTGGCAGCCGCCGGCTCTTCTGGGAGGCGGGTGGCAGCCACCCGCTTCCTGCCAGGTCCCAGCTCCAAGGTGGGAGCCCAGTGGCAGCCTCCTGTGTCTCGCGAGCTGGGCTCGCAGCTGGGTGGCAACCACCCGTGCCCCGGCTCCGAGCCAAGGGACAGCCTCTAGCGTCCCGGCTTGAAGATGGGCAGCAGCCTCCTACCCACATCCCTGGGTTCCAGCCAGTACAGAAGCCTCCTCTGCCTGAACTTGGATTGGGTGGCAGTCGCCCACCTCCTGGGCTGGCAGCCAGGTGGCAGCTGCCTACAACTTGCCCAGGTGGCAGCCCCACTCCCTGGCTCAAAGCCCAGTGCCCAGAAAACTTGTCAATTTCACTGCTCTTACTGAGCAGTGAAATTGACAACTATAACAGCCCCAAATTTCACCAGTTACCCTCTTTCCCTGCCTCTCTCTCACCCCTTCCTCCTCTCAAATCTGTGGCAAAAAATTTGGCGTGGCGCTTTATATTCCCCAGCATTGGCATGCTGCTCAAAGCCTCCTAGCTTTGGCCAACATCACCTCTAGCCCAGGAACATACTTGAGTTGCACACCCCTGGTATAAAGATAGTAACTCTACCCACACTAGATCTGACATCTGTCATATCACGGCCTTATATACTCAGCCCTTCTTCCAACATATGGCTCACATTAGTCTGTAAATATAAAATCCCATGGAAAATTGAGTGTCGGGGTACTTATTAAAATTTTCAGAATTTAGGGGGTACTTGCTACTTAAAAGGTTGAGAAACACTGGCCTAGAGCACCAAAATTTGGGGGGTGGCAAAAAACAGAAAGAACTATTCATGAAACCACATAAGTAAACAAACAGGCTTCAGCAGTGGGAATGAGAGGTCTAGATCTACTTCCATATATACATGGAAATCCTATATCAATACCAGTATTTACATTACAGTCTTTCCCAAAATTTAATATTATATTTCTCATTCTGTTTCAGTTGACGTGGCATCATGGTGGATAGAAAAAACATTGTCTGGGGCACAATACCTCATGAGTAGATCATAAGCTCTTGCAAAAGGCATTTCTAGTTTTAAGTTCATGGTTTCTCTTGTGTGATATGACAGCTTCTTTAAGATTAATATTACTAGCAAACAACTTCAGGCGAAGGAATTTGACATACATGATGCCATTAATCAACTGAGAGAAATCAAGAAGTTTCTTGCAGACTGCAGGAGTGATGAAAGGTTCAAGAAAACACTGGTAGAGACACGTGAGCTTGCTGAGAATTTGGAGATACTGTCACACTTTGAACCAGATCTGGTCCATATTATGAGAAAGAGGAAGTAGTTCACATGAACTATGAGCCTATTCAGAGCCCCAAGGAAAAAAATCAAAGTGAACTTTTATTTTGCAGTCCTTGACACAGCATTACAAGTGGTTGAAGAAAGATTCACACAGATGCATCAAATTAGTTCTGTGTATGTTTGGCTTCCTCTGTGATGTTCACAGTTTGCAGAATAGAACATCAAAGCAAATTATGGAACATTGCTTGAAGCTAAAGCAAGCTTTAAAACATGGGGAATCCAAAGATATTGATGCTTCAGATTTGTGCAGTGAATTGAGAGCCATTGCAAGACGAGTTTCAAAGTTTGCCTTACCACAAGATGTATTGAACTTTGTATGCAAAAATAAAGAGATAATGTTCCCAACACATTAATTGCTCTCTGCATCCTCTTAACCCTCCCTGTTTCTGTGGCCAGTGGTGAGTGAAGCTTTTCCAAGCTAAAGTTGATCAAAAAACATACATTTGTTACTCAATGATTCAAGAAAGACTTGCTTGCCTATCCACATTATCAATAGAATATGAAATTGCACAAATCATTGACCTGAAGGAACTTTTTTCTACATTTGCTAAACTGGAAGCACGGAAAATTAAATTCTAACCATCAACTTTGTTGCAGGAACACATAGTATTACATCATGTGAGCCATATTGCACATTATAATGTGCATTTCTTTTAGTACACATCCTGTGAAAAGTGTAGAACAATGAGAATGTATAATCAATATAATATTCTCCTTTTTCATTTGAAAAATCTGTAATTATAGATGCAGAATTTTTATTCATACTAATGGAAGTATTAGTTAATTTTTGAAAGTTAATTGTGGGGGTAGTGCAAGGCTGAAGGTTCGCATAGGGTACAAATACTCTTGCACCGGCCCCACCACTACTGCCTCAGTTCCTTCCACCACTAACCCAGAGAGACAATAATAGGACTCTGAGAAAGAAGGGAAGGTGGGCATGAAGTGTGGCTATGCAGTCATCTCAGTGAGCTCTGACGACAAGTAAGTAACTCATTTCTTCTTTGAGTAGCTGTACATATTCCCATTTATGGATAGTTTGACAAGCGGTTCTGAAAAACCCAGTAGGTGGGAACAGAGTCCTAATTAAATAATGACTGAAGCACCTCTGCCAAATTTGGCATCTGCTCTTCAAGCTATATCCAGAGCATAATGTTTATCTGAAAGTCAGTGCACACATTCACTAGTCTTGCAAATATCCTTAACAGGAACATGTTTAAAACAAGCAAAAGATGCTGCTACAGCCCCGGTAGAATGAGACTGTAAAACAAAAGGCTCAGGAATTTCTGCTAATTTGTAACACTGAACAATACATCGATTAACCCATTTGGAAATAGTCTGCTTTACTGGCATAAGGTTTTGTTTAAAAAAAACCCAAAAAACAAAGCAGGTAAATTGTCTGATTGATGTGAAATTCAGACACTATTTTTGATAAAAACCTGGGATCAGGTCTAAGAGCCACCTTATCTTTATGAAAAAAAGTCAAATGGTGGGTTAGCCATCAGTATGTGTAATTCACTCCCCTTTCCGGCTGACATTATAGCAGTAATGAAGACTCCTTTAATAAACCAATAAAATAAGGAACACTCTGCCAGAGGTTCAAAAGGTGACCTCAAAACTCAATAAAACCAGACTAAGAACCCAAAATGGGATTGGATCCTTTAAAGGACAGAGGATACATGTTAGATAATCCCTTCATAAACCTTTTAATGGAATCATGTACAGACATTCATCTACCATTGACCAAAACAGGGAAACTTTTAAAGAAGAATTAGATCATCCTTCAAATTTTCGGTACATTAAATATTCCAAAATACAGGGTACCGAAGCTGAAACTAGAAATTAGATTTTCCCAGCATCCATGCAAAAAATCCAGACTATTTTAAATAGACCTTTTTTATGATGGGTCTGGAATGAAGATGGAGCTTGCTGGTGTTATGGACATCTGATTTGAAAAAAATAAGCAAGACTGATTGCCTCTGAAATTGGAAAGGAGTAGTTAAGGAATAAAGACCCAGAGAACAAGCAGTGGATCTAGTTTCCTTTAATTTTTCCAAAATGTGTCAGTCTTATTGCTGAAAAGACCATCTCCTTTGACAGGGAGATGGTCTACCTTAATTCTAGTGTCCACAACCAGGGAAGAGGAATGGAGCCAAATACGTCTCTTCAAGGTAACCGTGGATGACAATGCTCCAGTGGAAGAGTTTGAAGCATCAAATGATGCTCTGAGGAGGGCATGCTTTGCCACGCTCTGGCCTTCTGTCAAAATAGCTTTAGCCAGCCTTCTTTTATCATCTGGCAAATCTTGGTCGAAGAAGTCCATCCTTTCCCACAGGTGGAATTGGTAATGGGCCATTACTGCTTGATAATTAGCCACTTTAATTCCCACCGAAGGGGAAGAGAAAACTTCTCCCAAGTGCATCAATTTTTCTCCCCTCTCTAGCAGCAGAAGTGAAATGAGCTAGGCCAAACCTCAACTTGTTACTTGCAACACCCACAAGTAGTGAATTTAGCATAGGATGTGTATGAAAAGAAGAAAAACTGTGTGATTTCCCCATGAAGGGTTGTCTGCTTTCTTGGACATATGTTGATAGGCAGCAGGAGTTGAACAAACAGTATTAGCAGGCTGCAAAAGAGCATCCAGGATAGGGAGCAACATCCTATTAATGGAGGTAGCCCCAAGAATGTTAAATACTGAATGAAAAGTTTCCTCCAGAGCCACCAAAGATAAGTTCAATGTGGCTACCAAGTGCGGTCTACAAGGTCATGGAACTGTAAAGTATCCTCAGAAGGGAAGGAAGCAGAAGCTTCACCACATGCTCATCAGGTGATAAATCAGAATCAAAGTCAGTATCCATTTGTTCCTGCTCAAAAGTAAATTTATTAATCTGTTCTGTAACTGTTGTTCAAGATGTTTAGTACATGCCCATTCCACTTCGTGTGTGTGCGCGCGTGCGCGCGTGCGCACACACGCGCCCATCGTACTGTTGTCAGATTTTTTCCCTCAGCGGTACCCCTTCAGTGGTGTTATATCGGCCTAGCCATCCTAGCTCCCCAAAAGTGGATTGGCTCACTCAAGGAAGAGGAGGAGCTGTATATCCTCATCCTCTTCTTCAGAAGACGTATCTGGTACAACAATCTGCGAACGGATTTAGAGGAACCAGATCCAAGGTCTGTTGCGCCACCAGATCCTTATGGATGGAGAGGTGATAGTTTCATCTTACAAGGACAGTGATCCAAAAAGTTTTCTAGTAAAACCCAGTAAGGCCATAAAGGCCAGGGCTGCCAGTCTTGCTGGTAGCTGGGATCTGTAAACAGAGGAGGAGCAAAGAGATAAGGAAGCAGAAACCAGGAGCTTATTAGGTTTCTTAATTCTTCCTCTATCCTCCTCTAATGTAGGATCTGACCTTGAATCCGCTGTGGACTGCACCAGAGACAGCAAAAGAACCACAGAGTGAAGAGAGAAAAGCTGAGAAAGATCTTGCTGAAGACCCCATAGGACTCTTAGAAGGAAACTGTTAATCTTTCTCCATCTCCATTTATGCAATCTCCACTGCTATTTTCCTTTCTTCAGGTGAAGAAGCAGATCAAAGAACCCAAGTAGACTGTCTCTTACTCATTGCCAACTTCCTGTTATTCAGATCCAAGGAATGCTGAGGTGTAGGAAGGTACACACCTCCCACTATTAACATCCTTTTTGGATCTGAGGTTGGTCTCAGAACAGGAGTGGAAGATGGAACTGGTACCAGCGGCCTGAAGAATACTGGATCTGGAAAAATACACAGTTCCACAACTCTGGACTTTGAAGTGGAAAGCAAAAAGGATTTGAGTTTCAAAGTCACAACTGTAGAGGCTATGTCAGAATCAGATAGATCCAGTAAGTCTGATAAATGGGATCTCACACTGCTAACAGTGGCAGTCTTCTCCACCAGGTTCTTCTTTGGGACCGATATAGTCATAATCAAAATGGCTCTATATTCCTTAGCACACAGTTGGCTTTTTCTACCAACTTCTTCAAAGTCTTAAACAAATGATCAGGAACCAGCGCTGACAAAGATCCCAACAACTTTGAAACCTCAGACAACTTAGCTTTGCTTGAGGAAGCCACTGGAGCAAAAAACAGGCCTCTCAGTCTTCAGTGCCAAAGACCCTCCAGAATCAGACAGCTTAACAAAAAGAGCTTCCTTAAGCATAAGCATCTGTAGTCTATTCTGCCTGTCCTTGCATACTCTAGGAGTACAAGTCCAGCAGTTAGAACACCCAGAAGGAGAGTGGCCTTTTTCCAAACAATTAAAGACACCTAATGTGTTCATCAGATGTTGGGAAGATGCTGGGCACAAAGCAAATCTCTTAAAGCCCGGATTCTTCTTCTGCAGTTTTGCTATCACATGGAACCAACCTTACAAACTACACTAAACTGACACTTCTTACTATTTGTTAGGTGCTGCCTGTCAGTAATCAGGCCTAGTGGTTGGAGCAGAGGTCGAAGCTGGATGTAAGATCATAACTGGGACAAGGGCAGTGTTGGAACCCATGCTCAGGGACAGGCTGGAGTCAGAACTGAGATCAGAGTCCACAGACAAGTCAAATCAGCTCATCCCTTGAGCAGCCGCAGTCCAGATATAGGCCAAAGGTCAAAGCCGTGTGGTCAGAGTCTGTGGGTCTGGGTGTCAGGAGGTGGAGACAGGGCTGGAGTGGGTCAGTAGCAGAGATGGAGCGGGTCAGTAGCAGAGATGGAGCAAGGTCAGAGTAGGGCAAAGACAAGGCTGGCGCAGACTGGAACAGAGTTTTGGGCAAGGCTAGGGCAGGAACAGGAACCAGATCAAGAACAGGCTGGGAGTCTAGAGAGTGTTACACTGCAGAACAGCAGGAGGGTTGCTGACCAGGTAGTGCTGTTGCACAGACTGACTTGCAGCTCTGGCAGGGTTGTGAAATACCTGAGCTTGTGGGTCATCTGACTCAGGGTCTGCTCAAGGATAGGCTTCTTCCACATGCCTGAAGGCTGAGTCACTGAAGGTTCTGTTGGAAGGGTAAGCCAGGGCAGCGGAGTTGTTACCACATGCCCAAGTACTGATTCCCTGCAGCTCTGTGAGAAGGGCACCAACTGAGGATCTGGGGAATGGGTGGTGCAATCTAAAGGCCCCTCCCCCAGCCTAATGGGAGGAGCTTCCAAACCCAGAGCTCAACTGAGTTCTGGGGACAACTAATGAAAAACAGGGATGGAAGTGAGTCTCAGAATCAAAAGCAGAGATCCAGAGGGGTACACTGAGCAGAGAACCCAGCACAGCACCCATTGCTCCTTGAAGGCGTCCAGGGAGCCAGTGGATGCGGCCCAGAGGACTCTGCCTGGACACGTGACCTAAGGGAGGATTGGAAATAGGCCACAGTGTCACAGAGCACCTCCCCATCCAGCATCCTCCTCCTTGAATGGTGGATAGCCACCTGGCCAGCACCACAGGAGGTTGATGAGACGGTCTCATGACTTCGTGAGGCCACAGATGGGGTGTGCATAGAGCAGGAAGCACGGGGAGAAGTGCACCAGGCTCTCCCTAATACTGCAGAAAGGGCAAGTGTTGGGGAGAGAGGTGAACAAAGCCAGGTACATGCCCGAGCATACAGCTCTGTAAAGGAGCTGCCAACTAATATCCCTGGCAGGCTGGGGGAGCAGGGTAGAATATAGACTGGCCCAGCAAGGCTCCTCACCCTCCACAGGTGGTAGAAGGTTCCACCACTTGGTGTCGGGGCAGGATGTGAGAGTGAGGAAATGAAGGGTATGGAGCACAACTCTGTTGGAGGGGAAGCTAAGCAAACAGCCCTGGTTTGGCTGTGGGTTGGCCTCACATTATTCTAAAAAACTACCTTATACTAAAAGTATACCTTATACTAAGAGCAACAACCATAAACTATCAAAGCACTATAAATGAAGAAAAAAAAACCCCAGATCTGAAGGACTGGAGCGATTCAATTCTGTCTGGCACAGCAGTTGGAAGGAACTAAAATGGTAGAGGGCACATCACCACCTTATATAGCCTTGTCCTTCTAATGTTTGGAAACTCTGAAAGAAGTAGGAGGAGGTGCATGTGCACTCTACCATTAGGTGCCACCATGTGGTGCAATACCCATAAGTGGGAATATGCAGAGCCATTCAAAGAACTACTTGTAGTATAGAGAAATCAAAATATGGCAAAACTTGAGGTACAGAAGTAACAGCATACGTTTTTTTTAGGATGCGTCTCCAAGCCATTTCCCCCCCTCAAAATAGCTCATTGCATACAGCCCTGAAGGCTGACAAGAGATAGCTAACTGCCAAATTGTGATTCTATAATGCTCAAGTTTCCAAGGCTCTTGTGTATTCAACTTTCTTGGCAGCTCTCAAAGTCCTCCATATTTTTTTTTTCTGTTAGTAGTTAGAGAAGGGGTTAAATTTAAAAGAAGTTCTCCTCTCCACAAGAAGTGGAGAGTTTGTTACAAACAGGACACACCCCCATTGAGTTCCTCACATTGTGAGGAGCTCTCCGACTGACATAGTGCAGAAATGCTAGCTAACCTGATCATTTGAAAAAGGAAATGCCTGGTAACATACTACGAAAGGATGTACATACACCAAACAAGAGGGTGCATGATGTGGCAGTTTTATTTTGCATGCACACCCACCTACCTCTCCACAAGCTGCTCTTCACAGAGCTGGTCCCACATGATTTTGTGGCATGTGCAAGAATTGCTCAGGTTGTGCATTTCCCCCAGGTTTATGATTCTCACCCTGAATTAACCATCTCTCCACCACTTATTCTGATCCCTCAACTTGTCCCCGACTTCCTATCACTACAGTGCACTCCTTCCCAGCCACCCCCTCCTGGACTCTTGCTTCTGTAGGGCTTCTTCCCAGCTAATGGAGTAAGGGCCAAAAACCTACTGGTAAGAGAAGTTAGAAGGACCTTCATTCTCATCCTCAGAGTAAAATGGAGGAGTAGAAGCAGGAGCTGCTAGGCCACAGGAGTTTTCATTCTCTCTCCCCATCACCAACGAAGGGATGACACAGGAAGTGACGAGGAGGAGTTGTTGCTGGAAGACTTTACACCTCCCTTCCACAACCTCTCCCCTAAACATTTGGGTGCCCCTAGGAGTTCTTCAGTTCTTGCTTCCCCTCTAGGAAGAGGCATTTTGTGTTCCCAGCTGCTTCTTTCCACCTTTTTGATATGGTGCAGCCAAATGATTAACCCGAGAGATGCCAAAAAAAGACTGCACATTTTGCACATTCCCAGGACCAGCTCTGGTTAATTACATCCTACCCACCTACAATTCCTCTTGCAGTTTGTATTGCATTCAATTCTCCTTCATACCCCACCCTAAAACATGTGGGTGGGCACTCATTGAAACTGTCATACTTAATATGATGTGACTATACTACCCGGGTGTTTATTTTTCTATACTGTAATTTGCATATTTTTAAAATGTCTAAGACATTTGGATTCTTTGGGAAGAAAGGTGCTATTTTAATCTAAACTGACATTTAGCATCTTTAGACTTGCAAGGACAAATCTTCAGCAACATTGTAAAGTCACCTAATGTAATTAAACACATCTGTGTACCAGCACACTTAACATAAATGCTGAGGCTTAACAGCTGGACTCTACTAACCAGAAAGGTCCAAAAAATTACTTCCAGTAAACATAGTTTTACAAATGAGCTATTACTTTAATTTAAAGGACTAATGAAGAGAACAACAAGAGTACATGTCCAATAAATCTTAGAAGTGTTACCTAAATGAGAAACATTGTTAAAAATACTTAAATGATATGTTATGCTACTGTTTACAGACTGAATCAAGTAGTGTACAGTAATAAGAGAAACTTCAAAAGCAACTTGAATAAAAGTAAAATTTGGAGAATGAAGCTTGGATAAAAATGTAATCTTCAAATAAACATTGTTTTTAATTACCTATTTATATCAGAAAAATGTTTGGCTATTAGGTCTCAGCAGTGTATTAGATGCAGATATTTTTCCTACTTATTTACAAGCACAGAAACATTAGGGACATAACAAATTCTGACAATTTCCCGTTTTGCCTGAAAAGTATTCATTATGGAAGAAATTCAGTAGCAAAAGTTCCTACACACTACTTAAGCCTTGCTATAAGGCTATGCAGGGGAAGGAGGCTTTGGGCAGAATAACCACAAATAAGGAAGACTCCACTGGATCTGTACTTACGCAGCTCAGTGGACAAGAACCCACGAGGAGATAATGTGAAGAGGTTGTAGTGCTATTGCAGCTCAAACTAAGAAAGGAATCATGGAGTGGGGGTAGACTGTGGTTTCATCGGAATGAACTCCATCCCTTCTTTCCAATCACTATTTAACCATACAAAATCTATTGAATCAGACTGTGTGCAGGAAGATGTGAATTCCACCTTATGTTTGTACTAATTGAACATAATCTAATTTCAAGGTTTTTCTGTTTTTCACCATTCCTCTGGAAAAGTACCACATTAGTTGCTCCATCTTAAGCCAAGTGGCTGACAAATTTAAGAAGATGGTCATTTCTGTGGGTACTACTTCCACATGAACTTTGAGAGCAGACTCAAACATGAACTCTGATATTTGGGAGCTAAGGCTCAGATCCTCATAGATACTTATCCTAACGTCCAATGAAATCAGTCGGAGCCAGGTACCTACATACCTGTGAAGATCTGGCCCTAATGAAGATTTCCACAGCTGGAGTTTCTGTGCCTGGCTTTAAAATTTGTGATGTGCCAAGTCCATGCAATCTGTAAAATCTTGAGGAAAACAGCTGTAGTTTATATAACTTGCATGAGCCAAATAGCTGTGATTCAAAGATCTCTCTACTTCAGGAGTTAAGTAGCAATTTATACACTGGACATGAGAGTCTGCACAGAACTTTCAAGGCAACAGTAATTCTGCAAAGAACTGTTTGTATGTCTGCAGAAGAGAATTTATACAATGGGCAACCTACAAAAGTAAATAGTATCCTTACATCAGTATAAGCACACACCTCAGTGTGATACATTCATATTGTAGGAAAATCCATAGACCAGAGAAAAAATTAATAGCAGAGTGTGCGCAGAAAAAATATTATAAACCAGAATGTGTAGAGAAGAACTTGAATAGCCAGATCAGGAGTTACACCACTATTTAATAGGAAATAAGATTCACAATTGGATGACTCAACATGAAAGTTGTCTGCAAATTCTACATACCAACAAGGAGGTTTTAGCTTGTATGTTGCCATATCAGCATAAAACTAAAAAATAATCCCACAGAGAAGATGCACAAAATTTGCAAACTCCAAAACTTTCTGAAGAATGGGAAGAAGGAGACCAATTACAAAGTACTAGCTATCCTATTCTTGATAAACAACATCCATCCCTTATGTGGATACCGGCTGCGCAAAGATAAGGAAACTCAATCAGCTTCCAAGTGTGTTCTAACAGTACAGTCCTTAAGGGGGAGTGTGAGTGGTTTGCCTATGGGTATTGCCAACAGCATCTTCCTCCCTAAAATTCTTTGTGCAGTCTTTCCCCATGTCTTTCCCAATGCAGTAGTCAAACATTTTGTTTTTCTCTGTTTGTTGTTGGTCTTATCTACAGCCACTTCTCATTACTATTAATTTTTTCAATGATTAGATCACAAGATACATATTAACTTTGACTGCTTAGTTTTCTAGCAACTTTTTGTGGATCTTTGAATTTTCTGCACCTTTTTACTTCAAAGTGAAAGTATGAACCCTGCGTTACTTTTTTTAAAATTGCTTCCTCACTGAAATGGACAGTGAAACAAGAGGATAAATTACTCCAATCTCTTAAATTTAAAGAGTGGTTGAATGGCTGTGCTGGGAAATTCAAGTTCTTGCTGAACAAGGATTAGTGAATTGTACAAAAGTTGCACTGCCTGAGCTTACCACTTCTCATGTTACTCTATGTCTCGCTATAGAATGTGTGGCAAAGCACCACCTCAGTCTTGCCAGGTCAGGACCATCTCCTCTGGCAGCATGGGCCTGGGGTAAATCTACCCCACCGTGGACAAGTCCTTGGCTTCTCCTCTTCGGACCTCTCTGTTAGCGTGTGCAGGGAGGGCCTTGACTTGGGCCTGTGGAATGTCCCTCCATCCCACCAGGAGAGAAGTGAGTCAGTCAGTCTATATCACCCAGACCCCGGGGAGTACCTTTCTCTGGCTCCTCCGCTGCAGCTGTAAACTGGGTCATGTCACCCTGGCTTCAAAGCAGTATCTGTCTTTCCTCCCAAGCTGGTGCCTAGGTTGTTTTTTTTGTTTTGTTTTTTTTTCCTCCTGCTGTTGCTTCCCTCCTGGGGAGAAGCATTATCTCCTACTATGAGGAAATCTCACCTCCTGCTTCCAGAAGCCTTCTGGCAGCTTGTACCCCTCAGCAGAAGTGGGGTTTTAAAAGGCCTGGAGTAACCTTTGATTGGGTTCAGGTGCTTCTAATTAACCTGCAGTAACCTCTCCCCTGCCTGCAGGGAAAAGGGCTTTTAGCAGCCTAGGGGTGAAATCAGTTGAGTCCGGGGTCCTGTGGCTCCTCCCCTTAGGCTGAGGGAGGGGCCTTTAGCAGTGTGCCTGCCTACTCCGGAACTCAAATAGTAGTACTCTTTTATAGCCCTTCTGCCTGACTTTATCACACATGACACTGAATAAAATAAAAGCTTTTAAAAAGACATATTTCCATGAACCAGCTGATTTCTTCCTAATTCAGCTGGCTGTGGCCAATTTCCAAGCTTTGTTTTCAAAGAGCAGGGAAAATGTTATTACTAAAAAGAGCCTCAAGCTTGGTTTTAATATGACAATGAATGGTGTGATTTACAGCTGCAAGTTTTCAAAACTCAGGATCAAATGTTCCCTGAGCTCTAAGACCCAACAGCCTACTTTTCTGACTCTGTGTTGTGTTTTCTGATGTATGAAAGTAAAATCCAGGACTATTATCATGTGGACTGCAGTATTATCAGTCTCACACCATCTAAATGACAGGCCCTTTCACTGCAATGTTTCTTGGGATTTGTAATATTAGATTAATGAAATATGCAAATGTTTTTATCAGATCAATCTCCAGAGCAGTGAGTCATCCATAAATTCAGAATATGAATAAGATTAGAGAATACATTACATGCTGCAATGTTCTACCCCATAAGTGGCTGCATTACAGTAGTACATGTGTGAAGAGATTCTTACATCTACAGTTTACAGAATATGTATAGAGAGAAATATGTCAGAAAATCTGACCCAAATTTCCACTCACTCACAACAGCTTACCATAGAAATTAGGTTAATGCTATTACATAGGTGTAAAAGCAGCATGAGAGCAGAATCCAGCCATAAAATATAAATGTAGGCAGAGAGCCACATTCTGCCCTTCACTGAAGTCAGTAGGGTTGCCCTGGGAAAAAGTCAGGGCAGAATGTGTACCAGTTTTCTCCTTTTCTCACAGAAAAGCAAGTAAGAGAAAAAGATACTCCAAAATAGGATAAAATGCAATTTGTGCTATCTTCCCAGTAAAACTATCCACATTTCTATTATGAGCAGTAACTAGTGGATGTGCTTTCAGACAGTAGGGATGCTCCATAAAAGGAAGAGGAAATGTTTACCCAAATGCTTCAAAATCACTCTCATTTATGGTGCCTAGAGACCTAACAAACAACAGACTGCTGGTAACTATGTGACAGCTCTCCTTCGAGATCCCTAGTATACTAAGTACTGAGTAAAATTCATCTGGTTGCAAAGTGGAAATTGTTTTACTTAGAACCTGATTGTCACAGTTTTGGGGAACTGTGCCGCTGAGCTCTAAGACCTAACAGCCCACTTTTCTGCTGTGGTCTGCTCAGGTGATGTTCCCTTTGGTCTCATGATTCTAGCGGTTGCCTTTCTGGGCAAGGACCCATTACTCTCTCCCTCCAAACCAGAATTTTAGGCTGCAGTCTGCTGCAATTCACTGTGGTTATCCTAGCAGCCAAGCTATTGTTGTGCTCTCTCTCTCTCAATGGCTAGACAGTTTTTACCAGAGAGCAGACAACCTTACACAGGGCACAGTACATTTATTTTAGGACAAAAGCATTACAGAGAAAACATATCATATAATAAGGTTTAAAAGCATCCTTTAACTTACCAGTGGTCCCCCATCTGTCCTATGAAGATCCTGATAGATTAATCTTTCAAACTCTTCAGCGGGTTCTGCTTGTAGGTTCTTGTCAGTTTGTCAGACCAAACTGAGTCCCCACACCTACCCCCACTGAGTTCACACTGGCCCTTTATACCAGAAGCTCGTTGTCTTCTGGGTCTCTTGAATCCAGTCTGAACCAGGATAGGCAATTTATCCCAGGTTGTAATACTTCTATGCAGTTGTTTACCTGTTCAAGGGTGTGCAGTGATTACCCCACACTGATTTTAATTCCTGGATGGAGCTCAGTAACCCTCCCCAACCAGCCTTCATGTAATCCTTGGCATACAGAGATACAGATAACATTTATAATAATCTCAAAATATGCCTTTGTTCATCATATCTGTCACACTGGTATTTTGAGTTTACTGGTTGCAAGGTAAAATTGAATTACTCTCTACTGATACACCGATTATAGCTCCAGTTCTATCTATCTGTCTGTTTATATTAGGTATTTATATGCCTTCCATTAAAAAAGCGTCTGAGCATCTCACAGCCTACAATTTATCCTCATGATGCCCCTGTGAAATAAGGAAATGCTATTCTTCCCATTTTACAGTTGGGAAACGGAGGCATGGAGAAGCTAAGTGACTTGCTCAAGATCACATGGGAACTCTGCAGCACACCAGAGTTGAACTCAGGTCTCACACGTCCTAAGCTAATACCCTAACCACTGGACAGCAAAATGCTTAAACATTTGCTTAACTTGAAGTAAACGGCTTTTATGCACTTGCTTAAAGTTAAGTGCCCGCTTAAGTGCTTTGCTGAATAGGGCTTATATAGGAAGCTTTTATATTAGTTATAAAATAAAAAACATGTTTTTACTGGTTACATGGGAAAATTGGTTCTGCTTGTTTTCCCATTTTAACAGTTTATCAATTTCCTAGCAGAATATGTTCCCTCATTATAAGCAGTACGCTGGTTTCCGAGTATATCAGGGTAATCAGAATCACTTGCTCTTAAGCTCTTTAAGCTTTCCTGAGGTTCAAACAGTGCCTATTTATGGTCAGCCCTACATTCCCTGCCTCTCTCCTGACTCAGCCTCCCATCTCAGGTCAGTTTCCTTCCCTTCCAAACAAACAACAGTGCTTGTCCTGACAATGCAAACTGAAGTTATTACATGAAGATCTATGAAAAATAAACAAACAAAAGTAAGCAAAATAAAGCCAGGAATGGGATAAATACTGTGTGTCAAAGACCCAGGTAAGCACCCCTTCACAGCCACCGACTAGGACTGCTATGAGGGGAATTCAAGCTTATGCTGCTCTGGATCCCCTGAGGTGTAGCAAGCTTTTAGAGCCTCAGCAGGCCACAGCACTAGTTCTTCTCTTGGCCTGGCTGGCACATTTCCTGGGCGACTCCCAGTTGGTTACCCCCTCTCAGTAATGGGGTTCAGCCCACATACCCTAGGCTCCCCCAGGATCAGCATTGACCCCCAAGACAACCTAGTTATTTAAACACACCCCTCTCCCAAAACACCACCCCACAGGTGTGAAGCTTCTCGTTACCATATAACTTTCTCAGGAGCATGCAGCAGTTGGGAAGCACACAACACACATGCACTTGGTACAGAGTCTAACATCTTTATGTTCTTATGTAAATCACGAGTTCAATCCATAGAAAAACAAACAAGAAATGTCCCTCTTTCAGCTCCTCACTATTCCATGGCATTCTTTGGGCTGGGGTCCATGACTCTTGGAATGTCCAGAGTCCTGGGGGATATCTGAACTCAGGAAAGCAAGCAGGACCCTTCTGCCCATGACATTGCTACATGCTGGGTGACCTCTCTCTTGTCATTCCTGGAGCCCCTTACCCAGCTTTTGTGACCTTGGTCTCATCTATTCCAAACTGCTTCTTCCTGTCTGGCTGTCTGTTCCTGTGTGTTTCTTTATTTAACCCCCTCTTGGTCAGGTAGACTTTTTTGTTCTACTTCTGGTAAGTTTCCATTGATCCTCCCTCCCTCAGCTAAAGGAATCAGTTAAACTGGGTTTACATCTAAGGATGCAGCTGCATTTTTGCATAGCCTTTGTGAGGTCTAAGTGCCAATGTTAACCTTAAATAGTTCACTTTGTATCTGTTGCAATGTACTTGCCACAGGACTGGTCAGCAATGATGGATCCACATACATATAGGCACTCATGACACGGCAGATTTTCATCATACAACTTCACAATATCAATCAGAATTAATAAATCATACATATGTAGCATCACACTGTGCAAAAGTATAGCTACTATAGGAAGGCCAGAGCTTCTAGTTATAATCAGTTAAACAAGCAGTATTGGAAAAGTCTTACAACTTGGAGAATTAGTTTGTTTCTGACCCAAGATCAGCAAACTGCCATTTTTTTCCAGTCTATATTCTGTGACTCGTGATTTCCTCCATCAGACCTGTGCCTGATGGATGTGTCTCCTCCTCTTCGCTTGTGTGTCATCTGCTTATGTTTCTTCGAGGTTTTGGGTTGTGATGTCACCACTGCTTTGTATCATGTGAGACGTTACATCATTCTTTCAATTCAAATGTCAATGTAAGCAGGGTCTGAATGGACTCTCCCCTGATAAGCTAGTATTGCATGAACATACCCACCCTTCTTAGGTGCTCAGCATGATGGAACTGCTTTGCCCAAATGATCCCTTTGGCTGGTGTTTGGTTACAAATCACTTTAGTAAATGCAGGGGTAATGAAATGCTGTACCCTTTATTGTATGAGCAAAGGACAGCAGAACTGTGTTTAGCCTGTTCTGATTGAAGGGTCACCATAATCTGAACAGGACTGGTTAAGCAAGGGGCTTGAATGCCAGAGCCCTGTGAAGGTGAATGGGGGTGGGAACAGGTATTCCTGCCTGGAAGTGTGGGCTCTGTCTAACAGCCCCATGCATGGTTTAAATTCCCCCTTCCACTGTTCAAAGACAGAGCTAATTAAGATTCCATTAGAAGTCTTTTGTTTTAAGTACTTACTAGAGGTGAATTCACCTCCTGTTGAATAGTGCTCCTGCCCAGCTTCAGCACTGAGGTTCACCCACTAAGAGCTAGCAGTCATTAAGAGCTGACAATCACTAGGAACTGAGAATCAGAGAGCTGGGTGGAACCTCAAGAGACCAACCTGCTGAGGTCATAGCGGAGAACCGGGTGGTAGCAGAAGGTGATGGTGTGTGGCTAGCGACATGGTTGGTAGGATGGCTGGTGGAGCAACAAGCGAGCAGCTCGAACACAGCGGCTGGATAGCAGAGCGAGCAAAGTGCCTTCTTCCTCCCTCCACTCCCAACCAGGGTGGGAGGTGAACTCCTCAGCTGCACTTCTAGACTCTGGGTCTGCCCTGACTAAGGACAACACCTCTGAGTGTGGTGCTGTGAAGAGAGGGGCACATTAAAAGAACTTCTTGTTGCTGGACTTAAGAATCTGAGGCAAAAGGAAACTGCCCAACTTACTCTAAGGTGAGTGTTTTTTTTTCATGGTTTTATGCATGTGAATCCTGCTTGCGGCTTTCCCAAATTAATGCCAGGTTTCTTTTCCCCTTTTATTTAAAGTCTCTTTTCTACACTCAGTTTCTGTGCTTGTGAGGGGGGGAGTATTGCCCCTAGAAGTGCCCAAGGGATAGTGGTGTAATTGTCCCAGGTTACTGGGTGGGGGCTTGAGCTGGTTTTGTGGTGTATTGTTGAAAGGAATCTATAGATATTAAACCTGGCCCTTGTTGCTTGCTGACTCTGACTGGCAGAAGGGTTACATTTAATTAAATTACAGCTGGTTAAATCCATTCATTTGTTTCAATTTCTTCACAATTTGCATGGCAGCATTTTAAATAGTTCAGAGAATTTGCCTAGTTCAAAACACAAAAACAACCTGTGCAAGAGAAAATCCCCAAAGTTAATTACACAAATCTCGTGCACAAAATTCAATTACCAAATTTATGCTAGTTACCCTTTGAAATCCTTGCTGGATTCTGAACAAACATCACTTTAAGAATGAGGTCTATTTATATTTTTAACATCCTTCTCCTGACCTCAGGAAATCTCTATTTTACTTCCAGAATTATCAGTTTAGAAGCATTTTTTATATACACAAACAAATTACATTCACTACCATTTATCTATCATATACAATTCATACTGGATAATAAATCAGTCAAGACAATAAATGTAACTAGTAATGTCTGTTTCCCTTTGTAGTCAGCATGCAGTAATGTAAAAGCCACAGAAATAGCACCAGCAGAGGCATACATAAAAAAGGTACATGAACCTTTTTGTCTACTATGTGCCATGCTAACTGAGGAGTTTGCTGAGCTGGTTGAGGAGCTGCAGGCCAATTAATGTGGATTTTCAATAAGTCGTGGAGCACTGGGGAAGCTCCAGAAAAGTGGAAGAAAGCTAATGTGTCAATTTTTCAAATGGGTAAATGGGATGACCCAGATAATTCTAAAATTGTCAGCCTAATGTTAATCCCAGGCAAAATAATGGAGCGGCTGATACAGGATTCATTTAATAAATAATTAAGGAGCAAAATGTAATTAAAGCAATTCAAAACTTATTTATGGAAAATAGATCCTATCAAACTAACTTGATAACTTTTTTTTTTTTTTTTTTTTTTTGAGATTACAAGTTTGGTTGATAAAGCTAATACTGTTGATATAATATACTTGGACTTCTGTTAGGGATTTCACTTAGTACCACACAACATTTTGATTAAAAAATTAGAACAACATAAAATTAACATGGCACCAATTAAATGGATTAAAAACTGGTTAAATGATAGATCTCAAAATGTAACTCTAAACGTAGGATCATCATTGAGTGGGCATATTTCTAGTGGGATCTTGCAGGGATTGGTTCATTGCCCTACATATATTTAACATTTTTATCAATGACCTGGAAAAAATACATAAAATCATCATTGATAAAGTTTGCAGATGACATAAAAATTGGGAGAGCGATAAACAATGAAGAGGACAGATCACTGAAACAGAGTGATCTGGATCACTTGGTAAAGTGGACACATGCAAACAATATGCATTTGAATACAGCTAAATGTAAATGCATACATCTAGGCACAAAGAAAGAAGGCCAGGTTTACAGGATGGAGGACTCTATCCTGGGAAGCAGTGGTCCTGAAGGAGATGTGGGGGTCATGGTGGATAATCAACTGAACATGAGCTCCCAGTGTGACACTGTGGCCAAAAAAGCTGATGTGATCCTGGCATGCATAAACAGGGGAATCTCCAATAGGAATAGAAAGGTTATTTTATCTCCATATTTGGCAACGGTATGACCATTACTGGAATACTGTATCTAGTTCTGGTATCCACAATTCAAGAAGGACATTAATAAATTGGAGAGGGTTCAGAAAAGAGCCACTAGAATGACTAAAGCAGTGGTCCCCAAACTTTTTAGGTCACGCCCACCCACCCTGTCTGGGCTCACCGCCCCTGGCTGCGACGGGGGTAGGGGTGGCACAACGGTAGAGGCTGGGGGCTGTGGAGGAGCGGTGCCATGGTGGGAACAGCAGCCGAGACTGGGAGCGAGGCCGTGATGGCCGAGCGGGGAACTGCAGCCGAGTGCCAGGGCCACAACCAGGAGTAGAACCATGATGGCCAAGGCTGGGAACTAGGCCAGAGGGAAACTGTGGCCAGCAGCCAGGGCCGGGGGATGGGACCAGGAGCCGAGGCTGGAGCCACAGTTGTGGGGCAAGGCTGGAGCAGAACTTGGGGCAGAACAAATTGGGATGGTGCTCCCTCCCCGCTCCCCATGGGGGCTGGCCCAGGCCCTGGGACACTCCCCCAGCATTCCTTCACGTCCCCCTAGCAGGGTATGCCACAGAGTTTGAGGACCTCTGGACTGAAGGGTTAGAATCTGCCTTATAGTGATAGACTCAAGGAGCTCAATCTTTTTATCTTAATAAAAGAGAAGGCTAAAGGTAACTTGATTAGAGTCTATAAGTGCCTACATGGGGAAGAAATATTTAATAATGGGCTCTTCATTCTAGCAGAGAAAGGTATAACACAATCCAATGGCTGAAAATTGAAGCGAGACAAATTTAGACTGGAAATAAGGCATTCATTTGTAATGGTCAGACTGATTAACTATTGGAACAATTCACCTAAGGTCATGGTGGATTCTCCATTACCGACCATTTTTAAATCAAGGCTGGATTTTTTATAAAAGTTCTGCTCTAGGACAGTGGTTCTAAGGGATCTGTAAAAGATGGTTGTTACCACAGAACAGGGGTTTTCAACCTGTGGGTCCATAGACTATATCTATGATTTCCAAAGGGGTCCACATCTCCATTCAAAATATTTTAGGGGTCCACAAATGAAAAAAAATGTCAAGAACCATTGCTCTAGGAATTATTTTGGGGACATTTTATGGCTTGTGTTATACAGGAGGTCAGACTAAATGATCAAAGTGGTATCTTCTTGCCTTGGAATCTATTAATTTAGGAATCTATGCATCAGACTAAAGAATTGGGAACACAGTTTGAAAACTGCTCCATGACACTATACAAAAGATATTAATAAACAACAATACTTCACAGTTAAGACAAAACAGTTAAACTGGAGTTTTTCCAAACCCACATAGCTATGCAACCATGGCTCTCATACAATAAGCATATTACAAACACCTCTGTGAGCTCAGAACCCACTCTTGTAGAAAATAATCCAAAAAAGAAACATTTGAAACACTGGATTTACATCAAATCAACTTATTATAAAGGAAACTATGAAAGAAATATTCCAAAAAACAAATGGTGCTGGAAACAAAGGCTAGAATTTTGTTTCAAGCAAGATAAAGAATCGTATATAGTTAGACAGTATGTAATCAAAAGGCCTGTATTCTTTTTCACTGTTAAGACAACAGAAAATTTGATGGGGAAAATAAAAAGATTAAACAAGTAGAGATTCCGATTTGGATGAACAGAGGGATGAGAATTTGATTTTTGGTTTTGGATTCTAGTCCTCAGAAAGATGAATTCTTGTTGATGATATATACTCTACAGCTAACTCTTTATTAATTTACTCTGACATTATCTCTGGCAAAAATGTTGAGGTCGCAGTTTTGCCTTTTTAAAAAGTAAGTTATACTAAGGGAATGTTCCTTTGTTATGTATATTGGCTCCGATAGGATTACTCAAAAACATGGCCAGAGAAGGTAAACAGGGGCCTACTTTCAAAAGAACTGTGCTTAAAATACCTGTTTTTTTAGAGATGTTGAAAAGGGGAAGGATCATGAACACACACTATATCCTGCAAAAGGTGTAGTAAGAGACAGTCGAGCCCAGCTCAGTGCTCCTGGAATATTTGTGGCTGCATTTGGCTCAAGCCCCCTCTCCAAGAGTATGTGCAGTAGTTCAAAGCCACATTCTTACCCTAACCAAATTGCCTAAAGACACTGAGGTCTAGTCAGTTAGCCATGGGCCTGGAAGTGCGGAGAACAGAACTCTAATCCTGGTCTTGTCACAGGCTTTCAGGTTCTGGGCAAGTCACTTTTGACCTGATTTTCAGAAGAGTTTGGTAGCAC
The DNA here is from genome assembly GCF_026122565.2 of Emydura macquarii macquarii. Classification (NCBI taxonomy): domain Eukaryota; kingdom Metazoa; phylum Chordata; order Testudines; family Chelidae; genus Emydura; species Emydura macquarii. The sequence goes on along the minus strand of NW_027132559.1, from coordinate 38,281,839 downwards.
TGAAGATAACAGGAGCTGCAGATGCTCAACACTTTTGAAAAAACAAGGCCTCTTTCCTTTCTAAAACTTGTTTTCCTAATCTGTAAACTATGGGTAATAATTTTTACCTATCTCATAGAGAGGATGAACCATAACTAAATGTTTATAACTGGTATGATGTGTGCGCAAATCATTATTAATGACTCTGCAGACAGAGGTGGAATTATAATTCAGAAATTCCTGGTACAGTTCACAGATGTACTAACCACTAGACTATCTTTAGGGGACATTTCACATCACAAATTTCTGAAGAAAAGTAGCTTTTCAGTTGTTCCCATATTTAAACACAAACAATGTTCAATCTCCTAAAATTTCTCCACCACTGATATTTTGCGGATGAAATAATACAAGATAAATTTGTAAAAAAATTCTGCACTAATTTTAGTAAAAATATATTCATACATTTTGCCCACTCCTGTTACACACTATATTTCAATACTTCGACATTGAAATCAAAAGGCACAACTTTCAAAGAGCACAATATAAATGCTGGAAGATATAGTGTGCAGTTGCAACAATGGATTTTTTTAAAAGAACATGATTAAAAAAGAACAGTGCTTAAATTCATTCTGTCTGAAGGAGATCTAACTTGCTGTCTGGAGTTTTCATTGCTATCAGCTTCCTATATAGGTACATATTACCATGGCAACCATTTTCCCACACATATGCTATATCTGAGCTATACAGTCTTTCAAAAGGAAAATGCACAAAAAATACATCTTGTTGCTTCTTGGCCTGAGTAACTAGCCAATATTCGGGGCCTTACAGGGTTGTTGCCATTAGGAGGAGAAATTGATTATTATGTCAGGTATTTCTTTGGTACAAACCTGTTTATTTACAAGGAATGTACACAAAGTTTTGTTTCCCTAAACAAACAACAGAAAGTAGTATCCATGCTCACAATTTCCAAAACCACCTTTCTAGCAAGTGCTCTGCCCAAAAGAAACTCGCTCTCTGGGTTGCCTCCTAGGGCCACCCTCACACTGCTTCTCCTGCTGTCTGCTTGCTTGCTACTTCCTTTCATACACAGAATGACAGCTGCATCAAATCAACATAGCCTAGGGGTGGCCAAACCACGGCTCACGAGCTGCATGGTGACTTTCTTAGAGTTAAAGTGTGACTCACGAAACCTTCTATGCACCACCCCATTCTCTGCCTACCAGACTGAGATGGGAAGCTCAGGGCTTCAGCCCCACGGGGCACACCTCCTTGGACTTAGGGCTTCAGCCCCATTGGGCATGCCTGCTGGAACTAGGGACTTCAGCCCCACAGTATGATGGCAAGGCTAGAGGCTTCAGCCTTGTGGCAGGGATGGGGGGTGTCTGAGGGCTTCTGCTCCACAGTGGACGCCTGCTGGGGCTCAAGGCTTCAGCAGGAGCAGTACTGAAGTCCCCACGGGCATACCCCATAGGACAGAAGCCCCTAGCCCCACTGCCCCACTACAGGGCTGAAGCCTCGAGCCACAGCAGGTGCACTTCGGCTCTTGAACTTCGGAAGATTATTGTATGTGACTTGGAGGGTCAGTAAGGTTGGCCATCCCTGCCCTGCATTTGCAACCAGTCTCCTGGGAAATGCCTTCGGTCAGATGGCTAAGCTTCTACTCTGGCCTTGCCATGCTGGTCTGTGCCTTGGACAATGGCTTCGATTGGTATAACTATCACTAAACAAAAGGACATGTAATTGTTCTCTCATTTAGCCTGCATGGAAAGTGGCTAGCACACCCATCAACTTCAGCAAGGTCTGTGATTGCTCATAGATCAAAGACACATTTGTTGGCAGCCACCTACGCCTCCAGCATAATATTGATGAGGGTTTCATTATCAGTGTGTCATAAAAAAAATACCCGCTTCAATACAAAAATAGAACTCTCTCCGACCGCAGACGCCTAGTTATCTCCTACCTCTCCACATTAGAACCCATACAGGATATCATCAAACAACTACAACCCATACTCGATGGGGACCTCATACTGAAAGAAAGTTTTCCTGAACAACCTCTTCTGGACTTCAAACAACCCTCCAATCTCTACAAGCTCCCCACAGATCAGGACACATCAACTCAAAGCAGCACAAGAGCCTGCCAGAACAACAGCTTGGTGTAGCTCAAAAGCTTGTTTCTCTCACCAACAGAAATTGGTCCAATAAATGACATTACTTCACCATTCTTGTCTCTCTAATAAGAAAAAAAACCCTCCAGTTATCAAAAGATATGCATTGAATTTGCCATATCTAATCAGCAATGGGACTCTAAACATCATACCACCTGATCTATCAGCTTTACTAGTATCAAGAAAATACAACCAATATGGTTAATCAAATATAATCTGTACCTTAGAAAGCATGGATCGACTATTTGGTCATAATACTTGTGACATACTACTTGAATAACATTAGCTAGTGAAGCCATGATTGAAAAGGATTTTTTTACAATAACTTGGTCAAAGTACTCCTGAAATGTATATTGAGCATGGAAACATGTTAGTTGCATGAAAACATTCATAGAAATCTTCCTAAGAAAAAAAAACTGACCTAGCAGGGGCATTAGACAAGCCAGGAAAACTGCTCAAATTCCCATTTTGTGAGACAGGTGTGTCAGGGATTTGTTTTTATTATGGTCTCCATTTTCCAATTGCAGTTCGCTAATGATTGAAAACATTATGGAGGGTTTGCCTTTTCTACACTGGTCACGTTCTTATGACTCAATCAAAGCAGCAAAAAGTGCACTATTTTGTAATGCGTTTTATAAATAATATTAATATTTAATAATTACAACAGCTGGTCAAATGAGAGGACAAGTTACACTGTGGAACCATAATTACTCTTCAAAATGATGATAGAAAGCACTTGAGTTTAGTTTACATTTTAATACCTAAACATTCATATATAGTAAACCCTCACTATAACACCCTTCACAACAGCGAACCTTGGGTATAGCGAACATGGGATCCTACCTCCAGCCCCACCTGCTGCAGTGGGGGTTGACAGGTCATCTGGCCCCAGGCCATGGCCAGGACAAAGTGCTCCTTTGGCCCCGTGGCCGCAGCCGGGACAGAGAGCTCCTCCAGCCCAAGGCCACAGCAGGGAGGGAGAGCTCTTCCAGCCCCAGGGCCATGGCAGGGAGGGAGAGCTCTTCCAGCCCCAGGGCCATGGCAGGGAGGGAGAGCTCCTCCAGCCCCCAGGGTCGCAGTCAGTGCTCCTCAGGCCACAGGACTGTAGCCGGGGCAGAGTACTCCTCCAGCCCCAAGAGCTCTACCTCCCTGCCACGGTCCTGGGTCTGGAGGAACACTCTGTCCTGGTGGCAGCCAGGGGCTGGAGGAGCACTCTGCCCGTGCCACAGCCCCAAGGCTGGAGGACATGTCAGCCCCACAATGCAACCCCAGGGTGGAGGAGCTGTCAGTCCCCCACCATAGTGGGCAGGGCTGGAGGTGGGATCCAGGGACCACATTCACTATACCCAAGTTTCGTTATTGCAAAGGGTGTTATAGCAAGGGTCTACTGCATATCATTTCCCGTCTACAATATGTTCTTAGGGAGAAGGGAGAATTAAAAATAACTAGGACATGTTTTTCCTTTAATTGACAAAAAGAACTGTGCATGAAAAGCTAACATGAAAAGTAGCCCTCAGTATCTTTTCACTGTGGTCATCAGTGCATTCATTTGAACATTTTAATTGTAAGGTGACAAAGTATTACATGTTATTTTACTACTGGAACAAGATTCTAACCCATCAAGGTTCCTTTTGGTTTTTTGGTTTTTCACTCTTTACTAATTTCCCCTTGATCTTTTGATCTCACCTTTCGTTTCTCATTCGTAACATATTAACAAATCCCCAACCCCAATTTCCAAGTGATACAGTGGCATTCAATTATGTGGTCATTCAACTACTTGGAGTAAAGCTAACTTTCAAAATTCATTTCCTATCACTGAGGATGTATTTATTCTTCACATATAGCAATTGGTCGAAATTTAGTTTTAAAGATCAGATTAGAAATTATTTCTTTGACTTTTCTTTCATCTTTTCAAAGGTCAGAAAGAATTCCACACCTTTATGAGTGAAACTCAGCTGCAGGTGGAAGTGCCAGGTAAAACTAAATATAACCTGACTAACTCGTAATGTCAGTTCAAGAAAATCTGGATACTGGATAGAACCTTCTTGGGGGTTTAAGGGCAAAGATTCATTTCTCTCCAAACCTGTTTTGCCATTATGGGGTTTGGTCCCATGTGATACAACTCTAAGGGAATAGCATATATGAGTCAAGGATGGCATGTGTGCTCATGAAAAGAACTAGCAAAATAAGTGGAAAGGGGCTTGCTGTTAAAGGTCCAGTCTGTATTAGAAAACTTCATCGTTACACTTCTGCACTGGTGGCAGTGGAAAAGATGCATCATAGGCATAGCTCAGGCATTTTTATCACAGGGTCATTTAACATTAGCAAGCTTCATAGCCAAAATTCACCATTGGTGCAGCTTCACTGGTGGTAGCAACAGTGGAAGTTTTAATCTAGACATGGCTCAAACATTTTTATTAAAATTACCTAAGCCTAATGTTAAATAACACTGTGGTAAAAATATCTGTGCCATGTCCACACTACAACTTCCACCACTACTACAACTGGTAGAGCTGCACTGGTGATGAATTACAGCTATGAAGTTTGCCCATAGAGAGCCAAACTGGCCAAGATAAAGAAAGAGAGAGAGTCTATCTTCCCAATAGGTTAAAAATTATTTAAATTAATTATTGAGTGAAGGTGTTTCCTGGTGTAGTCTATTTGTACAACTATATTTTAAAGCAAGTGCTAACAGCAAAGGGCACATACTTACTTTTATAGACTCAATGTGGAAACTGGAAGTAAATAAAACAGACGTGTGAGCTTCCTGTTATATAAATTAAACAATATAGTCCAACAAACAAAGAATAAAAGAGGGCATCCTGTAATTCTACTTAATTTTGCTGCTTAAAATTTATGTTTCATTATGCTAAATTTTCTTCATCTCATTTCAGCTATATACATTAAATTGTTTTAAGATATATTTGTGAAAACACAATATTTCAATAAATATGTACTATCTTTACATGTAATTAAGTAAAGACAGTACAGGCAACTGGTACTCAAAATTATTAGGAGGAATTAAATATTATTTAAAGCATTTATTCAACTAAAGAAAGGTTTCTATGTTGTAATTTTTATTCAAGAAAAATAGTCTCAGTAGCTGTGTGAATGAATTGTTTATTACAGAAGCTTCCTTCTACCAACAAATTACAAATATATTGAATAGATGCTGGTTATTGGGAACACACAGTGATGTCCCAAGGGAATACTGTCAGGAAGGGTATTGCACACAGGCACCCCTATCCTCACAAAGATATTAAATAAAACCAAGAACGTTTATGTGTAACAAAAAGAATTATAGTATTGTCCTAACTGGTTCTCATTTTGGTTTACTGATCTCTTTATAAATATAAACTGACCATACTTTGAAGTCAACATATAGTTTATAAAATATAAAGAATTTCTTCTGTTTAATAAATAAAATGTCAAATATTTTAGCCAGCCATTACTCTAGGTCACTGAGCCCATCAACTTGAAGAACACTTGTTATTTCTCTTGGACACATTTTACGGAGTCTCTTTTAATAGGGTTCTATCTGGAAACATTGGTGACTTGTACACAATATTCATTAAGAATAAACATTGCTTGTTGATGAGAGAGAATGGAGGTAATGTTAGTTGTTCAGAGTTTTCCTCAAGGCAATGTTAATGGATGATCCTGTTCAACTTGATAGAACTTTTGTGGTACATGAAGACAAGAGGAGAGCTCACTGGTGCTCATCTCCTTTCCCACTTATCCTGGACAAAGTCTTGTCTCGGGTGTAATTCCTGCATTCAGGAAACCACAGCACAGGAACCATTCCCCAAGAGCATGCTGTGTCCCAGAGTAGGGAAGAATGGGTGTCGAGGAAACAAGGCTATGACCCAGCCCTCCCCCCAATTCCCCACACCAGTTCACAGAGTGGGAGGTTGCCCTATCCTAAGGATACGCAGATTCCTGTGGATATAGGCACTGTGCCTCTCTGAGAAAATATCCAGGAATGAGGGAGTTATAAAGAAAATATGCAACACATAAACCATATGGAGCCAAACTGTGATCACTTTTCATGCTAAGTGCCGCTGAAGTCAGGTGACCACAACTTGGCACAGAGCAGGTGGCTAATACATAAATAAATATTAATTATAATGACACTTAAAATGAAGGATAGTCTGCATGCCATCGATCACATCAGAGTCCAATATGTGATATCATTATTCATATTATGTAAGATGTATCTGAACAAGATAGTTAGAATAAAAGCTATGTACTCAATGTAAGATAATCACAATTCACTGGTCTCTGGGGCACAATCCCTCCCCATGTTGCTTATGCAGCACTACAGCTCTCTTCCTTTATCAAAATGAACCTTTGGTAAATGCCATCACTTGTCCCAAAGGTGAGACTGGAGAGATCTCAAATGAAGGGCAGAATCACCATCATTATTATTGTTTATTTCTTAGATGATTGCTATGTGCTAATTGTATCACCTAATTCATATGCAAGCCCTTTGATTTCAATGGTGCTAGAAATTTAAATAATCACACAGTTGGGTACTAATAATTTTATACTAATGTGTTTTGAAATTCTCATATTCCTGGATTTCTTCCGTTTAATCTAACAACCTTGTTCAGAGAAATGTTATTGAACAGGAATTCTGGTCTCACACATTGCGAACCACATTATTTCCCTATGCAATATTTGAAACAGGAAATTTTATGTTAATTATGAGATAACAGTTGGCAAATGTTCACCTTTTTTTATATGCTCACTGATTTTCTGTACCTTTCCTTAAATTCAAAAGTGGAATGTTTTTATTCCTACTCTACTTTCAGTTGTAAATTAAATACACTAACCACTTTCAGTAGTAGATTAAATACACAAACCAAGATAATACAAAAATGCATAACATTGTGCAGAACAAGCTGCAACAGAGCAGTTTCAAATTAATTAACAATAATAGTTTTAAATTTGCTTACAACTTACTTATTAGTACAGCACACTCTAATTTGCTGATGTGGATTAGTACTTGAACTTATAGACAAAGCATAGATACCGATGTAAAAAACAAAACAATGTGTGATACAAATGGTACAATATTGCAGTATATATGTACTCCACAGTTGTCATGAAGCTCTCTGCAAAATAACAGATCAACTGACAGTCTCCATGTTAGGTGTGTATAATACATACATATATATATGTATTATATACACACACACTCGCAAAGGAATATGTTAATGTCCTGCTGATATTGGTGTAAGGTCTGAGGCCTGGGTCTTTTTTTTGTTTAAGCTTAGTCCTTGTTCTTGGGCTAAGCAGTAGCAGCCATATTTGGAGAGACAGCAGCCATAAGCTAGGTAGCATGTAGTCACATCTTCATATTCCTGAAATTACTTCAAGACAATGTAATATCAGGCTGTTAAGGTGATATTGTCCTAATAGTACCTTCCACCACCAGATAAAGAAACAGATTTTAAGATGCTTAAAGAAAACTTTGATAGCATTCTGTCTGGAAAAGAATTACTTAACAACAGTTGTAAAATCTATACTTCTTATTGTTTTGTCTTATGGTACCCAATTCTCTGTTGTATATATGAAAGATTTCTGTCTGGTTCTTTGATTGTTTCTGTCTGTTGCATAACTAAGTGTGCACTATTTAAATCAGTTAAGGTGGTGGGATATGACTGGTTAAAGGACTGTTTTGTAATGGGATAGGAATGGTGTTTTGTAGTACTTTAGTTTAAAATAATTGGTTAAGGTACAGCTAAACAGGACCCAAGTTTTAACTATGTAAACTGAGGTCCAAAAGGAAGTTCTTTGGAACCTTACTCCAGGACACAGCCCAAGAGACCCTGCCAACCATACTGTGCAGAAGCTGGAGTCCCCAGATGATCTAATCCTGACTGGCCAACAGGAGAAGTTTGTCTGCCTTAGTGGGAGTGGTGAGCATTGTATGATTAGCATGTGTATTCTGTTTTGGTAATTGTTAATAAATAGAGAATAAGGATATTACTGTGTAAGGCTCCTTCACTGGTAAAAGACCCTGCAAACCTGCAGAAAATTACACCCGGAGCCCTACAAATTGGGAAAGGGTGGGTACTTCAATTAACCAGGTTATACTTGGAGCTCTACGGACTGGGAATGGGTGACCCTGAGCCCTAGAGTGTGAATTGGGTAAGGGTAGGTGCCTTTCCCCTGGAGCCCTATGGCTTGGGAAAGGGTGGGAGTGCCTTAACCAAGTTATGCCTTGAGCCCTATGGATTGGGTTAAAGGTGGGTGCCTTAGTGTGCGAGTAACATTGGTGTTACTTTGCTGAATAAACCCTGAGGAAGGATCTACATTGTTCAATTTATCACAATTAATTTATCATTAATATTAGAAATACCAGGACTTTGTAGGCTCTAAAGAACCTTATAATCCACTAAATAAAAGCCTGAGTGGGATCAAAGGAAAAAGAATGCTTAGATTTTCATGAACATAATATTGATATTGGAAACAACAGCTAAATAAATGTACAGAAAGATACCACTGTGCTGCAAGTGTAAAACTGGCAACTGCATGGCAAATTGGGAATGAAATGGCACTGGTCCATACTCTAATATTTCCAGTGTGATACTTCAGAGCAAACACTTCTGCATTACAGCAGGAATGTACTTGCCTGGGATGCTTGGAAGAGATCCAGTGCACCCATATGGTCCATTGCGATGCCCTTTCCTCCTTCCTAGTATAGTATCTGTGACCAAAAATAGCTAAACTTCATGCAGGGTAAAACAGGGCTGGCTTGTGGGAAATCTGCAAGCTGGTATATTTTTTCTGGTATCTGCCATCTTGGGCTCCAGAATCTAAGCTTTCATTTTAAAAAAGATGACAATATTAACAGTGTTAGACCAGAAACAATGTATCTTCTACTGTCCCACATAAACACATGCCCCAGAAAACCATGTAACTTTTTGTGAAACTAGGCCTGAATTCCGTGTTAAAGATGTTGATAATTTTAAAAGGAAAACAATGAATCCCAGAATCATATCTTTGCAGAAGGAACTAAGTTAATAATTATATTTATACTGTATTTATGTGTAAATTTCATATTTGAACTTGTATTTTGCTAGGGATATGTAATCTTGACCATTTAAGTACAACTTTTAAAATGTGTTCTTTGAAAAATTCAATCTACAGTGAAATGTTCTTTTTCTGTTAGGCTGCATTCATAAAAATTACAAAAACACTGCTGCTAAATAGCCACTTGAAAAAAAAAGGCTGATTACATTACTTATTCTCAGAAAACAACTATTTCTGCAAGGCTGATGGCTTTGGTACTAGCTGCAATTAAATATATGTAGCTTATTTCATTCCTGATTTTAAACAGTCTGTAAATTTGAATTTTAATGTATCTTACAGTATCTTTCATTTGTCTGACAATAAATTTAGAAGTAAGGAAACCCTTGTCCTGCAGTGACTGAGGAAGAACTTAGTGACTGAGTAAAATGGCACTCCTAATTCCCATCTTGAACAATGATGGTTGCATCAGGTATGTAATAACAGGTACTCCTACAAATGTGCAGGAATAATTATTCCCTCTCTCTCACACACAAAATGGCCAATGAACACCAGAATGTGGGTTACCAGATCAAACATAAGACGGTCCACCCAGAACCAGCAGAGAGCACTGCACTTCTGTTTCCCCCTACACACCATGATGCAACTTAAGCTGCATATGAAGTGTTGCAGGGGGCATTCACACATCATGCAGATATTTGGGTAGGATAGAGACTGAGAAGTCCGCACCTAACTTGTCTTGCCACATCAATTGTGGTACACAAAGGCCCTCTGCTCCCAATCTGGACCATGGAGGATGATTAAGGATCAATCTCCTATTATTCAACCATTCAACAAAGCTGCTAAGAAAGCTTATCACTTCTATTAATTTGACAATTTGTTTAAAAGAATTCACACCGGCTCCTTGGCCTCTTCCATTGCAGGGCAGCAGCAGTAGCAGGAGGGTTACCAAGTGGCACACATAACACATGCATTCAGCAGCCTCGTCACACAGTCCATAGCCTAGCTGAGATATGACACATTCATCTGGGTTGCAGAAATGCCTGAAATTGTTAATGCTGTCAGCCACCAGGGTCTGCTACGATGTCTGTTGAGTAAGGCAGCCAGACAGCCCCTTCTATTTTCTCTCTCCCTGAGCTTTCTGCTGGATCCAAAGGAACAAGGAGCAGATGGAAGAAGCACCTAGTGGCAACAAGGGCATGGGCAGCAGAGACAGATGAGGGAGTGCAACACTTTCTCAAGGCTATCCCAATTTCTCTCTCAGCCTCCAATTTCCATTCCTCTCTATCCCACAGCAACCCAGAAGTGCCCTCCCACACACTAGTACACTACACACACACCCTGTAGCATCTACCTATGTACATAGCAACCCCAAAAACTCTCCAGCATGCACCCACATACACACTCCCTCCCTCCCACTGACAGCTACCAAGTTTTGTACAGGTAGGGTTACCACCTAGCTGGTATTTTGTTTTTTGCATGGATGTTCCAGTTCCCAGAAAAATTCTTAAATCTGCTGGGTTTGTTGGGGGGTTTTTCTGTGGGGCTAAAAATTTGCATTATCACAATACACTGGGATATCTAATGTTAAAAGTTTCTCTGTCCAGCTAAAGATGCTGCTCTGTTCCCACTTCCACAGTTTAAGCAATAGCAGATTGTTGAAAATACAGCAGCTGTCTGCCCACCAACATACAAGTGCACCATGTGTGTGAGAGAGAGGGTTTGAGTCACACGAGAGTGAGGAGACGGGCAATGTTATCAATCTTCTCTATATGAAGTTCTCTTTCTAAATGCTATAAGTGGCTGTTGAACGGGGGCGTTGAGGCATTGCTTTGTCATTGGGGTTGTGGCGGGCTTGCCTTGTGGGGGGTGGTGTGCTGGTGTTTTTGCATTTCAAAGGTGGTATCCCGACATATACTTTTGTGTCCTACACCCACCCCCAGATGAAGCAGGTTGGGTGGACCTTAACTTAAGTTTACGATTACATAAAATTGTTTTGAAATATGCCAATTAGCTCTTTTAATGTCACACATGTCTCAAAACTTGGCATAGAAAAACAATTCTTGGCTACAGGGGCTGGACAGCCATAAGGAAAGCTCCCCCTTTGGATATTAGAGGGTATCTTCCCAATGGCTATTTCTACCTTTAATTATGGCACACTCGGCCATAAGCAGGGAAGAATAGAGTGATACAGTGGAGAAGAAGGATGTTTTTAACATGAGGTAGCATTTGAGAACTGTCTCTGGGACCCCTATGAAGCAGAAAGGGGCCACTGAAGAGTTTACAGAAGGTCCAATTGAATTTCCTCTCCACCTGATTTTCCCATGGGGTATTGGGTGGGATGTACATTCCCTACCCCAGCCTTCTCCCTTCCAGTCAATATAGCACAGTGATTTTTAAGTCGCTTTCCCATGTCCACAGAGCAACTCAGTGGATGAGTTGAGAAACATACTCAGGAGTTCCTATATTCATCCATCACTTTATCACTTTATCCATTTTCCCACTGCAAATTTTTTTATAATTTTCTCTCTAGGCAACATTTTAACAATCAACATCAAAACCAATACATACAAAATATTCTTTTAATTGTGATCCTAACACTCCTTGGGTAAATACTAGTCTTATGTTACACATATCAAAATGCCATTGAAATTGGCTCAAAACTGGTTAATATTGCCTGATGAATAGCATGTATGAACTGAAGACTGTACATTGCCATACACTGCCCTCAATCTGTGAGTTTGTCAACTCTCACTGATAGCAGTATGTATGCAGAAATCATTGTCTGTATATAGACATTAATTTTAGGAGGTTATATTCAATTTTATTTATTAATTTGGGTTTGTTTCATTTCATTTAAGATGGTTATTCCCACTAAAATGAATTGCTAAGGTTTGTAACAGTGGAAAATCTGTGAGATTTTAAAATAATTAAAGATAAACCCAGACTTTAATTTGTTTAAAAAATGACATTTTCTTATACATATTAATTATGTAAAGCTCCAACCCTACCATCTGATACCCAAAGTGGGGCAAATTCATCCATCGTGAAATCAATGGAGTCACGCCAGGGATGGAATAAATTGGCCTAATACAATATGCCAGTAGAGGTAGCCTGATCATGCACCAAAAATGGAACATAAGGAAGCTAAGCAGGCCAGCAGTGATATTTTCCTATGCTACCCTGTTCTAATCAGTACTAGCACACTGCCCCTGAAAAACATTAAGACATTATTTTGAGATATGAAAAGTAAAAGATGCTCAGCAGGACTGAAAAATTCCTTTAATCTCTATAATCATAATGTAAACTCTTAGGGCCTGTATCATCTCTTTAGTGTGTATTTGTAAGTGCCTAAAACAATGAGTACTTGATTAATGACTGGGCCTGTAGGCACTACTGTAATACAAACAATAAAGAACAACAAAAGTCATTTTTGTCTTTGACCTGAAGAAGGGACTTTTAAATGTTTATATTATATACACACACAAACTACATATATATTATACACAAAATATTATACACAAAAAACTTCGTTAAAAGAACATTATTAAACTTGCAAAGTCAAGCATTCAAAGTTTGGGAATTGCCAGAATTAAGGTTGTTTATTCATATGCTCCCTTTTTACATGTGCATCATGATACAGCCTTTAATTACACAACTACATAATATTTTTCCCACAAGATAATGCGTAATTCAGTGCAGGCAATGGATGGACTTCTCTTAATGAGCAGCTATTGAATATTTTTTCTTCTCATTGTTCAATGTATGTCCTCATGCCCTATTTACTGCATACTATTCAAACCTCCTCTGAGTAAATAATTATTAATTTTCTCATAGGCTTTTCTAGTGTACTCATCTTTACAGTATCTGAGTGCTTCACAAACATTATCTTCACAACATCCTTGAGAGATGAGATGGTGTATCATCCCCATTATACAGATGAGGAAGTGATGCACACAGAAATTAAAGTCAAAAGTTTCCATTCATTTTAGATGCCCAATATGAGAGGCATAGAACTGAATTATTCAAAGTAAAGTATATTCAAATCTATATAATGCCAACCACATATTTAAAGCACGGCTCCCACTGACTTCAGTTGCAGCTGCAAGTGAACAGAATTTCTGTAAATTAGGTCTGGTATACACTAAAATATTAGGTCACTCAGCTACATCACTCAGGTGTGAAAAATCCACAACTCTGAGAGCACAACCTAACCCTGGGTGTAGACAGTGCAAGGTTGATGGGAGAACTCTTCTGTCAAACTAGCTACAGCCTATCAAACAGTTGGATTGCCTGTGCCAATAGGAGAGCACCTGCTATCAACATGAAGCACTACAGCACTGCAGCTGTAACACTGCCACTTGTAGCATTTCAAGTATAGACAAGCCCTGAGTGATAACGATTTGGTTTTTGTGAAAAGTTTGATTTGAGTAATGTAATAGTAGTAAGGTTTTCAAAACTTGAGTCAAATGTTCTATTACTATTTAATTAAAGTCCCTTTAATTAAGGCTGTTTTTATCTTGTCACCATTTGATCAGAGAAAATCAATTTTTGTAATTTTTATTTAAGAGCAGAGAAAACTATCAGGTTAACTAATTTCTCATTCTTACCTAAAGTACTAAACATTATGATAATTAGATCGATTACCATGTAAATCAAATTAGTTGAATCAAGGAGTTAACAATACAAATTAGAATTAGTTAATTAAAAAGATAATTTAAGACCAACGATTTGTCAAGTCATTACATGACCACAATTAGTAATCAAATCACAAAGGTAACAACAGCAATGATTGAATGACTGACAGTCTATCTCTTTGCGTTTTTGTTTGTTTAATGGGGGCGTGTTGCTGTTGTTGTAGTACACATGTTGGTCCTGGGGAATCAGAGAGACAAGGTGGGTGAGGTAATATCTCTTACTGGACCAACTTCTGTTGGGGAGAGAGACAAACTTTCAAGCTTACACACAGCTTCTCTTCTTCAGGTCTTCGAAAGGCACTCATAGCGTCACAGCTAAATATAAGGTGGAAAAGATTGTTAAGCATAAGAGTTAACTCATGTTGCAAGCTACCATTCAAGGTGAAGTGGGCTGTTAGCTCCTCTGCAGTTATAGGACAAAAGAAGGTTAGTTGGTTACAGATGGTTGTAATGAGCCATATGTCCATTGTCTTTATGGTCCCACACATGCCTATCAGAATATGTGGCGTACATGATCCAGTGCACTAAATGCCCCAATAACAACTATGTGGATTAAACGAGACAATCACCATGCTCTCAAATGAACGCACACAGAAAAATGATAAAAGAGTTTAATAATATTCTTTTAATGAAGTTTTTGTGTATAATATTTTGTGTATAATATATATGTAGTTTGTGTGTGTATATAATGACTTATCATCCATGAGCGAATACTTTTCTCAAAGTAAAATTGCACAAAACCTTCAAAAGATGAGCCTGGGATCTTAAATTCATAACTTTGCTAGACCAAAAAAATCATGGACTCAATAAAGACACTGGATTTATTACTCATTGCAACAATCTGTAACATGCTAATCCTTCTTTATACTACTGCAGAGATGTTAATTGCCCACTTCACTTGAATGGTTTCTTACAACATGTTAACTCCTTATATTTAACCTATTTAACAATTTGTTCCATCCTGTATTTAGCATGACATGCTGAGTACCTTTCCCAGACCTGAAGGAGAGCTTTGTGTAAGCTTCTCTCTTTCACCAACGGAAGTTGTTCCAATAAAATATATTACCCCACCCACTTTGCCTCTCAATATCTATGCATTTTATTTAGGAGCTTATACGTTCCTTTGTAGAAACAAGGTATTAAAGTTTGAATCTTTATATACCTGGGGTAACTGGTTCAATGATAATATTTGCTTTGAACCTACGTTAATTAATGCCTAGTGGTAATTTGTACTATGGGGCCTATATGCACACGCTGTCAATGGACATATATACACACATCAGCACCTATAAAAAGGTTAGGACAAGTCTTCCCTGGCAGGCATCCCTGCAGGTATTCAGATGTCCTTTTAAGGAAACAAAAGGAAAAGTTATTTAGAAAAGAAAAGGATCTGCTCTTTAGTTTAAGAATCAGTCAGGAAGTGCAGTTTGGAAAACGAGGCAATGTCTTCTGGTTCAGGTACTGTCATGCTATCGGGCATCATCCAGTGGTCAACTGGCTTGTCTGAGATGCCTTTGTCTCAACTTTCCTTGGAAGGGAAAGTAGGGATATCAGCCTCTGTTTGTTGTCATGATGACCTTGAGAGGAGCATACTGTGACGCTATCTGGACTGGGGTGACCATTTATAATATTATAATAAATTATAATAAAATTCATATGAGATATACCATGTCAGGTACCATTGGAAAGGTTATAATCTGCTAAGTATTATAATATTGTTTACGTGTATGTACTGTCTTTGTACTGTAAGTTATGGATATGTGTGATATATATCTGTATGCAAACACTTGTGCTGTGCTACTGGGTTACACCCCCCAGGCAGATTAGTGTCAGGACTGATGACTCATCGAGGGCCACCACCTATACAATGAGTTCAGGGAGAGAAGCCAAGGTTGCACCCAAGAGTCATCAGGACATGTAGGGACATGCCTGTGGTCAGGGGGACTGCAAGTGCACTGCTTTTCCCTGCCCATGTGCTGTGAGCCTGTATTTGAAACAAGCCACATGGCAAACCAGACTATAAAATGCAGCTGCACCATCTCCATCTGGTTTTCATTCCTACTTCTTTCCTACCTCTGGATCAACCATTCTACACCTGAAGCTGTGAAAGAAAGGACTGTCACCCATCCAGGTACTGGATGTACTCCAGAGGAACTGTACAAGCCTGCAAACTCCACAATTCTGCTGAGAATCTGATATATATGGACTTTGAAGTCATTTATATGCATCAGATTGCTTTGACCATTTAACATTTCTTCTTATTTGTTTCTTTCCTTTTATAATAAACCTTTAGTTACAGTTACTAAAGGATTGGCTGGCAGTGTGGTATTTTGGGTAAGATCCAAACTTCTAGTGATCTGGTAATGTGGCTGACCCTTTGGGGATCAGGAGAATATTTTGGTAAAGGAAACACGGTTTAAATAACGAGAGTCCTGTGACACCTTAAAGACTAACACATTTAGTTGGGCATAAGTGGATTTCTGCCCACGAAAGCTTATGCCCAAATACAATTGTTAGTCTTTAAGGTGTCACAGGACTCTCGCTGTTTTGCTAAAAACAGACTAACACGGATACCCCTCTGGAAGACATTAACAGTTTAAATAACTTATCTCTTTACTGGATCTAGTTGCTGATTGGGAGCTGAGACTGAAATGCAATAATGGGGAGCTGTGTAATTCTTGTTGTAGCTTCTTGATAACCTGTGTGGGAGATCAGGAGCACTGTTTGTGACTGGTCGGGAAATTTAACTTCAGTGTTATTCACCAGTTCTGGGAGAATCTGCTCTCCTTTTGCAGCCTGCTCTGACCTTTGCATTTTCAAGTGAGCCACCCTAGGCACAGACAGGTCACACATACTCACTTTCTTGTTTAACTAGTCTTTTATGAGTAAAAGTCAATCTGGCATCGTCCCATAGCACCTCCACAGCAATCTTCTGACCAAATCAGGAGACCACAATTTTCTCACCTTCACCACACTGTCCAGTCCTGATGAAGTGAGATCAGTCTGACTTTTATTCCACTGTCGGGGCCCTCCTTCTTAGGGTACTCTTTGTTTATCATATCCTCGAGTGTGTTTTTTCCAAACAGAAATTGTAGTGAATAAAAGGACATGAGGAATCCACCAAAACTGTTTTCAACTCCTCTTATTTGGGTGAACAGTCTTGAATGGACTCTTGACTGCTAGGGCCTGGTCATAATGCATGACTCTTTGTCCTTGGCTTAGAAAAGTTGTTTTCCACCTATTCACATGTCTCATGCTTCCACTTTCTCAAGTCAGACAGGGTGCATGACCAAAGTAAGAAATTACAGAACTGTTGTCCTATTGGGAACACTAGAAAACTAAGTGAAAGATTATTTCACTCTATCAAAGCTCAAAGCCAAGCTGCTTCCAAAGCTGCTTGTTAAATTCATTACCATAA
Organism: Emydura macquarii macquarii; assembly: GCF_026122565.2. Lineage (NCBI taxonomy): Eukaryota > Metazoa > Chordata > Testudines > Chelidae > Emydura > Emydura macquarii. The sequence goes on along the minus strand of NW_027132559.1, from coordinate 38,264,540 downwards.
ACTTATTGAAAATATCATAAATTAAAGTTTATTCTTCATGTCCATACTATTATAGACCTACATGTCATAGATAGAGCCCTGCAAATCCTCAGATATCTGCTTTATATCCGCAGACCATTTTTTGCAGATCATGGATCAGATGCGGATCTCAAAGGCGGGGAAGCAGCTGTCTACAGCTCATAGCCTTTGAGGCTGCTTCCCTGCCTTCAAGATCTGGGGGTGGGAGCTGGCTGCTAATCAGTTGTTTGGTGGGGGCCCCAGGCTGGCCACTAATAAGCTGTTTGGTGGCTGAACAGCTGATCAGCAATGGCCGGGGGAAGAGGGGAGGCTGTTTGCCAAACAGCTGATTGGCAGCTGGGGCGCTGCAAGTGCAGTGCGCATGCAGATATATATAAAATAGGGAGTGCAGATTTCAGGTCAGATAGAAGTTGATTTTCGTGGATGTGGATTAGATGCGGATCCACATTTTTGTATCCACACAGGGCTCTACTCATATGTCTTCCCCACTCCACAGGTGGAATGAGAAGGCTGCTTAAGGATTTCTCATTATATCAGAGGACCTATACACAATATGAACTTTAAGCATATCATATTCATATTTGCAATTAATTGCATAACTAATTTCTTATCCTCAAACTAACAAATTAGTCTATCTCTTAATTTTAAACTTATTAGTAACAATTATACAATCAATATAATATCAGGTGTTAATTTTCTCTTAGTTATCGCTTCCACCAAGTGATCTTGCTATAGTATTAGTGTCTAGTTCAGTACAGACATTTTCTTTCTGCATGAACTCATCTATCTCTGGGTCTTCTGCCACCAGTAGTGACAAAGGACTCACAACTCTTTGACCAAATTTTGTAGGACACAGATATGGAGAAAGAGAACTTCTACTCTATTCTCACACAACTTTTCAAAATAATATAATATGAAGGAGAAGTGAGGTGAGTAAACTGGATGCTAGGGCCAAATTTAGGAATAGGAGTGCATAATCTGAATTTAGGGTGTGTATGTCTTGTCTGAATTTAAAATCAGAAACGTGCATTCTCTCAGGGGTTACCGTGACTTCCACAGCATGGAAGTCCTTATTGTCTAGCAAAGTGGCAAGTTTGAAGTCGATGGGGAAGGAATGTCTTCCACAAGTGTCAGCCATCTCAACATTTATTTAATGTAGGTTGGGGTCAAGGTGACAAAGGACTGCTATTCCCAATTTAACTAAAACTGCCTTAGGGACTGTGATCATGAATACCAAATTGGAAAACGTGGTTTTGAGAATGGCTTCTTAGGGACCATGAGTTATAATTCATTCTTTTTTAGAATGAACACTAACCACTGGGCCCCCTGCTAGTTCTACTCTGTTTTTATCAGATCTTTGGCCTTTGTCAGGATAATCTTGCATTTCTTTGGGGTAGTATCTTTCTTTAATCCATACATGACCTTTGTAGTGTTAACAAGGAATGGTTTGCCTATGCAAACCCAACTAATCTCTTTCACAGCATAGCAGAGATTCAAATTGGAAACTTGGTACCATTCTGGGTCAGAAGTCTCGTACACCACTACAGATGGTGTTTCTATTCAAAAATAGGTCTCATTTTGCAAACATCCTATATTTGAAACTTATTTAATCTTGTACGCATTTATATTCTCTACAAAATGTGGATTCAGCAAAAATGCCACTTCCATTCTTCCTACATTCTCATAAATAGAGACAGCACTCCCCAGATTGTAAAGTACATACACTTCATTAGGTAATATGCTTTCTGGGTTAATTTCTTGAGGGAATTAAGACATCCCCATTTTTGGAACCAACATAACACAGGAACTCTGTGGCAGAGGCAGGGATAGCATTCAATTCTCCAGAGAGATATTCAACTGACTTAACCATGAGACCATCCCTTCTCTTCTTGCAATTCTCTGTCTCTTTCACTACACACTTTCCAACTTCTGCAACAAGTGAGGCAAGGATCCTGCAGAAAGCAGCCCCCTTAACTACACAAACCTGATTTATCCCTGAAACCTCATTACTCCCTGCCACTGAATGAGGCAAAAGTCCTCTGGAACAAATAGTATGTGACCACATAATTAAAAACTCTATCATAATGCATGCGCACAAGAGAGTCAAATTCAGGTTGCACAGGCAGCCTTAATTCTGGCATTTGCTAGATTTTGAGTGCTTGAATTTGCAACCTTTATGTTCTTTTATCATACTTTTTGTGTGTAATTTCTTAGGTTTTTAAAAAAAGAAAACTGAAAAAAACAGAAATTCCATTAAGTGGTATCATATTGACACCTACATGGGACATTAGCAGGTCTGGAACCTTTAGATCCACCACTCAGACCTCTGCCATCTGAGCTAATGATAGCAATAGAAGGTTGTTCTTCTCTACATAGACAAGCATTAGAAGGGGATGAGATAGTTTGCCAGTGGTTTTCACAAATAACTGGTGCCAACAGAGGAATAGTGAAACTCAGGAATCTTGGGTTTCATTTCAGGCTCTAGAGAGGGGTATGCTCTCGTGAGGTCATAGAACCCTTCTGCCTATTCCCCATTCCTGGCACCTTGTCCCAGTCCCATTGTCCTTGTCTGCCCAATCCCAGTCTTCACTCCTATTGCCAAGTGAGTACCAGTTTGCCCACTCCCAGCTCCTTACCCAATCTGTCTCTTCCCTCCCCTCCCACTGTCTCCCACTTCCAATCTCTGTCCCAGGTTCCTCATCCAACCTCTGCAGCATATTAATTCCATGAAGATGAGTATTTCAGTTCCCCTCTGGCACCTCTCACCCCAAACACATGGAAAGGACAACCAGAATTTGGCCTTATGTCTGAATGTTGGAAGAACAGTATTATTTTTTACAGTGTTCGTCTCTGCTGTACATAAGGTTAAGTGGCTTGTTTACAAGCAAGAATAATTAAATACTTCTATACTTGCAAGTTATTTTTTCTGTAAATTCTGTTTTTACCATTCACAAAATTCAGTCAGTAACTATACACCAAGACAAACGTCTTTAAGGGAAAGCAGAAGGATAATAAATTCATTTAATCATTATTTATAGTTATGTTTGTGACTGAACACAGCGTAACAGGCATTGAGCCAGTATTTAAAGGCTGAAAACAGATTTATAAAATGTTCAGTATATCAGTCTAAGCGGGCCTGGAGTCTGCAGTCTATATCACAATTGGATCTGTCTTTGCACCATATTTTTTAAAAAAACTTAGACTGTCTCTGTAGTTAATCATTAAGATTTAAAATAAAACCTAAATAACAATGGGTCCAGAAATGCAACCACAAAAAATGTAGTGCCAACAGAACATGGAATTTGTTTAAAATGCCATTGATCAAAAGTGCCATATCATTTTCTGTTAAATATTTTGTTCATTCCAGTTTGCTTGATCTATATTTTGAAAACCCTTGGAGTAAAAGAATTATTGTACTCCAGTCAAAACATTGGTCAGTATGGACTACATCTCATAGACTCAGACTTTGAGGCTAGAAGGGACCATCATGATCATCTAATCTGACCTGCTGCACATTACAGGCGGCAGAATCTCACTCACCCACTCCTGCAATAGACCCATAACCTCCGGCTGAGATACTGAAGTTCTCAAATCATGATTTAAAGACTTCAGATTACATACAATTCACCATTTACTACAGTTTAAACCTGCAAGTGTCCCACGCCCCATGCTGCAGAGAAACGCAACTCCCCTCCAGGGTACCTACCAATCTGACTTGGTGGAAAATTCTTTCCCAATCCGAATTATGGCAATCAGTTAGACCCTGAGCATTTCAGCAAGACCCAACAGCCAGACATTTGGGAAAGAATTCTCTGTAGTAACTCACAGCCCTCCACATCTACTGTTCCATTCGGCCATTCGGAATATCTGCTATTAGCAGTCGCAGATCAGCTACATGCTGTTATAAGCTCTCTCTTCATACCACTTACTCCATAAACTTATCAGGCTCAGTCTTGAAGCCACTTAGTTTTTTTGTCCCCACTGCTCCCCTTGGAAGGCTGTTCCAGAACTTCACTCCACTGATGGTTAGAAACTTTTGTCTAATTTCAAGTCTATACTTATTGATGGCCAGTTTATATCCATTTTTTCTTGTGTCAACATAGGTGCTTAACTTAAATAACTCATCTCCCTCCCTGGTATTTATCTTTCTTATGTATCATATCTCCCCTCAGCCTTCTTCTGTTTAGGCTAAACAAGCCAAGCTCTTTGAGTCTCCTCTCATAAGGTAGGTTTTCTGATCCTCTGATCATCTTACTAGCCTTTCTCTGCACCTGTTTCAGTTTTAATTCATCTTTCTTAAACTTGGGAGACGAGAACTGCACACACTATTCCAGGTGAGGTCTCACCAATGCCTTGTATAATGGTGCTAATGCTTCCCTATCTCTACCTGAAATATCTTGCCTGATGCATCTTAGGATTGCATTAGCCTTTTTCACGACCACATCACACTGGTGGCTCATAGTCATCCTGTGATCAACCAATACATCCAGGTCTTTCTCTTTCTCTGTCACTTCCAACTGGTATGTCCCCAGCTTATAGCAAAAATTCTTGTTCTTAGTCCCTAAGTGCATGACATTATACTATTACATTTCATCCCACTTCTATTACTCCAGTTTTCAAGGTAACCCAGATCTTCTTGTATGATATTCTAGCTCCCCCCTCCACACCCTCATATTGGCAATACCTCTTAACGTTGTGTCACTGACAAATTTTATTAGCACACTCCCACTTTTTGTATCAAGATCATTGATAAAAATGTTAAATAAGATTGGTCCCAAGACCAATCCTTGAAAAATGCAACTGCTTCAGTCTTTCATAGTTAACCTTGAAACAAGCTGATTATCATGCCGAAGCTCAAAAAAGCTGATGAAAACTATATATGATCCAATTTTCTTTAGCTCTGTAGTGCTAAAAAGAGTAAAAAGCAGTAAAACAGTTTTGTCAGTGAAGTAAACAGATAAGATTCACAATACATTTGGGGAGTAGATCTGCTGAAAAGCCCATTTTATATAGCATTTTGTAAACAATCTTTTCAATTTAACAGTATCTTAATACATAAAAAGTTCAACAAGAGGAAACATCATCCCATTCTGGACTGCTCTATTTGTGCACTCTGAATGAAGGGTTTAATACTATTTTCTGAGGGCCCTCTGCACGAGGGTCAATTTCATCCCCAGTGTACAATAGCAGGAACTGTCACATAATTTGAAAGAAATGTTACTAAGCTGCTATTCCATTCAAATAAAACTAGGTTGGCATTCTCCTTCCTAATGTAGTATTTGGTATGCATCTCAGGAAACTTGCCAGGTACATAGTGGAGCCAGGGGTGCATATGTCCTTAAGGAAACACACAAACTGAGACACAGAAAACTGGGTCACACAAGCAAGCAACAGATATTAACATTCCCCTCTATGCAGTTTTAATTAAACATGTATCTGTGGGTCCACACTATGTTCACTGACCTTTGAAATACTAAAAAGCCCTATCTTCAGAGGGTTATTCCGTGTTTGAGAGCATATGCACTGTGTCAGGTACACATATGCTTTTCTTCAACATTAGGTATGTGTGTCTTTTCTTACCAAACGCATAGCTACCCATTAAGGAAAATATCACTCTCCGTCAGTGCTTACATACAGAATTTGTATGCCTTTCCTAGACTATCTCATCTTAAGCACAGGATACAGCTGGATGGCTAAATGGTGAGTAACTGGTCCAGATAGGGACCTTTGTTACCCCCTCTGTTAACTTTTTTAAGTTGGTTCACTTATACTTCTAGAACTTAAAGCCATTTACTAGCATTAGATGCTAAAAGCGCTGTCCATATTAGTACATTTCTTCAGCAGAGAACATTTGGAGAGAGGTAAAATGAAAGAAAGAGTAACAAAATTAAAAAAGAAAGTAATAAGCCTGATAGGAGATGGGGTCAGAGAGGAAGAAAAGAGATAAAGAAGAAATAAGGGGAAAAAAAACAGATAAGGCAAAGAAAATATAGCCTACATCAAATAGGATAATTGCCCTGAAAAACAAAAGAAGAAGATCAGCCACCAGAACAGCCAGGTCAGGCATTAGGAGCAATGGGACAAGGTTCAATCACCTAATTTAAGGCAAGAAAATACATTAAAAGTTTGATTCTTAACTTTTACATTCATCCCCTACTTTTCACACTCCATGCTTCTTCCAACCCTTCCTACCCCTAATTTTTTTCTCCATGGTAGTCCTGCACTGCTATTCTTGAAATTAACCTCAGTTGCAGACACTAAGAAAGCTGCCACATCCAAATACCGGGCTGCTAGCCCTTTATATTCATCCTGTGCAAATGGGACAGGTCTTCATATGCTAGAATGAGGATAACTAATCTCACTGTGCCCCAAAAAGTAACTACTGCTGCAGAAGGGAAAATAATAGTTAGTTTATACCAACATGACAATCTTCCACAAAAGATACAAGTACAGAAAGAGATCCTGTAATATGAATCTGTGATATTCTAGGAAGACCACACACAAACTTATCTAGTGGAGAGTGGCTGCATCTATTGCCTAGAAGTACTTTCAACATTTATCATCCAATATCTGCTGTGCTTTTGAATCTAACTGTAGTAATGCTGCTAGCAATTCCTCTTTGGGCTAGGATATCAAGCTAGCTGAATAGGGAGGAGGGTCAGACCAGGACTGCTTGCTCAGGATGCAATCCTGAACTCTGAAAGAAACTCTGCAGTGAGCAAACTCATGCAGAAACACTTATCTCACACACCTGTTATGATTCAAACAATTTTTCTGTGTCTTATTCAGGGATGCTGAATCTTTTTGGAACAATACTATATAATGTATACATTTATCATTATTGGCTTTATACTATCCTCAGTGAAAAGATCAGTTTAAAGCAGGTTTTGTACTTAAAAACTATGATAATCTGTAAATTATGGTGTGAATTACCAAAATACACATTTTACTTTTCAGGCATTTGTCACATATTTACCTGAGTAACCCATAAGTCAATGTGTGTTATGTGTCCTCCCACACACACTCCCGATATCCACAGTAATGTGAGTTCATGACTATTTTTGAGAACCTGATTCTTTAGTACCTGCAGTAAAGACTCATTATTTAAGCTATAGATGTCATTGGCTCAAATTCCTGGTGTTGGCCAAGATGGCAGCCATCACACTGGCAAGTGTCCCACACTGGCATCTTTGAAATTTGAGAGTTATGCTTCATATTGGCGGGGAAGGAGGAGATTACTAAGCAGATGTGCTGGTGTAATGCAAGCATGTGTACCCTGCTGCTGAAGCAGCTCTTGGCTGTACCCAATTTCCAGAAGTACATGAGAGGTTATAGAATGTTTCAGGAAAAGAGTGCTGACACAGATTCCTTCATGAACATAACCTCTAGCTGACAGATTACATTGTCACTACTAAACATGGAGGATTGTTCTTAGTGTGCTTACTTTTTATTTTATTTTCTTTTATTTTCAAGAAAACAGGTATAAAATGTCACAAACAAAGAGTTTACTGACTCACATCACAGTCTCTAGTACTCTTCAGGTGGGTTGACATAGTCAGAAGCACCTTCAGCAGCACAGTTTTTCCCTCTAATTCCCAGGCAGGTGCAGTTCCCTTTCTCCCTGATTCTGGCAAGTCATACACTGAGGTACACCAAAGCAGTATAACCCCCCAGCCCAAGAAATTGATAAACAAAAACTATGTTTTAGTGGCAGGTAAGGTTGTGGCAGCACACATCCCATCCACCTAAAATCTTAAAGTATGGACACAGGAAGTTAAGGGGAAAGCCTTGTGCATTCCTTTTCACCTTCATTGCACACAACACCATTGATAATACACTCCAGTACTTCATACGGCTTTCACTTCCATCTCCAACAGATATCAAAAAGCAATACATACTCTAATTTAATCAAATTTGCAATCTAACACAAAACTTTAACATGACCACAGTGAGAATAACTTCCCAAATACATGGAATAGTTGACAGTCTGATGAGCTGATCTGAAATAAATGCATATGAGGTCACTGTTAAGATTTTGCATTCAAGTAAAGGAAAAACCAAGGGAACTTGACAAGAAAAGGTGACAAAAACCAAAATGTTGCATGCTTCATTGCAGTAAAATGGTGAATTCTGCAGCAAAAATGCCAAATTCTGCACCTGCAAAATCTCAGATAAAATGGATAGGAAAATTAATTTATCAGAGCTTTGTTGTAGGCTCTCTTCAGACTCAGACAGATGTGTCTGCATTGTTTATATTTGCTTCATATTTTCAAGGTTCTGTCCTCAACCATAACAGCTACTTTTTTTTTAAAGACACTATTCCTGTAGCCTAATTCTGCAACAAACGGTGACCTCTGCAGCCACAGAATACAGTGTGCCTTGGAGATTTTCACTCTCTCTGTGGGTCAAATCAACTCCTACACAGTAAATCCACACTAAGGACTGCAAACTTTACAAGGCTCCCCCTCAGAATTTCCCCAGTATTATTCCATCAAAACTAATAAATCCACTCTGAAATCTGCATATGTTGGGGATTCACAGAGTGTGAATAACTCTGCACTGGTTTTCTGTCCTTAGCAGCCCTCTCCCAGCTCCATGCCAGTCTGGTGGGACTATGTTTGCAGGATTTCCTCTCCTACTGGGGTCCTGAAATAACATTGGGAAGAAGGAAAATAGCATCTAAGTTAATGCTGCCTCACACAGCACTATTTTAAGCAGGGAATCTCCATGGGGTTGGTGGGAGTATGATGTCCCTGTTACAGCTGTTACTCCAGCCCTCCCAACTGTCTACCCATTCCCCTACATCCTTAATCACCTCATGGAATTTCGGTGATAAAAAGAAAAAAAAAAAAATTTACCACTGAATCACTATGCACAGTAAATACTACTCTCAGCAACAGCAAAACAAAACTAACTTAACATTTCTTATTGCACTATCACTGAAAGCTGCTATGTTTTGTGTCCAAAAACACCATGCTGTGCCTTGATCACTAATACTGCAAGAAAAGGTCTGGTTGTCTGGAATGTCCTGAACACCAAGAAGTTTGGAATATCCTTTGAAAACTGAATGACAACCTAAAAAAAGCATAACATACCTGACGTACAAAACTATTAGAGGTAGTGTCAGAAGATGTACTCCCATCTGATCCTTTAAATCGGTTTTTTCTTCTAGCCCCTTTTCCGTGAGACTGTAAAAAAACCAAAACAGTGTTAATTTACTTTACGCAGAACCCTACAGTACAAATGTTACTGATGTAACATGACATGTTCGACTGTTAGGGGCTTAACTGGGTAATCTTCCTCAAATTGGTGAGCACTTATGCAAGTAATTGATGGAACACCCGCATAAAAGTCACCAATATAATTTAGTATATAATATATTTGCACAATCAAGTCCTGAAAGATTCTCTCTCCTTTCAGGTTCAGTGAAGCAATTTTATAAACTAGTACAAAGTTATATTGTTTACACAAGTCAGAATGACTAAGAGGTAAGGTTTATTTTATAGTTACTTTAAATATACTTCCTAATCATAGAGATGCTGGAGAAGTCTTCAGTATGTCCTAATTATGAGCCAAATCAGCTGGGAGAAAGAATTTAAACAGAAAAATGTGAATGATAATTGGAAACTGTTTAAGAACTTTATACTAGCTGCTCCAAAATCCACAACCATACAACTGAGAAAGAAGGCAACACTGGTCAATAAACCAGCCTGACTTGGAGGGGAAGTGAAAGCAGCCATAAAAAATGAAAAAAAACCAACATAAAACTAATGGAAAAAAGGAGAAGCTGATAATAATGAACATAAATTAAAAGCTAGGAATTGAGAAAATTGATAATGGAAGCAAAAGGACACAAGGGAAATCTATGGCCAGCAGAGTTACAGATGATACAAATAAGGCTTTTTAAATATACCAGGAACAAAAGGAGTCCTAACAATGGTATTGGTTTATTACTAGTTGGATATGATAGAACTGTCAATAATAATACAAAAAAGGAAGACATATTCAATGAATATTTCTGTTCAGTAGCCACCTCCCTTTTGGTCACTGTACACAACACCGCTGTCCTGCCTGTCACTCAGGCCCATAACCTGTGCATCATCTTTGACTTCAACCTCTCTCTAGGTCCTCAGATCCAGGCTATGTCTAAATCTTTCAGATTCTTTCTACATAACATCACTAATATATATAACTTTTCCTATACATCCACACCGCTAAACTCTTGTCCAGGTTCTCATCATCTCACATCTTGATTACTACAACATCCTTTTCTCTGGCTTTGACAAATGCAATCTTGATTTGCTCGTATCCATTTAGAATGCAGCCACAAAGATTATTCATCTATCCTGTCACTTTGATCATTTCACCCCTCTCTTTGAATCCCTCCACTGGCTCCCTCTTTATCACATCAAATGTATGTTGCTTGTATTTCATGTTACTTCACTTTCAAGGCCCTTCACAGTCAATCCTCACCCTATGTATCATCTTTCATTCACTATCAAGATGTCGCCTCTTGCTTCCAATCAGCCAATAAAGCCAGCCTCCATCTCCTACTTGTTAAATTTTTAAACAAGCACCTCAGTTCTTTCTCCCATGCTACCTCTCACACCTGAGGGGAGCTCCCCGCAAACATCCAAAAAGCCACCTCATTATCCTTTTTATAATTCTTCTTTGCCATCATGCTTACAAAAATGTACCAACAGCCTCTGGTGTGCTGCTACCACTGTCTATCATGCTGACCAATACTGTCTCATTGTTTCCTTGTACTCCCCCATATATTTATCTGTATCTGGTTTGTTTCTTGTCTGATACTGTAAGCTCTGTGCAGAGTAAATAACAAAACAAAACAAAAAAGGAGGAACGATTTGGGCATGTGAGGAAACTCCAGGTTGAGAGTTATCCTTATTATAACTTATTATTGGGCCACATAATCCCCTCTTAAATTTTACTCTTGCTGTTAATCAGGTATATTCTGGTAGTCAGTCAATCATGAGTCAGTCTCCCAACAAAATAATCATGAAATTATTTTTAAAATTCACATGATTTTAAAGTCAATACATTTTGGGTTCTTTTTATTTGTTCTCTGGTGTTTGAGCCCTTAGGGTTTAAATTTTCAAGCTTTTCTCCCCAACTATGAGAGTGAGCAACTGGCTTTTTGTGTTTTTGTTTTTGGAGCTGAGATTCTCACATAATCATGACTCCGAGAGCTGTGGATTTAATTTTATGATAAAATTATGAGATTTGGGAACACTGATTCTGTCCTTTTATTATTTTTTGCCTCTTAGTGTGTATTTCTTCACAGCTATCCTGTACAAGTTCAAGCTTTTTATACGTATGAACAATTGTTTCTGGAATTACAATTTTGGAAGAACAGGAAATCGATTTTTCAATCACAATGTACATAATACTAGACAGCAAATTTCAGTATTAAAATTAGGTATTTCATCTACATTTTGCTTGTATTTCAGGAAGAAGGGTATAACAGTTGGCTATTACGGAATAATTACAAATAAGCTGAATTGTAGCAGGTAGCCATTGGCCTGAATAAATAGCAAGGTGGGCCAGCCTTTACTTGAACCCAATGCACAAAGGGACTAGATAACGTTTTGCCATACTTCTGAATGTTTCAGCATGTTCCCACTAGGACAGCCTGCTCCATCCATGAGCTGGCATACAGCAGGATTCATGCAGGGAACAGTCTCTGTAGTCTGGGTTTGTATGCTATATGTACAAAGGCAATGCTCCTCAATACTACCCCAAGAACATCTGCATATGGTCAGCAACAATCTGGCACAAAGTAATTGTATTTGTTTTGCAATTAGTAATTCTCCAATCCTGCAATCATTTAAGTATGGGAATAACTTCACTAATGGAAGTCATCTCATTGACTTCAATGGACTGCTGATGCCAGTAAAGTTATGCATGCGTGTAAGTGTTTATAGGATCAGGACCTTAGCTTGCTTTATTAGTTAGGTGTGTACAGTTCTTTCAAAATGTGCTGTGTTGCCACAGACAAAGAAACACAACACATACGTTTAAATTCTGTTGCTTCCTAAAATACCAGTCAGGTATTTCAGCTATGTAAGTTTTTTTTTAACAACAAAATTATTTTTGTGAAAATTGTTCACCTACCACAATCTTTAAGAAGAAAAGTGATGAAGACATGTTTTTCATTCTCACTTTTACCTAAAAATAAGTCACTTGCCCTTTATTTAAATCCATCTTATCTAATAAACAATGACAATCATACTATTCTTCTTAAACATGCATAGTGGTTCACTGAGTATGAACAGTTTCATATGTGAACAATTATTTCAAAATTATTAGGCGCTAAAGAGAGTTCATTTTTCCACAGTGAAACCCGATGATTTTAACTAGATCCAGCTATGTTCTATGTACAGAAAGCCTGCATCCACAATATTTAATTCTTCATGACATACATGGCATAAATAGAAGGCATGGCTGATCACCATAGGCAAAATGCTATGCTAAACTGCATCTGGAAAAGTGATTCTAATGGCATCATGTAACTCAACCCACACCCAGAAAACCAGTCAGCATGGACTGAAAATAAGGTGTAAAACTTTAACAGTGACAGTAATTAACCAGTGGAACCATTTACCAAAGGTTGTGGTGGATTCTCCATAATTGACAATTTTTAAATAAAGATTGGATGTCTTTCTAAAATATATGTTCTGGGAATTATTTGGGGGAAAGTTCTATGGCCTGTGTTATATAAGAGGTCAAACTAAATGATCACAATGGTCCCTTCTGGCCTTTGACTCTATGAATCTATGGTAAATCCTAAATGCATATCTATGAACATCAGCTACCATTAATTTATATTTTACACCAAGGCAGAAAAGAGTAGCACGTCTACTACTCTCAGTGGTAGATGACCCCCAACCTATAATGGAGAATACAGTGCTAGCCATTAAGACTGATATTAAAGAGTTAGAGGCAAATCTAAAATTATAAAACAGTCAAAAGTTTGTCTCATTCAAATGCTTAAAGAAAGATGCAGAGGATTCAGCCAGCAGAGTCATTAAAGTGGAGTCAGGTCTCAATACAAAAATGATAAGATGGAGAGAATGAAACAGAAAGAAAACAAAAATCAAGAGCTGGAATGAAGATTAGATGACCTATGGATCCAGGAATGAAGGACTAACATAAGGAACAAATGAGTACCTAAAGTAATAGAGAAGTGTAATTCTAAAAGACCTGTAGAATTTCTGAATAAAGAATTTCTTCAGTGAAAAGAGAATGTTCATATTCTAACAGACAGAGCACACCAACTGCTCTTTCCTCCCCCAGCAGCAGGATTCAAGACCAAGAAACTTAAAAGTGCATATACACTAGATGACAAAGAACAGAATCTAAGGAAAATTCAGGACATGCTGACCCAATTCTACCACTCAGTTCAAGAACAATCCCTTGCCACTGTAATCATCCCAACCAAACGAGGTTGTTCAGTGCTGTGGTATATCAAACCGCCTGTGATATTCAATAGTGTGTTATCCATAGCATGATTCAGAGGCAAGCACTTCAAGCACCTCAGTCAGTATGCTTTAATTGACTCTAGCACCTGGTGAGTCCCAATAAGCACTCAGACACACTGCTTAGACAAAAACAATTGTTTAGCAGAGCAGGCAGAAAAGAAGGTCACAAGTATCTCAGATACAATAGCTTAAACTATAACAAAGGATAAACATAATTCCTCCTTAACCCACAGGGTTAGAGGGCTAGGGCTACTCAGGCACAGTACCTGGAATGCCCCCAAATAAGTGCACCTGGGAATCAGCCAGTAGTTCCCAACATGCCAGTGTTCAATTCCATAGTGATATCTTATTGGGAGCTCCTCCATGCAGTCGTCCAGTTGCTCTGCAGACTGCTTTCACTGTAGTCTCTGTTATGTGCAAACTTCCTGCCCTTTTACAAGTACTTTGCAGGGATACTGCTTCAGTATCCAAGCCCCTCTTTATTCAGAAACCTGGTGCAGGGTCAAGTCTTTGCTCCTCCCCCACAGGCCTTGTGTCAGCCTGCAATATGCTGTTGCCGCTATTGCTGCTAACAACAGCCTCTCCCTCATGGGGTTCTCTGCTTTTCATCAATCTCCCAAATCTCATGCTGCCTCTCCTCTACTACCAGATCTCCAGAAGGCCAGCTCCCTTCCCATGACAGACACTTTCAAAGAGTTTATGCCACCCTCACCCTATTAGCCAGGAGCAGGGACTGGGTCTGCTCTCCTCACTCAGACCAACTGTCCCCCTAACTGCCAAGGAATCTTCTACTTCCTGTTGACCTACTACATTCTAGAGGTGACAATGGGACCTACTGAGTCTGCCGCTCATCAGATTCATCACACCATAGATTAAGACCTCTCTGCCTTCAATCTGAGGGAAAGGAGCATGTAACAGAAGGACTGGGTCTTGAGGCACATGTGCCCCTCCCAGCATGCCTCTTATAGCCCCTGGGCCCTTTAAGACTGGAAGCCGTTGCCCAACCGGAATTTTTATACAAGGCTTCCTGACTCAAAGAAGAAAACAGAAATGAGGGACCAGGAGCCTGGAAAAACCTGTGGGGGTGCGTATCTCTGCATCTGTTAGATGAAAGGCCTGAGAGACAGACACCAGGAGGGAGCTAGAGCAAACTATGGCGAAGCCTCAGCTGAGGAGGACTGTGGAGCCCTGAAGACAAAGTCTAAGAAGACAAGACCCAAAGGGATAGTGACACTGCTTTGTGTTGTTTTGAATCTTGTCTATATTGATGCAGAAAAGCCTTGAGCAAAGGAACTGGAATGGTGCAGTTGTCTGGAGTATGATTCTGCCTTCTCCAGCTGTGCACCAATTTACAGCCAGGTCATGGAAGCTCTTAGGAATATAGGGGTGAAATATTGCTAGAACTTTCCATTCAAAATGGCTTGCAATTGTATAAACCAGGAATATGACCTCTAGAAGGCAGTGAATAGACATTAAAGGAAGTAGGAACTGAAATTACCAGAGAGCTTCAGATGGACCCAAGAGTGGGGAAATATCTAAAGAGCAAGGGCAACAATTGATGGCATACTGTACACAACCAAGAAACAAATGCCTGCAGTAGAGACAGGTAACTCAAAACCCAACTACTGCTGACACAGAGCCAGGTGATGCAGGTTGAACCCCTCGACAGTTTGGGAAAGAATCAAAGAGAAATAATTCTTGCAATCTGCACTGGTTTATATTCAAGGCTACTAACATTTTTTCTACCATAAAAGAGTGCAACACTGGAAGGAGGTTACCACCTCCAGCCTTCACGGTGGAAAACACTGCCTCATGCTAGTGACCATGCTGGAAGCCTACAAAGGGCAATTTGGTCTCAACTCCTCTTAATTATAATCTACTCTATTCGAGCATTTGCCATGTTGGTGCTGGCAGCTGAAGAATACTGATAGATGAGAATAAAACCTTCAATAGTTCCATAGTAAATAGTTACAGAATTATTGTTGGTATTTACTTAAATGAAGAGTAACAGGATCTCTTTGGCTATTAATTATAAAGTTATTTTGTGAGTTAATATTAACAAATTAAGGCTTTGCAAGAGAAGAATATATTTAGAGAACAGGTGAAATGGGGTATATATGTACAGAGTAAGTTGGCTAAGATGTATCTGATCAGTTGATGAATCTGCTGCTGCTCTTCTGGCTCTTCACTGGAGGGTGATATGTCAATGGAGAGGGGAAGATTCCATGGTAGAAGGAATGATGGGAGGACAGCAATGAGGGCAGCTGGTTCCTGGTGACTGCTCACGTGACTAAACTGGGGTTTTAGCCCATGTGTGCCAATGGATCTCTCTTGCTTTAAGAACAACAGGATCTAATATTTGTAGATAATATTCACATAGTGCAAAAACAAATACATTACACAATACCTCACTCCATGACATCAGTTTCTCTCCAACAATGGAAACTGACCTATTTCAAGGACCTGAAATCACATGCGCTCAGCCCAGCGGCAACTATACACATTCACACAGACCCAGTATTCCTATATTAGAGGATAGCCTGCATATACACATTAGAAACAAAAGCAAGAACTCCTGAAATGTGGAAGATAGAAGCCCTTTGAATAGAAAGAAGGGAGTATCTATTGCCACAAGACAGCCATCACAATAAGACTAGAAGTTTGAGGCTCTGTAAAAAGATATAACAGAGATTAAGAAAAAAGGAAAAAAAGGAAGAGGGAACTTGTTTTCTTTTACAATTTGTCAAGCCATTAGGAAATTAATTGACAGATAATGCAGAAGAAGGTAAAGAAAGGGCAAGATGAGAGGGGAATAATTATGGGAGAACAGAGGAAGAACTCATCGCAGACAAGATATTTCCCCACTTCGCGGGTTATTTCATAATTGCCCATTACAGGATTTCTAAAGTCATAATTCCTAGGAATAACACTCCTGAAAGTACTTCAAGGAGTGATGAGTGATGTTGCTGCACAAAACTTGAATGGTTCTAACATCACTACGGGGAATACTATCTTGGGATGGAATACTTCTAGTAGTATCACATAACATAATAGCCCCAGGTACCTTAAACATGTGGGTGAATTTGGCATTACTAGAGATATGTAGGTACTGTAGGTGATGGATCACATACCCTACAATCATTTTTCAGAAATAATGAAACAAAAGGATAATGGTCTCTCAGTGCAATAAAACACTAAGGAATTAATTGAATATTAATATTCAGGCAAAAGGGTCTTCTACTCTAAATAATATTATTTCTTTGATACAAAAGGATTACATATGACTAGGATACCTGTGTCTAAAGGCAATAAGATTGTTGTTTTGTCTGATGGACTTTGGTACAGAGAATTGAAATTTGCTCACTGCAATTACTGAAAAGCTTCATTATCTTTACTGAAAAAAAACACCATTTGTGCTCTAGCCATTCAAAAACAGATTACAAAAAGCAGAATACAAGTACTGTACCTGAGATACAAATAATGCAGGATGTTGTTCGTGAACTAGCCATTCACCTTTAAAGCCTTTAAAGAGAGATTCTTTTTTGCCTAGTTAAGAACACATATAATAATGAATTTTGTGATCATTAGTGGACATTTGTCCACATCAGAAAACCACCACAGAATTTGATATAGGTGTCAGTTTCTGCTCAGGATAGGGCAGAGACCAGAAAAACAGAAGTATTTGTAGGTCATGAATTAGGTACCAGGGCACCACGGTATGGGAAGGCTTGCAAAGCATGCGCCCACGGTGCTATATTTCTGACTGTAGTTTTATAAGCAAAAAGGGGGAAAAAACCTACACTTTCTCTCTCTCTCTTTTTAAACATAAACTGGTTTCTCAATAGCTGAACGTTATTCATTTTTAATGATCTTCAGTAAAGGTCAATTTAATTTGACAGGCTGACACAATTTTCATGTGACAACGGTTCTATTCCAACATTTTTGTGATACCAGTGGACCTAAAATAAAGGATCAGAAATGGCTTTGACAACAACAAAAAGATATAATCCCAAAGAGAAAATACCTTTCATTCTTAACGAGAACCAGAGTGTTCATTATTTCAAATGCACACAATAAGATATGAACACACACTTATTGGGTTTTAAAATAGTACCATAAATCTATGCAGACCAGTAATGTAAAGCTAAGAGAGATATTATACAATATTAACATACTAACCCAAAGCTTGCTCTCAAAATGCAAGATCTTCAATAGGTGTGTTAATCTCCATTTCTCTATCTCAAAGATGCACACACGCCTACTTGCATTCAATATATATTATACTTTTACAGCATCCTTGGGGAGAAAACGGTACTCCCAGCTTCCTAATTTTATTGTAGAAGCTAGAATTTGTAAGGAGATGAACACCTTTATTCCAGCTGAAGTCCTTACTCCTGCTGCTTTATATGACATAAATTCTATCTTCCCCTATAAAGCAGGGTTCCTAATGTATGAATACATATTGGATGTGAGGGGGAGACGGGCTGTAGCATTGTATGGTAAGCAACATGTAAATCAAACCAGATACAACAGGTTGTTAGAGCTGGTGAAACAACCGTTTGCTTTAGGAAGGCATTGAACAATACAGTCATAAGAATGTGTTCTTACATACATCTACATTCTTTTTGATAATGAAAAAGTTTACAACATATCTACAGCACCGAATACTTCTTTGCATGAATATATTTTAATTAAATAGCATTTTAAGGGGAAAACGGATCTCGAATCGCTTCTAAGAACTATCAAACTACCCTTGTAGATGGGAATTGAAGTTGGAGGGTAAGGAGTTCGGGAAATCCTGCTGTTCCTTTCCTCATCTCGTTGAGGCTCAGAAGGGTGGGACCTCCTATGGCTCGTTTTAAAGCATTTCTTCGCAGCTAAGAGTCGTTTTGACGGTGAGGGATGGATGTTCCAGCCCAGACAGACACTCTCCCGAGCTAGGGGATCGGATTAGATTTGCACATCTGTCCCTACAGGGAGGGGGGAGTGAGACCCCCCAGAGCTGCCCTCCCGCCCGCCCCTTACCACCGCAAGGTCCTGATGGGGGGAGAAAGACGGAAGCCAGAGACTAGCTGAAGGGAGCCGGCAAACACCAGCGGCACAGCCAGGGACCCCGGGCCCGGGGAACCCCCCTCACCACCACCCCACCGGGCAGGTACCTGCGCTGCTGTCGCGGCGGGTGGGGGATTGTCCAGCAGCTCCATCTGCAGCTCCTGCGCCGCCGCCGCCGCCGCCGGAGTGGGAGGCGATTTGGACATGTCGCTTTGGACCATTGGAGAAAAGTAGCAGCCGGCTTCGCCCCGAGCCAGCCCGGCCGTGAATCAGCGCAGCCTGGAGCCCCGCGCGCCGGCGCCCTGCCCGGGGAGCGGCGACGGGCTGGGCTGGGCTCCCTCAGCGCCTCCCACGGCCGGCTGGGGCAGGAAGAGGCGGCGGCCGCTGGGAGGGAGAGGGGAGGCTCCGCTCGCTTCGCCCGAGCTGCTGCTGCCGCCTCTGCCGGAGGAGACTGGAGCGCGGGGAGCGGCGGGTGCCGCCGCCGCCGCCGCCAGGCTGAGGGGGTGGAGAGGGGGAGGCGCCGCGCCGGGAAGAGGGAGAGCGCGAGGCTGAGCGCGGCAGGGACCGTAAGTACCGTCGCCCCCCGACGCGGGGTCCCCGGCCAGGGGCGAGCCGCGCCGCTGTAGTGCCCTGCCCTGCCCTTCTCCAGCCGGCGCCGGCGAAGTTTCGCCTGACGGGCTGGGCGGGGGGTGAACCCACAGGGCGACGAGGCAGGTCGGTGAGGGCTGCACCCAGCCCCGTCCCCGCCGCACGCAGCCACGTCCTTCATCTCCCGTCCAAGAGCCAGAGGCTTTCCCGAGTGGCTGCAAAACCGGGGCAAAAACTGGACTGCGCCTGCAGGACCGATCCAGCACCTCAGCGCGACGTGGGCTTCCTTGTATGGGCATGGCTCTTGTTTGTGAAATGCAGCCCCCCTGCGGAAGACACGGACCCTGCCAGGACTGGTCCGACGTGTTTGATTTGGACAAAAGAAACAAAAAATGGACGCAATTAAAGAACTTCCCTATGTTTCTGCCCTCTGCAAGTGAGAGCACGGCCGGGGCTGCCAGATCACCGTCTAAGCGCCACTGCACCCACAGGGCGAATTTTCTTTTGTGCAAACCCTCCTGGGTCTCAGCTTTTAAAACAGGGCCCTTGCTGCCTTCCTGTGCTGAAGTGACCCAAGTATTCCCCCTCAACTACTGCACATTATTCACACACACTATTTCATCTTGAAGACGAATGACCAAATTACCTTTTTTAATTTTTTGTATATACAGGCAGCTAGGGAATGCATAGTATGTCTTTCTCCCTCTCCCCACCCATTCGTTTTATTTATGCATCTATAAGCTGACCTTGATGATGCAGGACCATTGCTGGCATAGTCCATCTCTAGCAAGCTATACAGTTGAAAGTAGGGCAAAGGAAGATCAGGGAGTAGTTGCTGTTTCTAGGTGATGTAAACTACAGAAGATACTCCTTCCCCACTGTGATATTGGATTGTATGAGGAAACTAGCATCAGACACCTCTACATTAGAAAATTTTTGCCACTAGAACTTTTGCCAGCGTGCAGCCACCATCATTGCTATGTTGCTAAAGAATGTGCATGCCTGGCTGCTTTTGTGGGTGCTGTGCATCCTCACTGGGAGAGGTTGTGTCCACATGTCACAGTTCAGAGCAACTGCACCTGTATTCCCCCTCCTTGGCCCACCAGCTAGGCTTCCAGCTCCGGTACCTCTCTTGGGAAGAGACCTGTATCTATCTCCCTCCTGAGCAGGGGTGTTTCCAGGTCACACAGTTCCTACATTGCCTTTATTGTGATATTCCCACCAATCCAGACTACCTAAACAGGACAGGATCTGTGCTTCATTTTTTTGCTGAAGTGAAGGCTCATGAACAGTGTAATTGCCAGCAATTACGACTTACTACACAGCCCTTTATAAGAGAGCACATGTATTCTTAAAGTGAAAGCATTATACAGGAAACTTTAAAAACAATAAATAAATCTACATCATATTAATAAGCTTACCAAAGATCACCCCCCACAACTCCAGCAAGGGCTCTGCTTTGGTAGGAGTCAGTCCTTCAAACTCTGCCAAGGGGGTTTTCTGTGGTTACAAGTTCATAACAGCCTCAACTCAGAACAAGCACAGCCAGGAATAGTTCAGTCTTTCCTTTATACATATTGGCCTTTTGATCTTCAGACTCTAGGAATAGTTAATCAGCAGATAATGGTCTTCTCCTCAGTGTATAGCTTCAAAAGGCTGGGTTTTTCTATAAGCCAAGGTGGGAATTTGCATTCAGCTCCCCCTATAAATTCCCCAGATGAACACTCAAATACTGTTTGTCCCAAAAGTCCATTCTTGTTTGGCACTTTGTTCAGTATAGTCTTTGAAATTCATAACACTTCCCAGGATTCACATCCTAACCACCCCCTAGAGAAATACATGCAATCCTGGCCCACAATAATACATGACCTTTGCATTTAATACAATAGCCCACAAAGATACTTAAACTTAATTCAATAAGGTTTTTCACTTTTAGGAAATTGCCATATCTGTCACACGGCAGAAGACATGGTACAATGTGACTAAGCATCCCCATGTCCACTAAGGCACAGTCACGCTCAATGCCTTATGGGACCTTTTTGCAGTGCATTGTGAGATATCAGCACTGCACTCAGGGAATTATGAAAGACCACAATTCCCTGTCCTCCATCCCATAATTTTTGTGTTTTTAAAAAAGTTCTCACAATTTTCATGTCATTTTCTCTCTTTGCCATCTCACCAGTGGAAATATGGATGCTGCACAAATCAGAAGATGGGAATAGGAAAAAGATTTGGAGTGGGACAACCTATACAGCAATACCAAATATGAGCATATCAAGATGAATCAGATTTCTCATTATAGTGGTGCTGGAATCACCAAGATTAATAAATTTATTGGTGATTTCAATTACTATGATGCGTCTTGTGGGCTGACTCAGAATTTTTATGTCTGCCATGACAATGGTTGATGCCTGCAACCCTCTGGGGTAATGCATTCATAAGGCTGGGCATACTCTGGGTCCAGCTTTGGGACATTAGTTAGATTAGAGGGATAGAAATGTCTGCTGTCACGTACAAACCATTGTCTCCTTTGGTTTGAGGTTCAGGGTATACCTATCCTGCCTGGGTGATTGATCTTTTTTGATGGAACTAGCGAGCTTCCAGACAGACAACACAATGATTAAGATGTCAATGGCTCAGGAAGAATTGCAAAAGTGTGCGGTTGGGTGAGTGGTCAAGATTGGCCCACCCTCCCTTCAGTTATTATGGAGGGCCAGCTAGGCCAAATTTGAGTCAGTGCCATTGTGATGTGGTGCGTGGGAGTGCAAGGTCACTCAAAAGTGGCCTGGCTGCCCTACTTCTATGATGATGGGGCAACTGAGCCAAGGGAAGGGGCTCTGCCATTATGCTGCCAAGCTTTTGTCAGGGGCCATGGTAGGGCCTGGACCCCTCATTGTGCCCCTGCTGAGTTCAGGTTCTCAGAAGAAGGGGTTGTAATGGAATGCTAAACTGTAGTATATGGTTCAGCCACTAGGTGACACTGCGTGTAAAATACTTTATTTAAAGGAACCTCAGCCATACCTGCAGAGCATTCATAGATTTTATGATGAACACATCTGGTGTGTATAAGCAAGCTCTGTGACCAGTACATATCTGGTGCAGAAGTACATGACATGATGTCAGAAGTAAACAAAAAACAGAAACAGAAGGAAAACAGCAACAAAGTTTGCAAGATCTCAGCAACATGCCACTCTTCAATGCACCATAGAACTGTAGCTTTGACAAACTTTCACAATGGACAGACTGGAATCAGTATTATGCAAGTTTTTGAATAGCAAACAAACTCCACAGAGAAACTGGAGATATACAGATGGCAGAGAATATCTTTAAATCTTTTAACCTTATTGAAGACAGTCACAAAGATGACCATGAAAGGGTTCTGACTATGTTTGATGCATACTTTATACCTCAGAGAAATGTGGTTTATGAAAGAGCATGTTTCTACCAGAGAATTCAACAACCAGGGTGTAGCCTGGAAGTGTGGCCTCCTTTGGAGAATGACAGTGAGGGAGCGCCAAACCCACTCTGGGAGGCGGAGCCTGGGAGTACAACCCCACCTGACCGGAAGCAGAAAGGTAGGGCAGGAAGTATAAAAGGCAGGCCTTCCTGCTCAGTAAGGGGAAGGTAGCTGTGGGAGAAGGACATCTCTTCCTTGGGGCCGGACCATTACCTGGAGGAGAGGCTGCTGGAGCTGCCAACGGCCTGGGGCCCTGAGGACCTGAAGGAGCTACTTGCGCCCAGTGAGCCAAAGGAGACCCCTGTATCTTGTGACCTGGAGGAGCTACCCGAGCTGCCAGCCCCCTGTGAGCCAGAGGAGACCCCAGGACCCTGCGACCTAGAGGACCTGCCCTCCACGGATGGCCCTGAAGAGTTCCTGGACCTGCCATCGAGTGACGAGGCCAAAGGATTCTGGAACTTCCCTCGGGCAGAGTATCCCGAGGAAATGGGGAGCAACTTGAGGGACCAGGTACGCTAGGGAAAGGGGAGGAAGGAGGGAACCCTGAGGAGCCAGATACCCATCTGGCTGTGTTATGGCCTGTAGCCGAGTCAGCGCATTTCAGCAGGAGCCCTGCTGACCCAGTGAGTGGACAGCCCTGGGCTGGGATGCAGTGGAGTCAGGTGGGCCTGCATCTCCCTCCCGCCTTCCTACTCTGACCTAGCGGTCATCACCTGCTAAGGGCCAGAGACTCTTTCCCCTCTGCCTGCCCCACCCTGCCTAAGGGCTGGGGCCTTGAACTGTGTGCTCGCCCTACAGAGGGCTAGAGACTGTTCCTGTTTGGCCTTGGGCCGGGGCCTTGAACTGCTTGCTCATCCTTCTAAGGGCTGGAGACTGTGCCCCTTCTGTTAGAACTCTCCACAGGGTGGAGGCGCCAGGAGGTGTGGCCTCCCTTGGAGATTGACGGCAAGGGAAGGCCGCCGGCCCTGCCCACATCAGGGGACCTTTACACAGGGGAAACTGTTGAATGTTTTATAAAAGCTCTGCATACAATGGCTGAAAACTCTGATTTTGGGAATGCAAAACATGACAGTATCAGAGACAGACTGATTATTGGGTTAACAGAAACTTTCACAGCAGTCACAACTGAAGATCAATTTAACCCCAGCTACAGCTATATAGAGAGCAAAGCAATCTGAATTGATGAGACAGCAAAACCTAGAGCAACTTGACAGACTTGAAAAACCTGCAACTAGCTTAGAAACAGTAAACAGACCCTTGAGTGTTAAGACATCATAAAACCCTTGAGGCAAGGAGAAAGGACTCTCAGACTGAGAGGGACAAATTCCAGCCTAGATGCACAAGGTGTGGAAAAAGTCATATCCCAAGAGATGATACACATTCAGTGTAATAAATGCATGAAATGTGGACATTTTTCAGCTGTTTGCCACACTGAAGCAGTCAGGGAGTTGACTGATTTTACTGACAATAAAAGTAATTGTTTTTGGTATCTATCACATGTGAGGCCACAGAGACAGCTTGGAAAGTGAAACTGAATATTCAAGGCAAGACAACTGACTCGGGAGCTGTCACTGCAGTCTTCTCAAAAGGGACTAACAATCACCTTCAGCCCCCCCATCCTCTCCTGGGTAGAAGTCACCTGACACAGTTCTGCTTATTCCTGCAGGTATTTTGAACTGCATGGGCCAGTTCACCAAACAGAAGCAACTTATAAAGACAAAAACTATGCATTCAGAGTGCATATGATCACAGGATCAAAGACCAACAACCTTCTCAGCTGTGGTGGGATAGTCATGATAGGCCTAATGAGAAAGATGGAAGAACTCTATGGAGTATTTGATGGTACTGGACTCTTAAAAGGAGATCCAGTACAAATCAACTTGCACAAACACCCCTATTAGAGACCTTGGAAGAGTTTTATGAAAATTCAGAGGACATCATTACCTGGTCAGAGTGGACTATTTTCCCCGGTATATAGAAATAATGTACTTGGAAGACATAACATGTGGAATGTTATTGAGAAACTGAAGTGCACTTTTGCTCACTTGGGTGTTCCACAAAAACTAGTGACAGACAATAGACCACAATTCACTGAGGTAGGATTTAAGTCATTCTGAACAAAATATGATCAAAATTGTATTACTACCACACTAGCCACAAGTGAATGGAGAGGCTGAGAGAGTAGCACAGACAGCCAAGAAAATCCTACAGCAGGAAGATCCATTTCTTGCTCTTCTGAGTTACAGATCCGCACCAATAGTGGCTACTGGATATAGTCCAGCACAACTCCTGATGGGAAGACAACTCAGAACTGCTGTTCCAATTTTGGAAAAGAATCTATTTGCAACGTCTCCGGATATAAAAAGAGTAACTGAACTGGATAAAAGGACAAAGAGCACATGAACGCTTTTATAGCAGATAACACTCAGAGCACTGCTGGCTCTAGAACCTGTTGACCATGTTCGTATCAAACTGGATGGAGAAAAAGGATGGACAAATCCAGCTCTGCTAAAGAAAAAGAATACAGCACCCAGATCATATGTGATTGAGACTGACAATGTAGAGTTCAAAAGAAACCAATGACAACTACAACATGTTCTTCAGATAGAACAATCAACAGAGCAAACTCTACTGATGGCAGATGTAGAACACAAGAAGATGATGACTCAAGGATTCGAAACTGACCACATCCAGTCGTTGCAACTAATGGACAGCCAGATGACCAAGTTGTTACACGTTTGGGTCATGTAACTAGAAAACCAGTACAATTTAGAGACAGTTAATAGACTGATATGTACTGCATTTCAAAGACCATGTGATAGTATAAATATTGTAAATGGTAGGAATGAAGAACTTAAAGGGGGAGATGTAATGGCGTGCTAAACTGAATGATAGTGTTCAGTCACTGGATGACATTGCGTGTAGAATACCTTATTTAAATGCATGCTAGCCATACCTTGCAGAGTATTAAAGGATCTTATGATGAACATGTCTAGTGTGAATAAGCAAGCTATGTGATCAGTCATATTTGGTACAAAAGTACATGACAGGGGACATTGTCCCTCTGCATAAAAAGTGAGGAGCAATGGCCCTTTGTCCTCCAATCTCTGGTATTCAAGAAGGTTGTTGCTTTAAACTGCCCACTCAAAAGATTCTACTACACAATAATGTATTTCATTTTAGACAATGAAAAGCACCACACAAACTCTGAGCACCCTAAAACTTCTTTAAATTTAGATACAATAACCAACCAGCAGGTCGAAAAAATCATAAAAAAATCAACTTAGCCAACAAATCAAAGCAACAGAAAAAGCCCTTTTACCTTCCAAGAATATACCTTCAACTTTTCCTCAACCCTATCATACAATTAACAGTCTTGTCCCCTCCATTATTCATACTGTGGCTCTTTAAACACCCTTTCTGTTGGCTTGCTCCTTATAGGTTCCTCCATGGTTCAATGCTAGTAGGGAAGTGTCTTGCTTGGTCCAGCTGTGTTTGTGGCATACCGATTTAAGACTCTGTTGCTCTTGCTTTATCTATGCAGAAAGTGGAGATAAGTCTTTGTCTCTATCTTTTCACCTACACAGTGAAACTGTTCTGAATGATTGGGAGCTTGGTGAATCCTTACTGCATCTGTCACACTGGAGATAGATTTTTTTTTTGAATTGTGAAGAATTTTCAGGTTACTCTGTAGAAAAAAAGTAGTAGGAGCTGTACCGAGTTGTTTATGGCGGTGGAAACAGAACCGTGGTCTTGATGGGAAAAACACTGTCTTTCTATTTCATCAAGTATTGTTCAATGAGGAAGTGAAGAGGTAGAGGTGGCTTAAACCTACAATCTGTGAGGAAGTGTAACCACCATTTGTAATACAAGTGCATGACTTAGGTATGTTAGATCCTGGACTGCTTCTTGATGCTTTGGTAGTGGGTGTGCTCAAAAGTATTTATTTAACTATATGCTTGGTGAGAAGAATGCATCCTTCTCTCCCGTGCAAACCTTGCCACAATTATCTATTCATTTGTCACTTCCTGATTAGATTTCTGTAACAAAGTTACTGCTTGAGACCATTGTGAAAATGAAGCTAGAACACTTAGTAGAGTATGGTAGAATTTCATAGCAGAAGCACATTACACCAGTCTAAGATCTACACCGCCTGCCATAGATTTTTTTTTCAGTTGCATACAAGATTTCCCCAATAAAGCCTTCATAGGTTTTGGACTTGATTAGCTGAGAAATAGCCTCTCTCCCTGTACCATAATACTCTCATGGAAATAAACAGAGGTGCTTGAGCTAAATCATTTTCACTATGAACTGGAGGGACCTCCTGGCAGGACATTCTCCATGAGGGGTTCTTGATGCTGGAATGCAGTCTCCCCGTTGAAAGAAAGATTCTTGGAAGAATGATGAAATGGGGAAGTTGACTTACTCTGAGTGAATAATGCATGAGTAATTCATTTCCCCTCCCCCCTCTTTTTTGTGCATTAACTGTCCAGGAACAGAATGCTATAAACTTAAAATTTATTTTTCAGAATGATTCAGCAGAAAAGTTCTGGTTATTTTTAGCTTGTAGCTCATTTGCTGGTAGTTCATTGCAGATATTTTATATCTGAAATGTTAGCTGTTTCATTGGACAAACTGGTCACATTTTATGCTTTGAATGGATTAACGTAATTTTCAAAATCAGATTCCCATACAAACACTTATAGATTATGGATTTGAAATATGGCCCTAGGACCATTTTTTATGGTGCTGAAGGGGGGAAAATGGACAGGCATGTAAAAGTAATTAAAACCCCCTTTACCACTCACTAAACTTCAGCCATTTTTGAGTTGTCTATCCATGCTAAAATGGGTGCTTTCACTATTGAAGATATTTCAGACATATTGATTATCTTGGATCACTTAAATAGTTTCTTTTTAAAAATTCAAACTTGCCATGGGCTTAGGGCTGAGCCAGCAAGTGCACACAATGCAACTCCCAACCTTGATAGAAGGTCTAAGTGGGAACTATTGCTGGAAAAAGTGCTAAATCTTCATAAACTTAATTCTAAATCATACTACTTCAAACAGGTAGAAGGCATTAACTGTTAGTCAAATGCTGTGGTGTTTTGTTTTGGTTGGTTTTTTTTTTTTTTTTTTAATACAGAGCAAAATTCATTTTAAGTGCATATATATATCTGGAGCATCACACATTAAGACTCAGTAAAAGCTGATTTAGTCAGGCAAATTAGACTGCACTAACCTTCACTGTGGTAGCCAACCCCTATTTCTCCTCCTCCTCCCTGCACTCATCCATCCCAGGCTTGTCATTCTGCTTGATTAAATCTCTCAGCCAAGTTTATCTGAAAGATCAACATTCACTTCAAACTCCTTGCATTTCAGGACTTTATCCCTTTACTCGTAAGATTGCATTTTACTGTTCCCCTGTGGAGCCATTTTTCAAACTGTGAATGGTCTGTAGAAAACACAAGACCTCAGAAGAAGAGTGAAGATGTCAGGGGTACTCCTCCCTGTCCGTCTGGGAGGGAAACCATGCCCCATCATTGTTGCATCTAAAGAGACAGGCTCAAAAATGCAGAATTAGATGTCTTGAGGCCCTATCTCTCAGGCAGGGTAGGGCAAGAAGCAGTCTATCACTCTTGACCCTCAGGCAAGGCTAGGCAGGGCTGGCAAACGATCTATGGGCTTTGACCCTCAGGCAGGGCAGGGCAACTAAGTAGTCTATGGTCCCAGGCTCTTAGGCAGGGCAAAGTGAGGATGGAAACTGGTCCCATCAAACACACTAATATATGCAGCTGGCCGTAGACCACATTTGTTAGCATTGATCCTCTAGTCAGTCACAACATATTTTCTTTTGACTAACCTTTAATACTGAATTCTACTGATAGTACGATATATTTATAAATAGCAATAGCTCTGAGAATGCACAGGTTATATAAATACAAGATCCACTATACATGGAGTTAGTCCAGACAGTTGTATACAGATAAATATTTCCATACCATGGTATATGATAGGTGTCATGAAGTGGTACTGTTACAAAGTCTTCCAAGTCCTATTTATAGCATGAAAGCAAATGCTTAGTCTTAAGAAGACATGCAGTGTTAGTTTTGGTTATACAAGCTTCTGTGTAAAGGGAGTTGTGTGAAGGCTTTCTGCTTTGTTCTGTGATTGGAGTTAATTGTTCCCTGGCAACCAGGCATGATGGGCAGAGATTCCTGAATGAAGAGACTGCCTACATGCTGTTTGTGACTACGTCTATTACAGGATAAGGCTGTGCGTATAAATAAACCAAGGTTCACTTATACATAAACTATGCACTATTGATTTTTCCTTGCTGAGAAGCCAACCTGCCAGATCCAGACACCTGCTACTGCTCAGCAGAGTGGCATCCCTATTACATTCAATACATTATCTAATATTTATAATGGACAAACATTGGGTATTCATATAGGGACATTTCTAATCCTGTGAAGACAAAAACAGAAGAGAACACTTTTGAGATTTGGTTTCTTTCAAACTATAGTTCAGGGACTATATAAAATTACTTTTACTTCTTCTAAAAAATGTACGAGAAATTTGATGTTCATGAAAGTGAGGGACTGGAAGTACTGGCTTTGTAGCAGTGTACGCCTCTATGTATGTCTACACTGCAATGTAAGCCCAGGCTCAAGGCAAACCCCGCTTGCATCTACACTGCAGTTGCACTAATCCAGGGCTTGAACTCAGAGTCCCAGTATCCTGAAAGGCTGGAGTGTCCAAGCTTGAGTCAAGCTGGGACCTGGGTTCTAGCACTATTGTTTTGCAGTGTAGACGTGGCGCCAGCTTGACTTGGATCCCAGGAGTCATCCAGATATATCCCACAGTTCCCTGGGGTGACTTCCTTAGTCCTCTCTAAGTCAACAATCTTCTGTGCACTCTATTAAAAATGAAAGCCATATCCCTTTGCGAACGGCAACAACTCAGGTCAGTGTTAACCCATTCTCTTCTGATAAGTGATCTGCAAACACACTGTTAGCCTCCAGCATCTGCAATGAAGACCAAACCCATCAAGCCTTATGCAAAGAGTTGCTTCCTGATGACTCGAGCACAGCCAGATTTTGGTGAATCTTTGGTGTGAGGCCAGTAAAACGGTGGACTTCAGCAAACGCATAAGGAATGACCATGCATACTAGCTATATGCCCCTGCCTTCTCATGGCAATTCATTTTGAAATATTTATGAAACAGAATAAAGGTTTTAATTTTAAACTTACCATTGCTTCTGCAGTTCTGTAAATACTATTAACAAGGCTATGTCAAGAGACAGTGCGAAGACTGAAGTATCCCCTTCTGAATATGTGTAGGTTCACTTGAGAACTGTTACATTTTATGTCCTTGAGATTCCACAGTAATGAATTCTGTGCTCCTCAGAGCTACTTTAAATAAATAATCACCCTCTGTTTCTTGTCCTATTTCAGGATCCTCAACCTCTACTGCTGGTTGTTCTAGAACTCAATCTCTGGCCTGACATGCCCTCATGGACCTTTCCAAAAAAAGCATTTCCATGATTGAAGTTATGGTCGATGTTCTTGAGAGGACAGATCAACAGGTCCAATACCAGAAGAAGAGGGATGAAAGACTGAAACAATGGTGTGCTGAGAGGCAGGAGGAAAGTCTAAGTCTTGCCGGCCAGGTGGAGGACAGTGCTTCAGCAAGTGAGCTGGCACTTGCAAAAGCAGCTCCTGGAACAGGAACGGTGGCTAAGGAAGGAGGAGAGAGATCAACAGAAAGAACGGTTTCAGCTGCTTCTGTATATAATGGCTGCTAGAGCACTGGCTCCTGCGGCCTCCCGCACACCAGGGTATGTTGCTGGGACATCATATCATAAGCCCAGCAGTAGCCTGGACAACTCCATGTCAGATCAGCCTATGCATTCAGGACTGACGAGCAGCTGGGCATGGCAACTAAACACTGTGCACCCTTCTTTCTTCCACCCCCTTTGGTGGCAATCTCTATCTTCCTCCCCTGCTGTCAAGTGAGGGGTAAACGTTTAAAGAAAGGAAAACTTCAGGCCAGGAGACATGCAGGAATAGGGGGATTGTGCTAGGTGTTAACTACTTTCTGCCCTTTTTTGGGGGGCATGTGGTTTTGTAATGGCAGCTGGCCTACCAAGATATGTGAGTGTTTTACTGTTTTAAGACGTGTTTACAAATAAAGCATGCTCTGTTTTCAAGAAAGCTTTTTGCTATCAGTGCATCGCAACATACAATCATGATCTGAGATAATAAAGCTAAGAACATGTTAAGGCATATTTAAGCATTATATAGCAAACCGTATTTCTCAATTTACTTAGGTGCAGCAATTCAAATTTCAGTAAATTCCACCTGTACGGCCATTAGCTCCCCACCACCATTTTCATTTTTCCAATTTCATTTTTCATTATGTCATTCAGATTTACATTGCAATCAAGACTATCCCACTCCCAACCACTGCCCCCACAAGAAATAAATGAGTGAGTTTCTCCCCCTCCCCTTCCACCAAGCACATTTGTACAGGTACTATTCCCCCTCTTCCATTGGGTCATGCAAGTCCATAATGTGAGAACACAAAGCATCCCTTTTTTCTGGTGCCTGGGTGCAACCAGCTCCAACAGTGGTAGCTGCACTATCTGGCTGAGGATACTGATCCAGCATTTCCTCGCTGTCCTAGATCCATTCAGGGGGAAATGGCTCACTTCTGGCTTCACAAGGGTTGTGAAGAGCACAGCAATCCACAGTAATGTGTACAACATTGATTACTCTGGCATTCAAACAGGTTTGTGGACATCTCCAAGATGATTTTAAATCTGCCAAGAACACATTCAACAACCATTCCACACCTGCCGAAAGTGTAATTACACTTTTTTTTTGCCAGGGCCTCTGGAATCAGGCTATGGTTTCATAAGAACAGCTATAATGGGTCAGACCAATGGTCCATTTAGCCCAGTATCCTGTCTTCCAACAGGCCAATGCCCGGTATTTCAGAGAGAATGAACAGGACAGGTAATCATCAAGTGATCCATTCCATTTCCTATTCCCAGCTTCTGCAAACAGAGACTAGGGACAAGGCAAAAGGGGGTAG
Source organism: Emydura macquarii macquarii (assembly GCF_026122565.2). NCBI lineage: Eukaryota > Metazoa > Chordata > Testudines > Chelidae > Emydura > Emydura macquarii. The sequence goes on along the minus strand of NW_027132559.1, from coordinate 38,232,827 downwards.
GCGGGGTCCCCCAGAATAACAGTGGAACAGTAACACTGTTCACATCAATGTCATTTGGTGAGAATGATGTCCCAGTCTGCCATGAATGTAAACTCCCACGCAGCAAAAAAAACCTCTGGCATCATGAACTTTTATTTTCCAACCCACACTGACATTCATACATCTTCCTCTGTGGTCCATGATGGCCTGCATAACAATGGAGAAGCACCTTTGGTGGTTTATGTACTCGTGCTCATTGAGGAGGGCAAAGTATGGGCACATGAGTTCCATCGAGATCCTCGCAACAGTTAGGAAACTCCATTCTCTCAAAGCCAGCAATTACCTCTGGCATATTTTGTATGCCCACCACCTCAGGGTAAACCACATGCCTGATTACCTCCCCACCACTTTACCCACAGTTGACTTTCCAACCCCAAACTGGTTGGCAATGAACCTGTTGCAATTTGGGATAGACAGTTTAGAGATGGGTATAGCAACTCATTTCTGAACTGGCAAGGATGACCTCAGTTGTGTCTCTTTACACTGGAGGGTCAGGGCAAGCTGCTCACAAAGGTCCAGAAATGTAGCTTGTTTCATGTGAAAGTTCTGGACCCATTGCTGGTCATCCCAGGTCTGCATGACTATGTGGTCCTTCCAGTCTGTGATTGTGGCCCTGTGCCAAAAGCAGTGACCTACATAGGGGGCATCAGCAGCTATTCCAATTATACTGAGCAGCATCTGCCAATGAGAGTCTACAATGCCAAGGTACTTCTCTTCTGCCTCCTCCTCTTCTGCAGCTCCATTAGGAAATCCGTCAGCTACCTTTGGTGGGGACAGAAAATGCCACCGAAGTGTCCACCAGTGCCTCATGGATGTTCTGCCAGTTTCCTGACACAAGAGTGAAAGCACAAGCAAGAGAAGTTCATCAAAAGGCACCTCCTCTATGTTGCTGGCTCTGGTAGCTGAGAGTGCACAGAACAAAATGTCTGCTCAGCAGGCTGTGTTGGTGGACAGATCAAGCTTCCTGTAATGTGTAGGGTGGGCAGTAATTTTCAAACAGTGCACCACATTCCTAGGGCTAGTAGCCACATTTCAGAGGGTGAGGATGCTAGGGACTCTGGGATATGGCTACTTTGACTCAGGTCTGTGCACTGCCGTATGGATGCCAGAGCCTTAGATTTGAGCATGGGTCAGAAAATTCTTAACCTAGGGTTAAAATACAATGTAGATGCTCAAGCCCAGGGTTCCCTAACATAGGTTAGCTGACCCGAGTCCCACTAACCCTATGCTTAAATTGCAGTGTAGACATACTCTTTGAGGTGTAAGACAGTTTGTGTAACGAAGGCAGCCAGTGGAGAGTCTCTATGTCCAGCAAAGTATTCTGTCCTTTGTGCATATGTAAATCTCCCATCTTTGTTTCTGGTCAGTGCAGGATTTATCACAACCTGGTTCTTGTTGTGCAGAAAGGGGGAGTAGAAGGAGAATACCCAGCTCATTTTTATATGTGAATAAAGTGAAGAGTTTAACATTTGGGCTCCAGTGCAAGATGACCATTAAGCATGTGCTTAATTTAAAGCATCGGTGTTGACCCATTGATTTTCATGGAACTAACATCATGCTTAACATTAGTCAAAAACTTAATGAATGACCTTGCTCGATCAGGGCCTTGGGCCATCTGCAGAAAGGAAGGGCTAATTATCAAAGTCACTGTGCCAAATACCTCTTAAAATGTTGTATAGCTATTAAATGCAATACTGTAAAAAACAAGAATTCACTGATAGTCACCTGGATTTTGTGTCTCAGCTTTCAGATAGTACATTTTCTTCCTTGATGACTGATTCTGTACCAACTGACAAATGAGAAGCAAAGAGATGTTTCCCTTACTTTTGTATTTAATACTTTTCTCCTTACTTAATCTTTCACATTACACAACTGAACAAGAACACTCTGTAGACAGTCAGGCAACCTTACTTATAAATCTGTTATCACACTGTAAAATTGAAAACAGCACAGACTGCTTTTTATGAACTGATCTGTACTTTCAACTTTTGTTTATTATATCCACGGTCCACTTTAATCTACAGAGCATTGATGAGCTATGGTAAGGGTTCCAACCTAGACTTATGGCTGGGTCTGTGAAGGAGGGACTGGTGGAGATAAGAGAGCAAGTTAACCATGTGATGTGATGGTAAAAATGCTGACAAAAAGATAATTTTAGCTGACAGAAAGGTGGATGATACTGGCAAATCCACAGGAGGCACTAAGCACATTTTCATCCCCTTTCAAATGTGACACAAAAAAAAGAATATTCCTGATTACACACTGTTCACATTGCCCAGAGAGAATTTTAAATTGTTAGATCAACTATATTCAGAGATTTACATTTTGACTCAGTATATTTGAAGAAGTTGCTCATTTCAGCTGGAGCTTTTCCTCCTCACTTCCTGCTCTCCTCATAATTGAGCCTACACATTTCCCTTTGTATGCTCCAGTCCTTACTGACTAGGTCTTCCTGTTAATAGTAATAATTATCTTGATTTTTTAATAAATATTTGATGCACAGTAGCACAGTGAGACCAGAGTTAGGATTGGGGTGCCATTGCGCTAGCTGCTATGTACATTTAAGAAGGATTTTTGCCCCCAATGAACTTAAAGCAGAGGTCAAATTGGGGGAAAAATACACTCATGACATTCTTCTATGATCTTCCCACAAAATATGTTCTGCCCATGTGAGTCACCAACATGAGAGAGTAGATTACCCAGAGGGTCAAAGTGTGGTCAAGCATGCTCTCTTTTGTCTCTTCAGCTCCTTGACGTTGGATCCCCCTCACTGGAGGCATCTACACAGCAAGCAGCAGCGAGTCTCAGAGCCCATGTCGACAGACTTAGGCTCATACTACCACCCTAAAAATAGTTTTGTAAACATTGTGACTCAGGCTGGCTCTCAGGCTCTGAAGCTCACCCCCATCCCAAGGCTTCAGAGCCTGAGCTTCAGCACGAGTCATGATGCCTATGCAGCTATTTCTAGTGTGGTAGCAAGAGCCCTTTGAGCCTGAGTCTATCGACCAAGGCTCCAAGATTCAATGCCATGGCCTGTGTAGACATACCGAGCTTGGTTCCTTCTTGATTAGAGGAAAAAAATAGGTGGTGGTATCTCCCAAATATGTTATCCACTTGTGGAATCAAAATGAGACCTCAGTCACAATAATTTGTGTATATTGGTGATCCTCACTCTCCTTTCTTATATGAGGAATGCAATAGTTAATGCTCTTGACATTGAATTAATCATCATTGGGCGTCTGAGTTAACATCTGAGGGAGGTGAATGAGACAATTCTTATCTACAAGAACATCAGTTACACTCAGTTCCAGAGCAGTTCAAGCAATGTTTTTTTTTTCCATGGGAAATTTAGAAAAAAAATCTTTAAAAAAAAACCCTTTCTGTGAAAAGTTCAGTTTTTCTGCCTGAAGCTGTTTTTGAAAGCTGTTTTTGGTTAACATTTTCGGTTTTCAAAAAACAATAATTTTGACTGAAAGATGTTCGGATTTTGGTTTCCATTTTTTTTTTGGCCAAAAATGATGACCAAAATTCTTCTCCTCCTTCACCTTTATGGCACTTATCCTGGTGGGGTCATGGCAGCAGCGTGAAGAGTAGGGAGGACCAGACCTCTCTTTCTTCTGCAACAGGCTCCAGCCCTCCTGGGGAATCTTTAGCTCATCCGGGAGATATAATCCCTCCACTGAGTCCTGAGTCAGCCTCAGGGCCTCCTCCTAGTCAGACGAGCCCAATATAGTTCCAAAAGCAGCCTAGGAGGAGGCATCCTTATCAGGTGTCCAAACCACCTCCGTTGACTCCTCTCAATCTGGAGGAGTAATGGCTCTACTCCAAGGCTCCTCTGAATAGCCAAGCCCTTCACCCTATCTTGGAGAGTCAGCCTAGTCACCCTGTGAAGAAACCTCATTTCCGCTGCTTGTATCCGCAATCTCATCCTTTTGGTCATTACCCAAAGTTCATGACCATAGGTGAGGATGGGGACATAGATTGACCTATAAACCGAGAGCTTCATGCAAAAACCTAGCTTCCACTTCACCACCATGTATTGGTACAGCGCCTGCATCATCGCCACCATTACAGTAATCCACCAGTCAATCTCACTCTCCTGCTTAGCATCACTTGTGAACATGACCCCTAGATACATAAACCACTAAAGGCAGCTGCTCCCCCTTCACCTGGAGAGAATACTCCACTTTCTTCAGGGAAAGAACCATGACCTGGTTCTCATCCCTGGTTCTCATCCCAGCCGCTTCACACTCAGCAGTAATTCGTTCAGCTGAATGTCCAAGATCTGAGTTTGAAGAAGCAAGGATGACATCATCATCTGCAAGCAGCAGAGATGCTACCTCCAAGTCCCCGTACCGGATACACTCCGCAACACAGCTGGGCATTGATATCCTGTCCATGAATATCATGAACAGGAGTAGGGACAGGATGCACCCTTGGCAGAGTCCAATGCCCACCTTGAATGAATTCGACTTAATGCCAGGAATACAGATAACTCTCACTCCAGGAATAGATGGACCAGCAGCACCATCTGTAAACCAGCAGTAAACAGCAGCAGCACCATCACCTCATACTCCTGCGAGATGTCCTGTGGGATGTGCTGCAGAACATGGTCATAAGCCTTCTCCAGGTCTACAGAACAAAGATAGACTGGGAGCAAACTCCCACTACCCTCAAGTATTTGTGAGAGAGCAAAAAGCAGATCTGTTGTTCCACATCCAGGACGGAAACCGCTTTGTTCCTCCTGAATCTGAGGTTCAACTAATGGGCATAGCCTCCTCTCCAACACGCTGGCATAAGCATTTCTGGGGAGGCTGAAGAGTGTGATCCCCTCATAGTTGGAACATACCTTCTGGTCTCCTTTCTTAAAGATCGGAACCACCACCCTGGTTTGCCATTCCCAACGTACTGCACCTGTCTTCCATGAAACATTGAAGAGGTGCACTAACTGTGGCACCCTGACTTTGTCCAGTGATTTCAATATCTCTGGACAGGGTGAATCTCATCCACCCCTGCTGCCTTACTGCTGTGAAGGCATTTTACTACTACAGCGACCTCATCAACAGAAAAGATCTGATCCCATTGGGGATTTCCAGCACTGTTTCCTGAAAGGAGGGAATGTCCACCTGGTTGAGTCGTTCCTCATAGTGCTTCTTCCACCTCTCAACAATCTTTTCAGTCCCAGTCAGCATTTCACCACCCTTACAGAGAACAGCCTGGGCAACGTCCTGCTGACTCCTCCTAAGGTGACGAATGGTTTGCCAGAACACCTTTGAGGCTGTCTGGTAGCCATTCTCCATGGTCTTTCCAAACTCCTCCCAGGCCCAGGCTTTTGCTTCAATGGCCACCATAGATATAGTCCTCCTAGCCTGCCAGTAACTCAGTTGTATCAGCAGTCTGATTCACAAGCATTTCTCAGAATGCCTCCTTCTTTGCCTTGACAGCTTCCCTCACCACTGGTGTCCACCAGCAGGTCCTAGGGTTGCCACCATGACAGGCACCAACTGCCTTCAGTTCATAGCTTTTCGTGGCTGCCTCAACAGTTGAGGCCCTGAACATGGTCCATTCGGACTCAATGTCCACAACCTTGCCTGGAATGCAGGAGAAGTTCTTCCGGAAGTGGGAATTGAAGTTTTCCTCACAGGATCCTCCATCAGACATTCCCAGGTGATCCACACTGATTGTGCAGTGCAGGTGATCCCGTGCATCAGATGTAACTCACCAACAAGTAGTGATCGGTTGACAGCTCTGCTCCTCTCTTCACCCAGGCATCCAGAACATATGGTCTGATGAAACGACTATAAAGTCAATTATCGATCTTCATCCCAAGGTGCTCTGGTACAAGGGACATTCATGAGCAACCTTGTATTCATTATCATAGAATCATAGAATATTAGAGTTGAAAGGGACCTCAGGAGGTCATCTAGTCCAACCCTCTGCTCAAAGCAGGACTAACCTCAGCTATATCATTCCAGCCAGGGCTTTGTCAAGCCTCAGCTTAAAAACCTCTAAAGATGGAGATTCCACCACCTCTCTAGGTAACCCATTCCAGTGCTTCACCACCCTCCTAGTGAAAAACTTTTTCCTAATGTCAAACCTAGACCTCCTGCCCTGCAACTTGAGACCGTTGCTCCTTGTTCTGTCATCTGCCACCACCGAGAACAGCCTAGCCCCATCCTCCATGGAACCCCCTTTCAGGTAGTTAAAGGCCACTATCAAATCCCCCCTCATTCTTCTCTTTTGCAGACTAAACAAGCCCAGTTCCCTCAGCCTCTCCTCATAAGTCCTGTGCTCCAGCCCCCTAATCATTTTTGTTGCCCTCCGCTGGACTCTCTTCAACTTGTCCACATCCTTTTTGTAGTGGGGGGGCCCAAAACTGGACACAATGCCGAATAGAGGGGAATAATCACTTCCCGTGACCTGCTGGCAATGCCCCTCCTAATGCAGCCCAATATGCTATTAGCCTTCTTGACAAGCAGGGCAACTGCTGACTCATATCCAGCTTTTTATCCACTGTTACCCCCAGGTCCTTTTCTACAGAGCTGCCGCCTAGCTCGTCGGTCCCCAGTCTATAGCTGTGCATGGGATTCTTCCTTCCTAAGTGGAGGACTCCGCACTTTTCTTTGTTGAACCTCATTAGATTACTTTTGGCCCAATCCTCCAGTTTGTTTAGGTCACTCTGTATCCTATTCCTACCTTCCAGGGTATCTACCACTCCCCCCAGCTTAGTGTCATCCACAAACTTGCTGAGGGTACAATCTACCCCATCTTCCAGATCATTAATGAAGATGTTGAACAAAACCGGCCCCAGGACCGACCCCTGGGGCACTCTGCTTGTGTCTGGTTGCCAGCTAGACATGGAGCCATTGATCACTACTCGTTGAGCCCTATGCTCTAGCCAGTTCTCTATCCATTTTATAGTCCATTCATCCAACCCATACTTCTTTAACTTGCTGATAAGAATACTGTGAGAGACAGTATCAAAAGCTTTGCTAAAGTCAAGGTATATCACATCCACCACCTTCCCTACATCCACAGAGCCAGTCACCTCATCATAGAAAGCAATCAGGTTGGTCAGGCATGACTTTCCCTTGGTGAATCCGTGTTGACTGTTCCTGATCACCTTCCTCTCTTCCAAGTACCTTAAAATGGATTCCTTAAGGACCTGCTCCATAATTTTTCCAGGGATTGAAGTGAGGCTGACCGGTCCGTAGTTCCCTGGATCCTCTTTCCTCCCTTTTTTGAAGATGGGCACTATATTTGCTTTTTTCCAGTCCTCAGGGACCTCCCTCTGTTGCCACGAGCTTTCAAAGATAATAGCCAATGGCTCTGAAATCACTCCAGCCAATTCCCTGAGCACCCTCGGTTGCATTGCATCCGGCCCCATGGACTTGTGTATGTCCAATCCTTCTAAATACTCTTGGACCTGTTCCTTCAGCACTGCGGGATGTTCACCTCCTTCCCTTTCTGTGCCACCCAGTACAGTAGTCTGGGAGCTGATCCTGTCTGTGAAGACAGAGGCAAAAAAGGCATTGAGTACCTCAGCTTTCTCCACATCCTCCGTCACTAGGTTGCCTCCCTCATTCTCTAAGGGGCCCACACTTTCACTAATCTTCCTCTTGTTGGCAACATGCCTGTAGAAACCCTTCTTGTTCCCCTTCACATCCCTTGCTAGCTGCAACTCCAATTGCGCTTTGGCCTTCCTGATTTCATTCCTGCATGTTCTACCATGACTACCACAGAAGTCCAACAACAGCTCACCTTTTGGGTCCAGATCAGGGAGGCCGTTCCTCCCAATCACGCCCCTCTAGATATCTCCATCATTCCCCACATGGGTGTTGAAGTCCCCCAGTAGAACGATAGAGTTGGTAGGTGGCACTCTATTCAGCACCAATCTCACCATCTCCAAAAAGGCTGAGTATTCTGAACTGCTGTTAGGCGCATAAACACACACAGAGGTCAGGTTTTCCTCTCTGAGACCCAAAGTCTTGTCAAGGCAACCCTCTCATCTACTGGGACAAATTCCAACTGGGCAGCACCCAGCCAGGGACTTGTGAGTATTCCCACAGCCACCCAGGGCCCCTTATGCATGGCCACTCCAGAGTAGGAAAGAGACCACCTTTAGTTGAGAAGTTTGTTTCCAGAGCCCCTGTTATGTATGAAGGTGAGGCCGGCTATATCTAGCTCTTCCACCACCTCTGGCTCTTTCCCCACCAACAAAGTGTCATCCCACATCCCTAGAGATAGTTTCCATTGTGGAAGGCCAGTCCATCCATGAATTAGTGATGAGATCTATGCTTGTCATATTAAAATCAATGGTAAAACTCCCATTGACTTTAATATGTGTAGAGTCTTTTTATATAAAGGACTTGTTTGGTTAGGATGCCTTCTCAATTGGTCTGCGCTCCAAACAATAGGGTACTACTGTTTGGACAGAGATCTTAGCTTTACCTATAACAAAACATACAGTATGATTCTCTGTAGATCATTAAAATTAATGATATACATTACGTGCCCAGGCATATGCACAGGAAAGAAGCTGTGGCAACAGGGGCATGCACAAAGGGGGGCAAGCAGGGGCACTGCCCCCCTCAATAATCAGTGGGGGGCATAGAGCACCTCCACCCCTTGGGGCCCTGCCAGGGAGAATGTGAGCTCTTCCATCCCCTCCAGTCCCGACAAGGGCAGGGGCACAGAGCTGTCCCAGGGCTGTGGAAGGGAGGGCATGCACTCCTCTGGGCCTTCCTCCAGGCCCCTCCAAAGTGTTGGAATCTAAGGGCTCATCTACACTTACCTCTGAGATTCGGTGGCAGTTGACCAGAGTTACGCATGCTACGCAAAAAACTTGCGTAACTCCCGTCGACTTCTCTGCTTCTCCTCTGCGTGCCGTCTTCACTGCACTGCGCCGGCGGGAACCATGTTCCCATCGACGCAGCACTACGCCACTTGAGAAGGTGGTCTTAATACATCGATTTCTGGATTGACTGAGCGGGTCTTCAGTGACCGCTCAGTTGATCCAGAGGAATCGATCTGACGGCGGCGACTTTGCCGCTGTCAGAGTAGCCGTAGCCTAAGTTTCTGCACACAACCCTGTGTGGCAATCTTCAATCAGAATTGCCTTATTTTTGGAGGTTAAAGGGCTCCTTAGCATTATTTTAACTTGCATGTACTTAAAACTATAATGGCAAGTACTTTTTATAGCATATTTCTGAAGTCTGCATTGTGTAAAATTATCTTTTAGAAGCTTGAAAACATTTCTTTGCTGTCCAGTTTTGTCCTTGTCCATTTTGTAGGTTTTGTGTTTCACTGCTTATAACAAAGCTTGAAATAAATATAGTACTTGTTTACTAACTTATTTGATTACACTAGTGTGCAAATAAGAGCAAACATCTGGCATGGATTGCCTATTTTCCCTTTTCTTTAAAAAAAAAAAAAAAGAAGAAGTATTTATTTGTTGACTTTGAACACCACCTGTTTCCTTGCCATCCACGCTGTCATATGTAAGCCATACAAATTAAACATATAATACAGTGCTACATCTACTGGGTAGCATGTGAATTGCTGCCAGTGCTGTAAACCAAAATATATATCATCATGATACCCTCCGCGCAATTTCTTGAATAGGTGAGCAAAAAAATAATTCAACCAAAATGTTCAACCTCATAACGAAAGAATGTTAGAACTGCAGCTCTTTCACAAAGCTTCCAATGGAAAACAAATTGAAAACCTAACATGCATCTTACACTAAGATTCTCTTAATAGGGAATGTCTAATAGTAGGGGTTTTATTTGTTTTTCTATTTACAGCCATGTTTGACATTTGAGGATTTAGATGTATGAGTGGGTCACTAAGTACCCATGTTGGATAAAGTTGAGTGTGAAATGCAAAGTTAAATCCTAGACTGCACATGAGGCTAATAGAGAGCAAGAGCTCCATGGCAACAAGGAGAGGCGCAGCAGACTCTCAGTGAGAGCTTTAATTCTCCAAAGGAGATAATATATCACTTCCCCCATTATAGCATGAAAGACAAGAAAAAAAATAAATTTTAGATAGCCAGGATGGCAAGGCTTGAAATGTTTTACCTAATGGAGAATATAATGCTGGACAGGGGCACTGAGTGCGATTAACTACCAGAGTTTATTCCATGTACTGGTTGATTTTTTATTGAGTTCCTCTTAAAAATTCAGGGTCAGATCTTGCAGCCGTATTCAGGCAGAACTCCCACTGATTTCATAATTGCTTTTTATGTGGGTAAGAACTGCCAGGCCATCAGTACATATCTGTTCATCAGTACACATTTTAATTAGTCCTTAAGAAAGGAGTTGCCATAATGGAGTCTATTTTCAAAACTAATTATTGTTACAGTGCACATGTATTCTTCTAAATTTAAGCACTAAAAATTGGTGGGAAGAGGGGCAATGATTAGTTGAGTACTAAACAACGCCAATAATTGTTTTAAACTATTTTAATTTCTACAAACTTTTACCATTTTTACATTGACACCTCCTCTACTTTGTAAAACTTTCCATGAGAAAAGTCACTTTTAAAGCAATTATCACAGCTTTGAAATCGCATTTGTTAATCTGTGCTCCCCAGTGACACAGCCATTGCAGTGCCCACAAGACTGCAGCTGTTATTTTGTTTCAACTTGGCATCAAATTGGTATATTTTTTTAAAAAAGGACCCCAGGGACATTCTAACTAGTCAAAGGCAATTTTAAGGTGCCTCTTGTTTGAGTCCTATGATGCTTGACAGTATCATTGAAATTATGTTAATTTAAATTCACTTAGTAGTAAAATCACATCAAAGGTATATCTAAAAATTGCTGCGGGTAGGAGAGTGTTTTCCAACTAAATCTTTAATATCGTTAGCTTTTTAGTAGAACTATCTCAGCGAGGTCTTATTGTCACATGGCCACTGTTACATCCTGGTGTCCACACTGTGTTAAGAAAAGGGAAAAAGAACTGCATTCACTGCCAGGAATAGGGACATTGGACCCAGTCCAGAAACTCTTCCTCTTTTAAGTAGTCCAGTGAATTCAATTTGTGTGAGTGAAGGAAGGCTAACCACAGTAAGGATTAATGTAAAGGAAGCAGGACCAGACACTTTGTCAAGAGATGTATTCTCCTGTTATGTTAGCATTTGACATGACATCTCTCCAATTGTGTTTGTCCTGGAGTAGCGAATGAAGTCTATAATAAATTAATAATACAAGGATAGGGCTTATTCTTGCAGTCCTTAGGCATGAATAGCTCCACTAGCTTCATGGAACCCATGCATGTTATTAGACATCGTGAACTAATTAAGTGTCAGTGTTCAGCTCCATAGTTCTCATCCCAAAACACAGCTGAGACTTTTTTCAAATCAGATACACCCCAACTGGGGTCATTAATTTATTGCAATAAAGCAATTTTCACTTCCATAGTACCTTTTATCTAAAGATCTCAAAGCACTTTACAAACATTCATTAACAAATACCATTGGAAAAATGTTCTATTGTGAGGCCTTCAGAAGAACCATCTGCTATTGCAGTTTAACTTAAAACATGTGCAAGGACTCATGTAACAAAAAGAAGAAACTCCTTGCTATGGACTGCCCCAAATATTTAAAATAAAAACTAGATGTACACACAAATATTTTCTCTTTTAGATCAAATTAAGGACCCTATCAACTGCTTAAATATCTAGTGCCGGATAGTGAACCTCTTCCTCACTTTGGTGAGTAGCTACTTATCTGTGTAGCACCACTGATTTCACTGGGACTATTCATATGAGTTACTTGTACCAATATGAGTTACTTGTACCAATGTGAGCAAGAAGATTACAATTTGGCCTTTAGTGATTTTATCACATTTTGGCACTTTTTCCCCAAAGTTTTACTTTTCACTCTGATGCTGATTAGTATTGTACCCGTATCATCTTATGAAGAGTAAAAAGCCTTGACAGGAAGATAAAGAAACCCATCTTAAAACAACAACTAGGAAATCAAAATGGCAGGTAACCCCAGGAAGAGGTATAGAAGTTGCTATAGACTGACATTTTAGAAGCTTGTGACCAAACTTTATGCTACAAATTTTTTTATTAATGTAACCAATTTGAAACCTGCTTCCTAATTATACAATATTTTTTTTAGTGTTCAGGTCTTGCATTTTGAAGCAAAATAGCCTTGGTACTAAACAATTTGGAGGAGATGTTCAAAGGTACAAAAGGCAGTTTGGTGCTTATTTCCCACTGAAAGCTAATAGGAGTAGAATGCCATACCGTCATTTTTGTCTCTGAAAATCTCTCTTTAGCTTGGTATTTCCCAAAGCTTTGTTTCAAGAGCTGAAAATCAATTGGTTGTCTTCAAATCAGGATGTCATTTTTCATAAGAAAATAACAAATTTGAAAACATTGGGTTTAGCATAATAAAACTGCTTCTTAAAGTCTGGTCTATACTTAAAATTTTGTCAATATAGCTATATCAGAGTGTGAAAAAGCAACAACATAGATATGCCAGAAAAGTCCTGGCTGTAGATGCAGTTATACCGGCAACAAAATCCTTTCACCGGTATAGCTTGTTTCATTTGAGGAACTGATGTAAGCTGTACCAGAAAAAAAAGCTCTTTTGCCAGTATAAGCTATGTCTCCACTGCTGATTTAGCTATATTAGCAAACCCTATCCAGTGTAGATAAGGCCTAAGTTGTTGCAAATGATAGAATTTTGCCCTTATTATCCAAGAGTCATTCAAGTAATATCAAGTCCAGGTTCCCACTGATAGTTAGAAGAGCAGGAAGGAAAAAGAAACCTACCTACTTCCTCTTGTCCAAGGAGTTCAGCAGTAGAAGGTGGAAAATATTTTTCAACAGCTCATTTAGACAGGTAAATATTAGTGTCGAAAGACATACTGTTACAGCTAAGGGTACCAAACTGAGTCTCTATCTTGAATTTCCCTGGATTGTGTGTATGTTATTATGAAATAAAATACACATTTCCTGTTTAAATACAGTTCATGTAGTTTCACACATGGTTTTCACACTCCAGTATATTGTTTATTTACCATCTATTTTCATTAATATGACTGTCTTCTGCTTTCCTGTATGGTGGTCTTCATTTGACCTAAACTGAGACATATTGATTCAAAGCAGAAAGCTGTTACATACAAGAGTGAGGCTAAGTGTATATATTTACTTACACACACAAATATTCATTCTATATATTTTTAGGCTTTTATTGCTCTGAATGTTAGAATTTATGCCTTCCAATCATTTATAGTCACTAAGCACACGAGGATTAGAAAAATGTGAAAGCGATCCAAACTATTTCAGGCCATCTTGCTCTGACACATAATATACTGTAATAACACTTTGCACTTCTGTAGTGCCTTTCATCTAAACATCTCACAGTGCTTCAGAAATATTCATTTAATAAGCATCACAACTGACCTGAGAAATAAGTGTTATTTTACAGATCTGTAAAATGATGTACAGAGCAGTTAACTATGTTCAAGGTCAGAAAGTGAGTCAGAGTCAAGAGTAGAAACTAAAATTAACATTTTCAAAAACTTCCAGAAAGTTAAACACATATATCCTAAAAGAGGTGGCTCAATTTTCTGAACAGCTCCCCTGAACTTAGGTAGGAATCCAATTGCAAAAAAACCCAAGCAGAAGCATCAGGGGAAAAAACAAAAAAACAAAAAAACCCCAAAGATTGAATGGGTAAATAATATTGGCTTTATAGGTAAGCAAAAATACCATAACATTTATAAGCAATTGTTTGGGTAACCAATGGAGATATTTTATAAACTACAATGTGAACAAAAACATGGATCCAGTTAAAAATTCTGGGAAACAATATTATCATTACATGCAATTTCTTAACATCTCTATCCAGGAGATATAAAAATAATGAGTTACACCATATAGATCCAAAAGGGAGTAAAATATTAACTAACATCTCCATATCTTTCTTTCTGAGCAAATGTTTCAGACTGTCAATGTTATATAAAGTGATAAAGAAGACAACACCTAGGTAACAGATACAAAATTATCATGAAAGGTTACTGAGATTAGATTTTAACTCTCCAAAGCCTTTTAAATTGAATAAGGTAGAACTGCATTATACTCAAAGTTAATTATCAAATTGGGAGTTATATGCAACAAATGTCTAAAAGCAGTTTATAAAAATTCTACATTTTAGTGATGGAGCTTAATGTACGTACACACACACACACACACACACCCAAACCATCAGGACTGAGACAGCTCAGGTATGATTGGATGCAAACACTAGGTACATTTGTATCATCTGTACAACAATGGAATGAAGTAATAACTGTCAGCAAGATCTGAATGGTAATATATGCACACAGAAAAGCAAAAACTTTAAAATGAAGTCCTGTAATATGCTTGACAACAGAGCAAATGGATGAGATCAGAAAAAATATAATCTGTTGAAACTGGTTTTTGATAGAAAATTGGGTTTTCAATAAAATGATTTTTTGGTGGAAAATGTTTGTTTTTCATGAAAAATTCTAATTTAGGTCCAAAAATGTATTTTTTTCCAATAAAAATGTTCAATCTACAGCCACAAATTTGTGCTTATTTGATGCAAAGTAGAAATTTTTCATGGAGGAAAAAAGCAATTTTCTAGTTCTAGTAACTACCGAAGGTACCTAAGCAGCAGAAGCTGTGTGCCAGGCTAGTAACAGAAATAATGTAGAAACAATATGTTTCCATGATATTTCATTGATAACACTGGGAGAACAAGTGAACCGGTTTCCTGGCTCAACAGCATATCTGGGTATCTGACATGATAACGACATGTCCAAACTTCACCACTTACATAACTTTATTACTGAAATTATTACCTTCTGAAATATGTGCTTCTAAGACTATTGTGACCCAGTATCACAGCTGGCACCCAGAAGGCAGGCCAATGTCTGAATTATTTCTGAGATCAAACTGTCTTTTCACCTTAGATATAGTTATTCCAGGAGGTGGGGGATTTCAATTTCCAGAGCTATGAGTCAGGTATTTTTCATGAGCACTAAACTCACTTAAATTATTTTCTTTTAAAATACTCCCAAGAGATGTGTGTGTCAGTATACAGACATGATTAGGGATATAAGTGGATATACACCTGCGTAGAATTCACATTTCTTTCCTTCAGAAAATGTGAATTGATAAGTGCTTGTCAATCAGTGGTTTGTTGCAGACCCTTAGCTGCAGGTGCTGAGAGAGCTGCTGCTGCAAGCTGGAAGTCTGAGGTATTTTTTCAAGGGCAACTGGGTGAAGCAACCAGTAACTGGAGATGGATTGTATATGGTCTACACATAAATATAGGCAAGAGTCATGTTTGTGGAGGCAAAGTCACTGGAACCCCATTGTGGTAGACTGTCCTGTGGCATTGCTATTTAGTTAAATGAGAAATGTACAGATGAATTACGCAACACAAGTGTTGCTGAACATTCCTGTAGTTTCCATTGTCTAATTTTCTTATTGTTTATGGTGGGAGATGGTTTAACTAAAAACCAGTTTATGTGCTATGGCTATATCTAGGGGAACTGTATGTTTCAAATGCCCCAAGATAAACACAGAAGGATTTACTGCATAAGAGGTGATGTTTGTAAAGGAAACTATTATCTGGACATTGTGAGAGAGTATCACATATAAACTTCCATTACCACTAATCGCCGTGCCTTGAGAGCAAAAGAAGATTAGAATCCTGTGGTGCTGCTTTCCAGCTGAAATCAGGATTGAGGGAATCCACACCGTAATCAGGAGAAACTATATAGAGTTCTCATATTTCCTGTAGCCTGAAAATGTATTCAACTTTTTGTTGCACTGTAAAATCAACTAATTCAAAGAGTAGTCTAAGTGTTACTCCTTGAAACTGTCCAAGAAGTTGTATAAAATGTCAAAAGGGCAACTAGAACGTGTACCGCAAGGCAAGAACAGTGGGATTGAGTGGGGGTGATGATAAAATTCCTGGAATATCTGGTAATTAATCTTAGTTTGGGGTGGATTTTAGAATGTTGGTTGATGTAACTAATTCCCTTTCACTGTACTAAAATGTAAATTTGCCAAGAGACCTTTGCCTCTGCTGTTGCCCAGTTTCTTCATGCAAACTTTAAAAGAAGAAACAGTTCAGAGATGTAAATCTACTTAACAGAAAAGGTAAAAGCTTTGAAATCTATACTGTGCTGACAGGTGCTATAGAAAAACTTTAGATAAATAACCAGTGTCAGCATGAACAGGACCATGGTCCTGTGACGGAGGTTTCTGTATGGTTTTCCATTTTATTGTTTTATAATCACACCTGCCTATTGTCTGCTTAAGAAAGAAACAGTAAATATATTTAAGCTTCTGTAAGAACCAGTCAAGAGTGTCTATCCTTGAAACTCAGTGCCTGCTTCAACACCCACCAAAGTAAATGGAAGCAAAATAAAGGGAATATTTTGATGCCTAGTTATTCTTAATATCATTTCAAGACTGGATTAGTGCAATGTGCTCTAACAGAGATAAGTTTGAAGAGTAGGTCAACTTCCACCAGAACAGAATGTAGCTGCTCTCTTCCTTAGTGCTATTTCCTGCAGGGAAGCCAACACAAAATGTGCACTAGAGTCTATACTGACTTTCATCTGGATTCTGGGTACAGTTCAATATATTGATTTCATTCAGTGTAGCCTGGTGTTGTTTGGATTCTAGCTATTTTAGTATCCCTATGAAGTGTAGCTGTCTTAGAGGATCTGCAGAATGCTTCTAGGAGTGTGTTCATAGCATCACACTTGTCTGAACTTGTGATGATGTTCCCAGAAATAATGTTTCAGTATTGGTATTTCTGAGAAAGTAAACACTAACCAGGAGGCCAGGAAGCAAGATGCCCATGTTACCAGTGATGACCTTTCCAGACCCCCAAGTTTTGAGGTGGATTGGCATTGACTGGTTATTTAGCTAGACCAGTTCTGAACTCACCATGTTGAGATTCTTGAATGTTTGGCTATTTCTTGTAACTTCATACTAAAGGAATCTAGTGAATTAAAGCTGATCCAACATGCTAGTGTACAAAAAAAGTTAGAAAATAAGACACCTCTAGATGAATTTCTATCTTTATAAAATTATCTAAAAACAGGCATATTAGAAAAAGGCGTAGCCATTGATATGGTCAAGCTGAAGAAGATATAATTAAGGTTACTTAGAGATAAGCGCTTGGACTGATAAACCCAAACCTGGGACCTTTGAACTGAGGAGACCAAGGTAGCCCTAGTTATGTAGGTTTTAATGACCATTTAAACAGCTAACCTTTGTCCGACATACCTTTTGTTATAGACAACACCTTTTATATGGCTGAAAGAGTCTTTATAACTTAATTTCCCCCCCCGCCCAGTGAAAATTTTTGGATCAGATCCCATCTTTTTTCCCCTATAAGAAACTAGCAAGAATTGAGTGTAAACAATTTAATATTTACAACATTCTCCACATTTAGTGACCACAGGAAAACTTCATAATTAGTACACTATGGACACTTTAAATCTATGCTAAATATTGTAGTCAGCCTTTAAGAAATGAGATTGCTTAGATTCAAGCAAATATGGATCAATATATCAATTTTACTCTGTCCCAAGATGCTGAGTTAGGAACAAAATATGGTACACAGCTGTATCCTAAGACTTTATTAGGAGTGGCTTTTGAATGGTCTTATACTATTTCAGAATGGTGTGAGTAGATAGGAGAGGATCTGAAAGTAGCTCAGAAGGTACCTTGAGAGACATACCTGGCTGCACTCATAAGAGTGATAGATGTTTCCAGTTTTATTGTTCTAAGGCTCTTGGCAGCTATTGAGTGATCAGGCTGAAAAACGTTCATTAAAACTGCAATAAAATGTGGCTGGTTTATTGCAACTGTCAATTTGTTTGAATTATTGTTTTTCAGAGAGCTCAGTATATTGTTTAATACATGCACAATGTTGCTAAATAGCGCTATCCATATACCAAAAGAAGCATATTATGGCATAGAGTGCATAGTTTGCATGCACATATGCAATGAAGTTACATACCTGAACCACACTGACAGACTCCAAAATTGGCTGTTAGGCAGCCAGTTTGGAATCATGCCTTTATTTCACTCCAAGCCAGATGTAACTTTCCTTATACAGTCATTAGTGTAGGGTTCTGAAGTCTGAGAAGAAAACCCTAGATTACCTCTCCCACAACTGGATCCCCCATTCAAGTCCAGCACTATCACCATACTACTCTTTGTTACTTTGACAGCACTGTATGATGCTGAAAACATTCCCAAGTGGGAGATTTCCTGGCTGTATCTCCATCCTCTCCACTTCCCAACAGTATTTACGGATGAGTGCAACATAAGCAGTATGAGTCTGATCCAAGGCCTACTGAAGTCCAGGGAAAGACTGGCAGTGATGTCAATAGGTCTTGGATAGGGCCCTATTTAAGGGCCAAAGCCTGCAACTGGATACCTCCATCCACAGGAAACCTCATTAAAGGTATGAGAAGGGTCCAGCTGAAGGTTCTAACCCTAAAATCTTAGCCACAGTTGAATATACATTAAAGGTAGAAAATGAATTCACAAGGTAATAGCCCAACAGCTTCCAGATGTCCTAAGATGTTTTCTTAAGAGCGAAAGATGATTGAGACTTACAAGGGATACACAAATACAGTTAAAAGAAAAGAATGTTTAACAATGGGATAAATAGTAAAATGTTATTCCAATATTTCTGAAGCTCTGAATCCTTTTTCTCATTTGGGCTTGGCACTGTATTTCATATAAAACAACACATGTAAATATTTATTGAAAAGGAGGGTTCTGTATATTCCAAAAATCCTGAGGATGACAGCCAAATGTCTCGCTAATTCACTGGGTGATCCCAAAAAGAAACAAATCTGTCTTTGATGTGTTATCCAGTGCATATAATAATGACGTTAGCTCTCCTGCCAGAAAATAGCTATTAATTTTCTATTCTACTATCTTGGAGTTGACCCATAACTTAAATAAATAGCTAGTACGACATGTACACTATTTCTAAGTGCACATTTACTAGCATTTTTATTACCTCCAACATTTTTCTGAGCATAAATGTGTTTTGATGTCTCTCGCTCACTATGTATTGTAAGTGAGGGGCAAGTCCATTTGAAAACATAAACCAGGCAAAATATACCAAATATTTTAACTGAAAGAATTAATAATTTGCCGCTGACAATGAAGAAGAAATGACAGCATTTAAAAGGGAGAAAGAGATCGTTAGTAGTCCCAACTTTCATTTTATGTTATTATTTTACAGATTTCAAGCAACAAAGTTTGAACAATTTCACTGTGAACACAAAGGCAATGTGATTATACTACATGTTATGCTAAACTCACTAAACACTCTGATGAAGAAATATGTTTTAGTCTTAAGAAGAAAGTGTGTTAGAGTTAAATATTTGATATTAAACAATTCCTTTGACATATTTCTTTGGGATTTAGACATTAATAGAACACAGTATTCCATGGGTGGATTGAAACTGTTTGCACTTCAATAGCTGTTTATAACATGGGAGAGAGATCATCTTTCATTCTTACACTACAGTAAAGTATGATTTAGCTTTGAGGTGAAAAATGGATTTTTCTGGCAGTTACTCTGAGTTTTGAACATCTGAGGAATCAGGAGCATATAGTAACATAATAAGCATACCTCTGTGTTTCACCATTCCCATAAAGGATGCATGGCTGGCTTTAGTCAACTGGGAAATGCCAGCTCCAAATGAGAGGGTGGAAGAAATCTTTTCTATGTACAAAGGTTTCATTCTAGGCCTGCAATCAAGTCATTTGACAGTTAAAATAAACTGTTTTTGTTTTGTATTGTTTACCTGGAAAAAGAGAGTTGTCAGTAAGTTGCAGAGCAGAGAACAGGGTTACACCCTATCACTCTGAGCTTTTTCTTCTTTCTCTCTGTTGAGGGACACTTGAGATCAGAGGTACTGAAGGCAGAGACTGGGAGTTTCTTTCATTTCCCTGAACTACCCTTAACACGTCCTTTTTTAGTTCCTTTTCTTATGCTGAGAATTTCTTCACTTTTGGGATATGTGTATGAGTGAACTTGATACCAATTGGCAAGAGAGATTTTCTCTTCTTCCAGTTAAATCACTGCACCTGTTTATTATTCTAACTCTTTTCCAGATCAAAACAAGAAACTCTTTTCTTTACCTGCTTTAAAAATGTATGGAATTGACTAAGAGACACAGTTAAGCTAGAGCTAAGAGAAGAAAACTACTGCCTCCTAATAAAAGAAAGAACTAACTCTAGTTTAGTTCTTTTATTCTCCACTTTATAAAATGCAAACTCTTATTTGAGGAAGAGAAATAGTAGGAGTTCTCACTTTAGCTTGAGCCAGCAGGAGCCTGTCTCCTGTCAGTGTTCGAAAATTAGCTCTCATTAGACTCCAGTCAGCCCAGCTGTGGTTAATTGAAGGCGCTATAGGTGCAGTAGTGTGGGTAGTGTGAGGTATAAAAACATACAGTAGAAGTCTGACTTTATTTTACACAAAATTTACAAGATAGTGGAGAGAAGTTGTTTGTTGACAGTAGAATAATTTGGTAGGTTTTAAGCACTGGGATAACTATATCCCATTGTGATTGTATCTCTGCTTCCCTTTAGTCAGCTTTTGCAGTCCACTCCAATTACTTTACAGTACATTTTGTTAATGTTTATATAATTACAGTTTAATTTAAATCCTGCATACAACATTTTTTTTCCATTGAAAACACAGCAGCCTGTCTGGTGAACCCTTACAGCTAACTACCACTGTTGCCCTGTGCATATAATCTGTGTATATCCAGTCAGCTCCCTTTGAGGGGGGCAGATTTTTTCTTGCATTTGGTCCCTGGTGAAGGCTAAAATAGTCCCATGGCCTGCCATTGTGCCTTTGTTAACAATGGTCCTATGAGCCAATGCTAGAGTGCAGAATCTCCTATTATGTTTTATGTTGGTGTGACCCCACTGATGTCAATGGGGTCTCACGGGTTCAAAACTCTTGTAAATACAGAAGTGAATCAGGCACTCTGATTACAAATATAATACTGGAATACATAAAGTTTTGTCTTTTCAAGTAAAATTAAAGCATATTGATTACATAATAGTCTATATACACTGGACTTTCTTTTGTTCATGGCTATAATACATGAGTCTTGTATACCTTATATTTTGTTTGGATTCTTATCAGAGCTGAAGCATTCTATGGCTTGGAGGGTATTGCAGCTTTAACCAAAGAAGCATTCACTCAGATAAACAGACATCTTAGTAATTGAGCATTTTTAAGCTCATCCTCTACTGAGAACAATTTTAGAAAGACAAGAGATTCTGTTCAAGCAGAAAATTTTATCTAATGGCACATTTAAGGATTAACGAAAGAATGGCAATTGTGAAGGCAGGAAAGTGAGGAAATTTACTAATTGCAAAGCAATTGTTTATTTTTGAAAGCAATATATTTTCCTTGAGGAGAACGATTTATGCTTTGGATTTAACAATTTCAGTTAATTCTGTTAGTGCACTGATGTCTAACTACTTCACATGTCCACACATATCCAGCTAGAAGACTCTGAATCTGAGCCAACTGGAGCTAAGAGATAGAATGTAAAGTTTGCAGGGGAATGTTCAGAAGGTTCCAGAGCATATTTGGAGAAGGGCATAAGAACTGTGAGTTTTGGAGAGAGCCTTGAATCTACATAAGATGTTAATTGTATATCACACACACACTATATTTATTTGGGATGAAAGTAACTATATATGCATCTGATTAGTATATCATCCTATTACTATTGATAATGGGCCAACCAATACCTAGTAATAAAACCAAAAATAACCAGGAATATTGTTTATTGCTTGATACCTGCATGGTATAAATAAGCAGACACACAATTCCAGAGTAGAAATAGTCAGAAAACATCCCACATCCACAGAAGTCTTTGACATTTTGGCAAAAAATCAAAAACTGAAAAATTCAGCCAGAAACTGAAAACTCATGGCTGAATACTGAAAATTTCTGTTAAATGCTGCCATGGTATCTCACAGGAATTGTAGTTTGAGCATCTCATGTCCCCATTCTTCTTTCTGAGCTGGGCTACCAGGCCAGACTACATCTCCCATGGTGCACCATAGCATCCCCTATTGCTGAACGTACATGGTGCAGCATGGGAGGTCCATGGCTGCCATGCATCATGGGAAATATAGTCTAACTGGGAAGCACTGCCCATAGAGGAGAATGCGGGCATGAGGCACCATTTCTGACTTTAAAAAATTGTTTGTTTTTAGGTGTTGGCTTTTTCTATGAGAAGTTAAAATTTTCCATGGAAGACACTTTTCACATTTTCTTTTCTCAAAAATCAAATTTTCCATGAAAAAACAGTTTTAACAGTTTTTGACCAGCTCTATGTCCTTTCTAGGAATGTGATTTTATATGATTTACACACATACGTTTTACTCGCTTGATTAAAATTTAAAAAGTAAACAGTCACATGGTCCTAATGCTCCCCACCTCTGATACCAAGAGAAGCACTAATGTGCTTGGAAGTGGCTGGCTGGGTCTGTGCTGAAGGGTTCAGACACTATTGGACAATTGGGTACACTTTTATATCATTCTTATTGTAGCAAGTAGACAGTGGTGTAAAGAAGCAGTGTAATGCCAGATATGCTATGTTGCCATCAATGATCATTATTTAGCATTCACAAATATTTAAGAAGGACATTAGTCTGTCTCTCTTGTCATATGGGGCTGCATTTGTTTCAGTCCATTTGACCTTCTCAAAGCTGAAAGTTGAAGCCCAAAAGGATTCATTTACATAACACTATAATAAGGTGTGGTGTCTGAGTTGCAAGTTTACTTTCATCTTGTTTTTTCCTCTTACGACAGATGAATTATGGCAGGAGTATTTGAGCCAGCTTATCTGTCACTAGAAAATAATAACATGAGGCAGCTAGAACTAGGGTGTTATACTTATCAGAAAGATATTACATGATCAGGTTAGACTGGGGAAATTTAATTTGCTTCTACTTCGCTGAAAATGGTGAAGTGTTGATTTTTGTTTCTGGTGCTGCTTTCTAATCAGTCGCTCAATGGATTAATTTACAAAATGTCAGTGTGGTGGTGACTGAGGGATGTAAACCAGATACAGGTTTGCTAAACTGAGTACATTAATCTCAGAGATGTTTATATTTTACATTTTAAATAGTCATTGGGGATAAATGAATATGCAATATGTTTTTCATCAGATTGATGCCTGAGAACTTTCAGTATTCATAAGCAATGCTGGTCCTCAGCTATCTGACAGAACTGGAGTGAATTTCTAATAACATAGGTCAAAGTAATGGTGCCTGTGCAGATGGGAGCCTCTGAAGAAGCCTGATTCAGCTTTCACTTAAACTGGTGTAAATTGGGACTCACTCCACTGATGTCAATAGAGTTACACCAGCAAAAAAACTGTGAGAGAAAAAGATAATCTGGCTTATGATTTATGTATTTACATGTTAAGACGTAAACATGTATGATTGAAATGAGCATTGTAACAGACAATTGATCTTATGCTGTTCTATAAGCAAATGAACATGAACACTTCTACATAACAAAGCTTACCTATTTCTCATCAGGTTTCAAACATCGGAGCACATAATCCACCAACCAAACTGGATTGTGGGGGAAGGGCAAGTTTGATACCCTATGTCAAATTTGGCCATATCTGTAGCATAAATGAATTCAGAAAGACTAAAGGGCTCCTCTTACTGTACAATTAACTATTTAAAATGTACTCCTCAGAAATGTACTCCCTGTAAATGTAGGGGCAGGTCTACCAGAATGTGAATAGCATAATGCAAGAATGTGGCATGAGAAAAAAGCAAGCCAAAAGGATATTATAGCTGTTATTTTTGTTAGTTTACCAAATGTGACTACCAAATTTGTTAGTCTACCATGCTGCCTCTTTTTCCTTTGCTGTTGTGACTCCTGTGAAACCCAGGAATCTGCAGCCTTCTTCTTGGTCTTTCAAATCTTGCAATGCTCATAATGGATATGAAGTGGTGAGGAGGAGCATAAGGGGAGGACATAATAAAAATATAGACGGGAGTCTAGGTACAACCCAGCCAGCTAACACAATTGTAAAGATGTTCACCTGGATCCACACAAGGTGTAATGCGTGTTTCAAGTCACGAAGCTGATAGGACAAAGAAGCAGCCAAAGCAGTGGGAGGAAGGAGTAAAATTGGGCCCATCTGGGAACCCACTCCCCCAGCACAGTCTTGGACCCAGAACTGTGTAGAAGAGACCCCCCTACAAAGACATTCTGGAGGCAGCAGATGGTGCCTCTCCTTCCTCCCCGACTCCCAAGTGGCCCTTGGGGACAGCTGTAGAGAGCAGCCAGTCGGAGACTTCAGCCAATGGGACTGACGCAGCCAAAGCCGGGACCTCTGGACATTCCAGTGAACACAGTAGACTATTCTGTGCTGATTTGCTACTTGTTCTAACACTTTCCCTGCCTCCTCACAGTCTCTTCATCTCAGCTTCACTCCCCACCTGCCCTGTTCCTCTCACCCACCTTCTTTTCCTTCCATTAAACAGATCCCCTCGCCCAAATGGAACTCACATGATGTTTGCTGCCATCACATTGTTCACTTTTCTGGTGTGTTCCACCCCTTCCCCCACCCTGTCTGTCTTGTCTATTTAAACTGTAAGCTCCTCAGGGCAAGGGCTGTCTACTTCTTTGTGTTTGCACAGGGCCTAGCACAATGAGGACCCATTCACGGCTGGCCCTTAGGCACAATCCTAATTAACATGATTGATAATGTTACCTAAATCAAACAGCAAATTCATTTTTGAAAAGTACCTTTCCCCACAATTTGGAATCTAGAGGGTGGGAGAGAAAGAATCCCCACTACTTGTGTTGGGCTTTACCTCTACACACAATAATAAATTGATTTAAGAGCAACAACAAAGAGGTTTGCACCAGTTCATTTTTGTGGTTCACCCAGGCTAGTAAGGGGGTCAGTAACCATCTGCCTTATAACCCTGGTTGTCTTGTGGCTTTGCAGGTTTGGTCCAGAGCTCTGACCCAAACAGCTTGCTAGCAGCCCCACAAGTTGACCTCACCCTGGCATTGCCCAGCCTGGTTACTCCTTGTAGGCTGACCTTAGTACCCTTCCAG
Organism: Emydura macquarii macquarii; assembly: GCF_026122565.2. Taxonomy (NCBI): domain Eukaryota; kingdom Metazoa; phylum Chordata; order Testudines; family Chelidae; genus Emydura; species Emydura macquarii. Next base: position 38,207,621 of record NW_027132559.1, on the reverse strand, counting down.
CCCCCAATTTTCCTACTGCAGGGACCAGTCCTTCTCACTGGACCCTCACAGAGAAAGTGTTAGGTTCACTGCCTTTACAGAGACAGTAAAATACTCCAGCCTGTTAGCTTTCTAGAAGCACACACTTTACTGAATTTACTCAGCACTGATGATTTATAATGAAAGCAAAACATGTTTAATAACAAAAGGCATGGATTAAGTGAAACCAAGTAAAAGAGATAAAGGTAAAGATGGTTACAAGCAAATAAAAGTGAAAACATATCTAAAAGGCTAAAACTTAATCTAGAAAGATACAGTTTTTCTACACAATGGTTTCTTTCATCCATAGTCTCCTTTCCAGATTTCTACTGGCCAGCCTTGCCAGATCTCATCACAGAGTTCAGATCGCTTGGTTTCTTTGTCTCCTAAAGTGAAGGATAAAGATGGAGTCTCTCTCTACATCCCCAAAGGGATTTCCTTTGTTTTACAAGTCAAGAAGGCCTCCTGGGGATTCAGTCTGCTGTGTCTTACTGGGGTGCAGGGGTCATATTAATTCTCTGCCTCTCAAGTTCAGGATCAGGCTAACCCTGCTGGTTTAGCTTGATGGTTGTGTTTACTGTAAATATGTAAATTCAAGTAAGCCCCATTCCTTTGGCCAGGACTCACCAGGTTATCACCCTTAATTAAGCTAGGCTCTTAAACATGTTCTAGTAACACGTTACAGAAGAAATTCATAAATATACACATATACACATATTCACATATAACTGTAACACATGCATTTTACAATGATATTAATAACCAGTGTGTTATTAGCTTTCATATGATACCTCACAAGACATATGTTGTACATATATTATTGCAGTCATGTATAGGGTGTGAGTACAGGGATGCCTTAGGGTCAATTTTTAAACTCCATTTTAATTAAACTGGGGCATGTTTTGTGTGTAGACAAGGCCTTATTTCATCTGTTCCCAGCAAGAGGTGAATAAGAATGGCTCTTGCTATAGCCACTCTCCCATGGGTGCAAAGAGCTGTTCTTTCTGACCCATCAACAGCCATCAGCACAACCTCAATGTGGGGAAAAGAAGGGAAGAATGGCCTTGCCACCACAGTTCAAGTATCTGAATGGAGATCTTTTGCAAGATAGATTTTCCCCAATTATAGTGAAACTCAGCATATAGTGAAATTTTTTGGGTGAAAAAAAACCAGAAAGAAAAAGAAAGCCCATTTGAGTTCACCTTAAGAGGATCCCACCAGATCTTATTCTAAAAAGCATAGCTCTGTGGAGGAGAACTGAAACTGAAGAGGGACAGCTAGTAATTTAAAATCCAACCCAAGTATTTTCATGGTATGTTAAAATTCCACACACCAGTAAATAATTTACAACAGCTAATCATGTACTTTCTCACACCACTCTTATAATGCCAGACACCACTGTGCTAGACAGTAAGACACTCTGCTGCCTAGAGAAATGGCAGATTCTCTCTTACTAATTGCAAGTACAAAATGCCAAGTTAAAAAGTAGTTGTATTTATTTAGTAGTATTAAGAGGTGCTGGGGGAAGAACTGTATCTCCTAAAAGGTCTTTTCCAGCTCTAATTACTACATACAAATAATGTACATGAAATTATGATTACATCAGGCATGAATATGTGTTTTCCAAAATACATAGGTCTGGACATGTGGATCATATTGTCAGTACATGTCTTTCATTTAAATGTTATAAAAAGGGGCCTGTTTCATAATAATTAAATTATTTTCAGTGTTGCAATGGTATTTGGTTGGACAAGACATTTTTTTTAGCAGCACTGGCTGAAGGTTGTGTGTGTTTTGTGTATGCTGCTGGGAATGAAGTAAAATGAAGAGGGGCTGCTTTGTTTTACATGTGCCTGCTATTTTCTTTGTGACCAATTGTACCACTGTAACATGTTTAGAGATTTTTCCTTGATACACCATTGTTCTGGCTGGTCACAAACCATTTCCTGGTACGCACCAATTTTGTCCTTTCTGCCTGTAAGTAGGACAAGGCTTCCTTTGCACTATCAAAGAATGGTGAAACTGTGCAACTTAGAATACATTGCCACTTGTACTCATTTTCCCTGTAGTTTACAAAAGGGCCTGACTCCTTGTGAACCCATTTCCACTCGTGCAAAGTGAGTGCAAAATGATTCTGTAGTACTTTACACTCTGCATTCAGTTTACAAATATGTAAATGACGACACAAGTTGCAAGGTATTGGGGAATCAGGCCCAAAGTATGAAACTGGTACGAGCAGGAAAATAACAGTAGAATATGCCAACTTAGTGATTTAGTGCACAGCAAGTCAGGGTGTAAATCTAGAGCCCCCTAGCCTGCCACACACTAAGTGGCCATATGGACCCTGCTGCTGTTCATTAAAAGTTCTGTAGCATGCTTTGATCTTCTGCTGTTTTAAACTGTGTTTGAAACAGCACCATATGAAAATGTACTATGGAACTTTGAATGTGCAGCAGCCGAGTACACAGGGCCACTTAGTGTGTGGGCTTGTGTGTTCTAGATTCACATGCTGGCTTCCTGTGCACTAAATCACCCTGTAGACAAGCCCTAAATGTTATCCTGATACCAGTGCTTGTTGGTATTTGGTAAAACACACCCTTTGCTCTGCTAGTAATGGTCCTGACTCTCTGGTAATATTTTGGGCAGAGTAAGAATTCAAGCACTGTCTCACACAACATCAACAAGCATCTGCTTCTAAGGATAGACCTACCCAGGATTCTCAGGCACTCTCTAGTAGCCAAAAACGGAAATAAGCATAAGTTATGGTTTCTTTGTGCCTCTACTGCAGGGTTAGAATCTACCTGGAGAGAGCACACGGGATTTAGTATGGTGAGGAATTTAGCTATTAAGGCTGGAGGAGTCTCACAGTAGGTCATCTAGTCTATTCTCCTACATCTTTTGAAATCTATCTGTGTAAGCTATTCCCTTGCCATACTATCTGCGGAAGAGGCTTTTTACACCCTCATCCTCCTTTGTGCCTCCAGGCAGGAGCTAGGCACAAAGGTCCAGATCCTGAAAAGCATTTTGGTTCCTACCTACCATTGATTTCAATGGAAGTTAGGTCCCTAAATAATAACTTTGAGGACCTAGGGCAATTACGTAATTTTTCTATTGAATTCAACTGCATTTTTCTTGTTTTGGTTAAAGCCCTTGTGCAATCTCTTCTTGTGTAATCTACAGCCACATCCATAAGAATACAATCAAAATTGGAGGCAGGTTCTTTTTAAGATGAGAGGAAGGGATGACAGAAGGTTGCAGTAAAGCAATGAAAACTAATGACACTGGCTAAAAAAGTACATCCCATCTTTATTATAAAGTTCTCAGCTCTAATCTGCCCTTTGATATAAAACTGCTTCATGTTGTTTCTGAGAACCAAGAACACTCAATCCCATTAAGGTCATGACAGTCTTCCTAAAACTGAGTGGCAAAGATGAGATACGTCAGCCTATTTATATGTATTACTGCCGGATTTCAATATCAAAATTAACACTGTTTTCTTATGTTATAGGCCAGGTTGGTTCATTATTCTACCACTGGAGAGATGCCAAGTTCATATTTAAGGCACAAAGTTCAGTGATGGAATAGACGGTGGTGTTTAACACTTAAGGATAGATTCCAGAAATGTTCCAAAGGCATTAAGAAAGCTGGCTGGAAGTAAGCTAGTATTTATCTTAGAAGCCAGTGAGTAATGCATAACATAAACAAGAAGGGAGGAACAGGGTCAGCCCTCCAACACTTAGAAGCCCTGATAGCTTGGAACTGGAACTATTTTTTATGAGTTCTTCGGCCATATAACTTTCAGGAAAAACAATTCTACCAAACAGATATTTCCTCTCTCTCTCTCTCTCTCTCTTTCTCTGTGCATCTGATGGGGAGCCTCTATGTGCTTCATCCTAAGAATGACTGAAAACTGAGACTGTATGAAAGAACAAAAGAAATATTAACCCTTTTCTGCTAACAAAGTTAGTAGATTTAAAGATTATTGAATTTTAAAGGCAAATATGATCACTGTGATCATCTAATCTGACCTCCTGAATAACACAGGCTATAGAACTTCATCCAGTAATTTCTGCATCAAGTCGCCATTGTGTATCTTTTAGAAAACTCTGGAGTCTTGATTTAAGAACTGCAAGTGACGAAGTTCTGCAGCATTTACTTGTGATTTGACTTAATAAATGTTTTGACAGAAGTCAAGGGGGAAGAATCTACTCTCTGTCAGTTTAAATTTGGAGTAACCTGACCCCTTGAATTCAATTGGAGTTTTGTTTGAGAAAGAACTATCTAAGGATTTCAGTATTGAACCCATTAAAGACAATAAGCATTTTATTTGAGTCAGGTCTGAAGAATTTGAGCCAGACAAAACAAAATCTCAATCCCCTGTGTAAGAAAAGAATGAATTCATTTCCACAGTAGTTTTATACTCCCCATTCAGTGGAGGTGAAACAAGATTCTCTTATTTCTTTCAGTAGAAGAGGACACCTCGATAAAAAAAAAAAAGATGAGTAATGTGAATGGTTCTCTTTTAGTGGAGACTGAATCCCTAGTTGAGACTGACTCATTGTAGATGTCTATGTGGCAAGTTCCTATCAATCTATGCAGTATATTAGTCATGATTAAGGAGAATTTCCTTTTTTTTCTTTTTAAACTACAGTCTAGTATTCTACATCATAGTAATATCTCTTCTTCAGTGTTTCCTGAAATGCACTGAAGTCTCCTTTGGTGCAAACTGGATTATAGCTAAAGGTTCAATCTTAATGAAATGGTGAGGAAGATCAGCTCTCTTGGGTACTACAGGTACCCAAATCCATTTCTGTAGGCTTGTGATACAGTCAACTTTGGTGAAAATTGGTGACTGAATTACTCACCTACTGAAAATATCAGTCATAAAATCTGTGTGACTTCACCAGTGGGCTAGCCAGTATCCTGACCGATCAGATTTTGTGTTTGGTAGCAGGTGTATAAGTACGGTTAGTTGTTCAGTGAGATCAGGGTTTTTTATGTTTTTTTTTTAAGTCAAAAGTGTATATTTTCTCAGCAAGTGCAGATATACTTTTATGCACAAATCTTGTTAGCACACAGCAGTATTTAAGCAAACACTATTATTTTATTTTGGAAAATATAAACCTTGTTCTTTCCAGAAACTTTTGACAACAGGTAGAAAAACATTTCAATATTCAACTTCAAATGATGATGCAAAATCTTGGTCAGGTGATAGCCTTGCTTTCTTTGGTACTGAGCATCCCGCACATACCTATTCAAAATACAGGAGCTCCGTTCTTTGAAATAACAAATATTTCCAATATTCACGTGCCCTCCCTGAAACAAGAATAGATTTTCTTACATCCAGTGGTGTCCTGCAATTGCTTGAATTGACTGTCTGTTGAAGGTCATGAAGTGACTCATCTCCATCTCTAGCAGATGAAATATTGCTAGATCTATTTTTTAAAAATCTCACCTTACTAAAAAGTAAACACAAACTCCTAGAAAATGTGAACTTTGGACAGAGAGCCATCAGTCACAGCTACTCACTGAAACTGGAATTTCTCAAAGCTAGTGTAACAGAATAGGCTGCATCTGAATGTTTATGCCCCCTGAGCATAAGTGGTTCGGATGCTAGCGTGGGAGTCGGGAGACATGGGTGCTCTTCCCTGTTCTGACAAATGCTTCCTGTGTGAATGTGGGTAACGTCACTCAGCGACAGGTTTTTAAAGGTATCTAGGCACCTAAAGATGTAGATAGATGCCCAGCAAGATTTTCAAAAGTGCATAGATACTTCCAGCCACTGAAATCAATGGGAGTTAGGCACTTGGGTGCTTTTGAAAATCCTATTAGGTGCTTGTCTGTATTCCTAGGAGCCTAAAATATCTTTACAATCTTGCCCTTAGTCACCTTGTACCTCAGTGTCTCATCTATAAAGTGAGAATAACAGTACTTTCCTACTTCAGAGATGTTAGAACAGATACATGAAAGAGTGGGAGACATTCTGATACTATATCAACAGGGACCATATGTGTACCTCAGACTGAAAAGGAGGAAGATGTGCATTTGGTTGTACAAAATATAATTTTGTTCACTAACTGGATCTCCTTTCAGCAAATAAATATTTCTGTATTATAGAGCAAATCTTTGATGTAGTTTACTGAAAAGAAATTAAGTAGGGGAGGGAATCCTGATACCAAATAAATGGCAGAGTTTAATTATAAAATGGGTGTTGGCACTCAATACCTCACTGAAGTCAAGCAGCACCTCAGAGTCAGAACACTATTGTCAACATTTCTTTAGGGCCTGATTCTGCAGTCCTTACTTAACTGAGTAGGTGACCCAGGCGAATAAATCCACTGAAGTTAATAGGGGCTACTTGCATAAAACCACTTGAATGAGAAAGGGTTGCCGGCTCTATGTACACTTCCAACAATAGGAACAGATTTTCATTAAAAGCATATTGTATTTAATAAGCTACTTTCTGACCAAATAACTTTTCTAATTATCCGATTGGCTTCCTTAGATTCCAGTATGCACGGTATATACAATAGAGTGCAAACACGAGTTTACATTCTGATATTGCTCAACTGTTCAACTGTGTTCTAATATTGTCACCGCCTTTAATACTTGTGGTTTGCCATTGTTTCCTCGGTGATAGTGGACCATCAAGACATGACCGCAAAACTTCTCTCAGTATGTCAGGAAGGTAGATAATGCATATTGTATTAGAATGAGATTTTGTTGCCTTTAACTCATTAAGTCAGCTTGACTATACTTTTCAGTTTTATAGAAATTTATTCTTGGAATTAAGAGGCAACAAGATTTTATGCTTCAAATTATTCAGCTATATTCTGGTTCAGTTGAATTCCTGTATATAAAAACTTGTATTCTTTTCTTCAGAGTAGCAGGGATCACTTAAAACATTTAACTAGAATGGATTCAGTAAACTAACCAAAAGCTCCTGTGAGTTTGATCATAAGAGTTTTGGAAAGCTCAATAACAAATAAAGCAAATGTAAACATTCATGTTTAATTAAAAAAAAAAAAATCTGAACAATAAATTAATAAAGTGAAATTGTTACCTACTTAATTTTAGATACAAAAATCCCACTAATTTAATTTATAAATCACTATAGTGGGCATGAAAAAATGGAAATAATGCTATACAAATTCAGGATTGATATTTAGAGATTTCCAGTAGAAACTTTATATTTTAATTTTCTGTTCATATATAGCCAAAAGAAAGAGGCAAAGCCAACCTAATAGTAATCCAAGGTTCTGAAGGAGAAACATCAACCAGGGTCGCCGTGTCTGAATGTGAGTCATTTCAGGAAGCTAAAAAAAGAATAAGATACCAGAATGAGAGCCAGCTATATTCATCTCTGGGAAAAAAAGTCTTATGGGAAAACATGATAAACTTCATATAAAAACGACTTTTAAATCCTGAGATTCTGAATATAGTGACAAATCTGCAGCAAACTCTGTATGTTATTGCAGGGTATTCAAAATAAAATATTTCAATTGATCTAATTCTGTCATCATGTATCTTTTACCAACATTAGAGAAAATTACCAAATGAGGATCCAAAATGTGTTAACTTTTCAATATTTTTTAGAAACTTTATGTAAGGAAACACTTGGTTAAATTAGTGCTTCCTTTTTGTGGGAATAAATCAGTTTTGATTTTTTTGTTTCTGTACTATATATAGGGTCCAATCCTTCTCCCACTGAAATTATTGGCAAAATTCCTATTGACTTGGCCTTTAGTGGGTACATAAATTAAAAGCATAACCCTTTAACTATGCTGTTTAAAATGACCTTTTATCTTTTTCTCCATAAGGTTAATATGAGATATAAAGGCACTAAATGTTTAGCATCAGATTAAAAGCTACTTACACACTGACTTTTCACCCTACATGATCTCTTGAATCACAATATTGAAGATAGTTTATCAATTGTATGTCCCACTATAGCCTGTGAAAATATGCTAGTCAGAGCTTGATGCATTTCAGTTAGCTTTATTTTGTTTGTGTATTTTTATTATTTTCATGTAACAGTATTATCTTTGATCAAGTTCTTATGTTTAGGTCCAAATCTACATTTGGATATAAATCTAGAGTCATGGTACTTTACTGTATTTGTATGTTTTCTTTATTTGTTGTTATATGCTTCAAAACTTGATAAAAATATTTAAACTAGAGATAGGCCCAAATCAAAATCCTACCTCAAAATTTTGCCTACAAATTAACGTTTTGAATCTTAATAATGAGAAAAACCAAAAGCCCTGGATCTTAATACTTAAAACGTTTCAGTTCAAATTTTGATCCTAAACTGGAACTCTCCTAGATCTTTGGGTATTTAGATTTGATTTAAATTTGAGTGGGAACTTGAATCCCGAATCTGAACTAAATCTAAACACCCCAAACACTGGGAAAGTTCAATTTTGTATCAAAATTTGAACTACCAAGTGTTCAGATCTGGGTTTTGGAGATAAGTACAAACTGAATTTATATCCAAACCTGAATCCAGGCATTAGATCTGTGCCCATCTTTTATTTAACAAGAAGTCCCACCCTCCACCACAACCCTACACCCTTATCTTCCCAATGAAGCACAAACAAGCAAGATCTGAGGGCAGAATGATAGGAAACTTCATTTTCCTCCTCATGCAAACTAATACTCTCGATCTTACCTGATGTCAATGCATATTGCAGTAGGCTAGTGAGAAAGTTTGCATGTAAACTAGTTAAAAAATAAGGTCCCAATAGGTGGCACTAGGCATCAGTTTATAGGTTTCTCTGTACCTTTCACCTAACTGGTGTGCATACAAGCTAAGTGCACACGTCACTTTGGTAATATGCTAATTTTTTTCATATGAAATAAAAATGTAATTGTAAATGTAACGTCGGCCACGAGTTCACAGCTATCAATAAATCCAATCCTACAAGCCCTTATGGGGCACAAAGGAGATCTGCCAATTGGCTAAGATGTGCACACACATACTCAACAGGTAGACTGACAGCAATCAGCACAGAACTCTGCACCGTGCTCAAGATGCTGAGACAAAGGTATCAGTCAGAGTTTGGTTATATTTAGTGCTTGAGGAAAAAACATAGTCACACTGGGGGATGAAGAACGTGCTCAGAATTCCCCTCTAAGTTCAATGATTACCCCGCTCCTGCTCCTGCATTCTCCATGAGCATCAGGGGAGGTGAAGAAATAGCAGGTGCTAAGCTGAGAGGAGAAATCAGTGGTTGCTCGCTCACTTGCCATTTAAAGAACAGCACTCCCAGTTTAGAGCACATACCCATAGTTTCTGCTACCAGTTTGTGCCAGTACAGCATGACAATGACAAGCACAATTTAAAAAAAAAATTGAAATGTGGAACCACGAAATTGTGCAATAGCTAATTCCTGTAACTGTATGCTTTTATTTATCTTAGTCGGCAAAGTGGTTTGTTTGTTTTTTAAACTTGGTGCCTAAACTTAGGCTTCCAAATCCTTACTTAGGTGCCTGAATAGGTGACTGAGTTTCAAGAATGGTTCAGGAACCCCAACGGTTTCAAAGCAGGCCACTTATTGAAGCACCTAAATAAGGATTTGGGAGCCTAACCTTAGGCACCAATTTTGAAAACTCATGGCTATTACTCTTGTTCTACTTCCTGCCTCCTTCTTCCCTTCATCTTGCTTCAACTGCAAGGCCTTTGGGTCAGGGACCATGTCTGTGTGTTTATTGGGGCCCTAATGCGGATTAAAATGTTTCAGTACTATTGCAATACAAATAATAATTGCTAATAAGTTAGTAAATGATTACTAACCGCAAATATATTGATATGTGACCTATCTAGTTAGTGCCTAGGCACTAACCATTAATGTGGCCCCATTGTTGAAGGGATTGTACAAACACGAAGTAGAAGGCCATCCCTGTCCAAAGAGCTTACAGTCTCTTTCTTATATATATTTATGACATGACTGTTCTCAAAAGGAAAATGTAATAGAAGAGACTGCAGAGCTCACCATTTCTGCTAATGATAAATACAAGAACATTCCAGCTGTGACAGTAAAAATCCAGTTCTGAACAGATGAGTCGGTTGATACAGAAAGGCCAATGTAAAGCCCTATGAAGGCAGTTAGTGCACTTATAAAATTCATTAATAACACAATTTTTGTGGCGAGTCCTGTACTTAACAGCACAGCAAAATCTCCTGCAGAGAGAAAAGAAAAGAAAAAAATATTATTTAGCTGATAAAACATTGGCAGGATTGCATGGCAGTAAGTCACTGATGATAATTTAGATAGAATTACACACACACACACAACACACACACACACACACACACTCTCTCTCTCTCTCTCTCTCTCTCTATTGGATGCTGGAGGGTTGCCCTTACATTTCTGTAGAAATGGTTGTAAATTCATGCAGCTAGCAGAAAGTTACATATCCAGTCGTATTTGTTCACTTGTTCCTAAAGATAGCATACAGTTTACAGGGAGGGCTCGCCACTAGTTCTCAATGTTCTGTGACATTTCCAATTTGGATACATGCAAACCTGAAGTCACATGCTTTCCCAGAGTTTCTAAATTTTTCTTGATTGGGAAGTTGCCCGTAGAAATCATGTGATTATATTTGTAACATGGTATTTACTTACAGGTGCTGTATGCCAGAAAGAGAAACACAGGACCTGATTCTGGTTTCAGTAGCAGAGGTTTTACACTGGTGTAATTCCATAGTTTTCAGTGAAGTTACTCCTAATTTTTCTTGGTCTAAGTTAGATCAGAATCAGCCCTCAGGATACATCTCTTATAGAAGAACCCACTGCATTACAAACACATAGCACAAGTATCTGAGCACCAGATTCTGATCTCACACCAGTTTTACACTGGTGTAACTCCACTTGCTTGTTGGTCGGACATCAGAATCGGCCATTCCATATTTGTCAGATTTTTTGTTTTTATAAACCTGCCTGTTTCTTGGGAATCCCCAGCCACACACTTACAGGTTTCAGTAAGTTATTCACACATTCAATATTTGAGTTATAAATCCACAAGAAAAGAAACATGTCTCAAGTTCTCATCCACCTACCACCATATGTATGTATGTCAAAGCAATGCCATGCACAGCCTCAAACTTCTGAAAAGATGTAGTATGAGGAAAGAATGGAGAAAAAGGAAAAGTTTAGCTCTAATGAACCTGCTATTTTATCTTGCTGGCCTGTCTGATAGTAAGAGAAGGTGGTTGAGGTAGTGTCTGTTATTGGACCAACTTCTCTTGGTGAAAGACACAATCTTTTGAACTACACACAGCTCTTTTTCAGAGCTTCTTCCTATCTGCTAGTAAAACAGTTCATTTACTTATTTGCAATCACTGGTACCAGATATTCTGTTCACTAAGTGTTTGATTCTCCGCAGTGCAGAAGTGGCGTGTTGCACATACATATGCATGGTCAAAGGTAACGAGCAGGAAGAGAAGTGCCAGGAACCCATCTTCAATACAGAGAGCACTGCTATCTGGTCACAGAGTTGCTTCTGCCTAATGGAAGGAGTAAGACCAAGTATCTCCATTGCATGTTGAGGATCTCATTTAACCCCTTGTATCCTCAGACATGCCTATTGTGCATCCACATCTCATTACTTTTTTGCCAATGTGCTTGAGAATAAAGGAAGAGACGGCAATTCCACTCAGTATGGAGGATTATGTCTATGTGCCCATTCACACTTGCACTGGAGCACAGCATCCTTGTGATCCCTTCTGTGCACTATGAAAGGACTTTAAGGATCAGGGTTTGTACTGTACTTCTTTACTCTTTCCTTTTGGCTGCAGTGGAACAAATTTAACTTTTAGTGGAAAGAACTTCCCTCTCCCAATTAGGGAGCTATCCTGTGATGGGCATGGAGCAGAGTGAAGTGAGTCCCTCAAAAGCAACGTGCAGGAAAAGTTGTGATACAAACCACAGCATATGCACTAGCTGACTGGGGACTGGATGTGCCAATCTGTCCTCACCAGCTGACAGACCATGAATGCTTGGGAATGTGGTGTGGAGCAGTAACCAAGCACTAGGGAGAGATCCTGCTCCACTGCTTATGCAGGGGATGGGATGAAGGGAGCTACACATCCTCTTTTCCCCATCCACCCAAGGCAGTAGTGTAAGAATGGGGTGGGATCTAGCCCTAAACATCTTTGTAAATCCAGAAACATAGAGCCATGACTCCTTTACTTGAGCCAGTTGGGAAAAATGTGTATTTGCTTACCCATTTCATGAGGAATTTCATGGCATAAGATAGCAATAGTAGTGGTCACACCCGTTTCTGTTGAGGATGAAAATGCTGCTCCTATTACCAGGCCATCGGCAAAGTTGTGAAGACTGTCACCCACCAAAACCATTATCGCTAACAAACTAATTCCTTTACCTAGGGAACAAGGTCAAAAGGAAAAAGAGAAATTTATCTTGTAATATAGGCTTCTACAAACATCTTTTTTCCCAATGGACCAAAGTTTTGTGTTGCAAAAAGTCAAGACAAGCAGAGCCTGTCCAATTTCTTCTTATTACAGTGGTTTCAAGATTTTCAGCATGGGAAAATAGTTAATAGAATAGTTAAGTGAAGCAAACATTAGGAAGTAGCTTCTTTTGGGCCTTTTCTGAAAGGTAGAATATTGAGACAAAAAGTTGGTCTAAGTCCAGTTGAGTAATTTACCTTCAATTTATTTTATAAACCTTATCCTGGCCTGCTATAGTTCATATTTTCTCCCCAACTCAAATTTGTTTTTGTCTAAAAATAGAAAAGAGTTTATACACTGGGGGTCAGAAAGTTGCACATATATAACTAAGAAGAATTTGGTCTTGTCAGGAGACCAGGCCATAAACCATCAGGCCTAGTGGTTAAAGTAAGAGTCCAAATGCCAGAGCCAAGGTTGAAGACAGAGTCGGAGCCAGAAATCAGAGGCAAGGGTCAGAACCCAGATTACCCGGAGTCTGGGAAGACAGGAGCAGGACTAGTTCCACGGCAAGAGCAAAGCTAGGAAAGGACTGGAATAAGATCAGGTTCAGGGAGGGTCTAGGCTGGAGCAATGCTGTGGGCAGGGCAGGAGCAGATCTTGGAGCAAGGCAAGCACAGGGAGACAGAGAATCTACAGGCATGTACATTAAGCAGCCTGTGAGCTACCACTACTTAAGAACAGGCTTGCTAGCTTTCTCAGCCAATCAGGTGGGGAAATCCATAAGGTGGCCTAGATGAAGCAGCTCAGCTGTGCTCCTTAGGCCTCAGGACACTGAGCAGGTGTATTTGCATGACCTTATCTCTCACAGGCCTCATGTAAATGATACTTTTATTGAGGAAAGCTAATGTTTTCATGTTCTCATCTTTGAGCTTGGTATTTCACAGGAGATAGAATCCAAAACGCAATCAACCTCAAACTATCATAATTGATATAGTGTCACATCATACTCAGTTTTGTTCCAATCAGTTAATAGCTGTGTTGCTCATTCATAGCACTCCTGTCTGTAACATCACTCATGTATATAGATAGCTCTTTTTCTTTCCGCTATTGTTCCATGACCTTCCTTTAGCATTGGACCTCAAGCTGCTTGTGTGCTTGATGGGGCACTCAAAATAAGTGAACTACTGGAAAGACACGGCTAGTATCTTGCATGTTGAAAATCAGTTATTGGGCTAATCTTCTTCCTAGCCCAAGCAGCTGGGTCACTTGCTGAGCAGATGCATGGGGGAAGGAACCTTCTGTCCACCTGCAGAGCAGCTGCCGAACTACTACATAGAAGTTACTGCGACTCAATGGCGAGTGTATTTTGCAATCCATACCTGGCTCCCCACATCCTGTACCTCCCTTGGTACATTCAGTCTGCCTAGCTGACTACTTTGCTTACCTGCATGCCTCCCAGGACTCCTGCCCCTCCACTCCACACATAGAACAGTCCCACTGCCAAGGTCAGCCTCTGTAGTTGACAAGGCAATGGCAGGATTTACCCCTAGAAACTCATCTATTTCCTGACTCTCCCTCCCCCCACCCATGACAACCTGGGGATGTAATGTGTTATTCCACAGAGCCTGCTGAACGTTATTATTATGAGGTTTTACTGCAATAACATTTTTGTAGAGGAGATTGTTTTTAAGGAGATGGGAGAGATGTTTTTCTTACGTAAACTGGCTAGAACAGAAGCCTTCAAAACTATTATAAAAGAAAACACACAGCAAAGAAAAGCCTTACAACTGTATTCAGAAAATCCTCCCCAGTTGCCTGGAAGCTCTGTGGATTCAGTAATATTGGCAGGCTTGCTAGATTTTCTTGCCAGCTCACAGAGCCAGACATGGCTGTCCCCAGCTTGCATAGCTCTTTCTAAACACTATAGGCAGCTTATACTCAATAGTGCAGGACTAGAATGACATAGAAATAACAGATTGCTGCACTACATTAATTTTGTGATTTATAATACGCACTGGCTACGGTGAAATTGCGGCTTGGCACAAGATGCTATTAGCCTGTTTTATTTAAGTAACAGTTGTTGGGAAAAAACCCATACTATAACGGCTACGATTCATTCCAGCCTATTATCTATAATATAAAATGGGAGTCAGGTTAACATTATGAGACGTTAGGCATTTTAAAGCTTTTGCAAATGTAACCTATGTGAACACACTTGACTGAAATTGAAATAAATACATACATGAAAAAATTAGAGTGCTTTTAACCTCATTTATTTTAGTTCTATTTTAAATCTAAATCATGTTATTAGCAATTATGTCATTGCACTTTACTGCTGTGACTGTAAAATTTCTTATAGTACCTCTTAGAAAATGAGGATTTGTATCCAAATTCTTCTTCTTTGAACAACCTTGTATGTAACTTGCAAATTTCAGTGGATTCTTTGCATGAAACCAGGGATTGGAACTCATATCAGTTTCTGCTCTTTTATTTTCATAGAGCTAACTGTGGGTAGGTAGCATTTTTACTATAGATCACCCTTCATCACACTTCTGAAGTTCTGACTAACAAGGTAATGGTTTAACTCTTGCATTTGCTCATGCATAGGGCTCTAGTTCCATGTTTTCAGGGCTACCATTAAGTGACTAGTCTAATGTGAATCAGAAAAAAAGCAACTACAAAGTGATAATGTTGGTTGTTGATATTGACAGAAGAGATCTCAGGGGAAAAAAGGAGTACGAAACCTTTGAAAGATAGTTATTTTTCAAAATTTATTTTTTTATTGAATATTACTACTAGACTTCTAATAAAGAGGGAGAATTGATAGTTATGACCAAAACATGAAATCAAACAGAGAATATTGATAAAGAGATTCTTGGGAAATTTTCCCAAATACAGACATGCTGTAACTGGAGAAGATAATCTTGACCTTGTGGGGAATATGTTTTAGATGATTAGTAGAGAGTGATGACTGAACAGACAGAAATAACTACAGATGGACTAGATAGTGGCAGTGAAACTGGGATTAAATTATGTGCTGACGGGAAGGTCAGATTCAAGCAATGGAAATCCAGTTTTCCAAAAATGAGATCTATGTCCTGAAATGGAAGTGAATTCAAGAGTATGAGATACTATCTCTGAAGGATTGGCAGAGGACAGTGAGACTACTAAAGAATTCAGGATCATGTCCTGAAATCTGATTGTCACTAGATAAATTGGGAGTAGGATAAGATAAATACACAGATTTCGGGTGAAATGCTGTTCTAAGTAGCACTCCTGCTACCCTGCTGAATTCAACAGGGTTACATGGGTGTAATCAAGAGTGGAATTAGGCCCATATAATAATTTCTTATTTTCTAAAGTAAGGAAAAGCAGAGCCAAGAAGTAAAACCTATTTCGAAATTATTTAATGAGGTAAGATATCACTTAAAAGCTACTGATACATTGAGAAGTATTATGAGCCCAGAGTTCCATATGAGGAATAAGTCACCACTGATTTTAATAACCATAATTCATTACCATAAAGAAGACAGAAGGAGTCAGAAGGAAAAGTATAGTTCGGCAAGTAAGCCAGAAAAATGAGAAGTGATGACAATTCCAATATTTTTTTGCAATAAGTGAAAGGCCCAAGCAAGGTTTACAATTGTAAAAAGATGTTTGGTGGTAAATATGTGAGGGTGTCCCTTTAAATAAAAGACTTCAGTAAAATAGCTTGCAATGGTGCGTAAACAGACATTGAAGCAAGGATAGTACAAGATTAATGAACTTTACAATTATGAGTCTGGTTGGCTGGAAAATTAAGTAGAGATTTAATTATGTAGCCAGGCAGAATCAGACATGGTGATGTAATATATAGAAAACATGGAGCTGAGCCAGTTTCACACTTTCAAGCCCATCTCAGGCCTTAAGATTTTTCATGCTGCTTGTTTAATCTTTTTATCATTACTTACTCTTTCTGCTCGTCGCCTTATTGTCTGGAGGAACTTCAGGCTCAGATTCTTCAGGGCTTCGCTAATTAAAAGGAAAGATACTGGATAAACATGGAGGGGTTGTTTCAATCAACTCTTACCAAACAGTGAAAAGTCAAATAGATTCACTGGTCATTAAGGGAAAAGTTAGCTGCTGCCATCTACAATATATGCTTATTATCATTAGAATTAGTTACTGAACACTGCACACTGTCCCAAGGAGCTTACAGTCTAATTCAGATCTAAACAAAAACAATTCAGTAGCATTGTGGTGCCCTGAGAAAAATCACATTTAATTGATGAAACAAAATTTTGAGTTGGAAATGCAGAGCTGAAAAAAGACTGTTATAATTCAGAGTTTTGGTACAGTTTTTCATGGGATAATGTGTTTTGTTGTATCACACTACTGAGTAGTGCAGCTACAGGATCTTGAAAGAAAAGTGGTGAAGTCCATAACTAAAGGCTTGTCTACACTACAGATGCTACACCATCATTTGAGGCATATGAATTTTTCACACCCCTGAATGACACAGAAAGTTTTAAGTGTAGACCAGGCCTAAGACATTCTCATTAGTTGCTCTGTGAAATTGCAAGTCACAAGGGGATGAAAACAAATACATAGCATATATTAAGGTGCTTGACCACTTGGATATTGATACAGTAGGTACCAAAAATGTGCACACATAATCAGGTAACAAAAGTCTCTGATTTTAGTGCTCTTTACTGCTCCTTCCAGACATTCCCTCCCATACTTCTCCCCTTCCCATTTCCCCTTTCCAGCCCTCAAAAAGTACTAATAGGGCTGTTTGATATGCAAATAAAAAAATCTCTCAGATCCAATTAATTAATTGAATTAGAATTGTGGTAGAGCAAGTTTTATTTCATCAGCATTCACAGTCACTGTTGTGGCACAAAAGAAAAGCCCTGACTCCTTCACACACACACACAAAAAACAATAAAAGAGGAGATAAAAAAGATTAGTGAGAAGTGACATATGTCTCCTTCACTGTGGCATGATGTCTCCTCTGCTGTATCTATTAGCCTTTGTCTAAACTGTGGATTTGACCCAACGGGTAAATAAGACTTCCTTATCCACACCATTCATGATTTTATAGACCTCTATCATATCCCCCCTTAGTCGTCTCTTTTCCAAGCTGAAAAGTCACAGTCTTATTAATCTCTCCTCACAGTCAGCCAGTGTTTGTCTCATTGTTACCCACATGATCCTGGAAAAATGGGTAGCTCTCATCAAAACAAGCCAAACCACACTAGTTCATATTATCAGTATGTACTTTAGGATAATCTTGCAGTTTGCCAGCTGAAAGGAATGGTTAATTACTTAATAAATAAGCAGGAAGTGACTATGTGGGTCAAAATTTCGTAAAGTATCTCCACTGGTCTCCTTACATGCTTTCAGTCAACAGTTCCCAAACTGTGTTCTGTGAATCTATAGTGGCTCATATGGTTCATGTTGATAACCTGTTAAGATGTGGACCATAATATGGGAAAGTTTGGGATTCTCTGACTAAACTAACAAGACTACAAAATCCTGAAACTACATATATTACAAAGAAGTAACCATGCTTGCAAAAAATCCTAAAACCATTTAATTAGTTGACTGTGTGTGTGTGTGTGTGTGTGTGTGTGTGTAGGCGTGTGTATGTGTGCGCGTGCACATATGTATCAAATGTCTGGCTTGGGCACTCTCCATACATCAAATAGAACCAACAGAATTTCCTATTGGCAAGCACTATTTTCAGACATCTGGTTTTGTTTACATATTATTCATGTCAATGGAAAAATGAGTGCATATAGTCCAAATTTTCAGCAGGTAACTAATTATACCCTGTAATTTCTTTGGACACTATCCTGCAGTCCTTACTCCAACTTGAAGACTGAAGGGAGTTTTGTTGGTGTAAGGACTGAAGGATCCGGTTCCTTAGAAATGTAATTTACATTTGAAGACCAGGAAGACAGCAGATGTTTTAAAAATCTTCTGGGCAAATGGAATATAAGGAGGTTTATTACATCAACCTGATATATATTTGTAGATTCGCTTTGTAAATATTGGTGAATAAAATCTGCCTAAAAATGCGTATTGTGGTCTAACAAATCTTCAGAAGTCTGACAATACCATCCTTTTTTAAGGTCATGGAGTAAGAAAAAAATCAATAAACACTGAAAAATACTATTTGGTTATGAAGTTAATTGGGTTTATTCTTTGAGACAGAGAGAAAGAAGGAAATCAAGTCAGTAAAGCATTTCATATCAGTAACCTACCAACTGTATGGTTGAAGTAGATTTGCCTCTGCCTGAATGGTCATTTAATTCAGATTCCACTGGAAGATCATGGGAATGCCCCAAGTGCCCATTAACTAATGAAAGGCCCTGCTGGATGAAGATGCTTTGCAATTAGTTCTGAAGCCAGATGAACACAGATGCATCCTTTGTCAGTTTCATGTTCAGATTTAGCATTTATTTGACCTATAAAAGTTGTTGACTTGAGAATAAAAACAGTTGAAAAGAATGCTAGCTGTGATAAACATTTGCTAATGCCTTTTCAGCTCAGAAAGCTGCAAATTGAACTAGAAAAATATGTGAGAATCATAGGGCATTATAGGAAATTATATTTTTAAAACTGAAATTTCGAGTTACAAGCTTAGATAAACAAATAGTCAGTGTTCATATGGCCCTCAACAGAATGGGTTTACTAAATCATGTAGAAAAATTATAAAGTCCCTTTCTCCTAAGTAGATAATATGAAAAATTATTTATTATTCTTTATCTATTGGATTCCAACTTCACTCTTAACACCTTGCAAGCAAACCCAGATAATATCATAATTAGCAAAATATTCACATTCCATTCATTTTACATCATTTTTATGGCTCAATCCTGTATTCTTCGTGGGTAATAGGTATTTTCGGTGTATGAAGAATATAGGATTGGGATCCAGATATGTAAATTAGGCCTCTGATTAAGCATCCTCTGTAAAAACAGAGCAGCAAATGCCATTTGAAGTGGCATTAAGTTAGCTTCCCATGTTCAGAAATTTAATGAAGCATCACATTTTGTGCTACATTATACCCTGGTACATAATGACATTTTCAAACACAAGGCACACTGAGATAAAATAATATAATTACTGAGAGCATGGAAGCCAACAAGGATACACTACCAGTAAAATGCAGGATGGAGCTCAACATTTATATTAATTTTCAAAATCCTTTGGGATAGAAAATTATAAGCAATTTGGTAAATTTTAAAGTATAATTCTTTGAAGTGTCATTTTAAAAAACTTTAGATAACATATGTGTCTTTGAGATCTTCAAACCATGCCTAGATTAAGAAACTTTCATTACTCTTTCATTCAAAGACATACTTTTTACCTGTTCCTATCCTAGCCATAGAAATCTGCTTATAGAATACAATAATAAAAATATCTGGCCTTTTTACAGCTAAATACATAAGACCTATACACCAAAGCAAAATAGAAATTGAAGGTCAGTCTGATGGGAGCAATTTGGGAAGAGACAGTTTATGCCTCATTTCTTTTGTAAACAAGGCAGTTATTCTTCCAAAAACTTTTTAAAATTTACTGCAATATAAAGGATATAAAGGATTTTAAAAAGGGTAAAAAGAAAGTTCTACCTGATGACTTGGTGGTACCAAAAGAAAGAAACATTTTTCTATCAGAAAAAATCCATGAATTCCTCCAATCATTCCCAACATTTTCCAAACATATTCTTTCCCTTCATAGATGTGTTCCGTCTCTTGAGCTTCATGCTTATGTAAACCAAGAATCTAGATAAAGAAGTGAAATAAAAAGGGGGAAATGGTTTCGACTTTTTTTTGCTAAAGTAACCCATAAGAGCTTTACCCCTCAGTTTCCCTTTTATTACCACTCTCAGACTTATAATGTATTTTAAGTTGCTGAACTGTACACCAGTATAGATGGATGAAATTAGTTATTAATGGCCTCCATTATGCTTCTGTCATCTCTTGCCGGTAAAAGTTGTATTATTTCTAGAGGAAGATTTAATTGTATTGATAAGAGGATTTTCCTTTGTATATTTTGATTAGACTGTTTTACAGTTTAAAAAGTTGCTCAGGTCATCTTCGAAAATCAAATTCATACAGAAAATAATTAATTAACCCTTTTGCTCATGATCTTTGCTCCAATTTCTATGCTGTGACAGAACACAGTAACATTTCTTTGAAGTGTTCTGACTTTATTTGAAAGTTGTCACTTTAAAAGAGATATACACAGGATACAGTACTTTAAAAGTTGAGGGGGAGAATTTCAGAAGCACCTATGGGATTTAGGAGCACAAATTTCACTGACTTTCAATGTGACCATTTCTCCTAAATCCTTTTGGTGCTTCTGAAAATCTCTCCCAGTTCTAGCTCCAGAAATATTACTGGTTCTGATAGTATTTCCCATTTTATTTATATTGACTAGCTCAAAGAACTTTTTACTAGTTCTAAAACCAGAATGAACATTTTAAGATGGAGAAACATCAGAAGTGTGTTTTGCCCAACTTACCAGCTAAATGAAATTATTAAACTCCTTTCGTTAGAACCCTTCAGTTACTTATTTAGAGTTATGCAATGCAGAGGAAAACCCAGCAAAAACAAATGAATAACTAAGCGTGTCTTTTCTTTTATACTGTCATGTAGTTAAAATATATGTTGTGAATTTAAAAGAAAATCCTAACACTGAGGTGTTTTCATTGCAGTTCATGACAGCAGGACCACATATATCTGAAAGGCCCTGGAACTTTATAATAAGTTGAGGCTGGAGCTGCTGATGCTCATTGAAAACTTTGAACAGAATTCTCTTGAATCAATTCTCCTTGCATGACCTGCCTTAAGCTCATGTGGAGCGTGCAATTTGCATAAGGCTCTGTATTTTCCACAGGTTCTGTGCTACAGAACTCCAATCCAGCAACTCAGGGAGGGGAGAAGAGAGGCCTGGCAGTCCAGCTTCCCTTACTCCACCAGCCAAAAAAACTTGCCAGCACCTGCCACTGACAAATGACCACAAACCAACTATCTATCAACATGCTCCCGTTGAGTGGGTTACTGAAGCATGCCTGAGACCTTACCCATTGGCTTCACGCAGGGTTCCATACAAACCTAGAACTAGCCCTGTCTTATCTGTTTATCATATATTTCCTGAGGACCCCCTTCCCCCCCCCCACACACACCTCCATTTCTTTAAATTACTAAGTACCTATGTATTAAAACAGTACCAGCGTTTCTTCAGAGTTCATCATTCTTTGGCTTCTGCTTCTTATTTCCCAATCTGAAATCTCTTTCTGATTTTACACAGCCCCTAGTGTTCTCAGATCTCATAGACAGCTTTATTTTATAAAGATGAGAGCATGTGAGCATTAGTTATTCTCAAATAAGATTTTCCTGTCCATCAGTGTTGGGGGGAAATCAAAAGAATACAGCGTCACTAGGTACATATTTATTTTATATATATAAAGAAACACTTCATTTTGAAAATACAAACATGCATGTTACCTCTGGAATAAGATGTAGCAGGGCATCTCCAGAAAGGGTCCCAACAGCTAAACCCACAAACAGCTGTAAAACGAGTGTATAGATTTCTTGACAGGAGTTGAAGAAAATGAGGGTTGTCCCAAACATAGATCCAATAGTAATAAGTAAAACTGCAACAGTGCTGTAGCCATACTCTGAGGAAAAGGAATCAAAATAAAACCAAGTGCAGCTTTAACCACTCAGTATCTAATTACTTGAGGCCATATATTCCCAACTCTGTGAAAAAAGAGGAAGGAAATTCTTGAGTTGCACCACAATTTCTTGCCATGCAAGAAGGACAGGCAGTATAACAGAAGGGAGAAAGGTTCAAGGTATGCAAAGCATTCATTGATCAAGGACCTGCAGGTAAAACAGCACAACCCACTGGATTTCATGCCTTAAAGAGATAAATATGCTCTTAGTAGACAGGTCATAAACCTCTTGTGAACACACAAAGTCTACCATTCCAAACTGCATTTGTTTTGTAGTGTGGACATACTTCTTTTAGGGATGCAGACAGGAGCACTAACCTCTCTTTACTACTTTAATGGAGTGATTGCAAGGTTACCCATATGTACGTGCTTACTTTTTCAAGTTGCTGTACAACATGAGCTAACTAATTCGTACCACACCCCTGCCCTTGTGAGGTAGGGAAGTCACGAGTGGGGAACAGACGCAAAGAAATTAAAGACAAAATACTCAAAAGTGTCTACTAATTTTGGGTGCATCAAGTTTTTTTCATGCACTGGGAGCTGTGAGTGCTTAGAACTTCAGAACATCAGACCCAGGTAGCTCCGGTTACACACCCAAACACTAAGGCACTCTAAATTAGCAGACACTTTTGAAAACTTAGGCCTCAGTGATTTACCCAAGACTGCCCAGCAAGTAACTGAAAAAGCTGGGAATGAAACTCCCAGTCCTAGACTCATATCTTTAGGCTACATTTGCCTTACATCAGGTCATTTCCCTATCTTCTCTTTTGGGAGACTCCCCAAATTTAGGCCTTAATCCTGCAAAGAGACCTATGTGGTCATAAGGCCTTCATCTCTCACACATGGTCTCTTTCACCCCAAAGAGATTGTCATTACGGAGGGAAGGATGATCTGGTGGTTAGGATGCTAGCCTGAGATATGAGACACTCTTGTTTAATTACCAGCTGTGCAAAAGACTTCTTATGTGATCTCTGCAAGTCAGTTAGCCTCTCTGTGCCCTGGTACCCCAGCTGTAAAATGGGTATGATAGAACTTTGCTACTTATGGAGATCTTTGAGAATGAATAATTTAAAGATTGGGAGACACTACAGTTAAAGGCGCTTGAAGAAAATAAATAACTCTTTTTGGGGAGTCTCAGTACTTCTTGCTATTTTGTAGATTCCTATCTCTTATGAGTACCAATGGGGTGTCCACAAATCTCCTGCCAGACAATGATCTACCATGTTGTTTAATCAATGCACACTGACAGCACAAATGCACAATGTGAAAATGTGGTTCATTCCCTTCCCAGCAGCAGCCTAATTAATTTAGTTTAAGAATGTAAGAATGGCCATATTGGGCCAGACCAATGGTCCCTCTAGCCCAATGTCCTGTCTTCTGACAGCAGCCAGTGTGAGATGCTTGGAGGGAATGAACAGAACAGGGCCATTATCAAGTGATCCATTCCCCTGTCATCCAGACCCAGATTCTCGCAGTCAGAGATTTAGAGACACCCTGAGCATGGGGTTGCCTCCCGATGTTGACTAACAATTGTAGTTCGGGGAGCTAAACCTCTATCCCAGACAGACCACAGGCTGGAAGGATGCATGGAAAACATTTATTAGTCCCCAATGGAACTGGGAAGCTACCAGATGAGTAAGGTACAATACAATAGATATAGGTACTGACTGTACTGATATGTGATATGTCCCCTGAGAAATTTTTCTAATTGGTTTCTTTCTACAGGCCAAGGTGTAAAAAGCCTGGAGCTCATTTTTGCTGGGCACAGAACAGTATGTGACCCTGAAAAAGGTGCTATTTTTTATTATCACAACAACATCTCACAAAAACCATTACTTTTGCTCTGAAAAGTTCACAGAGTGATAATCTGCCCTTTCATACTCATTTACCTTCTGGAGAGCATCTTAACTCCACTGATTCAACACACTGTGGTGTAAAATAACAGATGTTACAGCACTGAAGTCTGATTCATCATTATGTTACTCCAATTTGATGCCAGAATAACCCAGCTGAAACAAATAAAATTATACCAGTGTAAAATTGGAGAAACATAGTGGCAAAGTAGGTCTCAATCTCTACTACTGGGATGGCCTCCCATGGCACCACAGCCTTTATACCTACTGTCTATATCTCTGAGAAGCATCTAAGAAGGAAGAAAAATCAGCACAAATGAGAATTCAATTTGATAAGAGAGTGAAATAGTTACTGGGAGCTGGACCCCATAACTTCTCAATGTGTAATATTGTGTAGCATGCACACTGTGAAATTCTTTGCTGTATAAATATCTGGGTGTTTTGTTTTTTAGTCACTAATGAATAAAAAGGCTCCAGAAAGCTAAACTCCTGCAGCCCTTCACCTGAATTAGCACAATACATTACTGTACAATGGCAACATAACTCACTTTCCAGAGTTGTTGGCGGCAGCTTTGTTTGCTTGGATTCTGTAAGCTGACAAGAGCAGCTTAGTAATTGCTGAATGATCGCTGGACTGATTTGCTTGAAGTGTTCCTTAGAAATGGATGAAGGACTGTTTCGTAAAAATATCTTCACAAGCTCACTAGCGGAGAAGCATGCCTATGTGGGAAAGCATATGTGGTTACTAAATATAGATACCATTTACCTGAGTCTTAGGTTCAGGTTAATCATGGATTTACAGGACTTTTTAAATGACATGGAATTGTGAACTTTAAAAACAAGGAACAGTGGATTCCAAAGAAAAGACTCATTTTCCATTTGTGGTGGCCTGGTTACATCTTTTAAAACCAAAGATAATGAAGTTCTTGTTTATAGTTGAAAACCTGATACATCACCTCCAGTTCCACATTTCAAGCCTGGTGTGAGTCAGCATAGCTTCCGTGGAAGTCAGTTTACATCAGCTCAGGGTCTGGCCCATTATCATTTCTAAATATGTGGATAGCATGTTTCTCAAACAAGGCTATTTTTAATGCTAAAACTATTAACAGCAGCTGGCATTCGTTGCTATTTAGTATTCAAAGATGGCAGGTGCTGCCCCTTTAAGAGTCAGTAGACATTAGGAAGTTAGTAGGCCAGGTGCTTGTGGTGGTATTGCCATGAGATCTACATTTGTGCTGTATGTCTGTGTCCTTCATAACATATAGGGCTAATGGAAGTTATAAAGCCTTAGTTAGAAGCTGGAAAAAGGCAGAGGGGGACTCCTAACATCTGGTACAGTAGGAAGATAGCCTCCTCTTTTTTTCCAGCCTTATTTAACCCTCATATGAGGGAAGGGCAGCAGGATACCAGCAATGGGTTGAGATGAATTGGGAGAGGGAGGGGTGATGGCAGTTCTCCCAAGTAGGTAGAAACAAATGAGGAAGGAATGATGACCTGCACTATATGATTTATTGCTAGGTACTCTCAGATAGGTTATATGAATAAAATTGTGACCTAATTAACCACGTCCATTACATCTTGTCTTTCTCCTTGCAAGTTTGGGACAAAGTGAGGAAGTTAGCAGCCAGAGTTTGCTAACAATGAAGTCTGTATTTGTGCTGCATATCTGCATCTGTATTTGTGCTAAATATCTGTATATGTGCTGCATATATTCTTAACCCATACAGCTAATGAAAGTTATAAAGATTTACTAATTGAATCATAACCTATATGCAGCACATATACAGATATGTAGCACAAATACTGATGCAGGTATGCAGCACAAATACAGACTTCATTGTTAGCAAACTCTGGCTGCTAACTTCCTAACTTTGTCCCAAACATTCAAGCAGAAAGACAAGATGTAATGGATGTGATTTAATTAGGTCACAATTTTATTCATATAACCTATCTGAGAGTACCTAGCAATAAAGCATTGTATAGCGTTTACTACTACTTTTAGAAAATGCCCTGTTGTTTTTACCTCGATATTAGTGAGATAATCTAGTTTTGGTATTAAAATTTACTTTTAGGGCTATATTTTAATACAATGACTAAAGATTTTGCATTGTAATGCTCATTCATTATCATGGAAGTAATAAGGACCAATTCATGTAAAACATGGGTTTCCATATTGCTGCCTGGGTCAGTACTTCGTGTATATATGTGGCAGGGAGGGAACTAGATGCTGCAGAAATGTTACTCAGTTGATGGCACTCTTTATTTTGCACCAAAACTGAACCAGTTCCCCAGTATAGTGTTAGAGGAACAGTATCATTTGTCAAATGAGACATTAAATGGAGGTCCTGACAGTTTGTACTTATTAAAGTTCCCATGACATTTTTCAAAAGAACATCGTTGCTAATTCCAGTATCCTGGCAAAATTCCAGCTCAAGAAATTGTATTCTGACTACATACAAACACCCTGAATTGAAGAGAGTAAAGGTATTCTTCTTTTCTTGTCCCTATCCGTGATATGTTATTGCTGTGTCGTTTTAAATGTTTGTTCTCTTCACCCCAAAGGAGGCTGCGTCATGATGAAATGATTCCTGTATATAATTTGTAAAATCATTTCAACTTATAAAACTATTTGGCTTCTTTTAGGAAGAAAGTTAGTATGTAAATTGAAAAAGGTTCTAGTTATTCTTCAATAAATACCAATAATGGGACAAATCCTTCTGGCCTTGCTCATCCCTTACACCAAGGCAACACCTTCTTTGGACTTCAGTAGGAGTTTGAGTGAGTAAAGGACAATCGATCAATCCATCCATCCATCCTCAGGATCCCTGTCTTCTATGAGCATAGGTGGCTCTGCCACCTGGCCCTTCTAGTCTGCTTCCACCAGAGGACAACAGGCAGGAAAATACAGGAACTGCCCTATTGAAAAAGAACAGTGGTCTATCTAGTTTAGTATCTTGACTCTGACAGTGGCCAGCACCAGCTGCTTCAGAGGAAGGTTCAAGAAACCTTGCAGCAGGCAGTTCCGAAATATCCTGTCCATGGAGAAATTTGTTCCTAATACCCTTTTATTAGAAGCTGTCTTAAGCTCTAAAGCATGAGGGTTTATATCCCTTCCAAATGAAAGTAGATGACTAGAACCTTTGCATCATCTACTATAAACCTGATCTCTGTGTGCCTTTTAATATGGGAAGATAAAGATATGGGGCTTTCAGAGGGGTAGCCTCCTGTATGTTACCCATTTGCTGTATCATTTCTACATACAGCATCTGAGGAGGTGAGCTGAGGCTCACGAAAGCTTATGCCTGCTGAAATTAAATTTGTTAGTCTTTAAAGTGCCACAGAATTCTCATTGTTGTTTTTTTTTAATATGGGGCTTTGTTACTAATGAAAGAAATCTATGTGATCTTTGAGGAGAATAATACAGAAAATGATAAACAGAGGTTACATTTTTTTCTTATGAAACACCAGATAGATGCATGACTTTCCTTTCCCCTCACATAGGTTTATTTAAGAAGAAACCATACATTAACGTATAGACATGAGTTATTTAGCTTTATGTGATTAAATGTTATAGCTCTTATTAGTTCATCTTACTATTTACTTATGTTTTATATGCACTTTAAAAATCATTGAAGACAAGGATGATTTTAAAAAAGACTGCAGTGACCTACTTTTCTGGCATTATATATCAAAATATAAAACTAATATCTGAAAAACTAAATTACAGCCCTTAATTGAACTGGCAGAAGCAAGCAAGATATCAGTCCATTTCTTACATGTAACAACATTTGTTACTAATGGAACACAATGGCTATCTTAGGGACATGTGGAAAACAGAAGATAAAATTAGCAACAGCATTTGAATACAAATTCTTCTAAAGGAACGTTCTGCCAAGGAAAATGTAAATAGTTAGTAAGAAGAGAAAGGGAATGAAAAATAGATGCTAGATATCAGAAAAGGATGGCAAATCTCTTCTCTCCAAATGTATCTTTATAACCTTTCAAACGCTACACAAAAATACTTTGGTTCTCAGTTTGACTGCCAAATCTGGAATAACTCCCCTGCATGCATAGCCTTTGATTCAAGGACGGCATTGGAAGTCCAAGTTCAAAAAAGTTCTAAAAAAGTGTTCAGGTTTGGAAATTTGCCTTCTTCCCAGGGGAATTATACTCCTTGTACTCCTGGCATCACTACTGCCCTATGACCTTCATTTAAGTTATTTTGGGGCCACTATTGCTTTAAATATCTACTTGGCTGATCAACATGACTCTCCTTTGAGGTCCACTAGAATGAGAATAGTTATATTGATGGAATATGAATTCAAAATAAAAAACTAAAATTACTCAGATAAACAACATCAGAGGACAATTGTGTCATCTCCACCTCATAAAACGAACATTAAATGAAAGTCAGTTGCACATCTTTTATCCACTCAAGGAAGTAAAATCACTAGACTTTGAATAATCTTAAAATGTCTGATTAAAAAATGTAATCTCTTTGGAAAGGCTACTTTTGAAATACCACATTGTGCCTGTAGGAGACTTGCACCTGGACTACAGAAGCAATGACTACAGAGGCTCGGACTCTATTTCCCAGATTGCCTATGGTCCAGGCGAGAATCAGAACTGGAAAGCAACACTAAGAAAACCAATCAGGGAAAAAGGGTTCGGTTTTACTTTTGGTTTTGACTTTTGTTTTTGTTTGGAGAGGGTGAGTGTAGCAGGGAAAGGAGCTACACTGCCAGGGAGGACCCTGAGACCCTCCACATTTTTCCCAGGAAAGACTTTGGGATTTCTGGGGCACTGAACAACGTCATCTCAGCAGAGACCAGAAACTCAGGAGACTGAGAAGAGTCAAGGTCAGGCTACCAAGAGCCATTTGAATCTAACTGCACATTTGAATCCGAACTAGAGATCCCCAAGGACAATGTTACAATCCTTGGTGTGAAGACTTTGTAAGAACACCCGTTTATTTAATTTGATATTGCATTTTAAGCCAACCACTGATATCAGCACTGCACTGCCCATCAAAGACTGAGCCTAAACTCACTATGTGTCTAAATAGGTGCTGGGAGGGAGCACCTATTGGTTGTAAATGTTAGGAGGGGTATTTTGTTTCCCATAGTTACATAACAAGGATTTGTGAACTTATTAAAACTTCCTAAATAAATTGTTTAAAAATATTAGGGGGTAGGAGGGGTTTGGTTTATGTATTAACGTTTTTGTCTTTTATTATCCTACCCCCCCTTTTCCATTATCCTCTAACCTGAATTCCCCATACCGAACAAAATCCTGGTTTCTGTTTTATTATTATGGAAACTGTGACAGCTATTTTATTTTATTGTGCTGTGACTAACATGCCTCTGTGTGAGTTGGGTGTTGGAATTTTCCCAACAAAGAGGCTCTCTGTATTCTCTGTACTAGGTGGTGATTTCCTTGGTTGGAGGCACCGGTGCCCTTATAGGTGAACCCAGGAACCATACCTCTGAGAAGAAAAGAATAAAAGTTGCAGTCATGTCTCAGGTATGGGTTAAAAATATACATATGACTTTTTGAAATTCATAGATTTTACTTCTTGAAGTAATTTAGTGTTTGTACTATATATTTGCAAACCAACCTGAGCTTTTGAAACAGTCATCTGATTCCAACTGTTGGTAATAATAGTAAAAAATAAATTAACCTGATCCCAAGCAGCACTGTTTTCATTATCTTCATGATAACCGCTTATATATTCCCCATTCTTTTGTTTTGATGTGACCGGAATATTTAAATATCCAACATCGCTGATTGTCATGCCGTGATGTCTTCCTTTGTGACTGCGCATGTGTCCATTTGTGTTGCAGGTCCTTCCATCCCTCAGCATGCTTAGGAGTTGGTCTATTTCTAAGAATTAATTTAAAAATGTGGTGTTACCCTTGTTATAAACACAAATTAAAAAGAAAGACAGAACAGCAATTGTTTAAAATGTCAAAATACAATATATTCATAGATTCCAAGGCTAGAAGGGAACACTGTGATCATCCAGTTGGCTCTCTTGTATAACACAGGCCATAGTATTTTCTCCCTAAAATTCCTAGAGCATACCTTTTAGTAAAACATCCAATCTTGATTTCAAAATGGTCTGTGATGGATAGTCCACCACAATACTTGCTGAATTTTTCCAATGGTTAATTACTCTCACTCTAAAAAATTTACACCTTATTTCCAGTCTGAATTTGTCTAGTTCTATCTTCCAACCATTGGATCGTGTTATATCTTTCTCTGCTAGATTGAAGAGGCCATTATCAAATATTTGTTCCCAATGTAGATTCTTTTAGACTGTAATCAAGTCACCCCTTAAACTTCTCTTTGTTAAACTAAATAGATTGAGCTCTTTGAGTCTATCATTGTGAGGCATATTTTCCAATCCTTTAATCATTCTTGTAGCTCTTCTCTGAACCCTCTCCAATTTATCAACATGCTTCTTGAATTGTTGGTACCAGAACTGGACACAGTTTACCTATAGCATTCGCACTAGTGCCAAATACAGAGATTAAAGAACCTCTCTCTTCATACTCAAGATTTCCCTGTTTACAAATAGCAGTGTCACATTAGCCCCTTTGGCCACAGTGTCACATTGGGAGTTTGTGTTCAGCTCAAATCTTTTTGGAGTCACTGCTTCCAGGATATAGTTCCTCATTCTGTAAGTAGGGCCTACATTCTTTGTTCCTAGATGTATACATTTACATTTAGCCATATTAAAACACATATTGTTTGCTTGTGTCCCAGATTATTTAGCAATCCCAATTGCTCTGAATGAGTGAATTTTACCACTCCCTCAATTTTTGTGTCATTTGTAGTCTCTCTCAGTGAGGATTTTATGTTTTCTTCCAGGTCATTGATAAAAATGTTAAATAGTGTAGTGCCAAGAATCAATCGCCATGGCCCCTATTGGAAACACACCTGCTTGATGATGATTCTCCATTTATAGTTACATTATCTAGCAGTTAGCCAGTTTTTAATCCATTTATTGTGTGCCATGTTAATTTTATGCATGCATTGTTGTTGCAGTCATGTTCATCCCAGGATATTAGAGAGACAAAGTAGGTGAGATAATATCTTTGATTGGACCAACTTCTGTTGGTGAGAGAGACAAGCTTTCAAGCTTATATGGAGCTCTTCTTCAGATCAGGGAAAAGTGTGTCACAGCTAAATACAAGGTGGAATAGATTGTTTAACATAAGTAGTTAACACGTATTTTAAGGGACCATTCATGGTGAAGTGGCCTGTTAACACTCCTCCAGTCATACAGGGAAAAGGAAGGAAGGGGGGGAAAACAGGCAGTTTGGGAGGTGGGGCAGCTGGGTTGTTAGTGGGTTATAGACTGCTGCAATAAGTAATAATTCCAGTCATTCCATTCACTCCATTATTCTTAGTTGCTAGCAAAGTTATGAATCAATACTTCCAGACTCATCTTTTGAAAGTTTTATGCAGATTTCCTTTGAGAGTGAGGACTGAGAGGCCAGATATAGAGTGATCGTTTTGTGAAAAGTGTTCACCCACAGGTGATCGGGTGTTTCTGTCTTTTATCATTGTCCTGTGTGAGTTTATTTGAGAGCATGATTGTCAGGTTTCACCCAAATAGTTGCTATTGGAACATTTAGTTCACTGGATGAGGTATACCACACATTGTGATAGGCATGTGTAGGACCCATGGATATTGAAAGGTGTGTTCTGGGGATGTTGATCATCATGGCAGTGGAAATATGTCTATAGGATTTGCACCTGTTGTTCTGGCAGGGTGTAGTAAAACTTTGAATTGGTGTGTCCTGGTCTGTGAGGAGCTTGCTTCTGATGATGATCTTGGAGAGGCTGGGGGGTTGTTAGTAGCTCCCCCCATCCCACCGCTGCCTTTTCCCTGCCCCTTCCTTTCCACCCTATGACTGGAGGGGTGATAACAGGTTGCTTCATCTTGAATGGTCCTTTGAGATACATTGTGCTAAACAATCTGTTCCACCTTATATTTAGCTCTTAGTACATTTCCCAGACCTGAAGAAGAGCCCTGTGTAAGCTTAAAAGCTTGTCTTTCTCACCAGAAGAAATTGGTCCAATCAAAGATATTGTCTCATGTTAATTTTAAATTTTAATAAAAAATGTTGGATGGTATTAAGTCAAAAGGCCTTACAGAAGTCTAAGTATTTTATGTCAACAGTAGTACCTTTATCAACCAAACTCGTAATTTCATCAAAAACAGATATAAAGTTAGTTTGACAGGATCTATTTTTCATAAACCCATGCTAATATGCATTAATTACATCACACTCCTTTAATTTGTTATCAATTGAATCCCATATTAGCTGCTTCATTATCTTGCCCAGGTCTTGCTGAGAGGCCTATAATTACTCAGGTTATTCCATTTACCCTTTTTAAAATATTGGCACAATATTAGCTTTCTTCCAGTCTTCTGGACCTCCTATGTGCTCTAAGAAATACTGAAAAGCAGCACTGAAGATTTAACGTATGGATTTAACCATGCTTTTTTAATAACATTTTCTCTAATAAATGTGAAAGATCCCATCTTGACAGCTCTCTAGCATATGAATTCATCTATACAGTCAGCAGTTACTTCTCCACATTGTCACCTTAATGTTTTTCTCTTGACCATCTCTAGGAAGATAAAAAGGCAGTTCATCCTTCACCGCCATGTACTCATTGACAGTTCTTCTGAAATTATCCACAAGTTAATGATAAATAGTGTCCATGATCCTGCAAGTTATTTTGTGTGGATGGACCCCATGGGCCCACATTGAATAACTTGCAGAATTAAGGTCATTGTTATGATTTTTGTGAACTGGAGACTGGTCCAATTGATTTCAGATTGGCTATTTAGCTACCAAACAGATGTTAAGAGTATTTGTATGTGGCAGTTCTTTATTTTAGAACTTCCATTGTTATTTAGAACAATTATACCCATCAGCGCTTGAAAAAAGAAATCTTGACCTTTTTCTTAAAGAAAAACGTGTGCAAAGATGTCTGTTTACTTTCTTTTTTTGAGCAAAAATATTTCTGAAGTCACCTAAAGCGTCTTTCTAAAAGTGGTAATTGTAATCAGCTCTAATTTAATTTTCCCCTATATTCTAGCCCTGCAAATTCTAGCCCCTTTTTCCAGTTTGTATTTGAAATGTAAATACATTTAAAGGAGCAATGCTAATGAGTTCAGGTTTAAAATATGCTGGCACTGTTTCAGTCTGGTTAAAAATATCCTCTGGATTCTGTGAGTGAAATTTGGACTCCATTGAAGTCAACAGGAGTTTTGCCATTGACTTTAGTGGGGTTTGGATTTCACTCTTGATAGCTACTTACATAGCACAGTGCTTCGCTGCATTCTAACTGGCTATGTTCCTTGTCATGAATCAATTATTTTATGAGTTCTACACTGATATTTTTTAGGGGAAGGGCTTGTTACAGAACCAGGGTTAATCGAAGTGAGTGCGGTCTATGAATTAGAGAGCAGGACTGGGAGTCAAGATGCTTGAGTTCTTTTCTGCACGTAGCTTGTTTGTTGTGTTACCGTAGCTGGATCACTTGGCCACTCTGTGACTCAATATACACATCAAGGGGTATTAATACTTATTTAGCTCACTGGTGCATCACACAGATTAATGTTTTCATGCACTTTGAGATCCTTGTAAAGGGCTATCATTAATCAATGAACTGCAAACAAGGAAAAGTAGGTGTTTACAATTAAGCTCATAAACCCTATTAGGCTCTTAAATAAATGTCTTGTTTGTCAAAGGTGCTGAGCATCCTGCAGCTCCCCAGTGAAGATAATTGATGATGTTGGCTGCTCAACACTGTTGAAAACCAGGGTATTTGTTTAGATTCCTTCATTTAAGCCCAGTTAAAAAAATCCTGAGCCTACTAATCTGGTGTTACGTTTAGTTGAATCTGACAAAAGATCTATTAGAACTGAAGTGGAATTTCTATAATAAATGGACTTTATATGTTCCAATCTCACTGGAGGCTGGTGACATCAGAAAGTGGGGAGGGAAAAATAATACATAAAGGAGCTATGGGTAAGGATCAGACACATCCAGTCAAGACAGGGTGGACAAACTCCATCTGCCCTAAGAAGCCCTCTGTGCCCCAACCTACATCTGACTGGTACAATCTTCAGGTAAGGCTGTCCTAAGCAAATTGAGGTCGCCTTATATATGATTATTATTATTATTTATTTTATAGGGCCTAAAAGGATTTTCAAAATAAAGAAGGAGCTTGTCTCCCAGTCTTCTTACATTTAGAAAAATTCTACTTTTCAAATACAAGATGAAATGGGGATTCAAACCCTGATTTAAGAAGTGCCTAAAATGTACTGATACAAAAGGCAAACCTGAAATACACAGCCCTACCTGTTACTTGGAGTTCATTAGTGCCATTTAGAGAACTGAAAATATATTTTATAAAGAATTCTGGGGAGGGTAAACTTGCTTTCCCAAGGCAGACTCCTTGAAGAGCCAAAGTAATGATTGTAGCAGCCAGGCGAGGAAGTGTATTTTCATCAGCACCATCACTGTTCAGTATGTCAGCTTCTTTCTCCAGAACGCTTACATCAACACACTGAAAACAGAATAAAAATTTAGTTAAGACGTTGTTGGTCACATTAGTGTAAATCAACAGACAAGCAGGAAAAGAAGTAAGAGAAGACAGTATTGCAGAAGCCCAGGGTGGATAAGTTGTTAGGACAGAAAGTATAATCAACAGCATGAAAAGCAGAAGAGAACTCAAGGAGGATGAGAATAGAATATAGGACCTGAGATTATGCTACAAGGAGTGGCTAAAGACCAACAGGAGATTAGTTTCAGTCATGTGTTGGGGAGGAAGCCAGTTTGAGAAAGAGGGAAAGGAACTTGAGGCAGCAGTTAAAAACAACACATTCAATTAGCTACTTCAAGTTATTTTTATTTACTGTTATTTTCATGCCATTTCTGCTTAATTTTTTTCTTCAAGATTTTTGCTGCTTAGCATGTGGCCAGTGCAATCCCAAAAAGTGAGAGAAGAAGAGGAGTGGATGTTGTGGGTAAGGCACTGGACTGCAGCCCTGCAGATCTAGATTTAATTCCCAGCTCTGTCACAGATTCCAGGTGTAGCCTTGGGCAATTTCTTTAATTGTGTTTCAGTTCCTGATTTGTAAAACAGGGGTGATAACATTCACTTTCCTCCTACATTTTGTCTCTCTTATCTAGTTACACTTTAGCTTCTTCGGGGCTTTTTTTCTTACAGTACATTGGTAGAGTGTCTTACACAGTAAGGCCCCGATCTTGATCTGGGGCCTCTAAGTTCTTGTAATGCAAAGAAGAAGGAAATTTATGAGATAAATTCAAATCAATTGATTTCCAATGAGTGGATGCCCACCTGTGTGCCTATATCTGCATGTGCATTTAGTTCAGCTGCACATGCAATTATCACAGCTGCAGGAGTAAAGTGCACTTAGCTATCAAAATATCCCAGTAATTGCATGTGTCATTGCAGCAAAGGTGTGCACAAATGTAGTTATGAAAATGTGTGAACATTTTTATGCATGAATCTGAGGACTCCATCTCCAGCTGCGATGAGAGACATTTAGGGCCAGATTTTCATTGTGCCTTAAATGTGCTGCAGCCTCAAAACTTCACTATTCCGTTTTACACAGACAGCAGCAATAGACACATACAAATGTGACCCTGCCTTGCCTAGTGGCTTGCTTGTTAATTATTATTATTAATTAGTTGTTGTATTATCATAGCCCTAATCTTGGACCAGGACCCCTCTATGCACCATTGAGAAAAGTAAGTATTCTTAATGTCAAATTCACTGCCAATATATTTCCATACAAGCTGAAGATTTTTCTTTCCCACCAAATTTAATATATTAGCTGCTACGGTGAGAAGGAAACAATTTTTATACAACCATAACATGCAAAAACTGACCAAAATGGTTTTCTTCTCCCCCTGGATCACCCACCCTTTTCCCTAACCACAGGTGTTGTGATTCAAAGCATTAGATATGCTGTAATGTTTTCACTACCTTTCACAAAGAGTCTCCCTACTCTCATCTCTGTGAACTATGGAATTACAGATACTAAACAGACATATTGAGTGCACTGACAACCTAAACAAACAGACCACTCTGCAAAGCACTGTATAGCCTGCTGACATGCCAAATACCTCCCTGATGCCTCTTTACAGCGGCCGAGATACTGTGAGTTCCTGGAAATCAGCACTTTCACCGAGACTTAGAACCAACTGTACTAGTCAATGAATAATTTATGATGGCAAATGAGTACACAAAGCACACAGAGAGAAAGAGGAATTGCAGGCCTTCTGCTTTAAGCTGCATAGCTAGTGGCTTCTAACACTCTTCCATTTGCCTAGATTGCTGCTACCACTATATGTTGTAAATTAAAGAGCAGTGAGATGGAAGAGAGAAGATGAATCGCAGAGTCAGCTTCAGACCAAGACAGAGTTGCATAGTATCCAAAGGGTTGATAAACTTTTCACAATAGGTCAATATATATATAAATATATATTATTTATTATACAGTAGAACCTCAGAGTTATGAACATCAGAGTTACAAACTGACGCATCAGCCGTCCACCTCATTTGGAACTAGAAGTATGCAGTCAGGCAACAGCAGAGACCAAAAAAAAAAAAAGAAGAAGCAGCAGCAAATTCAGTACAGTGCTGTGTTAAATGTAAACTACTAAAAAAAAGGGGAAGTTTAAAAAAAAGATTTGACAAGGTAAGGAATCTTTCTGTGTTTGTTTCATTTAAATTAAGATGGCTAAAAGCAGCATTTTTCTTCTACATAGTAAAGTTTCCAAACTGTATTAAGTCAATGTTTAGTAGTGAACTTTGGAAAAAACAACTATAACGTTTTGTTCAGAGTTACAAACATTTCAGAGTTATGAACAACCTCTGTTCCCGAGGTGTTTGTAACTTTGAGGTTCTACTGTATATATATATATATATATATATATATATATATATATATATATAACACTCTAACTTCGAAAATCTGGTCAGTTTTTGATTACTGTAAATTATACGGAAAATAGATTATTTAGATTGTAAACTCTTTGGGGCAGGGTTTGTATATTATTATCTGTTTGTACAGCACCTGGAACAAAGGGGCCCCATTCTTGACTGGCCCCTAGGCAGTAACATAAAAAGCAATGAATACTAGGTGAGTGATACCTGCCATGTATCTCCTGATTTTAAAAGGATGTTTACAGTTAAATATAATGAATACATTATTTGTCCTTTCTAACATAAGTTTACTCTTCTCTGGATGACTCTTTCCACTGGAAGAACTAACTATGGCAGGTATATTAGCTTCAGATGTATCAGCCATATCAAAGAAACAATCACATCTTTGGACAGATTTCCTGCTACATCTAGTATCTGATGGATGTAGCACAGTGAGGGACCAGCAGGAAACTGGTTACAGAAACCTGATTTTTTTTCTCCATTCCCAGTCCCAAGGGCTGCTCTAATTTATCCCAAGTGGCTGACATTTGATGGCAGAGCTAAGTAATAGCCTTTAGATCTTTTTTAAGTATTTAGTTGATTTCAAGTATTCGGGGGGTTTACCTGGCTTTCAGGAGTTTTAAAATGTTGTCTTATTGCAGCCAAAATGTCTTCAGTTTCATTCCGTGAGAAATAATAGCAGTTTTCATCATGCCTTAAACTGAGCATGCTGTGTAGATAAAATTTATAATCCCTGTTACTTAGACTGAGCTCTGAAGAACAGATGTCTCTTTGATGAATAATATAGTAGAGAAGAATGAGGGAAATTCTCTGGAATACTTCTTCACTGAGATGGTCTTCAGAATCTCCACCAGCTATTAATAACAAGGCATCTGGTTCCAGGCACTGTGAATAATTAAAACAAATGGAAATTAGCTTCAAATAACATGTCATTATTAATCTACTGAAAACAGGATTAGAGAATAGAGTAGAAGAATTCAACTTTATGTCTAAGGGACTGGTTTTGAGGTTGCACAGATGCAGAGTGGGGTGTGTGTAAGCATGAGGTAAAATGTGATGAGCAATAGGGACAGCAGGGAAAGCACACGGAAATCCAATCTTGCAATAACGAGGGATGCTGCATGGGTGCCAAAGCACTGTCCGTGCATTCTTTCATAACTATGCCTGCTCGCAAGCAAGGGGGCAGATGCCCAAAGGATTTGAGACTTTCTCCCACTCAGAGCCTGATCCAAAGACTGTTGTAGTCAGTTTAAAGGCTCCCATTGACATCAATAAGCATTAATTCTGGCCCTCAATGCAGAAGACTATCCGCTAGTGCTTAACCTTACTTTAACTCCTGCATAGCCTCCACCTGAACTTCTGTGAGTTTGCCGAATCAAGGCCAGAAAAAGCCAAATTTGGCCTGCGTTTGTGTGAGACAGTGGTTCTCAACCTTTTTGGGGTCAGGACCCATTTGTAAACATTGATGGCCTGTCACGACCCAGTAAATAGGCCAGGGGTCCGGGTGGAGGTTGGGTCCCGCTCTGGAGGATTGTGGAGAGGGTGGTAATGGACTGTTGCGACCTAGTAAATTAGGGTGGAGGGAATGGGGTCCTGGCCCCGGGGTGTGTGGTGTGGTGCTGGGAAAGGTCGGCTCTTGTGGGGCTGGTTGGGCTCAGCTTGGCTCTCCACTCCTACCATTGCATCTTGTGATACTGCAGCCCCTAACGAGTTTGCTGGGCAAATTTGTGTAAGTGATATTACAACCTGGTTCTATCACTCAAATTTGACCTGGCCAACCCCCCCTCCTCTCCCACCGCCCCGTCATCATGATGGAGGGACAGTTGGGACAAGCCTTAGCAGCACTGAAACCCCAGAGGTCACAATGCCCAGAGCTGGGAGCCGAGCCCTACTAGCCCGTGAGACAAGAGCCACAGGCACTGCCATGTGACCCTTTGAAACAGTCTGGTGACCCAATTTTGGATCATGACCCACAGGCTGAAAAAAATCCTAGTGGAAGTGATAGAATCATAGAAAGCATAGAAATGTTGGGCTGGAAGGAACCTTGAGAGGTCATCTAGTCCATCCCCTCTAAATTTACACCAGGTAAACAGAACAGAATTGGGCTCTGTATCTTTAGAGCTGTATATATTTAGACTTATTAATTGTGCTATCGGAATATTTGGTCAGCACAAAGCCCTCAGAACAGGGCTCAAGAGAGACAGAAGTCATGCATAGGTTTGTGCTGCTCCCTACAAAGAGGTGAATTCCACCCTAAGGGTAGGTATAATATTTTAAAAACAAAATTGCTCAGTATCAATAAGGCACTATCTCTCCCTACACTCAGACCCCTTCCAATGTCACCTCAGGCAAAAAGCTTTGTGAACAGATAAGCCTTACAGTGTGCCTAGAAAACCAGCAAATCCTCTCAGACCAGGGGTAAGTGGGTGAGCGAGTTCCAGAACAGAGAGCCCCTTCCTGGAAATATCCTGCCACTATTGTGATTTATAGGACATATCAGTTGGTCCCATTGGAAGAATGCTAGTTGCTCTCTCCTGTTTAAATCCAAGTATTGCTTGAGCACATCAGTTGATCTCCACTATCCACTAGACAGAAGCACCTGAACCATACAAAGATTCACCAATAGACTTCAGGTACTTTGCCTCACTCCGATGATTCAATGCAGCCAGAAGCCTAGTTTGCTGGGTAAAACTATGTTTATGGCTACAGCCAGTGTGTGCTGGTGTCTCTGTACACTGTATATATCAAAACCCATTCCTTGAATGTTTACCCACAAACAAACTTCAATCAAATGCAGATTATGGAGCTCAGGTGTAATATGCTCTCTCAAGTATAAACAAGGAAGTGAGCTGATACGTTTTAATAGACATGTTCCCAACCTAAATCCACACAACAAGTAATGTTATAAAAGGAGATGTACCGTGGGCGCCAATAGCCAAATTAAACATTCACACTGGTGTGTAAATTAGATTAGGATCTGGTCCCCTGTGTTCTGTGTAACATGGCTAACAGCATCTACAATACTAGCCTTTTCTAACATGACTGTCTTTGTATATTATTGTTTTGGGCTAGGAGGAATACATTTAATTCTTTAGATCATTTCCCTAAAGGCCTCACGTTAAGCCAACCTATCCTTTCAAATTTACCCAGTGGGGAATAAGGTAAACAAGGTCTGGGATGGAGGCTTTCCAGAGATTTCTATAATTACACCTCAAGGTCTAGTAAAAATAACTTGAAGTCATTAAGGTTTTTGGCACTGGCAAGCAAAATGATTGAAAAGGAAATTGCTAATCAGAGGGCAGCAGGTGCATTGAAACAGTTGCTGTTATTGGAGAATATGTGGGATCCTCCTCTGGGAGTTCTTTAAAGAAGGTGTCAGGGGGATATAGATTGATTCATCACTGGTTATTTTGCTGTTATCGACATTTTAGAGGCACAAACACCTGCATGACCTGACTTTCAAAATCCTTATTTTCTAAAATAAACCAGTTCCTTTCTGAATGTGGGTGCAGAATGTTTTTGCTGATGTCCCCGTTTTTAAAAAATGAATATTAGTAAGAATTCCATCAATACAGAAGAATGTATGCCTTTTTTGGAGCACTTGGGAGATAGAGTAATGACAGATGCTGTTTAAGGAGCATCAAGCACATGGCCATGGATTCTGAGGCTCAATTACTAAAGAAAAAAGAAAAAGTCTAATAAAGTTATAGAACTTCAGGGCAATGATTTAAATGCAGGATGGCATCTTGTTTGCAAATTAAAATAATCTGAAAATGCAATGGGTTGTCCTTACTGGGGTCTCAGATTCAGAAGGGAAATGTGAGTCTGACTGATGCATTAAATTTTGGTTTTGCTGAGGGAGGGGAGATCTGGGGCTGTGCCCTGCGTAGTTTGGGAAGTTAGCTCCAGTGCCAAGGAAGAGGGAAAATTTCTGGTTCTGAACACTGCAGATGTTTCAAGAACAATTGCTGTCAAGAATTTTCCTCCATTTTGGCCCCTTCTTCGTTCATCTTGCAGGATTTCAAATTTATAAAAACCCTCTGTACTGCATGGACTGTTCTATTTGTCCAGGCCAGCCCAGCCCAGCAGAAACTTTGAGAAGGGTTCAGAGAGTTTCTCCTTTGCTACCTGCCAGCAGACCCTGTGCTTTTTATACATAGATCATAAACACAAGGAAAACCTTGGCCCATGATAGAAGAATTCCAAGGAAGTTTCCACTCTCCTATGCAGGAATAACCCCGTAGGAGAGAATGGAGCCCTACATTATTCACCAATGATCTTTCACACTGGGGCAGTTATGAAAAATGTCAGCATTTGCTACTATGGCTATTTAAATGAGTAGGTACTCTATGGTGGAGGACCGAAATCTCCTCTCTAACCCATTGGCCTGGTTGAGTACAGGGAACATAAGACTTTCACAGTAAACGTTGGCTTTCCCAATTATTCACCTTCACCACATTCTGACATGAAGCCACAATCCTCTCTGTATAATTCACTGCTGTTAGATATGAGCCAGACCTAGAACCAGCTGAATTAATCTTAATTGGAAGGAAAATCCATCAGTTTGTCGGGGGCCCGCATCCAAACTTGGAACATCTTCCAAATCTACATTTCCTCCCACCTGGACATAGTCTCTCTCCTAGCTGAATCTGGCATCCTATTCCCCTGTTCCTTCCATGGTCAAACCAGTGGGAAGAAACAGCTCAGGCAGTAGTCTGAATTTACTAAATGATTGAGCCCCTCATGCAGCTGTGATTCCAAACTTTTGAATACCCAGAGTCTGGATTTGCAGAGTCATTGATCTGCTCTTGACCCACCTTGACCGGAACTATTTATGCAAAACCACCCCTAAATCTTGGAGGCTTGGGGGAAATGACATATGGATCTCAGCAAACCATGGGTTGGGTTTTAGTTTTGCAAAATAATCAGAATGACTATGGTTCACAAAACCATTCCTATTTCTCCCCATCCATCTCTAACTACAATGGAAATTTCTTTTGGTGTTTCAAATTCAAGCTAATGCTATAACTGTAGGATGAAGTTAAGAGAGGAAAACCTTTATCTACCAGTGCATACTATTAGTAATAAGTGAAAGGTAAATGGATCTAAGTTTCTAAGGTATACTTGAAGTACTTGGAGGCCTTCTTTACACGAATAAATAAGCATTATAAATCATTAGCAATTCAACAATTGTAGCAGTTCATTTTTTTGGAAGAATGAATGTTGTGTGTGCCAATGATATGCATTAGGATGGCTTCACCCAAATGAATGATTTCAGAACCACCTAAACCATCTTTTAAATATACCCTTCATTAATTGATACACTAACCAGATTACAATCCTCCTGCATCCCATAAATCCATTGTGGGCATTCAGCTCTCTCCAGTAATATTTTGATC
This sequence comes from Emydura macquarii macquarii, assembly GCF_026122565.2. Taxonomy (NCBI): domain Eukaryota; kingdom Metazoa; phylum Chordata; order Testudines; family Chelidae; genus Emydura; species Emydura macquarii. The sequence goes on along the minus strand of NW_027132559.1, from coordinate 38,165,202 downwards.
AATTTCCTTGTGTGATTCTTGTGGAGCTCAGTGTAGTTGTCAGCTGAAAGAATGCGTAAAACTTCCATCAGATAGCTCTGCTTGGGAGCGTAGCTGCTTTCCTGCTTGTTCTCTTTCCCAGGCTGTGCTTCTGCAGCGACCGCACTGAATATGAAAGCTGAACATGCCATCCAAAAAGCTGGATGCTTGCTCAGAAAACACATTTTCGCTTCTTTCTGTAAGTGCGTGTCCGTGCTGAGGGTTGAATCGTGGTGCGTAGTTCACAGCTTAAAGTTGAACCCTGAGGAATTTGTATGGTAAAGAAAAACAAAAAACATTTAATTAGAGTGACTGCAATATGTTTGAAAGGATTTATTAATTGGTTGGCTAAGCTGATTTGCAGTGACAAGCTGTTTCTGAACAACAGGAGGTTTGTAGGGACTTTTCAGCCTGAAACAGCAGGAAACTAAGATGACAGTGGCCTTAAAAATTCTGTAGAATTACTGGTAAGTGGTTAAATCAGACTGCCCTTCCTCCAGATTAAAATAATACATATTTTTCATTTCCCTGTTATGTTACTATATTTGATAATAATCTCCTTTAGTGAGTACAGGAAAATATAATTGCTTTCTCTTTTACTCAATTATGAAACAGGTTGCCAAGAGCTGGTAGACGTACTTGTCCATGAGGTGCAAATAAAGCACAGTGTAGGAATTCTGATAGGAATGTTCTTTAGTACTGATGCCTACCAATGACTTATAGTGGTTTTCATCTTCAAAGCACTTTATAAACATTAAATAACATTAGCTGTAGAGCAGGAAACAAATCCCCCATAAAGAACCCAAAACATTTTAACAGGAAATTAATGATGTTTTATGGTCTGAGGAAAGAGTTGCTAAGTTGACGTCATTATGTCATTAATACAACTTGAAAAATATAGAAATGTCCCAAAAGCAATTACATCTCACTTTTAATAATCCTAGATGCAAAGACAGCATTCCAAACAGTAAGAGCAAACTATCCTAGCCATATTTTAGGGTCTGTCCTAACTGTAATCCATCCTGATATAGGAGCATGGCAGTTGTAAAAGAGTTTAACTTTTGTTTTCCACTGAAGAGTTTTCCCTTTACTGAGAAGCAGACCTTTGGAAATATACATACATATGTTAAATAGCTACATGCACATCTGCTTCTTTTCACTGTAAAACAATCTAGGTTTGATTTCCTTTTTTAAAATGCTGTGCTAACAGATTGCTAAAGTAGAGTAAACTAATAATTTTTGCTGGATTATAACTTGGCATGCATTCAGATAAAAGTTAGTGTGGTATAGCACACTGTGAAAGGTTTTGATGTTTCAACAACAATAATTTTAGCTTTAAGTTAGCATTTAGAAATAGGTTAGCATTTAAAAGCCTCACAGTTATGGGGACACAACCATTTATAACACCGTGTTCTTACCTTCGGTAGAAAAAAAAAAGAATGATTGTGTATCTCTAGCTTTGTGGCCTTTTGAATCCCCAAAAGTATTTAGCTGCTGGAAAGTCTGATGTTTTTAAAATTCCTTGATGGTGCTCTGGAAGCTGGAGAGGATTAGTTTATTGCTGCCTTGAAAAGTTTTCAGTTGCTATGGAGAGAGCTGTTCTTAAGGTAACAATGGAGGTGGATGGGAATTAGTACATGTTCTTCTTGGCCGGTTTTAGGCATCATATTGAGTGTGTTTAGCTAATTATTTTAGTAGTTATCATTTTATGTAAACATTCCCTAATTAATATCAGCAGATGGCAGGATATATGGTATCTGCTAAACAATATACTTTATGGTAGATAATACACATGAGAACACCCGTTTCTCTACGTTATTACAATATGTAAGCAGTTTTATAACACATCTGAAGAAAATCTGAATTTCTGTTTTAACTGACATCTTTGTTCTGATTGCAAATGTGAAATCAGAGTAGAAATATTTTCTGGCACCTCTGTAGAGAAACTCATATTTTTTCTTAAAGGTACACTCTCAATGAAGAATGGGCCCCAACACAGTCTGTTAAAATAAACAAACAAAATCAGAGAGTATTAAAATTCCCACCTGCACTAGGCTTGAACAACTGGGCTTGATGCAAATGGTGAAGTGGAATAAAGGACAAAGAAACCCTCCCTGCCCGCTTACTGCTTTGTTGTGGAAACTGCAATCTTCAAGTTTCAGTAGTCCAAGCCATTCCTGTGTCCCTGCACTAGAAAGGGGTGAGAGAAGTCAATGACTAATGGATTTGCATAGAGACAGAGCCACCAAGCTCATCTTTGTCCTATCTCCCAAACATGCTGTGCAGTGGTGCACAGGGAGCCATATTGCCTGAGTAGGGTCTCCAAAACCTGTGGAGAAGAAGGCAGGATTTAACTTAATATGAACAGAAATGTTACCATGGTCTTTAAAAACAAATAAAGACAAGCATGTGTCTCCTCTCCTACAGGGCTGGGAACACAAAGACAATTCTATTCTATTCTATAATGGTTCTTATATTGTGCTCATCATCACTGTAGTATCTGAGCAGCTAAGAGCACTATGATAGTGCCTGAGAAGTGCAAGCAACTACAGTATAAACAAAAGTGAAACTGGCCAGTCGAATCTGAGTGAAAAGCAAGACATAAACAAACAGCTTCAATAAGGTAAAGTAATGGCAAACAAGAGCATGCGCAAATTTTTGTGTGCTCACTAAACAGTTGAAAGTTTTAAAAACAGACCTAATTTTTAGTTAGTCAAATGCAAAGAAAACATCTGACATGTATTAAAGTACATTTTATTTTAAGCTTAATAAATCACAAATGAGTGAACAGATTTCTACCAAACAGCCACAGACATTCGTGTGCTGAGAACAAGCATGAGAAATTTCAATTCAAAGGGATTATTTTCATAAATTTATAAATCACTGAAAACAGGGACTCACAATTGTAAGTGCTTCTTCAGCCTTCAGTGCTTTCCTATATCATCATCACTATGATGTTATGACAAACATATCCACATTTGTTTCACTAACAGAAAATAATTATTCAGATATCAAGTAAATAGCTTGCATAATTTAATACTGGGAATATCTCACAGGGAGAGTAAGCATGGAAAAGGTATCAATTTGTCCATATAAATCTCAGAGCTCTCAGATGTTCTGAACATATTTAAAAAACTGAAATAGAGATTGGGTTTTATCCAGATAAGAGTATACAAGCATAGGGTGACTTTTTTTTAACTCTTTCAGAGAAGCCAGTATTTTTAGAGGTATAGACCTGATAAACTATGCCAGCAGAGAGGAGTTGAAAGGAGATTTGGTAATACATTATATTAACATTTGCATTGCGGAATTAGACTACTAAAAGTAAATTTACAGTATGGTAAAGAGCAATGGATAATAAATGGTATAGGCAATGGAGACTGAGAAGTCAACTCCCATTGCAAGTCATACTGCTTATTAAATGAATTTCACGCTAGTGTTGTGGCAATGTCACTTGTGGATCAAATTAATATTGTATTGAGCTTCCCTCTCCACGTTGATGCCAGTCTCTGCCACCCAATCATTCATTTCTGCCCTCACTGTTTTTGGGCCTTCTTCCATCCCACCCTGTGCACATATAATGCCCTCTGTGAACTAGACTGTAAAACACTATCATCTCTTCCTTCAAATCCCTCATCAAGGCCCACTACCATCCTAGCACCTACTGGAAAGTGCCAACTGATAACAATGGGGAGGAACCACCTCTTTCGATTTTTGTTAACAGCCCTTAGCAAGTGGAAACCCAGTCCTGATAGGGACTCTGGGCATTAGGGCAATACATATAAATTAGTGAAGCTGTAGCTACTGTAGGATAGCATGATGGGTGGCAGAGAGCCTTCAGGTCACTTTCACAATTTACTTTAGAAAAGGAAATTCGATGCCTAATTGATTTTACTTAAACACAGTTGTTCTTAAATTAGTTTTGGCTGAACTGTAATGGATGTTGCCTTATTTTTTTTTTTAATAGCTAACCCTGCCAGCCTTCCAAACTCTTTTTGTTTCTTAAATGGTTTCCTTTCTGCTTGCCAACCTCTGTGTAATCTGTATATTGCTGTTCCATTGTACATAGCATTTTATATTTACAATGTTTAAGTAGTAAATTATTTGATGTTAGAGAATTGAGATGTCCTGAATCAGAAAGACTTTCTAGTATAGCATGTGATGTTGACTGTGTGCATCAAAGATTGTTGTGTTTGCCGCTTCTTATAAAGAATGTTATCATCATGTCTGAACTATGATAGACAAGTTATGAATAAATGAAATATTATTCTGATTCCGCTTATCTACACTTAGCTAGAGATCTTTCTAGATAGCCAGGTCCTGGTAAGGACCAGGGCTGAAAGGGAGGCAGGTGAGATATTCAATCCTTGAAAAATACAGTCAGTATTGGATAGGTGTCATGGAAAGATGTTTGGAAAGAGCTGGAATTCACTTCTCCAGTAGATATTCCCAAACTGAAACATGTGACCCTAGAAGAGTGACAAAAAACAAGAGTTCCTTGAAATTCTGATCTAGTTTCAGGAGTAGTGGGCTAAATTCTGCTCTCACACCAGTGCAACTCCTTTTGGCCCAGAGTTTTTATGAGATGATCAGAACTTCAATTTTTAGTGAGTGTGAGAGAGGATAGCTATGAAAAGTAATAGAACCAGACAGGGAGCATGACAAACTCATGCAGCTACCCTCTTTTGTTAAAGAATTATTTTTGTGCTCATTTTTTCAAATTGAACTGGTAAGACTTCTCCCACCTACACACCTGTTGTGAGAACAAAAGCTGGTTAGCCATTTCTAAATGCCACGAACAGCTGCATTCTGCAATTTAATGGTTGTCAAAAGATCAATGATTACACAATGCTTGAATATTAAAACACTTTATAGAACTGTGCTCTTAGACAACTGAAACATTTCTGTGAGTGCCACCAACCTAGCAAACAGCTTAATTTTATTTATATGGCAAAGTGGGAGAGGATCTATGCAACATCTTAGCAAAAACCCCTTGGTAGCTTGCAGCTTACTGATGAAAACTGCTATTGATATTGAACTCTTATTCCTTAAATACTGAATAAGGTATATTGATGCACTAAGCAAATGAGCCTTGAGCCCTTTTACTAATCACAGCAATTACATCAAATGAAGAGAGAATTCTGTGGAACTACAGATTTTCTCCATGTTATCAGTGTGATGTGTGCACGTCTGCTGTAATTAAATCCACAGGGAGTGTATTGTAATATGAAAGGATTTCATTCTCTGCACAATACAAGTAGTGTTTCAATGCAAATAGCATCTTTGCCAATAAATTAATTCTGACGTGCTCCCATAAATAATTTCAGCACTTTAAAGTCACCACAGGATATTCAGCTCCATTGTCCTGTTTAGTCAGTTCTACCAATATGCTGTATTTAGGCTTGGCAGAATTCAAATTTTATTTTTGTATAGTTTCGACAGATAATATAAATGTTTATTTTAAACATTTTTTCTGATTTTTATTTATTTAAATTTTCATAGTTGCGCAAATTTATGGGGTTTAAGCATTTTTTTCAGTTTTTTACTGATTTAAATTTTCACAATTGCAAGAAATTATGGGATGTGGGGCGTGTCAGACAATAATTATTTAATGGCAGCAGACCTTGAGATTCAAAAAACTTAATGCTTTATAATCATTAAAACACAAAGTGTCAACATCCCATCTCAACATTCACAAAATAAATATCCTTAAATTAAACTCTAATAAGTTCTCAAGCAGCATTTTTTTACTTTGCTTGTTTGTAAATTAAGGTGATTATAAATGGAAATATTTTTTCATTAGTTTGTGTGTGTAAAGTGAAACCAATGTTTACCAACATTTCGCTATAAAAAATGAATTCTTCCATGCCTAGTTATATTTTAAGGTTGGTCAGTGAGTTAAAATGAATTAATACTATTGAAATGCATTTTATAGGAGGTATATATTACTAGATGGCTCTGGAGCATACCCTGTATTAGTCAGGACTGTTGAGTTATCTCTCTGGTCAGCAGATGATGAGATTTTCAAAGAAGGTAAAGTGAAACTCCACTTATATTGAAGTTGAAAGGAAATAAGTTTGCTGCAGTGTATTTTGGGTGACTGTCTTTGCGCTTGTAGTGATGTTTCTTTTCATCAATAGGTAAGTTGTTATTTATTTGTATTACAGTTGTTCCTAACTGAGATCAAAGTCCTATTGTTCTAAGTAACTGGACATAGAGGTGGTAAAAAACAGTCTCTGTGCCAAGCAGCTTACAAACTAACTAGACAAGGAAGATAAGGGAAGTATTATTATCCCCATTGTTCATACTGAGGGACAGTGAGAAGAAATGAGTTGCCCAAGGTCACACGGTAAGTCTGTGACAGAGCTGGGAACTGGACCCTTATTTCCAGAGTGATTGAATCACAAGATCATTCTTCCTCTCAAATTCCACTATTACATGCTTCACTACAAAGTAATTAATGTTAACATTTCCCCTCAGCCAGAACAACAGGAAAAGAGAGGACAGGAACAAATGTCACATATATCCTCTGAAACAACAAAGGCAAAGAGGAAACCTGCTGAAAATAAAGTCAAGAGACCATATTCACTAAACCTGGTGCAGACAGGCTTATTATACCTCTGAAGGTAAGCAAGGCCTCTGATGCTCTGGGGGATTCATGCCCAGAAAGGGCAGGCATGTTTACTTTTAAAAAAACAAACAAACAAACACACACATTGTACAATTAACCTGTGGAACTCATTGCCACAAGATATCATTGGAACAAGAACCTAGAGGAATTAATAAAGAGCCTGGACATTTATATGGATAGTGAGATTATCTACATTTACCTAAATTGTGACATACTGATGCCACTGCAATCTCCTCTCTGATGGCCTTTCCACTGTTGAGAATTTGCATCAGGGTTTATGTTGGTGAAAACTGGCATAAATCCAGTGTCAAGATGGCCCAATAGTCTGTGGAGACTACTGTTCAGTTACTTTAGTTATAACTGTAATAAACCCATATATACAAATATCTATTTGAAAAGCCTTTTATACCAGCATGGGACAATATCATGCATTTGTGCAAGGGGATGAATATGTTGCTGCTCATTTTTGTTCCTCAATTCACACAACATTTTTTAGGATAATTATGTTCTTATGTTCTTCACTGCCTCATCTGTGGTGGCACAGCTAGTACTTATTTTAAAGGGATCCAAATATTATACTATGGTCATTAGGCAACAATGTCAACTGGTTCCATTATCTCAAAGCCATTGAAGTGAAATAGATGTACAAAATGAGTTTACACGCTTTCCCTGTTTTTGTTTACTTTGGCTTACTTTGATTAATTGGTAATATCAAATACCATAAGTCTCTGCTCCCTTAGGTTTCCAAACAAGTTAATTTCTAATGAGCAAACAAAGTAACTTGATTTAATTAACAGTATATTATCTAGCATAAGATATTTATGCCTTACTGGCACGTTTCTAGAAAATGGGAGTTTTAGTATACCAAATACAAAATTATACCATTATAGAGTTTTGAGTTATATTTTGAATGAAAAATAAATCACATCCCACTGGCTTACATTTGAGAAATCCATGACTAACCCTATATTTTGATGATTCATCCTCACACCTGAAAGGAAATCCACTTAAGTAATGTGCATACCATCTTCAGAAAGTCAGTGCTGTGGGATAAACATCATATTATGTTTGAGAGCAAATCAAAAGTCCCTTTGTGCAGCCTATGCTACTTCACAAAAATATGCACAAATCACTTTTGTACTAAATGACCAGCTCTAATAAAAACTGAGGATAAGCCAGTGTTTATCCACACTGCTTTGCCTTACAGCGCTCAAAGTCAGGTTCTCAAAGTCTGACCCATGAATCACTTATAGGTGATCTAAGGAGATACCTTTATCACAACAGGAAGTAGTCTGTCTTATACAGTGATGGTTTGCTGCTTGTTGTTGCCCAGGGCAGGACTTGTATTTTTTTAGGCCTTTAACCCATGATCAACTTTGTAGATAATATTAAATTGGAGACTTAGCATACAGAACCGAACAATAGTGACCTGAAAAGCTTAGTGCACTAGGGCTACAGGCAATGAATGGAGATTAAATAATAAATGCAAAGTCCTTACAATCAGGGAGATGAGGGAAACATGATGTGATCAAACAGCCCATCTCATTGCATTAAAGCAAGTTTCCCCCAACACATTTTTCTTCAATACATTGTTCTAATATTAATTATTCAGGTAGCCAAGAATTATAGCTGCTGCTGGAAGAATTAGCAGAGGAGGGAGCCAAGTAAGAGATTTGTTAATTTTAAGAAATGATCCCCCAGTATGAAAAAGTTTGAGACTTGCTGGCTTACATTTTAGTTTTTAAGTCTTGTTTGTCTATTTGCTTCCATTTGACAGCCTGCATGTAACGTTCCATAAAACATAAACTGTGTATATCTCCTCATAAGTATAAGACCGTAAAAAGAATAATTGTTTATGCTAAAATTTTAAAAAACATATGCAGAAGGTACAAAATCAACTACTATTTTAGCTGATGAAATACAATTTAGAGTTAATGCTTCATATATTGTAGTTGCATAATTTTATCCAGCTCAGGTTCTTATTTTATCACATTAGAGGACAGACTGTTCATTCCACTCATTGTTGGCCACATAATTCTTTGCATTTCTAGCTCCTGGAAGAGCACTGCTGTACTTTATTAGTGTGTCAGCGAATCTATCATCTGTTTGTAGTTGGCTGTGTCCTTTTTTTTTTTCCTGTAGAGGAAATAGACTGAATCCAGCTCCTATTAGAATTAGAGGGACCAGAATACCTACAATCCAAGTTGTATTATGAGCAGATTCAGGAGCCTCTTCATGCTTTTTCTCTCCTATAAGTGAGTGGAAAACAATTGCTAAAGAATATGAGAAATTCTAGGACTCTCACAATGGAAAGTAATACGTTTAATCTTAATTATAAAAGTAGTTTATTATGCCTGTATATTTCCAGTCCATGGAAGTATTTTGCACATAAGGACAACATATCAAGGGAAATATGAAACCTAAATAAAACTAAGCTTAATTAAAACTTAAACCCAATTTCCTGCATTCAGAAACAAATGAGGCATAAAGCTGTAGGATTTTTACCATTTTAATATAAAAAGATTACAATAAATAATTTTGTTTGTAGGATGAAATTTACCCATGGAAGGAAGTCACCTACCCATCACTTGAGTCCCATTTAATTTTTCAAATATGTGCATCTAGGGTGAAATTCAACCACAAAACAGGACTTTAGTAAGGGCCTAAGTTCTGGGCCTCCACCTAGGGATGCATATCACCCTTACTGTATGTGGTTTCTTTTTAATTTACTTAAAATAAAATAATCCCTTCCTTTCCTCTGTGGTGGCTTCTCAGTTGGTTCCATTTCATTAATTTTCAAAAGGAAAAAAAAAAGACACATACTGACTTTATAAATATTTTCATTTTACACAAAACTATACAGCAGCAAATACAGAATTAGTCCTTTGTTCATAATGTTGGTGCATTTATGAAATGAAACCAATGAAGATGAACAATGTGACAAGAATTTTAATTTAATATACTGTGGAACTGGGCCAAAATACCAAAGAGATCCCTTCCATACATTTTAGTTAATCAGATTATATAATATTCAGAGAGTTATTTTTCTAGTTACAGAAATATTTTCATGTTTGTTTGGCAAGTTTAGCTGGAAATTACTAAAAACACATGCAACATAAATCAAGTCTGAAAGTAAAGTTAATTCCAATTCAAGAATATGACACATGATATAAATGGTAATTTTGTAGAAAACATCAATCCCACCTCATTATATACTGCTACCTCTTCAAGAAATCGTAGATTTTTAATCTGAATGTCCTCCAATATTTGAAGCCAACACCAATTAGACCTTCAGGGCCATATTCTCAAATGCATGATTTTCTCTGGTTTCTATTATTTTTTTCCAGTTTGCCTATTCTGGATAATTACTATACTCTATTTTTTAAAATTAGCATCACTCCCCAGCATGTGAGAGACAGATGGATAGCTGTCCGCTTGAATGCAGATTACAACTGTGAGCAGAGGGACTCCTTCCCCGTTCATACATATAAAGGAGATACACTTATTTCATCACTGTCTGAGTGCTTTCCGCCATATCCAGCAACTAAAATGAAGTCTTCAGTGGTGCACAATGTTCAGAAACTGTCGCTGTTCTGATATCATGTGGGTGAATGGGGTACTCATGTGGATGGTCCTGATGTGGCCACTACTGAAGCCTGAAAAGCAATAACCTTTAAATGGGCTGGTCTTGTTGTCACTCCTTTCAGAGATGGGGCTAAGATCTTGTGAACTACTGTGAAGAAAATTATGAAGCATGTGAAAACATGCTGGATGTCTTTGAAGGCATCTACTGAATGTACCTTAGCTACTTGGGATGGATTAAATTTCTATTTTGTCAGAACCTTTGATGAGGAAGAGCACAGAGATGCTGCTGGACCACGGAAATGGAATATTGATGAGCTTCAAGAATCCTTTGACGAAGGTGTATTTATTGTTTTTGAATGCAGTGCTGCTCATGTTTAAAAAGTTCTACTTACTCCTCCAAATCTTTTGCACTCAGCAATGATGATACTATACAAATATATTCTTTTGAAATCTGTGCAATGCTCTTTGATAGCTGCAAGTCAAAATGCTATGGAACAAAATTACAGACTCTTCTGTGCACTTACTGACATCTGAAGTGCTTGTGGGCTTTGAGACGTAACTATTCAGGAAAGAAAAACATGAGCAATACAAGAAGCATATAAAACATTCTTGATAGAAGCTGTGCAATTTTTTTGCAGAGCACTGTATTACATGAAAGAGGCAATGCCTTACAAAACCCTGTATTTAAGAACCTGGCTTCTGTTAATCCAAACAGTCATTTGTCAGCATCTTTCTCGGATATAAAGGTGAAATTGATAAATTTCCTGATTTGACTAGTGAACAAGAAATGGATTCTCTGCTTTCTGAATTTAGCAGTTATCAAGTCTGTGATGCACTTCCTGAATATGAGAGCACTATGAGAATTGATGAATTTTGGCATAAAAATATCTCATTGAATGACCCAGTAAATGGCCACGCAAGATGGTCTGTGCTTTCAAAACCTGTAAAATCCATATGTTTAATCCTCCACAGCAATGCTTCATATTAAAGACTATTCAGCATAGTATGGAAAATAATAACTGACATGAGAATTTCATTGGGAACAAGCCCTCTTATCCAGTAACATGGGCTCAATCAGTATGAAGAGGAAATAGTGGTGAGCAATACGCTATGTGCCATTCCAACTGCAAAACTCGGTATCTTTTCCCACCTTCAGTGTCACTAGTGGCAGCCTTCACCTGAACTGTGCAAAAAGGCAAAATCTGCCACATATACCAGTGTGGCGCTGGACCCCAGCTTGCCTTGCTAGTCAGGGACATCATCTGTTTGGTTTAGTCAGGCCACTCTCAGGCTGAACAGGCAGAATTCCATACTCTATTTTGTCCATCAATGAGGCCTAATTTCTGAAGCACCAATTTTGATCCATTAATTTCTGGTCCCCTCGTCTTCCTGTTTCCTAGTCATAATCTTAATGCAGTCCTTGGTGGTATCAGTCGACCTTCTCTGTTTAAATTAACTCAGTCTTTCTGTCTCTTACATTGTGATGGGGTGCCTGCCCCTCAGCGCCACGAAAGGATTAAGAGGGCCCTTGGAAAGGTTTTGAATAGAAAGGAGCTGCATGGCAGCCAATCAGGGCCCAGGAGGCCAGTATATAGGGAGTGACAGAAGAGAGCAAAGACAGTGCCTCCCAGGAGCTTGAAGGGGAACGAATGGCAGTACCCTGGACAGAGCAGTGGCTGGCTGCTGGGAATCAGCAGAGCCAAAGCCCCTGAAGCAAGGGCAGAGAAGGTACTGGGGCTGCGGAGAGGCAGCCCAGGGAAAGCTACGGAGGAGTTGGGGGAGATGCAGTGAAAGGCTTTCGCACCTAGAGTCCCTAGGCCGGGACCTGGAGTAGTGGGCAGGCCTGGGTCCGTCTCCCAGCCCAATATTGCCATAGCACTGCTGGTAGGATTGCAGTGGCCACTGTGGGAAGTGGCCTAGAACGGACTACAGAATCCACCAGAAGGGGGTGAGCACAGACTGTGACTCGAGCAGAGGGCTGAGTCACGAGAGCAAGGGTCAAGTGGAGACAGGCACGTGACATCGCAGAAAGAGGCGTCTGCCTGGCTGAGAGCTTATTCTCCAGATAATCAGCAGGAGGCACCAATGTGGGAAGTTGAACGTGCTACATACATCTTTTCTAAAACACTTTTATATATCAGATCATTGTGACAACTCATGAAAATTTACCCACTTTCCACCAGTTAGGCTCACAATTAAAGGAGGCCTGCTAGCCCTCAATTATTACAACAGAACCTATGCCCTGGCTAGGATTTATTTAAATAATTCATTATTGTTGTCCTTAACCATACTGACAATAGTTTTCGTTTTGATATATTTAGCATCCCTTATCAATTCCATACATTTCATATCTATTGATTTGTAATCATTGCTACCAGCTTCCTCTTTTTAAAATGTTATGTATATATTTTTTTTTATTGCTTGCTTTCATCACTTAACCAGGATGATTTTTTTTTTAACCAAACAAGCCTTCTTTTGTGATTGCAGCATTTTGGGAGTTTTGGGCATCTAACAAAATAAACAATTCCCAATTGTCATTCACATGCTATGTTTAATTTTTTCCTCACACTCCATTTTGCTCCTGATAGTTTTCAGCTTTGGGAAACTGGCGTTTTTAAAGCACTATGTGTATATATTATTGGTTGGGATTATATATCTGTTTGCACATAACAAATGAAATTAGGATATGATCACTCGCACCGAAGCTACCGTCAGTTTTTAGTTCAGTGATCAGTTCATCTTTATCCATCAGTATTTGGCTAATGTAGAATTATCACAAGTTGGTAGCAATAATTTTTGTGTTGGAAAGTTATCCTCTATTTAAATGCAATGTTTTAATAGTAGCAGCAGCATAAGAACTCCAGTGTATGTCCCTAGATTTTAATTCCCCATACTAAACACATTTTTCTTACATATTATAGATATATGTTTAGGAAGCCATTCCGTTGTCTGATTTTGTCTATAGCAGACCCCCCACTAGTATCTTGTTTTGTGATTTATCAGTAGATACATTGATCTATAAGCATGGCAAATCCTGTCCTTCTGAATGTAGAAGGCCACCTTCTCCCCTTCTTTTCACTTTATCTTTCCTAAATAAGGTGTATCCCGTGACCTTAACATTCCGATTATATGAAGCATCCCATCAGGTTTCAGTAATGTCAAATATATCACATTTCTTTCAATACATGAGTATTTCAAATTCCTATTCCTCAAATTCTATTACTCAGACTTCTAGCATTGGTACATAGGCAACTGAAGAATTTTGTCTGTTTACATTCCTTGATTCTTTACATTTATTCTACCAATGGCTTGAAGTTGGCACTTTAGCATAATCTAAAGCGATATTAGCCACTCGGACTGAGGATTTAAGAATCCATGTAATAAGGTCAACCATCTCCCACACACCCCCTCATGGCCGGGGTGGCTCTGTGTGCAACCTGCCTCAGTTTCTTCTTCATTTAGGTCCTCAAACTGCACACAGGCTTTTTATGGCCAAAATACCCTTCCTTGGGGCCTAAATTTATTAACAAACTCAAAATGGAACTCCAAGTCCTAAATGAAAATTCAACAAAAGTCCACACAAACAAAAGTTTCTCTTCTCATTCCCAGGCCGAACTGGCTGGTGTTTTTTTTTTTTTTCCTAACCCCATGAAGTTTGGTCTCCCTGGCTGTCAGCCTTCTGGCTCTGGTTTCCAGGCCTAAACTCTTCCACCAGTGAAAGGCCTGCTACTCACTGCAGTTCTTCTGCCACCTCTACCACAACTTCCTCTGATTGTCTCTCCCTGAGCATTGCCATGATCTGTGCAGCTTCCTGCTACTTTTTATAGGGACCAGCTGTGCTCTATCAGGCCCCAGTGAGAGGTGTTAATGAAGCACAGCTGGGGGCTGAACCCATTCCCATTTAAAAGGCCCAGTTCACCATGAGACAATCTACACAAAGGAGCTGCACCAATTTAACAAAATCAATTTAGAAATGGGCTTAGCTGAATCAGTGCATTTTTTGTATAGTTGGGCCTTAGGAGCTAGGGCCCAGATCCACAATGGTATTTAAAATACTAAATACCTTTTTGGATCTTGGCCTAGAAGCCACCATCTACAGCAGAGCTACCCAATTGCTCTCTATCGTTCTGATGTAAGGATGGCGCCAAGAGCTTCCAGCCAGTCCCTTTGTTGACTACACAGAAATGGCTGGAATCTGCCAGCCTCTCCACTACTCTTCCTGCTACTCTCTGAATTGTGCTGCTGGGGAGAACAGGGAAAGAAAGGCATCTGCAACAAAAGGATTTTGTTGCTTTAAAGAAACAAAAGGGGGGGGGGTTAAATTTGTGAGGCATAGCCCCATTAACCACTCAATACCAGCCACCCCTAGGCACCCTGGTATGGGATTTCAGAGGTCTGAAAAGCCTGCGTTAGAGTGCTATAAACGTCAAAGTTAATCCCAGCTTTCACCGCCTCTTTCAACAACCATTAATTTTGATTTTAAAAGCAAATAGATGCACTTGAATACAACCCGCAGCCCAAATAAAAAACAGAAAACAGTCAAATGAAGCTGGGTAAATCAATTGGCACCCATTAACTTAAAAGGAAAACCATAGTAAGTGGGTTAATTGCCTTAGCACTTGGAGGTTAAACTTTTTTTTTTTCTTAATCTGTATCATGAGGTTACATTTCTTTTGACTCAGATTTTTTTTTTTTTTTTTTTTTTATTAAAAACTGATTGTTAATCTTTGAAAAGGCCTTCAACAAAATGGGGATAAAGCTGAGGCACATTAACTTTGGACAGAGAGTTTATCCCAGGCCCAGTTCCAGACCCACATCCAATATATAATACATACAAACCTAATTTCATTGCAGACCAACTGCACTGAAACAACAGAAACCACTTAGGCCATGTCTACGCTGCAGCGCTAATTCAAATTAGCTTAATTAGAGTTTCAGAAGCTGATTTATAGAAATTGCAGCAGACTGTCCACACTACACTGTTTGTGCTGGTCTCTTGCATTTACACTGGCCAGCCTTAATTCAAATTATAAAGCAGTGCAATGTGGGTAGCTATGATGGTTGTTTGGAAGAGTGTCCTCATCCCAGGATGCAACGCTGATTCCCCTACCCTTCACCCCCGCCCCAAACAAACAGGAAAAGGATTTTTGTGCTGGGTTTTTTACTCCCCCCGATCGCCATTGCTGCAGAGACATGGAGACAGCTGAGCTCTGCACTGTAATTCTAATCGTTACAAATGCAATGTGGCTTATCATGGAGTACTTTAGAAATAGAGCAAGAAGGCAAAGCAGGTGCTACATCTATGCCACCATGGCAGCCATGCTACAGGCAACTGAGCAGAACAATTCCCGATTGCTGCAGGCTGTAACATTTCATCTGCATTCTGTGGAGTGCAGGTTCTGGTGCAGGGAAACAAGCACAGACTAGTGGGACCGTATAGTTATGCAGCTGTGGGATGATGATCAGTGGCTGCAAAACTTTCGTATGCGAAAGGCGATTTTCCTCGAACTGTGCTCAGAGCTGTCACCGTCCCTGAAGCGCATGAATACTCGCTTGAGACAGGCCATGACGGTGGAGAAGAGAGTCGTTATCACTCTCTGGAAGCTGGCAACCACCAACTATTACTGCTCAGTTGGGAATTAATTTGGAGTTGGTAAATCTACAGTGGGCGCTGCCATGATTCAAGTGTGCAGTGTCATCAATAGACTTCTGCTATGAAGGCTAGTGACTTTGGGAAATGTGCAGGACATAGTGGAGGGGTTTGCCACGATGGGCTTCCCAAACTGTGTGTGGGGGGGCCATTGATGGGATGCACATCCCCAGCTTAGTGCCTGCACACCTCGCAACCGAGTACATAAACCACAAGGGGTACTTTTCCATGGTCCTGCAGGGGCTCGTGGATCACAGGGGTCGTTTCACAGACATTTATGTGGGGTGGTCTGGGAAGGTGCATGACACTCATATATTTCGTAACTCGGGACTGTTCTGTAAGATGCAGGCGAGCACTTTCTTCCCTGACCAAAAAATTGACGCCAGGGATGTGGAAATGCCCATAGTGATCCTGGGGGATCCTGCTTACCCCTTGCTCCCTTGGCTAATGAAGCTGTACACCGGGCACCTTGACAGCAACAAGGAGTGTTTTAATAAGAGGTTAAGCAGTTGCAGAATGGTTGTAGAATGTGCCTTTGGGCGTATAAAGGGTAGATGGAAGAGTCTCCTCACTAGGCTGGACATGAGTGAGAAGTACCTCCGTTCTGTGATATCTGCTTGCTGTGTTCTTCATAATGTGTGTGAAGCCAAGGGGGAAAGGTTCCTCCTGGGTTGGGCTGTGCAGGCAGAAAGACTGGCCACCAGTTATGATCAGCTTGATGAGAGCACTATTCGGATAGCTAACTGCAGAGCACTTTGCATTAGGGAAGCTTTGAAAACCAGGTTCTGTAATGAGATGCAGGAGTGATTTCTGTTCAAGTATGTTGTTTGCCTTTGATGATCCTCCCCCGCCCCAACCCCCCTTTGATATCTGTGCCTGACAAATCCCTCCTGATCAATAGCATATATAATAAAAAAAATGTTTTTGAATGATGCAAAACATTATTTTTTAACATTCATGTCATGGGGGAAGGGAGGGGAGTGAGGGTTCATTTACTGTCTCCAGAGGTAGGGTGGTAGCTTGCTGGGGTGGAGAAGAGCACGTACTGCATCCTGGACAATCTCCTCTGAGACCTTGTGGTGTGAGGGGAGGTGGAGGGCAGCGGAGCCCGCATTTCAGGAGCATTGTCCTGCCTCTGCTCCTGAAGGTCCACAAGACCTCAGAGCATGTCTGACTGATCCCGCAGGAGTTGCAGCATCTCATGCATGGTGCTGCGATCAGTCTCCTGCATTTGCCTATGAGTGTCCGTGACCTTGTCCATGATCTTGGACAAGGTCAGCCTCCACGCTCTTTGCTCTCTCTCTGCGGATGTTGAGGCATTCATGAGCTCGGAAAACATGTCATCTCTGGTTTTTTTTTTCCTTTTTCTAATCTGAGACAATCTTTCCGCAGCATTTCTTAAGGGTCGGTACACTGCCGAGGTGTCAACGCAATGAAAGAAAAATAACAAGGGAGCCAGAGTTAGCGGAGTGAAGAAAGTGATACAAATGTTTCTATTTCAAAAAGGAGACCATGAGACAATGTAGCTACAAGCAGCAGAGTTAATAAAGTGATAAAAATGTTACTATGTACATAATTAGACCATGAAACAATGTAGCTAGCAAATGATTTCCTCTCTCTGCTTGTATTTCAAACCCTTACAGAGCTCAGCTGCGTAGGGCTTGTGTCTGGGTGGGGGGGAAATCTCAGCTCGGATTTCAAACCCTTACAGAGACCAAGTGCAGACGGCTTGCTGTGGGTGGGGGGAAATGCTTAAAACAGAAGAAGCCATGATGCTGGGTACCTTGATTGCAGAGAAGATTCCTGCTGTGGGGGGAGGAACATGGCAGCCCTCCCCTGAAAAGTTTTTCCAGGCGAGGGAGGCATAACAGATTACATACAGTAAATTTTTCCAAGTGATAACAACTTATGATAAACGTAGCCTTTCTCAACACATAAATCAAATGAGGCCTGGGTTAGCACCCAGTACAGGCAATGAAACACCTGAGATCCCCCTCGTGCCCCCCCCCCCACCCAATGTACAAGGACAGAAATGCTAATAAGAAAGAAAACTCACCAGATGTGCCTTTTATGGGATCATTTGTGCTGTCCTGTGTGATGGTGGACTGCTCTGGGGTCAAGAATATGTCCTGACTTTCTGGGAGAATGGACACCCCGCTCTCCTGCACCCTGCTCTCCACAGCTTCCTCCTCCTTGTCCATGGACTCCCCCTCATTGATCATGGACTGTGAACTAGCAGAGGAATCGATGCTGCGGGGATTCATCGTGGTGGGATTGCCCCCCAGAATAGCAGGCATCTCATCATAGAACCTGCATGTTTTGGGAGAGGAGCCAGAGTGGTTGTTAGCTTCCCTGGCTTTCTGATACGTCTGGCGCAGCTCCTTGATCTTCACTCTGCACTGCTGAGCGTCCCTCTTGTGTCCCTTCTCCAGCATGCCCTGGGATATCTTCCCATAAATGTCCAGATTCCTTTTGCTGGCTCTGAGCTGAGCCAGAACTGACTCCTTGCCCCACAGCCGGATGAGGTCTAAGACCTCTGCTCAACTCCATGCTGGAGCGCGTTTGGGCTTTGCAGTAGCCATGCTGAGAACAGTGGGAAAGCTCTCTCCACACTGGCAGCAAGCACAGGAAATGAAGATTCAAATCTTCCCAGGGCTGCTGGGGGGAAGGGGGCTTTAAAATGGTGCACTATGGGATACCTTCCGGAGGTCAATTGATTCGAATTAAGTCTGTTTGCATCCACACTGACACTAATTCAAATTAACACATTCAAATTAGGCACTACGCCACTTGCAGAGGTGGTCTTATTAATTCAATTTTACAGGCATCTTAATTTGAATTAACAGTAGTGCCAGTGTAGACATGGGAGTAATTAATTTGAATTAAGGGACTTTAAATTGACCTAAGCCACCAGTGTAGACCAGGCCTTTACAGATTTACTCCCCTTTGATATCTTATCGAAGAAAGAATTAAAAGACAAAGCCGTTCTACTGTAGCTGGACTACATTTTCCTGCCGTTTTGAGAGGCAGAATGCATGCAGCATGTAATAGGGAGATGCACACTGTTATCTCTCATGGCAACGTATGTAATTTCTTCTTCATTGTTTCTACTAATCTAAATTCAGTCTTTCAGACAAAGTGTGTAGCTGCTCTTTTTCAATAGAAAAAAGGTTGATTAAAGTTAAAAGAAGCTTCAAAATTTTACAGTAAATCAGAAAAGACATTCTCAGCTTTTGCATTAGCTCAAACATATTGGCTAAGCACTAAGGGCTCAAATCCTGCTGAGTGGCCCCAATCCAGCAAAAACCTTTGTTTAACTTTAAACATGTACGAAGGCAATTTGATCTAAGCACATTCTTAAAAGTTAGAGCTTCTTAGAAATGTGTTAATAGCAGGACCATCATCTGATAACTTTAAATGATTATGAAGAGGTAATGCTTTCTCATTAGTTGAAAGATGCAACTGGCTCTTCATTAAAGCCTGATTGCCCACCCTAGCCACCTGTAACATAACTCAGGCTCTTTCTGTTTCAAAAGGTGTAAGCCTATGGTGTGACTAGCAGAGGAGATTTTGGCCATGTCTGTGGTGATTTGAGCACACTGTTTCTAAATTATGGGCATCAAAATTCTAGGAGTAAATCACATTTGGTGCAATCTTTATGCTTTCTTGTTTTTGCCACATCATCTCCCAAACATCTCGGTACAGAATCTTCTAATCTGGATTTTTCAAAACCTCTTCAGGAGTCCCCAGAAAACTGTGTATGAGAAGACGGGATCCCTATTTTGTGGTGTAATTTGACAAGGTGTTCATTGGGTAATGAGTTACAGAGAAGAGAGAGCGTGCGTGTTTGTGCGCATGTTCACAGGCGGGCATATATGAGAAGGCCAGTATGGAATAAATACTGACAGTACAATTTTCATCTGTGTTACAGTCAGTTATTTCACAGAAAATGTACAGGCTTAATAAATACTTCTGCAGATCTATCAGTGAGAGAACTTCAGGGATATATTATACACTGTGTATATTGTTTATGGGGCTTTATTTAAGAGTACTAAACAATGTTTATAGCATAACTTACTGCTGTGTTGGTATTTAAGAGGAAGACATTGTTAATTGGTGTAGAACAAAACTTATATTTTGTTTAAAAAAATGTATTTGCAAGATTCAGTCCCAAAGTGACCTGAAATGCTCAGTGTAGTGGCAATGACCATGGAAAGGAACCTAAGACTTGTGTCTTGTTTCAGAGCACTTTCCAGGGAGTGGTGGAGGATCAGTAAGAGCAACAACTATTACACTGTTATTACAATTCAGTTCTTTTATGAATAGACCTCTTGAAAATCACTATAACATACACAAGCTGTAGAGCACTTTCCCTAGTAAGTAGCAACTATGAGAGTAACTTGACAAGGATAGCAGGCAATAACCCTATGCAAACACAGCACATGATCACTAGCTAAGTAAGAGAAGCCTGGAGTGAGATCCTTACCCTCTTTCCAGCCCCTCTATACTAGTAAAAGGGCTGGAGAAGTGCAAGAGGGTCCTAAAGTCCCCATATGCATCCAGGGGAGGATTTCCCAACAGAAGCATGATGGAGGACAGCCACAAGGCTGCCTTTTGAGGACCCCCCCACAAGCTTTGTGTAGAAGTATGCTGGGGGTGCACTGCAGAGATTCCCGGAAGCATTCCTACTCATGTGGCAACTTGGGGAGGCTGCCAGAACTTAGGCACCAGGGCTATTAAAGTTATACCAAGGGCCTCCCCAGAAAACACGCTAGGATTGGTAGGACAAGGCCACTTTAGGACCCCTCTCCCTATGCTGGGAGTTTTATGGGTGCACTTTTAAGAGGCAAAGTACAGAATCTCACCCCAGCAGTCTATGGCCCCAAATCAAGAAAGAGCACATTAGCATGTGATTAAGTTTAAAACTTACCCATTTTGTTTTTGAAAAAATCTTCCATGCTTTCTTTATACATGATAAAGGGCACAATCCCAATTATTTCCCTTTTTCGGGTCATCTGGTAAATAATTTCCTTCTTTAAAAATTTACAATAGTTTTTCAGTTCATCTTGATGTCAATGGAAGCTGATGTTGGACTGACAGCAGTACAGAGTTTTATGGACTAAAATGCAAAATGTAATAATATGCATCTGCAGCACTAATAATTCATTAGCTCAAGGCCCTAAGACAGGAAAGCCTCCCTATTCAGGAAAGAATGTAATCAAAACCAGATGTATTTCAGAATCAGCTTGCATTTTATTTGTAAAAACAATGATCAAGGGTGTTGGGGTAGTAGGTTTAGTTCCATTATTATAATGTGAAAATCAGAATAGTTCTGGGTCCTCTAAAACCTCAGCAATGAAATTTTGATTTTGTGAAACCAAAGCTAAAACTAAGCAATTTGCAACTGGAGTCCAATTTGATCAGAATCACTATGACTGTTGGAGTGAATGCTGGGATAAAAGGTTTTAATATCTGATTTTTTTTTGTTTTATTTTTCTGTGTTTGATATTATGAACTTCTTTTAAACAAAAGAAAAATAGATTTGTATATATATATATAGATTTGTATATATATACTATAATATGCAGCACCACTGGCCTCTGCTGGGTGGAATCAGATTTGTTCAAATGTTTGTGAGTCTCATTCTTTAGCTAGTAGCTGGCTTGATTTTTTTTAAAAAAAAAGAGAATCTACTACAACTGACAGCTAGAGTAGATTTATCATTTACTCTAGAATAGTTACCTATGTTTCTGAAGCAAAAAGTCATGCCTTCAGTATTATTACTTATATATGAGGTTTAATTAACAAACAAGCTGTCTGTGTTTTTGGCTATCAGTTATTAAAATAGTTGCCAAAGGGAAATATTTGTTTTGGTAAATAAAATTACAGGAGAGTAAATTTCTTCTATAAGGGAGAATGACTTTTTAGTTAAATGAATATTCAGGGGGTATCTTAACTGTCTTGAACATGTTGCAATGCCTGCAGTCTCTAATCCATGTTAAATGTCCTCTCTGACCCAATGATATACATGAGGAGAGAGTAAGAGCAGAAGAAGAAAAACGAAGAACTTCTGTGAATTAATATCCTTCTCTGGATCGCCCAGTGCATTTTGTCTCCATTATATCCATTTTTTAGATTTTTATATGCAGGGAGCAGGGGTTGTCTTTACGTTATAGTATATAATAGCAACAATAATCAAAACCTATTTTCTAGAAAAATTTAACAGGTTAATGTAGGTTAAATGTAGTGATATAGTGGTGATTTAAAGTAATACACTATTGTTTGCATGTGTACCACTGCCCTCTGCTGGGTATGAATCAGACTTACTTAGGTGCTTGTGATTGGCCTACTCTGGAGTCCTGCCTATAAACAACTGTATGGAACTTCTGTTATGAATCCTTATACCACGGGAAAACTTGCATGGTTTCTGGATTTGAAATCCAAAATTTGTTCCAGGTTTATCAAAAGTTTAAGTAAAACCCATTTCTTCCCATGCATTTCCAGAAAGAATTTATGGTTTTATTTGAAACCATGCACAACTTGGTGGCTTTGCTTAATTTTACCCAAAAAACTAATAAAGGTTGGTGCTTTTTGCTGAATTTTTTTATTTGAATTTTTTGCTGGTTCAAAAATCAAGTGCTAAATGACCCTCGGGGAAGTAAATTCACAGACAAAAGATAACAACAAAAGACACCTGGAAACTGGAGCATTTCATTTATTTCTAGATAGTGTAATCTCTTCTGTATTGTTAGAGCTACCAGATATCTTTCTTTTCCTTGTGCATTTTTAAGCAGGTGGTAGTGTATTCTGTTTCTAACATTGTAGATGTATAGTTTAGCTGGGATCCTTAATATATGTAGCCCATGTAATCCTTACATTTCATTCTTTGTTGTCCTAACTTCAGGCCTGATTGTGCCCTGAATGGGAATGGAGTCAGTGGCTTCTATGATAGTGTTTCCCACATCACTCAGATCTTGCACAGAGTGCTCTATGCATCTAAAAATCCACACAAAAGAAATGGGTGATCTTTGGACAAGCTCGGGGAGATGCACAGCAAAGCTTACTGGAAAAAGAGTATAGCTTGAGACTGTATTACATTTCCAAAGTTCCCACGTCATGGTGGAAGTTGTGTGGGGCTGCTGCTAGCTGAGGAAGCTCTTTAAGTATTGCTTCAATCAAATGAATGCTTTAATAGCCTTTATGCTCTTTACAGAAAATTATGATTGTTCAGCTTCATAGATTGTGAAAAGGAAGTGTAAAGTGATTGTAGAATGAGCATGCACTGATTGGCTTCATGGAAGAATTATGAAAGATCTTAGAACTTGCTGGATAGCCCTTAAATCTTTCCAAGGAACAAGAGGCTGAACTAATGACCTCCGTCTTGAAAGGACCCAATCATAAACCATAATCTAAGTATTTTTTTCCGAAAGGCTTATATTATAGCTCTTTGTTTAATACAGTAATGATTAACTTCAGTCTTTAGTCAGTTAAAGAAACTCTATACCCCATAATTGAAATTGTTAAATTCAATTGTTTACCATCAAACCGTTCACAGACAAAGTAGTAATTTTCATCTCAAGATGTTGTCTTTCAGGTTCCATCCAGATCCATATAGACAGTCTATGTTCTGTTTTGGCTCCCCTCTGGCCCATTTTGCAATATACCTCATTCTCCACTTATCAACCCATTTCTAGTCTGTCTAAAAGCAAAATAAATTGAAATGCCTTACATGGTAATTGAGAGGAAGCATCACTATATAATTTTAAATTTGTAGCCTACAGTTTCCATTATCATTAATAGACTAATAATACCACATGAGCTTTTTAAATGTATTAACATTATTTATATATAAAACATGTATGACCTTTTGCACCTGGCAATGAGTGAAGTGTGCTGAACAAATAATGGAGTCTCTGCCCCACATAATTTATTTGGGGAAAATACAGATGGTGTAGTCATATTATGTGATGATAAGACTTTTTTATTCCACTTGTGTATTGGGATAATGTTAAACAGCAGCTACTAAAGTTAGAAATTTTTAAACTCAGATAGCATGCATCCAAGAGTTTTATAAAAGCTGGTTGAGGAGCTCAGTGGACCATTAATGTTGATATTCAATAAATCTTGGAACCCCGGGGACATTCCAGAAGAAAGCTAATGTGCCAATTTTTAAAAAGAGTAAACAAGATGACCTGGGTAATTATAGGCCTGTAAGTGTGACATTGTTCTCTGGGTAAGATAACGGAGAAGTTGAAATGGGACTCGATTAGTAAAGAATTAAAGGAGGGGGATGTAATCAATCAACATAGGTTTATGTAAAATAGATCTTGTTAAACTAATTTGATAGCTTTTTTTAATGAGATCACAAATTTGGTTGATAAAGGTAATATTGTTGGTGTAATACACGTAGATTTCTGTAAGGTATTTGACTTGATAACCATTTTGATTAAAAACTAGAATATAAAATGAACATGGCACATGTTAAATGGATTAAAAACTAGTTAACTGAAAGGTCTCAAAATGTAACTGTAAATGGGGAATCATCATCGAGCAGATGTGTTTCTAGTGGGCCCTACGGGGTCTTGGACCTGTACTATTTAACATTTTTATCAATGACCTAGAAGAAAACAATCACCACTGAAAAAGTGTTCAGATGACACAAAAATTGAGGAGCGGTAAATAATGAAGAGGACAGGTCGCTAATAAAGAGTGATCCGGGTTGCTGGGTAAGCTGAGCACGAGCAAAAAATATGCATTTTAATATGGTTAAATGTAAATGTATACCTCTAGAACAAAGAATATAGGCCCTACCTACAGCCTGGGAGGACCGTGTCCTGGGAGGCATGGACTCTGAGAAATATTTGTGGGCCATAGTGCATCATCACTGAACATGCCCCCCCAGTGTAATGCTGTGGCCAAAAGGGCTAATGCAATCTTTGGAATTGCATTGGAATCTCAAGTAGGAGAAGAGTGATTATATTACTTCTCTGTTTAGTACTGGTGCGACCACTCCTGGAATGCTGTGTCCAATTCTGGTGCCCACAATTCAAGATAGATGTTCATAAATTGGACAGGGTTCAGAGAAGAGCAATGAGAATTATTAAAAAATTAGTAAATCTGCCTTATAATGATGAAGCTCAATCTATTTATCTTAATAAAGAGAAGGTTAAGGGGTGACTTGATTACACAATCTGTAAGTACGTACATGGGGAATAAATGATTAATAATGGTCTCTTCAGTCTAGCAGAGAAAGGTATAACACAATCTAATGGCCCCAAAAATCAAACCTAATGCCTTAGCTTGTGGGGAGTGGGCAATGACCAAAGTAGGGGATTGCTTGGAAGAGCAAAGTATGGAGGGGACTGTTTCCCTTAGCTGTTACGGTAGCCATGAGGGCCTGTCATGAACTCTGAAACTGTTAGTGAATGAGGCTGTGGTGAAGACCGGGCAGCAGCGGAATCTTCATCACCCATGGTGGATGAACCCTTCAGATCAACGGCAATGGTCGCCATATAGCTGAAGGCGAAGTACTAATAGTTAGGAAAATGGCTTCAGTCACTGTGCTTCTGTTCCCCCTATCCCAAAGTGTTGAAGTATTTAGGGACAAACGATTCAATATGGCATGTGACATAGGAGATGGTCACAACGGACCTTTGCTGTCTAGGCAAACTGATGATGATGAATGGCTAGAAGCTAGTCCAGGGGTGGGCAAAATACAGCCTGTGGGCTGGATTCGGCCCCTCTAACTTTTCTGTCTGGCCTGCCAGTCTGCCATGCAGGAGCGCTACACTGGAGTGTCAGGCAGCTTTCGACCAGTCGCTACCTGACCTTCCTGCTTCTGGTCATATGGCTGAAAGCAGGATGTTCGGGAAGTGACCGGCCAAGAACCACTAAGCTGCCTGATGCTCCAGTTGCCAAGGTAACTGGAGCATTGGGCAACTTAGTTTCTCAACCAATCTCTACCTGAATTTCCAGCTTCTGGTCATGTGGCCAGAAGTTTGGGTAGTGACTGGTCGAAAGCTGCCTGACACTCCAGCATCATGTGGCCCAGGAGACTTACAGAATTTGTGAAGTGGTCCCATCTTCAAAAATTATTGCCCACCCCTGAGCTAGTCAAATTCATACTGGGAAAAAAGTGTACATTTTTAGCAGTGAAAGTAACTAACTATTGGAACAACTTAAATTATTTGGTTTTATATGGGAGGTCAGACTAGACAATCACAATAGTCCCTTCTGGCCTTGGAATCTATGATATATATGTTTGTTAGAGATGACCAGGTCAAAGAAATTCACCTTGCACTTGGAGCAGAAGGTGGTGAGGTTTGATGGTCCTTAGCTTCTGGTGGAGTTCATTCCACAATTTTCAGCTGGCCCTTGAGAGACCTTTGTCTCCTGCACAGATAAATATTATCCTTATTGTAGGAAGCTCCATTGTGTTAGAGGAACAAAGTTGTTAACCACAGTTTTCATCCTAGAACTTTAGATGATCTTTTAGATACACTGGGACCAGGCCATGAAGCACCTTAACGATAAGGACTGAGACCTTGAACTTGTTTTGAAATTCTATGGAAAGCCACTGTAGAGAGCTGAAGACAGGTCTGCTGTATTCACAGTAGCCTGTGTTGCTGAGGATGGTGTGCTGCAGTGTTCTGTAGCAGTTATAATTTCTTAAGTGCTGAAGTTTTCATGCCCAGATATATCGCATTGCTGTATTCTGTCCAAGAGGTGACAAAGGCTTGAATAACTGAGGTCAGGTCATAATTCACCAGAATGGGATGGCATCTCCTAGTCAACTAGAGATGACAGAAGCTTCAACAAAGATTTAGTAAAGGGAAATCATGCTTCAACAAGGTATTAGAATTTTTTGAGAGTGTCAACAAATATATGGACCAGGGAGATCCAGTTGATAGAGTGTTCTTGGACTTTCAAGAAGTCTTTGAGAGGGTCCCGCACCAAGGGCTCTTAAGCAAAGTAAGTAGTCATGGGATAAGAGGGAAGTTGCTCTTTTAGGATCAGTAACTGGTTAAAGATAGGAAACAAAGGGTAGGAATAAATGGTCCATTTTCAAAATGAACAGAGGTAAGCAGTGGGATCCCGCAAAGAGCTGTACTATGACCAGTGCTGTTCAACATTCATAAATGATCTGGAAAAAGGAGTAAACAGAGAGGTGCCAAAGTTTACAGATGACACAAAATTACTAAAGATAATTAAGTCCAAAGCTGACTGTGAAGAGTTCCAAAGGGATCTCATCAAACTGAGTGAGTCGGCAACATAGTGGCAGTGAAATTCATTTGTTGATAAATGCAAATAATGTATGTTGGAAAACATAATCCCAACTATACATGTAAAATGATGGGATCTAAAGTAGCTATTACCACTCCAGAAAGAGATTTTGGAGTCATCGTGAATTGTTTGCTGATAACTTTTGTTCAATGTGCAATAGTAGTAAAAAAAAAACCTAACCAAATATTAGGAACCATTAGGAAAGAAATAGAAAATAAGAAAGTGGCATTATGATATTTTCTATTTAAGTCCATGGTGTGCCCACACCTTGCATACTGCAAGCAGTTCTGGTCACTTTGTCTCAAAAAGATATATTAGAAAGGCAACAAAAATGATTAAGGATATGGAACAGTTTCCATAGACGGAGAGACTAAAAACACTGGGACTGTTCAGTCTGGAAAAGACATGTCTAAGTGGGGATTTGATAGAAATCTATATAATCATGAATTTTGTGGAGAAGGTGAATAGGGAGGTGTTATTTACCCCTTCACATGATACAAGAACCAGGGACCACCCAATGAAATCAATAAGGGCAGGCTTAAAACAAATATAAGGAATCACCTTCACACAACACACAGTCAACCTATAGAACTCATTGCCAGGGGATGTTGTGCAGGCCAAAAGTATAACTGGGCTCAAAAAGAATTAGATAAGTCCATGGAGGGTAGGTCCATCAACGGCTATTAGCCAAGGTGACCAGGGACACACCCTAAGCTCTGGGAGTCCCTCAACCTCTTTCTCCCAGAAGCTGGGATGGGTTGAAAAGTATTGGATCACCTGCTGATTGCCCTCTTCTATTCATGACCTCTGAACCATCCAGGACTAGCCACCGTCACAAGACAGGATACTGGGCTAGGTGGACCATTGTTCTGACCCAGTATGGTATTCTTATGTTCTGAAAGGGATCTCTTAGGCTCACCAAATATATATCATATAACAAGGGGAGATGAAAGAAATTTCAGCAGCTAAACTAAAACACTGTCTCATAACACACAGTATGATTTCACCTTTTTGACAATACTGCATGGGAAAGGTGGAACTAATGAAACGGGGTAAAAGTCTAAGAATAAATAATGGAGAATTTGTGAATAATGCACTAACTTGGCTGTGGCAAAGTAGCATCAGTGACACAGGGGAACTTCTTTGCCCGTAATAGTAAGAAAGAGAGAGTTGGAAGCCATTATATCTCCTCAGAAGGGATAAGGAGAAGACCAATATAAAAAGTTTAGAAATCTAGATAGGAGGATTCTTGCCAGTCCCACATCATTAATAATAATAAAATATTGTAATACTTTGCATTTCTATAGGTCTTGTAATTCAAGGATTTCAAAGCAATATACAGACAGTTCGTTAATCTTCACAATACATCAGTGAGATAGATATGTGTTTTCACTTTATTAGAGAGGGAAAATTGAAGTATCCAGTGTTTGACTTGTCAATTGTCACATAGCAAATCAACCATCAAAGGGGAAGGGAACTACACTTGCTTTCCCCATTACTTACCGCTGGAGAAAACTAGTGTTTTGCAAACCAACATTAATTGCATATTTGATGGACAAATGTCAACCTAAAGAGGGATGTTTAAGTGATAATTCTGTTACTCTGGTAGACAAAGAATTAACAAACAGCACAAGATGAAGACAATCCCTGTTTTGTTACACTCACTATATTAATAAATGAAGCATGTGAGCTTTGGAAAAAGGCTTTACCTCTCATCAGTTTATAGCAAGAGAATGTGTTAACCATAAATATAACAGCAATATGCCACTTTGTTCATAATCTCAGAAATTAATTATGAGGTCTGAATCAACTATCAGTACATCTTCTGCCACATTGTGTTTTATTCCTTTTGCATTTTATCTTATGGAAAAAGTGATTCTCAGGGTCTCACCTATTTTAGTTTGAATTAGTTCAGTTAATTGATTGTTTTGTTAGTATTCTAATTTAAAACAGAAAGTAACCTACCTTTCTTTATTTGACAAATCCAGTTAAGAAAATATTCATGTGGCACATCATCCCATTTTTATGGAATACTGTTTTCTGATCACTCCACAGAGTTAATTTTCATCCCCAAAGCTGGGGGTCTATTGCCAGATTTTATACTTCACCTATGGTATAAACACCACTTTAATTTTTGTTTCTTGTTAATTACAGAGTAATTGTACTCTTTGCAATAATACGTACTGGCAGTATTTTATTAAATCACTAGATGTCACTGTGTGCTGCACATTGTTCCAGATAATATATGGCCCCTTATATATAAAGCTAGATCAGACAGAAACTCAGGATGTGGGGGACACGTATTTGTATAGTTGTTTTCTGTAATAAATGCCTCCTTTTTAAGGAGGACCATGGTTCCATGATTCCATACATCATGAACCATTGGTCTGGATAACTCTTTTACATTCCTCTGCCATGGATGTGGTGGAGGCCAAATTATTCTTTCCTACCAGCACAACACCTGTGAAGTCTAGACAAGTGGAAGTTTGGAGGTGGTAGATAGCCTGGTGAATCCAAATGGCCTCTATTTGGAAATAGAATGAAATACAGTATTTTAATTTGAAGAGTATTCTTTCTACTTCACAGCTCCAGATATGACTCAGCTCCAGATATGTGACTGTGCTGACGGCAAGAAGGGGCAAATATGCTCTCTCCTCTACTTGTTTTTCGCTTGGTGACAAACTTGCTGATGTAGTTTCTAGATATGCTGGGTAACTTTGCTCAACTGCTTGTGGCATCAAGTGAGGATTTTTGAGTTCTTCCCAACAGAACAATGCCTGGCTGTGTTGTGGCAGAACAGAGAGCCTGTGGCAGCCTAGATAGACAATGCCCTTGCAAAATCCAGAACACACGAGAGCTCTGCCTCTGTAACAAAAGGCAGGTCACACTAAATGACTATAGTGATCCCTTCTAGATGTAAAAATTATTAATAAATATAGAACTACACAGTTGGGAACAGCAATGACCACTGACTACATTTCACTATAAAAAAGCTTGCAACAATGAGTGACAACATATTCCTTAATATGAGCGCTGTTAAAGAACTAGAGGAGGGTAACGTAAGAGGGAAGGGGAGCAGAAATATACAGAGAAAAGATTGCTAAAAGGACAATACATTTAGAAAGACAGCTCTGGGGAAAAAAACCCTGAGTCACTCACTGGAGAGCCATCACTCCAAACAAATCCCTCATACATAAGGTTAAGATTTTGTCACAGGTATTTTTGGTAATTTGGTCACAGACAGGTCATGGGCAATAAAAAAAAATTCATGGAAGCCTGTGACCTGTCAATGACTTTTACTAAAAATAAAGGGCGGGACAGGAGGGACTAATCAGGGATGCCAGGTGCTGCTTCAGCCCCACTGCTGCTCCTGCAGTGGGGTCTGACCACTGCTGCTCCAGCCCTGGACCTAGCCCTGCTCCAGTCCCCAGGGTCTGCTCCAGTCCAGCCCCAGGGGCTGCTCCAGTCCAATTCCAGTCGCTGCTCTAGCCTCGGGAGCTGACCTCCAGTTGCTGCTCCAGCCCTGCCGCTGCTCCTGTGGTTGGACCAGAGAGCTTCTCCAGTTCCTGTAGCTCTGGTGGGGGCTGGACCCAAAGAAGTCACGGAGGTACATTAAAGTCAAGGAATCCGAGATCTCTGTGACAAAATCGTATCCTTACTCATATGTATGAAAGGCTGAAGTGACAGGCCTTTCTCCCTAAAATATTGTCTCTATATATAATAACATAAATACAGACAAAGGATGTGTGTCTTCACACACAACTCATTTAAGCTGACGCCCCTTTTCTCCACTCTGGCAGAGTAAGGGGTCTTAAAGTGTATGTGAATGCACTTTAAGACTATTTTATGCTGCCAGAGGTGTGTGAGGTAACTGTGTAAATGAGAATTGGGACCAATCAGTTTTATGACTTGCATCATATCAACAACTTGGAAGTCTCTCTATAAAAATATCTTACCTATGGTGGGGACATAAGAGAATGTTTAGAGTGTTAAACCTGATACTCTGGTGCATGGCACCTATTCACAGACACTTCTGTACAGGAGAGGCCTGATGTAATAACTGGGATTCCAAATTTACCCTTATTTTAAGGTCAAGTGTAAAATTACATACAAGTTTGTAAGATGGTACAATAATCTATAATAACAAACGTTGATGTTAAATAGGGCAAATTGTTTTCAATAATTAATTTTAATAACTGGTGCAAGAGACCCAGACAGAGAGACTAAATTACTCCAAACAAACAAACAGACAAAAAGGCTCCATTGATATAATCTAAGGACTAGGCCAAAATCATGCTTGGTAAAAACAGAAGAGCTGGAACTGGAAATTAGTTAACCAAAACTGGTATGTCAGATTTGGTCAGGCCAAATTGGTGGATAAAATAATTAGAGGATGGACTATTCCACCCATCACTTCCTTTTGGGTCCAAAAAAAAAAAAAAAAAAAAAGAGACGTCGGGAGGAAAAGAAGGAACATCAGAGAGAGGCTCTTGAGGTGACCTTCACAATAAAAACTGGCACCCCCACTGTCTTCTGGGACCCTGGACCTTTTTTGTCCTAATCCTAAGAACTATCCTGACCGGACCGGCCAGAGAGAGGGACTCAGATAACATTGTCTCCTCTACTGGGTCTAGCTGAATTTCAAACACCACTTCGGATTAAATGGAATTGGACTTTAAGAGCAGCATCATCTCAGCTAACTTACCCAAAAGGACAGTTATTGCCATCTAAGAGACTGTCAAACAAGGGGTTTTTCTTCTAAAAACTCTCTCCAGCTATATGGAAAAGGAACAAAGACTGTTGTTAAAATGAACGCCTTACTTAGTACTTTACATTTCTACTGTTTTAACTGTTTTCCCTTCTTTTCTGTCTCTTTAATAAAAACTTTAAAGGATTTTTAATAGTGTGTTTGCCATGGTACTAAGCAGGCGGAGGTCTCTGAACCTTGTTTAACACTGTTTAATGTTGGACAGTGACTGTGTTACTTTAACACCTTTGGCCCATATATTCTGTCTAAATTAATAAAACAGGCCCCCCAATGCTGGATTATTATTAATTTAGTGGCAAATGATAAAATACTTGTGTCTATTTCTGTCTTCTTCTTTTTTTGCCTTCTCTAAGTAAAGACAATGTTTGTGTGGATTATTAACTGCTTCTTTGTCTGAAAATGGTTCATAAAATGTTATTACTAACATGTGAGAAATAAATACATTGGCCCATTAAATATTTTACTATTGAGTGTAAGTTTTCCTGTATTGTCAAAAAGATCCCCAATTTTAGAAGGTCCCAAACCACATTCTGAAATCTGCACATGAACAGTATGAAGGTTTTGTAATATCTAGACCCTGTTTTTTTTCCAGTGAAACCAACTTTCAGAAAATAGCCAAAACATTTTCGTTATGCTTACACAACATATTGTACAACACAGTGCAGATACTTGCCTTGTTGATTTTTCACTTCTTGCCCAGATATAAATCTTATTTCCTTCAACAGGAATGCTCACATGAATAAAGCAAGCAAGCAAGCCTGATCCTATGTATTATCTTTCTGGGGTTGAGAACCCGCTCCGATAGCTCACTCTCCCGGGCTAAGGAAAACTTTGCCTTTCTCTAAAAGGTATTCTTATTTTACTTTTTGGTGTCCAATATTCTTACTACTTGGCCAAAGTGCTTGGGGGCAGGGGAAAGATTGGCTCAAATGTATGAAATAGAAATTTAACATGGTTATAAAAGCTGATGGTTTTTTTTCAAATAATGTATTGAAGTAACAGAGACTCAAGTGGGAATGGAAGAATCGTGTAACAAGTCACTCAGCCCTACTTCTTAGCCCTCCTTCTATCTGCTTCATAAGTGCCTGAAATCCTGGCTCTGTGGAGGCTATGGCAAATATATTTTAAACCTGAAAATTAATCCAGCTCAGAGAAGATCAGCTGGCACTGACACATGAGAATGCCAACCAGGTGTTGCTACCCAGCTGGCAAAATGCCATCAACATCTTTTTAATTCCTTTTTCTCATTTAAGCTGGGTTTCTTTTTTGCTTCAGTCAAAGGCAGTATCTCCTGAGGCTCCCTTATCCCGGTCCCTCCTGCACCCAGGGAGACAGGGCTAAGGCATCCCTGGGAGGCTATGGGGAAGTTTTGGGGCTGCCTCCCACAGACATCCCTCACAGTGCATACTGTCTAGGCACCCTGCACATGCAGCCCCAGGGAGGGCGGGGGAAGCCTGGGAGCAAGGGCCAGAGAGTGGCACGGGGACCAAGCAGCTGCCCTGCAGGGAGGCAGAGCAGCAGAGCTCCTGGCTCAGCATGGCCTGGGAGAGGGAGGATCCCCAACATCCCAGTAGCTGGAAGCTGCCTCCCACCTGGCAACTTTGCCCCCTGCTCCTGGCAAGCTCCAGAGCTGCCACACATGTGAGAGGAGCAGGAATAGGGAGTGCACTTGGCCAGGCAGTAATGGCACTTCCGGCCACTATGCTGGCTGCCTGCAGTGTTGCTCCAGTGAGAGCAGAATTCTGGGATACATCCAGAGGACTGCCAAGACCCAAGACACGCGGGGGCTGCATGGAAAGGAAAGGAAAGGAATAGGGCTCAAATTCTAGGTCCTAGCTTAACACGGGCTCGGACCCTGCAGCCCTGCTGGGTCCTGGGACACTGGGTCTGAGCCCTAAGTTAGCACATTTGCTGTGAGGATGCAAGGGGGGTTTGGCTTGAGCTAAGGCTCAGACCTGGGCTTAAATTGCTGTGTAGACATAGCCTAAGAATAAGCCTATGCAATTTCCTGTGGGTTCATGGCTAGGAGTGAACATGTGACTTGCTAGTACAGCTCCCGGTCTTAAAGGGTTCAAGAGCTGTAATAGGTGCACTGGACACATACATGCACCCCAAGGTGCAGTGCTTTGATTTAAAGAACAGGAGGAATAGCACTATATATTTGCCCTATCCAATAAGATCAAAGGCCAAACGTAAGTATTTAGCCCCAGTTTTTTTGTGGCATATACCAGATCTTTTAGAAGGTGAAGTTACACTTTTAGTTCTCTTTTTTTCTCTTGCAGTTAGAAGATTTTAGTAAGGCTTTCAATACAGTCTTACATGACATTGTCATAGCATCAGAGAAGATTAGGGTTGGAAGGGCCATCCATAGGGACATGATAGGGAACTTAGGGAAATGTGGTTTAGATGGAATTACTAGAAGATGGATGCATAACTGGTTGAAAAACTGTACTCAAAGAGCAGTTATCAATGGTTCATTATCAAACTGGGAGGACAAAGCTAGTTGGGTCCCACAGGATATCAGTCCTGCACCTGGTATTATTCAATATTGTTATTAATGATTTGGAAGTAGCATATGCTTATAAAATTTGTAGATGATACCAAGCTGGGTGGGGTTGCTAGAATTTTGGAGGACAGGATTATAATTCAAAATGACCTTGAGAAAGTGGAGAATTGGTCTGAAATCAACAAGATGAAATTCACTAAAGACAAGTGCAAAGTACTACACTTAAGGAAAATTCAAATGTACTACAAAATGGGGAATAACTGGTTATGTGGTAGTACAGCTGAAAAGGATCTGCGGCTCTAGTGGATCACTAATTAAATATAATTCAACAAAGTGATGCAGTTGTGAAAATGGCTAATATAATTCTGGGGTGTACTAACAAGAATATCGTATATAAGACATGGGATGCAATTGTTCTGATCTACTCAGCACTGGTAGGCGTCAGCTGGAGGGATGCCACACTTTAGAAAAGATGAAGATAAATTCAAGACAGTCCAGCAGACAGTAACAAAAATGATAAAAGGTTTAAAAAAAGCTGGTTTATGAGGAAAGATTAAAAAAACTGTGTGTGTTTAGTCTAAGAAAAGAAGGCTGAGTGAGGACCTGAGAACAATCTTCAAATATATTAAGGGCAGTTATAAAGAGGATGGAAATAAATTGTTCTCCATGTCTGAAAGTAGAAGTAATGTGTTTACTCTGCAGCAAGAGAGATTTAGGTTAGATATTAGGAATATCTTTCAACTATAAGGGTAGTTAAGCTCTGGAATAAATTGTGGAATCCCCACCACTGAAGTTTTTAAGGTTTGTAAGACAAACACTTGTCATGGATCGTCTAGGTCTACATGATCCTGTCTCAGTGCAGAGGGCTAGACTCGATGACCTCGTGAGGTCCCTTCCAGCCCTACATTTCTATGATTCACACAAGGGACAGGTCTAGAGCCACAAATCTGAAGAAGTCAAGGGTCCCTCATACTTCAAGTCTTGGGCACTGGTCTGATTGTAAGAATTTCAGTATCTTCACTTCTCTTATTTGCTTTCCATCGTTCCTAAGAAACAGATGTATCAGCATTTGTTTAAAAGGGAAACAGATGGTGTTTCTCCAGTTCTGGTTTCTACTCTCTTTGATCAGAGTTCTCCTTTTTTAATTAACTTGTGTAAGGATTTAAAAGACCTGTTTTCTCTATTGGTAACGGAATTTACCATTTCTTCATTTTGGGATATTAAACTAATTTAAGTGTTTGCAGGCCCTTTTGTCTTTATTTCATGCATGTGTAATGCTTCTGTCAGGTGTTGTTGGCAGCAACAAGGGCCGGGTTCAATATTCAAGGGTCCATCTGAACAATACAATACCGAACCGGCTTGAGCACTCACGACTAATTTGGGAAAGCTAAACACCATCCCGTAGCACCTCTAAGAGGCAATACTTCCTCACTCGCAAGCCCAGAATCTGAATATAGCAAAGAAAACGTTTAATAAAAGGGGGAAAGGAACCTGGCATTAATTTGGGAAAACACCATAACAATGAACAAAACTGCTGCCCCAGAGTACATTGGGCAGTATCCTTTGCCTCCATTCTCACTTTGTGGTATGAAATCTTGTTTTTACCAGTAATCTGACTCATAGACTGTTGACTGGGTAATTTCATACAGAAAGTACCAGAATAGAGCAAAATCCTTCATCCTTTAGAGTCTTTATGAGTCTATAAATCCTTCAACATTGTAACATTTGGAGCCTAACCTCCCTGAGTCAGCCTCAGTCAAAAAGGCACAGACACATGTCCCCTCCACTCAAGTGCAAAGGGTCTCACTGGTTAAATACTGGGAAGAAACACAGCTCAAGAAGGAAATGTATATTGACGGGTTGTGAGTGACGGTGCCTAGCACTGTGGTGTCAGGGCACTGTTAATAAAGCACACAGTGAAACCTATCCCTAAAAGAAACTATTTCCACCCTAAGTTCCCTCCAGCTACCAAACAATAAAGACACCTAATAAAAATGATCATTATATAGCAAAAGCCAAATAAAGGTATGTCTTGTACCATATCTGAAAAGTGAGCAGACGTGAGCTCAGAGGAATTGCAGAGAAAACAAGTATCAGAGAAGAGGAACCCCCCCCGTCAAGGTTGTCTTGTCACCTACCCATGGGGATAAAGCAAGTATTCTGAGTAATATTACAAAACGGCATAGGAGAGAATCCGTCTCCCACTGCAGGTATATTTTGATGAGCATCTGCCTCCCATATAGTTCCTGCTGCAGATGAGTGTTCTCATTTGCAGGTTTTTCTCTTCAGGCCACTGCATGCCCTGCCCCTCTCCTATTGCTTAGAGAAAGGCCATTCTACAATTTGGCATAGAGAACAGAAGTCCTAGAATTTATAGAAAGATAAAATAAGCCAACAATAGTTCTGCTACAACAAAATGCTGGGATACCATACTGGCCCATAGCATCTCAAGCTAATCATTGCTATAACATCCATTTGATTGGAAAGCCATGGAGGGGCCTATACTGAAATAGACAAACAAGTAAAATTGAAAAAAAAATGGAAATAGTTTCTTTAAAAAAATTATTTGTGTATTCTTTTTATTTCTCTAATTTAAAGACCTGCATGTTGCACCAGGCAAAAGCCACAAATAAATACA
The DNA here is from genome assembly GCF_026122565.2 of Emydura macquarii macquarii. Classification (NCBI taxonomy): domain Eukaryota; kingdom Metazoa; phylum Chordata; order Testudines; family Chelidae; genus Emydura; species Emydura macquarii. The sequence continues at coordinate 38,128,123 of NW_027132559.1, read as the reverse complement.
TCACTAGATCATATAAAAGTGGCATCTCAGCATCCTAAACTCCTCATTCCTAAGTATTATTGTCTAACGGACAGATCATTTTCTTAATTATTTTAATTGTTAATTTGAAGTTGTTAGGAAAATGTTCATATTCATAGACAATTATAGAAATGCAAGATTATAGAAAATTATACAGTCTCATTTCAAAGAACACAAGTTGAAGGCATGAATGAAGGAAAATTTAAACTTGGCTTCCACCCATTTATTTATATATTGATGAGGAAAATATTTTAGTTCACACGGCTGAAGTTTGTTAAGATTTACAGAAATAAGATTATAAAATCATAAGTTATGAACTATGAAATATTTCAGTCTTTGCACATTACAGATAATGCTGAACTAATAGAGTGGTGAAAAATTAACATAAAGGCAGCATAATTGTATTACTTCTCTCTGGAGAGTTAGATATGGATATCCCAAAGTTATCCTAACTGAAACAACTGCACAGGATAAAATTCTGATTCCAATGAAATCAATATCATTGACTTCAGTGGGGTCAGGATTTCACTCACAGGTTTTTATATGTAGAGCTGATCTACAGTCCTAAAAGCTAAAAAAAAAAAAAAAAAGTAGGGTTCTTTGGTTCTTTGAGCTGAAGTTGGCAGGATACTTTGCAGAAGGAATTGTCACTGTTTGCATGAACAAGATGTCCTTTACTTGTGATGTAAAACCTGGAGATAATTGAATGCTAGTTCACTTTGCTGTGTGGTTCATTTTAGATCTCTGAAAATTGGGCATTTGCCCAGTTGACAAATAGTTCATACTATATATTTGATTTGACTTTTAAATCTGTAGATCTAGAAAGTTTGCTAGACTATAAAAGGAAGAATCACTTCTACCAATATATGTTATGTATTACATATACATATATGCAGAGATTGTGAGACAGAGTACTATTTTGGTAAGAGAAAGCAATGTTGGCCTAAGATTTCATTTATTCCAGTTGCATAATTTTATTAATATTATATAATATGTTTAATCTTTTCATTCAGTTAGGCAACAGTGTGCTCATCTTGCTCCTGGTTGTCCACAGATTTTTTTGTATCACTCATTCTAGTTACAATAGATAATTGGTTTTGGTTTTTTTTCTTGACATAGAAATAGGCTGCACATCCAGATCCCGTTAGAATCAGAAGAACCAGAATAATTACAAGCCAAGTGATGCTGGTGCGCGATCCTGAAACCTCTTCATCCTTTTTCTCTCCTGTCAATGAACACAAAGCAATTGCTAGACACTTGAATGATATGAGAGATTACAAGAACGTGGCAGTGAAAGATGATATCGCTCAACACAATTTTAAAAAGCAAGTATGTTCTCAGTTCATGGAGATATTTTGCTAACAGAAATGAAGGAGGAATAAAATAAGCTATATTAAACACCACAATTAAAAAGTGAACTTAATTAAAAACGAAAGCCAATGTTCTGTATTTAGATATAAATAATGCATGTTGTTGTTTTATTATTTTGAAATGATATTAGTAATATTTATGCTGTCCAGAAACTTAGACCCTGTCTACACTTACCTCTGGATTCCACGGCAGTCTATGGGAGTTACGCAAGCTATGCAAAAAACTTGCATGACTCCCGTCGACTTCTGGGCTCCTCTTCTGCGTGCCGTCTTCACTGCACTGTGCCAACGGGAACCGTGTTCCCGTCGACGCAGCGCTATGCCACTTGCGAAGGTGGTCTTAGTAAGTTGATTTCTGGATCGACTAAGCGGGTCTTCACTGACTGCTCAGCCGATCCAGAGAAATCGATCTGATAGCAGCAACTTTGCCGCCATCAGTGTGGCCATAGCCTTACTCTAAATAATTATTATGCTTTTACTGTATTTAAGTTTCTCCTTACTTTGCTTAAAAAGAAAATAAACATACCTTTCTTCTCTGGTGGCTTCTCAGTCAGTACTGTTTCAATACCTTTCAAAAAGAAATAAAGCAACACATTTATTCCAGACACACTCACATGGATGGTCCTGATGGTACCATCCCTAAAGTATGAAAAGCTTTGGCTTCCACATACTCTGCTTTTGATGCTGTTGAACTCCTTTAAGAGATGGAGTTAAGAATGTATGAAGTTCACTATGTTTGGCTGTGTAATGCTAAGTATCTGACTCTCTTTTCTTGAGATATTGGGCAGGAAATCAGATCTTGTAGGATTTCCAATATTTCCTGCATCAGTCTCCAGTACAGGAAAACACCTAAGCATGTTCTTATCTTTAAGCACCTGTCTATGAGACTTGAGCACATGCTTTAGTGCTTTCTAAAATAAGAGGCTCTTCTGAATGGAAGCCTCAGTTGGTTTAGAAACACCACAAGAGTATCTTTGCTCACAGTATTAGGGTATTTCTATTTCCTATCAGTACCAGGTAGTGTAAAGATGCACAGAAATATAAACATTTGAAGTTAACCAGACTTTTCTAATCCTCAAAAAAATCATGTTTATTTCATGTTCTGAAGAAAGGTTCCAATTGGGTTTTCTTTTATTTAATCTGAACTGGTTCAATCATCCCTAGTATTTTCCCCAAAAACTATTTTAATACCAAAGAAGTGCAAACATCTTAATAAATGTTATTTATCAAAGACCTTATAGTACACAGGAGTTGTGGAGTGTTACAAAATTGACATGGGTGTGAATCACAATTCTGTACTCCATCAGCAGGTAAAATGATGGGGAATAAAGGAATTCCAATTCTAGCATAAATTAAAAGGAGACTTTTCATTGCCTCCATCACAACAATAATTTGTATATATATTTAATATGAGATGAAACCAAAGTTTTTACTTCTAAATCCAGTTGTGTGTGATATTTTTGGTGAAATCCTGACCTCACTTAATTCAATGGGAGTTTTGTGTTTAACATGGATAAAATCTGAAGTATAATGAAGTATACTTAATGAAGTATAAGTGATCTTTGACTACACCTTCAATGTATATGGTTTTATACATATATGCTACACACTCAATATCTGTAATACAAATATATCTTGACTATAGAAAAGCTTATGTTCTGTTATAATACTATGCTGCACACATTTCACAGTAGACACATATCATACATATTATTAGCCATAACCCCAATATATTGCAAATATCACTTACTCTCGGATTTTTTACAAATATATCCTCTTTTGTAAGAACATTGAGCATCATTCCAGTACCCAGATGATGCATACATTTCGACACACTTCTCATTACTAGAACTTGAAGGCTGTCTCTCATGCCAGTTGACATAATCCACTTCAGTGTTGTCACTCCATACCCAATAATCTAATGTTAAAAAGGAAATATATGATCAACTGTTTAGACTGAAAGAACGTGTTGAAAGTCTTAGAAGTATTTAAAATGCCAGAATGGAAGTATCAACAGATCAAGCCCCAGACTTTGTAAAGGAATCCTCCATTCTGATTTTAACCCCGTCAGGCATCTGATGATATTTTAAGCTTTGACTTAATCACCCAACCAAGACTACAACTACTGGATCACATGTACTAGTAAGTAGTCTTACTACTTCTATGGTCTGCATCCAGATTGAGTTGTTTACTCATTGTTTTTGATTTCAGGGAAATGTGTTTTACAGGACAGATCAGATCATAGTTGAATATTGTATTGGATAATATCTTAACTACAAACTCATGTCTAAGAAAGCTGCAGTGATTAGGAATTGACAAACAGAGAGCGCACAATTACCATAATTATTTCCAATTTTAAGTATGAAGAAAAACTGTGGTATGTGTATGCAGTAATTGTTGGCAAAATTTGTCTTTATGTTTCTTATATACTCACATGGCATTTATTTTGTTTCCTATCTCCCTTCCTTATCTTTCTGACTTCATCCCAACCAAATCCTGTTTTCCTCACAAGCATACCTAAATTCCTACTAGTTATTACAGATTAATGAGTTGTTTGAAAATTATCCCTTTTATAAACAGGGCTGGCACTTTAATCTGGACCTGGATTATTGTCAGTAGGAAACTCTTAAAGTGAGCAGAAATTTATTTACAAAAAGCACAGTATAGGGTTAAAACTGTAATACTGTACTCAGCTATGTATTTTTAAAAACATTTCAGGATAGTTTTATTGCTGGATAAAAGCTAATTCTCCAAGATTCCTTTTAAAATGAAGATAAAATGTCTGGATGTTAATGTTAAGGATGGGGAGAAAACTGGGAGGGAAAAGAATTTCTTATAGACATCTTATAAACACTTTAGTTACAGTACTGTATACGCATAAATAGTTAAAATACATACTATTCAATGTGTAAGATTGTCTCTAAATATATACTTTATATGTTATAACTTCCTAAAATATGACACCACATTTGTCTATTTATATTTCTGAAAATTGAAAGTAAGAAATTACCGTTCACATTTTTGACCATTCCTGTCCAAAAGCTTCTTGTTTTACTTTCAAGTGGCTTTATGCTATGTGACAGAAAGATGGATTCAGCATGGTCTTCTATAGAAACCAAAGTAGCATCTGAAAAGCATTAATAAGACACATTTAAGTTTTATCATTGAAAAAAATCTGCCTTTTGGGAGAAAAGTTTATTTTCTAAATTTTATGAACAACTGAAATTCTTGAGGCTTTGTCATATCATTGATTTTTGCACTAAACATCCACTGCAGTGAATGGGATTTCTGCATGTGGAACAATGGCAGAATACAGCTCTTCTTGTATTTTGCTTATTAGTGTAAAATTACCCTTTTTCTTGTGACTAAATTACCTATATTTCTATAAATTACTCTAGTGGTTTATTTTTAGAATACTTGTAGAATATGTATACTGTGTTTTTGCTATTTGCCCAACCATGTCATTGCTTCTTAGCAGACTAGATGCAGTGCTACTGGAAATCTTGGTACCCACTCTTGAGATTAAATTGTTATTAACCACTCAGAAATATAGTGTCTGATATTTAATCTTATAAGATCTGGCTAGAAGACAGAAATTTACTGGAACAATTAAAGAAACATGGATGGGTTAGGGATTACCCGCTAGACAGAGTCTCTATGGTTTATTATCCTAGGGAAGTTCTCCCAGATTTACCAATAGGGATGAGGGTTAGAGTGCCTTTCTTCCTTCCCCCTCCGCCCCTACGGCCATCTGCCACTAGAAGATGCTCACCAGCTTGGGAGATGGTGCCCAAAACTGAGAGTCTTCCACCTGATCTGGGTGTCTTACCAACTCCACAACTAGACAGTGAAATTAATCAATCTAGTTTTGTTATCCAAGGTGTGTGAAATCTATATAATAAATAAAAATCATTAACACTGAAAAAGTCAGTTTAGTTTTTTCAGTGAGCTAAAGTTTGATTACTATATTTTGGAAATATATTGTTTTTACATATGTCTAATTAAGTCTTCTCTCTTAAACAAAAGATAATACTCACCTAGTTGAGTGCATTCTCGGGAAGCCTGAGCCCAGTTTCTTGTATATGAGGCCTCAATGTAGTAGCAATGACTGCGGAAATGAATCCAAGATCTGTGTTCCTCTGATTCAGGGCATTTTCCGGAGAATTGTGGCAAATCAGTAGAGGCCATAACTGTTAAGAATGGAAACTTTCTTACTAATAATTTCCTTTCTGCTAGCAGCATCTCCCACAGTTCTGGACATCTGGGCTGCTCTCCTCTCTCTGCAGCTCACAGAAGCAGATCAGTATTTTGGAGCCTCTATTGTCTGGCCATACCCTCTCTGCTCCTGCTTGCTGCCTGATGAGTTATTCCTGAGCTGTAAAACTTACATAACACCATTATTAACAAATATTCCAGACGTAACAAAATAACTATGTACATTAGATCAAGGAAGATGGTCTAACCACTTAATATCTGATCCTTGACTAATGAGCCATCCAGAGTGGGTAGAATTGTAGGAAATGCAGCTAGCAGAAAGGAATATATCGGTAACAAATTTTCCATTATGCAGCCCAGCATCTCCCACAATTCTGGATGTCTGGGAAGCAGCAAACAGTGAAAGTTTGGTAAGAAAGAAATACTCACTTTTTATGAGCTTGCTCAAAAGTGTATATTATTTCTGGGCCACCATCTGCAGCACCTTCCTGCCAAAGGAGGCTTTTGCAGAAGATGGACGGTCCACCAGGTAGTACATAATGAAGGTATTCGCTGAAGATCAAGTGGCTGCTTTGCAATTTTCCAAAGTGTATGCGCTTGATTGTTATGCTCTGGATCTTGTGGAGTGAATCTTGATCCCTTCTGGGACAGGACCTCTAACGATTTGCTGCCTTCCACAGTACATAGGTTAATCTACCTAATTATGGAGGACTTGGAAGCATTCCCTGGCATTTTGGGTGGAAGGACATGATAGGGAACCCAATCATCTCATGGATTCTGTATGCTTGAGACAGATTTCAACACTGTTTTGACATCTATGGTGTGACACACATTTTCAGCTAGATGTTGTCATTTTGGACAGAACAAAGGAAGCACAACCTCTTGGGAAGTATGGCAGGAGGAATATACATTGGGAAGAAAAGATTCTGGTGTCTCAAGCACCACCTTGTCCTTGTGGAACATGCAGTATGGCTCTTATAGATAAGGTTGTCAGCTCTGAACCTCACCTGGCACACATGACAACTACTAAAAATCAAGACAATGGATAAATAAAAGATTGATATTGAAATCAGAGGCTCAAAGAGATGGCTTCTTAGAGCCCTCAACACTAGTGGAAGGTCTCCATTTGGGAACAGTGGACTGACGGTCAATCCCTGGTGAGGGATGCTACAGTGATGTTTACCTTTGGTGTCTCAGCAATAAAGCCCTTTGGATCTTGAATGTTATAGAGACCGAGGCTGTTCTTGTTAATGTGCATGCTCTTATCAGGGTTATTCCATTTATCCCTAATCACTTACTCAAGGAGGAGTGAAAGGGTATTTCAACCTCATGGGAGGACTTTGCTGTGAAGCACAACCTCTGTTGGCGGTGCCAGCATCTTCCCGGTTGGGGGGGGATTGAGGTGGGCCTTAGTTTCCCCTCACCATGAGGTCCAGCCCCTCTCAATGGCCCTGACTTTGCTCCTCTTCTTCTCCTTTAGGCTCCATGCCCTGGTCAGGCCAGAAGCTGAAGCTGAGCCATGATAAGAGCTGTCCAGTGAGCCCTGGCTGCTGTGGGGAGCCCCAGACAGCATGCTCCGGATAGAGTCAGAGGCTGCTCTCAGGCACTCTGCCCACGCAACCCAGGGCAGGTCGAGGGGCCACTGCTCCCCAAGGCGGCCGAGATCCCTGGAAGGCTCTTACCATGACCCAGGTCCAGCTTTCAGCCTGGCCAGAGGGTGGGGCCTTGGGGGAAAGAGGAGGAGTAGGAGGCGGGGCCACAGAAAGGGGTGGGGCCTTCCACTTCTAACAAGGTTCTGGTGGTGCTGGTCAGAGGACCTATATCACCTGAATTTTTTGTGCTTTTTCTCTCTTTTTAGTCTTTTTAGATTTTTAACCATTTTTGTGAACTTTGAGGTGTAGGAACTCTGCTACTGCTTTGGTGAGGCTTTTTGTGGCTTGCCTTCCTTTGAACCTGGAGCCCTTTTGACAGGTCTGTCTCAGAATCCATCCTCATTGAGTCCTATTTCTCTTGGAAGGGGGCAACTCATTGTCAGAACCCTCTTGGGTGGTTTGCGATGGAAAGGGGCTAAGTAGAAGCCCTGCTTCTACCCCCAAAGCATTCATGGTCCACTTTAAGACTTGAGGGGTATGTGCAGATTTTTGGCCCTGCAAGCCTCTGCTCTTTGTTCTGCAGGGATCCTCCAGGACTTACCCCTCAGTCAAGTGGGCAGAGTCCTCCTTGCTTTTGGAACCTCTCCCTACTTTGCACTGAAGCTTCTGGTCCACCTTTTCCCAGCTGGAGACATGGCTGCCTTGGTGGGCCTGTCTGTCTGACTCACAGCCCTGGAACTTAATGGAGGAAGGGACAGAAGACCTGGTGTAGGCTGGGCAAGCTGATCCTGGGAAGACTGCCTCATCTATAGAGCATCACTTGGATTTGACCCAGTGATTACTTGGCTTCCCCTCCCTGCCTGAAAGGGGAGAGGAACTGGCAGGAAGATGCTGCAGTAGAGGTTCAAGGAAGGTTAAGCCCCTGAAGGGTTAACTGAGTCAAGGAGGTGGGGGAGGAATGCCAAGGAGGGAGGGCACTGCTCCCCAATGCCTAGGCAGAAAAATTAAATAGATGGAGAAAGGGCAGGAGCAAAAAACCAGTCAGTGTCTACTGCTGGGAAGGCAGAGAATCGGGCAGCAAGTAGGAGCAAGGGGGCATGCCCAGAAACCACCTGGTGCCAAAACAATGATCTGCCTCCATGAACTGAAGAGAGAGGAAAGTAGCCCACATGTCCATAACTGTGGGAGATGCTGGGTCACAGAAACTATATGGTCTGAATCCAATACTTTTATGAATGGACTGACAAGATTTTGTGAAACCACAACCATCCTGGCTTTCCCATGGTGTACTAATCACACAAAATAAATCATCTACCACAACTTTCTGAACTTTGCTGGGGAGACTGTAATTATTATTTTAGGTAAAAATCCTGAAAATCAAAATCAAACTTACTTATCTAAATGAATGGGTTTTTCTATGGCAAGGGGTAATTGGGCCTGTTTTTTTTTTTTTATTATTATTTGAGTTTGCAGAGGGATTAGATGGGCCAAGTAGATTTGTAAGTGATTGTTTAGATGGATGATAAAAATAACTAGAAAAGGTGTATATTGTTTTGTTTTGTTTGTTCTTCAAGGATTTGTTTGTTTTGGTTTTGGTTTTTTTGGAAGGGAGCAAGAGGATTTTTTTTTAAATGGGGAAAACTCATTTTCAATTTTTTTCCACTGAAAAAACTTATCTTCTCTTATTTAAAGACAAAGTTAAAAAGTGCAATAAAGTGTTATTGTTAAAAGTGAAAAGTTTTCATACTAACACTTCAAAGTAAGGGTGTTACTTTCTCACTTACCTTTTTAACTTTTCCTCTCACTTATTCCGTGGAGAAAAAAAGGAAAAAGCTGAGTGAAAGTGGGCATTTCCCATAATCTTACAGTGAAAAATTTCAAAAATCTGAAAAAATTCCATTTCTCCCCCAAAAAATTATAGTTTCAATTTTTTTTGGAAAAAACATTTAGTTGTAAAAGAAAATATTTGTTTGTCAAAACCTTATTTCTCAGTGAAATTTTTTTTTTGTAAAAATTTAAACCAATTCTAAACTAAATTTAGTTATTAATATTGTCTCTCACAGCAAAGCAATATGGTTTTATTTATGTCCAAGAATTCAGATAATAAAACATTCAATCACTGAAACAACTTTGTTTATTTTGAAGAAAATTTGCATTCACTTACACTTTAAGATCATGCAGAGTTTTCTTCTCCCTAACCCTGGACAGACGCTTAAATAACCTACGTGAAGTACATGATGATTGCTCAGGTACATAGGAATTGAAAAGTGATCTTAATAATGAATAAACTGTTTGGCTTCTGGGAAGAATTTTGAGTTTTTAGAATTTGATAGCCCCTAAATTTTGTCTTGTTTTTCTCGCTTGAAGGAACACAATCCTAAACCATAAATCAAGTATCTTTTCCAGGGGCTTATTGTATAATTCGTCAGTATACCTAATGAAGCTCCAGGCTCCCCAGTACAAATTGTTAAATTTTATTGCTTACCATCAGACTGTTTACAGACAGAGAGGAATTTCTGATCACAAGATGCTGTCTTCCAGGATCCATCAAGGTCTAGATAGATGCAAGCTATTGTTTGCTTTGGCTCTTCCCTGGCCCACTTAGAATACACCATTCTCCATTTATCGATCCATTTGTAATTGCCATTGGTCTGGAAGCAAAATCAATTCAAGGGTGGCTTATAGCACAACTATAGCATTATATAGTATTAAAGTAAGATAGCATCAATATATAATTTAAAATTTGAAATGTACCAGTGAGCAACTCTTGTCAGCAGCATAGGAATAATAAGATGAATAATGTCACATTATGAAGGTATTATTATTATTATTACTATTATTACTATTAATATAGCACATACATGACTGGAACTGGGCAATGGGTGAAATGTGCTGAACAAATAAGATCTAATAATAAAGTATGTTATAAATTAATACAAACAAAGAGCAGCCCTTATAGCAGGAAATTCTTTGGGAAGGTGATAAATTTTCCCCACCTCCTCTCCTTAGACCTAACAATTATTATTAGGGGATATTCCAAGTATAATGGGTGACATGAAAGAGGGTTCAAAGTTGGGAGTAGGTGGAGTCAAACAAGAGGCAATGTGAGTACCCAACTTCCCTTAGACCTGCACCGACAGTATGGATGGAGGGGTTCTTAAGAGGTATTATTTCTCAAGAGCCATCACTATGGTTGTATCTATGTAGTCATGATTGTTATTCCATGTTGAGGAACATAACAGGTCAAAACATACCTATAATCCAAATATTCCACTCTCCACAAAGAAACTGAAATAAAATTCAGTATTCCGTTAGAGACAAAAATGTCTCTACCCATAATATGCCAATCTGGTTTTTATGGAAAAGTTACATGAATCTCAAATTCAAATGGGAAGATAAACCCATATACCAGCATGTGGAAGTATCGTATCTCATAATCGCTCTGCTGATTCCGTCTTGTTCCTGCTATCCATTGTTGGTATCTCTATAGCTATGCTTGTCTGTATCCAACATAAATCAGAATATGTTGGATGGATTATTTCCTAAATATACAATATTTATGCAACAATCTAGAAGATGGGGATTTTTTTAAAGTAGCCATTAGGGAACCTTGGATATGGAGTCACTGCAGAACTGACCCCTGGGATAAACAAACACATGACAGAGAAGGAGGGGTTTGAAATACTTGTTCACTATGTTAAAGAATTAGTACAAAGAAAAATGACCTCTTCTATCTGCTGCTGGTCTCCAGCTCCCACCTCCACTTTTGTGGGTCTTCCTTTCCCACGCTCTGCTTCTCTCCCTACCAAGTCTTTCAAGGATTCCCCACACCCACTGCTTCTCTGCTCAGCTCTCCTCTACATTTCCGCATTCTCCCATTTCTATGGCTTTATGTCTTTCCATCACACCTTGTACCTGTAGCTGCCTATTGCTGCCTGCTGCTTGTCTCCTCCACTTCTTCTATAGTCTCCTTCATCTCCATTTCTTGCTTGCTCTCACCCTTGTATTCTGACAGGAATTCATAATGATTTCAGGTGCTCAGTTTGAGACCACAGTGGTGCAGCTAAACCAGTCTTGTGGTAATAGATGCACCTACCATTTAAATAGGGAATAAGGGCTTTAATATTACCTGGAGAAGCAGCAACATATTTGCTGTTCTTACCGCATTGCTGTTAAGACCAATCCATACAGGTTCCCCATATTCTAACACCTGTAGCCACAGAAATGATTGGCTGTAGGGATCTAAAACACTGGCAAGTTCTGAGGATTTGTCCTTGCAGTTTTTTTGTGCCTCTTCCCATTTCATTTTGGAACGGATGACTAAATAGCTACTGTCACCACAACGGGTAAAGCCGGAGGCTGGAATTGTTGTTGGGGAATGTAGTTTGGGGTCTGTAGTACAAAAGAAAAAGAAAAAAAAACCATGCAAAGATAAAATTTGGGTGCATAGATTTATCTTGTATCAGTGAACAAGAAACATCTGCTGTCTTCAAAACGTAAGTAGTGTAGCATGCCGATGCTATGAACTATCAGGCTAAAGGTGCTGGGGCACAGCTGGGGCAAACCCAGACACAAATTAAGCATTGTACAGCATTAATTATTAAGGCAAAATCTCTTTCTCTGAACATTCATGAGCAATTGGTATTTTCAAAATAGCAGTGAACACTCTGAATGTATTTTGAGGTTGGGGAGGATGGTGAGGTGTACAAAGTGGTGTAATGCAGTAGTGGTTTACATCTAGAGTTTTGAATTCGTACCTGGGTAGACCAGAAGTGAAAATGAGTTTGATACAGTTTCCCTTATCCCTAGAAGTCATTTATTCCCAATACAGATCCACAACTAAATTAGATATAATTAGATTTCACTGCTCAAGAGAAGATCAGGACTAGCAGACTGTTATAGACCAACAATGAGGGTATACTCTTGAGTTGTGTATGGAATTTCACACAACATTAGCGCAGACCATGTCTAGATGAAACAAGTGCCACTGTATTACACCCTTAGCGTTAACATTTACATTGCCCACATGGTAAAACAAAAAATGAAAAGCAGCACTCTAATACTGGGAAATCTTACTAGATACTTAGTCGCGTTCATTATGATTGAGCTTTTCTTGCAAAAACTGAAAGCTTACTTACTAATAATGGTAGTTCTTCGAATATTTTTCACCTATACAGGTCCACTCTCTTAGAGATGCAAACACAAAACACTCTCATTATTAAAGTAAAAAACCTTCAAAAAGCAGTGACTACAGTGCATGCATCCTCATGGTAAGAAACGTTTGGAGAGAGGGTGAATAATAAGGGTCTGCAGCACGCGTGCTCCCTGGTTCCATTCCAGTGGCACAATTTCTGCTTCAAAGAGCATGCCATATCCTCACTGGTTACACACAAAGGGACATCTGGACAGATTTTGCAAACCATTACTCTGAATGCTCCCTTCTGTGCCATGGTAGAGAGGGGAAAATGTGACCTTATCTATTTATTTTGATGAAGCACACTAGCATTGCTCAGGCAGAGAAATTCATTTCACTTACAAACAGGGTTAATCTACTGTATGTAGGAACCACATTTAATCCATAAACAATTGGAAAATGAGTTTTTAGTTTGCAAAACTAGTGAAATAGAGCTCACCACTGTTCATCTGGCATATAAAACCTCTGTCTTCATGACATTCTTCATCCTTCCATTGCCCTATCTTATCAACAGGACTTGTTTTCATAACAACACAATCAAGCTAGGAAAAAAGCATATAAAAATTATCAAAAGAATGTCAGCAACAAAGACATTTTCCTCCTTCTGCAGCTATTCAGTTTCAGTGCCTGTATTCCTGCACATTTTAATGTTGTTGGTATTTTGTTGTGAAATTTACATTCCACAAAACCTTCTCCCTTGTGACATTTCTTTACAGCCAGCTTCTATTCCTATGGGCTGTTTCAGCACTGCTGCTTCCTTGGCTCTGCCTGCTTATCAGTTTCACATTTTTATTATTCTGGAGATACTGGAGAGTTACTGCTATTCTTGAGAAGAGAATTAAATGCAAAAAAGCAAATGTACTAAAATAGGACTATAAACATTCTGTCATGCCATCACCTTTACTGGTTAGTGAAGAGCTCCCAATTACATTTCAGAATTAAATTTAGGGTTAACAAGATGGCAAGGAAACTTTTAAAATAAGCTTTTAGTGGTGCTTATTGTGAAAGAAAGTACTGGTGAGGTATGAAAGGAAGATGACGAGACACAGAAGGAGAAAGGATGGTCAGAATCTTCTTGGATTTGAATCTTAGGCTAACTCTACACTACAAATTTACATTGGTATAACTGCATCACCCAGGGGAGTGAAAAATCCACACCCCTAGCGACACAGTTATACTGACCTAACCTCCAGTGTAAACAGCGTTGTGTCGACAAGAGAACTTTTCCTGTTGACGTAGCTACCACCTCTTGTGGAGGTGGGTTAACTATGCTGACAGAAGAAGCTCTCCCATTGCTGTGGTAGCATCTTCACTAAAGCAGGGAAGCTGCACTTCTACAGCTGCACCATTGCAGCACTGTATGTGTAGACCAACCCTCAGTTATTGTGACATGACTCTGTGACAGTCTGTACCCCTCTGTTCACCCTTTTATAGGACTATGACAAATCTTGTACAAAGTATGCCTTGTCAGGTATTATTTGAAAACTCATAATTTACTGATCATTATTGTCCTGGTAAAATATGTGTGTCAACATTGTATGTAAAATTATAAGATTCTACTGTATGCTGTTATTAAAATATATTCCTAACTGCAGAGCAGTCACAGACTGGATCTCCAGAAACAAAAAGTCTAGTCAATGCCTCAGCCAGATGTCAACTAGATCAAATTGGTCATCAACTGGTTAAATGGACATTCTTTGACAGGAAAGAGGGTCTGAGTGAAAAATCTACATTTTGACAAAGAAACAGGTTGGGGTTCCCACCCACACAGACTTTCTAACTCCATAACCACAGATGGAGATGTCTCACAGAGAAGAGAATGAACTATAAGAAAGGAGAAGAGATGTCCCAACTTATCTCTCCCTTTCTATCTATCCACGGCAGCAACAACACCTGAAGAACAAAGGAAGCAGCATTGGATAGGGGGAGAGATCCTGATTGAAAGGAATTTAGCAAGTAAGCTGTGGTGAGGGAGACACCTTTGCTTTGAATTCACTTAACTTGCCTTTTACTTGCCTTAAAATGCCTTTTACTTTTATTTTCTTGTAACCAATTCTGATTTCTTTGGCTCATTACTTATAGCCACTTAAAATCTATCTTTCTGTAGTTAATAAACTTTTTTTACTGTTTTATCTAAACCAGTGTGTTTGGATTGAAGTGTTTGGGAAACTCCATTTGAGATAATAGAAAATGATAGGTACACATACTGTTAATAAAATGACAGACTTTATATGAGTTTGTATTGTCCAGGAGAGGGTGGGGCAGTACAAGACATGCATTTCTGGGGGCAAGTCTGGAACTGGGAATTGATGGTGTTGCTCTTCAGTGTAATTCATGAGTCGCTGGCCAAAGCACTCATACAGTACAACTGCAAGTGACTTATATGCTGGAGGCTGTGTGTGAGCAGACCAAGAGTGGTAGCTCTCATAGCAAAGTAGTGTAAAGGGAATCCCAGGTTGCAGAACTGTGGGGACACAGCTGTTCAACTGTTCATATTGTACACTAGGTAATGTCACACTTTCCTTTTAAAGATATGTTCTGGACAGGATAGCTCTACATATCCATGAGGTCATGCTGCTCATTTAATTAACCACAATCTGGACCATTCTATCTTCTGTTTAGTTAGGTCTTTGGGTAATAATGTTGATAAAGAGGGAAGGACAAATCAAATGATCACACTTGTAAAAACTCAGATATTTTAAATTAAAAAACACTGGTTAAAGATGGCACAATACACAATTTACACCCAATTTCAAATAAAGTGTAAAGTGTGTGTATCTGGTGGGGAGAGGTGATGAGGGTGAGAGGAAGGAACAGAAGATGAATAAATTGGTAACAAACAAAAATAACAAGTGTGACATGTTCCTACATTTTATACTATCCTTACATTTTTTAAATCATTTTTACTGTTTTACTGAGCAAGGGAAAAATTCAGTAGCCCCTACTAATCAGGGACATGTACTGGATGTATGTGTGCACATGAAGAATGAATGGGTGGGAAAATGCAGAACAAACTGGGAGAGGTGTGGAGTGAGTTGGGTCTGGGGAATCTATCTGTGGGTCATTGGAAAGACTGGGAATATAGTGGTGTGAAATGTAAGTTGTGAATGCATGGAATGGATGCAAGAGGGGTAAACAGGCATTATGTCAAGGCAAATCAATGTATATGTGTACAAATATATGCTAAATTATGTTAATTAAAGTATACTAATTTTTTGTTTCAAATGTTGGCAAGGATAAATGAGGATTTTCCCAAGTGTTAACTCACCATAAAACAATGAGCCTGATTGCCAATTTCTAATTTCTCCCATTGTTGCTTCAGAAATGTCTATTGACCTTTTGAAATATCTTCAGACTAACTAGTCGTTAAAAATATTGGAAGAAAAAAAAAAGTGGAAGACGTGGTATCTTCCCAGCTCCATAAACACATTCTCACGTTTTATTACCCACAAGCTCTTCCAAAACAGATGACATCTCTTTTTATGTCAGTGATACTTAAAAAATGTTCTCTGAACAAATAGCTAATAGTTTTCTTTTGTATCCTTGTGACTGAAGTCAGCCCAATACTCCTACAATATTTTAGAACATCTTTGAAAAATTGCACTTTGTTCTTTTGTGAGAAATAAGGGAGTGATGAAAGCCACCATTTAAATTCTATTCTTCCATCAACAGAAGACCTGAATCTTGCAACATTACAACTCTATTCCTAAATGCAATGGACATGAATACAGGAAAAACAAAGAGGCCTAGATAAGAAGTAAAGTGAGCAGGTTACGTAAAATCTGATTGCCTTCTCCAATGTGTTTAATGAGAATCCCTAATTAATGTTTACCTGATACAGATTTTTGCCATCCTCTGGGTGCAGAGAATCATATAGGGTGATTTCTCCAACTACTGGTGAACCTGCAATCCAGTTTGTGTAGTAGACACCACTTCCATCTGTCCAAACAAAGTGTTGCTCAGAATTTCTATCATTCAGTCCAATCCAGATATCAGTTTGTGCATCTTGTAAGTGGTAAGTGAGGAAAGCTGGAATAAAGCCAACATTTTTTATTAAGAAAGGAAGATGCATGAGGAAGGAAGGAAAGGATACCTTGCACATGCCTTCCTCTAATCAAGGAAGATGCCAGCATGTCCAGAATTAGAGCACAGTTATAAAAAGAAACAAAACCTGTTTAATTATGTAATTTTAAATAATCTTGTAAGTGAAACATTTTACATCTTTAGATTAGTATCTGGTAGAGCAGAATTGGACCAGAACCATGGATTAAGACTTTTGGCTTGGAAAAGGCTCAGAGGGTGAATGGCCTGGATCTGTGGAGAAATGTGTGTATGGGAGAAGCAAAGCACCGAGTCTAAGTCCACTGCAAACCTATCAGGTCCTGCCTGCTCATGTTGTTCTCCACTCAGGAGTTCGAATTGAACATCCATATCTCTGAATTTAGTGTACTTCTGTGTTGTGCATTAAGGGGCACTCACTGACATGATGAGTTAGTGCACAGGAAGCCAGAAGGTGTTTCTGCTGTGCAGCAGCAGCTTGCTTTGCTATAACTCTCTGTATGTACACCACTACAGTGCACTAAATGTTTCCTAAGTAAGCCCTGAGATGCTCCATAGTGAACAGCACCGTAACACACTCAATTTAAAGAGGCGTGTGGATGGTAGTAGCAGCAGGTGAATGGTGCATGGAGTTGGTCTGGTATTGAAATAACTGTGATTAATATTGTTGTCCCTAGGCCTGACCAGTTAGCCAAAATTCAGGATGTTTCCATTCGAAGGAGAAATTGAGGGCTCAAGTCAGGGATTTCTTTGATGCAGTCCCATTTATTTATAAAGAATCTCCACAAATTTCTCTTTCCCTGAGCACAGTAGAAACAAACAGCAACAGGCAATTTCCTTGCTTGGTACTTCCAAGTTTATCTTGCCAGTGAGTCCTGTGTCCAAGGATCTCTGGCTCTCTCTGTCTCTTAGGGTCACACTGATGACTGTTCCTCTCGCTGTTTTTTTACCTCCCACACACAGACACACACATACATGCTGGGTTTCTAAAAATGTTGGTGGGGCCCGGGGTGAAGCCCTGAGTGATGGTGGACAAAAATTTTGAAAATATTCTCAGAACCCAGCTCCCTGCTCCAGAATGAGACATGGCAGCTTGGTAACCTGGATGGACCCCAGGGGAGCCCCTGAACCTGGCTCCTCGCTCTGGAAGGAAAAATGGTGGCTCAGCAATCTAGGTGAACCCCAGGGGAACCCAGGGGAGCACCCAGACCTGGCTCCTTGCTCCAGAAGGAAAGACGGTGGCTGGGCAACCTGGGCAGCCCAGATTACTGAGCTGCCATCTCCCTTTATGGGGCACGTCTGGAAGCAGAAGACGTGAAGGGGGCAGCTTCCTCCAACTCTTCTGCTTCTAGGCCAGCTCCAGAAGGAAAGATGGTGTTTCAGTAACCAGGGCTGTCCAGGTTACCGAGCTGACATCTTTCTTTCCAGAGCAGAGTCAGAAGTATTGGAACACCATTCCAGCTCCCCAAAAAGCTTTCTGGAATGCCGTTCCAGAGCGTTCCAGTGTAACTCGAGAGCTGGTATGGGGCCTTTCCCCTTTGCATCTCTGATACAGCCCCAGAACATTAATGGGGCCCAAACTTCACAGACCCCTATAATCAGGTGCCCATGCACACAACTGCACCCAGTCAATCCTTTAGCCCCTGTGTTTGCAACCACTCCCAGGATTTGCTGTGGTGCCCAGTACCTTGGATGGTAGACTCTTATTATTTCCTGCTATCACTAAATTAATGGGGCTTAACTGTTCCTCTTATTGCACCTGAAAGAAGGATGCGTACCCTCCACTTTAAACAGGTCTGCAATAGTCTGTAGATCAAACATCCACTTGATGGCAGCCATTAACACCTTCCAGAATAACAATACGTAGAGCTAATATCTTTTACTGGATCAAAAGAAGAGCTCTGTGAAGCTCAGAAGCTTGTCTCTTTCAGCAAGAGAAGTTAGTCCAATAAAAGATATTGCCTCACCCACCTTGTCTCTCTCAGGCTATGATTACACTATAGAGCTTACAGCAGTGCAGCTGCACCGACACAGCACTGTCCACTCCTGCACTTAGGTCAGTGTAACTTATGTTGCCTAGGGGCATGGCTTATTCACACCTCTGGGCGACATAAATTATGCTGACATAAGTGGTAGTGTAGACATAGTCTGAATTTAGTTTATGTTAGTAAAAAAAATAAAGGGGGAAACTACTACACCACTGGACGAACCTACATCCCAGTTGGTGTGGCATGGGAACATGAGGTAAGCACAGGCAAGCAACCATTAACACCAACACCACCCAATGTACCTGATGTGTGCTACTTTCATCCTGCTGGCGGGTACAATAAAGGAGTTTTATATGTTATCAAAATAAATATATTTCCCAGAAGGATGGTTGATTAATTCTTTCACCTGAACAGTAACAGGAAGAGACAGTATAATACACAATTTCCTTTCTTGGCATGCGTTTCTTTGCAGGAATTGACTGCTGTCTCATCTAATCCCTAAAGGGTCTACATACTGTACCTTGCACTTGTTCATTAGGTATGCTAGCCAGGTTTCCTCCCAACTTTACACAAGCTCTGCGTGCAGAAAACCACATAACTCTATCTTCATTTCTGGAGCCAAAAACTTTGTAACACTAGGGGAAAAAAGGTCAGCTATTTACTTTATAAGCAAAAGAAAATGGAAACTAATTCAATCGTATTAACTATAGTATATATTATCCAAAGTCAGATCTGGATCTGAATTTCTTCTATTTGTGTGATTAATACAGTATATTGTAGAAGTTTCCTATCATACCTTATTTCTAAACAAAAGCCACGTTTCAGGACACCCTCCTGGAGGAGAAGGTGCTGCTGTCACAGCAGATCTTGAGTTTACAGAACTATCGTGCCTTTCACAGATAAAGGCATTTGGATAACCACAGTTGATGTCATTCCACAAACCTGAAAGTCATATAAATATAGAAAACAGGCCATTGGATGAGTCTGACATTTGTGGTGAAAATCTATCACCTCCTCCTGTTTGTATTCTGTCTGTGAATGCTACTGACCATTCATCAAGTCAAGTGTCACCAGTTACTGTACTTGAAAAGTTAAAAAATATATCCTGCCTGCACTGCTTGCACAAAGGCTTTGAGCTTGCTAATTCTTGGGTAGTGAACTGTTTAGGTATCTGGACTTCAGTGTAAGTGGGAGCAGAAGCTATGTGGGGGAGAGTTACAGTTAAGCACTTAATGTACTGTCATCCTGTACTCTGAGCTGATATTTGAAGCTTTTGGGCATCTATTTCCTCATTCTCAAGAGTTCAGACTAAAAGAAAGACAGTGTATGGCTTTGTCAGAGGAAATATGGGATTAAGCACAAACCTCAACATGCTTATTAGGCACTTAGCTACGTTCCCCATTCTTTGGCCAGCCTTTGGCCTTGTCTACACTAGCACTTTGCTGGCAAAACTTTTGTTGCTCCAGGTGTGTTTTTTCACACCCCTTAGTGACAAATTTTGCCGGAATCAGCGCTAGAGTAGCCGTGTTATGTCAACGGGAGAGAGCTCTCCTGCCAATATAATAAAACCACCCAAATGAGCGGTGGTAGCTACGTAGGCAGGAGAGAGTCTTCTGCTAACATAGCGCTGTCCACACAAGTGCTTATGCCAGGAAAACTTATGTCACTTAGAGGGATGTTTTTTCACACCCCTGAGCAACAAAAGTTTTACCAGTATAAATGCTAGTGTAGACCAGGACTTACTCTGGTTATCAACTGGGAGTGAAATCCTGGCCCCAGTGAAGTCAATGGCAAAACTCCCATTGACTTCCGTGGGACCAGGATTTCACCCTTGGTGTCTGCAGAGCAGTAAACTTTTAAAAGAGGGTTGGATTCCCCTGAACTCCTGGTTCCACTCCTCACTTTTTAGCTTGCACTTTTGCCCAACACTGCATTTGCTGTGCGGGATCTAACCCCAAAGAGGGAGGATCTTTCATTATGGGTACATTTTTTTTTCCAAAGTTATCTTTCCTGCAAATAAAATGAAGGGAGGTAATTTAACAAATCTATGGGGAAAAGCTAGAGCCATACAAACCCATATACACACACAAATGTCAACATGTTGCTGTGAAGCTCACCAAAGTTTTTATTCATGACCACACAATTTTCTTCAGCATTTGCATAATTTGGCTCATTCTTGGCCCAAGCTACGTAGTGCACTGGGCTTCCATCCATCCAGCTAAAAAATCAAAAGAGCCTAGTAATTACTGGTTAAATTGTTTTCATAAAAGAGACTATGCAAATCCATTTGTTTTATTACAGAAATCATTTGATGGAAATATCACAAATATAAAAGTATATTCACTGCTTTGTACATATGATTTTAGTCTCAACTTCCATTGGGATTAAAGGTAACTAAAGCCCTGCACATAAGGTCAAGAATACAGTATACATTTTATTTTGTATTGTATTCTATTATCTCTGTATTCATAGCACTTACAGTCCCAATAAAGAACCCTTCATTAAAATGCAGATCCTTTAAAACATAATTAAACTCATTTCATTTCATTTCAACACAAAATATAGCTACCTGAAACCATTTTTATAACTCCCTTTTAAGGCTCATGTGATGGGATGAAACCTCATCTCAGCTGGAAAGAGTTAATAGCCAATTAGTTGCACCTATGCTATAATTAATTAGTGGCTTCTCAGGCAGAGGGTAGTGTAACTAAGAGGCATCAGGTGATAAGTTAATGGACATGGGACACCATCAAAGGCAGAGAGAGTTCAGTCTGAAGGGAGGAGACACAGGGAGCAGAGTGACTTCTGTGAAGGGACCTGAGACAGAGTCTGCAGAACTGATACCTGAGGAAGCTGTCCAGTGCCCAGTACTGGAGCTGGGAAAGAAGACTCCTGAGCAGCTGAGATTGGAAATTGAAAACAGAGCCCTGAGAAAGAGTTGATTTTTGAGAGATTTTGGGACATTAGTTTGAGCTCTTGTTACCCCAAAAGGGATCTGACTTAGATCCTTCTCAGCTGGAGAGTTGAATTGCACAGAGGCAGATGGGCCCATGGGTCACTGGAGATGAAAACTACTGCAGAAGCTCACCAGCACTTTATGAATCAATGCACTAAATACCAGATGTTAAATATTCCATGGGATAAAACTAGATATTGCTTGTTTACTTACATAAACTGTTGATCGACATCCAGAATTAAACCAATGAGATATGACTCCTTTTTGCTGTTCCTTAAAATCTAAACACAAGGATGTGATTTAATTAAATACTTCAATATATATATAAGTTCTTTGATATGAAAAGCAGATTCTTTTCAAATTATTTGGATTGAAATAATCTAATGGACAGTCAGTAGAGGTGACAATGACTTGTGACTCTGTGGAAGTATGGATCACATCTGCAAGTATTCAAACTTTTGCCTCATTCTCTTGAGTGCTTTCTATCTGGTTCTGGCTGCCAGACTGCTATAATCAAAGCTGTTAGAATTTATTCAGACCAGCCTGGCAAGCATATTCCCTATTTTAAGAGAATTTTTTTTTTTAATTTTAAGAAGAATCTAGTTTAAATTATTTAGGATTTTCAGAATAAAAAAGTCCCCTAAATGATTCCTTTTAGAACAATCCATTAATTTACTAAAAACAACGAGAGTCCTGTAGCACCTTAAAGACTAACAAATTCCTGTGGGCATAAACTTTCGTGGGCTGCAACCCTCTTCATCAGATTAATGAACTCATTAAATTAATTAATTAAATCATTAATTAACTGTGCCTCAAAATCTCCCTTCTATGCTTCTTCATATTCTCTCTCACACACCAAAAGCACAAGCCTAATGCACTGATTTATTTGGAATAATGACTTTATGATATCAACAATTCTGTTAGTTCTCACACTCTAAGTGCTTTGAAAGTTTCAAACTTGACTCAAGCAAAACATTCACTTGATTCAGAAGAGTATAACTGGCTGAGACCAGTATATTTGACTTTTGAGCCTAATAAGCGGAGCAGCAGTAGAATTTGACAGCTATTATTTTGAACAATATTTAATTTTCTCTTATGAAGCTGCTTTACATATGTCCATTTTCAATTAATTTTCAAATCTATTACAGACATTACAGTGAAGAAATTTTGTGAAAAGGCACATTCTCCTGTATTTCATAAGCATATGCTGACTGTGCTGAATTAAGTAATAAAGTGTTTGCTTACATATTTCCACAGAAATTTTCTTTCACTATTGCTCTCAATGACAACAAGGTCTCCAAAATTCTTCCTGCAGAACTCCTTAGCTTTTTCCAAAGGAACACTTTCTGTGCTGAAAAAATACTGCTTGTCCCCATATATAATCCATCCATCTTCAGTTACTTCATAGTCTGTAAGATAAATAATGAAACTCCATGTTCCATACCTGTTGTGCATTAAATTATGCTATTCTCATCATACAGTATTATTCTCCATGTAAGAGGAAATATACAAGAGCTTACTGGCAGAAAAGCTTGTTTGTTCTGGTTTTAATGGTGTTCCTGGAAAGGAAAAGAGAAACAAATTTTTCATAGTTTTCATGTTTGCTCATAATATTAAAAGAAATTTTTTAATCAACAAAACATCATTTTGAGGCCCTAAATTTTTAAGTTTAAAGAAAGCATGAATCCTTCCAATGTACTGGATTTAAGAACGGCCATACTGGGTCAGATAAATGGTCCATCTAGCCCAGTATCCTGTCTTCCGGATTTCAGCATTCTATCATATGATTTACACTATGAACTACTTTTACATTTGTGTAATAAAATGTGTTTTATGGGGGTGAAACTAACTTATCCCCTTAAGAAGAATAAGAACAAGTAAGTGATATGGTCCAAATCATTGGCATGTTCAGATTGACTCCTCACAGCCCCTACAATTTTAGCAGCAATAGAAATGGAACGCTGCTGTTTCTTCAACTGCTGCTAGACCTTTAACTATAGGGCTTCAAGATGCTCCAGAACTGAGGCACAGTTGCCAGTGGCCTAGTAGACAAAGAGGCATGTCTCAGCCCTACGGCAGATTTTGAGTCCTGTATCTGGCTAAAGGGGGTAAGCCTGTCTACTGAACAGTCTTGCCAGTTAATTTGTTAGATGAAGACCTACTTTAATTGTCCTTTCAATGTAAGGACATTCCGATGTAAGGAGGGGGAGGGAAGGACAGAACAGCTGGCTGCCACCTTAAAAGCCTAGGAGAGGGGAGGGGTGTTGTGCAGAGTTGTGTACTCTAAGTTGGCCAAAATAGCAAAAGTCCAACTCAGTCTGTTAAATAAGGTTGGTTATGAAAGTCATCCAAAGTTAAAGACAGGAAAACTGAATTAGTCAAAACAAAAAAGTCTACTGATACCACCTAAGGACTTTGTTGAGATTATGACTGGTAAACAGAGGAGGATAGAACTGGAAATGAATGGATCAAAACTGGTGAGTTGGAAATTAGGCTGAACCGGTGGACAAAATGATGATATAGTGGGCTATTCTGCCCATCACTCCTTTTTGGGATCTTTAAAAGAGACTTCAGAGGGAGGATCAAAATAGCTAGAAGAGTGGACTTAAACATTGAGCTTTACCATCGTGGCTGCCACCCCTACTATCTGTTGGGACCCTAGGATCCATTGTGCCAGCATTGCAGTTTAAGTGTCCTGATCCTGAGAGATGTGCTGAACAGACAGTGTCAGAGAGAGAACCCAGATGACTCTGCCACCTCCACTCCTTCTGGCTAAATCTCAAATGCCACCTGAAATGTAAGACTTGGGTTCTGCTGCCACTGCTATCTCATGTGTCCTTTTCCTTCCCTGCCTTATTTCTTCTCTTTTCACCTCTTGTTTAGTAAGAGATGAGTTTAACCAACCAAGACAGCCTCTTCTGCAACACTGCTGTAGGCCTGTGACTAACGAGGCACCTGAAAACAACACCCTAAACAACCTGATGCTGATAGAAGTTTGCCAGGTCTCAGAGTGGCTGATAACAGCAGATGCTGTGTCTGTGCTTCTACTGCAGTGAGGTTGCACATAAGACTCAGCACCAAAGACAGAAGCTGCATTTTCTCTGTTTGCTGTTCTCTTCCATCTTCTTTTGTACGTGTTGGTGTCAATGAATGATTTTAATGACATTGTTTATAAGGTCTGAATTAACTTCATCTCATTATATCTGTGACACACCACTGTGTCTCATTCTCACTGCATGTCACCTTATGGAAAGAATGATTCTCAGGGTCGCAGCAATATAATCTGAATTAGTCCAGCTAGCTTTTTGTTTAATATTCTAATTTAAAATGGAAAGTAACCTACCTTTTTCTATTTGACAAATCCAATCATTAAAATATTCACAGTGTGTGTTAATCCAGTGCATGGAAAACTCTTCATTGATTGTTCCACAATGTTCAATTCCATGCTCATTACTGGGTTCAGTATTATACCAGTTTTTGTACCTCATCTATAGGAGAGACACAATTTGGTTTTTATTTTCTTCCAAAAGAGGAACAGTAATTATGCTCTGCACTATCAAGGGAGGATAAAACACCCAGGTTTAATTTCAAGTCAGACTTTTGCTCTTTGTGCCAATACCACAAAGGTGTGTTATTAAAGCAACATATTCAGGCTTTGTAAGAAGAGACATCAAGTGGGGTTAAAAATTAAGTGGGGACAGGGGAACTGCATTAAATATCTGCATGCAGTGCCTAAATACATATTGAAGAGACTGTATTATATCTTTGTCACAGTAAGATAATTGCCTCCAAGCCAGTAATCAGGATCCATGAATAGTCCCTACTATCCTTGTTTTGATGATATAATCTCAAAGACTAATGGGCCCTGTTGGATTCCAGAATGCTCTGAGGGGATTGCTGACCAATCATTTCACTAGTGAGCTGATGGCCTGCTGGAAGATTGTAAGCATCTTCAGCCTACATCCATTATTGAATTGGCTCCCAGTCGCTCCCAGGATGATGAAGTTAGAAAGACAGTTATACTGCTAAAAACTAAATCACTCACTGGAGAACCATTGCTCCAAAGAAAGCCCTCATCAGGATCCAGGCAAAATAAACCAATCCAGAAAGGCCGATATGATAATCCTTTGTCCCTAAAATGTGTGATAGAAATAGAATAGAAATATAAATATAGCAGGATATATGTCATCATTATACACAGTCAATTTTAGGATTTACAGTAGTTCACCAAATTTGAAGGCTGTCTGTAAAAATCTCTCTCATATCTGTTGGAGGCTTAATGGCCTATTCAGTACTTCAAACCTAATAATTCAAATTAATTGTGTCAGGATCTGCAGATAAATATTCTGGGTCATGGTAGTGAAGTGTTGACACACACCTCTGTACAGGAAAAGTCTCAAGTACTGAATTACCAGCAACTAACTTTGATGGAGATATTCAAAAGCAGAAAGTGCAGTTAGGTGTAATCGTCATCAATAGTTTGCTGTCAGACTGTGAGGATGTATGCATTGGGGCCAGTACTATTCAATATTTGTATTAATGACTTGGATAATGGAGTGGAGAGTATGCTTATCAAATTTGCAGATGACACCAAGCTGGGAAGGATTGCAAGAACTTTGGCGGACAGGATTAGAATTCAAACTGATCTTGAGAAATTGGAGAACTAGTCTGAAATCAACAAGATGAAATTCAATAAAGGTAAGTGCAAAATACTACACTTAGGAAAGAAAAATCAAATGCACAAATACAAAATGAGGGATAACTGGCTAAGCAGTTACTGCAGAAGATCTGTAGGCTATAGTGGATCATGCATTGAATATGAGCCAAAAATGCAAAACAGTTGCTAAAAGGTTAATATCATTCTCAGGTACATTAACAGGAATGTTGTCTTTTCTCAGCCCTGGTGAGGCATAAGCTAGAGTGCTGTGTCCAGTTTTAGATGCCACACCTTAAGAAAGAGGTGGACAAATTGGAGAGAGTCCATAGGAGAGCAACAAAAAACGGAGAAAAAAAAAGGGGTTTAGAAAACCTGATATGTGAGGAAAGGTTAAAAAAATGGGCATGTTTAGCCTTGAGAAAAGAAGACCGGGGGGGTATCTGATAACAGTCTTCAAATATCTTAAGGGCTGTTATAAAGAGGCTGGGAATCAATTGTTCTCTATGTCCACTGAAGTTAGGAAAAAAAGTAATCAGCTTAACCTGCAGCACTGAACATTTAGGTTAGATATTAGGAAAAACTTTCTAAGTATAAGGATCATTAAGTCCTGGAATAGGTCACCAAGGCAGTTGTGGAATCCCCGTCACTGAAGGCTTTTAGGAACAGGTTAAACGAACATCTGTCAGGGATGGTTTAGCCTCTAGATATATCTGGTCTGGCCTCAATGCAGGAAAAAGGATGACCTCTCAGGGTCCCTTCCTGTCCTACATTTCTATGAAATGTAGTTAGAAATAAGTCATAAATAGAAACATTGGCCATTCATTTTTCCCATTGTTAAGTTTTTTATATCATCTGAACCAATTTTAGAAACTCCCAAACCACACTTAAATCAGTAGATGACAATTCTGTTTAAAGTGTGAAGTTTTTGTATTGACTCAACCCTTTTTCTAATAAACGTCTATACATATTTAAATATTTTCACTCAATTATGTCAAGAAGGATCCAAGAGCATTTTTAATTATTTGTATACAACTTATTATACTGCAATATTGTTATACTGAAAGACCAATTATGATGCCTATACTTACGCTATTGAACGTTGTATCACTTGTTGTTCTTCTTCACTATTGATGGCAGCCAGATCTCCTCCCCTCTCTCTACAAAAATCTTGAGCCTCAAGCCATGATTTCTTTTGGTTTCCTTCTCTCACAAAAGGCTAATGATATATTTAAAAATTAAACACCGTATATTATGCTACATGCATTAAAAAAAAAAAAAGATATTTTAGCTATTTTCCTGTATGGGGACTTCAGACAATCTGAGAAATCAAATAGTTAATCATACAAAAGTAAACCTATTTAACATGGATCACAGAATGCCTTCTTCAAATAATCTGTTGTTTTACTGATAATTGACAGTTGAAACGAGACCCATAAATAGTCTGCATTGTTTGTTACATTTGTACAATAGACTGGGAGTCTCTGAAGTTTAGACTTTCTTTGTATCTATCTATATGTATTATTGTGTCCAGTTCACTATTAGTTTGGAAATTTGATACTTACTTTGAAGCATGAATTAGTGTTATTGTTTGAATCCCAACCAATGGGACATTTGGAGTTAGAAATTTTTTCTGGAACAGGAGGATGAAGGGTCATTGCTTCAGCTGGTTGTTTGCAGATAAATTTTGCCTTTTCTTCACAGTCCTGAACATCCCATAATCCAGCTGCACTCCCAGTTCTCATTGCCACACATCCTGGTTTACTTCCTTCATGATATATAAATTAAATTAAAATGTGCAGGGTTTTTTTTTCTTTTTGTTACCCCTGTAATTTTCGTATCTCATTTTATTATGATTTATGAGAATGAAACCTATATTGGCATTGGGTAATGGCTATCTGGCTGCTCGAATAAGGAGTTTTGCAAAGTGAGTCATGTCAACTGAAAAGACGAGATCAGAGTTATTTGGTTATCTCAGCTCCTTCTCCAAAAATTTTAAATCTCAAATGAATGAGCAGTATCTAAAGGACACCTTGTCTAGGTCTTTTCAGTGACAATGCAAGTAAGCTGTTACTCCGTCATCTTGAAATGACCAGGATCCTACAAATATCTTCTGAAATGCTCACATTTCCACATACTCACTTGACTTTCACAATGTTTGTTTGGCGGTATGTGGGCTCAGAGCCTGAAAGCCATCCGGACAAAGGTGAATAAAGCAATAAAAAAGTAAAAGATTGGAGGAACAAAATGGATGACTAGATAGGAGTGTGGAAGGAAGCAGATACTGAAACCACCAGCAAAAAATTTGCCTGCAAACTAGCCATGATCTTTCAGCTAGTTTTCGGTAGTGCTTTTTCTATCCAATCCCTCCTCCATCATTCTCCACAGTGTGGCTTTTATCCTTGTAAGGAGTGTGAAAGAAGAGCTACAAGTAAATTACCTTTGTCTGAAGTATATATTTAAGGAGCTCAGTCTTGATTAGTCTCTCAAAAGCACAATATCACAGTGTGTCATTAAGGACAAATGTTTTGATCCTGGCTAGTTGAACAAACAGAAAATAGTTTGGAACCACAATCAAAAGCATGGGGAACTCCTTTTAATTCCAAGAGAAGCTAAAGCAAATGCAACTCAAGAAAGAGGCATCTATTAGATGTTCATGATAAATCAATGGGACACAGACCTGGAGCCTGATTCTTTGCAGTGGTGCAATAATAAGTGAAAAGTGAATGTAAAATGCTACCAGATCAGAATGATAGCATTTCACACCAGTTGGTCCTAGTGTAAATGGCTAAACATTGCGCAGGCCAGAGGAGGGTGAGGCCCATGGCACTTAGTGATCTGTGATACTCGTCCATAAACAGCAGGAGCAAATTTCAGGATTGTGATCCTACATTTTGGCTTTTTGTCTTGATGGATTAAAAAGCCGACTAAACTGATATAGACAGCAGATCATGCATGCCATCTCTCAGAGATACCAAAACTGGCAATAAAGGCATTTGGGACAGATTTGGAGCTGTTCTGTAATACTTTATGCATAATATAGATTAGTCTCATTTTGGGGAAGTTTACTATATGAATATATTGGGTGAACTCAGGGTTAAAGCCTGGCAACACAGAAGAACAAAAAAACTATAGCCAAGTTAAAAGAGGGGCACGCTTTCAAGGCAATAGTTGATTGGGGGGAACCAGACTGAGACACAAGAAACTGTTGGGTGAATCTGAAGAAGTTAGGCCTGCCCAGGTTACTATCAGGGAATGATAAGACATTTACAATAGATATACATTAATACTGTTTGTTGTTTTAAAACTTTTTTTCCTCTAAAAAAGCTTTGTTCCTACAGTGTTCAAACCAATACCTTTTTTTTTATAAAGAAGGCTGTCTGATGTAGAATTGAGTAAATAATTAAATGAAAAATCTGAAAAAAAATTACTTCAGTTTGAACTTACACTCTTTTTTTCTTTTTTTTTCCTCACCAAAATTAAAAGGATGAATAAAATCATTTTGAGTCAAATGAAACATTTCCTTCAACCTGAACTAAACTTTTTCTGCTTTACATTTTGTTTCGGATGTCTTTTCATCCTCTTCCACACTTGAAAAAGAAAAAAACCCTCCTAATTTTCAAAATGAAACTCTTCTTCAAAATGAAAAGTCAAAATATTTTGTTTTGAAATGGCCAAATAGTTTGGATGACCCCCAAAATGCATTTTTTTTTTGGCAATTTTACTATTCTCCTCCAAAATTTGCCCAGTTCTAGTCTGATCTCTGTGTACCACTAGTCAAAGAGTCCTGAACAGAAGAAATGCAGGTGCTTGTACTCAGCCAGACCTGCAGGGCAATAGCAGTTGTAGCCTAGGACCAGTCAAGGAATGGGAGAATTGTGGGAATCACACAGAGAGACAATAAAGGGAACAGAGATTCAGCTTCTCCTGTAACCATGGCACCATTCACTGGAGATGTATTGGAGAACAGTCCAGTACTCAATACATCACCCCAGCTAAAGAATGAAATTTCCCTGCAATTTTGAAATTCAGCCTTTTAAACACAGACTCATGCCATGGGACTCATCTACATGGCATAGCAATATACACCAGAGGGTTCTGAATTCTAATGCGCACCAATGTGTTGCACACTAACTGGCTCATGTAGACCCTGCTAGCATGCAGTAAAAGTTCCCTAATGCACATTAACACAGTAACATTGAAATAGTACTACACTGATGTGCACTAGGGGACTTTTAGTGAATGCCAGCAGGTTCCACACGAGCCAGTTAGTGTGCCTCATGTTGCTGCATATCACAGGGTATACTGGCACTTTAAGAGTAAAGAGGATCCAGAAGACCTGTTCAAGGGACTTGGAATTAACAAAGGCCCAGGAAATGGCCTGGTAGTAGATGAGATGAAGTGGTCCCAGGGAATGAGGAGTTGGATATGGGGAAAACCTCAGGATGCTGTTCCTTTAAGGGCCCAGTATCAGAAGCCCTGGAATAGAGGGTGAGGCAGGGCTTCCCTCTCTTCCAGCCAATTGGGAGGAGTTCGCTGAAGCAGGACAGTATATAGATTGCCGCCTTCTTTGGAACAGGGTTGATGTAGGCAAGAGAAGAAGCCAGAGTCAGAAGGCTGAACTCCAGGGAGAGATGGCTATAAGAAGAGACCCTGTGAAGAACAGGCTGTACAGAAAAAGAGTTCTGTATGTGGAAGAGCTAGAAATAAGTATAAAACTTTGGATTGCAGTGATGGGACTTAATGGGGAGGACTGTTCGTGGGTATTAAACCAGCCCCAAGTGGAGGCAGTAGGACTTATAAGTGGCCCTGTAGAGGGAGAACAAGGGAAAGCTACTGCAATGGGAACTCTGACCTAAAGGGATTGCTCAAGAAGTGGCAGCCCTGTTAAAATGTGCATTAGAATTCATACACCTGTGGTGTGTATTGCTGCACCAAGTAGACAAGCCCATGGAGAGTACCCATGACAAAACATACCAGGCATTCCTGAATTCCAGTGCGTGAACAGAACAGCTTCACCGTCGGTCCACTTGAAAGTCCCTTGTTTCTCTACATCTGAAAGACCGATCCAGAAATATTTTTCAGGCCTCAGCCCAATCAGACTAGTCAGATAGGCTTGCTCGTATCTGTAAAGAGAGGAGGTGTCAAACTGAGATTAAACCAGGTTCTCTCATAATTTATAATGTCTACAAAGACTGGAATTTCAAAAGCTGCTCAAGAGCTGGCACAGGTATATTTCCTCTTTGCTGCAAGGCACCATCCTCTCTCTATATCTGCATTAACAGTGTTTCAGCCTTTAGTGTCCTTCATCTACTGTATTCCCCTCTTTCATTTTCTTCATTCTCCCAAGCCTTGGATTTCACCCAAACCCTTTCAAACCATCCCCTTCGAAACGCTCTCTTTCATCTAGAATCTCTGCCTCTCTCCTGCAGGTCCTTCATTTGTGCCCAGCTTTCATTCTGACTTTTTTGTGTTTTTCTCTTTCTGCTTATTTCCTCCACTTTGTTCTTCATTATCATGTCATCATCTCATGCTGACACCTCTCTAAAAGGAAAACCCCTCCTTAGGCTTTGATTTAATTTACAGATTTGCATTTGGATTTTTATTTTGGATCTGACTCATCCTTGCACTGCTCCCTTTTTATAAGGTCCTAGCACCCCAACTTATGGTTATACATTCATAAAACTTAGTTTCAATAACATTTGGTTTTATATGAAAATGCATCTCTGATCTACACAGCTTGTAGCAGGAATAGCTATGCTGCACTGAACACTGGCTCTTATAAAGCAGAAGCAGGCATGGTACAGGGTGATATCTGGTAAAGCAGAAATGCAATTTTCCAAAACAAAAACTTTGTTTCTGCTCAAATGTAATTTTGTAGAACTACAGATGCAAATGTTTTTACTTTCTACCTGCTTGGAGTACTGTCAAAAGCAAGCATATGAAATATAATATTTAGTTTGAAAAAAACATGTATTTTCTGAGTAACTTCCCATGAAATAAAACATTTTTAGTTTTAATTCAAACTATTTATATTTATCTGTCTCAACATTACAACTTTTTGAAAAGTTCTTAAGTATTTTAGAAAGTTCTATGATTATTCCATCAAAAGCACAAATTTAAAAGTGTTTTTCATACCTCTCTCCAACAGTTGTTAGATAACCTTTGCTCCTTTCACAGGCTTTCTTTGCTTCTGAAAATGTTACAAATGTATGTCCAATCAAGTAACAGTAAAAACCATGTCTTTCCCAGCCCTGTCAACATCAATGAGGCATGACCATGAATTAGTAAGAGATTGTGATATAATATATTAACTGTACTCTACCCTTTCAAAATG
Source organism: Emydura macquarii macquarii (assembly GCF_026122565.2). Classification (NCBI taxonomy): domain Eukaryota; kingdom Metazoa; phylum Chordata; order Testudines; family Chelidae; genus Emydura; species Emydura macquarii. The sequence continues at coordinate 38,095,740 of NW_027132559.1, read as the reverse complement.
ATATATTAATTTGGAACCCAATAATAAAGTTACAAAAGTAACTAAGCCTAAATAAACATCCACAAATCTACAAGTCAAAGTGATGATGAATTATCCTCTTCGGACAATTGTCAGCTGATAAATAAGTGTTACTGTAGTTAAAAAAATTATAACCATATAGAATAGAGAATATATTCAACAACAGAAACAAATTAATAAATTAATTAGTCAATTCCCTTGATCAAAGTAGAAGATGGGAGTGTTTGTTTTGTAGTGAAGAGCTATATAGTTGCTGTGGCAAAAACAGTAACTCAGAACCAATGGGAATATTTGATTAGGGTTTCCTAGGTCTATTTAACTAAGGCTGTGTCTGCACTACCACTTATATCCGTATAACTTATGTTGCTCAGAGTGTGAATTCTACCCCCTGAGTGACATAAGTTACACCGACATAAGCACTAGTGTGCACAGTGTTATGCTGGCGGGAGTGGTTCTCCGGCTGGCATAGCTTATGCCACTTTTGGGGGTGGGCTTTTATGCAGATAGGAGAGTTCTCTCCCTTCAGCATAGAGCGTCTTCACCAGACGTGCTGCAGTGGCTCAGCTGTATCGGTACAGCTGTGCTGCTGACGCGCTGTACGTGTAACATGCCCTAAGAGAGTCAAGGTGGGTGCGGTAATATCTTTTATTGGACCAACTTCTGTTGGTGAGAAAGACAAGCTTTTGAGCTACACAGGGCTCTTCTTCAGGTCTGAGAAAGGCACTCAAAGTGTCACAGCTAAATACAAGGTCAAACAGATAGTTCAGCATAAATAGTTAGCACATACTCTAAGGGACCATTCAAGGTGAAGTGACCCATTAACACCCCTGAAGCAATAGGACAAAAAAGGCACAATTTAGTTGAAAGGGTTTAAACAAATGGAAAAAAGAGAAGAAAAAATAACAGGAAACAAGGTAAGTTGTTTGAAGGTGGCATCATTAATACAGTTCTAGTGCTTAGTCATTTCTAATAGTTCAGATTTTCATTAGTAAAACACAACATCATTTTGTACCTATTGAGAAAGTGATGTCACACAATTCAGAAATCCCCACTGTGCCACTCAATGGCTAATTACACAGTGTTGAGACGTGTGTACACTAACAAGAATCATGTATGCCCAAAGCTACAATACCAGTTTCCCTCTCATTCAGAGATGGTATTGAGAGAAAATAGAGCTTATATATATGTGTGTGTGTGTCTGTGTATGTGTGTAAAAAGGATTTCAAATCAAATGTAATTTAAATGAAAGGCCATATTTTTTTCAGATTGAAAATCATCAGCAAACATAAACTAGCAACTTGCTAGTCACAAATACAAAAATATCAAGCTACTTCAAGGATGATTTTGTCTGATCTAAACCAAATTTATTTTGTCCTTACTTTCCGGCAGCCAGGATCAATGAATTCCACTGTTCCAGGAGTGTCTTGCAATGGATGTTTTTGGCAAATGTATCCAAATTTCTTATCACAAACATTGTCTGCCCAGTATCCATCCTGAAGGTAGTTTGGGAAGAGGATTGTCAGTTAAGAGGAACTAAAATTCTTTACACAACTGCTTATTTTCTTTTTTTATTTGTAATGTTCCTTTAAAAGTAAAAAGAAATATTCTTATTATTTTCCCCTGAAGCTAATTCATGATTGGTTTATAAAGAAGCTATTACTTTAGAACTGAGTTGGCCTGAAATATGGGATGCAGAGTTACAAGGATTGCTGGATATGCTAGAGAAGTAAATTAATTATCATATCTGAATACTGATCTAAATTTCTCTAAAATTTAAAACCACAAACTTGTTGAACAACAAGAGATATCATCATATGGTATTATCCTAAAACAAGTTCTGCAGTTTTTGGATAGCTAATTGAAAATAAAAAGCAGAAAGAAAATAGGAAGTTAGTGTATAGATATGATTGCATTATTTCACCTGTCCTTTCATAACAACACAATCTTCTTGTCTGCTGTTTGCATGGGTTGGTTCTCCACGTAGCCACTTGGTGTATGTCACAGGTGTCTTATCACTCCATTCAAAATACATTTGAATCCTGAGATCATTCAAACCAATCCACAGCTCATCAGTTGGCTCTAAGAACATAAATTTGGCTATGTTTTTATCAGGATTGGGACAATCGATAGGAGCAGGATTTCATGAAGATGAGCTGTAATGTTGCATTACAAAGCCATTTCAGAGAAATTGGTAATGGTGTCTATTTATCTATTTCATGTTCCCTTCTTCATTCAAGAAGACTTAGGAAATACCACCAGGAAAGTAAATCATTCTAGTTAGCAGCAGTGTTGGCTGTTCCTTTTGTGACCACTACAGTTACTCAATGCTGCAGTAACTGGGGCTGTGATTTCCTTCTAAAGATTTCTTGTAAATACAGCAATGGTAAATTCATATCGATCATCCAATATAGTTTATGGATATTTTTGTGTATATTTACCTATAAATATCCATATAAAATAAATATAAACCATTATATAACTATAAAATTTCCAATTTTTAAACTTACCCACATGTGCAAATTCCTGCCCTATAGAAATACTCACTGTACCCGAGCTGAGACACTATAAAGCTGTGTTCTTCAATGTTGTGGATACTGGCCAGATCGCCATCCTCCTTTCTACAGGAAGTCAAGGCTTCTTTCCAGACTTTGGGCTCCCTGTGAATCACGTAACAGTCACCTGAGTATGGCAACCAGCCCTCGGGGCATTTGTTAGACTGAGAGGGCTCTAAAATAAATACAAATATTTCAGAACAATTCAAATTAGAGTCCGGAATAAGTGTGCTTAAATTTTAAATTAATTATGTAATTAATTAAAAATAAAAGCAGAGTTAAGATACCGGTAGTATTTTCTCTCGTTCTGCATACAAATGTATGAGGCTTTTAGACCTCTCTGCTATGATTCACAGAACTTGATGTAGAAAATATAAACACATTTAACCAAGACAGAAAGAAATGGGATCAGTGCCAACTGGATTTCACAGTTTGAACATATCAACACTGCAAAATGGCCAGACTTGGACAAAATGATGTTTTATCATTTCAGATGTAATATTTTCACATAATTCATTGCATCTAATTATATATTATCGCATACTGCATATGTTTACTTTCTGCATCATAAGTTCTCATTAAATAATTTGTCAGAGAAAGGATAGCTGGCTTTCTTTTATCAGAAAAGTGATGCTGCAGTAAATCTAATACCTAGGGACTAATTTCATTTGACTTTATCATGAGCTGGTATGAGCCCATACTGCTGTCTTTACACGACTTCCAGCGATCACCCTGCTGATTGCTAAGGCCCAGATCCAATGACTGCTCAAGTTAAGAGGAGTCATTCTTGGAAGATCAGAACACACTATAGTAGGTGTTAAGCATCCTGAATTCCTATTGGCTTTATGCGGGAAAGCACAATTCATTGTACTTTTTTTGTGAAGTTAAATGATATCAGGATGTGCATGACTTGGATGGTCATCTCTGTTTTTATAAATAAAAATCCAAAATATATAAATAAATCATTTAAAGGTGGGCGTGTTTTGAATTCCAGGAAACTTGCCAAAGTTGAAATAATGGTATTCTTTCTGGAGTGTCTAAAATAGGGAAATGGGCAGAATGGAAATAGCAAAATAGAACAGAGAGTGTATGTATGTTTTTAAAAGAATTACTCTTGGTTGAAACAAGTTTGTATTATCATATAAATAAAAATACATTTCTGTTGCACATCTTTTGCTGACCAAATCCATACAATTTAAATAAAAAGCTTTTACTGTAATTTTTATTGACCAACCTACCAGAGGGAAGGAAGAAAGAATCCAAAGTGGAGTTTTCCCTTTTACAAATATAGCCAACTTTCTGATCACATTCACGGTTTTCCCATTTAGCACTTTTTCTAGGATTTAGTACTACACAGATTTTTCTAGGATCCAGAGAGGGGCTTCCTTCAAGAAATGAATTTAAAACAAGTGAATTTCTTCGTAGGCAGTGCACATCCTCATGTCACTAGCTAAAGGAACAATTTGTTTTGTATCTTTCATTGATATTATTACTTTTATACTGTAGCTAAAGAAATATGTTAAAAATAGCTTTTTACTTGGCAATGTCCCTTTAAACACTTATAATAAAACATGAATGACACAACATCTGATGTAATAATCAACAGGTGTCAGGTCATACTGATATGACTGCTTAATAATGAACTTAATGGGATAAATTCTGCCCTCATTTACACTCATGAAATCTGAGGACACAATTTGGTCCAATATTTGTGTCCACTGCATATCCTCCGATTGGCAATTGTGCATAATTCCAGCTCATGCTAGGAATTATATACATATGTATTGGGAGAAGAATGCACCCCAGTGTTTGACTCACCAGATGCTAATAATAAAGAGAAATTTTATGCATTTAGGGGAAACATTCATGTTCCTTTTATACATTCTATTTTTATTTAAGAAGGTAAAAGGAATTCAGTGGAAAAATCACATTTGCTAAAATAATTGGACACAGGAGAATTTTATTTCTGACCTATATGCCCCATTGTCAAGTAAATGCGGAAACGACATGGGTGAAGGCTGTAGGAGACCAGAGCACAATGCATCTTGTCTCAATGGGGTGGAACAGAAAGTTTGATGGGACTGGTGTAGAATAAAGAAACTCTGGAGTCCTGGGGAAGATAAGAGCAGATCTGGCTACTTGGGCTTACCCCAGCCACTGTGTTAGGAAAGGTAGGTAGCCATATACCACAATTCCAAAGGAACGTTAAGATTTGGCGAGGGTCAGGAAAAGGAAACCAAATGTATTTGCTCAGGAAGCAAATATAATGTTGAATAAAATTGAAGTTTTTGGGGCAGCTGAGATCATGACAAGAGTTTGGAATTTGAGCCACTTCATTGTTATTATGACCACAGTAGAGATTACTTCAGGGCTAGAATGTAAATGCAAGGGGATTCACAGGGTCAAAGACTGTCTATGATATAAGAGGAGAAGAAAATCCCGAAAGTAAAGAGGAGAACCTCTGAAAGAACCACCATTACTGAGAGCTGATACTTTGAGATGCTCTCAAATGGAGATTTGAGAGTTTAAGAGGCACAAAGAGAATGTTAGATGTCTTAATTGACTCAACGGTACCTCTAAATATGTTCTTCATGCAACCCATCTGTTACCCAAACAGAGGCTAGGTAGGATTTTATTAGATTTTACTTTTGATATAAGGTTTTCTCTTACTTTTCTAATGAACTTGGTTTCCTTAAGATGATGATTTCTGTTTTTTTAATTTTCAGATAACGTTAAAAACAAAACTCCACTGTCACTGTCCACTTTAAAGTGGAGCTCAGCTCCAATGATGTTCTATTCATATGGCTCTTAATACAACTACTATGCTTATAGGTGGGGTAGTACAAAATTGTAACCAAGATCCATTCAGCATTCTAGCTGCAGATTTTCATTCTTAAAAACATTCTAAAAAATTATCCCTACCTGGAGCCCAGTTTAAATATCTGAAAGGCCTGCCACCACTCCATTGCCATCCACAGTTGAAATTCAGACTGTTAAGTCCAATCCAGAGATCAGATCTCGTCCTGTCAATCAAATCTAAAGAACCAAAAGAAATTAAAATACATCATCATACATTTGTTGTATAATACTTTACAGCTTCAAAGTTTTGAAGAGATTAATAGTTGTCTGCTTAGTGGTTTCCAAACATCAATATGGTTTTGTGTTTACTTGTAGTAAATATATTACACTGTTATTAAAATATATATATGGCAAAAATACAAATACCATATTATTTGATCTGAATTGGATGTCATTAACCAGAACATTTAGTGTTTGCAATAAGCTTTGGAAATAAAAGGCATTATGTGCTGCAAATAATATTTTTATTATTAAATTTACTCTAAGTTTTGATGCAAAATCATTCAAAGGCTTCATTCAAACAGAACCTCTATTTATGTGCACAATATTTATGTGAGCTGCTGACAGAGATAATCTAGTCAGGTGCTTTATATGAAAGGAAACTCCCAAAATGCTGTCAGGGTTGGAATTTCTATATGAAGAACAGCTGGTTTTCCAATCCAAGCTTATAAATGGCAGGATTTAGTGTAATATGCAACAAAATAGCTATTCTTTCAGTCTTATCATACTAAGTACATTTTCCTAAACTAATCCAATAACTTTTCTTTAAGATTGATCCAAGTCCCACCTAAGTCAATGGGAATCCTTCTATTTATCTTAAAGGGAATTGAATCGGACACTTTATAAGTAATTTGAATGGTAATTCCCTGTCATTTCAAAAACATAACTTTCAGAGTTTAGATATTTTCCTAAGTTAGCACAATGCTAATTTCAATAGTGTCATTATTTACAATATATGATTAAACCATTGAAAAGTTAGTGATCCTACACAGAAAAATAAACTTATGTTTTCACTCAGAATTGCTTTGATAACTCACCTCTCAGATACGTTTGCTCATGTATCTCTGTGATACTTAATAATTTTGCATTCTGTTGCTGACAGCTTTTCCGTGCTTGGTGCCATGTTAGAGCTGATTGGAAGTTTATCTGGTACTGGACACCTGTTAAAGGGTCTGTAGTCCAAAATCTGTGAGTTTCATTATCTGCATGAGAGAAATGGGATGCAGTGTTGCGGTTTATTATGACCGATGCATATAAAATGAATGATAGAGCTTAACTGTGAATGTATTTGTAAAATCGCACAGCTCCAACAGAAAAAACAGAATCCTTTCTTTAAAAATGGGAGTCTATTGTGCTTTCCCACGCTGACATATTTGGGAGATGGAGTCGGGCAAGCCAGGGAAGGATTAGAGTTGACACAAGAGTCTGCAACCTCAGAAAGAAGCGTGCAGGACCAAAGGGGTTATTTGTTTCTAGTTATGTCACCAGATTCAACACTATGACTGGCTGCAGTATAAGCACACACATCTTCATTGGCTGGTTGAGGCAGGAGTGGCACAAAAACAGTCGGCACAAACTGGTGAATCTGGCCTTTGACTTTCTTTCTCATTCTGAAAAAGCAAGGCAGTTAAAAACCAATGACGACATTGATGCAATAGTAAGGCTGAGATTGCATTTGTATTATCTTCTGTAAATTCAGAGTTTCTAGTGTGACCTCCACTCTAACGTCATATGCGTACCCATTTCAATAGAGTCTCAGAGTCATAGAGGCCAGAAGGGACCACTAGATCATCTAGACAGACTTCCTGTAAGTCATAAGCTACCAACACCACTCAGAACCTGTACACCAAACACAACAACCAAAATAAGACTAAATATTATAGCCCACAGGAAACTAGACTATTATGTGCTACAGGCAGAGAATAGGAGGGACCGAGGTCCACCAGTGCTGGAGACCTGTGCAATGGCAGGGAAATGATTAAGTGCAGGCCCACCAACAGCAATTCCAGGCCCAGGGCAGGACAGTCAATGCCTCCCCGCACCCCCAAAAGAGTTGGAATAGGTCCAAGTGGGCTTCTGCCAGAAGTTTTTACTTATTTATTATGTGCCATGCAGGTTCCTGGGTGGCTGCGGAGTTGGTATCTGCTACTCAGCTTCCCGGATCCCTTGGACTCCCCATGGAGATTACTGATTAACTTGGGAAGCTGAGTAGCAGATAAAACCTCCTCAACTGCATGGGTACCTGCATGGTTAAGGTTAAGATTTTGTCATGGTTATTTTTAGTAAAAGTCAGGGACAGGTCATGGCCAATAAACAAAAATTCACGGAAGCCCATGACAAAATAGGGGCTGACGAGGGTAGGACTAAAGCCTAAATGGTGTGGGGTGCAGGGGAGAGATGAGAGGCCGAGTCCCACTGCAGAAGAGGTGGGAGTCCAACACCCGCTGCTGCGGCAGTTCAAAGCAGGGGTGGCTGAGATCTGCAGCCTGCTGAAGAGGAAAAAGTCACAGAGGCCTCTCTGAAAGTCATGGAATCTGTGACCTCCATGACCTAATCTAATCCTTATGCATGGTGCAGAATAAATGAGCTCGGCTCAGGGGAGGGGCAGACATCAGGAGCAGCAGGGGCCTCAGGGGAAGGGGGCATGTGGAGGACAGTGACGTACCAAGGGTCTCTGGTCTCTGTGGGCCAAGCCTACATTTGTGTCCCCCTCCCAGACCTCATGCCCCCCCACACGCAGGGCAGGAGGGGTCCCAGCACTGACCCCCAACTGCCCCGGGGGAGGGGGGGTCTATACCTGCAGGTGGGGTGTGAGGCGTGGGGAGTGTGCAAATGTAGGCTTGGCTCTGCTACCTCTCTCCTCCCCTTATGTGCCATGTGGCACCTGCCTCTCCTGCTGCAGTGGCAGCCCTGCAGCCCGGCGCTGGCATGGAAGGGATGGAATCACCTCACTGGCCTGGGGAGGAAGGCTGGGCCGGCCCTTCACGACATGTGGGGGGAGGAAGCACTGAGGGGCCCCTGCCTTCGGTACGCCACTGATGGATGAGAGGAGGATATGTATCTATCCTCCCATCTGCCTGGCCCCTTTTAAATCACCGGGCCCCTGGGCAATTGCTCCCCTTGCCCTCCGGTGTTGATAGGCCTGATTAAGTGGGATATGCTCAGATAATCCTGGCAAGTGACCTGCACCCATTGCTGCAGTGGAAGGTGAAAGAAACCCATGGTCACTGCCAATCTGATCTGGGGGAAAATTCTTTTCCGACCCTACATATGGTAATCAGTTAGACACGGAGCATGTGAGCAAGAACCAGACAGACAGCAACCTGAGAGAGAGAATGGCTGGTGCCCCTGCCCACCACCCCGACTCAGTGTCCCATCTCCAGCCATGGCCACCCCTGATGCTTCAAAGGAAGATTCAAAGGAAGGAGATAAAAAACCCTCCGAGAATACATTGGGGAGGGAATAGGGGAGGAAAAGTCTTTCATTGCAGGATTAAAGAACATTGGGCAAGGTCACATACTATTTGGGAAATAAAACAATGAAAAGAAACTTCAAAGGAGTATGCTACTCGGCAATAAAATTAAATGTCCTGATTCTACAACCCTTACTCATGCAGGGTCAGGGTCGGTGGCCTATTCCATTCCCTTTGTACCACGCATCTCTGCTGACATCTCCCAAAGGGATATACATCTAACATAGCCAGCTCCTATGTCATCCTACCTGCAGCTCCAACATAGGGGGCCTGTCAGGGGTGGAGAGGCAATATGCTGCTGCTCTCTGGAGCCAGCAGTGGGACAAGTAGTCCCTTTTAGGGCAACTGATAATGGCTCCCTAATTCACTGATAGTTGCATGCTGACTACTGTAGAATTTAGAATTGCCTAAAAGTGCTGCTCAAAACTCTGCAGTTGATGACAGTCCCAAGCCACTGTTTGCCATCTGGGAGCTCTTTTTTTTATAACTATAGATGCATAACATAACATATTATAGGGCTGCCTTGTAATGCGTTAGATTTCGCATTATTGCTCTCTAAGAAACATTATAGGGTGGAGGCAGAGGATGATGTAAAGTAAATCAGTTCAAGTTTTTGACTTGTGAACGTAACACTGTCAGTGACATTTCATCAGTGTGGGTCTATTTCCTAAATATTGTGCTATTATATATTCTAGGTCAACATTCAGAACTTACATTTTAACGGGCAAAATCCATACAATTGGTCTGTGTCAAAGTCTGCTGTTGTTCCACACCAGAGCAAGCCATCTGACCTGGCAGCATCTGTACAGTCAGCGTACCATTTACCAATGAGCTTGAAAGGGAATACGCAGGGTGCCCCATTGGCATTCCCTAGCAATGTAAATAAATCTGAGGATACAAAAAAATGATGGAAGTCAATATAGAAATAGTAATTAAAATAAGGATGCTTGAGGTATCCAACTTTCTAATCCTCTGTATCACATGTGGGAGGGTAGTGCATGCATGGTCACTTGTGGCCACTTGTTTTACTATCAGAGCGGCATAAGACTGCCAAGGAAGCACTGAAGCAATGGCGTGACCTACACATTTGTTCCATGTTATCATTAGCTGTGGCAGCCGGAGATTGAACTTTCAGAACTCATGCTCCTGAGCTAGTGGAGGCAACTAGTTATTTTCACTAAATTCATTTTAAGATAAGTTTCTCTGAATGGAAAAAAATTGTGTACCTCATATATAAAAATGGAATATTTTAAACTAAATATCTTTTCAGTTCATCCCTTTTCATCATGTAAAGTCACACACAGCATCTGGAGGGAGCTGTACACAGAATTGATTTTCTTTTCTGATATTAATGAGCCATCAGCATTGAAGTGTAAAGTAAGCAGAGATAAATTTGTGCTTTTTCATCCAGTAACGGCAATGTAATTTACCTGTACATATACTGTAGCTGAATAGATAAACACCGTTACATTTAATAATTAACAATAATGTAATTCCATATTTATTTTAAAAATAAAAAGACAAGTATTACGCTTTTTTCCTTCATGGTGCTGAACAAATCATACCATAGTATGACTCATGTAAAGTGAAGTGTGTCTTCAGGGTTGGAGTGTATGAGCCCAGACATACTCAACTACAGTCTCATAGGAGAACTGAGCATGGTTGATTATATGACCTGATGAATATAAATCAAAATGATCTAACGTGTACACAAATAAATTAGCACATAACAATGAAAAGATTCATTTTCAGACTTTACCTTCATAGCCCTGAGAGCACAAACCATCTGTGGTTCCATAGATCTTCCACTTACTCCTTACACCTGATTCCTTCTGCAGCATAATATTTCCATTTTCTCTGCTGTCAGAGTTAAAAAACAAATCTTCTCCTTGGATTGCAAGAAGGGTCTCATTTCTGCATTCCCATTGTTGGAGTTCACTTGTCTTGTTACAAGGATACAGAGTGATCACCATCTGGTCTGTCTTTGAAGGTACTCCCAAACATAGCTGCAATGCTACACTCATAAGCTGGTGATCAGAGACCCACCTGAATTTTTGTGACTCAGTGTCCTGGTTGCAAGAGGCAGTTGTGACAGAGTTAGAATTCTGAGCTTGTACACAGTGCTTGTGGTCTTCATTATATATTACAAATATTTCATTATCTGCAAAACAAAATGAGAATAATTAATTCATTTGGGTTAGAGAGAGGTTGAGGGGAAAACTGTAAGCAGATGTGAGGTGACGTTTTATTGAATCAAGTCTGGGCCTTTTACCCATGTCAAGTGATTGTGGGCTCATGTCCCATTTATAGTGACAGAGACAGTATATTCAGGAGCCCTGGTAAGTGGGTAATAAAAAATCAGGTGTGATTTGTACATACATAACACAGAGAAATGTTCCAGAGGGGTAGCCGTGTTAGTCTGTATACGGCAAAAACAACGAGAGTCCTGTAGCACTTTAAAGACTAACAAATTTAATGTCTGCAGGCATAAGCTTTCATGGGTGAAAGTGGGTTACAGCCCATGAAAGCTTATGCCTGCAGAAATTAAATTTGTTAGTCTTTAAAGAGCTACAGGACTCTCATTGTTTTTGTTATAACACAGAGAGACAATCAAGAAAAGAAGAAATGTAACCATTTATATTGTACCACATTTTAACTAAGCAATAATTATAATGGAACTTTCTTTTTTTTCTTTAATTATATCTTGAAAGCACACTTCTTCCAACTAGCTTTTCTAGATGCCCTAAATGCCCTAATAACAACTATGTGGGTAAAGCCAGACAATAGCTACGCTCTCAAATGAACTCACACAGGAAAATGATAAAAGACAAAAACACCCTATCACCCTGAATACTTGGCATGAAGTGATCACTCTGTATCTGACCTCATCCTCAAAGGAAATCTGCTCAACACTTTCAAAAATCAAACCTGGGAGCTTAAATTCATTACTCTGCTAGAGACTAAAAATCATGGACTGACCAGAGACACTGGATTTATGGCTTATTACAACAATCTAACTCACTAGCCCCCTTTTTTTGTCCTATGACTGCAGAGATGTTAATGGCCTACTCTACCTTGAATGGTCCCTTACAATATGCACTCATTACTTACGCTAAACAATCTGTTCCACCTTGTATTTTGCTGTGATACTGGGAGTACTTTTCCCAGACCTGAAGAGGAGCTCTGTGTGGCTCGAAAGCTTGTCTCTCTCACCAAAAGAAGTCGGTCCAATAAAAGATATCACCTCACCCACCTTGTCTCTCTAATATCCTGGGACTGACACAGCTACAACTACACTGCATACAAAAATAGTAGCTTGTTATCTTGCACAATTTCCTATGCCCTTTCATTAGTGCAGTTACAGTAAGACTCTAATATAACTTATACAATTAGATGATAAGCAAATTCCAGCTCCTGCAACAAAACACAGTATGTGGAGGAATGGTTAAGCAACATTATAATTCATGTCAATATGGATGGCTAGTATTGGCATTTGCTTTGTAGAAGGAACTGTGTTCCATCTCCCGAAGCCTTCTAGCTCTGGGGCTTACACAAGTTTTGAAGGAGCTCATGTGTGGCATTTTATACAAATTATTTAATGAGTTAATTTTTATATTTGTAAATAACTTGCGTGTAAGCATAAATCTCAGCTTATGGGCAACATACCCTGCTCCAAGCAATGGGGTGAGTGTGTGCTACCTGGGAGGATGGCTGGGGTCTTACTGGAGGGCTATGGTTGCTTGGAGGAGTGTGGGGAGGTCTTGTTGGATGGCTGAGTCTGGCTGGAGGAATCTGGGAACATTTCTGAGCCAGTTCACATGTTGCCACCACCTGCTTCTGCTGGCTGTTCCTTCCCTGCTTGGATCTAGCAGAGGGAATTCAGCAACAGAAGAGACTGCCTGGCCTGGTGGAGTAGGTGCTACAGGAGCCCTTTTGTGGCAAGGTGGATCAATTGCCCCCTACCCATAAACCAGCTGTGTGTGTGAGGAGGATCCCGCTGGACTTTCAGAATGAGTGACAAGGGTGCCGAGTGCCTGAGTGTCAAGTGAGGAAGCCTTTTACTTATTTATTTGTTGTTGTATATTCATAGGTGGTCGGTGGTAAGGGCCTTTTATTTCATTCTTCCCAGTGGAGGCAAATTGTTTTTTAATGTCTAAAACAAAACAACAAAATGAATGATGGGAGACTGAGGGGGTCAATTGCCTGAATCGCCTGTATAGATATTACCTCTATCTGATTACATTAGCTTCTGAGTCAAATGAATATACCTTTATGGAATTTTTAAATAAAAATAACCTCTTTTATATGTACAATAGGCCTGGGCCCCTTTCATCCCTGCCTTTGATCAGTGATTTTAAACAAGTCTATTGCCCACAATTCCATGCTGCAATTGTAGTGTGACAACAGAATTTCTTATCAAACAGAATTCTACAGACAGCTATTGATACAAAACATTCTATTAGATATACTTAAAACTAAAAAGGAATTATTCTAGAGTATCACTAAATATTTCAAACATGGGTGTCTAAAGTTTGGATTCTAAATCCATATTTAGGAATGTCAGTGGAGTTGGCTTCATTTTCAGAGCTCCAGTACACGCACAACTCCCAGTGACTTCCGCTCCTGAGGGCTAGATTGCGTCTTAATATCACAGCTCTGAGTGAACAGAGTTGAAGAAGCCACAGGGCAGAATCTGGGAGACTTTGAGTAATCCAGGTCCATGAAGAAAGATGATCTTGTGAAGGCACTGGATTAAGATCAGGAGATATTGATTCAAATTTCCTGTGTGACACTGAGCAAGTCATTTAATCTCTCTGTGCCTCAGTTCTCCAATTGTACAATGGGAATAACAATAAATCATTTTCTTCTACTCTTTTGTCAGTTTTGTGCGTTTACATGGTAAGCTTCAAATGGGCAGAAAATGTTTCCTATGTATTTATATAATGTGCTTAGCATAGTGGTTCCAATACCAGTTAGGGCCTCTAGGTGCTACTTAATACTAATAATAAGGTATAATAAGAATAGTTCATCTTGGGATACCAGTGAAGTTCACACTTCAGCTGCAGTGGTGCAGTCCTTTTAAATAAACTCTGATGGCTAATGCAGAGCAAGGGGTAGGCCAAATTCTACTCTCACTTAAGCCACTCTTTTGGGTGGCTAATACGTCTGGCAGTGTTGATATGAAGTAGCTTCACTTAGCAGTTATATTGTGTCTGATCCCTGCACCGGGGTCCACTGAAGGATCGGAGTAAGGCTGCTTGCACCCTGTCCCCATCCCCAGTACATTAATGCAGGGCTAACCATGATCTAGCCTAAAAGTTCTTATTCAGAGTTAAATATCCACATACAACCTTACCTCTGCCCTGTGCCAATGCCCACAACCATCTTCTGTCTATATCCTGGATACTTTCTTACATCCAAGCTTATATATTTCTAACACATATCCGCACTGTAACATCCAATTATTTATATGCAAGTCACAACTTATCTTTTACAAGCTCATTAAAGTGGAAGAGAGTATAGATTCACTACAACATTTTACTCTTTTATATAGATATATGTTGCTGATTAAATCAGATCCTGCAGGAATCTCCAAGACTGTACCTGAGTGTGTCTGCCACTGCTCTTACTTCTGCTGCCCTGCTAGGCCCTGCCCCTCCTGCTTCTGTAAATATTCACTTTCCTCTGAGAAGGGTCCCACACATCTGGATAAGTATTGCTATCCTATTTCTTTAAACCACTCAAATTAAGATTAAGAACAAATGCAAAATAATCAAACTGCATCAGAGTGTCAAAGGAAAAGCATGAGAAGGAGAAGCACTTTCACATCCACTCTTACAGGGGAGACAAAACAAGGACTTACCCAGTAGCTGCAAAGCACTGTAAATGAGACAGATAAAAACCAGCAACATGGAGAGAGTCATCACAAATGTTTCACTCCTTTCCACCAAGAGATGAGCCGTAATTAGTTGCAATCAATAAAATCCTTCTCAAACAAACTAGGTGGCAGATCCTCCTCAGTTTCAAAAGGCTGATAGATCAAGGGAAAGCTCTGAGCTTAAAATAAGGAAATATCCTGTCACATGTGGCATTTTAAAATAACATGAATTCACAGTGTAAACTTTGCTTCTAAGAACAAAGTTTCCTTCCATAGAAATGCAGGCGATAAAGTAGTGACAGTCAATACTGTTTTTCTGGACTTATGTTAGTTTTACAGATGAATCAGTTGTTGGATTGTCAGGTCAATCAACTCTCTAGTGAAGCTATCAGAAAGCAAACAGAATAAAAGAGCAAAACTATTCCCTTTCCTTCAAAAAGGAACATTAACTCTCAAAAACATATATAGCAAGGAAGCTATGGAGCAGAGAATAGAAAACAGGCCTTCTGAGTCCAAGGCCTTGTTGTTACTGCTAAAAAGTTATATATTTTACCTCAGGGTAACTAACATGTATCAGCTACACCGAGGTTAAAAACAAGGTGAAGATAAGGCACTCCAGTTGTAGTCTGAAGTAAGATAGGCCAGGTCAGCATGATACTTCTGCCTGGAGTTGACCTTGTCTAGTTTATCTCACGGTAAAACGAAAATATCTATTGTTCACTGTGTTTTTACCTCAAGATAACTCATATACGTTAGTTTTCTTGAGGTAAAAAATATACCTGATTTAGCAGAGAAGGCAAAGTCTTCAGGGCTATGCCATCATGTGCCCTATCCACTGGACCATGCTGCCATTGAAGAATTAGGAATTTAGAATATTGTAGACCAAAATCCTGAATGTCAAAAGGTTTGAAATAGCTAAGGTTCTAACACCAACATTACAGCTGGCCATTATCTTAGTTTATTCTCCATTTGACAGAGAGAGCCTCCTTTTGAAAAAGAGACAAAGGTTCCAAAAGTCATGTAGATGCTTTTGAAAGTTTCACCTCTTGTGTCACCAGAAACTCCACAAACCTGACCTTCCACCAACAGACCTACAATCTGGTTTACATTGCACAAGCCAAGAGTAAGTTTACACAGTATATTTAACATTTCTTCCAGCATAAAATGAAGAAGGTAGGGGTGGGGAAGACGAAGAGGGGAAATGGCATGCACGATTTTATATTTTTTTGTGAATTAGTTCTCACAATTACAGATTGTACTGTTTGAAAAATATGAATTAAATGACAAAAGGCATTCAGCTAACTAAAGAGTGAAAGCATTGCATCTATCAATGAGGACACACTTCTTTGAAAGAAAAGTTGTATTAGACCCTTGCAAAGAATGGTGACGCACCTAAACAGGACATTATGGATCTGTATATGTGCTAGAAGAGTTGTGACTCAACAGTTAATCTACATGGTTATACTTCCTCATATACCAGGTAGGATGAGAGAAGCTGTAACTTGAATTAAAGATGGGTAGGTATTTGTATGCTCTATTAGAGAAGCTGTCTGATATAACAGCTCATCATAAACTCAAGAGGGAAGGAAGAAACTCTGAAAAAAGGGAGGAAATGAATAAGTTGCTGAATTCTAAAGAAATGTCAATAAACAAAATAGCTACTGAGTGTAAGGTTTTGCCTGTTTCCTGCCTGACTACCAGAGAGTTGTTCACTCCAGGCCTGCTGAATCTCCAACAGGTCCTCTGCACCATGTCACATCCCTCCCACCTTGATTTATAACCGACAGTCCACATGGCATGAGCACACTCGCTCCATCTGCCATGAGGGGACAACATACATTTAGGTGACATGGGATTTCCCCATTAATAAATGCAGCGTCATGTACCAGTATGTGATACTTGTTTTGGTATCTTCAGAGGCATGAAGTCAGATATGGCTGTGTTCAAGATGAAAGGGGCCTCCAGGAGATAGTAGTGAAGGGCCTTCATTGCCCAGTTATTAAGACAGGTGGTGGTTTGGGTATGGTTGGAAGTCACTGTGAACACAGCCATAGTCCAATACTTTGACAGAACACTGTAGGCTAGACATAATTGGCCTAACCCCAAATCTGATGCTACTAGATTAATTATTACTGGAACTATAGACCTTCAGGCACTGGAAGAAGAGCCTGTTGTCTCCGTGGAACAGGTTAAGGGAGTCACATTCTACCACAAAAGAAGATAAGATAGAGCTGAAGTGCATCTCAAAGATGTTTTCCCTCTCTGCTCTTAAAGGAAGCTGTTTTTATAGAGTTCCCTGGATAGCCTCTAAATTGGGGCTTCAGCTTCAGTCTGCTTCACTACCCCCTTTTGGTAAGGCCGAGAGG
The DNA here is from genome assembly GCF_026122565.2 of Emydura macquarii macquarii. NCBI lineage: Eukaryota > Metazoa > Chordata > Testudines > Chelidae > Emydura > Emydura macquarii. The sequence goes on along the minus strand of NW_027132559.1, from coordinate 38,078,595 downwards.
TGGCAAAAGGCAGCAGCAAAGAGGGCCTGGTCCAGCAGGAGCCTGCAGAAGGGGACTGGCTGAGGCCCCAACCAAGAGATGGACACTGCAGCTACGATGGTCAGTACAGAGAAAAGCAACAAGGGAGAGGCGAAGGACACGCCCCCGTCCTCTGGGGTGGATTCGGCTCATTGAGTTCATGAATTCTGTTTGCACTGGTTCCAAAACCAGTGCTGTGTTACTTCCTTCCTTTTATTAAAAGGTTTACTTTCTACACTCAGACTTTGTGCTTGCAAAAGGGGAAGTATTGCCTTTTGGGGGCGCTCAGGGGATAGTGTGTGATTTCCCACTGGTGTGATTTCTAACTGGGTGGGGGCTCAAGCTGGTTTGGTGTTGTATCATTGACAGGAACCCCTAGATATAGACCTGGCCCTTTGCTGCTGCCAGCTTTGCCTGGCAGAAGGGTTACAGAAGCATTTGTAAAACTCTCAGAAAATACATTCTTTACTCAAAGAATAAGTGGTGTAAGATACAGTGTGTGTGTGAGGAGGGGTTGATGCACTGTGTTAGTCATACCCAACAAATAAGTTGAATTCCCACATTAAAGGCAAACGAGCCTTATCTATGAAATAGATCTGGTTAAAATATTTTGAATTCCAGATTATTTTGAGGGGTGGACAAGTTTTTTGTGCTAAAAATTTCATGAAAAATATTCATGAAATTTTCAACCAATTCCCATTATGAAGTCAGTTTTTGCAAGATGTACTGCAAGGGGAAAGCATAATTTCATCTGAGTTCAAGAAGCACTTTGCAGACCTCTGGATCTAAAATGAAGCTATGTCCACTTCAGAATTGGCTTACAAGTACAGGATTACAATAAAAGGCATGGGTTTGAGGACAGAAACCAAGAAATAATGAGGATCCCTCCTACTCTAATTCTTACAGAGATTGTCTCATATTTATTAACTTTATGATCTGAACTTCTAACATTTGTTTGCTATTGCCTGTTGGAAACAATTTTATTGTTATTGGTTTTGATAGGAAAGAGATGCTATAGTATTTCTAGTTCCTGTTTCTATTAGTCTTTGTATTTTAAACTTACATAAGAACTTAAAAGACCTGCTTCCTTTTTCTCTATTTCTCATGTAAGTTACTGTATCTTCATTATGGGACATTAAACTACTTGTGTGTTTGTGAGCATCTTTGTCTTTGTTTCATTCATGTGCAGTATCTGGTTTAAAACTGGCTGCTAGATAAATCTAGTTTAAACAAGAAGAAACCCTGGTGACATAAAGATCTGTTTTTTTTACTTTTCCTGCCGTAGAAAGCCCAGACCAAAAATCATGTTCTTTTGCACCTCAAAAACACAACTACTCATTTATGAAAAGTAAAAACCTGTCTTTATCTATTTAATCTGAGGATTACTTAGGTACCTATCACTATGTCACCCAGGCATCATCACAAAAGTAAACAAAACACACCCTTTAACCTGGTCCTTAACAAGCCAGAAGCTGACTCTGCCTTAAGCCTTCTCTTCAAACATTAAAAGGCCTTCATTAAAATGTCATTATTTAGAAAAAGCCAAATAATAAAGATATATCGTGTACCATATCTTAAAAGTAGCCAGACATGGGCTCACAGGGATTGCAGGAGAAAGGGGCTCCAGAGCAGAGTCACTGCTTTGAGGAGGGTTCAACTTTGCAGGTTTTTCTCCTCAGAACACTTGAAGCCTTGGTTCGCGTCTGTTCCTTGGAGATAGGTCTTTCTGCAATCTGGCACAGATTATACAAAATGTACAGAAAGGTAAAAGAGTCTAATATGGCGGTATGTTTGAATGCTACCAAGAAATGTTGGTATGCCTTAATGCCATACTGGTCCATAGCATCTCAATTCAACTCAATTCACAGAAAGTCATAAAGGGGCAGAGCTGGATTTCCAGTTAGGTATAGTAGGCATGTGCCTAGTGGTCCCAGTGTTCTAGAGGCACCTAAACAGTGGCAAATTACCGCATGGGCCCATGGGACCCGGTCCCAGGGTTTCCGGCCAATTTGGGGGCCCCACACAAGCACTGGACCTCTGGCACCGCCCCTCTGGCACCGCCCCCTGCTCCTCCTCTCCATGAGGCCCCACCCCCTGGCCAGGCCAGAAGAGCATATTCCCCACACGGAAAACACAAAGGTCAACTGTAGGCCGGGGCGAAGGGGGGCTGAAGATGCTGTGCCTAGGGGTGTGTAAGGTATAAATCCAGGCCACAATGAAATGCACAACCAAGTCAAACTGAAACAAAAATGGTCACAGACAACTTTATTTTCTATCTGCTTTACATTTATTTCTCCTTTTAGACAGGCATATGTTGTACATACTTTATTGCTCCCCCATGGTCTTAGCCCACCCATCTCACAAGTAAATGCTTCACTTGATCAGTATCTCTGCATGCTAAATTCATCATTACTTATCTAAGTTTGTGAGATATATCTTCTGTTTATATATTTTATGTTGTTACTTTGAAACTGATACAAAAAAGTTCATATTCATAGAATCTTATAAAAATGCAAACCTAGAGAAAAATAAACAGTCTTCTTTAGTTTACAAAACTCCAACTGAAGGTGTGAATGAGGGAAAGCCATTTACATTTGGCTTTCACCTATTCATATATTGTGAGAAAAGTATTTTAATTCACACATGACATAAATTTGGTAAGGTTACAGAAATCATATTACAAAAATCACAAGCTGTGCAGCTAAGATTATAACACTGAATTAAGAGTGGAAAAAATAATTTGTGTAAAAGTAAGATTATTGCATTTGATATATATATATATATATATATATATATATATATATATATATATATATATATATATAAGTTACCTTGACTGAAATAACACTACACAGTCTTTTAAATGTTGAACTGATATATAGTCCAAGCAGCTGGATCTCTAGAGTGACACCATGGTGAGAGAATTCTCACTATTCACCTGTCTTGACATTCTTTACGGATAATGGCAATGCAAGACTGAAAACCAAAGATGCTTACGTGTTAATTCACACTGCTGTGTGTTTCATTTTAGTTTTCTTCAGTTTGTCTATTTGCCATAATTATAGTTAGCCACTCTGTATATTTTCATAAGTCTTCCCCTTGTGAAATTGTTTTAGGACCTTTTCAAGATTACAAAAGGGATAATTGCGTCTGCTGGTATGTATACAAAACATGCAGAGCTCAAAATAGTGTACTAGGAGAATGCTACTTTTGCTTAAGATTTCATTCATTCCAGTTACATACATTTTTCTTGAAATAAGGTATATGATTCACTTATTTTATCACACTAGATAACAGTGTGTTCATTTTGTTCTTTATTGTCCACAGACTCCTTTGTGTCACTCACTCCAGTTACAGTATCTCTGTGCTCTAACAGCATGTTATTGAAGCTGGCATCTGTTTGTAGTTTATTTTGTCTTTTTTTCCTGAATAAGAAGTAGGCTGTGAGGCCTGCTCCTACTAGAATGAGGACCAGAATAATTAGCATCCAAATTGTGGTGTGGGCAGGTGCTTCTGAAAATAAATGCAAAATAATTACTAGAGAGACAATTGTTATGATAGATACTAGGCAGCAGACAACAGAAAACCATCAGCTTGATTCTCCTCTCACTCACATTGAGGTAAATCAGGAATCAACTCCTTTTGAAGTCAAGAGGTTATACCCTCAACCATCCTATGGCCCCTGTGCACACTTCAGGCAGGGGGGGAAAAAAAAAGTCCGGAAACTACCTCAGCCACTCTACTGATGATTTCCTCAGCCTAGAATTTCCTCAGTCTAACATACCATCTCTACGTCAATCCTCTCCCAGCCTTGAGCATGGAGAAAGTGACTGAGATAAAGAGGAAACAAGGTGCCAATGCAGTTCAGCTATCCTGAGATGCCACAACAGCCCCATGGGATCATAGGTAGCTCTAAATCATGCTGGGGCTGAACTTAAAGTCACCTTCTTCCCCCACCCCTGTGACCCCACCTACAGTCCTATGTTGAGTGCAGGTCAGAGAACGGGGAATATTTGGTTTAATAGATTTACACCTGTGAGGCATCCACATAGGGGCATACTGGGGAGGGGAGAGGGCAGGCTGATGGGCAGAGCACATGATCCCAAGGGTAATCTATGGGTCATTTTAGCCCCTGGTTGGCCCAGGAACAGGGGAGCAGAAAGGCAAGCCCAGTATTTTATGCTTGAATATATTTTCAGTTTGCAGAGATCTTTTGTGATTGTAAAGAAGTGACAGCATGGAAAGAAGAATATGGAAAGAGAGTAACCCTACCCCCCAACAATGTTAATTCAAAACTTTCTCCCACTTAAGAAGGGAGAGAGTCCTGCCCCTATGCATGAATGAGATACATGAATAGTTTAGCACACTGAAATGCATTTGATAGTAATTATGTCAGAAAATACAGTAAATAACAGTTATGAATTTATGTGGATTTATCTTTGAAGTTATTTGTGAGAAAATGGTCCTACCTTTTTTAATTATTGGATTCTCACTTGGTTGAGCTTCAATCACTTTCAAAAACAAAAACAAAAAACCCCACATTTAGTCAAAATCTGCAAACACCTGCATTTTATCCTTAAAATATATAGGCAGGAAAGCACATACTGTGGAAAGAAATACAGCTTTAGACATATTGCTTTATTCATTTTTTGTAGATGCGCTAAATGAAACTAATAAAGATGAAAAATGTGATACCCATTGTAGCAGAACCAAAACACTTTAGTGATAAAAGTGTCTTACTTGCTTCTTGATTAATAATCAAACAACATCCAAGCACAGTGAGATCCTAATTCATGAAGGTACTTAAGCATGTGAGTAGTCCCATTGACTTCAACGCATTACTCATGTATTTACAGTTACACATATGCACAATGACCTGGTTTCTGTGAACACAGATATTTGTAGTTGTTATTCTTCCAAAAAGCCTTGGGAATTACTTAAAACGTATAACGCGCCCATCATGTTTTATACCTCATTTAATGCTAATCCACAAAGAATGGCCAGAGCCTCCCACCTACCCCAACTGTTCTGACCACTCTCCCCATTGTACCTCTCAGGCAGTGCAAAGATACCAGACTTGGCCACAGCTTCCTAGTTGACAATTCTCCCTGTGGGAGATCTCTCTGCTGATGTAAAGCCTCCAGAGCTGACTCCTATACCAACTGCTCACTCAGCCCTGGCAGAGCTGGCTCCCTGTTGGCCCCACATCTCTTGCACTGAATAGATCTAAGTACAGGAGAGAATCTGGCCCAAGATATTTGAATCATGAAAAAACCTCCCTAATTTTCTGTGCTGTACATAGCCTATTCAAGACATAATAGGCTTTAATTTAATATGCTCCAGTATTCGCAGCCCATAAATTTTGCATCTAAAGAGCTCAGATCTCAAACACTTGATTTATAGCAGCTCAGTTGTCTCATGCTGTTTCTCTGTGCTGTACAATGAGGGTGCTGTCTGCAAGGCTTTTAAAATTAACACCACTTCCCAATGCTTAGATGACAAGCGGATGATTAAGAAATCAAGGGCAGATTTCAAAGACAGGCAATGGGATTTCACGGCTATTAAAAGGCAGACTATCTTTCAGGCGCAGCCCTGAGCAGGAGGCAAGACGGTCCTGCACCTCTCCAACAGGAGCAGCCTGAAACATCATGCTGAAGGGAGGCATAGTGCCTTTCAGTGCCTTTTGGAGAGCAGAGGGAATGTGCCCACTATGCCACCAGTTAGAAGGCTGCAGCATGCACTCTAGCTCAGCAGCCAGTCAGTTCTGAAGGGCAGATGTGACCACAGCCACGCTCCCTTCCTCTCGCTCAGCTGGGGCTGGACCCTGTTTCAGGGAACAAAAGGATGAGAAGGCTCCTTGCACATTCACCCAACATTGTGCTTTCACATAGGGACTGGGGACAATCAGTCCCAAAGGTACTAAACAGGTGTCAGCACCGACTTAGCGCTTTCTAATATATTTGGCAACAAAAAGTAAACTGTTGGTCTATAATGCTATGAGCTCATGATATAAGATATAGGAAAATTGCCTCAAAACAGGCACTCAACTCATCTAGAAGACCCTTATGCTACCATCTGCACAAAAAGCTGCGATGTGATGCAATCTCATCCTCTTAAGGGAAGAGACTAATAATAGGTGAACCTTGCAAACTTTAGAACTTATACCAACCCGTGTGGGTTGCAAAATTGGGCAGGAAAACAAGCTTGTGTGTCATATTTCTAGTACTTACTGTTTGAATTGAGTCAGAAATACAAGAGTAGCATAGCTCATGGTATTTTGATACATCTGCTTTCTGACAGAGGCAGATGGTGCTGAATTGCACAGAAATAAAATAAATGCTAACCAATGCACTTTTTTGAGCTTTTAAAAGGTTTCCATTTGTGTTCTGAATGAAGATCCAGTTTAGTAATTGCTTAACCGGAATTGGCCTCATTGTTTCCCCTCTACTTCTTTTCCGGAACACAGTACATCATGTATCTTCACACGATAAGAGGAAGAAAAGAAAATCACTGAAATGCAGTTCTTGTTCTCCGAAAGTAAAAAAATTAAAGCAGGTTAGAAAAGGAAAGAAAAAAAAATCACAGAAATGTTTAAAGAATTTTCAAGTTCAGTAACATCCTGAGTTATTGCTTGAACATTCTTCTGTCTATGCTCACAGAGTGCAATTATGTGGGAATGTCTGAAACCGTATACAATACACCATGGAGAGTACCAAAATCTTGGTATTACTGAGGTGTCTATGCACTTGTCGCTGATATTAGGTAATAACAAATAAGATATTGGGACATCTACAGCAGTAAGTGGAAGGAAAGCCATTGAAGTTCCATGCAGTTAGTTTTGGGTAAGCCATATGAGGCATACATTAGATTTGCACAAAAATTGGGGCTGGATAATCAGCTGGCCCATTAAACTTTGTAAAATGTAGAATATTTTAAAAAATCTCATATACATTTTGTTATGTGCTCTTTCTTAAATTTTGATTTCCTCTCACACTTACCACCCCAGTATGTTAGAGCAAATAGTATCCTGGCACTCTAAGTATGGACAGACTTATGTAGCATGAGCTCTGGTTTTTGATATTTTAGTGTCAAACGCAAAAAAAATGGCTCTAGATTATATTCACACCTGATATTTGTGAATAGGGCCTTTAATCTGTGGTATTTACCTTATGTGAATGTTCAGACATTTTTGGCTTTAAGTTGTAAACACAAACAACAAGGAGAAATGTGAACACAATGTATTTCAAACAGCACAACAGTATGTATTTTGTAGTATATGTATGGTGGTATTACTACTAAAATAAAACCATAAACATCAAATCATACAATTAAACATATCACTTACTCTTTGGTTTCTTACAAATGGAACCTTTTTTGGAAGAGCAGGGAATGGTATTCCAGTATCCTGATGATGTAGACATTTCCACACAGTACTCAAGCTCATTACTTGAAGGCTGTCCTTCATTCCAATTGACAAAACCTACTGCAGTTTTGTCTAGCCATAACCACTGCCCTAATGACAAAATTAATTAAAAGAGTAGTTATAACTCACTGTAAACGATCTTGGTTAATATGTTTCAGTCTTAATTTATAATTTCTTAGTTTCTAAAAAGAAAATTAAAAAATAAAAATCTTCCTGATGGTTATTTCATGACATATAAATAGATGTTTACTTCCGTTTATTCTTTTCCAAAGGAAATAATGTATTTATCTTTGCAAATTATGATTCATAGATATGGAGAATTACATTTTCCAGGTAGATGGGACAAAAGTTTCAAACTTGGGTATTAGGCACCTGACTCCACAAAATTACCCTACTTTTATTTAAGTACCTAAAATCATATTCAGGCAACTCCCACTGAAAAGCAAGCCTATTTTGCTGAAGTTCTTACATACTTCAGTTTAGGTAACCTGGTTTTGAAAATTTTGGTCATAGCTGCTAAAAGATCTTAACGATACTGGAAATATTAAGTGGTGGAGAAGTCTTCGGGCTGACATCAGACTTGGGCTAGTTTTGCTCCCTTCCATTCCAACATTCTCTTTCTTTGTTCACCAGAACCCTGTTTTCCTGGTAACCGCAAGTCTAATTCTTTCCTTACAGCTGAGTACAACTCCTTATATTTGGTACTGATTAACTAGTCATCAGCTATGAAAAAAAGACATCCTCTAGCTAGGTGCTCATTGCACTCTGAACACAGGCTACAGGTCAGGACAGAAAGATAAGTGTCTTTGGGACCAAATCTGGCCCTGGCTCTGGCCCTTGCATACCACTCAAGTGAGGTGTAAAGGGGCTGTAAAGGAGCTGCAACAGGAAGAGGAAAATTCCCCTGGTACAGAAGCAGTGTAAGGCTGATGCAAGATGTGATATGCTGTCCCCTTGCAGGCTGGCAGTAGTGGGCATGCTGGAGGTAGTGATGGGAGAATAAGGGGATATTCAAAGGGATGGGAGAGGGCATGTCATAGCGCTTGGTGCTATGTGAATTTTGGGCTGCAGTGCAGTCCATAGGCAACTGTGAGAGACTGCTATACATTAGAGCAGCCTCATGGGCAGCTCTAATTTAGGCAAGGGGCCATTTTGGCTCCCACAACAATCAAGTATATGGGCAGCAAAAAGGCACCTTCGTCTCCTCTTCGTATGAGCTGCACCTACTGTGTTGTGCCTCTCAGGAGATGTATGAGAATCTATCCCTTTACGCTTTTCACACACTTGTTACAAAATGTAGATAATAAGTACAGGGCTATGAAATTCCTTAGGTCTCCAGGCAGGCATAAGGGTCCTCTCATTTGGATCCTATTATATGCTTGGGCCCTAAAACTGAAACCAAACCAAAAAATCAGAAGTGTCTCTTTTATAATATTTCACGGGACGTACCCTTGTTAGATGAAACCAATACCTCCAAGTAAGATTTTCAAAGTAAGATCTCATAGGTCTAATTCATTTTTTGTAACTACGTAGTCATCTTTTCAGATGAATTTCTGTTTTCTGTGCATTACAGACTGATAAGTTATGACATATTTTAATCAGCTTTCAGTGTATTGAACACAGAATATGTTTAATTAAATATCAAAATTAAAATAATTACCATCAACGTTTCTATATATTCCTGTCCAAAACCCACTTGTCTCTCTTTTATGTGGCTCTATAGTGTCTGCTAGAAATTTGGCTTCAGCTAAATCTTCTACTGAAACCAAAGTAGCACCTGCAAAACATTAGGAAACAAATAAGCCATATCCTGTCATAGAAACCAGTCACAGGTTATGGCTTTTGATACAGTAGGAGGATCTGTAAGAAAAGCCCCTGCCAGTGGGTAACTTAATAAGGTGTAAGTGGGTGTATGACTAGAGAGAACAGCAGGTTGTAAGACTGTAAGGCGGGAACAGTGTGGATCCGAAGTGATACAATCCAAAGTAAAGACGCGTGGATTTCACTGCAAACATAATTTGAAAACTTTAGGTTACATCATACTAACAGAGCATTATTTTGAGGCTATTGGAGAAATGTATATTTATAGACAGCATATACACATGGTTGTCATTCTTTTTTGGCAAATGAGACAAAACATTGTGGAACTCACTAAAGTCCACAATATTTTGCAGCTAATGGTTATGGGATTTGGTTTATGGCCTGATTTTTTGGGGAATTTTGTGGGCTGGAGACCCCAAAAAGTTGGGGTGAAGAGGGCCCTGATGAGGACTAGGGATGAAGGAGCTCATTCCCTTAGGCTAGGGTAACTTCTCCCTCCTTTTTCCTTACCCTTGCCTACATAGCCCGCAGCTCTGGATGTTGGGAAGCTCTGCTCCAAGATGTTACATAGCTGGTTCCACGAGCCCTTGAAACATTGCATGCTCTATCTTGAAATGGAGTGGTGAGGGGGGATCAGGAGCTGCTCTTGGATTGGTTTGGTGGTATAGTGAGGGGAAGGAGCAGGGCAAAGGCAACAGCATCAGGAAGAGAGAAGGAGAGAGCTGCTTCTTTCTTTGCCTCCCTAGGTTACTGGTGGGTCCTACGGAGGAGGGATTTTGCAGCTTTCAGGCAGTGGGTGCCACCCACTTTTGAACTATGTCCCACCTGTTGATAGATACTATGACATAACCACAGTTTAGGAAGGGTATTTTTTTTTTTTTTGGTGCTCCTATTTCTAAATTTGTAAGGACACTGTCAAATGCTTTAAGCCAAAAACTGAGGGTTCAATTTATGATTTTAAAAAATAATTATGAAATGTGATGATAGAAACTCAAATATAAGAGCATTGTACCAGTACATGCATGCATTAGAATCAAACAGCAGATATGACTATAAATGACCAGGGAAACTGATCAGCTTAGTTTCATTGTCTAAGGTAAGTGAAATGCAAAAAGCAAGCAAACAGCATTAATGGTAAATGAAAAGTAAATGAAATGTTAAAATTCTTTGTTTTATCATGCAAAGGTTTTACCATATTAGTAATACAATTAAGGATTTTTAAATGTGAATTTTATGTGAACATTAAAGTCTGACCTCTTAATAAAAGAGGACACTCACCTAATCGAATGCATTCAGTAGAGGATTCAGCCCAGCTGGTCCTATGGGCATTAAAGACATAGCAATGGCCATGGAAAGGAACCCAAGATATCTGGTTTCTTGATTTAGGACATTTTCCTGGGAGTTGTGGAGGATCAGTAGGTGCTATAACTGTTAAGAAGCAGTTAAGAAACCAAAGTCAATGGGAATTTTGCTATTGACTTCAATGGGGCCAGGATTTCACCTATTTAGTTTAAAATCAATACATTTTGGGGAAAAAAATAGGGTTCTTAAAAGTTACTTAAATGCTTTTACTATAAGTAGCTACTACTAGCTCAATAACAATACCAAGTAACAGATGCTCCCAATCACAGATTATCAGCACAAGATAATCTATATAAATCAGAATCTTCATCATCACTAGAGCTGAGCAAAATTTAGAATTTCAATCCCATGGGAAATTTAGAGTTTTTGAAAGTTTGTTTTGTTCTGATTTTTAAATAAATATAATATAATATAATATAATATAAACAAATTCCAGGGCACCAAACCCAAACTGTTACATTCAATTGCTTACCATCAGACTGTTTACAGACAGAAAAGTAATTTTCATCACAGGATGCTGTCTTCCAGGTTCCATCAAGGTCTAGATAGACACAGGCTATTTTCTCTTTTGGTTCCCTCCTAGCCCAGTTAGAGTACTTGATTCTCCTGTTATCAGTCCATTTGTAAAAGCCATCAGTCTAAAAGCAAAACAAACTGAATTAACAAATGGTAGCTCATAGACACAAACATGGTACACGTAAGCCTCCTTTTCCAGATCAGGGGATTCATACATAACTCCTGATGATATATGCACCCTATTTTTGCAGGAAACACACATATGCCATTGCTATTATAACCCCTTTCAAATTAGTACTGAGAGGTCTCAGGTGGTGTAGAACAGCATGCCTTATACATGTGTAATCCTTCCGCCAGGTGGAGTCGGCAGCAACAAGGGCCAGGTTCAGTATCTAGGGGTTTCTGTTAACAGCCCAATATAGAACTGGCTCAAGACCCCACCCAGTAATCTGGGAAAATTAAATCCAAGGCACCTCAAAGAGGCAATACGTCCCCACTCACAAGCACTGAGTCTGTGCTTGTGAGAAAACTTGTATTAAAAAGGCAAAGGGGACCCAACATTAATTTGGGAAAACACCACAATCACAATTCAAAAGCATGTGAAAATAGGCAAACTCCAACCCCCAGTGTGTTGGGCAGTGTCCTTTGTCTCAGTTTCTCCCCTTGTGGTGCGAAAGTCCAACAAACAAATATCCTTTAACACAGCACTCCCTTTTCCCTCTGCTGCACCCCACTCACAGTTGGCGGTTCTTGGTTAGCGAAGGCCCAGAGTTCAGAGGTGCATTCACAGGTTCACCTCCTACCCCTGAGGGGTGGGTGTTGAGCAATGCTTCTCCTGCTGCAGCCTCTGCAACTGGCTCACAGCCGCCACTGTTTCACTGTCACTGATGCCTCCTGATGTCTATCTACTGCCACTACCATCTCCTAACCACCACCACCACCACCAACTCTCTGTCGTCAATCTCTGCAACATCACATTCTGAGGTTCCACCACTTAACCTCACTTTTAGTGATTTCAGCAGGTAGTGGGGAACGTGACTGCCAGTTCAGTTTCTGTGGGTTTTTTTTGCTGCAACACTGTCCCATGCAAAGTCTAAGACTTAGCCCTTAGACCTGCTCAGCAGTGATGTCAGCTCCAGGAATCACCAACCAGAAACAAGGATTCTTAATTGAATCTAATCAGCTCTGTCTTTAAATGCTGGAGAGGGGCAGGTCAAATGGTGTCTAGGATTCTTTTGGCAGAGTCCACACCACCAGGTAGAAACATCTGTCCCCACTCACTCTCATCGGTATTTGCAACTCTTGCCCCCTGCTTAGTAACTGAGGTTCAGTTTAGGGTGACCCCCTCAATCAGGGCATGCTAAGCACAGTTCTGCGGCCCGTTACTTATACAGTATGGATAACAACACATCACTACATTCAAATACTAGAGTGATTTGTAACTCAGAACCAGCCAAAATTGATCATTTTGGTAAAGCAGCTCCATCTGCTATGTACCTAGGCAGAGAAGCTATGTTTATGCAAGCATGGTGTGCTCCTGAAGTCTTTTCTCCAAGCTCATCACTACATGTTTGGGGAGAGTTCATTCAGATCTTGCTTACACATTGTAATAGAGTGTAGTCCTTTAAAGGAAAGGTGAGGTTGCCTGAGTGTTACTGGGGCTCGGTCCCTTAAGGAATAGTATGTTGGGAGATATGGTTCCCCAAGATGGGTCATATGACCAAGAGAAGCCATATGACTACCAAGACTATATATGATTTAGTTAGAGGGCATCCAGGCAGAGGCAAAACCTGGGTGGTGCCTCTCACCTCAGGGACCTGGGAAGATTTGACTTAAGAGGTGCACTGAGAGGAAGCAGGGAGCAGGAGGTGCCTACAGAGAACTGACTTTGATCAAGAGAGTGAGGGAAATGCAAAGTCTGGAGAGGAGACACTAGAAAAGTTATTTTAGAGATAGAATTTTGAAGGATCCCAGAGAAGGATGAAGCAAGAAGGAAAAGGTCTAGTCAATACAGAATTGGTGTGGGCTGGAGACCCAGTGTTGGATTCTCTTTTTAGGGGCCTCAAATGAAGGATTTCCACTCCAGTGAGAAAGGGAGGAAGTCTCCCATTCTCCCTTTTCAGTCCTGCATCATCAGTGTAAGGAACTTGTTAGCCCTGGTGAGGTCAAAAGGGTTTAGTGAATAAAACAGAGGCAACTATGTCTGGGAGATAGAAACACCATTACAGACATGTCAATGTGTTAGCTCAGCAACAAGTTACATTGTCATCAGAACTAGCAGTGTTGGATCATGTATTCAGAAACACCACACAATATTTATTATAGGGACACTTGAATTGCAGCCTTGCTTTGATGTTATATTTCTCAGTGAAGAGTCACAATTATGATTCCACACATACAGTAATCCATTGGTTAATGATAATTATCACTATCGAGGGATCTGAACTATGCAGTTTATTTGGGACTATTACCCTAAACCTAACTATTTTATGGAATCATGACTGATTCCACACCAAGAAACATACTGTAATACGTCTGACCACGGCTACTATCTACATATCCCCAAGCTAAGTAAACCCAAGTTTTAATTAAGGATACAGAAGCTTCCACCCATAACACTCCAAACTCTGTTACTGAAAAAAACTGCAGCAGACAGAAACTCAAAGAGAAGAAAAAAGTTCCACAGGCACTATATACTTTGCTAATCTACAGTAATTGTGTCTCTTTGCCCTCTGTACAGCAGAATTTGCACCCACCACAGCCACAACCCCTGGGATAAACCATCAAGGAAAGAGGGAGGCTTTTGCAATATCTATTAAATAGCAGTTTCCTCAGAAACAGAAAAGAACATTCTTCTTTCACTTGCTACAGTATTCCCTGTCTTTACCATTCCACCCCAATTTCCTCAACTCCTCCTCCAACTGCTGATCAGCTTTCCTCACCACATTTCCATTGCTCCCCTTCTCCACTCACTACTTGTTTCTCTTGCCATGGCTTCCCTGCTACTCTAGCTACATTTCAGGATACTTTTGAAGGATGATGTCATAGAAGGGTTAGGGATTCCTACACAACCTGATGCTCAGCTTGAGACCTATCAAAGCCCTATAAAAATGGATGAAGTCAAAATATAAAGGAAAGTTCAAGCTCTATTGGGAGAGCCAGCATACTATTCAAACCCCATCTCGGTTTGGTGTTCTTACCACATTGCTGTTGAGACCAATCCACACAGGCTCTCCAAATTGCAACATGTGTAACCACAGGAATAAAGAACTATAGTGATCCAAAATGCTGGCAAGTTCTAAAGATTTTTCCTTGCAGTTGTTTCGTGCCTCTTCCCAGTTCATTTTGGAACGGATGATTGAATAACTACTGTTACCGTAACGAATAAAGTCTGAGGCTGGAATTGTGGGGGAATGAAATAATTCAGGGTCTGTTGTTTAAAAAAAAAAAAAAAAGCTATGAAAATTTTTGCATGCCTGGTTAGTTGTACCATTGTGCCACAAATAAATGCAGTATTACAAAAATTAAGTGGGACAGCACAAGCACAAGTGAAAATCATTCCTAATTTACAACCCAAAGAAATATAAACAATGTATTTTGATGAATAGTGGGACACTGAATCATGTTTGCTGCTCAAATCTAGAACTATGAAGCCTAGTTTTGGTCACAAGTGAAAATGAGCTGGTGCTTGTCACAGGGTGGATTTCCCCCCTAACCAGCTCTTAAATTCACCCCACACAGACACCACATAAATCCTCAAAAGATGAGTACATAGGGGTGGGGTAAATTGCATTCTAAATGGACAATCAAAAACAACAACTAAATACTCATTCTTCCCTTTCCAGAGTTTAATCCTATCGAAAAAATTTGGGGTACAAACAGAAAACCAAATCAGATTTCTTGCTCTGACGGTATGTACGCAGAAATAAGACACAAAGACCTTGGCTGAACTGTGCTCAGTGTAGGGTTTGAAGGGGTAGGGCAAAAAATGGCTTAAAGCTGCTGCATTTGTGCTTACCCAGTTTTAGCAGCAACTGGGGAATGTGTTATGCCAGCCACAGATTCCCCTATGTAAAGGGAATCCCCAATGGCCATGGGAGCAAACGATCTGACCCAAATTTCTCTTCTTCCAGTAGTCCCATCTGTGGCATTCAGTCAGCTATCAAGCTGAGACCAGCATTTACCCACAGCTAGCCACACCCTCTCTCTTCCTTTGGGCTTTAGAAGCATAAATGAGCTTTGGATGCATTTATTCTCCAGTCACTTCCTCCTCTGCGGATATAGGAAGAAAATTAGGTTGTGAACTTTGGCCCTACCTGGGTAATGCCAGTCAAACTATATCCCGCAGACCTGGATAAGTAGTATAACCTGCTATAGTGTCCTTAACCTAATCCCCAGTAGACATTTTTTCTCTGTTTAGGATTTTTTAAGGGCATGATTTTATTAGTTATATCTTATATTATGGAAGTTACTGTTGGACTTGTGTTTTTTAAATATTAGCCAGGGCATGTAACGGCTGGGATATGCACTTTTTTTTTTTTTGTTCTTATATAATTAAATAAGCACTTACAAAACCGCAACAAAATGATGTACAAATGAACATCTCTGCTCGTGAGAGATGCAAGACTAGAAAACACAGCTGCAGACATGAGATACAGAAGTAGAGTTTTGCAGAGCAGTATACATAGAGTCATAGACTTTAAGGCCAGACATTTTACCTTCCCATGAAGTGCCAATTAAACTGCAGCAATTTCTCTTCTAATTGCAGCAAATCAACCCAACAATGCCATGACCAATGGCATGTCAGTTCAAATATTATGAAATCAGTAGTTACTTATTAGTTTTTATTATAGTTCAGCGCTTTGGCACAAACTCTAATATTTTCCCAGGACAAGATTTTCAAAAGTGATTTTAAGTTTTTTAATTTTAGGGTGTTCAACCTGACACCTCTTAAAAGGTTCTGATTTTCAGAATGTGCTGACCACCAGACCTCTAAAAATCAGATCCTTTTGAGGGGGTCTCAAGACGGACACCCAAAATTCAGGCACCCAAAGATATTAGTCACTTCTGAAAATCTTGGCCACAACTTATAAATGGGAAAATTGAAATAATAACCTTTTCACCTTTCACTCAAATTGTGAGTAAAACCACAGTCTCCATACTCTGTGGGTGAAATGCAGATGAGCTGAAAGGGAAATCCACACCCCCAACTCAGGGTCATAAATTAGGATGCCGGTGCAGTCCTTTGTCCATGACAGCTATTCCATCTAGAATATGTGGGCTGTAACAGAAGATGCAGCTTCTTGGCGCCAGATGCTTGAGGTACAAGCAGTCACAGTAAATCTGTGTAAACAAGGAACTCTAGAACTCAGATGGGTTATTAAATGTGCTTCAACTTAGAAGGCTGATTAAATGAAACTCACTGCTGTCCATCTGGCATATATAGCTCTTGTTCTGTTGGCAATCATTGTTTCCCCAGTTCCCTTCCTCTCCTTCCAATCTCTTCATCATTGCAATACAGTCAGTCTAGGGACAAAGGATGCATGAATTAGTAAAAGCTGAAAAAAAAATTCTGGCAAAAAATAGAGGTTACTTATTAATAATCAGGCCCAATAAGTCTTTTTCCACTCTAATTTTTTATTCTGTGGCTTATTGTAAATAAAATGACTTTTTTAAGAAAAGGAAACAAGTATTTACAATTTTGGAGGAATTGGGTTAAATATAAGAATTTTCTTAAAAGCAAAAATGCACTTCAGGACTTGCATTTGATTGATACAAGAGCATTTGTCAAGTGCTGGAAATCCCTTAGAATGCAGCCAGACTGTTATGCTGTTACCATACATACTCTAGTGTAAGAGACAGTAACACAAAGTTTAAAAAAACATCCTGGGCCACACTGAGCATTTGCAATAAATGTAACTATTAAAGCCCCATGCAACTATAGTTCTGGATTTCTGCAAAAAAAGATTTGTAGTCACAACTACTAGTACATGGACACAATGTAAAGAACCTGAACCCTCCCCTTGCAGTACCACCTCCTGCTGCAGTGGACGTTTGCATTGAATGAAAGAGTCCTAAATGAGAAACAAGTTGAATTGTTTGCATAAATTTGATTCTGCTCCCCAAGCTCTGGTGGTTTAGACATATTTTTTCTGTTTACCTCCTGAGTAATAAATGTCCAGTCAATACGTATGTAACGATCTCTAAATGGGAAACCCGTGGCCCACTTTGCATAGTCAAATAAACTGCCATCTGTCCAAAAGTAACGATCTTCATTGTTAATATCATTCAATCCAATCCATGTTTCAGCCATGATATCCTTTAAATGGAAGGTGAGGAAGGCTGCAAAAAACCCAGAAGTATATGTTTTACAAGAAGGGTTTGCCTTTCTCCAATCTCTGAAGACACCAGCATGTCCAAAACTTGGACCATGGTAAAATAAGTAAATAAATAAATAAATAAATAATACAGCTCAAGTACTGAATTAAAAAAACTTGTAAATGCCACATTTTATAACTCTAGATTAGTGTCTGATGGGGAGATTGAAAGGAATGTCTGTTACACAAATAGTAACTTAAAAGAGATAAGATGATTCAATTAAGAAAAATACAAATGAAGGTTTTCAGTATAAAAAGTTTAACCACAACTCAGGGAGAAGATACAATAATAGTACAGCCACAATACAGGTAAGTTGTATCCCTTCTAGGAACTGCTTTTCAGTACCCTATGCAGGGCCGGATTAAAGTTATGAGAGGCCTAAGGCTAATGGGAGGGAAGGACTTAATTACATATTGCAAAAAAATTATGAAGTCATCAAACATTTATTTACATACAGTGTGACAAAGCTCTTCATCTACCTCGGTGGGTCCAATGCTTCCTTCTAGCAGTAGGTCCAGAAATTGCTTCACACCTTAGTGTTTCTTCCATCCTCTAGTGGTGAGTGAGGGTAATGCAGCCGCTCTAAGATGGCTGATCCCTGCTGGCTCCCAGTCCTGCCTCTGGTTCTCTTAGGCCCTTGCCTCTTCAGTGGGGTTCTTGTCCCTCCAAACAATAGCCGGTGGAGGATGGGGGGGCCTTTTCTACCCTCAACTCCAGGCCCCAACCCAGGGACCCTACAAGCAGCAGCCTCACGTCGTGGCTTCAAGAAAGCTGCTAGCTTCCCTGGGTTAGTTCCCGTGCCCCTTGACTTAATGTCCGTACCCTGCTTGGACATGGGCCTTTCCTGGCCTCCTTGCCAGGGAAGGTTCTTGACCTCTGACAGCCCCACAGGTATGGTAGTGCCCAAACCAAATGTGCAGTTCAATCATCCCCTTACGCTTCCAAGCCTGGGAAAGGTCCTTTGCCCTCTTCAGGAAGGGTTTTTCCCTCCCCCAGTCTTTGTGCCTGCAGAGTCCTCTCCTGCCAGCGTTCTGATCCTTCTCCTAAACCCTCCTGGCTCTTCACAGCGTCTTGCCTGCTCAAACACTCTCTGGTAGCTTGCCTCACTCCCACAACTCCAGCCACACCCTTTCTCTGGAGGGGAGGCTTTTTAACAAATCCTGGGTGAGGCCTTGACTGGCTCCATGTGTATTAATTAATCAGGAGTAGCCCCTGCTCAACTACCAGGGGAAAAGGGATTTACTGATCCTGGGGTTGATATATCAGCCTTCTAGCACTCTCTGGTAGCCATCCGGTCTGACCCTGTCACAACATATAGTTACATATTATTTATTTATGTAAAATTAACTAGTTTATTCTACTCTCACTGCGCTCAATTCTTCAAACAATTTTTTTTCCCTAGCTTTAGCAATGGGAAACTCATGAATGATGTCATCATAATTCAAAGACTGACAATTTCATTCTCAATGCTCAAAAGGGACAAAGCACTGAGATGCTTTTGAGTCATGGTAGATCGGAGGACATTTTTTACCCTGGTTAGAAGAGAGAAGTAATGTTCTCCGCTCCGTTAGTGATCTTTAGTGACAAATACAGCTGCAATGCAGTTTCAACATTTGGGAAACATTCCATCACATTGGATGTACCAAGTTATCACTGAATCCAAATAGATTTGTTTTCATCATCTTTTCTCCCTATATCTGGGAGTGATGTGAATTCAACGAATTGAAGAAATTATTTTGTAAAATCTACTGGGAGATCTGGATACTTCTGACACAGATTTTAGATACCTACACTGACTTCAGAATTTGAAATGTTAGGTGGAAAAATTTGTCAGTACACTAAAGGTTTTGTCAATATTTTCATAAACCTCGATCCTATGTTCTAATGAACTCTTCAGTCTGTTGATGACTGTGATGAAGGTATTAACTCTGAATGTCTCCTTGTCACTGAAGGAGTGGGCAATTGCATTGTTGAATGTCTTCTGTTTTTGCAGCATTTGGCTGACTTATACTCATCTTTAGCAGTCCTTGAAGCCTCTTGAATTTCATATCCATCAAACCTATCCTGTATTTGTTGAAGAACAGTTCCAAGACTCCTCATTAGGTTTACAATAGTGGAAAGGCCAATTTGAGCACTTTGCAAGCTTAGAGTGCACCTGCTGAATGGCTAAATTATATCATTCCAGACCTCACACAAAATATCAGTTTCCAAAGTGTGCATCGCATCACTCAGGATCTTCACATCTTTTCTTGTTGCTGATTTTTGAGATTCATCATCCGTGATGCTCTCTAGTGCTTCAAGGATGTTGGGTTATCTCAGAACAACTGCATTCACAGCTTCAGCATTGGCACTCCATCATGTCCTTGAAAGTGATTTGGGCTCCGAACATCCCTTTGGTAGTGAATCTCTAAGAATTATCTAATGACGTTCTTACAATAAGCACGAACTTCCAAAAACTGGTTTTCCATTTGGGTATCAATTCCGCCACTAACTTTTTTTCAGGCATAGTAACTGCTAACTGACAATGTATGCTCTCACTCATTGCCTGATTGGTAATGTATGCAGTATTCTTCCAATCATTGAAGTCTTCGCAGAACATTCCCCACTTTTTGGTATCAGAGAACAGGTGGCAATAAAAACAGTACTTTCTTCTTAGAAGGCGACTAGACGAGCCTTTCTTGCTTGCCAATCTGTTTGTTAGGCTTCACATATTCAAACATTGATTTGATCAGATAACAATTCTGATTGGTGTACTCTCGCTTTGTCAATGAAAAGTCAGCATCTAGATTCTGGCATTTCTGTGGGCCCTTCTCAGTCCGATATGCCATGAGATCTTGAGAATTCATGTCCCACTTGGCTGGATCATTGGAGAGGGATATTTTTGTATGACTATCACTGAGAAAGTCTTCAGAGGAGTGCAGTGAGACTGCAACTAAAGAAGTCACAGGAAGCTGCTTCTTTTCATCAGGCGCAGCAGATTCAGTTGGATTGGTACTCACCTGGACTTCCTCACCACCAGCCTTAGTAGGAGAAAAAAACATTAGGAGAGAAGGAGTATCTTTCAGCACCATATCTCGTCTTTGCCGCCTTTCTTGGCCTTCTTCAATTTCTGCCATCCTCCTTTCTTTGACATGGTTTCTATTGTCCTGTGTAGGCCTACTATGTACAAAGTTCAATATTGCTTGGGCCCACAGATCTGGCCCTGATCCTATGCATAGTGTGTTCCAGAAGGCACTCAAGTACTATAGTGATTCATGCTAGTATAGAACTTTAATTTAGCGAGGTATGATATATTTTTCTCAAAGTACTTTTAATTTATTCTTATATATAAATGATTTACTGGCAAAGGCAGCATACTTCAATGTAGCAGCCTCAAAATTAAAGCTTTAACCTACGTTTATGATTGTTAGAAATGGGTTGATACCTCATTTAGTACCAGAGAGTCCAGATATTATACCTTGCACTTGTTCATTATGTATAGAAGCCAGGTTTCCTCCTAACTTTATGCAGGTGCTTCTTGCAGCATGCCAAGTCAGTCTCTCTTCTTCACTGGAGCCAAATATTTTATAACACTGTGGAAGGAAATGGATTAGAGAGACATTTTACTTTAAAGTGTCAAAGAGAGTGTAAACCATGAGATTTGACCCACTCCTACCCGCGCATACTGAGCACAAGGGGTGGGGGAATGTTTTTAATACTAGTGCTGCCAGACAAATATAAAGGGGTGCAGCCATAGGCGTGCGCAGCACATTTCATTAGGGTGTGCACCCAGGGAATTTTCATTTTCATCTTTATCAGGGGTTTCAAACTCCATTCCACCGGCTGGCCACATTTGAATTACCCAACGGCGGAATTCTCAATGCGTCCTAGTCTCCGACGCAAAATCTTGCAGCTTCTTCTTTTTCGGCGGCCGCACGCTGTGTGCGAGAAATCGCGCACCCTCCAGTCTTTTGGCAGCAGCTCTACCCTCCAGCATCAGCGCCGTGGGCCATCTCGCTGTAAAAGGTTCGCGGGCTGGATTCAGCCCACGGGCCATATGTTTGACACCCCTGCATTAGGGTGTGCCTGGGCACACTGGGCACACCCCCTACGCACGCCTATGGGTGCAGCTGATAGTGTGTGCAGTACTTCCATGTCAACAAGCCATCCAAGATGGGTGTTGGAGAAGAACTTATGATTTAGATGGTCTCTTGACAAAGGCTATTGATTTCAGTGGTATGGTAGAAGGGGTTAATTCTCCATGAGTGTCCAAGCCTGATCTAACTGGATTAATGATGTCTGGTCCAGGTTCATTAGTGAGACTGGGCAATAATTTTAGGATAAGATGAAATTTAATAATCAATGTATACAGGAGAGATGGAACTGAACAATATAATGCAGACCGGGTTCAATCCATGCCTGTTTTGGCAGCACCTCGGTGGTTGCTGTTGATCAATTAGGTGGGAGCTGTGGCCTAATGGATAGGGACTGGGATTTAGGAAACCTATGTTCTATTCCTGGCTCTGCTACCAGCCTGCTAACTGAGCATGGGCAAGTCATTTCACCTCTCTTAGTTTCCCGGCCTGTACAAAGGGGGATAATGATATTAACTTCCTTTGTAAAGCGCTTTGAGATTGACTGAAGAAAACTGCTATATAAGAATTAGGTATTTATTATTATGTAAAATACGGTTTTCTTGTATGTGTATTTAACCTTTAAAGGTCTAGGAATGTGCAGTCTGCTGGAAGCAGCTGCTATTCTGGCTATGTCTACACTCATGGCGATGTGTAGAAAGCAGATTCTGCATGCCCCCCAGCATGGGTATAAATAGCAGTGTAGACAATGAGGCACTGCTTACATGAGTAAAGACACACCAGAACCTTATGGCATATACCCTACACAGCTCTCTACTCACCAAAGCAGTGCCCCCCACATCTACACTGTGAGTTTTTGGGGTGTTTTTTTTTTAAGCAGTGTAGTGTCCCTCTGCCTCCCTGCCACAGAGAAAGACTCCAACAGCAGTCAAAGGCTTTACCAGGGATGAGACAATGGGGAAAGGCTCCAGCAGCTCCTTGCTGCCGGAGTCTTTCCCTCCTGCCTCCATCTTGTCAAAGCCTTTCCCAGATGCCTCCCCACTGCCAGACTCTTTCGCTGCCACATGGAGCTACATACTGCAATGTGGATGTAGCCTGCTTTTCACTGTGGTATGTAGCTACACGTACCCTACACGTGCCACTGCCACAAGTGTAAACAAGGACTTTGCATTCAGTTCAAAGGAAACAGCTACTGTGTTTTTTCAGGGAACACATTATCTTCTTCATCCTTTTTCTGAATTTTAGCCAAATTCAAGTCACTTTGATTGAATATTTATGAATTCTGTTTGTTGCTTGAAAACATTTTGGTCTAAGGACTGCATGGAGTGGCAGAAGAACAGAAGAATGGTTTAAGAGAAATAAGCAGAGGATTTTCCATTTGAGTATCTCTAGTGGGTTTGCTTTAGGGATGAGAAAGTGGTCTGCTCTGGAGCAAACTTTGTGTACGGAACCTTTGGCATGTCTGCCTTCCCCAATCTCTGTCACCTCTCGCCCTCTCATTAGCATGTTAGAGCCTTTAGGGCAAAAATTTCAGCTGGTGTAAACCAGCATATCTGCTTTGAAGTGTATCAATTTACACCTGTTGAGGCTCGGACCCTTTGGGTAATCAATCTTTTGTAAAGTTTGGTGACCCATTAAATCTCCCCATTCAGTTGGTGTCAAGGATAGTTTGGGCAGTGACCCAGTTAGACGTAAAATGAGAAGACAGTTTTTCATTAAGTGCATATATATTTAACAGGAAGAGCTGACTCTTTTCATGTAATGCTGATATAAAAATTATCTCCCTGATTTGGCTGAGTGATGACTGACTGGAGACGTATATTTTTGTTAATGAAACTGGCTACTTCCGTCTTTTCCTGACCTTACATAAAGGGACTAGTTCCTTATTTCCATGTACTTGTGGTCATGTATATTTCCACTTAGCACAGCAAGAGAACAATGTAGTATTTTCCCCAAAAGATTTTAATATTTGTTTTCCTTTTGACTGAGTTATTCAGTTTGCTCATATTTAAGATGACAATGTGAAAATGTCCTGCTATTATTTAAAGTGGGACCTAATGCATTTTTTTTCCAGTTCACTCTCATTCAGAAAATTGTTTACACTTTCTGCTCACTAGAACAGCTGGTATTTTCATTTATTAAAGTTGTCTAAAACAAACACAAATTGCAGAAAAAGGATGGATAACTGTGTTTTAGAGCCTACTAACAGATACAAAAGTCAGTCCTCTGTTAAAGGTTCTCAAAACTCCCAAATTAATTTGTTAGCGATTTAAATATGAGAATGACATCACCAAAATGGCCCAGCCAGCCAGTCAGAATGCAGCTTTCATTAATACGTGTCGAAGCTGTACAGAATGATTTATAAGAAAAAATAATAATTCATTTGCTCTATATTTTAATTTCCCTCACCAATACTGTAGATGTTGGTTACTGTACCTTATTATTAAACAAAAACCAGGTTTCAGGACATCCTCCCAGAGGAGAAGGTGCTGTTGGAGCAAATCCTGAGTGAGTGGAACGGTTGTGCCTTTCACAGATAAAGGCATTTTGAATACCACAGTTTATGTCATTCCAAAAGCCTGGAAATAAGTTAAATACAGAAAATCACTTTCTGAGACTGACATTTGCAGTATCACCCTCAGAATGGTGAGCCTCTGACATTGTCAGTTAAACCCCTGCCCACAACAGAACTCATTCCTTAACGTTTGTCCTCTTCCCACCCCCACTCCCACAAGGAGAGTGGCCTAAGAAGCTCCTCCTTTCAACACATTTTTCATGAAAATCTATTATTGTGTGTTATATACCTGTTTATTTCTTAACCTTAGATTTGAACACACACATGCACACACAGAGGAATGAGGCAAAATTTTCATATACATTTTGCGCCATATTAACATAAAAATCCATTCAAAAATATTGTCATGTTACTCACCAAAATCTTTGTTCATGACCACACAGTTTTCATCATTATTGGCAAAACTGGGTTCGTTTGGGGCCCAGGCTACATAGTTCACTGGGGTTCCATCCAGCCAGCTAATAGAAACAATATGACAATAGCTACTGAGTATGTAGCCTCATAATTGTTTTAGCATTACAGGAATCATTTGGCAAAAAGTTTAAGCGAAATACCATTCATAAAAGTGGGAGTTACATGGTGAAAGTCCCGTGCATTAATCAGCGGATATAGTCTTTATTCATTATTATTATTCCTAATGTAATTTTTGTATTGTGGTAGCACCTTCAGGCCACAATCTTATTGTTGTTCCATTTTACTAGACTCTGTACAAAAATATAGTAAAAGACAGGCCCTTCCCCAAAACCTGAGAAAGGCTGAAACCTCAAGGTCTCACCAGCGTGCCAGCCATCTCTTTGTTCCTTCAATATTTAATGCTGGGTGGGAACATGTCACTGTAAGTTTGATCTTCATGTGCTTTCTTTCTATTTGACGTGACTAGGGTGACCAACTAACAGTCCAATTTCAGGACAAGCACGATCTCAATTGCAGGATATCATGGGACATGGCAAAATTAAAATAAATAAATCCTTTTAATGTAACCAAGAGCACTAATTTCATTCTGTAACAAAATAGCCTGTTTCAGGAAGTCGTAGACAGTTAAAACAACATATTTAACTAAATTCTGAATTCAATAATTAGCTGCAAGCTATCGATAAACAACCCTGCCCTGCGGCTGGCCCCCACCCCTTCTTCCCGAGGCCCCTTCCCACCTGGCCTTGCTCCTTCCATGCCCCCCCGCACTTGCCCGCCAGCCAGCCCCAAGCCCCCCGTCCTCAATTTCTCCCTGAGCCCAACGCGGAGTGGAGCGGCCCACTCCCGATTCCTAGTCCCGTGTGGAGCACAGCAGCCCGGCCGGGCAGCCTTCCCCCTCGCCCCTCCTCTCCGCCCGACTCCTTATTTTGTGGGACATTGTGTAGTCATTTCAGGAAGCAGACAAAGAATCCAGCTGCAGGATGATTGGTCACCCTGTGCTGGTGTGGAAGAATGAACTTATTTCTAACACCTCATTTGACTGCCCCATCTCTTTGTGCTCCAATGAGGGAGCTGACACTGGCAGCGCCTCTTTTCCCTTCCCTTCCAGAAAGCCCTTTCCAAGCATGTTTCTAAAACAGTCATTCTCAAACTGTGGCCCACTGGTCATCCTGAGAAAGCCATGCTGCAGACTGTCCTTGTTTCCTGCTGAACTGATGGGAGAGGCTGATGAAATGGAAAGCACATGTAGACAGCATGAGTGTCCTTTTTGGAAAAAAGGAAATCACACTTCTCATACTGAGGACGTCCATAGCAAGGGGTACAAACCACAAGAATAAGAATCTGCAGAGCTTGGCATCTTTTGGAGGAAAAACTTTACAAAACACAAAATAAAACAAATCAATAAACCGACGAACTTTAACACACTGACATCACTCACTCACATTCCCCCCAAAATTCAGAAATTGAAAAAGAAAAGGTTTTGTTCTTAAAACACTGGAAAACTGCATTTCCACACAGACTTTTCTGCTGAAACTAAGTCTAGAATAAATTTTTGCAACAGAATTAGCAAACCTGGAAATGGAATATGTAATAAACTCAAATCTAGCAGTGCTAAAGAGCGCTCATTCATTACTCAGTACAAGCTTTAACATTTCTTCTTAACTTACCTAAATTTTTGATCAAAGCTGACAGTTAGGCCAATGTAATAGGAATTCATTCTGTTTTTAGTGTAAATCTAAAACAAGAAGAGATGACACTGATTAAAAACTTTATTTTTTATACTTAGCAGAAAAATAGAAGGGACTCAGCCACCTCTGTGGTGCTGTTTGTCACACTGGCTGGATTGGGGGGGGGGGGGGGGAAGCATTTAGTATATTGTTTGACATCAGTATTTAAAAAGCATAATAATTAATTTAATATATGCAATGTCAGGTACTGATAGAAAGGCTATAATGTGCTAAGTAAGCTGATGATGTTTATGTTCATGTGTTATATGTGTAATGGAAGTTATGGATATGTTTGATATATCTGTATTTCAACTTGTGCTGCCTGAGACACACCCCAGACAGGATGGCTGCAGAACAATAATGGCGCACTGTTTAATGGCCCACGGGGAGAAGCCAGGGATATACCTAATGAGTCACCAGGACTTGCTCATGTGACTCTGGACTCCATTTTGGTTCTTGTAAAATTCCACAAGCAGCATGGCGAGGGCCAGAGGATATATAAGGTAAAGGCCTAGGAATCCATTCTGTTCTTCAGTCAGGATTCAGCTTCAGCTACCAACCTACCTCTGGATCAGCTGATCTACAACTGAACTGAAGCTGTGAAACAAAGGATTGAGACTCATCCAAGTACTGGATGTATACCAGAGGGACTATACAAGCCTGCAAACTCCACAATTCTTCTAGAAACCTGATGTATATGGACTTTCAAATCATTTGTATGCATCTGATTCCTTTAATCCTTTAACATTTCTCTTATTGTTTGTTCCTTTCTGTTATAATAAACCTTTAGTTTTAGTTACTAAAGGGTTGGCTGGCAGTGTGGTATTTTGGGTAAGATCCAAACATATATTGATCTGGTACTGTGTCCTTTGGAATCAGAGGGACCCTTTTTAGTAAAGAGCATAGAGTTTAAATAACTGGTCTCTTTACTGGACCTAGTGGCTGACTGGGAGCCAGAGACTGAAATGCAGTAGAGGGGGCTGTGTGTATTCATATACAGGCTTCTTGATAACCGGTTTGGGGGAATCAGAAGCACAGTTTGTGGTGGGTTGGGAAGTCTGGCTTCGGCACCATCCACCAGTGCTAGGAGAATCTGCTCTCCTTTTGCAGCTTGCCCTGACCTTGGCATTTTCAGGTGGCTACCCTGGGTATGGAACACTGTTTTCCCCTTCTTTGGATCCCATGGGTGCAGAGCATGATCAGGTCCATGCTACGGGTAGAAAGCTAGACAGGAACAGTCAGGGAGGGAGGAATGGGATGACAGAACAGGGATGCACATCATCTTCTCCCTGCCCTTGAGCTCCGCAGAGTACAGACAGAAAAGATAATACAGCCTGGGGCAGCATCTCTCTTCTCAACATTCACATGCCTTTTCTCTACCCACCAAAAGTAAATAAAATCCTAAAATAAGATTGCAGGCCAGGGCTTTTATCTGGATGGTTGCCTTTATGTCCTCAGCTGCTTTGCTGCATCTTATGCCTGAAGCATTCTCATCAATATCAAATGGTGTTTCATTAGAGCCATTAAGGCCTAATTCCATATGCCTGACTCAGTCCAAAGTCTTATTATATTTGGAACTTTTGAACCTATCAAGTGGAACAGCAGCACAGTTTGGAAATCATTATTTTGCACTGTAATTTGGTTGTTAAGACGCTAATTTATGTCGTAGGTACAAATGTAAATGTAATGCATTAACTATGCTGATCTAATGTACAATTAACGTCTTAAGGGGTGCAGGGCAGGTACGAAGGGACTCACTGCACTCTCTCCAAAGTTTCAGAAGCAGAGTATGGGGCGTCTCTGATCACTATGTTGAACATATTTTTGAATCAATATGTTTGGATCTTACATATCTCCATAGAAACTTCCGTTCACTTTCACTGTCAATGACAGCAAGATCTGCAAACTTCTTCTTGCAAATATCCCAAGCTTTCTCCAGATGGACATTTTCTGTACTGAAGTAGTACTGCTTGTCTTCATAGATAACCCATCCATCGTCAGTGACTTTATAGTCTGAAAGATAAATAAAGAAGTTACATATGCTGCATTTGTATCTGTACTGTACACATTTTCATCATACAGTTAGATTTTTCTGGGAAGAGGGAATGAAACCTACCAAACTTGGTACTTGGTTCAGGTTTTAATGCTGTGCCTGAAAAACAAAATATCAGCATGAACTATATCTCATTCAAGAAAATTTATTTTGTGCAGTATCTTATGCCAATGACTTGCAGAAAAAAAGGAACTAACTATTATCTTATGAACTGTACTGATTTTTGACATGTACTTCACAAGACTAACATAAAATATATTTATCATTTAGAATAATATCATTGAACAGTTACATGTGAAGAAAACACAAGTCCCCATAAAGTACTGGATTTGCAATAAGTACGCACTTTGTAAGCTACCTTTAAATGTGCTTCAGAATATATTTCCTTAGGTGAAATCCATGGGTTCAGACATCATGTTCCTACTTAGACTGTAATTAATTATTTCATTAACATTCTTTGATATAGTAGGGGTCAGAGCAAGCCACTGCAGGCACTGGTCAGCACTGATGTTGCCATGATCCTGATTTTTCATAAATATTATAAATAAATCTCTGTCTCCTCACTGATTCATGCTATCTTGATGGTTTGGTTCTTGTTAGAAAAGTGGTTTTTTAAGAGGAGCTTCAAGGGACAGAGGTGGGCACCTTGCAAAGGAGTTCAGGGAAGTCAAGCCAAGCGGAGAGGACAGGGTGGGAGAAGTCATGGAGGTGATTGTTTGAGAAAGTAACAAGGAGGCAGACAAGGTGGGACTATTGGCAGAGTGGGCTGGAGGTGATACAAAACCTGACATAGGAGAACAGGTTGTAAGGGCTAGACTGATGTAGAGCCCCACAGCCTGACTCTAGCAGAAATTCTAACAGTTAGAACTTTAACTCCCTGGTTAGAAGGTGGACAAGGAGGAGGGAACCATCCTGTCCCTTGTCACAGGTCCAGGTATGACCCCTTGCTAATACTTCCACTTTCTTTAGTATGCCTTGTGGGGATTTTGCGAAAGGCCCATTGTTTCTGCTGTTATCTTTCCTCCTTCCTTCTCTGACTTTGGCTGAGGGGAAGATATTATGAAATAGTATGAATGAGGAACAGAGGTTCTTTAGACTATTGCTTCTAGGATATTGTTTGGGTTCTAATGGTCAAATAACCTTAATTTTGCCCTGTAGCGATAACAACAAGGAAATAATCCTATTTTTATTGTATGTCATCAGGTGTGCCCTGATATAGATAAAAGTGATTTATAAAGATTTTAAGGTTTTTTTCATATTTTTCCCCATATGGTGACATTACAGGACAGAGTTAAGGTTGTTTAGATGCCTTAACTGTACATTTTCTAACCTTAACACATTTGGTTTTCTTGTAAGCATAACCTCTGAATTTCCTGAGTTTGCAATGCTTGATTTGAACACAATTACAATATCCCTGAAATCTAGTTTCCCTAAATTACTCTAAAGTTCTCCTAGCCTTAGCTCCCTCTTAACCTAGTTTTTTTATCTTATTTTTTAAAAATTACTCAGAATCTCATACATGAACAGTAACTATTGAACCCAAAGAGGCTGTTTTCATGTGATATTTCTACTGAGTTGCAGATATGTAGTAGCAATCTAAAATAATTTTTTCTGTGTTTTAACTTTTAAAGGTGATTTGCTGGTGCAAAGCAGCCAGAGCCACTGATTAATTGAGATGAGTTTAGAGGTGCTTCACATTGCTAGAGCAGTGCAAAAAAGCCAAAGCATACGGGTAGATCTGGCTCCCAATTTACAAATTACAGTGGTTTAGACTAGAGGGTTGTGTTACTAAGAAGGAAAACCCAGTCCTTTAGTCCCAACATCTCTGCAATTATGGGCTCTCCCTATATTTATGTTTCAGTTCCCCTGGCCGTGCTGCAATAGAAATAACAATGGTGATTTAAAAAATACAATATTTATATGCTGGTTTATACACTTTTACAATTCCTTCCTTAAGGAATAGTATGTTAAGACATTGCTTGAGCAACATTATATCTTACAAAAGACAGTCCCTTGGTCACACCAAAGCCAAACAAAAGTGTAAAACATTACAAAATCCAGGAATTGATAACAGAACTGCTATCCTCTCTCTGCAGTGATCGGAAAGTGATAGAACAATAATACTTATTCAGAACAACGTTTACTTATTTTCATTTTATTTCTGATAGGTTATCCATGATGAAGATGAACTGATCAGAGCTTTCCAGTTTCTCAAATCCTCCTCACCAACCTTATGGAGCACTGAAAACACACACCATACAAAATGTAGCATTTAAAGTGCTAAAAAGGGGCTGCACAGGATGGGCATGCTTAGCTGGTGCACAGAAGCCAATATTCTGATGACTTTGAACTCATCGTTGTCATGAGTAATTTACTAGAAGGATAGCGTTGATTCGCCAAATGACAAATGGTTTTTAAAGTGAAAGTCCAATACGTCTCCTGGTGTTCCGGAATAGTCTTTCTATCAGGATGGATCTCAAGGGTTCAGCGGTTTCATTGCATGTTGGGCAGCTGCTGCTCCCTCCCTCACCTCACCCTCAGACAGTTTCTTGTGTTCCCAACTTTCCTTTTATTTTAGGGATGTAGGTAGTAGGTGCTTTTAAACCTGCCTCCCAGTTATCTCTGTATCCTGGATGATATTTCCCGCTTTTCCCCTTTCAGACAGGTTCTGGTGCCCATGCCCTCTGCTTATGCATTCAAATACTCAGCTGGGAGGAGGGGGGCAGAAAGTCTACCCACAACCAGGGTCAAAATGAGCTAAATGTTTATTTTATTTAGTATTTGTTTCAATATTGGTAATTTATTCCTATAACCCAGCCCCTCGTGGTGCCACTCACTTTTGGGTTGTGCTAGAGCAGGTGACCTTGAGGGAGGAGCCTGTGAGCCACTTAACAAAGTGGGATTTGGGGTATATTGTGTTACCACAATGACCTTTTCTACTGCTGAAAGGGGGCAATGTTGGTGTAAGCTAAATCAACCTTTTTATTTTTTCCTCCTTGTCAGAGCACCCTTATTATATTCTCAGACAATATAAAACAGAGAGCTACTTTTGCTCAAGGAAACTGAAGCTCCTTTGTACTTGCCTTTGGACAAAACAGATCCATGTAAAGGAGGAGATAAGAAAGAATGATACTCCTGTTAAAGAGATAGGCATCCTTGCACTGCAAACCTTTTCAATATATGGGGAGAGTGAAGTAAAGCCACAGATAAAATGACAGGGACCCTTTTTGACCTTCTGTATCTCTGAATTTAATTGAGAGATCAGAATTCATGTCCTTACTTTTTAACTATTGTGTTTCCTTCCTGTGTTTTCAAACAAAGAGTGATTTTTCCATATCACACCTATTTTTAATTTTAAGTAGTCCAACAAACCGACTGTACTTTGTTTATATTGCTGTAATTAAATACAGCAGTAGTCCTACCTTTTTTTATTTCACAAATCCAATTAAGTAAATGTTCACAATAGAGGTCATTCCACTGCATTTTTTGATTTCCCTCAAACATTCCACAATGTTCAATTCCTTTGTCATTATTGGGTTCTTCTTCATTCCAGTTTTCATAAATCACCTATGGTGGAAACACAGCCTTATTACTAGTTACTTCTATATGAGGGAGAATAGCTGTGAACTGCACTGTCAAACAGCCTCAGGGATTGATCTTCCCTAGTGTTTCATTTCTGAGGTCAGTAGGAGCTAGTGTGTTGTGGAATAAATCAACACAGTCCTTGTACAGAGGGACACTCATATGGGTGAAAAGGGCAACACTGAGGGCTGAAGAAGTTGTACCTACCCCTCTTCATCAAGTGGTGGTTGCTATGACTCAGGGCTGCAAGGATGGGATTGTAACATGGTGTAAAATAGGAGGAAGTGTAGTACATACCTATAAAAGCACTCTATTTCCCCTATGTCAGAGTCCTTTATCATCTCCAGGATAAGGTCAGGGCCTATTCTCACTTCCATGAGGTGGCAGACTAGTTTTAATGGTCTAGGCTCAGACATGAATAGGCCCTATTGGGAAGCAGATTGCTCTGAGGAGAAATGCTGACCTAGTGGGACATTATAACTATCTTTGATCACAGGTATCAACCTATTAACTGTCAAGACTCCCTTCCCCACATTTTCTTTCAAGATTGATATCCAGGCCCACACAATATGAAGCAGCAGGAAAGGCCACTAGGACACAGGTGGTGTAGGACATTTTCCAATTCCAATGTATTGTGGGATTCAGATTTCATGTACTCCTGTTTTTATGGTTGTGTGGCTATGGTGAAAGATATGAAGTGATTCTTTTCCTCCATCACAACCTCTGTGAATCACTGCACTTATTTGATGCAGTTGCAGAGGAAGTGCTGCTATGGAACTAGGTATGAAAGTTTAGGTGGGAATGGGAAGGGAGTAAGAAAAGGCTCAGAAAAGATTATAAAAAAGATATTATAAGAGCCAGAAATACAATTATTGACCAGCAACTAATATACTTACTGGAGTACCATCAATCCAGGTATATCCTTCATCAGGGTTCAAGTAAACCAAACCCATCCAGAAACGCTGGAAGAGAAATCCTTTGTCCCTAAAATATATTACATAATATAGATATGTGATTGTATACAATAGGACAATGATATAAGCACTTAATAGAAAAGATATTTTAGAACTTTTAGCAGTTCTAAAATTTTGAAATTTTTATAAAGTTATCTCATAAAAGGAACAAAGGAATGCAAAGGAAGAAAATATGTTTTTATTCATTTGTGTTTCTTCATGATGTATGTTGAGCTATTCCTCTCAGAAAAGTGTATTCTTCTTCTTTTCTATCATAGACATATTGGCCCATATTCACTCTGTTTGTGCTATTTCAATAGGAAAAAAAAACCAGTCCCATCTCTCCAGAGGACATAGAACCAGTTCCACCCCTAAATATGTCACAGTTCCCATGTAAGGGGTTTGATCAAGGCATGCTGGTTTCTTCCACTTCTGAGCTCATAAACAATTCTTTGTGAACCATTACCAACTAGCAGAGTTTAGAACAGCTGCTAGCAACCACTACAGAAATGTCCAAATGACAGGGTGCCATAATCAGCTTCTGATGGCGATTCAAGTGAATCTTGAATACAGCAGATCATCAGGCCCATTAGGAATATCACTATTTGTCATCCTTATGTTTGATGAAGAACAACTTGAAGGACCAGAGAAGTTCAAGAGAGCTATCTCAGCCCTCTATCAAAGTGCATAGGGGTGTTGACTTTTCTCAGAGATTTTTTCTGTCAGCTGTAAGTCAGGAGTTTCGGTTAAGAGATTTCAACAAAAATTAAACTCAAAATAAAGAGTTGCAAAACAATTTAACTAACTAAAAATCTTTTCCTCAATTGCTCAGGTTTCACTTT
Source organism: Emydura macquarii macquarii (assembly GCF_026122565.2). Lineage (NCBI taxonomy): Eukaryota > Metazoa > Chordata > Testudines > Chelidae > Emydura > Emydura macquarii. Next base: position 38,044,858 of record NW_027132559.1, on the reverse strand, counting down.
CATGGTACTCATTATTATTTCTAATGCAGCACATACAATTCCAGACTGAGATCAGGGCCTCCTTGTGCTCGGTATTATATAAACCCAAAGCAGGAAGTAGTTCCTGACCCAAAGAGGTTATAATCACACTAAACCATAGATTCTTCCAGGAAAAAAGGGTAGACAAGGTCTGAATTTCTAATCTATGTATTGATAGATAGATGACCAAGCAAAACAAAAATAAAAAAGCAAATTAAAAAACAAATACATCAGACATGTATTATATTACATTATAGTATAAAACTAAAAAGGACAAAGTGGCCAAAAAAATCTCTTTTCCACTTGTAAATCAACCTTAAACTGGAGAAATAAGTTTATAGTACACCATTGCTTGTCAATTTAAATAACAAGAGAAAACAAACAAAACCACCATCTTTTAATATGCCAATGAGATCACTTGATATGAAGTCACTGGGAGACACCAGATGTTGGTATAATTTGAATAGAGTTACTTTCCAGAGAACATTCACACTTAAGTGACCTGATTTTTGAAAGAAGTTTCACCCTGACCTCAATTTTTGTGGGCACAATTTGGCACCTGCACATGCTAGCAATTAGCGGTCTAACTACCTGATTTGTGGGAGCAATCAAGCAGCTAGATGCCCAATTTTAGTGTTCACATCTCCAAAATAAAACAAAACAAAACAAAACAAAACAAAACAAAACAAAGCCCACTAACAAGAATCAACAACAGCTTTTCATAGTCAGGAAATAAATCTCTTCCAATTGTTTGTACATTTGATATATTATCATTCGTGAATTCTGTTCTACTTTTAGAAATCTCCAACCCATACACAGACATTTGCATATCAAGTTTCTGAACTCTGAGACACCTGTTACACCTCAATAACTGGTGTTTATTTTAAATACAGCAATTTAAAAATAAGTTGGGTGAAAGATGTAATGAACAGATTTTTATTTTAAATTAACCATTTCAGATAGGATACAAGAGTGCTTTTTGGTTATTCTTCTTCTACATGCCATTAAAGTGAAAGAAGAAATATTTTGCAGATACTCACAGTGCCATCTGCCATATTAGATGCTGCACTTCTTTACTGTTGATAGTGATCAAGTGTCCTCCTATTTCTCTACAAAAATCTTCAGCTTCAAACCATGATTTCTTTTGGTTTCCTTCTCTCAGAAAAATCTAATGAGGATATATTTCACAATAAGCTACTATATGTAATAAAATCAAGCAATACCCTGGGCAGCTACTTTCTCAGTAGTGGGATTTCATACAATCCGACTAACCAAATCAAAAGGATATCTAGAAGGAAAATAACAACGGGAACATGGATTACAGAATGCCTAATTCTTAGCACCCATTGTTTCACTTTGGGTTGTTTGAGCAAAAGCTGTCACAATCAGAGAGGGAAAAAGCTAGTCTGTATAACTTAATAGGAGCTCTGACCACTGAAAGGGGTGAAGAAAAATAGAGTGGTTATGTCTAAATATCCCAGGGGGATGAGAATCGGGAGATTACTGAGAAATGAATAGAGCAAAAACCTAAGGGATGGGAGAAAGGGGAGATGTGGAAATACGGTTCAGTCCTGCAAGGTGCTAAGCATTCTGATCCTGGCTCAGCAAAGAAATGAAGCATGTGCTTAACTTTAAGCATCACAGTACTTCAACATTCTTGACATTAAGCACATGCTTTCCTGGATTGGGGGCCCAGGATGCTCAACATTTTGCAGGACTGAGTCCATAATTAAGGTTAAGTCTTAGGGGAAGAGGTCTGAGCAGGAGGAAAATATTTGATCTGATCAGCAAGGTAATAATTTGAATGTGACACAATGTAAGAAAATTACATAGTCCTTGAAGAGAAGAGATTAATTTCAGCTTTTTTTACTCTGTATGCTTGCACAGGTTTGGAATGGTGCCAGGTTCCTATGCCTACTCATGTAAAACATTATTTTATGGAGACAATGTTGCCAACCCTCATGATTTTATCATGAGTCCCACAGAATTTGTTTAGTTGAAAATCTCAGTTTTCATTTAAAAAGAGAAAAGTATTTTTCAAGCCCTCATGGTTGAGAAGAAATTCTTGTAAACAAGAACCCAATCTAAAAAGAACCCAACATTAAAAACATTCATGAAGTTTAAGCTAATATCATGACTTCTTGGAATCCTGATTCATAATTTTTGAACACTTGGGGTTGACAATAGTGTTGCTAAAAGGAATCTCTATAAAGTGCACATTCAGCTACACAAAGCAGGTTATGGAACAACTGAGAGCAGAATTTAGCTCTCAGTGCATGGGATGGACGATGTGTAATGAATGAGGCAGGAAAGATTAATACTTACTTTAAAGCATGAGCTAATATAATTGCTTGAATGCCAGCCTTCAGGGCATGAGGGGGCAGGAGCTGGTAATGGAATTGGAGGATGTGTCACACCCTCAGCCCACTGTTTGCAGAGAAATTTTGCTGTCGTCTCACAACCAAGAACATCCCATAATCCAGCCGCAATTCCTGTTTCCATGGCAACACAGCCTGACTTTCGTTCTTCATGATACATAAAGGAAATTTTAAAAACCTAATTGACAATTACATATTTCTCTGAACTTGGGACTCTGCTCTAAATTTTTGTTTCCATTCCAATTTGTTTTTTAAATAAACTAAAGGATGGAGATTCTAATGCAGATGTAAAGTCACTTGGGCCCAGATCTTTAAAGGTATATAGGCATTGCTGTGCTCAGTGCTGCAATGCTTAACTGATCTAGAAGGCGAAGTCTCACTGTCAAAAGGGATTTAGGCACATAGGAGCTTAAATTCCATCGATCATGCATGGGATTTTGGATCCAAAGTGCCTAAATCCCTTTTGAAAGTAAAATTTAGGCTTCTAAGTGGTTAGGCATTGCAACACTGAGTGCAACGATGCCTATATACTTTTAAAAATCTGGGTCTTGGTGACATGTGCCATAGGAATACACAGAACAGTAGCATAGGTATGTTAACAAATCCCACGAGCCCATCTCTGCCAAATGGTGAGAAAACTCACAAAATGTGAACACTGATAGTCACACTTTTTCCCTCCCCAATGTGACCATTTTAGTCTAATAATCTACATATTTGCAGTTACTTCATTTATCACCTAAGCACCCTATAGGTCTAATTGTTTGGCCACTTATGTCCAGCACTAGTTTTCTCCAGTGTGATGAACTACGTCAATCATTAATGATGTGATAAAATTCTGAAAACATTGAGGATCCCTCCTTAGCATTGTCTTGAGACCTTCAAAGCACCTGCCTGCTCAACTACACTGGATGGGGAGTAGCAGCCCACTAATCTTTATGTGGCTAGCCTGCTCCTTACTCCTTCTCTTACTCCCCTTCAGGGATACACTAGAGGATCCATGGTTGAGACCTGTCCAATTTACCAGGGGACCGAGAGTGGAAATTCATGGGAATTTCAACATTCAATCTTAACCCATACTAAAACCACAGACAGCACATATCACACAGCACTGCAGTGCATACCAGGCATTGCTGAATTCCAGTGAGTGTACTGAACTGCCTCACCATTGGTCCATTTGAAAGTCCCTTGTTCCTCTACATCTGAAAGACCGATCCAGAAATATTTTTCAGGCCTTACCCCGACCAGACTAATCAGATAGGTTTCTTCATTTCTGTGAAGGAAAATAATGTTTCAAAACAATGTTAAACTAAGATTTAATCCTGGCTTTTCATTTTAATGAGATCATTCAGAACGGAAAACTTGATAAAAGAGTTAAAAGTTGATAAAAGGGTTTGTTTAAGTATATTAATTTATACTTTAAACAAAATCTGTTGCTGACACCAGTAAGGAAGCCTGATAATTATGGCATATTAATATTTTGGAATGATTCCTTCTCCTCATGTCCAATATAAGACATTATACATTTGTCTGAGAGTTAGAAGGGAGAAGGCAGAGGCAGAGCCTACTATGGTCTTGGTGGAGCTGCTATCTATTAGCTCCTTAGGTGTTGCATTTTGTTTTGTTGTTTAAATTTTGGAGCTACCATCTGCCCAGGAAATAGAGGGCCATGTGCTAAAAGAGACCCCACAAACGTTTATTCTCTGATTTTTAATAAAGGAACTGTTATTAAAAAAAGCCTTTTCCCCTAAAAATTGTGCTCAAATGTTTAATCTCAAAGAGATATAAACTAATTAAACTATTAGTTAAAAGAAAGATTTAAAATTATTACAATCTGTCAATTATGAATTAAATTTAAAATAAATAAAAATGATAAACCATTAAAAGCCATTAGAATCCATCAATTATTAATTAAACATTAAAATTGTCAATTATGACACAATGTACAACAACTCACAAGGTGTTCCACATTGTGGTAATTTGTCACAAATTCTGATGGCTCGTGTCACACACCGGCAGATTTGAAGACTGAGAGATGTAAGAACTACAGTTCCCTCACAAGCCAAATCTGGTCTAAGAAGAACAGTTTAGATATGCTTAGATCAAGCAATGAGAAGAGATAAAGGAAAAAGAACCTGGAAACAAGCAGGAAATGTTATTTGAAAATCCTGGATAAGAGTACAGGAAGGATTTCTGAAATGACAGAGCAGCCAAGAAAGTGTGGAGATGCCCAGAAGCAGATGCATGCATGAAAGCAATATGAAAGAACGGTTAGGTCAAATGGTAGAACCAAATTCAAACCACCGTATTCATCTCAATAAACCAAATCAAAATATAAACTTGCATGTTAAAATCCAAACCCAGATGTGTGTCTCCATTGCAAGTGGGGTCATAATAGATCTATAGGATATTGTTAATATCAGTAACAGAAGCAGACACAGAACATCAGAAATCAGAATGATTTCCTGGGAGGAAAAAGAAGCAAATAAATAAATAAATAAATAAATAAAATAACCTGTCTCCTCAAAATAATAATAATAAATAATAATAATAATAATTATAGCCTTCCTGTAACTAGGAAATGAAGTAGAGTAGAAGACTTCATTTAGCCCATGAGGGAACATCTCTTCAAATCTAATTTTACCTGGGAAGCACTCAGATACAGTTCTACCATCACAGAGCCTATAGAAAACCCCCAGGTACATATGTATTCATTTTTTCTGTGTAGATCATTTGTATTTGGCTCAGCGCTGTAAGATTTTGAAAAGTTCTAGTGTATTTTAAAAATTAGAAACTTCAAAGCTTTTTTCCATCATTAGCACAAATTTAAAAGGAGAACAAAAAATACTGTTCATACCTGTCTTCCACAGTAGCTAGATAACCATTGCTCTTTTCACATGTCTTATTTGCTTCTGAGAATGTTACAAATGTGGGTCCAACCAAATAACAGTGAAAACCATGTCTTTTCCAGCCCTGTGACAAACATCAGGCAAACACATGAGTTCTTGACAGACTAACCTATTGATTTTGCTCTGCCCTTTAACATATACATACGTATCAATGTGCAATCGATTGGTGAAGCTCATTTGAGAAAAAAGAAGAGACTGTGATGACCACACATAGGCAGGGCTGTTATTTAACAAAAGCTCAGTATTGTTGTTACTCAGGAGATGATGATGGGAGGTCTGCCAGGGGCTGCTCGCACTTGACCCATCTTTTCCTCCTCCCCTCTTATGTTTGTATAATTTTCCTGGAGAGGAAGGTTATCTTTCCTGCTCAGGATGACCTGACAATGATTTGCAGGCTTGGTTACACAAGCTCTAGAGGAACAAGGACATTGACTTTGCTCTGTTTAGATGGAAATTACATCTATGTAATTCAAGAATTGTGGGCTCTAAAACCTGGAAACACAAAAATGATTTAACATTTCAGATTATTCACATATAACCAGAGCTACCAATATCTGACTGCACTGGGTCTTCAAAATTCAAAGAAGGAGCCCTTGTGATCCATGCGGGGCTTGTTCCTCCTGAATCTATGATAGAGGTTTATCCAAAAGCAGCACAGATTAAACAAGTGACTTTTTTAGCAGGTGAGACTTGCTAAGATTGCTGATTAGGAACCATAGCTTGCTGGTGGGATTCAAAGTCCAGATAGGCAGCCCACAAGTAAGGAATCTGAACCAGATAGCTGGAAACTGCTTTGAACTGATTTCTTTTTATTAGTTGCTGATGCTAAAGACTATGAAGAGAGAGAAAATCAGAGATTTGAGACAGTGAGGCCTGTGCTAGGTGCTATGTTTGTTATTTGGTTTGGTTAAGAGTGTAAAATAAACATAGAAAGTTGTGAAGACTTTTTTTTTAAACCAAAAGGGTCTATGTATATTTATTACTGAAAGAGAAACTGGACTCCATTACAAAGAAGAGGATATAGAAGAAATGGAAGCATTCATATAAATGAAAAATGAATTCAGACTAGATTTGCCAGAGTATTTTCAGAGTGATAATAAAAATTGTACATACATCATCAACTTGCTAAGGGAAAAAAAACACCAGGCTCTTTCAAAAGTAGTTACTAAATAGAGGGAAGAGGTCATCATGAAAGACAAAGTACTTTAAAGAGCATGAAACCCAAAAGGCCAAATTACCTTTATAGATCCCCATACAATCACTTTCACACTTACTCTCTGGCAACCTGGATCAATGATCTCCATTTCCCTGGGAGCTTCTGGTAAAGGTGTCCTTTTGCAGATGTAACCAAGTTTCTTTTCACAAACATTAGCCGCCCAGTATCCATCCTGAACGTGATGGGGGGAGAAAAGAATGTCCAGGAAGAGGGATTCAGAATCTTAGGACAACTGCTAATTTCTTCTCTCCTTAGTGCAGGAACGGTGAAGTCCATGCTCATTTTTAATCTGTTGCATGAACTCATTGATAAATATAGATCTCATAAAAGAAGCAATGTGTCAGATTAAACACAGCGTTACTCCAGTTCTACACTACAGTAACTCCAGTGAAATGAGTAGAACTGGAGTAATGCAGGCTTGAATGTATCTTAATGAGCGTGTAACTATTTCACACTAACGAGTAGGAGACTTGCTGAAAAACCCTGAATTTTGTAGAACCAAAAGTGAAAACTACACAAAAAAGAAATCATAATGTACCACAAAATGCCAATTAATTTTGATGTTAGAAGTTTCATTTTAGTTATTTATGATAGTATGTTGTAATAAACTAGATGAACTTTCCTGCAGTATATTTTGTAAAAGAGGCCTAACAGCTGATTGCCATTAGATCTTTGCTGAGAAAAAGTCAATTTGAAATGATTTTTGTTTTTATTTGTGGTGTTTTGGGGGTGTTTTGTTACCTTTCATTTATTTATTTTTAACAAATCTAGTTATATTTCCATATTGCCCTGTAGGAATGAGAAACCTGGGAGGAACAAGAAGTAGGTGAAGTTCCCCCAGAAGAGTTAGGGCTTGTTCACACTTACCCGGAAATTCGGCGGCAGTCGACGGGAGTTACACAAACCACACAGAGTAGTTTGCATAACTCCCGTCAACTGCTTCTGCGCGCTGTTCACATAGCGCTGAGCCCAGCTCAGCACTACGCTAGTTGAGGAGGTGGACTTATTCAGTCGACTCCTTCATTGATTGAGCGGGTCTCACTGACTGCTCAATCGATCATGAAAGATCGATTTGGCAGCGGCGAATTTGTCACCGCCAGTGTAAACATAGCCTTAGTGAGGCTTAAGCAAGGAGAGTAAACAGCACCCTGAGCAAGAGGGGAAGAACAGAGGGTTTGTTACAGTTCCTTCCGAGTGTGCACCTACATGCTGCCTTTTACACAGGTTGAACCTGGAAGCTCAGTTTAGCACTAACTGACCAGCACAATGTCATACAGTAAGTTAGTGTCAGAACCAGGATTAAAATGGAGATGCGGTGGTCCAGTCATTAGACCACAATGCCTACTAGGTACTAATTCAATTCTCTGTTCTTCAGTATCTCTGTTCTTCCCCTGTTTAATAGGGGAGAGAGGGAATTAATATTTACCATTAATGGAAACAAAAAATATCCTAGGCAGAACTGGTAGTGACACCTAAATTAAGGTTGCCTAATACTTCTCAATATAAAACTCTGCTTTCATTTGCTTATAACTTTGCCAAACTTCAACCGTTTGAGTTTAAATTTTCTATGCTGGGTGTTTGCCTCAGGCTGAACTTTCAGCAAAAACACTTCAGCCATTCTCAGAACAAGTTTAGAGAAAAATACATTGTTTTGCCTATGTTAAAAAATATTCTTACAATCATTTAATCCCAAAACTCCATGCTTTGGAGCACTAGGGACTTCTAATTTGGCAGGGGGATGCCCTGGTGTCAGGGATGTGCCTTTTACCATCCCTGTGAAAGTCCACCCAATTTGGCAAGTTATAAGCCTCAGGAAAATATTAGTACACACATCTTGAGTAAAGGTTCTTTAAAATTTGGCAGCTATTTTCTCTGAAGTTCCCATTTGCACTGGGCTTGCTCCAGCCATGGGCTGCAAGGACTGAGTGGAATGGAGAGGGGTGAATAGCTGTGTGGGGCAGAGACAAGCTGTGTGGGAGGGATAGAGACAAGTTGTGAGGCACACGAGGCAGAGATAGGCTGCAGGGTGGTGGTGGATAGAGGTGGAGACAGGCTGTAAGAGGTACATGCTGGGTGCAGGGGCAAAAGGGCTAGTTAAGGAGGTACAGGAATAAAGGTTTGTAACTACTAGAGAACACTCCCTTCCAGAACCCTCAAGGAATCCAGAGTTTCAACATTCCTTTGCTGTCAGCAAATGATTGTTCACCCCCAGTGACAAAGTGTGTGTCTCCTCCCGCTCCTGTGGCTTGTCCACATAGAGGATAAGTGCCTGCTACTACTATCTGTTAGTTAGTAAGCTCAACGGATCGAGGCCTGTGCTCTAGATCTAGAGGTTCCAATCCTGTTGATCCATTTGGGGGGAGAGGCAGAATCAATAATATTGCACATCATAAAATGCATGCCTTTTCAGTTTTTTAAAACCAAAGAAATTATACACAAAAAGCAAAACAAAACAAACAAGAAAATCCTATATTAAAGGATATTTAAGGTTGTAAAATCAGGCAATCAGAAGTAATGTAGGATTTAAGATATCCACAGCCTTAAGGAGGTGTATAGATATCTCAGGTTTACAGATAAGGAAACAAACTCAGAAGCTGAATCACTTCCCTGGTGTATGGCCTGGTGGATTAGAAAACCAAGTATGCAGTAGACACTTATAATAACTAAATAAAGCATCTTGAGTGTCCAAAATCAAAGTTACCACTTCATGCTATGACAATAATAACAAAACAAATTTGGAATTTCTGGGCCATCAGGAAAATATTAGTCCTTCACTTTTGCTCTCATACACCTTTCAAATGCCCTGTTTGACTGGCCCCAAACTTACATGAAAACTGACTTTAAGCTAAGATCTGGCACGTGAAATTTCAGGTGGTTTCATTTGTCTTTGGTAAGGTTATGGAGAAGAGAGAATCATAGAATATTAGGGTTGGAATAGACCTCAGGAGGTCATCTAGTCCAACTCCCTGCTCAAAGCAGAACCAACTCCAACTAAATCATCCCAGTCAGGGCTTTCTCAAGCCGGGCCTTAAAAACCTCTAAGGATGGAGATTCCATCACTTTCCTCGGTGAGCCATTCCAATGCTTCACCACCCTCCTACTTAAAAAGTTTTTCCTAATATCCAGGTGTGTGAGTGTTTCAGAACCAGGCTTAAAATGAAAGGCAGTTTAAGCCTGAGCTATGTAATGATTAGCATCTATATAAGGCATATATTCTTAACATCTTATAGCATCTTAACATTCTCAACATCTTATAGCATCACTATAAGGCATACATTCTTAACAATGAGAGTAAATTAACCCTTGGAACAATTTACCAAGGGTCATGGTGGATTCTCCATCACTGACATTTTTTAATTAAGATTGGATGTTTATTTAAAATACATGTTCTAGAATTATTTGGGGGAAGTTCTATGGCAGTTGTTATACAGGAGGTGAGAATAGATGATCATAGTGCTCCCTTCTGGCTTTCGAATCTATGAAAAATAATTAGATTATTGTACCTGTCCCTTCATAACAACACAGTCTTCTTGCCTCTTTTCATAGCTGGGTTGACCACGTAGCCATTTAATATATGTCACAGGAGTCCCATCACTCCATTCAAAAAACATTTGAATCTTAAGGTCATTCAATCCAATCCACAGCTCTTCTGTTGGCTCTAACATAAAAGAGGTTGCTGTATTAATGATCTTTTTACTGGTAACAGTGTACATGTTCATGTCTGGAATGAAGTTGCAGTCATGAAAGTTGGGATATAGAACCCGGAGAGTTAAGTCTTTTTGCTTTAGCAAAAATGCAGATTGGTCCTTCACATCCTTCTCTTCTGTGAGAGTTAACCTGTCCTACACTTTAACATGGCTAGGTCTTAGACTCGCTTCAAAAATCCTGCATTTAAACAAAGGGACATACAGCTGTTTGCAAATGGCAGTGGATGGATACAAACCGTTTTTTGACAAACACTATTTATAACTTAAAGGAACAAAATAAGAACAGGAATAGACTGGTTTGTGCCTGACTCTGCTTTCTGTCTGCAGTGGCCTTAAAGGTGCTGGGATTGAGCAATAACATCCCTCTTAGCAAGGGAGGGCTGCACTAACTGGGAAAACCACAGTACCAGGCCAGCTGTCTCACTGTGGTCCCACCAACCAGCACTGGTTATGGTGGTTAGCCTGGCTCATATTTAAGGAAGTTGTATGTACCCTGTTCACCTTTTCTACGTCTCTTCAGAAAAAAAACAAAAAACATTTTCCTCATTCTGGTTCACAAGATAAAATGCATTTGCAAAATGTTGGCAGCCCCAAAACTCGGTCATGACCGGCTCCTGCAGATCCATGAAACAAATAAGAGGAATTTGGTGGTTTCTTAGAAAAAGAGGAAGCTGAAATAGCTTATGCTGACACCAACCACAATAACCCATATTTTATTTGTACAAAGTGACAGAGTTGTTTTTTCCTCACTGCTCTTCACCAGGGTACCAATGCAGCATTTAAGCACCTCCTTAACTTTAAGCATGAGTAGTTCCATCAACTTTAATGGGACGCCTCCAGTGCTTAAATTAAACACATGCTTAAATATTTTGCTGGATTGGGACCTAGCTGAGAAGACCTTGGTCACTAGGAATTAGTCAGGCTCCAATGCAGGGGACTGTGTTTGGAGGCACAAGATTCATACCCTTTATGCACTTAAGAAATCAGGCTGGCATACAAGAGCTGGGGTTCAGGGGCTAAAGTATATTTCTTTTCCTACTGTACATCTTTTTTAAAAACTTAGATTTTTGTTTGATAAGGAAACCAAAAATATTCTTCTGTGTTTATGTAAAAAACATCCATTAAGGCAGATCTGTTCTTTGGCTATAAATGTTAGAAGTAATGTTCAAAATAAAAAACAGCTAACTGGTCCTTATAAATACTGCAGACAAAACAGTTTCCTGTAAAAATACTTACTGTAGCCAAGCTGAGAAACAATAAAGCTGCACTCTGCAATATTATGTATACTCGCCAAATTTCCATCTTGCATCTTACATGAAGTCAAAGCTTCTTGCCATACTTTGGGCTCTCTGTGAATCATGTAACAGTGACTTGTGTATGGCAACCAGCCCTCTGGGCACTTAATAGATGCAAAGTGATCTAAAATGAAAATAAAAATGTTTTAGAGCAATGTAAAACAGAACAAAGTAAATGAGACTGGCAGTATTTTCTGTTATTCCGTATAAAATATAGGAGATCTAGCTGAATATCAGTGGAATTTGAGTTCAGAAATTCAGGAACGTTCAAGTAAGAAGAAAAATAGGATTAATATTAAATATGTGAAATGTGACTATAAATAGAATATGGTTCTTCATAATTTAAATGTCTAAATATTCTAAAGTGCCCAGATTTGGACAGTGCTACTGATTTCTGTCATATATTGCAGCGCTCTATAATTTTCAGGCATTGACACTCATGTTCTAAATCCCTTGGAACTGCTTATCCATAACAGACTATCAGAAATTCATTGTAAACTATTGGAACTCACTGTCTCCTCTCTAAATTGTCATCTTTTTCAATTGGGCCACCTATTTGGTTGACTAAATACAGATTTGAGACCCTAACTTTAGGCCCCCTTTTTAAAGAATCTTGACCCATTTCTTTTTCATGTTATTATTGACAATTAAAATACTGTTAAGTAAAATCTCTCCCCTAAGTTTGTCACTAGGCATTTACAGCAGCTTTTCCTGAATCCCTGGGAAATAGCCTATTAAAGATCACTAAAGATAGCATGTTTATGGCTGTGTCTGCTGTTAACGTGTCATTTATGCTTTGAGTCAAAGGCAGCCCGCAGGCTAAATGTAATCCAAGGAAATGTAAAATGTAGCCCATGGCCACTCTTTAATACAGAGATGTGGATAGTGAAAAGTACGGCTCCGGCTGGCCTGCCCAGATGAACCTGAAGCATTGCATGCTGTAGTCATCTCAGACTGACTCTTTGCATTAAAGATTAGGGTGGCTGTTGTGTGCACCTTTTGCGAAAATTAAATGCATGAAATTACAATGATGGTTTATGCAAATTAGGTCCTTGGCTCCTGTCAAGTTGCCAATATGGCTTTTACTTGTATATAATTTAGCCACCATGCTTTAGATGAATGAAATTATGGAATTCCTCCCTTGTAATTCTTCGTTTATATAGGCTAAAGGGCAAAATAATATCCTTCTGTACCAAGCAATATAGAAAATTATGTGTGTCCACCGGCTTGTGCATAAAGACATGCACACACACACACACGAGTGTTTTTAAAGTATTGCTCTTGGCTGAAAAATAACTTCTACTGTAATTTCATAGAAATCAAAATGCATCTCATTTTTATCCTTTGCACATCTTTGCAGTGTCTACAAAAATAATCACCTTTTATTAAATTGACACACTTACCTAAGGATATATTGAGAGACTCTAAAGTGGAGTTTCCTCTTTTACAAATGTAGCCAAGTTTCTGATTACATGCCTGGTTTTCCCATTTAGAAGCTCTTCTGGGATTCAGCACTACACAGAGTTTACCAGGGGCTGGAAAGGGGCTTCCTTTGAGAAACAGATAAAGCAGAATCTCCATGTAACTGCTGCAAAGAATCATGTGACCAAAAAAGGAACACTTTATTTCCTTTATGGTTGTTAAACTGACTAGACAGGAAGTGCTATCAAATGCACAGATTAATCAAACTGGAAAAAATTAATAGATTCCAAGGCCAAAAGGGATCATCTGGTCTGACCTCCTGTATAACACAGGCCACAGAATTTCCCCAAAATAAATCCTAGAGCAGATCTCTTAGAAAAACATTCAAATTTCAGTGATGGAGTATCTACCATCACCCTTGGTAAGTTGCTCTAATGGTTAATTATTCTCACCATTAAACATTTACTCCTTATTTCCAATCTGAATTTGTCTAGCTTCAACTTCCAGTCATGGGATCATGTTATGCCTTTCTCTGTTAGACTGAAGATACCATATTAAATATTTGTTCCCCCTGTAGATACATATGGACTGTAATCAAGTCACCCCTTACTCTTCTCTTAGTTAAGATAAATAGATTGAGCTCCTTGAATCTATCAGGAGAAGGCTTGTTTTCTAATACTTTAATCATTCTCATGTATCTTCTCTGAACCCTCACCAATTAATCAACATCTTTCCTGAATCATGGATACCAGAACTAGACACAGTATTCCAACAGTGGTCACACCTGTGCCAAATACAAAGGTAAATAACTTCTGTACTCGTATTTGAGATTCCACTGTTTATGCATCCCAGGATTGCATTAGCTCTTTTGGCCACAGTGTCACATTGAGAACATTGAGTTACAATAAACTTAGCATTACTTGTTATAGTAGGGAAAGAAAACTAAGACAGAAGAGTGATTTTTAAGTTGATGGTATCCCTTTTATATAGGCACAATTGTAAATCATATTTTTGAGAAAGTTAATTTTCGGGATCCAGTTTATGTTATATTTTGAATTATCCTTGGTCATATGCTCAGGGTAAAACTGAAGAACATATTTGGGATCAGGGCAGATTTTTCTCCTCATGGTACACTGACCGAGTTAGGGAGGATATTGGATTTACAGTTTTACTCCAGTTATCAGTACATTATGTTTTATTTCTGAATCATCTGTAGTGTCTTTAACAATCATCTCTTGTCATTTCATTACTATATACTTACACAATTCTCATTATTAGAAGAGTATATTGATAGATAAGTTTTTACCTTGATGACACAGATAATGATCATCAGTATAATTTCTTTTAAATTGTGTAAAATAATGGACAATAGGCAGGATATTTGGGCTAGCAGATTTGTTGATAAAAATAAGAAATTTCCAGGGGGAAAAATAATAATAGAATTGTAATATAATACTGGATCTGATTCTCCACTTCTTTGCAGCTAGTTGTCTACTGTGCATTGTGAGTATAAAATAGTATAAGTGAGTGGAGCATTTAAAACCCACTTTGCATAGGTGTAAATGATTACACAAAGTACTAGGTAGTGGAGAAACGGGTCCACAATGTTTGTTCCTTAGTAGTTCATATGGTTTGGCTACATATTCAGCACCAGAAATCATAACCTCTATGACAGCACTATTACTTCCACAACAATTACTTTAATTATGATGTCATCAGGGCACAGAAATAGCCAGGATGCAACTATGTGCTAAACCAGCCCCTCTCTGAAGATGCTGTCTTGTTCTCCAGAATGTCAGGTTTCATTAAAAAAAAGTAAGTCTCCAGCTATTGTGAAGAAAACCTCAAACATATGAACCAACTGTAAGGCCATGTCTAAACTTCAAACTTCGGTTGACACAAGTTATGTTGATGTAAAGACGCCAGAGTGAGTATATCGCTTGTGCATGTGCATACTTGGATCTTTGAGTCGGTGCTGTGTGTACTCACCAACGGTGCCTGTGCTGATGCACAGTGCAGTGCACCATGGGTAGGTATTCCCATGTGCAAATTGCCACCATTCAGTGCACTGTCTTTTGGGACTTTTTGGCAATGCTTGGTGGCGCAGAAACGAGTCATGCAGGGATCATGGGGAGCAAGGCGTCAAATTCCCACCTTGACACTGTCTCCATCCCATAATCTATATCCCATGATTTCTGCAGCTTTTCTAAAAAAATCCCACAAACCCATGTGGCACTTCTCACTGTCCGCCATTGCTGATGGAAGCATGGAGCCTGCACAACTCGGCACTACTGTCATAAGCCTTGCAAGTCCAGCATGCATGATCCTCCAGTATTTGCAGAGCCATAAGACGCACTGAATCAGTGGGGAACATGACCATTTCTTGGACAATAGATTGCTGTGGGACATAGCGAGAACCAGTTCAAAGTTGTTGGTGGCATTCACAGAGCAGCTGCAGATAGTGGCGCACCACTCCTGGGTCCAAGAAATAAGCACTGATTGATGGGATTACATCATAATGCAGGTTCGGGATGATAAACTGTGGCTGCAGAACTTTTGGATGTGCAAGGCCACGTTCTTGGATATATGTGCCAAGCTCGCCCCCGCTGTCCAGCACCAGACACCAAAATGAGAGTTGCACTAACAGTTGAGAAGCGAATGGTGAGGGCGCTGTGGAAACTTGCAATGCTGAATTGCTACTGATCCAAAGAAAATCATTCTGGAGTTGGAAAATCCACTGTGGGGGCTGTTGTCATGCAAGTGTGTAGGCCCATTAATCATCTCCTGCTACAAAAGACAGTGACTTTCAGCAATGTGCAGGACAGAGTGAATGGATTTGCAGCAATGGGGTTCCTGAACTGCAGTGGAGCAATAGATGGCACTCATATCCCTATTTTGGCACCAGCCACCTTGCCACAGAGTATGTCAATAGAAAGGGCTACTTTTGTATGGTTATGCAAGCATTGGAGAATCACCAGGGATGCTTCACTGACATCAATGTTGGCTGGTCAAGGAAGGTGTCTGATGCTCGCATCTTCAAGAACATGGACTGTTCAGAAAACTACTTTCCAGACTGGTAGATTCCCATTGATAATGTTGAAATGCTAATAGAGATCCTGGGGGACCCTGACTACCCCTTGCTCCCCTGACTCTAATGAAGCCCTAATACCAGCCACCTTGACAGCAGCAAGGAAAGATTTAACTACTGGCTAGGCAGGTGCAGAATGACAGCTGAATGTGCTTTTGGTAGATTGAAGGGGTGCTAGCATTGTTCGTTCAAAAGATTGGATCTCAATTAAAAAAATCTCAATGATTATAGCTGTCTGGTATGTCCTGCATAATATCTGCGAAGCAAAGGGGGAAAGTTGCCACCTGGGTGGAGGGTGGAAGTGGAGCAGCTGAATTTAAACAGCCCAGAACCAAGGGCTATTAGAAGGGCCAACATGGAGTTATATGGCTCAGGGAGGCTTTGAAAGAGCAATTTAACAGTGAGCCACAGAAATGTGTTGTGGTGAACTCTGCTGTCCCTGGCCCTGGTGTACTGGGGACTGCTAGGAAATGTACGGTGCTTGGTGTATGTCTAATGAATACAACACTGTCAATGCACCTATTAATCTTGCTGTGTTTGTTGTACATTAATGATTATTACTCCGTGTTTGTCACTGAGCCTATGAGTTATGCCACACTGTACATTAAATGTAAGTGGGTACTTTCAGAACTGCTAGGCCCTCTGCATAGATTGTGAACTACTAAAGATGAATTACTTTTCAAATAATAAAATTTTATTCAGGAACAAAACCAGTGCAAACAAAATTCTGTGCAATTTAAAAGCAAATATATTAAAAACGTAATAAATTAATGGAACAGAACTTAACAAGGAGAAAGAACATTTGTGTCCATTTTACCTACGCATACAGCGAGTGTGGCTTTCACAGGTCAGGTTACTGAAGCTGCGGTTGTCCTTAATGTCCCCCGGGTGGAGTGGGTAGGGGTAGGTATGTGGCCCTTGATGACACCGTATGTTGACACAATATGACAACCACGGTATATTGAGGGAGGGTGTAGGGAGGTGCTATAATGGAGTTCTCCCTGGAGGATAGTCTGGAATTGTTGAACCTATAGGTCTGTAGCATCTGTGTTCACTGCCAAGAAGTCCTAGCATGTCCTGGTGCGCCTCCCTCCCTCTCCAACTCCTGGCTCTTTCTCCTGGCTGTCTGCAGCATTCACCCTCCAGGGCCCTTGCTCACAGTCCAATGCAGAACTGGCTTGCAGGATCTCATGGAACATGTCATCCCAAGTCTTATCTGGCTCAGGTGTTCTGCGAGTATGGATCCTCTCAAAGCGGCAATAGCAGCAACTGCAGATAGAACACACAGAGGTATCATTGTCAAAATAGTCACGAGAGAATGTGAAAGTTAAGATTCAGAACTCCCTTTCCTTGCTCCCCTTAAAAATGTAAACAAGACAAGTTTATTGACACTTCTGTATTGGACTGCTTGTGCCCGGCCCACTCACAGCTTCTGCCAGAGGGACTATGGCCCACCCGGGGTGAGGGAAATGAGGTGCAAATTGCTCAGTTGAATGGAACTATGAGTGTAGAGCCATGGCACTAAATACTGGCACCTTTAGCCACAGGTGGTGGTAATGTTAGTTGATATCTCAATCCTGAGGGTAATAAAGGCACAGAGAGCACAACCGCTGCTGGCGTCCCAAAGCCATCCGGGCCCATATGCTGCTAGCCTGTGTACTGCAATGGTGCTTGCTAAAGTTGTTGCTGACTGGTATGGGAAAATGTCCTACCACAGAGTAAGAAATCTACTATCCCTAGAAACCTTCAGGAGAAGATTGCCAACTATCTTCATGAAAGTTTAATTAAGATCTCTCAGGAGGACTCAAGGGACATCCCTGTGTACAGACACAAACTGCTGTGCATGGTCCCCCTTGCCTAACTCTACAAGGGAATGAAAAGCAGATAATAATGCTACCTCTTTTTATTCTATTGCTACCTCGTCTAGTATGAGTAAATCAATGACAGTGTCTTGTTGCGTTGGGGTTGCCATCAGGGCATCTTGTAACGGAAAATACAATTACATACTTACCCCAGGTTCCTTCCCCTGAACCAGGCTCGTCTGTGCTCAGCTGTCGGGACTGACTGGACTGGAGTGGAGTCTCAAACAGGTCTTGGCTCACAGCAGACCTGGACACCTAGTCACATGTCCCACATCCTCCTTTTCTTTCTTGTCCTCACACCAGGGGCCTGTGGCTTGGGCTCCTTGGAGGTATCGACAGTTGTATGCGTGGTGGCGGTGAGTTCTCTGCCACATATGGCATGCAGAACTTTGTAATAGTGACAGGCCTGTTGCTCGGCAGTGGATCAACTGTTGGCCTCACTGGACTTCTGATATGCCTGATGCAACTCCTTTGCTTTCTCCTGGTATTGCTGCTGGTTCATATTGTGCCTTTTCCCCTGCATCCCCCATGAAATCTGCTCGTAGATGTCCATGTTTCTATGGCTGGTCTGTTGTGCTCGTGCAGTCTCTTCTCCCTATAGGCCCTCAGTTATTTCCCCTATGTGATGTATGGTTAAGTACGTGATGGAAAGGGTTGTTTACTCATTGCAAAGACCCAGAGACACAGGCGTGACCAACGCCTAGCTACCTGAGGACAGGGGCTCATGGAGTGTCTTGGGAGCAATGGCCACTCCAATTGCCCAGACATTTGGTATCTAGCAACAAACGATTTAGGAAGCCAGCTGGGTGTGACAAGCTGGAGAACAAAGAACTGGGGAGGAGCCAGGTGGAGTTGTTAAATTTGAGCTGCTGGAGGCAGGGAGAAGCTTCTGGACTGAGACTAAAGAGGCGTCCAGAGGTCTCTGGACTGATCCCGATGGACTTAGCTATAACTTTCTGTTCTCTGTGATAACTAAGGACTTTCTATGCTGTGTTCCAGATATCTCATAAACCCTTCTGTTTTTACAATGCTGGCTGAGAGCCATTCTAGTTTAAGGTCATTCTAGTTTAAGGTGCATTGCTCCCTTTGGGTGTGGACGTCTCGTCCAGGTGTCCAATTCAGATGGACTTGCTGAAGGGAATTCACAGCATGAAGCAGGCATGCTGAAGGCTCCAAGGTTTGGTCCCAGGAGGCGGTGAAGCCAACTGGCTTACCCTAATGAAAGAGTGTGGCCCTAATGGGTCTGAAACACTGAAGGGGTCCTTCCAGGGACTGTTCCAGAGCTGTTCAAGAGCGTGGGATCTGTGGATCCATGACAACACATGCATAACTAAATCAACACAAGGTGGCTTATGTTGATCTAACTTTGTAGTGTAGACCTGACTTAAGATGCAAAGAGGTGTCTGCAGAGAGCCTAGACCAATAACCATGAGCGGTGTGAACTGACCCCATTCATTTCTGTGAGATGTTAATGCAGGTACCCAGTAATGATAATTTAAATGTCAACATTGTTAATTACTTCATTGTACACATAAGCAAGGGTGGGAAAGGAAGGATAGATCCACACAAGTTATTGTAAGTGACATCTTATTTTGGTGCCACAAGTGGTTGGCATTTGGGAGACAACTCCCCTTATTTTCCATTTTCTTTAATCAAGAAGGAGCCCAGCCCAAAGAGCTCAGGGGAGCCCATAGGTATATTGAAGCCCCAATGAGAAGAAAACTAGCAATTCACATGATCATACTTCAAACATCTGCACAATCTACTGTTAGCAGCTTCTCATTTTGCCAACTCACATGGGCAGAGTTTATTTTGTGGAAGCAACTTAGAAACCACCATGTTTGCCCTCCCACCTCCAATCTCACCCTGTCACAAGCATTGGATTATGGATTTCAGCAAGGAAGTAAGATACAAGAGTAGATGAACACATACAAGTTACAATCTAGTTTTCATGCAACTGTCCCTAGAAATAAAAAATAGAAAATATGTAATAGACTGTATAAGCAACAATGGGCTTGATTTCTACTGCATTATTCCAGTTATGTTTAAATAAAACTAGCAGAATGCAGTGGCCTCTTGTCTCTAAATAGAATGTATTGAAGATTTTTGATGAAGCATCAGTTTAACTCTAAGGGTGTATAATATTTAGATGATGTGAAGAAGAGGCAATGTCTTTATTTCCTAAATATTTTGCTTCTTGTGGAAGCTTTGATTTATATTTTTCATTTTTGAATTACATTTTAAAGAAAAATTTGGATCAGATGTGTATGGTGATTATTAACTCCAAATGATATTAATTTTAATTAATAGACAAGGTTCATGCTTGTAGTGAGAAAAAAATACTGGAGTTGAAATCTATAATGTGCATCTGACAATTTTACTCTTAAAAATGATGGGCCAGACCATCAGGTAGTGTAAATCAGTGTCTTCAGTGGACCTATACCACTTTACATCAGTGGAAGATCTGTTTTGATGATTATAAATAGATTTACACCTACCTGGAGCCCAGTTTAAATATCTGAAAGGACTGCCACCAATCCACTGCCATCCACTGTTGAAATTCAAATTGTTAAGTCCAATCCAGAGAGGGGAATCCATATTTTTAGTTAGCTCTAAATGACAAAAGAAATTAAATGAAACTTTGAACCAAAGGAAGTAAAACTAAAAACAAGAAACATACATTTCTAAAACAGAACCAGTCAATGAAAATACTACTTTTCTGATTACTAAAATACATAGATAAAAATAGGAACATAGTACACATGTAAGCATATATAGGTAAAGGCTAGAGATTTCTGACTAACAGAAAAAATAAATGAACTTTTCATTTAATCACTTTTGGAAGAAGTTACTTCTCTGACCTTACATTGCAATACTAAGCTTTAGTAAAGGTTGATAAGATCATGATGACAAAAGCTTCTTTTTTTAGGGTAAGAGCTATTCCAAAATGACCCTGTAAGAGAGTCCATGGAGTAAACTCAGCAAGAAAGTTACAAGCATAGTATATTAAAGGATCAGCAGCACTTTTCTGGGCCTGTTCCAAACTGGTGTTTATGAAGCCTCCTTCACGACCTTTATAAACATTCTTCAAGGAGCTTAAATCATTAAATCCATTGGCATTATTGGAAGTGTAAGCATGTAAAATCCACTCATACTAGGATGAGACTAACTACCTTCATGGATTCTCTGGGAGTTATAAATAATCACTAAAGATTAGAGGAAACAAATTAATCTATGGATCAGATCATGGCTACTCCTGCACTGGGGTGGGAGGAAGAAGAAGATGTGGAGACAACCATCCACCAGGAGTTGATGCAAAATCTAACCAGAATGTTGCTTCTAATTTTTCCTGGTACACAAGATAGGACCAGCTATCATGGCCAATGTCACTGTGTTCCCCAAAAGGGGAACGATCAGTCTTCTTGTACTACAGACTAGGAGGGGGAGGGGGAAAAGGGGAACATGCATTTTGTCCTTTTAGAAGGTGACGTAAATCCTGCTGCCTTACTGAAAAGGTTTATCAGACAATGGAGATATACTTAGAATTGACACAAAAGGAGAAAAACCATTGTGGGTGAAACCCTGGTCCCCCTGGTTTTTCCATTAACTTCTATGCAGCCTAGATTTCACTTTGTGTTTTCACTCTTGATTATTTTGTTACTTTACCTCTCAGGTATTTTTGTTCCTGTATCTCTGTGATACTTAATAATTCTGCATTCTGTTGCTGGCAGCTTTTCATTGCTTGATGCCATGTTAGAGCTGATTGGGAGTTTATCTGGTAGTGGAAACCTGTCAAAAAATCTGCAGCCCAAAATCTTTCAGTGTCACCTGGAAAGGGAAGTAACATATAGAATATGCATTATGATTGACCCAAATAGACTCTGTTATGAAGTCTGTGATTCTATGGAATGTAAAATCTGTCAGAGTCCACCAATGTGTAATATTAATTGTAAAGCAAACAGCACAACTAAAATCAAACCAGGAGTTGAATTCTATTAGTGTATGTTTTAATATAGTCTTCTAAACTTCTGAATTTTTTTGCAGGGGGAGAGCTCGGGGTGGGTAGGTATTTTAAATGTATTTTTTTCTCACAAAATCTAAGATAGCCCTAACCACAGGTGAAAGCAGAAGGGTGGGCATTCAGATGAGCTGTCACTTTTGGGGCAGAGTATGCCGCTCATGCACACCCACGCCCACAGGCAATTGCTTCTGACAGTAGAGGATCAGTGAGGTTTAGGGATCTTGAGTTCCATTTCAGCCTCTGGAGGTAAGTGTGCTTTAGTGGATACAGACTCTTTTGCCCTCAAGATTGAACCCTCAATCTGTCCCTGTCCTGGTGATGACGCTTAGTTCCAGTCCCATTTTCCTCATCTAGTTAGTCTCAGTCTCCACTCCTCAGGTTACTTGCTGTACAAATCTTAGGCTATGTCTACACTGCCGAGGGAAGTCGACTTAAAGTCAGTCGACTTTCAGCAGCTGATTTTTAGAAATCGCAGAAGCTTGTCTACACTACTTTGTTCGCACAGGTCTCCTGCATTTACACTGACCAGCCTTAATTCGAATTGCAAAGCAGTGCAATGTGGGTAACTATCCCACAGTGCAACTAGCCGCGGTGGCTGTTGGGATGAGTGTCATCATCCCAGGATGCAATGCTGCTTCGCCCAGCCTTCTTCCCCCCGCAAACAAACAGGAAAAATATTTTCGTGCCAGTTTTTTACTCCCCGCATTCACCATTGCTACAGAGACATGGAGCCAGCTCAACTCCGAACTATTATTGTGAGTGTGACAAATACATTGCGGCTTATCATCGATTATTTTTGAAATAGAGCAAGAAGCTGAAGCACAGACAACACCGATGCCACCGAGTCTGCCCTGCTCCAAGCCATCGAGAAGCACAATTCCCAGTTGCTGCAGGCTGTAATGAGTCATCTGCAGTCCATGGAGCGCTGGTTCTGGTGCAGGGAAACAAGCACAGACTGGTGGGACCGCATCATTATGCAGCTGTGGGATGATGATCAGTGGCTGCAAAACTTTTGTATGCGAAAGGCAACTTTCCTCGAACTGTGCTCGGAGCTGGCCCCATCCCTGAAGTGCGTGAATACTCGCTTGAGACAAGCTATGATGGTGGAGAAGAGAGTCACCATTGCTCTGTGGAAGCTGGCAACCCCCGACTGTTACCGCTCGGTTGGGAATCAATTCGGAAGTCGGTAAATCTACAGTGGGCGCTGCCATGAATCAAGTGTGCAGTGCCATAAATAGACTTCTGCTATGAAGGCTAGTGACTTTGGGAAATGTGCAGGACGTAGTGGAAGGGTTTGCCACGATGAGGTTCCCAAACTGCTGTGCGGCCATTGATGGGATGCACATCCCTATCTTAGCGCCTGCACACCTAGCAACCGAGTACATAAACCGCAAGAGGTACTTTTCCATGGTCCTGCAGGGGCTTGTGGATCACAGAGGTTATTTCACTGACATCTCTGTGGGGTGGTTTGGGAAGGTGAATGACATGGGCGTATTTCATAATTCAGGGCTGTTCCCAATTCAAGTCTCCCCCATTGTGCTCTGTTTCTTTGCCCATCTATTTCTTTGCCCACCCACTCCCGCTGCCCATGCTTTCTGTCCATGATGGCTCCAAGTGCCAGTCTCATTCTCCAGACTCCTTGTCCTTTCTTATTGTCCTCCTGTCCCTTGGGTTCTTGTCCCAGTCTGTTTGCCCAGGCAGTCCCAGTTATCCCCCAGGCACCCTGGCTCCTTGTTAAATCGGTCATCCCTTCCCTGCACCTACTTCCCCTTCCAACTGGTCCCAGCCTTCTTGCCCTGCCAGTCCCATGATTTCTTGGCTCCTCAGCCAATCTCAGGTCACCCACCATCCACTGTCTCCCTCTCCACCTCCCTCTCCTTCCCTGGCTCCCAGACCTAGCCTACTTGCCCATCCAGTCCCATGTCTCACTCTATGCATCAGTCTTCCCCTTCAATCACTCCATGTGGATGGTACCAGAGCAGTCTGGTCACATGTAGGAACTGAGATGATGTCACACTACGGGGATGGTGCATGGGGAGGATGGTCAGCAGTACAAGCTGAAGCACGGTGAGTATCTCTGTGAGGAAGGCTCAGGCCCAGTCTGGTCAGCACTAGGAGTTGTGAACGGTTCAAGTATGCTCAGTGAAGAACCTTCAGAGATTTTCGCTGCTAAAATATAAGATGTCTCCACTGAATATGTGCCAACTGTGATTTTTTTCAAAGGCTTATAACTTGACCAAATTTGGATAGATTTCCACAGGAATGGCATATGCCAGATCTCTGACACTGAGGCTAGTCCCTGTCAAATTTACAGTCTCTTCCCCAAAGCATGGGGATGGTAGTGCTTTCCAAAGACAAGGTCATCAGAATTTAACAGCGAAAAAACAACACTATTTTCCCTCATTGCATTGTCAGAAATGGCTAAACCATTCTGGCTGAAATTTTCCCAAAAAATTCAGCGTGAGGAAGACATCTATGAAAAATGTCAGCCCAAACACAACGTTTGGCAAAGTGATAAGCAACTAAAAACATGGTTTCATCATGGAGAGTGTTGGGGAATCTTAAGACGGTCAGGCTACCAGCTCCGCCTCCTGAAGCTGTTTAAAGTTGGGCACTCAAAACACTGAGGCACACAAAATCATGTCACTTTTAAAAATGCAGAGTCTGTCTATCTACATGCACGGGCACACACACTTTACCTCTTCGGGTATGTCTGCACAGCAATCAGAGATGTGAGTGCAGCTTGGGTAGGCACACCTGTGATAGCTTTAACCTCACTAGCATGGCTAAAAATAGCAGTGAAGACATGATGCCATGGGACGCCGCATGGGCCGTATAAGCTTGCCTGGAAACCGAGGCATGTCCTTGAGTTGCTAGTCTGCATGGGAACCCGTGCGGCCACATGGTCACTGCTGTCTTTATAGCAGTGCTGTCTAGCTTAAAGCTAGCCCGGGTATATCTACCCGAACTGAATTCACACCTCCGAGTGCAGTGTGGACATACTCTTTATCAGCTACAACCATTCATCCATTCATCATGTAAACACATTGACCAGCTCAGAAATTAGAATCCCGCCCAATGTTGGGGAAGGGGCAATTCCTTGCTCTTGTAGCCTCTTTCTCAAAGAAGGTAGAGACATGGAGAATGTTGCCATGAAAAAAAATGGCTCCACAAAGTAACTGTACTATGGGTGATCACTGCACAAGGGGTGTAATGGCAAGGGAAGGCAGGGAAAGCTAGTTGCACCTTCTTCCCCCGTTACACACCCATGCAGACCCATCAATAATCCAGCCAGAACATTTGCAAGTCAGGCTATTCAGAATTAAAGTTCCTTCCTTTCTCTCTCTGTGTGCCTGTTTCTGGTATCCCGCTAGGCCCAGTGCTTCCCCCTCATCTTGTATGACTCTGCAACTACCCCTGAGAGAGGTCTAACACATCCCAGCTCTCAGACATCCTAGGGTTAATAACAAAGAAAGAATAGCCAGACTCTGCACCAGAGTATTACAATGCCTAAGGAAAAAATGAGCTGAAGATATGTAATATTCACTTTTTACAGGAGACACACAACAGGGACTTACCCAGCAGCTGCAAAGCACTATGCATGAGAGAGAGGAAAATGAGTAATGTGGAGAGACTCATGGCAGATGTTTCATTCCTTTCTTCCTTTCCAAGTGATGAACCGTAATTACTTGCTATCAATAAAATTCTTCTGTAAGGAGCTGGGTGGCAGATCCTACTATGTTTCAAAGGGCTGACAGATCAGGGGAATGCTCTGGGCTCTAAATAAGGAAATATCCTGTCACATGTGGCATTTTGAAATGATTCACAGAGCAAACTTTTCTTTTGTAAGTGAATTGCTCTTTACTGAGGGCAAAGTCTCCTTCCATAGAAATGCAGGTGATAAACAAAGTGGTTACAATTCAGTGCAGTTTCCTGGGACAATGTCAGTATCACAGATGGGTCAGTTGTTGGGTTTCCAAGCCAATGAAATTTCTAAAAGATATTAGGGAGCTAACAGAGTCAAGCCTTCAGCAGAAGAACACAGATAAAAGCTCAGCCTCTGCCTTTAACCCATATACCTCAGATATATAGTGAGTATTAAAGTATTCTAGTAAAATTGGTAGAAGCTCACATTTCCACCTGTCTAGAAGGCAAGGAATTAATTTTATTGCATTATTCAATTAAATTCACCCTGCAGGACAAGCAGAATTTTAATTCTGAAAACAAAAATTGCTTAATTTCTGAATTAAGATTTCAGATGTGCCATTCTCATTCATCTCAGCATACACATTTTGGATATCTGGACAAAAGGTATCTCAGAAATAATGCATTTCAAAGGTAATTTCTAGCTTTCCTGCGTAGGGACTAGACAACTGTCATAGAGCACTTTTGAGTGCCTTCTTCAGGAAAGGTTATGCAATTTATCTAATGCCTGCAGTGGGAATATTCACCAGTTCTGTATGTTATATTGTTGAACGGGTGAATACTCCCACTGCATTTGCTGGTGGTAGATCTAGAAGGTGTTAATGACTGTACCGGCCAGTATGGATCCCCCATAGTAGAAGCATGAGGACTGGACTTCGTGCCAGAATACTTTTGTCAGACAAAACTACAGGCTTGTCTACACAGTGCAATTTACTGACATTGCTTTTCTGGTATAAAGCAGATTAAACTAAATCGGAAACAGGAACTCTTCTTCTAGAATAAGAATGTCCACATAGGGTGTAATATAATTATCCTGGCATAGCGATGTCAATTGATCACTTCATCAAGACAAGCCTTAGCAGTTTCTTTCCTTTCAATTAAGTTAAGAGAAGCTGTGACATGAAATTATGTGTGAGGTGAAATAACCATCCTAAGTACAATAATATATTTATTCAGAATCTGAAGGGAAGCTGTGACAGTAGGAAAATTCATCAATCTCTGCTATTATTACAGTGGAGATGCCTAAATACGAGAATTAGTCAAACTGCCTGATTTGGCTAAACAGCAGAAAACTCAAAGGGAAAGGCAATTCCTTAAGTAAGTCTGCAAGCCCAAAATAAAAAAGAGGAACTGAATGAATTGCTGAATAATGATGTTCTATAGAAGCTCAATGTATGAATTGTAGGAAATTAAGGACAAAGCTGGTAGAAGACTTCCAGAGGGGTAGCCGTGTTAGTCTGTATACAGCAAAAACAACGAGAGTTCTGTGGCACTTTAAAGACTAACAAATTTAATTTCAGCAGGCATAAGCTTTCGTGAGCCTCAGCTCACTTCCTCAGCTGCAGTAGGTAGAAATAATACAGCAAATGGGTAACCTATAGGAGGCGTCATCCTACTGCATCTGAGGAAGTGAGCTGAGGCTCACGAAAGCTTATGCCTGCTGAAATTAAATTTGTTAGTCTTTAAATTGCCACAAAACTCTTCTTGTTAAAGCTGGTAGAGTTTTCCTTTTGAAATGATGACAAAAATACCTAACAGTAATGAAAAGCAAAGCAAATATAGTCCTTCCTCTAAACAATATCACCAGGATTCGCTAGAATATAGAATATCTGTTTTGGCCAAGCTTTTTAATCTTCTGTTGTTAATTTTCCTGGAGAGAACAAATGCTTTATTTGGCTTCAATCTATACCTCTGTAGTTATTAAAATGGAGGCTCATGGACTAGCAGCATAAAGGCATCCTCAGGCCCCATGGTGGTTGTTGTTTTTTAAATAAATCACACAATGTCATTGCTATTCATTATTATTACTTAATATTTACAGTGTGGCCTCACTGTGCAAGGAACTGTAAAATACACAGTAGTGACAGTCCCTGCTTCAAAAATCTTACAATTACAAAAATTTATTAAATCCCCCAGAAATAGCTAATGAAAAGAGAATTTTTGCTCTACTGCATAGGTGTAAACATTGTCAAAATATCATTTTAGTATATTGTAGCAAAGCAAATGTTAGAATATTTTATTATTCTAATTAGAAAATGTCTGTGAATCATGTATAAATATAGAGTCTAAACTTGTTCACAGTATTTCTATTCTACTGACTGGCTGCAGCACTGAAAAGGAATATGCTTTGTAGGGTTTTATTGGTGTTTCTATCTCTACTCACTGCTAAACATCACAGACTCTGAGTAATATTCAATGGTATAAATTAAACTTTCTCTTCTAAGGAAAGGCACAGGGAATATACAGGCAACGTGTAATTTAAAGTAAAGACCAGTTTGACTCATGGCCATCTTGAAAAATGTTCCTGCCAGAAATACATATAATCTAGAATTTTGCCATTTAGAACATGTTGGCAAACTGAAGAGGGACTTGTAATTTTTCTCATTATTTTTAATGTTAATTATTTCCATTTTAAACCATATGAACCATAGCGCGTGGTTCCCTAAAACTGCTTGTAAAGTAGAATAACAACTCGTCCAATTTGAGTAAGTTGTTTTGTATCTCCTACCATCACATCAGTATCCTGCAGTACCAGTCCCTGACATGCATTTGCCCCAGGAAACATGTCGTCAGCAATATTATCCCATTTACTTCCTTGGACTAATGTAAGTTCCTCCAAATCATCTACCAGTTCAACAAGCCTTTGCTGTCTGCATATTTGTTGACTGTGTTACTTTCTCATGGCACCAAGGTGACATGACAAAATCTTTGTATGACATAGGTAAGCTGGTAATCTTTCATTTTAAGGACAGGTGACTGATTGAAGGAAATAAATCACATTACTATTAGCAGCAGAATTATTAAACATTTGTATTGTGGTAGCAGGTAAATCAGGCTGGGCCCCATTATGCTAGATAAAACATAGCGGGTAGATGAGACAGTCAAATGAGCCAGAGTGAGGTGGAGGAAACAGGGTAAAAAAATAAATATAGTAATATGATGTGCACAATTCCTAGCTAGTCATGGTCCCTGCCAGTCATGGTTGTGATCATAGTTCTCCACCTGCCTAGCCATAGTTGGCTTATGTGCTTTGGGAAAGGGAATTGTCATGAGGGCAGGAGACACCATGCCTGAAGGATGTCAGTCCCCTGACCCTATCTTAAAGGATGTGCTAACCTTGGTTAACTGATGGTTTTGAATTAGCTCAAACATTAATCAAAGTCTATTCTATTCTATATGTGTTCTTATACTGCCCTCTTCACTGTCGTATCTAAGCAGCTTCCAATAGCACATTAAGCAACTGTCATGTGTAGTTCATTCTCTCTCTCATCATCTCCTCAGGCAAGAATTGTATGTGTAGTGTAGGGTTTTGTTTTATATTAGAGACGGTCAAAGAAGTGCACTTTGTACTTGGAGCAGAAGATGAAGAGGTTTGTGATGGTCCTTAGTTCCGGGGGGGGGGGGGAATTCATTCCATAATATTGGACTGGCTCACAAGAAATCTGTGTCTCCTGCCCAGCTGAACTTTACCCTTACTGTAGGAAGTTCAATTGTTTGAGGAGTGGAGTTGCCCACTGTGGACTTTATCCTGGAGCTTTAGGTGATCTTCAGATATGCTGGGCCCAGGCCACTGAGTACCCTGAAGATAAGTACCTTGAAGATAAGAACCTTGAAATTTACTTAATAGTCTATAGGAAGCCAGTGGAGAGTGGAGGCAGGTTTGGTGTGCTGTTAGTAGCACCTGTTGCTGAGGAGACATGATGTAGAGTTCTGTATGGAGTTGAGCTAAAATCAGAATTTCTGTCCTGAATAAAATTCTGATACTTCAACATCTTTATTTCTTAAAAGTTCTGAAAAATAAGTTCTGAAAATTTTCAGTTCAGAAATGGCAAAACATTTTCATTTTGCCATTTATGATCAAAATGGAAAATTCTCATGTTCCCAAATTAAAATGTTTGATTTTGGATTGTTGAAATGATCCAAAACTTTTTAACGAGAGTCATTTCAACATTAAATGGGATGTCCCTATGATGGCACATTGCCTCAGGGTAGTTATCTGTTGTCTGATGCCTTAATTCTCCTCTTTAGGCTGATCTTCCTGGCTCAACTACATCTCCCATGATGCACCTGCAGCCATGTGACTCCTACAATGAACCATGCAAATGCAATCAGAGGAGAAACTACATTGCATCATGTGAGAGGTAGTCTAGCAATGTCCATAGAAGAAAGTGGGGGTATCAGGAATCCAAACAACTCCCATGAAGGAATCTGCCACCACACCAAAAAACAGTTTGATGTTGAGCTGACTCGAAAGGAAACATTTCAAGTCAGTTTAACACACCAAAATATTTCAATTCAGGTAAACCAAGCTGAAATGAAATATTTTATGTTTTGTTTTTCCTGAACAAAAATATCAATATAAATTTTATAAATTATAAATTTTGATTTTGTGGAAACTGCATTTTGTGTCGAAAAATAATTTAAACGGAAAATTCCCAACCAGATCTAGTTGGAGTTTCCTAAAGACTGATGGCTTCATGACCAGGTAGATGACATTGCTGTATCCAAATGGAAGATGACAAAGGAATGTATAATGAAAACCAGGATGGGGTGGAGCCTCCTAGCCATGGGTGCCGGGTGTGTAAGGCCTGGGAAGGCTTAGCCTTTGCTGACAGCCAGGTTTGGCTCTGCCCCTTCCTATTCCCATGGGCCTGGCCCTCTCTGTTGAAACAGGCAGGCGGGAGCTGGGATGCAGGCAGCTGGCACTTCAACAGTGGGGGCGGGCCAGCCAGGGTGGGCTGGGGCCTGGGGCTAGCCGGGCCATGTCGATGCTGTGGGGGCTGGGGGCTCAGGCATGTGGCTGGGGGCGCTGCGGAGGTTGGGGCAGACCAGCCAGCCCAGGGCCGGGTCGGGCTGGTGCTGGCCGGACCGGCAGCATTCTGGTCGTGGGAGGGAGGGGGAAAATATGGGCTGGTGCTTTAGTGTGGCGTGGTGGCCTTTGGGCATGGGCCAGCCAGCCTAGGGCCAGGGTGGGTTCAGGCAGTGCTGGGGCACAGGCTCTGGGTCCTGGGGTACTCTGGCACTGACTGGGCCCACTTGACCAGCCTAGTGGTCAGGCCACTGGGGGGGATGCTCTGATGGGAGAGGGGCTGGAAGGGATGGGACTTCGGGCAGAAGGACAGGGCCGGAGTCTAGCTTCCCCGAACAGACGGTTCATGAACTGCCCATGATTCTAGCCAATCAGATATAGTAGTGTGTTACTAATGGGCATTGTTATGAGAAAACTTAGTGACAGCAAGGAATGCACGAGCACTCCTAAACCAACTCTAAGGAGGTTGCAAACATATAAAGTTTATATGATAGAGACTAAACAGCAGCTAACAGCTAAGGAAACAATTCTTTCGCCTTTAAATAATTTTGCACAGAACTCAACAAAAATAGCAGAAACTGGAACTAGAGAAAAAACACACACAGGCAAAAGGGTTTCTAGAGAGCTAAGAAAAGCAAATACATTAAAGATCAAATATTAAGGTTCAGAGGATCAGTCATCGATCTGAAGCTTTATCTACACAAACAGTTAATTTGTAGCAAACTGAGTTGTAAATCTACCCCATTCCCAAAACAGAAGTAGATCAAAGCACACTAAAGAGCTTCTAGTGCTCAACAGCATGGTCAACACAGACACTTAGGCCTGGTCTACACTGGTGGCTTAATTCGAATTAAAGTCCCTTAATTCGAATTAATTACTCCCGCATCTACACTTGCGCATTGTTAATTCGAATTAAGGAGCCTTTAAAATCGAATGAATAAAACCACCTCTGCAAGTGGATTAGCGCCTGAAGCGCATCAGTTAATTCTCATTAGTGAGAGTGTGGATGCAATGGGACTTAATTCGAATTAATTGGCCTCCAGACTGTATCCCATGATGCCCAATTTCAGTACCCTCCCCCCAAAACAGCCCCGGGAAGATTTAAAGCTTCATTTCCTGCGGTGAATGGGTTTAAAATCCAAGATGCGATCACCCCCCACACACACACACAACAAGCCCTTTGCAGTTTGTCTCTAAGATTTGTCCCTTTGAAAGTTTAGCCCTTTAAAGTTTGTCCCTTTGAAAGATTTCACCACCCACCCCCCTCCCTGCGTGGTGAACGCGTTTTAAATGCCAGCAGTGAGTGGAAATTCTTTGCTACATTGTTTCAGTGGCCAATCATGGAAATTGATACTTTCTTAAGAGTTTATTCACAGTGCTACATGTGGATACATTATATCATGCTTTCCATCAGTGAAATGGAAACATTTGTATCACTGTATTAATATACTAACTGACTCCGTTGTTATTTATCTTACATTCTACAGACACCTGTAGAATATACAGGGGGTAGTAGGGGGAGCATAAAAGGCAAACAGCATATAGGTGGGGGGGGGGTTGTTTGGTGAAGGGAAAAATCAAAGGCAAGCAATATACAGGAGGTGGTGGGGGGAGCATAAAAGGCAAACAGCATACAGTTCTAAAGTAATCCAGGATAAGCTGCGATGTATTTGTCATGGTCAAAATGAGAGCATAGTTCAGCTGGCTCCATGTGCCTGCAGCAATGGCAATCGGGGGAATAAAAAAACAGCATGAAAATCCTTTTCCTGTTTGTTTGGGGGTGGGGGAAGCAGCGCTGCATCCTGGGATGATGACACTCATCACAACAGCCTCTATGGTTAGTTGCACTGTGGGATAGCTTCCCACATTGCACAGCTTTGTAATTCGAATTAAGGCTGGTCAGTGTGGATGCAAGAAACCAGCACAAACACTGTAGTGTGGACAGTCTGCAGCGCTTTCTGTAAATCTCTTTCTGTAATTCGAATTAAGCTAATTCGAATTAGTGCTGCAGTGTAGACATAGCCTAAGTAGACTAGTGTGGGGCAGCTTTTACTCCCCAGCTTGCCAGTCTATTATCTGACTGGAAGGGAGGAAAAAGAGAGGCGGATGTTTAGCACAAGTCATGGCCTAACAGTTCAAACTACTGAAAAATGGTAAGTGTGTTTCATGAACAATTTTGAAAAGTTACTTTTTGAAAGTTTTCACACACGCAAAAAAATTCAATGAGAAAATGAAACTTTTTTTTTTTTTTTTTTTTTAAGTTGATGGTTGTCACAGATCCACGGGATTGGGGCTAAGCCCCCAGCTTTGGAACAGTCTCTAGGAAGAACCTCTTCAGCTTCCCAGACCCAAGGGGTCTCACTCCTCCTGCACAGGTTAGGCCACGTGGCCACACAAGACTCAGCCTCTGGGGTGCCAGGACTCCTATTATATACTGTGAGCTCTCTTCAGCGAGTCCAACTGAGATAGACTCCTGGTAGAGTCAGGAATGAATGCACCTCATCAAACGTTTGCAGTAACACTCAAACAGCATTGTTAAAACAGTAGAGTTTATTAGTCAAGGGGAACACAGCAAAGGAAGTCCTTAGGTTAGCACAGAGAAATGAAGAATCAAACATAGTCCATTCTGGTTAGCCAGAGCCCCGGCCAAGCTGTTGTGAACCTCGTTGTTCAGGCTCACGTCTCTCCAAAGGCTGGTCTGCACTGAAAACTTAGGGTCTGTCTATACCTATAACAGTACAATGGCACAGCTGCAGTGTAGATACCACTATACCGGTGGGAGGGATTCTTCTGTTTTTAATCCACCTCCCTGAAATGCAGTAACTAGGTTGACAGAAGAATTCTTCTGTTGACCTAGCACTGTCTACACCAGGGGTTAGTTTGGCTTAATTACACCACTCAGAGGTGTGGTTTTTCACACCGATGAACAACATAGCTGGATTGACCTAACTTTTTGGTGTAGGCCAGGCCTAAGCCTGCCCTGAGAGCAAAACAGTCCTTTTCACTCCGGCAATCAATTTGTAAGATTATTTTCAGGATTTCAACAGAATTAGACAAATGTTTTGTTGAGTGCTTTGCAGTTTCCAAAACACAATAGTTGCATAAGCTCATTATTAATTATAGTTCATAGCAATCCAGTTCTGACTAGAAACCATAGTTTCTTGAATATTTGTTCACACTGGTTTGCTCCATTTTAGTTCTT
This sequence comes from Emydura macquarii macquarii, assembly GCF_026122565.2. Lineage (NCBI taxonomy): Eukaryota > Metazoa > Chordata > Testudines > Chelidae > Emydura > Emydura macquarii. The sequence continues at coordinate 38,011,009 of NW_027132559.1, read as the reverse complement.
TTAAATATATCCATTTGTTCCACTTGAATAATCCTCCCCATTCCTTTTACTGAAACCTACTTTTATATGAGAAGATCTTGAATGCTACAAGACTATAATAGAAGTAAATAAATGCTTCTGCTAAGTACATGTATAAAAATACACAGTGCTAAACAAACATGCTACTATTTAAACAAGAGAAATAAGCTTTGATTTAAGATTTTTTGTATTTTAGTTTGCTAATTTTACCAAAATCTGGCACAAATTTTATTACACTAAAGGATAACCTGTTCATTCTGCTCAACACTGAGTACAGAATCCTTTGTATCACTAGTTCTTGAAACAGCATCACTGCATTTTAGCAGTCTCTCAGCGCCTTGACCATCTCTTTGTAGCTGGTTTTGTCTCTTTTTCTTGTAGAAGAAATAGCCTATAAGGCCAACTCCAATGAGAATAAGAGTCGCCAGAATAGCTAGTATCCAAATTGTGAGATGAGCAGGTGCAGTAGCCTCTTCTGTAAATGAACACAAAACAATTGATAGGGACCTGTGTGATTATAATAGATGGAAGCCATCTGACTATGGACAAGAGTGGACCAGAGTTGCTCACTAGATTCATCTGAGAGTCTTTCATTTACTCAATAGCCTGCTATTGCAGGTCTCCGGCATTGGTGCACTTTGGTGACAAAGCCCTGGCTGGGATGATTTCATTGGGATTGGTCCTGCTTCGAGCAGGGGGTTGGACTAGATGACCTCCTGAGGTCCCTTCCAAGCCTAATCTTCGATGATTCCATGTTTGGTCCCTCCCACTTTCTGCCTTTCTCACACAATAGTTCAGTCTTCTTAGGGCCATAATACTTAGTCTAGTTCAGGTTATTGGTCTTAATGCAAGGGTAACTGGCTGGAGTTATGTAGTGGCCTGTGATACGCAGGAGGTCAGACTAGATGATCTGTTTGTCCCAGCTGGCCTTAAACTTTATGACTATATGATTCATAGCTGTACCCAAGATGTACTGGGTTCTTCTGATGATGGAGATGTTCTTCCTATCCTGAACCTGAAGCCAGTACTGTGCCAGTGTGGGCCCAGTATAGTTTAGAGCAATGTCAAGGGATTGCTTGTGTGTAGCCAGGTCCTCTTTCCCACAGGAAAGTATTTGCGCTGTAGGCTGGAATTATGGTGAGATCTTTGGAGACCTGGGAATCTATGTTTTTTCCTAAAGATTGTCTGAATAGTTTGAATTAACAGTTTTTAGCCTATGCTGTGTTCATTGTAACTGTTTGCTATTTGTGCCCCACAACAGGTCACGTAGGTCACTTGGTATTGTTTCTTTCCCCAGTTGGGTGACAAACTTTTTGAATAGGTTAACAACATACGATGAACATTCAGTAACCAATAACAAATACCAGAAAGAAAGTAATGAACAATGTCCTTCCAGGGCAAATTTTTCAACTAAGATACTTTTGTCCAAAAATTATAGAAATGTGGAGATTTTGGAGTATTTTCATGAATACCTGGTGGTTTTCCAAATACATGTAAATACTGGACAATAGGACTCTATGAACAGCAACAGAGAGGAGTCTGGCCACATGTCAAATGTAATCACAAATATAATCCATCTTCTTCATGATTTGAACAGCTCTATCCTGAATTCACAGGTCCAAATCCTGATGTCCATACTCAGGCCTTGTGTCAGCTCCACTCCTGCTTAGTCAGTGTGCATATGAGAGGTGGATAGAACAGAGACCGAATAAAAACTGAGGGCTAGATTGTGTCTGAGTAAAAGGCCATGTAGAGCCATCTTGCCCCAGGGGAGCATTGCCTCAGAGGACTTCTTGCTCCTCAGTCTCCCTAATGCCCAATCCTTTCTGAATGGGCCAGTGAGATAAGGTTCGGTGCTGCTGCCCAGCCTCATTGCAGCTGCCTTCGGGACAATTTGCATTCTGAGGATGTGGGTAAAACAATTCCCTGAGATTTCCTACATGTAAGTCTATGATGTCCCTGCCCCTTCCAAAAGACATGCAAGACAGGGAAGTTCCTTCCACCCCTTCACTGCAGTATACCTATCCAAGAGCCAGACATAATCTGACCCTGAATGAGGCTTTCAGGATTTGGCCCACAGGCAGCTGATTTGATGAATCAAAAGGTATCATTTTAATGAAGTCACATGTTTAATACTCACAAACATAAATGAAATGAGCTGCTAATTATTTGGAAATGCATTTTACAGTAATTTTATGTCAGAACATTCACAACTAATATCCATGGATGGGATTTTCAAGCACCTAAATTACTAAGGAGCAAATGTCCCCCTGACTTTCAATAGGACTTCTGCTCCAAAATCACTGAGGTGATTTTGAAAATCTCACCCCCTATGTTCATGTGGTATTTTAGATTTCTTGTTATTTTGCTTATAAATAGTCCTACCTTTCTTACCTGGAGGCTTCTCAGTTGGTTCAACTTCAAAAACTTTAAAAGAGAAAAATAAAATACTTATTCAGCATCAGTAAAATCTATGCTGGGAAAATACGAAGGACTACAGTTAATTTCATATTGTACAATATATTTGATAAAGAAAATTAACAGAGATGCTAAATATGTGACAACAGCTTTACCCTCATATTTAACGTAACTGATCCACAATACTAATTACATTTTTTTCACTTTTATTTCTAATAATAGGGCTGTCAAATGATTAAAAGGATTAATCGTGATTAATCGCAAGATTAAAAAGATTAATTGTGATTAATCGCAATTTTAATAGCGCTGTTAAACAATAATAGAATACCATTTATTTAAATATTTTGAATGTTTTCTACATTTTCAATAATGATTTCAATTACAACACAGAATACAAAGTGTACAATGCTCCCTTTCTATTATTTTTAATAACAAATATTTGCACTGTAAAAAAGATAAACAAAAGAAATAGTATTTTTCAATTCACCTCATACAAGTACTGTAGGGCAATCTATTTATCATGAAAGAGCAACTTACTAATGTAGAATTTTTTTTGTTACATAACTGCACTTAAAAACAAAATTATGTAAAAATTTAGAGCCTACAAATCGACTCAGTCCTACTTCTTCTTCAGTCAATCGCTAAGATAAACAAGCTTGTTTACATTTATGAGAGATAATTCCACTGTTTCTTTTTTACAATGTCATCTGAAAGTGAGACTAGACATTTACATGGCACTGTGGTAGCCAGAGTTGCAAGATATTTACATGTCAGATATGCTAAACATTCATATCCCCTTCATGCTTTGCCTACCTTTCCAGAATTTTGTTTTGATTAATTGCTTGAGTTAAGTGTGATTAATTGACAGCCCAAATCAATAATTATTATTCACACAAACACATCAATCAAATATTATTCATACAAACTCATTTGTAGATCTAGAAACATTTTCATGTATTTCCTGTAAATTTTATCTGTAAATTACAAAACATATAAAGTACAGCAGTTACATTAGATTTTGCATAATGTCTTCTGGGAAACTGGCTTGTCTTGCAGTAGTTTTGACTGTTTACGAGATCTGTATAAAAAATATGTAACAAGTGGGGAGGGGCAATTTAAAGTTTTTTTTATTAACCAAGAAAAAATACCCTTAATTCCCAAATTCCAATTTCTCAAATTCTAAGAAAAAGTTATTTCCCTTCCTTATTTTGTACATCACAATTTGCAAATAAATCAATTACTATAGTTAAAAAGAATGAAGTTGAAATGGAGCCTACTTTTAGTCTTAACTATAGAATTGCTGCTACTGATGTCTCCATATTTCACAAAGGATTATACAGCATACGATAGACCTGATTCTCTATTTTCCTTGCCTCTTGTGCATTCATTTAAACCTGCACAAAATGCTGATAAAAGGTTATCAAATTGGAAAGAACGAGTTTTACATTTATATTGCATAGGTGTAAATTATTACACAATGTGCAAGGCAGGGGAGAATCAGGTCCAGTACATTTAAATAGAACACACTTTGTTATTTGCATTGCAAACAATAGATTTACACCAACTCATATTCATTCTTATGATATTTCTCGCATGCCTTGAGATTTAAAGTGAGGGCAGTGGACATGATTTCCTTTTCAACTCTATTAAGGATCTAAGCAGGTTTTAATAATATCTGAGTTCCTGCCATATGATTCAGCTACAACAAGAAAGCCCCCGTCTGTGTGTAACGCTTATAACTGATGTCACAATATTGTATGAAAGTTGCCTCAAAACAGAACACACATTACCATAGGCTTAAAAGCTGCTATCTCCACATTCTTTGTTCTTGGTGCAGTTGTACTCTCTTGGGAGTTGGGATAAACAATGGACAAACTCACAGTGTTTGGAGACTTGATTTAGATGCTTGAATCAGCGGAGGTAGCAAAGAAACTTGATTTTAAAGCTTACCTCAACCACTGTGTTAGGACACTGGGCAGGAATATAGACTTGACTGGAAAATTTTTAGTACTTCTTATTTCAGTTGGATCAGAAATACTAATACTCTATTGAGGTATTATATTTCTGCTTCCACAAAACCAGGAACTTCAGAGATGAATACTCTATATATTTTAATCAAACTGTTTTGGAAACCTTAAGAAGGTTTAGGTAAATTTCTGAGTGAGGATTTAGGTTGGGTCTTTCTTATTCTCTAATAGTTCATGTATCCGTGGTTGGGCATAAAGTACTGTGTATATTCACATACCAAAATGAAAACAGTTATGCAGCAGGGAATGCTGCTCCACAGTAAAATTTCAAACTATGTTTTTCACTAAAAGACCATGCTTAAAGTTTGTTAAACACACAACTCTGAATTTTCTAATGTTTCCTTTTTTGAAAACTGCCACGTTCTTGGAATGCATTTAACACACAGATCACTGACATACATTTCCAACCTCTGTTCCATCTTCAACTTTTTGTCTTTGAATCTATTTTACATGATAGGATTAAAATAAAATTCCATCCTACAAAATTTTATACGTGTATGTTATAGCTCTGTACTGTGTCAATGACATCTGGTATCAGAATTGGGACATTCAAACATAAAAGGGAAGTAGAATTTTTCTTACACAAGCTACAGTGAGCATTTTTATGTTTAAAAAGAGATGGCAATAAAATTGTTACTGAAAAACTAGTTTTGAAAGGCTACTCACATGGATGGTTTCACCTTTTTTAAAAAGGCAGCCTAAATTAACAAATATGGACTATTGATTTTGGGTGTCGAACGTTAGATCTTATTTTCAAAGGGTGGGTGCTTGGTACTTTATGTTAATCAAACTCCTTTAAGGTGTCTCCACTTGGTCCCCCTAAAACTGAGGAACTGAAAATTGTTAGTTACTTCTGAAAATTGAGGCCAGCATCCCCCCAGACGTTATAATATCAAAACCCATGAACTGGCACTGCAATGTCATAAATCCCACTTTATGGGGTTATATTTCTGAAAATAATTTTCCAACACCAACTTTCCAACCACCTTTGCATCACTGATCTAAAATCTATGGAAGACAATTAAAGACTCCCATGAGCTTTGAATCAGCCCCTCTGTGAAGTAGTCATTGGCATTAAGTAAGACAACATTTTCAGAACATTTCAAGCTGAAACGGAAAGCCTGCTTATTCAAAATCAATTCATCCTTGTAAAAATTGCCTAATAATTTTGTCACAGTTGGTTCCAGTGCAAATCACAGGTAACACAATTACATTTGTGGAAGTGTTGGGAGATGCTGTTTTAATTTGCACATTTAATTTTTCAAAAGCTTGTTAAATTTTTCATCCTCAAAGCAATGTTAATTTCTATTAATCCATCATGTATACAATATGCCTAGGGCTGTCCAAACACATGACTAGAGCCACTGCTTGGAATGTTTAAAATCTGAGAAGACGGGCAACATACAAATGATGGGAAAGTGGGATAAAAAATATTGTCAGAATATATTTTATTTCCATAAATAAATTTTCAAAATCCCCTTCAACCTATCTATTTCGAGGTATCACAGAAGAAATGGGTCTTGAGGGTGGATTTGTTCCTTCCTGATCCATATTTTCTTCCTGCTCCCCCACACTTACTGTCCCCAACATATTACAGGAATAGTGTTCTTTCACTGCATGCAACTGAAGCTGATATTAATGTAATGTAAGTGATATTGTGTTATTCTCTGTGTAACACAAAACTTGAGCTTGAGTGAGGTATAACTGTTTTCTGTAAAAGGCCTTTAGGGTACATCTACACTGCAATGTAAGCCCAAGGTTCAAACTCAGGCTCAAGCCTAACCCTCTTTCTGTCTATACACAAATTGTCCTAACCCAGGGCTGAGACCCAGAGCTCCAGGCCCTACGGAGCTGGTGCTGCTGAGCCTGAGTCAAGCCAGGATCCAGGGTTCAAGCCCTATTGGTCTGCAGTGTAGATGCAGCCCCACTAGACTCAGGCTCTGGGAGTCTGCTAAAAGTATCCCACAAACCCACGGGCCGACTCTTTGTCCTTTGGACAGTCACATTTGGCATACAGTCAAGTTTTGCCACATTGCACCACTGAACAAAGGGCAAGAGCGGCCACATTTTGGGAGAGTGCTAGGAAATCTGGATATATATGGGTTACACAAAAACATGCATGCCATACCATACACACATATATATACTGCACAATACCAAGCCTATATTTACAGTATAAATATAATAATAATTACTAATAAAAGAAATCATAAACCTATTATATCATATTAATCATATCACTTACTCTTTGTTTTTTTACAAACAAATCCTTTTTCAGAAGAGCACAGAATATTATTCCAATACCCAGATGGTGCAGATATTTCAACACAGTGCTCTCTCTCGGTGGGCATTTTTACGTTCCAGTTGACAAAATCCACTATGCTGTTGTCTAGCCACAACCATTGGTCTAAAGTTAAAAAGAATATATTGATTACAACAGATTAGAAGAAAATCCATGTGTACATTTTAACTCCTTAGATCACCAAGTGACTTAAAAAAAGGAAAGCAATTTACTAGTAACTAGCACTTGCTTTGTGGCATGAGGCCATATCAGGTAGCTTTAACTACTTGTGGCAGGACAGTTGGATGATCAGCTGACCTGGTGTGCCGGCAGTGGCCTTGCAGTCAGCCTCTGCCTGCCTTGTCATCCCAGAAGGGACACCAGCCATCCAGTACGTGGTGGGCCTCAGTCCCTCCTGAGGGGTCCCTGGGGGTTTTGCCACTACAGAGGAGCAAGGTAGGAGGACCTGGGTCCATTAACTCCATCGGGTCCCAACCTAGGCCCCTAGAGGGTTTCCAAAATGTCCATACGGGTTATTGATCTACCCCAAGTTACATTTTCCCTGGGCCACTTCCTACAGACTAGAACGCCTCTGTTTAGGGGCATGGTAGCGGGCTTAGAAGATGCCACTTAGAAGGTCAGTTAATGTTATATTCAAAGCAACCTCATTTAGGACTTTCAGCTTCCAAAGAGGGGAGGTAGAGAATCCAAATCCCTGCTACTACAGCAGCCTTAACAAAGCTGTAGCCACTCCAAGCAAAACTCTGAGCTTCAGCCTTCCTTCCTGGTGCAGCTTGCAGCTCCTTCCCCCCTTTTCCTGGGCTACCAGTGACCTTATAAACCATTCCTCCACCTGGAGCATGCCCTGCGCACCTGTTGAGGGGTGGGGCCGCTGTAGGGTGACAATATTTTCCAAAGGGAAAATGGGATATTGCACAGAGCCATCCCAAGCCCCAACTCCGTCTCCCCGCTCAGGGGGGCTGGGCCAGCCCGAGCTGCCCGTCCTAGACACCTACCTGTGCGGGGCCAGGCCAGGCCAGCCCAAGCTGCCGTCCCCTGCCGTCCACCAGCATGGGATTGGCATAACCGCTCACCCCCTGCACATTCCTCTGTGCTCCACTAAGGGTCACACCTCACTTTTTTGGGCAAAACTGGGCATTTGTCTTGTTTGCTCTTAACAATTGATCATCAGCTGGCAAGAACAAACAGCACAAACATCCAGTTTTGCCAAAAAAGTCAGGACGGCCAGGACAGGGCTTAAAAAAGGAACTGGACCACCCAAAATGGGATGTATGGTCACCCTAGGCCTCCCTAGTCCAGTATTGCTCTACTCCTTGCCCTGGTTCAGTGTGAGGTCTAAACCACATGACTCTACTACAATTTGATTTGGATGGATGGTGCTTCAGGAAAGATCAGACCATAATCCAGTGTTTTATGTGCTAACTATGTTTCTTTGATTACTAACTAACATATATTAACAGAAGATATAAGAATCCCAGAGGCTAAAACACTTCAACATTTGAGATGGAAAAAAACTTTTATGCATTTTATTTCTGTAAAGTTTTCAACGATATATAATGCAATAAGCAACATAAAAGAAACACTGTGTTAACAGACATACACAGTTAGAATCAATGTTGGCTTCATTATGAATTCAGACTTGTCAAAATAGGATAAATGAAAGGGTGCCAGATGACACAGTATTTAAAACTAATGGCTATAAAAAAAAGGAGCATCTGATACAGTATTTTCCCAGCTGCAGTTATTATAATAAGAAACTATACAATAGCAAAACAATAATACTTCTCCGTTTCAATGCATTCCTTGTAGAGTCTTACTTTTCATTTGCTATGTAATTATAAATCAGATTATACTGTATGCATTGATTCATGGCCTGGGCACCTGATCATGGACCATCATCAGGAAGAGAACTTTGATCAGTGCAACAACTGTGGTTTTTGTTCAAATCCAGGACCATACTAGATTTACAAGGATCAAGGAGATCTGAGGCCTCCAAATATTTTGAGAGCTATCTCACCACAATTTTCTCAGTCACCTTACTTAAGCAGGGAAGGCTGGAAGCTGCTCAATGACTGGTAAAATTACCCATGTCAAGCAATGATTTAATTAATGAAAAGTATATTCAGGCTTTCTTCAAATCTAGTAGCATCCTTTCCTGAATAGAAATAATGACAATCTCCATCAATATTAGACACAGTACTTCCCTTCTGGCCTTCACCAGCCAGGAAGTCTAACACACAGCTTGGAGTCTGAAATTCTCCCAACACCTCCAGTGTCCTGGTGAGCAACACTAGCCAGAACTCAACCAGAGAAGACCTTACACTTGCACTCAAAATACTTCTCTGCTACCAAAAGAGTGGATAAATCAGCCCAGTTATGAACAATTTCCTTTTCAGACTACATAGAAATTTGTCATAATGGGAGGGACTGAAACCAGCAACCAGAGAGAGACATCTTTGGTTAAACAGCTATGCACAACTCAAAACAAATTTGCTGACCAAGATTTTGTGGAATCTATATTGGAGGCAAAGAATCTCTTCTTTTCCTTTTGTATAGCAATGATTTGATTTAAAAAATACTGCCCAATGCAATCAGATTCACCTGAAGACACCTTGGCTCTAGCAGGTCTTGCTTCATACTTCATTGGTGGTAAGTTATCTGCTAACACAGGTGGACTCTGAGGACAAGGTCACTGTAGAAGATGCCTATGGTCAACCTACTGACATTAAAGACTAAAAGACATACACAGCTCTACTTAAAGCAGCAGCAGAATGGAACATCAAGGTATTAAATTATTCTTCAGATTTCACTTATTGACAAATATTTATTAGTTTAAATATTGACAGTAAAAAAAAATTACCATCCACATTTCTGTACATTCCTGTCCAAAAACCTTGTGTTTTGCTTTCAAGTGCTTGTATCCTGTGTGTCAGAAAGTTGGATTCAGCCAAATCTTCTACTGAAACCAAAGTAGCCCCTGGAAAGTATGAACAAAACAAATAACCATAATCAAGGTGAGTAACTAGTAAAATGATCTGCCCCTTCACCTCTATAATGACAATTAATTTTAACCTTGAGACTTTTGCACAATGCCTAATTGGCTGCCTTCTCCATTCCTCTGCCTTCTGGGGAAGAGTGGCTAATCATGGCAGTTGAATGTGCTGCGTCACAGCCAGGTTTCTCAACACAGCAACAATTAATGCTCCCTCCTTCTGGAACCCACAGCCTTGAGCGTCAGTGACCAAGTCATGGGTGGTCTGGCCTGATGGTTGAATCAACAGTCTGGCCTACAGGTAGAACTGAATCCAGATGGGGTAGGGTCCTGGAGCAAAGCCAAAGATCATAACTGGGAGTCAGAAGCCAAAGCCTGAGCTGAAGTTGTAGTCAGAAGATATAACCAAGAGTCGGACACCAGCGTCAGAAGCCAAAACTGAAGCCAAAGGGTTAACTAGAGTCAGTCAGGGGACAGAGCAGGGTGCTGGGGCAGGCAAGCACATTCAACAGCCATTGGACTGCTGCTGCTATTGAGCTTAAATATCAGCCTGCTGACTCTTGCAGCCGATCAGGTGACTAAGTCAATCGACAACGGCCTTCAGGTCCAGCTGTGCTCCCTAGGTTACCAGCTGCAGGCTGGCCACTGACACTGAGACCCATCCAGGTGGGGAGCATTTGCAGATGAAGGGGAAGACCCCTCTGTCAGAGAGAGGACAAGACTGAACAGACTGGGGGAGTGATTGTTTCTAGTCAGAGGGGAAAGGAACTGTCTCCTTTGTGCAACTCACACTCCCTACCATCCAGGCTTTGCTGTTGCATCTTGGCATGATATTAAGGAAATTTATTAAAATTTAAAATCTGGATTTGCATGTTGAGGATAAGTTTTTGGAGGGGACGGTATAAGACAAGACAGCTACTAGCAGTTGCCAATGGGCTATACGCCATTGTAGGCAAATATCTCCAATGGCCGGTCATGAGGCACCAGATGGGGAGAGCTTTGAGTTACTACAGAGAATTCTTTCCCATGTGTCTGGCTGTTGGATCTTGCCCACCTGCTCAGGGTCTAATTGATCATCATATTTGGGGTCGGGGAGGAATTTTCCCTCAGGTCAGATTGGCAGAGATCGTGGGGGTTTTTCACCTTCCTCTGCAGCATGGGGCATGAGTCACTTGTGGGTTTAAACTAGTGTAAATGATGGATTCTCTGTAACTTGAAGTCTTTAAATTAGGATTTGAGCTCTTCAGTAACTCAGCCAGAGGTTATGGGCGTATTATAGGAGGGCTGGGCGAGGTTCTGTGGCCTGCAATGTACAGGAGATTAGACTCATCATGATGGTCCCTTCTGGCCTTAAAGTCTAGTCTATGTTGGAAGGTATACTAATTCAACAGATGATATGCGTAATCGGGAGTGGAGCCAGAATGTACTGGTGAATTTGGTCCCATGCATTTAGTAGTTGTTAAAGATGCCTAAAGTGCAGGATAAGTGCTCTTTTTTTCTGTAATTTTATTTTAAAAATTAAACAATAGAAGTTTATGTTGGGATCACAAATATTATGGTATTTTGCAAATATATGAAATGCAGACAGTGAAAATGACTATAATGAGAAAGTCAAACATGTCAGCCTAGTTTCATTTCCCTCCTGAGTGAAAAGCAAAAACAAACAAACAGCATAAATGAGGAGAAGTATGCTCCATTTTTTAAAATAACTCATTTGAATAAATAGGTTTTTGGCAGTTAAAAATCTTTTTTTAAATGAACACTATATGTCCTTAATTCTTTTCTCTCAACTAAAGACACTCACCTAATCGAATACATTCCAGGGAAGCCTGGGCCCAGGTTTTCATAGCTGATGATTCAATGTAGTAGCAGTGACCATGGAAAGGAATCCAAGATCTGAGTTCTTCTGATTCAGGGCAATTTCCAGGCAGCTGTGGAGGATCAGTAGGGGCCACAACTGTTAAGAAACCATGTGGTTTGCAATCAGTACTTTTTTATGAATAACCCAAACAATTGTCTTAAAAGTTACTCAGCACACATATACCATGCTATAAGTAGCTACTACTAACTTAGAATGATGTTAGGAAAATAACCCTCCTCCACCCCATAGTCACAGCTAAAGATTGATATTTATCTGGAATTTCCATCATCACTTCATATGAGACTACCTTAAACTGATGAAGTATTGGTGTTGCAACTGCATACTATATTGTCGGTTGTACTCTGTTTAGTCACATTATGTTTAGGCACTCATCACTGGTTATCAGAATGCCATACGCTAAATATAGCTCTTAATCATGTGTGCAACTCCTATTGACTTCGCTCGGCTTACCGCTGTGAGTTGCATATGCAGATCAAAGCCAGCTTATGGCCTGAAGCATTAACTCAAAAGCTACTGTAAAGCAATGCCATTTATTCTGTGTCCCACATCAGGTACAAAGTATATTGTGTAGCCTAAAGAGTGCTGTGAGGGAAAATCATGTGCCCTTAAAACTTCTTCCTAAAGGTGTCATTACAGGATTCCTATTTTTCAACTCCCTGCCATGACACTGACCTGAAGCACACCAGCTCTTAGAATTATTAGCCCTGACAGGTGGGCATGGACCTCCCGCAGGTGTACCATTCCAGTTGCCGCTGTGACACCTCCCGCTAGAGCCTTCATAATTAGTTACTGGATGGATAGGCATGATGAGTGCCCAGTGCCAATATAACTTATGCACAACCATCAGTGCAACCCATGAAAATTTCATATGAAGAGGAAAATATCTCAAGGCAGGAAAAGAATGGAGAGCCAGATCTTCATCTGGAGTAAGTGAGCATAACTTCACTGAAGTCAATGAAACTATTCCAATTTACACCAACTGCCAAAGCCTTCACAGTCATGTACCATCTCATTAGTAGAATCCCAGACTTTGAAGGCAGGTAGGTGGGATTCTTGAAGCACCTTCCTCTGAGGCTTTTGGGGATAGTCACTGCTAGAGATAGGATACTGAACTCGTTATATCTCTGGCATAATCCAATACAGTAAGTCTTGTGTTCTTAAAACAGTTAAGTTCAATTGCTTACCATCTGACTTTTTACAGACAGAGAAGTAGCTTTCATTACAAGATGCTGTCTTCCAGGTTCCATCAAGGTCTAGATAGACACAGGCTATTTTCTCTTTTGGCTCACTTCTTCCCCAGTTAGTATATTTGATTATCCAGTTATCAATCCATTTGTAATGGCCATCAGTCTAAAAAAAGTATAAATGAAGATAATATAAATGGCAGCACAAAGGCACTGATATATAGTTTTAATTGCACTGCCATTAGTTATTTGAGCTTTCCATCAGAAACACTCTATTTATGTGGTTTTCGAATACCTCACATATCAAAATAGTGAATAAATGCCTGAACACATGAGTCATGGAGAGAGTGAGACTTCTTTATTTTTTGAAAGCTAACAGTATTTATTTAGCACTATCAATGGACACTGCACAGTCCAACATATGACTTGAGTTGAACAAATAGCAGAGTCTCTTCCTGAGGCGTTTTCAGAGTTCAGGAACAAGTAGGCACAATGCAGGATGTGACAAGATAATATAATCACAGCCTGGGGCTGTGACTTTATAGATGGACATTTACATGGACAGGCAATGTTTCTGGGGATTTATAAAGCTGGAGAGGGCAACACAAACTAAAAATTAATTGGGAAGCTCTTCCAAGCATAAACTATGCTTAGAATAAGTTATTTTATTGCCTATTTACATTCTGTGTTATTATCTTAAATTATTCATTATTATTTTGCTTGTTGAAGTAACGATGTCCTCTCAAGCATGGTTAGAACTTTAGGTGAGTAAATGTGGGATCACTTCCCAGATAGTGTATCAAGAGAAGCAATTATTGGCAATTTAGTCTGCCTAATCTTCATTTCTTTAGATTATGATTTTAAGTAATTTTGGGGGTAAAAATTATTTGGCACTCAACAGCCTAATTTCTGTATAAAACACCCTTTTCAGACCCACGATAATCACATGATAAAGAGTCAGGTTTTTGGAATTACTAAGTAATCGCTACACACCCTGATTTCATGGCTCCTGGATTTAACTCTGAGTTCCCCCACAGTTTTTATAACTCTCCTTCTATTCTTTTCCATTATGAATCTTTCTCTGGCTCTTCCTATCCATCCCATGTCCTCTGTGTGGTCTTTGAGGACCTTTAACAGGAATGCTACAAGTCCATGCATGCTTCTGGTGAATTTATTCAGAACATAGCTCTTACAGCACAATTACAATGAAAGCAACCAATATTTATATAAAGAACACGAGAGCTTATTTTTATATGTAGTAGTACAATAATATCCAACACTTACCACATTGCTGTTAAGACCAATCCACACAGGCTCTCCATACTTTAACATTTGGACCCATAGGAATGAATGGCTGTGGAGATCTAGAATACTGGCAAGTTCTGAGGATTTGCTCTTGCAATTTTTTCTTGCCTTTTCCCATTCCATTTTGGAATGGATAACTGCATAGCTACTGTCACCATAGCGGATAAAGCCAGAGGCTGGAATTGTTGTCGGGGAATGAAGTATTTCAGGTTCTGCAATAATTTTAATAAATAAATAAATAAATAAATAAAAAGAAAAAAAATCAAGAGCATGGATTGTACCACTAGCACTTAATACCTACATTGTTACACAAATTCAGTGGTGCAGCACTAACAATAAGTGAAAATTCTTCAGTTAAAATTAATGACAAATTATTAATAGTTTATGAATACAGAAAACATAGGCCTGGCCTATACTAGAAAGTTAGGTCAATCCAGCTGTGTAGATCAGGGCTGTGAAAAAGTCACTGCCTTGAGAGATGTAGTTAAGCCAACCTATGCCCCAGTGTAGACAGGGCTAAGTCACGGGAAGAATTCTTCCATCAACCTAGGTACAGCCTTTTGGTGAAGCGGATTTACTATAATGACAGAAAAACCTCTTCTGTCATTGTAGTAAAATGTCTACACTGAAGCGCTAGAGTGGCACTGCTGTAGCACTTCTAGTATAGACCTACCTAGAGAGTAAAATCTTGGATCCAGTGAAGTCGATGGGAATTTTGCCATTGACTTCAATGGAACAAGGATTTCACTGCTGGTTTGTAGCTTTGTGACACAGTGGGTTAATGCATTTGCTCTTCACACCTAGATATTTGAAATCATGTTTCTTTTAGACCATAAATGAGGAAGTATTAAGTGCCATTAGTAGACATTTACTGAATACAAAACTACGACACTAAGGGTATGTCTTCACCAGACTTTTGTATCTTGAGTTAATTGATTCCCAATTAATTCAAGATAGTTAATATTTTTGTAAAGACTAGTGTGGACACTCCCAACCAAAGGACTCAAACCAGAATCCAACTGGGACCAGAGAACCAGGTTGAAATGATATTTTCACATGAACTGCAGCTGAACCTGAACCATAATTTTTGTCCTACCTGTCTTACCAGAAATGGAACTGAACTGAAAAAATAATTGGGTTACTGGTTAAAATAAAAGTTCAGCATTTTTTAAGCTCAGTATTAAAAACAAAAAATAAACAAACAAACAAAAACTACTGTGATTTTATTTTCATTATAAAAAAAGACGACACAATAACAAATAGGCAGTAATTGCCACCAGAAAGGCCTGCTCCAGTAAAATGAGAAAAGAATGAGAATAGAAGGAGGCTTGCCCACAAGAGCAGGGAAGGAGAGAGGAGCTGCTGCACTCCACATGAGGCAGGAAGGGGCCCCAGAAACAGAGGGAAGAAAAGAGGGAGAATGGTCCCAGAAGTTAACAATAACTCTTCAAGCCCAAGGAAAAAAGTAATGGCTCCCCGAACTTTCCCCCTCTTAGACAGGCCTTCTCCTACCCAACCTCTGGGGCAGCTTGTACCTCCAGTTGCTGCATTTGAGGGAAGGCCCATGCCCCAAACTCAAATTTATCCTCTGCCATATTGAACTTTTGCAGTAAAAGAAAGTATTAGAATGTGTTATTTTAGGCCGCTCCAATAAATTGTTTATAAAAATAGTTTTTATTGTCAAAGTTAAATTTAATAAATAAATAAATAAATAAATATTATATATTATATATATTAAATAAATAAATTTACAAAATAAATAAATGGTTAAAAATCAAGATAAAATTGAAACTAAGTTTCAAATCTCTTTTGAATTTACTTCCACTAAAATGCAAATCTGACTGGAACCACTTTGAAGTAGTAACCGAGCTGTATTTTTTTGTTTTGTTTTGGTTTTTTTGGTGACTTTAACTGCAACTGAACCCAAACACAGTAAATGCAACTAAACTCGAAACTGAACCAAACCAAAATAAATACCAGTTTGACTCACTGCTCTTAACCTGTTTGATGTAAACTACAAACATTTGTTCCTCAGGGATCAGTAATAGAGTAAAGGCTAAATTAAGTACAGTTGGTAATCTCTGTTTATGAGAAGCTATGTCTTCTCTGCCAAAAGTTGATTTTTTTATAATGAGATCACTGAAGTATAATAGATATCTTCCTATAAAATTGTAGTGGAAATAAGGCACAGGTAGCTTTATCATGAAGTATCTAGATGAGGTCAGCGCTAACCCTCCCCCCTCCACTGTTGACTTTTCCTAGCTACACTCCTGTTAAAACTACTGAGCCTCTTCTCTGCTAGGCTTTTACAGTAAGATAGTTAATATGCATTAGTTATCTTGCTGTAAAAAAAACCCCAAACACACACACAAATGTTTTTGGAGGTGTTGGGGAGGGGCAAGGAAGACATATCTATAGGCTCAATACTTGACTAGACTCTTAGACTCAGTATGTCTACACCACCATGTAAGCCCAGGGTTAGTAGAACTTGGGTTAGCAGACTGTGTGCTTGTTAACCTAGGGCTTGAGTGTCTAAATTCATTTGTAACCCTAGATTAGGAATTGTTGAACCTTAGGTCTCAACCTGGAGCTCCAGAGTCTACACTGCATTATGGGATGTCCAACCATCTGTATCCCAGACTTCTAATGCCTTCCCTAGTCCTCTCCGGACCTTTGTTTTTTATATGGAAAACTTGATTATCCACCAAACTTGACTGTCCAGAGGACAAAGAAAGCCAGTCTGTGGGACTGTGGGATATTTTTGGTATACTCCCAAAGCATGTGTCCACTGGGTCTGCATCTACCCTGCAAAGTAATTGGGCTTGAACTCTGGGTCCCAGCTTGACTCAGGCTCAGACCCTCCAACCCCATAGGACTCTGTAAACCCTGGCTTAGCATGATTTGCGTGTAGATGGAAGGGCAGTTAGACAAAACCTGAGTTTGAACCATGGACTTGCATTGCAGTGTAGACCTACCCTTGAAAGCCAGTCATAAGGTATACTCGAGAGCTGTATGGGGAAGGCTGCATTGCATCTGGCCACACCATACATGAACATTGGTGATTAGGCTATCACCTTTAGGAGCACAGAATTTCACCAATATTTAAAAAGTATATACAAAAGTATGGAATTTCACTGCTGTGGAATCTGCTTTGGCTTATTCATTTCTAATCATCATTCATCTTTTTGGCATAAACCTTACTTTCTGCAGAACAAATTAAAAAATAAAATAATAATTTCTCT
Source organism: Emydura macquarii macquarii (assembly GCF_026122565.2). Classification (NCBI taxonomy): domain Eukaryota; kingdom Metazoa; phylum Chordata; order Testudines; family Chelidae; genus Emydura; species Emydura macquarii. The sequence continues at coordinate 37,993,639 of NW_027132559.1, read as the reverse complement.
CGAATATTCAGAAACTTATGTGGGTAGCTTGCACTTTTATGTGGGTAGATGCAGAGCTGCACCACTTGAAAAGAAGGAATTTTGGAGGCCTGAGAGGGTCAGAATACCTCCCAATAAATTACATGTTGCATATGGAAACCCAGAATTCAATCCACAGGTAAAACTAAAAAGCCATCATGAGTTTTCAATGATTTTTTTAATTTAGAAAGCTGGTGAAATAGAACTCACTTGAATTCATTTGGCATATATAGCTTTTGTCATTTGCACAGTTTTCATCTCTCCATTTCCCTTCTTCCTTTGTCATAATGACACAGTCTTTCTAAGGGAAAAAAAAGGGGGTACATGAATTAAGAAGAAAAAATAATCATCAGGAGACAAAATTTTCCTCCAGCCTCATATTCTGTAGACATGTATATTACAAGGGTTTCAGTCCTCCAACATTTGAAATCTCGGCTCAGTAATGTCAGTATTCGTATATCTCCCAAAAATGTAATTTTGACTGGGACTTTACCAAGCTTTTACAAATTCCTCCTGGGTGTTCATAACCCCAGACAATGTTCCCTGGAGTACAGAAGCTGCTGCTGTGGATTATTTTAGATTAGAAGCAATGTTGGCTCCTCACCATTAGGAGGCACTATGATAAGTTTTTGGGAGGACAGATGGTGGCAGCTCACTTATCTCTGCTTTCCTCAGCTGTTCCTTTCCATTCCTAATGGAAGGGTGCCACCCAATGGGATCTTGCCAGCATGAAGATGGAATGAAGACACTACTAAACCTCGTCAGGAAGTTCAGCACTCATCAAATACATTCCTTCTAAAACTGACTAAAAGACTATTTGAAACTTATTTTAGTAAACTTATACATTAAAAGCATTAGTCTGTACATGTGTTAGATGGATACAACTGCACTTGAAGTGTTAAAAAAATCATTTATTGTGCACTTAAGCTGTGCAGCTATCATCATACTGCAGACGTCACTGGCAGCCTTGCCAATAATGAAGTTTGACTGATGCTTCCCATTACAAGACCCTATTTTCAATTGCTTTATGGCTTTGCTAAAATTAAGCCATTCAGGGTGAAATTTTCCATATTGGTTGTCTGCTCAAGGCTGAGTTTTTCTGGAAAGTTTCAGTCATAAAGAGATCAGCTGTTTCTGAGGCTGGTGCTATATGTTAAAATAAAATCTGGTGGCCTTTATTTTGAGATGTTCTAATGCCACAATGCTTTGGAGCAGGGACTTGAAATTTGGCAAGGGAAAGGCCCTTTATTAAGGATGTTCCTTTTGTCATCCTCTTCAAAAATAGCCCTGTGGAAAAAATAGCATGTGATCATGTAAATAACAACTGAAGCATAATGATGCACATGTGCAAGATGGCCCTTTTAATGATGACAGATGATTTATGTTTACCTCCTGATCATCATCCTCATCATCATTCGCATCATAATAAGAGTATCTGAGTCTGGATGTAGGTGCTCTGTTGGCCCAGTTTTCATAGGAGACACCACTTCCATCCGTCCAAAGAAATGAGAATTCACTATTTATATCATTCAATCCAATCCATGTATCAGTCATGACTTCCCTTAAATGGTAGAAGAGGAAGGCTGAAAGGAAGCAAACATTTAAAATGAAAGGAAACTCAACATGGCTTTCTGTAGACATTAAAAATGAATATATGTCCACAGAATACATGTCTGGGGCCATGATAAAAACATTTCTCTGCAAAAAGCCCACATTTTATATTTGATTTTAAATGTCACATTTTATAGCTTAAATATAGTATTTGGTGGTGAAACCAAAAGGAATATATGCTACTTAAACATTAACTATAAGAAACAAGACATTTTAATTTTAAAAACAATCAGAAAAGGAAGGTTTTGAGTATGCTACAATATGCCCCGCAAAATTTCCTCACAGTTCATTTTGCCAATGTAAACATGGAGGGAATAAGATTCAAAATCCTTTCTTCTTCTTCTTTTTTTTTTTTTTTTTTTTTTGAAGTTGTTGTACAACAAGCACTGAAAATAGGTCTGATGATCTTTATGAGAAATACAGCATATTTAGAGGAGCTGGTCAAATAATACATTTAGAATAATTTTCATAATGAATTTATACCTTTTTTATGGTTAGCAGAATCTTTCATAAACCTATCCCAATTTCTGCAAAATTCTGCATAGTTTGTTACTATTCAGCAAATCTTTTCATACATTCATTAATGATTCATTCAAATCATTCATGTTGCCCCTTTTCAAACTGAATGGCTAATCAAATTTTGGGGCACTAAGGAGGTTCCAGTTGAAAGTAGAAATTGATGGAGTCCAGTATTCTCTTTGAAGTATTTTTTTTAAACAAGGACTGTACAAAGTCCTGCTTCTCCAAATGCAGGAAGAACTAGGAACAGAAGGAGCAGTTTCTTAGCTTACAGCTCTAAGCCCCTTTAGCCAGCAGATCCATAAGCGCTCTTTCTTTAGCTTTTCCCAGGGTCACACAGAGCTCACAAGTGTCAACAAGCAACCGCTTGCCCCATAACCTCAGCCATGCAGAACGCAATGCCATCCACAGCCTCAATAACAACTCTGACATTATAATCAAAGAGACAGACAAAGGAGGTGCCGTTGTCATCATGAATAGATCTGATTATGAACAGGAGGCTAACAGACAACTCTCCAACACCACATTCTACAAGCCACTACTGTCCGATCCCACTGAGGAATACCAAAAGAAACTACAACATCTACTTAAGAAACTCCCAAAAGAAACACAGGAACAAATCTACACTGACACCCCCCCCTGCACCCCGACCAAGGTTATTCTATCTGCTACCCAAGATCCACAAACCTGGGAATCCTGGACGCCCCATCATCTCAAGCATTGGCACTCTCACAGCAGGACTGTCTGGCTATGTGGACTCTCTCCTCAGGCACTATGCCACCAGCACTCCTAGCTATCTTGCTGATACCACTGACTTCCTGAGAAAACTACAATCCATCGGTGATCTCCCAGAAAACACCATCCTAGACACTATGGATGTAGAAGCTCTCTACACCAACATTGCACACAAAGATGGACTACAAGCCATCAGGAACATTTTCTCTGATGATGATATGGAACACCTGGTAGCTGAACTAAGTGACTTTGTCTTGACTCACAACTACTTCAGATTTGGAACCAATCTATACCTTCAAGTCACTGGCACAACTATGGGCACCCACATGGCCCCACAGTATGCCAACATTATTTTCATCATCTGGACCCAGAGGAAAGAGTCCCTCAAAGCATTCCATCATGATCTCAATAATTTCCACCCCACCATCAACCTCAGCCTGGACCAGTCTACACAAGAAATCCATTTCCTGGACACTACAACACAAATAAATGATGGTCACATTAATACCACCCTATACCGAAAACCAACTGACTGCAATACATATCTTTATGCCTCCAGCTTCCACCCTGGACACACTGCACGATCCATTGTCTACAGCCAAGCCTTAAGATACAACCGGATTTGCTCCAATCCCTCAGACAGAGACAAACACCTACAGGATTTCCATAAAACATTCTTAAAACTACAATACCCACCTGAAGAGGTGAAGAAACAAATTGACAGAGCCAGACGGGTACCCAGAAGTCACCTACTACAGGGCAGACCCAACAAAGAAAACAACAGAACACCACTGGCCGTCACCTACAGCCCCCAACTAAAATCTCTACAACACATCATTAAGAATCTACAACCTATCCTAGTAGATGATCCCTCACTCACTCAAGCTATGGGAGGCAGACCTACCCTTGCTTACAGACAGCCCCCCAACCTGAAACAAATACTCATGAGCAACCATACACCATACAAGAAGAACACTAACTCAGGTACATACCCCTGCAACAAACCCCGTTGCCAGCTCTGCCCCCACATCGACTCTAGTGACACCATCACAGGCCCTAACCACATCAGCCACACCATAAGGAGCTCATTCACCTGCACATCTACTAATGTAATATATGCCATCATGTGCCAGCAATGTCCCTCTGCCATGTACATTGGCCAAACCGGACTGTCACTATGCAAAAGAATAAATGGACACAAATCAGATATAAAAAATAGAAACATCCATAAACCAGTCGGAGAGCACTTCAATCTCCCAGGACACTCTGTAAATGACTTGAAAGTTGCCATACTTTTACAAAAAAACTTCAAAAACAGACTTCAAAGAGAAACTGCTGAGCTTGAACTGATGCAAACTTGACACTATCAAACTGGGTTTAAACAGGGACTTGGAATGGCTCTCTCATTACAAGAAGTAATTCTCACCTCCTAATCAATGGCTGTGAATAGGCCTCAACTACTTCCCCATTGTTGTTCCTTAAACTTGGATGTGTGTGTGTGTGTGTGTATATATATATATATATATATATATATATGTATATATATGTATGTATGTGTGTGTATATATATATATATATATATATATATACACATACATACATACATATATATATATATATATCTGCCATTTGATTTCTATTTCTTGCATCTAATAAAGTGAGTTACAGCCCACAAAAGCTTATGCCTGCAGAAATTAAGTTTCTTAGTCATTAAAGTGCTACAGGACTCTCGTCGTTTTTGCTGTACACAGACAAACATTGGTACCGCTCTGGAACAGTGCTCACAGGCTCGCTCTTGTTTTTTGCCTCTGCCTCTCTTTCTGTTCTTGTCTGTTTTCAATTTGTGTATGTGTTCGTTCTCTCCCTGACACACAGCCGCACACCAACCCTGGTCACAATACCCACTATTACCCATAGCCTCATGGTACTCATTTCTGGGCAGAGTCTGTTATGCCTTGTTTTAGGTGTGACCCCTTACTCGTCTCTGACATCTTTCTTAAATGATAGTTTGTACGAGTTTTTAACTCAACCCAGAATAAGGTTTCACTCAGCTCACAACAAGACTATGATTGTTTGTGAACTATTCACTTCTAGTGTTCATTACTCTTGGTGTGTGATTGGTCACATGATATTGCTTTTACTCCCTGAATGGACAACATGAAACTTTTGAGGCAGCAGAATAGTGACCCACAAACTTTCTGGTGTGACTATTTGGGAGAATTATCTTTCGTTGTTAGTTAATATTTTTCACACCACCTGGCAGCTGTCTAAATATTCATAAATAGCAGAGAATTGAACTTGGGGAATAGATTTCAGGAAAGAAAAATTGTGAATCAGCTTTTTCACTAATAGAATGGGGCAGAAGGCAGGTTAATGGAAAGCAGGGGGAAAATAAGGAAAGCTGCCTCAGGCTCACCTGCCCCCCTCAACCTCAGGCTGCGCACTGAAGGCAGAGGTCATGTGGAAAAAATAGTACGTGCACATAAAGTTAAATGTATATATCATAATGCAAATGTTCAAGTGGGTCAAATTAAGAATAATAGCTACCAAGAAGGGACCATGGTGATCATCCAGTCTGACTTCAGGCAACCTTAGTTTTGACATTTCCTAACTTCCGAGTGCCTAATGTAGGTTTTTTGTATGTAATAATAAATACAAACTCTCATACTTCAGGGCAAAAGCCCGCCAATAACTGATGAGATTAGGAAGTGATTTCCTGCATGAGCAAATTATTCCATAACTACACTATGAGGTCTGTTGCACTTTCCCCTGAAGTTTCTGGCACTGGGGCAGTCTCAGAAACAGGACACAGGATTAGACGGACTACTGGTCTAATCTGGTATGTCAGTTTCTATGTTCCTATGAACCCATGGCCCATTTCCTATCAAATTACATTTTTTGTTACATTTATAAAACAGGCAAAACCAGTAGAATCTACACTTGCCGTTTTACATTTTTTGCCTTCATTTATAATTGTTTTATGGGAACTGGTTGATGTCCCAGTTAGTACCAAAGGATCCACACATTGTACCTTGGACTTCTTTATTTGGTATGGAAGCCAGGTTTCCTCCTAACTTTATACAAGCCATTCGTGCAGCATGCCACATCAATGTCTCATTTTCACTTGAGCCAAGTATTTTGAAACACTGAAAAAGAAAAGAATTGGATGGACATTTCATTCAAGGCTCCAAAGAACATAGAAACTGTTTTATATGAATAATGCTGTTTACTCCTGTGCTATTCATCTTCCCACAGAAGGAAAGCAGGGATAGGAAGGCTAACAAAGCTTTAGGATCCATAATTTAAACTTTGTGAAACATGGACAGAAAAGCTCTGTGAATTCTAAGAACTTAGAGCTTTATTGTTAAAGTGCATCTTATCCTTCAATGACAGGGAGATCATACAGATTTTTTAAAAGTGCTTCTCATAGGAAAAAAAGATTGCTTTCCATCTACTGTATGAAAACAATGTAATAAAAGGAATATGGACATAATATTGATTATTTTTCCACATGCAAAGCCTAAATCTGGTGAGTTCTAGTGAAACTGAAACCAACCCCAGTCAGTTTCTGTAGCTCTTAAGAGCCTTCTTCTGTTACATAATAGTTCTATTCTACTATTTTATAAACTTCAAATTAAATTTCTTCTGCAGATAAACAATATGAATACTAAATGCTAAAGGTTCCACTAGCAATGTACTATTATTTTGGCAATCAGATGAGAGAGAAACACAAATGGAGTTTCCATTCTGTAGTCATTAATAGATAATATTTACTAGACAAAGCTCAATTAACAGAAAAGTACTGGAGGCATTTCCTGGTTGTACTAGATGAATCATAATTTTCTTTACTTCTTCATGGAATGTACTTCTCCTGGCATGATGAGTCTTCCCGTATTCCCCTTGTATGGCCAATCAGTTCTGTTGGCCAGCACAAATGGAGGGCAGAGTCATGGCTCCATCTACTCCCTACCATCCCTGCTGAATCACTGCTTCCACGGTGATCAACTTTGTAGCATCATGTGCACTACATTGAGTGCAGGGGCTAATATTCTGGGCAGCTTTTATGTGAGCTATACAAGACAGGTTATGTTTACATACTCCAGCTCCTCACACTGTACCATGCATAAACCAGGAACCCAATTTAGCCCAAAGTGATCAAGGTGATGAAAAGCATGTGCTGTGTTAGGTCTTGCTGTGTTTGTTGATGGTGGGATTGTATGACATATTTTTTAAGTTACAGAAATTTAGAGGCTTTTCGGGAGATGATATTCAGGGTTCAAGTAGAGGATTGGAAGAGATAGCTGATGAATACATCCTAGAATACTCAAGAAGCTGACTGAGGAGATATCTGAGCCATTAGCAATTATCTTTGAAAAGTCATGGAAAATGGGAGCGATTCCAGAGGACTGGAAAAGGGCAAGAATAATGCCAATCTATAAAAAGGGGAATAAGGACAACCTAGGGAATTACAGACCACTCATCTTAACTTCTGTATGCAGAAAAATAATGGAGCAAATAATTAAGCAATCAATTTGCAAACACCTAGAAGATAATAAGGTGATAAGCAACAGTCCACATGGATTTGCCAAGAACATATCATGTCAAACCAAACTAATAGCTTTCTTTGACAGGGTAACAAGTCTTGTGGATGGGGGAAAGCAGTAGATGTGGTTGTCTTGACTTTAGTAAGGCTTTCGATACAGTCTTGCATGATCTCATAAACAAACTAGGAAAATACAGCCTAGATGGAGCTACTATAAGATGGGCGCATAACTGGTTGGAAAACCATTCCCAAAGAGTAATCATCAGTGGTTTACAGTCAAGCTGGAGGGACATATCAAGTGGAGGGTCCTGTAAGGATCAGTTCTGGGTCTGGTTCTATTCAATATCTTCATCAATTATTTAGATAGTGGCATAGAAAGTACACTTATAAAATATGTGGACGATACCAAGCTGGGAGGGGTGGCAAGTGTTTTGGACGATAGGATTAAAATTCAAAATGATCTGGACAAACCAGAGAAATCAACTGAAGTAAATAGGATGAAATTCAGTAAGGACAAATGCAAAGTACTCCACTTAGAAAGGAACAAATCATTTGCACACATACAAAATGGGAAATTGCCTAGGAAGCAGTACTGCAGAAAGTGATCTGGAGATCATAGTGGATCACAAGCTAAATACGAGTCAACAGTGTCACTGTTGCAAAAAAGCAAAAATCGATCTGGAATATATTAGCAGGAGTGTTGTAAGTAATACACAAGAAGTAATTCTTCCGCTCTACTCTGCTGATTAGGCCTCAACTGGAATATTGTGTCCCAATAACAATTTGGACAAACTGGAGAAAGTCCAGAGCAGAGCAACAAAAGATTTAGAATACATGACCTATGAGAGAAGATTGAAAAAATTGTGTTTGTTTAGTCTGGAGAAGAGAAGACTGGGGAAGACATGATAACAGTTTTCAAGTACATAATGTGCATTAGGAAAAATGTCCTAACTGTCAAGGTAGTTAAGCACTGGAATAAATTGCCTAGGGAAGGGGTGGAATCTCTGTCATTGGAGATTTTTAAGAGCAATTTAGACAAACATCTGTCAGGGATGGTTTAGATAATACTTAGTCCTGCCCTGAGCGCAGGGGACTGGACTAGAAGACCTCTCGAGATCCCTTTCAGGCCTGTGAGTCTATGATTCTATGTGAAATAGGGGAATGAGCAAAGTAAACCGAAAGGAAAGAAAATAGAAAAGGAATAAGAGTAATGGGAATGGGGAAAGGAAGGAGAGAAGCAAAATGGAGAACTGAAGGGTTACTGTGACAGGAGGTGTGTGAGATGTAGTGGGACCAAGAACCAAAATCCTTAGATAACCATGTTTAAGGTCAGCACACCACATCCTGGTGGATTCTTAGCAACAATCATGGTTTAGAGAATAATAGGCTGGTTGGTTTAGTCGCATCATTTAGTTCTAGATAGCCTTTCTTTCTAGCCAGAATCATTAGTCAGTGATTCAGATTATTGATTAGTAAATCTCTATCATTTAGTTGTTCTTGTTTGAACAAGGTTTTCTAAGGTTGACGATAGGTGCATGACTGAATCTCTTAATACAGATACATTGCTAGTTTTATTCATTGTCAGAGCTGTATTATCAATTTTGAGGAAATAATCAGTTGTTGTATAGCATTATGAGGATGAGACTAAATACTGTAGTCTTGTTCCCAAGAATTTTGGTCTCCAAATGCATGTTACATGAAAATATTTAATAGTCCTCTTGAATAATTTGAAAGTGTATATATGTTTGGGGGGAAGAAGAATACCAAACTAGTATATATCTTATTCTCTGTTTAGAATTCAATCATATTCAATAACCATATTAAATTCTGTGGCATTCTTGCAGAAATGAAAGCTCATACTTTGGAACAAGGGGTAAATTCCATGACAAATTCTGTGACTGTGGAATACATGATCCTCACTTTATTTGCTCTCTATCTGTCAAATAATACGTTATCAACAAAAACACTTTGAAAGATGAGACAGTACTTACTGTCGCAACTTTGGAGTAATTTAAAATCAAACACTTTGATCACAGCTTGACCTTTCTGCCCTTTTCACATTTCCTTCCCCTACCTCCTCCACTAACAGTGAAAGTGAAGTTGGGGAAAAGGGAAAACTGGGTGATAAATGTTGGGTAAACACGACGCTCTACAAAGACAAATACTTCTCTGTCCTGTCTATATGTTTTTGGGTTTTTTTTTTTGGTTTTTGTTTTTGTTTTGGGGGGGGAGGGGGGAGCATCCATTACTTGGTATACTGTACAGACAGACTTTCAATATTATTCTTTACTAATAAATTCTTCCCAGAGTGCTAATGTGATATCCTTATTGTCGGAGAATTTGCATTTAGGGAAATATGTCTTTTTATTGGTTAGGGTCATACAGCTGCATACATTGATCTCAGATTTTTCTCATGCTGCTATTAGCAACTCTTTCTAGTGATCATTCATGCTCTTGAATTGTCTGAAATTTCATGTTTAGATCTCTTCACCTAACACTTTCAGAATACAAAACTACTATAGGGTTTGTAAAGTAGCAGTAGTGATTGCATCAATGGAGAGAAAACAGGAATCTGTCTAAATTACCCTGGTGCATCAAAGGTAAATTTAAAGTCAATGCTATATGTAAAGCCACACTGAAACACCCTACCCATTTTTACTCTTTCATTCTGTATTCAACCATTTGGGAAACTATGAAGATTAAATATTTATTGTTTGACGTGTTCTTTCTAATTCATCCTGGTTGAGAGGACTATTTTATATTATCTTTTCAGGTTAATCACTGATCATTTCAGTCCCTAAAATGGACATAAATTACAGGGAGAAAAAAAGAAAATGTAAGTTATATCAGCAAAGAGCTGCAAAGAGTACTTTTGTTTTAAGTAATTCAACCTACAGACTCATTTTTTTGAGGTTTAAATTGGTGTAATATCTCCAAAATGGCCCAACCTGCCAAATAGCATACAGACTTGGATAATCACTGTCCAACGTAATATTATAACCAGAAAATATTTCTTTTGTTCACCTACAATTGACTGAAGATATTTGTTAATGCACCTTATTATTAAACAAAAGCCAAGTTTCTGGACAGCCTCCTAGAGATACAGGAGCAAATGTTGAGTTAATGGTGCTGTTGTGCCTTTCACATATAAAACCTTCTGGATGTCCACAATTTATATCATTCCACAAACCTGAAAAATAATTATGTATAGTAAGTAAATGAATGCATGCTATTGATAAATGTAATGATAATCTATCACTTCCTATTTTTGTTTAAAAAACAGAATTTATATACATTAAAAGTAGAATATACACTCATTTTAAAATAAATTGTCAGCTAACCTACTTGGAAAATATACATACCCCTCAGGTATTGTTTACAAAAAAATAGGTATTTATTGACAGGAGTTTCTCTGCACAGTTATTTACTTGGCCAGTACCCTATGACAGGACAATTAAAAATGAAAAAGAAATGGGGGGAAAAAAGCAAGTGGCTCAAAAGAACAAACTGTTTATATCAATTAATCTTAACTCTACTTTCTTGCACATGGCGCCTGAATGGGAGCATTTCTGGGGATACAGGTTGAGAAGTAACAGGGGGATGTTTGGCAGAAGCATTTTCTGTGCCAGAAACAGATTTAAATAGATTTTTAACAGAAAAAGAGAAAATATACACTAGAGATGGGACTTTTAGCATCTCCTTGAAGGGATGGTTTAGCGTTTTAACCAACAGTTTTGAAATACTTAAGTCTCTCAGAAGCCAGAGTTTCAAGTCAAGACAAGGTTTTCTAGTCTTTTCATTCTAAAGGTAGATAAATTGAGTACTGTGGAGTTTCAGAAAACTTCTTAAAAATGGATGGCCTGATTCTCCTCTCATTTACACTGATGCAGCCCCCATCACTTCAGTTGGGTTACACTGATGTAACTGGGAGAAAAATTTAGCTCTGAAACTTTCTCTATTCTATGTGGATGTTATAGACCATTTTATAAGATAAGGCGGTTGCTCTTATGATTATACACATTTATGTCCCTCCTCCCTGCATATATTGGATGGCTTTTACCTTCAATCCCACAGGCTCCTTCATTTAATAGTACTTTTTGTGTATAATTTGTAAAGTGCTTAGGAATGAAAGGTGTAATATGGCTGTTTTACAGTAGGCCCAGACCACCTACCCAGCCCCAGTCCTGTCACTGGAGAGGTGGTGACAAGCCTTTTAAAAGAGTAGGTCCATCAGACTACATGATGTGACAGCAAGTCAGAAACAACACAGAAAGAGAAATCTTAGTTCTGTGCACACAAAAAATAAAATCTAAAAACCTAATCCTGTCACTTACCTGTGGATGATATCATGATCACACAATTTTCATCATTATTTGCAAAATTGGGTTCATTTGGAGCCCAGGCTATGTAGTTCACTGGGGTTCCATCCATCCAGCTAAAAGAAAAGATGTAACCATAGTTATTAATCAAATCACTTTTAGAAAGGGGCACATCAATCCATTACAAATAGTATTAGGCAAGAACCCAAAAAGGTACACACAATTTTTATGTACAGTTTTAGGTGCACGATGTCCATTAGAGATAATGGGAGTTATATGGCTAAAACCATGAGCATCAGGTCGGGAACTTTTATTTCTTTACTTTGATTATTCCTTTGTTGAGGTAAATTATATAAACCATAAATATTACAGATTGGCAAACAATGAAAAAAGAAATAATTTCCCATCAATTGAGAGAAATCATTAAATAAATTTGGAAATAGTGTTTAATCAGTTCTAATACAAATAATTAATATTAAATATGGCAATTACTTAAACAGATATATTTTTATAAACGTATTCTGTTCTCCCAAGTGTGAATTGCTATTGATTTCACGCAAACAAATAATGAGAAGAGATATTTATCTTCAGAGAGTAACAATTAAAGATAAGTATCTCAATAAGTGACCACTCTTGGGTCTTTGCTCCTGCACAGAGACTTGTAGAAACTGTCTCAGCTCAAAGCTCATCTCCCACCTACTGTGGTACTTAAGCTGCCCCATCCTAAGGTGCTCCAACACGTATTCCCTGTTTTAGTGGGAGGTGAACTACTCCCAAAATAAATCAACTAAAATGAGAAAAACAAACATCTTATTTTGAATAATTTTCTAAGTGATAAATCGGTAATTAGAACCTGAAAACCATTCCTTTTATGTAAAACGGTGCCAAAGAAAAGGATGGGCATGAGGAAAAGTCTCTCTCTATACACCAGCAGGAGAAAAACACACAAAGCCTGCAGGGCTTCAAAGGTTCTGGATGCACTGGATTCCAGAAAGAAATGGAATGTCAATGGAAGTCAGGAACTAGAAAAAGATTTTATCAAAATAAGGACAATGACATATGGCAACTCTGATAGCACAGTGAGATGCAAAGAAGTGACTTGATGATGCGTCATGGAGAGCAGGATTGTGAACAGCTGGAGAGATAATCCCTATCCTAAGGAAGCTATAGACAGAAAGAAACTGACTACAATAGCACTGAAGAGGTCACCTTCTAATGAAGACCAGTTGCTTAGAACTTTGACCTGTGGACATGAGAATTTGCTGAGATGGGTATTAGTGGAGAAACATCTTTACAAAATCAGAGAAAAAGGATGAACTTGCCACTTATTCAGCCACTTACCATCACACTTCTGCTAAGATTAGTCCACAACTAACTATAACTGAGTTACCATAAATCCTTGAAAATGGTAGCATTTATAGCCCCTTTACTTTTGATGACTTAAATACAATTTTTATTGCTACATGTTAAAAGCCTAGATGTTCATATTTACTTACCTGAACTTTTTATCAAGACTCACTGTTAAACCAATGAAATATGATCTGGTCTCATGCTGAGAGATACCCTAAAACAAGAAGATGTCATTTTAGTTGAATAATTCCTTTATATAACACAAAGAGCTCTTTGGCAAAACAAGCAGCAATTCTCTTTCAATTGATTAGGTGGGTACTGTACAGTCTACAGAGAAGACAATCATTGAAATCAATGGGATTTAACTATGTACTTAAAGTTAAGCATGTACTTAAGTGTTATTCTAAATAGTGGTGGACTTAATCTCATGCTTAAGTATTTTCCTGAATCGGCACCAAAATCTATATTTAGGTGTCTCAGTAAAAGTGGTCTGCTTTTCAGATGTCTTGAGTATCCACAACTCACACTGAAGTTGGACATTATTAGGGACTGCAGATATTCAGCACATTTTAGTTAGCTGCCTAAATACTGCGTAATTGTATAACAATTTTTGAGTATCAGTTTCCACATCTAGAAAACAGGGACAGTTCTGTTTATACATTTACTCAGAGTGTTGTGAGACAGAAGTTATGTTGTCCAGTGCCATATTAGTGCAAATTACTACTAAGGTTAATCAGAGATGGGAATAAAACTCAGGAGCTCCACGCTTCCAGCCTCATGCTTCTTCCATTAGGTCGTACTGTTTCAAGGGGCCATTGATAGACATGCAAACACACCTGATTGACAGTTTTCTCAAGTGTGAACAATTTCACAAGTACTTAGGTATATTTTGGAGGAAGTTTCATAAATTCAACAGCAAGTGAATGTCATAAAAAAAATGTATGGCCTCATTCCTGTCAATACGACATGTCTCAATTTATGTTTTCCAAAGTTTCAGGAGATTGTCAAAAGTATTTATGCTTACTGTGCCACATTATTTCTGAAATAAACATTTATTCTTACAGTTTTCCATAGAAACTTCCTTTCACTTTCACTCTCAATTACAGCAAGATCTGCAAAATTCTTCTGGCAGAACTCTTGGGCTTTTTCCATAGGGCACTCATCTATGCTGAAAAAATACTGTTTGTCTTCATATGTAATCCATCCATCTTTAGTGGTTCTATATTCTGGAAAGTAAATTATGTATCCATAAATACTACATCTCTAGCACAACAAGTTTATTCTACAATTGCAGTTTTAGTAAGAGTTAATACGCCCCCACCACAAAAAAAATGAATAAAAAAAGCTTACCATATTTGCTAATTGGTTCTGGCTTTAATGATACTCCTGAAGAACAAGAGAAAATCTGACTGTTTTATGTATTTCATGCATGTTCTTCAAGGACAATTTAATTTATACAGTAACTTGTGATTTAAGTTCCATCAGTTGCAGAAGAAAACAGCTCTAACATCAAGAGAGACCCACTCACCACTATATAGATCAGTTTTTTATTATGGTTACTCCAGTGTCATATTGCCTGAATGTTAAGATGAGAGGAAGTGTGAATATATGGAACAGCAACCATTTATTTTGATTGATTAGTTTTGATGTGCTTTTGGCCACTACTTTTCTGAGGAGTACTTGATTTCTTATTCAGGAATGGAAGGGAGCTTAGAGCATTACTGTCATGTGCCTATCAAGCAGTGACAGCAATAATGCTGATTCCTCTGGGAATGTGTCCGTTCCACTGACAGTTACTTAGATGGAAACCAGGCAAGGCTGCTGGATTTCCTGCCAACCCACCTGGATCCTAATGCTGCCTGGCTTGCTGGGCTTCCTCTGCTTGTGGGCTACTGGGCTGTGTGGCTACCAGGCTGCCTGGCTGGTAGATTGGTAAGCAGCTTTCCTGGATGATGGGTTCACTGACTTGATGACTCCTGGGTTGCCTGCTTGGTAAGTTCCCTAGGCTGCCCACAACCCCCAGCTAGCTGGTTTCTGGATGCCCTGCTCCTCAGCTGGCTAGCTCCCCGGGATGTCCACTTGGAGGAGATGAGGGCTCCCTGACTCCCCTGGCCACCTGGCTTTTTGACCTCTGAGGCTCCCTGGTTCCCCAACTACCCTGCTCATTGGGCTGCCTCACTGGCCTGGCGGACAGGTGCCTCTCACAAACCTGCTGCTCTGAGCTGAGTGTGAACTGACATCAGGCCAATTTTGAATGGTTTCAACCTTGGCAATAAAAGTTCTGCAAAGTTCTAGTCTGATAACAATTTAACGATGTAAACCTTAAAAAAAAAAAAAAAAAAAAAAAAAAAAAAAAAAAAAAAAACCCTAACTTTGGTTACATTAGTGTAAGACCCCTCAGCCAAAATGGGTTGTCCTTATACAGTTGAGAGGAGAATTTGGCCTTTTACATTTAAATTAAGGGAGCCAATTTATTTTGCTCCCCTCATACCCTTTTGCAAAACAATGTTCAAATGTTACATTTCAAAAATGTGTACATGTGGATTTTTCAGGTAATGTCTGAGTATACAAGTCATAATTAATTTATATTTGTACTAGAAAATGAATTAAAAATTAAAAGCTACTATAGACAAAGTATTTCCAGATATTTTCATCAATATTACTACACACACTTGTGTTACCAAACAAAAGATAACAGTTACAGCAAGCTGGATTTCAATTAGAAAAGGACATAAAAAGGTTCCAGAGAAATTAACTCATTTCTACAGATCAGTCCAAACTCTGATCTAATCCACAGTTGTTTTCAGTTGATTCCAGTGCCACTCAATACAAATATTCACAGAGAGATAAGAAGATACTTGATGTATGGTTATTTCTGAATTCCTTCCTTTTTTAGCTAGAATTACACAAGTATAAAAACTAATTTTCAAAGAACACACCATAATTATTAATCGTGTTAACTTTTACAGTATGAACCTATAAAGAATATTAACCAATGACATATTGCATTTGCTTTGTAAAAAGACCTATGCAAACTACCCAGTTATTTATAATTAGGCATGTGTACATGTGCAACTGTATCTTCTGGCCTTATATATGTTGTCCTATCTAGCTCTCTCTTTTTGCATGTAACCTTAAGATAAATGTAGTTTTAAAAATCTCACCTCTTTTATTTGTAATTAGCCCACCAAAGTTTTTTTTTTTTTTTTTTAATTCTGTTTAGTTTGTTTATTTAAAGATGGAAGTAATCCTACCTTTTTTTATTTGACAAATCCAGTCATGCAGCACTTCGCAGTATGCATATTGCCATAACAAGGCAAAACTGTACCCAGTGACTATTCCACAATATTTGTCTCCTTCCCCATGTATTGATCTATCCCTCCAGTCTGTGTACTTTACCTATTGTAGAAAACAGCTTAGTTATCATTTTTGCCTTAAAGAGGGACAGAGTGTTTTCTGCTTTGTCAACCAAGAGTGGCCTGGGCTTGTTTTCCAGTTGTAGCCTCTCACGCAATGCGACGGGGAGCGCGGGAGTGTAGTGGAAACAACCAACCCAGCACTAGTGAGGATGAGCATAGGCCCAGGGGTAACATAGTGAGCCGCTGGTGGATCGAAACTAACTTCAATGGAAGCAGGATCAAGCATTTCTTGCTGTGAAGAGTTTTCCATCCTGTTTGCAGTCTGAGGCCTGGTCACAATGTAAGGGTAGGAACAGACAGGTGCACTTTCTTCTCTGGCTGCAAGTTTCATCCAGCCTCACTGGTAGAGGTTCTGTATGTGCTGGATAAATGATGCTGAACCACCTGCATAGTAGAGCTGTCTCCCTCGTGGCTATTAAACAGACACTGGTAGAGAATCTGCCCCTGCTCTGCCCTTGTACACTGCTGTAGTGGCAGCCCTATGCTGCCTTCCTTGCAAGCTCCAGCATAAGAATCATGCTGGGGATGGCAGAGAACTCTTCACAGCACTCAGTGCTACTGATATACTGGGATTCTACAAGCTGCAGAATAGCCCATAGGCAGCCAGGTAAGGCTGTTGTAAAACAGAGCAGCCCAGACCTGGCCCAGAATCTGGGTGGCACAAAGATGACTTAAAGCCATGTTTACCTACCATTCCCTTGACCTGCACTTTCTGTGTTTTGCCTTCAAGAATAGCAGCAGAAAGCGTCTCCCTAGATCCATAAGTGATGGGAATTGTTAACATTCTCCCTTTGTAAGGACAAGTTATCTGCTTTTCTAAAACAAGCAGGCCCCTGCTCAGGAAATTTTCACTTGAGGTTAACAATCTCACTCACATCCACCCTGTCTCACACCTTCCCTTTCTGGGAATGAGTATAGTGGTACAGTGCTGAAGGCTCAGGGTTCAGTCCCTGCTGCTGATGCATAATGGGGTGAGGCTGTTAGAGGTGCACATGACAGAATCTGGTTTTCCTTTGGAAATTAAACACACACAAAAATGTTAAAAGAATATTCCAAGCATTTAAGTTAAAGTCAAACACTGGACAATGAGGAATTACTAAATATTCATGTTTTCCACAGGAACCCTGTCTCAGTCAGGGCACAGGATGGGAAAGAAGCACCAGGAGAGGACTTACGTTGTCTGGGCAACTGTGGATTTGGCATTTCCTTACTTTCAAATGCTTGACCTTGCAACCGAAATCATTTTATTTTAACATCTTTTCTTAATAAAGCCCTGACTACTTTGGGACATGGCTATCTCAATGACCCCATGTCCCAGTCTGCCCCACTGCAGCATCTGAATTTCACTGGAATTCTCTTGCCACCTCTCCCTTAGGCTGACTTCCTGGGGGTTAGTAAAAGGGCTACAGCTCTGGAATTTGAGCCCTTTTGCAGTCAAACAAAGCTGGACTTTTAGGACATGGTCCACTTATTTTTCCTTGGTTTAGGTCTGTAACCAGGAGTAATATTTGTAATAGCTTGGGAAAACTGTGGTGGTGGTGGGAAGGGCGGATGATTGCAAATTTTGTAATAAATGTCAGATAACATGATGTTGGTCACCATATAAATAAACATATAAGTATTAAACATCTGCTATTCTCTGGAATCGAGGCTCACGCTAGTGGGGTTAGAAACCTCTAGTACACGTTTTGGCTTTCAAAAGTAATAACTGGAGATCTTTGGTTTCCCTTAGAAAGGGTGACATGCTCTATATGCTTTGACATGCACAAAGTTACCGAGTCAAATTGAAGTCTGTAGTTGGAGTAGTGGTTAGTAACTGAAGCATTTCTTCATGTAAGTGCTTGGAGCAGAGTAGGGTGGCCTACGGCCCCAATCCTGCAAATACAAGCATGTTGAACTTTTCTACCATGAGTATCCCATTGATTTCAAAGCACTCAATGTTCAAACATGCCATTGATTTCAATGGGATTCTCAGAGCAGTAAAGTGAAGTTCGTAAGTGTTTGCAGGATTAGGGACTATGAGATGAGGAGGAGAAGACAAGAACAGGCTGAGATTAAAAAAAAAAAGAGAAAAGACACCCTGAACTCAGAATCGTGGCTAAAAATTAAATTACTTACCGGAGAGCCATCACTCCAGGCAAATCCTTCATCTGGATTCAAGGAAAATATACCAATCCAAAAAGTACTATAGAAGGATCCCCCTTTCCTAGTACATATTACATGAAGGGAACAACATATAAGTGCAGACATAAGTATAGTTCATGTAATCAAAAACTATAATGTTTTAGAACATGGGTCCTGACCCTAAGCCCAATTAAGTTAAAGAAGGAATCCCACTGATTTCAATGAGCTTTGGGGCAGGACTCTCTGTTACTTCAACAAGCTCTCTAGAGAAATACCTCACATCCATCAGAGAGATCAACTGACATTTGGCAGTTTTCACTTGAAAATTCAAATTTACAACTGCAAGTCTCCTTAAATCAAATGCACTGATATAGCATATGACAGATGCAGTGCCCTGGAACCATGGGGTATTCAAAGACTATTGTATTAACTTCATAAATGTTATTAATATCTTTATGGGCTGACTAGTGACTTTATTCCTGGCTCAGTGGGTAAGCTTAAGGGTGTGTACTGAAGGAATTTAAGGCAACGGATTAATGCAAATCTCCAAAAATGAAACAAAGCAGGTAAGAAGGCTTTGCTAGCCCCTTTGCGAATAGCATAGACTGGTTTGATCGGGTTCATGAAGTACAAGATAACACAGGACTTGAAATTGTGCAAAATATCAGCCTTGACCTTACGAGACGGTGACTCACACTTTGTCCAAGAATGGACAGACTGGAGACTGTAACCAAGACTGACAGGGCCTGCCGAAAGGACCTGAAGTAATTTAAACATACTGGAGTCTCCATGTGGTAAGCGAGGCATGTGTAGAAGCGGTTTATTGTTGTTACGATGTGTATTCTCTGTAATACTCTTGTTCTGAGTAACTAATACTTCGCTTTAATGAAAGCTGGATAATCACTGGATAACTTTACCATTGCCACGGAGAGAACAGAACTGCAGGTGCTGAACTGAACTCAGGCCTGCCGAGCTGCTCACAGTGAATTGCAGGAGACTAAAGCCTGGTCTGGAGCACGAGGATCATGAGATTCCACCCTGACAAAGGTGACGGCTAGAGGCTTGAGGCCTAAATGGGGTGCTTCAAGGAGGCTACGAAGAGGTCAGAGGGGTAGTTAACCTGGGAACTGTAACATGTGGCTTTCAGGTGTTGATACCCACTTCTGTACAAGAGAGGCCCTAAAGGAGCAGTTACCACACACTGATTCCATAAAAGAGGCTGATGAATTAAAACTAGTAATGTTGATCTTAACCTCTGTTTCTTCTGTTTTGTGTCTTCTTTTAAGAAAGAAAAATGTCTTTGTCAGTTCAGAGACGCTTTTTTTTTTTAATGGTTCAATCAGTGATTAGTTAAAGGTGAGTCAAAAATGTTGGCCCTGTTTTCTATTCCGATTTTTGTAAACATAGATTTTTTTTTTGCACACATGAACTCTGGACCAATTTTAGATGCTCCCAAACCATATTCTGTACATCGTGACACTGATTTATGAAGCTCCTGTAAATACACAAACTATTGCATTTTTTAAAAAATGTGACCACTAAGAATATTAGTAATTTCATAGTTTTGACCAACATGGAGAATTTTTCTGTTTCTATGGACTAACTATTTTTATTATTTGACATAATAATTATAATAGAATATAATAGATACTTACTTTTTTGCAGTTTTTATTATATGATTTTCTTCCTTACTCTGGATGGTAGCCAGATCTCCTCCTATTTCTCTGCAAAAATCTCGCGCTTCAAACCATGTTTTCTTTTGTTGTTTTGTTTTCCTAGAAAAAGCCTAGAGAGAATACAATTTACTATATGATACTCTATACTACATGGTATTAAAAAAAATCCAAAGACAATCTCTTTGCCTTAAAAATGGGATTTTGTACAGCTAGACAAGTCAACGAGTATGTCATGTAAAGGTAGCAGGGGGTTACAGAGCACTCTATGTGCAAATTTAACTGTTTTGCTTTGCTTGGAGCTCTGTCTAACAGTCACAGATGTGAGGAATAATGGGGATGATCTATAGCTGTTAGAACGGTAGAGAAGTCAATTCATAACTCACAGGAACTATGAAAGTGCCAAAGATACCCTGTGACATGGGTGGGAAGGAGAATTGTCAGTGATGAGAAACAAAGTGGAGTGAGGCACATCTGGATATGCTAACCCTAGGCTTATGCCTAGAGAGAAGAAGTTTGAGCAGTGTGTGAGCACAGGATTGACCTGACCAATAAGGGGATAATGGAACCAGGATCAAAATGACCTTTGGTTAGGTTTGTTTAAAGAAACAAAAACTACAACTTTAAAACAAGACAAGTTCTCCTTAATCCATCTTGAGCAATAAAACAAAAGCTATTAACATCTGACATTTATTTAGTACCCTTTGTTCTGTAGAATGCCAGAGCACTCTGGACACACTTTGCCCCTAGTCCTGCACTTCTTACTCAGGTCATTTCAAATGTCTGCTAAAAAAATACTTCTTTCATATTTCTTTGGGCATCTGCCGCCTATCACTTTTCATTTGAGATGCTCAAAGCTCCTTCCAAACATTAATTTAAATTAACCCATCAGCATCCCTGATAGATGTTATCCTAAAGGATACGGGCAACGTCCTGTTCTTCTCAAGGTCCAGGACTTAGGTTCTCTCCCTTTGGTGAACTTAATGTGTGTTTTCCCACACCCCATTGCATCTGTCCTTGTATCCCATCCCATCCTGAGCCCAAATATGCAATCTCTTACTCATAGTGGTGAGCAAGACTCACATAAATAATCCCACCGATGCCAGGCTTTGTTATTTGTATTATTTAATCCAGCATTTTGGCAATGCCCTTTTTATTAAGTAATTTTTTTAGAAATACTAGATCAGCTCTGTATTTGTTGTTCTCTTTTTTCCCTTTAGTTGCCTTAACTCATTCTTTCTTTTCATAACTTGAATATCTTGATGTAATTTGTTCTTCCTTCCTGCCCCCCAATTTTCTACTCTAGTAGAATTTATTTTTCTCTAGTGTATAATCTTCCTGTCTTTTTCTTCCTTTTACTCCATTCCACTTCTTTTCTTCCTTCTCTTGTTCTGTCTTGTGTTCTTTAACCTCTTTCCTTCCCTTCAATATCTCCTTCCTTTTCTATCACCTTTCTCATCAGTTCTTCCCCCCTTTCTTTTCCAGTGTCCTTCCCACACATTCACACCAATAATCACGCACAGTCTCTATCCTCCCAACACCTCATTTCGAAGAAGTGCCTTTCTTGCCCACCCCCTAGTCAGAGGATATTACTGGGGAGGTGCTCTTCTTCCATTCCGGGGTGGGTGTGGAATTGAGCTAGGTTTTCAGGACTGAGTTCAGTGATTTAAGATCAGTCTGATCTCAGAGAAGGCAGAGAGAACTGAGTTCCTTCCTTTCCTTAAAATCAAGCAGCACATATAAGAATGAAGCTTCTCACCCTCCATTGACTAGCTTAGTACTTACCTTGAAGCATGAGCTAGTAAGAGCGGCTGATTCCCAACGTTGAGGGCATGTGGGGGAAGGAGTTGTTGGAAGAACAGGAGGTGATGTCGCTCCCTCAGCCCATTGTTTACAGAGAAATGTTTCCACCATCTCACAATTAAGAACATCCCATAATCCAGCTGCAGTTCCAGTTCTCATAGCAACACAGCCTGGCTTTCTTTCTTAATGAGACATAAAGGTAGTACAAACTAGCTGACAATAATATTAAATCTGAATTGATTATTTTTATGTATGTATTTACAGCAATGTCCAGTACTTTTTAATAGTATTGTAATATTTACATAGTAGAACTATGTTTTAGGTGCCTTCCAAACACTGAAGACAGACAGTCCCTGCCCTGAGTAGCTCACAATTTGATTGAGTCTAGGCTCTTAAAAAAATGAAACTTCTAGTTACCTTAATAATACATTTTATGAGGTAAAAGATGGAGATTTTATTGGAAAGGCATTCAGGACCTTATTCTCATTTACTGTCGGGCCCATTTACTACTCACTCTAATTGTGTAAAGGGCCTTAATGTGAGTGTAACTACAAGGGCTCTGCTACTGCTGTGTAAAGAGGTTTTAGAGTCGCTAAAATCAGGTCCTCAGCGTATACGTGGTATATGTGTACATACACCAGCAGCACACATGATATACTAAGTCCCATGAGCACTTTTAGCAAAAAGGAAACCCCTACAGAATTTTAAAATGAATCTTCACCACATTGAACATGAGAACTCAGGAAAATGGTTTACAGAATGTTATTCCCATATACAGTAAAGAGCATTAAATCACCTAAAAATCTGTCAGTATCAAAGTGATTTAAAGAACTTGATGATCAAAGGCCCAATCCACTGCCAATTAAAGCTAACGTGAGTGTTTCCCATTGGATCAGGCCCAACAAACTGTTCCATCTGTCTGCAAAGAAGTTTCCATATATTCAGGCTAGCAATACAAATGCAACAAGCAAGGTATGATAATCTCTAGTTATGCAACTGTTTAATTTCTAACATAGCATCATACCAACTATATCTCTGTTTTGGCCATT
Source organism: Emydura macquarii macquarii (assembly GCF_026122565.2). Taxonomy (NCBI): domain Eukaryota; kingdom Metazoa; phylum Chordata; order Testudines; family Chelidae; genus Emydura; species Emydura macquarii. The sequence goes on along the minus strand of NW_027132559.1, from coordinate 37,970,476 downwards.
ACTATCCAGTACTAAGTATCACCCAAGTTAGAGGGATGAGCAATTTAAGACACAAGGCTCAAGAAGTGGTCTGTGATCCTTGCCTATAAAAACATTGGCAAAGATTCTGATTATTTGGCCATATGGGAAGAAGAAAAGGAGATACTGGATGTGGTTTAACTAGGCCACAACTTTATTAACAACTGTGTGGGAGTACCCACTTGGTCTGGGTGACAGAGAGGTTTTCCGTATATACTTTCTCCTCCCTTCCCATCAGGTCACCTGCGGGAATGAGTTAGCACCCCCACACTGACCCACTCTGCGTCTGCATTAGCATCCATGCTTGTCTACCTCTTAAAAAGGTATACCCCCTCCCCCAGAAAACCAGACAACAGCCCCTCCCCTCCCCCGCCACTTAAAGTGCCGTGTAAGATCATTCTAGTTTTCCCTGTGGAGACTAGCCAGCTAGTTAACTTTATGGAAACAGCACATCAGAAGTCTATTCTTTGAGAATAGAAATACCAGATCTCCTAACCATGAAACCCATCCACAAAAGTGCATTTGAGACCTATCAAATAAAATCTACTAAGGGATAGAGAATGAAATCTCACTGGAGATTCAACATTCAGTCTTTTAGTACAGTTTAGTAATACTTAAAGTACAGACAGTGTACCTCACACACATTGCAGTGCATACCAGGCATTGCTGAATTCCAGTGAGTGAACAGAACTGCTTCACCATTAGTCCACTTGAAAGTTCCTTGTTCCTCTACATTTGAAAGACCGATCCAGAAATATTTTTCAGGTCTCAGGCCAACCAGACTAATCAGATAAGCTTGTTCATACCTATAAAAAGGATAAGTGTCAAACCCAAGAGAAATTGAGATTAGTTTTCATGGTTGTATTTATTTGTAATCTAAAAAAGATATAATTAATAATATAATTCAGGCAGCATATTAACTTTGGAATGTTCATAATTTATAGCAATTGAGTTCTTCTTTTCTTCTGTTCAATAACCCATGGAGGCCTGAAGGATACGAAGGGAAAGAGGAAGTTAGATTTGTATTTGTGTTTTCTTTTGTCTCAGTTTTGGGGCATTCTACTGAACATTTGATACTAAAATTAGGGAGGCAACTATGGCAGGAGATAGTTGCTTTATAACTCAGAAAAGCTCTTCTCCAAAACAAAAATGATTTATTCCCCTGGAAGGAAATTTTGTAAAAATCACAGAAGCAGATAATTTTAACATCCCATCTTGGTTTTTTATTTGCAGATTAGAGTATTTTGATTAGACACAACATTAGATTTAAAAAAACAAGTTCTAGGCTGTTTTAGAACTTAGAAGGCTCTCAGTTATTTCCATCATTAGCACAAATGTAAAAGTAAAAGAAAAGTCATTACCATACCTATTTTCAATTGAAGCTAGGTAACTCTGATTCCTTTCACAGATTTTATTTGCTTCTGAAAATGTTACAGGTATCTGTCCAATAGAATAACAGTATGTGCCATATCTTTTCCAGCCCTGTAACATGACCATCAGGTATCTGCATGAATTCTTGGCCAATTGTGATACACTACACATTGAATGAATCCTACCCATTTAAAAGTGTATTAATCATATATTAATTAATTAATTAATCATTAAAGCCAAACAAAGGCATAATGAGGGGAAAGAAAGAAAAGAATGTCATCACCAGAGGCAGAAAATTCTTATTTAGCACTCACTCTCAGCATTTCCACAGGGGATATTGGTTTTGTAAACTGAATTGAAGAAACACTGCATCCAAATCAACAGGGATGTTTGACTGACTCCGTCTTCTCTGTATCTGCCTAACTATGAGTAAAATGACATCAGTACAATATCCCTGTTACCACATGTTGAAAATGGAGTAGTCTCAATTTGTCCTTGGTCTAACTTCAAAATTTTCACAGCCTCCAGAGTTGTGCCAGATCTAACAGAATATACGTGCTTGCTCTGCTGTTGGTTGATTTATTCAAAACGTCATACCTGTACTAAAGGCCATGAGTTGCATAAACAAAATCTTGAAGTGAAAAATGCTTAATGGCCAAATGCTGATAAAAAAGACCTACTGAGCATAAACAACAAGAGTCCTGTAGCACTTTAAAGACTAACAAATTTAATTTCTGCAGGTGAAAGCTTTCGTGGGCTGTAACCCACTTCGTTTGCTAGTCTTTAAAGTGCTACAGGACTTTTGTTGTTTTTGCTGTATACAGACTAACACGGCCACCCCTCTGGTAATAACATAGTGCTTACCACCAGGAGCAGTTCCCCTGAGGCTCTTGAGATTATTCAGTGCAAGGATTCATGTGCAGCATATTGAAAGCTACCAGTATGGGAGTATACATAGAAATAAAAAATTAATTCAGACCATGTCTTGACTAAAGTAGTAATTTTTTTCAGATTAGAAATTATCAACGTGCATAAATTAGCAACTCTTTACAACAAAAATACTAGGCTCCTTCAAAAGAGATAATTGTAGATGACATAATGAAGGACAGAGTAATTGAAAGAGAGTGAACCCTAAAGGTGCAATTTAATTGTCTGGGTATCCATATAATTCATTTTGGGTTGTTCACAAGCAAAGCTTCCATTCATTTTGAAAATTAATAGTACTCTCACTGCCTACTTACTTTCTGGCAGCCTGTATCTATGATTTCCATTTCCTGAGATATTTGTGACAATGGTTTTCTTTTACAGAGGTAACCAACTTTCTTTTCACAAGGATGATCTGCCCAATAGCCATCCTAAATATGGCAAGAGGAAGAAAGAAATGTCAGTGAAGAGAGATTCAGAGTCTTTAGAAAGGTGCTCATTTCCTTTATCTTTCCTGTTCTTTGAAATAGAAAATCATGTTTCTTTTCTTCTTAAATTCTACTGAAGTGTGCAACAGAGCAGGCACAAGCACTGTGCTCTCTCCTGGAGGTTATATCTTTGTTCTTTCTTGTTGTTCATATACCTGAAATAAATGTTGTTTTAAACTAAAAGTCAATGTTTTGTTCCTTTTGCACTGAAACATAACAATTAGTCAGTTAGCTGCTGGTGGTGTGTGTGCTGAGACCACTTCCTATCATGCTGATTAATACTGTCCCACTGTTTCTTTGTACTTCCCCATTGGTGGGTTTGCTTCCTTCTGTTCTCGCTTGTATTTAGCTTGTAAGTTTCTTGGCACAGGAACAGTCTTTGTTCAGTGTCTGCATAGTACCTAGCACAATGGGGTCCTTGACTACCACTAGGGCTCATACACACTATGCCAATAATAATCTAATTCAATATTTTCACTATTTTGTATCTAAGGATGTGTACAATGTTTACAAAACATCCATAATATAACCTGCACAGTAAATTGCTTTTGCCAGACAATGCTGCTACAAAATATTAACAATATTTCAGACACCAGCAAACATGTTAAACTAATTCCATTTTAATGCATGCGAAGTCCCTTGACTTGCCTCTCTCAAAATGCCTGACCCACTTTTCACCCACCCCCCATTAAATAAGCAAGCCTTGGAGAGTGCTCTCTAGTAAAACAAATCTGGTTTGTATCAGTCCTAAGGGTCAGCGAAGGAATTCAGTCAGTCAAGGATCCATAATAGACAAAATGTCCTAGCTTGAATGTCTCCAAAAGTCACAGGTGTCATGGTTTAACATGAAAAGAGAGACAATCTTTCAAGTGGACAGAGCTCAAAACAAACAGGTCTTTATTGACCACACCAGCAACTTAAAGTCTACCTATAGGTTCAATGACAACCACTGCAGATCTCAAAACACTGGTGAAATGTGCTGTCTGCATGAAGTACCACTTAACAAGTAGGCAGCCACTTATTTCACCAGTCTAGATAGTACTGTGTTTATGAATGATAAATCACCTCTGATAATTACATAATTCACCACAAACTAGGGAAAGACACCACTCCTCACCAAAAATAAAGCAAACCTTAGTGTATTTAGTTTATTCAAGAGAAGGTTAAGCGGTAACAATCTATTAGTACCTACATGAGGAGAAAATTTCTGGCAGCAGAGGACTCTTTAATTTAGCAAGCAAAAGCATAACGGTGTCTTTAGCTCACGCTAGAATATATTCTTATTAGAAATAAGACAAAAATTCTAAGCATCTTACTAACAGTTGAAACAACTTAGCTAGCATGTGGTGGGTTGTCCATTACTTCTGATCTCATTCTGTGACTCTGCGCTTCAACACGGGCCTGTAGTACCTACTCTTTATTCTGGCCCTGGGTAGGTGGTGAAATATGGGGTTAAAACCAGATGTATATATTGGGAAGATTGCTTCAATGTTAACTGTGTTAATATTGATTGGATTATGTTACCTGACCCTTCACAGTTACACAGTCTTCTTGCCTGTTGTCTGCACGGGTTGGTTCTCCATGTAGCCATTTGGTGTATGTCACAGGAGTCTCATCACTCCATTCAAAAAACATTTGAACCTTAAAGTCATTCAGTCCAATCCACAGCTCATCTGTTGGCTCTAAAACATAAAAACATTTAGTGTGGTAGCAATCCTTCTATGGGATAAAGTAACATGTTGATTTTGGAATGAAGAAGATGTGCTCAAGAGTCTTAAGATATAGTACAAAGAAGTGAATTCTTGCTGCTTTATCAAAAATCTTGGTTGCTTTTCTTAGTAACAACTGTTGGAAAAATAACTGGGCCCATCTTTTACAATAGCATGCTTCTAGACTTTGTCCAAAACACATTGCCAGTATATTTAGGCTAATATAATGCAAACACAATTTTACTTTAACTCTTAAAAAAAATCATGTTTCCTGTTCCCACACACTATACCTACTCAAAAAAAAAAAAAAAAAAAAAAAGCGAGAGAGAGAGTTACTCATACATTTAACAAAGACTTTAAACAGGGATGGGTGAAATTCTTTTGCCCAAAACTTCTTTTTTGATGAAAAATAAAGATACAGTGAGACCGATGTGTTTTGAGAATTAGTGTCAAATTTCACTGAACTGTTTGTTTAAAGTAAAAAGTAAACAAATAAAAATACCCAAATATTTCTTTTTGACATTTTCAAACCAAAATGTTTTGTTTTGATTTGAAAAGACTTCATTTCAAAATTTTGTCTCTTTAATTTTAGAAATTCAAAAACGTTTACAATTGGTTAAAATTGAAATGAAACATTTTGCTGAAAGGAAATGTTTCATTCAACCCAAAATAATTTTTCTTCAACTTTTTGATTTGCTAAAAATTTAAAAAATAAAAAAGGGCCATTTCCAAACTATTTTTACCCAAAATTTTCAGAATTGCCAATGATAAAAAAATCTATTATTCACCCAGCTCTACCTTCAAACCTTTTTAGAAAACGTATATACCCTGCTCACCTTATATCACATCTCTTCAAAGACAAGCAAACAAACAAACAAAAGAAATGGGTTAAAATGAATATTGCACATTGATATTCACAATAGTATTCAACTTTCAAAATAGGTAGGCAAACAACAGATTTTTTAGTTCACTGCTAATTCTGAAAAATTGAGGAAAAATCATTTCAGGTAAAAATGAAAATTAATTTTTTTTGAAATTTTCAGCAAATCAAAATGTCAAAAGAATTTTGTTTCAATTCAAACTGAATGTTTTGTTCACCTCAAAAGGAAATATTTTAACTTCAATTTTGAGCTTCTTAAAAAAAGTTTTGTTTTTTAAATGAAAAGGAAAGGGAATTTTGAAACAAAAAGTCATTTAGAACAAAAAAAAAAAAGGAAATTATTTCATCTTGATTTCTTTAGATTTTATTTTAGGATTTTGTTTTGTGACCAAAACAAATTGAGGAAATTTAAATATATTTGAAAAATATTTTCCAAAGAAAAGGTGTGCGTGAAAATTTCAGTCACTTCTATTTCAAAATATCTTGGATTTGGCATCCTAATAACATTTACATTCTCTCTGTCATGACCATAACTGCTGATGGAAAGAAACAAGTGTAGCAGATACCATCAATTTCCTTCTCAAAGGCCAAATTGAATTTGTTACACTACCACTAGAACACTGTTTGTACAAAATGTTCAGGATCCAGAGTTATCTTTTTGAATTTTTATGTGGAGCAAATCCAGCTCCTTCCTCTTCAGTGGTGGAGATTACCAGATGTAACAGAAGCAATATGGTTCCACAGCTCAGGAAAGTACAATTCACAGCCCTGTGTGTCACAGAGCTCAAATTGTGAGGACAACCTGTTTGTCCCCACACATCAGCATAAGGTATTTGGGAGGCTAAATATTTTTCTTTCCATACTTGTACAACTGTACTTTATTTTTCTTCACTTACCAAATAAAATCTATCCTCTCCATATGTAAAGTGAACTCTGATCCATGTTCTTTGACTACAGATATTTTAGTTTAAACAATGAAGTTAACATAAACCAACCAATTGGAACATTATAAATATGAACACAGGCAAATTCCTTCCCTGCAGAAATACTCACTGAACCCGAGCTGAGACACTATAAAGCTGTGCTCTTCAACACTGTGGATACTGGCCAGGTCGCCATCGTCCTTTCTACAAGAAGTCAAGGCTTCTTTCCATACTTTGGGCTCCCTGCGAATCATGTAACAGTGACTTGCATATGACATCCATCCATCTGGGCATTTAAATGGCCCAAAGTCATCTAAAATTAAACAACCATGTGTCAGCCTAATTTAAAAATCAACCAAAGTAAATGAAACTGGCAGTATTTGCTCCCATTTTGTATAAAAGTCTGAAAATCAGGTCTAATACAATATCTGCTATAGCAAATATCAATATAGTCAAATGAGATATTAAAAATGTGAACCTAGATAAAAAGATGGTATTTAATAAGATATACAGATGTGACTATAACTATTATTTTAATGTAAGATTTTCATATATTACAGTTAAATTATCTGTACGTATTGCCCTCATCATCTTCTTTTATATTATTTAGTAACTGATCGTCAGTTAATAGAACATCAGAAATTGTTGTAACCTAATGCCAAATGCTCTTGGATTGAGTATATTTTCACGAAGAAATATCAGACCATATATGGGACCAGCTGTACTTCCCAGATATGGATGCAGGGAAAACAAACAAGGGGAAAAAACTGTTCCCTTAAAATAACTTTGGCACTACCTTTGTGATGTGTCACTGTTTTCTTCCTTTTCCCCCCTCCCCCTCTTTTTACTTTCTTCCCCCTTGGAAAAAATAATTCAGTTTGTTTCAGCTGTGTTTTCCCATTCTTATGTTAACTATTGTGAATATTCCAGTGAAGCATTTGACTGACAGAAATACTTGTGGAAAGGGTGGATTTTAAATTCTTTTTCTCCTCCCTGCCTTCACTTAGTACTGTGCCAATGGGTCAGACAATCCAGGCCATGATGTTTAAACAGGGTAAAGGGCAGAATGGTTGCAAAATGAAAACCAACAAAACAGAAGAGTGTATGTGTGTGTTCGGAGAAGAATTGAATTCCTGCAGCTCTCACTGGGTGCTGTCTCATAATTTCAGATAGATAAAATGCATTTCATTCTTGTACGTGCTCACCTTTGCAGACTGGAATGCTCCAGTACATATCAACAAACTTTATTTTTTACTGACCGACCTACCTGAGGGAATAGTGAAAGACTCTGAACTGGTGGTTCCCCTTTTACAAATGTAGCCAAGTTTCTGATCACATTCCCGGTTTTCCCATTTAGCATTTCTTCCAGGATTTAAAGCTGCACAGATTTTTCCAGACTCTGGAGAGGGACTTCCTTTGAAAGAAAGACACAAAAAAGAGAGAATCTTCCTGTGTGTCCAGTAGAGTTCTGAGTTCTAAATATGACTGGATGAATGTCAACCAGGATATTCTCATCTCTTTCCCAGTTTCAATCCAAACTCAGATTTGCATTCTTAGAAATATCTATGTGCAGTATTCACATGCTATCATTTTAAGGAACAGGAAAAACATATGAATTCAAGGTTCATTCAGTTCCATCATCCTTCTGACCTTAAAAATCACATCATAATAGGATCAAGAAAAACAAGAAATACTGAATTTATGAGAATGACCAATCTACTTTTATGATAAAAAAATATGGTTGGAGCACACATGCATTTCTGAATGTTTTATAACTGATATAACTTACAAGATAAACCAAAATATATGCTGATATGACTGCTTAGTAGTATAGTTAATGAGCCAGATCCTGCCCTCACTTACATCTGTGTAACCTCAGGACAGAATTTAATTCAACATTTATGGTATTGGAATATTGTAGTCTTCTATAGATTCTTGAACAAGCTTTTGTTCACAGTAAAAGTTATGCACGTGTAAACTGACCTTCAGAGTAGAGTTATTGTGTTATGATTTGAAATGCCTATGTGGGACATCCTGCCCCAAAACTACTGACCAATAATTAGCAATGGTCTGTCACATGGTGGTATAGTGTACTCGGCAGGAGAGATCTGGGGGAGTGTTCACTGTGATAAAAGGTTATTTAAAGGTAGACAAAGTAATACAACTGGTTGTCAAAAAACAAAACAACAACAACTAAAACATAACAGGGATTTTATCTAAACTAGAACAAATGGAACTGGATTCCACCTATCTACAATTACATGAAATATATTAAAAATACATATAATAAAAAATAATTATTTGAATACGCACACACTGTAACTTACTATCAAGTGTATTTAACTACATGTAACCATCTAAATAAAAACAAATCTCTCTCTCTCTCTCTGTATGCACTGGCTATTATAACTTATTATTCATTATTATGATCATATCATCATCATTTTTAGTTCAAGGCTTCCCTTTCCCCAGATCTAACAGTGGGTACTGTCTAATGCCCAAGTTGCTCTTTGATCCTCACAGGCCTCTTGTACCTTCCTGAAGAGATGGACTCGACCCCAGTGATGCTTGCTTATGGGGATAAGTGCACATTAGACCAGACCCACTGGAACTGAAGGCCTTTGGGTACTCCTGTTCCAGAACTCCTGAACAATGTGAACCAATGATAGGAGACAACCAGATCTGATGCTCAGGAGCATTCAGGAATGGATACTCATGAACATGCCATCAAACATACACTGACTTGACCAGCCAACTTTAAAGTGACGGGCCCTTCTCCTGCGCAACTGTCTGTCCTGCTCAACCTCAGCCTCCCCACTTATTCTCAGTTTCTCCCAGTCCTGCTTTCTCTCCTTTCTTCTGGCTGCCCTCTCCCCTCACCCTCACCTGGTTTCTTACAGGTTATTCACAGAATCTCTGTTTCTCTCTGTCATGCTCCCTCTTGCCTGCCTTTATCCCTGAATTGTTTTCCACTTTTCCTGCAATTTGTCACTCTCCCTCCCCCTGAGTGGAAGGGCCCCTCCTCTCACCTTCTCAGAGGGAAGGGCTACCTTCTCTCCAGTGAACAGTGGAGATGCATTCACCTTGAACACAGCCTAAATCATATATCCCCATGCAGGGTCATGTCCCTTTACCATATTTACATATGCATGTGTTGATAAAAGAACATACTCCAGTAACTGAATGGTTGGTACTGAAAATAGCCCACAAATAGATGCCCTTTTAACTATTTAACTAAAATATTTAATGTATTTTGCTATAAATTTATTCTGAGAAGAAGATTGATGAATACGAAGGAGTGATAAGTAGGTGACTAAAGTATATTAGCCAGAATTAACAAAAACAAAGACAAAAATTCAGACATAAGTCTTTCGCAAAGTTTGTCGGGAAAAAAATTTAGCTAATTTTTTTTAGTACTTGTCCTCCTGTCTGCAGAAGCCAACACTGTTGAAATGCTTCATTCTACTTAAGGTACATATGCAATTAATATTAAATTATTATTATTAAATGGCTCATGGAAATGATAAAAACATTCTATTTAGAAACAATTCCCACTGGGCATGGTATTATATTTGGTTTCAGTGCAGTCCTCTCTTGCTTGTCATTAAACATGTAGATTTGTATGAAAACATATATCACTGAAGCATCATTTTGCTTTTGTTGCTTACTCCTTTCTGGGAAATATAATCTCTGACATCATAATCATTTCCACAGCAATTAATTAATTTGATGTCATAAACATAGGCTGATGACTCCAGGTAGAAAACAAATGGGAATAGATGAAAACGACAAAGAATAATTAGTTTTTGAACATATCCTTAATAGCAAAAAAGAGGAAGAAAAAAATGGAGAATATATGCTGTGCTCTATAAGAAACATTGTCACTAAATAATCTGTTGGGGGGGAGGGAGGGGCACCAGGATGTCTTTAATAGTATATATGTAAAGAAAATATTATAATGATACTTAGAAGATTCTTTGAGTTTTTAATAGTTTTTAATTTTGAGGGCTTCAATTTCTATTTTCCATTTTTAGATTATTAATTAAGGCCCCAGTCCAGCAAAGCACTTAAGCACAAGCTGAATGTTCAACACATGCTTAAGTGCTTTGCAGGATTTGGGCTTCTGGTCAAAATGCTGTTCTCAGATCTATGTGGTTCTCATCTCGGATGACGTTCACTGCCTATGGATGTCAATGAATTTCCTCACATGTAAAAAGAGTTCCTGGAATTGAGATCCATCGTGGTGATATGCAAACAGAACTTTGGTTTTAAACATTCAGCAGATTTATACCTACCTGGAGCCCAGTTTAAGTATCTGAAAGGACTGCCACCAATCCACTGCCATCCACAATTCAAATCTAGCCTGTTAAGTCCAGTCCAGAGAGCAGAATCCATACTTTCCGTTAACTCTAAAGAAGAAATTCAATGACATGCTGCACTATAACATTTTTTTTTTGGACAAGATCAGTCAGTACAAATTATATTTTGGAGACTATTAATGTAAATGCTGCAAAGATTTCAGACAGGCTAATAAAGAAATTAAGAAATAAGAAAATAAGATTTTGACAAGCAGTTGCATTACTTAAGTCAATCTAAGAAACATAGCCTTTATTTAAGACAGCAATTGCAAAGTGAACATGAGCAAATTCCATAAAGTAAATTCAACCTCACAGCTATAGGAAAAACACATTAACAAATGGTCAGTTTCATTATTATTCTGCTCTAAACTGGAATTAAGAACTGCTCTTCTGTTCATTGGCAAAGATTCCTGAAGTAGCCTAAAATACCAAATTTCTTGACATTATTGGAACCATCAGTACATATATCTGTGAATACCTGAGTAACCACCTTTGTATAAACTCTGGGAGATAGTATTAACCACTAAAAATGGCATGAAACAAGTTAAAGTTCCCTCCATCCCACTGCTCCAAAAAGACCACCAGAGGAGATAGCTATAATACTATGCCTAGTATTCCCATAATGCAAGTCAGGGTTTTCTAGGGGTTTGTTACGTTACCTCTTAGAAACATTTGCTCATGCATCTGTGTGACACTTAATAGTTCTGCATTCTGTTGCTGGCAGCTTTTCCTTGCTTGGTGCCATGTTAGAGCTGATTGGGAATTTATTTGGTAGTGGAAACCTGTTGAAGGATCTGTCTTCCAATATCTGGTGGTGTCTTTACCTGTATAGAAACGAGGTACAGTATGGTTCTTGCAACAATGACTAACCCAGTAAAATTAGTTATGGAGTCAAACTGAGTCTGATATTTTTGTAAAATGTCATTATGCCAGTGCCACAGGAAAACTGGAAACATTTCAGGCAGGACAAAGAGATCAGATAGTAATGCCAGCACTCCAGCAACTTCAAGAATCTGGCTATTATTGCCCCTTGTAGAGTGGGGGATACTTGGTTAGTGGAGGTTACTTCAGACTCAGTAGTGCTGTGTAATTAACTGCACAGAAAGCTACTATATTTGCGAGGAATATATTGAAAGGAATCTGTTGAGTAGAAATCTATGAAAAGGTCTGGGGCCCAATTCTTCTCTTTCTGGAGTTATGCACAAAGCCACCACAGAGAGCAATGGAAGCTGTGTGAGCAGACCCAACAGCAGAACTGAGTCTTAAATATTTTCTAGGTGAATACACTCCATGGGATTAAAGAACATCTAAATGTATCTGTTACATTTCCTCCTGTAAGAGTCTGTCCCCCATTGTAATGTCACCGAGGCATAGATTTATCCCTGTTTTGAATTCTTTTGCTTTTTTGAGTTGTTGTAAATCTGCGAGTGTTCATAAAATACAAAAGAAGAAATAAGTCAGATATTGAAAAGTTAAAAAAGCCAGGCCAAATAAGAGTTGAAAAAAGGGCACGTACTGTTAGTACAATATAGTAAGAAGTACATGAGTTTCGTTCTAATGCTCTGCTTTTCAGAGAGACTTAAAGTAAGGGGAAATACAGGATATTTTATTTTTAAATTGCATCTTTTTCTATTCACATATGCAGCATTTTGTATTAGTGCCTTGCAAAGAACAACAGGATGTGTGAAAGAGTCATATACTGAAGTTTTATCTGTTAGACTGTTCAACATTAGCAAGACCGTGACATTTTGCTAGTGTTTGGTTTGTTAAATACTATGCTGTAGCAAACAATATATTAATGCAGAACTTACATTTTAATGGGCAAAATCCATATAATTGGTCTGCATCGAAGTCTGTAGTTGTACTACACCAGAGCCAGCCATCTGTCCTGCCAGCATCTGTACACTCACTATACCATTTGCTATTAAACTTGAAAGGGAATACGCAGGGTGCCCCATTGGCATTTCCTAGCAATGTAAAGATATCTAAGGAGACAAAATGATAAAAACACAGAAGTGATCATATATTAATGTAAGCAGGGCCTACTGTACATAGCATATGCTAGAGAATGCCTTCCCCATAGCATCACATTCCAGGTTGCCTTTCAATTTTTCTTTCCTCCTTCTATTGAAAAATTCAGTTCAGCACGTTCTCAGACTCAATTAGCCAAATCATTTCATAAAACACTATTAGCCTGTACATGAAAACTTTTCTCAGTTAACATTTACAAATCGTATTTCTATTACAAACTGTGTTTCTGCAGAAATAGTCAGTAAAGCTCTAGAGCATGATCTATTACTCTCTTTTAAACGATATCAGTGTTTACATTTTTATGAGGCACTCACACAAATTATTTGCTATCTTCATCCTATACAATTACTCTTTCTCTCTCTCATATATATTATCTGGAGAAATATGTTTAAATTTGAATGAAATATAAATGGTTAAAAATACTGATTTTATGTTCGGACTTAAGCCACATAAGGAAAACAAGTGAAGTCCATGAAAATGACTAGTTTCTTTACTTACCCTCTAAGCCACAGAGATGGATATTCAATTTTCCAGCTAATCATCAGTTATTGAGTAATCATGAACACTGAACAAATACAGGGAAAAGTACATAGCTCAAAGGAAAAAGTAAAGCAAAAATGGAAAATAACCTTCTACTGAGGTAGAAAAGATTGGAGTGTCCCAAACAAACATAATTAAAATGCTGAAAAGCATTTTTCAGTAGAAAAGAGAAGTTGATTATAAATGTTAGACTTTCTCTGTAGTTATAGACTAGTAAGCCTTGTATGCGTATTTGGCAAATTGGTAGAAATTATAATTAAAAACAGAACAATGAAACACCTGGAAGATCGTGATATGAAAATGTCTAAAAAAGCATGGTTTCTGCAAAGAAAATTTGTCTATTAATCTCTTAGAATTCTTTGAACATATCAATAAACTAATGGATAAAAGATAACTAGTTGACATAACTTATATAGACTTCCAAAAAGCCTTCAACAAGAGGTTGCTACAGAAGCTAACTAAACCTGGGTTGATAGGCAAAATATTGTAATGGTCCAAAAACAGGCTAGAAGGTAGAAAGCAAAGAGTAAAATTAAATGGACAATTTTCATCCTGGAAAAAGGTTAACAGTGGGGTGCCTCAAGATTGCACACTATAACTGCCTACGGTATTTGTTAATGATTCGTAAACGGTGTAGCAAGGTAGCAAAATTTGCAGAGGGCACAAAGTCATTTAGGTTAGTGAGGAGGAGCAGAGAGGACTGTGAGAAACTTTAGAGACTCCTAAGCAAGATAGGTGACTGAGCAGTTGTCGTAACATGCCCTCATCTCTGGAGCAAACTTCTGTCAAAGCTGGCATTACTCCTCATGCCCCACGGTTGGCCGGTGTGGAGCTGCCAGGGTGTGTTCCTGACTCAGTTTTCTCTTATGGGCTATCAATAAGTTCAATGTTGCTTTTATGGAGTGAACAATGCCCCTTCCGGGGGTTTAATTTATTTAATCAAAGGCCAAAAGGTTATGCGAGTAAGGACTTCATCCCAGACTCCTAGCTGGGAAGTCTGAGTTAATCTTAGTCTGTCTGCATCACTCAAGTCCATCCACCTCCTCTGTCCAAGCTCTTTATCAGTAAGGCCCTCTTGATCTGGGAACCTCTTCTGGAGTCAGGCCTCCTGAGATCACCTGAGGAATGGCTTCTTCTTAGGACACGGGGCCCCTGCAGAGGTCAAACTGCTGCAGCTCTTCTCTAGAGCGGCACATAGTTCCCCAGTGATCTGGACCTCCTGCCACCATCTGACAAGGTCCTTTTGATGAAACTGGGCCTCCCTAGAGGTTTGGCACTCACAGCTCTCTTCTCAGAACCTGCTCCCTCCAGGAGCTCCTTTCCTTAGTCCATCTTTTCTGGTGCGCTCTCTCACCAGCTCCTCAAGAAGCTCCTCTCCTTCGGAAGGCTTCTTCTGTTCTGCTGGCCTTCCTGACTGGGCCCTCTTAACCCTTTATTAGGCTCTGGTATTCCTTAGCTAATGAACTGCAGCCCAGCCAACTAGACAATTAACTAGATTGGCTCATTCTCCTTATTGGAGCTTGTCACAAGTAGGCTGGATGTCTGACCCACTCAGAAAGTCAGTTACCCAGCAACATGATGGCAAATGAAATTCCATGTACATAAATGCACAAAGTTATGCATGCTGGAAGCAGGTTTCTAAATTAACTGTGTTGAAACCTGTTAACCCACAGGTTTCTAAATTAACTGTGTTGACTCAGGAAAGGGACCTGTGTATCTCTGAAGACAACTCAGGGACAACCTTGACTCACTGTGTAGCTGCAGTCAAAAAAGCAAACAAGGTGTTAGGCTGCATAGGGAATAAGATGGAGAATAATATGAAGCGTATTAAAATAACTTTATATAAACCAACAGTTCAGCCTCATTTGGAATATGGTCTGCAATATTGGTCATCCTGTCTCAAAAAGGATATTGCAAAATTAGACAAAGAGCAGAGAAAGCTGATAAGAATGATCAAGGGCCTGAACAAATTATCCTATGAAGAGAGACGGAAATGATTGGGACTCTTTACTATAGAAAGGAGATGAATAAGAAAAAGTACATAAAATAATTAATAATATAGAGAAAGTAGATTAGGAATTTCTGTTCCCCCTGTCTCATACACAAGAACAAGGGGACATCCAATAAAATTAAAAAGGAGGAAATTCAACACTAATAAAAGGACATACTTCCTTACACAATGGGTAGACAGACTGTGGAACTCATTGCCACAGGAAGCCACTGAGACCAAGGAGCTAGCAAGATTAAAAAAGGAACTGTATGTTTACCTAGATAACATGAATATCCATAATTAAATGTAAACATTTGGGAAAAAATATGACACATCACGCTTCTTGACATTAGCTAGTCTCTAAGGCCTGGTCTACACTTACCTGTTGATTTGGCGGCAGTCAACAGGAGTTACACAAGCTATGTAGAGTAGCTTGCGTAACTTCCATTGACTGCAGTGCTTCCCTTCTGCACAGCGTCTTCACTGTACTGTGCCAATGGGAACCACGTTCCCGTTGATGCAGCGCTATGCCACTTGAGGGGGTGGTTTTACTATGTTAGCTTCCTGATCAATTGAACGGGTCTACACTGACTGCTCAATCGATCCAGAAAGATTGATCTGACGGCATCAGTATAGACATACCCTAAGTATTAGAAATCAGGATAAGACTTAATGTGTAGAGCAAATCACCTTGCATCTGCCTGCACCTTGCATCTTCCTGCTCATGCCTTCCTCTTAAGCATTTGTTACTAGCCACTGTCAGAGACACAGTACTGGCTAGATGGACTTTGGGTGTGATCCAGTGTGACAGTTTCTATGTTCCCAACTCCGTTCAGCTGCTCAGACACTATGAGGATGATTGCACTACTAAGTAACAGATAGAAAGAAAACTTCCCTTACAGCAAGTAGGTGTTGTGACTGAGAAGCAACTGCAAGATTGGACCCCAAATAATTAAACTTTATAAAAATGTGAAGCAAGATCTCTCAACATTTGCTGCCCCTTGTTATCAAAAGAAAGCTGGGAAGTGTGGGAGCAGTAGAGATGCTGATTCACTAATGCATGCCTAGCCAACAAAGCAGTTAAGCATGTACCTAACTTTTTAAGCAAGTGCCTAATTCCCATTGAATTAATATGAGTTAAACACATTCTTAAGAGTTTTCTGGAATAGGATGTATTTAAACATTTGCTCATGGTCTTTCCTGAACAAGGATCTTGGAGAGGAAATCATCTGAATTATGCTCCTGCTTAGTGCAGATAGTAATTACTATAACCAGCTGCTGCAGTTGAAAACCAAATTCCCAGGAGCTCTGACTTGTGAGGTAAATGAGGGAACTTGCTGTTTTCACCAATTCCATTTAAAAAAAAATATTTCTCTTTAAGACAGATTTCTGTTCCTCATTTGAACTGTTTTAAAATATACTTTCAATGTATTCTCTCCATCCAGATTCATAAACAGTGAGAGAATGGAAGAAATTTTCCTTTTGGGCCACCAAGCTTGAAGGAAACAGTGAATATAAGCCAGCAAGCAGATTTAATTTTTCATGTAGAGTAGCTGAATAAACTAACAATATGATGATGATAACCAGTACTTACACACAATGTAATTTCACACTTCTTGGATAAAGGAGAAGGCAGGTATGATCACTAAGACTCCAATGCAGCAAATTACATGCTTAAGTGTTTTGCTGAATCAGGGTCTAATTTCATCGCCATGTTGTTCTACCAGTCATCATTCCTTGCAATTTATCTACAGTGTAATCACATTGTAATCCTTGTATGATTAGCAACATTTACTTGATAGAATCACCTTTCTCAAGTTAGCCATAAATTTGGAAGGACAGTTCACTCAAGCCCCTGTTCTGCAATATATCCATATTCAAAACTCCAACTGACTGAGTCAAGGATTGCAGGATCAAATGCATAAGAGTCCAAATGCTCTAATAAATACACAAAGAAATTAGCATAAAGAATAAAAGGATTAATTTTCAGAACTTTACCTTCATAGCCCCAGGAGCACAAATCATCTGTGGTTCCATAGATCTTCCATTTGCTCTTTACACTTGTTCTCTTGGATAATATGATATTTTCTTCTTCTTGGTTGCCAGAATGAAAAAATAAATCTTCTCCTTCAAGTGAAAACAGTGTTTCATTTCTGCATCCCCACTGTTGAAGTTCGCTTGTCTTAGTGCAAGGATACAGAGTGATCCGAACCTGGTCTTTCTTTGAAGGCACTCCCAAACATAGTTTCAATGTCACACTCATAAGCTGATAATCAGAGACCCACCTGAATTTTTGTGATTCATTGTCCTGGTTGCAAATGGCAGTTCTGACTGAGTTAGCACTGTGAGCTTGTACACAAAGCTTTTGGTCTTCATTATATATTAAAAATATTCCACTATCTGTCAAACAACACGAGAAAAAACATTTTGTGGCCAGAGGGGTTTGTAAGCAAAAGAGTAGATTTTTTTCTACTGAAGGAAGCTTGACTTTTACTACTTGACTATAGGTTATGTTAAACTTAAGCAGAAAGAAGAAATTTCTTCTGCTGCCCTGATAACTGAGGAGAAAGAAATCAGGTGTGACTGATGCATGCAAAGAGAAACAATCATTCACATACACGCACAGATCAAATGCATAAGACATTTTTCCAAAAAGCCTTTCAAAGACAAACTCTGTGAGAATTCAAAATAACTTCAAGCAGATGATATCACTGTGTATAGTGTGTTTAAACTGCTTTGTATGTTTATGAACTAGACTGTAACGTCTGTGGTAATGTCTTATACATCTGTACAGGCTGAAGCACAGTTAGCAATTTATATATTTCAAATATGGTATATCATAAAATTCAGCTCCATTTTAGAGACTCAGATTTTAAAGTTTGACAGATCTAAAGGCTAAATTTAATTGCATTGATTGTCCATTCAGTGGTATCATTATGGTCGAAGAAAAAAATAATGCTGTGCAACTTGCTGTATTACTGGCAATCATTTATTTATTATAATAACAAAGTATCTTACTTCCTCTCTTTCATTGACTGTGCTATCGTAACCTGAGTTTACTTTTTGAATAATCTGGGAATCAACCAATTGCCTAGTTCAGTTATTTTATTGGAAAGGTTCCTAAAGAGTATTTCAAATTTTCCATATTGAACCTCTCCAATTTCATTTTTCAGAAATATCAATTCCTGGTCAAATCTTTCAGGCTGAACCCAAAATTACTTATACATTAAAATTGTGTCAAATTCCAGTGCTACCCTGTTCCACAGAATAGAACCAGTTGACATTGTATGAATGTAGAACTCTGTTTGTAACCTGAGGAGACTATACTCCAGGCATGGCAACACTATAATGTTCCAAACACATTTCCTTTATTGTAAACCTAATTTTGAGTCTTTGATTCTCCTATCACTCACCCTAGTGTAAATCAGGAGTAACTCCACTTAACATAAAGGAATTACAGCTGTGTAAATGAAAGGTGATTCTTCAATCACAACTTGTGTCTCTAGCCAAAGGAAACATTTGAGAGACATTTAAGGTTAAGCAGACAAGACGTTGAGATGCAAGATTTTCTAAAAATGGTTTTTCATTTTCATCTGTCATCTACATGGGGGTGCATCCCTAGTCCATTTCTATAAACCATTCAAATTAATAATTTCAGAAATAAAATATAAAGAATATTCAGACTGCAAAAAGCATGAAGGTGAGCAAGAAAAAGCATGAGAAGAGAAGCACTTTCATATCCTCATTTGCAACAGAGCTGGGATACAGACTTACCCAACTGCTGAATAGTTCCATGTATAAGAGAGAGAAAAACCAGGAGCAGGGAGAGAATCATTGAAAATAGTTAATAGCTTTCTTCTGAGGTGCAAGTAGTTCCTAACACAAACTAAAAGATCCATATGAAATGAGCTGCATAGTAGGGCCTCCTTAGTTCTGAAGGCAGATGGATCAGGGGAAGTTTCTAAATAAGGAAATATCCTGTCACATGTGGCATTTTGAAACACCAGGAATTCACAGAGCAAACTTTGCTTTTTGTAAGTGACTAGCTCTCTATTGAGGGTAAAGTCTTCTTTCACAGAAATACAGATGATAAGCAAAGCGGTGTCAGTTCCATGCAGTTTTTCTGTGGACATGTTCGCATGACAAATAGGTCAGGTGTAGGGTCGCCAAGACTTCTGCCCTCTACAGAGCACACATGGGAGTGTAGAAAACTGCACAGCAGTAAAGGCACCCTTTCCTTCAATGATAAACTTTAAAAATCCTTCTAATACTGAGAAGAGAATGATAATATCCGGATCACAGAAATCCATCAAAATTCCTGTGATACATACATGTGGTATTCCTTTCTCAAGAATTAGAAGTGAGGATATCTCCTCCCTTTTGACATTGTTAATACCCATAAACACCTATTTGGAACTGAATGGAAAGGTTAGGATGTTGTGCGCAGGTTCCCGTGTTTCACAGAAACTGTATCCGGGCTGTAAAGTTCAGCTCCAGAATCAGATCCAATTTCAAACTTTCCAAAGATTGAGAAAGTTATTTTAAACAACAAGAAAGAAACATTTTAAAAATTTGTACAGGGGACTTTTAATAGGAGTATGAATAAGATGAGACTGAAGCCATTGTACGCAGCAATACAGCTGATTGAAATGATATTTGCAAACATTTATTAGATTAATTAAGCCATTTTTTCTGGTAATAAATTCTGCACAAACAAATCACAATTTGCTCATCACTCAGAATTGGTCTATGAATTCTTTTTCTAAACACATCTGAGCACTGGATTGTTTGTGAATAGCTCATCATGAATATTGGGCCTGATTCTCAGTTACTTTGTTCTTTTGCTTGAGGCTGCAGAGGATGGGGTATAGCAAAGGTAACATCCTACGCATTCCTCAGTGAGACTCTGCATTGTGCCTCTAGGAGGCGCTGCTCAGAACTCACAGCCCAGGGGGAGTGGGGCACCTAAGGTGGCTTTAACCTTTGTACACTCCCAAACCTGGGCTGTTCCAGGGCTGCTGGAGTAATTTTAAAAGGCATGGGGGACCCATCTATGTTACAACACAGTCACAGGGCTGGTCTATGAACCACAGCTGTGCCCAGAATCTCCATAATGCTACACGCTGTGGCTTCGCATCTCACACATGAATCCCACCCCCAGGTATTCCCTTGGCACGTCCCCTACACCATAGCTCGAGGGGGAGGGGGTTCTCACAAGTCAGCTTTCCGGTTGTCTTCTGAAGTGTCTGCACCAGGCGAATCCTTCCCTTACAGAACTGGGGCATTAGGGCCCCTTTACGTCATGGTAGTCGCATATAGGGTCTATTTTAGGTGCAGACAGGGCCAGATTTAGGGGCAGGCAACTTCAGCAGGCAGATTTTGGGGGCACCGGACTCTGGGTTCTAAAATAGAAGGTTTGAAGTAACATTCTAAGGCTGCCACGTACTGTAACATTATTTAATACTGGTCCGCCCAATGTTGGTGCACAGTTCAGTTTCTTCATGCTGGTACATTTCAGTTATTCTTAAAATTAAAAAGTTCTTATAAGCTTAGAGGAAACAATTTCCTTTTTATTTGCTTATATATGGCTGAAATAAATAAAAATTAACAGATCCCAGCATGCAAAATTATCATCATATATGACAGGAATAAATCATGCATGCAAATCAAAGTCGTGAAATGGGCTACAAATGCACTAAAAAATAAGGTATTCAAGAGTTTAACAAATGGAAGGGGGGCGCCACTGGTCTAGGGCCAGCCCTGGGTGCAGAGCCCTGCAAGATCCTCGGTTGTAGCAGCTAAGTACCACCACCAGAAATCTTTTGTGAAAGAACCATACTTTGTGTTCAGGGTGAGAAAAGCTGTAACATGAAATAAAGGGCTATGAGTTAAAACACCCAAATAGCATTTGTTTGGAAAGTGCTCAGAGATTCGACTATACACTATGCCAGCAGAAAATCTCAGAAGTCTCTGCTTTGGTTATGAAACAGCGAGACCTAAATGCAAAAATTAGATAATAAGCTGTTCAATTTGACAGCTCAACATAAATCTGAAAAGGAAAGACAGATCCTTAAAGAACTCCAGAACATTAAAAAGAGGAACTGAATGAATCGCGGAATAATATAATTCTATGGAAACTCAAATATAACAAATATAAACATTAGGCAAGGGAAAACAATGTAATTTGAACTTTTCAACTGAAGACAAAAATATGTTGATAAAATAAGAATATAAACAAAAATAAGTAAGAACCATAGCTGTTCAAACAACAGATTTCTTATTTTTCTGGCAATTTCCCAAAAACTGAAAAAAAAATTCATTTTGCATCAATGGAAAACAAATTTTTTCCAAAAATTTCAGACAATCAAAAATAATAATTTTAGGGGGATTAAACCTTTTGTTTGACTGGAAATGAAATGTTTTGTTTTGCTTTTTAATACAATTAAAGGGAATTTATAAATGAAAAGTCATTTCAGCTCAAAAAATTAAAAACATTTGTTTTGAAAATGTCAAAAGAAAGTGTTTATTTTTTTTCTGACTTTTAAAGGCTTTTGACAAAAGCAATTAGTTGAAACCAACATGAATTTGCAAACTATTTTGGTGTCAGCAAATCTGCATTTTTCTCCCCCTCAAAAAAAGTTTCAGCTGAAAAATTTCACCCAGTCCTACTAAGAATCCTGATCAGTATCACCCAGATAATGTAAACCTTTGCTGAGTTTCACGGAACCCTCTGTGAGAAGCTCTCACATTTAACATTTTCCTGAGACCCAACAGTGCAAAGCTCATTATGCAAGAACTTATCTGAAATTGTTAAAAATTAACAAAATAACCCCCCATTAGGCCCCAACTGGATTTCTGGTAGCTTTGTTTCTAGGCAGTCTTGAAATTATTTTCCTCATCATTAACTGATGCCTACAGTTTTATTTTATATAAGGCTTCTTCTGAGAATCATGGCAGACAGTAGCGTATATCAGTAATTCACAAAACAAGACAAAGATCTCACTCAGTGAACCCCCTAAATTAGGCACTCTCATTTAGACATAGGTCATAAGCTTTTTAAAAAATGCATTTTGGAGCCCAAATCTTGAAGTTATTACTCATTTTTTAATAAAGTCCTTATACAGGCAAACTGAAGGGAGACAGTGCACAATAAGCAGGGGTATAAATCTGTGGAGCACGAGTATGCCACACACTAACTGTCTATGTGTCTCCTGCTACCACACATCAGAAGTGATGTAGGTCACTTTGATCTGCTCCTGGAATACATCACACCAAATGGACTGAAAGTGAAAAATCCCTTACGATCAACATATTATACAGACTATGGTGACAAATTGTGTCACACACTCTCTAAGAAACTAAGGAACCACCTGATCAGCATCCTGTACAGCAAAGGGGAAAAGATCAAGAAAGAACTCTCAATGCTGGATAACCTCATGAAAAGTCAAACTTCCACAGAAATTTCCACATGGCTGACTTCTACCCAAACAAGACGGACCATTTACAACACACACTTTGCTTCTCTACAGAGGAAAAAGGACTCTAAACTATCTAAACTCCTACACACCACAAGAGACCACAACTCTGCTACCAACAATATTGTAAATATGTCCAGTTATATACTCAACCCAGCAGAAGAATCTGTCTTATCTCGGGGACTATCTTTCTGCCCTACCACCCCCACACACAATACAATTCTGTGATGACCTGGAATCCTACTTTTGCCGTCTCTGACTCAAGGAATATTTCCACCACACCAATGAACAACCCCCTAACCCACAGATCCCTTCCTACCCACAGATCCTTCCTACCAACGCAACAAGAAAAAGAATTCCGCATGGACTCCTTCTGATGACTAGACCTTTACATCGAGTGTTTCCGCCGACGTGAACAAACTAAGATTATTGACAAACAACACCGCTTACCCCATAACTTCAGCCATGCTGAACGCAACGACATCAACAGCCTCAATAACAACTCTGACATTGTAATCAAAGAGGCAGACAAAGGAGGCACCGTTGTCATCATGAATAGATTGGATTATGAACTGGAGGCTGCCAAACAACTCTCAAACACCACATTCTACAAGCCACTACTGTCCAATCCCACTGAGGAATACCAAAAGAAACTAAAACATCTACTTAATAAACTCCCTAAAGAAACACAGGAACAAATCTACATAGACACACCCCCTGAACCCTGACCAGGGTTATTCTATCTACTACCCAAGATCCACAAACCTGGGAATCCTGGACGCCCCATCATCTCAGGCATTGGCACTCTCACAGCAGGACTGTCAGGCTATATGGACTCTCTCCTCAGGCCATATGCCACCAGCACTCCTAGCTATCTTTGTGATACCACTGACTTCCTGAGAAAACTACAATCCATCGGTGATCTCCCAGAAAATACCATCCTAGCCTCTAGAAGCTCTCTACACCAACATTCCACACAAAGATGGACTTAAAGCCATCAAGAACATTTTCCCTGATGATCATATGTCACACCTGGCAGCTGAACTTTGTGACTTTGTCCTGACCCACAACTACTTCAGATTTGGAGCCAATCTATACCGCCAAGTCAGTGGCACAGCTATGGGCACCCACATGGCCCCACAGTATGGCAACATTTTTATGGCTGACCTAGAACAATGCTTCCTCAAAACTCATCCTCAAATACGTCTTCTTTACCTAGGCTACATTGATGATATTTTCATCATCTGGACCCACGGGAAAGAGTCCCTTGAAGAATTTCACCGGGATTTCAACCTCAACCTCAACCAGCATCAACCTCAGCCTGGACCAGTCTACACAAGAAATCCACTTCCTGGACACTACAATAAAAATAAAGGATGGTCACATTAATATCACCCTATACCAAAAACCAACTGACTGCAGTACGTATCTTCATGCCTCCAGCTTCCACCCTGGACACATTACACGATCCATTGTCTACAGCCAAGCCTTAAGATACAACTGGATTTGCTCCGATCCCTCAGACAGAGACAAACACCTACAGGATCTCCATAAAACATTCTTAAAACTACAATACCCACCTGGAGAAGTGAAGAAACAAATTGACAGAGCCAGACGGGTACCCAGAAGTCACCTACTACAGGACAGACCCAACAAAGAAAACAACAGAACACCACTGGTCACCACCTACAGTCCCCAACTAAAATCTCTCCTACACATCATTAAAGATCTGCAACCTATCCTAGCAGATGATCCATCTCTCGCTCAGGCAGTGGGCGACAGACCCATCCTGGATTACCGACAGCCCCCCAACCTGAAGCAAATACTCACCAGCAACCATACACCCTACAAAAAATCCAATCCAGGAACCTATCCCTGCAATAAACCCCATTGCCAGCTCTGCCCACACATCGACTCTAGTGACAGCATCACTGGTACTAACCACATCAATCACACCATAAGGGGCTCATTCACCTGCACATTCACTAATGTTAAATATGCCATCATGTGCCAGCAATGCCCTTCTGCCATGTACATTGGCCAAACTGGACTATCGCTACGCAAAAGGATAAATGGACACAAATCAGACATAAAAAATAATAACATTCATAAACCTGTTAACTCACAGACTGGGATCTGCTATTAGTGTGCTCAGGAATTGACACGACTCTCGTTCGATAATGACAGAAAGGCTTTAATTACTATACTTATAAACATATAAAATGAGCCCCCAAACCAAAAGTCCAGTATATTTTAGCTGCAAAAGCAATTATCCTCACCAATGCAGGCAAGAGGCGGTGATGGTTTATTAGCAGCTTCCCCCGAGAGCCTGGATCCATGGTCTCAGAAGGCAGCTGGGCAAGATGGTAGTTCTTCTCAGTTTCTTGTCAAGAGTGATTCCTCTCCTCTTGAAGCTTGCCTGCTTGCTTATATCCATTGCTTCTCTTTTATATTCTTAAATCCAATGTTTTTCAAAGCATTTTGGTAATTTACATGAGTAAACACAGGAATTCCAGAAAACAATACAAGAGGGAGAGACCCATGTGCTTTAATTAGTGAAAAGGTGCTAGCCACCTATATTTGTTCTTTAGTTTCAGTGTTCCACCCTTCAAACAAAGGGGTATTGGGGTTGTTGTGATTAAATTGAGCAACACCTGGGATGGTATCCAGCCATTAGCTTTGATCACAAGGTATTTTGAGAGGTCTGGAGCCATGGAGGTCTAGCACGCCCTGCATTTAACACATTTCTGTTTACTGCATAAATGAGTTACTCCCAGAGGATAAGTTCATTAGGGAAAATAGTCCAGACAGAGAGGCAATTAATAAACAGTTATCTTAATGAAATAACAGACATACTTTGAGAATAGAAAGACAGCATGGGTGTGTTGCAATGAGAAACAATCACATCTTTTCAAAAGGGACTCCAGCCACCATTTCACATATTCTGCAATATGCACTTATTAATTTGGTAGTTTAATTTTATAAGTAGGCCCATCTTAGCTGAAATTTCACGGTCTACAAACCAATTGTAGAACACTTCACTCTCCCAGGGCACTCTGTCACTGACCTGAAAGTTGCTGTATTTCTCCAAAAAAACTTCAAAAACAGACTTCAAAGAGAAACTGCTGAGTTAGAAATTATCTGCAAACTTGACACATTCAAACTGGGTTTAAACAGGGATTTGGAATGGCTCTCTCATTACAAAAAGTAATTTGCTCTGATGACCCATTCTCACCTCCTACTCAATGGTTGTCATCAAGCCTCAAGTACTTGGCTTCCCCATTGTTATCTATGCCCTCGGATATGTAAATGTTGCCTTCTATATATTTTCTATGTTTCCTATTTTGCTGTATCATTTCTACCAACTGCATCTGAGGAAGTGAGCTGAGGCTCACGAAAGCTTATGCTTACTGAAATTAAAATTGTTAGTCTCTAATGTGCTACAGAACTCAACTTGTTTTTGCTGGAATACATCAGTGCATACTAGGGAACTTTTAATGCAGGATAGCAAGGTCCACATGGACAGATGGTGCATGACATACTAGTGTGCTGTAGATTTACAGCCCAGCTTGCTGTACACTAACTCGTTGACTAGACAAGCCCTCCCATTGACTTCAGTGATCTCATGATTAATCCCCAAAAGAATAAATACCTATAGCTCTTTTATAAGATTTTTCATAGGTGAATCTCAAAGCACTTTATTAATGAGATCACTAGCACTATTTTACAGATGGGGAAACTGAGGCACAGAGACTTACTTAAAGTCACCCAAGCGGCCAGCGTTAGAATCAAGAATAGAACCCTGACCTCCTAAGTCCCAGTTTAGTGCGCTATCTATTTGGCCGCACTTCTTCCCCTAGCGAATGTGGCCTTCTTGGACAAGACAGATTTTATGCCAGGGAGACATGCAGAGCTAATGGTGGGAGGGTTCTGAATGTGCCATCTAACAGATTCTGTCTGAAGCAGCAATGCTTGTAGAAACCAATCCAATATCGAATTAAATCAATGGGCGTATTTCCATTAATTTCAATGGGCACTGGACTGGGCCCTTAGTCCTTGATGAGGAAAAAGCCTTTGGAGGTTTGGATGGCTACACCTGTTTGAAATTGTGAAGATCAGGGGTGTCTTGAATATATTCATTTCGCAGATTAAAAGAGTTTATGATCTGCTCAGCTGATACCCTAAAGCAGCGGTTCTCAACCGGTGGTACGCGTACCACCGGTGATACTTACCGGAGGGCTGGGTGGTACGCGCGGCATTGAATCCGGCGCTGCCGGATGGGCCCTCCCACCACCCTTGCGAAATTCTGCCGCCGAAAATGGGGAAACGGCGGAAGGGTTTCGGCGGCGGGTATTGTTTCTGCCGCAAAACCCCGCTGCCCGTCTCTCCCCGCCACCATGAAACCCCGCTGGAAATCCCTCCCGCCGCCGCCGCGAAACCCCGCCGCAAGTCCCCTCCCTTTTTTGTCCCGAGTGGTACTCGGGTCGGGTACAATCGGGTCAAGTGGTACTTGACCTGACTGTACCTGGCCCGAGTGGTACTCAGGGAAAAAAAGGTTGAGAACCGCTGCCTTAAAGCATAGTTTCTCGAACCTGTGATAACCTGTGGTACCACTGGGGGTACACGAGACTCAGGCAAGGGGTACCTGGGGAAAAACAGATTGAAGGGGAGGCAGGCGGCAGCTGCTGACTTCTGGGG
The DNA here is from genome assembly GCF_026122565.2 of Emydura macquarii macquarii. Classification (NCBI taxonomy): domain Eukaryota; kingdom Metazoa; phylum Chordata; order Testudines; family Chelidae; genus Emydura; species Emydura macquarii. Next base: position 37,943,071 of record NW_027132559.1, on the reverse strand, counting down.
AAAGCAGGCAGCAGACCCCTGTTTCCCGCCTGGTCTCAGCTCCCAGCTGGGAGGCAGGCGGCAGCCGCCAGCTTCTGAGGAAAGTGGGCAGGAGTCCACCGCTTCCCACCGGGTTCCAGCTCCCAGGTGGGAGCCCGGTGGCAGCCTCCCGTGTGTCGCAAGCTGGGCTTGCAGCTAGGGTGGCAGCCCGGCTCCAAGCCGAGGACAGCCTCCAGCGCCCCAGCTTGAAGATGGGCAGCAGCTGCCTGCCTACATCCCTGGTCCCAGCGGACACAGAAGCCTCCTCTGCCCTAGCTCAGATTGGGCAGCCGTCACCCACCTCCTGGGCTGGCAGCCAGGCGGCAGCCGCCTACAACTTGCCCAGGTGGCAGCCCCCCTCCCTGGCTCAAAGCCCAGTGCCCAGAAAACTTGTCAATTTCACTGCTCTAGCTGACCAGTGAAATTGACAACTATGACAGCCCCAGATTTCACCAGTTACCCTCCTTCCCTGTCTCTCTTTCACCCCTTCCTCCTCTCAAATCTATGGCAAAAAATTTGGTGCGGTGCTTTATATTCCCCAGCATTGGCATGCTGCTCAAAGCCTCCTAGCTTTGACCAACATCACCTCTAGCCTAGGTGCATACTTGAGTTGTGCACCCCTGGTGTAAAGGTGGTAACCCTACCCACACTAGATCTGACATCTGTCATATCACGGCCTTATATACTCAGCCCTTCTTCCAACATATGGCTCACATTAGTCTGTAAATATAAAATCCCATGGAAAATTGAGTGTTGGTACTTATTGAAATTTTCAGAAGTTAGGGGGTACTTGCTACTTAAAAGGTTGAGAAACACTGCCCTAAAGAATATGCCATCACAACTCCAAATTCTAACACCACATGTAGTTTCTGAACCAACAGCAACACACACACACACACACAACCATCTTCACCAGGAGAGCTTTCCACCAATTTTAATTTGAAGTGTGAGAGTACACAAGTTGTAATAAACACAAGAAAGAACCAGCTCAGGTTATACCACAGCCTTTAAGGACCAGGCACTCAGTACAAGAAGATATGAAGTATATAGTCTTATAAGTAGCTGAATAGACAGGTCCTTTCTCGCATGCTTGCACTCTCTCTCAAACTACCAGGGAGTTATTTTTCTTAGAGATTCTCCTGTCCTTCCCTTGTGTTTCTCTTCTTCATACCCTAGCACAGTGGTCCCCATACCCAGTCCATACCCACCCAGGAGCCGGAGCTCTGGGCTGGGAGATGGGCTATGGCCGGGAGCAGGGCTGCAGCCCAGGGGCCAGCTGTGGATCCGCAGCCAGGGAGCTGGGGGCGCAAGACAGGGGCAAAGCTGTGGGCAGAGCTGTGGGCAGAGCAGGACTGGGTGGTGCTCCCTCCCTGCCACCTGTGGGGGCTGGTCCAGGCCCTGCCATACTCCACCCAAACATTCTTCTGTGTCTCCCAAAGGGGACCATGCCCCACAGCCCATTGCTCTTGCCATATTGCTAAGCAGGCAGTAAATTCTCCCTTTGCTGGTGCTCATGCTTAGCTGCCGTACGCTAACACAGAATTAAAAACAGTAACCTGTCTTTAGGGGAGAAAAAAGCTGTGGATTCACTGTTCTGAGCAATTATTTATAATGACAGAAGGGAACTGGGGAGTGGCAGATAAAATTGTACAAAGGGGAATGGAAGACTAACTTATTCAGAAAAGGTACTGATTTTTTGGAGAAAGTACCTGGCAATATTAATACTGATGACCTAGGGAGATAAGATAATATGGATAAAAAAATATTAGTTCTTTGTATTATTAACAAAAATAATTGGCAACTCCTGCTAAAGCTGAGACTTAGAAAGAGGAAGTCTATAAATTAATAGGACTTAAACTTCCCATTCCTTTCTCTGGAATCTGTGAAGATCTGGAGGATGAAAAACAGTAAATAAAAAAATGTAACAACAAACTGACTACAGAAAGATGTGTTTGACTGACAGCTGCAAAATTAATTTGTGGTCTCAGGCCAGACTCTGTTGGACAGAGGCCAGATTTTCCCAAGCAAGTAGGAAAGTTTTGAATGGCTCCATCAGCACAAAGCTGTCCTGAAGCAGCATATCAGGACACAGCAAACCTAGGTCTCATTTTCTCTGTTCCCTGCTCTGTCCCTTATATTGGACATTCTGCAAACTACAGAATTTTACTACTATATTTACTACTATGTTCTGCAAACACCACAGAACTACTATATTTTAGCTACCTGTAATGAGACTTGCTTCACAGGGTGTTGGGAGGTCTAATTAATGTTTGTAAAAGCACTTTGAGATCCTCAAATGGAAAGCTCTAATTCGATGCAATTATTATTATGTTCTCAAGCAACTCTGGAGTACCTGCAGCTAGCGGATGGGCCTCGTCAAATCCTCAGTGTGGAATTCTAGGTCAGACATTGGAAAGGATGAGGAACATCTGATATTGCATTCTCTGCAGCCAACACTTCACACTACCCTCTAGTAATGGCCATCGTGGCATATCATCTATGCCAACAGCATTTCTTAAAGGAGCTCTGTTGCGTTTCCTTCTCTGCCAAGGATAAAGACACATTCCCATGAATGCAATTTATGCCACCTCCTATACAGAATGTGGTTAACTCAGCTGAGATGCCATATTTATGAAGCCAGTGAGTGTTTACAATGGTATTAGATCAAGCCCACATTTACATTAAGTCATACCCCTTTTTCTGGCTATATACCTTCTCTCATGCAGCAGCCACAGAAAGGATTTCTGCATCTTTTCTACTAGGCCAGAATCTCAGCACGGTGATTGCCCAGCATGCAACCATCTCATCTTCCCTTTGTACCACGCAACTTATTCTGCTTTTCCCAGTTATACCTGTATATCTTATACCATAATATGAATCTTATTTTTTCTGCCAGACTTACCTTTATTCCGAAAATCTTCATCACAGAATACATTTTTTTTAGTTATTTTCAGTCAGTGTTGCTGCATTCATGAGACTTTTATTTTTCCCATTGACACTCATAGAATCATAGAATATTAGGGTTGGAAGGGAGCTCAGGAGGTCATCTAGTCCAACCCCCTGCTCAAAGCAGGGCCAACACCAACTAAATCATCCCTAAATCTCATGCACTCACTGTTTAAAATATGCACCTTATTTCCAGTTCATACTTGCCTAGCTTCCCCTCAGCAGCATCTTCAATACTGGAATGTAAAGTTAAGCAGGTGAGTGTTTGCAGGAGCGAGGCCTATATGCTGAACATATCTTACCTATGTTCTGTACAGTGCACTAAATGAATGTTTTAAAAATCACAGCACAAAGTGCTATGTGGCTGCAGGCCAACCAGATACATATCTATGACCCTTTTAGAAAAGGTTAACTACATGAAAATGTCCCTATTTACAAGGCATAATAAAAATGCAAAACCTTTAAAATATCTTTTAATGCTTATTTTACCAAACTAAAGCAGAAGATAAACCAATTTACACTTTGCTTTCAGACATTCATCTCCAGAGGAGGAAAACATTTTAATTCAAACATGATTGAAATTTCACAAAACATATAAAGGTCAGATTATATAATGACATTTCTTGAAGCTAAGACTGCTAAGACCTATGAAGCTTTTCAGTGTTTACATTTTACACTGAGCTACAAGAACAATGAGCATGGACCCAATCCATTGCTCAGGGAAGTCAATCTAAAGAATGCTATTAATTTCAGTGGCTCAAGCCCTATAAGAGAACATGTTGAGTAGACGTCTTGGGGTCATCTAGACTGAAGTTATACCACAAAAAAGTATTTTTTTATCTGCCGCCATGAAATACAGTGCCACCTGCTATGGAGTGCTGGAACTCTGAAGTGAGATTTGCAGGATTTCAGAAGAAGTAGTTGCTTTCCTGAGTGCTTTGAAGAGTCTGTAGTGATTATTCTCATAATAAGCATGATAAACTTGGCTTTTTTTATGGTTGATAGTGAGGCAGGTGTCATGTAGAGAAACTGGAATAGCTTGAATGTTTTTCGTATGGCTTGATGTCAGATTTTGGTTCTTTTAGGGTGACTGCATTTGTTAAATAGCCTCCCACAGAATTATTCTCCTATGAGTAGATCCAGAACCTCACAAGACTATGGAAAGAATAGTATGTAACTCACAAATGCAGTCTGTGCAAAATACACTGCAATTTTAACAGGAGAAAACAGTTTTGTCTTAGGGGTTCATGTAGTCCAGATGCATTCATTTGTTCCAAATTCAGGCACAGCTTTTATTTTATGAATTAAAGCATAGCTTGTTCATTCTGCTCAATGTTAGCCACAAGATACTTGGACTCACTAGTTGCAGGTACAGCATCACTGTTGGAATACAGAGTGTTGTCAAAGCTGACATCAGTTGGTAGCTGGTTGCGTCTTTTTTTGTAGAAAAAACAGGCTGCAAGGCCAGCTCCTACTAGAATGAGAAGGACCAGAATAACTACCATCCCATGCAAGCGGTGTGTGGGTGCAGGAACATCTTCACCTGTTTTCAGTGCTGTAAATGAATGAAAAGCAATCACCCAGGAGCCCAAGGATTATTATGATATATACTAGGGCCTAACAGTGGGTTTGATTTTCAAAATTTCTGAGCACCTAAAACGCCAGCTGAAGTCAATGTAAATTGTGGAGATTCAGCAGAAAAATCAGGCCCAATGACCTTATTTTTCAAGGGGGAGTTTTATGGCTATGCATCGTTACAGTTTACAGGTAACTTCTGTAGTGCTAATCACAAAGTATCAGACAGAGTTCTAGTCAAAACACAGTTAAATACCTTAATTCAAAATGCAATCGAGTTGAGGAGAGAGTTCTGCTTTTAATCAGATTTGAGATATAATAATCACCATAATACCTTTCAAATAGACGTCCACAGAGCTGGGTATCTAATAGTAATTTTGTCAGAAAATATAATACATATTTATAACCTGATTTGGGTCTCTCTAATTTGCTTATTAGAGAGCAGACTTACCTTTATTGTCTGATGGCTTCTCAGATGGTTCAACTTCAATAACTTTTAAATAATAATAATAAAAAAAGACATTCAGAACCCTTGAGTTTCAATTTTACACCAAATTGTAAAGTTACACAAACTAATAAATACTGTATGAAGAATTACTATGTTGGGCATGCTGCATTTTAAAATAAAGTAAACTAATGGAGATGAAAAATATGTGACAGCACCTTTAATTTAAACCAAATCAACCATTCATCCAAATCAACCAAAATGTTCCACTTAAAAATTAGATCCAGGAAAAATTGATTATTTTTGTTTGTTTTGCATGAAAAAAAAAAGGTGGCCATTGATTTGGGGTGATTTCACACCTTCAGAGTGGCAAGCCTTCATGAAATTTTGAGAAGCTGAAGATTTTTCACACTGAAGCCTGGGGAAAACTGAAAAATCATATTTGCATTTTATAGTTGGGTGTTTTGTGCATTTTCCTTCTGCTCCAGCTGCTTAGGGAGCACAGTCTGATGAATCCATCAGAGGACTAGATGGCTAGCCCTGAACAACAGGCAGACCACATCTCTATCTAGAATGCCAAGACCAAGGGGGTAACAGAAAAAAAACTGGGTCACAATTTCCCTCTTCCTTTCAGTGGGTCCTAGGCACATCCTCCCCTCTATTTACCTCCCAACTGCAGCTCCCTTTCCATGCATCTTAGTATTCTTTCACTGCTATTTCTCAGCAGCACCTCCCTCTCTCTCAGCAGCAGCTCTGTCATTCTGGGTCCTCTGACCCCCAGTTAACTTCCTCTCAGGTACTTCTCCTCACATCCCAGCTGCAACTCCTCTGTTTTGCCTCCTCCTCCCTAACCCCTTCTGGTTACTCTCTCCACCTTCCCACCAGCAGAGAAGATGCCAAGCAACTAATTTGGTTAGTGCCTGCTCTTCCAAGATACTAGAGATAAGGGCAATAGGGGCCAGTGACTCCTGAGTCCTACTCCATCTTTATTACTAATTGCCCTTAAATGGGAGTTTCACTCCTGATTTCCATGGCAGTAACATCAGATGCACAAAGAATATCTATCACAAACAAAGGCACACACAGAATACCCAATGCAAAGGATTCCATAGCATAAATATTAAACATTGCTAATAAATAACCCACTGCACTGAACATATCACTTACTCTTTGGCATTTTACAAATAAAATTTCTATCATAATAACAGAAATAGCTCCTCCAGCCCCCATCTGAGGTATCCAGGTCAACACACTGCGTATTATCACCATCTGTAGGCTCTCCTTTTTTCCAGTTTACAAAATCTACTGCACTCTTGTCTGCCCATATCCAGTCTCCTAAAGTTAAAATGAAAAGTACGCAATAATGTACATTAAAGGTTAAAATTATTCATTTCTAGAGATTAAAACAATAACATACGATTTCTAGGGCACCTGTCACTGTTTTATCTGAGCACTGAATCCATTAATTTATGAAATCAATACCTTAACATTATATAGCACTCAGTTTTCACTCTCCCTGCAAGCAGACACAGCTGAGAATGCCTTATGTTTGTAAGTTTTCACCTGGACATGTTTAGCTGCATTGTCCTAGAGGAGCACAGCTGCCTCAGTGAACTGTGAATGGAATGGCCAGGCCCACTAAGCCTTGAAGAGTAAGACCAGGACTTTGAATTTGCACTGGTAGCCAGTACAGTGGGTGGAGCACTAGAATGCGTTCTCTGTGGTCATTCAGATGCAGGGATCTAGAGCAGCCCCTGTGGTTTTGTCTCTGTATCAGACCCAAGACCAGAAATCAGCTCTTTTATTACATCTGGCTCAGTTAGTTAATTCTGCTAGATTGGATCAGGATGACTTTAAAAATACACCTCTTGTTCCCTGCTCTTCCCTCATTCAGGCTCAGCTAGCAGGAATGGGTGCTACTTCTTGTGTATCAAGGATTGAAGGAAATCTCAGCACCTACACTTCCACCTAGTTGAAAAATGAAAATCAAATTGTTTTCTTTTATGGAAAATTTCACATTTTCAGCAAAAACTAATAAAAACCAAAATAATTTCACTGAAAACTAAATCCCCCCCCCCAAAAAAAAAACCTTGTGGCTGAAAACTGAAAAATCTGACTCAGAAATACTGTTGCAGTGCCTCATGGGAGTTGTAGTTCCAGTGCCTCATGTGCTGGGCTCCTTGGTCGGACTACAACTCCCTTGATGCACTACAGAATCCTCTCTTGGTGAGCTGCCATGGTAAATCACGGAACTCCCTGGACATAGTATATCATGGGAGCCGTATCTTGTGGGTGTACCCACCACATAGCAAACAGGGCATAAGGCATCCATACTACAATTTCCATGAGGCATTGCAGTGGTATTTATGAACAGAAAGGTTTTGGTTTTCAGATGAAAACAGAAAAAAAAAATCAGGTTTGGGGAATTTAACTTTTTGATGAAAAGTCCAAAATTTCCATTGAAAACAGACCTTTTTCACAAATAAATTACTGTCATAAAAAAATAATTCTCTCTTAAAAACTGCTTTGACAGAAAAGTTTTGAGCAGCCCTACCTCAACCTCCCTGTCACATGTGTGATGTGGTGAAGAGAAGCTCCTAGCTTCCCACCCCATTGCTCTCCTGTCGATATATAAGGTGCTGCACAGCAGGGAAATAGAAACCCTCACAAGTCCTACAGACTCAGCCTATCTGAGTCCAGCCCCGGGGCCACAATTCACCACTCTCTGCAAGTCCGGTGTCTGCATCTTCTCTTGTCACTCCAGTGCCTTTCAGTTTCTACATGCCCCAGCTTCTCAACATGCCCTCACATATCATTGCTAAGCTCCTTGTCCCTTAAGCACAGACTCAGGCCCCTATCTCCAACTGACCCTTTATTCTCCTGAAACTCTGGCTCTGAAGCATTCTCTTCTTCCTATTCTTTTGTACATTCCTGCTTGGATAGGAATTTGCTCCATATTTATTTTGTCTTTGGGGGGAGCTGGGTCTTTTGGACAGGGGCCCCTCCCTGAACACAGGGACTAGGAAAGTCTGGCACCAGCAACGGTGCTGAAAACGTCCAACGAGCCCAAAAAGTGTAGATCAGTAACAAGGCATGCTCCCATCTATTTTCTGCACCACTCAGCATCAATGAGCCAGCAAGGAGCAGAATGCTCACTTAACACTGCAATAGTATTAGTAATTTAACAACGGCTGCTGCTATATATGCTCTCCAAGGTTTCGGGAGGGATTGACTCTAGCTCAAACAAAATACCAGCAGGAATTGTTGCTGCTATGAAGACCCTCCTCATATCCCTTCCCCATGACAGGCTGCGGCTTCAGGGGCACAGAATTACCTTAAATCCTAACCAATAAATACAATAAATAAATAAAAAATATATGTTTTTAAAAGATTCTAGCAGTCTTTTCAGGACTTCCTCTTGCTGAATAAATACTTAACACTATAAGGTTTCTTTAAAAACTGAGACGCTGTGAAGTTTGGTTAAATGTCAAGGGAATGAAAGAAAAGTGTGAAATGAAATTTATCAAATACTGTAGGCATGTAATTTTTTCTGTTTACAAGAGAGAGACAGGAATATCAAATGTGCAATCAACTCTCTGAAATAATTTCTCCTTTTTATGTATTATAATTGAAAAATATTAAACATTTGACATCAGATTTCCATCTTTTATTTTTGAGTATTTATTTGTAACTATTAAAAGTTAAATAATTACCATCCACATTCTTGTACATTCCTATCCAAAAACTTCTCGAGTCACTTGCAAATGCATCCAAGCTGTGCAACAGAAAATTCATTTCAGCCAAATTTTCTATGGAAACCAAAGAAGCTCCTGCAAAACATTGATTAATAAATAAGCATAATTTAAGCAAGTTTCGCCATTGAAAATGATTTGCCCCTTGACAATCATGATGAGATTTTCTTAACCGTTCTGATAAATTTAAATTAGCCATAGACTGTAATTAATTTTTGCCACTGAAATCAATGAGAGTTCCAGGCACAGATCACTAACAGCCCTTGCGTTTTTCTCTTTAGAAGAAAACATCCCTTTCTTTGAGTAGCTAATGTTATTTATTTCAAGGCAATACATAGCTTATATTAGGTTTAGTGCATTTACCAAATATGCTGTATTTTCATGCTGCATTTTTGCAATTAACTCCAATCTTTCACTGCCATTTAACATTGCTGGGGACAACGCAAGTGGAAATATGCAGCAATTAAAAAAAAATCCTCTGCATTGGAGATAAAAAACAAGAAAGAAGAGAGAAGCTGTTTTAGGAAATAAGAAATATCATTATAGGTCAGTTAAATGGAAGATCTTATTGCCATCAGAGTCCTAGGATGTGGGTGGCTCGGAGGCAAAGGGGCAGATGTCTGTACAGCACTCTATTTTATATCCACTGAGTCTGGTAAGAGAGCAGATCTAGCCAGTTTCACTGCTAATAGGTTGTTAGATTGACAGCTGAAGAATGAAGCAGAGCCAGAGAATAGATATGGCAAAGGAAATTGAAGCAGCAATAGAAGCTTTCCACAGTTTTTTCCATAAGTTTCCTCAATACTGACATCCTGTTTTATTAATTTAGATGAAATAAGACAAGGTTACTCACCAGTAACTGCTGTTCTTTGAGATGTGTTGCTCATGTCCATTCCACTATAGGTGAGTGAACAGTTACCTGGAACTTTTTTCCCCTTAGCAGATCCCGTAGGGCTGGATCCAGTGCCCCCTGGAGTCCCGCACACATGACACGGTATATGAGGCACTGCCAGCCCTACGCCCCCTCAGTCCCTTCTTTCTGACAACTCTGGCAGCGCGGACGGAAGGTGGGATGTGGAATGGACATGAGCAACACATCTCGAAGAACATTAGTTACTGGTAAGTAACCTTGTCTTCTTCAAGTGCTTGCTCATATCCATTCCACTATAGGTGACTAACAAGCAATACCCTTAGAGGTGGGTCGGAGTTACTGGAGAGCTGCCCTCAGCATTGCTCTGCCAAATCCCGCGTCCTCTCTCATCTGCTGGACGATGGCGTAGTGGGACGTGAAGGTCTGCACTGATGACCAGGTGGCGGCTTTGCCGATGTCCTGCAGGGGCACTCTCTCTAGAAAGGCTGTAGATGAGACTTGAGCTCTGGTTGAGCGCGCTGTGACGGTTCCCAGAAGCAGCACCTTCGCCTGCTCGTAGCAGAACTTGATGCATGATGTAATCCACAAGGAGATGCGCTGGGTGGAGACAGGTGGGCCTTTCATCCAGTCAGCCACTGTGATGAAGAGCTGTGTCGATTTCCAGAACGGCTTTGTACGCTCGATGTAGAAGGCCAGGGCTCGTCCAGCTGATTCACGTCCAGCGAGTGCCATCTTCTCTCCTCCTCCGAACCGTGCGGTTTTGGAAAAAACATGGGAGAAAAATATCTTGATTACAATGAAATTGGGAAACCACCTTGGCAGGAAGGCTAGATGTGGCCTCAACTGAACCTTCTCCTTATAGAATACTGTTTAAGGGGGCTCTGAGGTCAAAGCCCTAATTTTGGAGACCCTCCTCGCTGAGGTAATGGCCACCAGGAAGGCTACCTTCCATGAAAGCAGGAGCACAGGGCATGAAGCCATGAGTTCGAATGGGGGCCTCGTGAGTCTCAAGAGGACCAAGTTAAGATCCCAGGGAGGCACCGGGTCACGGACCTGCGGATAAAGCCTCTCTACCCCTTCAAGGAACCTGACTGACATGGGATGGGAGAACAGCAATCTCCCCTCTGGCGGCTGATGGAAGGCCAAAATGGCCACCAGGTGAACCTTCAATGAGGCCAGTGCCAGACCCTGAAGCTTTAGCTGGAGCAGGTACTCCAGGATCGCCTGTATAGGCGAGAGGCTGGGTGGGACTCCACCCAACAGGTAAACCGCCTCCACTTGGCCTGATACACGACCTGTGTAGAGGGCTTCCTGCTGCCAAGCAGGACTTGATGGACCTGCACTGAGCAGACTCTCTCTCCCTCCATCAGCCACAGAGCCTCCAGGCTATGAGGTGCAGGGAATCCAGATCTGGGTACAACAGGCGACCATGGTCCTGGGATAGAAGGTCGTGCTGCCTCAGGAGCTCCAGCGGTGGGGCTATCAAAAGGTCCAGCAGCATGCTGAACCAGTGCTGCCTCGGCCAGGCTGGAGTGATCAGTATAACATCTGCTCTGTCCCTCTTTATTTTCAGCAGGAGCGGAATGGGCGGGAACACATACATGAGGTTCCCAGTCCAGTCCATGAGGAGCACGTCGGAAATCGACCTGGTCTCTCGACCTCAGGGAGAGCAGCACCTTGGACACTTCTTGTTCCAGGCCGATGCAAACAGGTCCACTTGGGGAACGCCCCACTTCCGGAAGATCATAGATGCCACCTCTGGGTGTAGTGACCAGTTGTGGCAGGTAGAAACGACCTGCTGAGGCAATCCGCCTCGGTGTTCCTCACTCCCGGAAGGTGAGAGGCCGTCAAGTGAAAATCGTACCTCATGGCAAAGTCCCACAAATGGATAGCTTCCTCGCAGAGGGCTGAGGAGCGTGCTGCCCCCTGCCTGTTTATGAAAAACATGGCTGTGGTGTTGTCCGTCAGCACCTGCACCACTCTGCCTGTCATGAATCAGAGGAACACCTTGCATGCTAGGCGAATGGCCCTCAGCTCCTTCATGTTGATGTGCAGGTGCCTCTCATCTCTCCACCAGATCCCCTGAGTGCCTAGGTTGACACTGATGTGAGCTCCCCAACCTACATCCAAAGCATCGGAAATTAGAGTGACCGACGGGACCAGTTCCTTGAATGGAACACCCTTCAGCACTGCCCAGGGAGTCCGCCACCAGTCTAGGGAGGCTAGGACAGGTGGGGGAACTGTGACCACCCGGTCTGCTCGGTGACTGCTCAGTAAATATACCGAGGCTAACCATGCCTGAAGCAGTCTGAGCCTCAGGCGCGCAAGTCTCACTATGTACATGCAGGCCGCCATATGGCATAACAGCTGTAGGCAGTGCCTGACTGTTGTCATGGTACATCGGTGCAGCTGGGAGATGATGGAGACCATCACCTCGAAACGTGTTTGAGGCAGGAAGGCTCTGGCCTGGGAAGCATCCAGGGTAGCCCCAATAAATTCTATGTGTTGAACTGGGGTTAATGTGGACTTCTATTCGTTTATGAGTAGTCCCAGCCTGTGGCACAGGGAGCAAGTGAGGGTCACGCTGTCCTGCACTTGGGACCTGGACCTGCTGCTGATGAGCCAATCGTCCAGGTAAGGAAAAATTTGCACAACTTTTCATCTCAGGTGGGCAGCCACTACTGCCATACACTTTGTAAACACCCTGGGAGCTGAAGATAGGCCAAAGGGCAGAGCTGTAAACTGGTAGTGGGAGCCAGCCCCCATGAAGAAAAGAAAGCGCCTGTGGCTGGGGAGGATAGACACATGAAAGTATGCATCCTTGAGATCGAGGGCAGTATACCAGTCTCCTGGATCCAGGGAAGGGATTATAGAAGCTAGGGAGACCATGCGAAATCTGAGCCATTTGACATATTTGTTTAGACGACGCAGGTCTAAGGTGGGTCTCAGACCCCCCTTCACCTCGGGGTTGAGGAAGTACCTCGAATAGAACCCTTTCCCCCTTCTGCTTTGAGGCACTGTTTCCACCGCTCCCAGATTGAGGAGGGTGTCCACCTCCTGGAAGAGGAGCAGCTCATGAGAGGGGTCCCTGAAGAGGGACGAAGGGGGAGGGTTGTTGGGGGTGGGCAGATGTAAATTGCAGGGCATAGCCCCCTGAAACTACCCCAAAGACTCAATGTTCTGAAGTTATTTTTGCCCATTTGGGGTAGAAGGGCCTTAGCCTGTTTAGGAAGGGGCGGGATGGATCCAGGAGAGCAGTCGGGGCACCATCCTCGGGCTCACCATCAAAATTGTCTCCTTTCATTGCCCGACCTCATGGGGGGCCCTTGCTGGGGAGCTGAGGACGAGATAGGGGACTGATTTCTTCTTCTGAACCCCCTATTCCTATCCCTATTCCTACAGGGTTGGAAAGGTCTGGGCTGAGACATTGGCTGCTGCTGGTCTGGGGGTGTGACTGATGCCTAGAAAACTGGGCATATAAAGGCCCAGGGAGTGAAGCATGGCCCTGGTGTCCTTCAGACCATGCAACTTCGCATCAGTCTGGTCCGAGAATAAGGCCAACCCATGGAAGGGAAGGTCCTGGATAGACTGTTGCACCTCCTGGGACAGTCCCGAGGACTGCATCCACAAGCACCTTTGCATACAAATGGCGGAGGTTATGGCCATGCCTACATCTGAGTCAGCAGCATCCCAGGATGTCTGGAGCACTGCTCTAGTTACCGCGGTTCCCTCCTCCTCAATAGTGTTAAAGTCTGCAGCCTGGTCCTGGGGTAGGTCTCAGTGAATCGTCTGAGGGAGTTCCAGAGGTTGAAATTATACCTGCCTAAGAGATCCTGCTGGTTGGCAATCCTAAATTGAAGGCTAACTGTTGAATAAATCTTTCTCCCAAACAAGTCCAGCTTCTTATTGTCCTTGTTCTTGGGAGTTGACCCTGGCTGACCCTGCCTATCCCAGCATCCACTACCAGGGCGGAGTGGGTGAACAAATACTCAAACCCCTTGGCTGAGACATAATATTACTTCTCGGACGCCTTTGATGTCAGGGCAACTGAGGAAGGGGTTTGCCACAGGGCCTGCTCAATTGTAATGACCCCTTTGTGGACTGGGAGGGCCACTCGAGCTGAGGCAGCCGCCGCCAGCACATTAAAGAGGTTATCTGCGGTTTCTTTTAGCTTCTCCACCTCCAGCCCCAAGTTGGAGGCAACCTTTTGAGCAGCTCCTGGTGTGCCCTGAAATCATTCAGTGGCGCAGAGTGGTCCTGGGAGACTGTCTCGTCAGGTGAGGAGGAGGAGGATTGCAGTGGTGCAGCCTGTGGGTCTGCCCCCTCCTGGCGAAGGGTTGTTTCCGCTGAGGTTCCCTCCTGGGGGTCCGACTCCTCGCCAGAGGAGTGATGCCAATGGCCCTTCCCCTGTACAGGGAGCACAGACTGCGCACCCGACGATTTAATGGATTGGGGCCCAGATCCCACCTGGAGACCCCATGGGGCCTATTAAGGCCATTGGGGCGGCCACGGTTCTGTGGCCAGCCTGGGGCTAACTGTGCCGGGGGCTCTGGCACCTTATGGGGGCCTTGACTTGCCTGATGACTGTCCCCCCTGAGAAGCCCCGAAGCGGCATCAGAGTCAGAGGCCCTAGACCTGCGGTACCATGTCTGTCCCAGGTCATGGGCACCCTTCCGTGCCGGTGAACGCCACCTTGATGCCTCCAACCTGGAGGACGATGAGGACTGCCTCCTTTGCCGCGAGCGATGCCGACGAGAGGGGTCGCGCTCTGAAGAGCTACAAGTACTACAGCAACGTCTCGGTACTGATGCTTTCTGAACCCGCTTGCCTTGTGGCTCTGCAGAAGCCTTCAGTGACCAAGGTCGGCGCCATCCCAAACTCCTCAGTACCGAGCCAGACTCCGGCGACCGGGTTCTGTGCCGCCTCAGTGTGAGCTAACTCTACAGTTCCGGGTCTTCGTCCGACGACTGGGTTCCACACCACCTCGGTGCAGGCGAACTCATTGGTGCCGGATCCTCTGACAACAACTGGGTTCTGCGCTGCCTGAGTTCAGGCGAACTCCACGGTGCCGGAGAGCGGGAGCAGGAGCTGTCCGAGAGCCACCTGGCAGACCTCGACCAGTGCCACCTCCTGGCTTGCACTGCTTCTGCTGCCGGGGATCAACCTCGGCACCGAGAGGGAGACCCAATGTCCCATGCCAGGGCAGGTCAGCTCGATGACACCGACCTGGAGCGACTACTAGGGGAGCAGCTCTGCTCTACCTTTGGAGACCGTCTGGCAGGAGATCTTCCTCCCCATGCCAGGGATCTCCTCCTCCGTTCAGGGTGACTCAATGCGGGTTTCCCCCATGACACGGGCCCCTTCTCCCTCGGCGGAGGGTATGGTGGAGGCAGCGTAAGCAAGGCCAACAAGGCTCTTGCCGCCTGAAAAGCCTCCGGTGTCAACGGCATTGGCAGGGGAACTCTCCCACGCCCAGGAGTTGGGGGATGCTCCCTTACTGGAGATGCAGGAACCAGAGAAAGAGACTCGACGGACCAAGTCTGGTGCATATTTGTAGTCGACCCCGCCCGTACTGAAGGCACAGGGGAGTGTCCGTGCTCCGTGTGCTGCTTCCTCTTCTTCTTCAGTACTGGTGATGATGCACAGTGCCGAGTCGAGGGCAGTGCCGATGGTGCGCTCTGCACCGAAGCCACACTCGGTACCGAGGCGGAGCCGGTTGGCTCGGATGCCAGGCGGAGCACTGCCTCCATCAGCAGGGCTTTCAACCGGATTTCTCAATCCTTTTGAGTCCTCGGTTTGAAAGCCCTGCAGATTTTGCACTTGTCCTTTCTGTGGGCTTCCTCCAGGCACTTAAGGCAGCTGTCCTGGGAGTCTCTGAGTGGGAAGGTCTTCCCGCAGGAGGCACATGGCTTGAAGCTCTGCAACCAGGGCATGGCCTGGCCGCGCGAAGTCCGAGCAGGGACTGCCTTATCTCTAGCTACACTTAACAACACTTAACATCTACTTAACTAACTAAAACTAAACTCAGAATAGAAAACAAGTCCAAACAAGGGGAATAGTACTTGCTGTGAGCAAGGCTAGTTCCAGCAACCGTCACGGGTGGAAAGAAGGAACTGAGGGGGCGTAGGGCCAGCAGTGCCTCATATACTGTGGCATGTGCGCGAGGCTCCAGGGGGTGCTGAAGACGGCCCTACGGGGTCTGCTAAGGGGAAAAAAGTTCCAGGTAACCGTGCACGGAGGCGTGCACACCTATAGTGGAATGGACATGAGCAAGCACTTGAAGAAGAAGTGGACCCTACGAGTCAAAAGTATTAACATACCCTATAAATGTCCAAAATTAAACAGTGTTAAACAACGTTTAGTATACAAAGACCTCAGCCTCCTTAGTTCCGTGGCTTGGCAAACACATAATTTTAAATACTTAAAATGTTAAAGCATGTGAAATGTAAATTATTAAGTAAGTTTTCCATTTTAACCATATCCCATGTTCCCTTTTCTCTTTAGATGAAGAGAGTTTTTTTAAATAATTTCCCTCCCCCATCTGATAATTTCTTAGATCAGTGGTTTTCAACCTTTTTTTCAGTTGCAGACCCTTAAAAAATTTCAAATGGAGATGCAGACTCCTTTGGAAATCTTAGACATGGTCTGTGGACTCCCAGGAGTATGTGGACCACAGGTTGAAAACCACTGTCGTAGACAGTATTAAAAACGGTAATAACTTCTTTTGGGGGGAAAGAGAAAAAGTTAGTTGAAACGGGCAGAGCTGTTGTTATTGCTGTTATTGTTAAAGTCTAATCCTGTTTGCTGGAAGACAAAACAAAAGGGGAAAGAAAGGAACACGAAAGACAGAAAATGCAGCTTCTGTATCTCATGTTGACTCATTTGCAACCTTACTGCTGGAAAAACACAGGCACAGCACATGGTCTTACCAGCCACTCTAAGACCTGGCAAATTTGTACAACTATTAGGCTGTTCAGAGCATTGAGTTTAGCTGCCTTTCTGGTCACAGGCTTATGGCAATATTGCAAAATATGCAGTCTTGGCTGACTAAGCCAGACTCTTACTAAACAGAAGGAAAAGGAGAGAGATAGGAGAGAGAAGAAATAAAGTGGAGAAGGAAAAGGACACATGGGGGGAGGGACAGAGACAATCTCACATCCCAGGTGAAGGTTGAGATTTAGTTGAAGCTGGCAGATGTGACCCAGTGTCATAGAATCATAGAATCATAGAATCATAGAATATTAGAGTTGGAAGGGACCTCAGGAGGTCATCTAGTCCAACCCCCTGCTCAAAGCAGGACTAACCTCTGCTATATCATCCCAACCAGGGCTTTGTCAAGCCGCAGCTTAAAAACCTCTAAGGATGGAGATTCCACCACCTCCCTAGGTAACCCATTCCAGTGCTTCACCACCCTCCTAGTAAAAAAACTTTTTCCTAATGTCCAACCTAGACCTCCCTCCCTGCAACTTGAGACCGTTGCTCCTTGTTCTGTCATCTGCCACCACCGAGAACAGCCTAGCCCCATCCTCCCTAGAACCCCCTTTCAGGTAGTTAAAGGCCGCTATCAAATCCCCCTCACTCTTCTCTTTTGCAGACTAAACAAGCCCAGTTCCCTCAGCCTCTCCTCATAAGTCCTGTGCTCCAGCCCCCTAATCATTTTTGTTGCCCTCCGCTGGACTCTCTCCAACTTGTCCACATACTTTTTGTATTGGGGGGCCCAAAACTGGACACAATATTCTAAATGCGGCCTCACCAATGCCGAATAGAGGGGAATAATCACTTCCCGTGACCTGCTAGCAATGCCCCTCCTAATGCAGCCCAATATGCCATTGGCCTTCTTGCCAACCAGGGCACACTGCTGACTCATATCCAGCTTTTTATCCACTGTTACCCCCAGGTCCTTTTCTGCAGAGCTGCTGCCCAGCTCGTCGGTCCCCAGTCTATAGCTGTGCATGGGATTCTTTCTTCCTAAGTGGAGGACTCTGCACTTTTCTTTGTTGAACCTCATTAGATTTCTTTTGGCCCAATCCTCCAGTTTGTTTAGGTCACTCTGTATCCTATCCCTACCTTGCAGGGTATCTACCACTCCCCCAGCTTAGTGTCGTCCGCAAACTTGCTGAGGGTGCAATCTACCCCATCCTCCAGATCATGAATAAAGATGTTGAACAAAACCGGCCCCAGGACCGACCCCTGGGGAACTCCGCTTGTGACCGGTTGCCAGCTAGACATGGAGCCATTGATCACTACTCGTTGAGCCCTATGCTCTAGCCAGTTCACTATCCATTTTATAGTCCATTCATCCAACCCATACTTCTTTAACTTGCTGATAAGAATACTGTGAGAAACCGTATCAAAAGCTTTGCTAAAGTCAAGGTATATCACATCCACCGCCTTCCCCACATCCACAGAGCCAGTCACCTCATCATAGAAAGCAATCATCTGGGTCTTTGTCTGGCCTGGTCCGGTGAAGATCTTTCTGAAGATCTCAAATGTACAATATAAGCCCGATAGCTCCAAGGGTCCCAGGAGATGGTGGGGGTGGTATCCATGATAGTAAAGTTTACTCCTTCTGCATCTCTCATCTTTCAGTCAGCCAGCATCATGGCAGCCAGCTTTTCCCCAAAAAGTTTCTTTTTGAGGACCACATAAGTGAGTGATAGGTGGAATAATCCATCCCCTTATCGTTTTGTCCACCAATTAGGCATAATAACCACTGTACCAATTTTGGTTAATTGATTTTCAGTCCCACATGTCTCTTATTTACCAGACACTCTCTCAGCCCAGTACTAGAATTCTATCAGTAAGCCTTTTTGTTTTGACTATTTAGTCTGCCTCCCTTTTGTACCTTTTCCCATTAACATTTATTGTCATAAGTTATTGTGACATTTTATGAACTTTTACTCACTTCTTACAGTTGAACTCACAATTAGGGTAAATTTGTAGGCCCAATTATTACAAGAGACCACCATCTTTTGCCTTTTTGGTGCATTTGCCACACGAGGGTTCCAACATCTGTCTGAGGAATATTAAACTGAGACCACCAAATCATTTCACATAGGCCACATAAAATTCTGGGTTGTGGCTAACAATCGGATCTCCTGTTCCTGAAGAGCTCAATTCATGAGAGCTTTAACAGAACAAAATATCAAGAACCTCTCTCATTTTGGCACAGCCCAGGAAAAAGCATCTGTATTTTGAACCCTTTTGGTTTCCTTTTACATTCACTCAATTGCAACAAGTAAAAGGAAACCAAGAGGGTTCAAAATACAAATTCTTTTTCCCAGGTGCCTGGGCTACAGTCCTTCTAGACCTGCATCTTGAACTCCCAGCTTCCTTCCCATGGAAAGTCAGCTGATTAAATACTTGCTGCTGGGTTAATTGGCAGGATAACAAAGGCCACCAGAGAAGTAAACCAAGCTTCTTAATCCCTGTTGTTCCTGGTTCCTCCCTGCATACATACAAGGTAGTGGGTTTTATTTACAGGGACCAGCTCAGGATGCTGTCAGCCCAGATGTGTTCCCTCCTCAAACCCTGAATGGCCAGCGCACCATGTCTAATACCAAACATTGACCACATAGCAACTAGCTTCATTCACTCTCAACCTATGCAAGGTTCAAACCAGTGGCCTTGTGACAAAGTGTGAGTAGCCTTCGACTGACTCACCACTCTGGGTATTTGGTGAGTGTCCCCACATGGAGCAAATTAGGGAGATAATTGTTCAAGGACTGAATTATTAACCAATTAACAAGGTGGCTCTGCTCATCAATTGAGGAAAACTAAAAGAGAGACAGTAAGAGGATTAAGGGGTTTCAGATGGATAAACATTGTGTTATTTCACCCCACCTTTTACTGTAAAGGTTCCCAGTTTTCATTCTGAAAGGGGGAAAGGGGTGAAAGTGTTCTCTTTAATTCCAGCTTCCCCACCAACCTCTTTCCTACCCTCCCACTTCCCTATAATGCCCCAGTTTTTCACTATGAATATATGATCAAGTGGCTGGAGGGCAGATAGTGGTGGCTGGTGCTCAAAATAAGTGGTGAGCCTGCAAGAAACTGTTATCTTAAGAAAAGAGGACACTCACCGAATTGAGCACATTCCATGGAAGCCTGGGGCCAGGATTCCATAGAGGAGGACTCAATGTAGTAACAGTGACCATGGAAGGGAATCCAAGATCTGCGTATGTCAGATGCAGGACATTTTCCAGGGAGTTGTGCAGAATCAGTAGGGGCTACAACTGATAAGAAAACATGCTGTATGAAATCCATAAGGGCTTCTCAGAAATGTTACTGAAAACACACATATACTGTACTATAAAGAGCCACTACTAATTTGACTGTGATACCATGAAAAAGAACCTCAGGCATTCATGGAACATCAGTAATTTCTACTGGGCTGGATTCTCTACTCTGACACGGAGGTTTTACTGTGGTAAAGTTACATTACAAAGTAACTGCATTAACTTCAGCTGAGTTATACTGGACTAAAACTTGTGTAGCAGAAAGGAGAATCAGGCCTTATACATCTCCTATTTTGATTATGATGTCATAAAGGAAAATCTTACAGTGGCGATTCATAAATGTTGCAGCTGCACTACAGCATGCTTTACATTTAGTCAGATTAGGCCTTGTACCAGCATTGCCCTTTCTTCATGCATGCAACTCCCATGGATATCTAAGTTATGTAAAAGAGGAACTAGCTTTCATGGGAGTTGCATATACAGATCAAGGACAGTATATGGCTAAAATGAACAGAAACTGTGCCTGCAACTGTGGTTTTTAGCTTCAAAATCACAGGCCACTTCTCAAAATCAGACTTTCTATCCATAGTATTCTACAAATACTAACAAAGCATATTTTAAAATAAAGTATTTGAAAATTAGTTATTTTCAGCACAACATATGAATTCCTACAGTTCATACCAACTAAACCATCCATGGTTTTTCCACAAACATTTGTCCATGGTACAAGTTCATAAGTTTATTCCATCAACACCTTAGGATATCTATCATCAGACTGGTTGATATGAATACAGTTACATATTTCTAGCATTCATTTTCCTACTCTTTATCAACAATTATATTTACTGTTTACACTGGCTACCTGCAATCTGCTTGTTCTATCTCCCAATTTAGAATTTAATGTGTTTCTTCAACAACGTACAACGTTTTCGTATTTTAAAAAAAGGGCATGCATTTACCAATGTTCACTGATACTAGACTTTCCAATAAATCTCCATTTATCCTTCCTGTTGGACTGACAGATTTGTACATGAGTAGAAAAGGCCCCATTCTACATTTCTTGAGCATCCAAAACTCTCATTCAAGTCAGAGTATTTGGATAAGCAAGGGGTGCAACAGTGGGTCCATGGCTTAGAGACTGAAAACAAAGTGGCATAATGCACCAATTAGTATGTGAAATGAACTTTGAAAAATCTTTAGAATTCACTAGTTAACTTCTGTCAAGTACCAAGGAACTATATTAATGACTATTCCCTTTAAAGAAACCAATATTAGAGCAGAATACACATATCAACAGCCACATTCATAATTTATATATAGTACTAATCAAGCCTTTAATGCATTTAAACTCGAAGCTCACTAATTAAAATTGCTAAATTCAGTTGCTTACCATCAGACCGTTTACAGAAAGAGAAGTAATTTTCTTCACAAGACCCTGTCTTCCAGGTCCCATCAACATCTAAATAAACACAAGCTAAGTTGTGTTTTGGCTCCCCACTGGCCCACTTAGAGTACTTGATTCTCCAGTTATCAGTCCACTTGTAAAAGCCAGCGGTCTAAAAACAAAAGACAATTAAGATAATATTGCATCCAAAAGCTATCTTAAAAAAAGAACATTAAGGTCACAAACTCACAACCTCATATGCTAGAAATAAGTTTGTTTGTACAATTTTAATTCAACCCCCTTGTGTATATGCATTATATGATCTTAAATTACATGATATCACACTACTTTTTCCCACAGGGTTCCTGCCTCATTCAGTGCACAGAATGGACAGGGCTCACTGAATGAGCAGTTATTCAGTATTAGATTTTATCCTTATTGGTCAATATATGTCCCCAGGCCTTATTTACAACACTCTACTCAAATCCTGCTTTGAAAATAGAATTCTTTATTTCCTATTGGACTTTTTTATGGTGCTCTTCACTATAGTATCTGAGTGCTTCACAAACATTAGTGATATTAATATAGATGAAGTGATATTATTATTCCCATTTGACAGATGAGGAACTGGTGCACAGAGACATTCATATCAAGGGTGTTCACTAATTTTGACTGCCCAGTGAGTGATGCATATGACCTGATTTTTCAGGTAACTTAGCATTGTAAGGCACTTTATATGTTCAAATCACAGATCTCATTGACTTGAGTTGCAGCTGTGAGTGCTCAGAGCTTCTGCAAAACAGGTTCCAGATGTCCCAAGTTGAGCACCTAGAAAACAGGCACACATAATAAGACCATGCCTACACAGGGACACTCAGGAAAGATAAGGCAAATCGACTAAAGGTGTGATGTTAACATGCATAAGTTAAAGCACATTAAATTCCCATCTTGATGCTCTCAAGGAGGATTAAGTTACAGCAAACCAAGGTCACTTTACTCCTGAGTGAGAGCATCTACAAAGGGGTTTAATGCACTTGAACTTGTGCACATTGATTTCACACCTTTAGATGATTTGCCTTAACTTTTTGAATATCCACATGTAGACATTGCCTTAGTGACCACCGGTGAAAATGTTAATTTAGTGACTCGCCCAGGATCACACAGGGACTCCAGGGCAGAGACAGAATCCATTTCTCCAAGAGGGTATTCTATTGCCAAAACCACGAGACCATCCTTGCAGCCACACACCTTTTAATTTGTGCAACATATGTCAGAGTGGTCCTACAGACAACAGCCTCATTCACAGCACAGTCCTGAGTCATTCAATGAGCATTGTCCAGTCTGTGCACTGAATGAAGCAGGGATACTGTGGAAAAAATAGTGTGTGACCAGATGATTTAAGACTATATCATAATACATAGGTACAAGGAATCCACATTTTAAGGTTGCACAAGCAATATTCTTAATGTTCTTTTAACATAGTTTTCTATATGTATTTTCCTAGTTTTTTGTTTGTTTGTTTAAAGCAAACTGAAAAAAACATAAATTCCATGCTCATGGGTGTCATAAGCAGGGCTAGAACCTTTGGATCCATAGCCCAGACCTCTGCCACATCCTCTATGTAGGCCAGCCATTACAGGGAGAAGAGGCACACATTTGTCAGCCAATTTTGCCACTATTTGCTGACAGCAGAGGAACGTTGAGACTCAAGACTCTTGGGTAGTGGTCACAGACCCTTGCCTCTGACCTCCCCAAGCCTGACCCCTTCTGTCCCGGGCTCCTCCAGCCTGTCCTTGATTCAGCCTGTCTCCCCTCTACCCCCAGCCTCTTGTCCGTTCCCCATCTTCCCGAACTCCTTGTCCTAGTTTCCTCCAACCCCCTGTACCCTTATCTCAGTCTTCCCTCCAGCATCCCTTGGCTACTTGTCCCGTCCCATCCCCATCTCCCCGCCTAGGTTCCCCTGCCCCAGTTTCTTGACCCAGTTCCAGTCCCTCATGTTTCCCCAGCTCCATGGCCCACCCTTTCCAACACTTTGTTCCAGTCCCCCACCACCCCAAGTATCTTCGTCCCACTCTCCCCAGGCTCAGCAGCTCAGCCCTGTGCAGTTCCAGCCATGCTTCCTCCTGCTCCTCCTCCTCGCTGTTAAGCAAGGAGAACACAAGAGTGGCAGACTCCCTGCCCATGGTTCCTGTGCCTGGCACCTCAATGCCCCCTGGCTGGCTGAAGGAGCAATTTCAGAGAAAGTCTTGGCTTTGGCCCTGCAGCCTGGGACTGGAGCACGCACACAGCTGTTCTGTGAGGAAGGGATGGTACAAACTCAGGCTGGTTGTACACAAATACTGTGAGGGAATGGAGCATGCCCACTGCAGATGGAATATTTGGATAACTTAGCTGCCAAACTCTTACAAGTCTCTGTTGAGCATGGGTAAGCCAAGATATTCAGAGGCTAATAGCCAAATCTGGGCAGATTTTCATGGGGAGGGCAAGCGGCAGATCCTGGACACCAGCCCTTACCAGATTTAAAGCCTTTGCATCAAAATACAGAGGGACTAAAGCTTCTCAGCAAAATGGTTGCGAGAACTAATTCAGAATGCAAGTAAACTGAGACGGGGTATCACTGCTAATCAATCCTAACCACTGGAACAAACAACTGAAGTGGTAGAGCGTCTACAGTAAATTCAACCCAAAGTGTTCCCAGCCTGAGTTCTATACTTGCGCAGGCATTTGGTGGAGTGAAGTCTGCCAGGAAGGGAGCCTGAAGTGGCCTGCGCCACTTTCAACCCACATTCTTCCAAAAGTCTGGGGGTCCAGTGAAATTCAAAGTGGGTGGCATGAACTGGGAATGGTGTGATGCCTAGGAAGCCAGAGGATAAGCAGATTTAATGCATCCCTTTGTCATTCTCCGCTGGAATTTAAAATTGCTCCAATTCAATGGAAATGCCAAAGGTAAGTAACAGTAATACTGCCTGCCCTTCATCAGTGTCAATCAAGCACCAGCTTCAGTGAATCAGGCCTAGAGACTTTGGGGATTTTCAACCACTTTGTTAAGACAACTCTATTTCCACCTGTGCATAACTCCACCTGCAGCCGGTCTCCTTTCACACACCCTTCTCCGTGTCTCCCCTCATGCCCATTTCCATGGCTCCCACTGTTCATGAGCTACAGCTTAAGCTGCTTTTGAACCATACTGATGAGGACAGTGGGAGTTCCCTTCACAGTCACTGCTTAACTATGAGGCAAAAGCAAGCACATAAGACTGAGTCCTTGGCAATAACTGCAGACAACACTTAAGTAAGGAATGTGGGAAGTCTGTTTTGACATAGAGCAGCAGCAGCAGCGTATTCACACTTATTGGATGTTCTTACCACATTGCTGTTAAGACCTATCCATACAGGCTGCCCAATCTTTAACACTTGTAGCCACAGGAATGATTGGCTGTAGGGATCTAAAATGCTGGCAAGCTCTGAGTATTCGGCCTTGCAGTTTTTTTGTGCTTCTTCCCAGTTCATTCTGGAACTGATGAGTGAATAGCTACTGTTACGATAACGGGTAAAGCCAGAGACTGGAACAGTTGTTTGGGAATTATATAATTTAGGATCTGTAGTAAAATAACAACACAAAATGAACACATGGCAAAGTAGTTTTGTAGCACATGGACATATTGTTCCATTGAACAACAAATGTCTGCACCATTCAAACATTTAAGCGAGGTAGCACTAAGAGAACTTAAGACTGGCTGCACCTCACAGCCATAACCTTAGTGACAAAAACTTGTCTTGGTGTTCTTCTATAAAAAGCCATGGTCCTCGTTGCTCTGACTGGGCTGCCACTGAGCCAGACTCTCCCATGAATTTATATTCATATGGCTCCCTATGCACCAGATCACGATTAGTCCTGATGCAGTTGTATGGGTACTAAGTGGGAACACAATCTTCCCATCCACCAACCATCTCCTGGGGAGATCATGCAGAGTTAGCTGTATTGTGGCCAGGACCTAGGAGGAAAAGTGGTCAGGTTGGGCAGTCCAACATTATCCCTCTGCCTCCCCTCTGCCTCGCACCCCAGCCCCTCATCCACAAACCAGCATCCTCTCTCACACAGAACACCAGTCAACACATTCCAAGCAGCCATCCCTACTATCTCTGAGCGCTAACACTTAAAAACCCCCCTCTTCTTCCTCATACAATCCTTTCACAACCAGCTGGCTCCACATCACCCAGTCTAATCATTCCAGCCAACGTAATTCTGCTCAAACAATGTTAGTGCTGGCCTCAAGGGTCTGTTGGGTTGTAGGGGGGCTCTTCTAAAGCTTCCCTTTGGGCTGCTCTTCAGGGTGAGGAGGGGTCCCAAGCTAGACCAGGTTGCAGGGGGAGAAACAGCGCTGGCCCTGAGTGCCTTCCCAGTCTTGTATCTATGTAAGAACAGGATGCTGCATGGAACATGCTGGCGTTTCTATAGGCCAGGCTGCTAAATGTATTAGAGATCAGGCTCTGTGTTTGTTTTGTTAAAATATTCACCAGTGCACCTGAGGTTGTGAAACTCATTTCATGTAGATGCCAAAAGTGACGTGCTGCAAGTGGAAAGTCAGCATTTAAATCACAAGACAATCTAAAAATCACAGTAAAGTTTTTAATGCAATTAACTTGGAAGGTTAGTGAAAACTAACTCACCAGCGTCTCTCTGGCATATGTAGCTTTTGTTAGTTTGGCAGTCTGCATCTTTCCATTTTCCTGTTTCCTTAATAGGGTCCTTTGTCATAACAATACAGTCAGCCTAAGGAGAAAATGATACCTAAATGAGTAAGATAATCAAACAGCAAACAAGAAACAATCCTCTACTTTCTGCATCGGCAGACCTAGATATCTTGGGTGATTCAATCACACATATATCCGTCTGTCACTATTTATGTCCCCTCTGGTCCACATCATCTAGTTATCTATTGAATTGCTTCATATTTCATTAGGCTTGATATTGTGTTGTTAAGGTGTCATTTCCAAATTGCACCTTCTCCCTTGCGGCAGCCTTTTAAAATCAACTTCTTTATTGTTCAAGGCGCTGTTGTGACAACTCACCTCCTTCAGTTTAGATCGCTATCGGCTGTACGCTTTTATTGTTAAAATGAGAGATGCTTAGTCAAGACAATAAAATAAGAGCACAACAAATGGAACTTCAGCCATTATTCCACATTAGCCATTTAAATTATTATTGAACCTTAGCCAGTTATGTTTTGCTATTAAAATAAGTTGACATAAGGCTGGGGAAAATTTCAAAGCCCACAGCAGAAGTTCATTCTGAAGCGTGTGATGAGGGGAAAAAAGAAGATGAAAACAAGAGGTGTGGCACAGATTCCTCTTCATTTGGGGATTTTCATAGAATCATAGAACCATAGGGCTGAAAGGGACCTCAAGAGGTCATCTAGTCATGGCGGGATTAAGTAATATCTAGACCATTCCTGACAGGTGTTTGTCTAACCTGCTTTTATGTACTTGGAAGCTGTTATGTCCCCTCTATGTCTTTTCTTCTCCAGGCTAAACAAACCCAGTTCTTTCAGACTTGCCTCATAGGTCATGTTTTCTAGACCTTTAATCATTTTTGTTGCTCTTCTCTGGACTTTCTCCAATTTGTCCACATCTTTCCTGAAATGTGGCACACAGAACTGGACACAATACTCCAGTTGAGGCCTAATCAGTGCAGAGTGGAGCGGAAGAATTACTACTCATGTCTTACTTACAACACTCCTGCTAATACATCCCAGAATCATGTTCGCTTTTTTTGTAATGGCATTACACTGTTGACTCCTATTTAGCTTGTGGTCCGCAATGATCCCTAAATCCCTTTCCGCAGTACTCCTTCCTAGGCGGTCATTTCCCATTGTGTATGTGTGCAACAGATTGTGCAACTGATTTTATTCATACAATTGTATTTATTTTGATAATTTAAGCACTGGTGCATATTTATAAATACACACCATCCTCTGATTTTTGTAATTAATTCTAATAATGCCTTTCAAGGCCCCAAAGTTATACAGTTATTGTCACATCATTTTGTAACCTTTATTCATGTGAGTTTCCTGACTAGTCCCAATGAAGTCAATGGGTCTACTCACTCGAGAAAGGTTTGCAGAATATGGACCTTATTACATCCATTTGTTTGGATTCATTTTGTAACACAGAGAAAAGCTAAAAAGCTAAAACTGACATTTAAATAAAACCCCAGAGTGACATTTACCATCTGCAAATACTTTATGTATAGTGAAGAATCAACCAAATATAGTTCTGGGCTTTTGTAAAGAAATATTTGAAAATGAAGCTCCAAAAACCTGGTTCTATTGTAACCTGACATAGCTATCCCTTTGTGCTTGTAAAAGAGGTGAAACTCTGCAGCATGACCACTTTACTCTCAACAGCAATAAGTTAGAGGAAAAAAGCCTACATCGAAATAAATGGTGCAGATTATATATGGCTTGATTGACCATACTAAATTTCGGATGATTTAATGATAATTTGTAACCCGCATTTACCTGACTGCGATAATTTGGGAAACCATCGGCCCAATTTGTATAGTAGACACCACTTCCATCTGTCCATAGGAATGTGTACTCAGAATTTACATCATTCAGTCCAATCCATGTATCAGTTGAGGCATCCTGGAAGTGGATGATGAGAAAGGCTAAAGGAAGACAAACATTTTTACAAACAAAGCATGGAGACACCAGCATATCCAGAGCCGGAACAATAGTTAAAAAAAACCCAAGATTGTTTTAATGGCTATATCATATTGTCTGATGGTGAAAATGAAAAGAATGTATATTACTCTGACATTAAAATAAACCAGATCATTTTAAAAATTGAAAATTTTTAGTACACAGAAATATCTCAAAAGAGTTTCTCAGGAGGCACAACATGTATCAGTGCACAGTGCAAGAAAAATAGACTAATGGTATTTTGTGTGCTGTGTAGCATTATTGGTGTGTTACAATATGACATATAGAGAATTGCCATTCTGGATACAGACTCTCTTTTTCTCTTTAATAGGTAATAACAGTGTTCAGGTGACTTTTAGTGTTATGAAACATGGACCCCAAGCTCCATACTGAATTATGCAGGAACTACGCATGCATGCACATCTTTGAGATCTATGCAGAGCAATAGCCCAGTCTGACTATTCAGCTGTGGGTTTGGATTGTGCTTGCTGTTGCAGAGAGAAGCAGCAAGCATAATTACTGATGGAGAGAGCAGGGCAGACAGTGAGAGGCAGTGCTAGACTTGCTAAGTGAGCTTGGGAGAGGCTAACAAAAACCAGGGATAAGATGAAGCAAATAAACCAGGATGGGAAGCACTATGTGGGCAACTAAAAAAATAGGGAGACCAGCAACTTCACAGCTGAGAAGGTTGCCATGGTAGTTAAATGAGAAGCTGGGTGTGTCTAGCTATCATTTTCCCTAAGCCTAATTCTGCAATGTTTACTCATGTTGAATGGTACTTACACATGTGCATAGTTCCCTTATACATGGGTCTGGATTTTAAAAACACAATCTATCATCGGATGAACTCCAAGCATCAAATTTTAACATTACAGCACTTGCAATTACAGGACCAGCCTATCTACTACTACTATCTCCAAGACGGGGACTTTTAAAACAGGTGACTTAGGAAAACCAATAATACATGTGCATAAATGTTATCAAAATTACATTTTTCTCATCCAACTTAAGTGTCCATAATTATTCGTTTTAAGCAAAAGTAGTCGGTTCTATTATAAAAACTGAAGCTTTACATCTTTAACTTGTGTATTATGGGAATTAGTTGATGTCCCATCTAGTATGAAAAAGCCTATACATTGTACCTTGCACTTCTTCACTTGATATGAAAGCCAGGTTTCCTTCCAACTTTAGACAAGCCGTTCGTGCAGCATGCCACGTCAACAACTCTTTTTCAGTAAAGCCGAATACTTTGAAACACTGAAAAAGAAAAGTATACTGAAGGTTGTAATTTGATGCCATTTCACAGCGTCTATTGTAAAAATATATAAATAAATAAATATTTGAAATGAGCAAGATCGATTGCTGGTATTGCACAGGGGTCAGACTAGCTGATCTAATGGTCCCTTCTTGTCTTAAAATCTATGAATCTACAAAAAGAAAATATACACACTGGAAAACTAAAATAAAAACTCCTTTTCTTTAGCATCCAGTGAGCAACTTAAGTGGTTAGTGGTTAAGAGAGCAGAAAACAGCTGTAAGAACACAAAGTAAACATATAATAAAAGAAGAGGAAAAGCTTTCTTATCAATTAAAGGACTAAAGATAAAAGTACTCTCTGGCCTTTTTAAAATGGTGAGGGAAATATACTTATTAGCAGTGAAATAGCAAAGAATTTGATCTTGGATATAAATAACCCTTCTCATCTTGCCAGAAGATTGCAGTGCAAAGTGTGGGGTCGGAGGAGGGGGAGCAGGAGAGGGGTAAATGCATTATGAAAGAAAATAATTTCCCAGTCTTACAGTTCTAGTATAGAAGAATCTAAACTGAACATTTTAAGTAAAGGTTGATTTTTTCCCCCCACTTTTATATTTCTTCCATCAACCCTTTTTCCACCAATGGTAAAAGGGTAACTATTTGTATCACTAGTGCATTTTTCTTACAGGGAGTGTGAATGATACATTTTGAATGGCTCATTGAACAGTAACCCTGTCAAATATCCTTCTATCCAGTCTCTATTCATCTGAGCATTTCAGGCCATAGAGTACAGGTAGATTTGACATTTTTGTCTTTTTTTTTTTTTTTTTTTTTTTTTTTTTTTGACAGTAAGGTCTTCTTTTAGTGCTGATATCTTTATATTCAAAGAACTTTTAGCTAGCATAAATGTGACTTTAAGTTTCTTAGGATGATACAGTTGCAGCACCACCAGTGGAAGACAATACTCTTACATGCTGCTGCTGCTGGCGCCTTGTGGGTGATTGTTCATCACAGTGAACTCTGTACAGTTCCACTGTCTCCTGGATGATCTACTGGTAACAGCGTCTTAGGGAACAAGGCCTGGGGGAGTGAATGTAAAGCAGCACTACATTTGTTACACGGTGGAGAGACAGAAAGTGCTCGCATAAATATCTACTTTTTGTGCATCAGGGGACAGTTCCAAATCAATGTAAACCCATTCAGGAAAGCTTGTATTTATAGTCTCTAATACTGAATACGTCCTTTTGGGAAAGAGAGAGAGCTTTATACAGATTTATGGATCTTTTTTTTTTCTTTTTCTTTTAATTCACTTTAGTTGAGAAGCAGCTTTACATTCTCTGTTCATGCTGACAAGTGGCACTTTTGCTCACTGATCATGTATCAAAGCAAATATAAATTACAGAAAAAACAGCATACATTTGGTGAGCTATACCATCTTTTTAAAATTAAGCATTTGCAAAGCTATTGCAGGATTGGAGCCTAAGCCATTTAAAACCTACAGTAACTCACAAACTCATTTCTTAGATTATTTAAATATGGATATAATGTCACCAGAATGGCCTGATCAGCCAATCAACACACACCTTTGGATAATCTAAACCCATTCTACAATAATAAAAGACAAAATACATTTTTATTCAGTTCTTTTTGCAAATAAAATATATGGAAGATGTTTGCTACTGTACCTTGTTATTAAACAAAAGCCAGTTTTGAGGGCATCCCCCTAGAGGTGCAGGTGACGTGGGAGCAACTGTTGAACGAACAGTACTGTTGAGCCTTTCACAGATGAAGCGTTTTGGAGCTCCACAGTTTAGATCATTCCATGAACCTGAAATATGTTAAATATGGAAAGTAAATCCCTGGACGACATGAAGACTGGAATGAAATCTACCCCTTCTTATGGTGATTAAAGTATAGAAAGTACAGCTGGTTAGAAAATGGCACTCTAGGGGAAGAACAGGGGATATGAATCCCAAAGAATAAACAGATGAATCAGCTGGCTGTATACAATGTTTTAATGCTATAAAAATATGTCAAGGAAGATCTTTTATGGAAGCTTGTAATGTTCTGAACTTGATTGTTACTATGAGATATGTCTGCAAGTTATGGTTATGAATGTATATATACATTCATAACTATTGTAGACATATCTCATAGTGTATACAACATATATATGTACGTATATGACATATGTATACTTACGTACATACGTACGTGCGTGCGTGTGTAGAAAATTGTAATTGTAACTGTGGTGCAACTTCACCTCTACCTCACAGCAGGGCGGTGAAGCAATCAGACAGGTTAGGGCAGATGTGAGTACCTAACATTGTACAATCCAGGAAAAGACAAATGAGTGGGCCACTAGAGTTAATGGGAAAACACTGAAACAACTTGAAACTGAAAAGAATACACCAGTCTTGGAAAACTAAGAAAGGAGGGAATTTTCCCCACCATGAAACACCATGTTCTGCAAGCAAGAAAGAAAGAGTCTGCTAACTCTATTAGAAGGGAAGGGATTTGAAGTGAAAGGCATCCAGAAACTGGGAAGCAGCCTTTAAGTAAGAAGCTGTTTGTGAAATGCTGGATCCCTTCTATAATAAGGTGCATGCTGGGAAATTCTTCAAAGGCAAAAGATAACTTGTACTAGTAAAAGGGAATGTATCAAATTAGAAAGTGTAAAGCCTATGGTTGCATCTTTATGCCTATTTTTTTTTTTTTTTTGTAACTTGTATGTGTTTGCTTCCCCTTACTCATTCATCCTTGAAACTGATTTTTCTATCAAATAAACTTTTTGTTGATGTTTCCCTCAAGCAAGTCTCTGCTATACAAACTGTGTGGAGTGTGTGTGTCAAAGTGAACTGATAACTGCATGGAGGGGGTGTTTTTCACACCTTCAGAGGTGATGAACCAAAAAAAGGAAAAGTCTGAGTGTCTGGTAGTTAAGAACTCAGGAAGGACAGATCTGGGGAGACTCAGGACCAGAAAAGCTGTTAAGGTCACTCTGAAAAGAGTAACAAGACTGGTGGAAGCTAGGGTGAGACCTTTATGCTTGGGGGCTGATCCTGGTGTCAGAGCTCTGAACCACAGCAGCATAATTTTAAGGTCCTAAATTTACAAGGCAGGGTGGTGATAGAACAACTTACTGGTCTGGGTGATCACAGCCCAAAGGGAAAATTTTGTTGAAAAAGAAAGAAAGATTGTTTTCATAATTTCCATGGAAAATTTCAAGTGTATGTCAAAAAAAATCTAAATATGTAATATTTCATCTGAACATCAAAATATTTCAATTCTGAAATGCCACTGCAGTGTCTCATATGAGTTGTAGATCAAATGCCTCATGCTCCCATTCTCCTCTATAGGCGACAACATCTCGGTGAGAAGGGAGAGAGCATCATGGCAGTCACATGGCTCAGGTGCATCAGTAGAGATGAAGTCTAGCTGGGGGCACAGCCCATAAAGGAGAATAAGGACATGAGGCACCCAAACTACACTTCCGTGACACCTCGGTGACACTCAGAATCAAAATAAAAAAGGTTTTCAGACAAAAATCTTTTTTTGCCCCCCAGTTTTGGAGTGTTCACTTTTTGATGAAAAAACTTTGTATGGAAAACAGACACTTCTTGCAAAAAATATTGTGTAACTGAAACCCCAATTTTCCATTGAAAAACAATTTCCATGTAAAATTTTTGACTAGCCCTAATAAAAAAATGTCACGGGGTCCCCATAGATGACATACAACTTGATTAAAGACAATCTTCCTATATAGAAGTTACTTCATACACAATCTTCCTGCTTCACAGAATAAAGAGAAGTACCTCCCATAACTCCTTTTCTTTGGAAGGGTTTGCCTCCACAGAGCCACACCACAATTATCCTATGCTTGGGACAGTAATCTTAGAACGTATTTGAAGCAGTGTCAGTTAGTACTTGTCCCACAAGCCCCTCTCATTCTACATCAAGCATATATTGTGGTTGTATGTAAGCAAACTCCTATAGGGGAATAGCTATTTACCAGGACTTTGCTTTGTACAGCTGGCCGGTACTCAAGAATAGTGCAGATCAAAAAGGAATGGAGGGGAAAAAAAGAGGGAAGTCGGTTAAGTGAGTGAACAATGCTAATCAATGACAGAAAAATGTTGAAAAAGCTTATAAAAGATTGATGTGAGTTAAAGATGCCTCTTGAGGTGATTTAATATATGAAACCAACATTTGCTGCACATAAAGATGAAGCTGCAGTGACACAAAGATCATTTTCTACTACAGTAGGTTAACTATTCTTTAATTTGTTTTAGTATGTTATCTCTATCACTATTAATCTAAGATTCTTATATAATCCCCCTGCCATGATATCTGAGAACCACACAATTTTTAATGTATTTATCCTCTCAAGAGAGGGAAGTATTATTATTCTCATCTCTATTTTACACATGAGGGACTGAGGCACAGAAGAGACTAAGGCCTGGTCTACACTGATGCCGGTGGTCGACGGGAGAGACGCAAGCTACATATTGTAGCTTGCGTCTCTCCCATAGACTTACATTACCATATCATGGCATCTCCATTGCACTGCATCGACGGGAGATGCCCTCCAATCAACGCAGCGTCACTCTTTCGGGGGGAGGGGTGGATTTATGGCATCGACCGGAAAGGACACCTCACTCAGTCGATCCTGCGGCATCAATCTGTGCAGGCCCGGCAATGTAGACATACCCTAAGTGGCTTGGATATATTAGGTATAAATTCTCCCCTTCCGCCCAGTCTTTTGTATTATAAAATACTTATAAACTTATATTAATTATTTGTGTTATGGTAGTGTGTATGGGTCCCAACAAAGGCTGCAGCCCTATTTAGTTAAGGACTACACAAACACATGATAAGAGACTGTTCCTGTCCTCAAGAGCTATGCTCTAAATAGATAAGAAAGACAAAGTGTAGGAGAATCAAAATGTTATTGTCTCTGTTTTGAGAGTTGTGGAAACTGAGGCACAGAGTTTAACTGATTTGCCTGTGGTCATACAGAAAGTTTCTGACAAAGCCAGGAATTGAATCAGATCTCTTGAGTCTCAGTCCAGTGTCTTGCCAACAAAGGGTGAGATTTTAAAAAGTGTCTAAAGCATCTTTTAGTGTGAATTGTGCTCCACAGTCATTTACATACTTTTGACAATCCCACTCAATATCAGTCTACTTAATATCACAAATGACTTTACATGAAACAAATGTATCACATACACTCCTATATTACACAATGCAGAGCTGTTACAGCACTGAACTACTACTGTACTCACCTGTATTGGTATACATGACCACACAGTTTTCATCATTATTTGCAAAGTTGGGTTCATTTGGAGCCCAGGCTACATAGTTTACTGGGCTTCCATCCATCCAGCTAAAAGAAACAATGTAGCAGTAGTTACTGGATAGGTCCATTTTTATTTTTTAAGGCCACAGTAATCCACCTGATTTTACGTTACAGAAATTCTAGCTAAAAATAACTAAAAAGCAGCTTGTGGCTTTGTGTGTGACTTTCATTAGTATTAATGGAAATAATATGGCCATAGTCCTGGAGCTCAAGTCGAGAATATTCTTTTTTTTTTTTTTAAACTTACTTTATCCCTGTTCATAATAACTAAATTAATTTGAATTATAACAGCTCAGTGTTATATGAATATCAACTATGTATATCATTTAGATAAATATACTAACACATTTCTTATAGATACATTCTATTTCCCCACCTGTATATTTTCTCCGAGTTCATGGATCACAACACATTACTAAAACAGCCAGCTGAAATAATTACTTTCTTGTAATTGTTGTTCTCTGGACACATACATCTCTGTAAGTTGTTGGGTCTGAGCCCCTACATGTGGATTTAGTGGAAATTTCCTCAACTCAAAGGCCTAATTCATTGGGCCCAAGCAGGTCTAAAATTATAGTCTCTCAGGAGGAGTCATCTCAGACACCCTTACTGTACACATGCTGCTCTCAGCAATCGAACAAACACTACTTATCTTAGTGGTTGGTGTAATACTCCCAAAATAAGAGCTAATTAAAAAAGGAAAAAAATCCCAGTCTTCTGGGGAGGAGGATGGGCAAGTAATGTGCCAAGGCTCCATATCAGCAGAAAGCTTCAGATACAGGTGAACTATTTTTATCTTTTCTTCAAAGATACCCAGCTCAGAACATTCCCAGTTTTGGAGCCCATACAACTCTCTGAACATCTCTAAAAGTAAAATGCAACTAGGAAATTCAACAGACTGTGCATAACTGTAAACATACTGCTTCTTGTTAGAGAAGCTTCCAGAACCCTAGAGGAAGAAACAGCATACAACAAACTGAGATAAATATTATAACAGACAAGCAGCAGCAAATCACTAGGCAAGGAGGAGGGTGAAACGTAGGATTGGAGAAGAAGAGTTTGTGGTAAACTGAATTTCCAATAAGTAATTTGCCCAGACAGTGGGTGTACAAAGCAGTAGCTCCAGAAGTGAGGACTGCCTTCTGGAACTACTGCCCATTAGTTGGACTTCCATAAATTCTAATGAAAGTCATACAAAGCCTTCTGCAAAAATAAGGCATCCTGAGTAGTGGAGAGAGTGGCTGAAGATAAGGCTTAGAGTGGCTGTGACTGAAATAACCAAAGGAGGGATCCCAGTAGGTGGCACCATAACACTTTGTCTCTCAGTCCATGGCTGTAGATGGGAAAAGAAAGATGTATGAAAAGACAGACCTTGGGAGTAGAGAAGGGCTTCCTGGATCCCCATGGACACAGGAAAATAGAATTCACCAACACTTTTGGGAGAAATTCAGGGGGTGTCCATAGCTCTTCTTAATCTCTGAAGAATTTTGTAGGAAAACAAGTAAGTCAATAAAGCCTGTAGCTCATTCACTCTAGATGTTGAAATTGTTGCCACCAGGAAATGATCTTCCAGGTAAGCAATGTGAACTCAGAGGTATTAAGTTTTGGCTCTTATGGGTCACAGTGACATGTGGAGCTGAAGATGGCATGCTAATACTTAGGGGAGAATGTCAGCACATGGATATAAAGAATAAAAAGAGATGAAGCCCCAAAGCTGTTGGCTATGCAAGAAGCACAAGACCTGAGAGTTAGGCCATGTCAACGCTATCACTTTTGTCAATGTAATTTATGTCACTCAAGAGGTGTGAAAAAACACCCCCCTGAGTGACATAAGTTACACTGACAGAAGCATTGGTGTGCACAGTGTTATGTTGGGAGAGCTTTTTCCATTGACATAGCTACTACCTCTCATGGAGGTGGTTTTATTTTTATGCCAAAGGGAGAGCTCTCTCCCATCAGCATAGAGTGGTTACATGAACAATTGTACAATGGTGCAACTGCATTGGTACATCTGTGCCTCTGTAAACTCTTTAGTATACACACGTCCTCAGTGTCTAGGTGAAAATCTGAACTAGAAAAAAGATTTTCAACAAAGTAAGGAGACAAACACCAATTCTAAAGAACATGTGGGGTCAGAGAAGCCATATGATCAAGCATCATGGATGTGAGGTTAGGAATGCCGGTTGTGATCACAGGAGAGATCTTTCATCAGTCATGGCCAGAAAGATCTGACTCTTTGAGAAGTAAAAAGGAGTGATGCCAGAGGCTCACTGTTGACAACCAACTGATTAGAATTTGGAACTGAGCTCTGCACAGGGGCACAGATCCATGAGTGGTGATTAGATGAGATGGGTATCTTTGCAGAAAAAACTTTATAGGTCAAACAAAATTGCTGAACTTTTAAATATTTTTGTCTATTCACTAACTTTTCTCTCTAAAACTTCCATAAATTTTTTTTTATTTATTTTCTAAATAGAAAAAGTATATTCTGGAAACGTTGTGTCCAGATTGAGTCCCAAACAAATATTACCCACATTTGAAATCAAAACTGTAATAGCCCCTTAAGGACAACTTGTTGTACTATGTTCTACAGGCCTGATGTTCATTGTTTACTTACCTAAACTTTTTATCAAGGCTCACGCTTAAACCAATATAAAGGCAATCCCCATAGTCATAATAGAAACTCTAAAACATAAAGATAAAATTTTAATTAAATATATCAAAATATCTGTAATTTTCACCAAACTGGTTTAGTATCTATTGTACAGCATACAGAGTCAGCAATGATTTGTTAACTAGCTAATGGTGGAGACAATCTGCCATATGATGGATTGTATCTTCACAATACAAGGCCTTCATCTGATTGCCAATGTTAAAGTAAAAAAGAAAAGTAGAACAGGATGAAAATGAGTCAGATTAAAAGATGTTAGAATACAGGAAAACCTGCCTGGTGGAAAAATTTTAAAACGAAGCAAAAGTAAATTTTGGAAAAGTTTAGTGAGAGTTCTCTGTAAGGCTGGAAATTTTCCATCACAATATTTTTTTTATTATTGTCATAAAATAGCTTCTTCCACAATATGGAAAGTTTTTTGTGGAAAAAAGTCTATCAACATCAAAAAATGTCCAGTTTTTAATTCAAATAACCCAACCCTTTTTGTCTTTTAGATTTTCAATAAAAATTTGAAAAATTTCAAAGAAAATTGTTGACAAACATACAAAAATTTTGTTTTGCTGGCAAAAAGTAATTTCCCAACCAACTCTAATTCTCAGTTGTCTTGGTAAAAATGATTTCAAATGGTAAATACATGGCTCACCTTCTCCTCTTCTACCTCACCACAATTTATGGTGCAAAATAGCAGAGAAAAAATCCTCTTTCAGAACAGAACAGTGTCTCCATGATTTTAATATGGATTGAGGTTTCAGCGGCTCCCTGGCATCCCATGGTTGTGCCACTTTGAAATTTTCACGTTCTGACAGCTCAGTAACTCAAGGTCAGTTTTGCATGCCTGATTTAGTCAAAATTATGTTGAGTAACAAATCTCTGGACCAGCTCTAGAAGCTAGCAACTGAAAGCTTGCACTGTCTTTCACTTCTTGTAAAGAAGCTGAGGGCTTATTCAAACTTGGAAATTTACCAAGACAATTGCTCCAGAATACTTATTTCAGTACATTTGCAAGTGTAGACAAGCCCTGACCCTTCCTGGATGTCATCTTCAGGACCTTACAAGGTGGTGCAGATATATGACATGACAGTGCACACTTTCCAATGTTTCAGAAGCAGATTATGAGAAATATCTGGGTGTGCTGCACTGAATTACCGATTTCTGAAATAGTAAATATGTTTCTTACATATTTCCACAGAAACTTCCTTTCACTTTCACTCTCAATGACAACAAGATCTCCAGAATTCTTCCTGCAGTAATCTCTGGCTTTTTCCATGGGCAAAGAGTTATGGCTAAAATAGTACTCTTTGTCCTCATATATAACCCATCCATCTTCACTGGCTTTATATGTATATTCTGCAAGATAAATAATGAAGGCACATGTACAGTCTCTGTACTACAGGTGAGAATCATTATATGGTAATATTTTTCTGGTAACAGGAAATACAAAACCTACCAAATGAGGTACTTGGTTCAGGTTTTAATGTTGCTCCTGTAAAATAAAATAAAATCTGGATGTGTTACATATCTCATGCATGTTCTGTCAATGAAATTTATTTTATACAGTAATTATCATTTTAATGTAGAATAAGAAAATAAACCCCTGAGGTATTGAACACATTTTTCATGTTTTGACACAATTCATAAGAATGTATGACAGAACATTTAATATTCAGCAAAATATCATTTTAAGCCCAATTAACGGTTAACTTTAAAGAACATATTCATGTCCTCAAACTACTGGATTTCAGATATTCAGAAGACAGAGTATAGACCATAAGTCACTTTCTAATGTGTGTCCTAAAACATGTTTCAGGAGGTGAAATCCCTGGCTCCTATTTAAAGGATAATGGTGTCTTTAGAGTGAAATGAATAAAGTGTTTTGTTGTGCTTAAGCACACACTAGGTTTCAATACATTTTCACTGAAATACTTTCCATCAAATCTGGAAGTTGCAACAGCTAAAATATGTTAGCATTCAGACCCTTCCATGTCCCATAAGAGAGACAAGAGTTGTCCATTAAATTCGCAATATCAGCTGATGACCCTGTTATCTTGTGGTCTCTTCATCAGGCCATGAACAGCGAGTGAAGTAATCCCATAGTCATAATGGAAGGGAACCTTTTAATTCAATTCAGAGAGTTGAATTACCACTTTCCCCTTTGTACCCACTGTGTTACCTCGCTCTGTTTGCATGTAGCCTTATGAACAGTCCATCAAACTGACTCTACTGTTTTTGTTTAATATTTTAATTTAAAGAAGGAAGTAATACTACCTTTTTTTATTTGACAAATCCAGTCAACCAAAGTTTCACAAAACAAGTCATTCCATTGCATGTCAGTGTATCCATTGAACACTCCACATTTTTCATCTCCTTCATAATTATTGGGTTCTCCATCTGCCCAGTTTTCATAATTTACCTTTGGAAGAAACACAACTCTGTGACTATTTTCCTTTCAAAGAAGAACAGTGGTTGTGCTCTACATTACAAGGGAGAAGGAACCCACTTTGATTTCAGCTCTTAATCTTGCACCCATTGGGACAGTAAAGTTTGGGAGTATTACGAAAACAGCATACTCTGCTCTCTTCAGGTGAAGGAGGAACACCTTGTAATTCTTTTGGCTGATTTACAAGCCACATTAATGGGCTGAAAAAGTTGTGTCTAGCCCGTCAATAAAGATATAACCATGACATGGGCTATAAAGATGGAGCTACTAGAGGCTACAACCTAGTTTTGCTACTGTTGGGATGTGGGAGGAGGAGATTGGATGATTCAACCAGAGACTAACATTGGGTGGTGTGCCAGTTCGGGTTTTGTTGACTTCAGTCTATTAAATGAGTGAAAGATAAAAAAAGCTTAGTTTGACCGATTATATAAAATGATTTATAACAGTAAATAAAAGATGAAGACAAAGAGACTGGTACAAACTGTTTTGTTTAAACAAAATGAACAAGCTAGGGAGTGTCCAGTCTTTTGGCAATGTTACAAAAAAAATTTAGTAACAAATTAAGATGTTGCTAAGATGAAATAAAATATTTGCGAGTGGAGCCCATGTGTTTGGATTGGTTAATTTTGATGGAATGAGGTTGCCATGACTTTGGGGCATTGCCTTTTTACCATCTTCTGTTGGCACCTTTCCTCTCATATGCAGTAGTCACCATAGCTAGTCAGTCATCTGCAGACTAGACTACTCAAATGCACCCTATTAGGGCTACTTTGAAGGGTACTCAGAACATAAGAATGGCCATAGTGGGTCAGACCAATGGTCCATCTAGCCCAGTATCCTGTTTTTTGATGGTGGCCAGTGCCTGGCACTTCAGAGGGAATGAACAGAGCAAGGCAATGATTGAGTGACCCATCCCCTGCTGTTCAGTCCCAACTTCCAGCAGTTGGAGATATAGGAACACCTGAGCATGGTTTTAGACCTGACCATCTTGGAGTTCTACCCTCCAAAGCGCACAGAGTACAATGAACTCAGCATCCCCCTCTGGGTTTTATACTACTCATTGCATGGAAAACTAGGCTATTCACAGCAGTCCTTTCAGGAGTCATTATCAACCCAGACAAGCAACTTAAAAACTGAGGAAACCTTGGGATATCTAAGACAGTACTCAGCCAAGATCAGCTCTCAAAACAGTTCAGTCACAGTTCCCAGCATGCACTGGGGACTTTGGTGCAGGTATTGTCAGCCTTTTGCCTGTAACAGACTCTCTTTGCTGGAGTTGTTCCACTGTCACCACAAGGGCCCTGGGACAAACATCACCTGACCACATTATATCTGTCTGTACAGCTTCTAGTACTATCTCATTATAAATGTTCAATAATAATAATAATAATAATGAGGGTTGGAAGAGTGATGCAAAAGATAATGCATAGAATGGAGTGAAGAGGAGGCGGAGGCCTGCACCTTGGGGGAGCCAGTGTTATACCCCAAGAGGAACTTTCAGCAAAGCTGGGAGAATAGGAGAAGCTAGAGATGAGAAAGCCTTGTTACCCCTGCATCCCATTCCACCCATCTCTGTGACCAGTGCAGGATTGTTCCCTACTGAGCATTTTCCAGTGCTTTGTCATCTGGCCAAAAGTGTCCCAAGCAATAGGGTTCCTGCCCCTTCCCAAATGTGACCTCTTCACTGGGGTAGTTCAAAGTCTTGTACTTTGTACTAGACACCAAGTCTGTAAACTAAGATACTGAATATTCTCTATAAAGCCCCAAATATTAGACATCTACTCTTGCAAAGAATCCAAGTTCTGTACCTGCTCCAGCTGGCAGGGTCGGAAATCTCCCCATGGCCCTGGTAAACTTCTAGATTTTCCAAAGCGATAGGAAAGTTTTGGGTGCTTATGCAAAGAAAATAATGCTTGAAGCAAACTATTTAAAGCTACTAAATTATGCAGCTACAATAGTGACGAACACTGATCAACTTCCACTATAAGAAATCCTGCAATGGTGAGTAACAGAGGTACTGCCTCATGTAAATGCAGTTGTAGGCTCACATAGGGTAGCTTAAGATGGAAAAAAGATAGAAGCAGAAATAGGTCGAGTAAAGATTGCATAAAATACTATATTGTAAATTCAGAAAGCCAACTCTGGTGCAAAACACTGAATTACTCACTGGAGAGCCATCACTCCAAGTAAATCCTCTGTCGGGATCAAAGGCACTTATACCCATCCAGTATGATTTATGGAGATGAACTCTATCCCTAAGATATTATATATAAATATAGAGAGAGAGGATGGTATATAAATCAAAGCATACTTGTCATTATATACAAAACATTTTAGGACTTGCAGCATGTCAACAAGTTTGAATGTTTCCTATAAAAAATCTCTAATATCCACTACTAAAGGCATAAGAAATATTTTGCTTCCTTAACATGATAATTTAAATTACTTAATTTCCAGCATCCCCAGACAAATATTTTTGTACCCCACATGGCAGTAGGTCGAGTTATACTTTCTTTGCAGGAAAGGCCCCAACTTCTGAGTTACCACACACATTGACTCAGTGTTAAAAGTGGTTCATCCACTTACTAATTACAGAAGAGTCCAAAATATAAACTTTAACTCATTGAACTAGATCTGATTGACATTTTTCCAATGAAAAATATTTTGTGTGGATAAATGGCCTTTTTCAAAATAAAAAATTGTGAAAAAAATTCATTTTTTTCAAAACTTTCCATTTATTCAACAAAATCAGAGAAACAAAAACAAAACAATAAAATCATTCTTCCATCCCCACTTCTCTATTTTCCCTTTCCCCTTCCCAATTTTCCATTGCAAAAATTTTTAAAAGTTGGGAAGAGGAGAAGAAAGTAAAAAGAAGAGGAAAGGAAAGAAAGAAAAGAAGTGAGGAGAAGAGGGCAGGAAAACCAAACCCCCCCAAAAACCTGAGAAAATGAAGGTTTTCCAAAATCAATGTTTTGAAGCCAATTTTTTTGATAATTTTCTTGAAAAAAATTGAATAAATGAAAAATTGTTCCACACCTGTGGAATGCAAAGGGATTTGAAATTTTTAACCTCATTCTCTTCCTCCCCCTGCATTTTGAACCAGTTCTACACTGAATCTATTTCCTACAGATCAGTGTCACGTTCCTCCCTGTCTTTCAGACCCTTGAATGACTCATCATCTGCATAAGCTCAACACAAGTAAAACTCCAGTCTCAAATTTTCAGCAGTACCTTAATGCCACTATTGTTGATGATAGCACCATCCTCTCTGTAAGCAAGACCACAACTTGAATGTCCTCTTTGACATCTTCCTTTTTCCCTCCCCCAACATCCAAGCCACAACAAAACCCATTGCTTCCCTCAGAACTTTTTTTTAAAAATCCCTTCCTGTCCATCACAAGGGGTAAATCCAGATTCAGGTCCTAATTACAGCTCACTATTGCTAACTTTTCCTCTCCAGTCATTTTGATACCCACCTTGCTCCACCCCACTCACAACGCGCAGCCAAAATTATCTCTTCTGTTGCTCAGGACACTTCACCTCCTCTTTGAATCCACCAACTCCTAGCTCCACACAGATCTGCATAGCAAGTCTAACCAAGTCTCCTCACTTTCAAGGGCCTACATCACTTAGCCCCAGAGTGCATATCTGAGTCTGTCTTTTTGACTCTCCATCTTGCCCCTCTATTCTGCTAGTGACACCAGCCTTGATGCTCCCTTATTTTCCTTTTCTCATATTGTGTTTCCATGCTGCCCTGACACATCCCTGTTTGCATGGCCACCCCTTCTCCTCATTAAAATCCCTTCTCACACCTCATCTCTGCAGTCTTTGATACATTAGAAAATATGAGAATAAATAAAAATTATAAAAAAGATACAACCACAAAGATGTACAGATGGTTAAACTGAGTAATTGCATGATCTTACTAAAACACTTTCACCTGTTATTTTTCACCCTCACTCATTGTATCATGTTTAAAGTCTAGATTGTAAGATCTTCAAAGATAGGGGCCTGTCTTTTGCTTTCTCTTCCCTACCATATTCTTGGGTGCTGTCAATAAGAAATAAACAATAATAATAAAAATATATGTCTGTTGTTTGAATATATTGCTATACTATCTTCAGTTAACTCTAGACCAACTTATAGAAGTTCCCAAATGATACTCAGTAATCTGCACAGCTCAGAAATCTGACACATTGTTTAATATAAGGTTCAAATGATGCTGGAACCAATCCCCATCTTTTTTAAAAAGTGACACAAAAGTTTATATTTGAATAAGAACCATGATACAGATGTATGGATTTTTAGCTGAAATGACCTCTTTCAGACAGGATATTTTTTTTGTTATTTTCATTGAATACATTTAAAGTGAAGGAATGAGAGCTGTGTAGATACTCACAAGTTATTTATTACATTTTGTTCTTCTTCACTGTGGATAGTGGCCAGATCTCCTCCTATAGCTGTACAAAAATCTCGTGCATCAAACCATGTTTTCATATGATTTCTTCCTTTCTGAAAATGCTACAGAGAATTGTACAATTCAATACTGTTCCAGGCATTACACAAATCAAGAAAAAACATCTGTTGTGGTCCATCTTTGTCTCCCTGTCTAACACTGCCTACATTCATCCATTGCCCTGTGATTCTGCTGTCAAAGCCTTGGTCCATGCCCTGGTCATCCCTTGAAATTGGGTACTGCAACTTTCTCCAGTCTTTCCCCTCTGAGTCTCTAAGAGTCCATAGTGTAGTTTCAAGTGAATATGGTAC
Source organism: Emydura macquarii macquarii (assembly GCF_026122565.2). Taxonomy (NCBI): domain Eukaryota; kingdom Metazoa; phylum Chordata; order Testudines; family Chelidae; genus Emydura; species Emydura macquarii. The sequence goes on along the minus strand of NW_027132559.1, from coordinate 37,898,652 downwards.
TTTTCTTCACTTTCTGTCCTAAACCACTGGGAAATGCTTGGGATCTTCAGGATAAAAGGAGCTATGTAAATGCAAGTTGCTGTTGAGTCAACTATAGCCAAGTCTTTCTTCAAATTTATATGCTTTATACTGTTATAAGAAAGCATAAGTACTTTGTGTTCAGGAGTTTAATACCTACTTTGAAGCATGAGCTACTATGGACAGTTGAATGCCATCCCTCTGGGCATGAGGGAGGAGGAGCTGTTGTTGGATCAGGAGGAGGGGTCACTCCCTCAGCCAATTGTTTGCAGAGAAACATTGATTTCTCTTCACAGTTCACAACATCCCATAATCCAGCTGTAGTTCCAGTTTTCATGGCAACACAGCCTGGCTCCTTTCCTTCATGACACACAAAAGAAAACAAAACTAATTAAAAGAGTCTTACTTTTATTAAATTAGCATTCTCTTCCCAAAGTATGCACTTAAAATTATGTTTAAATATATATATATGTGTGTGTGTGTATATATATATGTATATATAATGTGGAGGTTATAGATTTTGCTGCAGATTCAAAGTCACTCAATGTTATATGTTCCATATACATACACCCACCAGCAGCTCAGGTGTGATTTAAATAAATATCAATCAATAAATAGTCATTATTTTTATCATAAGACTTCAGGAAGAAGTTATACAGAATTTCATGCACAAATATAGAAGATGGATTAACCCAACTATCAAATCCCCAAGTAACAAATGAGTTAAGGAAAATTAATGTCCTTCAGAACAAGCAGTTCCAGATAGTTTGCTAGGAAGGAATTTCCAGCATGCCCAGTTTGATGAGTTTATTTTTAGTACAAATGAAATCATTTCAGTATAGTCTGTACATTTTTTAATTTTATGCTGACAGACTTTCAAAAGTGTTCTCTAATTTTGAGATTCTCACTTTTTGGGTGTCCAAAAAGACACCATGTGACACCTGGTGCCTGATTTCCAGAGGTGCTGCCCCCATAATGAGAGCTGGGCAAAGACTTTCAGAAGAAATAGTTTATTTGCTGAAAAAATGCAGTTTCGATCAACCTGAAACTATTCACATGTTTAACATGAATAGCTTTAAAAAAAATTAGTTTTGGCAAAACTAAATCCACATAGGGATTTAGGCATATTTACAAAATAGCCAGTGGAGATGGTAGTTGATGGTGCTCCACTTATAACTTTTAGTCAGTGGTAAGTGCACTTACCTGGGATGTAGGAGACCCAGATTCAAATCCCCCTTCTGGAGCAGAGATTTGAATCCCAGTCTCCCCAGTGAGTGACCTAACCACCAGTCCATGTACTATTCTGGGGAGGGTTTCTTTCAGTCTCGCCTGTTGAAGTCGTTCTACTTTGCATAAACAATTAAGTAGTCACCTGAGTTGCTTTTTAGACCATCAATTAGTGTTCAGTCACCATGTTGATGGCACTGTCGTGACAAAGCACTCAACAGGGAGGACATCCAAACCATGGAACATCTAATGAACTGCTTCTCTCCACAATCCTTCTGTAGAGGGACAACCGTGATTCATTCCATAGCACTAGAAATGAGAGTGATGACAAACTTGGATATTGACCTTTAATGTTACTTTTCAAGTTGCCATACAAAAGAAGAAGTTTAAATAGTAATTGGAACAGGGACTTGAGTGTCCCTCCTCCCTGGTGTGTCCCCTAACAATCAGGCTGTAAAGTCATTCTTACTCTTTGTCTCTGACTCAATGACTATTCAAGTATTTTATACAAAGTGGAACAGATTAAACAGGAGAGACAGAGAGCCGCTCCCTAGAATAGCCTGTATTTTGGTGATTAGAGCACTCACCTAGAATGGGGGAGACCTGGTTTTAAATCCCTGCTCCAGAGGGGGGATTTGAACCTGGGTCTCCCATATGCCAATGACTGCCCTAACCAGTGGTTCTTGGGTGAGAAGGGGTTGCAGCAGCTCCTCCTCTGGTTCTTTTGTGAATCTAGTCCTTTAAAGAGCCCAAAAACAAAATGATTTGGGTTAAACAAAACATGCACTTCCTCAATTTGCCAAAAATTCTGAAAAAATGTGGATTCGGTTCAACCCAAACTGATCTTTTTTTGGAACTGCCAGTGAATGGATGAGACACTCATCCAGTGTTATCCATCATACAGCACTACTATGCATACCAGGCATTCCTGAATTCCAGTGAGTGAACAGAACAGCTTCACCATTAGCCCATTTGAAAGTCCCTTGTTCCTGAACATCTGAAAGAGCGATCCAGAAATGTTCTGTGGGGCGGAACCCAATCAGGGCAGTCAGAAAGGCTTGTTCATATCTGAGAAGGAAAATAATAAGTATCACATCAATTTTAAACCAAGATTTGATCACACTTTGTCATTTTCATGAGATCATGCATAATTTAAAAGTTGGCAATGTTATAATGGCATATTCATTTATACCCTGAATAAATTTGGTAACTGACACCAGTCAGGAAGTTCAATAATTATTATACTTTCACAGTCTACAATGATTCTTTTGTACAATAAAGATCATTAAGATGCAGTACTTGGGTTAATTTGCAGGTTTTATTTATTCAGCATATAAATAAAAGATACACAAAGGGTAGTTTTAACTGTTGTATGTTGTTGTTTGCCTTTGTTTCTTGCGTGTTACAAGCAGTTCCTCAGCTAAAGCCTAATACCTTTCAAAGGTAACATCTTATGTCAGAGGATAGCTGCAGCAGGTGGTTTTCAAGAACTATGGTCTCTATTTTATGTCACAGGACCATGATTCTTTTCTTAGTTGATGTATTAGTAAGCATGTCACAGTACCACTCCATCACATAAAATGCCATGATACCAAGATGACAGGTGTCTTATGCATTCCTTTTGTGGACAGATACAGTGTCCCCAACTCCTGAAATTTTATCATGAGTCATGAGAGAAGCCCCAGCTCTTGGAATCATTATATTATGGGAGAATTTCAGCTTAAATATAATATCAATATTAAATATAATAATTTTAAAGTTTCTAGCCCTCCTGGTTGCAGAGGAAAGCTTAAAAATGTAAACCCTAAAAGCTCCAAAATGGGATGGGCCATAAATAGTACCCAAAATGTATTATTTTTCAAATTTTATTATTTTTAAGCAAACATGATTTTTGGGAACCTAACTGATAACTTTTTAATTTGGGGGTTTGGCAGTACTGCAGGTAGGTAGTAACAGGGGCTTTTGTTAAAACAAGGATTGATAGTCTAATTGCCTTCTGATGTTTCTTGTAACACTGCTTTGTGTAATCTTGCTCAGCTTCACAATGTAACTGCCAGTCAATGAATGACGTCTCATTACTGATTACGAGCATCAGTCATTAGTGATTAGAAGTTTGGAACATAGAATCTCCTTTCGTTCTTCCATCCTGCTCACAGATTTGAAAGCAAAGGCAGTCTTTTTCATACCTGTCTTTCACAGTAACTAGGTAACCTTTGTTCCCTTCACAGATTTTCTTTGCTTCGGAAAATGTCACAGATGTCTGTCTGACTGAGTAACAGTAAAAACCATGTCTTATCCAGCCCTGTCAACACAAACATCAGACGTGCACATGAGTTATTGTCAGATTTTGAAATAACTGTCTGCTACACTTCTAAAAAATTATATTAATGTTGTACCCAACCGTGAAGTTAAACTAAGAAACAAGGAGAGAAAAAAGAATATGATAATCAAACAGCGATAGGGATAACAAATGCCTCCATTGGGAATATGTAGGGACTGCAATTCAAGTGACTGCAATAAATCCACAGCCAGGTTTGTGAGAGTGTCCCACATATTATCTAGGGTTGGTGGGAATACATGCCATCAACCGCTGCTCAGTTCTCATACAAAGCCTGTTAAATATGACTTTTTGTTTGCTCTATGATTGACTAAAGGCAACTGTACTATAGTTTTTCTTCCCTCATTGCTGCCAATTATCAGCAATTTGAACCTTGCTCAGTGCAAAATATCCTGTGCAAGTTCCAGAAAGACACTGATGCTGGCTGCAGGCTGATTTCTGGGAAAATTATTATTGCTGTGCAGTTGTGTGATGCAAACACTTTCAGTGGAACAGTGACTAAGTGATCTACAGCAGATGACTCATGAATAATCAAAACTGCAATGATCTGCTCAATTCAGAGAAGAGAGAATAAAGACAAAGGGGGGCACAAGTAATTGAGAAAGATAATTGGGGCAGTTTTTGTTTAAATGAGGGAGCATTTTTCCCAGTGACCTGAAAACCATCAATGTGCATAAATTAACAACTTGCTAGGGTAAGAACAGCATGCTTTGTCAAAAGCAGATATTATAGATTGCCTCCTAAAAGGCAACATAATTTTAAAGGGAGAGAAACAAATAAGACAAATAACCTTTCATATATATTTTTGTACTTACTTTCTGGCAGCCTGGGGCAATGATCTCAACTTCCTCAGATTCGTTTGCCAAAGGTTTCATTTTACAGATGTAATCAAGTTTCTTCTCACAAATATCATCTGCCCAATAGCCATCCTGAACATGGCAAAGAGAGGAAAGGAATGTCAGTCAAGAAGGGTTAGGTCTTTAGAACATTCCTTATTCCTTTTTTCTAGGCTTTTCCTTAAAAAGGTTCAGAGGAAATAAGAACCAGCCTGAACATTCAACCATCTCCAGGAAGAACCCAAACCACCTTTCAGCTTTGGTTTGAGCCCTTTCAGCTCCCTCCTCACACAACTACAGGTGCCTTTTTCCTTACCTTAGCCCATCAACAAAGGCCCTCGCTTGAACTTTGAAAATTCCATTGGAAGGCTCTGCTGCTCTGTGCAAACGTTAATAGGGTACATTAATGCTGGGTGTCTGTTCTCAGGGTGCATGGAGTATAAATGGCATTTATTAAGGTTTCAGAGACTGTTGAGTAAATTAACATTCTATTCTATTCAGTGCATTATCTGAGCATGTTGCAGAAGTACATTAAGTTTCTGCCATAGCACATATGGTTCTTTCTTTCTCCTTTCATCTCCTTGAAGAAAACACGTGAAATATTTTCAAATAATATTTATTTAATGTCTGCTCTGCATATTTATTACCAAAGTCAAAGAAGTGTGCCTGGCTCTTAGAGCAGAAGGCGGTAAGGTTTGAGGCAGTTCTTAGTTCCTGTGGGAGTTCTTCCTGGGCTAGCCTGTGGCTGAAAGAACACTATAGCACACATGCTACTCCACTGCATGACACATTCCTGACAATAAGAACACTCATCCAAGAGAGATATGGGAGCTTCTGTAAGGACAAGTTAGGACCTAGTAGAAGGGTGTGGAGAAGAATTTCCCCTACTATACACACGCGCATCATGTTTTTCTGGATTTATGGGACCTACTGGCCTGGGCCTTGTAGATTTTTTTTTTTTTTTTTTTTTTAAGCCAACCCCAAAAAATTTGGCACTTGCAAAATTTCACAATGGGTCAAACTGAGTTTTTGAGAAAATACCTTCTTTTTCTTTAAAAAAAACTGCAAAGCAAAGATGAGAAAAAACAAGTAAAGTTAGAATATAAGAAATGTAATAAGATCATAGTTGTCCTATCTCCACAGTACTTTCATGATGTGTAGCTGCAAGCTGAGCATCAAACATGTGGCGCCTTTCCTGACAGGAGGCTCCAGCTACTTGGGCTTCCAAAGTTTGTTGTTTATTTTTCATAAAAGCACAATAGATCATAGAATTATAGGGTTAGAACTGACTACAACAGTAATCTAGTCCACTCCCCTGCCAAGATGCAGGATTTGTTGTGTCTAAACAATCCAAGACAGATGGCTATCCAGCCTTCTTTTGAAAACTTCCAGTGAAGGAGCTTTCATAACCTCCCTAGGCAGTCTGTTCCATTCTTCTACTGTTCTTACAGTTAGGAAGTTTCTCCTGATATTTAATCTGAATCTCCTATGCTGTAGTTTGAACCCATTGCCTCTTGTCCTACCCTCTGTGGCAAGAGAACACAACTTTTCTCCATCTTTTTTATGGCAGCCTTTCAAGTATTTGAAGACCATTATCATGTCCTCCCTTAATCTTCTCTTTCCCAAGTTAAACATACCGAGTTCTTTTCGCCTTTGCTCATGTGGCTTGCATTCCATCCTTTTGATCATCTTTGTCACTCGCCTCTGGATCCCATCCAGTTTCTCTACATCCTTTCTATATACAGATGACCAAAACTGGACACAGTGCACCAGCTAAGGCCTAACCAGTGTCGAGTAGAGTGGTACTATCACCTCCCCTGACTTGCATGCTATGCCTCTGTTAATGCAAAATTGCTTTTGCTTTTTTTACAACAGCATCGCATTGCTGACTCATGTTGAAGTTGTGATCCACCGCAACTTCCAGATCCTTCTCAGCAGTGATGCTGCCAAGTCAGTTATCCCCCATTCTGTATTTGTGCATTTGTTTTTTCTTTCCTAAGTGTAACACCTTACATTTGTCTTTAGCCCAGTTCTCCATTTTATCAAGATCCCTTAGCTCATGAAGACAGATACATAAGAAAGTCCCTGCACCAAGAGTCTTACCAACAAAAAGATACTACATTTTGTGTCTGGATGCTCAGTTCTCTTTAATCAACTTCCCTAGAGTCGACAAAGCCTTAGTGTAGGTAGATGACCCCTCATGTTAAACCTTACTTATATCCATGCATAGCCTCTACTCTCACAATGTGCGGACTTTCAGGAACAGGGCCTGAGAGCTGCATTTTTACAAAACCTAGATCTCCAGACATGATTACTTCAGATATTATTGGCCTCAGACTAGTGCACTTGCTCTTGGACAATGACTCAAACCAGAATAATCACTTAGGGTACGTGTACACAGCAGCAGGCAGCGTGCTTCCCAGTTAGGGCAAACAGACACACAGTAGCTCAATAAAAATAACAGTCGGGGGTAGCCCAGGCAGCAGCTTGAGCTAGCTGCCAAAGCACATATCCAGGGGGTCCAGACAAGTTTGTACTGAGAGTTGCCAGCCGGGCTACTGCCAGCTACACTACTGTTTTTAAGCATCCTTATTGGAGCACAGCTAGCATGTGTCTGTCTCATCAGCAATGGCATCTATCCCTCGATAATAGTAGGATGTCTGCCATGGGGAAAGTCATTGATGAGACTTAAGATGGCTGAGGAGTCCAGTTGGTGCTCTACAGATTTTTCCACGTGTGTGACAGGTAATTGCTTGGAGAGAGCGCAACTGCTGGCTAGGACGCTGTACGCTTTCCTTCCTTCTCTGCTGTTTCTCAGCCTCTTGAGCAAGGCGTGGCTTCAAAATGGGCTGAGGCTTGATGTATGATGTGATGCCCTTGCAGACTATTGCCAGCCAGCTCTTCCCAATTTGTGAGGTCAATGCCTTCCTTCTTAAGATATATTTTCAAACTCCCTGCTTAGAGTGTTCATTTTGCCAAGCACAAAATGTGCTTCTCTTCTGATGAATAAGTGCTAGGATTTTGTCGTTGTTGCCTCTCCTGGAACCGTTACCTTGTTGTGGAGGAGAGGTTTGTGTGTCTCAATGACCCTGAGAACAATGTAGTCCAGAATTCTGTAGTCCTCATAGGGTCACCCTTGGCAAACAGTTCTCAGGTGAGGTTCCAGAAGAAGCACGGTCCAAACTGCTCAAGACCCCAATGGCAGAACAAGCGTATTTGAGGACATGTCAACTCTCTGAAGCTGTGAAGGTGGATGAGGGTTGCAAAAGGATGGAAACCTCCGGTTGTCTCAGACTTTCCTGCCACCAGGTCCAGGGTTCCTTCCTGTCAAGTTTTGTGAGATTGCCGCCTGCACACCTGCTCCCCCATGTTAAAAGATTTCATATGTAGGCCTCTGCCAAGGGTGTTAATATCTCCCACTAACAAAGTCCTGCGGCGATGGATGACTGGTGGTGGGGAAAGGAGCAGTGATCTCAGGGAGTCCCTAGTCACAAACCTGCATGCAGGCAGTGGATGTGTGTTGGTCATCTTGGGCTTGGATTTGTGAGATAGAACCACAATTCGGCAGCTACAGCCATGACTAAGCAGTCCTGAATGGGTGTGGTGCATACGCTGAATTGATTGGGTATTCCACTCACTGCCATCAAAAGATTGGTTTGATGAGAAAAACGATGTGTCTATCTACCCAAGCTGGGAAGCACGATCCCTGCTGCAGTGTAGACGTGCCCTTTGAAAGAAAACAAGCTAGTAGTAGTTATATATAATTGCATTATTTTACCTCTCCCTTCATAATAACACAATCTTCTCTCCTGTCGTTTGCATGGGATGGTTCTTCATGCAGCCACTTGGTGTATGTCACAGGAGTCCCATCACTCCATTCAAAATACATTTGAATCTTGAGGTCATTCAAACCAATCCACAATTCATCTGTAGGCTCTACAAACATAAGAAACAGTTATATATTTGCCCCCATCTATTAACAGTGTTATTAAATTTCATGATTGAGTAATGAAGGCGGATCTGCCTTCTTGGGCTGTTAAGACCTTTACATCATTGTCAGAGCTGCAAGACTGATATTGGCTATGTTATGAATGTCAGCAGGCAAAATACTGCCCTGTAACAGTACTCACTATATCCAAGCTGCGACACTGTAAAGCTGTACTCTTCAGTATTGTGGATACTCGCCAGATCTCCACCATCTTTTCTACAGGAAGATAAAGCTTCTTTCCATATTTTGGATGCTCTGTAAATCATATAACAGTGGCCTGAATAGGGGATCCATCCACTGGGGCATTTAACAGGCCTTAATTCACCTAAACGGAAAAAAAATGTTTCAAACAATTATTTTGAAGAGCAATTGAAAAGAGGTGGGAATGAAGGGTTCCAGCTACATGACCCATCCTGCCAGGCAGGTCATGACACATCCTGCCACTGTAGGACAGTACATCTACACTGTAATCAAAGACCCACAGCACAGCCTGGTCAGCTGACTCAGCCTCACTGGGTTTGTGCTGGAGCCTGGACTGAATGGGCTGAAACTCCATTAGCCCCACAGCTCAAGCCCTGCAAGCCCAAGTCAATTGACCTGGATTCAAAGGCTCAGTGCAGCACATTTTGTATAGCTGTGTAGATGTACCCAATGTATCTCGGAGGCCAGGTGGGTCTCAGAGGCCAGATCACCCCTTACTGCAGCACATGGTCCCACTAGTACATTCTGCAGACTTCAGCATTCATGCAAGGCACTTAACTGATCAGCAGGCCTAACAATTTGGTCTTGGCAATCAAGACAGAAGGTTATGGGCATTGTATAAAGATCCATTCCCTTTTATCTTCTGCTCATTGCAGGACAGACTTCTCGACAGTGTGAATAAATAGCTTTTATTTGTATTGATCAGCCTACCTGAGGGAATAGTAAAGGGATCTAAAGAAGAGTTTCCTTTTTTGCAGATGTATCCAAGTTTCTGATCACACTGCTGGTTTTCCCATTTCCCATTCCTAGTCTGTAGTATTCCACAGATTTTTTCAGACTCGAGAGAGGGACTTCCTTTGAGAAACAGACACAAAAAGCAGAGAATCTCTATATTAACACTGTAAATCTTCATATCACCACCCAAAGAAATAATCTGTTCTTGCCTTTACAAATTCATTGCCATATTATTCGCTAATAATCATCACTTTAAGGACAGAAGATTAAGAGACAGTTACTTAGCTGACCAACAACACTGATGCTATAAAGTTATTGTCCATTTGTCCAAATAGCCTGAGTACAAGAGGATATTCACATATACTTCTGCATGTAACTGATTGGCGAGTGTGTGTTACAGGTCCCCCTTTGAGACCCATCTGCAGGCAATATGTTAAGGCCCTACCTAGCAAACTTTAGCTCAAGCTGCCGCAACTCATGCTTTTAGCTCTGAAGGGCCTTGATTCTATTCCAGTGTGTCAGTCAAGATGGTGTTCATCACGCATGCTCCTTCTAACCCTTAAAAATCCCAATGAAACAGTGTCCAGAAGGAAACTCAGTAATACTGTATTTATGAAGAAAGTTGGATTAATTTTTATAATATAAAAGATAGACCAAAATCTATATTTCCACACGTCAAAGAGTTGCTATGTTGATCTGAAATTTTTCAACATCGGTATTTACTGAGCTTCTACAGTTTATGGACCTTATCCCGCTTTGGCCATAAATGGGAGGAGACATGCTGAGGAAATACACTGAAGCATAAGGCAAAAGATAAATACCTGTGAAATGGCAACTCTGGTGATTTGGGGGATCTATTTATGAAGAATTTATGAATTCTGATTGATTGTATGAGTTCTATGTATAATGCTAACCCTCAACGTGTAGCAAACCAGCCCTAGGCTGGCAAGGACCCTGTCATTTATATCAAACTCTACCTAGCAGAAAACACAGAATAAACAAAAGACGACACTAACATTTTAATGACTCTGTTCTGGCAGGACAATGGGTATGGCTAACAAAGGTACCTGACCTGGCATAATCCAGTTATTCCAGGAGGGTCTACAGCAAGAAGTGTTTGGAGCAGTGGGATTTCCCCAGAAGGGGAACAAAGAGACTGAAGTGTTGGGATTGGCCTTTAAAACAGTTAGGGACTCAGAGAGGGAGGAACAAAAGGAGGATACTTCTGAAGCAGCACCAGTCAACACAGAAGGAAACTGCCTGCAGTGCCAGAATCCATGATTTGGAGGAAAAGCCATGTGCAGGAAAAGGAGGATATGGTATTCTTTAGAAAGCCCCAAATCCCAAAGAATGCTCAAGAGTGAGGAGAAAACGGTGCTCAGGTGTATCTTATTTTGCATGGGTCTGTATTTCTTTTGAGGCTGTCTGAAGTAACAACTAATGGTTTTAGAAACCCTGGGTTGGTTTGCTTCAACTATCATGTGTCCCTGAAGAGGTAAATGGTAAACCAGTGGGCCCACAAGGCTGGAGCTCTGGGAAGGGTGTACTTAAGCAGCTAGTGAGTCAGGGGCACTCCAGGTAGCACATCTCAGGGTCTAGGGCAGTTGGATAGTGAGTTTTCAGTTTTCAGAAGGGGATGTTAAAAATAATCTGCACCCTGAGAGTATGCTGAGAAACCCTGAGCCCGAGGCAGGGCCTGTACTCTGCTCAGATGTAGAAAAGCTGTAAAGCACATGGGTCCAGCATATGACTCCCCAACACACATCCTGGTGAGTTTTGAAAGAGGGAGCTTGACCAGGGCTGTGATAGAAACCTCAACTCCTTCCTGATTACAGGCTGCTGCAAGGATTTTGCTCTAGTTACTCCTACAATTTATGCACAAAGTTATCTACTGCACAGTGGTGTTTGGGGCCCCAACTACCCTCACCCTGCCCACTTTTCCCCTCCTTTCCTAGAGCAAACTAGGGCACCATGGAGGGTAGGAGTGGTACTGGTGCCAATTGGACGTTTGCAAAGAATACCGACTGTTCATATGTATTTCTGCTTCACTTTCACCATGCACCTGTAACCTGAACCAATGCTTACTGAAGTCAGTGGCAAGACTCACATTGACTTCAGTGGGCTTTGGGTCACACCCCTGATTGAAAAGCTCTCAACTGCCCCTCTGCACTGCACAGACATCATACTCCTCTGGTAGCAAAGGAATGCTACTTAAATTCATCTTGATCTATACAGCTGATATTATTTCAAAACTAGCTGATGTGCACACTGATAGCACTACTTAAATGTAAATTTAACATTTTTATGCTGTCATACGATATATCCTATGAATTTTTATACATACTCCTAATCATACTATGAGTTGTCATACATTCATTTGTTGATAGAAGAATGTATTCACAATAACATGGTAAAAACAGAGGTGTTTTCAACCACTTAATACATTTCCTATAAAAGCTATTTTTTTGCGGTGGAGGGAAATATGAGTGAAAAAGATCAGCAACAGCATCTTGAGTATGATACATAGCAAGTATAAATAAGTTGTTCAAGCAGCACTGCTGCCAGGAGGAGGACAGAAATGATATTTTAAAAAAGAGATTCCCCACCCCAAACTAGGGAAGTACAGAACTTCTTTAGTTTTAATAAATGGCCCATTGCCTAGAGAAAATCCAGCATGGTTGAAATACTGCTTCCTAATGAAAACTCCTTTGAAGAACTTTACACATGACCTGTTTAGAAACAATCCACTGTGCGTACACTATCATATTTCGTGGTAGTGTTTTGCCTTATTTGTCATTTGCTTATGGACTTTACAAGAAATGAATGTTTGATTCCTTAGGAGTTTACATGCTCTGACTCTGTAACCAGCTGTTTCCACATCACAGTTAGTTGTTATGAAAATGTTTGTGATGTCACATATACAGGATTATAAATCTAGCGGGGGGAAATGTGTAAGGGGCCTATGAAGACCTTCATGCAAATGTTATAAATAATTTTTAAAAATGAGAAAAAATGAAAATATGCAATAAATGGTACATAACGTTGTTTCTGAGCAGAAGGTATTTCAATTTTTAAAATGAGTTTTCAATCCAAATTGAATAGTATGTAAGAAAATCTCTAATGGAAAATCAGGTGTGTGAGGAAGATGTAAATGTCCTTAGTCTTTAAATGCTTTCCTGGTTTGGGACACTTCTCTTTCATTTTTGGATTACAAAGTAAGGACGAATCCTTCTCACAGCACTCCAGTATTCTACTTTTTCTGTAGTCCCATTGACATCAGTGGGAATTCTATGAATGTGGAGAGAGCAGAATATAGGAGCTTAGATCCATCATGCAAATACAAGAGCAGAATTTTGTCCATAAACAGATGTGCTCCTACCTGGAGCCCAGTTTAAATATCTGAATGGACTGCCACCAATCCACTGCCATCCACCATTGGCATTCAAACTGTTAAGTCCAATCCAGAGTTCAGAATTCACTCTGCCAGTTAGCCCTAAGTAACCAAAAGAAACAAAACAACAATTTATTAAATGGACTTGATTTTGTAGTGACTGTACAAAGTTTAAATTAAAACTAATAGTTTGAAAACTACCTGTCTTGGAAAAATCAGGTATATAAAGTCATCCATCATGCAGAGATGCTGCAGCACCTTTTTTACTGATAAGGGGTAATTACAGTTTTGGAGCATTTGTTGGAAAAATGACACTTTGTTCCCTCCCATTTTCCTAAAAATGCCCCTAAGACAGGTATATATATGAATGTGAAAGCTCTAGAGACTGACTTGCTATATAGCCTTACCTATCAGATAAGTTTGCTCATATAGCTCTGTAATACTTAATAATTCTGCGTTCTGTTGCTGACAGCTTTTCCTTGCTTGGTGCCACGTTAGGGCTGACTTGGAGTTTATCTGGTAGTGGGTGCCTGTTAAAGGGTGTGTAATCCAAAAGTCTTTGTCAATGTTTTCTGTAAAGAGATGAATGGCACAGTGATTGTTAATTGATAATATAATCAATCATAGCTGCCAAAATTTGAAACCATACCCCTAATTTATTCTAATTAACATAAAGTAACAAGTTACATATATTTAGATTGCTTTGCACATGCTGGTTGCCCTTCTTACACACCCTCCTTTCATTCAGTACTTACTTTTCTATACCTACCCAAATATATTCCCTGTCATTCTGCACATCCATTCCCTCATCCATGTAACCTCTCATAAGACCCGCCAAATTTCCAACATTATGGGCTTTTCCTGTAGATCAGGTTTTCAGACCCCTTGTACTGATCTGTGAGGAAATCCCCATCTGACTGGCTGCTTTTCCTCTGCATACTTTGGAAGGGCAGCTAATCAGAGATGTTATACAGACCAATGGAAAGTTTGATCTCTCAGCTTGTGTAGCAGGAAGAACTCCGACTCCCTGCCTCACAGATGTGAACAGCTGCTCTCAACCAGCTGAGAACCAGCGCCCCACCCCTTAACCCAGAAAAGGGGGTAAATATGCTGATGCTGCCTCACTTCCCACTGGAAAACTCTATGTCAGGGGAAGAGGCCCCTGGAGTTACCAGCCTCCCTTAGGTAGGTGGCTGCTGCTGCTATGTGCCCCTGGCCCCATTTGCTGCCACATCCCCCAGTGTGCTATCCTGATTCCCCCATATGTTTTCCCCTTGCCTAGTGTGCTGATCTTAACCTCACCCCCACAGCTAAGCCCAAGTCCTGGTTTTCCCTTAACACGTCTTCTAGCTCCTCCCACAGGCTTCCAGGAAAGCCTGGCTGTTCTCCTCTCCCACATCTACCAGTCTTTGGGTGCCCATCAGAAGGGACCACTTCCTGCAAGTGGTAGGGGGCTAAGCATGTGCTTAAACTGCTTTCCTAAATCAGATCCCTTATTTTAAATGTGAAGAACTTACCTTTCAATGGACAATATCCAAACAGAGAGTCTTTGTCAAAGTCTGTAGATGTTGCACACCAGGAGAAGTCCTGGTCATTGTCAGCCTTTCTATCCTTTGTACATTCAGCATACCATTTATTATTGAACTTGAAAGGGAATACACAGGGTGCCCCAAAGGCATTTCCTAGTAATGTAAAGATATCTAAGGAGACAAATGGTTAGAGATAGCAATAATTGGGAACCAGGGTCCACCAAAATGTCTGATCATAATCAACATTTCACGCAAACAACTTAGTCAAGCAGGAGTTGATGCTGAGTGTACATATAATTAATTTAATAGTAGAAATCCTTACAAGAACATTGTCATAATCAAAGCTGTGAGAGCCAGGACATTCAGAGTTAAGGTTAAATTTTAAAGAATTATTTAGAAAGTAGGGATATACAGAGTTAAGCTCATCCAAATCACCTTAACTTGGCCTTCATAGTAATTTCAACCTACCATATTTCTTGGCTCTGTCTGGGCCAGATTTTCAAAAATGTTCAGACTAGTTATATATTTAATACCTGCTTTGAATTATGAGAGTACATTTTTTCTTTTAAATCAAGGAATATTTGATAGAGCCTTAGGGATCTGTAGCTAATGATTACATTTGTAATAGTTACTTTACTGACAGCTTCCCTTTTGCTCTAAGAATCATAATCTGTGACTGGCTTCTACCCACAGCAAATTATGACAACCCCTCTCTCAGCTCAGCAGCAATGGCTGGTGGTGTGGAATGGTGGCAAGGCTCTGTCCATTCCTTCTCACATTCCCCTCCCTTTGCCCACCTGCTGTGGAGAGGGAATAAACAGGTAGTCAGCCCCGACTCATTCCTTAGTGACTGGACCCAAGATCTGCGTAGCCCAAGCAGAGACATGATGGAGGTGGTTTTTTATTCCCTCTTACTGCTCTAGTCACAATTTAGCTGTTAAATACAGATAATTCTTTTCATTATTTCCACATGTTATAGACTCTAAGGTCAGAAGGAACCTATATGATCATCTAGTCTGACCTCCTGCACAATGCAGGCCACAGAACCTCACCCATCCACTCCTGTAATAGTTCCCTGAACTATGACTGAGTTATTAAAGTCTTCAAATCATGGTTTAAAGACTTACGGTACACAGAATCCACCAGCAAGTGAGCCGTGCCCCATGCTACAGAGGAAGGCGAAAAACCCCCAGAGCCTTTGCCAATATGCCCTGGGGGAAAATTCCTTCCCAACCCCAAATATGGTGATCAGTTAAACCCTGAGTTTGTGGGCAAGACTCACCAACTCATGTTGTTTCTAAAGGGTCAGAGTTTCTAACGTTTGGAGGTTAGTTTAGGTGCAACCTCAATTTTGAATCACCTGACTTCTAATGTTTACTTTTTAGTAATTACAACTTTAGTGAAATGATTTTTACTGTTAAATTAATTACATGAACTCTGACCTTTAACTCCAGGCCTGTGAAAGCATGGGAGCAGAAGGAACAGCAGGAGTGACACTCAGATGCTCAGGCACTCTCTCACTGTTTATAGCAGACTGTCACACCAGCTTATAGTAGGTGAAAATTGCCCCTCCAAAGATCAGACTCATAAGATAATCAGAAAAAAACCCACTTGTTTTTACTGAATCCATTTTAAAATCCATTTCTTTGTACAGTAAACTTCAGGTGTTTAGGATTTAAGTGGTTTTATTTTAATTATTACTTTGGCAAATATCATTCCACTTCATCTTTAAATGTATTTTCCCTATATAAATGCATACACAGTGAGTGAATAGAGATCATAAACTGAAACTCCTTTTCTTATGCTGCTGAACCTCCATGCCTAATGTATGCAGTTGAACTCAGGAAGCACTGATTCTCATATCAAGTTACTAGAATGTAATTTTTGATGAGCAGAGACTGAATAGGTTAAGTTATATCAATCTTAAGACATTAAATACAATGTAATTCCACATTTCTTCCAAAAGGGTCATGTCAGTACCAATACATACACAGATCTTTTGTTTACATTGTGGTACAAGTAGACTCATCATTCCTTATATACTGATTGCCACAATGTAGCCTTTCTACCATTAGTCTGCTTTCTCTGGCACCTGGAATTGCCCTTTCCAAGTTAGCCACTAGTTGCCAAGGTCAGTTCTTGAAAGGTCCAATTCAGTTCTCTACTTGTAGTCAACTCTGCTATAGAGCCCTCAGTAGTTCTGGGCATGGAATGATGGGCAGAGGGAGGTGCACAGGAAAGCAAATGCTCAATAGGTATTCAGGTAAATTAGTTCAGAATAAAGAGATTAATTTTCAAAACTTTACCTTCATAGCCCTGAGAACACACATTTTCTGTCGTTCCATAGATCTTCCACCTACTCCGTATGCCAGATCTTCCTTTGGACAGCATGACTTTCCTTTTCTCTACGTTGGCAGAGTTGAAAAATAAATCTTCCCCTTGGATTGCGAGAAGGGTCTCATTTCTGCATTCCCACTGCTGGAGTCCATTTGTCTTGTTACAAGGAGACAAAGTGATCGCAACCTGGTCTTTCGTTGAAGGCACTCCCAAGCACAACGTCAATGCCATGCTCAGAATCTGGTGGGCAGAGACCCACTTGAACTTTTGTGACTCATCATCCTGGTTGCAAGTGACAACTATGACTGAGCTAGAGCTTTGAGCTTTTACACAGAGCTTACGGTCTTCATTGTGTATTAAAAATATTCCATTGCCTATAAAACAAAACGAGAACAAATAATACTTGGGGAAGGCTATAATAGGAGATAAGTTGGTCACTTCTTGGACATTTGACCCCCTGCAGTGAAAGATGCTGTTGTGATGTTGGAAAATCAGGTGCCAGTTTACACCAAGGTCCCCGTGCCTCATTTGGATGCTGACAAATGTCTGGCTCACCCATGTGTGTGTATTGTTAAAATAAGTATTAGAACTAGAAACATGGGTTTAGTGTTTAGACTATATTGAATGCTTGTAAGTTGCTGTGTTCATGGATCTCATTTATCTCATCTGTATCCCATATTGTGAGGTAATATTTGTGTATTTGCATTGTGAGCCTCTATAGCTGTGGCAGTCACCAGACAGCTTAGTGTGAAATGCTGGCCTATAACAAAAGATGTTCCTGCCCAACAGTGAAGGCCCATTTACACCAGACAAACAATTGTGGAATGTCAAAGAACAAAAGACTTTGTTAATTGCTCTCCCACCCTCCCATGAAGAGTAAAAGTGTAAGTCAATTCCTTCCACCAGCTGAACTGACAGAGAAAGGGGAAAGGGAGTTAAAATTTCTGACAAGGAGAAACTAGATCTTTATGCTACATGGACTCTTGAGGGCAAGCAAGAGATCCCTGGTGGTTAGCCTGGGTTAGCCTTAAAGGGACATATGGAGTTTGCTTATTACAGAATCTTCTATTACCTTTTGAAACTTAAGACCACAACTCATTTGTGTGTATATGTTTTTCTGCTTTAACCTTGTAAATAACGCTCTCATTTCCTTTTCCTTGTTAAGAAATATTTAGATAGTTTATTATAAGATTGGCTACAAGCATTGTTGTTGGTGTGAGATCTAAGGAGTGGAGCACTTGTCATGCCATAAGTGACTACTCCGTTGGGACTGGGAGAAACCTGAATATTGTTGTCATTTTTGGTGTAAGGGACCATCAATCACAAAGACAAGGCTACTTGGGTGACAAGATAGATGGGAGTACTCAAGGGGACTGTCTGTGATTCCATGGTTAGGCTGTTATAAGGCCTGAGGATTTTACACTTACTAAATGGTTGGTGAAATCTAAGTATAGAACTAACAACCAATTTGGGGTTTGAACCATTCTTCTTAACTGTCTGCCTTGAGGTTGGTATTCATGCCTGAGAGTCACTTCAGGATCGTTCTCTCTAAATTTATTGACAAAGAAAATCAGGTGCGACTCATCATAAGCACAGGAGGACAATCAGCCACGCTCACAAAATATATAACATTGTATAACCTGTAGATACTGGGAATGTTACAAATGTATGGAAATTGCTCTTCTTCTTCTTCAGATTCTCCATAAAACACACTGCTCCCAAGAAGTGGTTCAAAGATGACCTCTGCCAGAATTCATGACTTCCTCACCATCTCAGTCTTGTACCATCACATAGAGTGTTACACGTGTTTTGATTTTTCAAGTGTCTAGACAGGATTGCAAATTCCTTTGGGCAGGGACCATAACTTTTGATATGTTAGGGCAATTTTGAACATACTGTTCAAGCTCACTATATGCACAGGACTGCCAGGAAATGCTTTGACCCCTTGTGAAAGTAAGAGCAGCCTCTGGCCCAAGATTGCAAGAGCACAGCAGCACATTGGCCATGTTGCTTGCCCCCTGAGCACACCTCTGACATGTCTCATCATCTGGGGGGCTGGAAGAGGATGGTTTAAAGCCAGCTACATGTCACCTGGTGATTCACACACAAAGGAAATTCCCTCCAGTGCCTGACTAGATCAGTTTTATGGATTTATGTTACTAGAGGGGTGTAAATGCACCATAGCAGGATCCAGGATCTTGCCCAATGTATCCCCAATAGCGTCTCTAAGCTGTGCTGTGCTTCTCTTTTCACATCTCCTCTCACCATTCCAGGAGATGAGAGAGGATTGAAGCGGGAATTGCTCTCAATGCCGTTTCCTCCCCTCTCCCTCTCAGCAGCAGCAACAGCATAAATTGCTGACAGAGAGGGTAGCAGAGTTAGCTGAGTGGGTGACAGGTGATCATCATGTATCTCTGCAAGAAGGGGGGGTGAAGTCACCGTTCACGTCTGACTGACTAACTGCAAATAGAGATAGGCAACATTTTTCAGATGAAACTTTTTTAGCCAAAAAAAAAAAAGCAGATTTAAGTCAACCAAAACGTTTCACGAATTCATGCTGAATTCATTGAATTATTTCAGTCAGGGGAAAAAAATCCAAAAAAATGAAAGGATTTATTTCAACATTTTCTAAATGAAATATTTCAATATTGTTGATTCAAAATTACTTTTTGTTTTCAATTTTACTTCAGTTTTATTTTAAGAAGTTTACAAAACCCAAAAACCAAAGAAAGCATTTCATTTTGGGTAAACTACACATTTCACCCCCCCAAAAGATTTTTCCTGGCTTTACAGTTCAGCCAGGAAACTCAAAATAAACAGCTCTAATTGTAACACACCAGGAATTGAAAAGATCAGCTTAGAATAAACTAGGTTTTGTTCAGGTACAACGTACACCTCTGGTTAGAAGATGGTCATGGTAAACTTTCTTCCTCATTCCCTTCTAGAGGCCCTATGTATGCATTGTACAGAAGAGGTGTCACCACAGAAGCCTGAGGTATCCCACCTGAGAGTCTCAAGAGAGTCTGTGGGCAGACAAGCAATAGCAGGACACCACCCTCTGGGTCCTCTCACAGTGCAAGGACTCATGCCTTTCAGGAACTATTTAGTCCACTACACTAGCAGTTGTAGGCACAGCAGCAGCTCCTCCTGGTCAATGGTATCAAAGGCACCTGACAGCTCTTAAAGAACCAGCATTGACACATTATCTCCCAACCTTTGACCAAATTCACCAGCACAGTTTCTGATCCATATCTTGGCCTAAAACCCCATTAATAGGGGGTGAAGGAAATCAGAGGACTCCGGATACCACCAAAACTGAGTGAAGCGGTTTTAAATTGAGGCTAATAACAAATCATAAATAAATAAATAAATAAATAATCTCACTCTGCCCCAAAGAGAAAGTTAAAGTGACTATGGAAAGCATGAAAAGAGAAGCACTTTTATACCCTCACTTCAGAAAAGTCAGGACAGGAACTTACCTGGCAGTTGAATTGATGTAGTAATGAGGGAAAGAAAAATCAGGTGCAGGTAGAGAGTCATTACAAATGTTTCATTCCCTTCTTTCCTTCACCAAAAATAACGATGAGTTATGATCAGTGCCTCAGAAAACAATCCTTCTCTAATAAGCCAGATTAGCAGGTCCTCCTGAGTTTTGAAGAGCTGGTGAATATAAGGAAGTTCTGGGCTTTAAATAAGGAACTATCCTGTCCCATGTGACATTTTGAAATAGTAAATTTAATGTAAGAACTTTGCTTCCCTAAGCTAATTTCTCTAATATTGAAAGAGTGTGTTCTTCTACAGAAATGTCAATGACAAACTCAGTGTTTGCAGTTCATTGTGGATTTCTGGGAATATGTTTGTTATACAAGGCTCATTTGCTGGGTTACTAAATTGATCAGCATTATCAAGAGAATATAGTTAAAAAAGATGAGAGGCATGGAAAGGGAGAAGATGCAGAGATAACTCTGTAAATGTGAGTCAGTAACTTAAGAGAAAAAGCCTTAGTGCAACATTGCACATTTTAGAAAATGTAAAAGCCATGAAATTCAAAGTTCAGAGTTAGCAAGGACTGAAGATTTTCAGCTCTGCAGATCCATAGAGAAGAGGAAATCCACAGAAGCAAGAGCAGTAGTCATTGACAACTGGCCCTTATGTTGATCCATTACCCACTCTCTTGCAGGGGCCGTGATGCTGATGACTACATTAGTAGCAGCCATGAAGGGAACCCACAGGAAGGAAATCAGATCTCCAGCTAGAAACATGGTGGGTTTTCAACAGATGGTGCTGCAGAGGACAGCTTGACCCCTGCCCCATAGAAAAACCATAGAGCTCCAGCAGAGTGGCATTGCCTGAGGAGTCTTCAGGTGTTGGGGGATATTTAAAGTTATGAAAAGATGGTAGGCCCTATAAAGATCAGGATAAAGATAGTTTTACATTATTGGCCTGCTGGGAGCAGGAGCTTGCAATTCAAACTCTTCAGGAGAGAAGCGAGGGAGTTCTAAAAGCTGTACATTCCCTTCCTTTGGGCTTTGTCTTTGAATAGCGACCGAGACACATGACCTGTTTTTAATAGTTGAGTTTTTCAGCTAAATGATTTTTTTATCAAGAATTTTCACCGTATTTAAACGTAAAGTTATGAAGAAAAAGTAACAGTTTTAGTGTTTCTATTTTTGAAAATTAGAAGTCATTCCCAGATAAAAATCTTCATTAGGAGACTTAAAGCAATTTCATATGCACTCACCTCACTTTTAGAAGAGTACTCACTTTTATACACACTTGCTCTCTTTGAAAATATATACAATAGGTACAGCTTGCAACTCCATCTATTACTGAAGTTGCCTGATACTTTCCATTATAAGACCCTATTGTCAGTTGCTGATACCTTTCCATAGGTGCTGGAGGAGCTGCCGCACCCCCCTGGCTTGAAGTTGTTTCCATCATATGCAAGGTTTACAATTTGATTCAATTGCTCTCAGCACCCCCACTAAACAAATTGTTCCAGCACCCCTGACCTTTGCCATACTTTAGCCATTGTTTTAAACATCCTATGCTGGGTGTCTGCCTCAAGCTGATTTATTTGCTTGTTTGTTTGAAAGTTTCAGCCAAAAGTGTTCAGCTGTTGCTTAGGATAAAGTTAGGGGGGAAATAGATTATTTAGTCATACTAAAAAATATTCTGGTGACCTTTCCTTTGAAAAGCTCAAGTGCCTCCAGTCTTAGGAGCAGGGACTTAAAATATGTCATGGAAATGGCTTTGTGTCAGGGGAGTGTCTTTTGTTGCTCCTAGATTTGACCAAATTCACCTAGGTTGGACCAAGTTACAGGCCTCTGAAAAATCTCAGTTCATACATGCTCAGTAGAGATTTCTTTAAGCTTCACAGCTAAATTCTTCCAAGATTCTGTCTACAGTGAGCATGCTCGATCCTAAGGCTGCAGTCGCCACACAGGACTTTCCAAAAAAATTGCTGTTCCCAGCTGCTGTGGTCCATGGTGGCACTGGGCACCAGAAATGAGAACAGGGAGCCTTTCAGTCCTGTGCTCCGAGTGTTCTTTCTCCTGCCCCAGGAAGCATGGAGGAGCAAGCCCCCTGACAAATGTAGAGGGGAGAAGAGCCAGATTAGGGAGGAGCAGGGCACTTCTGGTACTTCCAGATCTCTCATTCATAAGCGATAGTAGTTTTTTATTGGTAGTAAAAGAATGTCCCTTCTGGCAGGGCTGGAATGGCATTCTGAAGCATTCTGGCATGACTCATGCCCTGGGGAGGGGCCAGGGAATAGAATGGGACAAGAAGCCTGGGGGTATGGATAGACAGGGGCTGGAGGCTGACAGGGGTGTGGAAAGAGAAGCTTGGATTGGAAATTGGGGGGGGGGGGAGGGTGGAATGGGAATCTGGGACAGGTTGGAGAAGGTGACTAGGACTGGCAACAGGAAAGATGGGGAGCCTGGGACTGGCTGCGCAGGGAAATGGAGGTGGGCAGGGAATGGGAGCCAGTGGAGGGAAGTGACTGGACTGGAAAAAATAGTGTGTATACATGTAATTAAAGATTGTATCGTACTACATATGCCCAAGGCAACCAAAATAAGGGTGAACAAGCAACCTTTATTCTGACATTGGCTAACATTGGAGTGCTCAGCTTTGCAATTGTAATGTCCCTTTAGCACAGTTTTTGTGTGTAATACATATGAAATACATATGAAACTGATTGAGGTCCCCTTGTTCTAGTATAATTGCTCTCTCCCTGGTCAGGTGTTTTTCTGTTTCTTCTGCAAGGGGCAGAGTCAGCAGAAATTGCACTAGGGCAGCTTGATGATGGCCATGGGATGAAAATGAAGGTTTGTAGGGAAGTAGAGTCTGTGCCATCACTCCCATCCTTGTGTCTGGTGCACAGGATGTCAGGTGTGCCAGACATCCCCAACAGAACAGAAACCAGAGGGAAGAGGTGTATGGTAACGGAATATACATTAATACAGTGGGCAATGAGATTAGTTTTTGGAGAAGTAGCTGCTAATATTAAAAGGCACCAATGACTTGCAAAGAGATACTAATAACAAATATATAGAAATCTTAGGGGACTTGATTTCACCAGCACAAACCCCAGCAGCACAGGTCACCAGCAGCAGCTGCACTGCAGGAAGGTAGGAGTAGCAGAGCCTAAATCTTCCTTCCATTGGGTGAGGTGGGGCCCAAAAGCCTGGAATTGGAAAGAGGGTCACCGGGGGGTTGCGATGATTCAGTGTGTTCTTTCAGCAGCATCCACCAAAGGGACAGGAAATCTTTACATTCGCAGAACTCAGATTCACCATCTTTCCTCTGAAATCTGGACACATTTGCAGAAAAAGAGGAAATTAAGATTAAATACAAATCAGCAAGAAATGTGGCAATGCATAAAACACAGAAACAGCTGTGCATCATCATCTGACGGATGCTCAATGGCCTAGAGGAAATGAGTCAATGTTCTCAGACCAAGTTCTAGTGCACAGTTTCCCACATAAAGTTCCTGTGACAGAAAAGCTCCCTGCCTCAGGTAAAAGGGGGTTAAAGAGCTCCTCTGGGCTCAATCAACCCCAACCTGCCACATGTTTAAGGCTTGTCAACCCTGGAAAAGGACAGGTCCTTAAAAGGAAGGATCCTGGCTCAGGCTGGATGGCATTTAGGAGCAAACACAGCTAGTGCATGGATTGCCGTGGCTCCAGAGAACAGAGGCTGTCTAACTGGAGGAACTCCTCAAGAACACTAGCTGTCCGAGCTCTCTGAGGGAACAAATTTTCCTTATTTTTATTTTCAGAATCCTGGGACTCAGTCTTGGTTATTTGGACACATAAGGGATAAGAAGCCCAGACCTACCTCCCAAGGACTACTGCCCTTTACCCTATGTGAGATTGCAGGGACTCAGCCCTTTCCATGAGCCATGGAGGTATTTTGCCTTTTTCTTTTGGCCTTCTCTAACCCCTCACCTCACAGAAGGCGATAGATTCTCTAAGAGGTACAGCTGGAGGGCTATACGCCAAGACTGGAACCCAAACTATAGTCAAACCACTGTCTAGAGAAGGCTGGGACAAAAGAAGAAAGGCACTACCCTCACCTCAAAGTAGCACCAGAGATACACAACCTATCATGAATGGTGGGGAGTGCGGACAACTATATCCTGACCCTGCCATAGGGTGTGAGGTGGAGAGACTAAAAGTCCTTGTGCAAGAGTGATGTAGCCGAGCATGGATCCTGAAGAGTGCCGGAAATGGCTCGATGAGACCCAGCAGCAGTAGGCAGTGCATCAATTCCAACAAGAGCTGTTGCAACATTGGGCCTCTCAATAGCAGCAGCTGCTGCTTGAACCAGTGAACCAGCATAAAGAGCAACAACTACTAGTGCAGTAGTTGGTGATGCGGCTGCAGCCAGGCACCTGTGTTCCCATCAGACCTGGCAAAACTGATGAAGATGGGGCCAGAGGATGATCCCAAAGCCTTCTGGAACATCTTTGAATATGTGGCCATGCTCTCCCAATGGTCTCCATAGCAGTGGGCCCTTGTGCTGGCCCCCTACATGACTGGCTCAGCCCAGGCCACCTTATGAGCAACTAGCGAAGGACGTGAAGGGTAACAAGAAGGGTTACTATAGGTATATTAGCAACAAGAAGGTGGTCAGGGAAAGTGTGGGCCCCTTATTGAATGGGGGAGGCAACCTGGTGACAGATGTGGAACAAGGGTCCTCATATTCACTCTCACGATGTTTAGCACAACCAGTGGTAGGCCAGGCTTACCCAGAGCAGAATCAAATCAGGATTTTTGGCTCCCAATCACACTCCCAGGAGGAGTTAGTTCAAATCGAGGAACCCAGCCCCTACACCAGGTGGGTTCACCATTGAGCAGAAGATTGGGTTTAGGTGATAACCTGGTGACTTGCTTGTTGTGGGGCAACCAGTGCCCATCCAAAGAGAATACCCCCTTATAAAGTGTGGATGGCCGAGAATTGAGCATGTAAGAGGGAACATGCTAAATTAGCTGTCCCAGTAGGGATTAACATGACCAAATACAAGGTCTACCGGACTCAGGGTGTAGCCAGATATTGGTACAGACTTGCCTGGCAAGGTCGGAGGATTTCCCCAGAGAAAAATCTTTCTTTAGAGTATCCATGATGACATGAGGATGTATTCTAGTGCATGGGTGAGACTAACAGTGGAACGTCACAGACAGGCACTCCCGGTGACATTATCACCATCCTTGGCTCATACCGTTATTATCAACTATGACTAGATGTACTTCTGAGAGATTATATACAAGCTGGGAGAACAGGATATCACAGCCATGAGCCCTGCCTCGATGCATGAAGAGGGCCCAAGACCATTAGGGCTAGCCAGGTGAAGAGAATCAGAAGATCCCCTTGAAAGAAGTTTGGTTCCACAAGTTCCCCACCTGGGTTGCAGACTGAGAGGATAATAAAGAGACTATCATTGAACGACCTAGAAAAATTATTATGCGACACAGAATTTGCCTGAGAGCAGCGTGAAGACCCAACAGTGAGCCATGCCTATGAGCAACTAACCTCCATAAATGATAAAGTAGTGGAACCTCTATGGGTCAGGCAATGATCCTACTTGGTACTCCATAATGAACACCTCTACTGTGTGTGAGGTGATAAACAACATGGCAAAGTAAGAACACAACTGCTGGTACCCAGAATATGCCACCAGGCATTCCTGCATGTAAAGGACAATGTCCCACATGCTAGACACTAAGGCTGGATGAAGACTGTCCAAGATAGTGTCCTATTTTTACTGGCTTAGGGTCCACTAGGACAGTGTTTCTCAACATTTTGACCAGCTTGCTGCCTGTTAGGGCTCTCCCACCCTGTCCCCTCTCAATTCCCAGACACAGTTCACTGGAAAGCAACAGTCCAGAGTCCAAACTGCAGGCAATCTGCAACGGGTTTATTGGGGGTACACTGACAAGCTTAAAAACAATCATATCTCCAAACCCTTCACACCATTCGGGTGTATTTCTCTATATGCCAATAGAGTTCCCTTCTCCCTTATCATAGTTCTATTTGCCTATAGAACTCCCTCTTTCCCTGACCATAGTTCAGTAAGCTGATGAAACTCTCTCTCCCCTCCTTCTTCTTGATAGCCTTAATTATATCTGTAGCTCCTCCCCCCCGTACCATCTCTTCCAATATATGGTCATGTTCTGTTTTGGAGGGTGTGGGGGCTTCAGTACAATCCCTTTTGTACCCCATTTACCCCATGGGAGGGGCAGGGAGCAGTGTCACATCTTGGCATTAGAAATATTATAGATCCATAAACTGACCTTCTCACACCTCTCATTTGCATCCCTTGCATTTCCCTTGCTCTGACATCTGTCTTGAAGAGAAGTCAGAGCTTTCCTTTGTTTGTGCATTCATATATCAACCCCCCACCCCCTCATGCCTTTAAACATTTTATCTACATCCCTTATCTTTCTCACAGCAATAAAGAAAACCTATCTGATTTTGGGTAGGCAAAAGAAGAACACACTCTGTCTTTGTTCTTTGTGTGACAGGGCCAGGCCTGACAGCTAAAGGAGGGTGCTACTATTTGTAAGCCAGGGAGTGGGCAGGCACAAACCCGCCCACTGCTAAAGGCCCCTCCCCCAGCCTAAGGGAAGGAGCCACTGAGCCCGGGATACAACTAATTACGGGAGAAAACTAATTAAAAAACAGGAGAGGGCGGGGGGGCGGGTCACAGGGTCAAACAAAGAAAACCAGAACAGGACACTGAGCAGAGAACCCTGGACAGTGCCCACTGCCCCCGGAAGGCATTAAGGGAGCCAGCGGACATTGCCCAGAGGAACTCCGCCCGGATGCAGAGCGCCCCCCACCCCCGCCAACCTCCTCTCCCTGGTCTTGTAGACGGCCATTTTGGCCACAGCTAGGAGAAGGTTGACAAGGAGGTCCTGCGACTTTGTGGGGCCATGGATGGGATGCTCATATACTGGAGGGTGCTGGAAGGCATAGTTAAGCAGTCCTAGGAGTGAAAGTAACAGGGACACTTTCTGGTGGTGGTCTTGAAGAACTGCCTTCTCTTTCTCTGGCGATTTCCTTATGCCCATGGCATTAAATACATATCCAAGATATTCAGCTTGGACAAGGTTTGAAAAACTCACATTTGTCTTGACATACTCTCAGTCCATGGTCTTCCAAACGTTGCAAGCCAGCATCCAAATTTTGAAGATAATCCCCTTGATCCTTTCCTGTAACAAAGATGCTGTGACCGGGTACTGGGAGCAGCCAGGCTGATTCAGCCCCCTGCCACTGTACCCTCATTAGAAGGAATGGGAAGAGGCTGAATAAACCCTGCATGGGATGGGTTAACAAGGAGCAGCTGTTGGGCTTATTAGGGTCAAGCTCCATAAAGGCTCACAGGAAGGAAGTGCAGGGGTAGGCAAACAGCCAGCCAAGGGAAAAGCTGCAGCAGAGGGTGAACTTCCCTTAACCCGTGGCTGGAGCAGAGAGGCCCCTGGGGCTGTTAGGCTGGAGTGTATATTAGTAGATGGTGGTGGGTTAAGTTTGTAAATAAAGAGCACTGGTGGGAGCATGAAGCTGATGACTGTGCATGGTTTGTGGACACAGAGGACCTGATCAGCAACGGGGCCTTGCCAAACCTGCTACAGATGCCATCCACCTGAACTCTGTTCAGTCTCTTCGGGATCTCATCCATAGCATTCTGCAACACGGCAAGTGTCCAGTATGACACTGAAAAGCAACATGTTGTAGCAAAATAAGCTTTTTGTGTGTGTTGATGATGCGATGTCGGATCAGTCTTAATTTGTAGGTATGCACTGAGCACATCCAACTTACTAAAACACTATACTCCACCAAGAGTTGTTCATAGTGTTTATTGTAGACATGTTGGTCCCAGGATATAAGAGAGAAAACATGGGTGAGGTGATATCTTTTATTGGACCAACTTCTATTGGTGAAAGAGACAAGCTTTCGAGCTACGCAGGTAACTTGAAGAAGAGAAGACTGTTGGTCCAATAAAAGACATTATTTCACCCACCTCGTCTCTTCACTAAGAGCAGCAAAGAAATCTGCAATATGAGGTAATGGATACTGTTCTGCACATGAAACCAGATTTAGTATCACTTTGAAATCTCCACAAATTTGGACAGAGCTATCCTTCTTGATCACTGCTATGATGGGCGTAGCCCATTCACTGAGTGAAATCGGTGACAAGAATCTAATTTTCTCTAACTTGTCCAAATCAGCTTCCACCAGAGGCTTCAGAGTATAAGGCACAACTCTGGGCTCGTAATATTTTGGCTGGCTGTCAGACTTAACAGTGTGTTTCCCTGACATGTTGCTTAACTGTCTAAGTTCTTTTTCAAACACTTTGAAGAGTCTGTCCAGTATTTCTCAAAAGTTTCAAAGTGTTTTTATAATCGCCTTGATCTCAGTCCAACTGCTTCTCAAGCCAAGTTCTGGCAAACAAATGCAAGGGAAAAATGCTGATTATACATCAAGTTGAACTTTCACCTGGAGTATCCCTTTTGGGACTAATTTTTCCTCTGATGTAAGTCTTCAAACCTGTATCGGTTTCTTCCAGGAGGACCTATGACAGTCTGATGATAGCTGAATGCAGAAATCATTGAGACAGCCATTCTAGCATCAAGGTCCATTCTTGTAGGAACTCCCTCAAGCAAGGCTGTGAACCAGGTGTCATGTCTGACTCCAGCTTCTGATAACACATGCAGTTGTAGGTCTTGGTCAGTGTCACTAGAACTTATATCCTTCCACATTATGGATTTCCGACTTCTATCCTTTTTTCGGTTCAGGTGTCTTCTTGGATGGACAGTTACTCTTGTGTTGCTGATTGTTGACCTGTACGGCAGGTCACACTGATGTTTCCTTTCTTCTGTCACTTTCTGCAAATGACCTGGCCTGGCCAGCAAGCCTTCTCACCTTCATAATTTGTGCACAACTGTCACACAGAAATTGCTTACGTTCCCATGGTCCTCTCTGCTGATTCAGGAGCTGAACTTCTTGGGTCTCACTAAATTCCAGAGAATCCTTTTCTGCAGTTTCCCTGGCAATAGCTATGTCAACAGACTTCTTGAATGAAAGAGCTGATACAGCAGTAACTTTGTCCAGATCTGGTCATTGTATAATCTAGAGCAGTGTTTCTCAATTGGTGTTCCGCGGCACCCCAGATGAATTTCAGGGTTCTGCGAAAAATTGAAATCGTGCCGCCAAAAAGGGGAAGATGTCCCAGATTTTTCAGCTGAGGGTATCGCATGGCTCCGCAGAAGTTAAAAAGGGTTCCGCGGCCAAATTTAATTGAGAAACACTGATCTAGAGACACATTGGTCATGCAGGGCATCACTTAATGTTTGTTGAACTAACAATGCTCTGACAACTTCCTTAGAGCAGCAATGAACTGCGCTACTGAATCTCCACTTCTCTGAGGACACTGATATTGTTCTGCTGTCATCCATGGCATGGGAGAAAAATATTCTGCATTGCTACAGTAACTGCGGCATATGTGGCAGATCTGGGCACAGTTGGATTCCATAGATCATGCAG
This sequence comes from Emydura macquarii macquarii, assembly GCF_026122565.2. Taxonomy (NCBI): domain Eukaryota; kingdom Metazoa; phylum Chordata; order Testudines; family Chelidae; genus Emydura; species Emydura macquarii. The sequence continues at coordinate 37,868,999 of NW_027132559.1, read as the reverse complement.
CACTCCATGTGCCTTTGGACCCACCACTGTTAGCCAGGTTGAAACGTGTCTGTCTAGAGTGGCATTGCAAACTACAAATTCCTCAAAACCTTTGAAGTACCATCCATGATTTGTGGTTTTCATCGAATTCACTAATATTGCCCATGAAAGTTGCCATTTCATTTCTCTCCTGGGACTCAGCCTTGGTTGTTTAGACACACAAGGGATAAGAAGCCCAGACCTTCCTCTAAGGCCTACTGGCCTTTACTACCCTCTGTGACAGTGCTAGAACCCAGCCCTTCCCAAGGGCTAGGAAGGTATTTTGCCTCCCCCCCTCCCCCATCGTCTTTTTTTTGGACTACTTTAATCTCTCCCCTCCCCACCCACCCACACCCACACACACACACACACAGACTCCCTAAGACCACATCAACACAGTTTGTGTCAGTGAGCCTCCCAGCCTGGGTTGACAGACTTGGGCCTGTGGGGCACATGTTACTGCTCTATAAACAGCTGTGTAGACCATGATTTGAAGTTGAAACTGGGGCTGAAGCTTGTGCTCTGAAGTCTAGGGAAGGTGAGGGGCTCCGGAGTCTGAGCTCCAGCCCAAGCTGTAACTTCAAAACACAGTTCTACAGCTAGTATTAGAGCATTAGCATGAGATCCGCAAGCTCAAGTCTGCCCACTCAGACTGAGAGGCTCGCTGCCGCAGGACATACCCTAAGAGGTACAGCCTCTTGGGGCTGTATCCCAAGTCCGGAACCCCATCTAGAGAGTTAAGCCCCAGTCCAGAGAAGGACATGAAAGATGAGAGGTGCTGCCCTCACTCCAATGGGGTGCCAGAGAGGTACAACCTATCACAGACATCACTGGCATCATTGGTCAGGGATTCATTCATAGAAACATAGATCTTAAGTCCAAAGGGCCATTATGATCATCTAACCTGACATCTTGCATTTACACATGCCATAGAATGTCACCCAGTAAATCCTGCAGTGAGCTTGTGGTTGAATAGAACATCTCTTTTAGAAAGATCTTGTCGGAAATCTCAATGCCCTGAGCTAAATAACGGGCCTTCAGAGGGCACTTTCAGGTCAGGGTCAAAATACACTGGCAGAGCATTTTAGGGAAAGTCCCGTGGTTGCATCTCATGGTGTTCAGTTCTGTACAAGAAGCAGAGGTTCTCAGTCTCTTGATAAACTGACTAACCCAGCATGTTTTGCAAGCACTAACCAAGAAAGATGATGTGAAAACCGAGGTGAAAATGCACCAGTATAACAGACACAAATGGAATTGTGCTGAGAATATGTCTAAGGCCAATGTTTAAGTGTGGCTGATGGCCGGCTTCCCTCTAGTGGATCTCGTGCTTCGCTCCTGTTGGGGGCCAGGAAGGTGCCCGTCACCCCGTCTTCCCTGGGGGAGCGGGGGTAGGGACCCGGGCCCACCCGCTCCTTCAGGTCCCAGCCCAGGGGCCCTATGAGCAGTAGCTGCAGACTACTGGCTCTGTATTTTGGGAGCCACAGCCTCTTCCCCTGGGCTACTTTCCCCCTCTGTCCTGCTGGCCTCTCAGGCCCTGTGTCCGTGTTGCCCCTTGCTGGGCTCAGTACCTCCTTTGGGGTTCCTCCACTCCTCCGCTTTGCTGCTCTGGTCCACTGCTCCGCTCCACACAGCACAACTCCTCTGCTCCCTCCAGCTTGTGCCCCATGTGTTTGGGGTGGAGCCCTTTTATGGAGCACCTGGCTGATCCTTAATTGGCCCCAGCTGCCCCTGGTTAGGCTGCAGGGAATAAAGCCCTGATCCTTCTGGGGCTGATGTACCTCCTGTTGTGTACTCTCCTGTTGTCCTCGGTATATCACATTACGACATTAATAAAGTTGAGAGGGTTAAAAGTAATCTGTGATTCCTGCTAAGAACTAAAACAAGAAATTTTGGTATAGCCAGAGGATTACTGCAGTGACTTTTTGGTAAACATTCATTCAACTAAAACCCATGAATGAGTTTCTGTGCACAATCCTTTCATTTCATTTTCATGGAGAAGTGATTTGTTTTGGCCAAGAATGTTTGTGGAAGTCTAAAAACCTCCATATGAATATGTAGTCACACAAAGAGTCATGTGACTGTTCAGACTGCAATTTATATAAATTTTAGTCATCCAATCAGGGAACAAAACATAACATTAATCTAAGGTGACCACCTGACAACAGGAATAGTAACTAGAGAATACTTGACTGAATAGGCTCAATGAACAGTTCATGAGCAAACCCTTGACCAAACTGTGTTGTTAAATAATTAATTTCAAATAACAATTTTGTAAAAAATTACTGTTTGTGAACAATTCAAAATAGAAAAGGGGGCTCAATTCAAATTAGTCTTTATGTGTAGTTTCCCAGTTCTAGACGGTAAATACATTTTATACAGTAACCATATCCTGGGAAAAAGTGTACTTTAATAGCAATAACACAGAACAGGAAGCCAAAACAGTTGAGCACCCTTCCCAGCTCTGCATTGTTGCTGGACAAAACTGAGTCACTTAACAAGAAACTCAGTCCAAGTAAAATGAAAATAATATTTTTAGTCTGGGGAAAGAAATTGGAAGAGTTGAGTATGAAGTGCAATCACCGCTTGTGACGCAGGTGTGCCTCTTAGTGGTGCTTTGTAGGAACTGCAATTCTGGATCGAGCCAGTGGTCTATCCAGTGCTCAATTTGTAATGAAAGAGGTGCCAGGGCTCAAGAAATTTTTTTACATTCATAACTGATTCAGCAAGCCCAGAGGTGCTGGGGCTCAGCCCTTGCACAAATTAAGCACTGGGTCTATCTACCCCAATAGCCTATCTCTGACAGTGGCTGGTACCAGGGGCTTTGGAAGAAGGTGCAAGCAATCCTGCAGTAGGCCATTGTATAATAATCTGTCCACATGAAAAGTTTCAACCTAGCCCATTAAAGGTTGGTCTAGGCACTGAAGAATAAGTGTTTATAGCCTTCCCAAAGCTCTTGTCTTTTTACATAATATTATAATGATGAAATACGAATATTCTGATCAATATAAACAACCAATCCTTTTTGAACCCTGCTAATCTCAGCCTTGACCATATCTCGTGACAATTAGTTCCACCGTGTTGTGTGAAAAAATATTTCCTTGTATTGGTTTTAAATCTGCATTTCATTGACTGCCCCCTTGTTCTTGTACTGAGAGAGAGAGATCAAACAGAACCTGCCTTCTCCTCACAATTTGTTATCTTGCGTATCTTTACTATGACCTCTCTCATACATCCTCTCTCTAAGGAGAACAATCCAATCTTTTCAATCTGACTTCAAATGGAGTGTTATACATGATTTTTCGATGAACCTTGTCTGTTTTTGCTATCTCTTTTTAGAGATGAAGTGAACAGAACTGACCACAGTATTCTTGATTAATGTGTGCCACTGATTTATATAGTGGCATGATATGTTTGGTATTGTTAGACCCAAAGGTGATACTGGATAGTCAAGTAGTAACTATAGTCAAACATGCCTTTTTCATCTGCATTTCAGATAAAAGCCTATTTTGAGGGCTCAGATGCGAGACAAATGCTCATAGACCCTCTGCAGGCCTTCTACATGGGGAGAGTTTTACTGGAGGTTAGGCACATGTAACCATTTCTTCTGGATACAAATCTTGCTAAACTTATCGCTGCTTTTGTCACCTCCATGTCTATTCTAATTCACTCTGTGTGGGGATGAGGTTGAGAGCACTCAGAAACAGAAGCAAGTTCCCTCTTTATCTCCTTTCCTCTCTTCCCTCTTTTTATTTGTCACTTTCACTTTTTGTGGCTTGGTTCGAATTAGGCAGAGACCTTGTCTACCTCTGTGGTTATACAGCAGCCAGCACAACGAAGCCCAGATTCTGACTGGGGCCTCTGGATGTTATTACAATAAAAATAAATATGGCCTTGTTTCTTTTCCTGCTCCCATTATCCCTTTCAAATGTCTTTTGACTGGTGCCACCTTTTCCAAAGTAGACTTGAGCTCCATGACTCTGACCCAAAGTTCATTGAAGTTAGTGGAAAAGATCCTCATTGACTTCAGGGGGCTTTGAATGAGGCTCCAGCAGGAGACTTTTGTGGCCAATGTTCCTCCAGTAAAACTCTCACTCCAAATAAACTTTTTAGCATGCAGGTTTCTCTTTTCTGGTCTCCTTCCCTGTTGGACTTCTGACACTGCTTGGAGAAGGGCCTTTCTGCCACTTTCAAGAGCTCTCTTGTTCTGAAAGAAAGAAGTACTACGCAAAGGTGAAATAAGAAATAAGACTGCTAGCAATATGACAATTTGAGTGCTGGACACAACACCAAAGGGTTCAGGGAGACATTCATTAGGCCACAATGAAATATGCACCCAAGATAAACAAAAATTGTTACTACGTTCGTGTTCTTTTTCCGCTTTAGTGCCTGGATGTGGTCCCTCATTTACTGTTGCATTGCACTCTAATTAATATCACTTGATCACCACACAAGGTGTTATTGCTCCAGTTCATTGTTATTTAATGAATAACTCTTTATTTTTCCTGCTAGTTTCAATGTGACTCGTGAGTTACGTACTCTACAAATGCAAAACTATTAAAAAGTCACAGTCGATTACTGTTTATTTCACAGAACAAAAGTTGAATGCATACTTGATGGAAACATTTCAATTTTCCTTTCACACATTCATATCTGTGTGAAGAAAAAAATTTAATGCACACATGATTTACATTTTACAAGATATACAAAAAATCAGATTATAAAATGATCATTTGGGAAGCTAAAGTTTCTGAAATATTTCACTCTTTAAACATAGAAAGAAACAGCTGATCTGCTAGAGCAATAAGGATAACAGGTGTATTAGCAAAGTTATTGTATTCTATAGGACAAAATCTCTCTTAAAGGTTAAGCCATATTATGGAGCAAGAGAGAGTATCTATGTGGCCAGTGTTTCATGAGGATCATCATGAGAGTTGTCATCGTGAGAGATCATCATGAGATCTTTAGAATATTAATATGCATAGCCAGTGTTCTCCAACCAACAGCTATCATGGTACACAGGAAGGTGTTGCCACAGTTTCATCATCCTACTCAGACAAATCCATTCTGTGGCCAGTAGAGGTGCCAGTGGCGTCTGCCAACCACATTGCTTGTGCTCCACAGGCCTGCAACCCGATTATGTATGGCCCCCAAATGGGTGTGCTATGGAGGAAGACAGCATACATGACTCTGTACGTTATCTGAGATTACAGGAACTGAAATTATACCACATAAAGCATTTTTTTTAAATGGAATGTATTTATATACAGTCCAATGCCAAGCCCTTGTCGTGAGGTTTCCAGGAATACATCCATTATTAACAGAATTAGACAGGTGCTTCGCTGAGCAGTTCGGAGAGATGCTGCATTGACATGAGCCCTACACTGATTATGACTGAGAGTGATGTAGGTGTGTTGAAGAAACACATTCTTGAAGGCTTATTCACATCAGCTTGTATTTCATTTTAGTTCTTTGAAGTGCATCCATTTGTTCCATTTCAGAATGAGTCAGCGCTATATTTTTCAGAAGATCTGCTCTTTTTAAAGTAGTTCTGGAATCTTACACAACTATAGAATGATTATGAAATGAAGTAATTGCTGCGGCTAATATATGTAAAAAATATGCAGACACTGAAAAAGTGACTTCTACAGTGTTTGCACAGGAGAAAATAGCTTTGTCTTAAAGCTTCAGGTATTCCAGTTGCATCATTTTATTAAAACAAGGCCCATCTTTAATTTATCACACTAGAGAGCAGCATGTTCATTTCGTTCAATGTTGGTCACCAGATCCTTTGTGTCACTAGTTCCAGGAATCACATCACTATTAAAATACAGGTTGTTCTCAAAGCTGTCACTTGCTGACATTTGATTCTTTCTTTTCCTGTAGAAGAAATAGCCTGCAAGGCCAACTCCTGCCAAGATAAGGATCACCACAATAACTACAATCCCAGCTTTGCTGTGACCAGGTTCAGAAATCTTCTTTTCCTTTGTCACTGCTGTAAATGAATGCAAAGCAATTACTAGAAACCAGATACTTGGCATCTGATTATAGAAAACAATCCTGTACTTAGAATAGTGGTTTAGTTTTATGCATGAATGCTTTATCTTCTCCAAATCAGTGACTGACAATGCAGAAGGTAAAATCATAAAGCATATGAAACAGCACAATTTATAAAGCTTAACACAAAATTAAATCCAATTTTAGGGAAGATTTCTGCATTTGGACATAAATGACTGTTTTATTATCTAGGAAATGCATTTGATCATCATTTAACATCTAAAAATATATGATGTGATATTAGAGTATAAAGTATGACAATCTGATATAATATATACTAATGGTTTTACTTGGTCTTTTTCTTCATTTACTTGAAAGAAAGTAATCCTACCTGTCTTGTCTGGTGGCTTCTCAGTTGATTGCACTTCAACAGCTTTAAAACAGAAGAAAAACATTCTATTCAGGGTCTATAAAAATCTTCATGATACACTGAAAATTGTACATGAACACATACTAGTATATACTGTAAAAAATAACTACCATTTTTGGCCTGTACAGAACCATGGACCTTTCTGGTATTAAATAAATAATAAATTCAATATTTTAACCAGTAGAAGCATATGATAAATGAATCTAATGTAATTGTAAAATATGCAATGAACCTGAAATGATTCTGCTATGAACTCCATGCTGACACACCCCTGCACCAGTGTAGAGCCACAGTTAAGTCCATGGAGTACTGCATAAGCAGCTGGTCACGTCACAGAGCAGTTTGTAGCATTGAGGCCGATGAGCCAAATCCTCCGTATGATTACTACTGGGCACAGTGATACCTCGTCTACAGAAGTCACAGTAAGGATAGGACTGACAGTAAATGTTTGCAGGATTGGGTCCTATGTGATATCTGTTTTTTAACACCCGAACTTTTATTTAATTTATTTGTGCTTATTTATCAAATAAAGTTAAACAGCATACACAGAATTGAAATATTTCCAGGGTTCTCAATAATTCGAGTAGAAATTGTGTAAACATGTGAAATAGAAAATAGTCAGTTAAAGGAAGACTGCAGTTATAGATCTATGTTATACAGCCCCTTTGAGAAAAAGCAAACTTTAACATACTGCAATGATTGCAGCCATAAAAATCAGGCCTTTAATTCCCTATTTTCAAACTTTTGAAATGTGACAGTTTATATTAATTCTCTGGGCTGTAAAATGGGGATTTATCACAGCTTTGCAAAATTCCACTTATCCATTCATCTAGAGCTATAATTTATTTTTGATAAGTAAATAAAATGTCACTTGTTTTGCCACTGCTGATCACGTTGAACTACAGGTGAGTAGATTTTGTGGATGGTTTTTTACATTTTCATAACAATTTTGCAAGGCTATCTGTATAATATAAAAAACATCTTTCATCAGCAGTCAGGAGAAAGTCAGATGATTATGTACTCAAGTGCTGCTTTCTATACAGGGTAATGGGATTTCCCTCATCTGATATAGAGGAACTAGTCTTTTCAAATACTGAATGCATTTTGCCATAGTTGGTGCATATTCACAAGAAACTTGTCATTGCAATGCAGTGTGGGAGAAATGTTTCCTCCACATACTCTGCTCCTTTTGCATCTTCAGGAGGTGGGATTAGCTATGGCAAACCTTAAATAGTTCAGTTGAACTTGTGTGGGTTGAAAAATTAAATTGAGTAAGAACTGTTGCAAAAATAGGCACTCATGAAATTTCCATTGCTTCCTTGTTGGGCTGCATCAAAAGTACTGCAAAGATAACATTGTTCATGGTATTTCTGCTTCCTGACAAAATCAGATGCTGCGGAGATATACAGAAATTCTAAAAAAAATAAGATAATTCAAGTGTTGTACATCTCAAAAAAAGTTCCATTTAAATAATGTGTGAATTTTCCAGTTGGCTCTCATATTACTTTAATTTGGGCAGCCATCATTATTTAGCACAACTGGCACATCTTCACATAGTAGAATGAAGAAAATTAATTTTGATACCAAAGAGGTAGAAATGGTAAAGCACAAAACTTTCTAATCACTACCAATGACACCGGGGTACTGGACTATATGTACATGAGTCAACTGACAGGTTTGCTTCTGATTTGTTCCTGAATTTGCACATTCCATTATTTCAAGGACTTTCTAGATTTTTGTACACTATTTGCTTTTTCCTGATCAATTTTTCTTTCTCCAGTTTACTCATCTTCTCCTAACATGTTTCAGGAAAGAATATCCTTGCCATGCAAAGAAGTGAAGTTAATGAATATTCATTTAATATAAGCAGCAGCAAAGAGTGCCGATTGTGCGCATGCGTAGGTGTGTGAAAAAGAGAAACACATACAAATTAGCTTTAGGTTAAGATACAAGCAATTTTTCTTGAGAACAAATTTTTCAGGAATGGAGGATCTAATTCTGTGTGCAAAAATACAATCTTAACAGTGCCTGTGGAATTGCACACACAATTATTGGAAACAGAGCTTGGGCATCCATTTTTTAAATGCAGACCTGGGCATCTAATTTTTGACAGTCTTTCATACTACGTATGTGTGTTTTCTGTATTGTATAAAAACACAAAGGATATCTATCACAAATGTACTCTATACATCACATATCTATTAATAGTATGCATACTATAAACATTACTGATAAAACAAATCCCTAATCACAATATATTAAACCCATCACTTACTTTTTGGTTTTTTACAAACATATCCTTTATAGGAAGAGCAATAAATATTATTCCAGTACCCAGAGTTTGCATACATTTCAACACAGTGCTCATTTTGTTGATCTGAGGGTTCTCCTACATTCCAGTTAACAAAATCCACTGCAGTGTTGTCTAGCCATAACCACTGTCCTAGTTTTAAAGAGAAATACATTGAATATTAAACAAGTTAGAGATCATTTACTTTTGACAGTAAGAATAAAAAATTCAAGGGTACTTCAGAGAATGTTCCACATTGCTATAGTTTTTTTAAAAATGCCAACAAAAGGCTGCATTAGAGAGATGGGAAGGTCTCAAAGCCTCAACCTATCATGACTTCCATGGACCTAAGAAATAGCAGGCTCAGGGAAGGTATCCCTCACAACATCCTCTGTTTTATTATTTTCTTAGTTATTCTTATTGTGGTGATGACTGATGGAAAGAAATTGTTTAGCTTCTCTGAATTTTATAAGTTATTTGGTTTTATGACTATTTACTTTTTCAAAATCCCACTTTATTCTATTTGCCATAAATTTATGTTCCCTCCTATTGGCTTCAGCATGGTTGATTTCCATTTTCTGACAGATTCTCTTTTTTCTTGAATAAACCCCTTAAACTTTGTTATTTAGCCATACTGGGACTTCTTGTTTGTTTGCCTTCCTGTTTCCTTTTTTGTTAGGGATATGTATGTCTTCCATTACCCTTAAATAATGTTTCAACAACTTCCATGCTGAGTCTACAGATTTCCTCACTTGTAACTTTAAAGTTTTATAACCAGCTTCCTCATTTCTTTGAAATCCCCCTCCCCCCTCATTGTGTCTCTGTGCTAGATTATGGTACATTTACTTCCCTGAATATGTTAAATTTAATTATATCATTTAGTGGCACAACTATAGTTAGTTCTTGAACCAGCTCCTGTGTGTTTCTTAAGACTAAAGCAAGAATAGTTTTTCCTGTTGTGCGCTCAAGAATGAGTTGCTCTAAGAAGCAATCAATCATTTAAGATGTCAAGCAATTGCTTCTCTAAACCCATTTTTTTTTCCATGACTGAACAGTTTACAACCTATTATTCCTTTATATTACACCATGGTCTCCCTCCACATTGTGACTTTTCAAAATGGAATTCATTTTTATATTTTTTTAAAGTTAAGAAAGATCAAAAGCAGAACAAAATTTACTGATCAACCTAAAACAATTTTTTTTAAATTTTGTTTCACAGGAAATTTCTACATTTTTGGTTTTCATTCAGTTTAGGAAAAGAAAAACATTCAAAATTGCCAAATTTCCCACACAATAAAAAAATCTGGTTCTTACTCAGTTCTAGTTATAAGTCTTCCATTGCCAAGAACTCTCTGTTGATCTTCTATTTTTGCATGTATGCCTCTTGCACTGATATTTTTTATTTTTGTCAGTGTGTTTTTCATTAGCACCTTAGAATGATGCCTGTTACTTTTCTGGAACTTTTCTCTTTGAGCTCACTCTTTCCTTCCACCAATTAGGCTGTAATTTCTGCCCTATCCTTTGCTGGATAAAGAAATACTTTTTAATTACGGACATCCCTGGCAGATGTCCTTGTCTGAATTGAGTGCTCCTCAGAGTTCAGCTGTCCCCCATTTCTAACTTGATCAGTTTTCTGTGCCAGCAGTTCAGTATTCTGCTTTGCATCAGGTGAAGCCTATCCATTCAATATAGGCTTTACCTTCCTCAGAGTGTTCTCCAGTGTCCAATGAATTGGAACATCTCCTGGTTACATGACTTTCTCACCTGCACAGTGAGAAACTGACATTTCTCCTGTCCAGCTGGCCCTGCTCATGGAACTGAAAATATTTCAGAAAAAGTCCCTCAAAGGTCCTAGAATTAGACCTCTTTCCTAGTCATCTAAACTTAGCTTCCAAGACTTGTATCGTCCACTGCCCTTGATCACTGGTACCAATGATGACAATGACTATGGGGTCCCATGCAGCACTCAGAAGAAGTATGTCTAGATGTCTCATGAAATGCACCATCTTGGGGTCTGTTAGGCAAGTACCAGACAACCTTCACATACTCAGCTAGAGTATCAATATTTCTAATAACAAGGGATTCAGTCACTGCAGCCATGCCTAAAGACCTCCCGGACTTCCAGGAGTAATCTCTTTAGTGTCCAAGGAATGATCAGCCTCCTCTACTTTCATTGGAAAATAGGTCATAAGTAAAGGAGCTTGTCCCTTTAGTCACCTTGATTTCCTCCTTTCATGAGATCAGCTCCCCCAACTGGAGGATCCAGACAACCAGTGGAAGTAGGCCTGTTATCGCTATAATAATTTTATCTCTTTATGCTCCTCTGGTTCAGTAACTCTGGCCCCAAGATGCTGCATTTGTGCACTGAGGGCCACGAGCTACTTGAACCAGATCCATCCCTGCCCCACTTGGCCACAAGAATCAAGTTTTATACTTTCCGGAGTGAAACATGGGGAGCAGCCATACTGATGGATCTGCCTCTGATCTCACTACCATGGTTAAAGGGGAGTTTTTACCCTGGCAGGTACTAGATTGAGCTACCTTTTAATTTAAAGGTAAAGATAGAGGCCAAGGTTTAGCTGTATGTTCATTTAATGGATTCTTTTTATATCAGTTGTCAAACAACTAAGGCAATCTACTTGCACCGGTGCTCAACTCCCTCACAGTTCAAAGAGCCTTATCTTCACCCTGTGAGTTCCTGGTTCCATCCAGAGCTGCTCCTTGTTTGAGAAAGGACTCTTGCTACTTATCTCTTCGTTTATAGCTTACCAGTTACAGGGACTGTGTAATAGAGTGGGTTGGAGGGCAACCAACTGACTGGTAATACCTATTACCTTCATTCCTATAACAGTATGTAAAATATATAAAGTGTCGCCTTTCCTGCTTTATCTGTTTATGTATCACACCAAAGTGGAATGTGAAATATTTGACACTTAATGTATCTTTATGACAATATTCATCTGGGAATAAGTATTAAAGGAAAAACAATTTACCGTCCACATTTCTGTACATTCCTGTCCAAAAAGTTGGTGATTTCTCTTCAAACAGCTCTAGGTGATGCGCCAGAAAGTTGGCTTCAGCTGAATCTTCTACTGAAACCAAAGAGGCATCTGCAAAGCATCAGGAAACAAACATTATGAAGATGAGTTTACAATGGAATACATTCTCCCTTTTGAGAGTGCCTTTTCTTGTCTTTTCAAGAGTTATGACAGTTTTCAATCAATTACCAAGGCCCATATTTTGCCATTGATTTTCGTGCCTAACTCCCAGTGAAAGCAATGGGAATCAGTGCAAGATATGTTCCTCTTCAGTGTAAATGTTCCCTTCCCATCCCAGCACCTAAATTGGTTACTTCCATCATACTGGTATATATGCACTGTTTTACTTACAAGACGTTTGCAAATTAAATGTTTGATACTATAAATTTGCTAACAATTCAGCTTGATTTCTTCACTGTTGCTCATTGTCATCAGATACATCATGACTAGAAAGTTAATTTCACATAAAATCCATAAATTTCTGAAACACTGTATTGTTGTGATGTAAATGGAAAAGGAGAGAGAAGCATCCATCCTAAGAAATGTACCACTGGGCTAGTCAGGGACCCTGTCACTCTGCTGCCAGGTGCCCAGGCCTTCTTGTGGTCCAAGGTTGGGAAAACTGTTCCTTTCACCTCTCCCTCAAAGATACCAGATGGTGTCTTGGTAGGTTGACAGGGGTGAGGAAGAACTGAAGTGAAAGGTTTCCTGGAAGAATTTTTGCAAGATTTTGTCTGCTTAGCAAGAATTCTCCATAGGTTTTTTCCAGGCTCATGAGACATTTGCAAGAATTTGGCCATTAGATACTGCCTGTGCATATTATAATGATTGATGCATATAGGTATTTTAGTGGTTTTGTGAAAAAATCTTACTTTCACATCATTTCCTATATAATTATGTACAGTATTCCTCCCTCTCAATCTCATTATACCTGTAAGAGTATAAAATATTTATTTTTAGAAAGATCCTGGTTGTTTCTACAAATATTATGAAATTCATAAGAGCACATAAATGATCTGTGGCATGGATTTACTATGAATATTACTTTGGCCTTTCATTGGAAATTAGGGACAGTAAAGGAAAAGCACTGCAGCACAGACACAAAAGAGTGGAAAGCCAATAACAAGGGTTAAGATGGCCAATACATGTTCTGCTATATACATATTTCTCAAACTCTCAGCAGCTGGCAATAGAAAGGGTGCTCAGTAATTCTTAGTGTTTCTTTTGTGAGATCCCGGTGCTTTCTGGTGTTAGATACATAGTTTTAAAATAGATTAAATACCTGCACCATTTTCCAGTATAACACAAAATCTAGGGGAAAAATCTCGCTGTAAGTTCACAAAAACAATTTGACTAGAAAGTGCAAGTAAAGTTTGCAGTAGGTTGTGGAGATTGACATTGCTTGGATGAATTTTGCATGTGAGATTTACAAAGTTAATCATGTTTTGCAGTCAAATATTAGAATATTTATGTTAATACTACTACTTCCTCTCTCCAGTTGTTCTGATTTTGCTTCCTCATTTCCCACTAAGGGAATTCACAGAACACTACAAAACAGTGGTGTATTTTGGTTTTTCCCCATTTGGAAGGGAGTTAACTGGATCTTCATTGTGGGGACTGATTTTCTGTTTAACACAGGAGTTTTCTGTACATTTTTATAGAGGGTAATTTCTGAGGGCCTCCTTCTCACTATGCCAACTTTCCATCCCCTCCACCTCTGAGATCTAGAAACACAGGGCAATGATGATTCAATATGATACACTAAAGGCCCAATTCCTAATACAGTAAGAGTCCTCAACTACATGGGTGCAAACTCCAACTAACGTGTCATTAATCAAAAGTATGCAAATCTGTAGCCTCAAAACAATATACACTTCATTCTGCGTATGATACAACTAGCATGTTTATAATTTTATTAAGTGTTTTCTGAGCCTCTGTATAACCCATCTATGTCACAGCCTTTGTTAAGTTCATATGGGTAGGGATATAGCATTTGCATTGTTCCTCCCCGCCCCCTCTGTGCGCCATATTCTTGGTTGCTGGCTACCCAGTCAGTAGCCTGTTAATTATCTACGTATAACTCCAGACATTATACCACAGCTACTAACTTTCTGTGTTGTACTGACAGAGCTAAGGAATTTGGGCATTGTGTCCAAGAGTATTCCAACAAAGATAATCAGCAGCGTAATGGTGTAAGGACTGGCATGTTTTAAATGTTGATAAAGTGCATTTTCTGTAGCCAATTCTCTTTGTTAGTGGCTGGGTCCCAGGAATCAGCTGTGTAGCAATATCTGTGGATAGTGTGTGATAAGATCTGACAGTGTCCCAATTAACTATTTTTGATTTGGCTGTCACATTCTTGGAGAGGTGTATCCCAGGTAATACATAATTGTAGAAATAAGGTGCAATAATATATAATCATAGAAGACAAAGGTACTTTGTACTGCTACTGATTTAGGGCCCAATTCTGCCCTCGCATAGGTGCAATTATCATTGAGGCCAAATCCCACAATAGGTGGGGAATTAACAGGAGATTAATTGGGCAGAGAGTGACTATAACTATAGAAATCCAAAAGGGTGGGGAGTAACAGTGTGAATGTTATATCCCAAATATAAAAACACATGAAACTTTAGTTCTCTGTGCTGCAGTCGTTATTATAGGGAGACTCAGAAAACACTTTCACAAATGCAGAAGAGGAAACGGACTATGAAAATTTAGGTGTATCACACCAATGATTAAATGTATTGTGGCAAGCAGCCAGATCCCCTCTAGTGGGTCTCATGCTTGTACTGTTTGTAGTGGGCCAGGGCGTCTCCAGTCACCCCGTCTTCCCCAAGGAGGGGGTAGGGACCCAGACCAGGGGCCCTATGAGAAGCAGCAATGTGCTGCTGGCACCGTGTTTCCAACTGCACTCTCTTCCCCTGGGCTAATTTTCCCCCTCCTTCAGTCCTTCTGGCTTCTTGAGCCTGGTACCTCTCTCCTGGCTGCTCCTCCACAGAACTCTGCACTCCTATACACAACACTACACTACATTCCTACTCCTCCAGCTTGCGCCCTGACTGTTTGGATCAGAGGGCTTTTATGAAGCACCTGGATAGTCCTTAATTGGGCTCAGCTGCTCCTAATTGCCCCCTAATGGCTCTTTGCTAGTCAGCACGGAACAGAGCCCTGAGCATTCTGGGGCTCACATACCTCCCTTCCACCACTCTCCTACTGCCCTCTGTCCTCGCTATATCACAGTATGTTATTTTGAGGCTATCCATTTTTGTATTTTTGATAGACAATGGCACCACTCTACCAAGCAGCTGCAAGTGTCTGTGGGCCTTGCAGGTTGGTTCCCAGAGAAGGGAAAAAAAAAATCAATGATGTGGACTCTGGGTATATTCTAATGTAATTGTGCAATTTATACATAGACCACTCCTTGAACATAGGTGGACTAACAGCATTCAGGAATTCCCTTCTTTCGGGAATCATAGCCCACTACGAATGCCTGGTTGCCAAGGAGCAACTCTGCCTCAAGAGCTGACTCCAGTTGGAAACCAAGGCAGAAAATAAACTCTCCTGCTGTCTGCACAGCTCCTTCTAGCCAGAAACTTCCATAATCAAACTAATAAAGAACAGTATGTTGTCCCACGATTTAACATTTGCTCTCACGTTAAGAAAAAGAACTTGGAAGACCGTGTGTAATTGTGCCACCTAGTGACACCTCTCATAACCATAAAAATATGCTAAAACCAGAGTTGTGAATTTTGTGGGGCATTTCTGTTTTCACAGTACACTATATGAAGTAGTTTTTGACAAAAAACTTTTTTCATCAAAAGAATTGTACAAATGGTGATATAAACAGGACGCTATGATTAAAAAAACCACAAAACAAAACCAAAGATTTAATTTAACCATTCCTTTGAAATTTTAGAAATTCAAACACAACAGCTGTTTTACCCAGAGGTGAGAATCAGACAGTGAAACTGACTATATGCATAAAGATTCACTTCCCCAGATGACTAAATTACAAAAAGTAAAATACAAAAAGTAAACAATGGTTCCAATTTACCAGTGCATTAGCCCAGTTGGGTTGCTGTAATTCTATTAAATCAGTGGCATATAACTGAGGTAGCTCAGTGGCAAATCAGGCCCACAGTGTAAATGATGTAAAATGAGATTTTAAAATAACCAAAGGAATTTGTCTTTAAATTATGCTAATACTTAGCACTTTTATAGCCACTTACACGCTCACAGTGCTGTACAAACAAACAAGAGATGTGTGATTTGTGTGTATCTTACTTCTAATTTAAAAGGACACTTACCTAATCGAAGACATTCTAAGGAGGCCTGGGCCCAGTTTCTCGTAGACGAAGACTCAATAAAGTAGCAGTGACCACGGAAAGGGATCCATGATCTGTGTTCTGATTCAGGGCACTTTCCTGGGAGTTGGGGAGGATCAGTCGGGGCTTTAACTGTTTAAAAAATGACATATAGTTTGCAGTTAATAAAAGATTTTAAAGAACGGGTTTCCCACACATTCTTTTACCATGAGTAGCACATACTAATTTGACTCCACGGAACTCTCATAACAGCTGTTTAATCATAATATAATCTTTGAAAATCTGCATTCCTTGTTATTATGCCATACTCGAAAAACTCAAACTGATGAATGAGCAGTGTTACAGCTGCATTTTATGCTCTAAGCACCTAATTCAACAAAGACCTTAAGCACATGCTTATCTTTAAGCACATTCATATGTCCATGCCTACTGAGCAAACACAAACATGCTTAAGAACATAGTTAAGTGCTTTGCTGAATTAGGGCCTAAATTTGGTCAGATCAGGCCATAAACCAATAACTACTCTTGAACCAAGAGAGCTGCTCAATTGACATCAATGGGAGTTTCAAAGTGCCAATGAAGACAGCACAGTATAGGGCCAAAATTATTAACTTAAAAATTGTGGTAAATAAAAAAAACGTTTAAAATATCACTCAAGTGGGAGAATATATCTTGTGGAACCTAAAGATCAGGAATGTATTTATGTTTTAAAACCAAGTATTCTGGGTCAAGAAAGAGCTGAATTCAGGATTTTCTGTTTTCCCTGGCAATAGCTGTTATCATTTCAATCATCATCGAGCCATGAGAGAAAATGATCTCCTTAGGCAGTTGCAATGCTATTAATTTAGGAAGGTGAAAACACAAAATCCCTCAAGATTTGGCAGGTAAGTAAAATGGAAACAGGTTTTCAAATATTCTGTTTAAAATTATAATGATTTTGCAATCTGCCACTAGACAATACACTGAAATGACAAGCAGGGTTATGAATAGATTTTAAGATCTTTTTAAATAAAAAGTTTTTTTCACCTTTAACAGAGATACATTTTTGAAGTATTACAGAGGGGTTTAGCTTGCCACTTCCATTAAAAAATAACTAATTAAGACATTAGAGAAACAAGGTGGGTGAGATAATAGCTTTTATTGGACCAACTTCTGTTGGTGAGAGAGACAAGCTTTTGAGACCAACAGAAGTGGGTCCAATAAAATATATTAACTCACTCACCTTGTCTCTTTAATATCCTGGGACCGACATGGCTACAATGATACCGCACAATTAAAACATAACTATTTCAAAATATACTAGTTGTTCTTCTTAATCTAGCCAAAGGAAGATGATCTTCCACACGTGGAAAGCGTGTTTAATTAGGAATTGATGATTCCATATTTAAAATGCACACCCCTGGAACACTGAAGATAAGTCAAATGGCTTCAGTATTAAATGTTTACACTCTTTTGCCCACAAGATCTGAGTAAACAGAAGCTTATTTTACAGGGAAATAGTTATTTTTCTTTGGATGACTCAAAAATTCATAAATCCCAGACTCCCAACAGATGATTTTACTGTGTGTTTTATATTAACCAGACTTTCAGTAATGAACCAAAGTTCCTTCCCTCAAGTAACACTGCACGAGATTTCTCTAATAGTTAAGCAAGGCATATATCAAACTCTTTTTTTCTAGCTTTTACCTAGTGTTCTGTACATCTAGTGAATAATTCTCCTCAGTAGATTTCCATTTTTATAAATAGTTTGTGTACACCACTGCCCTCTGCTGGATAGAGCTTCCTTATTCAAATGTTTGTCTCATTTTCTAGTCAGTGACTAATCTAACACAAACTAATATAATTGACAGCTAACAAACATTCTTTTGTAACTCAAGAGGTAAGAATTCCTGTGTTTTCGGAGCTGTGTTTTTGTGTTCAAGTAGGGGAGGAAACAGTCCAGTGCTTTTGGGGACCTGGCAGGCACGGAAAACCTGAGCCCTGCAGTTGATTTGCTGGGTAACCCTGGATAAGTCATGATCTCCTGGCTTCTGTTTTCCTTTCTATAAATTGGGGATGATGATCCTTATCTTTGTAAAATGCTTCAAGGCCTATGGATGCACAGTGTTATTGTTAAAACAACGAGAGTCCTGTAGCACTTTAAAGACTAACAAATTTAATTTCTGCAGGCATAAGCTTTCGTGGGCTGTAACCCACTTCGTCAGATGTAAGGAATAGAAATCACATAGGAGATATATATATACATATCCAAGGGTAAGTAACAACAATGGGGAAGGTAGATAAAAGCAAAGTCCATTCACTTAGAGTAGTTGAGGCCTATTCACAACCATTGATTAGGAGGTGAGAATGTGTGAACAGTGACAATTACTTCTTGTAATGAGATAACCATTCCAAGTCCCGATTCAGACCCAGTTTGATTGTGTCAAGTTTGCATATGAGTTCCAGCTCTGCAGTTTCTTGCTGAAGTCTGTTTTGAAGTTTTTTTGTTGAAGTATGGCAACTTTCAAGTCAGCTAAAGAGCGTCCTGGGAGATTGAAGTGCTCTCCGACTGGTTTATGGATGTTACCATTTTTTATGTCTGATTTGTATCTATTTATTCTTTTGCATAGTGACAGTCCGGTTTGGCCAATGTACATGGCAAAGGGGCATTGCTGGCACATGATGGCACATATATTACATTAGTAGATGTGCAGGTGAATGAGCCCCTTATGGTGTGGCTGATGTGGTTAGGATCAGTGATGGTGTCACTAGAGTCGATGTGTGGGCAGAGCTGGCAACAAGGTTTGATGCAGGGGTAGGTTCCTGGATTGATCTTCTTGTAGGGTGTACGGTTGCTGGTGAGTATTTGCTTCAGGTTGAGGGGCTGTCTGTAAGCAAGGATAGGTTTGCCTCCCACACTTGAGCAAGTGAGGGATCATCTGTTAGGATAGGTTGTAGATTCTTAATGATGTGTTGGAGAGATTTTAACTGCGGACTGTAGGTGATGGCCAGTGGTGTTCTGTTGTTTTCTTTGTTGGGTCTGTCCTGTAGTAGGTGACTTCTTTGTACCCATCTGGCTCTGTCAATTTGTTTCTTCACCTCTCCAGGTGGGTATTGTAGTTTTAAGAATGTTTTATGGAAATCCTGTAGGTGTTTGTGTCTGTCTGAGGGATTGGAGCAAATCCGGTTGTATCTTAAGGCTTGGCTGTAGACAATAGATCGTGTAATGTGTCCAGGGTGGAAGCTGGAGGCATGAAGATATGTATTGTGGTCAGTTGGTTTTCGGTATAGGGTGATATTAATGTGACCATCATTTATTTGTATTGTAGTGTCCAGGAAGTGGATTTCTTGTGTGGACTGATCCAGTCTGAAGTTGATAGTGGGGTGGAAATTATTGAAATCCCAGTGGAATTCTTCGAGGGACTCTTTCCCGTGGGTCCAGATGATGAAAATGTCATCAATGTAGCGTAGGTAAAGGAGAGGTGCTTGGGGACGAGTTCTGAGGAAGCGATGTTCTAGGTCAGCCATAACAATGTTGGCATACTGTGGGGCCATGCGGGTGCCCATAGCTGTGCCACTGACTTGAAGGTATAGATTGGCTCCAAATCTGAAGTAGTTGTGGGTCAGGACAAAGTCACAAAGTTCGGCTACCAGGTGTTATTGTTATCCCTCATCTAACAGGCGTGAGGTTTGATTAGAGATTGGAAATATTTTTGTTAATTTGGTGTAATTTATTACCACATATTTGTTTAGTAATGTAGGGTGACTCATTACCTATTGAATTTTTCAGTGGTTATAACATCTATACATGGGCAACCTTTTTTTCAACAAATATCTTTCTTGTTATACATTTTTAAGTTTAGGGATATAGGAGTGAAGACACAACCTGTAAGACAATGCACAGGGTGTAGACTAGTCACCCGTAAACTATTCAGTTGCCTTTGTAACTAAATATAGTAACCACAGAATTCACATGATTTACTAGCTATTCTCTCTCCTAATTATGGTAACACTTGCAATGGATTAGTGTTTGTCTGGACATGTCTACATCAAACTACCAACTCCATTTTATCTTGTGAATGACTTTTTGAGTATAAAACTGCTCTGAGCTTCATTGTTGCCTTTTAACTTCCATTTTGGACCTGGATTGGAAATGATGCTTGCAGAGGGCTAACAGAGCAGAGCAATCAGGGTCTATAACCTGGAAGGTCTCTCACTAAACTGGAAGCACCCTCGGACACTGAGCTAACTGCTGCTCAGAAGAACCAGTTTTCCTAGGTGGGATGTAACTCAGCAACGCATCACCAGATGAGGGACTTGAAGCCACTGTGGACAGTCACTTGAGAGGGGCAACTAGAATTATCTAAAAGGAAGACTCTCACATGTGCCATTTTGAGAGAAACCACCAGAACAAGCAGGCAATACTATGGAGGAAAAGAGGAGATTCCTGGGACCCTGAAAGGACTGACCAAAACCTCAAGTGCTCTTGGAGTGGTGAGGACACCAGAGGGAGGATTAGCATGAAGGATTTGATTTTCTACAGGGAGCCAGACCAACTTCAATGGCAGGAGCAGAAGCAGCCAAAGGAAGGAGGCAGGGGATAAAATGGGTGCCAGGTGGAGCCATACCTTCCCCAGCACTTCCCTGGACCCAGAACTGTGCCGGGAAGACCCCACACACACACTCTGGGGACACCGGGATCTAGGTAATGTCTCCTACCCAGACCCTCGTATCTTTGGGGAAAAATGCAAAGAGGAGTCAACCAGAGACTCCAGCTGACAAGAGCAGAAGCAGCCAAAGCAGGAACCGCTGGACAATCAGAGAACTTCCTACAATTTTGGCTATGTTGACTGGATGCTTGCTCCAAACCTGCCCCTCCCACTCCTTTATAGTCTCTTCACCTGACGCTTGCTGCTCTTACCCTCTTCTTCCCTGCCCTGTCCCCCTCAGCTTCCCTTTTCTTTCCATTTAACTGACCCCCTCCTTAATTAACCCCATCCTCTTCAAAAAATATCATGGAACTAACATCCTATCCACCAGGTCCCAGCCCAGGACCCCAGGGGAGAGAGGTGTGGGGTGGCTCAGTCCCTTATAGCTGCTATACCAAATCAGCCTCCCCTGGGCTGCTTCCCTGTTTTCCCTTCAGTTTGAGGCAAGGTCTGAGCCCTCTGCTTGCACCGTGTCAGCAATTCAAATCCTTAGCGGGGAAGTAGGCAGGGGAGGGGGGGGGGGCGTCTTCAAAGCTCATGCTCCCAGTGTTCCACCTGGGAAGTGGAGAGCAGTGTCAGGCTCCCAGTCGAGTCGTACAATTGTGGCCCCTCCCCTGTAGCTCACCCTGTCTCAGCACCTACAGTCTGCCTTCCTGTAACCAATCTCTCCTTTCAGGCACCCTTTTAGGCAGGTACCCTATAGGGAGTATGCCCAGCAGCTGCTGAGGGGCAGGGCTGTCTTGGACCTATGATGCTTCGCCACTCCTCCTATCTTAGTGTAGGAATGGTAAACCCAGTCACAGGCTCAGAGACAGTGCCGGGACTCTACCCAGCCCCAGTCAGCCTAAGAGTTCAATGCAACCTGGTCAGTATATACTAGGTGGAGCCCATTCAGGGTTATCACGCCGTGGTTAAGTCAAGAGACAACTGGAAAGCTTTTAAGGGTGACCATAGTTTGTGATTCATTATGACTGGTTCAAGCAGCTCTCTACTCTCCACTGCTGGCCAGCTCCCTCTCATTGCCCAAATCACTGCAGAAAGCCAAGCACACTCTTAGCTTTCCTCTTATTAGTACTGTGTGCTTCTACCCTGAAAGTAACTGATTGTGTGATGCATTAATTATTGATAGCCTCTCAAACTATTGTTAGCCACTTTAATGCTAGCAGACCAATAATGTTATGGTGCTTCTTTCAGTTTCTTTATTGCTTCTGCCACTACTAGTATTTTAGGCTGTCTCTCTGCTGCCTCTGCAATGCTTTCTTCTACTGTACTATGCTACTGTCTGTTAAACATTCACAAAACCCTCAGTGTGCTACCAGACCAAAACGACATGCTCTCTGATTCAAGTAGCACACAATTTACAGTGGTCATCAGCAACTTGACATTTACTATTTGCAAGTAATTACTCTCTGTTAGTTTCCTCTGTTTTACAAGGCATTCCCCATGCATGCTGCTGGACATGTAGAATAAATGTACAGCTTTACTAAATGCTTCGTTTTTACACTAATGAAATGGGTTGATGGGTTTCCATTTATGAGCTATGTTTGTTCTCAGTGAGCTTATTTTTTGTAGCTAAGCAAATAGGCATGACTACTGGCTTCCATTCCCATTGGCCTGGTGCCCACTTACTATCTTTCCCTAATTCAGTCCCAAAACTCAGTCCCTTCCACTCACTTGACTTTCTCCAGTTCTTTGTTAGCTACTGAATATCAAAGTGAACTGTCACTTACTATATATTTGTATAGTTCCTAACACAATGCAATATAAATAAATAATCATAATTGTTACACCCAATTGCTTACCAGATGAGCGTTTACAGACAGAGTAGTAGCTTTCATCACAGGATGCTGTCTTCCAGGCTCCTTCAGAGTCCAGATACACACAGCCTATTTTCTGTTTCGGCTCCCCTTTGGCCCACTTAGTATACTTCAACCTCCAGTTATCAATCCATTCATAATGTCCATCAGTCTAAAAGCAAAATAAATTATTAGAAACAATGAATCAGACATCGATAATTGCTTCACTGTCAGTTTTGCGAGAGGGATTCTTTCACTGTCCTAACCTCTGTCATCGTTGGCATGACATGAAACAGAAGAATACCAGGACTCAGACCTTTGCCAGTGGATAGATATTTACAGTCTGCTCATCTGCCTTCGCCAGACGTTGTCACTCAAAAGTATAGAACAAAGGTAGATGGATCCAAGCTTTGATTCATGCTGTGGCAAATGAAGTTCACAAATTTATTCACCCTCACACTTTCCTCCAGTTGGCTAGTGCCCAAGTTTTTTTGGTTTTTTTTAAGAAGTTGTACATAGCACATTTGTTCACTTTTGTGATTCCTTAATTTGTCCAGTCAGTGGGTGCATATGGCAAAAGTAGGGACAGTGCAAACTGTTTGCAATAGCTGTTCCTTTTAATCTTTAAAGATCCCAGATATCAGAATGAGAAGCACAATGTAAATAAATGACATTGGATAACCCTCCAGTTATTTAGCTTATCAACAGCATAGATGTCCTGAGATTAACAACAACGTTAATTTAAAAGAAATTCAGGTGTTATTTAAAGAAATACTTTTGGACAAAAATAAATAATTTTCATCGCACATCTTAGAAAGTCTGTATATTTTTCCAAGGGAATCATGACAGTGCATCTATATGAAGAAATGTAGGTATGTAGATGACCTGAAGTACAATTTTGCCTGGAAATACATAGAGCATAATGCCACAAAGACTAAGACCAGGAAATGTGTGATCTAACCTGAATATTGATTAATGATTAAAGGTTAAGCACATTCCCCGCCTTTAAACAATGATGCTATACACAAGTAATTAGGGCCAATATGTAATCTAATGAGATCAAAATTGAATTGATATAAGGAATCTGAGTGTTGTATTATCACAACGAGTAGCCAGATGTTCTTACCATATTGCTATTCAGACCAATCCATACGGGCTCCCCATATTTTAACATTCTTAGCCACAGGAATGATTGGGTGTAGGGATCTAAGATGCTGGCAAGATCAGCGGAGTCACGTATGCACTTTCTCCTTGCATTTTCCCATTTCATTTTAGAAGGGACGAATGAATAACTACTGTTACCATAACGGATAAAGCTTGATGGGACTGCGGTTGATGAATGGTACAACTTAGTGTCTACAGGTGAGAAGAAAAAATGAACATAAAGTTTTTTTTTATTCAAGTGGTTAGGGCCAGATTATGGCCTGCTCTGAATTTGACTGCAAAGGTCTGGACAACAGGAGACCACTCTATCACCTGACTTGTCACTTCTGCTTCTGGTTAAAAGCTCTGCAAACCCACTAAAGACAGTTGTAAAATGAGGACAGTTTGCATTGTCATTGGCAGTAGCTAACAATGTTGATGATGGCACAATGGCTAGAATAGTATCCAAATTATGCTCTCACAACTGTGCTAGTTCTGCAGAACTAAAGAGAAGGAATAAAAGGCTAAGGAAACTATAACCCTGAATACATCCACGGAGTAAGGGCTTGTCCACAAAGAAGTTGAATGAGTTTAATTTACATTGGGTTAGGTTTGGTCTACGCACAAAATTCAACCAATTTTTAGTTTAATAAAAAGACGTGATTTTAAACTGATTTAGCTAATCTGGTGCAGCCTTGCATGAAAACACTTTTAAATCAATTTACATCATCTTATATTGGTTTAATTTGTGTTGATACATTTATAGATGGGTATAGGCAGTGATCATATAAAGGGGTCTGCACTTGTTTAACTAAATTAGTTTTTTGAACAGACCAGAGTTGAACCAGTGCAACTTCTCTGTGAGGACAAGCCCTTAAAAACTGGTTTACTGCACAGACCAAGATTTTGATGGTCATATTTTTAAACAATACATTTTCTAACGATAGCCACAGAAGTGAAGGATAGCAGTGACATAACGGCAAGTGGAAATTCAGCATTTAATCCTCAAGCAAATAAAAAAATCTTGCATAAGATTCTATTGTGTTTTGACTGAAAAGACTCATGTTAAAAACATACCTTTGCTAATTTGGCATACATAGCCTTTGCTGTTGTCACAGCTTTCATCAACCCATTTCCCTGCCTCCTTAACAGGACGATTTCTCATAAAGATGCAGTCAGCCTAAGGGAAAAAAGGATACACAAATCAGTTAAACAATAAATAAATGAGAAGCAAGTGAGAAAACCTCCTTCCCCTTTTACATCTATAGACATGGGTATCATTAAATTTTATTCCTGCATCATTTTAAGAATTAGTAATGCTGGCATTATGGTGGTCACTTCTATGTGCTTTTGCTCCTCTTGCTTCTCTTATTTCTTAACTTTCCTGTGGTATTGTCCTACTACTCCGTCTTGTGCAACAATTGGTGGGGGAGGGGCTGTGAGAAGGGGAATGCACAGAAATTCTATTCTCTTCCCACCCCAATATGGAGGGCAGGAAATACACAGGAAAATTCAGTGGGTGGTCTTGGGTGAAGTTGGTCATGGAAGGAAAAATTCCTCTGCATGGGTATCACAGTCTGTTCCAAAGAAATCTTGGATAGTCAAGGATTTTTTCTCCCTCTTTCAAATTCATAGTTACAGCTATGCAAAATATTGACTGAAAAACTAGAAATACTCAGGCCCAAATTTTCAAGAATATGGGATGCCTGACTTGAGATGGCATTTCCATTTCTCTGACCAACTTCCAAATACAAAGTGCTTCTGTAAGCCTATAGCAAATACTGTATTTCTTAGAAAATGTTTTACATCTACAAACATTTTTTGAAAAGTTGAGCATAGCGTTTTCTGCACTCTAGTTGTGTCAGGGAAACATTCACATTCTGGTGCTTACTCCAGGCAAAAAGAATCTTCTGAGATTCCCCCAACATGTAGTTTTGTATGTGAAGTCCCATGAAATTATTTCTCATTGAGGACTAATGAATAAAAAAAATCTGCAGCTTACAGATCTTGCCACTCTTAGGACAGGATTTTATAAAACACTACACTTTTCAGAAAAAGAAAAATATTTTTCCTCCATAGCGACATATTTTAATAATGCCTTGTCAGATAAATTTCATACTTTCCCCCAACATTTCTCCCTCTGTTCAGGATAACACATGAGAAATTTCCGATAGCAAGGTGCTATTTTCAGAAAATTGGAGGGGGCCATAAGGCATCAAAATCAAGCTTATAATGGAAATGGCATTACAACTTTAGAGCCTGATCCTGCCCCCTCTGCAGTCCATAGCAGGATCAACACCTGATCCATGGAGTCACTTACCGTAACTCCACTGCACTGTACTAAATAATCTTGCATTAGCAGAGAGATGTACTTGATAATGTAATATGTCTTTTTCTAGGATGCTGAGAAAATAAATGAAGTGATTTTTTTTTATTTTTTTTTGAAAAGTCAAATGGTTATTTACAGAAGCTGGTGTGATACATGCCTCTCCCCCCAGCAGCACCATTTCCACCCATCTGGGGTTATTTGCAGAAGATGGTGTAATACATGAACAGGGGTGCCAGAGAGGCGTGCCCAAGTTAAAGCTGCTCTTTTTTACTGAAACTTAGTTCAAACAGGGGTAAATCCTCATTGCAACATAGCAGCCCCCACTGGGGCAGAAGGTGCAATTTGGGACAAGTGTTTGCCTTGGGGTTTTTTTAATATATAAAGCAAGAGTATATTCCAGGCCCTTTATTAAACTAGTTCAGCAGCTCTCTGCAGCTGGCAAGCCTTCACAACACACCCTAATTGTGCAGCTCTTATTAGATGTCCTGTAATCTATTGCTCATACTTCATTTGTTACTCCTTTATTCGGATTCATACTGTATAACTGTAAAAATGTGTTTTTTTAAACTGAGCCGTTTTCAGTATTCAGTGTAAAATCTTCTGAAAAGCACCATGAACTATAGTGCTAGGCTTCTGCAAAATATATTTGACCAAAGTTTTAAATGCATTTTGCACTAGTATCACAGCTCTAGCACCAGCAAATGTCTTCACTAAGAAATAAACTGAGCAGTAACTATGTTACATTTATTTAACAGTGATTTGTAACTGATGTTCACCTGGTTATCATACGAATAAAATTCCATTTGTCCAGATGGGAAACCTTTGCCCCAATTTGTAAAGTAGACTCCACTTCCATCTGTCCAAAGGTACTTGAGTTCATGGTTTATATCATTCAATCCAATCCAAGTATCAACCACAGAATCTTTTAAATTAAAGGTGAGGAAGGCTGAAAGATAGAAAAAAAAAAACATTTTACAAGAAGGGTAGCAGAACACAGTTTTTTCTCGTTAGTGAAATTGCTGATGTGTGCAGAACTGGGCCAGTCATGGTCCCAAATATTGTTGTAGTATTGAGTTTTGTAAACCTTCTAATCTGATAGTTTGGAAACTTAGATGAATGTCTGGTGGGAAAAGTGAAAGAAATGGATATTATTCCAAATTTAAGTTAAAAGAAACAGAAAAACAACTAAAAAGAGAACAAGATGGGAAGATTTTTATTTTGGACAAAATTGGAAAGGCGTATTGGGGAGGGTCAGTTGCTATTTTGGTGAGCAGGGAATCTGACATACAATTTTTGTATTTGTTCAAGATACCACAGATGTATGTCTGACTCTCCAAGTACAATACTAGTCCCAACAGCAGTTTAGGAAACGAGTCCCTCTGAAGTTCCTAGATCTTACTTCATCAAGTGCCCTATCGCCTATGACAAAGACCTTCAACTCTGCTCTGAAGCAAATGGAAAGTTTATGAAGAACAACTGTGATGTATGTGCATCAGTCTTTCTTGCTAAGGTTTATTTTGGGATGCCAGAGCTGGCACTGGAGCTGGAGATCACATCTCTGGCAATAATAAAAAATTGCTTTAGGATCAACAGGTATCTTGTGTTTGAAAGATACCTTGTCCTGACTGCCCTTACTCCTCTGGGGAGACCACTGGGACCTATTCACATTACAACTTCATCCATGTTTTTATATCTGATACTCCCACCTAAGCTGATTACAATATGTATGAGTTACATGTAAATGCTCCTTTGCGGACAACACAACTATGTGCCAACCATGCTTGTGCATCTGCACCTGCCACTCTGTCTACCCACATTTGTATTTCTGCTTCCAGGAAAAATCTGGATAGGTATCCCCAAAATCTGGGTAGGTATCCCCAAAATCTGGGTAGGTATCCCAAACTGCCTCAGCAAGTTGTGAGTCAAGATAGAAGTGTTAGTAAATCTAGTTTATAATATGTTGAAGTTTTGTTAAATGTAGTTATTTGTTAAGATTAGGTAGACACATTTTAATGTATTCTGTATGTTTTGCTGCTTGATATGATTGGATTCCATTTTACGGTAAACTTCATTTTAGTGTTCTTTTGAATTCTTTTTCAAGTTTATATTAATTAGCTTGTTTCTGAGGCGTGAATGAGGTATGTGTGTGATAAAGGAGTGGAGACGCGTCAGCCCTAAATCTCCATAGCAATAAAAAGGGAGTGAAGATACCGTTTTAACAACTTTAACAACCCTGTTGGCCAAAGAATGCAGATAGAGATAACCCCAAAGTACAGAAGGATCCATCCCAAGGACAGGAACAAGACGGAGTGTGAGAGATAATGGATAATGCTTGCAACACAATGGGTGATTAATAACCACACAGGATGCGAAAGCAGCATAACACAGCAGGATCCACAAACTTACATGGGAACTGACCACTATAAAGATGGGGTGCGAAGATGGGGACTCCGGGTATATTCTGCAAACATCCAGGAGCATTGGTTTGCAGCTGACAGAGGCCCAGATCCCTCTGGTGTTCAGTCTACCTGTCCAATAGTCTGACATGAGCAACGCATAGGCTGGTAACTATGCTCCACCTTCAGAACTGTGTGTGTGTGTGTGTGTGTGTGTGTGTGTGTGTGTGTGTGTGTGTGTGTGTGTGTGTGTGTGAGAGAGAGAGAGAGAGAGAGAGAGAGAGAGAGAGAATGTAGCACCTTTCTGAAGTTTCTGTATTCACAATAAATGCAGCGTATTGCCTTATCCCCTGAATAAGATCCTGCTAGTTGTTTCTTTTATAAGTATAAGAAAGTGACAGAGTGCATAGGGGACAGGCACAAAGAGCAGCAAGGCATTTTGAGACATCCTACTACAAAGAGCTGAAAAGGAAGAGGATCAACCAAACGGGTTACACAGATAAATGGCTGTCATCAACTCAGCAAAGTAATAGTGTTCTGGTTCCTGGAAGACAACCATGAGCCAACATCCTCCCCTGGCTAGGCTGAAATGTGGCTGGCTGCCAAAGTTATAAATACAGCATTAATCATATTTAGTGTGGACATAAATCAAATTTAGGGCCAACCATATCGCTAACTTATCATAGACTTAAATTTGTAGTGTACACAGGTCTCAGTTATATTCTTTTGTCTGGTCAGTAAGGCTACATTTACACTGACGGTGGCAAAATTGCCACCGCCAGATCGATCTTTCAGGATCAATTGAGCAGTCAGTGAGACCCGCTCAATCAATCGATCAGGAAGTCGACTGAGTAAGTCCACCCCCTCAAGTAGCATAGCGCTGAGTCAGCGTTCCCGTCGGCTCAGCGCAGTGAGAACAGCGCGCAGAAGGGAAGCTGAGCAGTCGACATCAGTTATGCAAACTACTCTGCGTAGTTTGCGTAACTCCCATCGGCTGCCGTTGAATTGTGTGGTCAGTGTGAACCACCTAACTGGTGATTGTCACAAAGCTAACCTTAACTAATTTAAGCCATAAACTTAATCTTATCATTGAATTTATACCCATTTTTGTTTCTCTTTTCTCCCAGCTGATTGTCCTCCAAGGTTTTCTTAATATGACTGTCATCTGTGCCTCATCCTGCCAGGAATAAAACCTGTAGATTTGTTTGCCAAACATTAATACTGTTGTCCTGCTGGGAAGTGCAACAGGAATTCAACCCTTTCTTGCATACTTCTATTGCCAGTAAAAATATTGGTTTGTCCAACAGTTCTACTATTCATATGTTTCTTACCTAGAATTCAAGCCCTGTGCATGAGCAATCTGTCAGGAATCGGTACAATATGGCCACAACAGGAACGTTTACCATGGAGGGAACTAAATCACATTTTAATAAGTTGTATTTGATCTCTAATTTTTTCACACTGGGAATGTGATTTTTTCCACCATAGAAAATCATATGTTTGCATAAAAGTAATAGAATTACTCTGATTTTACAGTAATATAACAGTGATCAGAATATAACCCCATCTACTTCTCTCGCTATGGCTCTGTTTGCCTATTGGTGCTCTTTTGACTTCATATCTATTGGTTTGGTGCAGTATCTGTTTTTCATACTCATTGTTCCTGTCTTTGTTGTTGTTCTTTATTATTTGTATTATTGTAGTGCCTAGGAGCTGCAGTCATGGACCAGGACCCCTCCATACTAGGTGCTGGACAAACATTGAACAAAAAGATAGTCCTTCTCCCCAAAAGTGTGCAATCTAAGTATAAGACAAGAAGCAACAGATGTTACAGGAAGAAGGGGGAGGGTTTTTTGTTGTTTTTTGGAGGAGCTACTTAGGAGGGAATCAACTAAGTGGAAAAGGAAGGAAGAGGGTGACGGGGGACGGGGCAGGTGTGGAGTGAACTATGAGGAGGAAGAGGGATAGTTGGAGCAACTAGTCTATCAGCACAAGGCAGAGAAAGTCACAGAACATTCTGCAGTTTTGACTGGATTGTACAGAGGTCCCTGCTTTGGCTGCTTCCATTCTCTGGCTGGATGCTTTCTGCAGTTTTGCTCCAGGGCCACATAGCAGGGGAGGGAGGGAGGGACGGACCATCTGGATCCTACTGCCTCTGGCATGGCATTTCTCACATTTTCTTTTTTTTTTTTAATTCATTTACAACTCTTTCCCTTTCTCTGACTATCTTGCTTTACTTTCTTTCTGCCTTCAGCATGTGCTGCATGTAACCAAAAGAAATGCATATTAGCGTTATTTCCAGTGGAGCATACGGGGAGCTGAAGCAATTTGAGATGGACATGTCCACAAGTCCTGATCTCATCAGCAGCAGGAGAGTTCACATCAGTTTTGAGTCACTTCAGCTGTAATGGTGCTTTGCCAACAGAAGCTTCAGATTGTCCCAATATTATTTTTCTGACACAATGGACAATAACAGTACAGTCATTATGAAGCAAAACAGTCAGAGGATGTGGTGGGTGTCTTGGAGGAAAATTCTTGACTGATTAAATTAAATTTACAGGTCACCTTCTTTAAAATTTGTCAGATAATTCCAATAATTAAGTGTGACAAATCTCAAACACATAGTAATCAAATCATAATAAAAATCAATATGAATAAACAGTAGTGTACAAATATCTCCACAGCCACTACAAGAAGAGCTCAAAAAGTATAATTTAAATTATTTAGGGCTCGTCTTTCAATACCAGTAAGCAGCTGT
The DNA here is from genome assembly GCF_026122565.2 of Emydura macquarii macquarii. NCBI lineage: Eukaryota > Metazoa > Chordata > Testudines > Chelidae > Emydura > Emydura macquarii. The sequence continues at coordinate 37,837,793 of NW_027132559.1, read as the reverse complement.
CTTATCATATCAACAATTAAGCTTACTAGCATGTTGTGTTAAGAATTTTATCTTCCCAGAGTGACATTACAAGAATGCTTATCAAATGCACAGTAATATCAAACTGGGAATCAGAAAATAACTTATTTGGATCTAATTAGATTGAGATTTGGTATCTCTACTAAATCATCCTCTCCTCTCAGGTGCCCACAAGAGTTAACGCAGAAAAAAAATCGTCTCATGACCTTTAAAGGGAAAAAAAATGGAACACCTTCTCATTTGGTATTTTAAATGAAGCAACTTTTACCACCATTCTCCCAATTGGCTAGAATGGTACCTTGGTCTTTATGTTACTTTATATTACTACTAAAAAGCATATAGTGTCACCAATATCTACAGCATATGCTTACATACAGACATTTTTCTCATGTAACTGAAAGTTTTATTATTTCTATATGTAATCAGTGATGGTCAAAACATAATACAATATATTACTGCTGCTGAAAGTTTACATTTTAAACTTGCATTTATCATTCATTTCATGAATTAGACGCTATTGTAGTACAGTACCTTGCACTTTTTCATTAGGTATGGTAGCTAGATTTCCTCCTAAATTCAAACAAGCTGTTCGTGCAGCATGCCATGTCAGTCGCTCATCTTCCTTAGAGCCAAACATTTTGTAACACTGAAATAAGAACAAAATGATGTCAATATTTTACTTGCTGCAAGACTCCCTGCAGATGGGAAGCCATTCTTTTGGCATGAATATGATTCCCATGTACCTTCCTGCAATAAAGTAGGAAGGTGAAAGCTTTGCATCGCCATAGGAACATTAAACTGTGTTCTACTAGAAGTTTGTGGAAAAGCCCCATTTAAACTGGGACTTTCAAGGTGGTTGCATTTGATTATTAAGTGTAAAGTAAAACCACAGCTATCAAAAAAGTGTGTTCTTAAAGAAAATATATTTACCAGATTTTATCTGAAATCATCTTAAAACAACAAGCAGAAGCTGACTGCTTTTCGTCTTTGGTGAGCTACAGGATGATTGAAACCAGCATCTGTGTGTCTTTGGCTGTACAAAGCTTAGGCTGAATCATAAAGCAAAGCAGCAATTTTTGTGATACAATGCAATGAAATACATTTTTAAAGAAAAGTCTGGGAGTCTCTGAGGCTGAAATTCACACAGAAAGTGCTGGTGGTACATTGTGAAACAAAAAAAACTTACCTGTGTTGAACCTGAAAAATTCTTTTTTCAAGTAATAAGGTCAACAGATTTGTTACAATATGTCAGGGGTGGCCAAACCGTGGCTCAGGAGGCACATGTGGCTCTTTTACAGTTCAAGTGCAGCGCGCGGAGCTTCTCATGCGCTTCCCCTCACCCCCAGTCTTCACCTATCAGACCGGGGTGGGGAGCTCAGAGCTTCTGCCTTGCGGCAGGGTGATGGGGCTAGAGGCTTCTGCCCAGCGGGGAGGGGAATCTCAGGGGGTCAGTAAATTTGGCCACCTCTGCAATATGTACTTCAGCCTGCTTGGGGACAGCATTAGGCCTGTCAGTCGCCGGAAGCAGAATAACAGTCTGTTTCTTGAAGTTTCCTCCAGCTGTTACAACTTCCACAGCCAAGATAATTCTATTCTACTTGTGTAAGCTACTGATTGTGTGAACTATACTTTGAAGAAAAAGCACAATTTCTCCTATTGTGGAACATGGAGGTAATTTTCCCTAAAGAAGGAAACCTGAATCTTTGTATGTCAGTTTCCAACTCTGTCTCCAGGGTGGGCTGGATCTGTGAATCTCATTACTTAACGGATGGACATTTTCAAGTAAACATACATAAGTTCTCCTGTTCTTCGTCCACAGATCTGTTACAAGGGGATTTTCACACCGGTGTGCTTCCAGCATGGGAAGCAGGATCATTCTTGAAATCTGGACATTCAAAATAAGATAGCATATATATATACACTCTATCTTCCTCTGTGCACTGAGATAGGGAGAAGACTTGGGCCAAACTGTCATGCTGGCTAAAGATTAGATGACCAACATGTAGAATTGGGTGAATTTACATACTGATGCCCATAAGGCTGCCTAGGTGATCTCAATACTGGGCACATGGTTCTCTGCTCTGAATTGTCAGGACTCCTACAGATTCAACTTTGAAATCTGTCTTCAATTCACTTTGGAAAGGAATGCTATGCGAGTAGTGAAGGCTACTTGTGAAAATTAAAAGTATGATTCTGGGTCTCATCAGCAAAACCTCCCAACTTCATATACTCATCTGATTAGAGATAGTAATGATCGGGTAGTTTAGTTAATGGATAGGAAGTATATTGACAGCCACCACACGGGTTTGAATGCAGCAGTGCATTAAGGACCAGAATAGGAGATTCTTCCTATCAGGCTTATGAAATCTTTATTAGAGAGATTTGACTTTGCAGTTAGGAGGATACAACTGTAGCAACGCCACTAATGCAGTGGTCCCCAAGCCTTTTAAGTTGTGCCCTCCTTTACCCCTAATGTAATCTGCCCACACCACCCAGGAGCCACATTTGGAAGCACAACCACAGTCGGAGCTGGAGCTCCAGCTGGGGCCACAGCCTGGAACAGAGCCGTGGCCAGGAGTGGAACCACAGCCGCAGTAGGGAGCCGGGGGCCAAGGCCGGGGTTGCAGCTTGCGGCCAGGAGTGGAGCCAGGCAATGGCTGGGAGTTGGGCTGGGGCTGGAATTAAAGCAGGACTGGGTGACACTTCCTCCCCGCCCCATGGGGGCTGACCTGGGCCCTGCTGTGCCCCCCCGAACATTCCTCCGTGCCCCTTCCCAGGGGATCTGCCCAAAAGTTAGGAGACCACTGCCCTAATGACTTTGGTTTCACAAGCTCCTGATGCTGCTAATGCTGGTGGTATTCATTTATGATCCTGAACACTGAGGGCCAGCTCCTATTCTCAGATACAGCAGTGTAAATCCAAAGCAATGCCAATGACACTGGATTTACACCTCTGTGATTGAGTTCAGAATCTCATCCTGAAATTCCAGTTCTCTCTCTGCTGAATGTCCTAACATTGACACAGAAATTGAGTTAGCACAACATATGTAAAGAAGTACTGACTCAATGTGGAGAGGTAATATATATCTCCACCTTATCAGCATCTCTGGACGAGCAAAAAACAACCACAGTGTATTAAAAATCAGACAGAACACCTGCATTCATAGTCTCTTGCAGAATGAACTAAGACCTTGGAGGAATGGGAGGAGAAATTCTGAAGAGAAGTTATTTGTTGAACAAAATGGTCTATTGAGCTGAACAGTTTCTCTAATACACTCTGAGAGGGCTTCTTTGTACTCTCTGCTCAGGACTGGTGCTGGCACTTTCAATTATTTAATAAATCTCCAAAATAAGCATCGATCAGAAAAAAGTGTAAATGTAACTAAAGATACACATTAAGATCTACCAGGATCATTCCTGTGTGAAAGGCACGTAAGACTTACAGCAATTCATATTGCTTATATCACATGACTTATTTCCTAGAGGATTTAAATATAGTTTTACAATTACCAGAATAGCTCAACCAGCCAATAACTGAAAAAAAATCAGGGCCTGGTTTTCCTAAAGTGGTGCATATTTTTGTAAAGAAAGTTGTTTGCATGAAATTTCATGACAAATGAACATGCCAAGTGTGCCTTTATCCCCTTTGCATGCAAAAAATGTATTCAGATCGCACACCTCACTTTGGGAAAATCTGGACCTCTTTCTCCAATACCGTATCATTATAATAAATATAAAAATGCATAATTCCTCTGTCTAAAAATCAACACACTGTAAATAGGTTACTGTACCTTATTTTGAAACAAAAGCCAAGTTTCTGGACATCCTCCCGGGGGGGAAGGTGTTGTAGGAAAAACAGTTGCGTTAATGGAGCTGTTGTGCCTTTCACATATATAAGGATGTGGATAACCACAGTTTATATCATTCCAAAATCCTGAACATGAGATAAATAAGTAACTGAGTGAGACTCACATTTGTCATGAATACTCATCCCATCCCATGAGAGACGAGGTGGGTGAGGTAATATCTTTCATTGGACGAACTTCTGTTGGTGAGAGAGACAAGCTTTTGAGCTACACAGAGCTCTTCTTCAGGTGTGGGAGAGGTACTCTGAACATTACAGCTAAATGCAAGATAGATCAGATTGTTTATCATAAGTAGTTAGCACATATTCTAAGGGTCCATTCAAGGTAGAGAAGTTGGTCCAGTAAAAGATATTCCCTCACCCGCCTTTTCTCTTTAACATCCTGGGAACTGACACAGCTACAGCTACAATGCATACATCCCATACCATGTCTGTTGCCTGAAAAATAATTTCACTATACTTACATTAGTTACAGTCACTTGAAGGATATTAACGTTAAGGGTCTTATTCTCCACTGCCTCACAGTTTGTGTAGTATTTTACATGTGTGCCAAGTTAGTGTACACTGCCATCATTGTGATCTGGTGGCATTTTACATCCATTTTGCACACGTGTAAGTGATTTTACAAGACTGGGGAAGCTTTTGGGAAAGGAGGAGCCTATACAGAAAGGATGGGCTCCAGCTAAACCAAAACAGAACCAGATTGCTGGCTTGTAAAATTAAAATGGTCATAGAGGAGTTTTTAACTAAGGGCTGGGGGAAAGTCAACAGGTGCGGAGGAGCACATAGTTTGGACAATCCTTGGGGTGGATTTATATTTCCTAGTAAAGAGGCTAAGATAGAAATTGATAAAATATGTAGGAACTGCAGAAAAAAAGTCAAATGAAAAAGTCCCATTCAATTACATCACATGAAGGCAGACGATTAAATACTGACAAAGTTAATAAGTGCTTGTCTACAAATGCTAGAAGTCTAAACATTCAGATGAGTGAACTTGAGTGCCTCGTATTAAATGAGGACTTTGATACAATATACATCACAGAAACTTGGTGGAATGAGGATAATCAATGGGACTTGGTAATAGCAGGGTACAACACATATAGTAATGACAGAATAGGTTGCTGGTGGGAGAGTGGCAATATATGTGAAAGAAAATATAGGGTCAAATATAGTAATCTTAAATGAATCAAACTGTACTATAGAACCTCTATAAATAGAAATCCCATGCTTCAATAAGTGTATAGCCATAAGAATATACTACTAGCCACCTGACCAATACAGTGATGGTGATTGTGAAGTGTTCAGGGAGATTAGAGAGGCTACAAAGAAAGAAAGAAAGAAAGAAAGAAAGAACCCGATAATAATGGGGAATTCTTGGAGAAGCTAGTCCTGGAACCCACAAGGGGAGAAGCAATTCTTGATTTATTCCTAAGGGATCACAAGATCTGATCCAAGAGGTGCATATAGCTAGACCACTCGGTAATAGTGGCTATAATGTAATTTAATTTAACATTTTTATAGGGTAGAAAATACCAAAGAAACCCACCGTAGTAGCATTTAACTTTCAAAAAGGGGAATTACACAAACATGAGAACACTAGCTAAATGGAAATTAATAGAACAGTCAAGGGTGAAATGCCTGCAAGATGCATGAAAACTATTTAAAAACACCATAATAGAGGGTCTAAATAAATGTATACCCCAAATAAAAAAACAAAACTGTAAGAGAACCAGAAAAAAAAATGCCACTGTGGCTAAACAACAGATAAGAGATGGAGAGAGGCAAAAAGGCATCCTTTAAAAATTGGAAGTCAAATCCTACTGAGGAAAATAGAAAGGACAAACTCTGGCAAGTCAGGTGTAAAAGTATAATTAGGCAGGTCAAAAAAGAATCTGAAGAGCAACTAGCAAAAGACAGAAAAACTACCAGCAAAATTTTTTTTAAGTTGATCAGAATCCTGCCAAACAGTCAGAATGATAAATGATTAAGGTGCTAATGGAGCACTCAAGGAAGACAAAGCCGTTGCAGAGAATTCTTTGCATCGGTCTTCAGGATGTGAATCAGATTCCCACACATTCTTTTTAGGTGACAAATCCAAGGAACTGTCCCACTTTGAGGTGTCCATTGAGGAAGTATTGGAAAACACTGATAAGTAATAAGTCACCAGGACCATATGATATTCATCCAAGAGTTCTGATAGGTATGTAACCTGTGTCCAGATATCTGGAGGATAGCTAATGTAATGGCAATTTTTTAAAACATGCTCCAGAGGCGATTCTGGCAATTACAGGTTGATAAGCCTAACTTCAGTACCAGGCAAATTGGTTAAAACTATAGTAAAGAAAAGAATTATCAGACACATAGATGAACACAATATGTTGAGGAAAAGTCAACACCGTTTTTGTAAAGAGAAAATCATGCCATACCAATCTATTAGAATTCTCTTAAGGTGTCAAAGCACGTGGACAAGGGTGATCCACTTCATATAGTGTACTTGGACTTTCAGAAAGCCTTTGAAAAGACCCCACACCAAAGGTTCCTAAGCAAAGTAAGCAGTCATGGGATAAGAGGGAATCCATGGGATCCTCTCATGGATCAGTAACTGGTTAAAAGATGGGAAACAAAAGGAAGGAATAAATTATCAGTTTTCACAATGGGAAGAGACAAATAGTGAACTTCCCCAAGCATTGCGCTGTTCAACATATTCATAAATGATCTGGAAAAGGGGGTGAGCAGTGAGGTGGCAAACTTTGCAGGTGACACAAAATTATTTGAGATAATTAAGTCCAAAGCAGATTGCGAAGAGCTACAAAGGGATCTCACCAAACTGGGTGATTGGGCAACAAAATGGCAGATGAAATTCAATGTTGATAAGTGCAAAATAATGCACATTGGAAAAAATAATCCCAACTATACATACAAAAATTATGGGGTCTAAAATAGCTGTTACCACTAAAGAAAGAGATCTTGGAGTTATTATGAATAGTTCTCTGAAAACATCTACTCAGTGTGCAGCGGCAGTCACAAAAGCTAACAATGTTAGGAACCATTAGGAAAGGGTTGGATAGATAGATGATAAGACAGAAAATATCATAATATTACTACATAAATTCATGGGTACACCTTGAATACTGTGTGCAGGTCTGGTTGTCACATCTCAAAAAAGATATATTAGAATTGGAAAAGGTACAGAGAAGGGCAACAAAAATTATTAGGGATATGGAACACCTTCCATACGAGGAGAGATTAAAAAGACTTGGATTGTTCATCTCAGATAAGCGATGACAAAGGAGGGATATGATAGAGGTCTATAAAACCATGAATGGTGTGGAGAAAGTGAATAAGGAAGTGTTATTTACCCCTTCACATAACATAAGAACCCAGGGTCACCCAATGAAATTAACAGGCAGCAGTTTTAAAAAAAAAAAAAAAACATAAGAAAGTACTACTTTACACAATGCACAGTCAGGAGATGTTGTGAAAGCCAAAGGTATAACTGAATTAAAAAATAATTAAATAAGTTTATAGAGGATAGGTCTATCAATGACTATTAGCCAAGTTGGTCAGGGATGCAGTCCCATGCTTCAGGTGCCCCTAAACCTATGACTGCCAGAAGCTGGGACTGCATGACAGGAGATGGATCATTTGATAATTGCCCTTTTCTGTTCATACCCTCTGAAGCACCTGGCACTAGCCACTATCGGAAAAAAGGATACTGGGCTAAATGGACCACTGGTCTGACCCAACATAGCCATTCTTATATTCTTAAGATGAAAGGCAATGGAGAATCCAGTTTAAATAATTTGTTATTTATGTCATCAACATGAATTTCTCAGTAGCACATTAGCTCAGTTAATAATAATTATTATTATATATTTATATAGCAATCATGCCTAATGGCCGCTGTCAGGACCCATTGTGCTGGATAAAATATAAACATATATAAAAAGATGGTTAATTTTTTTTATAATACTTCTAAAAAGAAAAAGCAAGAAATAAACTACAGAAGCAAGAAATAAACTACAGAAGAAAAAATTGGTGACCTATACAAAAAAAACCAAAAATTAAATCCAGAAATATCATATTACTTACCTAAGTTCTTATATATGACCACACAGTTTTCATCATTGTTTGCGAAGTTGGGTTCATGTGCTGCCCATGCTAAATAACTCACTGGGGTTCCATCCATCCAGCTTAAAATGAGACACAACAGAACATATTTATGCATAAATTAATTTGCTTCCACATTACAAAAATCATTTTTCAAAATGTTGAAGAGATGTATCCACCACTTAGTGCACAGTGCTTTACTTGTCCAACTTCCATTAATATTAAAAGCTGTGTTTATGTTTATGGTAGAACCTCAGAGTTACGAACACCTTGGGAATGGAGGTTGTTCGTAACTTTGAAATGTTCGTAACTCTGAACAAAATGTTAGGGTTGTTCTTTCAAAAGTTTACAGACTGAACATTAACTTAATACAGCTTTGAAACACTACTATGCAGAAGAAAAATGCTGTTTTCCCTTTATTTTTTAGTAGTTTATGTTTAACACAGTACTGTATTGTATTTGCTTTTTCTCTCTCTCTCTCTCTCTCTCTCTGCAGCTTCCTGATTGTGTACTTGTGGTTCCAAATGAGGTGTGTGGTTGACTGGTCAATTTGTAACTCTGATGTTCGTAACTCTGAGGTTCTAATGTACTTTGATTATCCCTGTGTTTATTCTGTTTATATAGATATGCTAATTTTCTTTTGAAATATATGACTGTATTTACCAAGACATTCCAGCTGCTTTGGCACGGGTCTGGCGATGCAAAGCAACCACAAACATAGCTTCGCTGCGTTGCTAGAGCAGCACAAAGCAGCCCAAGTGTGTAACTGAATATGGTCCATATTCTATCTCCTGGCCTATTTGCTTTTGTTTGTTATTCTTGTGTAAACAACTTATTGATTTCAAATTATATAATGAATAATACAGAAAAGAGAGACTATGAAGATGTGATAAGGGGCATACAGTGATTCCTATGAAAAGGTCAATAGTTAACAGTTATAATATAGAATCTGAGATATGTTAATTATTTCCTATTTTAAATACAGGAAAAGACCACAATATTTCAGGCACCACAGTGTGGTAACTTCTGGAAAAAAAGAAATATTTTACATGGTGACCCCTGCAAGAAAGGAAGATATGGTAGTATGCAATTATATACAACTGTGAACTTCATTGAAGAGTAACGAGTGAGAAACAAACCTAATTTTCACAAAGACACAGACCTTGGGTTACAGCTGAGTTTGCACCTGATTTGTGCAGTATTAATACAACTCTGTACCTCCCAATCCCAGGACTCAGGACAATTCTGAAGGTAGGCAAACGGCCACTTATGGAAGCTAAGGATCAGCATGGCACAGCAGAATCCAGACACACCCATTTCCCCCAATAGATGCCTCCCATCCCAGCAGTAGGGACAGGGAATAGCATAGGAGCCATTACACTGGCAGTGTGACACCTGACTCCTCCCCTATGCAGGAAAACGGTCGTCCAGGGCCTGGTAAGCCAGCTATAAGGCCACTTTGTGATGTAGGAGTTTTATCATTGGGCAAAGTCTGAAACAAGAAGTGAGGTCTAACTCTAGGCAAAACATTTAAATATGGAGAACCAAATGTTATAATGCTTGTTAACAAAATGATTGTTAGAAGAGATTCTCTGATAGAGGGCTGCAGAGGGCAGTAAATAATACCAGTATTCAAGAATCAGGTTAACAGTTGTTGTGTTTTGACATTCTCTGTGGATTGCACAGAATAAATAGTCCATCTTAATTGTGTACTTCAAAAATTATGTAATGACAGAGGCTGTCTCTACTCTATAAAAATAATTAGAGACAGGATTTGTTGCTGACCTGCTCCTGGTGTGTTCTTTTTTTCTTAAGAGCGAGACTATTTAAGAGGGAGAAGGGGGGGGACGATGGTCTTTGCCCATTAATAACCTTTGAGGGAAAATACTGGCACACAATTTCAGAGCTGGGGAGTCTGAAGCAGTCTTTAAAATATATTATTTTAAATATGAGTAAGGGGAAAAGAGAAGGAAAATATTAATAGCTTTGTAAAAATCCAATCCAGGCTTTATCTCCAACATGATAACTTTTTCTATTCCTTCTGAGTAAAAGCTATTTTTAAAATAAAATCAATTTTTTCTTTTCAGTTAACTAGATATGGGTCTAAGCTGAAACTGAAATTGGATTGATCCAGTTCCAACGGTAGTCATATTAAAACAAGATTTATACTTGGTAGAACTTCAAAACTCAGGACTCTCAAATTAAATTAATTTGTGATGCACTACTAATCCTAAAACAAATGGCAAAGGACAACTTTTCACAATCCTTCAGAGATACTGAAAAAAAAAGGTGAATGTTCTAATATTCCTAAATAACTAATGGATTTGCAAGGTGTCAATGGAAAAACACTACTGACTTCAGTAGGAACTGGTCTTCTATGAGGGCAGAATTTGGTCCAGTATCAATAGTTAATCATTCTTTTAAATTTTTAAGTGTGGCTTTACTTTGTAAGATTCAGACCACAGGTGTAATTGAGAGCAAAATTCAACTCGATTTTCTCCCCGGCTATAAAAAATGTAAAGTGGCTTTTATAGTGATCAGTCATATAGAAATGTTATAATAAATAACAAATGTAGGATTTTTATAAAAATTTTGAATGAAATATGCTTGTGAATGGAGAACTTTATGCCAGCATTTAGTGCAGAATAAATGTTTACAACCTTAGTAATGGAAACACTGAGGGTGACATCATGGTCTCACTGAAGTCAATGGCAAAACAGTCTCAATGACTTCGACGGGGCCACAATTTCACCCTAGAGCTTTCTGTAAACACAGCTGTGTCCAGTAAAAGACTTGTTTCACTATAGTACGTTACTAGCCTTGATGCTGCTTGTTTACTTACCTAACCTGTTTATCAACACTCACTTCTAAACCAATGAAATATGCTTCTTCTTTGCCATTTTTCAAGATCTATAACAAAAAAATAAAACTTAAACACTTCCTCTTTATGTATCAAAATGTTATGAAGTGAGTGTATCCCCCTGGACAGTGAGTTACAGGTCCCCCTCTGTGCTGATCCACAGAGGGTATAAATTGTTTCATCCACAGCAATCAAGTTTTGATTCGTTAGCTTACTTTGTAGCAGCTCATGCTTTTAGTTCTGGAGATACCCAGTTCAATACCCAATATATTGGCCAAGAGGGTAGCCATCACATGAGTATTTATTTCGGTATCCCTTCAAAATTGTAGAATTTAATACCTATTGTACAGGTTGTATAGTTGGCATCACCTGAGAACTTTCAAGTTACGGACATTCCCTCTCCTGATTTGGATTAAATCTGAGATAGCAAAAGGGGGTGAAGGATCTATTAATCTTTAGCCAGTTGAGCAGAACTGTTATTTAATGAAAATCTGCTTTGTAAGCACATTTCTGATTTTACAAAACAGAGACCAACTCATAGGCAACAGAAGTGTTTACCCAAAAATTCCTAATTGCTCAGGGTAAACAAGCTCTTCCCTGGGGCTCAATCTAAGCCCCAAATTCTCACTTCTCTCAAAATTTTGCAAGTCACGCCATACAATACTGAGAGATATGGGTCAGACCTGTGAACTTCAGGACTGTGCCTTAAAAATTACATTAGTTTGCAATCCCACTTCACTCACACACACACACACACACACACACACACACACACACACACACACACACACACACACACACACACACACACACACACACACACACACACACACACACACACACACACACACGCGACACTGAAACCAGCAAAACCATGAGCCTATGATTTTATTTGGAGCATTGCATTTAAGGTCTCCAGCTCTGCAGGATCCAGGCCTTAGAATATTTGGAAATTGTCAAGCGACCTGGGAGCTTGGGCCAGATCCTGCACATCTTATCAGTGAAAACTTCCATTTTATTCAGTTCTTTTGAGACTGACAAGTGGAGCAGTTGCTAAGCTTCACACCTATTATTTTGCGAAGTTATTTGGTTCTTGCTAAAAAGCTAATTTATAGCCATATGTTGATTCAAATTAAAGTTTAAGATCCACTGGCAATTGCTAACACAGCTCAGTGACTGTCCGTCTTGACTAGTTTGCCAACCAAAGGCCTAATTCACCACTGCTTTGTTGCAGTTTTATGGCAATGTAACTTCATTGATTTCATGGGCATAAAACTAGAGAAACAGTAGTGAATCAGGCTCTAAGGTGAAAGATTTTGTGTCCATGTTCACTGTACTAGATTACTTATTGATGAAGCAAGACATGTTTTTCTCACATATCTCCAGAGCATCTTTCTTTCACTGTCACCATCGATGACAACAAGATCTCCAAAATTTTTCTTGCAAAACTCCCGGCCTTTTTCCATGGGGACGCTTTCTGTGCTAAAATAGTACTGCTTGTCTTCTTGTATAATCCATCCATCATCCGTGAATTTATATTCTGTAAGGTAAATAATTAGGCTGTATGCATTGTACCTATCATACAAGTTGCTCTCATTATAATTATTAATATACAGGACTAAAAAAAAAAACTCACTGGGAGCAGGAGACTCTGTTGGTTCAGGTTTTACTTTTGCTCCTATAAAATAAAATAAAACAACATGTAATACATCTCATAGCCATGTTCTTCCACTGACATTTAATTTATAGTTAGTGATAGATTTTAGTGCAAAACATACAAGACATTTCTGAAACACAGTTTACAAGACTAAGTAAACTAGAAGTCTTAGATGTAGCCAAAAAAAAAATCCTTCCCCCAATATTCAAGCTTAAATGGTAAATTTTAAAGAAAACATTCCTATCCCAAAGCACTAGATCCCAGTTATTCTTTATATACACAAGACACTGTAAGTTACCTTTAAATATCTGTCAGAATTGAATTATAACTGTTTTGAGATGCATGAGGCACAGCAGATGCACGTTCTGCTCTGATAAAGTTTCTAGGCCTCCTTTTTATATTGATTTTGTCTACACACTAGTATTTGTAGTGTAAGACAAGAGGCAGGCTAGACACAATCTCTCAATAGGAATTACTAGGTTTAACTTTTTTCAGATTAAGTTTTTTCATTAAAAAATGGCCTTTTCCCTCAACTTTTTCTAATACATTTGTTTTTCACAAAATTTTTCATGACTTTTTTTAGAAAATGTTATCAAAAATAATTATGACCAGTTAGACAACATCTTATAAAACTTTCATTTGAAAAATATTGTGCAAATATGCTTTACAATCGATTCATTTCAAATCCTGTAAAATGAAAACCATTTTGAAAAATTTTTGGTGACCTTTTTCAAGTTTTCATTACAGGCATAGTACCAACTGGAAAAAAACCCGAAAACTATCACAATATATTGCAGCAGAGTTTACCACTTTCCTGTTAATTTCTCAGTAGCATAAAAAGCAAACCACAGATACTCTCTGCATTTTGTTAGTTATATCATGGATTTTCCTGGGAGCTTGCACTACAGAACATGACTTTACACCATACTTGATCGCTCTCTGTGTCCAGTTCATCTGTTTTTAGTCATTTTTCCTTGCTGAGAAAATAGAATCTCAAAAATGTTAACCTTCTAGTGAAATTTCACTAATTTCCTATTGAGGTTCTCAGAAATTTCTTTACCCACTAGAAGTGGACCTTTTTGGTCTAACTTTTTGCTCTCGTTCATCTGAAATGTGACCTTCACTTTATGCTATCCCTAAATAAAAGATTGTGATGAGGCAATTGCTGGAGCAATCACTGAAATACTTAAAGTTAGCTATGTATGCTGCAGTTTACTTGATTTGGAACTTGCTGTTTCCTTGATTTGGAGCTTTTGACTTAATGCCACAAGAAAACAGAATTCCTTAATATAGGTGTCCTCACGTCAGCCATCCACAATTTTGAGTGCAACACATTCAGGATGCATTTGTTAAGGTCATCCTAATTCTGGCTATGTGTGCCTGTTACCAAAATTTTAAAGCTACTGATCTGTTTTTCTTCAAACTTCATTTGTTTTGAAGATTTCTGTGAGACCTAAAAATCAAACCCTGTTTGAAGGAAATTGGCTCAGTAGCTGAAATAGAAAAATTCTACTGCATATGCAGAAAAATGCTACTGCTTATGCACAAAATTGGCAACTTGGATTTACTGATTTTCTTCAATTTGGCTTGAACCTCGGATTTCCAAATAGAGATGTGCAAAATAACCACAATTTAAAATATCTATTTATAGTTATCTGAAAAAAAAAAAAAAAAAGTTTGATTAGATTATGTCAGGGAGAACCGATTTTTTGTGTGTTAAAAGCTCAAAAATGATTGAATGGATCTGAGAAAAAAAAAACTTTCCAATAAAGTTAAACCAAACCTCAGAAAACATGAGTCCAAAAGGAATTTGTTGGAGAAAAGCATGAACAAATGAAGAGGGAAAATTTGAATTGAATTTAAAATTCAATCTTAAAGCTATCAGTGGCTGTTAGAATAAAATGAATGAACTTCAAGAATCACACTCTCTTCTTTAGAACATGAAGAAGAGCAAGGAAGACTCACAGACGTAATACCAGAACACCCCTTAGACATTCTATATCTCTAAATTTAATGAAGACAGCTGAATTAATACTCTAACGCTGTTTTTATTTCACTTCTTTCATGTAATATTCTGAAGAGTAATTTTCAAAATTATTTTTTTAAATTAGTCAAAATTTTTATTTCCTGTGTTTTGTTTATTGTTTTTATTTGAAGGAGAAAGTAATCATACCTTTTTTTATTTCACAAATCCAGCCATATAAATAGTCACAGTGTCTGTCATTCCATAACATGCTGGAATCTCCACTGAGTTCTGCACAAAGTTCCATTCCCTGATAATTATTGGGTTCTCCATAACCCCAGTTTGTATATGTTACCTATAGTGGAAATACAATGTTATTACTATTTTCTTCATAGAAAGAAACAGTATCTGCACACTGCAGCATCAAACCAGAGAAACTGAAGTTTGATTTCCACTGTCAATATGGAAGATAAAGGTGTTCAGAAAATGGAATTTCTATTCTGTGGGAAATTCTGACATTTAAAAATTGGTTCTCATTCTGAATTGAGATGAAAAGACAATTTCTAAATTTCTTGCAGAATGAAAATTCCAAAAAAATTGATTCAGAAACGTCAAAACATTTTGTTTTGATAACGTAAAATATTTTGTTTTTATAATGTTGAAATATTATAATATATTAAATAACATATAATAAAATAATATTTAATGTAATATAAAGGTCAAAACAAAAAGAAATTAAACAAAGTTGAAACAAAATCTTTTGCCTATTGAAAAAAAAAAAAAAAAGTCTAAATTATTCTTTTTAGAGAGAGAAAGTGGATGAGGTCATTTCTTTTATTGGCCCAACTTTTGTTGGTGGGAGAGAGAAACTTTAGAGCTTACTCAGAGCTCTTCTTCAGGTTCTTTTCAACGTTTTCCAGCTAAAATTGTATTGAAATTGGCACATTCCCACAAAATATTTAGATTTCAACATCATCTCATTTTCCAAATGAAAACTTTTCTGTTGAAATTCTATTTATTTATTTATTTGTTTACCAGTTCTAGTGGAAAATATACACACACCAAATCCACTATCGTTACTTCAGTTCTACATCTTGGCTTCAACAGATATAAACTGGCATGCAAGTAGTGTACTCAGACCCATGGAGTCCAGGCTCTGCAGGATCAGGTTTTAAATTAGCTTGGGAAAAAGGAAAATTGAAGAGACATGGGCTATTTTCTCCGATGTTTTATTTATTTTAAATTTTACAAAACAAGAAGGTAAGGCTATCCAGGGCTCTAGGCGCTACAGACAATATTTTAAACTATTGTTATATTTTACAACTCCACCAATTTCACCAAGTCTTCATCACCAAAAATGGCCAGGCAAAACATGCTAAAAAATCTTTAAAAATCTCCTTCCTGTAGGCAAGTCAGAGCAATTTTTTTCTGTGACTATAGTCTCTGAGTATATAGACTATCCTTATGGTCATATTAGTCACTTTTATTCTTATTTATTCATTTTTTATTTTAATCACATTTTATAATAAAAAAATTAGTGTGTTATACACAAAATCTGGCTACAGGATAGCTATTTATTGGTTTTATACTAGGCAGAGGTACAGGAATATGATCAGGAATAAATTACCAAAAAAAAAAAAAAAACCAACCCCAAAAAATCAAAACCTGAAGATTACAGAGTCAGAAAAACTCAATCACTCACTGGAGACCCATCGCTCCAAGTAAATCCATCATCAGGATTCAAATAATATAAACCTATCCAAAATTTCTGATTGTAGTATCCATTGTTCCTAAAACACAAAACAGACAGATTAAAGATTAAAGATAAACAAGAGACACATTTTTATATGAAATAAGTTTAAGAAATGCAGATCATATCAAGAAGTTTCATAAATTTTCTGTGAAACTACTCCTAGAATCTGTTGGAAATATATCTGAATATTGAACATCTGTCACTGGATAATTTAAAATGAACTATTTATAGCTGCTAGGATCATTGGTAAATGAGATGACACTGAAATACTAAGTCACATTTCTGTATGGGAGAGGTCCCAAATGCTGAGTTACCATATACTGGCGCTGTGGAAAATTCTGACTGAAACGATGAGTGTGAGGGCTTGTCTACATGACAGTGACACTGGTTTAACATCAGGTGTGATTTTACTGTGACTAAACGGCAGCAAGAGATTGTATAAATGGTACAAAGAGGAGAGCAGAGAGTCAAGAAGAAATGGGCAAGGGGGCTGAGGGATGTGGCCAGTAGATGCACATAGGCACCTAGTGGGATTTTCATAAGTGTCTATATGAGTTAGACTTTCCATAGAAGTAAGGCACCTAACCTGCTTAGGCACTTTTGAAAATCCTATTAGGTGCCAAGCTGCATCTTTAGGCACCTAACTACCTTTACAAACCTGGCCCCATTGTCTGGGATTTACCTAGTCATACTGGCTATGTTAACAACTGGGAGTTTGGGGTGTTTTGACTGGTTGTTTTTTGTTGTTTCTGGTCCTTTTTCTCCCAACTTGGGGAGGGCAGAATCAATAAAGAACTTTAACCTTACTGACTGGAGCGTCAGTGTGATACAAGCTGACCCATCCATTCAGGACTTTGACAATCACATAAGGAATCAGATCAAGACTACAACAAAATCCGCATATCCCAGGTATGGGCTCAGCCCTAGTTCACAGCTCCCCACACTGTTTTTCCTTTAATGAAGATGCGGATGGGATGATGCACCCAAACAACATCTTTCTCCTTAAGCCCAGGAGTACACATCTATAGTTATAGTATACTTGTATTCCCATACACCAGAATATGTGCAGTTTGTATATAAGTATTTATACTGTAAATATTATCATTGGGACTTTATTACTCTTTATTAATTGTAAAGGAATCAAACTACATACAAACTGTCCTGCCCAATAAGGCCAACAAGAAAACAAAAGGGGAAAAAGGGAGTACTTTTTTTTTTGTCAGTTAAAAATGTAGTAATTTTTTTTTATGTAAAATTACTGAAAACCTCAGAGTTGCTTATTGCTGGATACATTATACATAGTGATTGTTAACAAAGGTGACAATAGTAAAACAGTGACTTAATAATGAAAAGTTAAAATGATCCCTAAAATTGCCTCTGGAAGTTGTGCACATAGCTTGCATTTCCACGTGCAATAAAGGTAGAAGGCTGAGTGACTATCCTATCTGCATTCACAAAGTGTTTTAAAGTCAGCTGACATCAATGGTAAGACTCTTTGACTTCAATGGCCTTTGAATCAGGCCCAGAGCTCTAACCTGCACCTACAAAATTTACAGGCATAATTTCTAAAATCCAGTTTAAGGCCTCTTTGAACATTTGGCCAATAATACCTGATGTAGGTGTTTTGAAATACAAGGGGATTGTTTTTTTCAGCTACTGCTGGAAATATCTGTTTTGTGATGTTCATGCTGCTTTTTCTTAAATTACATTTGAACACATTGGTAATGTACTACCTATTTTATGCAGTATAAGTTCCTTTAATAGAGACCATGTTATCGCATTCACATTCACTGCACAAGAGCAAAACTGTTTGAAATTGTTTCAGCTAGCTAATTAGTTAGAGCTAAGGAACAATAAAAATGTTGACAAGTTTTATGTGAACATTTTCCTACTTCTTCATAAATTTTCTTACGTTGAACCAAATTACCTCTGTGGCAATTTTATAAATTCCTAAACAATGTGCAGAGAAAAGTACACCGATACATTAATTCATTAAACTTTTGGAATCCCTAACCAACTTATTATCAATATTATGATTATAAAATATTTTAAATTGGATGATAAATATTGTACCAAAGTATTTCAAGAAGGATCAAAAGGCTTTCTTTTCTCATTTAATGGATAATTAAAGCAAAAAAATAAGCATAATGTAGATATATACTCACGCGATGGATCTCCATAAAATATGTTGTTCTTCTTTACCACCAATGGTGGCCAGATCGCCTCCTATAGCTCTACAAAAATCTTGAGATTCCAACCATGTTTTCTTTTGTTCTGCTCTTGCAAAAGGCTAATGAGAGTATATTTTACAATCAGATATATGCTGTTTGCATCATAGAATCAAAAACATGAGCTATTTTCCCTATGGTACAATGTCATACAATCTAACAAATCAAAAAGCAGTTTGTACAAAATTAAAAATGTGTTATAGAGATTACAGAATGCCTTGTACACAGAATCTGTTTCACTTTACATGCAGATGTTTGTGCCACAGTTAAGGGGGGCACTGGTGAGACCAAGATCTACTGTAATACAAATGATGAGGAAAAGCCAGTTTAAAGCTTAATAGGAGCAAGAGATGTGGGAGAAGAAAAGTCAGGTTTGAACATCTCAGGTGAGAAATGAGGGGAGAGCCTCTCTCACCTATTATTGTGTATTATTAAAAAGCTCCTGGTGTCACAGTGTTTGCATTTCAGTGAAGGGTGAGGTGACCCCTACATATAAGTTAGAAATCTTGTTTACAAAACACTCAGGGATCCTTTCAGGATGGAGAGAAAAGGTGGACATGTCTGTCTGTACGCAAGACAATACCGTTTAAAGTCTTCTCTGGATTTGTGTGTTTCAAACATGTACAGAGTCTATATTAATTCAGAATTATTTGCTGTACTTACTTTGAAGCAGAAACTAATACGATTGCTTGAATCCCAGCCTTCAGGGCATGTGGGGACAGGAGTTGTTGTTGGAATAGGTGGAGGTGTCACTCCCTCAGCCCATCGTTTACAGAGAAATTTTGCCTTTTCCTCACATTTCACAACATCCCATAATCCACCGGCAATTCCAGTCCTCATGGCAACACATCCTGGCTTTCTTCCTTTATATATTTAAAAAAAAAAAAAAAAGAAAGCAAAATTGTGTGTCATCTAAAACTTTATCAACTTTGAGTTCTGTCCTGATATAAACGAGTTATATTTCAGCCCACATTCAAATTTATAATTTTTAAAATCCACAAAGGTCATTCAGTGATTTTGTGTTATATGCACGTCTAATATACTTAATCAGTACATGTCATCCTGTTACCTTCTAGTGGCTGGCCCTAGCAGCTTCACAACTTACTATTCCCTCACAACTACAGTTCTCCTCTGAACTCAAGTGGTAGAGGCCTGTGGTTTTGGTGCTATGATCTCAGTTTTAATGGATCCTGTTTTGATCCCTTTTGATGACTGCAGTGTCTGTATCTATGTGGCCCACAGTTCTTTTACACATGCCTTGCAGCATTTATATGATTTACCAAAGGCAATGGGCATTTTTGAACATGCACTGAAAGCATTTGAACATAAAGTTTAACCACATGATCTTATGAGAAGTCAGGCTGAATTTTGTTCACTACAGGCATAGTGAAACCTTAGCGAAGGGACAGTACAGAGTCCAGCAGCACTTAAGTCCTGCCCAAGCCCTATTTTCAGAAGTTAAGGGATGCACAAGCCCTTGTGCTGGCCTTCTGCAAAGGAGTGAATTACAATCACATAGATGGAATAGAATCCACTGGAATATCCTCAGATATCAAAATGATCTAAATAAATCTGGTGTTTACAGAACAAACTGTCCTAGGACAGCATGTGAGCAGGATAGCATGATATTTTAATATTGCAAAAAGAGGTTTTTTGGTTGAACACTTAGTACATCTTAGCTAATATTCACAGGGCTAATTTTCAATTCTATTTTTTGGCCCCACTCATTCAGTGCTAGGTTACCCCAAACTAACTATATTACTGTTTAGCCATATTCCCTGTGGTAACATCCTTATTATGATGTGGTCATATAAATCAAAAGATATCCCCAACCCACATACCCTATTTCCTGTCTAGCATTCTCTCTAAGCCACCACACACTATGTACTACATGTCACTCATGCCCCAATGCTAACAACTCAATCTTTCCCATAACAATGGCAAATCAGAAACCTGATTTCAATTTGATCTCTTCCTAGCTTGTATACAATCCCATTTCAACACTAACCAACAGACTAACATAATGCAGGCACGCAGATCACATACATCATTCCCACCAAAGTAGCAAAACCAAAATTCCCAAGAACGATACCCTTCACCAAAGAAGTATCTGAAAATTGCAAACCTCTGTACAATCCAGCAAAGGATATAGAATGAAGTATTAAGGTAATTACAAAAAATTCTGTCTACATTCTGAGTAATGCTGTGTGCGCCCTGTACTCTTCAACCAGTATTATAGTGCTGTCTATACCAGGCATTTCTGAATTCCAGTGCGTGAATAAGACTGCTTCTCCATTGGTCCACTTGAAAGTCCCCTTTTCTTGTATGTCTGAAAGACCGATCCAAAAATATTTTTCAGACATCAGCCCCATCAGACTAGTTAGATAAGCTTGTTCATATCTGAATAAAAAAAGAGAGAGAGTAAGAATAGTCAAATTGGTGTTAAACCAATATTTCTACACAGTATGTCATCATTTATAATATAAGAGTCATTAAATGAGTGGTTTAGGCATTTTTTTGTACAAAACAACAGAATAAAATGGAGTCATTCACAGAGTATTTATTTGGCATATTTTGAATATGTAATTACTCTCATCCCTTTACTTGTGCACAGTAAAGAAAATTACATGCAGGGAAGAAAGACGCTTAGTGTGCTCTTGGTAGAATATAATCTTAATTGCTGAGAATTTACAGTAGTTATATATTTTAACTATTTGGTGCTTTAGCAAGATACTTGGAGTTATTTTAACACCAAACTATCTACTCCAGATTAAGGGTTTGCGATACTACAGGAGAAATAAACAAAAGCGTGCAGTCTAGGGTGGTATTGGTAGAAACTAAAATTCACTATTTAAATTAACAATCATGAAAATCAAATCAGTTAACTAAGAACCACATATAAACAATGTGTGCTTATGGGGCTGGAGATATGTAGAATTAAAAGTAAGCTGTACTTAGAACGCTCACTGGAAATACAAAAGAGATGGGAGTAGTGCATATCAAAGCATCTTTAAAAAGTTTTTGCATATCTATTATTATTATTATTATATTATATTATATATATATTATATATATTATTATATTATATTATTATAATTATTAGTATTATTATTTTGCATATCTATTATTATTATTATTTTGCATATCTATTATTGTAATTATTGAATTTGCTGTTAATTATTTGTATTACAGTTGTACCAGGAATGTGCTGTGCACTCTTACACACATATAGGAAGATACAATCTAAGTCATGTAGAATTTGCACACAGATCTGCTAAGACACGACAGAAACAAAAATGAGAAATTTTAAAGGGCACATTGACCAAATATAAAACTAGGCTCTGACTCCCCCCTCCATGTTCCTCCAATGTGTAATATTGGATATTGTGCATCACCTCTCCATGTAATATACATTGTATTTGATTGAACTGTAGAGGAGTTTCAGATAGAAATCAACTCTTCCTTTGGTTAGTTTGTTCATGTGATCTTTTTAAAAGTGTAGCTCTACTCCAGAAAAAGTAACTAGGTAAAAATAGCACATTCTCACTCTACAGATCTGCTTCCTGTGCGGGATTCAGAGCTCTAGCTATTCATTTGGCAACAAAAATGTTTTTTTTGTTTTTTTTTTTTTTGCAGCTTTTTACTCTTGTAAACTCTACAGAGCCAACACAACTCAGAAAGAGAAAATATAATTCTTTTTTTTTTTTTTTTGCATCAGCAACAGAATTGTTTACTAAATTCTAGTCACTCACACCTGTGCAACCTCACTGACAAGAATAGGATTGCACAGGTGTAAATGAGGAACTAATTTGCTTTGCAGAATAATGGTGAATTCAAATTTCCTGGCTGGGTTGACACACACCCTTGGATTTGGGCACCCACACATATATGTTTTGAGAGGTTCAATATCCAGCTCTAATTTTGTGCCTCAAGCCCATCTCTGATTGACTTTGTTCAACATTGGAAATTTTATTTTGATGATCTAGATTATTTTAGGATTTACGGTCTTCTAAGGTTCTGTAAGCCCTCAGAACAGCAGCCTTTTCCATACCTGTTTTCAACAGTAGCTAGATAAGCCTGGTTCCTTCCACAGGTTTGATTTGCTTCAGAAAATGATGAAAACGTACTTGCAATCATGTAACAATAAAAGCTATGCCTTCTCCAGCCCTGTTAAAAGAAATGTTAAGCAGTCACACAAGCTTGCTGGCAAAGTGTGATGTAATACACATTTCTATACTCTTTTTTTAAAAGAATGATTTAGAACACAATGTTACTGCTAAATCATGAGGCAGCTATGAAACAATGAGAATGAAGGGGTCAGAATGTGAACAACAAGCAGAGATGGAAAATAAGTTAGGACATGGGAGTGTTTATTGAGCAGCGAGGTGCTGACTCAGTTTTTCCTGTAGGGATATCTCTTTCATAAAGGATATTTTTAAAAAATTAAAATTGAGCCAGTGCTGTTTCTGGTTGTCTTTTCTTTGTCTGCTTACCCAACAGTAAAAGTGCCCCAATTCTACGTACAGACTGGAAATGCAAAATTAAGTATTCTATCAGAAATGTGGACCTAATTCAACACAAAAGCATTGTGAGTATTTACAACCACACAAGACCCGAAGGACTTAGACGTTAAATGTATAATACACATATATAAAAGTATGAACTATAAAATATACATTAAGGAAAAAAATTTAGACTCAAAGCTACTTTGACAATAACAAAGCCATATACTTTACATCTCTGAGTCACATGTAGGCTATACAAAATTGTCAATAAATCTTTTCTATATATTTTAACTAGGAACAACATCTCTCTACAATACATTGTTTCATGAAACAAAATGTCACATAGAATGAGTTTTTTAAAATTCTTCTGATAAGTCTGTTTTCGCCCCTCTTCCCCTACCCCAGGATAGCATTACGTCATTCCAGTAAACTTCAGGCTCAATCCTGCAAGGAGAACTTGATTCCAGTGCAGGAAACTTTGATAGTCAGCTACAGGAACTACAGGTTTGAGGTACTTAAAACAGAATTGTGAAGCATGGGCTAAAGGGCAGCTGGAAGATAGATCTAATTACTCTTACAGGCATGCCATATGTCCTACACTTTATAGAGACTGTAGAGGCCACATGCTCTGCTGAGGCAAAACAGACCAATTTTTGGCTGCCCACCTCATCTTCACAGTAAACTGGTTTGTATTTAATGTCACATTTATTCCATGCTTATTCAACTCACATAACTTATTTTGCACTTACTCTCTGACAGCCTGGATCAATGATCTCCTCTTCCCCACTAGCTTCTGCCAAAGGCTTTCTTTTACAAATGTATGCAAGTTTCTTTTCACAAGCATGATCTGCCCAATACCCATCCTGAACATGGCATAAGGAGAGAAGCATATCAATCAAGTGGGCCTTATAGTCTTTCAAAAAAAGTCAGTTCTTTAATATTATTTACTTTAATTGATATTTATTTTTTGTAGTGCTATGAAAGAGAAAATGTAGATCTATGATTTATTTTAAGTTCCTCCATCTATGAGTAGATGAATCTTGGGGTAGCCAATTTCGACCTGTTGAACTTCATGTAGCTAATTACCTGGCCAACCCTTTTTATCCATTGCATATATATTTACACATTTACACAGACATCCACTACACACCTCTGTCTCAATTTAGAAACATTTGTCAGCAGTGGTGTTGACCAAATATAAATTAAATAAACAAAATCCTTTTTGGTAATTTAGAAACTGTAGAGTTGGGTTTCCCCATAATAGCCTTTTTAAATATAGGAGCTTCATAAGCAAACATTGAAACATTAATTCCCTAAGCAACAGAGGTGATCCTAAAGCTACCAGAATGATGGTGCCTAGATAAGTACTTTTGCAAATTGTAGGTGTCTGCCAAATGCATACAGATTGGATATTTGAATGACATCTCTCGTCCTCCAAACAGTGCCTTTTTCTCCCAGGTCTTTCACAGAAGTCCCACTTTAACATGTATTACTTCTGATAGCAAGTTTCCTGTATCAGGCAAGGTGACTGACTGACACTAACAATGCGTGAAATAAAACTATATTCCAGATCATACCAACTGCTTCATGCATGCTGCTGTATCTCATGAAACGTAGATGTACAGAAACCATTAGCCCATGGAATAGACAATTTATAATACAAGTGCTGACATACTATACTATAGTATTGTATATTCTATTGTTAGAATTAGTTTCCAACTTCCTCCTGTCCATTATCCCCTGAGGTTACTAAATTTCTGCTAAGTTTATTGAGAGCAGCCATATAAATATGAATGGATATAGGAAAATATTACAACAGACAACTTTGCCATGAAGATACAAAAGCTCCTACTGAAATGTTGGATCTCTGCCATGAAATGTGTTTCTCTCATTAAACTGCATATGTTTTCAGGAAATAGGTTGATGTGACAGGTAAAAATAGTACACTATTCCCTTGCCAATGGCAAATATGAAAATACATACATAATTTCATTTGTTTGCTTCCCCAGAGACAGATTTAAAAACCTACAAAAAGTGACCTAAGAGAGCTTTTTTTAATGTATAAATGTGTTACAGTATTAAGATCTCTCTCAAGATCTGCCAAGACTAGAAGCAAGCGCTGAGATTTCTTTTGTATTTCTGTAGCCCTAGGCCTAAGTGGTCTGCCATATATAAGCCTTATGCAGATTTCTGGACAGCCAGGAAGACGATCTGTATTGTATATTTATTTCTCCTCTTTGACCTGAGCTCCCTTCACCAATTGTGTGACGCTTTGCAAAGTGAAAAGCAGGTTTTGGTATGGAAAACTATTTTTGCCGTGATAAATAAGTGAACCTGCAGTGGGTGGTAAGTACAATTATTTCACACCATCACAGAACTGACAAACATTTTTTTTTGCTAGTGCTGTATAACTGTGCCCTGCATGACTGTATCTTAACCAGACTCTCTTATCTAAACTCCTACTATTTGCCTGTCATATTTGTCACTGCAGCAGCCGTACCTCATTTTTCCAGGAGTAGGCATAACAGGCAGCCCTTGTCAAATCAGCCTAACAATAATAGTTACATGATTTCTCTGCAGTGGTTTGTGTTAGTGCACTGAATAATCCCTTTTCTCACACTATAAATGATCAGGGGACACCCAAGAGAGAATTTATACTAAATGTATGCAATATATCTAGCCCATACAGGCCCAAGGTCTGGGATCCAATGTTTTTCCAGAAAGTCAGGGCTCTTTTTTAAAACAATATTTCTCCTTAATATATTTTCTTAGCGAAGTTAATAAATCTGTGCAATTTTTTAAGTTATACAACCTCTGGCCAGTCAAAGCAGAAAATTTCCCAAGTCTTAAACAAATTTCTTTATTTGTTCCATTCTCCTGGAAGCCACAGTCATAAATGTTCATATGTCTCATGGAATAGGTAGGCATATTCTTCTGAAGCCCAAATTCACAAATGGGAGACCTACAGAGTGGTGGACTCAGGGTGCTTCAGAGCAACATAAGGAATTATCCTTTAAGAAAAATCATTATGTGGCCTTTCTCGCCCATTTATTATGAAACTGGTGAAAACAAACTCATAGCACAGAATAGAGTCCTCCGGAAAGTAACTCTAAAAACCTTTGGAGCAACAAAAGCTACTTCATACAGTATTAACCCCAATTCCCATGCTCTTGGACAGAAAAAGGCATACATAGAAAAACACACTCAGATGAGACAGATATAACTGGATTACTTTACCTGTCCCTTCATGACAACACAATCTTCTTGCCTGTTGTTTGCATGGGTTGGTTCTCCTCGTAGCCACTTGGTGTAAGTCACAGGAGTCCCATCACTCCATTCAAAATACATCTGAACCTTAAGGTCATTCAGTCCAATCCACAGCTCATCAGTTGGCTCTAAAAATTGAAATTAGTAGATTTGCTGATGATTATTTTATACCGTATGAACTTTCAGTTCCATTCTAGAGGGAAGAATTTATGCTTAAAAAGATTAAGAACCAGCTGAAGGAAGTAAGTCTCTACTTCAGAAACCATGCTGGCTGTTCCTCACATGTCTACTCTTGTTATCAGGAAGGGTCATCCCCCCCTACTTTGGAAATAATACAATAGCCAGGTCTCAGATGTCCTCCAAAATGCCAATTTAGCTAAACTGGATTATAATGCCACAGAATTCTTTTTAACTCATCTTTTCAGATTCAGATTTCTTGTAAATTACTGCAACCTAAATAAAGACACTTTCATGAATTTCTAAAAAAATCCCTTTTTAAAAAAAGTATGTACTTTCCTTATATTGCTATTCTTTAGTACAAACAATGAGCAGAGCAGAATTATCCTCATTTTTATTGTTTTTTTTAAAAAAAGAAAGTATGAAACCTTGTAAAATTGAGATCAAAATACTTGTAACTTTTTCCAACATACCATAGGTCATTCCTGTTCTTGAGAATACTTTATTTCTATTGCAACTAAAATGTGCACTAGGAGCTATTTAGATTTCCCCTACTTCACGTCCCTCCACACCAAACAATTTTAATTAATTAATTTTAGATTACTGTACCTTCTGTTTAAGGGCTAATAATTTCTTTAATATTGGAAGGATGTATATGAGATAAGTGAAAAGAGCAAGAAGGTAATATTTAGAGTCAATCATCTCTGTCTTTGTCTCTTTTATTGGTTCAGTGTAACATTTTGAAGAGTTAGCCTGAAGACATTACTATCAAAAGAAAAAATTATGAATGTACTAACAGAGGGCAGCATAGATCTTTGATCCCAGGCTAAAATTTTCCAGTGGAAGAGTTTTCTGTTGGCAGATACTGATTTAACTAAATCTAAATGTTTCCCAGGAACATATCAATTTTGTCTCTGTCAAAGATCAAAAGGAGGCCCTTTTCTAGCTTCAGTTAGAGCTAAACACAAGTCACACCTCCCTGAGACGATCTAATCCCCAGCGGAAGGCAAGACACACACACACACACACTTAAAAGGAAGATCAACCATCTTTCACATTTCAGAAGACTATCTCCCAGGAGTGAGCAGAGAAGAATCAAACATCTATTCATGAAGCAAACACCAATGATTCTGTTTAGATTTCCTCAGTAGTTGCCTAAACACTATTGTGATGGGTGCATTTGAACTACAATGCATAGACAGATCAATAAAACCTCCCTATTTTACAAAAGAGAAAATGGAAGCAGAGGAGATTAAATAACTTGCTCTAAGATGCACAGTAAACACATGGCAGATCTGGTAGCAGATGCCAGACCTTCTGACTTACAGTCCCATGCATTAATCAACAGACATTACTTCCTCACACCTACCCTTGTAGACTGATGGTAAAGATCATCTCAATCTCTGAAAACAGGGAAGCTATTTGTAGCAACTCTGGATGGAGGAAAGAAGTCAGGAAAGGATTGGGGAATAAGATATGGAGTCTGATGTAATTAACAACTACACACTGCAAACAGTTTATTACAGGCTTCCGAATAAAAATTTTGATTCTATCATATTTATTTTTTTATGTTTGAGTTTTGCTTCCAACATTTTGAGAGTTAACTTAAACAACTTTCTCCCCCTTTTTGTTTGTACCAGATACATTTCTGAAACACATTTTCTTTCTTTTATTAACAGGTAAAAGTAAAAATTTGGGGCAAAAATTCTGCTCTCACTAACATCAGCCTAAATCTGGAATACCCCATTGACTTCACAGTCTCCTTGAATTTACACCTGTGCATGTAAATAAGAGCAGAATTCAGCCATTTTTCAAACCAGCCAACCCATTGCTGGGATCTTATCATTCCCTGTCCTCGAACGAGGGTTAAGATGGGCTATAAAGAAGGGTGGCTGGCTCGCTGGTGTGCTAGTCATATTAGCCCCAACCACCACCCCCTGTTCCAGTCCTTTAACCAC
The DNA here is from genome assembly GCF_026122565.2 of Emydura macquarii macquarii. Classification (NCBI taxonomy): domain Eukaryota; kingdom Metazoa; phylum Chordata; order Testudines; family Chelidae; genus Emydura; species Emydura macquarii. The sequence continues at coordinate 37,809,433 of NW_027132559.1, read as the reverse complement.
ACCTCCTTTTTTAAGTCCTTTACCAAGCCATTTATCTGGTCATTGTATCCCTTCCCTATGGAGTACCTGCCACGCTGACCCACTTCCCTTTTACTGTAGCATCTGAGCCTCTCTTCCACCCACCCTCAGCCATAAAGCACTATTCCTCTCCCCCTGGCATGCTAGACAATGTTCCCCCCGCCCCCCACTTAAGATGCGGTCATCCTTTGGCAACAAGGCGTCAGACACACCTGGAAAGTTCCACCATTCTATTGCTTTCGTTAGATTTCCCCGTTCTAAAGATCAAAGCAATCTCTCTGGTACAAGCAGATTCTTTCAAGCTTTTGGAACTTTTGAAGTGCACCCAGTGTACTTGGGGCATTACTAGAAGATTATTAATTTTTCAGTATACATATTGACCTGGCCCTGTAGAAATACTCACTGTACCCAAGCTGAGAGACAATAAAGCTGTACTCTTCAACGTTGTGGATACTCGCCAAGTCGCCATCCTCCTTTCTACATGAAGTTAAGGCATCTTTCCATATTTTGGAGTCTCTTTGAATTATGTAACAATGACCTGCATATGACATCCACTGAGCAGGACATTTAATAGGCACATTAGTCTCTGAAGGAAAAGTGACAATGAAATATTTCAGAGCAGTACAAAAAAAAAGTAGAGATAATTCCATAAACAACCACCACCTTTGCTTTTGTCCTTTATAAAGAGCAGCAGATCTGTTTCATATAGTATGCTGTATTCACCATAGAAAAATAAAGCACATTCAATTAAGACTAAAATCATTTAAAATGTGAAAATAAATAAAAAATAGCAGCCTTTTAACATGGCTTTTGGATGTAAGTCAAACTCTCAAAAGTTAGGCAATGACAGAATTAAGGTGCTGGTGCCACTTTAATTTCACCCCTTTGTGCTTAGGCATTATAATACAGATGTTAATAATCTGGCTCCTTAATTCACCTCCCCTTTCCCCACCATTTCTCATCCCCTCTGCATTCATATCAGAATTCCTCCTTCACCTCCATGTGCCATGTCTGGGCTCGGGGGAGGGGGGGGGAGCACTGACAGCACAGGGCAGACAGTCTCCCTTCTCTGATCCTGTGCCCAGCACCACAGCAGCCCCTGGTAGCCAGGAGAAGCAATAGCAGTCCAAGTCCTGTTCAGCCCCTGCAACCCTAGGATGGAGCATGCTCAGTTACTCTGTGAGGACAGCACATGCATAGCCCAGTCAGCATACAGACATTGTGTCAGGAGGGATCAGGTGCAGTGCAGACAGAGGCTTCCCGGGGTTTAGCTGCAGAAGTCTCTACAAAACATGTGTGAACTGAGTTTTTCTGGTGGCTCATAATTTGGCTAAACATGGGTGAATTTTTACAGGAGTGGCAAAAGGCACATCTTCTGACATCAGGGAAACAGCTTGCCAAATTTCAAGCCCTGGCTCCAAAGAATGGAGATGCTAGCATTTCTCAATTAAAGGGCTGGAAGAATATTATTAACATGTTGAAAACACCACGTTTCCTCCTAACCTTATTCTGAGAAATGGCTGGACCATTTTACCTGACCCATCCCGAAAGAAGGCAGACAGCTGGCATGGAAAATCTCCATACATGTGGTAAAAGTTTCGCAAAGAATAAGCAACTGAAAACAGGGTATTATAATGGAAAATGTTGGGCTGCCATACTAGATGGGAAAGGCGTCCTTACAGTTTAAGCATATAGTCACTGTAAAATCCCATACTTGGGAAGAGGTGGTTTTTTTCAAATATTAAAAATAAAATGTTCATATTGTGAAGCTAATGGATATCATATGACAACAAATTCCTGAGAGAAGAAACATACTGAAGCACTAAGAGCTATCTCACCCCTGAGAACTTCTTATTCTTATGTCAAAAAGTGACATGACTGATGTCATGATGTCAAAGACTGATCCTGCAAAAACATATGCCTATGAGTAACTTCACTCCCAAATATAAGCACTTAATAGATTAGCCCCCTATGTCCTGAGAAGAGACGGGATAATTGGCTCTCTTGCAACAGGAGAAAAAACAACAACAATAGTTGCTTTAGGAGTCCTTCCTCTTCTTCATTAAAGAAAATTAGATCTCCAATGAAAAGGCCTTGCTTAAAGTTCTCTCTCTTTCTGAGGGCTCGTCTACACTGAGGGCTCTGCAGCGATTGATGCAGCGGGATTGATCATATAGACCTGCTCAATCGATGGGAGATGGGCTCTCCAGTTGACACCATTAGTACACCTCCCCAAAAGGAGTAAGGCTGCATCTTTAGGAGGGCGTCTCCCCTCGACACAGCGCTGTGTAGATGACATGGTATGTCAACATAAGTAGGTCGACGGGAGATAAGCAAGCTACATTAAGTAGCTGTCAACTGTGTTGGCGGCAGTGTAGACCAGATCTAAGTTCATGATATGAGACTGCAGTAGGGTATTGTCTGCAATCACTTTGTTGTTTTGTAAATCCCATAATACAATTCAGCCTTAGTCGGTTGCTCCATCAAAGGTTGCACAAATAGAATATAACTGTGCTGAGATGTTCCAAGAACTCCTCCAGTCCTCTGAGATGGGGAAAAAAAAAAAGAAAGAAAAAAGGGCACAGAGACATACTGTCTGAAAATCAGAAAATTGATAGGCAGGAGAGGAGGGAAAAGCAGGAGTGAGTGATAACAAGTCTTTAGTACATGCTAAAAGCCATGGAGGAGCAAATGGAGCTGCTAAAATCATTCATAAGGCTGCAGACTGAAGTCATGCGTGCTCGCCGCCCCCCCCCCCCCCACTTGCAGCCAATACTGAACTGTTTCCATGCACTCCCCAAACTCCACCCACACATTCCTACCAAACGCCAGCCCAGACCCCATTCACTCCACCCCTTCAGAAAGTTTCCAGAACAATAACTGGACTTACACCCAGCTGTAATAGCTCACATTGCCCTTCACTGTTTTCTCCCCTCCAGCTCAGCTTTCTGTTGTGAATAATTGTTATTTTAAAAAGACACACTCTGTGAAGAATAACCAATCTTTATTTGTCTCTTGCACATGGGGGTTGCACCTCACATTGATACACATTGCAAGCTGAATAGCAGTCAGAGCATAGCACAGTGTAGTTTACAAACGCCTTATTGGTGCTCATTATCAAAATAGTTCCTCAGGGTCTCCCTGATTCAAGTGGCCTCCTATTGTGCCCCTCTACTAGCCCTGACATCTGGTTGTTCATCTTCAGCTGCAAGGTGCTCTGTCTCTGCGCTCCACCCAGGGAAAACTTTTCACCCTTAGTTTCACAAATATAATGGAGCACACAGCAGGTAGTTATAACCATGGGTATATTTTCCTTATTTATGTCTAACCTGCCATAAAGGCATCGCCATTGAGCTTTTAATCTGCCAAACGCACATTCAATGGTCATTCAGCACCTACTCAATCTGTTATTGATGCGCTCCTTGCTGCTATCTAGATTGCCCATATCATGAACCATGGCAGTAAGGGGTAGGCTGGGACTCGTAGGATTACTATGGGCATTTCAACATCCCCCATTGGAATCTTTTAGTCTAAAAAGAAAGTCCCTGCTTGCAGCTTTCTGTAAAGGCCAGTGTTCCTGAAGATGTGTGTGTCATGCCCCTTCCTTGACCGACACGTGCTGATGTCAGTGAAATGCCCACAGTGATCCACAAGTGCCTGCAATAACATAGAGAAGTACCCTTTCTATTGATTTACTCTGTCACAAGATGATCCGGGGCCAAAATTGGTATATGCGTGCCATCTATCACCCCTGCCACAGTTAGGGAACCCCATCACTGCGAAGCCATTCACTATTTCACACACGTTTCCAAGACTCAGAGTCATTCGTAGCAAAATGCGATTAATGGTCCTGCACACTTGCTCCAACAGTGGACTTCCCAACTCCAAACTGATTAGCGATCGACCAGTAGCAGTCTGGAGTTGCCAGCTTCTCACACAGTAATAGCCATGCGCTTCTCCACTGAGAAGGCCATTCTCATTCTGGCGTCCTTGCGCCACAGGGCAGGGGTGAGCTCCACAAACAGATCCATGAAGGTGGCTTTGTGCATTTGAAAGTTCTGCAGCCACTTCTCGTTATCCCAGACCTGAATAACGATGCAATCCTATCCCTCAGTGCTTTTTTCACACACCCAAAAGTGATGGTGCACCATGTGCAGATGCTCCGTGAATGCAAATAGTAATCAGGTGTTGTTTGTTTGCAAGGCACACAGCAGGTAAGTCACCTCGGATTCCAGTTCCTATTGGGAGCTCATGCTATACTACCTGACCAGCAGTGATGTGTTCAGAACACTGACAACAACAGCAGAGAGCAGAGCAGGATCCAGTCTTTCAGATAGAGATGGCTAGTGCTCAGGAAATGGGTGCCATTAAAAAATGCCATAAAACGCAGTGGGAAACCCATGGAATGACGAAATGGAAATCACTGCATCATCGGACATTGAGCCTGCACCCATGATGCACTGCGATCCTCTCCGTCTTCCCACAACTTCTAGCGGCACAAGGTAGTGAGTTGCACAGTGGGCTAGGTACCCACAGTGCACTGCTCTCACTGCCGATGCTAGAGCAGCACATGTGGACGAGCTTCAGCGACACGAGTGCTGTGTGGACAGGCACAAGCATCATAATCATAGAGCTTTTTGATCACCGCTGTAACTTGCATCGATAAAACTTTCTAGGGTTAGACAAGGACTATGTGTCTACACGACAGTGGCATAGCTGCAGTGCTGCAGCTGTGGTGCTTATAGTGTAGATATAACCTTAGCAATGGAGCATTTTAGAAGGCATAATTTAATTAAAGACAGCGCTAAAGAGTTGTTCTGCATTCTCTACAAATATACACTGACCACACACTGGTGAAGTGGGAGATGTTACTAAAATAACTAGTTACACGATCAAATGATTTGGAAGCTGAGGACCTGATGTCTGATGTACATACGCATGCATATTGTTTTGTATGTATAGATTGCAGGACTGAAACCCATTTAAGATTTGGAAATTCAGGCAGACCACTTCAGTAAAGAGTAGCAAATATATAGACTACCTTGCCACTAAAGGCCATGAAAACAAAACCATATGGATTTAGGAGACATCTGGGCATTTTTCTGGAAAGAGAGGGGAATGCTGGGGAAAAAAAGAAACTACAGAGATGGTACAGAAAGAAATTTAAAGGGAATAGCTTTAAAGCTAAGTGGCATTTTCCTGCCCAGTGCTGCCTTGTGCTTTCACTACATACATTCAGTTGGTCCTAGATCTATATGAATGCTTCTTTTTAAGAAACAAATACTTGTTAAAATACTCTCTCTAAAAAATGCCATTGCCGCTCTATATCAAAATGAGTTGGCAAGTTAGGGCTGGTCTATACTGGGAACCTACATTGACACAGGCATGAAATATGAAAAATCCGCACCCCTGAGAGAGAGATAGCTATGCCAATCTAGCCCCCAGTGTAGAACATCAATCTAGCTACCATCTCTTGGAGAGGTGGATTAACTACACTGATGGGAGAGCTCCTCTCGTCGACATAGATAATGTCTACATTGAAGCACTGCAGAAGTACAGCTGTGTCACTGTAGCATTTTAACTGTAGACATACCTTTAGTTTTATTTTACAGGGTATCAAATGTGATAACAAGGAGCAAGAGGTTCTCTTAAACAAATGAAAATGTGATGTTTAGACTATTCAATTGTCCTTTTTCTAAACAAATCCTTTAACCTGTTTCATATACTGACCATGACATTTCTGGACCACCTCATTCCCCCAAGAACTGTGCATACAGGGGACCTTCTGCTTGCTCATGGAAAGAGGAGCTCAGCAACCTTCTGCTAGTCCAGGGATTTAAGCCAAGGGAGAAGGCAAACTGTGTGGGGAGTAGGTGGGTCTGGACTGCCGGGGGGATCCCAATCACTCTGAGGTGGGATCTTCCTTTACACCATCAGCTGCAGAGTGCTGAGGCCACTCTTATCCTTTCTTCATCTTTTCAAACTCTAATCACATAAAATTTAAAATAATTTCCATTAATGATTTATTTTACTGACCAACCTACCTGAAGGAATAATGAAAGACTCTAATGTGGCATTTCCTCTTTTACAAATGTAGCCAAGTTTCTGATCACATTCCCGGTTTTCCCATTTAGCACCTTTTCCAGGATTCAATGCTGCACAGATTTTCCCAGGCTCTGGGGAGGGACTTCCTTTGAGAAATAGATACAAAAGCAGAGAACCTTCATATAAGCACATCACTATCTAAAGAAAACATTTTTGTGGCCTTACTCTGTAATTCTTTGTCATTTCATTATCATACTGTTTTATGAAAAATAATCAGCAGGGGTCAGACTAAAAAAAACATGAGGCATCATTTCCCCATCACTCTGACAACCTTTTTTCTTGTCTGCTTTGATCAGCAGTGAAATAATTAGCAATGCAGACATTTAGATAATCATTACAATTCAGAGTAAACAGCTGGTTGCGATGAATGGGGCTGTTCACACTGCTCAGAGCTATTCTTTCAGGGTGTCTTCAAACTCAGATTTTTAACCAGTTTGAATTTTGAAGATTTTCTTCACAACTGTAAGGGTTTTTTAAAAGGAGAACACACAGACTCTGGAGAACAAAATGTAACCTACCAGGTCTGGGGAAAAGGACTAATACAATGAGATGCAGTGGGTTGGCCAGATCCAGGGTTTGACTATCACTTTAAAGACAGAGTGGAATTAAAAGACTGCAAAAACTGATGATAATCTGAAAAGTTGCTTGTCAATTTGTCCAAACAAATGACAATAACAGGATATTTGTGCTAGAAGCTGACAAGGAACTTCCAGGAAAAGGGGAGGGAGGGGCAGAACTCTACAGTAGAAAAGTAGTAAACTACTAGAATTAAATCACTACAATAAGTTAGAAAAGTTTTCCTGAATCCGCTTCAATATTGTCATGTTTTTCTTTTCAGCCTTTGAACACAAAAGATATATGATATATACAAGTAGATACCAGTGCAGCAAAACAATGCTTTTTAATGTGTAAGAATGCTGAACTGAAATTGTTTTATGTTATTGCTATTATTTTATTATTACAGTAATTATTGATTAGTAGCATTTTCATTTATATGATGCACATTCCCCTAGGATGTGGGTGTCATTTTCAAAAATAAAAAGTTAAATAAAAATCAGCAAGTAATTTTAATGAGTGACAAAGTTCAGCTGAAACTGTTTCTTAGCCTGCACATTCCTGTGAATGGCACAGGCTCTCTCTCTATGTTGGCATCTTACCATTTAAGTCAGAGTTTTTTTCCATTATGTAATTTTCTATTTTTTGGCCAGGCTGCTATTGACCCTGCAAACGCATATTAATGGATGTAAGTCTTACAACCATGAGCAGTCCCCTTTCTTGATCTACCTCCAACTCAAGCAATGATAGCTTTCCACCAGCCTATGTGGGGCTGGTATGTAGATTCTTTCTGTGGTGCGCTCAGCCTATAGTGCTGTGTTTAGCCCCTGTACTGGATATAACTAGCTGGGAGGTCCTTGCACTGGCTGTCTGTATGATTGGGGGAATTTCACTCTCCGGTAATATTTATTCCACGCTCCACTATTGTACATATCTCATCTCCTGCATAACACATGCCACAGAATTTCACCCAGTGAACTTAATATTTTTGTGCTGCTTAAAATAAAGTACTACATACCCTGTTGATTTGTGTATATAACTGCCCTGGAACATATTAGCACTTAAAAAAGAAAGTCCTATTTTCATGCAAATGTCCCAAGTATTTAAAAAAGAACGAAAAATACCTCATATATACTGTACAAGTCAAATTATCTTTAACACGAACATATTTCAAAGTTTTCTGTGAGGCACCAGCATTTCCTTAATTATATCTAAGGTTAGAAATCAGACATGACAGGGGAAATTAGAAGCTATGTAAACAAAATGTAAATACCATTAAGCTTTGAAATATTCTTCTGGGTTTAGAAGCTGTGATATCTATTTTTTATTTTTGAATTATTAAATGCAGAATTCTGTTCTCTATAAACATGAGATGGGATCTGCTGTCCACATTCAGGTTGTTTTAACACTGATACAAGTTCCATGCACATAGGAAGAGTAGAATACTAGAGCTGAAATCCACTACATTGATCAAAGAGCAAACTTTTGCTCCTAAAATTGATTACCAAATGAATTTATACTTACCTGGAACCCAGTTTAAGTATCTAAAAGGGTTGCCACCACTCCATTGCCATCCACTGTTGAAATTCAAACTGTTAAGACCAAACCAGAGTGCAGAACTCAAAGTGCTAGTTAATCCTAGATAACCAAGAGAAAGACAGAAAACGTGACCATTGGGGTGCAAAGCAACAGCAGATGCTATTCCAGTCTATAGAGTGGGGGCTGTAGAAGAGCTCTGCTGCAGCTTCACAGCCTGCCTGCCAGCTGAGGACTTGAAAGCCATCCTCCCCCATTCCTCATTTGGCACCCTACACAAAGCCAGAATTTGTATCGATCAAATGAGTTTGATTTCAAATTATTTGGCAGTATGGGAAGTTTAAGAAGTGGGGGCCCTTACAGTTCATTCTAGCATTAGAGATACTACCAGCAGTATTCCCATTTTTAAGTACAGGGAATTTTGCTAGAATGAGTAATACCTCTAAAACACATGCACATGAAACAGGGTCACCAGATAGCAAGTGTGAAAAATCGGGATGGGGCGGGCGTGAGTAATAGGTTGCCTATATAAGACAAAGTTCCTAATATCAGGACAGTCTATAATATTGGGACAGCTAGCCACTCTGCATGAAGATAAGACTAACCCACCTTACTCTCGACACTATAAAATGCAAAATTTATGTTAATGCCCCATCAGGGTTGCATGGTTTATATCAAAAGAGGTTAGAAATGCAAAAGTTAATATTCCACCAGCAAATTTTAATTCATCTGCTTGCACTACTGCATCATTTTTGCTATTTCATGACAAATAGTAATACATTATTCTACATATTTAAAGAAGAACTTAAAATTTACAAGATATTGTAACATGCAAAAATACTATTAGTATTTTATCAAGAGACATTAAAAATAATTCCTGTCTTTTTTCTTGTTAGTCTTGCACTTTCTTCTGTTTCACCTGCTTTCAACTCTGCAACCATTTTCTTGCTATTGATCAAGTTAGCATTGCTATAATCAGCTTTCAGATTATGTCCCCAATCCCAGAAATACTTACACACACACGTCATTTACTGTCCAAGTAGACCCATTTAATTTGATGGAACTACTCGTGTGTAAGCATTAGCAGGTTTGGAGCCTATTCATCTATAGATTACCTCCTGCTTCTTTTTCAGGCATTGGAAGGTTACTTAGCTGACTACTGAATGTCAGATTTTAACATAGGTCTTCACTGCTCTCAGAAAAACATTGCACCAAATGGGTCACTTATTTCTGTTTTACCAGTGGTACTGGATCACAGTGATAGAAAATCTAGAACAAAATGTATATCTGACCTTTGATGCTGTTAATCATTAAATTGAAATATGTGCTAGATGATGATATGATGCAAGATTGTTCATACTCTGTAATTTAAAAGAAACCTTGTTTGAATGTACCAGTATGGTGCTGAAATCTGACAAGAATCAATGGAGTCAAGAACTTAACATGTCAGGAAACCCTGTCGGTCCTGCCTATGTCATGATTTCTGTGTAAGGAAAGGCTGCTTTTTGTACAGCATGAGCGGCAATATATTTCACTGGCAATAAAAGCATACACCTCAAACTTCTCGTACTAATAACCTGTTCTTAAGACGCACTACTAGATTGTTCCCTGGAGCACTAATTTTAATGATAGTTTCACGTCACACTTAGACTCTCAGGGGAAAAAAAACATTCATTGTTTTACAGGATTTTTAACTTGAAAAGAAAAGCTTAAGGGAAAATACGTTATACATTTTATTAGATACAGTTATTAAAGAAAAAATAATATTTTTCAAGACATGGAAGACATAATTATAGCACAGTCAAGTTTGCCATCTGACTATTGTAACATGCTCTAAATATTTTCTTACTAACTTCACGGTATTATGAGGATTAACTAACATGCATAAAGTACTTTGAAGATATAATGTGCTAAATAAGTGGTATAGTTACAATGTACGGAATAAAAAAATAGACTGCATTTTCAGTCGTAATCATTTTATTACACTACCTGCCAGGTAGGTTTGCTCATGCAATTCTGTGATACTTAATAATTCTGCATTCTGTTGCTGACAGCTTTTCCTTGCCTGGTGCCACATTAGAGCTGATTGGGAGTTTATCTGGTAGAGGACTCCTGTCAAAGGATCTGTATTCCACAGAGTGTCAATACCTTTAACTGTAGAGAGAAGTAAGATATATTATTGTTGGTTACTATAAGTGATCCAAATGACACAAAGAATAAATTATGGAGGCTAACTATACAAACACCACTGTTGTAGTACAGGGCAAATCTAGAATGAGCTGATGATTACAGATGTATTACTAGATATATATATATATATATTTCATAGCTAAGCCATGACAGTAGAGTTTACTGAATTACATATAATGAGCCAGACTCTCAGCCAACTACTCAGGCAGTGCAAAACCCCTGCCAAGGCTTGAACATGACTAGCTAAATCCTGCTAAAAGCGTTAGGTTTAGGTTAGGCTTAGCTAGCAGGGGTAAACTAAGACCCACCTAAACTCGACCACTTTTCCTAGTCTAGACAAAGCCTCTGAATGACAGGAGAGAGTAAAGCTTAATGGCCTACGCCCCCTATCTTTTTATTTTCTCACACTGAATCTCCTTTGAGTAGTAAAAATATCAACCTTTTAGCCACTGTGCTAAAATTCTTGCGTCCAAGAGTTGAAACCTCTATGTTTGCTGATCATGGGAAAAGAGAAAGTGTCCATAGAGCTGAAATTCCAGCAGCATAAATCAGAGGCTCTCAAGTTGCAAGCTGTGAAAAATTTGAGTGAAAGGGATCTTTTCCTTTTCCTATTCTCAGGAGAACTCAGAAAACTTCAGTGCATGAGTAAGAGGAAAGCATTACAACAAACAATACTCAAGACAAAGCAGTATACATTAAATGTCAATAGGTCAGTAACCAGTTCCACTCTTTCCTGTACTGAGCTGATAACCTACAGATAATATAAAATGCTTCTTTTCAAATTAGCCTGACACAATAGAAGTAAAATATAGCCTGTTATAATATACATTTTACTGGAAACGGACAAATTTTAATATCAGCATCTAAAAACAAGACCATGTCCGAAATGTTTTCTGAATACAGGAAGGAATCATCTCCTTGAAATTATATATCCTGTTTAAAAAAGCATCCTGAACTGGGGCACAGAGTGTGTTAGTCTTGAGGTAACAGAGATAATTGAATCATAACTGACATTTCTATGGGTTTTTTTTAAATATGTTTGACTCGGTAAGAAGCATTTTAAATTTTTTTTATAAGTTTTAATATGCTCTGCCCTGTTGGCAACTACTTTTCTATAGTGCAATTACTACAGGGGGATAGGAAAGCAAATGCATTTGAAATTAAAAGGATTTTTTTTTTTTAAATTTATGGTTAGAATCTTCCAAAAGCTCCTGTCCTTCAGAGCTAAGGAGAGTCACAGAACCAAAGCTTCAGTTCTGAACTGTTTGAAACTCAGGGAAGCTGCCCAGGCTTCACTGTTATTGTTACTCACGCTAGATTTGATCTAGTTAGATCAAAGCTAGTCTGGGTAGGTCTAAGTAGGCTCTAATCACATCATCCCATTGTAGACACACGCTTATAATTGGTTGCCAGTCTCTTTAGGACTAAATCTCAGAAGTCTCTTCTGCAATCCTTTAGAATTTAGGATACCCAGAGTATCAGACCTTCAGGAAGAAGGGGAAGATTATGATTTCTGGGAAGTATGAACATTTAATTTTTAACCTAATCTAATTACACATCCATGCACAACACATTTTTCTGAAGCTGCACACTGACAAACAATCAAACAAACTGCACAAACAAACAAAATTCTACTGCATACATTCAGAGTACAATTTTCAAACACCTCTAAGAATAAGCCCATGCAGTACTTCATCTCTGAGGGCCTCAGAGATGTTTAAAAAAAAAAAAAGTGACAAGGTCACCTTCTCCTTATCCTCAAAAATACTCAGTCTTTAAAAAACAAAACAAAAAAGACCTGTGAGAAAAGAACAAGCATGGAAAATCTCAGCTCTAAAGACAACTGTTTCAGAAAGTTATTAGTGAGCACAAACATTTATTGTTATAGTTAGTGCTATGACAGAAACTAATGCAACATGAACTTTTGCAGATCAGAACAAGCACCCCATAATTATATCGTGGAAATCGAGGGATAAAGGGATGTTAATAGCTGATAGACATTTTTGTTGTAACTTAGCAATGGGCAAACCAGTGTCAAGATAAATCCTTTATTATGAACAGAAAGTATGTACAGAAATGAGGTAACAAACTTCCTACTGCTGTGTAGCTTCTTTCTTTGTTTCTGCCCCCAGCTGTCATAGGAAACCAAATACCTCAGCTACGGTGAACAGGAAGATTGTCATCTCTGCTTTTGCTGGAGGACTTATCTAGAGTACAACTGTCACCTCAAGGTTGCAAGTTCAAATCTAGCCTGTATCAGTAGTAGTAAAATTGTTCAGTGGCCTATATAAAGGGAGCTGATGGTGTCGGTCCACTTCCCAGTATACAGATGCTACCACTATCAAAACAAAACACTAAAACCGATGCTCTTCTTAGCTTGCTTAATAGAGACCCAAAACCATCTCATGGGTAGAATTGTTGCAAGAGGAAATTGAGAGTCAATTCTGCTACACAGCCAATAAAACTGGCTTATATCTATATCTCTCCCATAGTCAGGAAGGAACCCAGCTATTTTTATATATGGGGTCCACATATGTGGCTAAACACAGTGCTATCTCTGGTAGAAAAGAAAACAAGAGATGGTCTAAAGTGTCCTAAAATCTTCCTTCCGCTTATGTCCTCCTAGCTCTCTTCCCTTAAAGTGCTCTTCTTCCTCTCCTTGCAAGAATCCAAGACCAAATAAATGTATTAGGTCCCTCTGCCTGTTTATAAACATTAGGTTTCCACATAAAAGGAAAGAAACAATAACATATGACTTGGGTGACAAACATGAGTATTGAATCACAAATATACTTGTAAAGAGTAATCCATTGGCTAAATATTTGTTTACAGAAAACAGTTGAACAATTGCCAACCGTGAAAAAATCTGTCATAGTTGTAGTTGTCACAGACAGACAATTTTTGATTGGATCAAAAGGCAGAAAGTTGCAATAAAGAAAAAGCTAATGGATGATTTAAGGAGTAAGACTTCATTTAGTCTGACATATCTGATAACAGTTGGTTTTAAAAGCTAAACAATACTGGTTTGGTCGATATTTGGATGGGAGATTTCCAAAGCAAAAAGGAGCCTCCAAAGTATGTTTTGTCCACCACGCTGTTTCATTCAGGCCATATTTAAGACTATAATGGATAAAAAGACATCATCCAAAAGCTCAAGATAGTCACAACATTTTTGGATGGAGTTTTCTATTCAAGATAGAACGGTTCTCATGCAAATAAGAACAATCTTTTATTTAATGTTCCTGGTTTGGTTACCTCTCAAAATGATCCACTTCTGAAATCTAGGCTGGCAATTTGGGATTTTTTTTTTAAAATGCACTAACTTATTAATTACTTGTTTTTATCATAGTTAAAGATGAAAGGGCATTTCCTTTTAAACTTCTGTTTTCAACAGCTTTTTTGAAACAATTACCAAATAACATTTGAAATAAAATTTCTCATTTTTATTCTCAGCACAGAGGTGATTTTTTTTAAATATTTGAAAAAACTTCTGCCTTTTTTTTAAAATAGTTAGTAATTCAAATACATATAGGTGCGTTGTTCTGATTAAATAAATACATTTTTATTTTACACTTTTTATTTTAAATAAAAAAATGAAGGTTTTTAAGTGCACTAAAGTCAGGAAATTTACATTTTGAAGCTTCTTTATTTTAACTGTGACCCATATATATTCCAAGTGGCTTTTTCCTTACAGGATCACAAAACACAGAGCAATGTGACATATTACTGTATTTGAAAAATAATACACTTCACTATAATATACTGAATAGAAGTTTTCTGCAAAGCTATGAAAACAATGTGCACCATTTTATGTTTAAATTGCATTTTTTCCTATAACCTATTGCCCATTTTTCAACAAGACAGCACCCTAGCCTCTAGTCCTGCTGCATACAGTTATGCAGGAATCCTTCTGAATGCTTGAGTACAGTATCTGTGTTTAATTACCCTATTACATGAGCACATATGATAACTACAAGCTCAAACACATGCTTGCATAATTTTGCATGGGTGTAGTTGGAGGCTGTACTATTTAAAACTGGGTCCTAGCTACACATATGTGGTATTTAATAAGCTTCCCTACAAAGAACATAAAGGCTATTGAAAGTGGAAAATTTACAAAATTCAGATTTTATATTGTACAGTAAAAATATGAAAATGAGTGACACATCTGCACCATTAGTTTGCTAAATAATATGCTATGTCAGAGACTCTTAAAAAAAAACAAACAAAACTTACATTTCAGTGGACAATATCCATATATCTTGTCTGCATCATAATCTGCAGTTGTTCCACACCAAAGCCAGCCATCTGACCTTCCATCATCTGTACACTCAGCATACCATTTGCTATTAAACTTGAATGGGAATACACAGGGTGCTCCATTGGCATTTCCTAGTAATGTATACATATCTAAGAAGACAGAATGATAAAAAATAATGAAATATGGAACCCATGTCTGCCCAAGTTTGTGGTTGTAATATGGTAGACAGAGCATCATGCCACAGGATGTAATCAGGACTAGCAATCTGTTGCCACATTCCATTTCCATAATATCACATTCTATTTCCTTATTCTCAAACTTCCCATCTCCTTTCCCATCATAAAATTCAATTCAACAAGTTCTCAGTGTCAATACAAAAAATAAAGATTTTCATTTTCATAAAGATTCCAAACATTCCTATCTTAAAATTAATAATGTACTCTTAAATAAGTATACAAATAGTCAGTAGGACCCAGGCATTATCACCAGTTAAGAATATAAATAATTAACGTACTTCTGTGACACTAGATAGATTTTTTTTCTGTGAACCAATTCAGTTATTGACCATATTAATTGGGGAAGTTACATGTAATGATGAATCGGAAGGGTAACAATGGCCCTAAATCTGCTATCCTTAAATAAAATTCCCATTCATTTCTAAAGGAGCTTTGCCTGGTAAGGACTGTAGGATTTGACTTACCAAAATAATTGAATAATATAGGGCTGGTGGGTGTGTGATTTGCACACAACCCTCTGTTGAGGGAGTGCAGAGCAGCACTATCCAGCAGGAAGCACTGGGATAGATTGTTCTCAAGAAGTACAATCTCTCCCAGAACATCCTGGTGTGCACGTGAGGTACCAAGGGTCAAGTGCATAGGGATGGCGGGGCCATGACCCCTGCTCCTTCCTGCCTACTTTCAAGCAATTTGCTGCCCTGGCCTAGGGATTGCTATTGTGATCAGCCAACCCTTGGACAAGCCATGAAAGGCCAGTTTCTTAAATGCCCCCCACCCTCTGTGCCTAACAGAAACGGATTACAGACAGGCCCCTAATAATGCATGTGTTTAAAAAATCCTAAAGCAGCCACCACATTTATTTTATATATTTATATCAACAAAAACTTTTACAATTAAATTAATTAAAATATCCAGATGATTTGCTTATTCCACAAATGTCAATTCTGGGAGCTGCCTCAAATAACTAGCCAGGAATTTTCAGTGTCCTGGAGCTGAACAGATGATCAGTTACCCAGATGCCATGATAAACACAGTAAAATTCTATATTTATTCCCCAAAAGAGGGAAGGCATGCATAACAGGATTGAATGTGCATCCTCAGAGTATCTCTGTGCCACTACAACTGTATAAATAGTAGCAGCATTACATACTGTATTCATATAGTTACATGCTGGTCTTGTGTAATTAGTGATGTTATTTGCCAGAATTGTTTTTTGGAAGATCAGTTCACTAACAGAGTGATTCTGTAATAAATCTACCCTCTCAAAACTCTTGTTGATTTCACTAGTTCTGCTCATTGTACAGTTACAGGAGTAAGCAAATGAATAGGCATCAAAATGCTCTAATAGATACACTAAGAAATTAGTTCAGAATGAAGAAATTGATTTTCAGAACATTACCTTCATAGGACCGTGAGCACAAATCATCTGTGGTTCCATAGATCTTCCACTTACTCCATACTCCTGATCCCTTGTAGAGCATAATATTTTTTTCCTGTCTGTTGCCATAGTTGAAAAATAAATCTTCTCCTTGGATTCCAAATAGGGTCTCATTTCTGCATTCCCACTTTTGTAGTTCACTTGCCTTATCACAAGGATAAAAACTGACCGGAACCCAGTCTTTCTTTGACGGCACTCCTAAGCATAACTTCAATGCTACACTCATAAGTTGGTGATCAGAGACCCACCTGAATTTTTGAAACTCATTGTCCTGGTTGCAATTAGCAATTGTGATTGAACTCGAACTCTGAGCTTGTACACAGCGCTTGTGGTCTTCATTATATATTAAAAATAGTCTGGTGTCTGTAAAACAAAAAAAACACAAAAATAATATTGCATGGGGATGGTTTTAGGTAGACTTAGGCTGGGGTTGGTTGACTCAAGCAAGGGCCTTTTGGCACTTGAAGTGGGTTAACTCCTATACTGTTCCATTAAAATACGCATGATTCTCTGTTGCCCTGCACCTTAAGCAGTCATTTCCCTTATTCAAAGTGAGTGCAAAATGCTACTAATTCTGATTTGAGAATGTTTAAACACATTTTGCATATATGTAAATGATTACATAAAAGGTGCAAGGCCATGAAGAATTAGACCCTTGAGACCTAAATCTCAAACTGGAAGGTGGGGGGGAAAGGCTGTGACCACAGGATTCACTAAAAGCCACGCACCACACACAATAGGTTGTGCAACTCTTCAAAATATGATTGTGCGCAATCTCAGGGATCCTTGAAGTTGCTCCCACTCAGTCCCACTCATTCAATGTTTTCCATGGCACTGGCTTCCTCTTGGGGGGCTCTGATGCCCTGACAATCTCTGCTAGGGTCCTTGGGCTTCCTTCTTTAATGGGAGTGGGGAGAATGGTTCTATCTGCCAAACATCAGACACACATGGTGCCCAAACAACACCTCACTCCAGTAAATGGTGAAGATCTCTGATCCCTCCCCCTCCTTACCCATATGCACACACACACAAGGAACGAAATAGCTCACAGTTTTGACATTTTGACTATCATCACAGGATATTATCATTAACACCTTCAAGACTCAGGCAGATGGCTCTGCATAGGTAAGGCCCTTCATTTTCTGTTTTTATTTTGTTTAACATTCCCTGGGAATTTATTACAATTTTTTTTAAATGGGTGAAAATTGGTGCAAAAAATTAACTTCACAGTTTCCTGGGTAAATATCACTCTCTTCTCCTATTTTTTTTTTAAGTGTTCAAAAAAATCCCTTATGTTCTGAAATATAGCCAGATACAGTCTTTCATTTTCATTCCATTTTAGCTCAAAAAGTAGTTAAAGAACTTCTGTTTGCTTTGGTGATAACTATTATGCTAGCTGTAAAGTCTGTAATATGTACATGATAGGCGTGAGATTGACAACAATACGTATACCAGACTCAACTTGTTCTAATACATCTGACCTGCTCTGGAAGGAGAGATGGCAGATTGGTAACCTGGGCCATTCTGATTACCAAGCCGCCATCACTCTTCCAGAGTGGACCTGGAAGTGGAAGAAAAGGACGAGACATCATAAGGAAATGGCACCCTCATCTCCTGCAACTCTTCCACTTCTGGGCTGGCTCCCTGCTCCAGAAGGCGAGATGGAAGTTACCAGACGGGGAGCTGGATCCAGGGATTCCAGCACATCCAAAATTTGGGTGAAATTTTTTTTTTTTTTTTTTTTTTTTTTTTTAAAGGCTTTTGTAAAACCTGGAAAATTTTCATTTCAGTAGAAATCAGTAGAAACATAGCATACACAGGTTAACACTCAGTTCACATTATCAAGGTTTCCTTCACAACCATAACAGTTAGAGACTTCCTTACCTCCCCCCCCCATGCTTATATGTTACATCTATATCTATCATGGAGGCCAGTAGACTATATCAAGCTGAGTAGATCTGGTCCGCAGCTTAAGAGTTTGTCACTCTTGATCCATTTAACATGAATTTTAAAATTGTATTGTCCTGTTTAACAGTTCAGTCTGATGTTTACTGATGTAATTCAAAGCTGGTACAGTACTTAAAATGCCCTTTCAGATATGCGGTAAGAAAGAGAAGTATTTGTTTTTATGGCTGAAGGCATTCAGAATAATTGGTAATAATTGGATAAATAACTGTAAAGAAAATTATTACACAAGTTACAAATGCTTTGGGGTTGCCAGGTTAGCTCCAAAGTATAATGTATCGTATTTTTGGTTGAGACTCCAATGAGTAAGTGATTATACTCTTCTGAGGAAGGATAATCTGAACATGAATAACCTTCTGTTTCAAAGAAAAAGCTGACCTGGATTTATCTAATCCATTCTTTGGTTTCCTTCTCTTGTCTTTTGGCTTCCAACTCACTAGGAAGTAGCACAAAACTGATGAGCATGGAGACCTAAACTGTTGCCTTTTGCCAATCAGTTATACTGGCAGACAATACAAGGAAATGTATAAGTATCACCACAAGTAATAAATTTTTTTATTATGTTTTTGTGTTAGCAGCTAACCCAGTGCTATTTTAAACTGGTATATGCAATGTTTGCAATTTGAGACATCCCTCTCCTTTTCTTCAAACCTTATTTGAAGTCACTAGGTAAAAGAAGATTTGAGACATTTTCACACTTTTGAAAACACTGATTCATTTTCAGAATCACATTTTGTGGCCTAAGATATCATTCTGTGCTTTGTGCAACTTGTAGTGTTTACAAGAACATGTAATGTGTGCAAAAAGGTACCCACAGAGATATAAACAGAACCCAAACATGCATTGTTTATGTTCCTCAAACGTGCAATGGATGTAGATCAGTGCTGCAGAAGCAGGGATGTACTCAGGGAACACACAGCAGAGTAAGGAGGTGGAGCCAGGGGAATAACTCCGAGACCTTATGTTTTTCTAACCACATCTTCACAAGCAGTGTGGATGATGCATAAAGTAAAACAGGGTGTGGCCGTGCTATTAGGAAATACAAAGGTAGGCAGTCCAGGGCTCAATACAGAATGAAGCAGGTAGCATGTATGTGGAACAGAATACAGCAAACCAAAACAGGCAATTGAAAACAATTGGTGCTGGAACAAGAGAACAGAACAGAAACTAGCAGTCCTGCTGTGGTGGGGAACTATAAAGTTACACGATTTCCTTTCAGCAAACATTGCTCCTGTGGCACCTCTGACTGTTTTGTGGCATTGCCCTGAGCTGGCTCTCTGCTATTCTGGTTTATGCAGGTCTCTTTGTGCCTCCACTGAGCTTCCCTGTGTATTTTCACATGAAACAGACTTCCAACACAGCACTTCCCTGCGTATGATGTTCCATTATGCCTATTGTCACTATGTGCAATTGTCACTATTCTTGCCATTCTTTCCCTGTCTCCAGGCAAGTTCTTCCCTGTAACCACTTTGGGATGACTTGTTGCCACAGTGTAAACCTTTTTGGGGTTCCTGTCTGTCAAAGGCGAGGGATTTGTGCTGTGCAGAATCTGTCGCATAACCACATCGGCTGTCTCTCGCTCTGCCCATTGTTCTCCATGACAATGTTCGCTGTAAAGTTGGCAGCATGATGCAAGGACACTATTCCCTCGTATGGGCAGTGTGCGCAAAGGTGACCACTTTCTTGGCTGGCTGTGCAGGTTCAAATTACGATCTGCTGGGAGTATGATTAGGTGTGCATTGCATCTATTCATCTATGATTCATCTATGGATTATGTCAGCTTCTGGCAGCACAAATCTGAACACAGGTTTCCTGGTGCCAAAAGATCAGACTGGAAAGAGGTTATCTAACATGCTAGTAACCAGCCTGCTTCTCCCCCACAGCCATGGTCTTGTTATTATCCCCCATCCAGCCAACCAAGTAGACTGTCCAGCTAGATACCATCTCCCAGTATTGTTCTATCTCAGTCCCAAAGCTATTTTTCTCCCATTCTTTCAGGTTCTCTTACTGATCATGGCCTCAATTCCTTTACCTATCTCAGGCCCCAATCTTTATCCCCAGGGCGTTTAAGGCTAAAGTGACCTTACATGTGGCAATGGTTCCAAACGTGCAAGTGATTCTAGAGAGCTTCAGACTACATAGGCAGTACACCTCACTTATACCAGTGTAAATCAAAAGTAAATTCACCTGAAGTTAATGGAGGAACTCTAATGTAAAACCTATGTGATGAGTGTCAGGCCAACAAGCTAAAAGTCAGAACTAGAAGTACGTCAAGGAAAGGCGTGGCAGCAGAACAGAATTAGTGGCCATCTCTTATATGTCAACTTCGGTCTTGCTGGCACTTTTAAGTGATTAAATGTTACCCACGCAAAGAGAGAAACTCCACAGGACTGGAGTGATGTCACCATCACTCTTTAAACAGGGCTGTACTATACTAGTTCTAAAACTGGACAGGCACAAGCTGCCAATGGGTCAGTGAAGACTTTGTAGGGGAGTAGGTGCAACCTGTCTGCATTTTCACTGTTAAATGTTAATTTACACAAAACTGTGATCATTCACATGGTGGTGGGGGGCGTACACAAATAAGGTTCCTCAGCTTTTGAAAGTTGGAGGATCTCTGGTCTGCTGCTGCTATGTCTGAATCCCCCCCCCCACACACACACACACTTTTTTTTTGTTTTGTGCATTTTGAGCCAGGCTGCTAATAACCTCGTAGATATTTATCGAAATAGCCAGGTTTTAAAAAACAAAAACAGCATGAATCCCCTCCTTTTCCCGCAATCCATTTGCTGAAAAATATCCAGCCAGCTAAGTAGGAGATCACCACATAACCCTACAGCACATTATCTAGGCATGAATCCCCTCTCTGGTGTGATTCAGGGGCCAATCTGGATTCTACCACTGGCCAAGGTTGTGTAGCAACTTAGGGGACTGAGAACCCGACTCTGACTTTTCTGATCCAGTATAAATCAGTAGTTATTCCACTGACTTTAGTGAATTTACAATAGTATAAAACCAGTGTAACTGAGATCAGAATTAGGCCGACAGTGTTTAGTATCACATCCCACAAAAGTCTAAAATCTAGTCAAAGAAGTGGCTTGCTAACTGAAAACAAAATAAAGGAAATATTTCACCCAATGCATACGGTGTGAGAGAGGAGCTTCTTCAGTGAAGAATGGGTCAGAGAGCAAAGGAAATAAGTGTCTTGACATTATAAATCTACCTGCTTGGTTAAAAGTTACAAGATGCAATACCCAAACATCTAAAAAATCTGGAAGTATTTCCTCCTTGGTCCCCCAGTGCTGTGGGGACAAGGTAAGGGAGTACAGCTTGAGTTCTAAGAGAGGAAAGAGAAGCATGGGGGATGGTAAAGGAAGAATTGGAGTTGGGGGCAAGAGACACTCAAGGGGCAGAACAGGAGAAGCAGCTGAGGGAGGAGCTTGTAGAGACAGCGGGTCATTTTGGGTGGGAATAAGGCTGGGGGGCATAGGAGAGGGGTTTAGTGAATTCAAAAATAAGCTATTATTTTGTTGCTTTAGAAGCAGCAAAGCAGTGGCAGCGGGGCTCTGTACATGAATTGTAACTGATGGCTCCTCTGAATAGGAAGGAGCATATTACACAGTCCAGACTCTGACAGGGTCACAACTGCTTCTAACTGTTCTCCCAGAAGGAGTCTTTTCAGGAGTCCCTGTCTCTGCCCCTCTACCCAGTTCTGCTCCTGCTCATCACTGCTGTGTGTGTAAATTCTCTCCTTCACCAGCCAGGGGATTCCACCGATCAGAGCTAGATGGACAAACATTTCCATCACATTAGTTCAAAATGTGTAAATCAAGGCTGTTAACAAACAGAGAAAGAACAGACTCTGCAACAAAAATTGTATTTTAGAGCATGAGAACAGATGCACTTTCATACCAACATCCACATTTACAGCTCAGACAGAGCAGGCACTTACCCAACAGCTGAAAGGTACTCTGAATGAGAGAGAAATAAACCAGGAGCAGGGACAGAGTCATTGCGAATGTTTGATTTTTTTCTTCCCCGCCAGAAAATGAAAAATGAAGAACTGTGATTAGTTTCTATCACAAGGATATTTCTGAAACAAGCCAGGTAGCAGGTCTGCTGCATTTGTGAAGGGCTGATAGATCAGGGGAAAGCTGTGTGCTCTAAATGATAAGGAAATATCCTGTCACATGGGGTGTTTTGAAATAACAGGAATTCACAGTTCAAATTTTGCTTTCCTAAGCTCATTTCTCTGCTGAGGGAAGAGTCTTCTTCAACAGAAATGCAGGCAATGAAGTGGTGACAGATGAGGGCAGTTTTTCAGGGACTTTGTTAGTGATTTTCCAAGTAAATCAGACCTCAAAGGAGGATAGCAATGAGCATGCAGAGTCCAACCAGCAGTGAAAGAGCAGATTCCCACCCCCACTGCCTTCACATCTAAACCTTAAACTTCAAATACATACTCACTATGCTGAGTTGTAATCTAATTACTCCTGAATATAAAAATTGCTGTAATATAGGATTTTTTGACATTAGAATGTCAAATATTCTTCCTCTCCTCCAATAGTATGCACACATACTTCAAGCATGAAAAGCTTTGCTTCTAAATTGCAAGTTTTCTAGTAGCACAGGAATTTAAGGGGGAAGTGGGGGACAAAAGAAAAAAAATGTTGTTTTGGAAAAGAAAGGAGGTAATTCAAAATGGAATGCCATTTAAGGAGAGAATAAATAAATAATCAGTGGAGCAGGGAGACAGGATCCTAGGTTTCCTACATCCTGGATGATTGCTTTAACTACCAGCCCAGAGACTCATTCACTGCTTGCTCTTCCTCTGGCCCAAAGACTAATTTTTTAACCAAAGTGGAACAGCTTCAACAGGAAAAACTGAGGGTCCTGCACATCACAATATCCCATAGCTCAGTGGCTAAGGCACTCATCCAAGACTTGGGAGATGCCTGTTCAAATTCCTTCTTTCCCCCACAAGTGGAGGGGAACTGAACCAGGGGCCTCCCTCATCCAAAGTGAGTTCTCTTGTCACTGGGCTAGAAGTTAAGAAGGAAGTCCGCTGCTTTCTGTAAGAAAGACTTTAAACACCTGACTCCAAGAGAGAGATCTCAGCTGAGACTCCCAAGTACAGATATGTGCCTCCCTCCAGCACTGAATTCCCTGAGAGGGGCATGGCTTAGAACACATCTCTCTCCTTTGCATCTCCCATTGCCTGTCTGAGGCAGAAAGCTGCCTATCAGCCTTGCTTTTACATATCCCATTCTTAGGCATCTATCTCTTTTGATTCATTATATAAGAAGCTAGAGCACTAAACTCAAGCTTTGTGAATCCCAGTGATTTTCTAGGCACCTAAAAGTAAGGTATTGTGTGATGCTGAGTGTCACATCACCCAAATCCCTTTATGAATCTAGTCCTAACAGTCTACCACAAGGCATTATTAATTTTCAAGAGACAATGTAGATTACATTCCTTTACTGAAATGACATACAGTATATGAATGGGCAGGCTTTTGGTACATCAATTGACTGATATGTGCAGTAAAAAATGATTACTTACCTTCCATAACTGTTGTTCTTCGAGATGTGTTGCTCATGTCCATTCCAAGCAGGTGTGCACACACTGCATGCACAGTCATCGGAAGGTTTTTCCCCCAGCGGTACCCATCAAGTTGGTGTAGGGTGTAGTGGTGCCTCCATGGTGTTGTATATAGGTGCCCGTTGACCCGCCGCCTCTCCAGTTTTCTTGCCGATCAGCTCTGACAAGAAGGGTAGGCGGGTGAGTGGAGACCATGTGCAATTTTAGCTTCTTTATGAACTTGTTGAGATTCTGCAGATTGAGGATAGGCCTGAGCTTCCCCTTTTGCCTTCAGGATCAGGAAATATCTGGAGTAAAACCCCTTTCCCCTTAGTTTCTGAGGGACCTCTTCTACTACTCCCATGTGAAGCAGTTCTTGCACTTCTCGTATAAGAAGTTGCTCGTGAGAGGGGTCCCTGAAGAGGGACGGGGAAGGGGGTGGCAGGGTGGGATAGAACAAAACTGGAGGGAGTATCCCACTTCTACTGTGTGCAACACCCATCTGTCTGATGTTATTTGGGCCCAAGCACAGTAGAAATGGGATAAGTAGTTCCGGAAAGGAGGGACAGGATCCGGTAGCTATCCTGGAGTGTTGCCCTCAGGCACACCCTCAAAAGTTTTGCCTTGGCCCTGGAGGCTGTTTCCCTGAGTCTCTGCCAGGGTTGCGCGGCTGGGGCATTCTACGCCTGTTATTTCTGCCCCTCTTCCTGGAGAAGTCCTGCCAAGAATGAGATGGCTAGAACCTCTGGCCGGACTGGGGCTTGAAATGCTTCCTTTGTGTGGAAGGTTTATGCAGCCCCAAAGATTTCATAGTCACCCTAGAGTCCTTAAGGCTGTGAAGCTTGGAGTCTGTTTGCTCCGAGAACAGCCCTGCTCCTTTAAAGGGCAGGTCCTGGATGGTAGACTGGACCTCAGGTGGGAGGCCTGATACCTGCAGCCAGGAGCTTCTTCTCATAGCCAGCCCTGAAGCTATAATCCTTGCTGCAGAGTCTGCTGCATCTAATGAAGCCTGTAGCAATGTCCTGGCTACTGCTTTACCCTCCTCCACCAGGACTCCAAACTGTGACTTGGAATCAGTCAGAAGGAGGTCTTTGAACTTCGCCATCGTGTTCCACGAATTGAAGTTGTATCTGCTGAGAATTACCTGTTGGTTGGCAATTCGCAGCTGGAGACTCTGGTGGAGTATACCTTCCTCCCGAATAGGTCCAGTCTCTTTGGCTCCTTTGATTTCGTCATTGGGCCCTGCTGAGCCTGCCTTTCCTTTTCGTTCGCCGCAGATACTATGAGCGAGGGTGAGTAAAAGGTTACTCAAACCCTTTAGACGGAGCGAAATACTTCTTCTCTATCCCTTTGGCTGCAGGTGGGATAGAGGCTGGTGTCTGCCACAGTGTCTTTGTTGTGGACTGGACCATTTTGATCAGAGGCAGAGCTACCCTCGAAGGACCTTCCAGAGTCAGAATGTCCACAGTTGGGTCTACCGACTCATGGACTTCCTCTGCCTGTAGGCTCAAATTTTGGGCCACTCTTCTCAAAAGTTCTTGGTGGGCCCTATTATTCATGTGGATATGGGTGGTCGATGTCCCCACTACCGCCTCATCAGGGGAGGAAGAAGACGAGGCCCTGGGTCCAACCTCAGTCTCGAGGATGTCCTGTCCAGTAAGATCCTCTCTGCCCGGGACTTCTCTATTGGCATTGGGGCCTGCTTCAGTGCCAGGTTCTTCTTAGGCACCGTGCACCAGATTCCCCTGACAGCACTGTCTCCCTGCACCCACTGACCTCAGTGCTTCATGGCAGAGGTCTATGCTCCAGGGTGCCAACACTTGGCTCTCCAAGGCAATTGAATCAGGACCTATAGACTGAGACCCTTGGGCTTGGTGGTACGCCCATGGGGTCAGAAGGCCATTGCTGAGGCACCTGCCACTGCATGGGCCAAGGTCCAACAGAGGGCGCTTGCCCCTTATCCTCCTTGTAGTGCCGCCTTCCCTATCTGTGCCTACTCCACTTCGATGTGCCAGAGTCTGCCTCCAAGTCCAATGATCTGGACTCTGATCATGGAGACCATGGTGGCGCCGAGCTAGATGCAATCGCTGAATGGTTCCGGGGTACAGAGGACTGGTGCTGAGGAGAAGGCACTCAGTGCCGAGGTGTGGGTGACCGGCATCAAGGAGAAGGAGATCAGTACCAAGGTATGGGTGATTGGTGCTGTGGAGAGGGTGACCAGTGCCGAGGGGTAGGTGAACGGTGCCTGGGTGAGGGCGACCGGTGCCACATCATTAGCGGCTTGCCTCTAGACAGCACCATGACTTGGGGGAAAGCTGTGCCATCATGCCTCCTGACCTTTCCTGGATAAATCAAATGAAGGCCTATTTTCTTTTTTTTTTACGCCTTCTTACATCTGCGACTATTTCTAGTATTAACAGAATTTTAAATCTGACTGATGAATCACAGTTTTGAAAGACCCACAAGCTTGCTTGCTGGATGGGTGGGTTTTCATAAGCTCAGCCAGGCTCAGTTATCTGCAAGGAATCCAGGCAACATTGCTGGAAGAGAACTTAGCTGTGCCTGTAGAACACAGTCCGCCCTGGGCAGAATATGGAGCTCTTTAGGGGAGCCCTGTGAAGCTGATCTCCTCAGCACCCCCAGGGTGAACATCCCTGATGCTACTCTCCTTCACAGAGAGCAGCACGCTGCCCCCTACAAGCTGGTCTCACTGCATGGGCTGGAATGGAGGAAGAAAGCAAAAATATAGTTTCATCTCCTCCTTGTTTGCTTGAGGGCACTACAGGGGAAAACAGAGGGACGCCACCACTGTGCTTCCTAGAACACAGACGTTGCGCTCCTGGCCCCCTTGAAGTCAATCATAGAATTCTCAACGCTTGTCTACACAGCAAAGAAAAACCCACGGCTGGCCCGTGCCAGCTGACTTGGGTTCGCTGGGCTGTTTCATTGCTGAGTACACTTCCGGGCTTGGGCTGCAGCATGAGCTCTGGGACCCTCCCACCCAGCAGTCCCTTGCAGCCCCCTGGAGCAGTGCTGTCCTGGAGCTGAGCTATGGGCAGGTGGAGGAGGAAAAAATAAGTCTCCCACTCTTATCGCACTTTACCAGCAGCCCCCCTCACTCCAGGTCCATCACCACCTCATCCCAGCCCAGGATCACCCCCAGAAGCGCCCCTCACTCCAGGAGCTTCTTTCATCTCACCAGGCCCAGCCTCCCACCCCAACACCACCCTTCTCACACCAGCATCCAACATCACCCCAGACTGTCTTTGCTTCACCCCAATCTCAGGAGCACCAACCCGTCTTTCCCATAAACCACCCTCATTCATGCACATTTTTTCAGTCCATAACCCATAAAATTTGTTTCTGACCCTCATTCTACAATTCTCTTTACTTGCAAGAGATTGTGGGTTATGATGGGTTGTAGAACAGGTTTTCAGTCATTTTGTGGGTTGAGAAAAGGATTGAGAAAAACTTTACCAGCAGGAAATTGTGATTTTTGTCCAAACTGACATTTTCTGGGACAAAATGTTGACTTACTTTTTTTGTTTTGGTTTGTTTAAATATTTCCGTTTGCAGATTAGAAAATTCAAATTGGAGATTTTGTTGAGTCGACATTTCAAGATGAAAAATCATTGTATTTCAACTTAAAATGTCATTTTTGTTTCAGTTTTTGGAAATAAAATTATATTTTTTCATTTTCCATTTTAGAATGTGCGGGGTTCCGCTTTCTCTCACCCTCTTTACTCTCTGACCCCAGTCACCTCTTTTTCTCTGGAAAAAGGGAAGGGGGGAGGTAAAGTGTGAAGGTTGGGTGGTAGTTGGGAAGAAACACTTTTCACCCTTATTTACTGCTTTTCACCTGGAAAAGGTTGGAAAACAGTCAGAAAGTGGGAGAAATAGAATTTTGAATGTGTATAAAATAATGTATTCTTTCTTAAAGTTTTTTTAAATTATTTTTTCAAAGTTTCTTTTTTTTTTTTATGTAACAAAGTGCCAGTGATTAATAGCTAAATAATACCTTCACTAATCTTCCAGGCTTTTGGTTTTTTAATTAATTGTTGATATCACTGAAAAACTCAGTAAATTTTCTCTGAAAGAAAGGCTCAAGACTTGCGTAAGATTCTAATTCCTACAAAACTGTAAACCAATAGATACACCTATATTAGAAATCATTCTTCTTATGAAGTGTTTGGGCTTTGTATTGGTCTTAAAAAGCAACACGTACAATAAAATATTATCAAATATTTAGACATGCTAGTGAAACTATAAAGATAGTAATATATATATATATATATATATATATTACTAAGTGCAATGAACTGTATAATTACACACAAAAAAACATTAAACACATTTTCAGGTTTCAAGACAAGCCCTCAAAAGTTAGGAAAATCCAGAATTAAGGTTCTCTGTGCAATCTTAGTTTGGCCCCCTTGCATATGCATTATGATGTGGTCTTTAATTACATGATCACCTACTATTTTTGCCATAGGATCCCTGCCTCATTCAGTGCACAAGATGGACAATGCAGGCCGTATTTACTGCACACTATGCAAACACTATTCAGAAAATTGAATTATTAATTTCCTTATAGGCTTTTCTGTGGTGGCCATTGCTGTAGTATCTGAGGGCTTCACAAACATTAATAAATTAATTTTCATAACATCCCTTTGAAATAATGAAAATAACCCCTAATTTTGGGTGCCCGGTTTGAGACACCTTGGACCTGTCCCCACTGGCTCCCACTCCCAATCTCTCTCCCCAGGCTCGTCATCCAATCTTAGTATGTCATTTCCCACATTACCCCCCAAGCGCCTTGTCCCTATCTTTTCTCCCAGTAAGTTCCAATTATCCCCCAGCTCCTCAATAGATCTCAAAATCCCCCACACACTGGCTCCCAGCCACACTCCCTACTTCCTGTTTACCTCCTCATCTCCCGGTCCCAGCAGCCTCCTTATTTCAATCTACTTCTCCTGATCCACACACACACACCCCCAAGTCAGTCTCTTGTCCTCCCTGCATTTGAATCAGGCAGCTTTCTTCTCCATGCTGCCAGGCCCAGAGTCCTTGAGAGCACAAGAGAGACAGGCTCCCTGCTCTAATTTCTGGTGCCCATCTTGTTCTGATTCTGCAGCAGCCCAGAGCTGCAATTGCAAGGAAAGTCCTGCTTGGCCCTGGGCTGGAGTATGCCCAGTGTGGACAAAATTATTTAGGGAATTTAGCTGCAGATCTCTAGCAAGTCTCTACTGAGCACATGCAAACTGCAAGTTTTCAAAATCTTACAACTTACCCAAATTTAGGTGAATTTTTCACAGAGTCAGCACAAGGCACGTCCTTGACACAAAGGTCCTTCTTTTACCAAAAAAAGTCCCTTCTCCAAACCATTGGTGTGCTAGAGGGTTTCAAAGAAAAAGGTTGCCTGAATTATTTTTAACATGGGCAAAACAATGTATTTTTCACCTTGTTCTCGGAAACAGCTGAACCATTTGTCTGAAATTTTCCAAAGATATTCAATCTGAGGCAAATACCTGGCAAGAAAATGTTTTCGTTTAAATGGTTAAAAGTCTGGCCAAGTTTTAAACCACTGAAAACAGAATCTTATAATTGGGAACTATCCAATAATCTTACTAATAGGTGGTGCTCCCAGCCCTGCCTATAATTTTAGCTCTACACAGTGAAACGTTCATGTCTATGTAAGAATATAAAGTCTTAAGTCCTTTGTAGCCAGTAGCTACAGAAGCGTGATTAGATACACTGATGTCTAACATCTAATGTACCTAAGGGCTTGTCTACACTTAAAACACTTCCTATGTCGACTGGAGGGCTTCTCCCCTTGGCAAAGGTAATCCACCTCTCCGAGAGGTGGTAGCTAGGTTAATAGGAGAATTCTCCTGTCAATCTAGCACTGTCTACACTGGGGGCTAGGTCGGTTTAACTGCATCATTCAGGGGGGTGGATTTTTCACACCCCTGAGCAATGTAGTTATACTGTCCTAAATTTCTAGTGTAGACCAGGCCTAAAATGGGTGTACCTTTCAACCAGTAGTTGGGAGAAATGCAAATACAAATTATGGATCTGACCCTGGGAGATGCTGAGTGTCTCCTGTGAAGTTCTGGTCACCCTCAATTCCCAGTGACTCTGGAAGAGTGACAAATCCAGTGCATTTATATAACAGGCAAAACATAAAAGAGTAAATTAATTATTAGAGCTGTGCAAATGGTCTTCTGGCAATTCTGAAAAATCAAAAAAAATGTTGGGGTAGAATCAAAAATTAAATTTTTCAAAATTTTTGGAGAATCAAAAAGGAAAAAAAAATTATTTCAAGTCAAATCAAACATCTTATCTAACCTGAAATACAATGTTCTGTTTTGATTTTGAGCCTTCTAAACATTTTAAAATGTATAAAGAAAGGAAATTTCCAAACAAAAACTCATTCTGAATAAAAAGAATTGAAATGTTTAAGGGTTTTGGAATTTGTTTAGGTTTTATTTCAACTGCCGTTTTGTGGATCTTTCATGTATTTAAAAGGATGTAGATTAGAGAGAAACAGGCAGAGAGAGGGTTGATTGAAACTCAGAATTTCTGTAGGAAACTCCAACATTTTGAATTTTTTGTTGTTGTTCCAAATTGGAATGAAAAGTTGAAATTTCAAAATTTCTGGTGAAATGAAATTTCACAAAAATCTTCTTTTAGAAATATGGAAATGACCTTATCAAAATGAAAAAGACGGTTACTTACCTTGTGACTGTTGTTCTTCAAGATGTCCACTCCATTATAGGTGTATGCACACCTCCGAACTCAGTTACCGGAACTTTTTTCCCCTTAGCAGACCCCGTAGGGCCGGCTTCGGTGCCCCCTGGAGTCCCACGCACATGCTGCAGTATATAAGGTGCTGCCAGCCCTATGCCTCCTCAGTCCCTTCTTTCCACCAACTCCGGCAGCAGGGATGGGGGTTGGGTCATGGAATGGATATGAGCAACACATTTCGAAGAACAGCAGTTACATGGTAAGTAATTGTCTTTTCTTCTTCGAGTGCTTGCTCATGTCCATTCCATTATAGGTGACTCACAAGCAATACCTTGGAGGTGGGCTGGAGTTACAGATGAGGTGCCTGTAGCACTGCTCTGCCAAAGCCCGTGCCTACTGGACGATGACATAGTGGGACATGAAGGTATGTACGATAACCAGGTGATGACTCTGCAGATGTCCTGCATGGGCACTCTCGCTAGGAAGGCTGTAGACGAAGCTTGAGCTCTGGTTGAGTGTGCTGTGATGGAAGCGGCACCTTCGTTTGCTCATAGCAGAACTTGATGCAGGAAGTTATCCACATGGAGATGCACTGGGCGGAGACAGGTAAGCCTTTCATCCGATCGGCCACCACGATGAAGAGCTACGTTGATCTCCGGAATGGTCTCGTGCGCTCGATGTAGAAAGCCAGGGCCTGTCTTACGTCTAGCGAGTGCCACCTTCTCTCCTCCTCCGAACCGTGTGGTTTGGGGAAAAACACAGGGAGAAAAATATCTTGGTTATAATGAAATTGGGAAACCACCTTGGGCAGGAAGGCTGGGTGCGGCCTCAACTGAACTTTATCTTTATAGAATACAGTATAGGGGGTCTCCGAGGTCAGCACCCTAATCTCAGAGACCCTCTTTGCCAAAGTAATAGCCACCAGGAAGGCCACCTTCTAAGAAAGCAGGAGTAGAGGGCATGAAGCCATGGGTTCAAAGGGGGGCCCAGTGTGTCGTGAGAGGACCAGGTTGAGGTCCTAAGGCGGCACCGGGCCACAGACCTGCGGATAGAGCCTCTCCACCCCTTTCAGGAACCTAATCGTCATCGGGTGGGAGAAAAGCGATCTTCCCTCCAAAGGCTGGTGGAAAGCCGATATAGCTGCTAAGTGGACCTTCAGGGAGGCCACGGCCAGTCCCTGGAGCTTTAACTGTAGCAAATACTCCAGGATCACCTGTATTGGCAAGAAACTAGGCAGGATACCCTGGGACTCTGCCCAGCAGGTAAACCGCTTCCATTTAGCCCAATACACGACCTGCGTGGAAGGTTTCCTGCTACCCAGAAGGACTTGCTGGACTTGCACCGAAGAGGCTTGCTTGTCCACGCTCAGCCACAAAGCCTCCATGCCATGACGTGTAGTGAGTCCAGGTCTGGGTGCAGCAGGCAACCGTGAACCTGGGACAGGAAAAAGTGCCATCTCAGAAGTTCCAGAGGGGGGGGCGATCAATAGGTCCAGCAGCATGCTGAACCAGTGCTGGCGCAGCCAGGCTGGTGCGATTAAGATAACATCCACCTTGTCCCTCTTGATTTTCAGCAGGACCCTGTGGAGGAGGGGAATAGGCGGGGACACGTACATGAAAATCCCCGACCACTACAGGAGGAAGGTGTCGGAGATCGACCCGGTCTCTCGACCATGGAGATTGCAGAACTGTGGGCATTTCTTGTTCCACACTGATGCAAACGGATCCACCTGGGGAGAGCCCCACCCCCGGAAAATCATAGAAACCACTCTGGACGTAGCGAGCAATCGTGGTGGGGTAAGAACGACCTGCTGAGACGGTCCGCCTCATCGTTCCTCACCCCCAGGAGGTGAAAGACTATCATATGAAAATTGTGTCCCACCGCAAAGTCTCACAGACAAATAGATTCTCTGCAGAGGGCTGAAGAGCAGGCTTCCCCCGTCTGTTGATGTAATACACGGCTGCTGTATTGTCCGTCAGCACCTGCACCACCTTGCCTGTAATAAAATGCTAGGTGAATAGCCCGCAGTTCTTTCACATTGATGTGTAAGCGTCTCTCTTCCCTCGACCAGACCACTTGTGTGCTGAGGTCAGCGCTGATATGGGCCCTCCATCCTATGTCCAAGGCGTTTGATATCAGGGTGACTGAGGGGACTAGTTCTTCTCACAGTACACCCCTTAACGCTGCCCGGGGGGTCTGCCACCAGTGTAGGGATGCTAGGATCTGAGGGGGGACTGTGACCACATGATCCAGAGGGTGCCTGCTCGGAATGTAAACCGAGACCAGCCATGATTGAAGCGGCCTGAGTTTCCAGCAAGTCAGCCTCACCATGTAGGTGCAGGCCGCCATGTGGCCTAACAGCTGCAGGCAGTGTCTGGCTGTCGTCACTGGGCATCAATGCTGATGAGCAATAATGGAGGACATCACCTTAAAGCGCGGCTGGGGTAGGA
Source organism: Emydura macquarii macquarii (assembly GCF_026122565.2). Lineage (NCBI taxonomy): Eukaryota > Metazoa > Chordata > Testudines > Chelidae > Emydura > Emydura macquarii. The sequence goes on along the minus strand of NW_027132559.1, from coordinate 37,776,352 downwards.
TAGCTCTGGCTTGGGAAGTGTCCACGATCACGCCGATGAACTCTATCCACTGCACGGGAGTTAACGTGGACTTCTGCTTGTTTATCAGCAGGCTCAGTGGGCAGCAGACGGCGCATGTCAGTTTCACACTGTCCTGGACCCGAGACCTAGACCTGGACCTGCCTCTGATTAGCCAAACATCCAAGTAGAGGAAAATTTGGACCCCTTGCACCTCAGGTGCGCCGCCACCACTGCCATGCATTTCATAAACACCCTTGGGGCCGAGGACAGGCCAAAGCTGAAAGGCCTCCAGTGTCAATGGCACTGGTAGGTGCAGGGGGGCCTCCCCACTCCCAAGAGTTGGGGGAGGCTCCCTGGGTCCCCGCAGTCCGACTTTGGTGCGGTCCAGTGCTCAACCCTGCCTGCTTAGACACTGCGGGGGAGTGTCTGCATTCCACGAACTGCTTCCACTGCTGCTTCTTCGGTACCAGAGATGCGGTCTGGTACCAAAGCGGGTCCAGTGACGATGGTGCACTCTGCACTGATGCCACGCTCAGTACCAAGGTGGAGAGTGCTGGTTTAGAGGCCAGTCTAAGTGCTGCCTCCATGAACAAGGCTTTCAGGTGGATTTCTCTGTCTTTCTGAGTCTGGGGCCTGAAAGTCTTGCAAATCTTGCACTTGTCCTTTCGATGAGTTTCCCCCAGAAACCTCAGGCAGCTATAGGGGGAGTCACTCAGCGGGAAAGCCTTCCCGCAGGAGACACACGGTTTGAAGCCCTGTGACCAGGGCATGCCCCGCTCCTGGCAAAGTCCCAGCTGGGACTATCCTAAATGCTAACTACCACTATTAACAGTACTTAAAGTCCTATCTACCTAACTAACACAACAACAAATGATTAAAGTTGAGAACAAGGAGAATTGATCATTTGCGATGCAAGCAGGAACAGTTCCAGCAACCGTCACAGGTGGAAAGGAGGAACTGAGGGGGCGTAGGGCCGACAATGCCTCATATACCGCAGCGTGTGCGCAGGACTCCAGGGGACACCGAAGCCGGCCCTACAGGGTCTGCTAAGGGGAAAAAATTTCCAGTAACCATGCACGGAGGCGTGCACACACCTATAATGGAATGGACATAAGCAGGCACTCGAAGAAGAACATTTCAATACTATTTAGTTGAAAAAAATTGTCAATCCATTTCTGTATTTAATCAAATCCATTTTTTTTCAATTGAAAAATGCTCTGTCAGAAAATTTCCAACCAGCTCTGGGCAGAGAGAGTTCAGGGGTTCTCTGAGTAAGACACTGAATCTGGCTTTATCCATTAAGTTGATGTAACTGCAATTGTAAATGAATTCTACTGAAATCTGAGACAGCATTTTTCCTCAGAAATACTATACATTGTCTATACTTAAAATACTGAAATCAATGGCTGTGTTAGCATTGCTTGTATTTAATTTAAACTCCTATAATAATGGCAAGGTCTTTCCCTTTTTAAGATAATTTTTTCTTGTTATTGTTTAATATAGTAATCCTTTGGGAGATGAGAGTGAAATCTGTTTCCTAACCCAAATAAATGTCAGCTGTCACGTGTGCACAATGGTTTATTAAACAGTTGCTCATCATGAGCGTGAAGTTGCTGGCACAGATTTTTATTTTACATATAGAAAGGACATTGCAATGTTCTTGCTGTTGCTACATAGCCATAGGATATGACTTTTTGACTCATAAATTTCTCAGGCCTTGTCTTGTCACACAGGAACATACAAATTGTTATATAGGATCAGATCTGTTGTCCAGATGGTCTGGTATCCTGTCTCTGATGTTAGCCAGCACCAGATGCTTCAGAGGAAGATGAAAAAAATTCTAACTGGCAATTATGGCAAAAGCTGCTCATGAGGAATTTTCTTCCTAAACCTACTCAGTTAGAGGTTGGCTTTACACTCTGAAGGATCAGGGGGTCCACACTTTACGTAAGAACAGCCATATAGGGTCAGACCAACGCTCCATCCAGCCCAGCATCCTGTCTTCTGATAGGCTAATGCCAGGTGCTTCAGAGGGAATGAACAGACAGGTAATCATCAAGTGATCCATCCCATATCGCCTATGCCCAGCTTCTGGCAAACAGAGGCTAGGGATACTTCAGAGCACCGTTTTGCATCCCTGTCCATCCTGGCTAATAGCCATTGATGGACCTATTCTCCATGAACTTATCTAGTTCTTTTTTGAACCCTGTTATACTCTTGATCGTCACAATATCCTCTGGCAAAGAGCTCCACAGGTTGACTACGCGTTTGTGTGAAGAATACTTCCTTTTGTTCATTTAAACCTGCTGCCTATTAATTTAATTTGGTGACCCCCTAGTTCTTGTGTTATGAGAAGAAGTAAATAACACTTCATTTACATTCTCCACACCAATCATAATTATATAGACCTCAATCATATCCCCCTTGCTCTCTTTTCCAAACTGAGAAGTCTCAGTTTTATTAATCTCTCCTCATAATTTACACATTTTTACACATAAATAAAATAAACATTTTCTTATCATGTTTGGTGTAATTGTGGATGGTCTCATTCATATAGATGTTTGTTTCTTGTTTGAATTCCAAACACGCTTGGACTCTGCTATCTTGTGGCAATGAGTTCCATGGATTATGGTGTGAATTAAAACTGATGAAGGAAATAAATTTTAAGTTTGCTGCCTTTTAATTTATTTAGTAGTTGTCCTGTTCCTGTATTATGAGAGGTAAATAGGAGGGCCTGACTAATCTACTCTATATCCTTCATTATTTTTTGACCATCTATCATGTCTCTTCCCATCTCCTCTCTAAACTGCTTTTTCAGTCTTTTCTGATATGGAAATATATTATCTTCATGCATTTATTCATTTGTCTCATCTTTGAACTGCTTGTATTGCCTCTATATCTTTTTTCCTATAGGTGACCAGAACTGAGCAAAATATTCAAAACAAGGGAATCTTGTTCATATATATGCAATAGTGTTTCATTAATTTCGGTGTTATTATCTGTTCTATTTCTATTGCATTCTAACGTTCACTGGCTTTTGATATTTCAACCTCTTATAGATGTTATGTGTAAAATAATCTCAGACACCATTGCTGCACTGATAAAACTACAATGAAATTTATTAATGATGACTAAGCATATAAACACAAGTAACTTTAGCGCCCATGTGACCTAGATGGAGTCTGCTCTGCAGGCAGCTCTGGCCAGGAAAGGTGCGTGCAGGAATGCAGCAGGGAAAGTCCTTTTCACCCCAGGGGCACCTGTTTCAAACTCCCCATAGTGAACATACACCGGGATAGTACAGGGAAATATTTATTTACAGAGGGATGAATGAAGAGAAACAACTGGGAGAAACATAGGGGGAGCAGTAAAACAGGATTACATTTAACACAAAGCCCCACAGGCCCAGTGGTATCACAGTCTGAAAAAGCAGACACCGAGCAATACGTCAGCACTCAGAGTTCAGGAGTCCCGGGCAAAGTTTTAGTTCAGTGGTGAGTACTAGGTGCTCCTCGTCATTTTTAGCACCAGTAAACATTTTCCAGCAATCCCCTCCGGTGCCCTCTTTTGCCGCTTTTTGCAAACTCACACAGAGCGATATCCTCCTCACTTAACTAGCTACAGCCTCCCTCCTTATTCACAGTGCAAAGGCCCCATACAGCTCTGGGCAGCAGAGATACAGAGTTCAGCTCTGGTTTGTCCTTCTTGGGCGATTTTTCCCTGGCACGGTGCTCCTTCTGGCTTCTGTCCTGGGCATCCCCAGTTAGCTGCTTTGCTCCTTCCAGGCTTCGGACAGGTTCTCGGCTGTTTCACTTTTGTGAGGGGCTGCTCAGCTCACTGCAGCTCGTCTGTCTGGAGCTCCAGACACACCCTGTTGCTCTCCCCTCTTTTTTCTCAGCCCTCCCTCAAACAGCACTTCCGTTTTTTGGAACAATCAGCACTTCCCCTGCAGGTCAAAGATTTAAAGGGACCATGCTTTTTAAAACCCCGAAGGGGTTGCACACAGTTCATACAAATGTGTAACTTTAAAAATTATGGATTATTTACTAGGCCACCGACATGTTTACTGTGTGGAATCAATCTAGTAACTCTGGGCTCTATTGTGTCTTAAAATCCAAGCAAGGGTACAAATGCTGAGCAGAACAATAAAGAAACCAGAAGTCCAGGATGGAGGGGAAAAACAAGGTTACTTACCAGTAACTGCTGTTCTTCAAGATGTGTTGCTCATGTCCTTTCCACTATAGGTGTGCACGCCTCCATTACCCGGAATGTTTTCCCCTTAGCAAACCCCGTAGGGCCAGCTTCGGCGCCCTCTGGAGCCCCACACACATGCTGCGGTATATAGGTGCTTCCAACCCTAAGCCCCCTCAGTCCCTTTTTTCTGCCAACTCCAGCAGGAGGGACGGAGGGTAGGTTGTAGAATGGACATGAGCAACACGTCTCAAAGAACATCAGTTACTGGTAAGTAACCTTGTTTTCTTCTTCGAGTGCTTGCTCATGTCCATTCCACTATAGGTGACTAACAAGCAATACCTTTGGAGGTGGGTAGGAGTTACTGATGAGCTGCCCTCAGCACCGCTCTGCCAAATACCACATCCTCTCTCGCCTGCTGGACGATGGCATAGTGGGATGTGAAGATATGCACTGACAACCAGGTGGCGGCTTTGCAGATGTCCTGCAGGGGCACTCTCTCCAGGAAGGCCATAGACGAGGCTTGAGCTCTGGTTGAGTGCGCTGTGATGGTTCCTGGAAGCGGCACCCTCGCCTGCTCGTAGCAGAACTTGATGGATGACGTAATCCATGAGGAGATGCGCTGGGTGGAGACAGGTGAGCCTTTCATCTGGTTGGGCACTGTGACAAAGAGCTGCCTCAATTTCCAGAATAGCTTTGTGCACTCGATGTAGAAGGCCAGGGCCCATCTCACGTCCAGCGAGTGTCACCTCCTCCAAACTATGAAGTTTGGGAAAAAACATGGGGAGAAAAATATCCTGATTACAATTAAATTGGGAAACCACCTTGGGCAGAAAGGCCGGGTGTGGCCTCAGCTGAACCTTGTCTTTATAAAACACCATATAAAAGGGAGCTCCGAGGTCAGTGCCCTAATCTCAGAGACCCTTCTAGCTGACGTAATGGCCACCAGGAAGGCCACCTTCCAGGAAAGCAGGAGCAGAGGACATGAAGCCATGGGTTTGAAGTGGGGTCCCATGAGTTTTGAGAGGACCAGGTTGAGATCCCAGGGAGGCAATGGGTCACGGATCTGCGGATAAAGCCTCTCCAACCCCTTGAGAAACCTGACCAACAATGGGTGAGAGAACAGGATCTCCCCTCCAGCGGGTGATGAAAGGCCGAAATAGCCGCCAGATGAACCTTCAACAAAGCCAGCACCAGACACTGGAGCTTTAGCTGGAGTAGATACTCTAGGATTGCCTGTATAGGCGAGAGACTGGCCGGGATACACTAGGACTCCACCCAACAGGTAAACTGTTCCACTTAGCCCAATACACGACCTGTGTAGAAGGTTTCCTGCTGCCCAGCAGGACGTATTGGACCTGCACCGAGCAGGCTCTCTCTCCCTCCGTCAGCCACAGAGTCTCCAGGCTGTGAGGTGCAGGGAGTCCACGTCCGGGTGCAACAGGCGACCCTGGTCCTGGGATAGAAGGTCGTGCCACCTCAGGAGCTCCAGGGGCAGGGCGATCGAAAGGTCCAGCAGCATGCTGAACCAGTGCTGTCTCGGCCAGGCTGGAGTGATGAGTATAAGATCTGCCCTGTCCCTCTTTATTTTCAGCAGGACCTTGGGCAGGAGCAGAATGGGCGGGAATGCATACATGAGGGTCTCCGTCCGGCTGATGAGGAACGCGTTGGAAATCGACCCAGTCTCGTGACCCTGGAGCAAGCAGAACCTTAGGCACTTCGCGCTCCAAGCTGATGCGAATATGTCCAGTTGGTGAACACCCCATTTATGGAAGATTGTAATCACGACCTCCAGGTGCAACGACCAGTCGTGGCAGGGTAGAAACGACCTGCTGAGGCAATCTGCCTCGTCGTTCCTCACACCCGGGAAGTGAGAGGCAGTCAAGTGGAAATTGTGCCTCACGGCAAAGTCCCACAGATGGGTACCTTCCTCGCAGAGAGCCGAGAAGCACGCTCCCCCCTGCCTGTTTATATAAAACAAAACTGCGGTGCTGTCCGTCAGCACATGCATCATTCTGCCTGTCATGAATCAGAGGAACACCCTGCACGCTAGGCGAATGGCCCTCAGCTCCTTCACGTTGATGTGCAGGGGTCTCTCCTCCCCCAGCCAGAGCCTGAGTGCTCAGGTTGGCGCTGATGTGGGCTCCCCATCCCACATCCGAGGCATCGGAGATTAGGGTGGCCGACGGGACCAGTTCCCTGAATGGAACACCCTTCATCACTGCCCTGGGAGACCTCCACCAGTTTAGGGAGGCTAGGACAGGCGGGGGAACTGTGACCACCCGATCCAGCGAGGAGGAGGATTACAGGGATGCAGCCTGAGGGTGTGCCCCCTCCTGGCAATGTGCAATACCCGCTGAGGTTCCCTCATGTGGGTCTGACTCCTCATCCGAGGAGTGATGATGATGGGCCTTCTCTGGTACCAGAGACACAGACTGCACCCCCGAAGATTTGATTGATTGGGGTCCCAGCCCCACCTGGAGACCCCAGGGGGCCCAACAAGGCCATTGGGGTGGCCACTGTCCTTGTGGCCATCCAGGGGCTAACTGTGCCGGGGGCTCTGGCACCTTATGAGAACGTCAGCTCGTCCAATGACTACCCCCCTGGAAGACCCTGAAGCAGCATCAGAGTCCGAGGCCCTGGTCCTGTGGTACCATGCCAGGGTACAGCGGCTCCCCAGGTCATGGGCGCTCCATCTTACTGGAGAACGCCCCCTTGATGCCTCCAACCTGGAGGATGAGGAATGCCTTCATTGCTGTGAACGGTGCCGATGAGCAGGGTCACGCTCTGAAGAGCTAGAAGTACCAGAGTGTCACCTCGGCACCGACGATTTCCAGCTCCGCTTGCCCTACGGCTCCACAGTGACTTTTGGTGACCGGGTTCAGTGCCACCTCAAACTCCTGGGTATTGAGCCAGACTCTGACGACCGGATTCTGCGCCGCCTTCACACGGGCGAACTCTTTGGTGCTGGGTCTTCCTCCAATGACTGGGTTCTGCACCACCTTGGAGCGGGTGAACTCAGTGCTGGTGAGCGGGAACGGGAGCTGTCTGAGCGTTGCCTGGTGGGGGAAACTCAACGGGTGCTGTCTCCTTACTTGAACTGCTCCCGGTGCCGGGGATCAACGTCAGCAATGGGAGGAAGACTCCACATTCCGTGTCGGAGCAGGTCAGCTTAACGCCGCCGACCTGAAGCGACTGCTAAGGGAGCGGCTGTGCTCTACTCTAGGTGACCGTCCTGCAGGAGATCCTCCTTCCGGTACCGGGGATCTCCTTCCCCATTCAGGGTGACCCAACGGGGGTTTCTCCTGCGGCACTAGCCCTTTCTCCCTTGGCAGAGTGTGGGGCGGAGGCAAGGGCAACAAGGCTCTTGCTGCTTGAAAAGCCTCCGGCGTTGAGGGCATCAGCAGAGACAGAGGGGCTCTCCCACTCCCAAAAATTGGGGAAGGCTCCCTAGCCAGAGATGCAGGGACTGGAGAAAGGGTCTCTACAGGCCAAGCTCGGTGCATCTCGGTACTCAACTCCACCCGTACCGATGGCGTGGGGGAATGTCCACGTTCCACGTGCTGTTTCTTGCTCTTCTTTGGTACCGGGGAAGTGGCGTGGTGCCGAGTCGTGGACGGTGCCAAAGGCGCACTCTGTACCAATCCCACACTTGGTACCGAGAGAGAGCGGGTCAGCTCAGAGGCCAGGTGGAGTGCTGCCTCCATAAGCCAGGCTTTCAACTGGATTTCTCTGACTTTTTGTGTCCTCGGTTTGAAAGCCTTGCAGATTTTACATTTATCCTTGTGGTGGGCTTCCCCCAAACACTTAAGGAAGCTGTCGTGGGGGTCGCTGTGTAGGCAGGCCTTCCTGCAGGAGGCACACAGCTTAAAGCCCAGTGACCGGGGCATACCCTGGCCGCACAAAGTCCCAGCCGCGACTACCTTATCTCTAACTACTCTATTAACAACTGCTTAACTAAACTATCAGCTACTAAACAGAATAATCAAGTCCAAACAAGGGGAACAGTACTCACAATGCAAGCAAGGCTAGTTCCAGCAACCATCACGGGTGGAAAGAAGGAACTGGGGGGACGTAGGGTGGCAGAACCTCATATATCGCAGTATGTGTGTGGGGCTCCAGGTGGCGCCGAAGCTGGCCTTACGGGGTCTGCTAAGGGGAAAAATGTTCCGGGTTACCGTGCACAGAGGCATGCACACCTATAGTGGAATGACATGAGCAAGCACTCGAAGAAGAACCCTTGTTTGTTCTTGCTTCCTTGCACAGGCCTGAATCTGAGAAGCTGATGATGTTGGAAGCTCCACATTTTTTTTAAAAAGATCCTACATAATGGATAAAATGGGTTGAATTAATTCAGCCCAGAGTGGACATCTCTGTCCAATGGAATGTTGATGGGGCTCATGATAACTCTCATATCTCTGGTAGTGGAAAATCAGTGCTTCAATTTTCTTTTTCACCCACAGAAATATTTCCCTCAAAACCCTTCTTAGACTTTATTATGTCCTCATTCAGTAAAAAATTATGTGCCAAAATAATCCTAAAAATAACATACAGAGAAACAAACAATCCTATCTGGAATGCACAAGGCAGTTAACTTTGACAGTTCCTGACTTTTCAATTTTTTAGTGTACTTCTAATAGAGTTATTTTTTATTTGAATTATATATATAACATGCATACCTGACTAAATGCACTTTGCTGTTGACTGTATGTTCTACTATAATGTAAAATCAAAGTGATTAAAAGCAAATGATCAATGTAGTCTCGCTAGATGTCCTTTTAGAGGTATAGGTTTAAGCATGGCATCAAAAATGTATTTGGATATACACGTACGAGACTTTGGAAATAATTCAATAATTCTATTCACACTGAAGCAGAATGCACTGGTATGATTTTAGTTATACAGATCTTTCCATTTTCCTGTTGACTGTCAAAAGTCAAGGGCCACTGTGACTTCAGTCTCACTTTTCACTGTACTTGCCAGGAATACGGTCATTTATTGTAAAAACTGGCTGTTCCAGAATTAGTGATGGGCTGACCAGCTTCCGAAGAATGTAGGCCCTTCCAGTCCAAACATGATCTGGGATAGGTGGTTTCCTACCCACAGAGAGAGCTGAAAAATTTATATCTTTCTAGAGTAAGTGCCAAAGGCTGTCCTGTCATTAGTTCTTTAGTATACCAGACTTGAGGTATGTTTGTGCCTCCATTTTACTAAAATCTGAGACTCAACTGTATCTGTTGGTTCACAGGTATCTCTCCCAAAAGAGCTAAAAAGCCTCTTTTGAGCTACCCTCATTCAGAATAAACAAGCATACAGTAGAATTTGCTCTCTTTATCTTGTGTTGTCCATCTGTAAGCTTCACATGTATCCTAGTCTTCTATAGCTTCTTCTATCACCTCAGTGTGAGAATTACTCTTCTCTGCAAACCCATAGAAAGCCATGTAGGTGCAAGTTATTTCATCACTTACCCACATGTACATGACACGTAAATGGGCAGGAAATGAAAGTAAGTCATGTATAGGTAACTTCACTAATTAAATCACCCAGATCTGACCTAGACATTTTAATGGGGATTGTACAAACTTACACCAGAGTTGAATATAGCACATTGTAACCACCTCTCCTCTGATCTATAGCCAAACAAATAGCAAGAATTCCCAGACTTGGAAGCAGGGCCTCACAGCCGCATTAGACGCTCCTCTCCATTGGGGAACTCAGAACAATTAATTCTAGCTGGGTTTGCATGCTCTCAGTCCCTTGAAGCAGCCTTCCTTGCCCCAGAGTCCAATGCTCAGAGATGGACTGAAATGAGGATGAGGCGGTGGACGGGGGAGGCAGGTACAGCAGGCGAGAGGGGAAGGCTGCTCCTTCACTCACCAGCCCTGGCTCCTGCACAGTTTTTTTACTCAAGTGAGTGGTGACTGGATTGGGCCAGAGTCCATTAATCAACAGTTCTGGGAAATTCACCATACCTTTCCAGAAATTTACGAAGTTTGGCAGAAAAAGCCAAAATGAGATACGTGGGAACACATTAAATACAAAACCACCTCTATGTTGTCCAAAGCAACTGGCCCTCTGACAGCTTGACAGTGGCCTGTGTGAAATGAGTTGTGATCTTAGGCCCGATGCCCACCACACAGAAGCCATCACCACACCTGACTCTCTGGTTTGCCCTTTCAGCTGAAATGTCGTGGTTTGAATAAACAAAGGGACTTGAGTGTGGGAGTGAAATGGATACAGGCCCAGGCCAGGCTTTCCTGATCTGTGCATAAGGAGAACATAGCTCTTACTATTGCTATTTGCTCAGCTATTTTTCCATCATTAGAACTAAACTGTAATACTTAAAACATTTTCTAAAAGCAAGCTGTCAAAACAGTACTAGTATCAGTATGTAACAGACACAACAGGAATTTCTTTGGGAATATTTATAAAGACAGCATTCAGAACATTCATAAAATCTGAAAGAAAAATAGTTTAGATGCCTAGGACCTAAGCCAAGAGATTTTAAAAGCATTTATGCAACAATCACTTGCTGGGAAGAAGTGTGGTCCAGTGTGTGTGTGCATAGGACTGGAATCCAGGACTCCTAGGATTTACTCTTAACTCTGTCACCGATTTGTTGATGGTCCTTGGGCAAGTCGCAATCTCTCTGTGCCTCAGTTTACCAATATAACAAACACTCGGAAGGGCATTGTGTGGGGTAAACTAATATTTGTACAGAGCATGGTGATTCATACGTGGCTCTTATGAAATGCTCCTAATTATAAAAACATGTGCAAAGCACTGTGATGAGAACTTCATGCATAGTACTTGCAGAAAACCAGATCAAGACTTGTCAAACCCTGATGGGAGAAAAGAGGGTATATCCAATTTAGAAATGCTTGAAACCTGATAAAGGCCCAAATACTGGGCAACAGCACACAACCTGAGCACTGTCCTGCCCCCCGGGGGGGAGGGAGGAGGACTTATTCCTCACAGTACAGTGCTGCAGTACTATCCACATAGCAGTGTATCCTCCCACCTCGCAGGGCCTGTTCCCTGCAGACCTGGATACAGACACAGCCGGTGGAGGTGAGTAGCCATGCATGCCCCCTTAAACTCTTCCCCGCCTTTCTGACACAGCTCAGTAACAATGGTTCCACTACAAAGGAAGACTCCACACCCTGTTTTCATAAGGATGCAGGCTTCTGTGATAATCCTGCATTTGGAATTTTGTAGGTATTTTTTCATGGGCAGAAAAGCCATTTCTTATGCAAACGGAACAATAGAGGACAATATCTGGCTGTCCTTTTCTAAAAATAAAATAAAATCTTAACTTAGATTAGAGTAATCAATGATGATTAAGGAGCAAATTCCACTCTAGGTTATAAAAGAATGATTCCAACACAAATGAATAGTTTCCTTTTTATAATATATTCAAATTAGTATTTCCTGGGTCATCTCTCAGGACTCTTTTGCCTTGGTTTTTTTCTCCTGTCCACCTTTTGGAAATGAGACTGACCCAAACACTGATTAATAAAAAACAAGCATTTCCTACCTCGATTGCTGCTTTTAATGTTCCAAAGCTTGCAATGGTTTCAGTACTGTATCTATCAGCATGGTAAAGCTCCTAGAGAATAAAAATAAAATATTTCTGCTTTGCACTTATTTAGCTGGTCTTTCCCCAGGGGATAACAAAAAACTTAAACCATTCATGTGAGATAGGTAAGCAAATATGATTTCCCTCCTTTTGTATATGAGGAAAAGGAGGTATTAAGAGGGGTCCAGTGACTTGCCGAAAGGAATCTTGTGGCAGAGCCTGGAACTGAACCCAGATTGCCTGATTCCCAGTTCGATACCTTAGCTTAACTATACCATCCTGGTTAAACTACTGAACAATCATTAATCTGTGTCATAAAATGCTGAACCATAACCCCCCTTACAACCATCCTCTTTACAGGCTATGTTAAATAAACTACCAGAATTCCAAGTAGTACATAATTACCACCATAACGCCAAGTAGCACATCACCAGAAAGGCCAAGTTATTTGAAACACAAAAGTGTGGGCAGCAAACAGAAGTGAGAAAGGGCTCTGAATAATGCTACAAAATGCAGCTTAAAAACTCAAAGTCCCTACTGTACATTTTACATGGTGCTACAAATGAGCACATGCAGGGAATGCAAGCCATGACAGTAGTACTGCAAATAGAAGGCTCTTCTGTGATCTCAGTCCTCTGCAGTCATACAAACACCTCTGGACTCACTAAAGTGTTAAACTTATATATTTTTTACTTTTTTTAAAAACGGTCATGGTCCCAAACATTGTAGTAATACATTAAACTAGTTTTTTGGATAATTATTATTAAATGCTACAGTTTTATTTACTTTTTTAAGCAAGGGAGATAGTATTTCATTTGAAGAATAGCAGAGATGCACAATTTTTAAAGATTTGCTGTAACACTTTCTGCATCTCAAAGAGTTCTTGTGATTCAGGCGCTGAGAAAACCACAGATTTCATGGACTACGCAGAAATTGTGAAATTAGCCCAATGCTGTGATTTTTCAAACAGCAGGGAGATGGAAGCTGGCATCCTTGTGTGGCAGTCTCGTACTTGGTGCAGTTTGTACCACACAGCAACATTACATCAGAGCTGCAGTTGAAAGCAGTGGTGGCATTGGCTTACATAAAATTGGCTGCTGAGTCCCTCCCAACTGCTGCTTCAACATGAAATTGCCACATGCTATGAGGCTCACTGAGCACAAGACCAGGTGCACATGGCTGCCCATTTCTCCTCCTTGCTGTTGGAAAAACTGCAGCAGTTTGTGGATGACTCGGCAGTTGTGTCCTTCCACCTCTCTCCTGAGGCCATGACGGCTCACATTCCAAGTGGCAGTGGTACTGCCTCCATAAAACCAGCCACTGAGTTCGCAAGCAGGTGAACTAGCTTGGTAGGTGGGCACTGTGCAGGAGAAAGGAAGAGAGGGAAGAAAAAGTCTGCAGCTGCTAGAATAAATTGCAGCAGTTCAGGGGGAGGCCCAGTGTCAATTTTATGCAAAGGAATGCAGCAGTGACCTTTTGCTTACTGCATTCCATGCATACCCTATGAAAGACGCTACTTTATTTATGACTCTGCTGTGAATTTTCTAAAAAAATATTTGCCATTTTCTCAGGGCTCTACTCATTATCCTTATGCTCCCACATCCCAGGTTCCTAATAGAAGGGCTCAACGTATAATCCATCTCCCACTGAAGTGAATTATAATCTTTCCACTGACTTTAATGGCAGTTTTGATTGAAGTGAAAGAGGGCTACCAAAAAAAAAAAAAAAAAAACGAACAACAAAAAACCTATCTTGAGGAATCTACATGGGAAGATCTGAGAATCAAATCCTACATTGTATATGGCCTTATTTGCATTTATTGAGTTTGTACGTAAGTGGCCATTCTCAGAGGAAGTAGGCAGATAATTTCAGACTAGAACTGGAAAAGGTATGCAAAAGGATAACAAAAATGATTTAAGGGTACAGAACAGTTTCCACACAAGAAGAGATTAAAAAGACTAGGACTTTTCAGTGTGGAAAAAAGATAACTAAGAAAGGACATGATAGAGGTCTATAAAATTGTGACTGGTGTGGAGAAAGTGATTAAGAAAGTGTTATTTATTCCTTCAAATAACACAAGAGCTGTGGGTCACCCAGAGAAATTAATAGACAGCAGGTTTAAAACAAACAAAAGAAAGTACTTCTTCATACGATGCACAGTCAACCTATGGAACTCGTTGCCAGGGGATGTTGCGAAGGCCAAAACTATAACTGGGTTCCAAAAAGAACTAGATAAGTTAATGGAGGATATAGGCTATTAGCCAGGATGCAACACCATGCTCTGAGTGTCTGTCTGCCAGAAGCTCAGAGTGGATGACAAAGGGTGGATCATTCAATAATTACCCCCATTCTGTTCATTCTTCTGATGCATCTGGCAATGGCCATTGTTAGAAGACAGGATACTGGGCTAGATTGTCCATTGGTCTGACCCTCCAGTGTGGCCATTCTTATGTTTTTAGGAGTCCAATGTCTTTTGTTTTGGAAATACTTAAAGCTACCAAATGAAACCTCCCCGAGTAGACATGATTCTTTGTTTTGTTATGGTTGCTGAGGACCCACCGACTAGTTTATTCAGAAATCTGAAGTCATACATTTAAAGACGTCATGAGATCATTAGGAAACCAAACTTTCCACACAAATTAATCAGGAGAGTTCACATTTAAAAAAAAAAAAAGAGAGAGAGAATGATTTTAGCATACTGGAGTAAATTAATAACAAGAATATTTTTCTTTCACAAACATATATTTGTTCTTTGTACAAACATCATTTCCTGAAGAATAGTTTGCCAACTCCAGCAGTTCACATCAGGTGTTCACATTTGTGTTTCCTTTAAAGAAATTTCACAATATCCAGACTTACTCCCTGCATTTCATCTCAAATAATGTCAGAGTCAATAAAAAAATGACTTTTTAATTGACTATCAGTAAGCCAGGTATAAAGGCACATAAACTAGAGTAAACTTACTTGCACTAAGTAATACTGAACATTAAATACTTGTACTACTATTCAATTCAGTAGTACAACCCCCACATTAAATTTCCAAACACGCATCATGTTGTTTACTCCTTTACAAGTACCGTGTCAAGTACAGCAGTTAAGATGGTAATTACTATAATCAAGAAAGCAGCGATACAGCTATTTTGCTCCTCCACTGTATCATTCTCTATTATCTTCTCTAGGCACACAGTTCAACAATGAACACTGAAGTAAAACAACCAATACTGAAGATGCCTAATCCTTCCTTGGTTTTCCACAGAGAACCTGAAGAAGAGCTCCGAGTAAGTTTGAAAGTTTGTCTCTCTCACCAACAGAAGTTGGTTCAATAAAAGATATCACCTCACCCACCTTGTCCCCCTAACATCCTGGGACCAACAAGGCTACCACACCATTGCAAAGTAGAATGCAGACAGGCCTGCCAACAGGGTCTGGGGGCGAGGTGGGAGGCAAAGGGGGCAATTGCCCAGTGGCCTGGAGATTTTAAAAGGTAGCAGGATGAAACTTCCCCCTCAGGGAGCCTAGCTTTCCATCCCATTTCTTCCGCCCATGGCCACTGCCTACAGTCCACCCCAGCTCCGCCTTGCTCGCCATCGTGTCCTCCCCACCAGCCTACCTCCCTGCTTGGCCCCCTCCCCTTCCACACACCCCTTTTCCCTCTTGGCCTCCCTGCAGCTCTGTCCCCCCGCCCCACTCCCACCATCGCTCAGTGCCACTGGCTGCATGTGTCCCTCCTCTCCTCCCCCGCTCACCCACCCACTGCTGCTCTCCGCATCCCTCCTCCCTGCTCAGCCCCTCTGCTGTTGCTCACCACCCGAGGGGGAAGGGGAAGTGTGGAAGAGAGGAGGGGGACCGAGTGATGAGTGGGGAGGGACATGGTGGCAAGCAGGCTGGGCGGGACCTGGAGCGGACTGTGGGTGGAGCCGTGGGCAGAACAGGCAGGGCGGGACTTTTCTGCCCTGGGGTCTGGAATTCCTGTCAATGAGCCTGAATGTAGATGGTTATTTTTATAATAGCTTCCCTCCTGTTTTATCAGTTATACCTATTTGCTTTTAGGTCCTCAAAATAAAAATATTTTATTTAGTTATGTGCTACATAGAGAATTTAAGTTGAATATTCTTTTTAGACATATTAGAAACTCTTCCTGTCTCTTATCTGTGATGGGAAATGACGCTATCTTAATTTTTACAGGAAACCAAACCAGCAATGTCACATGGGCAATGAAACACGATACAGTAAAGCCCTATTCCCTATGTATATTCTGTGCTTCCTTTATCCATTTAATTTGGAAACAAACTCATGAACAAACACAATATGGACAGAAATAACAGAAAGCTGAAGAATTTAATGATGAAAAATCTAATTCTCAAAACTATTCAGTGACACTGTAAACTGTTGGATGGAACCTCTAAGTGTTCTGAATTATATCACATGCAATAGCTTAGAATTCTGTTCCAACTGTTTGCCTGTACCTTTTAAAAGATTCTTATTGTCCCCTCCTAAGAAACGTTTTCATTTACTAAATGCAAGGACAATCTTTTAATTCTACAGAATATTTCATAATTCGGAACTCTCAGGAGCAGGTTTACTTGTGTATCCAGTGTAACAATTCCTACAAAAGAATTTGCAACCTATTTCATTAACCATAAAATGTGGAGTTTGATTTCCTGAGAATTGCTAGTTTATCTGGATCAACCCCTTGTATATCAAGCATCTGTGCATATCTAGGAGCAGTGCTTTTTAACAGAAGGGCCATCATTTTGAAGAAGCCCTCAATCTCCTTTTTCTTCCCTACTTGGTTTGAATCATCCTCTTCAACTACTTCACTTGCATCTTCCCTTCAGCCTCTCCATTATGGTAGGTCTTCAGGACCCATCCTTCCTTCTGTTTTTCCCTACAGTACCTGACCCAACTCCCACAGAAGTCAATGCAAGTCTTTCCCTGACTTCATTGGGAGCTAGTAAGGGCAAAATAGTATCATTATTCATTATTATTAGACATCATTTTGAGAAATCTCATTACTATTCTCATGTTGAGCCAGCAGTGACAACGTGTGTGGTGAGAGAATGGAAAAACTCTTACCCAATAATTTCTTTTCTGCCAGCAGTTATGCACAAGGCTATCCCCTCCTCTCTGCAAATTTCCAGAGGCATTTCAGCTCTGCAGCATGGCCATCGTGCTAGATCACACCTTTTCTTGCAGCTCACCAGAAGATGAATTCCAAAACTGTGTAAAAATTCTCCATATATGATTAGTCTGAAAGCTCAAAGATAAAAGTAGTGCCCCTTGGCTATTATTGAAGACATATCAGGGAGAACAGAATTGTGAAAGAACTGCTGCTAGCAGAAAGAAATTTATTGGGTAAGAAATTTCCCATTCTGCAGCCAAGTGTTTCCCACAATTCTGTGATGCATAGGTAGTCGCGAGCATTAAAAATTAAAGTAAGGTGGGCTAAAGAAAGACTGAAATAAGAGAATTCACTCTCTTGGAAATAGCAAGTTATTTTTGGACCATCTCATGAACCACCTTCCTTCTGAAGGAGGCCTCTGCAGAGGAAAGAAAGTTCACTGAATAAAATTTGATAAAGGTATTGATAGAGAACCATGTCACTGCCCTGCAAACTTCCTTAGTAGAAGCACAAGCTCTTTCTGCCCATGGTGTTGCTAAAGTTCTTATAGAAGGGGTTTGGATTCCTTCAGAAATAGGTTCACCAGATGCCTTGTCTGCCTCAACAATGCATAACTTAATCCATTTTGCCAAGAACAACTTGGATTCTCAGAGACCTTGGCATTTCAGGTGAAAGGACACAAATAAGGAACCTGGTATCTTCTATTGATTCAGTACACTTGAAGTAGATCGTTAGTGCTCTATGTACATAAAGATTATGCTACAGGATGTTGGGGATTAGGTCAGAATGACTATTTGTGAAAAACTTGTCTGACTCGGGTCTTGCCAGTAAGACAGCTCTGAGAGACTTGAGGATTTGCAGCTAAGAAGCCCAAGAACCCTACAAGTAAGATACTGCTTGTGGCTATTGCCTAACATTTTAGCTGGAATTCTTGAGTCCTGGGGGATTTTATTGTTTTCTTGACACAATGATCTAAATCATGCCCTAACAGGGGAGCAGGCCTTCAACACTGAGGTTCATCTGGAAGATAATAGGGTCTGAACCACTTTACAGAATAATCTGAGTGCAATTAATGCTTCCTTTACAATAACCAGATTGTCAGTTGAAGACTGCCAGAGTATGGATGGAGAATAGGATGTTGATGAAAGATATCCAGTTTCACAGGAAGCTGAAGTGAAAGTCCCAGCTCTAATTTCTACCAGGTCTGAGCACTATGCTCTCTTTCGCCAATGGAGACCTAATACTATCACCGCCACTTCCTTTTTGCTTATGTTCTGAATCAACTTCCCCAGAAGGGAGAGGAATGGGAATGCATAACTAGACCCTTCAACCATCTGTGCTAGAGTGCATCTGTCCCCTGTGGTTTAGAATCTGCTTCCCTGGTAAAGTAATGTGCCAACTTCTTGTTTCCGTGACTGACAAACAGGTTAACTATCAGTAGGCAGAATCTCCATGAGATCATGTTGGAAAAACAAGGTTACTTACCAGTAACTGATGTTCTTCGAGATGTGTTGCTCATGTCTATTCCACTATAGGTGAGTGCACACCACCGTGCATGGTTCCTGGAACTTTTTTCCCCTTAGCAGACCCTGTAGGGTCAGCTCTGGTGCCCCCTGGAGTCCGCGCACATGCTGTGGTATATGAGGCACTGCTGGCCCTACACCCTCTCAGTCCCTTCTTTCTGCCAACTCCGGCAGCAGGGACAGGGGGTGGGTTGTGGAATGGACACGAGCAACACATTTAGAAGAACATCAGTTATTGGTAAGTAATCTTGTTTTCTTCTTCGAGTGATTGCTCATGTCCATTCCAATATAGGTGACTAACAAGCAATAAATGGGACAATAAAGGCCAGATGGCATAAGTGTGTGAATCTACTGAACTCAAATGGGTAGAGGCCTTACCCATAGCTCTGATGTCAATAAGGGCCACACCAGATCAAAAAACAGGCCTCAGCCCTCATGAAATTTTGATGGGATGACCCCTCTGACTCCCTTCTGGTCCAAGCTGTCCCCCCAAGGATTTAGCATTCACACATGAGGAGAGTGTGTTGTACTGCTTGAAGCTAACAAAGATGTTGACATCTTTCTCTTCACAGGTTCAAGAAGCACTGCCTACTCCACCACAGCAGAAGTGCCATTCTCTAGAGCCCAGAGACTACGTCTATGTGAAGGTGCATCAACGAAAGAGTTCTTTAGAACCTAGGTGGAAAGGACCCTATCAGGTCTTGCTGATAGCAAACACTGCAGTAAAGTTAGAAGGAAGGCCTAACTGGATCCACGTGTCACACTATAAGAAGGTCCCACCTCAGGCAGAGGTGTCCAACTAAGAAGAAGGACTGGTGACCGTGCGGCCAGATAACCAACTCAGCACCACGTAGATGTTTCCCTTCGGATGTTCCTCTTCACAGCCACATCCTCTAACAAACCAAATAAGTCTCTGTGGAAACCTGGAACCTGAAGAAGAAAGGGGACCTTGGTTGTATTCTTGGGGGTGGCTTGTAGTGTGTTTCCTTTTTCTGGTGCTTCTATTCATCATATCAGAATGTATTTGGCCTGGCTGGTTATAGTATCCATCACTGTAGTAAATGCAGGATGGGAAAACAATATGATAAACATGTCTCAAACAATTGCCAAAGTGGGAAATCAAAAAATTGCTTAAACATCACCAACTGGGGTTTCTTTGATTCAAATACTTTTCCAGCCCCCGAAGATAAAGGTTGGTTTTGGATCTGTGGAAAGAAAGCATATAAAGCACTTCCAGTAGGATGGTATGGTAGATGTTCACTGGGAGGTGTTACACCATACCTACAAATTACCAAAAAATTAAGAGGTTTGGTGCAGTCCCCAAGGGTATTGGTAAAATGAAGCAACCCTTTGGTGACAAGAACTAACGCTTTCCATAAGGTCTTGAGATCATTTTGGCCCCAATTAGGAGTATTTGAATTGGAAAGGGCCATCATAAATATCTCAGCCAGTATAGAACTATTGGGAAACTCAACTACTGACACTTTACAAGCTTTACATGAGGAAGTTAAACAAATATCCCAAGTCACAGTTCAAAATAGAATGGCTTTGGATTATTTACTCGCAGCTAAGGGGGGCATATGTGTTCTTTTAAATTCATCTTGTTGTACCTTTGTAAACCAGGACCAATGTATTGAAACTGACATAGGGAAGATACATGAGTAGTTACAACTGTTTCATAAAATTGGTGAACTGGATCAAGCAAATTGGTTTGATGAATGGTTTTCAGGATGGTTTTCATGGTTAGGCCCTCTTGCTCATAAAATTCTTACTTTTATTATAATTGGAGCATTGATAATCCTTGCTTTCTGCTTTTGTATTCAATGCTGGCCTACTTATTGTTCCGCAATGACCCGAATGTGTATGGTAAAACACACTGAAAGACAGATGGTAACTCGGGAAATGACTGAGCAAGAAGCTGCACTTAGGGCAGAAGGACTTATGACAGAGTGGACTAGACTAAGGAAAATATAGTGGCACTAAATAGTGCCAAAGGGGGGAATTGTGGAAGGAACAGTTTTATATACTCCATTTTTTGTATCCTACTTTTATACCAAGTTATATATTCTATTTTATATTAATCTTTTAAGACTCCATCTTGCATGCTAAAGATTCCATCTTGGATTTTTAGTAGCTTTCTTAGCCTTGAAACAAGTACATTTTGCAGATGTTGCAGGTTTTTGCAGCTGTCAGTAGATAATGGGACGTTGCTAGCTAGCTCTAAGAAATAGTTGTTATAGTAACCTGGGGCCCTGTTCAATTAGCAATATGAAGGAATTTCTTAATATACCTTAATGAAGAAAAGGTTGAGCTAATGGAAATGTACCGTAATAAGTCATCTTTTTCTTTGTCTGAATGTAACTTGCAGTGCCACTTGCCCTTCGATGATCAAGACAGGCACCACTCCAAACTCCTTGGTGCCGAGCCGGACTCCGGCGACCGGGTTCCATGTCGTGGACTGCGCGGTGCCAGGTCCTCTGATGGCAACCAGGTTCTGTGCTGCCTCAGTGCGGGTGAACTCCTTGGTGCTGAGTCCTCCGACGATGACTGGGTTCTGCGCCGCCTCGGTGCAGGCAAACTCTTTGGTGCTGAGTCCTCCAATGATGACTGGGTTCTGTGCCTCCTCAGTGTGGGCGAACTCCTTGGTGCCGGGGATCTGGAACAGAAGCTGTCCGAGCGCCTTCTGGCAGACCTCGACCGGTGCCACCTCTTGGCCTGCGCTGCCTCCGGTGCCAGGGACCGATGTTGGCGCCGAGAGGGAGACTCCTCGTCCTGAGTTGAAGCAGGCTGGCTCACTGACGCTGACCTGGAGCGACTGCTGGGGGAGCATCCTCTCTCTACCCCCGGTGGCCGTCCGGCGGGAGATCTTCCTCCCTGTACTGGGGATCTCCACCGCCCTTCAGGGGGACCCAACACGAGCTTGCCCCGGGACACCGGCCCCTTCTCCCTCGGTGGAGGCGGCGTAGCCAAGGCCAACAAGGCTCTTGCCACCTGAAAAGTCTCCAGTGTCAACAGCATCGGCAGGGGCATTCTCCCACTTCCAGGAGTTGGGGGAGGTTCCCTACACAGAGATGCAGGCACCAGAGAAGACTCAACGGGCCGAGCTTGGTGCATCTCTGCACTCAATCCTGCCCGTACCAACGGTGCAGGGGTGTGTCTGCACTCCGCGCACTGTTTTTTCTTTTTCGGCACCAGGGATGTTGCTTGGTGCCGAGTCGAGGTCGGTGCCGGCGGTGCACTCTGCACCGAGGTGACGCTCAGTGCCGAGGTGGAGCGCTGCCTCCATGAGCAGGACTTTTAACCGGATCTCTCGGTCCTTCTGATTCCGTGGTTTAAAAGCCCTGCTCATTTTGCACTTGTCCTTTCGGTGCTCTTCCCCCAAGCACTTAAGGCATCATTTGTGGGGGTCGCTGAGCGGGAAAGCCTTCCTGCAGGAGGCACACAGCTTAAATCCCGGCGACTGGGGCATAGCCCAGTTGCTCTAAGTCCCTGCAGGGACTTACTTATCTAAATACACTTAACAACTACTTAAAACTAACTAAACTACTTAGAATAACAACAGTTCAAAGAAGGGAAATAGTACTTGCAGAGAGCAAGGCTAGTTCCAGCAACCGTCACAGGCGGTAAGAAGCAACTGAGGGGGCGTAGGGCCAGCAGTGCCTCATATACCGCGGCATGTGCGCGGGACTCCAGGGGGCACCACAGCCTGCCCTACGGGGTCTGCTAAGGGGAAAAAAGTTCCGGGAACCATGCATGGTGGCGTGCACTCACCTATAGTGGAATGGACATGAGCAATCACTCGAAGAACTTCCTGATTCAAGCACCATGCCAGGTTGCTGACTGAGTATCTGCTGAATCAGTCTTCCTGGTTTAGTGTTCCCCTCATACGTGTTGCTCTTATGGAAGCCAGATTTTCCTCGGCCCATTCTATTACATCCCTTGACTGTTGAGATATGCTACAGTGGTAGTGTTGTCTGACCGAACCAGAAGGTGATCTCTCAAGGCAGCTCTGAAACCTTCAGGAAAAAAAAGCTTTATTGATCCAAACTCCAAGTAGTTGACCTCTTATTCTTCTCTGTGGTGCTCATGCTCCCTGCACTGTTCTGTAACCCTAGGAGGCTGGCCTGTGCCCTGAGCACTTAAGTGTGTGGAAAACAAATATGAAGACTCCTGCAGATGCTCCCTGGTACTGTCCACCATCTGAGGAATTCCACTACCCGATTTGTAACCAATAAAAAATCTAGAATTCAATCTGGGAAATGGTCCCACACCTTACACAGGAACATGTGGAAATGTTTCCACCACTTACGAAATCAGGTCCTAGGAGTTGAAGACACTGTGCTGTGAACTGTCTTCAAGCCTTCATGAGAATGGAGATCAGGTTCTGGATTTTCCCCAGCCTGTCTAGCAAGGAATACACCTGGCTTCTGATGTGTCTATGCCCACTCCCAAGTGAGCTATCCTCACGGTAGGGTTCAAGGAGCTTTTTCTGCTGTTTATCACAAAACCAAGTAAGTGAAACAATTCCAGCATTCAAATTGTAATGCTGCAAGCTACTTTCTGGTTAGAGTTCTGACTAGAGTGTCACCAAGAGAAGGGTACAAGGGGAGTGCCCTGAGACTGGCTATGACAACCACCAGCATTTTGGTGAGGACTCCGGGGCGGGGGGGGGGGGTGTCAATGAGAGGCTGAATAGTAGTGTTTTGTACAGGTACTAAAATCTTAATAGATGATGGTGATGTGGTAATATGGGAATATGTACATATGTATCTGCTAGGTCTGCTAAAGAAAGGCAACAAGAGATGCTGCCTGCTAAGGCTAGGGTTTCCATCTGAAACCTCGTTTTCTTCTTTCATTTTTTGAGCCATTTGAGCCCCTCACCTCCAAACCACACCTCAGTGTATTCCTGGAAGATGAAGAATAGGGAGAATAGACCTAAGAAGTAGAGTTAGTAAAAAAAAAAAAAATCCAACAGAACAGTTTTCCATTGGAAAATGCTGATTTAATTAAATCAAAATGTTTTGCAGAATTATATTGATTTCATTGAAATTTTCAGCAAAATAGTATTGAAGTGCTTTGTTTTATTAAGGTTGAAGTGCCTCATTTCAACTTTATCATTTTTACAATTATAAATAATATAAAAGTCAAAATGATAAAAATTGAAACATAGTGCTTCGATATGGTCATTTCAAAATTTCCAAAACAACTTTTTTCAGAAATTTTGAAATCTTGATTTCTCATTCTGATTTGGGAGAAAAGGAAATTTCAAGAAGTTGGAATTTCCCAGGGAATGGAAATTCTTATTGTTGACAAACTCTACTAAGAATCTTTCTTTTTAGGGAACTATTTCTATTCATACATTCCTAACAGTGAGTGTAATTAACCATTGGAACAATTTACCAAGGATTGAAGTAGATTCTTCATACTGACAATTTTTAAAGCAAAATTAATTTTTTTTCCCTAAATGATACACTCGAAGAATTATTTTGGGAAAGCTCTATGGCATGTATAATACAGGAGGTCAGACAAGGTGATCACAATAGTCTTTTTTGACCTCAGAATGTGAGATCTCATGCAATCTAAACTTGTGTTTGGTAGGATTGCTGAATAAGGGTGATTGGATGAAGAAGTCATGGAGTGGAACCCTTCATTCAAGAGAGCAATCAAGGCTCACTACCTCTTACACCCACTTGTCCATTGAAAAGTGGGATATTCTGCTTTCCAGACTCAGATTGGGCCTGTGACAGTCTTTCTTTGTCATACTTAGCTCTGAGAGGTATTGCTACAACCTCCGGTTTTGCTGTCCGATGCACAGTTTCACCGTTTTCCTCTGGAATATCTACTATACTTTCTTTGGTACTTCTGTGAAGAGAATGGATGATGGGCATATTTCTATGCTGTTGGCATTGTAATAGTTTCTTGAAGGACTGGATGAAGATAGGAGGGGACTGCTTCAGTTTGGAGGTGTCATCTGCCACTATCTCATCCAATATTTTTCTGAATAGGAGAAACCTGTGAATTTGAAGGTGTATAAAATATGTGTGGAGTGACCATCTATGATCCAGGGATATAAACAGAGATGGTACCTGACTACTGAACTGGATAGTGTGGTCTTAGCTGAAAACTGCATTGCATCCATTGAGGCATCTGCAACAAAAGCTGTTGCCAGGGTTGTTGTTTTAAGAATGGACCTGTAAGTCCAGCTGATCCTTGTTGTGTAGGGCCTATAGGTCATCAAGGCAGGACATGGTTGCTCTGTCAAAAGCAGATAGTGACCAGGGACACTCTGAGAACTGCTGGGAAGCCTTAAAATTGCTACTGAGGGTGGCTTCCACCTTATTATCTGTTATGTCCTTGGGTAATTAACGTATCTTTTGCTAATTTTGCCACAGCAGCATCTATCTTTAATATCTGTGTGATCCTCTTCTCTAAAAGTGTTGGTTCTTGCATCTTTTAAAATCTGTGCCCACCTATACACTTCCCCTGGTCAGGGCATTCTTCCCTTACTATCTCTTCAAGGAAGTGTGAAGGAGCGATTGCTTTCTCAGGCTGAGATTTACCCAGTGGCTTCTCATTTAAAAACCCCATTGATCTGGATAGTGGATGTCATAAAAATAAATTTGGGGTTGAGGGAGAAAGGAAGCGAGAAGAGAACACTTCTTGTTTTTCCTGCTATTTGTTCTGCTCTAAGACCAAATCAGAAAGATCTCTCCCCTCATTAGAGGAAGTGAAGTCTAAGTCTTAGGATGAATCTCTCTTATACATTTTGTATTTCCTGAATTTTTTGACACTTTTCATCCACTTTGCAGGAGTCCTTATGTGACTGTGGCCAGGCTGGGTCTTTGTTAAGATAAATAATAGACTCAAAGAGCTCAATCACTATAAGACATAAGACCCAAAGAGTTTGGCTTGTTTATGTCTCAGCTGCAACAGTTTAGTCTAACCAAAAGAAGGTTGAGGGGAGATATGATTGCTCTCTATAAATACATCAGAGGGATAAATACAAGGGAGGGAGAGGAATTATTTAAGTTCAGAGTCAAAGTGGACACAAGAACTAATGGATATAAACTGGCTATCAGGAAGTTTAAACTTGAAATTAGATGCAGTTTTCTAACCATCAGAGAAGTGAAATTCTGGAATAGCCTTCCAAAAACCTAACTGACTTCAAAACTCAGCTTGATAAAGTTATGAAGGGGATGGTATGATGGGATAGCCTAGTTTGGCAATTGCCTGATCTTTGACTACTGGTGATATGCCAATGGCCTGTGAAGGGATGTTAGATAGGGTGGGTTCTGAATTATTACAGAGAATTCTTTCTTGGGTATCTGGCTGATGAGACTTGCCCACATGCTCAAGGTTTAACTGATAGTCATATTTGGGGTCGGGAAGAAATTTTCCTCCAAGGCAGACTGGCAAAGGCTCTGGGGGTTTTTCACCTTCCTCTGTAGCATGGCTCACTTGCTGATGGATTCTCTGTATCTTAAAATCTTTAAACCATGATTTGAGGACTTTAATAACTCAGTCGTAGATTAGAGGTGTATTACAGGAGTGGGTGGGTGAGGTTCTGTGGCCTGCATTGTGCCGAAGGTCAGACTATTGGTCCCTTCTGACCTGAGTATATGAGTCTGTAAGACATGTTTTCTAATCTTTTAATCATTCTCGTGGCTCTTCTCTGAATCCTCCTCCTTTCCTTCCTGGTTTTTATTGAATTTCATTTAGCTGAATTCAGACCAATTCTCCAGTTTGTCAAGGTATTTTTTAATTCTAAACCTGTCTTCCAAAGTGCTTGCAATCTGCAAATTTTATAAGCATACTCTTCACTCCACTATCCAAGTTATTAATGAAAATGTTGAATAGTACTGGACCCAGGAATGACCCCCACTACATATAACCACTCAGTTTGACAATGAACTGTTGGTAACTACTCTGAGTACAGTCTTTCAGCTAGTTGTGCACCCACCCTCTAGTAATTTAATCTAAATTGCATTTCCCTAGTTTTCTTATGAGAACATCATGTGGGACTGTGTCAAAAACCTTACTAAAATCAAGCTCTATCACATTTACCAGTGAGACCCTGTCAAAGAAGGAAATTAGAATAAGCACCTTGTTATCCACAATTACAATTTGATTGTTTAATAATTTATTCCAGAGTCTTTCCACTTATCAAAGTTAGGCTGATGGTCCTCTTTGTTCCTCTTTATAAAGATAGGTACTATGTATGCCCTTCTCCAGTTCTCTGGGACAGAAGCAAAATAGGCATTAAAAATCTCAACCTTCTTGGTATCATCAATTATTAGCTCTCCTTTCCCACTAAATAGAGGACATGCACTTCCCTTTGTCTTTCTCTTGCTCCTACTGCATTTAAAAGAACCTCTCCTTACTGATTTGTTTTAATGTCGAGGTGTAACTCACTTCACCCCTTAGCCTTTCTGATATTGTCCCTACACAGTTGTGCTATTCTTTGGTACTTCTCCTTGGCAATCTGGCCATATTTCCACTTTTTGTACGATTCATTTTTTATTTTCAGGTCATTAAAGAGCTTCTGATGGAGCATATTGGTATCATACTATTCTTCCTATCTTTTCTTCACATCAAGATAGTTTGCAGTTGTACCTGAATGGTGTTCTCCTTGTCATTGGCCTGCTGTGCGACGCTTAAAAGCTGTTAAACAGGCCTTTCTGAATTGAAGGTATGGTTCCACAAGGCAAGGGATGCCCTGCCATGCTGATCTGACTCCAAGTCATGTGCTATGGCAGTGCAAGGGTTGGCTGTGTGTGCAAAGGCAGAGTGTAACTAGCCCCTGAAGAGCTGCCTGCTTCACATTTAGCCTGGTGTTTGTGGGTCTGATCTACCATGTTGAGTAGAGAGGCAAAGGTATGCCCAAAGAGAGATGCCACAGTGGCAGATGAAACTATCATGCTGCCAATTACCTAACCGCAGAGAAGAGATCTTAAATGGCTTACTACTGTTCAAAGCCATTTTAAAAGTCAAAGATGGGGGGGGGGGGGGGGGAATGAGTGGGAGGCAAAGCAAGCCACCACAGACTGCTGTCATGGATGCAGAAGTTCAGGCAGGCTATAACACTGAACCACTACAGAGACAGCTCATATGTCTCAGAACTCTGGGAGATGCTGGGCTGCAGAATGAGGGATTAGGGCAAGAGCAAACAGAGAGAATATGAAGGGTAAGAGATTGTTAGAAAAAAATAAAGGGAAATTATTGGGTCAGGATGTGCAAGGGGTAGGAGATTGAATGGGACAAAATGGTAGCTCTCTCCATCCAAAAGGTTGGCAGAAGTTAGGCTAAGTCTTTGTCTAGGAGACCCATATTGTGTGGGTGTAATTAAAGGTTGAATTTTGAATCTGAAATAAACAAACTGAGATATGGAGTGGACAGTTTCCCCCTGAGAAATCTCAAGAAGAAGTTAAGCGAAAAAAGTGATTAATGTTCTATCCCATGATTGTTGAAAACTCAGTGTGCACTTCCTCAATTAACTGTATTTAGATTCCATTGCTGACCTTTAACTACAAATACCTGAAGTCAAGAAGTGAAACTTCCTTTACCTCATTACAGAAACTCCCAGCACAAACAAGCAAGTGTAGAAATAAAATCAGAGATTAGTAACAGCATATTTTACAAAAATGCAGAGAAAGAAGTAAAAGTTAAAAACACATTTATCAGATTACACTTGAATGGAAGCTATTTCTTTATATGACCTACCACAGAGTTTGGCTATAAGCAAGTCCAGGCTAACATATTAGGAAGATTAAAGTTGCTATTGAGAATGCCTTTATCATCACAACACACTCTAACACACCCTTTTCCAAAGGAAACCATTTAAAGTATTGTGAAAAGTTGCATTTTTTAAATGCTTAATGCCTATAAATGTAGCAATGTAATTTATGTATTGTACAGGATAGCTGTGATACAGAAATGGCGTAATCAAAATAACTAAAATAGTCTTATACTGAGTGCAGCATAAATATGTAGTAACAAACCTGGTAAGAGGATTGAAATTGTGGTTTATATCTACACAACTTTCATAATTCAACAGAAAATTTTCCTAGTAATTTGGTTTCCAAGTGTAAAAAAAGTCAGTCCAACTAGTAGTGATAATGAATAAAGCCTTACAATTGGAAAAGTGTAGTAAGAAATTTAAGTCCAGATTTTTAAAGGTTTTTAGGCATTGCTTTATTCAGTATTGCAACGCTTAGGTATTTTCAAAAGTTACTATGTTCTATGGACTTTTGATAAGACTTAGGTGTTGCAAAGCAAAACAATGCCTAAATACCTTTAAAAATCTGGGCTTTAGTCTAATTGTACAGTAAAAACATAACTATTCAATAATTTAATGCATTTTACCAATAATTCTGTTTTAGCTTTTTAAACTTGCATTCTCATTTTAATTCATTACTGTAGAGTATAATAAAGAATATATTTTATTTGAAAAGTAACCTATGGTTTCCTGAAAATACTTCTCTACCGTGACTCATGCTGATTGTCTTTTTTAAAAAAAATCAAGGCATAAAGTACTACACTAGCTGTTGCGTGGTAGTTATTTTTTTATGTTTTAAAGCAATTAAAAGTACAGTATTAAGTTTTACTCTAAAAGGAATAATTTTGACCCCATATCTAAAAATGTTTTTAAAGCTGTTTAGAACATTTTTAAATCTTAATCCAATTTATTTATTTAAAATTGACAGTCTCAGTGTTATTCCTTTCACCTCTGGTATCTCAGACAGTATATCACTGGCCAACTCAAAATTCAGTATTTGTACCACTTAGAAATTGCTCTGTATCAACAAAAGCAGAGATTTCAGCCTGAATCTGCTTATCTTCTCCATAAAGGAACAACATTTTCTCACAATGAGAGGGGACCCATGTTAACCAGAAATCACATATAATCTGGATTATCCAAAATGGCCACTAATTGGAATAACTGTTGACTGAAATTTAACAAATGCTCTTTTGGAAGAAAAGAAACATCTTTTTCTCCTGCAAATCATTGGTGCAAGATTTTAAAAAATAGTCTTCTGTCAGATTTGGGACAAGACTTCAGCCATTAGTGTTGTAGCTGCCCCTCCTATTTCAGTTGTGTCTCTAAACCAAGATGACCTGTGAAGGCTCAAATGAGGAAGAGGTCATCTAACAAGCCAGTTCATCAATAACTGAAGACAAAAGTAGTTGGAGGAATAATATCCTCCGCCTAGAGAGATTAAATGACTTGCATAAGGTCATTAATCATGTCAGTAGCATAATCACAATTAGAACTAGAGTTCCTGACACTCCACACTTCGCGTATTTTTTTTAGACTACGCATTGCCCCTTTCAAATGAGAAACTGATTTAGTAGGATTTATGTTATTTTATATCTTGCTGCTTTTTTTCTTTAAGCAGAGATTGATGTTGACTTTACCAAAATAGTGCAGACTTGCACTGGAAGATCTTCTTAGATCCTGAGCGATGTGGAACATATTTTCATTCAATACTATTCAAACAATGCTTTCTACGCAGAACTCTTAGTTGAAATACTCTCTTCATCTAAAAACAAAGAAAAAACACATAATACAGGATAGCATGCGATAGCATAATAAATGTCATGCTCCTCCCAGTAGACCTCCTAACATGTTTCATCCCTGAACTGAATGGACAATCTGTATTCTCTCCATTTTAATTAAATTCATACCAACTCTAGGAAAAAGGTATCACCAGACAGGATCAGACTTGAAGTCCATCTAGTCTAACAGTGGCCAGTTTCAGAGGAACGCTGAAGAGACTTGGAGTAGGTAGATGTGGTATATAGCCCACACTAGGTCCTGCCTGATCTCCAACAGTTAGATGGGCTCAGGTACTGAAAGCATGAAGTTTAATATCCCTTCAGAAATTCAGTGTCTTTGCTGAGACTGCCAAGAGGGATCCCAATAAACATCCATCTGTGACAGTATTTTATGTGACAACACAGACACTTATCCACTAGGAATTCGATTGATCTCTAACTTATTTCACATAGCATGCAAAGCCGTGAATTACTTTGGGTCACTGCCATTCTAGGCTGGAGTCAAAATAGCCTCTTCTACCCTAGGCTTATTTTGGTAATAATAATTTTGCAGCACTAGTGGGAACGCTAGTGTAGACAATGCACTGGCCCTGCAAGGCATTTTAAGTACTGTATTATGTGGACCTGCTTTGAACAGTATTAGACTATGCTTAGAAAACAGTAATAGCACCTGAAGGTGTATCTATACTAGCTCCCACCATTGCTACCATAGGTGGAGCTGACCTGAGTGTGCTAAACAGTGGGAAATGTTAGGCAAGAAAGCCTAGTGTAGACACACACTTTCCAATAATCTAGAGGTTAAAGCAGAAAATCATATTCATATCACGTTTTGCTTGCTCTGAACATCATTAGCAAACAATCACTCCTGTTATTCCCAGACATTTTCTTCCTTTTTAAAAACAATTTCACATGAATAAAGGCAATAAAAGTTATGGCTGTCAAGCTGCAAGTAGTATTTGGTTATTGACTTGTAAACCGATGTGCGGTATGAACAGAATGTCCAGAAATATAGTTGATTTCATTTGCACTTTATCACCATAAAATATTTATACCGTACCCCTTACAGAAAACAAACAGTATGGAGCATACTTGAAATATAGTAACAGCATACAGTGAGTTACTTGGATTTAAACTCAAAGAACTTGATCACAGCTGAAAAATGTAGTGTAACAATACTATTTTCTCCCTATATGAAACATGAAAAAAAATGAGTTTGGAAAATGTAAGTTAGTGTGTTGTCATAAGACCTATCTAGTTCATTTCAAAATATTTTCTTTCCTGATCATTTTAAACTGTGGAATGCATAGAATAACTCTGCAACAAAACGTACTAAATACTTTGACTTCAATATTCGGCATTCATACCAAAAACAAATAAGAATTTTTACCAAGTGTTATTTACTCAATCACACTTCCACAACAGAGCAATCCATGTACGTATGCCAGTAAATGGAACTTTGAAAATAAAAGAAGTACTGTGCTACTGCATATACTCTATTAAAACCAAGGAAGACTGTAGCATTCTCTTTTCCGTAAGAGACAAATTATTCAGCTTTCCAGAAGTACATGCAGGAGAGAGGAATAGAAAAGAAATCTCCTGCCACTTTCAGGCTGAGGCAGCATCAGGAAAATGAGCTTTGGACCTGCAGCTGTATATATTCACAATCCAGACAGCTGAATGTTTCTCAGACACAAAGAGCCTAATATAAGATATCAATGAACTTTTAAAAACAATTTTTAGTGTTTTTCATATATTAAAGTGAAAGTGTTAAATTTCAAGACCTTTTTTCATGTCTGACTGTGGACATTGTACCTTGTAGTATACGCATTAAAGTGCATTAAAATATTTTAATAGTTGCAACAGAGGCAATAGGAACAACTCTTTTGTGAAGTTGGTCAGTTATACTTAGACTAAGTAACAGTAAAAATGAGTCTGCCTGCTACTATTCATAGCAAAATTAGCATGAGGTGGAAAAAAGAAATTAAGAGTGAACTAAAACTCAAGAAAAAATGGAGGCATTTTGTTTCTCTGCTCCTAAAAATAGATACATGCCACTTTCTCTGAAGGCAAGTACATTGAAGTCAGGCAACTGGTGTAACACGTGTGGTTATCTCCCATCTGCCTGTAAAACCTAGCAGCCTGGAAAGGAGGTTAAGACATATACAAGTGAAGACTACACAGAAAGACAAGTGAAAATAGTTGAGTCAAATGAACGAATTTAAAGAAATACAATTTTTCTTTAACTGGAGAATAAAATAAATTCGCCAGTCCAAAATCAATTATCCTACCACCTGGATGAAAACTGAGAAATCGTAGCTAAACCTCAGTCAGATAATCAAACAAGCTCAGTGCAAGCAGGGTTCTCTATTTTGCACTTAAGTTGAAATATTTGCAATTACAGATAGAATACAGGGAAATTCTGGTGACCCAAACTCAGTTTAGGTTCAGAAATCAATAGTAATATCCTCAAAAGGAATTGTATTGTGGAGGGCAGTGTACAAGGCTTTCAATAAGCATTCAGTGATCTTTATATAATTGTTTTCTAAGCCTCTTTTATACTTTATTTTGTTAATTTCCACTATATTAAAACTTTATATTGCCTACAGTATGCATATTCCACCTGGTAACACTAAATACCTATATACAAAGATACTAATATAGCTAGTATGATCAGGGGCACTCATTGACCCAATCCTGAAGCTAGACAGTAGCAAACTCTGGTAGCGGTTTCCTCCATAAAACTTTTGTATCAATCTTTTCAGTCTGGACTATCCCTTAGTTTTCTTCTCTGGAAAATCAATTTCCCTGGGATACTTTACAATAATTCTTGCCATTTTTGTTGTGCCTATGTGCACTGACGTGATAAAAATGGACAAAATGTCTATAAATTGAAGGGAATGGAAAGCATTTCTGAGAGCTCATTCCAGTTGGTCCAAAAAGCAAAACTACTACTATACCCTATCTAAAGTCAGATAACAGTTTTACTAGTCCTTCAGGAAAAGGCTAAAATAGTGGCATGGATACAGAAAAATTTTAAAAACACTTTAATATTACAGAGAATTTACATGCAAAGAAAGCAAGAAGTTGAGTCAGCTTTCTATAGTGTAATGTATAACATGGTTGATAGTATTTTTGCAGGAAACTAATTTTCAAACAGGCTGACTTGTTGGCATTTAAAATCTCAGCTTTAACTTTTCATTACAGAAGCTGCAGAGACACTCACTGTTTTCACATTCACATAGTAAGACAAACAAAGAAACGTGAAGCTGCTCTTCATATAGTATATGGCTGGTTTAGGAGTCTGAAGGAGTGACAGCAAAGTAGTACAAGTAGTGTGGATTCACAGGCGGAATACATTAAAAATAACTAGAGGGAAGAAGTTTGAACTGAAGGGCAGTGGCCAAGTAATTTGTAAGAAAAGGAAAGAGGCTGAGTAAGAGAATTAGTGTAATAGAGATGTCCAACATATTACAGGTACTAGATATCACTAAAGTCTATCCAGAGGAAGAGTAAAGTATTACCAATTTAGGACACTGTAGAGAGAAGTGAGAGGTAATAGTAAATGTAAGAAGTATAATGTGAGCTTAACAATCATGTTTATAAAGAGGTCTGATCTAGAAGTGTATTAGTTATTCTTTTAGGAGATGTTCAAGGATATTAAGTTTGACAGGCAAGTCAAAAGCTTAGAATTCTACTTAAGAATATTGCAAGTGACATGAAGAAGAATATGAGACAATAAGGATGTTGATAAGGATAGACATTAATTCTGCTGAATCAGTCATTATTGCACTGCAGTTTTACACCAAAATTTGTGTGGACATTTAGGACAAAATATAAATATGAATACGATTCTGAGTTATTCACAGAAACAGTTATTAAAAAACTTAGAAAAGAACAATGACTTTAATAGTAAAAGGCATGGAGAAAGACAAGAACTTAGGAGGCTGGAGGAAACACTGGTAGAGTTTAGGTAGATAGATCCCAGTTTGGTAAACAGTTTTGCAAAATTATGGAGGGGATGAATTTGGCCAGTGGCTGTTTTAGATTTAATCCTTAAAAGTGGATAAATATGTATGATACATAAGATGGATGATGGGAGCATCTAAGATGCTTATAAACAGATTGTAAATGCTCAGTAAATATCAAGAATAAACATATCTGTTTTGATCAAATGCAGACTTGCACCGAAAGTTTCCAAAACAGATTTGTCTAGATTTTCCAATGTATGAAAATTCTAATACAAAACAGACAATTTTAGAGAAAAATGGACACATTTAAACTGAGAAGACAAAAGGATGAAAGATGCCAGATGTGCTAAAGATTTTATGACAAAAAAGATACTATCTGTTATTAGCAAGAGGCCAGTTTTACTGGGCCACACAGAATTCCACTGTTGCTTAATAGTTATAAAAGGCTTAGGCCCTTATTTGGGAAGGCACTTACTTAAGTGCCTCACTTTAAGCACATGACAATGTGACTATCTTCATGGTTAAAGTTAGACACAGGCTTACTTAAGTATATTCTTCAATCATGGCCTAAGGAAATATGAACTGGAAGAGGGTTTTTGTTTGTATAGAAATTCTACTCCTCTCCATCAAAATCAATTTTCTCCTTTTGGAATAAATTGTCCAATATACACACTGGATAGCTCAAAATCTTAGCTGTATGCCTTCATCAATAAATAAACCACTAAGGTACAAAAGATTCCAAGATATTGTTTTATGTTCCCCCTTAAGTTCCACAAACTTAACTGGCTACTAATAAGTCATGGCTTATAGGAATATTTAGATTGTTGGAGAGAAAATACAAGAAATAGGAAATAGCTAAATATGGTAGCTTCACTAGCTGAAAGACATACAATTAAGCTGGAATACAGTACATTGAGGTTAAGATTTGCAACCCATCTTGTTTAGTATTTATGCAAACAATTTAGTTGACAACATTCACAGGCAAAATATCAACTGATGTTTGCTAATGATAGCAAAGCCAAAGACATGGCACGTTAACTATAAACATGGGAAACAGATTCAGATTACTGCATAGTCAAGCAGTACAATGTGTACAAGAATGAAACATCAGAAGCAATACATTAAAATGGAGAATACATATTAAATTGAACAACCCTGGCATGTATACTAACCAAAAAAAGAGTATGTTTTATACTGAGAGATCTATAAAGCTACCTACTCAAATGGTCTGCATTAAAAAAAGACAAACAGGATGCTAGGATGCATCAACAGAATACAAATCAAAACAAACACTCTTTTGTACAAAATACATTGATTAGACCCCTCTAAAATGCTTCATTATTGTTACCCTTTCACTGAGTTTATGAGTGGCATACAGAAAGTTTCATGTCCAAGAGAGTGAGACACAAGGCAATCTGTGTAAGTTCATATCACTGCAGAATTGAACGTAAAGTGATCTAAAATATTAACCAAACTATGAAGAGTCTTGATAAAGTGAAATGAGAAACTATTCATACTAGAGAAGGTCTTAAAAAAACCCAAGGCATAAGACAACTAAAAATTAGAAAAGTAAGAAGATATGTTGAATTGAGGCTGAAGTGTTATGTGAAAGAATACTGCCCAATTTTGCTTAGCAAGGACACAAGAATTAAAATAAAGATTTAAAGGTTTGCTCAGCAAAGTGATTATACCAGTCCACAATTCTTCATGCATGACCTAAATAATTACAAGAGACGTGAATAATGTAGTGTATTCATGTTTTTGTTCCAGTTTACAAATTCCATTCATTCCCATCCAAACTCAGTTTCTCTGTTTTTGGTGTAAATCACCAATATACACAGAATACAGTTCAGAACCCTAGTTACACAAAGCCAGTATAGAAAAGTAAATTATATGTTTTAAACAATAAGTTGTACGATTCTGATCAGTTTCATGGTCCCATGATATGTTTAGCAGCCTGAAAATGGTTGTTTTAAATAAATAATATTCTAAAACAGAAACATCGTTTGCTGTGACCTTGCCAGATTGTTTAAAAAGGTTAACTAGTTTACTTTGGTAGATAATGCCAGCTAATAGTATCTGGAGACTACAGGAAGTCATGATATACTTAAGTTAATTCACAATGAATGAAACCTAGATGTAGTTAAATTTGAAAATTAACATATAGATCTTAGTATGTAAAGAGTAAGGATGATATCTAGAGATGTAAGTCTTTTCCTGCATTGCAAAAGGATATCACATCCTTCACAAAACTAAGTACAACTTTGAAATATGGTCAACTGTTCATGATTAAACTAAAAGAATAATGTAAAATATTTTAACAGTGTGTTAAATATATTCACATGATCACCATAGCTATTTCAAATGGCCACTATTGCAATCACACACTATTATGTACATAACATTTATGCCACAAAAGTTTGCTAGTTTTGAGTTTTCACAGACTAACCAATTTTACCAGACATAAATAATCTTGTACCAATTTTTAGGCCTTTTAAAAGGAATTAAGTGTCCTAAATACTTTTGTTCCTCTGCAAAATTAAAAAAAATCCTAAAAAGTCAGTGCAAATTGAATCCTTGAACCTGTTCACCAGGGTAGATTCCTAATAAACTGAGGATAAACAATGTTTAAGAGATCAAAGGAAGAAATTTATAACATTGTCAACTGCATTTATTAGAGGTTAGAGAAGATTAGGAATCAGACGTCCGGGGTCCTATAGTAGTGCCTTCTGGGAGTAAGAATGTTGCTGAGGCGCTGGCGGCGGTTGTTGACTGCCTGCTGGTGGAGGCAGAGTTGAAGATGCTAAGTTATAGTTTGGCACCTGGGACACATTAGTTCCAGCATTCTGGTAAGCAGCAATATCAACAGCAGCAGGAGGTGGACTGTACACTGAAGCCTGGTTGGAATATGTGTTTCCAGGAACAGAGCTGACCATTGCACTGAGAGAAGGGGAAATGAAAAGTTGTATAAATAAGAAGGTAGGAAACAAGCTAGCAGGACAGCAAAATTAATGCAAGTTTTATTATTTCTCTGGATGTATTATATATGCAAGAAAAGCATCTCTCCTGAGCTCTACTTCAAAGAAAATCCTGCAGCTGGCTCCTCACCCCCAAACTTCATATCCATACAGTGAACTCTGCATTATAAATCTATGCCTTTTTTTTTCTATTGTACAGAACACGACTCAAGTCCTGTTTCTATTCTGTTCACAAAAGATTACGTATTGTAACCAGTAATACACATTATGCAAAGAATATACAAGCTTTACCAACATATAATTCTCACATCACAATGTCTTCCAATAATAAGTAATTTAAGTAAAGAAAAATGAATACTGTAAAATATAACTCAGGGCAGACGTCTTTTCCGACCTGCTTAAAACAAGCTTACTGCAGAAAGCCAAAAACTCTCTTTTTTTGAGGTTAATTAAGTCCAGCTCAACTTTTGCTCCTGTATAGGTTGCTTCCTAGATGCTGCCTCTACAGAGACCCACTTCCAATCCCCTTGTATCTGGTAAACAGACAAGCCTTGGTGAGTCTGCAAAATCCACATAACCCTTTTCCAACATGATCAGTACCTACTAACATGGTGAGGTATTTGAAGTAAAGGAAGAACAAATCATCCCTAATGGCAATCACCATATTTTGTGTTTTAAAAAGTACCAGAAACCAGTCAAAGCAGCAGTATGCATGCATGTAGCTAGGTCTTGCATACTATGTATATTTAATTAACACAGTTATTTGGAGCTCAATCATGCCCATGGTTTCTTCACATCCATCTTGTGTAAAGAGTACAAGACATAACGGGTTTCACAATCAGAAAGGATGCTTTATATACAAAGTTCATACAATTGCTAAAAATACTTGTTATTTAAACATCAGTAAATACACACTGGAAAATATAGGTGAGTGTATGCCACCATGCACTGGTTCCTGGAACTTTTTTCCCCTTAGCAGACCCCGTAGGCGCCCCCTGGAGTACCGCATTCACGCTGCGGTATATGAGACGCCGCCGACCCTGCGGGCCCTCAGTCCCTTCTTTCTGCCGACTCTGACAGCGGGGACGGAGGATGGGTGTGGAATGGATATAAGCAACACATCTTGAAGAACAACAGTTACTGGTAAGTAACCCTGTTTTCTACTTTGAGTGATTGCTCATATCCATTCCAATATAGGTGATTAAATAGCCATATCTTGGAGGTGGGTAGGAGTCATTGGTGAGCTGCCCTCATCAGCACGGCCCTGCCAAAGTCTGCATCCTCTCTCGCCTGCTGCACAATGGCATAGTGGGACGTAAAGGTATGAATTGACGACCAGGTAGGTGCTTTGCAGATGTCCTGCAGGGGCACTTTCTCCAGGAAGGCTGCTGACGAGGCCTGGGATCTGGTTGAGTGAGCTGAAACAGCTCCTGGAAGCGGCACCTTTGCCTGCTCATAGAAGCACCTGATGCAAGCGGTGATCCAGGCGGAGATGTGCTGGGTGGAGACAGGTGAGCCCTTTATCCGGTCTGCCACCGCCACGAACAGCTGCGTCGACTCCTGGAACGGCCGCATCCACTCGATGTAGTAGGCGAGGGCTCGTCTCACGTCCAGCAAGTGCCATCTCTAATCCTCCTCCAACCCATGCGGTTTTGGAAAGAACACGGGGAGGAAGATATCCTGGTTATAATGGAACTGGGACACCACCTTAGGCCGGGTGGGGTCTCAACTGCACCTTGTCTTTATAAAAGACGGTGTAGGGGGGCTCCGAGGTTAAGGCTCTTATCTCGGAGATCCTCCTAGCTGATGTAATGGCCACGAGGAAGGCTACCTTCCAAGGTAGGAGGAGCAGTGGGCATGTAGCCATGGGCTCAAATGGGGGTCCTGTTAGCCTGGCGAGGACCAGGTTCAAATCCCATGGAGGCACCGGGTCACGGACCTGCGGGTACAGCCTCTCCACCCCTTTGAGGAACCTAACTGACATTGGGTGAGAAAATAATGACCTCCCTTCCATCATCTGGTGGAAGGCTGAGATGGCCACCAGGTGCACCTTCAGGGAGGCCAGCGCTAGACCCTGGAGCTTGAGGTGGAGCAGATACTCCAGGAGCGCCTGTATTGGCGAGTAGCTTGGTGGGATGCCCCGGGACTCCGCCCAACAGGTAAACCGTTTCCACTTGGCCCAGTACACAACCTGAATGGAAGGTTTTCTGCTGCCCAGCAAAATCTGTTGGACCTGCGCCGAGCAGGCTCTCTCTCCCTCCGTCAGCCACAGAGTCTCCATGCTGTCAGGTGGAGGGAATCCAGGTCCAGGTGCACCAGGCAACCCTGGTCCTGGGAGAGCAGGTTGTAACGCCTCGGGAGTGGCACTGGCGGGGCGATGGAGAGTCTAGCAACATGCTGAACCAGTGTTGCCTTGGCCAGGCTGGGGCGATCAGAATGACGTCCGCTTTGTCTCTCTTGATTTTCAAGAGGGCTTTGGGCAGTAGCAGGATGGGGGGGAAACGCATACATGAGGGTCCCTTTCTAGTCTATGAAGAATGTGTCGGAGATGGAGCCCGGCTCACGACCCCAGAGCGAGCAGAACCTCGGGCACTTCCTGTTCCAGGATGACGCAAACAGGTCAAGTTGGGGAACACCCCACTTACGAAAGATAAAAGTTATCACCTCTGGGTGTAGCGACCAGTCGTGTCGGGGTAGAAACGACCTGCTGAGGCAGTCCACCTCGTCGTTCCTGACCCCGGGGAGGTGAGAGGAAGATATATAGAAGTCGTGCCTCACTGCAAAGTCCCAAAGTCGAATGGCCTCCTGGCAAAGGGCCGAGGAGTGCGCTCCCCCCTGCCTGTTCATATAGAACATGGCCACTGTGTTGTCCGTGAGGACCTGCACCATCCTGCCCCTCAGGAATCTGAGGAACACCTTGCAGGCCAGCCGGACTGCCCTGAGCTCCCGGATGTTAATATGGAGACTCTTCTCCTCCTCCGACCAGAGCCCCTGGGTGCTCAGGTCGCTGCTGATGTGGGCCCCCTACCCCACATCCGAAGCATCAGTAATGAGAGTGACCGATGGGGCCACATCTCAGAACGGAACCCCTCTCAGTTCAGGGAGGTCAGGACCTGTGTGGGGACCGTGACCACTCTGTTCAAGGAATGCCTGGCTGGTGCATACACCGAGGCTAACCACGCCTGGAGAGGCCTGAGTTTGAGACAAGCCAGCCATGTGTACAGGCCGCCATGTGTTCCAACAGCTGCAGGCAGTGCCTGGTTGTTGTCGTGGGAGACCTGTGGAGTTGGTCGATTATGGCGGCCATCGCCTCGAAGCAAGGCTGTGGGAGGAAGGCTCTGACCTGAGTGGCGTCCAGGGTGGCCCCGATGAAATCTATGTGCTGCACCGGGGTGAGTGGACTTCTGCTCGTTTATGAGCAGCCCCAGTCTGGTGCATGTCACGCAGGTGAGTGCCATGCTGTTCCTCACGTGGGCCCTGGACCTGCCCCGGATCAGCCAGTCATCCAGGTAGGGGAAGATCTAGACCCCTCTGCGGCGCAGGTGGGCCGCCATCACTGCCATGCATTTTGTAAAGACCCTGGGGGCAAATGAGAGGCCAAAGGGCAGAGCCGAGAATTGGTAATGGCAGCCAGCTACCATAAACCTGAGAAAGCGCCTGTGCCTGGGAAGGATGGAAATATGGAAGTACACATCCTTTAGATCGAGGGGGGCATACCAATCTCCTGGATCCAGAGTAGGGATAATGGAGGCTAGGGAAACCATGCAAAACCTGAGACGCCTGATGAACTTGTTCAGACGGCGGAGATCTAGTTTGGGTCTCAGGCCCCCTTTTGCCTTGGGGATGAGGAAATACCTGGAGTAGAATCCCCTCCCTATTTCCTGTGGAGGGACTGCTTCCACAGTCCCGAGGAGGAGGAGGGAATTCACCTCCTGCAAAAGGAGTTGCTCGTGAGAGGAGTCCCTGAAGAGGGACAGGGTGGGGGGAGGGTCCAGGGGGAAGGCCATGAACTGAAGGGCATATCCCCTGAGGACCCAGCGGTCTGATGTAATACTCTGCCACTCGGCGTAGTAGGGTCTGAGCTGATCCGCAAACGGAAGTAGTGGATCCACGAGAAGGGTATTGGAGCCACCCTCGGGCACACCATCAAAATTGTCGTTTGGCATTGGGCCCTTTAAAGGGTCCCTGCTGGGAAGCCGCAGATGACCCTGAGTGGTTGCAGCACCCAAATCCCCTATTTCTATCACGGCCCCTCCTGGGCTGAGAGGACCTGGGCGGCAACCTAGGGGGCGGTTGGGCCTGGCGCTGGGGCCAAGACTGGTGCCTCGAGGCCGGGGGGGGTATACAGGCCCAAAGACCGGAGTGTGGCCCTAGAATCTTTTAGGGCGTGCATCTTGTCATCCGTTTTATCGGAGAAGAGGCCTGCCCCATCAAAGGGCAGGTCCTGGATGGACTGCTGCACTTCCTGGGACAGCCCAGAAGACTGCAGCCACGAACACCGTTGCATGGCAATTGCAGAGGCCATGGTTCTGCTGGCAGTGTCCGCAGCATCACTGGCAGTCTGCAAAGCCACCCCTGCCACCGCGATGTCCTCCTCCAGAACCGTTGCAAAGTCCGCCACCTGGTCCTGGGGCAATCCCTCTGCGAACCTGTGCATGGAGTTCCAAAGGTTCAGACTGTAGTGGCCCAGGAGCGCTTGGTGGTTCGCAATCCGTAACTGTAGGGCCCTGGTGGAGTATACCTTGTGGCCAAATAGATCAAGTTTTTTATCATCTTTGTTCTTAGGCGTGGTGCTCTGGCCACCTTGCCTATCTCGTTGGTTGGCTGCATCAACCACCAGGGTCCCGGGGGCTGGGGGAGTGTAAAGGAATTCAAACCCCTTAGATGGCACATAGTATTTCTTCTTGGCGCCCTTGGAGGTGGGGGAAACTGAGGCAGGGGTTTGTCAGAGAGCCTCGGCCAGCTTAAGGACTCGCTCATGAACAGGCAGGGCCACTCTGGATGGTCCACCGATCCAGCCACCCCAAAGAGAGGGTCCTCCGCCTCAGAGAGCTCCTTCAGCTCGATACTCAGGTTGCTGGCCACCCTCTTAAGGAGTTCTTGATGTGCCCCGAAATCAGGGAGGGGCGCATTATGGTCCCTGGCGGCCGCCTCATCGGGGAAGAGGAGGAGGATTGTGGAAGGGGCCCCGTGGAGAGTCCCTCATCAGGGTCTGATTCCTCCTCCGGGTCTGATTCCTCCGCCAAGGAATGGCCCTTAGTCGGTTGGCAAAGTGGGGGGGGTACCGGGTGTGTTAATGAAAATGGGACAGATACAGTACGCAGTCCCATTTGTGCCCCCCATGGGCTCCAGTATGGCCACTGCCACGGTCCCTGTGGCCACCCCGGTGCCGGTATTGATGCCGGCTGCGGTGCCTCTGAGCAGGACTTGCCCTTGCGAGACCCCGAGCCACTAGAGCGGTGCCGGCGGCTCCTCCCCATCTTTGCCGGGGACCTGCCCCATGACGACGCCAACGAACTGAAGGAGCGTCGGTGCCGTCGTGAACAGTGCTGATGGGTAGGTGTGCGGCTCAACGAGCTGGAGGACGACGACCTCCGTCTCGGCGCCGAGGACTTCCAGTGTCGCTTCCCTTTCAGAGACCGGGAGCGGTGCCGTCCATGCCTCCTTGGTGCCGAGCCCGACTCCAAGAAGCGTGAGCAGTGACGAGGCGCGGTGGTCTGCGCTGTCGGTGCTGAGTCCTTCGGCACCAGGATCTGCCCTGGACTCCGTTCCAGGGATCGAAACCAGTGCTATGGAGGTGAAGGACTCTGT
This sequence comes from Emydura macquarii macquarii, assembly GCF_026122565.2. Classification (NCBI taxonomy): domain Eukaryota; kingdom Metazoa; phylum Chordata; order Testudines; family Chelidae; genus Emydura; species Emydura macquarii. The sequence goes on along the minus strand of NW_027132559.1, from coordinate 37,733,624 downwards.
GCCGTGGTGAGGGAGCTGCGCAGATCGCATGAGGCAGATCTGGAACGGCATCGCCTCAAGCGCGAAACCTCTGGTGCCATGGACCTTCCTCGGTGCCGCGGTGAGGAGGAGCTCGACGACTCATAGTCGGAGCTGTGAGGGGAGCCGGCACACTCTACCCTCTCTGATGTCTGGGGGGAGACTTGGTCGTCGACTGCAGTTTCAACCACCCACCTGAGGCACCCAGCGTGGGTTTACCTTGGGACACCGGTCCCTGCACCCTCAGCCGAGGGGGGGATGGAGGCGTAGGCATGGCCATTAGGGCGCGTGCCGTGTGGAATGCCTCCGGCGTCAACCGTCCCTGCAGGGGCGCTCCCCCACCCCCAAGAGTCGGGGGAGGCTCCCCGTGCGGAGATGCAGGTGCCGGAATGGACTCAACGGGCCGTGGCTGGTGCATCTCCTGACTCAGCCCCGGCTGCGCAGGCAGTGCAGGGGAGTCCTGGCGCTCGGCGCCCTGGCGCTTCCTTTTCTTCGGCACCGGTGCCAGTGGAGCTCTCTGCACCGAGGTGCTGCTTGGTGCCGCAGGAGAACACGCCGCTTCAGAGTCCAGGCAGAGCGCAGCTTCCATTAAAATGGCCTTCAGCCGGATGTCCCTCTCCTTCTGAGTTTGCAGCTTGAAGACCTTACATATTTTACACTTCTCACGGTGATGCTATTCCCCCAGGCATTTGAGGCAGCGATCGTGGGGGTCGCTCACCAGCAAGAGTTTGCCGCAAGCGGCACAGGCTTTAAAACCTGGAAAGCCAGGCATGGCCTGACTCTAAGCCCCCAAGGGCACGTTCTATTCTAATGCTAAACTATCTATCCTTAACAACTACTTAACTACTAACAACAAGAAACAGTTCAAACGGGGAATGCTACTTGCTAGAAGGCAAGAGGTTCCAGTAACCGTCATGGGCGGAAAGAAGGAACTGAGGGCCCGCAGGGTTGGCGGTGCCTCGTATACCGCGGCATGAGCGCGGTACTCCAGGGGGCGCCTAGGCCGACCCTACGGGGTCTGCTAAGGGGAAAAAAGTTCCGTGAATCAGTGCACAGTGGCGTGCACTCACCTATATTAGAATGGATATGAGCAATCACTCGAAGTAGAAGTGACTACACTGCAGAGTTCAGTCAATTATGACCAAACTAAAGGTTGTCCAAAAACAAATTTCCCCTTAAAAGTCAGCCCTAGTTATTAGAATGAAATTTAAGTTTATTTAGAATAGGTAAATATTAAAATTACTTAGCATAAGATGTCTGAGGTGGCTGACTAGGCAGTCCTGAGCTTGCAGATTGAGGAACCGTGCCTTGGTTAAGAGAAGGAAGTTGCTCTTGGGGAAGATTATAGCCTTGAATATGGCCCATTTGCGCACTCCCTGCCACCAAATATGTACTACTTTGAGGCTGCCCAGGGTAAACCTGAAAAAAATTAGACAAAAGGTCAGAGATAAAATACAGGAACATATTGTTGCTACTTAGTTAATTGCCAAGTTCAGAATCTAAAGAAAAGTCACTCAAGTCTTTGTTCACAAAAAGTTGTGGATTTAAAAGCAACTTGGCTAATTTGCACTTTGCCATAATGTTTTAACAAACAGTAGAGAGTATTACAATTCTACCATAAATCTGCTCTTTCTCAAAAGGAAAGAGATTCCAGTACTTCAGTACTGCCAAATAGGACTTTCAGTCATCAACTGTAAAAAAAAAAAATGTTTAATTGTGGTAGTTCATAAAAATTACTGTAGTTTTTTCCCACTGAATGAAGTTAAATATTTAAACTATTTAACAGAGAACAGACAGTGTAGGATAGAGGCTCCCTAATTGTGATCCACCAATATGGTGCTGGCTTTCCTTTGCATGCAGCTGCTAAACAAAAATTCAAAGATAATATTTTCTTATTTTTAGCTAACAATATTTGCATGTAAGTAATTGCTGACGACTTCATTAGGATGCTATGTGAATGGGAGGGGAGGTGGCCTGCTAGAGACAATTCCTACTGGAAATAAAGGCATAAATTTACCGAGTGTAAATAGCCAACAGAATGGTTTACCATATATTAGGTTGATGTCCTTATATCAACTTTAGATGAGTTTCTAAAAATATATATTTTAGTTCAAAGAAGTTATTGGGCTTAGTGCAAGGATACCGAGGTAAAACTTTATAGTCTATGACCCTGTCTACACTTACCTCTGGGATTCGGTGGCAGTCGACGGGAGTTACGCAACCTATGCAAAAAAATTGCGTAACTCCCATCAACTTCTCTGCTCCTCCTCTGCGCGCCGTCTTCACTGCACTGCGCCACTTCTGAAAGTGGTCTTAGTACGTCGATTTCTGGATCGACTGAGTGGGTCTTCACTGACTGCTCAGTCAATCCAGAGAAATCGATCTGATGGCGGCGACTTTGCCGCTGTCTTGTAGCCATAGCCTATGTATGTAAAAGATCAGGCTAGTTGATCATAATGGTCTTAAGATCTATAAATCTGAGACATTCATTCTATTGACACAGTCCACACAGTGAAAGAGTGTAAGAACTCATCATTAAGGGAATGAAGGAAGGAGTTTTCCTAGCTTTAAGCCTTTATATTAGCTCCTCTCATTCCAAAAACTCCTGTATTTCTTCTGATGTTAGATGTGTGCCTGTTTGTATTACATCATTTGCTATAGATGTGAGCTGAACCTGATTACACGCAGATGCAGAGAGACAGGCTTTCTAATGAATTGTTCTAATGTCACTATGCAAAGAAAAGGCAGTGAGTCGGAAGACTGCAGGTAGATGGATGGGTATCATTAGGAAACTAAGAGAACCAATTCTGCCAGTAATGTTTACCCAAAAACTCTGGAGTGGGAAATAGAGGGTTTTTTTTAGCTGGCTCATATTTTTAAGACTTCATTAAAAAAGGAACCCCTCTCCCTAATGTTTAGGAAAGTCCTTAAAAGTGACCAAACACAAAAGGCAATTAAAAGATTGCACAGCTTGGAATACCTGACACCTCTGAATATTTTCATATACTGGAAAATAAAGTGGTAATTGTGTATTAGAAGAATTACAATCGTTTACTTGTTTATATGGACTTTAGAAATCTCCATGGTGTATGAACTGAATGAAAGTATGAACTATGAGAGCTACACATGACTGTCAAGTTTGGAGAATGAACAGAACCTTCTACCTTTGAGAGCCAAAAAACAGCAATGTTGTCATAAAAGGTGGCGTGTAGCATACATGTAGCTACATGCTGCAGGAAAAAACAGACTGTGTCCACACTACAGTGCATAGCTACATGTATCAGTGAAAAGCTCTGGCAAGGGAAAAGCTTCACCAGATCTCTGTTGCCAGAGCCTTTTATTGCGGTGAGAAAAGGTCCCAGCATCGGGATGCTGGCAGAGCATTTTCCACCGCTTCCCCCCTGCTGGAGCCTAACCCAGCTGCCTCCTCTCACCCGAGACTTCCCTTGCGGCCAGAGTCTTTTCCTGATGCAGGGGAAGGCTCTAACAGTGGGACACTATAATTTTAGACAAGTGTAGTGTAATGTAGTGTAGACAAGAAAGCGCAGCTTGCACATGTACAGAGCATGTAGGGTACATACTTGCATACATATACACACCCTTCAGATAAGTCTGTGCCTCACAGTCTACACTGCTATTTATAGCCATGCTGGGAGTCTATGTACTCTACATGATGTCAAAAGAAGCATGCAAATGTACCTTAAGTGTACTGCTACCTATGTACTCCTGTAATTAAAGAGCAACTTTTATACAGGCTTTTGAGCAAGGAAGATAATAGAAGAGGTTGTTTGTGATGGAAGGAATGTATGGCTGAACTTAAACTTTACTGTGTCAAGTTATTTCTTGGATTTAATGTGTAAAGGAATTGATGGCTTTACTTTTGTTCATTTTATTTTCACACTGGCACTTAAAGCACAGGATAAGCATATTTTTGTAAATGTTATATATTAAACAAAACAGAACTAAATTAAGTCAGAGTCTGTACTAGAAGATCTTTTCAAAGCCTGCAAATGAACATGGACAAGTTTAAAGGTTCTCTTTACTTTTGTTTTGTCTCTTACATAAACAGTGTTTTGTTTAAATACAACTATAATTTGTATTTGACTGCTAATGTTGGGAAAGAAGTACTATTTAGTTCTGGAGACAACAAAACACCCAACCCCTCGGGAAAAAAGATGAGGTGACGTTAACTGGTCTAAAAAGGTAAGTAGGGACATAAGGAAGAGGCTGTAGATTCTGACCATTGAAGGTATCACAGAAAACAGATAAGGGTCACTGCTTGCATAAAATATGCACTCAAACATTAGGGATTCCAAGATTCTGTGATCTGGTGATTTTAAAAGTTACTATATATTCATTTTACTGCTGTAAGACAATAGCATTTTTTCCTCATAGCGCCTAACTTTGTACAACGATTAGTCATAGTGCATCACTGATAACGTATAAGGCAAGTTATAAATAATCAGTTCAAAAACACACAACACCCTCAGGTCTTTAAATCAAGTATTTACCTGAGAGCCAGAAACACCAGAAGACTGCATATAATACTGTTGGTTTGGTAGTTTTGCATACATGGAATACATTGGGTCTTCATTCATCAACTTGGTATATAATGAGAGAGCCTCCATCACCTTAACATTGAGCTCTGAAAGTTCTGAATGTTTCCTGGAATAATAAATAATATTTTAATTCAATCTGAATTTCTCTTTTATAAAAATATCCTCATATATCACCTATTATCTTCTATGGCTTACTGTATATTTTAGCCATTTATATTAAATTGGATAATACAGCCCATCTTTATATGATTAGGTACCATAGCAAATTAATCTTACTGCATGAAAAGTGATGCCCTAGACACATTGATCAAGTGTTATAACTTTGGCTAGTAGTCAGAAAAAATATTAATTCTTCATCAAATAGACAAGCAAGAGATTTTAAGTAGTTACTCCTGAGTACAGGCCGGAGATAGGATATTTCAGAATTCTCAAGTTAGTAAAAAAATCATTCACACTAAAATTACTAGCACTCACTCCTTTTGAGAGAAAATCCCTTCAGTCATCTTCTCATGAAGGACACTGCTATTATTTATTATTTACATTATCATAGTGCCTAGGAACCATAGTCATGGAGTAGGACTTATTACATGAACTTTCTCTGGCACATATTACATTGAAATAATGTAAACAATTGGTACTTTTGCTATTATTTCAAAAGAGTCCGACCACTAAAAATCAATATCAGCATATATATGTACTTTCTTACCTGTCAATATCTTCCAGCTTTTCATCAATAAGAGGTCCCATTTGGTGGCATATTGCTAGGAGATAATTAAACATATATAATCAGAATAATGAAGATTTCAGGTGTTTGTACTGAAAGTCAGAAAGAAATCATTGTTGCAAGTGCTTTTTTTTTTTTTTTTAAAAAAGCAACTTGAAATATTCAGATGTCAAAAGAAATTTCCATGATCATAAATAAAATTTAACTTGTGATTCACAAAAGCTAGAGTAAAAGTTGGTTATGGACCTTTTTTTTATTAATGTTTGAGGCCTAGCTTCTCCAAGTTAGATTTTGCAAACTGGGAAGCAACAAACCCAGAAGAAATCCCTCCCTCCCTCTTACATTTTCGAGGAAGTGGAATAACTCAAGAAGCTTTTGCAGTTCTCTCTGCTCCTTCACAGCACTGCAATCCTGGAATTCGTATCAAGAAGGCAATTCTGATGATGATCAATAGATATTAGTAGACTGTTGCAAAAAAAATAATACCTAGCTCTTATCATTTTTCACAACTAGATCTCAAAAGCACTTTACAAAGGAGGTAAATATCATTTATCACCATTTTACAGATGAAGGAAATGAGGAACAGAGAGGTGAAGTCACTTGCCCAAGGTAATCCAGCAGGCCAGTGGCAGAGAAAATTAGTCACTAGCCTCTGACTTTCTATAAATATACCAAGTTACTTTTGCAAATTTAAAAAAGAATGGTTACCTACAGTAACTATGGATCTTCAAGATGTGTTGTATTCACAGATTCCACTCTTGGTGTAAGTGAGCCCCAGATGCATGAGATAAGATTCTTTTGGCTAGTAGTGTCCATTGGGGCCATGTCTGCATGTATGACCTCAGACCCTATTCCTCCCACCCAGACAAGGGCATAAAGAGCAGAGCAGGCCCAGTCCCTGAGTTTCTCCACCCACACAGAATCCCAGAGCAGTACAATTCCATAAATAGTGGGGAAGGAGGATGAGTCATGCAATTTATGTGGACAACAACATGTCTCAAAGAACCACAGTCACTGTCAGGGAAGTAACTATTCTTCCTTCAAGTGATTGTCCATTCTTGGTGACTAACAGCAGGTATCTGTTTTCCTGGAGGTAGGTAACAAGAGTCCTACTTAAACAATGACTGCAGGACAGCCCAACCATAGTGGGCATCTGATCTGGAAATCTTTATTAAAAAAAAACTTCTTGTAAAAGTGTGGCTTTTGCTCCATGTTGCTGTGCTACAGATTTCAAAAAAAGGGATATACTTCAAAAAGGCAGCAGAGGCTGCTTGGCTAGGTGGATCTAACCTGGCTAATTCATAATGTGTCCTGTTATAGTTGGGGACCCACTTAGATAATCTCAGAAGACACCGTCTGACTCATAAGCCTCTCTGCAAAGGCTACAAACAATCTAGATGTATTCCTGAATGATTTTGTCCTGTCACTGTAAAAAGACAGTGACCTTACTACACTATGTGCACAAAGTTTAGCTTCCCCTACCATTGACTGAGGCTTGGGGAAGAAAACTGCGGAGACAAGTACGTTGGTTCACATAGAATTCTGAAACATTCTTGGGCAGGAACTTGGGATGAGGACAGAGTAACCTTGTTTTTATGAAATGCTGTAAAGAATATCTAAGGGGTACCTACCATGAGGGCCTGAATTCCCCTACCCTCTGACCTGATGTAATGGCCACTAAAATGCTGTCTTCATAGATAAGTGGTTCAGGCACTTATTACTAAGAGTTCAAAGGTGGAGGTGGGGGAGACACCTATCAACTATACTGAAGTCTCTAGAGCAAGGAGTCTCCCAAACTGGGAGAAAAAACATGAATGAGGTCCTTAAAGAACCTTATTAGTGAAGGGAATGAAAACACAGTATTACCCTTGGATGGAACGGTGATGTGCAGACATGAACCTGGATAGATGAACAGAGCTGATGGAAAATCCAGACTGTTTCAGGACTAGTAAACACTCCAATATTGCTGAAATGATTGTCAAGGGAGACAGCTAGTGCAGAGATGCATAAATAGGAAACCTCTTCTATTTAGCTTTATAAATGCATAGGATGAGGTTTTCCTTTTTTGGAGCAGAATGTTCTGAATTTCAGCTGAACAACTTTCTTCAGTGAATGTCATCTAGCTAACATCCAGGCTGCCAGATGTAAGATTTTGCATCTGGATACAGCCATTGTCCTGTGAGACTGTCAGTCAGGAACAGCAGGTAAGATGGCTGTGCAAAAAAGGTCATCAGATCCAACTGCCAGAACCACCCAGCCCACATTGGGACTATCAATCGTTAGTCCTGCATCTCGCCTCACTTGTTTTTCTGGTATCGTATCCCCAATTGTGAAAAATTTTCTACAGGACTGAGCCTTTCACAGACCCCTTGCAGTTGTCTGAGAACTGTCTGTTGAGTTTATCTGGAAACGTGTTCAGAAGGCTAGAAAGGCTAGAGCCACTGGTGTGATTTGATTTACAGTGCACCAACTCCTGAGTTGCATGACTTCCTCACAGAGTGGGGATGATCTCACTCCCCCTCGTCTGCTGACATAACGCACAGCTGTGGTTTTGTCTGTCAGTAATTGGATTATGGATGCTAGGAGAAGAGAGAGGAATGCTTTGCCCAGGCAGATGGCTCTGAACTCTAGGGCATTTATGAATTTGAAGGTGAACTACATGAACCCCATCACCATTCTTGGTAGGCAAAGGTGCAGAGTTTTACCACCAGCTGAACGAGGAGAGGACTTCTTGTGAGATTGTGATCATCATGTCCAGGTATGTACCTGTTTGTATGTACACCAATTGCAAACCATCCACGCATATAGGGTAGGTGAAGTGCATGACGCCATGTGTCTCAGCAGTCTCAGCTGATTACAATGATGTTATTGAATGAGCTTGAAGTTGGTTGATGAGGTTCACTATAGTTTAGAATCTTTCCTGTGGAAGGCAAGGTCTTGCTGACTTAGAATATAATACTGCTATTATGAACTCTATGCTTCTAGTTGGAGTAAGTATGGAGTTCCCTGTTACTTTGAGGCCCAGAGAGAAGAGCTTTAAGGTTATATGAATCGAGTTGGTCACCTGTTGATGTGATCTTCCTCATGACATCAGCCAGCTGGCTCGCATCTCCTTTAATGAGCTGCCACAACAGTCAAAGACTTGCTGTACAATCTTGGTGCAATGTAAAGACCTTAGGGAAGGACCCAGCAGGAAAGATGCTCTTACCTGAAATCTGAGGTATCTTCTATAGGCTGGATGAATGAATGTGGAGATAAGCATCTTGCAGGTCAAGAGCAATGAACAGTCTTGAGGACCTTACAACAGAATTATGGAAGCTAGTCACTATCCTGAATTTGAAACAGAGGATGAATCTGAGATGTCAAAGGTCCATGATGGAATGTAAACTCCCTCTCTTCTCTGGGATGAGAAAATGGGAATAAAATCCCTCAGTCCCTAAATTTTAAGGGCATCTTCTCTACTGCTTCCAGTTGTAGAAGGCAGTCTATTTCTTGCTTTAATAGTATCTTCTGAGAAGAGCCACTGAAAAGAGACAGGAGAGTGGGGAGAAAAAGGTAGAAAGGGATTGGAACTCTTATCATTTCCAGCCTAGGATTCTTGAAAATAAGAGGCATCTACCAAAGGGGTAGGAAGAAAAAGATCCTTGAGTGGTTCTGTCAGGCTCCTGACATTGGCATCAAATCTGCCACCTGGTGGAAGCCACAGATTATGGGGCAGCAAAGAATGAGGCAATAGATTATGTGTGATGGAGTCTCTGTTTCGTCATTGGCAGCAACAAGGTCCCCTGGGGACTGACGATAGTTTCAGATAGAAAAAGAAGGCTGCTTGAAGGAAGATTGTTGATGTGCTTGTTCTCTCCATGGGCTGGAACACAGAGGCTCAAATAACACAGTCACTCTTGGATGGCCTGAAACAGACCTAGAATTAAAATGTTCATTGCCACCAAATGGAAGATCCTCAATTGTTGTTTCGACCTCCTTGGATATACCTGAGTACTGGAGTCAGAAAACCTCCCCACCCCCACATTGCTACTACTATGACCATATTACATGCTGTGATGTCAGATGCACAAGATTTTAAGGAAATCAACTGTCCATGTCATAAGAGTCTTCCTCTTCTCTTGATATTTCTTTGGAAGATTATGTACAAACCAAGACAAAGGGTTTGTCTACACTTCATGGCTCCGTCGTTGCAAGATGCACAATTTACTTTAAAGTAAAGTAACGTATCTGAAGTCAATGTACCTTGCATCAAGTAACTGCGCTGTCTTTGCTATGTTGTCTATAGCTCTCCCATCGACATAGCTTACGCTTCTTGTTCTGGTGGAGTACCAGAGTCGACTGGATAAGTGCTCAGCAACCAATTGAGTACATTTCACCAGACTTGCACAATCGATGTCGCTGCATCAATGGCTGCAGCACTGAGAGCAGCCTAGTGAAGACAAGCCCAAAGTATCCCAGTTTAAGTAGAATACTCAAAAAGATGGGGCCTGACAGCTAGCCACCTGTATCTGGAAGATGGTCTACAAGAATATCTTATGCCAACATAAGTCTAATTTCTTTAGATTCTTCTCTCAATGTGGATTTGGGAAGGTCCCTGTTTTGACCTTTCTGGAGAGCAACCACTACATAGAACTGAATGGGATCAGATACCTTAGGAGAGACTTAATAGCCCCATCAGCTTGTTTTGTGGCTTGGATGGACGCTATTGTGTACCACTGGTTTTTGCAGACTTTAACAGTGCCTCATTTGGCATGGGGAGCCTGCCATGTGTAGAAGGTTGTAAGATGTATTTAAGTTTGTGGTTTTGCCTAAACCACCTCCAGTGATATATTCCAGATTATCTGTCATGTGCCTAATGAGGTATTGGAACACTGTGAAGTCATCCACTGAGGCTACTTCCACAGATGTAGAAGGGTTCATTGCCTCATCTGGGGAGGAAAGTTGCATAGGGGACTAGGTATTCTTCTCCTTGGCATTTGATGCTCTTCCTCATTTTCCTCTTCCTGCCTTTCCAGGATTTAAGGCTGCACTAGTTGGAAACATTGAGAGGTGGAGAGGGAGGTGCTACCAACAGGACTGAGCCTATGATTTCCAGGCCTCTTCCTGTTACTTCTCATGAAATCTTTTTTAGAATTCTTTTCTGACTCCCACTGTGCTACCCAAGAAGAAGAACGTGGATGGGTGGGACATGAGTCCCTGCTGTGTCTAGACGAGAAAGAAAAGGAAGAAGTGTATCCCAAAACCCATTCTACTTGGAGTACCCTGCCTTTGAAGAGGAGATGTTGGTACTGGGAATATCACCTTAACTTGATTTACCAATAATTCAGAAGCTGGTTGCTTGGATATCACCACCCTCCATCCTGCAAAAAAGAGGTGACCCCAGTACCGGACCCACAGTTAAGTCACTCAGTGCAGTGTTTACTTGGGTGCTGGGCCACCCAGGAGTCCAGGTGCCAAGAGAGATACAAACTGAAAATTTAGGGGAGCTGTCTTGACAATCAGTAGCAGGACACATCAGGAGGCTTTGCCTTATCAGGCTTCTGGCCCTTCAGAGGCTGAGCCTGAAGTCCACCATAGTGGAATGCAGGTGGACAATTATTCAAAAAAGAAAAAAGCTTATTTACCTTCAAGATGAAGCAGCTCTGGGAGGTCTGGCTGATCATCAGTTGGATCTGCACTTTGTAACATCTGTAACAGTTGGTCCATTTTATCCTATAATGAAAATAAGTGCGTCAGTATGTGAAAAGAATTGCTGGGTTTTACACACTGGATTCTGTAAAATTGTTATAATGCAATATTCCTTTTATTCTTCCCATCACCCCAAACTGTACACTGACTTTCTTATCCTCTAGGATAGGAACTCTATCAGCACTAACAACATGCTTAGTTTCTGCAGATATGAATAACAGTATAAGCTTTTATGTAAGGTTTTCATCACCAATAATGGTAATTGTCACAGGGCCAAACATGTCCCCTCCAAAAAAAACAAAAAACCCCAAGCAAGAATGCTCAATTTACACTCCTGAAAGAGTTATTTTAAGAAGTTTCTGAGTTTCTTATTTCCCAGGAAAGAGTTACCCATCTGAAAGTTTCAACTGCACACAAACCAAATGTAGCTTTAAAAGAAAGTCAGAAGAGAATTAAAAAGGATAAGCAATGAATATGACAAAAATGTTTTAACGTGAAAAGTATAAAATCCCTCATATATAAAAGTCATTCCTCAGAATTTTATTTTATAAGCAGCTTCTACTTTTCATTCTACTTCAATAACATAAGCAATGCTACCACCTAGTGGGATATGTGTGTAAGTAGCTACAACGTGCATATGAGTTTGTTAAAAGAAATACATAAACATAGTTTCAACTCTATTCATTAAAAAATTAAGCCATTATTTGAAAGTGTAAGTAGAGATCTATAAGCACCTAAACAAAGTATTTATAAACATATAGGAAGAGATGAAGTTTTCATAATGTTGGCATGGGCCTTGTTCCATTTAATTACTTTTGATTAACTGATTTCAGATTTAATCCATTTATACAGGAACCCAGAAGAGAAGACTGAGTACAAAATCTTTGAAAAAATTAGAATTATGGTTTAGCTTAGTAGTGTCACCCAAGGTGTCAATGTTACAGAAATTTGTATTTAATACAAATTGAAAATGTGTTTCTCCAACAGCTTTCCCTCCCTCCCCCCAAGGAACGGAGAAAGCTAAGAGCAAAGCAGGTTCTGAGGTGCTTGGCCTTAATGGCCTTGTCTTGATGGGCACAAAGGTGTGTGTTTCAATCATGTTAGTTCATTACAACTGAAAAGCTCCATTACGATGTAGTATAACATGCTGGAAGCCACGTCAACTGTGTTAAGCTCACTCAATTTAAAAAACACACCTTTTTTGTCCATCAAGGCACATTCTAAAGGGAAGGCAGCATGTAGTGAGACAGCAAAAGGCTGGAAGCACACAGTCTTCACAAGAGCAGAAGGGCAAAGGAACAAGAAAGCAGCTCAACAACAGCACAGCAGAGAAGATGCAACAGCAGTTGGGGCTCCCAGGAGAGAGAGGGATGGCTTCTACTACAAAAAAGAGGGGCAGCAGAGGCAGGGGCCCCAGAGAATTAGGGAGAGGCTGCAACTGATTTTAGGAGAGTTGTAGGGCCTCAATACCTTAAATTTAGGGAAGGGGCAGCTCAGGCGCAGAAGGAAGGGATTTGGAAAAGTGAGGGTATTCCTGAAGAAGAGAGAAAGAGAAGGAAGGAAGGAAAGATCCGGGACCAATGTGTGTTCTTGAGAATAAGGGGGAGGTGCTGAGGGAAAGATGGCCTGAATCCTTGATACTGCTTATGAGGAGGAAAGACTGAGGGTTCCTGTGTAAGGAAAGAAAAAGTTCTTCCATGGATTGGGGCAGATGGCAGTGTTTATACAGGGGACATGCTGGAGAAGAGGGCCAAGATAGGGTGTTTCTTTGAGATGATGGGGCAATAAAAGCAGAAATGGGAAAAGGAAGCCACTACTCCATGCCCAGATGGTGCTCTGAAAGTGGATCTGCAGTCTGAACCTATAGTTTGGTGCTAGGAACCAAGATGGAAGCTGTTCCCAATTCAATTTCATAAGAACATAGAGAAGTGAATGGAGAAAAAAATGCCTGCAGAAGTTAAAAAAATGGGAACTCTGAAGTGCCCCTCCTCTTCTAGATTTTGCTCCCCTTGATATTTTGGAATATTTTTAGCCTTTGGACTGAGATGTTTGGACACTGTTGGTTTAGTTATACTAAATGTTAAAATCAATATTTTTATTGTACGTACTTCATCAATACAAACTGGTTCAGGCTCAGGTTCTATTGTCTCTACTTGAACTTCATCACTGAACTGTACTGTTTTCTTCTCCGTTTTCACTGTAAAATACATGGACTTTTTAAAAAAAGTCATTCTCAACTGCAAAAATAAAATTTTATGCTGAAAACAGTTTGTTTGCCATTTAAAGTATTTGGAGGTTGAAACGTTGTAATAACTTAAAACTGAAAAAAGAAACAAAGTTTAAGCAATTATAATATTTGTTTTCTGAAAAACAAAACTTCACCGCCCGACACATTTCGTTTTGTAATCTTATTACTAAATTCTAAAGACAAGGGTCAGCCACTTTTGAAGATAGGATTTAGGTGCTTCTGAAAATTTTACCCAAGGCCTTTTTTAGGAGCTGGGCCTTCCTCCAAGTGAAAGTAAACAGATACCTAGATGTTAAAGTGCAGGGGAAAATTCTTGTTTCATGAATAATTTCTTGGAAACAATAAGCCATATTTTATAAATAGATCAATATAGATATAGCTATATAAAATAAGATGGTAGCACCAACTATTTAGGTTGCTGACGTGCGTGTGAGCATGCATGTGCACATGCATACCTTAAAAAAATATTTCTTGGTTACATCCACTCCCATCTCAACATAAGTTTGTTAAAGGTAACAGAAGTACCCAACCTAACACACCCACCAATAAGTCTAATGAAAAATTCAATCAGATTTAAAGTTATAATTTGTCACCATGAAAGCCATATTGAATATTTATTCTTTTTACTTAAGCGCATAAAGGTCAGACTGAAGGATATGTTATTTCTGTTAAAAGAAACTGATGCAACAAACTGTTCCTTTCATTCAGCACATATCCACCAATCCTATAGTTTTGTGAAGGAGTCAGAGCAGAACTAACAGGGTGTTAGTTAAAAAAAGCAACTTTGCAAATAAGAGTGTTACGGTTGGTTTATTTTTATCTTTAACTTCAGCCACAGCACTGAACTGTTTCCAACTGACAGCTGCATCTTAGGATTCTTAGAGGTACAATGTAAAATGTTTGAAGTTAGGTGTATTGGAAGCAATGGCCAATTTGCAGATTTCCTTTGCTGAAGCTCTAGACTTTTCTACTTCCAACCCAGTCATTGCCCCAGTAAACGTTATATTTTTTGGTAGGATCAATGACCCTTCATAGAATAGTTCTCTACAGGTAGATACCACTGCTGTTTGCAGGGATGCAGCAGAGGATCCTTTGTTCCACTTAACTGCTGTATCTCTAACTTTATAAATGATGTACGAAGTAGAATAATTTGGGTATGCTTTAATGAAAATGTGTGAAGGGAAATTGTCTATCTTGGAGAGCCTTATTACAAAAGTAAGCTCCGAGTCCTGATATGGCATCAGAGCTGTACCAGCCTCTGCAGAATTATCTGGGGAGGAAGTGTTGCATGCCCTGCTCCGCCCTCCACTCACATTATTGCATGGCTGTAAGATCCTGACTCCTATCGTCTTCTATTTGTAGGGTCCCCAGCTACTAGTACATGCATTTTATAGCAGAGAAGTTCCTCTTTGGCAGCTGAGAATCCCATGCTAACTGCTGAAATTGCCTACTTGTATCTTAGAGCAGAACACTTTGGTGGCAAGTTTGTCAGTGGACAAGAATTTACAAGTCCCTTAGTGAAGTGACAGGTAACATGAACAGTCATATCTACACTGACCTAGACATAGACGAGAACATTAGGATTGGCGGCTCTATGCTGAGTTTTATTGAGATTATTATTATTTTGCTTGGAATAGATTCAGCACTGTTTATTTCTCATTTTTAATGGTGCGTTGACCACTGTATGCACAGACCAAAGATATCAAAACATTGTGATGTATAAATATTCTTCAGTTTGAACATAGTCTTACTCACTCATTTCTGGTTCAGCAGTAAGGTCAGCTGTTACAAAATTAGAGGGAAATAATCCTATCCTTTGGTGAGTTTCACCTTTCCACCAGTTCGCATCACTAAAGATTTAAAAACAGTTATCATGTAAAATGTTCTACATTACAGCATAATTTAAGTAAAAATGTGAGACATTTAATTAAAAATATTCAACATGCAAATAAATTAACTTAAACGTGGGGCTCCAACATATTGTCCGAATATTGAGTACGAGCATGTCTGATATTTCCAGAAACTTTTTATGGACTTTGTGTGCCTCTCTTTTTTCACAATATCCTGTTAGAAACTTGAAGATAAGAATTTAGCAAGAATCCAAAAGGGATTGTATATTTACATAAAAACATCCATAATTATATTAAGGATTAAAGGATTAAAAGTTTCCGAATATGAAGGTTTCTATCCCTCTGAAAGATAGAAGTCAACCCCCAAATGACATGGATTAGGAAGAAACTTTTCCTATGGGCAGGTTATTCTTCACAGCTTGATGCAGTATTTCTTGCACCTTCCTCTGAATCAGCTGGTAACGGACACTGCCAGAGACAGGATACTGGACTGAAAGGGCCAATGGTCTAACCTGGTATGACAGTTCTGACATTTAAGTTTATCTACTAATTTTGAGCTTCTGTATTAAAGACTTGGATCCTGCAAAGTGCTAGATAATGACAATGGGAGCTGAAGGCAACTGGCACCTTGCAGGATAATACGCTAAACTGATGGGCAGGAAGCCAGGTATTTTGTTGACTGAGTACTTCAGAAACCAAAAAGATAGTCTTTGGTCCACACACATGTGCATGCATGCGTGCGTGCATGTTAGTTAATTAGCCGAACCTTTGTGTGTTCCATTATTTCTTCTTTATGGAAAGGCTTTGTTTATATAGTTGATCTGCAACATTTTAAAGAAAATAGAACTTTCCAGCCTTCATATAAACAGCAAAATTATAAAATAAATACAGGGAATTTTCAGTTGGTATTCCTGTGTAGCCATGGCTTGATATAAGTAAGTAACTTGCTTCTTCTCTCAGTGGGCATCATAGGGAAGGTGAATGGAAGGTAAAATTGTAAATAGGGGCTTGACAAATAGTATGCTGGAATCAGGATGTCTGTGCTACCTAAGATAAGAAGCAACACCCTGATGCTAAAGACTATGGACAACATAAACCTGAAATGTAAAGACCAGATTCCATGTGAACAGCACATGGACAGAGCATGCTGTACAGAGACTGGTTCCTGCAAAGTAACCAATCCAATTAAAAATGTGTGATTTAATGTATAGCCAGTGCAATGTAATGTATATATGTATAGGAAGAGCTTGTCTGTGTAACTTTGGAAGTGTGGTATGCCCTATACCGACCCCCTGCATTTGAATCTGATCAACTCAGCGTAGCTTTGCTGTTGCCAAATAAAGGAACCTGAGTAATGAAATCCAGAGTTGAACTGAGTGTTTTGGATCCCAGAGAACTAGATGAAGTGTTCTCGCAAAATTGGACTCAGTGTTCTGGATAAGCAAAGTGGAAAAGGTCTCGGAGGAAATCCTAACACACAGTTTTTGGGGAGGTTTTTTTTACTCTCCATATGCAGCCTCACTATGACAGACTTTCTGCATTGCCAAGAGGTTCCAGCACAGTCACTTGAGAAAGAAAGGTATGTCTGTTTTTATTTAATATTGAGCTGTTAGTTAGGGTTTACTATTTAAACAATACCAATAGAGGCAAAGGGGATTCCTTGTGATTAATAACTGGCTTGAAAAACTTCATAATTTGAGGCAGAGGCCTTTGTTGGCACTAAACCAATCTGTAAAATGTTTTTGTTTAGTTATCATTGCTGTACATATTCTTAGAGAATATACAGACAATTTTTTAAAATATGAATTAGACAGCCAGTCATTAGCGTCTCATCTATTGTTTCCAACTAAGTGGCAAGATTCAAGTGTATTTTTTAAAATGGACAATGCTGTTTCAGTGATATGTACTTGGCATTTTTAATAGAATCAGTGCCCTGTACATTAGCCAGTTTTTAAAATCTCATTGTTCCATTCAACTTGGGCTAGGTCCCTACTTAAAAGTTTTAGCAGCATAGCTATGTAGATTAGCGTTGTTTAAAAAACAAACAAAAAACCAAAATAAAACACACACAACATAGCTAAGCCAGCAAAAGCCCTAGTGTAGAGACAGTTATACCAGCAAAAAAGTACTTTTACTGGTGTAGCTTATTCCAGATTGGTGAGAAAAATAAGCTATACCTGCAAAAGCACTTTTTTGCTACTCAACACTAAGAGGACTCAACAACATCAGCAAAATGTTAAAGTGTAGGTTAGGGCTTACTGTATCAAGAATAAAAGAAAAATCTTCGAATACAGCTCAATATTTAACAGAAACAGATTTACCTTCTCTCTAGTATCCTGTATGCTCCTGCACTTTTCAGTGGTGGTATTCCTACAGCAGACCATATACAACAGATAGGATGTCTAAGGGAGAATTGACTATGATCATAATTTGTGAATTATGCGATTTGTGAACCTAGAAAGCAAGAAATTGTAGAACAATTGAAAATTTTGAAAAGCCTACTAGCTAGATCAGCAGTAGAAATGCCAAATAAATGGAAAGGAAGCAGAAGGGCAGTTACCCAAGGAGCTTTGAGGATAAGTTGTTAGTGTTTGGATAAAAATGAAACCAGACACTCTGGTTAGAAAGCAAATGAACCCGGGAGAAGAAGAAGAGTTACTTGTTGCTCTAAGAGTTAAAATAAGAATTAAAAATAAATGCTGCTGATGGATAGTACCACTTAATTTTGGACATTTAAATTTTTAATGACAAGAGAATAAGGTGTTTAGAACAGGGACTGTGTTATGTTTGTACTTCACATAGCACAATAGAGCCCTGATCCTGCTCAGGGCCTCTAGAAGATGCTACCATAGTATAAATATGAAATAGTCAAACAGTTCTAACAATTACTATTCATTAGCACTTACATCATCCTTGGAAAATTTAAATTTGTATATAATAAAAACGTTTTTACTAAACAAACTGGAAAATATCCAAGAACTTTGAAACAGGTAAGTCCTGGATCTATTTCTTCCTCAGAACAAGGTATACAAATATAATAATTAAAGCAACCCAAATACAAGAAACTGATTAAGGAAAATCCAATCCAATCCTGAGAAACAATACACCTTCAAAAGAGGAATAAAAGCTTACCAGCATTGGAGTAGTGCAAAAATTATTATACATGATCACAATATAGATTATATTGACTAGTGTTGTCAAAAATGTAACTACAGAGTTTGAGGATTTAGTATATTTTTTAATATCTAATTCAATATTTATCACAGAAATGTACTTCTAGCATGTATTACTTGAGGACATATATGTAAGTTACCTGTCATCAAGTACAGTTATAAGTTCTCCAGCTTTAAATGTTAATTCATTATCTTCAGCAGCTTCAAAATCATAGATAGCTCGAACCTTTCGACCCTCATGTTTGTGATTCGTTAAGAGGCTTGAAGTACTCGGATACAAACTGGAAAGTGTTGTTTGCTGTTGCCTTTGTTCTTTTAGTGACAATTCAATGGCTACAAAAGGTAAATAATTTCCTTTAAAATTCACAGATACAAAAAGGGGCAGATGTAACAATTTGTAAATTTTTCCTCGATGAAAGCTTTGTTGTACAACTCTGCATTTGTCACACAATGTACAATTTCTTCCTTTCATTTAGAAATAAGTACATTGAACAAAAATTCTAACTTTCATCATCCTAAAGCTAGTGTGCAAAATCTTGTTCACAGTTGAAGTCAATGAGAGCTTTACTAAAGCATTCAATGGGAACAGGATCCGTACCTAACATTTAAACAAAAAGGACATGATCCAAAGTCAGGGGGAGTTTTTCCCATAGGTTTATGCATCTGTGGGTTTGATCCAAACATTCAACTCTGTGAATATTTTTCTTTGGACACATACATTTTAATTTAAATTCTTATTAAAAGCTGCTTGAAGTGTTAAAAAAAGAAAAAATTAGTGCTATTTTTTAAAAAATCACTTTTAACAATTTATGGTATGGCTATTGGGCATTTAAATAAATCAAACAACTTACATCTGGTAAAACAAAATCCCTTGAAGCTGTCATATATCACAGGCCAGAAATGTTCACCAACTACTAGTGCAAAAACTTTATACATATAATGAATACACAGAATCTATATATCCCATTGCTAACTTGCTTAGTCATATAGGGTATGTCTACACTGGAACGTAAGCCCAGGTTTAAACTCAGGTTCAAGACTAACCCGCCTTCCATCTATACTGAAATTGTGCTACCCCAGGGCTCAGGTCTGAGCACAAGTCAAGCTGGCACACCCAGGGTTCAAGCCCTACTGCTTTGCAGTGTAGATGCAGCCTTGCTTGACTCATGTCCTAGGATTCCTCAGAAGTATCCCACAATTCTGAGGGCCGACTTCCTCTGTCCTCTTTATCTTAACAATTTCCATTTGACTCAGCTGCATGACAATCAAGCCAAAAGCACCCCAAGCGCTGAACCCCACTACTCCTGCAAAAATTAGCCACTTTCCCCCCATAAACATATTGGTACAGGTACTATTCCCCCTTTTCAGCTGGACCATGCAAGTCCATAATGTGAGAACATGAAGCATCCCTGATTTCTGCTGCCCAGATGCAACCAGCTCCTGCAATGGCTGCATTTCCTGGCTTAGGGTATTGATTCAGCAGCCCCACTCTGTCATAAGTCCATTCAGAGGGAAATGGCAGATCTCTGGCTTCACAAAGATTGTGAAGAGCACAGCAAGTCACAGTCATGCAGACAGCACTGATGACACTGGGTACCCAAACAGGTCTGTAGACATCTCCAATGTGATTTTAATCTGCCAAAAGCACATTCAACAACTATTCTACACCTGCTGAGAGCGTAATTAAGCCTTCTTTTGCCAGGGCCTCTGAAATCCAAACAGTTTCATAAGTCAAGGCAAAAGGGGGAACGTGAGGTCCTCCAGAAAAATGATGGGGACAGTAACTCCCTTTATGTCAACATCATTTGATGGGAATAGCATTCCAGCCTGTCCATGAATGTAGACTCCCAAGTAGTGAAAAACTCTGGCATCATGATCTTTTCCAGTACAGCTCAGATTGACATTCATAAATTGGCTTCTGTGGTCCACAAGGGCCTGAATAACGATGGAGTAGTGCTCTTTATGATTTATGTACTCATGCTCCTTGAGGAGGACTAACTACAGCCCATGAGTCCCATCAATGGCCCCAGTGAAATTAGGAAACCCCATTCTCTCAAAGATAGCAATTACCTCCAGAATATCTTTAATGCCAGCCACCTTAGATCACACACCTGATTGACTCAGAAACCTCTGCCACCACTTTACCCACAGTTGACTTTCCAACACCAAATTTGTTATTAACCGACCGATAGCAGTATGGGGTAACTGGCTTCCAGACTGTTATAGCAACACAGTTCTGGACTGGCAAGGGTGATCTCAGTTGTTCCTCTTTATGCTGAGGGGTTGGGGCAAGCGTCTTACAAAGCTCCAGAAACACAGCTTTCCTCATGCAAAAGTTCTGGATCTACTCCTGGCCATGGATCCACTGCTGGTCATCACAGGTCTGCATGACTATGTGGTCCCACCAGTCTGTGCTTGTGGCCCTGTGCAAGCAGTGCTGGTCTATGTAGAAGGCATCAGTGGCTATGCCAACTGTAAAGAGCAGCATCTGCCAATGAGTCTACTCATGTCAGGGTACTCGTCCTTCACTTCCTCCTCCTACGCCATGATATACCTTTAGTGGGACAGAAAATGCTGCCAAAATGTCCACCAGCGCCTCATGGGTGCGCTCCCAATTTCCTGACACAAGAATGAAAATGCAAGCAAGAAAAGTTCTTCAAAAACTGCTACCTCCATGTTGCTGGCACTGGAAATGCACAGACAAAAAAGACTGCTTGGCAGGCTGTGCTGGCAAGCTGTTCAAACTTCCTGTGATGTGCAGGGTGGGCACTAAATTTTTCCCTCAGTGCATCATGGCCAAAAGGATCGAACAGCCACATTTTGGGAGAAAACTAAGGACTCTGGGATATGGCTGGTTTCACTCGGGTCTGTGCACTTCAGTGTGTATGCCAGAGCCTGGGTCAGAAAAGTCTTAATATAGGGTTAAGAAACACAGTGTAGATGTTCAAGCCCAGAGTTTTCTAACACGGGTCTGCTAACCAGAGTCCCGCTAACTCTGGGTGTACAATGCAGTGTAGACATAAGCATAATGACTTTCAATAGACCCTGCTACAGACTTAAATCAAAACACCATTCTTTTTGTTAAAAATATAATAAGGCCAGATCTTGGGTGTATTGCCACTGTTAGCATGTTTGGTTTAAAAAACTGATAACTGGCCCTGGGAAGAACCCAGCATAAGAGTGATCCTGCTAAGGTGTACAACTGGCATAGGGGCTAATAAACAACACAAACACCTTGGTGCTTATGTAAGCAGAGAGGAAGGATGCAAGGTTACTGGAAAGGAAGTATTGTTAGGACACCACTACACTGTACTACCAGGACACCACTACACTACCATAATTCTGCACTAGTTTTTTGGGCCTACCATGGCAGTTACCAGCTGGTTTAACTTAGAGCAGCCCCATGACTGCTCTAAGTGCATGGTGGAGAAAAGTACACAAAGCAGCACTATGATCGGGGTAGTGCAAGCAAGAAATTTAAGCCAGCTTTGCACACTACTTGCACTGTGTGCATTGCTGATCCATCAAGTTTTGATACTTAGTCTAGACAAATAAGGTTGCCTCATCTGCCCCCAAATGTGGGAGAAATCCAAGTAAAGGATTTTCACTAAGGCGTTTCACAGTGATGCTTTCCCTGAGGTCACATTTAACTATTACAATGTCATTTCAATTTTTCAGAGCATAATTCAAAAAGCAGAGAATGGATTTTTTTTTTATAAGTAAAACAAAGTTAATTTTAAAAAAAATCATCTGGTTTTTAAATATTTAAAATGGAAATAAATCTTAACTGCAGTCCATAAATATACTATTACACACAGGAAAGGAGGCAAAAAAAAATTTGTCCCTGAAGCAGTACAGATTTATGATAAAGTGGTTAACAACTACTAAGATATATAGGTCAGAAAATAAATACACTCACCTTTTGCTAAATCTTCCTCTTCTTTTTTGTTAGCTACTGTACCTGGATCTTTGGCTACTAGAGCTGGACTTGCTTTTGCTTGTTCTGCAGCCTAGCCAAAAACCACAAAAGTGAAGGTTAATTACAATGGACTTTATGGCAGTGCACTAAATACACTATTCTGTTGTCATTACATCAATCAAATTTCATGAGGCCATTTATTTTTAAAATCCAATGTAAATCACAGCATGCACTCTTTGAAGTAGCATTCAATTTTTGTCTAATAGAGAGGAATTCTTAATGTTTCTATAAGTTGACATTTTGTTTCTAAAATGCATTATATAACTTTAAAAAGTAAACCTACAAAACTGCAGACATCGAAGATAAACTCAGTTTGTATGAAATTCCAAGAATTCACACATCACTTAAACTAACAAGTTTTTGCATATTATTATACCTGTGAACCAACTGCTGGAAATGTAACTCCTTGCTCCTTAAGATTTTTTATCATAGCAGATATTAGACTAAGTTGTGGGTCATTCTTGAATTCATCTGTCCATTCCACCATAAGAGCTTTTAACTTTTCACAGACTTTTGGATGACCCTAGAAACAGAAGTTACTTATATAATTGACGAATCTGTTCTTAATAATTCCTTAATTAAATTAAATTTAGTATCTCAAGGATACAAAAAATAATCAAATTGTTGTCCTCTTAAATCTCTTCATTTCCTATCCCAAAGAAGGTACTGTTCCACTGCATAGAAAAAAAAATTAAGGTGGAGAGTCTCTTAAAATGTTTAACCATTAGTATTGTTTGATAACATGTTGAAGAACCATGACATAATCCTTATAGGTAAGGACTATTTCAGCATTAAAATTGTATTTTAAGAACATTTAAGTTTTATTACTGCCATAGCCTTAGGAATTTAAAACTGAAATCTGTTTCAAATATAACTGATCTCTTACCAATTTAGCAGTTCTCTGTCAAAATTTAAGAGGTCTGGGCAATGGAGTCCTACTATTTGCTTTTTCACATGCACCAGATGGACTCGTGCTACTATGAGGTGGGTCATAACAATCATGGTCATAACTATTAAAGAAGTCAAAATGCATAAATAAAGTCCTTTTAATCCCTTAAAAAAAGTTCTAATGCATACACACTCTGTTCCCACCCCAACCTGACAAGCAATCATTTCCTTGCCATCCCTCATCTCTGTTAAAATTCACATCCCCAAGCAATTTCCAATCCCCACTAGCATAGATTCCATTCCACCTCTCACACAGATTTCATCTTCCCCCATCTAATTCAGATTCTGCCATGAAATCCTACAAATGAACACAATACATTACCTTATTCAATACGTTGCTTACTTCACTAGCAAAATCTCTTGAACATACTTCTAAATGAAAGATTTTACCACAGTTTGACACACATGCTCCTAGAAGCTGAAGAGAAAAAGAAATTTAAGGTCAGCCAAGCATTGTACAGCATAGCTTTGCAGGAGGAAAAAGGAAGGAAGGAAAAGGCCACCTACTGTTAGTGCCTGCATAGCAACATGAGGATCCTTATGGTTCACTCTCTTCATAATAGACCGAAGGCAATCCTTAGGCCTAATAATTGAGGGGGAAAAATTACAACTTGAAATATTACAGTCCATGAACCACATCTCATTATATGAGGAAAAATACAGAAGTAAAGCAAACTTTACATAAATATCACAAAAATAGTTCTTTGTTAGCTTGAAGTACAAAAGCCATTTTTTGTCAACGTTGCAATTTTAAGAACGGTACTTTTAGCAGTTCTACCTTCCTAACCATTTCTATATGAAAGATTGTTAGATTTTTTAATTAGGAGGAGCTCCCCATTAGGCTAAATGTATTTTATCTTCTGAATTAAAGTTTGGTGTAGTCCACCCAGCTTTATGTAAAAAGTTTTCTATTTTAAAAGAAACTTTCATAACCAAGTAGCAAAAACTGTGTATTGCATATAAAGCACATGGCATAATTTCTGTGAAGACCAATTGCTAGCAAGATCAAATTTGTCTCCGCATATTCAGATTTTCTATATGAACAAGAAACATATAAACATCCAATTTTAGTTTGGAACACTCTTCTTTGTGTACATATACACAAAGTAGAAAGATGAATAAAAATTTATAATCTGACTATAATATACAGATGGCTACATATTCTGCATGTTGGTATTTCATGTTGTAATATGAATGGAATATTGCAGGTCAAATGCTTTTTGTCTCTGATAGAAACTACAATTAGAACTTCCAGGCTAACAGCTATATTTTGGAAAAAAATATTCTTATTAACCAATCTAAAAACCCCTACAAATATTTTGTCTGTTCTTTAGAAAATTAAGGAATTGCTCAGTGATAAGAGTTCCTGCAGTCAGGAGTCCTACAGTGTTACACATGGCAGGAATGAACCTATTCTTTCCCAAACAGGACTGCACATCCATATGTGCTTGCCTCCTCTCCACCCATTTCCTCTACTAAACTGTCTACCACTGCTTTTCAGGTGGTACATACTCTCTCTCACACTCCTGTCAGATTAGACTCATCTGCACCCCACAGGTCCCAGTCTGACCACTGTTACATGGCTATTCATATCTGGACAAGGTAAGCTTTGCAAAGTACCCAGGGGGCTTCGTGTGGATAAAACTGGTATAATTATAGTATAACACACCTAAGAAACATTTCTATACACTTACTAATGATAATCATGTACTGTACAGTATTTTAAGTGAATATGTCTATTTTTGTATTCTGACACCACCGTGTTTTAATGTCTTTGTAATTCCTGTATGCAACCACTCAAAATATATGAAAGGATTTTCTATTTCTCTGGGATTTTGGAGAAATGAAGATGAAATTTCTATTCACATCTGTTCTAGAGATATTCCTAACCTAAAGAGGTTTAGAATGTTCTTTAAAAGTTAAGAAAATAATTTGAAATCTCCATATGCCTTTTCCAATTTGCCCCTTGCTGGCCAGAAAAATTCTACCCTGGCATGACACCTGTTGTATGAAATTTGAGGTGGATTGCCTTGGTTTTGGTGAAATTGCGGAAAGGGGAGCAGTGGTTTGGAATATAAATAAATATAACTGGTATATTAAATTCGTTGCTATGGAGATACTAGTTGTGACACTGGCAAACCAGCTAACCTGCTATGACTCATAACTTAATATCAGGACAATTCACTTGTATGTGAATATCAAAGAGCTGTACTAGACCAACAATCACTAACCTATTCATTTGTGTTAACAGAAATTAAGGGTAGATGCTAAGTATGTTTTGTCTGTATACCTGTATCCTATTAGAAATTTACCAATGTAACCAAATTAGCTTTTAGATGGTAACGCCTTCTCATGTCTTAATTGCCTTACATTATGTATGCCACTGTGTTCAGTTAACCTTAAAATCAAAGATGTGAGATATTACAATAAACGAAGAATATTATCTATATCGTCTTCACCTTATCTAACCCTGTTATAATAAATGACTAGCTGTTGCCTTATATAAATAAGTGTAACTGGATTACCTGTATATGCATAGGAAATTGCATGTTAACTTCAAAGTGGTGGGTGAGGGCACGCTCAACAAAGAAGGATCTGCAGCCACATGCTGTGCTCAAAACATTTGACAGCCTGCTTCAGCTATAAAAATGAAAGCTAGGGCATGATCCTGCATCTCTTTAGTCTGCTGAACTTTAAACGGGGAAAATGGTTCAAGCCGTAGGAATTGGATCTCCAAATAGTTACTTGGAATACTCTGAAAAATGCATGGAAAAACTAAGAGTCTACCTCTAAGCTGCATTTGGATTCTAACCTTTTGGGATGATTCCAGAGACTTTTCCAAGCCAGCAGACTCATCCATCACTGCTACAAATCTGCTATATGGACCTTGTAAGCATTTGTAATGTATATAATCTTTTAACTATTCAATAACTCTATTTTCTTTTATTAATAAATCTTTAGTTAGTTTACTAAGGACTGGCTGACACCGTGATAACTGGGTAAGATCTGTAATATATATTGACCTGGGGGTAAATATCTGATCCTTTGGGATTTGTAGAATCTCATATATAGTGAATTGGCCTTTCAATAACCTCTCACTATATTAGACCTGTTTGTCTAGATGGGAGCCAAGGGCTGGAATGCCTAAAGGAGACTGTGTTTGGCTTCTTGTTAACCAGTATTGTGCTACAGAAGCTCTTTTGATACTGCCTTGATCTAATCTTGAATCTAATTATAGAATAAACCACCTATTTTGGGGGATTGTCTGCCGTGTCTTGCAGTCTGCTGTGAATGTGACATTCTCAGTGTCCACCATCCCAGGCACCCAGTCACACTAGTACGCCATAATAAACAGACCTCCATACTCCCAAAAAGAGTGGAAAACAAGATTTGAATGTTTAGGGTTCTGTATTATATGTCTTAAGCTTTTTTTTACAGCACCTATCACTAATACCTAAAATGAAGCAGAGAATATCATTCCCTATACTTTTTAAGCAATAATGAATTCATTAACTATTGACAAGAATAAGCCTTTCTATAGTCTTACTTTAAATCACCTTTTTTTCTGGGGGACTCCAAAGTGTATACTACATACAGGTCACAGACTTGTAAAATCAAATTTCTAAAAAGTGAACTGGATTGCTGAGGGGCACACATTTTTAGTAGCACCTGGGGGAAACCGGCTATTTTTCCCACATTTTGGGGGACCAGCAATCACAGCTGCTACAAGAGGCAGGCAGAGCTCTCTCCCTTTCCCCTATTTCTATCAAAGAAGGAGGGAGGGAGGAGGAAAAAGAGCACAGCAGCTCAGCACAGCTCCACCTGCTCCCTCACATCCTGTGAGCAATGGGTTGAGCCTCTGCTCCTCCTTACCCCTTCCCCTCTGCAGTACCAGGCTTGTGAAAGGACAGAGGGAATTAAGAACTCCTGGAGCTGCTCCTCCCCCAGCATGGTAGAGAAGGGGATCCCACTGCACCTCCCCTAAGGCCTGTCAGAAGAATTGGAGGCAGAATTGACTTGGGGGCTAGAATTGCTTGGCACGCATACAGGCAGATGTAGGAGTGATGACAGACGCCCTCCTCTACACATACTTTTCAGACGACTTTGAGCACTGTGCCTGTATCATAAAATACAGTAGTACACTATATAAAAACAGCTATAGTTGTAATTAATGCTTTTTTAGTAATCTAGGGTATTTACTGCCAGACAGATTTTAAAACAATTTAGCATGCAACAGTCTTATTTCTCCTGCACTTCTAAGAACACTCATCATTCAAAAAGTCACTTATTACACATATTTTTCATAGTGCTTTAATTATCATACTCTCAAACAGATCCCATTCTAGGCCATGTCTGAACTTTTCGGAAGAACTTTTCTGAAAAAAAGATGCAAACTTTTCTGAAGAACTTATCCCAACTTTTCTGAAGAAAAGATGCGAATCAGCAACAACCTGCTAAAGAATAGTTATACCTTACAGGTAAGATATGAGTTTCAAACAGATGATACCTGAACAAAGACCTTACATTTTAAAGGTTTCACATACATCATAACAGATAGCTTCACTTTCTACATTATTGGTAAGAGAAAATGCTGCAGTTCTACTGGGCCTGTTCTATAACTAAGTGATTTTTTTGGAGGCTTGCGGGTTGGAAAAAGTATCACCACTCACCACAAGCAAGCACACATTTTTTGAACATTCCATTGAACAAACCCTCTCAACACCAACTTGCTTTTCTTTCTTCTCAAGTGAATGTACAACAGGGGGATTCTTTTCCTCCAACATCCAAAACAGTTTTACACCGTGCATTGATATCTGACAACTAAAACAAAACTCTGGTATAAGTTACACTACTGCTTGGCTAATCTATATTTGGCTGTCTATTTTTTACACAAACCTCCACCTCATATGTAGTATTACTAATTATAGCAAAGGCTGCTCCATGGTATGGCCATTTTATTCAGTTTTATGTCTTCATAAAACAGACTGAGTCTATATCAATATAAGATAAACAAAGTCAAACTTTTCTCTCCACAGTTACTGCAATACAAACATGCACACACTTTGGAATAAATGCTGTCCATACAATCATTACACATTAATTTTATAAGCTTCAGTGTAATTGAGAAAAGGCGTAAGTACCTTTTAGTAACAACTGTTATTAACATTAAAGTTAAGGTGTATGTAGACCCAAGAAAGTAACATTACAAGGACAAACATTTAGAAGTATGGCAATTAAGAGTTTGTCCAGCACTGAAAAATAGTGATGAGTTTACCCGCCCAGGTACAAAATCTATTTATCAGACATTTATCACGGTTAGGGCCCTACGAAAATCATGATTTCATGGAGGGTACAGAAACCAGGAAGATGCCCCAAAACCATGATCTTTTAAAAAATGTTTAAAAAGGAAAAATGTCTATAATCAAGTATTTAATATGAAAAATGACCTTTAGCTTACAGTGCTGTGCCCATGTGTGGAAGAAGTGTTGTGCACGTGCACAGTAAAGGGTGCTCTACAGAAATCTGTAAATGCAATCTAGGTGGCAAACACTGCTCACTGACAACAACAGAATAACATGTCTAAAAAAGCTAAAATGGTGTCTGCAGATGGTCACACAAAGCAGTATTCATCCGGGAGTTTTACATAGTGACGGAGATAAGCTTTTCTGCACCTCCTGCAATGTTATTGTAGTAGTTATTAAAAAGAGAGTGACACGCATCTTGAATCATGTATTCACAAAAGAGAAAGCCAGGAATACAAAGCAGTATGGGCAGCTGCTTTACCTGCTAAGAAACAAAAAAAACCATGACTACCTTGTTTCAAAATTGCACCAAAAACCACGAAGCACGTACTCCATAAATTATGACCCACCAGAGGTGTGCATTTACACAAATATCCCTCTTGAAAAACTGGACAACCCAAGACTAAGGGAAATTCATTAGATGGAATGCAGCAAGAGATGGAGAGATTCCTTCACATCTCAGCTGGGTTGATAAATATTTACTTGAAGCTGATACGGTCACAAGCAGGAGATTATGGAACTCGTGAAGCAGTCAGGTTGTTTGTGGTCACAGACAAATCAACTGGCCAAAATCAGTATGTGTCACATATTTTATTTATTTTGCAAGGTCTAAATGGTGAAGACACACCTGACTCGGAACTGAAAGCTGTCCTTGCTGATATAATTTACCTAAAGACGGTTTGCAATAGCTTGCACATTGGTATTATAGTTAAGTATTTAAATACCTTTGGGATGTATTTTGAGGATATCGGTGCATTTATCTCTGACAATGCATCCTACACGTCAAAAGCTTACAATCAAGTGCTTCAGGACTTACAGCCTATCTCAGGTCTACACTCAAAATTTCAGACATCCCTGAGCGACTTAGTTCAGATGATCTAACTCCTGGTATAAACAACACTGGGTCAACAGTAGAGTTCTTTTATCGACTTAGCTACCTCCTCCTGGGGAGGTGGATCAACTACAGTGATGTGAGAACCTCTTCCACTGCTATTTTAAAGTGTCTACACCAGTGATGTAGCTACAGATGGGCCTGGGTGGGCCACTCTGAAAGCAGGCTCACCCAATCGGTTGCAGAAGTTCTTCTGATGCTCCGCTTAAGCTATCTTGGCAACTGGAGTGTTGGGCAGCTTAGTTTCTCGGCCGGTCGCTTCCCAAACTTCCTGCTTCTGGTCATATGACTGGAAGCCAGAAGTTTGGGAAGCATTTGTTTTTCGGCCGGCCCACCCGGGTCAACCACAGGCTCTGCCAGAAAATCACTTCTGGCTATGCCCCTCGTCTACACTGAAGTACTACATGAGTGCAGTTGCAGCATTTCAAGTGTAGGCAAGTGCTCAGTTCATCCTATCTGCAATGCTCACATAACAGACCTTACTAATGAAATTGGGGTGACCAATTTCCCCCAAGTTAATAGCAATAGTCAAAAAGGGTTTAAAACATTGTCTGAGCAGAAAATTGCATTTTAAAGAGTATTTGCAAAGCACAGTTCAAGTTGTGGGTTCCAGTCTTCCTGTAAAACTGCCCCGTGAACCAGTTAAGATGAGATGGGGAAACTGGTATGCTGCTATTGAACACCATGCACAGTTTATTATTTTTTACTCCAGTTTTGTGGAAGAAGACATGAAAATTACACAACACATGAATGCACTGAAGGAGCTGCAATATCTGCTGGAAAAATCAGACATTTTACAGATAAAACTTGACTTCATCACAAGGCATGGCAAAGAGCTTGTTGATTTAATCCTGTGAAATCCGTGTTCAAGTTGACTTAATTAATACATATTGAGCACTTAAATGTAAGCAACACAGCAGTGATGCAGAGATTCAAAACCCATGTATTAAAACTTCTACTGAAATTGCAGATAAGCTTTCAAACTACTAACTCCCCAACATCAATGAAAGAAAATCATACCGGCATACCAAAGCTGTAAGGGTGTTTGATCCTATGCAAATATGTACATTAAGGTTGGATACCCTTCCACTGAATTCCATTCCTGGTTTCAACAGGAGCTTGCAAAAATGAAGTACAAGGCTACTAGTTTTATGCAACAAAATGCAACAGTGACCTTTCGCTGATTGCTTTTTGGAGGTCTGCAGAACCAACTGCATCTGAGGAAGTGGGCTGAAGCCCATGAAAGCTTATGCCTGCTGAAATTAAATGTTAGTCTTTAAAGTGCTACAGAACTCTCGTTGTTTTTGCTGTATATAGACTAACACGGCTACCCCTCTGGAACTCTTCTGCAGAACCACACTTTCCCAACATTGCAAAACTGACCAAATGATATTTTTCTGTTGTCCCTAATTCTGTGGATGCCAAGTGAAGCGTTTCAGCATATGGGCGGGTTCTTGCTGTGCAGACACAATTCATGATACAGGAACAAGTGAACCGAATAAAGATACTTAACTGTGATTCAAAAATGTAAAACAGAAATAAGTGAACATTTAGTGGACTGCAAATGTTTGTGCTTGCTTCTGATTTTAATTGTAAAATTGATTAACTTTACTGGTTAAACTCATTCCATGCAAACTCCATGAAATTCAATACAATGACATTTATACTACTGCAAATTTTCTAAAAATAACCATCATCATCATGAATTATACTGGGCCTTAATTATGATGGATGATAAAAACCAGTATTTTTAATCTCTTGTAAAAAGCCAAAGCAACAAAAAACCCTTGCCCTGGGCAAACAGTCAAATAAAATTTTGTAAAACAGATAAGAAAAGGTAAATAAGTAATCCAGTACTTCATACAATCTCTTAAATACATCTGAAAATTCCAACAACTGTTCAATGAGGAAGGCTTGGTTTACATTCTGGCCTGCACCTTGGGATAAATTCTTTGCTGGGGAGGCTTTGTGCTTTCTGGGACTCCATACCTTGTTTTCTAGAGGCTTACAGTGCAGTCCAAATTCTTCCCATGCAGTCCTTCTACATTATATGATAGTTGAAGCACACTATCTTTGCTTGAGGCTAGTTTGAATTGTCAGATAAGTGAGCTTATAAAAAGATGCATTCAGACCATGCATTCCCAGCTTCTAAAATAACACTGCTATGTCACCACATTCCGTTTTCCACAGCACACAACTCCAAACTCAATCACATTCACTACTATTTCTATAACAGATTGTGATACCCTGTGTCTGAAAACACCCCAAAAATCCCATCTTCACCAGTGTCATATAATTATGATATGTTCTGCACAAAATACAATTATGTTTTGTACAGAACATATATCATAAATTATGTCCCTATACAAAATATAATTATGATATGTTCTGTACAAAATATGCCTTGCTACTAGAACATGTTGGGAGGTAGGAAACACCTAAACAAGATATTCAGGCACAACGATGGAATGGCCAGACGGCATTAATGGCTCTCTCTCACCTATTCAAGAACAGATTCTACTAACAGGAATTGTTTACAATGAAGGCATCATTGTGCAATGGGGCTTGAATGATCAATGAGAACAACCCCACAGGTCACAAGCCCCGATTGTTCTAGCAAGCTGAAACAGATTATAAAAAGGGGAGCATGACATCATCACTTAGCTTCTCTCTCTTCTCTCCCTCCCCCAATTCAAAACCTGAAGACTCCTCAGAAAGAAAAAAGGACTTTGAAAAGGGGAAGGGAAGTCCCAGGCAGGGAAGGTTTTCCAGCCTCTGTTTAAGAAACTGTTTGTACCAGCTAACAAAGATGAGACATTGCTAATTCAAATCTTGTTAGTATGAAGAACTTAGACTGTGATTTTATGTTTATTTCTTTTGGTAACTACTTTTAATCTCTTTACACTGGCCACTTACAACCACTTAAAATCTATTTTCCTATAGTTAATGAACTTGTTTAATGTTTTATCTTAAGCAGGGTGTTCTTGAGTGAAGTGTTTAGACAAACTTTGCTCAGTAACAAAAGATGGTGCATGTTCCCTTCCACTTTGCAGGAAGGGCAGACTGGATAATAATCTTCACTGGTCAGGTTTATTGACCAGGGTTAAATGGTATAATCTTGGGGTCTGAGGCTGGAAAGCCAGCTGGAACTTCATTATTGTTGGTTTGTGAATGGTTGGGGAAAGCATTAATTGAACTAAGTTGGGTGTCTGGTGCCACCTGCTATCAGGTTGGGTGATAACAGGGTCTGGAGAGGCTGCCTATGTGTCACTAGCCAGAGTCTGGTGGAGAACTCACCCCAACCTAAATAGTGGATAAGGGTACCCAGTGGTTCCATAGCTCCCAGGCTGTACCCCAGCGGTTCTGCATACTGTCACACAGATTTTTCCAGAATATTCAATTATGTGAATCCCATATCTCAGATTAGGATCTGGCTCATCATTTTGAGAGAAGAGTCCTGAATAAAATATATCTAGGAGGGTATTCAGCAGGGATGTACTACTGTGTATTGAGAAAGTAAATTCAACAGCCTATGCTAAGAGATGTATCATTTATTATTCCCCTCTTTAAGACACCCATTTATCAATACCTTAACACTTCAATGAGCTCCTCCTGACAATTGAAAATTTTTTTTAAAAAAATACTTAAAATGACACATACTATCATACTGGATTCATAATGACAGTGTTTAAAACAGACATCAAATCTTCTGTTCTCTCACACTTTAAATTAATGCTGTATGCATGAATGCAAGTCCTAAAATCAAGACCCAATGATATTTCTGAAGAAAGATTTTAAAATATTAATAAGTAAATATAAAAAACCCTCCTTTACTTCCTATAGCAAGTACATTCTACATCAAGTTAATTAAGTTACTGATGACAAAACTATGTCTGAATACAAAATTTTCATCACGCCTCCTCCTCCCCATCAATATAATGAAGAATGAACTGAAAGGATAAAGATGTGAAATATTTATAGTTTAAAAGCAAAACCACACAGTTCATAACACTTACCCTGTGCGCGACTGTCCAACTTTATCACAAATATCTAAGATAAGGCCCCAATCCTCTGCAGTATTCAACTCACTGGTTGCTTTCTCTGATTAATAAAAAGAGTAAATAGATCACAATAAACTTGTTGCTCATATATATATATATATGTGAAAGTTTAACATAGAACAGCCAAGATTCAATGCTGCAAGATTTCTGTTAAATGCCAATGTTTGATATCACCCTGCCTTTAATTAATATATTGATGTAATTCTTACAAATTTGCAGTTTACACATATGTATTTTTTACTGTTGTATCAAACATTAAAATATTCAAACTTTCACATGGTACCCTAATATTTGAATTAATAAGCAAATATGCATTTCACTTTTTCTGTTTGAATTTCAAACAATACATACACAGAATGATTTTTATATTAAAAGAAATATATTAGTTTTCAAGAAAACTTTGTGCACTCTTGGTTCTAGGACTGCAAATCAATTCCAAAGGCTACCACTTCCCAGGAAATTAGTATACTGTCTTGCCACATCAATACACCTTTATGCCTCAGTAATTCAGTCACCACATATTCAGTAATATGCTGCTGTGTCTTGTGCTTGCCTGTTGTTTGCTTGTAAATATTGATTTGAGCAGTTTCACGACCTGTAGATTGTGACCCCCATTAGACTGCAATGGCGCCTCAATGGGTTCCATGTTAAAAAAAGAAAAATCAACCCAACTTTTAGTTCCCCAGCCTCAGCTCTGCCCCAGTTGATTTCTTTAGTGGCCTCTTTCCAGGCACAGAAGTCTGCTAATGTTAGCCAGGAAAGAGCCCAATACGCTTGGCTTTCTCTTTTCTCCCAGGGTATGCCTACACTGCAGGCAGAGTCAGGCTCCACGGATCGATGCAGAAGGATCGATTGAGCAGGCAGTGGAGACCCATACAGTCAAGCCCAGAAGTGCTCTCTGGCCAATGTAGTAAATCCACCACCCTGAAAAGAGTAACGCTGCATCAACCAGAGGGTGTTTCCTGTTGACGCAGCGCAGTGGAGATGCTGTGGTAAGAGAACATTCGTAAGTGGACGGGAGATACGCAAGTTTCAGCATGTAGCTTGCATATCTCTCGTCGATGACGCTGGCAGTGTAAACCAGACCTCAGTTTATCCAGCTCTCTTATTAGGGCACACCACGAGATCTATTCCTGGCAGCAGAGAAGAATAAGAAAGAAGCTGAGCAAGCAGAGAGCAGATTCAGCTGCCAGACCAGCAGAAGCAACAAATCACTATCTCCCCCCCCAAAGTAGGTCATGTTCAGACATGGGTGGTGGATGGATAATGACACTTTAGGGGAGAAACAAGGAAACTGCGTTTTCCCCTCTAATTCGAAATTGGGGAATCCATTTGAATCCTGAGGGAGCTTATGTCACCACTGGGTAGCACTAACAAAACCTAGCTTGGTGTCAGGGAAGGCACAGTTTCCTAGTCTACTCTTCTCTTCACAGAATCATGGAGGGGTTTTCTTGATTCCCCTCTTCCTGGCCCTGCCTCATCCAACTTTATTTGTGAGCTTTTAATTTAACAGGTGCCTCAGCAAATAATTCCATGCCCCAGGAGGCTTTCTATGTAATTACCTGAAGGGAAGCAAAGTTCTCCTAGGAGCCAAGTCTTTCCATTCTAGCAATTCAACAGCTACAGAGAAGAGAGACTGTCAGTGAAACCTCCTATCTCTCAGAAGTCGTGTGTAATATCCATCTTTGAGCCCCAAGCTGAAGGCCTAAATTCCTTCAACTGAGTTTCGCTCTCCTGCATGCAAGCTGAGTAGGTCAGTTGTTATCTCACTCTTCTAGGGTAGCAAAAGAAAAAACTACACACACAAATAAAGCTCTACTGCAAGAAATACAACTTAGGTTCCCCCTTCCCCAACTCTTTTAATTTGGCCTTCTTGGGCTGTTTCATGCTCTTGGACAAAATGTTTTTAAAGAGAAACAATATAGTGCGAGAAGTGGCTGTGGAAATCACTTTTCTGTACGTTTCAATCCATGAGACAAGAATCAAATGGGAATGGAAGAGAATGGATGGCAACTGATCATTATTGTGCCTGTCAAATCAAGTAAGGAGGAGGAACCCAAGGTCTGTGCTATCTCAGACAGTGTCACAGAAACTTATTTTACTTGTGTTGTAGGACTGTTGACAAATTTACAAAGTACACATTCAACAAATTTATGAAAAGGATTAATAAGTTGTGGCTACCACACTGATATCCAAAATCTTTTAAAGTTCCAGAACTAAGAAATCTTGGCAGACCATTAAGGAATACCAGCCACCTAAAAATCAGCCTTCTGGAAAAACCTGCTACTGTTACAGACACCTTCTAAGATTACTACAGTTGGAAGACTGGAGAAAATATTTCTCTATTTATTTTTTCTTGTTTATCTTAGCAAAAAGAGGAGAGAATATAACACAAGGAACTGTCAGGAATACACAAGGACAAGTTATCTAATTTTTATGTAGTGAGATTTCAAGTTGATCATCTCTAGATAGATAGATGGATTAGATTCAATCGATTAGATCTGATAAATAGGCAGCCATGCGCTTTTAGGAAAAATAATATTTTTTATGTCCTCAAAGAAAAGATTTGATTCTTGTTAGAAATATACAAGTCAAACCCACTGCAGAAATTTCCTGCAGATTTCCATTATTCCTGCCAACAAAAGAAAAAAAAATAAGAAAACATACAATACCTAACGTAGTATTGTAAAAATGCATTCATAAACTTAAGACTAAGCCTAATAAAAAACATGGTAATTTGGATGCCAATGTTACAAATACAAAACATGGCTTCCTAATGCCAGATAACTGGCATAAATGAATGCTGTCCTGCTAGTATCCCTTTCACATTTGGAACTATTTCAAATGGTTATAAAAAGACTGTACAATAAACATACCTCCATCACTTAATGCAACAAGATGCACTCTGTACAAATTGGAAATACGCATATTATAATTATATTGAAATTGCAACAAATGTGACAGAAATACTTGTACCGCTATCTCTTATATACATGAGAAAAGAGATTCAGTCTGTGTATCGTTCTCCATCGCCCCCACACCTAATGTTTCCTCCCTTCTTGCATCTTTAACTCTTCTTTCAAATACAGCTTAGGAGTCTCCCTATTTTCAAAGCACTGTACAATTCCACACTTGCTTGCATCACTGCCCCTATTAACTCTTCAGAAACCCTATGGTCTTCCCAAGCTTCTCTCCTTCCTGTTCTTTTGACTTTTCCCATTCTCAACTTGGTTGCTTCTTTAGAAGTCTCCTAATTAACAGGTGCCAAACATCCTCCCTCGTCTCCTTCAAGTAATTTTTCCAAAATTCCTTGGCATCTTTAAACTTATTAGTGAAAAAATCCATACAATACAGTTAAAGAAATCATTAAGTCTTCAGGCTGTCAACTCTTCAGGTATTTGTTTAGTATTTTTATCCTTCCGAAAAGCACTACATATAGTTATACTTCCATTATATACTTTATAATCTTTAATACTAAGGCTAAGCAAACCCTGGAAAAATACAGAAAAACAAAGGGATGGGCAATTCAAATTTATTCCTTCCATCACCAAACTTCCCCAAACACACTGCTTCCCCAAACACACTGCTAAACATGCCCAAGATCAAAAACACTTCCATCTTAAGCATATAGTTGCATCCTGAGAAAAGTAAAGGCATCAATGTCCTATATATTGGACAAGTGTTTTCAAACTTTCGGAGGGGCAACATATATGAAAAATAAATCCCGAGCATGTAAAACCAAAACCATTCATATGCACAGCACTAAAACACTTCACTAGAAAGTGTGATTTAATCATTACCAGATGCCTCCAAGCTCAACATACACATAAAAACATTTAATCTTTTATGCATAATGCAAATAAACACCTGCTACAATATTTCTAAAACACAGAGTACAAACTTGATTACCCAAATGTCATGGGAGATGGTTTCTGATAATCTAGAGAATTTTCTGTGTAATTACCAGATGCTGGGATCAATCATTTTGTTTTGGATAATAAAGTTCTTACCACAAATTAAAAAAGCCAATGTTTACAAATACATATGTAGACACCACAGTGAGTAAATTGACAGAGAGAATTTATGAGAGAAAATACACACTAGTGATATCTCAATAAGTGGATCTGTACATGACACAAGAAAGCAGACTGATAAGAGTTAAAGTCTAGTAATTATAAGGACTGGTTAATGCAGTTGCAAACAGTGCAGTAGCTATATATTTAAGATGGTAATATAACAAAATGATTTAGTGATGACACAATCGAGTTTTAATTTTTAGTTTTTCATGAGGTTTTTCTTTTTCCATTCAGGCATCTGTCCCATTTATTCAAATTAAGCTGTGCTGCTCTTTTCCCAACCTACCACTAATCCTGTCTGGATACCCATAAGCATGCAGTTCACTCCCCACATGGCAATTGTGAAATGTGAATTGTTGTTAGTGTTACCACAGTCACAGAAACATGTCAGCATACAAGCTGGAAATCCAAAAAACAGAGCAAGCAGGAGAGGGTAGCCTGTTTGTGAGGGAGACACAACGCTGTTTAATTGTTGTACAATGTTCAACTACCATGGTGGAAGATCCCTTAACAAGCACATTGGGTGATGAGGAAGACAGATAAAGAAGGAGAGAACTCAGAAGTAAACATGTCTAATAAAAAAAGGCATGAGTAATTGTATCTTGCTTGCTACTGTTTTTAATATTCAGAATCTTCAAAAAAAATCTCTTCACAAAAATAATTGCATTTTTTCTTTTTGTGTGTGAGGCAAAACTTGATTCCTTCCATCCCACCCATCTCCATGCCGTTTTAAAAAAAACCCAGCAGACTTCAGCATGGCAATAGGTTGTTTACTTCCCTATTAGTAAAAAGCATAACATGCTGACAACTTTGAGGGCAGTAACAATCTGGGATCAGGTATTAGTAATTAACTTGCACTCCCTCTGAAGCAGCAAACTACACAATAGGGATATTAAAGGATTAATAGCAATGGTTTCAGATGGACACAAGACTGCTGAAACCCCACACATCCTCCCTCCCAGTTACAGTCTGCATTTTAATTTTCAGTAAGAAAAATCACCTATCAGAATGACTACATCTTGTTCCTAAGAAGTATTGCTTTCCAGCCTGCATCAGTAAACGCATGACTGTCACTAAAAGTGAGACCACATGTAGAGAATTCATTCACTTCTAGATTATTTGCTCAAAATCAGGCCAGAGCTATAATGCTTAGAAGCTCTATTTGGTTGCCAATATGAAATGAATCCAGTCCAGAATCAACAGATATCCATATCACAAAAAACAGCTTACAATGTGTGTAGTAGTCCTGTCTCACCAGGTTATCCCTCCTGATATTGAGACATACCACCGCTTTCCCATGCAAACTCTGCTATAGCCAGTCCCAAGACCAGATGAAAATGGAGGAGGGTTGGCATCAGGCTGGCAGCCATCCATAAATATTTTCTATAAGCTGACACTGAGTCCTCAAATGAATAGGTATTCTAGAAATGACACACAGTGCCCCAACCAAATGTTGTGGAAAGTAGGCGAGCATTATGACTTTGTATGCCCAAGTAAAGAAGCTAGCCTAGAAAACTAAGGCCAGACTGGCAAGTAGGATGCTGACACACTAACTGGCCTTTACATGAAGCTGGTAGAGACACTGAAGAGGAGGAAGGTACAGATAGTGTACATCCATGAAACAAAATGGAAAGCAGAGAAGACCAAAGACACGGAAGAAAGATACAAAATAATTTACTGAGGCCTCAAACTCAAGAAACAGAATAAGTATAGCTATTGATAGTAAAATAAAGGAAAGAATGATGACAGTAAATAGAATTAACAACAGGCTAATGATCAGCCAGTTGGCTTTTGAATGTGGCTGGCTAAATATAATTAGCACATATGACCCAGTCTAGCTGTGCCGAGGATAAGAAGACAAGTTTCTTGGAAATGTTAGACACTGCTCTTTAGAAAATTCCAGGAAATAGTTAATGGTACTAACTTAAATGTTAGGGAGCTGGTTAGGGAGAAGATAAGGTCGGTACTACATGCGGAAGGAATAGACAAATGTGGGGATTTTGTGGTCACAAATATATTGGAGAGTGCTAAACAAGTTGTGTGTGAATCAAAAGGAAAAAGCCTTTCCTTCAAAAAAAGAAACTTGATGGTGGAGCAAAGAAGTACAAGTGATAAAAGATAAGAGAAAAAAGTTTAAACTCTGGCAAAGGAGTAGGAACAAATGAGATCTGGAGATATACAAAGGTGTAAATAAAATGGCCGGGAATGTAGTTGCCAAAGCAAAAACAAAGATTTTTCAGGAACTTTATGCAAGACTTTGAGCAAAGGAAAGGGGGGGAATACACATTGGTAAAAGCACAGGACAGAGTACCAAAGATATAAAGGAAGTGGGATTCACCAAAAACTAAATTTAAATTAAGAAAAGTCAAGAGAGCAAAGCAAGTCAATACAGGTTTATGGAAAATAGATCCTGTCAAACTAATTTGTTATCTTTTTTGATGAAATTACAAGTTTGATTGATAAAGGTAATATTGTTGACATAATATACTTAGGCTTCTGTAAGGTGTTTTGTGGTACCACACAAGTTTTTATTAAAAAATTAGAAAAATGAGAAATTAACATGACATACGTTAAATGGATTAAGAACTGGCTAACTGACAGGTCTCAAAATGCAAACATCAACAAGCGGGTGTCTCTCTAGTGGGATCCCACAGGGATCTGTTCTTGTCTCTATGCTATTTAATATTGTTATCAATTACTTGAAAGTAAACAAAATCATCAATAATAATGATTATAGATGACACAAAAATCAGGGGAGTGGTAAATAATGAAGAAGACAGGTTACAGATTCAGAGCATTCTGGATTGCTTGATCAACTGGACATAAGCAAACAATACAAGTTTTAATATAGCTAAATGTCAATGTACACATCTAGGAACAATGAACATAGGTCATGTTTACAGGATGGGGGACTCAATCCTGGGAAGCAGAAAGTCTGAAAAAGATTTGGGGGTCGTGATGAATAATCAGCTGAACATGGCCAGAAGAGCCAATGCAACCCTGGGATGCATAAACAGGGGCATCTTAAGTAGGAGTAGAGAGGTTATTTGATGCAATCACCACTGGAATACTGTGTCTAATTCTTGTGTCCACAATTCAAGAAAGATGTTGATAAACTGGAAAGGGTTCACAGAGCCACGAGAATGATTAATGGATTAGAAAACATGCCTTATAGCTATTAACTCAAAGAGCTCAATCTATTTATCTTAACAAAAAGAAGGGGTGACTTGATTACAAGTCTGTAAATATCAACATGCAGAACAAATATTTAATGATGGGCTCTTCAGTCTAGAAAAAAAAGATATTAACATGATCCATTGGCTAGAAGCTGAAACTGGATAAAAATGTATGCCTTATTTCCCATCTGAATTTAACAGTGAGAATATTTAACCACTGGAACAATTTACCAAAAGTTGTGGTGGATCCTCCATCACTGGACATTTTTAAAATCAAGATTGACTGTTTTTCTAAAAGATATGCCCCCTAGAAAATATTTTGGGGAAGTTCTATGGCCTGTGTAATACAGGAAGTCAGACTAGATTATCACAATGGTCTCTTCTGGCTTTGGAATCTATGACTTCAAAATGATAAACTTTGGTGCAGTAGAGCTTATCACACTAGATGAAGTGGCA
This sequence comes from Emydura macquarii macquarii, assembly GCF_026122565.2. Classification (NCBI taxonomy): domain Eukaryota; kingdom Metazoa; phylum Chordata; order Testudines; family Chelidae; genus Emydura; species Emydura macquarii. The sequence continues at coordinate 37,692,251 of NW_027132559.1, read as the reverse complement.
AATGGTAAAAAGAAATTAAAAATAGTAAGATCCTGGCCCAGATGGAATCCCTACTGACACATGGAGAAACTTTGGAATAGAAGGCATCCATCTGCTGACACCTCTGTTCAATCAAGAGATAAGAAAAAAATACCAAACACATACAGAAAAAGTATCTTGGTGTCAATATATAAAAGAAAAGTGATGGTGGCAACTGTACAAGTTATAGAGGTATAAAGCTGATGAGTTACACAATGGAACTGGGAGAAAGAGTCATTGATAAGAGACTAAGAAGTGAAGTAGATATTAGCACAAAACAATATGGATTCATGCCAGGAAGGTCAACAATAGATGCTGGTTTTGCACTGAGGCAGCAAGTGGAAAGATTTAGAGAGAAAAGGAAAAATATTCACATGGCATTGATTGAGCTGGACAAGGCCTTTGACTGAGTTCCAAAGGCAGTCATCTGGTGGTGGATGAGGGAAAAAACGGTATTTGAACTTCATGTACGGCTTGTTCAATCTAACTATATAGGTACAACACCAAAAGTCAGAACTTCTAGTGTTGAAACAAATTAATTATTGGTAAAGGAGTGCATCAGAGATCAGCAATGAGCTCTTTCTTATTTATCCTCATCTTGGATACCCTTCACAAGGAATATACAGAAGGTGGCACTTGGTGCATGTTGTTTGCAGATGACATCACTATATGCAGTGAAGTCTAGACAGTCTAGAAAAGGATCTTGATAAATGGAGAGATGTGTTGGAGAGACATAGGCTCAAAATAAGCAGAAGAAAATTAGAGTATATGGTATGTAACTTCAACAATCTGAACACTGAAGAATTATGTTTGAAACTACACGGGCAAACAATACTAAAAATGCAAAAAGTTTTGAGTACCTGTGTTCCAGAATCCTGGAAAAATGGAGGATAAAAACAGAATTACGATAATAAAAGCGTGGCTCAAATTGAGAGAGTTAAATGAGAGGTATGTGAAAGGAAGATACCAGTAAGATTAAAAGAGCAAGTCTAAAAAACGGTGGCCTGTCCAGTTTTAGTGTATGACACTGAGTGTTGGATAACAAGGAACAAACATGAGCAAATGATCTGTTCCATAGACATGCAAACGTTGAGATGGATGAGTGGGGTAAGCAAGAAAAACCACATGAAGAATGTGTATGTTAAAGACATGCTCAAATTAACACCCATAAATAAATAAAGAAAGTTCAGGCTCCGATGGTTTGTTTATATAAAGTGCACTCCTGACAACTATGTGGGTAAGAGTACAATACATCAAGATTGAAGGAAAAAGAGTTCAACTCAGAAGCAGCAGTGGGATATCATATAGGAAAAGAAGATTACTCACCTTGTGCAGCAACTGAGGCTCTTCAAGATGTTGTCTCTGTGGGTGCTCCACTTTAAGTGTCCATGTGCCCTGCATATGAGATCAGAGTTTTATGGTAGCACTGCCTGGCTGGGTCACACATGTGCTGTCGCCACCTTGCGCTGTTCTTGGCCGTTACACAGCGTCATGCAACTAACCGTCCTTCTGTTCCTTCTCTACCGCTGAGCGTATTTTATCTTTTTATAATTCTGAAATAGAGGGGAGGTGGAAGGTTAGTGGAGCACCCACAGGGACAACTATCTCGAAGAACCTCAGTTACTGCACAAGGTGAGTAGCCTTTTCTTCTTCTTCAAGGAGCATCCCTGTGGGTGCCCCATTTTAGGTGACTGTTGAGCAGTGCCCCTCGGTGGAAGGAAGGGGCTTTGGAGTTGTGCTCTATATTGTTGATAAGACAGTGAGTTCGAATAGGGCATCTGAAGCTGATAGCTATTCTATAGCATAGCGTTTTGAAAAGGTGCAGGTAGATGCCCAAGTGGCTGTTTTATAAATGTCTGTAAATTGGTACATTGTTGAGAAAAGCAATGGATGTTGAGACTGCTCTTGTGGAATGTGTGTGGATCCCTGTTGGGCCTGTTGTTGGTGTTTTTGGTAACAGAAGTGAATACACCCTAATATCCACTTGGATAGTCTCTGTTCCAAGATAGTTTCTCCATTTGATCGCTCTGTTTTACAGATGAACCACCTCAGTGATTTTCTACAGCTTTTTGTTCTCTCTAGGTAGAAGGCCAGTGCTCTTCTGAAGTCGAGAGTGTGGAACGCTGCTTCTCTCTTATCCACTTGGGATCTTGGGAAAAATGCAGGTAAGTGAACAGGTTCGTTTAAGTGAAGGAAAATGCAACCCTGCGTAGAAATTTTGGATGTGATCTCAGGGTGACCTTGCCTTTAAAGAAAATTGTGTATGGAGTGTATGCCATTAGTGCACCCAATTCTCCTACTCGTCTAGCTGACATGATGGCAGTGAGAAAGGCGACTTTCATGGAAAGATGCAGCAAGGAGCGCATGGCAAGTGGTTCAAAGGGGAGTTCCATGAGTCTGCGTAAAATCAGGTTAAGGTCCCACATTGGATTTGGAGTTTTGGTCTCCAAGTAAGTGTTTTTATTGCCCTTGAGGAATCATTTCATTGTAAGATGGGTGAATATGGTGGCCCATCCACTTTGTCATGGAACGCTGTGATGGCCACCAGGTGTACTTTAATGGAACTTAGGGTAAGTCCATGTTTTTTTAGTTCCATTATGTAGTTTAGTACTTGTGGTAAATGAGAGGAAGTTGGAATAAGGTGTTTGTTGTGGCACCATGTGCAGAATCTTTTCCACTTGTGAATGTGTGCCTTCCTCATGTTTGGTCTTGTGCTGTTTAATAAGACGTCTTTTATCTCATCCGAACAGGTTAATTCTCTTTCCGTGAGCCATGGAGTAACCATTCTTTCAGGTGCAGGATCGTCAGGTTCGGATGATGGATGTATCCCAAGTCCTGAGAGAGGAGATTGTGTATTTGTGGAAGACTTCGTAGTGGGCACACTGCCATTTGTGAAAGGGTAAGGAAACCAGGTTTGCCCGAGTCACTTAGGTGCTAACAGGATGATTCTGGATTTGTCCCTCTGTAGGAATAAAATTGTAATTGTAACCCTGTAGCTTAATTCAGAGGTTTTTAATTGTAATTGTAACCCTGTAGATTAATTCATAGCTTTCAATTCATACCCTTATTTGTGTCAACCTCTATATGGTTATTATTGAAATCGTGTAACATTTGAACTTCTCTCAGTCATACTCCACATTGTGAATATAAAACCCCATTTTGACCTATGTACTCCATCTTGTGTAAAAACCCCATTTTGACCCTATGTACTCCATCTTGTGTCAAACCCTTTCTAAACCTTTAGATGAATAAGATAGTTATCTGAACAAGGTATGAATGGAGGCTGTATGTGTGTGTGAGTCAGACCCAAACTGCCAGCTTGTCTTGATGAAGTTGTCCTGATGAAGTGTGAAGTCCATCCTAGGCTGAAGAGTGTGAACATAGCCCCAAAAAGCAAAGAAGGATCCACCCCAGAAAAACTTAATCAAACTTAATCAAGACATCAAAGAACAAGCTGAAAGTCACGTCTGCTATTGTACCAGCAATCAAGGGTCACAGAGAAGCGACGTGACACAGCAGAACTGAAAAACCTATAAAAGACTGGGTGAGATTTCAAGGCTTTGGGGGAAAAACAGCGTTCTACACATCATCTAAAGAAGAGCGTCGGTGCGCGCCGACAAGGACCCTGCTCTCCTCGTGCCCAGCTTCCCTGGCCAGGTAGCTGCCACGAGCCACGAACTCCAGCAACGGACCCTAGCTACGGTCTCAAGCCACAATCAGGACTGGTAGCTATATATAACTATAGAACGCTTTCTGTGTGTGTGTGTGTGTGTGTGTGTGTGTGTGTGTGTGTGTGTGTGTGTGTGTGTGTGTGTGTGTGTGTGTTTAAGTTAGTTATTACTTTAGTTTCTGTCAATAAATGCGGCATACAGCCTTTTCCCCTTGAAAAAGTCCCGAGTGCTTAATTTTGCACAACACCTCCTGATTTTGTGAATGACCCGGGCTAATAGTGATAGGGGTGGAAATGCATACATTAGGGATGTATCCCACTTGATGAAGAGAGCATTGCCTAATGAGTTTGGACCCAGTCCTGCTCTGAAGCAGAATTGTGGGCACTTGGTGTTTTGTGCTGTTGCAAACAAGTCTATTGTAGTGAATCACCATTGACCAAATTTTGTGTGAAGGACTCCAGGATCCATTTCCCATTTGGGGCTTTGTGCAAAGTCTCTGCTCAGTGCATCCGCTGTCGTGTTCTGGGAGCCTGGAAAATATGATGCCATTATATAGATGTTGTAGCTGATGCACCAATTCCAGAGATGTACTGCTTCTGTGCATAGGGATTGCGACCTTGCATCCCCTTGGCAGTTTATGTAAAACATGCATGCCATGTTGTCCATTAGAATCCTGATTGATTTGTCCTCGATCAGTGGAAGAAAGTTCTTGCATGCATTCCACAGCAGGTTGTTCTGCTATGGTGTTGTTTCCCCCTCTGATTTGCTGCAGGGTGTGAGAACAAGAATTCATTATCTTTGAGGGAACATAATATTTTTTGTCCGATCTCTTGCACAAAGGTGGTGCCGTTGCAGGTGTCTGCCAGATCGTCTTGGCTGGTTCCATGATGGCATCATTAATGGGTAATGCTATCTTAGAAAAGGGGCCGGCTGTAGCATGTTGCACAATTTGTTTCATGACTAAGGTACTTCAAGGGGTATGTCGAGAGCCTGTGACACCCTTATGAAAAGGTCCTGGAATTGCCTGAAGTCATCCCGTGTGGGTGCATTCCGGTTCCATCGGTGGAAGATGACAACAAGTCCAGTGGAGAGGAGTCTTCATGACTGGAGACTTTGTTGGTGTCTTCAACTACTTCTTGTGGTTCAGAGGGAAGTGGAGCAGTTGTTGTTGAAGAACATGGTGCCCTAGATCTTGGTGGACTTAGGGTCTTTGGGTGTTGAGCCCTGTACATGGCCCAAGGGTCCCAATATTGCCATTGAGGTAGGAATGGTATGGGGGAGGAGGGGGGCGATATCAAGGGTGCCCATACCAACTGGGTGCTCAAGATGTAGAGCGATTGGATGGCCCCAATCTGGGTGAATCAGCAGGGGAGGAGTGATAAGGCAAGTATATTTCTCCTTCCTCTTCCTCCTCCTCATCATGGGATAGTGGAGGGGCAGATCTTTGTGGTGTGATGATGCGTCTCAGTACCGAGCACAACGGAGTGATGTCGGTACCAAAGAGAGGGGACTCTGGAGTTGCTGAGACTACCAGATCTCTCTGCCTCAGAAACTGTTGCATAGTACCAGGAGGGACGGTACCGCTGTTGGCATAGATGGTGGTACCGATGTAGTTGTTGTCGGTGCTGATGGTTTCACCGGTATCGTAGGTGGCGGCATGGACTGGAGTATAGTTGAGGTACTCGGTGCTGAGTGTCTTTTTGGTTCCATGGATCCTGAGGCCGTGGGCTTCTCCTTGCCCTTGGTGCCCTTCTCCAAGCTTGCCCTCTTAGGGTGTTTTGCTCTGTGGGTACCAGCAGCGTCTGACAGTCATGAAGTCTCAGAGTTCAAAACTCTCAGTGCCAATTGTACCAAAGAAATTTCCGTGGCCAAGGAATACTTTGTCTTGGTCGGTTCCCTCTGAGGTGAAGCTGAGGAGCACTATTTTTTGCAGTATTTTTTGGCACAGGCTCTTTGGTAGGCATTTTTGTGGCCAGCCCTGTGTCAGAGGCTGCCGATAGTGACTGTTGGCAAGGAAAGGAGCCTGGCTCAGGTTCCGCTGTGGGTCTCAGTGATTTCTCCATCATTAGGAGTTTTAGTTGAAGGTCTCTAGCGTTCCTTGCTCTCACCTTTAAGTTGTGGTAATGTGAGCAATTCTGGGGAATATGTGATTTACCCACGCAACGGCCACACTGAGCGTGACCATCTGAAAGCATAACGGAGAGCCTGCAGGTCAGGCGCCGCTTGAACCCCAGGCATACCAGGCTTTACAGTGGGGTTTTTTTGTCTCTGTCCCAAGGTGGGAAGGCATGATAGTTGTTATACTATAGCATAAATTCTAAAAAAAGACTATTTCCTAACTATTCACTATTAGAAAGGGAAGAAAGGGGAAAAGAAAATTTTTTTTTTCCTTGAGGATAGGGTGAACGAATAGGAAGAGGGTAAGTTATTGAAGTGCTAAATAATTCCTAATCTTAATAACTATCTACTACTTCAGTTCTAAATGAGAAAGAAGGGTGCTGCTGAACACTCAGTCTCAAGCCAAAGGCGGTAGAGAAAGAACTGAGGGATGGTTGGTCACACAGTGCTATGTAACTGTCAAAAAAAGCATGAGGCGGAGACAGCACATTTGCAACCCAACCAGGCACTGCTACCATAAATCTCTGATCTCATGTGCAGGGTGCACGGACACCTAAAGGGGAGCACGTCAGGGACACTCCTCGAAGAAGAAGATACATTAGATTTGGAGTTATAGAGGATATGGCGTTGAACAGAGTGCTTTGGAGGGAGAGAACTCAGAGCAAATCCCATTTGATGGGATTAATGCAAGGAAGACTATGACCATTGCTTGCCGATGCTATTGTTTTTCTGTATAGAGCTTTCAGCATTATCTAACAGCTTTCATAAGAACCAATCTCACTTTCACGCTCTCTGAATATACATCAGCGAGATTAGTTCTTATCAAAGCTATTTATATAGACACACATACTTTTGAAATACATACACTTTGGAAATAATGTAACATGAGTTTAGCATACCTGATAATACAAAAATATAAACTGGGTGTTTGGGTTTATAAAGTTTATGACAACATATCTGCTCTGCCAGTTGCTTTATTAAGTAAAAGAATACATTTTCCCTTACACCAGCCCTCCTACTCCGTATTTAAGACCGTTAAAAATTATTCAGTATGTTACATGATTATTACTTATTTTTCTCATTAGCTCATTCCAGAATCCATCAATGCCATTTATTAGTAAATCAAAAGGGTAACTAACTACAGAGTTGCAAGCCCACAACTAATTTTAATTTATGAAGCACAAAACAGTTTTGGATTGGCTCAGTGTTAAACAAAATATAACACAGAACAATCTTACTTGCAGATTTCTGTCTGCCAGTATTTCTAAAGACCCCTCATTAAGAATAGGTCATATTAGTTCTTTTTCCTAGCATTAACAAACCTGCTAAATGTTTACAGAAAGGGATTGGCAAGGCAATACAGAATCCTTCACCTCTAGATCTTCAGTTAAATTGTTCTGATGAGTAGAGGCTACTGGTCAACACCTCACTGTGGCTGTTCAGAGTAGATTCTCCGACACCAGCCATTTTAAAACAAGGGTGGTATCTCAGCCAACACAGCATCAACAATTTAATTACCATCATAACTGTGACAGTAGTATCTCCAATGCAATTTAGGGATGCTGGCAACATAAAAAAGCTTGGAGGGCAGTTGCCTATGCTGCATCTGTTCTGTGTATAGAAGACATGAGTCGCACTAAACTCACTTAAAACAATCTCTTCACTTATTCCACCATGTTTCTAAAGAATTATAAATGTTTATAGCCAAGACAACTCAAATTCCCCCATTAGATTAATCTAAATTAATCTCAGTTTATCAGCAGCTGACACTCAGACAACCCGGGAATACCGTCATTACTATAAACCATATCTTGACATCAAAAAAGGCCTCTGATATTGTAAATATGAATCTCTTTTTAAAATATTGGTGCGGGAGGAGAAAAAAAAAAAGTATCCAAAGCCATTTTTAAATTCAAGTTGTTTCTCTGTCTTCTGATTTTGTGATCGCAAATCATTGTCTCTCACAGCTGTCATCGCTTCACTGCTACTCACATCCCCTGTACTGCCATTGTTATGAAATCACATCATCAGGTTATTGGCTGCAAAGATAAAATCTGACAACATTTTCGAACCAAATGTTTGCAAATCATTACTATACTTGTATGTTACATTCTTTCCCTTTGTCTTGTCTAGTTAGGTTAGGGATTTAAAATACTAAATGATTAATCAATAAGTATTAGTTTTACTATTAAGACTAATACTTATCGGTTAACTGGAGGCGTGGGCTCTCTGTCTCCATGGTGATGGCGTCGGGCCACGGCAGAGGCAGCCACGCTGCTGCTGCTGCCCAGGGAGGTGGATGCCCTGGTGCAGCCGCTGCGAAGCACCCCACTGTAAAACATCAGGGACCACGGGTCTGAGATAAGGGGTCCCCCATTAAGCTGGGCTGGAAGCGCTACCTGCGAGCTGAGGGGAAAGGGTGGGTTGTGGGGGCGGACAAAAAATTATATCGGTTAAACTGTTAACCGATATAATTTTAATAGTTTAATCAGTTACTTTTTTAAACAAAATTTACATCCCTAATTTAGGTATAAGCATTTTGGGGCAAAGACTATATTACTCTGTATTTGTATAGTGCCTAACACAATAGGATCCCATTCTCAGATGGCCACTGGGCAATATAATAATGTCCAAAAATCTTTCAGCAAAGCAAGCGGGAGTTGTGGTATAAAAGTATAGGTTGGTGCATATTTCCAACAACCTCCACAGAAGCTCACCTAAACTATCTACTCCTGCAGCTTACCTTCATCCATATGAAACACTCTAGTATGAGCCTATCTCCTACCTTTTGAATGTTACTCCTTCCTTCCATAACTAAATGTTTTCAAGGGTCCTATTTGTCTCGATAAACAACCTTATTTAACCCAGATACACTGACCAGTGGATCCCTTTACCCTTTTTTAATCCTATTTTCACAATAATCTAGCATACCCATTCACCATCTTGCGTGCTTGTTCTAATCAGATGTCTTTACCAACTCTAGTCCAAGGAGTAAGCAACTTGCAAGAAAGCACTGAAATTCAAAATTGAATTCTCTACTGGATGGATGGACTGTTGCTGTGGTTAACAACTATCATTTCTTCTTTGTCACTATACTGACCATTGCAGCTCTAAGGACATTCCAAAACAGATATGAGACCAGCAGTCAGGAAGCAGTGATAGAATTGCTTACATGCCAGAGGTCCAATAAGGGAAAAAAGCAATGATTTATTACTAGACAAAGATATGAATGGGGACTTGGACTGAATGTATAAGGAGCATAAATTTAAGGAGCAAGATTCAAAGACTGGACTGGCTCAGGTAGAAAAGCAGGGAACCAATGCAGCACTATTTCTGAACAAGAGGAAAATGAAAAAAAAAGTTATAATTTGAAAATTTCAACAGACAGAAGACTGAAGACAAGAGCATGCTCCTATAGCTGCAAATAATCATAGCACACTACTACTTACTGGATCTACCATTTAGCTCCCTCATTCATGTGTGTCCCATGCATTCTATCACTCCCAATATACATTCAAGTGACATCTGATATGAAGGTTGTCGACCATGACATTTCATCTTTTGCAGTTGCAACAGAGGTGTAAAACTTTCATTCTTCTTTGGATACCAGTCCATCTAGTGATGTTTTCAATGTAGTGCGCTCTCCTACTCCCTCTTTTTGCTTTGCCTGTGAACTTGCCTGACAGTATGAGTGCTGAAATCGAGTCACTCTGTGATCAGTAAGCAATGTGTCTGCAGAAAGATGTTATTCTCTTACTTTGGGTCTCAAGTAATTTTGCTCTTTTTTAAATTCATCCTCCTTATCACCTCATCATTCATAGTTTTGGTTATCCAGCTAATTTTTAACAGTCTTTGTACTCAGTCATTTCTTAGTGTCCTTAAGGGTCCAGTTCTCACATCCATGCAGGAGGCTTGACTATATGTAACACTTCTGCAACCTAGTGAGGATGTACAGTTTTAACTTTCAACATCACAGAAGCCTTTGAAAGTTGATGAATGTATTTTTGCAAGCTGTATTCTTCTCTTGATTTCTTCATCAGATCCATCCAATGTTATTTAGACTCCCTAAACAGAAGGAACTATACAGTTATTTCACCACTTGACCATGAAATTTAGGTGCTACCTACCTCGTACACTGCTGTTTACACTTATTGTCATACTTATCTTCCTAAATTTGTCATTCCATATTTCTTAGTGGCATTATTCACGGCAATAAGCATGTTCTGAAGTTCTTCCCTACCTGAAGTGATGTGAACTAGGTCATCAGCATATCTCATGTCATTGATGTATATGCCATTGACCTGTACACCCTGGCTGATGTCTTCTAAACTTTCCATCATTATACCTTCTATATATATGTTGAACAGTTATGGCGATTGGATGCAACGCTGGCGTACACATTTACTGATGTTGCTATACTTGGATATTTCAATTTGTTCAAATTGCAGCTTTCTGTCTAGCTTTTTATTAATTGTAGATCTTGGAAATCAATACTACATTCTTCAAGAACATGTATCATCTTGCCATGCTGCATTTTATCAAATGCCTACTCAAAATCTATAGTGCACATGTAAATTTCCCTTTACACTTGATCACACACTCACATACGCTCCTCAGAGCAAAAACTGCCTTCTTCATGCCTACTTCTGGGTGGAAACCAAACCAACCTCCGCTAATTCTTGTCTCAAGATGTGGATGTACTCCTGTGCCAATGATTTTCAACAAATCTTTCAGTGTGATCAGGCTTATAGTTTGATGCTTTTCACATTCTCTACTACCATTATCATCTTTGGGAGAGGAATGAAGATGGGTCTTTCATTGTGGGAAACAGAAAAAGCACTAAAAAGTATAAAGTGAGGGAAAGCAGCTGGGGAGGATGGTATTGTGATTGAAATGATACAACTCCTGAACAAAGATTCAAAAAGTTATCAGCTAAAACTTTGCAGTCAGATACACACACACACAAAGGAGAACTTCTGATGACTTCTGATGACAAAGATACTTTGTAAAATAGTACAATAATCTCTCTATTGGCCTTTTTATTGTGAACATATTACCTAGATTTGCAACTTTGTTTATAAAGCAGACTCTGGAAAAAGGACAACTAACACATCAAGCGTACTGTTGCTTAATGTCAATAAATCATCAATTACACATCCATAAATTTCCTCACCATAACTAATTATGATAAAAATAAATGCCTGAGATCAATAGTAAAATACTACCATCACAAGTATATAAAAGTCTCTAAGAAATCCATGTGATAAAACCATAAAAAGAACATGAAATTTCACTAACATACATTAAGACTAGGACAACGGTAACATTCCATTTCACTGATCTACCCCCTCACTTCCACAGTCAGAAAGTGTGAGCAAAGAACAGTTGTAGTTGAGGCAACAAACACACTTGCATGTTATGCTAATTTAAATTAGCAGCCTCAAGCATACCATCTTGTCCAAACTACTGGTTCCTCACTTTTGCATTCATCTATATTATGCAAAATGCAACACATTGATATTATAGCTGCTACACTGGTAAGAAAACTGTCATGGTAAGTCAGATATCACCATCTTCCTTTCAGTCTCCCAAAAGCACAATCCTCCACCATCTTGCACCTACCAAACAGAGTTGCATCTCTCAGGAATGACCTCATGAATTATATTAGGGGATGAGCAAAAAAATGATATTAAGGTCTTTCAGAAAATTCATGAGGACAAAGACATAAATGTCAATGTTTTACAATAGGATAGAGTCCTCCTTTGTACAAATCCAGAGTTTTGTTTCCTTAAATTCTGGCACCATGCACTCTGCCTAGCCACCTTGTATACACATACAGGAATCTCCCACAGTGATTTACTAAGGCTTGCATCTCCACTAACTCTTCTGTTAAAGTACTCCTGAAGTTGGTGGTGGTGGAGGTACAAGCAGATCAAAAAATGAGCATTTAGATTCTATCAAGAGATCTTGCACACTTCGGGAATCAAAACTATTTAAACCATAGAAATGTAGGACTGCAAGGGACCTCATTAGCTCATTTTGCCCAGTCCCCCACACTGAGGCAAGACTAAGGATTATCTAGACCATCCCTGACAGGTGTTTGTCTAACTTGTTCTTAAAAACCTGCAATGGAGATTTCACAATCTCCATAGGTAATTTGTTCCAGTGCTTAACCTTGCCCTTACAGTTAGGCAGTTTTTCCAAATATCTTAACTAAATTTCCCTTGCTCCAATTTAAACCCATTATTTACTTGTCCTGTCCTCAGTGGACAAGGAGAACAGTGTATTAGCCTCCTCTTTATAACAAATTTTTACATACTTGAAGACCCATGTCTTCCCTCAGCCTTCCCTTCTGCAGACTAAAAACCCAGATGTTTCAATCTTTCCTCATAAACCATGTTTTCTAGACCTTTAATCATTTTTCTTCTCTCCTCTGGACTTTCTCTAATTTGTCCACATCCTTCCCAAAATGTGGTGCACAGAACTGGACACAGTATTCCTGCTGAAGCCTTAAAAGTGCTGAGTAAAGTGGAAGAATTACTTCTTGTGTCTTGCTTACAACACTCCTGATAACATATCCCAGAATGAGATTTGCTTTTTTGCAACAGTAGTACACTGACAACTTTCATGTAGTTTATGATTCACTGTAACCCCCAGATCCTTTTTCTGCAGTACTTCTTCATAGGTAGTCATTTCCCATTTGTGCAGTTGATTATCCCTTTCTAAGTGTAGTACTTTGCATTTGTCCTTATCAAATTTGATTCTATTTATTTCAGACCATTTCTCCAGTTTGTCAAGATCATTTTGAATTCTAATCCTATCCTCCAAAATGTTTGCAACCCACAGCTTGGTATCGTCCAGAAACTTTGTGTCCTCTCTATGCCATTATCCAAATCTTTTATGAAGATACTGAATAGAACCAGACCCAGGACAGCTCCCTGGGTGCACCGGATATGCCCTTTCAACTTAATTGTCCACCACTGATATTCTCAGAGTACATTTTTCCAATTAGTGGTGCACCACCTTATAGTAGCTGTGCCTAGGCTCTATTTCCCTAGTTTGCTTATGAGAAGGTCCTGTGAAACAGTACCAAAAGCCTTACTAAAGTCAAGTAGTATCACATCTGCTGCTTCCCCCTATCCACAAGGCCTGTCACCCTGTCAATGAAGAATATCAGGTTGGTTTGACATGATTTGTTATTGACCAATGCATATTGACTGTTACTTATCTCCTTATTTTCTTCTAGGTGCTTATAAACTGACTTATTATTTGCTCCATTTTCTTTCCAGGTACCAAAGTTAAACTGACTGGTCTATAATTGGGTTGTCCTTATTCCTTCTTTTATAGCTAGGTACTATATTTGCCCTTTTCCAGTACTCGGGTATGTCTCCCATCCTCCATGAGTTCTCAAAGATAATTGCTAATGGCCCAGAGATCTCTTCAGCCAGCTCCTTAAGTAATCTATGATGTATTTTGTCAGGCCCTGATGATTTGAAGACATCTAGCTTATCTAAGTCATTCTTAAAATGTTCTTCCCTTTTTTAGCCTCAGATCCTACTCCATTTACAGTGATGTTCACTATGTTAATCATTCGATCACCTTTTTGGTGAAAACTGAAACAAAACGGGCATTTAATACTTTGGCCGCTGCTGTTTTCTATTGTCTTTCCTGCCTCATTGAGTAATGGGCCTACTCTGTCCTTGGTCTTCCTCTTGCTTCTAATGTATCTGTCCAATATTTTTTGTTTCGCTTTATGTCCCCAGCCAATTTAATCTCTTTTTTTTCTTTTTTTTGGTCCTTGTCCTTTCTAATTTTATCCCTATATGCTTCTGTTCCTGTTTTTATATTCATCCTTCGTGATTTGACCTAATTTCACTTTTTTTGTATGAATCTGTGGTATGTAACCTATCATTTAAATCAGTTTCTGTACCAGATGAATGAAGGATAGCTAATGTGATGCCAATTTTTAAAAAAGGCTCCAGAGGCGATCCTCGTAATTACAGGCCAGTAAGCCTAACTTCAGTCCTAGGCAAACTGGTTGAAACTATAGTCAAGAATAGTATGATCACGCATATAAACAAACAAGATATGTTGGGGAAGAGTCAAGATGGCTTTTGTAAAGGGAAATTACGCCTCACTAATCTACTAGAATTTGTTAACGGGGTCAACAAGCATGTGGCCAAGGGGGATCCAGTGGATAGAGCGTACTTAGATTTTCAGAAAGCCTTTGACAAGGTCCCTCGCCTAAGCAAAGTAAGCTGTCATGGGATAAGATGGATCAGTAACTGGTTAAAAGACAGGAAACAAAGAGTAGGAATAAGTGGTCAGTTTTCAGAATGGAGTGAGGTAAATAGTGATATCCATCCCTCAGAGGTCTGTACTGGGACCAGGACTATTCAACATATTCATAAATTATCTGGAAAAAGTGGTAAACAAAGAGTTGGCGAAGTTTGCAGATGATACAAAACAACTCAAGCTAGTTAAGTCCAAAGGAGACAGCAAAGAGTTATAAAGGAATCTCATAAAATTGGATGATGGTGCAACAAAATGGTAGATGAAATTCAATGTTGATAAATGCAAAGTAATGCACAATGGAAAACATAATCCCAACTATACATATAAAATGATGGGGTTTAAATTAGCTATTACCTTTCAAGAAAGAGATCTTGTTGTCATTGTGGATAATTCTCTGAAAACACCCACTTAATGTGCAGCAACAGTAAAAAAAGATAACAGAATTTTGGGAATCATTAAGAAAGGGATAGATAAGGAAGAAAATATATTGCTTCTTCATAAATCCATGGTATACCGACATCTTGAATACTGTGTGCAGATCTGGTTGCCCCACCCCAAATAAAGATATATTGAAATTGGAAAAAAGGTACAAAAAAGGACAACTAAAATGATTAGGGGTATGAGAAATCTTCCATATGAGGGGAGGTTAATAAGACTTGGACTTTTCAGCTTGAAAAAGAGACGACTAAGGGAAGAATATGGCAGAGGTCTACAAAATCATGACTGATGTGGAGAAAGTAAATAAGAAAATGTTATTTACTCCTTCCCATAACTAGTTCCCAAGAACTAGGGGTCACCAAATGAAATTAATAGGCAGGAGGTTTAAAATGAACAAAAGGAAGTATTTCTTCACATAACGCACAGTAAACCTGTGGTACTCTTTCCCAGAGGATGTTGTAAAAGCCAGGACTATAATAGGGTTCAAAAAAGAACTAGATAAGTTCATGGAGGATATGTCCATCAATGGCTGTTATCCAGGATGGGCAGGAATGCAAAACCATGCTTTGAAATATCCCTAACCTCTGTTCGCCAGAAGCTAGGAATGGGTGACAGGGGACTTGATTACCTGTTCTGTTCCTTCCCTCTGAAGTGCCTGGCATTGGCCACTGTTGGAAGACAAGATATTGGACTAGATGGACCATTGGTCTGACCCAGCACAGCCATTTTATGTTCTTTTTTAAGTTTCAGGTTGTTGAAGATTTCCTCATTAAGCCATGGTGGTCTCTTAACATACTTTCTATCTTTCCTCCGCATTAGGATAGTTTGTTCTTGTGCCCTTAGTAGTTTTTTAAAAACTGCCAGCTCTCCTGCACTCTTTTTTCCCTTAAGACCCATGGGAAGCGAGTCTATCTCCAAAATCCCTGAGCTTGCTAACTCTGCCTTCCTGAAGTGTGTCCTTATTCTACTGATTTTCCTCCTACCATTTCTTAGAATCATGAACTCTATCATTTCATGACCTCTTTCACCCAAGCTGCCTTTCACCTTAAAATTCTCAGCCAGTTCCTCCCTATTTTTCAGAATCAATTCTATGACAGCCTCTCCCCTAGTTACTTGCTCATCTTCTATAGTAAAAAGTTGTCTCCAGTGCATTGCAAGAACTTACTGGACAGTTTGTGTCCTGCGGTATTATTTCCCAACAGATGTCTACCTGGATTTCAGCAAGGCCGGTTGACACAGTTCCACACAAGTAATTATTAGTTAAACGGGAGAAGATGGGGATTAATATGAGAATTTAAAGGTGGATAAGGAACTGGTTAAAGGGGAGACTACAACGGGTCATAGTGAAGGGTGAACAGTCAGGCTGGAGGGAGGTTACTAGTGGAGTTCCTCAGAAATCGGTCTTGGGACCTATCTTATTTAACATTTTTATTAATGACTTTGGCACAAAAAGTTGGAGTGTGTTAATAAAATTTGTGGATGACACAAAGGTCATTGGGAGGTACTGCCAATATGGAGGAGAGCTGGAATATCATACAAGATCTGGATTACCTTGAAAACTGAAGTAATGGAAATATGATGAAATTTATTAATGCAAAGTCATGCACTTACAGACTAACAACATCCTGGGCACTTATCAGTTGAAAATGACAGTGTACTGGTTGATCACAGGATGACTGTGAGCTACCAATGTGATGTGGCCATGAAAACAGCTAATGCAGTCCTGGTATACATCAGGTGAGGTATTTCCAATAGAGACAGGGAAGTGTTAGTACTGTTACATAAGGCACTGATGAGACCTCATCTGGAATACTGTGTACAATTCTGGTCTCCCATATTTTAAGAAAGATCAATTCAAACTGGAACAGGTGCAGAGAAAGGCTATTAGGATGATCAAAGGAGACTAAAAGAACTTAGCTTGTTTTGCCTGACCAAAAGAAGACTGAGGGGAGATATGATTGTTCTCTATAAATACATCAGAGGGATAAATACCAGGGAGTGAGAGGAGTTAAGTTAAGCACCAATGCGGATGCAAAACAAATAGATACAAACTGGCGATCAAGAAGTGTAGGCTTGAAATTAGATGAAGGTTTCTAACCATCGGAGGAGTGAAGTTCTGAAAAACTGTTCCAAGGAGAGAAATGGGTGCAAAAGCCTAACTGGCTTCAAGGCTGAGCTTGCTAAGTTTATGAAGGGGGAAGTATGATGAAACTGCCTACAATGGCACGTAACCGATCTGTGTCTGCTAGTAGCAAATATCTCCAACCACCCATGATGGGACACTAGCTGGAGAGGGCTCTGACGTACAACAAAGAATTCTTTCCAAGGTGTCTGACTGATGGGTCTTGCCCGCATGGTAAGGGTCTAACTGACTGCTGTATTTGGGATTGGAAAGGAATTTTCCCCCCCACATCAGATTGGCAGAGACGCTGGAGGTTTTTCATCTTCCTCTGCAGCCTGGGGTATGGGTCACTTGCAAGTTTAAACTAGTGTAAATGATGGACTCTCTGTAACATGAAGTCTTTAAATCATGATTTGAGCACTTCAGTAACTAAGCCAGAGGTTACGGATCTATTACAAGAGTGGGTGGGCAAGGTTCTGTGGCCTGCAGTGTTCAGGAGGTCAGGCTAGATGATCATGATGGTCCCTTCGGGCCTTAAAGTCTATGACTTGATTGTTGAAGTCTCCCATCACCACCAAGTTCTGCACTTTGGATGATTCCTTGTGCTTAAGTAATTTGCATGTCACCTGTATGGCCGAGCTTCATCACAGAATGTCAGTCATGAATGATAAAAGCATCATCTTCACTGCTTGAACAGAACATGCCACAAAAGTGATGCTCAACATCGATATGGCAAGCAAGCAAATCATGAAATTGCTATAATAAGGCACTCTCTTGTTAACAGGATGTATACTTATTCCCCTGATGGTCATTGATGGTATTTAGAAAACAAGGAGCTTGCCAGCACCTGAATGACAAAAAGTCGAGCAGCAGATATTTCACATGCCTGCAGTATACTGTCAAACATGGAAGTGTTTCTGCCTTGCTGCTGGGCTTTCCTGTACACGCTTGTCTAAGTGTCAGAAGTGTGAAAACATTGACAAAATAAGCTGCTGAACCTGTCATTCACAATGACATGTCCAATGAGAGAGACTTTGAAAGTAGACAATCAGAGGGGGAAATAAAAATGTATTTTACTCAGGAAATAGCACTTCAGTGTCAACAGCAATACACAGTTCAAAATGAACACTGGATTTGAAGAAAATAAAATGTTGATCTATACAGATAATCACATCAATTCATACCAATCCAGATAAGCTGTCACTTACAAATATTTGAGAAATACAGTAAATATCATATACAAGGGGATTCCAGTAAAAAGGTTTGTTTTACTTTTCTCAGTGCTGTTGCTGAGGAAAATATGCTGGCTGTCAAAGAAAACAGTAATAGTTTAGGTATTTGCATAGAAAAAAGTATCAAATGTATTAAATTTACATTTAATATTAAATGTATCAGTTAGTCTGGTATACAAACACTTCTCCTGAGGGAAAATGGCAAAATAGTCCAGCCTACAGTAAAAGATTGCTAAGAAAAACAAAATTATGGGGATCGGGTAATACCTTGACCTATATTTACTAACAAAAGATAGACATGGTAATGGATTGCACATTATCTGTTAGACTGAGGATTGTAGAAAATATTAACGCATAAAACATCCCAGTAGGGCAAGAATTTTTAGTTCTTTAGGATATTTTATTGCCTATAAAAATAAAGAAATTTTCACTCAAACTGGCTATTTGCAATATTTTTTTCTTGTATATGACTTCTAAGTTTCTCAGTCCATTCAGCTCTGCCTTTAACATACTTCCATATACATTTCAATCGTTTTCAGCCAATATGGGCCTTTAAAGGGCAAATATTAATCAAGTTATGGACAAGAACCCTTTGTCAGTATAGCATCAAAATTGGTAACTTTGGACGTGCTGAGACAGAAAACTCCAGAGTTTCTTGGGGAGAACTTTTAACACAAGGTCTTTTGGGCTATTGGCTACATAAATCTGCAGAGAGTAAGTAGTGCCAGAATCAAACTCATTTTCTAAGCACAATAATTGGCCTCACGGTTCTGATGACCAAAAAATTATGTAACTTTGACCTCTTCTCCTATAATGCCACCAGAAGGCCTTTCAAAGCTTCCCACAAGACAATGCTGTGCCAGGAATTGTGCAATAGCTATCTAAAAAGTAAGCAAACTGTAATGGTGGCGAATAGTACATATGTAGGTGTGGGGTGGGAAAAAAAAAAATCACACCTGAAATAGCATGACTACTGTGAACACATTACACTATTGGTATCTATAACTGGTACTATTGCACTGATTCAGGCATCTACAATTCAATTCTCTAGTGTAGAGATTCTTAAATTGTCATCTGTGGAACACTTGATTGTGGTTCCCAGGAAGCTGACTGATTATATGGTGCAGCTGTCTGGGGAACTGGGAGAGTTAATGGGAGCCTTGAATTTTAAAAGAGTACTGATATATACAAATTGAATCATTCATTAACTTGTAGTTTATAAGTCCTGAACACAAAAAGTTATAAGAGTACTGAAGAAACTTGATCCTGAAAGCATATTTCAACAAGTACAATTTTTTTAGATCATGAGACAGGGTTTATTTGCTTATCAAAATAAGGTGAATCAAAGATATCTACCTTTAAAGCAGTTATGTCACAGATAGTGTAATTGTCTTTAAAAGCATATTTGCCTTAACATTAACTTCTCAGTGTAACACAGTACTGAAAAATGTGAAGCTAATCATTAATAAAAGACAAACTACACACAAAAATCAAATAGATAGGCAGAAAATAACTTCAGATCACTTATATGTAGCTTTCCAATTTGGCAGAATCAAGACACTAAGCATAATTTAGATCAAGTAAAAGGCACATATTTCCTCTCCCTTCAGTTTAGTCCTGGTCAGGAATAGAGCAGGGAGGAAAATAGATCATATCAGACCTGCCAAGTCTCATTTATCAGAGAAGAAGAAAGTTCCTCTTTGGTGATTAACTCTAAAGCAATGTTTACAGTCTGTCTCTGGGGAGAAGGATAATTGTGCTGCCTGTGCTTCTCTCTCAGTAGTTACTGCAGGTGGGAATTTTACTGTGTGTATGTTTCAACAGGACATTCACAACCACAGATTTTTTGCAGCTTCCTTCTGATGCAGCCCCTGTGATAAAATACATCTGAGTGTTTCATTAGTCAAGTCAGGGGCCTTGTTGCCTCTGTACAGCAGCACATGCACCAATGACACCCACAACAACCAGCAGAACGAGCTTTGTTTGAGTCACTCAGGTAGACACCAGCTCCTCGCAGTCTCCACAGCGCTGTCATCAGTGAGCATTTCTGTCCGCTTTGTGTCGTGACTGAGTCCAGCCCCTGAGGGCGCAGTGGTGATTCACAAACATACGCAGGGCTCAGCACAGCCCATCCCTCTTGCCTGCCCCTTGGTCCCAGCCCCGTCTGCCCCTCCCCCAGACAACAAAGACATGAACAAGGGGGCTCGTGCGGGGTGGGCAGGCAAAACAAGTTTAAGGCGAAGACTGGAGACCACGCAGAGCGGGAGGAAGGGGCGGACCAGAGGTGACAGAGCCGGGGGGAGAGGGGCAGCGGGGCCAGGCAGCATAGCCACACAGCGGGGGGGGGGTTGGGCGGGTAAGACACTAGGAGCCCGGGGTTGGGTGCCCGGCAGCAGGGGCCGGGCGCGGAGGGAGGCGGGCCGGGGCTGCTGTCTGTGTCTGTGCCACTTACCCACATCCTGGTCAAAAGGGTTGGTGGCGAAGAGCGGCATCTCGGGTCCGCGCGCTGGGGGCGAGGAGCAGCCTCAGCCTCCCCTGCCGGCCGTGGGGTACGGGCTGTGAGTAGTGTCAGTGTCTGTGAATGCGATGGAGGGGGCGGGGGGGGGAGCCCTCGGCGGCGGCCTCAGCTCCTCCTCCCAGTCGGGGCACCGGTCAGGAGCCGCCGCCTCCCCGTGCTCGCAGAGCATGCTGGGGAAAGCAGGGCTGCCCTCCCCACTGCCTGAGCGGGAGGCCAAGACGCCCCTCAGCAGCGCAGCCGCACAGGACTGGGAGGGGTTCTGCCCTCGAGCTGCAGGTTAATGCCGGTGCTTTCACTGCTCGGCCCCCCCCGGGTGACTCGTTGGGCGAGTGGCTGGGTCAGCCCGCAGAGGACGGAGGCCCCTCAGGCGCACTCAGGCAGCTCTGGCCCTAGCAGTCCGTGGCTGTGTGTCCTCCTCCCTCCCACTGGGGCAGCTGTGGGGGGACGGAGCCGGGCACGGGACGTTACACCTGCCAGCAAGCGGCCCGCTTTCACGCGAGCGGTGCTCTCCCTTTAGGGCGTCGGGAGAGAGAGGCGCGCTCATCTGCCACACACGGGCGGCCACGCAGCACCCACCGCGGCAGCTCGCGCCTCTTAACCCCACCGTTAGTGACAACGGCGGGCCGGGGGGGTCCCCTCCCCAAGCCCCGTGACTGCTGCTGACGTGGCTTGCCCGAGGGATGGATGGGGGGAGTCACGAGGCTGGACCCGGCACTGTTGGGTGGATACAGCCGCGCGTGGCTGGGAGTCCTCGTGCTGCTGGGCAGCTCAGCTGCCGCGCGCTGTGCGTGGCAGTGGCAGTGAGAGAGCAGCACAACACCTCCCGACTGAGGGCCTGGCAGATGAGGGGGCCCTGGAAACCGCAGCTGGGCGCTGCCCGGGACCCGGACCCCGACCCCCGCCGCTTCATCCTCCCTATCCCCAAACTAGCTTCTGCCCTCTCAGTGCCTGCTCCCACCTCGTGAGAAAGAGCAGTGGCTTTTTCTCTGGTGGGTGTGACTCATTCCCCCCCTCAGCACCTTCCTCCCTCCCAGCTTCATCCAATTCTGGCTGCCCCAGGGCAAGCAATTTAGGGCTGTAAGGTCAAGGAGCAAGTAAAATATCATTAAAAGGGACCTCCTCGTCCCCATCCCTCCTCTTGTTGCTGTCCCAACTCCCAATGGTGCATGAGTCCGTTTGTGCCCAGATTAGTCTATCTTCAAGGCTTTCTGGGGATGGGGCTGATCTAATGCTACTGCTGTTAACTCCCTCAAACCTTTGAAATAAATGACAAAATTAAGGATGGGTGTCAGGGTGATGGCACTGTTAGATTATGTCAAATAAACCTGGACTGGTCACTTGTCCAGATGGATTATATGTAGATGCAATTTATTGATAAAAGTATTATTGTTTATAGGGTAATAAATATTTACATGATATTAACCATAAGGCCACATCTTGTTTCCCTACTTCGTAGGAGTGACCCCATCACCTCCAATGGAATTTATTCCATGAGCAGGATTTGGGTCACAGCATATGATGCATTTCCTCCTTATCCCTGCCATGCAAAGCTTAGTCGTTTTCTTTTAGGGCAGCATAATTAGTTAGTTGGAAAAAGGGTAAATGGTAGTGACAGAGTCATAAGAAAAGTATCTGCTTAGGAAAGATGGTGTTGAAATATAAAAGAAAACAAAATAGCAACAAGCATAAATAAAAAATAGTATTTATACTAATTTCAGCAGCACTTAAAAGAAATTGGAAATATCTGTTATTTCCCTCTCTGCTTGGTCCATGTCTTCATGACTTACTGATGTCTCATATGCTTGGAACAGCCTTTCACAAAATCCTTCAGAAAAACCACTTAAAAATCACCTTTCTTCTGCATAGGAAGGTCTACAGGCCTTTGAGACAGGGACTTATTATATATTTGGTACCCTTTACCTTTTATATAGTAGTATTAATAGATATGTCACTAATTTATTAATAATAAAGCTCAGTTAATTATCTTTGCAGCTTAGTCAGTTCCTGTTTCTTAATCTGTCTGTGCTTACACATACCTCATATGGGGCAGTGATATCCATGTGACAAATTACAGAACCAGGTGTTACATGTATTTTTCATGTTTCTCACTGCCTCATCTGCTTTCCATCCATTAAGTCAGGACTTGTTCTAATATTCCAAACCCCTGAGCAGCTTCATATAGTCACCATTTTTATAAAAAACAGTTCACCAGAGAAACATTGCCTGCATATGTTATAGGAAAAGACTTTTTCAAATAATTACAGGAACTATTTTTTTATCTGTTTTTAAAAGGTTAAAGTAGCTTATGCATATAAAAATGTTCTGCTTTTAAAGTACTGTTATCTCAGGCCTTTACAGGTTTAGAACTGATTTGTGGATCTCATTGTACGTAGGGAATTTCTCCTGAATACAATAAAGCTCCTGTTTCTAGAACTGCAGGGATGTAGAATCATGATTTTTAAAGCCCTGACATATAGAAAACTTGACTGGCCCAGGACTGCATTTTGTTTTTCTTGGTTTCTGGGCCTGTGTAATTTTGTGGGAAATTCCACATGTAGGGAAAAAAGCAATCATTTATCTGAAAATGTCTCCCCCCTCCACACTTTTTGTTTTTTCATTTCTCTGTAACTAATTTCACAATTTGTAAGCCACGCACACATCTGGGTATTTGTTTTTAAATAACTTGGATGAAGATTGATTCTTATTCTCACTGGTCTAGAAAATATGAAGGTTTTCAGAAGCCTGTCTCAAATTGCATAGAATACTGTACTTTGACATCTTAAACAAAGGATTTTATGTCTGTTGCATATTATGTACAGCAAAAAAAATGAAGGATAGTTTTACTAAAAGGCAAAATACTCTGGAGCAAATTCTCTGCTGGTGCAACTCTTTGGACTTCAGTGGGGTTAACCATCAGAGAATTTTGTCTCTATATTTGTTCATTTCAAATTGCAATCTAGTTTCAGTCCCAGCTTTACAGACAGTAGTAGCACTGTTATAAACTTATTTATAATTAATATTACTTAAGTGATTTCCCTTAAACTTTCCAATTTCCTTAGATAATTAGATTTCAATATTTACAGTATTCTCTGCAATTACTATAGAGAGTATTTAGAGAATACTTCAAATGCTATTTAGTAAATAGGGCAAAATTAGAAAGATTTTAATGGTGACCATTATGAATGTAGTATTCATGAAATTTTCTAGGCTAACACCCCAGGGGACTGAAATCTTCACCTCATTGATAATGCTTTAAAACCGGAGGGAACAGCTTGTTGATCTAAGCATCATTTCTGGTATGCTGAGGCTCCTTGGAATCACAGGGTGCAGTCCAATCTGACGTGATTTAGATCTTCATTTTTCCAAGATGGATAATTTTAGAACCATGCCGTTTACTGTGTGATGATATTTCAGATAAGACTTTAAAAACCAGAGCTGTTGCTGCTCTGCATAAATATAAACTACAATGGCAATTTAAGAATAGAGGTTTGCTTGTCTGTTCTAGGCCAGAATTGTCCCGTCCTCTTACTATTTTGCAGCACTCTGTGTGATGGTTGGCTGCAGTTCAATGATATTTTAGGTATATGGTTTGTGAAAAGCTTTGGGATGAAATAGGGTGTGTAAATCATGAAATATATTAATTTTCAAAGTTTTCTATTGTAAAATTTCTATTGGGATCATTAAAACACCAGCAATATAGCACTACCCTGTTTTGAAGGACCATCTGTAGGTATGAGAGAGAGAAGTTCAGTCTCCTTCGCTTTCTTGCCAAGATTGACAACAGGTGTCAGTTATGAAAGATTTTTTGGAATATGGCCGGCCACCTGTCCACTATGAAATTGACTGAGATTCCCAACTTATTTCACAAAGGCCATCAAGTAGTCTTCTAATAATAATAACTTTCAACTAGTGCTCTGAAGCAATTTACTCTAATAAAACATAATTAATATAAAAATATTACACAGACAATACAAATAAGTAATTTATTTATTAACTTACAAAGTGCATTTTTTCACATGACTCAGGGGCAAGCAAATCCATAGCCACATGTGACTTCTTGGTTATCAGCATGTTATAGATCACGACTGCTCAGAGCTTCATAGGAGCACCAGGGATAGAATTCAGATTCTCCAACAATGATTTCTCCAAAATCATAAGCACGTAAGCCTGATGCACAAAAGGCATTAAGTGCCTGAGTCCCTAGGTTCCAGTTTTGGAACTACTCTGACACACAAAACTCTCTCTGAACCTTGTACACACCTATGTTTTTGCAGTAGAAGTTCCTTAAATGTCTATGTTTCTGCTTCTTAGCATACATACTCCTGCCTCTTTCTAGGGGCCTATCTCCCATCTAAGCCTCAGAGTGAGTCACAGACCAGGGGAAGATAGGTGTTCAGCCACCTAAGCAGCATGCATGGCCTGATAGCTAGCCTCTGAGCACAGCTATGTTATCTGATCAGGCCCTTCAAGAGAATTCACACAAAACAGCCAGAGAGAGAGAGATTCCTCATAACTTTTAGCATAGTGGATAGTGTACTCACTTGGGATATGGGAAACACCCAGTTAAAGTCCTCCTTCCACCTAAGATGAGTGTTACTGCTCAGGTGTCTGCTCTAACCATTGAGCTATGGGATGTTCTGCTGTTGAAGATGTTACACTCTGGATAAATAATTAAAGAGGCATTGAAGCAGGGGGATAGATCCTAGGTTTCCCTTCTTCCCCAGCAAGTGCTCAAACCATCAGGCTATAGAGCAAGTCTCAGAGTTGTGCTCTCTCTCAAATAGTTTCTCTTCCTCCTCACTCCTCCATCCCTATTTTTTGCTAAAACAGTGTAAGCACCTAATGCCAGGAGGGGTTTACAGCTGAGAATCCCAAACACAGATAGGTTTTTAAGTCTGGGCTGCATGGAGGCACCTATCACTGAGACCGACAGGGCTTAGCACACACCCCTCTTGTCACCATCTCCCATTGGCTAGCTTAGGCAGCTCCCTGGCTTTTGTGAATTGCAGTCTAAGGGTACATCTCAACACACACACACAAACTGTAGCAGCAAGTCTCAGACCACCCCTGGTGAAATGATTCCAGCTTGCAGGGATTAAAAATAGAAGTGTAGACACCCAGGCTCAGGCTGGAGTCCAGGCTCTGACTCAAACACAGCCAGGTGGAATGGTCTTGAAACCAGTCATGCTGCAGCCTGGAACGTGTAGACATACCTTATGGTGCCAATCTCTTCCCATTCATTGTATAGGAGTTTAAGCACTGAACTCAGACATTGTGAATCAGTGATTTTCTAGGCACCTAAAACGTAGGTGTTGTGACACTCAGCGTCACAATGCAAAATTTCCATTAACTTGTAGCACTCTAGGGGCTATGACATACAGCTAAACAACTCTGATTCCATTGTGGTACAGATACACAGACTATTGTATATTACCTTAGTCAGACAAAACTTACCTGAGAATAGAAAAATACAGCCAAATGATATACAGCCAATGAAATCCTCTACACTAGAACGTACAGACTAAAGACTATGTTGTATCACATTGTAATTATAGTCTTAAGTTAGTCATGACTGAAATTAATAGTTATTAAAGAAATATTTTCCCATGCTTATTGAGTTTTGCAATCCAGACCAAATTTGATTTGACAGCAATAAATAAGCACATGTTGAAACATTATTTGCTTCTGGAATAAACAAACAAAAAAACATCTTAAGGGAGAGGGAGGCACCTGCACCATTATATTTTCATAATATCTGCACTCTGTCCTCTAGCTGCTTAATTTTAAGTCACTTAAAATGGAATGGAATTTTGAGTACATCAACACTCCACTTCTGTATGTTAAAGTCTTACATTGAAACAAAACTTTCACAACCCATAGACACATACACAGTAGAACCTCGGAGTTACGAACTGACCAGTCAACACACCCTCATTTGGAACTGGAAGTACGCGATAAGGCAGCAGCAGAGACCAAAAAAAAAAAAACCCCAAAAAACAGCAAATACAGTACATGTTAAATGTAAGCTACTAAAAAAAAAATGAAGAGAAAGTTTAAAAAAAGATTTGACAAAATAAGGAAACTTTCTGTGCTTGTTTCATTTAAATTAAGATAGTTAAACGCAGATTTTTTTCTTCTGCATAGTAGTTTCAAAGTTGTATTAAGACTATGTTCAGGTGTAGACTTTAGAAAGAATAACCATAATGTCAGAGTTACAAACAACCTCCATTCCTGGGATGTTTGTAACTGAGGTTCTACTGTGTATACACACTTTTCAATTTTTCTTTTTGCTGTAAATCCAAAAGGACTTTTTGTTAGTAGCTATTTAAGATGTTTTGTTCACATAATGTGTCTGTTACGTTTGATTCTAGATAGCAAGTTCAGTCATGGCAAAGTTAGATGTTGATCATAACAACATAGTGTACCCTATCTCCTTGTTTTCTAACTTTTAAACAGTTATTTCTACATTTGAACTGGTTAGGCCAGTTGTCAGGATATAGCCTATTTCCAGTCAGAGTATATTATTTGGCAGTCTGTTGGTAAGCCCACACTGCAGTGAGCATATTCTTTAGAGACAAAAATACTGTGACCATCAAAGGAAGGTCAATTGGAGTTCCAGGGAGCATGTTCAGTGGAGAAATGCTCACACCTGACATCCATATTTAATGTAGCACACCTGCCCAGCGTATCAGCATGAGATTTTTAGCGGCTGCCCTTGAGTGACATGATCCAGAAAAGAACTCATACAGATTGTTCTGTGCCTGAGTCTGATACTGAGACCAAACTTCCAGCCAAGGTATCAGCCACATACAGGACTCACCTCATGAGTATTTTAATTTTAGTTTTCCAGGGAGATCCTTTGTTATAAATTGCTTTTTTACTTGGAACTATGCACAGTGGGAACATGGATGCAGAAAACAAAATCTCAGAACAAAGGAATTGTCAATAGCATATCTAATCCCATATCCTGTCTTCAACAGTGGTCAGTAACAGACCTTTAGAGGAGAATGCAAGATCTTCATAATGGATAATATAGCAATATGGCTAAGGGGAAATTTCTTCCTAGTCCCGGCCAGTGATAATTTGTTGTAAATCATGAAGTATAATGATTGATTTCCCATGTAAAATTTTATATTAAGAGTAATTCTGGGTATTTTCTCTTATCTCAATACATCTACTCCCTTTTTCATTTCTGTTAAATTATTTCCCTCAGTACTGAATAATATGGAATAATTACTCATTGTGTTAACACAATTTAAGATTTGCTGCCTTTTCATCCAAATGTGTGTTCCTTTCTTCCTATATTAAGTATGCAAATGAGGATGATATGAATCATGTAGCTGGAACTCCCTGGGGTCATGATACCACTAGAACAAGGCAATTATTACAAAATATATATTAGAGAGACAAATAGGTGAGGTAATATCTTCTATTGGATCCACTTTTGTTGGTAGAAGGTACAAGTTTTTGAACTACACAGAGCTCTTCTTCAGGTTTGGGGAAAGAAATTGACATGTCTGAGCTAAATATAAGTTGGGACAGATAGTTACGCTTTGGGACACCATATTAGAGGATCACTTGAACAAATATTCACAAACATGTATTAGACTTTTGAAAACAAATTCACTTTACCTATATGATAGGTTCTCAGAGGGCCAGATAGTCTAGCAGTTAGTGCACCTGTCTTCTGGCCCTATGCGTCCCTGGCAGCAGTGCCAGGTCCCAGCCTAAGGTCAGGAATCATTTGGTCTCCACTTGCATTGGGGCTTCAGTCCTGAAAGAGGTGGGGTGGAGTGACCTAGGCCCTCCCTCTCCATGGAGTCCCAGCACAGGGCCCTGTGCAAGGCAATACCCACAGAATCCTCCCGGCACAGAGTGTTGGGCTACTTCCTACCCATGTCCCTTCAGTTTGTGGCATGGTCCGTTCAGTCCAAACAGTCTGTTGTGGCTCTCCAAAAGTAGCATCCCCTTGTGGACCTTTTGTGGCATCCTGCTATTGTCTCAGGACAGGGTGGATGTAAGATTGGAGGGGTTCAAGCCCCATAGTGTCTTTATAGTCAGATTCTACAGTTCACATGCTGCTGGATGTTCCCCAGCTGTCTCTCTCACTCAAGGACACGCTGCTTCTCCACTGGTGGCTGTCCAGCTTGTGATGCTCCCCTCATGTCTAGAGACAGTTCTGTCTCTTTTCGGAGTCAACTTTGAACTGAGCAACATTCTCTCCTTTTCTTTCACCTCCAGGCCTGGCATTAGCTGCAGGTACTGCAGGGCAGCACTAGCAGAGCCTATAGGCTCTCTTTAATCCTTTTCATGCTGGTGTGAGGTATCTCTCCTTCATCACAGCCTGTGATCACTTTGAAAAAAGCAACTACTGCAGAATATCCACAGAATACAAAATTTCCCACTCATATTTGCAGGTATTGCACCAGAAACATGGCTCTAGAATTTATGCACATCTAACCCAGAGACAGCTCAAGTTGTTTGTTTTTCCATACTCAGAAACAATATTTGCAGCAAGCAGTTAATCAGCAAGCCCCAGGCTGAAATATTTACATCAAAGTTTCTTCAAATCATTTTGAACAACAAAAATCACTGAATTCATAATCGAGTCAGAGGCAATACATGAACAGAACCAGGGCTAAATTATTTAAATCATTTGCTTCTAATAGGCCAATGATAGTTGATTGTGATATACCTTTAAGAAGCAGGCACTATCCATTTGCTGTATCATTTCTACCTACTGCATCTGAGGAAGTGAGCTGAGGTTCATGAAAGCTTATGCCTGCTAAAATTAAATTTGTTAGTCTTTAAAGTGCCACAGAACTCTTGTCGTTTTTGCTGTATACCGACTAACACGGCTACCCCCCTGGAACTATTAGTTTTGTCATCTGCAGGTTTCTTAGATTCCTAGGTGCAAGGTCCTTCGTGCTAGGTGTTGTTTGAAGCTTTTGGAGTTGCCGGGGGCAAACTGCCAGGGCCATTTTTACCTGCTGGGCCTCATTTGGCAGTTCCCAACACCTCTGTATTCCTTATCCTTTTACTCACTAGCATAAGAACAGTTTTAGACACCACTAAGGGACATTAAACAGTTCCTTTTTTCCCACCTTTATTGACTGAATCCATCTCAGAGCTGTATTTTTCACATGGAATGGTGACTTCTGTGTAGAGTTCTAATCTCTCCCAAGGGAGTCATGAGCAAGATCAGGCAACAGAATTTTTCTTCCCTTTAAATTTGGCAAACTGTTACCTTATATTGAATAATGTTTCCTAAATACTATATAGACAGCTCCTTTGGTGGATGTATATATTCTTTTTATCTTCAGTCTTTGGCACTTTACTGTTATTGCCAAGAAGGATCCGGTTGTCATGGGCTTTTTTTGGTACAGACACCTGTTCTGTTTGTGACCACAAATCCAGTACAGATGCAGCGTGCCCAAGATGGTCACTTTAATCTGCTGATAACCTGGGCCAGATTTCAACAAAACATTGAAGTGAAAATTAGCCTTCTCTCCCCACAATCGCTATGCCATTTCAGGCCCCCACCAACTCCAACAAAAGAAAAAGGGGGTATTTCCATTGACTTTAAAAGCAGTTGGATTGGGACCCTAGACCCTAGCAAAGTAGGCCTCTTGAAAACTATTTCTTATTTATATTTATTTTAAATAAGTATGTCAATGCTGTGTGAGACTGATAATGGAAACATTCCCAGCATTAGAGCCTGTAGTGCTCTGGTGTTAGACATTTATTGTTGAAATTATAGTGAAAGATAGCAGGGTAATTTTTCACCTTTATTGAATTGAGTGTTGCAAGCCCATCCTGTAAGATGCTGTATTAAATTAAAGAAAATCATTGCAATGTACTTGGTGAATAGCATAGTCTTTATTTCACATAAAAATGACTAAAGTGTAGTTATTGTATATGTTTAAAGGAGGGGACTGTGAGAATAAGATACGTAAGTGAGGTAACAATGAGACTGCAGCAAACACTTTTAGATGGGATTCACAAAGGTATTTAGGCACCTAATATGGCAGTTAAGTGCCTACATACCTTTGTGAATCCCACCTGAAAGTATTTGCTGGAGTCTCATTGTTACCTCACTTACGTATCTTATTCTCACAGTCCCCTCCCTTAAACATATACAATAACTACGCTTTAGTCATTTTTATGTGAAATAAAGACTATGCTATTCACCAAGTATATTGCAATATTCTGTGACTGACACAGCTACAATATTGCACACAATAATTTATTTAGACTTCCAAAAGGCTGTTGCTGATAAGGTCCCTTACAAGTGTCTACTAAAGAAACTAAATAGTTTGGAGGTAAGACACAAAACATTGCCTTGAATCAAAAACTGGCTAAGAGATAGAAGACTGAGTGTAGGTATAAATGGTCAATTTTCATCATGGCAGAAAATTAACAGAATGGTTCCATAATGTTCTGTACTAGGACTTGTGTTGTTTAATGTACTTATTAACAATATAGAAAAGTGGATGAGCAGTGAAGTGGCAAATGTGCAGATGGCACAAAATTATTCAGTTGAGGCAAGTCCAGAAAGGACTAAGGAACTCCAGAAGGAACTAATCAAGGTGAATTAGGTGAAAGGGCAACTTGATGGCAGGTGAAATTAAATGTTGATAAATGACAGCTAATGCACATTACAGTAAAAACATTGAATTGCTTATACATGTTAATGAGCTCTAAATGAACTATATCAGCTCAGGAAAAGGACCTGAGCATCGTTATCGATAGTTCTATGTGCAGTTGCTATAAAAAACAAAAACCACAAAAATCTAAAAAAAGAGTTTAGGATGCATCAGGAACAGGAGGGAAAATAATATAGAAAATATTATAATGCCATTATATAAATCATTGGTTCGGCTTCATCTCCAATACTGTGTTTGGCACTAGTCACTCCATCTCAAAATTGATACTGTAGAATTTGAGAGGGTTCCGACATAGACAAAGAGAATGACTGGGGGTATGGAAAAACTCTCATGTGAAGAGATTGGAAAAAATTGAAATAGTTTACCTTAGAAAGGCAATGGGTCTTGTGCTCCTAAACCCCTTAGGCACTTTTTAAATACTTTCAAGATAAATAAGAAGGGACATGATAAAAATCAGGAATTCTCTTTATCTCATAACACAAGAACCAAGGGACATTAAATTGAAAGGCAGGAAACTCAAATGATAAAAAGAAATACTGCCTGATCAGACTGTGGAATTCATTGCAACAGGAATTATTTCAGGGAAGTTCTATGGCCTGTATTATGCAGGAAATCAGACTAGAAAGATGATCATAATAGTTCCTTTTTGCCTTTAAATCTATGAATCCAAGAAGTTGAAGCCAAAAATTTAACAAGATTCAAAGAAGAAATTTACACTTATGCAGGTAATAAGAACACGCAGAATTATAACAGCAAAAATTTAAACAAAATGTTTTGGAATGGGTATAAAACCTCTCATGCTTCTGGATTTATGCCAATCTCTAACTGTTCGGGGTAGATGTTGGATAATCTGCCCATTATAGGGTTTGTTGAAACTTCCTCTGAAGCATTTGGTGCTGGCCACTGTTGGCAACAGGTACTAGATTAGATGGACCCTGGGTCAGATCCAGTCTGGCAATTCCTTATGTCTATATAAGGAAATTTTATTAATAATAGGGCTCAGGCTAAGATACTTTTCCTAATATATGTATGTGACACCCTCATGTTCACCATTTTTGTAAGGTTATAATATATTTTGTACAAAGAATGCCTGGTAAGGTATCATTTGAAAACTCATAATATGCTGAATGTTATTATCCTGTTGAAATGTGTGTAACATAACAGCATGTAAAATGATGAGATTTTGCTATATGATCGTTACTGAAATATGTTGTAATTCTGGGTAATGCCCACAAACCATTTTCTCAGAGACAAAGGCAAACTAGCATGCCAGCAAGATGCTAAAACACCTATCACTTACTTAATTGTCCATTCACTAGTGGGATTGTGAGAGAGGAGGAAGGTATAAACAAGAAATGTAGGTTGCATCACAGGAACATTTTAAATCTCATGTAGACAGGGAATTGTTTGTCTGCATCCCAGCAGGGGATAATCTTCAAAGAGAGGAGGAGGGTATAAAAATAAGAGACAGTAACCTTCACCTCACCTCTCTCCTCATGTCAACAACATCTCAAAGAACTGAAGAAAGCGGGGTGTGAGGGGAGTGGTCCCAAACTGGAAAGGGACAAAGCCTATGAAATGTATTGCAGCTCATGGTGAGACAAACTTTTTGCTTTTAAGCCTATTAGTCTTGGTAAAATTTAGGAATTAGCTTGTATGTTTATCCTTTTATTTCTTTTGTAACCAATCCTGACTTCTAATCACTTAAAATCTATCTTTCTGTAGTTAATAAACTTGTTTTATTGTTTTATCTAAACCAGTTTGTTTTGGTTGAAGTGCCTGGGAATTTCTGCTTTGGTCAACAAACCTGGTAGGTAATCATTGCCCATTGTTGGAATGATGAACTATCTATGAGTTTGTACTGTCAAGTGGGCACATTTCTGGGGAACAAGGCTGGGGCAGAGGGATATGTGGATGTTACCTTGTATGTAATTCATGGAGGGCTCAGCACAGCATTAATGTATTTAGCTGGGAGTGACTTTGCATGCTGGTGGCTGTGAGTAAGCAGAGCCTGGAGGTGCTGCTGTTCGTCAGCAAAGTAGTGTAAAAGACACCCAGGTTGGAAAGCTAAGACACAGCAGTTCAATGGTTCAGATTGCACCCTGGGGAATGTCACAATGTATATGCAGGGGAAACTTTTCATATAAGCAGCAGGGATCTGTACACTAAGTCTAGGCTCTGACTCAGATTTGAGCCCAAGCCCCCATTCCATCCACGCACAAGTCAGTCTGACTCAGGTCAGCAAACACTTAGGACCCACTCAGTTGCACACATACAAAAAGGGAAATGACTGTCTGGGAAGAAGCACTGTAGAAAGGGATCTTGGGGGAGAGGGGTCCGGTGATCACAAGCTAAATGAGTCAACAGTATAACACTGTTGCAAAAAAAGCAAAACATGATTCTGGCATGTATTAGCGGCAGTGTTGTAAGCAAGACAAAAGAAGTAATTCTTCCACTCTACTCTGCGCTGTTTAGATCTCAACTGGAGTATTGTGTTCAGTTCTGGGCACCACAGTTCAGGAAAGATGTGGAGAAAGTCTAGAGAAGAGCAACAAAAATGATTAAAAGTCTAGAAAACATGATCTATGAGGGAAGATTGAAATAATTAGGTTTGTTTAGTCTGGGGAAGTAAAGACTGA
Organism: Emydura macquarii macquarii; assembly: GCF_026122565.2. NCBI lineage: Eukaryota > Metazoa > Chordata > Testudines > Chelidae > Emydura > Emydura macquarii. The sequence continues at coordinate 37,658,533 of NW_027132559.1, read as the reverse complement.
TGGGGGACAGTTTTTAAGACCATAAAAGATTGTTACAAGGAGGAGGGTGAAAAATTGTTCTCTTTAACCTCTGATAGGACAAGAAGCAATAGGCTTAAATTGCAGCAAGGGGTGGGGGTGGGGGGGAGTTAGGTTAGACATTAGGAAAAACCTCATCAAGGTAGTTAAGCCCTGGAATAAATTGCCTAGGGAAGTTGTGGAATAACCATCATTGGAGATTTTTAAGAGCAGGTTATACAAACACCTGTCAGGGATGATCTAGATCAGTGTTTCTCAACCTGGGGGTTTAGAGCTGTTGCAAGTGCAGAGCTGGTATTGGGGGTGGCAAGAAAGGCAATTGCCTGGAGCCACAGGGGCACCATGAAACTAAGTTACATGCCTCAGCCCCGTGGGGGTGGGACTCAGGCTTCAGGGGTACAGTAGTTTGGAAAGGTTAAGAACCACTGATCTAGATAATACTTAGTCCTGTCTTCAGTGCAGGGGACTGGACAAGAAAGTCTCTTGAGGTCCTTTCCAGTCCTATGATTCTAAAGTCATAAGCGTGGGCCACACAGACTAGGATTTACAATGCACTGTAGACATACCCAGGGTGACTGCATATCCAACATGTGCTTCCAGGGATCACCTAAGTCCATGTTTCTCAACCTTTTAAGTAGAAAGTACCTCCTAGCTTCTGAAAATTTCAATAAGTACCAACACTCAATTTTCCACTGGATTTTATGTTTACAGACTAATGTGAGCCATATGTTGGAAGAAGGGCCAAATATATAAGGCCGTGATATGACAGATGTCAGACCTAGTGTGGGTAGAGTTACCATCTTTATACCAGGGTTGTGCAACTCAAGTATGTTCCTGGGCTAGAGGTGATGCTGGCCAAAGGTAGGAGGCTTTGAGCGGCATGCCAATGCTGGGGAATATAAAGCACCATGCCAAATTTTTTGCCACAGATTTGAGAGGAGGAAGGGGTGAGAGAGAGACAGGGAAGGAGGGTAACTGGTGAAATCTGGGGCTGTCATAGTTGTCAGTTTCACTGCTCAGCTAGAGCAGTGAAATTGACAAGTTTTCTGGGCACTGGGCTTTGAGCCAGGGAGTGGGACTGCCACCTGGGCAAGTTGTACGTGGCTGCCCAGGAGGTGGGGGACTGCCACCCAATCAGAGCTGGGGCAGAGGAGGCTTCCGCGTTGGCTGGGACCTAAGGATGGGACCTAAGGATGTGGCCTGGCAGTTGCTGCCTGTCTTCAAGCTGCAGCGCTGGAGGCTGTCCCTTGGCTCGGAGCTGGGGCATGGGTGGCTGCCACCCAGCTGTGCGCCCAGCTCGCAAGACACAGGAGGCTGCCACCGGGCTCCCACCTGGGAGCTGGGACCCAGCGGGAAGCAGGCGCCTGCAGCCCAGCTTCCCAGGACTGTAGCAACTGCTGCCCACCTCCCAGCTGGCAGCTGTGACCCGGCAAGAAGCGGCAGCTGCTGCGCACCTACCCCCACCTCCCAGCTGGGTCTGGGTGGGAAGTGAGCTGTTGCACCAGGCTTCCCCAGAAGTCAGCAGCTGCCACCCACCTCCCCTTCACTGTTTTTTCCGGGGTACCCCCTGCCTGGGTCTCACGTACCACCAGGGGTATGCGTACCACGGGTTGAGAAACTATGCCCTAAGCAACAGGTACCCCTGCGCGGGCAAAGTAGCCATTTGGACATACACTTGGCTATCCTGCCAACCCCTCATCTCGCACACCTAGCCAGTTCTCCTCCCCGCAGGGATATGTTCTGTGGTTGCAATTTAGGGGCGCGTGTAAAACCCTCCCTCTCCGGGCTCAGAGAAGCTAGACTGGAGAATGCGCGGCTCGCGGCAATCGGGGGGAAGCCTCTCCCCGCAGCCCCGCAAGCCGGGGGGGGAGGGGGAGGCTCGCGTAAGTGAGTCTCCCGGGAGGGGAAGGGAGGAGCCGGCAGCACCATGAGAGCCGCTGGCCGGGGGCAGCAGCAGCCGTGAAGACAGATGGGGTGAGAGCGAGTCAGCGCCAGCTGACAGCGCGGCGTCAGCCCTGCCCCTGCCGCCTGCGCCCCTCCTCCCAGTCCCCACGCGGCGTCTTTCCCCCGGCCGCGGGCAAACCATGGCGTCCAGCGAGGAGGACGGGGGCGGCAGCGGCTCGCTGGAGGAGAAGGAGAAGGGCAGGAAGAGGCGCCTGGGCGCGTTGGCGACAGCCTGGCTCATCGGCTACAACATCGCCATGACCGCCGGGTGCGTGCCGGGAAGGCGCCGGACGCGGCCAGACACGGCATGGTCGGGGGCAGCGGGCGGCCGCACTCCTGGGGCGGGAGCTGGGCTGGGGGGCCCGGCAGCTGCGGTGACAGAGGGCGGGGGCTCGCGGCAGAGAGACGTGGGGGTGGGGGGCGGCAGAGGGGGCTGCCTGCCTGCCTGGCATTTCCTAATACGGCGCAGCGGTAGAGCCGCGAGCGCGTCATCTCTCAGCCCGGCGGGGAGGTTAAGTATAGCCCGAGCCAGGATCCCAGGAATGCCGGGCGGGGCTGCCGGGGGCAGGCGGCTCCGGACTCCCCTAAGCGGAGAGTCACCGCGGCCGCCCCTGCACGCTGAGCCGGCTCCTCGCTGGAGCTCCCCGAGCGAGGCCCGGTCCGCGCTGCCGCTGCTGACCCCAGAGACCCAGCAGCGAGTGGAGCGGCTCTGAGATTAATCCCCGCCCCCTGGGGCGGGGGCTTGGTCGGGGTTGGCTGAGGCTGCAGCGCCTGGCTGCCGACGGCTGCCTTGGGGCTCGCTCCGGGCTCTGAGCAGGGCTGGCTGGAATTCCAGCCGGGCCGGACCAGGCCACGCAGACAGCTGTCTGCCAGCTGGGATGCTGTGGCTGTACTTGTCCCAGGAGCCTTGGCAGATGGTGATTTCCAGAGGCCAGTGAAGGCTTCCAGAGGGGCTGCGAAGCGTGGGGAACCCTAGCTAGGGTGACCAGATAGCAAATGTGACAAAGTGGGACAGCGGTAAGGGATCATAGGGACCTAAATAAGACAAAGCCCCCCCTATTGGGAGTGTCCCTATAAAATCAGGCCATCTGCTCACTCTCCTTATAGCAGGATTCATCAGTTTTCTCCAAGGCTTGAAGTTTGGGACCCACTGAACCCCAGCAGCAAGCCTCCCTTGCACTGATGCTGGCTGAACGCAATAGATCCAGGGGGTACTCCTGGCCTGAAATGTCTCAATAGGTTTGGTTCACATTCTTGTTTTGGAGAGCACTTAGGAAACAGGCAAACTGATTTTCATTTCTTCCCTCTGCCATATTAAGAATAAACGGCAAGAAACTACTACTACTATTATAGTGAAAACCCATCTTGGCATCAGTCTAAGCAGCATCACTGATCAATATTTAGCAGATATTGAAACAGTATTTTAAGATGTAAGTTTCTTTTTTCCCAGTCTATCTTGGTCCCCCTAACTTGCTGCTCTACAAATCAAACAGTCTCTCAGTATTGTGACTGAAAACAGAGGTTAAAGGCCAGATTCAGCCCTGACCTAAGCAGACACAACTCAATGAAATCAATGGAGTTACACCCACTTGCTGAAGCGGAATTTGGCTCAGTATGTTGCAATTCAATTTTTGTCATTAATTCAACTACTGGTAGGGCCATTCCAATCTGAGTGCTTTGGAGTGGAACTGTTAATAACCCCAGGGGTGCATTTAAACTAATGCCCAGTATTACAATGTATTCTTTTGAGAAAATGTGTATTGGTGCTGAAGGATTGCACTGTGTTTTTATGTTAAGGGAATTCTGGCTTATATTTAAGTGGTTGGTGTACATATTTTCATTTCTTTTCAAGATTTGTCATGTTACTAGCAATAGTTTTCATAACATACTTAAAGTTAATTGATTTAATTTTCTGTTGAATGTCTGAAAATTGTCAGATTCCCACAAATTTTAATACTTAGGGTAATTATATGTTGGAACATTTTACGAAGGGAATTGTTGAAGTCAAGCATGGGCTCTATCAGAGTATAATTGTGTCAGCTTTAATTGGAGTTTTTACTTACTGGTCATAATCTTTGCTGGTTTGAAATTAATATGTTTCCTCATTGTATTCCCCAACAGTCCACCCCTTGCTTTGTTGTTGTTCATTTACTGATGAGCACTGGGCTCCTGCCACAGACTTTTAAGGTGGAAACATTCATTTTAGTTGGGATCCTACCTGGTGCTGAAGCATCACATCTCCCATCAAAGCTGCTACTAGTTGAGAGCAACCAGCACTTGTAAAAATGGGCCCTTTGTTTCTTGTGTGGGATGGGAGAAAGAAGAAAAACATTTCATCATCTTTTCAAACCAATAAAGCACAGTAGATATGCTGATGGGGAGACTGAAGGGTAATAAGAGTATGGACAAGTTTAGCCACTTGGCAAGACAGTACTTGTTAATAAAATTCTAGAAATACCCTGGTTCATCAGTAATTGTGCTAACTCCTCTTTTTAGTACGGGATTACATTTTATCATTCATACTGGTAAATGCATAGCTGGAGATGTTCAAAGGCAAAACTGGCAGATAGGTAAGTACCCAGAAAGCCCCTTGAAAGTCAATGGAAGTTAGGCCCCTAACTGTCCTTTAGACCTCTGAAGGCTTCCCCCAGGGGAATTTATCATGTAGAGTATATTCATACTCAGTGCTAGTCTGATGTTGAGTGAAAATTGCCATTTTTCTATATGCAATACGAAGGCTCAGAAGGGATTAAAAAAAAAAAGTCAAAGAAGTTGCAGGTCACTGAAAGCCAAATAAAATGGTCTGTGGAAGTACTTGTCTAAAGAATAACCTATCTAAGCAGGAGACCTACTAACTTTTTTTTAAAATTAGTGAAACATTTTATGTTCCCTTTTTGTTGCAATATGAGGTTTAGAGAGCCTTTTTGGTTTACACTTATTGCCTTTTTGATCAGATATAATATGGCTTCTCAGAGTATCTCTAATATAAAGGTACTGCTGTCACCTGCCATACAGACAAACATAAAAATCCATTATAATTCCCTTGACACACACTTCACCATAAAACATTTGGGGCCCAGGACAGCATTATTGTGACCACAGGATGAACTGATGAAGTTAAAATAATCCACTGATTTCAGTAGTGGTTGGAGACCACCTCTAATTTTGCACTCTACAAAAATGTACTCACATTTTACACTAGCCATAAAAAAACCCCTAAATAATACCTGTGGGTATTGTTTAAATGGCACTTGTGTTCCATTCTCAGGGCTACAAGTGGAATTCACCCTGTGCCCCAGCATTACAGAACCACAGTAGCTACACTACACATAGTATGCAGAAGGGGCAGGGAGAGGGAATCCACATCTGCAGTGTATGGTAGAACCCAGTTCCATGTGAGTTCCACCTATTGAAAGAAAGTCTTGGAGATGGGCAAAGGGTAGCCATCATCACAGGGAGTGATGCTCTATAGGGCATAGTTTCTCAACCTGTGGTATGCGTACCCTTGGGGGTACGCAAAACACAGGCAGGGGGTATGCGGCGAAAAACCCAGTGAAGGGAGGCAGGTGGCAGCGGCTGACTTCTGGAGAAGCCAGGTGGCAGCTGCCCGCTTCCCGCCCGGTCCCAGCTCCCATCTGGGAGGTGGGCTGCAGCCACCAGCTTCCGGGGGAGGCGGGCAGCAGCCACTGGCTTCCTGCCCAGTCCCACCTCCTAGCTGGAAGGCAGACAGCAGCAGTCCCAGTCCTCAGAAGCTAGGCGCCTTGGATGGCAGCTGCTGGCTTTTTGAGAAGCCGAGTGGCCACTGCCTGCATCCAGCCTGGTCCCACCTCCCAAGTGGGAGCCCGGTAGCAGCCTCCTGCGCCTTGCGAGCTCGGCTCACAGCTGGGTGGCAGCCACCCGCACCCCAGCTCTGAGCTGAGAGACAGCCTCCTGCACCCTGGCTTGAATATGGGCTGCAGCTGCCTGCCGCCTGCCCACATCCCCAGGCCCCAGCCTGCGCGGAAGCCTCCTCCGCCCCAGCTTCCGGACTGGCAGGTAGGCAGCAGCTGCCTGCAACTCGCCCAGGTGGCAGCTCCCCTCCCCAGCTCAAAGCCTGGTGCCCAGAAAGCCAGGCGAAGAACCCAGGGGCTTGCCCAGTCCTGGAGCCGGGCTCTTTCCACAGATTTACTTGTCAATTTCACTGCTCCAATTTCACAGCCCCAGATTTTACCAGTATCACTCAGTGTGATTTGCCCCAGGCCCGCACTCCCCTAGGGACAGCCATGGGGAGCGCTGCTATCCACTCTGGTGGGCCGCTAGTGCCTGCTCATACCTCACAAGTTCCCACCTGTGTGAGGAGAACACCACATGACCCTGCCGTCAGGCCATAGTGATTGGCTGGCGTTGACCTTTGCTCCTATATGGAGGAAGGTGAGGAGAAAGGAGGGGAGAAACAGCAGCGCGTTTTGTGATCTGCCACAGCCACACAGCACTCCTGCTTTACAAGAAATACAGCGTCCAGCAGTAAAGGGGGAAAAGATTGTATTTCTCAGAGTGGAAAATTGAGTGTTGGGGTACTTATTAAAACTTTCAGAAGTTAGCAGGTACTTGCTACTTAAAAGGTTGAGAAACACTGCTATAGGGTCTCCTTCTGGCCAAGTGTGGAGCTGTAGGTGCTCCTTGACTCACTTCCCCCTAATGTCATCAATAAGGTAACTAAAGCTTTACATAGCCTTCTGAAGGGTCTAGTTCATTAACCAAAGACCCAATAAAAATACCAGCAAGCCCTCACCCCAGTATTTTATCTGAGAGTCAGAGTCAGTCACACTTTATTAATTCCTACCTGGGTCCAACACTCTTCTCCAACAGGGTTCTCTCAGTTCAGATCCCTTCTGCAGAGTCAGGCCTCTTGATACTACCTGGGAAGAATGTTTCCCCAGAGCCAAGACAGAATGTGCAGAGATCTGTCAGCTGTGGCCCTTCTCTAGGGCAGCACAGAGTTCCTACTGTTTGGGTACTGGGACATGGGTGGGCACAAGCCCACCCGTGAGCACGCATTTCCTAACAGGCTGGACCTTCCGCCACCATTTTGGAGTTTCCTGTCCCTCTGAACACACCTTCCAGGTCCCCTCACTCCAGTGAACTCTCCTGCGCTCAAGAGCTTCCTGTCTCTAGGATCCACCTCAGTTGACCCCTGATAACCATTTATCAGGCTCACTAGCTAATTAGCTACCAGCTAGCCACCTAGAGATTTAATTCCTTCCAGGTGGGTCTGACTTGGCTTTTCCCTTACAGGAGCCTGTCACAGGTAGGTAGGTCCCTGAGGCTATGTCTACACTGATGGCGGCAAAGTCACCGCCGTCAGATCGACTTATCTGGATCGACAGAGCGGTCAGTGAAGACCTGCTCCGTGGATCCAGAAGTCGACGTTATTAATCCACCCCCACAAGTGACGTAGCGCTGTGTCGACGGGAACATGGTTCCCATCAGCGCAATGCAGTGAAGATGCAGCGCAATGCAGAAGAGAAGCACAGCAGTTGACAGGAGTTATGCAAGTTCTTTGCGTACTTTGTGTAACTCCTGTCAAGTGCCGCCGAATCGCGGAGGTAAGTGTAGACCAAGCCTGAGTTTCCTAAAAGGGCCTCTGTTGAGTTTCAGTTATGTGGACTAAGTGACCACAAAACTCCATATAAGCAATATTTAGGGAATGCAGCTCCTGTCCCAGGCAGGGACTGAAATTGCTGCCAGTGAGGGGCTGCAAAGCTGCCATGCACTCTACAGGTTTTGTGTGCTTCTGTACGGCACATGTTTAATTTGGCTTTTTATAGGGATGGTAGGTCAGGGGATGATGGGAGTGGATGATTTGCACCCAAATGGAGTTCAGAAGAAAAACGGTGATGTTGAAGTTGATAACATTGAATTACTCCTGTATTTTTATATAGATGTTTGTACATCAACATGTAACTACTTTTGTGTTTTTGTTGGTGTGTATGTAATGGAACTTGAAATTTCATTTTTAACCTCACAAAGACCAGGGAATTCAGAATGAAAATTCTTATGGTATCTCCCTTGCATGTGAGCATTATGATATATTATAAGAATGAAATGAAAGATCTTAACAATGGAGCATGTGACAAACTGTTTGGAAAATCTGAATTTTATAAATGTGGGTTAACTATGTGGAAGAAATTGGACACGCCTTGGGTTATTATAACATTTATTTTAGCTCAAATTTGTTTGATGTCAATAAAGAAAGCTTTAATTTGACTGACAATTATTAGTTTCAGCAGAATGAATCTTTAAAAAAACCCTTTCCACATTTGATATCTGTACGTGATTACCAAGATGTCTGTTCCAGAAATAATCAGTTTGGCCAACATTTTCAAAAGTGATTCAGTGATTTTGGATGTCTGGAGTTTTGAGTGCCCAACTTTAGACGCTTCAATTTGGCCTGATTTTCAGAGGAGGGTATAGAAAACTTTCTGAAAATTGAACCCCTTTATGGTGTCTCAAGCTGGACACTGACAAATTGAGGCACTCAGAATCACTAGTTGCTTTTGACAATCTTGCCCTTAGGTCCCAATGTGCCAATCCTTCAAAAAGCATTGTTTGGGTAGAAGCCCACTTTCAGGGGTGTCCCCCACACAGAGCTCCTTGCAGGATTGAGATAAAGTTTGGAAATGTTGGCCATAGTACTTTTTAATATATTTTAAGAAACCAATACATATATTCAAATAATTTTTTCAATTTCCTAACACTATGGAACTATGATAAGCAATTTGGGATTTGAGAAAGCACTGCAGTCTAGAACCATCACACCTGGTTGTTCAGAGGTTTTCCAGTTGGAGACAGCCACTGGTTCATGGAGAGCTGGCTGGCCACCTGGAGTTGGTACCCTTTTTCGTAACTGCTAAGTCATATTAAAAACAGCTAACATACATGAATGAATACTCTCTGAATAATAAAGATATGGGCCATACTATGGAAAAGAGAACATCTTAGCTACATAACACTCAGGGCTTTTTGCAAAGAGAAGCAGGGCATTCTTTCTATACTTTTCCACAAAGTTGGTTACAGGAGCTAAATAGTTAATGGATTTTGTTATATTTTAAATTATCTTTTCACTCTCTTTTTAAACAACATCAGTAGAAAATCAAAGTTCTTCAAATATTCGAGATGAAAGTAATCTAATGAATAATTTAGGGTGTTCTTAAATTCTCATTTGAAAATTATTCATTCTCTTTCTTTTCTAGGTGGCTGGTACTGGCTATTGCCATGGCACGGTTTTACATGCAGAAAGGAACATACAAAGGCTTATACAAAACCATTCAAAAGACACTTAAATTTTTCCAGACGTTTGCTGTGCTTGAGGTACATTTTTAAACGCTACACATTGCCTGATTGGAAAATATTTACCCTAAACAAAAAACGTCATTTACATGGGGTTAAGGATGAAAGACCTCTCAACATTTCCAGTCTTTCTAATTTTATTTACTTTTAAGGTGGTTTTTTTTTGGGGTGGGGTAGGGGGCTAGTTGAAGGGAATGGATACGTGTTGTAACCTTAACTCTAGGTCACTAAATTATTTGGTTAGGATTTATTTTACATTTTAAAAATATTTAAGAATTGCTTAGTGACAGATCTTGCAAGCCATACAGGGGCTCGATTCCTTATGGACTCAATTCCTTTGCAGACACCCTGCTCTCCTCCATAGGTGATTGCCTCCTTCTCATTGCCTATTCTGGACTCATTATCCCCCATATGGCTTTCTCTCTTTTGCTCCTTCCAGACTGGACCCATGTGCCCCATATGGTTTGCTACCAATCATTCATTGAACCATAACTTTCCACAAAGGGGTAATGCAAATTTTGCAACGCACTCTGGAGGCTGCGTGCACTTGGCAAAGCATTCATCAGACTGATACAGGTGTATAATACATTCATCAAGCGATATGGGTGTATAATACATACATCAAGCAATATGATGTGCCTATTTTAACAAGTATGGTTATCTGTGTTTTGGTTTTTATATGATAATGATACTGTTACACTTCTAAATAATTCTGCCTGAACCCCTCAACACTAGTCATAGATTTAATTAGCAAAAGAATTAATAAAAACCTTCTAACATGAGCAACAAAGAAAATTTTAAAATCCTTATATGTCTGAAACACCTTATGTGTCTTGCTTTAAATTTTCCAGAAGAATTCTGATCTGGATAAGTTGTTGCATGTGAAACTGAGGTTTGGTTTTGATGAAGCTGAAGAGCAAGGTGTGTGTATGTATCTGAAAATCAGCCTTATGTAAAAGTTCCTTTGGTAAGCAAATTAGTCTTGATTCAGTGGTATTACAAATCAAGGGCCTGATGCTGTGAGGAGGCAAGCACAGGAATTTAGGGTACTTGGCACCTCACAGAATTTGGCCCTAAGATCTTAATTTTTGCTGTCATTAAAGTCAATGAAGTGTAGCCTGAATAAGGAGTAAATACTAGGAGCAAGCTTAGATTTATGTTAACAGCAGCATTGTCTTTGTTTATACTGCAAACAGTAAAATGATTTTAAACCACTGACTTTTCATTTATACTTATTTTTATTTACAGATAGTCCACTGTGCAGTTGGTGAGTCTTTTGCTTTTAGTTTCTCACGTAACTAATTACAAACATGAATTATGGGACATGGATCATATATTTCTCTTTTTAAGGAATAGTTCGCACCTCTGTGCTTGTGACTGGGGTCCAAGTGAGTTCAAGAATCTTCATGGTATGGTTTATAACACAGAGTATAAAACAGGTGGGTGCATAAGCAAATTCTATTTTACTCTTTACAGGAAGGGCTGATGATTAATAAAAAGCTCATTTCAGCAGGAAGTATTATTTAACAAGTAATAGGATCTAGCAAGCACTCCATAGAGAGGGCTCTCACACACATCAGTTACAGTTCTGCAGGTAGAGAAATTACAGGATCAAGCCTATAGTTTATAGTTACTTATTCACAGGATGCTGGGACTTAAATGCCATTGGAGAGGGACAACTGAGACATCGTGGGTTGCTGCCAGGTTTGGTCTGTCTGTTAAGCAAGATCAAAGGCTAGAGCTTCTGTTCATCAACAAATGTAGCATGCTGTCAACCATTCCACTTTGAAAAAGAACTTAAATTAGCATGTGTTGAATGGACAAATGGACATAATTCTTAAACTGAATTAATCTGGATAAACACTGTTGCAACATTTTATACTGGTGTTTTCTTTGTAGTTTGTATTAAATCCTTTCTTAAATTTTAAAATTAATATATTAATATTATATGTTTACAGCATGCCACTGTAATAGACTGTCATTTAAAAAACCACAGAAAATCTTCCAGTAAACAAAAATTACCCAAATGCCCCCTGAAAGTGTTATTTATATGGTTGGTAATAGGTTTAGTGTAGATTCTATTGGTTTGTGAGTCCAAGAAAGAATGGTCAGAGGAATCTGATTCTTGTAATGAATGGACTAGGACTTACAGTTTAGTTTGTCTGAAAGTTTTATTTTCTTTGCAGGGCTTTAAATTCATATTTTTGAAAGGTAAATATTGAGTAATGGATCTCAACTTTTCGGTCTCTACTCTTACGTGCGTGACGTGGGTCAGAACTTTCTTAACTCAAAGGGTTAAGCCTTTAAACTTTCTCACCAGCAGGTGGCACATGCCTAACTACTGATGAGCTATAACAGGGAGGAACTGCCTCATTGTCAATTCCCTTTTTATCTGCTCACAGAAGAGAGCTCTCTTATACACTTTGTTTCCTTTACCTCCCCTTTTTGTAATATGAAGTATCTCTATCTTAAGGTTTGTTTTTTTTTAATTAAATGCCTCCTGTTTTGCTTTTAGAAAAAAAGAAAAAGAAAAAGAAAAAAGTTCAAGACGTGAACAATTTGTTGGTTACGTTGGACAAGTAAATTAAGGCTAGGGCATATGTCACTGATTCTCATCATTCTGCTTTTAGGTGGAACAGACTACACCTTGTTCACCCAGCTCTTTGTATCATTTGATTTCAGTACAGTAGGTCAAAGTACATCCAAAGAAGTCCCCATGTCTAAATGTCTGTCTGAGGGCATTTCTCCTTGTTATTTTTTGGCAGGCCTGAACATTCAAGGTCATGTGAGGGCATATGCAGTTAGAGACCTGTTAGTGATGATAGCCAGCCTCAGATCTCACTACTTGTCAGGAGATCTGCGAGGCAACCACATAGAATCCTCTACATTCAAAGCACTATTCAAAGCACTATTGCGTGGATTTAGCATTGTGACCTGAATCCAAGTTTAACCTGTCTGTGTTAGCCTGTGTTAGCCTCTAATTTGCTTCAGGTGGAGAGTAGCCTAATTCTTTTCTTATCCCTTAGCTATATATTTGAATATCTTTGTACTCAATTTGTTTGTTTGCTTTTGTTTGTTGTGATGTATCCTAGCCCTCTTATTTTATTTTATTTTTTTAATAAAAAATGCATCTTGTTTCCTATTTACACATAGTGGGCCTAATTTTCAGAGATGCTGAGCATCTGCACTTCTTTCAGATAGTTGTAAGTGTTCAGCATCTTTGAAAAGCATTAAAGCTTTTTCACTATGTTGCATTTTATTGAAAAACAATTTTTCCCTTTTCTGTGTTTGTAACAAAAAATGTTACTGTATTTTATTTTACAGAAATCCCTGGAGGTTTTCAGCCTTCAGGCATGGAAGTCTATTACAAAATTTTTCCCCTTTTAAAGAAAAGAATTAAATCACTTGTGTGTAATTCTTCTTCTCAGAAGGTATTATTTGTGAAAGATCCCCAACCATCTTCTTTGCACAGTTGGAGTTTCCACCCCTCCTTTTATGAAAAGGATCTGATGTTTTAAAGTAGCAGGTGGATATGCTACCTACTGATGATCCTTTCACGACTCTTCATTCAATGATCCGACCCACTCCCAGCTGTCTAACATACCTCTGAACACTCCAACCTAATTTGCTGCTTCCAGGTTCACTGTGCAGCTCACGGAGCACACTGAACAAAATGGAATTGTCCATCTGTATCAGGGAGACATTAATAAGCAGGAGTGGGGGAAGCAACAGTGGACATGGGCTAGGTGAATATAAGAAGACCAACAAGGCAAAGAATAGTGTGGTGTGAAGTTGGTCCTGTCTAATAAAAATGGAAGAGGAACATTATGTATAGTATTTTGAGAAAAAGAACACGAGAGAGACTAAACAAAAGCAAATAGACCAAAAATCAGAAGAAAGAGATCAAATTAAAAGGGCAGTTGCAGAGTAAGTAGAAGAAGGAATAAGTTCTAGTAAATAGTTCAGTGTTTTGATGTATTTACAATGGTTACAATCACATTGTACTGCTTAGTTAGCAAAATTTCAGTATGTTGGTGAGTAGCTGTAATCAAAAGTTAACATGATGGTGACTACAGCTGCTGATTTTTGATATCAAGCTTTCCTTCTCAAATTCTTAATTCTATTCCAAATGTCATAAGTGGAAGTCTATTGCTGTTTGCACAGAAAAGCAGTTTGAGGGTGAAGAAAATATTGGTTCTTTATACTTTCACAGATCCAGAATGAGGAGAGCGTTATTCTTTTTCTGGTCGTTTGGACTGTGACAGAGATTACACGATATTCCTTCTACACATTCAACCTGCTCAACCATTTGCCATACTTCATTAAATGGGCCAGGTGGAGATGTCTTGCAGTTTAGTTTCTCATAGTTCTGTGCATGCTAATTTCATGCATGCTGAGCTAACACACAGGAGATCAGACGTGTGAGGTTTGGCTTTGTGTCAGCAGAATGTGGTTGGTTGCCTTGTATATTTAGGAATATTGCCATTTGATTTAAAATGTAAAGGATATTTTAGCTCAGATGGTTGGATGTGATTTGTGTTTTGATTTCTGTGTTTGACAGGTATTTTCATTTACTAGTTATCCCTTTCTCTTATGCTTGCAGGATTACCTTTTAACTTGTAGAAGTTTAAGTTGCATTTTGAATACAATGTAAAATGTACTAAATTATCTTCCTTAAAAAATGATCCTACATCTTAAACTAGGCCATAAAGAAAAAAAAATCCTTTTGTTGCCAGAAATCTAGTTGTTTGCAGAATCTGGGCCTACGTTTGCAAGGTCTTACCCATAGACACTATGAGTGCTGACTGCAATGGGACTACTCACAATGCATAAAGCTGAGCACCAGTGTGCCCAGTCCTTTGAAATTGCTGGGTGTTTTGTGCTCTGATCACCTTGCAGGCTTCATCCCATATGCTGTATTCAATTTATGATTTAACTAGAGGTTTTGCAAAGCCTCCATTGATATTTTCACTAGTTAGCCTAAACAACAAGGTCATCTTTTTACAGAAGCAACCTTGACTTGAGATGTCAATACTTGAGTATGTTACTTAATGTCAAATAGAATTATGTTTAGGTTGAGTATTTACCATGAAGCTTAACTGGATGAATTGCATCCTCTGTAGTTATTGTATGAAAAATAAATATATATCCAGAACAGACGTAGCTTTTTATGAAGCAGATAGTCTGATTTTAAATTAATTATAGATGATTATTTGTTCAAAAGTATATTTTTGTTTGTTTGTTTATTTTGCTTTATTTTTGTTTTGTAGACAACACAGTTCTGATGCTTCTAATGCACTTCTTTGATATGGCTGATATTTATGTCCATTCTTATAATACATTGTCTTTCTGCTCATACAGTATGTGGTAGGTTTTGGCATGTTTAAGACTAAATGGCAAACTTGAAAAAAAGATCCCCTGTCTTTAATTGCATATATATTTGGGCTTTACATTTAGAAATATTTGAAAAATATAAAATGATCAGACACTCCCTGTGCTGCCAGGTTAGAGGTTGTTTTCCATTTAAAATAGCCAACTTATAATAAGGCAGTAGGAAAAAACAGTCATTCTTACAACAGAGCCTTATATGTGTGTGAAATACCCTGGAAAACAAACATACGAAAATGTGTTTTCTGTCTCTTATTTCACCAAGGACTGACATCAGGATTCAGGGGGAAATTGCTAGATCTATGGCACAGATCTATTGGCTTATATGAGTTGTGTCTTCTCTCCTCCCCTCTCCCCCTTTGAGGAGTTTGGTCTTTTTTTGTGTATATAGATATGTATCAATGCACACATGTACAAAGCATAGTAAACTTCTGTTTAATGCTTTGGGATCACTAGTTTTTAATTTTAACTTTGAAAACTTTGACTTTCCATATTAAATAGAATAAATACACCTACGTTTTATTTCAGAATACCCCAGGTTTGGTTTGTTTCTGTTCTGCATATGGCCAAGTTGCATTTGGTGTTATGTCCTCAGTTCCTTCTTATAACTCACCTAATCTGTTCTATTTGACCTATATGCCCTCTAAGTCCATCGATTCCTAAGAGGGTTTCATATTCAGTTGCTGCCATTTAAAAACTCCTCTGGCTTGGTCATGGAATGCATATTGTACATTTATTTCAGACCCTGTGAGGCAGCTCTCATTGCTTTCCCTAGCCTGAACTCCAGAGAGCAGTTCTTTATGAATGATTGCATCTGTATGACTTACCTTGCATGAGAATTTTTCAAAACATTGCTGATTTCAGTTTCTTACTTTTCCACTGTGTATGTTGCATACGGTATTCAAAGTAGTTGGCTTCTTTCAGTGCCTTTGCTTTATTATTTATTTCGAAGTTGGTCTGTTTGTTCTAAAATGGGTCCATTGAGATATCTGGTCTCACTCACAGATGCTTTTGCATCAGTAATGCCCCATTTACATAAGTGGCAGATCCAGTACATATTTCGATTCTCCATATGGCAATGGGAGGAAGAGGCTTCTTAGATATCTTAAGATTCCATTAACTTAAATAAAATTACAAGGGGGAAGGGATGCACTTGGCACAGTGCACATGGGCTTGGTGAAGATATGTATTCCTACTTACTATTGGTCCAGACCTGCTCCCAGGCCAATCAGTGGCAACAGGATCAGGCTCTATAAATCAACCAAAAGTTGATTGTTGGATGATACAACTCTGGTTTTCAAACCTTGAATCTTTATCTTTAACATTGGAAAACCATGAAAACATTTTGCTGTTACTTCAGCCTAAATGTAAGGGCTCAGAGCCAGATCCTCATTTAGTATAAGTCAACATAGCTCTATTAGCTGTGCTCATTTACACCATTCTGGCCCTTGGCTTTCTCTTGCAGGAAACTACTGTAGTTCATTGCTGTGCCACTAATAATCAGAAGAAGAAAAGTTAAGTTCATGTTGTATCTTTCAAGAAAATAATTCTTACATTTTTTTTTTCAGATACAACTTTTTTATCATCTTGTATCCTGTTGGAGTTGCTGGTGAACTTCTAACTATTTATGCTGCATTACCTTATGTGAAGAAAACAGGCATGTTTTCACTGAGACTTCCCAACAAGTATAATGTCTCTTTTGACTACTACTACTTCCTTATTATTGTCATGGCCTCATATATACCATGTAAGTATTATTTAACTTTAATAATATCAACAGCTCAATAATAAATTATAGGCAGAGCTGGCAGTGATGCCTGTAGTTATCTTTGCCTATCACTTTACATTATAGGACCCAGTTAGTTAAAATTTTGCCACACTTTAACTGTTCAGGCTGAAATTTTCCATGCTGAGTGTCTGCCTCAGGCTGAATATATTTGGAAAGTTTCATTGAAAATGGTTTAGCCATTTCCGAGAACAAGGTTAGGTTAAAATAAGGTTTTTTGCAGATGTTAAAAGAATCCTACCACCATTTTGTTGAGAAGCTCTGTCCCCTCCACTATTTGGAGCAAGGACTTGAAATTTGGACTCATATTGGTGTCAGGAATGTGCATTTTGCAATTTCCATGAAAATCCACCTAAAATTGGCCTCTGAAAATCACTGTTTGCACATGCTTAGTAAAGGTTTGTTAGAGGCTAGCAGCAAAATTCTCTAAAAATTCCATGCTGCACTCCACTCTTACAGAGCTTCATTCCAACAACATGGAGCATGCTGCACCCCCAGAGAGCTCACAGAGCATGCTTCAGACCAGGGGGAGCAGAACTTTTCCTTCAGTTGCTGTCTCCTGGGGTCCGCTATGGAATTGGATACATTAACTGATATCAGAGAGACTGTTTGTCCTGTATTCTCAGTGCTCCCTACGCTGGCACCAAGACAGATGAGAGAAGCTGTCTGATTCAAATGCAGAGAGATGAGGAGCAGCATGGGCACAAGGCCAGACAGGGGAGGGATAGAGATATGCTAGAGTCTGCAGGCGGAGGGGGGATAGGAACAGGTGAGACAGGGACAGGCTGGGGTTGGGGGGAGTTGAACAGTGAAGAAACAAAGGCAGGCTGAGTGTGGAGGCTTGGATAAGAGCAGAATAGGATAGATGCAGGGACGATAGAAACAGAAGGGGACAGGTTGGGAAGGTTATGCAAGGGGATGAGGCAGAAGGAGGGATGTTGAGGAAGATGGGGCAGAAGGATCTGGAACCACTAGAACACACTGCCTTCCAGAATTTGGACTAGACCCTAAGCTTCCTGAGCTTCAGCATTTCTCTACTGTTCTGCAGATATATGTGAAACCCAATGGAAAACTGTGAATTTTAGACCAGTAAGCCCTACAACTGCACCTGACAAATTGATTGAAATGATAATTAGTAACAAAACACCTGGAAAATCATGATTGATCGGCTCTAGCCAGCATGGTTTCTGCAAAATAAAATCATGTCTCACTAATCTCTTAGAATTCTTGGAATGTGTCAGTAAACTAGTGGGTAAAGGACCAGTGGTTGATATAACTTATTTAGACTTTCAAAAGGCCTTTGACAAGGTTCCACACAAGAGGATACTAAGGAAGCTATGTAGTTGCAGGGTAAGAGACAAACTCATATGAAGAGAAATTTAAAAGATTTAGATTGTTTACCTTAGAAAGGAGACAGATAAGAGGGGACATGATAAAAATATCTAAAATAACAAATGGTATAGAGAAGGGAGATAGGAAGAAGAGAAGCTCCCATTCTCATAACAGAAGAGCAAGGGAACATTCAGTGAAATCAAAAGGTGGGAAATTCAAAATTGATAATACTCTTTCACACAATATGTAAGTAAACTGTGGAACTCATTGCCCCAAGAAGTTGTTGAAGCCAAGAACTTCACAAGATTCAAACGGGGATTACATATTTATATGGATAAAGAGAATATCCAGAATTGTAATTAATTATAACAAAAATTCTGAATGGGATAATAAACCTCATGTTGCTAGGGTTAAGTCAATATTTAATACTGAAGGTCAGGATGAGATTTAATGTGAGGGACAGTTTATCCCACATCTATGTAGTGCATGATTGTTACACCTATCTTTAAAGCATCTGGTACTGGCCACTGGGCGAGATAGACCTTGGGTCTGATTCACGATGGTAATTGCTATGTTCCTATGTGTCTCATCCCTTTCTAGTGCCTGGCCCACAGGGATAGCAGCCTGCAATTGCTGTTTGTTGCGGCTTTAGCTCAAGTGGCTGAGGTCTGTGCTTAAGATCTGAACCCTGCTGATGACCCATGCAAGGGCCAATATGGTTCCACATGATGGAATTTCTGTTTTTTCAGTTTACTTTGTTTAAAGTTAGGAAATAACACACACAGAAACTACATCGAGGTATAATTAATCCTGGCTCAATATGGGGGCTGGACTAAATGACATTTTGAGGTCCTTCAGCCCTACATTTCTATGGTTAAAATAACATTAAGATTGCAAAGTGAAGCACCCTGGTGCATATGTCTTATGATAAATACACAGTAAAACTTTCAAAAGTCCCGGAGTGACTTAGACTCCTAAGTCTCATTGAAAGTCACAGTGGGACTTAGACTCCTAAGTATCTTCATCCCTTTTGGAAATGGGACTTAGAGTACTAAATCATTTAGATGATTTTGAAAATGGTGCCCACAGTCTTTAATTACATGTGATTTTTTTCCCACAGAACCCCTGTTTTATTCAGTGCACAGAATGGCCTGTGCTCTGGGAATGAATCAGGGGTATGTAGCGAAGGAGACTATTTGTCTCTATGACCCTGCCTCATTTGTTGCAGAAGTTGGAAGGTGTGTAGTGAAGGAGGCAGGGGATTGCAGGAAGAGAAAGGATGGTCTTGTGCTTAAAGCAGTTGAATGCTGCCCTAGATAATTGGATTCTATCCCTGCCTATTCCAGAGTTCTTATGTGATGCTGGGCAAGTCAGTTAACTAAAACTAATTGTGTGTTCCTTATTTTCTGGATGCCTTTCCTGAGTCACCTATGGCCTGATATGGTGTTGAGCACATAAAGCTGTAACTGAAGTCATGAGAACTGTGCATCTGTATAAGATTCCAACACTGTCCCTCTGTCCGTGTGTCACTTTGAAGCCTAGAATGTCAGTGGAATGATGGCTATAAGCTACAAGCATGGCTACAAGCATGGCTGTTATTTCTTTTTGTTCATAATATCACCAGGTTCAGTCATCACTGGGATTCATTGTACCATCCAGTTTTTTGTTCTCAGCCATTTTCAGCATTTACAGATTACACCCATATGATAGCATGGCTTTTCAGCTACTAGCTGAACTTGTAAAGTTCTCTAAAAAGGGTATTTCAGGCCCTAGGCGCCTCAAATTGGGCACTCATAAGTGGACTCCTTTGGTCTTAACCTGTCTGTGTTGAGTCTCTTTGTTCCCATCTCTGAAGTGGGGATAATAATACCACCTTGTCTGACATGGGTGTTGTACAGATAAATTCATTAATACTTGTGAAGTTATTAGATACTACATCAGTGAGCAAACAGAAAGCCTTATGGGAGGCGGGGGTGCAGTGGGGAGGGCACTACAATAATTTCTGGAGGACCAGAGGGAGATAAGTTTGCATCCTCCTCCCAGCCCTGACCCATACATACCTCCCTTGACACAGATCCTGGACCATATGGAAGAGTCCACCAGGCCATAGAGGTTGCTGAGAAGTCATTGACCCTAATTCCACAGACAGGGCTGGGGGGAGATCCATGCACAGATGGTCCCCTCCATATGTGGATTTAAGTGATGTAAACTGGCCCATCAGTATTTAGTAATAGTTTGCCATAGTAAGCAACCTAATGTTACTTGTTCCATCTCCATAATCTTTCCTCTGTTTAATAGCATACAGTTAGAAACGTGTTTTTCCTTTTTTCCTCTAATTCGTTTATTTATTCTTTCATCAAGTGTTTCCACAACTCTACTTTCATATGCTGCGTCAGAGAAGAAAGGTGCTTCATGGAGAAGTGATTGTAGAAAAGGACGATTAACCCAACCTTTATAACCACGGTGCTTTTTACAGAATAATAAGAAATGGAAACAAAACACTTCATGTGATCCTTATGAGTCCAAGTTTTAAATTCTGGAACAAGAATAAATGGCTGTGCATGAAATAACATGGATTGTATCATTTTGTAAATGTAATATGTCTTCAGACTTTGCTTTTCATCTTTGGTTTCACATTTGAATCTTTTATTTCATTGATTGGTTGTTTCTTCAGAAAAACTCTTTTTCTTCCCAATTTGTTTATATAAATTGACAAATAGAGTCAGCAGATTGAATAGCTTGCCAAATTGCTTTCTGTTACAAAACTTCTAGTGGTCATTAAAAAAAAACAGAGTTAATGAGCAATACTGGAAGTGAGTATTCTGAAAAATAGATCATTCTTAAATTAGGTAATGGATTTTTTCATAGGATAGGTGGCTTAAATTGTATCCTTTCTTATTATTTTGAAAACATTGAAGACCTAATTTTTGTCAGTATTCAGAACTGAGAGTTAGTATCTCTTGAACCTTATGAAAACATACCATTAAAAGCAGTCAGCCTAAACTAAAGCTAGGGTTATAATTATTTAGGGTCTGACTCTGCAACCCTTACTTACTTTAAGTAGTACCTTCCTTCACAATTATCATATTGAAACTCCTGGAATACAATTCAGCGTGAGTAAGGGTAGTAGAATTGGATCCTTCATTAGGCCTGATCCTGAAGTGAGACTCTGCATAGGTGAAGTGGTCCATGCTAGCAGATTCAGGTGCAGGATCAAGGTCTGGTAGTGCTACAACCTTTTACTTGCAGGCTCATATCCTAGAATCATAGAATAAGCTTTTAAAAGAGTTGAACTCTTGATTCTCTATGCAGATCTAGAGTAGTGTATTTCAATTTTCTACTACTTGACATCCAGCTATTGCTGATGATGTGTCCAAGGTTTATTTTGTCCTAGGTGAATTGATTACCACTTCGTTCTGCATTCAAGATTTAGAAAACATGAGGGGTGGTGAGTAAATATGGAAGTACGTGTGGAAATTGCAGCTATGGCAAAGTATTTTATTTCTTACAATTAATCAAATGGGATAAAAATGGAAGATTTAAAAATACTTTAAAATGTCTTGACATGTAGATTGTATTTTGAATCAGCCCATTATGCACTTGTAATTGTTCCTTCAGTTAATTGTTTCATCCTCTTTATACTGTAATCAAGGAATAGTTTTGGATCTGGTTCTATTTAACATCTTTAATTATCTGGAAGAGGGTGTTAACATGCTAATGAAAATCACAGATGATACTAAACTGAAGATGTTAGGAACACCAGCATGAACAGATGAGTTATATAATGGGGCTTACAGAAGTTAGAAATATGGGCAGGAATTTAAAGCAATAAAATTGGAGTAGACCTGGGATGAGAGTGGACCACAGATTAAACGTTCATTTGCAATGTGATGTGGCAGTGAAAAAGACTAGTGCAATGTTGGGTTGCATATGCTGAAGTATCATATCTTGGAGCAGGCAGATGTGATTGTTCCT
The DNA here is from genome assembly GCF_026122565.2 of Emydura macquarii macquarii. Taxonomy (NCBI): domain Eukaryota; kingdom Metazoa; phylum Chordata; order Testudines; family Chelidae; genus Emydura; species Emydura macquarii. The sequence continues at coordinate 37,636,761 of NW_027132559.1, read as the reverse complement.
TTTTAGGGAATCTGCTAAGGCCATATCTGGAATACCATGTTAAGTTCTGGGTACATCAGAAGCAGAAAATTGTAGGTAAACCAGAAAGTTCAGAGAATAGCAACAAAAATAATTAATGGACATGAGTAAAAGGTAGGAAAGATTGACTTAAAAGTATTAAATATGGACAGCTTGGTTACGGCAAAATATTTGAGGAGGAAAAGGAATTAGCATGATACAAGGAGGTGTAAGTATGAGTCATTAAATGGAATAAAGAAATGGAAACTGTAAAATGAATATTAAGAAAAAGATCCTCACAATGAGAATCTATTAAGATGCCAAATGATATTCCAAGGCTCATGGTGGCAGCTCCTTTTCTTGGGATGTTTAAAGTCCAACTTGATAGAATACTAGGAAACGTATTGTAGGGAATAATCTTGCTTTGAGAGTGGATGGGGCTAGATACCCTACAAGGTGGTTTTCATTTCTAACATCTGATTATATAATGTAATTTTTAAAAAGAGTGGAAACATGTTTCCTGATGTGACTAACAAGTCTTTATATCCCTAGCTTAAGTCTTCAATTTTATACCTTAGACTTTCCAAATTTGCACATCGCGACATCACATGTAAACTAGCTTCCTTTTCAATTATTGGTGGATAGGGGGCTTGAGATGGCATAATGGTATTTCTGACAATTTGAAAATGAAATATTCTTGATTTGTTTTAAAACAGCGTATTGATCCAAGGTGCTATGTTAACTTATTAAAATATATTTTTATGCAGCTGAAATGATTTAATGTATTAAAATATCACATTTATAGTCTTGAGTCACACAATACCTATACATGTTACACATGTTTAGACTAAAAGTTTTATTTGTTAAGTGTCTCTTGCATAAAAATTGCTTCAAATACTGTTCTGATAAACTTCACTCAACTTGCACTCTGTTCCATATGAAATATCCTGGCAGCTTCTGAGTACATATTTTTCAGTGAGCAGGCAGAAGGCTCTCATGGAATTTGAATGAATTAATAAGATCAGGTTGTGTTCAGTATTACAATTTAATATCTTTTTACTGAGGTTTCAGCTCACTTAAGACTCTGATTGTTGATCTATTTCAACCCGTGGCCGGCGGGGGCTTTCAAAATGGACCGCGCTTCCCTCCCACTGCCTGCAAAAGGGAGCCGCTGCTGCCTGAGGACCCAGGTGGAGCACGTTGCCTCGGGGCTGAAAGACTGGTGCACGCTCCTTGCTGCAGCCAAGGGGACAGGAGATCAGCGCTCCCCTCCCTTTGACTGTAGCAGGGAACATGGCGAAGCGCTCTGCCTGGGTCCCTAGGCGCTGGGGTCTGTGCTGGAGCCAGAGGGAAGGAAGCACTGATCTCCATTCCCCTGGCTGCAGAAGGGAACTGCTGCCTAGAGACCGAGGTGGGGCTCATAGTTTCCCTGCTGCAGCTTGATGGATAGGAGATCAGCGCTCCTGGCTCCAGCAGACAGCAAAGTACTCTGCCTGGGTCCCTGCTGGAGCCAGAGGGAGGAGAGTACTGGTCTCCTGTCCCCCTGGCTGCAGAAGGGAGCCACTGCCAAGGGACCCAGGTAGAGTGCAGGGTTCCCTGCTGCAGCCAGGGGCATGGGAGATCCTCCGCACTGAATTCCTTCCTGCTGGCTGCAGTTGGGGAATGGGGGAGGGGGAACAGCTGGCAGAGACTGAAGGGTCTGTGGCCTTCAAGCCCTTCAACGTTCATATTCAACTTGAAGGCCACAAATATGATTTTTATAACAAACTCATTTGAGCAAGAATTCCAGGATCGGGCCAATGAAATATGCAATGCATTTCAAATAGATCAAGTCTTGCTCTACACAGGGTCTTAGAACATGGCTGTATTGGCTAGACTGCTGCCTACCCCCTCCATGGAGAACTGTGGAGACCAGCTTGGGAGATCTCCATGCCCAAAGGGAAAGCAGGGTCCCTTTGCATGACTTCTGTGCTCCATTGTACTCTGTCTAAAGTTTCATGAGCATACATTTTTCTCAGGAGCCGGTTCTATAAGAGCAATAATATGCCAACACTTCTATATCATGCTACTCTGGATAGCACAGTTCAATATTAATAGCCTTAGAGAATTTGTGCAACATGTTTCTGCTAATTCCCATTAAATAACATTAATTGTACATGACCAGTTACTAGTTATCTTCATGTTAGTGAATAAACTGCAGTGCACATTTCACAGTGGAACATGTAGAAGGCTTTTCTGTGACCAAAGGGAACATACTTCTTTCTGTCTAGGACATAAATATGTAAATGTTAAGTCTAGATGATGCAACTGCTCTGCCTGTGATACTTGCATTCTTGACCTAAGTGAAGAGTGACAGTTTTGGATTTTATTGTGAACTGATCAGAATAAATCTACAACCTAAAGTGGCATGTGCATAAGCTAGTTTTGGTGAACTGAGCTCTAGCTCAACTTCTGTTAGGAAAAGGAGGAGGAGGCATTAATGTTAAGAACTGATAAATGCAGATTTTTAACTAGAAATACTTAGCGTAAGTGTGCAGGACCGAACAAGAGGGTTTTGTAAAAGTGAGAATTTCAGATGGACAAGTTGACTGCAGTTAATCCTAGAGAATTAGTGAAAGTCTGTTTCTGAAAAACAATGCTGCAAGCCTTTTATAAATTCAAATTTGTATTTTAAAATGTGCTTACAGATACTATATTATTTATTACCAAACAGTTTACAAGTCAAGGACACACTACACGTCCATTTTTTGTATAGATACAAAACTGTGACCTCTTAAAATGTTAATCTGTTTTTATTACAATTAAAATTAAATTTAAGGAAGTAAATAATTGACATTTCTGCAAAATGGTTGTTAGTATGGTTTCTTTCTTGACTTTCTTGTTAGTGTGTGCTAAGCCACAATGCCCTGAAAGCAGCAAGTTGAAACTTGGCGAGGACATCTCTTTCAAGCAGATTTGCATGATCAGGTCTTAGTAGTGAACTGCGTGCAGGTGCAGGAGTCTAAGGGCTTGACATTACAAGGGACTGATACCTCCTGAGAGATCTTAAGGGCTTTCAGTTCCGATTAACTTCAATGGGAGTTGAAAATGTCTAGCACCTCTCAGAGGGTGATCAGCACTTTGTATTAGATTTGAAAGGCCTGATCCTGTGAACTCTGGGAGTAGTCACAAATAGTCCCACTGGCTCCTTAAAAGCTCAATCCTGGATGGTACTAATTACCTCTTGTAAGGTGCTGAGGGCCCTCTATTACAGATGGCAATGGGTGTAATCCCAAAAGGTGCTCAGCACATGCAATTCCAAATGGCACCCAGAAAGGCAGTGGCAATTATGGGTACTCACCACCTGTCAGGATTCAACCCTAGACTGGTAGTTTTGGGGAATGCATAAAATAAATTATAGTCTGCGTGTCATCAACCAAAATATGATGTGGTCTGGCTTATTGACAGTCTTCCTGCTTCTTAATTCATTTTCGTTCATATTTTGTCTTTCCAGTTGCTTGCTTTATACAAATGTAAGCACAAGCCAACTTATCTAATCATTTCATGTAAAAAATGTATTTAAAGATCCTTCATAATGTAAATGTAAGGGAGCTGCTCATTTATATATTTGTTAAATTTTACCTTTAGCTGCATTTTCCTCAAATGGTGTATCATATTAATAATTTATACAGATAGACTAATGCAGAGAACCATCCGAAATATAGACCTTTCAATAAAATAGTTCATAACGTTTATATGCAAAGATTTGTGGAGCTAAAGCTGCAAAGCTAAAGTGCTAATATTGAGCTATTAAACTATATAAGTAATTAAAAGCCCTGTGTTAGTAATTTGGATATTTATTTTTTATTTTGCAGCATATAGATGGCCTAGCAAGAGGTCAGTTCATGCAACCATACATTTCAGAGGGTTACAGGAGGTCGGTACGCAGATACAAATATTGTGTTTCCATAACCAGGATTACTGCACAAGTTCATCTTGGGAGCCTAACTAAAATATAGTACAGCACAGGATTTGGCTGCACACACTCTTCACATTTCACTCCCCGAAATATATTTTGCTTAAAGTAGATGTTGGTCCTAAGTGGTTTAGGTATAAAGGAAAAAATCCAGCCATTCAATATTGGTATATTTTCTCTTGAGGAGTAGGTAAAACTTCTCAGAACTAAAGAAATTATACAATATCTTCTTCCATCTCCTGCATGTAGGCAAAATATTATGACAATGAGCCTGAAATAGGGCGTGTTAACATGAGGTGTTAAGTACTGTTTGTGAGGAGCTGAGCATCCTCAGTTTCCACTGACTTCAAATGAGAATTGAAGGTATTCAGCACCCTGAAGGAATGGACTCTTATCTCTTCTCTGCCTCCCCAACATCTGCCTTTCCAGCCATCCATATTTAATGGAACCAACATGACATTGTCATAAAAATCCTGTTCTCTTTATATTTAATTTAAATTTTTTACAGCTGCAAATTTAATTAGTGGAAGTTTTAAGGGTACTGAGACTAGATATGTATAAGTTGATTTCGTAGCTGAACAGATACCACTAACCCTGAAGCTCTGAGGCTGGAACAACATGTAAGTAAAGATTTCACACTGACTTCGCTTGAATCAGACCATAATTTGTTTTGATTCCCACGTCTAGCAGTTGTAAATCAAGAGTCTTGTTTTGATATACAATTTTGATACCCAGATAATCAAGCATATAATGGGATTAATTCAGCAAGATGATTAGGTGACCGTTCTCCTTACTGAAAGATGCAGAACAGGATTATTTTACTTGGCAAGAGGGCAGGAACAATCCAATTCTTACCAGAGTTAATGGAAAACCATCCACTGATTTTAGTGTCAGTAAGATGGGACATAAATATTCAAGCATCCTGTTTTGTGTGTTCATTACACACTGGACCAAAAAAAGGTATAATCTTCATTATAATACCACTCTCACCTGATGTGAATCCTAATCTGTGGGGTCATAGAAACTCACTTCACATCTCTGCAGATGAATCAAACCTCACAGGCAGGGTAGATCAAACCTCAGAGCTGCTTTGACATTCCCAATTTGGAATGCTGCTGTCAGTGAACAAATCTGATTTTCACATGTAGGCTCTTGGTGAACTAGGCTCATGCAATTTTAAGGGAATGGCATTTTGCCTTCCTTTAAAAGGCTATTACAGATTCAATAGAACAAACTGTAGATGACAGGCAAAACTGGATTCAGATGGGCATACTATTTAACACTCCAAGCCCATTCTATATTCTAAAGAGAATCTCTGATGTGTAATTAAATGTATGTGCCTCTTTGTTTATTACACTCAATGGCATTATACAGTAGAATAGCTCTTTGAATGGTGGAGGAAAGAAAGAAACACACTGAGCATTTAAGGCTGCAAAATACAAATTATATCATAAGGTATTTCTGGGAAACCCATTAAAATTGCTATCAAAAGACAAGCTCATTCACAAAAAAAGGAGCCATGATAGTGTGGCTCAGAACACACACTATTCATCTGCAAAGAGAAACTTTCAGCCAGCTGAAAACAAATACTGTAACATCACTTGGCCTCTATTTGAAATTTAACCACTTTTCACATTCCAAAAAGCCCAAATATTTCTTTGCAGGTGGTTTAGCATGATAATTTCTTCTGTCAGCTTTTGCCATTATTGTATAGGACATGGAAGATAAATCACTACACTTACATAGATTTGGTGTAAGGATAGAAACAAGTAGATTGTCAGAGTAGGTTGGAACCATCATACTAGAACTTCCTGTTACTTGAGCTCTTCCAGGCTTTTGAAAGACCTTCCATTCTCTCCTGTCAATGCTTGCTTAATCAACTTTAATCCATAAAATTGAACAGACAGTAATTTTTAAATATGATATAATTCAAAAAGTTCTGACCTGACTCTCAGAACATACATGGGTTCCAATTTAATTAAAATATTTTATAAAATTGTGAATTACTATAAAACATCTATGCATGTCAGTTTTGCTCACAAAAAACAACCCCTTTCTTATCCATGTAGACAAATACTCATGTCTCTGGCCTTCCTTTGAGCAGGTCAACACGTTGGGTTTGTTTCTCAACAGCTATACTTCCCAAATAGAAGGTACTTGGGGACATGACTGAATAACAAAAATTCACCTCCCCAGTCATGCAAATGTTTATGTGATCTGCTACATTTCTACCATGATGACTATAATCCTGCAAATCCTCAACGACTTATGGCTGGTGGTGAGCAGATTTGTTATAGCCTTTTTCCTGATGGAAGTGCTGGGATGTGAGAGAATCATGGCCTATGGAGTAGCTTCCAACTGCCAGTTACAGTATTCTGTTTAGTAGGTGAAATTCTGGCCTTGTTGAAGTCAATGGGGCTATGAGTTTACACACACTGCTGCTATTGCCATTCACTGAGAGGTGATATCAGTGAAGAAGATACTCATCTAGAAGTCTTGCCTGAAGGAGCCCCTTAATGATCATCTCAGCTCAGAGTGTGTTTCACCTGTCACTGTCCAATATTCTGCTTCACACCAGGCAAACTTTCCAGGGGGTTCTGTCTCTGACAAGGTGACCCTGTTGAAATTTCCTTAAATACTTGTGGCCAGGGTCTGTTAGCCGCTATAAATGGAGCCCTTTGGAAGCCAGCACATAGAACACCCAAGGCTCTGCCTGTGTTTAAAGTAGGAGGGAATTAGGTGGTGTGGGTTTGAAAGGGTAGAAGGGATCCCTTGCAGCTGTAGGAAGCCTGATGAGGTAATTAGCTCACCACCTGGATAGTGCTAAGAAGAAAGCAAACAGGTGAACAGCCTGATCATGGGTATAGGAAGGGGGCTCCCTGTCACTGCTGGTATGTTGTGGTGCGTAAACAGCAATAAATACTCTGGGTGGATATACCCTGCTGGGCTGTGTGTGTTGTCCATTCATCGTGCTGCATATAAAATGCATTTGGAATATGAAGAGTAAGTAGGTAACATTTGCTCCAAGCAATACAAAGTTTCTCTCAAATGTTTTCATAATCTTCAAACATGGTTAAGCTAGAAGAATAAGGTAAATCAGATGTGAAAAATTTAAATGTTTTCTGATGCACTTATTAATGACAATACAATGCTAGAAAAGCAACTGGCAACACTAAAACTGGACAGTTCTTGGGTAAGAAAGGCACAAACTTACATAGGCTATCAGACTTGCCAGTGTACTAGAACTGTAAGGGAAAAAAATAGGACACAACCTTTAACTCTTTTGCAGGTGGCAAGAAAGAGTGGTTCAGATCCCAGGCCTGCCTGTGTCAGGCCTAGTAGTCAGAGCAGGTGTTGGAGTCAGGAGACAGTAACCTGAGCCAAGAATCAGAGCCAGAATCAGGAGTTGAGCCAAGGGTTGGAACTAGAGCCGAAGTCAGAAGTTGAGCCAAAGTTTGGGTCTAGAGACCAGGGCTGGGGAGCAGGAACAAGACAGGTCCACGTCAAGAAAGCAGGGCTCAGGTGTCAGGCAAAAAGGCAGGGTCTAGTGAGGCAGCCAGACAGGAATTCACCCAGTTGCACAGACCACTTTTTGTGCCTCCTTCTTGCTTAAATAGTGCAACTGGATCAATTGGCTGGGCAGGCACTCATGAGCTAGGGTTCCATTAGCCACTCAGCCCATGAGTTACTAAAAGCTGGTGGCTGGGATGTGATGGCTGCCTGTGGTCTGGTGTTCAAGACCTATAGATCCTCACAACCTATAAGCTTTGTGGAGTGATAAGTAGTGTAGACATGGAAGGGTTGCCTGTGACTGCTCTTGTGTTTTGGGTTTTATTGATTCGGTGGCTGATGGCTCAAGTTTTGATCAAAACGGAAGAGAAAATAATTATCTATCATGAGAAATGTATTTTTGGGTCATGGTGCAGAAAAAAGTAAATTTGATTTACTTGGTGTTATCTTTCTAAGCTGATACAGCTGAGAAATTTTTAGAATAAAAAACTGCATTTTCCCAGTGGTAGAAAGAAGAAAATAACCTTTTAACTCAATTTTATTTTTTTATTCATGAGGACATTATTAAAAAGTTACCTTCTAATGATTTTATTTCTTTCACTGGTTAATGTTGGGTAATTTTTTGTGTGAAGATTCTTACTCATACACAATTATTTATAGGATAATTAGTGTGTTATCTGGGGAGTATGTAATTACTGAGTGGTTGCTTTTGGCATATGTGATGCCAAAAGTTGAGTTGGTCTCATATTTTTATTCCACTTTCTTGGTCATTAGCTAGGATTCTTAGCTGCAGATGTTTGCTGATTGCAGCTTCCATGTGAGCTCAGGAGGGATATTATTCTTTAGAAATGTATTCCATATTTAAGCATGTTTCCCTTTTTCATCTTGCTGCTTTCTGATCTCCTGCAGCCTTTTAATGGAATTTTGAACAAGCAAAAAGATCACTTATTAATGGGGCTTTTTCTTTATGCTATTGATATTCTCTTACAATGCCTGAGCTAGTCAATATCATCCAAGTCTGAGGGGACTCAGTCACTTTCCTATTGTTTATTCAGTTTCCTTTCCATTATAGGGCCAGATTGTGGCCTGTCTATCTCTCAAACCTGGGAGTTAGGGGGTGCCCCCTTACTACTCTCACCAACCATCCTCATTATAAGTAGCCTCAAGAGGTGGAGCCATCCTCCACCCGACTGCTGCTGCTCTTCCTGAGCAGGTGGATGGAAGTGGGTGAAGCCTTAGCTCCATAGGCCTCCCCACTCCTAACTTACCAGTGCATACAGCTACATCAGTGTGCAGGGTGAGTGGAATTGACCCAGATTCCTAACCTCCCCTAGGACAGTAGGGGAAAAGGCCTGCTGTTGCTGTGTTACCTGTTGACCCTTACTCAGGGCTTGTGACAAAGCCGTAGTCCAGCCCTTGGTATCCAGGAGACATGAGAGATGTTATATTGAAGACGGGGTGTCATTTTATGTTTCTACTGTTTTTCAACTTTATCTGCACCACATGCTTGTAACTGCATAGTGTGTCCTATTTTTGTACATGTTACTAGTGAACATGATCTGTGTAGTTTGGGTCTGAGACTTCAGTAGCAGCTGGATAGGTCTGTATTCCTTAGATTGCTGTGTGTGCATTTTGGGGGGTATGAACACTTAAAGTAGTATGAATGCATCTGTTCAGGATTTTTGGTGTACTCTGTAAATAGTTTTGGCAGCTAATTCACTCCTCTCTTCTTTCCTTATGATGTCAGTATTTAAATCATAGTCTGCATGTTCTAAGTCTCTCTCCTACAGTGGAATCTTGTGCATGAAACAAAATCCTGTGTGAAAGGAAAAGTGGAAAAAAAAAACCTGTACAAAGACTAGTAAGCAAGCTTAAAAAAATAGAACGAATCCATTCCTGGTGAAGTCTTGCATAGGATTTGTGAGAGAAATGTCAGTCTTATGATTCTGAGAACGGACAAAAGGATCACACCCCCATGATCTCCAAAAGTGACAGTTTCGGTCAGGAAAACTACAATGAAATAGTTGGTTCATCCTGAATTGAAATATGTTGGTGTTGAATTTAGTGTTGAACTGTCTCATCTCCCTATTGTACTGCATTGCCTCATGGGAACTGTAGTACAGAGGTCACCTGTCACCACTCTCCTAGGGACTGGGATCCCTGGCCAGACTACATCTCCCATGATGTAATGCAATCTCGTGACTCTGAGTCACATGGTGCATCACGGGAGATGTAGTCCTGTGACAGAGCCAATCAGATAGGGGACAACCAGGGCATCAGATACCTGAACTACAACTCACCATGAGGCAATGTGCCACAATTAGGAGATGTTGTTTAATGTTGAACTGACTCAAAATGAAATGGTTCACAGCTTCTGGATTCAAAAATATTTCAGAACTTAATTCCATGATGATTTTGATATTTTAACTTTTTGTCCAAATTCAGAATGAAAATAAATGGTTAAATATAAAAATTTCCTGTGGGATGGAAATTCTGATTTTTGATCAACTGTGCTTAGAAGTGATACTAAAGGGGAACTGTAAGGCTGGATAGTTCACAAGTGCTATCTGCTGTCCACAGAACACTCCTGTGTTGTGTATGGAGCTGTTCTGTAATAATTTATGAATACTGTATATTATTGGGATGTTTGCAGTTGTAAGGTCTGAGGCCTTGGATTTTTTTGGCTAAGCAGTAGCAGCCTATTAGGGGAGACAGCAGCTGTAAATAAAGAAGACTGTAGTCACATCCTCACATCCTTGATATTACATCAAGACAATTTAATGTTGGGCTGTGAAGAAGGTGCTACTGTCCTAATAGTACCTACCATCTCCAGATAAAGAAGAGATCTTAAGATGTTTAAAGAAAACTTTTCTGATAGCATTCTGTCTGACAAGGAATCACTTATCAATGGTTGTGGTTGTAAAATCTACACTTATTGTTTTGCTTTTATGGTACTCACTTCTATTGTTTTATCTGAATGCTTTCTGTCTGATTCTTTAATTTGTTTCTGTCACATAACTGAAATATTTAAATCAATTAAGGTTTTTGAGTATGATTGGTTAAAGAATTATTTCACAAAATGTTAGGATTGGTCAAAGAATTATTTTTGTAATATTTTAGTAAATGATTGGTTCAGTGGTTCCCAACCCATGGTCCAAGGGCCAAAAGTGGCCCTCAGGGTCTTTCAAAGCGGCCCGCCGCTCCCCTCCCCCTGGTTGCAGAAGGGAGCTGCTGCCTAAGGACCCAGGTGGAGCGTGTTGCCGCAAGGCTACAAAACCGGTGCAGGCTCCTTGCTGCAGCCAAATGGATGTGTGATCAGCGCTCTCCTCCCCCTGGCTGAAGCAGGGAGCATGGCAAAGCGCTCCGCCTGGATTCCTAAGTGCTGAGGTCCCAGCTGGAGCCAGAGGGAGGGGTGAACTGATCTCCCATCCCCCTGACTGCAGAAGGGAGCCACTACCTAGGGACCCAGGTGGAGTGCATGGGGCTACAGGATGCATGTGGTTTTCCTACTGCAGCCAGGGGGATGGGAAATCAGCAAGGAGGCAGCCTCCTCACTGAACTCCTTCCATCTGGATGCAGTGGGAGGGGGGCCTGCTGGAAGATCAGCCAGGACCCACCATGCTTGAGGAGAGGGGCAGGACTCTCAAAATCAGTGCCTTCCAGTTTATCCTGCACTTAGCAGGCCATCGATCATGACTTAGCTGCCAGGCCATGTGCTTCAGTGTGTAGTGACAGTCAGTCATCTACACTAGTGTGTGAGTGTGACATACTGTGAGCAATTTGTAGGTGTAAAATAGTGAATGTAAATGAGCATAGGAGCATCAAAATGTTTACTTTAAATATGTAGTAATTTGTAGTCTTTAATGGTGCATAGATCAATACATTTTTTTTTGAGTTGATAGACCCTTCAGGGTTGTAAAAATATTTGGGGCCCTTGAGCCAAAAAGGTGGGGAACCACTGGGTTAAGGTATAGCTAAGCAGGACTCAAGTTTTACTATAAAACGGGGGTCCAAGATGGCGAGCAGCTAGGAAACAAGAAGAATAAGGAAAAAAAATAAAGAAGAATTCACCTCTTTCTTTCTTAAGACGCAGCCCAAGATCAGAGCTGCTAGAATCCTCTGCACGACTGTGACATGCAGCAACCAGAACAGAGACAAGAGTGACCTTGCCAGGCCAACAGGGAAAGTCCGTCTGCCTGATCAGATTTGGTGACCATAGCATTGTATGCTTAGCATGTGTATTTTGTCTGGTAATTGTTAATAAATAGAGGTTAAGGATATTATTGTGTAAGGCTCTCTCACTGGTAAAAGGCCCTGAAAACCCTCAGTAGAATATACCCAGAGCCCTACAAATTGGGTACGGGTGACCCTGAGCCCTAGAGTGTGAATTGGGTAAGGGTAGGTGCCTTTCCCATGGAGCCCTACGGATAGGAAAAGGTGTGGGTGCCTAAATTAACTGGGTTACAGCTGGAGCCCTACGGACTAGGAAAAGGGGGGGTTGCCTTAGTGTATGGGTAACACAGTATTAATATATTGATTTAGTTTAATATGGTTATAAGGAAAAACATATAGGAAGGAAAATGAATGACTCAAGGTTAGCCACTTCTCAGCAAGCCTTTGATAGTTAAGGAGTAATGTCCAAATTGTTACCTTTGAAGACTTTACCTTCTTCCCAGCTAACATACAAAACTAGTTTTGTCTAGAAGAGCCAAAGCCTAGGAAGGCAGAAGAACAAAGGACCTCTACCAGTTTAAAAAGAGTCTCTCTCTCAATCTCTCAAGAGGAGGAAATCTGTTGTTGGAGAGTTTGAGGCAACCAGAGTAAGACACAGGCCCTTGCTGGAGCATCTGAAGAAGTTAGGTCTGCCTAGGTTACCATCAGGAAATAGTGAGATTTTAGGTAAGATAGTCATGAGTGTAGAACTGCAGGTACCTGAACTCAGACTGCTGGGTAAACATGCTTGATACATTGGGTACTGTAGTCCAGGGCCTAGTCCAAAGGTGGCAGATGTACAGAATTTCACTCCAGAAGAGGTAAAGGCATGAGGTGTAATACCTGGGGGCTGCACATGGAGGGACCAGGAGGGGGATGTAACCATGACAGAAAAAACACAAGACAAGATTGTGAGGCCCTTTCTTATGCACAATATTCAATGGGACTATTGAAGTAAGTTGCTATTTAGGGAAAGTAAGGGTGTCACTATCTGGTCCAAAATTACCTGTGTAGCCCAATGTCCCTGTATTGGATTGTTTCCTCTGTAGTTTCCAAGTTTCTTGAGACAGACTCTGTCTTTCTTTATGTCTTGCACAGTGCTGGACACTCAGTTCTTAAACTCTAATAATTTCTACAGGCCAGATCTTCAGCTTATGTAAATCAATATAGCTCCATTGATTGGCACCAGAATGAGGATTTGGCACCATTTGCAGCACCAAACCCACTGGGAATTAATACCCAGTTTTACATTTCAAGTCCTGAATGTTTTTATTACTGCCAAGTCATTGCGCACAGTCCCAAAATGAGATTTTCTGGCCAAAAAAAAAAAAAAAGTAGACCAAAACAAAACTTCTTTAGTCCTCACCTCACCAGTGAGAGGTTGGTTCACCATCACAGGCATATTCAGAACTTGTCAGTCATTGCAGAGTGGACTGCTTCCCATGATTGTGAGCCTTCCAACTCCTTAGCTTGATAGTCAGTACCCAAAATCTTCTTTACTTATGCCAAAATTCTAAGGATGGGGGGCCAGCCTGCCTTGAAATGCAGCTTGGGGTTTGGGCTGAAAGTGATCTTTGACACTGGAAACTGGGCACTTATTGTTTTTCCTGTTGTGCTTGCGAGTGACCATCCCATCTATGAGTATAGAATTGTCACTGCTTTTCTTCACCTTCTAGATAAAACCTTGTTGTGTGGGATATGAAAGTTCAGTGGCAAAAGCAGGTCTTTATAAACCCAGGCAATTTGGAGTTCCAGTTCATTTGATCTGCCTACAGGATTGATTTTGCACATCTGACAAAGAGAAGCATCCCTCTAAACTAGAATTCAGATAGTTGCCAGGCTTTTGGTCAATTGAAGAAAATCCAGCATCCTTAGAAGAGACTCCATTGTGCCAGTTTCCTTTTATTATATTACATACCACATGCCATCTTCTGCCCCAACCTAATCTCTTTCTTTTTGTCAAGAATAATTTTGCTAGACATTAAAAATGGGATAGACACCTCTTCAATGCTAGGGATATCAAAGCAGTGTAGGTTCAGGGTCCCTCCAGTCCCTCTGTTTTCTATCCGTGTTCCAAATTCAGGCTGTGAAGAACATCAAACAGGAGCTTGAATGGGGAACATGTTCAACAACAAGAGGAATTGGCATGTGCCCCACATTTGTATTGGATACCTAGCTGTAATGTCTCTCAGCTTTGGAGTGTAAGAATTCTCCTCAGCCGACCCAGGCATCTACATAGCCACCTCTGGGGAGTCTCTGAAGATCCACTGAGGTGATCAATGCCTTGCTAGTGATGAGTTCATACAGGGCAACTTCCTCTGCTGGGATGAATCACTCAGCAGAAGAGAGACCCTAGGAAGATTCGTAGCTCTGCATATCTTTGAGAGTTTCATACCAGATTGTCAGTTCTACTCTTAAAGGGGGCACTTAAAGGAGTCCATATGCCCCGTGCCATGGTTCAGAGCTGTAAACTGAGGCCTAGAAGGGAGACTGGGAATGTCTAGTGGAGCTGAGGTGATTGCTGCTGCTTGAAATTCACCTTCTGATGCTTCGCCAATCCAACATCTGACAAGTGGGGAAGAGACTGGTTTGAAGGAGTCACCTATTCATTCTCAAGAAGTTTAGAGAGGTGGTAAATGCTTTATAAGAAGCCTCATATGAGGAGAGGAATAACTCTTCCATGCAGCCATGAAATCATTGTCTATCAGATGAGAAAAGAAATGATGAGCTGATTGTAAACACTGTTTGGAGGATGGACTCATGAGGTTCCGATTACTGGCAAGTGATGTAATTTAAAAGGATGATATAGAATCATAGAAAAGTAGGGCAAGACAGGACCTTAAGAGTTAATTTAGTTCAGCCCCAGTGCTGAGGCAGGACCAAATATTCCTAGATCATCCCTGACAGGTGTTTGTCTAACTTCCTTCTTTAAAACTTCCAATGATGAAGGTACCACAAGCTACTTCAGAAGCCTATTCCACAGCTTTGCTGCTCTTACAGTTTAGAAAGTTTTTTCATAATATCTAATCTAAATCTCCCTTGCTGCACATTGAGCCTATTACTTCTTGTCCTACTTTCAGTGGACATGGAGAACAATTGAACTCCATTCTCTTTTTAACAGTCCTTAACATATTTGAAAACTGTTACCAGGTCTCCCCTCAGTCTTCTTTTCTCAAGACTAAACATGCCCAGATTTTTAACCTTTCTACACAGATCAAGTTTTCTAAACCTTTTATTATTTTTGTTACTCTCCTCTGGACTTTCTCAAATTTATCCGCATCTTTCCTAAAGTGTGGTGACCAGAACTGGACCCCGTATTCCAGCTAAGGCCTCACCAGTGCAGAATAGAGGAGGTAAAATTACTTCCCATGTTTTTTATATGACAGTGCTGTTAATGCAACCCAGAATACTAGCCTTTTCCGCAACTACATCATATTGTTGACTCATTCAATTTGTGATAACCCCCATATCCTTTTCAAAAGTACTACTGCCTAGCCAGTTATCCCCCATTTTGTAGCTGGAATTGGAAAAGGTACAGAAAAAGGCAACTGAAATGATTAGTGGTATGGAAAAGCTTTCATATGAGGAGAGATTAATCAGACTGGAACTTTTCAGCCCGGAAAAGAAATGACTAAGGGAAGGATGTGAAAAGTCTATAAAGTCATGACTGATGTGGAGAAAGTAAATAAGGTATTTATTTACTCCTTCTCATAACACAAAAACTAGGGATCACCAAATGAAATTAATAGGCAGCAAGTTTAAAATGAACAAGAAGTATTTCTTCACACAACACATGGTCAACCTGTGGAACTTCCCAACATCATCTGGCGAGAAGGCCAATACTACAACAAGGTTAAAAAAGAACTAGGTAAGTCTATGAAGGATAGGTCCATCAATGGCTATTAGCCAGAATAAGCAGGGATTGCTGTTTGCCAGAGGCTGGGAAAGGCTGATGGGATGGATCACTTGGTGATTACCTGTTCTATTCATTCCCTCTAAAATACCTGGCATTGGCCACTGTTGGAAGACAAGTTACTGGGCTAGATGGACCATTGGTCTGACCCAGTATGGCCATTCTTATGTTTTGAGTTCTAATCCTCTGGCTGGCACCTGTCCAAGGGCAAGAGCCTATGGAAAGAAACATCCTTGAGCAGCAAGATTTTCCTACAGAATCCTTTGATTTTGTGGAAATGGTATTTTCTGTCAAAAAATAGTTTCTGTGGAAAATTCCTGTGCACCTCTACTTCTATCAAGATTGTTTGTTTGGAATTCTAATCCTGTCCTCCAAAATGCTTGCAACCCCTTTCAGCTTGGAATCATCTGCAAATTTAAAATGTATGTTCTAGTTTATTATCTAAGTCATTGACAGATGGATTAATGAATGAATTTATTAATTATTCATTAATGAATAGTATTGGACCCCAGGCCCAACTAGATACATCCTCCCAGTCTGACAGCAAAACATTAGGTATTCTTTGAGTATGGTCTTAAAACCAGTTGAGAACCCAAAGTCCAGACAACATTTTCCTTGTTTGCTTATGAGAATGTCATGTGGGATTTTTGTCAAAAGCATTACTAAAAATCAAGGTATGATGTACACAGCTTCCCCCTCATCCATTAGCAAGCAGCCTTATCAAAAAAGGATTTAGATGGGGTTGGGCTGGCTTGTTTTTGACAAATCTATTGGCTATTTCTGATAACCCTATTATTTTCTAGGTGCTTACCAACTGATTGTTTTATAATTTATTCCAGTATCATTACAGGTATCAAAGTTGCATTGAGTGGTCCATAATTCCCCTGGTCCTCTTTGTTCCCCTTTTAAAAGATAGGTTCTATGTTTGCCCTTCTCCATTTGTCTAGGATCTCACAAGTCCTCAATGACTTTTCAAAAATCATCGCTAATAGTTCCAAGATTGCTTCAGCTAGTTCCTTAAGTACCATAGGGTAACTTCAGCAGGCCCTTCCAACTTGAATACATCTAATTTATCTAAATATTCTTTCCCTATTCTGGCTTGCATTCCTTTCCCCATTGTTGTTAATCTTGTGTTAAGTACCTGGCCACAATTTATCTTTTAAGTGAAGATTGAAGCAAAATAGACATTAAACACTTTAGCCTTCTTGTTGTCATCTGTTATTAGCTCTCCTTCCTTGTTACGTAGTGGACTTACATTAAAAGCATGAGAAAGATGAAGGAAATGTATTTATAGAACCTCTTCATATTGCCTTTTATGTCTTTTTTTTTTTTTTTTTTTTTTTTTAAGGCATAACTCATTTTGTCCCTTAGCCTTCTTGATTTTGTCCCTATACATTCATGCTTTCTTTTTACCTCATCCTTAGAAAATTGTCCACGTTTCCACTTTTTGTAAGAGTCCTTTTTGATTTTTCAGGTCATTAACGAGCTCCTGGTGGAGTCTTATTGGACTCTTGCTATTCTTTCCTTTGCATCAGGATAGTTTGCTCTTGTGCCTTTAATATTGTCTTTGAGAAACTGCCAGCTCTCCTGAACTCCTTCATCTCTTAGATTTTCTTCCCATGGGACCTTGCCTACCAGCAATCTGAGTTTTTGAAGTCTGGATTTTTGAGGTCCATTGTCCTTATTCTGCTGTGCTCATTCCTTCTTTCCCTTAGAATCATGAAATCTATCATGATCACCTTAAAACAAATTGCCTTCAACCTTCAGATTTGCAATGATTTCCTACCTTGTAGTCAGAGACAAGTCTAAAATGGCTGTCTTCATGTTTACTTCCTCCACCTTCTGAAACAAGAAGTTGTTCCTAATACATTCCAAGAACTTATTGGACATTTTGTGTTTTGTCATTACTTTTCCAACAAATATCTGGGTAGTTAAAGTCCCTCATTGCTACCAGGTCTTATGTTTTAGATATTTGTTCTAAAAATAGCTCATCCACCTTCTCTTCCTCTCCCTGATTTGGTGGATTACTATTGTAGAACCTCTGCCATGATGGTGCCCCTGGTTTCCCCCTGCCACACTTTTTTATCTTCACACAGAGACTTTCCACTGGTCAGCCTCTCACCTCCTTCTGAACCCCAGAACAAGATGTACATTCTTGATTGTATAATGGAATACGTTCTCCCTTTTTTTAATGCCTGTCCTGAGCGAGCTATATCTCTCTATCAATATCCAGTCATAAGACTTAACTGGCCTCACCGAGGCTTGGTAGGGTAAGTTATAATTTAGCTTATGTACTAATACTTCCAAGTCTTCCTTTTTGTTTCCCATACTTCTTGCATTTGTATATAGACATCTGAGAAATTGAACAAATTACCCCTCTGTTTTCCCTCTTGTTGCTGCTCTGATCTTGTTGTAATTTTCCATTCTGCCTCCCCCTACCCCCTCCTCCCAACGTCTAATTCTCTCTTAAGGTCACTTTTTTTTAAGTGCATGCAGGCCTTTGTCATCTGCTTCCTTTCTACCTAATTTAAAGCCCTCCTTGCTAGGTTGGCAAGTCAGTATCCAGTGATGTCTCTTTCCCTTTTTGTTCAAGTGGATCCAGTCTCTTTCTAGCAGTCCTTCCTGGAACAACACCCCATGATTAAGGAAGTCAAAGACCTCCCCCCAGCACCATCTGTGCAGCCATGCATTCATCTTCAGAATGTGTCTATCCTTGCCTGGACCTTACTGTCAACCAGGAGGATGGATGAAAGCACCACCTATGCCCCTGCATCCTGCACCCTGGCTCCAGTGCCCTGCAGTCACTGCTGATTGCTCAGGGACATACCTGGCACTACCATTAGCACCCATCTGGTTGAGCAGCATGGGGAAGTACCCAAAGGGATGGGAGACCCTTGGCAATGTTTCCATAAGCTCTCAGATGAGGGTTCCAGGCAGGCAGTACAGCTCCCAGACATCATGTCAGGATGATAGATGGATGCCTTTCTCCAACTGAGAAGGGAATCCCTTACCACCACACCCTATGTCACCTCCTCTTGGGTATAGTGGCCATGAGTCTCCCAGCCTATTACAACAACAAATTATTTCCTAAATATAAATGTTTATTACTTATCTTTGAAAGAATCCAAGAAGGTGGAATCTTATGGCTCCTAAATTTTCTGACACTTTTAAAGTGATGATACTACATCCACTTTGGGCCAGTTCATCATCTCTGTATGTAAAGCAGTTGAGGCGCTGGCCCTGTATGAGTATATAAAATATACGCCATGTGAATGTCTTTCCATAATAGTTGCTCAATACTAAATTTAAAAAATGTCTCCAGGTCTCTCTAATGCTAGAAGAGATTTATAGATTTTTACTTTTACATTTTGTTGTACTGACTTATCAGGATAAACAGAATTAAGGTTTTGCTGAAGCTTTTCTTTTTCTTCCATTCGATATTTGGAAACCCCTTCCTTCAAGGCATGCAGAATGTTACATTCTGTACTCAAGAAACCTAATACCATTTACAGAACATAGATGCTAAAATTAAAGGCATCTTAAAAGTAGTGGTGAAAGACAGCAATATATTATACAATGTTGCTAAAACAAACATTCTCTCTTTGAGGAAAAAAAGAAAGCAGAAAGTCAATTATAGTTGGCATAAATAGCCATTAGCATTTTAAAAAATGCATTGATTGTACATTATCTTTCTATTTCATAATACTGGAACAGAGAATTAATTTAAGTTAAGAAGGACAATATTATCCACAGTCAAGATATAAGTGGTGAATTGAAAAGTAGTTTAATGCTGCCTTAGGCAGATCTAAATGTAAAATAAGAAATATCTGGCAGGGAAACATGCTGTGGAATTGAATTTCAGAGTCTGGTAACATAAGTGGGATCAATGAATAATTAGTTTTAAAAAAAAAGCTCTAAAGAAAACATAGAAGCAGAACGCATCAGTCTCAGTGATGTGAACGGGTTCAAAGCCCAGAGGAATCACTCCTAATTATGAGGTGTTCCTTTTTGGAAGAGAATAGATGGATATTGATGTGGAATCTATTTTTGTCAAGTACACTTTACTGAGTGTCCATTTCAACATACTAGAGATGTAGTTCCAAGATACAAATGTTCACCAATTCATTGTGCTTCATGGTCTGCTTGTGTCCCCTGCCAAGTCCTTTCTGGGAAACTGTAAGAAGAAAATTATGTGCTGGCCTAGGATTTGAATTGACTGCATTCCCCTCACTGCTACTGTACTCCTCTCTGCAGGGGATCACTTTACATTTTCTGAATTGCAGAGACAGCTTGTAGCGCGGGCAGCGTTCTGTACTGAGAAATGGATTTTAATGAAGTGCAGTTCTTTTACTCCACTGGAACTTAAGCAATCATGAAACTGAATCCTAGCACCCAGTCAAGCTAACAGCTGTGTCACCAAGAGGAAAAGGCTTATTCAGAGCTCTTACCTTTTACAGCAGGCTTAGGCTTTGAAAATGTATTTTTGCCATCATGTTTTGTGTAATTGCACTGACATTTTTGAGAATAGTGGAACCTTGCAGTAAAATACCTGAAGCTACAAACGATGCATGATCAGGATTTGGCCCATAACACAAACTAAGTAATATAATATTACTGTCTTCAAGATGACCTTTCTATAAGCTTGATTCACCTCTCTCTGAATAGTTGCAAGATAACCACTTCAAAACTGGTCTTTACTAGGCACCTCAGGAGGACGTACTTATATTTTAATTGTACTGTACTGAGACCTGTTTGTTGGCCTGATTCTGCTTCTTTACTTTCGCTTGCTACAGGTAATGGTGTATCAAGTTAGAATTCAAAGGTTCAGGCAAAGTAGCCCCCATATTCCATAGGGGAAGATCTAATATATATCTGACCCCACCCCAGCAAATATGAGGGAAATTACATAACATCCCCAAATTATGCATCAACCAGCATCTCTGAAACTACACCAGCTGGCTTGGGGTGCTGCATTTTTAGTTGATTTAGCTACACACTTAACTGGTAGATGGGGATAAATTAAGTTTAAGTAACAGCTACAGTTCCTGTGTCCAAAGGGCACTGAAAAAATGTACCCTATAATGAAACAGGCACTGGGTCCACTTTCAATACAATCGATTGACTGACCTTTACCTGCTGCATCTTTCTGTACAGCCCCCACCCTTCCTGCTTCCCCCTCCTTAGTCCTATCAAGCAGCTAGCTTGCAATTTAAAGAAAATTGGGCCCCTGCTGCCATTCCCCAGCTGTTGAGACGGCAGGAGAGAGATAATTTGTTCTGCCTGTGTATGGTACAAATACGACACCTAATCAGTCCACTTCTTAAGCCTCTTTACAAAAGCAATCAGTAACTAGAAAGCTCCTTACTGCAACAGTATGAGGGCACACAGTGCAAGTCCCATGAATTAGATAACAGACTTTTAATTGTTAGTGCTTTCTTGTAGTGGGATGATCGGGATTTGGAGACTTTGGGATCCAGTGGGTTTTGAGCGCCCCGTGGTGGAAATTACTGACTAGACATGGCGCCACCATGATGAAAGACCTATAGAACCCTCCAATGCCACTGACACTTTGGCCTGCAGATACTGAGAGTCTATGAAGTTTTGATTAGAGATGAAGCAAGGCAGTAGTAAGTTACAGTGCTGGTGGCATTTGGCTGCCTGAAGTGAATAGGCTACAGCCAAAGCACATCATCCAGTCCTATGCTGAGGCAATAAGAGAGGCCACAAGACCCATCTCCTTCTCCACCATAGCTTCTGCACAATCTCTACCATGTGAACTGTTCTGAATAGTGAAATGTTATGGGAGCTGCTCATTTTTTATCATCAGGCCATTGCGAGGGGGATGCCTCATTTTTATCAGGTGTAAAACGAAGATTATTCTGACTTCACTGGTGTGTTATGAAACAAAATTAATTGATGTTTGAGTGGGAGGGCCTGGGTTCCCCTAGCAACCCCCCTTGTTACAAAAAACACAATAACCTCCACTGCTGCTTGGGAGGAGGGCAAAGACTTTGAAAACTTCTCAGTTGACACTGAACACCTGCAGACTGAAGGTCCTTCTCTCCCCCAACCATGGGACAATGGGACCTAATACCTTCCTGGGGGGTCTGTTACCCTGGAGAGGGATGAGGCTAAGTGGTGACCTGACTAGAAGGTTGAGTCAGCACCCCCAAAAAAGCAGACTGCCACAGGGCATGACAGGGGCCAGTGAGAGACAATGGAGGTGGGGCAAGCAGAGACCTCGTCTCCTAACAAGCAGGTGATGCTACCAATGAACACTGCCCAACACAGTGACACTACATTTTGAACATGGCACATGTATTCTATGATCATGTGTTCATTAGACATACATGTAACTGATCAGAATATCCAGAAATAAGTGAAACAATAGCTATTCTGGACTCGGACAGCAGTAGTACAGCTCTCTGTAACATTAAAAGCTACATCAGAGGAAGTGGTTTCAGCTATTAACAGGTCTTAGAACAGGCAACCCTCATACAGTAATTTAGGAACTTGGACCTTTCCAAGAAAATGGTACGCAATTATTTATAAAAATACCACTGGGCAGAAAAATAGGCAACTAAAGTAGTGTGGTTGGGTTGTTAGATTCCATCCACTGTGTGAAAGGGTTCTGTGCTCAACGGGGTCAGTACTTCATATGTGCTAAGGGTGATCTATAATATATATATTTCTGCAAGAGATTAGCCACCTAAATCCCATTAATGTTAATGGGAATTGCACAGATAGCTCCCTATGCACCAAAAAATGTACCCATACATAGCATGTTTGCAGGCTGAACCCAACCTGTGACTGTGTTAGCTGCAGCAAATCATGACATCTCAAACTCTGAGATGGTGCAGATGTAAAACAAAGAGTATCATTTTCACAATTAAGAGTTATGGCTATTTTGAAAAGCACACCATGCTGGAGAAAAAACTGCACAAAACCCTGCAGGCACCACTGACAGCAGGAAAGGAAGCAACTTAATAGTGTAAAAGGAAATTGTTGCAGATGGAATGGGGAGCACCACAGTTTTTTCAGTCAGAGCAGCACTAGGAAGTATCTCAGGCTGAATGTGACTGGCTGTATTAGTAAACAGCAGTAAATGAGAGAATTAACTGGAAAAGATTCTATGCCCTTTATGACCCTAGGAAAATTAAGATGGACAATGGAAACAAAGGCACACTTTTTTAAATTTAAAAACAAACAAGCATGCTCTTCTACTGGGGTAACCTCTTCCCAACTGATGGGGCCATGTACAAAGCAAAGATCTGTCATAGCCTTTGCATGGCTGGGCTAGTTCTATAGCAAACCTTTAGCAAACCAATTCCATGAACCAGCCTTCTTACACCTTCATCCATGGAATATGGACTATTTTTTTTCTACTTCTAGCTTTAGTGCCATGTATATGGGGTTGGCTTTCTGAGTCCTCCTTCATTCCAGTCTGCCCTGTAGTAGTTCCTTGGAAACTCCGCAGCTAATCAAATCTTTTTGTATGACCTCCATCCTTCTAGTTTTGGGTCTTCCAACCTTTCTCTTGCCCTGCCCTTCTAAGTTTAACACGCTGTTTCCTAAATATTCTTCTCTTCACATGCCCAAACCACCTAAGCATGGATTCCCTCAGCTTTCCTATAATTGGTACCACCTTCACACTTCCCCTAACTTGTTCGTTCCGAACATGGTCTATCCTTGTAACTCCCAGCATCCAACTTAAGTTTCATTTCCAATGTATTCAAGATCTCCTCCTGTCTCTGCCTCAGTGCCCAAAATTCAGAGCCATACAAAAGTGAAGGCCTAATTAGTGCTGTAACTAGGATGCTGGGGGTGCTGCTGCACCCTGACTTGAAGTGGTTTCCATCAGAGGCAGGGTTCACAGTTTGGTTCAATGGCCCTCAGCACCTCCACTGTACACATTGTTTCAGCACCCTTGCTAATTACCGTGTTGTAGATCTTACTTTTCATTTTGATAGGCAAATGCCTATCACAGATTATGCCATTCACTTCTCTCCATTTAGTCCATGCTTTCCCCGTTCTGCTTATAAGTTCATAGTTGAGTTCACCATTATCCTGTATTATTGAACTGGATACTTGAACGTTTGTGCCTTTTGGTAGTGGCTGACCCCCAGACTTACAATCCCATTCTCTTCCTGCAAGGTGTAATTGAATCTAAAGCCCATATACTCTGTTTTATTTCTGCTGATTTTTTTCATGCCATTTCTTTCAACCATGCAGCTTCATCTCTCAATCTTCCACTTCCTCTTTGCTGTCCCCCATCAGCACTACATCATCTGCAAAAAACCATGCAGCAGGGTGCCACATCCCAGGATGTTTATTGTACTTGCATCAAGAACCAACATGAACTCAAAGGAGCTTAGTGCCAAGTCTTGATGCACTCTGACTCTTACTGGAAACGGTTTAGTTTCTCCCCATGGCCTTTTAACTGTAGAAAAAGCACGTTTAACTGTAGAAAAAGTACACATCCTGTACAAGTTTGATATGGTCCTCCGGTATCTGTTTCATTCTCACATGCTACCAGATGACTTTTCTCAGAACATGGTGTGATGGGGCATCCACCCCACACTGGCAGAGAAGGCGTTAAAAGCAGTTGATGGAGGCTGCACAGGGAGCAGCCAATCAGAGAGAGGCTGCAAGAAACAGCCAATTGGATCCAGCAGAGTAGTGGGTGCGCCCGCCCCACCCCACATCCCCTCCCCCGCTCACCCTAGAACGGAGATATAACCCACCCCCAGAAGGGGAACACACGGGCAGTGACACAGCCATAGGGCTGAGTCAGGAACTTGAACTGAGGCAGGTTTGCAGACAGTGATGAGGACGGGCGAGGCACCCCCAGAAGAGGGTGCACCAGCTAGCAGAACTAATCCCTGTGATGGCCAGCAGGAGGCACCACAGTGGTGAGTGAACCCTGTCACAGTGGTCATAAGCCTTCTCCAGAAGAATGAATACTATGCTTGTAGAAAAATATAGAGCAGCAAGGAAAACCTACACAACCAGAACTTAATGCAAAGATAGCATCCATTGTTGACTTGCCTGGCATGAACTTGGGCTATTTATCTTCATATTGTCAAAGTACCAGGATATGAAAGTCCTCCAACAGATGCAATATCCAGCAACTCCATTTAATTATTTTGTATCTGAAGGGATTATGGGGAGCTTATCATCTTTGATTCTCTATCACCCCAGAGCATGGAACAAACTTTTATGGGGTGGATAGGCAACCATGTTCCAAGGAGGAACTGTCCCTTTGCTGCACCAAATCTATCGGACAATATTATTTAGCTTCACTTCATTCATTAGTTATTGTCAAAATGAAATCATGGTAATATTGTTACAGCTTCAGTCCCCTGCTCTGAAAACGAAAGGCCTTAGTATTCATTTAGTGACAAGAGACCATATCTTATGATAACATTCATTGACACCAATAAATGAGAGCTTAATTTTCTCATGGATATTTTCACCTGTATTTCAGTTTCTCCATATCTCTCCCCTCTGCCGTCCCCTCATTGTTGTACACTTCTCAATCATCCCACATTACTGTTGCAAAATTATTCACTAAGGGGGCAATTCATCATATGGTGAGATTCATGTGTGGTGGTGGGGGCCAGCACAATGCCCTCTGCACCGTTTAAGCCAGGCACAATCTGTTCTTTAGGAACAGCACCCACACAGAAGTATCTGCCCTACATAGACTGGCATGGAAAGCTACAATGGGAGGAGGCCATGCCCTAGGACCATATTTACATGGATCCTGTGGCCCAGCACTGTCAGCTATTGAAGCAGTTAGGAAGCGGCTGGTCTTACTGTTCATAGACTAAAATATTGGCCACAAGAGAGCCCAGGCACTGGGCCAGGGCTGCCAGGTTGCTTTAATTTGAATCAGCTTCACAGTCCATCAGTACAAAGCCTGAATACTTGATCTCTTGAGAAATTTATGCCACCTCTCTCTCCCCTGGTCTCCACTGCAGAATGCCTAATATGCTTGTCTCATATTAAAGGCTTGTCAGGTCTGAACCATTGCTTTGCACAAGAATCTTTTGTTCTTCACATAGCGCAGGCTTCCATTTACTTAAAATAGAGGCCAGCTGTTCAGTTGCTGTTGTTGACTGATGTAGCTCCATTGACTCAATGGTGCTACGCTATTTTCACCAGGGAGGTTCGGACCACAACTTAAAAAACTTCCTCATGGAAAAAATTAATTTAAACAAGGAGCAAAATGAGCAGAAGTTGGTTTCATGAAGCCCAAACCTTAAGGGAAAAAAAAGTCCTATAAATTTGATGAAACCCAAATTGTCCATTGTCCTATCCCAAATGGTGAAAATCTTGGGTTTTTATGTTTGCCCAGTTTTGACTTGGGCTTTGGTTTTTTTCAATTGCCAAAAATTATGGTAAATTCAGTATCTGGAAATGTTAACAAATACGTCTCTGAGCCAAGGATAGAAGTAGTTTTCTGATATGGACAACCTTCAAAAAGAGTTTTGCCGGAAAAGAATTATATGGTGCAGTTTTTCTGGCTTTATGGTTTTGTAAAGTGATTGCTCCAGACAGAACACATTTTTCATGCCTTTGTTGCCTATTGCTGTTCCATTTTGTCGGCTTCATGCCATTTGCTAACTGTTGCACTTTCCTTGTCTATTTTGCTTCACTGAAGCTAAAGTTGTGGGTAACAGGAGCAGCAAAGCAACGGGCAACAGCATGCAGAACTGACTTGGATTAGCAAAACCATCCTCTGCTACAGTGACTTCAAAAAGCGAGTTCAAGTCTGAAAAATTGCTAGCCACCTATCAACATTTTAAATGAACTCCAATGAACAAAATGAGTTCCTGGGGGTGGGGATCTCTGGGGAAATGGAGACCTTGATGCCACAGTGAAAAAATTCTGCACGCAGGGTGGGCTTCAGAAACAGTTTTGCTCATTTTGCTTGTGTTACTTGATTGAGCTACACCTCTAATAGAGCTGAGTGGAAGGTCCCAGTTCCATTTCACAGCAACTTTGAGGTTTTGAAACTTGTTTTCATTCCACATTAGAAAGGTTTTGGCTTTGTTCCAAAGTGTTTGTAAAAATGGAAGTGTGTTGAAATGCTCATTTTCAGATCAACACTTGAGCTTTTCAATTTGAGAAGATAATTTGGGTCCAGGGCTCCCTGGCCATTTTGTGGGGGAGAGGTTTGGGATGTAGGGGAGAGAGTTTCAAGCCCCTTGCTCTGCCTAAATCAGAGCAGAGTTTTTCATTCCAGATCCCTCTGAATCTGCATTTAGTCTAAAATGACCAGCCCTAATCTAGTTGAAAAGTGAAACTAGTGTGGTGGAATCTGGTACCTCTTTTGTTATAGGGTACATTTTTCTGGGAGCACATAAGAGCTGGCCTTTTGGATGTGCACTGACTTCCTATTATGAACCAGGTAGAATTTACATTGCTGGGTTTTGACCTATAAAGCCCTGAATGGCCTGAGACCAAATTATCTCAGAGACTACCTTTCTCTATGACATACTGCCACAGTTGGGATGGACAGGGGTGCTTAGTCTGGAGGCCCAGTTGTATGTGTGTGATAGCGAGCAGTTGGCAGGATGGTCTCTGGGAAAGAACCTCTCAGTTATGGAACTCCACCTGCATGCTCCTCCTCCTCTCTTCCCTGGCTGATAAATCCTATTTTATTGACCTTCAGGGCATGCTACAAGGCCCATTTTGTTTTCCATAGCTGGGCAACATTGGGAAGACTTTGCTGGGAGATCATACAATCTTTAAATGTTTTCAGCTGCTATGTTGTGAGATGTTATGTGGAGGAGGGGCAAAGCTTATTTTTACAGAATGAGCATCAACATCAAAATCAAAATAAACAAAGGATAATGAATAGATTGAGATAAACCACCGGGAAATCCTGACTCCTGGTGGTTTCTAACCTTCCTTAGGTTACAAAAAAGTTTGGTTATAATGTGCCCTAGTTTCACCTCAGCTGGAGATGACTAATGGAAATACTATGGAAAAAAAGTTTTAAGCATTTCTACTGCAGCCCAGGTGGGATTGGGAAGTATTGGAACTCATCATTTTCTGCTGGATGTAAATTGATGCCACTCCCTGTAAGTCAAGGGAGCCATGCCAGTTTACACCAACAACCCATTTGGTGCCTGGTCTAATGATCTTACATTCCATGAAAGAACCTACCTACTTAACTTCTTAGCCAGTTGAAGGAATGGCTGCTTGCTATGGTAATCAAGGAGAACAGGATATGGTTCCCTCTAGCTGCAGCATATACAGCGTATTTCATAATGGATGAGTTCAGAGGATTTCCATTAAATGAAAAATGTATTGGGGTACTACTGAAATACCAAATAAGTAATAAATTCTGACATTAAAAGAGACAAAATGATTATTTTTAAAGTGTTTCTTTTATTAGTGTAATGTGCTCTTAAAAATCAGCCTACCACCCTAAATGAGACCTCACTTAACAGCAGCTTTTGTTTTGTCTTAAATTGAACTATGGTTTTGCTTTCCTTGTCAAGCTCGGAATTATTCAAACTGATTAAAACTGACTCCACCCACCTATAATAAATTCTGTTTGAAAGATGGCATATGTATTGTCTCTCTCTCTCCCCATCTTCCCCTCTTTTTCAGATAAAGTCTAGTGTGTGATCAAATTTAGGGACTTATCTACATGGGAACAGTCAGGAAAATTAATCCAAATTAAAGGTGTGAATTTAAATTGGACTAGTCAAACTGCATTACCTCCTGTCTGGACCCTCTAAATGAGAATTAAAGTGGCTTTAATTTTGCTTAGTTTAATTCACTTTGGAAGTGAATTACACTAAACTAAATTAAGGCCACTTTAATTCTCAATGAGTATGTACACAAACACACTTAATGCAATTTGACTAAAGTGCTGAATTTAGATTGGATTAGTTAATTCAGACTAATGTCCCCATGTGGACAAACCCTAACTTCCAAGGCTGGGATTTTCAAAAGTGCTGTGAATTGGATTCTACTTCCATTAAAGTAAATGGTAAAACATGAAAGGGAGCAGAGTCAGGCCAGTATTGAGCACTTTTGACAACACCACTTTCAATTCCCACTTCCACCATTGATTTCATTGGTTTATTTTTTTAAACATTGTACTTAGTGGCAAAATAGATTGCTCAGGGAATTGGCAATGGCCTACAGAGCCTTTCATGTGTAGCTCTGGAGTTCAAATCCACCTCAGTTCAATAGTGTACAAAGGTTCTGAAATCTACATGACAGGTCTTGGATGCCTCAAGTCAATCCAATTCCTAATGGGCAAGTATCCAGCTGTTTTTTCAAGTTATAAAATGCTTATCTTAGATCATGTACAATTAAAAATTGAGTATGCAAGCCTCAAATAAGCTGCAACAAGCCACCCTCGTGACTGCCTGAGAAAAAAGAGGGGCCTTGTCTTGCCCCCTAATGGTCAAACAAGGTCTAGTTGGGGAAGTGAATTCTGGAACAGTGCCCTCCACTGAGAATGCTCTACAATCAGCATCCAGATGATTAAATTCAATGTTAGCAAAAATTTCCAGATTAATTTTAAATGCTGTGGTAGCTCATGGGGTTAAAGATAGTCTGTCATATGACTGGATCTCAACCCATTAAGGCTTTACAGCTCTACTCAGAATTGCCTCAAACCACAACCAGAAAAAAGGGAAAGCTGCACCGTAGTTGAACTAGCACATCATGTCCCCTGTGGTTTGATCTTGCCTGCAAATTAAATAGACTATTCCTCAAAGCACCAAAGATCTGGCTCTGTTTCCAAACTGAGGCAGTAGTGTTGGCCAGATATCAGTCTACTATACCATCAAGCTGCTTTACTGTTAATATAGTAGACAATCAGCTGTTGGGTAAATTCCTTTGGAAAGGCTTAGAGTTCTTCAGTTTCCATTGATGGGCCAATGAATGACAAACCAAAGAGGAACAAGTGTGAGCCCTGAACTCAAATTGCAGGAGTTGATGTTCTGATGATAAAGACGTAATCCACATCCCACAAACAAACCACCACAAATGGCACGTTCATTGAAATTCTCTCAGCACAACAGCTGAGGACTGAATGAGCAAGAAAACTGAATAACCCTCTTGACCTGTTAGATGTAGTTCCTCCACATTATGGTGAAAATTCAACCATTGAGTAAGAGGGCACACCAATATTGAAGTTCAGAGAGTGGCACTGGTCAACTTCAATCCCATTATAACCCACTAGGATATAAATACACAATAGCGATGGATAGTTTTCTGGCAGGAAGGTTGACCTTCGACAACATTGCATTGGTGATTGCTGGTGATTGTGTAGCTTACTTAATATCCTGATAGGAGACATCCTTATTGCCATCAACACAACAGAAGCATAGCAATATACAACCAAACCTCATTCTTATTGTACATGCAGAATGAGGGAGCGACATAAAATGTACAGTGACTTGAATTCTTTGTATTTAAAGCTTGAAAATTCATAAATTGGGTCCTACTGAATCATTGCTTGTATTCTTGTGTACAGACATTAAAGGGAAAAACTCAAGAATCAAATACAAAGGGAGAGTAACTTATATAAAGTAAGAAGTAGCCTTGAAAAGGAAACATGACAGTGAATTTTGCTATTTTTTTTTAATATGGCAGATGTTGGTTTCCCTCCCCCGCACACACACATACCCAATTCCTCCACTGTTTTTACAGGTGTGAAGATTAAGAGACCTTTATTTTGGCTACTTCCTTTACCATGTGCCAGCATTATCAGTCATGTCAGCATAGTTTTAGAAGCAAAATGTGTCCGTATGGATGCCATATATAGAGAGATCAATAGGTGTTCCTCTACTTTTCATCCACTTTTGCACCGACAGCTGGCTGATTCTAAAACAGCAGAACAATGAGCCATATAATCAATTGCTGTACATCAGCACTTTTTTTTTTTTAAGTGCATCAGACACTGGAAGCCTGACAAACAATTGGGGGAGGGGGCACTGGATGACGAAAGTGCTAAAGGAGCATTCAAGGAAGGACAAGGCTGTTGGAGAAGCTAAATGAATTCTTTGCACTGGTCTTCACTGCAGAGGATCTGAGGGAGATTCCTACACCTGAGCTATTCTTTTTAGGTGTCAGAGCTGAGGAATTGTCCCAGATTATTCTAAAACCACCTATTGATATCTCAAATTGAAAAATAGTAATAAGTCACCAGCACCAGCTGGTGTTCACCCAAGTGTTCAAGGACCTCAGATATGAAACTGTAGAATTAGTAACTGTGGTATATACCCTATTGTTAAAATCAGTCTCTGAACCAGATGACTGGAGGATAGCTAATGGAATGCTTTTTTTTTTTTTTTTTTAAATAAATTCCACAGGTGATCCTGGAAATTACAGGCTGCAAACTAGGCAAAGTCTTGGTAACTATAGTAAAGAAAGGAATTATCAGACACAAAAATGAATATATATGTTGAAGAGAACTCTGCTTTTGAAAAGTCAACTCTGCAAAGGAAAATTGTAAAGGAAATTTGTAAAGGAAAATCATGCCTCACCAACCTATTAGAATTCTTTGCAGGAGTCAATAAGCATGTGGACAAAGGCAATCCACAAATAATATACTTGGACCTTCAAAAAGCTTGTGACAAAGTCTCACACCAAAGGCTCCTAAGCTAAGTAAGCAATCCTGGGATAAGAGGGAAGGTATTCTCATGGATCAGTAACTGGTTAAAAGATAGGAAATAAAAAGTAGGAACGAATGTTCAGTTTTGACAGGGGAGAGAGGTAAATAGTAGCATCTCCAAGGATCTGTACTGGGACCTCTACTGTTCAACATTCATAAATGACCTGAAAAGGGGGGTAAACAGTGAGAAAGCAAAATTCACAGATAACTATCTTGTGTAATTTTGTATTAAGTCCAAAGCAGACTGCAAAGAGTTGCAAAGGGAGCTCACAAAACTGGATGATCGAGCAACAGAATGGCAGATGAAAGTCTGTGTTGATAAGTGAAAAGTAAGTATCACAGGGTACATCCACCCCTTCCCCCTGTGGGGTAGGTTGGGGAGTCTGGTGGTCCTCTGTGCAGGCCTCACCTGACTGTCCTTGGACTCAGGACAACATGGTCCAATGGCTAGAGCCAATATGGCTGCCCTGGGGGGTCAGAGCTGTGTGGCCCAACAACCAGAGGTGGGGAGGGGGCATGACAGCCATGGTAGAGGGACCCAGGCCCTCCCTACTACACTAGGTCCCAGCTCAGGGCCCTGGCAGTAGCAAGGTTGCTCACCACTGAGTCAGTAGGGCATTCACCTGCAACACACTGACTCTTCCCAGAGGTCATGGCTGTTTCCCTCCAGTCCCTGGGCTACTTCCTACCCTGTCTCCTGACATGGTGGTCCACAGGTCCTCAGAGCTTCCTCAGCATGCATAGTCCCCTGACACTCTGACTCCAGTCAGAGCTCTGAACATGCTGGGGATCCTACCTGGTTCTCCAGGTTTTTGGCTGTGTCAGACAAGGGCTACAGCCATTCCTGAGCTAGAGCCTTCAGCAAATGTCCTTCCTCCTCTGTAATCGGCCTAAAATGAGTTGGGCTGCTCCCTTTTATACGGAGGCAGCAGTTGGAGCATGCCCAGCACGGCCTGTGGGTGGGACTTCCGGCACACATTGTGTTTTCTTTCTGAGTCAGTGCATGGGATATCTATCCCATTACAGTAATGCACACCAGAAAAAATAATCCTAACTATACATACAAATGATGGGGTCTAAATTAGCTTTTACATTTCAAGAAGGAGATCTTGGAGGCATTGTGGATAGTTTTCTGAACATGCAGGGGTCCTCAATAAACTTTGCAACATTGGGAACCCTTAGGAAAGGGATAGAAAGATGATAAAACAGAAAATATTATAATGTCATTGTATAAATTCATGGTCTGCCCACACCTTGAATAGTGTGTGCAATTCTGGTCACCCTATCTGTACTATTTGTAACCTGGGAAGTGCTAAAGGTCCCTTCCCCAGCCTAAGGGGAGGAGTCACTGAGCCTGGGATACAACTGATTATGGGGGACAACTAATGAAAAAGACCAGGAAGGAGTGTGGGGGTCACAGGTTTAAATGAAGGGAACCAGAAAGGGACACTGAGCAGAGAACCCCGGACAGCGACCACTACACCCGGAAGGTGTCAAGGGAGCCAGTGGATGCTGCCCAGAGGAACTCTGCCCAGATGCGTGAGTGCACGAGGGAACGGAAGTAGGCCCCACAGTCGCAGAGTGCCCCCCCCGCCAACCTCCTCTCCCTGGTCTTGTAGATGGCCAGTTTGGCCAGGGCTAAGAGGAGGTTGACAAGGAGGTCCCATGACTTTGTGGGGCCATGGATGGGGTGTGCGTAGATGAACAGGTATGGGGAGAAGTGCAGCCAGAACCTCAGCAGGAGATTCTGGAGGAGCCGGAAGAGGGGCTGCAGCCTGGTGCACTCGAGATAAATGTGCGCCAGGGTCTCCCGCACGCCGCAATAGGAGCAGGTGTCACGGTGAGGGGTGAACCGCACTAAGTACATGCCTGTGCTCATGGCCCCATGAAGGAGCCGCCAACTGATGTCCCCGGCAGGCCATGGGGTCAGGGTGGAGTACAGACTCGCCCACCGGTGGTCCTCGCCCTCTGCAGCTGGCAACAGGTCCCGCCATTTGGTGTCAGGGCAGGACACGAGGGCGAGGAAGTGAAGGGTGTGCAGCACAAGCGTGTAGAGATGGTCCCTCTGTGCAGTTCGAAAGAGAACCGGCTGCAGGTCATGCAGCCAGCGCGGTGTGTGGGGAGAGGGAGACCGGGGGGCTTGTGGGGCCAGGGCCCGATGGAAAGCACCGGAGGGCTGGCACTGAAGGAGGGACGGAGGACACCCTCTTGCAAGACCTGCTCAAGGTAGGCCCAAGCAGCAGGGGGCAAGGCTGCCTTCACCTCCTGGAGTACACGCTGGGGTGCTTTGAAGGGTGAAGAGCCTCATGCACCAAGCCAGCACGTGGGGATCCACCCAATCCCCCCGGTCATAGTCTAGGAGATCTCCGTCCCTGGTGACTCCGCCAGGACCAACCTCTGGCGCACCAAGGGGGCCTCCGCCACCTGCACACAGTCACCCTATCTATAGTGAGGCTGTCTGGCCTCCCTCTGAGCCAGAGGGGGAAGAGCCATCCTCCCTACCCAAGTGGTTGGAGCTAGATCAACCTCACCACTCCCACCGGAAGTGGGTGGGCAGGACAGGAAGTACAAAAGGCAGGGCCTCTAGCTCACTTGGTAAAGAGCTATCAGAGGAGAAGGATGTCTTGCCTCTAGTGCTCAAGCCTGACTGTTGTACTGCTGAGGAGCTGCCTGGGGCCCAGGTGAACTGCTGGAGCTGCTTGCTGCCTGTGAGCTGGAGGAGCTGCCTGAAGTCAGTAATGCTGAGGGGCTGCTGCTTGCAGTTTACCCTGGGGAGATGGACAGTGATCCTGAGGCCCAGGTACTGTAAAGAAGGGGGGTAGGAAGGAGCCCAGGGGAAGCAGACAATCTTCCATTTGTGTTGTGACTTGCAGCTGAGTCAGTGAGTTTTGGCTGGAGCCCCACTGACCAGTGGCAGAGTGCTTTGCCACTGTTAGGGTCCTGGGCTGGGGTGTGGTGGAGTTGGGAGGGCCTGAGTTCTCTGCCCCTCTTGCCACCCCAACCCTGAAGTTACAGCTTCCCCTGGCCACAACCCATTTGTCTAGCCTACCCCTGCCTGAGGGTCAGGGCTAGTAACTATTTGTTTGCCTTGCCCTGCCTGAGAACTTGGGCTATATATGCTTTCCTTGTCCTGCCCTGCCTGAGGGCTTAGGATTTAGACTGCTCTGTTGCCCTGCCCTGCCTGAGGGCCAGGGGCAATAGACTGCTTGCACCCTTCCTCCTTGCTACTTGGCTGATTGGTTAATTCCCCCTGCCAATAGAAGTGAGTGAGTGACGTGGTGGGGCCTCTGTCTGACCTGGCGGGGGCGGGAGCAACCCCACCCCTCTACACTATCTCAAAGATGTATTAGAATTGTGGGGGAGGGATGTACAGAGAAGGACAACTTTTTAGCCACCCCAACCCTGAAGAATTACAGCTTCCCCTGGCCACAACCCATTTGTCTAGCCTACCCCTGCCTGAGGGTCAGGGCTAGTGACTATTTGTTTGCCTTGCCCTGCCTGAGAACTTGGGCTATATATGCTTTCCTTGTCCTTGGTCTGACCCAGTATAGCCAGTCTTCTGTTCTTAACATTGAATTTTCAGATAATTTTTAACAGCTGAGGTTGTGGTCCTTTATATGTAACATGAAAACTGGCTATAGCTGAATAGTAACTTCTGGGAACCAGAGCAACAGAGGGGTTTTTGTCTGTTCCTCCCCCTTCATTCCCAAAGTAGATGTTTAGAAGCCAGACCATTTTCCCAGCCAGGTTATAACAATTCATAACCTACTACAAGTAAAATTTTGGTTTGAAAACAATCTTTTTATTGTATAAGATTATGATTTCTAGCATAATGGGGCTCTGATTCCCACATGGGGTCTGTAGGTGCTACTGCAGTACAAATAATACATAATCATAATAGACCATTTGCAATGCCCTTGATCATTAATCACACGTTTTCTTTCATTCTTAGTTAAGTTGCCTGAGAAACCTTACAAACACTATAAGGATTCTTGCCCCCTTTCTAAGGCTGCATTTGATATGTTTTTCTTCTAGAAATAACCTCAATGATAAAATGTCACCTTATCCTTTGCCAGGCCTTTGATTGACATTTGGCACCTTTCATCCAAAGAACGTTCAAAACTGTGTGCAATCCTGCTCATACTGCTCAGAGCTGTGGGTGTGATACAAAAGCTTTTCTACTGGAACATAGCAGGATGTTTCAGTGTTGGGGCTCAGTGCCCTTTGTTGCTGCCCCCAAGAGAATCAATGTGTGTCCTTGGTGACCTCATCTTGCTGACTGCAATGTTATATAGACACGATGGCTGGCTGGAATATTAGTCATGTCCACTAGCACGCAGACTATACCCGTTAGAGCTGTGATATACTAAAAAGAGCAGTCTCCAGAACCCCCTTTATTGTTCTCATGGGCACTAGGTAGGAATTCTGCTCAATTGTGTGGGAAGAGACACTGTCTTTTCTTTTACCCCCTTGCTCTTGAGATACAAGGGGCAGGATTTGATCATATATATTATAGGAATCACTTGCTAAAGAAATGCAGGCACCTCTGGGGTAAAAGTGGGTAAGCACTTAGCAGTGTACAGCAATACTACATATCAGATCAGCTTGCAAAATAAATATGTATTTATCTATTTAAAAGTAATAGAGGGCATTTTTAGGTAAGCAGAACACAAACTGGTTTTTGTAAATCTCTTTAATGACCTCTGCTGGTGAGAAGGACCTTTGCTTTGTTTTTGTTTCTCATTCAAAGGATGAAACCTTCACCAGTACAGTGTCCCCAAACACAATGCTCAGGCATCCATCCAGGAAGAAACTGGACCGAAAAATGCTCCATACTGAATAATCAACACCACTTTCTGTAGCAATTCTTGAGATCCCTAATGGTTTGATACCCATCCATTGACCAGCCCAGGCCCTGTTTCTCTCACAACGTATGACAAGATAACATTGTGTGAATCATTACTGCAGTATTGTGATGTTCCTGAGACAGTTTGTAAAGAGAATTTTCCCAGCAAATCAGGAGTGACGAGGGAATGGCAGATCATAAAAAGTTATTAAAATGTACTTCAGGAAGTTGTCAGATCACATGACTGACTAAATACAGCTAACACAATCATAGTTGTGCAAATAAAGTTTGGAGGGCAATAGAATGGCTTCCATGGTAGACTTTTCCACTGTAACGTGAACAAAATTGTACTTCTTGATAAATGTTAATGTGTCCCCCTCTACCTTTTATGTAAATTGTCAGGATTGATGTCTAAGAGGCTCACAAAGAAACCTATAATTCAAACAATGGAACCTTGGGTGTTTAAGTTTATGGCACAATAGGAAGCTGGCAATGCTCCCATATAATTGAAATAATGGATTTCAGAGTTTCATACTTCAATCACAAGCCATTAATTAAAATCTCAGTGCCACTGTAAATTACGATCACGTTGCAAAAAATAGAATGATATATTCTTATGACAAGCCAGAAGCAATCTAAAGAGGAAAAAAGCCAGTAGTGATCTTAAAGTGACAGGCGATTTGGGACTAGTTAATGGTAACACAGAATCCAGTAGCAATTTGCAGATATCAGAGAGAAGATCTGGAACTACTTAATATTAATGCCAGCAGCATATGGAATCCTCTTCATAGATTAAGTCACCGTAAAATCCTATTTGAGCAAAACCACCATAAACCTCCTTCCCAGTAGAGTATCAAAGAGAAGTTCCAGTTTTTAATCCAATATGGTAGTGCTGTCAGGTTGCCACAGAGCAGCTTAGAACCTGGGGAGGAAATGAAAACAGAAAAAATGAAGTTTAAATAATCTGATTTTTTTTTTTTTTTTTTTGTAGCCTTTCTTCTGTGAAAATTGTAGCTTCTACCAGACAGATGTTTAATGTTTAAAATGAAAATGCTGAGGTGAGCTAAACATTTCATTTCCACTTAATTTATTCACAAAATATTTAGGAATTTCTGGAGCTATGATTGGGCAAGTGGACCATAAAAAGGCATTTAAATAATGTGGATAATTTCCTTTTCCTAACTAAGGCCCCAATCCTTCAAATGCTTACACATGTATGCTAAATGACTTTAATAGGGCTATCAACTGCCTGTGTGTACACAGAATCATGGCCAAAGCCAGAGAAAGCCACAGCTCATTTAATCAAACTCAGAATTCATGAGGACAAAATATACTGGCAAAAAAGTAGGACAGAGCTCAAGTAAAGGGATTCTCTTAATTACCCTGTTAAATTATGCTTCTGGTGGCTATCAAAGGGCATAAAATGTTCAGACATACTATTAAACAGACTGTTTGAAAATGAGACCATACAGCTCCAATAACCACTTCATTAACTAAAGCGAATGAATATGCTGTGATCTGAAACTCAAGTCATCAAAATGATAGCAGCATTGTTAATGATTTGCTTTATTTAGGCTCTAATCCTGCAGTGCATTCTGCTAAAAGACTTTTGCCTCATTGTCCAGTCCTGTTGACCTGGGACTTTGCAGAGTCGGTTACATTGAAGGACAAGTCCTTTTAGAATGCTGAAAGTTAAAAGCTGCCCAACTGCTTTAAAAGAATCCAATGCATGATCAAAATCTTCCTATGGTAAGGGAAAACACCAAGAGTTAAAATAGAAAGATTAGAAGCTCATAAAACAAAAAGGTGTCTCGAGGATTCCAAATATAGAACTATATTATATTGCAAATGGTCTTTCACAATTGGCTCCTTTCCTTGGAACTATTGAGTCATTTCCTACTTGGATACATTTACAAATGTCACCTTTTTCCAATCCAATTCTGCCTAGATGCGGCAATGAAAAGTCAATCGCTCAGTATTAAAGTATAGTGAGGATGTTTGAGTAAAGGAATATACATTGATCTGTGTTCTGTCAGAATTAACCCAGCATTTTCCCCTCTGGAATAATGCTAAAATAAGAGCGTAAATCCTTTTTACAGTGGAGAATGGAAACTGGCAAAGAATGTTTTTCTAGGAATCTATATGTCGATGGCTTTTCAGCAACCTGTACATCCCTGCAAAATTGTTTAATTTTTCCTGGAGAGTGGGGATAGAAACAAGATCTAAAATTTCATGTGACTTCAAATTATTTGCATTCCTGCTTGCCTGAAGAACCTGAGCTATTTTATTTATCTCTTTCCATGTGAAAACTTGCATCCTTCCTATCTAGTCTCAAATTTTACTGTGAATGGTATTCAGACTATATTATCCTGCTTGTCCATTTTAATATCACAGATATGTGAGTTAAATATATTGGACTAGACCATGAGATTTGCTAATGAGTATAAAGTGGTGGGCGTGTTATCTTAGTGGACATTAAGAGCTAAACGCCTGAGCAGGTGATAAGACGAGTGAAAGGCAGAGTCCCAAAAATTGGAGAAAAACTAGGGACATATCTTCCCCCAACCTTGGTGGCAGAAGTGAAGAGGAGGGATACTTTTATGTCCACATTGAACAACAGGGTCAAAGAAAGGTAGTGTTATGTTTGACTGGAAAAGTGTGTAGCATGCATAACTAGGACCTGAGGCCATGGTGCAAGGAAAAGTGGGAGTGAGCCAGGATTCCTTTTGGAGTTGTTTTTTCAGAACTGAGAGGCTGGCTGGGTGAACGTGAAACATTTCAGTGTGGAAGTTGAACTTGTTCCCTCCCCCCAGAAGCCCTTGCATGGGCTTGGTGTGCTCAGTCACTCTACGTTTGGGCAATGGGTGACAAGACAGGAAAAGAAGTTGAGTAAAGCACGTATCTGAAATAAGACATTTTTTGCCTACATGCCCTTGGTCTCGCCTCTTATCCTGTGGGGGGAGCTAGTATGGTTAAGGATCCTGTTCTTCAATTTGGATTGTTAAATGCACAGTTAATAGTTAATTAAACATTGACCATCCATGATCCCCTGACTTTGCATGCATAACCAGGACTTTCTAAGTCAGACTGTGGGACTGGTTCTGGTAGATGGTTCCAGCTGGGTATGACTCAAGAAGGGATTATTAGGGAAGTGGTGTGACTATGTTGTTTAAATCTGACCCCTAAAGTGTAGGGGGGTGTGCTCATTCAGCGCGGGAGTCCTGGGATAAGTTAAGATGGGGCTGGTGTACAGGTCAACCGATGTCACAGTAAAATCCCTGCATGGGCTGATGTAGTTCCCCACTCCAGTGGGGGTTCACCAAGGCTAATAGTGCTTGGGGATGTTAATACCCACACAGATGTGCAGATCTTCTGAGTCAAAGTTTGTAAATTCTATGGTTTCTGTGCATGCACAAAGTTACACACTCAAAAGTGGAGGCCAGAACTATAGCAATGTGGCTCTTAATATTTGGGAGCTTAGACAATTTATTTTGAAAAGCATTTCGATTTACCTGTAATCTTATCCAGACTGTAAACTCTTTGAAGCAGAGACCTTGACTCCATACCTACTTGTAAAACACCCAATGCACCTAATGTGCTATACAAATAACCAGGGCCCAAGCATAATTTTTTTGGGCCCACTACAAACACGGGCCCCCTCCCACACACATACCCATGGGGGTTGCAGCCTGGGCCGGGCCCCGGTAAAGTGTACCCTTCCCCCCCACCCCCATGTGGGGGCCCTGCAAAAAACAACAATCATGCCTCTTCAATGGTTTAATCCTCTTTTGCCTCTCAGTGTAAAACAGTCATCATGCCATCTAGTGTTTACTTGATCTTACTGATCAATGATGTGTAAGACAGCTAAAACCATTACTGTATAGGAAGGATATGCCCTTATCTTTAAATGTTTTCACTTTGACAGGTGCCTTGAAGAGTTGATTTAACACCGCTACTATGAATGAACGGGCAAATGGGTTGAGATAAAATAAGAACTGAAAAGTCCCAAAGTTGGCAACCAATCTTTTTTTAATTCAGAACTTTTATTTAACTTTTATAATTTATCATTTTTACAAGCCTCTGCTCATAGCTCATTCTAGAGCAGAAACGCTGAAATAATCTTCTTGTGATGTTCCTCACCCAAACAGACCTGGGAATTACGGGTTTCACCACACAAGCAGATAATTTGCTGGACCTATGGGATTGCAGAAAGATCTTTATATGTAGGGGGGGGTCCTTAAGGTTGGGTGTCAGTAAGAGCCAGAGGTGAGTCAAAGTGGGAGGGGATTCTGAGGAAAAAGAATTAAAGATTATGAAGGATGAGAGGAACAGGAGCCCAGATTCTCCAAGCTATTTGGGTACCTAACGCCAGTAGGAGTTAGGTGCCAATGGGAGTTAGGCACCTTAATCGTTTGGAGGATCTGGGCCTGGGAAAGTCTGTGGCAAGTGTGGGAGGAATAGATGATAAATGGGATTGAGGATATGAAGATGGATAGAACTTTGGAAGGTTCAGCTAAGTTTTGAATGTCTCCAGATTTTAAAGGCCTCTGAACTGACCCTCTGAAATATCTTTTAACTCCTAACTATTCCAGCCCTGCACCTCCAATGGAGCTGTGCAGTGTTCTGCTATTAAGTCACTGAGGGTCCTGTTCAATGCTGAGCACCTTCAACATATGTAGAAGTCAGTGGGTATTGAGGGTGCTCAGCAACAGAGCCAAAACAGGGCCCACAAATATTTATTTGATTTCTGAGCTGTGGTTCAGCTTATGTTCACAACCCCATCGTATTTGTTCGTGGAAACATTCCCATGCAAAGGTTTTTAGTTTGCATGACAGTTTTGGGGGTGGCTGTTCTTTATGGGTGAAATTCAGCCCTCTAGAGAGGACCTGCAAAAAAAGAGTATGCATCATGTTGGTCATACTGAAGCCATCAAAATAGGTTTTAAGTAGAACTTGTGTGATGCGTAGGCCCTTGTGCAGCCCTTCTCATGGAACTAACTTTCACACTATATACCTGCATTCACATGTGAACAGGAGTTTTTACGATCCATTATTAACTGTATGTTATCAGGGTTCATCAGTTATTGTCTGTTGTTCGCTTGTTTAAGAAGCTGTTTCATTCATCCAACAAGGGAGCGGAAACAACCTCCTGTGAGCAGTGACACCATGTATAATGAACATTAGCCACTCAAAGAAACCGATTTGAAAGCAATCTGTAGGCTGGAGATTTCTCACCCTACCTACCCAATGTATGGAGCTGGTCAAAAAAATTTGAATTGACATTTCAATTAAAAGTGGAAACTACATTTTAAAAATATTGTGTGTCTGCCTACCTCTATGAGCAAACAATAAGAAATAAAATGGCAGCCATCAGAATTAGTGTGGAAACAATTCTCAGAAAAAAATGCATTCTTCTGTTAACTTATTCACAGTAAATAATTAAACCTGTTCTACCGATCATTGGGTCAATGGCCAGCAACTCTTTCCTTAATGTGATGAATGGCCTATCACTGTTTCCTCCTCCCTTTCTGATAATCTGTTATAATAACAATAGCTTTTATCATAACTTTATCACGTCTGTTTCTTTCCCCTCTCCCTTCTCTTACTGTAAAAGCTCTCAGAGGAAGGCTTTGTATCTCAGGGAAGCCAAATTAACATAATCTGCAGCATCTATAAATAGTTCCTCTAGTTTAATAGATTGTTCTACAAGTCCTTGAAGCACTATTTCTTTTTTAAGTGCTAGTACAAGATCCATTCTTTTTATAGCATTTTCTTTTCCTATTATGGCTTTCAAATATTGTTGTCATTATCCTGATATTCCTTTTGGATATTTTGCAATGCTTTCACACAGTTTTATGGTCTCTTACTATTACCATACACACGTGCATTCCAACTAGAAGTTAGTTAACACTTTGTTACAGTCTCTTTATAATGTATTGGAAGAGCTCCTTCTGAAATGTGGTATGTAACACTGATGAATTATTGTACCTATCATTTAAATGCCCAAGACAATGAAAAGATGTCCCAGCTAATGTAAGGTGCAGATATTGAAGAAATTATGGAAAACCTGTAGAATACAAACCAGACATATTTTTAATCCTCTTTCAATTTTCATGGCTAGAAAGAGGTTTGGCTGTGACCAAAAGCACCCCTGTATTCACACCCTGCACACTATTGTAATAAACTTTGTACAAAATGAGCCTTTTGGCTTATTTGAAAACTAATAAGTTACTGGCCAATAATATCATAGGGAAGCAATATTTATGTGAAGCAGTATTACGTGTAAAGTTATGAAATCCCCCTATGTGATTTAGTGATGTTAGTAGCACATGTTCAAAACCATACTGCCCTTACTAAGTAAAAGTTGTTAAATAAGTCTATCCTAAACAAAAGAATGCATGTTTACCTCAGCTTACCTATAAGTAGTAAACAGGATCCTCAACACCGTAGGGGGAGAATATGGCAGGAGACAAAGCAGATTTACATTTCAGCAAACAGATGTGAAGAGAGAACATGGAGCCTCTTTCCCAACCAGACTCCATGTCACCTCCTTTACTGCTTGAATAAACTTTACTTTGAAGGAAGTATTTTTGGACTCAAAAGACTCCACTTCAAAGATTCACTGGACTATAAAAGGAAGGGGTAGAGAACCCCAAGTTATCTTTTTACCTAAGAAGAAAAAGGCACCAGCACTGTTAGGCCGCAGGGTGAGATTCTGACCAAGGAAAGGGTCATTCACCATCTTGCAGGAATACTATGGGTGGGAAAGGCCATCTTGAACAAAAACCTTGAACCAAAATTTGCTAGATAAAGTTTTAGACTTTTAGATCGTGTTTTCACTTGTATGTGCTTGTAACCATTTCTAACTTTATCTCTTATCTCCATATCTCTTATACTTATATTGAATTCACTTCAAAGCCTCTCTGCTTTTGCTCATAAACTTTTTATTTTTAATCTAAAACAATTCACTGCTGGGTATAAACTGAACTGTTTGGTAACTCCACTTAAAGTAGCAAACTGTTGAATATTAACTCCTTACAGGGGCAACAAATTTTAATATCTGAGCTGTCCAGGAGAAGGCTGGATTGTGCAGAACACATGTTTTTGGGACAATGGGGGACTGGAAGTGTGGTGGGGTCACCCTGCAAGTAATAACCAAGGCTGCTGGAAGCTAGAGTGTGACTGGAGTGTTGCTGATAGACTTCTGGGGTCAGAGCAGCTGGGCCAGGACTACAGCTATACATGGACACTGAGGGTATGATCTGTAGGCTGTTTGTGAGCAGCCTAGGTTGGGAGGTACAATAGCAAAGCATTGTGAAGCACTCAAAGTTGGGGGCAGGTGGCGACAACCCCTCAGTGATCTGGATTGCACCCCCGAATGTGACACTGACCTAATCTGTTACTGATACAAATGGCTTATGAGGAGAGGCTGAGAGAACTAGGCTTGCTTAGCCTGCAGAAGAGCAGAATGAGGGGGGATTTGATAGTGGCCATCCCCTACCTGAAAGGGGGTTCCAGGGAAGATGGAGCTAGGTTGTTCTCAGTGGTGGCAGTTGACAGAACTAGGAGCAATGGTCTCAAGT
Organism: Emydura macquarii macquarii; assembly: GCF_026122565.2. Lineage (NCBI taxonomy): Eukaryota > Metazoa > Chordata > Testudines > Chelidae > Emydura > Emydura macquarii. The sequence goes on along the minus strand of NW_027132559.1, from coordinate 37,593,094 downwards.
TGCACTGGGGGAAATTTAGGATGGATGTCAGGAAAAACTTTCACTAGGAGGTTGGTGAAGCACTGAATGGGTTATCTAGGGAGGTAGTGGAATCTCCATCCTTAGAGGTTTTTAAGGCCCGGCTTGACAAAGCCCTGGCTGGGATGGTTTAGTTGGGGTTGGTCTTGCTTTGTGCAGGGGGTTGGACTAGATGAACTCCTGTGATCCCTTCCAAGCCTAATATTCTATGTTATCCCCATCTCCACCTGCATCAGCTAATGGAGTAGGCTCAGAGTGAAACACATGCGACTCCCTCTGAGAGGATAGCACAGCAGCTGTGCTCTCTTGAAGCTCTGAAGCATTATATTTATACTTGTCTAAGGCATTATACTTTCCAGGGCTCCTTCTGCTGTGAAGAACAGCTCCACCATCTCCAGCAGGGGGATATTTCTTCAGGGAAAACTTAAGCTCTTAATATGAGGCTTTGAAACCTGTAGGCAATGAATGAGGGGGAATACACAATAGAGCAAAATAATCCAGCGTGCAAAGAAGTTTTGATGCCAAGAATATCTTGAACAGAATTTTTCATGCCATATATGACCAGTGGTCCAGAGAGTCTGGTACCTTTTCTCTAGTAATGACCAATGCCTAAGGTGTTAGATGGTGGCTTGGACATCCTCTTTTTTCACATACTCGGCCAATAGTGCAATAGTATTCCTTGAGTGGGAGAACTCTTTCCTTTCATTTTCTTATCGTGGTAGTTCAACAACATCCATCTTCTGTGCTTTGTCCTCTGTTCTTTCATGAGATGTAAGCAGCCTGTACACTACCAAAAAAAAAAAAAAAATGCATCAGCCTTGCTGTGCTGGATCCCAAATACACTTGGGAAGTGGCTCAAAGTCACATATTGCAGAATGCACAGCCCAGTCATCCTTTGTGATGCATTTTAATTCATGCTGCTGTTGCCGAGCAAAGAAAATTATAAATTGCACAGTAGGTTAACATTCAGGTCTCATTAATACTGGTGGGTAGAGCTATCTGTATGGATAACTAATGCGATACAGACAATTAAGCTCTACAAAGATAAAAAGCATGCATGTTGTGAATAATGTGCTGTATCTTCTTGAAACCAGGTCTGCAGCTCATAGTTTGTGCCTATGCTAAACTCTGCTGATACATTGGTTTATACTTTGGATGCATACACAGTAGGATTAGCTTTTAATGTTGCCCAATAAATGCCTATTGTGGGGAAAATATTAGCATGTTCAAATTATGTATCAGTTTAAATACTGAAAACCCCCAAATACTTTCCCCACATTTTCTGAGTCTGCACTGCGTCTTTCCCCACCTCTTGTGACGGGAAAAAGAAAATGCTGAAATTTCAGGTCATGATTTAAAACAAATGGGTGCATAGGCGCCAACTCCATGGGTGCTGAGGGGCTGAGGCATTGATTGGGAAAAAAATACCGGGTGCTCAGCACCCACCAAGTGACCATCTGCCCAGGTTGGGATGACAGCTGTTGGCAGGCAGCCCGCAGCTCTTTCACACAGGCAGCTGCTGTTTGGCACGCCCTGCCTGCCCATCAGCTGTTGATTGCACCCATTAGCTGTTAATTGGTTTAATGTGTTTTACAAAGGCATCCCTGCTCTGGCAGGGGCTGAGTCACTGAATCACAGCACAGCCCCCTGGGGCTGCTGCTCCAGCCAGGGTCACTGAGGGGGGCCAACTCCTAAATCATGCCCCATCCTTCTCGGGACTGTGTAACAGGAAAAAAAAAAAAAAAAAAGGCTTGGGGACAGGGTTAGGTGTGGTCGTCCTAAGTCATCAGCACCCAGGGCCAGCCAGCACACCCCTGCTGTTGCTCACCTGGGGACACACACTGGGCCACCCGGAACCTCTCTCCAACCGCCTCCCCTCAGGCCTGCATGAACGTGCCTCATGGGCAGACAGCGTGTGTGGCTGCAGCCTTCAGCTCCCCTCCCAGCATCCTCCCAGGCTCCCAGCCAGGCTCCAGGCAACAGATAAGTCCCAGCAGAGGGAACCTGACTACTAGGCTAGAGTTAGGAGGGTGAGTGCGCAGTGGTGGCCAATGTAGGGACCCTGGAAAACTGGGCACCAACTAACATCCCCAGCAGCAGATGTCCAGGGATGGGTGGGGGGAACTAAGCCCCAGCCTCCGGAGACCCCGGCAGAAGCTGGGAAGGTGGGTGGGTGGGAAGCCCCACTGACCCCCACTGCCTGGGAAAGCCACGGGGAGCAGAGCTGAACCAAACCCCTGGCCTTGGCTGAAGCTGGGAGAGGGAAACTAAGCCCTTCTGGCCCCCAGCAGAATCTAGGCATGTGGGGGGAAAAGACGCATGGGGAAGCAATGGGGGGCAGAGCCAGACCCAACCACTAGCCCTGTCAGAAGCCAGGTCGGAGGAACTAAAACCCAGCCTCTGGCAGAAGTCGGGCGGGAGGGGAAAAGCCCCGTGGGGAAACCATGTGGGCAGGGAGCTGGACCTGACCACTGGTCCTGGAAGAAGCCGGGCCGGGGCACCCACTGGCAAAACCAAAAGTCAGCATCTATGAATGGATGCGTAAAGGTATGCTTCACGGTAGGCTTTCTGAGGCTCCCTCTTTTAAAATTAGTCCCTTATTCTGTAGGCACAATGAAGCAACAAGAGTAGAGCTGGTTGAATTTTTGCATTTGAAACAAAAGTTTCTATGAAAAATAAACTTTTTTTTCCAAAATTAATTTGTGAAAAAGCCTTCATTTCTTCTGAATGTTTCCCAACCACAAATATTTATTTTGAAAACTGAAAACCACTGAAAATATTAAATACTTTTGTTTTGAACCCAAAAACCAGAAAATTCCATTAATTTTAAAAAAAGAACCCTGAACAGGAGATGTTAAATCTCATCTTTTGAGTCCACAGTTTGTAGGTGCAAAAATGTAGGTAAAAGGAATTAGAGGCTGGTTTGAGGCCAATGTAAAAATCTAGCGCTATATGATTTAAATGAAAAATATATCCAAATTACTTTTGAGGAAACATAGCGAGGACAATACACTGTAATTATTAATATCAAACAATGAGTGTGAGCCCTTCCCATCCCCTTGTTCAACAACATGACTCTTTGCTGCTAGCATGACCAGTGGATTAGCTGAAGCTGGGGCTGTGTTAGCTGGATGATTTTCAGGTTCTCTTGAGGATAATGAAAGGGACTGAAATGAATATGCATGTTGAAGGAATATGAACAGGAAAGGGAATAGTAAGTTTGCAGATTTAATTAACTGAATTAATTTAAATAACAATAAATGTTATTCAAATTTGCGAGACTCTCACAGACCTGGAGATACCAAAATTCAGTAAGTGCCATCTTCATCTCTGCCTAGACGATGTTGTAGATCCTGAGAGACCATGATGATTAGAATGTAGAGCACTTGTGGTTATGAAGGAGTTCACCCGCGTCCTGCAGTAATAAGTATTTCTTATTGTCATAGGACCCCAGTCTCCCCTATGTGGGAACAGCCCATGTAGCTGGAAGGATCATGTTGGATTCATTCATTTTCAGCTGAATCCTCAGCAGTGGCAGATTCCCAGTTCCTGATCTTGGAGTGTGCTAATGAATTTAGGTGTGGGCAGAGGGTGGCAGCCCTCCCTCTGTATCAATCTCGGAGGGAGGCCACATCTCCCAGTTGCTACGTTCTGCAGGAACAAATTTTATCAGAGGGGAAATTAGCAGTTCTTGGGACTCCCTGGCCAAATCTGGAAGTCCCAAAGTCTCTGGCTCCAGCCCTCGGGCAGGCGGGGGTGTGGGAAACAAGCAGTCTATAGCCCTGAGCCCTCAGGCCAGGTGGGGCAAGCAAGCAGTTTATAGCCTCTAGTAAAGGGGGTGAGTGGGGATGCAAGCCTCCTGGTCCCGTGGGGATGTCTGCTGCTCAACTGAGGTACTGGGCCTGCCTCTTATACTTCTGGTTCCTGTCCTGCACCTCTGCTTCCGGTCTGGTGGGCGTGGACTTCCGGGTTCCATCCAGCAGGGGGTTGATGGCCCTTCTTCAGTGTCAATCTCTGAGGGAGGCCACACCTCCCAGCTACAGGGTGGCTTGACTGAACCTCAGGATTCACCTGTTCAAGATGATGGGTTCTCTGGGGGCCAAATACTCCATCCTTAGAGCTGCTTTGCACTGGTGGAGTGGTGTAAAGTTGCCCCAGTGGACCAAAGGGTCTGGTCCTGGGTCTTAGTTGACTAACTATCCCCTAATGCTCCAGACGATGGAAAAAACTCCAGTATTACCAACCCCAGGCATTCAAAAATAATGTGTCAAGCTCCAAAAATCATGAGATTTGTTTAAAATTACTCAATGAGGGGGGAAAACAATAACAGAAAATGTGGTAATGGCAGGGGTGCTAAATGACTTCCTTGTTTCGGTTTTCACCAAGAAGGTTGGTGGCAATTGGACGTCTAACATGGTGAATGCCAGTGAAAATGTGGCAGGATCAGAAGGTAAAATAGGGAAAGAACAAGCTAAAAATTACTTAGACAAGTTAGATGTCTTCAAGTCACCAGGGCCTGATGAAATGCATCCTAAAATACTCAAGGAGCTGACTGCGGAGATCTGAGCCATTAGCGATTACCTTTGAAAAGTCTTGGAAGACAGGAGAGATTCCAGAAGACTGGAAAAAGGCAAAGATAGTGCCCATCTACAAAAGGAGAAATAAGGACAACCCGGGGAATTACAGACCAGTCAGCTTAACTTCTGTACCCGGAAAGATAATTGTGCAAATAATTAAGCAATCAATTTGCAAACATCTAGAAGGTAATAAAACAGTCAGCATGGATTTGTCAAGAACAAATCATGTCAAACCAACCTGATAGCTTTCTTTTAACAGGGTAACAAGTCTTATGGATGGGGGGAGGTGGTAGATGTGCTATATCTTGACTTTAGTAAGGCTTACGATACTATACTGCATGACCATCTCTTAAACAAACTAGGGAAATATAACTTAGATGGAGCTACTAAAAGGTGGGTGCAAAACTGGTTGGAAACTACTCTCTGGGAATGGTTTATCAATGGTTCACAGTCATGCTGGAAGGGCATAATGAGTGGGGTTCCACAAGGATCAGTTCTGGGTCTGGTTCTGTTCAATATTTTCATCAATGATTTAGATAATGGCATAGAGAGTACACTTATTAAGTTTGTGGATGATATCAAGCTGGGAGGGGTTGCAAGTGCTTTGGAGGATAGGATTATAATTCTGAATGATCTGGACAAACTGGAGAATTGGTCTGAGGTAAATAGGATGAAATTCAATAAGGACAAATGCAAAGTACTCCACTTAGGAAGGAACAATCAGTTGCACATATACAAAATGGGAAATGACTGCCTAGGAAGGAGTACTGCAGAAAAGGATCTGGGCTCATAGTGGACCTCAAGCTAAATATGAGTCAACAATGTAATGCTGTTGGATAAAAAAAAGTGAAAATGATTCTGGGATGTATTAGCAGGAGTCTTGTAAGTAAGACATGAGTAGTAATTCTTCTGCTCTACTCTGTGCTGATTAGACATCAGCTGGAGTATTGTGTCCAGTTCTGGGCGCCACATTTCAGAAAAGATATGGACAAATTGGAGAAAGTTCAGAGAAGAGCAACAAAAATGAGTTAAAGGTCTAGAAAACATGACCTATGAGGCAAGACTGAAAGAACTGGGTTTGTTCAGCCTGGAGAAGAGAAGACTGAGAGGGGACATAACAGCTTTTAAGTACATAAAAGGTTGTTACAAGGAGGAGGGAGAAAAATTGTTCTTCTTGGCCTCTGAGGGCAGGACAAGAAGCAATGGACTTAAACTGTATCAAGGGAGGTTTAGGGTGGACATTAGGAAAAACTTCCTAACTGTCAGGGTGGTTAATCACTGGAATAAATTGCCTAGGGAGGTTGTGGGATCTCCATCATGGGAGATTTTTAATAGCAGGTTAGACAAACACCTGTCAAAGATGGTCTAGATATTACTTAGTCCTGCTATGAGTGCAGGGGAGTGGACTAGATGACTTCTCGAGATCCTTTCCAGCCCTATGATTCTTTGAAAATTAATGAAATGTAAATGAAAAAATATATTTTCTGGTGTTTTTATTTGCCTTCTAGTTATTGAACCTTTATGGGTCACATTTTCAAGCTCTTCACTGCAACCATGGGGGTGGGGGGGACTAGACACCTACGTTTTTTTATCAGATGAAAGCTCAGATTTTTCACAAAATCACATGATTCCAGGAGTTGTGGCTTTGGGAAGACACCAAATATCACAAGATGTGTGTGACCTTTGACCCTGAGCTGATCTTGGAACTCCTTATATAGAGGATTTTGTATTATATGCTAGGATAAGATCCTAAGGAAAGGCTACTATGCAAGTAGTGGAAAATATGATTTAAAATATCTTTGGAAATGGGCTTTGCTATAAGCAAGAGGCCTAGTAAGATCTGGCAGTTAGCATGATCAGTTATTGTAAGTTAGCATGAGTGTTTGACTTAGGTTATGAGGTTACAGGGGCTTTTTGCACAATGTACTTTAGGTATAAATAAATAAACAGCAAAAGAATGAAAATAACAGATTTCTAGGGCATTTTTGGAACAGGTAATCATGAGGTTAATTTCCTTAACATGTTGGAAATATTGGGAAATATATTGATGCAAATAGGCTATGTCAGCAATCGGCACCCCAGTGATGGTTGCTTGGAATGCCACACATAAACAGGTGGCCAGGAAGTAATCTAAATATGGCCACCAGACAGGTGAGTATAAAGGAAAAAGGGTACAAAATAAGGTCTAATCTCTAGTGTATTTTCCTTCATTGTGGGGTCAAGATAGTGAAAACCTGGATCATAATATCCCATTTAGGATGTTCTCCACTTACTGTTTCCTTGTATATTTGTTTCCAACTATCTCCACAGAGCTGTATGTCAACATCAGGGGTTGTTATATTCTGTATATCTCTTTTCTTTATGCTAATGCTTATGTTTAATATCTAAATAATTCCAGTTAAAGTTTTCATGTATGGCCCACCAATCTCATACTTAAGTTCAATGTAGCCACCTGACTAAAGAGCCTGTTATCAGTGACTTGGGCAATTTGTACTCTAAATTAGTGAAAAGCTACATGTGGTAAAATCAGAAGTTTTTTGCCCTGGGAAAAGTTGTTTCCTGATCCCAAATATGGCTATTGTTTTAACCCTGCCCATGTGAGAGAAAATCATCCTTGATCTAAGAATAAAAGAATGGCCATACTAGGGCAGACCAATGGTCTATCTAGCCCACTATCCTGTCTTCTGACAGTGGCCAATACCAGATGCTTCAGAAGGAATGAACAGAACAGGGCAATTATCAAGTGATCCATCCTGTCATTCATTCCTGGCAGTTTGACTTTAGGACACCAGGACCATGGGGTTGCATGCCTGACCATCTTGGCTAATAGCCATTGATGGACTATCCTCCACGGGCTTATCTAATTCTTTTTTTAACCCAATTACACTTTTGGCCTTCACAGCATCCCCTGATTTTACAGACCTCTATCATATCTCACCTTGATTGGAACTATTCAGCTTGTAAAAGAGACAGACTTTTTAATCTCTCCACATATGGAAGCTGTTCTCACCCCCTAATTTTTTTTGCCCTTCTCTGTACTTTTTCCAATTCTAATATATCTTTTTTGAGACTCTTCACAGTCTGCTCTGGACTTAATTTAACCAATCTTATTTATGACTTGAGACGAAGTAAACTGATGACCAAGTTCTTTGTCCTTGAATTCTAATGTGATAGATTCTATGAGGCTTTTTTTTTTTTGTTTGTCTCCACGAGGGTTTATTGTAACAGATTTAAGTCACCCTAACACGACAGCAACGCTGCTCCCACTCCACCGAGGGTCACGGAATAAGTTAGCAGCCCAAGAGGCCAAACGAGTATAGACCAGGGGAGGGACGGGCAGGGGCGACTCCTGCCAGGAGAGTCCAGCCGGGCAGCCCGCGAGGTCCCGTGCAGATCATCATCACAGCCCACTCACTGCCCACTCAGTCGCACTTCCTGTAGTTCTCTAGGTGGGACATGATCCAGCCTGGCAGCCCCAGGATGGTCAGGAAGAAGACTCCAAAGCCGACAATGGTCGCCAGCAGCCCCATGGGGGTCTCCGGCAGGCCCAATTGCACGGCCCGGCCGGGGGGTGCAAGGTGGGGGCAGAGCAGCGCATGGAACAACAGCAACACAGACATGATGGTGGCGGCGGGTCTGACATCGGTTCCCGACTGGGTAGATAATCAATTCTAGTGGATGTTCAGGGAACAATAGTTACTTACATAGAACATAATATTAAACAACTTCTCAAAGAATGTCTGTTCTGCTCAAATTAAGAACAGAATATGCATTGTGGAAATCATGTGGAAAGAGTTTAATTTTTCAAACTAATCAGGATCTACAGTAAATATTTTTGAGAAAATTGTATATTATGGAGGAGCACAGAGGCGTACACTGCATGCAGCCAAAACACATTATATATTTTGTTAAAGTAACAAATAATTTAATTCATAATTACAAGACTCTTTAAATATTACTTCCTTATTAAAGAGAAACTTGCTAAATTAAAAAAGCTTTGAATATTTTGTCTGATATTAATGCTTTTAACATTTCTGCTTATTTAATTAAATTAAATGAATCAAATAAAAACATTTGGAAAATTAACCTATGAAGTACAGGAAAACCAAAGTCCTTAAAGCTGGCTCAAAGGAAGGTTTTAGTAAGAGCTTTCTGGCTTGCCAGCAGACGTTTAATTTGGTGGTCAGTTTCCAGAAGTTGTAGGGATCTTTTTATATATGTTTAAGCTTAAAGATTTTTCACATTACCAATCATGGACTTTTTTTTTAAGTTGTTAGAGTTTATTTGTTCAGGGAAGCATTCCAGCTGAAACAGCCACCAAGGACCATGTGCTGTATTGCAATGTTTTTTATGTTGTACCCGCTTGTGCTTTTTAGATATTAAATCCTTGGGGCCAGGGCCTTCGGTCTTTGTTCAGCATGCTTTATCTGTTGTAATCACCTTGCACATTTGTGGCACAGTACAAATAAGAATTGTGATAGCTTGTTTTCATCAAGAGGCATGTTCAGCATTAGATAATGAGATTTAACTGACTCAATACATTCAGAACTATTTAGAGAAGTAAGACCTTTTGTTTCAGGAAAAATGCCTATTAAAATATTTAATGGAGATTTTATTTTCCCATGCACATTAATAAAGATTTCAATCTTAAGTTCTTTTCAACTGTTGAGAAAATGTTGGAGGAAAATGGCATTTCTATTACTTGAATTGCCAAAATGAGCACAAGATTTTTTTAAATTGCCACTAGTAATAACAATACTGTCTATTAATTATACACTTTTGATAATACCTTTCAATGTGAAGGATCCCAAAGCGCTTTTCAGAGTGATTTATATATAGATCACTCACCCACGGGATGTGGGATTTTCAAAAGCACTCAATGTTGGCCTAATTCTGCTCCCATTGAAGTCAACAGTAAAACTCTTATAGATTTCAATGGTGGCAGAGTTAGGTAAGTGCTTATAAAATTCCACCCTTATCATAAAGGAACATGTGGGATAGACTGTGACAGCCATTCTGAGCCTGAAATGCCATATAAAATGGAAGGGCAAGTGAAGAATAACTTCTGTCATAATTGCTGGGGGAATTGCAGTGGCGGAGTGTATTTACCTAGCTTCCCATCAGTGGGATTACGTGCATGAACAAGTGTTACTCATCTGAGTAAGGATTACAAAATTAGGCCATGTGTTGCAATTTGGCCATGACACCTGATGGGTGAAAGCCTGACCCCACTGCAATCAACAGAAGTTTTGCCATTGACTTCAATAAAGCCAGCATTTCAATCTTACATAAAATGCCACAAATTATTCAAGTTTTTTCTGTCTCATCCAAAATATGGTAGCTCAAGACACAGGGTGACCCTTAATATCCTACTGGGCATTAGTTCAGTACTAAGAGTGCTAACCACTGACTCTCCACCTCTTCTAGTAGCATTAGTAGTCTAGTTGTTATGTTTTATGTCAACCTGACTTGAGTGCAGGGGACTGGACTAGATGACCTCTCGAGGGCCCTTTCGGTCCTATAGTTCTGTGACTCTAAAGCCTGAAGCAGGGGCTATGGATTAAATAGCTAGGCAAGTGAACCAGGACTTGGAATAGAGTAAAGAAAGGATCTTTGACTTTATTTCCCAATTAACTTGTACAAATATCTCTGGGGCAAAGGTACTAAGGTCTCTCTTTACTATAGTACAATAGGATACCTTTCCAATTCACAGTAACTATTTATGGACAAGCAAATTGCAATTATGGCTTAGCGTCATCAATGCCCTGTTCAATCCAAAACAGAACTTGGGTTACCTAGAATGAAGACTGCATCCCACAGGGACTCCTGCTATGTAAGATACCTGCTTCCCGACTTTATCTTAAAAGCTTGCTGTTATTATGCAATCTAAAATATTTGACTGAAATATTTTTTCAGCCTGGGGCAAGAATGCTTTTAAATCTATCTTCCTTAGTTACACAGCATCCCATCTGTTAGCTTAATGTAGTTTTTAAAAGATCTTTCTAATGAACGGAGTGATATTACTTAAGAGAGAGGTTTTTTGAGAGTGAAAGAGCATTTGTTCTTGTTTTTGTAATAACTAGACCTCTTTAGCAGTGTTTATTCCTTCAACAGCTCATTGGCATATCCTTTTCCATTTGTGCAGACAATCTATAGAAAGTATCTTTTGTTTCAAACCCTGAAATGGGGTCTTCTGGTTCCCTTAGGCTCAATGCTCAAGTCCACCACATTACAGTACTCATTGCCCTCAACAGTCATTGAAGCCAAATGGGAGGTGGAGAGGTGCAGTATTAAGCACTTAGAAAGAAAACAACTTGAGGTTTCTTGAAACTTAAATTACCATTACAGAGTGAATCTGAGATTTTGAATGGAAGTAGAGCTACCAAAAGGTTCCAGATTGATAGCCCAGGAAGCTTAGGTCCTCTTCACAGAACAGGAACAGTAGCACTGCAAGATTCACAGTCTGCCTATGACAGAGTGCAGGGACGCTACCTCATCCCTAGCAAACAAAGAGTTAACCACAGCTCAGCTTCCCCCTCGTCTTGCAGAGGTGCTGGGAATAGGACTATAGCCTGGTTGCTGCTACGAAAGATATGGGAGAAAGCGAATGGACAGATCATGCCCCACACTCGGAATCCTAAAACTGGATTGAACCACAGTCTGAGGAAGTTTTCTATTACTGTCTCTCTTTTTGGTTCTGTTAACTTGTTTTGATTTCTGGTATTACAAACAGGATTCCCTTGAGGACAAACCCTTGCTTGACTGCATCTTTGATATGTTTCTGATGTGTCATTCTGCCAATTTATCCTGCCCTTTCAATGTAGCCTTGATCAGGGAGACCACTTCATGGGAGAAGATGGTAATCCCCATCTGTGATCTCTGCTCATCTGATCTTCAACAGCTCTGCTGTGACTGCCATTATGGGAGTCAGTTAGGCTGATGGTACAAAATGAGTTGGTGCAATGCAGTCTGGAGAACATCAATTAATTTCTCATAGCTCTCTCAATATTTCCAGTTATTAATGTCCAGGTTATGGATTCATTCAGGTGCCCTAGAAGTGAAAAATTCCATTTCCTATTACCAATCCCTTAAATCATGGAACACCCCACTCTACCCAAATTTGCTTTTTAAGATTTGGTGGTATAATTGTACCCTATTTTTACATATTGAGATTTCATCTCGACACATAAATTTCCTTTCCTTTGTTTGAAATGACAATATATTAACATTTATTAAAACTACTTTTTCTTTAATTTATATGCCCATGTAAATTACACTGCCAGTATATGTTAAAACAAATTTTGTAACTGGGATACAAACCAGTAATTAAAGACTAAAACTTTTGTCTTATAACTCAGAGTTATAAGAGTATGTTGCTAGCTGTCCAAATAACATTGTCTGAACAAATAAATCAATGTCACAATTTTAAATTATTCAATGCTTTTTAATTTCCTTCAGATTATCTTGCTTCAGATATTGGCATACAACATTGGGCCACACTCTAATCTTAGGAGCACAGCAACTGTCATTACATATCTTACAAGATCCAGTACTTGCATATGACCACATGGTGTAATGGATTTTTGAGCTACAGATGCCCAAGGCACATGGGTGTGTAACTAGAATGACTGATTTAGAGATCCAAATCACTGAGTTCTTGGAGTCATGAATGGTTTTGGGGTTTGGTAGTGGGATATAGACCCTTTCATCAGCCGGTCAAATTTGTTCTCTGCCCCCATGAAATGAGTTGGTGGTGTCAGTCCAATACTTGGTGTCGGAATGCCACAAACATCTCATTGCAGTTAGTACTAATTGGTATTTGCATCAGAAGAAATGAATTCACTTGAAGGCTGAAGTAACTTCTCTCCTTTAGAAGGGTCCACCCAGAATGGTTTGGGGGCAGTGTAGGGAAGACTGTGTTGTTGCTGCCCATGTTACAACTGACTAGAGGTAGGTGAATAACTTTTTTTTTCATTTTTGGGGGGTTTCTTTTGGTTTACTGATAGTTCTGGGGGAAAAAATCAGGTAATCCAGAACTGACAACTCAAAATAAAATTGGCAAATTGAAAAAGTTGACCCAAATTTCATTTTAGGTTGAATAAGATGTTTTGTTCAACCTGAAACAAAGTGTTTTGTTTTGTGTCCAGGCACTTTTTTTTTTTTTTTTTGCTTAAAAGCAAGGGGCTAGATTCAGCACTCACCTGGAAAACCCAGCTACAATTCTTCCCTTCTGTAGAACAGGGATGTGAGTTTAGGCCTCTCAGTTAGTGGCCCTAACCACCAAGCTACAGAGTCGTTATCAGTCTCTTCTCACCCAATGACTATTAAGGCATTTTATACAAAGTGGAACAGCTTCAGCTTCAGTTTGTTCTTCTGTTGCTCTAGTAGTTATGTAGTTGCATTGCTTTTGATTTTCACAGGAGATATGATTCTGCAAAGTTCTGTTTCACCATTCTACCAAAAATCACCTCCGTTTTAGTGGAATTGTTCAGATCAAACAATACCCTAAGTAGCCCTTCATAACAACCAAGTACGTAAAAACTGCTACACATGTGAAGTTGAAGTTGGGCTATATGAATCACAACAAAAGAAAATACATCCCCATCAAAAGAAAAGGGGAATTGAAGCTAATTTCACTATTGTTATTGCAAAGAATCCCATTTGGGGGCCTACGACTCTCTATGTATGATAGTAAAATAACACTAACAGTATTTATTGATCCCTTCTGTTGGCCTGGAACTTATGTCTTACAGACTGAATTTGGTTTCCTCCTGTGCTAGATTCCTTAGTTCTCTATCACCAGAAAGTTCTGAATAGTAAATAATAAACCAAAGTGTGCCTCCTTTGAAAGCACAAGCAACTGAGATGGAGATAAAGAAGTAAGTAGCAATATCAGGACTACAGGAGACATTTCTGTTTAGATGTCACATGCACTTCGAGAAAATTACAGAGTCTGTTTACATATACTAATGAAAGTGAATCAGAATTGTGGTGTGATCAGCAGGGTTTGTCACTGAGGACCAAAATACCAAGATATTTTGCTGAAGAAGCAGTGAAGGTAACACTTTAAAATAATTGTCCCCTTTAATTGATGCATGAATCATAGAGAAAATTATATTTCTATACCAAATGAGTTCACTGTGGGAATGGGGTGCCTTTGGTGTATTATTCAAGGAGGCAGAGAGAGAGACAGAGAATTGCTTACAATAACAGATTTTTCTCTAAAATTAATTTTTTTGCATTTACCTATTATCAGTACAGTAGAACCTCAGAGTTATGGACTGACCAGTCAATCACACACCCCCTTTGGAACTAGAAGTACACAATCAGACAGCTGCGGGGGGGGGGGGGGGGGGGGAGAGAAGGGAGAAGCAAATCTAGTACATTACTGTGTTAAACGTAAGCTCCTTTAAAAAAAAAAAAAGCAGCATTTTTCTTCTGAATAGTAGTGTTTCAAAACTGTTTTAATGTTGAGTTGCAAACTTTTGAAAGAACAATAACATTTTGTTCGGAGTTACGAACCTTTCGGAGTTATGAACAACCTCCATTTCTGAGGTGTTAGAACCTCTGAGGTTCTATTGTACTGTTTAGACCGCAAATGACCTTTTGAATACTTATTTGACCACCAAATGCATTTTGATAGACCCCTCCTCACAATGAAATCTCACAAATCATGTCTGGACATTTCTATTTTGGGGTAGAAGTTTTCAGTCTCACTTTACAAGTAGCCAGCAGGTGGTACAGCAAGGGCCTGAAATAAAACAAAGGTAATTTACTTTGGGCTGAGTTCCCTATAATGTTACAGCATTGAGGGTTGGAGATCTTCTGTGGGGCTCATTCTCTGTTCCTGGGTAGTTTCTCTTTTTCAAGATGTCCTCTGAGCTTCTTTTATTGCCATTTTTCCCTTCAGGGTGTGGACTTCTTTTCTTCTGTTTCAACATTGAGGATCTGTACTGAAGTTAAAAAGAAATTTATATATTTTGTCTGATGGCATCAAAGGGCCTGATGCTCCATGTTTAGACCCCCAGTTCAGCAAGATATTTTAGCACAGATCGAACTTTAAGTATGTTAGTAGCCCCATTGAAGTTAACAGAAATACTCACATGCTTAAATTTAGGCATATGCTGAAGTACCTTTCTTGAACTGGGACCAGAGTAATTTACAATTGTGCAGAATTGATATAAAACAGTATCACTCTGATCCGGCAGTGTTTCACAGTGACTTTGCACAGGTATAATTGGCTATAGAAAGTGCAAGATAGTAGAGAATCAGGCCTAATATTGATAAAATATGGTTCTCGAAGGGTCTTGTCATTTTGAACTAAGACAAGTAGACGGTGTAGTTCATTCTTGTGTGGATGACAGAATTAGCCGACAGGCTTGGCAATTATGTTTGTTCTGTTTTTAACTTTTTGATGAAAGCATTTAATTAATTTTGTTCAACACAAAGAGAGGCTCATTTTTCCTTGTTACAGATTCAACAGCCACATGCACTAATGATGAGATGTATTATAGCTGTCACTTTCTCCTTTTAATACTGACAAGGTAACCTGACCTCTATGTGTTCTCAAATTGGCTTTTTGCTTTATTTTTTTGACTTAAATGAATTACAGCAAGAGGAAACTAGAAGAGCACCAAAAGAAAAAGGGACATGGGGCTGTTTCATCACTGCTGCTAGCTTTAAGGGTCCCACATGGAGCTGGGCACTGAGGGCCCACAACTCACATTGAAGTCAATGGCAGGTTGCAGGAGATGGCTCCATCTCCGAACAGACCATTAATCCAGGCATCCCACTTTTTCTTTGTGAAACTGGACCATGTACCAAAAGCAGCAGACACTTCCATTAATCTAAGATGTTTGCTTAGAAGATTCCTCCCCCCATCTTGTGGGGTACAGAATTCCATGACCACAAATTATGCTAGCTGCCCACTGCAATCCATCAGAGTAATCTCTTGAAGGGCCACTCATAGTTCAGGCCCTGACTTCCCATCCATACCAGTGAACAGTTTGCATGCCAATTGAGGCTAATATGGTATCCTAAATTTAATATTTTCCCCCAGACTTAAAGATAAGCATAGTCTTAACCACTCCACTGAGGTAGGGGTAGGGTGGAGAAGTGCCGTAAGGGCTTTGTTACACTGGAGGGAATTAGTGCAACCATCGACACTATGATTTGACTAAAAACCCCTGGCTTTTGTTAGCTCCCCAGTTCAGATGTGCAATGCTCTTCAGAAAAAGCTGCACACTGAGCTAAGCCCAGTAAATGTTGTTTGAATATAGTTTTTAGGATTAATATACTCCCCCCCCTGTATTTTAATAGTTGCCTGTGATGTGTTGGACACTGCCGTTAGCCCATTTGGATTTGGCTGAACGTTTGTGTCATTTTTTAATTTGCATTCACAGTATGCATCAAAATTTGTTCTGAATTCTTGAAGTGGATGCTGTGAATGTGTATTAACACTGCAGATTTGTGAGGTGAAAGTCTACATGAAAATAATTCACTACCTAGTCCCATTCACTTGACGAGACCATATTTCCCAGCCAGGAATTTTTTTTTCTTAAATTAGTTTGGGGTGAGAATGAAGAGAGGGGTTGTGCATCGGAAGGATTTGCAGTTGAATGGAGAAGTCACACTGAGTGCATTTGGATGGGGTGAGGGCATGGACTCAACTCTTCTTCCACAGCTTAACAACTTCCACCCAGCAAGCCTTCCTTCCCTCTTCAGAACACTCCTCTGTACCTTAATGGAACTTGGGACTCAGCTTGCCCCCTGCTTTCTTCACATTAGTTGCAGTTTGGTTCCAGACTCTGCATTTTCCTAAATCACATGAAAGTCTTGCATGGTGCACCATGGGGCTTTCCGGACTCCATTGTCTGCCAGTGAATTCACTGAAGAGGCTGGCGAAGAGGGGCCAACGAGGCCTCAAGTTCACGTAAGCTGGAGGATGAATGGCTGGGCGTGGAGAAGGAGGGTCTGCTACAGGGCAGGATCACTACAGGGGTGGCACTGGGGGACGTAAGTGAGCCAATTCTACTGAAACCAGGGCACAGAGGAAACTGAAAGCGGGTACAAATCTGTAAAACTGATACAAAGAGATCAGAGTCAATTTTCAGCAGTGATTGAGTGAAGACCGTACTGTATCTGTGGGGCTGAGCAGAAAGTTCCTCCCTTCCTTTCTTCCCACTTTTTCCCCTCCCTGATACTCTGCCCAAACCTGAGTGTCTGGGTGCCACTCTAAAACAAGGACACAGAATGACCTCTGGAAGGAACTGAGTGAACGAGCAGATGGGGGATGAGACAGCTTGGGGGGCAGCATGGGACCAGCCAGGGAAGATTGGCCTAGAGAGAAGAGGAAAAACAAAGGAAGAAGCAGGTACAGGAAGCAGGAGTCCTGAGCTAGAGCAGAGGGAGTTGCTTGGAGGAGACCAAGCTACTTGCAAAGAGGGACTCTGATAAATGCTCAGCCTGCAGCTGACATGACAACCGAAACCACACAACAGGACCCATTATTCTGAGCATACACTGCACGCCAGCATCGAAGTGCATGCTCAGGTTCAGCTGACTCAGAGTACCGGGGAAGGGGGGATTGCATTGGTGTGGGGCAAAGCCTCTGTGTGTGTGTGTGTGTGTCTAGTGGGGGCAGGAGGGCTGTTTTGATGTACACTGTGTCAGGGGCAAGGGCATCTGAGTAACCCTACTCGACAGCCTTAGCTCGGTCTATTCCCAGCTTTGCCTTGGTTAGGTAAAAGTGTCCTATTGTTAACTCCCGGAGCAAATACCATACTTAACTCTGATCTCCCTCTTCTTCCCCCCAGAAGGGAGGGTTGGTGCAGAGGTGTGCAACTGGCACCTGGGACCACTTTCCCAACCCTGGCAATCCCCAACCTGCCAAGTGGCATCATGAACAGGATTTGGAGAATTTAGGTAGCGATCACTGGGGACCATATCTGAGGCACCAGGACATCTCTGAATGAGACAGACTTTCCCACAACCCCTTCCAACCCAGCCCACCTCCTGTCAGCCTGCCCAGCTCCCATGATTTTGACATACCTGTGGTTACCCAAGTATACAGAGGAGGGCCTAAGCAGCTTTCCAGGCAGAGCTGGAATCCACATTTAACATGTACCGCTTCCCTGAGTACCAGAAGGGAGGGATCCTGTTGGCCAAGATGGGAGCTGCCCTAGTAGAGGTGCAGACCTGGTCCGATGACCAGAAGAGTACCAATAAAAATATTCTGAGCAGCTGGATTGGATGTATGGTGGAATTATTAATATTTGACCTTCTGAACATTAATACAGGAAAACACCAAACACAAATTTAACCATAAATTCTTTTATTAAATCCAAAGGCCAAATAGTACTTTATGCAGTTGCTCTAAACATGCCTAAAAACTAAAGCCTAAAAAATAAGCAATTTACTACATCCAAATAGGAACAAAATCTTTATACACATTTCAGCAAGATACTTACAAATGGGCTAAATCCAGTAGTGCTTAGACCCGTGTTGGTCAACTCCAACATGGTCAGGTGGGTAATAGCAATGAACCCTTTAAGAGCTGACTTTTTACACCCTTTAACAAACACGTGCCAGACTTCAGCAAAAACCAGTCTGAGACAGTTCACCCTTATTCTCCGTCTTAA
Organism: Emydura macquarii macquarii; assembly: GCF_026122565.2. Classification (NCBI taxonomy): domain Eukaryota; kingdom Metazoa; phylum Chordata; order Testudines; family Chelidae; genus Emydura; species Emydura macquarii. Next base: position 37,574,859 of record NW_027132559.1, on the reverse strand, counting down.
TCCAGATACGACTTCCAACCTCCTTTCTTCCCAAGGCCTTTGCTCTTCTCATTCTAGCTGTCCAACAGTTTTCCTATGGCACCTGGGTTCACATAGACTTTAACTTTGGAGTGCAGGGTGGGGAAAGGCCGTGTTGACTCATTGTAAGACTGATTTTCTTTGATTAAAACCATCTGCAGTCACTTCATCAGTCAGAGGCCTTCTTTTTAGAAACTTCCCATTATCTCATTAGTTATTCTTTGAATCAGACATCCTCCCTGCTTTATTGCTTCTTGCCTTATCACTTACTATTTTCAAGGCCTTTCTATACATGACATACATATTTCCTTAACCAAACTTAAGCTAACTTTAATTCTTTAATTTTATACTCATCCTCCAACCCCTGATCCTAGATAAACAGCTGAAAGAGTTCTTTGCTTGGGCCCAAAAACCCACTGAGACACTCAGGGACTTTGCCAAAAGCCTTCAAGTGGTGCTCTGCTCCATCAAAAAAATGAGACCCCCCTCCCTGGCATGATGATTGGCAGAAGAGCCCTGTGATCCAAGCTTTACACGCCCTGCAGGCCCAAGACCCTGACATGGGTTTTGAGGACTCTAATGGGAAGTCTGTGGACACAGGTGGGTTGCAAACACCGGAGAGCCAGGGCTGGGCTGCCACCACATGCTGTGCTTGAGTTGCCCACACCTGACACTCGGGGCCTGGCCAGGGTGGACCAAAGTTTCCCGGCAAGCATAGAGGCCAGGTACAAATTTGCAAAACTGATACATAAGGGTCAGAGTCAATTTTCAGCTGTGAGGATCATACTGTATCATACAGGGGAAGCAATACCTACCCCATAGCTGCCAGGATAAAACAAGGGGGGTCAATATCTTGCAAAGTAAATCCTGAGAGATGCAGAGCAGCCTCAACTCTTTTAGAATAACCTGTTGGGAGGTGCTCATCACCCGCTAGGGCAAGGCCTTTAACTGGTGTACCAGATGAGCCATTCAAAATGGGGCTTATTTTAGCTACAGTGAAAACCTCAATACTTTGGATATATCTATTCTTTCTTTAGTACCCAACAGGGTCCTGAGTTCTTAATAACTATAAAGCAGTGATTATTTTTTAAATAAAACTCATTCCTAACATTTTAGGACACCGAATCCTGCCTTGATTAAGACATTGAAAAACCATCCAACAGGTTTCTTGAAAATTGGTAGCAAAACCAAAATGTTCCCAGGCTCAGAGCTTATGTGTTTTGCCTCTTCAATGCAATGGCTTCTGGCAGCTGGATTTTCTGGAATTTGGCAGCCAGAGCATCATAGACTTACTTTTTATTGCCCATTATACCGAGTCCCTTGGTGCTCTCAGCAGACATAAATAAACCACCCACAGTACAATGAAATCTATCTGGTTCCAAATGGGTATTTGTAAATAAAACAAATCATTTGCAGTAATGAACTACACTAGCAATATCCTAATACTAGGTCTCATAAACATACACCTCACACCAGGGATTCTCAGATTTTGTCACAGGGTGAGCTACATCTTAATAGAAAGCATGTCTTAGGGACTTTAGTCCCAAGTGCTCCAACCACCTATTTATAATGATATACTGTCCCTGTGACAACTACAGAATTGCTTACATGGAAAAGCAATATCAGGAAAATATTTAATGTATTTTTAAACTGCTTTTTAATGTGATTTAGCAGCTGGGAATAAGGAGAAGAGCCAGTACCATGTGACCAACCAGCTCGCTGCACACCACCAGCAGGTCACATTTCAAGAGCTGTTCCCCTAGATTACTGTATCACAATCAGCTTTAATGAAGATGCAGCATGGGCTAAGAGACTACTATAAAACTGGAAACCAGAAACTCCTTAATTCTAATCTTCGCTTGGCCACTGACTCCCTCTTTGGGAAAGTCATTTGACCTCTCTGCTGTGTTGCTATTAGTAAAATAGGGATGAGACTTACTGTGACACAGGCATACCCAGGAAGGCATATTACCCTAGTGTTTGACCATCTTCTCAATATTTCACTGAAGGGGGTTGTGTGTGGTCTCTCCTAAAAGCTAAGAACTAGCTAATTGTCATGGTCTTTGCAACATGTTTGTATGGGAAATAGTTTGAGAGATCTGTAGAATATCAGGTTCTAAAGATGTTGAAGTGACATTTGTTACCTGAGGTGAGACTGGTTCCAGGGCGAACTCTATCAGCATGGACATTGGTGGAGCCAGCCCTGTGTGTGTTTACTGTCTGGACCAATGCAGGCTTGAGGATTTACAAAGACAAAAGAAGCCCAAGAAAAGTCTCTGCATAGGGGACCCCATGGAGTGAGAGACAATAGGCTCTAACTGTATCAGAGAAAAAGAAAGGGCACAAGATTTTAACCATTGCAGAGGGGAGGATCTGCCGGGGTGGGGGGAAAGGGGCATGTCTCAGACAAGGTGCAACCCAGCTTCCCAAACTGGACATGCACTGTTAGGATGAGAAAAACCTTATTAAAAGTTACTTTCCTGTCTAATAAGCATAGGCTATCGATAGCATTTTATATTTTTCTTTGACTTGTAACCTTGTTTCCAAACCCATATATGTGCTTTTATTTGAGTCTCTAGCTCAAGCTCTGGTAAATAAATTTCAATGTGGATTTACTGCAGACACATCTAAGGGCCTGTGCTAAGGAGAGTGTGGAACTGAGGTGAAACCAGCAAACTGCGCTTCCACAGAGGCAGCAGAGCACTCTGCATTGTAGGTCTCCAGAAGGTAATGGCCAGTCAGGGCAACAGAATGTAACAAAGTGGGGCGTGTAAATTGTTGGCCTGCATTGGGACAGAGTGAGGCTTGTGGAGCCCCGAGCAGAGTGCTTGTGTTGCTAGCAGCTCTTTGGGGAGGGTATTCCCTGGCGGGCACAAGCAAGTCTCTCTCACACTGTAAGCAGGTGGTAGTGAGATTCGCCTTGGACACCATCAGTAATCCTGAAAAGGGTCATACCTACCTTATGGAGGCATTGTGAGGATTAATATATATGAATGTGTGTACAGTGTTTTGAAAATGTAAAACACTATATAAATGCTGATGAAGACAATTCATAATCCTGTCTCTCTTTACAGAACCTTTAAATGATGCATAGACTAGCTAATCGACCTGGTAAAGATGGCAGAAGTTATTAAAAAAAAAAAAAAAATTCTCCCTCAATATATAGACTGAATGCTGAAAGCTAGGCTGACGCTCAAAATACTGATGCCTTTATTTATTTTTCTCATGTATTAGTTGCCAGCAACATTTAAGAAGACATGGGAAGAGTGCCATTGCAGAGTGAAAATATTAGAGAGAAGATATGAATGTAAGTTTTATAAAATATTATTTGAAGATCAAACGTCTTCCCTGGAAAAAACAGGGGATTGCTCCACAAGATGCTAATAAGAACACAATTGCATAGAAAAAAATAGGAAGGTGTACTCTATATACTGTTATAAAGGTGCAGTTGTGGGATCTAGACCTAGCTTTTTATATTGTATCCATTGCTGTTATACTAAGTATACAAAAAGGGATCTATTTCAAACTCCCAACAAAAATGTCTCAAAATGTCAGCTGTTCCACAATTGCTGTGACTATTTCATGCCCAGTTACTATACTATATAACAGTATTTATCATGAAGTCATGGTGGTTTCTCCATAGTTACAGTTGAATTATAAGCCTGATTTTGGGCCCTCCCTCTAAAATCTACAAAGAAGAAAAATCCGTCATCCTCACAAGTGGTAGGCTAGGTCTGGGGCTGAGGTAGAAATTTTCTGGACAAGGGGTTCCTGATTTACGACCGTATACAAATAAGAGTTCATCACAGCTCCACAAGTCTAACACTTTGTGCCATATTGTAGCAAAATACTTAAAGGCCAAAAAGAAAAAACTGAGTCCACTAGACCAGTGGTTCTCAATCAGGGGTACACAGACATCTTCCAGAGGGTACATCGTCATCTAGATATTTGCTTAGTTTTACAACAGGCTACATAAAAAAAATAGCGAAGTCAGTACAAACTAAAATTTCATACACAATGACTTGTTTATACTACTCTATATACTATACACTGAAATGTAAGTACAGTATTTATATTCCAATTGATTTATTTTATAATTATATGGTAAAAATGAGAAAGTAAGCAATTTTTCAGTAATAGTGTGCTGTGACACTTTTGTATTTTTATTTCTGCTTTTGTAAGCAAATAGTTTTTAAGTGAGGTGAAACCTGGGGGGTACACAAGACAAATCAGACTCTTGAAAGAGGTACAGTAGTCTGGAAAGGTTGAGAGCCACTGCACTGGACTGTGCTTGCTGAAATGTAGTGCACAGTGCCAACTAGGCACTGCAGAACCAGGTGAAATGCCACCGGCTATGCCCCCTGCTTTCTACGTTCCACCACCGGGCTCCTGGCACCAGAGATATAGTTATTCTGCTTGTTGTCTTGACGAATGTCCTGTGGTTCATCAGGGCAGGACTCTGTGCCAGGGAACTACAGGGGATTCGCTGAATGGAGAAACTGCCACGAGCAGAGCTGGTGTCACCTCACCTGAGACATTTTAGATACATGTCTTCCCTCATCCTGCACCCTCTGTGCCACTCCCCAAAACACCCCCAACTCATGGAGGGGAGGGGAGATTTGAAGTGTGTGGAAGTCCTTATGAGTGGGGATGGAGGAGCGACAGCTCAGGGGGGAGGAGGAGTGGAACTGGGGTCAGCAACTAAGTTGGGGGGCATGCAGAGGATGATCACAGATGTGGGGAAGAGGGGAGGATGAGGTACCATCTCTGAGTCCCATCCCAGGGGAAGAAATCAGGAATGGAGCTGGTGCTGTGTCTGCCCCAGAGATACTTTCTTGAACAACCTTCATGGAACCTGAAGGGAGGAGTACAGGTTGCAGAGGTGAAAAATTTAGAGGAGCACCAAGAAGTCAGTCTGTTTGCACCTGGTTTCAATGTCAGGTGCAGTTGAAACACCTCTGTAAGAGTTCTCTTCATAGAGAGGCAGTTTAGTATTATTATCATGGAGTCCTCTCCTGGTATTACCCAGCGTGTGGTACACGAAACCTGGTGGCAGTTGTCAGTCTAGTGAGACCCACAGCAAGGAAAGGGTGAGTAGCAGGCAAACAAACAGCCCCTAAAACAGAACACACAGACAACATGCAGGGACTCAAACCACCAGGAATGCTGGATTTCCAGACAAAGAACCTTGCACAATCCTAGAAGTGAGAACTGATCTATATGCAGAGCTGATCATGTGGGACGAAGATGAAAAAAGGAAGGTAAATTTTTTTTTTTAACTATCTCATGAGGAAAAAGAAAGAGAAGAGAGTGAGAGGCTGTTGCCAGGAATAATTATCTGAAACACTGAACAGCTGATAAGTCTTTGAGTACTGCGCCAGGCATTAGAGGGACTTCAGGCATCAAGATTGTAGCTGATAACAATTGTAGGAGAAGGAGATTGTAGGCCTGGTGGCCTATTTCCCTAGCCCTTACAGAAGTCTGTTCAGGCCCCTCCTACAAGACACGGTTTATTCTTCAAACATAATAAAGTAGTTCAGCAAAGGCACTGTAGCATGTTGATAGGCGCTATTTCCTCTTCCACAGACCCATCTGTGTTGTACTTGGGAAGGTATGCTCTGCTCAGGGTATCTGCCACCAGCAGGAGAGAGAGACTGTCCAGGCAGTTTCTTAAGCCCACATCATAGTGCTGCAATCTCAACAGCACACTTTATAGTGTTTTGGGTGCACTGCACCTTCTAATGCTTGTGATCAAACTGCACATCCACCCTGCACCCAGAGGTGAACTGATGGAATCGTTCCATTCCAAACAGCCCAGTCAATCGCTCCTTTTCTAGCTAAGCATTTTCCCTTTATTCTGCTCCCAGCACCTGGTTAGCAGTTGTCGCAATTTGGTATCATGGTCTTGGATCATCTCTTCCCTGCCATCATTATAATAGGGTGGTCTGACCTGTGAAGGCCAAGGGCCAGCCTCCCCTGTTTGATTGTTAGACCCGACTGGGAAGGGATCAGATGATTTCTATAAAGGGTTGAGAGAGTTCAACTGGGAGAAGAGCTACTGGAGGCAGGTTGATTCCTGTGGCTGGTTGGGGGGAGATCTGAGGAGAAAGGTCCCTGCAGAAGACTCTGGGTTAGGACAAAAGGCTGGGTTTATATGCGACGCTTATGCTGAGAGCATACATATAACAGTGTGAGGTATCCTAAGACTAGAGTGATCAACAACAGAAGCTTTAGGAGACTCCACAGCCCCATGAAATCTCAACTCAACCTTGAAAAAGGTCAGAACAGATCTGTTCACCATTCATAACAGGAACTATATGAGCTCAGTAGATTACTATTCCAGTTTCTGGGAGGTGGACTATCTGGAGGACTCTCAGGCAAGAACTGTGATTAGGAAACTAAAGGCTTATTTTTGCAAGATCTATCATACCTGACACGCTGTCCTCAGACAATAGGCCACAGTATACAGCAGCAAAATTCAAATGATGCAGCACCGAATGGGAATTAGAATATAAGACTTCTCCTCCTGGGTGCCCGCAAAGCAATGGGAAGACAGAGGCAGCAGTAAGGACAGGTAAGAGACTGATGGCAAAGGCAAAACAGACAGGAAGGGGTCCCTACTGGTCTATGTAGGACCATTGCAATATACCCTCCCAGAGTCTAGGGAGTAGCCCAGCATACCGACTGATGGGTGGGAGAACCAAGACTCTGCTTCCCCTGAGGGATAGGTTAGTCTGCCACAGCTCAGTGGCAAAATGATGGACAGGACACAGAAGCAGTTAAGAGACCGCCAAGCCAAGCAGGCAGCCCACTACAACAAAGAAGCCAGGGACCTGAGGCTACTGTGCCCAGGTGAGCAGGTCTGGATCCAACCATCAAATAGCCACACAAGGCAATGGCAAAAGGCAACTGTTCAAACTGCAATGGGACACAGGTCATAGGAGATAGCTACAGACTCAAGACAGCGGTGCAGACAAAACCTAAGACAACTGCGAAGTAAGGGTAGACAGATGGCACATCCAGGCAGACAGGGTCATGGCCAAGACATAGAACCACAGCCGTCAGTGGGCATGACACAGGGATTCAGAAGACACAAGGTATCTGAGCAACGTAGATCACAAACAGGATGACACCCAACACAATGAACACAACAACAGGGTGGAAGCAAATCCCCCACTAAGACAAACAAGAAATGGGAGACTGGTTGGGAGACCTGCACACCTGAAGGACTATGAGGCCTAACAGGCCACCATGGGTTGCAGGAAAGGCCACCTATTAGTAACTTCTGGCCCACACAAGCCTGCACAACAACAGTTAAAACCGAAGAGATAACAATCGGCATGAAACTTGGGGGAGGAGCACAGGTTGCAGGAGGGTACCAGGAAGTAAGTCTGCATGTCAGTGACTTAAGTGCTAGCTGCAGTTAAAGCACTTCTGTAAATAGTTATTTTAAAGAAGAACCACTCAGGTTTTAGACACATAACATCTGTCTTTGAGTAGCTGGCCCAGTAAATGAAATTGGGCTCAGCTCTCCTTTTCCACTCCAGGAGTGCCCTTGTTTGGTGTAATATGGAGGGTGGGGCTGACTCTAGGAGTTACGAATGAGAGTCCAGAGAGTAAAGACTGCTGTGATGAAGAGCAGAGCTGAGCTGGGAGCTACAGGGAGGGGATTCCGCCTGACAGAAGGAGTGGTGAGAATTCCCTGGTTGGGCAGTGGAGGCAGCTCAGGCTGGTGAAAGCGAAGGCTGGGGTCACCGACAAACTTCACCACGCCAGAGAGGGGTGAGAGCAGTAGATGGAGATGCCTGCCGGCTCTTTGAGTCAGAGAGCTATAGAAGGCAGAAGGATGGAGGGGCGAGCCTGCTGCTGTCTCTAGGCAAGAGCTGAATTCCTACCTGAGAAGGAAACAGGGCAGAGAAACAGCCCAGCTAGAGGGGCTCGGGAGAGGGTGGTGAGAGATGCCAGCACTGGGCGTGGTGCTGGAGTGCTGGGATGAATATACCATTTGGAGTGTGCTGGGGGGATTCTGGTTTATGGTAGTGAGCATTCTGATAATAAATTAACCCTGCAGAAAGGCTGTTTAGATACACTGAGGGCTGCACAGAGTTTATCTGAAGAATGAAAAAGACAGAAACTGGGGGGGGCACTTGCAGGGCTGCCCTGGGGTCATGGGGGGAGTGCCTGAGAGGAGGCCAGGCATTGAGAGTCCTTTGGTGTTGTTATGACCCAGCAGGCATGGCATGAAACACCTTTAGGTGCAAGGCGCCCTTCTCCTCACCCCCCGTGCCGTGCTGAGAGGGGGCAGAGAGGCATGTGAGCCAGGCACTGAGGTTGCCAGGGGCCGATCTCCTCTCCTGCCTAGGTCCTATGTGGAGGTGCCCTAGAATTCCCTATGCCTGGCATTTTGCTGGGCTATCTGGCCTCCCCCCCACCTCCCCAGGCTGGCAGGTGTATGGGCCCCTGCCTGGGAGACATGGCCCCGCCAGAGAGGGGGGCTGATGCTTGCCTAGGCCAGTTGAAGCAGAGCAGGGGCAGGCTGCATCACTCACTGCTACACCATCCGCTCTGCTTTACAGCCCCGGTGACTTCAGGAGAGAAAGGAGGATGCTTCAGGTTGGTGGGCTGCTGTCAGTAGCTGGGCCCCACACAGCGGAGCGGGGCGGGGGGCGGAGCAGAGAGCCCCTGTGGTTGCCATCACCGCCGTCCCCTCACCTCCCCCTTCCGCCTCCCTTGGATACTATGGGTCGGCTTAGCTGCAGCAGGCGCTGCTCCCGCTCAGACTCGCCGTGCCGCTGCTCCGAGCCGTCACAAGATGCGGGCAGTCATTGCCTTGATCGCTCTGCTCAGCAGCCTGCTTCTCTTCCTGTGCCTCCTCTGGCTCACAGCCGACGGCTCCCCGAGCACAAGGTAGCGCGACTTACAGCGGGGTGGCTCCGAAAGAATCCGTGCGTGCCAGAGCCAGAGCCAGATCCAGATCGTGTCTCCAACCCGTGGGTGGGGCGCAGTTCTGGTTTAGCTGGAAGCAGGCAGCGGCGTGGAGGATAGCGATACCTGGAAGGTGGACTCCATGCCTGGAGGAGGTGGGATTCCAGAGATCAGATCCTCTAGCCTCTGAAATACAGCTGGAGAAGAAGGAGTGTGACTTCATAATCCATTTTATACACGAGACGCAGCAGCAGAACAGCGTTTGTTCTGCTTTTCCTGATCTATTTTGGCTCTGAGGCTTTGCAGTGTATTAATGATTCATGGAGAGGGAACAGAAGCTAGCTACTGTTCACGCATGGTAACGTTTCATTACAGTGTTTGACAACTTTGTTTTCCTTCTTGCTTACTAGGAGCTGGGAGAAGGAGACAAAAGCAGCTACTGATGTCACACCTAAAGGGTTGAGGAAACTCAGGTCCCCTTTAACATCTGTCCAGCTTGGTACTCAAACCAATAACAGGTACAGGCTATTGATTTCCTGTTTATTAGTAGTATTAATAATATTATTATTTCTGATTGTGGTATTAATGCTCTATACAGCAAGAATTCACCATAGTTAGCATTTGCTTTTATAAAGCCTTAATCAAGAGAGATGTTTAAAGCATATTATAACAGGATAATTGGCTTGCAGTGTAATAAAAAGACTATTCCATACTAGGTATCATCAAATGTCAATCCGTGGCTGGTTTTGTGTATAGCAAAGCAAAGAGTGCTTTATAATTTGTTCTGGGCATTTTTCCCTTTTTCTTCAAAAATGTGAGTCTGTCTGAGCTAGAGTTGTTCATTTAATCTTTTTGGGAAGATTCATCTTTGCACACTTTGTTCATAATGTGGATTTCACCTTTAAAAGACATAAGCTTAGAGCCAGATTCTGAAATCCCTTATTCACACTGAGTAGCATCCTTTTTCCAAACATAGTCTCATGGTTTAGTCCCAAGTGCTATGCTCTTTCTGAATCATTTTGTGGGTCTTCGTTACCATGCCCATTAATTTATATCACAATGTTTAATATGGGCATAGTCAATAAAATAAGCTGTGGGGAAAAAGTCATTTATTGTGTGTGGGGCTTGAATGTTTATAACCAAGAACCATATGTTGTCATTCTATGTTAGTCCAGTCTGCTCACAGTATAAGGCACTGCTCACCATGGGCGAGGGTAGCAGAATTAGGCATTCAAAAGCTGCTGCAATCTAGAAATTTCCCCCCGCAATTTATTTGACTTAAGCTAGCCATATTAATATTCCAACTGTTCTAATTAGCATATGTCAACAGGCATGGTGACCGAAGAGCCACACAATGAGTTAGAGAGAGTTTAGCAATTGGCTTTTGAACTTGAAGTGTGAAATCTTGGCCCCATTGAAGTCAATGGCAAAACTCCCATTGATTTCAGTGGGGCGAGGATTTCTCCCAAAAGGTCTAACTGAAATTTTTGGTTCAAATTACAAATGCTTCCTCCCCAATGAATACAAATGGGGATAGTCCTGATATTCATTCTAAGTGTGGAAATATGGACAACACCCTATTCCTTACCAAGGACCACCCCCTCGCCAAATTTAGATGTTCCAAACCTCTTGGATTTTTTAAGTTTAGATGCAACAAAATATATATTAACAGAACAGAGCATTTGGTCAGGCTCTGAGAACTCCTGTTGTGTTCTTGTTGTCTTTTCTGTGTTCTTTCCCTGATTTCCTGTCTGCTTTCTCACGCCTTCCTGCTCTCAGTTACTAGTAAGTGGTTTCTCAGCATGTACTCTGTTCTGTGTAGGTTTATGTATTTGATGCTTCTAACTCTCTTACACTCTGTTTTATACTATGTGTTTTGTTTTTTAATCCCCCCCCCCCTTTCATTCCTTATGTTGCTTTCTTCCTCCTCCCTACTAGTTTCTGGGCTGTGCTTTCCTGCCACTCACCTCTGTGTGCTAAGCAGTGGAGTCACATTGGATTGGAAGTGCTGGCAGAGAGCGCTTCAGGGAATGGGAATCTAGCCAATTTTAACCTGTTATTAGCACAGTCACAACCAGAGCAAAGAAGCAGAGGGAACAGGAGGCATGTGGGGAGGGTGGAGACCAATGACCCGTACTGAACAGTTTTTAATCTGTTGTAAGGGAGGTGTTGATGAGGTGTTACTGGCTATCCCCCAGATAACGTCAGGTCATTGTTGGGGACCTCATGGATGGTGGATGCAGCCAACTGCTGTTCCTAGAGGGCCAAGCTGATGGAGTTCTTCTAAAAACATGAGTTCCAGAGGGGTAGCTGTGTTAGTCTGTTTTTAGCAAAACAGCGAGAGTCTTGTGGCACCTTAAATACTAACACATTTATTTGGGCATCAGCTTTCGTGGGCAGAAACATCTGGGTTTCTGCCCATGAGTGCTTATGCCCAAATAAATGTGTTAGTCTTTAAGGTGCCACAGGACTCTCGCTGTTTTGCTTCTAAAACAAATATTATGGCCTCTCCCCCAAGTGGCATGTCTCTCTGTCCTAGGCATATCTCTGGAGAACTCATCTCCTCCCCAGAAGTCTGGTGGCAAGATCCAAAGGGCAACCAAACTAAAATATTGAATCAGACCTCAACCACAGAAAATGACCTCTCCCTGGGGTTTGCTCCTTGCACATATTCCTGCTGGGAATGCAGACACTTTCCGGAAATGCAGCAGGCACAGCACAAAGCAGTAGCCATGTGGATTTGCACTGTGTGTATTGGGGGCCGGAGAAGGGGTGCTGGGGGGAGAGGGAGGGGGAGATTCTCAACAGCTGTCTTTGCAATGCAGTCCCTGGAGATTCCTCCTGAGTCTTAAAGGGCCACTGTATTCTGTCACTGTGGACTCACCTTCCCACATCACTTTCTACAAGAGTATTGAAGGCACATGGAAAAGACGTCTTAGATCACTCAGTTAATCTACGTAAAAATGCAAAATTGTTCCCTACAGGACATTTTTTAGTGCTTTGCCTGATCTAGTTTTTGCAGTTGTAAGCAACAGGGCTTCCGCCTCTTCTCTTGGGAGATTATTTCACAGCCTAATATATTTCTCTGTTAGCAGAACATCAGGGAAATCTTCTTTACATTTTCCCATTGCAAGTCATTCTATTGCTATTAGTCAGACATCCCTTCCCCACCCCCACTGTCTCACACCAACCTCTTCCCTTCTTGGTAGCAGCAACCTTGCTTTAAAGACTAACTAGAATAAGAAGCAGATAAATAAGATCAGCCCATGCTGGTGGAGGTGAAGAAAAGCTTTCTCAAAACACAACTAATGCAGAGATTAATGGAAGTGACAACAGGGCAGCAATACAAATAAAGAGCTGGCTAGCTACTGCTCACTATGTGGCATCAGTTTTAAAGCACCTCTTAATATTTTCTTTGTCCTTAGACTTTTCTGTGAAAAAGATCATTATGCTATTTTATAACAAACGTGACCTGCGTTGGTGGGTTGGTTGGATAATTGGAGAAGATATTAGAAGAGCTGTGGGTAAACAGGGAGAAAGGAGATGTTTGCGGCAAGGATAAGTTAGAATAAATTAATACATCATATCTCACGCTTGTTTTCTCCATTTTTCCCCCTTCTACAATAGCAGATCTTTTTGCAGGTTTAGGGGCTAAATAACTACATCTTGATAATATTGAACTATGCTATAGGGACCTATGCATTCTTTCTTCTGTCAAAATATTGTATCAGTGGGGTGGGGGGTTAGGTTAGGCTGATTACCAAGATTATGAATCGTAACCTAATAATACAAATAATATTATGTTGCAGTTTAGATTAGACAGCAAGAGTGGCAGCTCTGTTAATTTTGCTGCTGCCTTAATGTTTTGTAACTTCTTTCCATCCTGAATGATACATGCAGACACACTTGAGAAGTGTATTTCCAGGACATACTTAGTGTATCTGCTATATCAAAATGAAGAGATGTTCTATTGTAAGCTACTACCAGCACACATTTATGTTCTGACACCAATGAAGAGTTTCTCACCTCTTCCAGTCCACTTAGTCAAAGTGAAATTGTTGTTGTCTGTCATTCTGTTGAGTGTGTATTGCTATAATACTATTTCAGTATTATCACCTTATTGTATTCTCTTCATTAGTCTATTAGACTGTGAATATTGTTTGCCATGTTCTCTGACTGGCTTATGGATTTTATAAAGAAAAAATATTGACACTAAATATGACACTGGTTCAGTGCAACAGAAAGACTACTAAATAATTTCAAAGTGCCATTGATTTTAAGCATATTTAGGACCAGCTGTAACATTCCCTATCCAAGCGAAAGTTTCATGGGAATTTTGCCTGAGTAAGGAGTGTAAGATCAGATCAGTCTTTTACACAGTTACCATGATTAATATTATAAGGCAAATAGATGCTCCTGTGGTTTGATAAAGTAGTTTTTACAGTCCATTTCACAAAGCATTTAGATTGTGTATTGCCTTATTAATCAAAGTGTCATGAACCTTAAAAACATCAATGTATTCTCATTATCTAATTCATTTACATTTGTGGCAGAGTTAACAGTTTAATAAACCATTACTATGGAAGAATGGATTACTGGTTTCTAATAGCCCATCTGACACACTGTGAAAGATTCAAAATGTGTCTACTGGGAAGAAGATAAGACACAGGAAACCAGGCTGCCAGTTTTCAGTAGAACTGGTAGAAAGAGGCACATATACAGCAGTATGAAGACAAAGGCAGCTGGGAGATTAAGGGCATTAGTCAACTGGTCAGTATCTCAGAGGCAATTCTGTGTTATTGTTACTAATTAATGTAGGGGAATAAATAACTATATATAGTTAATACATCTGTATGCTATAGAGACCATGGGGAGGGGGGAAAGAGGAGCACTTTTCTGATGTGGGAACATACCACTGAGTTTGGTAGAACTCTGGGCTGGTTTACTGGTTTGCTGTATGTGAAATCTAAGCTAAGTTGCTGACTGTCTGGGCTAGGTTGCCCTGCAGTTAAGTGGGTTAGCATCTGATTTTGAGCACGACTGTTTGAAGTGAGAGCAGTGGAGATTTTTGGATAGGCCATTGATCAGCGTGGGTTGAGTGAGAGGGGTTGAGTCACCCATTCTAGCTGTGTGTAGAGCCCAGGCTTTAAAAAGCATGGAGGTTGCCACTGTTAAAATGAAGGCAGATAGGGGTCTAAATGAGTTAGCCCCCTGAACTCACCAGCGCAGGGAGGAAAGGTTTGTTTTTTGTCTGTCTGTCTTCTCCCCCTTAACTTGCAGATACTCTACAAGGAGGAACCTGCAATGGGAGGAAAACAGCGCATTGCCAACACCACTGCTAGCTATTCCTCTGCCTGCACCTGTGGGGGACCTGGTCAGATAGGCATCCTGACCCTGGGAGCTTCTACCCAGGTCCTGGTCTTAACTTGCTGAGAATGTGGACTGAATGTACCTGTCAAAGAAAGCCAGGCAGGAGGAATCACCAGGCATGAGTGGTGTCTGTTTATTCCCCGTACTCTTTGCATTTGTTTATAATGGGGAAGAAATGGGAAGAAGTGGAAGTATTAGCACATTATGATTTAATTGGCATCACAGAGACTTGGTGGGAGAAAACTCATGTCTGGAATGCTTGTATAAAGGAGTATAGCTTGTTCAGGAAGGACAGGCAGGGGAAAAAGGGAGGAGGGGGTTGCATTATATATCAAGAATATATATATGCTCATTCAGAGGTTCAAAAGGAGGTAAGAGGCAGACCAGTGGAAAGTCTCTGGGTGAAGATAAAAGAGGAGAAAAAGGGGTGACATCATACTAGGAGTCTACTATAGACCACCAAACCAGGAGGAGGAGGAGGTTGATGAGGCATTTCTAGAACAAATAACAGAAATATCCAGAATACATGACCTAGTAGTAATGGGGGACTCCAACTACCCAGATTTCTCTGTTGGCAAAGTAATATGGCAAAATACAAAATGTCCAGTAAGTTCTTGGAATGTATTGGGGACAGCTTCTTGTTTCAGAAGGTGGAGGAAGTAACCATGAAGACAGCCATTTTAGACTTATTTTTGTCCAACATGGAGGAATTGTTAGCGAATCTAAAGGTGGAAGGCAACTTGCTTGAGACTGATCATGAAATGATAGATTTCATGATTCTAAGGAAAGGAAGGAGTGAGAGCAGCAGAATAAGGACAATGGATTTCAAAAAAAGCAGACTTCAACAAATGCAGAGAAGTGCTAGGTAAGTTGCTATTGGAAGAAAATCAAGACATAATGGAATTCATGGGCGTTGGCAGTTTCTCAGAGGCAATAGGAAAGGCACAAGAACAAATTATCCTGATGCAAAGGAATGATAGGAAGAATGGTAAGAGGTCAATATGACTCCATCAGGAGCTCTTTAATGATCTAAGAGTAAAAAAACAAAGAATCTTACAAAAAGTGGAAACATGGACAAATTGCTAAGGATAAGGTTTAAAAAAAAAAGCACAACCACATGTAGGGACCAAATCAGAAGGACTGAGGCACAAAATGAGTTATACCTAGCAAAGGATATAAAAGGCAGTATGAAATGATTCTATAAATACATTAAGGGCAAGAGAAAGATGAAGGAAAGTGTAGGTCCACGACTTGCTAGGGAAAGAGAGCTAATAACTATTAGTTTTTGACCTCAAGAAGGCTGAAGTGTTTAATGCCTATTTTGCTTCACTCTTCACTAAAAGGTAAATTGTGGCCAGGCACTTAACACAAATAATATTAACAACAAGGGGTAAGGAATAGGAAAAGAAGAGGTTAAAGAATATATAGGTAAGTTAGATATATTCAAGTCAGCTGGGCCTGATGGAATTCTCACTACGGTACTTAAGAAAGTATCTGAAGAAATCTCAGAACCGTTAGTGATTGTCTTCGAGAAGTCCTGTAGCATGTGTGAGGTTCCAGAAGACTGGAGAAGGCCAAGCATAGTACCTGTTTTTTAAAAAAGGTAATAAAGAGGATCTGGGGAATTATAAACCAGTAAGCCCGACTTCAATAACCATAAAGATACTGGAAAAAATTATTAAACTTTCAATTTGTAAGCACCTAGAGAATAAAAGGGTAATAAATAATAGTCACTATGGTTTTGTCAAAAACAAATCATGCCAAACCAACCGAATTTTCTTCTTTGATAGGGTTACTGACCTAGTGGATGGGAGGAAGCTGTAGACGTGATATAGCTTGATTTTTTTTTAATAAGGTTTTTGACAAAATGCCACATGACATTCTCATGCAAACTAAAGAAATATGGTCTAGATAAAATTACTATAAGATGGGTGCACAACTTGTTCAAAATCTGTACTCAAATACTTTTCAATCGTTTGTGGTCGGTCTGGAAGGACGTATCTCGTGGTGTTCTGCAGGGTTCTGTCCTGGGTCTGGTACCATTCAATGTTTTTATTAATGATTTGGATAATGGAGAGAGAGTATGCTTATAAGACCTTGGGGTTGCAAGCATTTTAGAGGACAGGATTAGACTTCAAAACTATCTTGACAAATTGGAGAATAGGCCCGAAATCAACAAGATGAAATTCAATAAAGACAAGAGCAACCTACTACATTTAGGAAGGAAAAATCAAATTCACAAATACAAAATTGGGAATAACTGGCTAGGTGGTAGTATTACTGAAAAAGGTGGGGGTTGGAGTGAACCCCAAACTGAATATGAGTCAACAATATGGTGCAATTGCAAAAAAGGCTAATATCATTCTGGGGTGTCTTAGTAGGAGTGTTGTATATAAAACTCAGGAGGTAACTGTCCTGCTCTAATTAGCACAGGTGAGGCTTCAAGCTGGAATACTGTGTCCAGGTCTGGGTTCCATACTTTAGGAAAGATGTGGATAAATTGGAGAATCCACAGAACAGCAAGAAAAATGATAAAAGGTTTAGAAAACCTGACCTATGTGGAAAGGTTTAAAAAAAAAACTGGGTATGTTTACTCTTGAGAAAAGAAGACTGGGGGGTGGTGACCTGATATGCCTTCATCTTTGTTAAGGGGTGTTATAAAGAGGACTGTGATCAATTATTCCATATTCTCTGAAGGTAGGACAAGAAATAGTTGGCTTATTTTTTAGCAAGGGAGATTTAGGTTAGAAATAATAAAAAACTTAACTATAAGGAAGGATACTTAGACATTGAAGTAGACTTCCAAGGGAGATTGTGGAATCCCCATCATTGGATATTTTTAAGAACACCTGTCTGGGATGGTCTATGTTACAGCTGGTTGTGCCTCAGCACAGGGTCAGGACTAGATGACCTCTCAGGGTCCTTTCTGTCTTTACATTTCTGTTACTCTGTGGTTGTATATTGCAGCTTAGTGTGGAGCAGTTGTTTTGTTGACTCTAAGGTGAGCAGCTGGTGTGTTGTTCACGTATTCAGTACTGCTTCCTAGCATCGGGTGTAGGGAGATGAGGAGTGCAACTATTGTCTCTGCTTGGCAAGGAGTGGATAAAGAAAGTGGGTGAGATTTTTCTAAAGCACTGAATATTTGCTTAACTGCACTCCCATTTAAATCAATGGTAAAACTCCCATTGGCTTCAATGGCAGCAGAGCTAAGTCACATCTGAGCTCTTTTGAAAATTCCACCCAGTTTCATTACTATTTAGCTCAGTTATTCCCCACCATTTTGTGTTGGAGCCCTTCCTTGGAGTGGATTTGCAGATGGGTCAGCCCATATCTTCATCCCTCAGTATCCTGTCATACTATGCTATGGTGCATTTGCTACCATATATCCTTTTTCTGTCCATTTTCTCTCTTGTCCTTTTCTTACTCGATTTTATTATTATCTTAATTTTATTTTTTTACTTCCTTCCTGTCTCTTCCCCCAGGCCTTATGTCTCCCACCTTCCTCCCTCACTAGAAGGCTAGATGTTGACTGAGGTAGGATGCCCACTGTGGGTTAAGGCTGTAAGTGCTCTTGTCGCAGGAGCAGGAAAAGTAAGCTCAGACCAGAGACTTATACACACAAATTGCTTTTGTAGTCTGCCATTTTAAGGATCTCCAAAGGAGAAAAGAGGGCGGAAGCCTGAAGGAGTCACCTGTATCTTTATCCACAGTTGTAGGAGCATACTTATATTGAGCAATCTAAGATCCATCCAGCTTTTCCCAACCCTGCTGTTCCTCCTCTCAGCTCAACCCCTCCTGAGGAAAGTCCCCTAGGTTGGGAAACACTGGCTTAGCCTTATAGACTCGTTCCATTAGAGTTGATTTCAGTTTTTAGTCTTTGATATAGGTGATTATATTACGTTAGAGCCTCGAGGCCCCTCTCAGGATGAGCTCCCCATGGTGCTAGGCATTGTACAAAAGTGTTGATACTCCATGCCTAAAGACCTTGCAGTCTAAGAAGCAGTGGTTGTCTGTCTTTTGTGAGTGAGACATGGATGAGCAAAACACCAATAAAATACAGCATATGTGATGCTAATCTCCTACTGGGTTTATAATTTAAAATACAGAGAGTCAAGTTCATCCCTAGTGTTATGGCAGGGCTCGACAAACCCCGGGTGCCAGGTCACCATGGCACCTAGGAATTTAATTCTGGCGCCTAGTATTTCTCCCAGTGAAAGACTGGGTCCCGGGGGGGAGCAGCCGCCATGCTCCGGGCAGGGCACCACTGCGTCCATGTGGCGGGGCCGGGAGGGAGGAAAGCTGCAGCTGCCACGCTCCAGCCAGGGCGCCCTGCCACTGGGCCCATGTTGTGGGAGAGGGACAAGGGGAAGGGGCGGGGCTGGGAGGGGAGAGCAGCCGCCACACTCTGGCCAGGGCGCCCCGCCACTAGGCCCACATTGTCTGGCTCCTAAATCTTTGGGCTGGCTCCTAGCTACAAAGCAAATTTGTCCAGCCCCGTGTTATGGCAGGAAGAATTTGGTCTGAAAGCTCTAGGAAAGCTGTTATATGATTATAAAAATGGTTTTGGTTTATGCCGATTGGATTTGGCTTTGTGATTTGGGGCTTGATACAAGTAAGGCTGCAAGTCTGTCACGTAGGTCCTGCAAGTCACGGAATTTGTGACTTCCAGAGACCTCTGTGACATTTTCCTCTTAAGCCCTGGGAGGTGGGGCTGGAGCTATCAGCTGATGGGGATCCTGGAGCTGTGAGCAGGGGGACCCGGAGCTCCAAGCCATGGCAGGGTTCCCCCAGCTCTGAGTGGCCCCAGGCAATGGGGTCCCCCCCATCTCCAAGCAGCCCCGGGAGATGGGGGACCCGGTACTCTGAGCTGTTGCAGCTTCCAGCTGCCTCAGGGGTCTCTGCAGCTCTCAGTCACTGTGACCGAGGTGGGGGGACCCTGCGGCTCCCTGTTGCTGCTGGTGGTGGAGGAACCCAGAGCTCTGAGCTGCCACAGGCAGTGCGGGCCTCATGCAGCTCCTGGTGGCCCCAGATGGCCTGGGTGGCGGGGCACACACGGGGCTCTGAGCCACCTTGGCGCCAGGGGGAGCCTGGAGCTCTCAGCCCCCCCGTGGGTGGCAAAGGAATTTTGCAGCTCCCTGCCACAGTGGGTGATGGAGAGAGCTCAGAGCTCCAAGCCCCGGGGGGAAGGGAGCCCGGACCTTTGAGCCTCGGCGGACCCCTCACCCCTGATTCCAAGCAGCCCCAGGCAGCAGGAGGACCCCAGGCAGTAGTGCGCACTCTGGGCTCCGAGCCGCCACGGGCATCAAGGTGACCCCGCAGCTCCAAGGCAGCGGGAGCCCCTGCAGCTCTGAGCTGCTGTGGGCAGCAGGGACCCTGGGTAGCAGGGAGACCCCCAAGCTCTGAGCTGAGCCGTGGGCAGCAGAAGGAGCCCAGTGGTCTGAGCTGCCACAGGTGGCGGGGCCCCCCCACAGTTCTGAGTGGCTCCAGGCGGCAGGGGGGGACCCTGGAGTTCTGAGCCACCAGCCCCCGGAGCTCTGATCTGCTCCAGCTCCCTGCTGCCCTAGTCGCTCTAAGCCAGGTCCCTGCAGATCCCAGGCGGTGAGGTGGCCCCCAGAGCTCCAAGCCGCTGCAGGCAGCGGGGGACCTGGGAATTCCAAACCCCCACGCTGGGGGTGGTGGACCCCACCCCCCTCTACTCCTCTCCGGCAGCAGGGCTTGGGCTGTCGTCTCCCATCAGACCCATTTTGTCATCGTGATTGTTTTTAGTAAAGTAAGGGCTAGGTCATGGGCTTCGTAAATTTTATTTATTGCCCAGGACCTGATCATAACTTTTACTAAAAATACCAATGACTAAATCAGCCTTAGTTTTATGGTTTGAACACACCTAAAAGCTCAAAGGGAAGTTCAGCTGAAATAGTCAAGCTTTCTCTCATTTAAAGTTTCAAACCTCTGCATGGTTTCCACCCCAAGCCATAGTTTCACTTGAAAGACTTGTAAAACTTGTGAAACTTCGACCTAGTCCTGGATGAAACCAGTTTGATTGTTGCCTAGTTTCCAGTTTCATCAGAAACGTTGGTTTTGCACAGTTCTAAGTATTAGGCAGAGACATCTGTTCACTAGGCCAAATAGTTTTTAGATCATCTTTGTTAGTCACACCATGAAATATTTGCTGACTGGCCAAATTATTCAAGTCAGAAATGCCACTTGCAAGCCTTACTTATTCCAGTGTAAACCCACCGCTTCCACCACTAGTTTGGGCACTAATGCCGCTCTGAGAGTGAAAAAGGAGTAATTGTAACCATTCCACGACTAGAGGAGTCACTGCCATACAAGCAGTAATACTAAAATTGGCTTTGGGACCTATAGAGTTCCATTGTTTTAAAATTTTGTACTTCATAAACAAAAGAAATACACGCAGAAGAGGTATCTTTGGTGGTCTAGTGCGAGTGTGGATTATATGGATAAAAAGTAAAAGCCTCATACTGTCATTTAGAAGCAATTTCTTTCAGTTGGTCCAAGTGCTATAAACTGAAAGCAGGCCAATGGTCTAGTCAAAAGGCTCTTGCTGGGACCAGTGAGCTTCATGCAATATGTCCACTAGCACCAGGAAATGTTACAATATGGCAGTTGAAGTTGGTTGAAGTGTGGATGGCTTCTCACTCAAGTGTGAAAATCACTCCTGTGCAGAGGTTCAGCACAGGCTTAAGTGGGACTAAATAGGGTCCACATCCTTGTGCTGGTTCTCTGTAGAGAGCTGAAGTTCACTCCTTGAAAGAACATCAGTTCTTGCGTAGTGATCTGTTATGATGGTCAGTCTACCTGCAACAATGCCATGTCAGCTCAGCTTTCTGACTGTCTCTCCCTGTCAGAGGGTGACTTCTGGACAGGAAACCTAACAGCCCAGCTTTCAGAACTTGTTTGAACAGGCTTCAAACAAGCGTTTGACTGCTAGCTACCAGCCAACGGCAGTGTATCAACTGACTTTGTAACTTTGACTATAAACCAGTCTTTCTTTGCGTGGAAACCAACTAATGCAAAGTGTGACAGTTATGACCAGTGGCTTTTGTGTATCTCTGAAAAACCACTGTCCGTAGGGGATGAGAATTGGTCCTATGTACAAGATCAGCCGCAAAAAGGAACAGCTGTTGTTGGATCCTCCATGGCTGTGTGTTTGTCTGTTTTCTGTATTTGGAGATCACTTTTTTCCTGTTTTGAACTCCAAGGCTGTAGATAATGCTTTGTTAACCTGTGCATACAAACAGTTGATATATAAGCTGATCAGACTTAAGCTCCATGTCCTTAAATGGAGCAGGTTCTGATTTACACCAGCTTAACTGAAACGACAACTGGCACCTGTGTTTAAAACCTTCATTTCTCCTTGGCTGACTTGTGAGGCTGTCTGCCTAAAAAGTGCTCCCTTACGGAGGTAAAAAAGCTGGCTGTGACAGGGAGAAGGAGCAAGTCTACGCTGCAGCCAGGGGTGTAATTTCCAGCTCAAGTAGATATATCTGCACAAGCTTTATCGAGCTAGTGTGCTAAAAATAGCAGTCTGGCCATGGCTACACAGGTAGTGGCACTGGCTAGGCTGCCTGAGTGCAACCTTGCCTGGCCCCCTGGGCACGTATGTGGGTGGCTAGCCCGAGCTGTTGCCAGTGCTGCCATGGCCACGCTGCTATTTTTAGTGCAGTAGCTTGAGCACAGCTAGCACATCTATGTCTACTTGAGCTGGGAACTTATACCTCCCAGTTGCAATGGAGACCTACCTTCTGCTCCCCTTCTTTCTTTCTGGAGAAGCAGCTTTTTTCCCCATTTTACACAATTGTGACTGTGTTCTTTCATGTTTTGTTGATGAATTGCAATATTCTCATGTCTGTCTTTAGCACATTTCCTTTTCACTCTTCTATCCAATCCATATCTTTGGTTGCAAGCAATGACTGATTGTACCAGTAGTATGCATTTGGCTGATAATGTTGATCTTTCTCTTTTTAAAATGATTTTTATGTAATGAGTATTAGACTGTGGCCCTATCTGGGCTTTGAACTGCTGCAACATAAGAATAATTTTTAGCAACTACAGCAGGAACAGGAACTTCAGAAACAGAAAGAGAAACAGTGCATCAGTGTTTTTTCACTTATTTTTCTACGGTGTCATTTTGGTTGTGTTTTGAAATAAATTTCTACGTCTGTAAACCTGGGCTATCCAAAGCTGCTTAACATGTGTGCAGAGCTCTTATGAGAGCCAGGACAAAGGGACCTCATTTGGTTCTCAGATCTACCTTAAACCCACTCAGATCATGATAGGGTAAACCTGTGTGTGTGAACTGTATTGGCAAAATTTTTATTGTTGATTATATCCCTGCAGTACTGAGTTCTGTGCCCTGAAAACCTGCTGCCCTTGTATTTGTATGCTGCTCTTTCAAAAGAAGTGTTAACATAAAAGCAATATCCAAAATCAGCAACTGAGCTGATAACAAATACCAGCCATTACGGTCCGTGAGATGTCCTGTATAGCTGAAAAAACAAACAGTTAGATTGTGGCATTTTGCCATATCCCCCAATACAATGTGTGCAGAGCTGCCGCTTCCCCAGGAGAACCCAGGAGAACCCTGGATGCATTCCTGGGGGAACACCCTCATTGTCCCGGGGGAAATGCAATCCGTGACTTCCCTCTGAGGGATGTAGTATGCTCTCTCTATCCATTACAGCCAGCTGTTTTGGTTTGTTGCTCCTGTGGTCTCCAGGCAAATGGTTGCAATTCTGGCCAGATCTTATGTGCCTTGTGCTTGGGGAGGAAAGGCTCCATGCTCCCTCCCTATCCCTCAGCCTGGCCATGTAAGTGCCCATCAGAGCCTAGTTCCAAAATGTTGCTACTGCTAATTTTAGTCTGCTTATTTCTGTTTAGTCAGGCCAGGGCTGTTCTGCGATTCTTACTTGAGTAAGACTTCCACTGACTCTTCAGTCCTGCCTGAATAAGAACTGCAGGATCAGCCCCTGCATCAGTATTTGCATGCACAGAGTGGGCCAGATTTCACTTTGACATGTGGTCGCAGGGCTCCCATGGACTTCACTGTGAGTCTGGTGTGCACCCGAGGACAGGATTGGGCCCCTGCACATCCCAATGACCGTGGCACAAGTGCAGGAGCAACTTCAGGACTCCTGCTTCATCTGCCTCGAGGCTGAAATGTACAAATCCCTTGGTATTCTAATCATTAGAATACGAGTTTGTGCACTCTGAGAAGGCCTGGTGGCTCTGAGGGCAGGGGGGTTGCCAGTTTTGGTTAGACATATTC
Source organism: Emydura macquarii macquarii (assembly GCF_026122565.2). NCBI lineage: Eukaryota > Metazoa > Chordata > Testudines > Chelidae > Emydura > Emydura macquarii. The sequence goes on along the minus strand of NW_027132559.1, from coordinate 37,551,257 downwards.
CTGGAGATTTCACCACATGATGATCTTTAATTAAAGATTAATCTTTAAATTCTGGAGACTCCAGGACAATCCTGGAGGGTTGACAACCCCAGCTCAGGAAAGCACCTGCACGTATGCAGTCATGAATTAATGACATAGTGTCCGTACACAAGCTCCACATCTTTACCCATGATTTGGGCAAAGTACGCGCCGAGTGTCAGAGCTACAGTCTCCAAAAATAAAGATGCTCTTGCACAGTGTGAGTTTTGGTGTAGTGGTGAACAAATTGTTCACTCAAAGGGCCAGATCCAGTGATGCTGATTTACACCAACTAAGGATCTGTTCCACACTATCTGATTGATTGTTAAAAAGGGTGTTCATACAATGAATTCATATAGCATTGATAAGCATGGATGATATTTTCTCCTTCCATTTGCTCACTGAGACAGGGTTTTGGCCTTTCCAGTGGCAGAAGGGAACTCTTTAAAAGAGTCACTTTTGTTTAGACTAGTTTTCTGTGCCGGAATAGGAATATCTTCACTTAGGCCTACCATACATGTTTAGTATCATCTCATGGGATTACTTAGGGTCCAGCATATCAGGAAGTGAATTTACAGGGAGACATATAGTTTTGAAATGTGTTTGGGTACAAAAACCTGTTAACTTGTTGATGGTCAATTGAGTATATGAACGTGTTGGTGGTCTTCTACTGAATCAGTGGCGAGAAAGAGTAGGAGCAGAGAATGAGGAATTATGGTCAGTGGAGCAAAAAACCTCATGTCAGAGGGAAGAAAAATATTGCAAGAAATGATAAAGAGATGAGGATACTGTCTGATATCAAACATGGATACCAGAGCAAATTTAAAAAAGAAATAGAAGATACTGTTCTCCATCGGGTACGTCTATGCTGTGTTTGAGAACCCATGACAGTGAGACTCAGAGCCTAGGTCTAGAGACTCAAGCTCACGTTATAGGGCTAAAACCAATTTGTGCAGACATTCAGGCATGGGCTGGAACTTGGACTCTGAAGCCGGGGGTGAGTTTCAGAGCCCCAGTCCGAACATCTACGTAGTTGGTTTTTAGTGCCATAGTGTGAGTCTGAGTCTGAAGGCCCAGGCTCTGAGCCTTAATGCAGTGGGGGCTAAAATGCAGCGTAGCCATACCCAAAGAGGCTTAATAACCAACATGTCTGTCTCCTACCAGGAACATGGGAGCAAGAGGTAAACTTAAAAGGTTTTGTGGGGGGGAGATAACAGCTATTTATGGTGACTATATGTCATTCATGTGACTACATTTTCTTTGTACACAATCTTACTATATAAAACACAGAGGAAAACAAGGGGGAAATATTAATCTTGGGTCACTAGATTAAAACTAGTGACCTACAGGTGAAAGTTTCCACATCCAATTACTTAGTGTGCCAGAATCACCATTTTATTACTTGTTTATTACTTGTATTACTTTATGACTTGTAGGCTGTTCCTTAATATTGCATTTTAGCTACAACTTTGGAAAACCACCCTCTGCTAAATATTTATTGTTAAACTATTTTAATACATCTTCAAAAAGGAATGTCCAAGCTGCTTCTGAGTCCCATTTATTTTTTTAATTACATTTCTGATTTAATTGGAATTGGCATAAAGCAATTGATAATATAAACTGAGATTATATTAAATCAAATTTGTTGTTGGTGAAAACAACAATCTCCCCGTCTGCAGAGAAAACTCATAATAGAAGTGATTCAGACTTCATTGGTAATATTTTACCAGGATCTCTGGCAGTTATTAATCTCATTGTTACAGCAAATTAATTGTGGGGTTGCTAAGAATATTTTGTCTTTTGAAGGTTTTCATCATTTTTTTTTTTAAACAGAACAACTCACAAAAATGCAGTTTGCCAATTTGAACAGGCTTCAAAATGTAAGGAGATGCAGGACAACATTTGGTCCTCATCTATCAAGAAGAAAAGGTAGGTGTTTGGTTTGCTTTCTTCTATGTTTGTTTTAAATAAAAGACTAAGGTCTGCTCATCTCTTGCACATAATTCTCATTGACATTAATGCAAAACCATAAAACAGCAAACTGAAAATGTGCAACCAGTGTTCAGCTGAATTTTTCTTTAGCATGCACTGGATTTATTCTTGGTCTGAATTAACGAAAACAAAAATTAGTATGTCCAGAAGATTTCGCATTCACAGCTAAAAACGAGAAGAAGACTTCTATTTCTTTTTCTTCAGTCTAGGGCCTTTAAAAAAATCATCTTGATAAAATCTGTGCAGCACATTTTTCTTTGGGGTTTCCTTTCCTGATTAGCAGTGCTTAATTTGTGCCAGGGCTGAGCCCCAGCACCTCTAGGCTTGGCAGTTTATAGCCCCGGCACCTCTAAGTTTGCTGCATCAGTTATGAATATAAAAAAATTGCTTGAGCCTCAGCACTTCTTTCATTACAAATTAAGCACTGCTGATTAGTTCACATACTTACAAAGCAATACATAATCACAATGAGTGAATTCTCTTCAGAAAAGGGCTAGAAATGAACTAGTATAAAAACTAAATTCCCGTTAGTGACTGTAATATAGCCCACAAGAGATTAGTTATTCCACTGTACAAACACCATGGTAAAAACACCAACTTCTCCTCAATATTATAACTTTCATCATTGTCCACCACTGGTGAAACTGCACCAATGCAGAAAAAACCTTACACATATTCCTAGTATAGACATAGTAGACTATGTAGACTCTGACATCAACCTAGCTCAGGTTCCTGGCCCCTCTGCCCCTCTCTATGCAGGAAATGGAGAAGTAGCCCATTTATTTTGCATATGCCATCTCCTCACTCCCCGTACTATTCAGTACTTAAGCACCCCAGTAGGATTACTCCCATGATTCATTATGAAAGCACATGCTTAAATAGCTGCAAGATCCTGACCTTGGCCTCTTATTTGTACACAGAGGGCAAATGATATGAAAATCTAATGTAGATTAGATAAAATAATAATAAATTGTCAATCTTTGCCTAGTCAAAGGCCAGGAAATGTTTAAACTTTGCTTCATTGGAAACCATCATTAAATCAGTTTTTTAAGCTTTTTTTGCCTCTACCCCAGACTTTTCTTGTCCAAATTTTGATGCCTCTTTTTCCTGTGTTTTTTCCAGTTTCCATGTTTTCACTCAGTCTAATTTTTAGTTCTTTTTTAAATGTTCATCTAGTTTTTTCCCTCTACCTCTCCCACTAGTCAAGATCTTTTTTCCTCTTCTGATTGAATCTTTTCTGTATGTGTCTTAAACGTCAGGGTTTTCTCTGTCTGTTTGTTTGTCTTTTTCTCTACCACTTTTTTGGTCACTCTACTCCCTTGCACTTGATCATCTCTTCCCTAAATTTCACCTCTTTCTATTGCTGCACTGGCTCTCTTTTCTTTAGTCATTGTGACCTGTCTGTGCCTGGGGTAGCTCACCTAAAAATGTCAAGGTCAGGGCAAGCTGCAAAAGGAGAGGAGATTCTTCCAAACTGGTGGCTAACATTGCAGTTAGATTCCACAACTAGTCACAAACAGTGCTCCTGATTCCCCACATTGGTTATCAAGAAGCCCCCAAAAATAAATATATAGCTCCCTTTATTGCATTTCAGTTTCTGGGCCTCAATGAGCAACTAGGTCCAGTAAAGAGAGACGTTATTATAACTCTGTTCTATTTACCCAAAATGTTCTCCTGGTCCCCAAGGGTCAGCCACATTACCAAATCAGTAAAAGATTGGCTCTTACCCAAAATACCACACTGCCAGCCAATTCTTTAGTAACTAAAACTAAAGGTTTATTATAAAAGAGAGACAAATGAGAAGAGAAATTTTAAATGGTCAAAGCAATCAGATACATACAGATGACTTCAAAATCCATATATATATCAGATTTTCAGCAGAATTGTGGAGTTTGCAGGCTTGTATAGTTCCTCTGGTATACATCCAGTACCTGGATGGGTCTCAGTCCTTTGTTTCACAGCTTCGGTTGTAGATGAATTGATCCAGAGGTAGGAAGCAGGAATGAAGACAAGATGGGGATGCTGCAGTTGCATTTTATAGTCAGTCTGGCCTGCCGTATGGCTTATTTCAAACACAAGCTCACAGCTCATGGGCAGGGAAAGGCACCTGCAGTCCCCCTGACCATAAGCATGTCCCTGTATGTCCTGATGACTCATAGGTGCCATCCCGGCTTCTCTCCCTGGGCTCACTGTAAAGGTAATGGCCCTCGATGAGTCATCAGTGTTGAGGAGAGCACTAATCTGCCCAGGGGATGTAACCCAGTAACACAGCACAAGTGGTTGGCTACAGATATATCATACATTTTTAGAACTCTTAATGCAACACTGATACATTCATATAAATGTGCTTATCAATCTTAGCGAATTATAACTTTTCTGTCAGTACCAAGTGACAAGTAATAAGTGTGCCTTGGTGATGGATGGCCTGAGGGGCTGAGTTTGCTGGAAGATTTCCATCTTTATTCTAGAGCATGCCCTGAGGGCACTCCCTAAAGTTTTTTTTTAAAAATTGCTATTATTTTGGCAGCGTTGTAATGTCACAAGGCATGAGGCAGCCTTCCCTTGTCTTGCATTTCCCTCTGCTTCTTTTCTCTGTATTTCTTTCCCACAAGTTCATTGTCAGATTAGAAGAGCCTCCTCCATTTCAGCCCCTTGTAAGCATTCTGGCCAAATGAACTGGCCTTTCTGAAGGCAGCAGCTTAGCTTTATCATGTCATAAGTGTAATGATCTTGAGGGTTCATTAAAAAATAAACTATTGAATGAGTAAGGAATAGAACTTTAATAACACAGATGGGAGTGGCTCCCAGGTGTGCAACTGGGAGGAGCCATGTTAGATCTGATGTAGGGCACAACTCCAAATTCACAACACTGCCCCATGCTAGGAAGCATCTCTAAATTACAATCTTCTACAAGCATATCTCTACAATAGGTGGGGTTTACTTCTATCTCCCTTCTCTAACTTGTCCCGACTCTCTCTGTAGTTGCTCATCCACTCCTGACTGTGGCCCTTCTGCTAGCACACCAGAGCTTGGAAATTGCAGTGCAAGTGACTTATCTTCTGTCAACACCCCCACCATGCATACTAATAGACATTGCATCCTGGCCATTCCAGTTACTGAAGCCATTTAGGACCCTGTGTACATGAGCCAGAGGCACCGTAGGGGGAGAAAATCACTTGACTAGCTGGGAGGGATCAGTTAACACAAGTGAGTTTTTTTTTTTTCCAGGGTGACATGTCATTGCTGTGGTTGGGACGTAGGTGATAGACCATCCAAAGCAAGATGCGGTAGTGTGACCCATTGTTCTAAGCGCAATAGCTATTGCCATGTCCACACTCTGTCACAGCCCAATTTACCCAGGCTTGTTCCACCTTTATAGCAAAAGACTCACCCTTCTGGCATCATTGGCTGCGTGCTGTCGACTCTCGGATGCCGCAGGAGGTATTATATCCTCTCCCATCGCTTGACAACAGAACTGTGTAGATTCCGGCAGAGCTGTGAAATGAAACCATTATCACCATCTTGGATTCACTCCATTTGAGGAGCGAGTCCCTGCAGCTGCTTTAACAGGCAATGCTCAGATAGGCTTTCTGATGGAAAACAAAGCTTTCCAGGATGTGACCCCAGCAGCAGCATATCCAAGTGTTCGGTCTGGAAAAAACCAGCCAAACAAAGAAAAGAACTATTTGAATATTGCCTGTGTTCAGAGAGGCTTTTGCAACAGAAAATAGAGTGTTAAAACTAGTTCAGGCCAAAATGAAGCCTGCGGAGTCATGATTCAGACCCTTCAGCTCCTGCCCTGCGTGCATATATGCCAATATTTTAAGATGATGGCACTGTACCAGTACTTGGCAAAGGAGAGCTGTGGCAATCCATGGCTGCATACATAAGCCCAGTGTCTACTAAACTGCACATATGGGGAGGGTTTCATAAATGCAGGTCTTCCTTTACCATTTAACTTGTGTTCCTCTCTGTAAATCAGCCAGCCTAGGGTGAAATTGTAAATATTGAAGCAGGTCTAATTCCATCCAGCAGAAGGCAGTAGTAACAAAGCAAGACCAGCTTTGGGGATCTGAGGGGAGGAAGTTGTTCCTCCGAATAGAGGCACATCACTCTCAGTAACATAGTGTTAAGAAGCCTATCCATTTTGTGGGGAGAGCTAATGCACAGAGTGGGGGTAAGAAACCTTACCTGATTTTAAGATGGAGCTTAATATATGAATGGGTTTATATGACGGTTCTCTGTGACAGCAGGGCGCTGGACTCTGACCCAGGAATTCCCTTCCAGTCCTATGGTAAGTCCTTCCTGAGGCCTTAGAACTGGCATTGTGGTGATCACTTTGATTTTCCTCAATCTACCTAATGTCTCTGTGAAGCTCTCTAATATCTCGTCAATCCATGATATTTCTTCCCAAGCTGACAGTAGTTTCCATTTTTCACTGAAGACTCTAATCTTCATCTAGTTGATGTCCTCAGGCAAGAATTTGCTTTCAGATTCTCTCAGGTTTTTTCCCTAAACAGTAATGTTGCCCCAAATAATTATTTTTCTGTCATCTTTGTAGTCTTCTCCTTAATTTATAGAATTTCTCCTTATGTCCCAGTCTCCTAAATAAAGTTAGTTATTGATTGTTTTCAGTACTAAAAAACCAAACAAACCAAAGGTAGCATGTAGTTTCCACACAGAAACATCTACCTTTGCTTCCCTTTTAAGCAGCATAACTTAACATTAGAGATGATTACAGTACTTAAGACCATTTTGTGTGATTAATACTTTCCTAAAATCAACTAAGTAAAAATGATTGGCTTCCTTAGATGTTGTTAATAAGCTGGGGCTCTGGTAAACATGTCATGTTTCATTACATTTAAATGTTTATTTCAAGACCATGTGTGCTACACTGGGTATGTTTAAAGATCTGATCCAAAGCCTAATGAAGTCAAACCTCAACGGGTCTTTGGATTGGGCCCTAAATGATTGCATTTTCTTTTTCCATTTGCAAATAGGTTTTAATTAGAAGTCTGGCAAACCTGACCTGAAAACTAACATTACACAGTAAACAACTTCTGTTTCTTTCTCAAGCAAACAAAAGGAAAGATGCAATTTCCAGAAATGTTTGGATATAAAAACCCTGGCACGCTAATTGCGCTCTGTGTTTCCAAAAATAATCCTTTTCACTAAAAGAACACTGGGTTCAGGTTTTCTGGAGATACAAGTCCTGTAAAATTAGTAGTCACATACAAAAACCCGAACCATAAATCAGATTAGTTTGTAGGGAATAAACACACACACAAACTTCATTAGGTTCCAGGTACATAAAAAAGCACAAATAGAATCTGTACTAGCAGAGAATCCATAACCAAATAAAATTTCTTCTTTCTTTTGATAAAATGTTCTGCAGCATTTCATCTGTGCACTAATTTAAATCTCTTTAAAGGTACCATACAATATGAAAAACCTCTGGTTCCATATGCCCTGCTAGTGTAGATCCACAATACAGATTTGATTTTTTTTTTTTTTTTTTTTACTTGAGGTGTATTACAAATAAACTTTCATCTTTAAATATTGGTCTATAGTCTTGGATGATAAAATTGATCTTTTGGGAAAATCTGTGAAGTAAATAAATGTATAGGGGGAGAATTGCAAGGCTACCTCTTGGTTTGCAACAGCTATGTCTCAAAACAGCATTAAAGTTTAAAACATTGAATATAAGAAAGGTTTTCTGGCATAACACAGGCAGAGATTTATATATTAATTTGGACTGCTGTGTTAAGATCATTTTGATTGAGCCAATAACTCTAAAATATGCAAGTTTGAAACCTGTACGTGTATAGAAAAATTCTGAAAATAGAAGTTCAATAATATATCAAAGAGATAAAAAAAGATGGTTTAATAGGTCACAATAATTAAACAAAGATAGTAGTATTACAATATATGGATGTAAAATGGGTCATGGAGATTCACAAAGGGATTTATTTGTTTTATATGTACTATACAAATTATTATTAATACATATATCATTTGAATGTTTTAAAACCTTTTTTTATAACTGTATCTAAACATGAATTATATATATTCTAAGCCCCTGATACCATTTTTTTTCTTTAGGTATTCTGAAGATTATTACCTTCAGATAGTGACAAAAATAAAGAATTGCACATGGAAAAGAAGACCAGAAGAATGTATAAAGTTTAGGTAATTTAATTTTATTAATTCAAAAAAGCAATCTGTGGAGGGTTTGCTTTATAAATGTGTGGTGCAGATCTTCCCCAGGAAAATGATACCAATACACTAGTGCCTTTTACATCAGCATTGTAGTACATGGTTGTAAGATTCTGTTCTCTCTCTGGAGCTAGGACTGTCTTTATTTCTGTGTGCTGTATAGCACTGAGTACATTCTAGGAGCTAAACAAATAATTCAGTTTCTCCAATTTACAATACATTTTGGGAGTGAACAATTGAATAATGTACTAGAATTAGCTAAATAAAGAATTCCCAGCTTCAAAAAGAAAATCTACAATTTTAAGTGATAAATGAAAACCGATAGCATAGTTGTATCTATTTAGACATCTCTAATGTGTCTGCTGCTATGGTATCTGAAAGGCTTTGTAAATGTGAAATACATTTTTTAATTCAAGGTTGTAGACTATTATTTATGATTTCTATTGTAGAAGTCCCTGGAGGCCCCAATCAGGACTGGTGCTTGATAAGGTGCCCATTGCCTAAATCCAACCCTGTTCAAGACTGCATGTAAGCTCAAGTGTTATCCTGAATAGGGATGCTTTCCTGAATCAGGGCCAGTGAGTGACAGTCTCTGCCCCAAAGATCTTACTTTTAGAAATGCACAATGTCAGGTTTAGTGAAGCATAACTTCATTCTGCTAACAACTGATTTTTCAAGAAGGAATCTCTTGAATCTCATTATTCCATGGAACAGAGGGTTAGGGATACTGGCAAGATTATTAAAAATGTGACCTGCCTTACTATTGTTTATAATTAGCTAGCTCTGGGATTTTAATATCCAGTTTGTCTATTGATTAAGTCTATTGCATCATGCTATTGAAAAATTATGTTTGGGGGGGGGGAGGGGAGTCTTTTTGTGGATAATTTAAATTGTTATGCTCCCATGGCTGGTTGTGAAGCATTGGTTAAACTAACCAGTACTGTTCCTGTAGCTGTGCCAATATAAGGCCCTGTCCAAAGCCCACTGAAGTCATTGAGAGTCTTTGTATTGATTCCAGTGGGTTTCGAATAAGGCCCCACAGGCACAAAAATGTTAGAAGATGATAAGGAGCTATGTAATTGATGTTTGTAGGCAAAATCAGCCATGCTACTTTCAGACCCATTCAGTCATAACTCACAGTAGGGAGAAGTAATATCCTTGCAGAACAAGCTGGAGGTGAGGCTGCTGTTATCTGCCGTTTCCCCATCTACAGCCAGGGCTTCTGTGCTCTCATGCTTTTCTCTTATGGCTTACATACAGAGCTACTTCAGGGGATCCCACCCACTACTTAGCAACTTGCCACTCTGCGAGCTATTTCTGCACTGCCAGTGGGACAGATGCATCCCTGGAGTAACCTCTCCCCGTTCCAGCCTGACTTGTTCCTGGCTTGCCTCCACCAGAGGCTCCCACCTCCCATTCCATACCTCTTCCAGCTCTTAAATGGAATAAGTTCCATGAAACTCTAGCATGATATCTTCTATCCAGTCCCCTGGACACAGCATAGGAGGAGTCTGAGCATCTTCACTGTTGTTCTGGCAGTCTTTTTCTCCTGACCATAAGTATATACAATGAGCAGCAAATGCTCCTAAGTTTTGTCATGCTTGCAAAAATCAGTGCAGAAGTATTCAGAGGTGCAAATTGTGGGCTGCATTAGCCTTCTAGGAAACTTAAGGTAATTATATGGCCTTTTATCCTAGTCATATGCTTGTTGAAATTTGGCCCATTGACTTTTACTGTAAAAGTTGTATTAATTCTTAAACTTTTAAGAAAAATAATGAAATAAGAACTCCTTCCGTCCCTATATAAATATACACACATAACTTCTAGGTCAGTGATCACATTTAATTTGTTTTGGGTGCTGGATGATTATCATGCGTGGGGTGTGTGTGTTCAAGTAACACTTTTTATCTTAATCTCTTCTCCATTCCGTTCTTTTCAAGAAGCAGATTATTAAAATTGTATAGATATCCTGCTCTTCCAGCACTTCAGAGCTTTGAAAAATGTTTGATCTCTTAGCACATGAGAGGAAATATGCTTTCCCTTAAGATTCAGTACATTGCTTCCTAACTAAATCTGTGCACCTTACCAACCCACCGCACACTTTGGTATATTTATCAATCGTTGAGCAAAAGAGACCTGGAACTAGAATAGTGGCTTAGAAATGATGATGTACTGGCAAAGTTGTGTGGGGAACAGAGCTGAAAGAAGTTGGGGAAATATTTTGAGGGGAGGGGAAAAGTACACATTGCTGCACTCTGGTTTTTAGACTTTTTGCAGAATTTTGGGACAGTGGAAATTTTTCATGCTGGAGCCTATGAAAAGTCAAAGTGCTGCTTTTGCTTATAAGTTCATATTTGTCATTTCCACCTTTTTAAATTAAGGCTTCTGTTTGTTCATGTGTTCCTCCTTTATAAGCTACATGGTCCAATGCATTGAGCACGGGGCTGGGAGCAAGTAGGTAGTAATTAGAAGTCTGGCAAAGTGCGTTCTGCTTCTATCCGAATAGTACATCACACTTATATAGCACGTTACAAACATTACTCCATTCTGCCTTCCAAGACCCTATGAGCTAGGTAAATATAGTCACACCCATTTCACAGATGATGAAACCCAGCTCGAAGAAGTTATGTGACATGAATTAGGTCATGCTGCTACTCAGTGTGGGGAGGAGGATTAAAACTGCCATTCACATGCCTAATCCACTGGAGTCCTTTAATAGCTGGACCACAGTATCTGCAAGCAAACTACTTAACTTCCCTCTGTCTGTGTTTGTCCATCTGTAAAATGGAAATAGCACTTACCTGCCTCACAGGCATGTTTAGTGTTATACGGTTATCACCATGTTCCTCCCTGCGGCTTTGAAGAACAGAATAGATAGGATAAAATACATTTTTATAAGACTTGTAAAGCCTTATGCTTCAGGGCATAAACTAACCTGGAGTTAATGAGGTTTGAAAAAAACCTTCCCCCATGGGTAGGTTATTCCCTAATTGAACTCTGAGCTTTATTGCACCTTCCTCTGAAGCATCTAGTACTGGCCGCTATCAGAGATGGGTACCAGAGTTGATGAATCACCACTCAGATCCATTAGGGCCATGCTTATGTTACTAGAAAACAGCCCAGCCTAGTGTTGAGCAAACATCTCTCTTAGTATCATAGTTCTGCCGCCTCCCACAGATGACTCCAGCCTAGTAGACCCAAAGATAAACAATGATAAAAGGATTATTAAAAGGAGCAGGAATGATCTAAGGAAGGAATATTTACTGAAGTGCTTGGCCAAAAGATGACAGCTGGCAATCCTATGCTGCACAAACCCCACTGGCCCGACTGCAGGCAGATCGGAGCACAGGGTAAAAGATGACTATCCACTCCCTGCCTCAGCTTGTGCAAAACTGACATACACAATGTGTCTTCTTGCTGTAATACTATTGTCCTTTTTTCCTGTCCAAATTTTCTCCTCCAGCACTGTCCCAGTGAGTGCTCAGACTTATAGAGCTCAGTTGTGCATTTTATCTACAGCTCTGTGAGGGACTGTCCTCATTCTAAACCAGTGGGCAGTGTTCTGACAGCTGTCTGGTGAATTGTCTTTCCCTCACACCTCTCAAAGGCAACAAATGCCACCAGACAAATCAAAACCTCTCCAACACACAGACATACCCCACAAGCACCTTTTTGTATGATGAATTTTTGCCCAGTCCTCATAGGTAAATAAGGGTCTCCTGTTCTTCCTTTCCATTTCAGGATGTCTAACTATCTTATGCTGACAACACCTCCACCAACGTTAGACTGTCCATTGGGGTGCATGGCACACCAGGCACTTTTCTTCCGGGTGTTGCCTTTGTGCATCCAATGGAGGACATATTGTGTCACATGCTTGAGTATATCATCTCTCGCCACTGCTGTTCCTACTTCTTTTCCTGTCTTCCAGTTCACTGTGGCGGAGAGTTACCAGCAGATGTAGTATCTTGTGCTATAATTTTACCACTCCTGAATGGAATCCAAATGACAAGTGTCTGAGGCAGTAAGGAACAGCGTGTCTGAACTTCTGCTATTTCTAATACTTCGTACTACATATGAATATTGCTCAGAGGAATATTTCCCCATCAGACTATTCACCTCACAAAATTCAGCTTTATTTCCCTTTTTCTTTATCACCAGTTAAAACAAAGGCATAACACGTCCACTAGCCTAAGTCTTACCTCTCTGCTTTAAAGCCCACCTAAGTCTTTTCCTCCATTTACAGATTTATATCACCCTACACTTGTTCTAACCAAACCATAACCTCACTTTCCTTGGGTATAACAGTGAATCAGTAAACATTTCAAAGATAGGTGAAAGAGCCTTCCTGTGGGGTAGGTTACTTCCTCCCCACAGGCTTCTCTCTATAAAGAATTTAGCCTCAGATTCCCTAAGTAACTGAATATATTAATTACTACATTAACATTCCTCAAAGATTTTCCATTTAAGCGGTGTATCATTAGTACAACAAATTACAGAACCTAATTGGGTACCTCCAAAAACTATAATTATTTTTAATACCTACACATTTCTTTTGAGCAAGATGCACCTTAACAATTACTTTGCTTTAGGATTTTAGGCTTGATTCATTGTGCAAGTTGAATTCAAGCTGTAGCCCTTTATCCTTCATCATCAATTACGTCTTAGAACTCCCGGGCTTTCCTCCAGGGGCAGCCTATAGGCTAATTGGCCTAACTTACCCATTCAGGCCTGTGTGACAGACACCCAGTCACACACACACTCCTTCAAAACCACATCCCTTGGAGGCATGGATGCCTTCTCTCCTCAAGTTGCTGGAGCTGGCCCCAGAGGTTAGCCTGCTCCTGCTCACCTACTATGACAAGTAGTTTGGCCTTCTTTTCCATGTTGTTTCTGAGTTTCTCCTGAACCTGCAGGTCCTGTGTGGCTACTTGTATTGCCTACTCTGCAGCTAACAACTTTTCTTATAGCTTTTGCCCTTGCTTTGCAGACTCTCCCAATATTCTTTTTCCCAAGGTCCGAGTTCCAAGTGCACACAGGTTAGTCTCCATATTGGTCCCTGTATCCTTTAGCTTTGCCTCTAAGGGACTCTTCCTTCCCTTCGAGTTCTCATCTGTCTTCTCCCTCACCGCCCCTTCAGCTTTGTCCATCACCTTTGGGTACCCACTCTGGACTTCTGGCACTTTCTTCCATATCTTTCCTTCAGTGTTGCCCTTTTTTGACCATTTTCATTCTTCTTGTTCCTTTTCAGAAGAACGCTGTCCTTCCCTGGGCTACAGTTCTGTTTGTGAGGGAATTGTCTCCTCACATGTCCTGGTTTGCCCCATTCTCTTCCTTGTAGACAACTGCAAACATCACTTTGCTGGGGATCAGCAGCTAGCAAAAATTCCCAGATAACTTAGGAAAAATCAGCCTTTTAAAAATAAATATAGCAGCTGGACTTTCAAGTTACAAATACAAAATAATATTTTTTTTAAATGCAGCAAAATATTTAATTTTGCTCAGAATTTCCCTTAGAGAATACAGTTAATTACAATGGTCCAATGGTACAATTCTAGATAAGGTTGTTTCAAATTTCCAATTATAAACTGTTTTAAAAAAACAAATTTATAACTTACTCACAAAAATATGAAGTCTCGGCACAGAAGCAATCATTTTTTGCACTGACTATATAACTGAATCCATTGTTTTTAAAGTTCTGTAAAGAAAAGATTTTATTTTTCTCTTTGATTTTTGCTAAGATTTTTTTGGGTGAAAATCACCCTGCTGCAGAAGGGCCAACAAAGCCCCTTTCACTGCTTAAACCATTAATGTAACAGTGAAATTAAGCTTAAGTAGTCCACAAGGTCTTGTAGAGACTCTCTACGTTAGGGTGAATGTAACTCTTTTTAGACAATATCAGACTGTCTTATAACCACACAATCTGCTCTGAGTAAGGGTAGGAGTGCACCAGGGAGCTATTTACCTAATTCTTCTTTGAGTGATGGTCCCTATTATATTCCACTGAAGGTTTACTTATCTGCACCATGTGTCCAGAGCTAGGGAATTTGAAAATAGTAATGGCCATTGGTCCACGCATGCACCTTTGCTTCACCTCTTGGTTTCATCCGAAGTGATAAAGGGTAGGGTGGACCGACTATGTCTCCACTTCCTTTCCACCGCCACATGGTCTGGGTCAGAACTATTTGTGTCCTCTTGCGTGTGACATACTTTAAAAAGAGTATAGTTGTATTACTGGACTATGCTAAAGACCCCAGGCTTTAAAATCTGTGCCTTTTGCCCGCATTCCTTCTCGATCCGTGACAAACATCAACGCTGCCTCTACTGCTTGGGAAAAATGCACATTTCATCTTGGTGCAATATCTGCCAGTCCTTCCCAAGCCATACCTGAGAAGGCCAGGCTCTCTGCCTCAAGAAGCACCTCATGGAACTCTCCATGATATCTCAATCGGACCCAGGCCAGGGAACCTCCCTGTACATCAGCCTGAGACAGCCAGGAGTGCATCTCTGGCTATGGAGATAGAGTCTGGCTTTGGTGATACCACCACTATGGACCCTGTACTGGGACCTAGTTAGGAGGCAAGGAAGAATGCACATAAGCATGGCAGTAAGTCTTCCTCTAAACCGAAGAAAGCGAACGTGCCTTCCACAAGTTTTAGCCACAGGGAAGCAGCATGCTCCAAGACATATAAACATGAAAAGAAATCACACAAACCAGTGATCCAAAAGTACTGAGTACCAAGCTGTGCACACTGTCGATGTTGGCCTCCCTTAAGGTACAGGACCCATTGGCTCTGGGGAAGCCTACAGCTCCAGCACCAGTTCCAGCTATGGAAAGTGTACAGTTAATGCCAGGGAGGTTGGGAAATGTGCCAGAGCCCCAGGAACTGTTTGCCCTGGGAAAACTGAGATCTCCATGCCTTCTACTACCAGCCACCTCTAGGAAGGCCAGATCTCCCACCCAAGACATGCTGCAGTCAAGCCACTCTTTACCATATCCTCCAGTGGTCTATATGCTTCCACCGGCTCCAACGGTACCACCGATGGAACAAGGGTTTGGGTTTTCTTCTTTGGAGGATTCAGATAAAGCGCAGGGACCGCCCTTCCCTTACTGCCACTATTAGTACCCAAAGAGACTATCTGCATTGTGACAATATCCTCCTCTCCAACTGCAGAGGAGCCACTGATTCCCCACACCCGAGGCCCGCTGCAGCACCCTCTGAATCCATCATGCTGGCCCTAATGAGGACCCTGACCCCAATACTCACCCTCGGAACCCAGCTGTTCTACAGGGGAGACTTCACATCTCTCCCCATCTAGAGTGCCCCCAAGTAGGCGCTCCAAAGCGATCATGGAGCAAGAACTGCTCAGTTCGGTTCCGATGGTATGGACGGAGCAGGAGCACTTTCAGTCTTCTTCACCAGATGCTGCAGTGACTTCAGCTTCTCCCTTGCCTCCAGATGACTTTCAACAATCGCAAGATCTCCTACGTAGGATAGTGGGTGAACTTCACATTCCCCTGCAGGAAGTTCAGGACAAGTAACATCAGTTCCTGAACATACTTAACTCATCGGTACTGTGTAGGGTTGCCCTGCCAATCAATGATGCCATCCTCCAGCCAACTCCAATTGTTTGGCATGCTTTGGCAACATGCACGCCTACCGCCAAGGGGGCAGAAAAGAGATACTGTGTACCAGCCAAGGGGTCTGAGTTTCTTTTCTCACTCCCCGATCCCTGTTCCCTGGGGTACAGGGCACAACAAAATGGTCCAGATAGTAACACCCATGCTCCACTCCAGCTGATAAAGAAGGCAAACAGGTGGACCTTCTGGGATGCAAGGTCTTCTCCTTAGTGAACCTCAAGTTCAGGATTTCGAACTATCAAGCATTGCTTGCCAAATATGACTTCTTGAAGTATAGCAAACTGGAGGACTTTGCTAAGAAACTGCTGCAGCAAGATCAGATTCTTGGAGGAAGGGTAACTGGTTTTGAGGACAGTTCTTCAATCAGCTATGGACATGGCAGACACTTCCTCATGCTTGATAGCTACAGGCATTGTCATGCAGATGGAACCATGGCTTCATTCCTCTGGTTTCCCCAGAGGTCTTCCCTTTCAATGAATCTCATCTTTTTAATTAGAAAATGGATGATTCCCTCCACACCCTCAAGGATTCAAGACCCACACTTTGCTCACTGGGTATCTATAGACCTGCGCCTAAGTGTAAATTCTACAGTCCACCACCCACACAATGGTACAGGATTTCCCAGTTTTTACACCAGAGGCCATACGAAGCATCACACAATTGCCAAAGGACCCAATGATCTCGCCCATGTTCCAACATTTCTGGAATTCTGGGCTGTAAGAATGCCAAGAATTTCTTCCATCCATCTGCTCCCATCATGTTCTCATCACATCGGACAGCGCCACCACTGTTTATTACATCAACAAACAAGGAAACACAAAGTGAACCACTCTGTGTGTGGAGGAAGTCCATCTGTGGAATTGGTGCACAAGTCAGTTTCCCCCAGGTCCTGTCTTGCACCCCAGAACTGTACCGTCTTGCACTGGTCAGAGGCCTGACCAGTGTAAGTTCATTATTCAGTTCACCACTTCGTCAAAGGAAAGTGAACATACACCAGCCTTTGTAACCTGAGCAGATTTCCCAGTCACTTCAATCAAAACACACTGTTTTAGGTAAAATATAAAATACAGTTATTAACTACAGAAAGATAGATTAAGTGATTATAAGTGGGTAGGCATAAAAATCAGAATTGGTTACTTAAGAAACAAAAGTAAATTCGCAGTTTAAGTTCTACCAACTGAACAGGACTTAAATCAATCAGTGTCTCACCCTAACAGGTGGTACAAACAGATTTCTATTCCTCAATACACAGGTTGGAACTCTCCTCCAGCCCGGGACCCCCTCCCTAGTTCAGAAGTCTTCGTCCTCCAGATGTTTCTTCCAGGTGTTGAGTTGTGAGGGAGAGAAGCCAAGTGATGATGTCACTTTCCCTCTTATAGTTTCTTCCAGCTTGCTGGAAAGATCTGTGGCTATGATGTGGGGGGCCACCCCCATTGGTTAAGCAGTGTCCATTGTCTACATGCTCTCTCTGTAAAGTCTTCATGGTAAACAGTTCCTGAGATAGTGGATTCTTTCCTTGTTGGCTGTTGGTGAGTCATTAACACTGTCTGGCTACTCCATTTGTCCTGCCTGAAAGGCTGGTTGTTGGTGTCTTCCACATCACAACGTATTTTAATATATATAGCAATACTTCATAACTTCACATACAATGATAGCACATACAATCCAACAGGATATTATTGTTCAGCGGATCAAGACTTTTAAAATGATACCTCAGAAGGCATACTTTGTACAAAACATATCACAATTATAGGACAGTGGTGAACATGGGGTTGCAGGGTGCTGCTTTGAGGCACAGAGTACCCCCCCACACTCCTCACTCATGGAAGGACACTCCATATTTACACACCTGTTGACTGCTAAGTTTTGGAAAGGCCTCATCAGAACTTTCCACCTGGACAACCTTGCACTCCCCAATGGGACCTCAACCTCATTCTATGAAATAAGACCTCATTCTATGAATATTCTATTCTAATGAAACAATCCTTTGAGTTGTGGGCTTCGTGCTCTATGTCCCTCTCATCCATGAAAGTCACCTTCCTTATGGATATTACTTCAGCGAGAAGGCTAAATAAACTTGGGGCCATGATGGCAAACCCTCCTTTCACCACTTTCCATAAGGATAGGGTCTCCCTCTGCCTACATCCCAAGTTTCTACCAAAGATCAGTCTTGTCCTCTACATGTAGAAGGCCAAAGCCCAGTGGACATTGGGGGAGCAAAGTCATCGTTTCTCTTCAAAGGTGTAAGGCTTTGAAAAGACAGCATGGATGAGTTGGATGAGATGAAACTGGGATATGGAGAGAGTTAAGGGGCAGGCAATCTCCATACAGAGAATCTCCAAGTGAATTTCAGAGTGCACTATAATATGCTATCAGTTGTTGGGACTGCCTCCGCTCCTTAGGGTGAGAGCCCATTTCACAAGAACCCGGGATTCAACCATGGCTTCCCTCCACGATGTGCCGCTTCAAGACATATGTAGTGCAGCCATGTGGAATTCAATACATACTTTCGCTACACAAATCCCCAGCATCTATTCTCACTCAATCTCCCTCACATGCAATTCCTCGCAAATAGTTTTCCTTATACACCCATTCTAACCTCCAACACCCATTTTCGCTCGGTCCCCCTTACACACCCAGGCATTTTGTCCAAGAGGCATTGAAGTTGCTCTAATCTAACTTGTAATATGGTGTGTGTAGGAGAAGTGGAGTTAAGCACAGCCCTTTTTCTGCCTGTCTGCTAGGATCTATTGCTACTCCATGGTCTGTTGCCTTCCAGAACTTGCCCTGACTCTAATAGGGAAGAAGCATTATTCTCAGTGGAGTAATAACTCAGCTTACCTCACTGACCAAGTTAGATGGAGCTACTTCTTCTCTCGTTTGACCCTGTTCTACCCTATTAAAGTCAACATAACTTAGGGAACTTGGCCTGTATTGTTTAACTGGAGTTTTTTGGTGGATTGGTTTACCTTATTCACAGAATATATATGAAATAAAACATCTTTTGTGTGATTCCTTCTGCAAATAAAAAACCTTTGCTTTTCAATTTTCTTCCTATGTTCGGAAAGGAATAAGTGCATATTCTCTGCTGTGTTAATTTTTTTTCTAGTTTCCAAGAGCACCATTAGCTATGTAGGGCTATTCCTCCCTCCACATTTTAGCTCGGTTGATATTGGGGTGAGGTAGAAGAGGTCTGACATTCTAGGGATTTCACTGCTGACCTTAGGCTGACAATCTGGAAGTGTGAGGTAAAAGTGTTTAGAAGAAAAGAAAAAAAAGCTAACAGAATGTTGGGAATCATTAGGAAAAGGATAAATAATAAGACAGAAAATATCAGATTGCCTTTTTATAAATCCATGGTATGCCCACATCTTGAATACTGTGTGCAGATCTGGTCGCCTCATCTCAAAAAAGATATATTGGAAGTGGAAAAGCTACAGAAAAGGCCAACAAAAATTATTAGGGGCATGGAACAACTCTATTTGAAGAAAGATTAACAAGACTGTGGCTTTTCAGCTTGGAAAAGAGATGAATAAGAGAGGTCTATAAAATCATGACTGGTGTGAAGAAAGTAAATAAGGAAGTGTTATTTACTCCTCCTCATAATACAGGAACTAGGGGTCACCAAATGAAATTAATAGGCAGAAGGTTTAAAATGAACAAAAGGAAGTATTTCCTTACACAACGCATAGTAAACCTGTGGAACTCTTTGCCAGTGGATGTTGTGAAGACCAAGACTATAACAGGATTTAAAAAAAAAACCTAGATAAGTTCATGGAGGATAGGACCATCAATGGCTATTAGCCAGGATGAGCAGGGATGTAAAACCGTGCTTTGAAATGTTCATAGCCTCTGTTTGCCAGAAGCTGGGAATGGGTAACAGCAGATGGATCACTTGATGATTACCTGTTCTGTTCATTCCCTCTGAAGCACCTGGCATTGGTCACTGTCGGAAGACAGGATGCTGGGCTAGATGGACCATTGGCCTGACCCACTATAGTCGTTCTTATGAGATAAAGGCCCAGGCCCTCAATGGTTGTTTCAGTGGGAATTAGGCTCCTATATATCTTTGAAGTTCTGGGTCAAAATTCCCTGGTATCATAGGGCATTGTGGGGTGTATCAGATCCCAGAACAGGGCAAAAGACAGCCGGCCTAATAGCAGATTTCAGAGTCCTGATGGTGCTGTTCACAATTTTACTGCTTCCCAAAATAATACTGCTTAGCATGTATACACACCCCTTTCTGAAGTAACATGTAATGAGGTGGATGATAAAGAGACAATCCTCCTAGAAAGTGCTTAAATGGAGGCTGCCCTACTGATTAGATGATTTTTATAGATTGTGTTGGCTTATCTTGCTATTTCCCTCCCCCCCCCCCCCCAACACTGAAGATATCTATCTTATCTTATAATTTATTTAACATCTGCAAAATCTTGTACAGCAGAACTGGGCTGAGTGGTTAAAAAAATTAATCATTTGTTAATTAATTCAAAACCATTTAGCTGTTCCATAGCTAAAGTACATAACCAGGTGTTTTCTTTCACTGTTCTGGCATCCTCTCTTCCCCTATCCCTTCTGATTATTACACCCATCTCTTACATTTTTGCTGAAATCTGATTAACACTTTGGGGCAAGGACTGACTCTTATTATATGTTTTTACAGCGCCTAGCACAATGGGGACCTGGTCTCTGTTGGGGCCTTAGTGCTTCCATAGTAATCATTTATAACAATAATAAGTGTGATTGTGGCCTATTTTCCTGGAGCAGGGAAGGGAACAGGGAAAGAGAAGGGGCTCCTGGGTTTGCCAAGAATCGTACAATCTTTTTTGACAAAGCTGAGCTGTTTTGGGCTAGTTACAAAGCAAGGCAGGAGAAACATCATTCTGAAAGGTTCATGCAGCTTTATTGGTAACTAAATTAATTAAAAACAGGCTTTATTTTCTAGTTCTCTGCCACCTCCTTTTCATTCATTAGCTATACTGATCTTTTGCAGGTCAGAACTAGCTTCCTGCTGTGATGCTGTTCACAACTTTATTGCTTCTCAAAACAACACCCCACTGGGAAGTAACATGAGTTATGAGGTGGACAATAAAAAGACTATTCTCATCACAGAGGACATTTTTAGGATGCTGCCTGAGGTAAGAACTGTTTCTTTAGCTTTCCTAATCAGAGCTGTTTTATTTGGTTCTTCAGAGGTTAGACCCACCACACTCACTGATTCTCTCCCAAAGCCTTATTTCTTGATAACTTTCTTGTGCAAAGGAGAGAGGCTGGCTGGGATTTCCCTTAGGTCATGTCTATGCTGCACCCAGAAGTGAGTCTCCCCGTCCAGGTCCATAGGTTTATACTAGTGGGGATTGCATTAGTGCACTAAAAATAGCTGTGTAGAGGGTGCATCTTGGGCTGGAGCATGGGCTCTCAAGCCCACTCGCCCCCCAGGCTTCAGAACCCAAGCCACAATGTCTACACAGCTTTTTTTTGGCACACTTGCACAAGCCCCGCTAGTACAAGCCTGTGGACCTGGGCTGAGAGGCTATCCCCAGATGCAGTGCAGACATACCCTTAGTATTCATGAACTTTGCTGGTAGCTCAGCCAGAGGGGTTACTGGAGAGCACTGCAAATTGCAATCTCTCAGGAGCCAGATGGGCCTCTGCAGCGCTTCCAGTTCCAATGCAAGAGATAGAATCATAGAAGATTAGGGTTGGAAGGGACCTCATGAGGTCATCTAGTCCAACGCCCTACTCAAAGCAAGACCAACCCCAACTAAATCATCCCAGCCAGGGCTTTATCAAGCCAGGTCTTAAAGACCTCTAAGGATGGAGATTCCACCACCTTCCTCGGTAACCCATTCCAGTGCTTCACCACCCTCCTAGTGAAAAAGTTTTTCCTAATCTGAAACTTAGATCTCCCCCACTGCAACTTGAGACCATTGCTCCTAGTTCTGTCATCTACTACCACTGAGAACAGCCTAACTCCACCCACCCTGGAACCTCCCTTTCAGATAGTTAAAGGCTGCTATCAAATCCCGCCTCATTCTTCTCTTCTGCATAATAGACAAGCCTAGTTTCCTTAGCATCTCCTCATAAATCATGTGCTCCAGCACCCTAATCATTTTCATTGCCCTCCGCTGGACTCTAAATCCTAAATCAGGTTTATGGATTGAACACTGCAAACTTATGTGGCTTTTCTCAAGCTTCATTTCAGGTGATTATGAAAAGTTTCAGTCTTCAATAGATGTTCTGTATTTCTTTTATTCCATGCCAATCCCAGTCACTGTGGTGAATTTCAGGAGTTGAACCAGGAACCTCTAGAACTGAAAACATGAACATGATACAGGTTGAGCTAAAGAACCAGTGTTTGTATATTGGGGCTGTTAGAGAATCACATCCTCTATGGATGGAGCACAGTGGGAAATGCACAAGTGCATCTCTCAAGTGTGTCTGACAAATGATTCCTCCTGACACCTCTACAACCTCCTGGACTTGTGTATGCTCAAGTACTATGGACATGGTCCTCCTCTCACATTGATATAAATCAGGAGTAATGCCACTGAAGTAGATAGTTACACAGATGTAAAACTAGGATAAGTGAGAGGAGAATCAGGCCCTGTATATCAATGGTATCTGCTGATATGTACATGCACTTTCTATCCCAGCCAGACTAGTTTAGCCTAGGGACTTTCTCACCCAAATACAATGCGTTTCTGCAGCGAAACCAAGTGACAAAAACGAAATTCTTTCTCCAACATCAAAGAGGTTCTTGGTTTTCCAAACAAAACCGTTTTATTGTTTTGTCTTGAGATAAACTTCTACAAGGACTGGTACTTACCAGCTTTCACACTCTTTTTTGCTTTTCTTTATGGCACCCCCTGCTGTTTAACTCCTTTTCCTTCCCAGCACACAGCCAATCTGAGAGAAGGGGAAGGCTAACACTAAGCACCTAAGTTTTCCCTGGCAGGAACAGTTCCTGGAGATCTCCCTAGATACATGGTCCCACTAAGAGAATGTCTGCACTGCAATGTTAGCCCGTACTTAAGATCAGCCTCAAGCCTAACCCCTCTCGTGTCTACACTTCAATTACATGGGCTCAGGGTCCCAGGATCCTCAGGGCTGCCGGGTCTGAGCACAAGTCAAGCCAGGACCCAGGGTTTGATGCCCTAGTGCTTTGCAATGTAGATGCAGCCTTGCTTGACCTGGGAGTCGGCCAGAAATATCCCACAATTCCATGGGCCAACTTCCCCGCTATCCCAGCAATCTATTGACAATGAAAGCCACCCTCCTGGGCGTACGGCAGCAGCTCAGGTCAGTGTTAACCCATTCTCTTCTGATCACCAAGCACACTATCAGAGAGCCTCCTGGCTTTGTAATAGAGACTGAGCAGGGTCAGATTTTTGCAGAGTACTGCTTCATGGGCATGTGAGCACGGCCCAATTTAGGTGAATCTCTGGTGCCAGGTGAGTAAAACTATGGACTTCAGCAAAACTACCAGGAATGACCACGTGTACCAGCAGATCACTAAAAAGCTGGCAGTTTTGCAGATTTTCCAGACAGGTGACCAGGGCAGGGAGCGTATTAAGAGACTGAAGTATGAGTACTGGAAGACCAACAAGAACCACACCTCGGGCAACTCGACAACGTCATGGCTGTTTGACCAGGTGGTGGGCACTGCATGAAGTGACTGTTTATGAAACCAAGAGCAGGTCGTGGATCAGACTCAACATCAAATTCAAGGTCCGGACTCAGAAGAGCTATTTGATTCCCCCCCCTTCTCCCCAAGGAACAACCCACTGCTAAGCCTACAGCAAACCCGGTGGAGACAGAAGCTGCTCCAGAGCCTGGTAAGTTTATGATTCTGATTTACAGTTTATTATTACAGTAATGGGAGGGATTTCTGCTGTAGAAACAATGCACATGTTACGATAAGCCCGAGCTACCACTGTGTGTCCGCTAATGGTGGATTGTATCAGAGCGCCTTGGCACCCCCTCCCTCTCCTCCCCTGTACCACATAGAGTTCAAAATGGTGACCGGGAATTTCAAACAGTTATAAACAGCTGTAAAGGGTATTTCACTGTAAAATCACAGGTACTTGCTAGGGTCATTCATGTTTCCTTTTCAGTAGTAAGGGCTTGAAATTTGCCACTCTGTAATCATTCTTTCTTGGTCTATGGAGCCACCTGGAAACTGTGAACCCAGTGTATGTCTTTGGGAAACTGTCCTCTATTTCCAAATCTAGTCCATTTCAGTTAGAGGTAATCCATGCAGTCTGCGGGTTACCAAATTATTTCTCCCAAATACAAGTGGGGTGTCAGTTTTTGTCCAGAACTGTGCTGAGTGCAGGGAGGAGGAAAGTTGTAGAGTTCTGCGTGTTTGTGTGCAGCAATAACAGGGTGAACCAAGTGTGAATTAACACAGCATTCTGTTAATTCCCTCATGGATTCTGACCCAGTCCTGGTTACTGATAACTGCAAACTTTTCCTGAAGCAGGAACTCCAGATATGCAATTACATTGTGGGGGAGACCGTATTTTCCAGGGCCACCTCAGTAGCTGACTAGCCCACTCCACAGATGTGCAGTTCAGTCATTCTACATTCTGCTGCATACACGGCAGATTTCCCTCCAGCAGCTTGGAATAACATCTCCCTTTGCCAGTCAGGCACCAGAAGAATTGTTATATCCTCCAAAGTGTGAAAGGCCTGAAATGATAGAAAAAGCCTTTTGCAACAAGGGCTCTATCTGCCCCACGTCCCCACATATACTCTCCATATGCCATTTAATTATAAAATCTTTATAAAACAGAAAACAGGTTGTAATTTTAACTGTGCCATTGTCTCTGCCCTTCTGTAACTGCAAGTAACCAGTCTGTCTCCAGAAATAAGGGGTCTAGTTCAGTGGGTGGGTGAGGTTGTGTGGCCTGCAATGTACTGGAGGTTAGACTAGATAATCATGATGGTCCCTTCTGACCATAAAGTCTTTCAGAATGTGGACTGAAGCATCCCCTTCAGAATACATGTTGGTTCAGTTTAGAAATGTATTATTTTATGTCCTTGAGATTCCACAAGAATTAATTCTGTGCTCCTCCACTGAGCTACTTTAGACACTAACCCTTGTCTTGTTCAGCCCCTCAACCTCTACTGCCTGCTGTTCCTCAGGAACTTGATCCGTGGCCCAATGTACCCTCACAGGCCATTCCAAGAGGAAGTGTTTCCGAGATGAAGTTATGATCGATGTTCTTGACACAGTAGATCCAGTGCCAGAAGAAGAGGGATGAAAGTCGAGCCAGAGCATGCTGAGAGGCAGGCGAAAAGGCTGAGGCTCGCCAGCCAACTGGAGGTCAGAGTTTCAGCGAGAGACTAGGTTCCTGCAAAGCAGTTCCTGGAACAGGAGCAGCAGCTGAGGGAGGAGGCCAGAGATCCACAGAGAGAATTTGTTTCAGCCACTCATCTCTCTCATGGCTGCAAGAGCACCATCTCCTGCTGCCTCCCCTACACCTTGGCCTAATCCTTCTTCAATGTACCCTCAAGCATGGAGTAGCTTGGACAACCCCATGTTGAGGTGGCCCATGCATTCAGGCCTCATGAGAGGCTGGGCAGAGCAAGTAAACCCCGTGTAGCCTTCCTTCTTCAATCCATCTTCTGTGGATACCTCCACCCTCAGCGCCAAGTGTGTGGAGAAAGGGGAAATCAGAGAACAGGGGCCCGGAGCATGTATTAGTAGGGAGTTTGTGTCGGGTTTGGCTCTTTCCAGCACTTTTTTTTTTTTAATGTTCTTCTGGTACTTGTTTTGGGGTGTTGTAATGGCAGCTGGCCTGTCCACCAGTGGTTGACTGTTGTACTGTTTTTAAAACGTGTTTACAAATAAAGCCTTTTAAATCCTTAAAGCTTATTGCTATCACTGCATCACATGATACAATCATGAGTTCAGATAATAAAGCTAAAAATGTGATCAGGAGCAATTATGCACTAGTAAGCGAACACTATTCCTCTGTTTACCAAGGTACAGCACTTCACATTTCAATAAATTCCATACATAAATTCATGATCCCTTGCCCCCAATTCATTAATCATCATATAATTCATAATTACATTGCATGGTAGTCAATCTGACACCCCTTCCAAAGCACTAAATGCCCTGCCTAAATATTTATTTAGCTCATTTCCCTCCATAAACACATTGGTACAGGTACTATTCCCCTTCTTCCACTGGGCCATGCAAGTCCATAATGTGAGAACACAAAGTATCCCTGACTTCTGCTGCTTGGGTCCAACCAGCTCCAACAGTGAGAGCTGCACTTCCTGGCTGAGGTTACCAATCCAGGGTCCTCTCACTGTCATAGGTCCAGTCAGGGGGAGATGGCTTCACAAAGGCTGTGAAGAGCACAGCAAGTCACAGTCATGCAGACAGCACTGATGACACCAGCATCCAAACGGGTCTGTAGCCATCACCAACGAGATTTTAATCTGCCAAAAGCACATTCAACAACCATTCTACACCTGATGAGAGGGTAATTAAGCCTTCTTTTGCCAGGGCCTCTGAAATCAGACCATGGTTTTGTAAGCCAAGGCAAAAGGGGGTATGCAGAGTCCCCCACAATAATGCTGGGGATAGTAACATCTTTTGTGACAATGTCATTTACTAGGAATAGTGTCCCAGCCTGCCCATGAATGTCGCCTCCTGAGTAGTGAAAAACTGCTGTCATGAACTTTTCCAGTACAGCCCACGTTGATGTTCATAAACTGGCCTGTGATCCACGAGGGCCTGCATAACAATGGAGTAGCACCCTTTGTGGTTTATGTACTCTGTGCTTCTTGAAGAGGGCAACCTATGGGTACGTGTATCCCATCAGTGACTCCAGCTCAGTTAGGAAACCCCATTCTCTCAAAGCCAGCAGTTATCTCTGGAATATCTTTAATGTCAACCCCTTGGGATAAACTACATACCTGATTGTGTCAGTTACCTCTGTCACTGCTCTATTCACAGCCAACTTTCCAACCCCAAACTGGTTGGCGACAGATGTCTAGCAGTTGAGGATAGCCAGCTTTCAGATGGTTATAGCCACCCACTTCTGGACCAGCAAGAGTGACTTCAGTCGTCTCTCTTTATTCTGGAGGATCAGGGCAAGCTGAGCTGCTCACAAAGCTCCAGAAATGTAGCTTGCTTCATGTGAAAGTTCTGGCCCCATCGCTGGTCATCCCAGGTCTGCATGACAATCTGCTTGCGGCCCTGTGCCAGAAGTGCCGAGCTACCTATGGGGCATCAGTGGCTATGCCAGTTATACCAAGCAGCATCAGCCAGTGCAAGTCTGCAGTGCCAGAGTACTCCTCCTCCTCCAGCTGCTCCATCAGGGAATCCATCAGCTACCTTTGGTGGGACAGAAAACGCCACCAGAATGTCCACCGGTGCCTCATGAGTGCTATGCCAGTTTCCTGACACAGGAGTGAAAACACAAGCACGAGAAGTTCTTCAAAAGGCGCCTCCTCCATGTCGCTGGCTGCAGTAGTTGGGAGTGCACACACAAAAATGGCTGTTTGGCAGGCTGTTCAGACATCTTGTCATGTGCAGGGTGGGAATAAAGTTTTCCCATAGCGCATCACGGTCACAGGTCTAAAGCGGCCACATTTTGCGCAGGCACAAGGGACTCTGGGATATGGTTGGTTTGACTCCAGTCTGTGCACTGCAGTGTGGACACCAGCGCCCTGGATTTAAGCCCAGGTTAGAAAAGTCTTAAAATATGGTTAAAAAACAGTGTAGATGTGTAAGCCCAGGGTTCCCTAACAGGGATCAATTTACCTGAGTCACACTAACCATGGGCTTACATTGCAGTGTAGACATACCCTCTGTCCTTCAGGGGATACCATCCATAACAGGAGTATTTTATGGTCAGATATATTCTGAGGAAAGGAACAAAGTGAGTTCTTTATCTTTTTGTTCAATTTTAACAATGCAATTACTTCCCCAAACTGGTGAATGCAAAGATAGCAGCTCACAGTCCATTCTTGCTCATTCCACCTCTCTGTTAAATGTGATTGTTTGTAGCAAACATGTGCTGCAGTCTGTGTGCGTTCTCTGCAATTTACAGGAGTTAGCCTGCAAGCACAGACAAAGTATAGTTCTGATTCTATATCACTAGAAATGCAAAAAAGAAAAAACAAACCCAACCCAAACTGTGTTCATGCTTTTTTTGTTCTTTCCAGTCCCCACCCCTTTTAGGCTATCCTTTTAAGCACTGTGCAGTGGTTGGAAATGGAGGCATTCTGAAAAACTCCAGCTGTGGAGCTGAAATTGATAATTCTGACTTTGTATTTAGGTAAGAGCTGCTAAACACTATTGGAATTAAAGACCGCTAAACCTCTCGGAAGGACTGTGTCCAGCTGGGTAGGCCTAAACGTTAACCAAATGGCTGCATTACTGTTTGTGGGTGTGTTCAGACTCACCAGCCCCCTCTCCCCATTCTCTCAGCCTGTCTGCCCCATTCTTGAACCCAATAGCCAAAGATCATGTTCTGCTCTGTAAATTTCACTACTTTGGGTGCTTATAAGAAGAGAGCAGAATCAGAGGAAAACTGCACATGTATTCACACACCTGTGATTGCAAGGAATGCCAGCAATTCTTTCCCAGGTGTCTGGCTGATGGGTCTTGCCCACATGCTCAGAGTCTAATTGATTGTCATATATGGGGTTCGGAAGGAATTTTCCCGTAGGTCAGATTAGCAGAGACCTTGAGGTTTTTTGCCTTTCTCTGGAGTCTGGTGCACTGTCACTTGCAGGTTTAAACTAGTATAAATGGTGGGTTCTCTTTCACTGGAAGTCTTTAAATCATGATTTAAGGACATCAGTAACTCAGCTAGAGGTTATGGGTCTATTACAGGAGTGGCTGGGTGAGATTCTGTGGCCTGCAAAGTATAGGAGGTCAGACTAGAAATGATCATGATGGTCCCTTGTGGCCTTAAAGTCTATGAGTCTATGAAGCTGGATGTGTTCTAGTTTGGGAGTTGAGCCTCTGAGAAGCTCAGATTTTTGCTTATTGAACTATCATTTAGGGTTCAGGGGTGTTTTTCTCTGGCTCAGGAGATTGTTTTTAAAAGACTTTGGTATAAATTAGCATTAAATATGTTGCCTGTTTGCCCTTGCCTTACAGTCTTCATGCCCCTCTGGCCCTGATCCAGTGAAGCACATGTTCATCTTGAAGCACATGAGTATCTCCTTGACATCAATGGAATCAGGTAGTCCCATTAGGGCCCCAGGTTCCCTTTTAAAAATGATTTGGACACTTAGAAGCCTCATTGAATTTCAATGGGATTAGGCTCCTAAATCACTTTTAAAAATGAGATTTAGGGGTGAAATTTTCAAAGGTACTTAGGAACCTGAAGATGCAGGTAGCTGCCTAGTAGCATTTTCAAAAACACCTAAGAAGGTTGAGATGTCTAACTGCCAGGCACTCTAACCTTCATAGTCACTTTTGAAAATCCCTCTTGGCACCTACTGGCATTTTCAGATACCTAAGTACCTTTGAAAATCTGGTTTCAGGCACCTAAGTCATTTAGGGTACTTTTAAAAATGTTACCAATTGACATTCCTGGGACTACTCACAGGTATAAAGTCAAGCACCTGGTTACATGCTTTGCTGGATTGGGGCCTCGGGCCCAGTTTTTTAACGGTACTTAGGTCTTGCAATGCTGAGTAGAGCAAGGCCTAGGGCCCAGTTTGTAAAAGGTATTTAGGTGCCTAGCGATATAGATAGGCACCTAATGAGATTCTCAAACTCCCAGTGGGAGTTGGGCACCTGCGCACATTTGAAAATCCCTCTAGGCACCTTATTACATCTTCAAGTGCCTATCTGGCCCTAAGGGTATGTCTGTACTGCAGCTGAGAGCAAGCCTCCCAGTCCCGGTAGACCAACTTGCGCTAATGGGGCTTGAGCTAGTGCACAAAAATTAGCAGTGTGGACATTGCAGCTTGGGCGACAGCTCAAGCTCTCAAGCTGACCTGATGCCCTGGGTTTGAGCTTGGGTGGCAGAGATTCCCCTTTGAGTCTATCTCTAGGTTGTGGAAGTAAAATTCCTACTCTGTCCTCCACCATAAACTTTCCAATATGCAAACAAGTAATATCCTTGCAGGCAGACCTCTGAGCCCACACACATCTCCACTGGATTTTTTCACCTGGCTTATTTTTGACTCATATCTGTGGCTTTCAGATAAGACAAAAAAGAACCCTTCCCATGTCCAAGTTAGATGATTGGCCCGAATAGAAGTGATGAACCTACACGATGAAATGCTGAACCTACATTTAGCAAGTTTTTAAAGAATATAATTGTTGGTAAACATAATTCGTACTAAAACCTTTTCTTCTTTACCTTTAACAGAAATGGAGTATTTACTAATGAATCAGTAGGTGGAATGAATTATTAGTTGGACATTTTTCCATTTTCATCTGTGATATGGGAAATAATATCACTGTGCAATTGCATCTTCAGTATTGATCACACTGTTTTTAGTCAGAAAACTACAGAAAACCTAATAGCTGCATTACTTTGTCTTGGAAGGAAATAGTGGCAGGATTGTCTAGTGGTTAGAGCAAGGAAACTGGGAGGTGGGACATCCTGGGTTATTTGTAACCTGGCTACTGACTCGTGTGCTTTGGAGAAAATGTGATGCTCTGTACCTCAGTGTACTCATCTGCAAAATAGGTAAAATACTTATTTTTCAGGCATGTTATAAGGGTTCATTAATATTTATTTATTTATCGAGTGCTTAGAAGAAGGTGACATGTAAATGTTATGGTACAGTAGAGGAATTTGCATAGAATAAACAGCAGGGCATTTGTGGCAGTGTTCTATTTAAATAACTGTTTCTAAACCTCAGGTGTAACCTTCCCCCAACCACAGGAAGCATTAGCAAAGATGTTGGCAAAAAAACAAATCTGGTGACCGTTAATCCAAGCATCATAGCACAGAAGTAAGTATCACCAGACGTTTTGTTCCTGTGTAACATTGTTTAATTGTTTGACGTGATTGAGATTTTGTTGTAAACCCTATGGGATGCCGTCAGAGTGAGCAATGCATTTTGATTACTTCATTAGTGTTCCTTACTTCCCGGGTAAAGGACATACTAGTGTGAATAGAAACCCATTAAATAAGTCCTTCTTTTGGACAGAAATGAGTCAACAATACAGAGATAGCACTTCCTCTATTGCACCGATCCACATGTTTCTAACCAGGGGCAATAGCAGCATTTCTCCTCTCAGATCCATTCTCTAACATTGGTATTATAGTCATGATTTAGCCTTAAAGCATATGTCTAAATCCATCAGTGGGTCTCAAGCACATGTTTATAATAAAGCACGTGCTCAAGTGCTTTCCTGAATTGGGGCCTACATTTTTATAATGCATTTTCTGACCATTAAAGAATCCAGACTAAAGTAGATCTCCCTTTTTTTTTCTCCATGGCATTTTGCATTTTTCCCCTTCTTGAGAAGAAAGCAATAACAACAAAAGTCTGATTAGAACTTGCTAATTATTGCATAGCCTTCAGTTTCACATTAGGCCATTAGCTGTTCTAGCTTGTGCTTATCTGCCAAATGAACCAGTGTGGTACGTTGATGTTTACTGCTTAATAATCTTATAGCATCTTACAGTTGTCTTCTCTGTATTCCTCAAACAGACACAACCAGACAAAATTGAATCTAGCTTAAAAGTGAGAAGGAAACAATAGAATACACAGAAAACTGAAGTTTTGTTGTAGCCATGTCGGTCCCAGGATACTAAAGAAACAAGGGGGATGAGGTAATATCTTTTATTGGACCAACTTCTGTCTCTTTCACCAACAGAAGCTGGTCCAGTAAAAGCTATTATCTCATCCACCACATCTCTCTAAAAGAAGTTTGTTTGTCATTGAATCAAGGAGATATCTGGAGTTCTGCTTTGATGCTCTTGTAACCCTTATTGATGTAAATGGAGATGTATTAGTGGCTTACATCAGTAGTGAATTTGGCCCATTGACTTCAATGGGGTTGCACGTGAAAGCAAAATTTGGTTTAGTGGCTTTTGAAGCTATTTATTGCTTTTGGGCTTAATCATGATGTTCCCCTAAGTTTTTATTCAGACAAATGTCCACTAATGTTAACAATGTTAAACTTAATAAGGACTCATTAAAAATGAGTCAGGACTTTGTGATTTGGCCATTTCACTGATTTTGTTATTTGTAGAAAGCTGTAAGGGCCTTTGAAGGAGGAGAAGAAAAGAGCCTGGCATCACTTCACAGAGCTGAGTTTGTTTGTTCTCTCAAGAGAGCTGCTCTAATTTTAATCACTTTAACTTCTAATTAGCAAGCTAAATGTGCGGTTCTTCTGACAACACTGTAGTTAAAGTCAGCCATTCTGTTATGAACAGTGTTTTCAAGACTTTTACGGTACAGATGTCAAAATGATTGAAGGGCTGAAACAAAGTTCCCAAACAAAATCACTTTGACCATTTTTCTAATATTGCAGAATTTTGGAGTGCCTCAACAGTTTATGACATGAGATCTGGCAATTCATTAGAAATATGGTGTGACTGGAGAGGCTATACTGAGAATGCTTACTCAGGGCAAACTTCGAAGAATAGGGCAGACAATTCCCCAAATGGTGGTTTATTCTATAATTAGATTTCACAAAGCCAGTAGCCAAGCAGCTTCTGTAATGTCTTACTGGTTACCAAGAAGCCAAAACACAGTTCCCTTCAAGCAATCCAGTGTTTGGCTCCCACCTAAACAGCCAAGTCTAGTATAGTGAGGGTTACTTAAAACCTTATTCACCATATATAAAGGTCTACCAATCCCAAGAGATCGGACACATTACCCACCAAGTCAATGAATATTTCAGATCTTACCCAAAGACAGGATTACACCCAATTCTTATTAACTAAATCTAAGATTTATAATAAAAAAGAAAAGAAAGAGTTGCTATGGTTAAAGGTCATTATTCATACAGATATGAATAAAGTTCTTGAGTCAGTTTCATAGCAGAGATGGTGAGGTTGGTGATTTATAAAAAATCCTTCTGGAATCAGTTTTAAAGGTTATAGTCCAATAGGCAGTCCATGTGCAGAGTTTGTTTAAATTCTTCCATGAGAATCTGCGGGGTTAATCCAGAGTAGATCTGGAGACCTCAGTTTTACGAGTTTAGACTTTCCCTGTCAAAGTTTAACCAGGTCTGAGATAAAAAAGGATCAGGCCCAGGGCTTCCTTTACAGTTCTCTAGCAGGCTGATAGCCTCTTGACAGTAAACATCACAGCTGGGGCCTTCCCCCAATAAAGAATAGGCAGTGTATATTGTTGCTGTGAAGCTAAACTTCTATTTCCTATGTATACACAGGTAAACTAGTAATATTAATTAGCATAAGGCAATTAGCCATTCAAACTATCAAGGCATTGCATTATGGCATAGGCAACTTAAGCTGAAGACAATGTAAGTAATATTATTTCCTGCAGTATCATACATCTTTGATCTTAAGGTTAACTGAACCATCTGCATGCATAATATAACGCAATTAAGACATGAAAGGGAATTAGCATCCACCAGCTAATCTGGTTACATTGTTAACTTCTAACAAGCTATAGAGAAACACAGACAAATACATTTACTTTCTATTCTTAATTCTCTAACAATACAGTCAAACATGTTAAAGACTCTAGTTTGCTTGACATGGCTTTGATAACTGTCTACAAGGAATGGCCCGGTTTAGCGTTGTCCTTAAGGGTGGCTTGTAGGTCACTCAACCTGCTGGTTGCTTACCCCTCACTGGCTCAGCGACTCATATGGTCTAATCTTCAGAAGTGCTGAGTCAGGGGAAGCTTTGGGTGTCATCAGCTTGGGAAATCAGTCCAGTAGTATTTAAAAAGCAGTTAAGGTTCTGATTCTGCAAAGAAGTAAGCATGTGCTAACCTTTAACTCCATGAGGACTATTCACATGCTTAAAGTTAGGCACATGCACAAGTCTTTGCACAATTGCAGCCTACAGTCGTAAAGCTGCTACCACACATATATAGTAACTACTTTTCATAAAGAGTTTTATGGTACATGCTAAAGTGCACATTTTTAAATGTGTGCGGTTTCTTGCATCTTCTTTGAAGACATGATCCTGGATTAGGTGGACCACAAGTCTGATCCGGTATGGCAATTCTTATGTAATTAAGTAAATAGTATAGTGTATTTGTAGTTATTAAATAATTCATATAAGGCCATATTTTCATATTAGCACATGTAAAACTGTGATCATATCATATATATTTACTACATATACAGATTAAATGGCTGGAAAAGTGCTCACAAATTACATGTTCCTGCAGTTGTGAAAATCTGGCCTGCAATAATAAATTGTTGAATATTGAATTCCAGTGTTTTTTTCCCTCTAAAATTGGTAAGTTTACTAGACTTTTTATTTGACAGATACAACAAACTGAACGAAAGGAAGGTAACTTTTCTGGAGAATATTGCAAGTTATGGAAATGCTTTCCTTTTATTGCCAGCATTTTCCTTCAAAAGCAACACAGCTGCTTCTTTCAAAGTTTACCACACTCTGCAAGAGTTCAGCGCAAAACAGAGGGCAATATTTTTTCATCCCAGGTACCTGAAAAGTCTTGCCCAGTTCTGGAGAACTAAGGGCGTGAAAGCATATCGATTGTCTTCTGGTTTTATGATCGCTAGTGCTGCTGTTGAACTGTGTGAGAACGTGAAGTTATATGGCTTCTGGCCTTTCTCTAAAACCACAGAGGAGATGCCAATCAGCCACCACTATTATGACAACCAATTGCCAAAGCCGGGTTTCCATGCAATGCCCAAAGAATACAACCAGATTCTCCAACTTCATGGGAAGGGCATTCTGAAGCTGCAGTTTGGTACATGTGACTCAGATTAAAAAGGTAGGTCAGATTCTTCAAAGATAAAACATTTCAGTTTAAGTAAGTATTAGGGCAAAACTGCTTTTTTCTGCAACCAGGCGGATCTGTTCTTTTCGAGATACTCACATTGCTCCCAAAGAATCAATGAGAGTTATGTATATGAATTAGAGGGAGGAATGACTTCTCTGCATATATGTATACTACCGTGGAGATGAAAGGTTAGGGTCAACTCTGACCTTCTCCTCCACATGGCCAATTTCTAAAGGACTGGCAGTACCATCCATGATTGCCATAACTCGGTCTATCAATAGTGTTCCATCATCCCTAATGCATGTCTTTGTGCCAGTCTTTGTGTTTTGTGATGGATTCCCCAAGGAGTCCAGGTTTGACTAAAAGTGGGCTGTTTTATTAAGACAGACACATTCTACCACTTGAAAGAGAGAAGAGGTGGAATTCTGTGCTTCCTAAACCCTTCTACACCACTCCAATGTGTCCAGGGCTGTAAAAAAGGGCAGATTGGTCTGTGGAGAAATTCCCCTAGTGAAGAGGCAGCATATGGCAGGTGTATGCAACCTTGTGCCCTCCATTTAAAAGTCCCTGCATGGTGGCTATGCCAGGGTAGCACAAGGAGAGGAAGTGGCTACAGTTCTCTGCTGCTGCAATTTTGGCCGTTGGCAAAAGTGGATAAGCTGCCATAGGTTACAGCAGCTCTTGGGGTTTTCATGTTTAGAGATAGCAGGAAGAAGAATCAGCTTAAAGAAAAAATGTCAAATGATAAATTAGTCTGGCAAAAATCATATTGCCCATGGTTCAAGTTGATTGCTAGCTGGACAAGCAAACGTGCCAGGTGTTCTGCCTACCAGAAAGAGACAGCAAGGACACTGGCTCCAGGCTGAGTGATATCTGACACAGCATTAAGCTGCAGCTCCCAGGGGTGGGTGGCCAGAAAGGCTGAGTAGGAGTGAAACAGGGAAGACTGATCCCCCTTTGAGATAGGGAGAGGAGAGGTGGCAAAGCAGATTGATATTATTGGGCTGCCAATCAGAAGGAAAAGGGCAAAAGGAGGAGGGGCTGAGCTGCTCCTTGGAGAGGAAGGGGATGGGTGTACCTGATGCTAGTAAAGGTAGGGCAGATAGAAATGTCCTAGTGAACATGCCTTCCGCTGAGCCTCAAGTTGAACATATGAAGTCTGTGATGATTGTGGAGCCTGGTAATTGGAGTTGGGCTTTTCAGCTATAGTCAGTTAGTCCACGAGCAGCAATTTTTGATAGAAAGACAAGTAATAGTGTAACTTTCCAGCCAAGCCAGAGAAGGCTACGTAGCAACTTAAGGAGTCAGCAAACCGTAGCAGCAGCTACCATTGCTATAGTACTGCATGCAAGTCCTGAGCCAGTATTCATTTAAGCATGTGCTTAACTTTTAGCTCATGAGTAGACTCACTGAACTCAGTGGGAGTACTCACATGCTTAAAGTTAAGCATATGCTGTGCTGGATCTGCACTGCAATGGGAATGATAAAGCAGGTGAAGATAAACTGTTCCTGTCTTAGCAAGCATCAGAATAGATATAATGGATCTGAAATTGTAAATTGAAACAACATTTTTATTTATAATTAATCTCTGCTACCTGTAATCTGGAAGGCGAGGGAACCATCTTCCACAAGAAATGAAATAATCTTAACCATTATAAGTTACCTGTACAGCCTATCTTATATTTGTATCAGGATTTTCTGTGGCTATCTTCCATCCAAATATTGTCCAGGCCTAACCCTGCTTAGTGGATAAGAGCTGCTGAGAGCACATCATGAGGTGGTCTGACTGTAGGCAGCACTGAATAACAACTACTGGAGATGTCCTAGTGGGAGAAGAGCCCTCCCCTAAAAAGAACAGATGTTTGAACAAGATAGCTCACTATCAGTCCTCTTCACACCCGGAGAATTCTCTGAGTCTATTATGTTGTATAACAAATGTCTGAGACAGACTCCGTTCTAACATAAAGCTGAATACAGATGTGTGAGGCAAAACACATAAATGCAGCTTTAAGTTATAAGAACTGCAAAAATTGGCTTATTTTGAGTACAATATACTGTTCACTTATGGAAAAGAAACAGTAACACGTTATTGTTTTGTTTTAATTCCAGGGTGATGATTCCAAAGGAGAGAATTTGTGTATATCTCAGAAGTTTGGTATTGGATTTGATATGATGTTGTTTTGTGAGCATTAAACTGCACTATTATCATATGGAAATATTTTACACTTAAGGAGAAAAGTAAATGCTTTTTGACATTGTGATTGCTACATTTTTTAACTTCTTGTAATCAAATTTGTTTATGTGAACAAAATTTATCAGAAAAATTTTTGAAACTCCTGACTATATTGGTTAAACTTAACAAAGCACAATCTCAGGATGGTGACAGTATGTGGCATTTGTAATGTTTTGCTTGTTAAACTATTATAATTTAAAAATGTTTTGACATAAAAATTACTGTTTTTGTTCATTTCACACAAGATGGACAAAAGCGTATATTTATTAGCTCCATGGTGTGATAGAAAAAGTTAATTGCCAAATCTAACCTATCTAAGGCTTTGACCCTGCAGATTTCTCCACTAAGTGGAGTAATTATTGCAGAAAAAAGTCATTTTGATTGTGGAATAGTGTACCCACACCAGGGAGTTATAGTGCCAGTCAGTTTCCCCAAGTAGACAAGCCTTTGCCCATGTATTTAATTTTATGCACTATGAGCAACCGCATAGATTCAAAGGGATTACTTGTATGCGTGTGTGTAAGTCTTTGCAGGATCAGAGGGCTAAGATTTTTTTCAACCCTGGTTTAGTTAATTGTATTCTCTTTTAGGTCCAGTTCAACTCCTGCTAAGGACAGTGGGCTAGATTCCATGCTGTGCATCCCAAAATCCTGGTAGTGCACAACTCTATGGGCGTTTCTTCTCCCACCCCAGATGTGCATCCCTGCCCGCATACAAAATGGACCTGTCAACCAAAGAAACCAACTGCAAAACCTCAGGCATCCTTTACGCTTCTTCCTGCAGCTGACTGACATCCAGGCATGAAGCCTACCCAGAGTTAGGATATCTGAGGTGTTCCATTAAGCATTACCAGTAGAGCTCTTCCAGTGTCTGGAGCCAAGCTGCATTCCCTATGGCAGGGATTGTCATGGGGGGGCTGTGTATGATCACTTCAGGTGGGCCCGAGCTAAGCAGTTCTCCCTGGACCCCTTGTGGCTCTTCCATGGTCCCTAAACACCTGTGGAGAAGCATATGGGGCCAGAGCAGCAGCAAAGTTAGCCCCAATGGAAAGAACCCTATTAGCTTTAGTGGGAGCTGGACTGGGCCTTTGTTTCTGTGCTTTTGATTCACAGGAAGTGATGTTCCTTTGCACATTATTACTCAACAGATTTCAATATAGAATAGGACAAAATTGTAATAACCTCTTTCTGCTACCAGCAGAATCTCCATGATCTCTTGGAGAGTCTCCTGAATGATCAAATCAAATATATAATTTATTTCTTATCCTTCGTACATATTGAGCTAATATCAGTTATATGTTTACTAAATATCTTTTTTTTTACCATATAACACTAATTCTTTATGCTACATTAGATTAAAGACTATTAAATATTCCAATCACTGAGCTTAGCTGTTAGCAAAGTATTGGAAAAAAAAGACTGTTTAAATAAAGTGAATGTAAAAAAAAATACTTTTTTTTTTTTTTTCTTTAAATTTTATCTGGAATAGAACTACACTCTATGAAATTGAAATATATTTAATATATTTGTAATTTATGCATGTTTTATATATGCATTTTTATAGCTGCTTCATATTTGGCCCTTACGTTTATATTCTTAATGTTAATTTAATCAAAATATCTAATGAAATAAAATTATTATTCATTAAATTATATTAGAACGAGACAAGAGAGAAGTTACAAAATGGTACCAAAAATAGAAGGAAAAAAAAAAAAAAGCGATGCATCCCAAGGGTAGAATTTTGAGAATACCACATTGAACTCTCCATTAACAAGTAACTCTTCACCTGTAATTTTGAACCCCCGACATTTTCCTTTCCTGTGACTCCCGCAGTTTACTACAGAATGACCCAATACGAAATTCTTACATACAGACATACCAAGGAACAGATTTTAAAAGCCTCGTCTCCCATTGTGCAAGGACAGTTTGTACATTCAAATAATGTCACTTAACACTAGATCTGCAACTGGATCACCTGAGTGCACTCCTGCAAAACCCTCTCCTGAATTCACACACTGGATCCAAAGTGATCCACACAGGTGCAGTGATCCACACAGGTGCAGGTGCATGGGTGGATCCAGTTCCAAAATCTAGCTCTTTGAGATCCAGCTACCTGATTGTATGGATCAGATAGTTAGACATATTGGTGACATTCATTGTGCATGTAGACAATTGCAAAACTGACAAGTGCAAAATCATGGCTGCAAATTGAGATACTGGTTGAAGCAGATTTAGGAGTTAATGGACTTTATGGACCATCTCTACTTTTGTTTTAGTCCATGTGATGCACAGACTTAGATTAAGGTAGATGGGTAAATGGAGAGGTTCTGAGATACATGACAGTTTATAAGTAAACATGTTTTCTTTTTAAAGATAATTCCATGCATCATAACAAATAACTATAGTCTCATAAAGGTTTGGTCATAACACTTGTGTCCCTTGCCTGAGGTTTCAGTGTCTCCAAAATATCCATTATTGGGGTTCACTTTTATGTTGTTTCTTTTATATATGAATATCACAGTAGTTATTCCACCTCCTTTGAGCTGTTATGACTGTGCATTCCACCAGAAAAAAAAATGATGCTGATAGTGTAGGCTCTGCAAATGTTATTTCCAAACATAGTCTCTTAAAAATCTATCACTACACATTTTTATGCTTTAGGATATAAACTTGATATTGTCTGTTCTCACACATTAGGATGTTACAGTATAATGTATAAATGTCTCTTTGCAGCATTTAGGAGGAGGCATGCTATGCCTCTGTACTGTACGTGTGCATCACCACTTGCTTTTATTACAGGAAACCGAATTAAAGTTCTATTGTTGAGACATCAGTCAGTTGATTTTAATTTATACTTTGTTTTATGTTTTTAAGTGCCTAATGATTTTATGTCAAAAACACATTGGTTTCACTGTTATGATGCATACTTAGGACACTGCACCTGTTCCATAGTGTTCAGTATTGGAATATTTTTGCAATTTCTGTTTGGAAATAAAGACTTATTAGACATATCTGTGTGCTTTTTTTTATCCTTAAGAAGTAACTATTAAAAATGCACCTTCCAACAAGGAGTTAGGTGGGGCAGTAGGTTAATAGTGCCCTAGATAATACTGCAGGGTTATCAATAGTCTGTATATTTACAGAGGTTGTATGTGTGTGTGTGTGTGTGTGTGTATATGGGGAAAAATTGGACTGTACGTCAAGTTAATAAATATATATAGCCTGTTCCATAAATAACAGGACTTGCACACCACTAGCAAACGTATTTCATTCCCTAGTGGGGCACTTTTTGTTGCTTTAAATGCCTTTTTTATTTTAGTGGATTGGTTAAAAGAAAAC
This sequence comes from Emydura macquarii macquarii, assembly GCF_026122565.2. Classification (NCBI taxonomy): domain Eukaryota; kingdom Metazoa; phylum Chordata; order Testudines; family Chelidae; genus Emydura; species Emydura macquarii. The sequence continues at coordinate 37,510,918 of NW_027132559.1, read as the reverse complement.
AAAGTTTTTTAAAAATTAAATCATTACTGCTTTTCTCTTTTCAAAAAATTGAGAAAAGTTAAACACATTTCAGATCAGTGATTAAATGAAAATATGACATAAACATCTGATTTGAAGGTATTTAGTGAGTACCACAGAAAATAGTATGGGTTCTTTATTAAAGTCATTTTTGATCAGAGAGAAATCTAGGGCACAGTAGAGTTCTAAGCTGACACACACAAGAAAACAACCCTCAAGTGGATGAATTTCAGATGGACACTCCTCGATGGAGTTGCCTTTAACTCTAACAGAACAGGAGCAGGTGATTCAGTTTCTATGCTACTTATTTGTGAGCTTCTCCAAATAGAAGCTTATGCCTATCAAATCAGGTCTAATATGTACATTAGGGGGCGTGGCTTTGTGATGTGGACTTTTATCCTCTAGAGCCCCGTAGGGACTGCATTTCAATTGCCAAAACTTATTTCAATCAGACTAGAGAATTAGGAATGCAAAGATATCGGGCCACCCAGCTCACCAGTTTACCAGTGTGTGTTCCAGTTTTTGTCAGTTTCTGACAGATGATTAAAAACAAACCATTTCTTTTCTTTGTTATGCAAGCCACTGAAGATGCATACCTGAGAAATAAAGAGACTAATAGGTCCCAATTATATGCAGTGTTACTAAATCAAATATGCATTTTTGCATCAAAAAGAAAATGCTTTGGAGCACTTTAGCTAGTTGAAGTGTTTATCTGATGAGATGCCATTTGACTTGAGATATCATACACTAATTTGGACATATAAGTGCACCGTGGGGTATGCTATTCACTATGCTGATGTCAAATCATTGCCAAATATTCAGAAATACAAATGTCAGTTTCTCAGCTGCTGTGACATTGCTACATATTTTCACGTCATCCTGCTTGGTAACTGAAACCTGTCTTTGGATACAATCCCTTATTGGTAATAAAACATGATGGATTTGTTAATCCAGGACTGGGGGCAGTAGCTCTCTGTAGTCTCCTTAGCAAGACGTTAGGGTATGTATGTCAACAAGTTTCCCGCAAAGTCTGTGATTCCCTCAGAATCTAAGCTCCTGTTTAAAAGAAAAGTTGGTGCCCCTTCTTTGGGTGAACTTAGCCTGTCCTTTATAAATCAGCACATTGCTGTTTTGTTTAGTCTGTGGCTGGAAAGCATGAAGTAAAATAATATGAACATTGAGGTCTCATACGTGATGAGAATGCTCCAAGAACCTGTATGGAATAGAGTTGTACACAAGCTGCTCAGCTGAGCCACAGGGATGGTAGAACTTTGCCAAAATTAAAATGTGATTCAACCTGGAGCCTGGAGATGGGACTGAAAATGTTTAACCATGTGACAGAAATTTGAGACAGCCTTGAAAGTGGTATGGCTTTACAGTTGACATTTCCGTTAGGGGCAGATCCTTATATGAGTATTCTCATTACACTCAAGGCAACTCACGACCCATTGCCATAGGATAAATGCCCTCTGCGGCTAGATAAATACCAACGTGAGCTGAAGCCCAATACACACTTTTTTTTTTCTATCAATTTTAGCAATTAAGAGCCAGCTCCATAAAGGGGCTAAGGTGCCTAAACCTCAGCTTTAGGTGCCTAAGTCCCCATTTTAGGGTACACTGCAATCCAAAACTCCCTCACTTGGCTGCTGCCTAACCCTGTAAGTGCCTAAACTCACTCAGTGGATACATTTTTTGCTCTAAAAATCCCCTAGGCATCTAAATTTCTGCCTCTGGGTGCCTAGCTGACATCTATGCCCCAGTGAGAGCCTCACACCAAGGGAAGACAAGCATTCCTCTGCCTGTCTTTCCTACAGGGGCCGATCTGGTAGCCATTCTCTGAGAACACCTAGCTCCTCACAAAATGGCCAGGGGAGAGAGGGAGGAACTGATGGAGGCGGTTGCCTCCCTCATAACTTTTAAGATGGTGGTTAGGGCACTCCCCCAGCTTGTAGGAAATCCTGGTTCAATTACCCCCTTTGCCTGAGGCTAAGAAAGGATTTGAGCAGGGATCTCCTGCCTCTCAGGTGAGTGCCCCAACCACTGGACTGTAGAGGGGTTCTCACTCATTCTGTGGCCCAATTAATCATTAAAATGGAATGGATTCAACCCAGAGCCCTACGTTAGAATATCCCATAGTCCACTGGCAATTATGCTCATCAGAGAAATAGGAAACCCCACTTCAACTCTTTTACTCTTGCCGGGCAGAAGTGGGAACAGACCGATGGTGTCCTAGATAGATAAGTACTCTAGGTACTGGGCTAAGACATATAAGCAAGCTGCCTCCACCTCCCTCCAGCTTTGTGTGGCGGTAGGCAGGTGTCTAAGCCATGTCTTGTAAGAAATGGCTTAGGAGCCTAAAACACATGACTCCAGGAGAGGGGTTTCATGGTTGTGGCTCACTAACAAGGACAAGCATCTCTCTACAGCCCAGACTTAGATGCCTCATTCTGTGAGAGGGGCACGGCTTAGGACACACATCTTTCACCACCATCTTCCTCTGGCTAGTTTAGGCAGTTCTCGCCTAGCATGCAGTCTTTTGCGGATCCCTTTCTTAGGTGCCTAGCTCTCCCCATGCATTCTATAGGGAGCCAAGGCGCATAACGCAGGCTTTATAGATTTCAGTGATTTTCATGGTGCCTAAAAGTTAGACTTTGCAAGACTCAGCATTGCCACATCTAAGTCCTTTTGTAGCTCTGAGCCTAAGGTGACAATCCTGCAATGAGTTCTGCATGGCTAGAACCCTGAGTTCGCATGGGCCTCCATTGTAATCTGTGAGGCTGTATGCAAGCAGAACTCATTACAGGATGAAATCTACATCAGAACTTTGATCTGAGATCACATATGTATAGTGTGAAAAGCTTTTTTCCCCACCTCCTGGTACTTAATTGTATGGTGGCTGTGGTGTTTTTCTAGTGTTATCCTTCCTAAGCGAGTGGAAATTTGCTGTTGTTCATCCGTTGTCATACTTGTCAATACAGACGAATGATAAAGAGGGACATTTAGTGAGAAAATGAAGTGAAATGAAGAGAAATGTTATGAGGAACAAGCTAGGGAAAATGGTAATTATGGACAGTAGCAATGTTCTATTATGATCTACTGATGAAAAGTACAGTATAAGAACTGGGTATTATTGTATTTGGCTTGTTTGATTCAGCAGATAACTTACCCTGTGGCTTTTCACTGAAACTATTTGATTCTTTTCTACAGCCTTAGACCAAAGTCATTTACAGCTGAGCACAAGGCAGTGTAAAATGCTACACAGTCAGTATTCTCCACTCTCTTTAACAGGTGCTGGTAGGCTACACTCATTGGACACAGGTGAAAGTAACTACATCAGGGCAAGGCAGTGGCGTATACAGTCCTTGATTTGTGGAAGATGGGCATAAAATGTTACCTGAAGAGCAATAGAAAGAAAAGAAAATATTGTCAGCGCTGCAAGACTTTGGGGGGCTTTTAAAGTTATTTGCAGGTTTTTTTGAGGAAGTAGTGAATGGCTACACTGGAATTTGGGGAGATTATGGTCTGTTGGTGAGCCTCTGTAAATACCTCCCCAAAAGAGAGAAAACAGCACAAGTGGGATTATTTTGGAGGCTTTGGGAGTAGGCCCTGGAAGACTAGCATGACAATGGTAATGCAAATGGCAGGCTCAAAGCTATGGAAAGCAGCATGATGGGATTGTTTATCTGCCCTATACTGGCACTGATTGCCAGAACTGCTGGCTGATTAAAGGATCCAGTGTAAGGGGAAGGATTAGTAGAGGAATAGGATTGTGGCTGTAACAGGCAACAACAGCTTAGCTCCCCATCTGTTCCTTTCCAGCCCCAACACCTTGAGTAGTAGAAACATTGTAACATTTTATTTTTAAAGCCAACCCCTCTAATAGAGTCACCTATGTCTAGGCTGAGGAGGATGGGAATGTTTGTTAATCTCCTGAAGACTCAAGAAGCTTTAATAGTTTCATGTAACAGTGAAATGGGATGAGCCTGTTTAAAAACAAAAACCACCTTGAGCCCAGAAGTGAAGGGGGCAGCTAATGTTCCCTGTTTCAGCCATTTTATACTGCTCTGGCAGCATAAAGCATAGCAATGGCTCCATGGGGAATTTCCTCAGAGAAGTTGTGGCACAGGATCCCCGTAAGCAGCCCTATGGATGGCCCTTGCAGGGCAGAGAGATGTCACGGTCTGAGGAAGCACTGAATGAAGATCAGGATAGTGAGACAGGAAAACAAGTTGGGGGGCAGACAGTGATGAAGGGAGAGGGAAAACAAGAAGGCAAGACAGCAAGAGTCGGATGGGGAAAGAAGCAGCCCGCATATCTACTAGGGTTATCAAAAGAAGCCATCTCTGCTAACAATGAAGCAGCAACACTCACGACAGCCCAACCACAGGGAAAAAGAACCACCTGAATCAGGTACATTTTAAACTCTAAAATTCAACTGAAAATGTACTTTAAAATAACATGGATATTTAATGGCCTGTTTTGTAGCAAAGATTAGTTATTTGAGTTTCACCGATAAAGAGGCTCTCTGGCCCTGATGTGGACACTAGGTAAGAAATCATTATTATTAGATTAGATGCTCTCATGCCTTGTGACACATGAGGCAATCCTGTTTTTCCACCTCTGTCTGTCAAATGCTATGCTGCTTGCTCTACGGTAGTCTGTTTCCATGACAGCAATACCTTTCTCAATGGATTTCTTATGTGTCATCTGTTGTCATCCTCTTTTCAGTCTGTCACCAGGTCATGTCTGTGATGCTGTCTGATTAGGGGTGACCATTTATAAAAATATTGATATCAATATTGCAAAATTACAATAATTCATATGAGATATGAGGTGCCATTGGAAAGATTGATAAGCGCGTTTATATGTATGTATCAATTTTGTATTATAAGTTCTTAATATGTATGGTATATTTGTATTTCAACTTGTGCTGTGTTTCTGGGTGACACCCCAGACAGGATAGCAGCAACACTAAGCCTGATTAATGTCCCATGAAGGGAACTGAAAGGTACTATGTATCCAGTGAAAGAACCCAGGGGCTACACCTTATAAATCACCAGGGCATGTAAGAACATGCCTAGGGACAGGAGACTCTGAGGCTTTTCCATGCCATGTGCTGTGGGGCTGTGTTTGGGACAAGTCACATGACAAAGAGATAGCTGCACCATCCCTATCTTGTCTTCATTCCTGCTTCCTACCTCTGGACAAACTCATCTACAACTGAAATTGTGAAACAAAGGACTGAGACCCATCCAGGTACTGGATGAACACCAAAGGAACTGTACAAGCCTGCAAACTCCACAGTTCTGCTGAGAATCCTATATATATGGACTTTAAAGTCATTTGTATGTATCAGATTGCTTTGACCATTTAACATTTCTCTTCTCATTTGTTTCTTTCCTTTTATAATAAACCTTTAGTTTTAGTTAGTAAAGGATTGGCTGGCAGTGTGGTATTTTGGATAAGATCCAAACTTGAATTGATCTGGCACTGTGGCTAACTCTTTGTGGATCAGGAGAACATTTTTGATAAAGAGAATAAGTTTTAATAACTTATCTGTTTACTAGTTGCTAATTGGGGGACCAGAGACTGAAATGCAATAAAGGGGGCTGTGTAACTTCTTGTTTTTAGCTTCTTTACAACCAATGTGGAAAATCAGGAGCATTGTTTGTGACTGGATTGGGGAATCTAACTATAGTGTTAGATACCAGTTTGGGAAAATCTGCTCTCCTTTTGCAGCCTGCCCTGACCTTGCCGTTTTCAGGTGGACTATCCTAGGCACGAATGCATCACAATATCCAGTCAAGGGCTTGTCTAGGAATATGGTTTTTTGACATCCATATAACGTGTCTAAGGGACTTCAGCCTTCTTTTTCAAATCATTGTCTGTACGGTCTGCTGGCTAGTCCTTTGTAATATATCAGCATTAGTTAATTTAACCCACCAGCAGACACAAAGTATTCTCTGCAAGCATTTCTGATGGAATGTGTTAAGTTTTCTGTTGTGAACTTCTAGCATTTGCCAAGTTTCAGAAGCATATAACAATGTGGATATCACAATAACACTGTATACCTTTATCTTGGTTCTTGTATGAAACTCCTTATTTTTCCAAATATTTGCCATTCTTGAAAAAACTCCACATACCTTCCCAATTATTGCTTCCACCTCCTTGTAGAGTTGGTCATCAACACTGATTGTGCTTCCAAGATATACAGACTCATTAAGCATGCTCTGCTGACTTCTTTTTCAACTATCAGGACTTTTTGCAAGGTGGGGGGAGGTTGGCTGATTTTTAATCCTACATTGGTAGCCTCATGTTTGACATTGATAGTGGTGTTTCTGTGGCATCGTCACCTGTGTCAAAGAGAACAATGTCATTGGCAAAGTCAAGATCTTGAAGTTTTACTCTACTCCTCATAACTCCTATACCTTCCTTTGATGTTGTTCCTCAATGCTTCTGAAGTTGTCCACTTCATTGTTAATAAATTCAACCCCTGTGCGGTGCAGAGGAGTGGAATATATCCTGTCAGTGTTTTCAGCCATGCTTATTCCTTCCACTGTTTGTATAGTTGCAGTGCACACATTGCAGGTGAAAAGCCCTATTCCAGATGCCAGTTCTTATTCTCTGCACTCATCACAGCAATCATTGTGCAGCATCCGATCAATAAGTACATTGCAAAGGCAAACAATGATAATGTCGTATAGGCTGGCTCTGGGACACAGGAGAGTTCCAAAGGAAGACCCTAAATAACTGCCATCTCCATCTCTTTCAGGAGTGAGAAACCATTTCTATCCAGGCTTCTTAAACTGTAAAGGGCTACTACAAGAAGGACTGGAGAAGGATTAGTTGTGGAGCGTCCAACAACCTGAAGTGGAAGGGATGGGGTGCGGTGGTCCCAGATTGAGTTATTGTAATAAAGTAAACTGTTTATCAGCCAAAGTGGTCTTGGAGACAGGTCATTGGACAGGGAGTCAAAAGAGCCAAGTCTAGTTCTGTCAGTGACCCATTCTGTGACCCCAGGCAAGTTACTTCCTCCCTCTTTTCCCTCCTACTCTTTGTCTGCCTTGTCTCTTACTATGTCTTTTAATGTTGCCTCATACAATGAGTCCCCTGTCTAAGGCTATGTCTACACTACAGTTTATTTCAGCAGAACTTATGTCACGGGCTGTGAATAAGCCACTTCCCCCTGAGCAACATAAGTTACACGGACATAAGCACAGGTGTAGACAGCACTATGTTGGTGGGAGAGCTCACGGAGGTGGTTTTATTATGCCGAGAGAGCCTGTCGGCATAGAATGTCTTTCCCCAGATGTGCTGCAGCAGCAGAGCTGCAGCGCTGTACGTGTAGACATGCCCTTAGTTAGGGCCTATAGGTTTTACTGTAATACAGATCATTTCCAAAGTGAAGAATCATTATTGCTGGAATATTTAACAGTGAGTCTGAAATAGAAACTCGGAGTACGTTAACTTATAGCTGTTCTAAATTCATCTAAACTGCAGGCCATTATAATGAAGTGACTCTTTGGGGTCTGAAATGAGGTGTGACTCAAGGTGATTGTGCTGAATGTGCTTTGGAGGAGCTGGCTGATTTGCTGAGGATATTGCATAGAGCAATAGAATGTATTGCGTAGAGCAATAAAGCCATAGAGCAAGTGATCAGCTGAGAGAGAGCTAGCAGGGTGATCCCAGGCAAAGAGAGAGTTGGTTCTGAGTGGGTGTTAAATGTGGCATAATCTGTCCGTGACCTGCAATCTGGATGTTTCATGGACTAGTAGAGCACATGACACTAAGTGACCAACTATATAGGAGAGAGACCCTGATATAAGCAATTACTACTCTGAATAATGGATATTGATGTTTCCAAGGCAGTCTAGTATGGAACAGGCATGTAAATAGTATTCCTGTCTATAAATGGAGATCATGAGGACTACATGTACATGCTCTGTAAGCTAGTTTCTATTCAGGAGAGAAGCTGGCAAGAAAGCCAAACCAGACAGGAATCAAAGAGAGCAATCATCAAGGGAGAGATGGCAGCTTGAGAGTCCACATGAAATAGTGGTGGGGAATGAAGATGGAAGGATGCGTTATCAGTGAAGAAAAATGCTGTAGGAAGAGTGGAACGGAAATAGTTATAGAGCCATTTATTTAAAACATTTTATTTCCATTTTTTATAGACAGAACAATAGACCCATTAACATTAATTACTCTGCCCCTGACAAGTAAGTAGTCCAGGTTAGGAGGAGTCGAAGGAAAGTGAAAAGAAAGCCTGATCACTGACTGAAAAGCAAACAAAAGGAAGAGGCAATTGATATTGAATAGTGACTCCATGAGGAAAGTGGCCAAAGCAATATGTGACACTCCACACCCCTTCTCCCCTCTTCCTCTTCCCCCTCCTTCCCCCCCTCCCCCCAACACACACACACACACACAAAAAGGAAGGAAGGGTGTCTCCCAGGTGCTAGCACAAAGGGCATCACAGTGATGATGTTGAACAGCCTAATACACACTGGGTAAGTCTCATTGATTATATCCTTGTGTGGGGGCACACAACACCATGTAATGAAGAATGACTTCAGGGACTTGGAAAGAAAACTGAATGCAGCAAATATAGGATATGGGAGATCTGAGCTCAGATCCCAGCTCTAAAATCGGCTGGGGGGATTCAAACGGGGTCTCTCATATCTCCCTAACTACTGGGCAATCTGGGAAAGTATGCATGCACACTGTCTTTTTGGGCGGGGCCTAAGCCTGCAAGCCTGCTCTGAGCACACCTACAGGCTCGAGGCCTGTTGGTGAGATAGTGGGAGAATGCCTAGTCTGAGAATCCCACTTCAGGAGCCAGCAGAGCTTTGGCCTGTTCTAGGGACTCTGAGCTGCTCCTGAACTGTAGGGACGCATCAGGACTGAGGCAGCTTTGCACATGCCCACTAGTGGAAATGTATTAAGTGCCAGGGGGATTTGGGCACCTATAGGATTAGGTAGCAGCTGGGCAGTGACTTTGAGAATGTCAGTGGCACCTAAATGTTAGACTCAGGTGCCTAAGTGCCTTTGTAAATGCAGTCCTTGCTATACAGCAAGAGTCCTGTGGCACCTTAAAGACTAACAAATTTATTTCAGCATAAGCTTTGCTGGGCAGAAACCCACTTCGTCAGATGCATGAAATGGAAACTTCAGTTTGGTAGGTATATATACAAATGCAAGGATGGGTGAGTTACATCACAGTGAAGAGGGCAAGTGTTAACGAGGTAAATTCAAATCAGGGTGGATGAGGCTATTCACAACAGTTGATGAGAAGGTCTGAATGTCAAAAGAGGGAACATTATTTTTTGTAGTGGGCTGGCCAATCCCAGTCTCTATTCAGACCTAGTCTGATAGTGTCAGGTTTGCATACGAGTTCCAGCTCTGCAGTTTCCCGCTGAAGTTTGTTTTCAAAGTTTTTTTGTTGAAGTATGGCAACTTTCAAGTCTGTTACTGTGTGTCCAGGGAGACTGAAGTGCTCTCCTACTGGTTTTTGAATGTTACCATTCCTGATGTCTGATTTGTGTCCATTTATTCTTTTGTGCAGAGACAGTCCGGTTTGGCCAATGTACATGGCAGAGGGTCATTGTTGGTACATGGTGGCGTATATCACATTAGTAGATGTACAGGTGAACGAGCTCCTGATGGTGTGGCTGATTTGGTTAGGACCTGTGATGGTGTATCACATTAGTAGATGTGCAGGTCCTTGCAAGTCCTTGCTATGATTCTCACCTTGATTCAGTTAGCTCCCAGAATTTATGGTATTATGAGGCACAGTAACATTCGTCACAGCTTTTCCAGGAAAGCCAGATCCAGTTATATTTTACACTGAGTTACCTTGACCTGGTGCAGGAGGCAGAGAAAAATAACTGTCTGCCCATCCTGCCCTGTTCATTTTTCCTGTCACTACACACAATGCAATTTCACACAAAGCACTTACTTTTCCATTCTCAAAGATCATTTCTATTCATCCATGAAGCCCTCCCCAAAATGCATTGCCATTCTGAGGGGAGCTGCTTCACACTCAAAATGATTTTTCATGTAATAAATACTTGACATTTAGAAAAATGGCTTCTAAATTTACACAGTGCAGTTCTCAGTTTGAAATTACCATCTAAACACCCTGAAGTGCCAGTCTCATAAATAAATATCCCCCCAAACAAATTCACATGTATTAGCTTCCTAAGTATATTTCCATTTCCTTGAGCAGGATGATTGCTACAGGAGCTAAGAAACAGCTCTCTGATTTAAATTAAATGCTGAGAAGGCAGGCTGATTACAAATGTAAAACTGTCACCTTGCCCTTTGCTTTGTGTTTTCTTTGCTTGTGGTTCAAATTGCTCGGTCTGAACTGTTGATCTGTGTTCTATTTCAGAGTCCAGCCAACTGTAAATCAGGTTGATAAATATCACAGAAGCAGTGGAGAAACTGGAATTTGTGTGGAGGGGGAGAAAATTCTGTCTATCTAAGGTGGTGTGTGTGAGAGAGATTATAGTCCTCATTTTAAAGATGGGAACTGAAGCACAGAGAAGCTAAATGATAGACATTGAAGAAATTAAAGAGCAGAAACCAAGGATAATTCCATTGCCCTGCCTCTATGTGGAGATTAATTTGTTTTAAATTCCAGTATAGCCATTCTTACCTCCAGAAGAGCAAAATCTGATCTTGCCCCATCTCTGTAATTGTGTATTTAGGGGTGGGGAAAGGAAGGTGAGGCAGGATTCTTGAAACCTAAGAGTCAAGGTCTATGCTCCGTCACACTGTGGAAAATAGTGGTGGAGGTTCACTGTGTGCCCAAGTTGCAGTGGGGTTGGAGGACTGGAACAATGTGAGCAAGGTTGGGGTGGAACTGATCACCTAATGGCTACATGGATCCACTGGCCATTCTCTCCTGTGACCAGGATTTCCACATTCTGGAGGACTCCTGTCTGGCCCAAATATTTCTTATGCCTTGCAATTTAACTATCCTGCCTTTTTACTTGCCTTTCCTGCTTCCTCTCTCGTCTGCTTCCCTCACTTTTGATAGTAGGGTGTGTTTGATTCGCCTTTATTTTTAATTTCTCTCTGAAAGTGAGTGTCACCATGCTAGTTTTCAGTTTCTTTCCTCCCTTTTGGATTACAGACTTGATAATACGGCGTTGACCACTATTTACTGGCTCACCTCTAATGACTTGATGAACCAATTCCTGAGGTAAGACTAAATCAACAGTAGCCAATCTTTGTTCAAGAGCAAGTTGTTCCCCAGCTTCCCCTATTGAGAAGGAGAGAAAGACGTGGTTGTATGTTGTACGGGGTGAGATGCATGCAGCTGAAGCTCACCATCACTGCTTTTGTTAGACGAGGGTGCGGCTACCTTTGAGCTGGCAGTTGTGATGCCCAGCTTGCAGAGAGATACCTGCTGTGCTGGAGCTGGCATGCTAAAAATAGCCATGTAGCTGGGGTAGCATAAGCTAACCCGGTTACATGGCTATGTTTAGTGGCCTGGCTTGAGCTCGGCTACGCAAGCTGGGCATCACACCTCCCTGCTCCAATATAGCCGCACCCTCAGTTGCCCTCTCATTTCCCTCAATACTGTCCTTGGTTTCTGTTCCCTGAGCAGGATGCTACTAGTGTAACTCTATAATTGTGCTAAATATTCATAGACTCAGACTATAAGGTCAGAAGGGACCATTATGACCATCTAGTCTGGCCTCCTGCACAACGCAGGCCACGGAACTGCACCCACCCACTCCTGTAATAGACCCCTCGCCTAAGACTAAGTTATTGAAGTCCTCAAATAAATGATGTAAAGACTTCAAGGTACTTCAAGTGAATCCACCAGCAAGCGACCCATGCCCCATGCTACACATGAAGGCAAAAAAACCCCAGGGCCTATGCCAATCTGCCTTGGGGGAAAATTCCTTCCTGACCCCAAATATGGCTATCAGTTAAACCCTGAGCATGCGGGCATGACTCACCAACCAGACACCCAGAAAAAATTCTCTGTAGTAACTCAAGACCCACCCCATCTAACATCCCTTCATAGGCCATTGGGCATATTTACCACCCAGCAGTACTGCCACTGAGCAGTGAGGGGCTGGGCTACTGGCATCTATCTGATGGTAGAAAGGAATGAGGCCTCTGTTCTTCCTGGTGGGGTGGACATTGCAGGCCCCTTGGGTCAGCCCCTCCCTTAAATTACTTGCTGGTGATGCTAGCAGTTGCACTGATTGCCTGTTTTGGGGCCTGGAAGAGATTTGCCCCAAATGGTGAAACTGGCAAACTGCTGTGTGAGTTTCTTCACCTTGGTGTGTGTGTGTGTGTGTGTGTGTGTGTGTGTGTGTGTAAATTATGATTGTTGCAACTTGGGCAAGTGCCAGTGTAGTTGATGGGTGAGGAGTGTCCCAATGATGGTCCTAAAATCTAGTGGGCTGCTTGGGCAATGATCCTGGGCACTGATGGGGGTGTGTGTCTCTGACACAGCTTGCAGCTCAGCTCTCCTGCTCCAGCGAGGAGAGGTCGAGACCCTGGCATCTGGTCATGGTCCCTTGGCAGGACTGCGGACAGAGGGGAACTGGCCCTTCATACTCACCCTCAGCTTTATAATACATTAGGTCCCTGGTGCCAGCCAAGATCTGGGCCACAGCCATTTCAAATCTAGTCAACTAAGAAATTATTACAAATAGTTTATTCCACCTGCCAATGAGTCCCCCTGCCAGTTATTGTGGTTTACTAGTACACTTTCCTATTTAAAAAAAGAAATCTCTTTGTTGCTATGTGAAAGACCCACACAAACAATAGGGGTAACTGACTATACACAGGGAAGCTGAGACAAAGTGCTGTGAAACGCACAAATTTAAAAAAAAAAAAAAAAAAAAAAAAGAAACATTTTGTACTCTTCCACCTAAGTATTCTGAGGTCCTATTTCTAACAAGAGCAGGTAAAGAAAATCAGATGGAAATGTGTGTTTAATTATTTGACACACCACCCAAACACATCTGTCCTACCATCTCAAACACAGGGAAATAGCAATAATTTGTCAATCTAATACAGCCCATCTGGGCTCAGCAGGAATCCTAGCCACGCGATGTGCTCAGACAGGTGCTAGCTGCGTATTGGATGGATGAGGATTCAAGGACCCTAGGACAAATATACTCCTGCTCAATGGCTTAGAGAAGCATGCTGGTTCCTGGAGGAGTCCTTCCTGCAGGAATGAATCCAACAACAGAATGGTCCCCCAAAACAAAACTTGGTCATAGTCCTTTAGAGGGTGACAAAAGGAGGAAGGCACTATGTTCCCAAAGATACAGCTATGTATCAATCTGCTGTAATGCCAGCTAAGCCTGTCTAGTGCTACAAGTCCTATGTGGCTGAGGTGTGCAGAGCCACAGTCTCCCTTCTGTGCCTAGCAAATGTATTAATCCCCAGGCACAGTGAAAAACCCACACCACACTGGCCATCATATCAGAGTTACGTGAGAGTTCCTGGCATTTGCTGCATGGACAAAGGTGAGTGTGGCTGATCAAAGCCCTGTGATGATGGAGAGAAGCTCTGGTCAGGTGCACGCCTTCCTTCCCTCCCCACTCCTGAAACGAACTCTGCACCAGCTAGGGTGACCAGCTGTCCCGATGTATAGGGACAGTCCCGATATTCAGGGCTTTGTCTTATATAGGCGCCTATTACCCCCCACCCCCTGTCCCAGTTTTTCACCTTAGCAATTTGGTCACCCTAGTGCCAGCAGGCTCTAGTACCTACAACTGAACCCCAGTGAGAAGGCAGCATTAGAGAACTTTCTACCAATATAACCCAAATGACTCACACAAATTTACCCTCTGGCTCCCTCTAGCTGTATGATGCAGTAACACAACACACCCATCCACATCTTTTCTAAAAGAGAGTTTCCCCCCCAGTTCCACCCTGCCTAGCTATTTGGTGTCTTCTAAATCCCAGACCTCTGCTTAGACTGCAGGAAAAAGATCTTCATTTCTGCTTTCAGAAATGCAGCTGGGGCTCCATTTAGATGACATGTATTTAAAAAAAAAAAAAAAAAGTCAGCCTCTGACAAATCAGCTTGGTTATCCCCTGCCCCGTCATCCTCTCAGGCTCATGAGCCAGACCACACACTAACCAAAATAAGCCCAAAGAAGGGAGAGAAAAGAAAAAGTCAGGACAATCCCTGAGGCAGAAAGCCAAGCCGTTTCAGTGCATATGTGTTGATGCAGATACTGTAGTACATGCTCTGTCTTGCAGTACATGCTGTCTACCACATGGGAGCAGCTGATCTACGTCTCTGGAGCTAGTGCAAGCTGGAGGAGTCCCAGAGAGCAATAGGAATTTGAGTGTCAGATTATTTTGTATACAATTTAAATTGTTTGACCGTTATTCAGTGACTGTGGGCATTTGTATTTCCCCGCGCAATTTGCCTAATTGATGGGCTCCATGATTTGGGCCATTATTACCACATCTATACAATTAGATACCTGTGTGTGATTGCGAGCGTGTGAATAGACTTGAGTCTGTGGCAGACTAGCTTCCCCTGCCTCTATAAGGGGGAGAAACATCAACAGCTGGATGGAGGGGCAGAGTTATTCCTGACCCTTGGCCCCAGGAATTTAGCCAATATTTGGGGCCTTGTTGGTTTGTTTCTGTTAGGAGAAATTGATGATCAGAGTCAGGAGTTTGGTGCAATCCTGTTTATTTACAAAGAATGTACACCAAGTCCTCTTTCCCTGAAGACCGTCAGAACAAACAATAGTAGGCAATTTCCATGCTTATAATCTCCAAGCCTACCTTTCCAAACAGTCCTGTGCCTCAAGAAGCGCTGTCTCTGCTTCCTCTCAGGGACAGCCTTACAACTGCTTCTCACACACACAGCTCCACCAATCAATGTCCCACCCCTGCATTTTCAGTCCATCCTAACGAAACCCCCGATTCTTATTTCTGGCTCAGGCTTTCCCCATGAAGCCCAGCATCTTTGGAGGTGGCTTCTATTGTTTCATTTTAACTACTTCTTCCAGTAGCTTGAATGAAGGGTGGCAAGCACAATGGTCGGCATCAATGCGGTCCATGATTGCCCTCTGTGCAGACATGTGGCCAGCAGCCTCCAGCACATCACTAAGTCCCTTAGGAAAGGCGGGTCTCATTGGCTTCCAGTCATGAATAGTAAAAGGCTGAGCATTTGTTTCTGAAGGGAGAGCCAGTGGCACTGACAAAAATGTCCGTAGGCAGTCATGAATCCAAGATCCCCAATAGCCGGTGATGGGACAGTAGCTGGGGAGGACTCTGAGTTACTACAGAGAATTCTTTCCCAGGTGTCCACTTGGTGGGTCTTGCCCTCATGTTCAGGGTCTAACTGATCGCCCTATTTTGGGTCAGGAAGACATTTTCTCCCAGGTCAGCTTGGCAGAGATCCGGGGGAGGGGTTTTGCCTTCCTTTGCATCATGGGACACAAGTCACTTGCAGGTTTACACTAGGGGCACTAGTGTAAATAGTGACATCTCTGTATCTTGAAGTCTTTAAACCATGATTTGAAGACTTCAGTAACTCAGCCAGAGGTCAGGGATCTATTACACAAGTGGTGGGTGAGGTTCTGTGGCGTGCAATGTGCAGGAGGTGAGACTAGATGATCATGATGGTCCCTTCTGACCTTAAAGTCTATGATAGGAGGGAGGGCCTGATTGGTGACCCGTGTTGAAGTATAGTCTTCCTTCAAGGCTTTGCTGTTTGAAATAAGACATTTAAGAAAATGAAGGCAGTCAGCAGGGAAGGGGGCAAGTTGTATAAGATTTTGTCTTGTGTATACTTCCCTTGCTATGGTGTGTGAACCCCCACTTACAAGGTGTAAAGCGGGTGGCCGTCCCTCCCTGTCAGTTTCAGAGGGAGGCCACACCCACTCCCTACCCTGCTCTGCTCTAGCAGGGGTTGGCCCAGCCCATGGCAGGGGAACAATCCAGAGGCCCCCCCCAGACGGGGCAGTCAGGGAAGGAGGAGGGGGATGCAGGCCCACCCTACTCCACTGTGTCCCAGCCCAGGTCCCTAGCCGTGGCAGTAGGTCAGGCAGCTTGTCGGGGAGGTTGGCAGGGGGCAGTTCCTCCAGGTCTGGCCCTGTCAGGGCCTGCACCTCGTCATCATCCTCTGGCAACTCCAAGGGCAATTCCTCCAAGTCTGGCCCTGGTATGGCCACCTCCTCCTCATCTGCGTCCGGCAGCTCCTCCAGGTCTTGGCCCCTCTAGATCACCAGGTCCGGCGGGGTGGTCAGATCCAGGGGTACCTCTGGGCCCCAGGCCACACGTTGCTCATTTGCCAGCACCCAGACACAGGCCCAGGTACCAAGCCGCAGGCAGCTCTGGAGGGCAGGGAGGGATGTCTTTCCTCTCCAGGAGCTAGCCACCGAGTGAGCTCCTGGGCCTCTCTTTTATACTTCCTGTCCCGACCCCTTGCTTCTGGGCAGGCGGACAGGCAGTCTCTGGCTCCGCCCCCAAAGGCTCGCCCTGTTTCTCCCTGTCAGTTTCAGAGGAAAGCCACACCCACTCACTACACAAGGGTACACACCCACATCTCAGCAATACTTAATAGGGGGTTTCTAAAGGCAGCAGAGGTGAGTGCCTCAACTAACACTTAATACAGCATTTGCTTCCAGATATGTAGTGCACAGGACAGACTATCCTTTGGGGATGAATCAGGATTGTGTATGTAGCAGACTGTTTTCTGTATGATCCTTGCCTCATTTGTTGCAGAAGTTGGAAGGTGTTTAGTTAATGGCACAGGGTATTGTGGAAAGAGAAAGGACCATTTCATGGTTTAGGCAGTTGAATGCCACACTGGAGAATTGGATTCTATCCCTTCCTCTACCTGTGTGATGCTGGGCAAAGTCAGTTAAATCAGACTTTTCACAGGTAGTCACTAATTGAATGTTCCTCATTTTCTGGTTGCCTGACTTGAGACCCTGGGGGCGGATTTGCAGCCGCGCTGAACACTTGCAGATGCAACTGCCATCAACGGGAGCTGCACTTTGAAGATGTAAAGAGTTACAATAATGCTAGGAAAAATCAGACCCCAGGCATCGCACATTGAGCACCCAAAATTAGTGGGTACATTTCCTCCTAATCTCTCCAGGCCTCACTTCTAGCCCCTCATGTCAGAGGGGATGTTGTGAAAATAAATTCACTGGGAAGCACTCAGATATTATAGTGATGAGCTCCATAGATATTCCACAAGGAGATTAATAATTGCCTTCACAGCAGGGTTTGAATACTGTGAAGTAAATAAAACATAGGCGGGGGACAAGGGAGGGGACCGCACAATGAACAACAAAGATAAAACCAAATATGGAATCAAGGCTCCTTTAGTGATCACTGTCCATCCTGTGCAGGGATCCGGTGTAAAAATAGTATGTGGTCATGTAATTAAAGATTGTGCCATACAGTGATACTCCTCAGGGGCACCCAGGTGTGTGGGGCACCTCACTATCACCTGCCCTTAGCATTTCCTCATGCTGTGTTTGTGCCGGTCATGGGTCAGATCCCCCCCCACCCAGCTGCTGGCAACACAAGCACTGTCTTCCAGGCCACCACAGGCCTTGCTCTTTCTGTACAAGTTAATGATAGGTGCACACCAACCCCCAGGGCAGCGGGCATCTCCTTGACATGTCCAGCCCTTGCTTTTCACGGAATTCACAGATCCACTACGCCCAAAGGGCCAGTATTCCCCAGCTTACCAGTGACACGTCAGGATCCCACTCCGCTTCACGCAGTGCTGAGATATGTTCCTAGCAACAACAAAAAAGTTTACTGACCAAAGAATAGAAATTCGAGAAGGAGCAAGTAGATGGAAGTATTGGAAACAAAGAGTTACACACAAAATAAAATTGTACCACATGTTCTTGCTCGTCCTACTGCTCACCAACATTTTTCAGCCAGGTAGGCTGTGACAACCAGCCACCCTCACAGCTTGCCCCTCACTACAGGATGCAGAGTGTAGCTCTGTACCAATTGTCCAAAAATCCATGGTCTTCACTTGTAAGCAGGGCTTCCTCCCGCTGGTTTATTTCTTCCTGTAAATTCCCTTTCTGGAAGATCTCACATCTCTTCATTAGCATTCAGCTCAAACTGTAAATGGGTGTCTGTTATGAACCGCACAATACTCAGTGTACATATACCCAGACAGACAGGTTTCTTTCAGGCAAGATATGTTTGTTTCCCACCCTTTGGTGACCAGCACCAAGTCAGAGATCTTGAGAATATAATTAACATACATACTATCCACACATACATTTCCCTATGAAAATGAGGATCAGTGTGACACACACTTTCAGAAGACACCTCACATGGCACTTTTGGGGGAACTAATGTGTAGCTATCAGACCCAGGAGATCCATATAGGGAATTATAGCCTCTGATCAATTCACCTCTCACCTTGCCTTTATTAAGATAAGTATTGAGCTCCTTAAATCGTTCAGTTTGTAGCTTTCCAGACATCAAATCATTCTTGTAGTGCTTTCGTAAAGCCTTCACCACATTTTTTAAAGTGAGAATACTAAAATGGAACACAGTATTCCAGCAGTTGGTGGGCTGGTGCCCTTTACAGAGGTGATCTCACTGGACAGCTATCCAAAACAGGGAAAGAGTTCAGTGAAAGGCAAGTAAGAGACACAACTCTTGATTAGGGCAGATCAGGTGCTGATCTCAGTGAACCAGGAATTGTATTTAAGCCTTGTATGCAAATTACATCACACAAGGGCAAGAAAATGCAGGGACATAACTGAAACAATTTGTTGTGGTTAGAAGGGTTGTACCATTATCCTTTTTTGGTGACCCACGTATTATATCCTACATAATTTGCACGTATATAGTAACTTTCATCCAAGGATCCCAAAGTGTTTTACAAATATTAAACCTCACAAAATCCCTGTGAGGTATAGAATATCCCAATTTACAGCTGGGGAAGCTGAGGCACAAAGCCATTAAATGACTTGGCTGAGGTCAGACAACAGGCCTGCAACACAACTTGAATAGAATCCAGATCAGCTGAGTCCCACTCTTCTTCAGATACACGATAATATTGCTTCCCTGTAAGTAATGCCAGCCTCAGAAAGTTTGCAAATACATTTAAAACTTATTTGCTTTTGAATTTTGGGTCACTGCAGCAAGAGTTAGGGTAAATCAGTGTATCGGGCATGTACAAACATTATATTCTTAGGGGGTTGGGACACTGCTTCCTGTTACCTATTTTTATATTTTTTTCCAACAGTATACAAAGACCCAAATTATACAAACAGCTGGCAACCATGGGCTTTTTCACTTTGAGCATTAATATTATTTCCTGTGAACATAGATCACAAGTTATGGTGTTAGTCACTGCTCAGAAAAACCATTAAACGCTGTGTCAACATTGATCCAGAAATAAATTCCATATAGAATTTTGCTTAACTAGCCATCCAGAATGTGGTGGTGACAATCATTCCCTCGTTAGGACTCAGTCTTTGAGCGGTCTTTACTAGCAAAGGCAATCTTGTATTTAACACTAGTCACCAAACAGGGGCAATGTGAAGAGATGACTTTCAATTGTGGCAGCCCTTTGGCAAGAGATGACATTGCACCTTCCACTGGCACTACCCAGTCAACGGAGACCACTTCATAGATACTTTTAGAGCTTGCCAGAAGGCAGAACAAATCATAATCTCCAATAGCATCTCCAGAGCTCAGGTCATTAGGGTCTGAAATAGAGCTTTCTTATGAGGTTCGTTATTGGATCAGCACTGAGTAGCTTACTGCAGTTGTATACTAACAGCCTCCTAATGTGCCTTGCTCCAACAGCATGAAGGTGACAGTCATCATCCACCCTCTTTAGTACTGGAAGGATACTCTGCTAGTGTTTGCTTTGGAATAATCTGCAGCATTCTTGCTCTTCCCCTGGGCAACTGTTTTTTTCAAGCAGGATTGAAAGCTCTACCCTGTAGTTCTCCTTTAAACCTGAAGTAACACTAAACACAAAAGAGCAGGAATAAATTGTCTGATTCACTCTAAGTGGCTGACACTTCTTTTCATCTTGTTGCCAAAGAAATCAAAGACAAAGGAAACCAATCAGTATGATGTTTAGAGGTGGAAAAGCAGCATGTGAAATAAATTGTGAGGGAATGGTAGCTACCTGGGCATACTGTTGCCGTTAAGGTCCATGTTTCAAATATGTACCTTTCATATTCCTTTCTACAGAGCATCAGTAATAGCCCTCATCACCTGCCTGGGGGACGACTATCAACCACAGCCATCTAGGGCTGGGAGACCATTTTCTAGTGTGTTTCTGCAGCTCCATTACTGCTCAAAGTGATCCTGAAAGTTTGCTTAAGCCTTCATTGTTGTCAACCATGGGCCTAGCTAAGGAAGGTGACATTACATTTCAGCTTATTGTTAGAGGTCTAGCATATACATCCTCTAAAAAGGAGGAAAGGATGCCAGCTTTCTAATCCTCATATCCACAAAACAATTTTACTACACTCTATTTCTCTGTTTGCACAGGATCAGTTCATTCCTAGCATATTTGTTTGTGCAACTAACATTCTGTAACAGCAAGCTGCTCTATTTCAACCCAACAGGGCAGAATTATTGGGTTTAAGGCTACAGGACATTGTCATGTCTAGAGTAAACAAGGTAAGTGAAAAGCTTCCCTTAGAAGTGGGATGCTTTTAGTGACAGGGAGGGTGAATGGTTTTGGAGGCTCAAATATGGATACATATAAATACTGCTGCCAGCCCATCAATATAAGCACCCAAGCACTCTATGTTCATTTATCTTCTAAAAAATTTGATCCTGTGGGACATGGGTGCAGAATGCTTAGCAAAGTGCTGTATGTGCTATTTACTTTAGATGAAGTAATAAAGGCCCAACTGAGTTAAGGGACTTACTGAGGATCTTAAATCTGGGGCAGAGACCCAGACCCCCTTAGTCTAACACCATAGCCTATGCTCACATGCCACGCAAGCACAGGGAGCCTCTCCTCTCACTCAGGAAGCGGTTTGATTGTTGAAAGACGTTTCTGTAGGAAGCAGGGCTATTTTTTACCAAACTCTGACCTATTTTTTTAATGTTCATTTTCTGCCATCACTCTCTGTGATTTTATCTAGCCTTTAGAGGCAACATGACCCCAGCTGCATAACTAGAAGCTAACCTTGCATTTAATGGAACTCCATGCCACTGATCTATAGCTCTGCTATTTCAGAAAGTTCCTCTGGGAAGACAAGTGCTGGCTCCCTATTATCTTGCTTTCCCGTAACCAATTAAGCTCTTGTTTATGATTTTTTTGTGGAACTTTGAGAGTTATTTCATTGCAGTTGAGTGGTGATGTGCGGTAGCAGGTTGTTTTGCTTTGTGAAATTAAAATATTTCTAGTCACACCATTATATATTACTGTACAACCTCAGATTTAAAACCAGACCAGTCAACCATACCCCTCATTTGGAATCAGCCATATGACTTTTGAGGGGAGACTTAGTGAACTAGGCTTGTTTAGTCTGCAGAAGAGAAGAGTGATGGGAGATTTGATAGCAGTCTTCAACTACCTGAAGGGGATGATGGAGCTAAGCTGTTCTCAATAGCGGCATATGACAGAACAAGGAGCAATGGTCTCATGTTGCAGTAGGAGAGGTCGAGGTTGGCTATTAAGAAAAACTTTTTCACTAGGAAGGTGGTGGAATCTCCATCCTTGAGATCTTTAAGGCCTGGCTTGGTAAAGCCCTAACTGGGATGATTGAGGTAGGGTTGGGCCTGCTTTGAGCAGGAGGTTAGATTAGAAGATGACCTCCTGAGGTCCTTTCCAACTCTAATATTCTATGAAATCAGGCAGCGGTAGAGACCAAAAAAAGTAAATACAGTACCGCATTAAAGGTAAATACTAAATAAAGGGAAAGTTTAAAGATTTGACACATAAGGAAACATTGTGCTTGTTTATTTATTAAGATTGTTAAAAGCAATATTTTTCTACTGCCTTGTAGTTTCAAAGCTGTATTGAGTCATTGATCAGTTGTAAACTTTTGAAAGAACAACCAGAATGGTTTGTTCAGAGTTATGAACAAACTCAATTCCTGAGGTGTTTGTATTTTCTTATTAACAGTTAGATACTCGACCTGCTCTAGTCCACACCAGAAAACTTATTTTAAAATAGAGTTCATGTTTAGTTTCCCCAACAGCAACCAGGCTGGTGATTGTCACACGTTTAATAAAGCCTGCTGTTCAGTAGATCTATTGTATGCTACAGAAAATGAACAGCTAATTTCACTCACTGAAATGTGTATGACTGATACAGCTGTTTTAGCTTGGCTAATCATCTTACAGTTAGGTGTGTTCATTGATTTTTGAATCACCATTGTCTTTGTTGTTAATACACCCAGAGAGATTAAGTTCTAATCATACATGTAAATTACATTGTAGGTGTAGGGCACAATTGTTGCTTTTTTTTTACTTTTGAGAGAGGACTTGTTCCCCCATTCCAGGCTTATTGTAGATAATTACTAGTTGTAGGATGGCATGAATTTAAGAGTCCCTGGCTCTAGGTGCCACTTTTAAGGTGTGGTGAGTACATCTAAAAACAAACATTGAGGCAGAGGCATTAGTGGAGTTTGCACTTAGTAGCAATTTTCTATACATAGTAGAAGTGTCATTTGATACAACTCCACAGCCTGGTTTTGAGTCTGAGCACCTCCAGTTCTCATGACACGGGATGTTTTGTCAGTTCAGCTCACAGCTACTCATCCGCTTGTTTGTGTAGTCCATTTAATTCAATATTTGCATGGTCTAGTGCCCCCTTTGAAGCAAGCCAAAGTTAAGGAAGAGTAGATCTGTAAGTATTTTCTATGTGTTTTGGCTGATTCTAAGGCTATTCCATGCAACTGTCATTAATGGAATTGTGCAGATTGTTAGGTACTTTCAGCCCAGAGTTGCTATTCCAACACTTTTTTTTTTGGGAGGGAAGAGGGGGGGAAGAAGGGGTTGTAGTCAAAATGTAACAAACCTGAACACATTAAAAAGCCATTTCCAAATATTTATTGAAGCAGTGACAGATTGCTCATACTGTGCTGGAAAAAGCAGTTTTATTGAATTCAGAAACTTAAACAGTATTGCAGCACAAGATATTGCTATCTGTAAACTAGACTCCATTGTAAACGCTAAACCTTCAGGGAGAGTCAGTTTGCAAGATCTAACACCTATTCTCTAGCATAATAATCTTGCGCTTTTGGAAAAACTGCAGAAAGGCACTTAAGCTGTTTCTTCCTTTAAGACAGGGGACTTTAGTTTTGCTGGTAAGAATGTTTTCCCTGCACAAATGAGAAATGTGCAGTTTCTCTGGGGTTTTCACTCCAGATCATCGTGATGCTGGGAAGTTTCATTGATAACCTGTTGAAAAATAAAATAAAAGATAGCTCAAAATTAATGTAAGCTGTTTCAATACTCAAGACATCTGATTGGAAAACTAGTTTTCCAGACTTATTCCTGTATGCTATTACTACCACTACAGCATAAGTAAAAGTTGTAACCACCATTTACTTAGATAAGTAGTTACTGGTTGATTAAATTCCAAGTTGAAAAAATAAGCAAAAAGGCATGGGGGAAATAAGATATACCTTTGGTTTACAAGCACCTTGTTTGCCTGCCACATTGTAAGATTAAGTCATGAAAGTACTGTTTTCCAGGATGTTGCTTTTAGGAATGATAGATGGCTTAGCTAGTTCTGAACTAAGTCTAACATCTGAAAACACAGAAGTAGCAGCCCTGGATAGATGTGTCTTCACAGCATAGTTATGAATGTTGTGTGCTATCCCTCCACAGAGAGGTCCCCTGGTCTGTTGAAGGTTACAGTTAACACATTCTGAACTATACAAAATATTCACCCCAGTACATGTTACTATACAGCGAGTTAGAGCACTACTGTAGCTTGAGTAAGGCACTTAAAGCATGTATTGGTTAGTAAATGAAGTTAGAATGGTACTAGATAATAGCTAGCTGTGATGTACAATGTCATGTCTACATTTGCCATTTGTTTTACCTCGCTCCTCCACTAAAAAACTGAAACTAACACCAACCTGTCCATCTCTGGTTTCAACGGTCTTAATTAGGAGTGTCCTCTTTGAGTGGGTGTCAACCATAGGGTGAGAGTCAATGTTGGTTTCTGCAGATAGAAAGTTAGTCTGTTATTCTTCTGTGATTTAGTTTAAGTTACTCATTTACTATTGCAGATACATGATAAAGTAATGGACAGATTCTTCACAGGAAATGCACTTCACAGCAGGACAATAAGATCCTAAAATTGCTAGATGTTTTGTAATTTTAGTCAGACCTTTTAAATCTTTTCACCCACTGTCAAACTAAGATGTCAAACTCTGATTAGGAGGTCTCTCTCCAGATCACTTACAGAAATTATTCAATACAGGGTGCTCTAGTCTGTGAGGTTATTTTAAAATGAGTAACTGGCTACAACAAACAATTAATTCAGATATCTTGCTTAGATATAGGCCAAGTGGCTAATGCTCCTGGGTGTTAATTTCCAGGTGCTTATCTTGGAACCTCAAAAGGGCCTGATTTTTAAAGGAGTGTTGAGTTCCTGCCCACTGAAAAACCCTTTAAGTTGTCTTCAGTTGGGTATCCAAGATCACCAGCCATTAAAAAAATATTGGCTGTAGAGTTATGAAGTTATTACATGGAATCTTTTCCTGAACTTACAAGTGTACAATCCACTCAAAACAAGTAGTTAGAATACCAACATTAGAATTAGCAGTCTCTGGTGTTAAACAACTAAATGTATAACATCTGAGTCAGATGTCAAGAACCTGAATCAATTACACCATATTAAAGGAAAGCTGTCTTTAGAGTATTAGTTTACCACAGCAGAAGGATACAAATTGTTAAAGTAGCTTCCTATACTATTTCAATAATTTGAGGCTACTTACCTCTCAGGTTCAGGGAAGAAAAAGTTGGAATCGGCATGGTAATTCTGCAAAAATAAGAGAATCCAAGTTTAGTGAAGGTAGTCTCTGGAATCTGGTAATTCTTACAGCAGCTACTCTTCAGGGTTAGCTGGTCATATCTGCATCAGTTTTATCTACCTGCTCTCCTCTCCCTCCAACAGTTTTCTATAGGTAGCAATCTCAATATCAAGAGCCATCTTTACATTCAGCAGTTCCTGATACTCATGAAGGTGGCGAGCCATTTCTTCCTTCATGTTCTGAATTTCCTCCTGCAGACGGGCAATAGTGTCTTGGTAGTTAGCAGCTTCAACAGCAAAGTTGTCCTCCATTTCACGCATCTGGCGCTCCAGCGACTCATTCTGCAAGAGAATTTTCAAGTCAAATGTTGGCTGCAGTTTAGTAGTAGTCAGCCTTCATTTATTGGGTTTTTAACCCCTCTTCCCCCCCACATTTTACTACCCTCACCACTACTATTAATGCACTCATGGGAGGTGCTCAAAAGGTAACATGATTAACATCTGCCATTTGTTGTTAGTATTTTCATCCTCACCTGGGGGAAATTGTGGGAACAATGTAATGTTTAATTACAAATGGAACAGCATTTATATATCAGAAAAGGCAAGGTCAAATTGCACCTTGCTTTTGGAATGGAAGTTGAAGCCTGGGATTGTCCCTAGGTTCCTTGTGGAAGTTCATGCCACAGTCCAAAAGCAACCCAAGAAACCTCATCTGCAAATTGCATGTTGTACAAATCAGGTCAGTGGTTTATTTTCAAAGTGACCTTGGTTAGCAGTATTTACAGTGTGCATAGTTAAAGTTTTGGCTTTGTCAAAATCTACTTAATTGTAAAGCTTTGCTTTATTATATAGGAAAACCTTGTATCCATTCTTTAAATCTTGCTTTGTTTCATAGACATACCAATATGAACATTTACATTAGATACTAAGCTTTTTGTTAATTATACTCCCCTTTTAAAAACAAGGAGTAAACCTGGTGTGAAGTGCAAAATTTAGTTAACAGTGGGTTAATCTTTGTTAGACATCTTGTGACTTTAAAAAGAAAGATTAAGTATTGAGTAATGTATATAGCTTCAGATTGACACAGTCACCTCCTTCAACCCCAGATTTCCATTCCATAATTTTCAGCTGTATATTGGCTGGCTAACCATATTAATCAAAAGGGCCCTTTAGCTTCTATTTTAGAAGCACACATATTTACATTATACTGCCATCTTGCTTGATAGGTCACCTCCATTCACATCCATCTTAGCATTTAGCTGTATTGTAATATGTAACAGGATATCAGGGCAAGCAGTAACAACTGCAGTGGTATCTTTCACTTACAGTTCCTTTAAGTGCATCCACTTCACAGGTGAGGGTCTGTATTTGTCTGCGGTACTCATTAGCCTCCTGTTTGGCCTGACGCAGAGCATCGTTGTTTCTAGTAGCAGCTTCAGAGAGATCTGCAAACTGTTAGAAAACCCAGATTTACAGTTAATACTTTAACAAAAGACATGTCATACCATTATCTGGGCCACTAGAGTAAGAGGATTTTGAGATGATTGAGACCGCACACGAAGATCTCAATACTTGAGACAAAGAGCCTCTAAACTAGTGCCATGCTGTTACAGCCCTTCATTCTCAAATTTGACAGTTAAAAATGGGATCACCACATTTTCTAAAACTAGTGTTCTTTATCTAAAATGTATGTTGCACCACATCTTAACCCATCTATTCCTTCCTCTACCAGCTCACGAGTATGCAAGCCACCATTCAATGCAAAGAATAGGAAAGATGACAAAACAGGAAGTTAAACTACTGTAGTATATGGGTTTTTGACAGTATTGCGGACCAAGACCTACTGTAGATTCATGATAGGCTGCACCTCTAGATGTGAGTAGTGTGTTTTCCTGATTTGAGAACGTTAGCTAAAGCCTTGCTTCTTAGATGTAAAAAGTTATGCATTATGGCAAAGCTATTATGGATATCTAAAAAGTCAAGTCAAATAGCCTTATTGCCATATGAGCCATTGAGATAGTTTCACTTACTTTGGACTTGTACCATTCTTCAGCTTCATGAAGGTTCTTAGCAGCAACACTTTCATACTGCTGACGAACATCACGCAGGGCAGCAGTGAGATCTGGTTTAGCAACGTCCACATCAATTTGGATGTGTTGTTCCTGAATCTGGGCCTGCAGTTCCCGGATTTCCTTAAGAAAAAAAGCAGCCAGTCAGTCAAGTATTGTTCTGTGGAAGAAGGCACACATTAACAATTTAATGAAGACTCAGTTTACCTCATCATGAAGCTTCTTCAAGAAGACAATCTCTTCTTGCAAGGACTCAACTTTGCGCTCAAGGTCAAGACGTGCCAGAGAGGCATTGTCAACATCCTAATTAAAGAGAGAGAAATATCATTTAGCAAGATTATGCTAATAAGAGGAAAAAATGAATCTGTGTAACAAGCAAATTAACTGCTCCTTTGATCCAAAGTCAAACAGCACAGTGACCTACCTGCATCTTATATCTAAGATATGTCAGTGTATTGAGCTGCATATTTTATTCTAGTAAAGACGGGTACATTGCATATGGTGGTTATAGGAAATATGCAGTTCTACTAGTTATCTTTTAAAATGGGGAGTTTCCACATTACATTCCAAAAGCACGTTTATATAGAACCCATACTAGGGGCTTTACATGAGGAGACCATTCTTGTCATGAACAGTTACTAAAGGAAGTGATTGTTCATTTTAGATCCACAATTATTTTATGGTGGTAGGTAGTGGGGAGGAATGACAAGAGGGTAGTGGCATGGCAGACCTGATTAGCAAGGGTATTCTAGGCATAGGGGACTACAGAGGGAAAGCAAATGAGACAGGACACAAATAGTGATCTGGATAGTTTGGGCAACAAGGTGAATGGGAGTGAAGAGATCAAACTTAAGTGGCTGGATAGCAATCTCCTTTGCTTTCCACAGCACAGATTCTTCCATCATTTGATGGGAATGAACTGTGTCAATCATTTGTCTATGTCCCTACATTTGTTAGCAGAGGACCCCACTTTATGCTGGGCTAAGAATATTAATAACAGAAGACATGCCAAGTGTGAAATTGTTGACTAGTTCAAGCTGCCACAAAGTATCTAAAATTAACTCTTTTGGTAATCTCATCTCAATTTAAGTGTGTATATAAACAATTGAATCAGTTCGCTATTTGCAAATTAGGTACTCACAGGCAGTGTTGCATCTTACACACACACTCCCCCCCCCCCCAGGTGTTTCAGTTCTAACTCAAAACCTTTTGGATTGTTCTGAAGTATTGCTTATGCATTCTTAATCAGAAATTAATAAACATGAGTGAAGATGAAGTTAAGAAACTTAACGTTGCCATGAAATTTGGCAGGAAATGAGTAATACTCAATCTCAGGCCAATATTCTAGTCCTAGTAAAATTTGGTATATTTTAATCCTTCAGAACACCCCCCTACCTTCCATTTGCTGTTACTGCATACTGTCCTCATTACACGCCTAGAAAGTTCTACTACTGCTCAATTTGGCACCATGTTTTATCTCAGAAAGGAAGAACTCATTGGTAGGTGAACTGTGAATAATCTGAAGAGCTTTTAAGGTCAAGGCATTCTGTAAACAGGTTGTTATACAAGTGTAATTATCTAACTTGTGCACATTATCAGGGATTCATAGAATTTAAGGAGATTGATTATACAATCAATCTTAAGTTATATGCCAAATGTGTCATCACCAGAAATTACGGTTTGTATTCCCCCCACCCATTTTAACCACTTCCAGTGGTACCTGATAAGTCTTGAACTACTAGCACCCATAAACTTCAAACTGACCTAACAGGTGCATGAGAGTTGTAATACCAACCTGTAGTAGTAGAGGGGATAACTTGATAAGCTTTAGTTGGAGGTGTCCCAACTCTACCTACATGTGCTTCCATTACATGAGCACAAGGCAATAGAGTTAAACTGCATCCAATTTATTAAAGCTAGTTTAAGCACAACTGAAGTCAATCTTTGCCTGAGTGTGGCCATGTTAGACTGAACTTAAGAAGCCCCATACTTGTAGCATCAGGCCTATGTTTTCAAAGTACTGTGTTAAAGCCAGATATGCAATCAAATAGATCATGCATAGATTTGAATATTTACTGAAATATTGACTTTATTTACATATGCATACTGATGGAGAAAACTCAAGTATTTTAGAGGACTGGATAGATCCAGCTTTTTTAAAAAAATGCTTCTCTGAATTTGAGCCAAGAAGTCAGTCTGCAAGTCTTGCCATTATTCCCTGGTGCCAGACTAGCAGAGAATATGTTGTAGTATCTCATTCTTTGTACTTCTGCACTACCTAGTTGTGCCCCAAAGCAAGCAGCTCATTAAACCTTTACCAAATCATGATGGATTAACTCAGATGCATCAAGTAGCTTTTCATTCTGAAGCAGTTACTTGTTGAACTACGTAATACAAGTGAACTTATTTGCTTACTTTAAGAACAGCTCTTACTAGGGAAGTGTTATTTTGCTGTTCTGATATGGAATTTTATGTGCCACAAAAATAGTGTCCTACAATTCTCTTGAGCTCTACTTAAAGGTTGAAATAGTGTGAAGCTTCTGTGCTCTGGTAGAAAGATGCAGGGAAGTCCAGAGCAAAGTAGATCTTTAATTTTGCATGTCAAACTTTTGCAATTCCATTTACCAAGAGAAAGGAAAAAAGATTTGTCACACCAATGTTTGATTGTTTAGGCTTTTTTTTATATTCCTCAAGTACATGCCTGCATCTTTAAGATTTTCTGCTATTTTCCCATCTTAAAATAGTATATAAATCATTTGTCATTGGACCCAAGACACTGGCACTCATACTGAGTGCCATTTAAGTCGTAACACATCTGAAATGAAATTTATTGTGAGTGCCTGTATTTGTTGACCGGTATTAAATACTGAATGCTGAGCATCAAGTATTCCTTACATCTTAAGGGTTCAGCACATGTATCTAGTTTCTTTAGCATTAATGGTGGTGCTGTGCATCTAGTTAAAACAAGTGCCTATGCAGGACTCCACACCAGTTTAAGTCACGCTTGTTGTGAAACCTACAATACATTCTTTAAATACAGAGTAAATTTAAATCTATTGAGGGGATACCTGGTTTCTTGCATTTTCCAGTATACCTTTATTCTTACTTAAAAAGGTTATGCTGTTTTAGTCCCAAGCCTTGCTCAAGACCATGTTGGCACAATTCAGCTTAATTGGGAAACTTGTGGTTGTCATGTGGACAGACATCCACCAGGGACTCTAGAATACCAGACTCGAAACAACCTTGTGACCCAAGCCACATCTGAGCCTAGCTGTCTGAAGATAAACGGAATTTTAGTAATGCCTTTCCACACAGTCTCTTTAGAAAGAAAAAAAGTCTTGAGAGAGGCACTTTAAAATATCAAGTTGCCAAAACTAAATATTATCCAAGTTAGAAGTTTTGGGGTATTTTAAACTAATGAAAAGAAAGGCTGATCTTGCAAGAACTCCTATAATACCTCTTATATAATGCTTTTCATCAGTAGATCTCAAAGTGCTTTACAAAGGAGGTATCACTCCCCGCGCCAATGAGGAAACTGAAGCACACATGGTGATGTGTCATCCATCACCACTAACAGGCTATTAGCCTGCTGGGATAGATCCCATATCTTCCAAGTCACGGTCCAACCCTGTGAAGCCCTCTGTTTGAGGACCTCAAAGCCTGTATGCCAATAAAGCCCAGTTTTTTTCTAAAAGTTGTAAGTTATCTAGAGGGCTTACAATTCACATTAAAGTTTAGATGACCCAATCTTTCTCATATTAATTCTTTGGCAATCTCTTCTTTTAAAGAAAAAATCCAGTGCACACAACCATCAAGTTCATAAGATTAACTTTTAAGGTCATGACCATGGATCCTAGAAATCCATTTGCTTTTTTACAAAGAATATTTAGTTTTTAATTTGTTCACAAAATGTAAAACATGTACAGTTGGAACCCCATTTATCCCATCTAATTGGGGCCAGCACCAGATCAGAACAAAAAATTCAGATAATCAGGAGACTTGGCAAAGAGCTTTCTATCCCTTATTTTAATATAGGGGGCTCAGGGAGTCAGCCCTGGGCGGCTGGTGGTTTGGTTAATACAGACAGCCAGATAATGGATGCTCAGATAAACAGGGTTCAACTATACAGAATAGAGAGAAGTATTTGGTATATGTAAGAAATTACAATTCTATTTATTTTATTAATAATGATTATGGGCCCTGGTAGGCTTCAAACTTGCTTAAAACCTGTAAATATATCAATACTATATTGTACTCAATTGATACCTGTATATATTGTGACTAGGGAAACAAGTTCAGTGTTTCATTTTAATTGGAGGGGAAAAAAAAAACAAAAAAAAACCCACATTTGAGGTGTTTTTAATTCATGGAAAACTAGGATCCCTGGGCATGACACTCCCCTAAAATCTGGAGGCAGCAGGAAAGAGGTCATACAACTCCTTAAGTAGATAGCCCTAACATCTAAATTCTCACATGTTCTGGAAGTTCTAATTTTTTTAAAAGAATTTCAGAGCAGCATTGCAAAGTCAGTCAATTCATGTAACAGAGTCCTGTACTATGTACTTCAAGACTGGGCCATATATAAAGTAACTGATGTTATAAAACACTTCTCTAAAATATGCTTACATCATTACACATTCAATAAGAATGCAGCCTGTAGCAAGCCGCTCTTCAATACAAAGAGTTCTATTATTTCAGTCGGCTTGCAACCACACTTGCCATAATGCCTGTATCTGCATTCCATAGTGAATCCCATAGAAACCATTAATACCCTTCAGCCAAGTGAACAGATGGCTCCTTTTCACCCTTATTGGATCAGAAAGTGATTCCACATTGAAGAGCTTTTGAAGAATAGGCTAATCTTGGATAAATCAAAACAATAGCTGTTCCCATCCCCACTTAAACAATATCATTATCAATCTAAAGGAAACAAATAGTTATTACATGAGGAGTGGTGGAATTCTTGTTAAAAAGCAACCCCTCACAAAAATCTAGTGTTATTTTTACACTTGTCCTCTCTGATGGGTCAGACATTGTACCCATCACACGAGAACATTTCAACTTACTCATTGCAAATGCATTCAAAAGAGGGAGATCTGCTATATGTTCTAGAAGACTCTCCAAACAATACTTTAAAACTTAACTGCTCTCAGTTTTGGCAGTGTCTAGATTACTGAAGCTATTTGATAAAGGAATGGCAGTGCCCTTGATAAGAGTAACATCCCAGATGTATTCAGAGAAGTCTTGCACTTTTATACAGTACTTTTTACCACTAGGCGGCTCTATGTCCAATTTTTACATTATGCCAACTTTACACATTTGGACTTCCATTCAGTGTGCTCATATTTTAGTATGTAGAGATGATTACAAACCTGTCTGAAAGATTGCAGGGTGTTTTCAGCTTCTTCTCGCTGAATCATCTCTTCTTGCAACCTGAAAATTGTAACAGATTAAACAAATAATGAACTAGGAAAAAACAGCACAAGTGTCTGTCAAATACGGCTGGTAGCCACGCCCAGCCAACATCCTAGCAGGGGGAAGATGGGGCCTCTGACAAAAGGCATTCATTCATTCCTATATTTTTCTGGTCTGTGCCCTCTTTATTAAGTTTGCATGACTGAGCTGAGAGGCTTTCTGCTGTTACAGCAGTCTGAAATCCACACATAGCCTAACACAAGCAATGCCAAAAACGTTACTGCTTATTCAGCTAATGAGCAACAAGAGGCTGACCTAGATTTGGGTTGGTTTTAAATAATCTGTTAGCAAATTCAGATTCTGTTAGGCTGCAATATTTAAGAGGTTTTGAAAGCCACCAAAAGCCTCAAGGGAAGAGCCTCAGTACAACAGCCACTACGAAGTGCTCGTCTCAGAGAGTGGCAAAGCTAACTTTTGTATTGGGTCTTTTCTCTACACTGTCTGGGCAAACTACTAGAGACCCACCTTTGGGATTCTCCTAGAAGATGGGGGCTGCCTGTGATGGTTTGCTACAAAAGCCTGTTCCCTCCTTTTTCATCTGGGCTCTTAGAGCCTTTGACCAACCTACATCAGCCTTGTTTCGGCTCGAGTTTGTTCGCTTAGGGATGCGCACCCGTTATGGTCCATGTGGGCTGGATTTGTGCACGCCAAGCCCCTGAAGCTCAGTTTCAATGGCCATCTAGCTGGGGCTGAAGCACTAGAATAATTCTAAGCTGTTTTTAGGCGCAAAGGGGAGGTTTCTCGCACTTTGGGGCAGCAGCTGGCTGCCATCGCGCCTCATTTCACTCTTTGGGGGCAGCCTGAAGTCGGGTGCCGCCTCCCCCCACCCCACCCATCCCCTCCGCCCCCTTTGGCGCCACTCACTTCTCCCGGAGCCGCAGGATGTCGTCGGCCAGGTTGTCCCTCTCCACCTCCACCCTGGCTTTGTCGTTGGTGAGCTGGTCCACCTGCCGGCGGAGCTCCCGCATCTCCTCCTCGTAGAGGTCCCCCAGGCGGGAGGTGCCCTTGCCCTTGAGCTGCTCCAGCTCGGCCAGCAGGATCTTGTTCTGCTGCTCCAGGAAGCGCACCTTGTCGATGTAGTTGGCGAAGCGGTCGTTCAGCTCCTGCAGCTCCACCTTCTCGTTGGTGCGGTTGGCCTTGAACTCCGTGTTGATGGCATCGGCCAGCGAGAAGTCCACCGTGTCGTGCAGGAGCCGCGCGGGCGGCAGGCTGCTCCGCAGCCGCAGGGCCGACGACTTGGTGGCATAGACGCCGCCCGGCGAGGAGGACACGAGGCGGCCGCTGCTGGGGCGGATGGCGCTGCCCAGCGAGTAGCGGCTGGAGGAGGTGATGTAGCGGCTGCCCGAGGTGCTGGGGCGGCTGCCGCCCCCGAACATCCTGCGGTACGAGGAGCTCTTGCTGCTGGTGGTCGTGCTCATGGCGGCGGCCGGGCTTTGTAATCCGAGGGGCGACGACGGCTGCTGCTGGAGCGAGAGAGGCGAAGGAGAGCGGCGACGGCTGCCCGCGGCGGTACTTATACCCCTGCCACGCCCTCGACTGGGTCCCGCCGGCCGCCACTTGCCGCGCAGCCCGCTCCGCAGCCAGCCAACCCGGCCCCGCCCCGCCCCGCCCCGCCCCTTCCCGCGCGGGGCGGTGCCCGCCTGGGCGGGGGTCCCCCCTCTGCCAGCCAGCGCCCCTCTCCCCCTCCCCCGTTTACAAAGGCACGGGGTGGGGGGCCCGGCGCCGGGCCGAGGAGGGAGGGACAGAGGGGAAGTTTGCAGGGAACGGGATGGGATGATGGGATGGGATGTGTGGGGCGCTCAGGGGGTCGGCAGGAGGCAGGGTGGGGGATGAGGTGGGGGTAGCCGGAGGCATGGGGAGGGGGGCGGTAGGAGGTAGGTTGCGGGGATCAGGAGGCAGGCTGGCGGGGGCTCTGGAGAGGGGACGGTAGGAGGCAGGATGGGGGATGAGGAGGGGGTCAGTAGGAGGCAGGGCGGAGAGGACGGGAGGGGAAGAGGGAGGAATCAGGCGCGGGCGGCAGTGACCGAGGCGGGCGCTAAAGAAGGGGGGGAAGGGGCCGGAGCGTTTTGCAAGCCTTTCCCCTGCCCTGTGGGTAGCGGCGGGGCACTCCGCGCGGCTCTCGTGCCGTGGGAAGGGGGGTCCGGATCTAGGGGTCCGGATGCGCGGTGCGCTCCTGGTGCCCCTGGCAGGGAGGCCGGGTTTGGGGCGATGGAGCGGGGCTAGGGGTTAAGCAGGAAGGCGGACAAACTCCCTGTCTGGAGGAGTCAGCGGTGCCCGCCCTGCCGCGCCAGCACCATGCACAGAGCGGGGTGAACTCAGCCCCTGCCCAAGGCCAAGTGCTGAGTCCAAGACATGGACGGTACCGGCCTGGCTCACGCTGGCCGCAGCCCGTGGGTCGGCTGCTGCGTGGTCCTGGGTCGTTTGCCGTGGACACGGGCCACTCTGCTCTCACCAAGCCTGTGCATTAGCGGGGCTGCTGCTCGCTGGGGCCAATTTGGGGGGAGGCAGTGGCCGGAATGAAGCTCCTTGTCTGTCACGGGGCGCCCTGAGGCTCTGGTGGTTGCACTTACGCAGGGAAGGGAATTCCTTAACTGATCCCTGGGCCCCAAAGTAACAGACTTCCTCCCACAGCAGCCGCGTCCCAAAGTCTTAAGTGTCATGGAAGAAAAAAAGCACATTGCAGCCCTGACACAGCACAGAACAGGAATGTTAATGACAACATCCTGGGCTAAATAAAAACAATCACTGACCCTAGCCTTGAGTTGTTTCACACAGACACTGTAGTGTAGACATCTATTTTAAAGGGACAGTGACAGTTTGGATTTTTTTCTTATCAGTATCAAAACATTCAGTTTCTGATAAGCACCATTAAATATGTATGTACTGATTATTCTATAACATAAAAATTGCATAAGAGGTTGTTTTTTTTTCTTCCCTATGGACGTTTATAAGGGGCTCTCTTACATATCAGGAAGAACAGTTGTATTTGACAGGCCTTCATGTATAGTTAATTTATTAAATGAACACTGCAAAATAGAGAACACATTTTTTGTTAGCTTCTTTCACTTGTGATCTCAGTATTACTTATTAGGCACAAAATTGTCAGGCCAAAATGAGATTTTCCAAGTTCCCTTTGACTGGGTGAGCTAATGGACTCAGTATGTTGGGATCAGTTAAGATGCAGATTTCTTTTATTGTTTCGTTTTGTTAAAGTTTTAACAAGAGGTGCTTCTATTAGTTAACATTTGAAAATAGATGGAATAGAATGTTACTAGAATAGTTGAATGATACCAGATTAAGATCTTGCTCCTGTTTCTTGGCACAAGCCTCTATGATTTGGATGAGAGAGCAGCCTCCAGTTTAATAAGGGTCTGATTCTGCACATTTATACAATGGAGCCTTGCCATTGACTTCAACACGCATAGGATCAGGCTGTAAGAGAGCAACTGGCTAAATGACAACTACAGTGAGACATAATAACTGGCAGCAATTATCTAAAGAGTATAAATATCTAGGATCAGATGCTGTACATTATACTGAGGCAAAACTCCCATTTGTAATCAATGGCAATTTTGCCTTAGAAGGATGGGACTCTCAGCAGTGACGAGAAATTACGTAGGTGGTACAAGAAGTTAAAACTAGAAGTTATAGAATGAAATTAAGAAAAGGAAAAAGTAGTTGAACATCAGGGAAAAACTCATGATGAGCGGAAAAGTCTCCCAAAGGAAGTGGTGGAAACCCCATTGTTTAGAGCCATTAAAACTAGACAGACCTAAGCACAAAAAGAAAAAAAAAAGAAAACAAAAAAAACCACTGTAGGGAACTGTCCTGGCATCAACAGAGCAACTAAATGACCTTTTAGGTCTTTTTCTATCTTTAATTGCTATGAAAAAGTATTTAATTTAGTGTAACTTTTTTTTTTGTTTTGTTTTTGTTTTTTAAATCTCTCACTGTGTAGCTCACAACCTCCTAAAAACTGAACTTGCGGATGAATGATGAAGTTGCAAAGTTAGAAGGTCTGATTCTCCTATCACAGGGCACAATCAAGTGAGTGGAGAGTTACTCATTTCCCGTGGGGAAGAATCAGCCCAGAACATTTTTTAAATAAATGTTTTATAAAAGAAATTGTGCTGTGTTTTTTTATTCTGGGTAGTATCTGGAAGCAAAGGAATGTAGTTTGGATCTAAATGAAGGGATTTATTTTGGATCTCTCTGCTACCCTTTGTCAGGCCATACTTTGTTGCTTTCATTGCAGCTTAGTCAAGCAAGTGAAGCTGACAAGGTTGAGCTACAGAAATGTTTGCAACCTAAGTCCTACATTATAGCTCACTTCATTCACTCATTCAATAGGAGGCAGGGGTCACACACGTACACAGCATTCCTGGGGCTCACCATACTGGCATCCTGGCCTGTATTCAGATGTGCGGGTCTGCTCTCTGAGAGCTCTTTATTTCAGCCATCTAGTTTCGGTTATAAGCCTTTGTGAGCCTTCTTAAAGTCCTCGCACAAGAATACACTATCCCTCCAGGAGAAAGCAAAAGTAAGGCAGCACATAACAAGCAGCCTCATGGAGTAAACATGTTTTACTTGGTAAGTACTGATAGTTTAACAGTAGTTTTTAAAAAAAGATGCACCACACCGAGTCAGCTCTGTTCTGTTACTAATAGAACACTAATTGTTTATTCTTCACATCTTGATAATGAGTGTCATGTTTTCAGCATTTATTTTCCCGCAAATTCAGGAGTGTTTGCTGTAGCAAATAAATATGAAAACCCTAATATTTAAATATGATTTGGCATATGTTTGTGTCATTTCTTACCCGTGCACTTCTTGGCCAGCAGCCTTATTGTCATTTTTTGCTGTGAAATTTCCTGGAAGTGTTCAGAAGTTGACAGCTAGAGTGGGATCATTAGAATGGCATTACACCTTTAAGGTCATTTGTTGGGTGGCTCTTACACTGGTACAAAAGTGGGGGAAGGTGAAGTGAGTCTCTCCCCTATTGCAGGGTACATATAAGATCTGTCACATGTTCAGTCCATGCTGTCAATGGAGCACCTCCTGAGATGCAAGAAACTCCAATGGCAAGGGGGAAATATTGTGTCCAGTTGAAACTGCACAGAGGATTTTAGGCAGGTCCAGAATTGCAATCTGGACAGAACACCATGCTAATACCCTTACTTTTGTGGTAAGTGCTATGGAGTTCTTAATGACCATAACTGGTCAGGACCTTCATTTGCCGACTTGTCAGAAAGATGGCACTTCTAGAAGCACTGCGGCCACTAACTGTTTGGAGTAAGGCCCTGCATCTGCACCTGTTCAGTACTCCTGACACATTAACAAGACAAGTAGACAGCCTGCCAGACACCCTGCTAGGAGGCTGGTTCTTAAGCCAAACAGCAGCAGTAGCTTGCTGGGTGGTCAATGCACACGCCTATGAACTCTCTGCTTTCCTGTGGTTGTGGCTCTCCAAACCCTGCTCCTGCTTTGCTCCTTCATGGCTCCAGCCTTGTTCCAGTCCAGTCCCAGCCTTGCTCTTGCCTCAGAACCAGCCCCACTCCTGCCTTCACTAACTCCTGATAATCTGGTTATAGCCTTCAGCTCTGATTTCTGATTCTATCTTGGCTCTGGTATGTGGACTCTGACCACTAGGCCTGTGTCATCGATCCACAGGTCTGGTGCTCTTGAACAGCTCTGGAACAGTCCCTGAGAAGACTCCTTCAGTGTGCCAGAGCCACCTAGGGCCATACACTTGGCTTCACTGCCTCCTTAGACTGAACCTTGGAGCCTTTAGCATCCCTGCTTCCACACTGTGAGCTCCCTTCAGTGAGTCCACCTGAGCTGGACACCTGAGAGAGACTTGTACACACAAAGGGCCAAATG
Organism: Emydura macquarii macquarii; assembly: GCF_026122565.2. Lineage (NCBI taxonomy): Eukaryota > Metazoa > Chordata > Testudines > Chelidae > Emydura > Emydura macquarii. Next base: position 37,472,509 of record NW_027132559.1, on the reverse strand, counting down.
TCCTCCATCCTCAGTATCTGCATGGACTCTCAGCCAGTGTTGTAAAAGCAGTTAGGTATCTGGAACACAGTGTAGCAAGTCCTAGGTTAGCAGGGAGAACAGAAAGTTACAGCATAATCCATCGGCATCAGCCCAGAGCCCTCTAACCCCTCTTCTTTCCCACTTCACAAGAAACAGCCCCCATGTAACAAGTTTTCAGCAGACCCCAAGTAACAAGGTTCCACCTGGCCTTGTCTTAGTCCTTTGTTCTCATTCTTGGACAAAACTTTGTCATCTGGCCCCTCTCCTCAGCCCTTTGTTATCCAGCTTGTCAAACATGGGTGGCTTCCTGCAGAGGGGTGGACCATCCATGGTTGTTAGTCGCCAGGTACCAAATGTTTAAGCAGCTGGATTGGCCCTTGTCTTCTCGGACTCTCCATGGGCAGGGGGCCCAGGCCCCAGACAGCTAGGCATCAGTCACACCTGTATCTCTGGGTCCTACCACCTAGCTAACAATGCAGCACATGGGGGAAACTGAGGCATGCGCACTGTTCATACAAAATATTACAGAAAATTCCCATTCGGTCACAGCCTGACTGCCTATGACTTTTTCCACTGATACTAACACCAAACTAGTATATATTCAGTAATGACCCAGGAATAAAATTCCGTTCAAGGATTGCCAGCACTATTTATTATAATGCCCTGGTTTCTCAGCCTAGTACTGAACTGGCTACGCCTTGTTTAGCACATTAGACAAATGATTCTAGCTTGAATTGATACAGAATGTCGCTAAGTTAACGGCATGTTTTCCTGTTAAATTGCATTTTTAATGTGAGTCTTTAGCTCTGAACTGTTAATTACATATAAAATGTCAGTGAATCCTGAATTTTCCCCAGGGGTCAGCTGTATCCCTTTGCTTGAGCACTGCAGCGAAAAGTGCCCAGAATGAAATGAAGAATCAGGCTCTGCAAGTGCAACAAAATATCCTTGTTTTGGTTTCCTTGATATACTCATTCTCTTGGTTTACATGTGTAACTTTTATTGATATTAGTGAATGCTGGGTGTGCTACTTTTACCTAGCATCTTACATTTAAAAATATGGGACTGTATGTCTAAAAACATCTGTATACATAATGAAATTCATGTGATTCGTAATGTCATATTAGACAGGTAATGACTAGAATAGTTCAACGCAAATATTAAACAAGCTTTCCATTGAGTATCTTAGTTTACTTGTGTATTTTTACTAGACAACTTAGCATCACTGGCACATTTTCTGTTTTCAAATTCAGTACATATTCACTTACCAATACTAAATATCCAGAAAAAATCCTGACTTATGATGCTGTGGAAATGAAAAGGTTATTGCCATCATAAAATCAATATCCTGAAACAATCTAGGACTTTGCCTATCTTGTTAACTTTGCATTCTCATGCTACCTTACTTAGATTTTTAATGGTGATTTTTCCCATACTAATTTGTCCTATTAAAATTATCCTCTTAATATTCATTGTTATAATGTCACATCCATTGTAAGAACAAAGGCCAAATGGTCTGCTCCAAGTAAATTGAGAGTATTCTCATTGATTTTAAAGGGAACAAGTTTGGGCCCCAAATCCTGAAATTGCAGACACAACTGCCATTGAAGCCAATGGTTCAAATCCTGAGATTCTTATCCAGCTTTTACTCAGCTCTTTGGTGGTTAGCCTGAGTAAGAACCACAGGACAGAGCTCTTAATTAATAATTTTTTCTATAACATGTATCAGAAATGTATACAGTTTATGCTAGTTGCTATGTTACCCAACCAACTATACACAGTTGGGAGGAATAACTGGTTATCTAGTCAAGGAAATGACTAGCATGTTTTCAAAATCAACACATCATGTCTGTCACGTTATATTTCACTGTTATATGCAGTGCATGAAACTAGGGGTGTTTTATTGCTAAGGAAGTGCTCTGAACATGACTCATGCCACCAGACGGTATGATTTATATTTCCAAAATGAATGTAGTTGAGAATCTTCTATGCTTTTGGCTTTACTAGTTGCCAGAATAGGAGAGCATAGCCCCACCATTTCTGTCTGATTGCCTCTCTCCCTCACCCCTTTTTGGCCAATTGAGGTACCATTTTAAGAGCTAAGTGGGACATTGTGTAAGAGGTCTGTGATTGCCTCAAAGAATATGCACAGGTTCCGGGGTTGGCAAAGAGGGAAGGGAAAGTTCCTCGCTGCACTGTAACTGTAGTGTGACTAGTATGTAACCCCTTTATAAAAATATTGTATGCTTTTCTATCATTCACTTTATTTATTATTAACCTATCACTAGACATTAAGAGTCAATAATATGCTCAGTGCTGGACAAGACACAACTAAAGATACAGGCTGAAATTTTACAGAGTGACTAATGATTTGGGGGGAGGAGGCTCTATTTTTGGATGTTCAGCTTGAAGTATCTTAAGGGGGCCTTATTTTCACAACGTGCCAAGCACCTATGTCTCATGTTAAGCATCTATATATTGAGGCATCTCAAATCTTGACTATGATCTCTGCTCCATGAAGCTTACATTCTACAAGCCTGACAAAGATCAATTAACATTCTCAGGTGGAAAGTCAGAAAACAGTAAAGATCTAGAACATTTTAAAATGGAGATGGAAGTGTTAATGGTGTTATGTTGATGTGGCCTAGCATTTGTAGAGTCTGAAAAAGAAGCAGGGTTTTAGGAGAGATTTAAATGGAAAGTCTTTGAAAGGCTGCACACTGAAGCAAGTTATTCCAGAGAGAGAGGGTGGCACAAGAGAAGACTGGTAAAAAGGGAATGGAAAGGTTGGCATCATTGGTAGAGTCTAGTGGAGTGAGGAGGAGCTGATAACAGATGAGCTGAGATGTAGGCAGGGACGGTGTTGTGCTGAGTCTTGAGGATGAGTACAAGAAACATAAACTTGATTCAACAGAGGAGGGGGAGCCAATAGAGGGATCGGAATAATAGTCAAATGGTCTGAGTTTACTTTTTAGCTAATGCAATCTGAATGGGATAAAGAGCAGTGATATGGGGAAAAGGGAAGAAGTTGCCAGAGTCACAGCAGGAGCTAACCAAGGCACAGACAAGTGTTTTATCTGGAGGGACATTGAAGAAGGGATGTATTTTTGATATGCTGTAAAGAAATAAATAGCAGGATTTGATGACAGCTTGGGTAAAAATTGAAAGAGGAGTCAAAAATGACCTACGGTAATATCAGGGGCAGAGAAGAAGAAAGATAAAAGGATTAGGAAAGAAAGATGAGCCTGGTTTTAACCATGTGTAACTTGAGGAAACAGCAAGATGTCCAGGAGAAAATATTGGGAAAACAGGAGATTATTGCTACTTTTATTTATTGATTCACCCGTGGAGATTAGTGGAGTCAGTGAAGTTTCAGACTGCTCAGAAGGAAAGTATTGTTCAACTGATGGACCACTCTATCAACGGCCATGCCCAATAGAGGGGCCTCTGCTCTCGATTTCACTTCCTCCTTCCTTGGTTGTTTCAGTAGGGCTCAAATCTAATGTCCATTCTGACCTGCTGCAAAGTCAGCCTCTTTACTCAGGCTTTTGCTGAGGGGGTAGTTAAGTAAGGAGTGGGAAGTGGGGAGAGAATTTTTTAGAACTGTTTACATTTAATCCATTGTATGATTTTTAAACATATTTTCAGACCTTTTATTGGGAGTGTTCCTAGAGATTTATAGGTAGGTGACATCAGTGGAATAAATACATATTGTAAAATACTTACATGTGAATAATTATTGTAGAATACTGCAATTTTTTTAAAAATAGGGACCTTTTCTTTCAATGCAAACCATTGCAATGCATTTTGCGGGGTATTATTTTCCAAGGAGCAATTACAGTAACTTCTCTGTCATTTTAGAACTTATATGACCCTTCTCACTGTAGTATCTGATAAAGGATTTTCAATTTACAGTCAGGATTGGCTCTAGGTTTAGCAAAATTCTTTGTGAATTACAGGATGTGTCAGGCTCCATCCAACAACCTGTTACTGGTCGCCCTATCTTCAGCATATCAGCAACAGCCTGCAGTTGCTATGCCTGTATTGTGCTATGAGGGAAAGTAGAAGCTATTCAGAAGTTGGGTGCACATTACTTTGTCATTTTACATAGGCAAGTCAGAAGTCTCATTTCCTGGATTGTGATTGTTTCACTCCATCTTCCTGATCTGGCCCTTTCCTGTTTTAAAAAATTTGAGATTGGCAAACCCTTACAAAGATGAATCATGCCATTCATCTCTTATTTTCTGTGGGTGAATCTTTCTGAAAAAGCCAAATGCAATGATTTTAGTTTGGTATGCACCATTGATGAGCACTGGCAGCCAAACGCTTATTTGTTCATTTTGGACAAGCTTCTGCAAAAGCAAGCCATTTAAAGGGGTCATCTAACCAGCAAATGAATAGATCTGTTGAAGGTGATTTAGCCCCCTTGCTCCACCATTTCCCTCACCTATGCAGAACATAATGATACAAATTTTTATGAGATGATACACCAGGAAATGCTGCTGTTGTTTCTGAGGGTGAGGCAGGACACACCAGTGGAATTATTAATTATCTGCAACAACTGCCTCTTCCTTTCAGATGCCTAGGACAGGCAGAGCAGCATTAACTGATGGCCTCATGCCAAATCCTTGGTTCTAATGGGACACATAAAAGGACTGCACACTGTGCTAGATATTCTGAGGCTTGTTGGCCTGGTAACACACGGGGTGAAGGAGAAGACCCACACATGCCCCGGAGTCGCTCAGAGGGTAGGCAACTCATGTCATTCAGCTCCGTGCCTACCCTTCAAACATATGTGTATCCATGACCAATTCTCCCTCACTGGTGGGACTGAGAGGAGACAATCCAGATGCAGGATGAGAGTAAATCCCATTTGTCTATAAGGGAAATCAGAGGGGAGAGATTGGAAATGAAGATTCCCCTCCCCCTCTTTTTTTTTAAAGGCAAAAATGTCTAGTCTCCAGATGGTGTGTATCTGCTGGGGAATGGAGACAGCAGATACATCTCAGCTCAGGAACCAAGAGAAATTCTTTGGCACAGTGATCTGGCTCATTTCAGAAGCAGTCTGTGTTCATCAGCTGGAAAGAAGTCCTTCTTCCTTTCACTAGGACAAGCTCAGTTGCTAGCTGGCGTCTTCCTCAAAGATCAGACTCCTGTATATAGCAACTAGGTGAGAAAGAGTCAATGCCGATAGAGGGGGAAGGATTGGGCACCCATTTAAGAGCTTTGTGGCTTCCTGCAGTAGGGTTGGAAAGGGTACAGTTCCTGCGCCTTAAGTTTTGGCCAGTTTTTATGGTTGGGGTGACGAGAAAGCACTATGGAAGCTAATGAGCCCAGGATGTGGGCTTGAAGCAGTTCAGGGAGAAGTAACCTTCTAGATAGAGCAGTCAGATGGGGCAGGGATTTAGTATTGACTGGGATATGGTGCCTTTTGGTCAAATCCTGACATTTCTGAGTAGGGTAGTGATATAATCAAGGCAGCAGTAATGCTCCCCATATGGCAGACAGGGAGTACTGTAACTAGAGTTATTTTCCTGTAAATTTTCCAGTTCTTTTCAGGACATGATGCTACTAGCTATAGTCCCATATTGCACATAATACCTGGGCTAGTGGCATATGCACTGAGAATGGGATTTGTGTACATTTCAGGTTAAAATGAATCAGTTGGGTTTATTTTGCTTTGTTTTCTGAGTTTGGAACTCTTGTGTTTGTCAGTTCTGCCATTGACACTTGGAGATCAGTGCCTCATCCTCACTGCAATGAAGTAATCTCCCACTGACCTTTACAGCTGTCACACAGGAGCCCCAATTGACAATTCCTGCATTTCGCTTCTGTATTTCAGCTAGGGCCTACGCGTGTGCTGTCTACGATTAGAAAAAACTTCTTTTGAAAAATATTGTTGTTCATTATTAGTCATCGACAAGACTTTATTCAACCCAGTCTTGGGTGGCTGGATGTTGGCACTGCCAACACATATTCACACATTCCCTTGGGCAGAGGTATTTATTGCTCTCCCCTCTCCCATTAAGTTGTATTTATTGGGGTTGCATATGGATTCACCCTTTCCTAACTACCTCAGGAAAAACAGCATTAAAATTGATTGCCTTTAAAAAAAAAATCTCTGGAAAATCCCAAGCTTTTTATTCTCAGTGGATGCAATTGCAAACTTAATAGGGAAAAAAATAATGGCAGCTAGAAGTGACAGCCTGGACTAATTTTATTTCACTTGGGATCTTTCATAAAATATCTTGGATTACTTCTATTTATTCTTACATAATCCCATCTCACAATTTTATCCCTCACAGTTTCTCCTGCTCCTGGCTTCTTCAGCAAGTTCTCCCCTAGATCTTTCCCAGCCCCTAATTTTCTATTGGAAGCTTCACCTTCATACTACCATCATGCCATGTGATGCCAGGTCAGCTGACCCAACCACAGGGTGAGGGGGGAGAGGGGAGGCCCAAACCCATCACCTGGGACTAGGTGACAAGGCAAAGGTGGGAGAAAGCCAAAATCCCTTAAAGGGCTAGTCCACACCAGGAAAGGAGTAGACAAATCACCTCTTTGGGCAATATGATGTGGGCATGTTAGCAAAAGACATGGTCAGTACTGAAATATAATTGCAAAGGCTTTCTCAGTCTGTTAATTTTCTACTTGTGAACCAAATGCAGTTGTGGCTTGATTGAAAGCCCACTGAAGTCAATGGGAGTCGTTTGACTGACTTGCGTGGGCTCTGGAGCAGGGCCCTAGAACTCAGACCTGGTCTACACTTACCTTCAAATTCAGCGGCAGTTGACGGGAGTTATGCAATCTTGCATAACTCCCATCGACTTCATAACTCCCTTCTACTTGGCATCTTCACTGCGCTGCGCCACTTATGGGGGTGGTTTTAACACGTCGACTTCTGGATCGATTGAGCAGGTCTTCACTGATCACTCAATCGATCCAGACAGATCCATCTGATGGCAGCGAATTTGCTGCCGTCAGTGAAGACGTAGCCTCAGACTCTATTTTGACCAGACTTGTGGAGAATTTGTATTTATTTTACTGCTCAATAGGGTTCTTTTTTAACCCTTTCTTTTTGATCTGGAATGTGCAGCTACAACAAAAAAGCCAAGAACATAGTGTAAACACAGGCTCTTGATCTGGCCTGGGCTGCCACTGCGGGCCAAAGGTAACCAATAGACTGGAATTGCTTAGAGAACACCAGATGTTCAAAGACAATTAAAGAAGCAACATCATTTTGACATGAATTCTTATTTTCTAGTGAATACATCCATGGTCCAAGCACCAGAAGGTGAAATTTAGTACTATACTGGGAAGTTAAAAACATTTTAAAAGCATGAAACAAGGAACCTCTAAAAATATTTGTTTTCGACTATTCCTCCAAACGCACACTATTTTCTGTCATAAATCATTTGTAACTTCAGTCACAGAACTTCCCCTTTGCAAAGTTCTTAGAAAAGGAGTGGGTGAGACTAACAAACTGAGTCTGATGCTGGTTTCATTTTTGGCATGGCAGATTCAAGGTAAAGTATATGAATCACCTTGAGCTTCTGTAGGTATAAAGCGATGACAGGGTTGGTTTCCTAGAAATACCACATTAGTGGCTGGAAAGTTAAACTTCACATTTTTTGTCAGAAGTCAAGTGTGAAACATTCTCTCCCGAAATATTAAATTAAACAAAGTTCAATTCTGATCACCTGCCAAAGGTTTTCATTTTTAAAAATTAAAATATTTGGGCCAGGTTTATGAAAACAATATTTTATGCTAGATTCTGTCCAGAGTGGATGTTAGCATTCTTTGAACTCAAATGATTACATAGCAAGGATATGGCATGTAGATACCTAACATTCTTTCCTAGCTACAGTAATTTATGACCCAGAATATATGATTAATTTCCAACCTGTTGGGATGTCTGCATGCTTTTGCAGAACTACATTTCAGTATACAGTAGCTATTTTAGAGCAGCTCCTTCTTTTCAGTCCCCTACATTAACTTTTACTTTATCTCCAAGTTTCAGACGATCACTGAATCTTTCTACCATTTTATACCATTCTACAAATCGTATAGCCTGATATAGTATCCGATTCTCTCGTTTTCTTTGACTTTCTATATACACAAGCATCAGTTGCAGGCACTTTGTAGTTAAGGGTCTCCTAGGGCTTCCATTATAAACCCTTATTTTCTGAGTTTTGTGAGTAATTCAGTTGTAAGCATTTACTCCAGAATGAAGCATTTACTCCTGGCAATGAAGCCTGATCTCTCAGCACAGAATTATGATTCCAGTAAAACTCTGTTACATGTTGGAACTTACATGACCTGTACAATGTTAACATACCATGCTCATGAATGTGACAGGAATCAGAACGGGTGCAAACAGAGGGGCCTACTGGGCCCGTGGAGACAGTCTGGATTCATGTGGTAGGAAATGCAGGCATGATGTGGAATGAAGCAGAGTTAATGTAACCCTAGAGGACATGAGGCCCCACTAAAAACATACTGCGTGTATGGTGAGGGCTGTCATATATACATAATAGCTTGCAATGAAAGGAGGTATTTGGTGTAGTCACAGTCTGTAATCCTTCCTTTCACAGTGAAATGCAGTGCCTCCTGTCATCATTTTTGCATATTGTTATAGTGATAAAATTTTCCTGCACTGGTATCTGTAACATTTATAACAACTTTAAAGTATCGTAAAAAGTGGAAATGATGCAGTGGTTTTGATTACATGTTTCCTTTCAGCACATACGTCTGTTTCACTGGATGTGTGTGGTGGTTACCAGGGAAACAGCTGTCAGATTCACTGTGATTAACTGTGTTAGACTGATTATTAAAGTTGTGGGCAAACTTCTTAAACAGTAGTTGAATTGAGGAAATACCCTTTCGTTGCTAGGAGGAAGGAATTTTAAAAAGCTTTTTGGATGGAAATGCTGGTATAATGTGTTTATGCCAACAATTCTTTATTGTGTTATAAATATATATATAGAATGAGATGCAGGAAAATAGCAGACAGTTCATGAATAAATCATATTTTAGAGATACATTAGTTTAGAATAAACTAACATTTTTATAGCAACCCTATCAATTTACATTGAAAACCACATGTACTGTTAAGGCATAGCTTATTTATGAAATGCTTCATGCCTGTGTCTCTCTTCCCCCCAAATGCTATGTGTTCAGTCTTGCAAGATACTAACCACACTCACCTTCCATTGGCCTTCATACCTCTTTCCTTTGAATCAATGGGAGTTTGATCAGCATCTTCACTGGCAGTAGCATAGAACACATAAGGTGCAGTTTGGGCCTAAAATTTGCATTTATTAATCTAATCAATGTCACCTTTTATACAAAACATTAGTTGTGACTTTTGAAACCCTCATCCAGTCCAGGGACAAAGCAAAAAATGAAAAATCTATTGCTATATATTCTGATAGGACAGGGAGACTCTCCCTCCTTTGTCAAATGTTAAAGGTTGATCACTTTCCCTGAGGACATTCCATGTGTGGAGTGATACATCCTTCTTGGAAGGAGTGGAAGAAATGTGAAAGTGAAGATAGAAATGACATTTCTTGACCAGAAATACTGTCACATAGGGCCTGATCCAAAATCTGTTGAAATCAATGCAAAGACTTCCACTGACATCAAGGCCATAAAAGGCCCATATGGAAAGATACCGGCAAACAGGTGAGACAACACTCCTTCGTTACTGCGAAGTTTGTTTATCTGCTCTGCTCAGATTGCTTGATCTGAGCATATTTTAGTGACATATTTCAATCACACACATCTAAATGTTTACACGCTAACTGTACAAACATCACACTATTATATTAACATCCAGTATGTCACCAGTTTTTGTGACGTCTTACAAGACATTGGCTAAATATTCGGACAACCGTGTGTTAGGAGCATTCTTTGTGAGTTGGCATAAAGAGGCTCTCAGGATCATAGGGGCTGGGGGTAAATGATGGGAGTCACAAGGTGGAAAGGGTGGAGAAACACATGATGCGGTTATGGTACATAGCTGTGGGCAGAGGGGCATGAGTTGGTGAGCACACAGCTACAGAGAGGTATGCCATTCTCTCCAGTGCATCTTGTACCAGATATCTGGATTCAAGGAAACTGATCTGTGCTTTTGGTCAAATGAGTTAATGGAAACCTTCTGGAGGGCATATGCAAGGGTACAGGGTAAGGGGTACTGGATGTGATTGGTGGTAGTTTCCCTGAAGACCAGATATTAAGAAGCTTATGATCACATTCCTCAGTCATCTAGTGCCCAACAAGCTGAGTATGGATTGGCTAAGTAGACAAGCGACTGTGTCAGCTAAGGTGAGAAAATCCTGAGTTGACTGGGGATTTGGATGTGAGAGAGCACGCTCATGGTGCGCTCATCAAGATCCTTATGCAACCATCAGATTTTGCATTTGCCCAGCTGTTTCATGATAGCGGAAGTTACTTATGTTGAGTAGTCCTACACCTGTCGTGTGGGGCTCCTTTGTCTTGCCTTCTGGTACACAATGCTGCACCTGTGGTCACTTAGGAGGCCTGTATCTACATTACATCAGAAATGCACAATGTGAAAATTGGGGGCACAGGGAGGAGGTATATGCCAAGGGAGCACATGTAGGTGGGGAGGCTGCTGGTAGGGGGTAACAGAGAGATGGAGATGGCAATCTATAGGATGCAAGATGTGGCATCTGTGAATCAGAGAGAGAAGGAAGGGTGGGGGAACAGTGACTGCACAACCTTCTGTTGCAGTTAGAGGAATTGGGGAAGAACATGTGGAAGATGCTCTTTTTTCAGAGATGGGCAATAGTAGCACATGGACAAAGGTGGTAGTGACTAGGTGCAAGAAGATGCAGAAAACATCACAACAGCAGTATCCGCAACCACAGAGAGAGAAATCTAGGACACATGAGTGACTCTGGCATAGGAGTGTACAGGTCTCAAGGGTACCACAGCTGGCAAAGGATGTGGGAGGAGGAGAAAAGGTTGGCAGCCTCTGAGGTGACTGTTGCATTTGAGGGCAAGATTCTTAAAGACTCATATCCTTTCATAGGAGAGATGGGGACAGACGGGAGAGTAATGGAGCCCTCTCTCCATATCTCATGCCTGCTGATAAGAGGACAGTGGGTCCTATAGGAAAGGGCATCCGCCTCACAGTACTTTGTACTTGTTTAGATAGCCCTTCCTTCCCTTGAGGAGAGAAAAGCAATCCTCACTGGAGGATCAAAGCAAACTTAAAAAAGACTACACTTGTGGTACAAGAGAAAAAAAAAAAAACCTGTAGAAATAAAAATTGTAAATTACAATCACAACAAAGTGCTATTACTGGAAAAACACTGTTGTGATTGTTTAAGCTATTAGCCTCAATTAGTATTTTAAATGATTGTGCGATTTAATTTGTTTTTAATGGCAAGCAATGACATGAACCTGCCCCCTATTGACCATGATCAATGATAGAGTGCTGAGAACAATGAAAGATTAAAATAAATAATCAGAAGAAAGGAAACGACGGTTGCAGGAACGGAAGTCCAGGGCAGGCAATCGGAAGAGAGAAGACAAATTTGTGCAGGGCTGTAAAGCTACACGCGGACAGATTACAGCTGGGGCACGTGGAAAGGAATTCTTTGCAAGGAATCAGGCGAGGAGCACAAACAGGAGTGAACACTTCGAATTGGGCAGGGGAGTGGCGGTGGGACGCATGAGTGTAACATCACCACACTGCACAGACTCAAGTCTCCTGGCTGGCTCCCAGATGCTGAGGGGCTCTGGGGGTCCCAGCTCCTGAGTAGCAGCGTGCCTTTAACACCGCAGCCCTGGGCAGGTAGGAGGGGACCTGACATGGACCAGCCCAGCCAGGATCACTAGCCCGGCTGCCGCCCACTGCTCAGGGCTGGGCCCAGCTCCTTTCAGCCCCTGCCCCTCTCTCAGCCCGCGGCTCAGTCATGGCCCCGCCCCCGGTGCTGCCCCCTGCTGCCCTGGGGCTAGGGAGCAGAGCGCCCCCGGCTGCCCGGCACCGACCTCCGCCTCAGCCAGCAGGGAGCAGAGCCTGGGGCCGCTGGGGCAAGCGAGGGAGGGAGCGGCCGGGCAGAAGTGGCTTCAGCCGACGTTACTGAGCATGCTCACAGCACCCGCGCATGCTCAGTGGAGCCAGGTGCTGCGCGCGCGGGGCGGGGGGGGAGGATGGAGCCGGTGCGTGTGCTGGAGCTGTACAGCGGCATCGGGGGCATGCACCAGGCGCTGACAGGTACCCGCCCCGTTCGCCGCCCGTGCCCCCTTCCCGCCGGGGTTCCCCGCCACCGCTCGGCCCGGCGCCGGGAACCCCCCCCCCGGCGGGCGCTTAGCTGGGGGTGGCCACCCTGGCCTTGCACGGGCACCTGTGCAGCTTGGGCTGTGCGCGGGGCGCAGGCAGGGGCGCACCGGGCCCCAACTAGGTAGCGGGGGCCGTAGCAGCAGCAGGCAGGTGCGCTTGAGCTGCTTGTCTGCAGAGCTGTCCGGGGGAGGACTGCTCTAGAAACTGGGGGTGGGGACAGGGTTGCGAATTTGCCATGCAGGCGGTCCAGTCCAGGCCCAGATCTGCTCGTCCGCCTGTGGCCACAGTGGTTGGTTGGCTCATTACTGTTAATCTCTGGATAGATATTACTTGGCTGATCAAAAAAAACCCAGCACAACAATTCACGCCCCAGGGCTGCAGGCAAGTAGAATTCTGCAAGGTGCTTTCAAACTAATCCCGAATTAAGAGTGTACTTAACATGCGTGAGTGAGACCTGTTGGGTTTTATCCTGTGTGCATATTTTGCTTACACTTCATTGAAAAAGCCATCATTGGATTTTAGCTTGAGGCTGGCTTGTCTCATGTGATATATATGTATAGTTATAAAAGAAGTATTTCTAGTTTTTATTAGGGCTGAATTATTTGTAATGGTTTTAAGTTAATATGATTGGGCAGGAATCGTTCTAATACATTAAAATGGATTATGTTGAACCCTGAACTTTGAACAAGATTTTCAGGGAGAACACTACTTGGCTTCTGTTCCAAGGCTGTTGTCTTGAAATTAAATACATATCCTATATAGACACACAGGTTTTTCCTCATGACCATCATTGTAACTGCTAAAAGTCTAATAAGGGGGACCAACTTAAATACTCTGGCCAGGTATTACCAAGGTCTCTTCAAGTGGTTTATAAAATCATTTAAAACCTTTATTAGGCACACTAGTTCAGGTACTTTCCAGACCAATAAGGTGATATACTTAGACTTGCTATCACTTCCCTTTCCTATGCCAGACTGAGAGATCTTCCTTTTGACTGAACCTGCCTTATCTTTACTTCCATGTTCTTTGGCTACTGTGAATAACTGCTTACCCTGAGTGTAAAAGGATTATTTTTTCTTTTTTTCCTGTGCAAGTAACTCTGCTTTCTTCATTTCATTGGTAAGTTATTTGGAAAGTCAGGCAGCTTCGCTCTCTTCTTTTGCCAGGGATCTGTCTGTTAAAGTTCCTGTAACAGTTGAAGATGGAAAATGAAAGGAACATAGTTTTAAACAAGATCTTTCTGACATACTTTGTGGTTTATAAACACAGTTAACTGTAGTGCAAATTAAAAGCTTTCAATAAGGATTTTAGAACACAACTAGAGGAGCATGCCAGCAGAATAAAATGCAAGAGAAAAACAAGATATTTAAAATGCTTTGCCCAACACACGCACAAAGTTGGTTATTGTGTTTTATTTTAATGTTTTTGTATGTATATATGTTATAGTAACTAAAAGGCAAGGCAATAAAATATGCAAAAGAGTAGGAATAGTTAAAGATACAACTAAACCTTAGTAACTGTCTTAAGGACCAAACACTGCTCTCATTCCCTAAAGGTGTCTCTTGACGGGAGTATGGACATCAGGTATTTTTGTTGAGAATTCTAGAAATTCTGGAATCTCAACTGAAAGAAAAAGAGAGAGAGACTGTGCATTTTGTATTCTTTTCTAACATAGTCTTATTTCTAAAAGATCTAAAAGAACATCTTGGTTTCGATGAGATTCCATGGAAAATAGATTGAATCCTGAAAATTAGTCTACACCATTATCCAACTGCTTGTCACATGTTGGTGTCTATATGTGTATGGGAAAAATCATCCCCGGATGTTATCTGGTTCTGTTCTTAATATAATAATACACACACTGTGAACACCCAGTAACTTCTCCAGCGATTAACAAATGATGATACCAATGTGTTAAAAGTGGATAGGAATCTTAGGTACTCCTACAGATGCTAATGGTCCAATTGAAATGTATTACCACAGCGTAAAAGCAACGAATTAGCTGTGAGAGATGAGATGTAGCCTCAGGGGTATATGAGAGTATTGCGAATAGGCTTGCAAAAGTATGCCGATTGTACAAGACCACACTGTATACTTGTGCTTGAGAATGCTGGGAGTGCATCACCATTGCATCTAGGACATGGTTTTTTTGTTTTTTTTTTTTGGGAGGAGGGGCAGAAAGGGAACTAAATTGCTGCTGTTGGTGTGAGAGAGGTTCAATTTATTTCCAAAACTTTCAGTTACAGCTTAGAATCACAGATGGAGTTTCTAAACAATTGCAGCAGTGTCAGTGTAGATTGTAATTTACATTTCTGTTCTTTTGGGCTTACTTTCGAATGAAGAAATTATAATAAATACAAATAGTATGGCTGAGACTCTTTTGTAGTAGTATCAGTCAGGGCAGATGAAGCGACTTATGTCTTTAGGGGGAGGTTTGGATTTGAATTCTTATTTGTTTGAATGACCCTGGATAGTGTTGAAGGGTTAAGTACCAATTGAAATTTGCATATCAAATGGATACAATATCATTTGCATCACAACTGACATTACTTTTTTCACATCCGACTATTTCTCTTTATGCAGTACAAACTGCAATCTGTAGGCCCTTTGGTGCCATATTTTCATGTCCCTTTAAAATTTTTACACTTGCAGACTGGAGTCTTGTTTTGAATCCTGTTAAGACTAATAACTGTGTAGTATGAATAAAAGGGGTTCTATTTCATTGCCTTATCCACATTTTTAATGTGTCTTGTAGCCATGTGGATTTATTTTCCTCATGATGTTTATCCTTATAAAGGCACAAAGTAAAGGCCAAGTGGGACTCCACTTATTTTCATGTGAAGATCAGATGAAGAAAGTAAAAATTCCTTGCGACTACTTTTTCATGTATAATAGCAAGAATTCATGTGTACTTCAAACTTGTGCATATGCAGCTATAAACATTGTGGTACCATGTCATAAATTCTTCTGCCCTTATGTGACAGGGACAATAGAATTCTCAGCACCATCTGGTAGTGGGGCATTGTGGGGGTTTCCTCCAATGTATAGGGTGAAATGAGATGATGCATTCACCAGTGCTGTGGGGTATTGTCAGCAGGATGCATGAGAAATCAAAACTAAGTGGCTACTCTTAGTAACGATTTCAGTAAATGTGTATGTCCAAGAAAAATAAGAGCAGAAAAAAGCTGTTTGTTACTTTAAAAAGGAAAGATTGTATGTAAAAACTTGGTGACGGTCTGCAGCAAGAGAGACTGGTTCTGCAAATGGATTTACAATGCTGCTAAGATAAGTGTCAGTATTGGTTCCCTACTGCATTAACATCTCATTTAAAGGTAGTCTAACTTGTGTTTTTCTGTTAAATTATCAGTGTTTGTAATTGGTGAATAGCCTTAGTCTGATCACAGAAAATATCTATCTTCACCACTCTCCTCTACACCCCCCGGCCACCCTTTGACATCTTTTTAGCCTCTGGTTTGGCAAACATTTACACATGTATTTAACTCAGTAAGATTACTCACTTGCTCATCTTGAAATGCATGTGTCAAAGTTTGCAAGATCAAGGCTTTATTTGGTATGGTGGTTGCCATTAAAAATCAAAATTGGGCAACAGTTACTACACAGAGTTTTCTGAGATAACCACAGTTTTTCCCCCATTATAAGAGATACATGTGGCCTGGTGGTGACTTATTTATACAGACCAGGCTTGTTCCCCAATATTTTCATGTCAATAGCACAGAGAGAGCAGTAGTATATTGTGTCAATGGAGAAAGGAGGGTTGGTCCAATCTTTTGTTACTAAATTTAGGTGTCAGTCCTGAAACTCATGGTGAAAAATCTGCAGCTCTTTGCTTATACCTTACGTACAGATACGTTCATATATACAGTGAAGTTTGTAGTATGTTGTTGTTTTTAGAGCTTTAAAACTTCATAAGGAAATTTTTCATGCTGAGTAATACAAGAAATGCAAACAGTATAATTTTGACAAGTGCTTTGACTAAGGTTACAAAGGGAGTCCGTGACCAGAGCTGGAATTAGAATGCAGGAGTCTCTGCTGTCAGTCCTGTGCTTGGTCTGATTAGTCTGTTGAAGACAATGGAGTCCTCCTGATTTAGGCCCTGATTCTGCACATCTTTATGCATGTGACTAGTTCTATTAAAATTAAGGGGATTGCACAAATGGTTAAGGCTTGCAGGATAGGGTCCTTACTTTGGGGTATTTGAAAGCTGAATTTAATCCTATAAATCTGTTGTATACTATCTCATTAGAAGTAATGTTTGCTGCTCCAAGCCATGCTCCCCAATGTTAAGAAATAGGAGACTTTGACAGTTAGATGTGAGACACCAAAACCTGCCATATGTATTTGTTTTACCACAGAACATCTGCAATGAAAATTATAATGTTTGTTTTTTGCTTGTTTGTTTGGAGGAGGGTTGCTATGGAAGTGAACTAGAAGGAAAGCTGACTTTTCTAAAAACCAAACAAAAAAACCCCCAACCTAATAAAACAAACTTTACATGGCTTATTAATTTAGGCAGTTTTCCCATGCCCAATTAACTTCAAGTCTGTGCCCTGAAAACTTATAGCTAGCTGGATCACACATGTTTAAAATTTGTTTGTGCATGAAATATGAGAGAACTTTAAAAAAATACCACTTCTGGGTTACAAGTTCAGTTATATTTTTTCCTCCTAGTGATTATAACTTAAGTTTTACAAAGGAAGGGTTTAAATCTATTTGCAGTCTGTCATTTCTTTCTTTTATGGGTACCATTTTATCTTACTGTCTCAATAATTGTAAAAGATCTTGGCCAAAGGCATTCTAGAAAATAAACCTCAGCATCAAATGTCTAATTGCTGTTCATGCCTGTAAAATATGTGATCTGCGTTATATCACTGAAACAGTTACTTTTAAATAGAATAAAGATTGGCAATTCTTATTGCCATATAACTATATTGGAAATATAGTTCAGTAAAACTCCACATGAAACCATATTGTCAGTCTGGGCAGTCTCTTGCTCATTAGTTTCTAAAATATAGTTTATGGTACAGAAGAGTAATTCTGATTGTTAAAAAATTATAAAAATCTACGTTTGGTTATATTACTGTGCATGCACAGTTACTGAGTGTGTGGTGATGGGAGGAAGGGAAGGTAGAAACTGATAATTTTGTAGGAAGCAAGCATGTTGACTGATGATCCAGCATAATCTCTATACCTAAAAGTTAATAGACCAAAAATGAAATCTTTAATGTTTATTCTAAAGGAAAACTGAATTGGCATAAAATGTGGCCATTTTTTCTTCTTAATCTGTTTTCATATATCTTCTACTGTAGATAGTTAGTTTGGCTCTGAATTCCCTTTATTTTCAGATCTGCCAGACCCTGCCCTTGGCAGTATGTTATATATTCCATGTGCTGTGCTGACATTGATTCTGGTGCAGAAGTGCAGCAGTAAATATAAATGGATCTGTGTTAATTTTAAGGTCTGTTAGAAACACATGGCAGGGGAATCAATGTTT
This sequence comes from Emydura macquarii macquarii, assembly GCF_026122565.2. Taxonomy (NCBI): domain Eukaryota; kingdom Metazoa; phylum Chordata; order Testudines; family Chelidae; genus Emydura; species Emydura macquarii. The sequence goes on along the minus strand of NW_027132559.1, from coordinate 37,454,663 downwards.
TTCAAGTGTAAAAGGACATATTTGGCAGCATCTGAAATTTTATTTTCAAGCTTTTACAAGGATCTATAAACTGTGGATTGCCTTTTCCAAATCTAAAGCTAACATAGCTACCCCCTTTATTTCCATCTGTTTGAATGTCTAAATCTTTAGATCACGACTTCCCCAGTAGCATTAAGTGGACAGGAGTATTCTAAAATTCAGATTTTAAGGCCAGATTTAGGATCTCCTCAGATCTCTTGCATAACACAGACCATAGGAGCTCGCACAGTAATTTCTGCATTAAGGCCATAACTGCAGTTTGAGCTATAGCATATCTTTTGGAAAGTTATCTAGTCTTGTTTGAAGACTTCAGTGTCCCTAAGCAAGTTCTTTTAATGGTTAATTACCCTCACTGTTATATCTTATTTCTTATCTTCCTAACTTTGATGTTTTCTACACAAATACTATAGTTTAATTACATTGCTAGCTGTTGAAAACTGGCACTTACTCTTTTAAGAGCTATCTCAAGGGCATTGCGAGTTTCTTTATTAGTGTTGTGCTATGCTTTTCTTGGGAGTTCAGTTAACTGGCTGTAACTAAGTCAGAAATGCCCAAGCATTGCATGTTTCTAGACAGGTAATAGATTTTGTGCCTATTGCTGGATAATTAAATAAAATGTATAATTTAATTAAAGAGCAGACTCAAGCTTTATTTTTATTTTGGTTTTATCGTGCAGTGCTTTTTTTTTTATGGTAAAAGACCATTATACAGAGATGTGGTGGCCATTGAGTTATTCACGTAAAAATTTAGCATCATATTAAAATGATTTTAATGAAATGTCACCAAAAGGTTATTTTTTTTTTTTTTTTTTCCTGTGGGATCTTGAGTACACAGATTTTTCTTTGCTAGATAGAGTGGGCCAGATTATTTTGTCCATTCCAGCTGCTTTGTGTAGTTCCAGTGGCGTCAAGCTACCAGAAAGCTCTCTTCTGAAGAATCCACTTGTGTAAGAGGAACTCCCAAGGAATGCAGAACTGGAATAGCCACTTTATTGAATGCTCTGCCCCGGTACCTCATTGTGGGGCATCCTCGGTAGAGAGAGAGAGAGAGAGAGAGAGTGGCTGGGGTTTCCCTGCGTGCTTGCAATTCTGAGCTGCTAAAACTGTCCCTTTGGGTTATGAGCAGCTGGAAGTAAGTCAAAGCAGCCCGGAGGCTCCTCTGATTTACACCAGGGATTGAATGGAGCCCCAGAAAATGTGAATGTAAAGGTGACCTCATCCTTTCTATTGTTCCTGTGTTGTCCTCAGCTTGATTGCACCAGGAACTTTCTGGCCCAGTATGTATTGATATTCATTCCTATTCTTATAATGAAGAACCTGTAATTTATATAAAGCAGCAGTAGTCTTAGTTTGCCAAGAGGGCTTGTAAACTGACACGCTTTCATATTCTTTTATTAGTGTAACAGAGTTGTAGAAGAACAGTACTTTAAGTTGTTTGTAAGGTGTTTTGAACTACGCTGAAGTATCTCTGTAGAAAAACCCAAGACTGATAGATAAGACATGCTGTCTGTTTCTCCAAGCCCAGAGAAAAACCTGACATGAAGATAAATATTGTGTCTTTGGTAACATTGTTTTTGACAAAATTCTATATGTGGCTCTAAAGATTTAGTGGGAACTATGCTAGCATAACTTTCTGTGCTAACAAATTTGTTTCTGCTTGGCAACAACACCATGCTACCTATGTTATATGATCAGGAGAACTATTGTAGTCATACCGTGCACACTGTTTTTCCAGCTTCCTTTGAAAAAAACTAATCTAAAAAAAGAAAATAGCAGTGTTTTCGGTTACATTACTCACCTCTGAATGTTGGAATCTGAACACAGAACAAAAGTCTTATTGGTCTTTTGAGTTAATGCTAGTTCAGTTCAGTATGAGGAAAGAGAAGAAAGGTCCATCCCTTGCACTGAAAGGAGATCATATAAGATCCCAGCATTATGGAGTTGAAGAAATAGGGAGAATTAAGACAGTTTCTATACCTTTTCCTCCAGAATTAGCCTTTATGGTTTGGGTTAAAAGTGTATCACACGTGGTTTCCTAAAAATCTTTAGTTACTCATGAGTATGTGAGGTGACCACCATGGGCCAGCCTTTAGGACCTACAATCCCTTGATTAAAGTCCCTGATTTTTTAAATTTAGGGGATAGAAGGAGTGGTGATGGAAATGGTGGACATCTGACCAAAGAGTGGCTGTGAGAGCCTCCAGCTTCTGCCATTTTTATTATGTGTTTGATGGGATAATGGTTTGAGATTGTTAATTTTCATTCCTGTCAGGGTGCCCACAGGGCAGACTCCTGTTAATTAGGACAATATATCTTGGAAAAAGGAATCTCCTTTGCTGTATTGGAAATCTGCATCCATTACTTAGCCATTGCCGTTATGTTGTAGGAAGCTGAGATGCTGGCTTTTAAATATGCTTCTAAATGTAGATAGTTGATCTGTTAAACTCACATTTTTCACACTAGGTTTCAGTGTTAGCATACCTCTGATCACTCGTCTCAGGTGTAGTACTTACTCACTGTTGCTCTACTATGAGCATATCTGTGCTTAATAGATCTATAAGAGTTCAAAATGTCAAGAAGGAAAATAAGAGTGGCTGTAAACATGGGCCTTTAATAGATGGTCACTGAATTTACCTATTCATCTTTTCCCCCATGAGGCTTAGATTGTCCGTGTCATTGGTTAAATTAAGTAAACAAACCAGAAAATGCTAGTGTTGCCTGAATGAAAATTCCTATATATTGTTTCATACTGTGACCTTTCAAATATTTTTGAACATTAAGCTGGGAGAGGCCTGAAAACTACCAATCAGATATAGTAGATAAGGATTTAATTTTCAGTGGTCTAGTTGTTACTGTTGGGTTTCTGTACTTGGTTTTCCTGCTCTGAAATTGTTGGGCATGGAAAGTGTTTTATTCTGTTTTATAAAATACTGTGAACATTTACAGCACTGAACAGATGATAAGCAATCATTCATATGATGTATTCAGGTCAACAGATAACGTGATTTGAAAAGTAACGTCAAATAAAAAGGAGTTTACCTTGGCTATTTTCTTATAAAAAGAGAGAGAAAATTGTTAATGCTGAAGTTGGAATAACATGGCAAGCAGATTGCAGAGTTGCCGCTGTTTGTTGAAATTGATGTAGTTTTCAGTAGAAAGTGAATGTATGGTTTCCTGCTGTGCTTATATTAATGAACATAAAGCTTTTTTTATGTAAAATGGCTCAATATAGAGGATGTGATCACTACCTGGAAGCAATGTGCTGTGATCAGTGGTAGACTGAACATCATCTTTTGTGATCTGAGTTTCAGTAGAAATGGCTTATGCTGTTGCTTTATAAACCAATAATTGTTTACTTTGTGTCTGTTTTCTGCATTTTTCCTTGAGGATAATTATTTGGTTTATACTTCAGTCTCCTGCTTTCTCATTATTATATTTTAAGAAGTCAATCATTTTCTCTTTTTATCTAAGGCCTGGTGTACACTGCCACGCTGGGTTGACTTGAAATACGTCAACATGAGATACACTAGTATCTAGCATATTTCAGGTTGACGTACCTATGTCTATGCAGCGCGGCGGTGTCATGCCACTACCTTCCACCTTTCGGGGAGATGGACTAATTCAGTCGATAGGAGAGCGCTCTCCCGTCAACCTGCTCAATCGATGCCGCTGCATGGATGCCTGTCGCCATCGCAATGTAGCCACGCCCTAAGCAATAATGTGTTTCCCTGATCTTAAAAATCCCTCTTCTAGATGTTGCAGTGCAGCAACATGGATGAACCAAGTTCAAGGACAACTTGTGACTCGGTTTCCCAAACTGATAAACAGTATGCTTCAAAAGTGACAAGTGTGGTTTCCAGGGAATAAAATCTGTCATTATTAGTTAGAGTATCTCGTTCAATTGCTGCATGGTGCGACATGTTGATCTGCAAGGCCCTAGGGCGAGTCTACGGTAGAAGTGCTATGGCAGTGTAGCTGCAGCGCATCTGATGAAGACACTCTATGCCAATGGGAGAGGGCTCTCCTGTCAGCATAATAAAGCCAGCTCTGCAAGAGGCAGTAGCTGTGTCTCCTGCTGCCATAGCACTTAGGTTGATGTAACTTATGTCGCTCAGGGAGGTGGCTTATTTACACCCCTGAGCTACATAAGTTATGTCAACTTAACCTATAGTATAGGCAATCCCTAGGAAAAAAATTTAGCTACAATAATCAAGAAGAGGATGGATGGAAAGAGAGAGTGCATGTGTATGTGTGTTACAATGATTACAAATCAGTTTTTTAGAGTGCAGTGTTTGGAGAAAGGCAGCTTTGGCTATAAAATTAAGTGATTGGTATACGTTTTGTATAATGTTTGAGTCAGAACAGCAGTTCTGAGCACATTATTTCTCTTTTCCTTTACCTTTGAAATCATTTGTACACTAAGCTGTGGTAATGTAACTGCATCATTATGTCCCTACTTACACTACATTTGTATTTTAAAGCAAAGCTGTAGTTTTGCAAATTCCTTTCTTAATTCTAGAAAGCTGTATACCTGCAGAAGTCATTGCTGCTGTTGATGTGAACAATATTGCTAATGAAGTGTATAAACACAATTTTCCCAGTACACCATTGTGGGCAAAGACAATTGAGGTGAGTAATGGACACATCTCTTTTTGAACTAGCCATTTCAATGAGTATTCACTGCCCACATTTAGTAGAGAATGTGGAATCAAAACACTTGAAACTGGGAGGCAGTAATATAAAAGGATTGTTTTACTGGATTATGTGTAGTAATGACTTTGATCAGTTCCTGGAGGTGTAGCTGCTACTTGAGGGACATATAGATAGGCACAGAGACTGATTTCACATGGCTTCTAGGTTAGCTCTGAGGGGTTTTATTTTTCCTGAAATCCTACTGTATAAGGATTCTTGATCGCTGCACCAATAAAGGGTATGTGGCCAAGCAATTAGAAAAGTCCTGGAATGCCCACCAACCCCCAAAATAAAAAGAATTTTAAAAGAATTCGTAAGAGACATTCATTTCTTCTGCATTTAAAACGGGATTGGAAAAAGCAGTTTCAAATACACTGTAGGGAACAACTCTGCACTGTTAGAGAGATGGTTTGACTGGGTGACCTAGTAAGTCTCTTCCCTCTCTAATTTCCTTGAACAAGAGGTTTGTAAATTAACTTCAGTGTTTATAAAAAGGTTTGATGCTTTTGTTGATCTATGACACAAATTTTAATGTTCATGTTTTTGTTTTAGTATGTTTAATGTGTCAGGAGAATTATAAACTAGCCACATGGATTTGTATAATTTTCTGTCCATTTCAGAGTAATTAGAAATGCCCGAACACCCCTTAATCTCCTGTCACAGTTTTTAGGTAGGCAGTAGGAGATTCTGAGCTTGTTTTAACACACCAATTTAAGTAAAACCAGAGTCGATGGCTAAAAGTTAGCTGCTTATTCAGCACTTGGTAGTTGCAGACTGTCAGCTCAGAATTTCTTAAATGGGGGGAAGGGAAGAAGAGGAATTACAATCTACATCCTCAATAGATTTTAAGATCAGAATCAAGTCAGTAAGATCTTCCTTTCCTTTTCTTCCTTGTGGAAAAGCTGTAAAATTTCTTTTGCGTTGCTGTTTTTATATGGAATCTTATAAAGCTCACCCATGAAATACATAGAAAGCACCAGTTCTTTTTCACATCCATAGTCAGACATACTTTCTTGATTCTGTTTCTCTAGGTGTGATGTTACAGCCTGGCTGACTATTAAGCTATTTTAAAAAAACCCACACACACACAATCACCTGAACCTTCTGGTGCAGTTCAAATGTTAACGGTAATGAACTTGTAGTTCTGGTAGTAATTCTACAACATAGATCTAATTCTTTCTTCTTTAAACAAAAATCTTTTTGTATTGTATGACCATAAGCCGTAAAACTAGCTTTGTGGAATTTTTACACAAAAAGGACCAGAATAGAGTAAACTTTTCACACAGTGTACCTATAAAGAAAAAAACATCCTCGCCACTAAGATCTAAGTTAAAATCCTTCCTATTAGGGTTACCCAACAATTAAGCTATAACACATGACATATTAAGCAACAGGATATGACATAGTATGAAATATTTTGTATATAATAGTATTCCTGGGTGAAATATAAGTAGTGGATTACTGTTTAAACGCTTCTGCAACCTTAGACCTGCCTGTTAAATATATAACTTTGTCTGTTATTAGTCTTTAAAAAAAAAAAAAAAAAATCTTTGTCCTAAATAAAAATAAACCTTAAAAACCCAGCTTGAAAATAACATCTTTGGGGTTTTTTTAAACAGTAGTATTCTGTGTAAGAATTTGTCCGTATTATTTAGCACATATGGTGCAGCAAGTCCTGACATTCAAAGCTAAAAGCCACAGCAGGAGGCAGGTAGGCCATGGAAAAAAAGCACATGGGGACAGTGCATGCCTGTAGTCCTTGTCAGTATTCAGAGGGGATTTGGTAGGATGCCACTTTGAGTACAGTAGCCTGGTTATTTGGCCCTGGCCAAAAGCATCTGCAAAGGGAGAGAGGGTTGGCAGTTTGCCAGGAAAAACTAGCATTGGTAAATACCCGTTTAAACTAGGAAAAATAAAATTATTATGAGAATAGTCTCATGAATATTACTGAAAAATATTTAGGAATATGATAATAGTTTGCAGTAATATGGTCTTTTTAAATTTTAAATAATGCAAAATAAATAAATAAAAATAGCCTCATAATGCTGTAGGCTATTCCCTTTGCTAGTTAGCTTCTTTGTTTAGCAATGAAACTTAGATGCTTTATTTAGTAAAGAAGGGGAATCCCCAGATTCAGAAGTTTCAGTATTTGAGGTAATCTACTCTGCCTGTTGGTCTGGCTGACTGGAGTGCAACTGCTGTAACTGAACTCTTGAGTACAGGAACTCAAGTCAAAATATTTCAACATGCGCAAAGGTGAAGACCGTTCATGAAGATGGCAAAGACTATTTTGATGCAAAAAATTGTGAGGAAAAGGTGAGAAGGCAGACCGTATGAGGAAACATTTTGAAAAATGCAGTGGAAAGAGCAAAGAGATACCAGAATCACTGACTTGGACTAAACATACGTGAATATTAGAATCAGAATCTGAGGATGAAGATACTATTAAAACTGCATTGCCATTGCCAAGTACATCTAAAGAAAGCCAGATCCAGATTGGCCAGTGACAACAAGGAGAAAGTGTCATAGTTTTTCAACCACAGATGGATATGTTTGTAACAAAAACAAGTCCAGAACTGAAACAAAAATAGACTTGAAAATTGCAGAATTTTTTTATGGCTGTAATATTCCCCCCTTTTTTTTTTTATTATTATGCATCCAACTTTTCAAGCATGGATCAGCTGCCTAAGGCCAGGCTACAAACCACCCAGTTAAAAGCAGGTAGCAGGTGCACTTTACAGTTATTGATGACTTAAGGGAGGAAGCATGCAATGAATTACACTGAAAAGCAATTACATTAATGTAAGATGAGAAAAAGATGCAAAGTATGAGAAGTGATTTGGAACAAGATGACTCTACTTTGTTTATATATGGATGTGCGTCACATTTGCGATTTCTGCTTGGACAAGACCTTATACTAAGTGTTTTGATGTCATGTAGATTTACAAAAGTATTTTCATAATCACCATTAGCATGGAGCTTGATTAAAAGAATGCCAGGGATCTGTAGAACCCCAAATCCCTGGTGACACATGGTGGAACAGTCAAATAATGTGCCTGGAAATCTATGTTTAAAAATTGGCTGCGTTATCTCAGGATTGTGAGTGATTTTGAAGCAGAACATGGAGGTAGTGCTTAGTATAATTAATTATCAAGGGATTTTCTGAAAAGCAAAGAACTTGGTCAGTCAATTGAAACCAGTTGCTGTGGCACCTGACGCATGCCAAAGGGACACATCAACAATTGCTGTTGCATGCAAAGTGTGGCTGGATCTAATGATAAACGAAAATCGTGTACCACACGAAGCAGAAGTACAAAAGAGATTTTTGTGAGGCAATTACTCCTGTACACGTGTTGGCCGACTTCCTTCATCCAGAATATGCAGGAAAGAAATTGTCAGCTGAACAAGAAGAAATTGCAGGGCACTGGATGCTCAGCAAAAATCTCAACTTTCTGCCATATTTACTTGCATTTAAAGTAAAAGAAGCTCCGTAGCCAAAAATCAATATGTTTCATCTGCTTTCAAGGAAATATGTTTCGCCTTTAACATGGTAGAAAAATCTGGAGAATGCTGATATTCCATCTGATTTAATAGAACTGGTGGCGCAGTTGCAGTGTTCAGCAAGCATAGAATGAATGTTTTCAAGCTTTGGATACGTTCATCCAAAACTGAGGAATAGGCTCGGTCTCTCCACTACATCAGTGTTGGTCTTCTGCTACAGAATGCTGCGTGCCCAAATGGATGTGGACCGGTTGTCTGCAGCTGAGTGTGTGCTTCTGATTGCTTCATGCGTCAAGCCTGCAACTCTGCATTACTGTTGTTTTTATATAATCAAATATTCTCAACTTTTATTTCGGTTTTCATCATTATATAAACAAGTCAACATGTATAACCTTCCTCCAGAAAATACTTAACCAAAATGTATACAGACATTCCGATGTTCAGTATTATAATTACATAGGTTAGTATTGTGGCCACTTCAGTTTTTTACTTTTTATTTGTACAACCTTATATTAATCTCTGAATCTTCTGCCTCCTGTAACCACAATGTGAATATGTAACTAAAATTGAATGTAATGTGACATATGCATTAATGAAACAGTTTTTAAAACAGAAAATGCCTTAAATTCGGACCAACTAGTTTTTCCTGGGGTGGTAAAACTAGGATTTTATCTGGTAAAAACCAGCTCTGGTAAATACCATGCCATCTCTGTAGGGAGAGTACCAGGGCAACATCTGCTGTTATAACCCATGCATTGCAATAGTGGCTGCAGAACATCTGCACTTTTTGTTTGGTGTTTGTACAGCGCCTAGCACCATGGGGATCCTGGTCCATGACTAGTGCTATGACTCCTAAGTGCTATGGTAATATTAACACTACCACTATTACTAATGCTTTGTGGCTAGGTGGAAAAATCTTTTTCCCCCAAATTTTCATGAAGATTGTTTCTGCAAAGCCCCATGGCATTTGATTCTGCACAAGGAATTTGCCGCCTTTTCAGAAAACATAATATTGTAGAGGTTTTTGTGGATAAGTGAGTACCGACAGGAAAATGTTTTTTCAAAATCTGATTTGGTTCTCCTGTTGAGTTTTGATGCTTATTAGAATATTTTTTCTGACCAACAAAAGGTTAAATACCTGAATAAAGGTGCTTTATTTGGGGAAGAAAAATATAGCCATCCTTTTTTACATGGAAAAAAACCTCTGAGCTATCCCTGCTGCTCTGAAAGAATGATTGATAAACCCAGGATCATGCATGTGTTCTAACACCCCCCTCCCCACCCCAGTGTTGCTAGTGCCCTGTCGGAGTAAATACAAATCTGCACTTTATAATGTTTGCCAAGCATTAGAGAAGACAAAATCATTAGGGCAAATAGCTTGATTAGAAGTTTTTACTAGGGTACTGCTAACAGTGGAAGTAACCAGAAGGTTTGGCACCTGTAAAGCAGTAATTGACAGTAAAAGAAAAAACTCACAATCCCAAAAGCATATTTATGTTTCTTCCTTATTCAGGGCATAACACTGGCAGAATTCAACAGACTGTCTTTTGATATGATTTTGATGAGTCCTCCATGTCAGCCATTTACAAGGTATGTATAAAACATGTTCTAAGTCTGGAGAAAAGTGCAGTAACTATGACAGGATCCTTAGCTTAAAAAATAAATTTCTCGGCCTCCATACACTGCGTGGTTCAGATCTGTCTATCTTTTCCCATCTATCTTCTTGTTTTCAGATAGCCCAGATATGGTAATATTTAGCTTGATGTTTCTCGGATTGTAAGAACTGCTACAATAAAAGCAGTGTTGGGTCAATCATACTTTTGTAATTCAGTGAAAATTACTGAAGCTTGATGTATCACTTATTTTGCATCTTGTATATCATTTGTAAAATTGAAACTTGGTAATTTTTTGCCTTTTAAAAAACCTCCCTTTGCTTGTTAATGGTTAGAATCTGATCTCTCTCAGTCCAGAGTAACTACAGACTGACTACTGGAGTTACTCCAGGGTTACACCAGGGTGGCCGAGAGTACAGTCTTCCCATTATAAGGGGATCAGAATCAGGGTCTACATAGTCAGTTTATATATTAGTCGTGAGGATTTTGAAAGCTATTTCTTTGTCAGTATTGGGGTGACAGATCTTTACTGGATAAGAAGTAGGCCTGCCAGGATGTACGTTTATTTGATAAATTCCAAGGAACAGTCAAGTTTCTATATGAACAGTAATTACTTTAATGCTGTAACAAATCACATGGCCAGATTCTAATCATCTTAATCTTGTTGAGTAGTCCCTTACTCCATGAACGGTCCAATTGATGTTGATGGAACTGCTTCTGAAGTAAGAAATAAATAAAGGGTATCAGAATCTGGTCCTCTGAGATTAAAAATAAATCACGCCAATAACTTTCATTTCCAAAAAGATGATGATCTTTAAGAATGTGTTTTGATTTAAAAAAAAAAAAAGTGTGGAGAGGTTATTTCTTTCAAACGTACTGTTTTGATTATGTGCTGATCTAGACAACTCTATGTAAGATTAATTTGGAAAAGAAAAATTCCCAAACACTTGCACCAAAATGTTGTTGTTTTTCTTTTTAAATAAGCAAGTAACAATACAAGCTATGGACCTGGGCCTTAGTTATGTGAGTAGTTCCATTTAAATCTATGGATTTACTCACGTAAATTACTCATGGGGGGCTGGATCCTGGAAATTGCAGAGCACATCAGCACGTGATTAACGTTAAACACATGAGTAATCCCGTTGAGTTCAGTGGAGCGTCTCATGTGCTTAAAGTTAAGCATATTTAAGTGCTTTGATGGATTGGGCCAGAGTGCTTAGCACTTCACAGGATCCAGCCCAAGGTTCTGTGTTGACAGGATTGGGTTCTATATGATTCTTATTCCCTAACCACTTTATGGCTGAGTTTGGGAGTCAATTTTCATTCCCTGGAGCACCGAAAAAGGCGCTGATCCTGCAAGTGGATCCATGTGTGCAGACACTGGTGCCTATGCAGAGCCCCTTGTGTGAGCAGGACCTAGGGAAGAGTTTTAATGTTTTGTTTTAAAAACAAATATCTAAGATGACAAGCTGATAATTGTTTTTTGTTTTCTTTATCCTCCCTTAGAATTGGCCTGCAAGGTGATATATCTGATCCAAGGACAAAGAGTTTTCTTTACATCCTTGATATTCTCCCAAGGTATAAATTCATTTTCTAGCTCAACCACTTTTGATGTGACTAGGCAGGTATTAATATTGTACCAAGGTAAGCCATCCATATTAAATTACAGAGATGATGGTACAGTGGCACTGCGTTCATTTGCTTGTTTTCATATAATCTTGCGTTGCTTGTAAATTCTTGTTTTTTTGCTAATACAAATATCAATTTACAGCTTATAGTTTTTTATTACCATGTTTGTTTTTCATGCTTTTCACAAATCTGTTAAAACTCTAGATGCATCATAAGGAATAGAGGCAGAATATTCTTTTGAATCCAGTGGCAAAACTAACTTTACTTAGGAGCAGGGTTAGGTCCTATGGTACTTGTTGGTGGATATTGTATGAACACCACCATCTGAAATCTCCAGTTGAAAAAGATTTCTGATTCAACCTTTTGAACTGATTATGATTTAAACACAATTTCTGATATTATTGGCATCACTGCTTTATATCTTGGAGCAGGGATTGTGCCTTCTTCTCTGTTTGGAATGAAACCAGCTTATTGTGGTTTGTAACATTAATAAATCATCATCACAGTATTCAGTTACCTGAACCCTGCTTCTCTGTTAGTGTTCATCTAACATCTTTACAGACTAATTGGTTCAAAACCAATTAATGTTAGCAACAATTACTACTACTATTCATTCACACATGACATTTTGAAACAGTACATACTAACAAAAATGTTCGCTGCTCACATTAAGTGCAAATTAGTTCAAAATATTGCTCATAGTCTGTTTTGGTCAAAGATGAATATTTCTTTGAGATCCTTCTTGTTCAATGGAAGAAGAGGGCTGGTCTAGGTGTTGCCACTGGAGATGTCCCTGATGCTGGATTGGGGGTGTGGATTGGGCACCAGTTGGCATCTATCTGAGCATTTGGTTTTGCTGCTGGGGGGGATCAGCTAACCACCAATCATTCCTTGGAGATCCTACTTATATTGGAGGTTTAGGTCAGACTGCCAGCTTCCTGCTCTTCAGTGGCAGATATTCTTACCCTCAAAAGGAGCAGAGGGGATCTGATCATCTTCTGCCTTTCTTCAAATATTTGCTATATAAAGTGGGGACTTGGGCCATCAGCAACCTTCTTCTAAAAATCTTGTTACCTTTGGAAGATCAGGCTTCTTCATCTTTCTTCCTGAGATATTGCTGGCAAGGGGAAGGAGGTGGTCCCAAGGGTCCTGGCTCCAGCCAAACTCTCTCTCATATCCAAGATGTTGTCTGCACATGTATCTTGGTGCGCAACAGCAATAGTGTCAGTTCAGGCATGTAATGGAAACACTCGTTTTATTTTTGTTTTCTCACACAGTGACATTGTATCTCATTGCCTAGGGCTGAGATTCACATGTCCTGTCACGAGTATGCCATGCTGCATCAGCTTCTGATGGAATGTAGCACAGCGTTCTATGATCAGTTAAAACCCCAAGTAACACTTACATAAATTGATCTATCTAACTTTTAGGCCATAATTTTATTATCTGAACACCTAACAATCTTTCATGAGGTGCTTAGATGATGATTTCTCCTCACAACACCCTTATGAGGCAGGGCAGTGTTACTGTTGCCATGTTACAGATGGGGAACTGAGGCTACGGGACTTGCCAAGGATCCCACAAGAAGTCTGTGGCAGCGCAGGGAATAGAAGGCAAGTCTCCCAAGGCCTAGGCTATAATCGTAACCACTGGATCATCCTTCCTTTCTATAAAAAGGATGGTAGAAGATTTATTTGCATCATTCTGATAACAAGCCTAGACTCCCCATCCTCAGCTCTTCCCTTTCTGTGAAGGCATAAATCTAGCATGAAAGTCATGAATAACTGAGCACTTTGGTTGATTAGCTATTTGAATTATAGTGGGTAGGATCAGCACCAAGATACTAAATGTTCTTGGAATCCAATACCAGAACGTTAATGTAATTCTCAAATAAATTGATAGTCTTCTGTTATGGTCTCATCTTTATAAGTCTTTCATGCTAAGTATTTTAAAGGTATATAACTATTATATTACAGTAGAACTCAAAGGCCCCACATGAGAGTGGGGTAAGTACTGTAGACACAGTATCTCTTCCTGCCCCAAAGAGCTATGATCAAAATAACTCAGACAAATGAAAGTAAAAGGAAGTCTTACTATTTTCCCCATTTTATGAATAAGAAACTAAAGAACTAGGAGATTCAGTGACTTCCCAAAATCACAAAGGAAACATGTGGCCGAGCCAGGACCCTAACCCAGATTCCTTGAAGCCCAGTCCTGTGCCTTAATTGCAAAGCCCTCCTTACACTGTGTTGAATTTGTTTTATGGGGGGGAAGGTCTGTGAGTTAATAGTTTGTAAGACTAACCACTGAGCTTATCCATAGATCTCAGCACGTTTCACATGTGAATGTCCCCTGTTTGAAGTGTGTGTGTGTGGGGGGGAACTGAGGCACAAGAAGGCAGGGCAGCTCTTCTTTGGAGACAGTTTTTTGTTTTCAGTGTGGAAATGGTGCATTCTGGTTTCTGTGTGGTTAGACTGAGAAGAAAGAAACATTATTTTTCTCAGATACAAGACATGAGACTGCAGAACATATGACCCCTATCATGATGAGGCAGAGGAGTAGGGCTTGGCTGGGAGAATTTATCTTGGTGTTCCAGCAGATGCTGCTAATCTCCCTTGAGCAGATTGTCAAAGTGAAGCTGGAATTACTGCAGAGAGACCATAAAAAGGCCGGGTGGCCATTGCTGCAGAGTTCCCCAGCAGATCGTGTTTTGCTGAGATAGTATGCATGTATTCTTTGGAAATGACATCTTTGCCAGAGACCAAACATGAAAAATTCCATCCCAAATGGGAAGATGCTCAATAAAGTTTTGAGTGGGTAAAATGTAGGAGTTACTGTTTTGCATCCTTAATTGTAATATCCTGCACAAATTTCATGCACAGTATTATAAAGTAGTTGCAACTTCTTTTCCTGTTTCTACCTTTTTTTCTCAATCTTTTATAGCGGATTCCAGGTGAAGTGGGGCTGGAGGGGAGTCTGGTGGCTAACACATGAAGGCATGGAAAGGGAAAACTTGGGAGATATTCTGGACCCGAGGAGGCCCTGGAATCTTCAGCTGGTGGATGTGGAGTCTGAACATAGAGGGCAGATCTACACTGCAATAGAAGACCCACAGTTGGCTGGCCCAGATTAGCTGACTCGGGCTTGCGAATCTCAGGCTGTGGGGCTATAAAACTGCAGTATAGATGTTCTGGCTTGGGCTGGAGTCCAGGCTCTGCCACCCTAGGCAGAGAGGGAAGGTCTCAGAGAGCCCAGGCTCCAGCCCAATCATGACTGTCCACTCTGCTATTTTTAGCGCTGCTGGTTGAACCCTGCAAGCCTGAGTCAGCGGATTGGTCTCTGAGACTCAGTGCCATGAGTTTTTTATAGCCGTGGAGACATACCCAGAGTGCTCTGGTGCCCTGTGTCTATGGTATCTGAGTCGTAATCCCGTAAAACCTAACACAGACTCATCAAACTTTGTATTTTCCTCAAGGAAGAACAGTGCAGCTTATTCTGCAGACGTGTCAGGAGTGGTAAAACCTGGCAGATGTTTCACCCTTCTTCATATACCCATCACCTGCCTCTTGACAGGTCCACAGCCTCAACCTCCTGTCTCAGACTACACATTAGGCTTATTCCTTAGATTTGTGTTCCATGGTGGGAGATGGTGTCATGTAGATGGGGAGTAGACGTATGAATGGATGTTCTGTTCATCTTGGCCTTTTCCCTCTTGCCCAGTCTTCTGTTGTTTTCACCTGTAGTCTCTTGTGTTTTTCTCAATAGAAATTGATAGGCATTTGTTACCTTTGTGTGACTGTTTCTATAACTCAGAGTTTGGTGGGATTCGTTTGATTCTCATTTATACGATGTGGCATCCGGAGCCAGATTCAGAGGCAGTTATGTTGGCGTTAAATCTGGTCCTGTAAAGGTGAACCGTATTCCATTCCCTGATCCTCCTGAGCCATCTGGTGCCCCTTGCCCTGGGATAGATAGGAACCAGTGTCCCATATGCCACTCTTCATCCCCTACACTTTCAACTTAAAAAATAAAATAAAATGGTATTTAAATAATTAATAGTCTCCTCTGACCCTAAGGGTTCTGCAGTGCCAACTGACAAAGGATTCACTATTCTGTAATGATAACTTCTATCAGTCCAGACAAACTCATTACATGTAACACACTGCTTCCATAACATTTATCCAAAAAGAGTCATGTGAGATGTCTAATAAAAGCTTATGTCATACTAATCCTTACAGTTGTTGCAAGATATATGCGCAGATTCCATTTCAGGAGTTGTGTATACGTACTGAAAATATATTCCAGACAGGGTTGACAGACAGACTTTGCTTGGGCAAAGGGATGTGTATTCATTTGAATGCTTGGGTTCATGTGTAGATTAAGCATTGCAGGCCTACACAATGGAACCTGTTTTGCGTTTGGAGTCCATAGGAGACCTGAAGACCATTGGAGCCAGCCCTCCTAAAATGGAACCACGAGCATCATCCTGACTCTGGGGATAACTTTGAGTTCTGGGAAATATGAGGAGAAGCAAAAGGACATGTTGTTGTTCATCACGGAGGGAGCAAAAGGACAGCTCCTTTTGCATTCATGAAGGGAGAAACCAGCCGTGTTGGCAGAAGATGCTGCGAGAGAGTTTCTCATGTAAAGCAACTTTAAGGGTTTTAGCCTGTTAAAGTTTAAGACTCTAAGAAACGGGTTATGCTTTTGTTTTATATGTAACCATATTTGCTTCCATTATCCTTACTCTGTATCTCTTAAATCTTTATCTCCGATGATAAACTTATGAGTGTTTTTGCTATAACTATATCTCAGTGTTGTGGTGTTATAAAAGACCTGCTCCTGAGTTATACCAGTCAAGCTGGGTATTTACTGTTCCCTTGGGGATCGCAAACCTGATGATTTCTGTGAGAGGCCAACGATGGGCTGAATAATGTAGGGGGTTGCTTTCAGAGGAGGTTAGGGGACTGCAAGGCAAAGTAAGGGCGGGCAGAGCCCTGAGGAGTTTGGGTGGCTAACAGACTGGTGGTGTCTGGGAGCTAACATCCAGGTAAGCACCAGCAAGTTGCTCTCTTGCCGAGGGAGAGGGGTAATGAGGTGACTCCAGTCGTGGGTAACTGAAGAAAGTGTCACCCTCATCCCCCATCATTATTATATTTGCTATTAGAGTTTAGGAGTATATCTGATGCAGTTGTTTTGTGTGTTGGGGGCTCCCTTTTTTTCTTCCTGATCATGTTTGGAACCATCCATTTTACAAGCCAAAGCTCTAGGGAGCTCATCCGTGTGACTCGTGAATCCGCCAAAGAAGAATGTACCTGACAAAATGCTGCCTATGCAACAAGCTTTGTTCCAGACTCTGAGCTCCTGCATGGCATTGATGCCACTGGACTTCAGACTAGCCCCACTCAAACCATACCTAAAGTACCTTTTCCACAAAAGCGAATTATACGCAACAGAAAATGTCTGAAAGCAAAACTCTCTGAAAACATAGCGTCTGCTAAAACAAAACTAGCTAGCTAACACTGGGTCTAATCCTGCTTTCACTAAAGTTAATGGGAGTTTTGACACTTAAATGGGAGCAGGCCCATTTTGTTACAAGTTTTCCACACAGTGGATGAGCGGTGGGTTGTTTTTTTCCATCATGTACCTTATGTGCTGCTAACTTATAACCTTATGAATGAGAATGATGCTTTAGTAAATGAATGAAGGTCAGCATTTTCAGTGTTAGGCACCTAAATCCATACCTCGTACCTGAGCAAATGTGATCTGATTTTTCAGAAGTGCAAAGGATCTGTAATTCTTACTAACTTCATTGAGAATTACATGTGTTCAGCACCTCTGAAAATCTGACCATCTTTGTGTGGCGAACTAAAGTTAGCCACCTAAAATTGGTAAGCTTCACCTAAATCTTTTCTATTGCTAAAGAAGTCTGTACTGCTTATGTAATATGGTTTACATCTTACTACACTACATTGACTTTCCTTGTAGGCTCCAGAGGCTACCAAAATATGTACTCTTAGAAAATGTCAAAGGATTTGAAACTTCTTCTGCCAGGTATTGTATGATAATTTTTAATTAGGAACAGTATTAAGTAAAGGGGCAGGGCAGGTCATTTTATTTTTTTGAATGTTAAGTTAAAAGTGGAATGGAGTGAAATTGTGCATTAGCAGTTTCAGCTTAAAAATACTGATTTAATTTTGCAATGAAATTTTTAAGTCTTGGGGGAGTTTACTGAAAAGTTGTTGATTTCTCCAAACCGTTAAAATACGTTTATAGCTGGAACAAGTTGACATGCATCTTTATTGCATCTTCATTGCCTCTTTTGTCATCTTTCTTCATTCAGGAGAGAGCTATATTATCAAAGGACAATGTTATCAGACAACACAAAGCATATGAAGCTCTCTCAGCTTTTCCTGGAGTTTTTTCTAGTAGTTCTAGTAGAGGGGTAAGGGCTAGCTGATAGCCTTGTATTCATACACTGCTTGACTGACTGCTGGCACTGAGAACTTGGTGTGACCTCATCAGCAAACAGCACAAGCAATTAATTAGTTGGCTGCCAACAAGGAGAAGTTTTGGAAATCACGTTTATCTTTCATTTTGAAATTTAGGCTACGACTACGTGACAGCTGAAGTTGACATAAATTAAGTCGCTTCGGGGTGTGAATTAGGCCCCGCCCCAAGCGACATAACTTACATCGATTTAGCGCTGTCCACACCAGCGCTTATGTGGACAGGAGAGCTTCTGCCATAACATAGCCACTGCTACTTGCAGGGGCTTGAGTAAATAAGTCCATGGGAGAGCTCTCTCCCATCAGCTTAGAGTGGCTAAACAGAGAGCTTACAGCAGAGCAGCTGCATTAGTGCAGGTACACCGCTGTAAGCTCTCTAGTGTAGCCATTACCTTGTAATTGGGAGGTAGAGACTGGGGTTTCACCCTAAAACAGAGAGCTAAATCTTACCGACTGCTGTGCCAGGCAGGAGAGGGGCTATCGAGGATCATCTTTTGCCTAACCGCCCCCCTCATTCCCAGTTCTCCCATGCAAACAAGATGAAAGCAGTGGGGGAGAGAGGTAACTGGCTTATGTGCCAGCCTGCGCATCACCACATCCCTTCATGAACATGGTTTGCCAATTAGGGGGCATTTCCAGGTCCCCGTTGACTAGCAGATGTACTGCTTCTGCTCACAAGACCTGTGAATTGTGCCCATGCATGTCCCTGGCCTATGTGGTGGGATCCTGTCATATAGCTGGAATGATCGGTTTGGTCTTCTGACCCACCAGACAACATTCCTCTTTTTCCTTCTGGCTCTTGCCAGGCTAGGATTTAGATCATAGTTCTTACTTTCAGTGCAGATCCAGCCTGCTGTTAGACTACAGAGTATAGTGACGCTATATCAGATGCTATCCTTAGTAAGCAACCTTCCATTTTAAGTCTCCTCAAAATATATGGTGTACACTTTTATTAGAAATCTCCTAAGCCAAGCAACCAATTTTTGTGAATCCCTTACCTGAGCACTTCAAACAGTCTTTCCTGTATTGTACTAGCGTAGTACTTAAATAAACAAGCTCAGTAGTAAACCTAGGTATCGAGTCAAGAGCAGTTATCTGTAGGAGCTTTAATATCCTACTTCTAATCCAGTGCTTGTAAAACTTTTGCAATCCACATCTAATGAGAATGAGCCTCCTACTGATTGGATGACATGTTGTTATAAGTACTTTTGAAAAACAGGATACTTCCTTTGGAGAATGTTTGCTCTAAAGTAGTTGTGGTGTTTCCATGAAAGTCTTTAGTAATGGTTCCTTGCTTGGCTAAAGCAACACTATACTTTGTATTCTTTCCTGAAACGGAAGAATATGACCATAGTTGGATGTCTACAAAGCTGTGTTTGTGTATTCTAGTGTGTCTGCTGACTGTCCTAATAACTACAGTATTGCATTAATGGATCTTTATTTAGAAAAAGAAAAGACATGAACAGAGAGTATATTACATTCTGTGTTTGATTGCATATGGGCAGTAATTGGCTTTATTTTTTCATTATCAGAGACGAACTTGTAGAAATACTAGAGAAGTGTGGATTTAAATACCAAGAATTTCTCTTGTCTCCAACATGCGTGAGTAGTAAGATTATTATAACTCATCAAACTGTACCTAAGACTAAATGGGGTATTTGGAAAGAATTTCACATACTCAAAAAAAGGGTCCAGTTTTCTGGACATTCCTCTGGACTAGTGATACTATTTGACTTACCTTTGGGTTAGCTCAGGATATTTACATATTTGTCCTGCTGATCATTATTCATGGCCAGGCCCTGTACTGCTTGAACTGCCAGTGGATACTTTAACTGATTTAAAAAGTTTTGCTTGTCCAAGACGTACAGGATCAGTTCATTACTATCTTACATATAAATCTCTATATCTTTGAGATACAGGGACATTCTTCATTGTGACATGTCTTGTCTAATTTACTTGTTCATGTGATTGAACATTTCCTCTTACTTCATCATTATGATAGATAATGGGCATTACGTTTGCCCTAAAAATTGTAGTTAAAGATATTTCAGTTTCTCTCTCACTTCCCACTTTTCAGAAAGACTTTGTTTAACTTTTCTATTGATTTGCAGACAACAGTCAGAAACCTGCAGAAAAATCAACTATTTCTCTTGCTTGAGAAAAATTAGATAGGGAATGAATGGTCAGAGGTACAATAAATCTGTGGGAAGTGAGGGAGCTCACCATACTAAACAGATGGAAAGATGTGAGTTGTGCAATGCATGAAAATTGCCTGTACTACAGATCCTTTCCTACAAACTAGTGATGTAGCAATTCCTTTTATGAGCACATTTTAAAACACTTTTTATGCCAATTGAAAATAGCATTAATTTAGGGTAATGTTGGTTAACGTTAACAGCTTTGAAATGGTAAACATTTTAAGCACTAAATATTTGATTACTATAAAAAGTGGTAGGTAACTTGCTCTTTTTGTCAGAACACAAATTGCTTTTATTCACTGTACCATGTGGACTGATTGTTTTATGTGGTTTTGCTTACAGCTTGGCATTCCCAATTCCAGACTGCGATATTTTCTGATAGCAAAGCTTCAATCAGAGTTGTTTTCCTTTCAAGCTCCTGGTCAGGTGAGACTCATTACTACTCATTGACTACTCTTGGTTTCATGGAGGCTGAGGACTAGATCTTCATCTGTGCAAAACTTATGCTCAACTACTTGTGAGTGTGTATGTGTGGAGGTGGGTGGGGGGAAGTAAAATGGCTGTAAGCCACCTTTCCTTTTTCTGATTCTGGCTTAGATAGCTTCAAGTTGTCCTTAGGAACAATTTGCTGACTCAGAAAAGACATGTGCTGGGCATTCTGGCACTATCCTCTCTGCCCACCAGAACCTTTTCTTGAAAGGGTGGAGGTACTGCCATGCCTGCCATGACCCTTAGAGCTAGAAAATGGGGGGACCACGCAGTGCCCCTTTAAGATCTCCATTGAGGAGGGAGTGACCAACAAAACCCCAGAGTTCCTGAAGAAGAATGAAGGAGATGCACTGCTAGCCAGTGTCCAGAAGACTTGAAAGGTAATGGTGAATTCCAAGCCCATTGAGGGGGACGTAGGTATGTGGGGAAGGATGTCTGGAACTCACAGGAGGTTCACAAACATTTCAGCAAATCTGGTCTCAAGTTACTAGCCAAGCCCCAAACCAAACAACTTTCACCTAGTCCTAGCTTTCTTTATGATAGTTTCACACAACCCTTTCTTTCCCTGTTTATGGAAGTGAAATGGCAAGATCCCTATTCCTTAAACTGGCTGCATACCTCTACAAAATACTTAAAATTTAGCACTTCATAATGCCAGAATCCTTTCAAAGTCTTGATAGAAGAAGAGGGAGAATCAATTTATTTTATACTGGAAGCTCTGTATGCCTTCCCAGACATTGCTACATGATTTCTCTTGGCAGTTAACTATTACAGTACTAAGTCCAGTATTTTAATCATTTGCATATTTTGTTCCATGCTAGATATTGGAAAATTTCCCAGATCAGGAGCCAAAAGCTTCGGTGAAGTACACAGTCGCTGCAGGCTTGGAAAAAGAGAGCCCCTTCACGCCGACCGAAGAGGAGAACATTGAGCTAGACTCTGGTTCTGATGGTGGCAGTGGAGAGTGCTCACGGAAGGAAGCGTTCCTTTTTAAACTTGAAACAGGGAAAGAAATGGAAAGAAAGTGGAACCAGGACAATGATCTCTCTATTCAAATGCTAAAAGACTTCCTTGAAGAGGATAGAGAAGAAATGAGTCAGTATTTCTTGCCACCAAAGGCCTTACTGCGCTATGCTTTCCTATTAGACATTGTGACCCCCACCTGCAGGAGATCTACGTGCTTCACAAAAGGGTAAGTCTCCAGGAGAGTCCGGTAGTGGACCTTATCCAGACATTTTAAATGCAAACATTTCTTTGCAGTCGTCTTAAAAACCAAAAGCAGTGTTCTGTCAAAAAGCCAGACACTATTGTAACAAATTTCTCTTAATTGCAGGCTTTCTGATTCAACAGAACATGAACATGAGATTCGCTCTGGCAGAACATCATGTGCCCAGCCCATAAATTGCACTCACAAAAGACAATGACATTTTTTGATGACTTTCAGAGAAGCTTAATTACCGCTGGCAGAAAACTAATGCACTAATTAATTTCTTTATATTACTCACTGAAGTTACAAAGCATTATGCTCCTTTTCCCCCGTTAAAACTGTCACTACTGTACATTGAATTGATATTGTAAACAACGAGGCTAAATCCTCAGCTGATGCAAGTGGCTCCTCTGAAGTCAATGGAGCTATGTCCATTCACACCACCTGGGGATCTGGCCATACATTCCTTCTTTACAACAATTAGTTAGTTAGTTACATTTTTAATACAGAAATACACAAACGACACCTCATTCAGTTAAATATCTGTTATTCACTTGTCTAGTAGTTTCCTAATTTGTACTCTGCATTTTTAAGGCATTATCTTGCAAAGTATCAAGTGTTCTCAACTCCTGTTGACATTAGAGCTACTTGGGAATGCTTTGATCAAAAACTTTTTTGTCAAACACTGATTCCTTGAAACCAAAACTTTTCACGGGAATGGTTCAGTTTTGATTGATTTATCAACGCAAATATTTTTTAAAAGATGTGAAATTGTCAAAATGTTCTGACTTTCCTAAAATAAACATGTCTAGTTCGACTCAACTTTTCCTAAGCTAATTTATAGAGCACAAACATTTTTTTAAAATTATCAAACCAAAATGTTTCAGTTCACCAAAACCATTTTCCCTCGCCACCCACCCCCCTCCTTCCCGCCCCCCGTCTCCCCCGATTTTCCATATGAGAACATTTTTAAGGTTATCTGATGGTTTTTGCTCCTATTCGGGGTGGGACTTTTTTTTTTTTTTTTTTTTTTATAATCTTGGAAATTTTCACGGGATAGGAAGATCATTTTCCTTCCTGCTCTAATTGACATCAGCACCAATAAAAGTTGAGGGAAATTCAGTGTTTTACCAGATTGGGCCAATAAATAGCACGCTTAGTTAAAAACCCTGAGCCAAACTGATCCCTGGTGTAACTCTAGTTATTTCACTGCAGTAACAACAGGAATAAATTTGGCTTGTTGTGTTTTGGTTTTAAAATATGCTTTTATGTTAAAGGAGGGCCCAAAACAGGAACAGTGGCTGGACCACTGATGTGCATTAATGTAGTGGTGGAACAGCTGGTTTTGGGAAAAACCAGAGCACCTGAGCACTCTTAACACCTCTTGTTGTTGGTCTGGATTGAGGATGAAGAAGAACATGTTTGTTGACTGAGCGTGCAATCACACACCATTTCACAGCAGTGTAGGCTGTGGTTCAGCCAATGAGAAGAGGTGTGGACATTTTGAAGAACAGAGCAAATTAAACCCACTTTTTCAGACATAACTGTGAGGGATCCCTTTATAAATCCATGTAGTCTTGACAAGGATATATTATTGCCAAGGGAATCAATGACCTGAAAACTCATATAAAGCAAGTTACGGAAAGTCCTACATCGTGTAGCGGTAACTGATTTTTTATTAGAGTCACAAGGGAACACACAATATATACTCAGACAAAGACTATGTTGTCTGGGTCAAACTAAGAAATTTTAGGAAGCTTACATACCTAAAGAGAAGAACAACAAAAGAATAAAACTTCAGTAAAATAAAAAGTTAGAACATCGTTTTGTAATCCAGCATTTGCTTTCCGTATAAGTACTAAAAAAGTAACCAACCGTCCAAGTACTAATGTGTAATTTTTTTCTCTGCCAAAACTTCCCAAATTTTATGAAGTACTCAGTCTAGTTGACGGTTGTTGACTTTCTCTAGTCAGCTACAATAATAAGAAATATGAACAGCTAATAAAAAAGGGGTAATTCTGCCCAAATTTATAAAAACTATTATTCAGCCGTAAAGAGCAGGTGAAATTTCAGAGTATTTCACTTAGAATTACATTACATTGTCTTTCTACAGAAACCAAGATCTTGTAATTTTGGGCATAGTATGAATCATACTATCATATCGTCCACAATTCCCTCAGCATAAATTATTTAGAATAGGGCCTTTTTATGTTATAACGATGTATGAAAAAGATCATCTGCCAAAATAAGGATTTGAAATACCAGTTTAGGAGCTAGTTGTAATTATTTTAGTTGTTTTGCCTCAAGTAAGTTTTTTTTATTATTTATAAATGCAGGTACTTTGTATATACAATACATCAGAATTCCTCTCTGCCATGTGGGTTACCTTGTGAAGCCAAATATTTGTTAAAAATGGAATTTAAAAAAAAAGAATGAAGTAAAGATTATGCATTAAGAAGACAGTTTAATTACTTACATCATAATCCATAACTGTTTTTAGGGCCCTGATCCCACAGAGCATTTACATACAAGTTTAACTTTTAATCACATGAGTAGTTCTGTTGACTTCAGTAAGGCTACCCCTATGCTGAAGTATTTTGCCAGATCAGCTCAGGAATGCACAGCTTCATGCAGGATTGAGCCCCAACAGGACTATTGCACATGTGGGAAAAGTGTCCACCTCCCCACAACGCTTTTTCTTTTTGTGGGGTTTGTAAAGCCCAAAACAAAAGGCAGCCTCCACAGTTTCAGTGCATCTGGAAGGGGATGAGTTAAGATGCAAAGAAGCTGTGCAGAGGACTCCGTAGCAGCTGTCTATACACTGGTGAGGAGCAAAGTAGGGAGTAGCATAAGGTGGGGCATGGCTAGTGGTTGTCAGAAAAAGTGCGTCCACAGAAGTGAAGCGGCTGTTCCTTAGATGTTCCTGTGCAAAGCCCATTTATTTCACTTTCGAATCCCTGTCTATTCAGGACTTTCTTGCTCGATTGTTATCATGCAAATAGTGTTAGCAAACAGTCTCTGACAGTCTGGCAACCCTATAATTATATTTAAATGCGAGCCCGTGAAAGACTGTAGAGTGCGTCCACAGAGGTGAAACGGATGTTCCTTAGATGTTCCTGTGCAAAGCCCATTTTATTTTACTTTCTAAATCCCTGTCTATTCAGGACTTTCTTGCTCGATTGTTATCATGCAAACAGTGTCAGCAAACAGTCTCTGACAGTCTGGCAACTCTATAATTATATTTAAATGCTAGCCTGTGAAAGACTGTAGAGTAAACATGTATTTACAGAATAAACCACCGAGGCTCCAAAAGAGCCAAAATGTAGCTTTTAATGTCAACTCTCTTACTATTGAATGCTGGATATTTTTTGAGTGCTGTAAACAAAAAAACAAGTAAAAATATATTCCACTAATGCCAAAATCTGACTGAATTTCTTTGTTCTTCGTGAGTGAAAATGAAATTTTTAGGCTCTCGCTAATGGTCGTGTCCTCCTTTGAGTATAAAGAGCCCAATTTTCAAAAGTAGCCATCTTCATTTTGCATGCAAATGGGCGCTAAGTTGAACAAGTGCCTAAGTTGTGAATCCAAAAGTCCATTTGCGCTTATACATGCAGAATTTTGTGCATGCAACTTAGGTGGCCATTTCTAAAGACATTATGCCTGAAATCCTTGATTGGTTGCACCGCAGATTATTACTGTGGATAAATCTTCTGAGCACTGATATGAGAATAATCCCCAAAGATTATTTTCAGAGGCTGGTCTTGCAGTCCCAGGGTTAGTTTTGTTAATAAGAAGGCCTTTGTGTAACCTTTCCGGAAGGCTGTTTGTTAGTGCCAGCAAATTAACCTCCATGCTTTCCTACACTCATCAGTATTGTAAAGCCTAATAGGACTTTTCATGTATAATTTTGTTCTTGTTGTTTTTAAGGTATGGTCACTACGTAGAAGGAACAGGTTCAGTACTGCAGATGGCAGAGGAAGTGCAGGTACAGGATGCATTGTAAATGACATCGGAATGGTTTATTGTTAATTTTTTTGTCGTCTTTGGCATAACTATTTTGGATTTTTTTATAACAAAAAATGTCTTCAGGACTAAATCTTATAGCACAGACCAACTGAATTTCCAGATCTTCATGTATTGTCCAATTCATTTACTATGAATACCCAGAGGCAGTATATTGAAGTCATGGTTATGTGGGGAGAATGTGGGTATGGTACTATTTTATCATTCCTATTGCTATGGAGAACATTCACAATAAAATGTGAAAACCTTGATGTGGGCTGGATGTGTGGATAATTTATGATACAACAGATTTTTTTATTCTAGGGCCATTTATGGGCTAGTTTTTGCAGACTGATGACCCAGTTCTCGAGCAAAAATGTCATTAAAACTTGATTTTTTTTATTTCAAAAGTATTATTTTTTGCATTGAAACACATGACATTTTGAAATTGTCCACTTTTGATGTGAAGTTCACCTAAAAGTGATATTTTAGCACAGGAAAAATCAAAAATGAAATGGCAGGTTTTGTGAAAACAGTCCATTTTTTTCCCATCAAAAAAAGCCTATCATACATACATGGAAAAACTTGACTTTTTAAATCCCTGACCAGGATTTAAATAGCATTTTTGGGTATACAAGGAATGCAGGGTTGGAATATATAGAGGAATATCAAAGCTGTCATGTTTTACAAAGTATACACAGCATAATTTTAGTATAGGATGTTAGTTCCTGCTTATTGAGTCATCTCTCTTCTCCAGCATTTGACATTAATTTATTGTCCTCTGGTTGCATATTTGAATATTTGTATGACTTCTGATCTGAGAAAAATTATAACTTGTTCTTGACAGCATGATTGCTTTTCTGGTAAACTGTAATTGTTGAGACATTGACTGCAAAAGTATATCACGAACTATATACTTTTAAACAGAACACACAGCTGTATTGTTGTCTTCAGCAATGCAATAACCTTAAACATTTCATGAAGATGTTTGTTATGGTGTAATTTTATGTACTCATTGTCCGTCATCCATATCTGTTTTATACTTTCCCCACAGCTAGAGTCAGTGTTTAAATCCATTGAGTTGCTGTCAGAAGAAGAGAAGCTTATGAAATTGTCAACACTACAACTCCGATACTTTACTCCTAGAGAAATAGCAAATCTCCATGGATTCCCTCCAGAATTTGGTATGTGCCTCTGAATTTCTCCCATCTCTAGTCTAATCTTCAGAACTGCAACCAAAATTGGCAGACTGGCATTTTGAAGTAGAATGCTTCACTTTTTGTATATGTTAGTTACTACAATAGGCCTTTATTTTAATGATGGATTATTATTATTTGGTGACCATTTCTCTAAGCTTTTATAGTTTTTCCCAGTTTATAAGAACAAATATATGTTATATACCCAAATAGGTTTGTTTATGTAAACTGGGAAAAACAATGAGTTTTGGAATGGAAAAATTACTGCATTATTACAAGGCAGTGAAGAGAGGCATTCATTTGGTTTAAAGTTTTTTTATTTCTTCTAATTTAGGGTTTTGGTTTTTGTTTCCAACACCTGAGATGCATAAAGCTGTCCATTATCATAATTCTTGTTATCTTTTGACTTTAAAAATAGATTAATTGGTGCTTTTAGTTTTCAGCTGTTGGAAAAAGTAATTACAATGTGGAACAATAAAAGACTAATTGTTTTTCTGCAGTCAATATTATAGGTCCCATAAGGTTAACATAGCAACATTATCAAAACTACCCCCATCATTCTGGCACCTGTGACTTGCTTTCAGGAGGATGACATCAGTTTAGGCATAATGTTTTTCTCTTTCTTCTTCTCTCCCATTACTGATACACAATGATAGGGAAAGAGATAGGCAAATGACCCAAAACAAGGCAAACACAGTGGGGGACTAATTCTCATTCACACTAAAGAGCTTTTATGATGGTACAGCTTTACCAGAGCAGTGTAAAGGGGCCCTAGTGTAATGCAAATCAGGCCCTCAGTGTTCTGTGGAAAAACAAACTGAAGACATGTAGAGTCTGCACTCTGTGGCAGTGGATGTCACCAGGAGAGCAGCATCCTTAAAAAGCACATACGACCTAAATTATGTGAGACAGAGCCCAAACTTGTGCAGTGGGGCCCTCGAACTATATTAGGCACTAATTCTCTTTCTGGTGATGTTGGCTAGATTTATTCCAAGGAAGTAGGAGGCCTGAGATAATTTATCCAAGTGGGAGAGAGAGCCAGGGGCTGGGAGAATGTGTCCATTGTGGTCTGCCCAGGCCATGATAAAGGAAACTGGAGAGCCATTACTGTTCTAGCTGGCTTATAGCATAGTTTGTATATATACATTTTTAAACCTGTGTAAATCCTGAGCCTAATGCAGTGGGTTGAGTGGGGAATGTGGCTGGGGATCCCAGGGGAGGAATTCAAGCACAAGTGACTGAGTCTTGGGAGGGGAGTGGCTGTCTAAGTCTAGGTGCCACCGTGCCAGGGAACTGGGCAGAATGGCTGGAGCTGGCAGGAGCTGCATTTTACTACAGTGGTTTGTATTCAGGGCCTTAATAACTGTCAGAGAAAGCTGGAAGAACTCCACCTAGCCACCTCCTCATGGGCATCTCTCCTTTGGCTCAGCCTCACCCAGCTAGGAAACTTGGAAACTGAATCAGCACATTCTGGCTGCTATGACCACATCCCCCTTCTAGCCAGAATTATTGTATTTGGAGACTCTACTGCTAGACTGCTGTCCTCCACCAGGGACCCTCGCGCCTCCCACCACCTATGGCTATGCCAGTGAAGCTGAATTAGTATAGATTGCAGGGAAAGCTCTGCTTCATGGCCATTTGTAAAATCTTAGCAACATCTGTGTGGCTCCCAGTAGGCCTGATGCAAAGCCCATTGAACTCAGTGGGAGTTCTTCCATTGGGCTGTCTCTCCGATACAGTGTGAGGAACACAGCTGCGTACTGCAACTCTCAGTAACTGCATCAGGAAATGTTAGTGCAAATTCCAATAGATCAGAAGAGCAGGAACAGACCCAGACTAATTTGGTCTTTGTACTGTGTGTTGTTTTTGTGTTAGGCTTTCCTGACAAGATAACAATGAAGCAACGCTACCGTCTCCTGGGAAACAGTCTCAATGTACATGTAGTGGCTAAACTGATCTCCGTTCTGACTGGATGATTTTGAACGTGAACTTGATGAGTACTGACTGGTATCAGTCCTCCTAGCTCAGAATACACTTTCCGTCTTTGAGAAACTTAGTAAAAGTTGTAGCAGCTTTAAAAGTTAGTGGTGATTTTTGTAAATGTCCATGCAAAGTATCTATCTGGAATAGATTTAGTCTGCTGAACAACTGGTATATTTTGAATACCTTTCTTTATGGAGGATCTGTACTGTTGGAGCAAACAGTCACATTATTAAAATGGAAGTTGCCAATACTTTAATTGTCCTATTTAAATTATATTTTTAGCTTGTAAAATACGAACTGCAACATTTTGTAATGAAAACAAATAAAACTGTCATTTAGAATAAAGAGCATATGTGACAATCGGTTATTTTAATAAAGTTCAGATAATGTATTCAACATGTAGAATATCTTCAGCTGAAAATATTAGCTTGTTCTATTCTTAAAAGAAAAAAGCTATTGTGAGTATCTTCTGACAATTTATTGTAATTTTGATACGTTTTTACAACAAATGTAACTTTTGTAAAGCTGCTAACTTCAGAGTGTGGGTGTCTGTGTATTTACTTTTTAAAGAGACATGATGCCAAACCTAATATAAGTATCCATCTGATCTTTCTAGGTACTTAAGACCCCAGCTCATAATCATGACTGAGTCTGGTATGACTTGTTTAATGGTAACCTAAGAAAAATACTTGAAGGTTATTACAACCCTGAGTATGACCTCAGTGATCATGGGTTAGGTTCTTCTCCCTTTTATTATATTTGTCAGCACAAATTACATTTGGTATTATCAAAATAAATCTTACACGGGGTGAGATCTTCACCTCGGCTCTAGCCTTTACACTAGGGAAAAGGGCCTGAATGGCAGAAGGTGGCCCTAAAAGTCCCATATCCAGCCACAAGAGGATTCCCATGGCATAGGAGCTGTAAAACCTGTCTTCTAAGGACACCCTCACATGCCCTGGCATAGTTGGCAAGGTTGAAGGTGGGAAGGGTGTGTCAGAGGGGAAGACATAGCATGTATTATTGTGGGGGTTCTGGGCAGCTAGGGACAATCTGCCATTACTTAGATTGGCCCGCAGAACCAGGGCATCCCTGAACTGGGAGGGCACAAAAGATGGCATTGCCCAGCCCCGCCTCCCCCTGGGCTGTGAGATCTATACCATGCCTCTTTGAGGTGTGGCACAGCCTCTCTCAAAGCACCGAACGTATACATGGATCTGTGCTGAATGAGCCATTCACGTCCCAGCCTTCCATTGTGTCACTAATCTCACTGGACATCTGTGTGTAGCTGCTGGGAATGTGCTTTCTGAACAAATGATGCTTTCCTGATGTCTGGAGGAATGGGGGGTCTGGATGAGAGGCAGATGTCTCCAACTCACCCTGGGAAAGATGCGAAGGGATGTTAGTTGGCAAGCAAAACCCTGCTGAGGAACTGGCACATACTCTAGAATCATCATCTGCCAGAGGCACCTGTTCACGATAATTCAGACTCGGGGATGTTAGATTTACCATTGGGCTGGGGCACCAAGATAGCAAGTCACCAAAAACGCCTGCTCTCAAAAAGACTGACATTTCTCCTTCAGTGAGAACTTGGCATACAGCAGCAGCTCAGTGAGTCAGCGCTAACCCTTCCCTTGTCTTCTGTGACCACTGAGCTGCAACACACCAGCAGAAAGTCTCCTGTATTTGCAATGGAGACCGAACAGAAGAAGCCTTTTGTGAAGCATGCTGCTTCATGGGCATGGGAGCACAGCGCGGTTTTGGTAAATGTCTGGTACAAAGCCAGCAAACCTGTGCCCTTTAGTAAGAGTACTAGGGATGACCATGCATACCAGTAAATAGCCAAGAAGTTGGCAGCATTGCAAATTTACAGGATTGTTGACCAGAGCAGGGAGCAAATTCAGCGGTTCAAGCGCGAGTACCGGGAACCCAAGGCCCAGAACTGTCTTGGGCAACTCGCCAACATCATGCCTTTTTTATGAGGAGTTTGACTAGGTGTTGGGCACTGCACCCAATTCGGAGCCAACCAGGGTGCATGATGACCTGGTCAGCTGGGATGCTGCCCTGCTGGCCTTGGAGTCAGCATGGGGATTGATGAGAGCCGGCACCAAGTGAGGACCATGAAGTGACTCTGTTGCTGAAATGGGTCCCAGAGCAGGCTTCGGAACAGTAGCAGCAGCAAAATCTGGGTCCATAGTCGGAGCTGTTCGATGCACCGCCCAGGGGACATCCCACTGCGGAGCCTGCAGCAGACACAGGAAGGACTGAAGCCACCCCTGAGCCTGATACGTTTCTGGATCCATTGTAAAGCTTGTTACTACAGTAATGGGAGGGATTTCTGTTCTGTGAACCAATGGAAAAATTATAACATGCCCTGGCTAGCTGTGTGTATCTGCTAATGGCGAACTGTATCCCAGCACGTTGGCAACCCTTTCCCCCCACACCCCATGGAGTTCAAAATGGTGACCGTGCATTGCAAACAGTACAGAACACCGTTAAATTGTATTTTCACTGAAAAGACACAGTTTCTTGCTAGGGCCATTCCTATTTCTTAAAAATAACCACCTTACATTGCCGTGCCGCTAAGTTCACTGCCCTGAAATCATTATATGGTCTTTTGAGTTGCCTGGACACAGTGAAAAGAGAGAGAGAGAGAGTGTGTGTGTGTGTGTGTGTGAGAGAGAGAGAGAGAGAGGGGGGGGTGAGGTATGTGTTCCATTTCATTTAGAGGTAGTCTATGCCGTCCATAGGTGACAAAATCATTTGTTCCAAGTACAACTGGGTTTTGAATTTTTGTCCAGAAATGTGTAGGGGAGGGGGAAGGAGGGCAGCTATGGAGTTCTGCCAGCAGCCATGACAGGTTAAGCCATGTGGAAGTTAACACAGCATCCTGTTGATTCCCTCATGAATTCTGACCCAATCCTGGGTGTTGATAGCTGCAAACTTTTCCTCAACCAGGAGCTGCAGATAGGCAGGTTGTCGCGGGGAAGGGCATATTTTCCAGGGCCCCTCTGTAGCGGACTGGTCCACTCCACTCATAGATATGCCGCTCAGTTCCTATACGGTTGATTACTTAGGCTGCATACACGGCAGGTTTCCCACCGGCAGCTTGCAATAACGTCACCTTTTACCAGTCAGGCACCATGGCAACGGTTGTGTCCTCCAAAGCCTGAAAGACCAGAAATGATAGAAAAAGCTTTTGTAGTAAAGCCACTGACTGCCCTGTCCTCCCACCCCACACGTGTCTGCAATTTGTATAAGACGACAAAACAGCTTTGAAGCAGGTCCAGCCCCAGAACCAGAGGGACTTAAGGGTGGAAGAAAGGCTCAGGCTAGCTGCACAGCTTCAGGATAGGATTTCAGCCTGGAGCAGGCACTTGCTTTGCATTTCCTGCAACAGGAATGGTGGCTAAGGGAGGGTGGTCAGCGCTCAGCAGAGAGAACAGTTTGAGTGGCTCATCTCAATCATGGCTGCAAGAGTACAGGCTTCTGCTGCCTCTCACACCCTGGCCCGAGCCCTCTGCAACATACCCTCAGTCCAGAAACAGCTTGGAAAGCTCCATGGCTGTGTGGCCCTTGTAATCGGGGCCTATGAGTGGCTGGTCAGCGAAACTTAGCCCCATGGAGTCCTCCATCTTAAGCCCCTCCTCTGTGGATGCATCCACTCCTCTCCCCAGCACCAAGTGCATGGAAAACAGCAAAGGAAGGGGACATACCAGTGCAGTAAGGAGTTTCTGTCATGTGCATGGTTTCACTGTTCGCACTTGTTTGTGCACTTTTTGTTTTGGAAAGGTTCTGTTGTACTGGTGCTTTGGTGTGGTAATGGCAGCAGGTCTGCCTGACAATGGGTGAATGTGGTATTGTTTTAGTACAAGTTATAAATAAAGCTTTTTATGTCCTCAAGGAAGTTTATTGCTATCACTGCATCTCATTATACAATCAGTATTTGAAATAAAAAAGATGCACACATGATCTAGAGCAATTAGGCATTGGTAAGCAAACACTATTCCTCTCTACAGTTAGGTACAGCAATCTACATTTCATCACCTTTTTATATGAATCCATGCCATTAGTCATCCCCTACTCCCTTATTTCATAAGTTGCAATGTACTTGATGAATTACATGATAATCAAGGCCCCTGTGATGGGGTGTTCACCCCACTTGCCCTGAAAGGGTTAATGCAGCCTGACATTGGGGCTAAGTAACCCAACAGGTCACAGCTACGGGGAATCAAGTGGCTAAGCAATCCCCTGACTGAGTGAGGGGGCCCAGCTGAGGAAGAAGGAGCCGGGCTGGACTTACAAAGCCAGGAAATTGGCAGTAGAGGGGGCTGCTGGGAAATAGCTCCCTTGGAGGAGGAAGGGGTGAGGTTGGCAAACCCAGAGAGGGGGGAGTGCTGGTTGGTTGGTAAGGAAAGGGCTCAGGGAAAGGTAGTGAAGTCCGAGAGGGAAGAGACCTTGACTGCCAACTCCATGGTCCCTGAGCTGGAATCTGGAGGAGATTCCCTTAGCAGGCCCTTTGGGAGGGGCTGTATGTGGCAGTGAATAGGAAGACTGGCCAGGGTTGCTGAAGGAAGATGTCAATACCCCAGAAGGGGGAAACACAAATAGAAGGGTTGCAGCCAGAGAGAGAGGTGGAGGGACAGCATGCAGCCATGGGAAAGGGTGTTGATCTCAAGAAGCTAATCCCCAGAATGACCAGGAGAAGGCACCCTTGGAGTGGTGAGTCGAGCACCCTGTCTCATCTCCCTCCCTCCCCCAATCCATTAGCCCCTTCCCTTCCACAAACTCACTCATAGAGGTACTAATTCCCCTTCTTCCACTGGGCCATGCAAGTCCACAATGTGAGAACACAAAGCATCCCTGTTTTCTGTTGTCCAGATGCATCCAGCTCTGGTTGTTGTGGCTGTGCTTTTTGGCTGAGGGTACTGATCCAGTATTCCCTCACTGGTACTGATCCAGCATCCCCTCGTTGTCTATTCAGGGGGCAATGGCTTGGCTCTGGCTGCCCAAAGGTTGTGAAAAGCACAGCAAGCCAGGGTCATGCAGACAACATCAATGACGCTGGCATCCGGCCGGGTCTGTAAGCTTCACTAACTGGATTTAAAAAAAAAAAAAAAATTCACCAGCCCTTCCACACCTGCTGAGTCTGTAATTAAATAGTCTTGTGCCAGGGCCTCTGAAATCAGGGAATGTTTTCACAAGTCAAGGCAAAAGGGAGCATGCAGCATCCCCCTGAATATTGGTGGGGACAGTAACTTTGTTTATGACACTCATTGGGTGGGAATAGTGTCCCAGCCCATCCATTAATGTACATTTCCGGTCACTGGAAAAACTCCAGCATCATGAACTTTCCCAGTGTAGCTCACATAGATGTTCATATTTTGACCTGTATGGTCCACAAGGGCCCGCATAACAATGGCCTAGCACTCTTTGCAGTTTAGGTACTCATGTACTTCTTGAGGAGGGCAAACTATGGGCACATTTGTCCCATCAATGGCCCTGGCACAGTCTGGAACCCCCATTTTTTCAAAGCCAGCAGTTACCCCTGGAATATCTTTGTGCTGCCACCTCAGAGTAAACCACATGCCTGATTGCCTCAGAAACCTCTGCCACCACTTTACCCATAGTCACCTTTCCTACACAAAACTGGTTGGCAGTGGACCTGTAGCATTTTGGGGTAGCCAGTTTCCAGAAGGCTTTAGCACCCTGTTTTTGGAGCGGCAAAGCTGGCCTCATGCATGTGTCTTTATGCTGGAGGGTCGGGGCAAGCTGCTCATAAAGCTCCAGAAATGTAGCTTTCTTCATGCAAAAGTTCTGGACCCGCTGCTGGTCATCTGAGGGCTGCATGATGATGTGGTCCCACCAGTTTGTGCTTGTGGTCCTGTGCCAGAACCGCATCAGCAGCTATATTGGTGTAAAGAGCATCAACAGCACGCGTGAGTCTGTCATGCCTGGATGGTGGTAGTCCTCCTCTTGATTTATCATAAGCTCTGTCAGATGCCTTTGGTGGGTCAGAAAACACTGTCGAAATGTCCATGGAAGCGCCCTATGCTCTGCCTGTTTTCTGAGGCAGGAGTGAAAGCGCAAGCAAAAAGTCCTTGAAAAAGGAGCCTTCTTCATGTTGCTCAGTGGGCTGTGTGGGCAAGCTGTTCAAACTTCCTGTAATGTGCAGTGTGGGCAGGAAAGTTTTCTTACAGAGCACTATGGTCAAAGGGCTAGAGTGGCCACATTTCAGGAGAGTGCTAGGGAATCTGGGATGTGCATGGTTTGACTTGGGTCTGTGTGCCACAGTGTAGATGTCAGCACCCCAGCTTCAAGCCTGGGTTAGAAAATTCTTAATGTAGGGTTAACAATCAGTGTAGACACACATGCCCCAGGTTCTCTAGTACGGGTCAGCTGCCTCAAATATCAGTAACCTGAGCTTACATTGCAGTGTAGACATACCAGCTGAGGGCAGGGACTGGGCATTCTCATGTAAAACCTTGGGCTGCTAAACTCTCATCTTAGGTGAGGATGAAACCTACACCTATTTCTTTACTTGGTCTCTTGCAATAATGGAGTAGCAGTAGGACCCTACAACATTCTCCTGGATAGCCAACCATAAACCAAGGGTAGGGCAAGGAGTTTTAATCCTATTTTGAACTGAATTTGTTTTGACCCATAGTTTTATCTCCAGTCCTACATACAGTAGTGTGTTAAAAATGTATCTGTCGACAGGCTCAGTAACTACTCTGTAATTGTACAGTGAAGAAAAAATTGATCAGTATAGGTTTTTATTGCTGGTGGATGCAACGTAAGGGGAATCTTTGTTCCTCTAGCAAATGATCTATGAGTACAAGCAAAGATAGAAGTATGTATTTATGATTTATTTTTGCAAATCATGTAATTTAATAATACAAAGTGGAATGGCTGCTGGTAAGCTGCTAAAATGGCCATTCTTGTTGCAAAGTTTGTGATCTGTGAGATTGAAATTTAGTAAAATGGTGCTATCTTGTCTGAGTTACAGGTGTGGAGAATGTACAGCTCAAAAGCCATGTGGGTTAAAGTGAAATTTGAGTGAGCAGTTCAGAAAGAGAATTTCAGTTGTTTTAGGGTTTTTAAAAAACACTCTTAATGTCTATGATTAACTGCATACACAGCAGCTATTCATACATGTCATGAAACTGTATTAAGTTGTCTTAATGCACTCAAAATTGTTACATGGCCACACAATCTGTGCTTAGCGAAGTCCTCTTTAAAATACAATTTTACTCTGAAAAGATTATGTAAAAATGGTCCTCACCCAACAGATCTGTTCCTTTAGCACATAAGTACACAGATTGCAGTTTTCAAAAACATTTTTACTGTTTTACTCCTGTTAGACCTGCAGAACCAATGCAGCTAGATTGAGTGAACTGGATTCTCTGTGCCATTTAGTGCATTATTACTGAGCTCCATTGAGTTGCACCTGTAGAATCCCATTGTTGGTAGAGCTAGTTCCTTTTTTGTGCAGCATCCACAGTAATAAATGGTCTACAAACCAGATTAATCCACATCTTGCCCACTGCTTTTACAGCCCCATTATCTGATACCTGTGAAATTCCATTGCCTCCCAGGAGATGGCTTAAGGGTAAGTGATTGGAACTTGGAAGATTACTTTATGGATGATGCACAAGAAGAATAGACTCCATTTCTCTCTCTTTCAGCATTTTTGCTCTGCAGTGATAAAATGAGTAAAATGCAGTTCACATTACTTCACTTAAGTCAGAAGGTATGACTGAATATACACAGGGAGCAGATACATTGAGGAAAGTGATGTAATCTTTTCTGAGACATTTTTAAGTGTAGAACCACACTTGAAAAACTTGCCAGTTACCTTAGATAATATCTGAGTTATCTAAACAACTTTACATAATTTGCAGTAGTCAAAGAATTCCCTCTACTCATTATAAGGAAAGTTAGGTAATACTGCAGATAATAAAGAAACTGGTTATCTAAGGCAGTGGCTCAAACTTTCCAGACTACTGTACCCCTTTCAGAAATCTGATTAGTCTTGCATACCCCAAGTTTCACCTCACTTAAAAACTACTTGCTTAAAAATAAGACATAAAAATATAAAAGTGTCACAGCACAGTACTACTGAAAAATGCTTTACTTTCTTGTTTTTATCATATAATTGTAAAATAAGTCCATTGGAATATAAATATTATACTTAAATTTCAGTGTCTTGTACATAAAGCAATATAAACAAATCATTGTCTGTATGAAATTTTAGTTAGTACTAACTTTGCTAGTGCTTTTTATATAGCCTGTTGTAAAACTAGGCAAATATCTTGCTGAGTTGATATATCCCTGGAAGCCCTCTGCATACCCACAGGGTTACAAATATCCCTGGTTGAGAACCACTGATCTAAGATACTACTAGCACATATTTAAAAGTGACTAATGAATGTAATGTTCTCTAAAGAGAATCTTGAATCCAGATCCAGACTTTTCCAAAATTTGGATATATTTGGATCTGAGGTTGGTTCAGGATCATATCAAGTCCTGTAGCTTCAGTGACAGCAACACATCATCATAAATTGAACTATTCATCCCCTATGCACCCTCTGATTTCTCAATATCTCACAATACTGTTAGATGTGCAAACTGCTCTTAAATATTTGGGTAAATCAGTCTCCTTTATAAATATTAGATTCAGTTCCATTTCCTTTGTAAATTTATATCAAGTCATAACCCATTAGAAGTCTAATATCTTGCTTCATAGATACTTGAAACCACTTAAGTGTTTTGTGAGTTTTGTGTACTGTCTTGAAAGAAGATGCTTAAATCAATAAAGATTCCATTTTCTGTATTTTGGAGGGTGCACCCTGCATTACTGGGCAGTCTCAAATAAACAGTAAATCAAGTAAAACCACACAGGAAAGGAATCTAGGGGAAATAATAGTGCAGGACAAAGGGGTAGGAATAAAGCTTAAAATTAATTACAGTTCTTGCACCAAATTCTGCCCCCAATTTCCCTCTTGCAAACATGGGCTTAGCAGTGTTAAAATTCTCATTTTAAAAAAAGACGGAGGGGAGGGGGAAGAGCGGGAGGATGGGGTCAAACTGTGCTTCCCTAGTTAATATCAGTTACCTATTCAAACTAGATACCCAGAGAACATGGATTAACTGAACAGCCAATTGTGAAACTGTAGCAGTTTAAAATTCCTGCATTATTTTGATAATTGTATGTACTCCTGTTTATTTGATTGCCAATATGGGGGTGGGGATTCATGTGGTGTAATGGAGTTATTTGCATGTCTCAGGAAAAGGAATACAGTGAATTCAGATAGCCAGCCATCTGCTGACACTGAAGAGACAGTGACGGGACTGTTCTTCTCGATTAGTCTACCTTCACACCCGGACGTGTCCACCAGTTGAGTTTGGCAGAGTGGGAGGAGGGGCAGCATGTGGACACCAAGAATGATGGGCACTGCTTGGTTTTAAAAAGACTGTAGCTGAAGCCAATCTGACCTGGGGGAAAATTCCTTCCTGACCCCAAATATGGTGATCAGTTAGACCCATAGCATGTGGGCAAGACCCACCAGACAGATACCTGGGAAAGAAGAATTCTCTGTAGTAACTCAGAACACTCCCCATTTAGTGCCCCATCACCAGCCACTGGGGACTATTTCTACTGGCAGTCACTGATGGACCACATGCCCTTGTAGCCAGTCCCATCATACCATTCCTTCCATAAACCTCTCAAGCGCAGTCTTGAAGCCAGTTAGGTTTTTTGCCCCCACTGCTCCCCTTTGAAGGCTGTTTCAGAACTTCACGCCTCTGATGGTTAGAAATCTCCGCCTAATTTTGAGCCTAAACTTGTTGATGGCCGGTTTATATTAATTTGTTCTTGTGTTCACGTTGGTGCTTAACTTAAATAACTCCTCTTCCTCCCTGGTATTTATCCCTCTGATGTATTTATAAAGAACAATCATCTCTACTCAGCCTTCTTTTGGTTAGGCTAAACAAGCCAAGCTCTTTGGGTCTCCTCTCATAAGGCAGGTTTTCCATTCCTCGGTTCATCCTAGTAGCCCTTTTCTGCATTTGTTCCAGTTTTAGTTCATCTTTCTTAAACATGGGGGACCAGAACTGCACACTGTACTCCAGATAAGGTCTCACCAGTGCTTTGTATAATGGTACTAACTCGTCCCTGTCTCTACTGGAAATACCTCGCCTGATGCATCAAAGCTGCATCACATCGACAGCTCATAGTCATCCTGTGATCAACCAATGCACCCAGGTATTTCTCCTCCTCTCACTTCCAACTGATACGTCCCCTCCTTATAGCAAAGATTCTTGTTCTTAATCTCTAAATGCACTTTGCACTATTAAATTCATCCCATTTCTAATACTTCAGTTTATAAGGTCTTCCAGATCTTGTTTATGATATCCTGGTCTTTCTCTGTACTATCAATACCTCCCAACTTTGTGTCATCTGCAAACTTTATTAGCACACACTCATTTTTTGTGTCAAGGTCAGTAATAAAAATGTTAAATAAGATTGGTCCCAAAACTGATCCCTGAGGATCCTTGACATGAAGAACCTTCCTCCAGCCTGACAGTTCACCTTTCACTATGACCCATTGTAGTCCCCCTTTAACCAGTTCCTTATCCACCTTTTCATTCTCATACTGATCCCCATCTTCTCCAATTTAACTAATAGTTTTCCATGTGGAACTGTAACAAATGCCTTACTGAAATCCAGGTAGATTAGATCTACTGCATTTCCTTTGTCTAAAAAATCCTTATCTTCTCAAAGAAGGAGATCAAATTGGTCTGGCACGATCTACCTTTTGTAAAACCATGTTGTATTTTATCCCAGTTACCGTTCACCTCTATTCCCTTAACTACTTTCTCTCAGTTCCAAGACCTTGCATACAACTGAGATCAAACTAACAGGCCTGTAGTTTTCCGGATAACGTTTTCCCCCTTTCTTTAAAAATAGGAACTATAGTTATCAATTCTCCAGTATGACCCCCAAGTTTAGAGATTCATTAAAAATCCTTGCTATTGGATTTGCAATTTCATGTGCTGGTTCCTTTAATATTCTTGCATGGAAATTATCTGGGCCATTCAAATTAGTCCCATTAAGCTGTTTGAGTCTGACTTCCACCTCCAGATGTGGTAATTTCTACCTCCATATCCTAATTCCATTAGTCACCCTGCCACAACTCCTAAACTCTTAATTGTTTATGTGTTGGGCCATGCCTATTTAATTTTGAATCTCCTACCCCATCCTCACTGCTTAGCAGTCCTACTTCTTTCCTTGTTTTCTTCTTCTTTATATGGCTATAGAACCTTTTGCTATTGGTTTTAATTCCCTTTGCAAGGTCCACCTCTGCTTGGCTTTTGGCAGTTCTCACTTTATTCCTACACTTTCTGATCTCCCAGAGGTAGATTTCCTTGTTGATCCCTCCCATCTTCCATTCCTTATAGGCTTTCTGCTTTCTCTTAATCACCTGTTTGAAATGCTTGCTCATTCAGCTTGGTCTGCAACTCTTCCCTATGGATTTTTCCCCTTGCTTGGTATGCAGGCTTTAAATAGTTTCTGCAACTTTGACTTAAAGTAATTCAAAGCCTCCCACACATTCACATCCTCCTCCTCCAACAGAGCTGCCACTCAAACTCCACTGTTACAGCTCTGTTTCCTGGCTCCTGAGAATGGGGGTGTCTTGGGTAAGATGGTTGTGCATGTAGGTCTTCTGTTATCCTTTTTTCTGTTAGTTTCTGTGGATAAATACATACTATTGGTGGAAGAAGTTGTTCTGATTCTCTGTATTGCCTAGCAGTCATAGCTCCAAAGGGAATCCATGCAGGTGGCCAAAGACAGTAGAGCCTGCTGAGCCATTGCAATTGGGGTGCTGTAGTAGCCTGGAGACTCTGGCCATGTCTACACTGCCGAGTGAAGTAGACTGTAGAATGGTTGGCTGTCCCTCCCCGTCAGTCTTGGTAGTGAGGAGATGTGGCCTCCCTCCCTGCTTCAGCAGGGGTAGTCCCAGCTCGGGGCTGGGGGAACAGTCTGAGCTATAAATAGTTTAAAGGCCCCCAGTGGGGCAGCAAACGGTTCAAAGGCCACCAGGGTGGTCAGGGAAGGGGGAGGGGGATGGGGATGCAGGCCCACCCCACTCCACTGCATCCCAGCCCAGGTCCCTAGCTGTGGCTGAGGGGTATACCATGGGGTCTGCGGGGTATACCACGGAGTCAGTGGGGTCCCAACCGCAACACACTGAGTCACCGTCCGGCTCCCCAGTCCCTGGAGCCTGTGGCCCCTCCCCTGGGTTACTTCCTTCCCCCTGTCCCTTGGGTACCTGATGTCCTGCTGTCCAGTCACTCTCGTCGGGGTAGGTGCCCAGGGGCAGGTTGTAGAACCCCTCGATCTCATCAGGGGGTGGCAGGTCGGGCAGCTCTTCAGGGCCATCGGTGGGGGGCAGTTCCTCCAGGTCTGGCCTGGTCAGGGCCCGCACCTCGCCATCATCCTCTTGCAATTCCAGGGGCAGCTCCTCCAGGTCTGGCCCCGGTAGGGCCACATCCTCCACGTCTGTGTCGGGCAACTCCTCCAGGTCTTCGCCCCTCGGGATCACCGGGTCCGACAGGGGAGGTGGATCCGGGGGTACCGCTGGGTCCCAGGTCTCATGCTGAACCTTTGCTGGCACCCAGATGCCGGCCCTGGTCCGCTTCCCCGGGTACCCGGTCTCGGTTGGCTCGTCTGGATACCAGGCTGCAGGCAGAACTGGAGGGCTGGGAGGGACATCCTTCCCCTCCAGGAGTTGACCACCAACTGAGCTCCTGGGCCTCTCTTTTGTACTTCCTGTCCAACCCCTCGCTTCTGGGTTGGCAGACAGGCAGTCTCTGGCTCCACCCTCACAGGCCCGGCCTGTTGCTCCCCGTCAGTCTTGGAGGGAGGCCACACCTCCTCACTACATCAATGTACTTTGTTGACTCTCAGCAGCCAATTTTTAGAAGTTGCAGCAGCGTGTACACACTACGCTGTTTGCGCAAGTCTCCTGCGCTTACACTGAGCACTCTTAATTCAAATTAGAAAACAGTCCAATGTAGGTAGCTATCCCACAGTGCAACTAGCCACGGTGGCTGTTGGGACGAGTGTCATCATCCCATGATGCAATGCTGCTTCCCCCTTCCTCCTTTCCCTCCCCCAAACAAACAGGAAAAGTATTTTCATGCCGTTTTTTTACTCCCTGGGCTCGCCTTTGCTACAGAGACATGGAGCTCAACTCTACACTATTATTGTGAGCGTTACAAATACATCGCGGCTTAACACTGAGTATTTTCAAAGTAGAGCAAGAAGCCGAAGCACACACAATGGCGATGCCACTGAGGCTGCCCTGATACAAGCCATCGAGCAGAACAATTCCCGATTTCTGCAGGCTGTAACGAATTATCTGCAGTCCGTGGAGCGCCGGTTCTGGTGCAGGGAAAGAAGCACAGACTGGTGTGACCACATCGTTATGCAGCTGTGGGATGATGATCAGTGGCTGCAAAACTTTCATATGCGCAAGGCAACTTTCATGGAACTGTGCTCGGAGCTGGCTCTGTCCCTGAAACGCGTGAATACTTACTTGAGACAAGCTCTGACAGTGGAGAAGAAAGTCGCCATCGCTCTCTGGAAGCTGGCAACTCCAGACTGTTACCGCTCGGTTGGGAATCAATTCGGAGTTGGTAAATCTACAGTGGGCACCGCTATGATTCAAGTATGCACGGCCATCAATATCCTCCTTCTACGAAGGATAGTGACTTTGGGAAATGTGCAGGACATAGTGGAGGGATTTGCCACGATGGGGTTCCTAAACTGGGACATTGATGGGACACACATCCCTATCTTAGCGCCTGCCCACCTAGCAACTGAGTACATAAACCACAAATGGTACTTTTCCATGGTCCTGCAGGGGCTTGTGGATCACCGGGGTTGTTTCACTGACATCTATGTGTGGTGGTCTGGGAAGGTGCATGACATGCGCGTATCTTGTAATTCGGGGCTGTTCTCTAATATGCAGGCAGGCACTTTTTTCCCAGACCAAAAAATTCAAATTGGGGTGTGGAAATGCCCATAGTGATCCTGGGGGATCCTGCTTACCCCTTGCTCCCTTGGCTAATGAGACCACTCCCCCCACCCCCATCGATATCTGTACCCGCCAAATCCCTCCAGAACAAGATATGATTTAATAAAGAAACGTGTTGAAATGATGCTTAACTTTATTTATGAACATTCAAGTCATGGGGGAAGGGGGGGGGGAGTGTTCATTCACTGTCTCAAGGGGTAGGTGGTAGCTTGCTGGCCAGCTGTCAGCGTGGCCACCACTGCTTTCTGCTTGCCTCCACGGGGCTGGAGGCGAGCATGTACTGCAGCCTGGCCAGTCTCCTCAGAGACCAGCTGGGGGCGGGGGAGGGAGTGGGCATCAAAGCCCTCGAAGGAGCATTATGGAGTGGCTGCAGCGTGACTTTGTCCTTCCTCCGCTCCTTCTGAAGCTCCATAAGCCTCTGCAGCATGTCTGCCTGGTCCCGCATGATTCGCAGCATCTCCTGTGTGGTACTGCGATCATGCTCCATCATTTCTCTGCGAGTTTCCCTGTCCATGTCCATATTCTGGGACAAGGTGAGCTGCCACGCACATTGCTTTGTCTCTGCGGCTGCTGAGGGGTTCATGAGCTCGAAAACATGTCATCTCTTGTTTTCTTTTTCCTCTTTCTAATCTGTGATAGTCTTTCCGCAGCATTTCTTGAGGGTGGGGCCAAGGCCGAGGTGGCTACAGAATGGAAAAAACCCAACAAGGTAGCCCCTGTTAGCATAGTGAAGAAAATGATACAAAGGTAACAATGTAGACAATAATCCCCATGCAGTGCACAGGGCAAACACAGAGCCTCGTTCCATTCCTGATGTCCCAGAAGGGTCTGCTCGCTGTGCCCTTACAGAGAGGATCTGAGGACAGCGTGGTTGCGGGCGGGGGTGAGTCTCTGCTGGTATTTTAAACCCTTACAGGGAGGAAGTGTGGAGAGTGTGGGGGGAGGGAGGGGAAGTCTTTGCTTACAACAAAGATTTGCTGGATGCAGCGGGGTACCAGCAGTGTTCCACCATGATGCAGTCTCCCTTGATTGCAGCAAAGTATCCCACCGTGAAGGGAGGAACAAGGCAGCCCTCCCTTGAAAACTTTTGCGAAGGATAACAGATTATATACATGAAAGTTTCTGTGAGATATCAACTGATGATAAACTAGCATTTCTCATCACATAAAGAAACTGTTCCCTGGGTAACCCCCCAGTACAGTCACCGAAACACCTGAAATCCCCTTCGTGGCCCTCCCCCGCCCCCCCTTCCCCCAGTGTAAAAGGA
This sequence comes from Emydura macquarii macquarii, assembly GCF_026122565.2. Classification (NCBI taxonomy): domain Eukaryota; kingdom Metazoa; phylum Chordata; order Testudines; family Chelidae; genus Emydura; species Emydura macquarii. The sequence continues at coordinate 37,410,235 of NW_027132559.1, read as the reverse complement.
CAGAAATGCTAAGAAAAAAACTCACTAGATGTGCCCTCAACGGGATCATTAATGCTGTCCTGTGAGCTGCTGGACTGCTCTGGGGTCAGGACTTTCAGGGAGAACGGACACCCCGCTCTCATGCACCCTGCTCTCCTCAGCCTCCTCCTCATCCATGGATTCCTTATCATTGTCCATGGACTGTGACCTAGCAGAGGAATCGATGCTGTGGGGTGGCACTTTGGTGGGATCACCACTGAGAATTGCATGCACCTCATCAAAGAAGCAGCATGTTTTGGGCGAGGAGCCAGAATGGCTGTTAGCTTCCATGGCTTTCTGATAGGACTGATGCAGCTCCTTGATTTTCACGCAGCACTGCTGAGCATCCCTCTTGTGTCCCTTCTCCAGCATGCCCTGGGATATCTTCCCATAAATGTCCAGATTCCTTTTGCTGGCTCTGAGCTGAGCCAGAACGGACTCCTCACCTCACAGCCCAATGAGATCTAAGACCTCTGGTCGACTCCATGCTGGAGCACGTTTGGGCTTTGCAGTAGCCAGGCGGAGAACAGTGACAAAGCTCTCTCCACACTGGCAGCACAGGAAATGACCACAGAGCAGCACAGTGTGACTGTCCAGAGTGGTCAAAACGGGGCATTGTGGGATACCTCCCGGAGGCCAATAAATTCGATTTAAGTGAAGTTGTGTCTACACTGATACTAAATCGAATTAACAAATTCAATTTAGGCACTACGCCACTTGCAGAGGTGGTCTTATTAAGTCAATTTTCAAGGCACATTAATTTGAATTAACAGTGGTGCTAATGTAGACTCTGGTGTACGTAGGTCAACATAAGTGACTTTACATCGACCTACGTCACCAGTGTAGACTAGGCCTCTGTGTAAAGCAGGTGTGAATGGCAGCATTCTGCCCTGAGAGAATTGAAAGCACAAGCCTCTCTTGGAAGGGTGCCCACAGAGATTGAGTGAGGGGTCAAAGGGACAGGTAACCTTGAATTATAACAATTATCTTAATGAAATATGTAAATAACAGAAATAATATGAATGAGCATACTATTCACTGCATCTCAAGCTGTGACACAGTCCTTCTCCATTTATACATCAATAGCTCCTTGTAATACACACAAAATGTATAGAAGAAAGAATGTAGTTCCTTAGAGAATAATAATAATGCAGAAGGATGAGATGTGTCTGTATGTAGTTACAGGTTAATTGATCATAAAGGGCCTGATCCAATCTCATTTAAGACAGAAGAAGCCTTTCCATTTACTTTTATGAAGCTATCACACCAATAGTGAACCTAGGCAGCTATAGCAATACTGAACTAATGCACCAATTTCACATGGCTTATAGTAAACACAGCCCAAATGTTTTCTCACAGTTAGGACCTGGTCCATTTTTAAACAGAAAAATGCACCTTAAATCTCATTCTTGAGTAAAAGCCTGTTCACTAAACGAAAGTGAAAATATTTTTTCATGTTTTGGTCTATGCATGGAATTGACGTACTTGCATGACCTTCTTAATCTAAGAAACAGTATGTAGGTTGGAAGTAAAACCCATACATGATTCGTGAATAAACATCTCAAAAATCTGAGTGTGCTCATATCATTTGAGTATTTCAAGTATTTGTACAGTATATATTTTTAAAATATACTAAATCCTATTTAATCTATAATAAACTTCAGTAAAGAAATATGAATATACCTATAATAAAACACCGTTATGTAGCATTTCAGCTATGTATTCATCTTGCTTATACACTCACACTACTATTTAATATTTGTGTTGGGGTAGCATCTACAAGTCCAAGACATGTGCTAGTCATTTTACAAACACATAATAAAAAGATGGCCCCTGTCCCAATGATCTTACAATCTACTGATCAGACTGAAGCTTTTCAATAAACAAGCTGGGAAATTAAGAAAGAGATGGGAGGATGGGTCCATTTGGAACTTCAGGGGTGTTATCAGAGAAGGTTGAATATGAAAAATGGAAGTTTGTAAGAGCAACGGAGGCCTATGAGAAAATAATTCCAATGTGTTAGAAATGGGGATTGCCAAGGGGAGGCCAGCATGATTGAAAAGACAACAAATCACAAACCTGATTTGAAGGAAGGCATTAAAGAGGAAGTGGAAATAGGAAGCAATAAAATGGGGGGTTTTTAAGACAGCAAACACGTAGAAAGAGAAGAGGAAGAGAAAAACTAAAATGTAACTCTTTAAGCTAAAGACAGAAAAGGTAATGAGTTTTATAAATGTGCTAAAAGAAAAGCTAGACCTGAAACAGTATGACAGCTAAATTAGGAGTGAGATTACATAGTAGTGGCTAAGATGGCTAAACTACTACTCACCCTCCATCAATGAGTGATAAAATGGAAAATGAGAAACAAGAAACCTGAATAGAATGGATGACTTGGGTGAATGCAAATAAATAAGCTCTAAAGTAAAGGTAAAAGAGAGCCTGAAAAATCCAGGGTCAATGGGGTCAGGATTTCACTCTAAATAATTAAATCAGCAGGAACACATGATGTGCATCCAAGGAATTCCACCCTAAAGGACTGAGTGGAGGTAATGTAAAAATTTCAGTAAACCATTTTGAAAATCCCTGCAGCCCAGCTGAGGTGTTAGCTAACTGCATAAAAACAAATGTATTATTAATCCATCAAAAGTGACAACCTGGAATTCCTGACCAGTTATTTTTGTTTCTCTGCCAAGTAAGTTATTAGAACTAGTGATAACAGAATCAGTTTTTAAGCAGCTGCAGGAGTGCAGCATCCTGAGAAACAATTAACAGAGATTCACAAAGGGTAGTTAAGAGAAGTGGAGCTAGCCAGCCACCCTACAGGCCCATGAGAGAGAGTTTGCAAGCCCCAGCCCCTTCCAAAAAGACATCTAAAGATAAGGAAGGAGATAGTCTTGGATATCTTCTGTGTGACAGAGGGACAGGGGAACCAGTAGAAGGCAAAACTGGCCTGTTCCACAAATAAAAGATTCTGTATTTTGTATAGGGTCCATTACAAGTTTGCTGGTAATCTGGAACCCAGGAACTAACTTCTGAGTCATGTGTTCTCAACCTTGGGGGTCATGATTGCCCTCCCTTTCTTTATGGCCATATCAGGACAGAGGTCTGGAAACTCTTTTCTTTTTGTAACATGAGGCCACAGTATGGAAAAGTTTGAAAGCAACAGGTCTAGGTATTTTAGAGGGTGTATAAATCATTGAAAGGAGTGATTTGTGTACCATATTAATAGTAGTGCCTCTCCATATGACTTAGGTATGGCCATTTATGAATATTGGAATATAGTTTCAGCACCATGTTATAAAAAGGAGATTGCTAGAGAGAATCCAGGGCAGAGAAGATAAAAGGATTAGAAGGTATGACCCTTGTTGAGAGGTTAAAGGAAATGAATATGTACTACTTGGTGAAAAGTCAACAGAGAGGAGCTGTAACTCTGCAAATATTTGAGAAGCAAGATCAAGGGGATTAAGGGATTCCTCTTCCCTCCCTCCATGTTGAAAATTGCAAAACAACAAATAATGGCTTGAAAAAAGGGAAAATGTAGGTGAAACACTAAGTATATCTATCTTTTAAATTAAAAATTAACTGAATGTAGTGTCAGGAAAAGGTCCTAGACTGACAGCTGTGTGAAGAGAAATTCTCCATTTGCTTACTGAATAAGTACAGCAGTTCTGCACACTCACCGGCCATGCCTCCATTCTGACTGGATGGGTTGTCTTTCAAAATGATCAGGTAATTCAGTCTTAATGCAGATTGAATCCTTGGCACCTTTCTGAGTCCAAACAATTGCCAGCTATGATGGCAGGTTAGTGCTGGGGGCACATATCCATAAGTAGATGGAACCCACCATTTCATTCATATAAGCCACTGTAGAATCATAAGATGGTGGTAACTTTGTATCTGCTGATCTGGACTGGATTTCAGCCAGGATCCTAGAGACAAAATGCTCCATGTCCAATTGCCAACTCCTGGAACAATCTTCTCTTTAGAAATATTTTCTCAACTATGATGTCAATGAGGTAATGGAATGATCTGCCTAGGGAGGAAGTACCTATGCCAACTTGTCTCTATTTATAATGAACAGTCCCTATTCTTTAGCCAGATAGTTACTGTTTTTCCATTTCGTTTCTCCAAAAATTATCTCCTAGTCCAATGTATTTCAATAAAATTTAAAAGCTGTGGGGCCTATTTTTCCTTTCCCAAATGTCCCTGTTTATCGTGCCAAGAGGCACATTCAGTAGAGGAATGCAGAGAGTCTAGATACATTCTTGAAGGTCTAATGAAGAGGAAAATCCTGCTCCATGCAGAGGTTTGGACTAAGTGACCAGGAAGCCCTTTCAAGTATGTAGTCAAGTTCACTATTCTGTCACTCTTCACACTGTCCAGCCATCATCTAAGTCATGGGACATGTGCATGAGAGTGAGAAAGAAAAGGGTGCTCACTTCTCCCTCCTCAGACAAGAAATATCTGTCCTCACCTTCTCTGGCACCCCGTGGATTTGACTATGTTATTGGGAGGGGGTTGGTTCAATGACTTGTATTCTTAAGCCAGCAGAAATTCTAGTATTTTAAAATTTTTAAAAAATTTAAAATTATGAACAGAGACCTTCTAGGGTTTTGTGGGACCACACGGAGGGTCTGGACTGAAGATAAGGTGTCAGCATGTGACAGACCTGGTGAAAAAGAGCCCATGGTGTACACATGCATTCAACCAGCCTGCTATGAATTTCATTGGTTCAGATGTCCAGTTCCTCCCAGTTTACAGGGGTTAAAAATCCTGGGACAAAACACCTTTTTTAGTAGAACTAAGATGGCACCAGGACTGGCAGTGAAAATGGGGATGTCCCCTAGTTTCATAGACACATGGCAATTCTTCCTGCCCCATTGTTTCCAAAAGGGCTGCACGAGGCAAACTGAAGGAAGAATTTGGCCTGCAGACTCCTTATTACTGGTGAATATACAGAGGCAGCAGAAACCACTTTGACTCTTCTGTTCCAGGATGTGGTTTCAGAGCAGCAAAAAAAAAAAAAAATCAGCAGGGCAGGTCTTCAACAAGCTGGAGATTGGTCCTCTGCATTTGTACTCAAAAACTAGGCCCATTTGTTCTGCAAGAGACAATGAACATGGCCCCTCATCATGCCTCTTTTTACAGAGTCACTTCTGAGAGTAGAACCTCCCTTTACATACTTTGGTTGGTTTTGACAGTTTCCTAGTTGGTTAAAACAGAAGAAAACCAAACATTTTTAGATTTGTTGTAGTTTGTACCCTATGTATTTTATACTATGGGTGTTTTAAAACTATTTATTTTTTTAAAGTTTACACATAAGCAAAAGCTAATAGTTACATATTCAACCAAGAGAAAAGGTTAGGTAAAGAACTATGGAAAATATTGTTGAAAAGTGTTAGGCAATGTATAAATTCATTCTAAGGATCTATTTATTTAATGGGGTATCATAAATGTTAGCTGACTGAGCAAAGAAGTGCTACACTTAATGCAGTAGAATTTACCTATCTGTCTATAATGCAATAACATTTGAACACCACATATGATCAAGCCCAAAATATCAAAGAATGTTCCTGTCATCAATGAGCTTGTAGTTTTCCTTTTGATTTTGGTGAAAATTGGAAAACTGGAAAGGGGGAAATGGAGAGCAGAGGGAGCCCCTTGTATTTGGTTTCTGCACACTGACAGAAAAGAAATAAGAATTGTGGCGGGAGGGGCTCACACAGAGTCCCTGGCCTGGGGGGGAATGGGAGTGCCTGCAGAACCCTGGCAGGTAGGAGAATGGGCAACCCTGCTATGGGGGCCGGAGGGCATAGGAGGAATAGGGGAAATGGAGGTCACACAGGGCCCCTTCATGGGGGGAGAATGGTGGAAAATAGTTTGGAGAAAGGGGACAAGGAAACACAAAGTCCAGTCACGCGTACATTTAAAACAACCATATTTGGTTAAAAACACACATTTAGTTGTTCAGTTGGATGCTGTGTAGTGCTGTTAGATCAATCCTGTCATTTGTCCAATTAATTATTTTAGGAAGGGTTAGAAACTTCTACTTTTATGCAAATAGTCATTTGGTGACCAATGAGACTTTTACATGCCACTTTTCTGGAAACTACCGGGAATTTTTATTGGTGCCAGAATCCTGAAACTCTTGAAGTGAAATATGCAGTAGTGGTGTAATGTTTCTTTTGCCTAGTCAGCTACATATTTCAAGGGACTTCAATAGTGTTTCATTGTTGCAAAGGTCAAAGAGATAATGATTAAATCAAGGTAGGTTATTTTTATCACTTGAGTTTTTCTTGCTTTTTTTTTAAGGAAAAATTAAGTTTTTAAAAAAAAGGAAAAATGTCCATTTCATTTTTAGGTCATTTATATATTTTCAGTACTGTATTACTTCAGTACTATATTAATTCAGGTAAAGCTCACTCACTCTGGGGCAAAAAAGCGGAGTGGGCACTTCTAGAGCATACTGAGGACCTTGCAAGAGCAAAGTGCACCTGTTAAGCTCTCAAAACTAACATTCAGCACCGGAGGTTTCAGTCTAACTTGTTGCACACCCCAGGAAGGCTGGCAGCAAGCAATGCTTTGGCCATCTTCTGCCCCATGGCTTTTGGCTGTATTATTAATACTTTCCGGATTAAGCTGTGAATCTAAACATTATGAGAAAAAGAGGCAGAAAAGGAGCATTTATGATGAACAGTAAGTACCATCGTCAGTGTCACTTACAAATAGATCTGTTCACATGGTGGTGTTTTGAATAACTGAAATAGTAATTGATTGATTCAAATCAATTTATTTACAAAATTTTTGGCACGGATGTAGCTAAATGCCATCTTCTTTTCTTTAAAAAACAGGCCTCGCATGACCTCAGAGAGGGGGAATTTAGTGTTTCATACAGGCTCCACCAAAAATATTGAGTTTAGAACCGGATCACAGGGAAAAGTAAAAATTAATGAAGATGACCTCACAGAGCTTTTTAGTCAGGTGATATACTTACTTATTTTTATTAAATGTTCACCTTTTTGCTTGTACATTGATAGTTTAAATTTACATGCTTGCAAAATTTATCTCAGGTATGCTAATGGTTTTATTACTATTATGATTGCTGTCATTCTTATGAGATCATGAATTATTACAGACTCATAAAGAAATTATATAGCTATATAAAAATTAAGAGTCAGTTGTGTATATAATGTAACTGTTATCTCACTGAACTTTATAATACAAAAATTGTGAGGATCAAACGTTCTTCAGCAACAGAGAAGATAGTGATTGTTTCACATAGGCTTTTAATACACTAGAACTAATTTTTTTTTTTTTTTAAATTAAGATCAGGAAAAACAAAGATGAGATTCTAGAACTGAAAAGAAGCATTGGTGTACTTCAGAATATTTCAAACCAGATCACTCTGATTAATTCCAAGGTAAGTCTCACATCATGTCACTTTTTATTCCAGATTTTCAGTTCCTCATGTCAGCATGTTTGCCTGATTTCTTTGACTGTTTCCAGTTATAGGCCCCAGTCCTCCATTAAGAACTGCATGGGTTTAGGAAAAGAATCAGAATAAGTTGTACAGAACTGATTCAGTGTCCGGGAAGTCAAGGACTCTGTCTGATTTCATTGAGTTGTGGATAAAACCCTGACTCTATGGCTCTTTTTTTATCTTGTCAGAATCTATGTGAACCTAATCCTGAAGGTCTACTCAGGCAAAGTCCCCAGTGAATTCAAAGACTGTAGGAATATGCCCTATATATTAAATGCAAGTGCTGCACAGACAGTGTTCCGTCTCCATATATAGAATCATGTGACTAGTGAAACTAGAGATGGAAAAGGCCTCTTTGGTCATATTTTCCATCCCATACTAATGCTGAAGTTTTCCCAACAGTGTATTCTGGAAGCCTTTATTCAGTTCAGTTGTAAATCACTCTACTTTTGGAGTTTTCACAATTTTCCTTGGGAAACTATTCTTGGGAAAAATAACCACATTTTAGGGAAATTTTCTTGATATTTATTTATCTTTCATTTGACTGTGTTCAGTTTCAGTCCATTACTGCTAATCATATCCCCTTGGCTCACAGTCAACAATTCCTTTTCCTCCTTTGTGTTCACACCTTTCATATAATTGTAGACCATTGTATCCTCTCTGAGGCCCCTATTCTGCAAAGATTTATGAACTACAAAATCCTGTTGAGCTACTCACATGCTTAAACACACACATACATCTTTGCAGGACTGGGGCTTCAGTTTTTTAGTCACATTTATACATATTTAGGTTGTGATATACAAAAGAGTATAAGCGGTTTAGGTAATGAAACCCATTGAATGGGTGTTGGAAATCTTACGCCTTTCTGAAAATCTCCCCTTTCTGTTTTTCCTTATATGAAAATCCCTCCATGTTTCCTTAGTCTACCAGCGTGTACATGACTGAAAGGTGCATCCAGTCAGTCCAGGACACACACATATCAGTGCCACTCTAATCCCAAACACATTTATCTTTGTATATCTATTGCAGATTGTGAGTCTTGAGGGCAGACTTCAAAATGTACAGCAGGTGAGTAATTATGGAACAAATCTAGCAGATTTTTTTAAAAGCAGAAAATCAAGGATGTCTGCAAGAATAAAAATAACTAGATGGATTCTGTCCTCCCGTGCATCACTCAAGGCTGCTTTTCTCATTAACAGTAGACAGACATGAAGTCATGATTTATAGATGAGATGAAATGCCTTCTTTTAAAAATAAACTCTGCAAGAGTCCCCAATCTTTAACAAAAATATCTCTGTAGACTTAGAAAAATGGCAACTAGATACTAGAAAAAAAAATCATCTCCTCCTTTAATGATCTGCCAAGACTAACCCATGATTTGGGAACTCAGTCTGGGTTTGTTGTATTAAAAAAAGTCAATTTTAGTTATTGGTTTTGTATGTAGCAAAGCCATAGGCACAAGTAATGCAGTTGCCATATAAACCATACACATGACATCAGGAATGAAAGTGAGGCCTTCAGTTCTAGAAACATGGGTCTTCTACCAATAGAACTAATGAAGAATCTCTATTAACTGTCACTTGTTGTCAAGCTGTTACAGTGTCAGTGGGCGGCAACACAATCCCAGACATATGATTACATTTTTAGTTGTTACATTTATGTAGTCCCAAGGGTGTTCTAAGCCTTTTGCAGATAAGTATTGAAAAAAAAAATGACGGTTTTTAAACTGATTTCTCATTCATTGTTTCAGACTGTCCTGAGGAAAGCTTGTAGCAGCAACCCCTGTCAGAATTCTGGAACCTGCATAAACCTGCTGGATTCCTTCTTTTGTCTCTGCCCCAGTAACTGGCAGGTGAATCTTTCAGGCTATTTGAACATATCCAGTACATATGATTATCATTATTGTCATTATATGTGAGGGTCCAATTCTGCCTCCTTTGCTCTCACTGAGTAGCACCCATGAAATTTATCTGACTATTCATGGAGTAAGGTGTAGCACTCAATATGCAGGATGGTGGGAATTCAGGAATCTGGATCTTAAGTAATTCTGCTGTAATGCCACAGAAACTCTAAGGTCCCTCTATCCCCTGTCAACTTGGCTGCTATACATTCCTGCGTCATTGTTAGTCTGTAATAGAGCACATCATTTTAAGATAGAGGGTGATACATCAGTCACCTAAAACAATGCAGCTCCTTTAATATCAGACTCATCATTTGGTATGTTTATATAAGTCTTTAACACATTTGCCTCTCACACAACAGTGCTAATATAAAAATCATGGGACAAATTATTTGCTAGTATAAACTGGTGCATCTCTATTGAAGTAAATGGAGCTGTGGAAATTTACACTCGAGAAACTCAGAGTCCATCTTGGATCTGAGAAACAGTCCCATCAATATTTTTTGTCAAAAGTGATACTTTTTCACAAGACATTTCAGTTTCAGAAAGCCGCATTTTTCAATGAAAAAATATTTTGTTGAAAAGTTTTCAACCTATTACTCTATTAGTAACCTAAAGGATGGTGATGAACTCCAGTTTATGTTAGAAATTTATAGAAAGCATATGGATAAAAGGTTTTATCCCCTTGTGTGGCTGATACGTAGGGTAATGGAAACAAAACAGAACAATAGCATTTTGTTATAGTGTTTTATAAGGGAAATCATAGTGATAGCAGCCTATGATTTGTATATCTTCTGAAACACTTCTATTAAACATTGGCTCCATGAACCACTTTGTTTCTCTGTTAGTTGGAAAATAACATGAATTCTATTTCATCTCAGGGCCCGTTCTGTTCAGTTGATGTTAATGAATGCCAGATTTATGCCGGAACAGCACTAGGCTGTCAGAATGGAGCTACTTGTATGAACACACCAGGCAGTTACAGGTAATTTTTCATGCCATTACATAGAAGTTCACTATTAGGATCCTCTAACATTTTTGTGTCACTTATTGCCACTACAGTACCATTCCTGGAAATAACAATCTTATTTTTAGGTACTGCAGCACCTTTCACTCAGACCATAAAACACTTTATAAATTATGTATCCAGTCCTGATGCAAGCAAAACTCACTGAAGCCACTGGGAGCTTTGCCTGTTTTGAGGCAAGAAGATCATGCCTATTATAAAGATTGTGTAAGACTTTCTTTCATGCTGGTCCAGGCTACCTGGTCCAGGTGAGGAGGCATAACTTGGTGCTGCCTGCTGCAATAATGGGTGGAGCCCAGCCTTCCCTGTCCTAGTATGCCAGCTGAACCAGCACAGGTACACTAGATAGAAAACAAGCAGCGAACAGACTACCCACGCCAAATTCAATTGTTTGGAAGCTTCTAAATTATTAAATAACATTTCCCCATTCTCCAGTTTTATCCTTCTCATTAGGGCCATGTCACAGACTGAAGCAAATTTATCAATAAACTAAGTGGGAGAAAATTCAATGACACCTTCCCTGTCGTTACATACACTGAACTATCTTTGCGCTAAAATGAAAATTAAACACTTATCCCAAAGCTTATAAAGTCTTAGAACTTCACAGATATTTTAGATATCCATTTAAAATAAGGTACTAATATTCTGCTTGTTCAGTTGCAATCATTGTTACGTAGATTTATGAAAAATACTATGGAAAATGTGGGGAAATTTTTTTGCTTTACACTGTTGTTAGAATTACATAGTTGCAGAATCTTAGCAGGAACGGCTGGGGTGCATTTGATTTGGATCTATAGTGCTTGTTGATGAAATATTAACAGCCCTGGATAAATGTCACATGTACAATTGGCAAGTTTGCTTGAAAAGGTCATTGCAGGTTTACTGAACACTGTCTATAGTGAACTGACACTGATTAACTTAGGTTTTACAAGGTGGAATAATTTAATGCTTAATTCCCACCTGAGGTAATGAAAGACTATGTTTCATCACTTAAGGATCTTCAGGTATATAACCAACACGTCCCATCTTCCCACTCATCCTCAACTAAATACAGGGCAAATCAAATGAGAGAGGAAAAAAAGATTCACAAGACTCTAAAGAAACTAATGAGGTGCATTTCCAGAACTTCCAGTTCTGCCCCAAAGGACTGATCAAAATCAAGGCAATCAAAAATGGACAGGACACTTCAAAGAGGAAGAGATCACCACTCCTTTTCTAGTAAGAGATTAATTTGTTACCCGTTTGAAGCTGCTCAGAGCAGAACTTCATAAAGCCGGCTGTCATGCTCTGAGCAGCTTCAGTTGAGTAATAAAGCATTGTCCTGTTTTGCTGCCTTTAAATACTGTGCTGATTTTTTTCCTTCTTTGAAGTTACTTCTTACTGAATTCCTGCTTGTTTTGAATATGAAAATGATACTCCGATAGGCATCAGGAGTCCTTCACTATTTCATCAAAATCATCAGTAGGCACATTCTAGCATTAAGGCTCCGATTCTGGAAAGCATTTCTGTTATCTTTAAGCTCATGCTTTCCTGAATCAGAGCCTAAAAAAGGACAGGTAAGTAAGACTTTGATAGCAAAAGTACTGTATAAACTTCCATTGCAGTAAGCTCTTTAGGGGAGGGACTGTGCACCTGATTCACTGTTTCCCTACGCCTTGTGTAGTCAGTGACCTCTGCAAAACACCATCTTTCTGGTTCACAGACATGCTTCACTGGGCTATATAATTACATGAGTTGCAGAGATATGGGGTAGTGGACCCTGGGGGTGAAAGCCTGGCCTCATTGAAGACAATGACATGTTTCTGTGCACTCAGAAATGAATAAATGAATTTTAAAAATGATTTTACTGAGAGTAGGGGAGAGGACTGGGGACTTTGGGGAAGGGAGCGTGAATGGACAGAGAGCCTCAAGGAGTGGAGCAGAAGAGCTTTGTTTGACAAGAACAGTGAGATACAGGCCTTCTTCTGAGGGGGTAAACAAGCGTATTTCATTATGTCCAGTATCGGCTTAACACCTATAAGGGGAGGGTGAGGCAATGAGGTGCTCTCCTGCAAGCTGACGGCCAGGAAATACCTACTTTAAAACAGTGACTATAAGTAGAGATGGGAAGCAGAGTTCTCTCTTTCAGACGGATAGTGGTGGGCATCTTAATCTTGTAGCTCATCAACATGCTGTGCTGCTGTGTGCACAGTAGGAAGGTAGCAAGTATAAGCCACTTCGTGCATAGCTTGTTTTACAGACTGCCTGACGTGGCAGAGACAGCTGCAAGAATGCTGGAAACGTGTCTATGAAAATCAAATTATGCTGTTAGGGAATAGCACACCTTGAAAAAAGTACCATCAGGCCACATTATAACCAGGGCTGGATACAAAGATCACTGCACACGGATATTCCTTCTAAAAGCTTCTTGCAAGCAATGGCAAAGTATTATAAAGCTAGTGGCATGCCAAGTAAATATTTGTGGGGGCTAAGATTTTTATGTTGAAGCTGAGAACAAACTGCTTTGCAGGGAGCTCTGGCATGCCATCCAGTCTGCTTGTTCCCTTCTGACAGGGAGAGCTTTGTATAGTCTCTGAAAGTCATGTATTTACCATTATAGACAATAAAAAGCAGAACTTTCAGACAAGTATCCCCCTGTAAACATGGTGTTCTTGAATGAACTAAACATGTGCTGTCATTAGAACGGGGCTGAATGGCACTGACATGCCAATTAAAGAAGAAGGTAGGTGACATGGACTCAAGTGTGGGAGAGTCACTGAACTATAGTGCCCAGACATTGGATTCACAGGCACCCCCTCCCCCATATGCTGTCATTTCCAGACAATATTTCTCTTTACTTCCTGTCTTTTATTGTTTGTTTTGTCATGTTCCACCTCAGCAGGAGCTGCATTTCAGTGGCCAAGATTGTGCCTTTAGACCTAGTCCTGAGCAAGGGGTAGTGCATAAATTACACCACCTCCAGAGTACCCTGAGGCTCACTGTGACTCAGATGCACTCCTCTGGGGCAAATTCCTTCTACCCCACTGCTTCAAGAAGTAATAGCTTGCTGCAATGGATATAATACACATTCATTTCATCATTCCAGCTTGAGAGGGCTGGAAGTCAGGATTCCTGGGTTCTCTTACCACCTCTTCCACTAAACTTGCTGTTTGAACATACATAAACCACCTAATTCATCCACGCCTCAGTTTCCTCATCTCCAAAGTGAGTGCAAGCTGAAATGAGTCAGGGTCCAGCAACAACAAAAGAGTCAGCCAGCCAGCATTATTATTCCTCTTCAAGGCTTTATTCCTGCCAACTAAGAAATGCCCTTCATACCAAACTAAACAAACTGGCGTTTACATAACTGGGAAAGCAAATAGACAGGCTACAACCTAAGCTTCTGCCTCTCCTGTGACTATCCAGAAGCTTCCATAACACATCCTTCTTTTCAGCAAAGCACTGGAGCATGTGTTTGAAGTTAAGGACGCACTGAAGTCCATGCCTAGTCAGCAATGCGGTAAAGAAAAGTGTTTTCCTGAAAGACTGGGCCCTCAGGACCAGATTTTTAAAAATAGTTAGGTGTCTAAATACGGAGCTAGGTATCTAGTGAGATTTTCAGATGCGCTCAAAAGGTTAGATGCCTAAATCTCATTGAAAGCAGTGGGAGTTAGGCACCTAGGTATTTCTGAAAACTCACACCATCTGTCTAAATACTTTTAAAAATCTGGCCCTCAGTCCCCAGTCTAACTTTATTATCTATCCAGTACACCTGTGGGGCTCTATGCTAGGTGTTAATGCCCTACCACCTGTTACAGTATAATTATTACCTGTCTCACAGGAGTGTTTTGAAGGCTTAAGTTTAATGTATGTTTGTAAAGGCCTGGGAGAGCCTTGGCTCAAGGGCACCATTTAATTGCAAACTAATGTTACTGTAATATTATTTACATATGATTTTTCGTTGAAAAACAGAATAAGGCCATTGGCATTTCATCTTCTAACACCATCATGTTTGTTGAAAGCTGTATATGTCTGGGCAGAGAGAGTTTTCACCTATTGAAAAGTAAATCCTTTGTGAAATGGGGGTTCTTGGGCCAGAAAACTGCTAGATTAATAGTTAGTTGCAACCTTCACAGTGTGGTAAAGAGCAGCACTGAAGGGAGAGTCACATCTACCATAGGAGGCAGGATTTTCCCGTGGTTAGGTCACTATCCTAGGTGTTGGGAGATCTGGGTTCAAGCCCTGCTGTGCCCCAGACTTCCTGTGTGACTGTGGGCAGTATGTCCATCTGTAAAATGGGGGTATCCTTCTCTATCTCACAGGGGGTTTGTAAAGCTAAATACATTAAAGATTGTGAGGTGTTCAGATACTGTGATAATAAGTACCTAAGACTGGCATTTCTCGGTGCTTTCATCATTAGCTGTACCTGTACTCCAGAAACCTATGGGTCCCATTGTACCTCAACATTTGATGATTGCCAAGGAGGATCTCAGGCCCTCTGTGAGCATGGTATCTGCATAGACTCAGGCAGGGAGCAGCCCAATGAGGTAAGAAATTAAATATGAGCCTCTTTATGTAACACCATTTCAGCCAGTGTTTAAAAACTATGCAGTACCACTAAACAGTGTACCAACAAGTACTAACAGACTGTGCTCTAGAAGTGAGATGGGGCACTGGGCAACTAATACTGCCTACAGTAACCAAACATTGGTTGGTGCATAGTGCTGAGCATCCCAGTGACTGCAGAGGGAGGTGAAGCAACTCGCAAAAGACACCTGTATCGGGTCTATTGTTATCCTCCTTTAAGCAGCTGGGGAAGAAGAAATATTTTTTTAATATTTAAAAACATTACCTGAATCTCCCTGTTCTCCAGTTCTAGTATTGGGTATTATTTCAATCCTAACATTATTTGACATACCTATTTTCCCCAATAGTTAAGAATAACAAACATTGTTGTCACTGCAAGACCCCCATGGAAGGGAAAGCAAAGTTTTGGCGTGACTATCCCTAGGGGTGTCTGAGGCTGGCAATGTAATATGCTCGGTTTACCTACTATCTGCTTATTGTTTTGTCTTTCATGACAACGATCTGCTTTTGTAACTGCAGGTCTGTATTAAAGATTTTGTTACGGTTTGCCATGTAAGATTTGCTAAGGTTTGCTTGCTTCTAGGCTATTTTCTCTTTATTTCGTAGATTATTGGTGAGATTCTCAAAAGCGTTCAGGGTTGGCTCGACTCTGCTCCCATTAAAGTCAATGATAAAACTCCCCATGACTTCAGCAAGAGCACAATTAAGCCGATGCTGAGGGCTTTTGAAAATACCACCGTAATGTTAGTTAATGTTAGCTTCAGATACTTCAGATTCCAATTCTGGGACCAGAACAAGGATGGGTGGGCTGGGACCAAATAAGGATGGTTCTTAGAAGTAAATAAATAAAAATCACACTTTAAAAAGAGGCTCTGGAACATCATTTCTATCTAGTAAGTCATGCTGATTCCATTGAATGCTGCACTTCATTACAGATGTTAAGATCTGAGTGTTTGTAAAGTTTACAGTAAATATAATCATTGCCCTTAAAGGAAATATGGTTTTGCAAATTACTTAGTTATTTACACTATGCACATCACACAGATTACTGCATATTTTGCCAAGTTGATTTCAGGTTGTTATATTTGTATTGGTCTCTTTACCCTAAATGCAAAGCAAGTTGAGTTGATTGCTTTTAATTATGTTTAGGTACAGTTCATGATTGCTGTTCATTCTCTATGTCGTAGTGTCAGTAAATTATGAGTTTCTTTTACTTAGTGAAATAATGATACAGTCTGTTATTAGCATGTGCTAAATGTTCAATCTCAGAGGAAGATAGATTGAGAAATCTACCCAAGATCACGCAAAGGCCAATCATGTGATGATTTGAAACCTCTCTTGTAATTAGCTATAGTTTAAAAGATTTTCTTAAATTGTTCCTCGTGTCTGCTTCTCAGTAGTTTTCACAATTGCCCTAATTCATAACACGATGTTTAATGTGGCAGCCAAAGTACAGCTGTATCTGCGATGCTGGTTGGATGTCCCCGCCTGGTAGCCCTGCCTGCAGTGCTGATATAGATGAGTGCAGCCTCCCTAGTCAGCCGTGTTCTCAGATCCCTCCCGTACGGTGCTTCAACACTCCAGGCTCGTACTACTGCGGGCCCTGTCCCACAGGTACTGTATACCGATGTATACTCAGTCGGCAAGAAGAGGCAGGGCTGTGAGCTGATGGCCAGCCTTTCACAAGCACAGAATTGGGGTCAATACAGGAGTAACTGGATGAAATTCTTTGGACTGCCTTATACAAGAGATCCGATTAGCTTATATAATGGTCCCTTCTGGCCTAAAAAATCTATGAATTCTTTTTTTAGGCTACACTTACTTGAGTTATTTAAGCATTTTGTTGAGAACATGGTTACAGGGACTCTAAATAATCAATATCAGGATTGGAACAAGTCTTTGTAGTAAAAATTTTTATGGTAAGGTCTGAATGGCCTAATCCTTATATTTAAGTGTGACTCGTTACTGAACATGCACAGAACGTATTCAGATTAAAGGTCCTCCCTCACATTTCTCACACTAAATTATTTAAAATTCTACAGCACATTTCAGTTTTTAGTTCTAATATGTCAAAGGAGGAAGATTTCCCATTCAACGGCCTTTCCTAAATGGCATGCAAAAGTAATATTTTGCTGTGCTTGGGAAAAGCAAAAAAGTTCTGGTAAAAGACAGAAAGAAAAGCAAACATTATAAGGGTTTGCCAGTTTTTGCCTTTCTGCTGTGTCTCTTCATAGGCTGGCAAGGAAACGGCTACAGTTGCCAAGATATTAATGAATGTGAGAGAGACAATGGAGGCTGTTCAATAGCACCAGTGGTTCAATGTATCAACACTATGGGATCCTTCTCCTGTGGTCTTTGTCCACCAGGTAAAACAACGAATTGACCTTGTTGATATAATCCCAAGCAGGATATGCTTTCTTAGAACACGAAAATACTACACATTCTAACACAGTTAGTTTGATTTAAATAAACAGATGTTATACTAACCAACGTGATTTTAACATTGTTTAATATAGTGTCTGGAGCCAAAGCACGTTCATAGTGCCTTAGGAAGACTTAGTGATGAATGTTTTATAGCATACATATTTAATTACGTCTCCTCTAAATTGATTCCTGTTACTAGCAAGAGATTTTGAATGTTAGTCCCCTGACTTATTAGTGTACTTACTTTGGCAGACAGTATTTGTATAACTAAAGAAGTAATTATATTGTCCACATTAATTAAAAATATATGCTATATGTCAGAAACCAGCTGGATTGTCCTTCTTAAAAGACTTTCTAATTAGTCATTACTCTAAAAGTGCTTCCTAAATCTATACAATGTTTCCAGCCACAAAATAAACAGAGTAGTAAGAATGGTGATAAATCAATATTTGGTGTCTTACTATTTTTAAAGTCCTTTATGAGAAGTACATAGTTATTATCTCTGTCAATAATAAACAGAAAATATGTTTTAAACTGCATGGAACAAATTTAATGGAAGCAAATGCCAGTTAGGGACTGTTCACCAATACCGATGGTCACACATCTGTTATTATACTGGGAAGGCATATTTAGTACATTTTTGATCTAATGCACTGGGTCATAAGTAATTCATTGGATTTGATGAATAATACTCTATGCAGCTTTTTCTTCTTATCGTAATTAGCCTCATAGCAGCAACAGAGAGGTGCAATTTCTCATTCCCCAGTCAGTTGTTTGTGTTCTAAACCTCAGTGCATCAGGGGCTTCTTCCAAGTTTCAGTCTCGCAATTATGAGACCTAAGTTATAGAAACTCATCCGCCATTGTGGTTTATTGTGTGCAAAAATGAATGGAAGGCCGCATACAATGACTGCTATAGACAAGATCTTAAGGTTCTGATCACACACATTCTTGGTTTAAGTGGATGTAACACTTTTTTCTCCATTGGATTTACTAATGCTTAACAACAGAATCAATAGGATCAGAATCAGGCCTTTGAAGTGTGGCAACCTGATAAAATAGTCAACTAAGTTTGCAAACCTCCGGTCCAAAGACAACTTCAGTTTTCTCTGTTAGAGGGCTGGTTCACACTTACCGCATGATTCAGCGGCAGTCGACTGCTCTGCTTCCCTTCTGCGCGTCGGCTCAGTGCTACGCTACTTGAGGAGTCGACTCAGTCTCACTGACCGCTCAATCGATCAAGAAAGATCGATCTGGCAGCGGCGATTTTGCCGCCGTCAGTCTGAACATAGCCTAATTGTTGGAAAAGCATCTTACTTTGGTTCCCATTCAAGTCTTTCCACTGGGTGGGAGTCTGAGCGGGTACACTTTCCATTTGATTCTCACAGATTTTCACCTGACCCAGTTTGTTTGTATAATAACATTGATCTTATTCTGACCAGGTTATGAGGGGGATGGAAGAGTATGCACCCAGGTTGATATCTGCTCAGTGAATAATGGAGGTTGCCATCCTTTGGCCTCATGTGTCCCCACTCCAGGTAATGTGCTGTTTTAGGTACTGTCAGACATTTCAACCTCAGTCTTCAAGAAATGTTAAATTAGAGTGGACACTTTTGTGACACCACATTTAAAATGAAGTCTTCTGACCTTAGAACTTTCACTTTAACCTTCAGGCCACAAGCTAGCAGATATGTATGCCTTAGCAAACTGGCACTGTCTCTAGCATTGTGAGACCTATGATGCACAATGGTGCAAAAAGCAGCGATCTGGAATTTGTAGAGAATGTAGGTAAAGCCTGCTGTCAGGGACACAGTATTGACAGAATGGATCCAGATTCTGCCCCCAGACAATTGCAGGTTTCATTGTGTGGATGTGTCCAGCCCTCATAATTGGAACCACTCTGCCCATTCCAGCTACAAATCCCATTCTGCACCTCTCTGCAAAGACTCTTGTGCCTCCACAGCTCTCTTTGGATTTACCAGTAACCAGTAGTCTTTTAATGACCACAGTAGACACAGAGCAGGGAAGAAGGCTCCAAAAGGTATCTGTTAATAGACTAAAGCATTTTACAAAGCCCTGTTTCAAACTGAGTCTGACTCAGGCACTGTTAATGACCAGGCTGGTCTTGTTGTATTCCGGACCAGTCGAGTTACTATGTATGTTTTGTCTCATCTTCCACAGGTCCTATACCTACCTGTGTCTGCCCAGCTGAGTACACAGGAAATGGTTATGGGCTAAATGGGTGTGCCCCAGTCAGTGATACCTGTCAGCATCAAAACCCTTGTGTAAATGGACAGTGCTTGGTAAGTGCTTGATTCCTCATAGTTAAAGAGAAGATTTTTGTTTAGACATAACCATTAAGTCATACTGTACCAGTGAGGATAACATCTGCATAGGTTTACATCCTATGCAATCCCACTGGTGGTGATTTTTACATGTTTTTCTGAAGTGTCCTTCTGCATATTTTGCCTACTCTCCTTGAGTACATTAGGTTTGCACAGGGGCGGTGTAAGTCATTGCAGAATTTGACCTAATTTGTTATACCCAAACATGACAATAATGATAAAATGTCAGCACAGTGTTTACTTTTGCATGGTATTTTTTGTTAAATGTACCACACCACCATGGTTGTGGTGATATGAATCCTATATCAGTTCTTGCTGCTTGTGAATAGATTCCAAGGCCAGTAGGGCCCCTTGTGATTAGTTGTCTGACCCCTGTATAACACAGGCCATAGAACTCCACCAAAATAATTCCTAGAGCAGATCTTTTAGGAAAATCATCCAATCTTTATTTAAAAATTGTCAGTGATGGAAAATCCACCACAACTCTTGGCAAATTATTCCCATGGTTAATTACTTTCCCGTTCAAATTTTATGCTTTATTTCCAGTCTGAATTTGTCTAGCTTCCGTTTCCAACCAGTGGATTGTATTATACCTTTCTTTGCTAGACTGAAAAGCCCATTATGAAATATTTGTTCTCCTTGTAGATACTTAAAGACTGTAATCACTCCTTAATCTTCTATTTGTTAGGATAAAAAGCTGAGAATAAGAGATAGTAGGACTATTAAAAATAGTTGAGTAGAGAATAAAACATAGTACACAACAGATCCAATCAATAGAAAACATCTGGGGGGTGTTGCCCTGAAGGCAACACCCAGAATTCACTGATGGATCAGCAACTGGCTAACAGACAGAAAACAAAGACTAAGAATAGATGGTCAGTTTTCAACATGGCAATAGTTAACTGGGGAATTTCCCCACGAATTTGTATTAAGACCCTTGTTTAATATATATATTAATGTTCTAGTAAGGAGTAGGTGGAAATGTTTGCAGCTAACAAAGTTTTTTAGGTAAGTCAAGACTATAGAAGGTCCTGGTTCAGGGCACTAGGCTTGGAGATCCACGTTCAATCCCCAGCTCTCTTACAATCTTCCTGTGGACAATTTGCTTAGTCTCTCTGTGCCCCAGTTCCCCATCTGTAAAATGGTATGAGTGATTAGTTCCCTAGTTCCCATTGGTGTTGGGAGGATAAATATATGAAAGACTGAGAGGTGCTCAGATAACGTATTCATGGGGGACATGTAAATACCTAAGATTGAAGTTCATCTATCTATCAGAGGGACTTTACAGAGCTATAATTGAGCAGCAGAAAGGCAGATGAAATGTTGTTGTTAAGAAGTATGAGGTAATACATGCCAGAAGGAATAATTGCAACTACTAATGCATCTTACTGAGCCTTAAAATAAAAGTAAACACTCATAAAAAAAGACTTTAGCATCACTGTGATCATCAGTGAGCATTAGTGAAAGCCTCTGCTCAATGTGCATTGCTGGAACAAAAAAAAAGTTAGAAAGGGATAGAAAATAGTGAAAATATTATAGAGCCATTATGTAAATTGATGGTCAGATTGCCATACTGTGTTCACTCAAGAAAGTCATAACAGAAGCATGAGGGGCTCAGATGATGGGCAAAGGAAACAATGAGAGATATGGAAAGACTTTCATGTGAAGAAATAGAAAAGATTAGGACTGTTTAGAGAGGACATGAAAAGAAGGAGCAAGAGAGAGAAACACAAAATAATGAATGGTACAGAGAAAGTAAATCAGGTGGCTCCTATTACCCTTCTTCATAGTAAAAGAACAGGGGACGTTCCCTGAAACTGAAATCCAGCAAATTTAAAACTGATCAAATGAAATAGTTTCCTGCACAGTGCATCATTAATTTTCAGAACTCATTGCTGATAGCATTGAAGTAAAAGCGTAAAAGTTATCAAAAATATTGACATTTATAGAGGTAAAGGGTGAACCCCACAAAGGGGCTGAATAGGCACCCCACCAATGGGGGTGAATGCATAATGGTGCCTGTGCACACACTTAGTGCAGAAGATCACAATGCCACAATGGGAGCAGGCCAGAGTTGGGACTGCACATCTATGTTCATCCAGAACTACTGACCCCAGTACTCTATGTAACTGGTACAAAGTCTGTTTAACTGAATCTATGAAACTTTGTAGTTTCAAGAAGAATCTATGTAACTGGTGCAGTTATGCTAGTGAGACACCACAGCCCTCAGTTGGGAGATGAGTTTCCCCAGCACTCTGCACTCCACCCATATAGACCCCAAATTCTTGGGCTTTGTGTGTGAAGTGAATTTCAGCCTCTGAGAAAATGCATAGTCACTTGGGATAGGAGTAAGAGTTTGTAACTGTATATAGCCCCATGTTTCATGACATAAACCACTGACTGAGGGTAGGAAGAAATTTTCTGTATGGTCAGGTTATTCCATAATTTTCTGTTACAGGGTTCTTACCCCTTTCTCTGAAGCAGTAGATACTGTCTACTATCAGATTTAGTGCACTAACCTAGAGGTGTCAGGATGCTGACAAGGGCAGTCAGGACCAAGGGTCAGAGCAGGGTCAAACCTGAAACTGAAAGTAGCAGAGGAGTTCTAGTCAAGTTCTAGGCCGGGATCAATATCAAGAATCAAAGTCCAGGTTCAGGCAAGGTCCAAATCAAGCTTAGGTTGAAACCAGGAATTCAAGAACAGGGATCAGAATGGTCCTGGCAGCTAGAGGAGAGCTGCACTGTTGTCTGGACACTTCCTGGAACATCCCTTGAGTTTATATAGGGCAGGGAGCCAATCAGGAGTCATGAGGCTGCTGCCTGTCAGACCCCTTCAGGGTCTGACATTTCCTATGGTTTGTGTCCACAACAGGTTGTGAGTAACGTGCATGAGCTGGTTATAGATTCTGCCGGGTGGCAGCATGGAGATGTTTGCTACTTAGCAGATTTTCAGGCCTGTGTTTGAGACCCTTGGGCCTTACGTTACCTTTCCCAAGGAGTACCCTCCACTGGCCTGGGTTTGTCTGAATGGGCCTCATAGAAGGCTGCCATGAGGTCATGTGCATGGATTTGGGATTCTGGCTCCTAGGATCACCCTTCTGGGCCAGCTTCCCCAGAGGGAACCACATTTGATTTTTCAAGTCCAGTATCTCATGGACCTTGTACTTGTTGTGCCCCTGGATCTGCACCAGAGGGAGGTGGTGGTTGAGCCTTGCGAGTGAAGGGGTTGTTGACGTAGGGTTTTAACAAGGATACATGAAACACTGGGCCTGTTTTGAAGGATCTGGGTAACTAAAGCTGGGTCTCTGAGTTGATTACCTGGCTGATGGAATATGGCCCGAGGTGTTAGTAATCTAATTTACAACATAGCCAGTCAGAGTGGAGGTTTTGGGCTGAGATCCACACTTTTTCCTCCAAGTGAATTCCAGGCCTCCCCAACACTGGTGGTCAACATACTGCTTGTGATCATCCTTGGACTTTTCCAGATGTGCCTTGAGTTCCTCTTGGACCTCATGGATCTGGCATACCTATTTGGCAGCTGGGGATTGGTGGAGTTGCAGTGGAGGATTTGGGGTGTAAGGCAATTTGTATAGAATGGACTCTACCCAGTGGAGACAAAGCCAGTTTTATTGTAAGCAAACTCTGCTCAGGATAGGAGGCTCAACCAGTTGTCCTGGTGGAGTTTGTGAAGCAGTGCAAATATTGTTCTAACACTTGAGTTGCTCATTCAGACAGTTTGTAGGTGATAGGTGGTAGGGATGTAAAAATTCCTTTAATTAATAATCCATTTAAACATTCTAAAAATAGAACGTTTAAATGGTTAAATGCGTGGAGACGGGGAGCCGTGCTGGGTTCAGCTCCTCCCTGCCAAGCAAGAGCTGTCCAGGTGGGCAGCTCTCACTCAGCTCTCACCGGCACGCACTTACTGAGCCACAGCTGGGCAGTTCTCACTAAGGGGAGCTGCGTTGGGCTTGGCGCCTCCCAGTTCTTCCCTCCCCCAGGGCAACATTGAAACTAATTAGTAAACGGTAAGCCAGCTGCTTACCGTTTAAACATTTACCTACTTACATCCCTAATGGGAGGTGGATGTGTAAGCACAGAGCCCAGACAATCATAAAGTTTCATTCCAAAACCACAACATAAACTGCAGACCCCAATCAGTTGTGACTCGCTCTGGGAGTCCGTGGAGATGGGTGACATAAGCCATCAGGAGCTAGGCTATTTCTTCTGCAGATGGCAAATGTGCAATGGGGACAAAGTGAACCATTTTTGTCAGTCGGTTGACCATGGTGAGGACTGCAGGGTGCTTGTTAGACACAGGTAACTCTACTAGGAAGTCCAGGGTAATGGCTTCCCAAGATCTGGACTGAGTCTCGGAAGGCATCAGTGTGCTGAGGGGTTTCGAGTGCAGTGTCCAGGTGTGGGCACTTGAGTCACAGGAATCAACATACAAGTGGATTTTCGTGCACATTCAGGGCCATCAGAAGAAGCAGGTGGCCAAATGGAGGGTCTTGAGGCCTGCTTAATGGTGAGTGGTGACCGAGCCATAGTATCTCTAGCTGAAAGGGTCCTGGTGGAACATACAAGCAACCCTTGACCTGGACCTGGTTTTGATCCTGCCTTGCTGCCTCAGGTTCCTTGGGGCTCCTTCCCTGTAGCTGAGGTCTTGCGAAATTGCAGCATGCAGGAAGTTCTGGGGCTTAAGAATGAGTGGGGACTCAACATGGGGGGCTCTTGACTGGTGAGATATTCTCCTTTCAGAACAAGGCATCGACAATCTTGTTCTGGGCCTCAGGTGGTACATGAATGGTGAAATTGAAGTTTGTGAAGAACGGGGCCCAGTAAAGCTGCCTCTGTTTCAGTACTTTGGGTAGTCAGAGGTACTCAGTTTTTATGACCCGATTATACTTGTACTGAGTATTGAGTACCCTTCAGAGAGTGCTGCCACTCTTTGGAGGCTGCTTTGAGGTCTAGAAGCTCCTTATTTAGAATTTCATAATTCTGTTTGGCTGGAGTGAGCTTCTGTGAATAGTAGGAGCGATGGTGGAGGTGCTGTTGGGTACCATGTCTTTGAGAGAGTATGGCCCCAATTGCCACACTGGAGATGTTGGTCTCAATGACAAAAGGTCATGCCAGGTCAGGATGGACTAGAATTGGGACAGTGGTAAAGATCGAACACTTGTCGGGCCTCTGGAGACCAGGTGAAAGTGGCATTTTTGTGGAGAAACCATGTCAGTGGGACAATATGGCCTGAAAACCTGGAGAGGAGATGCCTATAAAAGTTAGTGAACCACAGGGAGGGTTGTAGCTCCTGGATATTTTGGGGGGCATCCAGGTCCATACTTCTGCCACCTTCTTGGGGTCCATTTGCAGGCCTTCAGGAGATGGAATGTAGTCCAGGAGCTCCATGGAGTGTAAGACATAGCTGCACTTTTCCAGCTTCACATACAGGCCACATTAGCATAGCCTATTCCAGGACCAGCTGCACATTCTGGGTGTTTTTCTTGGGATCCTCTGAAAAAATGAAGATATCATCTTGCTAGACTATGATGAACTGGTCTAGGATGTCATGGAAGACTCCACTCATGAAGTGCTGGAATGTTGCAGGGTCTTTTTAGAGGCTAAACAGGATTATTAGGTATTTGTAGTGGCCATACTGGATATGAAAAGTTGTCTTCCACCCATCCCCAGTTCAGATCTGAAACAAGCTGTAGGCCCCCGGTGGTCAAGTTTTGTGAATACCTAGGCCAATCGTACATGGTCCAGTAGTTCCGGGACAAGTAGAAGCGGGTATTGATTCTGATGGTAACCTGATTGGGGATCTGGTAATCCACACATATGCTCAGTGTTCCATCTTTCTTTTTAATTAAAAGAATGGGGGCCTCAGTGGGAGAGGTAGGTGGCCATATGAAACAGTAGGCCAGAGTCTCCTGGAAATAAGAATGCAGGGCATACAGCTCAAGTTTTGGCGTTGTATAGATTTGGCCAAACAGAACCTTGGCCCCTTGTTGCAAGTCAGTCAGGCATCCATAGTCCTGATGTGGTGGTAGAGTGTCAGCATTTTTCTCAAAGATGTCACCGTAATTGCTATACTGATGTGGACATCATAAGCTGGGAGGAGCAAGCCACCAACCAACCTCAGTGGTGCCATATTCTCCATCAGGCAGTGGTCTGCTTCGAGGAGAAGTGTCTTGCCCTTGAAGCTGAAGAGAGACATATAAGGAAAAAGAAAGAACTTCTACCAACAGGCATCTGACCTGCTAAGAAATGTCTGTACCTATTGTGGGTGAATCTGTGGTTCCAGGATTGGACTCCTTAGTTATCCCAGGGCTCATATATAAATCCGTGGTAGAGATCATCCTCGAATCAAGGAATTGCTGTCAAATATTTGAGGTGCAATTCCTAAATCAACTATCATGGTGATCCCACCTACCCATGGCCAGGACCCATTGGGAGACACCTCGTTTCTGGGGTCCATCAGGTCGTGTGCATAGGCAGACTTGCTGGCAGAACTTGGAGCAGAAGCTAACCTTGAGCTCATGTCAAAGCACGTGGAGATCATGAGCCACCAGCCATGAAATGCAGAGGAATATGGGAAATGTGGTGAGCAGATTGTTCCAAACTGAAGAATTTCTGATAGTACCAAATGGCAACTCCCAGAGGCACCATCTCCTATGCCACTGGTCCTAACAACAGGAGTGAGCCACCTATAGTTTCTGCTAGATAGAGGACAGTCTTTGGTTGTGCCTGCATACCCAGGGCTTGGGCAATATTGGCATCTATGAAGTTGTCTGCTGCCCCAGAATCTACCAATATCTACTGTGGAGGAATTTGGTAAGACCCAGATTTTAAGGTGCAGGGAGTGCTCACTGAGTCTGGAGCATGCCTCGGTGAGGAGTAGGGGGGCAATTATCCTGAGGCTTGCCCATGCCAACCCATTGTACCCCTTGTGGTCGTTTCCCAAAATGGGCCATGCTGGAGCTTGGGATGGGAAGTTGGTGAGAGTGTGACTGGATCCTCCACAGTAGAAACACAGCCTGTTGCAGCAACAGTGCTCTTTTTCCTCAGTGGTCACATGGCAGCTGATGTTATCTAGCTGCATGGGTTTGGAGTCTGGGTTGGAGACAGCTACCAGGGGGCACCTGTCAATGGTGACCTGGACCTCTTTCTTTTCTCAAATCGCTTGCGGAGCCTATTGTCGATGGGTATGATGAGGTCAACAAAGGCATCTAGGTTGGTTGGGACCTTCACACTAGCTAGCTCATCCTTCATCTTCTGGCAGAGTCCTCACCAGAACTGGTAGAACCAGGCCGCTTTGTTCCACTCAGTGTTGGAGACTAGTCACTGAAAGTGGGCAGCATATAAGGAGTCCGGTCCTGCCCCTGCTTAAGTTTGCGCAGGGGCCACTTCCACTGAGTGGGTATGATTGGGATCATCAAGTATAGTAGAAAACATCTGGAGGAAGGCATCCCAATCAGATAGCACTGGGCTCATTGTTCCTTGGGGGCATGGCCCTGTCCAATGCATCTCCCATCAGGAGGCTAATAATGAGTCCTACTTTTGCTAGGTTGGTGGGGTAGGACCAGGGGTGGAGCAGAAACAGCAGGAAACATTGGTTAATACCCCCCTGAATTTTTGGCAACCCCCATTCAAATATTCTGGGTGGGTCTTTGGGCCTGGGTATGCAGCTGCAGTGCATGCCTGACTGCAGCATTTTTGTCCTGCAGCCAGGCTGCCTGTTCTTGTAGCAGCTGGTTATCTGTGATGTTCTGGGCCAGTTGGGTATTCAGTGTCACATTTCATCATGGACCAGGCTGGATTGCCTTTGCAGAGTTTGGTTCTGTGTTGTGAGCAGTGATACCAGGGCTTGAAGCTTGGGGAGTTCCTCCTGGGAGCAGTCAAACCGTTCAAGCAGCTCCAGTAACCTCTGGAGTGTGCTGGGCAGGGAATGGCCCATTGCTTCCATGGTTCTCCAGGCTAGGCCTTCACCACGGAGTAGGGTGGTCCAGACAAACTGTCAGGATTCTGGACAGGGCAGATGAGACCAAAGGGTGGAGCAGGGTCAAACCTGAGACTAAGAGTAGTAGAGGAATTTGTAGTTAAGTTCCAGGCTGGGGATAGTACCAAGGATCAGAGTCCAAGTCAGGTTTCAGGGTCTGGATCAGGTGAGATCCAAATCAAGCCGATGTAAAAGTGAGGAATTCAAGAATAGGGATCAGGAGTGGTCATGGCCTCTACAGGAGATCCACACTGTTGCCTGGACACTTCCTGGAATGTCTCTTGGGTTTATATAGGGCAGGGAACCAATCGGGAGCCACGTGACTACTCTCTGTCAAACCCCTTAATGTGGGACTTCCTGTGAACTGTGTCCAGAGTAGGTCATGAATAGTGGAGTACGAACTGGTTATAGTTTCTGCTGGGTGGCAGCACATAGACTTGGATTTGAGACCTACAGGGTCTTATAAGATGGACCACTGGTCTGATCCTGTGGTCCTTTGATTTTGTTCCACTCTTCATTAATTCTATTGGGAGTAATTAAATCCCATTCATGGTCCCTCTAGATTATTCAGAATTCATAGACAAGGCTGAGACAAATGATTTTATAAATAGCTATTATCCTGGCTTGTATTTCAGAGCTGAGGTAACTTGATTTACTTGTTTCTAGGATAATAATTTTAGTGCCAAGCAAACCGTTTTCTGGATGGCTAAAGGAAGACAGATTTGACTTTTTCAGGTAATTTGAAATGTCCTCTGCAAAGCAATAGTAGACAAAACAAGGAGCTAATCCGATTAGGCCTTGGGGTTTTTTTTTAGTATCCACCAGCTAACATCAAGACAGTTGACTACTGAGTGCTGCCTTTGTTTCTCTGTACAGGCACTGCCTACTGAAAAAACCCTGTAAATATAAGTGATCTTATTAATTATATTAATGACTTTGGTTGACTCACATTTGCTGTGTCTTTTCATTTGGTTTATATCTATAGGCTACACTCTATGGATTCTTCTGTGTGTGTGATCCAGGCTGGGAAGGCACCAATTGTACAGAAAACATCAATGAGTGTTCTAGCAACCCTTGTCAGAATGGAGGAAGCTGTACTGATGGAGTTAATGGGTACTCCTGTGAATGTACAAATGCCTGGACTGGACCTCAGTGTCATTCTCCACAGCAAGGTAACATGAAAAGCATAGTGTCTGAAAACTGAAGTGCCACCATATCAATCTGTAAACATCTGATATCCACAAAACGCATCTGGATTAGAGGTGAGGTTTATAGGGGAAAACTCTTACCCTTTGGGTTTAAAAGATGAGCGGCAGTGGAATATAGACCTTGATCCAAAGTCCATGCAAGTCTTTCCAATAGCTTCAGTGAACTCTTTGATCAGGCCCATAATGCTTAAAGCTTTTAACTCCATGTGTTTACCAACAATAGTATAACAGGAAGGTTGAATTTTAGGCCTACAAGCTTTGACTAGTCCCTTTAAATCCTAAAATTAGATCTCTGTTGTTAAATAGAGATCTTCCGAATTCTGATCATGTCTGTACTAATCCAGATGGGAAGGAGGATTTGTGATAGGGATAATAGAATCACAGTTGAATAGAATAAGGTTTGTTTTTGATTTGTATAATGTATTTTATACTCGGTTTGTCTCAAAGGGCTTTAAAAAAAGGAGTAAGATTCTGGTAATGCAGTGACTATATGCTTCAAACAAATGCAGGAACTATTAGGCCTTCTACAATAGTTGCTACACAGTTCTGGGACATTAGAACTTATGTGACAAAGAATGTTGTCAATAAAACCAAGATGATCACTACTTCTTTTCAAGCAGTGTCATAGAATCTTTAATTTTTACTTGATACAGCAGCCGGTGACCAGAAATAGACTTAGTTTAATATCTCATCTGAGATATAGTACTTCTAAGACACAGCGCACCCCATCACCCTCACTGTGTATACTGTGTTGAAGAACCAATGCAGAGTAGGAGACTACACTGGTTTTCACTTTATGGATTTCTAACACTGAACCATCCTGAATCTACAATCAAGGAATGGAGAAAGACAGTCAAAGTGTGTGGATCCCAGTGGCTTAGAAACAATGGGGAAAAAAGTCTGCTGAAAACTTTGAAATAGTTCATTTTCAAACAGCAGCTGACCAAATGTGTCCTCAGCCAAAAACATAGCGTCACTGAAGTTCATGGAGATTAGAGAGTTTTTGTTTAACAGTAAAAATATTTTTTTGTTTTTGTTTTGTTTAACAGTAAAAAATGAAGGAAGTCCACACGCTGAAAAATTATTTAAAGGAAATAGTCCCCACAGAGCCAGTGGACTTTACGTTTGTAGGGAAACTACAAGGACCTGTCTTTGACGTTGTTTGTTTTTCAGTGGCACGTTTTAAAAATAAATAAATTTTAATTAAATAATATCAAGGTGCCGTCCCACTGACACCCCCAGTGGCATAAGTCTGTCACTGTTAGTCTAGCTCTACAGCTTCATAGGTATTGTAAACAGTTGTGCAAGCTGGTAGCATCATCTAACATTACAGTTGCTGTCACTTCCTATTATAAGACCCTGTTTTCAGTTGCTTATAATTTTGCCAGACTTTATAGAATAGAATCATAGAACGTTAGAGTTGGAAGGGACCTCAGGACATCATCTAGTCCGACTGCCTGCTCAAAGCAGGACTAACCTCAACTAAATCATCCCAGCCAGGGCTTTCTCAAGCCACAGCTTAAAAACCTCTAAAGATGGAGATTCCACCACTCCTTAGGTAACCCATTCCAGTGCTTCACCACCCTCCTGGTGAAAAAGCTTTTCCTAATATCCAACCTAGACCTCTCCCACTGCAACTTGAGACGATTGTTCCTTGTTCTGTCATCTACTACCATTGAGAACAGCCTAGCTCCATCCTCCCTGGAACCCCTTTTCAGGTAGTTAAAGGTTGCTATCAAATCCCCCCTCATTCTTCTCTTCTGCAGACTAAACAAGCCTAGTCCCCTCAGTCTCTCCTCATAAGTCTTGTGCTCCAGCACCTGAATCATTTTTGTTGCCCTCCACTGGACTCTCACCAACTTGTCCACATCCTTTTTGTAGTGGGGGGCCCAAAACTGGACACAATACTCCAAATGCGGCCTTACCAATGCCAAATAGAGGGGAATAATCACTTCCTTTAACTGTTCATGCTCAAATTGTCCATGCTGGGTGTCTGCCTCAAGTAGAGTTTTATTTAAATAAAATAAATAAATAAATAAATATTTAGTTGAAATTTTTGCCAAAACGATTCAGCCATCTCTGAGAAAAAGGCTAGGGGGGAAAAATACGTTTTTCAAAGTTAAAAATATTCTGGTGACCTTTTCTTTCTCCATGCTTTGGATCAGGAACTTGAAATTTGTCAGAGAGATGGCCTTTGTGTCAGAGACGTGCTTTTTATCATCTCCATGAAGATCTGCCCACATTTGGCCAGGTTTATAAGATTCTAAAAATTGCAGTTGGTAGAGTCTTGATAGAGCTGAACAGCTAAAATCTTTCATGATTCCACCCTTCCTGAGCGTGCTCAAGCTACTCACAACTCCTAATACTGAAAAGACAACTCCTAGGAGACATTGCATCAGCATAGGCATATGAAATTTAATGTTGAACAAATCTGAAAGAAGACGTTTCCATTCCGTTTGACAAAAAAAAAAAAAAGGTTTCCGTTCAAGCTGAACCACCAGAAACAAAATATTTCATATTTCCTCACAGAAAATCAAAAGCTTTTTTTAAAGTCTAAATTTTCCTGTGGAAAAAATTTGATTTTTGCAGAAACTTCATTTTTCCATCAAAACGCCTCACACCTTGCTGTAATTCAGGAGCTTCTGTTGCTTGTTAGTCACCTGAAGTCAATCTGCTCTCCGTTACAAATAATATGCAAATATTATGCAAATATTTCTCACTTTTTAAAAAATGTTTACCAAGTCAGAAGTTATGTTAAAGGGTTTCACTCTATTTATTTCCATTTAGGAATAGCTGTAATTAATCTATTTCACTGTTTTTTCGTGCAGTTTGCGGAGGATTACTTTCAGGCTCCAATGGGTCATTCAGCTACCCTAACAATCCAAACAGTGAACAATATGATCACCGGGTCAGCTGTGCTTGGGTTATCCGAACTAACAGAAACAAGGTAAACTAGAGTGCACCTAAAATAATCACCCTGTTGGAATGAGTAAGTATCAGTTGATCAGCACAACCAAAACCATGACCAAGAAGTTTTACTGGATTCAGGAAAAATGACTTCAGGGGATGAATTTCAGTCAGAGGGATGGAGTGTTAATTCAAACTGTCCAACAAATAATGAATGCACAAAGTATTCAAAGGGGAACGGAAAGATGTTTTATACATCAAGGCCCAAATTCAGGTTTCTTTCTTTCTCCTGCAGCCATTGAGTACACAGTATTTCCAACCCCAGGCATTCAAAAATCATGAGCCTAGCCACCAAAAAAATCTTGAAGTCTTTTTAAAAGAATTACTTTTAGTTTCTTTTTATCTGCCTTCAGGTTTCTGAGCCTTCATGGTGCGCATGGGTTACATGTTTTTCTCCATGACCACAAGGGTTAGAAACTTACTTTCAATAAAAAAAAATCAGATTCTCTCATAATCATTTGCCTTCAGGAGAAGGGGCTTTAAGAACAAACAGCAACTATTGCAAGACTTATGATAGACTTGCAAGAGTTGTCAACACCAAACAACACATACTAACACCTAAAATAGTACAGAAGCCATATTTCTTACACTCCTTTAGGTTTGGGGCAGCAATCCATTTATAGCTAAATGAGAAAAATTAATAAATATCCAATAGGGATCAATCCTGCACTGTGATAGGCTAGATGGTAGGTTGATAGTCTAGATGACAAGTATTATCCATATCTAATCTCTGAGTCTATGAAATGTAGAATTTGAATTCACATCTTCAATGGTTGAGCATAAGAAAAACTGATCTACAAATTGTGATGCTTCCTCAGGGTGCCCAGGAGTGTGAGTGACCTTGTTACTCCATTGCCTTCAACGACAGGAAGGTTTGCTTGTGCTTAACTGGATGTCATCTCCCTGACATTACCAGTCTGATAGCCACCCAAACAATCTCCTTGAGGCTCTGCCAGTCCTTATTTTGCCTTGAAGATTAACAGTAGGTGCAGCTCAATCCCCGAAACCCTTTGAAGTGTTCTTCTGAAGTGTCTAGCCCTTAACCACTCTCAGAAATGACCAGGTAAACTGTTCCCAAAGGAATAATGCACCTTTCAGTTTAAGGATTAGCTCCAGTGTAACATCACACCACTGAGATGAAAACAATTATAAATTTATCATCAAAGGCTGTGATGTAAGATATAGTGAATAAGCACAATGGTGGGGGTAGAAGTGGTTACTTATAAAACAAAAAGTCAGGGCGTACTGAGGGAGGCAGGGAGGGCCATGCCTCCGGGTGCCGGCCTGCCGGGGAGCGCCAGTTGGTTCCTCCTTGGAGAAGCCACCCCTCCACTGTTGCAGGTGGCCAGGGGCCGCCAGGCTTTAAGATCCCCGGTGGCCACACTGACCACAGCTCAGGCCTGCCGGCAACTGAGGGCTCCCAGTTCGGGGGAAGCAAGTGTCCTCCCGGCCCCGACACTGGGCACAAGGAGGGAGCCGCGGGGATCCCGGCCGCGCAGGGGCCAGGCAGCCAAAGGTGGAGCTCCGGGGCACAGCCCATCACGGCTCCCCCCCCCATCACCAGGTGGCCCCCTCGTACTTACATTTGTGTCCCCTCTGTTGGTGGCAGCGGCAGCAGTGTCCCGCGGGGGGGGGGGGGGAGACTGCAGGCCTGTTTCCCACTGTCCCCCACTCCCCGCCACACATGCTGACCCCCAGCGGGGTGTGTGTAGGGAAGAGCGGGAAATGGGCCCGCAGATACCCCCCCCCACGGGGCGCTGCCACCACTGCCGCCAACAGGGTGTAGGGGGGCAGAAATGTAAGTATTGGCCCCCCAGGCACTAGAGACCCATGGTATGCCACTGCAAAAAGTATAACTCGCTTCCTAGAGTCTAAACTTAACTCTAACATTAAATAAAAGTAGTTCATCTCACCTAAACCACCACCATGGCTGCTGGGATCTCTCTTTCATGAATGCAAAAAGTGCTGTCCTTTTTGCTTCCTAAATGAAGGATGAAGGGGTATCTTTTTACCCCTTTCCTTAACAATCTTCTGTACATACATCTCACAATGATTATGTTAATAAATATGACAATAACGTATGACAAGTATGACAGTTAATAAGTAAGCCTTTTCTAGATACCTCATTTGACCCTATTTGAAAAAATCCTACGAAAGCAGCATGCAAGATGTAGTGAGTTTATCAGGACTGTTAGGAATTACTGTTGCAGAACAGTAAACACTTTGCCCACTGGCACCAAAGGGCCTCTGAGTCACACAAATATTAGATTTTCAAAATATTAGTTAGTAAATTTTATGCCCATGCATATATTCTGATACTAATTTGGGATCAACATTTCTAATTTTATTTTTAAAATATTGTAATGCATTTCAGTTCCTGTTTAAGGATAAAAATTCTTGCCTGAGGATTGAACTTTATTTGCTTTTAATCTTTACACTTCAAGAATACTAATTAACTGAATTCTGGTGATTACTGGAAGTTTATACAAGCACTATCTGCCAGATCCTCAGCTTTAAATCCATGTAGCATCATTGATTTCAGTAAAGCTACTCAGAAGTACACCAGCTGACCATCTGGATCTAACGGAAGTTCTATGTGACATTATTTGGCTAGTTTGTAAAAGGAAGAATTTATATCCACAAAAGAGCCTTCAATTTTGTAGCTGAAAGGAAGATACTTAAAACAATATAAAGAATGGGAAGATGTTTGTTAGTTAATTACATACTATGAGAAAAATAACAGAATGAAACTCTAACAAAATATTGCTAGGTTATCCTGTATTTCAAACTCTTAACATTATACTATCAAATTTAGCACCGAGGATCCTAAAATAAGTATCCTGAGTATCTTATAGTTTATAGGAATAGTAATATCAGGAATTAAGTCCTCCCAAGACAACTTTTCTGTCTGTCTGGATTTTTCTTTATCTCCTTTCCTTTCTTTTGAACCTTCATGATTACCAAATACCTTCCTCTGTCTTTCTGTTCGTTTGTTTTCTTCAGGAAATTACATAATTGCTCTGAAGCTTGTGTCACTGACATACACAATTGTGTGGACAGGTGTATCTGCTCTGTACAGGGTTACTGTTTAAACAATATCTAATCACTCTTAAAATTTAACTTTAGACCACAGATGGACAAATAAAATGATCTAATTTCTGCTATTTCCTGTTAGATCCTGCGTATTACTTTCCCACTCTTCCAACTGGAAGCACATAACAACTGTAATTCTGACTTCCTTCAAATTCATGATGGGGATTCAGCATCAGCGTACATGCTGGGAAAATACTGTGGCTCATCTCACCCTCCTGAGCTTTTCAGTACCCATAATTCTTTATATTTCTGGTTCCGTTCTGACCACACAATTAATGCAGGAGGATTTACAGTTAAATGGGAGTCTCGGGAACCAGGTAAGTTTTAGGAGATGTCAGGTAATGTACAAAACAAAGGTCATCATGTTCTACTTGGTTAATAAGGGTCAAGAGCCGAAGGACAAAATTTGACTAAGAGTAAGGTAGAAAAGATGGCTGATGAGCTATCTGTAGATGCTTTGAGTCAAATTCTAACTAACAACTACTGCCTGGACAATATTTGCTAGGATTTCACTTTAGTTTTTAAGGTTGTTTTGCTCTTCCAATGAGGGAGTCCCCAAAGTTTATTAGGATCCTAGGTTGCATGTCCCTGGGGACTTTGGATTTTTTATTATCATTTATCCCTTGGGCAAGTATGTTTCTGTCTGTGTCACTGTTGGTTTGCAGAAGCCTAAGATAATGAGAATGAAACAGTCCCTTTGTATCCATATTTCAAACAACCTGACATTCTGTGTGCAGTTGTGTCTTGTGTCAGACTGCCTGAAAAAAGCATTTGCATGATCCTTTCAGTGAACGGGGCAGTACCTTTCTTGAAGTAGAATCTTAACTTAGGCCTCTTGTAGTACAGCTAGGGAAAGTCAAATTCATGTTACCTAATTTCAACACCCTAAACATTCTGGGTTTGAAAGCTTGACTAGAACTTTCAAGTTATTGTGTCCCAGTACTGCCTAGGAAGGATCACAGGGAGAAAAAGGGATAAAGGAGAGGGAGGAAAAAATCCAGTGGAAAAAATGGAAGAAAAGCACATCAGAGAGAGGGCATAAATACAGAGAAATTAAAAAAGAAGCAGAGAGGGTGAGCCAAAATTTATATTGAATAAATTAGATACAGTACGTGTGCAACATACAAATCACCCACTTGTGCTACCCAGCCTTTGCTGTGGGAAGGATTATTCTTCTGCCCTGAGTACATAACACTTTAATTGGAAAAGCTTAAAAACATTGTATCACCCTGGGAGTAGTGTAAAAAGTGGAGGATTAAGTTTTAAGAAAAGCTCATGTATTCAGACTAGTTCAGAGAACCCAAAAAGAGGTCTGCTTGTTTGCTTCCATCTCTAAAGATAATTCCACTAAGTTACTGAGTTACCCTTTTAAAAAAAAATTAGAGTTGTGCATCTTACGGCTGGTCTACACTGGTAACTTATATCAGCACAGCTCAGGGGTGTGAAAAATCCACACCTCTGAGACATGTAGCTATGCTGACCTAACCCCTGGTTTAGAAGAAGAATTCTTCCATGGACCTACCTACTGCCTCTCAGGGAGTTGAATTACCTACACCAAAGGGAGAAACACTCCCATTGGCAAGAGTAGATCTATACTGTAGCTACAGAACTGCAGATGCACCACTGTAGTGTTTTCAGTGTAGACATATCTGTAGGGAAAATATGGGGTCCTACTTTTATTGTTCATGGATTTCCTTACATGTAAATCTTAAGAGAAATTTAAAAATTGGTTGATTTGATATATCTAGTAGCCTAAAACAGTCCATAAACTCCATCAGTAAGGGATGATTTAGCTTTGGCAGCTACATACATTCTAACTAAATTAGATAAAAGAGAAAAGTAATTCTATGGGTTTTTTCCCCCTCTGTTTAGAATGTGGTAGTGAACTGACAAATACTTATGGCTCAATAAACTCGCCGGGATACCCTGGTAACTATCCTCCTGACAGAGATTGTTACTGGACCGTCTCAACCACTCCAGGCCTTCTCATCACATTTGCTTTTGGCACACTGAGTCTAGAACACCATGATAATTGCAGCTTTGACTATCTGGAGGTAAGATTTCATCAGTAGTTATGACAAAAACAGTATGGCAATGTTATTGCAAAACAAAATATTACAATCTTTTTGTTTCATACAGAAGAGTAATGCTGGCTTGATAAATCACAAGTTGAAATAGTCATTCAGTACTCATCAACCACACACACAGACATGCACATAATGAGAATGAAATCCTGCCCCACTGAAATCTCTATAAGTTTTGTTACTGACTTCAATGGAGCCAGGAATTCATCTCTGGTGGGAAACTTATTTAGCCTCAAAAAGTCCAGGCTATAGACTTCTAGTCAAATCTACACCTGCTGGGAATTAATTGTGTCAACAAAAAGTATGAGAGAAATAAATACTGTACCCCAGTACATGGCTTGACATGTGAGTTTTAGGCCATGTCTCAGATGCAAAGTTTCCCACTGTATCACAGTCACAGAAATGTGAAAAGTGAAAGGTTTCAAAGAGTATTTACCCCTAGAGTTGGGCAAATAATTAATTTTTTTGACTCAGTGACCAAACTGAAAAATCCAAAAAATATTTTTGCTTTATGTTGACCTGAAATGAAAATATTTTTTTTTCTCGCTTAAACTAAAAGTAAAACAAAACAGATTGTTTTGAGTAGAATGAAATTTTTTATTTTGTTTTCAGGATTTTCTTTTTTTTATAATTGTGTGTTTTTATATTTAAATTTTGCTAAAATTCTAAATGGAATATTGTTTTCAAAGGAAAAGTTGAAACATTAGTTTAAATAATGTCAACAAATCTCAGTGTTTTCAGAATTTTTCTCCCAACTTATTTCGACTGAAACTATTCACTGAACTCAACCCAAATTTGCAAACAGTTTTGGTTGATTGGAAACTACATTTTTCAGCAAATAAACTATTTGCCAGAAAAATTTCACCCAGCTCTACTTACCATTAGAAAAAAATGCTGAGTCATTTGGGAGCTGAATTGATATCTTGGGACACTTCTTAAAAGGCTAATAAATATGGCTTTTTTAAACCTTTTAGCAATATAAGTCACTACTCCAAGAAGGATTCCTTCCAGTTGCATCTAGAAAGCATCCCTTCTGTGAAATTAGCTGTAGTATATGCAAACTATTGTATGTTATTAGAATCAATTGTAACCATAAATGGCATCAGTCATTCAGTGAAGGAATAAAGAAAGAAATTTAACTGCCCCATTACAGTGTTTTATTGAGGCTATCTAGAAAATGTATGGTGTTATAAAAGTTCTATCTTACATTAGGAAAACAGGGTATTTTTCCAGAGTAAGTATCCAATAGAAGTACTTCATCTGAATTATAACATGGACTTTAAAATCCTTAATTTTGATTGGTCAAACCAGTCACAAGACTGTGGTTACTTACTAACATTGCACTGTTTGGAGCATACTTCTGGAAGTGTAGCTTTTTCATAACAATAATAATCAAACTTTTTTGAATTTTTCTTGTTCAAATTGTTTTCTTTCGCTATATATAAATGTATTAACAACAATAACCAATGGACTGGGCTGTCATCTTACAATACAGGCTGAGTGAGGAGCATCAGGTAGCTGCACGGCCCCAGGAGCGGGGTAGATAGTAATGCAGCTAAGATCTGTATTACCTACTGCTGGATCCTCTCTGCTACTGAGCGACTGCCAGGGGATTCAGCCCAA
The DNA here is from genome assembly GCF_026122565.2 of Emydura macquarii macquarii. NCBI lineage: Eukaryota > Metazoa > Chordata > Testudines > Chelidae > Emydura > Emydura macquarii. Next base: position 37,371,502 of record NW_027132559.1, on the reverse strand, counting down.
CCTCTCCTGTAGCTCGGTGTGAGGGAAAGGTGGAGAGGGAAAGGAAACCTGCAGAGCAGCTGCAAATTCCTGTCTCCTCAAGAAAGGAGGCTCACCTCCTGGTGTATCCTTAAAATCTGTGGAGTTGGGAGGGAATGTGGCCTCCAAAATTTTGAAACTCCCCAAACCACTGCCACCAGAGTGGATGATTCCAGGAAAACATTGCAGGGTAGTTCTCCTAAAGTTTCACTCTCCTTCCCCTGTATCATTCATGTTAACGCTGCAGTTACTATTAGGGGTTATTAGGGGCTGGGTCCCATATTCCTTCAACATCCAGTGGAAATGAAGGGTTGGTGACTAAAATGGGAGTTTTGAATGTGTGAAAACAGCAAGGCCATGCTGTGTTTTACCAGCTTTCCCTCCATCCAGTAACCTTCACTCACTAACAAGGCCTGCTATGATGGCCTATGCTAAGATAATTATAGGAATATTGAAATTGCCTGCAGTCAGCTTATATCTGACAACCCTAAACTGAGGATTAATACTTTTGTTTAGATTCGAGATGGCCTCCTTCCACAAGACTCCATCCTCGGTAAATATTGTAGCACCAATTCTCCTCCCCCACTTCAAACCTCTGGCCCATATGCATGGATTCACTTTCATTCTGATGGCTCAGTTACCGACAGAGGCTTCCACATTATCTACACTACATCACCTTGTAAGTACAAATGTGCACATAATTTATGAATATGGCATTTCCAAAATTACTGTGTCTATAAATAGCTGCCAGTACAGGCAGGGTCATGGTGGACTCTATCCCAATAATCTGTTTGACTTGCAGCCAGCATTCAGATGTATGACCCATGATGCTTCTGAGGTCTCAAATGATCAATTTATTTTTCTTTGACACAGCTGATCCCAACTGTGGAGGAAACTACACAAACAGTGAGGGGGTTGTCATGTCCCCTTACTGGCCTAACCCTTATATTAACAACAGGCAATGTATCTACATTATCCGACAACCACCGAATGAAAAAATCTACCTCAACTTCACTCACATGGAGCTGGAAAGCCACAGTGGTTGTTCTTGGAATTATATTGAGGTGACTTTTATTATTTTGCAATTTTGAAATGTTGATTATCTGTGTGCATAAAACTGTGGAGCAAAATTTCTACCTAAGATATGAGAGAGTAGATTATCTCTCTTTATTAGGGTTCAAAAGCCACAGAGGCTAAGAAGCAAAGGATATGCAATCAGCATGAGCCAAAGGTGAGTGAGTCTGAGATCCCAGTTAGGATTAGCCCGCTATTAGCTATTAGCCCTCAGCCAGCTCCACATAATCAGGATCGGGTTTGAGCCTTGGGTTAATGTGTACCAAAGACAAGTTAGCATAAATAATACCAAGGCCAAGAAGGCACGGCTTAGAATTCACTGGGCTCATCTCTTGCTTGATATACTTTCGACCAAACTGGGAACAGGTTCCAGTGAGTTCAGTTTAGCTGACCTGTTTCTACAATGTTAGCCTTAAAAGATTTCTTATTAACATTGTTCCCTTTCCTTTTGCTTTAATTCAGAGGCTTTGGTTAGAATAAAGTGCAATTAATTTCTAAAATTAGAGGAACATCTCTGTAATGAAAACAGGCAGCTTTTGTTTGTCTGGCCTGCTACTTCTCTTGCCTAATTGCTGGCAGAACAGCAACTAAACTCACAGAAGACAGAGAAACAAAACAATTTGTGTTGGGTACAATCAGGTTATGTTGATTTAGCAAGGCATTTACCTTGTTGTTTGCTTATCAGTCTTAAGCAGTTTAGCTTTACCATACTTTTTCTGTCCTTCTCACCCCAACTCCTCCCACATCCCCATTCAGATCCATTCAATCCAGAGCAGAGAAACAGGGATGGAGTTTCAATACTCTAGGACAACCAATAGAACAAATCTATGTGGTTTAATGAAGTTCTGTTCCCCCCTCTCCCCGAAAAACAAAAGGGTTTGTGGGCTCTTAAATATTCTCTCATAGGTGTTTGTACTAAAGTTAAACTGGGAGATGGCTTTGGACTTTTCAATTTTTACTTTAAAATCAGTTTTTAACTGTTTTCTCACTTTGAAAAGACACAGAGGCTCACAAGCATTGGTGATAACAGGAAATCTATGATGTTGCTGTAGCATCCAGACACAGCTCATCATTTTTGCCAGGAGGGATGTTTAGTTTCTGATTAAGGAAGCAGCAGCCTGAATTCTTGGGCATCCAGCATTTTAGATAGAAACGAGACACAATACATTTCTCAGTTAAGGAAGAATGTAGCACAGCCAAGTCAGAGATAACGTATTAGCAATGACAGCTAAACTTGTGAGATCAATTCAGTTGGCTAAGGAGCTCGGTTATCTTTGTTGACTGAATTCTCATCTGTCTTTATATACCAATCAAAACTCTCAGCGCTGTTGGGAAAACCCAGTAAAGAAAAAGTTTAAACTTACCTGAATGATGGTTCTGAAAATTTTCTCAACTGACCGTCTAAACATTCTGGCCCAAATTCTGATCTCAGTTTCGCCAGTGTAAATCCAGAGTAACTCCCTTGGCTTAAACTGAACTCTCAAGAAGGTCATAAGGAGTACCAGGGAGCTGGAAAGCCATTCCAGCAGGAGGAGATCATCAAAGTTCTGCAGCACTGCTGCCACTCTGCTTAACTTCACCATATAAAGAGCCAGTATAGGACTCTATGCCACCCCCATTCTCCTCCCAGCCCATGGTGTACATGGAGAGTAGTTGGAGTACTACTGTGCCCTGGTGTCATGACCTATTTAACATCAGTGTCTCTGAGTTGCTATTACAGCCCTTTTACCTCTCTAATCTTCCTTTCAGGACATTTGCCTGTAAATATTGGGTGATTTTGGCGGCTTTTTTTTAACTATTTGGGGTCAGGAAGGAATTTTTCCCAGGGCAGATTAGCAGAGGCCCTGGGGGGTTTTCACTTCCTCTGCAGCATGGGGCACAATTCACTTGCTGGTGGATTCTCTGTACCTTGGAGTCTTTCAACCATGATTTGAGGACTTCAATAACTCAGTCATAGGTTGGGGGTCTATTACAGGAGTGAGTGGATGAGGTTCTGTGGCTTGCGTTGTCCAGGAGGTCAGACTAGATGATCGTATTGGTCCCTTCTGACCTTAAAGTCTATGAGTCTATGAATCTCTTCAAAATCCTCCCGCTTCTGAGTTTGAAAAGTCACTGAACTTTTATTTAACCAGATTAAACATACCATAAAAAAACCGATAGCTTTCAGTACACGTCTACTTCCACTAGGGACATCCTCATAACAGCCCGACAGTCCTTCACTTCTTGATCACAGTGTAGCTCCCCGACTCCCTCTGTGATCCTGCTCCCTCTTTCCTCAGGAGCCAATGGACGACCCTTCAAATTCAGCCTCCAAAAAATTCCAGATGAGCAGTCTGGGTTGAGTTTCTATCCAGAAATCCAAATTCTGAACCCAGCAGCATATATTCTTTGTGGTCTTGGTCCCACACATACTTCCTTGTACTATTTCACTTAACACTTTTCCTGTAATATCTTTTCATATCCAGCAATTTCAAGTAATAGAATCTCTCTCCAGACCTCCTCACCCCCACTGGCTGCAATGGCTTCTTGGCTGTCACAGCTAGGTGCAACTTAAAGCAGCCCCAGCTGCTCCAGACACAGCACTGGTGTTGCTGAGAAAATGGCTTTTTGTTTTCACCAGAATCTTTGTCTTCAAAATCTGCTGCCAATTCATGAGACAACTGAGGAAGTAAATTTCTCTATTGATTAATGTGATTCAAGCCTAGTGGCAGTGCAGTGGTTAAAAGCAGACAGTGATTCCCTGATTCAGCCTGACGTATCATCAGTTTAATTCTAACATTTTGAACTTTTCAGATAAAATAATGAGCTGGCAACCATGCTGTTCTTACTGACACTAGAACTTAGAACTGCACCTCTCATTCGTTGTGGGTCTATCTTGGTTGTCTTATGGCAATCCTTGTGGAGAACTCCCACTGAAGTCACTAGAAACTCCATGTACAGAGCTGGGATTGTATTTATAATTTTAAATAGAGCAGACATTGCACTTAGAAGAAAATAAAAACAAATCTTCCATTTTTGGCAGGAATTTCATGCCATGTAATATTTAATAATCATAATTGGTCAAGACATTGCTTTCAACTCTCCAAAATTGGCCCTTTGGGCAGCATATATCTTTAGCCTCATGTTGAGGCTTTGGTTCACAGACAAACATCTCATCTACTTGATCAACTACACTTTTCCAGTTTTCCTTGGAGGTTTCCCAAACAAATATTGACCTGACACTCCTTATTTTGGGAGACTTTGCAGTCACATGGCTGTGAGAACCTCACTTTTGTTTACATTACTGTAACAGCGTTTATCTGCCCTTTTTTATTACTGTAGCTTAATGACAAAACAAATTACCGTTTTATGGATGCATAAAAGTATTGAGTTACAGTTTTATGAATTGACTTATTTTATTTGATTTGACTTTTGCTGATTAGGTTCGCGATGGAGATACTGAGATGTCTTCTATCATCAACAAATTCTGCGGTAGCACAATTCCTTCTCCAATCACTTCCACTAGCAACAGCCTGTGGGTTAAGTTCAAGTCAGATGCTTCTGTGAAACGGGCTAGCTTCAGGGCAGTTTATGAAGTTGGTAAGAGAAACTGGCAACTTGAAAACTGAACTGACCTCTAGGTTGGGGTCCTTATAGCATTTGTGTACCATTTTAGTTCTCATCTTAATTCCCCAATTGTACTTAGGTTTTTCTGCACATTTTTTACATATAATCTCTACTTATTCTGAGATCTCTACCCCTGATCATCACGTGTTCTGCATCTTTGACATGCAAAAACATTATGCCATATATCTGTTAAGATTGATCTACACCAAGTATGCCGAACACAAAAATGTAAAAGCAAGGAAATGAAAAGTTGATTTCTAGAAATATTTAAAAGGGTGGATATCCGTATACTCTAGGCACCCTTGACATATCTTAAAATACATGCTGTATAGCCTCAACTTTTCCCTGCAGAGGTAGACCCTGATCACTAGCACAAGCACTGAATGTGACAGATAATGCATAACCTTACTTCTGCCCTGTAAGTTTGTCTACTTTCAACACTCCTTTCCCCAGACTCCCCACCAACAGATAAGACATCAACCACTCCTCTCCTGTTGTGTTCTATCCCTTTACCCCATCCCTTCTGCGCAAGTGTGTGAAACCAAATACAGTCAAGTTTGAGGAAGGAGACGAATATGTATTTTTCATGGATGTGATTTCAGTGCTGTTCCACATTCAGTTATGCAGGTTTAGGTTTAATCATATAATAGTGACTTTTTAAAAAACAGCCCCCTCTTAAACCTACCTGCATTATCCATAGTAGATGGAAATGTTTTCAATGGTTATTTTCTTCCTCCTCCCCAAATGACATTAAATTTACATCTCAATGTACATTCCTTGTAAACCTTCATTCCAGCTTCTAACTCTTAATTTTTCTTTGCAGCCTGTGGGGGTGTACTGTCTGGAGAGGGTGTTATTCGTTCCCCTTACTATCCCAGAGCATTCCCTCATCAGAAGACCTGTGAGTGGATCATCTCCCAGCCAGAAGGCAATATAGTGATTCTTAATTTTATCGAGTTTGGCATTCGAAATATCACTACCTGTGACTCAGATTATGTGGAGGTAAATAATATTACTATATAATTATTATGAATTACAAACAAATGCCCACATGCACGCCTCCGGTCATGTACCTATGTCTGTTGATAAGCAAATGTATGGGTGAATAGTTAGATACATAAACACCTATTTCATTGCACAAATGAGATCTTTTCCTGATTCACTAGGTGAGCCAGCCTCCTTCTTTTGAATGCTCCTCTGATAATATGACTTCCCCATCTATATTTTCTATAATAAGAGCTATCATTGATGCATAACTATATTTGGATAGATAAGACCTGATTCTCCACAGCCCTGCATCCCATGTGCTACCTGCTGGTGAGGAACTCCAAAGGGCTGGGATCATAGAATATTGAGTTGGAAAGACCTCAGGAGGTCATCTAGTCCAACCCCCTGCTCAAAGCAGAACGAACCCCAACTAGACCATCCCAGCCAGGGGTTTGTCAAGCCGGCTTTAAAAACCTCTAAAGATGGAGATTCCACCACCTGCCTAGGTAACCCATTCCAGTGCTTCACCACCCTCCTAGTGAAAAAGTTTTTCCTAATATCCAACCTGGACCTTCCCCACTGCAACTTAAAACCATTGCTCCTTGTTCTATCATTTACCACTACTGAGAACAGCCTAGCTCCATCCTCCCTGGAACTCCCCTTCCCCTTCAGGTAGTTAAAGGCTGCTATCAAATCCCCCCTCATTCTTCTCTTCTTCAGACTAAACAAGCCTAGTTCCCTCAGCCTCTCCTCATAAGTCACGTGCTCCAGCCCCCTAATCATTTTCGTTGCCCTCTGCTGGACTCTCTCCAATTTGTCCACATCTTTCCTGTAGTAAGGAGTCCGAAACTGGACACAATACTCCGGATGTGGCCTCACCAATGCCAAATAGAGGGAAATAATCACTTCCCTTGATCTGCTGGCAATGCTCCGACTAATGAAGCCCAATATACTGTTAGCCTTCTTGGCAATAAGGGCACACTGTTAACTCATGTCCAGCTTCTTGTCCACTGTAACCCTCATTTACAGAACTTTCTGTACAACCTTTATGCCGAACTGCTGCCTAGTCAGTGTGTCCCCAGTCTGTAGCAGTGCATGGGATTCTTCCGTACTAAGTTCAGGGTTCTGCACTTGTCCTTGTTGAACCTCATCAGATTTCTTTTGGACCAATCCTCCAATTGTCTAGGTCACTCTGTGGTGATGTAGGGATGCCAGCTTTATTCCATCTGATTCCCTTATTGCTGAAGAATTCTCAGCCATCCCTTCACAGCAGCTTTAAGGCCACTTTGCATTGCGCTGGTGGTGGCACAAATTTATCTTAATGTTGTGCGGTGTAGTGAGGTGGACGAGCCTTTGTCTTCTCCTTGGTGGCTTTTAACTTTTTAGCTCTTCCTACTTGTTTCCAAGAATATTTTGTACTATTTGTGTATGTTGAGTCAATTCATCTACATTTTATAATTACTTAGCAATAATAGAAGCAAGTTTTTATGGACTATTTTGAATACATTGTCTTTCAGGTCAGGGATGGCAGCAGCATAGATTCTCCTCTTTTGGTGAAATATTGTGGCACAGATATACCTTCAGCAGTGCAGTCCAAATGGAATTATCTCTATGTAAAATTCAGAGTTTCCTCTGCTACAAATCTTGGCTTCGTGGCTGAATACTGGCCATTAGATAGAGGTAAGAGTTTAGATCTTTCACCCTCTGGCTGCTGGTCCTCTATGTCCTCCTGTGCCACCAATTCAAATGATGAGCAAAGGAAAGCCATGTACTGAAATCAGTGGGATTTCAAGTTATATGATGACAAAGCCGGAGACCTCATTTGTGAAAGAAACAATGGAGAGTCCTTTAAAAAATTCTGAACAATATGATGAAAAAGAAAAGTTATATTTTTAATTTTCAGAAACCATTAACTGATTTTGTAGTGCTTTCTTCTGAAAACATTTTTTTAATTAATAATTGTTGTTTTAAACCTCTCTAGTGTGTGGGGAGACTCTCACTGGGCCACAAGGAACCATTACAAGTCCTGGTCATCCAACCATCTACCCACATGGTGTCAAATGCACATGGATTATCTCAGTGCAGCCCGGGCATCTTATCCGCCTGATGTTCACATCATTTAACTTGGAGTTTGATTACAATTGCACCGGAGATTATCTTGAAGTATATGACAATGGTACTATGATGAGGCTGGGAAGGTGAATATATCTGTCTAATCTATTTAATGTACCTACATACATGGATGTTGTCACTGTTGTGTTTGTGCTAATAGATCTGTTCCTTCAGCATCAAGGTTTTCAATGTAGGTTAATTTTACCGAAAGCAACTGAAGATTTGTATTATTCAAGCCAATAGCAACACTTCTTCCATTTGACATAGTAAAGGCAAGATATAGGAGGGATAGTATCTTTTCTAAATTTTTGAGCCACGGGATGTGAACTGAATTTGATACTATTGAGTGAGAAATTCACTTTTCTGTTAGGGATGGCAATCTCAAGTGTAGGTTTTCATGTCTGCCATTGCCTAGTAGTGGAATTTCATGTAAGTTTTAAGGTCCTGGCAACAGGTTTGCATCCATTTTTATTACCGTTTCTTCCTTTTGGATGGGGGTAAGGAAATAGTATTAAAAAATAAATAGCAGAAGCAGAATAGGTGAAAATTGGGTACTTGGAGAAACAAAGATTTAGACTATAATGTGGGCTAAATCTTAGGTATTGTTTTATATTATTTATTGATCAATTTACAATGTCTCCTCATGTGTGAGTTTCTATCAGTGAATAAATGATTGCACTATATTTTTTTCTTTTCTTACAAAGGGTAACCTATTTTTTTAATGCTCCCATAACTCAAAAACAACTCAACTGGTTTGGCTCAAAATTTCAAATACAAATAGAAATTTGGGCTGAGGCCAAAAGAGGAAAAAAGTCATCCTTCCGGTAGTTGGAAAATAAGGAGCAAGTGAATATGGGATTATAATGGAGGTTATTTCACAATATTAGCTAATCTTTCTGGAAGAATAATGTGATGGGGACCAATCTCCCACTAAAGTCAACAGAAAATGTCCCAAATGCAGGGTATTTTCACAGGTTTCTGAGGAACACTGAATACTTTTCTATTAATCTAGATACTATATAATATAGATAATAGATACTGTTATAGCTACCAAGTCAATAATGGTATTTTTGTTGGCTTCATATAGATATTGTGGAAGATCAATTCCACCATCACTCACCAGCAGTGGCAACACAATGATGCTGTACTTTGTGACAAATCACAACATTGCCTCGGAGGGATTCTCAGCTAATTATATCTCAATGAATGCTTCTACAGGTAATACAGCAGTATGTTCAGCATGCAGATTAATCCTGTTAAGCCTTAATTGTAAATAATAATAATTGTAAATAAACACTACAGGAACAAGAGACATTTATTTTTAATGACCAGAATCCCTGCTATCTCCTCCACCAATCTTTATTTACAGCTTGGTCCACAGGCCTCTTTCCTAGCTGGGGAGGACGAGCCAGGCAGAAAGCAATGTCCCTAGGCAACACCGAATTGTTTCTGTAATCACTGACATGGCAGGATTGTGTAGGGTATTTGGGAATATTATCTTCTGAAGTGACGTAGGAGCGGAAATCTCACTGACATTCAACTGATTGTGTGAGGTTTTTTGTCCCAAGCAAACACAACAGGAACAGGAGTGCTTGTCAGAGGTATGAGGATACCAGGTGCTGGAGTGACATCCTGGAAAATGAAGTCCTCTGTTTAATCATAGAGAAGATACAGCATGCAGTGGAAGTTCAGACCTCCTCTCACTACCAAGCCAGAGAAGTCTGTTCCAGAGTAATCACTTTCTGGGGAGCAAAGTCAATCTCCATGCCCTTCATTCTTTGACTTCTCCCAATCTTTGAGCATTACCCAAAGCCCTTCTGTGATGTGTACATCTGCCTGTCCTTTTGAACAGCACTAGAACCACCATGCCCATTTCAGAGGTCGCCTAGAAGTATCCAGAAGGTAACAGCTTTATCACTGACCTGAGCTGTATATGAACCAGCAACCTAGAGGTGAAATGCTATATGCTAATGCTGCACTCATTACTAATCCTCTCTCTGCTAATCCTTGCCCCGTGGAAATGCAATTCTGTCTTAGAAATCACATACCCCTGCTGGCTCAGTGTGCATTGGTGATACTCCACCTCACCTGTCTCTGACTGAGGGTCTTGAAGTCAGTCACTCAACATTCTTTAAATGTTCCTCCACATTCAGAGGGGACCTTGCTTGTTAACTTACCTACTCACTGCTGCACTGAAACCAGATGTTGGCTAAAAAGCTCTGCCTTTGGCTGGGCTGGTTTGAAGCAGGTGGCACAAGAGTAGCAGGAAAATGACTTGCCTCATGTAGTGAAATTCAGCTGGTTCTGATCCGCAAACGGGCAGGGGCAGTTAGCAAGTGGAGAAGCAGATCCCCAGGCTGTATGTGAGGGACAGACTTTGCTGTGTGACCAGGTGTGGTCCCCATTTGCTAGGAAGGAAATGGTCTGACTGTGTCTACAGCTGCTCCCCTTAATGCAAAGTTTTAGTTTGAGGGGGAAGGGGGGAATATTAAAATCAAAGAGTATTAAAAAGGAAAAGTGTGATAGCTCTTCTTGCAAAGTTTTGTTTCTGTGTTTGTTTTCAGGAATTAGTTTGGTATAAGTAGGATCCTCATTAAAGGTCTGATTCTGACACCTTTGCTCACTTCCAGCAGAGCAGATTCGTAGGATTCATGTGCATAGTCCCATTATTATGAGTTTATTTCTGTTACAGTTGTGTCTGGAGGCCCCAGTCAGGATTGGGGCTCCATTGTGCTAGGTGCTGTGCAACCCAGGGTAGGGGGCAGTCCCTGCCCTATAGAGCTCACAGTCAGTAGAAAAGACCCAAGAGTGCACGAAGCAAACTGTAGGAAAAGGCAGAGTTGGAAAAAAGATGGAAATAGCAATTAGAACTTGTATCCACGTGGGTCATCTGTGTGCACAGTTAGATGGTTTCCATTTAGGGTGTGTTGTATGTGTGCTGTATTTTTATTCGATAAAACTCAGAAGTCCCTAGTAGTCCATCTCTGTAGCCATATGTGCTGCTGTACTTGACATAAATGTAGATCCCATAGCAAAATAATGCTGGTAGCTGCTCATTTACTTTCTCTGAGTGCACATCTGTTATTTAGCCTGTTTAAGAACTTTTTTCTACTGATTTTTAAAAAAATAGCTGCCCACTTTCCTTTGTTTTAATCTTTGAGCAAAATATCCACTCTCCCAGCTACAGCTCAGGCAGTTGGACTATTACTTCATCTCTTGAGAATGCGTGGGGGGCTCTGGTAGAGATTTTGCTTCCTGCCATTGCTTTTGCTGTATCACCAGTTAGCTTCTACTTCCAAATGATCAGTTTTCTCAGCTGCCTTCATTCATATGTTAGTTATCTGGCACAGAGAGAAGAAAAATCACTAGCAATTAAGATTTAATGGAAAACACCCCGGCTAGGAATCTACTATCAGCCTGAATCTAATATCATAGGAACAAATTTATGCAGCTTTTCTCTCTCTAAGTAAAACCTTAGAGTTTGAAAACTTTCTGGGTTTTTAGTAACATAGAAATCATGAAACTTTTCCTCTTACTTTGAAAGACTAAGTTATTATTATAAACTGTCCCACCATTTTGTTAGGCTGCTGCTACAACTGCTTCATTGTCTGCATGAACACGTTAAAAGAAAACAGTCTATTGGCGTATGTTTGCAGGGGCCAGCCATACTTTTGTGAAAGTGACTCTATTGGGGGTTAATATGACACTTTCTCTCCCACCCCACATCACAGACTGTTGCATTTAACTGATGGCTTTTTGCAATAACATTGCTGTTTTCTGAACAGAACAGCTACTTGTCATGACTCTGTATGTTCATGATTCTCCTCATCCCTTTCCAACTGCTCCTTCAGCAGCTGCTCCCGTTGTTTGTCAGTGCTCAGACAGGCTCTGTACTGAGCTCTACTCACATCTTCTGTATTCTCTCCCTGGGCAATCTGGGTGAGCTCATGGCTTCCTTAAACATTTCCTAATTACATCAAATTTCACATCTCCAACTATGTGCCTGCCATCTTCACCTCCATGTCCCCCAACCATCTTAAATTCAACATGATGGAAACTTGTATTTTTTCCCAAACTCAGCCATATGCATCACTATTAACAACAGTAACATGATTACCTAGGCTCGCGGCCTGTTCAACTCCCCTATCTTCTTCCCATCACAAATCCTACCAAATCTGTCACTTTTTCCTTTTAACATCTGTGAAGTCCACCCTTTCTTTGGGGTTGGACTCTCATTGGTGTTTTATTGTCTGAACTGTTTTGGCCATGTCTGATTTAGATTATAAACTCTTGGAGGCAGGGATCATCTCAGCTTTTAAGTTTATACAGTACCACGAAAACTGATGATGCTTAATGAGATCAACATTTTCAGAAGTGTTCACTAATTTGGTATGTTTTGGTTTTTGGATTCCCAACTAGAGATCCCTAGGCCCTGATTTTCAAACTGAGGATCTGCCATCTCTGACTGTTGGTCCACAGCACCTCTGAAAATGAAGCTCTAGGTGACTCAAAATGGGCACATCAAAATAGAGAAATACTATTATTTGTCCTCTTATGAAAATGTAGCTACATATAAATCAGAATAATCAATGTAAACTTAAATTGATGTTGATAAAAGAAGAGAATAGGAATGGACTCTTATGGTTTGAACCTACTCTGTGATAAATGATACCCTCCTACAAGTTTCAAAAAGCTTTTCCAAAAAAAAAAAAAAAAAAAAAAAAAAAAAAGGCAGATTTAAAATTTGAGGACTCTTTCCACTTGCAAAGGGCAGGAATTCTTCCTTCCCCAGAGGTCATCCAGGATTCAATGAGTGATGCAGCACTCTGCAAATTCCTATAATGGGCATGGTGGGTCTGCAACAATATTAATCTGATGGTGTTGTAGTAGCAAGGGGTTGGCTTGACCAACAAAAGCAAGCAAATCCAGAGATGTATGAGCAGTTTCAAGGGAAGTTGCAGCATTTTAAGAAGCCCTTTTCCATTAAGTATTTATAACAACGGGAAATAGATTAACATGGTTGGATGCAATAAGAACTAACTAGAATCTTCACTCAAAATTGAAACCATACCTGGATCACTTTGGAGGTCTTGAAACTGTATTGCTACTTCTTCCCCCATCCCTTTTCCCTCCACCCCATTTATATTACACTTCTATGTACATTTTTTGGTGTAAACTGGGGTTTCATGTAGAAATATCAAAAAAGAGCTAATGCTCTCTGTTTAATCTGACCTAAACTTGGAAGTATAGTTTCCAGAACAATTTGTTTTTTCAACCCAACCACTACAGTTTGGATAAGCACGGTCAAGCATCAGACAACTATCAAAATTTTCAGCTGTTTATCTGAACCAAACCAATTTTCTAAACCTCCCAAGGTTGGCTTTCTGCTAATAATAATGTCTTAGAAAGTTGAAACTAAAATCTGTTTCCTTAAACATCTCCAAAAGATATTTTATTGGTTTTCGCACACACAGAATATTACGGTAAATTTGCTCATAAATGCTGAGCTGCTGACATTCATTTTTAATCTTAGAACAAAAAGCTTTGAAGCTGCATTGGCCTAAAAGAAATATGCACGCAACATGCACACACACACACTCTACCAGATACAATTCCCCACTCCCATCAAATTATATCAAGTGTTAAGTTTTCTATCTGTGACATCTTTAGGATTGATGTTAATCTAATGCATATTCAATTACGCGTGGGTGGTATGTATTCATATTTGAGAAAAAAAGAAGCTATATACCAGTGCTGTGGATTTTTTTGAAGACTGCCACTTTTTTTTTCCTGCTAAGAAAATGTGATTCTAATAATGTTTCTTGTGCAACAAGTATCTTCCATATTTTTTCAGCTACAATTTGTGAGCCAGCTGCAGTGTAACCATTATCAGAACAGGTCAAAGCAGTTCTGGTTTATATTCAATGTTCCAACAGGAGGAGTAGGAAAGTAGTTGCCTTAAATTATTCTCCAGAGACTGAGCTATTGAGAAGATGAACAATATTGTCACATAAAAGGGAACAACTATGAGTGAAAATAAAACTTCTTTTTTGCATCTTTATAGCTTAGAGAAGAGTGTTTTGTTGGCATGTATTAGTTGTGATATATTTATTATTAGTTCTGATAACAAGGCCTAAGAATAACAGCAGAGAGAACCTTTATACCATCAGTATCAGTTATAGTTCTGTTCAAAAAAGCAAACAGAACACTTGAAATATGTAGCCTGGGGCATGGAGCACTATCTGGAAAGAATTATTCTTGAATTCTGTAAGCTAGTGGGGATAAGCATACCACACAGCTGGAATATGAATGCTATGTGGCCAGCCAAATATTACCTGAGTAATAATCAGATATTTAACATGTATCCTGTTCACTGGAACTGCCTTGCCCTAGCAACAGAACCTGGGCTTTCCCTCTACTCTATTACTTGAGTCATCTATTTAACTTTCAGGGAAATAGTCTCACAGGAAACAAGCGGATATTTGGATAGACATTTAGAGTCCAGGGCCCAAAGAAAAAGGACCTCTGAATGCGGTGTCAGTTATATAAATATCAACATAGATAGACAGGCAGATAGAATCTGAATATCTGCCTTTTTTCCCATCTCTGCTAAACAACATGCAGTGAGCATGGTCTTGCTCCCAGATGAAATCAATGGCCAAGCTCTCAAAGGGTTCAATCCTGACTGATGCAGGACGGATAAAGCACAACAACCAGTGATTGCAAGCAGAATCATTTATTGCAGAGTGCTTGGCATCTGGCAGGATCCAGCTGTAGTCTTCAGTGGGAACAAGATTGGGTCCAGTATATGTATTTAATTATCCTTTGTTCATTCACAAATGCCTGTTCTGTTTTTAGTTAAAGAAGGTTACAAGTCATTCTTTCCTCTGTGGAGATTAAGCTAGTCACTCTTAGCAAGAGCTTTTATCATGTTTTTGTGCCAGATACTTTCCGGATGGAAATTTTGTTCCCAAATTTCATATTTGACATACATATTCACATCCCTCCCATCTGGTGAATGATGGGAGTGACTGAGGTTTTAGATTTCTCAGCTTCTGTAGAACTAATGGCACTGACAATTCAGAGAGACTAGAGTTAAAGGAGGATGTAGCTGGACATTCTAACTTTTGTTTTATGAAAATCATCTGCTTACTGACAATTCTCCTTGATGCTGGCAAGGATGGGTCATTGTTTTTAGTCAGATTTATTTGTGTTTGCTGGCCTTATCATCTGCCATCAAATGTGCACTATTCAAACTGAAATGAATCTGTATTAAAAGAAAATATGGCTTCAGACTCCTATCAATGCCCTCATCACTAGCATGAACTTTTCCTTCCTCAGTTTCACTTTATTGCTTTCTTTCCCATTATTATCTGAGATTGGGGATAATTCCTTTCCTTAAATTTTTACTGTTGCCTTGAAGGTCTTTATAGAATATGATCAAAAACACTCTCAACATCAATTCTTTTCTTTTCTATACTTTCTGGGTCAAATACTGCTCTCAGCTAGACTCATGAAACTCCATGGGCTTTAGAAGGGCTGCATAAGTATAACCAAAGGCAAAATGTAGACATGTAGGTCTAACTTTCTCATTGATAGCATAGTGTAAATTCAACTCTAAACTAACATTTCAATGGACATTATCAGTAATTACATCTGGGGATGAGAGGGATGGACTTTCCCTCGGATGAGTGGGCAAAGATGGGAATTGAATGTTGTTTTTGGCAGATATACACGGAGAAGCTAAGGAGGGATGGAGATTCAGTTTAAATTGCTGTGGCTAGTGTTTCTAAATAACTTGGATTTGAAACACTCTACAAAGAACCTTTGTTCTCCTTCTCATCCCTCAGCTGTGGTTGGTTAAAATAAAGTCAGTTAATGCCTGCCAGTAGCAGGCCCTCAAGTGCAGATGTGCTTTTTCTACTGCCTGTGGAGAGGAATACACTTCATGTAGAGAATTGGCTTCTTTTTCTTTTTTGTAAATATGCCTAATGTGACATAAAGAGCTAAGTGTTAGGGAATCTGTTCTTTTTTTGGCAATGTAAGATCAAACTAAAAGAAAATCACAATTTTGCCTATGATTTAAAACTCTGAGTTTTGCTTTTGATTAATAGGCATCATGGCAACCAAGGAATATCCCTTTATTGGAACAAACACAAGCATAATTTTCTGTGCTGTGCAAGGCTGCAAGAGAAAAACATGAAACCTGGCTTTTTTATTAGTATTGGCAGTGTTATAAAAGGTTGCAGCAGTTTACAGCCTTTTCTAGGAGAGCAAACATTAATGCTGTACTGAAATCAGAACCAGATTGAATGGGTTTTGAAAACTCACACATTGGCAAAGAAAGATGTGTGACCATTCTAGACAATTATCCTTTTCTTCTCTCTTTGGTCAACTTCAGTAATATATTTAAAATGAACTGGAATACATATGTTTTTCCAGCCTTTTATTAATCTCATCATGGCATTCGGAAAATTAGCAAACGGTCCCATGTTCCTCTTTCTTGCTTGCTTACCTAATAATTTGCATTAACAGCATTCATACTGCAAAAAGCAAGCACGTTTAAAAAAATCTGACTTGTTGATGCTGTGTTAGTGAGGGGAATGCAGAAGATGAGTACCCATTCTTCAGCTGAAACCAGAATAGTGTGAACAATAGCAATTGTGCTGGCTGATGCAGCATGTAAGTTAGTGAGACCATTTGGCACATTCACTTTTTCTAATCTTTATGGCAGTGCATGTTAAATGGCTGTATTTAGTTGTAGCTGGAGAACTGACGTGGGTGAGACAGTTGCTATAACACCTGTCCTGTTTCTCCTTCAGTCTTTCTGGTGCAAAATGTGTAACAAAAAATAACTTCCAGTTTGGATTTCCATGCTTTGGATTCAGGTTTGAAAATGAATTTCTTCCAAGGAAGCAAACATTAGTGAAGGAGGGAAACTGGAACATCTTCTCCTTGGAGGGACTGCAGTGGTTGCTCTTAAGAGGGGTGGTAAAAGATCGAGTTCATGTTCACATTGCAAATTACATCATAACATAACCATTTTAATATTCTCCAGACTAGAACCAAGAATTCATGGTCTCAGCCCTTGCATGAGGACACAGCAGCAATGTTGCCAGTGCCAAGCATTCAGAAATCATGAGTCAGGCCCCAAAATAATCACGAAGCTGAACTAAACATTTTTTTTTAATTGAGGTTCTTTTTATTTGCCTTTTGGGTTTTGAGGCTTTAGGGTGCACTTGATACACATTTTGGAGCTTCTATCTACAATCATGAGGGCTAGAACCTTATTTCATAAAATCACCAAATCACCTGACTTTAGGATCTGGGACTTGAAGAAAACTGCCAGATATCATGAGATTCATGATAAAATAATGAAAGTTGGCATCACTTCTGAAGGTATTACACAATGAACTGATCATGTACCACAGATTTCCCTGAAGGTGAACAAGCTTGACCTGAAAAATTACACGTGAGCATGTTTATGGATGTGACACACAAGTGACTGAAATCATGGGGTTGAATAAGGGGTGACTGACATGGGTGAGACAGTTACTATAACACCTGTCATGTCACTTCAGTGTTTTAGGTAATATGATACAGAGCTTTTTGACTCACGAGTCATCAGTTAAATTCCAACCCACTCTATTGGTGGCAGAAACCCATTACCATGTGCTGGGCTGTTCTTTGGCCTCCATGATTAGGGGCCTCAGTCCAGGTGGCAGAGCGTGGGTGTCCATTTCACAAAAACTATTGACCTGGAAAGACCCTAGTTGTCGAACAAATCTGAATGGCTGGGACCTGAATGGGCGTGGAGGCTGAACCGTCCTCTCACCCTCAGAGGTGGTTCCTCTAGATTAGTCTTCTTGGGATGCATTAGCTGGGTGGTGAAGGGCAGCTTGTACTGCTTTTGCCCATGCTCCACCTATTTTTTGAGTAGAAGATTTCAAACTCTAGATCTGTCACTCTTTTCCAAACACTAATTTCATCAAATAAATACACACAGAGTAAATCATCCATAAGTGAAATGAAAGAAATGGCATGTGTACAGGACCAAAGATGGATGTAGTAATGCCATCAAGAAGGCACTGGCTGCCTCCCCTGTTGAGTAGAACAACGTGTTCATAGTACTTCTATTCAAATAACCATTTGTACCGAGTGTTAGCCATGTAAAAAAATGTGTGTGTCGTATTTCTGATCACATAACATAGCTTTTCATTTGAAGAGAGGTAGGCAGAGTAAATCACAGCAGCATTAACAGTAAAGAGGGCTAACACAGCATTGGACTGAAGCAAGAGTTCAGTATTGTACTGTCCGTTGAGAAAGCATTAGTTAGATCACATTTAGCCTATTTAATCTTTCTAGATAGTTAAAACACACAGAAGGAATTTTTCACTTTTTATCCCTCAGATTGGCCATAGGGTTTTTGCTCTCTTTCGACATAAGTAGCATTTCAGAAAGTTAAATATGCAAGTTGCACAAGGTTTTAAGAAGTTAAATGTTATAATTATTTAATTCATAAGGGACAAAGAGGAGAATGGTCATCCTGCCATTCCAGACATGAAGGCCCTGTGGCCTGCATCAGTTCTTACACTACTATGTAAAGTATTGGGCATTATGCTCTGTAGCAGTAGCTTGTTACAATCCAGGTTTCAGAGATCTGTGAATGCCTGGTGACATGGTTAAAGTTAGTCACTGCATTCTCCTGTCTGCTTAGTTGTAATTAGTGCAACCATGATGACTGCATACGAAACATTTCTTGAAATCTATCATGCACATCATTATTCTTATATTCTGTCCTGCAGCATGAGATTGAAGTTTTGTACAGCTTCTGCTCTCTCTTTGTTCTCTCAAATCCCCTCATTTCTCCATCTCATTTTCCACCTCACACCAAAGCTCAGTGTCATGGTTGCCCTCTTACTGGTCAAGGAGGGATGGATGCAACTCATTCTAGAACTGCACCTTGGATAGGACTGCTGGGTCCTGGCAAGCAGGGATTTTATGCTTTCCTACAGATGAATGTGACTAGCCAGGTGCCCCCTCATGACTCAGTTAAACAGAAAAAGGACATTAGACAGGAAAATCAACATTGCTCCTACTTTAGTCTAATGGAGGCCACCTGAGAACAATGTGAGATGCTTTCTCCACACAGGGTGTGAATGCACCACGGTTTTCTCAGCCTCTGCTGCTTGGACGTTCAGGACTGGTAGCACACTGTGCTGATATAGACCATCAAGCTAGCCATTTCAGTGTCCTTTTTCCTATCTACCAGTGTTTTAGATCAAAGCCAGTTTAGGCAGCTAGAAATGCTTAACCCTCCACCACCACACACAAACCAGCACCGCCTCTACTTGCATGCATATTGTTTGAGTAAAACTTTCTTTAATCAATCCACATGTCAAATCAAATACAATAAATCCCTTACAAATCCTGGATTCTGCTTTTGGTTTACTTTTCAGTTAGGAGCTCCATCAATAAGATTTGTCCAAGATGAGTTACAATACAGAGTAGATCAAGATGTTTGCTCTCCTGTCTGGCAGAAGTAGATATTTCTTTTTTAATTAAATATGTACTTTAAGCTGTTTCATAACAGACATCTTTGAACTGGAGCTTTGTTTTCAAAGAAGAATATAATGTATCTTCAAGTCACTGTGCGCTCTGCTTTTTTTTTTTCTTAAAGTATGTTCCCATGAATACACTGATGCCACTGGTGTGCTGACATCTCCAAACTACCCCAATAACTACCCGGTCAAGACAGAGTGCATATACAGGATCAGAGTGGAAACCAACAAACAGATTTTGCTGCGCTTCACTAACTTCACCTTGGAAGGGAATAAGCTCTGTTCAATGGATTATGTGGAAATCAGGCAAGCCCATTTATTTCTATTATCCTCATTACTGACATAACCTGGGAGAGGAAGTAGAATCCATTTATGCTAAACAAGAAACTGTAGTTTGAAATGTACCTGAAACTGGCAGGGTGGAAAGGGTTTGATAGTGAACTATAAATAAAACCTTGTTGCTCCCTCCTTCCTATTCTTTTCTTATGTTTCCCAGCTGTGATGATCTTGGATAAATTCCAGCTGTCAGGGTAAGTGAATGGGTTCTTGTGGGGCTTGTAAACTCCTCAGCAGAAGGACCATCTCTTTTTGTACTGGTGGGGGAGTGGCACTAAAAGTGAAAGAAAGCAGAGAGTCAAATAAAAATAAAAAATCTTAAATGAATCAAACAGTACCGTAGAATCTCCATGGACAGAAATTGCATGCTTGAACAATAAGATATTGCAGTAGGAATCTACCACTGACCACCAGGATTGTGACAGTGACTGTGAAATGCTCAGGGAGGTTGGAGTGGCTTCACAGGCAGAAAATGCAGTTATAATGGGGGATTTCAACTATCCTCATATTGGGTATATGTCACCTTAGGAAGGGATGCAGAGATCAAATTTCTTCACACTGTAAATGACTGCTTCTTGGAGCAGCTAGTCCTGAAACTCATAAGGGGACAGGCAATTCTTGATTTTGCCCTAAGTGGAGCACAGTATCTGGTCCAGGAGTTGGATATAGCTGAACTGCTTAATAATAGCAACCATGATGTAATTAACATCTGTGTAGGGGGGAAAATCCCGAAGAAACCCACTGCTGTAGTATTTAACTTCAAAAAGGGGAATTACACAAAAATGAAGAAGCTTGTTAAACAGTAAAAAGGAAGAGTCAAATGTCAAACTTTATGGAGACTATTTAAAAAACTCTATTACAGACACAAACTTAATAAATAAAAGAAACCCTAAATTAAAAAAAAACAGTAAGAAGACCAAGAAAATGCCACCAATACTAAACAGCAGAATAAAGAGGTGGAGACAGGCAAAAAGGCATCCTTTAAAATTGGAAGTCAAACTCTAATGAGGAAAATAGAAAGGAGCATAAACTCTGGTAAGTCGAATGTAGAAGTATAATAAGGCAGACCAAGAAAGAATTAGAAGAACAACTAGCTAAGGACACACAAACTAACAGCAATTTTTAAGGTAGATCAGAAGCAGGAACCCTGCCAAACAATCTGTGGGGCAACTGGATGACTGAAGTGCTAAAGGGCACTCAAGGAAAATAAGGCTGTTGCAGAGAAGCTAAATAACTTCTTTGCATCAGCCTTCACTGCAGAAGTTATGGGGGAAGTCCCTATACCCAAGCCATTCATTTAAGGAGAAAAATCTGAGGAACTGTCCCAGATTGAGGTGTCAATAGAGGGGGTTATAGAAAGAATTGATAAATTAAAGAGTAATAAGTTACCAGGACCAGATGGTATTCACCCAAGAGCTTTGAAGGAACTTAAATATGAAATTGCAGAACTACTAGCTGTGGTATGTAACCTATCACTTAAATCACCAGCTTTACCAGATGATTGGAGAGTAGCTAGTGTAACACCTATTTTTAAAAGAGGCTCCAGAAGTGATCCTGGCAATTAGAGCCTGGTAAGCCTAACTTAAGTACCCGGCAAATTGGTTGAAACTATAGTAAAGAACAAGATTCTCAGACACATAGATGAACACAATATGTTGGGAAAGAGTTAACATGACTTTTGTAAAGGGAAAGCATGCCTCACTAATCTACTAGAATTCTTTGAGTGGGTCAACAACCATGTGGACAAGGGTGATCCAATTAATATAACGTACTTGGTCTTTCAGAAAGCCTTTGACTAAGTCCCACACCAACGGCTTTTAAGCAGTCGTGGGATAAGAGAGAAGGTCCTCTCATAGATCAGTAACTGATTATAAGATAGGAAACAAAGGACAGGAATAAATGGTCCATTTTTACAATGGAGAAAGCTAAATTCCAGGATCCCCCAAGGATTGGTACTGGGACCTCTGCTGTTCAATATATTCATAAATGATCTGGAAGAGGGGGTGAATAACGAGATGACAAAATTTGAAGACAATATAAGATTATTCAAGATAGTTAAGTCCAAAGCTGACTGTGAAGAGTTACAAAGGGATCTCACTAAACTGGGTGACAAAACGGCAGATAAAATTCCATGTTGATAAGTGAAAAGTAATACACATTAGAAAAAATAATCCCATCTATGCTTGCTGATGATGGGTTCTAATCTAGCTGTTACCACTCAAGAAAAAAAAGAGATCTTGGAGTCATCATGGATAGTTCTCTGAAAAAATCTGCTCAATGTGCAGTGGCTGTCAAAAAAGCTAACAATGTTAGGAACCATTAGGAAAGAAATAGAAAATATCACAATGCCACTATATAAATCCATGGTACACCCACACTGTGAATACTGTGTGCAGTTCTGGTCATCCCATTTTAAAAAGGATGCATTAGAATTAGAAAAGGTGTAGAGAATGGCAACGAAAATGTTTACAGGTATGGTAAAGCTTCCATACGAGAAGACATTAAAAAGACGGACTGTTCCTCTTAGAAAAGAGATGACGTAGTGGGAGATGATAGAGGTCTATAAAATAATGAATAGTGTGGAGAAAGTGAATAGGGAAACATTATTTACTCCTTCATGTAACACAAGAACTAGGGTCACCCAATTAAATTAATACGCAGCAGGTTTAAAACTAACAAAAGGAACTACTTCACATAATGCACAGTCAAACTGTGGAACTTGTCGTGGAACATTGTGAAGGTCAAAAGTATAAAGAGGTTAAAAAAAAATTAGATAAGTAAGATGGTCAGGGATGCAACCCCATGCTCTGGGTGTCCCAAAACCTCCAACTGCCAGAAGCCTCTGGCCCTGGCCCCTGTCAGAGACAGGATACTGAGCCAGATGGACCATTGGTCTGATCCAGTATGGCCATTCTTATGTTGCATAGTTTTGTAAAGCATTGTGTGCACTTACATATTTAAGCTATATAAATAATCAATACCCCAAAGAGCAGAGTTGAGTGCAGTTAGTGTTACCCTTGATTCTGCTGAGCTTTGTAATCCACTGCATACCAATGGTATTATCAGTGACAATACACTGATGGCATCATGAAGATATTGAAAATATTGATTATGAACTTTTCAAGTAGAGTGGGCCAGATCCTTAGCTGGTGTAAATCTGTAGAATGTGTCATCACAAATATTTTACTTCAGTGGACCTATACAGATTTATATCTGCTGTGGATCTGGTCCAGTTTCTGTGCTGCTGCTGTCTTTAATACTACAGTTAATTGGCAGTTAGGAGGAAATGTTAAAATTGAGCAGACTGCATGTGGGTCAGAGGAGGCATTTTCACAGGTCATAAAGCACAGCAACCTGAGACGTCAGCAAGTTGTTTGTCATGCTCAGTGGGAGAAGAGGAAATAAAAGACCTTCTGTAATAACAAGGTTAAACAGACTGATTTAACAAAAACAAGTAGAAGCAGGATTTCTCTTTAAAATATGGCTCTACTTTGATTCTACTTTGGCAGCAGTGTATTAAAGTGGCATCTAGTTTTTTTTTTTAAATCCTGCTGTAAAACCTGCACTTTTTGTATGTGAAGTTGCATGGTACTGATATTACAGAGAAGTCAATGACAGTATAATCACCATCATACTTTCAGTGAAGTAGGGCTGTGTGTGTGTGCACGTGTGCACGTGTGTAGGAGTGCGTGGCCGTCCCGCCTTGTCAGATTGTGAGGGACGCCATGCCCCCTCACTGTCGTACAAAGCAGGGAATTAGGTAAGCAGTCCGTGGCCCCAGGCCCTCAGGCAGGGCAGCCATGCAGTCTGTGGACCCACAGGCAGGGATGAGCACCGACCACAGGCCTCTGTCCTAGTGGAGGATGTCTGCCATGCCAGGGGTGGGATGACAGGCGGTAGGGGGACTCAGCCCCACCCTACTCCACCGGGTCCCAGCCCAAGGCCCTAACAGTGGTGTGTTCCACCACTAGGTTAGTGGGGGTCTGGCTGAAATGTGCTAACTGCTGCTCAGGAACAAGCAGAGCCAGACTGTAGTCGGCTGTCCCTGGGCTACTTCCTACCGTCCCCTCTGGGTGTACCTGCGTCCAGGGGTTGTCATCTGCTTCTCCGGGGTTAGTCGCCAGTGGCAGTCCCAGTAGCTCCTCTGTGTCTGGGTTGTCGGGCAGCTCAGGTGGATCAGTTGAGTGCTTGGTGCAGCCACAGTCCTCTCCGGGTTCTCACTCAGCAGCAGGGAAGAGGCATCCTTCTCTGTTGGCGGTTCTCTCTCAACTGAGATGGAGGGCCCATTCTTTATACTTCCAGTTCCTGTCCTGCCCTTCTGCTTCTGGCGTGGTGGATGTGACATTCTTGGCTCCACCCACTAGGGGTGGATGACCATCCCTCCTTGTCAGTCTTGGAGGCAGGCCACACCCCCTTGATACACACATATACCCCCTGAAGTCCAGCTCCTGGCCTTGGGGGCTGGCCGTGTCCCTTTCCCTTAGCCATGACAATGTGTCTATGTTGGCATGCTCCTTACCGACTTGGTGTTGTATAGTGAAGGTGAATGGCTGGAGAGCCAGGTGCCAGCGCACCAGTTGGGCATTAGTATCTTTCATCTGCTAGAGCCATTTCAAGGGTGCATGGTCCATTACCACTACAAAGGAGCCTCCCAAGAGGTGGTAGTGGAGGGCTACCATGCCCACTTACCCACTAAAGCTTCTTTTTCGATAACTACATAATTTTGATCCTGGGGGAACAGCTTCTGGCCGATGTACAGAACCAGGTGTTTCTCGCCATCGATGTCCTATGAGAGGACTGCCCCAAGCCCAACTGTGGAGGTGTTGGTTTGGACAACAAAGTTGCAAGGGAAGTCAGGAATGTATATTATGGGTTCACGGCATAGCTGGCCCTTTAAGGTCTGGAATGCAGCTTCACATCTAGGTGACTACAGCACCCATTGTGGTTGGTCCTTCATGAGTAACCCAGTTAGAGGGCTGCAATCGTGGTGAAGTCAGGGATGAAATGCCAGTAACAGCCCACCAGCCCTAAGAGCAGTCTGTGGCCCCAGGCCCTCAGGCAGGGCTGGGCAACTACGTCGTCTATAGTGCAGAAATATGACTACCCTGAAAACCTTCATGTTCAGGAGGCACAACAAAGAATTGCACGTGCACCCTGGTTGCGATATGAGGGGGTGCCGCTATCAGCTATGCACAGGGTCAGAAACGTCGGCTCTGGAATCATCTGTGGAGGCCAAAGAAACTAAGGTTCAACCCATCTGTTGTGAGATTTAGGTAGGCTAATGTAGGCTTTTGTTGCTTTAAAAAGGACAGGGATGATGACATTAATGCTTTGCCCTCACTGCGAGCTGAGGCAGCTTGGAAGATCCCAGAGATGCTTCTTAGGTTCTGTCAGGACGTTGAGATATTGTGAACCTGTCTTGGAATGAAATTGTTGAGATTTGCACCCAGTTTTTGAAGGTATTTAGGGATTGCTGCTCTCAATGTTGCACCACTTAACTGATTTAGGGCCCTAAATCTCATTTTCAAAAGGGATTTAAGAACCAAAATCCCATAAACTGTCAATGGGATTTTGGCTCCTAAATCCCTTTTGAAAATGAGATTTAGGGCCCTAAATCAGTTAAGTGGTGCAACACTGAGAGCAGCAATCCCTAAATACCTTCACAAGTTGGGCCAAAGTGATTGCAAGAGGTTTGTGAGTAGTGATTAAGACCTCTTGCACATAGCAGAACTCCTTCAGGAGTTAGTGATGTTTTCCTACTAATGACAAAGCTGAAATAATCCCAGGAGACATTTAATTTACTCTTCTCGCTCTCTACCTGTTTGGCCCAAACTTTTTTTTGTTTCATTTTAGAGATGGAGGCTATGAGACATCACCAATCCTTGGAAAGTACTGTGGTTCCACTCTGCCTCCTGTAATCATCTCCCATAGTAACAAGCTCTGGATAAAATTTGTAAGTGATATATATGGCACAAGAACTGGATTTTCAGCTTACTGGGATGGTACCACAACAGGTAAAATGAGAAAGCCAAGTATGGAACTATTTGACCAATCTCCTTGTTTTTCTCTGTGCTTTATTCCATCTCCCCTGCACCTAACTGGCACCCTGCATCCCCTTTAAATGTGTTTTCCCAAAATTAACCGATTAGTGGCAACAGAAGTTCAATCACTTTAGAACAGGGATCTAGATTTCCTGTTCTTGGGTTAATAAGGGTTTTTTTCCAAGTGATTTAAGCTAGCACCATATTCTAGGTTACATTTTAACTTTCACTCTGTCCTTTGTTTCTGTGCTTGTTAGGCAACTAATAGGAGTTAGGCTAAGAGCTACAACATGGGAGGGGAGTGGAGCAGGATTTAGTATTAGAACAGAAGAATAGGGGATAGAGCTCCTGGGTTCTCTACTTGTCTCTGGCCCTAACTTACTCTGAGACATTTGGTCAGTCATTTATCCTCTCATTTCTTCATGTTATTATTTGTATAACGAGTACAGTAATAGCTATCTCAAAGACAAGCTGTGTGGATTAATTAATTAATATTAATAAAATGCTTTAAGATCCCAGGTGACAGGTGCTATAGAAGTGCAGTTATTATTGTATATTCTTTGTGCTATTTTTCTGTCACATAATTATGGCAAGGAAGGTGGAAAAGTATGAGGATAAAGCTAAAGTCCCTTTAAAAAGAGCTATAAACTCATTGCCATGGCATCACTGGAAGAGAATCATGTTAATGGATGTAATACATGTATTAGCAGTTGATTTGTACTTAGCCTGAAGTGTAATTCCAGCATGTCTCCGGCCAGAGGTTAGAGATTTTCCCAAGGGGCTCTAAAGTGTGTTTAATGTTGTGAGGTAGCCCCATGCTGTGAAGCATTTCATTGGGTAAAGCAGAGTTACAGTAGCAGAGTAAAGAACTAAGCATAAAATCTCTTTATGAGTGAAAGAGAGAGAGAGAAAGAGAGGGAGAGCATGACTGGTGAGGTTTAATGTGGTTAATTATAGTTTCTTTGTCCTTTTCAGGCTGTGGTGGGACCCTCACAACTTCATCTGGCATGTTCATGTCTCCCAACTACCCTATGCCTTATTACCACAGTTCAGAATGCTATTGGTTGTTGAAGTCAAGCCGAGGAAGCCTATTTGAAATCCAATTTAAACAGTTCCACTTGGAGTTTCATCCAAAATGCAGCTCTGATTACCTTGCTGTATGTACAGTATCCCTCTCTGCCTCAGATACTAAGGGAGGGAGCACAGTGCGAGTGCTCATGTACAGAAAGAGAGTCACACACACCAAGTGAACAGTTCTAATGTAGGGAAATTCCATCCTGAATGTCACCTTTAAAGATATGGAAAGAATTTATTTTGGGACAGAGGAAGGGTGTGTGTGCGTGCGTGCAATCAAATTGGAGGCTACTTCAGAAAGTTTGTCCCTTTCTATCATTTTTCCATATGTAGCTTTCCCCGTAAAATGTGATAGTTTCATCCTCCTTTCCTTTACATATGAGAGATCAGTTAAATCTGGTAGTAGTGAAAACTGTTAAACCATTATCATCATCCCCCAAGATTTTTATGTCTTTCTTTATTCAAAGGTATATGATGGCAACAGTAGCAGTGCTAAGATGCTGGGTAAATTTTGTGGGAATCAGCTACCAGCATCAATCCGCTCCACCAGAGATAGTTTATATGTGAAACTAAGAACAGATGGTCATTTCGAAAATAGAGGTTTCCTTGCTGAGTACAAGCAGAGTAAGTACAAACAAGAAGAATGAGAGGAGTAAGTTGTTAGAATTCCACTATTGGTTCTACAAACTTCTTATTGTATCCTCCGGTCATATTTGTGAGCAGAATTCTCTTCCAGGAAAGATCATGCATGTATTGTATTATTTGGCTAGATTCTCTGGTCTGCTAAGGCCACAGCACATAGTGCACTTAAAATGGACAGAGAGAGCTAGTTGCAAATTCCAACGTAAGAAACGTCTCCTGGTGGAAAGTTGGTGGAGGTGGCTCTGCTGTCACCTTCTACTGTTTCATTAAGGACTTAACATATGTAAGGTATATGTCAGGGCCATTTCAGGGCTGATGTGTGGATCGGAGGGGGCACAGTGGAGCAGTGCATAGCTACTCCTGTTCTTCCATTGGTGTAAGGTTTGGACTTTTTGCCACTGATGGAAGATAAATTAGGCCCTTTGCTGCTCTAATTTCTGCTGGGGTTAGGTGTCAGAAGATCAAGAAGCCACAACCATGTACAGCAATGCAATATTCCTGGGCATGAAACCTTCAGTGTTTAGGAAACTCCAGCTACTTAAGAATGCTGCAGCGCATCTCCTCAGGAACACAGGCTATGGGAATATATCAAACCTGTCCTCCACTCTCTACACGGGCTTCCCACAGAATTCTGAATCAAGTTCTAGGTCTCACTCCTTATCTCCAAAGTGCTTCATGGCCTGGACCAAGGATATCTACAAAATTATCTCAAGTTCCAGGACAAAGATGGTGGTTGACAGCTACGCTTCTCTGGCACAATGGAACTCTCAACAATCAGAGTAAAAGCTTAGCTGTGCAGGAGAGAGAATTTTCCCCTGGGGGCAGTCTGAGACTGTGGAATGAACTCCTCCAGGCATTAAGGACTGTCACAAATCTCACCACTTTCTGCTCCAAGTGCTAGGCACGTTTCTGTGACCTGGCCGTGTCTCCCATCAACACATAGCAAGAGGTATATTTCTATTAAAAAGCCCCACACATCCAACCGAACAAGACACCACACTACCCACACTTTCCCTCTGGAGAGAGGATGAGAGAACAAACTACAAGTGACAGTTGTGAAGTCATGTTCTTAATGCACTACTGGAAGGTGCTCAGATACTACCATGATGAACGCAGTATAAAAACCTCTATAGAATAGAATTGCTTTGCTAACTTGTTCTTCAAACTCTCTGTATATTTCCTGTTTGAAACAGAAGAGCTTCCTACTTTTCTGTTTCCCCCTGTAGCTGAGAGTGGTCCTCTCCTGCGTTCTTGCACCACAGAAACCTGCTCAGGTAGACTGCACTGGTTGGATATCCTCACCAGGCTGTTTATTTCAGATCTCTTTCTTTTACAGTTTTGCACGTCAATATTATGTACAATATCCTCAGCTGTTTTCCCAGGGCCAAAGAGGAGCAGAGGTCTCCTTGAACTGAGAGCTTATTGAGAGTGGACTCAGCCAGCCCTGTTCCCCTTCTTTGCACATCCTTCCTGTGGCTTTTTTATCAGTCCTCGGCTGACTGGTTAATTAATCCTTTAGCTCATCCAGTTCGCTATCCTGAGTAGCTAATTACATTTCATCCCCAGTCAGCCCTGTGGGGAGCTACTTAGTGGCAGAGTGATCAGAGCACAGACTCCCCTGTAAACTCCCTACTCTCTGTCACTCCCCCACCATCTTATTCTGCTCCCCTGTACACATTATATGAGGTAGCCGAATGCAGCATGTTCTGCAGTACAGCATTTACACATATTGGTAGTCTCTGACTCCAGTGAAAGCCAGATTCAGGAAAATGAGAATCAATGATCCAATGGCATGACTGTGTTTTATCCTTTTTCTAGTTTCTTTTCTCTTTCAACCCTTCCTTCATCAGTTCAAGCAAAACTCTCTTTTTCTAGTCAAAAACCTCTAAATCCTCTACTAGAGCCATGCTTGATGACTAACAAGGGAAGGTGTATGGTACCTTCATTAAGAGCATCATGCTGACATCCAGCATGTTAAACCAGTGCTTTAGAATGGCCAATGCAAGCTATCTATGTTTCATTCGACTTTTTAGCCATGTGTGATCTTTTTTTTTCTAGTTCACTGAAATGGTATGTGAGTTTGCAGTATTGTGTCTAAATATAGCTCCAGCCACTGTAAATTGGTTCAAAGTGACTTATTTAGCTAGATCAGTGGTTCTCAAACCATTTATCTTTGTGCGCTGCATGTACATTGCTCTGTGTGTTATGTGGGCCGCATCCACACAATATATATATATTAGCTGTATGGCCCTGAGGATGTCACATGAGCCGCAGCTAAGTGCTGATTGGGCCGCAAGCAGCCCATGAGCAGAACCACGGTGCTAGATATCACATTTTTATTATGAATTTTTAAAAATACTATAAATAGATGTTTTTAGAGAATAATTTTGCATTTGAAAAAAACAAAATAGGCAAAAAGAGTATGTAGGATACTGGGATATATCAGCTCATGATTATGGTATTACTTGGGGAGGAAGGTTATGCTTGTAATTAAAGACTTGGAGTTGGGAAATCTGGATTTTGTTCCTGGTGCCTGTATCCTTCGGAAAATCACTTACCTCTCTCTCTGCCTCAATTTTCTTCTCTGTAAAATAGGTATAATAATACTTACCTACCTTATAACAGTATTATTAGGCTTTATTCAGTAGTATTTGTAGATCATTTGAGATCTTGGCATGGAAAATAATATACAAAGTATAATTTATTACTGTATTTTTTTTCCAGTTTGCCAAGGAATAGTGATTGCCAACCGTAGCCATGGCATCTTGGAAAGTTTAAATTATCCCATCAGTTACCCTCTAAATGAACAATGCAGCTGGACCATCCAAACTACAACCGGCAATACACTTAACTACAGCTTTACATCCTTTGATGTAGAAGAAGGATCAAACTGCGAACTGGACTATTTGAAGGTATGAATCCAAATTCCAGACCCCATGTAAGTCAATTCCTTGCATGGAGGATAGATGCTGAAAATATTATGTGCCCTCATTTTTTTAAATTATAGATATCTTGTTAGAAGAGCAAGTAAAGAAACTTTAATTACATGTCTATCTTACATGTATGTCTATCTGTTTTACTCTGGGGAGCTGAACAATGAAGCTTCCTCAAGCCAGCTAGAGATTACCACCAAATGACATGGCTCTCTATTATTCTCTGACCATGATGAATTGTATGTAGTTCATCAGTACTTTGAACATTAGTGAACAGCCAAAATCAGAAAATGGAATCTGAATCTGGTGGTTCATCAGTTTCCAAAGGGAACATGTACTAATGGTAGTTGAATGCTATTGGAATGACATGACTTTTTTTTGCCTGGTAAAGATAATGTAGGAGCTAGAGAGATACTCCCTGCAAAGAATAGTTGTACATCTTAACATTATTTTACTGAGGGTAATATAACATATAGTACCAATTCAACAGAACACTTATGCATATGCTTGTGTATCCCTATTCAGCAAAGCCTGTAAGCACATGCTTAAGTAGCGTTGACTTGAAGTTAAACAGACACTAAAGTGTTTTGCTGAATAGGGGTAGTCTTAAACCCAAAATCAGCTTGTGCTTAAGGGTTTTTGCTGAATTAATTCAGCCTCTCTGAAAGTGAAATTCACCCCTGTAGGAGGGCCAACACAAAGCACTTATTCACCACTTAAGCTTTGCATAGGGAAAATTTTCTGCCTAAAGAACTATATCCCAAAGTTTTGAATAGTATTCTAGCTATTTGAAGCCAGGAATGGAGTGGTGGATATCTAAGAGTTCATAGTACTTTT
Source organism: Emydura macquarii macquarii (assembly GCF_026122565.2). Lineage (NCBI taxonomy): Eukaryota > Metazoa > Chordata > Testudines > Chelidae > Emydura > Emydura macquarii. The sequence goes on along the minus strand of NW_027132559.1, from coordinate 37,340,281 downwards.
GCGCATACCTAGTGATTTGGGGGCTGCTCTTGCTGAAAGTCAGGTGACAGCTTTGCTAGGCCTTTTGGTCCATTCTGTCTTAATATCTTACATCCTTGTCCATTTGGGGTGCCAGTTTTCACTGTTGAAAAATTGGTAATAAACTGGTGAAAACTGTGTTTCCAACATCCTCCTGCAGGAGACAGGAGTGGAGAGAAGGTAAGCAAAGAAGGGTTGCTGACCAGAGAAGATATTGAGAACTATCAGAACTGAAAAGTTTGTGGCCAAATCAAAAAGGAAACATCAGAGCCAAGCTGAGAAACCACACTGCCAAGTCCCAAGATGTCTACACCATTGATCAGTGAAGGGCAAGGGTCATAAGCAGAGTAGAAAGCCCTCAAGGAGAAAGGTGGTTGCTAGAAGACGGTATTCCAGGAGTCATGGTTGGACAGTGCCAGACTCAAGGGTTTGATGGGCATCCTAAGAAACAGAAATAGAATATGTTTGTGGGGTGTGCGGTATGGGCCTGGGGAACTGTCCTTTGTTTTAACACTGTCCAGTTTGTTTCTGATGAAGGAAAAAATGGAATGAATTTACTAAAAAAGGGTAAAATACAAGAGAAAATAGTCATAGAATGGTGTTAAAAAGTCTTTTAATTTACAAAAGAAATGGCCAAGTTGAAGAGGCAAAAACCAGAAACATAAAAATTCAGAGTTCAGTTAGACATTTAGAGGAAATGATCATGTTGAGAGAAATCAAAAGAATTGGGTTTTTTTGGTCATAATACAAATATGTCTGTCTTTAAATGTCATTTAAAATTACAGTTCCCTGATATGGAAAAGAAGCCAAACTCGAACAGTTTAATGGAATTAAATCGGGGGGTTGGATAATGTCCATTCAAGAATATTAAAGGAACTAGCACATGAAATTGCAAGCCAATTAGCAAGGATTTTTAATAAATCTGTAAACTCAGGGGTTGTACCGTATGATTGGAGAATTGCTAACATAGTTCCTATTTTTAAGAAAGGGAAAAAAGGTGATCCGGGTAACTACAGGCCTGTTAGTTTGACCTCAGTAGTATGCAAGGTCTTGGAAAAAATTTTGAGAGAGAAAGTATTTAAGGACATCAAGGTTAATGGTAATTGGGATAAAATACAACATGGCTTTACAAAAGGTAGATCATGCCAGACCAACCTGATCTCCTTTTTTGAGAAGATAAGATTTTTTAGACAAAGGGAATGCAGTGGATCTAATTTATCTAGATTTCAGTAAGGCTTTTGATACGGTTCCACATGGGGAATTGTTAGTTAAAATGGAAAAGATGGGGATTAATATGAAAATTGAAAGTTGGATAAGGAACTGGTTAAAGAGGAGACTACAACAGGTCATACTGAATGGTGAACTGTCAGGCTGGAGGGAGGTTACTAGTGGAGTTCCTCAGGGATCTGTCTTAGGACCGATCTTATTTACACTTTTTATTACTAACTTTTGCATAAAAAGTGGGAATGTGCTAATAAAGTTTGTGGATGACAAAAAGTTGGGAGCTATTGCCAATACAGAGAAGGATCAGAATATCATACAGGAAGATCTGGATGACCTTGTAAACTGGAGTAATAGAAATAGGATAAAATTTAATAGTGGAAAATGCAAAGTCATGCATTTAGGAACTAATAACAAGAATTTTTGTTATAAGCTGGGGATGCATCAGTTGGTTGATCACAGGATGACTATGAGCCGCCAGTGTGATGTGGCCATGAAAAGAGCTGATATGGTGCTTGGATGCATCAGATGAGGTATTTCCAGTAGAAATAGGGAGGTAGTACCGTTATACAAGGCACTGGTGAGACTTCATCTGGAATACTGTGTGCGGTTCTGGTCCCCATGTTTAAAAAAGATGAATTCAAACTGGAACAGGTGCAGAGAAGGGCTACTAGGATGATCCGCGGAATCGAAAACCTGCCTTATGAGAGGAGAGTCAAAGAGGTTGGCTTGTTTAGCCCAACCAAAAGGAGGTTAAGGGGAGATATGATTGCTCTCTATAAATACATCAGAGGGATAAATACCCGGGAGGGAGAAGAATTATTTAAGTTCAGCGCCAATGTGGACACAAGAATGAATGGATATAAACTGGCCATTAGGAAGTTTAGACTTGAAATTAGATGCAGGTTTCTAACCATCAGAGGAGTGAAGTTCTGGAATAGCCTTCCAAGGGGAGCAGTGGAGGCAAAAAAACCTAGCTGGCTTCAAAACTGAACTTGATACATTTATGGAGGGGATGGTATGATGGGACAGCCTAGTTCGGTAATTGACTGATCTTTGACTACTGACTGATCTTTAACTACTGGTGGTAGATATGCCAATGGCCTGTGATGGGACATTTGATGGGGTGGGTTCTGAGTTATTACAGAGAATCCTTTCTTGCATGTCTGGCTGGTGAGTCTTGCCCACATGCTCAGGGTTTAACTGATCACCATATTTGGGGTCGGGAAGGAATTACCCTGCAGAGCAGATTGGCAAAGGCTCTGGGGTTTTTTCGCCTTCCTCTGTAGCATGGGGTATGGCTCACTTGCTGGTGGATTCTCTGTACCTTAAAGTCTTTAAACCATGATTTGAGAACTTTAATAACTCAGTCATAGGTTAGAGGTTTATTACAGGAGTGGGTGGGTGAGGTTCTGTGGCCTGCATTGTGCAGGAGGTCAGACTAGATGATCATATTGGTCCCGTCTGACCTTAAAGTCTACGAGTCTATAAGATGTCTTCATTCTGCTGCATGGTGTGCAAATATGTGCCAATATGTAAAAAGAGAACAAGAGTGAACGAGTTCGGAAATCAAGTAATGTTTGCATCACCCTGTGGGTTGTGAAAAGGAGAATATTTTTGGCATTGGTACAGACATCTATGAGATATAGGGGAAAGGGGGAATGTTTGGAATCAGTGTGTCACTGATTTTCTAAACAAACTGTACATATACGGTATTCCTGTGCTGAAACCCATGCTGAATCTGACTTCTGTTTGTCAGGGGGGAAAGGGTTAAATCAGAATAAAGCCCTATAATTCTTAGAGTGGGACAGATGCTGCAGTTTTGCAAAATGCTAATTTTATTATACATTATAGCAAAAAAGCCTCTAAAAAGGAAAGCTCCAGAGAGCTCAACCAGGAATAACATTGGAATAATAACTTTGAAAAAGTTGGTGTATAATTGAGCTGATTGAAGAAGCAGAGATATTTCATTATTATTATTATTATTATTATTTGAAATAGGCTATGTGTTAACATATATAGGTGTATTTGGGCCAAAACCTTACTTCAGCTATATAGAGAATGCACTCCAGAAACTATGTAACTGCAGAAGGAAATAAACAGCAGAGTTGCTTTAGAGTCAGTGTGAGGAAAGAGTGACTTACAATATATATTTTAGATACAATTAGGAATGTATTCCTAATATTTATAAATGGGCCAAAAGCACACCTTTGAATTTGAAACCCTTTAGAATTCTGGGGAGGAAGAGCATTTGTGTGAGGGGGTGTGCGAGGTGGTGGGGAGGCGGGGGATGGGTACTGATACACTCTCTGGATCTGACCCCAGCTCTGTGCTTTTGGTCTCAGGTCAGATCCCAACTTTAAAAGGCTCTATCTTTTCAATTCCAAGTTCGAATGTGGCTAAAATATCTGACTCATGTTCTGATTCAGAGTGCTGGGGTGGGAATGATATTTTGTCTGTATTTTGATATAATAAGGACTCTCAGCTTCTCTGGTTGCTCTTTGGCCTGCTCCATCAGACAGACAGAAAGAAAGAAAAGAGTCTTGTGCTTGCTTTCTAGTGGCTGTAGGTTCCCTAGATTACTGTCATCAGCTAGATCAAAAGAACAGGACTCTAAGTGTATAGATGAGAATGCGCTAACACAGTGCCCAGGTGATCAGGGATCAACCAGTGCAAATAAAATGCATGACTGAGCTAAACTGAAATGAAATCACGTGGAGATAATGAGAAATCATTAGTGCACTGCTTTTCCCTTTTCTTTCTCTCCTTTCATTTCTGGATGCTAATGTGTTTTGAGTCAGATTGTGCCTTGCAGGCACTGTCCAGTGTTGGGGTCAAGCAGACCACCTCACCCCCAAGGGAGCTCTGTGGGGGAGTACGACTCAGAGTTTGGACTGTGTGGGGTCTTATTCTCCATGGCTTTGCACCTTGCATAGGCATTCACCTCTGTACCAAGTGGGGGTAAAATGCCACCCTTCTGATTAGGTGACATTTTAGACCTACTCCGCACAGGTCTAAATGCACACACCCAGCCAAAGAAGGAGAGAATCAGACCAATGGACTTGATCCAGGCATTTTCTAATATTAATGTAGTGTGAGCACTTCCTGAACACATGAGCTGCACGTTGTGTTTCATGGTCTGGCAGTAGAAGTTGGCTCTCTCCTAGTAACACTCAGAGGTTGCCTGAGATTTTGGAGAGGTTTTACAGCTTATTTGTTGAGAACATCAGAGCAGCTAGCTATCATATTAATATGTACCAAAGTGGTGACTATACGGATACCGCACAAACCTTATAGCAGAGCTGCTTTTTTTTTTTTCTGATATGCCACTAACTGTAGTTCAACTGGATTGTAATTAAATTATATTGCCTGCGGAGACTTGGATTTCAAATCTAGCATTAAAGTTTTCAGGGGGGAAAATAGCCAGAAGGCTATACCAGTGAAGTTAGGGATATTAACCTAGGAAAGAAATGCTGCATTTTCCTCTACTGTCATGATGCTGTTAGCTGAATAAGCATATTTTTATTCTCCTATTTGTACTTATCGATTGACATTTTTAGTGTGAAAGATCATAGCCTCAAAAGTGGCAAAGCTCTTTTAGAAATAAAGAGAATTTAATGTTACTGCATTTGAGATTAGAGTTTACCAGTAGAAATGAAACTCACTTCCTTCTTATCCAAGAAAAATCTGATTGAAAACTCTAATCTTCCTGTCCTTCAGTGGCAAACTCCTTCTATTTTCTTGTACTCATAGCGCTTACCCCTCACTTTAAAATCCAACAAGTTTAGTGTATACTTTTAATGATCCATGGGAAAATCCTGCCCATCCCTTTCCAAAGGCATGAAAATGCTTGATGAGCCCCAAAACCGGTGCAGTTTTGCTGTGCAAGGGACAGGATGCCGGCCATCCACACATGAGGGCAAGTCTCTCTGTGCACTGTAGAGCACTGGTTGGTATCCACAATAGCGTGGTGGGACAGGATTGTAGATCTACAATTGTGCATCTCCATTGGCTAACTTGCATGTGTAGTGTATATGTTCCGTGGAGGCTACTGAAGACATGAGTCTGCAGGAGCAAGCACCGAGTGGCTCTCCCACTGCTCCAGAACCAGGGGGAGAATTCCTCCCCACGTCACCAAGCCCTGTAGAGCTATCTTGCTCGCAACCAATTAACTGTATGATCTGTACATGGGTTTCAGGATTTAGGCCTGTGGTGATTAAAATATTCTTGCACCTGAATATGTAGGCTTCAGCAACTGAGTGCATTAATTCATAGGACAGCTGCTCCTGAGTACTCTTTCATTTCCTTTTGTGGTAACAGGATATGTTTTTACCACAGAAACGTTCCCAGAATGCACCATAATATCTTCTCTCCCCATATGGGAATAATGCATTAGATAATGGTTGCCTGAACTAAACTGGCAATGCTCTCTTTCTAATGAAGTTACACACAGAAGAAAAGAGGTGACACTTATTTTTCATGGCCCTAGTTTTATTTGCTTCCCTATTTCGAACCAGAAATAAGCTAACACCATATTGGGGGGAGGGAGGGAAGGCATTGCCCAAGATATCTGAGTTATCATGTGATATAAGTGTCTTTTTAAAAGTGCAGCAGGAATTCTCCAAACCCAGAGGGTTGCTCAATTTATAATCACACATCGATTGCAAAAGTATCACCAGCAGCACATCACCCGGGGGAAGCAGATGATAGATGGAATATATTCATTCAGGTTCTTTACTCAGACATCAAATTACAGCTTTCTGGCTGGACTGCAGCAGCATCTGTAAACCCATTAGCATACAAGCTGGCAATAATCAAATTAGTCTACAGATATAAAATACTTACAGGGATTTGCAATTCACCAGTAGAAGTTCCTCAGTATGGAACTCTAAGGATAAGGGCAAAATTCTCCTCTCAGGTCTCCATGGAATATCTTTCCAGTGGTATCCTGCTTGAACTGCATGAACAGGTTTTCAGTGAGAGAGCTGAACAATTAGGCAGAGCAGAATATCAGTTAAGATCTGCTTTGACGATCCTAGAGATTTGTGCTCAAAACATTTTTCGAAACAGCCTTAATCTTCAGCTCCTCAGATGGGTGGGTATATTTAGAACTGCTGTCTGAAAGCAGAACTGAAACCACACTAGTGAAAAGAAAATTTGGTAACGTGGTAAATTTGTTAATGGTTAAGGGGATATGTGATCTCTAATTGAAATAAACCTCAGATGCTGAGTGACACAGAGTGATTCAGAATGTGACCAACTGACAGTTTACTTGAAGACATGCAAAACCCAGCATGAATGAGTAATACTTTATTTTTAGTTGCATATTGTCTTCAGCTGGCGCACCCTGCCAGCTCAGAGTAATGTGACTTTTCCTCTGCCTTTCAGGATAGCAACTAAATACAATGGGGCAACTGTGGAGTGTCAGCATGTCTAATGCATGGTAATGTGTAAGACCCATGGCAGTGAAAGGAAATTCAGGACCCATCCATCTTTGCTTGTAATTCTTCTCTCCTCTAATGTCCGTCCATCTTCCAGAAATCACTTGGGAAATTACACTGTGAAGGCTGGCCTGCTTTGATACACAAGTGAGACCTTCCAAATGATGATGGAGCTTGTCTCATTCACTTTATGGTTTTACCACCATTGAATGGAGTGACTCAGTGGCATTAGAAAACCCAGATGATGCTTTTAAAGCTTCAAATGGGTCCATTAGGATATTGTAGGAGGGAATCCAAAGTGGCAAAATCCCTCCATACAGGACTCTTAAGTAAGTTCTATCATTGCTTTGGGTAGGGTCAGTGGTGTGACCTCCCCCTCAGATGGCTTTAGGATTCTGTTTCCATTGCTGGAGGATTTTGTCTTACTGTAGACCTCAGTGAATTAACTTGTTCCTGAGGCAAAATTACATCTTCCTTCATCAAGACTGATTTTGCACTCACTCCCTCTTTAAGGATATCTACAGTGATCCATCCTGCCAGGAATATTTTGATACCAAAGGGTTCTTTTCAGTTCAGAGTCCAACATCATTCTGAGAGTATTAGCCAGGTATTAACTCAATTTGTAGTCAAGTTAATCTGTGGTTGTCTGTACTAAGACAACCGGCTCCAAACTCTGCACAGTTAATTTGGGCTTTTTCCAGTCTTTACCTCCTCCTTTCATTCATTTGGTTGCATCATCCACAAGAGGATTCCCACCTCTTCATAATGGATTTCATAGTGTCAGCCCTGGATTCTTCCAGAGTGTGATTTCCTGCCAGAGGATAATTTCAGGGATGTAATTCTCACAGGTCCAGAAGAGATCCTGTTTCCTTGTCCCTCAATGCCTTACTGCTTCAAAGTGAGATAGAACTCCTTTGTCTTTCTGATTCCCAAGGAACTGCAAAAGGCAAGAAGTTCCACTTCTAGTAGCCCCAGCTTTGGGTTCATAAATTTTGTTCTCTTCACAAGAGCACTGTAACAGGGGGCTTGGAGAGCTGGGCGGCCTAGTGGTTGGAGTGCTTGATTTCCACCCTCCCTTGCTTGGTCAAGATGCCTCAGTCTTTAAGGCTGGGGCAGGGGAGATAGATGGACCTGGGCTCTCCCACTGCACCAGGTCCCAGCCCAGGGCCCTTTCTAAGTCCATCCCTGAGTAGGGGAGCCCCCAGCGGGGAGTCTGTCTTCTGCCCTGGGCTACTTCCTACTGCTTTCCCTTCAGTTGGGGCATGGCTCCTATAGTCCAAGTTGTATTGGTGGTTTATCTCTAGCAGTGCCCCCTCATGGATCCTGGGTAGCATCCTGTTGCAGGCTCAGGTTCCTCTGGGCAGGGCAGCCTTAAGTTGGTGGGGTCAGAACCCTCAAGATCTCTGTGCTTTGGTCACCCAGTTCTGTCTTAGGCCGGGTGCTCCTAGGCCTCATTCTCAATCTCCTCTGGCCAAGGGAAGAGTGCTTGTTCCTTGTTCTATGAGGGGTCCTTGGTTTTGGAACTCATTCCCTGGTCGATTCTCTAGAGCCTAGATCTGTTAACCTTCTGGGCACTCTGGATCTGGGAACCTCAGCATCTTTTTCCCTGGGGCACTAGGGTGGGAGGCAAGGTGCTAAGTTGGAACATGGTGGATCTTTTAGGAATTTATTGTTATTAGAGGACAGACTTTTTGGTTATTAGAACTGAGCGTCTTTAGGTGGTTCCATTTTTTGCATTTTGTATTATCTGCCTTAATTGTTATGAAACAGCCAGAACTTGGGATGGGCACAAAAATATTCTGAACAAATAAAATAGAAAACAAATATCTTCTGAGAAAATGAATGTTCTTATATGAATACTTGGGAAGGAGTCCAGTCCTCACTTCCTAGTGCCATTACAGTGGCGGAGTCGCTAATAAGTTACCCCAAACTTCAGTGGTCCTGTCCAGACAATGGGAATACTCTGCCTGATATAGAATCATAGAGTTGGAAGGGACCTCAGGAGGTCATCTAGTCCAACCCCCTGCTCAGAGCAGGACTAACCTCAGCTAAATAATCCCAGCGAGGGTTTTGTCAAGCCGCAGCTTAAAAACCTCTAAAGATGGTTTAAGCAAGAATTTTCTCTCCTCTTTCAACAATTCATAGAGTAGTTCAGATGATAAAACAGGATCCGTAAATGAAAAGCATAGCTAAGACACAAAGACAAATTGTGGCCCAGGATATTTGCACTTAACTTTAGCTGAAATTGCTTGTGTATATCCAAGGGCAAAATTTAGTCTTAGATGTCCAAAATACTTCTTGAAAATTACACAGCTGTTCCCTTCATTATAAGGGTAAGACAGCCTGAAAAAAAAAAAAAAGTCTGTAATTCTAGCTGTAGTAGGGCTGCCTCACTCTCAATGAGTTACAGCTGGCTGGTCATCTGAATTTCCTGTGAATAATATTCTGCTCTGAAAACAGAATCAAGGGCTGCACTGTTTTCATAGTAACCATGATTTGTGTACCGAAAAACTGACTGTTTGTTTTCAGGGGAATTACATAGGTATGTTATGTTAGCTGTCTAAAAATAACACCCACTTGATGAAATCAAACTTAGAAAAGATCCATGAGGCTTGTTTTTCATTTCAATTTGAGTATTGCTACCAAATGATTCAATCAGTAACTTTTATAGGCTTTTATTTTTAAATATTGTACCTACTGTTCAACGGTTTAATATACAATTTAGTGCATTTTTGCTTTCCATTTACAGGCACAAAAAACTTTCTACACTGATCCAATTTCCCTATTCAGATTTTTCTGTTCAGAGTTTTCAGACTTCTGTACCCTGGAACCTGGGGATGGTGGGGAAGATGTTTACTTTAGGAGGTTATTCTAGGAAGTAATATTTTAAAAGAACCAACATTCTAATTGATATGGGAAATATAATTGGATATAACTTTATTTAACTGGGCTGACCTAGAGATAATGTCACAACTGTGATTTGGTGCACAGTGCAGCTCATCTTCATTTCATCTACCTGTATGTCTGTTGCACATTTGTTGCAGTTTGGAAAAAATATAGACAGATGTTGAATTTGTCCACATCTGAGGAGGATGACATTAACCGAACTTCTGTGCCCTGACACCAAACACAAATAAACAAAAGTCTTGGAAGAACTAGGAGAGGTTTTTGTATTTGGAAATAAGACGTTCTCAGGTGTGTCTGACCTCACCTTGAAAGTTTTGGACAAAAGGATAATCAGGACAATTGGGCCTCCTGTTGTAATTCACTTCCAGTGTTTTGGGGATTCATAGGTTCACAGACTTTAAGGCTAGAAGTGATCACTGTGATCACGATGTCTTGCATAATACAAGCCATAGAATTACACCCAATAGTTCTTGCAACAGGCCCATAACTTCTGATTAAACCACAGCATATCTTTTAGAGGAGACATCTGCTCTTGATTCATCACTTAAGGGTTTGAGAATGTATCTGGGTGGACTTCTTGCCCCTCAAGCCCATAAATGTGTGTTAAATCAATACAGAGCTTTCTGAAAAGCCTATCTTTTGCACAGCATGAGCTGAGGACTTTATTCAGATATTGTATCATATGTGAATCTGCAATTAAATGTTTGCAAAAGCTGACAGCCAGCATGGTTTATCGGTGTCTTTCATTTTACCATGTGAGTGTACAATGGAGAATAGCTCCATCCAATGGACGTCAGGGTGTTCAGAGAAGAGTGTTTGAAATTAGAACAAAGATCAATTTTGGCTGGCTCCCGAGAGAACATCCATTTGGCTCTTTCAGCCTGCAGAGAGAGAATATTACAGTAGTCAGCTCAGAACAGAGAGAGGTTTCTGTTGAAATTCCAAAAAGGAACATGCCAGGGACTGAGTGCTGAGGATGGTTTCCAAACAAGGTTTCTGTGTTAACTATTTACTGGGACTGTTTTAAAAAGATGTGTCCTATGAGTCAGAAAATCAGATGAGTACTAAACCCGTACAAAGTGATCATGAAGTACAATGGGTATTGCTCCAAACTTTGAGAGCAGGTTTTTTCAGGCCTACAGTTGTTAACTATCAAACATAACATGACAATAATTGGCAACATATATCTGTTGTCACAGACTGAACAGAATTTGGCTAAGATGTAATGAACTGTCATCCTTTTTGATCAGATTTGCTACAGATGAGACCCCTTCACCCCAAATGAGCAGTATCAGCATTTGGACATTTGACAAAGAATGACAGTGTGTATTCAGAACATCTTTAGGCAAACATTTTCAAAACTAGGTGCCTAAAGTCAGGCTTCTAAATCCATACTGAGGGATCTAAATAAATGGCTGAGTTCTCAAAAGGGCTGAGCACCCAACAGGCTTTCAATAAAGTCACTTATTTAGGTGCTTGCTTACATATGGACTCAGGGCCCTCACGTTAGGCTCCTGATTTTAAAAATCTCATTCTAGGATTATTTCTTTTGGGAGGGGGGGAGGAGATTAATTTTTTTGGAGTGGGAATGGTTTAAAAATATGTGTTGATGCGTTTCTTCTTTGTGTGTGTGTGTGTGATCGTTGGAGGTGAATAATATAAAGAGTCATTCCCCCAACACACATCAAAAAAGAAAAAGGGTAGCAATATTCCTCCAGTGCAAGAGAACTATCTGAGTTTAAGATGTATAGCAGAGCTAACTGTGAGTTAGCATGTCATCCGACTCTAGCTGTGCTCCTCATAGCATGTTTTGATATCTTAGAGCAGCATGTACACCGAGTCTCATTGTTCTTTCTTTAGAAGTCTATTATAATTCCTCAGAATCAGGAAGCTGCTTTTTCTATACTGGCATTCTTGTTTCCTTTCAGCTCTACGATGGACCGAATGCTCAATCCAACCTGATAAACACTTTCTGTGGAAATACTGTTCCTGTTGCAGGGAGTACCACAGGCACCAATCTTCATGTGGTGTTTTACTCTGATGGAATAGGCTCTAAACAGGGGTTCCAGATGCTGTGGCATGTAAATGGTAAGCTACCCAGAATTTCTCTGTCACTTTATTATGGATAATTCCTTCTTCTCTACAGTATAATATGCTCCAAGCTTACTTCAGGCAATTGCACACAGAGCCGTCCCTAGGGTAGGGCGGATCAGGGCGACCGCCCCGGCTCTGTGCTTCCAGACCAGGCGAGTGACAGCAGCCCTCCCAGCTGCGTGCCGGACCAGGTGGGAGGTGGGCAGTGGTGTACCAAGGGGGACAGGCCACCAGGTGCCGGCCTGCGGAGGGGCAGCCACCCCTCAGAGCCTCCTGCATCCCCACTGTGTATTGTGAAGGGCCGGCCTGGTGCCTCTCCCCAGGCTGGGAGGGTGAGGCCACCCTGTCCAAGCTGCCGCTGGGCTGCGGGGCTGGAGCAGGAGGCGCAGGTGCCTGGAGACGGGTAAGTGTGGGGGGGATGCTGCCCCATGCAGGATGACGTAAGCAGCATGTTCTCCCCATGTAGGCACAAACCCCCCCTCCCTGGGGCACCTGGGGGGCGGCGCTATCATGTGGCAGCCAGGGACCCCCTCCTGCCCTGTGCTGGGGGGAGGGAGGGAACTTGAGGCTGGTGGGGGGGCAAATGCAGGCTTGACCCCCGGGCCGGGGACCCAGGGTATGCCAGCGGAGCCGGACGGGCCCACACAGTGTGGTTTGCCCTGGGCCTCGCACCCCCTTAGGGATAGCCTTGATTGCATATTACTAGAAATAAACCAGCCATAAATATGAAAACATCGCTTTCCCCTCTAACTTTGTAATGGATTTAATACTTAACGTTTGCATGCACATGCACAAGCACACACATATGAAAGGATCTGCCTTACTGGCAGACTAATTAATTAGAGAGGCCAGGGACTGAGTGTACAGTCTGTAAATGAACTACCCTCTGTCTGCTAGAGGTAGTTCCTTTTGGGACAAAGGTGAGCTGCATTTGCAGGGAAGTGTGGGAAAGTGTGTGTGGCTTCCCCTATGCTGAAGATCTTCCGTGAAGAGAGGTTTTAATGTTTCATTAGAGATGAGCCCAACACTACAAATTTCAGACCTGGCTCTGACCCAGATTTCAAACCTACAAGTTCAGGGTGTCTGCACTAGGGAGTTCAGTTCCAGCAGCTCTCTAGTTTCCTTTGCTGATATTTAGTTCCTTTCATGAGTAGTAAATTTACTTCAGTCCCCCCCACCCTCCTTCTCTCTAGGAAGTGGAAGTGGCTGGGCTTTTTCCTGTACCCACATGTAGCAGAGGCTGTCACATCCTTCGTTAACTCACCAAGCATGCGTGCCAGTTAATAAACCAATCTGTTATTCTCTATGTTCACGCAAGCTGTGTTTGCATTTTCTTAGGAAGTGAGGCTACAAATGCAAGTTTATCGCTGTGCCCATTAAACAGCAATATTCACTATAACAGGATTGAATCTTATGCCATTGTACATCCCATCAAAGAGGATCCAACCTTGGAAATCATTAAATAGCCACAGTTGCTCTGTCCGCCTAATCAGTTCCCACTATTCAGCTTTGGCAGCACTGTAAAGCAGCTGAAATCTGCTGCGGAGGCCCCAGTGCCGCTCTAGACGGCTGTCATTTGTTGGCTCCCAGAAAGCCCTCTTTGACTAGACAGTTGAGTGTAGAATTCAAAGGAGGTCAAGGAGCGTTTTTGGGAAAGGAGTGACATCTGCAAAAGGAGTCAGACCTTCAGCTGGAGCCCAGCAGGGGAAGTGCTCCAGCACAACACTATGTTCATACGAGGGGGAGGTGATGTCATCCTGGAGCTACACAAAGGAAGACGAAGTGGAACCTTTTATGTTCCGGGAGAGATGACATCAGCCTCTATACAGTAGTCATGGCTTTTTGTCTAACTTTCTTTGCTAAAACTCTGAAAATCCTGCCTGGGGGATAAGGGCCTCCTTTCTCTCTCCCCCGACCCCTCCTGATTCAGAGCTCACTCTCTCCTGTCCCCCGCCCCCTCCACATTCCACCTCTATTGTACATTCACTTCCGCGTCAGCAAGCACCTCATTTTAACTCCTGTGCACCAGACCTGGGCCTGAAGCCCCACAAACTTTGGGGAGGTTTGGATCTGAACTTCCTACCCAGGGCACAACTCTGTAAGAGAGATCTGAGCCAGAACGCTGAATCTGAATATCCTCGAATCCTGGGGAATTTCACATCTGGATCTGAACTTCACAATGTGGAGTTCATGCTAACTTGCTGATGCTGGAGCAAATTCCTCTTGCACTGATCCCACTCCCTTTCTCCTGTCTTTTGTAGTCTCTTGCCCCCATTCTTGCTCACCCCAGTTATCATATACACACAATAAAGATTCCCCATTTAGCCATGGTTCCATCGTACATTGCAACATAAATGCATTAGCAGTGGTTAGTAATATGTGCATGTACCGCTGCCCTCTGCTGTATAGAATCAAACCTGCTCGAGTGTCTGAGATTATGGGCTAGATCTTCTCCCTGTTCCAGCCCCTTTCGGTGTGGCAAAGGGACCAGAATCTGGCCCTAGCTGAGAAATTCCCCAGTGGGGGAGCTCCCTGCCAGCCTGTAGGCAATAAAGAAGGCGCCTGTGTCAACTGCTTCCTTACCCTTCACCCCAGTTTAAAGGCTATTTCAGGGATGGGAGAGTGTATGCCCGAATCTATTCCAGCGCTGGGACTCCAGCAGATGTGGATTTTGAATCAGGTTATCAGTAACCTAAGCCTCCACTAAGCTGAGCAGGTCTCAGGCCGGGCCTCCACTACCACTTACTTTGGTATAACTTACATTGTGAATAAGCCAACCCTCTGAGCGACGTACACTGACCTACATGCTGGGTGTGGACAGCGCTATGTCAGGGGAGAGGTTCTCCCACTAACATAGCTACCACCTCTCACGGAGGTGGATTTATTGTGTTAACGAGAGAGCTCTCTCCCTTTGGCATAGAGCATCTTCACCAGACGAGCTACTGTGGCGCAGCTGCGTTAGTGCAGCTGTGCTGATGTAGTGCTTCGACTATAGATGAGCCTCAGTGTAGGAGAGAGACTGGACCTGTGTGTCTCTTTCTGTGGTAGATGCCAGTGCTTTGGAGTCAAAGTCCTGTGATCTCTTCCCCAGACATCTTCACTGGAGGCTATGGTGTGTGCATAGTATAGATCTCTGAGACTACGTCTTCACTGACAGCGGCAAATTGCCACCGTCAGATCGACTTCTCTGGATCGACTGAGCAGTCAGTGAAGACCCGCTCAGTCGATCCAGAAATTGATGTATTAAGATCACCTTCTCAAGTGGTGTAGCACTGCATTGACAGGAACGTGTTTCCCATCGGCGCAGTGCAGTGAAGATGGCACACAGAATAGAAGCATAGAAGTTGATGGGAGTTATGCAAGTTTTTGCGTAGCTTGCGTAACTCCGGTCGACTGCTGCCGAATCTCAGAGGTAAGTGATGACAAGCCCTGGGACTCGTATACCATGTTGATAAGAGGGATGTACTTAGATTTGCAGCCATGTGCTTGTACAACTTCATACCAACACTCCTGTCAACCTTCCCTCCCCAGCATCTTTGTTCGAAGCTGTACAATGACCGCAAATAGCCAGATGCTTTGCCTGTTGCTGACTGACTCAATGAGCCCACTTCTGCCACAGAGAGGCGCACAAATGTTAAAGTAATCTTTTGTGTCTGTGTCTGGTCTTCCCCCTCTTCAGAGCAGAATACAAATTGCCAAATGGAAACCGAGCAGTCTTAATACCGCCTCAATACCAGAAATTTGTACCGATTTAACTAAATCTACTTAGAAACTGATTTAGTTAAATCAGTGCAGCTCCCTTGTGTGGGGATTATTATTTCATCTTAAAAGTGCCTTATAACGAGGGCCCTACCAATTTTATGGTCATGAAAAACGTGTTACGGACCATGAAATAAGCCCTTCCCCATGAAATCTGATCTTCCCCGTGCTGCTGGGAGTGCCTCAGTTAGGGGCTCCTAGCTTCTAGTCTGGGCCAGGCTGGGGAGGGACAGGACTTGTCCTTCCTCTGCACAGCCACTCTCTGCGGGGAGATCAGACCCACCTCCAGAGGCAGCGCAGAAGTGAGGGTGATCCCCTGTGGCTCCTGCCAGGGCTTGGGGCACCTGGGCTTGGGGCTTCTGCCTCCCGTGACTAGCCAGGGCATGGGCCACCCATTTTTCCAGGGGTCCCCAAATTGGCCAGGGCCCCAACTGGGGCACTCCCAGCAGCATGGGGAGATCAGATTCACCTCCACGTCCAGGAGCCTCCTCCAGTTTCAGGAAGCTCTGTGAGCTCTGAAGGCAGCGCAGAAGTGAGGTTGGCAATCCCTCAACCCCCCTTCCAACAACTTTGTGACATGCCCCCCCTCCCATGATCCCCTTTTGGGTCAGGACCCCCATGGTTACAACACCATGAAATCGTGGGAAATGACCAACTTTAAAACCTGTAAAATAGACCAAAATGGACCGTGAATTTTGTAGGGTCCTACTTTTAACAATTTAGCTTAAGCAGTAAGCTTTAGTACAAAGGATTCAACTGAAGCTGAATTGATAAATCATTCTTAAACTGAAATAAGTGTCCACACAAAGGATTTAATTGATGTAATAGTAAATTTAGTTACATTGGTACAGTTTACTCCTGTAACCAAGGACTTAGAATCTTAGAGGGGCTTATTCGCAACAAGAAAGCTTGACTCTGCAAACTGTTCACTCCAAATCTTCTGTTTCCTAGGAAACTTGACACTTGCAAAGTTAATTTTTGCCCTTACAATGTGTTCTTGAAGAAAGAGGCAACCTTCAGTAACACGGAGTGTTGTGGGGATGGTGCGCTGATTGAATTACTTCTCTAAAACGGAAAAAGAGTTGGGAGGCCAAAGGGCTTTCAGTGCTAAATTACATCAAGGGCAACTGTCTCTGTAAGATGACACATCCCCTATGCACTCCAGCTACTTTATTAAGCAACATTGATAAGACAGTCTGTGGCTTTCCAATGTACATTACTGCATTTCCTTAAGTGAATTAATAACTGGACTGCAGGGTTTTGAATGATGGCTCGCTGGGGTGGATAGAGGCATATTTGGTTCATGGCTCTTAATTAAAGAAAATGACATTATTTTGTTTCTATATTTTTACCCAGCAGAAGAAAAATGTTAAAAAACCAAGTAATTGCTGCATACTGGACTTTTAAGTGTTTGTTAAAAGAAAGTGAAAAGACGCTTAGCCTTGCAGTGAAGCATAACAGATACAGGCACTGTACCAGGTTGCAGTAACTGGTCCCTGTAACCGCTTTTCAGACTGACAGTGCTTGAGCAAGTGCTGCCTAGTTAGTAGCTCAAGCATGGTGCTGAGAACCAGGAATTTCTGAGTTCTAGTCCTGACACTGATTTGCTTTGCAGCAGACTAGTCATTGAGCTGAATTTTTAAAGGTGCCCATTGATTTTTGGTGCTGCCTTTTTGTAAGGCCAAACTTGAGACATCTTGGACCAGATTTTCAGAGGTGCTGCATGGTCAGTTGGATCTGTAGGTGCTGCTCAGCAATTCCTAAAATCAGGCCCTATGTGTCGTGATTTGGCCCCAAAAAGGGGTCCCCCAAAATTAGAGGCCACTTTTTAAAAAGTAGGCTTGCTGCTTTTTTAAAGGACATATTAGTACATACTTACCCCATGTGTTCAGTGACGATCAGTGAATTAATGTTTGTACAGCACTTTGAAAATATAGCATAAAGTGATATATACACGCAAAGGCCAACATTTTCTACCATAAGCACTTCACATTAGATAGCTGAATTTTCATTTGGTACCTATATAAAAGTGGCCTGATTTTTTGAAGTGCTAAAAACTTGCAGCTCCCAGTGGGAATAGTGGATGGTTAATATCCCTGAAAATCCGGCCTTTATTTAGATGCCTAAACATTGGTTGAATTATGAAAATCTTGGTCTCGCTAGTCTTTTAGTCACTCAGTAGCTAGCCTGAAGCATATGAAGGGAAACAATCAGAACTGAGGAGATCAGTCAAATAATAATGTTTTAAAGATGTGACAGTGAGTAGAATATCAGAAATGGAAAGAAATGGCTTGTTCTTTAAACCTTTTCTCTCATGAGTAACCCCTAGCCACAAGTTGTTCAATTTTCTTCAGTGGAACTTCTGTGATTAAAATATGCTTGCGTGAGTAAAGTTTTCAGGATCAAATCCAAATTATCTTTAGTTTAATAGTGTGTTTGGATCTGTATCTCACAGGCAAATTTCATGTAGAATGTTCCTTTTATAATTAGAATCAATTGAAGCTAACTGAAATATTTCAGTATGATTGAATACAACAAACGAACTCTGATCCCATTCATTTCCTTAACTCAGATTTGACATGCGCACTGCTAATTCACTTTAAGTGTGGCGGGGGAAGTATTTTAGTGTGTGTCTAAAATTTACCAATGAGTAAATCTGAAAAATCTCACAAAAAGATTTTTGTAGATCACTACTTCCAAGTTCGTGTGATTATGAAAGTACAGATTTTTTTTCTGTTAATGAATACCATCTGCTAACCAGCTATATGCAGAATTATGCAAAGACCTTTATAAATCATCACTTGCACAATCTTCAATGATTACTAAGATTTCAGCCAGAAGAAAGAAAGGCTACCAGATATGTTTCCTGAACTTTCTATTTGTTGTCTGGTTTCCTAGCAACTAAATCCAGGGTGGGTAGCCGCTGTATGTATTTTCCAAGGGAACCCCAAGACCTTTATGCTACTAAAAGAAAACCCACTTTTTTTCCATGGTTTTAAAGTATAGAGCAGAAGTTTCCAAAAATGACTCTGAGATGCTGTGACTAATATGAGTACATACTGTACGCAGTTCAGCCTTTGGAAACTTTTCCATTGTGCAGCTGCCTGTTTGTGCAGCCACCCAAATACTGCATGCCCAAATAGTACTGTGCTGGAGAAAAAGTTTTAAGCATTTTTTTTAGGTACTAAATCCTCCTCTCAAAGTCACTTCAACTTCAGGAGGCATTCAAGGTGCTCCAGTGGTTAATTTGTAATGAAAGAGGTGCCAGGGCGTAAGCAATTTTTTAACTTTCAGAACTGAAGCAGCAAGCCCAGTGACACAAATTAAGTACTGGGGTGCTCAGCAAATTATGGAGTCTATCCCTTAATTTTTGCTTGCCCCTCTAAAAACTGTATCCTTCTTCCGTTGCAGTAAATGGAAAAATTCTCATTTAGGTCAATGAAAGCAGAATCGACCTTATGTTTATAGACAGATGAAAGCACTATAGAATGTTTTGAGCTGATTTAATAGGAAAGTTTGGTGCCAGCCAGAGACTGGAAAATATTTGATTAGCAGAGATAGATGCAGCATCACTTAAACATGATTCTCGTTCATTGTCTCAGTGAAGCAGGCAATAAGTCTGGAGAGACTTAGGAAAGAAATTACATTCTGGGTTAAATAAAAATAAGTTTCTAATTCTGCATGGAGGAAGGGAGAAGAGGCTGGGATATTCTGTTACCTGTAGCCAGCTTTCTTCATTTCTGATTGAAGTTATAACTAGTGGCCAAAAAATGGGTCACAGAATTCTTCCAAAATTATTAATTATTTCAGTTAATTCCAGTTTTCCAATATTTTTTGGTCTGTAGATCATTTACAATCCAAATGTAATACATGTAATATCTCCTGTAACAAGACTAATTAGCCGAGACTGCATGAATTTCAAATTCTGTATTTGATTGAAGGCTTCTTGGGACAGGGATTCTGTCTTCATATGTATTATTACATCACCTAGCACATTAGAATTTACAATACAAAAAAATAAAAATAATATTTGTCGTTTACAATCCAGGAACAGAACAATGCTATGTGAATTATATAGCTAATCAACACACTGTAAACTGTGAATCGATCAAACACAATTCAAAATTTTTTTTCAGTAAATAGTCAAGATAAAATTTACTTTAAAAGCTACCTTAAATAAATGCTCTAATGTTCCAGTAAGTGAAATATGAATATATTGCGAACATGGCTGAATCAAAATTTGCTTTTGAACTTGGTCAAATGTTCCTGTAATTTTTTTTCTCTTCTCAGCTGTAGAGCTTAGAGGTGGGCAGATGCTATAAATAAATGTTCACAAATCTGTATCCAAATTTTATTATGAATTTGCTACAACTATATTGAGCCCCTTTTGTGCTCACTTTCCACAAATATTATAGCAAATACATTTACTGGCAGGAATGTTTGCCAAAACAACTAGCTTTAAACAAAATACTTACAGGAAGGGAATTTGAAATATTTAATATCAATTATTCACCCCAGAAACTGTTTCTAAACTCCTCTATTTTGGGAATAGAAACATCTGTGGCCTTTGTGTCAGCTGCCCAGTCAAAACAGTTCAAATGTCACAGAGGAAATATTTGCAAACAGCTTCTTGTAAAAAAGCTACAGGCCAAGGGTTCAAATGTTATTTACCAAGATTATTCAGCAAATACCTTCAAAAAATAAAAAAAATCATAGTCTGTTTGCAGGCAACTAACAGAGTGGCAAAATCAAATGAATAAATTATGTATTACAAATTATTCAGCCAGGTCTGATATTGACCAGCTTTTTGCCATAGCATGTATAAAAAAATACATTCTTCAAATGCTGCTTCAGGAGCAATGTTCAATGGAAGAAAATGAATGGCATATAAGAGTTTGATGTTCATTGTGTGGTTTGGATAACTCATCCAAGGAATAGTGATTGAAGTCACAGAAAATATAATCCATTCTTGAAAGAATCTGAATGAGTAATCTGTATGTGAATCTGAATGTTAAATGTAGTAGTTGCCGAAAGGGAAAGGTCTAGAGCTCTGTGTAAGTTTTCCACTCGTCTGACTCATTTTGGGTTTAAATAAAAACATGTCTTTGTGACTATCAGGAAATTCTCAGTAGGAGAAGCTTAGTGCTAGTTGCCTGTTTAATTTGAAACATTCCCAGTTTCTCTAGACTCAGATAAGGAGCAAGTTGCATCTGTATTCGTGTTGCAGGGTCCCCTAGGAATCAGGCCATACAAGTTGGTTTGTTGAGAAATCTTCATCAGTTTCCAAAGTCAGTTCAATTAGTTTTTCCATAATAAATTTTTCTCCAAAGTGCCCATGTAATTTCTACACCAGAGCATTGCATAACAGAGAGAAAGAGAGCAACAGGCATGCATACACACACGAGTCATCTTTATGCTGAGTGATTTGACACTCTGTTTATTTTCTCCAAATGTCTAGTTTATTTTTTTAAGTAGCCTTGGCCCAATTGTGTCTTGCTTTTCCAGGGGTACAAAAGGGAAACGAGGAAAGGACACAAGGAGCCTTCCTCCCCTCTTATACCTCTAGTTAAAGGTTTTTAATTTCTGAACATTATTGTAAATTGGCAGGGATCCATTCCTGCTGTGGTAATGTGCAACATTCTTATACTTCATAACTCTTTCTAGAGCAATTGTTTCGACATGGGAGGGAGGAGAGGTTTCATAGACTTTTAAAGGTTGCTTTTAACATTAAATAGAGACATCTGTAAGCTAACGGAGTATCTTTGATGCATAGGTTCATATGATAGTAGCTGCCTGACTGGCTCACACAACCTACTACTACTACAGTATCCTTGACAGCATATACAGCAAAGTGTACTTAATCCCAAGGAAGACAGAGAACAGACTCAAAGCCAACATTAATGCACAGATCTCAGGTCTGGAAAGGCCTTCCGGGGTCATTTCCATCTTGTATTTCTCACCACCGTACAAGTGAAGGAATTCTTCTGCCTTGCTTATCAAATGCAGTTGTCTCTTAAATACATAGTGGTGGAACCTCAAAAACATCTTGCATAAATTATTACACCATGGTTTCATCAGATGGTCAGCAACTTCCCAATGCCTAGTTTCATTGTATTCTTTTCCCATTTAAAGCTGCTACTTCTTGTCTTGTTCCCTTTCAGAACTGCTGCTATTTCCTCAGATATAAATCATCAAATTGAGTTGACTGTGGAAGAATTGACCATATATTTTCATTTACAAGCTGCCTGCCTTCTATTAGCAAACATCCTTATTGGGTAGCGATATGTTTATTGTGTAGATTGCAGTAACACTCCCCTGGCTTAGTAGCTGCCTTCATTTAGTACCCAACCCTTTTTCAGGGAAGATGCTGGGGAAAGCAGTTGCATTTAATAAAAGTCTTCCTCAAATCATTTATTTAAAGACACATGAGGAAGGAATTACATTTAAAAGAAGGAATGGCATCTAGACAAAGATACAAGGTTCTGTGTATGTACTGTGCATAGCTTCAATATTTATTAGAATATCTAACTTTTCTATGGCAATTAAACAAGAGAGAATGGGATAGGGAATTTGTTATTATTTTACAAAGACATATCCTTGAACTAAGGTTTCAGCTAAAGATAAAGTAGCATTTTTGGCACATTGGAGTATTTGGCCCTGAAATTTTACTGTTCTGGATTGGATGGGTGGTTTTGTTTAATTTTTTTTTTCAAATGTGACAAAACACATTTTTTAAGTAGAATGCAGTTTATAAAAGCTTTAGCAATTATTTTTATGAGAAGGCAAGGTTAATAAACAACTAAGCATGTTAGTGGATCAGTGTACTTCTTTTTGATAAAGGAAACACTTACATTTTCCTGATGAATAGGAACTGAGGAAAATTAAGTTATAAAAAGCAGTTTTAGAAACTCTCCTAGAGTTTGCAAACACTTCAGTGTGAAATTGAATGACACAGGAACATTTAATGTAGCTAGTGAGCCATTCCATGACTGCTAACTCTGGGCAGGGGTCAGACAGACCCTTCATGCATGACATAAAACAGTTTTAGGGCAGGTCAGATTTGAGCAAAGAGTATTGGTAAGAGTGTCTATAGTAGAGAACATAACATAGTAGAAAACAAAGATGGGCTGCACCATGCTTGCCTCATGATTGCAGTCAGTCCTCTTTGCTCTCCTATTATGTGGAACAACAATCTAGATATTTTGTAATCATGCTAGAAGGAAGGGATAACTTTGGATGAACTGAAAGGATTCAAGAAGAGCAAAGGTTTTTGACAACAGTTCTCATCCCTCTCAAGCTTCCCTGAGGCAATTGTCACTGGTATCCCATGCTCACATGGAGGTAGATCATGCATCAGGTTATGTGCCCCCCTCAGGTGTCAAAGCCAAAAAAGAGAGAAGAGGGTTTGGGTCTTATTTTTAATCATGACTCAAATGACCCCTAAAAGTTGTGTTTGTAGAAGTCTGAAATAAAAACTTGTGGACTCCTAAGTTAACACACGCAGAGCCAATATGCTGCTGCTGCATACAGGTAACAGCTGCGAAGAAATAATACAGGTTTGGGGATTAAGCTCTTGGTCTTATTGCCTGCTGCCTGTTATGGGTAGAGAAAAAGCCACATCCTCCTAGTTGAATGTCATTGGCTTCTCCAACTCAGCGTTTCCCCCCGTTTAGGCACAGTTTCATGGCTTTTACAGTGAATCACATCAGTGCTCTTCTTTTTTGGAGTTGGGCTCAAAACCAAAGTTTAAGGACTAAATTTTGCAAAGATAAGGGATTGGAAGTTGTAGAACAATGCACAACTCTTAGACCTTGACTTTCAAAAGGCCACAGCTGAAATAAATGCAGAAGAAGAAGGATGTAAGATTGCTCATTATTACTGCAGCTGTGACTAACTCCCTTTAAGCCCCAATTATTTACATAGACAGACATTTGGTGGGGGGCCAACATTTGAGGCCCTGAACCAATTGTCCTACATTCCCCCTCCCTATCTTGTCAGGCCTTGATATAAGGATTCCCTAGCTCTGCTTCCCTCCTTTCTTCCAAAGATATTCCCCTGAGCAGGAGGCCAGGAATGGGAGAGGTTTAGCAGCTGCTATAACAGCCTTAAACCACTTGAGGATTCCTCACTCACATTGCGTACGGGGGAAATCTAAGGGGCAGATCTGCTGGCTTTGTCCCATCAGATCAAGGATCTGCATCTGGTCTGCTGGATTGTTGTTGATTTTTTTTAATCCTCATGATAGCTGAGCAATTTAATAACCATAAGGGGATGGGGACAATTTCTTATATGAAGGGAAAATGCATAGTATGTTTCTAATGTGGAGTGTTTTATAATTGCACAGTTGCAATTGAACAAAGAAAGAGTAATATTAAAACCACCAAATTCCAAGAAGTTAATTTATGTGTTGTGGCTTGGCTGCTTGCAGTCATGTTTATTAAGCTGCTGGAAATTGCATTGTCCAGTATTTTATGATTTCTAAAGTTATGGGAAATGTGATTACAGCAATAGGAAGCCCTATCATAAAAACACTGAGAAATGTTTGAGAGACAGTTGAAGTCAATGGGAGCAGCGGGTGCATTACACTGCTGAAAATTAGAGGCCATGGTGACAATTTTGACCTTTATTTTTTGCCTCAGATTTTCCATCTGTAAAATGGAGAAAAAGAGGCACAGTGAGAGGAAAGTTGAAATTAAAGATACTGATGCTCACTCGCGTTTGTAAACCATTTGAAATCCTGAGATGAAAATTTCTGTATAATTGCTAGGAATTATTATTGTTGCTATTATAACAGATACTACACAGTGCAACCAATTCCAATTTGTAAGACAGGTAAAATTAGCAAAATTCTGGCAGAGATTCCAGTGGAAAAGAAAATAGCGCTACTGTGGCTAAAATGGTAATGCTCTTATGACATTTCTCCTAGCTTTAGGATTTTCTAATATTAAATGTGTATCCTTTCTTAATAAAAGCAAATACAGCCTTCCTCCACTCTCTGCATATATCTTTAATGATGTGGAAATGGTTGAAATTATAAAGATCTAGACTGAACTACTGAGTGTGTGATTGTCAGCTTGGCCTGATTTAGGAGTCTATTATTACGCCTGCAAATTTGTGAGCACAAATCATTGCAATACAGTACAGGCTATTTAAATGTCTGCCTCTGCTTTTCCTCACAGATAAGGTATTTTAGAAATCTGAATCACCTAATTTGTGCCTACAAATAGTTGCTGGTGCAAAATTATGCCTAGGAAAATGGAAGCCACTATTTAAAAATCTGGTCCTCAGTTTCAAAAAGCCTTCTACTTCTTTCCCTCTCCCCAGCATCAATGCGGTGGGGGAGGCTTCTGTAGCAGAAGTAGTATAGGATAGGGGAGGTGGCACCATCTCCAGTCCCCTCCTCTTATCCCCACTGATGTCTTTTGTACCTCTGTCTTCTGCCCCTCTACCCCATGCTTCACTTCCTCCCTGCTGCTTTGCCTGACGTGAGCTGCTCACACTTGAAGATGAGTGGAAATAACTCACTTAAAACTGAGACCCAAAACACATCGGCGAGAAATCAGCTTCATGAAAAGGAAAAGTACTACAGCACAATCAGTTTACCTGCATTAAAGAGAACTTTATTTATTTTAAACTAGGGACGTTCTATTGCTGGTATGTATTATGTGGTTGACACTAGCTGTGAGTAGGACATTTCCCATGCATTTAATGATAACTTGAGGGGCCAGAACCTTAGGCCCAGCTGAAGTGCACAATGTGAAGCTGCCTTTACACCTTCTTAATTAAAGGGCTGCTCTCAGTTGCATTGACTGGAACAGCCTTTTTGGGGTTATTTTGCTGACCCAGGATCCGAGCATGATTTGACTATATCCTTCCCTGTCCTGTCTTGAAATGCCCCCTACATGTCCAACAATGTGCCAGTGGCATAGAAGCTTTACACCACCCGGCAATTCCCCTACCTACATGGAATCCCTGGCTTTCTCCTTATGGTAGCTCTGTGACTGCTACACTCTCTGAGCAGTGCCAGTCAGGGTGGGGGCTGGTGATCTGGCCCTAGATTTTGAAGTACCCCGGATTCAACATAGTCTGTCAATATCTGGAATCTTGTGGTAAAAATGGGCCTGACCACGAGAACCCGAAGGCTCCCACTGATTCTGGTGGGAATCTTTTTCCCGTGTTTCCCTAGCGCAGATAAGGTAATTGTGAGAATGCCCTCCTCTCCACTGATCAGCAACAGTATAGACGCTACTTTGAGTCTCTTTCTTACACATTTACAAGTTACTTTGGTTAAATATTTCTAAACCGACCTATTTTTCAAATGTGTGTGTAAGTAAGAAAGGAGATTGCTGTGTGTGGGTAGCCTGTTGGTTTGACAGTTTTATTGCACATACATTTCCCCAAATAAGAGAGACAAAGGAGGCAGTGATTACACAACCAACTGGCTTCCCTGCCAAGGGATTTTCATGCCATGAAGTTTTACATTTTAGTCATTACAAGTCAGTGATTTCTCGCCAAACTTGCCATTACGAGATCACAGCCCAAGTGATTGTACAGGATTTGCAGATTAAAAATGTGCTGATATCTCTCTTTGAGTCAAATTGTAGTTGTCAGATGGTTTTGTTTCTACAGTACTTAATTGACCAGCCTGCCTTGCCACTTTAACAGGTTGTGGTGGAGAACTCTCTGGTGCATCAGGATCTTTCAATAGTCCTGGCTACCCAAGCAGGTACCCAAGCAATAAGGAATGTGTCTGGTACATTGACACAGCACCTGGTAGCAGCATTCAACTCACCATTCAAGAATTCAACCTTGATTATCATTCCGACTGCAACTCTGGTGTTTTGGAGGTAAGAGCTTTAGTTGCAGCCTTCTGAAATATGCAAGTTCCGCATGTTTCTATCTTGAGCGCAGAAACACAAAAGACCTGCACGACCAGAACAGGCCCTATCTTCCGTCATCTGTCTCTGATTATGGCCCATGTCAGAATTTTCAGAGGAGGGCAAAAATAGCCCTATTGGCAGTGTTTCTTTCTATGGCTGTAGCTCTAGAGGCCCCAATCAAGAACACGGTCCTAGGGTGCTAGGCACTGTACATGCACATAGTAAAAGCCAGCACTGCCCTGAGGATCTCTTAGTCTTTAAATAAAGCACCTTTTATGAAGTATGTAACACGGCAGTACTCTACTGTAAAAGGATACATTGTCCTCATGCCAGAGGACAATCCATATAATGGAGTAATAGGAAGGAAGCAGGTAATTACGGTGGAAGCCCCTTGTGGAGGCCTATTGTGAGGAGATTACTGTCATGGATCATCCAAATGGCAGTGAAGGGCAACCCCTGCTCCTGAACAAATAAGGGTGTTAATGTCTAGTAAGAAACATCTACACAGCCAAATACCCTGGTTGTTCAACATTCACACACACAAACAGAGGTAACACAATTGAACTCGGGATTCTTGATTCTAAAACAAGGCTTCCCTGCTTGGAGAGGAAACTAAGATCCCGATCCTGCAAAGATTTGTGCACGTGCTTCACTTTATGCACTGTGAATACTAGTCCCATTGACTTCAGTGTCTTTGCAGGAGTGAGGCTTGAGGGAGCTCCATTGACTCCATTACACTCTTATTTTCTAGCTCTTCAGAATAGAAATCACATGTTTAAACCAAATTACCACTCTGTTTTGGTGGAAATGTAGTGGATAATGGATAACTATTATCAGGGGCTGTTGTTAAGTTGACTGTTTTCTCTGCTGTGGTCTGGTCCAATGGTCCAATGTATCTAAGCATCACACTACAAAGTTCTGCAAAGCCCTACCAGAATTTTGAAATCCCAGCCATTGTCACTTGCGATGCATTCAAACCAGCATTCGGCACTGAGCAAGTACACTTCAGCTTTGTTTATATTTTAAAACAAAGGCAAAAATGTTGGCACCTGGGAGCCTAAAGGCCAGCACCTAAATTCATATTTAGCTAGGTAGCTGAAAAGTGGGGAAAAAATAGAATAAAATGTCACGCTAATGCAAATATAAATAGTGGGGTAGCAGTGGTAGTACAGGTAGCGGAACAATGCCATGTACAAACCCACCTGAAACCACTGGGTACGTACTCAGCATGGCTCAATCATGCCTCCTCTGCTGTTACCTGTGCTACTGCGTTTACATTGCTATTTATATTTGCACTAACTCAATGCGACCTAGCAGAAGTATGTGTACATGAGCAGGGGAATCACACCCCTAACTCCTAGTGTAGACATAGACTAAATGTAGGTTACCCAAGTTGCAAAATATTATCCAGAGCTTATAAAGCTCTAAGCCTCATCCACAGAGAATAGCTCCCCTCTGCCATTTAAAAGCCACTTCTTTGAGGCGCAAGAATGTGTAGATGATGTTGCTTTTGCTTTGAAAGCAGGCACTTTGAAAGCAGGCATCTCTCACGTATGCATTCAAGAAAAAAAAAACCTGCAGTTTCCAGTGCTTTAGAAATGGCCCCACATGTCAACAATGAACATAGTGATTGTTTTTAAGACTTCTCATGATGTGAGTGAGGTCTTCTATAGTAAAAACTGAGTTCAGTTGCCTTTTTAAATGCTGCACATGCCACATATTGAAAGGAGGTGATTTCCTTGACATGTACTGAAATAAAAAAAAATAGACAACACTTGGCTGGGGCATTTTCTTGATTTTTGTTGGGATGTTTTTACATTTTAAAATAATTGAAGAAATCCCTGTTGGATAATAAAGGTAGAGTTTAAAATTAACATTGAAAACGCAGTTTCGATTGAAAATACATAAACATAGAGCAATCATTATGTTTCCATTGTTAGTTATTTAATGTCCTATTTATCATCCACTGGCATTTTGTAAACTTCAGAGGGAAATTCTGTGCTGCCATGACAAGATGGGGCTGTGGATTGGAAATGAAAGGATTTTGCCAATCTGTTACACCACATCTATCCTTATTGTGTACCCTTTCCTTTCACTTAAATATAAAGAGACAGGTTGATTAGATCTTAATGCCACAAGTAACTTTGTCTTTCCAATGAAGCCTAGTCCCTTCTTACCAAGCAGTCAGTTTAAATGGACCAGTTTTATTCTCAGAAATCTGTGTCATGATGATAGCCGGCCACATAAAAACAGCCTTTCTGTTGCTCATAACTCTGGAATGCTGACTTGATTGTAACAATAAATGGAGCTAACAGGGCAGAAGCAAAAGATAAAAACAGACTAAAACCACCGGCTTTATTGATTTGCCCTGCACCCCAACCATTCAATCAAAAAAAAAAATGTTATCTCTGAATCAGGTGTTCTATTTAGACAGATTATTTTTTATTTTTATATTTCTACAGCTCAGGCACTGTAGTTCTGCATGAACCACACCCTAGAATTTTTTCCATACTTTCTACCCACTTTTGTTTTAGACATTCATGTGGTAGCTATTGGTTTTCTCCTCTGTAGCCAAAAGTAGCATTTTATTGCTTTTTGTCATGGAAACACTTTGGTTTGTTGTTGCTGCAGCCCTTGTGAAAGTGTCTGATTAGTTGAACTGGCATAAAGGAAAAATGGAAATCAATCCACTCCTAACTGTAATAAAGCAACACAATTGCTTAGCTTTGACTAGCCCTTTTGATTTTGAAATTGTACAGGAGGCAAATGTGAAACAGGCGAATAACATAAAAGAATAACAGAAATTCAGTTTCCACTAACTTTTTCTTCCCCCTGTCTTTTTTGGTTTGATGGTCTCAACAATACGTATAACTGTTCAAGATGGGCTAAATTCACCCCTGGTGTAACACACAGAAAAGAGGGGAGTTTGTCAGTGTTGAATTTGGTCCATTTGGTCCACAACATGAAGGTGTCCCTAGGAAAGTGGGAACACAATGAGAATATCTTAGAGACATACGCATTATTTTCATTAGACTGGAATATGCCTACTTAGTTTTCATGCCAAATATTGTTACTGGACAGGTTTAGATGATTAAGAACACATGTTTTTGGCTACATACTGTGCTAGAGCCCTGAGTCAGGGAGAGAGACCCCAAGCAAGAGAAAAATGGATCACACTGTGAACAGGCTTTGTTCTGACAATTGTAGGAGTTGTTACCCCACTCAGGCATCCAAGCAGTGAAGTTTTATTGCTGAAATTGAGCTTCAAGCACAGACATATGCTTCTTCCCAGGACTGTTGCTGATTCATTATGAAGCCCTCATTGGAACAGCAATTTCATTCATTCTGATTTGTCCAGAATGTCTTGAGACCATTAGTGACAGAGGAGCTGTTATAGATTTAAGTCATGCTGCTTCTCTCTGGAAACCAAAAATCTGCTCCTATCCAAAATTAAAGCAAGCATTCAGGCAATTAGGTTTGTGAAATAAACCACGAAAAACAAAGACAGAACGCTCTGGATGTCCTGTAGAGACTGTAATGTTTAAAAACCTGTTTATTTGTTACTCCTTGTAGGGATTAAAGGTGCAGAGTAGGAAGCGCTGCTTTGTCCACTCAATGTTTTCACTGGCAAAAGGCAAGGTTGTTGTTTCCCCGCCATGTCCCTATGGGCAGGGCAGGGTGGGGCATCCCATTGTGATAGTGCACAATGAAGCAAAACACCCAGGGCTACATTGCACTTATCCTTGGTGTTTAGGGGTGGTGGCACTAGTACAGGATTCTAAAATACTTGATCAGAACTTTGACCTACAGCTTAGACAGCACATGAACCATTTCTTCAGTCCAAAATGTCTGAGGGAGTTTGTTAAAAGGTCATGTTTGCGCCCATCTGCACCTATCTTCAGAAGAGACCAGAAGCAGGAATGCCACGTGAAAAGTTGTTTTTTTGTGGAATTTCCATCAGGTTAATTTGAAGGGGTGTGTTCATCTGATGTTTTTCTCAACCTTTTGAAGTTCACCAGATTATTAAAATACTGGGACAGATTCAGCCTGGTTTTCTACTTGTGTCTGCTCGCAGAATTCTAAGCACAGGGTTCTGATGGTAGAATACCTGCTGGGGTTTGTTGCCACAATTTCTCATCCTCTGTTGTAGTGTTAGGGGCCAAAACAGCTAAAGATTTAGTTGGCACTGGCTAAGAATGGGCATAGGCATTTGTTGAACAACTAGGGAATACTGTTGTAAACTGCAAGGGTGTGGATGGCTTACCTAGTGGGTGGAGCAGGACTTTTTCTGGTGTTTGGGGTGACCGTTCAGAATAAAGGCAAGTGTAGATCTAGGAGCCAGGTACCAGGCTGGGGTAAATCTGAAGTCAGGGTTGAGAAGCCAAGCCAAAGGTCAGAACTGTAGTCATGATTGTGCATAGGACATAGAGTCAAAGACTAGCCTGGAGCCGACAGGAGTCAAGGCTGGAACTGGATTGGAAGAAGGCTGGAGTGAAGACTTGAGCCAGGCCACAGAGGGACTGGAACAAGGACTGGAAGCCGGAGCAGGGCAAATGCAGCTCTGGGCGTGGTCTGCATTGAACAGCTGCTGCAAGGCTCAGGTAGCAGGCCTCCAGCTCCTCTGTCCAGTCAGGAAGCACCCGTTTGGAGACGGGTCATAGTACCCAGTTGGGCCTGCTGGATTTCCTAGCAACCAGACTGAGAGCCTGCTATGCTCATGACAACTGTAATCTGGTGTATTCTCTCAGCAGCCTCCACCATTGGGACGCCTATTAAGGGGCTTTTTAAGCTGCCCTCCTCTGGTAGAGCCCCTGATCGAGGGCAGGGAGCCAAAACAGAGGGTATAATTTTCAAAATCATGTAAGTGAGTTAGGCATCTACATCCAACTGACTTTCAGTGGGGCTTAGGCACCTATCTCACTTAAGCACTTAGAAAATTTTACCCAGCATCTGCCCTTCCAGCAGCTGTAAGAAGCCATGCTAATTCAGGGAGGGTAAGTCTGGCCCACCAAGTACAAATAGGCCCAGTCCAAACTTGGGAGAATGTGAAATCAAGAACTAGAATTACATAGTTGTACTCTATCCTTACTGCGCAATTCAAAAATCACTATGAGTGTGGAACAGTGGTGGTGGTAATGGTGGTGGGCTTGATGACCTTCCAATATGATACTATGAGATTGACAGATGGATTTTGGTGAGGTTAATTCTGCTAAATAAGAAGCAATAACATCCATATACCTGTTAATGCGTGCTGTGGAGACGATTTTTTTTTAACTGTACCAGGAATACATTTGTCTCGAAAGAGTTTTTACAAAATCTTCATTTTACTTCCTTGGTCAAGGCCCAGTAGCTTGGGGCTGTATTCAGCCAATTAAGTCAATGGAATTGCAACCTGAGGAAAGATGGGAGAATCTGGTCTAAAACTAAGAAGTCAGTCCAAACTCACCTAATAAGGACAACTAATCAGAATAGGCTTCAGCAAAGAGATACAAATTGTACCAACAAGAGCAAGAAAAGCACGTATTTATGTCCACACAAAAATAATGTTCTAATTTTATATAGATATAGAATCATAGAATATTAGGGTTGGAAGGGACCTCAGGAAGTCAACTAGTCCAACCACCTGCTCAAAGCAGGACCAACCCCAACTAAATCATCTCAGCCAGGCCTTTGCCAAGCCGGTCCTTAAAAACCTCTAAAGGATGGAGATTCCACCACCTCTCTACGTAACCACCCTTCTAGTAAAAAGGTTTTTCCTAATATCCAACCTAGACCTCCGCAATTCAATTTGAGACCATTGCTCCTAGTTCTGTCATCTGCTACCGCTGCGAACAGCCAAGCTCCATCCTCCCTGGAACCCCACTTCAAGTAGTTGAAAGCTGCTATCAAATCCTCCCTCACTCTTTTTTTCTGCAGACTAAACAAGCCTAGTTCCTTCAGCCTCTCCTTATAAGTCATGTGCTTCAGTCCCCTAATCATTTTCGTTGCTGTCCGCTGGACTCTATCCAATTTGTCCACATTCTTTCTGTAGTGAGGGACCCAAAACTGGACACACTACTCCAAATGTGGCCTCACCAATGCTGAATAGAGGGGAATAATCACTTCCCTCAATCTGCTGGCAGTGTTCCTACTAATGCAGCCCAATATGCCATTAGCCTTCTTGGCGATAAGGGCACACTGTTGATTTATATCCAGCTTTTTGGCCACTGTAACCCCCAGGTCCTTTTCTGCCGACCTGCTACCTAGTCAGTCACTCCCCAGTCTGTAGCAGTGCATGGGATTCTTCCGTCCTAAGTGCAGGCTCTGCACTTGTCCTTGTTGAACCCCATCAGATTTCTTTTGATCCAATATTCCAATTTGTCTAGGTCACTCTGTATCCTATCCTTACCCTCCAGCATATCTACCACTCTCCCCTGCTTAGTGTCATCTACAAACTTGCTGAGGGTACAATCCACTCCATCTCCAGATCATTAATGAAGATGTTGAACAAAACCGACCCCAGCACCGACCCCTGGTGCCTTCCGCTTGTTACCAGCTGCCAACTAGACATTGAGCCATTGATCATCACCTGTTGAGCCCAATGATCTAGCC
Organism: Emydura macquarii macquarii; assembly: GCF_026122565.2. Lineage (NCBI taxonomy): Eukaryota > Metazoa > Chordata > Testudines > Chelidae > Emydura > Emydura macquarii. The sequence goes on along the minus strand of NW_027132559.1, from coordinate 37,307,370 downwards.
AGCTTTCTATCCACCTTATAGTCCATTCATCCAACCCATACTTCTTTAACTTGCGGGCAAGAATACTATGAGAGACCATATCAAAATCTTTGCTAAAGTCAAGATATATCACGTCCACCGCTTTCTCCACGTCCACAGAGCCAGTCATCTCATCATAGAAGGCAATCAGGATTGGATATAGATTGGAGGGGATGGTATGGAGGGGAAAGAGGGTTTAAATCCCAGAAAAAATTCTTACTGTATGCACAAAGCATGTGAAAAGTTCATCTATAATCTTGTACTCACTCACTGACTGGGTGAGTCAAGTGTTCTAGTGCCTCTGACAGACATGAGATGATCTTTCAGAGGATGGCACATTGACCATTCAGGAGATGAGACTCCCATTGTCTGGTCAATGTGTGCAGAATATGCTGGTTTTGCCCGTCACTCCTTAATGCCCTTTACACAACTTCTGTTCACATACTGAATATGGGTAGTTCAGAAAAATCATCTTTTTCATGGCTGATCAGTTTGAGCACACTGTAGCAATGAGTGTGTCTTAAAATTTGGAGTCACATTCAATAATTTTAGGGCCATGGGTTTTTTGAGTTAATTCTGAATTCATAAAATATCTCCCAAATATTGCATGTATTAAGCAGTTTGCAGTTTGTTGTGATTTACTCTGTTATGGTGAACTATCTCTTAAAAGGCCTTTACCTCCAATTTTCCCTTCTATTTCCAGATCTACGGTGGTCCTGATTTTCTCTCTCCTAGGCTGGCCCAACTGTGTGTTTCAAGACCAGCAGAGAACCCCCTACGAGTCTCTAGCACTGGCAATTCCATGGCAATCCGATTCAAATCAGATATAAATGTGAATGGGAGGGGGTTCAATGCTACTTGGCAAGAGACACTAGGAGGTGAGTGTGTGGGGAACAGTGCTGATGAAAACTGATGAAGTCCATTAAGAAGTGGGGATGAGTGAACTAGTTTTGCATACATTTTTAACTGCTTCAAATATTGTGGGTTTGAAAGTTTGACTTGAACCAAAATGTTACTGGAGTTGCATTTCATTTAGGAGAAACTGTGAAAAGGGGATAGGGGAAGACAGATAAATTCTAATGGGAAAAGAAATGCAATAAATAGGCCATATATAGAATATCAACTTGTAGCAACTTGGTCTTGTGGGGGATTCTTCTATCCCTAACTAATCTCACAGGCTCCCCTATAGCTAGAAATAATTTTTTTTTAATTCAATGGCTCTTTTGGTTTTAAATTTCAAAGTGAAAAAAGATCTGAGAATTCAAACTAGTTTTGATAACCTTGTGAACTCCCAAACTATTTGGAATGATTAATAAATCCTTGAACTCTGCAGGGTTCACCTATCCCTCATTCAATTATTCAAAGTCTCAGCAGTAGACAGTGAAATGAGATATTTTACAAATGACAGCAGGCAAAAGCCATAGAGAAGACTGAAATACATTACACTGCTTTTCCAAACAGTACAGAAAATCTTTTGAAAAAGGCCTTAAATTCAGAGTGCTGAAGAGCATGTTGGATGCTTATTTACAAGCATGTATTCAGGTGCTGTTTGCCAGCACCAATTTTCCAGGAAATTGTGTATTTGGAAACACTGAATTGAAGCTGGTTTGCTGGGAATGAGAAATTTAATGAGAGTTTCAAAATGTCTTTGTTGAACTTAAATTCTGTATTTTGCTAAAATCACTGGCAGCTCTGCTCGTCCTTCTCTATTTGTTTTTCCTCTGTGTATTGTGCCCTTTAGACTATAATGCACAAATGAAGGAAACTGGAACGGGTCCAGAGCCCTAAAAAAAGAATCTGAACCATAAAAAAAGAAATCTCCCCTCCTTTTTGCGTGTTTCCTTTCACAAAGTACATGATTTTTGTATATGGCTTTGCTGCAACTGACAGTTACTTTCAGAAAGGAGGTTCTGGAAGTTACTGGCAATCCAATAAGTCCTGGGGGCATTGTGCATCTAAGCACTCCGCTATTCAGTAATAAACTGATGACTATTGGCCTGCTATGCCAACCTCTGCATCACATTGTCTGGGCTTCAGAGCAGCCTTCCCCTCACACTGTCATGACAAGCTTAGCTACATTCTGTAACCTTTGAAATGAAAAATGCCTGGTTAATGTGCTCAGCCTTGGTAATAAAAGTTAAGACCAAAGTTTTCAAACTTGGGTGCCTGAAATTAGGTACCTAAATCCAGATGTGCTTCTCCACTAGTGTGAAGTCAATGTGGGTGCACAGGGTCTCTGAAAGTCGCTCACTTGCCATTTTTAGATGCTAAAGTGTGTATTTAAGTGCCTAACTTTAGACATTCAAGTTTTACATTTTTGGTTTCAGTTCATATATCTCCCATGTGCTCATCATAGAATGAGCCTTGTAGTTGTTAGTTTATTTAGATATATCTGTGTTCTTCTATGAAATAGAAATTCCCCTTCCCTAGCCTTCTACACAGGTTCCCATTGTTGGACTTGGCATATTCCTGGTTCTGTGTGGAGTCTGGCTCTGGGTGAACTATTGGAAGAAGAAATCAAAATGCAGTCACGAGCGCCCAAACAACTGCAAAGGGGCATCTGCATCAAGGATGTGCATGGCACTCTCCAGTTCTTTTCTCAGAGCTGGGAGCCTGGAGCTGAGCTGACTTGATTCTATCGGATTATTTTCCTTCTGAGATTTAAAGAGCTAGTTCTGAAGCTGGGCGCAGCAGAGATGCAGGGCAGTTATCAGGAAAAGCTGATTATAATCTGCCCAGTTCTGGGCATACGTAGAGTAGCCTGCAGAGCGATGTTCCAACATGCACCAGCCAGTAGTGGTTCTCAAGGGACATCTTCTAGATAAGTGTAGGTGTAGAGCACAGTGTGCTGCAGCCATACCTCCACCCCACCCTGATGTGTTTCTTGTGCTGGGGGTTGTGGGAAAGATGATGAAGGATCAGGGAATGGCTGCATTTCCCTATCTGTCACAAAAAAAGGTGTAGAATGGGGAGAAAATCTACTTCAAAATGTGTTTTTCTCTTTAAAAAAGAGATTATATTCAAACAGTGTCTCTGTTTATTTAACTGCATTTCTCCTGTTTAAAAGAAATCATATTTTCTCAATAGAAAAGATGAGGAAGAAAGAAATTCCTAAACCAGGATGCAAGTTTTGCACCCTGTTTAGGAAGATAATGCCTGGGGGTGTGATTCACCATTATAATAACTGCATCCTATATATTGGTTATTTGCCTAGCTGGCAGAATGAGTGATTTGCATACGGTAATGTGTAGTTTTGCCCCAGAGCCTTTTACGCTATCGCTGTTAAAGGGCTGGTGGAGCAGAACCCAGAGGATCCCACAGATGCACAATGAAGTGTGGGGTGGAGGGGGTAGGAGAGGGATTTGGATGGATAGACTTCCTACCCCTTGTCACCAGATGATGCTACCAAAGGAATTTAAAAAGGGAGGAGCTCTGAGATGCTGGGCTTTATCCTGTGTGTTTCCTGAGGAACATCTCTTACATGTTGAACCTCACATCTTGAGGTTCCTAAGGCTGTGTAAGGAATTACTGTCAGCAGCTCTGGATATTCTATGGCCACCCTTGATACTGCACTCAAGCATTTTAACCTCTACCAGGAGGACATAGTTAGAAACAGACTAACTTGTTCTTCCCACTAATGAGGGTCCTTTGGAGTCCTGTAAAGGCTTGGGCCTCTCAGTTTCCAAGAGTTTGAGAAGATTTACCACTCAACATGGTATCTTATATCTTTTTCTCCCATCCTATTCCAGACTCCCTAGCTGTCTCTGCAGTTAATAATTGTGACTAGGGATCTGAATGTTTTTAAATCAAGTGTGAATGTACAAATATGGAAATAGAAAGGGGAGGCTACATTATTTCACAGGAGACCTGCATTAGCAATTCACAATGTTGGTCTTTTTCCTGGATGTGATTTGTCCATGAACAGGCTACCATTTTGACAAATGTATTAGTTTTTCAGTATTGTGTAAACATAATTTGTGCAAACAAACCTCAGCATATGGATCACCCAGCAAATACTCACTGCTAGTACTCTGTATTCACAATTCAGTATTCAAGCTCTGTGACTGGCCACCAAGTTATATGGGATTGTTTCTGTTCCCTGATTGGACAACTGGAATGAACTACAATACTGCTGCCTCCACCAAAACAAGTTTCCTTTACCTTCCTTAAAATTAATCTTGACTGGGGAGATCAAGGTCTGAGATTTGCTTTTTGTGAACATTGACATAAAGAAAACTGCAAATAAGTCTGAACATGAGGGCACAAACACCATCAAAGTAAAAGTTTATTTAGAAGCCATCAAAACGTTTGGGTGAAATTTGCACCTATGCAGAGAGTCAATGCAAGGCTATATCCCACTTCATCTTGTCCAAGGCCATGTCTGCATTGCTGCAGCTATGCCACTGTAGTGCCATAGTGTAGACGCTTCCTACATTGATAGAAGGGGTTTTTCTGTCAATGTAGTTAATCCACCGCTCTAAGAGGCAGTAGCTAGGTCAATGGAAGAATTTTTCCGTTGACCTAGCCACATCTACATCTGGTTAGGTCAACCTAACTATGTCGCTCAGGGCACAGAACTTTTCACAGCCTTGAGTGACGTAGCTAGGTCAATCTAATTTTTAAGTGTAGACCAGGCCCAAGAAGATGGCTTATGTGAGACTTAGATAGTACATAGGCCTTGTGTTGACCCTATGTACTGGGATAAATTTAACTGTTTCTGAATGATTTTTACCCAGCTCTACTTACAAGTAATTTGAATTCTATTAAAAAAGTCTCTTGCAAAGATCCATATGTACTTCCTACTTTACCCGTGGTAGTTGGAAATTCTTTTCTTGACAAGGCAGGGCAGGAAGTGGAAGGAAGGGTGTGGTACAGTTATACATCCCCTGAGTGCAGTAGACCTTCAGCACAGGCATGAGTACTCTTGATCTGATTTCAAAGGTTACTATTATTCTCGCAACTCCCAATTCTACACACAGCTAGGGGTGCTAGATCCAACAATATGGGTTTAAGCAAGAGTTCTTCTGAAAGCTAATTACCAGTAAACAACCTAGCTGAATAGCGAATAGATGTGGATTTTAATTGCTGCTCTCCCACTTCACTAAATGAACTGATTTATTTATTTGTGTGAAGTTCATACTTCTCCATTCTCAATGAAATATTCCAGATTTTTCTTACTAAAAGGGCAACCTCAAATGTTTATTTTAGTTAAGCCCTTCCCACAAGTGTTGGGATGCTTATCTAAAGTTCATCCAAACTATTTGAAATTTATGAGGTCTTCTCTTTCCTCACTCTTTATGGGATTTTCTCACTCTCTCCTCTGAGGATCCCTCACACTGGACCCCAACAGCTACACAATTTCCTTACTTCCAATAGGCTTCATCCCTCTCTAACAGACTCTGTAACATCTGGCTCCCTTTCTGCAAATCACCCTTTCCAAACTGCCAATAAATCCTCTCACTGGTGTTGCTCCCTTTGAAAAGTATGAAAGTTTCTTGGTGGCTCTGCTGTACTGGTCTGTTGAGATATTATGAGTTTTGGTGTTATTCTGCTCAGAAGTATCACAGAATGAATTAGATCCCTCAGGAAAGCTCTAGAGTAGGAATATAGGAATTGCCATTCTGGATCAGATCCAAAGTCCAGTAAGTCCAGTATTGTGTGTTTTATGTAGCCAGTTGTTGTAAGAAGAGAAGCATTTATCCAAATGTGTGAAGGGGTATTCCCTTTCTTCAGAATAGAGATGAGATTCAAGGTTGTTCTTATGTTTTCTGAACTGCTTTTCTCACCCCTACTTAAATTACTTCTAATCTTTGATTTCTCAATATGCCAAATCCAACCATTTGGACTGCGTAAAGCATCTATGATACTGAGGCAGAAAATATTTTTTTTTTAAATTGCATTTACAATAGCTAAAATTAAAGTCATAAGGGTTATCCACCCTCATGCTTCAGCATATAAGCCATCCACTATCTGCCTGGGGTAAAAAGAAATTTCCCTTATAGGCATAGTTGCCCATTATGAAAGTTTTACATTTTCCTCTTAGTCATCTGGCACTGGACTGGTCAGAGACAGGACACTGAATCAGATGAAGTATTGGTCTGATCCAATTTAGTGATTCCTACGTCCTTAACAGAAAATAAGAAACTCAAGATATTTAACTGTTTAGATTAAAAGTCAGCTAAATTCTTGCTGAGGTTAAATGAGGCATTTTTGATAGATGTTGATTACACCCTTTCCAGGTTGTGGTGGAGTTTTCCAAGCGTCCAGTGGTGAAATCCATTCTCCAAACTACCCTCAACCTTACAATGACAACACTGACTGTTCTTGGGTTATCCAAGTTGACCATAGGCACCGTGTTTTACTGAACTTCTCAGATTTTGACACTGAACTTCACCACTCCTGTGACTACGACAATGTCGCTGTAAGTAACAATGGATATTTCAAAAGTTTCCTGAACAAGTCTTAGGGAAACATTCACAAAGAGGAAATTTATTGTACAATCTAAGCTGCAGTTGATTTCAGGATATTTGCCAGGCAATCACATTCTGCATTTATTCATTTAAGAGCTAAACTTCAAATGTAATACAATAGTAAATCTGTGGCACAGCTTTCTTTGCTCCACCACTTTGCGCCTCCATCTTTCTTCCATAAGCTGCCAATTACACATAAAACATGCTCCCATAGCAGCCCAGAGCATCTTTAGGGAGACATGGTGCAGCTGTATCATGGTGATGCATCCTCCTCCACATTCTTAGGGGCTGTATGTGCCCCACAAGTGCACAGAGTGAGGATTCCCTGCACTATGACTTGCCCTCTCATGGGGTAGGGTGAGACATAAGCTCCTTGCATGCTCAGTGACACCTTGGACACCCATGTAATGGCCTGTCCAGATAGATTTTGTTATAGAATTGTAGAGAGTTGACTCCATGGGCAAAAATAATTCCGGCTTGATTATTATTTTTGTGTCCATGTCACAGGGTTCACTTACCATTAGTGGCACTCCTCCTGCTCATTTTGGGGATTAGCTCTAGCCAGACATTGCACCCTCCTCTGGCAGCAATTCCCCCGTTGTCCTCTCACACCCTCTGCAACTCAGGGTGTTCCCTTTTTGGGACTTGGCCCTCGAGCCAGGTCACTAGACATGTTTCCCCATTCCAGGGTATCAAAGTCTCACTCTACAAAATGGCAGTCTTCCCTTCACTGCTCTAACCATGCCACTCTTCTAGTGGCTGGGAGGGGAACCCAGGCCTGCCCGCCACTCCAGGTTCCAGTTACTATCTCTAGTAACAGGGGGCTCACTCTCAGACTATGTTGCTTTTCCCCGGACTACTTCCTACTTCATAGCACTACCTTCTGGCTTCACAGCTCTCTCTGAATTTGCCAACCCAAGCACCTTCCTCTCAAGGAGTGACTGCAGACTACTTCCCCTACAGCCCCCTTCTGTTGCCAGCTACCTGGCTTTATACTTGCCCTGCTTGTTCCTTCTTAGTTGGGAAGCATCAGCAATTAGGTCTCAGCACTTCTTGACTTTCTTCCCAGTGCAGCCTATAGGTTAATTGGGCCTAATTTACCCTCTCAGGGCCAGTGTGGGGAGTGCATCCCATCAAAGTCCACCACACATTCAAGTGATCCTTGGCTGGCTGTTTAACGACTTAATTAGAAAGCCTGCCCTCTAAAACTTCACATTGCTACTGGTTTATGAGCTCTTATTGATCTCCCAGAAATTCAGGCTGCAAGTGTGTGAAAATGAAGAGCACTGCAAGTCCAGAACTATAGGCCTCCTGAGAATAGAGAATATGGAATCCTGACCTGTGATGTCAGATTCCACTTCACTCAGTACAAAGGAATGTGTGATCTGTGTGACTCTGCAAAGTACAGATAAAACATAGAGGATTAAATAAAAATGCATCCTCTCTCTCCTAGATAAAACCTCATTCGCAGTGAATTCAAACAGGCAGGAACAGAGGGTCTTTTGAAAACAGGGCATCGCTACTAACAGCATTACTTGCTAAGGCTTTTTGTGCCAAACCAGTAAAAAATAGAACATCTGATTTCTGTTGAAGCAAATCAAAGATTTCTTTTTAACACAAAGCATCTTTGTCTGATGGATGTTCACTTTTTGCAGCTCTATGGCATAGGATAGGACAAGACCATATGAAACATGGTTAGGTTTTAGATGAAATATTTCACTGTAACTGTGATATTCTTGGTGGGGAAAATCTATTAGAGAAATATCTGGCTTTTTTGTGACTTTGCACAGCTATGGAAGGTAAGACATTATGGCAGTTCATGGGACAACTGAAATGGTAATGTTGTCAGAAAATACAAAAAAGAGTGTGGATTAAACAAAATAATTCCAAATTAAGGACCCTATCCTGCAAAGCATTTAAGCATATGGTTAGATTTAAGTATGTGAGTAGTTCCATTGATGTCAACAGCGACTTGTGCTTAAATGCTTTGCTGAATCAGGACCTTGAGGCTCAATGTTGCCCTTAGCTGTCCAGGCATAACTCCTTTCGCCTCTGTGGGTCTAAGGGGAAAACTGGGTCTTTAATTATTTATGTGGAAATAATCGAGAGTCCAGTTCTGCAGCTCTTATTTCTGTGAGTGGTTGCATTGACTTCAGTAAAACGCCTCGCATGAGTAAGGGTAGCAGGACCTCACTCTGCAGAGGAAATTGTTTTCTTATATTGCCATAGAAGCATCCACCATTTTGTTTTTGTAATTTTTGCTGTCCATTCAAATATGTCTGCTGTACAGTAATGTGAAAAATCCGCCTTCCTTTGTGCAGGAACAAGAGACATTTAAATCCCGACGTATTAGTGAACTGTAACTTCCTGGTGAAAGTTAAATTGAAAGTTATTTTAGAATGGAAGAGAGGGGACGTTGTTTGGAAACCAAAAGAAAAATCAGAGTTTTGACTGAGTCAAGTTTGGGGATGGCTTTTCAGTGCTGGGTGAAGTACCCAGAGAAGAAATGAGGGGATGGGATTTCTTTTCCTGTCTGTCATGCCAGTAAGTTGGATGTCATTTGCCTTTAACAACTGGAATTGATTAGCACGTAACTCCTCCCTGGAGTTATGCACATTGCATGGTAATGGAAGCCAAAGGAACGGGAGTAGAAGCTCCTTGTGAGATCTATAAGCGGCTATGTAACTGAATTTCATTTAGGAATTACATTTCAAAGCAGCATAGATGGAAAATATAGGCAGCTAAGGAAACTGGTGGGTTTAGTTTTTTTTTTTTCATTTCCTTTCCATAGGAAAGAATGCTGTGTGTGAGTAATACACTGATTTCCTCCCTTTTTTAGAACTTATCTTTATGGATTTAATTTGCTTTGTGAGTCCTTCTGGAGACTTTCCTCCGCCTTCTAGAGTACTAACACCTTGCCTTCATCCCTGCCCTTCAAGCCCTGCTGGAATTGCCCTGCCACATGATCTGAAACAGCATGTGTAGCTGAAGCACCATTTGTAATACCAAGCCCACCAAGAACAATTCTTTGGGGATATTCTTCCTAACACTTTTGAAACATGTTTCAATAGAAAACACATCACAGGGCATCTTTTCGTACATGGCTTTCTGTTGCACAATTATTTTGTGAGGGAGGAGGGATGCCTGGTTGTCAAAGACTGACTGGGACTCAGGAGACCCCCATTCCATTTCCAGCTCCGCCACAGACTTCATGTGTGTACTTGGCTCAGTTGCTTAATTTGCTTGTGCTTCAGTTCCCCATCTGTAAAATGAGGTTAATAGAATAGTACTTCCTTTTCCCACCCTTTCCTTGTTCTTGTTTAACTTAGAAAGCAAGATCTTGGGGGCAGGAGGCAGTATTTTTTACTATGGATATGTACAGCACCTAGAACAATAGGGCCCTTATCTTGGTTAAGGGCTTTTAGGTGCTACAGTAATACAAATAATTAATAAGTAATTCAGTTCTCTTCACATTGCACCAGTGCTTCTATCTGGGGACTCTGTTTTGCAATAAACTCAGTTATATGTTTCTTTGAAAGGAAAACACAGACATAAAATAGCAAAGAATGTGCTAATTCCTGCATATTTTGACCGTGGTTTAACAGGCATCAAATGTAAAGCTAGAGTATGATCTTAAACCAAAAATTGTTGCAAGCATTTGGACAGAATACTAAGGCATAGCTCAGAAAACTATTCTTGAAGTGAGAGGACCTTGAAAGGGTGGGGAGAAATAGTTTCTTCTCTGCAGAGGTTTGTATTAAATAAATTAGATTTCTCCCCTCTTCCAGTGTAAAGAGCAGTAAACAGTAAGACAGAATTGTAATCTTCAGAGGTATGCAGTGGTGATGCATATTCAAACAATTCCAGGTGGCGGAAAAGTGGACTTTCATAGGGAAAGTAGCCAGAAGTGAGATTTTTTAAATGTGGCTAAAAAGACTGAAGACACGCTTTCTCTCTCTCTCTTTATCATGTGTTTTTACAAATATCATGACAGTTCTGATTTCAACAGGAAGACAGTGAGTCATTTAGTCATGCTTATTATTTATAGAGGAAAAGAGAAACACCGCAAAGGAGATTTGGATTTGATTAAAAGTCCCAAGCACAGACGCATAATCTTCCTTTACTAACGCCCCTGATAAGGCACATTAGGGATCTCAGCTGTCAGATATTTACAAGTTAACTTTCAAAAGTGATGGAGAAACTCGATCATTACATGACATAGGGCCTTAATACGGTGGTTTACATTCCATTCCATCCTCAGTATCAAAATGTGCCTTACAAAATAGTTAAAGCTAATAAATAACAGTCTGATCAGAAAATATAAATTTGCTACTGCTGGTGCTGCTGAATCTTTAGTTGCCATAACTTCACAGAAATATGTATTCAGTATTATGTATGGTGGGTTAATACTTGGATCAGAATTTTAACAAGATATGAGGAATAGAAATCATTGCTAGGTTTCTGAAGAAAGGGACGTAACTATTCTTCACAAAAGCCCTCTGCAAGCAGCAAATATACTTGATTTAGGAAGCCTGTATACGTCTCTCTACTCCTCTCATGACATTATCAGCAGAGAGTCCTCTTTATTCTAATGAGCCACTGGTACCAAATATTAGTCTCTTACTTTACTCATTTATAAAAATCTCCCCATGTGGGAGAGTTTAATTGCAGCAGCCTAGTAATAGTCTACATTTTAAGGGCCAGATCCTTAGCTGTTATAAATCAGTATAAGTCCACTGAAGCCAAAAACGTTATGCCGATTGAAGAGCTAACTGAAGTCTCTCCAGTCTGGGAATGTAATAGCTGTCCTCAGCTCCAGTGGTCAGATAAAATCTAATTATTACTGTAAAGAGAGGTGAGGTGACTTAATTCCTCAGGGTCACTTGTTTAGTCATTATTTTCTATTAACATTCTACAGTTTTTAACTCCATGAAGCTTGATTTAAGTAGAGAAATGTACAGAACACATGTGCGGAGAAAGAATCATTCGACATTTCATACTGTATACTGTATATTAAGGGTCAGATTCTGTCAGGAAGCTGGAAAGTAGGAAAAGGTTGAATGCAAGGTTATCATGGCTCTCCTTACCAGCCACTTATTTCTCTAGACATTATAGTACATTTAATACTCTCTCACAGGCCCCCACAGAGCCGGGCAATTTGAGGAGCAGGAGACAAATGTTTAATTCATGAATACAGTATCAGCTAAGTATGGTGTGTGGTTGGATTAAACAGGGAGCTTGTCCTCTGTTCCTCATCTCGGCATGTTGCCCTTTTGAAAATACTGGTTTTAGTTATTGTTTTTAGTAAGGTGCCCAGAGGCCTTCTGTCATTGAAGGCTGGAAAATTAAATTGTATTAAAAGGTTTTATTCTTCAATTGTAGCACAGTGTTTCTATGCATTTCTAAACAACTTTATAAATTGCATAACATATATTTGAAATAGGGAAATCAGTGTTGTCATTTTAGTCTATCTATGTACTTACTTATATGGCCTTTATCGCAATAGTAGCTGAATATCTCACAATCATTAATGGATTTTATCCTCACAACACCCCTGTGAGCTAGAGAAGTATTTTCTGCATTTTATAAATGGGGAGTTGAGGCACAGTCTATACCAAATTACTTACCCAGGGTCACATAGGAAGTTTGTCGTTGAGTCAGGAATTGAACCTAGCTGCCCTATGTCCCAACCCAGTATCTTGCCCACTAGATCATCCTTCCTCCCCATGTCATGAGATTATACTGATAAATTCAAATATCAGCACCACTCACAACATACACACAGGCTTCTAAATAATGTAGCCAATGCCAATAGCCTTAGTGGGACTCTTAATCAAATTAAATCAATTAAAGTTTGGATCTCTTAATCATGCTTGCTTGATCTTTAAAAGCTGTTGAGGGTGGAACACACTATGCCAGTAGCCAATTTTTTCCTTTGTGGGTTCTCTCTCTCTCTTTTTTGTTTTAAAATTCTGATTCAGTGTCAACTAGAAACTAATTGGTCTAAAGCAATGGTTTTCTACCTTTTTTCATTTGTGGACCCCTAAAAAAATTTCAAATGAAGGTGCAGACCCCTTTTTGGAAATCTTAGATGTAGTCTGTGGGCCACAGGTTGAAAAGCAGTGGTCTAGAGTTAAAGTCAAGCCTTTGTTGTCTCTCACCTCCTGATCTGGCAGACTGCAAAATGGAAGAAATAAAATCTCTCTCAAACTCACAGAAAAAAAAATAGAAGAAGAAAAGCACTTGTGATGAAATTAAAAATGATGTTTGCAAAAGCCTCCCTCTTCCTGTTTGCTTCTGTCCTTTTTATTGGTGCATGGTTTATGCATGCTGTGTTGTATGCATGATCACCAAGGGTAAGTTACACTTTTGCAAATTGTTTTGAAACAGTCCACCTGGTCGATTCAGCTAAATCTATAGTATATTAAGTGTGAGTTATTGCAGCTCGCACACGATTGGTGCTGAGATCTTGAGCATTCCCTGTCCCTCTCTTCTCTCCCCTTCTCTAAGTAACATTTCCAAACTGAAGTGTCTGAGTTAGGCACCTAAGTCCATGGTAAAGCATGAAAATATGGATTTAGTTGCCTAACTTTAGGAACCTAGGTTTGAAAACTCTGGGTGAGATTTCTTGTCCTTTTTTCCACACTCATAGCTTCCACTGATGCTAGTGGAGGTTATTTACATGTAAGACCAAGTCCTGAGGTTCTTACTGAGGCAAAACTTAAGTTTTGATTGAGTAAAAATGACTCAGGATTTCAGCCAAAAGAATGAAAAAATAATGGAAACGGGGATGGTGTTAAACATATACAGAAAAATATGGGTCATTTGCCACTGTTTTGTGGTCCAAGTGTTCTGCCTAATTTTGGACCAATTGAATTACTTAGATGTGGGAAAACTATACAAGTGGTTTTCCATTGCTCCTGGATTGCTTCCATAACAATAGACGTTTTGTATAGAGGTCGAAATACGTGGAACACATGATAGACACTGAGATATGATATGCAAGTTTTATCAACACTCATTTGGGAAGGCCACCAGACTTGTAGGTGTGATATATTTTGCAGATGACTTGTACAAAAAAATTACTATTTTTAAAAAATATAAGAACATTTTAGACACTTGTATTGGGACTATTTCTTGAATCCTGCTGCCTGTAAAGCCAGGTGCCTTTGCTCTGATGAGTACAGTTTTGCTCTGGGGATAATAGGTTTGGACAGTTTTTCCATAAGGCTGGTAAGTTCCTTCCGTTGCATAACTCAGTGATTTCTACCCTGCTTTTGGGGGTTTAATGTTTTTCCTGACTGAGCCTATTAAGAGGTAAATGTGCTAGAGAATTCTCTTCATGAGCACACAGCCTGTGGTATCATACCTTATAGACTGAAGGATTTTAAAACCAAGATCAATTTCATTTTGCTGGATATCAAAATACCAGAATGGTATATGTATAAATGAACACTTGTCAAAAAGGCTAATGCGGTATATAGTGGGTGGGAAATGGACACATGTATTGATCTTAAGTTCTAATTATTCTTTCCACACACTGCTCTTTTATACAGGTATTTGATGGCCCAGACAATGAAGCCCCACTTCTTGAAAAACTGTGTGGTGCCCAGCTTCCCAGTCCCATCACATCCACCCAGAACGTTATGTATGTCCGATTACGTTCCAACAGCAGCATCCAGCACAGGGGTTTCAGCGCTCGCTTTACAGAAGGCAAGTTCCTGAATGGCATAAATATCCTTTCTGCTGAGCACAAATTACTCTTTTACTAGGTGCAACATCCTATCACAACTTATATCCAGTGTCAGTGTCTCTACCTATGCCATGTGGCTTTCAAGGGACATTGGCAAGATACTTTTCATTTGAGAATGGTTCAAACCAAAGTATTTTGATTAAATGACTTAGGGTGAGATCCTCACACCTGCTCTGACACCTTTACACCAGGTACAAGGGCTGGAGCAGAATAAAGGGACCCTAAAAGTCCGGTTGTGGATGTGGGGAGGATTCCCTTTTCCTAAACATTGGAGAGACATCTGTAAGTTTGGTTTCCAAGGATCCCGCATTGCAAGCCCTGGTGTAGAGGGTGTGTCAAGCGTAGGGCTGCACTGAAGCTCATAGGGCAGTGCAAGGAGGCTCCCATAGAGTAGCCAGCCCCCAGGGCTGTTTAAATTATACCAGGGGAGCCTCTCCAGCCCCCAGAACAGCATACGTGAAGATGACTTAAAGTCCTCAGGCTGCAAGTTCTCTGCTGTACCTCTTAGAGTAGCACAGAATCTCACCCTTTATTTATTCAGCACATGGATAACATTTTCATTTTTTATCATTAAGAAAAACCTTTATAAACTTTTACAGTCTATACTTCTCCCGTAGAAATTAGAGAGGGAAAAGACCTATTCAATCATTCAGTACATCCTTCTCCCAGGGGAAACGGGTCTGTGCAGTGCAAGGAAAAAATAATAGTTAAAAATAAAGTATAAATATAAAATGAATTCATTTAGAAAAGATTTATTATATAGCTCATTCTAGTAATAATGTAGAATTTGTCATTGTTGTTACTTTTTATGTAGAACAGAACTATTTATTGGCACATTAAATTGTCCATCACTTGATAACCACACCAGCTCTTCAATATCATCCTCCTTTTGTCCCATAATTCCCAAGCCTCTGTATTGTTAAGCAATATTACTGAGAAAGTATTTGGAAAATAACATTGCATTTCCCACTGTTTTGTGAACATGTAAAAAAATGTCATCTTATAATGCATATGCTTTTTTTGTTTTTACAAGGACAGAACATTTTTTGGCAGTAGGATGCAGACTAGACATAGAAACACAAATAAGTCCACTGACTGAAAATTCAGTAACTCTGCTGATAAATACTTTGAGATTAGGACTTGCAACACTCTAGGGGAAAATTTTGCTATTGCCTTCAATGGGAAGTTTTCACCCTCAGAACAAATAAAGTTCCTGTACTTTACAGAGCGCCGAAACCAAGACAAACACATCAGTATTGCTCAGCACTCCTACAAACTCCCCTGAAAATATACTTTCTGGCAAGGTGCTGCACATAGATACTTGACAGAAAGCTCTTACTATCAGCAGAGGGAGTGAGGAATGGAATTTATCAGACCCAATCCTGGCTCTTCCCCAAACCCACAGCTAGATAGGTCATTCTGCAGGCTCTCAGCAGCAAGGTCTGGAAAGGCATTTTAGGGCAGGCCATAAAGAACTCAGTCCATGCACAAGATTCACTCATACAGCACAGACCCAGTTAATCCAGCCACACACAAGAGAATCCAGACAAGAGGATCCTGCCAATGCAAGGGCAATCCTTGGGTGATATTAGAGTATTAGAGCTATTAGAGTAGCTCCTATAGCAGGGGTGGCCAAACTTACTGATCCTCTGAGCCGCATACAACAATCTTCAGAAGTTTGATATCCGGGACACACCTGCTGGGTCGCGGGGCTTCAGGGCGGGGTGGTGGGGCTCAGGGTTTCTGCCCCACGGGGCATGCCTGCCGAAGCCCTGAGCCCCAGCAGGTGCCTCCCACAGGGCAGAAGCCCCAAGAACCCCCTCCCTGCAGGGCTGAAGCAGAAGCCCTGAGCCCCGGCAAGTGCCCTTCTGGAGGGCAGAAGCCTCTAGCCCTACCACCCCACTGCAGGGCAGAAGCCTCAAACTCCCGACCCCAGTCTGGTAGGCAGAGTTTGGGGCGGGGGCATAGGGGGCTCTGCGTGCCGCACTTTAACTGTAAAAGAGCCACATGGAGCTCCTGAGCCACTGTTTGGCCACCCCTGTCCTATATCATCCTTCATCACAGCTGCCAACCTTAGGCATATGATCAGGGAAATGGGGCTATGACTTCCCCTAAACCCTGACAATGCGTGGCTCCCAGAATGGTCCTTTTGGGCTGTTAGCAGCTGGCTTGCTCTGACTTACATTAGAGGGTCATCCTGGCACAGAGTAGTGGCCCCATGACTGAGGAAGCACAAGGGTGGCTGCCATTGCTGAGGATCTGGTTTGTTGACTGTTTTTGGCAAATTATTTGTCAAACACTTCGGATATTTTAATTTTCAGTCCCTGGAGGAGTCGACCAGAGCATGTTATGTTCTGCTGCATCCATTTTATCACTCCCTAGACCACTACAATTGTTGAAGATGTGCATTATATATGTGCTGTGTGTGTGTTTTATTCTAAAGCATGCGGAAGCCTCATAGAGACAGATTCACTTGGTACAGCAATTTCCTCTCCTCTGTATCCTGCCAAGTACCCAAACAATCAGAACTGCAGCTGGATTATTCAGGCCCAGGAGCCATGTAAGTAAAAACATCTCTGTGGGAAACTTGCTGGATGACTAATATCCTCACCTCTGCTGTGGTAACAATGCAAAATTCCTCCCTTTTTTCTTTAGGAAATCCTGCCTCCTGATAGGTTGGAGAGAATGAGGTTCTCTTAATCTGTCAGAAACCAAATTTTGCTGTAAAGAGATTTAGGGTTTAATGAAAAACAGAACAAAGAAAAGTTTACAACTTTGTTATCTTGGCAGATTTATGAGACCCGAGGGCTGAATTGTAAGTTGTGTAACTGAATATGATGTGCAGCCTGAGCTGTTAGTGAGACGATCTCTGGACTCGCATGAGAAGCGCTGGTATCTGGTCACTGACTTTTTGGCATGGAAAGGGAGGGAGCTATTTTAATAAGTTTAAACTAAAGCAGAAATGGGAGAACAAAAATCATATATGCATAGGCATGCTCTCAGATTTCCCTTATTGTAGACATAGGTTTACAATTGTTGTGATTAAAAGGACAACGTTTGCCAACAATCACTCAATATTATCTGTTACAATCTGCCATTTCCCAATATAGAGAATAGGGAAATATTATGGTATTCCAGATAACACTGTGCAGTAATTGTAGGTAAATGTTTATTATTAATGGTGGCCAAACGTACCTCTGGTGCTCACCTGATATTATCACCTAATTATTAAAACCATGGAATGTTTCAGCCCAAACAGAATTTTAGAAATCATTCTGAGCCATCTGGACAGAGGGGTTATAAAATGAAAATCTATCTGCCAAAGCACCTACTACTAATTTAGACAGAGAAGAATAAAAGGAGATATGGTATATAAACATAGACTCTGATACAAATACAAGAAAAAGAAGCCATTCAAAACTGTCTCTGATCTACAAAGTGCAAAATCTTCAAAAGCATCTTTCTCTAGGGTGCGGTTTCTCCAGTGAGAGACTGTATGCCTGATTCTTCTCCCACATGCATTGGTGCACATCAGGAGTAACTCTTCTGAGCCAATACATTACACTGGTATGGAACTAGTATAAACGAAAATCAGAGAATTCCACCATGTATCATGTGGGTTCCTCCATATATCTGACTTCGTTATGCAGTTCACATAGTGTTACAGTCATGTCAACAATACATGAGCATATAAAATGGATTTAGCCATTGGCAAGAAACAGCAGGGTGCGCTTGTTCTGCTTGTACTGAGAGGGTCAACAAGTCACCTTACTTTTGCCACCCACTGTGATTTACTTTTTATTTTATACCCTGAGGACCAGCATTGATAGCCGTAATTGATTAACTCAACT
Organism: Emydura macquarii macquarii; assembly: GCF_026122565.2. NCBI lineage: Eukaryota > Metazoa > Chordata > Testudines > Chelidae > Emydura > Emydura macquarii. The sequence goes on along the minus strand of NW_027132559.1, from coordinate 37,289,278 downwards.
GGTACACAAAAGAGAACAGAACATGCAGAGACTATAACACTGAGTGCCAGTCAGTCGTACTCTGCTGAATGCAACACCTCTGTCTGTGATTTCACTTCCCTATAGTTCACCATTCCTAGCCTGGGTAGACAAAAAATATTTGTGCAAAAGTTGGTGTATGTGGGTAATTAATGGAGTTGCCCTACTTGTACTAGGCCTGAATAATGCCCGCTATTAAGATTGAGTCACTCCAAATGTGATTCATAGTACTCCCATATATATCTTCCCAATATTAAAATCATAGGCCTCTCTCTCTGACTTGTTCTAATCTAGGAGTGTTCTCAGGTCTTGAACAACTATTATCAGGTATTGGTTGTGTGACAAGCTGCTATTCTCATCATCTTCAGCAAATATGGAAGAAAGAGGACATAATGAATAAACAAAAAGCAGTATTACAGTAAAAAATCTGGAGGGCCAAATCCTCCTTTTCATTATGTAGCCTAGAGCATCACGGTATGGAAAATCCAATTTCACATGAACATAGCAGAGGGTGAGAATGAATGGCCCTTTAACCAGTCAGACTGACACATGGAATGTTTTGAAAATATCCAGCTAATTGTGAGTCTAGAGCAGGGCAAAGCCTGTTTGAATTGCAGAGCATTCTATACTATAGATCACAAAGGACAGAACTTCTTGGGCTTATAAAAGCAGAAATAAGATATGTTTAAAATATTTACCTGCAGAATTGTCTATTGGGTATAATTCAACACATAATTATAAAGTTGTTAGGTTGTTAAAAAAATTCTGTTTGTCTGTAAGTATTAAATCTTTAGTAGTTAAATCTGAAGCAGACTGTACTAGAGGGTCCTTTCCAATATAGTATAATGAAATTCTGAAAGATTTAACAGTATTTTTCCAATAAGCATAAGTACCTCCATTATACTCACTCTATGAAACAATAAAGCTACTTCTGATTTTATATTTCATGATCAATAAACAGACACCAATTTAGTTCACTGATTGACTTAGGGAGAGAAAACTGACACTTAAGCTTTTGCTATCCATTCTCTCCAATGAAAATAAAACATAAAAAATCCACTCTGTACACGCAGGTAATTATTTATATGTGAAATGCAAAACCTTCCCTTACATTTTTATTCTTTGCTATAAACAGTCAACCACATTACGCTGTCATTCACTGACTTCGCTATTGAAGGCAACAGAAGTAACTGTACCATGGATTTTGTAGAGATTTTGGAAGGGGATAACTATGAGGCTCCTCTTCGAGGTATTGTAGCCTTTTTTCTTGTGTCTCTAGATTGTTTTAAAACATCTTCAGATTCAGATTCAAAGCTGTGATGAGCCGAGTGAGATTCAAGATTGAATAATATTTATATAGTTAGTTATTTGATCATTTAATTATTATTCATGTTTATAATGGTAGGGTCCAGCTGAGAACAGGGCCCCATTGTGCTAGATGCTGTATAAACACAGAATAGACAACCCCTGCACCAAGGGCTTACAACCTTGCTCCACCAAACCACAGGAATTTATACAATACAAACAAGAGACTGATATAAATGATCTCTCCAAGATGCGATCTTCCTCGTAAGGGAGTCCCTATGGCAGCCATGGCTGGGGTAATCGCTGACACTGTCGCTCAGTTGAAGCTGCTGGAGGCCAGCTCCACAGTGTGCACAGACTGTCCTCCAGGATCACCAGTGATTCTCAGTCTTTGGAGGAGTGTCCTGGGACCTATTTCACTGGGAGGGAGAAGGGGACAAACATTTCTCCCTCCCCCAGTGGAACGATAGCTGTGATGTAAAACCAAGAAGAGATCCCTTCTCCTCCAGTAAGGTTTTATTGCGCAAGACCACAGTCTAGCCCTTTGCTTTCAGTTATGCTGGTGTAAATCTGGAGTAATCCCATTGGCAGCCATGGAGTTGCCTTGGATTTTCATTTGAGGAACTGAGAACAGATTTTTCTCTTTGGGCTTGATTCTCCTCCCACTTACCCTGGTATTATATTGATGCAACTTCCTTGACTGCAGTGGGGTACCTTCTGATTTACAGAGACGTTACTGTGAGTAGAATTTGATCCTTTGTCTTTTATTCCCAAACCTCACATAACTCCTTATGTCAGGCCAGGCCATCACAGGCACTATCAGCCCCCTTTTGTCTGAAGACTTCCTATTCTGGCACAGTTCATGTGCCCATCCCTCACTGAAGTCCTGTAACACCACATTCACCATATATATCAGGGGTTCTCAAAGTGGGGGTCACGAGGTTATTTTGGGGGGGGTCATGAGCTGTCAGCCCCTGTGCATGCTGATAAGGATGGCATGGCACGGAGGGGGTCATCACTTTTGTGGGGAGGTCATCACAGCCTGAAATATTTTCAAAGGGGGTCCCAGGAAAAAAATGTTTCAGAACCCCTGATATATATTCACTTGGAGTAATGGAGTCCTTAGTGTTGCTGGGACCTCCAAAGCTTTTGCTACTTTATGCCATTACTAGGTTGACATAATATTACATCATTGGGAAGCTTACAGCATATGCCAAGGATTGTAAACCACAAATAAAATACTACTTTAATAGTAGCTGATATAAGTATTAGCATCCTAGTGTTAGTTTAGTGCCAGATAAGTAGGCCAGTGTTTATACACACTGCATAACATTTCACTTCCTTTGTGTTCCTGTTGATTTTCAGGCCGTTACTGTGGCACTGTTATGCCACAGCCTGTCACTTCTTTCAGCAATGCCTTTGTTATAAATTTTGTATCTAATGATGCCAGAACTGCCCGAGGCTTCCATGCTACCTGTGTTGCATCGTTGTCGTGTAAGTTGATTTTGCAAGTCCACCTACTGAAGCTGGTAGAAAAGCAATTGTAACCTAAACAATATATTTTTTTGAGGAAGCCCTCCAGGATTCCCCTTTCAATTTCTCCTTAGTTCCCTGACACCGCACTCAAAATCCCATATTGCCTTGACTCTCTTTTTTGTCCGAGGACATTGGTACATAGCTATCTACAGAACCTGCCCAGCATTAGCTACAAGTACCATTTCCACTTACGGGTGGAGAAAGCTGCTGCCTCAGTGTGCTTCCAGCTCTTGACATCCCAAGGAGAGAGGGATAAAACCTTGGACTAAATTCAAATTTCCTAGCACTTTCGCTCCCTCCGCTAGCTGGGCCCTTTCTTTTTATCTTTAAGTCATCAGTGGCCAGCTTTGTGCCTTGCTATATTTGGCATGTTTAAGTATTTGATTCCTGAAGCTGGGATTTCCTGTCAGGGATCTTAAACCAATGCTCTGTCCACTGATGCCCAAAGAACTTAACGAACAGGGAGAAAGGATATCCACTGTTGTTTCAAGTGTTTTTTTCTCCAAGTTAGCAACTTAGCCCAGTTCTGCTGAGGTATTTTTTCCATATAGTCTTCAGTCTCTGTTCTGTCTCTCTCATTTCAGCCTGTGGGGGTACCTTCCACATGGACAGAGGAGCTTTCAACAGCCCCAGCTATCCTGAATCTTATCCTTTGAACACTGAATGTATCTGGAACATTGTCAGCTCCCCTGGCAACCGGCTTCAGCTGTCTTTCATGTAAATCCATTCCAGGGGTTATTGTTCAGCCTTTTAATGGAGCTGCAGGAAGAAAGCACTGTATTTAGTAGGAAATGTAATTACCAGCATGTAAAACTGTAGCAGAGTATCCAAAATAACTTGGAAAGAGAACACAGCAGTGGCCATAGGGAGCTTACAGACAGTTTTCTCCCTTATTAGTCATCATTTATATTAACAGCATATACAAATATTATATAACCAGATAGTGCATTGCGCCTGGAGTGCTGATGAGATCAGCTCTCAGCAGGTCATGAACATGAGGAAATTCAGCATCACTGCATCTTTTGTCTTTATGGACCCTTTTGCAAAGGAAAATCTTTCAATTCCTTTTTGGTTATTGGCTGTTATCTCATACTACTGTATATCTAACTTCATAGTAGGTTGTAGTGATTAGTTTCATATTGAATTAAAGGCCTCAGATTTACTGCTGCAGCTATATCACAAAGGTGGAGATAAAGCAATAACAAAGTGGGTCTTGCTAAGAGCATACCTTCCCTCCTCCCTTTTTTTTAGAAGATATGAGACCAGAAAAGTATGTATGATCCAAAAAACAATCTAGATTATTTTAACAAGATGCAGTTATGCCACTCTTTGTTCATGATGTTGATTTCTAAGCTTGTCTGTTTCATGACATTAAGTTGTGGTGCCAGGAAACAGAACGCTGACCCTTGACAGAGCACGTGAATATGAAAAGAAAAGCAACACCAAAATTTGTATTTGCAGTTAATTAGTGTACAGGTAACACATGCCCAGAAATATACTTATTGTATGTGATGTATTATCACGGAAACATTGATTTACTAACATAAAAATAGACACACTGTTATAAATTCTCCCTCTGAGAAATGGGATGAAAGCACTGTAATCTGAGAAACATATTTTCAAGTTATTTGCTAAAAATAATAACAAATAGCAATTTTCTTACCCAAAACAAGTGTAGAGGGTGAAGCAGATACACTTAGTGGAATATATATACAGATATAATGTCTGATCCTTAGTGGATGTAACCGCCTGTTCATCAGTTGCATGTAACCAAAAGGCCAAATCAAGAAATGCTAGGAGATTTTTGGGCAGTCAGTAGGAACGAGATATTTATTTTATTTAGTTGACTATTGGGATTTTATAACGTTTCTTTGCCAGTATGTATTCATCTTCTTTATATTAGTCTTACAAAATTGCCTGTCTTGCAAGTTGAGGGTTTGCTCTAAATTAATCCAAAGTGTATCCATATGGGTAGTTGGACCTATTTCACAGTGGGTTTGTACACTGGAGACATATGGATATATTCTGGCCTGAAGGGAAGGAGGGGTGACCAGAATCTAAAAGCAAAACTATCTTGTGCATTAGCTGTTGAAGGCACTTTCTGGGATCCTTATTTTTATATTCATGACTGGCTTTTGAAAAGGACATTGGGTTGATTCAAAATAACTCAATAAGAAATGCGGCGAGTTTGTGTTATTTTAGTTCCCATCTAGCATTCAGATCAGTTGCTGCAGTAATTAGCAATCTATGAACAGAGTAATTTAAAAAACAGACTGAACCTCCTCAACTTTTTTGTTCTAATGTAAAATCTCTTTCAAAGGGTTTGGATCAGTTTTAATTGGTTTTAATCAGTTTTAATCACATACATTTGCTTTCTAGTTTCTTTGCTGGGCAGCACAACCCCTAACTTTATTTGAGGTTGAGATTCACACAGACCTGGAGACACAAGTTAAAACTTTAAAGCAAAACTGTACAAGCTCAGTATAGTCACTTTAGTCAGGAATCCATCCAGTTTCCCCACATCCCTTGCCACAGGCCCCATTCCCACAGCAGGCCCGGGCTCCCATTAGGAGAGGTCGCTATGCTTTCTTGGGAGGTATGTTCACCTACTCGCATTCCAATATTGCCTGGTGTGGGGACCAAAACATTCCCCAGCTCTAGTTCTGAAAAGCAATGCCTCCTCCTCACAACCTCCACCAAGATCCTCTGGCCTCTACTTGACTTCCCCTGATCTCCTGACCATTTCCACTAGGCTGCTGTCACATTCTGGGATGCAATCCAGACCAGTGATGGGTTGTGTCATTGCCTGCCCCAGAACCTTGGGCACCTCACAGTACTTAACTGTTGTAGATCCCAACCTGGGCTGCTCACAACCAGCTTACCAACATGCAGGTCATACCCTGAATGTCTGCGTGCTAGACAGCCTGGTTCAACGGCTCTGATCCCAGCAGCCTGTCTACAGTTCCACTCTGGCTTCCACCAGCCTTGGTTACTTCTTGCAGCGTGACCCCGCCAACACACTCCCTATTCCAGATTTTTCCAAAAAACATATGTTCTGCACTACCTGGCCCTATCCTGGACATCTCAGATATTGAGGTTTGTTGCCCCTGTAAGGGGAAAATATTCAACAGTTCATTACTTTAACTGGAGTTACCAGACAGTTCAGTTTAAATGCAGTACTGGATTGGTTTAGATTAAAAATAAAACAAGTTTATTAACACAAGCAGAGAGGATCTGAAATGAATTCAGGTACAAGAGATAAAGTTAGAAATAGTTACCAGCAAATAAAAATGAAAACACACATTCAAAAGTCTAAAACTTTATCTAGTAAGATTTGGTTCTAGGCTTTGTTTAAAATGGCCTTTCTCTCCCAGCAAGATGGTGACTGACCCTTTCCTTGGTCAGGATTGCTCCCAGAGGCTCAACAGTGCTGCTGCCTTTGAATTCTTAGGTGACAGAGAGCTAACTTGGGGTTTTCTGCCCTTTCTTTTGTAGTCCAGTGAAATTTTGAAGTGAATTCTTCTGAAGGTTACTCTTCAAATTAAAGTCTATCCAAACAGTGAAGAAGGTGACATGGAGTCTGGTTATAAAGGAGGCTCCATGCTTTTTCTTCCTCCACATATGTTTGCTCAAAATGCAAATTGTTCTGTTTCCTGCCATCTGCTGCCCTTGCTGTCTTGCTGGTCTTGTTAACTGCTTATATGTAAACTGAGGTAAACACACATTCCTTTTTTAGGACAGGCCTGTTTAACAACTTTTGCCTAGGCAGGGCTGTCTGGTTTTGAACATATGCTAATAACATCATATGGGGGAATTCAATACTTTACATATAATGTTGCTACATGCATTTCAGTATGATATTATTGACCAGCAAGTTATTAGTTTTCAAATGATACCTTACAAGGCACATTTTCTACAAAGATTATTACAATAGTGTGTAGGATGTGAATACAGGGGTGCTTTCGGTCACAGCCTTTCAGGTCCTTGAAGTCTGTAATGGATCCTCTGCTTATGAGCCCTCCTCTACACATAGAGCTCAGCAAATAACTTGGTCACTCAATTCTAATCTTACATCCTCCAGAGCAGTGGTTTTCAACCTTTTTTCATTTGCGGATCTCTCAAAAATTTCAAATGGAGGTGCGGACCCCTTTGGAAATCTTGACATAGTTTGCGGACCCCCGGGGATATGCAATCACAGGTTGAAAACCAGTGCTTCAGAGGATCCCTATCATTGACATACACTGTATACTGGGGCACGTATGATGGGAAAGCCTTAGAGTTCATCTTACCTCATGCTCAGCAGACAAAAGACAGAAAGTGATAAAAATATTCAAAGTTAGATGGATTATGGAAAACGGAGAGAATGGAGAGGGGCTCTGGCATATTTGAAGCCATGAAGGAAGAAAAAGTTGAGAAGGTAAGGAGGAGAGGAGATAAGATTTCATGTTGGATAAACTTCAAGTAAGCATATGGCCTTTTGAAATTGCTTCATCATCAGAGAGTGCACTGGAAATCTGCATGTAGATGTACGTGGGCACAGGTTGATAAATACTGACATAAGTATAGTTTTAAGTTTCATATGTTTCATTATTCTAGCCATCCTATGTGAGTTTAAACATAACCTCAACACTGTACAAAACATCGACTATATATAATATAGTAGTATATAATATAATATATATAATATGGGCATGTCAAAAACCTTGCACTTCTTTTGAGAACCAAAAATCTGTTTAAGAAATGAAAACTTAGCTATGCAAACTAAAGCTTTGTAATCAGATATATGGGGGTGAGGAAGGAATTTTTGTACTGTGTGCAACATTGCAAAATTGATTAGATGTATTGGTTTATGGAAGGGTTTGCTTGCTTGCTTGCTTGCTTGCTTATTTGGGGGTATTTTTGCTTCTTCTTTAGTATTAGTATTGTCCATTGCTGGTGGGAAGAATATCAGATTATAGTTGGATGAATGGGCTGATCTAGTATGGCAAATTCTGCAGTGTGTTTCTATAGTACATGCACAATAATCTTAATGTTTCTGCTTTCTGCAACTGAAACAGATCGTTCCAGCTGGAACATAGTGAAGATTGCAACAAGGATTATCTGGAGATTCGCAAAGGGAGTGACATGGGTGAGCTGGTGGGACGATTCTGTGGAAACTCCTTACCTTCGAATTACACATCCATCATTGGACACATCCTATGGGTCAAATTTGTCTCTGATGGCTCAGACAGTGCTGTTGGCTTTAGGGCCACATTTGCTCACTGTAAGTAAATATTATTTCATTGAAAAATAAATTACCATTTTGCAGAGCACTTCCAATAGTAAGGAAAAAAGGTATATTTAAAAATAAAGGATGATATCCTGGAAAAACTCTCACGGATTTCAATGGGGGCAGGATTTCACCCAAGATAATTTAAAATTAATGTACATAAAATGTTATTTAATACCTGCCTTGTCTCTAACATGACTGGACAGAGTTTTTGTATGCCTGATTACATTTTAGATAAGTATATTCTGAACACCAGAATTAGAAATAAAATTATAGAGAGGCAGCATGACCTATTGGATGGAACACAGGACTGGAACCCAGGACACCTAGTCTTTATTCCTGGTTCTGCCCCTGGCCTGCTGGCTGACCTGGGCAAGTCACTTTGTTTCCCTGTGCCTCAGTTTCTCCATCTATAAAATGGGAATAATGACCTCCTTTGTAATGTGTTTTGTGTTTTACTGTTAAAAAGAGCTAATTTATTATTATTGTTATACCATTTAAAAAAAAAGTACTAGCCAGAATAGATATTATTATTTACTTTAGTTTGATCATATCATCCTTGTGTGGGCAGAAATTTTTTCAGATTATACAAACTGTGACTATGTTCTCTTTTTCAGTCACCATTTTCTAAATACAATTCTCACTAGATAAAATTGTTCTCAGATTATCAAAGCAATAGTACTGTTTTGTCAGGAACTGGGCACAGGCTACTTGCAGGAATAATTTAGGGTAACCCAAGGCATTGACTGCATCCTGGAGTAAGAACTGTCTGACCCCGATATCATTGTTACTATTAAATCTTGAGAAATCAATGTGTGTGCAGTGTTCGTGTTCAAAATACCAAGCTTTTCTTATTAGTCAATAGCCATAATAGGAAATTAGCCCTTTATTCTCAACTTTCCATTAGGTTTATAATGTATCATAAAGGGCACAAATGTATAGAAATGTTCATTCTCCTGTCTGACCCTTGGAACCTCTGATTTGGGAGCTAAACAACATAACCAGTGCAGCAGAATTAGGACAGAAGAAAAGCAGATGCTGTCACTTCATAGATACAAAGGCCAGAAGGAACCATTATGATCATCTGGTCTAACTTGCTGCATAAGAGGCCATTGAATTTTACCCAACAGTTCCTGCACTGAGCCCAATAACTCCTTGTTGAGCTAGGGCATGTATTTTAAAAAGACATCCAATCTTGATCTAAAGACTGGTAAGTGATGGAGAATTTACCACATCCCTTGGTAAACTTTTGCAATTCCAACACACATTACTAGGTATGTAGAAGGTTGTCCCTCATCTGTGCACAGTATGTGTGCAGTACAGTAGGTCTCTCACTTCCTACCTTCATTACATTTTACAGTACACTGCCACGTTACCTATGTCCAGCATAGTTTTTCTGATTTTGCAACTTTAGTGCTCTTATAATTTTTAATGGTCTGTGGAGGCACAAAGTGGTATTTCCAAGGGGTCATAGCCCAGTCAAATTAAAACCATTATGACCAGTACACCCACAGGCACTTTTCCTCATTAAAGACCATTTCCTGCTTACTCTCTCCCCCTCCGCCCAGGAGCAGGTGGGCAAGGAGGGGTAAGGAATGCACAAAGCCTTGGTTGCATTTCCCCTACATGCTGGTCAGCACAGCTGAGTAATTTTCTGTAGACTATAATCCCTCCAGAGTCAGGAAGTAATTGTGACAGGGCTATGTATCCTGGGGTTGCCTGTGACACAGAGCTGTGCCTTAAAGCTCACTCTAGCTCTAAATAAATGCAATTATACAGCTTAATGAAGCTTTTTTTTTTCAAATTTTGACCCTGTTGCAAAGTTTACTCTTTAAAAATAAACTATTATGAGAAACATTATCATTGGTAGTCTCCTTGTTGTTTTTCAGTATATGGAAACGATATTGTAGGAACCAGTGGACAAATTGCTTCTCCACTGTGGCCCAGAAACTATCCTCACAACTCCAATTACCAGTGGAAGATAAGTGTCAATGCGTCTCATGTTATCCATGGTCGGATCCTGCAGATGGACATTGAAGATCATTACAATTGCTATTACGACAAATTAAAGGTGAGGTCACTTTTTATAAATTGTGATAGAAATAATGAATAAAGCAGGCTAAGTGAGGAGTGAGAAGACTTTTCAAAGGCCCACATTAGGCCGTTTGCTTTCCTGCATTCCTTTTGAATAATTACTTGTTCTAGATAATGTTAATGCATGTTTGCTCACTAATAGGAAATACCAGATATCACCCAACTGGGCATTTAAAATGCTTTATAGGCTGACAAAAATAAGTTAATAAAGGCACAATATAAAATTTTCAAATTTAGGAGCTTCAGATATTCTGAGTTCCAATTGCAGACAGTAGGAATTGTATTTATCTACTCAACATCTCCAATACCTAATTATAGGCACCTGATCCTGGAAACATCTACACATGCATTTAATTTTACACATGTGCGTAAGGATTTGCAGTAGCCTAGCCTTAATTTGAAAAAAACGTTGGCCACAGAAAATGGGAAGGTTGATATGATAGGGCTAGATTGTGCCTTTTGGCAAAGTCTTGAACAAGCTGCACCATTTCTTGCCTGTTTCTTCTTTGCTCTGGAGGATTAATAATTTGTTGCTGGCCTAGACCAGCAGCAAGTTACAACATCACCTGCTCAGCTGAACTGGCCAGTTTGTATTTCCCCTCACTTCTCTGCATGGTTTTGTGTCCAAGTATACTTTCAGGCTATCAGGGCCAAATTCATCCCTGATGTGATTCCAATGAGGTCTGAATTTAGTTTTCATACTTAAAAATGGCATGAAACACAGTGCAAACTAAAGCCTAGTAACAGCAGTAACAGACTAGCATGAAACCTGTTTATCATTTCTCTGCTTTGATTCTCCCTCTAAACTTACATTAGTATGACTCTTTTTAGACTTTGTTTTTCTACCAGTTGATCCAATGATTGGCCTTTGATTTAATCCCCTTCTATAACCAGACATTTACAAGTAGTTCACTAACACGCACATGTTATTTCTCTTCCTTCCATCTTGTCTCATATTTTAACATGCTGGATTTTTTTTTCTTTCTGTCCATTGAGCTTAACAAGTTCCTCATGTTTAAATCATTGAGCTAGATCTTCAGCATGTGTAAATCAGCATGGCTCCATTGGCTTCAAGCTATGGTGACTTATGCCCACTCAGGATCTGATCCGTAATTGAACATTTTGAATCTTCTTTCCAGGTTTCTCTCTCTTGTGTTTATGTGGGGGTCACGAAGTTGGTTCTGAATGCTAGTAAAACAAAAGCATCTTGAACACATTGAGATTTTTGGCTTACAAAGTGTTAATTCAAATATTTATGTGGATCTAAAGAAATTGCTTGAAGAATGCATTTTATTATTCTTTCCTCAGCAAAGAACAGCGATACACCAGTGGCCTTTTCCAGTTAATGTCCTGAAAGAACAGTCTGTAAGGGGCAATGAGTTGAGTTTGATGGCTTCAGTACTGATCCTTCCGGTGGGAAAGCACCATATGTCGTGGGTGAAGCAGAAGGGCTTTTGCCAATATTTTTGATTATCTAGAATGGAATTAGGCTGAAGCTTCAATTCTGTCTCATTTATTTGGAAATGGGATTATCTTCCTCAAGAGTCCAGTTCACAGCGGTGTAGCACCAAAACTTTGCAGTGACATTGCCTACACTTCATTGGTTTCATTTGCACTATTGCCAGCCTTAACTAGTCCTAAAGGCGCAAAATTAAAACAATAACAATGGTAACAGTTATGCTGGTTATGGCGGGGGGGAGTGGGACAGAAAAACATCACTGCTGTTCCGTTCTCTCTTTCTCCTTATAGATTTACGATGGGCCCAGCACTCATTTTCGTCTTATCTCAGCATACTGTGGCACTGCTCCTTCGTCTTTCATCTCCTCTGGCAGTTCTATCACAGTCCAATTCCAGTCTGATTCTTCTGTGAATGGAAAGGGCTTTCTTTTGGACTGGTATGCAATGGAAGCTTCTCCAGCCACTAGATACACCATTGCTAGAGGTTTGTCTCTGAAAAGGACACTATTGGTTAGTTTGTTAAGAGTGATAAACTGGCGAGGCACTAAATCCTGTTCCAATTAAAGGGTGCATGGTGATGGAGGCGAGACCTGTATTATCACTGTTATTGATCATTATTATTTTTGTTGATTTGTATTGTTGTTCCACTCTCAAATACAGTGTTTTACATTGTTTTAAAAGTGAAGCTCCATATTTGTTGGAGGAGTTAAGGATTCTCAAGCCCTTTCTGGCATTTGAGGAGGGCCAAATATTTTGCATGCCTACATGGAAAAGTATTTTCCGTTTAATAACATTCTTGGAGGATTTGTCACTTGCATGAGGAAAATGACTAACAAGCTCATGGAATACTGTTTAGAAGCCCTGATATTCAACCCCACACAGATCTTTAGGGATGTACAGGACATATTTAATCCAAAATGTCCTATAAGCAAAAGAAAAAGAGTTCAGCATGAATATATATCTCTTGTGTGAGATAAACACCTTCTGCAAGAAATGGGACCGTGAATCTATTTATCGTATCTGAGCAAGTTAAACGAGACAAAGTTAAGATTAACTTGGGCTCCTGATTTGGTTCCTATTTTCAAACCAACATATGTGAATTCTGAACTGGAAGAGGTAGGCAGACTAATTTAGCACTAGGTGTGTCTTGTTTACTCTAGCTACTTCTAATGACTAGCACTTCTCTAGCATGGTTTTGTGTGTGTGTGTGTAAACTCACTTTCTGGTATAAAGCCAGTGTTAATCTGATTTATTTTATGTTTTCTCTTGTTTTGTTGAGTCCTATCATAGATCTTTCTACTAGTAAGTTAGAGCCAGATCACTGCCACACAGGGGAGAAAAGGGGAGTAAGTTCTCTTGGCTCCAGATGTGGGGCACAGTCAGGGATTCCCTGTTCATTGCCAGGCAAGTGCTTGTAGGAGTACCTTAACATAGTATTGACATGTAGCACCATTGTATCCACACTGCTTTCAGTGAGGGACTGTCAAATTAGATTATAGAGAAGAAAAACTTTTAATTTTATAAAAGAAGATTTTTAAAATTTATTTCTTTTTGCACGGCAGGTGTGTGTGGTGGTATTGCCATGACTGGAGAAACACCTTCGTTCCTCTTCTCGCCAGGCTGGCCCAGGAACTACAGAAATTTTGCTGACTGTACCTGGATTATCAGAGCTCCAGAATCCACTGTGGAGTTCAACATCCTGGCCCTAGACATAGAATCTCATAGTTCATGCAACTACGACAAACTTGTCATCAGAGATGGTGAGAAATCTTGGTACCATTTGACAGTGTGAAACACAAAGAGCCCCAGTTTATAAAATATCCTTGTCTATTGTGTGTGTACTTAAAATTAATAAATACATCTGTAAAATCAAATTTTGCTTTAATTTATCAGTCACATGAGCCTGTTCCAAAATCAGTATTCTTCTTCTGTGCTGAAGCTGTGTGCAGGCTAATATCAAGCCAAGCAACACAGGATGGTGAAGGTCTAGAAAAGTGTGTGAACAACTTTGACTGAAACACTGTTAGCAAATTAAGACTTCTGCTATTTTTAATGTTGACATGTCCTCTTTTGATCTTAGGAGACAATAACCTTGCCCCAGTACTGGCCACCATATGCGGTCGAGACATTCCTGAGCCAATAAGATCTACTGGAGAGGCCTTGTTCATTCAGTTCACTACAGATGCAAGTGTCACTGGTGCTGGGTTTAATGCTTCTTATCACAAAAGTAAGTCCCACTCCCTCCCCCCAAATTTATCTTTAATCTGCCTTGCCACTGAAAACTGTATAAGGAAGGAAGTAGTTATAGCCTACATTTTTAGCATAGCTGCCTGCCACAGCTGTCGGCAATCTATCCAAGTAATTGCATGAAGCATCTGTTCACGTATTCCAAAACCACATTTTCTTAAGTTCCTTACACTACTAAGGTAAACTTTGTCCTTTGTCCAGAGTTCTACTATTACGAAGCAGTACTCAGCTATATCACTATTCTGAAATACAAAAATTATAGCCTGCAAAATGTACAGTGTATGAAGAAATGTTACAACAGTTCTTATGTGGTTAAGAATTGCATAATATACTCAGAAATGTGAAAGTTGATGCTAGCTCAAGAACCAAATGCAATTGTTGAGAGATGGGGAAGTGGGGAATGAAAGAGAAGGGAACCTCCAACTTGGAGATGCAAATAAATGAATCAAATCGCAAACACAAAATAGACACAGGCCCAGATCCTTGGACCCTTGTAAGTCCCTGAAAGACAAAGATGTCTGAAGGCAGCAGTTGAGGATTGTCCTGCTGCCTGCTCCTAGTGAGCAGTTCTGAAATCCCCTCCCCCACTTCCACCCTCCACACACACACAGAGTGGTGTAGAGTGCATTCCAGAATGGGCAGAGGCAGGGAGGGGCATGTCAGGGTCTTGAGTGGACAGCCTTGAGGCAGCTCCAACTTACAACCTGTGCTGAGGGCCAGGATTGGTGCTAGGAGGAATGCATGAGGAAAGGTGGCGTAAAGACACCTATGCCTCCCCTCCTCACATGCACCAAGCACAGTGCACTATTCATTGGTCTGCCATACTAAAAAGCCAGATTTCAGCTCCAGATTGTTTGTTGTGTGTCAGCATACAACCTGGACAATCTACTAGCAGACTTGCATGTGGCCTGGAACTGGGCAGACTATTCAGGATGTGCACTAATGCACATCCCACACAGTTGTTCAGATTCTTGCCTCAGTGTTTGGCTTAACAATCGCATCAATTTTGAAGATGTTTTTATAATACTTTGCATAATTATTTGAATAAATTAAGATGACTTTTTCTTCCTCATCTCCTTTCCCTTCTTTCAGGTTGTGGTGGCTATTTGCATGCAGACAGGGAAGTGATCACATCCCCCAGCTATCCTCAGGCCTATGCACCCAATCTCAATTGTTCCTGGCATGTATTGGTTACCAGTGGATTCATTGTGGCTGTCCATTTTGAACAACCATTCCAAGTCCAAAGTGAGGATGCTTCCTGCAGCCATGGGGACTATGTGGAGGTGAGGGGATCAGCTCTAGGTGTTGTCACTTGGTTTCCAGAAACTGGCCCATAAACTAGGGCTTCTCTATGTTATGGTATTATTAGTAACAACAGGAAAGTGAAAAAAATCATTTAGAGTTGTCTTGCTGTTTTTCAAAGCTTTACTTAGAGATGCAGATTTACTGGTACAGTAAATTAAAGGGAGAAACGCTTTTTTCAAGATTTATGTTTGGGTTTGTTCTTGTATCGGCTAGAGCATTCCTTAAGGTTTATAGCTGTGTGCTTGAACAATTTTAACAATTTCCTTCTAGCTTAAAAATGGATTGGATGACTCTGCCCCACCTTTGGGGACCAGTGGAAGGAATGGGCGGTTTTGTGGTAGCAGCTCTTTTTCTACCATGTACACGACAGACAATCAGCTGTTCGTCCACTTCATTTCTGACAGCAGTAATGCAGGCCAAGGGTTCAAACTGAAGTATGAGGCTAAGAGTCTGGGTGAGTGTCAAAATCAAACCCAAGTTCTGAAAATTCAAGAAAAAAACGCAGAATTTGTTCTTTCTAATGCATGATTTTTATAATAAATGACTTAACCTGGAGAGAAAGGATGGGTGAGGTAATATCTTTTATTAGACCAATTTCTGTTGGTGAGAGATACAAGCTTTCAAGCCACACAGAGCTCTTCTTCGGGTCTGAAAAAAGATACTCCCAGCCTCACAGCAGAATGCAAGGCGGAACAGATTGTTTAGCATAAATGTAAGGGACGTAGCTCACATAGTGTAAGGGAGCATTCATGGTAGAGTGGCCCGTTAACACTTCTGCAGTCATAGGCCAAGAGGAGGGCGTGAGTGGATTCCAGTTGTTGTAATAAACCATAAATCCAGGGCTTCTGTTCAGTCCATGATTTTTAGTGTCTAGACGAATAATTAATTTAAGCTCCTTATGCTAAACAATCTGTTCCACCTTGCGTTGTGCTGTGATGCTGGGAGCACCTTTCCCAGAGCTGATGAAGAACTCTGTGTGACTCGAAAGCTTGTCTCTCTCACCAATAGTTGGTTCAATAAAAGATATCACCTCATCCACCTTCTCTCTCTAATATCCTGGGACCAACACAGCTACAACTACACTTACCGTGGAGAGACTGTAATCTGGTAAAACAAACCAGTATCTGCAAAAATGACTTCTCTGTAAATGATTTGAAATGCACACTGCACAAGTGTTCCACACGTTTGTAACGGACCAGGGTGTAGGCAGTCTGGCCTAGCAGTCACAGCGGGGCTGGAATCCACATGTCAATGAGGGTAGTCAGTGATCAGAGGTTGAAGGAATTGCTAGAGCTGGCTTCAGTAAATAAGAGTTGGGTCAAAGTCAGGCTGGGGTTGGAAACCGGAGATCAGAGGTAGTACCAGGCTTGAATTGGGAGGCAGGAATCATGGCCAGAGATAGGCCGGAGCCAGAGATCAGAGGTAGGACCAGACTAGAGTCAGAAGGCAAAAGTCAGGGTCAGAGTCAGGCTGGGATCAGAGGCCTGAGGTCAGGAGATAAGATGAGGTCTAGAATCACAGCAGACTCAAAGTCTTTGTTTTTGCCCAGACAACTTCCTGGGGCACCCTTCAGGATTAAATAGAGTGGTTGGCCAATCAGAGGGCTGCAGGGTAGTTACTTTGGTGCCCTTGATCAGTACTGCCTATTCTCCACAGTGCTCCCTGGCTGTGGGTCTGCAGGGCCTCCTGGTGGCACTGTGGGATCATCAGCTTGGAGGATGTGGGTTTTAGTCCCTACATCCTTACAATATGTTAATAAGACACTTTTCATTAGTAGTATCTCTAATTTCCCTGGCTGTTGGGCTGAAGCTATTTCTCTCCTGCATCTGGGGAAGTTGGACACAGGTTACGGGGAGACTTCAACAGTTAATACAGGGAAGGAAGGCAACTTAGAAACAAGAACCTGCTTGCCTCCGCATACTGCAAATACTGAGTTGCAGCAGGAATGAGTTTAACCTAGTGCATTGGCAGAAACGATAACATTCCACAAAAGTTTCCTCCTCAGCTGAGAAAATAACATCCCCTGCAGGAACTGGCATTTTTGAAAGAATGAAGAGGTGGCAGGCCACATCCTCAGCTGGCATAAATCAGGGGCCTGGCATCTTCAGCTGTTCCCAAAGTATTTCAGGCGAACACATGTCTCTTAGGACATTTGCAGCTCTCATTTAAATAATGTTGATTAAACACAGCTCAGGTAACCTACTATCTCTCTCTGTCTCTTTCGCACATTTGTAACTCCTCTTTTTCTTCCTACTCCTTCCATTAGAAATGCTATGTATAGTAAGAGCTATTGATATAGATACTGTATATATTTCTAGCACTTCACTTTAGAGACTTGGATTGACTCACTGTATCCATTAGCATTACTAAATATATTTTAATCAGAAAGCTGCTAGCTGCTAAATAAAGGTATCTTAGTATGGCAAAGAACCTGAACAAGTACTTGAGTTTGCCTTAAATGTCATTTCTCATTTGATTTAATATCATCTTGACTTTTACATTTCAGGGTTTTTTGGAAAGGGAAAGTGAGAATGTTTCACGAAAGATCCAATCCTTAACTTCAGTTTTCTAAATGTTAGGAATTCTTCAAGAATAAAGTATAAAGTTTTCCTCCTTATGCTTACCTGAGGTTAGGAGCACCGTGGGAGGAGAGTGTCAGTCAGTGCAGTTGTCGGGATTGTTGTATTAATTTTGATAGGATAAATGGGCCTTTGGTTATCAAGGAGTCCAGAAAATCTAGGTTTAACTGGCTAGAATATCATTCAACACAAAAATGAGAGTGTGTTTGTGTGGTAAATGTAATCCATTGAAAATAAATTGTGACTGAGTATATGGATGATTTACTTGTTTTGTATGCAGTGTAGTTGTAGCGATGTTGGTCCCAGGATATTAGAGAGGCAAGATGGGTGAGGTGATACCTTCTATTGGACCAACTTCCACTGGTGAGAGAGGCAAGCTATTGAGCTACACAGAGCTTTTCTTCTACAGCCCAAACTTGAAGAAGAGCTCTGTATAGCGCAAAAGCTTGTCTCCCTCACCAATAGAAGTTGGTCCTTATTTGTTTTGAACACCTCACATGTTTTCTTTAACATGTTGTTCTTAAACTTCTCTTTCCAAGCTTGTGGAGGGAATATTTATATCAGTGATTCCAGTCCCAGTGGATATGTATCTTCCCCCAACTATCCAAACAACTATCCACAGCATGCTGACTGTGTCTGGATCATAACAGCGCCTAATGGAGGGGCAGTGGAGCTGCAGTTTGAAGATCAGTTTTACATTGAACCTTCACCCAAGTATATATCTACATTTATTTTGCATACATTTACTGAGGCACTCCATTTTCATTTTTCTTTCTGTATTACCATATCAGTATGTTCCCTAGTTCCCCAGTAGTATATACTCCAAAATTTACAACTAGGATGCTTTGGAAACTTTTGAGAGAGATGTCTGGAACCTTTACATTGCCAGTACTTCCCTGGCCTTTTTAATATTTGATAACGATTAAAAAAAAAAACAACAGGGATGGAGGAAGCTCATATGGCAGGGGGATCTCTTCTGTAAATTCTATGCCCTCTGCTCCCTTCCTACTCAGATTTGTGGCCAGTGGGCACCGACTGATTCACCACAGCTATAAAACGCTCACATTCCCTGCTTCCACAGCACACTTGGGGGTTTGTACTGTGTCCTCTCATTTGGTCTGTGCTCTCTGTATGCCGTGCATTCAGCAGACATATAACTCCATATCCCCGTTTGCTAAGCAGTTGAAGTCCACTGACTTCAATGGAGTTACACCAATTGACACTGTAACAGTTCCATACAACTGAACCTGTTTTCTCCCTCAATGGTCCAGGAAGATTCATTGTCAGGGTTCCAGCTCCCCAGCCATCACTTGGGCAGAGACATGCGTCTCCCTCACTTCTGAGTGGGGTATTTCCAGGATGCACAATTCCATGCTTACACCATGAATTCCCCAGCAAGGCAGATTGCCTTAGCAGGCTTGCTTTGCCTTCCTTTCACAGAGGCTATAAACAGCGTAATTGCCCACAGTTATATCACAGCTATTTCTAAACAAGCAAATTTATTCTTAAGGTAAAAGCATTACAGAGAAAAACATTAATCACAATAAAAGAACTTACATGGATTCTAAAAGGCTTACAGAAATCACCCCAACTCCAACAAGGGTTCTGGCAGGTGAACAGTCCTTCAAACCACACCAGGGGGTTTTCCTGCAATTACAGGTTCATAACCACTTTGGCTCAGAACAAGTACACCTTGAATATGTGATTTTTTTCCTTTATATGGTTTGGGTTTTGATCCTTAGAGACTGTGACTAGGTAATGAATCAGGCAATGGTTTTCTCCTCCAGGAGTAGCTTCAAAAGGTTGGGTCCAGAGGTGGGGAATTTACATTTCCTAGGAAACTTGCTTAACTTTAAAAGTTCACATTGCTTCAAATAGTCCTTTGAAACTCACAGCACTTCCCAGCCAGGGTTTACATCAGTCAGGTCTCCTCCCTAGAGACGTTACATACAGTCCCACAAAAGTTGTATTTTTAATACAATGAGCTCCTAAAATACTTAAACATAATTCAGTCAGGCTTACATTAATTCAGGAAGGTTTGTCCAGGGTATTGCAGGAATCTGCCATATCTGCCCATAATAGTGCTAGGTTCTGAAAAGCTGGTGCAGGTAGGTGGATTCCACAAATACCCCTAGCCACCTGTGTCCCCTTTCCACGATAGCGGTTTGAACCTCCTAGGTGATGTATAAGCTGCTTCACACCGCTATCAGCTATCACTCCATAAACGAAGCTGTCTTGTATTTTAAAGATGTTTTTGTCTCTTATTGGGGCCCACTTATTTGGATTGATGAACCCCTATAGATAGCTTTGATCAGTCCCACTGCAGTTATTTAATTCGATAGTCACTGAAGATCTTTAATAGGGAACGTGTTTTTAAAAGAATCATTTAAAGGGTAAATATTTAAAAATTCTGCACATTAAACAGTGAAATTATTTAAAGCCTTTTTATTACCGTTAATAGCCATGTCAGATTATCAGGTTGTAAACAGAGCTTGGTGTGGTATTGTGACCCATTTAGGCATTTCTGGCACTATCATTGATTCAAGCCATATCGTCATCTGTGAACTTGTCTGGCTCTGTCGCTATGCCTTTTTCCTACTCACACTGGCTCTGGACAAGTGTACAATTTTGTTGCTTGAAGGTTTCAGGTACTTGCTGATATGTTGTAAATCAATTGTTGCTGCAAATTAAACAGAAAAGTTCCTCCTATTTTAGTTGTGCCTCCAGTTACCTTGAGTTACGTGATGGGGCTGACTCCAGTGCACCAGTGCTTGGCAAGCTGTGTGGAAGTTCTCTGCCAGGCATACAAAGGTCTTCAGGAGCTGTCATGTACATGAGGTTTAGGTCTGACAACAGTGCCACACATACTGGATTCAATGTCAAGTATTCAAGAGGTAATGCCAGCAGTTATTCAATTTATTGCGTTTTCACTGATCTTAGGCCAAAAAAGGAACAGAAAAGATATAGGACCCAAGTCCTGTAGTTTTTAATTCAATAAGGATTGGGCCCTAAATTATTCAAAATAGATTGATTGACAGAAACTTTTGTCTCTTTCCATTATTCTGTTCCATAGATTCATGTAATCAGAGTCATCATATCAATTAATGCTAATATATTATTCCCCTAATGATAGGTAGGAATGATAGCAGAACATGAAAGTCCTAGTAGAATTGCTGCAGTGGAAGCCGGATTAGGCAGTTTGATAAATCTAATTATCAAATTGCAGTAATCTAAGGGACATCACCAAAAGGGCCAAATACACCAAGGAGTAAGTGGCTGGAGCACCCATGGCCCAGATGCCCATGATATAAACAGTGATGTATGATAAATTACATGCCAGGTGCGCCTTGGTCAGAAAATGGCTGCAAATGAGTTTAGATGATAACTTCTAAACTCGATTAGGTATTCAGCATTCAAATAGAGTGTAATTTATATGACAAAGGGATTGAAGAGGTATGTGTGGCAAGAATAGCAACTAACAGCAGGAGGTTGTGAATTAAAAGGGGGGGGGGGTGCCCTGATGTCAGTGTTATAACTGATTAACAGTGCTGGGAGACAAACAAAGAGGTAGCAAAAGCAAAGGAGCCCTGTTAATCTCAGCATACGGTTGAGTGGTGGAAAGGGGATGGGGTGAGAAATCAATATTTGCCAGCCAGAAAATGAAATGATTTGTTAAGAAACCATTTTTATTTTCTAGCTGCTAAGGCAGAGTTAGTAACAAGCAACAAAGAGTTAAGAGTAAAACAAAGCCCGTAGGTCAGATTCAACAGTAACATAAAACGATGTCAGTTTTCAATGATGTCACTAACCTTCAGAGAAAAGTGTTTGCTTACTGTATTGTTCTCTTTTGGGAGTATTCAAAACTAGGACTTTGGGACTGTTTCTTCTTCATATTTCTTGGTAGCAAAGAACTGGAATTTGTTTTAAGCAAGATTTTATTGATTATGTTTTCATCTCAAATATAAAAAACAAATAAAACATACAAATATATAACTTTTGGGGAGTGGAGTTTGGGCCCACTCTATGAAAATATTGCCAGCATCTATTAAGATAGAATTTATATCTGGTCAAAAAGAGTCCCAACATCTCAACTACCTGTTAATCATATTGGAATAAGTCATTTGTTTAGAGCCAACAATATTATGACCAGTGTACAGGACACAAAGAGAAATACAGCCATTGCCTCAAAAAGTCTATAATGTAACTGGCAGACATACAGGATGCACTGGGAAATCCAATAGGTTCCACTGGGAATAATTTATTATTTGTTCTTAGCATTAATGTTATTATGAACTTACATTTTCTGGTTCTCACAGAAGAAGTGAAATTTCAGGAGAGACATGGGAGAAAAGAGGGTGATGGCTTTGTGAAATGGGAAATCATGCCGTACATAACAGCAGCACAGAGAAAGGCATGGAAATGAGAATCAAAAGCAGTAGGAAACAAACGGGAAACACATAATTCTGCTTTTACACTGAAGGCAGGCCTACACTACCACTTAAGTCAATCTAACTTTCGTCGCTCAAGGCTGTGAAAAAGACAGTCCACTGAGCAATGCAAGTTACAGTGACCTAAGCACTGTCCACACTGTTGCTACGTCAGAGGGAGACGCTCTCCTGCCAATATAGCTTCTGCCTCTCAGAGAGGTGAAGTAATTATGCCAATAGGAGAGTACTTTCCCCCTGGCATAGAGCATCTTCACCAGGTGCGCAATAGCAGTGAAGCTGCATCGGTGCAACTCTGCCGATGTAGAGCTTCTAAAGTATATCTGCCCTGAGACAAATAAGACAAAACCAACAAATAGACTATGTTTATTACTACCCAGTTAAATCTAGAGAGGAATCTGACTCATGCTCCAAATCCAAATGATCACCCAAACCTTAAAAATCTGGATCCAATTTTAGCAAATAACAGTTATCTTTATAGTGGTCCAACACAAAATCCAAGATGCAAATGCCCGCAGGCTTTGAGATGTTTGAAATCTGGATCCAAAATACCTGATTTTCATTTACATTGCCAGAGTGGAAAGGAACTTCAATGTAAATGAGACTCAAGCCCAGATCTGTAACTTGAGTTTATCTCTGGTTGAGATTAGATCAGTGCGAGGTAAGAAAAAGAGAAAATGAACAACATCCTCAGTAGGTGTAAGTATTTGTGGAAGGAAAACAAACCAGAACTGGTGGAATTACGAGGATAGAGTAGGATAGTTAGAATCTGGGGACAATCCCCACTATAATTGTGCACAAACTACTTGGCAATGTGTCATTAAAAAGTCTTGTGGAGGTAGCTCAATTCCATGAGATGCTATTCTGTGGACAAAGGATCACTAGGAATGTTGTTCTCTTTCCAGTTCCATGTGGTGGAACAGTGACAGGACAAAATGGTGTCATCGAAAGCATAGGATTTCCTGAGCTTCACTATCAAGACAATTTGTTGTGTGAATGGTTTCTCCATGGACCTACAGGCCATTACCTCACCATTAGCCTAGAAGGACTGGATGTTCAGGACTCCCCTGAGTGTGCAAATGATTTTGTGGAGATCCGCGAGTTCAATGCTTCCGGTTAGTACACTGTTTCAGTGATTCTCCTCCCCGCCCTCATACCAGCAGCAAGCCTCAAAGGAGATTACTAAAAACATTTGCTATTGAATAAACTACATGTGCCTGGCTTATTTCTAATGTATCTTAGTTATTGAAGTAAAGCAAAGCAAATAAAAATCCTTCCAGTTGTTTCCCAAGATTGTTTTATTTCTTTAAGCCTACCTAATGGTCTAAACTCAATGGTGCTACTTTAATAGAAATTTGAATAAAAATCATCCTGATCATTTTGCTATAAAACTCATCTATCTGTCTTTGATTTGCCTAGGGAATTTATTGGGCAGATACTGTGGTACCACTATCCCTGATTCAGTGGACACCTCTGACAGTTTTGCTTATGTCAAGTTCATCACTGATGGATCTATCAACGCCCCAGGATTCAGACTGCGCTTTGATGCTAGTATTGAAGGTTAGATTTGTAAAGTTGCAATTTACCATAAGCAAGGCAGCATACACAGCTATCTACGTTTTCCAATGTTGTCAGAGTACAATTGTTTTGGTTTGTTTTTTTTTCAAATAATTTATTCTTACAGCCATGTATATTTGCCCTTTAAATCTGACTCAGGTATAGTTGTAGCTCTCTGATCCTTGGCTGCTCTGCCCAGGTGAAAGTTAGAGCAACAGACAGCCTGTGCTATCTTCGACCATGGTAGGCCGTGCAACTCCACCAGTACAACTCCATTCCATATCTCTTCCTGCCCGCTTCCCACCCCAGTAATGCCCCTGACATGCCCTTCCCCTTACACTGGGAATGGGGGCAGTGTTGCTAATTCTCATGATTGTATCATGAGTCTCACAATATTTCACGTTGATCATAAAGAGCCAGTTCCAGTTCTTACATAATTAAGTGAGTTTCTTAAAAAATGAAACTTTCTAGCCCCCATGCTTGAAGTGAAAATCTCATGCTTGCAGGTTCAAAATCCAAAATACGGATAAAAAGAGCACCGTTTTCATAAATGTCATCATTTTTAAGTTAATCGCCTGAGTTTTGGGGGCTTGGCTCATGGTTTTGTATGCTTAGAGCTGCTTTTGCCAGCTGTTCACTGGCAGAGAGTTCGCCTGCGCAGGGGAGATTCTCCACCAGCTATCTCCAGACAGTTTAATGCCACTTTGCTCCACTTAGATAGCACCGAATGGATTTAGCAGACAAGAAAATCTGCTCCAGAGAGTTTAAGTGACTTTCCCAAGAGTGACAAATCTAGGATGAGTATTCAAAAGTTACTGGCTTCAACACCAATGCTCAGGAAACTGGGTTCGGCTGCCTCTTATGGAAATGATCTTTGTCTTTTTCTCTCCCATTGCTTCTTCATCTTCCCTAGCACCAGCTTCCTGTCTGTCCCTTCACAGTCTGGCCACCATTTGAGAGAGAGCCTCCTCTGCAACATGTCATCTGAAACAGGCTCCCTGCACCCTTTTACATTCCTCTTCTTCCCATGGCACATCTCAGCTGACAACATCCTTTCTCCCTGGCCTGTGCTTCTGAAGTAAAAGTTGAAAGAGTGGGAAACTAACCCTGCTGTTATATTGTTTAACTCCCAGGGTTAAGGGATGTAGTCGTATGGCAGAAAACATATAAAATACAGTTGTATCATCAAAAAACTGTTCATATTAAACTACACCTCTCCATAAAAGAAAAGGGGGCATGGAGGCTGGTGGGCTGTTTCATCAGCAAGGGAAAAAAACAAATTTCCTACCCAAGTCATTTGTAAGGCTCTTTTCTCAGGACCCAATTTATTGTTTATAAAAAGGATGTAAACACTACAAAATAAAACAATTCAACTGAAAAATGCTGCTCACAGTCCTCAGAGGCTTTTCCTCAGACAGCCAGGGGGCAAGAGAACACTCACACCCTTCCCTTATGATCTGGACCTAGCTTCCTGTTCTGCATGCACCTTGCCCCATCCTGCGATCCCTTTCCAGACTGCTGCTTTATCCTGTCACAGTGAGCTAATCAGATCTCTTGACACTATAGGCAATGAGAGAGGGTTCAGGAAGGCAATCATCTGGCATGAGCATTTAAGGGAAACAAATATTAATTCTTGGATTGACATTAGTTACTATGGTCAATTATCATTCATATTTTAACAAATATTTAGTGGCTCATTTGAGTGGATCTACCAGAAATATTAAGTTCCAGAGGAGTAGCCATGTTAGTCTGTATACAGCAAAAACAACGAGAGTCCCATAGCACTTTAAAGACTAACAAATTTAATTTCTGCAGGCATAAGCTTTCATGGGCTGCAACCCACTTCGTCAGACGCAAGAAATAGAAATCAGATAGGGGGTATATATATACATCCAAGGGTAAGGAACAACAATGGGGAGGGGAGGTGTTAGCAAAGTCCATTCAGTTGGAGTAGATGAGGCCTATTCACAACCATTGATTAGAAGGCGAGAATGTGTGAACAGTGACAATTACTTCTTGTAATGAGAGAACCATTCCAAATCCCTATTCGGACCCAGTTTGATTGTGTCAAGTTTGCATGTGAGTTCCAGCTCTGCAGTTTCTTGCTGAAGTCTGTTTTTGAAGTTTTTTTGTAGAAGTATGGCAACTTTCAAGTCAGCTACTGAGTGTCCTGGGAGATTGACGTGTTCGCCGACTGGTTTATGGATGTTACCATTTTTTATGTCTGATTTGTGTCCATTTATTCTTTTGCGTAGTGAGAGTCCGGTTTGGCCAATGTACATAGCAGAGGGGCATTGCTGGCACATGACAATTCTGCGGTGACCTGGAATCCTACTTTCACCGTCTCCGACTCAAGGAATATTTCCACCACACCACTGAACAACACACTTAACCACATATATCTTCCTACCAACTCTACAAGATGAAGAATTCTGCGTGGACTCCTCCTGACGGTCGAAACAACAGACTAGACTTTTACATAGACTGTTTCCGCCAATGTGCACAAGCTAAGATTGTAGACAAACAACATCGCTTGCCCCATAACCTCAGCCATGCAGAACGCAATGCAGATCCTTAATGATGAGAGATTTTAGCTGGGGGCTGTAGGTGATGGCCAGTGATGTTCTGTTGTTTTCTTTGTTGGGTCTGTCCTGTAGTAGGTGACTTCTGGGTACCCGTCTGGCTCTGTTAATTTGTTTCTTCACCTCTCCAGGTGGGTATTGTAGTTTTAAGAATGTTTTATGGAGATCCTGTAGGTGTTTGTCTCTGTCTGAGGGATTGGAGCAAATCCAGTTGTATCTTAAGGCTTGGCTGTAGACAATGGATCGTGTAATGTGTCCAGGGTGGAAGCTGGAGGCATGAAGATATGTATTGCGGTCAGTTGGTTTTCAGTATAGGGTGATATTAATGTGACCATCCTTTATTTTTATTGTAGTGTCCAGGAAATGGATTTCTTGTGTGGACTGGTCCAGGCTTAGGTTGATGGTGGGGTGGAAATTATTGAAATCCCGGTGGAATTCTTCGAGGGACTCTTTCCCGTGGGTCCAGATGATGAAAATGGCATCAATGTAGCATAGATAAAGAAGAGGTGCTTGGGGACGAGTTTTGAGGAAGTGGTGTTCTAGGTCAGCCATAAAAATGTTAGCATACTGTGGGGCCATGCGGGTGCCCATAGCTGTGCCACTGACTTGAAAGTATAGATTGCCTCCAAATCTGAAGTAGTTGTGGGTCAGGACAAAGTCACAAAGTTCAGCTACCAGGTGTTCCATAACAACATCAGGGAAAATGTTCCTGATGGCTTGTAGTCCACCTTTGTGTGGAATGTTGGTGTAGAGAGCTTCTACATCCATAGTGGCTAGGATGGTGTTTTCTGGGAGATCACCGATGGATTGTAGTTTTCTCAGGAAGTCAGTGGTATCACGAAGATAGCTAGGAGTGCTGGTGATGTAGTGCCTGAGGAGAGAGTCCACATAGCCTGACAGTCCTGCCGTGAGAGTGCCAATGCCTGAGATGATGGGGAGTCCAGGATTCCCAGGTTTATGGATCTTGGGTAGCAGATAGAATAACCCTGGTCAGGGTTCAGGGGGTGTGTCTGTGCAGATTTGTTCCTGTGTTTCTTTAGGAAGTTTCTTAAGTAGATGTTGTAGTTTCTTTTGGTATTCCACAATTGGATCAGACGGTAGTGGCTTGTAGAATGTGGTGTTGGAGAGTTGTCTGGCAGCCTCCTGTTCGTAATCCGACCTATTCATGATGACTACAGCACCTCCTTTGTCTGCCTCTTTGATTATAATGTCAGAGTTGTTATTGAGGCTGTGGATGGCGTTGCATTCTGTATGGCTGAGGTTATGGGGCAAACCATGTTGCTTGTCTACAATCTCAGCTTGTGCACGTTGGCGGAAACAGTCTATGTAAAAGTCTAGTCTGTTGTTTCGACCGTCAGGAGGAGTCCACGCAGAATTCTTCTTCTTGTAGAGTTGGTAGGAAGATATATGTGGTTAAGTGTGTTGTTCAGTGGTGTGGTGGAAATATTCCTTGAGTCGGAGACGGTGAAAGTAGGATTCCAGGTCACCGCAGAATTGTCATGTGCCAGCAATGCCCCTCTGCCATGTACATTGGCCAAACCAGACTCTCACTACGCAAAAGAATAAATGGACACAAATCAGACATAAAAAATGGTAACATCCATAAACCAGTCGGCGAACACGTCAATCTCCCAGGACACTCTGTAGCTGACTTGAAAGTTGCCATACTTCTACAAAAAAACTTCAAAATCAGACTTCAGCAAGAAACTGCAGAGCTGGAACTCAAATGGAAACTTGACACAATCAAACTGGGTCCGAATAGGGATTTGGAATGGTTCTCTCATTACAAGAAGTAATTGTCACTGTTCACACATTCTCGCCTTCTAATCAATGGTTGTGAATAGGCCTCATCTACTCCAACTGAATGGACTTTGCTAACACCTACCCTCCCATTGTTGTTCCTTACCCTTGGATGTATATATATACCCCCTATCTGATTTCTGTTTCTTGCATCTGATGAAGTGGGTTGCAGCCCATGAAAGCTTATGCCTGCAGAAATTAAATTTGTTAGTCTTTAAAGTGCTACAGGACTCTCGTTGTTTTTTAAGAAATATTAAGTTTCTCTAGCCATTGGGACCAACACACGGAAGGTTATAGCAATACAAATCACAATTTCAAGCAGTCAAGAGCCCTTTTTCTTATATCAGTACCATAGTTTTGCTTTAATCCTTTACCTCCAGCAAGTATTTTGTACACACTGATATTCTATAAGAGCTTTCCTAACATTTGTTATGTTCCAGAGTGTGGTGGTGATCTTAATGCGCCAGTTGGGACATTTACTTCTCCCAACTATCCCAACCTATACCCACACAATCGAGTGTGTGAATGGAGGATCACAGTCCCAGAAGGACGTCGGATCACACTAACCGTTAATGATATGAAAACTGAAGCCTACCGGTGGTGCAGCTTAGATTACGTGGCTGTAAGTGTAATGAATGAATACAGGAAAGTGCATTCAAATGCTTTCATTTACTTACATGGTATTAGCAGGGTGGTACTGTTGAAATTATGTTTATATTTGTACATGTTTCTAAGACACATTATAACCCACCCCCAAAAAAGGGGAGTGGCAACCGAGGAAGAAAGAAATTAACTCTCTAAGGTACAGATTCAGAAAGGTACTTAAGGTCATGTGTAACTATAAGCTTGTGAATAGTCCCATGGAAGCCAACGGAACTACTCGTGTGCAGTTATTCATGTACTTAAGTGTTTGCAGGATCAGAGCCTTATTTACTAGATTAAACAAAATGTGATGAAATGCTGAGTAAATTCAGAAACCACACTAACGTATTTAAGCCTGAAACAGAATCTGATTTTTATTTATAGTTTTACAGCACCCACAAATCCACCTGTACTTCACAATACAGATAAACATGGTCCCTGCAGAAAAGTTCCCTAAAGCTGGTGAAGAATGTGCTATCCAGTGTGTTGAGGAGGGACAAAGCCAAGACTGTTCACCCGTTCCCTGCCCACTTGTGTGATAGGGCCGGTAGCAGCTCTCTTCCCCATCATGTGGCTATTCTCCACCATCTTACTCCCCTGCTTTAGACAAGTTGTCCCTCTATCAGCTAATGAAGTAATGAACTTTGAAATAATAGCCTTTGTGCATCCCCGTCTGTCAATAATTCTCCATTTCATTCCAAATCTCACTTGAAAAGGTGTTTTCTCCCTCTCCCGTACCTGAAATTACAGTAGAAGGAGAGGGAGATTAACTCCTCAGCTGTATTATTTCACACCCAGTATCTTGGGATGCACTTTACATGAAAGAAGCCATACAAAAAAAAAAACCCCAAAAAACCCCAAAAAACAGCTGTATCATCAGAAACTAAATGTTAGAGTTGATCACAAGTTTTCCTTATAAATAATTTTGAATTGGCTTTTTGACAAAACTGATATTTTTCACCAAAAAAATCCCTTTTCATTGAAAATTTCCAGTGTTTTGTTTAAAAAAAATCTTGGATTTTTGCTTTTTGACAAAGCATCAAAAACATTCATAGAAATTTTTGAGAGAAAACAAAAAATTCCATCACCCTCATATTCCATCACCCTCATGTTCACATTCACTGACCCACTACAGTCAATGCAAGTTTGTTCCATAGACTTCACTAGGTTTTGGACCAAATCTTTATGGAAGGATTTCAGTGAGTCTTGTGCTAAACACGTGAAGCACTTTTAAACTCTGAAGAAGATGTTTTGTTTGAGCTTCTAAGAATGCATTTTTAACCAACAGGTTTACAATGGCCTCAGACAGAATTCTCCCAGACTAGCCAAATTCTGTGGTGATGTAAATCCAGGCACTCAAGTGAAATCCTCAGGAAATACAATGAAAGTAATTTTGGTCACTGATATCTCTGTTTCAGCTAGAGGCTTCAGTGTTTCCTATTCTTCTAGTGAAGATGCAGGTAATGCAGATTTTTAAATTAACCTCATATGAAGTGGCTTTGGCAAGTCATTTTGTTAACTAGTGTATGGCAAAAAGCATTGGACAAATATGACAACTGTAATGAATACCCCTTTTTTGTGTGTGTGTGAGTCCCATATCTTGAAAATGGCTGAGCTGAATTGCCTCAAATTTAGCAATCACACATCTTTCATGAGTAGAAAGGACTTTTGATTTGGATTTTTGGGGTTGTGGGTAAGTGCGCACACGTGTAAATCAAGCTTAACATGGAAAGGGCAGCTTTAACTATGGTGTATGCAGTGTTTTGCAATGAGAACCACATGCACATCTCTTGCTTCTGAGGATGGGCTAAATTGTGATTTTTGCAGCTGCTCCTCTCCCGGAGGTATTGTGACACAGAGTCAGAAT
This sequence comes from Emydura macquarii macquarii, assembly GCF_026122565.2. Classification (NCBI taxonomy): domain Eukaryota; kingdom Metazoa; phylum Chordata; order Testudines; family Chelidae; genus Emydura; species Emydura macquarii. The sequence goes on along the minus strand of NW_027132559.1, from coordinate 37,258,574 downwards.
GCCTCATGTGCTTCCCTGTTGCACAGGAGGTATGGTAATTTAGTGCACCTCTTGCAAGGGTGCAGCTAACTTTCTGCTGTGAGCCCAGCTAGCTTCATTGGCTAATATATGGAGGGGAGAATGGAGTTAACATTCCACCCACTCTTGCACCCAAGAGATGGGGCAGCTGGCAGAGCATTGTCTGTTAGGTCCTCAGGCCTTTGAAACATGCTTCCACAACAGCATGAATGAGTTAATCTTCAGGATATGCTGTAAGGTCCATCTTCTCTTTCTCGTCCATAAGGAGTTGGGTGATAGGTAAGGCTGGGTAGTGGTAGGGATTGTGTCAGGAGGTTAATTAATTTTTGTTTTATTTATTTTGTTGCTCAGATATTTGATTTGATCTTTGGGTAACTGCTGGATCTGTTTTTTTACACATGTTTTTAAATGGTTGTCAAGAGCACCCAGCATGTTGGGCAGACTCTCTCTTGTTGCAGAGTAGTAGTGTTTTCATAAAGAAGGAAATGAAGCTGGACCTAATTCTGTTCTCAGTAACACCACTGTTGGTATCAATGTGCGGAAGTAAACGAAAGCAAGATTTGTCCTGGTGCATCAAAATTATTATTATTTTCATACAAGCAGTGTCTTGGTTCTGCAGTTTGTGGTGGGACCCTCATGGAAGCTGATGGAGGGAATTTCACTTCTCCGGGTTATGACGGTGTCAGTAATTACACAAACAACTTGAACTGTGAGTGGACCATCAAGAATCCATACCACTACAATTCATCTACTTACATCTCCTATGTGGATTTCCACTTGGAACATCACCAAGACTGTCAGTTTGATTACCTAGAATTACGAGTAGGTACGTATTGTCAATTGGAACAGAAGAATGAATTAAACCTATTAATACATCAGTTGCTTTAGTGGCAACTGCGTGATGTTAAGTGCACTGTATGACAATTCTCCAAAATTTAAAAGTTGTTTGATATAGCATTATATGACAAAATATCATCTGAATACTATAAAGGCAGAGATATTGTCGGATTAAGGCACTATATCTGTGTATGTTTGAAAGTATTTTATAAGTTATCTGCAGGAACAAACAACTAGAACATATGCCTTCCTTTGAAAGCATAGGACTTGCTTCAACACTGGCCTATCTCAGTTATGTTCATGTAACTCTACCAACATCAATGGAGTTAAACCATTATAAAACTGGAGGAATGCAGCTTGATATGCAATTGCTTAATACATTAACACACTGTGTATTTGGAAGTTCCTCTCTGCATGCCTTTAGTATCTTACATTGCAAGTTACTGTCCATGCCTCTTTCTTTTAAACTTAATAATGGATCAAATAAAGTTAGCTGCAGTATGAAAGCACCAGATGTCTTCCGCCTTCACAGGCCATATCAGTGACCCTCAGAGAGAAGGACTCTGATTTACAAGAAAAATATTTTTAAGAGGTGGGGGAATTGAAAGTAGATATATGTTACATCTTCATTGTTTTGAGTAACAGCACCAGGATGCATAGGTGTAAATTGTCCTTTCTCCTTAATCCTAGAAATGAAATTCTGGTCTGAGACATAGACTATTGAATAGAAAGTAAAGAAAGAGAAATACTAAAGTAAATCTCTATTCTCCCACCTCTTCTTACTCTTCATGCCCTCAGGCTGTGATACCAAAGTGTTTAAATAGAGAGATTCTACTGCCCATGGGAAGAAAAAGAAACAAACTTAGTCTTGCGTTATTGAGAATTGTTCACTTTGACCAGACTAATGGATTTTCAGTTTACACAAGACTCATGATGAAGACAGGCTGTTGTAATTTTGCTGCATATGCTGACGGTTAACATTTAGTGAGCAGTGAGATCCTAATGGGGCAGAAGGTCACTGAACACTAGCAGATTTTCCTTGAACAGTATCACAAAAGCAGGCATGAATTTGAGAAAAGCTCCTGTTCGGTAGCAGAGGGATCGGAGACACTGACTCAAAAGGAGAGTGTGGAATTGTCCATAGTACATTTGTTTTTGTTTGTTTGTTTTTTTAAAAAAGGTAGAAAAGTAAGCTTATGTTTACTTGATACTCCCAGGAAAATGTGTTTACTCCCAAAAAGTAAAACAAATATTTAATTTAATTTCAAACTTCATGGGATGAAGTTTAATATTGTTGTAAATGATCAACTGCATGTCAGTATTTTGCAAATGTTAAACTAGTCTAATTTCACACCCTACTTTTTGAATGTGCATTCTTTGTTTTTCAGTGGCAGATCCTGGACTTTATTATTCAATCTCCACCTTTTTTCAGTTTGAATCACGTTCAGTCAAATAGATGGCTAGCGTCCCATTCTGTGCCGAGAAAGCTATGCAGATTAATATATATATAATTAGTGTATAATACTGGAAAAGACAGGTTGCACAGTTTTTCTGTGTAATTTACATTAAATGTAAGTTTAATATATATCAGTTTTCATCCACAGATCTCAAGGCACTTTACAAAGTTAGCTAAGTATCATTATCCCTGTATTACATAGAGAGGTTGAGTGGCTTGTTCAAAGTCACACCAAGTACCAATGGCATGGCCTGGAATAGAACCCAGATGTTTCAATTTCTACTCCAGTGCCATCTCTGCTGGACCCTGCTGCTTCTCCTTTTGCAGTCCATGAATTGCTTATTAATGAAACCATAAATCTGTAGGCCAGTATTGATAGAGAAGCAGATTTAGGAAGATAGTGCTCTGACATTTTGACAAACACCATTATAAAGTGCCTCACTCTTCTCTCTCTCTCTCTCTAATTAAGAGTATTTATCTATACAACACTAAAAATAAAATACTAATCAAGCCAGCAAACATGAAATAGAAGCTTGTAGAAACATATGCAGATGATTAAAAGTTACAACAAATACTTCTACCAATGACATTCTTTGGTCTGTAGAGAAGTCTTCAACTAACAGAGCAAATGTTGCTTAATTTTACACTGTTTTGGAGAGGAATGCTGCAGATACATGCAGAGCTGCATGCTCAGATCTTTGGGAAGGGGGTTCCCTGTGTTGATCTAAGAGTGACTGTTTATGAATGAGGGACACCCATATATTTCTGAAACTAGATAGATCTTATCCAAACTGAAAATTCCCACTGAATTTAACAAGCATTCCATGAATGGAAGAACCAAGGGATATAAGTGTAATTAGAATATACGTGTAATTAAGTTTGTAAGCCAGGTCTGAGTGTCTCAGTGACACTCTCCCTGCTCAGCAGCTGAAAGGGGGGCACTTTATTTGCATGGGCTTTGTATCTGCATGACTACAATTAAGTATTTAGCATAACTTACCTAGGTGCTGAGCATAATGGGAAATGGTTAGCAGGGCTGGTTTTGGGCTACAAACCACTTTTGTGTTAACTACTGGGGTAATGAAATGTTGTCCTTCAATTGTATGAACAGATGTCAGCAAAACTGTGCTTAGTCTGTTATGATAGAATCTGCACCCTAAACTAAACAGAGCTCCACAAGGGTGGCAGACAGATGTTTCAGCCTGGAAATGGGGGAGAGGTGGAGCAGTCTCCTGTTGGGAGCACACTGGACCCGGTAAAGGGCTGCCCCTGGCATGGAGTGATTCTCTCTCCCCATTGTTAAAAGATAGAATCAATGACTCATCTTGGAGTCTTTTGTTTCTTGAAAGCAGGGACATTGCCAAAACCAGCCCTGCTAACCATTTCCCATTATGCTCAGCACCTAGGTAAGTTATGCTAAATACTTAATTGTAGTCATGCAGATACAAAGCCCATGCAAATAAAGTGCCCCCCTTTCAGCTGCTGAGCAGGGAGAGTGTCACTGAGACACTCAGACCTGGCTTACAGGTTAGCTCATCCATTCTTTCCCATCCTTCAGCCACATGACTTTGCAATGCTATGGACCAGTCTGTGAGTGAACACTCTCACGTCCCATTGGTCAGACCAGATGTAGGCATCAAGAGAGCGGGGGAAAGACTAGCATGACTAACATAGAGCTAGCCATAGTATCTGCACATTCAATTCAATTCAATTCAATTCAGAAGGATAAATAATACAGCTTCTATAATTGTGGACTGGATCTAGTGATCCAAATGCCAATATTAAACTCTAACGCTCTGCAAAAAGTTATACATGTAGAATAATTAGTCTTCCTTTTAATGTATACCATATTGTTTTGTGTGTGTTAAAATACAAACAAAAACAAAAAAACAACTTTATGCTGTTCCTCCCCACTTCTCTCCCATTTGTTTCACACAAACTAATTTAATGTACTACAGGTATTTTAGCATTGATTGCTTTAGCTGCAAAATTGGCAAAGTGGCATGTATTTTTACTCAGGGGATGCTGATGGAGAGCTGATATCCAGACTCTGTGGCCAGGCAGCACCTTCAGTGCCACTAATAATAGCAGCTTCTCAGATCTGGGTGCACTTTAGAAGTGATGAGCGTGTGGAAGACAGAGGATTCTATGCCAGTTATACGTTTGCAGGTAAGTTCTCTGACAAGCTATTTTCCCTGACTGTGGCAAGTCTAGTAAATGCTAATAGTCATGCTGATCATATTGGAATACAAGCTATGAGATCTGCCCTTGAGCAGGCCACAGCAGTGTGCTCCTTGAGTTTCTGTTTAAGCCAAACACATTATCAGCTGAGCTTTCACCCACCCACTGTTCTCTGTTTTATCTCTATTCCTTGAGCTGTGTTTTGAGTGTTTTGCAGTGCTAGTGAGGGGCAGGAAGACACTCAGAACAGATGGAGGTTCTTGCAAATAGAGATGTAACTGATAACGCCAGCAAAGCTGGAGATTCATCAAACAGACCAACCCAGTGATCAGCAAACCTAGTGGGCTCATTGTTGTTTATATCTTTGTACTCTTTTTGCAAATCTACTTAATGCCAAATCCATTCAAGCTACACTTCTTTGCCATTTATACCCATTTACTGACCAATGCACATTACTCTTCGTGTCAGTGCTGAATTTGACAGCGGACATTTATCTGGACACATCAGTGATGCTATGTTAAAAGTGCCAATAAAGTGGAAGTTGTGGTTTTAAGTATCAATTTCCAAAGCTTTTATAGGGCTTTATTAGGTATCAATGTGAAGTTTCAAGCTCGCTAAAGTTTCTTACCTAGTACACAGCCAAAATATTTTTAAAGCTTGAATTTTCTAAACCAGGTTGATCATCATCACCCATCTCAGTTCAATTGGAATAGGTTTTTTCAGCTTGAAATATTACCTATATTGCAGGTGTTTGTTTAAGAGTGTGCAGTTTCTCAAATATTCTAAAATTGTAATTTTTTTATTGCAGCCTGTGGTGGTATACAGACTGCTGAAAGTGGGGTTATCTCAAGCCCTAACTACCCAGATCCTTACAACAATTTTAATCACTGCTCTTGGTTGTTGGAAGCTCCACGAGGTCAAACTATTACCGTGAGTAACAATAAACACATGCTATAGAAAAGAGTGAATGCACTTAATGTATTACATGAATTTGTAGGAAAAGTGTTTTTTAAATGGTTTAAGTCTAAAAATGGGAAATATTAAAGAATGAAAATGTCACTATCAACAACATCCTAGGAAGGGGCAAAATATGCAATAGAGATAAAACAACTTGCTTCTGTAGATCATAATCTATTTTTTAAAAAGTTGAGGAAATGAATCTTCTAGCGGTTCTTGTCCTCAGATGTACATCACCCATCACTCACTCTTTCTCCCATAAAATAAACAGCTACTTTAGTGGCTTATGGGTACACAGTAGCTGAATTTAACTAGATGTGTAGTGATAAGCTTCTGCCTTTAGGAAGACAAGTCTGAGGAAGAGTCAGACTTTAAGCCACCTTTGTATACCTAGGATTGTAGCCGGCTCTGGAGGCCAGAGTGGTCCCTGGCATAAACTACAGCAGCTTCTGCCCTAATTTCCAGCAGCTTCCCAAGGGCTGCCAATGGGCTGTTTTGGAGCAGCCTGGAATCCCTGTAGCACTCTACACTATGGCCCTCACCTTCATGCCCCGGCACCAAGGCTTGTGAGGGGATCAGCTCAGGGCAACCCTGTGCTGTGCTTGCACTAGTAGAATTCTCCTGACCCCTCGGGTAATAGGTCTAGCCAATGATATATAGGGATCACTCGGGGGCTCATATCTCCTTGAGCCTTAAAGTGCTGCCCAGAAACAATTGTGTGAACCAGCCTTCTGCATTTATTGTCAATCAATGATTCACAGACCAAACTTCCCCAGTTTACGTGTAAAAAGACATGTCTTCTAATTGCAGGCTCAACAGACTAACCTGGGGCTCTGTCCATCTAAGCTGCACTCTATCTGTCACTAGACAGGTATTTCAAGTGTTTTAGGGGATATGAGGACATTTGAGGTCAACAAATATGTATTTAATCAATGCATTTATTTCAATTAGTACTATTCCTAATCAGGTGAAAATAAAGTTTTATTATAAATGGAGCTAGTAGTGACAGCTGTAGTGAAGGTTGCCCAACACTATCCATTATGAGCCACCATTTTCAATTCCTTATCATTTTCCAACTACTAATCATTTGCAATTAGCTTTTCCATGCTTGCTCTTTGCCTCAGGCTGAATTTTTGGGGAAATTAGACTAGAGGGATAACTACAAATCTTTTCGCTAAACTCTTCCATACAGATCCCCACTCTTAGAGACTGGCAATAATTTTGTGTTGGAAGAGGGCCAGGTACTCATTAATAAAGATCAATAATTAAGAACAGCTCTAACAAATCTGTGAGCCTTTGTGATCAGCTGTTTGAAATCTTTGATCTGAAAATTCCACCGAGGTGCATATCAGCCCATGTACCCCAGCCTGGGGTCAGCACTGCCCACATTCTTCCTGTCTGACACATCCAGTTTTTTAGTTGTCTGTTCTCCTTCAGTAGTTTTGCAGCAGCGCATCTCATGTTTAAAAGAAAATAAAGTCATTTTCACTACTTTTGTTTATTATTGTGACAAAAATAGGGAGGGAGCATGGATTTTTTTCTTAAGTATTTAGTTGATATTTGTACCATAGCTGATTCTAAACTAAGATTTCATTGTCTCAGGCCCTGATTCAAGAAAGCAATTCAGCATGTGCTTAAGCCCATCGTTTTTCAGGAAAACACTTAAGCATGTGCTTAATTTTAAGCTCATTTCTAAGTCCCTTTGACTTCAATTCTAGAGCTATCCTTCCCCTCTCCTTCCCCCTCCTTTTTTCATTTCATATGATCATTACTATTGAGATACAGAAACTCCAGCTCAACACCAACAACAAAGTACCAGGGTCAAGTTGTCAAACCAATTAGCATGTTAGCAGTCTGTCAAATCATTGTGCTAGAACTGTTAGAGGACCTTGGTAGATCTGTTCTGATGCATCCTGCAAGTAAATGGCTGGTTTCAGGTTCTGCATGTTTATTTTCTGTTCATTCCCTCTGAAGCATCTAGCACCGGCCACTATCAGAAGACAGGATTCTGGGCTAGATGGACCATTGGTATGACCTAGTATGGCCGTTCTTATGTCATTTTTGTATGTTTATAGCTTACTTTTACAGCCTTTGATGTTGAAAAGCACAAAAACTGTCGCTGGGACTCTGTCACTATTCTGAATGGAGGCTCTCCAGGTTCTCCTATAATCGGACAGTATTGCGGAACTACATCTCCTGGGACCATTCAGTCAGGTTCCAACAAACTAGTCGTGATCTTTAACTCAGACCATTCAGTGCAAGGAGGTGGGTTTTATGCAACATGGACCGCAGAATCTTTAGGTAAGAGGAAAATAATCACTGTCTCATTTTGATACATATAATAATACTTAGCACTTACATAGCATTCTTTATCCAGAGGTACAAAACATTTACTATCTCAACCTCTTTAAATAAAATTTTGCTATAGAACAAAAAAATAGTGTGTAAAATGTTGCCACCTAACTGAGATGAGCCTGCACTGAAATGGCCAAGTGTTAAAACATTAGTCTTTAACCTTACAAACTGAAATCAAATTTGAATTCATATCCTAGTTTCTGATGGCAAGCACTAGATTGTTTCAGGCTGGCATCCTGTATGAAAAGCGACCTTGTTCCTTATACGCACTGTAGTAGTTTTTAAGGCCAGAGATTGCAAGATATTTTCTTTCTGTGACAATATCCGTTTCACAGTTTTGTGGTTTAAATATTAAACAATAAAGTTACCATCATGGAACCAGAATAAAATCAGGATCAAACTAGAGCTATGGAGTAAAATTTTCAAAAGCTCCTAACTGACAAAAGACCCTAAATCCCACTTACTTTCAATGAGAATTAGGGCTTGTCAACATGAACATTTAAGTCACAGCAAGTTGGGGTTTGAATTTATCCTGCACTAGCCTACCACTAACACTGTCCATGAGGACTCTGCTAATGCACACAAACAGTTTGTTAGTGCACTTTAATCTATTCAAGGAGACAAAAGTAGAATGTTATAAAATTTTAGATTGCTCTTCCTCTTCTCTTTAGTACATAGTTTCTGAAATTATTTTGAACCCATTGCTTTAGTAAATTATTATTGGAAGCAAAAATACGTTTCAAATTATATGAACCACATACAGTAGAACCTCAGAGTTATGAACACCAGAGTTACAAACTGATCGGCCAGCCACACACCTCATTTGGAACCAGAAGTATGCAACCAAGCAGCAGCAGAGATGAAAAGAAAGAAAAAGCAAATACAGTACAGTACTGAGTTAAACATAAACTACTAAAAAAAATTGAGGGAGCGTTTAAAAAAAAGATTTCACAAGGTAAGAAACTTTCTGTGCTTGTTTCATTTAAATTGCGATGGTTAAAAGTAGCATTTTTCTTCTGCACGGTAAAGTTTCAAAGCTGTATTAAGTTACTGTTCAATTGTAAACTTTTGAACAAACAACCATAATGTTTTGTTCAAAGTTATGAACATTTCAGATTTACGAACGACCTCCATTTCCAAGGTATTCATAATGCTGAGCTTCTACTGTCTAGGAATGTGAGCTTCCATAGAACTATGGCTGACTATTCTTCTTTATAAATGAATCACTTAGCATTTATTTTTAAACATGCTGGGCAAAATTCTGTGCTGATTTAACTCCTCCTGCAATCCTATTAAAGTCAGTGGGACTGCCTGGGGTGGAAGGGAAATCAGAATTTTGCCCCAGGTGAACAGATGCCATTTGAGTAGGATTCACATGTACAGTTGCGCTGTTTAAGTTATGTACAGTAAGAAGCGCAGGGGTCTGGTAATGGAATGAGGTTTCACCTCCAGGACTGGTTCGAATGGCTGTCAGTAACAATGTGAAAGGAACGATGGGATGGAGGAGGCTTGCAGAGGCTTTGTAGAAATTCCTTGTTACAGTACATTAGATCTTCTCACTTCTGTGTTCCATGTGTGAGCAGTGGTCAGTTTTACTTACCAGATACTCACAGATGGAACAGAGCTGAAGGAGATGAATAAGGAAGAAGAGGGAACACGTGGGGAGGAGAAAGGAACAATGAAGTGAAAGAAGAGCCCTCTCTTGAGCCTATCCGCCACCACCAGCAGGTAGTACTTCTCCTCTGGTAGTAGGAATAGCAATGGGGGTGAATGGATGATGGGTCTCTTCTTTCTTGCTTCTGCAGTCACAGGAGCAGGAAGCACATGTGGGGGCAGCCGCTCACCATCTTCAGGCCCAAGTGAATGCTGTGAGAGCATCAGTACCTGAAACATTTTGACCAGCTCTACTATCTATTTCTATTTTTCTAGGATGTGGTGGAATCATTCATTCAGATAATGGTACAATCAGATCTCCCCACTGGCCACAAAATTTCCCCACGAACATCAGATGCACGTGGGTAATCATGACTCATGAGAGCAAGCACTTGGAGATGAGCTTTGACAATAACTTCCAGATCCCTGATCGTAACGGAGCGTGCCAGAGCAGTTATGTGAAGGTAAGAAAGCACTGGTATGAGATCTGCAGATCTGTGGTTTGACAGTATTCAGTGTTTAGTATTAATTACATGCAAAGAAAGCTATATTAGTACAATGGTATGGTTAAGATTTTAAATACACAAAACCCTGAACATTCAAAGTTATGGTTCTGACAACAACATAGTAGAGAATCACAATTGTGATGCTATAACCCTAAATAATCTATTTATAACTATAACCCTGTGTAAGATGTCCAGGTTGTCTTAATCCTTACTTAGATGTTTTTCATCAGCAGTTTAAAGCAACTTGTTTTGAAGGCATTAGAGCAGGGTGGGACATGCTTTGAATTCCTTGTAGTTTAATTTTTTCTCAGGCATGTGGCATATGTTCCATGGTTTTGTACTAATTCTCTCCAGAGCCACAATACTCCCACTTGTAATAAAGGGCAAGCATAATTTGACATCGTGTAGGATGACTTGAGCAGCTCTACAGCCAGTGGCTGAGAAGACCTAAATGACATTAGTTATTTAAAGCCATAAAAAACAGGTATTAAATTTGCAATTTTATGTTCTGCCCCATTGAATCACTGCAGTAAATATGTCACTAATAAAGCTTCGTTTCATAAACAAAGTCTGACTGCTGCCCAATGGAGGAGTCTGTTGATTAAAAATGGCCAAGCTGACCTGGATGACTATCCTAGTATTATTATATGCAAAGCTTGTGTATGGAAAGGACAAAACAATTTGAATGGGCAAGTTAGCCCCTGAGACCAAGTGAATAGAGATTTAGGGCACCGTACTTTTTGGGTATCTAGCTTGAGATGCATCAAGGGACATGGCTATCAGAAAGTGCTGGGAACCTACCCTCTGAAAATCAAGCCACTGCAATGTGTCCCAAACGTGGGCACCCAAAAACCAAGGTCCGCCAAATAATAGTCACTTTTGAAAACCTTGGCCTGAATGTGCACCGTTTTTATACTAATCATTTAAAGTCCCAAAACTGCAAACCCCTAGGAACATGAGAAACGTTATTCACATGCCTAAGTGTTTGTGTGGGATCAGCCAATACATGGCTGGCCCCATGTATTGCTAAGATGGCTGTTTATATAGCCATCACAAAACAAGACGAGATCAGCCATATACGACCATCTTGACTTCTTTCTAACAAATGAACAGTTTTAATCAAATATTCTTTATTTTCCTTTTTTTCTTTTTTTTTTTTACTGGATGAGTGGTAAGGAAAAATCCTATAATCACATTGACTGGAAAAAAGTTAGGTGTGCTATTGAAACTGAAACCTTAAGAGATTTCAGCACATTGCATTTGGTATAGGAAGCTAACATTTTATCATGTAAGCAAACGACATTTGGTTGATATCCTTGGGAAGGTACTGAAGTAAAAAGGATTAAATTCAATAAGGATAAATGCAAAGTATTCCACTTAGGAAGGAACAATCAGTTGTACACATACAAAATGGGAAATGACTGCCTAGGAAGGAGTACCGTGGAAAGGGATCTGGGGGCCATAGTGGATCATAAGCTTAACATGAGTCAACAGTGTAACACTGTTGCAAAATAAAAAGCGAACATCACTGTGGGAAGCATCAGCAGGAGTGTTGTAAGTGAGACACGAAAAGTAATTCTTCTACTCTGCTCTGCGATGATCAGGCCTCAACTGGAGTATTGTGTCTAGTTCTGGGCGTTACATTTCAGGAAAGATGTGGACAAATTGGAGAAAATCTAGAAGAAAGCAACAAAAACGATTAAAGATCTAGAAAACATGACCTAAGTAGAAAAATGTAAAAAACTGGGTTTGTTTTGTCTGGAGAAGAGAAGACTGAGGGGGGACATGATAACAGTTTAAGTACATAAAAGACTGTTACAAGGACGAGGGTGAAAAATTGTTCTCTTTGACCTCTGAGGATAGGACAAGAAGCAATGGGCTCAAATTGCAGCCAGGGCAGTTTAATTTGGACACTAGGAAAAACTTTCTAACAGTCAGGGTAGTTAAGGACTGAAATAAATTGCTTAGGGAGGTTGTAGAATCTCCATCATTGGGGGGTTTTAAGAACAGGTTAGAATGGTCAGGAATGGTCTACTTATTACTTAGTCATATCATGAGTGCAGGGGAATGGACTAGATGATCTATTTAAGTCCCTTCCAGTCCTACACTTCTATGATTTAGCAAAGAGCTAAACCACCTGCTTAACGTCAAGCATTTAAGCATGTCTAGCTTTACGTATGTGCTTAAATAGGTTTTAAGCATGTGCTTAAAAGTTAAGTACTTGCTTAAGTGCTTACCTGACGAGGGTTGGACTACCTGCTTAAAGTTAAGCATGCGTGTGTTTTTCCTGAACTGAGGCCTTGATTAGCCTTAAAGTTACTACAGATATGCTTGTTTGCAGTGTTGTAGCTGTGTTGGTCCCAGGACATTAGAGAGACAGGGTGGGTGAGGTAATATCTTTTAATGAACCAACTTCTGTTGGTGAGAGACAAGCTTTCAAGCTTTCAAGCTTCAGGTGTGGGAAAGGTAATCCTAGTGTCACAGTTAAATACAAGGTGGAACAGATTGTTAAACATAAGGAATTATCAGACTTTGCAAGAGATCATTCGGGGTGAATTGGGCAGTTAACACTGCTGCAGTCATAGGACAAAAGAAAGTTAGTGGGTTATAGATTGTTATAAAGAGCCATAAAACTAGTGTCTTTATTGAGTTCATGATTTGTAGTGTCTCGCAACATTATGAACTTAAGCTCCCAATGTCATCCTTTGAAGGTGTTGTGCAGTTTCCTTTGAGGATGAGGACTAAGAAGTCAGATATAGAGTAATGGTTTTGTGAACATTGTTTTCCCACAAGTGATAGTGTTTTTGTCTTATCATTTTTCTGTGTGAGTTCATTCGAGAGCAGAATGGTTGTCTCACTTCACCCACGTAATTGTTTTTGGGGCATTTAGAACACTGGATGAGGTAAACAAATGTTGTGACAGGCATATGTAGGATCCATGGATCTTGAAAGCTGTGTTGGTGCAGGGTTTTGATCATTGTAGCAGTGGAGATGTCTGCAGATTTTGCATCTGTTGTTCTGGCAGGGTCTGGTGCCACTTTGTGTGTGTTGGTCTGTGGGGAGCTTGCTTCTGATGACGAACTTGGTGAGGCTGGGAGTTGTTAGAATGCCAGAAGAGGGGGTTGAAGAAGGATTTCTTTCAGGATGTGGTCTCCATCAAGTATGGGTTATAATTCTTTACTGGTATGTTTGGTATTTCATAGAAAATACTTTACTAGTCCTTAATATTCCTTTTTTGTGTTATGCATGCCATATATTACATTACTTTAACTTCCTATATAATTAGACACCTATCATTAAACAAATGAATACAATGTAATACAAGAACAAACTTACTTTTGGTTTGGAGGATATTAATTATCTGAAGCATCTGAATTGGAGTCTATATATTACTCTAGCATCTCAGCCTAAATTCTTGTCTACACTCTTATTGGCAGAGAGAGTATATTTAGTAATTTGTTGTAAACATGGGTGGTCATATTTATATACATTTATTCGTCAATTGGCTAAGATAAAATAGAGGTAAGAATTATTGCATGTGAAATGTGTTGTGTCCAGGCTCTCTGCTGAATTCACTCACATCCTTAGGCTTTTTCAGTAATGTGGAAGATACTTGTACATTTGTAACTTCCTTGAGGGACAGTTAAAATGTAATTCACAGTAATGCATTCACACTGACTGCATGGAGTTTGAAAATACTAACTTGTCCCTATCCTGGATCTGTCAGGTACTGAGGGGAAATAATGATGAAGAAGAAGCAGTAACTTTGCTGGCCACAGGATGTGGAAGTTCAGCTCCTGGATCTGTTGTTGCTCCCAGCAACGTGATAACTATAGTGTTCCAGTCTCAGGATACCCCTGGACATGGCTTCTCTGCATCTTTCATAAGCAGTAAGTAGCATTTAAAGTCAGGAGTCCACTTTGGATTAGCAGCAAACAATGTTACCTAAAAACTACTAGTTCCAGGCCTCAGTTCAGCAAGGTTCTTAAGCATGTGCTTACCTTTAAGCACATCAGTAGTCCTATTGGAATCAATGGAGTCACATGCTTGAAGTTAGGCAGATGCTTAAGAACATTGCTGAATGAATGGGGGCTTCCATTTTGTCAACATAGCTTTAAACAAGCTATTTGGAAGATAGGGTTCTAGGATCCTTGAGGAAGGAACCCCTTTGTATTTCTTTTCTTCACAATATTTGTTTGACTCCTTTGTCTAAGTATAGAACAACTTGTGTTGCTACCTGGGACAGGGAACCTGCCCCTCACTGCCAGGAAAGGGTTAAGAAGGCCCTTGGAAAGGCAGTGAATAGGAAGGAGCTGCGTGGCAGTCAATCAGGGCCCAGGAGGCCAGTATATAAGGAGCGACAGAGCAGAGCAAGGACAGTGCCTCCCAGGAGCTCCAAGGGGAAAGAATGGCAGTATCCTGGACAGAGCAGTGGCTGGCTGCTGGGAATCAGCAGAGCCAAAGTTCCTGAAGCAAGGGTGGAGAAAGTACTGAGGATGTGGGGAAGCATCCCAGGGAAAGCTACAGAGGAGTTGGAGGAGATGCAGTAAAAGGCTGCCACACCTAGAGTCCCTAGGCCGGGACCTGGAGTAGTGGGCAGGCCTGGTCCCTCCCCCAGCCCCTGACTGCCATAGCACTGGTGGCAAGACTGCAGTGGCCACGATGGGAAGTGGCCTAGAATGGACTACAGAATCCCCCGGAAGTGGGGGAGCACAGACTGTGACTCAAGCGGAGGGCTGAGTCACAAGAGCGAGGGTCGAGCAGAGACAGACATGAGACACTGTAGAAAGAGGTGTCTGCCTGGCTGAGGGCTGATTCCCCAGATAACCAGAAGGAGGCACCAAGGCAGGGAGTTGCACCACGTTACACTACCCTTAGTAATGTATTCCATGTCCTGCATATGAACTACTCTGCATATGAACTACTCTTGGGTACGGACTCAACTAACTTCTTTCAGCATCTGCTTCAATAGGGTAAAACCAACTGTAAGTGTAGGAGGTATTGTCTTGATAAAAAATAGAATACTTTTTCTGGTGTGTTGCCAAAACAACCCCTTTATGAACAAGTTTCCCTCCAGCTGAGTCAGATTAAATTCAGCAGGAAAATGTGTGTTAAAGCGCTTAAAATAACAATGAGCCAAAATTTAAAAGAATCCACAATTGTAATAGATTTTTGCGCTTATAGGATCAGAAATGATATGCATCAGCGATGTTTTATGGTAACAGTTATTGCTATGCAGTTGACTTAGTGCCAGATTCTGCTCCCATTAGAGTCAATTCAAAACTTTGAGTGAAGGCAAGGGCACACATATTCCCATCTTGCAAACAGGTGTTGATAATTTGGTACCAGTATATGAACGTTCATTTGTACTGACCACAGGCTGCAGACAGCCCTTTAATTTTAAGTCCATTAATTTTCAAATGCATACAGCCAGAAAAGACACAGAAGATTAGGCAGGCTTTTGAGTTGGAAGAAATTACTGGTATCTGCTAGGGATGTAAATATTGGTTACAAAAGGTAATGGTTTAAACTATTAATTATATCGGTTAGCCATTTAACCAATATAATTGTCCCCCTCACACACCTGCAACCCCCGGGTAGCGCCCCTAGCCCAGCTCCGCAGGGGACTCTCGTTTCAGATCCGTGATCCCGGTGTTCCTCAGCGGGACGCTCCGCAGCACCTGCATCAGGGCCTCGGCCTCCCCGGACGCCTCTCCCATGGCCTGACGCCATCACCATGGAGATGGAGAGCCCACGCTACCAGTTAACTGATAAGTATTGGTCTTAACGGTAAGACTAATACTTAACAGCTAACCGTTTAACCATTAAGTATTTTGCATACCTAGTATACGCTCGATTAGCACTGGGCTGAGACTCAGGGGACCTGAGTCTATTCCTGGCTCTGGCTCTAGCTTGCTGGGTGATTTTGGGCAAGTCACTTCATTGCTCTGTGCCTCAGTTTCCACATCTATAAAATAGAGCTATGATACTGACCCTTCTTTGTAAAGCTTTGGGATCCACTGATGAAAATTATATAAGAACTAGGGATTATTATTTTTAAATCAAAGATGTAAATAAGTAAACTTGAAGGTGCTCCCAGACACTCAGGACAGTACATCATGCTCCACTCTCCATGCCTCATCAGCTCTGCTGTTCAATGAAGATTGAGGTGGATGAGGGTGGGCAAGGGTCCTGCCTCACTCCTGTCCCTCTTAACATATCTTGCAGTCCTACAGGGAATAGGCAGGAATAGTTCCTGTGCTTCCAATAGCAACTATTATTGCTCCTGTATAGGGACTGCTGTGGCACCAGGCCATTTCACCAGCCCCTTAAAGGGTAAAAGATCATTGCACCTGCTCTTTACCCAATTCAATTGGGGCAAGGCACAGTCTTATCTCTACTCATTGTTTTTGTCATTGTTAAAACAGAAACTAAACATTATGTTGCTACATAGACTTTAACTATGTTTATTCCTATTTGCAGGATGTGGAGTAAATTTCACTGGCCCTGCAGGTCGCATTGTATCCCCTAACTACCCCAGCCAGTATGACAACAACTTGAATTGCAATTATATCATAGATGTGGGACCTCAGTCATTTGTCATCCTACATTTTGAGACTTTCCATTTGGAATGTAAGTGCTTGCTTGCTTTTTTTTAATAGCTCCAATATTTTACACATACTGTAAAGCTATTCAGAGAAGGGTCTAATGAGTCTCCCATATTGAAAAATAATTATTTAAGTTCAGTACCACATTTTGCAAACTAGTTACAGGCAAACTTGGTCTGGTTTGGTGGTTTGGTTCAGTTGGGAAAAATGTCCAAAATAGTGGAAGCTTGAAATCTCATGGGAATAGAGGAGAACTGCCTACTGGCTAGAATATGAAAATGGCAATCAAGAATTTTGGGTTTTGGTCCTAATTTTGCTACTGACTCTCTGTGACCTTGGCCAAGTCACATCACTTAATTTTTCTGTGGGAGCAAGGCAGTATAGCCCAATGGCCAGAGTCCGTATCACTGGCCAGGGGAACGAGGCAGTATGGCCCAATGGCCAGAGTCAATGGCTGCCCTGGGGTCAGGGCAGGGTGAGCAAGCAGTCCATAGCTACTGCAGGGGTTGGCACATCTCTGCAGTCTGATGCTCAGGTAAGGGGTTGCTGTCACCCCAAGGGGAGTGGCAGGGGAAGTAGGGGGGCGCAGGTCTCATCAGGGTCTTTAGGTTCCTGTGTATTGGTAACTCCCTGGATGTCTGGCTCCAAGTAGTCAGCAGTGGGCAGCTGGTCTCCGTTCAGGTCACTGGGACCTCTGGTTCCCTCAGCTGGGGGCTATAGCGGCTCCCTTCTTGGAGCCTCTGCCAAGCATCTTTCCTTCTTGGTGGTCAGCCTCAAATGAGCTGTGCTGCTTCCTTTTATATTGAGGCAGCAGTTGGTGCATGCCCACCACGGTCTAAGGGGCGGGATTTTCTCTTCCCATAATGCAGGGGCAACTCTTTTGTCTCTAGTGTGGGTAGGCACACCCCATCACAAGGTGATTTGAATAATCTGCTTTCTACTGAATTTCTGTTTTTGGCTGACACCATGAAGTTAGGAGATGAACAAATTTTGGTTTTTTTTAAATGTTTTGGAATTATTTTGGACCTAAAAAAAAAAATTGTGGTCTTTTTTTTTTAATTTGAGTTTTGAACAAAGATTTGTTTCAGCTGTGGTCTTTGTCTAAAATAGTTTGCTCATCTCCAGTACAAACATAACTTAGTACTTTATGAATTAAGGGGAAAAGCTCATCAAAATAGAAGCAATAAACATTTAAATGATTACCTGGAATAAAAACAAATCTTGGTCCTTTTGAAAAAATATTGAAACATTAAAACTAAATAATGCCCATTTCCACATCTTTGATTTCATTAGTCTTTTTTTCCCAGTGAAATATTCAATTTCAGCATTTGCTTAAATAATAACTTGCCTTTAAGGTTTAAATCAAATTAAAAATATAAATATTCACAAATGTTATTCTTTGTATAAAAAGGCATTCAGAAAATATACTCTCACTCTATATTGATAAAAAAGATTGAGGTAAAAGAGAGAAGTAGTATAGACCTTGTGATAAGTATCTGTGTAATAAATGTTTATTTAGGTCACTTTACTGCGAGTCTGATTTGCTTCTTTATTATTATCTTTATCAGTGTACACAAACACAAAATCCTTAGTCATTTGAGGGCAAGAAATTAGGAAATGAGCAAGAGAACATCTGGTGGTAAAAGAGGAAGTTTGTCAACCACCAGAAGCTGCTTATAAATTTGTTTTTCACAAGAATCTTAACAATAAAATGTAACTTTGATCACCTTCTAATAGCAGAGTGAAATTGCCTGGTAAATTCAAAATGAAAAACAAGAATCTTAGCCCCCAATTTTGCAATCCCTTAAGCCCATGCTTAAATTTATGCACAAGTAGTCCCACTGAACAATGGAACTGCTCACATATACATTTAATCATGTGGCTAAGGGTTTGCAGGGTTGGGTCCTTAGTCCTCTTTTGCACATTCAAGTTAAATTCACTTCTTGCATATGCATTCCCAATTATATGCAGTAAATGGAGCATTGCACCTGCTTTGACCATGGATGAATTTGGCCCATTAAACTCGGTTTACATTCAGATGTTCTTATTTTGGGTACTTAATGTTTAGATATATTTTAATCATCATAACTTACTAGCTATTTGAAATACAAATAAAACTTGTTTTTAACATATAGTAAAATATTTTATTGAAGAACTGAATCTAAGGAGATAGTTTTCAAAATAGTGACTGTAAAGCACACATCTCATTGACTTTAACTTGCCAAAATATCTTTTTTGGAGAAATATACAGTAGGAGGCAATGGGGGTAGAATGGAATAACACACATTCCTTGTCAGAAAATAAGATCTTTTCATTAGATAAAACCATACATTTCTATGGCAGAAATAGTGTGTTTTCTGATATTGCATAGGAGATGAAAAGACAATACTGACTACAAGGGATCCTTTGGTAGAAGAAATTTCAAATGACTAAGTCAGGCCATAGCAATGGAACCATTTTCAGTGTTTGCACTTGCAATATGAATAAGCTTCCTGTAAAGAAGGGTTGCCATGTTCTTCCAGCCTGTCACCGTAAACAGTAAAGCAATCAAAGAGAAGGGGAAGGACACAAATGTGACTGCATTGAATGGAAATATTTTTGTCAATTTCATGATCAAAACTTGACACCACAGACCAATATTTCTTTTTGGTAGATAGGAGTCTGAGCTAATCTCCACTATCTCTTTTCATCATATAGTGCATCTCTGTGATGGAGCATATATGGTTACAGAGTCTCTGTTTTACTGTAGTCTGATTAGCGAAATTGCATTGTGTTCTGTTAGCTTCTATTATTCCCTTAGCTATTTTATTTAATGTCAAGCATAAAGTTTTTTGTGCATTTGTCTGCTTGGTGCCAATATCTGTAGCATGCAGATACTATATTCTATAGATGATGCATATTCTCTCCACTTTCTTCCTACATCTGGGCTTGTAGGTCTGAGCCACTTTAAATTATTGAAAATAGGTAAGAATCCTTCTCTATAAATAATGGAATTATTTTCTAAGGGTACTTGTCCAACACTTTGTCTGCAATCCTTATACAAGTAGAGCCTCCTTTTAAGTATATCCTTAATGGCAGAATTTGATAATATAGTATTGGAGTGCTAAACCACCTTAATTATCTTCAGGTATCAGAGAGTCTTCCAGAGAATTCTGAGTACCATGAATACTTTGTTGAAATCATATAAAATGGGAGAAAATTCCTACAACATTTAATCTACTTTTGTTGGACTATGTGTATCTCTTTCTAGACAAAGCAACCACACTGTGTTGTCATGTCATCCCAAATAATTATTTGTTGGCTTGTTTCTTGTTTTTTAATCTTAAATGCTGAAGCTATAATTTTGCAATATACAAAAAGGTTGCTGATCCATTTTGGAATCTTCCACATCTGCTTTCTCAATTGTTACAAGGCACTTCAGAAAATAAATACATTTTGCAATGACTTATTTTGAAAGAAGAGAACTTTAAAAGACTTTTGTAATTATTCATTTTTGAAACAGCTCCTCAGCTATTTGGTTTGAGTTGGCTAATTTATAAGTAATGAAGGGGTAGATGTCTATATTATAACAGCAATAACAATGCCTAGGAGCCCCAATTATGGATCAGAACCCCATTGTGCAAAGTGCTGTACAAACACAGAACACAAAGATGGTCCCTCCCCCAGGGGACTAACAATCTAAGTATAAGACAAGAAATAGATACAGACAGACCAATGTGGAGTGCAAGGAAACAATATTGATCAGCATGATAGGCTGTAGTCTCAGCACACCAGCAGTCTGAGTTTTTTGTAGGCATCACAGCAGAGGAGAGTTTTAAGGAGGGATTTGAAGGAGGATAATGGTTTAGTTTTGCACATATTTATTGGAAGCTCCTTCCAAGCAAGGAGAGCATCATGGTAGAAAGCAAAAAGGTGCTCGTTTGAATATTTAACAAGTGGACAATGGAAGCTGACATCATGGCCCAGTCAGAGGCAGGAGTCAATATTTTGATACTGAATGAGTGATGATAGGCAGGGTGGGAATTGGCAGTAAAAGTGAAGACAAGTGGCTTATACTTGATGCAGTGGAGAAGAGGGAGTTGGTGGACAGATGCAAACAGAGACTTGACATCCTCAAAGTGATGGGTTAGGAAAACAATCTTTGTGGCAGCATTCTGAATGGACAAAAGAGGGCAAGACTATATTTTTCCAGGCCCGAGAAAAGGCTGTTGCAATAACTGGGATATGAGATGATGAGAGCCTGGCTAAGTTTTAGCTGCATGAACAGATGGGAGAAGCCATATCTTAAAGACTTTATGCAGAAAGAATCATCAAGATTTAGATATAGTTAGAGTCAGATTAACCCATAGGCTAATAAGGCTATAACCTTAGGCCCTCCTATTTTTAGGCCCTACTTTAAGCCCTCCATTCCATATTGAAGTAAGAGCTGAGTGATAGAAACGGGGCAATCGGAAATGTTTTGTCTCATTGGATATTGCTTTGTACAAATTAATTCATCAAGACTGTGAATTCAATTTGTGGTGGTTGTGATTTTGTTTTTATGGGCTAAGTAAGTGCTTGTAGGCCCAAGCAATATTGAACTTGTACTCAGTAGGCCTACACTGGACAATAGAAACCATGCTGAAGAAAAGAGGATGGCAGAAATTGAAGGAGGCCAAAGAAAAATGGCAAAGACAAGATGTAGTGCTGAAAGGTACTCTTTTTCTCTGCTAACATTTTTTCCTCCTACTATGTCTGGTGGTGAGGAAGTCCAGACGAATACCACCCCAAGTGAACCTGCTGCGCCTGATGAAAAGGAGCAGCCTCCTGTGACTTCTCTAGCTGCAGTCTCACTGCACTCCTCTGAAGACTTTCCCAGTGATAGTCATACAAAAATATCCTTCTCCAACAAACCAGGCGAGTGGGACACGACTTTTCAAGATCTCATTGCATATTGGACTGAGAAGGGCCCACAGAAATGCCAAAATCTAGATGCTGATTTCTCATTGGCGAGCAAGAGTACACCAATCAGAATTATTATCTGACCAAATCACTGTGTGAATATGTGAAGCCTAACAAACAGATTGACAAACAAGAATAGCTCATTTAGTCGCCTTCTAAGAAAAAAGTATATTGTTTTTATTGTCACCTGTTTTCTGATACCAAAAAGTGGAAAATGTTCTGTGAAGGCTTCAATGATTGGAAGAATACTGCATACGTTACCTATCATGCAATAAGTGAGCAGCATACATTGTCAGTTAGCAGCTACCAGGTCTGAAAGAAAGTTAGTGGAAGAATTGATACCCAAATAGATATTTGTGGGATGTTTTTCAGTGTCCGTCGACTCAACACCAGATATGTCACATGTAGATCAGCTGACTGTCATCTTCCGTTATGTGCTACCCAACAGATCAGTTGAGTGTTTCATAACCTTCATAAACATCACCAACCACAAAGGGAAGAAACTTGCCTCGTATTTACTCAATTTTCTCATAAAAAATGGGATTGACATTAGCCTTTGTCGTGACCAAAGCAATGACAATGCAAGTAATATAAGTGGCAAATATTCAGGGATGCGGCCTCAGGCAAAGATAAAAGAGTGCAATGCTTTGGTTGATTACATACCACGTGCTGCACAGTCATTCAACCTTGTTGGCCAGTCTGCCATGGATTGTTGTGTTGAAGCAGTTTCTTTTTTTGGATTTGTCCAACAATTGTACAATTTTTTTTCTCTGCATCAACCAATCATTGGATGATTCTTAGAGATTCACTACCAAAAGGATGCCCAGTCCCCAGATCTCTCTCTAGAACATGGTGGAGTGCTAACGCTGAAGCTGTGAATGCAGTTGTTTGAAGATAACCCAACATCCTTGAAGCACTGGAGAACATCAAGGATGATGAATCTCAAAAATCAGCAACAAGAAAAGATGTGAAGATCTGAGTGATGCAATACACACTTTGGAAACTGGTATTTTGTGTGAGGTCTGGAATGATATACATCAGCCATTCAGCAGGTGCAGTCTAAGCTTGCAAAGTGCTCAAATTGATATTTCCACTGCTGTAAACCTAATGGGGAGTCTTGGAACTGCTCTTCAATAAATGTGGGATACTTTTGATGAGTATGAAAATCAGGGGACTGCAAGGACGGCTAACCATGGGTATGTCAGCCAAACACCACAAACGATAGAAGACATGTGACAATGCAACTGCCCACTCATTCAGTGACAAGGAGGCCTTCAGAGTTAATATCTTCATCACAATCATTGACAAACTGAAGAGTTCATTAGAACTTTGGATCGAGGCTTATGAAAATATTGACAAAACCTTTAGTGTACTGACAAATTTTTTGCCTAACATTTCAAGTTCCAAAGTCAGTGGAAGGATCAAACATCTGTCAGAAGTACCCAGACAATCTGCCAGTAGATTTTACTAAAGAATTTCTTCAATTTGCTGAATTCACATCATAGTTGGATATAGAGAGAAAAGATGATGAAAGCAAATCTATTTGGATTCAGTGATAACTTAGTACATCCAATGTGATAGAATGTCTCCCAAATGTTGAAACTGCATTGCGGCTGTATTTGTCAATAATGATCACTAACTGTAGAGGAGAACATTCCTTCTCTCTTCTAATAAGGGTCAAAAATATCCTCTGATCTACTATGACTCAAGAGCATCTCAGTGGTTTGTCTCTCTTGAGCATTGAGAATGAAATCCTCAGGTCTTTGAAATATGATGACATCATTCATGATTTTGCCACAGCTAAAGTTAGGGGAAAAAATTGAAGAATTCAGTGTAGTGAAAGTAGAATAAACTTGTTAATTTTACATAAATAATATGTATGTAAATAAATGTTTGACTTCATAATTTCTTTTGCAATACTTCAATTCATACTTAGGGCCTTCCCTCCCATTAGCCTTAGGCCCCTCATGACCTTAATCTGGCCCAGGTTCAATTTTATTATGTTCTGGTCACTATGACCAAGCGGTTCAGCTATACTCACCTCTTGGACCAGATCTTGTGCTCCACTTAGGACTAAATCCTTCCCTAAAGCCTTCTCTTTTAAAAAGCACCTTAGAACTATTCTTTTCCTCAAAGATTTTGTGGAATGACCATTAAATTTCCTTCTCCCCGAGTCTTCCCTTTTTTTAAAATTGCCCCTTACTCTCATTTGTTTTTAAGTCTTTGTATTTTAAGAGCATATTGTATTATATTCTATTTGTTTTATCCTGTTATGCAGTTGTCTGGGTGGGGTGGGGGGGTGTCACTTTGTGGAGTTTTGTTTGTTTTTAATTAGTTAACAATATGTATTTTATTTATAATTTTAAAAAATGCAGTTACCAAATGTAACTGGTTTAGTAAATCATGTCACAACAATAAAAGTGTCATACTTTACTGTAAACATTATTATAAATAACCTTACAATAACTTCTTCACTGAGGGGAGAGGGCCTTCTTAGGTTAAAACTCCTATGGAGAACTAAACCATATTTATATTACTGGGGTTATTTCATAATTCCTATTAAATAAAACTGTCACTTCAGCTCCTATCATTCCATCCTTGCCTACATGAGTCATGTTATTGACTGCAATAGCAGGAAGTGGCTTGTTTTGTTTGGGAGTGACTCCTCTGAAGAATCAGGGCCAGTGTCTCTTGCTTACAACAAATTACTCCAGATTAATTATTTACCCTTTGAATACCTCCCTTTCTGCTGCTGTCAGATCACTAAACAAGAACAATTAAACCTCAATCAAGAGGGATTTTTTAAACAAAAGTACAAGCTCCCAGTTTCGTCTACGTTTGTTTTTAATTATTTATATCAAGTGGAACAACTCAAACAGAGAAAAATGAGAGACCAAGGTTCCACTCTCTGTTCTGAATCCAGTGGAGCAGGGATTTTAACTGTGTGCCCTTACAGACTAGGTGGATGTCCTAACCACCAGGCTATCAGCTATGCTGAGAGGTGGGTCTCTCAATCTTGCCTATTCTATTCTATAGATGGAATTAAATATATTCAATGGGTCAGAGAGACTGATTCTATAGTCCAGTGTTTAAGGCACTGTTATGGTGATTGTGCATATAAATTCACTCTCATTAGGAGCTCAGTTGTAAAAAGTACGTAAAATGTGTAAGATGATACAATAATAACAGCTGAGACGAAACAGGATCGGACTTTAACAATAGCAGCAACAGCCGTTCTAGTTCATTTCAACTACTTCTGTTTTTCCCAAAAGGACAGTTATTACCATCTTTGATACCATCTAAGAGACTGTCAAATAGTGTTTTCCTTCTAAAAACTGTCAATAGCTAAAGAGGGAGGGACACAGAAAATATCACCACCTCTACTGGCTTCAGCTAAATCCCAAATTCCACATGGGATAAAAGGGGATCGGACTTCAACAACTATAGTAAAATCTCAAGTACTTTCTCTTTTACGCAAAACAACAGTTATTACCATCTTTAATACCATTGAAGAGACTGTAAACAAGGGTTTTTTTCCCCCATCCAAAACTCTCTCCAAATAAAGGAAAAGGTGGGGGGGAGTTTTTAAAATGAAAGCCTTCACACTTTAAATTTCAGATGCTTTAACTGTTTTCCCTTCTTTTCTGTATCTTTAATAAAAGTTAAAAGGATTTTTAATGGTGTGTTTGCCATGGTACTAAGCAGGCTGAGGTCTCTGTATATCAAGCCCTGATCCTTGTTTAACACTGGCTAACGGTGGACAGTGACTGGAATGGGTTGCCTAGGGAGGTGGTAGAATTGCCATCCTTAGAGGTTTTTAAGGCCTGACTTGACAAAGCCCTGGCTGGAATAATATAGGCTTGGTCTACACTTACTTTGGCGATTCGGCAGCAGTCGACGGGAGTTACTCAAAGTACACAAAGAACTTGCGTAACTCCCATCAACTTCTGTGTTTCTCTTCTGCGCACTGTCTTCACAGCACTGCGCCGACGGGAACTGCGTTCCTATTGACGCAGCACTACCCCACTTGAGGAGGTGGTTTTAGTACGTCAACTTCTGGATCAACTGACTGCTCAGTTGATCCAGATAAATCGATCTGATGGCAGCAACTTTGCCGCCGTCAGTGTAGACATAGCCCTAGTTGGGATCGGTCCTGCTTTGAGCAGGGGGTTGGACTAGATGACCTCCTGAGGTCCCATCCAACCCTAATATTCTATGATTCTTGACCCATTTTTTTCCGGTTGACTTAATACCACACCACTCACTTGAGATATGGGAGACCTAGGTTTGAATCTCTGCTCTAATAAATATTTAAATATTTATACCAAGTGTAACAGCTCCAACAGGAGAAGTTGTGAGTGACTCACTCCAGAATAGGCTGGTGGTTAGGGCACTCAATTAGCATGCATGGAAAATGAGTTCAGGTCCTTACTTCAAATAAACCAGAGCAAGGACTTAATTCTGGGTCTTCCAAATTCCACGTAAGTGCCCTAAACACCAGACAATTAGCTATTTTAACTCTTTCTCTGGTTTGATTTTGTCCTGATGTGAAAAAGGATTTTTTTTAAATCTCAGAAATGTTCACAGGATAGGAAAATTCTTTCCTGCCCAGCTCTAATCAAAACTATTTTCTACTCCAGTCTCTGCTCTACAATTGTTCAGCCCCAGGAGGGGTTAATTCCATTATGTACACCCTGGAAACTTGGGATGTTTGAATTTGCTGCTACTGATTTGTGCCTCCTTGAGAAATTGCTTATCCTCTCGGTGCCTCAGTTTCCTCATGTTAAAATTTATACTTACTTCACAGGGGTGTTATAAGGAGTAAGCCACTGTGTGAAGTGCTTTGAAGATCCTTGGGTAGAAAGGGTACATATTATTATTATTATATTACTCTGGGAGGTATATGTATATGTAATACTCAATAAATTTAATTGAACGTATGCTGCTTACACGTCTACATTTCACATCTGTTGCAGCCCAGGCTCTCTCCACTGGAATTTGTGCTTATGATGGAGTGAAAATTTTCAGGGGTACCAGGGAAACTCCATACCCTGTCTCCACAATGTGTGGTACTGAGATCCCTAGGCCTGTCAGTACCTTTGGGTCCATGCTCCTCAACTTCTACACTAACTCTCATATAGTAGGCCTTGGATTCCTGGCAACATACAGAATAATCCGTGAGTAACAACAACAATCCACTTTGGTGGGTAGAAGTAATCAGATTTCAGTGGGTGAATGTCATCTGCCTCTTCTGTATGTGCACCACATAGGGGACAACAAATGCAGCACGGCAGAGGAAACATTGTGATATTGGTTCCCCTCAGATGGGCAGGGTTCACACTCACCGTATTCTCTGCAAAGAGGGTTTTTAGGAGTGGGGCCTGAGCAGCGTGTTTTATCATGTACTGTCTGTGATCTGACTCTCCCCACGTCTCTGGCACTATACTCTCTTCCTTTACAGGAATTATCTACATAAGGGGCTCTGAATGTGGCCAGCTCAGAATCTGAGACCACATGAATGTTCTACACCCATCTGCTCCCCAAAAACAATAGGATCTGAGTTGGGCTATGAAGTTTTATTTTAAAATGATACTCCAAAGACATGTCACTAGTTAATTTACCTGAAGAAAAATTGTTATTACATGCAGTAGGATGGCAAAAAATAATATTCTGGGCCTGATTCTCAGTTACACCAAGATCCCTTTACACCCACTGGCAGTGTAAAGGGGCCTTAAAGTGGACTTAGTTACATTTACATCTACTAGCCAGAGACAGCCTAAAGGAGCCTTAGTGCAAGTGATAATCAGGCTCTAAAGCAGTGGCAAACTTTTTATTTCACACCAACTCCCTGTCTGCTTCCGGCATCCCCCCGCCCCCAACCTCTGTCCACACTCCCCTTCCCGCCCCCACAGTTGGGAGCTGGGGCCATGGCTGGGGCCAAAGTTGCAGCTGGGCTGGGAGCCAGGGGCCTGGGCTGCAACTGGAGATGCATCTGTGGCCAGAAGCAGAGCTACAGTTGGGCCATGCTTGGGCCTGAGACTCAGGGTGGGGCTGGGGCTGCGGCCAGGAGTAGGGCTGAGGCTGGGGTAGCAGGTGGGGGGGGAGGGCGGAAGCAGAGCCCCAGCTGGGAGTTTGGTCCGGAGCAGAATGGGACTGGGTGGCACTCACTCCCTCCCCCCCTCTTCCCCCCCTGCAAGTGGACGCTGGCCTGGACTCTGTTGCCCCAACATTCCCCTGCACCCCCTTGAGGGGCATTCCCCACAGTTTGGGGACTTCTTTTCTAAACACATTTTTCCTTTCAATGTACATACTTCACAAATATATATCATGATCCTCTTTAAAGAGGAAATGTGTATTAGGAAAGAGAAATGAATATAGGAAGTTCTTCCTACTGCACCAATATAGTAAAACCTAACTGATTCTATTTAACTATTGCCTGGTTTTTGAAAAACCTTTTCATTTGCACCATCAAAGCACACACAAGAGCGTGCTGTTAACAAGTCGAAAGTTTCCCTCTTTACCCTCGTCCTCTGAACAAGAGACAGCAAAATGTATAAAGTCAAGTAGCTTTTGTTTAAAATGAATCACCCCAATATCCACAGGGTAGACAGAATAGCATTGAGGGATGACAATGTTCATTTACTCATGAAAAGTCCTTCATAACTCACTCAAGTTGGCTGCCACTATCTAACTTGTGACTTCTGACATTTGAGAAATATAACTATGGTCTTATTAGTTTATTGCTCTGTACGGAGCAGATTCTAGCAATTAACATTCCTCTTCCTCCGAGCTGTATTGTTTTGCTGAAAGAGAAATGGAAAGGCTTTCCTCTGCTTGCCGAGCATGAAAGCTGCCTTTTAATCCACTTAGCTTTTGTCTCTGACTTGTCAAACTTCCAGCGTACAGTGTTCAGCAGCCCTTCTAGCTTAGTTGTGAATGTGGAAACGGGGGAGGAGGGCTGCACATTCAACAGCCTTTATGGGATTCTCTTTGTGCAGGTGGTGGCTGAGGCAATGGCTAGTCCTTGAGAAACTGAAGGTGGATTTGGGTTATTTGTCAACAGGGCACAGGGAAGCCAGGGCCACATTAAAATTCTAAAATAAAGAGCATGACTAGCAATGAGGGTTCTAGCTGATGTTGTACTGTATTTGTTCCCTCAAGCAGTGACGTTGAGAACAAACATGAGGCCACATCCCGACCTTAGCAACATCCATGGTGTGAAATTCACAGCAGCATCCTTTATTCCACAGTTGCAGATGCTTAAGTTGACCCTGTTCTGAAGCAGCTTTGTAGCATGTACAGAACCACCTAATCATTTCCCCTCCCCTAAAGCAGAGTCTGTGTCGACCCACTGCCAGACAGAGAGCCAATGTCAATGCAATGCTTTCCAGATGCCTCAGCAGAGAGGGAGAGGGCAGATTCCTCCCAGCTGACTGATAGCTGTGGAGACACTGGATGAACTGTGTACCCTAGGGATTCCCCTCCCACCCCAACCCACTGAAAAATCCCAAGAGGAGAGGAGGTAGAGGAAATAGTTTCATAATGACTGGTATGGTTCCTCCCCTCCCCCCATATGAGAACAGAGTGAGTTTCACTATTCCAGGAACAATCCCTCAGCTCCAGCAGGAAGGAGATAGAAGGTGAAGGTAGGAACAGGGCTATCTGAGAGGAGACGGCGTGAAATCTTGATCCCATTTAAGTTAATGGGAAAACTCCCACTGAGTTCAAAGAGGCCGAGATTTCACCCATTTCCCAACTTCTCTAACCACCGAGCAGCTCCACACAAGCTACTGCAGAACAGGTGCAGACCCACTTCTCAAGATGCACCTGGTTCACAACCAGTTTACGTGGCTTCATAGTGCTTATCCCTTCCCTCCTTCATGTCTGACAAGGCAGGGTCAGGATTTTGCCTGTCCTCTATTGCACAAGCATGGGATCAGTGGGGGGAAATGCAGCAGATAAAAGCAATTGTATTACTAGGATACTACCAAAATCATAAGAGCTCATTTGACCGTTCAGGGTGGTCTAAACTTCTACAATCAATTCTGCTTAGCATAGTGAGGAGGGATGCTCCTCTTAGTTATCAAGACTCTTGCCTTGCCTGTGTCTGGATAGTAAAATAATCCCCTTTATTTCATGATACTCTCACATTTAGGATCTAGTTTATATTCAGATATTGACTGATCTCTGCCTTATCTTTTTGCTTTCCTTGCAGCTTGCGGCGGCCTTTTCAATGGCTCCTCTGGCACAGTCAGCAGCCCTGCCCATTCATTTACTGATTATCACAACAATATGAACTGCTCATACCACATCGCAGTTGGAAACAACAAAGTAGTGGCACTCAAGTATGTAACCCAAGTTCAGCATCTCATTAAGAAGGACGGAGAGGTCTCTGGTTCTGATTTTTTTTAAAGTATTTTGGTAAAGAAAGTCATTATGCATTCCTTTTTCCAGTGGAGAACTTGAAGCAGAACTAAGAAATATCCATCTAAAGCCCTGAAGCAAACTTTATTATCTCATAAAAACCAAACTGGCTGAAAATTGTTTGTCTTAAAAACCATCAGTTAGTTAGTTATTTGCAAGATATCATTGTAATTTTAGCTTCCCACTATGGCTTGCAAAGGGATTAAATCATCATATAAAATACTGTTCACTCACTGAACTAAACTTCACCCATCAGGTGATTTGAAGTAGTTATGAGCTTATGAATAACGTCAATTAAAACCTTTTGGAAATTAATGACCTGATTTCCTTAAAACCCAAGTAATATTCCTTTCCCAGAAATGGCATACTTTTAAAAGGATGTAACAACTACCAAGTGCTGCAGTTTAAAACTTCTAAAATAAAATAATTCTTGTGTTTTAATGATGTTAGTGCTTAGTTTTTAGCATTGGGTGGGAAGGAATTATCCAAAGGCTGAGTATGAATAGAATACGAGAATGCCAGCTAAGTAGTATGCTGGCTTGGGGTTTGATTCTGCATTTCATGTACATCCAAAGTGCCCACAGAAATTGATGGTTAGTTTGGCTGTTTGCATAAATGAGTGAGGATACTGCTGGTTATCAAGTTTCACTTCAAGTTTGCTTTGTGAGCATAATTGACCTGGTGAGAAATGGGATCACTAATATTTAAACTCCCTCCCCCCACCTCAACTGTCTTTCCTGAAGGGAAATGCATGGCATCTGCCTACCCTTAGGGCTGGGTAAATCACTGATTTTTCAGTTTGATAGCAGTTCTGGAAGAAAAATCAATTTGGGTTCGAATCATGTCTGAGTATTTTTGGAATCTTTGTTGAATCGAAAAAGTCCATTTTGGGTCAAATGAAATGTTTTGTTCATCCCAAAATGTTTTGTTTCCGAACATTTTTATAAGGCTAGATTCACAAAACAGGAGGAGGTGTGTCCCCTGCCCCATATTCTATATGCCCTATACTCAATTAGTGTCAAAGTCACAAATTATTTTGGATTGACTGACATTATTTTGCCCAGCTCTAACCACACTATGCATGGCTCTGGCCATTACTATTAATACCTCATTTCCACAAGCACCAAAAACTACACAACCTCTGAATAAAAACAAAACTGCAATAATGTAACCCCCTGCATTGTATTTTACAGATTCAATGACTTCCAACTTGAAGCTTCCTCCTCTTGTTATAAAGATTATGTGGCTGTATATGACGGCTCAGACATCTACACTCCACTCCTTGGCAAATTCTGTGGCTCAGAACTTCCTCCAACTATTAAAAGTTCCAGCAATAACTTGCTCCTGGTGTTTAAGACTGATTTCTTTGAAATAGCTGGGGGCTGGAAAGCATCTTTCAGAGAGACAATAGGTAAGAATACTATACAAGCCATGTCCTCTGGTGAGCAACTGTACAAGTGTTGCTGTAGCCATCTTGGTCCCAGGATATGAGAGGGACAATGTGGGTGGGGTAACCTGAAGAAGAGCTTTATGGAGCTCGAAAGCTTGTCACTTGCACCAACAGAAGTTGGTCCCATAAAAGATATTACCTCACCCACATTGTCTCTCCAGTAGTACAAATAGACGAGTGTGGACATAGCCTGCCTTTCACTGTAGCACCTGTATTCTACACTGCTGTAAGTGTAGACGTAGCCTAATCTAACATTTATCTACCTCATAAAATTCACAGTTGTCCCTGGAGTCACAGAATGCACAGAAGCACCCACCTCCCCCTCTTTAGGAGGACTTGTTTCTCAAAATAATTTTATTTAAATGTTGGCAATTATGGACATTCACTGGCACAACAGCTGGGCTCTAATTCTGCAGCTGGAGGCTAGCGGTGGCCTGAAAATATGTCCCCTCCCTTCTTCTCCTGCTCTTGCAGAACTGCCTCCCTCTCCTGAATAGACATGCTTCTGACTTTAAAAAAAATAAATAAATAAGTCAGTTAAGCTTGAAGTGTCCCAAAGAATCATTTCACTGACTGTCCCAAAATCCTTAGGCCAGCCCAGCCCGTAGTTCTGTGATCATAATGGAAGGAATTGGTTAGGGGGGTAAAAAACTATTTTATGCGAATCCTCAACAGTGCTAAGGACAGGTCTTGATTCTTGCCTTGACCAGATTCTTAGATTTTAAAGTCATGCTATGGCTACACTAGAGAGCTTACAGCAGTGGAGCTGTACCGATGCAGCTGTGCCTCTGTAAGCTCTCTAATATAGCCACTCTAAACCAGCAGGAGAGAACTCTCTCATCTGCTTAATTACTCCAGCCCCCAGGAATAGCGGTAGCTAGGTTGGGGAAGAAACTCTCCTGCTGATGTAGCACTGTCCATGCCGGCGCTTATGTTGGTGTAACTTATGTCACTCACAGTGGTAGTTTATTCACATCCCTGGGCAACATATATTATGCCTACATAAATTACAGTGTAGACATAGCCTTAGTCTCCCTGCCTAGTCTGAAAGGTGCTGTTTTATCTTTCTGTAACTTTTGAATTGGTGGTGGTGATAAGCTATACGTGATTATTGTCTTTAAACTGCTTTAATATAATATCCAGTATTTTGTTGCCTAATTAATTCATTTTCTGGACTAAAAAAAGACATAATTGTCATGTTTATAAAGCATGCACTCAGACACTCCAGAATGAAAGGCCTTGTGGTAGGATAAACATAGTCTTTGCTGAGCCATTGAACTCCCACAGCAAATAGCTTGTTTTCATTTGTTACAGTCTGAGAAAGTATTTAGGGATAAGGAGTATAGCTGGCACCAAACATAGTATTCCCAGAGAACCTCAGAGCCATTACTGTTTTTAACTCCTCTGAGCTTTAGTCCAGTAATTGCTACAGTCAACTTTAAAATCTGCATCGTGACCTATTCTCTCATGTATTCCATCAAATGTGCTTCTGCTAATGTTTTACATAGTGCTCTCTATGGAAAGCTATTAAGTACCAGGCATGATAAGTCTCAACTCTCGTGGGTCTGTGCTTCAGTGATGAGATCAGCAGGAACTCCTAAAGTTGTCAGGCTTTGAGGACTGTCTCATTCCTCAGAATAGTAGGTGGTCAGAAGTTTCTTCAGGCATTGTCTCTATACCAATAGTTTTAAATCTTTTTATGATTATTATTTGCAACCCCTAAAACATTTTGAATGGAGGTGCAGATCTCTTTGAAATCTTAGACATCCATGGACCACAGGTTGAAAACCACACTTCTATGGTAATGACAACCTTTTGTGGACCTCTTAGACATAATCTGCAGACCCCCGGGGTCTGCGGGCCATAGGTTGAAAACCACTCTTCTAGATTTACCTGTATGAGATTCTGCTCAATGATACAGTGAAAGATAGCCAAGCTTTCAGTGGTTTAGCAGGAACCTTGATTGTTTCCCAAGGGGAGAATAAGCTTTATATCAATTTAAAAAAGAATCTTTGCGGCTGATTTCTGGAGGGAGACCTACCCAGGTCCCAGTGAGAGGATGGTTGTGTTAGCAGGGCTAACTCAGGAACTAAAGGAATGCAAATATATAGGAGTGAAATAGATCTTTGTGTAATGTATGGGGGGGGGGGAGTGTTGTAGCAAGGCACCTCCCTCACTTCACTGGCCTTAGTTTCTCACTCAGGCTGTGGAGGCCTGGAGTAAATCAGTTTTACTCTGTAGAGTTTTATGCTTCACTCTGGTTTATTTTTCAATATATTTACAAGTTAGGCCTCTGGGTATGGCCAAGTAGTTCTCTTAAGCAAAGCAGCAATTTAAAAAAATGCACAGCACAAAAAGGAGTATTTTCCCCTTCCCCCACCCCTGATGTGTTGCCTTATTACACTGACTCCTGGTGGCCAGTCCTTTACCAAACAGAAGTTAACTTGACTGCTTTTCCTATAAGGAGGAAAGACAGCCTGCCACCCAGGAGAAGCCTTTTCTCCCTGCTGCAGTTTGCTTCTCATCCTTCCTTCTACTCTCTCACAAGAAGAGGGTTTTTTAAAGATCATTGGCAGCCTTTAATTGGACTCAGGTGTCTCTGATTAACCTGAGATAATCTTCCCAGTTTATAGATAAAAGGACCATCAGCATTCTGGGGCTGATATATCTGGCTTCCACAACTCTTTTATATCTGTCAGGTCTGACTTTGTCACAATATGTAATGTATATGTTGGAGTGGCTCTTGGTTTTATGTTTCTTTCTTGTTTTCCCCCTACCTGTGGGAAGCAAGCCACATGGAGTGAGCCATATGGAATTTACTCACAATCCCATAAACAGTTACAGGTTGGCTGGACTGATGCATAGCTCCAGGAAACTTTATAACACTTCTTCATAACCTGAGCATAAAGAAGTCTGCTTAAAAGTTGAGACAGTCAAGCCACAAACACCAAAGAGCTTTCTATTTTAAATTAGTCTTTAGAGTAACCCCCACAAGTCTGAAAAAAAACCCATATGGTTGTGTAGGAATACAAAAACAGTATCTCTACTACAGCAAATGCAATCAGATGGCAATTTATGACTGTAAATTACTGACTGGTGTCTGTAGAGCAACTGCAATCATAATTCTCTATTACTCTACAATGATTACATTATTCTGTGGCTGTATTAGAGAAACACAACTGGATAATGTAATTATTGTGCTCTGTTTAATGTTGTTGGTGACCCTGTTTATGTCTTAGAAAGAGGTGAGTAGAAACCATAAATTCTGTTGCAGAAAACTGAATTTATTTCCGTTCTTCATAAGCTTTCAAATTTAATAGGCTTCTTTTGGCAATGATGCCAAAAACTAGGGTCATCTGCAGTTCATCCTTCATGAATTTGATAGAAAGGTGGTCAATTTGCCCACTGAGAGGGGTGGGGGGGTGGGAGGGCAATGAAGGCAAGATCAGCAAGTGTGTAACTCACAAAAACATCGCAGGATGTATGAAAAATAGGCAGCATAGGAGCTATATCCTGAAAATTGAGAAGAAAGGCACTATTTTAATTAAAGCAATTCAGTCACATCATTGATGCTGCAACCTCTGTAAGGGTTGAATTCTTTCCACCAGGCACAATCTCCTGTGAAAAACAAATCAACAAAAATTATTCATTAGTATTATTAATTTGGCAAGATAACAATGCTTAATCTTGTCTTTAAAATGTGTTTCTTTAGTAATATGCTCCTGTATGTTTGATGCCACATTGTCAAACAAGCACTTCACAAACTACAATCTTGGTCACAAATATTTTTGTGATCTGACACATTTGGATAAGGAGAATACAAGGCACTCATTACAATCCTGTGTGCTTGTGACTGTAATTTGGTGTGCATTCCACCATTCTGATTGCCTGCATAGTTACGTTACACTAAAGATGGCCACAAACCAACTCCCATGGATCTGAACATAGCTGGTTTTGGTGATGGGAGGATGTCTTCAGAATCTTAACTATGATGCAGATCTAAATTTCACAGATAGGTCCTAGCATTATGATCGACCAAACCAAAATCCTAGAACCAAAAACCTCTCAACTTTGGGGATGGTTCAAAATCTGGATTCAGATCTAGATGATGTAGCAACCCTGTTTAACAGCTTATAATGATCTCTGCCCAGCAGCTTATCCTTCTTATTCTTTGCCTCATTTACATACCCTGACTGTCTTAGTTATGACAGTAAATGTCACGTTGTAATGATCAAAAGGTGAATTTTAGCAGCTTTTTGAAGGTGTGCCATTCTCTTCAGAGCTCGGTTTTGCAGCAGCATTAACATAATCTAAAGGCACAGTGCTGCCCAGGGTTACATGGATATACTGGGGAATGCATGTGATGATGTAAGGAGCTTTTCCTTCCCCCTTCAGAATCCCAACTTAGTGCTCTGTTGGATGAGGAAGGGAGGAAGAGAAGGGGCAGCAAAAATTCCTGTTGGTTCGTTATATTCCCAAGAGGACATAGTCTTGCTTGGCTTGGGGACATGGCTTGACCCCTGTCTTCCCATTGCTTATGGAATCTTCAGCAGCAGCTGCTAGAAGAACTGACTGCCTCCTTGTAAAGGACCAGCATGAATAGCATCACTACCTATAGCACACAGAGCAAGTTCAGAGAGACCCTTTACTCTCTGCCAGCAAGCTCTGCCAGAAACCTACTATATTCACTGCTCCCACCCTTTCCCCAATTTTTTCCTTGAAGACCACACATCTTTTTTTTAATCCCAATAAATATTTTGGGATTTTTTAAAAAAAGTGATGGGCAGTAAGACATTAGAAGGAACACTGTTAGAATAAATCTTCTCCTTTGATCTAAATGCAATCTCCCAGTCTATGCATCCTAGTAATTTAATAACTTTTCCTTCTTGCCAAAGTAATCTTTCATAACTTTCATAACATAACACAGTATTACCCCCTCAGCGTCTTTTTTTCATTTGTTCCCTTTATGTTTACTCTAAGTATTCATTAAATTACTTGTGTCTTATTTGAAATAAAATATACCAGCAATGTACTTGCTAAAAGGCTTGTGGTTATGGAAGTACTTGCCTTAATTGTATGCAAATTTATTTTAACAATATAGTGAAAATTGGCCAAGTGGAATTTGTGCCAGCCTTTTTACTCCCTTATTTTATGTTATCAACAGAAAGCTTTGGCACATATAGTTTTAAACCCAAAAAACCTTTGAGATGTGTGTATGTGTCTTATGCTCCCACTGGCTTCAATTTGCAGGTACCATGGCTCTGATTTTCAGAGATGCTGAGCACCTGCAGAGCCTGTTGTCTTCATTTTGAGTTTTGGTTGCTCAGCACCTGTGAAGATTGGGCCCTATATGTGCACCTTAGGGCAAAATATAGCATGGGACTGTACAATTAGGTGTAGTGTATACTCTGTAGAAACCATTTCTTACCTCTGACATGAATAACATAATTTATTACACTGACTTATATAAAATTATTTTAGTAACATCTTGACACTGGCACCGCTGATCTGCAGTGACAATTAAATCCTATCAGTCACTGGAGGAGGACATAAATTAGCAAAAATGAGTCTCAGATTGAAAGTGAAAATTATTAAAGGGGAAATATTTTCTCTCTTGAATAAATAAATCTCTTAAGCATGTGTCCTTGACCAGGGCCCAAGCATAATTTTTTTTAGCCCAGTATGAACTTGTAACATGGGCCCCCTCCCACACACATACCACAATCCCTCATCCCATACATACAATCTCATGAGCTATGAAAAAAGTTTTCCTCATGGTAATGGAGGTTGCAGCCTGGGCTGGGCCCCCCAGGGCCTCAGGGTCCCAGTAAAGTGTACCCTTTCCCCACCCCCATGTGGGGGCCCTGTCCTTGACCATAGCAAGTGAGCTCCCACTGAATTTAGCCTACCATCTTATAGCTCCAATAAAACTGCATTGCTTGGCAGAGATTTCATAATCCATTTGGTTCAGTTAGACTTTTATCACAAGATATTGAGATGGACATACAGTGTGGTTCTCTAGGGACTCAGAGAGAGAAATTAGAGATCTGAACTGAGAAGCTGAACCATAGCATACTCAGCAGTTTTGCTTCACAGAGTATCTTACAAAATATTTTTAGGGGGGGGATTGCTTCAGAAGCATTTTCACCAAATATCACTTTGTGTGTTGGATTTGAACAAACCCCAAATCCCAACCTGAAGTGCTGAAGAAACCACTGAGTTTCACAAGGTTCTGTGTTGAGACCATGCCAGACATTTCAATACAATGTTATACTTTTGCCAGGCAAGCTCAAATGGGTCACAGAACTTCCAAGGGATATGTAACAGAACCTGAAATCATGCAAGTTTTGTGCTTTTGGGGTTTAACTGTGTAAACACCTCACATAACTCTACTTAGAAGCATTAAAAAACCCAGTGTTGGCTTTGGGTCTGATGCTATTCCTATAAAATAAAATGGCAAAACTCCCATTGACTTCAAAGATAGCAAGATCCAGTCTTCTATCTTGTATATTGATGAGCTTGGTCTTTAAACATTTTCTTCATCAAGTCACCCCTAAGTACCAAATATAGTTTCTAAAATGAAAAAGGCAGTTTTACACACACACACACACAAGTAATGTGGAGTAATCCCAATACCCACTTATTTGCTAAATTTCCCACCATGTCTGACATTATTACTTAAATAAAAGCTTCATAGAGCTGGATTCATTCTGAATACACCATGCCATGTTCAATATTGGTTCATTGCAGTATCAGTCATACTTTATATTAAGGGTACATTTACAAATCATTTATGAAGCATTAACATCATTAATGTGAGTTTTACTAATTAGTCAGTCAATTGTTATAGATTGTTGCAGTGTCCAGAAGGTCAATATTTTGCTTATAACCATGTCTAGTAATAACTTATATCACCTCCTGATGTGCTTATAACACAAACGGCGTGTGTTTGTAACATGCTTATAATATCTTATGGGATGATATAGCATAATATGCTTATGGGATGATATAGCAGAGGTTAGTCCTGCTTTGAGCAGGGGGTTGGACTAGATGACCTCCTGAGGTCCCTTCCAACTCTAATATTCTATGATTCTATGATTCTATTCTATTCACAGTGTATTAACTCTTTCTACACTGTTTATATACGTACCCTTGTTACTGCAATACGTGTGAAGAAATAACTATTCACAAGCATGCATTTGTGAGACGAGGGAAACCCAAAACACAGAGAATTCAGACATCAGGGGGCAGATTCTCATCAGGTATAAAAATGGTCACTGCACCATTGAACTCCATTGCACTGAAGAAAAACCTATCCTAGAATGGCTTTTCAACAATTTGTGTTCTACATTTGGTTTGGTTCAGGCTACTTGATGTCTTGGCTGGTTTCCATTTTAGGAATACTGTAAGTTATAATATACTGTAAGTTTCTCCATCTATCTCAAATCTATTTGAAGACTAAGCATTATGAATATTACTTATGAAAAAGCTGTTTTATTAACTGCAAAGTATCTTTATTAATTTATCCCCAATTCACAGATGCCATATCAGCTCTTGTAGCCAGAATTAATTTATTGTAATAAGAATGTAGGGTCTGTTTTCCTCTTTGTTTCAGTGCATTTCATGCTGTATACCCATGGCTAGTTGCTTTTCCATTATTCATATTTTGCTATCATTTGACTTCTCTTGATACCAACAATGAAGTGCACCACCAAAAGGACCAAAGTTTATGACTCTCAATAGCACAAACAAAGGGCAGCAATAATGATGGGAAAAGATGGCTCTACCTATTACTGAGGACTAGTGTGCTAGCAAATCTGATGACTGTGAGAGCTGTGTGAATCAAGTCTGTCTTCTATGATCACTCAGGATTCAGTCCCATTGACTTCTGTGGGACTACATACACGCTTAAAATTGAGTATGTGTGTAAGTGCTTTGGTGGATTGGGGCCAGCATGCTTCGCATCTTGCCCAATCAAGCCCTAATAAACTTTCTTTCAAAATAATATATTTATCCTGAAAAAGTACTAGCATTGAGAAAAATGTAGCAAAGCAGTGCCCAACCCACAAGAATTCTCCCCTCTGATGACTCAGTCTTCTTAAGTATCCTTTTTGGCTCATAATTAATTGATCCCATTTCCTCCGTCTTTGTTCTAAAGTTCTGCAGTGGAAATGTAGTTACTTTAGGACTCATCCAAATGTCTGATGCTTTACTACACAAAGCTAGAGTAGATCCCACTAATTCTTGTCTTTGTCATTTTGTTCCTATTATAAGTGTTCCCTGTTCATTACTAGTTATGAAGAAATCTCCAGTGCATCAGTGGGATAGGATTTTTTTTTAAATCAGCTTCTTTTTGGGTGGAGTTTTCCCAGCTTCAGTTGGAACAGCAGGATGACTTTTATCCTTAGTCACACTGGTTTAATTATTACAGCCTTGCAGAACTCTGTTGTCTCTAGCACATGGATACTGATGCAATACTAATGACTGGAGGCTGATTTTACTTCACAACTATCTTTTTGTAACACTAGCTCAGGCAGTGTCTAGATTTATATGCTTGGAAATGTATCTGCGTGTCAAG
Organism: Emydura macquarii macquarii; assembly: GCF_026122565.2. NCBI lineage: Eukaryota > Metazoa > Chordata > Testudines > Chelidae > Emydura > Emydura macquarii. The sequence continues at coordinate 37,218,610 of NW_027132559.1, read as the reverse complement.
GTTAAGACCTCTTCTGTCAGGAAGAAACTCATATTTTGCACATGCAAATGATATTCTGAAACTAAATACATTTGTTGCTTATCCACAAAAGTAAATTCTTTTGCTTATCTTACTGTTGTAAGAGCATTCATTGTGGGAGATAAGACTGTTATTACCCATTTTGCAAAGTTTTCAGGCATTCTTAATGAGACTCAGACAAAAGCATTAACAATACCTAGTATATTCCCTTGTGTGAGTTAGATAATCGAACAAGAATCCCCAGAGAGATCAGAGAAAGATGCAAGATTTTAACAAGCTGATCAATTTTAACTAGTGCTTTGTGGACCAGTCTAACACCAGGAAATTAGAATACAGAACAGATGCAAGCAAATATCTGGGCAAATATTCTGTACTTTTTATTTGGGTTGGGAATGGATTAAAAATTAATAAAGAAGTGGCCAATCTATCGGATAATCATCTCTGTCCAAAAGCCACTTGACTCAGCATCTTTTAAGGACAAATTTTCAAATCTGGGTAACTAAAGTTAAGGACATAGATATAAATATCTAATTAAAAGTGGCCTGAATTTCAAAGGTGCTGTGCAGCCTGCAAGTCCTCCTGAAGTTCAACGCTTCTGAAGATCAGGCTACATCTAATCCCGTGCCTGCGTATGGATCTAATAATTCACTTCAGGCACCAGATCTGAAAATCTGTGGAAGAGTGTATTACCACTACACAGATGGGGGAAGGGTATCATTAACTGGATTTTCAACCAGATCTTCAAAGTCAAAGTGCCCCCTACTGTCCCAAGAATTCTTTCTAGTGTATGGATAAAAAATCCATTTGAAAGAACTACTGCTTTTGCCACACCTTAAATAAGAAACTGAGGGGTTGGTAAGAATTATATCAGTGTCTTTTAACCACTATGCTTCTATCTATTTTTCTGTCCTCCACCTTCCTGCTTCCTTTTCAGAAAAGCTTTTTAAAGGACAACGTTTTCAAAAGTGACTAGTGATTTTGGGTGTTCAGTGAGAGACACCTTAATGGGCCCTGATTATCAGAAAGTGCTGAGCACATACCCTTTGAAAATCAAGTTACTTTAAGGCTGCAACAATTCCACAGGAAAAACTCCAAGTGGCAGCCACCCCAAACTCCTGATGGTATTATCCATTTGGGATCTAATAAGACACTTCTACATGATGTAATTATGGTTTCTGTTAAAGTTAAATATGATTTGTCTAAGTTTACTGTACCATTACAAAATGTATGTTTCGACCACCCTAACTCTTTTCAATGGCTACAAGAACAGTTAAAGTTACTAGTGCACCAATATACTGTCCGCACCCTCGCAGTAAAAAGACAAAAGCGAGGCATCCTAGGTGACATTGGGAGACTATTTGGAAGCTCAAATTCCGTGATAAACTCGCTTAATGCCAATGCAGATAGATCTTATAATGCCTGGGTTAAAAGCCAGACTACCCAGGCCCTAAAATACACCAATGCTGGCTTATTGTACTCTTCCACTGCTATTGATGCAGCCATGGATGGATTCTATACAGCAATTAAAAAATCCTCCGATATCATAATCAATATGACTATATCCTAATCTAAGGGACATGCTTGTAATATGTTAGCTCGTGATTTGTTCAATATGTTAAAAGAAGATATGTTAGATATATGCCTTGGTTTTCCCCCCTCCCACACCCTCTCTTCCTCTGCCCTTGCAAACTTGGCAAATATATCTGCTCAGTTAATTGTTGCCTCCCCCTTACCCTCTGAACCCTCTTCCACCCACTCTATTGATTTTCTTCTTACATACTCTTTTGTTATCCCCACCCATGTTTTTCCTTCCTCTTTTTATTTTAAATCTATTGGTTATGTGTCTAACAACACTGTCTATCGAATAGGACTTTCTGGCTTAATATATCCCTCCCCCAGTGGCGGCATGCTCATAACAACTTCGGACTGTTGTACAGAAACTGCTGACTATATTATTTGCTCTTGTTCTACCCTTCGCCCTTTGAATACTTCTTCTTCTGTGGTTGTTACTATCCTTCCTCTCCTGGATGCTGAGACTGCTGTTCAAGTGTCTGCCACGCAGTGGTGTTTTATCACCACTGCATCATATTGCAACTATGGCCTACTACAGTGTCCAGCCAACTCCGCCACGTGTCTACAGATTACAGACTCCTTCACTCTGGGTGACATTCATTTGCCCGGCCACATCTTACAACACTTCCTTGGTGGTATGGCAATCTATATCCGGACAATACCTCTGCCCAAATAGCAAAAGAGCTGCTGCCTCTGTGTCTGCCACCATTCATAAGAACACTGCTAAAGGCCGTGTGAAGGTCCAACTCTCCACCCAGATTGTAACCCGCTTGGAAGATTCAACTTCCGGCCCATCGTATAGCCTCATCATCTGGTGGACTATCTTGCAAATAGCTGCCGCTTCTGCTTCTCTTCTTGTCCTGTTTTCATCTGTGTGTATGTGCTGTTACTTTAAGCACATGTTAACAACTTTACTATGCTCTCTACTCTTGCCTCCACCCCCTGTTTTCCTCCCCCCTCCATAACACCTCCCCTGTATAATCCTAAAGTAGATCATGAATATCAAAGTATATAAATAATTGATCATATCTCACTTATGGGTTTGATTCGTCAAACAGGAGGGAACTGTAAGGCTTGAAGTTGTTTTCAACTAACAAGTTGTAGGTCGAAACTCATTTAAATGGTTAATGAAAATACCGGAGCCTCAAGGACAATGGCTAGTGTAAACATCCGATGGCTCAGGAAGCCAGATGTCCTCTTAGTGATTCTAATTCCAATGAGAACAGCACATTTGCTTTTAGAATTTCTGTCTCATCTGCCCCCTATATGTAAGGACCCCCCTTCTTTCTCCACCCTACCCCCACCCCAAGTGTAGCCCTAGCATCCTTGATGTAAGTAGAGTGATTAAAAGTGTCTCTGCATGTATATAATGACCATTATCACTGTTGTTCGGTCCGGGTGGGACAATGTCTGTATTTGTAAGTGAATAGATAAAGAATTTAAAACGTACTATGTAATTGATAAGAAAGTGTATATAATTGACCACTGTAACACCATGAAGTTGAAGCTAATTTATCAGAGTTCCCAGTATTGTGAATAAACCTCTTCAATGTTGTCTGTGCTGCCTGATGCTTGGAGAAAGAATCCTTCATGCTTTACACTATATTTATATACTGGGTAATATGTTCAGAAGTACCTAAATGACTTAGTAGTTTTTGAAAATTTGAACCATGACATCATTATTTCATCCCTTCCCTAGATTCAGTTCTCTGATAGAAATTTTTATAGATTCTCTTTTATTACTAAAGCATATCAGAGAAATAAGTATAGAATAAACCAGACCTATTGTATGTGTCAATCACTTGCCTTTCTTAAATCAATCTGCCATACCTGATCATGATTCACATTTAAATAGCCTCTTTGTGTTCAAAGTACTTTAATCATCAAATAGTCCACACAATAGCCTTGTTTGGTAGGCAATTAAATATTATTGTGTATGACAGAAAAATATGGTACATTAAATTAAAATAAGATTTCAAATGTAAATAACTATCAGGTATTACTTGATTATTTCTGCTTGTTTAACAGGACCTCAGCATGGATGTGGTGGTTATTTGACAAATTCAAGTTACAGCTTTGGCTCTCCAGACTCCGACATGGATGGCAGATATGACAAAAACTTGGAATGTGTTTGGATCATAGTTGCACCTGTAAACAAGCTGATCAATCTCACCTTCACTGCATTTGTTCTTGAAGCACCATCTTCTCAAACATGCCGATACGATTATGTCAATGTAAGATAATCTGTATTCTAACCAGAACACACAAACTATTCTGTTGAACATGTTGGATCAGAGATTAAAAATTAATCAGTAGAGGGAAATCTTCTTCACAAAGAAATTACATTGCTTGTTTTTGAAAATGAAAGTTCTTCAGTATGATAAATTATTGAAGGACTCATGGTGAAATCCGGGCCCCTTGGAAGTCAACAGGAGTTTTGCCATTGACTTCAATGGGGACAGGTTTCACTTTCAGAATTTAACTCAACTGTAAGTATAAATGTGTGGCCACCTTAACATATAAAATCAAACAAACAAACAAACAAAATAGAACTTATACTGCAGTCAAAGTAGAGTACTTTGAAGGAACACTTGAAGAATTACTTTATCCTATCGAACTGTTTGAAAGCACTTCTTGTTTTAAAATTTATGAAAAGGTAAATCCAGATAATGGATCCTCACACCTAACCTCCATTCTGTTGTATGTGAGTACATAATAGGCAAGCACATAGCAGGACATTCTGAAATGCTGATGTCCAGCATTAAGTTGGACATATCTTAGAATTGTTTGAGAATTATCCACCAAAATGGTTTTGATAGAAAATTGCTTTTCAATTAAATGGACACTTTTGTGAAAACCTTTTTCACTGAAAATGTATGAGTTTTCATCAAAAAATGAACCTCCATCTCCAGAACTAAAAAGTTTGAATTTTTGGCTGCTTGCTTGAATTACGGATCTAAAATAATTGGATCACACTTTCTAAAATAATTAGATTGTTTGAAGATGTGAACTATGATAATCAACAATTTTTAGTGAAAGCCCAAGAGCATCTTCCTTTCTTTTAGGGGAAAGAAAGGTTCTTAAAATTGTAAAGTCAATAAGAGTTCAGATAACTAGACTTGTATTAATCTATTTATGAAAATGTTTATTGTAAAATAGCACAAGTGCCAAAAATATTAGTGAGGTAACTAGTGTTTTCTCTTCTTTTAGCTGTATGATGGAGATAATGAAAATGCCAATTTAGCTGGCACGTTTTGTGGGTCCACGGTGCCAGCTCCATTTCTTTCTACCAGTAACTTCTTGATGGTGAAGTTTGTCACGGATATTTCGGTGCAAAGGGCAGGTTTCAATGCTACCTACACAACTGTGGATCGTAAGGATTTGTATTTATTGATTTTTATCCTAAAGAGAAATGTGTATTTAAACGGTGAATTCAGGATCCTCTTGTCAATACCAAAATTCAGTATAGAAATAGACACAATGGGAGGGTGCACTTTGCATAATTCTGCAAAGAATCTTATGGCCAAATGAATAGCAGAATCACTGGGCTACAGCTGCAGTCTAGTCTTTTTTTGGTTGCAGGATGGTTGTCACCCTCAAGAGCAAAATGGGAACTATCCACCGTAGAGGGTTAATATGTACAAAGAGAATATGGAAAATAAGCATTTATCTGCGTGTAGAACATATGCAGGCATAGAGATTGATAGATACAACCTGACACAAAGATCAGAATGTTTTCTATTTATACTTTGCCTCTAAAGAATAATCAAAAGATCAATGTGAAAGCATATTTCACTGAATAACGAATTCCAATAAACAATTATGCTGTTTTGCTGAGGTGGACAGCTTTTTCACATGCCTTGTGGTATCGAGATACAATTAATTAAGTTGTTATTGCTTCCAACAGGATTGTGTGGTGGAACATATAATGCAACTTCTACCCCACAGCCCACAATGTCACCTAATTTTCCAAATGCCTATCCACCATTTACTGTCTGTAATTGGATCATCGACGCCCCCCGACAGCAGCAAGTCAAACTGGTGGTAGAGGCATTCCACCTCCACTCTAGCCAGGACTGCTCTCAGAATTATCTGGAGTTCCAGGACCCAACAATGGTGAGACCTGCACAATTCATGTCACTGATCAAACAAAGTTAGTAACAGCCAACAAGCTCTCACCTTGTTTGGAGCAGAGAGAATAGAAGGATCATTGTTTGGGGATACTGCAAGTCATTGTGTTAATGATCCTGGATTAAATTCACTGCTATGCAGGGGGCTCATACAAGGCATTATGCACTATCACTTAAGTCACATAAATGGCATGTAGGCCTTATGCAAATTCTGTGCACAGGGGGCATTTCACTCATTGGGTATGATGTACTTCTCACAATTACACCAAACCATATTTCTGCCAAACTTAACATTCATGAAATATTGTCCAACAGCAGGCTTTCATAAACAGACATTGTCATATTATTCAAGAATCATAATAAAAACAAATGTTCATGCAAAAATGGTGTTTATGAAAAAGGCACAGAAAGAAACTGTTTGTTTCCACTGTATTAAATTATACTAAGCCTTCTTTTGTTGTGTTTTAATTTGGGCATGAAAATCAATGTTAACTTTTGATTGAACTCTAGTGGTGGCTGAAGGTCAATTTTTAACATATTTAAATATTACATTATTTTTATGTAAATATTAGAGTCTGACCTATATAAAAAGGACACCCAAAAATAATATCAGGAATATAGCAGTAGGACTTTAGCCCTGATCCTACTGTCCATTGACTATTAACATCCATAATCAAAATGCAGTTTAAATTCAGCCAACGCTTTTTACAGTATGAAAGTATTGTAGCAAAATGATACATTAGATTTAATTGTAAAAAATAATTTTTTTCTTGAATGTTTATACATGTATCAAAAAAGGCAATTTTGATACCTGAGACCATCTAGAACATGGACTATTGCAACTAGCCACTGATGAGAAAGATAATGCCTTTATAAAATGCTGCCCTGGAAAGACTGAAGCAAAACATCTATAATGTAAACTTGGATTTAAACTTCTTTTTAGTTGACTTTTTTTCCTTTTTTAATGTAAAATATACAAAAAGGTGTGTGATGAAAGTATAAGCTGCTCATACAGAGAGTTATTAATGCTGAGTTCATTTGCATAAGAGTGATCTGAAAGACAAGATTTTTAATCAGACTTTAATATGGCAACATATTAAATTGCTGTAAGATCACCCAAAGGTAGGTAGACAAACAGAATTACCATTTAACAGTAACTTGTAAGTTACATGTATTTATTTAATTCCAGGGTAACCAAGGACAGGTCAATAGATTCTGTGGCACTGAAACTTTTGCAGTCCCTGATTTTTATTCTTATGGTCGGACTGCCATTGTGACTTTCAAATCAGAGGAATATATGATGAATAACAGAGTCAGGTTTACCTATCAGGCTGCAGGTAAGCCTTGAAGAAGTTTCTAAGGCATTTGCCTACAGATTCTTTGTTCACTATGACAGTGAATAAGCAATGACACGGAAATTTGTAAGGCTTATAAATGTTTTGTTTTCCCTTCTCCGCTCCCACAGGTTGCAGCAGAGAATATAATCAGTCATTTGGTTACCTGAAGAGCCCTGGCTGGCCTGGTCTCCATCCCAATAACCTGGATTGTACTATCATTCTACAAGCTCCTCCGAATCATACAATTTCTCTCTTTTTCCATGCTTTCAATTTGGAGGACAGCAGTCGATGTTCTTTGGACTTTTTAGAGGTACTGAGAAATGATGTATTATGCACCTGATCCACAGCCCAGGGAAGTCAGAGGGAGTGTTTCCATTGACTTCAATAGGCTTGACTCCAGCCCTGTCTAAATAAACATTAGAGACTTCACTATTACTATCAATATTACACTGAAAGTGCTCAGATGCTACAGTGATGGATGGTGGTATGAAATTCTAAAATGGACAGATAATTTCATCAGCAGCTTGTTGCTCCTCCTCCAGGTGCTGCCGTCTGCGAAGCATTGAGCAAGCTTCAGGGTGGTGTAATTTACATTTGATGTCAACATCTGTGGAAAAACAGATCTACAGATGCACCGGCTGGTCATCCAGTGCTAAAATCCCTTTCAAAATATACAAAAAATAGTAGATACGTGATCTGTAGTAGAAGTTGTAGGGTAGCTGCAATGGTGCTTTCTGGGTTGACAGGAAAGATTCCTTCAAGCCACATAAAGCTGTCTACTCATTCTTTTCATGAGTGGTGAAAGTTTCACCATGTATATACTTAAGTTTCTAATGCAAATTGTTCAGATGACAAATCAGAAGTTTACTTTGTAGAAGGATCATCTATTCTTCATGTCTCCTTTGTTACACTCCTTACTTCACTCTCCTCTAGAGATGGTCTGAACTCTGTAATATGACCCTATCTCTGCTTTCAGTCTAGCAGCATAAAGAAGCAAACTTCCCATATCTGGGATATTAAGATTTCTCAGTAGTAACAAAACATGTAGGGGTATATCTTAAATATAAAGTTTAGGCCTTAGCCAAGCAACTCTCATTAAAAGGGAAATGTACGATACCATAACATTTAGCTTAAAAATTTTGGCCGTATTTATTCTGGGCAATCACTTAGAAAGCCCATAGACTAGAGACTAGTTAACTGCCTCTTCTCCCTTTTGAGCAGCAGCTCGCAGCAAGATAGAAAGATACATGTTGTGAATATTCACAACGAAGCTTCAGTTGTGCCATACATAAAAATCACAAATCCTTGGCATCCTGCTTGTGGTTTGTTTCCTTGTATACCATGAAAATGAATTGAATACTAACAAGGGGTTTGTATTCCTTTAAAGGTCAGAAATGGTAGTGATGCGGGTTCCCCACTACTTGGCAGGTATTGTGGAAACATTGTGCCCAATCCAGTCTTCCCTAAGAATCATGCTGTATACCTGCGTTTTAAGAGTGACATTTTAATTGCTCGCGATGGATTTGAGATCACTTGGACTTCGTCACCAACTGGTAAGGCACTGATAACTATCATATCTAGCACTTGTACAAAATAATAGTTCTGGAGGTTGAAAGGCACAGCATTTCTAATGCAGTGAACAAGAGGTTAAACTAAACATCCAGACTAGCCTTAAATTACTTCAAATATTTTGGGGAGCTGAGAAAATTGACTACCATCTTTTTCATTTTAGGTCATTGTGTGTCAAATCAGCCAAATAAATAAGCCATTTCATGCACCAGTTTTTAAGTGAAATTCCCCATTGACCACAATATGGTCTATTATAATTACCCTCCAATGTAGCCTCTTTAATCTCAGGTGGTAATTCATCAGGCAAGAAGTTTTACAAACAAGTAGGCAAAGTACCTCATCAGTATCTTGAATCCTTTTCGCAGTGCAGATCATAAAAATGATACCCAGCTAATGCAGTGACTTCAAAGTTCAGGCTGACATTCTGTTGCAGGAGTCTATGTATACGAGATAATATGAATCATGCCCTGTTCAATAAATATGCATCACCATACAAGTAACCAGAAGGACAACGTGTTCATTACTTGTCACTCAGAATTCTACAAACTACAAAAGAAAATGTTCATCCACAGGTAATGGGGTGTTTTTGTCTTTTATTGTTTTCCTCTGTGAGTTCATTCCAGAGTCCAGTGTCTATCTAGTTTCACCCACATAGTCGCTATGGGGGCATTTAGTGTACTGGATAAGATACACCACATGTTGTGATAGACATGTGTAGGACCATGGATCTTGAAAGGTGTGTCGTGGGAGATGTTGATCATCGTGGCAGTGGAGATACATCTGCAGATTTTGCATCTCTTATTCTGGCAGGGTCTGGTGCCACTTTGAGTTGGTGTGTCCTGGTCTATGGGGAGCTTGCTTCTGATGATGAGGTTGGAGAAGCTGGGGGGTTCAGGAAAGATTTTTTTCAGAATAGGTTCTCAATGAAGTACAGGTTGTAGTTGTTTGATGCCCTATAGTGGTTCCAGTGTGGGTGAAACCAGACAATCACTAAGCTCTCAAAGGAACTCACACAGGAAAATGATAAAGACAATAACCCAAAGCAATCATTTTATGCCTGAACTATCAGTCCTCTTCCTCAAAGGAAACCTGCACAAACTTTCAAAGGACAAGCCTGGGAGCTTAAATGCATAACTCTGCTAGACACTAAAAATCATGGACTGAATAGTGACACTGGATTTAAAGCTTATTACAACAATCTATAATCCACTAACACCCTCCCTGCTCCCGGTTCTTCTTCCTCCTCTTCCTTTCCTCCCTATGACTGGAGGGGTGTTAACAGGCCTTTCCCCTTGAACGGTCCCTTGAAATATGTATTAACTACCTATGCTAAACAGTCTGTTCCACCTTGTATTTAGCTGTGACACTCTGAGTACGTTTCCCAGACCTGAAAAAGAGCTCTGTGTAAGTTTGAAAGCTTGTTTCTCTCACCAAGAGAAGTTGCTCCAATAACAGATATTGCCTCACCCACCTTGTCTCTCTTCATTCTTCCAGACCTGTCTCCCAGCACCCTGAGTGCTAACACTATGGAAAAGACCCTTTAACAATATTGGTATAAAGCAGGTGTGTTGTACAGTATTTTGCAGAAATAAACATTTAAAACTAATGAATATCTTCTGTTTCCAGGATGTGGAGGAACCTTATATGGAAACACTGGTTCATTTGCCAGCCCTGAGTATCCCGCAACTTACCAGAACAATACTGATTGTGAATGGATCATTATTGCCCCCAAGGGACGAATTGTTACAGTTAACTTTGTTTTCATCAGCATTGATGACCCAGGTGATTGTACTAGGAACTACCTGATGCTTTACAATGGGCCAGATGCCAGCTATCCACCAACTGGACCATACTGTGGGATGGTATGTATTCCTTATTTTGTTGTAGTAATTCTTTAAAAGTAATTGTTATTCATTTTATATTTAAAATTGCTTACCTAACTCTGACAGCAATTATATATGGACAATAAATAAAGTTGAATAAATTGGGTTTCCATCCTCACATGTTATTAGGAAGTCTTCTGGATAGTCTTATCAAATGGAGACATTATAGTGACATCTAGTGGGCTGCAACAAGACATTTTTTCTCCGAACTCATTTGCTTTGTTTGTGTTCCAAATGATGCTGGTAATAGCCTGTGGGCAAAATCCACCTGCCGTTCCAGCATCAAGTGCAGCAGTGAATTAACTGAAAATTAGGACTACAGTTTTTAAGCCACACTTGGCTTTTTTCATGGGTAAACAGGGGAGTCTGAGAATCAGATCTAGTTATACCTAGTACCTAGTTATATTGTCACAGGGAAATGTTTAAAGATATGAATTAATTTAATATTCTTTTTATCTTTAGGATACTAACATTGCCTCATTTACTGCTACATCACATCAAGTCTTCATAAAATTCCATGCTGAATATGTAACTTTACCATCAGGATTCCAGTTAACTTGGACCACTTAGAACCATTATTTGAAGGAATTACAGTCCCTTGCTACTTAGCTATATTGCAGAGACATTAGATCATAAAGTGACTGTTTGAAAATATGACTGATCATTAAAACAAAGGTAAATTACTGTAAAGTACAGTTGTTGTGCATTTAGAATTATTTCAAACAACTTTGAACTCTTTTTATACTTAAATGTCTGCTTCTTTACCCACAAATATGAAAATGTGCTGTATGTTAGTCTTTGAAATATGATTTTTTTACATTTATGCTACATGATTTTAAATAAATGTTCTCTAAGCAAGTAATGTTCTAAAAATATGTACACAAATGTGTTTTGTAATTTACTGTCATAAAAATTTGTTAATGAGAAAAGAGGAACACAAAATACACAGCATCTGAAGTGCTAGGAAAATAATCTCAAATACTTTGAAATGTAATTAGGGGATTCAGGCACATAATTGTCATTAATTAATCATCTTTGAAAATCTCAACCATCATTTCAAGTAAGTTTGGAAAAAGCTAATCTTTTTCAGAAACAGTCCCCATCTTGCAAATGTTCACATTAATAATTTGACTTATGTTGGTAGTTGCACTGAACTCACAGGACTGAGGACTTTTGAAAAACTATCCATTTTATTTAATACCTTGATCCAGCAAAGCATTTAAACACATGCTTAATTTTGACACATTGTGTAGTCCTCATGAAGTCTGTGGGATTACTCACATGATTATAATTTACCAGGTGTGTAAATGGCTGCAGGATGGAGGCCTAAGACTTTACATACTGCTATAACTTAATTTAATGATATAGCTTAACTTCAGTACCCAGTAAAATAATGGAGAAAATAATTAAGCAATCAATTTGCAAATAAATAGAAGTTAATAAGGTGATAAATAAATCAGCATGGATTTGTCAAGAACAAATCCTGTCAAACCAACCTAATAGCTTTCTCTGACAGGGTAAAAAGTCTTGTGGATGAGGGGAAGTGGTATGTAACAGATTGGTGTCAACCAGGAGTGTCAGCCTCGGAGAGATACTGCACCGAGTTGCTACCCAGTCCTTCAATGGTCAAGGGGCCCAGGACCTCTGGTAGGGTGGGGTGACAACAGGTCTAGAGCCTAAACCCTAGAGCAAGGTGGGGCAAATAAATAGTTTATAGTCCTGACCCTCACTCAGGGCAGGGCAGGCAAAGCAAGCAGTATGTAGCCCAGGCCCTCGGGGTTGCTAGCGTCCAGCAGCTCCTCTAAGTCGTTGGTGGCAGGCAGCTCTGGCAAGTCACAGGAGATTTCATAGGCTTCAAGCCATCCGATGGAGCATGGGTCCGCTGCTCTATCTGAGCGTTTACCTTTCCACCACCCATCCCTCCCTGCCAGAGGACTGGCAAGATTTAGAGGGCAAGGTGTCTGAGCGGCTGCGAAGGTGGACAGGACTGCTCCAGTGCCTTTCCTTCCAGGGCAGGGCACTGGTGCTCAACCAGCTAGTCCTATCCATACTCTGACGCCAGCTCAACACCCTGATCCAGACCCCGAGTTTCTTGGCCTACCTCCATAAGACAGTTCTGGAGTTCTTTTGGCCAGGATTGCATTGGTCTCTGCAGGGACCCTGAGTCTCCCCCCGGAGGAAGTAGGGCAGGGCCTGTGCTGCCTTCACAGCCAGGTCCACACCTTCCATCTCAAGGCCCTGCAGAGGCTCCTTCCTAGTGCAGGTGGTCAGGTGTGGAGCAATCTGGCACACACCTTCCTCTGCCACCTTCGAGGGCTCCGATATGACTGGCAGCTCTTTTATCTCCATCCGAAAGGTCTTCTGTGAGACCTCTCCAAGCTGCCAGTCTTCTATCAGAACCTCCTCTGGACCATTGTGGCTGCCGAGGGGGAGGATCTCCTTGCAGAGCCCCTGCTACACAATCCCCAACTTCATGTGCAGGTGGCGGAGATCCCCTCAGCACGACAGAGGTTGGTCCTTCCAGGAGTCACCAGGATCAGAGACCTTCTGGACTATAACTGGGTGGATCCCTAGGAACTGGCCTGGTGCATGGGGCTCTCCTTTCTCCAAACCCACCGGTGCATACTCCAGGAAGTGAGGGCAGCCTTGCCTCCCGCTGCTCGGGTTTATCTTGAGTAGGTCCTGTGAGAGGGCGCTCCCTGCCCACCCCTCAGTCCTAACCCTCCAGATCTTTTCATCAGGCACTGGTCTCACGAGCCTCCCCGGCCCATGTACTAAGCTGACTGAGACATTTGCTGCTGGTTTGTTTCCAAACCGCGCCGAGGGACCACCTGTACACACTCATGCTCCGCACCCTCCACTTCCTTGCCCTTGTGTCCCACCCAGACACCAAGTGGCGGGACCTTATAGCACCTGTGGAGCGTGAAGAGCCCTGGTGGGCCAGCCTCTATTCCATCCTGGCCCACAGCCTGCGGGAGACATCAGTTGGCGGCTCCTTCACAGAGCCATGAGAATAGGCGTGTACTTGGCTTGGTTCACCCATCACTCTAACACCTGCCCCTTTTGCAGCATGAGGGAGACCCTGGCACATGTCTATTTAGAGTGCGCCAGGCTACAGCCCCTGTTCCGGCTCCTCCAGAAGCTCTTGCTGAGGTTCGGGCTGCACTTTTCCCCACACCTGTTCCTTTATGCACACCTCATCCCTGGCCCCACAAAGTTGTGGGATCTCCTTGTCAACCTCTCATAGCCCTGGCCATCTATAAGACCAGGGAGAGGAGGTTGGTTGAAGGGTGCTCGGCAATTGTGGGGCCAATTTCTGTTCCTCTATCCGCTCATGCATCCAGGCAGAGTTCCTCTGGGCAGCATCTGCTGGCTCTCTTGACACCTTCAAAGAGCAGTGGGCACTGTCCGGGGTTCTCTGCTTGGTGTTCCCTTCCAGTTCCCTGTGTTTGACTCTTTGACCCCCCACACCCGCTCCTGTTTTCTCATTAGTTGTACCCTGTCTTCAGTTGAGTGCCAGGCTCAGTGACTCCTCCACTTAGGCTGGGGGAGGGGCCTTTAGCGTGACTTCCCAGAACCCAAATAGGAAGTCATAGGCAACAGGCAGCTCTTCTCAGTTGCTAGCATCAGGCAGTTCTTCCCAGTCGCCAGCAGCCGGTAGCTCTGGCAGGCCCTCTAAGCTCCAGCCAGTAGGTAACTCTGGTGGCCCTTCAGCAGGCCCAGGGTTGGGGTTGGATTAAATTCCCAGCCCAGGGGGAGAAAGATCCTTATCCTCCAGCAGCTTCCCCCTGACTGAGCTGCAAGGCCTGGCTTTTATACTTCCTCTTCCTATCCCGCCCCTGTACTTCTGGCTTGCACGTGGTGCCATACCTGATCCTGTCCACCAGGTGGCATGCGTCAGCCCCTCGGTGTCAGCTTCAGAGGGAGGCCAAACTGCTCTGCTACATGGTAGATATGGTATATCTTGACTTTAGTAAGGCGTTTGATACTGTCTTACATGACCTTCTCATAAACAAACTAGGGAAATAAAACCTAGATGGAGCTACACTAAGTTGGGTGCATAACTGGTTGGAAAACCATTCCCAGAGAGTAGTTATCAGTGGTTCAAAGACAAGCTGCAAGGGCATATCAAATTTGGTCCCGCAGGGATCAGTTCTGGGTCCGGTTCTGCTCATTATCTTCATCAATTATTTAGATAATGGCATAAAGAGTACATTTATAAAATTTGTGGACGATACCAAGCTGGGAGGGGTTGCAAGTGCTTTGATGAATTTCAAAATATCTGGACAAATTGGAGAAATGGTCTGCAGTAAATAGAACACAATTCAATAAGGACAAGTGCAAAGTACTCCACTTAGGAAGGAACAATCCGTTTCACACAGTGTAACGAGGTGTGCTCGTCCCTCGGTGTCAGCCTCTGAGGGAGGCCATGCCTCTTCATAGTCTTTGCGTTAGGGAAAGTCTCCAGAGACAAAAGCAGGGGTGGGTTAGTGGCAGTCTGTGTGCCTGGCCCTTCAGGCAGGGCAGGGCTGCAAACAGTTAGGGTGTTGGCTTGCGACCAGCCAGTCCGAAAGGAGTCTATTAGCTTGAGGCCTCTGGTAGGGCAGGGCAGGAAACAGTTAAGGTTCTCTGGTAGGGGTGAGCACTGACACAGGCCTGCTGACTTAGTGGGGGGGGGTGTTGGCCACACCAGAGGCGGCAGGGGGCATAATTCAGGACTACCAGGATGTACTGAAAACCAGCAGCACTTTTTGTGAAGGGCCCCATCAAGTCCATGGCTACCCTTTCAAAGGGCATCCCCCCCCAACGAGAGGGAGATGATGGAGGCTTTAGGTATGCCAGAGAGTGCCACCAGCTGGCATTCTGGGCAGGAGTTGCAATGGTCCTTCGTATCATGGTACACACCTGGCCAAAAAAACAAAACAAAACAAAAGGAGACAGGACCCGGGCCTGTATCTTCTTGGGCCCTAGATGGCCGGCCACTGGGACGTCGTGAGCCAGTCGGAGCACAGCTCACCTATGGCCTTGAGGGACCAGTAGCTGGGAAAGGGGATCACAGGTCTGAAGGTCCAGCTCGACTCAGTACAGTCAGTCCCAGGTAAGCTCAAAGTGTGGCCACTGAATGGTCCTCTGTGCGTCCACCACAACCCCATCCACGCAGGCCAGCTGCTTGTAGGCATGCTTCAGGGTGTAGTCCTTTCTTTGGTCCCAGAAAAAATCCATTGCCGCTCCCCAGCTCGAGTTTCCCTCCTTTGTCAGAGGGGTTATTTGGTTGGTCCCCTTGGCTGGCTCTTCTGGCAGGGGCAGTGGGTCTTCGGGGTCCAATCTGTTGGTCTCGGTCACTGCCTCTTCAGGTTTCTTCCCCTCTAGGGAAAGCTGTGGGGAAGGATCTTGGGGGCATAGGCTCTGGAGAATTTGGGGGAATTCCAGCCAGTCTCACCCAAGGAT
The DNA here is from genome assembly GCF_026122565.2 of Emydura macquarii macquarii. NCBI lineage: Eukaryota > Metazoa > Chordata > Testudines > Chelidae > Emydura > Emydura macquarii. Next base: position 37,202,653 of record NW_027132559.1, on the reverse strand, counting down.
GATGTGGGAAGGAAGTTCCACAGCCACCACCGTTATCTCTTGGGACACTCCCACCATGGTGAGTGTCACTGGGGTCGTGGGGTAGGGCCTGACGTCTCCATGTATGCACCGGATACGCACTTGTCCTAGGCTCATGTCACGGGCTGGGATAAATTGTCATCACATCAATGTCTGCCCTCACCCCGAGTCCATGGACCGTTGGCCAAACTGTACAGGAATGGTCATCTTAGCAACCTCGTGCCAGCGGGCACGGGTTTCGCCAGTGTATACTTGGCTGTAGAAGCAGTCCATCATGGGGCACTGCCATTGCAAGTGCCCAAATTATACACAAGCATAGCAGGCCCTATTTCCAGGGGGTCTGATCGGGTCTTGTCACTGCACTGGGGCTTGGAGGGTTCTTGCCTTGGTGTCCTCCGGCCACCCCCTTGACCTGCGGTGGTCCGGTTAGTCTAGGGACAGTCTCAGGGTATGGATTGGGTTTGCGGCCATGCTCGTGAGGCGGAGCCAGTCAGGCAGGGGCTATAGGGCCATCACACAAGGCTGGGACTCCAGACCCCCAAGGTCATCTCAGAGACCATTGAGCTCTTAGCTGCCAGGAAGTCCTCCATCAACTGCACAGCGGCACTCAAGGTAGTAGGGTGGTACATCATAACCCAAGTTCAGCCTTGGGAGGCGAGGATGTACAGGAATTGATCGATCACGACCTGTTCGGTGACCGCGGTGGCAGACCATTGGTCTGGTTGCAGCCAGCACCAGACAGCTAGGCAACACTGTGTCTAGGCAACACTATGTCTCTTTGCCTGCCCAGAGAGCAAACAGCTCTTTCCCACCCCAATAAATGCAATCATAAAAAGTTAAATTGACTGTGTGTTTTGCAACTCAATAGTAAAATATACATGAAATTCTGGAAGCTTGCTCTTATAAAACAGAGATCAGTGTAATAACTTTATTGAAACAATAATAATTAGTATTAATATTTGTTTGGCAGTATTATCTACAGGCTCCAGTCAGGGATTAGAACCACATTGTTTTATCTGCTGCACACAAACATATAACAAAAAGGCAAAGAGAAAGGAAGGATGGGCTGGTGGTTAGGGTGTCAATCTAGGACTCAGAATACCCAAATTCAACTGCCTGTGTTACCTTAGGCAGGTCGCTTAGTCTTTCTGTGCATCCCCATCTGTGAAATGCGGATTAAATAGTAGTTCTTACCCTTGCAGGGGTGTTGTGAAGCTAAATGCATTAAAGAATGTAAGGTGCTCAGGCCCAGTTCCACAAAGGTTCATTGAAACCAATGGAAATTAGAAGCCTAAATAACTTTGTATTTAGGGCCTGTTACTATGGTAAGAGGGACCATATGAGCACCTTAGAAAGCAAGAGCTCAGAATCTGAGGCCCCACTCTTGCACAGAGAACTGTGTTGTTCTCAGTGCAGGACCGGGGCCATAGCATGTGATGAGACAACATATTAACAATGGATTTCATTTCCTTAGTCCAAAAAAGCATTGCTATTTTCATACACCATTTTCCAATTAGATGCAGGTATATTACAGAATCATAGAAGATTAGGGTTGAAAGGGACCCCAGGAGGTTATCTAATTCAACCCCTTGCTCAAAGCAGGACCAAACCCAACTAAATCATCCCAGCCATGGCTTTGTCAAGCCAGGCCTTAAAAACCTCTACGAATGGAGATTCCACCACCTCCCTAGGTAACTCATTCCAGTGTTTCACTACCATCCTAGTGAAAAAGTTTTCCTAATATCCAACCTAGACCTCCCCCACTCCGCAAGGTCATCGCTCCTTGTTCTATCATCTGCCACCACTGAGAACAGCCTAGCTCCATCTTCTCTGGAACCCCCCTTCAGGTAGTTGAAGGCCGCTATCAAATCCCTCCTCACTCTTCTCTTCTGCAGATTAAACAAGCTTTGTTCCCTCAGCCTCTTCTCATAAGTCATATGCTCCAGCTCCCTAATCATTTTTGTTGCCATCCGCTTGACTCTCTCCAATTTGTTCACATCCTTCCTGTACTGTGGGCCCCAAAACTGGACACAATACTCCAAATGTGGCCTCAGCAATGCTGAATAGAGGGGAATAATCACTTCCCTGGATCTGCTGACAATTGCTCCTACTAATGCAGCCCAATATGCCGTTAGTCTTCTTGGCAATAAGGGCACACTGCTGACTCATATCCAGCTTCTTGTCCGCTATAATAAATAAGATTAAATGTTCAGTTGCATTATGTTGCTGTCTAAATGGCAAAAACCAGATCAAAATTATTTGCATGAAGAGCAAATCCATTAAAATGATCATTCCCCCCCCCGCAAAAGCAAATGGACATTTCAGAATGGTTGTTCAGTCTGTTTGATCCAAAGCTAGAACACTTCGGTGCTGGCACTTCCCAAAACCCCTTCTCTCACGTGTTACAGCCTTCCCTTGCCATACTTTTAAATCCAGACGTTAAAAAACCCAAATGCGCCGAACTAACGGGGAAGTCGATGGCCGCAGCGGCTGAGCGATGAACAGCCGGTCAGAAGTGTATTCACACTACGGCTGAGCGAGCACCAAATGCCACAGGGGGCACAGCTCGCCCAAGGATTTCAACGGGGCAGCAGGCCTCACATCTCACTTTGCACCCGGGGCTCCGCCCCCAATTGTTGCTCTGGGGGTGGAATATGCTGAGAGCACAGAGCAGGACGCGGCGCAGCAGACTTGCAGCACTCCAGGAACTGCCCACTGCCCCAGGCTGCGCGCGCCCACCCCCCGCAAGCGGCTACACCACATCCCACCCCGGGCGCGGCCATTGGCTGGCCGGGTTCCCCGGCGGCCCGGCCCTGATTGGCCAGCCGGGAGCTGCACATTCCAGGCGGTGGGCGGAGCCGGTCCCCGGAGCGATTCGCCTTATTTGGGGCTGGGAGCTTTCCACCGCCCCGGACAGCCGGAGACAAGTGCGCCTCTGCGCCTGCGCGGGCGGAACGTGGGCTTTGTGGGCGGGGGAGTGGGCGGCATCTTGGCAGGGCGTGTCCCGGGGCCGTGCGTCACCCTCGTGCGGTCCCTGTTAGTGTAGTGGCGTCCCGAGCCCGCCCCGCCGCCGCCGTCCTGCCGTGCCACACGGCCCCGCCCGCAGCACCCACCGGTGAGTGGCCTGGGGGGTCCCGGGGCGGCGGCGGCCTTTCTGACTTCCGGCCCGGTCGTCCCTGGGAGTGTCTGTCTCAGGGCACGGGTGGGGTGGAGCGGGACTGCCCCGGGCAGGGTCCCTGGCGGTCTCCCGGGCGCCGTGGGGCGGTCTCCCCCGCCCCACACACGCTGCGTTGGGAGAGGTCAGGTCCGCAGCCCCGAGCCAGGATCCTCTGCCCCCCCCCCCCACCACCCGTCCTTCTCCCGCGGCCGGGGGTGCCTTGGGCGTCGCATCCCGGCGCGACTCTCCCTCGCTTAACCCCCTGCTCGGTGGTGGCTGTGTGGGCGCAGCCCCCTCACGTGTGGTGGTTTGTGTTTTGACCCAGACCATGTCGAAGTCCCTGAAGAAGATCGTGGAGGAGAGTAGGGAGAAGAACCAGCCCGAGGTGGACATGTGTGACCGGGGCATCTCTAACATGCTGGACGTCTCTGGCTTGTGTAGGTATCTTTAGCTTTTCCCTCGAGACCCCCATCCATGGTCAGATGGGTTTGCCGCCTTCCCAGCTACTAGCAGCCTCTGAGGTCTGTGACAGAGGCGTGAGGATAGTTTTTAAAGGTCCCTTTCAGTGGGAAGAACATTCAAACAACTTCTTTGTCAGTCCATGTTACAATGCACTTGGCCCTTTGCTGTTCAGACTGTTGTTACATTTCAGCTTGGATGCTGAAAGTCAATTGTCAGTTTCACGGTAGCTCTCAGTCTCTTTCACTTCCTCAGTACTGCAATATTTGGGTTGCAAACACAGTTTTAAAAAAATGTGGCCATTTTTTATCATGGTAACATCATGGTGCCTGGGCTGTGTTGTGATAGGTAGTGCAATGTGCAGTGAGAAGCAGTCCCAGCCTGAAGAGCATACAGTCTAAGGCAGTGGTTCCTAGCCTTTCTGTGTGAAAGCTCCTCTAGTCAACACTAGATAAAACATGCACACTCTCCTGCCCTGCTCCCTCACTGGTCATAAACATCTATAACCCCCTATAAACACACAAAGATAATAACACTAAATTACATAATAATTAATTACTCTTACCTGAGTAAAGCTAAGCCTTCTCTGGCACAGCCACCTTTGCATACCCTGTGTGGCCCCACATCTTCCCATCCCTCATTGACTGAGGGTAATGGAGGCTGGCCCTGGTGGGTTGGCCAGGCTGCTCCAGGCCCCCACCAGTGCAGGGCTGATCCTCTCTGGCTGGGTGCCTGGCTGGTGCTGGGCTGAGAGAGAGAGGGGGGGGGGGGCTGCTCCTCTGCTCTGGCTGGCATGGCGTTCGGGGGGGGGGGGGGGCAAATGACCTCAATATTACTGAAGCCTAATGGACCTTCTGGAATCTTTGCACCCCTTCCTCCCCCCCTGCCCAAGGTGTCCCATGTCCCAGGTTGTGAACCGTTGGTCTAATGCTATGGTGTGGTCTACACTAGAGAGTTTTGTTGACTTGTCAACAAAATTGCTGATGTACACACTGCAATCACTCCCCCACTGACAAAACTGCCCTGTTTTTTCGACAAAATAAAACCACCTTGACCAGAGATGAAGGGCTTTTGTCAGCATAGCTGGGGGTGGGGAGGGCTGTCATTCTTGTCAAGGGTGAAATTGACAAGAAAGCCACAGGTGGCCGATGCCCTCCTGGCTGTGAGCCGAGGAGTGGGTGGGGGGAGCGAACCCAGAGACAGGGGCTCTCCGCTTCCCACACAGCCCCTTAGGTTGGTGGAAGTGCTTCTGGTGAGGACACACTCCACCGACCCAAGGAGAGAGCAGCGTGGACATCAGCCACCACTAATCATTTTTTTAGTGTGGACAAGGCCTATGTTTATATCATTTACCCCGGCACTGCTACAGCACTTCTGGTGAGGACTGTTTAAGCCAAGGGGGGAGAGAGCTTGGAGTCTCAGTTCACTGTTTTACCCACAGGACCATATTGACACAGTTCCAAATTAATGTAAATATTCCTAGTTTTTTTTAGGCAGAGGTAATCAAGAGGCAAGCAATTTCATGAAATTTTAGTTTACTTTTTTTATCCAGTTTCCTGCTTACCAAACTCCACCTGACAGTTTCAGACAAAACTGAATCTGAAATATATCCAAACTGTGTGTTAATGGACGCACTGATACAGCCAGAAGAGCAGTTTTTTCAGACTAGATAATGGTAATCTGAAATGACTAAATATAGTGCAAACTTGAAGTTTGATCTGCTTACAGATATTGTAAAAGATTGTTTTTACAAAATCTACATCTTGAGCCAAACTTGAATTACTTCTTCCTGCTCCCTTTATTAAGTCAATAACTTTTTAATTTCTGAAATGCACTCAGCAGCCTTGAATCTGAAAAATGCTAAGCATCTACACTTACAAGATTCATTAACTTTAGTAGAAGCTATAGGTACTCCAAACCTGTTTGGATCAGGGTAAAGTAGTTTAGTGTATAATATTTTTCTCTCACCCCCTGAGCATCGCTGTCTAAACACACCATTAAAGACAACGCTCCAGTATAGTCAGCTTCATAAATGTGTACATCTAGTAACACTGATTTTAATTTGGAGACTTTCCAATGTAACTGTTGATTTCAATGGGAACTATTAATGTGCTTTTAGTCACTGACTCAGGGTCAAAGAGACTTTGCAAACCGTTATGTATAGGAGCAAGTCTCTGATCATGTGAGTCCATTGATTTCAGGTGGCTAGTTGAGTTAGGGCCTGATTGTGCATCTCATAACTTGGTGAACTTATAAGTAGGTTTAACTGCAATGTGAAAATGACGGTGTGTTTTCTGTGTGTTACTTATAACGACTCTTGTTATAAAAAGTGAATTGCTTGTGATTTCTCACTGCAATGTTTCTGTAAAGTCACTTTTCTGTGTATGAATTTTTCAATTGCATTTGGTCTAATTAAGGAGTATTTCTGAGCCTTGTACTATAGACCACCATATTAATGAAAAATAAACCTGTAACAGCGTGAACCTAGTATCAGTAGTAACACAGAAAGCTGTGATTCTGCAAATGGATTTGCATGAATAAAGTCCAATTGACTTCAGTGGGGCTCCATGCAGGAGTTTTCCCACTTGTCTTTGGTTGTAGGAATACTGCTCAGAAATAATCAAACACTTTTAGTTAATATTGTAATATTAATCTTAATCAATGAGTTGTAGTTTGCCCTAGCCTATGAATGGTTCTGAGGCTCTTCTGTAATTACCCGTGTTTAGGACCTTGACTTTATATTTAATCTAAAATACTGAGTGCCATATTCAGTTCTGGCATGAGAATTTGAGTCAGTTGTGTTTATGCCAGGGCAGAATTTGGCCTGGCTTCTCCAACAACGTACTACTCCCTACTGCTATGGTCTGTTGATTACTCAGTAATCTATTGAATTGGCAGCAATACTTCCTGTATAGGTAATGGTAGCAAAAACCCTGTTTAAAGCAACGGTAGGGTTGAAAATTAAAACTCTTGGAAGTAAGAAATTCAGTGGTTTCTAAAGTATTAATAACCCTACCACCCAGTCAACAGGAGTTTTATTATTAAAATCAATAGGAGCAGAGTAAAGTCAATATTAAGGGTATGTCTACACTAGAAACACTGCAGCTGCACTACTGCAATGTAGACACTTATTACAGCAATGGAAAGGATTCTTCAGCTGTAGTAAATTCACCTCTTCGAGAGGCAATAGCTAGGCTGATGGAAGAATTTTTCCATCAACTTAGCAGTGTCTACCCTGGGGGTTAGGTCGGTTTAACTTTTTCTCATGGGGTGAAATTTTTCGCTGCCTTGAGCGATGTTGTTAAGCTGACCTAAATTTGAAGTATAGACTAGGAGGCTTTGTGAACAAAAACATGTGATTACTTGATCTGCACAAATGTGTGTATGAAATCATATGGAAAATAAGATGAAACAAAAGGTGGTCAACTATTATGCCAAAAGAGGGAAAAGGACAGGTTCTGTTCCAAATGTTGCATAATTCTCCAGAATTGAGAGGCACTGTCTGGTCTAGATCTGTGTAAATAAATTATAAAATAGTTTCCCTTTTATATGCTAGTATATGCCATTTTGGGCTAAAGAGCTGGAAACTTAGAATGTTCATATATGTCAGTCATACAATAAATGTAATATTACAGTTGTAATAAGACCTGTTTACCCATTGGGATAAGATATTTCTCTTAACTTCAGTTCTTAAAAAAAACAACAACCCTAAACCAGTGTGGAACTGTGGAAAGTGTTTTAAGATTTTAAGTTTAACACACACCTGTAGCATCCATAGACTTTGGCTCTTAGACTGCTACATTAGGTGTGTGACTTACTGCAGTTTTGTGTCTCTCATACACAGAAGGCCAACTGTATTCTTTCTCTTACATGTATTCTGGCTCAGACTCTTGTTTGGACAAAACAAGAACAAACATCTCCATCTAGGAGACTAATCTTATTCCTAGGGACTGCAGACAAACATATCAAATCTGTGTCTAATTCCATGTGGTAGCTATCCATGGCAGCATGTTGTGCCAATGGGCAGGCCTATGGGGCTTTTATCAAATTATACTGTAGAGAATTTTGTATATTAAGGCCATGTCTACACTAGTGAGTTAACAGCGGCATAGCTATATTGATGCAGCTACACCGCTGTAAAATGACTTGTGTAGCTGGTCTATGCCGACGGAAGAGAGCGCTCCGATCGACATAATAAAACCACATCAATGAGTGGTGGTAGCTATGTTGATGGGAGAAGCTCTTTTGCCAGCATAGTGCTGTGCACACTGCAACTTATGCAGGTGAAATTTATGTCACTCAGGGAGGTGTCTTTTTACACTACTGAGTGGCATAAGTTTTGCCAGCGTAAGTGGTAGTGTAGACATGGCCTATCTGTGTACTCTTCATAAGGTGCTTTGCTTTCTTGAGCTGGGAAATCTCAGTGTATTTCTTAATCTAGATTAAAGTCTTTCATTACACATTTACACTGAAAATGCACAATGCCTTACAAGTGTCATGGATGAGACCAAAACCTAGACCTAAAATGCAGTTGTTGGCATTTATTAAATTAGACCTTTAATAAAGGTTCCATTTGTACTTGGGAACAGGAGCAGTTAATTTCCTGGGGCACACAGTTTTCATGTTGCCCTAAGAAAATCACAATCCTGGTTCTAAGGATTAAAGGACTGAAAAGATTGTGATCCACTCAGAACTTCTCTTAATTTTCTCTTGCAATGTTTTTTTCTAAATTAAACATGAATTAGTAATTGTTTCAATTTGAAGCAAAGGAATCTGAAGCAACTAAGGTTCTGTTGAGGGTTAAAGATCTAAATATTCTGAGACAGGCTATAGGCCTGAGTGTTAATTATTTCATAATTAACTCAAATATGATGGAAAAGGAACTCTTTTTCACAGTGTGACATTATGCAAAGATACTGAGTTCTCTTCTGAGTTCTCTTTAGATAATTTAGTGGTTCATAAAATAAAATATCATTGTTTAGTGTCAAAGAAATTTAAAGGTTTTTTTATTGGTTTATACTTAAGGCAGATTATTAGGCTGCTGTCATGCTTCAGCACCCATTGTGTCATCTGGTTAATTAGTAGTATTTCCTAATACACAGGCCACCTGAAAAAAATAACTTTGAGATCTATCCTTATTGTTGTGTCAGCACCTCAGAACAAATTTTGTGGTAAGAAAATTAATTAAAAATTCCAAGTTGTAATATATTAAACTATTTTGTCGAAAGCAAGTATTCTTCAGTTACTACATATCTATGGTTTGAAGTAAATAGCATATATTTCAATTTATAAAATATTGTTATGGCATGTGTCATCATGTGGTGGAGATAGTATTGCATGATTTTTCTTAGCATGCAAGCAAATGTTAAATCTTGGGAAGACATGCATTGGTGTCTAGCTTCTATACAGAACCTCACAAAACCTCATTGAGAGTGTAGCAGAGACTTTAGTATCTGAGTAGTGTCAATTCTTGAGGCAGTTGGTCCTTGAAAACTGGTGTTGGGCAGAGTCTCCTCAATCAAGGGATTTCTTGTGTGATGTGTGTGAGCACCTTTGTTCCAGTACTACTACACATGTACAAATAAAGTAAGTTATACTTCAGATATACCCAGACTGCATATCATTGACTTCTCCTGCATTGAGAAGCAGATCTGCATAGATCTGGACCTCTGCTGCTCAGTAGAGGGGTATTGTTGATGTCAGAAGGGGATGCTGTGTCAAATGAAAGGACAACAATATTGACAGTAACCTGTTTTACTCTTAAATGTTAACTTCTGCCAGTTACAATGCTGTCTGCCTGGTATTAAGATTCTCTTGTTTTGTTCGTGTTATATCTTCTCATAGGGAGTTCATATGTCTAACTTCAGCATATTTGCCCTGTCTAGAGTAGTATAGTGACAGATAAAATTGGATGTTATGATATTATAACAATATGGTATCTTCTAAGAGTCACTGAGAATATTTGACATTGTAGTGGCATTGTTATAATGCCGATGATGTCGCCTTCTTTAGTTTTTCCTTCATGTTGGTGGTATTCAGACCTGTGGTATCATATCTTGGCTCCACACAGCTCTGTGTGGAGCTTTCCTGTTAATTTCCCTTTTTTAACGGAAAAGCATTTTTTTCTTTAGAGTTAATAATAAATGTAACCTCAAATAACCTGCTATATTACACTAGGTGTGAAGGGGAAAGGAAGGCTGGAGGAGTGTAATAAGTAATTTTCCAGGACATTGGGAGCTGAGGTATAATGAGCAGAGCTTCAGTATGTTCTTTCCGTCTCCTGTTTATTTTTTGGGGTGGAGAGGAGATGGAACTGTTTGCTTATAGGACAGAGCAATAGTTCTTACAAGTGCTAGTGTTTTGACCCTCCTGAGCCTGCACTTTCAATGCAGGGGTGCCTAATTTAGTCTCTAGCACAGGTGTTCGATGCCTATTCTGCGAAACTGGCACATTTCCATTACAACCAATATTTTATCCACAGTTATTGCAAGTCAACAATGTCTCTTAAATCTGTGGCTTTGAAAGACTTATTTCTAGGTAGTGCTTATGTCAAGGATAGCCCATCTATTAATTATGTGGGACTACTTCCATATGGCCTAAAGGACTGAGTGTGTTTTCAGGCATTACTTTATGAGCTATTCATGCCTACTTGTGGCCTTAAGATCCTAGCACAATATAAATGTTTAATATTCTCCAGAGCTCCCTGTCAGAGCATTCTTTCTGCTTTGCATTAGCCCCCTCTCCCTTATATGGCTATAACTTAAAAAAGAGCTTTCATCATGTTTAGCTGCTGAACCTTAACTCTTCCCCTAGGATGTTTGCAATTACAGTAGGCTCTTTAGTGGCAGAAATACCTGTAATCACTAAAGGTGCACATCTAAGTGTGACATTACCCAGCGTACAATCTGGACCATTGACCAGCTGTGTCCCCTTAGTTCTCAAGCCTGGGGTGCTTTTTACACTGCTTTGCTGTCAGAACAGCCACTCCTGGCCTGCTCACACAGTCTTCAGCATGTAAATTCACTTCGAGCTAAATACATGAGCACTCTGACCAGCCACTACTGAACAATGCCAGCTCATGGAAAGTCTGTCATTTCACCAGCATTATTATCCCAAATGGAGTCTCCCACACACTTTAATCCAAACAGGCTGGATAAGATAAAATGATAAGTGAAGTGTATTAACTACAGAAAGATGGATTTGAAGTGATTACAAGTGATGATGCATAAGTCAGGATTAGTCCCTCTGTTCCCAAAGTGAGTTGTCCGCATTCTTGGCATTAAATCAAGTTTGTTCAAGATGGGTTTTGTACTTTGCCAAAGGTGCATTCTGTCCTCACTCTTGTTCATGATCTTCATGGAGAGGATGTCAAGGTGCAGCCGAGTTGGGGAGTGTATCCAGTATGGGGACTTGGAGGTGGCATCTCTGCTGTTTGCAGATCCCCAACTGTGATCCCTAACGCACACTTGAGCGCTTTGCTGCTGAGTTTGAAGCAGCTCGGATGAGAATCAGCACCTTCAAATTGGAGGTCATGGTTCTTTCCCAGAAGAAAGTGGAATGTTCTGTCCAGGTGAAGAGAACATTAAATGCCCTTAGTGGAAGAGTTTAAGTGTCTAGGGGTCTTGTTCACAAGTGACTGTAAACAGAAGCATGAGATTGACTGGTGGATTAGTGCGGTGGCAGTAGTGATGCAGGGGCTTTACCAATATGTGGTGGTGAAGCAGGAGTGAAATTTTCAGACAAAGCTTTTGGTTTACAGGTCAGTCTACATCCCCATCCTCACTTATGGTCATGAACTTTGGGTAATGACCGAAAGAACAAGATCATAGGTACAAGCAGCGGAAATGAGGTTTCTCCACAGGGTGGCTGGGCTGACTCTTTGAGATAAGGTGAGGGGCTTGGCTATTTGGGAGAGCCTTGGAGAAGAGCAGCTACTCCTCTGGATCATGAGAAGTCAGCTGAGGTGGTTTGGGCACCTGATAAGAATGCCCCCGGTAGGCTTCCTTTGGAACTATACCGGGCATGTCCTACTGGAAGGAAGCCCCAAGGCTAATCCAGGACATGATGAAGTGATTGTATCTCCTGGCTGGCCTGGGAATCCCACAAGAGGAGCTGGAGCCTGTTGCAGAAGAAAGGGAGGTCCGGTCCTCCCTACTCTCCATGCTGATGCTGCGACACTCACCAGGAAAAGCAGCATAAAGGAAAAGAAGGTTACAAAAGAAATGAGTAAAACACAAGCTAACACCCACAAGCTAAGTGAACTTAAAAGCAAAGGATTTGTCTCATATGCTGCAGTAAATTTCACAGGCTGGATCTCCTTTCAGCTTGGGGACCACTCCTACTTAGTTCTGTTCTTTGTGAGTCGCTGATGTCCTGAGCAGAGAGATGAGGGGAAGTGAAGCCAAGTGTTTTCCTCCCTCTTTATAATTCAATTTCTTGTGCTAGAAACATCCTTGCTGAGTCATAGTGACATGCAGTCTGTTGTGGATGGGAGGTTTGAATCATCCCTGTGATATGTCAATTTCTTGTTTACACCCTCCCTCTCTGCTGGAGGATGGCCACTTTGGTCCTTTAACTCATGTCTGGGGTGCTAGTGTGTCTTTGTCTCTGAAAAACTGGTTTGTGGGTGTTTCTCAGAATTACAACATATTTCAGTAACAATGATACAGTAGAATCTTATAACTTCGCATATAGTGTCACTACACATTTTAACAGAATAACGATACTCAGCAGATTATGACTTTTCAAATGATACTTCACAATGCATATTTTGTACAAAAATTACCATAGTTTTGTAAAAGTGGTGACCATAATAGTATAGACCAGGAGTTCTCAAACTTTTTTTGCTGGGGCCCTTTTGAAAATATTTCAGGCTGTGACGACACCTTCCCCCCACCAAAGATTGACACCCCCCCATGCCATGCCACCCGTACCAGCATGCATGGGGGCTGATGGCTTTAGACCCCCCCCAATAACCTCGTGACCCCCAGTTTGAGAACCCCTGGTATAGCCTGTCACACTAAGGTAACAGCCAAGCTTCGTTTAAAGAGATTTTAAAACTACAAAATTCAGTCCTGTGTATCTGACCTATGGCATCTGAACACTTAAGTAATAAGGAACAGGATAACCATTAGCCACACACAAAAAAAAAAAATTCCCTTCTGCTGTAGGTGTCAAACTTGAAAATGTAAAGGAGGAACCATGACCTTATAAACAAACTGTGGAAATAAAACCTAGCTGGAGCTACTGTATGGTGGGTGCTTAACTGACAGAAAAACCATTCCCGGAGAGTAGAGAGCAGTGGTTCACAGTCAAGCTGCAAAGGGCATATCAAGTGCAGTCCTGCAGGGATCAATTCTGGGTCCGGTTTTGTTCAATATCTTCATCAATTATTTAGATAATGGCATAGAGAGTACACTTATAAAGTTTGCAGACAATACCAAGCTAGGAGGGTTGCAAGTGCTGTGGAGGATAACATTCAAAATGATCTGTACAAACTGGAGAAATGGTCTGAAGTAAATAGGATGAAATTCACTAAGGACAAATGCAGAGTACTTCACTTAGGAAGGAACAATCAATTCTACGAAGTCAAAATGAGAAATGATTGCCTAGGAAGGAGTACTGTGAAAAGGGATCTGGGAGTTATAGGGGATCACAAGCTAAATATGAGTCAACAGCGTAACACTGTTGCAAAAAAGCATCATTCTGAGTTGTATTGGGAGGAGTGTTGTAAGCAAGACACGAGAAGTGATTCTTCTGCGCTACTCAGTACTGATAAGGCCTCAGTTGGTGTATAGTGTTAAGTTCTGTGTACCACATTTCAGGAAAGATGTGGACAAATTGGAGAAAGTCCAGAGGAGAGCAACAAAAATGATGAAAGATCTAGAAAAAAATTGCAGCCAGGAAGGCTTGGGTAGGACATTAGGTAAAACTTTGTAATTGTCAGGGTAGTTAAACACTGGAACAAATTGCCTAGAAAGATTGTGGAATCTCCATCAGGAATGGTCTCGTTATTACGTAGTCTTGCCTTGATGTCCTTCCCAGTCCTACAGTTTTATGATTCTGTGATTTGTTTGTGTGTGTTAAGTAGTTGATTGTATGGAGAGTTACTGAGGGGAACATAAAAGTTGAAAGAGTTAGTTTTGTAGTTCTGAATGCTCTGAGGCCCATGGCTGCTGTTACTACTTACAGAAGAGACTCAAATGGTGCAGTGTGTTACCCGGGGTTCTGTCAACCCAAAGCTCGTGGTAACTTTACTTTGTGCGAGGTGGTGTCAGCCAAATGGAGACACAGCCGTCCAGCCGATAGATGGACTGGTAGAAACAATATAACACAAGTGCTCTTACTTCAAAGCTATACTTTACTTAGGGTCAAACACGACGCAAGAGTGTTCTTCCTTTAAAGCTATATTTTACTTAAGCTCAAGCACTTACACATGTCCTCAACAGTTAGTAAAACACCTCAACCCTCAATAATTACCGAAGTCTGGGATGGCTTTCAAGTGGAAACAGCAACAGCTTTCTGATTGGCCTGATCTTCTAGCTGTCACCTAAGGATTGAGAAGCAGTGTCCAAGAAGAGATCCCAAAGAGTCCAAGCCTCTCCTCCCCTATTTATCTTTGTTAGTAGACAATAACATGTCAAGAAAAACAAAATAACTTGTTGGGCCGACAGTTTCAAGCTAGACCTAAGGTCGCCAGAGTACTTAATTAACTAGATGTGTTCCTACAGAATCTACATATCTTGAGGCCCAGACAAATAAGCTTATTGGTCTTTTCCTGAAACACAGATCCCAGCACATCCACCAGAGTATCAGGGAGGGGGTGCAGGGTCAGGCAAAGGTTGAGCGAGAGGCTCCCCTCCCGGCTTAGGCATGCCCAGGCTCCACAGGCCTGCAGAAAGGCATATCAAGTTTGGCTGCTTTTAGTAAGAAGTATGATAGTGTAATATTGATTATCAAGTGGTCCCTGGCCCTTTTATTGATCTATCAAAATTTCTTCATACACAACTCAGCTACTGTGAAAAATGTGTTTCATAAACCCGTCTGTTGGTTGATGGTTTAATAGTTCCAGTGGAACTTAGCTGTCAAGGGATGCTGTAGTCATGGAAGACATAGTGATCTCTCAGGGACAATCACATGAACTTAGAATCATGTGCCTATGGCCTTGAGCAAGACACTTAGGCTATGTCTACACTGCAGTCAGGAGTGTGTCATTGCAGCACTCTTGGACATACCTGAGCTAGCTTTAATCTGGCAAGCGTGATATCTGCAGCAATGCAGGCGTCCCCTCAGTGCAGGGCTGTACAAACCTACCTGGCACTTTTGGTGCATCCCATATTGAAGTCCATGCTGTCATAGCTTTACTGCTATTGGTATTCAAGCTAACTAGACCCAAATGGATAAACAAGCACCACATACAGGGTACTAAGAGAACGCAGAAAGCCTACAAGGAATGGATCAGCAATGAGAACTCAAGGAGGTCAGAAAAAGTGCGAGCTGCCGAAAGCCAAGCAGAGTTAGACCTTCCAAAGAAAATTGCAACCAAAATAGTAAAGGGTTCTTTAGCCATATAACTAAAAATAAAATAAGGAAAGAAGTGGTATCGTTGAGGACGGGGTGGAGGCGAAAGATAATTTTGTTGTGATCCAACACCTAAATGAATACTTTGCCTTGGTTTTTAATAAGGGTAATGAAGAGTTGAGGCCAGTTGCAGGATGGCTGATGGGAACAAGCATATGGAAGTAGAAATTACCACATCTGAAGTGGAAGCCAAACTCAGACAGCTTAATGGGACCACATCGGAGGGCCTGGATAATCTCCATCCAAGAATATTAAAGCAACTAGCATATGAAATTGCAAGCTCAGTAGCAATGAATCTAATCTCAGGATTCATACCTTATGACTGGAGAATTGCAAATATAGTACCTATATTTTAAAAATAGGGGGGGGAGGGAGTAATCCAGGAAACTACAGGCCCATTAGTTTGTCCTCAGTTGTACAAAAGGTCCTAGAACAAAGATTGAAAGAGAGAGTGGTTAACTAACTATAGGTAAATGGTAATTGGATAAAATACAACATGGTTTTTGCAAAAGGTAGATCATGCCAAACCAACTTCCTCTTTCTTTGAGAAGATAATTGATTTTTCTAGACAAAGGACATGCAGTAGATGTAATCTACCAGGAAAGCATTTGATACAGTTCCACATGGGAAATTATTAGTTAAATTGGAGATGATGTGATTAATAAAGAGTTGAAAGGTGAGTAATAGACTTGTTAAAGGGAGATTACAGATGGATCATGCTGAAAGGTGAACTGTCAGGAGGAGGGAAGTTACTGGTGGAGTTCCTAAAGGAGGGGATGATTTGATGGGGTTGCCTATAATGGCATATGGCCCATCCGCGACTACTATTAGCAGATATCTCCAGTTGTTAGAGATGGGACACTACACGGGGAGAACTTTGAGTTACTACAGAAAATTATTTCCTGGCTGGTGGGTCTGGCCCACATGCTCAGGGTGTAACTGATTGCCTTATATGGGGTCAGGAAGGAATTTTCCCCCCTGGTAAGATTGGTAGAGACCCTCCTATTTTTTGCTTTCCTCTGCAGTGGGGCACAGATCACTTGCTGGTTTGAGCTAGAGTAAATGGATTCTCTGTAACCTGAAGTCTCACTCAAGGTTTGAGGGTTTCAGTAACTCAGCCAGAGGTTATGGACCTATTACAGAGGCGGGTGGGCGAGGTTCTGTGGCCTGTGATATGCAGGAGGTCAGTTTAGATGATCATGACGGTCCCTTCTGACTTTAAAGACTGAGACTAAAGCTATCTTAGATATTTCTATATGTGCTGCAGGCGCACCTCTGACTGTAATATAGACATGTTATTTAGTTCAGCGGTTCCCAAACTGTGGGTTGGGTCATCGGCAGATGGGGTTATGGCGATCTCTAGTCTGTGAAGGATGCCATTTTGCTCTGCACACTTGCATGTATAGTGTGTGTGAGGTTATGCTGCATGGAGGCCACCATTTTCCATACATACAAGGTCATGCTGTGGATGCCATTTTGAAGAGCAAAATGACATCCTCGATGCTCTCTGGGATTTCAGGAGGAAAGAATTAAAATGGGGTGGTACCAGCAAAAAGTTTGAGAATTCCTGCCTTCATTCCTAATCCAATAAATGTATTTCCGAAATGTGCACTTGTGTGCTTCATTTGTCACAGCAAATAAAATTAAGCATATGCATATGTTTGCAGGATTGGGGCCTTAGTTCTCTGCTTCAGTTTTCATTTGTAAAATGGGGGGAAATACCTTTTGTCTGTTGTGATTATAAAGCCCTCAGGATAGGGACAATCTCTCACGGTGTTTGTGCATTACCTAGTACAGTGTGTCCTCTAGGTGCCATTGGCATACAAATAATCATTAAAATATCTTTTAGTTGCTGATTTCTTGTAGACATCACAGTAAGCTTTTTGGTATCTTAGAAATTCTTTTCAGTGTATTAAATGACCTTCTTGAGTAAGCCAAAATATTTCAGAGCATTATTTCATTCTGTTTGTCACTCTAAAACATTGTCTACTTTTTAAATCAGTGCCTGTAATTATTCCAGCATCTGGACAAAAAAGTTCTGCCTCCATTACTACCTCTTACTCTCTGGCTTTTAAGTTGATAAGTGTTAGTAGTAACAAAATGATTGTTTATACGCTCACAACCTTTGTGATTAGTAGTCAGAAAATAGAGTTGCAAAAGACCTGTTGGGTCATGTACTCCATCCCCCTTACATCCCAGGGAACAATCCCATATTGGATTTTCTAGTGCTTTGTCTAGCCTACTGTTCAAATGACTCATGATGGGGCATGATTTTTCCATACATCAGCAGCCGATAGTAATTTAACACAATGTGACTTGACATTCATTCGAAACAGACAACAGTTGAGTGAACTGCTTGTTGTCTGTATTGTTTATGAACCTCTGCTGTAAAGCTACCAGAACAGTATGCAAAAGTAGCTAGACACAATGAAGGCAGAGGCCAGACATAACCTAATTAGGCAGCATTAACCATCTCCATTTTAATTTACCCATTTTTATTGGCTTAATATGAAGAAAAATAAGAACAGTATAAGAACCCTGTTACAATGAAGTTTTAAAATCACAGGTGAGAGCTTAATTGTTTGTCGTCTTGTAAGTGCGCTTATAAGGTACATGTTACATAACTTTGCTAGAAGCAGATGTGCAGAACATCACTCACTCTTAACAGATCAACAAAAAAATACTGCCATTAATGGGGTATTTTCAATTCCAATCTGCATTAGAGAGCAGTGTTAACAGCTCCATAGTTAAGGTGGCCACTGACTCACCATTTTAAACCCATCCTTCCTTCCTCCCCCCCCCAATCCCCATTATGTCTCCAGAATGACATGAATTCCAAAGATATTGTCTGTCTTGCTAGGGCATGTCAGGTGCATTTGGGGGTTTAACTGTGTGTGTGTGTGTGTGTGTGTGTGTGTGTGTTAGTTATACACATACATACCTTTTAAAATATCTTTTTACTAAGATAAGCAGGAAAGTACTAACTAGAGGCTCATTAGAGAGGGACTGTAAAGAGTAGGTATAAGAATGCTGGGGGGAAGGAACCTGGATGGAAAGAGCAAGTGTTTTTTTTATTTCTAATTTTTTATTTTTCCAAATACAACAAACATACCAAAATACCACATAGATCGTAATACACCAAGTAAATAGAGGCTTAGGACAAAGGGAAGGGAGGGGAAGTGACATAACTTTGGGGCCTTGGTTAATCATAGACCTCTAAAAGGTCAGCCAAATTGCTTTGAATTTTTTGGGCATTCCCTTTCTGTGGAATGTCAGTCGTTCGTTAGCGGCAAGGTCAGCCATATCACTGAGCCAGGCATCAATACTTGCTGGATCGACTTTTCCATTTTTGCAGGATTAATTTTTTAATGACCAAAGCTGAATGGTGGAACCATGCTTCTTTGTTGCCAGCTAATCTCTAGGTATCAGGAATATATTCAAGAATGAAACTTAAGCGGGAGGGCTCCAGTTTAGCATTTAGTATCAAATTAATCATTGGACCCACCTCATACCAGCAATTCTTGTACAGGGGCACTCCCAAAACATATTAACTAATGTAGCACTCCAGGGAGTTATCTTTCCAATAGTGGGCAGTATTTGAGGTCATTATCATTAGCCTATGTGGGGAAGAACAAGCATTCTATGTCCTATCCAGCCTGGTAGCAGGATTAGGAAGTTCACAGGACCAGATCAGGAAGCAAGGGATTATTGAAAAACCAACTTCCAACCTCATAGTTCTGGAGAAAAGCTTGAAAATATGAACTCTAACGATTCTAAAACCAGAAAGTAAATAAAAATCCCTTGACATATATTCTTTGGCTTAAAGTCTGTGAAATCTTCAGATTCATGTGTGAGGATGCATAAAAGGAAGTATTGCTGGGCCTGGGGAAGTATGAGATAAGGCAGAAGTTTTTTTTTTCCCACACCAAAAACTTAAATGCATAACTGTTTCTAGGTATTAAATATTAAGATCAAGATTGTGAAAACTAGGAGACTAAGGTTAGACTGCTAAAGCCATATTTAGGCTTCTAAATAAGTGGCCTGTTTTTCAAAGATGCTGGGTTGGTGTATAGGCTTCTCGCCTGCAGTCCTCTGCTCTCATTGTCTTAAGGCCCACTGAAGCAGGGCTCTCCTCCTGCAGATAATAGCGTGTGTGCGCGTGTGCAGGAGAAGGGGGAGGTTTGCATCAGGGAGGATGAAGGAAATGTCAGTTATACTTGATGGGCTATATAGTGTCTTTCACTTGTAGATTAGTGGTTTGAATCCAGGCTAAGATTAAAGTATTTGAAACCTGTCCTTGGTCTATGTGGAATGACTTGGTGGCCTTAGTCAGGTTCTAGTGGACAAGTATACACATTGCAGAACCACAGTCACTGTTTATTTGCAATATAGCTCCTTGCTGGGAGACGGAGCCTAGAAATTGAATTGGTCCTGGTGGTAGAGTTGATTGCTGTTGGTCAGGTTTGAGTCATTGGTGATGAGTATTGGTGGAGAAGCTGCTGTTTGAAGTATTCCTGCTTTGTGAATGTAGGACTTCAGTCTCCCTTTGTGACTGACAATCAGGTACCTTTCAAGTACTGAGTTGACTAAACTACATATCAAACATGAAGACTTTTCCTTTTCAGCACATCTGATATCTTGGAATAGAATGATAAAAATTAAGAAATTAGGTAGGAGAGGTATGCACAAGTCACTACCTTCAATGAAAGTTTATGAATAGGTGGTTTCATTCTGGAATGCATCAACTCAAGAATGTGTTCACTAGATTTTAGTAAAATAGCCATTTCAGTTTTTTGTTTTTTTTAAAAGGCAAAAGTTAAAATACTGTGATTTTTATATGAAACATTTTCCCTTCTAAAATTTGAAAATATTGTCATATTCAGAGCAAAATGGGGGGCAGTTTTGTTCAAAAATGGTTCTTCCCTTCAGTGAAAAATAGTATTTACAAGATCCTTTTTGAAAAACTAATAAAATACACGATTTTTAGTGTTCAATGTTTCTGTACTTAATTTTGATTGTATTGTACAGCTGCTCTGGAAATATATTTTATGTGATGTCCATGCATTCTAAAGCCAGACAACACTTTAAAAATGAAGCTAGAATGCCATCTTGTGGCTCTGGTAGCTTGATGTTCCTAGAATCGTTACAAAGGCTTTGACAGCTTTCTCTCTAACATTCAGAGCTTCCTGTTCTGTATTTACAGAGTCATTATGCATACCTTGATGCAGCTAGTTGCCAGTGTAGTAAGATGGAAAGGTTCCTGGAGGACAGAGCAGAGGGAGTTTTTGTGGCAGTATGAAGTTTCTGTCCTTTTATTTTCAGATTCCTTACGATGTTTGCAGCCTGATGCAATGTTACCTGAATTAGTCAGGACCTTGTATTAAAGAAAATTTCAGGCAGAGGTTGAGTAGATGCACAAAGTACCCTGTCAGCTTTCTTTGTATTAGTGTAATTCATTAAATGTTAATAAAGTTTTAAACTGCTTGTCACAATATAATAAATATTAGCCATTCTGTACAGTAAGGCTGTGTATGAAGACTAATGTTCTTGTCTTGCCTTTTTTTTTTTGTTTTGTTTTGTTTTGTTTTGCACCAGTTACCTGATCCTAATATTCATAGCAGTTGCCTTTGAAGAACTTTTTTTTGCCCTCCCATTCTTAGTGAATTACTGAAGAGAGATGTTTGTTTTAAGGGTGTACTGGTCTTTCAGAACAATTTAGGGTGAGTGTCCTGTGTTTCCTTCTTCTTTTCTTCCTCCCAAGTCCATGAAATGGTTGAGGGAATGAACTCTTACATGTCTAATCCTTAGAAATAAAATTTTCATTCTGCTTCTCTTGGGCTCCCCATTCTTTTCTCTGGTTGGCTCCAGCATTTGAAAATTCCATTTAACAGAAATAAAAGCTTTCCATCAGCTGATACAAAATCAAGTTTTCATTAATGGAAATCCCCCCATTTATAGCCTTTATTCTTAAGAGAGTTTTCAAGACATGAACATATGTAAACTTATGCAGTGCTGTGCTTCTAAAGTTACAACTGCACTAGAACTGGAGGTATAAATTCATTCTTGAGGAGACATATTGATGTTAGCTCTGAATGAGCTAGTGTATTAAGGTACAGATGTAGCTGTGGTGAGAGGAGGGGCTAGTCACCCCGAGTACGATCTACTTTGACCAGTGGTTTTCAACAGCGGCACGCAGAGGTCTTTCAAGGCGTACATCAACTCATCTAAATACAGTATTTGCCTAGTTTTACAAAGGCTACAGGCATAGACTCAGTGTGGAGAAAAAATTAATTGTTGCTGTTGCTTCACTGCCTCCCAGAATGACAAGGCTCACAGGTGGAAAACAGGCTCAAATATTACACTGAAATGCAAGTACAATATTTATATTCCAATTGATTTATTTGATAATTATATGGTAAAAGGGAGAAAGTAATCAATTTTTCAGTAATAATGTGCCAAGACACTTTTTGTATTTTTATGTCTGATTTTGTAAGCAAGTAGTTTTTAAGTGAGGTGAAACTTGGGATACGCAAGACAGATCAGACTCCTGAAAGGGGTACAGAGTCTGGAAAGGTTGAGAACCACTGACGTAGATCATAGGCATGTACTCAGGGTGGCTGGCCCCTCCTTCCACTCGTGCTGCTGCAGATACACTTTTACTTTTAGTGCACTAGTTTGATGAGCATTGGCACGCATGTATCTCCTTGAGCAGGAATTTACACCTTCCAGCTCTAATGTATCTAGCATCCCTTAGGAGCATAACACTGCATAAGTTAATGCTGTTCATGCTTAGAAAGTTACAATTTCCCAATGTAAACATACGCTAAGTCTGCAGACAACTCCAGTGCTGCTGTTCATAGCTTTCTCAAGCTGCAGCATTCTGAAAACTGTCCAGTTAGTCAGTTTTCACTGCTACTCCTCAAACACTCTAGGTGAGATTTTGGGGTAGTAGAACAACAGACAGGAATCGGGCCAACTTCATAATGCTGTTGCTTGAGAAAGCTATGAGTGGCAGCAGAAGCAAGCACTGAAGCTATCCATTATGAATAAGATTTCAAGACTGGGGAAGATATATAACAGACAGCTATTCTGCTGCCACATGGTTGAGGGCTAGAGTATTGGAGATTCACCCTAATAGTAACGAGGAAGGTCTGGGATGGGAAGAGGGAATGATCCTTCTTTCCAGCAGCCAGAATAGCAATGTGTGAGGAGCACTGTTCAAATTTACTAGAAACCGACTAGCCAGAACCTGATTCAAAAGACAGCCACTCAGCAAAGTCCAGGAACAGCACTTAAGATTGTAGCACCCTTTCTTTTCTCCTCAGTTGAGGAGAAAAAAATGTGGTAGTGGCCTTTTTCAAACGACTTTGGCTAGGAGGAAAATTCTTAAACAATTGGGTTTTTGGTAAATTTCTTTCAAACCTTGTGTGTGAGTGGACTGGTTCGAGAAATGTGTATAAAGAGTGGGGATGGGTTAAGAATGGTGGTTGGAAGGAAAGATTTCTAGGGATTAACTAGAAAAGAAAGATACAAGATGGGGCAAGGAGAGACAAAATATGGGGAAGGAGGTAAACAACAAAATGTAGATTAAAGAAAGGGAGGATAGAAAGGGGGAAAACGAAAGACTGAAAATAATTGAGGACTGGTCTACACTACAAACTGAGGTTAATGTAAGTTGCGTTGCATCAACTTGTTTGTGCTTGTGTCTACACTCAAATGTCTTCTAGTGACATAAGAGTCCCATTACAGTAACTCACAGCATTGACCCATGATCACCATATTGTAGTCAACTCAGTGCAAATATAGACACTGTGATCTATGTTGACCTTAAGTCCTCTAACAGCTGTCCCACAATGCCCAGCAGTGACCGCTGTTATCACAGTTGTGAACTCCACTATCTCAGGGTCACAAAGACCCTGCTCAATGCCCCTGCATATTTTTAAATGCCTTTTCCTGATTGCCCACCTTGTTGAGCTCAGCAGCTCTCCCATGTGTGCAACTGCCCAGCCAACCATGCCATCCAGATGCATTCCTGCCTGGAGTAGACAGGAGATATTTGATCTCTTGGGCCTGTGAGGAGAAGAGACTCTGCAGGTGCAGCTACAGATTAGTCACAGAAATGTGGACATGTACGAAAAGATTGCAGAGGAGATGCAGGCAGAGGAGTGCAGCAGGGTTCAGCAGTAGTGCTGTGTGAAGGCAAAGGAACTGCAAGAGAGGCATACCACAAGACCAGGGAGGCCAGCCATTGATCTAGTGCCAAGCCACAGGCCTCACAGTTTTACAACTAGTTGCATGTCATACTTGGTGGAGACCCTACCAGCACCTCACTGTGGATACCTCAGTGGAACCCAAGACAGTCCCCTACTGTGAACAATGAGGAGGCAGGATACCCGGAGTGTGGCTAGCTATGCCGCAAGCCAGGATCTGTGTGAGACTCCATCACAGTCTAGCCAGTGCTGCTGGCCGAGCATGGATGAAAGGAAAGGAAGCTCAAGGAAGTGTCTGTTTGCATTTTTCCTTCAAAGCAGGACACGGATATCTACATTGTTTCTCTCTAATGAGAAGGGGTAGGGGTACATCAGAGGTAATCATCTACTTTTCATTTGCCTGTAGGGTTAGGTGAGGGGAAGGACATGTGGAGCAGTTTATGTACATAGGGATGTCATTTGTGTCCTCCAGAGAGATCTTGATGAAACTTTTGTGGAGATACCCTGCAGTCTTCCCCTGAGGGTTTCTAGGGATGGCTGCCTTATTTTTTCTTCTGCAGTATGACACTTTGCCATCCATGCCATGATAACTTCGTCAGGCACCATTGCAGGAAACAGACCAGCGGCATAAGGGCTTGGTGGCTTTGGGGTGCCAACAGCAGCTGTGCTTTTACTGTGCCTTTGTGACCCTCGAGTGAAATATAATCACCACACCTGTAGAAAATGTCAGAACTCAGTGCCTCTGCTTTGCACTTGTACCCATGGGAATAGGGCCAAAATTGTATTGTTTTACGCAGCTCAACAATTCCTTCCATTTCACCACCTTGCCCCTGGTGGGCCATATCCACCATGGCTGCTACTGGAGAGCTGTGCAGTGCAGAGGCACTCCAAAGCTGAAGTGTCAATAAGCATGTCTTATTTAAAACTCTTATGGGAATGAGGGAAGGGAGTTCTGAGACTTATCTTTTGCTTTCCACTGTGACTGTAAACAAAATAATACATCTGTCTGCTTTATCTGTAGCTGCTGCCATTGTGACTTTGAGGGGTGCCCCCTCTGTGGAACATCTGACCCTGATGAGGTGAAAGAGGTGGATTAGATAGGACATGTTCAAGATCCTGCAAGCCAATGCTGATTCAGACCGTGAACTGAGGGCCTGGAGGGAGAATATAGGAGGCAGCTTGGAAAAAGGCCCAGGAATCCCAGAAAGGAAAAGGAGAGGGAGATGACCCAGGACATAATGCGGCTTCTGAAAATTCCTCAGAAGACGTTGTGCTGAGGGGTGGGACGTGGTCCTCTGAGATACAAATGAGAGCTGTAGAAAGTTCAGTAAAATATGTATATTAATGTGGCACTCTGCATGTCCGTGGTCACTCTTATAGTGTAATTGTATTGTTTAATGCACAGTATGTCATGTAAGATGTTTTTGGAATGTGCATGATGCACTGAGCATAACTGTTATAGTAATAGGTTTGTTGCAATGTCGTGTATGGTTGTGAGGTTTCACTATGTAATACTTGTAAAGATTTGTCTTCATAGTCTTGCTTGGATATGTTTTAAGCTATCTAGGAGCAGAGGGGCAGTTCAGACCTCATTAAGGCTTGTATAAAACAAACCCAGCTCAGCATTCCAGGAACAAAGGACTGGCCTAGACGTCAATTAAGGAACCAGGATAAAGTGATGCTCACTGACTCAGGACATTGTTTGTCATCTGACCCTGAAGGGGGGGGCAAGCCCCAGAGGGGAGAAGGAATACTATAAAAAGGGGAGACATTTTGCCACGCTCTCTTCCACCACCATCTACAAACACCACCAAGCAACTGAAATGCTGACCAAAGAGGGGAGTGCCTGGCTGAAGGAAAACCAGCCAGCCTGTGGTGAGAATCACCTGAGCTTGAAATGTTGCTGAAAGTGTTAAGTTTTAGCTTAGAATGTGTTTTGCTTTTGTTTATTTTGACCAAATCTGACTTATTTTCCTTTGACTTATATTCACTTAAAATTCTTCTGTAGTTTAATACATTTGTTCATTTTACCTAAAGCAGTGCATTTGGTTTAAGGTGTACTAGAGATGCCATTTGAAGTAACAAGGCTGGTGCATATCAATTTCTTTGTTAAATTGACGAACATAGCAGGGAGCACTGAACATTGTAAAACAGAAGTTCCTAGGGTTGCATCTGGAATTGGGGGTCATTCTGTTTCATAATCCAAGGAGTGGCTGGATAGAAGCACTCACTGAGTTGGGAGCAATTTGCTTGCTGGAGGCTGTGCATGAATTGCCTAGAAGTGAGAGTTCTCACACCAAAGCAGAGTAAGATGGGCTCCAGGAGTGGGGGATTGGGGTGACTCAACCATTCACCAG
Source organism: Emydura macquarii macquarii (assembly GCF_026122565.2). Lineage (NCBI taxonomy): Eukaryota > Metazoa > Chordata > Testudines > Chelidae > Emydura > Emydura macquarii. The sequence continues at coordinate 37,176,872 of NW_027132559.1, read as the reverse complement.
TCCAGATTGCACTAAGGAATGTCACAATTAAATAAAAAGTTGACAAGTTGCATTCTACTATCCAGCAAGCAGGGCTGGATTTGGGGGCAGGCAACTGCCTGGGGTGATGGGCTTGGGGGAGGAGGGAGAGGCAGTGAGCTCTGGCTGCTGTTTTTTTTTGCTAGTGACAAAAAAGGAAAATAGGATGTTTGAAGTAAAATGTTTCAGGTATTCCATATGTGGATTCATTTTTCACTAACTTAGAAAGTTCTGGACCTTTATAGAATCTTGTGGAACCTTCCAGACTTTCTGAGAACTACATTTTCCTCGAGCTATCTAGAATGTTGTCAGCCATACCCTCGCAAGTATATAAGGGGTGAGGCGTTGCCACTCAGCCAGTGAGATATAAGAACAAAGTGAAGTGAGAGCCCAGCTGTGATATTGTGAACCTTGTTTTATTATAGAATCACAGGACTGGAAGGGATCTCAAGAGATCATCTAGTTCAGTCCCCTGCACTTACGGCAGGACTAAGTATTATCTAGACCATCCCTGACAGTTGTCTAACCTGCTCTTTAAACATCTTCAATGAGGGAGATTCCACAACCTCCCTAGGCAATTTATTCCAGTGCTTAACTACCCTGACAGATAGGAAGTTTTTTCTTATGTCCAACCTAAACCTCTCTTGCTGCAATTTAAGCCCATTGCTTCTTGTCCTATCCTCAGAGGTTAAGGAGAACAATTTTTCTCCCTCCTCCTTATAACAATCTTTTATGTACTTGAAAACCGTTATCATGTCCTCTCTGTCTTCTCCAGACTTTACAAACTGGCCGAACAAAAAGACAGATTAATTTCTTGTAGACTGTTTTTTTACTTTGTGTTAAGAGGACAATAAGGTAGAACCTGGTACATTGCTTACTTTCTAAAGTGTACTATCTGCTATATTAATTTAATATTCTTGTAAAAAGATGTTGAAAACTTCAAAGTTTAAAGTTAGATCTTTACAGATGTGTTGTAGAGACAGAGCCCAATCTGTTTAAAAGTAGTATTGTATTGTTTGATATTGTCTGATCTGTCAACTTTGACAAGTTTTATGAAATGGCGTTATTGCGTAATTCTATTGGAGATTCAGCGAAGCATGCTGTATTTGGAAATGTATATAAGGTGTAAGTCACTTACTTCATTGTTAACTTCTATTGATTTTTTCCATGATCTCAAAAAATTAACAAAGCAGGCCACATTCTTTATTTAAACTAGCCTTTTAGTGAAATGGTGCTCATACAAAGGCAGATCCATACTGTGATATGATGGGGGAAAGAAAGGGGAGGGAAGAGAGATGTTCTTGTCTTAGTAATTTAAATTCTATTTGTATGAGAACCATAAAGGTTCAAATCTCCTATCAAAGAGCGGGGGATTTGATGTGTGTTGCTCAGTTTAACATCTGCCAGAGTGTGTAATTGAACATCTCCCAGACAGGAAAGTTTTTTGGGCTGGCTTGCTGAAAACTGAACTTGCATCTGAGTTATATCAGTTCATTCACTTAACGTTTTTCTTCTGCTCTCTTACAGTTACTCTGTCCCACATCACACAGCTAGTTCTCAGTCACAACAAGCTCACAAGTAAGTACATTTCTTCATGGTTAACACTATTTTCTAGTTGATAGAAGCCTCGTTGCTGTCATTTGAACAACATTCATAAATTGTCATTGGTGATGTTCCATTTTATTATTTATTTAGCATCGATTGGGCTGTACTGCTTAGAGATGATGGCCAGGCCCTTGTCCTAAATATAGTGTGATCTAAGTAGTTGCATTACAGGAGATGGATGGATAATGTAAGTTAGCAGTGATGTTCACTGGGTCTCCTTAATTTTGTGTTTTTGTTTTTCATTCTCCATTTGTGAGGATAAGGTCCTTAACGGCAATCTTATTTCCAGTCCATCCATTTGAAATTTTTCTCTGCTGCCCCACCTGTAAACTTCCTACATCTTCAGAAGTCTTTTAAAAATATATTTGCTTTGTTTGATTAAATGTGAGATATTACAGTGACCATGCATGCACAGTGGTAAAAAAAAGTGTTAACTTCACTTTGTTTGTGTGGGTTTTAAAACAAGAAAGGAACTAAGAAGTCTAACTTCATCAACATATAAAGACCTGGAGTGCTGCAAACGTTTGAGGGCAGGGGCCACATCTTTGTTTGTACAGCACCTAGCACAATCAGGGCCTCAATCCTTTGGAAGTTTCTGTCAAGTAAGTAGTAAATCAGTACTGCAGTAGTGTTTCAGTGGCATGGAGAAATCATGATAGTAGCTTAGCCTTCTTAAACACGCATATTTCAAGGATCGTTGTAGAGTAGAGAAAGTGTTGTGTGTAGAAAGAAAACTGCATCACTCCGCCCTCATGCTCCACAAACGTCCTGCCTCATCTGCAGTTAAAAGTAGGTGGTTCCTTGGAAGTTACTCTACTTCCATTCTGTTGTGGCCTGTGATTTGACTGCTGTGGGAGCAGCTCACATGTACATGAGTCCAGATTCAGGTGGCACCTTGCCAGTCCAATCTAGTCTTCTCTACTTTTGTCACACTCAACTGGTCCTTTGAAGGCACTATGCTACATTCCTCCCACTCCCAGGTACGTGTACTCCATTGAATATGGGAATTCAAAGCTGCTGTGGTGGAAGAAGGTGGAGTCCACACAAATAGGATGGACAGAATAGAAGGGGGAGGGGGGAAACAATTGACAGGGAAGGAGGACGAGAGAAACTGGATAGGGGAGAAAAAGGAGAGATTGTTACTGTTTTCACACTTGGATGGGGGATGAAGTGCTTCTCTGTTAGCCCATTGCAAGGGGATGTTCTAGCAAAAAGAGACTGGAAAGCACTGTCACAAACTATTTAAATTGTCTAGTTCACTGAATTCCAGGCAGATCTAAATTCTTCGAAATCTGTTTGGAGTTAGCTTTTTAGTACGTAGAACTGACTTAAGGGAGACTTTTTCAGGCAAAAAGGGGGTTATGAGTTAAGGGCCGTGAGGATAACATCATCGGTTGTGTGTTATTGTAGCATGTAAAGGATAAATATATTTTGAGTGCAAGTACAGTTATATTGTATTTTTAAGATGTCATTAATGGGTATGAAGGAATAGTGGTGAACATGGGTGCAAATAGGTAAATGTATGGTTCTATAAACTTTTAGTGGACCATTTTCCTCATAGCTAGTGTATTAGAAGAATCACAGAAATGTGAGTTTTGGTCCTATTTTCTCCATATTTGCTTGCCTCTTTTGCCCCTCTTTTCACCTTTCCCATGTGGATCCCAATGAGCTCTCATTATCCTTGCAGAACTTTGAGCATATATTTTATGCCTACTGACATGTGAGAGACAAGTAAGGACTATTCTTCAGGTCCCTGTGAAATTTTCAAGAAAGGCACCATGCCTTAGGGCAGAATTTGCCCCTTAATGCTAGTCATCTGCTCTGATACTGCATTGTCTGAAATGATTTATCATTATGCCATAGATAGCTGGTGAGTAACTTTCAAAACTTAGCAAGTTGGTTGGAAACTTTCTTTTTTAGACACTTTAATTGAATTCAATAAAAGCTAACAAATACAGAATCTGCTTACAGTTCCAACTCGAACTAAAATGCTATGTTCAAATTTACAAAAGGACCAGTTCTTGAAATTTTAAATACCATGTTCAATACAGATACCAATAAAATGGGGTAAAAATAGTAGATTACTGTTTTCTACCAACTGTGACTTTTTTAAATCAAAGAGTTGTATGAATATTAAAGGGTAAGTGTCTGTTCTTTCATTTAAGGGACACTGTTGATCTGTCAGACCCTGAAATGTTTCTTATAGGAAGGTAAAGCTCATAAATTTTTCCCAGAGGGGTATAACTAAAATTCTCCCAAGTTGGAAGTCACCTTGCTTATTTAAAAAAAAAAAAGATAAATGTAGGAGTTGAAATAGTGTCTCTCCCTAAAAAAGGCCAAATTTCAAATTCATATTTTTGTATCTGACACTCTTGACCTAATCCTTTAAGCAATATAATTAATTGTCCTAGTGGATTGTTCTTAAAATGACTTGGGAAAACAGTGGCAGTGACATTTGATATGTTCCACTAAGGTCATATTAGCATCTTTTACTGGTTTTCTGTCATTTAAATGAATGTGCTTTCTTCTGTTTTTCTACTGTCTGTAGTAAATATGTCTATTTGATAGGAGAGTAAATACATATAAAGGTAAGTGGATGTGCATATCCACCTGCAACCATTATCCTATTTTGTCTGACAGCACTATTAAAATTAAGCAAAAGTTCATTAGGGTCTGAGAACGCCATTAAATCCCATTATACTATTCTGAATATTTTTACCTCCAGCATATTGCCATTTTGCACTGTTTGTTAACTTCCTAGTGTGTGCTGTTCACATTGCTATTATGTTTGCGTTTATCTTCCTGTAAATCATTCTTTATCAGAGGTACACAAATCTGCATCCCATGATTGAATAGTGTTGGTTGAGTCATTTAGGGCTTGTCTGCATGGCTAATTAATATGTAGTAAGCTGGGGTATGAATGCACAGCACGCTAGTGTGCTGTGCACTAACTGGCTGAACCCTGATACTGCACATTAAAAAATTTAGGGTGCAGTAAGAGTCCACATCGCAGGCTAGTGTGCTGTTAGTTCACACCCTGGATTGCTGCGCATTAACTGGCGTGTCAACATTTCTGAGTAAGTGTACACAGATTCTGGAAAATTGCCATTCCAGTTTCAGCTTGCCCTGTAACAAACTTTAATAGGAGGGGAGAAAAAGGAAGCATCAAGGTCTCTAGTCTACTAACCCTGAACAGTTTTACTTATCCAGAGTTCTACTTGGTACTGTTCTAAAGCTGCGTGTAAATGTTTTCCAATAGGTGAAATTGTGGCAGATTCAACATGGGCATGACTCTGGATACAGATTTCCAGAGAAATAACCTGGATTACTTAGTTACACTTTCTTCCCTCCAGTAATCCTGTAAATGAGGACACTCAAATCTTGGGTAACTCTGTAAAGATCTAAGTGTTGTCAGAGTTCAGTATTTCCAAAACCTACTTGGAAGAGACCAGTGTTAGCAGCAGTTCAGTCAGTTCTCTCTCACCTAAATTGATCATGCAGGGCAGATGTACCACATGCATGCTCCATGTTTGTGATGTATTCTGCTCCATTAAGTGCCCAGCAGCGTAGAATAATATGAAGCTTCTGCAGGGCAGTGGAGTTCTGTTCGAAGGAAAAGTCTGAATATTTGTCGGTAGGAGTTTCTGATCAAAGCGGGATTATAGTTGGAACTTGGAAATTAACCTAAATTCACATCTCCGTAGCAGCTCTGAGAAGGCACAGTTGTGACTTGGGGAAGAATGAATGAAATTTGGGATATTCAGGTAGTAAACTGGGTGGAGAAAGGAAATATTGTGAGTTGCTGTCAGCTGGTAGGACTTCTAAATGCTGGACTTCAGCAGGAAATGGGAGAAGCAGAGTCTTTTCTTGAAATCCAATAAGGGGACATCATCAAACACATGATTTGCAGGGAGAATGGGGCTTGAGTAGCTCTAAATTTATTTCATTTGAGTTACTGGTTACCTTTTTTCTGAGGAGAGGGCTTCAAAAGGCATGGGCCTAAAACTGCTGTCTCATAGGAGACAAGAGAAAGGGGTACCTTTTCTGGGCCCCAACTGTAGTCAGTGGGTCAGATTCGACGATGTACTGTGGTCCCTTTATGCCACTTGGATATCATAAAGGGGCTGTTAATATAGGTGGAACTAGTACCCGCAGAATACATCGGTTTTAAAGGTGTTTCTTGGGTGGCACAGAGCTGACAGAATGACTCTGTGCCATCTCCTTTCATAGCCCCTGTGTTGGTCATATGTCAGAAAAAGGAGGGCATGGTTAGCAACCTGTGCTCTGCTTTACAGTGTAGAGTAATCAGCTTCTGGGGACCATTGCCACCAAGTGTAAGGCAGTGCAGCCCTGGGGCTCCAGTCTTTGGAAGGTGAGGGTTAATCAAAATCTGGTCGGTTCATAAATAAAGGAGAACTGTGGACTATACAGAATTCTTTATTAACATCCTAATATAGACATTAATTGTTAACAGTCACGTTTCTTAAGACATATGTGATTTTAATGAATCAAAAACACTTCATCAAAGCAGTTGGAGGGGAAGTGTGGTGAAAGGTTTCCAGAGCCCTGTAATCATTAATTAGCCCCACATTTCAAAGTTCCATAAATGGGAAAAATCATCTTTAAAACAGGTTTGAGTGCAGTGTCTTCTGAGCTAGTAACTGATGAAGTTAAAAACCAGATGAAATTGACGGTATCTTTTCATTACAAACAAGCTTTCTGTAATGAGGAAGATCTTCTATTCAAGGGACATGGAGTGGGTCACAGTTAAGTTACCTAGACACTAACAGACGTGTTAGTTATCACCTTGTAAACAGCTATTTTATATCAAATTTAGGTGAAATTTTGGAACCCATCTACTTGATGAATTGCTGCTTTAGACACACAGGCTCTTCTAGGTAAAGGTAAATTTAAAGGTAAAATCCAGTTTGTACCTCAATAGTACTGCAGCTATTTTGGTTTGCTTTTCTGTTTTGTGCTATTTTTGTTTTCTTTTGGAATCTCTGGATTTTTTCCCCCCATTTAAATAGAAGTGCTGCTTTTCAGAGATGTTGTCTGATTTGTCCATTAGAGGTCACTGTTGAGATACCTATTTCTTCAACTCTTTTTTGAAAGACAAGCAAACCATTGTGTGAACAGTAGGAATTTGTTACAGAATATTTGCCTGTGGACCATGAGACAAATGATTGCTGTGGATTGCCGTCTCCCTTTCCCGTTACTATCACCACCACAATGACTTCTAACTTACCAACTTCTCTATTTTCCCATACTGCCTCTTAATGCTGCTCCATCTCAAAAGTTTTCTGCTGCCCATAACCTCTTTATCTCTTGCTCCCTCTGTCTCCTGGTACTTCACTAAAACATGAGGTTTTTATTTTACACTATTGTTCTCTTGCATCTCTTCTCTCAAACCCTCTCCAAGAGGCCTCATAAAAGCACTGTGATGGGGCAGTGGGATTCTCCTCTCTGACACTACCCGCCCTCCCTTTCCCTTGAGAAACCTTGCCATTTGTCGCTGTTCTTCTCCCCCTCGCTTCAGATTGCTGTTGTCTGCTGTCCCTAGCTCTTCCTGGACCACTTTCCTCTCCTTAACACCTGAATTTACCTCTTTCTCCCCTTACTTTCCACCCTCATCCTCTGATTTCAGCTTCTGTGTTGATGTCCCAGCTGACCCATTAGTCTCTTGCTTCTTGCGCTCATTTCCCCATTTGACTTTAAACTTTGGAGCAACTCTCCAATTCCTCAGAATGGCTCTTCCCTACCTCCACATTATCAAACATTGCTGCCTCTATAATGTCTCAATATTTAAATTCCCTTCAATATTATTTTAGATGAGTGACCTGATGACCTTAGGGCAGTCCTGCATGCAGTCCCTCACCTTGGTTTCCCAAATAAACTCCACACAGGGTTTTTCTAATCCAATCACAACAGCCCTCTTTAGCGTCTTATTTATTAATTTTAAGTTCAAAACTCAACACACAGGTCTTCCCTCCAGTCTTCAGCTGGGCACAGCCCAAACTCCCCTCTTCTGGTCAAAGCCCTTCCTGTCTTAACAGGCTGCTTGTAGCCCTTGCTACCTGGAGTAATGTCCCTGGTCTCATGGTCTTCCCTGCAGGTGCCTCTCTGCAGCGTCACTACACCCTCTTAAGATCCTCTCCCTCCCCTTACTGCAGTCACCTTCTGATCTTTATAGGAAACTTCCTGTTTCCCCCTCAGGTGAGGCTTATCCTATAATCAGGGTTGATTTGGCCCTGGGCTTTCCAGCCCCAGGGAAAACCACCTTGTACCATTCTGACATGCTCCTCCACTTTCAGCAACTCCAGTCATCACTGTCTGAAACTTCACTGCCTCCTTCTTTCCTTTTCATCTGCTCTCTGACTCTGTTGTTGAGTCCCTCCACTACCGTCTTTCTGCATTCTTTGTTTTATAATCCCCTTCTCTTTCCTTGTCACCAGTGAAAAGTCTTCTGTCTTGTATGCTCTGTGTAATCCCTCCAACTATCTCCATGATTCCATCCCCTCCTGAATACTAAGATCCCTTGAATCACTTTCACCTTCTTCCTGGTCCTCCTCAATCTCTCTCTCACTTCTGGTTCCTTCCTTTCATAGTACAAGCAAGCTGTCTGGTCTCCTTGATGCTAGGAAAGCCGTCCCTTGGCTCCACTTGCCTTTCCTGGTACTGCCCACTTCTGAACTAATCAGATGTGGCATTCACAACTACTTTTTTGAGTTATACTCAAATTTAATCTTGGCTCCCTTCTGCCTGCCCCACTCCTTTGAGATGGCTCTTGTCGAGGTCTCTTGCATTCCTGACGTCTTTGATACTGTTGCTCCTGCCTTCTCAGTATTTTGTCCTCCTGGCCTTCCATGGCATTCTTCTCTCCTAGCTTTATCTCTGTGGTCATTTCTTTGGCATCTTTCAGTGAGCTATGAAGCTCCACTGGTGATAATTTGCTGTCCTTGTCTATTGGTTGCTATACTGATGGCATAAATTGAGGCCAGCTCTAAAAGTAGCAAGGTATACATATACCAACATATACCTAGCGCTGTGGGACATATGTCCTGTTTTGTCCTTGGGGGGGGAAGGGGGAGGGGGGGACACACGATATAATTTATAAATGTTAGAGAGTGCAGTTGTACATGTGACATAGGGCTCCATCAAAAGGAACTGCGTTTTTATGAGTGCAGTGGGACATTTTGTGGGGGTAGAGACAAAATTCATATGCTAAACGTTAAGTGTGTGATGTCTCAGTTATGTTGAAAATTGCAGGTTAAATACCATATTAGCTTTTGTGTTCATTGCACTAAAAGAAAAACGTGACCCTGTGATGTGGTACAGATGGTAGAACTTTTTCACTTTTATATATTTATTTTGACATGGAGCAAGAGCTTGTAGAAAAAACAGATGAATGGCACACGTGTGAAAGAGTATTGGGTTCCAAGGATGTAAAATGATAAAAGTAAAAATTACTCAAATTTTTACATGTATAAATTGGACACTCTAGTGAGGGGGCGTGGCCTCCCTTGGAGACTGACAGGGAGGGACAGCCTGAGCCCTGGTGGGCACTGCCCCTGACTATCTACCCCAAGGAGATGGAAGGCACTGCTGAGGCACAGGTAATCCAGGGAAATGGGGAAGGAAGTAGCCCAGGTGAGCCAGACGTCTGTCTGATTGTGTTGTGTCCTGCAGCCATATCAGTGAGTTGCGGCTGGAGCCCCAATGACACGGTGATGTAATACTCTGCCACTGATAAGGACCTGGGCTGGGATGCAGTGGAGTTGCGTGGGCCTGTGTCTCCCTCTCCCCTTTCCACACCACCTCTGGGGTGGTCGCCTCATGCCAGTCTGCAAAGCTTGGGAGGTCTATAGACTATTTTACCTGCCCGAGGCCTATGGACTACTCACTCGCCCCGTCCTACCTGAGGGCTTGGGCTACAGACTGCTTGCTCCTCCTGCCTAGGGCTAAAGACTGCATAGACACCTGTAACCTGCAGAAGGGGCCAGGACCTTTGTCCCAAATGCTAATTCCCTGTTTTTAGTCTGCACTCACAGGAGTGCAGTAGTGAGGGGGCATAGCCTCCCTCCCAGATGGGACAGCCTAACGTCTTACAGACACAAAATACAGCATATGTCAGTAAATTTTCATGCACATGGTATGTGGAACAAAGCTGATTCTACATCACTGGGAAAGATGTGTATGATATTTTACTATCATACTTTCTGACTTGTCTGAAAAATGTAGTTTGATCTTGTTGCAGGTGCCATTTCTAAAATCAAAACTTCAGACACATTAATGCAATCCTTCTCTTTTTGTAAGTCAGTGTAAAATAAATACTTTCCTGATTCTGCATTCGTGTACACTGAAAATAAATTTATGTAGTTTTCACATGCAGCTATTTAGAATCAGTGTGAAGTATGATAAATACATTTGCAATAAACCAAAGACAACTATTTCTTTCCATCTTCATGTGTACATACCGGTTACAGCAAAAGTAAACAACTGAAAATCCTAATATTGTCAAGTACAGAATACTTTTGAGTTTTCCCCCTTCAAAGTTAGTGGTAATTCTGTATGAGTAAGGTGCTACAGGATTCAGCCTTTTAAATTAATTTCATTTAAATAATTGTACAGGTACATGAGAATCCCACACACAACTTGTTCAGAAAAAGATACTATGTATGGGCTGGATCAATGCCTGGGCTTTTCTGCACAAGCGGGAGCTGGACTGGAGAGATGGAGTGTATGTGGAGAAATACACTGCCTTTCACTATTTTCTCCCTCCCCTCTTAATTTCTTATGGTTACCCGTTTGAGAGCACACTGCAATAACCAGGTTCTGTGGGGATAGATAACAGGAATTGCCATACCAGATTAGTCTCTTGATCCATTTTGTCTGGTATTCTCTCCAAATAGTGTCCTCTCAATACTGGAAGTTCAGGAGATCCTATAAAGGATAATTACACAATAACCTGTGTATGGCAATGGAGTGGTTGTGGGAGGACCACTCTCCATGGCATGGTTTCTCATCTCCATATAGAATGTCTGCCTTTATATAGCGAAAAGCCTTCTCAGCCCCCTAAGCAGGGATGGTGTCAGCAGTATGCTGGAAGCCACTGATAGCGTGTCTTATGGAATTTGAGGCACAGGTCATGCTTGGAAAGCCTATATGTGGGTTTGGAAGCTGAACTTCCTTTTAGGCCCACAGGAGGGAGGTGTGTGGAGATAGAAAGACTCGTGACATAGGGATTTAACAGCCCTGATGTAATCAGTGTCTTCACTGAGGTTTCTCTCTTCTGTGTGAGTGCTGAGCGGACATTCTGGCTCTATGCTCCTGTAACCATGGCAAACTACGTCAAATTGTGCTAAATGGAAAAGGTAAGAGCTGTTCCTTTTCAGCATACAGGTAAATCAAACTACAGTGCAATAGCAAGTACTATAACAGTCAGATTCTTCACACAGTTTTTATCCCTGATCATAAGTCATGGAAAATTACCAGAAATATATGTAGAAAAGCAAATTAAACATTATGAAACACTTGTTCTGGTGTCTCATAGTTTTGCTTTCTTCATATTCCAAGGTTCAAAATGCTACAAAAACCAAATACTGTCTGAAGTCATAACAAATATGTAGCTGCCTTTTTCGACTTAGATGGAGTAGTTGAAATGCAAATGACCTTGACTTGTAAGGAATGACCTTCACCAGTCACTTGGGTCCTGGCACTCCTCAGTCTCTAATTAGTCCCTCTTCTGTGGACTATTTGTCATGCTTTCTGCTAAAGGTTTGTATATGGCATATAGAAAATTAAAATATGGGGGAAATATGGTAAATAAAGTGTCATGAAACATTGGAACAATGTGTGACTGTATTTATAACAAGGGGATTGATTTATAGCTTTTTCTTAGAGACCATTTGTCAGTTTACTGTGCAGTCACATGAAATATTGTCTGTTAAAAGGTCACGTTTAAACTATTTTTGAGATCTGACAGGTATCAGTTGAACAATATGTAGTCTGGGGGTACTAGGGTTTAATGATGTGATACTAAATTAGTTGCCTCTGAGGGAGACTTGATGTTAAATTGGGATTAATTATTAGGATTCCATGATTCCTTAAATAACATGACACCTGTGGGAACTTCCCTCCTTCCCCACACACTCTAGGCCCATCCCATGCAATTGAAGTGTAAAGGCACAGTGTGCCTGGAATGAGAAAACTGTTTTGTGTGGTGTAGTGTGTAGGTTTCCTTGTTGAGTATATGTAAGCTAGTAAATCGCTTCAGTTAAAATGAGCAATTTTCTCAAAACATTTAATTCATTTTCTAGCAGAAGGCTGGAAGAGCTTCTATCCTAAACTATAGAAGCACTTGGAGTATAGGACAGAAATACCTTTATTTCTCCAGCAACTTTAAATGTTTGTTTTCAGGATAATATAAAATAGAAGAGAAACAGTATTACCCCACAAAAAAGTTGTATAATCCGTCAACAAAACCATACAGCAGCCACAACCACTTGCAGTTAGGCAATGTACTTTCCACATTAATTTCTTTTTGCTGTGTCCCTAGTACACAGCTTCACTCTTCTAACTGTAACAACTTTTTAAGCATTCTTCTCAGAACCAAGTATGTTTTTGTCCTCTCTTCTGCCCTTCACTAGATGCCACATTATCCCCAGGCTCGAACATGCCTTTCCTATGCTCTCAGCACTTCTCAGACTCTGGCTTCTAAATTAAAACTGTTTATTGATGTATTGCTTTGTTAGCACAGTAGCACATCATTGAACTATAGTGTAGTTTAGAAAATATATTCTTAAAAGCATTGTGGAAACTGCAGTGTTCCTGTGGATGATTGCATAAACAATTCAGCTGGTTTCTGTAAAGAGCTGAAGATTAGAGAAGCAAAAAGTATCATGTTTTAATTTGTTCAATATTATTCATCCTTTTTGGGATATACATTTTATAGTGAAATCTGTGTTTATTGTATGTTAGATGGCAAGCTTCTTGGGACAGGGACTCTTGCTCCCTCTCTTCTGTAATGCACCAAGCATGTTGTCAGTGCTCAATGAATATTTTAAGAAGAAAACTGCATTCTCCCATTGCTAATTCCCCTCTCATTTCTGTGAAGTAGATTGCTTCTCTCTCAGTAACTGAGAAGTAGTCTTGTTCAGTGAATCAAAACAAGATTCCAGCTCTTTGAATGCAGTTATATGTGGTGCACATAATTCATTATATATTGTTTAGAACTTGACATCTCAAAGTAGCGTAAGGAGGTACTGAGGAGCTAGGTGAGGGAAATGTTATCATACGTGACTCTTCAGGTCTGATGCTGTGAATCTTTACTCACATGAGTAGTAGTTCCACTGAAGCTAATGGGACTAGCTGTGGTTTTGCAAGAGTAAGCCTTTAATCACATGACCCATGAGTTTTAATTACTGTAGAGAGATGAGAGTACAGTACATGCTTATTAGTAGCAACATATCTGTGCCCTCATGCTACGTTCCTCCTAAGTGGCTGCTGCTGATAGGGGGAGAGTAGACAATTCACACTAGGGGAACGTGTTTCCAGGGGAAATGTTGCTCGTGAGCAGCGGTTGCTCTTACAAGGCGTTGCTGCAAAGAAGCATCTACTATAAGTGGTTTAAAAAATCTCGTATTAGGCTATCTTTGAAATTGTATTTAGTAATGTATAAGTAAAGCACTTCAATGAGAAACTCATGTATAGCCTTATAAATCTTTATTTTTTCTGACAACAAATAGCACTATCCTAATAGCCCTTATGGAAAAATATTCCCATTAAATCTTTAAAGGTTTTGAGTACTACTGAACATCAAGTTCTTAGGCACCACATAATTAATTATCATGCATGTTCTCAAATAAAACTAATGAATCATTCTGAAAAAACTAATTTATTTGCATATAAAGATTCTAAAGACCATGAATGTGGCAGTGAAAAGACTAATCTTATTTTTATATAATTAAAATACTTGATTCACTTATGACCTAATTCAAAGTCCTTTTGAAGCCAATGAAAAGAATTTGAATTAGTTCCATATGTACTGACATCTAAATAATCAGCTTAGTCATGCACTGTTTAATGAATAGACAAATGTTATAGATAGTATTTTTCATGCAGCAAAAGGGCAATATTCTTCTTTAACCTGGAATGTTCAAAATAAAATTCATCTGAAATGTTTTTCTTGTTCTTAGTTTACATAATAAGAGAAGGGTTTTTCTTGTTGAGAAGCTTATATATTTACTAAATCCTTTCAACAGTACAGACTGTCTTAAAGATGGGTATTGATTTTAGTCTAAGCTCTCTCTGAAAAAAAATACGTATTCTTAGTTTAACAAATGTAAGATGTTTTGACATGGGTATTGTTGTAAGAACAGCTGTCATCCTTAGTGAGTATAAAAAAGATTTGTTTGAAACTTCAGTAACCTGTATAAACATTAAAATATTTAATGTATGTAGCAGAATGAGACTTGCCAGTATGAAAACCTAATTAAGGCCAGAATTTGGAAACACTTGGGGTCAAACTTAATTTTAAACACGTGAGGGAGTCCTCTTTACTTCATTTGGACTACTCAAAAGCTTACGTGCAGCACTAGAGTAAATGTCAGCAGGGGTGGGTATATGACACACACAAATCATGTGGATATTTTTTACCCTGTAAGTTGTCAGGTTCTGCGGTATTGCCATGATTGCCATATAAAACAACAGAGAGACATCCATCAAAGCGAGCCCACTGTCAGAGTGGGATTATTGAAAATAAAAGGAATCTGAGAATATTGTTCACCTCAATCTCTGCATATGCTATTCAGCCACATATACTCTTGTTCCCTGTTCTTCTACTTCGCCATCTCTCCTTAGCAGCCCTTGTCTGGTAGGGACTCTGATCTCAATGGCAGCGGACTGTTCTGCTAGTGGCTCTTGTCCCACTGTAGGCTAAAGTGGCGGCTGCATCTTAACTGGAGGTGATGATGGCTCCTGACCCCTAAGATCAGGGTTTCATTTCTTTCCTTTCAGCAGTGGTTTCCTAATAAAGGCAGTTACAGGGTGCAGCATATCAGGCAATATCTCAGAACTAAAAGCTTGCCTCCGTGTAGTCACTGGCCAATTGTCATATGGACATAGTGGTTCAAGTACCCACTCAGGCCTTGTCTTCCCTGGACTGGTGAGTAGAACCTGCAAATGTTTGCAAGGGAGTTCTCTTTTCCCCTCCACAACAGTCAGTCACTCTAGTGAGATGCATGAGATCTAAGTTGGGGAACTCACTTAGGTCCCCTTCAGACTAAGGGGCCTTTGATCTCCTAAGGATCTAAGTCTCTATATTGTAGCCCATAGGGCTGGCTTAGCCTTTATTTTATTCATCATTAACAGAAGGAACCTGCAGGCCTGTATCCTCTAAGACGTTGGCTTAAGCAAGTTAGCACAAATACAGTAGATCTATGACACTTAGCATAGATAAAATGACCCAACAGTTGCCCTAGGTTTGGGGGAACTGGAAATAGCTTGCTCAGTAAAGGGAGTTGTACATAACTGTATCAGGTAATCACAGGAATAACCTGATATTTTAGGATAGAATTGTTGGCAGATGTCTAACCACAAACCTACTTGAGCAATAGGTGACATACATGATGAGTTAAATAGCATTCATATGTTAATAGGATAAGTACTCCTCAGAATTACAGAGGTGAGGAAGTTAGATTTAGTCACGGAAGGCTGGGCATCAGAATGAATATTCTTGATAGTGCTAGGCTCTGTAGTAGGCCAAGCCACCATGTAGTGGGGGCTAGCTTTCCATTGTTGACCTCTAAGCTTTTTATTGTTATCTATCACCAATCTTTGGGCATTGGGGAACTTGGACCATTGGACTCATTTGGCATGCCAGAGACGGGGCTGGTCTTGTGTCTCTCAACACCAGGTCCCCAAGGAAGGAATGACACCAAATATATCCTTAATATTGTATTCCTGCTATATGTTTATGTGGTTGAAGCTTTTCTGTCTTTACTGATTGTTTTAATAAAAATAGCCAAGCCTTTGCTGTGTCCTCAGTGAGAGTGTCTGTGCCGTACACCCCGCAGTTCCCTACAAGATATTGAATGTGTCAGATTAAATTCTGTGGACCCTGATTCTGGGACAAGAACCCTATTATCCCCAGGTCATTAATTAGTATCAAACTGGCAATCAATGCAATTATTATTAACCATTAAAAAGAATCACGCTACAATATAAATATCAAGAAGCTTCGGGCCATCCATTTAGCTTTCGCATATCGGGCGCAGAATTTGTTGGTACTCACAGACAACACAGCTGCAGTGTTCTATGTAAACAAACAAGGGGAGGAGCATTTGAGAAGATTATTCCAGGAGGTAATGCTCCTTTGGAATTTCTGCATCATCAGTTCCATCAATCTGAGAGCTGTTTACCTTCAAAACACTTTGACAGTCCACCAGACCACTCTGGCAGGTTGTTTGCTGGTCTCTTTGCCTTGATGTGTCCAGGTCTATTTTTCAGCAGTGTGGAGTCTCCAAGTTGACCTGTTTGCAATAAGAGCAAACCAAAAATGTCATCTTTTTGTTCAAAGCCTGGGTTCACTAACATATGCTTTCCTCCTACCCTGGTCAAAAGGTCTGCTGTGTGCCTTCCTTCTAGTTCCGCTCTTCCTTGGTCTTGTCCAAAGTCAAGCAAGATTCCACTCACCTTAATCTAATATCCCCAATGTGGCCCCATCAGCATTGGTTTTCAACTCTACTAGCCCTAACGGTCAAACCTTCACTGCCAATCTTGAGAGATGTGCATGTGATCTCCCGGACTACGGCAGCCTGCTTCATCACAGTCTTCAGGCCCTCCAGCTGACAGTGTGGATGCTTCCTGGCTGACAACGTTGGAAGGAGATTTCTCTAAGGGGGTGCAGGAAGTTCTGCTAAATAGTAGGAAGCCTTCAACTAAGTCTGTGCACCTTGCTAAATGGGAGAGATTCTCAGTTTGGTCAATACAAAGAGGCATGCTCCCAGCTCATGCTCTGATTTGCCATATCTTGGATTATCTTTTGTTTCTGACACAACAAGGGTTAGCTCTTAGTTCCATCCAAGTCCATGTGGCAGCTATCTCGGCTTTGCACTCTCCCATGAATAATAAATTAGTTTTTTTCTAACCCTGTTTCCATCGGATTTCTAAAGGGTTTTCTCAGACTATAAAAGGTTCACAGCCTGGTTCCATATTGGAGTTTAAATTTAATTCTAGCAAAGTTGATGGGTCTTCCACCTCTCCCCCCTTTGATCCATTAGTGATTTGTTCTCTGTTGCACCTGTATGTGAAGGTGGATTTCTTGGTTGCTGTAATCTCGGCCAGGAGAGCAGGGGAACTGCAAGCTTTAGTATCGGAGCCTCCCTATACAATTTTCTTTAGGCACCAGGTTTTCCTTCAACCTCACCCAAAATTCCTTTCTAAAGTGGTTTCAGATTATCATATTAATCAGGTAATTTATTTACTGGCTTCCTTGCAAAAACCTAAAGGGAAGGAAAAGCTCATATTCTAGAAGTTAAGGGAGCTTTGGCTCATTACTGGATTGGACTAGGCCTTTCAGGTCTTCATCTCAGAACTTTGTTGTGATTTCAGAGTAAAGGGCCACCCAGTAACTACCCAGAGGATCTCTTCCTGGATTTCTGGCTGTATTTGTTTACGCCACTGTTGGGCTTATATTGCTCCTCCAAAGAAAGTTCTGGGTAACTCAACCAGGTCACAGGCAACTTCCACTGCTTTTCTGGTTCTTCTACCCATAGTGGACAGTTGTAGGACAGCAACCTGTTCATGGGTCCATATGTTTGCCTCTCACTATACCATCTTTCATCAGTCCAGAGACCATGCGAGATTTGGACGAGTGGTCCTACAATCCTTGTTCAAGTAGCCTCCGAGCCCATTTCCACTTCAAACTGCTTGTGGGTCACCAACTGTGGAATGGACATGTGCAATCACTCGAAGAAAAGATAGCTACAGGAAGTTGGGTAACTGTTGGTTTTGGACACTGAGAGAAGTGGGGGCAGTGTGGCCCTATGTACCTGAGTGCAGTGGCACAAGGTACCAGAGGATGCTCATGCTGGCCTGATGGGTTCTGCTGAAGGAAAAGTCTCCAACTGTGCACAAGGCGCGCACACATCTATTGTGGAATAGATGTGCAATATCTCCAAGAACAATAATTACCGAAAAGTAGGTAATGTACATGTGTGTGGTTTTTGGTGTTTTTGTTTTTTTAAGATTGCCATACTATGGAGTATTTTTAGAGTGACCTGGAAAATAGATCCCTTGGGAGCATTAGATGATTAAGTCAGTGATAACTTTTCAGAATCTGTTATTCAGTTTGAATAGTTTGTAGTATAGAATTGATGTCATACAGCCCCACTGTCTGTAAGAGGCTTAGTATCCTGTATGGCGTTATTGTTTCTGTGTCCATGTAACCTAGCCCTAATAACATTTAGCATAATTTGTGGTGTTAAATTGGACTGATTTATCTAGGAGAGTGAAATAATCTCTCATCCTGTCAAAAAGGCCAATACTTTCAGACCAAGATTTAATTGAATCAGCAGTGCAACTTCAGGAGAGGGTTACATTCTGTCTGCATTATTCTTGGTTTGTAGCTAAATCGAAACAATTTTTTTCTAGTATGGACTTCTGCTTCCCAATCTGTAAGTGTTAATGCCACTGATTACAACATGGTTGCCAACCTATCATAATTTACTACATTTAATAGTAAGATTATCAGGTCAGAAATCTGATGGCAAGAGATGTTAACTGTGATAATGCCTCTGGTGCAATATTCTGATGCTTAAAACAGTATTAGAAAATATCTAAAAATTTCAGTAACCTTTTATGTGGAAAAGTGTCATACTCTTTCAAAGTATATTAAGTACAACAGGTATTTGCCTGTCTAAACACCTGCATAATTCTCATTGATGTCAGCAGCTGGGGTAAGGGATGTGTATGTACACACAGCTATGGTAGAACATACCACAAAGTGAGGTTTTTTAAATATTCAGATTTGGCTTAATTTCTTCCATGCAGCTTGCTAAATGTGTTCTCTCATGAACACAGCCATCCCCCAGCAGTAAGTACTATTTATGCAGAGCACTTAGGATATTTGTTAGAGATTCCATTGTTGTGAACAGTGTAACTGTTTAAAGCAGTGGTTCCCAACCTGTGGCCCAGGGGCCAAAAGTGGCTCATGTGGTCTTTCATAGTGGCCTGCCAATCCCCTCCTGCTGGCTGCAGAAGGGAGCTTCCGCTGCAAGATCCAGATGGAGTGCACTGCTGTGGGACTACAAGACCGGTGCAGGCTCCTTGATAGACCTAAGGGGACGGGAGATCAGTGTTCCCCTCCTCTGGCTCCTGCAGGGAGCACGGCAAAATGTGGGGATGGGAGGTCAGCAAGGAGATGACCTCCTTGCTGTGAACATCTTCTGTCTGGCTGAAGGGGGGGAGGGAAGGACCTGCTAGTGGAGCAGCCAGGACCCATCATACTTGAGGAGAGGGGTAGGACTCTAAAAATCAGATTTGGCCTGCTAAATGCAGGCCACCCACTGTGACTTAGCTGCCAGGCCATGTGCTTCAGTGTGTAGTGACAGTCACTCATCTACACTAGTGCTTTGTCTGTGAGTGTGCGACATACTGGGGGTAATTTATTGGTATAAAATAGTGAAAGTAAAAATGAGCACAGTAGCATCAAAATGTTTACTTTAAATATGTAGTGATTTGTAGTCCTGAATGGTGTATACATCACTATATTTTTTATGAGTTGATAGACTGGTGGCTCTTCTGGGTTGTAAATGTGATATTTGTGGCCCTCGAGTCAAAAAAGTTGGGAACCACTGCTTTAAAGTCTAGTAAGTGACATACTGTAATGCTCTACTGTGTAAATATTATGGGCTCCTTTTTGAGGCAGAGGCGAATTGCCTCATTCCAACAAATGGAAAAAAAAAATCAGGCCTCATTAAAGATCATAATTATTTAAACCTGAACTCTACGTTTCCTGCTGTTGTCAAAGTTAACAGTATACACCAAGGTGAATAGTGGGTACAGTTCCAAGCTTCGGTGCAAATGATTTGTCACCTTTTCCCCAGCTCTAATGTAAACTTTAGCTGCATGCTTAAATTTTTCTTTGTGGGAAAAGAGATTTAAATCCATACAGCTTTTTAACCTTTTATCTGCACAGGTGTATTCATAGCGTGCTGCTGGGCTGGTTTTTCATATTTCTAGATAATAACCATGCATTGATCTGTTGCTAATCTGATGTAACCTTTTTTGTGTGTATTGATCATAGCGCTTTACTCATGGGAGATGAATAAAAAACTGGCTTGGCTGAACAGTTCATCATTTACGGCTGAACTTAAATTGTTGTGAGTTAGTTGAATGTTAAATAGACATCTGCTCAGATATTAGATTATTTAAACAGCAGGCTGAAATGGACCATCACTCAGAATGGATTTGTTTGTTTTACTAGAGAAGAGCTTAAATAAAATTGTTTTGGTCTGGATGCCTGAACCATCTATTTTTCTGATATATATTAATGTGATCATCCAAAGATTTAGATAGTTTGCGAGCCTTGTCTGTGTGCTTGGTGCTGTGCAAACCTAATGGAAGGTGTGGTCCCTTATCATTCTGCCTACAGAACAGTAAGTATTTTGTCAAGTATTTTTGCCCCCAGCTCATTAATGACTTTTTTTCAGTATTATTTTAAAATGCTAATGTCACTTTTTTAAGATGAGTGCTGCCAGTAATGGCTTTGAAAATGGACACCAGATAGAACTCTACTGGCCATCAGCAGTATTTGTGGATAGAAATTAATTTGTTTGTATTGTGGTAGCACCTAAGATCCCACAGTCCTAGATCAGGACCAATTTGTGCTAGGTGCAGACAAACAGAACAAAAAGATGGTCCCTTCCCTAAAGGGTTTATAATCCAAGTAAACTGTTTCTCTGAGAATCTTTCATTTTGCAATATATTTTTCTTCCCCACCTACAGCTGTACCACCAAACATTGCAGATCTGAAGAATTTAGAAGTGCTCAACTTTTTCAACAACCAGATTGAGGAGTTGCCTACGCAGATTAGCAGCCTTCAGAAGCTCAAACACCTGAACCTTGGGTGCGTAGCATCATGGCAAAAATGGCAAAAGAAGATACAAAAAACTATTACTAGTTAGCAGTAATTGAATCTTGCACTTAAAGCTTTCATTTTTTATAAATAAAATCCCATTTTATGAAACTTGGGATAATTGAAGTTACGGTTTCCTTATAGTTGAATCAAAAATTGTCTCTTAGAAAAACAGTGGTTGCATATTTATTTAATTTGAAACAATTTGAGGAAGAGATGCTTATGCGTTTGGTCTCTTTCATATTACATGGATGTCTAGTCTGTGTCAGTAGTGATCTACTTATTAAATTCAGTTTTAAATCCTGTTACATACTGTTTCATGTAAGTGCCAAATTGTTCCTTTAACTGCTACCTTTATTACATCTCTGGATTCTGTGGTCACTATATGATAAAATATCCGGGATCTGTCTTATGCTTTACTTGTTTAGCATGGATTAATTATCTTGTGGAAGATTAAAGATGTGAGTTTTATTTGGGATTTCCACTCTGGGTAGTTAGAAACTGTGATTTGTATCCATTTAGTGATGGAGGAATTGCAGCTCCTGTTAAGAGTAGCTTTTAAAAGCTTAGTTTAACAAGGATTTCTGTTGAAAACCTAAAAGGATAAACTGATGGAATGGAAGCATCCTTCAGAGGTCACCTTCTGTAACAGCTCTCAAACTTATTTTCATCTAACATGGTTGGTGGTCCCTTCCTGCTTAACCACCATCACCACTACAGTTTTTTTTCCATGGATTTTCTGCAAGAAATATGCTTATAAAAACTAAGCCTACAATAGGGGGGATGGACCTTTTTCTGAAATCATATTATAGTTGTATTTGGTGTATCTCCCTATTTTGTGGGTGCAATTTTATTTTGTTTTACAGTTTTCTCCCTGTATGAAGGAATGTTTATATTACAAACTCAACCCTATGAACAACTTCAGTGAGAAGGAAAACGACATGTACAGTCTATTACTTAAACCCAAATAGACTTTAACTATCTAGGCTCCATGTTCTGTAATGACGTAGGGCTGGTCTACACTACAGAGTTTACAAAACGGTGGAGGTTTACACACCGAAATGATCCTCCCACTCATTTAACTCCCCTGGTATGTCAACATAATAAAACCTCAACGAGAGGTGTAAGGCTTATGTCAGTGTAATTAGGGCGATGCAGTGTCAGTGTAGATACTGCATTCCTTACATCAGCTGTTGGCTGTCATTCTTGTCAATTTCATGGCTCCAGTGTGAAAGCTGGGCAGCTAGAGCCAGCTGGCTCTGCTCCCCTAGAGAGCTGAGCAACTTACGGGAGCAGGGGCTGGGAGAAGCCCTGGGTGGATGGGCCCCGCTCCTGGTGGGGAGCCTGTGGGGCAGCTGGGCTCCTGGCAGGGAGCTGCCTGTGGCCTGAGAGACCAGGATTTCAGCTCCCCACACTGCCCCTCTTAGGTCTGTGGAAGCACTTCTGGTGAGGATGCAAACCTCCGACTCAAAGAGGGTAGTGTGGACGTCAGAGGTGGCTGTAAGTTGTCCTAACATACGTCAACTTATCTTAATAATGTAGACAAAGCCTTAGATAACTCTGTAAGACATTGATAGTTGAACTGCATTGCTGGCTGCAGTGATATAAATATTTTCGTATTTGGTATTGTCTCATCAATAAAGACACTTTTTTGGTTCTTTTCTCTCTCTGGTTGTCTAGCACAGTGGAATAGGCTTTGATTCTTGGCAGCCTCTGCTGGCTTGTATTTAACAATGAGACTGGATCATTAACACATTTTCCTGGAAAAGTAACACTCCCACATCGCTGCCCCCCCACACACACACTTTGTCTAGGGTTACTCTTCCAAGGTGTAATGCTGCATCATTAGTGGGGGAAATAGTTGAATGCTTTCTACATACAATGAAACAAGTGACCAGTTGAATTGTGCTTAGCTGTAACCAGTATGCTACTTACCTGCAATTCTTCTGTTTGTATTGTTTTTAGGGGTAGGAGTGGGCAAGTGGTGTGAATTTGCATACTTGCTGAGCAGTATCATTAGTCTTGCAAATGCTAAACCAAAGGCTGCCTTCTCTTTTAACTTTGTAGTGTAACATTCTACTTTTAATATGTCTTAAGGGAGCCCATTGCAATGGCATCTGGGTGCCCCACATATTTTAAATATTACAACATAACTAACTTCACCTTAAAACTGGTAAATTCCCTCAAGGTCCATTTTCCATTAAAGCTACTGGAAAGGCTCTGGTCTCAGGAGTTGGATCAGGCCTGTAGTGGCTGCTGCTGAGAGAAATGGAGAGAGACAAAAGAAAAAGAAAGCAAAAACCATCCAAACAAAGACCCCACCTTGGGACTCTGACTCATTCCTTTATAGCTAAACCTTTTTTGTAGTAGCCCTCAAGAGAGCTGAACAATTCATACTCTATACCTCTCCAGCAAATACTAAAATCACTTTGGGTAAGGTTCTCTAGCTTACCAGGTCAACTTTCATTGTTCTGAAGCCTTCTGTATATTTTCTCACCCGCTTTCCTTCTCAGACTGGTTTTAAAAAAAAAAATCTGAGCCAAATGACAAAACATCCCAGTGTCCCTATGTTGCTAAGCAGCACACTTTTTTCCTCTTAAATTCTCGCTTTTTCTCAGGAATGGCAAGTTCTTTTCCTGTGACCTTCAGAGCCTGTCCACGTCAGGTCAACTGTACTGCATGGACCATGCACAACCAAAAGTGTTGATCCACACAGAGGAATAAAATTGGCAAATTAACTTTGTATATCCACTGCTTCTGCTTGCTGTTTGTTTACAGATATTTGGGTATATATTCATTGCATAAAAAACAGCGGCCACTTTTCAACATTTTTTTGGAATGGCAGGGGGAGCGGAGGAAGACTTGAGCAGCAAGAAGGTAGTTTTTTTGGGAGTGTGGCAAGAGGGGTAAGAATGAGTAAGTGCTGGGCTATAGTGGTAAGTCGTCGTCGTCTCTTCTCTTCTCCTCTCCCCCCTCCCCTGCGCGCGCATACACACCCCTTGGAGAAATAGGGCCCAGGGGATGCACCTATTCACCCTGGTATCTGGATTTGTGCTGGACAAATGCATGTATAAGAAGATAGCTGAGAACACTAGCTGAAAGTGTGTGTTTCAGTGTGCCTGGGTGGGCCCCTTCCTGCAGGACAGAAGTCATCTGGAACATCAGGCTTGTGTTGCTGGGGTCTGGGAAGAGGCAGGGAGCCCCAGTACTTGTTTGAGGAGGGGCTGCCATCAGTGGTGGTGCTAAGGTGGGGAGGGTACAGCAGCAGGCAGCAATGGTTGTGAAGGAGCTATAATGTTCCCTCAGCACTGGGCAGAAGTTTTAAAGGGCTAGTAATTTCTCTAAGTTTTTGTGATCAGGAACAGAAAATGCAGTATTCATCATGCTGGGCAGGCTCCATCATCCAAAGAAGCCAGGAGCATTAAACCTGTATTACAGAAGCCTCCCACAGCTACCATGAAAGATTTTCTTGCTCCTAACTAGTAGAATTGCAGTAGCATCTAGAGGGGCCTTCTCTTAGATCAGGACCAGTGGTGCTACATGGTGTCACTACTTACAGTACAACACTGTCCCTGTTGCAAAAAACTTAATTGAAGTAAGCAAGACAAAGGGTGGGAGAGAGGATGTATTATCCTCATTTCACAGATGGGGAACTGAGGTACAGTGAGGTCAAGGCCCTAATTCTGCAGGGAGTTCTGCTGGAGAATAAAGTTAAGCACTTGAATAGTACTACTGGGTTAGTCTGTTTGTGTGTTTAAAGTTAAGCATGTAAATCTTTGTAGAATTGGGGTGTAAGTGATTTGCCCAAGATCACACAGGAATTGTGGTGCTACCGCAGCACTATCTCACCCATAATATGAGTGGAATATAATACAGAAATAGAACTGTAAACTACATTTTAAGAAACTCTCTTGCTGCTACTGCCAGCTAATCATATGTTCTGGATTCATAGCTGCCTGTGTCTTTTGAATAGCATTCCAAAAGGAGCCTACTCTTAAGTTACACAAACATGCTGTATTTTCCCCCCACTCCTTTATTCAAGGCTATGAAACCGAACTCTGATTAGTTCATACATGCATCAGAACACAGATGTGTAAATACCTTGGGCATAGAGCTGCTTTCCTATACATGTGCACATTAATACAGCTGCGCAACTGGCTGCCAGTAAAAAAGAGAAAAGACTTTTTTCAAGGAGAGAGGGAAATACAAACAGCTTTGGTATGTTGAGTGGTGCTGCTGCTGCTAGGTTGCATTCTGCTTGTTTTCAAGTGCCAACTCCAAGGCCAATATGCCTGCTTTTGTTCTATGTGGCCCTCCATCGTGAACGGAAGTAATTTCCAGAAAAAAGTTAATATGTGCTCTGTACCTTTTCAACATCAAGTGCCTTAAAAGAAGAAATTTATTTGTTCTGAAAGAGTACCTTCATGTTATCTCCTTCTCCTCCAACTACCTTGTGTTCTCTAGAGCAAGAAGGGATTTAAGGGTTAAATAAGATGCTAGACTGACACAAGGGAGGTATGTGCTATTTGCTGCTCTGAGACAGACTTTCTGTATACCTTTGGGCACGTTGCTTTATCTCTCTCTCTCTCTCTCTCTCTGCCTCAGTTTGCTATCTATGATTGCTAGAACAATAAATTCATTGATATTTGAAGATATGTGAATGCTGGTGATGTGGGGAGAGGGTCTGGAAGCAAGTCTAGTTGTGACTTCGTCTTCCGAGAATCTTAACAGGGTTCTTCTTCAAATGCTTGCTCATGTCCATTTCTAACTTAAGTGCGTGTGTGTGCCACATGCACCAGTGCTGGAAAACTTTTTCCCCTAGTGGTACCTGTATGAGCCAGCTCTAGCGCCCCCTGCAGCGACACGCACGTACACCCACATATAGGCGCTGCTAGCTCTCCCTCTCAGTTCCTTCTTGCCAACATTGACGGTGCTGGAACGTCTCTTGCCTTCTCAAGTTCTCTCGCTAAACCTAGTGATTTGTTCTCCGTTCTAGTGTATATAATTTGTTTCTTAGTTCTAATTAGTTAGTTGTTAGAGTCCCAGGAGTGGGGCATGCCTAATTCCCCAGGATTTTAAACCCTGTGCTTTGTGTAAAAAGCCTATACCATGGAACGACCAATATCAAAATTGTTTAAAATGTTTGGGTGAAGCGCATGTTAGTGAGAAGTGTAAAATCTGCAAAAGTTTTCATCCACAGACTAAGAAAGACTGAGATATTCATCTCCGGGCCCTCCTTGTGGAGTCGGCACTCAGACCGGTGTCAAAGCCTGGCAGATCGGACTCGGCACTGAGCACGATGGCCTTGGTGCGTAGTGCGCCTCTGGTACCATATTCCTCCTCCTTGGCACCGGTCACTATCTCCGGTACCGAAAAAGAGGCCGAAGACGCGTGCAGAACATGGTCGCTCCCCCCTGGAGAAAGTCAAAGGGGATCAGGCGATACCCACATCAGGCCACCACTCCCCCCTGCCTCAGAAGGGTCCCTCCCCGCTGCGAGCATTGACCCAAGCACCAGGTCCTCCTCTGACTCCTGATATCGGCAGAGGCCCTCACCGCTTATTGGTGCCGTCAATGCTGGAGGCCTTCCAGGCCATGAAGGACCTTCTGGCACTGCCCATGCTGCCGACGCCAAGGGATGGCAGGCTGCCACACCATGATTCGGCACTGGCACCGGCAGGTAATGTGTTGAGGCACAGAGCTCCACAGTCCCCATCTTCGAGACAGCATTCGCCAGTGCATAGGCGTTCCCCAGAGTCAAGACCATGCTCTCTGTGTCAGGATAATGCTGGACCGGGCTCCCACCGTCGGTCTCCAGAGACCCGGCACCGGGCTGAATGCCGAAGGTCACCTGGTCCATGACATGTTTCTCCAGCACCGGAGCCCCACTCTGCTAGCCCTTATAGGAAGCTGCAAGATAAGAGCTGGTCCCGTCATGCCTGTCATTCGGGCTCTCCACACCTCTCACCGATGCCAGAACATCAATGAGCTCCTCACGGCACCATGAGATACTCGGAGTCAGCACCACCCTGGCTGATGGACAGCAACTTCTCCTTGGACAGCAAGAAAGTTGTTCATACCAGGCAGGCTCTGTCCCCGATGCTGAGCTTCCTGTCAATGCTGCCTATGGGAGCGTGGCCGCAGGAACAGTGGCCTGGTCCGGGGCCTTATTGGTGGGTTTTTCCTGTGGGGATGCCGCAAACTGGTTTCAGGAGAGGAACATGGGTGCCGCGTTCATCCATTGTCCAGAGTTTGGCACCGCACTTGGATTCAGACTCTGACCGAGACGGCTTATGTGCTTTGAGCCTGGGGGGAACCACCACACCCAGGGTGGAGGCCCCTCCCCCACCCCAGGTGCCGGCCTCATCCTCATCGTCTCTGGACAAGATGGTCGCGGGACCCTTGTCTGTGGTGCTGGTAGATGACTTCAGGGTGCATCAGGACTTGTTGAAAAGGGTCGCCTCACAATAAAGGAGCTCGATGAGCAGGTTGATTGAGCTTTTTGGAATTTTGGCCTTGGCAGCCCCTAGCAGTGAGGCCCTCCCAGTTCACGAGGGGGTTGTTTTACTCTCCAAGGCCCTGTGGCAAACCTCGGCCTCTCTGCCCCTCACGTCTAAGAAGGCAGAGAGAAAATATTATGTTACCAGCTAAAGGGTTTGAATATCTTTATATGCACCTGTGCCGGGGTCCCTGGTTGTCACAATCGCCAATGAAAGGGACAGACAGGAAAGTCAGCTCAACCCCAAAACTCAAAGACACCAAGAGACTCAACTTATTTGGTCGGAAAGTTTATTCCCCGGCCAGTCTCCAGCTACAGGTAGTGAACCTGCAAGCACTGCTGGTTAGATACCATTTCAATATATGGCAGTTGCTGGGCAAGTTTGCAGTTGCATTGTCCCCTTCCTCTAAGCAAGAGTTTGAAGCCATCTTAGAAGAGGGGAGATCAGTGGCAAGGGCATCCCTGCAAGCAACCTCTGATGCAGTGGACTCAGCAGCCAGGACAATGGCCTCTGCAATATCGATGAGATGAGTGTCCTGGCTCCCATCCTTGGGTCTTCCATCAGAGGTCCAGCAGTCCATCCAGGACCTCCCTTCAACAGCATGGCCCTCTTCACCAAGCAAATGGACTCCAGGCTGCATGGCATGAAAGACTTGAGGTCTACCTTGAGTTCCCTTGGCCTGTATATGCCGCCTTCGTCTAGGAGGCACTTCAGGCCCCTGCAGGAGCAACATTCTGGGGACCATCCCCAAGGGGCTCCTATAAAAGAATAAAGACATTAAGAGACTACAGAGCCAATCGTCATCTGCAGGTCGTTGCCCCAGCTCTAGCTGCCATAATCGAGGCAGGAAACAGGCCTTTTGAAGGTATACCCGACAGCGACCTACCAGTTACGCTTATGGATCCACCCTCTGTTCTCTTTTTCCTCTCGTTTGGCCTGTTTCCTCTCAGCCTGGGCCACCATAGCTTCAGACAGATGGGTGCTCAGCATGGTGGCCACTGGCTACACCCTCCAGTTTGCCTCACTCCCGCCCTCCTTCCCCGTCCCTCTTCAGAGACCCCTCTCATGAGCAACTCCTTGAGCAGGAGGTGCAAGTGCTTCTACAGGTGGGAGCAGTGGAAGAGGTCCCACAAGACTTACAGGGTCAAGGTTTTTACTCCTGTTACTACTTAATTCCAAAAGCAAAGGGAGATCTGAGGCCTATCCTAGACTTAAGGTGCCTCAACAAATACCTCAGAAGGCTAAAGTTTCGTATGGTTTCCCTAGCTACCATCATTCCCGGGCGACTGGTACGTCGCTCTCAATTTAAATGACGCTTATTTTCAAATTGCTATCTTCCTTGGCCACGGGAGATTCCTGAGATTTACGGTGGGAGATCACCATTAACAGTTTGTGGTGCTCCCCTTTGGCCTCTCAGCTGCACCAAGGGTCTTCACCAAGTGCATGTTGGTGGTGGCAGCATAGCTCCGAAGGAGAGGGGTGCAGGTGTTTTGCTTACCTGGACGATTGGCTCATCAGGGGCAGGTCAAGATCTCAGGTACAGGCTAGCCTCATGGTGACTTGGAACATCTCCTAATAAATGAGCAAAAATCAACATTAATCCCTGTGCAGAGGATAGAGTTCATTGGGGCGATGCTGGACTTGTCCAGGGCCAGAGCATTCCTTCAAGAGGAAAGGTTCCTGGTAATGATAGACATTATAACCCACATTTTTGTCCCACTCCTTCACGACAGCGAGGGTCTGCCTCAGCCTCCTGGGCCACATGATGGCCTGCACCTACATGGTTCCCCATGCCAGACTGCACCTCAGACCCCTCCAGATGTGGCTGGCGTCGATGTACTCTCCAGCTAGGCACCACCTGAACAAGATACTTATGGTCCCTCTGGAAATACTTATCTCCTGGTTTGGTGGATGAGCCTGTGCCAAGTGCTCTTGGGAATGCCCTTCGAAGAGCCCCAGCCATCAGTAGTTCTGATCTCTGATGTCTCGGACCTGGGATGGGGCACTTACCTGAATTCCCTATGAACCGCAGGCACATGGGCCTCATGGGAACGGCTTCTGCACATCAATATCAAGAAGCTCAGGGCAATTTGTCTGGCCTGTACAGTTTTCCTTCTGCATCTATTCCACAAGATGGTGCAAATCCTCACAGACAATTTGGCCTTGGTGTACTATATCAACAGACATAGCGGGGCACAGACCCCAGCCCTGTACAAGGAGGCTGTGTATTTTGGGACCTTTCCGTCACTCATGGTATTCGCCAAATAGCAGTGCATCTCCCGAGGGTCAGCAACTCTTTGGCGGACCATCTCAGCAGGTCCTTCTGCTCTCACTGCGAGTGGTCCTGCCATACGGAGGTAGCGACTCGAATCTTCCAAAGGTGGGGCAATCCCCGAGTGGACCTCTTTGCCACAGGACAAACAGGAAGTGCCACTGCTTCTGTTCCCGCCAGGGACTCAGTGCAGGCTCTATCACCGACACCTTTCTGCTTTCCTGGTCAGGGAGTCTCTTGTATGCCTTCCCCCCAATTCCTAAGGTCCTCCTGAAAGTGAAGAGAGACAAAACTCGGGTTATTCTTGTGACACCAGCATAGCCCCAACAACATTGGTTCAGGATGCTGCTGGAGCTGGTGGGACCCAGGCAATGGTCCCTGCCGCTGCAACCAGACCTCCTGTCCCAGAACCAAGGTCACCTGCTCTACCTGGATCTGGCCTCCGTTCACCTGACAGCGTGGTTGCTTCATGGCTGAGTCAGGAGGAGCAGGCCTGCTCATCCCAAGTTCAGCACATGCTCTTGGAGAGCAGGAAATCATCTACCAGATCAGCTTATAGAGCTAAGTGGAAATGCTTCTCCTGTTGGGCTGTCAAGCATGGCGTTTCCCCCATGAAGGCATCAGTTCCAACTATCTTGGAGTACTTGCTCCATTCTTATTCATCAGGGTCGAGGTAGCAGCCATATCAGCATTCTACCCCTTGGTAGGGGGTAGAACAATTTTTTTCGCATGAAATGATAGCCAGGTTTCTTAAGGGATTGGAAAGGCCTTTCCTGCTGATAAGGGAACCTTCTCCTCAGTGGGACTTGAATGTGGTCCTCTCCAGAGTCACCGGGCCCCCCTTTGAACCCATGGCTTTGTGCTCTCTTACACACCTATCCTGGAAGGTGGCCTTTCTGGTGGCTATTACATTTGCCAGGCAAGTTTCCAAGATTAGGACATTAACATCAGAATCACTTTCCACGGTGTTCTATAGGGACAAAGTCCAACTACACCTACACCCAGCCTTTTTGTCTAAAATAGTCTCTCGCTTCCACTTTTTAACCAAAATATTTTTTTACCTGTCTTTTATCCCAAGCCCCGCACCTCCAGTGAAGAGAGGTGTTTACATTCTCTGGATGTGCGACGGGCCCTGGTGTTCTACATTGACAGAACGAAACCTTTTCACCGGTCGACATAGCTCTTTGTGGTGGTTGCAGACCAAATGAGGGGGCTACTGGTTTCTTCTCAATGTCTCTCAAAGTGGATTATGGTCTGTATCTGGACCTACTATGAGCAGGCTGGGGTCGCACCTCCAGTGGCCCTGACAGCCCACTCGAGAGCACAGGCATCGTATGCCGCCTTCCAGGTCCGTATATTGGACATCTGCAGGGCAACTACCTGGTTGTTGATGCATATCTTCTCGTTCCACTATGCCTTGATGCAGCAAGCTCAAGACAACGCTGGCTTTGGTAGAGCGGTGCTTCAAGAGTCATGTCCATGAACTCCTGCCCACCTCCAGAGACACTGCTGGTGAGTCACCTAAGTTGGGAATGGACATGAACAAGCACTCAAAGAAGAAAGAACGGTTGCTTGCCTGTAACTGTTGTTCTTCGAGATGAGTTGCTCATGTCCATTCCACACCTGCCTTCCTTGCCGTCAGTCGGAGTTCCAGCAAGAAGGAACTAAGCTAAGAGGGAGGGGGAGCCAACAGCGCCTATATGCGGGCACATGTGTATGCTGCTGCAGGGGGTGCTAGAGCTGTCTCGTATGCGTACCACTAGGAGAAAATTTTCCAGCACTGGTGCATGTGATGTGCACATGCACCTAAGTTGGGAATGGATGTGAGCAACACATCTCAAAGAATAACATTTACAGGTAAATAACCGTTCTTTACTCAGTATATCATATGCATCACTGTGCACTTTACAGACATGTTAGGTGTCACTTATGTGGAAGGGGGGACTCACTTTGCATGCATTTTAAAGCAGCTTTTTGATGGGTATGCTGCTTATCAGAAGATTTCACCATGTGCTTCAATGGAATATCTAAAATGTCAGTCCTAATTCTTAAAAACATCCTATGCAAATTATTGTAGTTTGACAGCATTGAGCGGCCTCATTTAATACAGTGTTATATATTATTCAGTCAAATAGGTGTGCAAACATAACTTTGTACAAAAACTCAATCTCACTCTGAGGATTTGAGTAGTCCCAATTTGACACCACATGGCATGATCCAGATCTCCACTCTACTCCAAGTTGCGTTTCATTCAGATGTGAGAGCAGCTTTGTCTCCTTCTGTAATTAACTCCATGAATACTCCTAAGCCCATACTTGGCTTTTTCCGTGATTTGGTGCATTAAATAGTTTCACTTCTCTTATTCCAGACCCTCCTTGCCTTGGTTCTTCTGTTTAGCTGTCCAGCACTGATACTTTTTTTTTTCCAAAGCAGGGCAGCTAGCTCTATCTATTCTTAAGGTTGCATGATACTTCCCATTATAAGGCCATGTTTTCAGTTGCTTAACTTTGCCATACTTTAGCTATGACATTTTCAGGACTGGCTGTTGACCAAAACAGTGTAGCCATTTCCGAAAATGAGGTAAGGGGAAAAACACATTTTTGCCGGTGTTAAAATTGGGCAATCCTTTCTTTTGAAAATCTCTAGTGACCCCATGCCGGAAATTGAAATTAGGCAGGGAATGGCCTTTGTGTCAGATGTGGTTTTTTTCTGTTTCTGTGAAAATCCATCCACATTTGGCCAAGTTAAAAACGTTCTGAAAAATCTCACTTTTTACATGTTCAATAGCTACAATCTCTTAAAGGTTCCATGCACACTAGGTATTCTCCAGCCCCTCATAATTCCTATGTGAGTCCAGACTGCAGACAAGCCATCTCTGCACATGCTCCAGAACGGAGAGCCAGGAAGCCTGACTCTCCTCTGCTCTCAGTGACAACCTGCAAGTGCCCAGGCAGCATGGAGGAGGAAGCAGACTGACTTGGATGCAAAGGGGACAAGAGTTGGACCAGGGAGGAAGAGAAGGAAATAGATTAGGAGTGAGAGTTGGGGAGGGTAGGGGGGAGGAATAAGGGGTGGGACTGGTTTTCCAAGGAGACTGAGAGCTGATGAAGGAAATTAGTGAAGGGGGAGGGGCTGTCAACCAGTTGGCAGGCGGTGCACTGAGATTGGACAGGAAGCTGAGGGGAGAGTAGGGTTGGACAAAGATGGAGTGAGCAGAAGTTGGTCAAACTTGAGAGGAAAGAGGCTGAGGGGGTCTGATCACGAGAGCACTCTCTCCTCAAGAGAATGGAATGGAATCTAAGATTCCTAAGCCTTTGGTGTTGACAAATATCTGAAAACCACCTTCAAAATGTGTGTCTCATCTTTCCCTAGTGCTGGTTCACATAGAGAATGATGACCTACTACTGCTAGCAGTTACTCTGTTAGCTCAAGTGGCAGAGATCTGGGGGGTAGATCTAAAGGTTCTAATTCTGCTGATGACATCCATCAATATGATGCCATGTGCTGGAATTTTTTTTTCATTTTGCTTTTATTAAATGCTTAAGGATTTTTGTATTCTATTTTCTCTGTTAAAAGAACATTACTAAGGTTGTAAATTAAAGCATTAAAAAGTTAAGAAATGTGAGACTTAAGGTTGCCTGTGCAATGTTAATTCAGCACCCTCCTGCATATGCATTATAATAGTCTTCAATTGCATGACTATGTGATATTTTTTTCCACAGGACCCCCCCATTCAGTGCACAAGGTGACCTTTGGTGATGAATCAAGGTTTTCTAGTGAAGGAGGTTGTAGAATTTGGAAGGTGTATAGTGAATGAGGCAGGGTGTTAGAGGAAGAGAAGGGATGGTCTGATGGTTAAGGAAGCTGAATGCTGTTTTTGGAGAATTGGATTCTGTCCCTTTCTCTGTCACAGAGTTCCTATGTGATGCTGGGCAAGTCACTTCACCAAACTTTTCTCAACATCTATTCCTCATTTTTGAGTGTCCAACATAAGAATCTGAGATCTGATTGTCTGAAATGCTGAGCACTCATAGCTGCAATTAAACTCAATGGGATCTGTGCTTTGAACATATTAGGTGCTATATAATACTAAGGATTTGAGTTTTCAAAATACTAGGTGTCTCAAATTGGGCATCCAAATTAATAGACACCTTTGATCTTATTCTTTCTGTGCTTCAGCTCCCTTGCTGTAGAATGAGGGAATACCCACTCATCTCCCAAGGGTATTGTGAAAATAAATTCATTAATGTTTGTGAAGCACTGAGGTATTATAGTGATGAGCATCATAGAAAAGAAAATGAGTAATTCTGTCTTCAGAGCAGTGTTTGAACAATGTGCAGTAAATAAGGCCTGGGGCCACACATTGACCAACAAGGAGAAAACAAAATATTGAATAGGTGATCATTAACTGAGCACTGTCCATTCTGGGCACTGAATAAAGAATAGGTGGAAAAAGTGGTATGTGATCATATAATTAAAGACTATTGCACAGACAACCATAATTCTAGCATTTCTTTCCTAGCTTTTGAGTGCTTGAATTTGAATCTTGATGTTCTTTTAATGTAGTATTTTGTGTGTGAGTGTGAGTGAGAGAGAAAATAAGCCACGAAGCATTAATTTACATGGTCATGTTCCACTACTGTAATGAGAGCTGATTGGAAGATCTTGTGGATTAAAAATTCAGTGCCCCTTCCTTTTTTGTGTGACTTCCCTGCCACACCACCCGTTTTCTCCATTGTGTAACCAGTTCTGTTTGAAATCCTCATCCCCATGTAACTCTCCTCACCCCCCATTCATGGTCATTCCTTGCTGCATTGTGTTTAATGTATCCATGCACACATGCCTCCCAGCTCACCCTTATTACTGAAGAGTGGTAAAGTCTGCTCATTCCTCCTTCCTGAGTGGCTCTATGGCCATCTTACACCAATGGGTCTTGGATCTGTTAGTCTCAGCTATTAATTTACTGATCTATCTGGTCTGTACCTTGTAAGGTAGGGTGCCTTGACCTGGTAATTAGGGGACTCAGTGAATATGTGGCCTTTATGACCTGAATAAATATACTTTAATGCAATACAAAATGAACTGGTTATGAGAAGAAACTAACTTTATTAGGGAAAATGATAGGAGGAGATTAAGGAAGGGTATGGTAAGAGACAGGAACAAAAAGAAAAGTCATGGGAATCGGGAATAATAAATAAGTAAAGGAAAAACTAACCTCACAATGATAATCTGTGACCTCCTCCCTTAAATAATAGATATTCTACACTGTAAACACAAAAATAAAGAGGTTGCAGCCCCAGAATCTATTCACTCGGTGTAGAAGGTTGGTAGAGTGGAATTGTAGATTAGGAGGTCTCTTGTGGTGAGGCATAGAAGTGACCCTTTGTATTGTGATTGATCCCTAGATGTTTAAAACCCAGCCATCTCCCAGTATCTGGTGCAGGAGAAGAGACCTGTCAGGCAAGGCTGAAAGCCAGTTTCTTCCTGGGTGGTATAGTCATGGGGCTCCTCATCCTTTCCCTCCTGTGCTGTGCCCAAAGGATGACATCTGCTGCTGCAGCTGACGCCTCCCAAACAAAGAGTCTGTCTGGTCTTCCTGCACTTGTCTGAACAGTCCTAGCCATCTGCCAGTTATTCTGGGCTCAAAGTTGGTTCCCCTGGCCTGTCAGCTAGGCTCCTGGCTCATGGATTCCTTATCCTTCTCTTCCTCAACCCAACCCTACAGGGTGTCTGGATCTGTGAGAGTCTGGGGAGATCTTTCTCCTTTCTGGAGCCTCCTAATAGGCTTCCTGCTTAGTGTTGTCAGCCTAACCGTTTCCTGACTGTCATTTTTCCAGTTGCCTCTTCTGAGCTGTTGCTAGTGGGGACCATCGGACAGTGGGGAATAAGGGTCTATGGGCCTCATCCTATGAGATGCTGAGCACCCTCAGTTCCCATCCCATTAACCAGTGGGAGTTGAGGGCAGGAAGTGCTCATCACCATGCCCTGAAAGGGTTGACCCAGAAATTAGTCAGAACTCTTTTTTTTTTTTTTTTTTTTTTGAAAGCTCTTAATGCCTGCATCCTTTTTGCTTCTGACTCTAACTGGTGAAATGAATATAAACATGTTCTGTTTATCTTGTTTTTCCACCACCAACAGCATGAACAGGTTAAATACCTTGCCTAGAGGATTTGGATCTTTACCAGCTCTGGAGGTTCTTGACTTGACTTATAACAATTTAAATGAAAATTCCCTGTCTGGAAACTTCTTCTATCTGAGTAAGAAACTTTTTAAAAAAATCTATAAATCTTTCTGAAATGGTGTTTTGCTTTCTGCCGGTGAAATTTATTTGATAGAGACCAAACTCGAATAGAATTTTTTAGATATATGTTTTTCTTCCTTGGGCTCTCTTGAATATTTCTACATAGCTCAGCAATACGTACCATTGATATACAGTCACCTGACACTATTGGGCATGCGAAGACTTGGTTAGTAATGGTATATTAGCTTTCTTGAAGGTAATATTTTCTTGAGTCACATACTTAACTAAAACTTCATAGAAGCTAACAAGCCTCATGGGACAATAAAGAATGTCACCTTGATGCGTGTTGACTATCTGAAAGTAACCACAACCAAGTTTCTGATCGCTCTTGTTGAAAACTACTTTACCAACTGTGTGTGTGTGCACGCGCTCGTCTGTGCATATAGTTTTTATAGATATGTTGAAAGCACGTTAATGTTATGAAGTCAAGCACCCAGAAGTTATGAATCTCAGAATTCAGATTGCTTTTGGAGCATTAATTGAGCCGTCTTATGCATATCCATTATGATAGTCTTTAATTATGTTATCACATACAGTTTTTTCCATATGATCTTAGCCTTGTTATGTGAATTTAATATTTTTTATTTTCATTCAGTGTGTGGCCCCAGGCCTGCCTTACTTCACATTATCCAAACTCTGCATTGAAAACAAAACAGTTAATTTCCTCCTGGGCTTTTCTATGGTGCTTTCATCATATTGTGAGTGCTTCATCAAACATTAGTGAATTTAGCTTAAGAATACTCCTCTGAGGTAGTAGGGAGGTATTATTATCCCCATTTCAGAGCTGTGGAACTGTGGCACCGATCAACCAAGGCAAAAATTGTCCAAAGTTTTTACTGATTTTTTTGGGTGCCCAACTTGAGACATCGTGGGCTGATTATTATTATTATTATTTTTGGTCCCTAGTATTTTTATAACACCTTGTATGTTAAAAGCACAGCCCCCCTTGACTTCCATTGCAGATGTGAACCCTTGGTATTTCTGCAGATCTAGCCCTAAGAATCTGTTTGTAGGGCATCCAGAAAATGAGCAACATGCAATTAATGGCCAGCTGTGAACACTTTGGCACAGCAACAGATAGGAATTGTATGGTGGAGCAAGAGAGAGAATCCAGTTCCCCAGAGGGTCATTCAATTTCCTTAACCCACAAGACCGTCTTTTCTCTTTCTGCAATCCCTTACCTCATTCACTAGACACCTTCCAACTTTTGCAACAAGTGAGACAAAGATCCTACAGGCAGCAGCTTTTTTCACTACACAGCCTTGATTCATTCCCAGAGCGCCACACTTACTGTGTACTGAATGAGGCATGGTAGAAGAAATAGTATGTGATCATATAGTTAAAGACTATATCATTTAATGCATGCACGCGCGCACACACAGGCTCAATTACAGTTGCACAGGCAGTCTTTATTTTGGTATTTCCTAACTTTTGAGTGTTTGATTTTGCAACCTTAATATTCTTTTTAACATACAGTAGACCCTCAGAATTGGGAACCCCAGAGTTACAAACTGACTGGTCAATCAAACTTCATTTGGAACTGGAAGTATGCAATCATACAGCAGCAGAGACAAAAAAGAAATACAGAACAGTGCTATGTTAAATGTAAACTACTGAAAAAAAAAAAAAAGTTTAAAAAAAGATTTGACAAGGTACGGAAACTGTTTCTGTGCTTGTTTCATTTAAATTATGACGGTTAAAAACAGGGTTTTTCTTCTGCATAGTAAAGTTTCAAAACTGTGTTAAGTCAATGTTCAGTTGTAAACTTTTGAAAGAACAACCATAACATTTTGTTCAGAATTATGAGTACTTCAGAATTACAAACAACCTCCATTCCTGAGGTGTTCATAGCTCTGAGGTTCTATTGTAGTTTTTTTGGTAGCAGAATCAGAGCCTTTAGCTGAAAAGGTGGCAAAGAGGTTAAAGGATGCCATGCTGCAGTCTGAGACCTACTGATCCAAGAGAAGGAAAATTTAAAATGGTTATAATGCAACTAACAAGAAACCTGCAAAACAAACATTCAGCTGGCTCTCTCAGGCGGTTGGGAGGTTATAGTTTTCCTCCCAGCATTCACTGTCGTTGTCTTGTTTAATTTTCCTGCAAAGTACTGTGCGCAGGAATGGATGGATTGGGTTTTTCTTTTTCATTTTTGAATTTTATTCTGTCCTCTACTGCAGAGAGAGAAAGAGAGAGAGATTACCTATGAAAATATAAATGACTTGATTTGAACTCAGTTGTGTTTGTATCTACTATCCTGTTTTAAGGTCTTTCCACAGAGCTCCACTAGGCTGTATCTAGTTAAATATAGGTGTAAATTCATTCCAAAACACAGGGTTTTTTATGCAAATTGGATAATAACTAGGAATCAGATGTAATAAAGAATAATTGCTCCTTCTGACAGCTGAGCGTTGAAACTATGTGCCAGAACCTGTCGGAGTCTATTGTAGAAATTGTTAATTGTGTCAGTCCTTCTGGATATAGATGTTTTCCTGAACACACCAACAATACAATAAGTCAGTAAATCTAAGTTTGACCTGTTTGTTATTATTGTGAGCCCTGAGTATGTCAAAGGCTTTTCACCAAGTCAGGGTTATTAATCAAATCTGACTCTTTTATTGATCAGATCTCAAATGGTTGGGTTATATGCCAACCTGTTTATATATTGCTGTTTAATTTGCAGCCACCCTGCGTGCACTCTATCTAAGTGACAACGATTTTGAAATCCTGCCGCCAGATATTGGGAAGCTCACAAAGTTGCAGATAGTAAGTAATTTATCTAAATTCTTGGAAAATCAATTCACTTTTGCAGCCCTTGTAGCAGTAGAATCTAGTCAATTTGAGAAGTAGTAGGTTTTGTTTTTCAGGAATAACCATTACACCTGGTACTGTTTCTTGTTTATCTTGTAAATAAATTGGAAGAATTGAGTAGGGAGGGAAGGGGAAAGGTTGGGCAGAGAACAAGTGTTTTCTTTTATGCTGTTTTATTTTAACTGAAAATTGTTCTGACAACTTTGTTTTCTTTTAGCTGAGCCTTAGGGACAATGACCTGATATCACTGCCTAAAGAAATTGGTGAACTCACTCAGCTTAAGGAACTTCATATCCAGGGAAACCGTCTTACTGTGCTGCCCCCAGAATTAGGTAAGATTGCAGATGGTCATTTGCTGTTTGAATAATAATAATTATGACAACAATGCGCTTCCTGTTGATAATTTAGATTATCTGTTAACCTCAGCAAAGAATATATTTTGGAGATTATCATTGTTGCTATTATTTGTTTATTCCTCCTTCCCCCTCCCCCCCCACACACACTCACTCTCTCTCTCTCTCTCTCTCTCTCTTTGTATGTGTATGTGGAAGAGGAAAGGCTAGTGTTTTTCTCATGTTGCACATTTGGCTGCATTAGTTCCCATATTATATATGACTTGTGTATTAGTCAGATTACAAAATTTTGCATACCTCATTGTATATAATGACATATTTTAGTTGTCTGTAGCTGGTTGTGTTGAAACCATTGCTTAAGACAGCAAAAAATAAAGTTTGAATTCTCAATGGTTGGATAGAGGTGGCTTTCTTGAGCCTGTTTCTGTAGAAATGGAAGTTTGTCAATAAAAGTAACATAAGGCTTAAGTTAGTTTCTATTTGTTTGTTTAAGTGTATATTTTGATATCCTAATATTTTTACTCTTCTGACAACTATTTCCCTCAAAACAATGGAAGCAGCAGTTAAGCTTCTGGGTTTGTGATTTCTAACATTATCACTAGTAACTTAATTTTCTTTAATAAAAAATTAATGGTCTTCATTAGAAACTAATTAGAAACTCCATGTAGCACATTTGCATTACAGTAGTGCATTTTAAGCTATGGGCACAGATCTCAGTGGAGTTGTGCCCACTTTCACCATTGGGGTTAGTGTGTTTTATGATACCCTTTAAAAATGTCTTTTGTGTAAATATGCAGCAGCACTTAAAGTAAGCGTGTGTGTGTGTGTTTGTGTGTGTGAGAAAGAGGGAGAGAGAGCGCAATATACACACATTCTCTCGCGCTGTCTCTCCTCCCACCCCCCTTCGCCCCCCTTGGGAGAGAATAATGCAAAATTTTATCATATGAACATGCTGTGACCAGTTAGATTATATGATAATTGATGGGTATTGTGTGTGTATATATGCATGGTAGTCTGTTGTTCTAAATGCACATTTCTGAATTTACATGTGTCCCTAAGCTTTATGCCTTAAAGTCACAGGAAAAGTGTCTGTTTCTTTTGGTGTGGAGGGAATGGGTTTGTTTGCATTCTGCTTAGTCACCATATCTCTATCTTTATCAATATAGCAACTGACAGCTCTTTCTATCTCACCACTGATGGATGAAGGCCTCCTTTAATTTCAGGTGTTTGTTTTAAAATATCATAACTAAGGGTCAGATTGACTTAGACCCGCGGCTCTACTACTTACTAGACAAACTTTTTCTTTCATAAATTATACCTCATAATGCATGTATTAATCTTTCAGTATTTCATGTTATGGTTTTATACAGAGTCTCACTTATGATATGACAGGGCCCATTTCTGTTGTAATCTCTGCCATGTATAATGTCAGAAGTATATTAAATATTTAAAGAATGTCAGACTTTTATATTTGTTTCTAAAGAGTTACATCTCAAAATCTAGATTTGTAAATTAGGCTTCCTGTAAGCATATTTATTAAGAGAAAAAGATTATACTTTTTGTATATATTCAGTGGTTAAAATAATGAAGCATGGTAGTCCTGTAATATATTAGCATCTCTTGTCCTCCTTTTTCCTGTTTTTCCTTCCACACGCTTCTTTACTCTGATCGATTGCATGATGTCTAAAATTAGATAGTAAACTCCTCGTAGCAGAGGCCAAGTCTTATTTATTCTGATGAGCACTTTTGGTGCTGTGTTTGGCATAGCAGATAGAGCGCTAGACTGAGACTCAGGAAATCCGGGTTCTATCCCTGGATCTGCCACTGGCTTGCTGGGTGACCTGGGACATGTCATTTCATCTTTCTGTGCCTATGTTTCCCCTTCTGTAAAGTGGGAATAATGATACTGACATCCTTAGGTAAAGTGCTATATAAGCGGTGGGTATTATGAAATACTTACTTCTCCATTTGTTGTAATAACTTACTTAGCATCTTTCAGCCAACTTCTGGCTCCTTAATCTCATAGACAAAATCGTACAGTAA
Organism: Emydura macquarii macquarii; assembly: GCF_026122565.2. Lineage (NCBI taxonomy): Eukaryota > Metazoa > Chordata > Testudines > Chelidae > Emydura > Emydura macquarii. Next base: position 37,135,835 of record NW_027132559.1, on the reverse strand, counting down.
GGAGAACTATTCAAACCGTTTTATGCTGTACGTACTGGACAAACAGCTTTTTAACCAACAGATGCTATTTGCATGAATTGTGTTGCTATTTCATTTAAAATAAATAAGTAATCTTCACTTTCTCTCTCTCTTTTTCTCTCTCTCTCTCTCTGAATTTCAGGTGGAGAAGGCATTTGATTTACGAGGGGTAGTGGTCTGTGTCCTTGCAGAAAAAATGAATCTTTATGTACTCAGATATCAGTGGATGAGCCCAGTATAAATACTAAAAGAGGGCAGAATTTATTTGAATTTATGAATGGGAGAGGGGGCCTGGTGAATTGGAATAAGAAGGTCATTCATGGGAGGGAAGTATGGAAGAAGGCATGAAGAAATGAGTGGGGGACGGAAAGGGATGGAGATCACTGGTGAAGTGAAGGGAGTAAAATGTTAATTTGGAAGAGAGAGAGAGATGTTAACAAATTCAACTTTTCAGAATATTGATAAAGATTCCATCCGGTATCGTTGAGTATGTCATTATTCTGTGTGAATCAGTGAAAAGTAGAACCACCTGTGTTTGTATTTTAGCTAAGACTACCTATCATTAATGTTAGAAAGAAACAAAGAAAACAAATATTATTGTCTAAGAGGGAACAAGAAGGTACCTCGTACAGTGCACTGGATCTCTTGATTAGGAGCCTTGTCTGTAAATACAGGATGTGTGAATGATGAATGCAGGAAATGGCTGGGGTTGGATGGGTGGAATTCACAGCTTGTTTTTATCATTTGTCTCTCCAAACCCAGTTCATGAGGAATGGTGGTGGGCAGTCATATATAACTTTAAAGAGGTGTTGGCATTTTTTCCTAGCATTTAAAAGGTTATGTGCGGCAGTGTGAGACAAATAAATCATGATTCACTGCAACCACAGAGTTGCAGTCAGTTATATAAATTGCCAAGGAAGCACTAAATCTGTCACTTTGTGTATTCTGACCATTTAACAATCGGAATGATGTTTGGGGAAAAAAAGCTGAATAGAAACAAGGAACCAAAGCAAAGTGGCAGATGCAATTAGTAAGATCAATGGTTGGTATTCTGAAGTTCATTGTTTGGTCATCTCAGTGGACCAGAGCATGGGTGATGCTATCTAAAAGATTACAGTAATGGGGCAGAGGAGCATCAAGCAAAAGGCTAGTGTGTAGCACAGCGTCATTGATAAAACTGCAGTCATTTGTGACTGAAGAATGAGAATAAGTGGTTTGGCCAGTGCCACAACTTCACAGAGAATTTAACCTGCTGTTTTAGTTTGACTTGTTTCAGACATAGCAAGTATCATAATTTAAAAAAATTAAATCTTATCCTAATGATATCCTCCTTTTAGTCTGAAGCCTCCACAGTTGGCTTGCTTACGATCATGGAGAAACAATGGATTTTCTACAGCAGCACTTTTAATTAAATTATCAACTTTTTCTAATCTGAGTATCAAAAGCAGTTAGCTTTTAGAAATGGCATTGAGTTCTGTATTAGCCTATCAAATTATTTCCCCATATTAAGGAAAATAATAAGCATGTAACTATGTACTTTGATTCATATTTGCAAATCTAGGCATTTCTTTCCCAATTAAAGCCTTTTCAAAAGCTCTGTTTGGGGAGCTGGCCTTTTTTCACCTTTATTGGGATGTAGTGTTTATGTAGTTAAATATGCTATCCTGTAATATGTATCTTTTTCTCTTAGAGTGGAAGCAAACTGAAAAATTGTCAAAGTAATTGTCCCATCACTTTTATATTTTAAATAGCTAAATTATTTTATTTGAATAAAGGATCAAAATTCAGGGATTTAACACAGGGAATCCTATTGAAAATAATCTGGTCCTGTGGTATCTTTGCCATAAGAAAGCACTTTAAAGAGCTCCTTTAAAAAGGGATGGGGAGTTGAGTATATGAAATCTATAATTTAAAATTGTAGTGTGCAAGATAGTGTAGTTACTACAGTTCTTAATGCACATATTCACATGCAACTAGATATTAATCAAGCAAATGCACATGCAAATGGGAATGCCTACTGTTGCAGACGCACCTTTGGCTTCATTCCTTTCCAAATTTAAGTACAAAATTTAGACAAATCCTAGAACTAATCTTTCTCACTTTATGCTACACATACATTGTGTGATCACTCAGTGGTTGTTAGAATATATCCACAGTTGATTATAAAGCATAATATACCCAGAGCTCTGTACATACTTGCATTCATTTCTCACACATCATAACTTCCAAGTAGTGAGTTTCCTTTAGATTTCATAAAATAAGCAGCATTAGGTCTAGCTAATACTTGGATAGGAGAGCTCCATGGGAAACCAGCGTGCTCCAGTGGTGATTCAGAAGACAATACCTATCCCTGTGAACACAAACACTGTGCTAATGCCTCAGTATGGTATTGAATTCTTTTATCCAAACAAAATGAAGGCAAACATTTTATGTTTTGATAGCTCTCTAAATGGGAACAGGAATGGTGTGGAGAGGTAAACTACAAATCATCAGGCGCTATTCCATATCAGGCATATGGCCACTATCACATTCTTGTTTATCCACATGAGTATCATCAGTGGATGAGTGGGAGTTGGAGGAAAGAAAAGTGGGCATTCTACCAAGCTTGAAGCCTGGAGAAGGGATTGTTGCAGAAATGTTTCAGTCCTTACTTTAGACATATTTGTAGAGCTGGCCAAAAAGACAGAAGAGAGATGTTATGATTTAAAACAAACAAAAACATTACATTATTAAATTTCCTTTCAATTTTGAAATTCTAAAAGCTTTGGTCAGTTCTATGTATTAGTTTAAAGACTACTATTTTTCTCTTTAGAAGATCAAAATAAATCAAATGAATTTCCCTTTTAAAAAAAAAAATGTTTGTGTGAAATAGATCTCTGACTCCTCAACTGTCTGTGTAAAAGCATCACTGCATCCCCCAGCCTCACAGGAATACTGCTCAGGAGTACTATGCTTGTGTCAGCTCGGTCCCTTGATACTAGCGAGAAGTACGGGTATCTTGGGAATATTGGGATACTAGCTTCTAAGTTTCTTACTTTAGGGTGACCATTTGATAACCTACCATTTAAAAAGTCACCCTATAGTGTAGATGGGGGAACAGCCTGGAAAGTTTCACTGAATTTCACAGTGATGTCTCTGGCCTGTGGATAAATAGAAGAATTTATCTTCTGAAGCCATCAACCTGACACTTATTAGTTTAAATCAATTTTTCTATTATTATATTTTATGGTTTGGACCAGAGTGAATGTTTGTTGTGAGAACATTTTTAGAAATGTTTGAGTAATATATAGGGCCCTACCAAATTCATGGCCCTGAAAAATGGGTCAGGGACCATGAAATGTGGTTTCCTCCGTGAAATCTGGTCTTTTGTGTACTTTTGACCTATGCTATAGGGTAAAAGCATACGAAAGCACAGAGCGTTACTCAGACTGGGGGGTCCTGACCTAAAAGGGGGTTTAAAGAATATTATAGAGGGGTCACAGTATTGCCAATCATACTTCTGCACTACCTTCAGAGCTGGGCACCTGGACAGCAGCATCCGCTCTCCAGTCACTCAGCTCTGAAGGCAGCACAGAAGTAAGGGTGGCAATACCGAACTCCCCTATAATAGCCTTGTGACCCCTTTTGGGGTCGGGACCCCCAGTTTGAGAAATGCTGAGTCTTGAGGGCTTTGCATGTTTGTTTTGCCATTTTAAAATACATATTCATGCTTTGTTACAACACCATGAAATTTTAGATTTAAAAATCTTAAAACTATGAAAAAAAACATGCTATGACTGTGAAATTTACAAAAATGGACCATGAATTTGGTAGGGACCTGGTAATATAGTTGTGTTACTTTATTAATTAACTGTCTTTTGGCGTGTTTTTCATTTCGAGGCAAGTGTAGTAGCTGAGGCAACTTTGAACTCCTATTTTGAAATTGATTAGATTTCAAGCTGAAAGCATTCTCTGTGCAGGAGTCTCAGGTAACTGGGAATCCTGTAGGGTGGTTTTAGATGTTGGTAAAATGTGTAAGCTATTTCAAGGTAATTGGGTTGTTGATCCTGTAAGTCCATAATATTGGATGTTTTGTTAAAACTTCTTGATATTATACTTCTTCGACATCACATTAATTCATTTTTTTCCAAGAAAAGATACTCACCACAATGGGCCTGGAAGACAATATTCTTCTTTGATTCTTCCTGATGTTATGAATGCATTTTGCAAGAGTTATCAGTTTACTAGATGGGATCCCAATAAGCCACTAAACTTGTGAACATGTGCAATCTGTATTGAATACAACATTAAAATGCACAATAAAATGTTGCTAAGACAGTTCAAATTCTTCTAGCATTGTATTTGATAATTCAAAAAGATCATTGTCTGTTTACATCTGCATTTAATAAAAGATCTGTTTCACATGCACCATGAATGACAGATAACAGAATTTACCAAGACTTCAGTTTTCTTCAGATAACTTTAAAAAGAGAGAGAGGGGGGAAAAAAAAAAGTTGAGCTGAATCTCTCGGATTCTTGTCAGAATGCTGTTTCTTCTCCAATTCCCCTTATCTGCCCACACAGTGGCATCATCATGGTTGCCTTGGTACCTACTCCTGAAGGATGTGTGCGGTGGAGTTTGGCTGTTTAAATAGCATGATTTGTCATCTAAAAGTACAAGTCATTAACATGATGTTGTTTGTCTAAAGGTACCTTGTGTACTTGAAATTCTTATTTCATTGCTTTTATCTATGAATGCTAGTATGTTTACTGATTCTCCAGTCATACCTCTGTCAGATTTGTTGTCTATATCTGGTAGTAGAAATTTGACAAGGCTTCTCCCTTTCTTCTTAGAGACATAATTAATAGAATTGGAGTCACCAATCTTCCAGTGACTTGAATTATGGAACCCTGAGTTTGTCTCATTGGCTCAGTTCCACTTTCCTGCTGTGCTTATTGCCTGAAATATTGTATAATGGAAAAGTTTAACATTTTATGCAGTCTGTTGTTTTTCCAAGGCTCATCTTCAGTCTTAACACATTTTTCAGTCAAGCCCCTAATGCCTGACTTCCCATTATGCTTCGGAATCGTGACTTCAGCTGACCTTTATTATGATGATTGAATTTCATATAAATATCTGAAAGAGGTGTTAAAACAAAGTGAATTTAATCCCAAGAAAGGTTCAGGTGGAATAGCACTGGAAACTGAAGTCTTCTATTCACAGATCAGAAACAGCACTAGTAGCAGCAGTGCCAGTTTGCTGCATATCACTTCACCTGGATTTGCAGAATACAAGGGTTAAATTGCAGTCTGTTAACATGCCCATTCCTTCCTTGGCCTTTTTGGCTGAGAGTTTCCACAAACCAAAAGGGTGTTTTATAAGTGCAGGTAGAATAGTTAAATAGTCTAGATTTAAATAGAATAAATTTAGAGCTCTGCATGTTTAGCTTATCAAAAAGAAGATTGAAAGGTGACTTGATAACAATATATAAGTACTTTCACATGGACAAAATACGGATAGTAAAGGGCTCTTCAATTTAACAGAGAAAGGTATAACAAGAACCATTGGTCAGAAGCTAAAACCAGACAAATTCATATTAGAAATTATTTTAAACATATTTTTAACAGGGAGGGAAGTGTTGGATTCTGCATCTCTTGATGTCTTCAGATCCAGGCTAGGTTCTTTTCAGTTAGATATGCTCCATCTAAACACAAGTTATATGACTCAAGTATATGTTATTAGGCTCAATACAGAGGTAACTGAATTAAATTTAAATGAAAATTTAATGGCTTGTGATATACAGGAGGACAGATAAAATGGTCTTCTGGGATTAAAAACTATGAATCTGTTAATTAGTTCATTGAAACCGTTCTCTCTCATTTAAGCCTGGAAAGTTTGTCAAAATGCCTGTACAATTTTGTAAACTTGTTGTGCTTGTGTTGCTCTAGTTGGACGTAACTGGAAACTGCAGTATAGTTTCAGGCTTTAGAATCTCCAATTGATCATTTAGACTTCTCTTTCCAAAGTACGTCTTCCAATCTTGCTCTCCTGGGTTGTGCCTCAAGAACCTGTCCACCATAATCAGCTCCTCTTCTAAATGTCCTGCCTCTTTGGGCAGAGAAGAGGCAGATAAAGCATACCTATCTGCTGCTTTCCTTTTCTCACAGCTAGTAATGTTAAATGTTTGGTTGGTCAGGGATGTGATTTTTTTTTTTTTTTTAATTTGAACCATAACCATTTTCCATGGACATATTTATTTTCCTTATTTAAGGTCAGTTTGAGGAAATTTCAGGCTAAACAAAAATTATGCCCATTCCTATTCCAAAATGTTGGTGAATCCAAATGACACTTTTACATCTTCTGCAATAAAAGATCTTTGGAGCAAAATAACAAAAGCATAACAATAACATGTAATATCGCCACATCTGATCCTTTGGGGCTGCATCTGTCTAACTTCATTTTTAGTAGCTGATACTTTCTTTTAATGATTAGAAGCTCATTAATGAGCAATGTATATTTTATACATATGTCATGGAGTTATAGGTTTATTTATTACATTGAATATTTTTGTTTTTATATAATGCTAGAAAAAACTGAGTTTCACACAGTTTATATAGAGGGAATCTTTGCTTGGAGCTGTCTTATTACTTTATGATAACATTTCTCCATCTCTTCTGTTATAAAACCTTCAAAAGTGATAGAGAGCTTCAAATCAGAGATTCTCCTACCCTTCATATAGAGCTTCATGTAAGTGCAAGTTACTGATCTACAGACTGGAAATGTTCGGTCTTGCTTAAAAATTAGTCGTACTTGATAACAGCTTATTTGTATTTTAGAAGTTTTTTGTTTTTTAAATGGAACTGAATATTCATATTAGTTATGATTAATTATCCTACTACCTATTTAATGACATAGTATTCATCATACTTCTACCACCCCACACTTACATTAGTTCCTCTCTTGCTAGTGAGAGAAAAGCACATGACACTGAAGTAATAAAAACTATAAGCCCTAGAGTGTAAAGCAAAGCTAAAACAAACCAAGAAAGACACATTTTTACATGCAACCTAAATTTAGCTTTTGTGTAGCAGGTTGATCCCTTACTTAGCCGTTAATAAAACTTGATTCAAGGGTACTTGTATCTAAATAAAAAAATACAATTAATTTCTTTCCTCACATTGGAGGTGGGGGAGGGAGGAAAGAGAGGGAGAAAATCCTCTGAGTTATAATGGAAAAGAACATTTAAATTTCTGACTTAATGTCACCTGTAAGAAAAATTGGCATGATAACACATAAAGACTAATTTTGAGGTCAGTAGAGTAGCATATTGCTAGGAAAGGGGTAAAGAGTGGTGAGGGGAGGGAGCAAACAGGAGAAAGTTACTGAGATTGTGGTATAGAGCCAAAAATTACCCCTGGTGTAACTCCATTGATCTTAATGGTATTTCACTAGGGATAATTTTAGCCCATTATGCAGAACTGTTGAGCTGGCATTTCAGTCAGGATAACATTTCTAGGCTGAATGCCAGCTTTCACTTCTAAAATGTCACAATTACTTTAATATACCTTTTTATTTTTAAAGTAGTATAAATGCTCCTTGGAGTTAGTGGAACAGGAAGTGTGTGCTGCTTTTGCTCTTTATCTTATTTGTGTTGAGGGTAGTGCCTAGGAGTCCCAATCATGACTGGGGGCTCCAGTGTGCTAGATGCTGTACAAACACAGAAAAGAAAGGTAGTCTTTGCCCCGAGGAGCTTACTCTCAGGCTGGGTCTACGCTAGAGAGTTTTGTCAAGAAAAGTCAGCTTTTGTTGACAAAACAGTGCTGGTGTACACAATGCAATCACCTCCCTGCCGACAAAACTGCCTTGTTTTTTTGACAAAATAAAACCACCTCGATGAGAGGTGTAGGGCTTTTATCGGCATAGCTAGGGCAACAGTGTCAGTGTAGACACTGCGTTCCCTTATAGCAGTGGAGGGGCTGTCATTCTTGTCAATTTCACCACTTCTGTAGAGTGGTGAAATTGAGAAGAAAACTGGGAGGGCTGGTTCCCACTCCCAGCTGGGAGCAGCACAAGAAACTGGGACACGGGCTGCTGGAGCCCAGCTCCTGGCAGGGAAGTGAGAGATGGGTCCCCACACTGTCCCTTAGGTTGGTGGAAGTGCTCCTGGTGAGGGCGCACTCCACCGACCTAAGGAGAGCAGTGTGGACATCAGCCAGTGATGTAATTATAACAGTGGCTATAAGTTGACATATCTTATGTCGACTTATTTTTTTAGTGTGGACAAGGCTTAACAATTGATGGATACAACCAATAAAAGGAACACAAGAAAGCAATGTGACAATACTGGTCAGCCTGATAGTTAGCACTCATATTGTCTTCCACTTTATTTTCTGAAAACAAGATTTGTTTGACTGTGTAGTATTGTTTGACTGTGTCTTGGTGAGTAGTTCCCTGACTTGCAGGCACCTGAGTAGAATGTCAATGTCCACACACTGCCAATTTATGCCATCAGAATTAAGGGAAAAGAGAGAAAAAATTACCTAATATTTTTGAGGGTGGTTAACACTACAAATGTAAATAGTGACAAATGATCAGTTCAGTCATTGCAGTGAAATGAATCAGCACAGATCGAAGTGTGAGAATAAATTGTTTTGTTCAGTTTCAATATTCAAAGCTTATTTTGTTCAAATCTATTTACTGTAGCTTCAGATGGCAGTTAGTAAGCCAGAAAATTGTAGCTCAGTGGTAAAGTTCAGGGCAGCAGAGTATACTATGCATACTAGTAAGCTATTTTGGAGGTTGGCTGAACATAAAAGCGCAGGCCTCCTGCACAAGCCAAACTTTGTGGCTCCAGTTCATCTTTAGGTACCATAAATGCCGAGACTTTGATAACTGCAAAGGCCGCTCATTGTAAACAATGCCACAAAGTGTATTCCTGTTAGCAAAGAAGGTCTAATAAAGCAGCTGCCTGTTTGACCTTCAGCTCCTCTCTTTTCCCTCCCTGACTCTGGTGAGCCTGAATTTTCTTCATCTCTTTGTGGTATTCTGTATCTCAAAGCAACACCCTGGAGCCCCCATATTTACCACTGTCATATAATTATAATATGTTTTGTACAAAGTATGCCTTGTGAGGCATCATTTTGAAAGTCTTGATTTGTTGAACATTAATATCCTGTTGCAGCGTATGTGCTATCGTTGTATGTGAAGTTATGAAGTTTTGCTGTGTGTGTGTTGTTGAAACATGTTGTGAGGTTGGGAACACCCATAACCAGCCTTTCAGGTATAATAATGGAATAGCCAGACAGCACTAATGGCTCACCAACACCTATCAAGGAAAGAATCCACTATCTCAGGAACTGTATACAGTGAAGACTTCTCAGAGAGAGCGCATAGACAATGGAGACTGCTTGACCAATGGGGACAGAATCTTCTGTCATAGCAAAAGCTCTTTCCAGCAAGCTCGAAGAAACTTTAAAAGAGGTGAAGTGACATCATCACTTGGCCTCTATCGCACAGCTATTGTATGGGGGTTGCGGTATTGCCACCCTTCTGTGCTGCCTTCAGCTGCCTGGCTGCTGGCCAGGTGGCCCGCTCTGAAGGCAGCGCAAAAATAAGGGTGGCAATATCGTGACTCCCACAATATAGCCTTGCAACCCCCTTTTGGGTTGGGACCCCCAGTTTGAGAAACTTTGTGCACTTTTGTATGCTTTTACCCTATAGTATAGGGTAAAAGAACACACAAGACCAGATTTCATGGTCCACAATGCATTTTTCACATCTATGAATTTAGTAGGGCCCTACTTATGCTGCTTAGATTTGTGCTGGCCTGATATCTGAGCCGCAATGGCAATCACTGATCCTTTCAAATAATTGGAGTTACTTTTCATTTACACCGTTGTAAGTAAGATCAGAATTGGGCCTGATTATCCTCAGACCTTGTCTAGTCTTTTACACCTGTGTAAAGGAATGTCAAATGCTACTGTCCTTATTCGATAGCATTTTACACCCACTTTGCTCTGGTTTTACCAAGCTGTATATGGCAAATGGAGAATTAGGCCTCAGGCCCTTTGCCTCCAACCAGGACTTGAACTGTGCTGTAAAATGGGGTACTTAGGTATAGTTTAGCAAAATCTTTCTTTTTTTTTAGTCTTCAGATATTATCATTTGAAAAGCATTTCATGGAGAGATCCAATAGTGGCATTAATGTATTTTAGAAACAAATTTGACCTTATTCCCCTCTCAGACCAGATATACATGAGTGTGTGTCTATACTTAAAACTCTGCAGTTGTGCCCCTGTGGTGCTTCAGCATAGACAATACCAACGCTGATGGGAAGGCTTCTCCTGTCAATGTAAGTAATCCAGCTCCCCAAGAATTCTTCTGTCAACCTAGCGCTGATCTACCTTAGTGGTCAATTGGGTATAGATGTATCTCTCAGGAGTAAGGATGTTTCACACCCTTCAGAGATATAGCTATACTGAAGTAAATTCTTAGTGTAGATCAGGCCCTAGTGTAATAGCATTGACTGACTGACTTCCGATTTACACTTTCATAACTGAGGGGAGAATCACAAGTCTGTTGTATTACACCATAATGCCGGTATATTAGGAATATTAAATTTTCTTTGATAAAGTATAGTTATTTTTTAATGGATTGAGGTATTTGGAGATTCTTCGAGTGATGGTCCCTACGTGGATTCCATCATGGGGGAGCACATGCATGCCATGCGCCAGAGCCGGAACTGTTGAAAGCAGTGTCCATCAACCTGCATGCACACCTCGTGTTGCCCACGTAGTGCGTCCTAGGTCTTATATGTCTGTGCTGGTCGACGCCCCCTCAGTTTCCTCTTACCACCGCATGGCTTGAGTCAAAACATCTTCTTCTCCCCTTCAGACCTGAATAACAAATAAACATTTTTGTTAGCAGTTGGAATAGTTGCTATATAGTTAGCAAATTGTTAGTAAGTTGTTAATACAAAACAAAAAAAGAAAAGAGAGAGAGAAAATTAGATAGATATCCAAGTTCATCCTCCCACCCTGTTTGTGTGGGGTCGTATGCCAAAACAAGTGGGCTTTAAGAGCTACACCTAGTGCCTCCGGTCCGTCTCAGAAAGAGATGAACATTTGTGCTGCTTATATTGCTTGGGGGAATCGCACGTTGTTTTGTGGTGCTTCATTTGCCGCTCCTTCCCACTGAGAATGTGAGAAGCAAGACAATTCAGACTTAGAAAATTCCTTATGGAGGAAGCTATGTGTCTGCATGTGCACCAAGAGGTGGCACCAATGGACCTGCCGGAGCGCCCATCTGCACCAGTGATACCAGCGTCACCATCAGCCGCATTGGTACCAGCAGAGCTGTAGACACCAATGAAGTCACATAAGAAGAAACATAGTTGTGTGCACAAGAGTGGATCCCCAAGAGGGACCACCTCTAAACGCCATGTTCCATCCCCAAGCCAGGATCAGCCAGAAGAGAAGTCGTGAGTGGATTCGGAGACTCGGGCATCTAAAAGAGCTAAAGCTGACAAGAAAATGAAGCACGTTGTCAGCTCGTCCACCTCTGAAGCCCCCATGGACCATCCATGAGTCCACCAGACCCGATAGCACGCACTCCAGGACAGCTATCCCCATTGACCCCCACAGCAGAACTCTTGAGATCTGTGGAAGGGTCTGCTCACAAGAAACCTCAGGATAACATACAGTCACCATCTCTGGCCAACGAACCGCTATTGTTGTACCACCGTCCGCTTCAAACGTATCCTGTGGTTCCGTTGGTACCTATGGGCCCACAGCCTTGGCCAACAACACAGCCAGTACAGGCTACGCAACCTCCACCGGTTCCGCATGTACCAACGGCACTGCTGCTACTGGAGCCATCGGAATCTGACTGGTCCTCTGAACCAAAGCACCATTTCTCCCCACAACATAGCCCTAGATGGTGCTATGCATCAATACAAATGTCACCACAACAACAGTTGTTTAGATATCCTCAGGACCTTTGTGCAAGCTTGGATAGACCCCCCTGGCAGGGGTGGGACCCGTATTCTGACCGGGCAACAACCTCTCATCCCCCCGTCAGTGTACACTGCACCATCGGTATCTGGGGAATACACAGGAACCACGGGACTGTTGGATCCACCACCCCTTATGGGAGCCTTGTCATCGCCGGACGATGCCATAATTCCACCATCTGCGTCCCCACCGGATGATCAGGCCCAATACTAGGAGCTTCTATGACACATGGTGACAACTCTAAAACTGACAGCGGAAGATGTCACAGAATCACAGGATGAATTCTTGAACATCCTTCAATCTTTGGGCTCAAGAAGGATAGCACTACCGATTCACAAGGCTATCTTACAGCCAGTGCAAGTGAGCTGTCACACCCCAGCCTCCTGTGTGCCAACATCCAAATGGGCCGAATGCAGATACCTGGCACTGGCCATGAATGCAGACTTCCTTTTTATGCACCCCCCACCTAACTCACTGGTGGTTCAAGCCACAGTACAGCGGGCCAAGCAGCAACACGCTAGAGCCACCCCTCCAGACCAACCTGCAAAAAAGCTAGATCTTGTTGACTGCAAGGTGTATTCTTCACCGGGCCTTCAATTTCGCATAGCCAGCTACCAAGCCATACTGGCAAAATATGACTTCCAGTCTTACTCTAGACTAGCAGAGTTTCAGGCTTTGCTTCCAGAGGACCAACGTGTAGAATTCAAGGCCTTAATAGAGAAAAGCAAGCTGGTCTCCAAAGTTGCCCTCCAGGCAGCAGTAGATACAGTGGCATGGTCCCTTGCATTGGGACTTATTCTGCGATGTGACTCTTGGCTACAGACCTCAGGCTTTCCAAAAGAGGTCCAAACAACACTGGAAGATTTACCATTTGATCATCAAAGTATTCAGTGACGAGACTGATGGGTCTCCATTCCCTGAAGGACTCCAGGGCCACTCTCCAGTCGCTGGGCTTTTACACCCCTGATCCTACGAGATTCCAATATCGACAAGTTTATCGGTCTCGCTATCAACCAAGACCAAACATATCAACCCTGCCCTCAACGACCACAGGAGCAATATTGCCTCCGGCAAAGATCGCAACACCCTCGCCACTCCTCAGCTACCACAACTGCATCCTCTACCCCACACCAACGCCCGAAACAACACTTTTGATTCTCAACAAGAGAACCATGAACCCACCTCCAAACCAAGCTCGGCCCCACCCATTCAATTTGGAGATTGTCTTGCTCACTTTTATGATGAATGGAGCAAGATTACCACCAACCAGTGGGTGCTGTATATCATACAACAGGGCTATTCCATAGAGTTCCACACATTCCCTCCTCACTGCCCACCACGAGCAACCAAGGTGGATGCAAAGCAAATCTACCTCCTAAACCAAGATACTCTAACACTACTCAAAAAGGGAGTGATAGAACAAGTTCCATCCTGCTATAGGAACCATAGGTTCTACTCTCCTTACTTCCTCATTCCAAAAAAAGGGGGAGATCTCAGACCCATTCTGGACTTATGGACACTCATCAAATTCCGTTTTCGAATGGAAACAATACCACAAATCACCCACTCCCTCAGTCAGGTGTCCTGGTTCATGGCTCTCGAGATGAAAGATGCATATTTTCACATAGAAATCCACCCATCCCACTGCAAATTTATCCGCATTCAAGTCGGGCTATCTCACTGTCAGTTCCGCCTTCTCCCCTTCAAGGTAGCTACGGCGCCTCAGATGTTCACAAAAGTGTTCAGTGTCATGGCAGCTTACATTCGATGATGAGGCCATTCTGTTCCTTTTCTTGGATGACTGGTCGCTGGTGCCATCATCGCGCGAATGGCTGCTAGTAACTATCCAGACCCTACAGGATCTGTTCGCCAATCTTGGCATTTTTATCAACAAGAACAAATCCACACTTATTCCTACCAGAAACCTCATGTTTATCGGAGCCACGCTGGACTCTCTGGTAGCGCAGGTGTTACTTCCCAGAGACCGCTACACCACTCTCACAAACATTATTGTACAATTGTGACACCATCCACGCACATGTGCTCGACTGTCTCCCCCTCCTGCAACACATCTACATCAGTCACACTGTATGCCTGAATCCACATGCGCTACCTACAACATTGGTTATGGTTGGTTTACAACCCAAACAAGGACCACCTAGACAAATGGGTTTCCCTCCCACCAAGAGTGCTAGCCTCCTTGACGTGGTGGGATCCCTCCAAGGTTTTGGTGTGCATACATTTTCACCAACCCAAACCAGACATGATCCTCATGACGGATGTGTCCCTCGTGGATTGAGGGGCCCACATACAGGGCCACACAGCTCAAGGGCTATGGTCTCACAGAGAGGCAAGGATGCATATCAACATTCTAGAAATGAGAGCGGTTCGGTGTGCATGCAGTGCCCTCCTTCCTCTACTCCAGGGCAAACATGTCCAACTCTTAATGGACAAGATGTCAACGGTATTTTACATAAACAAACAAGGAGGGGCCAGATCCCTATCCCTATGCCAGGAAGCGATCCTGGAACAGACAACGTTCTTACGAACAAGCTCAGCCGCTCCTTCCATCGCTCCCACAAATGGGAATTCCCATGACCCCACTATCTGGGACATTTTTTGACAGCGGGGAACCCGCGTATGGGACCTCTCTGCCTCAGCAACAAACAGCAAATGTCCCCTCTTCTGCTCCTTGGGACTGGGGTCATGGGAGGGGGAAGGGGATGCCTTCCTCATTTCATGGACACCAGGCCTCTGGTACACCTTTCCTCCCCTTCTGCTCATTCCCCAGGTAACAAACTGAAACAAGACCATGCACAGATCATACTCATAGCCCCGTCCTGGCCCAGGCTGCATTGGTACTTGGACCTACTGCACCTGCCGACCCACCCTCCAATACCTCTTCCCCTCATACTGAACTTACTTACCCAGCAGCGCAGCCGCATCCAGCACACCAACCTAGCAGCACTCCACCTCACAGCTTGGTGTTTGCATGGGGCTTGCAAGTAGACAATGCCTGCTCCTGTCCAGTGCATGGGTGCTCGCTCACTCAGCCGCTGTCTCACGACCAAAGCCTGCTATCAGGCCAAATGGCTACGGTTTACTCCAGTGGGCTTCAGAAAATCACCACTCATTATCAACTATGAGTATTCCATTCTTCCTAAACTACTTCCTCTCCCTATGATGACTTGGGCTTGCGCATTCCTCTGGAAAGGTTCACTTGGCAGCCATAAGTGCCTTTCTCCCACCTGTGGATGGGTCCTCTATTTTCAGTCACCAAACAGTCGCTAGGTTTATGAAAGGCCTACTTAACTTATTCCCAACTGTCAGGGACCCCACTCTGGCCTGGGACCTCAACCTAGTCCTATCCAAACTTACAAAGCCACCCTTTGAACCCCTGTCCTTCTGTGCCCCCCCTCCTCCATACCTATTTATGAAAACAATCTTACCTCAGCTTGATAAGTTAGTGAACTAGCAGCAATGATGGCAGACCTGCCTTTTACCATCTTTCACAGGGACAAAGTCTCCGAGGCTTCACGCCAAGTTTCTCCCTAAGGTAGCTTCCCATTTTCATCTCAACCAAGTTATTCACCTCCCTGTTTTTTACCCTAAGCTGCACTTCTCTACCAAGGAAAGGATCCTACACTCCCTTGATGTCAGGGAGGTGCTTGCCTTCTACCTACAATGCACTCATCCTTTCAGAACATTGCCAAAACTCTCTGTGGCGATGGATCACTGTAAGAGGCATGCACTTTCTTCCCAATGTATCTCTCACTGGATCATTCGCTGCATCAAACAATGCTACTCCCTCTGTAAAGTTCAACTTCCACCACGTGTTAGAGCACACTCCACAAGGACACAAGCCACCATGACGGCCTTCCTCGCTGACGTTCCATGGCAGGATATTTGCAGAGCAGCAACCTGGACTTCCATACACATGTTCACAGCTCACTCCGCTTTAACTAACGCTGCATCCACTGACACACCAGTGGGCTATGCAGTCCTACGAACTCTGGCATCTGTGGAGCCTTAGTCCCGCTCCCATACTGGTTACTTTTAGCTACGCTCGCATGATGGAATACACATAGAACCATCACTCAAAGAAGAAAGCGAGGTTACTTACTGAAACTGATGGTTCTTCGAGACGTGTGGTCCCTATCTGGATTCCAGTCCTGCTCCCCGTCCCCTCAGCTTAGGACTTGATGCCTAGGTGTAAGAGGAAACTGAGGGGGCATTCATATAAAGCCTCGGACACACCACGTAGGCAACGTGAGGCGTGCACGCAGGTCGACAGACACTGCTTTCAACAGTTCTGCCTCCGACGCGTGGCACGCATGCACACCCCCATGATGGAATCCACATAGGGACTACACATCTCGAAAACAATCAGTTACAGTAAGTAACCTCCCCTTGCACTGTTCATTTTTGTTTTGTTCTTTCTAACACTCTTACATTTTGTGATTCACTCTACAGCAGTGGATTTTTACCAGAGGCAATTTTCTGTTTAACTTACTAAAAATATCGACGGTACTAGGTGTGATCATCTTAGTACAGCCATATATAAATTTCCTAAAGTCTTTGGGATAGTATTCTACTTACAATACCATTTGAAAATACACAGAGGGGAACTATTGCCAGGACCTTTTTCCCCGGCCCATGGCCCCTGTGCAAAGGGGGCGGCATGAGAACTGCTTGGTTGACATCATATCACCTGAGGAATTCCTCTCCTAAGTAGGGGGGGAGTGTTCAGGAGACCAAATCTGCCAGCTTTCCAGCTGCTTTGCATTGCCAGAGAAGGGCCCAGAGTCAGGGCCATTGTTTCTGGTCATTTTCAGTACACTGCTTTGTGCAGACCCCTGCACTGGGAAGTAAGATCTCACAAATATTGTAGCTGTGAACATACGAAGACATTTATGGCTGCAACATTGTACGTGCGTGTATATATGTGGGTTTGGTAGAATTTGGTTCTTGTTTTTTATAATTTTGACGGATAATATTGATTATTTTAAGTGTATATTAGACTTTTATCAATTTTTAAATTTTCACTGTTGTGGGAAATTGTAGGGGATTAGACATTTATTTAATGACAATAGACCTTGAGATTCAAAAAATTAGCTTTATAAATTATTAAAACACAAATTGTCAATATCTCATGTCAAAATATGCAAAGTAAATATCCTTAAATCGAGAAATCATACTTGTTTACTATTTATTCGCTAGTCCATTTGTAACAAACCTAATTCAAAAGTCTAAATCACTGGAATGCTTCTAAATTCTGAAGCAGCATTTTTCTTAATTTGCCTATCTATGAATTTCGATTGTTCTCTTTGAAAATCCTTTTTGATCAGTTTGTGTGTGTATGGTGAAATTGACGTTTTCCAAATGTACCAATAAAAATCTAATCATTCCAAATCTACATATGTGATATGTTTGTGTGTGTGACACTTTTGTACTGCTACCAGTAGTCCAGTTTTGCATCAGTAAGACTGCTTCTTCATTGCTAACTTGTATGCCCTTTTTGGTGAAAGTGTTCTGTGCATTGCCCTTGTTCCTTCCTGCTCCATTTCAGAAAGGGCCAGTGCATCTGCTTGTTGTGCTTCATGTGCTGGCTGTGGCTCCTTTTTGTGTCTCGTGGCTGTATTGTTTTGGGGAAGGGATTGTAATGTGCAGTGCCCTATTCTTTCTCCTCTGCTCGCAGACAGACATTCTTGACTCATTCACTGTCTTTAGAAACACCTGGTCTCTTGCTGCTAAATACCTGAACATGAGAGGGTTTCTAGTTCCCATCTTACAGATGCATAGCTGGTTCCTGGATACTTTAATAGAAAATCGGTGGCAGTCAAATTCCCAGTCCCCCTGCCTAGCAGTAGCTGCCCTGTTGCTTCCAGGAGCAAATCCAAGGGGAACTCCTCCTCCAGCTGTCATAGCAAGGGGTGGAATTTATTCCTGGTTTGGCGATATAGGCTTAAGAGCATACTAAATCTCCCAAATAAGTTTCTCCTTCCCCCCATGACCTCCATAAAGTGAAATAACTAAATGTGGCCTCACTTCTTTTTGCAAAGTGAGAGGCAGAGAAAAATTGAGTGATGCCTTTTTAACATATGCATCAAAAATTCATTTTGTTTATGCCTCCTTTTTCTAGAAGACCTCTTTGGCTTCAGCAGAATGTCATTTCTTTAAATTGATTAAATGTAAATGATCTGTATAGTTTTTAGAATCTACAACAGGAACACAACAGTGAGAAGGTGAGAAATTTAATGCAGCATTCCCCCAGTTATTTAGTATGGACGGGATGGTAATTTACTGAACCAACTCAAAATTGAGTGCTCATCTAAGAACCTTCCTGGTGAGATTTTTGGAAATGTATAACCCATTTCCATAAGCAAAATCGCATTCCATAAGCCAAATCGGATCAAATTGATCTCATTAAATTTAACTATTTATATAAATTGTATACAGATTGGTCACTTTATCTAATGCAGTTTACAGTATTATAATTGTGAGCGCTTACTGTGTCGGTGGCTTTGGAGAGAAACGTATGTGGTTCTTTTGCAGGTAATAAAATGGAAAATCCAATTTGCAAGTGCAGAATAAGACTCTGAGTGATATATGATCTTCATAATAGCATTGGTCAGAGGGTTACTGGTAATCACAGTGCTGGCTTGCTTCCCTAGTGGTCTGTGCCTTAAAACTGAATAGTGAACACTGTGAATCTGTGTCTTTGAGCCAGCCAGCATAGATTTAGACACACCAGTTTCTAGCTTATTAGGTCCTCTTTGTCACAGTGCTTAATCCTGCTGCCTGAGCCTTGTTAGAACGCCAATGCTGCTGAGTCCTCTAATAAAGGAGATGGGTGTGTGGCTCCTCACTAGAAGCACTGAAGCATAAGGCAGTTAGGGCAATTGCTTCCTGACTGACAGAGGGGTGAAATGCTTCCTGCATGTTATTACTTAACAAGAGAACAGACCTCAGACAACTGACAGATGAGCTTTGCTGAGATAATGGTAACTTGTTGATAGGCCAATATGAGACAAGTGTCATCTTTTCACACAGTATAATGGTCTAGCTTTACTCTAATTATGATAACCCTTTTTCACAGAGAGAGCTGCATTAAGGATTAAATATAATGCAAAGAATGGTAGAGTTTAACTGAGCTAGGCAAAAGACAGCTTGCAGATGCTATTACATCCATACGTGTGCATTCACTCTACATATACAAATGGAATTAATTTGAAAAATAAGCATATCATATTTACTCTGTATAGCAGTAACAGTTTGGTTAGGCAGGCCTTCCAGACTTGATGCTATATAGTTTGGTTAGATGAAAAATACTATTTTTGTTGTTTTTTCACTTCATCTACAGCAGTTTTATTTTATCACAGCTGTTTTTGTATTCCCTGATCATGAGATTGGTAATGTTACATTTAAAATTGTAATATTTTGTTTCTGTGAACATATAATCAATTTAATTTAGAGAATACAGACAAATATTTGTACGTCTAGGACAATGACTCATTATAAAAAATGGACTGTAGCATAATTCTCCTTAGCATGAGGAATTTCAGTTGGGGGTGCTCACCTCTACCATTCTGGAAGGAGAACTTAGAAAAAGAAAAATCAGTGACACTTCTAATAAGTTTCAAGTCTTGGTGTCAAAAGAATAGCTATCTTGGCAGGTTACAGGTATGAATTTCTGTATTCTTGACTGATAACTACAACCAACATGAGATGTAGATTCTCAGCACAAGCTAAATATTTGGTATGGGAACAGCAAGCAACAAGTTGGGGATTTTTCATTAGACATGGGCTTGTGTAGTGATATTGGAAAAAAACTGCACCATTGGGCCTCAGCTATGGAGAAGTTCTTGGTATTGTCATTGTTCATTCCTGGTAAGCGGCAGAGACCCCCGCTCCACACACACACAAAAAAAAGGCAAATACAATACAGTACTGAGGGTGTATGTCTACACTGCCGAGTGAAGTCGATTTATTCTTCTTCGAGTGATTCCCTGCCTGGAATGGACATGAGCAAAGTGTCCTATCGCGGTGGAAGAAATAAGGCTGCCCTCCCAATAAACCTTCTGCAAAAGATTGCAGAGTACCTGCATGAAAGCTTCCTGGAGATATGCATGGAGGATTCTTGGAGCATCCCTGTGCACATAAATAATCTTTTCCGGGTGAACCCAATGCTTAAGCACACCAAGTACAAGGAAGCCCAGCCCCACCACCACACACATCATTTTTCCCCACTGGTACAAAATTCTAGACGGGATATAACCAAAGACATGCAATTTGCAGTACGTACTCACCAGATGTGCCTTCCCCAGCATCCGGGTCAGTCACGGTTTCCAGCATCTGGGTGGGCTGCTCCTGTGTTGCACACAGCTCCTGGCTTTCAGGGAGAAGGGATACCCCACTCACCTACCCCCCGCCCTTCCCACCCCTCTCGCGCCCCCCCCCCCCCCCCCCCCCCGGCGCAGTTCTCATCATCCTCGTCCACGGACTCGTTTTCATTCATCGTGGCCTTGGATTCCCCAGAGGTATCAATGCTGCATGGTGGCTTAGTGATGGGGACTCCACCGAGAATCACATGTAGCTTCTCGTAAAAGCGGCATGTTTTGGATGAGAAGCCAGAATGGCTGTTAGCTTCCCTAATTTTCTGATAAATCTGCCTCAGCTCTTTGATCTTAACGTGGCACTGCTGCGCATTCCTGTTGTGCCCATTCTCCAACATGCCATGAGACATCTTCTCGTAGATATCCAAATTTCTTTTGCTTGCCTGGAGCTGAGCCAGAACAGACTCTTCACCCCACAGACCAATGAGATCCAAGACCTCAGGTCAACTCCAGGCTGGAGCGCATTTGGGGTGTGCAGTCACCATGATCAGTTGTGCTGGCAAGCTGTCTCCACCAAACAGGAAACAGGGTTGACCAAACAGGAAATGGGAATTCAAAATTTCCCGGGGCTTGCAGGGAGGAGCTATTTCCTGTTTACGTGGCTATAGTGCAGCAGTCAACGAATGTGCAAAGCAGTCACAACAGAGCATTATGGGATACCTCCTGGAGGCCAATGACAACGATTTACGTTGTGCTCTACCTACACTGATGCTCATTCGACCCGCAAAATTCGACTTCAGCACTACGCCACTTGCGGAGGTGGTTTTTTTAAGTTGAATTTTACCGCTGTTTAAGTCGGTGGGACTGACATGCCAGTGGAGGCGCATACTTTATGTGGTTCACATAAGCTGTATTATATCAACCTACATTGTCAGTGTAGACCAGGCCTGAGTTTAAACGTAAACTACTAAAAAAATAAAGGAAAAATTAAAAAAAAAAAATTTTTTTTTTGACAAGGTAAAGAAACTGTTTTTTGTGCTTTTTTTGTTCAAATTAAGATGGTTAAAAGCAGCTGTTTTCTTCTGCATAGGAACGTTTCAAAGCTGTATTAAATCAATGTTCAGTTGTAAACTTTTGAAAGAACAACCATAATGTTTGGTCAGAATTATGAACATTTCAGAGTAACGAACAACCTCCATTCCTGAGGTCTTTGTAATTTTGAGGTTGTACTGTACAAAATTGGGGATCAGGAAGCCTTAAGTTCTAAATGAAAATAATTTTATAAAGTGAGAAACGTGTCTAGGATAAGACATTTCCTTTTCACATGCAGTTTTGTTTAATTCCTTTCAGGTAATTTGGATTTGACTGGTCAAAAGCAAGTCTTCAAAGCAGAAAATAATCCCTGGGTTACCCCTATAGCAGATCAGTTCCAGCTGGGAGTGTCTCATGTTTTTGAATATATTCGTTCAGAAACATATAAGTAGTAAGTATTGATCTTTATTGTATTATTTTATAGTTTTTTCTATTGAGCATTTGATAGTCTTTGTGGGTTCATTGTGTACGAAATATGGAAACCAAGAAAATTAAAATTTCTTTGCAATTTTACTTACTAAATAATCTTCTGTTAAGGTAAGTGCATGGAATAAAAATGTGTATAAGTCATTACTCCATAAATTTCAAACCAGGTCCAGTAATGATTTTTAGCACAGTTTCACAAGCTGTACAATAGCTTGATTTTAATTAAAAAATATACAACTCTGTACATGTTTCACCATAAATCGCTAAATTTATATTCAGGAAATTGACCCAGAAGAAAGTAAAAAAGTGTGGCTTAGCCATATGAGGAAAATACATTACCCGCATGACATTGCCCCTGTTTTTGGTGTCCAGTTTATAAATTGTATTGAGGAAATGTGGGCGCTTACAAGAGCAGGGCGTGGCAAGTCATGTTCGGAATAACAATTTTAGGGATGTGCAGCAGAAGTTTACAAGTTGAAACAGGTATTTGTTGAAAATAATTTCACCCGGTAGTGGTTATCACTTACTGAGATTAGCTATAAAAGGAATGGATTTGAATGATAAATGTTTTTGTTTAGGAAAGAGTTTCTTTGATGGGTCAGTTGCGTTGAAAGATGTTCTTCTTGTTGAAGACTTTTATATTCCTCTTTTCATGCTGCCAGTCCATAATTACTTTAGAACATTAAGCAAGAGAGTTACTTCAAGCTTTAAAATTCTGACCAACTAACTTACTGACAATCATTTTTGAAATATTAAATAATGCAGCAAAAACTGCAATTTGTGCATTAAAAATCAATAGTTGGTTCCAAAAATGGAAGGTGACAGAAACCATTTAACTTGTGATGCATATTTTTCATAAAAATATGTAAATACAAGAAGGCCTGTCTGACAACTTTTATTGGCAACCTGTGAAAACAAATCCATGAAAAAGCAAAGTATTACGGGTATGATGAAGGGTTTATAGAGTATAGGACTGACAAGTACAGTTTCTGCATGGAACTTTATAAATGATCTAGCAGTGACTTCTGTAGACTCATGCTGAACTGTAACTTACAGAATTTCAGCTGAATAGGGCCACAGATGGGAGTATGTTTATAAAATCCCGTGTGCTACCAGAATGGTCTCCATGCTGTAATATACTTGTTAATGTGTTTTGCAATCTCTTCTTAGTAATTTTATGTTTCTGTTCAGTGAGCAACATAAGTTAGGAATTCCTAATGCAATACTAACAAGAACATTCATGGATGTTTGGAGGACTATAGTGGAGTTCCAAGGACCTAATTAAAGCTTTCATCTGTTTACTATGCCATGAGAAGTTAAATGGAGGGGAGTTCATTTCAGAACTACATGCAGAGGTTTTTGTCAGTTACTATTGTGAGTCTGCAATAAAGGGAGAATTCAGAGAAACAATGATATTAGAATTGTGTATACTGCTCCTACACTGGTATGAAACCTTTCCTAATGCAACCAAAATATATAACAGCAAAATATATGCAAATAACCAGGAGAAAAATTTCTTCAAACTTCCAGTATATAAATGAATTATTTTTGGACCATGTGTTGAAAATATTGGCTATAATTGTATTAGGATTCCTGCAATAATTACTCTGTTCTTGGACTCATGTTTCCCTGCAATGTGTGAGGAAAGTGGTTCTGTTTTTTTCCCCTAACCTTTTTTCTGTTTCCTTTATTACAATGTGATCTAAGAATTATTTAGATATGACCTGCTGCAGACACATTTTTCTGCTTGCATTTGGTTTTGTATGATGTAATTTGTAAGAGGTGGCACAGTTGGGTTAACAGGTCAAGTGGCATTTTATATCCTAAAGCAAACTAACTATAAACATAAAAGATTTAAGAATTAATTTCTGCCTGATGAGATTTGCATCTTTTATGTCTAATCCTAGGCTTTTGCTTCTCCTCCTCCAACCCCATTTTCCTTTCACAGCGTATCTCGAGATACTGTATCTTTTTTTCTCATTAAGCAAATCACCAGGCTGAGAAGTGGGTGTAGTAATTTCCTTGATAAAATGTCTGTAATCTTATGCAAAACTGAACTCTTTGATTCCACTGGATCATTCAACCAAGAGAAAACTTTAAAAATTACCTTACAGTATTTGATAGACCCAAATAGCTTAACTTTTACACTGATACAAAGTATCATTGTTAAAGGAGTGATGGGCTACAAAAGAAGTTATGCTGTTTAGATAATGTCACTCATAATATTGAGGAAAGAGAAGAAATTGTGTGTATTAGCAGCCTCAAATCGATATAGGGCTGGGGGCCTGGCATTTCCTGGCCTCGGTTCTGCCTGAGTCTTTGCTGAACACATCAAGGCAAGATGGTTGGGGGTCTCACAATATAGGTACAAGCCTAAAGCTCAGGGTTGGTACTTTTCTGAGTTGGAGAGGTATGGGTGAACCTGGTCAGCCTGCATGAGCTCTGATGCCTTGGAAGACCTATGTGCCTAGTGTGTTGGAGGGAATGGCAGCTACCGGAAAATCAAGACGCTGCGCCACGAGGATATCATCAATTCTGATGCACAGTTCAGTCAGCCTGTCCAAACTGGATGGAACCTCCATCCAGGCAAGCTCCTCCTTCCTCTTCTTGTTTAATCTCAGACAGAAATGTTGGCGCTGTGGCACCTCTTTCCATTTGGTGTCAGGAGCCAAATAATGACAAAATTCAGCAGTTTACTTGGCTACAGGCTGGCCCCTCCGGCCATAAGGGCTGAAGGGTTGCCTCAACGGTCCACATCCGAGTGGAATTGCCAAAGATAATGAACATAGCTTGAGTGAATTCCTCTAATTTTTGCAAGTGGGGGCCAGACTGTTCCGGCAGTGGGGCAAGATCAGGCCAAGGCTTCCCCAGTCAAATTTAAGGTGAGCCCCACACGGGCCTCATCCCTGGGGAACAATTAGGGGGGGTAGAAGGAACAGGAGCAAGTATTGGTGCAGGGATCCCCAAAACTTGTCCCAGTCTCAGTCAAATTTGTTAGGCAGTGGAATCTTCAGTTCTGGGAAGGGTGGAGTAGGAGGAGCCAACAGAGCAATCTGTGCCTGCAGGTTGGTTACTTGCACCTGCAGGTTCTGAACAGCGTCTGCCAGTTCTGATGGGGCCTTAGTAGGGTCCATGCTAGCTCTGAGAGCTCCTGGCCCCAATTCAAGGGCACCTTGATGTGTCATCTGACCAAAATGAGCGTGGTCTAGCCTTGTGGTGGGAGCAGACAGCAGGCCTAGTGGCCAGGGTCAGAGCTATAGTTGTCCGGATCCAAAGCCAAGGGTCAAACCAGAAGGCAGAAACTGGGTACGAGAACCATGGGTCGAGCCAGCGTCCATAGTCAGGAACCAGAGCCAAGGGTCAGATTGGACATAAGGAACTTGAGCGAGTAGGGTAGAGGCAAGGAGGGGTTCAAGGCAGGAGAAGGACAGAGGCAAGGCTGGGTGCAAGGCAGGAACATCAGGAACAAGCTAACACAGGAGCAGGCACAGTGGTTTGTATGAACGTTGAGAAGCCAGGGAGCTGCTGCTGCTGCAGGCCAGTTGCACTGCTGAGGCTGCCCGGAGACTAGTCTACTAGAGGCCCTGATTCCTGATGTGTACTAACCATTTTAAAGCACACTCTTTTAATGTTCGTTCCCTCTTTCAACATTTCTGTAGAGTGTCCTTGCCTTAGTTACTTCCCGAAGTAGAAGGCTAATGCATCTGAAGAATGTATATGATATGGTTAAAATGTCTATCCATATATCTACATAACTGCACATTTTAATACTTCCTTCAATATGGTATCTAGGAACCAAATACAAAATTAAGAATCATATTCTTGTCTCTGTTAGTCCCCACGACTCAACTCAGCTGCTCTTTCTTACCAGGTTCTTTCATCTCCTTTAATTTTCTTACCCTTCATGAGAAATGATGCCAGGTAATACTTTAAGCCTCATTATTCAGGGAAGACTTGTACTAAAAAGCAGGTAATACGTCATGCTCTGATCAATTTCTACCAAACGCAGTGAACCATTGAACACTGCTCTCTTTCTGGGTCACAGATGGAAATATGGTCACTAAGCCAAGCCTGCAGCCTTGTAAGGGCTCTAAAGAATAAGGACTAGAAGAATGACCGTTTTTGAAAGTACAGGTAATGGCTGAATTTTGGCATTGATTCTGTTTGTCCTGTAATTGCAATTAAACTACTATGTGTGGTCTCCTGACAGTACCTGAGAAAGTAGCTGAACAACTTTTCCTAAGCTGTAATGGGTAGTGGCAGCCTCATTGCTTTGAAGGATTTAACTAAATGTTTTATTTTTTATTAATGTCTCTAGTCAACGTTCAAAGTGACCTTTGTGTTGTAAGCACATTCTTTGAGGATCTTATATGCCTAGAATAATGACACAGATGATGGATTGTATGATTTAGTGGTTATAATATACTCGGGCAAGTACAGACAGTCATAAATGTTTGAAACAAAACAGTGAATGAAGCTCTTCAGAAGAATTAAAAGCCTGTGATGCAAGTCTGTAGTAGACTAAGATAATTAGTGACTTGATGAAGAAGAGTTAAATCCAGATCAGCAGAAGGTGGAGACTGGGGGTGGGTTTAGTTGCTAGCGTTCTTCATGTAGTTTCTTCTGGAGACTGCTCTTTAAGTACCTTTTTGTCATTAATCATTGTCTCTTGATTGTTTCAAATGTGGAAATTGCTCTTTGTCCATTTATACTTCCTCTAGAAAGGGGAATGATTTTTCTGTTCTCATTGTGGTGTTTATTAAAGTCATGTCCTGATGGCATAATCTCAGTTAAAGCTAAATAATTTGCTAGCTCTGACTGTTTAAGAGTAGCATTCCAAGTTGTAGCATTTTTCAATCTGTTGAGCCAAACAATTACCTTTTAACACTTGCTCTAATGGTGATTGTTGCCTTGTTTGATCTGTTTAGTTCAGAGAAGCAGAAATGTGATAGAACTGTTACCCTTTGTTAAATTTCTAGAAGGTAGATTTTTTTCCACAGACCAGTCAACCTGGAGTCAAGAACTTTGACAAGATATTTTGTGAAAGAGAGTAAGTCACACATCTTGCATTCCCATCAAGAAAGGTGGTAGGAGAGCAAGCCATTTTAAAAATGGACCCATTAACTCTTAATGGAGGAAGAGGCTTGATAAATGTCATGCTGAGTCTATATTACTTAGAGGCATTTGAAATATAGACATCCCTGTTCAGACTGCTGCTTGCTCAGTCTTATGTTCTAAAATCTCATTTCTAATAGCAGTAACATTCAGAATGATCCACATTAAAGCAGTTCAACATCCAGAGAGAGGCTCCTTTTTAGATGCCTTTAGAATGAGCTACTCCACTGGTCTTCCAGCTGTTTTGTGACTGCAACAAATCCCAGCTGTCTCAAGTTCGATGGACGTGGTTCATTAAATATGATTTCTTTTATGGCTTGTATCAGACATTAATATTTCACTAATTTTCAGCAACTAGGCAGGAGGCTGGCAGGGTGTTCAAAGTAATACACTAAATAAAAACATTACTCCCAAATATCCTTTATCATATGCCGTTGTTAAATTTGTTTAATGCTAAGCATAAGCTTGGCACTATGCAAGACATGAAGAAGACAGTCTCTGCCTCAAAGAGGTTACAATATAAAAGATGGGCTCATGTTTGGCAATCTGGAAGAAAAGAATCTATCAATATTAACATAGTTTAATAGGAGTTATACTTGTAAAATTAGGGAAGAAGAAACTCCATAGTATGTTAAATAAAGTAAAAACTCAATTTACATTCTCAAACTTTCAGTAGATTTTGTACAATAGTTAACTACTATGGCCTTTCATTAGAAATTTGGCATAGATACAAATGGTTATTAGGCTATATGTTTTTCGGGAAACAGTAATTCTTAAGGAATTTAATTGTTCTCCAGATACTTCCTCACAATATTCCTTAAGCCCAAAGAATGAATACTACTACAGCAAGGTCAAAAATATTTGGTGGTCTCTCATGCAAAATTAAGTAGTTTTGTCTGTTGGGTGTCTGGTGTAGTAATAACCCAAGCAAAATCCATTTTTACCCCAGTATGATATGAGAAATAATTGCTTATGGTGAAGTCATATCCTAGCAGCTGATAACCGTCTGGAGGAGTTGAGGACCCAATTGCTGTTGTGTACTGCTAAGAAAAGCACAGCATAATGGATTTGTTTCCCCCTCCCCTCCGCCCCTCTGGAGTAACTAGCGCTCTGTGTGCTAACACTGGCTTTTTTGGCAGATAGTTAAAGAGAAGGGTTCATGTAACATGTAGGCACATACTTAACTTTAGGAATACATTTAGTCTCATTGTCTTCAGTAGATCTGTTCATATGCATAAAATTAAGCATGTGTCTATGTATTTGCAAGATTGACGCCATAGTAAATAGGTACCTGATCATATTCCCATTCTAAGACAATTACAGATGTTTACTAACTTCAGTGGTACATGTTGGACCCTCAGTGACTTACGTAAGATCTGATTCTTTGAAGTTCTGCAATTCCTGCAAGCTTAAATAAATGCAGGTTAAAGTCGCTCAACATGTGCAGGGTCAAGCCCATGGTAATTTATACAAATAAGCAGGACTTCATTCTTGAGTTTGTTTCATACATTTAAGTTCTACCAGTAAAAGTCTTAAAGTAAGCCACAAATTACTCTTTTTTAACATATGCAGTAAGCCGCTTGAGATGTGGGGGAGGTCACTTTTATTCTCTCAAAATGTCATTTTTCTTATGTTTTGCCGTACCAAAAACACAGTACTATTTTATATGAAAACATTGCTTCATATTCTGATTCAACATTTTTGTTTATTGGATATATTTTAATAATTGATAAATATATTAGTACATTTTTTCCAACAGAGACAATAGAAGATTCAAACTTCTGATATCTTTAGACAACATTTACATGCTAATGTGTAACTCTCCCCAACATAGCTTGGAAACCCATTCTAAAAGATAAAGTGTGTGCGTGCGTGTGTGCGCGCGTGCATGTGTTTATAAACAAAGATCTATACTTAACTCTGTTTTTATTATCATTAATGTAGATGACAGATATAGATATTGCATGTATAAATACTGATCATGTTACTGATGTTGCAATTATCTTTTTTATGAAAATACAAATTCATTGTGAAACTTAGAATTCTATGCAATACTCCAGTTAGACTGCGTAGTAATCAGAGCTGAATTAGGGCGACCCAGAGACCTAGACAAGGTACAAATGTGTATCCTATCTGCAAAGTGGACTCTGTAGCCCCCACTTAGTAGTCCCATCTTTTTTCCAGTCCACCTACATCTGTTCCTCAAGCCAGGGTCTCCAAGATCAGTATAGACACTGTGAATGAAAATTGGGAGTTCTTAAGGAGAATTTATTAAATGGTCTGAAAGCCACAATCAAGAAAGAGAACAACTTTGTCATAAAACTAGGATGGGCTTTTAGCCAAAGTGAAGACAGCAATTAGAAATAAAAAAGTAATATATAACAAATGAGAAAAAAGGGGAATAGGTAACAATCAATATAATTTAAACATTAAGAAGTGTAGCAAATTGATAAAGGAGGCTAAAGACATCTGGGAAAAGACCATGACTGTCAGGGCAAAGAAGGAGTATTTTATATATATTAAGAACAAAAGAAATCCTAGCGATGGTATGGGTCCATTATCAGGTGGTGGTAATAAAATCTATATAATAAGCTTCCAGAATTGTCATTCTGTCTGTGTGTCACTCTAAAGCCTAGAATGTGTGTTGAGTCAGCGTGAAGCAATGGAAACACCTACAAACATGGTTGAGAACTCTTTGTTTAGAATATTACCAGGTTCAGTCATTACTGGGATCCATGATCTAGAGCTGTCCGGTTTTTAAGTTCTCATCCATTTTGCCTTTACGAATTGCACCTGTGCACTGTACAGGTACAGCAAGACATGTGTCTTGCATGCCATACCAATAGACTAGACCATTGTGATATTGGAGGTAACTCAACCAATCGCCAACTTAACTTTACAGCTAATTTGCATGCAACAGTTGCATTAGTTATGAGGTATATATTGTACAGATGATGGATTTTTTGGCCCAACGATCACACCCATGCAACGGCATGGGTTTTTAGCTACTAGTTGTTAATGGTGCAGAAAAGGTAGTTGTGTTCATATATGAAGATGATTCATAGATTCTAAGGTGAGAAGGAACCACTGTGATCATCTAGTCTGACCTGCTGTATTACATAAAAACAACAAGAGTTCTGTGGCACCTTAAAGACTAACAAATTTATTTGAGCATAAAGCTTTCATGGGCAGAAACCCACTTCGTCAGCCACTTTCCACCCATGAAAGCTTATGCCCAAATAAATTTGTTAATCTTAAAGATGCCACAGAACTCTCATTATTTTGCTGAAAACAGACTAACATGGCTACTCCTCTGAAACTGTATTATATAGTAGCCCATAGAATTTCCCCCCAAAAATTCCTACAGTGTATCTTTTAGGAAAACATCGACATGATGGAGAATCCACCATGACCCTTGGTAAATTGTTCTAATGGTTAATTACCTCACAGTTTAAAAAAATTAGGCCTTACTTCCAGACTGAATTTGTTTAGCTTCAACTTCCAGCCATTGGATTCTTGAGCCCTTTATTAAATATTTGTTCTCCATGTAAATATTTACAGATTATAATCAAGTCACCCCTTAACTTTCTCTTTGTTAAGCTAAATAGATTGAGCTCTTTGAGTCTATCGCTATACGGCATGTTGTCTAATTCTTTAATCATTCTTGTGGCTTCTCTCTGAACCCTTTCCAGCATCCTTCTTGAATTGTGGGCACCAGAACTGGGCACAGTATTGCAGTGATGGTTGCAGCAGTGCCAAATATAGGGGTGAAATAAGCTCACTACTCCTACTTGAGATTCCCCTATTTATGCATCCCAGAATCGAATTAGCTCTTTTCGTCACAGCCTCACGCTGGGAGCTTATGTTCAGCTAATCATTCACTTTCCTCCTACCCCCAAAAAATATTTTTCTGAGTAACTGCTTCCCAGGATAGTAACCCTCGTATAAATATGACCTACATTCTTTGTTCCTAGATGTATATTCTTATGTTTAGCCATATTAAAATGCATATTGCACCCAGTTTACCAAATGATCCAGATCTTTCTGAACTTGTGACCTGTCCTCTTCATTATTTACCACTCCCTCAATTTTGGTGTTATCTACAAACTTTCAGTGATTATTTTGTTTTCTCCCTGGTTATTGATAAAAATATTAAATAGCAAAGGCCCAAAAATGGATCCCTGCAAGAAGTCACTAGAAACACATCTGATTGATGACTATTCCCCATTTGCCGTTACGTTTTAGGACCTATCACCCAATTTTTAATCCATGTACCATGTTAATTTTAAATCATTCTGTTTTTTTAATCAAAATGTCGTGGTACCAACTCAAATGCGTTATGAAAAACTAAGTATATTATGTCAACACTATTACATATATCAATCAAACTTTATAATCATGTCCGAAAAAGATAGCAAGTTAGTTTGTTAGGATCAATTTTCCATAAATCCATGTTGATTTACATTTCTTTCTTTAATTCGTTATTAATTGAGTCCCATATCAGCTGCTCCATTATCTTGTCTGAAATTGATGTCAGGCAGTACTCTTCAGTTCATTAGTACCCAGTGAAGATGTTGAACAGCATTTATGAGGGATGATAAACGTTTTTAAATGAGCTGGCCTGGGTAACTTGTACCCAAGAGCCCTTAAAGAGTTAAGTTGAGGAGATGTCTGGTCCAGTGATGTTCATTTTTAATAAATCTTGAAATACCAGGGAAATTCCAGAAGACAGGAAGAGGGCTGATATTGGGCCTGTATTCAAAAAGGGCAAGTGGAATGATCCAGGTTTCTCTAGGCTCGTTAGCCTGACCTCAGCACTGAGAAAAATAATGGAAAAGCTAATACAGGATTTAGTTAAGAAATAAATTAAAGGACAGAAATATAATCAGTGCCAGTCAACATGGTTTTATGGAAAATAGGCCTTGTCAAACAAACCTGATTTCATTCTTTGAGGTTACAGGTTTGGTTGATAAAGGTAGCTGTGTAGCTCTAATGTACGTACATTTTTGTAAGGCATTTGACTTACGCACAGCCAGATATTCTGATTTAAAAATTGGCAGTATGCAATATCAATAAAGTATATGTTAAATGGATTAAGAACTGGCTGACAGATCTCTAAAATTAGTTATTGATAGGGAATCCTAAGCAAATATGGATGTTTCTGGTGAGGTTCTGCAGGGATTGGTACTAGGTCCAACACTGTTCAACATTTGCATTAATGATCCTAAAATAAATATAAAATCACTGCTGATAAAATTGGCGGAGTGGTAAACAATAATGACAACAGGGCAGTCATACGGAGTGACCTAGATAGTTTGGTAACCTGGGCCGTTCAAACAAAATGCAGCCAAATGCAAAGCTACTCATCTAGAAACAAGAAACTTAAGCCAGACCTGCAGAATGGATGATTGTATTCTGGAAAGCTTTTTAATCTGGCACAGAAAGACATAATGAGAACGAAAGGCTGGAATCTGAAGACAAACAAATACAGATTAGAAATAAGGTAAACATTTTTAACAGTGAGAGTGATTAACCTTTGGAACAAACTACCAAGGGAAGTGATGGATTTTCCATCTCTTAATGTCTTCAGATCCAAGACTGGATGCCTTTCTGGGTGACAAGATTTAGCCAGCCGCAAGTTGTTGCTCCAGACAGTGGTAACTGGATGGAATTTAATATCCTGTAATCTGCAGGAAATCAGATTAGATGCTCTAATGGTCCCTTCTGGCCTGAAATTCTATCAATTAGTAGTTTCGTGGCTTTACGGCCCACACAAGGCCCACTGCTCTGTTGGTAGTGGGTCAGGTGAGTCTGGAAGTTTGCCTACTTCTCTAAGGGAGTCAAATGGCCCTCCCAACCTTCCTGCCTGACTGTCCAGAGAAATAATACATTCCATTGAAGAATGGTCAATAATTGCTCATTGGCAGTGCAGCTGATTAAGGATCTTTATTGGCATACTCCAAAGAGTCTCTCATCTAACATTCTCTTGAGAAATGATGGTGAGCACAATATTTGGTCATTATGGGTAACGAAGTATGAGGTGAATTGGGGGAAATCATCAGAAGGAGGGTAAAATAGGCCATGGCAGGCAAAGCAAGCAGAGAGGGGAAAGTGAATGTGGAAAACATTATTTGTTAGAGACTAAGAAGCACTTCACGGAAATTAACACGGACAGCACTAAATATTGGTAAAATTGTTAACTCCTTGTAATCGTCAAAATCCAGTTGACTTGCTTTCTTGGTTTCCTTTTTTTAAAAGGTTCTTTACAACTAAGCAAGAAGAGTTACTGTACACATTTGCTGTTTTTATTTGAGAGATAAATTAAAAAGTGGCGCTTTTATAATCAAACAGAACTGTCTGCAATTTCTATTCTCCACACAGTAATATCTTGTTTTATTACATGCTGGCTTTTTATTAAGCTCCAGTTTCTTATATCAGTCTGACATTGTTTGAGTTTTTGTGTGATCCTTTTTTACTGTTGAGGGCTATCAGATAGCTGGAGAAGTGTCTCTAATTTTATGGAAGGTTTTATCAACTGTTTATCCAGTGAGAAGCTTACATGGAAATGATTTCAGTATAATTTGTTGATGTCTGACTTGCAGTTCAGTCTTTGATTCAGTTTATAAAAAGTGTTAATTTTTATTTTAGCCAGTATCACTGCAGTCAGGTTTATGTATTATTTACAATCCTTTGTAATATCAAAGGCACAATGCTGAAAATGGTTGTAACCAGAAATAATATACTAAAATTTAATTTTATAGTATATTTGATAATCATGTAATACAATTTTTCAATAACAAGTTTATCTCAACTTCACAAGATGCTACAATCTAAAACACATTTCCTCCTCCCCTCCCAGTTCCCATTCTTACTGCTTTCTTCCAATTAAGCAATAAACATCTTATCATTCAGAACTGGTGTTAGTTCCTGCTTAGACAAATCCTTTTGATTCTAGCCACAAAATATAATTTTTTCCCCCTTGATGCTTTGTCACATGAACGTTAACCCTGCAGATCTAGTGTACTGAAAGCTGGTTAATTTCAAATACCCCTGGGAAAAAATATCTAACAGTTTTTATTCTTTATTACACCTGATTGATTCATTGGAGAGGGAAATTGTAGTCTGAGGTGAGTGTACAGAGGCAGAAACAGTAAGGAGAATTATTTAGAGCACTGTCCATTTCCATTCCTCCAAATTTACCAAAGCAATAATAAATGAAAGAATATTAGTTCTCTTAATTTTTTTTGCCAGCAGTTTTAAGAAGTCTAACTTCATTGTTGAATGTGAACAGCAACATTCCTTGCATTAGGTTGGAAACAGTGATGACCTGAATCCTTTTATCTATAAACTCAGCACATGAATTTATAAGTAGATACACATTTCTAGGATGGAAAAGCTATCTCTGGACCAAACTCTGTAATGCAGTACACTATAAGGCAGGCATAGGAAAATAAGCATTGATACACATATGCAAAAGTAAGGGAGCAAATCCCACCTATGCTTCATGGTGCTACCAGTGCAACTTCACTTTGTAGACGGAGGATTTTCAGAGCCCACTCCCTTACATCCAGATGTATATTCCTTGCATGCCATTGAGCATAGTTCTTCGAGTGTTTGCTCATGGTGATTCCAAGTGTGTGTGTGTGCGCGCGCCGCATGCACAGTCACGGAACGTTTTTCCCCTAGTGTTATCTGTAGGGTCGGCTCTGGAGTTGCACCTTCATGATGCCATATAAATGGCTCTGCCGACCTCCTGCCTCTTCAGTGCCTTCTTAGTGCCTGTGATGGTTGGCTGGAATCTGCTGTCTCTCGCTTCGCAAGTGTCCCCTTCTCAGTGGTTAGCCACAAACTGTTATCTGTAAGTAGAGTAGTCTTAAGTGGTTTTTCTTTTTCAGAATTAGAGTACTTGTAGCAGATTCCCTTATGAGACTCTCTTCTCCCTCCTCCTCCACCCCCTCAGGGGCTGGGGCATGCCTCAGTCCCCTGAGTTTAAACGGTGTGGGGCTTGCAAGAAGCCCATGCCCAGGAGTGATCCACATACTACCTACCTCAAGTGCCTCGGAGAGACTCACCTAAGGGACCGCTGCAAGAGTTGCAGGGACTTTCATCCTAGGACTCGAAAGGAGTCAGAGGTTAAAATTTATCCTCATGGAGGTGGCCTTCCGACTATCTCCAAGCTCTTTGGAACTGGTGCCCGGCATGTTGAACTTGATCCAGAGCGCACCGGTGACTGTTAGAGATTCAGTGCTGAGGAAGGACTCTAGTTCAAGAGACCCTCGGCACCACCATGGATCACGGCACCAAGGAACGCCTCAAGAGCATGGCACTGTTCTCATTCCCCCATTCCAAGGAAGAAACAAAGGAAAACAAATAGGGGTCACTCACCAATGCCCAAACCATCAGGGCATAAGAGCGCAACCTGTACTGACCACTCAGGCACCGCCTCTGCTGCCATGGTGCCCTCAACTCTGACCCTGGAGAAGGGTATGTCGAGTCTGGTGCCTATGAATTCCCTACTGACCCCACTCCCTGGGAGTTTGAAGAGGACGACTTACAATTTCCCTCCACTCCAGAGACTTGAGGCTGTCAGGGAGCTCATTAAAAGCACGGTCCTGCCTCAGCAGACCCATGAAAAAGCACCAGAGGCAGAAGCATGCGGTACCATCTGAGGGGAAGCCTGCAACGATGCTCCATCATTCATCGCCTCGGCACTGAGGGGCAGCGCACCACTTTGGCCTCCAAGCAGCGAGCACTCTGAATCTGACTCTGAGGCAGAGTCGTTCACTTTTTGGGCAGAGTCGGCAGTAGGAAAGAGGAGGGTACCGGAGCCTGGAGACTGCTCACCCCTTCTCCATGCCGTGGCCACCCCAGTGGCCGATCCCGGCCCAGTAGCCCTTCTGGACTCCTTGGGCCTTTCACCAAGCTCAGGGATCTCGGGGGTCAGGACATTCTCTCTCGATGGCATCTGGGAGTAGGTACCAGCAGCCCTGGTCGGAGACCATTCCCTGGTTCTATACCAGCACCGAAAATGACATGGCACTGAGCCTGACATCGTTGATCTGGCACCAAACTTGAACACCCAGCATTGCGGGATCCCCTGGGTGCAGAGAGTCAGGAGACTGCCCAGGTAAGGGAATTGTCATCCTCTTCACCCGATGAGGCGGTTGCTGGCTTCTCACCGGCACCAGTAGTGGAGGACAGTAGGGCTCACCGGAACTCCTTTGTACAGTTGCCCAAAACCTGGGGCTCCAGGTTGAGGAGGTCTCTGAAAAGGTGGGGTGGACTCAATAATGGACATTTTAACCAGATTAGGACCAGCCAGGGTAGCCCTGCCTCTCATAAAGACACTTTCACAGTCCACAAAGGCACTGTGGCAAACCCCAGCCTCCATTCCCCTGACTGCCAAAAAGGTGGAAAGGAAGTACTTTGTCCCATCTAAGGACTACGAGTACCTCTATACCCCCTTTCTCCCCTCGTCCAGGGTTCTTGGTAGCTGCAACAGCAAATGAAAGGGGAGAGGCAGGGGAACCAAGGCCCTACTCCTAATGCAAAGGAGGCAAAAAAGATGGACTTGTTCATCAGGAAGATATATTCTTCCGTATGGCAAACCAGCAGGCGGAGTTGAGCAGATACTCTTTCAACATCTGGGTTTCTATGCTGAAGTTTGCAGAGTCCATCCCATCTGATTCCAAGAAGGAATTCACAGTCCTGGTGGAGGGGGCAAGGCAATCGTGAAGGCATTGTTGCAGAGGGTCCTGGATGCGGCAGATGCAGCAGCCTGTTCCATGGCCTCTGGAGTAGTGATGCACCACAGCTCTTGGCTGCAGCACTTGGGACTCCCTCACGAGGTCTAACAGACTATTTAAGACCTTCCTTTACAGGGTCAGTCTTTATTTTCTGATCAGACTGACTGGAAGCTGCATTGTCTCAAGAACTCTTAGACCACCCTCAAGTTCCTGTGCCTACACAGTGCAGGGCCTCAAAGGAGACATTTTAAGCCTCAAACGCTGCCTCGGTTTTGTCAGCCACATCAAAGACAGGACTTTGGCTGCAGTAGAGGCAGGAACTACAGAAGGAAACCTTCCCAGGCTTCCTTTGAAATAACTTCCAGGGCCTAAACCTAATTTTTGAGGTTGCACATGAGGATGGTATACCAACCCAAACTCTGGATCCTCCACATCTTTTGTTTTCAAACCTCTTATCCCACTTCTACCATGCGTGGGCCCAGATCATGTCAGACCGCTAGGGGGGATACTCTATTCATTTCAGCTTCCTATCACCCTCACAGCCCCCACTTTTCCTGTTCCTCTTCAGGTACCTCTTTCATGAGCAATGTCTGATTCAAGAAGTGCAAAAGCTCCTAAAGATAGGAACAGTGGAAGAGGTTCCTTGGGAGCTAAGAGGAAAGGGATTCTGTTCCTGATACTTCCTAATCCCGAAAGCCAAGGGTGGTTTCAGACTTATTCTGGACTTGCAAAACCTCAACAGATTCATGAAGAAGTTGAGGTTCTGCATGGTCTCCTTGGCATCAATTGTTTCCTTCCTGGATTCAGGGGCTTGGTATACCACCCTTGATTTAAAGGATGCATACTTCCATGTGTCGATTATCCCAAATCACAGAAAGTTCCTCCACTTTGTAGTCAACCGGTCACACTACCAATTCACAGTACTTCTGTTCTGCCTCTCAGCAACTCCCAGAGTATTCACAAAGTGCATGATGGTTGTGGCCGCATTCCCCAGAAAGCAGAAGATACAGGTATATCCATACATGAATGATTGGCTAATCAAAGGCTGCTCCAGGGAGCATGTGGAAGCAGACATAAAATTCATAAGATCAGAATTTGCCAGATTAGGCCTCCTGATCAATGTGTAGAAGTCAATCCTGACTCCTACTTAGAGGATAGAATTCTAAGGGGAAATCCTAGACTCGAACCCGGCTAGGGCCTATCTTCTGGACTCACAATTCTGAGTCAGATGCTCCCATAGAGGAATGGAAATGGACACCCCATTACCATGGCCAGAACCTGCCTGAGACTGTTGGGCCACCTAACTGAATGCACTTACATAGTCCAACATACCAGACTGCATCTCTGGTCCCTACAGGCATGGCTAGCCTTAGTTTACTGACCATCCTGGGATTGCATCGACAGAGTAGTGTCAATCCCGACATCCATGTTGGAAACGCTCCTCTGGTGGCTAGACCTGCGATCAATCTGTGCAGGAGTCCCCTTCACTCCCTGTCTCCCTCCTTGACGCGTTGGAGACGTGGGGGGGGCTCATCTAGGATGCCTCAGGACTCCAGGGCTTTGATCTTGGGAAGATATTTCTACCCAATCAGTGTGTGAGAGCTAAGAATGGTACACCTCTCCTGTCAAGCCTTCAGTACCCACCTGGAAGGCAAATGTGTTTCGATAAGAACAGACATCACTACAGCAATGTTTTCTATATAAACAGACAGGGTGGAGCTTGCTCCTCTCCCATGTGCCAGGAAGTCCTCGACCTGTGTCACTCTTGCATAGCTGACATGATTCATCTAGAGGCGTCCTACCTACTGGGGGTCTCGGAATGTGCTGGCAGACTACCTCAGCAGGTTGATATCCATCCACGAGCGGTCGCTCCTTCCAGATGTGGTGAATGACATCCTCTGGAGGTGGGGGATTCCCTACATGGACTTATTTCCAACAGAATCCAACAGGAAGTGCACACAGTTCTGCTCATTCTAGAACCACAGTCTAAGATTAATTGTGGGTGCATTCTTCATCCCATGAATCTCTAGTTCACAAGGTCCTTCTGAAGGTCAGGAAAGAAGGATCCACAATAATCTTAGTAGCCCCGGCTTGGCTGCACCATCACTGGTATACCACACTTCATGACCTCTCGGTGGAGACTCCCATCAGTCTTCCATTAGTGCCAGACCTGATCACTCAGGATCATAGTTGCCTTCGCCACACGAACTCATAGTCATGCCATCTCATGGCGTGGAAGCTGCAGGGTTAAACCCCCAGGAGATGGACTGTTCAAAGCAAGTCAGGGAGATCCTCCTGGAAACCCTCCACTAGGGCTATCTAGCTGGCTTTTGGAAAAGATTCTAGAGTCTATTTAGTCCACGAAGAAAGGCATTTATACTGAACTTTCATGCATGCCTCTTATCTTGAACTACCTTCTACATCTTAAATATCAGGGACTTTCAATATCATCAATTAAAGTCCACTTGGCAGCAATCTCAGGCGTACATCCTTGGGTAGAAGGCTGTTTGGTCTTTGCAAATCATCCAGTAAGTCGCTGCTTCAAGGGCCTTGACAAATTATTTCCTCAGATGCATCAGCCAGTTCCCCAATGGGACCTTAACTTGGTGCTATCAACATTGAAGGAGCCGCCGTTTGAGCCATTAGCAACATGTTCGCTCTCATTGCTGTCATGGAAGGTAGCCTTCCTAGTGGCCATCACTTCAGCCAGAAGTTTCAAAACTTAAGCCCCTTGCATCTGAGCCTCCTTATATGGTCTTCTTCAAAGACAAGGTTTTCCTGCGCCTGCACCCAGCCTTCCTTGCAAAGGTAGTGTCGCAGTTCCATTTGAACCAGGATATCTTCCTTCTGGTTTTCTACACAAAACCATACTCCAACAACTGAGAGCAGAAGCTTCACTCACTGGACATTAGTAGAGCTTTGGCTTTCTATATAGGAAGAACTAAGCCATTCAGAAAAACACCTCAACTCTTTGAAGCGGTAGCAGACAGGATGAAGGACCTCCTGGTCTCATCTCAAAGAATCTTGTCGTAGATCACATTATGTATCCAGGCCTGTTACAATCCGGCAAAGATGCTGGCCCCAGCATTGACAGCCCCATTCCACAAGAACTCAACAGCTTTCTTAGTTCAGATCCCAATTCAGCACATCTCTAGGGCCGCAACATGGTCATCTATCCACACCTTTATGATGTATTATGCCATTACTCATTAAGCCAGACACAATGTGGCAGTTGATAGGGCAGATCTGTAGTCTGTTGAACTCCAACCTCTCCTCCTATAGGGCTGCTTGGGAGTCATCTACTTTGAATCGACATGAGCAAGCACTCGAAGAAGAAAAGACTGTTGTTAATCTTCTGAAACTTGTTCTTAGAGGTGTGTTGCTCATGTCTATTCCAAGACCCATCTGCCTACCCCTCTGTCGGAGTCTGCCTTCAAGAAGGAACCAAGGCAGTGCGGGGCCGATAGAGCCCTTTATAGGTTGCCGTGAAGGCGTGACTCTAGGGCGTTCCAGAACCAACCCTACGGATACCAGTAGGGGAAAAATCTTCTGGCAACTGTGCATGCAGCGCACAGACACCTACTTGGAATGGACATGAGCAACACAGCACGAAGAACAGCAGTTCCAGAAGGTTAGTAACCGTCTTTTCTGTGGGGCTTTCTACACCCAAATGCAGATTTGTTTGGGAGTTGCCCTGAGGAGGAGGGTAAGATCAATGAATCTGTAACTATATGGTTCCTCAGCCAGTCCCCCACATATGTTTGAGATGTCACATGCAAAGGCTAACAGTTGCAAATTGTCTCCATGACTTTGGAGAGGGGGATTTGAATGTGTCATGGGGTACAGGATTAGGATTGCAGTACACAAGACTGGTTTTTAAATATGAAAATTGAAATGCTTGAAAGGCAATTTTCTTAATCCCCTGAACTGAACTTGGTTTCCAAACTAAATTCTGAATGTGAGCTTTGATTATTCCATTTAATATTTTCTCCTGTTCTGGTGTCCCAAATCTGGATTTACTTTAATGTTGATTTTAAAAAGGAAAGGTATGCAAAAGGTTGACAGTGATGATCCTGAATATAAATTATTTCAAGCAAATTGCTGCAAGATTAAATTACCAAATCAACCTTTTTTATTCTGTATTTTATGGAATATTTAATATGTTTGGCAGTAATTTACTCTTGCACATGAATTCCTGACAGTTTCGATTCTTCAGACTTATTAATCAATGTATGTCAGCACCAGAGCCATTTTATGAGACATACTAGTCATCAAAAATTTATTCTCAGATAAATCAAAGAAACAACCAGCATCTTAATAGCATGAACAAAGTGGCATGGAAAAGATCATTCAAGATTACATGCTTTTGTCAGTCATGTATTGTAGTTAATGCTACTATCGGGGGCTTTATTTGTAACTCCATGAAAATATTATATTGACAAAACTACTTCCTTTATACAGGTGATGTTTTTAATCTCTTCTGTTTTGGGAATTGGATATAGTTGTGTGTGCGTGTGTGTGTGTGTGTGTGTGTGTGTATTTTCATGTTTCAGCTTCATTCTGTAAAGCCACCCAAATCATAAAACTTCTTTGTGAAATCTAATATAGAACTTTAATTAAAAATTTAATCCATGACTTTCAGAGTTAACAGCAATAGATACTTTGCACTTCAGTACTGTGACAGGGTGGGAGGTGTATTGTGACAGAAATCATTATGTTATGGAAGCTCCTTCACTAGAGGTTTTCAAAAGGAGGCTGGATAGCTATCTGTCTTGGATGTTTTAGACACAACAAACCCTGCAATTTGGCAGGGGGTTAGCCTAGATGACCCTTGTGGTCCCTTCTAACCTTATGGGTCTTTGTTTCTGTTTCATCCTGTGCTCTGGCTGCCTAAGAAGTAGTGACATCCATCACTACACAGCCTGGAGCAGTTGTTCTCAACCACGAGTATGTGGTTATTTTTATTTTATAATTATATGATAAAAATGAGAAAGTAAGCAATTTTTCATTCATAGTGTGCTGTGACACTTGTATTTTTGTGTCTGATTTTATAAATAAGCAGCTTTTAAGTGAGGTGAAACTTGGGGTACACAAGACAAATCAGACTCCAGAAAGGGGTACAGTAGTCTGGAAAGGTTGATGAGAGCCCCTGGTATCTTATTGTAATAACAGTAAGTGGTTTTTCAACACTAAAAAACTGTACATTCTGTGTGAGATTTTCAAAAGTGCTCAGCCTGGGCCTAATTCTGTGCCTATTCAAGTTAATTATAGACTTCAGTGAGAGCAGAGTTAAACCAAAGGTTGAGTGCTTTATGAAAATCCCACCCTTTGCTTTTTGTCAACACAATACAATTGAAATCATTTACTATTCTTATTAGTTTTAATGCAAGACTAATTTTTATATGTATTGGTTGAGTCTTGTTCACTTTCTGCTTATGTGCAGTGTTTTACATATACAGCACAGTATTATTTCACTGATTTAATGGTCGGGTGTTTCTTCGAGACTGTCTCAAACTTTTCTAATCCCCGGTTCATAGATCTGTGAATCCAAGCACTTGATTCTTCACTCTTGTATGTTGTCTTATAGCCCTTGGAATACATTCTATTGAGCTATTTCTTGATTCCTTTGGCTATGTCATGTCTATTTTATGTCATTGTTCTTGTGATAATTATATTTGGCTTTGGTAACCTGTAGAAATTAGGCAGTGATTTTAGCTTTGTTTTTAAATGTCCTACTAGTTTGCTGTATGATTTGTCTTAATTGATCTTCTGCTTAGATGGCCATTTGACTGATGCAGAGAGAGTGAGGGGAAGTGCAATATGTGCTTGTATATACATGTGTATTTATATAAAAGGTTTTACATTCATTTTGAAAGAAGAAAGCTTCAGAATAAAAGAGGAAATCTTATAGATCATGTATGTATACAAGCAGACTTTGTTAGTGTTACGATGACTTTAAGATATGTATTGGTTAGTTCAGGGGAGTCTCTCTTAATAGAACATTGTATTTATAAACAAGCCACTTTTGAAAAACTTATAGGAAGTGTGGCAAGGTGGGCCTGTTTTGCACCGTGGGTCTGCGCTCCTTACGGCTATGCCGGTGGTGTGGCTGGGTGGGAGAAAAGGCGGGGGGCCCGGTCCCGCCCTCTACCCTGGGCCCCCGACCCAGGGACCCTGCAAGGAGTAGCCTCAAACAGCTTAGTCCAAGGGGCTACTACCTTCCCTGGGTTGCTTTTCTGTAGCCCCCACTGGCTTGTGGCTCTCCTTCAGGCTCTTTGGGGCCCACGTCCTCTGGTCTTAGTTGCACAGGCTCCTTCTTACCTCCCGTGGCTGGGTGCTCTTGTCACACCCACACTAGCTCATCCACCGGCTCCACACTTGCAGCAGCTCTGCTCCGCTCCGCTCCTCTCCTCTACTGACTCCAGACCTTGTAGCAGCTCTACTCAACTCCCTCTCAGCTGCCCCCGTCTGCCTGACTGGGAGGCTTTTAACTGCTGGGGCAAGTTCCTTGATTGGCCCCAGCTGGCCTGATTGGCCTAATTGGCCGAATTGTCCTGGAGTGGCCACAGCTGGCCTGATTGGCTTAATTGCCCTGGAGTGGCTGCAGCTGGATCACCCAGGGAACAAAGATTTGCTAAGCCTGGGGCTGATATATATGCCTTCCAGCACCCTCCTATAGCCGTCAGGGCTGGCCCTGTCACAGAAGTTATAGCTTAGGTTCCACCAACCATGTCCATGCTACATCTATCCATCAAAAATCTATTTACCCCACTCCACTTAATTTACTTCCCAAACCTCTCTCGTATATGGACCATGGAGTCTCATCTCCCATATTGTAAATATAGACCTACTGATTGCCTCCCCCATGGGCCCTGAACCCAGACTTTAAACCTTCCTATTTTAACTGGCCATTCACAGTGAAAAACTCCTCTGTCTCTGATCTTCCTTTTACATGTTGGAAACTTTAGGTCAGATCCTTCATTTCATTCTGATCTGGAAAGCAGATTTTCATAGTCTGTAAAGTACATAGGTTAAAATTTCAAAAAGTGCTCAGATCCCATTTCCAAGAGACTTAGGGAGGTCTGCACTGTAGTAAAACCTGTGACTGGCCTGTGTCAGCTGACTGGGGCTCAGGTTGCAGATCTATAAAATTTCAGTGTAGGTGATTGGGCTCAGGCTGAGACCAAGCTCTGGATCCCTCTAATCTGAATCCAGATGCCTATGGAGCAGTTTTATAGTCCTGCAGCCCAAGTACCATGAGACCAAGTCAGCTGACACAAGACCAGCCATGGGTGTTTTATTGCCGGATAGACATACATTTAGATACTTAAGGCTAGATGCACAAAGGAACTTAGGTATGGCAACGCTCGTGCTTAGAAAATCACTGGTATTCTTCAAGTGCTTGCTCATGTCAATTTGAAGTAGGTGTGTGCACGCCACATGCACAGTTCGCCAGAAAGCTTTCCCTCAGAAGTACCTGTAGGGTCAGCTCTGGTGCCCCCTGGAGTCGCGCCACTATGGCACTCTATATAGGGATCTGCCAACCCTCCGCCTCCTCAGTTCCTTCTTACCGCCTGTGACAGTTGCTGGAGCTTTGCTGCTCTTGTCTAGAAAGTGCTTCCCTCATGTCTTGTTTGCTTAAGTACCTGTAAATAGTTTGAATAGTTCATTTAGGTAGTATAGTTGATTAGTGTAGTTAAGTACCCCGCTTAGCGGGTTGTTAACTCCCCTTCCCTCCGGGGACGGGGCATGCCTAGTTTTAAGTCTTGTGGGTCCTACTTGAAGCCTATGCTCAGGGACAACCTGCACTCAGCCTGTCTGAGTTATCTTGGGGAG
The DNA here is from genome assembly GCF_026122565.2 of Emydura macquarii macquarii. NCBI lineage: Eukaryota > Metazoa > Chordata > Testudines > Chelidae > Emydura > Emydura macquarii. The sequence continues at coordinate 37,091,275 of NW_027132559.1, read as the reverse complement.
TCTCATCTAAAAGAAGTGCAAGATCTGTAGAAGCTTCAAGCCTAGGACCCAAAAGGAATGCAGCCAATGCTTGAAGTTCCTACTAATGGAGGCTGCCTTTTGACCTGCAAAGCAGAGAGCAGGCTCATCGGTGTTGGTGAGGAGTGCCCCAGCTGCTATGGAGGAGCTGGCGGCAAGAAAGGAAGCAGTCCCAAAGGAGCCTCAGCACCAGCAGGCATCCCCGGCACTGAAGGAGCTACGGCACTGTCAAACCTCCCCAGCACCAAGGGGCCCAGTGCGGTCTGAGAAGCGGCACCGCTCCCATTCTCCGGGACTGCAGAAGAGGAGCGGGGAGAGAGGGCTCTTCCGACGCCTAAGTCCAGTCCTGCAGGAGGCTACCAGTGTGTGACCCGTGCCGGGACACCTGAGCCCCCAGCCCTCGACCTTGGCACCGTTGACTCCGGGCCAGAGAAGATCCTTGTCGAGTTCAGTACCGGTGGATTCCCCTCATGGGAAGCAGGAGGAGGAGGATATCCAGCTTCCCTCCACCCCAGAGACATTTGAGGCAGCCAGAGAGCTTATCGAGGAGACCTGCGTCCAGGGGCAAACCAGCCATGCTGGCTGGGTCAAGATCCCCCCAGTGCTGCTCACCGGCACCGCCCAGCATCGCTTCTCCATGGTCACCAAGGAGTGAACAGCTCTCATCTGACTCAGAGGTAGAGCCATATGCCTCACAGAAGAGCTGGCACTGTAGCAGGCACCTCGGACGGAAAATGTAGCTCCTTGCAGTACCGTGGATCCCACAGTGGCAAATGCCATCTCAGTGGCCTTTTTGGACCCATGGACATGCAATCAGACCTAAGGGTCCCGGTCAGCCAGATTCCCATCGCTTGTATTAGGGGGACGAGAACAACCTTCCCACTTGGTGGCAAGTGCTGCACGTGGTACCGTAGAAAGCTCAGATCCTGGCACTGGTGCCAGAAGCATACATGATCCTGGCACCGAGGATGGAGATCCGGTACCAGGTGATCGGTTAGGAGCACAGAATCCCAGTGTCTGAGCATCATCCTCCTCATCACTGGACGAGGCGGTGGCAGGAGACCTGCCTGCCCCAGTTCCGACAGCAGAGCGCACCAGGAGCTGCTCCACAGGGTCACACAAAACATGGGCCTGCAGGCTGAGGAGGTTGTCAAGGGAGAGGACCCTATGGTGGACATATTAACAGCTGAAGGTCCTTCTAGGGTAGCACTCCCTTTAATTAAGACCATCAAGAATAACACTGCGATCCTGTGGCAGACACCAGCCTCTCTGGCCCCAGCGGCCAAAAGAGTGGAGAGGAGATACTTTCTTCCCCCTAAGGGGCATGAACGCACCCACCCCCAAGGTCACTCGTTGTGGCGGCCGCTAATGAGAGGGAAAGCCAGGGACAGCAAGGTCCCACCCTGAAGGCAAATGAGGGTAAGAAGTTGGACCTTTTCGGGAGGAAAGTATATTCCACCGGAGGGCTTCAACTTTGGCTAGCTAACCAGCAGGCTATTCTAAGTAGGAGCTTCAGACCTGTCAGGGGCCCAGAAAACATTGGCAGACAACCTCAGCAGGTTTTTTCTCCCGTATGAATGGTCCATCCGTCCGGATGTGTTGAACACCATCTTCCAGAGGTGGAGAATTCTCCAGGTAGACCTGTTTGCCACAAGGTCCAACAGGAAGTGCTTTTAATTTTGCTGCTTTCAAAAGCACAGTCCAGGGTCGATAGCGGATGCCTTTCTCATCCCATGGACTGGTCAAGTGTTCTACGCTTTCCCACCTACCCAGCTCATTCTCCGGGTTCTGCAGAAGATCAAACAGGACAGGGCATCAGTGATCCTGATAATTGCAGCCTGGCCTCAGCAGCACTGGTACACCTTGCTGCTCAACCTCTCCATAGACAACCCAGTCACCATTCCACTGCTACCAGATCTTATCACACAGGATCACGGGTCACTTCTCCACCCCAACCTCCGATCCCTTCACCTCATGGATTCATGGTTAAATCCTCTAGAGTTCACATGCTCAGAACCAGTGAGAGAGGTGCTCTTAGGTAGCCCTTGTGGAGGGCTTCCTATTGCCTCTCTGGCTAAATGGAAAAGATTCTCCTCATAGGCCGCCCAAAGGGGCATCCATGCTCAGTCAGTTCCAATTCCTGTGATCCTGGATTGTTTGTTGCACCTAAAAGAGCTGGACCTAGCGCAGTCATCAATTAAGGTACACCTGGCGGCGATCTCAGCCTTTGATCCAGGGGTGGCTGGCTGCTTGGTTTTTCCTAACATCATGGTATCCTGAAGGCCTAGACAGATTGTATCCTCCTACTCACCAACCTGTCCCTCCATGGGATCTCAACCTTGTCCTCTCACAATTGATGGGACCCCTATTTGAGCCTCTCGCCTCCTGCTCCCTGTTATATTTATCATGGCATTCCTAGTAGTCATCACTTCGGCCAGGAGGGTCTCCAAACTCAGGGCACTCATGTCGGAGCCACCGTACACTGTGCTTTTAAGGACAAAGTTCAACTCTGTCCCCACCCAGTATTCCTGCAGATGGTGGTGTCCGAGTTTCACGTAAACCAGGAAGATATCCTGGTCGAGAATACCTAGTCAGGAATGTCCAGTTGGGAATGTAGACTACATTCCCTGGACATCAGGAGGGCATTAGCCTTCTATATAGAGAGAACCACACTGTTCAGAAAGACCACCCAGTTTTTCGTGGTGCTGGCAGAAAGGATGAAGGGTCTTCTGGTCTCTTCCCAGAGAATCTCTTCATAGATTGCCTCTTGCATTAAGACCTGCTATGACTTGGCCAAAGTGCTGGCTCCTAAGCTCACGGCCCATTCGACGAGAGACCAGGCTTCATCAGCAGCCTATCTGACCCAAGTTCTGGTTCAGGACATTTGCAAAGCGGTCCACTATCCATACGTTTGCTTCTCATTATGCAATCACTCAACAAGCCAGAGATGACGCTACGTTCAGTAGAGCAGTGCTCCTGTCTGTAGTTCTCTGAGCTCCAACCCCACCTACTTGGTCTGGCTTGGGAATCACCTACTTGGAATTGACATGAGCAAACACTTGAAGAAGAAAAGACAGTTACTTACCTGTAACTGGTGTTCTTCAAGTTGTGTTCCTCATGTCCATTCCAAGACCCGCCTGCCTCCCTCTCTGTCAGAGGGTCGGCAGGCCCCTATATAAAGCGCCATAGCGATGCGACTCCAGGGTGCACCAGAGCCAACCCTACGGGTGCTTCTGAGGGAAAGCTTTCTGGTGAACTGTGTATGCAGCACACACACACCTACTTGGAATGGACATGAGCACACATCTTGAAGAACACCAGTTACAGGTAAGTAACAGTCTTTTCCCAAAGCCTGAGGGCAAGTCTACACTACAAAATTAAATCGACCTAAGTTGCGCTGACGTATAGCCACCGCTGTAATTAAATCACTTTTACATCTCCACACTATTCTCCTTGTGTCAGTGGTGTGTGTCATCACCAGGAGCGCTTGCACCGATTTAACGGTCAGTGTGGGGCATTGTGGGATGGCTTTTGAAGGGCCTCAACAGTCGATGTAAGCAACTCAGTGTCTACAGTGACACTGCATCAACCTGCTGCATTGACTTAAGCACTATGCCTTTTGCAGAGCTGGAGTTAAGTTGGTGTAGTGGGCGAGTTACATCGGTGGGAGTTACATTTTAGTGTAGACGCTTACAGAGTTAGGTTGACGTAAGTTGCCTTGCATGAACCTAACTCTGTAGTGTAGACCAGGGCTGAGTTAGGGTATGTCTACACTTAAAATGGTACAGCTGCAGTGCTTCAGTGTAGACACTATCTATTTTACGCTGACAGGAGAGGTTTTTCCATTGGTGTAAGTAATCCATCTCCCCAAGATGCAGCAGCTAGCTCATGGAAGAAGTTAGTTAATTAATTGGGGGTTAAATCAACATAGGCACATCTTTCAAGATGTAGGTTTTTCACACCCCTGAGACATGTAGTTATGCCTGTGTAAGACCAGTTTAGACCAGCCCATAGGCACTCAGGCTTCCTATCCAGTAAATACAGGCAGATGGGTATCGCAGAATGGGATTTACAAAAGCCAGCATGTTATGCATCTCCCCACCTAAGAGAACCCATTGGAGATGCCAAGACGAGAAGTGTGTCCTAAGCCCTACCTCTCTCAGGGAATTTAGAAGGCTCCCTACATGGCTGGCATGCTGCTAATACATGATTTCAGCAGGAGCAAGGCAAAGGGGGGTGAGGCTGCAGTCCTGGCAGGGCAGGGCAGAGCAGAGACCCCCCAGCCAGGAATGCAAGGAGGAGGAGGAGAATGAGCACCTGGCAGGAATAATTCAACAGCAGGGTGGCCTCCCCTCTAGCCGAAGGCGGCGGCTCCTCCTCACAGTCCTGGCCAAGGGTTCTGTACTTTTCCCTGCCAAGACTGCAGCTCTGCTGTCTTGGGAGGAAGGAAGTGGGTCCTGGTGGGCCAGAGCAGAGAGCTGTACAGGGAGCCCTTGGACTCTCAGCTGGTGAGTGAGAGAGCAGGTCTGTGATAGCAAGGCTATGGAGGGCTCCTGACACTGCTACAGGCTTGGTGACACCTGATCCCTGCAAGCACATGGTGCTGTGGTGGAGGCTGCACTCGCAGGGATTGTTGCTGATTGATATTGTTTTAGTCGATTGCAGCTGATACAGTGAAATGGACAAGTATAGACCTTTATCAGTGAAAATCTAATCCTGCCAAGCATAAATATATGTAACATGGTTGTTTTCACCAAAAGCCATATGGAAAAAATCAAGCTTTAGGAGTACAGAAGCAAAAGCTTTTTTGCAGTTGTGCCATAGTGAGTTACGCACCCTTAGCTAGCTAAAGTGTGTGTTTATCAATGGCAGATTTTTAAATTTAGTTGAGGTACTGGAAATTAGATTAATGTAAGTACAGGGCTGACCTCAAAACACTGGCATGAAAGGGGATTTGGAAATGGAAATGGGGATATGTGGGGGAGGGGGAGTAGACTCGCAATTTGAATGTCACCTAACAGTTTGTGAAAAGTGTTTGTACCTAAAAAAGAGTTTGAAGGAGGGGCAGAAAAGGTACAGAATGAATAGAGGAAGTGTAGTTGTTAATCCCATAATGATGACCTGCTGATCCAATCTCTTCTTTGGCATGACAAAAGCTCATTTGATATAAACTGGTCTGCCCCAGCAGTGAAAAGACTCTGGATGCAAAAATGAATATGAAACTAAAAACTAACATAACCTATCGTAGATTTACTGGCTGTTTGTCTTTATAATGCTATTTAGTGTAGTGTGCCTGTAACTTTCAAGATAAAATATGTAATTCTCACCTTTTTAAAATGCCTGTGAAATTGAGAATGTTTGTTTGCTAGTTAGCTATTGTACATCAGTTTTTCTGAAGAGTATTTGCTAAATAAAACTACACTATTGCTGTAACTCCATGTTAACTAAGTTGAATTTTGCTGTACTAATTAATTATTTTAAAAGGTGGTAGCGATGAAAAAGTGGGGGAATGGGTTTTTAACATTAATATAGGAGATGTATTACACTGTGGAAACTAATTCTGTATTTCCTTTACTTGAAGATGTCACTTGATCAGACTAGGAGAAACCATTAAAGATAGAAGATCAACTATGAATTTACTTAAACAATCATCTATTGACAATGAATCCAGCCTCTGTTAGTGGCATTTTATGGAAATAAATACAAAATATTTAAGAACTTACAAATAAGCATTGGCTTTATATTAACCTTTACAGACTAATATAAAGTGTCAGAAGCTCTTCTATTAGGAATATTGAAAAAGCTGATGTTCTCCCTATTTCATGTCACTCAGTTAAGCATTGATAGAGGTATAAACTGTCTTATTAGTGGAGTTCTGGCAGCAAAGCTGATTACACGTTTTCACCAGTCAGCATCTGGTGAAAAGTGGAACTTGATTTTGGACCAGTGTTAATAAACACAAGAAATAGTATTTCTTGGATAGCGAATGATGTTGCAACAATGATGCACTTCAGAAATATAAAATAATATAAAGAAGAAATACCATTTTTCACACTTCCTTCCAATGTATTGCATACAAGGAAAAATATTGCATTTGACGTTCAGAATGGCCTTACCCTGTATATACTTTGATTACCTTAAATACAATAGTAAACAAAAGTGCCTACAGAATTAATGGCTTAGGGGAAGATGGTTGGGATGTGAAGTCTTTTACACTTTCCTGATCTGACTCCAACTCAATTCAGTTTTGGCTGAAAATCACTGCCATTGGTTGGTCACTCAGTGGCTTACATAAAATGACTCAGACCTGGATATGAGGACCTTTTGAGACAATTCCTAAATTTTTAGTTTCCTTCACAAAAGCATGATGATGATAAACCCTAATCCTGCAACCTGCTCTGCATAGTTAGAGGGGTGTGCATGCAGGGAGCACTTGAAGGATCTAGGCCTTAATGATCATCCTTTCTGGCAGCCTCAACAGAGGACCAAGCTTTGAACAGTACTGGAGACTGAATTAACCTCGAGTGAATTACTCCTGGGATGTGGACCCTACGAGATCTCTTTGATGTACACTGAGGGAGTTTGTACTGCCACTGCCTGTGCTTTCATGTTTTGTGAATAAAAACAAAATGTTAGATATCAGGTCAATAAATAAGGATGTCTTCATAAACTAAACTGTAGCATAGTAAACTGTAACTAACTTTTCTACATGAATCGTAGAAAAAGCTAAAAGAACTAAATTATTTGTCTTCTGGTTTTAATTTGATGAGAATAGTCAATAATAAAGGTATAGACATACAGTAGAACCTCAGAGTTACAAACAGATCGGTCAACTACCCACCTCATTTGGAACCGGAAGTACGCAATCAGGCACCAGCAGAGCCCGGGGCCATGAACAGGGCTGGGAGCCAGGGCCCGGACACAGGCCACAAGCCATGGTCCGGGTCCAGAAGCATGGCCCAGGTGCAGAGTGTGGGGCCAGGGCCCGGAACAGGGTCAGCCAGGAGCCAAGGCTGGGGCTGCAGACAGAGGCCAGGGCAGAACGGAGCTGCGTGCTGCTTTTTTTCCACCCTGTAGGGGCTGCCTCGGGCCCTGCCATGTCCCCCTCCTCCCCGAAGGTTCCTCCAAGCCCTCCAGGGAGGTGTGCCCCATAGTTTGGGGACCTCTGGTCTAGTTGAATCTGCTCATATAGACTGTCCTTTGGTGCTTTTTAAAATTGTAATATCCAAAATATACCAGTTGAGCAGATAATGCAGATTACTAGTTGTAGATTTGAAATATAATCTATGAATTTTCAGGATAGAGCTATGTAAAATCTATGGGGGGGAAACCTCCACACATCCAAAAAAAAACAACAACCCCAAAATCCCCAAAACAAACCAAATAACTGTAGTGCCCCTCTCTTCCCTGTTACCTTCTTTAATGCAATCTGCTTATAGGTTTTGATGGATAGGCCTGGGTTCTTATGGATCCCGCCAGCAACTCAGCACGGTGTATCTGCTTCATTTTTTTTCCCTATAAATTTAAGTGGCGGTGTCTCCACCCCCTCACTCCTTCCTGGCAGGGTCAGCAGGGCAGCTTGGGAAGAAAATGCTAACCAGAGGATAACTCCTACTTACTTGCCTGATAGTTGGAGACTCACTAGGAATAACACAAACACATACAATATATTCCACATAGCCATTATATTAAAGAGGAAATAAATATAACATAAGAGGATAAAACACGATACTTAGGATCACCAGTCACATGACTCGATGTAGCAATTAAAATTAGTATCCCGTTGGTACGTGTACTTTGATGGGGCGTTTGTTGACCTGTGGCCACAGTATCTTCTAGGCAGTGGTTTAGCAGCGTGGTTGACTGGGTTCAGCCCAGCCCAAAAGGCTCGCAATTGGGATAAGATGGTCAGTCCTTCTGCAGGTTTAATAGGCAGCAGATTATCAAAAATCCCCAAATTCTTACTCCCTAGCTTGAGGATGCCGTTTGGGGAGTAGGGGTTCCCCAAACAATTTCCCTGACTAACTGACAGTGCACTCTCAAACTCCAGGATTGATTATCAGATGCAGAGATGACTCTGGATTCCTCAGTCACTGCAAAGGGGCTGGTCTCAGCAGGCAGGGATCCTCTTCACACAGGCATCAGGCTGCTTCTGGTCCTAGGATTTCCTCTCAGTACCAAGGTTCGTTGATATCTGGTCCATCTTCAATGCTTTTTAGCTACTGATCAATTTAAAAGCATATATTGAATCAGCAATGAATCTAGAACTTGAGACTTGTGTCATGATACAAATGGGAGCATGGGTAGAAAGAAAGACGGAGCTGTGAGCTAGGGTTCTATTCCAATCTTCTGATTTAGTGTGTGACTTTAATAATTTGCACTTTTACATAGTCCCTTTTATCCGAGAATATCGGCGCACTGGATAACTGTAATTTAAGCTTCACAACAGCATTGTGATATGGGTATTCTGTCTTATCCCCATTTTGCAGATGGGGACGTTGTGGTTCAAGGATGCCAAGTAGCATGTCTAAGATCACATAGCAAGTTGGTTCAGATCCATGTTAGATCACAAGTCGTCTGACTTCCAATTTGTCTAATCCATGAGAATACACAAACTCAGACTAGTCACTCCATCTCTACTCGGCAAAGTATTATAACACAGAGCACAGATGCTTTCCAAACCAGATGAGTTTTTCCAAACTCACTGCCGTTAATAGTATTTCATAATGTATTGATTACCTTTTAGCTATTTGGTCCTATTTTGAGAGCATATGACAGATAAATACAAAAAAACAGATTTTAATCTCCCATGTCACCATGTCTCCCACATAAATCCACTACTGTGTGCATGTGGCTGCAAATACAGGACTAGATGTTCCTAGAAATATGGAGATGAGATTCTGCGACTAGAAATGGACTCCAAATGATGTATTGGTTCCAAATTATTTATCATGTGGGTTTTCAATCTGGGGTTTGCTAACAGGTGTCCCAGACTCCTGACCACCTTGCATTTCTCATATTGCTAAATCGGAAGGAGACTGTGTGGGAGAGGTTCCTAATATGGACCTAGTTGAGAAGAACTGTTCTCTTATGAGGTCTAGTGAGATTAAGTGTGGCACTTTATAGTTTTCAGAGGTGAAGCTCTTCCTTTGCATGTGTTTTGTGAGTAGGCACATGTTGGGTTTCAGTTTGGTTTTAGCAGAGTTGATGTTTAACCCTCAAATTGTGGTTTTATTCTGAGGATTTAATGTAGTCTGTTCGGAAATATTTTATTGTTTGATTGCAGTGAAGTTGGTGAATGTCCTTTGAGCTCCAATTCTGTTAACATGTGGTTTACATAATAGGGGTCTTAGTATATTATAGTATTGGGTGATGGTTATAACTGTTGTTGTCTCTGCTTTTTTTAACTGGTGCATCCAATTTAATGCAATCTACATAGCTATGCTTAACCATTGACTAGGTATTTAATTGTGGTCCTCCAAAATCATAGCCTCTCCAGAGTCACCTTCACCCATCTCCCCATGGCAACTAGTGATGAGTCCCTTTCATTAACTTACTTATCGGAAGAAGTTATAAACCTTGCTGTGTAAGAGAATAAGGCCGCAGGAACAATATTCACAGGTTAGTCATTTCCCTCTACGTAGAGGGTTAATGTGTGGTGTTAAAGTAACAATAGGAATTGGTTCATAATAAATGTTCTTTTTAACAAAGCTCATTTTCGCTTCATGGACAACATGGTTTGATATGAGAAAGGGCACTTTCACTCAGACAGTCATTGGTACCTGCAGTGTGTGGGAATATATAATGATTAATAAATATAAATATTGGAAAGATAAACATTCTTCTTCGAGTGATTGCGCATGTCCATTCCACTATAGGTGAGTGCACGCCACCATGCACAGTTCCCAGAACTTTTTTCCCCTTAGCAGACCCTGTAGGGCTGGCTCTGGTGCCCCTTGGAGTCCCGCACACATAGAATCATAGAATATTAGAGTTGGAAGGGACCTCAGGAGGTCATCTAGTCCAACCCCCTGCTCAAAGCATGCCGTGGTATATGAGGCACTGCCAGCCCTACGCTCCCTCAGTTCCTTCTTTCCACCCGTGATGGTTGCTGGAACTAGCCTTGCTCTCTGCAAGTAGTGTTCCCCTTCTTTGAACTCTTTGTTATTTGAAGTACTTTAGTTAGTTTTAAGTAGTTGTTAAGTAGTGTTAAGCGGTGTTAAGTGTAGTTAGATAAGAAGTCCCTGAGGGACTTAGAGCGGCCGGGCCATATCCTGGTCGCCTGGATTTAAGCCGTGTGCCTCCTCCAGGAAGCCCTTCCTGCTCAGCGACCCCCACGATCAGTGCCTTAAGTGCCTGGGGGAAGAGCACAGGAGAGATAAATGCAAGATCTGCAGAGTTTTAAACTGCAGACTCAAAAGGACTGAGAGATCTGGTTAAAAACCTTGCTCATGGAGACAGCGCTGCACCCCGTGTCCGAGCCGTCCTGCTTCACCTTGGCACTGAGCGTAACCTCAGTGCAGAGTGCACCGCCGGCACCGACCTCGACTCAGCACCGAGCAACATCCCCGGTGCCAAAGAAGAAGAAACAGCACACGGAGTGCAGACACTCCCCTGCGCTGTCGGTACGGGCAGGGTCGAGTGCGGAGATGCACCGGCCACGGCCAGTCAAGTCTTCTCCAGTGCCTGCATCTCCAAGCACAGAGCTTCCCCCAACTCCTGGGAGTGGGAGAGTGCCCCTGCCAACGCTGTCGACACCGGAGGCTTTTCAGGCAGCAAGAGCCTTGTTGGCCTTGCCTACGCCACCTACGGCCCCTCCCCGGTTGAGGGAGAAGGGGCCGGCGTCCTGGGGCAAGCCCACATTGGGTCCCGCCAAAGGGTGGTGGAGATCCCCAGTATGGGGAGGAAGATCTCCCACCAGATAGCCACCAAGGGTAGAGCGAGGACGCTCCCCCAGCAGTCGCTCAAGGTCGACATCGTCGAGCCGGCCTGCTTCAACTCAGGATGTGGAGTCTTCCTCTCGACACTGACATCGGTCCCTCACACTGGAGGCAGCACAGGCCAAGGTGCAGCACCGGTTGAGGTCCGCCCCAGCAGGTGGTGGACCATCCGCCTGACATGGAGCCCGGTTGCCGGAGTCCGGAGCAGCACTGGTCTCGGTCACCGAAGGGCAAGCAGCGCCACAAGTTGTCAGTACCGAGATGGCGCTCCAGTATCAAGAGCTCTTCGGAGCGCGCCTCCGTCCATCAGCACTGCTCCCAGTGACGGAGGCAGTCCTCATAGTCCTCCACTTCAAAGGCGTCGAGAGGACAGTCCCTGGCACACCACAGCACCGGTACCGAGAACAGGCATGGCAATGCCGGTCTAGTGGCTCGGAGTCCCTGGGGGGACAGTCGTCGGGACAGCCAATGCCCCCACAAGGTGTCACAGCAGGTGGCGCAGTCAGCCCCAGTTTGGCCGCAGGGACAATGGCCTTAACAATGGCCTTATTGGGCCCCATGGGGCATCCAGATGGGACCGGGGCCCCAATCCACCCTGTCAGCGGGGTTTCAGTCCATGTCCCCGTCACAGGAGAAGGCCCATAGACACCACTCCTCGGACGAGGAGTCGGACCCCATGGAGGGACTCTCTACAGATGCCTCCCTTCATAAGGTGGGGGAGCACCTGCAGGATGCACCTTGGCAGTCCTCTTCCTCCTCACCGGATGAGGCAGTCTTCCGGGACCACATGGCGCCACTGGAGGATTTCAGGGTGCACCAGGAGCTGCTCAAGAGGGTGGCCTCTAACTTGGGGCTGGAGGTGAAGAATTTAGAGGAGCCCGATGATACCCTCTTCATTGTGCTGACGGCGGCTGCCTCAGCGAGAGAGGCCCTCCCAGTCCATGATAGGGTCCTCAAAATTGTTAAGGCCCTGTGGCAAACTCCTTCCTTGGTCGCCCCTATATCGAAGGTGGCTGAGAAGTATTATGTCCCGACCGAAGGGTTCAAGTATTCGTTCACTCACCCGGCCCCGGGAACCCCGCTGGTAGACGCAGCCAACCAGCGGGACAGGCAAGGTCAACCTGGTTCCACGCCCAAGAACAAAGACAACAAAAAGCTGGATTTGTTTGGGAGAAAAACTTATTCCACGGCAGCCCTGCAGTTCAGGATTGTCAACCATCAGACCCTCCTGGGGAGATATCATTTTAATTTGTGGGATTCCCTCAGGCGGTTTGCTGAGGTCCTGCCCCAGGACCAGGCCACAGACGTCACCACCATCTTGGACAAAGGACTCACGGTGGCTAGGGCAGCGCTCCAAAAGTCCAGTGACGCTGCTGACTCGGCGGGTAGGGCCATAGCCTCCGCCATTTCCTTGAGAAGGTGTTCATGGCTGCAATCCTCGGGCCTGTCCCAGGAGGTGCAGCAATCGATTCAGGACCTCCTCTTTGATGGGTCGGCTCTTTTCTCTGATCAGACCAATGCGAAGCTGCACAGTCTGAAGGACTTCAGGCCATGCTTCGCTCCTAGGGCCTCTACATGCCCCAGGCTTCCAGACGTCAGTCACAGCCTCAGGCGCAGCAGCAATCAAGGCCTCCGCCTAGACCCTTTCAACCCTATAGAAATAGGGACAGAAATAGGGGGTTTAGGAGACGGAATCAGTCACCCAGCTCGTCCTCCGCCCCCCAGCAGGGGCCCCCCAGGGGGTCGGGCAATCATAGGAGGCAGTTTTGATGGTGTGCCCGAGGGTGGTGCCCTGACTGCTCTCCTGGATCTGCCCCACCCCTTCCTAAACAGGTGAAGGCCCTTCTATCCTGAATGGGCAAAGATCACGTCGGACCGTTGGGTCCTCGGGATAGTCTCAGAGGGCTACACCCTACAGTTTACTTCTACACCCCTCAACAACCCTCCCCCTAAGTCCCTCTTTAGGGACCCCTCTCATGAGCAACTCCTCTTGCAGGAAGTGGACACCCTCCGCAACATAGGAGCGGTGGAAATGGTCCCTCAAGACAGAAGGGGGAAGGGGTTCTATTCAAGGTACTTCCTCATCCCCAAGGCGAAGGGGGGTCTGAGATCCATATTAGACCTGCGTCATCTAAACAAATATATCACACAACTCTGGTTTCGCATGGTTTCCCTAGCCTCCATAATCCGTTCCCTGGATCCAGGAGACTGGTATGCAGCCCTCAACCTCAAGGACACATAATTTCATGTGTCTATCCTCCCCAGCCACAAGCGCTTTCTTTGCTTCACGGTGGCTGGCTCCCACTACCAATTTACAGCCCTATCTTTTGGCCTCTCTTCGGCTCCAAGCTTATTGACCAAATGCACGATGGTAGTGGCGGACCACCTGAGATGAAAAGGTGTGCAAACTTTTCCTTACCTGGACAATTGGCTGATCGGGGGCAGGTCCAGGTTCCAAATGCAGCAGTGCGTGACCCTCACTTGCTCCACGTGCATCAGGCTGGGTCTGCTCATAAACGAGCAGAAGTCCACACTAAGCCCAGTGCAGCATATAGAATTCATCGGGGCCACCCTGGCTGCTTCCCAGGCCAGAGCATTCCTGCCTCAGCCACGCTTCGAGGCGATGGTCTCTATTATCTCCCAGCTTCACCGATGCCCCACGACAACAGCCAGGCACTGAATGTACGTAGTGAGACTAGGTCGCCTGAGGCTCAGACCACTTCAGGCGTGGTTGGACTCGGTATACATGCAGAACAGACACTCACTGGATTGGGTGGTCACAGTTCCGCCGCCTGTCCTAGCCTCCCTAAACTGGTGGAGGTCTCCCAGGGCAGTGATGAAGGGCATTCCATTCAGGGAACTGGTCCCGTCGGCCACCCTAATCTCCAGTGCCTCGGATGTGGGATGGGGCGCCCACATCAGTGCCAACCTGAGCACTCTGGGGCTCTGGTTGGGGGAGGAGAGACACCTGCACATCAATGTGAAGGAGCTGAGGGCCATTCGCCTAGGGTGCAGGGTGTTCCTCTGATTCCTGACAGGCAGAATGGTGCAGGTGCTGACGGACAACACCGCAGTTTTGTTTTATATAAACAGGCAGGGGGGAGCATGCTCCTCGGCTCTCTGCGAGGAAGCTACCCATCTGTGGGACTTTGCCATGAGGCACGATTTCCACTTGACCGCCTCTCACCTCCTGGGAGTGAGGAACGACGAGGCAGATCGCCTCAGCAGGTCGTTTCTACCCCGCCACAACTGGTCGTTGCACCCGGAGGTAGTGACTACGATCTTCCAGAAGTGGGGTGTTCCCCAGCTGGACATATTCGCATCGGCCTGGAACGCAAAGTGCCCGTGGTTCTGCTCGCTCCAGAGTCGCGAGACTGGGTCAATTTCCGACGCATTCCTCATCGGCTGGACGGAGACCCTCATGTACGCATTCCCGCCCGTTCTGCTCCTGCCCAAGGTCCTGCTGAAATTAAAGAGGGACAGGGCGGATGTTATACTCATTGCTCCGGCCTGGCCGAGTCAGCACTGGTTCAGCATGCTGCTGGACCTTTCGATCACCCCGTCCCTGGAGCTCCCGAGGAGGCACGACTTTCTTTCCCAGGACCAGGGTCGCCTATTGCACCCGAACCTGGACTCCCTGCACCTCACATCCTGGAGGCTCTTTGGCTGACGGAGGGGGAGAGAGCCTGCTCGGTGCAGGTCCAACAAGTCCTGCTGGGCCGCAGGAAACCTTCTACACAGGTCATATATCAGGCTAAGTGGAAACTGTTTACCTCTTGGGCGGAGTCCCGGGGCATTCCACCTAGCCTCTCTCCTGTGCTGGCCATCCTGGAGTACCAGCTACAGCTAAAGCTCCAGGGTCTGGCACTGGCCTCATTGAGGGTTCACCTGATGGCCATTTCGGCCGTCCATCCGCCGCTAGAGGGGAGATCACGGTTCTCCCATCCCATGTCGGTCAGGTTTCTCAAGGGGGTGGAGAGGCTTTATCTGCAGGTCCGTGACCCGATGCCTCCCTGGGATCTCAGCCTGGTCCTCTCGAGACTCACCGGGCCCCCCTTTGAACCCATGGTTTCATGCCCCCTGCTCATGCTTTCATGGAAGGTAGCCTTCCTGGTGGTCATTACCTCAGCTAGGAGGATCTCCGAAATTAGGGCCTTGACCTCGGAGCCCCCTTATACAGTATTCTATAAGGAGAAGGTTCAGTTAAGGCCACATCCAGCCTTCCTGCCCAAGGTGGTTTCCCAATTTCATTGTAACCAAGATACTTTTCTCCCAGTGTTTTTTCCCAAACCACACAGTTCGGAGGAAGAGAGGAGATGGCATTCGCTGGATGTGAGACAAGCCCTGGCCTTCTACATCGAGTGTGCAAAGCTGTTCCGGAAATCAATGCAGCTCTTCGTCGCAGTGGCTGACTGGATGAAAGACTCACCCGTCTCCACCCAGCACATCTCCTCATGGTACTAGCAGGCGAGGGAGCCGCTTCCGGGAACCATCACAGCTCACTCAACCAGAGCTCAAGCCTCGTTTACAGCCTTCCTGGAGAGAGTGCCCCTGCAGGACATCTGCAAAGCCGCCACCTGGTCATCGGTGCATACCTTCACGTCCCGCTATGCCATCGTCCAGCAGCCGAGAGAGGACGCAGGATTCGGCAGAGCCGTGCTGAGGGCAGCTCATCGGTAACTCCTATCCACCTCCAAGGTATTGCTTGTTAGCCACTTATAGTGGAATGGACATAAGCAAGCACTCGAAGAAGAAAACAAGGTTACTTACCAGTAACTGCTGTTCTTTGAGATGTGTTGCTCATTTCCATTCCACAACCCACCCCCCGCCCCGCTGCCTGAGTCGGCAGAAAGAAGGGACTGAGGGGGCGTAGGGCCGGGAGTGCCTCATATACTGTGGCATGTGCGCAGGAATCCAGGGGGCACCAGAGCCGACCCTACGGGGTCTGCTAAGGGGAAAAAAGTTCCAGGAAGCGTGCACAGTGGCGTGCACTCACCTGTAGTGGAAGGGACATGAGCAACACATCTCGAAGAACATCAGTTACTGGTAAGTAACCTTGTTTTTCTGGGATAATGTAGCCTAAGGCATACTGTGTGTGTGTCTCCCACGAAGAGATGGATTGCCTTTAAACAGGTGGTAGGTTTATACTTCAGTATGTCATGTGTCTGTGCACATACATCTGTTCATAAATATTCTCTCTCTCTCACACATGCACACACACAGATATATATTGGTTTGGTTTGGTGCTTAGATAATGTATGTATTGTTTGACAGATGCATCCTTGTACTCAGTTCCATTTTATTCTCTTGGGAATAAGGACAAATTTAAAAAACAATAGGCAATATGTTCTAGCCTTATATAATTCTGTTGCTATGAAATGAAGACACAAATGGTGTTACAAAATAAATGTGTAAAAAACAAAATAAAAAAAATCAAGGATAAAAAGTAGAAATTATTAAAATTAATCATAGGAAGAACTGATGCAAAATGTAGATAGTGCAGATTCAAAATCCTTATATTCATAAGGATGGTAATTATTTAGTTCTAGGGATAAACATATAGCAAAAAGTGTATTGCAAGTTTACAACTGACTGGCAATTTTATATGGCAGAATATCATCTTTGCATGTTGTTCATAACTGGTTGCTGCCTAGGTGAACTGCTTAGTTCTTGTGTTTTGAGCCAATATGTGTTGTCTTGACCATTTTATCATGGCATTGTAATGGAAATTTGTCTAAATTTTAGACTGATCCACGAAACATTTTCCAAAAGTAGCATCAATGCCTTTTAAAAATAGATATTCTTATTATTTTCACTTAAAAATACTACTTCAAACAGTTCAGTAGTAATACATGTGCTGTACATATAATAATCAGATCTGGGTTTTTAAGAAAAGGATTTTTAGAGATGAGGTGAGAGAGATTCAGATATTAAAAAGATATAGAATGTATGTTTATTGAAGTAGCATCGCTATGGGTGGGCCATGGCTCACCCAATCAAATTTTAAGCAGTTCATCCCGCGTTTTTATCAGCATCTGTTTCGCTTATGACAAGTCTTGTGCTCATACATGTCAACCACAGGCTTTGTCAAAAAATCAGTCTGGCTATGCCTCTAATTTAATGAAATGCTTATGCCATTTTCTGTTCATAAACTTGTTGACTCTAAATTGCGTCTGTTAAGTAAGTGAAATCAAAGGACTGTGTAATATGTACCATAACTCACTTTATCAGACTTGCACACTGGACTTCCAGCAGAATTATAAAAGGCCTAGTTATGTAGTAGTGGTGGAAAAGTATCTGACACAGCTAGGTGTCTTGGTCCTCCTGAAGTTGTTAAAGGAGCACTGCTCCTACACTGAACACAGAGGGGGAGGCAATGGAAGGCTATCTACAAACTGGATGTGTGGTTACAGCGACTAGGGCATAATCACAGTTGTTTGTGTGGGCCTCAGTATTTGGATGTGACTACTTGTAGGTCCATTGCCTAATCTGGGTGCACAGTAGACTCATGCCTTTGTATTTAGTAGAGTTTAAATAAAGAAGTCTGTCTGAGCAGGCATGCAAAAACTACCAGATAGTGAATTGTGTGTGTGGGGGGGGGGGATGTTTTTCCATAAATGTAATGTTCAGTCCAAAGGAAAAGAATTCTTAACTTTCTCTTTTTTAAACTAAAAATGTAATATTTGTATTTAACTTGGCACCCTTCTGAGTGTCAAGATGCCTTTCCAAATATTTGTTAGCAATATTTATATGGCCATTTTACATATGAATAAACGGAGGCATAGAATTGACATGATTTGTTCAGAATCATTCAGTGAGTAATCCACCGTCACTCATGCACAAATTATTCTAGCTAAAAGGAAATGGCATCATTTTAACTTAAGAAATTTACAGCATTACAAGATGAATGGGACTTGCTGTATAAATCTTAGGGAATCTAATATTGTGGACTGTATGTTGTGCTTTATGACAAATAGCCTAGAAATGAGCTGCTGTAGTATCATTTGCATGGTAATGCAGCATTATTTCAAAAAGTTGTCAAAAACAATTAGAGGCTAATGAAATTTTATGCAAACCACTAGATGGTTACTTTCTCTTTGATTAAATACATTTTGTGGGGAATAAAAGGGCAACCCCCTTTTATTTATTGCAAACTGAAATTCAGGTAAACACTAACAGGAGAAGAAATAATAAGATAACAGAAAGCAATCTGAGAAAAAAACACTTATATCCAAGATTAGCCATGATTGATCTACAGAAGGAAACACGTATTGTTGCTACTGCTACTGTTATGATTGTTGTTTATTTAGGCAGTGGCCAAGGTATGCTAAGTGCTCTGCAGACCAAAGATGCAGTCTCAGTCATGCAAACCTTACCCCCCAAAGAAAGATGCAGTCCAACTTCTTACTCCCATGCCCAGGAATCCCACTGAAGTTGATGGGACTCTGGGTGAGACTGGGGGTCTGCACAAGGGGATCCCAGTGCAAGATCAGAAACTACAATTAGGCATAACATAATAAAATAATAAATGGAAGGGGAGGGCAAAGGAGAAGGAAGCCTAGAAAATAAGAACTTGTGGGTGGCTCTAATTGGCTGGAGATGCTTCTTAAAGTAGTAGCCTGAGCTGCATGTGGGAGAGGAAGAGGAATTCAGGCCCAAAGGGCAGTTGACCAGGTCATGATGTTCATGGGAGAAAACTGAAGAAGCATCCTGTCTTATTTTAGGTGAGCTACTTATCTGCTCTCTGATTTAGTTTGCCCATCTGTATAATGTGAATAACAATATCTCTCAGTAGTGGTATATGACATTCTGGGGTGCAGTCCAGACCAGTGAGGGGCTGGATCTCCCAGGCAACCTTGAGTTGCCTCACAATTTTTTGCTGCTGTAGCTCACTCCTGGAATGCTCACACACAGCCTTCCATCATTCAAGCAACACCCAGAGTGTCTGTGTAAAGCTGCAGCCTGCCAGTGACACCTCGGTCACATGCTGGTTTCCACTTGTAGGGTGACCCCAACACACTCCCAGTCCTGAATTTTCCCCCAAAACATGTGTTCTCCACTGTCCAGCCCTCTCCTGGACAGTTCAGATATTTTAGGCTGTGCCCCTGTAAGGAGATCTGTATCCAACAGTTTGCTACTTTAAATGGAGTTATCCATACAATTCACAACACTGGATTAGTTTTGATTAAAGACTAAAGCAAGTTTATTTAGTTACAAAGAGAGAGATTTTAAGTGAATACAAGTATAAGGCATTAAAGTCAGAAATAGTTACAAGAGAAATAGATAAAACACTTCCTAGTACTAAAACTTAACAAACCAGACTTGGTTCAAGATAAAATTACCAACTAGTCACAGCAACATGGCTGACCAGATTTCAGGTCAGGATCTTGCCCAAAGTCAAATGGCTGCTGCTTTTGTCTTAGGTGAAAAAGAGAGAGAGACAGGGAGAGATCTAGAGGTGTTTTTGCCCCTCACTTTATAGTTCAGTCCC
Organism: Emydura macquarii macquarii; assembly: GCF_026122565.2. Taxonomy (NCBI): domain Eukaryota; kingdom Metazoa; phylum Chordata; order Testudines; family Chelidae; genus Emydura; species Emydura macquarii. Next base: position 37,071,826 of record NW_027132559.1, on the reverse strand, counting down.
CTTTTGAAATGCATTTTCCTGCAGGTTACCCCTAGATAAAATTCATTCCTGCTGTGAGGTTGGAGTCATGGAGTCTCATGGTGAAAGAGGTTTCATGCTGTTGTTTACTAAAATGCAGATCTTTTGTTCTTATTCCTCCCCCTCTTTCCTTGCCAGAGAATGGCCACTTGATAGGTTATGACCCATCGACTTTGACATCAGAGGCATCAGCTTGTTTTTTGTCTTTGAGAAAGAGGTTTATTCCCTCCCCAGAGTTTTTCTGGTAAACACACTTCAGTCATGCATATCAGCTTATTTTCCTAATTTTACATACAATGTTAATAGACATTTTATTATGATATGACTAGTGAGTTACTAGTTTTCAAATGATAACTTACATGGCATATTTTGTACAAAGGTTATTACAATAGTATGTAGGATGTGAATAAAGGGGTGCATTCCATCTCATGGTGTAAATATCAATTAATTGTTGTTTTAAGTGCTTCAGGCTCTTACGTCATCTTTCATTGATGGAGCTCCAAGTGTGCTTTAACTATATAGAGAACAGAGTGGATGCATATAATTAAGTGTGAAAACATACATTGTGAGCAAGAGTAAAATCACTTTATATAAATATTTATTTCTTTATTTTGGAAATCCCTTAAAGACCCCAGAAATCTGAAAGTAGCAGTACTTCATTGTAGACCTATCCCCCAACTTCCCCACCCACAAAGGAGAGGAGTGAAAGAGATCTCTAGGTTGTTGAGAATGACTTATCTTCATTGGTATGGCAAAACATGTTACATATAGCTTGAACGATCAGGATAAAAAATAAGACTAAATAAGCTATTTCACTTCATTATTTCTTATTCTTAAATACTTGTTCTTGAATTACCAAAGTGAGTTTTTTCCTGTTATATGTACTGGATAATAATGTGGTGGTGTTTAAGTCCATGGGTGCTCTTAAAATTGTGTGAGAATAGGAATAATTTCCCAGGTGGTGGTTACTGTATATTTTTCCTATAGCTGCAAAACTCCTGTCGTGAATAAAAAGCCAACTAGTTCACTTTAGAACAAAAAAATCAAGACAGTTAGATTAGACAAATATCAAGAAGGATCAGGTTCCAAACACTGAGACCTTGTCTACACTAGCACTTGTGCTGGCTGCCAAAACTTTTGTCACTCGGGTGTGTGAAAAAAAACCTAGTGTAGACAAGGCCTTAAGGCCCTGTCACAACGAATATCTGATTATATGTTGATTTAGGTTGGAATAGTAGCATCTCTTTAGGTGAGTGATGCACAGGTAAGTACCATGAACTATTTATGAAACAAGGTTGTACTTGTAATGGGGATAGGAAGTGAATATAAGTGCTCTCCTTGGGTATCTTCCCTAGTCATCCAAAACACAGATCTGTTTGGGTGACCTTTTTCAAGCTGTGCAAGGTAGTCTGAACAGACTAGTTTATCCCCTCTGCCCGCACAGGGGATGATATATTTATGGATTTTTTGGAAATTTTGTAATTGGAGAGAACTACAACTAAAGCATCATTTCTTCTTTTCCTCACACATGGAAGAAGCACCTGTGTGGGGTTGGGAGTGATGCATGAGGATGACTGGACTGGTTTAGAGCCACAAAGACACTTTGTCCCTGCTGGGCTTTTACGCACAAGTTAATATTCACCATTGATACCGACATCTTCATTAAATCCGTTGGTGCTCTGAAACTCCCTGGTAGTTTTAGCTGCAGCAAGCTGGGATTGCTGGAGGCGCAGGGCTCCACTGGAGATAGAGGAGAATGAAAATGCAGATTTGGGGAATTGAACCCTTTCTTGGCTCCTCTGGAGAGCAGACTACTCTGCCCCTTCCCCTTCTTGAGAGCAATTTGGTATAATCTTTGCCCTGGGGCACCTTAAAAGTTTTCAGCTCCTTATGGGTTTTACCAGTGTAATAGGCAGCTCAGGATGGTGACAGTAACTCTTATTAGCTCTTATGTAGAGAGTAGCTAATGAGATACAGTAGTGCAATATTTTACCTTTTGTTTTCATGTGAATTCACTCGGTTGAGGAGCAAATGTTCAGTATTGGATTGTTACTGTTATGAACTCAGAGATTTCACAAATCAGTAAAGAATAATACTATTTCAGACTTTGAGGCTTACTCGTGAATTCTAATTTAATGCAATCGTTATTTATGGTATTACAGACCAGTAAATGACCTCTTGTGTCTGATTTTTTTCTTTTCATCTAATAATGCCAGCATAAATGACCAGGCATTTTTCCTTTAATTAAAATGAGCCTTTATGAATTAGTGAATGAAAATCTCTGTATGCTCCACTAATTGAAGATTAGTCAACTGCTCCCCTAAACGCTAACAGAGAGACTTTTAAACAACCATTTGGTTATTGGAGATTTTAAAAAATCATATCTATATGTAAATTAATGGTTCTTGATCTTTTGGGGGCAAGTACATCAGTTTACCTGGTTAAAACCCTCACCACCACCCGTTGACTTGTGGTTGGTCATGGCTGCAGCAGGGCAACTCCAAGCCCCAGTTTTCAAGTAGCCATGCAAGGTCTGGGATTTGAAGCAGCACAGGATCCATGACGGTTATGTATGCAAAGCTGAATGGGAGATGGGTAGCAAGGACAGACAGGCATATTGTTAAAAAGACACTATCAACTTAAAAAAATCACACTTCTATGTGAAAACATTCTGTCTTCAATTGTTACCAGGGTGGATAAAATTACTTTATTTCAATATATTTTTCTTCTTAAAAGTAAACATACTTAAAATTATAACCTATGTTTAGGCCTAAATTTATTTTAATCTGTTAAAATAATTTAAATTTAAAAAAATTCAGGCAGTACATGTTTGCTGCCAAAATTTTAAAGAAAGTTAAGCCACTGAACTAATGGAAGTCACTGGCTAAGCATCAACGTTTGTCGAAGTGCTTAACCAGCATTTGTCAGCAGCGGCCTTTTCTGCCGGTACAGTGAAAATATTTTCTTTGTTTCAATTTATTCCTCTAGTTCAGTTGAATTACTAGTTTATTCAAAGTTAAGAAATCAGTTGAAGGTTGGAAAAGCAGGAAAGCTCATTTTCCTCTTCCAATCTACAAATGAAAATGAGGTATGAGAGGTCTACTGGTTCTAAAATATTGAGGGATGTGGTGATTAGACACAAGCATTTAAACTCACTAGCCACAGGTAATACCTTATTTAATAAATCAGTTAGTTTTACATGCAAAATATGTTTTGATAAACTCATTTATTTCTTGTGTATCCAGCACATGTAAGGGAGTTTTATTTAACTAATTAAAAAAATATTTTAAAATGCTGTCCCTGTGCCTTTTTAATTGAATTCCAATTTCTATCCAAGTGCAGCTTGACACAAATCACAAATAAAAAAATTAATCCTCATCTAATAAAGAAGAGATACATCATTCACCATTTTCTAACATAAAGTTAAAATTAAAAATCTGAATAAATTCATCATATAGTATGTTAAAGCTATATGATTATTTAAATGAATGTGTATAGATATAGTGTATCCTTCTGGTTAGCAAAAAGAAGTACCAAATTTAGTTTGAAGGGTATATTTAGTTGCAAAATAACATGTTTTTAATGGTTACCAAGCAATGAGAATCAACCTTTCATTAGGAACATAGCTTAAAAGTGCAAATGCAAAACAAGATTAACATTAATTATTTAAATCAAGGTTTCCCACTTGCCAATTTAAATCATGATTAAAATCAGAAAATTACTTTGGTTTAAATCAGTCCACCCAGATTGCTACAATAACTGGAACAGAATAGAGATGATCATTGGTGTGTTTACTTTGTTCATTCGGCAGCACTTTGTGCTGGTCTACACTACAGAGTTTTGTCAACAAAAGTCAGCTGTTGGCGACAAAGCAGTGATGGTGTACACACCACAATGCTCCCCCACCGACAAACTCCTCTGCTTTGGTGACAAAATAAAACCACCTCGACAAGAGGCGAAGAGCTTTTTGCGACAAAGTTAGAGTGACAGAGCATCAGTGTAGACAGATGCTGTGTGCCATAACTGGGCTCCAGGAGCTATCCCACAATGCCCATCCTGACGGCTCTGCTCAGTGTTTTGAACTCTGCACTGCCCTGTATTCCAGTTACACAGGCATGCGACTTTCCCCTTTCAAAGCCCCAGGAAGTTTTGAAATTGCCCAACGTGAAGAGCTCATGCAGCTACTGCCCAGTTGAGCATGCTGACTCCTGGCAGCAGACGCAATCCTGCCTGGACTACAGGGGATGGGGTGGATCATTCTCCTGGGGCAGTGGGGAAACAAGGCTGCAGGAGGACTTGGAGGGAGTCAGTCCTGCTCTCCTATGGCAGGCATGCAGAGAGCGTAGGCTGCTGCTCAGAGAGGAGGAGGGAGAGACTCCTGAGGTGCTGTGCAAAAGCCAGGGAGGGAGGCGAGGGCTGATGTTGGGGTGTTTCCCTTCCTCCTATTGGTGTACAGATCTCAATTGAGCTGGGGTGAGGTGCTCCAGTTTCTGCCTCAGGATTGGTTGCTTCCGACTGCTATCTGAACTTAGACCATGTGCAGACACACTCACTGTCCCCCAATGCACACTCACTCTCTCACACACACTCTTCCATCCACTCACACAATTCTGTGAGCTTCTTGTGTTTGTTTTCAGCGATGTCAGTTTGGCTGACAGGGCAGTTGAAAAGCAGCTGTCAATCTAGTGGGATGCCCATGGAATGATGGGATTCAGAAACCTTCATCATGTGATGATGTGCCTGCCCCATGAGGCATGGCAAACTCTTCCCAAAGCACCTTGTATGCAGTCGCACAGTGGGATAGCTACCCACAGTGCAATGCTCCCTTTGTCAATACAAGAGCTGGTAATATGAATGCATTCCACTGACACAAGGAGCATAGTGAGGACATGCAACAGTAGTTTATTTACAGCGGTGGATGTACGCGGGCATAACTGGTGTCAACAAAACTCTGTAGTGTAGACTAAGTATTTGTCAGAAGACGCTTTAATCTTGTAGAAAGTAGAACAGAATTTTAATAAGTTATTGGTTTAAGTGAAAAAGTCTAGGTGTCCCAAATAAGAAAAACAGAAATACTAAAATTTGCCATTTTAGTGGAAAACACTCCAGCATAGATTTTGAACACTGATTATCAATCGACTTGCAGTAGACTAAGTCAAGATCAATATTTCTGCCTGGAAGTCACACATCCTGTTTGAGAGAAGAGATTAATATGGTTACTGGTGGATTCTGTGTTCTCAATCAGCTAAGTCTGTGCACTTGTCATTCATATTTCGTTTTTAGCTTGTTATACTGACAGAAAAATCTCTGAGGAATTAAAGGAGAGCCAGTTTGGAGAGTGCAGCTATGTAATATTTAAATATTTTCACACTGTAAGGGAAGTAGGCTTTTAGACTTTGAATATTATTTATTTGTTTGATGCTTGCTATTTGTTACAGACCTCTGAAATGTGTTACTGAGAGTAACTAAACCATCCGTCTCGCTTTTTGATTTCTACTGATTGCTAATTTTGTTGACTAAATGATGCAAGAAATTCAGAAGGTGTTTTTACTAAAAAGATAGTTTTATTTGTTTAAAAATAACCAACCCCAAAACAACCTGCTTTTTCAGTGCATTGCAAAATGGGCTCATTTTTGACAATGGCATAGCAGTTTAAAAAGCCATGATGTAGCCCTTACAAATCAGACTATAACATGTCATGCAGATCATTTTAGTTTGTGCTTGTGTGTTCTAAGCTCATGCAAATGAGCCTTGTCACACGGCTTTTTACTCAGTCGGTGGGAATATAACCATAATTTTAAAAGGGGGTGAACCAACCAACTCTAAAAGCAATTACTGGCTACATTGATTTTTCCATTAATTGGCTGAACCTTTTGGAACATGAAATCTTTAAATACAACAATGCCAGAATACATTGTTGTTTTTATTGCTGTTTTGATTATTTATTATTTAGATTTTGGTAGTATCTATAGTTTGCTAGGTGGTCTCCAAAGTTAAGAGAAAGTTCCTATTCCCAAGAAGTCAGTCTGAATGGCAAATTCCCAATTGTCTTCCTACCTAGTGATTGTTATCTGGGTAACTTCATATAAACTTCACAGAATAAGTTAATCTTTAAATGATCAAAGGGTAATAGCCTCACATACTAGCTGAGGAAAAGGCCATGTATACACCAACCAGTAAGTACAGAGACTGCCCTATAAGCAATGGGTAAATGGGACAATACAGCTGCGGCTGTTGATGGAATAGACAGTAAAGGGCACTGTGAAGAGAGAAGGTTGGGTAAATAGACAGGGGTAGAGTTATATAGGACATGGGAGGAGATGACTAGAAATTTGATCTTAAAGCAGTGGAGGAAGAATAGCTAATGGAAGTGACCTACTCAGGTCAGGGGGCAAGGAAAATGATCTTAGCAGCTGTCTTTTGTGTGGACTGGAGGGGAGTGATATGTTTGTAAAAGAGGAGTTGCTGTAATCAAGGCAGGAGATAAAGGCCAGATGAGGGGTTTTGCTGTTTGGATGGAGGAAAGGCCAGATTTTAGAAATGTTGTGGAGGAAGAAGTGGCAGGATTTGGGCACAATTTGCTCCAGTTTCAGTTTCCTGAGGAAAGAATTTATTTACCACTAGACTTTGAACCAAGTTTAACACCTCCCCTGCATTCATGTTACATACCTAGACTATAAGCTCTCTGGGGGAGCAACTGTCTTCTGTGCCATTGTTCAGTACTGTGCTAGTTCAGTGGGGCCCTGATTCTTATTTCGGGATGCTATTGTGCTATGAATAATGAATTATAATCCAGGCTCCTCCAGTGAAAAGCAGTTACGTTTGCTCAATGTTAAAGTTTTACATTGTTGTTAAGATAGAGCAAGGACGTTCAAACCTTGTCTGAGACCAGTGGATGTTTGAGAATGCTTCCAAGACCTCTACCTCTCATTGGATTAGACAGCATAAAGAAAACTACAGCAGGACTGGACAGTGGCTGCCTTCACCAGAATATGTCATATGACATTGTGATGTTCCCCTCTGCAATCTGGACTGGTATACTGCTGTGTCATTCGAATCCCCCCACTCCTGGAGCCCGTCTTGCACTTGCCCTGCAACCCCCACACTGGGTCAGCCCATGCACAGCCACCTGCAAGCAAGCGGTCCGTGACTTAGGGTATGTCTCCACTGCGGAGTGCAGTCGATTTAATTTGTCAACTTTCACCCGCCGTATTTACGAAGTCGGAGGCGTGTGATCACACCACACGCATTGAGTTGGGGGGTTGAATCCCCACCCGATATGCTTGCATCGATAATCCAAGCAGTGCACCATGGGTAGCTATCCCACAGTGCAACTACCCGCAGTGCCTTGTGGGAAGGTTGTCTTCCTCCCATGATGTCACGTGCTCCTTCACCTCACCCCCTTGTCCAAAACAAAGAGACGAACGTTTTTTTGTGCCATTTTTCCAAACTCATTTCTGCCACACGCACGCCATTGCTGGAGAAGCGTGGAGCCTGCTTAGCTGTGCACTATCATTGTGAGCATCACAAACACCTCACAACTTATCCTGCAGAATTTTCAAGACTGAGACAGGAGCCACAGTGCAGAAAATTGCGATGTTATTGAAGCCACCCTGCTACAAGCATAGAGCGAAACAATTCCCATTTGCAGTCAGTGGAGCACCGGTTCTGATCCTCGGAAACAAGCACAGACTGGTGGGATCGCATCGTTATGAAGGTGTGGGATGATGATCAGTGGCTGCAGAACTTTCATATGCAAAAGGCTGCTTTCAATGAACTTGACTCAGAGCTGTCCCCAGCCTTGAGGCGCATGAATACTCTCTTGAGACCTGCTCTGACTGGAGAAGTGAGTAGCTGTGGAAGCTAGCAACCCCAGACTGCTACCGGTCAGTTGGGAATCAATTCGGAGTCGGTAAATCCACCGTGTGAATTGCTGTGATGCCAGTGTGCCAGGCCATTAATAGACTTCTGCTAAGAAGGGTAGTGACTTTGCGAAACATGCAAGACATAGTGGACGGGTTTGCCGCAATGGGGTTCCCAAACTGTGGTGGGGCGATAGATGGCACGCACATTTCTATCTTAGCCCCAGACCACCTTGCCATAGAGTACATAAACTGAAAGGGATACTTCTCAATGGTATTGCAGGCTCTTGTGGATCACAGGGGATGTTTCACTGACATCAGTGTGGGGTGGTCTAGAAAGGTGCATGACATGCGCATCTTTAGGAACTCAGGTCTGTTAAAAAAGATGCAGGCGGGCACTTTCTTCTTTGACCAAAAAATAAATATTGGCAAGGCTGAAATGCCAATAGTGATATTGGGGAAATCCTGCTTACCCCTTGCTCCCCTGTCTAACAAAGCCCTACACCAGGCATCTGGACAGTGAGAAGGAGTGTTTCAATAATATGTTCAGCAAGTGCAGAATGTGCAGAAAAGTGTCCTACCATGATGAAAGGAATAAGGCTGCCCTCCCCAGAAACCTTCTGCAAAGGATTGCAGAGTACCTACATGCAAGTTTCCTGGAGATATCCACAGAGGATTTTCAGAGCATCCCTGGGCACATAAATAGTCTGTTCCGGTCCTCTGCTTCAGTGGACCAACACCCAGGAAGCCCATCCCCACAAAAACACAAGTTCCTTTTCTCCCAGAAATAAGAAGCTGAACTGGGGACATGACCACAGAATGCGATTTGCCCCACACACTCGCCATATGTGCCTTCCCCGGCATCTCGGTCAGTAATGCTGTCCTGTGTCCGGCTCCGCTGCTGTGGGGTAACAAACAGGTCCTGGCTCTCAGGAAGAATGGATATCCCGCTCTCCTGCCCCTTGTTCTTCTGCTCTTTGTCCACAGAATTCTCCTCATTCATCCTGGCCTGGGATTCCTCAGAGGTATCAATGCTGCTTAGTGGCACAGTGATGGGGCACCGCCGAGAATTGCTTGTAGCTCCTCATAAAAGCGGCATGTCTTTGGTGACGAGCTGGAATGACTGTTTGCCTCCCTAGTTTTCTGATATGCCTGCCTCAGCTCTTTGATTTTAATGCAGCACTGCTGCGTGTCCCTGTTCCAGCCCTTCTCCACCAGACCATGCAATATCTTCTCGTAGATATCTAAATTTCTTTTGCTGGCTCAGAGCTGAGCCAGAACAGACTCTTTGCCCCACAGGTTAATGACATCCAAGACCTCAGGTTGACTCCATGCTGGAGCGCATTTGGGATGTGCAGTTGCCATGAGCAGTTCAGCTACAAAGCTCTCTCCACGCTGAACAAACAGGAAATAGAAATTCATAATTTCCCGAGGCTTCAGGGGAGGGTCTGCTTCCTGTACACATGACCGTGGTGCAGCAGAGTGCAAATGCCCAGAGCGGTCACAACAGAGCATTATGGGATATCTCCTGGAGGCCAATTATGTTGATTTACATTGCACTCTGCTGACGCTCATTTGATTCTCCTCACCTCACCCTGCAGTGAGGTGATCAGCAATGTCCGGCACAGTTTTCTCCATTTGAGTCAAAAAAGCATCACCTTATCAGATCCTCAGGCCAGTACGTTGTTCCTGGAAAAGCTAGACTGTTTTATGCATGCCTTTGTGAGGCGTGAACTCTTCCTCTGCTTCCAGTGTTTGCCTGGAGCTGCTCCAAACAATGTGAGACACATTTGAGACACACATTTCATAGCAGAGCTTCACAAACATGCATGTGACATTGCAAGAAGCACACTATCATTACAGTAATGTTCAGTATGTCAGGAGCATTCCAAAAACACCTTACATGACACACTTTGCATTAAACAATACACAGTTACACTATAAGGGTGCATGAATATTACACAGTCACACCATAAGGGTGTACATGGGGTGAATTGTGTCAGTCTGTTCGAAAGTGTCTGTTCTAGGGAGTCTGAAACCGTAGTTGAAGATCTCTGTAATGCAGTTACTTGGCAGTCTTATCATACTGCCCTCTCATGCTACAAATTGAATCAGCTTGCTTGCTTTCTCATGCTTCTTTGGCAGATGTGTGCTTAAAGGGTATGTCTACACTGTGATTAAAAACCCACGGCACTGAGTCTCGGAACCCAGGTCAGCTGACTCAGGCTGGCAGAGCTCAGCCTGTGGAGCTAAAAATAGTAGTGTAGATGTTTGAGTCAGCTGACCTGGGCCAGCTGCGGCCAGGATGCAAGTCTTTTATTGCAGTGTAGACCTACCTAAGAAGTGATTCTGCAGAGGTGACTCCACCTCTTTGTTGTTGCCTGGCAACATGTGCATGATGTAATTTGTTGCTGGATGAGGAGGAAGAGAGAAAGGAGTGATGTACTATAAGTCAAACTATGTCAGTAATTCCGTTGGTGGTGGTCAGTTTTTCTTCCCCCTTTCCAATTCATCTTACTGCGCTTTTTTTTTTTTTTTTTTTTAATAGGATGGTTACATTGGTGCATATGGCTGAGGAAATATGAAACTGATGGGGAAAGTCTGAAATTGATCCTTGCATATCCCAGAATAACAGACAAATCTTTTTAATTCTTGTTTTCTTGTAGATATGATATAGCATAATATTGGTGGAGGGGGTAGAGAAGAGATGAACAACAGGCCGAGTTGCCAAAAAATGGTTTCTTGTTGATTATATTAGGAAATAAAATAACATTTGAAATATAAATACTATTCCTTATTTAGCTCTTCTAGTCTAGGCCCAGACTTTGCTGTTCTTCAACAAGAAAAGAAAAAAACCTTCTCCACTCTTATTCTCCCAAAAAGGCTAGCGCGCACTCTCTCCCATTATATATATATATACTTTAAAAATCCCATGGTTACTAATAAATACTAGATGTTCCTGAGTTCTATCCATGACACTTTAACCTTGAAGACATTTTAAATTATTCATATGAATGCAGTTTAAAATATTATTGTTAGAAATGGTTGGAAAAAGAGGGATTTTTCCACAGAAAATTTTGACTTTTTGGTGTAAAATTGAAAACTTTCAGCTAACACTCAGATATTTGGTTAGGAAATGTTGCCTTAGTGTCTCATGGGAGTTATGGGTCATGTGCCGCATGCCTCCATTCTTCTCTGTAGACTGGATTCCCTGATGCACATGGCCTCCCCCCTTGCTGAGCCAACATGAAGATGTTCCAAGTGGAGAACCCAAGTCATATTAGAGAAGGGAGCATGAGGCAGGTCAGTGGCGTTTTCAAATCAAAATATTTTGATTTTTTGACCAAAATGTGAAAACGTTTCAGTTTTAGGGTCTTTGGGGTTTTTTTTATTTAGGGCTTGTCTATACATGGGAAAAAGCCGGGAATAGCTAGTGCATACTAAACACTCTGTGCTAACTTCCTGTGAGGACATTCTTACTCCACAATTATGGAGTCAGCGTGGTGTGGTGGGGGAGGGGGGTAGTTTGGGGGCTATTGCCACTCCAACATTTGTTTTGGCCCTCCCTGTAGCCACTCCTCCTAGTGCAAAGGTCAACGGTTATGCAGAAGTAAGAGTGGTATGGTATGGCACTGCCATCCTTACTGTGCACTGCTGCCAGCCGTGATGCTACCTTCAGAGCTGGGTGCCCCGTCAGCAGCTGCCTCTCTCCGGCCACCCAGCTGCAAAGGCAGAGCAAAGAGAGCAGTGGCTGCTGGCCAGGAGCCCAGCTCTGAAGGAAGTGCCATCTCCAGCAGCAGCGCAGAAACAAGGGTGGCATATCGAGCACGGGGAAGGGATGGGGGCATGGAAATAACAGATGGAGGGAGAGCATGCAGGGAAAGAGATGGGAGGCAAATGCATAAGGGAGGGGGATCACTGACGGGGGAAGGAGGAGCATAGAGAGGGGTCATGGGCTTGGTAAGGGAAGGGGGGGGTCACAGAATGGGGGAAGGGAGACGTAAAGGTGAGGAGGAAGGAGGTAGCATGCATACGGGAGGGTGTATCGCACAGTGGAGAGGGAACATGTATGGGGAGAGTGGGCTCATTGACAGGAAGGGGGGGCATGGTTAGGGGAGCACGGGCGAGGGGCAGAGAGCCCTGAACAGTGGGAGTGTGGTGGGGGAGGAGTCCCAAACGGGCAGGCACCAGGTGAGGAGGTGACCCCAGAGTGGGGGTGGCTTAGGGATGGAGAGGCTGTGGCCAAGTTGGGAGCGTTGGGGACTTTGCTGCTGTAAGCAGGGCAGGAAGGGGCCAGCAGACGCCACAAGGGGTCAAGTCCCGCCACTGTGGCTGTCTGAGGGCTGCTAGTTGTGGGCTCACCAGGCGCTGAGCCAAACTGTGCCATGAGGCAATGTGTGGGGCTGACCTCAAGCCACAAGTCTGGAGCCCAGGGCAGCACCGTGGCCATTCTCATGAAGAGGCAATGAGGGGCCAGAGCCCTCATGCTCCTCCCAGGCCCTGCGTGGGAGCAGTGGAGCCTCATGGCTTCCCTGTGTGTGCCCACGAGATGTATATTGCAGCCCCTTCCCCCTCTCCCCCCCCTCAATTTTCTGTCTTGCTCACCTCAGCCACCCCACTGGGAAGAGGCTGGTGCTGCCCTGCAGGGAGTCCATGTGCAGTAACTAGTGCACTATAAATTCACGTTCTCGTTTATTCGGCTCTAATTTCCTTGTGTAGACAAAACCCTTGGTAATCTAAACTTGAGCCAGATCATTCAACCTACCCCCTATTGATCCTGACACTTATTGATGCCAGAATCAACTTTTCTGGGTGTAGCACTCATCTGTCACTGACCAGCTGCACTTTCTGAAAGGAAAACTTTCTTTGCCTATCTTCCTATGACGAAATCTTTCTGTTTTGTGGGGTTTTTTTGTTTTGTTTTGCACCTTTGCTGCCAATCGTATTTGACCACTTGTTTTTCTTTAACATCCATTCCACCCTCTCGTGTCTCTCTTTAATTTAATACCAATGTGACAAGCCCCAAGGTGCAACCTGAACTGTGGAATTGCTGTGCTCCCTTAACTCTCTGGCCCAGGGTACCTCTCGCACTGCTCTGCTGGTGACAAGCAGTCCCTTCAGGCTTTGCTCTCACGCAGCCACTAACATGTGAAGGCACACCAAAGTTACACGAAGGCCCTCACAGCCACTCATGAACTGTATACAGGAAGATACCTACACATTCCCCCAGCCTTGCATCCCAGAAATGTGCGCCTTACACGGCTCAAGATCCCTTACTCAGAGTAAGCTCATTAATTAGTTCGTCATACTGTCAAAGGGTACAGTCTAATTCTTAAACTTTATCAGGCTAAATCAGATTTGAAGTAATAAGATTTCTCTTATCCAGAAACCTACAGTATCTGTGCTAACTGGAAAGCTTTTCCACTTCCCCCAGTTCAAATGTTTTTGTCTTCCAAGTGATCTTGTTCCTTCAATACAAGTGGGAGAGGAGATGTAAAGTGGCGATGTCATTGTCCCTTATTTTATACTCTCCTCCAGGAGACATCCTCCTCAATGCTGCGTTTATTTTTATATTTGTTTGGGGGGATGAATAATATTTGTAATGACTAAAGAATACCTAGAGAGAAGGTAGAAACAAATAAATCATATTACATATATAGCAACACGACTGGGTGAATAAAATGAGTACTGGTGTTCTGCGACAGATGCAAAAATTCAAAGAGCTACATCAAATTAAATGTCAATTTTATCTCTAGTACACATCTTGTATCCTTTTTGTTTCCATTTACTTAGGCTTATGGTAGCTGTTGGAGTGTGTGGCTGTTTTTGTTTGTTTGTTGTGTTTTATATAAACTATATTTTAAAAGATCTGGGATAAGAATAAGCTGTTATGTTGTTGGATACACATGAGAGAGTGTGTGTTATTCTTTATCAACATTACTTAGTATAACTGCTTAAAGAACTATTGAAGTGTTATGCTGCCATCTTCCCTGTGTATTTACACCTCCTAGATTTTGGTTTATGAGCAGCAAAAGCAAACTGTCACTATTTGCTGTAAATTGAAGCTTTTAATAATGATGTCTGTTCTACAACATTTGTCAGCTTTGAATATTCTGTCAGTGAAAAATAAAAATAGCAGAAAACTCAGCAATAGTGACACTGAGAATTTATCTGCTTATGCTCAAGTAAGGTATAAAATACAGTCTTGAAGAATGAGCATTTGGAATTTTCCATTCAAATACAGTAAATTTGTACTTGATATTGCTAAGAATAATCTCTAGATGCAAAGTCTCCAAAATAAATAAATGGAAGCACTAAGGTACAATGTATTTGTGTAAATAAACTACTATTAAGCAATAAGAGATGGTGAGCTCTGGATTGTTTGCTACCATGTCCGAGTTAAGTGGATTGTTAGGTTTGAGGCTGAAGATGAAGTTCTGCAGATACACTTAGGAATACATTTTTGTTCAGTATCATAGACATTGAAGTGTTTATTACACTTAATAGGATGAGGGTTATCTTTGAGGAATTTTTGTAGTAAGCAAATGATTTTTCAGATGTTAAATTTAAATATTTAATGTATGGAAAAAATTCTTCAGTAAAATTGGCTAAAATAAATATATCAAAATCAAATAAATATTATTTTATTTTGATAGTAAATTGGACATTGGTGTAAAATGTGTTGTGGCCTATAAAAAGCTTAGTTCCTCCAATTTTTAGATGTAGTGGAGCTCGGTAGCTTTTTAGTAGTCACTTCATTTCTCTTGATTTTTCAGATTTTTCTTTTAAGCTAAAATCTCTTATCACTGCCTATAGTTATTAGCTATTGATCAGTTAAAGTGTTTTCTTTTCCTCCACTCTAGTTGTGTATTTGTAAGGTCAAGCATATTTAAAGTTGCTGTACAAATTTTGGGTATAAAATATTTTATCTTTCACTGCTTCTCTGGGTCAGGAAAGGAATATTCGCAGCTATTCCTGTCCATATTTTATCAGATCTCAAATGAATTTGCTTCCTTTATCAATAGGACTGCTAGTTCACGAAGTTCACAGGCTCTGCTCACCAACTGAATATCCATCTGCATGGACTAACAACATACAGTAGTTTGCCAGTTTCTTCTTCTTTCCGTGGGGGAATGGAGGGGATCTTCCCACTGACAGCAAAAACAGCCAGAGAAGTATACAAAGACTAAAATATTGTCAAACCATTAGCCCTTTATGGACTAAGGTATAAGGTTGATTTGTCCAAAGGCAATCATCAGATCCTTCCACACACATAGTAAACCTGACACTGTGAGTTTCCATAGTTTTTCTTTATCTCAAGTGCTTCAAGTTTCTCAAATGGAACACTGGTAAGTGTTCACTTCTTGGGTTTTATACTTGGAATTTCTGGCTAAAACATTTATTCCTCTTTCTTACCCCTTGTAAATTATCCTAGGGAATACGTTTGGGTCTGAGCAAGAACTTAGCTACATAAAAACTACATACTGATTGGACCAGTGGTCCATCTGACCCAGTGTCCTGTCTATGACAGTGGCCAATACCAGCTGCTTCAAAGGAAGAAATAGGTTATAGGAAAACCTGTCCCTTGGGGAAAGTTTCATTCTAACCTCTGATAATTAAAGTTTGACTTATGTGCCTCAAAGCTTGAGAGTTAATAAACCTTCCACAGCTCTTTAATTTATTTTTTAATATTTGCTAGTTAAAACTCCACATAAATCTTGCTTTTTTTATATTTATATGGATAACTTTAATGGATTCAGGTCTCTGCACTTTGTGTGATGTAACCTATGCTCTCTGGCTGCAGTCTTTGGGCACATCCATATATTTCCTGCTCCTTTGATGCTCATGATCTACTCATGTGATGTTTCCATTAAAGTTATTTTAATCAGCTCTCTGTGATATGTCCCTATTTTCTAATTCTCTAGATGTCCTTTCTCATATTTTTTCACGTCAGAGGGAAGGTTTGGCAAGCCGAGTCTCTCATTTTATTTGCAGATGCTTATTTTCACTTCTAGAGATAAGATGATCTGCAGACTAGACCTACACTGCATCCAACCTAAAAAAACTGATCTCTACCTAAAGCAGTTTACCTTTTTAAGTTCGTTTCTTTTGTTCGTAAACCTTTTAACTACTTAGAAATACATTTTCACCCCTAGCAAGTGGTCTGGTCAGTAGCTATTACCTAAACCATTCTGATAAGTAGAGGATGTGTTCTTTGACAGTCATGAATCAAAGCATCCTATTTTCCAGTTAGATAACTCAGCCGATCAAGGAATCTTTCAAATTTTTGGGGCTCATTCTCTCAGAGAAATGCAATGATAAACACCATCCCTCATAGAAGGAAATCTGCAAAAGTTTTTATCTGCTCAGCAAAAAGTTCCTTTCTTAGTGTTACCAAATTGAGTTGCTGTCCTCTTCAGATGCAATTTTCATGTGACAGATCTTTCTGTCTGCCTTCATTGTCTTTCACAGATTCCAAGGCAGTAGGGACTATTGTGATTATCTAGTCTGACCTCTTGTGTAATACAGACTATAGAACTTCCCCAAAATAATTCCTAGAGCATATTTTTTATAATAGCATCCAATCTTGATTAAAAAATTCAGTGATGGAGAATCCACCATGACTCTTGGTAAATTGTTCCAGTGGTTAATTACTCTCTCTATTATAAATTTAGGCCTTGTTTCTGGTCTGAATTTGTCTAGCATCTAGGCATTTGATTGTGTTACACCTTTTTCTGCTAGATTGAAGAGCCCATTTTTAAATATGTGTTCCCCATATAAACTGTAATCAAGTCACACCTTAACCTTTGCTTTGTTAAGCTAAATGGATTGAGCTCTTTGAGTCTATCACTATAAAGCATGTTTTGTACTCTAATCATTCTTGTGCCTCTTCTCTGAACCCTCTCCAATTTATCAACCTCATTTTTGTATTGTGGGCACCAGAATTGGATGCAGTATTCCAGCAATAGTTGCAGTGGTGCCAAATCTAGAGGTAAAATAACAGATCTACTCCTACTGAAGATGCCCATGTTTATACATCCCAAGATCATATTAGCTCTTTTGGCCACAGAGTCTCATTGGTAGCTCATGTTTACCTGATTATCTGCCACCACTCCCAAAATCTTTTTCAGAGTCATTGCTAACCAGGACAGAGTCCTTACAAAGAAAGTGTGACCTACATTCTTTCTTCCTAGAAGTATACATTTACCTTTAGATGTATTAAAATGCATATTGTTTGCTTGTTTACCAAGTGATCCAAATCACTCTGAGTCATTAACGTGTCCTTTCCATTTTTTACCATTCCCCCGGTCTTTTTGTAGACTTTATCAGTGATTATTTTATGTTTTCTTCAAGGTCATTGATAAACATTTTAAACAGCACAGGGCCAAGAACCAATCTGTGCAGGATTGCATTGTTGATTCCCCACTTACAGTTACATTTTGAGACCCATCAGCCAGTTTTTAATCCATTTAATGTGTGCCATGTTAAATTTATATAATTCTAGTTTTTAATCAAAATGTTGTGCATTGAAGTTAAACACCTTACAGAAGTCTAACTATACTATGTCAACACTGTTATCTTTATCAACCAAACATATAATCTCATTTAAAAAAGATATCACATTAGTTTGACAAGATCTATTTTCCATAAAGCTATGTTGATTTTCATTGATTACATTATGCTCCTCTAATTCTTTATTAACTGAGTCCAGTATCAGCTAGTCCATTATCGTCCCTAGGGTCAGGGTCAGGCAGACAGGCCTATAATTACCCTGGTCATCCCATTTATCCTTTTAAAATATTGGCACATTAGCTTTCTTCCTGTCTTCTGAAACTCTCCCAGTTTCCCAAGACATAGTGAAAATCAACATTAACAGTCCGGCGAGCTCCTCAGCCAGCTCTTTTAAATCTCTTGGATGCAATTTATATGGACCTGCTGATTTAAAAATGTCTTGCTTTAGGGCTGGTCTACACTACAGACTTGTCAGCCAAAGTCAGCTTTTTGTGCCAAAACGGTGGTGTGTACACTACAATCCTTCCTCTCCCCGACCCCGCACCAAACTCCCCTGATTTTTGCAATAAAATAAAACCACCTTGACGAGAAGCATAGAGCTTTTTGTGCCAAACTTTTAGCGACAAAGCATCAGTGTAGACGCTGCACTTGATTATGTCATGGTAAATGGTCTCTAGGAGGTGTCCCACAATGCCAATCCTGACTGCTCTGGCCATCAATTTGAACTCTGGTGCCATCTGTCTCTCTCCCTTTAAAGTTCCAGTCACATCGCATCTTCCCAGCTGACCATGGTGGCGCCACACACCAAACACACTCTCACTCAGAGCACATCGGAGCTCCTGGATCTGATCAGCACTTGGGGAGAGGAGGCTGTGCAGTCCCAGCTCCAGCCGAAGGAACTTTGATACCTACACTCATATTTCTCGTGGCATGACAGAGAAGGGCTATGAACAGGACATGCTGCAGTGCCATGCGAAAATCAAGGAGCTGCAGCAGGAGTACCGAAAGGCTAGGGTGTCAAACTATCCCTCTGGTGCACGGCCAAAGACCTGCTGCTTCTATAAGGAGATGAAAGCCATCCTTGGGGGTGACCCCACCTCCACTGCCAAGACTTATAGAAACGTCTGCAGGTCTGGAGATAGTGAACACTGGACTCAACCCCGACAAAGAAGTCGTGAACGAGGAGGTCGAGTTGGAGGACAATGTGGAGCAGGGGACTGGGTCGTTTGGTGACATGGGGAGCCAGAATCTCTTCTCGACTCTGCTGGGTTCAAGCTAGTCTCAGCCCTCCAGCTCTCACATGCAGAATGCAAGAGAGGGGAGCTCTGGTGAGTAATTTTTTGAGCTGATATGGCTCAGTTACATAAGGTACAGCTGCCCTTTGCTTTGTTGCATTATACAGCTGGATGAAGGGATAGAAATGCACAACAGTAGCTGTGTTTGCATTTGCTTCCCATTCCCCTGCGCAGCTAGGCAGTGTGACAGAAAAGCGTGTTAATGCACACCGAGATTTCACGGTAATCCTCTAGAGAGATCTCTAAGAAACTTTCCTGGAGGTACTTGCCAATCCTCTGCCGGAGATTCCTCTGCAGAGCTGCTTTGTTTCTTCTCCCGTTATAGCAAACTTTCACGCGCCAATCAGCAATTACTTGTGCAGGGACCAAAGCGATACACAGGGGAGCAACATAGGGACCCATTTTGAAACTGCTCGCATGGAGGAGATGCACCTTAGTATTCCTGCTTACTCTCAGGAGTGAGATTGGCTTCCATGGCCCCAGCCTCTGGAAATTTGAAATTTTGTCCATATCTACCTGCATCTATACACCAAATAACCACCCAGAACCTTTTTCCCAGCTTGAGTGCCTCCTCCCCCCGAGCGCAACACACCATGCTCTGGGCCATCGCCAAGCTGTGCACCTGCCAGGAGACAGTGAGAAAGAGGTGTATTTTATAGTAGTGAATCAGTGCTGCTGTGCACTGACAATCATGCTTCTCTTCATTGTTTATTTTGCTTCTGCAGATGTACCCTTGAGGGGAAACCCCTCAGGACCTGCTGAGTGCCAGCAGCTGATAAGAAAATGCCTGTGGAGGAGCAAAGCGAAGATGTGCCAAGAACTCTTCCAGTCCTCTGAGGTGTGGGGAAAGAAAAAAGAAAGACGTGAAGACAGTGTGACTGAAAATCAAAAAATAGATAGGCAGAAGAGGAGGGAAAACTAGGAGCGACTGATAGCAGGGTACGAGCACATGATAAAAACCATGGAGGAGCAAAGAGAGTTTCTAAAGTTGCTCAGAATGCTGCAGACTGAATTCATGCGTGCTTGCCCTCCCTTGCAGCCCATACAGAACAGCTTTCCATGCCCTTTCCAAATTCCACCCACACATTCCTACTAAACTCCCGGCCCATCTTGGTACCCGTTCACTCCACCCCTTCAGACAGCTTCCAAAACGATGGCTGGACTTACACCCAGCTGTCATAGCCCACAGTGCCACTCATTGCTTTCTTTCCTCCGGCCCAGCTTTTTGTGTGTTGTGATTAATTGTTTAATAAAGTCATACACTGAAGGATAAGCAATCTTTTTTACTCTAGCACGTGGTGATTGCAACTTACATTGATACACAGTGCAAGCTAGCTAGCAGTCATAGCATGGCACAGTACTGTTTACAAAGGCTTGGTCTATACTTATTCAGCGATTCGGCGGCAGTCAACAGGAGTTACGCAAAGAACTTGCGTAACTCCCATCGACGTCTGTGCTTCTCTTCTGCGCCCCGTCTTCACTGCACTGCGCCTACGGGAATCGCGTTCCTGTCAACGCAGCACTACGCCACTTGAGGAGGTGGTTTTAGTACATCAGCTTCTGGATCGACTGAACGGGTCTTCACTGACCACTCAGTCGATCCAGATAAGTCAATCTGATGGTGGCAACTTTGCCGCGACTTAGCCACAGGCACCTTATTGGTGGTCATAGAAAACAATTCCTCTCCCAGGATCACTATGGGCATTTCAACATCCCCTCTTGGAATCGTGGTCTGGAAAGAGAGTCCTGCTTGCTGCTTTCTGTACAGGCCAGTGTTCCTGAAGATGCGTGTATCATGCACCTTCCTTGACCAACCTGCGTTGATGTCAGTGACATGCCCACAGAGATCCACAAGCGCCTGCAGTACCATAGAGCAGTACCGCCTTTCTATTGTACTTCATCACAAGATGGTCCAGGGCCAAAATAGGGATTTGTGCGCAATCTATCACCCTGCCACAGTAAGGGAATCCCATCACTGCGAAGCCATCCACTCTTTCATAAACGTTTCCAAGACTCTCAGTCCTTTGTAGCAGAATGCAATTAATGGCCCTGCACACTTGCGATAACCCAGTGCCAACAGTGGACTTCCTGACTCCAAACTGATTAGTGATCAACCAGTAGCAGTCTGGAGTTGCCAGTTTCCACATGGCAATCGCCATGCGCTTCTCCACCGAAAGTTCAGCTCTCATTCTGGTGTCCCTGCAGCGCAGGGTAGGGGTGAGCTCTGCACAGTATTCCATGACGGTAGCTTTGCGCATTTGAAAGTTCTGCAGCCACAATTCGTCATCCCAGACCTGCATAACAATACATTCCCATCACTCAATGTTTGTTTCACATGCCACAAAGCGGCAGGGCACCATGTGCAGAAGCTCCGTGAATGCAAACAGTAATCCGACGTTGTTTGTTTGCATGGCACACAGCAGGTCAGGTGTCCCGGATTCCTGTTCCGATTGGGAGTTCATGATATACTGCATGAGCAGCTGCGATGTGTTCAGAACTCTGACAACAGCACTGGAGAGCAGTGCAGTATCCATCCTTTCAGATAGAGATGACAGGCGCACAGGAAACGGGGAGGCATTGAAAAATGCCACGAAACGCAGTTGGAAACCCATAGAATGATGAGACGGAAATCATTGCGTCATGGGACTTTGAGCCCGCATCCATGATGCATTGCGATCCTCTCCACCTTCCCACAACTCCTAGCAGCACAAGGTGGCGAATTGCACAATGAGCTAGCTGCCCCACAGTGCACTGCTCTCAGTGTTGATGCTAGGGCACCAAGTGTGGATGCACTTTGGCCACACAATGAGTACTGTGTGGACAGGCACAAGCGCCATAATTATAGAGCTTTTTGATCATTGCTGTAACTCGCATCAACAACCATCTTTAGTGTAGACAAGGGATTAGTAGCTTCTGTTGAACATCTCCTGAGGTACCAGTGGAATCATGTAGGCGTGCAGGGCCCTCCCTCGCTGTCAATCTCCGAGGGAGGCCACGCCTCTTTGCTACAAATGGAAAGTGTTATGACCATACGAGTCTGTATCATCTGTTCGCCCCCCCAAATACAGAACAGAAATATTTATTGAACACTTCTTGAAGTTTCTGCATTATTATTGATAATTCTACTATTTCCATCTAGTAATGGAGCAATACCATTGTCAGGATTCTTTTTATTCCCAATATAATTAAAAAACAACTTCTTGTCCTTAACTCTGCCAGCCATAGGTTTCTCCATATCCCTTTGCATGCCTTATCAATTGTCTACAATTCCTAACTTCTGATTTATATGTTATATATGTATATATATTTATAGCTGCCTTCACTTACCTCTGAACCAGGTCATTTCTTTTAACTAGTACAGCCTTCTTTATCAATGTGGCACTGTTGAGCCATCTAGTAAGGTGTTCTTAAAAGATTCCTAATTATATTCACATTTTTCTGAGTAAGTGCTTCCTCCAAGGTGATTTTGGCCCATAATTGTTTTCAGCTTTGTGAAATTGGTGCTATTAAAGTACTAAGTATATATGTTACTGGTCTGGACTATATTCTGTTTGCAAATTATAAATGCTAACAAGTCATGATCACATGTACCTGAGCTACCATTAACTTTTAGTTCTGTGATCAGTTCCTCTTTATCTGTTAAATGCGGTCTACTAACGAATTCCCCTGTGTTAGCTGCAACACTTTTTGAGTTAGGAAATTGTCATCTACAATGTTTAGAAATTCCAAAGGTGTTTTAGTACTGGCAGCATGAGATCTCAACATATGCCACTCAAATTGAAGTCTCTCATAAATCCACAGCTTTTTGTCCCGCACTTTATAGATAGGTGAGTGAGGGAGTGGTCATCCTGTTCCCTCATGTGGTTTGGTGGTCTGTAGTGGACACCAACTTAACCCCATTTTGTACTTTATCTGTTAGGGCATTAATTCATAAGCATTCAAGATCATTTTCTTCTGAGTTATCAGTGACTCAGAAACAGGTAATGCTTTTTTTTTGACATAGTGCCACTCCCTCTCCCCTTTTGCCCACTCCATCTTTCATAAATCTTTTATAACTATTGATGTTAATATTCGAATCATGCAAATCATCCCGCCAGGTTTCATTAATACCAACTAGATCGAGTTTATATTCATAAATGACCAATTCTTGTTTCTTACTGAGGCTCCTGGAATCATAGTGCATAAACTGTTACAGAATTTCTTCTCTTCATGTCTTTTGGTTCCTTGATTAATTTTGTTGTCAACATCTTGATTTTGTGCTGAGTGCTCATTTCTTTCCTGTTTTTACCCTCTCCTTTTCATGTTAGTTTAATGCCTTCCTGATTACTCAGAAGTAAGATGTGTATTTGAAGGGGAAATAAGTCACTCCTCACATCATTTTCTAGATAAAACTTCTTATTTAAAAAAAAGTCTAAATCTATCCTCAAGTAAAGGACTGTGTGGAGAGCAGTACAAGGGGCAGATTGTGCCGTGGAAAGCTTTTGTTTTCACCAAAAATATGAGGCAACCCTTTCATTCAGCTGAATTGGGGTTGTGGACAGAAAAATCCATGAATTATTACTTCAGTCCATGGATCCATTCTAGGAGAAATGAAATTGCGGGTGAGAAAACTAATTTTGTCTTTAAAAGTGGTCAGTTTTGTAGAGAGTTAAGATTGGTTGTTAACATTGGCTGTATTCATAGAGTCCACTGTAATTATTATCCCATAATTTTTCAAAACATTCATAATTAAGGCTAAAATTTTCCATCCTTGGATTTGTGTGGTGTGTGAGCAAATATTGAAGAAAGTCTGTTCCATTTCCTTTACAATATGGGGGCAGAGGGGAAGAACAGTAAACTCTTTTTTTCCCCTCCATTGTTTAAAAAAAAAAGAAAATATAACTGCATTTTGGGACAGGTATATAGAAAAATGGTTGAAGTTTATAATTTATCATGGACGCTGACTTTATGAACTGTCGTAGCTCCCAGTTAAGCACCCTTTCTCAGCCACCATTAAACTGCTATGAGGAAACCCAGCCACTGATTGCCTGGTTGTTTTCAAGCCTCTGGAGCTTGAACAAAGCCCAGTTACTATTCTGGTCTTTGGGATACTTAGGCACACTCTTGAAGCCTCTGTTTGCCAGCCTCTCCTGAGAGCTGGAACCCACTGTCCAACTGCCTAGCTCCTAGGCTTGGGGGTGGCCCTTCGGACTCTGCCATTGCTTAAACCCACCCTCCCATGTCGTTTAAACACACCAGAACTCCACCCAAAGTTACGAGCCTTCTGGGATACCATTTGCCTCTGTCAGGAGGCATGTGCTATTGTAAAGCATAAACACATACACGGCACAGACTCTAACACCATTTCTATTTTTTATTTAAAAGATAAAACAAGAGATTACAAATCATTTAGAAAATAACCGACATCCCAGACACAATACCCTTCACTATCTGACCCTTCCCTGGAGAGTCCAGGGGGCGATGAGAACACCTACCATCTCTGGTCAGAAAGGTAGGCTGGGTTCTGTGCCTCATCTGGCTTCTACATACTGGGTTGCTTCTATCTCCCCTTGAGCTGGAGAAATAATGGTTTCCAGCACATTAGCTCCTCCCTTTTTATTACCTTCCAGTCTCCTCTGTCAGCCCTAACAGGTGATCAGAGACCTCTACTAGGTGACTTCATTGCTAGGTGACCCCTGTCCCGCTAAACTAGTTTTCTTGGTTGGGAACCAACCTACTGTCTAGATCAGTGGTTCCCAAACTGTGGTATGCGTACCTCCTGCATGTCTACCTGCTGCTGGGGGGCTGGCTAGGAGCCGCTCCAGCACCAGCCCCACCCCAAGCAGCCCAGCTGTTCTGCCCCCATCCTCCCTGGACACACAGCACCTGGCCAGGAGTCACTCCAGCACCAGCCCCGCCCCCAAGCAGTGTAGCAGCCCAGCTGTTCTGTCGTCTGTGGTGTCATCCCCCCCCCTCCCCTCCCCCGGACACAAAGTAGCTGGCCGGGAGCTGCTTTGGTTCCGCCCTCCAAGCAGCATGGCGGGCGCTCCCCTGTCCCGGCCCCACCCCTTCCCCCCGCCACTACAGGTGGTGGCGTTTAATGTTGGTGGTATGCAACATGGTAGAGTTTGGGAATCGCTGGTCTATATCAGTTATATTTCAATGGTCGAGCACTTAAGTTAAAGGACCCTCTATTGTTAGGCCTTTGTCCCTGCCCTGATGGGTTTTTGTTCAATGGGGAGTTGAAAGAACAACTAGACCCACATTCAAAACGATTTTGCAACTTGATACAAATTTGTACAGAGTTCATAATCTCTCACAAATTCATAAATTACACAGATTCCCTAAATCATCATAGATGACGAGAAATTTGCTTAATTGGAAAGGGGAAAGCTTTTCAGCTAACGAAGATATAACTGTTGGAAAATTGCATATAGAGCATGCACAGTGGAAAACTTTAGGGGAGGAAGTGTGCATATATGTGCATTGCACAGTTTGTTAAATCCTCGGCTCCTTGAAGGTGGAATTTACTTGTTCATGAAGGATTTTTGATTTGTTCAGATTAAGTCCTGTGTGAGGATTTAGGCATGTGGAGGGTAGCCGTGTCAAGGATAGTGATGGGTTATTATATTAAGTATCTCCAGTGGCACAAAATCATGCATGTAAATTGCAATAGTGGCTATTGATACTTTACACCAATAATCTGGATTAGGGACGTGGTGTGACTGCATTGTAGCCCCACAATCTGTTTGTTTATTATAGGAAAGAATTCCCCCCAAACCCCTGGAGATTCCCTGCACAAACTTGAGTAGTCATGTTTTGTGTGGAATGGGATGAATTGCACCCTAGGCGAATCTAGTCTTATGATCTGTGTGTACAGAGGCTCTCTAGGCAGAGGAACTGTTGTAGTTCTGCTGTGTGAGAATAGTGGGGGTCTGGATGAAGAGGTGGTGTGCCTAGAATGTGTACCCTTGGGTGACAGAAGGAGGAGGAGGGGATGAAGCATCTGTGGCATGGAATTGAGGCTGGGTTTTAGGACTGAGAATCCCCTGTTGTATGGATTTTTTTCCCCTTTTTCCTCTGTTTTGGGGCCACATAATGCCTCTTGAATGCTACTTCACTCTTTGATCTGGAATAATTTACATGGAGCAGCTCTGCAGCCACTGCATGGGCCTGAGAGTAAAAGATTCCTCCAGTACCCAGCCCAGCTATTCAGAGTGGGCATTGTGTTCAGAATCTGGGCTTTAATGCACAGCTAATATGAATTTGTCCTTACATACCCACCTTCTGCATTAACTAATTTGACCCATATTCTACATTTTAAATCTTGGTGTCTTTTCATGACCTTTTGTGTTTAAATGTGTTCAGTACTTTGTTTTGTTCAGGAAGTTTGAAGCACCTAGAACTTAAGGAAAGAAATATTTTTCCTGCATCCATAAAACTGCTGTTCTCCATTCTGACAGTTATAGAAGCTTCAAAGCAAGGGTATAAAGATATAAAAGAGTTTATTTTTAACAACACATAGTGGCCCTAGTGCTTATTTATGTTTTCTGCATTTGTAATTCCAACACAGTATTTTAAAAAGTCAAATAAAATGCTTATATCCACTGGTTATATTTTTGATGGTTTGGGAGACGTTTAGTTTTTAAGTTGGAAAATGCTATGTTTTAGGACCTGCTGAAAAAGTGTGAAAAGAGGAGCTATCACAAAGCAAGGCTTTTGGAAATCATGGGTATTCAAGATTAAGAGGCAGTTTTTTAAACTGTTTCCTATAAATACAATTAGATCTGTATTTAGTGAACAAAGATCAATGGACTGTTGCAAAGATATCAGTAATTACTAAGGCCCCAATCCTGCAAATGTTTATGTACACGTTAACTTTATGCATTGTGAGACTACTTGTAGTATATAAAGATAACGTGCATAAATATTTGCAGGACTGGGGCGCTTAATTTGGTACATCAAGTCCTGCACTGGTTTTTGCTTAGGTATGGCTTTGGAAAATTCTCACCTAGTGTGTTGTACTTAATAAAACATTCCTGCTTTGATAGTTTCTATGTTATTTAGGCAACCTCTTGCCTTCCTTTCATCCTGCCTTCCCTTTCAGACATAGAAACCTGAAACTTGCAGCAAATACTCTTTTCCTTCTTCCTAACTTCATCTTGGCTGCTGACGACTTAAAGCAGCTCCCCGTATGAAACCTAACATCAATTCAGTAACAAACAGATCTCCTGTTTTTTCTCTTAGACCTGTAGAATAACATTTTGATGTGATTTGCACTTCTTGACTTTAAAAAAAGGAACTCTCAATGTAATTGTTGAGTTTTACCCAGGCTTGTGTGACAGTGGTTTTTTACTTTCCTGGTTCATACAGTATTCTTTGTGTCCCTGTATAAAGTATATTATAGAACCCAAACCATTTGTAAAACATGTTCATGCTTTTTAGGATAGGAACAGTAGTCAGGTGAAAGGACAGAAGACTATTTGTAAATATACTGCTTTGGAATTCTAATATCAGGGAGTAGAAAAAATATGGTTTGGATAACTGGATTTTTTTATTTATTTTAAAAAACGACAAATTGAAGTGTTTTCTTACCTTTGCCTGGGTTAAGTGATATAGTGAATGCCTTTGATATAATATTTGAGATACATCTGAAAGCTGTAAATATTTTTCAGATCTTTCACAGATATTCATTTGTCTAGCAGAAATTCTCACTCTAGCTGAAGCGTATCCATCATTCTTAAGGGTATCCATCATCACGCTTTCCTATTCAATAAAAGATATCTTATTATCCTTTCAGTGAGTCACCATATTTATGTGTTTAGCTGACATTGTCCAGATGTATCTCTTTGATTCAGACTGTTGGGGATTGTGGGACTTAATGTTCCCAGTACTCCACATGCCTCAGATGGCAGCTCTGTGTAGCTATGCCTTGTGTGAGACCATTTTAATCTGTGAGTTCTATCATCAGATAACAATTGAGTTTTTGGCTCTGCAAGGTTTATACATTTCAGTTTTATTAAAATGATGAAGGTTTCATGTCACCTAGTGATTTTACATTTAATTCATAAAATAATAAAAGGTCTAATATGAATTTTAGTTAATGCAAGTTTTTTTGTTTGGTTTTTTTTTTTTTACAAGCCAGCATTATATAACATTGCACATAGGTTTCCCGTTTTCTTGTTATAATTATTCTTTGGTATTTTACTATTGAACAGGTATTCAAGAAATAGATACAAATATGTAGATCCTGTGTAGAGTGGAACATTGGCATAAAGCAAATTCAGAGTTAAATGTTTGCTAGAAATTTTTAATTCTGATTGTACTATGACTGTCTATCATAGTTAGTTCCAGAGGGATAGCTGTGTTAGTCTGTATACAGCAAAAACGAGAGTTCTGTAGCACTTTAAAGACTAACAAATTTAATTTCAGCAGGCATAAGCTTTCATGAGGCTCAGCTCACTTCCTCAGATGCAGTTGGTAGAAATGATACAGCAAATAGGTAACCCATTCTCACCTCCTACTCAATGGTTGTCATTAGGCCTCAAGTATCGGCTTTTATCCACCTACCCCATTGTTATTTATGCCCTTGGATATGTATATGTTGCCTCCTATATATGTTACCTATTTGCTGTATCATTTCTACCAATTTCATGGGATAATTTTCCTCATGTAGGAAGAATGTTTTCCTTTTAGATGAACTGTTCAAATGTTATGAAATACCATGGGAGCTGCCTAAGCTGGGGATTCAGAGCAGTTGCAGAAATGATCAGGAAGGCTAGAAGAATTAGTTTTCTGAGGAAATATTTTAAAAATCTAAATATTTATAAGTTGGCTGAGCAATGACAAAGGGGGTCATAACAGTCTACAGATATTTGAAGGGTGTGAATTACATTAAGATAGAGGAATTACATAGCCTGTTAAAGGTAGATATGTTAGAAAGGGACAATTTAAGTCCCATATATCAGGACAAACTTCTGACAGGAAAATATTAGACTGTGGAATAGTTTTCCAAAGGAAGTGGTTGGATGTACCATACCTTGGAATACTTAGAACAAAATGTAGTAATGTGCATGGCAGAGAGATGGATTAGATTTCCTAACTGGTATTTGAAATCTCTAGCTGCATGATGCTTGAAGTAGTCCTTGTGGGACCAAATCAGTTACAGCAATCTATAACCTCTTTGGAAGAGGAAACTGAAACCATCTCCAGAAAAATGAATGAAATGGACCTGAGGGGGAGACAGCTCACAGAATAGACTTCTGATTAAAATTGTCTCATTCTAAGTGCCAATTGGGGACTTTGGAGAACTGGATCAGAACCTGAAATACAAGAATTCTATGATCTCCTGCAGGAAAAAGTCCTCATACAGGTTAGGTATGGTCTGAAATGTTGGATTTTATAACAGTCCTCTGGATGGTGAAAAGCTAGAGAATTCCCCGAAGAGGAAGGGATTTATGAGGGACAATAACTGGTTTCTCTTGCAGACGTTTGACAGTCTACAAGTGCTGGTGGCAACCAGGCCTAAGAAGGAATTATTCCTGGAAGGGGGGAAGATGCTTATTTTCAAACACTACATTGAAAACAAAATAAAGGATCTGATATATAAATGTAAGTTTTAAAAATTGTTATTAATCATTTAATGTAATTCCAAACATATAACAAATTAAAGGAGGTGAGAAGGATTTTTTTTTAAACTGCTGAAAAGGGTAGAAGATAAAATCCCTGTCAGACAAATCCCAAAGTACGTTACAGGAACAGCAAATGGGGAGTAAACACGCATATTTGTTAGCAACAAAAGCATGCAGGAGAAAGAACAAAATGTAGCACTTGTAGGCCAAACTCTGCAACCAAACACTCAGCCCAAATAGCTGGGCGAGGCACTAGATAGATGCACTGTGAGGAAGGAATCCTTACCCCATTCTGTGTGGCTACTAGTCCGCAGAGGCCACTTAAACCCTTTGAATGCATCGGTCTCTACATGCTTTAGTCACCCGTAATACATAGCACAGGTCTCAAAGGTCGATAAATTATCTTGCCCTAGTCTGACCTACCCCTACTCCCCCACTTGCCTTCTTCAGACTGGTGAGTTCTTTTGTTCTGGGAATGCA
This sequence comes from Emydura macquarii macquarii, assembly GCF_026122565.2. Classification (NCBI taxonomy): domain Eukaryota; kingdom Metazoa; phylum Chordata; order Testudines; family Chelidae; genus Emydura; species Emydura macquarii. The sequence continues at coordinate 37,042,048 of NW_027132559.1, read as the reverse complement.
AGGCTAATAAAAACTTGTTACCCAATTGAATCAGTGTGTTAATGATATCTACAATATTCAAGGTCAGCCTTGTCCACTGGGGCCAGCACTCGTTTTACCAGAAACACTCCTACCTACTAAACAGAGTAGCTAATCCCTCCTCAGTACAGATTGGTAAAACTGTATTTGGTCATTCATTCTGATTTTTCTTGATTATCCACGCCTCTTCTGACTCTGCTTTCTGCAAAGCTGTAATGGTGTCTGTTTTGAAAAGTGACCCCCCTTCTGTTCTTGATCCCATCAAGTTAGAAGACACTCCGTTTTTCCACTTAGAAAATAGAGATTTTTTTCCTTCCCTGAATATTTCCCCAGCAGATATTTCTGTGATGATCCTACCCTGTTAATATTCACTAAATTACTTTGTTCTGCTTGTCTGTTGTGTCACTGTCCCTACTCCTGAAACATATCATCCATCCAGACTGACAGTTTTCTCTGTACTTTGGATTTGTCTTTGTGCTTTTAGATGAAATTTCTTGCTTGTTCACCAGTTTGAATGGGTGGAGGGGGGCTCTTTCTTTTGCTCACCTCTCTAATTCCAGCCAGATGCCTCTCCCCTCTTACCGTGTAAATAGTTTTAATACTGTGGCATTCATAATTTGGATGTTGCCAAGAGGCTTCAACTCACCTAGGTTGGCACCCCCAAAATTCTGCAATTCCGTTTGATTGGTTATGTCTGTTCAGGAGCAATGTAAGTAAAGTCCCGCATTAAGTTTGAAACTGGTCTTGTCCTTTGGAGAAATATCACTTACAGGGTAAGAAACATTGTCTGTTCCTTCAGAGCAAGGAGTAAAAGGAAATTGGAAAAAGTTTTTAATGCTGTTACTGTTTGTAAAGTGTTCATTGTGTCGTCTTTCAGTTTTGTGTGTGGTAGGAAAAAGATAGGGCATTTTTTTTCTCTTTCCTTTTTTTAAATAGATATTCCATTTCAAGTGCTCCATATTTAGGGCTTCCAACTTGTTTCAAATGCTGGTCCACATGAGAGCTCCCTCACACATAGTTTAATATATTTTAATTATTGTACATCTCATTGCAGACATTCTATAGTAGTTTAATTTAATTATCTGGTGTCTTTACCTGCTGTATATTATTATCAATGTAATTTGTGCTTCAGCTAACTTTCTGAATCATTGGGAAATTGTGAGCTTCCCTGTTTCTTCTATGCCAGTTACTGTTGTAGCCATTCTTTTTAGATGAATGCTTGAGGATTGTCCAGTTAGTTGATATCGGGGCAATATCTTCTTCTCTCCCCTCCCCCCAGTTTATTAGCTAAGAGTTTGGATGCCATAGATTCATTAACCTTTAACAGCATCTGGTCCTTTCAGCTCAAAATCCTCAGCTGGTATAAATTGTCATAGTTCCACTGTGCTATGACAGTTTGCATCAGTTAAGAATACTCCCTGGAGTCTGTGTAGGGAACAATTGAGACTTAGAACCTGATTTTCCTTTCACACCAGCATGACCTCAATGGAGTTACTCCTGTTCTAGGCAAGATTTAGTGAGAGGAGAATCAGCTTTATAACCTTGGAAAGAATTGCTTTAAATTTGAGCTCATGAATAAGTATGGAGTTCTAATTTCATACTATTTCTGGTGTTCAGCTGGAAACAGCAATATATCAGGCATTAAATAACAGGTTTGAAGTAGGACTGAAAATATGATATGTGCAGTCATCTAAGTATAATCTTTAATTGTTAATGCTCCCATTGTTGCTGCCTTGATGGAGGTGTTGCACTAATTAGTCTTAATTTCTTTTGGATTTTCATCATTGTTGTCATCCACAGTTTTGGAGCTCCTATGTCTGATTATTTTTGTTTTCTTTTAAAATGAATCTTACTGCTAATCTAATTATTATAAAAAGAGACTCTACATTGAACAATAATACAGACTTGTTAAATTGTTTTAAAGGATTATTATTTTGTGAATGATTTCTTTGGATTAATAATATCTATCCTTTTAATTTTAAAAATATTTTAGATGAAAAATGTATTAGCACCTAATATATGTGCCATAAGGTTTGTTGTTATCTAAAGTCCAGCTAAGGTCTTCAGGCTGGTCCTGTTCTGAAGAGCTATGTTACAGCTTCATAAAGTAGATGTATATTAGCATAATTCTGTAACGTTGTATCTTTCCTCTTAAAAGTCTATATAGGCTAGTTCAAAGAAGCAGTATGATCTTTTTTTAAGCTATACACTGGGATACAAACAAAACACATTAACGCCATGTATCTGACATTTTAAAACTAAAGGTATTTTGACATTATCTATTGTAGGCTATTCATAAAGATGAAAATCCTTCAAAATAACCGTCAGCTTTCATAGTATGTTACAGTATTTCCACCTGATTAATACATTTTAAAAATCAAAGAATTATTTATATTGATTGATAATGAACTATGCAGCTGTGATTGAGTTAGATGTAAGTAATGTTGAACTGCCTTTTGGAATAATAGTAGTGAGGGTAATGATATTGACAGCTGCTGCTGTTGGTTAGACTGAGAGGACTGAAACTTCAAGGGTTGTACATAAACTGTAAAGGCCATCCCACTTACTACTGGAATTCTTTTTTGGCGTTTTCCATTAAAACTGTTAAGTTTAACAGTTAAGCTGAGAATGTTGGGAGGGACTCATGAAATCTCCACACCTAGCTTCAATACACAGTAGCAGGAAAATCAGCTAAATGAAGATATAGAATCATAGAAGATTAGGGTTGAAAGGACCCCATGAGGTCATCTAGTCCAACCCCCTGCTCAAAGCAGGAACAACCCCAACTAAATCGTCCCAGCCAGGGCTTTGTCAAGCCAGGCCTTAAAAACCTCTAAAGGATGGAGATTCCATTACCTTCCTAGATAACCCATTCCAGTGCTTCCCCACCCTCCTAGTGAAAAAGTTTTCCTAGTATCCAACCTAGACCTCCCCCACTGCAACTTGAGACGATTGCTCCTAGTTCTGTCATCTACCACCACAGAAAACAGCCTAGCTCCATCCTCCCTGGAAGCCCCTTTCAGGTAGTTAAAAGCTGCTACCAAATCCCCCCTTGTTCTTTTCTTCTGCAGACTAAACAAGCCTGGTTCCTTCAGCCTCTCCTCATAAGTCACGTGCTCCAGCCCCCTACTCATTTTTGTTGCCCTCCTTTGGACTCTCTCCAATTTGTCCACATCCTTTCTGTACTGGGGGGCCCAAAACTGGACACAGTACTCCAAATGTGGCCTCACAAGTGCTGAATAGAATAATCACTTCCCTCGATCTGCTGGCAGTGCTTCTACTAACAACTAATGCAACCCAATATGCCATTAGCCTTCTTGGCAATAAGGGCCCACTGTTGACTCATATCCAGCTTCTTGTCCACTGTAACCCCCAGGTTCTTTTCTGCAGAACTGCTACCCAGCAAGTCGAACCTCAGTCTGTAGCAATGCATGGGATTCTTCCGTTCTAAGTGCAGGACTCTGCACTTGTTCTTGTTGAATCTCATCAGATTTTTTTGGCCCAATCCTCCAATTTGTCTAGGTCACTCTGTATCCTATCCCTACCCTCCAGCATATCTACCATTCCTGCCAGCTTAGTGTCATCTGCAAACTTGCTGAGGGTGCAATCCACCCCATCCTCCAGATCATTAATGAAGATGTTGAACAAAACCAGTCCCTGTATCAACCCGTGGGCACTCCGCTTGTTACTAGCTGCCAACTAGACATCGAGCCATTTATCACTACCTGTTGAGCCCAATGATCTAGCCAACTTTCTATTCATCTTCTAGTCCATCCAACCCATACTTCTTTAACTTGCTGATAAGAATTATGTGGGAGACCATATCTAAAGCTTTGCTAAAGTCAAGATATATCACATCCACCGCTTTTCCCACATCCAAAGAGCCAGTCATCTCATCATAGAAGGCAATCAGGTTGGTCAGGCATGACTTGCCCTTGGTGAATCCATGCTAATTCTTCCTGTTCACCTTCCTTTTTTCCAAGTTCCTCAAAATGGTTTCCTTGAGGACCTGCTCCATGATTTTTCCGGGGACTGAGGTGAGGCTGACCGGTCTAATTCCCTGGTTCCTCCTCCTTCCCTTTTTTGAAGATGGGCACAATATATGCCTTTTTCCAATCATCCTGGCCCTCCACCAGTCACCACGAGTTTTCAAAGGAAATGACCAATGGTTCTGCAATTACATCAGCCAACTCCCTCAGCAGCATCAGATGTATTGCAAGGGATAATGAAACATCACAAACTAGAAAACTGGGAGAGGTCCAAGGAAAGCAACTGAAATACTTGTACATGAAAGCAAGGGGTCGGGGAAATAAAATCGAGGAACTGGAAAAATTGGTTCGGTAGGTCAAACTAGATATTGTAGGTATTACAGAAACATGGTGTAATAGCACTCGTGACTGAAAAACAGGCATTGAAGGGTATGTGCTGTTTAGGAGAGATGGGAATAAAGGTTAAAGTGTTGGTGTAATGCTTTGCATCAACAAAGCGGTAAACGATAAAGAAATACGAAGTGATAGTATAGACCAAACAGAATCTGTTTTGGGGTCAAAATCACTTTGGGGAATTTTTGTAAAAGAGGTTCTACTAGGATAATATTAGGTGTCTGCTTTAGATTCCATTGGGGGTATGTATAGTGATCTCTTTAATATTATTAGAGAGAAGTACTTTTTGGAATTGTCATAATGGGAGCCTTCAACTTCCTGGATATAGATTAGAGAATAAATGCTATTAATTGTAGTAGGGCCACTTATTCTTGGATGACAGTTTTCTTCATCAAATAGTCACTGAGCCAACAAGAGGCAATGCTTTTTTAGACATGGTTTTAGTAAGTAGTCAGGACATCAGAGAAGAGCTAGTCATAGGAAATAACCTTGGATAGAGTGATCAAAAGTTGATTCAGTTTAAATTATATTGAAAGATGATCAAAACCAGGTTTTCAACTATGATTTTTTATTTCAAAAGGCCAGACTTAGTTAAAGAAGTCAGCCAGACTGAAGAGCTCAAGGACTTAAATGTGGAGGAGGCTTTGAATTTCTTCAAGTCAATTATACAAGAAACTACCTGAAGTTGGCATCACAAGAAGGGGAAAAAACAGGAAGGAAAAAAGCACTAGACCCACCAGGATCAATAACCATCTCTGCTTATTGGGAGTAAGCAGAGACCTTATAGGGAATGGAAAAAGGGGTTGATGAACAAAGAAAACTACATCATGAAGGTTAGAAAATGTAGGAATAAAGTGAGACTTGCTAAATGTCAAGCTGAAATTAGCTCTTGCCAGGGAAATAAATAAGAGGGTTTTTAGTTATATAAATAAAAAGAGAATAAAGAATTTTGAGGTTGGGCTGCTATGCAGTGTGGTTGGGACAGAGACTAAAGATAATCTAGGTATGCCCAAAAATGAAATGAATATTTTTTCCTTCATTTTCAATAAGGATGATAATATGGAGCATGCACCTGACAGCAGTACAGCTGATGGAAAAAAGGGTCTAGAAATGGAAATCACCACATCTGAGGTGAAAGAAAAACTTGGATATTAATGCACTCGAATCATATAATCGAATAAGCAAATAATTTTCATCCCAGAATACTGAAACTGGCTCATGAGATTGCTAGTCCAGTAGCAAGGATTTTTAATAAATTATCTATTCAGAAGTATGACTGGATAATAGCTAACGTTGTACCTATATTTAAGAAAGGGGAAAAAAGTGATCTGGGCAATTATAGGCCTTTCAGTCTGACCTCAACAGTGTGCATGGATTTAGAACAACTTGTGATGGAAAGAATATTGTCGTGGAAAAGAATCACACTGCTACATTTTAGAGTTGGATGGGTGCAGCTTTAATTGTGACACACACAATCACATAACCATAGCTATGGGGAATACTATAGCCATAGGGAAAACCCAGGTGGCTATAGGGAAGTCAAGCAGCATGTCTGGATGCTGGGCAAATGTACTTCACCTGGCTACCAGATACAAAAGACTTATATAGGGGTTGCTTAGGTTCATTTACATGTTGATCGTATAGTGGAATTTGATTAACAGTTTATACTTAACAGAAAGACAATCACAATGCACAGTGGGGCACACCAGATGCCCTCACAGGAACGCCCAATGCGTCACTTGATTATACAATCAGGTTTTCAGGGACCCTGGTTAACTCCCGAAGATGGGTGGTGACACAATACTTGTTCAAATGCTAATTTGTATGGAGTGAGTTTCTATGGGGCCGGTAAGACAAAGGGGGGCAGGTACTGGTACTTATCAAAACAGTTGAAGTCTGTTCAGACTTCAATAAGGCTTAAGGCTCATAACAGAGACTTGCCTCTTGGGTGTGGTTCAGAGATTTAACATCTTTATCCTAATTTCAGTTGAGGCATTCTGTTAATGGCTTAGCCTGGGCCTTCTATTTCAGTTTCAGGCTACAACTTCAGGCCAGGCCTTCCATGACCAGTTTCAGGCCAAGCATTCTATTAATAAATGTAATGCTTATTTCTTTGATTCCACAATATTAAGTTTATAGAAGTAAATGGCAAAGGAGATGTAATGCAACATGGGTTTACAAAAACTGGATTATGCCAGATTAACCTGATTTCTTTCTTTGAGAAAATAATTTACCATTTTTGGTAAAGGAATTACAGTAGATCTAACATACTTGGACTTCAGTAACGCATTTGACCCAGTACCACATGGAAAATTATTAATTAAATTCAGGAAGATGAGGATCAGCACAAGCATTGTAAGATGGATAAGAAACTGGCTAAAGGGGCGGGGGAAAGCAGTGGATTGTGCTGAAAGGTGAATTATCGGACTGGAGGAAGGTCACTAGTGGAGCTCCTCAAGGAAACAGGTGGGGTGAGGCTTAGACCAAAAACGCCACCAGAGTGACTGGAATGGATTCCCAACATATTCCGTCAAGATCCTCAGGCGCTATACACACTAGGACCATTCCTAGGTGGTCTGAAAAGGGTCAGCACACTGGGAAGCAAAACATTGCAGATAACCCTGTTGCCTCACACTGCAGTGACTCCTGGTGGAGCTAGATGTTTTGGATGCTCCGTTCTGCAGAGTCACATTCCCTCAGGACCAGCCTTCCAGTAAGTGGGCTCTGGGGACAGCAGAGTTGAAAGATCATTAGTGCTAAGCAAGCCAAGCCAAGCACCCCAACACAGTAGCTCCTATCTCAAACTCTATTCATACATTCTGGTGGAAGAGAAAAAGAAAATCATTATCCAGCTGTGAGACATGAGAATCATTGAACCTGGCCACATGCCATATACTTTCTCTAGTGTAAAGAGTGTTGCATTGTTGGCAACACAAGAAAATGGGAATATGGTAATCATGTGGGGATCAACAAAACCCAAGATCATGAAGGACAGATCCAGGAAAAACGATTAGCAGACTGTTGTAAATTACAAACTAGAGAGCAACAAAGTAGTTTGAGGCTCAGAACCCCTTACATAGGAACACAACCGGGGAATCGGAAAAGTTCACTCCATCTGCAGCCCTCTGTTTCAACATTAAAATGTAATACACAGGCAGAAAAGCACTGACAGCACTACTCAGTTGGGTGCTATTGCAGCATCAAGAAGTACTGACCTACATCACAGTCCATAACACTGTATTGTTATGATACTTGATTAAGCATAGCAGAGATTCTTTGAGAATAAACTACATAACCCAGTCTGGGCCTGTAGTCTGCCTTACTGATTTCAGAGTTTTCTGTATCACTTATCGTCGTTTCTAAATGCTGCTCTTCAAAATTATGTCTGCATAGAAAAGTCCATAGTGCACTTCTTGGAGTTTCCTGCTCTTCTCTTTTGTCAGGTTCTAGGGATTTCTGTTTGGAGTATATCTATGGTATCACTTTTTTTCATACTTCCATGGAGTAGCTTTATCTGAAAGACTATGTTTCAGAGAGTGTAAGTCTTGAGTGGGCATTTGGGCATTTCAAAACTGCATGCAAACTTTTAAAAATAATCTGTACTTGGTTCAGCTGGACTTCTGAAAACATCTCTGCATTTTTTGCATGCAAAATTTTCTGCACCTAAGCGTCCAACTCCTTAAAATGTTAATGTGACTACTGAGTTTAGGAGGAGAATTTGGGGTTTTAATTATTTTAGGGTTAGTCGGCCAGATTCTGTCCTTAAAACTTAACATTCAGGCAGTACAAAGGAGCTAGAATCAGTTCATAACAGGCTAGCTGATGGTTCTCCAGCAACAGGAAGGATAGAATCTCTCAGCTGATATTCTGGATTCTGCACCAGCCACTCCATGACTACCATAGAGCTAGGAGAGTGTCACAGACAGGGCAGAGCACATCTCTGTTCTGCCAGCTGTGGTATAGAATCATAGAAGATTAGGGTTGGAAGGGACCCCAGGAGGTCATCTAGTCCAACCCCCTGCTCAAAGCAGGACCAACCCCAACTAAATCATCTCATATCTGTATATGTGGTCCCTAAAAGAGCAGTCTCTGTGCTGTTCTATCTCCAGGACTGAAACCAGTGCAGACTGGCCTGTAACAAATTTCTGGATGCCCACCCCCCGCTTTCATGTGTTGAATAGGTATTGGCTCAAGAGACAGTGGGGTCCAGAATTTATTTATTTATTTAATTTGGGTTAAAAAATCAGTTGAAAGAATAGCAATTAGAGGGTTGATGTTAAAAATCGTTAAACAATTTTTTCTGTCTTCGCTCCCATAGAAAACAGTGGGAGATTTGTCTGAGTAAGGACTGACTGCAGGATTTGGCATGAGATTTTGACTTTTAGTATTGGAGGAATTTTGGGAAGAGTTTCCAGTAAAATTTGGTGGTATTATGCAGATGTTAATTTTCTCCAAGGTGCTAAAATATTTAGATATATTTCTAACTCAGTTAAGTAGATGAGTGTTATTGTTGAATCTTCAGGGCACGATCTAGCGAGTTACTTTGTTCAGAGACTGCAGGCATATTTTTAAGCAAAACTATTTACAAATTGCACAGGAATGTGGGTGAGAATACTGGCAGCAGCAGGAGAGGATTCTGTGCTGACAGCAGTGGTGACAGTGGATGCTCAGTGGCAAGTTGATGCAGGCCTTTTTATTTGCAAGCTGACTGGCAGCTAGTATTAGACATTTGGTCTCCTGTCCTCCAGGTAAAATGGCACGATGGTACCTAGAAAGAGATTTTTTTTGGAAAATGGATCTTTCAATTTTAACTCCAGCTTTGAAATTTGCATTCTGAGTTACAAATGGTGCTTGGAGGATTTAATCCTAAAACTACAGGGAAGCATTCTAATCCTGTTGAATTCAGTGGTAATTGAGTTTTGCCATTGACTTCTGGGTGACCAGGATTTCACCCACAGTCTCAGCTATGTTGAATATGCATGTGCACCTGTAAAAACAAGTCAGCACCCCCCTAGGCCTGCCAACTAGTCTTTGCTATCTTGTTAGAACATGCCTTCGGTTTTGTCTGCCTAAATGTTACCAAATAGAATGGCATGGCATGTGCAGTTGCATAAGCACTTATATATTTTGTGTGTGGATCTGCATATTTTGGATATTCAAATTTATCCCGTTATGCAGATCTTACCTTCGCTTTTGAGACCATGCAGTACATATTGCTACAGCTGAGGGAATTTTGTTGAAAGAATTGTGGATCATCTTTAAAAGCAAATGCCACTTCAGTAAAAATCAGGAAAATAATTAACACCAAAAATAATTAAATTTAAGGCAATCAGCATAACTAAAGTTTGTCAACAATTCCAAGAGCAACAAGAGGTAGCAGACTCTATCATTAACCCATTGTGCCTCAGTGGAAACTCAAACTGTTCCCTAAGCTGTCAGTGTTAACATACAGAAAGGGTTGTAGTCTTTTCTTAGACCAATCCCTCTCTCCTAGCCAGGACCAAATGCTAATACCAAGATTGAGCTCTTGTAAGCAAGTAGCAGTTTATAGCCCTGCAGATGCTCAAATATACTGAGTTGCTGTTAGGGATAGCACAGGGGATTGGTATTAAACTCTGCCAAAAATATATTGTATCATTTATATAAAATATACAACTTGTGGGTATTTATTTTTAACTTACTCTTGAAATAAAACATGAACTATTTCAATTATTCCTGGGTGTTAAGATGGACATCTGCATGAATTGTGGTGCTACTGTAAATATTTTTGAACATAGACAGGTAGATGCAATAGGAAAAACCCCCAAAAAATCTTAAATTGCCAATATTGTCACAGAGTCACCATGCAGAATGAAATTGTTTGACAAAGTGTTTCCCTGGTGATTCGGCTGTGGATGAAAATGCCTCAGCAATAAAATTTCGTGCTTGGGTCTCAGCTCTGTGTGCTCATCAATCAGTAAATGACATATCAAGGATCTTTTTGCTGGATTAGTTAATCTGGTGGCAGAAATATGTGAAACATTGATATTCCTTGGAATTTTTGTGCATTTTTTTTTACTCTTAAACACATCCATTTTAAGAAAATATATTTTGTCAGCTACAACTTACTTTACTAATCAATAGTGCTGCATTATGACAGGTGTAAAACTTTTTTATGTACAGAGATTTTCATAGTTACCAATAGTACAACACTGCAAGTGGTTTTCAGTCAAAAGAAATAGGTGGTGGTACTGTCAGTGACAACACATGTACAGATTATAATAATGGTGTAGGATGTGCACTTCCTTTGCAGGTTATTCTCTAAACAATAATATCTTCTGTAATTTTAGTCACTCTACTTATTTGTTTTAACCACAATTTTATTAGAATTAATCATGTTCCATAACTGCTGATACTTTAAAATATCATGAATAGGCTTAGAAATTTCAATTACATGGTAGCAAAGGAATAACTCACCTACTAATTTAATTACCTCTGATACACCATATGAATGAAGATCTTCAGGAAAACTGCCTTCTGTTTCACTGACTGTCTGTCAGTGAAGAAGTTGCTTTCCTTAAAGGCTGCTATGTTAAAGACATCATTCCACACTCTTTTATGCAACATCTGTTGCTGCCAATACGAAGTCTTACAAAGTCATTTGAAATATGACTGATGCCAGTAATAACTGTTATTTCATACCTATTTATTAAGCACAGGTTATATTGTATTGGGATCCATGTAAAGATTTTGTATAAAATACAGAAATCGGTATATACTTTAAAAATATCCCTGGCTTTTATTTCAAGCAACTACAGTGAAATACATCAAAACATATTATACCAAAATCCCTCTGTTTGGAGTACCACATCGATTTGATGGCAAACATTCCAGAAGGGCAGTTATTCTTGTAGCATTTTCCCAACTATGTGTTTTGAAAAGGAGTTGTTCATGTAGTACTGTCAAGGCTGACCACTGGGGGAGGAAAGAGGGAGGTAGGAAGAAGCATTGGGGAAAGAGAAGGGTCTGAAAGGAGAGAGAATAAGGGCAGGTCTACACTAGAAGCGCTACATTGGCACAGCAGCACTGCATCTGGTGAAGACACTCAATGCTGATGGGAGAGCACTCTCCCCTTAGTATAATTACTCCACCGCTACGAGAAGCGGAAGCTGTGTCGGCAGGAGAGTCACCCCTGAGCGATGTAAGTAGGATCGACTTAAGCAATAGTGTAGACCTGCCCTAAGAAAGAGGGTGGCAAATTTATAAGAGAAATCGGAAAAAGAAGGCAGAAGAGAGTAAAAGTTTTGGGGGGGAGAGGGAGAGACTGGAAGTTGAGGGAAATCGGCAAGGCAAGAGAAATGGGAAGAGCCAGGAAAGTAGGAAGGGAAGATGAAGGAAAAGAAGCAGCTTATTAGACAAGGGAAAGATATGGGAGAGCATGAAGACATAACAGAAAAATAAAGTTAAGTAAAGGTAGAAATCAAGGATACACAATAAGCAGGGAACAGAAGGTAGAACTCCACAAACTTCACTGATAGGGGAAAACCGTTTACAAGAGGAAAAAATGGAGAGAAAGGGAGACAAAACAAAGACTGAACCAAAAGCACAACAAAAAACTTCTTTAAAACAGTGTGGGTGGGTGTACTATATGTATTACCGTTGTATTGGCAAAGGCTCTGATTCCTCTAGAATCATTTGGGACAAATTGAGATTGTAGTCTTAATCCCAGGCCTGGAAATAAATCAGAGCAGTTTTAGGTTGTCTCCTGATGGTCACAGTGATCAACAAGTTTTATGATGTTTGTAATGTGCCATTTTTTGACTTTTTTTTCCCCCAGCCCAAACCCTTAATTGTGATTAATCAAACAAATAAAGGTAGCAGGACTGGGCCCATAGTATGGCAAGCATGGGGGATAAAAATGCAACTGCTTCAGTCTGTTGGATTAAATTGTGGGTTGGACAACCCTCTTGTGCAAGAGAGTAAAAGAGTCTTCACAGTCTATACAGACCTCAAATCCATGAGTAAGCAGAACTAAACACACAACAGCTGTGCAACGATGGCGGGGAATGGTCAGAACATTGACCCTATCTCTTTACTTGCTGGCCAGCACAGTTCAGACGCTATGGGAGGGGTGAGAGGACGATTTTTGGCTGGTATAAGTAGTAAATTACTGCCCCATGAAAAGGGAATGTGGCTACAAGAGAGGGTGTGCTGCCACTTACTATAGGTTCTTTCCTTGTGACAAAGCTTAGCCTATTGTTATCACTTCAAAGGATAATTGACAGGCAATAGGTTATTAACTAATAGGTTTTTCCCATCTCTAACTTCTAATATTCTATGAAAATAAGAGTAAAATTCCACTAAAGAATTTTGTAAAAGGAAAAAAAGTGGTGTGGTTTCTTTTTTTCCCCCACCCTTAGTAATTATGTAGGAGTTGGGCAGCATTTAATGTATTGAATACAGGGAGAAAAAAATTGAGCATAAGGTACAGAAACATGTAGGATGGCTTTGGATGAACACATTTGTGTGTGAAAATTGCATATCATCTCCAAGAAAATAGCTTTTTTCCCTCTGTATTGAAAGATATTGTAAACTTCCTGTTGCAGTATGTTCACTTCTTTATTTGCTCACTCACTCTGCAGTAATTCTAAACTAATTATTTAATGGGTTTTTCCACCACTTACTAAAAATATTTTTTAAACTTAATTTTTATGCAAAAGAACTACAAGAAAATCTGCTGAAAACTTGAGTTCCTTCCTGGAAATAAGATTATATGAATACAATAAGACGGAGCTAAGAAAAGAACCAAGTTAAATGAGATCTTGGGATCTGTTCCAGTACTGGAGTAATGTAAATATAGTGTAGCTATAATGTGAACTATAATTGCAAATAGTCATGGCCCAACTAGAGTGGAAAAGCAAAGAGAGGTGGTTGATAGTAAAGTTTTCCTACCGAAGATAAGTTAAATCAGGTTACTTTATCTTTACCTTATTTAAATTATTTCTGCCTTCTATGGCCACAGTAAGTCCAAAGAGAAAAGTGAAGGCTACTCACATGGTTTTCAAGATCAGGTCCGAAGTCTGTGTACAGTAGAGAGAAATAAGTGACCACTTAATTTATTTTTAATATTGTATTTTCTAAACTTGTTGTTTTTTCCCTCCCTGTAGCGAGATTCCCCAGCTCATGTAAATTATGTAGCTCCATTGTCTTGAGTGGAACTACACTGATTTTATATAGACTGGGGATACAGACAAGTATTGTTTTTAATTTGTATTACAGTGGTATCTAGGGCATGCAGTCAGGAATCGTGGCCATTGTGCTAAGCACTGTTAAGACATGGTAAAAAGAAAGGTTCTGCCTTAGAGAGCCGTCAGTCAAGGCGTGTGACAAAATGCAACTGATGAATGAAACAAATTGTGAGAAAAAGACTATGCAGCTGTAAAATAAGCCCATTTTGCCTAATATCACCTGTTTAATATTTGTCAGATGGGAGTGAAGTGTTCAGTAGGTATAATGGCAGGGGTGAGTCATAAGAAGAGATGTGAAGGAGGATGAGGCTTTACTGATTTTGACAAGGAATTTTCCTCACTCACGGAGGGTGATATGGGAAAATACACCAATGTGCCTGTGGGAGAATTTAATTAAAGAGCAACAAAGGCTGACATGATAGAATGAGCAGAAGCAAGGGTCAGTGTCTCAAGAGGACAATCATCCAGGCAGGTACGGCAAGGCTAAATCTTATAGTTCCTCAAAGGCAAGAAGCTTGTGTTGGATGTAAAAGAGGCTGGGGAGTCAGTGCAGGGCACACAGAGAGATGGGGTGATGTGGGTATAAGAGTGAACCAGGGATCTTAGCAGTGGTGTTTTGGATGGATTTGAGGGCAGTAAGTTTGCAGCAGTCATGGCTAGAGGAGTTTGTAATAATTGAGACATCAGATATGGGGAGCCTGGACAAGAGTTTTGGTGCTCTCAATAGAAAGGAAAGGCCGGACCTTAGGGTATTGTGTAGGAAGAAGAGGCAAGGTTCAAACACTGGCTGGATGAGTCGGTGAAGAGAGAAGATCATGGGCCTGAGTGACTGGGAGGAGGTGTGGGGGAAGTTATCCATGGTGACAAAGAAATTGGTGAGGCAGAAAGTTTGCACTTGTCTTTATTGAATTTCATCTTTTTCATTTCAAATCTGTTCTCCAATTTGTCAGTCATTTTGAATTCTAACCCTGTCATCCAAAGAGCTTACAACCCCTCCTAACTTGCTATCATTCACATATTTTGTAAGTATACCCTTCAATTCATTATCCAAGTCATTAATGAAAATATTGAATAGTACCAGACCTGTCTGGGACCCCACTAGATACGCCTTCCCAGTTTGTCAGTGAAACACTGATAACTACTCTTTCAGTCTTTCAATCAATTGTACACCCATCTTATAGTAATTTCATTTAGACCATATTTCTCTTGTTTACTTATGAGACTGTTCTGTGGCTGTGTCAAAAGCCTTGCTAAAATCAGGATATATCACATCTTCTGCTTCCCACCTATCCACTGGGCCAGTACCCCTGTCAAAGAAGGAAATTAGTTTGATTTGGCATGATTTGTTCTTGACAAATAAATGCAAATTCCTTATAACTCTATTGTCCCCTAGCTGCTTACAAATTGTCGTTTTTAATAATTTGTTCCATTATGTTTCCAGATATCAAAGTTAGGTTGGGTGGTCTGTAATTCTTCAGATCCTCTTTGTTACCCTTTTTAAAGATAGCTATTGTATTTGCCTTTCTACTGTCCTCTGAGACCTCACCCAGCCTCCATTAATTCTCAAAGCTAATGGTTTTGAGATTGCTTCAGCTAGTTCCTTAAGTACCCTATGATGAATTTCATCAAGCCATGCTTACTTGAATACATCTAACTTTTCTAAATATTTTTAACCTGTTGTTTCCCTGTTCTGTCTTATGTTCCTTCCCTCTTGTTAATTATAATTTTAAGTACCTAGCCACTATTAACTTTTTTAATGAAGACTTAAGCAAATAGGCATTAAACACCTCAGACTTCTTGATATCATTCATTATTAGCTATCTTTCCCCGCTAAGTAGGGGACCTGTGCTTTCTGTCGTCTTTCTTTTGCTCCTAATGTATTTATAGAAGCTCTTCTTATTGCTTTTTATGTTCTTTGCTAAGTGTAACTCATTTTGTGTCCTTGCCTTTCTGATTTTGTCACTACATACTCGTGCTTTTCTTTTGCACTAAGTGATTTTCCATGTTTCCACCTTTTATAGGATTCTTTTTTGATTTGAGGTCATTAAAGAGTTCCTGGTAGAGACATATTGGCCTCTTACTATTCTTCCTTTCTTTCTCCTTCGTATCGGGATAGTTTGCTCTTAAGCTTTTCATATTGTCTTCTTGAGAAACTGCCAGTTCTCCTGAACCCTTTTTTCCCTGAGATTTCCTTCTCCAGGGACCTTTCCTACCAGTTTTCTGAGGTTGTTGGGGTATGTCTATACTGCAGGTGGAAGCAAGCTTAATGGGCCGAATAGACAGACATGTGGTAGCAAGTTGTGCTATCACACTAAAAATATCTGTATGAGCATTGCAGCACTGTCAGAAGCTCAGGCTTGCCACCTGACCTCAGACCCAGGGATAGGGTAAGCTTCAGCTCAAATGGATATCCTGGGCCTCGGTTAGTGCTGCAGCATTCACACAGCTATTTTTAGCATGCTACTGCGAGGCCCACTAGCACAAATCTGTCTCCTCAGGCTTGGAGACTCACTCCCAGCTGCAGTGTAGACATACCCTTAAAGTCTGTTTTTTATTCTGCTGCTCTCTCACCTTCATTTGCGTAGAATTATGAAATCTATTTTTTCATAATCACTTTCACCCAAATTGCTTTCAACCTTCAGATTCCCAACCAATTGCTACCTGTCAGTCAGGATCAGGTCTAAAATGGCTGTGGCTCTGTTCAGTTCATTCACCTTCTGAAACAAGAAGTTCTTAATCGAATGCTTGGTCGTGTCCATTCCGTGCTAGGTGTGTGTGCATGCTACATGCCCTGGTGCTGGAGATTATTCTTTCAATGGTATCCATAGGGCCGGCTTTAACGCCCTCTGCAATGACACACGTATGCACCAGTATATAGGGCGCTGCTGGCCTCCCTCCCTCTCAGTTCCCTCTTACCACCTATGCCAATGCTAGAACATCCTTGCCTTGGCAAACACTTACAGTGCTTTTCCTTGTATTAGTAGTGTATACAGTTTTTAACAAGTTCCATGAGTTAGTTTTAGTAGTTAAGTGTTCTCCATTCACGGGCTTAGCCCAGGGGATGGGGCATGCCCCAGTCCCCAGAATTAAAGCCATGCATGTCCTGTAAAAAGCCTATGCCCGTGAACGATCCTCACCAGAGCTGTGAGACGTGCCTGGGTGCGGCCCACATTCGAGACAAGTGCATGATTTGCAGGAACTTTAGACCCCACACAAAGAAAGACCGAGACATCAGGTTAAGAGCAATCCTGATGGAGTCAGCCCTCAGACCAGTGTCCGAGCCAGGCTGCTCAAACTCGTCACCTAGTATATCAGCGTGGACCCAAAGCACTTTTTTGGCACTGTTCACTATTGGTGGTGCCAAAAAAGCGGCACAAAAAGACACATGCCAACAGAGGACGCGTTCCCCATCTAAACGGAGCAAGTTGGAAGAGGGCAATGAGTTGAGACCTGTACCAGGCCGCTCGTCTTCCCCGGAACTCGGGTTGGCCATTGCCCCCTAGAGCTCCCAGTCCACCTCGAAAACCCCCTCTGACTGCGGGCAGCAACAGGGTCCCTCAGCTCCTTGCAGTACCATCCACCTCTGAGGCCTTTCAGGTGGCCATGGACCTGCTTTCGCCCCCGGTACCGCCTTCTCCTCAGGATGACAGACCCTTGCACTGGGACACCATACTGGGTCAATCAGCTAAAAGTGGATCATGGGGCAAGCCCATGATGGGAGAACTGGGAAGGCGGGATTGGCAGCGCCCTATATACTGGCGCATATGCGTGCCACTGCAGAGGGCCCTAGAGCCGGCCCTATGGATACCACTGAGGGAAAAATCTCCAGCACCAGTATATGTGGTGCGCACACCCACCTAGCATGGAATGGACATGAGCAACATATCTCAAAGAGCAACATTTACGGAAGGTTAGTAACCATCTTTTTTTTCCCCAATACATTCCAAGAACTTATTGGACACTTTGTGTTTTTCTGTATTACTTTTCCAACAGGTATCTGAGAAGTTAAAGTCCCTCATTAATACTAGGTCTTGTGTTTTGGAAATTTCTGTTCTTTGTTCTCGAAATGTCTCATCCACCTTCTCCTCCTGATTTCGTGGTCTGCAGTAGACCTCTACCATGATGTAACCTGTGTTTTTTCCCTTTTATCTTTAACCAGAGACTTTCCATTGGTCTGCCTCTTGTTTCCTTCTGGACCCCAGAGCAAGTGAATACATTCTTGATGTACAATGCAACAGCTCCTCCCTTTTTTCCCTGCCTGTTTTTCCTAAACAAGCTATTCCCTTCTTTATCAATATTCCAGTCTTGAGATTTGTCTCACCAAGTCTCTGTGATCCCAATTAAGTAATAATTTATCTTGTGTACTGGTACCTCCCGTTCTTCCTCTTTATTCCCCATGCTCCTTCCACTTGTGTACAGACATTTAAAATGTTGAGCACTCCAGAGTCCCCCCCATTTTGTTGCTCCTATGACCCTATTGTAAATTTTTATTCCGTTCCTCCAACATTTTACACTCTGTTAAAATCACCTTTTTTTATACCTACGGCAGGCTTTTGTCACCTACTTCCTTTGAACCTAGTTTGAAGCCCTCCTCACTATTGCTACCACTTGTTAACTATATCACTGTGGGGGGGGGAACCTCATCTTGTCAGTGAAGACAGAGCTAAAGAGATAAATAATACCTATTACCAGAGCCATATTTTATAGTTATAGTTAAGACCTAACACACACGTTTGAGCATCAAGAATCCAGGCACAATCCTTACATAAGGGGCAGTATTTTCTCCTTGCACTGGAGCAGTTGTTTTGGGTCCTGATGCCTTATTGAACAGCATCTTGAGACCCCTTCTCTTCTCCTAGCCCTGTTTTCTGATTCAGATGGCACCCAGGTGGACCAGCTGCTCAGATACTTAGTCATAAGCCTAGCTTTTCCTGATGCTAGAGCTTAGCTGGGATTGCATCTCCTCATTGCCCCAGATGTGGACAAGTGCTCTGACATCTTCCTTCAGCCAGATTGAGGCATACATGTGTGTTAGTATTGAAATACATAACCAATCAGATTTATGAAAGATCTGTGATCTCTCAGAAGTGGGTGCTGGTGAAAAAGTGTATGCAATGGATCGAAGTCTTGTGCACCCCAATTTGTAAAGGTGAGCAGCTTCCAGAAAAGCTAATCCTGGGCAGCATAGTAAAGTAAACTAGAGAGAGCACTTTAAAAGTGACTGGTTCAGTGTGGGCTGGTGGTGAGAGTACCATTAGTACTAATGCAGCTGTGTGCTAGTTGTCTACCCTAGGACTGGACTGGACTAGTGGATAGTATGGCAGTTAGTTTTGCTCAGACAAGAAACTGGATTCTCTAGTCAGATCCAACTCAGGAGGCACAAAGGAGCTGTAAACCAAGAATACTCCCCTCAGAAGGAAAGAAATTCACTGCTGGTTATGTATGCCACCTCCAGGCCTTGCATCTGTCAACACCCCCTGCCCCAGTGTAGCCTGCAGGGGCAGAGTGAAGCTGACCTCTGATTTGCTACACCTATCCTCTACTGGGATAGGGTCCATTAAAGGCTCTGCATCAGTGGCCCAAGTTAAAGCTGCCTGGGAGTTGCTGTCCATCACTGCAGGTTTATTTAGTCCTTCCCAGTGTTACCTGAACCCTAATGTTAGAGAATCTGGTAGGGAGAGGTTATGAGAGTTGCTGCTGATTATCTGGATGGAGCAGCTGGTCAGTTCTTGGTGCTCTTAAGTTTTAAAATCACCAGAAACATTAAATGTGAAGTGGTAAATCTGAAAAGTTTGTTTAGAAATGAGAGCAATCTGGGGTTTAGTAGGACCATTAATTCTCTATGGAACCCATGGTCATGTCAGTTGGTGTGCTAATTGCATAGAAAGAACTTTATATAGAACTGAATCAATTGGCAGTGAGTTGTCAATAAATGTATCTCCTAAGCCTCATGTTATTGACAAGCTAATGAAGTATCTTCTCTGAGATACAGAGCTGTTGGCAAATCTTTCTCTAGTTTCCTTCTCCCCCGCCCTTCACCACCTAGACCTTTTTCTTAACTCTAGCTTTATGTTGTATGCTGGGGGGCTGCTTCAGCTGCTAGTGGTAGCCCACTCTTTGCCACCCAGCATGCCTAGCGTGGATCATGGCAAACAGATCAGGTCAGTGAGTGCCCTTGTATGTTTCAGGGCACCAAACACACATGCTGAAAGTTAATGCAAACATTTTGGAGGAAACACTAGATGCGTTCAGAGGACCACATACGCCACATCTGCAACATGTTCAAAAAATCCATGCAACTGGAATCTTGCAATTCATCACCTGGGACTGCAGCGATGCATCTGGATCCCCATTATTAGTTTTCCTATCTTCATTGTTAAATGATGCAATATAAGATATTGTTTCAAATCTATGTTCCCTTTCCACTCCCCCAAGAGCAGAAGAGGCCATTAGATCATTTAGTATTAATCTTTTGGACGCTTTCAAAATATACACAAAAGTCTTATGATTGAATAAGCTAGTTCCTGTCCTCTAGACTACATTCCACATCTTTCCTGGTTACTCAAGAATGTACATAGGCACCAACGAGATAAGATGTGAATGCTGCTTCCTTTAGAAGCAGTAAGATGCTCAGCAAAAGCAGACTGTGTTGATACACACTAGCCCACCTTGTAACAGCAATTGTTCTGGTTAATAAGTACAGTGAGTTTATGCATGTATCATTGTTTCTGTTAATGGCTATAAAAGAAAGGGGACGCATTCTATCCATGTTTCAAATTTGCATTCCACAACACTTTTAACTAAACCCTGCCCAGATGTCAATATACTGTGTATTTTTTTAATGTTTTGTGGACTTTTATAGCCAATATCCCTATCTGGCATCATGGGAAACTGCATATGAATGACACTGCCTAGACAATTTAAATAATGATGAGCATGGTACTTGGTTGGTATCATAAAGAGGTGCTTGTTTTTCTTGTATCCAAGAAATGTGATAGTTGTTAACACTAATTACAAAACAAATTATTAACTGCAAGCAATCTAGAAAACTTTGACATCTTTGCACTTCCTGAGCCATTTTATTCAGTGGCGAGGTAAAATAAGAATTCTCAATGATTTCCAGGAAAATTATATACAGATAAAGTTTCCTTTTATTTAATGCATAGACTGCATTTTTTTCCTTCAAATGTAGATTATTGCTCCTTCCTCCGTTGTATGCCAAGTTCTGCACCCACTGAAGTCAATGGCAAAACTTCTATTGATTTCATTGGAAGCAGAATCCAGCCTATTGTTCACCCCCACTTGAAAGCTTAGGAAGGAGAGCTGTTCACTGAGGATATTAATACAATCTCTTTTGTTATAGGTCTTGAAATCAGGTTGATAGAAATGCAGGAAGTCAGAAGTATCGGATGGTGCCACAGTTTTGTTCCACTGTAGTCTTCTCCATAGCCATCCCCAGAGAGTGAAGGTTTTAAAATTAAGCAGGTCTTTAATGTTAAATGAGCAAAGATTTAACCACCACTTGTTAGAGGGTGATCAGCAGGTTGTGCTTATGGAGCAGGACATATTTAACAATTCACATCAGCAATGGATCAAAGTCTTCACCTGCTGGCTTTTACCAGCTATGAGGGATGTGGGTTCATCTTGCTGCTCATGCTTTTCATCTCCCCTAATTCATCCAGGACTATTGAAAAAGAAATCAGGTGAACTGCTACCAGCAAAGCTTCTGATTCATTATTTGTTATGATTTGTTTCTGGCAGCTCAAAGGAAGCACAGTCCTTTTCTCAAAATGCTTACTATCTAAAAATATAGGATGTTTGTCTCCCCGTGTTTTGATGCTGTTCTCATTTGTAGCCAAATTTGTTCTGAGAACCATGCTCTAAAGAAAGAGGATAACGTAAATAGGAAAAAGTAAATATCAGAACATTGTGTTGTGCTATCTCAATAACTGGTGCAGTTTGCTGATGGCTCAATTATATTTTAACAGTATGATCTCAGTAGTGGACTAGTGAGCATAGTTCCGTATAATTCCCAAAGTACTCTTGAAATATAACACAGCAAGAAAGAGTATAATGAAAAATAATGGAGCGTTAGCTGGGGGTTTTACCTTATGGTCTGTGTTCATTACAATAAATGACATTTGCACTGCAATGTTACCATAAAGATTATTGGCTGCTGTGTAATGTGGGACTCTCCTGACTAGAATAGCTTTGTCTGCGTAGTGTTGGCCATGGAAAAAAACTAAAGATCTGCTTAATTTATTAATTATTTTCCTTATTTTTATGGTGTATTACTCTGGTCAAAATTATTGACAGGAAAATGAAGATTTGCTTCTTTTATAGCCAGTTCTTTCATGACACGGTGGTAATCAGTATGTGTGTCACCATCTCTGGTGCCCCACAACTCCATATACGTATCTGGAAGGTCCACAGATTAGTAATTAGCTCTCCATGAACAAGGAGTCATTGACCTCTGTCTTTCAGAATTCTGGGGTTTTAAATGTGAGGAAATATGTGATATGAGAAAAGTTTGAGTAAGCAGGTTTGACTTTGAGACAAGAATTACCAAGGGACTAAAACCTGGATCTGACTATACTTATTTTTATTTCAGTATATTAAAAAAAAAAAATCCTATTCCACTATCTAGGCACCCTGCCATCAGTTAAAAATACACTTTAAAAAACAGCAGTAAATTTAATCCAGCATACAGCACCAGTTAGCAAATACCTCTTACCTCATAGACCCCATAAACCCTAAAAGCAAACAAACAAAATCCTCACACTGAACCGCCTCCGCTCTCCCCAAGCACCTGCTCACAGAGATGGGTTTTGCCATGTCTCCGGGAAGTTGATGCAGTTGGGCTGTTTTGGACCAATGGCATGGAGTTAATATACTTGAAAGAGCCACTGTTGGGAATCTGAAGAA
The DNA here is from genome assembly GCF_026122565.2 of Emydura macquarii macquarii. Taxonomy (NCBI): domain Eukaryota; kingdom Metazoa; phylum Chordata; order Testudines; family Chelidae; genus Emydura; species Emydura macquarii. The sequence continues at coordinate 37,019,496 of NW_027132559.1, read as the reverse complement.
GGATTTCATGAGAGAGGCACCAAAGTCCACTTTTGCATTGCTAAACCAGCCAGGTTGCAAAAATCAACCCAAAAGGGAAACTCTCCAATTTCTCCATCCTTCCTTCTCCCAGGGAGGTGAAGGAGGAAGTGTGGGAAAGAAGATTGGTTGCCTTTCTAGAAGACGTGCTTTAGCCAAACACAAGTTGTTGGGCTTAATCAGAGGCAACTGGGTGAAATGTAATGTCCTGTGACATACATGGGGTCAGAGTAGATGATCTATTAGTCCCTTCTGGCCTTAAATGCTATGAATCTATGAACCCCTCACCACAGTCACCAAGGTCACAGGGAAAGTGGGATCCTTATTTCCGCCCACTAACATGGAACCCTTAACTGTGAGTAGATGGTCCTGATAGAAGCACTTATAGTGTTAGTCCCCGTGGGGGGGTGAGTTTGAGGCAGCGGCACATGGCCTTTAAAACCAGTATGTCTTCTAGGAAGTTTATATGAACCTGCATAACTCTGGTCTTTATTTGCATACAGTAGTCATCCCCACCATGTGAATCAGTGGGGCCACCACCTTCTAGAAGCATGGCTGCATCTTCTGTAGATTTGGGGGGTTTTCTACTTCATTTTGTTCCCTTGCATACTACTTAATGAAGATAAGGAGGTAGGGATCACACAGAAGTAGCAGAATCCAAACCATGCCCCTTGCCCTGGTGGCCAGAAGGGAGATTGCATAGGAGCAATTTTTATGCTACCCAAAGTTTCTTTTCCTCCACTAAATTAGTTATCCCAGCACCCAAAGGATTGTGAGTTTTATCTCTTCTATAGGCAATGAAATCCATGAGCCCAAAGGTATAATATAGCTGCCACAGATTAATTCCAGGAGAATTTATTTTTTGTAAAAAATCATATACATATATTAAAATATCCCTGGAATTCCTGTTCTCTTCTTTTTATCAGTAAACTCATTATAGTTACAGGGAAAGAAATGCATAATTACTATACATAGAATGACTTAAAGAAAACCACTGAGTTAGTGTTTAGCCATTTTTACAAAAACTTTTCCTGGTCAAATACATCAGAACAGGCAGAAGATCATTTTCAAAAGGTATAAGTGCATTCTGTTCTTTCTGCATTTTGATTTGTTTTATAGAGATCCCCCTCATGCTTCTATTTTGCTGTACGCAGTGGCCAAGATTTTCAAAAGTGACTCAGTTTTTGGCTGCCCGACCCAACACACCTTGGAGGCCTGATTTTTTTTAAAGTATGGATGCTCAGCAGTTTTAGAAAATTTCAGTGTGTGCTTGAGCACCCAGCCACTGTAAATCAGGCCTCTTTAATGTGTATTGAGTTGGACACACAAAAGCACTAGTCACTTTTGCAAATGTTGGTCTGTTTCTGTTTCTTTAAAGGGATTTTTAATAACCTTCCAACAATATTCCTCTGTCAAAGTCTAAGGTACAAAATTCAAAAAAATTCAAAATTCAAAAACGTGTTATGCACACAGATGTTCTTTTTTTTTCATTGTATATTAAAGGATTGCAAAGAATCCTTTTGGAATTCTTTACCAAAAATGTTTTAACATTCATTAACACAGAAAGGTCAGCTTGAGGAAGTAGGGATAAATTCAGTCATTCCAGAAGCTTCTGTGTCCAATATACTTAAAATCACAGTCAGGTTAAAAATCATGCCAGTAAAAGTTTCCTTACCTATTAATGATGCCTTAGTAACTTAGTGGTGGATTCGCCATCACTGGAAAAATTTAGATCAGGTTTGGCACGTTTTCTAAAATATATGCTATAGTTCAACCATAGCTATTGAATTTGAAGCAGAAATTAATTCAGGGAAGTCTGATGGTCTGTGCTGGCAGAAGGTCAGACTAGAGGATCACAACGGTCCCTTCAAGCCTTAAAGTTTATTATTAAAATTAACATTTTAGAAATCCAGTTTTCTTTTCTCATTATTTAGATTGTGCTTTATGATTTAGCTTGGACTGTGTAAATGGGCTAGTCGGTTTCACTTTTGTTTGTACTCTCATTTCCAGGGTTTCATTCTCTATCACGGTTCATCATTATTCCTGCTACCCACAAGGAATGGGCATTTGCAAAGCAAAATAATTTTGAGTGCTTTTTTTTCAGTCAGAGGAAACTCGCCCACCTCAAAACTCAGATGAGACCCATCTTTGTATAGAATCCATGGTTTGACATCTCCCCACTACAGGCAGTCTACCTGCACCTTACTTAACCAACCAGCCCACTGCCAGAAGGTACAGGACAATGCATCTGCCACTGCCAACTGAGGCTGCTGGATACTACCTGGAGGGGGGTTCCAAAGAGGGTGGAGCTAGGCTGTTGTCATCAGTACTAGATGACAGAGCGAGGAGCAACGGTCTCAGGTCGCAGTGGGGGGAGGTCTAGGTTGGGACATTAGGAAAAACTTTTTCACTAGGAGGATGGTGAAGCACTGGAATGGGTTACCTAGGGAGGTGGTGGAACCTCCATCCTTAGAGGTTTTTAAGGCCCGGCTTGACAAAGCCCTGGCTGGGATGATATAGCTGGGGTTGGACTAGATGACCTCCTGAGGTCCCTTCCAGCCCTAATCTTCTGTGTTATCCACTTGCCATCACTGGTGGCACTGCCATCACTGCCATCTGCTATGTTTACCCACTTGCCATCACTGGTGCTGCTGTGAGGAACAGCTGTCAGGAGAGGGAGCCACATGGAGCAGTCACCATAAGGGGAAAGAATGGTGGGGTAGCAAGACTGATGGATTTGGAGAAGGAAAGAATATGGAATTGATGGACGTGTTTTGGTGGGAATAATATTTTACACAGGAAACGTCATGTGTATCCCTGACAGAGATGGAAAATTTTTGTGGGAGCCCTTTGTTACAATTTTGGCAGCATTTCATTGTTGCTTAGTGATACTAGCCAACAAGTCTGAAAGCAGAAACACTACCACAAGACTTGTTTAACCAGCACAGTCTGAGCTTTGAATATGTACAGTGAACTGTTCTCTAACAAGCTGCATACCAAGAATTATTTGCTGAAGAAATTCGCAAATAATTTCAAATAATGAATACATCTGACAATTCTGCCATCTGTTCTCAAACCATTTGCAAACGGGGGGTGAAGCTAAATTAACTGAATAAATGAATCGTTACTTATTTGAACTGCCCTACTTAGAACACAGAAAATGCAGTTCACTTTGGAATGTGTGAGGAAACCAGATTTTCATATTACTTGTGTGTTTGTTTATTGTTAATTTAACAGTCAATTAATTAATAATAAATATGAGAGTTATTGGTAAGTTAACAAACTTTTTGCAAATGTCTTAGTAGTTAAAAATCCCCCCTCTCACACATTACAAAGGTGAACTGCATTCCTTGGATTTGTCTCCTTCCCAGTAGGAGATCTAGCCTGAGGAAGCATTGGCAATGTAGCAGATCCCATGAAGGGAACGGCCAGGCCCATTTGCAGCATGGAGATACTGAAACAGTGACAGGCAATGCTAAACCTACTTGAGGGCAGGGGAAGAGAAATGTTGTAATATGTTGACACAAATATTTAGCTACAGCATCTAAGGTATTAATTACAACTAATCACTGCATACAAACTAGCTGACGTGCCAGCGCTGACTACCATCTTGCAAGTACTGCCTGCAAACAAGGAGGTTTCTGGCAGCAAGGTAACTTAAGCACATGCCTAATTTAGCACATGAACAATCCCATTAATTTTTGTGGAAATTCTCAGATGTTTAAAGTTGGGCTCGTGCTTCTGTTACCTTGCTGGATCCAGGCCTCAGACTTTGAAGAACTGATTGCATTTACAGCAAACAGCAGCAATGTTTTGAATCTGTCATGTTTTTCTCACCTTTTGTTATAGTACCTGATGATGATATTTCATCCAGGATTGTGTGTAACTGTGCATGTTCGTAGCATTGTACATAAAAACCCTTACAGTTGTGCCTTAGCCACACAGTGACAAAACAATTTCCCCATGGCTGTATTTTGAAACCTTTGAAAATGCTCAGGACCCCAAATACTTTACCTTAAGGTGCGGTCCTCTTAATGCCACATGTATTTAGCTTTTAAGAAAATCTGCAACAAATACAGATCTACACATATTGTGCAGAAAGGTCCGAATCGGATTCTGACCCTTAGTCTGAAATCAGTTGAGACTGGTATCAAACTATTTGGATATTTCCTCTGCATGTGTAATATATTTTTGCTATGATTGTGCTTGTTCACAGTTCCCCTCTTTGCTTTTAGATTTAACTTTTAGCTATTGAGTGAGGTAATGTAAACTAGGAAGGGTTTGGGGGAAATTATTTTGATGGTGATTTTTTTTTAAAATTACAGTATTTTCTAACTTTGTGAATTTTAAACAGTAAATCTTTTTTAAAGTTATATATGTTAATAGTAAGGTTCAGTGTTTTCACATTACATGCCTCTTAATGCCTTTCAATTCATGCCTCTTAGTTAATACTGTAAATTGCAACATTTAGCAATTTGTAGTTTAATTTAGAAGGATCACCTAATTTCTTAAATGCTTAAGTAATGTAGCAAGCTGCAGTTATTGATTCTCTCTGAATTTATTACAAGAAAGCTGTATTCAGTCTTTCCTCTAGGGAATGCACCTCCTGAACTGCATGCTTGCTACTGACAGCTTAGACCCCTGATACATAACCAAAGACCTTGCCTAATATCCTTGCAACTGCTCAGGGAATTTTTATTAAGTAAAGGCGTCATTAAAGAGGACAGAATGATGAAGTTTAATGAGCATCTTTCTCACGTGATATTGTTAGTTTTGCTGTAGCAGCTACAGTGCTCTTATTCGTTACTTCCAGTGGGGCAGATAGAAAATGCGGGGGGGGGTTCTTATATTTGTATATGTGGAAATAGTTGTGTTCAACAGAGATTTTTTTAAATGTTTGTTGTTTTTTAAACGTATAGAGGGGAGAAATGCAACAGGAAAACTGTTACCAGTGTTTTACGCATTTTGACATAATAAGGCTGCCTGCAGTACTGTAGCTGCTAAGTCTATATAAAGACTCGGCAATTTATAAGCTGTGATTCTAAGACCAACATCTTGTAGTTGCTGCATGGGATAATTACAGATGTCTGAAATGTGTATTTGCAATCCAGGTTTCACACATCAGTCTTAGGCTTGTTGACAGAGATTTGGATGTAACATTCCTCGTAGAAATAGAACATCCATGTAAACATGATGTTACAAAGAACCAGCTGTAAAGCTGCGTGCCATGCATTGGGCATCAGCACGTAGATTACTGATCAATTCTCAGCGAGAGCGGGCACCATTAAACTCAGCATTTCAAACCCCAAGTGCCCACAGGATCATTATAATAGATACCATGATCACTGCATGGATTGACTGAATGGAGCCCAGATCCATTCTAACCAAATGGAGTGTGTTTTTTCTTTTAATTCTGGTAGGTAGCCTCTCTGAATGGCCCCGTTCAGCAGCTTTGGCTTTTTTTCCTGAAATGGGGAGCCAGGAGTGACTTTTGGTGGTGTTCCTTAATCCCACTGAAAATTATGAACATCAGGACCCCGGTTGTACCGTTACTGGTATAACAGAGGGCAAAATTCTGTCCCAAATGTGGTGTTAGTTGAGGCATGCTCATTATTCTTTTTACATAGAGGGGATATGGGCCTCCTTGTACTGGGTATTGAACAAACACAGGAGAGACAGTCCCTGCCATGGAGAGTTGATACAATCTGAAGATGCCTGATCCTGATTCTCCCTTTGCATAGAAGGCAAGTTAGTTTGATAGTTTTCAAGGAGTATATCTGGAACTGAGATAGCAGTGTGCAACTGAAACTTACTAGATACTTCTCCAAGGAACCCAATAACTGAGTAATTTAGTAACTGCGAAGGCAGTTTTGGGTTCACACGAGAAAGGGCAAAAGGAATGTCTTATGAAAGGGAAAGCGTACAAGTTAAGCAAACGTACTACTATTTTTGTAATACTCCCACACCTGGAGAAAGGGAGAAAAAAGATGTTAGAGCCCTAAAGACACTTCACACCATTTCTATGCAATTCTTTTTTTAAGAAAAAACTATCACTGTTTTTTAAAAAGTGTAGCTGAATTGGGGTTTCTGCTTAACATTTTGCTGACAGAGGATCAAAAAGAGTATTGCCCAATTAGACCTTTGACAGTATTCCATTGTTCATACTAATACTGTCCGAATCCAGCCTCTCCATAGCAGAAACATACATGTAACAGGCAAAATATACACATGTGCATGCACGCATACACACACACACTTTTACCACAGAAGAACCCGCACTAATCCCCACACTGCCAATCTGCAAACATCAAAATTGGTGCCAGAAAAACACTCTCTCCCTGCTTTTCAGCAGTTAGTTAATAGCCCACAAGCTGTACTACAGGACATTATAGTGTGTTATGAAATATTGTCAGTTAAGTTAAATGACACAACAATGGTCAGCTCTCAAAAGAGAGAAAATAAAAAAATAAGAATGTATGTTCATTTACTTCTAATTTGCCAAATACATTAATTTGCAATGTCTCCCCCAGTTATTAGTGTTTCTTTTGTGCAACATGCCAGAACCCAGTTCAGATACTTAACGAAAAGTGTATACAGATTTCTAAAAATAGAGCCTCACCACTGTACAAGAAAAAAGAAGAAAGTGAAATAACGCCAACAGTGCCATTCAGAAAAGCAAAATAAACATAAGACATTCCCAAAGCAGAAAATGTGAACTCCAGCATCCACCCCCACAAACATCCACATGCAACACTTGAAAATACCACACTGACTTCCCCTCCAGAAACCTGACCCGGGAAGCACATGGAAAAATTCCTTCAGCAGTCTCCCAACATTCCTCTTCCTTCTCTTCTGACCACACAGCTCTAAAGCCCATCCTCCTCCTCCCTCAGCCTTGAGCCAATGTCCATTGGTGGAAGAAGTTGTGGGGTCAAAGCGAGGTGAAGAGAAAGCTGTGCCATGATGATTCTAGACTCCTGGGCTACCAGTATCCCCTTCTGCTTCTTAGTGTCTAGGGTGAGAAAGGCACTTTTCTCGCAATTGAGATTGTAAGCTCTTCAGGTTTTTATAGCACCTAGCACAATTGAGCCCTTTTCTTGGTTAATCCTTAGGCACTACCATAATAAACAGGATTAATAGTAATTTCTGAAAAATACCTGTATTCCACTCCAAGTTCCTTTAGTGTCAGAAATCAAATTTAAAGAGTGAAACAAAGTATATAGCTAGCATTGTGTTTGCAGATTTGAACATGTATTTCCACTTGTCAGCTGGTAACTTTTCAACATCATAAAATTGTTGCCAATAGTGCTTCAAGTGATCAGTTGTATGTAGCCACTAAGAGGCAGCTCTTGTACAATGCCTCTTTCATTTTTATCTTCCTGTGTCTTCTGACAAGAGTATCTCCTTCAATTCAAACACAGCACTGGATAGGTTTAGATTAAAAGTAAAACAAGTTTATTACCAAAAGTAAATAGGATTTTAAGTAAGTTCAAGTATAAAGGACAAAATTAGAAATGATTACCAGCAACTAAAAGTGAAAAATGCTTTGTAGAGATTAAGACTTAACAAAACTACAGTCTTGCTTCAGGGTAAGATTTTTACCATGCTACCTTCCTGATCATCTTTCTGATCAGGAATGCCTATGAAGTCCAAAGTGCTCAGTTCCTTTGTCGTCTGACATGAAAGACAACTTGGGATTCTTTGCCCCTCTCTTTTATGATCCAGTGAACCTTTGAAATGAATTCTTCTGAAGGCTACCCCCAAAGTAAAGTTCATTCAAGCTGTGAGGAAGGAGACATGGAGTCTGCTGGTAAAGGAAGTTCCATGGTAGTTTATTTCCCCCACTGGCATTTGCTGAAATGCAGATGAATGGCTGTTTGAAATGTGATTAATAGACTCTGATGAAATCTGCCTGGAGGCGCTGGCCTGTCCTTTGATTGGAAGAAACCTTTTTACCCACTCTCCAGGCTAGACTGGTAAACACAGTTCAGTTCCACATTTTCTTATTTTCACGATCCCCTAGGTATTTACCTACATACACAATGCAAGAATCTGAATGATCAATCTGTCATTAGTTTTCCAACGATACCTTACATGACACACATCCGATACAGTTTATGACATTAATGAATTGGGGGTACACTGAACTGGACAGGCCAGCTGAAACTCGCTGACAGATACCAGTGAGCCTCTTGCATTAGGACACTGTTAGTTTCACTCTGGGAATATGACACCCAATGTCTTATAATAAAGCCACTCATGCCCATGGGAAAGGTCACTGAATGTAACTTTTGAGTAAAGGAACACACATTAATTTTTAAAAGTGAGAGTTGAACTTCGTTGGCAATGTGATATCATAGGAGAGTCACTGAGACAGCAGAGTGAAACTGAAGTATTATTAGGGGCCACTTTTCAGAGGGATTTCAGTAGTGTGTCATCGTTCCATGTGTTTGTACAGCTAAGCTAGGCCTTGGCTACACTAGAAAAATAAGTTGACCTAACATAGGTCAACATACAGCCACCCCTGCAGTGGCTGATATCCACACTGCCCTCCTTGGGTCGGAGGTGTGTGTCCTCACCAAGAGCACTTCCACCAATCTAAGAGGGGCAATGTGGGGAGCTGAGAGCCCCACAGGCTCCTGGTGGGCTGCCACTCCCCTTCCACTTCCCATTCCCCACCGAGAGCCAGGCCTGGGCTTCTCCCCTCCCCATTCTCCGCCAGGAGCCGGGGAAAGCCGCTAAGGGCTTCCCCCCCCCCTCCTTGTTTCCCGAAGGAACTGCCTTGGGCTTCTCTCCACCGGGAGCCAGCAGCCTTGTAAATTTCACAGCTGAGCTAGGCATCTGGGCTTTTCACCCCCCTCCCAGTCCAGAGCAGAGAGCAGCCTGCCTGGGTTTCTCATCCCACTGGCTTTCTTGTCAATTTCACGGCTTCCCTGGACAAGAATGACAACCCCACAGCCGATGTAAGTGGGACGCAGTGTCTACATTGGCAGTGCGTCGCCTTAATTAAGCCAACTTAAGCCCTACACCTCTCATCAAGGTGGTTTTATTTTGTCAAAAAAAAACAGGGCAGTTTGGGGGAGGGGGTGTCGTGATTGCAGTGTGTACACCAGCACTGTTTTGTCAGGGAAAAAACTGAATTTGGTCCACAAAACAGTCTAGTGCAGACCAAGCCTTAGAGAAAGCAAAGCTCAGGATCCTTTCTCCTCTAGACATACTGACACCCCCATAGAGAATGTCTCTAAAAAGAAGTTTGTGTCAATAAAGGAAGTTAAGTTTGAACTGTATTTGTTTTGAGCAGGCTTTCAATTTAGTTTAATCAGGATTACTCATAAATTATCTGTTAATTATCTGATGTTTAGTTAAATCTTCTCAGCCATATAGTCTGTTTAGCTTTGCTGTGAATGCTAGCCATCTGAACTGTAGGATACTTTGTCAACATTTAATCAGTGGTACTTATTAATGTGGCTTTGATGTGTTGGTAGCTATCCCACTACCATCAATCAAGTGTGAACAGACAGAGAAGACTCTGACACCATTGCTCTCTGTCACATTATCGAGCCCTTGAGTTTTCTGGCTAGGCATGATGCTCATTTTGCTGTAAATGGGTACTCTATCTCTCCAGTTCAACCCAATTTTTGTCATTGTCGACTTAAATACACACACTTTGAGCCTTCTCAGCCTTTATTCCATAACTGTGCTGAATAAAGGTTGCCAGCATATGAAGGCAAAACTGATTTCCTCCTTTGCGGTTTTTAAACCCCTTTTTCCTAGTGTTAACCTCCTGATGAATCACAGAAAACTAATACTATGTACTGCAGCTTAAAGTCTAATAGGAATTTCAAGCATATACAGATAAAATAAACTAATGACCCTTTGTTTTCTTGAGCTTCAGTAACTAAGTGCATTGTATAACATGCAGCAGGTTGAAAGCCCGTATGTTAGTGATTATATCACAAATGTTTTTGTCTCATTTCCTTGCAGTCTCTATGGCAGACACATGCAGGCAAACCCCGAACCTCCAAAGAAGAACAATGACAAGTCAAAGAAGATCAGTCGGAAACCTCTGGCAGCGAAGAACAAATAAGTCACTGGCGTGTGCCAGCGTTTTTAAGGCTTTTTTCTTTTTTTTTTCCTTGCATGTGCCTAAATATTTCTAAAATTTTACTGAAGAAATGCTGTTACTCATTTTATAAGAAACCAAAAATTCTCTTTTCACTCAACAGCAATTTGCCACATGCACTGCTTTTAAGACCTTGATTAAGGAATACAAAATTATACATTCTCCTTATTACTACTAAAATTATGTAGCCAATTAGTATATACCATCAGACACCATTTTTAACTTTTATATTTATATGTATATGAAAACCAATATGAAATATCTTCTGTTCACATGTATCACTTGTCCTGTTATGCTTTATTAGAGGTTTATCTGCACAGTACATAAATTAGTTATACTTCATATAATATTACAAATGATTTTAATAAAATCTTTATTTGTATTGTGTGTTGAATTCTTCAGTAGAATTTAAAAAAATAAGGTAATGTTCTTGGGGAATATACTTAGCCCTGTTTCCTGTTACTTTTTATTTTCATTTTTTGTTGTACCATGGTGTTTTGTCTGTGGTGCAAGTTAGTTAAAATGTAAAGCCTTCTATTTAAGAAGTGATAACATTTTAATCAGTTACATTTTTTTCTCATATCAGTGTGTCACACTTTTTCCTCTTGTTTCTAAATTGGGGGGAAGGAAGGGAACCAAAAACATTATCTTTATGAAGGGCTGCCAACTGCCGAACACAATTTTTGGAAGAAAACATTCTCCTTTGAAGAAATTGTTGTTTCTGAGAATGGTTAGTTTAAATACATTATTTGAGTTTTCTCTTTTTAAAAAGAAACCAAAACACTTTTTTAAAAATCTCTGCAGTGAAATTGCTTGGATTGAAGGATAGTTCTCAATAGCTTTTGACTATGCCAGAGGAATTATATTCATCTGTGCAAAGCCTGCACCATACCCAAGCCCAGAATCTGCAGTTGTGCAGTGAGTAAGCAACCCATTGTTTAACATCTGAAAAGCATAGGTCTCATCGGGGAGAAATAAACCCTACACACAATGATTTCAAAATAACTTTAGACTTCGAGCAGAGCAAAAGCTAAATGGAAGATGCATGGAGAGGAATGCGTTCTCATAATGGGTCACTGGTGTCAGGACCTTCCTTGCCCCTAGGTTTCCTCTCTCCTGAATTTCATACCTAAGCAACCAATTGCAGCCTTTCTGATGTCATCCAGACAGCAAACAGTAAATCATGCCCAGACTCTGAGATACGGGATTTGCATTAAATAAGAAAAGTAAACAATTCAAATGTCTTGCATTATAAATGATTTAATATATAAAACAGTCATTTGTATATGATGACCGTATATCAACACCACTGTAATAAAGGCCTGTTCTTGGGCCTTTTTGGGAATAAATGTATTGACACGTTTATTTTCTAAAATCCATTCTTAACTGGTAAATGTTTGGGGATTAGAAGAAGTCGCTGTTTGTGTGTGTATATATGTAACTTTACCTTTTTGTCCCTTTCTCCCACAGACGATTGCTAAAAAAGAGTTTAGGTTCAAATTTTCATAGATTACAAGGCCAGAACACCATAGATGCTAGGGACCACTGTAATCATCTAATCTCACCTCCTGTATAACATAGGCCATAGTTTCTCAACCTGTGGTACGCGTACCCCCAGAGACACAGGCAGGGGATACCCGGAGAAAAACTGAGTGAAGAGGAGGCCAGTGATAGCTGCCACAGTTCCGGGAAGCCGGGTTGCAGCCGCCCGCTTCCCGCCCTGTCACAGCTTCCAGCTGGGAAGCGAGCGGCAGCTGCCAGCTCTTGGGGGAGGCGGGCTGGCTCTAGTGCACTCTGGAGTTGTGTGTATTTGCACTAGTATAAGGAGTGCTGTCAGCCCTGCACCCTCTCTGTTCTTTCTTTCCAGAAACTCCGACAGAAGGGTAGGAGAGTGGGTCATGAAATGGTCACGAGCAACACATCCTGAAGAACAACAGTTACGGAAGCTTAGTGACCGTTTTTTCTTTGAGTGCTTGGCTCATGTCCATCCCATGCTAGGTGACTCTCAAACGGTAGCCCCAGGGGTGGGCTCAGAGTTCATGAACTTGCTGACTGCAACACCGCTCTCCCAAAACTGGCATGGTCACATGGTGACTGCCGAAGCCATTGTCCTGGCCGCCGAGTCAGCAGCATTCAGAGCTACCTGGAGAGAAGTCCTGGCTATGTTCTTTTCCTCATCTAAGAGAGCAGCAAACCCCTGTCTCACTTCTTGTAGGAGAGAGTCTTTGTATTCAGACACTGAGTCCCAAAGATTAAAATTGTATCCCCCAAGCAATGCTAGCTGATTGAAGATATGTAGCTGAAGGCTACCTGTCAAATCAACTTTCCTCCCAGAAAGATCTAGTCTCTTTGCATCCTTACTTTTTGGGTTAGTGCTCGACTGTCCCTGTCTATCTCACTCATTTGCTGTAGCGACCACCAGGGACCCTCGGGGGGTGGATACCGGTATTTGAACCCACTGACTGGTACATAGTACTTTTTCTCTGCCCCCTTTTGAAGTGGGGGGCAGAGAAGAAGGCATTTGCTACAGGGCCTTGACAGATCCCTTCACGGTCTCATTGATGGGCAAGGCCACCTTGGAAGGCGCTGCTGCAGTCAGGATGTCAATCGGGCTGTGTGCTGACTCTTTGAGCTCCTCAATTTCTAGACCCGGATTTGTCGCGACCCACTTCAGAAGGTCCTGATGGGCCCTGAAGTTAAGGTGACCAGATATCCTGATTTTATAGTTGGGGCTTTTTCTTTATAGGTGCCTGTTACCCCTCCAGCCTCTGTCCTGATTTTTCACACTTGCTATCTGAAGTCATTCTGCACAAGCAGGTTACTGGGTCCTGCTATGGTCTCATCTGTAATGATGAGGAGGCTCATGTTGGAGGAGGGGCTCCTTCCTCTTCCTCCACTTCTGCCACCTCCATCGGGACCATTTTCTGAGTATCGGAGCTGGGATTGGTACCAGAATTGGGATCTGGGGCTGAGTAGGAAGGGACAGTAGCCCATCTCCCCGAAGCCACCGAGGTCCTTTGCTGCTTGGATGGCCTCTGGGGTCGAGGGGACCATCAGACTGCTTATACCGCAGTCGCTTCTGGGAGTTGGTGGAGGGTCCCGCAGCACACTCAACGCTGTAGGCGGGTCAACCATTCTACAACTGTCTCGGAGAAGGAGGAGTGGCCAGACACGGGTCTCACTGTACAGTCCTCTCCCTACTTGTCCCTCTTCTGCACTGGTGAGTGCCCTCTCTTGTTACGCTGCTTTTTGTGCATTATCTTCAGCACCGGAGATGGTGAATGGTGCCAGAAAGCTCGTGGTGACGAAGGAGTGGTCCGCATGGATTTCAAAGTTCTTGGGACCACTTCAGTACACCTTGGCTCTGAGACTGGTTTGAGGGCAGCCTCCATGTGAATGACCTTCATTTGAATGTCCCTATCCTTTTTAGCGCAAGGTTTGAAATCTCTGCAGATCTGGTACTTATCTTTAACGTGAGTTTCCCCCCAGACACTTTAAACAGCTAGAGTGAGGGTCACTCACTGGCATTGGTTTGCCAGAAGAGGCAAGCGGCTTGCAGCCCGGGGACCAGGGTGTGCCTAGCCCCTGGGGCGAATAGTCTCTCAACGACAGGGACAGCTATTGACACTACTACAGACACTAACTAAGAACTATGTACACTAACTACAAAAGTACCCAAAATATGACCAGAGAAGAGCCCAAACTAGGGAGAGTGAGGGGTCTGCAAGTAAGGAATACAGATTAGAAGGCTAGAGAGAATCCTGCTGGGGAAAATATTAAACTGAAATGGAGGCAGACTGGGAACAGAGTGTCTTGAAGAGCAAGGAAAGATGGAAAAAGATCTGCGAGAGAAAGTAAAACTGGAAGAAGAAAAAAAAACATTACAAACAGAAAACAAGACAGAAAAAGATTAAAATATCCCCAGAGCTACGCAGCAGAAGGAGGAAAACGGGGAAGAAAAGAGAAAGTAGAGGGGAGATAGTGCAGTAATTATTTTTATTTTTAGATGGTGCCAACATATTAGTTAAAATTAAAACTATGGTATATTTTGCTCTATGTCTGTATTGTACATATGTTCTATATAGGGTTGCTAATTAAAGGTTTGCTTTATTTTACTGGATTACATTTATTTCACCCTGTTATTCTAAGACTAGGAAAACACTGCATCTTGTTGCAGTAAAGTCAGGCTCAAGACAAGGATTCTCTCTCTTCTGTTTGTACAGTGCCAAGCACATGGGGGCCTCAGTCCTGATTTTGATGCTGCCAAATAGAAATATTTGCTGCTAAGTTAAGACACTGTTTTAAAGGCAATAACCGTCTATGTAGATGCTTGTCCTACTTGGCCACTGCCACCACCCCCACATCCTGCCATTCTGTCATACATGTAAATTCCAGCTGTGAATGCTGGTTCAGCCTCAGAGTGAGGCTGAGGCTCTTGTGTCACAGAGGAGCTCAGAGCGGGAATGGCACTAAGGTCGCTTTAAGAAGGCAGTTCTTGTCCTCCTCTGAACAATGTTTCCATTGGCCGATTCGTCATCGTTTGGGCCAATCTGGATTTAGCTTCAAGGGTTCTTTGACCACCCTGTCATTTACGGCCCATCTTTACGATTTCCCCTTTATGCCTTTGCACTTACCTGTACATCACAGCCGAGCTGACTGGCCAGCCACTGGGAGCTATTTGAGAGCAACAATTATTTAAAGTGACCGTAAAGTCTGGTTTTTCATGTGATGAAACTGCTTTCAGGATGCCGAAAATGACCTTTGGCAGCCACATTTTTTTATGAATAAAAGAAATTGTGTTATAACTACAAAATGTTTGTCAAAGACGTCTGCTTGGAGTGAGTAGGCCCTGCGCCGTGTTTGCCAGGAGCAGGCCAGTGGAATGAGAGGTGAGTGTGATGAATAGTTTTTTGGAGTGAAGACAAAAACTGAGTGTAGGTACTATCGGAGCTGTCATTTTACTCAAATTGAACTACCTTTGTTCTGTGTCTCATGATAAACTACTTACAGACACGAAGGTACTGGAAAAAAATCTTCCCCTCAGAGAAATATGCATTTAGAATCATAGAACTGTAGGACCAGAAGGGACCGCAATAGGTCATTTAATCCAGTCCCCTGCATTGGGGCAGGACTAAGGATTATGTAGACCAGTGGCTCTCAACCTTTCCAGAGTACTGTACCCCTTCCACGAATCTGGTGTCTTGTGTATCCCAGGTTTCACCTCACTTGAAAACTACTTGCTTACAAAACCAGATATAAAAATACAAAACACACACGATTACTGAAAAATTGCTTGCTTTTTCATTGTTACCATATAATTATAAAATAAATTGAGTGGAGTATAAATATTGTACTTACATTTCAGTGTATGGTATACAGAGCTGTATAAACAAGTCATTGTCTGTATGAAATTTTAGTTTGTACTGACTTCGCTAGTGCTTTTTATGTAGCCTGTTGTAGAACTAGGCAAATATCTAGATGAGTTGATGTTGCCCCTGGAAGACCTCTGCGTATCCCCAGGGGTACACATACCCGCGTTGAGAACCACTGATCTAAACCATCTCTGACAGGTGTTTGTCTAACCTGTTCTTAAAAATCTCCAATGATGTAGAGCCCACAATCTCCTTAGGTAATTTGATCTAGTGGCTTAACTACCCCCATAGTTAGGAGGTTTTTCCCAATGTCTAACTTTGTCTGTCTTACTGCAATTTCAGCCCATTACTCCGTGTCCTGTCCTCAGTGTATAAGGAGAACAATTTATCACACTCCTCTTTATAACAACTTTTTTCATACTTGAAGGCTATCATGTTCCCCGTTCAGTCTTCTCTTCTCCAAACTAAACAAATGCAATCTTTGCAGTTTTTCCTTGTAGGTCATATATTCTAGACCTTTAATCATTTTTGTTGTCCTCCTCTGAATTTCTCCAATTTGTCCACATATTTCCCAAAGTGCAGTACCCAGAACTGGACACAGCCCTCACACGTTTTGATGCTTGCTTCGCATATTGGCAGGTTTGAAGGGCGAAAAGGGAGATCATAATATTTTTACTTGTACTCAGCATGTGGGCACGAAGAGATGGATAATGATTCTGCCAGTTTGGAGTAGGGGACAACTTTAAATATTCTCATGGCAACCAGAGGCAGCGAGATTGTCATCACGCAGTGAAATCGGTAGTTGATTTTGTAAACATTAACAATTCCTGTGATGACAGCACAGGACGTGAGCTATTAACATGCTAGATTCCCTTCCTATTCCTTCTTGCACATGCTATGTCTCTTACAGTCTAGCATTTGTGCAATGTATTGGTTCACTTTACTGAGGTTGGCAGATGGAATGAGATGAAACTATTAGAACATCCCAAAAGTTGGGGGGGTTTCCCCAATTCAGATTTTGCTCCTCTTGATGCTAAGGAGAGCTGCCATAAAGCAAAATGATTTATAAAAATCTTCATTTGGTCCCTGTCAAATACTATATATGAAACCACTAACTTTCAAAACGCTGAACACCTGCCTCTCTCCTTCCACGTACCCGTTCATGCTGCACAAGGAGGATCTGATACAACTACCTAGTGCCCTTGTACCAGGGATTAAATTACAGAGAGGAACAATGACCCTAGTATCCGAATAATCCAGGGCGCTCAATATTTACATTTTTCTACTGATTCTCAAGAACGTTTTTTACCATATTTTTTAGATCGAGTGCTGCAGAGATCACAAGGATGCATGGATCTGCCCTGCAGAGACAGTCACCCATGTGATTGAATAGTCACGTGCTGAGCCATTTTAGCTACCAAATGCAGATGCCCCCAAGGGAAGCCCCAGGAGGGCAGCTCACCCCCTTCTGCTAAAAGCATAGGCAGAGCTCCCACTCTCCTTACCCTTATTGCCTGAGAGAGCCCCCTTCCCACCGCAGCCAGTGGGCTCCCCTAGCAGCCTGCCTCACTGTGCAGAAGTGCAAGACTCCCACTCTGAATTCTGACAGCTGAGCTCGTCCTCTGCTAGGTACTTAAGAAGCAGCGGCGGGATTGCACAGGATTCCTTTCTCCCATATCCTCCTCCCTTCCCCCCGCCCCGTCTCTGTACTCCAGGGAAGGACTGTGTTTTCTCCTGTGCCTTGATCAGGCAAATGCACTGTTTGTGCTCAAAAGACAGACAATAGCAACTACCAGCCTGAGCTTGGGTTCAAGATTTTCCACCACCCCCCTTTGCTCCAGGCCAATGATAAAAACGATGCTGTTTGGCACCCATGCCAGATAGGTGACATGGATACAGCTGCTGGTGGGAGACCAGAGGCTGAGTCACCTGTGCTGGTGGGGAGACAGTCCTGTGTAAAACCACAGTCTCTGCATGTGGCAAGCTAAGATCTTCAGGGTTTAGGCAACTCTCATCCACGGATGGCCTCCCACGTGTTGGATGGCATGCGCTCTGTTGCTTTAGTGGTGTGCCATGCTAAGCCAAGTAAGCATCAGTGATTGGATGCGCCTTCAAGGAAACTAATCCTGCAGAGTTTCCCACTCCCATCTGCTTGATTTTTGGACTGCAAATTTTGGATTTCTCATTCGTGTTTCCTTTTATTTTGCTGATCTGACAGCTGCAGGCTGACCCCCTGTTTGGTAGCAAAGGGTTTTCTGCTGGTTAGAGCAGTTTCCTAACTGGGATGCTAGCATAGTATATATGGGCTTTCAAGAGCCGGGTCCCACCTCCTGCCTCCAATTTGGCCACTGAAGCAGATTTGCTCAGTCACATGGCCATCCTCAGAGGCCAGAGCCAGCCAAACGCCATTGTGTCAGTTTCTACAGCACCTCCTCCACTGCAAGACCACAGGAACGGAAGTGATGGGGGAAAGGATTTGTGGTAGCATCCAGGAAGAAGCAGCTGTGTGTAAACAAATTGCAGTCATGATATGAAAAAAGGCTGCAAAACCTCCCTGAAGTAGACGGTAGCAGGTGAGACATTGACTAAGGACAAGAACACACTGTGTTAGCATTTAGGAGACTTGTGCCGGGAACCCCAGTCTCATGGACTGATGAAGACCAAGTATATTACAAATATCTAGCATTTTGGACCTGTTCCAAAACCACCTGAAGGCAAGGGACATTTTCTGATTAACCTTAATGGACTTTGGATCAGGCCCTTTGTAAGGTATCCCAGGAACTCCAACGCTCATGCTTCCCTGCAAACAAAACTAGGATCTAACAATGCATCTAGGATCTAACTACAGGTTGCAAAAGCAGCAACATCACATGGAGCTCCCCAGCCAAGCCATATACTCTCATCTCCTGCAGCACATACTCAAAATGTACAGTTTGCCAGTCGGCAGCAGTAAGCCCCATGAGCCTCCAGCAGCTAAATTGCGGTTAACACCTGCATTTACTACTACACACAGCAGCACTGCGCCCCTGGCAAAAATGGTTCATTTTACTGAATAGCAGCTAAAAAGATGAATGAGGAAAAAATGACTATTCTCTCAGATACTTCTCATCCCAGTAACAATACACCTGTGGTAGCTTTTGTAGAGCATTTTGTTTAAAGTCTTTGATCCAGACTGTAATATGGATGGGACTAGACTACATGTGAGAGTGAGTTTTTAAAACTATAAATGCTATGTTAATAGCTAAATGAATAGGGTTATTGCTCCTTTAATCCTATCCCTTAAATTCTGAAGCTGTACATGTAGTCCAGTGTATTGTCTAACTATTGAGCACATCAGTTTGTAATGATCAAAGCATCTAAATGAGAAAACAAACCGCTTGTTCATACAACAAATGCACTGTGCAGCATAGATAGCACCAGAGTGAAATTGTAAAACTAATACGCGTAAGAATAATACTTTGAGATTTATGGAGGGAAAAAGTATTAAGTGTTTTGCAACAGTCCTGGTGTTCTTTGCCCTCCAGTATAGATGAGGAAAGTGAGATTCCCCAGAAAAGTTAAGGGCAAAATATTCAAACTTGGTTGCCTAAAGTTAGGCAGCTAAATCCCTATTTGATAATGGTGGGTTGGTTTTCAATGGGCTGAGCACCACAGCTCCCTCCAGCTTTGTTTCCGTGTTGGTTCACATGCCTCGCGTTCAGTATCAGGTTTGAACGTTTCTGACTCAGGTGACTTGCCCAAGATTGTGCCGCAAATCAGCACAAGTGCTGGGAGTAGAACATGAGTCTCCTGCCTGTTAGGTGCCTATGCACAGACAAACAGGATTTGTAAAGGTCTGTCAAAAAGTGGATGCAGCAGTAACCTGAAAGACGATCCAACTCAATCTAGCTTTACTTTCCCCATTCCTGGCCATCTTAAGCTGTACCTATGTTTCTGCTGCATTGCTGGTATCCAGCTGCTTATTATGTAGCCTATGGATGAGGCATTCAGTACTATTCTGTTCTGAAACTAGACATAAAAATCAAAACTTTGATTTACATTCAGATACGTTACAAATAATATATAGGGTGAAAGCTCAATTGTCAGAGAGTCTAAATATTCTGTGTCAGTGGGAAGAGCAACCAGAGATGTCTAAAATGCAGTATTCAGCCCCTGCTGGCGGTGGATGTAACAATACAATTAGAACAGCAAAGGAAAAAAATACCACAGTTCTTAAGACCTGAAATTCTTTTAATTCCATTTATTGCTGGCACAAGAGTGTCTGGAGACAGAGTTCACATGGAGCAAGCATGTCTCCCAAAGACTTGACAAGTATGTCCTTAGAGATTCTGTAGGGATTTCCTTTCCCCTCGCCTTGCTTTTACATCAGTTCCTCCAATTAAAACTCCATATAAATCAGAGGCAGCCATGCAGCGCCAATTGCTGTAGGAAGTGCTAAAAATAGTATGAAACCCTTTGAAAACCACAGCTCAGTGGCCATAGTGAGCTGAGGCTCTGTTCTCTTGTATGTACTGTAGGATCGCAGTGTTCCAGTTCGCTTCTCCTGGGACACATGCAAGAAACTAGCTGACTAAAGTCGTCATCTACCTGCCTGTTCATGTATTTATCTTCCGAGTGAACTGTTTCTTTGTGGGGAGACGGGTTAAATGTCAGAAGGAAAGGGCTCATGGATGCTGGGGCAGAGGCTGGAAATTCGGAGGAAGATGAGGCTAGTGAATTGTGAAGGGAGGGGAATTTAGCGTGTTCAATTTAAAACATCAACAACAAGCCACTGTGACTAATGAGACGTGCCTACCATCTCTTGCTCCTTCCCAGTGTCAGTTTTAGACTGTAGGACACGTCAGGACAGGATTTGTCTTATGCTATATTTTTGTACAGCTTCCAGTGCAATGGGAATCCAATCCTGCTGGAGCCTCTCAGCCCAATGTAATACAAAGAAATAATAATAGTCCAGGAGAGTTTGTTGTAGTAACTAGCAAGGTGGATGGAGTTACTTTTATGCAATTCAGTTCATTCCTTTCTGGATGATCATAAAGGCGAGGGAAGGCAGTTACTCTTCTGCCCTCAAGGGCTTTCCTGCATGGTGTAGTGCAGGCATTGATCTGGCCACCCCTTCTGTTCTGTGTGAATATGAAGCTGCTGAGAGAGTTAGTGAGGGAGAGTAGGGTGCAATGTATGCTGATAATGCTCAGCTCTGAATTTGCATCACACCTGACCTAGCAGATGCAGCCAAATGAATACCCCTTACTCCGTTTCTCTTTGAAGCTCTTTGTCGTTGAGTTGGCTACAGCATAATCCAGATGAGCCTGCTGTAACGTTGTGCGATCAGGTGAGTTGACTAGAGCACTCGCCACATCCTGACTGAGTCTGCCATCTATAACTCAAATTCACAATGCTGACGTTTCATGAGACCCAGGCCTACTTCTGGAGCTTCCGATGACAAATATAACTAAAATGGTATTTTGTCAGTTACAGCTGGCTAAATGAGAGTGGCCCTTTTCTTTCCATTTAGACCTTCTTACCATCCGCTGTGATAATAATAATGAATAGGGCTGAAGCACATCCTTAGGTGCTTTGATGAACTGTGGCCATAAAGAGGTTCAAGTTTCATAGGTGGAAGGGCTAGAGATTTCAGGTGATGTCTTACAATATAGTTGACACAGTTGTTGGAGAGTCTACTTGTAATTAAACATTTGCTAAATCAAAGTACTCTACTGTTAAATTTTAGGTTTTCTAATCATGTGTTTTAAATTTTGAGAAGTTCTTAGGCCTCTGGTTGGGCACCAGAGCAATCAAAATGAGTAATTAAAATTAAATCTACATACACTTTGTGAGATTTAAAAGTCCTCCATTTTGCTATTTAGTGTACCTAATTTTAGCTTAGTTTTCTCATGCAGCTCTGACTTGAAAGTCAGCGTGACTTATTTGCAGTTAGTGGAGTACACACAACAGCCCTTACTTAAAGCATTGGCACTGGGGATGGTAGTCCAGACTTAGCGACTTCAAAACCTTCCCTGGTCAGATGTGATCAGGCTCCAGCTAATCTTTTCAGCAAGAAGCATTGCTCAAAAGTCTTCTGCTGAGCTGCATGGACAGAAAGAGGATCTGTATACCGCATCCCAGAAACTAAACTTTCATTTTCAGTTACAAATAATGAAAACAGATCTTCCAGTAGATGTAAGAAAACTTTTTCTTTACCAGCACTGTCTCGCTTGTTAGATTAAAGCAGGGTGCACTTTTAGCCGTAACTATAGTCCAATATTACAGACAAACTAAGGCTTATTATTATATATAAAATTCCACTGTCTTAGCATGGCACGTTAGAGCTTGGGCTACCCCTGCCTAGTCCTTAGGAAAGGTGAGATCAAACCAAGACAACTTACACATATGCCTTTTATTATGTACTCAGACAAAGGAAATTCAGTAGCAGCAAAACCTAAATCTATGAAGTCTGTCTTAGAATATTTGAGGAGAGACACTGAGATCCAAAGTACATGAGACCTCCGAAATAGCCAATAAATTAAAGGCTGTGTGAAAACTGGTTTTGTGTTACGTAATCTAAAACCAGAATCTATTATTCAGGATTTTAAAAACAATAAAACTCATAAAATGTGGTTTGTTCTTAACCAAATTCATGTGTCACCGTTCAACCTGTATGTATTCTGTGACATTATTTTGCCCATCCTTATCTGTTACAATCATGTTATCTGTTTTCTTTAAAAGCATGATAACAAAACTAGACAGGTACTCTCTCTCTCTCTCTGTGATTGGTGCTTTAGTTTTAAATATGCATTTTCAAAACTGCTACATAATAGTTCCACGTGAGGCTACAAGACATAGGAGAAGAAGACATGGATTTGCTAAACAGGATCCTGTGTCATTAAGCCTGACACCGGCTGGCACGTAACATGCTATTATCATCTCTCTTCCTTTTTTCCTTTTCACTCAGAGCTATTCTCAGTATTGCCAACCCTACATGTTCAAAAATCAACAGTCCTACCTTGAAAAATCATGAATTGGCCTAAAAAATCATGAGATTTTTAAATGATACATTTGGGTTCTTTTCTATTTCTCCTCTTGCTTTGGGGTGTATGCTAACTTCATGTCTTCAAGCTTTTCTCTGCATCATGAAGGCTAGAAATTACCTCCTTAGCTGTTTTATAACCTGAAAGCCAAGATTCTCATGCAAATCACGTTACTCAGGAGCAGGGGCTTTAAGATAAACACAAAATATCATGAGATTCATGATGAACCTGCCAGAGTCGTCAACGCTACATACTGACGGGAGGACTTTATTCTTTGACTGTATATCTCACGTTCTGGAACATGCACTTCTCTATATTGAGGCAAGTGCTGTAAATGTTATCATTTCTTACCTGGCTAACTTAAATACAAAAAAGTATTTTAGTTAACAGGCCATAAGCTTTTGCAACTTTTCTGCCTTTTATTTGTTTAGATTTGAACCCACTATATAAAAGAGGCTAGTGGATGTGTGAGTGAGTCTCTTTAACATTTCTTACTTGCCCAGCTTTTATTTTTACTACATCCAACCTCTGGAAAGTGGAGGAAAATTCATGAATCTGCAAGTCAAGGAATATAGTGTGAGGAATCTGCTTAAGCAGCTGCCCCTCAACCCTCCTCCCGCACTGATCTATTATCCTCTGGGGGGGGAGAGCAGATCCAGCCCCTTCTCCTGGCCAATAGAGAGAGAAGGGAGGAGCACTTTGAAAAGGCACCAGGGAGCGACCTCCCTCTTGGGGAAGGCAGCAGTGGAGCAAGCTGAGCTGTGGAGCTGCATGGCATGTAAGATGCTGAGCAGGTGCTGGACTGGAGTTGTGTCTTCTGCAGGAGGAGCTCAGGTTCTTATGCAGGTGTTGCTCCTAACTCCCATCCACACACGAAACCCTCTCACCTGAGTGTGATGGTCCTTTCAACACAGACTAGCAGGTGCTGCTCTCACTCAGGCCAGTAACCCACCCACTTTGGAGTGAGAACACAGGCTAAATGACTTGAGTGTTTTTAATCCTCCAATGCCCTTCCCACAATTCTCTCGGTGTGCCCAGAAGGACAGGCACATTCTCCCACAAGTCATTGGGAAAGCGTCCTTGAGCAGCTCAGCTTATTGCAGCACAAAGAACCATGGGATGTGCCCCCGGGAGTCCTGGCGCAACACTCTGGGGAGCACAGGGCCGGTCAGGATGCAGTAAATCAGCTCTGGCTCTGCAGTGGGGCTGCTCAGACCCCCATGCTGACCACTCCTCAGTTAGCTCTGCAGTGAAGACCTACCCAGAGAGGCTGCATGGTGAGCTGGAAGCAGAGCAGGGAAGCAGCCTGCAGAGAGGTGGAGAAGAGGCATGCGGAGCCGGAAGGTGACCAAAGCAGCAGACGCTACAGAGCTTCCCACCTGCGCAGCCGGTTGAGAGTGGCAGCCACTGCAGCTGGATACAGGGCTGTGCAGAACTTGGGGGAAATGACTAAGCAGGGACTCTATGGCCAGAGCACGGGGCAGAGAGGGGCCTCAAGTGAACTCTTCAGGGACGCAGAACCAGCAGCCAGCCCAGGATCTTAAAGGAATGGGACCTTGAAGCAGGCTTTTGTAACCGAGTGCTCTAGACACTGGGGGCTAGCGTAGAAAGGGCTCAGTGTGCTGTGACGGCGTTGGACCCAAGAGATGGGTTATGGCCCTTGAAAGAGAGATTATGTACAACCAGGTACCATAGAGGAAAACACAATTAAAGTTATCCATTTCAGAATGGCCAGTTGCTGCTGTATGGGCTTACACACACACATACACACACACCCCTACATCCCCGTCCCCTCCTAGGGTCCCTGGAAAGGAAAGCAAGGCTCCAAGGGACTTGTGCCAATACAGGACTCTCACTGGAAAGCAGGGTGTGGACATTGATCAATAATACATGGTGACAATAGGAATGGACCTTCTCCATTCCTGCAAACCAAATAAAATTAATCATTACGTTTATCTCCAAGCTGTTCCGTAAAAACAAAATATTCTAGTGCTCCAAAGCAATCAAAATATGACAAAGCACTTAAACGTTGCCAAATCAAGCCAATTCATGCTACCTTTTTACAAAATAGATATTTTTAGACAAGTAGTTTATTCTTCAAGGATCACAATGTAAGCTTGAGCTAAGCTAACTTATTTTTATTTTCTGATCGCCAGTTGAAAGAGACTAGAGACCATTGGCTTTATAAGGCAGAGCGCATACTGCATTTAACTTACCAGTAAATTATTAATAAGCATCACTAGTTCCTAAGTTTCCTGTATGCATTTATAAAACTGATTAATGAATTCACACTTCTCTGATGTTCAGCAGATGTTCTTTTATGTTGTTACCCTAGTCATCCATCTGATTTCTCTGACATATACAGTGCTTTATGAAATAGTCAGTTGGGTTCCTTGAAAGCGTTCAGACTGGGATTTCCAAAGGCACGTAAGGCACTTATGCAATGAACTCACACCATTTCAATTGGATTTGGGTGCCTAACTCCCTAAGTCTCGCAGTCTAAGGGTCTGATCCAATTCCTGTTGAAGTCAGTGGGAATCTTTCTATTGACCTTAATGAGAGGTGGATTTTTGGCCATAAGAGAGAGAGACAACCCAAGACAAGGCATGGGACAGTAGTTTCAGGAAAAGGAAGGTGTAGAAAGACCAATGGAAGAAAAACAAGGTAATAAAAAGTTCTAAGGGTGGGGAGGGGGGAGAACTGTGTTATCAGGAGGGATTGAAAGGGGCGACTAGGGTGCTTGTTAGACAAGATCCTGCTTGGAATTTCTGACAGCTCACAAGCAAATTCCTATAACGAAAAGTCTAAGCAAAATGCATCTGAGGGGAAGCAGGATGAAAAGCCCTGGCCAGACCAACATTTTTGTATTAAAAACAAGTGTGGGGAGGGAGTAAAACCATATTTCATCTGTCTGCTGACACAGCAGCAGTGAACTGTGACTTATCTCCTCCACTTGGCTGTGAGTTTCAGAGCATGCACTCTTTGTTAGTATTTGTGATGTAGCAAGGCCCAGGCAATGTAAAACTGGAGCTGTTTGATTATTTGGGTGGCATCCAGGTCACTAGACCAGCAGCTGTATTATTAACATGCTGCAATCAATTAACATGAGCGAGCAACAGTTACATGAGTACTGTAATTTTGCACCAACAAGCCACATGCCCAGGCCAGGCCTTGGCTTCTGGCAATGTTTTAGACCATGAAAGCTGTCAGCGCTCTAGATGCTATATATTAATCATGCCCTCCTGTATAGCAGCATCATTGCCAGTTTGCCCTGTGCTGAAAAGTCAAGTGTTAAGTGTGCCTGGGAGAATCAGAAAACCAAGAGTCAAGACTTTGCACCAATTCAATTAATTTAAACACAATTAGGTGCAAGTCAGAACTGAATATTGGAAATTCAGCTATGAATAAAACAGCTGATAGGTAATAAGCATTATATCTCAGGAGATTGATGGTCATGGACTTGCATGCTGCAGAAGCAATCCAAGCGCGCTATTTATTTTTTCAAATGAGGTCAGCTTTCTATTAGACATTAAAGGAGACATGAGCCCTGCCCCAAACAGTTTACAAGCTAGACATACAGGCACTGGTAGACTCTGAGGTGATGCTATTTTATAGAGAATTTATATCTTTAGTTATGTTAGTGTGGTGTTAGTGCTAGTATGTTAGACAATGACAGCATTTTAACCAGCAGGAGACAGTATTTGTTGGCCCTTAATAAATGAAGATGAGATCATTGAAGTGAAACATTCAGGGTTTCCTTTTCACTTACCCGAATATACCCCAGGACAAATCTGCGAGGAAAGTGCTGAAAACCTAGCATTGTAACATACAAGTGGAACTTACTAAAATTTCTAGAGACTAGGAGAGTACATCATAAACTACATGAGTGCAAGTCACTTTTTACACCAGTACAGCATGTCTATATGTGGAGAGTATACCAGTACAGCTGTACTGGTGGGTGCTAAAACACCCAGTATAGACAAGCTCTTAGACTCTAAAATTAAGTATTACCAAACAAGAGAATATCTAAAAATCTGAATCCCTTCATTTCAGGAAAAAGAAAGCTGCAATTCTGGAAACTGCTTCATGTAACATTGCTATTCAGGTCCTAAAGATCTCGAGAAGGTCCTCTTGGAAAAATACAGAAGTGAGGACCCAAAAATTTCAAATGTACAGAACAAGCAGGAAAAAAAAAGTAGTTTTTGTTTTGTTTTAAGTATGAATCTGTCTCCGTACATCATATAGGAACAGCAAAGAACACCAAACAATTGTGCTTGCTTTTCAGTTCACCGTTATAATTGTAATAATGAGCTTTACACTTCTATGGTTACTTTGCACTCATAGATCCCAAAACACTTTACAAAAATGAGTACTCCTCATTTTTACAGCTAGCGTAATTGAAGCGCAAGGGGTTACAAATACTTGTCCAAAGTTATACAGAAAATCAGTAGCAGCGTCAGAAATAAAAATAAAATCTCCTGATGCCTAGTCTTATGCTAACTAGACCACAGCTCCCCCCTCCCCTTTAAAACACAGGAGCAAACCTGAATGCTCCATGTTTGGAGCTGACAGTGCCCCAGTGCTCCATCCGTGCTGTGGAGAGAAGACGCTGTAAAGGTTAATTGTCTGTCAGAACAGCCATGTTAGCTAAAGCATGCTTGCTTGACCTTTATTCAGCAGAAAGGAGAACATATATATAATGGTAGCACCTTACGACAGTAGCCATTTGCAGCATGTTGCAACATAAAAGAGCTGGCCCACCCTTGTGGGTTTGAATCAAAATCAGCAAAACAGAGTAGAAAGATTGTATAGGAAAGACAGTTTCAGTTCTTGAGCTGTTCCTTTCTACTTTTTCAGTGCGTTAGAACACTGGGAAGAAAGCGAACAGTGTGAAGATCTGGATGAATCTCAAGAAAAAATGTGACAGTCTTAAATCAGTCAGGTTAATAAGAATCCCTCAAATCAATAAAGGCAGGGGCGGGAGAGAACAGTAACAAGAAAGCAAGAAAGGGAAACAGAACGCACCAGTGGGAGGCCAGCCAGAATCAAGGGGAAATGAAAGAGACTGAGCGACTTTTTACAAATATTGAGGCTTACCTAGAGCAGAGGAATTCATATCTGAGCAGAATTAAGTGTGAGCACACATAATAGAGACATATTCTGGCAGCTGGTCTCTCTAGGCCAATTTCTGAATGATGAGCCTGCTTTTCTTCTGAAGGCACTCATACCATCTAATTCAGGTCTTAAGGTCCCTGAATGTGAGAGTAAGTGCATCAAAAGGAACTGGTGAGATAAAATGTGCTAATTAGGGCAAGGTAATAGTATTGTGAAACAGAAGTGATATCTAGTGCACCACAGCTGTGGCTGAGAAGAGAGCAAACATCAGGATCAAAGGGAATAGATTCAGATCAAAAGTGTCTTTGTCTTCAGGACATGGTCTCCTTGGAAGACCAGTGGTTAGTATTTTAAGTATCTTATTATAGGGAGGCATCAAAGCAGCCTACATTCTTCGCAAATAACACATGGTCAGATCATCCTCTTGACTTCCATGAGCAGTGAGACCTGCAGATGAGTGGGCTGAAGGCAGGAAGCTGTGGCTCAATGACATTGTCTTCTCATCTCTGGAACTGCAAGGAAGCGCCTTCACTGGAATTCTGTGGGATTAGTTCTCCTTGAGATTTTGGGGATGGGGCAGGAGAAAGGAACAGAGGAGTGAATTACCTTCTTTCTGCTAATAACATGTATCCATCTAGGCTACTTATATGCCCCCCTTCCCCATCAACGTACTCATAACACCCTGCACACTAGAGCAGAGCTATTATCCCCATGTTATTAAGAGACTAAGTGACTTGTCCAAAGTCACCCACAACGTCAGTTATGAAGCAGGACATTGAACTCAAGTCTCCCATATCTTAGGCTAGGACCTTAACCACTCTCACCTCTAGAAAGCTCTAGCATAGGTTAGCTGACGATCTGGCCGTGCTGCAAGGCTTCCCAAGCTTTCGTTGATGGGGAGGTTGACTGGAACATAACCGTTCTTTGGTGGCAAGGAGTGGGGAGAGGATTTTTTTGTGATACATTTTGATGGTGAGTAGCTGGAAAGAAGGAATGTTATTTGATGTAGGCTGGTGAATTTTCTGCATAGCTGTTAGTCCAGTAGAAATTCTGAATGAATTTTAGTGTTTGTACAATGGCTACAGCTCTGGATGGGAATTTATTAAATTTTAATGCTATAAATAACTATCCCTGTGGATTTCTATTCAGAAATATGAAAATGAATTAGTGGTGCTTGAAGGGAGAATTAACTAGTCATAAGTCCCCTCCTTTGCTACTCTGTACAGCTGCAGGGATGCTTTCAAAGGCAACGAAGTTCTTGATGGAATCTTACCACCTGCGGAGATTAGCCACAGAGATGACCTGCGTCCTTCCCAGGGACTCCTTTGCCTCAGAGGTTCTTGGCTTTCCCATCACAGGATTATGTGGGCTGAGGAAAACACATAATTCTCAGACAATGCTTTGAAAATGTTGTGTGGTTCACCAAGTTGTTTTACGATTTCTCCTCTCCAGTACATTTTACAAGATGAGGTGATCTGGGTCATAGAAAGCAAGGCTAGCCATAGAAATTGGGGAATGACAGATATATTACCCATCTTGCCCTCTCCTCCTGCCATTCACTGACCATTTTTGTTCAGTCTTTTGGAGAGAGGCTTATTAAACTATGGCAGAGATTTTCAAGGGCACAGGGGGAAATTCGGCATGCAATGCCTATTGAACATCAATGGGAACTGGAGGTCTTTGCACCTTTGAAAATCCTTTGCTAAGTCCATCAGCATTAACCAATTGTTTCAATGGGAGTTGCATCAGACCATAACTACAGGACTCAGTCATCAATAACTTGCGGTGTGTTCTCTCTAAGCGGGTAGAGGTGAATAAAGCCATGAAGAGCAACCACCCTCTTGCCCAGTTACTGATCCTGAACCCCTGTGGAAAGGCATCTGTGGTGTTAGGAGGAATGCTGCAACAAGGTGTTGCATTCCTTCCATCCCCTATCTGCCATATTTTCTTGCTCTCAACCTCTGTTAGTAGAAGGAATGATTTGGCCCCTACTTTTTAATCACCAGCAATTGGGCCAGGTTTCCAACAGGTGTAAATTGGTGTAGCGCCAATGAGTTCAGGAGCTCTACACCAATTCACACCATGTGAGGATCTAGCCTGTTCCTTTCAGCCACTAACTAATGGGGATATAAGTAACCTGTTTCACAGGAACCTGTAGGAAGCCATGAAAACATCAGCATCTATAGTGGAAAGGCCAGCTCGTAGACTGGCTTGCAGATTCTAACCAGTATTTAGCCGGGTTCCAAGCAGACATAACTCCATCTAGATTAACACCACAGCATGACTTGGGAAAGGGCCATCACTCTCAGGTAACTGTAGTCCACATTATTATGCTGTAACCACTGCTCATCTACAGTAGCTAAACAATTCTTGCTCCCTGTGGAGAGACTGTCTTATATTTGTCCTGAAAACGTAATGGCAAGAAATTCCATATAAGAGTGAGTGACAGTAATTGGAAGTAATTTCAACAGAGCAGACATACAAAAAAGGCTAGACTTTTTAGTAATTCACTTCTTCTCATCAGAGAATAATCTCCTGTAAAACGATGCTTATGACTGCAGCCCAGTGATTTTTATAATGTTGCCTTAAATCAGTTGTGAAGTGAGATAATCAGTTTCTATGGGATTATTAAGAAAATTACACATCTATTATCCCTTGAGAATCAGACTTTTTCAACCTTCTCTTTACTCAAGAAGATCCACAAAAGTCTCTCTCTCTTTTTCTTTTTTTTAAACAAAATCCTTGGTTATGAAGTATAGACTAAATTCTGCTTGCCTTAATTGGTCACTGGGATGGGGCATATGAGGAGGGCAAACAGAATTTGGTCCAAGTTCTAGAACCAACGGCATAAATATTATGACTGATATCTTTTAGGTACTACAAGATTTTGATTTTTTTGAGGCAAAGTGATGTTAAAAAGGGTTTAGCAGCTGCTCGATGCCAGCACAGGAGCTTGACGTGTTACTAGGACTTACCTCGCATTTTTGACATTGCATAGATTGAGGAGTGATTGATAACTACCATAAAATAAAAAGTGTGAGCATGTTAAAGTCACTTTAAAGGGACATTGCCAAGTGGCTTAGCTGAGATTTTGTGCCTTACAATTGTTACACTACGGCTTCTGGAGAATGCTTTCCAAATTCTAAAGGACCTACCTATTTATCTAAGAATGTACACAGCCCCATAGGTGCTGGCTTGAAGTGATTGCCATCAGATGCAAGGTTTACAGTTGGTTTGGTGGCTCTCAGCACCCCCACTGTACGAATTGTTCCAGCACCCCTCCACGGTCCCTTCCATGACTGCAGTAGCTGAATGCCTGATCCTGATGTGTATTCTGGGTGTGAAATTCCCATTGAAGTAAATGGAATTATGCAGGCAAAATGTATCTTGGGGCCTAATTTACCATATTGATTGGTGCAGCCTCCCTTCCTCTCTGGCCTCTCTGACTCTGACCTTGCCCCTGCCTCATCTCCAGAACTTTCTAAATGCACCTGCCAAACCAGACAAGTTGAGCACCGTGGTCCCACTCCTTGCATTGCTCTGATAGACGCTGTATTAAGTTTAAACTTAAATGCTTCACCTTCAAGACTCTATACACCTTGGCCTCAGGCAACATCATCTCCTGTTTTACCTCCTTCCTCTGCTCTGTAAAAGGCACCAAGCCATTCAGCTCCTTCTCCTGGTCCTGTCTCTAGGTATCTTTCCATGACTTGCTACGTGTATGATGACTTACAATCTCGGTTTGTCAAACCACCACTCTCTCCTCATTTAAATCCCTCCTTAAGCCTATTTCTTCCCTGCCCATAAAAAGTGTTTATGGATGCAAATAACAAGGTTACTTACCAGTAACTGCTGTTCTTTGAGATGTGTTGCTCATGTCCATTTCACTATAGGTGTGTGCATGCCTCCGTGCATAGCTATCGGAACTTTTTTTCCCTTAGCAGATCCAGTAGGGCTGGCTCTGGTGCCCCCTGGAGCCCCGCACACATGCTGCGGTATATGAGGCACTGCCGGCCCTATGGCCCATCAGTCCCTTCTTTCCACCAACTCTGGCAGCGGGGACAGGGGGTGGGCTGTGGAATGGACATGAGCAACACATCTCAAAGAACAGCAGTTACTGGTAAGTAACCTTGTTTTCTTCTTCAAGTGTTTGCTTATGTCCATTCCACTATAGGTGACTAGCAACAGTACCTTGGAGGTGGGCCGGAGTTTGCAGTGAGATGCCTGCAGCCCAGCTCTGCTGAAGCCCGCATCTTCCCGCACCAGTTGGACCGAGGTGAGGTGGGACGTGGCAGATGCCCTGCCCTGGCACTTCTGCTAGGAAGGCTGCAGATGGAGCTTGAGCTCTGTTGAGTGAGCTGTGGTGGTGCCCGGAAGCGGCACCTTCACCTCTCATAGCCAAATGTGATGCAGGAAGATATTCACAAGGAAAATGCTCTGGGCGGAGACTGGTGAACCTTTCATCCAGTCAGCTGCTGCGAGGAAGAGCTCGTACATCTAATGTAGAAGCCAGGGCTCTTCTCATGTTTTTAGTGAGGGCTGCCTTCTCCTCCCCTCCCCTCCGAACTGTGTGGTTCAGGGAAACCTAGGGAGAATATATGATTGGTCGCAATGAAACTGGGCAACCACCTGTGCGGTCTCAACTGAACCTTATGCTTATAGACTACAATATGAGGGGGAAGCTCCGAGATCAGAGCCCTGATCCTGGAGGCCTTCCTTGTTGAGGGAAACCGCCCCAGGAAGGCCACCTTCCCGGAAGGCCGGAGTAGAGGACATGACGCCGTGGGTTCCAGGGGAGAGGAGAGCCCGTCTGGGAAAGGACCAGGTCAAGATCCCAGGGAGGCACCAGGTCGCGGGCCTACGGATAGAGCCTCCCACCGCCTTCAGGAACCAAACCTACATCAGATGGGAGAACCTCAATACCCCCTCCAGTGACTGATGGAAGGCTGATATGGCTGCTAGGTGGGTCTTCAGGGAGGCCAGAGCCAGTCCCTAGGGCTTTAACTGTGGCAAGTGTTTCCCAAGTCACCTGCACTGGAAAGAGGCTGGGCAGAATATCCCGGGACTCCTCCCAGCAGACAACAGCCACTTCCACTTAACCTAGTACAGGACCTGCGTGGAGGGCTTGTTCTGAGCAGCTCACTCTTCGCCTCTTGGCCACTGCTCCATCACTCCCTGAGGTGTCGAGGGTCCAGGTCTGGGCACCTCAGGTGACCGTGATCCTGGGAGCTGGGATTGCGCTGACTCGGAGGCTCCTGAGGCAGGCGATCGAGAAGTCCAGCAGCATGCTGAACCCGTGCTGGCATGGCCAGGCCGGGACAGTCCAGATGGCATCTGTTTAACCTCTCCTTGTCTTAGCAGGACTGTATGCAGGAGGGGAAAAGCAGGAAGTGAATATGAAGCTCTCTGACTGCTACACGGACGGCGTTGGTGATCGCCCCTGCCCCTTGACCATGGAGAGAGCAGCACTGTGGACACCTCGTGCTCCAGTCCAATACAGACAGATTCCCCTTGGGGAAATCTCCCTTCCAGATGGTCATAGATGCCCTGTGTGGGCGCAGCGACACATCGTGGTGAGGGAGAGCGACCCCTTGATGCCGTCTGCCTCATCGTTCATCACCCCGGGAGGTGATCACCGCCAGGTCCTAAGGGCCGATAGCATCCCTTCATAAGGCTGACGAATGGGCTCCAGCCACCTGTGTAGTGGCCCAGGGAACAGAGCGTGGTCTAGGAGTCCTTGAGACCATGCAGCTTCGCCTCTATCCGAACGAAAGAGAAGGCTGACTCGTCCAAGGGAGGGCCCTGGATGGGCTGCTGGACCTTTTTGGGGCAGCCTGGGATTGCAGCCTCTCTCCACTGGGCATGCTGATTGCGGGGGGTATGGCTCTGCCCACCAAATCAGCCGCAACGGAGGATGCCTGGAGTGCTGCTCTAGCTCCCATGGTACCCTCTTCTGCAATGGTATACAGGTTTCATCACCTGCTGCCGGGCAGAGTCTCAGCAAAGTGGCTCCCTGAGGGCTCACCTTCCCCTTGCTGGTAGTGCTATTGAATAACATTTTCTCCA
Organism: Emydura macquarii macquarii; assembly: GCF_026122565.2. Classification (NCBI taxonomy): domain Eukaryota; kingdom Metazoa; phylum Chordata; order Testudines; family Chelidae; genus Emydura; species Emydura macquarii. Next base: position 36,985,777 of record NW_027132559.1, on the reverse strand, counting down.
AACAAATCTGGCTTAAAGTCGCCTTTGTTCTCTGGAGTAGAGCCTGGCTGCCCTGCCTATCCCTGTGGTTGGGGGCAAACACCACCAGGGACCTGGGGCAGCGTGTTGAACAAGTATTCAAATCCCTAGGCTGGGGCATAATACCTTTCTCAGCTCATTTAGACATTGGGCTATGGAGGAGGGGGTCTTCCACAAGACCTTCACTATGTTAAGCGCCCCTCTGTAGACCAGGAGGGCTACCACTCCCGGTAAGTCTGAGATAGACTCTCTCAAAGTCTCTAACTACCACTATAACAGTTATTAATCTAACTAACTAATTAACACAAAAAATCCTGTTTAAAGTTTAAAACACGGGGAATTAAGCACTTGCAATGCAAGCACTGGCAGTTCCAGTAACCGTCATGGGTGGAAAGACGGAACTGAGGGGGCGTAGGGCCAGCAGCGCCTCATATACCATGGCATGTGCGTGGGACTCCAGGGGGCGCCGGAGCCGGCCCTATGGGATCTGCTAAGGGGAAAAAAGTGCCAGTAGCCATGCACGGAGGCATGCACACACCTATAATGGAATGGACATGAGCAAGCACTCGAAGAAGAACCCCCATTATAAGCCAAAATCTCCTCTGTCTTTATGTTGCACGGTGCCATTTTCTCCATGTCTGTCTTCTAGATTTTAAGGTCTTCAGGGCAGGGGATATGTGTGCGTGTGTGTGTGTGTATGTATTTTATCATGACAGTGCTCAAATAATCATTTAAAACTCACGGCTGACTGAGAGCGGAGTGTGTGCGCATATGCATGTGTTGTTGACTTATTGTTCATACTTGACCCTACAATGTTGTCATGGTTCTCTTGCAGTATTGCCAACCAGCAGAGGGCGCATAAGTAAACTACAAAACCCTATTCAGCGAGCAGTACAGGCTTAATTGATTACATTTGTTAATGACGCTTCTGACAGCAAGGGCAATACTTGTTGGCTTGTGCATCTAAGAATCAAAGCAAACAGCAACATTTTCACAATAGACAAGAAGGAGGAGGGGACGTAGCAACATTTTTGGAAGGAGATTAAGTTTCTAAATGGAATAAAAGAGAAAACCCCTGAGAGGGAAAAATAAAAAGCTTTAAAATTACAAAAGACAATGTAGTGTCCCATAAAGGTTTGAATGTACACATGACTGGTATGCATTCTTCTCTCAGTCACTGCACATGTCTCTTACTCATTTAATCAGGATAATAGGAATCATGCCTGTTAAACAGCTAAGTGGGTTTGCCTGAAATCTGTGAGGTTTATGTTGGATAAAATTTGCCAAACTGGTTTTGTGCTACAGTTTATGAATGAACCACTTTAATTTGAAATGTTGGCGTGGCTAATGTTTCTCTGTTTCCTTCTGCCTCAAACATGGTTTCTTATTTTTCTTCAGGCTTTTGGCAAAGTCAGATCTCTTTCTACACTCACACGTAAGTTATATTAAATAAAATTAGGTTGCAATTAAGCACACAATTGTTGTATCTAATTGTTTTGGTTACAGTGACTGTCTGATCTAGAGCGGCCAGAGAACGTAAGGGACATGCTAGAAAGTGGAACTGTAGCAAAGATTTTCCCTTAGCTGAACTGCTAGCGGATTGTATTTCTGGAGCAGCAAGACTGAGGGTCAAGTCCCGGAAGTGCAGTTTTGTGTGTTGTTTGTAACGATAGATTTATTTTTATTGGCTCCTAACTGGGTTTTTCCTAAAATGTTTGACGAAAATTGATCACACTTGTTTTGACTTATAGTTTATCAAAAATTACCCTGAATATGGAGCACTCGTCAGCAGTTCCATTGTTAAGGTGTTAACCAGAGTTTCTTTTTGCAAGAAAACATTAGACGTCAGCACAAGGACTCCAGTGATAAAAGGTCCATGTGTCTCTTGCTCCTGTTTTTCCCCTAGCTGTGAACAAAATAAAAAAATTAAAAAATCAGAAACTTTTGAATCTTTCCAAACGTCTCATTTTGGGGTGGTGGCTTATCTCAAGATCCTCTTGTTCAAAACACTTGCAATTTTCTCTATAAAATCTATTTTGGCCCCTAACCTATCCTACCAATTGACAATGCCAGTAGGCAAAGAACAAAGACTGCTTTGGACTGCAGAGAGTATATCAAATTTGGCTTTCACTATAGAAAGGCAGTAGTTTCTCCATAATACCAGGAACAAAAATTTCTCAATACACTATTGAATAAATTCTGTAACTAGCATACTGTAATAGCTTTTGCATCCATCATGCTGCAAACATCTGCCAGACAGCAGTCTACTCATCATACAGTCTTTCTTTAGCATTTCTAAATCCTTTTAATTATCCAGTAAGGAATGGCCTGTCTTCTATCACAGAAATCCTCTCTACTGAACTAGTACCACTAGACTTTCTTTCTTCAGTGCTTATGAAAAAATCCCACCAATGGCCAACAGATTTACTGCATCTGTGGACACCTCCAAATATAGCCGAGGTATTCTGAACTGTATGTATCAGAATGATTTTCTTTTGGCCATCCCAAATCTTTCCTGGAAATGCAGCTTGTTTGGGAGGGTTCCCATCGCATCACTGTCACAGCCTCTGCATCCAAGCAGTAATTCTGCAGACTGGTCTCTGGGGGGGGGGGGGGGGGAATATATATATATATATATATATATATATATATATATATATATATATCGTGTTTCACTAGCAAGCTGTCAAAAGCAACTTCTTTAACTTACTATGGAAGGCAAGAAACTGAATCAGCTTTATTTCCCTGCAACATTTTTGGTATTCTGTTGGGATTTCTAAGATTTCTTATGTCTCGACACACTGAAATATCCATCTTGAGTAACAGTGAAATCACACCCGTTTGTTTGTTACAAAAGGCAAAAATCTGTTCTCTTCTGCTGTCTGCAGTCCAGATGAATATTTTAATCCAGTGTTTCTGAACTATTTCATCTCTTTTGCGGCGTGTGCTTGGGTATGTCCACCTGTCCCTGCTTTTACTCTTGAGTGTTTCTCGTTCATTTGGATAATGGTTGCATTTGAAGAGGGCTTTCATTAAGTACTTGCCACAGTTGAGATATTTGAGATGCTCTGAAACAAGAATTAAAAAAAAAACAGTGCAACTGTGAGGGAAAGACAATAGAAGAAGTAAAACAAACCTAGCAGTATTACCACAGAAAACAATACGACAAGTATGAATGAGGAGTATGAATAGGACAGACTAAACTGGTTACTACAATGACAATGCCAGTAGGCAAAGAACAAAGAGTGATAACATTTTCAGAGATAGGAAAAATCAAACCACAGAAAAAGTTATTTTAGGCAAAAATTGGGGGGAAATAGATATTAAAGTGGCTGATTTTTTTAAAGAAAGCTGCTGAACTGAGTCATTCTTATGGAAAAGCACAAAAAAGAAATGAGGCAAAATGGAAACAAATCAGAATATATTTGCTAAATCACTTAGCTTCAAAAATTAGAGAATACAAACCTTGTAAATAGCATAAGGCAGACAAAATACCTAGGTGTACATCCTTATCTGATATAAATTGGGATTAAGCAGATTTGCACTAACTAGAAGGGGCCCATACACTGTAAGGGACAAACCTGCGCTGGCAGAGACATGGACTAATTGATCATTTCCACCTCTATGATTCTAATGACAATTAGAGCTGAACAACCTATCAGCGCTCACTGCTAATTTATTTGAAATCAACCTTTGTTCACATTCAAGTTACATTTGTGAGCCAACGTGCAGTGTTTTGCTCAAGCATCATTTGTATGCAGATGAAGTCTTAGTGTTAAACATTTTGCTTGACATAGTTATCTCCTAGTTTTATAAAAGGAGTTTTTTCTGCTATCTTTGTTTCACCAGCTGAATGCATCTATAGTTTCTAATCAGGGGCCACAGAGAGAAGTGCTAGTGCACAGCATGTTTTACCAGCTCCAGTGTCCATTACTACACCTGTTGCGTTCTCTCACGCTTTGTTTTTATTTAGGTGAACAAAAGATGTATTTGGCTGTGCCTGTATACATAAAAATCACCTGTGCACTGATCAGTGGCACTGTCCCCATTTTCCCTGCTAAGTCCTATTAAATTCCATTTAGACATTTTCTTTTGCTAAAGCATCTCTGCTCTCTTGCTTTGGAGAAATGCACTTTTGCTTGTGCAGTTCTGCCTATTATTTTTTTAAAACTTTGATTTGTTCACCTATGGTCCTGGCAGATAGGCACTAGTCACATTCAGAAATATGCTATTTAGAAATGATCTATCTCCTACCTATTTGTCTATATACCAAGATGGTCGCATCACCATAGAATCTGACAAACAATAATGCAATTATCCTCATAGCAAGTCTGAACGGTAAGAGGGTATCACAGTGGTATCCTGAAAATTCACACAAATTTAGAGGCAATACCTATGAAGTTTGTAACAAACCAGTTTGTGCTCTGACTGGTTGATACACATGTGAAATACTGCATTTGCACCATTCCTGAATACAGTGTCAGCTCCTCAGCTGGTATAAATTTGAATATCCTAGACAGTGGATCTATGTCAGTTTATACCAAGGGAGGATCTGGCCTATGCAGGTTGCAAATCATGTGTGAACTGGACTGAAGGGAAAGTTTGCACAATGCTTTGCCGATCAGCAGGGTCTATTTAAAAGTAATGGTGAATGCTTTGGGCTTTCATGGATTCATCAGTGAGTCAATACATTTAGAGTTGCAGCTGGCACTTCCCCCACCCTAGACTAAGCATAGCATTTCTTTAATGTACCCAATCTGCAAGAGCACAAGGCATACCCTTGTTGACTTATCTGTGGGTGTTATATTAGCGCAGTGTGCCTTCCTTGCACCAGTGGGGAGGCTCATCCTACACAAGTCTGTAAGCTTTGAGAGTCTGCAAAAAAGTGCTAACTCTAAAGCATAGCAGTAAAGAAGAGCTATGCTAATTACCTTGGGTAAAGAATCTCGAGGTCTTTGCCAGTTTTTATTAAAGCATAAAAAGCAATTATTAAAATTAATGCAATTTACCATGTGTTATACTTCTAGCAAAGCTATTTATGGCTAGGCTTGCCATCTGTCCCATTCAAAGAGATCAGCCCCTGACTTTTGCTCTCTGTTCTACCTCCTACATTTCCCATGTATACTTCAGAAATTATATTCCTGTTTAAAGGAAAACTCAACTAGTTTGGGCACAAGAGCTAATTTACCTGACAATTGCCATAATCCGATGAGGAATGGTGTCTACCTTCCAAATACCTTTTTTTAAAAACACAAAAATCCATGAGTGCCCCAAGAGACTTAAAAAACCCCAAACATTTAACCAGAGCCTCAGTAAATTAAATCTTGCAATACCTTTGCACTGTGCAGAGGAAGCCATCCAGACAGTAGAGGGAGCACAAGTTAACTAATAAATTATAGTCACAGAAATGGGATGACACCCTCAGCTAGACCTGCCAAAACTGAGATTTTTGTGCCATGCCTCAAAGAGGAGATGACTTTAAAGTGGGGAAGGGAGTGGCCCCAGCATAACTCAAAAAGCTTTGGGGGCCAGTTTGAGTAATGGCAGGCTTTCTGGGAGGCTCTATAGGCCCCAGCACTGCCCAGCATCTCAGCAGTGCTGCATTAAAGGCCCAATCCTGACACACTTCTTCTTCACCCCACTCCCTTCATGTCCCCTGTGCCAGGGCTTGTGAGAAGATCCTTGAAAGACAGCCTTATCTTGTTTTCCTCAATACCTATGCCAGAGGAATCAGCTCCAGACCATATCCAGGGCCTTCAGGGCCCCTTTATGCCACTTTTGCTCTTTTGTGCAGTGTAAAAGGGTCAGAGCCTGGGTAAGCAATTCACCTGAAGTGTTTTAAAAATACCTAGCTAGAACCCCACATAGATCCTACACATTTGTGTATAAACGAATCCAAACAAATCTATTTTTGCACTCTCTTCCAAATCTCCTGCCTCAGATCAGGTGGAACAAAGCGTATTTATTTACCTTGTTGACTTGACTAGGGTTACACCAATGAAAAAGAACAGAATTTTCTTGCAGCATTTAGGGGCTGAGGTCTTCAAGATAGGATACTGTTTGTTGGCCCCAGGGGAAAAGTAGGTCTTTAGGAGGCATTCTAATGAGGAGAGGATGGAAAGCCGGTGCGCTGGAACTAGAGGTAATTCTGAACGTAGAGGGCAACATGAAAATCGGGGTGGAAGGAGAGAACCAAGGTATTGATGTTGACACTGGTGGTGCATCCCAATTTGGCTCTTCCATCTAGTCCCATCTCAGCACCTTGCTCGCTACTGAATCCTTTCCTCCTTGCTTCCATTTGAATAAGAAACTTACGATGAGAAAGAACAGGCCGGCTAAATTCATTCCTGAGCAAGGGTGTGCGCAGGAATTTAAATTTGATCCCTTTTGGGGGGGCAGGTTCTGTGCACCCCCCCCCCCCCCCGGGGAAGCTCACTCTTCCCTGGCCCCTCCCACTTCCTGCAGACGCTCACTCTTCCCCCTCCTCCCCTCCATCCCAGCCCTGGCAGATGCTCGCACTTCCCTTCCTCCCTCTTGACCCAGGTCTGGGCCTCAGCCCCTGCGCCCCCCTCCCCCCCCCCGGCCCGGCCCCTGCAGCCCCAGAGCTGGAGGAATTCTGTGCTGTAAATGATTATTGGGGGGGGGGGGGGACATGCCCCTGCTTACCCCGTCTTGTGTGCACCCCTATCCCTGATGTAATGCCACTGAAGTCAATGGAGTTATCTGAAGGAAGACTTTGGACCACGCTGTCTTGAAACCACTGACAATGCACCTTTTCCTGCGTGCAGTACTGCCCCATGCCCCGAAATACTGAGGATCCCAGCGGCAGGCTAAATCTCAGAACTGTATCGTTCCTTGCCTGGCAACACCTCTCCAATAAATAAGTTTCAGTCATCACCGCAACATCATTCCTAGAAAAGCTGCTCTCCAGCACCAACACACCTGGCAGTGACCTAAACTCAAGACATCTCTATCACAACTAGAGATAGGTTGTGGAAAGCATAATAACCTCCCTACCTGCTGGTAACTGAAGTTCCTACCCTGCTGAGAGGTGATACATTCCCTTCCCTAAGTATTGCCTGTTTTTACTTACAGGTAACAAAGAAAACTGGCCTTTCTCAGAACTTGTATGATCAATGAAGCTTCTGCCCAGTTCAGTCTCCCTCTGGCACACACTAACAAAAATTCTTGTCTGCTAAAGATAGTTAAAGAATCACATTAGTGATTTAAAGCTAATGAAATTCCGGAAGTCAGGCCAAATTCTGTTCTTATTTACAGCAGCGTAACTCTGAAGTAACACTGGTGAGCTAAGACAACAGCTGGTGGGTTACTTTTAGAGCAGTGGCATTGCTCTGGTGTAAGTGGACACAAAAACTGGCAGATTAGCAAGTAATTCAGTGGAGTGACTTTACATTTACACTAGTGTAACTGAAGGCAATCACATCGTGTAGTTAATGTATTGTGTGGCATTTTTTATTTGGTTATAATTAAACAATACAGGTCATTTTCAAAGAGTACCTTAGTTCTATGTGCTATATTTTAATGGTTTATCTGCCACTCTTAGGTTAGATCAAGTACTTGTTTAGTGCTTATGTGAGATAGATTGTTTTATGTAACACATTAAATGTATTTTATTATACATTTATGTATTGGGATAATGTCACAGGGCCAGCCTTGTACAAGCTCCTTCACAAGCCTGTCACTTGGCCCCGAGGGTGTTCACTGCAGGCCTGGCAGCGGTAGCTGCGTGCTTGAGGGTGCAAGATTCGCCCGCGCAGATCCAGGTCCCACGTCCAGAGCAGTGTGAGCCAGTTCGGAGGAGAGAAGAAGGCGGTACTCGCTAAAAACATGAGAGGGACCCTGGCTTCTACATTAGATGTACAAGTGCCAGCCACATGGTTAGTCAACATTATGTACCACTTTACAAGGAGAACACGTGTGCCATTTTTGCTAATGCAGAACTTTAAAATTCAACAGGCCACCAAAGGAAAATCCCTGTTATATTCAGAATATTGTGCATCTTAGCCTTTGAATGAAATAGGCCTGTTTCAAGAATAAGATGATACAAAGCATCTTTATATATTACTTTTGCCAAATAGAAAAGAAAACCATGAGATTGAATAGTTGTAAATGTAGATTTAGGTTAAGAGTTTATACAATTTATCATAAAACGACAAAGATGTTGTCACATATTCTAATTCCTTCTGCACCTTTTTCCTTTTTTTGCTGTTTGTATGAATGGAAACCAAAATAAAAAACAAAGAAAGAAGAAGAAGAAACTATCAAATGTCAGATAGACTGTTAATATAATTCCAGAAAAATATAAAGATGAGAAACTAATACAATGATATCATACAACTCAGTGCTCTGTGGTGGAAGGTGAGGTCCTGAAAACATCCTAGTTAAATGAATATGTGATCAGTCCCTTTTAAGGACAGAAGGAGTTTTTGAGCTGTGTTCATGTGTGTTTTGTCTGTGTATACAATACTGAATCCCCCTGTGTACTTCATGTTTGTCTAAATTCCATGTAAGGACTTCTGAGCCTGATTCCAATCTCATTTCCCTTGATGAACTGAGTTCAGCACAGCTACGGCTGATTTACAATCAATTAGTCTCTATGAATCCACATTGCAATGTGCTATCTCCCAGAAGGACAGGGCCAGATCCTGCAAAGTGCTGATCATGCTCGACTCTCATTGGAATTAGATGCTTGGCACCTTGAAGAATTGGGCCAAATGGCCACTGTACGGATGAGCTGCACTTCTTTATTTAAAAGGGGCTGTTTAGGTTCAAACACACTCTGCCTCAATTTTAAAAAATATTAAACAAACAAGTAGTTAGAAATAATTGCAGTTTACTGAATAAATTACACCATTAGTGATTCTGTAATTTATAATCACAGAACAAAGGGAAGAATATATTGAGTAGGTGTCAGAAAAAAAAATCTCTTGGGCAGCTTGCCACTCTTAAGATTTTAATTTTGAGTTTCCACTCCCAGCTATCCATTCTTATTGCCCATCCATCAAACTCCTGATGAATATAAAGGATCATAGTATACAGTATATCACTCCACAAGATTGCTAGGTTGGGATAACAATGGAAAGAGAGTCTTGCAGGTTTTGAGGCCGTAGAAGAAAACAGCAGATGACAGTATGGAGAAGCTTGTCTCTCCTTTTGCTTTTTCTTAATATCTCTGTTTAATTGCACTGGCCTTCTAATCACCATTTCAAAGATATCCAAATTCTTACTCATGATCAAATCATCTGAAAATCTGCCCCCAACTGCCTTTAACAACTGATGTAACTTTTAATAGAAAATCTGCATGATTTATACCTCTTGCTTATTCTAATGATTTTAGGTTTTTGGTTTAACTTTAGCAACGTGTAAGAAGCATTTATCTTCTACTTACTTTTTACATCATTATAAAAAATGTTGCAGTTGTTACTTTCAATGCTAGCAATATGGTACCAGTTGAATAATGCTGGGAAGAACTGGGAACTATTGGCATTATTTGTATATGAATATTGTGCCTGCCGTTTTGCGTTTGTTTAAGATGGGTTACTTGCTGTGGGGTCTGATCAGCAAGGGGCTGTTAGGGAAGGCTACACAATGACCCAGATAAGGGGCATCCCAATAAACACTCAAATACAACAGCCAGGTTAATAGCTGTGAAGAGGTGACTCCTCCGCCCCAAACTGGTGACATACCAGTATTGTCAAGGCTGAGAACCTGGAGAGCACAAGACAATGATCAGTTAAAGATCTGCCCTGCAGAAAGGGAGGAGGGAAGATGTCAGGTGCTGTAGGCAGACACAGACTGCCTGAGACTCAGGGGCTGCAGCAAGCAGGCTGTACCTTGGGCACAAAGAGAATGAGGGGGCACAGTCCTGTCACTTGAAAGGGGCTCACATGGAGGATTACAAAAGGGTCACAGAAAGGGCAGCCAAGCCAGAGACCGTGACACTGGCTTTTTAGGCAAAGAATACAACTATTGCAGTTACCACAATCTAAGCGTTGCAGGATCAATCGTGCTATACCAAAAATGGGTCAATAATTGGATGCATACTTGCAAGTGTATTTTATCATTTTTTAAAAGTATTAAAATATGTGCACTGGTTTTAAATATATTCCACTGACTCGCTGTAATTTTCATGTGCATCACTTCAACATTATATTTTACATATTAGAGAGTTCTGGGTGGGAATTAAAAGGAGAATATAGCTTGCTGACTTCTATTTTAGAGTACAAGCAGAGACTGAAGCATGTAGGAAAATTATAAATACAAATTTAAATGGGGAGGGGCACTCTGCAAGAACTGACTTTTATGTTTGCAATTAGCAATTTAATCTTTTCAATATGTGAGAACAGATGTGGATATGAATGTTTGTATATGGTTAGTTACTGATCTTTATGTGTGCAATTACCAAGTTATATGTGATCATTTAATATTCTTAAACTTGGTCAGTTAAACATTCACTCTTTAACTTCTTATTTGATTAAGACTTATTTTATATGTGCAGTAATAATTTTATATCTGCAGTAATTCACCAGTCAAAACACTATATACATGACTTGAATATCGATCTTTCAGTTTAAAAATTCTTCTCCCTCCTGAGTAAGCAGTCATGTTTTACTGATCTTTTCAGATTAAAAACTAAAAAGGAAGAGATAAATTGAATTTATTTGCAAATTCTCCTTGCTGAGCCCCGTCACTTGAGTGACAGCCCTTTTTGAATTCCCCCTGCTTTTGATTTGAAAACTGGTTGTAATCCTTTCAAGACTAAACTTAATTTTCTGCAGATTATGCTGTTATATGCATTCTTCCGGTACCAAGACTGCCCTGATTGGTGTGTCAAAGGACATTTTTCATTGTGCTAAGATTTAATCTGGAGGATTCTTGACCACAAAATGTGGCTCAAATTTTAGAAAATATCTTGCCAACAGAAATGCTAAATTAAAAAGTTTGGGAGAATGATGACCAGAGCAGTAAGATGCCTATACACAGAAGCAGAGTATCTTTCGTAGACAGAGAATCTAGTAAGGTTAAAAAATCCAGTGCACAACTTGCATCACTACAAATATATTCTCCACTCAGATGGGCTAAACTGAGTTTCTACCAGCATTCAGTTAAACAGTTCTTTATCCACCAGATGATGCTGTTGAGTGGTACTGGGCCTTCCAGAATCTTAGCATACCTGACAGTGCTGAGATTTTACAGTGATGGGTGAAGTAGAAGAATGTAGGTAGACTAGAATAGCATAGGAAGAACAACGCAGGTGCCGCATGTGGTAGTTCACAGTGGTACTTCTAGGCCATCCATTCAGATGTGGTTTTCCCCCCCATTCATATTGTATTTCAAACTACATATTTTGAACCCAGTTCATTGTCAGTGTAAGTGGTTGTGACCCTTCCAAACACACCAATGCCAATTTTGGCTCCTAACTTTGTTGAAATTTATCCCATTGAATCAGCATTTGAAAGATATAATACAACACAACTTTATTTTCTGTAGTTTTTTTCTTACCAGCTACAACTGAAAATATGTTTTTATTATTAAAAAAAAGTAAGAGAAATAATATCTGAACAAAAGAGAAGCAGCTGTAGCTAGGGAAGAAAAGCTGTGGCTTCCCATGCGACTTAAAATTATTATGGGGCTAGGCACAACATCAAAGCAGTCGCTTTTTTGGCATGTGCCTTGTTCTTCCTAAGGCCATGCCTGCACTACCACTTTTGCTGGCAAAATTTGTCGCTGAGGAGTGTGGAAAAAACACCCCCGAGCGACATAAATGGTGGCGTGCACAGCACTATGTCGGCAGATCTTCCCTCCCATTCGTACAGAACAGCTACGCGAGAGATCTTACAGCAGCATAACTACATCAGTTCAGCTGTAGGCTCACTAATATAGACACGGTCTCACTCTACAGTGTTGTAGGGCTGTCCTTTTATACGAACCTTTTCGTAGTGTGCTTTTCTGGGCTCACCCTCTTTACATTTAGCAAGAAGGAGGCAGTTGTAGTCCTAAAGTAGTCATTTTGTGGCTGGCCATATTTCCCTGTTTTCTAGTTAGTGAGTATGTAACAACTACGACCAACAGACCCCAATCAACGGTGGGCAGCATTGAACCTGGGATCACTGAAGCTTAGTGTATGAACCTCTAATGCATAAGCTAAAAGCCACGTGCCTCTTAGTCATCCACCACCTCAGCAGGGTGGAGAAGTACTGGAATGGGTTACCTGGAGAGGTGGTGGAATCTCCATCTTTAGAGGTTTTAAGGTGTGGCTTGACAAACCCTGGCTGGGATGGTTTCGTTGGGTTGGTTCTGCTTTGAGCAGGGGGTTGGACTAGATGACCTCCTAAGTTCCCTTCCAACCCTAGTCTTCTATGATTCTATAGTCCAGGCTGAAGCAGAGGCCTCAGTCTCTATAACAAACAGTCTAGATGCCACTAAAGGGGGGGCAGAGTACCACACCAAGCAGGCCTAGTTTGTTTTCTCTGATTTTCCCTTTCTTCTTTCCGAGGTGTTGTGTTCCTATAGCCTCACAAAAAAAATCTGTAACACATATATTATGCTTTACACCTTCAAGGCGCTATACCAACATTAACTAACTAGGCAGTAAGGAACACAGCTGGAGGTAGGCTATTGCAAATGGAAGGAACTGCAGGCAGAGTCAGAGGTTAGGCACCAGCAGCAATGTCCTTATGTGAACAGTAGGTGTCTTATACAGAAACAAAGAGAAAAGGGGAGGTGACTAGATACACCCACCAAGGTCAGAACAAATCCACAGGAGGTTTTAAAAAACATAGACCAAGAAATGTAACAGTGATCATGGCTGTAAGACTTGCACCATCTAATGTAGGCATAATGGGATAAATTAAAAATGGGCTGTCAACCCAGACTCCTAGTCTTAAACTTGGAAGAGGGGCTAATAAAGCAAGTGCTATTCAAGCCTTAACTACAGCATAGCAATGCTCAATCGAAAGTACCGCTACAGGAAAACAAATGTCCAGTTCTACAGACTTTTTTAGCCAAAGAATAAGTGAGCAAACACCTCTGTCTTTTCACATTGCCTTGATGTTGTTCTAGTCTCAGACCGTTGGATCATTCAGTATAACTTTTGGACCCTTTGGCTCAATTTCTTAGTCTTACCTTTCATATATGTGTTCATTTTTCTATTAAAAAAGAAGGCTGGTCTTGTGGTTAAGGTATTGGGTTAGCACTCAGGAAATCTGGGTTGAATGTCCAGCTCTGCCACAGTTTTTCTTTGTGCTCTGGGGCAAGATGTCTCTGTGCCTCATTTAAAAAAATGGGGTGTAATCACACTTTTATCTTACAACCATGTTCTGAGCACAAACTCCTTTACAGTATTTGTGAAGTAGTTAGATACAGTAGTGCGGAGGGTTATATGAACAGATTATTTGTGTATTTTTTCTATTTGCCATACTTAATAGTTTGGTTTTTTTTTTTCCTCTTCATTTTCCCTCCTAATTTGAGAACATACCAATTGTTGTTAACTTGTTTGAAAGAGGTCTCTTGCCTGAATCTTCAGTAACTCTTCCCATCAATCCTGGACTGTTATCTCTTTGCCTTTGATATCCCGTCTTTGGATGAACTGTTGCTGTGCAAAGCAAACCAGGAAGAGGGCCTCAAAAACACTGGGAAAGACTATGGGAAGCTGAGAGCTGAAGAAAGATGTGAAAATATTTTATATTTGTATAATCTTTCATCCCAAATGCTGGGGACCAAGGATGATGGGTGTGTGGAAACCCAAGAGGGCAGGTCAGTATAAACAAGGACTAGAAGGATCAGAGAGGCAATAGCATAGACACTGCGGCTAATGACAAGGGAGCATCACAGAAAGCTCTGAATGTAGAACCAAAGACATTCAGTATAACTTGCTATTAGCGTAATTACTGCAGTCTGTTATTTGAGTGAGATTGTGCAACCTAATAATAATAATAATAATGAAGAAGTTTGAAAGATTTCACTACTTGATAAACAGAGGGCTAAATTCTATCCTCAGCTACAACTGCGCAACCAACCCTGCAGGAGGCAAGTAACATGTAAAATGCACAGCACGCTTAAAAATGTTTTGGGAGAACTGCAATATGAGTAACTTTCAGGATGGAATGATTGGGACCTTTATATACCAGGGCTGTTCTAATCCAGAGTAAGGGGATCATTGTTATAGGCAAAAAATGTTGTACATATACCTGCCAAGATCACGGAATGTTCCCTGACGTACCGCACATAGACAGGCTGTGTGTGTGAGACCATTTTAGGATTAGCATTTTTTTTTTTTTTTTTTTTTTTTGCAGAGTGATGCCCCAGAAGTTGAAGTGGGGCTTTACAAGCAGCACTGTGATCATGATGCCCTTGGGGCCGGGGAAGAATGAAGCTTAGGATGCAGGGCCTAGAATAGGTTTAGACTGACCTATAACCCCTACCACAACTTTTCCTTTCAAAGAAGGAAAAGTAGACTTGCATAGCTTTTCCTTGGGGGTGGAGATGAATGATGTGGTCTAAACAAAATCCCAAAGTGGGCTCAAGCCATCTTCCAAGGGCTGGGGTAGAAGCTCATAGCTAAGGGAACTGAATAACTTGTGTCTTTGCCAGATAAAGATTTTTTTTTAAAGGTAGAACAGTGACAAAAAAACAGAAAAGGGGGAAATATTTACAAGTGCGGGAAGCAGAAGCTTTATCAGTAGCCTGCTGGGGAGATAAGCAGCTGGGCTGGCCCATCGCTGCACTGCTTAGACTCACTCCTTGCCTTTGAGTCTCTCAGGAAAGAGCAAAAGGAGCTGCTGACATTTCCGCTTAAAAGGAAGAATCGATGAATCTTTGTTTCCCACCGCCTGCCTGTTTGACCTTATTGTGTTGCGGAGTAGAAAAGAAAGAAAAGGGAAGGGGTGGGGGAAAGGCGATTCATGCTAACAAAATCCCAGAAAGATCAAAGCCCTCTGATCATTGCTGGAGATGTTATTATTTGGTTGTTGTCTTATTTGCTGCTGTTGCTCATTTCGGATTCTCGCCCCACTGTAATAAGTCACACGCTTTCCAGCTATCATCCCCGTATTGACAGGCAAATGTCATCCACGTTTGATTGACGTCCATTGCTCCTGAATGCAGAAGTATGATTAGGAATCAATTCTGCTTATTTATTTAAAGTGCTCTTTGTGCATCTTGCAGATTTGTTAGCGGGTTAACTTGCTTAACATCCTCTATGGGGCATTGCCACCAATATAACATTCAGGCCGGTGGTCTTTCACCTACCCATTCAGATGCAGCAGTGCCCACCAGCGCCCAGTGGGGGAGAGGAAGGGAAGAGAACCTGCCTCAAAACTTCCTTTCTGTCCATGTCTTTACCCTGGACAGCTCCCTACTTTGAGTCCTGAGATATGCTGATTTGCATGAGTGTTACCACTTTGTCATTGGCTTGTGTTCCTAAACTTCTTTATTACAATGCCATATTATTAACAAAACAGTAGTTGGCTAAAATATGCAGAAGCATTGGACAAGTTACCAGGACGTCATTTAATTTTAATTCAAAGAGAGAGGGATTTTCCATTATGTATTTCTATAGGTGTAATAAGGAACATGCCTATGCTCTGAAATCCTTGGGAGCAGCTAACATCCTTTAGCCTGGGAGGCGTGTTTTCAAATAACTTTCACTTGGACAATCAGGTGCAGTGTAAAGCGTTGTCCTTATATTAAAAGTGATCTTTCAAATAGCATGCTAATGGGGCGAGAGAGAGCTCGGGGAAACGTTAAACAGGAGGTGGGATGACCTTTCCATTCTAGAGCAGTGACCTGAAAGGTATCCAAACACCGCTAAGCAGAGCGCTTCCCCTCGGTCTGCTCCAGAGAGAGCTGTCATCACCAGGTTCAGCAAGGGAGTGCTCACGATCTCACTGTTCATCCGTTTGCAGTGGGGGGGAAAAAAAATCTCCACACTGTCAGGGTAATGCCAAACTCTGTGTGAGTGGGAAGAGCAGAGCAGATGCTGGAATGAGATGCCAAAGCAGCTCCCCTTTCCCCTGCGCTTTTGGGTGCCTATAAATTGCTCCGGCGCCTTTGTCAGCCTCCTCTTCTCCTGGCAGCTGGTTGACGGGTAGGCTCCTTCTCTCGCTCTGTCCTCAACTCGGGAGCAAGGTTACTGGCTGCTCGGGCGGCTCCGTCTCCAGCCCGCAGAACACTCGCGCGTGTGTGTTTACACGAAGGAAGCAGGAATCGGCGAGGGGGGATTTTTCGTGCGCGCTGCAAGTTTCGCCAGTGAGCTCTGCCTTGGGAGAGTTGTTGTCGCTGCAAAAAAAAAAAAAGGGGGGGGGGGGAGGAAAGCGGGGTGATCGAGAGGGGAGAGAAGAGGCCAGCGAAAGGGAAAGTTGATTCGAAGTGGCACCGTATGCAAAAAAAAAAAAGTCGATCGCCAGCAGGAGCATAAAAGTGTGAGAGGCTTCGGCGCCGGGCGGCAGCTCTCCGCGCTCTAGAGCAGCGGCTGCGGCAGCCACAGGTGCCCGGAGCTCAGACTTTGCCTTTCGGATCAGCCGAGGGCACCTTCCTCGCTCCCCGCCGACTGAGCGGCGCCCGGAGGGGGGGCGCGGCGGGGGGCTCGGGCTCGCCGGGGGCTTGCGGGTGTTTTCGGCTCTGAGGAGGTCCCCGCTCAACCAGCAAGATTTTGTCCAAAAGCAGGCAGGAGGATCGCCCTGCGCTGAGCCGGCTGGTGGGCAGCAGGCGGCGGCTGATCGCGGCCGGCGCCCTGGGGGTGGTCATGGTGCTGCTGCTGGTCATCCTCATCCCGGTGCTGGTGAGCTCGGCCGGCACCTCGGCCCACTACGAGATGCTGGGCACCTGCCGCATGGTCTGCGACCCCTACGGCGGCACCAAGGCGCCCAGCACGGCGGCCACGCCCGACCGCGGCCTCATGCAGTCCCTGCCCACCTTCATCCAGGGGCCCAAGGGCGAGGCCGGCCGGCCGGGCAAGGCGGGGCCCCGCGGGCCGCCCGGGGAACCGGGGCCGCCCGGACCGGTGGGGCCGCCGGGGGATAAGGGGGAGCCCGGGCGCCAGGGCCTGCCGGGTCCCCCCGGGGCGCCTGGGCTGAACGCGGCCGGGGCCATCAGCGCCGCCACCTACAGCACCGTGCCCAAGATCGCCTTCTACGCCGGCCTCAAGCGGCAGCACGAGGGCTACGAGGTGCTCAAGTTCGACGACGTGGTCACCAACCTGGGCAACCACTACGACCCCACCACGGGCAAGTTCACCTGCTCCATCCCCGGCATCTACTTCTTCACCTACCACGTGCTCATGCGGGGCGGCGACGGCACCAGCATGTGGGCCGATCTCTGCAAGAACAACCAGGTGAGGGGCGCTGGGGGGCCCTGAGGGGGGGCTGGGGACCTGCGATGGGGCATAGAGAGGGGGGCTGGGGAGCCATAGACCCAGGCAGGGGCATGGAGGGGGGCTGGGGACCCCGGGCTGAGGCACGGAGCGGGGGGCACGGAGGAAGGGGAGTCAGATGTGGGGGATCACGGAGCGGGGAAGCCCCTGCGGGACAGGAGAGCAGGGAGCGGCAGCCCGGGGAGGAGCTGGGGGCCCGGCGGTGGAGGGGGCGCTGGAGAGAGGCGCACCGGGGGCACGCAAGGGGCGGTCCCAGGGCAGTGGTGGTGCAGCGGTGAGGGGTGTAGGGCAGCCAGGGGGAGGTAGGGGGAGAGCCGGGGCAGCCGGGAAAGGCTAGCAGGGCCACGGGGAGAGCTCTGAGAGGAGGCCGGGGGGAAGGGAGGCGATGGACGGCTGAGGAGGGGCGTTAGGAGCCCGGCGGCCCAGAACTGGACCCAGGGCTAAGGAGCAGCCGGACCCGCCCCTTTACCGCGCTGGGGAAACTCCCCAACCCTTGGCTCGGCTCGCGGGGCCCAGGCAGCAGCGGAGGTGACTCCGCGCCCTCTGGTGACCTTGGCTGCGCGGGGTAACGGGGGATTAAATCCCTTCCGGTCTCTTCTCTCCCACCCGGCCAGCCCAGGGGCGCAGAGCCGGGTCCCGCAGCAGGAGCAGGGCGGTGCCAAACCTCCCTGGCCTGGCCCGGCCCATCGGTCCTGGCCGCCTGGCGGATGCCCAGAGGGGCACGTGGGCGGGTGGGTGGCTGGGGCCAATCCTGCGGCCAGGATCTGACCCGGGAGGCCCCGGCACTCAGCCAGAGCCTCCGGAGGCGAGGCTGTCTGGCTACTTTAGCCCTCGTGTTACCCGCCCAGGCCGCCGCTGGGCACAGCTGAAGGAAGGGAGGCAGATTCCTGAACTTGTTCCTAGCAATGAGCAGTAACGCAGCCCGTAGGTTTCTGGAGTGACAACACTTGCAGGCGTGTGTGAGCCGGGAAGCCGCATCGCCCAGGAGTCACCGTCGGCTAAGCGACTTTGACAAGCAAGTGGGTGGACGCAATTCTCCGCTCCGCTCCGCTCCGCTCGCCCCGCGGTGGGTGTGGCCGGGAAATGCTCCGCTCTGAGCAGCCGAGCTCGGAGCGCGTCCCCGAAATGGGGGGTCGACACGTGGAAGTGGATCTAAGCTGGGGCCTGTAGTCAAGCCCCGTTGCCCACACTTCTTTTACACGAGAGGCTCCTTTTTCAGAAGGCCAGCCCAGGAAGACACAGAAAAACTGGGCACTGTGGGGTGGGCCTGGAAGCCAGCCGTCCTAGAGTCTAGTTTCTCTTCCTTTCTCGAAGAAAACAGGGCTAGGGATTGAGGGAGACGCGAAATATACCGGACTCCCACGCGCAATAAGAGGCTAATCGGGATATGGCCACTTACTCACTGTAATGAAAGATAAGTAACAGCGAGGCAATCCGAATCTCCCGTGTGAACTCCGCTAATGGAGAACAGAACGCCGCTGGACAGAATATCTGGGTGCGAGGCAGGCAGCTAGGAGGTTTTAAGCGTGTAGACGTGACAGCAGGTAATTTCGTCTGGCATAATTTTCCTGTTAAGGCACTTTTACAAGGCCAGTAATAGCACTATCTACAGCCCTTCCTTATTAGCAGGCTCCTTTCTTCTAGACAGAGGTAGGTTGTGCATTTCTTCCCACATGTAAAACAGATTAAACCAAATATTAAAGAGCCCTGAACGCACAGAGGCTGAGCTTCGCCACGTTTCCCCCAGGAACACTGGCCTATTGGAGCCCTTGAGCTGCTACGCCGTGAAAGACAGAGGCATCATGCGTTTTAATTAGGCTAAATGCGGCTACCGCGCCTGCTGAGTTAGTGGAAATGGTCCCTGTAACATATCGCTTTAATAAACACTTAGCACACGTGCCCTGATCAGCACAGCATCTACCCGGGCTGGTTAGTGGCCAGTGGCTGGCCAAATCTTGGCATGCTTTCCGAACCCATCACAGAAACGTGGCCAGAGTTACTGGTGGCGACAGCAGCTTCACATTGGTCAGAAATGAAGCCAGACTAGTTTCGAAATACCATTTATACGAACTAAGGCGCACGGAAACTTACACGCATTACTACTGGGCTCCGGGTCATTCGCTAGCCCTATAAAGTGTTTTCTTCCACGGGGCTGTTCTGGGACTAGCAATCAAAGCGACACAGAAAGTGCACAATTCTCTAGCACCATGTACAGCCCCAGCACGGGCCATGCGAAATGTTGCGGGTGCTCACACTGCAGCTTTGCTGGGCTCGCTGCAGTTAGCTCCCACTCCAACGCACGAGCTGGGCAGGTGCTTCTCTTGGTGTGACAGGGATTGGGCTCGTAAAACTGAATTTGGGCTCCCATGTCACTAGTCCATGCTCATTATTCTGCGTCGCTTTCCGGATTAAAGCCCCTCCCCCACCGCCAGAGGCGCACACACACACACACACACACAAATGAAGCTAAAAATGCTTAACACTCCGGTTCCGAGGAATGCCAGTCTACCGTAACCCGCGGAAAGCCATTTCACTTAGGCACTGTGCTGCATGCAGGATCACAGATGGGAGCAGCAAAGGCCAGGCAATTAATCTGATATGCCACTTAACCGTTTGTTTATGGTTGCTCAGAAGTACTGGGAAATGGAGTTATGAGGCCGTCAGTTGCAATTAATTAAATTAGCAAATGTCCACCATAAATACTGCGTCTGCAGATGAGCCCGCACTATTAAAACACTGTGAAATGTAGTACAACAGCTTTGACTTCGTCATCTAAAAGCAATGCTGTATATGCATATATATACACATAGATATAGGGTATAGATATAGGGAGACTACCTTATTTGTGATTAAAACATGAACCTACATTTGGGTAGTAAAACGTATTAAGCATGTTTCCTACTACATGCTAGAAGTAAAATAAAAAGCCCTTAAAAAGTAAGGCATGCACTTAAAAAACTCCTAATTATAAATATTAAATTGAGCCTGAAGACTAACCGCAAAGATTCCAACTGCAACTATTAATAAACTGCTTCAACTCCTTAGAATGACTAGACATGCCCAGCTCCCGCTGAATGAAAGAAGGGTCTTGTTTGTGCATAAGGGATGTTAATTTTTTCTTATATTTATGTATGATAAGAAGTCGTGGTTAAGCTTAAATAACAGCATTCAATTTATTCGAAATTAATTAGTAGTTTTAATGCACTGGTGCCTTTTTATTTGTTGATGATTTGTTCTTGAAACAATGGTGCGTGATGCAATGTGATAGTTAACTTTCTATGGCATTTGTGAAAAAGCCTGGAAATTATACAATGAAATAGTTAAAAGGGGGGTCCGATGGTGTTATACAATCAGTAATATTTCGGGGGAGGGGGGAGGAATTACTCATGTTGGAGAGTGCATGATTTATAGGAAGATATCATCCCAAAGCAATGTATATTAAGAAGCTCACGGTCTCCCGTGTAACACATTGCCTTCCTTAATAGTTATAGAGCTTAAACATAGAAGTGCTGAGATCACATTGCTTAGCTGGTATGTGTTTGCAATTTCAGTGTCCCCATGTACCCTTATAAAATGATGAGGTGGGCAGTCATGACACTTATAAAATGGATACTACATTAATGGTTTAATTTTGAAATACATTTGCACTCTTAGGGCAGTACATTTAGAAGTCTTCTGAGACTATTTTCATAGGCTTTAAAAAGAAATTACATTGGCTTTCCCAAACAAAGGAGGCAAAAACCTTAAGGGTAACACACTGGACTGTGGGTCCAAATTAATACATTGTGCTTTGTGGCTACACACAACTGAATACAATCTGCGTAATTTTTTTTAAGGTTTTCAATGTCTAAATCATTCTTTCAGTACAGCCAATAAATACTACCTAGAGTTTTAGCACGCTATGAAATGTCCATTGCTGTAGCATATGTTCATCACCCATACAGTCCTCATAATGAACACATTTAATGGTAAAGCCAGTAGCACAACTAGTTTGTTACTTTACAGCAGATATATTTATCCATAAGAACACAAGCATGAAATATGAGATACATCCAATGAGTAGCATTTAATTGTGGCATGAATGGAATTTGTGAGTGTGTGTGTGGGGGGGGGGAAGCGGGGGAGATGAGATGGTAATTTAAACAATTCAATTTGCCAGTGTGCAGGGCATTCTCTAGAAAATTCTCTAGAAAAATCATTTTGTGTCACCTATTTAAAAAAACCAACCATGGCCACATATATTTTTCCCTCCTCCCCATTTATAATAGCAATAATGACCTCAGTGGAGGTTATTTTCTATGGAGGAGTATTTCTGGAGTTAATGGCCCAAAGTCATCAATTCCGCCCTGATAGTCTTTAATCCCTAGGAAATGCCCTGTGTCTTGATAGTTATTGCTGAACTAATGATCATAACAGATCGTTTGAATAAACAACTATTATAGGAGTCATTGGTTTGCCGTGTATATTAATGTATTCATTTAAATTTGCAGATTGTTAAGCAATTACAAATCTTGTAAGCTGGTCTCACCTCTGTTATGTGATGCACAGAGAACTTTTCCCCACCCTGATCCTTAAGCTTCATAATGAAATACCTGGAGATCTAGCGTGCTAAAGAGCCTTCTTTTTTAACATTTCAGTATTAATGTGGGATCATGCCACATGAAAATTTAATTTGAAACCCTATCAGTTAAACTTTGAAAGGAATGCATGGAAATTCTTGATTTATAGCTCATTTTTTTCAATTCTGAAGATAAAAATCCCACATATTGTAAGCCAAGTCATGCATTATTACTTAGTTCAGGTTTGCAAAAACCACTAAATCACTTACAGCTCTATTTAACTATACTAGAATAGGGCCAAGAAACAAAGATGATGTGTTATACAGTACTAAAATAAATCACATACACATAAGTTTAAATATTTTACAAAGCAGAACTAAATTATATTTAAATGATTTGGAGGATTACCTTTACTTGAGGATGTGACAGAATATGAATTGCTTAGAACTGACATACAATTTCAGATTGATTATCAATTCCTTTCAGTTTGCTAATAAATTCCTTTCCATGTGCTAATAATGTCAAACTCAATTAGTAAGAAAAAGAAAAAGGAAAAAAAAAGGTTGCATTAAAGTAGTATATTCATTTTTAAAAAAATCAAATATCTGAAACCTCCATAATTCATCTTAAATAAATGATGTAATTTTAAAATGTAAATCTTTTAGACTGTGCACAAGGTAAATGATTAAGTGAAATATGTGGCAATAACAGTATTTCCCACTTGGGACTGGATTGTTTACCACTAGAATTTTTTTGTTCTTCAGCATTTCGTTTAGATTTTAAATACTTATTCAGAGAGAAATCAGCTACAAGGGTCTAAAGTTCATTGGCAGCAAGAGATTACTTTATTTCTGTGTTTTTGCAACATGATCTTTTAAGTATTATGATCAGAACATTTCTGAAAAACTCCACTGTACTATCTGGGGCTGATTGTGATCTCATGCTTGTGTAAATTGGGAGTAGTTCCACTGGAGTTAGAGTTACAAGAATATAAAACTGGAGTGAGCTCATAATCAGGTCCCTGGCTATTGTTTGTAAAAAAAAATTTTTTTCCAAAAGCTGGAGATGTGAGAGTGAGCAGTTTTGTATTACTCAGGAGGCAAACAAGCCATGTGATAATGGTCTGAGTTAAAATATTTAGCCTATTTATGGGAGAACTTGCTGCTACAGTATAAACCATTTCTAGTCATGGCAGAAATACTGATGATATTGATAGGGGAAAACTACAGCTGAGAGGTGTTAGGCATATTTAAAGTGGCAGTGAATGTGTGCTACTCCTTCTTTAGCTATGTTTTAATTCCACCAACCAGGAAGAATGTCCAACTTTCTTAACCAAACGCTTTTTGTTTGTTTGTGTTTTACGTAGGTTCGTGCTAGTGCAATTGCTCAGGATGCTGATCAGAACTACGATTATGCTAGTAACAGTGTGGTTCTTCATTTGGAACCGGGAGATGAAGTTTACATAAAATTAGATGGAGGAAAAGCACATGGAGGAAACAACAACAAATACAGCACATTTTCTGGATTTATTATTTACGCTGACTGATTATGAATCAAAAACTAAGCTTGTTCTTCTAAGGATGGATTCATGTGGCAAAAGTCAATGAATCAAGAATCCAGCGGATACTGACCGTGGGACACCTCAGTAGTGGGGAAAAATCAAATGCTACCTGACACATCTGTATGACACAGAGAAACCTTATATATAGATATATATATATAAAGCAAGTTAAACAGATGTGTGATCCACTACCGCCAAAGCAAATATTCCTTATTGTTAGTGTCAGTGTGAATGAAGTCCTATATAGATCACAACTTTTTATAGGAAAATCTAAAGACACTGAATTATTTCTTCAGTATATATGATACTTTGATGTATTACGATCTTGCTGCTTTATCCATACGTCAGCTTTGGTTCTTGTGACTTACCTGCTAACTTTGATGCTTGAAGTTCACTCATAGTGAGAAATGAGTTTACAATAAAAGGAAGAGGTAATTGAAATGCTTCTTCTCTCCCAAGGAATCGTTTGCCTTGTACTTTTGTTATCCTAGCTAGAACTAGAAACTAGTCAGTTTCAAGCCTTAACTCTAAATTTCCCTGCTTTGTGAATGTAGGTCAGGTCTTTTAGACGATTCAACCCATTTGTTTAGTTTAAATTTCCTCTCCCTCCTCTTAATTGTATTCTAAGACAGGAAGCCAGAAGAAAGAGTTCAATGAAAAGATAAGAGATGACATAATAAACAGCCTATATTTGCACCAAATCCTGGGTCCATTGAAGCTAATGGCAAAACTCCCATTCATTTCAGTGGGAACAGATTTGGCTCTTAATATATAAACACGTGTAAATACATGTATTTAGACAATTTAACAAACCAGTTCTTGACGGTTTGTTGTGTAAATACTGTTTTAGCATATCCAACATCCAGACTGCCAGGCCAGGACAGAATGATTTCTTTGCTGCGATTAGTTTTCAGTCTAAGTCTGTAGTTACTACTTTTGTTTAACAAAAGATTATGACTTGACATACTACAAAGAGTCAATTGGAGCCATTACATAGAACATTGTGAGAAAACCACTGGCCAAAATCCTGCTCAGCTTATTTATGTAACCAGTCTTGCTGAAGTTAGTGTGCATGAGAGTGGGATTTGCACCCCCCTTCCCACCCATGCCATCACACAGTACCTGTTACAAGGAATTGCATCAGTTTGTAGTATGGCGTGACTGAACTTAATAGATAAGCATAATACCAAATATGAAAACCAGTTATGCAAAGAGAGAAACAGATTTTCAAATGCAAAAAACTGTGTATTAAAACCTATTTTTCTTATGTATATCTATATATATATATCTCAAAAAAGGCTTACTCCGTATGATAAACTAATAGCCTGGAGAATTACATTGTAAAAACATGCTTTTAAGTTATAGTTCTACAATAATCCTCTACAATCAGTAATAGCAGCAATATCAGTTATACCTCTATAAAGAGGATGTTTGTTTAGAAAATATGTTTTTGGTTTTAATTGCTCCCCTGATGATACTTGCAAGTTTAACTCTAAAGCAAAATTATAACAAGGATACGTCACAGAATCTTTACAATAGGGTCAAAATAATTATGTAACATCCTGCTGTAATGCTGATGCAGTATAGATCTTAGCTTACATTCATGGCAGAATAAAAATACTATTTGTGTAAATTTCTATGGAGTAGTGGGAGGCCAGACCTAGCTTTTCTGTTTTACTTAATCTGCCACAAGCAACCTTCTTTAATCTACCAAAGGAAGGAGAT
The DNA here is from genome assembly GCF_026122565.2 of Emydura macquarii macquarii. Lineage (NCBI taxonomy): Eukaryota > Metazoa > Chordata > Testudines > Chelidae > Emydura > Emydura macquarii. The sequence continues at coordinate 36,960,522 of NW_027132559.1, read as the reverse complement.
AAACTGTGATCTGTCATACACTAAAGTGTCAAATGTCTGCCCTAATTAAGAAAAAAATATCTTTACCTTTAATTTTTTTTATAAAAGTTAAGATTTTAAGATTAGAACCTCACCTCCTCCCCCGAAAGCATTTATTTACATGATTATGGCATTTCTCACACAGACTATATTCTTCTTTTTGTCTGTTTTTCTTTTGGACAGCTGTTCAATTCAAAAGACATAATATGCCACCAGTTAGTTTATGCTCAATAAGAGAATCTCTTATGTAGCATATCTTGGTTCTCAAGAGAGAGAGTTGTGCTTCATAACTGTCTTTTTTTTCTGTTCCATCATTACATCACATCAGTTTGGTTAAACATTACTACTCTCCTTGTTACAAAGACACCAACCCATATTCATAAGGTGAACTGATTATATGTAACATATTTTATAATGGACATATAGTTGACTTCACATCTACTCATATCACAATTGCTTTTATTGCAGAGGACCACCACTACAGAGTGGGTGGCAGCAAAGCTTTGGAGATTTCTTATCAAACAATGTTTCAAGCAAAAAATTGTTTGTAACTAGCAATGCACATTCACCCAGGAGTGAACAGGAATACTTCATTATCACAGGACATAAAAAACTGGACACATGCAAAAGAATAAACTGTTGAAATGAGATTGCCATTGCTAACACACAATATTTTCTTTGGATAAATAAGTATTTAACCCTGTTTTGGACTAGAGGAAAAAACAAAAATGTAAATGAAAAACATATATAAGGCAAACATTTCTTTTTTACATCATATCTTGACAAACTGATTTGTAAACTGATTAAATCATGGCCTTTGTTATAACTGTAACAACTCATTAAATTGTATTATGTAATATATTTTGATTTGTGGATTTTCATCTTTTCAATATCAAGCTGATTTGCATGACGTTTCACATATTGATATGCAAGTTTCCAAAAGTTCAACTCAAAATTTAACCTAATTTAAAAAAAGACTTCTAAAACAAAGAGCAGTGATTGTTAGTGGTCTGCAAATTGCTTTATTAAAAAAAAAAAAATCTTTCCCATGTATTCTTTTACATGTTCACTTAAAAATAATCTCTTTTGAGTTGTTAATCCTGAAAGATACAGTACCTTTTTGAAATCATGTTGTCTTCTTTCTGTTATCCTGTTTTCTGCAGAAGCTACTTAAAAGTGCCATATTCTTTATCAAGCATTAATTAAAGAACAGCAGGATAATTAACAGGATCATCAATATTACAAAGAACATCAAATCGCTCCAGAGGGAGGTAATTTAACTGGAAACATTTTAAATTTCCTCAAGTAGTTTAGCTGAGGCATCTTTAAAAAAAAATCCTGAATAATAAGTAACTATAGTATTAAATTTGCTCTGTGGAAACAGTTATTTCAATATTTACTTGGAAAGATTCTGTAGTTGTGCTCAAAACAAATAACTCATTCAGGATCAGATTAGTAGAGGTAGTCAGATGCACAGATAATATACAACTTTTTTTGTTCTAATTTAAAAAGGAAGTGATTATTAGCTCTTGGGGAGTCTTATTCACATCGCACAAGTTTTCCTCACAAGAACGTAGCTTTTAAATGATCATTATATTGAAACAAATCTGACTTTTCTCAGCAAGCTTCACGTACAAGATGTGATAATCATTAGCCCTATTTAAAAGTCAGCCACTGTTTTGGGTTCTCCATCAATATCTTATTAATTATATTTTGGGGTATACCTCTTATTAGCATTTTAGGAACGATGTTTTTGAGGACATGTGAATATCCATGACCTCCATATTTCATCAGTCGATTCTTAGTGTGCACATCATGAGCAATTACAATTCTGTCTTCATAGCCTTCCTTAATCAACATCCGAATTCTGCAAAAAAGTGAATACAAAGTAGATCTGTCAGTTAAGAGTTCATACAATTCTGGAAGTAATACAGAAATAATTCATATTTAAACATTTTATAGGGACATACCTCTAGGCTATATGATAAATGAAATGAAAAGACCTATTTCAGGGTCTTTAAAAAAAACAAACAGGCATGTTTCTTAAATACATACAAAATATTAAAATATCCTAAGCCATTTTTGAGAGAAGAAACCCCTCTGGAAACAAGACAATGTCACACATCCAGAGTGATGGGTGAGTGAAATCCATGTTGCCAGGATTTGTTACACTGTTTTTCAGTCCTGCTCCATCGGTGTCAATGGCAAAATTCACGAATTTCAATTTGAGCAGGCTTGGCCCAGAAGACTAAACAATCGCTTCCTACATACACTGTTCTTCAAAATGATCGTTTAACAGGGTTAATTCTTGCCTTTAACCCAATACAAACCGTTTCCACACCTATACTGCTAAGTAGAGTTCAGTTGCACTTGCACACTAGCTTTTTTATTTTTGAGGGATTTCCACAAACAAAGGATATGGTAATACACACAGATTAGTAACTTCCAACCCTGGCTCTTTCAGCTGAAGAAGCAAATTTCTTGGAGGATCTTTGTTCACTCTGAACAGCCTTTCTTAACAATACTGGTTTATTAGTTGGCAGTCACACAGGGAAAAGCAAAACCTCTTTGGCTCTGTAGGCTAGATCCAGCTGGTGTAAATGGTTGTACCTCCACTGAAGTCAATCAGACTGGTCCCATTTAAACCAGATGAGGATCTGACCCAGATTGTTGAAGTTTATTCACAGAATAAAGTATGGGTGGATTATGCACATATTAATACTTCTTTAGTGAATTTCCATCTGGAATAACTGGGCTATAGAAACTTCAAGTCTTCTCAGAGTCACCAATTTCCACAAAGACAAAAACCACACAGGTAATATCCCGCCCTTAGAGGCTTATCTACGGAGAAGGTCAATTAAATGGCTAATATAGTGGCTGCTGTCTTTGCTAGTGCTGTACAAATAAAAGGTAAAGTCAGCAAATACGTAATAGGAGTTACAGGCTAATTCCACAGTCCCTGTTGTAAACAGATTTTACACAAGCAGAGAAAGGGTCAAGTTGGGAGACATGATAAGCCTTGTGGCTAGTGTCTTTCCCCCGAGGGTGAAGTTTGGCTGGTGATCTGCAAAGATCACCTCCTCTATGGCCGTGCAGAAGCAGCACCATGAACCTTCCTGCATCCTGCCCCCCTTTTTCCAGTCAGCAGAAATATGTTGGTTCCACTTCCTTCCATGCTTGCAAAATTTGGAGAAGGGAGAGGCATGGTTTGCCCCCTAACAGAACAAAGGTAAAATTCTGCTGGCCCATATACCCTCTCGATAAGAGCCCACTATATCTGAAGGTGATTCAACATGCTTCTCTGACAGCATCTACAGGCACAGAAGTCATTGCCAATGTGTTTTGGCTGGGTATGGGACTTGCTGCAGATGCTCTGCATTAATGAGAGGTGACAATGTTACTAGCAATGTCCTAGTAGCTTGTAACGTTAAAGTGGAAGAGATGAATATTAGCAAAACTGGTGTTTGTTTATTGCTTATCAGTCATGTAAACCTTTCAATGCCACCATTTTTACTAGCACTTTGCAATTTTGATTTTTCATCATTTGAGTGTGCTTTGATCCAGGACAAACGAATTATTAGTCGGGTAAGTAACACGGTACTCTTTTGTCATCAGCAATATGAAAATTCCTACTGTCAGCCTGGGGTGGAGGAGGACAGGATTTACAAAGAATATTGGTTAGGTACTTGCATGAGCTGGGCAAAAATCATACAGTCAGCCTGAATCTGGTAAATAAGTTACGTTTTGGGACATAGTGCCAAACTGGCAGTTTTCCATAAAATACACATGCCAACATTGTAAATACTGCCATAGTGCAAGTATATCCTCCATCTCAAAACTACATGCCAGTGCCAGACTGTGTTCTTGGTAGGTGATAAGATCAGGGACAATGGCCGGGACTGTAAATCAAAAATTAGTACTAACCAAACCACCAGATCTGAGCAAGGAAACTCAGATAAAAAAAAAAGTAGGTAAAATGTGTATTAAAAAACCGCCCAATGAATAAACAAAAATCTGGATGGAGATTATGTCAGCAATGATGACTGGTCAGCCTAAGATCCAGGAAGTCCCAGAAATACAACTTCCCCCACCCTAACTTTCCTAAAAATTTACCACAACAAACCTATACATCTGCTCATTAAAAAAAATAATTTGCAACATATGACATGCACACCTCTGCATATACCTATATTATATGTATATACAAATACATATTTATAGCTGCATTTGTGTGAATAGACATGCATGCTTATGTCCGTTTATTTATTGGATCTGAACATGAATATGCCTGAAAATGTTCTGCTCTTTGAATACTTGTACAAACAAATGTAAGGGTCAATTTGATTCGTATTACTCTGTGTTGAACACAAATCAAATGTCAGCTTATTATGAATCTGTAGAAAAACAGGAGACTGCCATTGTCATGGTGTTTCCAACATGAACACACTGAGAGTACAAGAAACAATTTAATGGCATTTCAAACCCAAATATACACACAAACACACACACACAATATACCAGAACAAAAGACAATCTTGTCATATTTCTTTTTTTCTTTTTTTCTTGTATAAAAAGCCTGCTGCCACTCTCATTCAATGCCAGGGAGGCTAAGTAGGAACAGCTGTGGCTGGGAGGGAGGGGGGAATATTATGGATGAGACAAAAAAATATTACCATGATTAAGGAGACACACATTACCACAGACCCACTAGCACAATCCTTTTGCATACATAGCTCCCAGTGTTTTCAATAAGAGTTCTATATGCAAAACAACTGCAGCACTGGGTGAACGTTTTGCAAACCTGTCTTAGAAAGGCCAGGTGTGAAAAACTGTTGATACAACCGAATGGGATTTGAGAAAGTGAATGCAAGATTGAAAAGCTATATAAAGAGAGAGAAGATTTCCTGTTGTGAAAAACCAGAGATCTTTCAGGCACAGAATCAGAATCAGACAAATACTTGGCAGACAAGTGTAGTAGTGCCCCTAAGACCTCCTTAAAGAGATAATAGTCTGAACCCAGAGAAGAGAGATTGTGCAGCCAACATAACAGCGAAGACGCAGGCAGAAAAGTAATGTTCACGATAGGTGTGAAAGCTAGGAAGATATTTCCTATATTTCCTTAAATTATCAGGAATTGTAAAAGCCTTCTCATCAAAACGTGAGGAGAAAAAAGTGCTTCTGTCCCTGGGAGAAAGAAAGGATGGCATCATGCTATGTAGCAATCTGCCACTCGATTAGGAATGACACTGCTGACAAGTAGACAGGGGATCCCACTCCAAACACAGCAGGAAGCCCCATCTTGGGCAGATCATATCCACTTCTGACACATAGCATAGGGGTATGTCTCTTTTGTAGCCTTTGGCAACACTCGTACAGGGTGCAATGCTAATAAAATCTCGTTGAACTGAACTGGTATTGGAGACGCTGATTAGAAGCAGGTAAGAGGACAAGAAGAAGTGAACATGAAGTTCATTAGAGAGTTTTAAAGAGAAAAGAATTGTATCCCTTCGATAGGGGGAGAAGTGATAGAGTGCCTAGCAGACCAACAGATCATGCTGCACAGTGCAAGCAAAGGGGCAAATGAATCTTTTGCGTAAGCAGCTGCAGCTCCATTAAGGCCAGTGATGAATTTGGGCCAGTCTTTCGCCCATTTATCAGACATTACAATTGGACTGGACAATGGAGAATAACAACACTTAATCCAGAGACTGTAAACAAAGGTTTGAAACAGAGGCCAAACATTTAATTCCTCATTTTAGAGATCAGGCTGTTAAAGAAAAGAGAAACCTGTGTATGTAGTGATATTCAACTAAGTGAACAAATAATTATAAACAAACATCTTTAAACTATTCTATTAGCTTAGGTTTTCACAGTTGCGTTTTTCTGTAGGAAGAAATGTTTGCATTATACATACCTAGCCAGGTAAGAGACAGAGTTATATTTATTGCACTAGATAGAAGTACTAGCAACAGTAAACTAACATCATTTAGCATATTAGTCTGAGCAGCAAGCAGGACCATTCTGTAATGCACTTAAAACCTGCATACCAATAATCTTCATGTTCAGTAGCTAGCAGCGTTATTATTTATACTTCATTGCATTGCACTAGGTACCTTGAAATTCTTTCATTGTCACTTGGCATATCAAGATCGGGATGGAAGTGGTAATGAAGCAATTCTGTACCAAAAAGGTCATATTCTAAGTAGCATCCAAGTTTAGCAAACTCCAGCAGTTTCTTCTCATCAAATATAGTCCTGCAGAAAATACAAAACACAGTGTAAACATGCATAATCAAGTCATCATGATAACACATCTTGGAAATGTTCCAGGTCATATGGACTACAGCATTTAAATATATCATTTGGGGAAATCCTACTTTCAAGGAACTAAAAATATTTGATCAGGTTTACTGAGATTTTGAGCTAACATTCAAGAAATTCAAGTTAATAAATAATAATAAACCAACACAGTATTCAATCTTTTCCCACATCAACTGGAGATTCCATGCATTTTAAAATATGTTAACATATAGCATAACAAGTGCAATTATAATGAACTTCAATGGAAGAAAGAACCAAGACTCAGATGCTTGATATCAGAAAATGTCCTATTACATTCATGAGGAAGAAAGGTTTTGTTGTTTGTTTGTTTTTAAATTCACAGGGACATTTATTTAAATCCAACAAACTATTTATGTGAGTAAGGATTACTTGCCCCAAAAAGGGGTATCAGATCAGGCACAACATATAGGGCTCATTTCATCCATCACGGAAAGGCAGACACACTTTGGAGTAAAACACAGCAAATGTTTAAAGCACAACACTACTTACTAATTTAGGACTGAAAACCCCAGCCATTAGAAACTAAAGATAGAGATGCTTTTAGGTACACAGAGTATAACTGCCCATACTGGATTTTCGCCAGTATTCCCTAAGTTAATGTCCCTATTCTTGCAAAACAATGTAATGGCATCTTGAAGTAGTCAAGATCTCAACTAAAACATGGCACATCACTGCAGCACCAGTTCAGGACGAAGGGTGAAAATTGGTGAGCTAACAATTTCCGGCAGCATGTAGGTGCTCCGTGGAAATGTCCTCTCTGAACACCTCAGAATAGGTTCATCTATCTGAGATAAATTCCTCTGAATGGTGCATTAGAAATCTACTGATACAGCCGTAACATTTTGGGGGGATAGAAGGGGAAGAGAAAACATTTAACAAAAAGCAAAACAAAAAGTAAAACAACAATTTATTTTGCAAATAATGTGCTCTACTCCCTTATTATAAGTACAGATATTTGTATTTAAACAAGAATGTTCAACCACAGCTTCTCCTTCTTTTTGATGCCATAAAGTCATTTTGCTCTGTTTAATTACATCATAGTCTGTTGCTATGGAAATGACTGATGTCACAAATTCAATATTATGACTTAGCAGGATTAAGTAGGAGGAACAGATGGGCTGAGAGAGAGAAAACCCTTGTTCAGACAAGCCTGTCGCCAGCAGGAATCTCAGCATTGTCAACTGTAATTAATAAAAACAAATGATTTTTAAATACATTTCACAGTTTACACAAGATAAGAGCTTGTGACCAAATGGGCTTTCAAAGTGTAGTGCAGAAGAGGGAGTGGCTTTCAGTTCCAGCCCTGCATAGTTCAAGGGGCTGCAATAACCAAGAGAAGTTCCAGTGTACATGGCAATATTGTTATTTTTAAATGCCAGATTTCATAGAAGTCATGTCACAGACATGCAAAATTATTTTAAAACAATTGTTAGTTGAGGGCTCGCATGGACTATATATGTTAAGATTATTAACATATATAGCATTATCCATTACATACCTTCATAACATATGCCATGGATACTGTAACAGGAGCCATGGGTATCACTGAATGCTCACCCTGGTCATATAACAGGGTACCTTGGTAACATTAATCCCTGAGAAGTGACTGGGGCCAGGAAATAAAAAGTTGTCTCTTCCCAGCCCTTCTGCTTGTTACACTTTTATTACAGATCCTTAACACAGAATGTAATAAAAAGCTGCACTGGAAAACATACGATGTAGCTAGCAGGATAGCATTATCCATTATAGTCTTTTCCTGTCATCTAAATAGCACTGTTATGTGTTGAATGAAGTTCAAATCTACATGCAAAGTGCTAAATTCAGAGGATCTGGATACTCCAGTTAGAGATGGGCCTAAGATGCTAAATTCATTTCTAGATGCTGAGCTGTACTTCGAAGTTCGAGGACATTCAGATCCTGCATTCCAGTGAGGGCCCATCTCCAAGTGTGAAATGTAATGATATAATAATATCAGAAAATGTCATGAGTTGTATCAGTGGCTGTTCAGCTGATCCTACACTTAGAACTTTGTGGCCCTAACTCTCCTCTTATTTACACTGTTGCTTTTTTATACCAGGGTAACTCTGTTCAGTTCAATGGAATCGCTTCTAATTCACACCAGTATAAGCGAAAGGAGAAGCAAGCATTATGTTCAAAAACAATTCATTTTACTATGCTCTATCAAAGCGGTTACAAAAGTCCCTGGCACTGACCATGCAAGATATTGAGCACTCTTGTATCCACAGATTAGGGTTTTGTTTTATTTTATTTTATTTTATTTTAGAAAGTCAGAGAAATAAATCTACAAAAGATTAAGTACGTATTACTATACACGAAGAGAGATTATGTGATGTATATAATTGATTTTTTAATTATTTTAATTTTTTTTTTTTTTAGCATTGAAGCATTATTTTAAAAATGAATCAAGTGCACTCAAAATGTACCCATCTCATTTGGGGCTCTGATATGCGTGCAAACAATCTGTGCTTGAATTGCAATCTTGTGGAACATTAAATCAACAGGAATCTTCAATAAACATAACAGAGATGGGTATAATTTATATGTCTATATTACACCCCTGATGGGGACAAACAATTGAATTGCTGAGAGTCAGATGACCACAAATACTTTCCATTATTCAGCAGCTAGCCACATTAATCAATACTTAGACATTTGCCAAATGGTCCTCAGCTACACAAGATCACATAAACCTGTTGTGGCCAAATGGACTGTGTTTCTCAATTCAAGGGGCAGGATACTCTCTCTTTCCCCTCTATACCTGTGTTGTGCTCCTGCTTTTGTTTTAAAGGGGGCCAACATCTTGCTTTCTGTAATAAGACAGGACCTATCTAAAATCTAACTGGGATTTTTTAAGATGCATTGCTTTAAATTAGTTGCAGAGGAAGAACCTAGTTTGGGGTCTGATCCAAAGACCAGTGGACTCAATGGAAGTCTTTCAACTGGCATCAATAAGCTTTGGATCAGGTCCTTGGAGAGCAAGCTGATTTTTAAAAGGGATGAACACCCAGCAGCTCCCACTGAAATCAGTGGAACCTACTGAGTGTCCAGCACTTTTGAAAACCAGGTCACTTATTTAGGTGTCTATGTATGAGCTTAGGATCTGACTTTTTAAAATCTTGGCCAAGATTGCTTGTAGACTAGCAGCCTGACTCAGACCCTCACTGCCTTAGTAATCATAAGCATTATTGTAATCTTGAAATCACTAAACACAAAGCAGTGCTTCTTGTAGTGGTATCAGATCACTGGATAAACCCAACTCTCCGAGGCTGCTATTCCCAAAAATTCCACTATTTACAGACAGCACGTCCAGGCAAACCATAGACATGTGATGCCCTGCTAGTCTATTAGGTTACCTGTCGAGGTGAGACATGACAGTTTTTGAGATATCAGCCCCAGCTTCCTGCAGAATGCGAATAATCTGGAAAGGTGCATCACTGTTCCTACCAGGATGAATTATAATGGGGCAGCCCAGCTGTGACTGAGCATGTGCTGTTGCCTGCAGTACTTTTTTTTCACTCTCCATCAGAGGCCACGAGCAGCCAATTTCTCCTACCACACCACACTTGATGTCAGTTCCATCAGCTCCATTGAGTATCTCATTGACGATAACGTCTGTAAGCTAACAAAAATAAAAAGGAGATCCTTTAATTAATGATACTCTTTGTGTTGCAAATTATCAGCTCTGGTCTACACATGAAGTCGCACAGAATCTAACTAATGATGTGATTGTAAATGCATGTAGTCAAATAGATCCAGTTTTGTGTATACACACTCTTATACTGATTTTAATTTGGATTATATGAGTGTACTTGTGCCAAGTGCAAACTAGACCAATAGAAGCCAGGTGTAAATCAATACCAGAGCATCTGCACACAAGATTGCACTGGCTTAACTAAGGGCTGGTCTATTTGTAATGATTTAACTATATCTAACCAAGAAGCTAATACTGCTACACTGATAAAGTTAAATAAGTACAACTATGTAGAAAACCCCTAAATTGGGTTTTACACCTATTTAAGTTAAACCTATGCAACTTCTGTGTTTAGACAAGGCCTCAAGGTGAAAGTGAATAAATATCATATTGAGAGAGAAGGGACAAAACTGTAGATTTTTTAAAGTTTGGTGAAGATTCTAGTTGTCAAGATCTGAAGAGGAGCCACTGGGCCAAATCCTGCTCTCAGATATGCCAGAGTAAATCTGAAGTAACTCCACTGACTTCTGAATCGTAACCGAGAACAAAATTTGGCCCACAGTCTTTCATAGTGAATTTTCTTAAAGCAGCCTGTGATTCTGCAGGCACAGATGATGGCATGTAGACACCTGCAAGTATGATCATGTCGCTAAACTTCTTAATGCCATTATTTGCTACTACAAAAAACGGCACAAGTTTGGGTGTGCAAAACCAAAGGTGAGGACCTTTTAAATATCTGACCCTGAATGTTTAATATGGAATCATGATTTCAGGGCACAGTAAAATAAAGGAAAAATGGAGACAGAAAGGTTTGGCAAGGTTAAATTTACTGTATTAATTTAGAAGCTAGTAACTTAAAACTAGAACACCAGCAAACAAACAAACTCCATGTCAAATTAATCTGTCATTCATTCTTACTCATTCCGTCTCCCGGATATAGACACACAACACAATGGGGTAGATCCTCAGCTGGTGTAAACTGAAGTTAATGGAGTTATGACAACTGAGACTAGCTGAGGATCTGCCCCCAATACTGTTGCCCTGTAATTGTAAACTTTCCAATTCATTCATACAACTGAGCTGTTAACAAGAATGGATAACGTGCAACAGAAACAGAATACAGCTCTTAGAATTCCTTGTGACTATCTGAAGAACACCATCCGGATTGCAATGTTACCAAATAGGGTTTACCTAAATCTTGGCCAGGCTTAAGTAATCATGGCATGGATTGCTGGAGACACTAAATCCCACCCTGGTTTAACTAATGCTAGTGTCAAAACTTACTATTTATTTAGCCGTGTCCTAATGAAAAAATAGACCACAATGTTCCTAGCAATGTTTCCATGGAATCCTTGATCATTTTTCATGGTCAATCAGTGCAGACATTCAGCCAGGTACCTATCAACATACTGGACTGGATTAAGCAATTATTGAGTGGACTGCGGACTACACTGCACTCTGAAGAACAGCTTGAAAGCTTGTCACTCTCACCAAAAGAAGTTGGTCCAATAAATGTTATTATCTCACCCACCTTGTCTCTCTATTATAATGGGATCAACAGAGCTCCAACAACACTGCATACACTGTGCTCTGTAAGTCACTAGTGGTCCATGGACCACAATTAGGGAACTTTTACCGTACGGATCCATTCAAATTGGCACACACATTTTGGATGGTTTAACTCTAAGAAAATCAAGCATAGTTTTGAGAAACAGCAATTTGGGCCAGCTCCTCAGCTGACATAAGGTCACTATGGTCAGTGATGCTGACCTCAATGGAACTATGCAAATTAACAGAGACTGAGAATCAGTCTCTGTGGTTTTAAGATTAATTTGACTCCTTTGTAAATATAGCAGATGTTTTTACTTTCGGCTCAGCTCACTACATTCACACTCTTCGGGCTGTTCAGTTTGTCATCTGCCTTGGAGAATTCCCCTCTTCCTTCCTCATATCATTTTAAAACCAGAGGAGTGGATATGTATTATGGTAATGTGTAGGGATCCCAGCCATGATCAGGACCCCATTGTCCTAGGCATGTACAAACACAAAGGTGGTCCCTGCTCCAAAGACCTTATAAGACAAGGATAAGGGAAAAGCATATAACACACAGGCACAGTGAACAGAGTGATGGTTTGCAAGTAGCTTGTTAGTGTTGCAATTATTTATTTACTTCCTTTTTAAAAAAAGTTTGGGGTGGTTTTGTTGGGATGGATTAGCTGAAAACAGGGACAAAGGAAACAGAGGACACATTAGAGGGAGAATATCTGCATCCCAGTATTTTGAAAAAGAAAGAATTTTCACAGCTGTGCCAGGATGCTGTACACATGTAGTCATTTTTTACGGCTAGATTACAATAAACCCCTGAAAGAAAATGGCAATGTTGACAGATTGTAGTGGCAAAGCTGGGTGCAGATACAATTCGCACAAACACAATTATAATTGTTTTCACAGATTTTCAAGAAGAATATACTTAGATTTTTGTTAAGTCGTGCTTGACCTGTCATTCATGCCATTTGTAGATGACTGCAGGGCAGTATCTTACTAAATACTTGCAAGTACTTACCTGCTCCACTGACATAGCTTGTGTCTCAGAAGAATGAGTGGCATGCACATAAAACCCAGCCCCGGCAATAATATGGACCCCGGTTTCCTCAGCAAGCTTCTTTAAAGTCTTCACATCTCGGCTGATGCCCGTGGTTGTGTTTTCCACTATCGTCCCACCACCTGCTGCCTTATAATGTAACAGCTCTTCCTTTACTGCATCTGTTTCCTGATACAGAAGAAGGTTCTCTTTATGGCTGTAGGGATTCTGCTTAATCCAAAATAAGTTCTTCATCTCAATGGACCCATCAGACAAAGCTTCTTGGCCTGAAGAAGGCGGGACATAACAGCAGCTGTAGTTCATTGTCAAGTGTTCATGGGTCATGGTGCAGCCAAGCTGACTTGGCTCCACAAGGCCCAATACGGTCTGCACTTTCCCACTCAGTGAAGGCATTTTCTTCTTATTTTAAAAGGCAAGAATCCGGACTGTAAACAAGCACTTGCTAGAAAAGAAGAAGGGAAATAAAAGGTGAAAAAAGTTGCATAAAAAGTAACAAAGTGACTATACAACATAGGAATTTCACTCCCAATGGCAGTGTAGATTGTTCCTTACAATACATTTTCAAATGCTTTGTCCAGTCTCGTTTTAAGATGGAGTTTTCTTTACTTCCTTGTGGGAAACTGTCCCACAGTTTAGCAGACTTCACTAGCAGGACATTTTCCCTGATATTCAGCCTGTGTTTTCTTTTTGAATTGTTCCTCCCAGTTATCTTCCTCTGAACCAACCTTATTGCTAATATTTAGGACAGCTGTTTGGAAAGTGGAAAAAAATCACAAACATGCTTTGTTTGCTCGTAATGGATAAAGAAAGATTAATAAATGTCTCTGCACACTAATATCCTACAGGAATATTGATAGATAGAACTTGTAGGGTGGGATTCAAACAAGGACAAGTTAGCAGACTTGCCAAGTAGCTCAGAAAGGGGGTGGCTCTCATAAGAGCAAAGAGAAAGGCAGAAAAATGGAGCATGGCTGCTGGCATTGTTGTGCTGGCTCAGGCTATGTCTACACTACAAGCTAGGGGTGAGATTCCCTGCTTGCGCAGACATACTTGAGCTAGCTCTCATCTGAGCTGGCATGCGAAAAATAGTAGCCACGGTAGCACAGGCAGCAGCAGCACATGCTAGCAGCCACGAGTACAAATAGGGTGACCAGACGTCCCAATTTTATAGGGACAGTCCCGATATTCGGGGCTTTTTCTTATCTATGTGCCTATTACCCGCTATCCTACGTCCCGATTTTTCACACTTGCTATCTGGTCACCCTATGTACAAACACACCTGAACCCCTTGGGTATGTACTCTGGACTTCTAGTACATGTCACTACTGTCCATGCTACCACCATACTACTATCTTTAGTGTGGTAGCTCAATGACAGATAACATGAGTATGTCCATGCGATCTGGGAATCACACCCCAGCTCACAGTGCGGATGCAGTCTAAATGAAGGGAGATAGTTGTGATGGTGTGGAGAACCAATACGAAACAAGATCAGATAAGTAGGGAGGGACACAGATATGTAGGGACCTGACGGCAAGGAAAATAAGTTTAAACTTTATGGAGCTGTAAAGGGGAACCCTAAACAATTCCTCTTTGGCATTTACATCCCTCAGCAGTTATGATAGCTCCATTTGGCCCCATACACATATTTAGTTCTTTCACTGTTTCTTCATTAGTCGATCCCCTCCAGACCTTTAATTTTTTTGTGGCTGTGAATTTCACCCAATATTTGTCAATGCCTTTTTTGGCTCGGAATATTCCGAGCCACTTTAGGCAAGGGTCCGTGTTATTAGCAGAAAGCTGGACCGGAATTCTGCAGGAAGGCTCCCTAGATTCTACAGCAGGCTGGAAATTCAATGGCAGATCCAAGTACATTCAAGAATGGAAATTTTAACCAGATTATGCAGGGAAATGCATAATACAATCAGCACAACTCTGTTTATTTTCTAATTAAAGTCAATTTTTTAAACTGTTCACACATTTTGTTTTCAATGTGGTGCAGATTTTTGCATTGACAATAAGCAGAAGCATTACAGAAGTTGTCAGGGAAAAAGCTGGAGGTTCTGTCAATTAGGCAGGAGGCAGTTGGAGCTTTTGGCACCCAAGGTGTGGAAGGAGGTTTGGAATTGTGATGGAGTCCACTAGTTGCGCTAGAGGAGAGAGGTGACATTTCCATCACTCATCTCCTGAGCCATTTAGTACCCAGCAGCATTGTATTTAGCTGCTGCATTTAGCACCCTGTCATGTCATTGTCTGACACCATTTATGAGTTCCCACCCTTGTGTCCTAGTCCCCCTGCTCTTTGATTGTCATTTCTAGTACGGTGGTTGGCATTAGAAATAAAGCTAAATTTAAATTTACATCAAGATATTTACAATGCAAAAATATCACAGTCCAAGTAAAAGAATATATCACAATTTATTGTGGTATCGCAATAGCCCATTAAGACAAACGTTTCCTTTTTAATAGCAACCACTGTATGTTCATTTAGGATTTTCTGCTCCCCAGCAGCTGTCACATTTTGTCAGTTTGAGCCATCAGCTGAACATATTTGGCATCGAGGCTAAATATTACTTGCCTGATACTTTCCATTTTAAAAATATTAATATTCTCCAAGATTGAATATACCCTTCTAATGCCCAGGAATCTGCCTGTGATTGGACACCTTGTTTGCCCTACTGCGTGCAGATTCTGGGGGGACAATCTCCACCTATTTTAATAACCTGAAGACAAATTCTGATCTCAGTTACCCTGGTATAAATGTGAAATAACTCCATTGCAGTTCCTCTGGATTTACGTTAGTGTGAGTGAGAGTGGAATTTGGTCCTTGAACTGCAGGAATTCCCACAGCAGAAATTCAGATCCAGTTCAATTTCTCCCAAGCCTCATGTCACTGTGAAAATATTTTTATCTGACATGATTAGACAAGCATTTCTTTAATATGGCTGAATCTACAATATTGTTTTCTTTCAACTAATTTGGATTAAACCAGGTTATGTTATTTCTCTAGACATTAAATGGGCAGTGAGTGACTATGATATTTTTAAGGTTGCCACCTACAATTGCACCATGTCAAAGGTTTCTAGTGTGTAAAAATTTAGCTGGAATCTCTGCAGGTTAGAATTAGTAGCACTCTCTCTCTCTTAAATTTGTTTCCCATATTAACACTAAACAAGGCTGACTACCCAGTTCAAGTTAGATCTGCCTGATGCTAGCTTGAAAGGCTTGAGGATATGCAGTTATAATTCCTAGTCAACCAAAATCATGAGTTATGAAACAAAATACATGTTTAATGATGTCCAGAGGATAGGACTAACTGGAGCATACACTGTTGATTAAAGAGAGAGTTATTTCCCTTTCTGTCTCCCTTTTAATGAATAATATCACAAACATGGGTCTGTAACTGGTAAAGCCCTAAGAGCAGATTTTCTATGTTTAACTTTCTATTAATGCGACAGAAGAACTAAGTCAAAAGGGCATTAAGCCTTAGATATCAAAGGAGTTAATAATGTCTAGATCTCTGATCTTTAGAGCTAAACAAAGTACCACAGTATAATGAGTAA
Source organism: Emydura macquarii macquarii (assembly GCF_026122565.2). Classification (NCBI taxonomy): domain Eukaryota; kingdom Metazoa; phylum Chordata; order Testudines; family Chelidae; genus Emydura; species Emydura macquarii. The sequence continues at coordinate 36,944,287 of NW_027132559.1, read as the reverse complement.
CACCATTTTATAGTGACAAAGAGCTATCCAAAGTATTCCAATGTAAGCATAAAGAACCAGCTACAGATTAGAGACTGGCATTGCATAGTATACAGTTTTCAGTGATTGTGGTTAATCTAGTTATGAAACTTGGCCATCCTTAAGAGACAAATATGGTTGATTTATTGTATTTGTGCGTCCTGTGTATAAGCAGACACTGTATGAAAATCTCAGTTAGAAAAGACTATTCTGCTATGGATTTAAAAGGTAAATGCCAGCAGAAATGGTTGTGATATATATGTAGATTTAATATAAAATATTATTGGGGGCATTTCCATAACATGGGATTACAATAATAGTGCTCCTGGCGGCTCATTGTATTGACTTGTTTGCGACGGTACAGGAAGAGTCGCTTTGCTAAAACAGACCCCTCGTTTACTAGTATACTGACTTGGTATTTGTCAAACAAAGTCACGAAGTGTAAGATTTCGAAGGGGATTGCACTTGTGTGAATCATTAAAAGCAAAATACCTTTCTCTTTCAATAACTGTGGTTGGCTGTGATTAAAATCAAATTGTCTGACATCATCATTAACTGAATGTTCTTGATTAGAGTTGGTGTTCTGTAGACCAGCCCACTATTTTGGAAAAGATTCAAAGATCTGAGTCATTCTTGTCACTCCTATAGTCCAGGCAAAGAGAGTAAGATGAGTGTCTTAAATACTTAGTTCTTTTCTTGCTGTTTTTTTCTTCCCACTAAAAAACTATACTCTCGCATTCAACCAAAATCTGGCAGCATAACCAGTGACATTTACATTCCATATTAAACCACACTTTCAAATGATTTTCCTTCTGCACGCCCCCTTTTCAAAATGCACCTTTTAGCCTTATGAAACTATCTAAATATGTTTGAACAAGTAATTATAATGTAATATAATGGCCATAGGGAAAATGGCACCTTGGGCAAACTTGTATTTTGGTGCCCCAGCCTCTGCTGCATCCCCCAAACCATCCCTTCTGGCCCCCGCTGCCTCCCTGGGCTCTCCCCATCGCACCTAGCCTCTGCTGCCTCTCCATCCATCCCCCCTGGCCCTTGCTGCCTCCCCACTCATCCCCCTGGTCCCCACTGTCCCCCTCCTCCATTGCCTTGAGCTCCCTACCATGGCCTCACATCCCAGGACTGCCCTGCTGCTTGCCTCTTGACCACAGCACCCCCCTGACCACGGCACCATGGGCGGTCACCCATGTTGCCCACCTGTAAGGCCGGTCCTGAATATAATGGAAATAAAAGCTCTTATGGTAAAACTAGATACAGCTAATTAACAATTAGAGTCTGGTATTTTCCTCTTATTTTCTACATTTTTCTATTTTATTTTTACTCATGTTATAAAGCAGGGGTGGCCAAACTGTGGCTCGTGAGCTGCATGCAGTTCTTTTACAGTTAAAGTGCAGCTCGCAGAGACTCCTATGCACCCCCATTCTCCGCCTACCAGACTGGGATGGGCAGCTCGGAGCTTCTGCCCTGTGGCTGGGTGGTGGGGCTAGAGGATTCTGCCCAGTGGGTAATGGAGTCGGGGGGGAGGGGGGGGTGAGTAAGTTTGGCCACCCCCTTATAATGCATTACTCAACAAAGTCATTCTCACTGGATCAGGTTTTCTGCTTGCTTTCAGACAGCTATTTTGATATGTATGTTGATTTTCAAGATGAATTTGCTGCTAATTCCTTTCTGGCACAGATACATTAGATTAATCTCAACTAATCTGGCCTGACCTCTGCAAAGGCCCTTGTTTGTATGTGTCATCCACTTATAGCCTGTGGGAGCTGTCTGCTGATTTCTGTCAGACAAAACCTAGAATTATCTGCTCCAATGCTCGATTCTTCTTGGAGCAGGGATTAATCTGCTGACTTTTAAGATTCTGTATTACTGCATACATACAAACCTAAAAGAAATACATCTACACACTTCCATGGCATCTTTTGTCTGAGGCTCTATAATCACTCTACAAATTCGTGAAGTATTCACAGTTTAAGTGACTTGATCAAGATCATACAGTGGGCTTTCTTCCTGCAAGTTATAAGTAACTCTCATTGACTTCAGTTAATTGCTAGCTAAAGTAGTTTAAGCTCAATTAAGAATTGTGGAAAATATCATTAACAATTTAATATTCTGATTGGGATGAAGTCTTAATCACTGTTCTGTCACCTTCTGTGTTGACTTTCACAAATAGCATAATTCTAGCATGATATAATGATATACTTGCCTTGATAACACGTGATGGTACTATAGCTAATTCATATAAACCTACAAACAGCAATTAAGAGCACAGTTCAGCAAAGAGCACGTGCTTAGCTTTAAAACTGTGAGTAGTCCCAATGAAGTCAATGGCAGCCCTCACAGACTTTAAATTAACCTTGTGCCTATGTGCTTTGCTGAATGGGGGCTTAATTACCTACAGTCCATGTCTTATATACTGCCATTTCATTTCTGTGAAAACATGTTTCTTCTCTTAGGTAAGACAATGAGGTTTATATGTACATGGTCATGCCTAGTCTGAACATCAGTAAACGGTATTAATGAATGCAATTACAATCAGTACTTTTCTAGGACTCTCTGCAAAGACATAACTTTGTTTCCTAGTTTGACCAGACTTTCCAACTAATAGTAAGGGCCTTTTTCTGTAGCCTGACTCTTCATGAGTAGCACTTCCTCCTTTGACTTCAATGGGTCTAATCCCATGAGTAAGTACTATTCAATGAGAATAGAGGATGAAGAATCTGACCCAAATGTTGGCCAATGCTCAGGAGTTACTAAGAAATTTATATGTATATAATCTTCCTAGCCTTAAATGAGTCATTTTAGTTACATAATATTACAATGTAAGCTATACACACACACACACACACGTACACACAAAAAATATTGTAAAGAATGGAATTGGGTGAGAGAAACAGAAAAATGCTGTTGAATATTCAAGGGACTGCAGCTATTGACTTTTCAAGTTCTGACAGATATTCTAGATTTTTTGGCATGTTCGAAACCAGAATGGAAGCAACTGTGAAAGGAAGCGTCTCTATCTTTTGAGGACTCAATTCTAGGGCTGGTTGGAACATTTTCAGAAAAATATACTTTCATCGAAGTTTTCATCAGGGGAGACAATGCCATTCCCTCACACTCTGTAACCTCAGCGTTAGAGCACCAGCCTGGGAGGTGGGAGACCCAAGCTCAAGTCCCTGCTCTGCCTGATTCAAAGTGAGCTGGGATGAAAAACTCTACTCTGACTTAAGCAGAAGAGGGACTTGCACTTGGATCTTCCACATCCCAGGCCAATGCCCTGACCACCTGGCCCACATCTCCTCCTCCTTCCTGAATGGAAAAGCTCAGGTTTTGGCCTGAAAATGGACATTTCAGTACAAATGTTTTTGCAAAAACATTCAAAAAGTGTTAATTTTGTTCTAATGAGGAATGAAAACAAATTTTGAAACCTTGAAAGTTGTCACGAAATAGAATTGTTATCCTTTGGTCAGCTTTACTCAATTCATTGTGCGTTTTCCTGACCTAGATAAGACTAGAGGGCACATTCTGAGCTCCCTTCCCACTACAATGGATGGAGTCCTCATAGACAAACAGACACTTTCATTCCCTGAGCCCTAATATTGAAGAGGATTTGGGGAAGGAACTAGATAGATCTAAAAATTCAAAGATCTGCCAACTATGTCTTTGAGGCTGCACTAACTGTTACGCAATAACTTAAATGCTGATTTGAAGTCTGGGGTAAAGGATTCCTTCCCCATTCCAGCTTCCATGGATCTGCTGAGTCGAGAGCCAGAAACAGCATTTGTGCCTAAATGTAGAGGATACTAAATTCCTGAAGGAAAACTACTGCCTAATATTCTAATCACTATCACTAATTAGAAAGAAAAGTAAATCACTAAAACAAGTGGTGTTAAATAGAATGAAAGAGAATAATTTAAAAACCAATTTTGCAGGACGGTGCTAGGTGCTGTATAAACACAGAAATGATGGTCTCTGAAAATTAAATGAGCGTATACACATTTTGATAGAGCAACTATTATTTCTCTACATAAGGTACAACTAAGGATGCAGTTTTTCATTAAGGCCTTGGAATGGCTACCTAGACTTTATTACAGTAACTCCAGGTGAACCTTTACAACAATCGACTGTACGGTGCACAAAATATCATCCTCATGTTTAGTCTACTACTAACCACTAGTGCAGTTATTATTGTCCCTAGAAGTATGACAGAGAGCTATGGGACCCACTGGTAGGATTTGGCCCTTTCTTGTTTTCTCATTTGGAACTTGCACTTCTGTCATTGTGTCGTTATAATGGCATTGTAATGAGAAGTCTCCTTAGGGTTGAATTGGTTGTTTCCTGTAGCAATCTCACATTGCTACAACATAATAATCGCGTAAACATAGTCTCCACATGCTTGCAATTGTTTTGATTTAGTAAGCACATTTTAATGGTATTATCACAATCTCTTTAGACTTGCACAGAAATCATTTTATTGTTATTACATTACAATGAGAGATTATAACAACACGAAATCCAGATTGCTGTGATAGAAAATATATTAATTCTAATAGCATGGCTTAGGAGCTATTTGTTACATTAAGATTCATTGACCTTCGGTTTTGGAAATAAGGGTTGCCTTGTTCCACCATGAGCATTATAATATGGTCTTTCCTTACATAATCATACAAACACAGGAAATGTGATGTAACATAGGTTACATATTTATTTACAAACAGAGGCAAATGCTTGAAAGGACCAATCCTGCACCCAATGATTCCAGTGAAACAGGGAGAAACCGAAATAGACAGAAACATTTCATACGTGAATAGTAAATTAACCTGTAGATTTCAGGAAGAATTTAAGAGACACAATATATATTGGCATGCTACTTAAAGACAATACCAAGCAGTAGTTTTGTAATACTACTACTTGCTCTCACTCTAGTACTGCACTTTTAAAAATATCATGTGTGTGTATTTTAAAAATTACGCAGCCCACCTTGCCGTAGGGAACTACACAAGTAAAATGTAACAGCACACAGAAGCACGCTATTGTTTGCATTACTGTAGTGTCTAGTAGAATTAATCTCTTTTAGCTAAGGGTATGTCTATACTGACGGCGGCAAAGTTGCCGCTGCCAGATCGATCTTTCTGGATCGATTGAGTGGTCAGTGTAGACCCGCTCAATCGATCAGGAAGTCGACTGAGTAAAACCACGCCCTCAAGTAACGTAGCGCTGCATCGACGGGGACGCTGTGCAGTGAAGACACTGCGCAGACAGGAAGCACAGCAGTCGATGGGAGTTACACAAGCTACTCCGTGTAGCTTGCGTAACTCCCGTCGACTGCCGCCGAATCGCCAGGTCAGTGTAGACCAGGGCTAGGAATATGTATCGGATATAATTTAATCACCCACTAAACATTCAGCTCAGAACAGCACAAAGTAGCAAGAGTCATCTTATAACATCGAGAAAATTACTGGAGTTATCATACATCCCAGTATTTATCTTAGGGTTTTATACTGCTGACCTTCACTGTAGTATGAGAGTGCTTTCCACATAAAATCAGTAGCAATAATGAAGTCCCTAGCAAACTTCACGGAGTCTGTGGCATTTTTCCCTCTTGAGGGCAACAAATCTGCTTGGGATAGGGTTTACGTTTTTTATTTTTTTAATATATTTTAATAATTCTCCACATTTCCCATTTTTTTCCCTCTGGTTGGTAAAAGTTTATTGGGTTGAAGACGGTGTTAGTGTTGTGTAATTTTTATGGTGGAAAGCCCTTCTCAAAGAGGAAGGTTTTGCAGCATTTCCTAAGGAAAGACTCTGGATTTGCTGGATCTCTTCTGGAAGTTTGTTCCCTAACCAGATTTCCTCCACCAACAATGCTCCAACAGCTCTCACGTTTCATCCTGGGCTTTGTGATGTGCATTGTCCCAGAAGAACGTAGCTGTCACTGTGGTTCACAGATTAAAATCTGGACTTCAATGTATCTAGAACTTAATTCATTTATTGCTTTGAAAACTGGGACCTGATGCTAACTGGTCATGAAAGCTTAATGCAGAGTTGAGCAGGATCCAGAGGCTTCACACTACTTTGATGAATGGGGGTGTAAGCCTTCATTAGAAGTTGAAGGCTATGTCTCAACTAGTTCTTCAGAGTGTTTCCCCTATCTGACCAGCATTGCTTCAGTCTTGCCTGGATTTAGCTTAAACCAGCCATTCTTCATCCAAAAAGTTGATTTCTTGTAGAAATTCTGACACCTTAGTAGTGGCAGTGATTGCATCAGCTTAGAATAGGATATATAGCTGAGTGTCACCAGCATTCTCCTGGCAGCTGAGCCCATAGCATCTTGCTAGCACTCCCCCAGTCTTGTAAAGATACTGAAGAGAAGAGGATCCTTTCAGAGAGAAGGTGCAGTTATCCACCACCACTCCCTGAGTTCTGCTGGAGAGGAATGATTGGAGCCACCATAGCCATCTACACCTGCGGTATCATGTAGGCATGTTAATAATACCTGGTCGTACACTTTGTCAAAGGCTGCAGACAGGTCCAGCAGCCTGTGTTCACGGCCATAAGAAGGTTGTCTTTTAACACCACTATGTTGTGCCTGGATCTGAACTGTTGTTAGCAGGGTTCTGGGATACTGGCTGACATTGGAGCTTAATGGCTACTACTTTCTGGTACTTTGGCCATGAATGGAAGGTTGGAGATGGAACAGTAGCTGGAGAGGTCTTCGGGGACCAGGTTTGGCTTCTTGAGGCCTGGGCAAACTACAGTACTGCATTTTTCAAGGAGTTTGGCAGACATACTGCTCTGAGGGAGGCATTGAGCATTTCTGTTAATGGTTGGCGCAGTTGTTCTTTACAGCCTTTTACCAGCCAGGAGGGGCACAGATCCATTTCACAGGCCATGGCTCTAATATTTTCAAGGTTTCTTGATCTTCAGACATGAAAAGGGGCCAAAATCAGTAAGGGTGGTGGGATGGATAATGTGATCTGGTCTGGGATGGGTTTTTTATTTCTCAGTTATTGACCAAATACGTATGGAGCGCTTATCAGCAAAGTGTGTTGACAGTGTTTCACAATGATATGCAATAGTGTGTCCCTTTCCCTAGTGTAGTAGTGTGCCAGATGGCTTGTGGTTCACCGGCTAAAGACTAGACAGATGATGCTGGCTCTCCTCCTTATTCCAGTTGCTCGACTGCATTAAAAGAAGCTAAACAAATACACTGAATAATTTTTATTATTAATTTTCCACATGAGCAATTACTTTAATTACCATAGGGGTGTTAGGCAATTGCATCTGGAAGGGGAAGTAGGCCATGAGCAAATCTTTGTAGTTCATGTATGTAGTTCCTACATGTCGAAAATGCAGTTCATGCAATGAGAAAACTTGAGAAATGGTGGTCTAGCATCATGTGATTCTGCAAGGATAAACTCTACATCCTACCAAAATGCATATGCATGAAGTAGCAATTTTAAGGGTACTGCTATAGCCTTGGCTTGCAAGAGTTTAAGACAACACCTAACTTTTACTTTAAATAGCTTATAGGATGAAGGAGCAGGGCCTGCCTGGTCTCTCCTCATACCAAAGATCCTACTCTACACGATTTCCCCTGAAAAAGTACACCTTCCATAAAAAATAAATAAATACAATGACTTCATAGTCATAAGGTCAGAGCCAGTTGATAGTTTCTGACCTGATTCACTATGGTCACATCAGGTATGTGGCTTCCATTGCCCTTCTCAAGACCCATTTCTGCTCCAACAAGAAACCAGCCGGCAGATAAGCTGAGAGGGATAGAGGATATTTACTAATGTAATTACAAAATTACCTTTGGAAAAAAACTGTCTCCGTGTTGTCCACCCTTCATTATTATTCACTTTCTTAGACCCCAGTCCTGTAAACTGTCCCACATGAGGCGGCCCTATGTCTGTGCATAGCTCCACTGCCTTCAACAGGGATTACATCCACACAGGTGCAGAGGTTCACCAACATGGAGCAGCTTGCCAGATCTGGGCCTTAGGTTTTATGCTCTTCCTGGGAAAGGATCATGTCTACCTCCCATGCTTGTATAACACCCTGGTACTGGGTTCGTGATCTTGATTGGTGAAGCAGTAATATAAATAGCAATAATAATACCACTGCTTCTAAATGACAACAGCCTGCCTTGATCTGGCTGCCAGCTGCTTTGCCATGTCTTTAGGCCTTTTTCCAGTTATTGCTGAAGCCCTGGTCCATCAGGACTCATGCAAGAACTGGTCAAGGAAACCTATTTTGTTTCATATCACCATAGGTGACTGTGCCTTGCTTGGACACCCAAGCTCCAGAATGGAAAATGAAAACAATACAGAAGAACATGGTGGCCAAAACTTTGAGATAGGAAGAAAACGAGAAGGAAAACAAAAGAGGTAAGTTAAGAATTGAGCACCTCATGACACAGGCAAATATTTTCCCAAGGACACAGAAGTGCAGCCTCTTTGTTCTAGGCACTATTAATTTTCTGTGACAGACTAACGGTTCTTTAGAACCTTTGGCTGTCCGGGCCTACCTGAATAATGTGCAGCCACTTCTTGCAGTAAGGGAAGTTTACAGCTGTCAAGATCTATACCAGAGTCTTAACTTATGGTGGAGAGTTTTCAGCTTCCCATCCATCATACGGTGTACAGACCATGGTAGGGAAACAGCCTTTCATTTAGAACACAGCCTCAGCTGTCTCTAGTCATTGCAGAGATTCTCAGGAGAGGGCAGAAACAGCTGGGAAAATTGAAAGGACCCTCTCTTTATACTTCCATAAAAGGGATCAGATTCTGAGAGAACAGAAGTAGGAAATCACAATTCCTTATAAGCCCTCAGCAGAGCTGAGACCAGGAAACAGCTTGGTTCTTTGGTCCTCTTTCTCCTGAGAAGCTGGCTGAGAAATGCCCCCCTATGTCTTTAAACTCCCAGTGGGATTGGAATGTAGGAGTAGCATTATGAGGAATGATTCTTCACATGCTTATCTCTTGAAATTTGGCTGAGGTAAGCCACACTTTGCTTGAAACTATGAGCAAGGAAAAATGGGGAGACATTTCCGCCCCCCCCCCCCTTAGCCCTAAAGAGGTGGTACTCTGATAACAAAATCTGCCCCTCTCAGACTACAAAATACTTTTCTTGAGTTCTGACTGGTATTTGACCCTGCCCTATTGTATGGACACCATCTTTGTCCTAAATCAAATGAGAAAAAATATTAGAGGGGTCTGGAGACCTAATGGTACACTACCCACTTGGTATTCTGTATCTCCAGTGTACCTTCGTTTTAGGTACCTTATGAGCAAGTGCCTCAACAGGGCTGCTCAAACTGACTCCTTGTTAACAACAGAAGGAAGCAATAATGCTAATTTCTGTTGCATTTTTCACTAATTTTTTTTATAAGTTAGTACTAGTCACCTTTATGAAATGTAATTAGGCATCTGAATGCCATTGTTGCCATCTCTGATTATAGCAACAAAACTGAATATGACAATGGTGACGCTAGGGAGAACATTATGCCTGTTTAAATTCCCAAATGAAAGAGAGGCATTAATAATAATAACTGACATTTATGTAGTGTCTTTAATTCAAGGATCCCAACGTACCTGACAGAATAATACAAAACTGCATATTACCAGGGATCACTTCACCCATCATTCAAATACAGCCACCTCACAGGCAGAAGGCTGCAAACTTTTAACACCACAGAACAGATGAGGACAGAAAGTGAAGTACGCCATATGTAATAACCACTGGAGTAACTTTAGATAGGCAGAATACAACTGTCCAACAGAAATTCAGCCAAAGCTAACATCCCTGCTCTTGCAAGAAGCACCATAAGAACCTTGCTTCTATCCAAAAGATGAAATCTTCAATCGCAGACTGCCGTAAAACCATGCTGGGATATTCACTTTGCCCTAATAAAAGAGGAAGAACACTACTTCCCATAACACCTAGAGTTTCCTTTAAGAGCTTGCATGCATGTACCAACTAGAAGCAACCCTCCGTAGTTAAGTTTCCCATTGAGGTGGCTAACTTACCTATGTTGATAGCCATGCATGTCAATAAGAATTGTGCATTATAATGTGGCCATCATTGATCACATTTGTTGCAGAGTCCTTGAAAATCTGAAGAAATGTCTTCTGTTTCCAAAGTAACCTTCTATAGGAAAGTTGGGAGATGCCCTTATCAGTGTGGGAAGATGGGAACTACCAGATGCTATGCTATTCATTTCATGGTCTGGACACACTATCTCACGGTATTGTGGGTTTATTTTAGTTACAGGCTGCTTAACTGGACCCGCAATGCTTTCACCTCTCTACTCCTTGGCTTGCTCTTTTCACATGGGAGTCACAGCAGGAATAATAACCCAGATCTTTGTATGCTGATTGTAATTTGACTGCTCTGGGGTTCTAGACTTAAACATCTTATAACATACTGACTTTGCAAATCTCACTTTCTCTGCTGACAGCATTGACAGATAACATTGAACAGTAGTCTTGTTGATAACCTGGCAAGACATCAATCTGGAAGTCTAGGATGTAAAAACTATCTGCTTCTGTGCTGAAGCTGAATGCATACCTGAGAGGGCCTTCCTGATGCTTAGCCTGCCAGTGCTGCATAGGTACCAATGTCTCAAAACACTAAGGACAGTGAGTCGTTTTGTTCATATAGTGCAGCAATTTCCTCTATTGGTTTGACAATAATTCAACCACTAATTCTCATTCTGTCACAACACTGCTACCAGCCCATTGTCATTGATTTCCTGGGCACAGGAATGTACACACGTATGCCAAATCCAGGGCTGCAGTTTAATACTCTTTTCAGTCCCTCAAACACCCATGTACTCCACTCTTTCACAGAGTTGTGTCTCTCCTGGCCAATTAGTTCTGGTTTGCATGTTTGGCTTCTACTGCTCTAGTCATTTCCAATCCTTCTGCATGCTCCCAGCCTGGTTCACTATTTCCCCTAAATGGCTTCTCTCTTAACATTAGATAAAGTCCAACTGGCAGGCATCTTCTTATGTCAGAATGGTCTGTATTTCCTGTTAGCATGTCAGTCCCTTCCTAATCCTTCTGTCTCCTCCTTAGTTTCCTCCCAACAGGTGGTCCTTCCTTAGATGGATTGGTGTAGGATGACCAGATGTCACGATTTTATAGCGCTATTTGGGGCTGGTTTTTTAATATAGACGCCCTTTATCCCCTACCCCTTGTCTTGATTTTTCTCACTTGCTATCTGGTCACCCTACTGCTATGTGTGCCACTCCTACAGTGCTTCAAAGCACCATATTGAAGCATATACATATTCCTAAACTTCATGCACGGGAACTGTTACTCTGCAGGCTGTGGTCTAAACACAGGGGTGGGACTCAAACTCCCGATTGCTAATCTCAGTTTTGCTACCGACTCCCTGTGTGATCCGGGCCACGCGGTCTCATTTTCCGCCTCGCTCGCTCTATTGGTGAAAAAAAGAGACCTTTTAAAACACCAGCTCCAGCGTGTTACTCCACCAGCGGGATTCACACGCCGCACCCCCTCCCCCCAGGCTCCCAGGGCCGGGGAATGGCAGACCGCAGCCCCGATCCTGCAATCGGCTCTGCTCGAAGCAGGGCAGCGGAACCTGCAGGAGCGGACCGCAGCCAGGCTGTGGCGGCAGCGAGCGGGGCCGCCCCCTAGTCGGCCGGGCGGCTCTGGTCTGGCTTACGGCAGGGCGCGCACGGCCACTGCCCGGCCTCTGACACCGGAACCAACGGGGGCCAGGCCACAGCGCCGGCTCCCGCTCCCGCCGCGGGCGACGATCTGTCCCGGGCGACCCCCTCCCCTCGCTGCCCGGCGGGGCTCTGGCAGAAGGAGCGGGCTGCATGCGGCTGGCTCCCGCTGGCGGGCGGCCTCGGCCACCGCTCTGGGAGCGGGACTTGCGCGGGCCGGCCCCACAGACACCAGAGCCCGGAGCGCCCGTGGGCCCCGCTTCGCTCCCCGGGGCGCGCTCACCCCATGGGCCGGTAGCCTCCGGCGGCGGCGCCGCTTACCCTCGCGCAGCCTCCAGTGCGGCCTAGGCAGCCCGCCGACCTCCCGTCCCGTCCCCGTCCCGTCCCGCCTTCCCTGCTCGGGCCGGGGGCGGGACTTCCCCACCCCGCGCACCCGCCCCTTAGCGAGCCGCTCCGGGCAGAGGGCGGAGGAGCTGGTGATGTGTCTCCACAGCAGCCAAGGCTGGGCGTCCCCACCTGCAGCCAGCCCAGCCACGGGCTTCGCCTGCCGGGCGGCTCGCACCTCATGTGACCCCTGGTCCCTGGCCTAGCAGTAGCGCACGGAGAGCCCACTAGTGGCATTGGGTGCCCTGCAATGGTACTGAGTAGCTGGGGGCAGGAGAGACCCATAACTGCTTTCCTCTGCCCCTTTCTCATGGGTCTTAAATGTGCTAGCTGGGCCCCACCGGGCTAGGATGGTGTGTCTCTACCTGACAATGTGGTATGACCTTGTGACAGGATTGCAATGCCTTGCATGGCTTGAGAACGGTAGCTGTGCAGGGACCTCAAGAGGTCATTTACTCCAGTCCCCTGCACCAAGGCATGGCTGTGTAATGATTAGATCATCCCTGGCAGGGGTTTGTCTAACCTGCTCTTAAAAACCTCCAATGACAAAGTTTCCTCACCTTCCTCACCCAGGCAATTTATTCCAGTGCTTAACTATCCTGACAGGAAGGTTTTTCCGAATGCCCAACCTAAACTCCCTTGCTGCAATTTAAGCCCACTGCTTCTTGTCCTATCCTCAGAGGTTAACAAGAACAATTTTTCTACCTCCTCATAACAACCTTTTTATGTACTTGAAAACTGTTATGTTCCCTCTCTGTTTTCTCTGCTCCAGACTAAATGTACTCCGTTTTTTCAATTTTTCCTCATAGATCATGTTTTCTAGGCCTTTAATAGTTTTTGTTGCTCTTCTCTGGGTGGCAGGAGGGACCTGCAGGATAGATGACCTATTGAGGTCCCTTCCAGTCCTACACCTCTATGATTCTATGGCGTTTGCTTCATAGATATTTTCCCTTAATTTTCATCTTTTCTTAAAGGTGATGAAGAAGCAAGTATGTGGGGGGAAAGGCCCAGAAGGGGAGGTATTAAGGATGAGGCTGGGAATGTGAGCTGGGCAAAGTTAATAGAGAAAAAGAAGACAGGAGTTGGATGATCTTTGAGGAAAAAATACAGAGAGTAGGACTGGTGCATCATAATGTGTGTAGTGAATATAGACTGCTGATGATGAGAAAAGTCAGGCACTAGTCAGCAACCACAGATAACATGGAATGATGGTCAAATGGTCAACTATACAAATAAATGGAAAGTTGACTTCTTGAATGGTTTCCACTTTCAAAGCCACTTGTTTTTATTTGCTGTAAGCATGAAATCAAGAGTATGAATTCTACATAGATTAAGTGGAAACCTGAAAGCCTAGCATTTATAGTGCTTTGTATTTTAACATGTTCATATTGCTAGGCAATCAGTGTGGGAGAAATTATGTATGAGAACCATGTTAAAAATAGTCATGCAGTGCTTTATACGACTCTTCATTTATCATTGCCCATATTAAACCCATTTTGAAGATTTATGATGAATTTCACATAAGGCCTGCACATCCACACACCTTTGGCATTTTACAATTATAAAGGCAGCATTAATACTTCTGAAGATTCAAAGTTAAACTTCGTAAGATCTGTATTTTTGTACACACAAAAAATCAGCTTCTCTTAAAAGCAATCTTCTCTATGTCCACATCAAACTATTATGCTGTAGTATTTTTATTTCCTTGTTTCAGTCTGCTGCAAACAGGACTTGTAAAACCCTAAAATGAAAGGGCTAGTTCATTCGAACCAATGTGTAGTAAACAGGGAAAATTAGTCAGTAGCCAGCACTGTCTATACACGTAATTCTGTATTCACAATTTAGGTGATATACAGCTTTCTGCAATGCTGTTGACTTTTGTATTCCCTCTCCCGTCTGACAATCAGCCTATTAAAATATTTAATTAGTTGCCAAATTTTATGCCATTTTAAACCAAATTCCAAAGAGTTTTGAAGCATTAAAAATCAGATATATAGTACACCTACAGCCTATGATAGCATGCTATGTGAATTAAAGTTGTAACATGCACAAAAGATTTAAAATTGAGCCAAACTTTCTTTCATTTTGGCATTACTTTCAGAAACTCTGAGCTAAAGAAAATCTGGTATGGCTAAAATCTTCAAAGGGCTAAATGAGGCTCCCCTCCCCCACTCCATATCAATCCCCTATTGGTGCAGAAGGCACTGTCCTGTTAAACTCAATGTGCAGGATGTGGTCCTTGTAGTAGAAAGTGAGAGCATGAGGCCTAGTATAACAGGCCAGATATGAGACCTGAGCTAAAGTAATAGTTGGTCCTGCTGTTTAAAGCAAAGTTAGCAAAAGTCAGGCTGTCAATGTTGGCAGACTCACAGTAACTGGCAAGAACAGAGCTAGTATTGCAAAAACACACATTCCTAAAGAAGCATTAGGCATAGAGCAGTCATGCAAGCACATTGCAGAAAGGTGGTACCAGATCATCCCAGTACCAGGAATGGTACAAGCTCACTCCCCAAAAATAACGAGGACACACTGACCCCTGTTAAAGATAAGGTCAGGATGACAATGTGATGGATAGAGATGTTTTGACTGAACCATCCTGCACAAGGTAAAGGGTGGTATCTTACCACATCAGAGGGTGTCAACTACGCATGTCAGAGGGGCATTATGCAACTTGTTTGTATCAGTGTATAAAAGAAGGTCTCAAAGGGAGTGTCTTTGTCTGGCCATGTGAGGAACAGAAAATCTTGCTGTTCACTGAGCTGGTCCATTGTCATGGGCATACATGTATTAAGTGTACTTGTAGCATGTATAGGGAGCTTTTTACTGTGCTTTGTCAGCAATAAACCTAGGCTGGTGCCTTCTTTACTGAAACAGATCTCTGGTCTTACTGGATAATCCAATTGTGGTCTGTATCAGCTATCTGTGCAGAGCTGGGGCAGCTTGCACACTGTGAGAAAACACAGCCAACAACTGACAACAGTCCTCGTATTCAGGGCACTGTTGTATCAGGTACAAACCAATGCCATCTATGTGCTTGTAGGTATATTATAAATCTTAGATTCACCAGGGTTCTGCAGGCCAGTAAGATGCAATGCATAAAGACTTTGCATTTCTTGTATTCTACAGAGCAGACACAGTTCTCTCCATCATAATCTGGAGGGTAATAGTGTGATGGGGTCATGGCCAGTTGGTCTACAGCTATGCAGATTTTGCACAATGGCTGTGACTACTTCTACAACACATGTAGCTACCGTAACAACTTGAGCATCTGTGCCCCATGCCTTGAGGGCAAGATCCATTCTTCTGTAGCCTATATGAAGAGCTTCTGCTCAAGATTCAATTACCCAGGCTGTACATATGGGTGCAAAATTCTCCCCAGGTTTTGGTTATTCCAAGAGCAATCACTAAATGCCTATAATAGCCTAAAAACAATGTTTAAAACCCACGTTTAATTCCCCTCTCTACCTCCCCCCAACCATTTTGCATATACATACTGGCTGTGAACGAAAATGTGAAGTTTTAAAAGACTGTTATTGAAGCCTGATCTGGGTTTCTGGACTGCAAAGGTGTTAGCCAATAATCTACAGGAGAGTTGAAATTTAGACTTCATATGATTGCAGAGATACTTCTATCCAGTCATCAGCTGGGATATATCAGTCAGTTCTGGTCACTTCAAGGAAATCAGATTTTGATATTGGGATCTTTCTGGCAGTCAGAATTAGTAAAATGACTGAAGACTCAAATCTTCCTTGCTGAAGATTTGAGTCACAATAGAATTATAGACCACTTGGGTTTTTGCTATTTAATCCTTGCTCTTTATCGCTGAGGGATAGAAACAGTAATAACCAAAAGCCTTCGGTTATTATTCTGTGTTGAAGCAAAGTGTAATTACAAATGCTATATTTGCAAGTGCAACTGCACACACAAACACACACATTTCTGAGCACTATCACCTCAGCACAAAGCTATTCATTGGGGCCACTGGACGATCAAGATGCTAAAAGAGCACTCAAGGAAGATAAAGCTATTGTAGAGAAACTAAATGAATTCTTTGCATTGGTCTTCATGGCTGAGGATGTGAGGAAGATTCCCAAACCTGAACCATTCTTTTTAGGTGACAAATCTTAGCAACTGTCCCAGATTGAGGTAGCATTAGAGGAGATTTTGGAACAAATTGATAAATTAAACAGTAATAAGTCACCAGGACCAGATGGTTTCCACCCAAGAATTCTGAAGGAACTCAAATGTGAAATTGCAGAACTACTAACTCTGGTATGTAACCTATCATTTAAACTAGCTTCTGTACCAGATGATTGGAGGAGAGCTAATATGATGCCAATTTTTTTTAAAAAGGCTCCAAAGGTTATCCCAGCAATTACAGGCCTGTAAGTCTAACTTCAGTACCAGGCAAATTGGTTGAAATTATAGTAAAGAACAGAATTATCAGACACAGATGAATATGATTTGTTGGGGAAGAGACAATATGGTTTTTGTAAAGAGAATTCATGCCTCACCAATCGCCTAGAATTCTTTGAGGATGACAACAAACGTGGACGAGTGTGACCCAGTGGATATAGTGTACTTAGACTTTCAGAAAGCCTTTGACAAGACCCCTCACCAAAGGCTTTTAAGCAAAGTAAGCTGTCATGGGATAAAAGGGAAGGTCCTCTCCTGGATCAGTAACTGGTTAAAAGATAGGAAACAAAGGCATAGAATATAGAAAGAATAGTTAAAGGGTTTTGTGCTTTAAGATAGAATAGTAAAGTATATAGCTTGGGTAAAGGGCTGGAAGGACCTGATAAGGGCTGTCTGGGCGCTAGCACAGCACAAATAGAGGGCAAACATAAAACCAAAAGCTGACCACACCCAGCTAAATAACACTTGAAAGTGCTTACAAGTCAGGATGCCTCAGCAGAAATGCTCACTGATCATGATACTGACCCAAAAGTGACACTGTTCACTGATTGGTTAAGCTGATCGCAAAAGTGACACTGTTCACTGGTTGGTTACATACTGATTAAGCTGATCAGTTTGGTGATCAGCCTGAGGGTATTTAAACCCCCAAAAGTCAGTGGCACTTTGGACTGCAGCCTGCTGGGATCCTCGGTAGCTGGACTGAGCCCTTCTATGAACCAGCAGCGTCCAAGGGACGGCTAACACTTATCAGAGTCGACTCGGCCTACGGGGCTTAAGGAGAGAAGCGCTTTTAGTAACGTATGAAAGTAGCACTTGCTTTAAGATAACAAACGAACATCTGTCTGTTTATCTGTCTGTGAAAAGTAACTAGGATTTTACAAATGACCATCTGTCTGTAAATAACTGAGAGTTTACAAGCGAATATCTGTCTGTAAACATAAAATGACCAATAATAGAATTGTATATTATGAGAAATGATTACATGCATAGAAAAATATTAGGCCTTTGTATCTTCCTTTGGTTTCATGTTTGTATTGTTTACATTTATGCTCTTTATTTAATATTAATGACTAAATAAATGAGCCATATTTCTTCAGTTAAAGCCCTATTTGTACTCTTGTTCGGTCACCCCCGCCCCTTGGCTGAGGCAACTCCTCTGCTTCCAGAGACCCACACTCCGAAAGCTAAGGCCTTTCAGGCCGCTCTGAGTCCATAAACGGGTAGGAATAAATGGTCAGTTTTTTGACAATGAAGAGAGGCAAATAGTGGTGTCCACCAGGGCTCTGTACTGGGACCAGTACTGTTCAACATATTCATAAATGATCTGGAAAAGGGGGTAAACAGTGAGGTGGCAACATTTGCAGATGATACAAAACTACTCTAGATAGTTACGTCTAAAGCACACTGCGAAGAGTTACAAAAAGATCTCACAAAACTGGGTGACTGGGCAACAAAATGGCAGATGAAATTCAGTGTTCATAGATGCAAATAATGCACATTGGAAAACATAATCCCAACTATATGTATAAAATGATGGGGTCTAAATTAGCTGTTACCACTAAAGAAAGATCTTGGAGTTTTTGTGGATAGTTCTCTGAAAACATCTGCTCAACGTGCAGCGGCAATCAAAAAAGCTAACAGAATGTTGGGAATCATTAGGAAAGGGACAGATAATAAGACGGAAAATATATTGCCTCTTTATAAATCCATGGTACGCCCACATCTTGAATACTGTGTGCAGATTTGGTTGCCCCATCTAAAAAGAGATATATTGGAATTGGAAAAGATACAGAAAAGGGCAACTAAAATGATTAGGGTGTTCCACCGAATTTAATTTGTTAATTAGTTTGCCCTGACAGTCCCTATCTATCACCGGAGTGAAGTGACTAAACGCAGACACTTGCGAACTGTAAACAAACAATAAGTTTATTTTGGGGGATGGTAACAGCAAATGGGATAAAAAGAGACTGGACAAAATTGTTATAACATGCATCCCAAGAAATTCCAATTAATATACACTGGTGTTAAGAAATATGGGAGTTAAACTCCAGGCTCACTACCTCTGAACTTAATCCTTGGTTCCCAGGTTTAAACGGAACTTTACTGTTTGTCTTTTTCCCCTCCAGGGGATGTTGGACCCGATCTGGATCTTGGACCTTCTGGACCCAGTGACTGGAACACAGTTTCGATCAAGGTAAGTGTCCTCCTTCTCCTTTTCCTCGGTTACAGTGGTAAGGTGTTCGTCTGCTCGCCCGTCTACTTCTCGTCCTCGTCGCTGATGCCCGCTTAAGTAAATAGGCAGCCATGTATGTACAAACACACATTAGCATAGGGAAGGGTCTATGCATATTCAAAAACATTTACATCTCAGTCTAATAAATCCCCTCTTTGATGCCTTGGGCAAGGGGATGCACACCTGTGCACACCATGATCAAACTCATTACATACCTTAACCTTTTAACTCGACAACTTTTTAAACTTTTGCTTCATCCAGCAGATGGTACTTATCCATATTGCTATTAAAACACATTGAACTGTTAAAATTACAACAAAAGGATGGACCAACATGTGCCAGGTTTTCTTGGGAGCCAACCATAGGTTCTCCCACCAGTGAGCAAATACTGAATGTCTTTGCACTCGGTTCAAAATACCAATGATCTCTCCCATGGCATGGTGGATAGAGATCATAGTTACCTTTCCAGAGGCCTTTAAATCATTTAACCTTTGGGCCAATTCAGGATGTCTTAATAATTACTTTATTACACTGGCATCTGATCCCAGTTTTAAAGGTGCTATATCAGTGCTGTTATACAAGAGCATATACAAGCGTATACAAGAGACAAATCTTCCACACTTGGAATGGTGGATGTAAAATGAATATCACACACTGAGACTTGATAAACCTTACATATACAGGTATTTACATTATAATAATGCCAAAACGTTTAAAATTCATTTATCGTGAATTTAATGCACATACTCCTAATACTAACGCAGTTCCTGTTCATTTGAACTACTAAGGAGTGTTCACTGGGTGCCGGTTTCATATGGAAATGGTACTTGACTGCTTCCGGGTCTAAACATATGTGACCTTCCCCATAAACATGGTTGGTACACACATAAACCTTATTCGCTTCCCAGGTGCATTCTTTTAGATTTAGCACAGTGCCTCTTTTCTGATGAACTTGGGCATGTCCATAGGCATCAAAACTGCTTCTTTGATTATTAAACCTAACGGTACTACCGGATACACTCAATCCACACTCACATTTTTGATGGTTAAAACAAAAGCAGCAGCAACACAACTCTTTGAATCAAATGAAAAATCTGTTAATTCCCACCACAAATGGTGCTTCACTTCAAATGGGCTCATCCTTTCTGTCAGTAGTGCAAATAGTTCCGCAGTGATGGCTACTTTCCAGCCTTCTTATTGGGCCTGAACACAGGCAATAGCCCATGCTGTATCCTCCTGCAGCTCTTGTAAGCCTTTTAACGAAGCCATCTCGTTTCCCTGCTCTGCCTGAAACCATTCAGGTAGCACCTTGGATATCTGATGCTCTACTGTACGTATCTTCTCGAAAGAAGAGGTCAGTGGCTAATTTAATGAATGCACATCATGACCTAAATGGCTAATTTTGGTGGCTAGACTTTCTGCGTTTACTGCATTAGAAATACCCAACCCCGTTCCGACTCCTCCTAACACCTTAGCTATTATATCTTGTTTTCTCCTGCTTTGGGATTCCCCCATCAATTTCCTTAGCCATATATTCCATCCTTGCAGCCGGACTGTGGTACATAGTCAACATTTCCCATGTATGAAGGTGATATATAGGGTAGTGTAGGAAGGTGCAGTGGCCTTCCTCCGAGAGGAAGGGCCACAACGCCCAGAGCAGGCAGAAAAAGGGCCAGCCATCCAGTCTGCCCGGCAACCGGGGAGCTGGCCAGTGATAGGTCCCGCCGGCCGGCCAATCCGGCAACAGAGGGCCGGAGCCTCAGCCGGGGCTGATAGTATAAAAAGCAGGCCCTGCAGCTCAATGAGGGACAGGCTGTCGCTGGAGGCAGATGTGCTGCCTCGCTGGCTGCAGCCAAGGCCTGAACCCAGCCAGGCCGCTACTCCAAGAGAGTGTCTCCCGAAGCCTAGGACCCGGGGACGGCCCAAGCGACCAGACCCCAAGGGTTGGATAGGGCCTCCGGGCCCCCTAGATTGGCCTAGGCCTACCAGCCCCAAGGACCAGGCCAGGCCCCTAGGCTCCAGCAACTGAACCATGTCCCCTGAGCCTGAGGGCTAGGAGATCCCCCCCTCCCAAGGCCGGACCTGATGTGGAGGAGCTGCCTGAGGCCGAGCCATCCCCCGAGACGGGACAGGACCTAGAGGAGCTACCTGAGGCTGAGCCATCCCCCAAGCCCTGCGACCTGGAGGGGCTGCCCCTCACAGAGGAGCTCACCGCCTTGCCACCTGTGGACGCAGAGGGACTGGCGAACCTGCCGCGGACGGTGTACCCCAGTGACACTGAGGATCCCATCGATACAGGTACCTGGGGATAAGGGGAGGAAGTGGCTCAGGGACAGCCATAGCTGTGGCTGAGACAGGGGCAAGACCCCATCGGCATGTTGCGGCGGGAGCCCTGCCAACGCAGTGGCAACATCTTTGCCACTGCTAGGGCCCTGGGCTGGGACGCAGTGGAGTCGGGTGGGCCTGCGTCCCCCTCCCTTCCCCCTTGTCCTTGCCACACAGTGAATGAGTACTGTCCCCTACTCTCCTGACTAGAGAGACACTCTCTCCTGACACTACTGCTTGCTCGCCCGCCCTGCCTCAGGGCCGGGGCAATAGACTGCTTGCTCGCCCGCCCTGCCTCAGGGCCCGGACTGCAACGTATCCGGACGCTAACATTCCCCATTTTGGAAGGTGCAGTGGCCTTCCTCCGAGCCTGGGCCTGAGGAAGGGCCACAACGACGGAGCCAAACCAGTTTCCGTGCTACAGGTAGCGATCCCATTGCCCACATCTAACATGTATTCTGGGTTTCCCATTATCATACGTTTTCCTTTACTACCACTGCTCCCACTTGATATACATATGGTCGTGGCAATACTTCTGCCTGGGCAACAACTGCATAGGATCCATAAATACTGGAAGCATGTCAAGTCCCCATATCATTGTGCCATACCATAACATAAATACTTCCCTTACTACGTGTGGTGAAATCTCGATATGACGAGCTCAAACATAGATTGCCTCCACTGCTAGGAGGACAAAATCTATGTTGGTTCCAAATGGGACATAAAGCATAGAGGGTCCAATTTTGGCTGGGTGAGTGCAGTCTTATCATGAGTTGTGAGATATAGCCCTGCAAACTGTCCAGAACCAGTATCTGCACTGAGCCTTCCTTTACTTGTTTTGGGAGATCCATAATAAGGCATGCACATCTGCCTAGACCTTGTATCTTTTGAGGTTCAAAACCTCTCTCAATAATCTGATTGTTTATTTCCCACTTACAAGATGTACTAGTTGGAACCATTTTTAGTCCTCTTACCTCTGAAGTTGTTTCCTTTTCATGTTTCCACACTAAATAGCAGAAATCCTTTTCTGCATAAACATATATTGCTATTCCACCTCCAATAGTTATTGGATACAAAAGGGTCACATTTGGGGGTAGAGGGTGGGGTAGTGGTGACACAAAAGTAGTGTTCCCCTTCACATATAGTTAAGCCATACATCACATTCCACACTTGTCCCAAACAAAATATAAGACGATGGAGGTTCATGTTTTGTCTGTGGGAAAACCACAACAAAACTATTACTGCCATTACATTTTCCTTTCTCTCTCTGGTTCACCTTTCCATTTCTTGAGCTGGGAGCTATGGAGCCATTTTTTAAATTTTCTACCATTTTTATCAGAGAGCTCCAGCTCATAAACAGTGGGACCTGCTTTATTAGTGATGGATACCGGACCCAACCACCTTGGGCACATATCCGGTCTCAGAGTAAAATTGGTACATCACTCTTTCTCCTACAGCTCATTCTACTGTCTTCAGGTTATCACCTAACCACTTGTCCATACTCTGGATGTTGGCTTTTGGTTGATGGGCAACACATTTCTGAATCTCAGTAACACTGTCCAATGATTTGGACATGAACTCGTCCATCTTTAGCCTTGGCTGAAGTGAGTCTGGTGGGACCCAACCTTCCACCCACCATAATTCTGGTGTCCTCATTTTTCTCCCAATTAAAGCCTGGTGGGGGGTGAACCCATGAGACCTCATGGTCGATCTAATGGCCATAAGAATGAAGTGCAGTTTGGGATCCCAGTCTTTGTTGGATGTACACACCAGTTTCCTCAGGGCTGTCTTCAATGTTCGGTTGGATCTTTCGACCAACCCTGATGACTGTGGGTGTCTGGTGATGTGCAGCCTTTGCTGAATTCCTAAGGCCTGGCATAGGTGTTTTTTTGACCTCCCCGATGATGTGGGGCCCTGGTCAGAGTTCATAAACTCAGGGATGCCATACCTGGAGAACGCCTCATTCAGTAGGTTTTTGCTGTTGTCCTGGCCATGTTATTTGAAGTGGCATAGCCACTTGCTAAAGGAGTCAATAATCACCAATATATACTTCTTTCCTCTTCCCGTTTGGGGAAGGTGTCCTATGTAGTCCACCTGGACACGTTTCCAGAGACCCACTATTATTTGATGTTTCAATGACCCTTTGATTATCTAGCTGTCAGCATTGTTGCTGGTGCAGTTCAAGCATCTGTTTATAAACTGTTCAACATGTCTTGACATATTGGGCCACCATGCCACTGCCAATAGCCTCTGCAGTGTCTTCTCTTTACCAAAGTGGCCTTGGTGGTGCGCCAGCTGGACCATCTCCTTTCTCAAACAGGTAGGTAGGAAAAGGACTGGAACATCTTCTCCCATTTCTTTCTTTACTGCCAGGACTACTTCCTCTTTGTTCTTGAATACCCTCCATTCCTGGTATTCCTGTCTGTCAAGGATGTCCTGCACTTCTTTATATTTCTTTTGGAGCTCAGCAATGTCTGAAATGTCTTTTTCCTTTCTATGTCTTTGCATACATGTGGGAATATTATTGTCATTTGACTTTTCCCATGTTATCTCCAGGCCCAAACATGCTGCTTCTTTGGCCAATTTGTCTGCTTGCTGGCTTAGTCTAGAAGCTAATGAGTCCTTTTTCACATGAGCCTTCACTTTGTGTAAGTAAGTGTTGGCAGTATGGTCTTTGGCCACTTTCCATGCATGATATAAGTATTTAGAGTGGACAACTGGTTTTCTATCTCCGGTGGTCATGCGTTGTTCCAACCACACTGGCATCCAGTCAATGAGGGCTCATAGGACCCATTCTGAATCTGTCACAATAATTAAATCTCTCTCTGGATCGGTTTCTAACAACACAGCCACTACTGCCACCACTTCTGTGGACTGCACTGATGCTGGTTTTATCGTTCCTTGCAGCATCTTGTCATCTCCACTTTTTACATCAGCATACCCAGCGATGGACCTTCTGTTCAGGTAATAGCTGCTTTTGTCCGTAGCCCAAATCTCTGCGCTATCTTGATTCGAATCCTCAAGGGTTTTTCTTACCTCAAACGGTGACTTGCTTTCCATAAGGTCCTCACTTGGTAGTGGATGTTCATGTTCCTCACCCTGGCATAGTAAGGCATAAGGAATCATGGTCGTTTGCTTTGTCTTGTCCAGAGTGATCTCTCTATTAATCAATGTGAGGGTCCATCCAGCAAGTCTTGTATTCAGAATTCGTCCTTGGTTCACCTTGCCAGACAGCACATACTTAATCAGTGTATGTGAAGTTCTCAACACAATGGGAGACAGTCTTATTATGTATTCCCAATGAGTGATAGCTCATGTCAACGCTAGGACCTCTCTCTCTTAAGGAGTGAATCTTTTCTCGACCTCACTGAGGTTCCTTGACTCATATGCAATAGACTTTTCTCCTGTTCCACAGTTTTGGGAGAGGACTGCACTGATGCCCTCTGTCGTTGCTGAAAGCTGTAAGATGAAGAGAGTCCCTTCCTTGGGGTAGGCAAGCACTGGTGTGGATGCCAATGCCCTCTTTAATTTTGCAAACCTCCTTTGTTGGGGTTCTTCCCATGTCCAATCTATATCCTTCTTTAAAAGATGGTACAATGGTTTCGCAATCACAGAATATCTCTCTAAAAAATCTCTGGAGAACCCAGTTAGCCCGAGGAAAGAGCGTAATGAGCTGACATCCTGAGGAGCCATCAGTTTCCCTATCAGTTATATCCTTTGCCTGTCTGGGCGCCTTCCTTCTGTTTCCAGGTTTACACCCAAGTAGGTAACCTGCTGCTGGACCAATGGGACCTTACTGGGATTTACCAGGAATTCAGTCTCCTCAGTCTGTCCCAGTATTTCATCTAAGGCTTTGAGATTCTCTTCTTTGGTGCAAGTTGAAATCAATATATCATTGACATAGGAAATGATGCTTTTCCTGTGTCTCGGGTCCCTCCACATCGAAGGTGAGTTGTGTAGCTCTTGTGGAAGCCGAGTAAAAGCCAGTTGCCTATTCCCAAAAGTAAATGTTAGCTTGTACCAATCCCTTTTATCTATCGTGATGGAGAAAAAGGCATTGGAGAGGTCCAGAACAGAGATCCATTGGGCTCCTGCCACAATGGTGGACATTACGTCCTGAAATTTAGCCACTACTGGAGCCAACCTTGGCGTCACTTGGTTAAGCTCCCGGTAGTCCACTGTTAGCCTCCATGTGACACCGTCTGCCTTCTTGACTGGCTATATCAGTGAGTTGCATGGGCTTTGCACTTCCCTTAGTACCCCCTGCTTTAGCAGCAGCTTCATTGTTTCTTTCAGACTTTCCTCAGCTTGCTGCAGGTACTTGTATTGCCTCATTGGTCATGGATCGGGACCTATAATCCTTGCAACTCTGTCAATCTTGCCACACTGAAAATTTATTATTGGCAAAGGCAGGGAGATGTCTCTGCACAATGTCAGCTACATCTTGCTCCCATTTCAGGAGGGAAACCTCCAATGGTGCTTTTACTGCTGCCACCCTATGTGATGCAGCTATCACGTATGGCTCTTGTTCCTTTCCCTGTGCCAATCTCTCTCTATTTGGCAGATCCATTACTGCTCCAATCTGTGTTAGGCATTCATCCCTAAAATTCCATTTCCATCTAGCTCCTGCAGCCTGAACTTGGAGCTACACGATGCCAGGACCAATGGTGCACTGCAAAGGGGTGGTGAAGGGCATCAAACTATTATTACCATTAAACCCATCCACTCCTCAATAGGTACACAATTTACTTTTGGGTTGTTCTGCATACTCATCATGGGTACAGCTGCTCCAGCATCTACCAGAAGTTTCTGCTCTATAATACCGAACTTCTCTCTAAATGTGGCTACAGTCACTGGTCATCCCCATGTGTCTTGAATGACTGGAGCAATGAGTCTTAGGGACGACGGGGAAGCTCAGCCCTCTCACTGGAGATTCAGTCAATCTGGATTACCACCTTCATGAGCTGCTAATCTGCTCATTAGTTCACTGGTCTGCAGACCATCTCTCTGTTCAGGCTCCTCATATTTCAAGAGCCTTCTCCATACTATGCCATGCAGCTCTTTGCTGTCATCAAGCTCTTGTTCCTCTTTGGAATGTTTTTGAAATCTCCTTGCTGGAGGAGAGAAGGGTTTCTTAGGGTAAGTCTCTTTCCCTTTTCTTTCAGTCTCTTTGTCTGCTTTCACAGCAGCAATCTTTGCTGGCTTTCCCTTAAATCCAGCAGTCTGTCTATAGGGTTCTTTCTTAGGTTCATAAATATCTCTCTTGGTATTAGGTAATGCTTCTCTATGTAATTCATAGGCAGAACTCACCCTTTCTTCTACCTCCTCCAGAGTCTGCAGGTGGGCATCTATGGCTCCCAGGGTGACCCTTAAGGTCGGGAAGAGTCCCTTGATCAATTCCTCCTTAAATTCTGGAGTGTCCAATTGATTTGCTCCTGCCATACAGAAAAGAGCCTTTTTCTGTAGGATGTAGCATTCAGGTCTCTCGTAACGGGGTTTGCCTTTCGGTATAAATCCTTCCTACGAGGCTGGATCCTGGCCAGTAGAAGGTGTACAGTCCCTTAAGCAGCTCGATATTATTTCTTAAGGTGGCCATCTGGATCCCATTTGACAAGGCCCCAAAATCCTCTGGGATCATACACTCCCTAGCTAGTGCGATTAGATCATCAGCGTTCATGTCAGTCATGTCTCCCATTCGGGCAATCCAATCCACTATCGTATTCTTATTTAGTGGGCCCATGGTCTTGTCCATAGCTCTCATCTGTTCTGGTGTGTGCACCCAGAACTCCTGGCGAACCTCGTCTGGCCTTTCTGCCCCTACATGTTGGATGACCATGGTAGTCACTGGGTTCATGGGGACTACACCAGGGCTATCGGGTCTCAACCTGCCCATACCAGCCTCCTCCCGTGGGCTGATGGCAGTACAGGGTCACTATAGTTTGGCGGGAGAATGCTCTCTAATAAGCTCTAGCTTATGCCTCTGCTAGACTTAGAGCTCATGATAGACTATCACAGCCTGTGTCGGCTCCTAACCATACCTTTTGTTTCTTTTAGTTCAAGGGACAGGGCAGCTATCCTTTTCTCACAGATGGAGTGATCCGCTCCAAATCTGCGGCCCTCCTTAATTTCTTTCCAGAGGCATTTCACCACTGCCCTGGACTCCTCCAGGTCAGTGGGGTCAATTTCCTGAACTCTTTCTCCCTTGCTGCAAGGGACCGAGTCAAATCCAAAACCTGAATCTCCAACTTGATTAGTTGGGTACCTTGGGTAAGGTCCTTTCACTCTAGGCCATTCTTCCCTTTTCAATTGCTCAGCTGCCTGGGCCTTTTTTTCCTTTTGTAACTCAGCAATCTGAGCCTCCCATTGTGATACTTCCCCCTGAAGCTGGTCTATTTGGCTCATCAGCTCCTCAATGCTTGTGCTTAGCTCTCGGGCAACCATGTTCAAGCCATACCACAATGCCCTCTTCCTTTCCTTTTTGGAAGGTCACAGCTTCCCTGCCACAAAATCCTCCCACCTGTCACACAGATCTTTATATGCCGTAGCCCCCTTAAACAATCCTGCCTCCCAGGGATTCTTTCCCTTCCCCAAATCATGGAGGCAAGAGTTGAGGCTTCCTTTATTTGTTGTCTGAATCTATCCAGATGCTCCAAACTTCCGGACTACTCTCATGGCGCTGGTCAGACTTCTTAGCAGGGTCTTACCACGCTGTCCCCAGGCACTACCTAATTTGCTGGCTAGCGTATGCCACAAGCATATTGCTCTTTTACTTGGAGCTATCCTGCCCCTGCGTGCTGCTTGGTGCTTCACCAGCAGCTACCCTGAAGCTAGGCTTCCCAAGCAGCGGCTCTGGTGCCTGCTTCACTCTGCAAGCTGCCTGCTTGCTTGCTTTCCAGTTGAGGGTCTGGTGTCTCTGACACAACAGCCTGCTACACCCAGCTATCACGCTGGTGTGAGCTGGAGACCACTCGATCTCCTGACAGTGGCACAGGCCGAGTTCAAACTGGTCACAGCAGTGAGGACTTGGTTCCCCTTGGGTTGTTGCACCCCTCCTGTGTTCATAGTGTCCACTATGCCACACACCCCAGCTTTGGCCGTTACACAGCCCAGTACCCAACCTTTGGGAAATCTATATCGGGGGATCCCTTGTCCCCGTAGGCCTGCCTTCATTCCGACTATTGAGTCAAAGGCTCCACCTTACCCTGAGGAGACCCACCTCCAAAGCTGCTGGCTGCTCTCAATTTTCCAGTGCAACACAAACAATTCTTCCAAAACTCAACCCACCATGGGGTTAGTCAAATCACTTCAGTGTCCCTTTGTGGTCACCAATTTTGTTCTGCCAAATTGAATTTCTTAATTGGTTCGCCTTGACAGTCCGTATCTATCACTGGAGTGACTAAACGCAGACACTTGCGAACTGTAAACAAACAACAAGTTTATTTTCGGGGATGATAACAGCAAATGGGATAAAAAGAGACTGGACAAAATTGTTATAAAATGTATCCCAAGAAATTCTAATGAATATACACTGGTGTTGAGAAATATGGGAGTTAAACTCCAGGCTCACTACCTCTGAACTTAACCCTTGGTTCCCAGGTTTAAACAGTAAAGTACTGTTTGTCTTCTTCGCCTCCAGGGGATGTTGGACACGATCCAGATCTTGGACCTCCTGGACCCAGTGACTGGAATACAGTTTCGATCAAGTTAAGTGTCCTCCTTCTCCTTTTCGTCCTCATCTCCAACACCCATGCAAATAAACGGACAGCCGCTGCCACTATAACAGACAGCCCCAAGCCATTGGGCTTGTCACCTTAAATGGCTTCTCTGAGCCTGGGCTAAGCCAATCATAGGGCTGGAATCTTCCTGCTCAGAATCTACCTGCTGCACACAACAATTTACCTCAGGTTTGTTCTGCCTTGCAGTTGCTGGGCAGACCTCAGTCTCTGGCATTTTGTCAACCCTTGGCATATTGCCAGCCTCGAGGTGGAATTCATGTTTTTTCCCAAAATGGAATCCACAATCCTATTTACAAACATACATAAACTCTTCCCTATGCTAATGTATATTCAAAAACATATAAATCTCGGTCTAACAAGGGGTATGGAAAATCTTCCATATGAGGAAAGATTAATAAGACTGGGACTTTTCCGCTTGGAAAAGAGACGACTAAGGGAGAGATAAGGGAGGTTTATAAAATCATGACTGGTGTAGAGAAAGTAAATAAGGAAGTGTTATTTACTCTTCCTCATAACACAAGACCTAGGGGTTGCCAAATAAAATTAATAGGCAGCAGGTTTAAAACGAACAAAAGGAAGTATTTCTTCACATGATGCACAGTCAACCTGTTGAACTCCTTGCCAGAGGATGTTGTGAAGACCAAGACTATAACGGGATTCAAAAAATAACTAGATACATTCATGGAAGATAGCCATTGATGGTCCTATTAGCCAGGATAGGCAGGGATTACTGTTTGCTAGAAGTTGGGAATGGCCTATAGGATGGATCACTTTGATTACCTGTTCTATTAATTCCCTCTAATGTCACCTCACATTGGCCACTGTCAGAAGCCAGGATGCTGAGATAGATGGACCATTGGTCTGACCCAGCATGGCTGTTTTTATTAGCCTCACAAACAACATGCAGCTATACATTAACAGCAAGCATAAACAGGTCTCTCTGTGAAGAATGCAAAGCTACAATGTTCTGGTTGTAAGAAGCAGAACAATGTGGACTTGAAACCAAACAAATAAGTGAAGAATTACTTTAATTTATAATCTGAATAATTTGATTATTTTTGAGGTAGTGGAGCAGAGAGTAACCGTATTTCAAAACAGCAGAGATTTTATATTTTGCTCATCAAGGAAGCTTAAACAGTTCAACTCTAATAGTGTCTTCTGATCTAAATGTTGTTTCTCCTCTCTCATTTCATTTACATTTGAAATTAACTTCTGTATAAACTACATGGAGAATAATATAGAGAAAAATAAATGACCATTTTCATACTTTTGAATCAAGAGTGATTGTAAAATCAAGAGCCTATAGAATATATTTCCAGGTGATTCTCTGGCAAATCCCATTTTGCTTTTTGTTCTGTATGGCTGGACTGGAAGCTACCACTACAGTTACTGGTTTATATCTCTTACAGTTTTGTTGATGATTAATATTTTTGGGAAAAGGGATTTGCAAGCTTTTGTGTGTTATGAAGAATTTGTCTTCATCATTGTGCTACTTTTTTGAGAAGACTGTAAATGAGTATTCTCAGAGGTCCTCACACTTTTTGGGTGCTAGCAGCAAATTAGTAATAGTACAGATTTTCTTAGCTGACTTGGGAGTTATTTTTCCAAGATGTGGATGTAAATCTGCTGCATCCTCTTGACAACCTACTACCGCAGACTCCCTTTAGGAACTGATGTAGGTTCTAGTGACATATGATCTTCAAGTGGAAGTGCCTTAGCACTGCCTGTTCATACCCCTAAGATTCAGTGAAAAAGAGGAATAAAGAACTTGAGCTAAGATTACAGTATTTGAAAATGGGATGACAGTGCAGCTTGCTTCAGTTGCCTTCACTAACGGATGACAACAGCTTTCGTAAATGAAAAATTCAGTATATTTTTAGTAAATCAAGATATACTTTATCCTATACAGAACCAAAATTATTGTTGTAACCACTTAAACATTTACAGTTTCACTCAGTATTGTCTCTTACATTGTTTTATAGTACTAGGTGGAGGAATTTTGGAAAGTTAACTTCTTTTGTTTTTGTTGATTTCTCAGGTACTGGGGCAGCTTGACTCAATAGTACAAAACTAAAGTTTATTTCTATTAATGATCAGCAAACACACAGCGAGAGCAAACAAAGAGCAGTTAGTTGAGCCTGCTTTTTTGGACATAATTCTCTAGATATACTCCAAGAACTGCACATAAATTAAATTAATTTGCTGCTGGCTGTGCTTACAATTAGCAGCAAAGTTACAAATATCTTAACAGATCTTTGCATGGATGTAACTGGGAGCAACACTTGGAGCGGTTGTGTTTAAATTAACAGTAACATGAAAAATCTTTCACAGCTACTTGCCACCTTTTAAACTTTGTATCTTTAATAAGAGAATCTGAGAACAAGAAAGCTCCTTAATGAGAGAAACTGAGATTGAGAAAGTCACACAAGAGCAGAACTAAACCATAAAAGGAAGCTAAACTGGCATTTTGGTGCCAAACACTGTGCCAAATCATTTCTCCTTTTAAGTCAATTGCAAAATTCCTGCTACTTCTTTAGGAATAAGATTTGTCCTTTAGGGCCACAAACTACAAATCCTTATCAAGGCAAAAGGCCTTTGAAGTAAATGTGACTGCAAAGGTTTAATAGAGGGCAGAATTTGGCTCAATGTTTTCTCTTTGCATTTTAAGCATGTTAAATCTCTTTCATTTAGGATGGTGATTTACTAATTCCTAACACTATTTTAGTCTAGAAAGGATACAGTAAGTTGTGTACTTCTATATTTAAAAAAAAAAAAGTTTCTTAGCAACATGGGGCTAGATCCTTCATGCATCAGCCCTTTAACTAGGCCTGTTGGGGGAGATGGTTGGGAGATGCCCGGGTAATCTCTACACCTGATTTTAACATTGAGAGGGAGGAAAATGAAATAGGAAAGGATAAAGCAGTGGGTATGAGAATGGACATTAAGAGAAACGTGGTTCAGATACCAGTCTAGTAGGTGATACTGGAGCTAGACGAATCGTGTAAGGAATGTGAGCAAAGCCAAACGGCAAAAAAAAAAAAAGATGTTTGTACACTAATGCGAGTAGCCTGGGTAACAAAATGTAGGAACTAGAGCTACTGTAAGTGAAACCAGGTATTATAGGGATAATAGAAACATGGTGGAATAGTAGTCATGACTGAAGTACAAATACTGATGGGTATGTGCTGTTTATGAAAGACAGAAATAAAGACAAAGGTGGTGGAGTAGCATTGTATATCAGTGATGAAGTAGACTGTAAAGAAATTAGAAGTGATGCAATGGATAAGACAGAGTCTATGAGGGCAAAAATCACATTGGGGAAGAAAACTACTAGAACTTCCCGTGGCATAGTGCTTGGGGTGTGCAACAGACCACTGGAATCCAATTTGGATATGGATAGAGACCTCCGTAATGAAGTAAATACTACTGGCAACTGTGTGATTATGGGAGATTTTAATTTCCCAGATATAGACTGGAAGATTAGTGCTAGTAATAATAATAGGACTGAGATTTTCCTGGATGTGTTAGCTGACAGATTACTTCATCAAATAGTTGCTGAACCCATAAGAGGGGATGCCATTTTAGATTTGGTATTGGTGAGCAGTGAGGACCTCGTAGAAGAACTGGTTGTTAGGGACAACCTTGGTTCAAGTGACTTTGAGCTAATTCAGTTCAAACTAAATGAAAGGATAAACAAAAATAGATCTGTGACTAGGGTCTTTGACTTCAAAAGAGCTAACTTTAAAAAATTAAGGGAATTAGTTAGGGAAGTGGACTGGACTGAAGAATTCATGGATCTAACAGCAGAGGAGGCTTGGAATTACTTAAAGTCAAAGTTGCAGGAACTATCTGAAACCTGCATTCCAAGGAAGGGGAAAAAATTCATAGGCAAGAGTTGTAGACCAAGTTGGATGAGCAAGCATCTCAGATAGGTGATTAAGAGAAAGCAGAAAGCTACAAGGAGTGGAAAATGGGAGGGATCAGCAAGGAAAGCTACCTCTTGGAGGTCAGAATATGTAGAGTTAAAGCGAGAAATGCCAAAAGCCAAATAGAGTTGGACCTTGCAAAAGGAATTAAAACCAATAGTAAACAGTTCTATACCCATATAAAGAGGAAGAAAACAAAGAAAGAAGAAGTGGGACCACTAAGTATGGAGGATGGGATGGAGGTTAAGGATAATCTAGGCATGGCCTAATATCTAAACAAATACTTTGTCTCAGTTTTTAATGAGGCTAATGGAGAGTTTAGGGATAGTGGCAGGGGGGCTAATGGAATTGAGGATATGAATGTAGAAATTACCACATCCGAGGTAGAAGCCAAACTCGAACTGCTTAACTGGACTAAATCATGGGGCCTGGATAATCTCCATCCAAGGATATTAAAGGAACTTGCACGTGAAATTGCAAGCCTATTAGCAAGGATTTTTAATGAATCTGTAAACTCAGGGGTTGCACTATATGACTGGAGAATTGCTAACATAGTTCCTATTTTTAAGAAAGGGAAAAAGAGTGATCCGGATAATTACAGGCCTGTTAGTTTGTCCTCAGTAAGTAAGGAAAGTGTTGGAAAAAATTTTGAAAGAGAAAATAGTTAAGGACATCAAGCTTAACGGTAATTGGGACAAAATACAACATGGTTTTACAAAGGGTAGATCGTGCCAGATCAACTTGATCTTTTTTGAGAAGATAACAGATTTTTTAGACAAAGGGAATGCAGTGGATCCTATTTACCTACATTTCAGTAAGGCATTTGATACGGTTCCACATGGGGAATTATTAGTTAAATTGGAAAAGATGGGGATTAATATGAAAATTGGAAGGTGGATAAGGAACTGGTTAAAGGGGAGACTACAACAGGTCATACTGAACGAAGAACTGCCAGCCTAGAGGGAGGTTACAAATGGAGATCCTCAGGGATCGGTCTCGGGACCAATCTTATTTAACTTTATTATTGACCTTTGCACAAAAAGAGGGAATGTGCTAATAAAGTTTGCAGATGACACAAAGTTCGGAGGTATTGCTAATACAGAGAAAGACAGGGATATCATACAAGATCTGGATGACCTTGTAAACTGGAGTAATATTAATAAGATGAAATTTAATAGTGGAAAATGCAAGGTCATGCATTTAGGGACTAATAACAAGAACTTTTGCTATAAACTGGGGACACATCAGTTGGAAGTGACAGAGCAAGAGAAGGACCTGGGCGTATTGGTTGATCACAGGATGACTATGAGCTGCCAGTGTGATGTGGCCGTGAAAAAAGCTAATGCGGTCCTAGGATGCATCAGACAAGGTATTCCCAGTAGAGATAGGGAGGTGTTAGTACCATTATACAAGGCGTTGGTCAGACCTCATCTGGAATACTGTGTGTAGTTCTTGTCTTCCATGTTTAAGAAAGATGAATTCAAACTGGAACAGGTGCAGAGAAGGGCTACTAGGATGATCTCGTTTAGGAGTCATTTTTCTTCCCTCTAGGGGATATAATCCTGCTGTATTCTGCCTACAATTGACTCTTGCTGCCTCACTTCAGGCATTGTCCATTCAGCACTGCTTAATGATCCTGATCCTCAACTCCCTTGGCTCTGGCCATAAATTGGGTGGAAAAGGAGCAGAGTTTGAGGTTGATTAATAGAAACAAAAGTGACTGCCCTTTCAAATCAGACTAGAGTGAGCAATTTCTGCTGACCTGCTCAATCTGGAATGCAGGTGTAGTGCATGCCATTTATAAACAAATGTTTACAACTGCTTGTAGGAGAGAGAGATCTAGTTTTCACAAGCCAAACAATATGTCTTTCACTGGCTAACACATTTTCTGGCTATTAAATCAATACAACTACTGTTCTGAAAGGGAAGGAGAGAGCTAATGAGGACAATAAGCAAAGTACTAGAATATATACTGTAGATGTTTATATTAATGCTGCAGAGGATAGCTAATAATCATAGGACTTTCAAGGCTGTCTACAGTGGCTCCAAAAGGGGCTATTGCAGCATCTGGAGATTGCTAAATGTAGTGTGATCTGGACACGCCCCTTCCCTGCCACACCCACAGTATGTATAATCCCCAGTTTTAAAGCTTCCTGTGAGAACCAAGAATCTAGCTGGAAGGAAAGTTGTGCACTTACTGTATTGGGACTGATTTAGCTGTGAAAAAAAGGGCTAACACTGACAGTTCATCAAAATAACCAGCTTGAATTCATGCTAACAAATAAAAGGGATTTTCTTCTATTGAATGCTAAATTTCAAAGGACGCTGTCAACATAAAGCCATGTCCAAAAATATTGTACCTACTACCATTATAACTAACTCCTGAGATTATTATGGAGAAAAAAGTATTTTTCTCTCTTTTTAGTTGACCGTGTGCATTACGCAGCTCTTTGCATCATTAGTTAGCCCCAATCCTGCGCACCTCCCATGCGGAGCCCCACTGGTGTTAATGTTGTTCTGTGGAGACAAAGGGGCTTCTCCAGCCAGACTAATTTGCTAACACCACAAATACTGCCAGTTTTCCCTTGTTGTTTGTGTGGATCTTTTACATAGGAAAGGGGAAATAGAGACCTTTTAAAAATATTGTAAAAGGAGATTGTAAAACCACAGAAAAGACCGGGGGACTTAAGTTGCAGGTACAGTAACAAACTATCTTAACTACTATTATTAACTTTTCATAGTTAAGTGACTAGATTACAAGTTCGAGAGACAAGGTGGGTGAGGCAGTATCTTTTATTGGACCAACTTCTATTGGAGAGAGAGACAAGCTTTCAAGCTTACACAGAGCTCTTCTTCAAGTCTGGGAAAGGTGCTCCGAGCGTCACAGCTAAATGCTAGATGGAGCAGATTGTTTAGACTGTGATACCCAGACCTGAAGAAGAGCTCTGTGTAAGCTCGAAAGCTTGTCTTTCTCACCAACAGAAGTTGTTCCAGTGAAAGGTATTACCTCACTCCCTTGTCTCTCTAATATCCTGGGACCGACATGGCTACCACTATACTGAATAGGTTACAAGTTGACAGTGTCCCTTTGTGTGTCCTAAATATTTATTTATTTGATGCAATAATCAAGGTTGCTGGAATGCAGTGTCCTTTATCATCTTTCCTGTGTCTTGGACTCTGTGAAAATGTAGTAGTAATAGTTTTTAATATTCACAACAGCTTCTTAGTTGTACATCCAGATGAGGGAAGGCAAGGACAACTCTCTTTGAACTGGAGACATTCTCCCTTTAAAGATTTGGCTGCTGTGTTATTTTGATTTATTGCCTTTGCTTACCTTGGGCAACATACCAAGTCCAATCCTGCAATGTTCCTATTGTTAACTGGTGCTTTTACCTTATCTCTTGATAATAGATCAATCAAATAGGTTTCATTTTAAGAGTTAAAACTGTAATGTGCTGTTCTGCCTATTAGATAAACTAGTTCAGTCATCGTTAATGGAAGATAAATATCTAATTACTCAGGCATTGTGAAGAATCTCTGGATCTGATTCTCTACTGCCATGTGACTTCTGTAGTCAATTACACCTGTGCAAATTGGGTGTAAAAAGGTCTGCCAAATGAGAATTGTCTACTCACACGCACCAGTAGTGACACTTATACAAAACCGCAAGGCAGTGAAGAATCCGGCCCTATATATTTAAGCGGCGCTTTCCTGAGCAAGACACCCTAGTACAAGTTCATCAGAGATAATATACAGATTTTTAATGTTTGGTTTTAATGTTCCTGTGTGAAAAATTATATTATTAACTTAATATAAATATGTTCATTACTTTGGCGTCAGTTTGCTAGAAACAGAGGACTCCACAGCCAGATTCTGCTACTTTTACTTCTGTTGAGTAGTGCCTCCCCGATAAATCAATGGGACCAGTTATAGAGTAAGGTCCAATGCAAAAGGATAGATTCTTGGGTCTAGCCAGAATGTGCTCACTGCAAGACCCTTGACGGTAGCTTGCAAGGCTGTTCTAACCCACATCTAGCAACAGTGTGTGACAGGGAATCTCCAAGAGGACTCTGGAAATGCCTCCCTTTCATCAGCCACTCCAATACACCAAAGGGGCTGGGAAAGCACAGCATACAGAAATAACATCTTTAAATATGGCAATATGAAAATAAATAATTTTGTCAAATTGTAGCAATTTTGTTAGAAACTTTTAAAGCTGATTTGCACTTCATATAGGCAAGAGGCTTGTATGTAGACTGCCTATTGTGTGACCAACAAATAAAGCAATATTAACCTGGATATTGTGAGCATAACAGAGATTATACACATCTTGACACCTACAAATAAATGTGAACACTAAAGGAGTATATAAATATTAAGGAGCAAGAAACTATAACACAACCTTGAGAAACCCTGTAATGAATTGGATCATAGTCAGAGGAACATTTAAAAAAGAAAATCTGCCAGCATATAAATGGGATGAGAACCAGGATAACAGAGCACACTCACCAGATGTTCCAGGCAAGTTAAAACTTTCTATGATCAATATTATGAAAAGCATCTGAGACATCTTACCAAATGAAGATGTGAAAATATCTGTAGTACTGTTTATAGTCCTATCCATTCTCCTACAGAAAGACCCTATTAAGTCAAGGTAAATTGTACCAAGTGCCTTAAAGTAGTGCTTGTCTGTTCTAATTTCACTGATATAGCAAGTTGAGACTTAGTGTAATAGTGATTGTAGAGTCCTATTAGGGATTAAACTGATAGGAAAAATGCAATTGTCACACAGCTTTGTTATTTTGATGCCACAGAAATATTTTTCCTACACTATTGTTACTGGAAAGGGAGTCAGTGGTCTATTACCTTTGTTTTCCAAATAGATAACACTTGTGATCTTTGGCTATAAATGTTGTAGGTTAAATGGAGTTCCTCTTTAAAATGCATTTGTCTGTCTGCAGACACTACAAGAATAAATTAGTTATGTTTCGTGCAGTATTCTGACAACACCTTTTCAACAGCTCTGAAAATAGAGCCATTTACACACTTTTATTAGTTTGTTACAGTTCAGTACAACTTGTCATTTTGCTAAACTACGTTTGGTGGCTTTTTCCTTCATATAATTTTGTGGGAATTTAGTTTTCATGAAAGATGCCAGATTAACAGCCCTAGAGACTTGACTCTATTTATCCACAGAATAGCTACACTACGAGCAGTGACAGTTCCGCTTCTGTGACACTGCCCCGACAAGGAAATATAATGCTGACCTGAAGGGACCACCCCCAGGGTGTATGAAGGTAGTCCAGACTCATGCCTATGCAGTCCTTGTCCTCTCTGCTGAAATATCCAAAAAGGCGACTAGTCAATTCTAGTTGTAGTGATTAGAGCTGGAACTCCTGGACTCCACTTCCTGTCTGCCACTGTCTCACTTTATGACCTTGGGTAAGTCACTGAGCTTCTGTGCCTCAGTTTCTCCATCTGTAAATAGTGATAACACCCATCATTGTAAAGTATTCTGTAATGCTTGGCTGAAAGGTGTAATACTGTATAATGTAAGGTATTATTATTATATGGTGGACATTTAGCCATCAATCCAGGAAAGCACATGAATTGTCCCACTGAAATCAATGGGGCTACTTATGTGCTTAAAATTTAAGTACTTGCTTAAGTTCTCTGCTGGATTGGGGCCTTATCCAATGAGACCATTACATTCACTTTACATAGGTCACTAAAAGCTATCAGATTGTAACAGCTTTTGGTTACACCTGGGCTGAGTATGACAGATTGAATATCCCTTCAGTAATGCTCAGTCACTAAATCCCTCTAATATAATTTAGTAAACAAGGACACTGTCAAATAATTTAGGCCTCAGATATAGCTTTATCTTACAGCTGTTTAGGCCAAAATTTAAAAAAAGGGGAGCCTACAGTTAGGCTTCTGAGAAGGAATTTTCAAACATGCCTGCGTGATTTAGGAGCACAAGTCTCACGAACATCAGAATGTTGGCCCTAGTGTAGAAAGTACTTCAGATTCTAAGGAACACATTTTCAAAATTATGAAATTGCAGTTGGCAAGTTTTGCTTGCTCTGTTTGCACTCACAGTTCAATTGCGCATACAAATCTGAGCACTTGTACCTGTGCCAATTGGTTTCCAGGTGCAAATCAAACAGTCAGAGGAGATACAAGCACTCGCAACTGTACACACAATTCATTTTGTAGTTGCAAAAAGACAGATTTTTTAAGTATAAACTAAACCTGGTAAAAGGGATATTGGTCTCTAACCTTACTCATAAATATTTTGTTTCTTACTTAAAATGTTTTCAACAACAAAAGCTACAGAAGGGAAGAACTA
Source organism: Emydura macquarii macquarii (assembly GCF_026122565.2). Classification (NCBI taxonomy): domain Eukaryota; kingdom Metazoa; phylum Chordata; order Testudines; family Chelidae; genus Emydura; species Emydura macquarii. The sequence continues at coordinate 36,905,181 of NW_027132559.1, read as the reverse complement.
CTACTACTCCTAAAAGGGTATTTCAAAGAATGAAATAGTACAAAACTAGCTAACAGTAACACATACTCTAATGCTGGGTACTACAACAATCATAATACTTAATATGTAAAGCAAAATATAAGTGCTAACTAATTCATCCTTTTAACACTCTGTCAAGTAGGCACAATAGGTGTTGCTATCCCTATTTTACAAATGGGGAAGCTAAGACAGAGAAATTGTCACACCCCTAAAGCTACAGAGGGAGTAAGGATCAGACACACAGAATCATAGAAGATTAGGGTTGGAAGGGACCTCAGGAGGTCATCTAGTCCAACCCCCTGCTCAAAGCAGGACAAACCTCAACTAACAGGATTGGAGTGGAGGAGTTCATGGCTCCCAGGCCTGTCCTTAAGCCATCCTTATCTTTTAGCTTGAATGAAAAGAAAGCTAGTAAAAAAATAATCATTCCCTCATGTGGAATCTAGGTATTTTTTGACACTTTGAAAAACATTTTTTTAGTATATTATTGAGAAATAAGTTTATTTTATTTGGACTAATATAAAAGTAATGTTCTGATTTCTGCATTATGCTTCAGTCTTTTAAATTAGTGGCTGAGAAAAGACAGCTCCTTTCTGTGTGTATCAAACTTGATCATAACAGGGAAAGATGATGGGCCAAATTGACTTGAGCAGAGTAAGGGCTTGTCTACACTTGAAAAGTTACAGAAGCACATTTGTAGCTGCGCCGCTGTGGCACTTCAGTATAAACACTACCTACATTGACGGGGGGAGAGAGTAGCACCTTCCCAAGAGGCAGTAGCTAGGTCGATGGAAGAATTATTTTGTCAACCTAGCACTGTCTACATCAGGGGTTAGGTCGGCTTATCTACATCACTCAGAGGCATGGATTTTTCACACCCCTGAGCAACGTAGATATGCCCAATGTAAGTTCCAAGTGTCGACCAGCCCTGACACAAGGGTTGATTTGGACCTTTTCAATCTTGTAGCAATTTGATCTAAATTAGATTGAATTTATTTATTGGCATTTCTATTGTACTCATTAATGGTGCACCTCGATCCCTTCTAGTCTCGGTATATGGCACATAACAGTCTTGTCTCCTGTGGCTGGGATGCTTTGGTCTGGTTTTGGATGTTGGGTTTGGTGTGTGGGTGCTAAGTGGTGTGGGTAGCCTGTGATATACAGAAGGTCAAACAAGGTGATCTAGTGGTCCCTGATAACCTTAAACTCTATGACATAGACTCCTGTGCCTACATGACAGAACCGCACAGAATGAGATTCAGAATAAGCCAGTGACACTACATTATTATGCTATAGGCAGACTGCAATAATTAATTGTCTCATGCTTTGAATAAGACATAGCCCTTGTCAACACTGAAGGCTGGATTCTCTGGGCTGCTAAGATGACTTTGCACTGTGTAAGTCAGTGGCTGTCAACCTTTCCAGACTACTGTACCCCTTTCAAGAGTCTGATTTGTCTTGTGTACCCCCCAAGTTTTACCTCACTTAACAACTACTTGCTTACAAAAGCAGACATAAAAATACAAGTGTATCAGCACACTATTACTGAAAAATTGCTAACTTTTTCATTTTTACCAAATAATTATAAAATAAATCAATTGGAATATAAATACTGTACTTACATTTCAGTGTATAGTATACGGAGTAGTATAAACAAGTCATTGTCTGTATGAAATTTTAGTTTGTACTGACTTTGTTATTTCTTTTTATGTAGCCTGTTGTAAAACTAGGCAAATATCTAGATGAGTTGATGTACCCTCTGGAAAATGTCTGTGTACTCCCAGGGGTACGTGTACTCCTGGTTGAGAACCACTGGTGTAAGTGACTTTAAAGGAGCCAGATAAGGCCAGTGGAGAATTTCCACCTGGTGTAAAGCTGACAGAGATGGTTCTGTTGCCTTCTACATGAGCTGCGCTCTGAACCCCAGTATAAGGAGCACGAGGGGAGCTGTTGGGTTTAGATGGGATAGTGGAGGGGCATGGCAGGGCATAGCTCAGCCAAGTCTGATATTCCACTGTTGCAAGGGCTGGTTGACCCAGAATCAGGAGAGCCATCGCCATCTGCCTTCAGTCACCATATTCAGCTATGTTAGTGCTGTGCTCAGATGTAGTGGAGGATCAGGGCCTGGATGTTTAGCCACCAGTGAAGCTGGACTTGTGTAAATCCCTAGTGTAGGCACAACATATGCCAATGCAGTATGATATACACAATTTCTATTGGAACAAATTGTACTGCGCCACTATCTACTACACTAGGGGCTTGCACTGCTGCAGTTCCACTGCTGGTTTACAAACTCATTGTAAGGCCTAAGGTCCTGACTGCTTGTAGTCATTAAAAATCTCAAGGGATCAACAAGTATGTTAAACTTGCCTGTGTCCTACCCAAATTCTGGATTCCAAGGCCAGAAGGGACCATTGTGATCATCTAGTCTGACCTCCTGCATAACACTGGCCATAGAATTTCCCCAAAATAATCACTAGGGCAGATCTTTAAGAAAAACATCCCATTTTGATTTTAAAATGTCAATGATGGAAAATCCACTGTGACACTTGGTACATTGTTCCAGGGATTAATTACCTGGTCGGGGGTAGCTGCATTATGCCTACCTAAAATTCCTCCTCATTTGGATAAAGTATTCCTAATTCCCAGCCTTAAAAGTATTGGTTAGCATTGCTGTGCAGGGCCACCACATGGGGAGGGGAGAGGGAAGGGTACACTTTACCAGGGCCCTGGGAGGCCCAGCCTAGGCTGCAACCCACATTACGGGAGGGGGCCCATGTTAATTTTTTCAGTTCCAGAACAAACTTTTATGCTTGGGCCCTGTTGCTGTGCACTGTTAAACAGCTGCTGGCTTCCAGTCCAGAGGTGTCTACATTTCAGTAATGGCCACAGGATGTGACTGTTTGTAAATCAATTTGGCATCTTTCTGGATGAAAGAGGCTTATAAAGTTGAGGCCATTTTTAGCCTCTTAAGATGATAACCTGATAGGAAAATAGGAGTATTTTCTCTTATACAGGAGAGAAAGAGAGAGCAATCAAATCTTATTTTTTTGCAATGTAAAAATTCAGTTATTATAGACTATTAGTGGCTTAAATGCTAATTATTGTATTATTTCATAATGATTAAGTCTCCTCTATAGAATAAGAGACATTTTTAGTGTTCTCCCTCCAGCTCATTCTCATGTGCTCTTTTCTTTGCATGTCAGTGGATTTTGGTTTTTCTCACAATAATCCTTTTCTTTATTCTCTTTTTATAAAAATCTGAATTTGAGAGGTCTGAGCATTGATGAAAGCTAACCGAGAGGATTTCCTAGATATATTGCATACAGATCAGGGGTTTAGTTCCTGTCCTTGTAACAGATTGAACATGAATAGTGTTAGCCTTCTGTAACTCCCCTGGCCCTGAGTATTTTTTATCATTTTTCCTTCATATAATCTCTCCTCTCAAAGGTTCTCAAGCAGAGGAAACAAATAAAATATTTTTTATAGTATAAGAATGCTTGATGTGGCCCACTGCCAGCACCCTCTTTGGGAGATGCACTGTGACAGATTAAGTGAATTCTTGGACCTTGCCTCTTATACAGTTAGCTCCACAGCATCAGACTGTAATGAGGACATAATAATCAGAGATAGCTGCATATTGAAAAACATCTTCCATGAATATTTGCTCATATTTTAACGTGTCTGTTTTGTCCAGGAACACATGCTTTGTACTCACTTTTCTAACGTGTATGTAATTGGATAGTTCTGCTATGAATGTTCAGGGAGCATGATCTTGAATATCACCCAGAAGGTGCTGAATGCCCTCAATTTGCATTGGGGAAAAAAAAATGGAAATTGAAGGCTCTCAGCTTGTTGCAGGATCAGGCCTAATAAGTTAATTTCCAAGCTATGCACATAAGTATTACAGCTGGTCAGAAAATGGTTCTTTTCTACTGAAAAATTTGACTTTTTGTTTGGGGGGGGGGGGGAGGACACAAAGAGTTTTCGGATTTTGCAAAAAATCTCAAATTTTTCCATGGAAAGCAAACACTTTTCATGGAAAAAAAATTGTGTTTTTGAAAACCCAGTTTTCCATAAACAACTGGACTTCCCAGTGTGATGCTGTAGCCAAGAGGGCAAACACAATCACTGAATGCCTAGGCAGGAGAAGTAGGGTAGAGAGGTGGTTTTACCTTTTAATACAGGATTAATGAAACCATTAGTGAAATACTGTGTCCAACTTTGGTGTCAAAACTTCAAAATGGATGTTGAAACATTAGAAAGGGTTCAGAAAACTGCTACAAGAATGAGCTGAGCTTTGGACAACATACCTTATAATGAGAGAATTAAGAAGCTCTGTCTATTTAGTTTATCCAAAAGAAGGTTGATAAATGACTATATCACAGTCCACAAGTATCTAGGGAAGAGATTTCTGATAGGAGATGGCTCTTTAATCTAGCAGGGAATGGCATAACAAGATCCAGTGGTTAAAAGCTGAAGCTAGACAAATTCAGATTAAAAATATGATGCAAATTTTTAACAGGAAGTTAAAATAGTTTAAATTTTTAACTATTGGAACAATGTACCTAGGATCCTGGTGGATTCACCATCACTGTAAGTCTTTAAATCAAGAATGGATGTCTAAAACATATGCTGCATCTCAAATAGAAGTTATGGCTTTGATATAGAAATTTTGGGTAAGGTTCTATGGTCTGTATTATATGATCATACTGGTCACTTCTGGCCTTAAAAATCCATGAATTATCTGAATCACTCAGCTCCAATAATAATACTTTGCAGCTACATAGTGTAACTTTTAGGTGGGCTAAAGCTTACTTCGCTACCTTTCTCCAGTGTCTAAAAACCCGACTCCTAGAAAAAGCACCTGGAGAGCCAGACTTCAGTCTCTCAGGATTTTCCACAAGGAGAGTCAACCTCTCCACATTCAAGTCCCAAAAAGAAAAAAAAAAGAAAAAAATAACTTAATTCTTAAGTACCAACTTTATTTATTATGTTTCTTTTTCATAAGATTTTAGAACAACTTAATTTTTACAACATAACATGGCTACTTTATAAGCCATATACACTATCTTCACAGTTTTACATAACATAAATAAAGAAAACAAATTAAATCTCAACAAGTCAGTCCCCACAGAAACACAGCGAAAGAAACTCAAGAGTTCCCAAAGCTTAGGTTGAGCTCACCTGAGTCCCAGTTTTAGTCTTTGATCACCAAAGTTATACAGTCTGCTGAGTCAAAAGCAACATCTTCTCTCCACTTGCTTGTAGAAATCTTCAGTTGGAAGCCATGCAGACTCTTCCTCCTTCTCTGCTGAAATCACTGAGTTAGCTAGTCAGCTAACCAATTAACCAACCACTCAATTAAGTATATAGATTTAAAAAAACAGAACCTATTACAAGAAAACAGAAAACCGAGAATAGCAAAATATCAATGACTTTTTCCCCATTATCACATTTAAATAAAAGAAAAGTTGATGAATCAGACTAGTTTAGACAATTTAAAAAAGTCTGGCTGAAATTAAATAACATTCAAAGTATCCAATTAAAATAAAAGAAATTAGTTTTCCCTCCCAGTTTCCTCTTTCTATAACTAATGCCCCCAGGGCTTCCCAGTTGGAAGGTTAATATCACTAAGGTGCTGCAAAAAGCTTCAGAGTTAGGGGAAACCACCTGCTTTCTATTCCTGGGGCCCAGCTTCTCCCAACCCACACAGTGCACATGGCCTTTTGCAAAGCACCTGCTCTGACTACTTGCCATCATGGAGTCTGAGTCCAGCAAAGGGGAAGGGAACCAATCGAGCATACCCAAAACTATCCCCCAATTCCAGAAACTTCAAAGTGTGGAGAGCTAATTGTGCATCTGCTTAGCAACAATGACCCAGACACAACTCATTCCCAACACCCCCCATGCATCTTTTAAAGCAATATCTCCTTATTAGGCATGTGAGTTACAAGAGCACCTTCTATCAGAGGATCTTAAATCAGTTTACAAACATTAATGAGATTATAAATGTGTAAAGGAAGATGATGTGGCCTAATGGATAGTGTACTGGTGCAGAACTCAGAAGACCTGGGATCTACTCCCAGGTGACCTGTTGGGCAAGTCACTTTGCCTCTGTGTTTCTCCTCCCACCTTTGTCTGTCTTTTCAATTTAGAGTTTAAACTCTTTGGGGCAAGCACCAACTCTTACTATGTGTTCACACAATGCCCAGCATGACGGCCCTCTAGGTGCTACTGCAATACAAACAATAAGTGATGTGAAGAAGAAAGGGAAACAGAACCACATGACAGTTAAAACCCGGGCTTGACAAAATTGTTTTGGAGCTAGGAGCCAGCCCAAAAATTAAGGAGCCAGACAACGTGGGCTCAGCGGCGGGGCACCCTGGCCGGAGCGCAGCAGCTGCTCTCCCCACCCAGCCCTGCCCCTTCCCCCTCCCCTCTCCCACAACGTGGGCCCAGCAGCGGGGTGCCCTGGCTGGAGCGCGGCAGCCACCGTGCTCCCCCCCCTCCCAGCCCTGCCACATGGGTGCAGTGGCACCCTGGCCGGAGCGCGGCAGCCGCTCCCCCCAGAAAAATACTAGGCGCCAGACTTAAATTTCTAGGTGCCATGGCGACCTGGCACCCGGGGTTTGTCGAGCCCTGGTTAAAACCCAGATCTTCCTAACGTTAGGTGTCTCTAGTCTTGGGCGTCCAAATTTAGACACCAAAGGCTGATCTGCAGACACTCAGCATGGCTGAAAATCAAGCCTGTTAAAATTGTGCACCCAAAATTCAGGGCATCCAATATTAAGGAGCATTCCTGAAGATTTTGTTTTAAGTGACTTACCCAAGGTCAGATAGGAAATCTGTGGCAGAGCCAAGGGTAAAACCTAGATCTTCTTACTCCTAATCCAGTGACTTAGATTCAAGACCATATGTCTGAGAGCTATGGGAAAACAAGTGTAAATTCTTCACTCTGTTCAGTAACAACCTACCAAATTATCCTCTGCTACCTCCTTCCGGCGCTGGTTCAGGAAGACATTTAAGCATGTGCTTAAGTCTTTCCCTATTTAGAATAGCACTTCAGCATATGCTTAAGCACCTACCCAAGCACTTGCCAAAGCTTTAAGCACCTGACAAAATGCTGTCCTTAATAGTGATGCTTTCCTGAAATAGCGCTCCAGCAGTGTTGCTCCTGAAATGCTGCTAGACTCTTTAGAGAAGAGGTGCATGTGCATTGCTCCTTTGCCATTTTACTCGCCTCCTTTTGAAGGGCCAATTCTCTCTAGTTTCCTTTCTTATTTCCTTTCTCTGCGCATCAGCCCGACCCCTATGAGAGCAACACAGTGGACAATTACAATTCAAATTTAATGTCTCCCTCACCTCTTCTGTAGGATCAGTTAAGGAGTGGAGAAAGGATCATCTAAAGGAGACTCATCCAGTCTCTGTCTTAGTGCAGGGCCTCAAAAGGAGTGATTTAAAAACCAGGAAAATTGGCAGGGATCATCATGAATTTTTCTAGCCATGGAGGACCACACAAAAATATATTTGATATGATGAGCTACTTAAGACTTTCACTTGCTTTTTTTCTGGAGAAATAAAAGGTGACTCTTGAAGAGAATCTGTCATAGCAGCCCTAAAACTTTACCAAGACTAAATCACACAGCAAGACGCTTGAATCTCTGATATCTATACGTCTGTGACATCATTTTTCAGTGTCAAGCTATCGTTTCTTCAAAAGGCTTCAGACATCTTTGTTAGGTTACAAATAAACTTTTATTATTTCTCTCAGTAATAGAGTTCATGTTGACTGGGATCTGGTGAGGTCATATGACTATCTTATTGCTCATGTAACAGTCTGCTTTTCTATACTCTTATATTGGATCTCAGCTATGGCAAGTTTAAATTGCAAAAGGGATTTCAATCTCAATGATGAACTTTAGTAAACTTAATTTTATAAAATTGTACTAAAATGAATTTAAAAAATTGCAGGAGATAACACAAGAACTAGGGGGTCATCAAATGAAATTAATGGGCAGCAGGTTTAAAACGAACATAATGAAGTATTTCTTCACACAACGGACAGTGAACCTGTGGAACTCATTGCCAGAGGATGTTGTGAAGGCCGAGACTATAACAGGGTTAAAAAAAGAACTAGATAATGGAGGATAGGTCCATCAATGGCTGTTAGCCAAAACCATGCTCTGAAGTGTCCTTAGCCTCTGTTTGCCAGAAGCTGGGAATGGGTGACTGGGGATTGATCACTTGATAATTACCTGTTCTGTTCATTCCCTCTGAAGCATCTGGCACTGGCCACTGTCAGAAGACAGGATGCTGGGCTAGATGGACCATTGGGCTGAACTAGTATGGCTGTTCTTATGTTCTTATGCAGAGCATGTGGATTAAAAACTCATTATACTGTGCTCCTCTACCGTCTAAGTGCACTCTCACACATGTTCTGCATTAGGCCTGGTTTACACTAGAGAGTTTTGTCCACCAAGGTCGGCTTTGGTCGATAAAACAGTGCTGGTGTATATGCTGCAATCAACCCCCCGCCAACAAAACTGCCCTGTTTTTTTTTTGACAAAGTAAAAGCACCTTGACGGGAGCAGTAGGGCTTTTGTCAGCATAGTTAGGGCGATGCAGTGTCAGTGTAGACACTGAGCCCCTTACATCGGCTGAGGGGCTGTCATTCTTGTCAATTTCACCACTCCACTGGAGAAAGAAAGCTCAAGAAAGACCAAGCCTGGCCTGCTGCAAGCCCTGCAGCCGGTTCCCACTCCCAGCTGGAAGAGGCAGCCATGTCCATTTCAGGGCTCAGCCATGTAATTGACAAGGCTCCTGTGGCAGGGAGCAGGTGGTGAAGCACCCTGACTTCTGGCCCCAGCTCCCCAGCTGAGAGCAGAAACCAGCAGCCCGGGCTTCTCATGGGAGTGGGAACCAGCCACCGGGGATGCTGGTCTCTGCTCTACTCTGGAAACCATGGCCAGAAGTCCAGGTGCTTCTCCACTTGCTCCCCACCAGGGCAGCCTTGTCAATTACATGGCTGAGCCATGAAATTGACATGGCTGTCCATTCCAGAGAAGAAGGGGGAATGGAGAAGTCCCATGCAGTTTCCCCTGGCTCCGGGCAGGGAAAGGGGAGAGGAGAAGCCCCTGGCGGCTTCCCCTGGCTCTCAGCTGGAACCGGGGAGGGGAGCAGCCCACAGGAAGCCCGAGAACCTGGAAGAGACGGGCCTCTCAGCTCCCCATACTGCCCCTTAGGTTCGTGGAAGTGCGCCTGGTGAGGACACACTCCACCAACCCAAGGAGGTAGTGTAGACATCAGCCACTTATTTTTTAAGTGTAGATAAGGCCTTAGCATGCCACAAGGTATGCAGTTAAGCAAGCTGCTAACTACTAAAGCTGGGTCTATGCCATTTGCAATTTAACAGCATTTGATATAACTGAATTTGAAATGTATTTAGATACACTCTACTAATTGTTAACATCTTTACCATGTTACAGGATCTTTTTTTACCTAGCAAAGATATGAATATCTAAAAAAGACATTTTTACTTGGCTCTTCTACAATGCTTTCTGCTCAACTATTTCAAAGTGCTCTTCAAATATTAGTAATGTTAACTCTTCCTGTGAGGTGCTGATACTCCTCCCACTTCACATATCGAGAAACTGAAACAAAAAGATTAAGGCTCATATTTTTTAATGTGGTCTCTAGTGTGGAGAATAAACACCCAGATCCCCTGCCTTTTTGTGCTGTGTTTTTACAACAGGCCATGCTTCCTCTTAATCAAGCAATATCTTGCTTGTTCCATCTAGGAATCTTAGTTCTAATCACCGAATCCTCAGCTGGTATAAATGGGTGTAGCGCCACACCCTAAACCCTCAAATCAAATTATTCTGGTATTTTTTAGAAAAGAATAGTTATTTTGGACTGTTAAACATTTTTGGCTGTTTTTAAATAACATGTATTAAATATTAATTTTATTAATTTGTTGCATCAAAATAAATCCTCAACAATTATAGGAGAATCAAAGAACAGAGCAACCAAGGATCATTTCATTTAAACTTCCAAAGCTGAAAATATTGTGATGCGTTTTGTTGAACATACACTTTTTAATACTGCAGAGGAATGCATAAGAACAGTATTGCAAATTGTACATGGGACTGGTCCTGGTGATTTGATGGGTAGCCCAGAAGCAGAGAATTATCCACAGGCCAGGTGTAATATGGGCACAGACACCCAACATGTTCACTATTACATGTCTTCAGCTTTAAAGTATATAAACTTACATTCTGAAATGGGAATGTAAATTGACATATAAATAGCTTTATTAACTCTCAGAAACATTTATTTTTAACTCATGATTTGTTACTGTTCATTGCTCCAGCTTCATGCAACTACAGAAGTAAGATTTGTAAAACCCATCTCTGCTCAGAAAGCATAACTTTAAAAAAAAAATTAATTATCCTTTCCCTCTTACTGGATAGGTTTCCTTAGTAAAACAACTATTTTCCATCCCTTTGCCTAACCTCTATGCCTCCTTCCTTTGTGGTGTCTGTTATCAGAGCATCCCATTTGCAGCCATGAAAGCTGATGAGCAGTTCAACTCCATGGGTTGGCATAGCTTTGCTCAATTGCAGAACCTCCTGTCTAATATTAAAAAGTGGGGCCAGGCCTCCTTGGCTAGGGGCTGATAGCTATAATATGGAGTTCTGTGTGCTGAATGGATGGAGAGTGGGGGTAATGGGAGAAAAGATTAGCTGAGGGAGGAGAAAACTTCACTGAGGGAGAAGGAATGATGTGATGCTAAACGCCTCTTCTTTTGAAAACGAAGCATGTTACCTTCATGTGGGTATCTACACGTGGTATACGTTACCTAGCGTGGGTGCACCGCTGCTGCAGGCTGGACGGGATTCAGTGCTGCTGATATTTCTGATTATGTTGCTGGCTAACCTGCAAAGAAGTTACAAGCCTTAATACAGCGGCGTGCTGAGGGGGGGGGGCATGCCCCTGGGCGCCAGCCGGGGAGAGGTGCCGGCCAGGCCTTCCTCGGAGGAGCTGCTCCTTGTGGTAGGCAGCTGGGGCGTGCTCTCGGTTCCTCTGCCTCTGCGCTGGGCTCCAGGAGGGAGCCGCGGGGATCAAAGCCTGTCATGCCTGCCCCCCCCACCACTACTGGGGCAGTGCCCGCTGCCCCCACAGCGGAGGGACAGCGGGAACTGGGGCCGCAGACCCTCCCCCCTGCGGGGCACTGCTGCCACCGCTGGGGGTGAGTGGAGCAGAGCGGGACACAGCCCGCAGACCCCCCTTGCGGGGCACTGCCACCAACAGGAGGGGGGAGCGGGACACTGGCCCGCAGACACCCCCCAGCCCAGCGGGGCACTGCCACTGATGGGGGCGACAGCAGAAAAGGGGCCCGCAGACACCCCTCCCTCCAGGGCACTGCTGTCGACGGGAGCGGGTGGCAATGTAAGTATGGCCCCCGGGTGCCGGAGACCCACGGTATGCCACTGCCTTCATACCACAGCCAGGCCTGCTAATACATACTTTTCTTTGGTTCCAGTGGTAGAGCCCTGTGATTTTTTAGCACCAAACATCCTGGGTTATATACTCCAGGGTTGCACATGTGCAGTTCAGTTGATGACATTATTTACACTGAAGCTGGCTGACATTTTTCTTGGAAACATTTAAAAAACTTTTTTTTTTTTTTTTTTAAATAGCAAGTTTTTCAGTCAAGACATATTTTTGCAGAAACTTTTTATTGTGGTAGAAATTTTCTGTTTTTTAATTCCCCTGAGGACAAGCTGAAAAATCTTCAATAACAATGTTTAGTTTTCGATAATTTTGTTTTGGTTCTTGAAAATCTTTCAGGCTTCAGGGAGAGGGATTTTTAAAAAAAACTTTCCCATGAAAAACAATCGGAATTTTTCAATCAGCTCTAGTCTATGAGGCCAGAGACACATTATCTTTTTGTTCTGTGTTTGTACCGCACCTTACACAATGGGGTCCTGATCCATAACAGATACTCCTAGGCACTGTGATATTAGAAATAAATAATAATAATAATAATTAATACTTGTTAATAATAGTAAACACTCCTACATGTACATGTACTCTTGGCCTGGAAGCTTGTGTGCTTTTTCACCCACGTTGGCTTATATAACTATCTGACCAGCCTATAACATTGCTATGAAATTATACTCATTATGATAATTACCACTAATACCAAAGCAAATAATAATGATTAACCACTTATCTTAAATGTCACCCTCTATATCTGAGTTACAAAAGGATTTCTGGTGATTATTTTGCTTAAAGAGATTCACCATGACCACAGGAAAATTTCAAGTGAATGCTCCAAAATTTAGTCATTAGCATAGGTCAAAAGGCCAGCAACAGAAGAGACCGCACTAGCACTTAGGGTTTTTCATTTGTGGATAGCACTGGAGACATGTGCTTCCTTACTCTGTTTATTTTTCAGAATCAAGATTAGAATCAACATCATCCCTTGCTCTCAGAATAAGAAAATAGGAGGGGAAGCCTTTTGCCACATTAGGTTACAGAAAGCTGAAACTAAAGCGAAAATAATTTTGTTGCACTTTTCCCTGTTCTTGTTGCAGACTGGTGGTGTTAAAAAGCATTCTGCTTTTTATTAACAAGCTGCTGTCACACGCATCCTTTCAACCATTCCTTTTGCAACTGTCTGCAGTGCTCATGGAGGCTTCATTACCTGGCTTCTTTTGTCAGTGTGTGTGTGTATCTAACTATCTATAGATCGATAGACACACACACACACACACACACACACTAATAACAGGGAGGGAAAACTGAGACAATGAGAGCAGTTTCTGATATCTCAGATCAGCCAGAACAGGACAAATCTTTGTTAGGGGGTCGGAAGGGAGGTGAGGATTTAAACATTCCCCAGTGAGAGAGTGTCTTTGATTTATTATTGAGTCTCCAAGAATCAGATTGAAATGGGTCCCATTTTGCAGGCCCTGACATCATACCATGTCCATCAACATTAAAAGGAATGAAGGGGAAAAAATGGTAGGTTCATTGCTCTGCACAGCAGTTCAATACATCTAACCACAAGATTATTGAAATTCTGATCTCTTTCTCTAGCATGATTGTGGAGTGAAGGAGGGACATGCAATTGCTGAACTTGTAATAAGATTGAATAGTTCTGATAAATGTAAATTATTTATAACTCATTGTCCGTTTTATAGGCTTGATGGTATTTTGAATTATATTACTCAGCATCATAATGCTGCTTTCACTACACTTGCCAGGACAGAATACCACTTGCTGAAGAGAAAAAGGAGGAAAATACAACATCTGACTGACAGGGTTCTGAACAGATGGACAGATGAACTGATTGCACAATTTAATTTTGGTCACTTATTGCATAGTGGCCTTTATGAAGCAAGAATCACATTTGTTTGGGTTTTTTTCTCAGGGATGTAAACAAAGTGACATTAATCTGCCATGATTGAGATATCAGTTCGATCGGTTAGCAAGAATGAAGCAACCTTAACCAAAAGGGCTGTACAGCCTGAACTATGTTGGTTATTAGTCTTCAGTAACAACCTGATGTACAAGCCCTGAAGTGGTTCAAATTAGAGACTGCCCATTGAGTGGTCTTCAGGGAGGCTGATCTGCATCTAATCCCACGGAGAGAAATGTAAGTGAATGTCGGAAGACTGGAGATTAGAGTAGGTGTCTTGCTCAGGATATGAATTAAAACACCTTCACTTTTGATTTTTGCCGCATGATAACTCTGCCCCAAAGATGTGCAGTATTCTACTGTGGCCAATATAAAAGGTATTTCAAAAATAGGAAAAAAGATATTTTGCCGATTATCTCAACAACTTTGACATCTCACGTACAGTACAAATGTGTGTTTATGTAACAGTCATTTATTTGGGTATAGGTGATAGCCCCTGGAGTGACCTAGCCATGAAAGAGTTCATGTCCCTTTACCAGTCACCTGAGAACTCCAGTCTCCTACATGTGTTTTAGTTTCTGAATAGCATTTGTAGTCGGCAAAGGTTAGAATTTGGAACCTGGAAGAGAGAGCCCTGAAAGTGAGTCTGGTACAACAGGGCTCATCAGATACTCTCCCTACTGCCAGGGACTGTACAGCAGTGACTGACATGCTATCAATCATTTCCAAATGTACTGTCTCCAAGACTCACCCTTTAGTGAAAACTCTTAATCCAAGTGGGGATGGACAGGGATGTTCCGTGAAGTTCCCTTCCACCAAATCATTCAGTCATCAAAGGGAAGTGGAGGATTTTTTCCCCATTGCAGAAAAAGAGATCTGTATAGACTGGGTGGATTTGCAGGGCCTTCCAGGGCAGCATCTAGGACTATTCCACTCCCTGGCAGAATGGAGCTGCACTGCCAGAGCTTCCACCCCTCCCTCCCCCCACTTCCCCTCTGCTTAATGGGGCCCACAGTGCAGGAGGGCGCCAAGTAAAAGTTAATTCTGCCTCAGGCTGATTAGGTTGACTGCAGTTTGCCAGAGGCATTGATATTTATCTCCATTGCCACCCCCAGCCATTCAAAAATCACGAGTCAGGCCCCCCAAAACATGAGAATTTAAAAAAAAATAATACATGTTGGTTTCTTTTCATTTACCTGTTGGTTTCTGAGCTTTTAGGGTGCCCTCAGTTCCTGTCTCTGAGCTTTTCTCAGCAATCACGAGGGCTGGAAACCGACTTTTATCATTTATTTATTTAGTAAATAGAAACCAAGACCTTCAGATAATCACATGACTCCAGGAGTTGGGGCGTTGAGAAAAATCACCAAACATAGTGAGACATGTGATAATTTGGTGGCAACACTGATAGGCATGGGGTGCTCATTTTAGAAGCTCCTTTATCCCTACTGTCCCCCACCCAAACACACACACAGTCCTGCACCAGCTGGGAGCTGCAGGCCCGTTCTCTGCAAGGGTTCCCCCACCATACCAGCCACCATGGTCAGACCTATGGAACCAGCAGGACACATATACACGCAGTTTTTCGGAGGTGGTCTGCTCTTGAAAGGTGGCCCAGCTGTAACAGTGGTTGGAAGGTGCAGCCATGGACTGGATTCCCTTGCCCCCAAAGACTGATGTAGGAAGCATACCTGGAGTGATAAAGTGTGCAGCATAGCCCTGCTTGTCCCCTTGCAGAGGTCCCCACACCAACAGAGAGCTCTTTGCAGGGTCTGGAGATGGGGGTCATGGTGCCTCTCAGAAAGGGTGAGAGGATGCCTATGGATGGATAAGGGAACAAAATCCCCTCCCCCTTAACTTCCTTGCATCATATTCTGCCAACTGGGTATTAAATGTTACCAAATCAGAATGATAGTGCCTTACACCCCCTGTACATGTGAGTATTTGACGGCACTGGGACACCCACCCAAATATAGAAGAGCTACACTTCCAATGGGTTGCCAAACACTACTGTGTTTGTGGTGCCCTGCTCCAGGCTGAACTTTTTTGGTCTACCTCTTAAATAGCATGCACTTTTATTTCCTTGCTACTTGTGTTACACAACATCCATACATGCTGTGCAATGGAAGTCATGCAGCATGTGCCTGTCTTGTAATAGCCACATTTTTGAAGAAACTCTCTTGTGCTCTCACACAGCTCCTTGCAGGGCTTTGTTTGCATAATCATACTCTGCATTTGCACACCCTAGTAGGCATCTGTGGTCCTGAATTGTGCAGTTAGGTACCTGATTACTGTGTGCACACATGACTTTTTATACAGCATAAAAAATTATCATGAAAAATCGCAACTGTAATTTTAGAGGTTGCTTTTCCTAGTATATGAGATGCTACTATGCTACCGTGGTGGGTGCTACCACAAAACCCTAAAACAGAAATTATCATACTCCCAGACTAATGAACATGTTGTGCATTCTATAGATGAAGAGACAATTTGATCTACCAAGGTACTAGTCATAAGCACTAAATTTAACTTTACCCAAAATCATTTCATAAAACATATTTGGGTGATTTTAATGACATGGTATCCTGCATTGGGCTGTAATGTAGGGACCCAATTTGGGGGCACTTTAGGATCTTGTGCTCTCAGGGCTGCTGGAACTTGGAACTAGAGCTGGTCATGAATTTTTAGACAAAAGGTATTTCACCCCCCCACCAGAAAATGCTGATTCATCAAAACCAAAACTTATTGCAGAAATGTGTCAGTTTAGCTTTCTCAGTTCCGGGATGGAATTTAGAGACAGAGAGACTTTGATTTGAGACTTTGTGGGTCCTCCCACATTCCAAACCAGTGCTCTGGCCACTGGGCTATTAGCTATTCTGGGCTGGGGCTTATCTTTTTCCATGAAAAATTTCAAAAGATCTCAGTTTCGTTTCAATGCGGAATGAAACCAAACGTCAAAACATCAGATATTTTTCATAACAGATTTCTTGTTTTCAGGACAGCCCTACTTGGACCACATTTCCTTGATAAACTGGGGCTTGGGGAAGAAAGTGCAGTGTTCCTGTCCTCTTGTCCTCTGTTGAGTGTGCTAGTAGAATGGCTCATTGGTGCCACTTCTCTAGCCAGAGATGTGTCGACTGTGGTAGTGTACGGTGAGCAAATATACGTTCGTACGATGACTTCCAAAATAAAGTGGTATAAAATGAAAGCAGTCCATCTGAAATGGGCTTTGTTTGGCAGCCAGGCTCATGCCAAAGGAGCCCAGGGTAAGACACTGGGGTTTTATTCGCTGCTCTGCTAAATTAACATGCACTTGTATGTTTGCAGTGTAATGACGGACTTATGTTTGAGTAATAATCGGTTTATTGAAGAGGCCATTTTCGTAAGCCATAAACCAGAAAGTCCTGATTTATATTATTGATGATAAATCTTAAGGCTAGGGCCTAGTGAGTGAGCAAAGGGTTTTGCGTAACTCTTCCTGATTGGATTCAGAAGCTGATGGGGGGGGGCAGGGTCTAGTCCTTCTCTCATCAAAGTCAATAGCAAAACTTCCAATGCCTTTAGTGGGAACAGAAGTGGACCCATTATGCTGAAACTGAAAGGCTGTAATATTTTGAGTTTGAGAGGGTTTTTTTTTTTCTTTTTGGTTTGGGTGGGATTTTTCTGTGGATATGGATGGAACGTTTCACCGCAGCTCTTCATTTCAAATGAAATGCTGTACAGTAAATACAGCAAGAACACTAATTAATGCCAAGATATAGCAGATGGCTGTGGAATTACCAGTTAGATGCATAATTACAGTAAATGAATGTATTATGATTTTTTTAAGAAATTATGAAATACAAAAGTAACTGTTAATGATCACACAGATGTACAGTATTGCCTGTCAGTGAATTATTCCACCTGGTCTAAAATTACTGTGAATACTCTAAACCAAAACTATTTAAGGAGGATTAGCAGGACCTATTAGCATTCAAAGTAAAAGATGACAAAATATAAGAGAACTGACATTCCAACATCTAATTATGAAATCGCTTTGTGTTTGGGTTCAGTGAGATTCTTGTTAAGCTCATTAAAGTCCTGTAAGGGACCATCTCTCCATGCAGAACTGATTGCATGAAGTCCCCATGGATGCAATCTGACTGCTAGCCCACGTCCTTACTGTCATGCAGGTCTATCAGTCATCCTCTGGACTTAGAAAGGGGTAGACTTTCAATGAGAATGAAGGAATGATTTCTCTCCCTTGATTGTCTTTAGAGATTTTTGCTAGACTATCTTCTGTGCTAAAGGAAAGCAATCTCTGTGGATATTCTGAGGGAATGCTTAGTGAGCAATGCAACGTGCAGTAGGTACCTACTTTGGAGTCTGTAGCAGTGAAAATGGAAACGGTAAGCCCTTTATTGCTGTGTTCTGGTGAAGTGGAGAATGGTGTGCTTCTTCATTAGGAATGTATAGGACCACAGAGCAGCACTTTAAGTTATTCTCCATGCACCCGATACATTAAGTGCAGAGATAGGGTTGAACCGCAAAGTTTGGATTTGTTCCAAACTTCTGAATTTGGATGTGATTGGCTCTGGGATTCTGTTTGGGTCTTCACAGAGGTAGGAGCTAGCCATGATGCGCAGATGTGGATCTGAACTTCCCCAAAGTTGAGTAGGATTCAGATCTGGGGCGCTGGCTCAGGAATGTATATTAGGGCTAAAACCTTTTCCATGTCTTAATCGGCTCTCACCTTGACTATTGCAATATTCTTCCTGCCCTCTCTTGCTAAATCGTTTTATTTGCACACCGACCAATGGTATTGGTCTGTTAGTAGATGGAAATGGTAGGATTGTCAATAATAATGTAGAAAAGGCAGAAATGTTCAATAAATATTTCTGTTCTGTATATGGGAAAAAGCTAGATGATGACTTTAGTTCAGGAACTAATAAGAGTGGGTAGGAGGTGGAGCAGGTAGTTAGGCAAATTTACTCAGGTTGTAACACCTCCAGAGAGCTACAACCACCTGGAGAGAGGTTTGCATATGCTAGTTCAAATTAGATTCTCCAGGGACCAATAGACAAAGGAAGTATTTATGGTTAACTGACACAGGGACTTCTTTCTGATCCACCAAATGGAAAGGACCTTTAGTCCAAGAGGGTCCCCAATCTTTAGGGAAGGGTTGGAAAGACTTTGGCCCACTGAGACCCCATAAGACTTGGTTTCTGGTTCTGAACTGAAGTTGTGGATGCATCAGGCGAGGTATAACATCACAGTATTGACTGGGGACTGCTCAAGCATGCAGGAGTGAAATCAGGAAGGCCGAAGCACAACTGGAGTTGCAGCTAGCAAGGGACATGAAGGATAACAAGCAAGGTTTCTAAAGGTATGTTAGCAACAAGAAGATGATCAGGGAAAGTGTGGGCCCCTTACTGAACAGGGGAGGCAACTTAGTGACAGATGATGTGGAAAAAGCTGAAGTACTCAATGCGTTTTTTGCCTCTTGTCTTCATAGACAAGGTCAGGTCCCAGACTACTGCACTGGGAAGCACAAAATAGAGGAGGTGAACAGCCCTCAGTTCTGAAAGAACAGGTTCAAGACTATTTAGAAAAGCTGGACATGCACAAGTCCATGGGGCCGGATGCAATGCATCCGAGGGTGCTGAGGGACTTGGCTGATGTGATTGCAGAGCAATTGGCCATTTCCTTTGAAAACTTCTGGCGATTTGGGCAGGTCCCAAACAATTAGAAAAAGGCATATATAGTGTCCATCTTCAGAAAAAGGAAGGAGGAGGATCTGGGGAACTACAGATCAGTCAGCCTCACCTCAGTCCCTGGAAAAATCATGGAGCAGGTCCTCAGGGAATCCATTTTGAGGCACTTGGAAGAGAGGAAGGTGATCAGGAACAGTCAGCATGGATTTACCAAGGACCTGACAAACCTGATTGCCTTCTATGATGAGATGATTGGCTCTGTGGATGTGGGGACAGCAGTGGACGTGATATATCTTGATTTTAGCAAAGCTTTTGATATGGTCTCCCACAGTATTCTTGCCAACAAGTTAAAGAAGTATGTGTTGGATGAATGGACTATAAGGTGGATAGAAAGCTGGCTGGATCATCAGGCTCAACAGGTAGTGATCAACAGCTTGATGTCTAGTTGGCCACTGGTATCAAGCGGAGTGCCCCAGGGGTCAGTCCTGATGCCAGTTTTGTTCAACATCTTCATTATTGACCTGGAGAGTGAAATGCACCCTCAGCAAGCTTGCACATG
The DNA here is from genome assembly GCF_026122565.2 of Emydura macquarii macquarii. Lineage (NCBI taxonomy): Eukaryota > Metazoa > Chordata > Testudines > Chelidae > Emydura > Emydura macquarii. The sequence continues at coordinate 36,885,485 of NW_027132559.1, read as the reverse complement.
ACACTAAGCTGGGGGGAGTTGTAGATATGGTGGAGGGTAGGGATAGGATACAGAGTCACCTAGACAAAGTGGAGGATTGGGCCAAAAAAATTTGATGAGATTCAACAAGGATGAGTGCATAGTCCTGCACTTAGAATGGAAGAATCCCATGCACTGCTACAGACTGGGGACCGACTGGCTAGGCAGCAGTTTGGCAGAAGAGAACCTGGGGCTTACAGTGGACAAGAAACTGGATATGAGTCAACAGTGTACCCTTATTTCCAAGAAGGCTAATGGCATATTGGGCTGCATTAGTAGAAGCATTGCCAGCAGATCGAGGGAAGAGATTATTCCCCTCTATTCGGCATTAGTGAGGCCACATTTGGAGTATTATGCCCAGTTTTGGGCTCCCCACTACAGAAAGCATGTGGACAAATTGGAGAGGGTCTAGTGGAGGGCAACGAAAATGATTAGGGGATTAGAGCACATGACTTATGAGGAGAGGCTGAGGGAACTAGACTTGTTTAGTCTGCAGAAGAGAAGAGTGAGGGGGGATTTGATAGTGGCCTTCCACAACCTGAAGGAGGGTTCCAGGAAGGATGGAGCTAGGCTGATCTCAGTAGTGGCAGATAACAGAAAAAGGAGCAATGGTCTCAAGTTGCATTGGGGGTGGTCTAGCTTGGATATTAGGAAAAGCTTTTTCACTAGGAGGGTGATGAAGCACTGGAATCGGTTACCTAGGGAGGTATGGAATCTCCATCCCTAGAGGTTTTTAAGGTCCCGCTTGACAAAACCCTGGCTGGGATGATTTAGTTGGGGTTGATCCTGCTTTGAGCAGTGGGTTGGACTAGATGACCTCCTGGGGTCCTTTCCAACCCTAATCTTCTATGATTCTATGACTGTGAAGCCTGGAAATACTCTGATCAGGAGGGAAAGAGATGCCTGTCTCCATCCAAGAGAAGTGATGGCTGAGGAGCCTGGAGGCTAGAGTGGGTGCCCTTGCTGGACCACAGGAGAGCAATACAGGTAGAGTTGCCTAGAACTGTGACAGAGCTGACCTGGGTTATTATAGGGCTGTCAGCCTGACATTGATCCTGGGCTAGATAATGGAATGGCTGATACAGGACTTGATTAATAAAGAAATAAAGGATAACATAATTAAGGCCAATCAACATGGGTTTATGGAAGATAGAGCTTGTCAGACTAACTTGATAGCTTTTTTTTTTTTTAAGAGATTACAAGTTTGGTTGATAAAGGTAATAATTTTGATGTACTAGACCTCTGTAAGGCATTTGACTTGGTACTATGTGATGTTTTGACTAAGAAACTACAAAAATACAAAATCAACATGGCACACATTAAATGGGTTAAAAACTGGCTGACAGGTCTCAAAATGTAATTTTAAAGGGAGAATCATATTGAATGGACATGTTTCTAGTGGGCACCTATCTAGGCCTCAAACTGTTTAACATTTATATTAATGATGTGGAAGAAAACTTAAATGCGTCACTGATAAAGCTTGCAGATCAGACACAAACTGGAGAACTGGTAAATAATGAATCAGTTCTGGATTACTTGGTACGTTGGGGGCAAGCAAACAATATGTGTTTTAATGCAGCCAAATATAAAGTTATAAATCTAGAAACAAAGAATGTAATAGAGAAAGCTATTTACCATCATACCCAAGTCTTTTCAGATTCACTGCTTCCCTGGATAATCAGCTGAACATGAATTCCTAGTATGACACAGTGGCCAGAAGGGCTAATATGATTCTTGGATGTATAAACAGGGAACTGTCCAGTAGCAGTAACTGGTGAGACTGCTCGTGAAATACTATGTCCAGTTCTGGTGTCAACATTTCAAGAAGGATGTTGATAAATTGGAGAAAGGTCAGAGAAGAGACATGTGAATGAATAAAGGATTGGACAACATGCCTTTTGTGATAGACTCAAGAAGCAGATTTGATCTGCTGGCACAGCTACATAGTACAATGAGCCAAACCAGCAGCAACGTTTCATTTGAAAAAAGAGTAAAGCTGAATGCAGGTTAAGTTGAATAAAATGGATCTTTATTAAACTCTGCACAATGCTCTGTCCATGTGGCTGAGTTGTTTTCAGCTTAATTTAACTCCCCATATTCCCTATTCTAGATGTATACCCGCAAAAGCAGTCCCTCCAGGGAACATGGGCACTCTGACTCCAGTTCCATTAATCGTGATACAGGCATGAAGTTTCCTAGGTTCTGGAATCAAACAGTTTTCTTCTCCATTTTTTAACAAAATGAACTTTGGGATAAATTCTTGTCTCCATTGCACTTCTCCAACCACACTGTGAAGACTTTGTTGCTTTGTTTTGCTTTTATATGGCAATTTGTTTGCCACAGTTCTCTAAAAAAGGTTTTACCTCAGCTCATGTAAAATTGGCCACCTTAAATCCAAAGCATTTTGAAATCTCTGGGCCAGATCTTCAGTTGATGTAAATTCAGTGGAACTATGCTGATTTATACTTCTGAGGATCTACCTCTACCCCAAATAGAATAACTTTATCTTGAAACTATGTTACTCGCAGATTGTTTCGCAGCTCTGCTTGTATTAAGTATTTTCTCAGGCATTTCCTCTTTTTGGGATTGATGTATTTTTTCTGTCATTATTCTTCTTGTTTGTTTTTCCCTCTTCCTTCCTAACATCAGTGTTTTTCTCCGTTGTTTGTGTGTGATCTGTTTTCTTATGCTTCCTCTTAATTCTCTTTTTGACTCATTTCTCTGTACTTCCTGCAAAAAGCTTTTTTTAAAATTAGTAGGCAACATTGATCATCTTTTTTTTTACACTCCTGGTTACTACAGCACTCTCTGCCAGAGTAGGCACAATAAGCTGCAGAGAAAAACAAATGTCTTACTTGCCAATGAGTTCTCTGAATCTATTCCAATTGCACAGACTGCAGGGGTTAATTTTCTTTCAGTCTTCTGTCAGGCAGGTGACAGGCAATCATAAATGGGAATTTTCACACCATGAAGGGCCACCTTCCTCTTTAAAAATTCTGTAGTCAAAAGAATATGGAGTGAAGGCCTGATCCTGAAACCTTTACCCATGCTAGTAGCCTCATGAACAGGTTTGCAGGATCACACCCCAACTTGCCTTTATTCCTCCTGTATCCCTCTAAATAAAATGAACCACTTTCATGCTAATCTTGAGCAGAGCTAGAATCAAATCACAGAAAACAATTAGCTTGTAAGAAGATTGATATTCTGTGACATGGTTGCCACTTGACTGCAGGGTGTCTTTGGTGTTTAGCTCCTCTTACGTTCTTTTCAGGAAGAGCTTCTCACAGTTATTGCCTCATCTATCAATTACAATGGCTGCCGTCTTGTCTGGCATGCCATCCTGCACCGTAGTAAGTGTGCTGATTTCAAGGGTTTGGATTTCTGTCCTGTACTGTGAAAGGAACAAGGGTGGAACTCTGGTTTTGAATAGCTGTACTTGCCATTGCTCCATAGAGGGAGGTAATGGGTCTAGCGGGCTTGATAGTCTGGGTCAATTGGTAAGAGAAGCAGCTGATGAGAGGTCTTGTTTTTCTGGATGCCTTTTGAAGCTGAATCCAACAACTCTCCAAACACTCAGGGTCCTTTCAAAGGGACAGTTAGCTTCTCACTTTGGAGGTTAAGTTACCCACCCCATAACGTAAGCAGGAAGTTAGATGGGCCTGGTTGAAGCACTTGTGATGTTAACAGACAATTTAAGCAAAGCAATTTATAGCAAAGAAGCTTTTATTATTCTCATGTTTCTAGGGAATATGGCACATGTGCTGCTTGACTGTCTGCAGTCCATACCTTAGCTGTTCTAGACACGTGTGTAGAGTAAACACATTACCTTTCAGACAGGCCAATGAGCTTGACACTTCTAAACACCACCTCAGTTTTCCTGTCCAGCATGATCTTAGGTAAATGACAGAATCTAGGGAAAGAGCCAAACATTCAGCAGATGCAGCCACTGACTAATACTTATTCTGGATTCTGTCATGCACGATTCTTGGCTTTCTGCTAGAAGTAAGTAGTTTGTTTGTTTATATGTATATACAGTACATTTTTCACTGAATCCTTGGCATCCAATGATTGACTGGATTCTGTCATGCTCTGTAGGGCTAGCAGGAAAAGGAAGATTTAGCAGGTTTTCCTCGTTTAACAAATGTATCAATTTATTGTTTTTTTCTTGTGAGGGTTTATGGCCTATGGTTTTTTAAATGTAGGAAAATTCAGTCGTCCTGAGAAATCCAGTGTGGAGAATTCCTGGACCTTTGGCTATCATGCGGAATTCAAGGAAGAATATTTTCCCCCGTACTTTTCAGGACCCTAGTGGAAGAGCAGGGAGACAAAGGATTTCCTTTGTGGGACCTGTGCAAGTACATCCTTTAAAATGGGCAGAAGAAGGGTGCTGACTCATTTGATGAAAGAGGCTTCTTGGCAGGAACACAGTTGCTTTGTGGGTGGAGAACAGACTGGATGAGTGCCTGGTTGAGTGTGGGATTCTACAACAGCCCCACTAAGCAAACAGGTGATAAAAAGCCATCAAACAACCACCCAGCTTCACCTCTATGGATGCTTAGTTCCGCTTTGGTCTCCGCATTTGGCTGCTTGCCAGTGAATACCCAGTTCACATAGCAAATTCTTCTCTCCACCCAAGAGAGGGCCGTGTGCAAATGAGGGCAGAACAACCGTACTGTGCCAATGCATGTAGAACACTCTGTCCCTCTTTGACTTCAATGTCGGTCGCTAATGAATCTCCTTACCCCCTGAAGAACGCTTTGCTTCTTAGAGAGGAAGAGCACTCAGACTCCAGTCCTGCAACCAAGAGTCTGGTCTCATGGATCTGAGTTCAGCACTGGCACTAAAGTTTGCACTTGGGGCTGGTTTGTGTTCCAGGAGGAAGTTCTGTGATGAGCGTCACCAGTCAACAAGACTTCGGCAAAAATCCTTATTGTCTGCACTGGTAGCAACAAGCCCAGAAGAGTAGCAGGCCTAGAAGTGGGGTTGTATGGACAAACCTCATATTCCTTTTTTTCAACCTAAGTTCCTCCCCCTTGAAATGAGATACTGCTATATCTCTATGATAACTGGTGAGTTAGTTTTAAACCACGTTGTAAATTGGTGAGCCAACTCACCAGTCAGTGTGGCAAATAAAGCTCCTCAAAGTGACAGAATTTTAATCCTTTCTTTCAGGGCTGGGTATTTTTCTTAAAACCAAAGCAGCACAACACAAATCAGACAGATAACCTATTGTGTATGCAGTTATCCAATTTCTGAGTGCAAAAGCCCTTCTGCAAACACAAACAGGTGTGCACACAAATGTTGGAGGTCATCTCTGGAAAACTGGCCCTTGCTGATAAATGTTGAGATTTAAAACACGTCATAGCCTAAGTGTAGAAGATGTGTGATCTCAGGATTTGGCAAAGGAGCAGGGAGCACCCGGAGGCTTTACACCTGTTGAGCTCCTCACTCATTGTGTGACCTAAGACTAGTCATTTGAAGGTGTTTTGCCCCTCAGCTAATACAGATAAAAGCAAGATTGAATGGAAAACCAGATGCTGCACCAGCTGAGATTTTCTGAGTAAATATAGTCCACTCAAATGTACAATGTTTTCTTGTTTAAATATGCACAGACACCATCGTTTTAGTATGGAAGTGTCAGGTCAGTTAAGATTCTTTGTGGGACAGGATTCTTTTCATGACCAGGGCTTTAAGGGAATTCCTGAGAATGGAAGAATAATACCAGCACTAAGGCTCTGCCAAGCTACCAAGTTTCATTTTCCAGTGCTCCCCTGTGAAAAATTCTGTGCTCACAAGTGTTTGCAAATCTGATTCAGAGCAAAGCTTGCAAACACAGCTTTTTGCAATAAAATGGTGACATCCTATAAACCTAAGCCAAACTGTGAATTTTCATGACACTCCTGCAGACAAATATTTACCCTTCATTACAAAAACAAACCATCCTTAAAACAGCAAAATGACAGCTGTCTGTGCATGGAAACTATTTTACTAGTTGACATGAAAATCATAAGGCAAGACTAAAAGATGTTTGCTGAAAAGATGGGTTTACTAGTGGTGTGGGTTAACCCTACTTTCCTTGCAATGATACGTTAATGTATGTTATATTATGTATGTCATTGTGACATGATAAAATTTCAGGATAGTGGCTGTTTTCTCTGCCAACAGATAGCCAGACTCTAACCAATGGGCAGAGTCCCCCATTTTATATCTTGACTGGTTGTGTATCTTATCACCACCAAACCTGAGAGTTTGCCTGAGACCTTTGTCCCACTGGAGAAAAATACTGGCCTCACAGACAGTTTTGTAATGTGAAGCAGAGGAGCCTAAGATAGTGCAATCTTGTGATCAGCCATAGCCAGTGACCACAATGTGGTGGTCACAAACTACTCAACGTTTGTCCATGCTGAAGAAACATGTCACAAATGGAGATCTCTCCTTGGAAGAATCCTGGGACTGGAATGGGGGAGGTGATATAGACATGGGACAAAGTGCACTGGCAGAAACTTGCACAGTACAGACAAAGGCTCCTCCCCCTGCTACCAGGCCCCTTATGTGCACACTCACTAGATGGGCATGCACACAAAATTAATTTGCTAATGTAACAAAAATGAAAACGGAGGTTTGTCTGTAGTTGATTTCCAGCCTATTCCGATAAGTTTCTCATTAATGCAGCAAGTTTCCCTTACACGTCATGATCCACTTTAGAAAAAGTGCAGCTCGTAGACTTATAGATTTTAAAGTCAGAAGGGACCATTATGATCATCTAGTTTGACCTCCTGCACAATGCAAGCCACAGAACCTCACCTACCCACTCCTGTAATAGACCCGACCACTAGCGTGCGCAGCACATTTGATTAGGATATGCACGCAGGGAATCTTTGTCAGGGGTATCGACGTCAATTTCACCGGCAGGCCACTTTTGAATTTCCCGCCGGTGGAATTCTCGCCGCGTACCACTCGCAGCCGAGAAATCTCCCGAAGAACGGGATTTCGGCGGCAGAGTGCGGTGCCTTACTTTCCGCCGCAGCATAGCGCGTCTCCTTCAATTTTAGTGGCAGCTTGCTTTCTCTTCCCGTCCACAGACAAATTGCGCACGCCTGCAGTCTTTCGGCGGCAGCACCACGGGACCAAGATTTGCGGGACAGATGTAAAAGGTTCTACTTCCCGGAATTAGGGTGTGCATGCCTATGCCCCTGACCTATGACTGAGTTACTGGAGTCCTCAAACAATGGTTTAAAGACTTCAAGGTACAGAGAATCCACCAGAAAGTCCACCAGCAAGTCCTGCAGAGAAAGGCAAAAACCTCCCAGGGTCTCTGCCAATCTGCACTGGGGAAAATTCCTTCCCAACCCCAAATATGGCAATCAGATAAACCCTGAGCATGTGGGCAAGACTCACCAGCCAGACACCCTACAGCTGCAGAATGGTTAAATAGTAAGGGATCCTATCTGCAAGCAACATTCATAGAAAATTATTATTTTCTAGTAAAATATTCTTCTTAAAATGTTCATGCTGTCTTCCCTTCTCCCATTTCTTTGAGTAATGTTTCTCTGCCTCACGGTCAATAATGGTTCTCTTCCTATGTCCCATGCGAGGCAATTTTTCTTCTCCTGTGTCACAGATTTTCAATTCAGATTAAGCACTGACTGTTATTTTGTGTCAGGAATTTTATTTTCTCAGAACTAAGCAATTTTTTTTTTTTTTTTTTGCCACACACTGTAACTAACTATTTTTTCCATGATTGACTAGTAATGCTGCAATTCAGTCTCAGCATCCAGCTCCACATAAGGATCGAGGGGGGCTGGACTGAATTAAAATGACAGAATATCACTCAGTCGGTGACCTGCTGTTCTTACATACTGGGTATAATTACTAAGTATGCTCTGGCATCTTATGTTTAGATCGAGCTATTTTATGCTGATTTCCTCTTGATACAATTTAGTTAATAGTTGCATTCAGACACAAATCCACTTAAAAATAAACAAACACCTCGTAACAGAATACAGCATTCTTAATCCCACAGGTTTTTTGGCTCAGCCTATCAACCAATAAAATCAGCCAATATTGTATATTAATTCTGTTATGTTCAAATGTTTTTATTGGTTAATTGAGCTGCTTGTCATTCCACCCTATACACTACCTACTCCTGGGTATACAGCATGTAGCAAATAAATAAACTGTCCAAAAAAAGACATTTGTATTGGATGGTCACTGTTGGTTTCTTCTCATACTGCCCTCAGATACAGAAGCTGCCCTGAGAGATGAATGTGCCAGGATAAGTTATCTGAGGCTCATAAAATCTTTTTTAGAAGATTGAAATAAAGTCAGTGCTTGCAGAAGACAAATCAATTGTGACATTTCTGAATAGAGTGCGATGCATTTAATTAGCACAAGACATACTGGCAAATGCTGAATTACCCAATAAATCACTGAATGCTGGAACCCATACAGAGCTGGGAATCAGCTGTCTTGTGAGATGTACAGCAAGTGATAATAGGGAGATCTGGCTATTTCTCCCCATTTTCTGCTAAATTTCTTCCATTTTGACATTTGCACACCAGGCCCCTTTTAATTAGTTCAAAGCATCAAAAGAGCTTCCTCAACCTAATCTGCGAAAGCTATTCAAAAAATTGAATTTGAGAAAGTCTTTAGCTTCTGTTGTCTGCTCTGCTCCAGTTTTGTTTGAAGTCCTAAGAATATGGTGGAAGTTTAGGCTTGGGAGCAGGGGGCAGGAATCTTAAACACAGGAAAAACGTGTGAGGCTCCTTTCCAGAGTGAAGGTTGCAGAATTGGGCCCTGTTACTGAAGACATTAGCCTTTATCCCTCAGGCCTCTTTGTGTGATGTGTAGCAGGGAGTTCAGGTTCATTGCACTCAGGTGGCAGTATGAGCAGAGGCTACATGTGAGAACAAGGATCAGCACTGGGCATATAAATGTGGAAATAAATCTCAAGCCCCCTGCTATCCACTGTGTTATAGTAAAGACCTCAGGACTGAAAACAGCAGCAGGGTTATGGTCCTGTCTGAGTATACATGGGCTCAAATGCAATCAAGATGCATCAGCTATGCACTGTCAGTATGGCTATTACTCCTGCTGTGTGGCAGGAGTAATTTGGTAGCTGTTCAGCAACATGTTCGTTAATGTCGGATGAAGCTTTCTAAGTATTTACATGGGTCCCATCAATTTAATATCTATGCACCTCCCTTTCATCACACTTTGTTGTGCACCACTCCACTCAAGTGCTGTGCAGGCTCAAGCTTATTTTCATCAAAACACAGTACACCTGGGAACCCAGATATTGTTGTTTCAGATGTTTTCTAGATTCACAGGGACAGAGCTAATTGGGCGGGAAGGTCCCATTAACTTTCAATAAGACAGGGTAAAATTTTCAGAAATGCCTACATGGCTTTGAAGCCTAAATATCATTTTCCAAATGTGACTTATGCACTGGTCATCTTTGAAAATAGTACTTCGTCTCCTAAATCACTTAAGTGCTTTTGAAAATGTTTATCCTTAATTTTTATGTTCCCAAATGTCTTTTCAGTACTAAATCAACATTTTAACACATACAGCTTAAAAATGTATTTGTTTAAATTATACAATTTTGCCGTTACAGAAAATCTAGTCCAAAGCAATTTGCAGTTATTTTTAGGAGGCCTGGGAATCAAGTGAAAAAGACACAGATAGTTGTACATCTATGTTTGCCTGCAATTGCACATGTAGTTTGCTGCAATGACATAAAATTGCATGTGCAACTGTACATATGTATTTGTATGGATACTTTTGGATCTACAAGTGTGCCTCTGTTTTTTAGAATTTGTCATTGAAATGCATAGTCAATATACAGTCCTATAGTCTGCAGCCAGCACAGAGAGAATAAGTAGAATATATTAATTATATATTATAAGTGTATTATATATTAAGTGGAAGGCCAGAATGTGGCCCTTTCTCAGGAAAAAAATCCAGTCTTTTTGCATGGAGCCAATTTTTTTATGTTCGTTTGAATCTCTAATTTTTCACCACTATATAAAATGAATGCCATTACTAATTTCAGTCATTAGGCCTAATTTCCCCATTTCTTTTGTGTAAATTGAAATATACAGTGCAAAACACATAAGAATAAAGTATTTTTATTCTTATAAGTGGTTTATTCTCTTATCAGTTTTGCACTGTACTGTGTGTGTTTTAAACCAATAGTTGATGCATCCTGAGTTCAGGCTTTTAATGTAATCCTCTTCACCACCCTCAGAAAATAGGGTAGTAGTGGGTTCTTCTTGGCTGACCCTTTTGTCCTTTCCTGCTGCTACCAATCCCCTTCCATCAAGGGACGTGCAGATCTTTTTCTGATTATTACACAATTTCCCAGTTGGTGATCAGTTTTGGGAGATGGGTTACGTGGGCTGAGATGGCAAGATAATAAAACTGACAAAATAAAAGGATAAAAGGGGAATTTGTGTTTCGATTTCATTCATTTAACGTTACCAAACTTCAATTTTGGAAGATGTGATTTAATTGAGGATACAAACAAGTAATTAAACACCAAAGTATATGATTTGTGGACACAATCATATACTTAGACAAATACCAGCATTTGTATTTTCAGTAAATTGCACCAGAAAAATTAGAAGCCATTTCTTAAAATCAGATTCTAGTTTTTAAAAAAAACAAACACAAAACACGTACAGTTATGCTGGTGATATCAGACACACAAATGTTTCTATAACCTTTGCATTTCTTTAAGCCTAATCCCCTAAAGTGCCTTCTACCAGTAGGTGCACAGTAGTCTGCATGAATGAGCCTTAAATCAGGAATTCTTACAAGTGGGCTTCACTCTTTTTAAAATTCAATTAGGCATGAGGCAATAGAGTACACTCCCTTTCATCTAATGAGTGGGAGACATCTCCAATTTGCCTATTTATGAAGTGCAGTAAAGCCACAGAATTGAAAACAGAGGTAATTTGTATTCCACTTTTTCTCTGTGTGTTTTTGCTAGCTCAGAATAAAAAGAGGAATAATAAAATTAGTCCTACCCTAAAGAAGATGTGAATATTAACTCTATGGTAAAGGTACTGTCACTGTCTGTCAAGCTTCCTATACCTTGCCTACCTCCATGGTGCTTGACCACCTATAAGCAAACCTGGAACTGGAGACCCATTGCTTTTCCCTGGCCCCTAATAAGCTACAGTGAATTGTTTTCAGCAGCAGATTAAGTGGTGAATTAGAGAATAAAAAAAATTAGAGATGGAAAAGGCTTATTAGGTAATATAAGAAAGTAAAATAAATTGTGCTTCTCTGGCACAATGGAACTCTCAACAATAATAGTAAAGCTCCAACTGTGCGGGAGACTGAACGTTCTCAGTGGGTGATCCCAGACTGGAATGAACTCCCCCAGGAACTAACAACCATCATAAACCTCATCACTTTCCATTCCAAGTGCAAGGCACATTTCTTTGACCTTGCCTTCTCTAATATAAACACATACTAGGTGTATATTATATAATAGATCACTGTAATGATCTATACCACTGTTTCTCAACCTTTTTGATACCAGGGACTGGCTTCCTATACTGTCAGGGAGATCTCAGGGACAGGTGCCGGTCCATGGACTGATCATTGAGAAACACTGGTCTATACTATTATGGTCACTACTTTTACAAGACAAATGTTGTACAAAGTATGCCTTGTGAGATATCATTTGAAAACTCATTGTTATAACATGCTCCAAGGTTAAGACGAGTGTTCCAAACCAGTTTTTCAGGAACAAAGACACACTAGTGCCCCAAACAGGGGTAAAAGAGTAATCATCAGCTTATGCGGTCATTCTTCAGCAACTGGAAGAGGCGAACAAGAAATTTACTTTACATGACAGGAACATTTCAACCCTCATGTCCACAAGTGTTGCTTACACTCCAGCAGGGGGTAATCCTCAAAGAGGGGAGGGTGGTATAAGAGAGAGAGAGAGAGAGACCTCCAATTCACCTCTCTGCTCATGATGTCAATGAACACCCGAAGGACTCTGAACTGGGGAGGGGTGCCTGGCTGAAAGAAGATCCAGGCTGTGAACTCCTACAACTTTTGGTGAGAGAAAGATACTTGCTTTAAATCCTATTAGCTTGTTAAAGTTTAGGAATTAGCATGTGTTTTTATCTTTTTATTTTCTTTTGTAACCAATCCTGACTTTTATGCATTATCATTTGTAATCGCTTAAAATCTATCTTTTGGTAGTTAATAAATTTATCTTATTGTTTTATCTTAACCAGTGTGTATTTGGATTGAAGTGTGTGGGAAGGTTGGTGCCTTATCATTTTCCTTTGATGAAATGATGGATTTTCTATAGGCTTGCATTGTTCAGCAGTGTGCTGGTCAGTACAAGAAGCACATTTCTGGGAGAAAGTCTGGGACTAAGAATTTGCGGGTGTTGCCCTGTATGTAATTTATGAGTGACTGTTCAGAGTGATCATGCATTTAGCTGGGAGTGAATTTACATGCTGAAGACTGTGAAGAACCTGGAGAGGTGGTTGTTCACCAGCAAAGCAGTGTCAGAGGCATCCCAGGCTGAAATTCCTAAGGGGAAACTGCTGTTCAACAGTCCAGATTGTACCTTGGGAAGCGTCATAACCATATCCTGCCAAAATAAGCCGCTCTGCTGCATGCATCTCTCTCTGGGGAGAGAATGAGAGAACAGATGCGTAGTCACAAGGTTTAATGTACTACTGGAAGGCACTCCGATACCACAGTGATGAATTTAGTATAAAACTAATGTAAATAGAATAGAATAGAAAGGGACAGTTGACAGAAAAGTTCCCAGCTTGGGGTTTAATGCAGTCTCATAGGTGGAGCGCTACTTTCCAAAGCGATCTTCACCATCCTCTCTCTCCCAAGTGGCCACTCTTTTAACCCTTCCCATCAGCCTCTATGCTATTGTAACAAAATATAGCCATATAGACACCAACAATACTGGTGTCAGCAAGGCCAGACCCAGGACCCTGGCACCAAAACCACCACCATTGGCTCTAAAGCCACCTGCATGAGCTCTTGGATAGTAGTATTTATGTATGTAGAGTTCTAAAATTGCTAAAAGGCTCCCGGCCAGAAGTTCTGGGTGACCTGCTACTAAAAAAACATGCAGAATTATACAGGCCTCAGTCAGTCTCATCCCTCAACAAAATCCGGCTGTAATTAAGTCCTAAATAGCAATCCAATATCCATTTCATCGCAGATATTGTCCCTTTGTATCTCCACTATCTCCAATGCCCCTAGAAAACCAGATTAGCCTTGCAGCCTGTCCAGTTTGTCAGCAGATTTGGGCTATTTTGCACCAGAAGGAGGAGGGAAGTCTGAAGTTAAGGGGGCCCTGCTGCACAAGGCCTTGTTAGTAGCCCCCTCTCTATTTTACCTAGGGGACTTCAGGTTGAGCACCTCTGCTGACCCCAGCTGTGGCAATATCGCATGGGAACAGAGACAGTCAGCCCGTCAAGCAAGAAGGTCACAAGCCACTTAAGCTTTATAGGTTAGCGCTAATACCGTAAATTCTACCCAGAAGTCAGCCAGCAATCAATGCAGATTATGGAGTACTGGTGTCATGTGCTCTTGATAAACCCCTCTGTTCACCAGGTGGGCAGCTGTCTTCTGTACCAATTCCAGATTTTAAATAGATTTAAAATGGCACTGTAGAGAGTGCATTGCAGCAGTTTAATCTTGAAGTGACAAATGGATGGATGACAGAAGTATGATCTTCAGCCAAAAAAAAAAAAGGGGGGGGGAAAGGGGGGCTGCAATCTTCTAGCAAAGCATAAGTGGTATAAACCTTCCTGACCACAGCTGCTACTTGATCATGTAACATTAGCTGTTGTACGCAGTATGTGCTATCTAACTTGAGTAAGGTCAAAAAATCTGCCCCAGACCAAATGTAGCTATCTAACCTACTGATTTTCAGGATCAGTTGTGTAGTTCAGGTTTCTAAGTCTGAGGCCAGGTTCTGATCACCTTTATAGCAGGATAAATCAGAAGTAACTCCACTCATGTCAATGGAGTTACTCAGCTTTACAGCAATGTAAATGAGATCAGAATCTGTCCTTCTGTTTGTAGCAGTGAGTGGTAGTGTACATATAACTGGGGGGAGAGGGGAGGCAGATAATTGCAAGGGGCATGTTTTTTATTGTTTTCAGCATATTAAGTAAGGAAGGGGATATTTGCACCACCCTGATTTTGGGCCACACTCTCTTGTAAGTTTCAGAGCCAACAAAATGCTCCACAAGGAGCCAGAGTCACCCTGGGTTTGGTTCTTGCAAAATTCAGGCCCATATGTGGATCCTAAAAAATCTTCCTCTTATTTTCCATTCAGCAGACTGCAGTTTGCATGCTGTGTTTTGACTTTTACCTCCTTGTGAGAGCAGCTGTGAGTTTCACTGAATGTTTTCTGGATTAGGCATGTGTCTTCATAATCATCAGAACCCCTAATTAGTTTTCATATATGCAATGCTCATATATTAACAAAGATAAGCGAGGCTTTAACTGGTTCTATTAAGGCTTATTTATTTTTCATCCCCTATTTAGTGCAGCTATAACATCTTCAGTACTTCTTGCCTAACCATTTCAAATGTAGGTTGGCATTTGGTAGTATATGTATTTTGGCTGAGAGGAAAGCAAGTTAACAGGCTGATGGCATTTTAATTATTTTATTGAAATAGCTTTGGCCCAGAATGCTTGTTGAGATTTACAAATGTGCGTTGATTTATATTTTTCTTTGTAAACCAAGCCCAAGAGGCTAACTAATTAGAATCATGACTCAAAGCTATAAGGGGTACTTATTGATTCAGAGCATGAAAAGACTAGAATGATCAAAAGAAAACATCCATCTCCCTCTTCATCTAAGGTTCAGGAGGTTAAGTGCTATTTGTCTCAAATCCCTGGCATTAGCTCCATCTTTGTAATGGAGAAGACAATTAACATCTATATCCATTCAGTTTTAGAATGTACTATATTATGTAGAAAAATGTGCTTTTCATAACTTAATTAAGCCATGCATAGTAAACTATTACCACAGCCTTCTTCATTGGGTAGTATTTTGCTATTTCCTCCCCTCTACTTATTTAAAAGAAAAATTTGCATCATAATAGCAGAAAAAATGCTACAGACTAAATATACACAGTTTACGTGCTATGAAGCTAATTTACAGTGCCACACAACAGAGTGCAAGTATACAGTGCAACACAAGTCCTGATTTACTTGAGACCAGATCTTGAAGTGGCATCCATGCCTGTGTGATACCTTAATGCAGCAAAAATGCTGAAATGCTGATGTATTAATGTACTAGCCAGAGGAGAGCGCAGGCGAGGACATTCTATGCCTATTCTGGGCTGCAGAAAGGTCTCTACTTTTGATTGTCTTTCCAGTTGTTCACAGCCAGTGAGTTCATGCACACGGTGAATCCAGAAGAACCACGTTTCATTCTGGAGAAAAGCTGCATGTTGCATGAATTACTGCCCTCCCACACCTTCCAGTAGCCAGCCACAGGCAACCAGTTTTAAAATAACCCATGAACATTTTCTGTTGTAAGGAAATACTGCATAATAAAAATAAAAGAAAGCCTTTAAATATTCAACTGTGCCTCACGCACTTAACCAAGCACAATGGCCCTCGGGGCACTGCTAAAGGAACACCCTGTTGGGTCTTCTTGTTAACATAATCTAATTACTTTTTTTAAATGACAGGAAGCACAGATTAATATCAGTGACTTCTCATGACAGCCCTGCCATTCTTGTCCTGAGATTGAGTGATACCCAGAATCACCACAATCTTTCTGTGATTCTCACCTGCATGAAACAAAGACAATCTCAGTACTATTATTTTTAGGGTCCAGTAATAACCATTTGTAGTCAGTTTTTCAGAGTATTGCCAACAACCCTGTGCCTGCTGTGTCAGGCTGTGCCAAAATATTCATTACCAGGAGTTGGGAATATTCACACCCTCCCACACTTAAAGACTGAATTGAAGAAGCTTCATATTACAGAGCTACTGAAAGTACTGACTATAAAAACAAAGAAAGCCTCACACAGGAGACTGAATGATTCAGGGTTTGTTGTTTTTCCCAATGGGATACAGAACCTTTTCCCTCTAGATCAATGGTTCAAAGTAAATAATGATTCAAAATCGCCACTATCTGATGGCTGGGAGAAATGGTTTCACTCCAGTTCCTACTGGCAAAGCATTCCCATCTCAGCTGTCACCCTCATTGGCAATCTGAACAGAGAGACCAAGGATTAAGGCCTTGGATCTGCAAGCTACTAAGCGCCCTCAACTTCTGTTGACTTCAGCTGAAGGTGCTCAGTACTTCATAGGGTTGAACCCCAAATGGACATGGAGACTGAATTGCTCTCTCATCCTTACAGATTACTGCTCCAGATTAGGACTGAGGCCAACCAGTGCATCATTAGGCAAGATCCTGTACTGTCACTGCCCATGACATCCCTATGGATAAGCAGATTAACCACCACGGAAGCCAAGAACCACTAATACTTTTCACATGCACTGAATTCATTTTAAAATGGTGAAAGGAAGTGTTGTCATGTAGTTAGCATAATGTTTTGGTCAGGGTGTGGCCAATATTCTCTCCCCTTCCAAAACTCCTGCAGTCCCACTTAGTCCATTAAATATGTAAACTACAATGTTCACAACCCCTGGGTTTGCACTTTGTAACTGTCCATAGTGTTTTGTACTGTACCCATGTGCCTTTAGACAGTAAACACCCCGTGCAAAGTCTCTGTTGGTGTCTATTGTCAAGCACCGTGCACAATTACACGGCTACATAAATAACTTCTCAGAAAAATGAGTAGAAAAGGCATAGACTTTTTTTTCAGCCAGCTGACTGAAATAATTTGTTAGAAACGATATAAGAAAAGAGAATATTTCTTGTCCATTGGGACAAAATTGCTGAAATGTATCTGTTAAAAATTCATTTGTGCTCTCATCAGGAGTCTTGTAAAGAGAGAGAACCTATTAATAAGAATATATATATAAAAAACCCCAGCTGTAATATTACAGAAACATACCAGTGAGCCTGTCTACTAGATGGAGTCAGATTATTTGTATCTGTATCTAAAGAGCTGTGTATGTCTGTAGTTCCCTGACTACCAGTGGAACTCCTTCTTTCATGCACTATGCAGAAGAAACCCTTGTTTTTGAACTAAAGAATTTTTTGATGGACTGAGGTTTATTTTTCTTTTAATTTATGTGCTGAAAGAAAGTGCTTGGCAGTTACTCTCCCACAATTGGATTATTTTGTCATTTTCAGGTGCTCTGATGATATCTGGTGGGCGACATGTTTAGGCACATTATCTGCTTTGACAGGCACACTGAGCCACAAGGGTTTCCCAAGGAGATAATGCCAGACAGTGTGAAAGTTTTGTCGTTCCCTAATTACAGTGACTTGGATGAAAAGCAATGGCTTTGGGCTTAAGACAATGAACTGGGAATCAGGATAGCAGAGTTCAGTCCCCATCTCTACCACAGATTTCCTATGTGATCATGGGCAAGTCACTTAATTTCTCTGTGCCTCTGTTTTCCACTGGTAAAACTGGGGTAATAATAACATGTCCTTTCTCCTATATTTTGTCTGTCTGGTCTATTTGGATCATAAGATCTTTGGGACAGTGAGTGTCTCTTGCTATGTGTATGTATAGTGCCTAGCACAATGGGGCTCTGATCTCACCTGGGGCCTCCAAGTCCCATTGTAATACAAGAAAATAAGTTAATAAAAGGTAGTCAAACTTTCTCTATTGCATCCTTCTTTTTCATGGTTCAGATATTCATTTCCCCTTTGTGGGATCTTATATTTGTTACAGGCAATAATTTTCAAAGCATTAACTGTTAATAAAAATAATGTTGTGGGTTGGGTTAAACCTAATTTAAACTGTGATGACCTCTATCCTTCATATAAGGTAGCTATAAGCCACCCAACCTAAAACAAAGGGCATATGCTTGCCTACTCAGTAATTTTGACCATGTGGGCAGAGGGCTCCACAGAGTTTTGTCTTTGGGTAGGGGTGTGTGAGTGTGAGTGGAGAAGCAAGACAGAGATAGACAGACAGACACTGCCTGAACAATCAGCTGGGAGCACAATCCTGGAAAAACCTAGAGAGAGAGATTTGGGGACGTGCCAGCCTGGAAGAGTTTTGGATGCTGGAGGCGAGGACACTGTTTCCTGTTTGGCTCCTCCTGTGTTCAGGGAAACAGGACATTATGCATTCTTTGTAAATAAACAAGACTGCATCAAAGGTACCAGACTCCATCTTTCATTTCTTCTTCCAACCCGCAAGGCTCTGAAATTTGACTAGCTGCTCAGATCAAAAGAGGTAGCAATAATAATAATTTCCATCAAAACACTTGTAACCTTGTGTCCATGAACTTCAGAGAAATTGTTTTTTTTAAATAATCCAAGGGAGAAAAAAATCAGCTGGAAGAATGCACAACATTACTTTTCACTGATGTCAGTGGGAGTTCTGTGCCTCGAGAGGCTACAAGAATCAAGTCCTATCAGAAAGTTTGTCCTAGCTTATTGTAAGGCAGAGCAAGCCTTAAAGGAAAACTCCAATGTAAGAGAGAAACTATTCTAATCACTATGCGATGACTATGATGGATTGGACACCCAGTCAAAAAATATTTGAAATGAAACAGGAAAGGATGACATACTTTTGCAACAATAACAACTGAGCCAGGTAGTACAGACTCACCCAGGGATTGGGGAGGGTTACACGAATCTAAAAGATTCACACTTCATCCTGAGCTAATAACATCTAAATGGACTGTTCCAGAAGGGGAGAAGCCATTTTGGGGGCAAAGCAGGTAATGTTTCTCCAAAAGGTTCAAAGGAACATTTGCATTAATGTGTGTTAGAAGACAGGAGATGGAAACAGAACTATTGACTCAGGAAGGCGAAGATCCATTCAATACTGCAGTATTTCCCAAGGGTTTGAAAGCTACATGTAATGGGGCATATAGGCCCACACTGGCAAGGAGGGGGTTAATGAAGGCTGGGGACTCAACTGACCCTGCCCTGCTACACTTGCAGCAGATATCAGGCATGGAGAGGGGAGTTAAAAGGAGATGGCCCAGCTCATTTTGGGGATGACCAGGAAGGAGATCAGTGCGCTGCTTCTCCCTTGATGAGAGAAGCCTGGTTTCAGCCGAGAGTCTGAGACAGCTTGCTGCCTAGATGAGCCTCCTGGTAGATGGGATGATTGGGCCCAGGCAGACCAACTAAAGGACTGGCTTCATGAAAACAAGCCCTGAGTAGAAGGGTGGGGTCCTGCCGAAGACTCCTTGGTTTACCCTGTTCTGAGTTCTTAGCATGCTTCTGTTTTTGGACTTTGAATACCACAGAAGAGGTAGGACTCAAGTGTGCCTTCGCCAGAGCCTAAAACACCACTACATCAGCCCCCAGGAGAGATGGTAACTGATCATCAGAGGTGCAGTGAGAGTGAGCACTGCCCTGTTGCATCACAGTGGGCTCACTAGAGGCAGGCGCTGTCACACGGCCCCGTTAGGAAAATGGAAACCACCTGCATCCTCCTTCTACAAGCTGGCCATGTCATGTGTCAGGCCTCCACATCTGAACACACACATCCTGTACACTCCTGGCCCCTGAGGTACACTTTCCTCTCCTTCCCTACCTGCTGCGATAAGAAGTGAAATGGTTATTTATATTGACATTTAAAACACTACCAATGGCATTGGAGTAAACAGCCATTGAAATGGATGCAGGCGTCCACACCTCAGAGCTATTGTTTCAGGCTCTTGGTAAACTCAGGCAGACACCCCTGCATTGGCTACGCTCAGGCCTGAGATCCTGGAGAAGGACTGAGAGTCTGTCTGCGTGCTCCTCTCCTCCACGCCTGACCTGGGAAACACTGCAGTACTGAACGAAACTGGAACATGCAGTGGAAAGAGGCTCTAATGTAGACAGGTTCAGAAGTCACTTGGTAATAAGTATTGTTCATGCCAAATACTGCAGAGTGCAATTGGCAGGGCTCCACACACCTCAGAGGGCCTATAACATGGTGACCAAGAGCTCTGGGGTTCTGGTCTGCTGAGTCTGTGTCTTATCGAACCTTTTTGCCTCTAAACATTTCCCATCCTTTCTAACAGAGGGCATACTGGGGTTAGCAATGGTGTGAGCTCTACTGTAAACACAGCTTCCATGGCCACCAGTGTTTTAAGCACTTTGTTAAATAACCCTGTTAAGAGCAGGTCTGTATCATACAGACAGTCCTTGAAACAAGGGGGGGGGGGGGAAGGGGGCGTACTGTGTCTGTGCTAGAGCTCCCCCTGCTGGAGGAACTGAACCAGTGGCAGCAGTGGTTGGAAATAGTAACAAAACTTTCTAGTGCCGGGAAAGTCAGATAGAGAGAGAGGGAGAGCTGCTGTGAGAACTGGAAAATGAAGACAGGATCAATAAGGATGTCCCCATTTTTCTGTGACTTATTTCTCCTGTAATTAAGTGTTAGGCCAAACTGCGTGAGGTTGGATGGAGTCTTACACCTAGATCTGTTTAATATTGTTTAAGGTATTTTTGTTCTGAGGCCTTGGCCTCCTTGGAATATTTACTATAGTTTGATCTTGGAGACAAGGAAAATAAATCTCTTGACTTACGCCGATTGGCAGAATGGGCAAAACAGTTCTTGGAGCACTCGCTCTGAAGCATATAAAAACCCATCACTAAGAGATGTTTGCAAGATACTTGCTGTGGTCAGTAAATTGCATGAGAGGAAAGTGTGATATCAAGTTGGGGTGAGAGGAACAGGAGACCCCACGTACTATTTAGGGGCAGCTGGTGACACAGGCTGCAGTGAACCCCAAATCCAGGCAATCAGAGAAAGAAACATGAGAGGAGGAAAAAGTGAGGAGATCTGCTAATTAGTTTCCTTATTTTTCTTGTTGTGATGAAAAGAAGGTGACATGCTAGCAGACAAGATGAGAGATGAGACCTTAAAGAAGCAGCCACTCCAGAAGCTATGCAAAGAAAGTGATATTAATTATAAGAACCTCAAAGACCAAACTGAGGGAGGTGTTGATGCAACACAGTCAGGCGGAGCAGTTAGTTAATGGGTCACAAGCTGTGTCTAGAAGCAGTGGGGTATATCACATACCTGAGACCCAGACACACATGCTGTGCCTAGGAGCAGAACACAGACAAGAACAGAGAGCCAATCCACAGAGAGGATGAAGCCAGGTAACACTCCGGCAGTGACTGGAAAGGGAACCAGACACAGGCCAGTTTAGAGAGAGCACATAGCAGCATGCTGGGTAAACTGGCAAATGCAGCCTTTCACCCTCCCCCTCTCGTGAATGTGTTTAGCACTTCAGATAACCCAGTCTTATCTTCATATGTTAGTGTAATTTATACTTCACAGACAGACAAGGTGTTAGGAAGGGAAACACTTCACTGAGAAAAAGCTCTTCTGTGTGCCCATTCAGCTACGGCGTTTATTCTCCATATCTGAGCATTTAATTGTACATGTTAACATTTTGGTTTGTCTTTCTTGTTTTGATTTCAAAATATTCTTGGGGGTGGGGGGGTAGGGTCATGAGGGGATTTTCTTTTGTTCTCGTGACGTATATTTTGCAGCTACTTTCTGCTTTTTGTTTTCTTGTTGCTTTTATTTGAAGCAGAGTAACAGTCAGGCTCTGATGGTCTATCTTTGTTGTAAATTGGGCCATGAAATCATGGCTGCAGGTGAAGCACCTTCTCGATAGTTCTGGTCATCTCTTTACATTACACCCCCAATGCTGCCCCTTTATTCTACACATTTAAGAAATGTATATTGTTTAACTCACATCACATAGAAATGTGGGAAGCAAAAGAGCTGCTTAGAAGGGACCAGTGGAAACCAGAGTATATGTATTCCTGGTGTATATATTTCTATTTTAGCTACACACAGGATGCCTGTCTAGGCTCAGCGTTCAAGGGTCCCTGCCATAACAATGAAAGAATATGGCAGCAAATCCCACTCATACAAAGCCACCAGTCAACAAGAAAAGACTCTGCCCAGTGTCAAATTGCCACAAACTGTTTTATCTCCTTGAGTCTCCCCAAATGCCTTACTACAAGCATAGAGATATGCTGGAGGTCTTGCAAGAAAGTACTTATAAACTCAATCATTTGGATATGCCTTATTGGCCATGTCACTGACATGTCTGACAGGTGGCTCCCCCTCCTAGTCACACTGGGCCAGTGATTCCACTTCCAAGTCATCTGCTGTGGCAGGGAATGTTGACTATACTGGAGGTCAATCCGATCTTCTTGGATTACCCATCAGCAGCACTTGACTTTTGCTACAAGTACAAATACATTTGGACTCAGATTTCCCACAATGCTCAGCTCCCATTTAGGCACCTACATGAAGTGGCTAGCTTTGAAATAGTACTGAGCAGCCACCTCTTATTCAGGTGTCAAGACTGGAGCTTTTGGATGCTGAGTAATTTTGTAAATCCAGTCCTGATGTTCTCATTATAACTCAGAGAGGCAGCATGACCCAGAAGCCTCAACACTGGGATGTGAGTCAGGCTTTTCTGAGTTTTAAGCCTAGCTTGTCATATGGCCTTGAAACAAATAACTTCAACACACATCAGTGAAGTGGGGCTCATAATGCTTACATTATGATCCCAGAGGGGTGCTATGAGAGGTAATTAGGTAACATGTATATGACACTGAACATGTAAACTACTAAGTAATGGACTCAATGAATCACCACATTAAGATCTCGCTGTAATTACCCCCAATCAACACCCATCTTCTACTGCTTTCAGTGGGAGTTCCACCACACATAAAGGGCTGCATATGGCTCATATTTTGGCATGACTGACAGCTAAACAGTCCAACACTGAATAGCTATGTTGTTACAGATAAGGATCAAGATTCATGGAGAGAGCTTCATGGTGAAATTTGCAAAGCCCCTTCCTATTCTGTGAATGTTTCTGGCCATTGCTGTCTTCAGAAGCACTAAATTTTGCCATACATTTAAAAAAAAAAGTTAAAAAAATGTACAAACAGATGAATTGTGAATGCTAACTGATGACAAATTAAAAGTTAGTGGGAATATGGGAGGATGTTACTAACTAGCTTAAATGGCAAAAGTTTCCACATATGAAATGATGCCAAAGTGAGTGGGTGACAACGGAGGTCCAAACGCCTGCAGAAAATAGTAATGTTAATATTACTTACCAAACAATTTAAATCATTTTCCCCATTTAACCATAATCCGCCATTAATTGATTTCCACTGCAAATAAATTGACAGAAAGAAATGGATTATTTTCAGCTGTTATTGGACATTAGTGTGTATTATTCGTAGACATGTTTTCTTTACAAGGTAGCTCTAGCTATAGAAGTATTTATATGCCCCCATTACCATAGTATACTCAAATTCAATAAATCACTTTAAGTATTGTTGTCCCCATTTTACAGATGGCGAACTGAGGCACAGAAGTGATTAAGGACCAGATTGAAGTTCAGTGGTAAGCAGATATTCACATTTATAATCCTGGTGACTTCAATGAGAAAACTTGTAGGGGTAACTACTCACTGTTGTGAGTAGGCAGTACACAGGCCACACCTAAATCACACAAGAAGGCTGTGATAAAACTGGTAATAGAACCTGGGAGTTCTAAAGCCACCGCTAGTGGCTTAACCACAAGACCATCCTTTTTCTTGTAAGAGAAATATGTAAGTTGTTAAGGGTTACGTCTCTTCCTTTATATTTATTTAGTAAGAAAGAGTGATTAATAATCAAAGGGGCATAGATCTCAGTGTTATTTGCAAAGTTGAGGCCAGGATCATCCACTGATGAAATGACCATAAAGGATGCACCATGCGTACTGATTGTCCGCTTTCAGTGTAAAAAGGAGGCAGTTTGATTTCTGCTGCACGACCGTCTCTGCTCAGCTTTCCATGTGACATTCCAAGAAGGAGGTAACCTTGCCTTTCCGGGTCTCCTCCAAGCTGCCACTGCCAGATAAAGGCAGCCCCGCTCCTGCAGGAGTAGGGGTAAACAGAGCAGCAGTCATCTCTGGTTCCTGGCTATATGGAAGGCATTCTCTTCCTTGTGACTCACCAAGACCCCCCAGTGTTGGAAGGGGACAAGGTCTACAAAATCCCTGATTCTCCAAATGCCTTCCACTAGAGTAAATAATTTAAAGACAACTCTGAATGGGATTTTACTGTAAGAGGGGGGAGAGCTGAGCCTGAGAAATTAAAATAGCTAGTAAATCCTTGATCATCTCTTCGGAGAATATGTATATAGGCTTTGATCTAGAACTGAGTGTACCACGTCTGAGGATTAATCTGAGGATTAAGATCATGGTTTGTAGTTAAATGGACATTTCAAATTTAGCCGGCTGGAAATCTAGTCAGTTTTAAAAAATTATTTAAAAGTGGCATCTGATATTCGAATGGCCGCTGAATTTCTCTGCCAGTTATCTGGCTTTACATCAAATAGTTCTGGTTTTTAAATCAAAATGTTTGGGAGTTAAATGATTAAAATCCCCTTGTCCCCAGTTTTGACAAGTTTTCTCAACCAAAGTGCTCTCAAAGAGCACAGAGCTCTCAAACGACAGAAAAATTGAAACTATAGAAAAATCTGTGTCTCTAATCTCTATTATAGTTATATGAGGTGTTATTTTAACTAGAGTAAGCACACTGTGCCAAATCCTCGGTTGGTGCAAATTGAATGGAGCTATGGCAATTTTTACCAGTGGAGGATCAGGCCCAATATTTTTAGCCAAAGCTTGATTTTTAACGTAACGGTTCTCCTTTTAATATACGTGCATTAAAATAATATTATTGCACTTTTTTATTGCAAAAGAAAGGCAATTACTGGAGAAGTGGCTTGCTGTTGATTTCTACCTTCTACTTCAAAAGCATGCAAGAATTGCCCATGATGTTGAAAGAGATACTTGGCAAAGCAATGAACTATCTTGTGATCTTTATTATCAGCCATATAGTAGCACAAAAGCAAAACTTTAATGGAAGAAAATACTAAAACAAAAACAAACTCTGGCGATTGTGTGAATAGAAAAGTGTTTTCAGATTCCCTGAACACATTCCGTGTTGGTTGGATGACATGACATTAAAACTGCTGGCACACTTGGAGCTAGGCTGCTTGTTTATAGTGAATTGAAATTCAGAACCATATTGTGTGAGCTGTGATAGCTGCTGAGAATTTGCAGGGTTGTTTTTTTTTCCCCAGACCCATTTCTCTATCCATTTATTTTCCTCTTCTAAAAACAATAGCATCAACCTCTGCTAGCCACACAAAACTGCATCAGAGCCAGCAAATTTGGCAGCACAAGCAAATTCAGTGGCATAAAGCTGTGTTAAAAACATCATGCCATTTTATTTTCCATTCACTGAAGAAAGCCTTCCAAAAGACAGACCGTCTGATCAGGTTGATGGGCCATCAGTTGTGCCAGACCGTATTAAAGACTCAGGACTCCATCTCTTGGTCATTAGCGGCTAAGCAGAGGATGTCTCTTTGAAGTGATACTGTTGGACTCAAGTATGGGGCAAAGAAGGGTTTCTGACTGAGTCACTATCTGCAGCTGATTAGGAGAGAAACTACTGACCTAAATGTCTCATTGTTTTGCATGTCATTTCTTAAAGTAAATTCCATTTTTATTTGTTCAGACTTTTTCTTGTTTTACTTAAATGAGACAGTCTGGAAAAAATAATTAAGTGATTCAGGCTGTATACTGAATGGCTAAAGATTGCTAAACACAAGTACAAATCCGACAACTTTCCATTGCTTTTATAGTCTGAGAGGATGCAATGTTGTTAATCTTAACCAAATTTGAAGGCAAGATTTTTACAATTTAAGATGTTTTTTTCTTTTTGGGATTGTTTTTTTTTTTTTTTTTTTTTTTGCACATTGGAGCTTTCCATTTTTACTAGTATAATACTTGCTGTCCTGGAAAATATGTATATTTATTCTAATTTATTCAAACAACTATACAATATCAGTTTATGCACAGCTATATTTGAGCATGTGTACCAATATCCATGCACGTAGGGTAATGCTATGCAATTCATTATTGAGATCACATATACCTATCAGTGTAGACTGCTCATTTTTCTGAGCTTTCATGCAGAAATGGATTATATGAAGAAACTCTATTGTAAGTAGGCTATTTTTGTGTAGTTTCAAAAAAGCCCAAATTGGAACACGTATAAAACAATTCACAACTAGGTGTTGCATAGTTCATATTTGGAAGTATCAGAAGACACTTTTTTTCTCTCTCTCTCTCTTTCTTGTGAGTGATATAGAAGGAGAGTTGCTGAAGATGTAAATAGATAGGTGCACATTGTATTAGGATACATGAACATTTGAACATCCTAAAGGTAGAAGGCTACAACTTGCGTCCCTTTTTACTTGAGGCAAGCCAAATCTCTCACACAATAAGATGCATGTGTCCTGTATCACTAACGTGAAACACGACTCTTTCGGGCATCATATAGAATCCTATAATAAAAGTATTGTAAACATTTCATACTGATCCCCAAAATCAAAATGCTTGACTTCTCTAGTCAGGAGGTATACTGCCATTGATTTCAGTCCAACTACCCACAGAGTAAAGTGGTATTCCATGTGACTACAGGTTGCAGAACTGGGTCCCCATGTATTTACTCAATCCCTGCTAAAATCAGTGGGAGTTTACCTGTGTGCAGGCTCCAATAAAAACTGAGAACCTCAGTAGTTGGTCCAAACATATCCGTGGCCCCTAATAGGCTTGTTCGAATGGAACTCCTATCTATGTAATTTGCTGAAACCCAACTGACACTCCTCTTTGGATAAAGTTGTACTATCTGGGACAGTTCCTCAGATGGTGTAAATTGCAATTGGTCCACTGAAGTCAATGGAGCCTTAACAGTTTGCACCAGCTGCTATGTATCTGTATAAAATAAAAGCAATAACAACTTTGATATAAGAAAACCCAGAGTGAGCTCCTTGCATTGCTTGTAACTAAAGTCCCATCACTCCTATGAAAGTGAAGAAGTTTAAAAATGGCTGTAAAAAAAGGTTATAACCGTGCCATGTTCTAACATGTTTTATTTGCCTATACATGGGAGAAAACATGTTATTACTATGTTTGGAAGCATGTTTTACTCCAGTCTGGGAGCTTTTGCCAACACATGCTCTGTGGGCTCTCAGCGCTAGTCTTACTGGCCCCCAAAAGAAGTCACACTGAAGTACATGAACATTTTTAATATGGTAGTTCAGCATAAAGCGCTGACTGCAATCTCACAATAGAAGTTGTCATGTTCCCCCTGCCTATTTAACTAACTGGTAATTTACGAGCCTCTTACTTTCATGCCACAGGCTCACAGAACGGTGCATGATCGCCATTGTATTTCTGATTGATTTTTCATGCCTAGGGGTATATATATAAAATCCGCCTCTATTTACACACAGGCTTCCTAGTTTTAGTCATGGATTATATAGTGCAACTATCAGATTGGCAGTTAATATAAACATATATCACGAGTGTGTTTTTAATTCTCTACCTCCTCCATCATCAAACATGGCTTTTATAGTGCTTCCATTACAGCCGTGCGGACTTTAACTCTCCTGACAGAGCACCGGAGACTTGGATGTGCCCAAAACCTAGCTGTAGTCAATGCTACAGTTTTTCACTCTCACAAATACCAACATTTTCAGTTTTCACTCAGAGGCCTTAAGTTTTCAAGTCCTTACGCAGTGCACAGAAGGATTGTTGGGGGGCAGGGTCAGTGCTCCAGGCTGACAGTATCACCTAACGGTGATGGTCCGGGATATAACACCTAACAGTGAGAGTCCAAAAGCCACTCCACCTTGCGACTACAATTCAGGGGTAGCATCTCCTAGTGGCAAGAGTTCCGAGGCTGCTCTGCCTACTGGCTACAGTTTAGGGGTTGCGTTGCCTACTGGTGAGAGTGGGGAGGGTAGGAGAACCTGGGCCTACCCTATTTCACTGGGTCCTGACCCAGGGTTCAAAACAATGGACCCTGATGCAGGGTTCAGGTCCCAATACCCCCAAGTGTGTTCCCTGGGTCACGTCCTACCCTTGTTCCAGTCCCTCTAGCAGCATCTCTAGGCTTGGACGTGTGGCTCCTCTCGTGTTCCCTCTGCTTTGTCTCCAGAGGCTCCTCTGCTGGCAACAGCAAGTCATCCCCTTTGACTCCCACAGTCAGCTGGCTTCTTGCAGCGTGGCTAGGAGGCTTGACCCCAGCACCTTGGAGTCCCAGCAGGCGACTGCTGCATACAGCTGCTCTCCTCCTCAGTCTGCCCAGGCTGAGCTCAGGAGCTGAACTGCTTCCTTTTGACTGCTCCCTCCCCTGGGAGCAGGTCCAGCAGGGGCAAAAGGGTGTGGCCTCATGGGCCCAAAGCAGTTCGTTAACCCTCACCTCTCCAGTGCAGGGTCAGTACACCCCATCACAAGGATGCACGAGACTGTTGTGCTGCAGAACAGCTGTGGCTGGAGGCTAGCATGAGTGTTAGAAATAAAGCCTGCTACTGACTTCACTTCACAATCCTCTGCACTAAGCAATAATAAATCTCAGTTCCTCGATGGGCTGCCTCCAGACTCAGAAGGGCCAACGGTAAAAAAGTAGTGGGACAGGAGTGGAGAATGGCTGTGTCTAAAGAGACATGGGCTTAAGTATCATTGTCATCCTACTAATAAGGAATTTAGCTATGAGGAACTGTTTCCCTTTTAGGTCTTTCTCCTCCTCTGAAAGAGTAATAATTTGACAGCTGCTGTTCATTAATAAATATACTGAATAGCATTGGGTCAAGAACAGATTCCACATTAACAATTACTTTTTGAGATCTATCAACCTATAGCTATTTTAAATCTATTTAATATGTCCTACACTGATTTTGTATAGTTTTACATATTTTAAGACAATGTAATGTGCTAAATCAGGAAGCTTTAGTACATCAATAGTTATCTTTATCATCCAAGCTTCTAATCTCATCAAAAATAGTATCATTTCTTTTGTCAAGACCTAATTTTCATAAAACCAATCTCGGTTGCCATTAATTTTGCTTCCGGCTTTTATTCCTTAATGACTGCATCAGCTTTTCTATGATTTTGCCGATGTCATGCCAACCAGCCTAAAGTTACCCAGGTCAGCCTGTTTACCCATTTTGACTACTTCCCCTATGTTAACATTTCACCTGTGCTTATGTGTGCAGTACTCCACAGCTGCACTGTGCAGAATAAACCCAAAGTACCAGCGTGCAAAGGTAGGTACTGGTCAGAATTACCTGCTTCCGCGTACAGATGCTTTTCGGCATGCCAAAAATGCACATGCACATTTTATAAATATAGCTGAACCAGTGAATTTTGAACATGTAGCTCTTTAGATATTGTTGTACCTACTGGCTTCTCTCTCTTCCTTTATGTTGCCACTGGCACGGGGCAGCACATTCTGATGTATATGTACATTAGTTAATACTGGACAGTGTTTTGGAGATGAAAAAAAGGATGTAAGGACTAAGCATTGTTAAGCCTTAAATAATGTTGATCGTTCAGTACAAGTCAGTTAGAAATGTAGGTCATTTGGGGCAATGTAAAAACTCAGTGACCAAGCATATAATCCTAGTTCAATACCGATAGCTCTGGTTTGACAAGGTGGGTCTTGACTTATAAAAAAAACAAAAACCTAGAGATAAATTGTAGTTAGCTTTTAGTCAATATAGATGCTTTATGAAACACATCCATTTCAATTTTGTAGCATGACGAGACAAAAAGATGATATGCGACGGTGCCCTAAGCAAATTAATCTAATATTGCTACATAGCAACTGTCCTTGAATTGTAAATGTTGTAAACTACTAAAATTGTCTACTTATTGAAGTTTGTACTATAAAATTACAAGCCATCAAATCAGCATATTCTCACTGAATCCAGCCACCCTGATATTTGCATCATTCCCATTCAGTCCATCTGGCCTGCTAATATTGTCATCTTCACCTGTTTATCTTTCTCCATTCACCTTTTTCCACTAACTCCATTTAGCCCATTTCTTCCAATTTAAACATTTTGTCCTAGCCTGAAAGGCACTCCACATTGCTGCTCTGTCTTGCATCTCTCATCACGTGTCCTGATGCATCCTGCCCTGACACTCCACTCTGCCATAGATCCAGTTTTGAGGCCCCATTGTCTCCTCCTAGTCTAGCCTTCAGGTACCTGGAATGCCCTTCCTGTCCCAGTTTGTCAAGCCACAACCCTCTTCTCATTCAAAGTCAGTCCTGATAACATTTCCTGTAAAATAAGTAGTGCCTTTTGTCTCTTCTGTGATTGTGTTTTTAGATTGTAAACTCATTGGGAATTGTAAACTCATGTAAGCTTCTTCCATGACTTTAGTCAAAGAAAAGTTAATAGCTCAATACAGGGGTAACTGGGTGAAATTTATTGGCCTGTGATATATAGGAGGTCAGCCTAGATGATCTAATAGTCCCTTCTGGCCTTAAACTCTATAAATCAATTAATTGTATGAAGTCCCAAAGATTTGCAAATTCTTTCCTCTGCATCATTCAAGCCATTCTCATTAACCCATTTTTGCAGCATCTCCTATGAAAGAGAAAGTACTTTAGAAACAAAGTAATAAAATGTGTTAGTCATTGTCCCTTTTGTACCCCTGTATCTGATTTGTGTCTTTCCTGGAAAAAGGGCCTTCATGTTTGTATAAGAACTAGTACCCTATGGGCACTGCTACAATACATATAATATATATAATTAAGGCCCTACTTGAACTACGGAGTGATTGTCAAATAATTGCAGCTGAGTTGCAGATGACATGGAAAATCACAGAAAAGTAATAATGGACCTTTATTAACTGTGGTAATTAAGAAAAGTCAGAAAAAGCCTATTTGTTTAAAAAATATTTGCTGAAACAATATACACACTCAAGCATTATGTTATGCCGGCTACTTTTTTGGTAATCAGACATTTTGCTGCAACGATATTACAGTCATTAATGTGCAGGGCTGAGAGCAGAAGCCCTGTCATGTGAGGGGCTGACAGCCCGAGCCCCAGCTGTCATCAGTTCAGATAAATGGGGTTCTACTGTACTACTGTACTAATGTATGTGTTGCAAACTTCAAAATGTATGCAGAATTGTGGCGTGTGCAAAGTAAGCTAATTAAAACCAAAACTGCAGTGGAAGCCTAATATTGTGGAATCCGCAATTTCCGCAATATTGCAAATTAATTAGGGCCTTACCTATAATAATAATAATGTGGACAGGGTCTGTTCTTTTGTGATTTGTATGCATCATATTCAAAATTACCCATATATAAAACCTTCTCATATGGATGCTAAAGTAGGGATTGTCATTTTTCAAATAACACTTATCTGTCGTTGTGACACATTTTTATTTTTAAAACTACCTACCTTGTGAACCTAGTCATAGTTCTGGCAGTGACTGCAGTGATTTGACTCAAGTCTCATTAGCAACAATGTTTTGCCATTAAACCTCACTTGCCTTTTTCTCTCCCCAACTTCTCCAAAAGGAATGAGCTGTGGGATATTTTGAAAATGTCAATGCAGTGGGTTGTTGATTTTGAGAACGTCAGTAAAATCTATCTTTATGAGATATGTACAGGGTCCCCATTACTGTAATATCTGAGTGCCTAACAATCTGTACTCTATTCATCCTCACACCACCCCTGTAAGGTAGAGAAATGCTATTATCCACACTCTACAAACGGAGAACTAAGGCACAAGGAGCTCAAGGCCCAGATTTTTTTTTTAGGTATTTAAGTGTTGCTCTGCTCAGCATTGTCATGTCTAAGTGACTTTGGATTCTAAGGGCTTGTCTATTCCAACATTTAGTTTGCGGCAAGCTGGGGTGTGAACGTACCCCGCATTAACCTGCTGCAGGTTAACTGTCCAGGAGGGTCCTGCTGACATGCACTAACAGTTCATCAGTGCTCTTTGACCTACCCTGCTTCAAATGTGAGTAGATTAAAGTGCACTAGCTAGCTTTTAGTGCACATCGGCAAGATCCCCACGGACGGTGCATGGCAGGCTAATAGGAATAGATTCACACCACAGCATGCTGCAAACTAAATGTTGGGGTGCAGTCAAGCCCCAAGTCTGATTTTCAAAAGCGGTGTAGGCACTTAAGAACCTGACTCCCATTGAAAGTCTTAGGCTAAGTACAAACACAGAACAAAAGCAGTCCCTGAATGATGGATCAAATGGAATGGTCTGGAGCATTCAGATGCATGAGGCAAAATAGTAGTGGAAAGGCACAGCTACCAAAGCAGGGCATCTTTTTTTTTTTTTTTTTTTTTTTAATGATGAGGGGAAAACACACAACTGGCCATTTAAACTGCAATAGCTGTTCCTCTACATTGCTCATAGTGCTAACAGATGGCACGGTAACTCCTTTTTTGGTATCGGAAGAATTAATAGTGTCTTTTTTTGCATTTTCTGATCTCTTTTTAAGGATAAGGTGGCATTCGTATATCTATGGCTCCTTTTCATATGTGCCATAATGATATTGTCAGTATATAGCACACATTATCATATGCTATAGGCACTTTCCCCATTTTTGTAGATGATACTGCTTTTCTGCTGGGTGGGGTTTACATTAATCTTCAAAGGCAAGTCTAGGTGAACAGGTAATCATTCCCATGTGGTCGCCAATCAGTGCTAATGGCTAGAGAGTGTAAGTAGCAAAGCAGAGTACAATTTAATACTGCTGCCAGCTCATTCAGATTTCCCCTGTGGACTTGGCTACAGTATAAAATAATCTCTTGTATTCTTCTCCATGAAAGAAGTTTGTCAAAATTATGTCATAGTAGATTTTCTTTTCTGGGTCAGATATTTCTGCCAAAGCAGTAAGTGTTATTTGGAAAAGCCTAGGTAAATTTCAAGCTGTAATACTCTGTATGGAGGCCTTCCATATCAGCTGCATAACTGACCATAATAGGAAAATAGCTTACAGATCCTCTGTGATATATTTAATTGACCTGCTGTGATGTTATTCTTCCTGTAGAATCTAGATGCTCTTTGCAGAATGCTTGCAAGACCTGCCATCCTAGATAAATGCTCATTGCAGAATAAACTTTACTTGCTCTTTGACTGTGCACTGGATGTAAATTGAATTGTTGCTTGGAGCACATACCCTCTGGCTCAGTGGCCATTCTAAAGTAGAGACTTTGCTGTGCAAAGATAATCTAAACTCTTTGCATAAAGTGTACTTGATCATGCAAAAGCTAAGATATAGGTCCCAATTCTGCAAACACTTAACTACATGTGTAATTGGATTCATGCGAGTGTTCCCTTAGGCTTCCATCCAATTTGGAACAAGGCACTGCCTTCTGGCCTTTCTGTTTCTAAGTGATTTTTTTTTTTACAGTCCCAGCCATTGCTCTCAGCAGTAGCTGAATCCACAAAAGTTCTCTTTATAGTAGTTGGAACTAAACACTGCAAAGACATTTTGTTAACATCTGTCTGCTTCAGTTTAAGGAGAGGAAATTGATTCATCAGAGGAAGTGCTGGCAACAGACATATAGGAGAGCTGAATTGCAGCCAGAGTCGAAATCACAAAAATTCACTGTTTTGCTCAGAGGAAAGACTTTTATTGTTATCCATGCCAAAAGCAGCATTCAGTGACAGAAATGGATAAAATGGAAATGGAGCATTATCTTATCCCAACATCTAGTTAGTCATGTCACAGGTTTGCAAACTTTCCTATGTTCGGTCTGATCCTGCAAAGGCTAGAAGACAGAGCTGTGTTCCAAATTCAATGGAAGTGTCCCGGTTGTGGAGTACCTTTGAGAACTTGATATCTGATCATCCCTTCTACTTCCCTGTGTGGAAAGGAGTCAGGCCAGGTACACCTAGGATGGGGCATAAAAAAGAGGGGTGTGCCAGATCTGCGACATCATCCCCTCTTTCCCTTACTCCTGTATAAAGTCTTCTGATGGGTTCAGGCTCCATGGGTCAGGCGATGAGGGCCTCAAGTTTGACAGCCCCACAGTGACAGTGACATCTCAATGAAGTCTCCCTTGGGGTTCACACAAGACTTCATGGAAACCCTGCTCATGAGGTAGCCACTTACCATGGAGGCAGATGAAGCCTAGACATGTGCCTGGAGGCGTCCATGGGTGTCCAAGATCTAGCTGGTTTAGAGGCCTAAGATCTTATGCCTAATTTTGTGGTGGGTGGAGAGAGAGGGCAAACCTTTCCATTTTCCACAATAGAATGATTATAAGGGGACTCTGTGAGTAGAAACTCTGGGATTCCTGCCAACTACGTGGGTTTTTCACACATAAGGGCTAGTCTCATCATAGATTTTTGCTAGGTTTGGAGAGTTTTGTTTTTTGATTCATTGGGATTGAGGTCCTGCTAGCTAACATTATACATACTGAGGTAACCAAAGGGAAAAATAAGTCTGAAAATGCTCTTCTAGATTTCTTTGCATCTCAGGAATTCCTGCAAATGCCAGCTTTCTGTGTGCAGGTTGTTTACAACTCCTGGGGGAGAATTTTAACAAAGCAAAAACAATTAGGAGGCTCTAAGAAATTGCCAGCAGTGGTGTACCGAGGGGGACCATGCCCCCGGGCTCTGGCCTGTGTGGGGCACCAGCCAGGCCCTCCTTGGAGGAGCTGCCTCCTGTCGCAGGCAGCAGAGCACCAGGAGGGAGCTGCGAAGACCAGAGCCGGTCACGGCCCCACCGGCTGCTGGGCAGCCCCTGCCACCCCCACAGTGGGGGAATAGCAGGAAATGGGCCCGCAGATCCCTCCTCCTCCACCTTCCTGTCTGAGGACCCTGGACATTGGTAATCCCCTCTTACTTATCTGATTTGGACTACCACAACAGGGAAAAGCCCTGGACTAAGTTGACTGGGGAGTAATGAGAGCAGGTGGCCCAGGGAGGGCA
Source organism: Emydura macquarii macquarii (assembly GCF_026122565.2). Taxonomy (NCBI): domain Eukaryota; kingdom Metazoa; phylum Chordata; order Testudines; family Chelidae; genus Emydura; species Emydura macquarii. Next base: position 36,850,537 of record NW_027132559.1, on the reverse strand, counting down.
GCCATAAGCAGGCTTGGTTGCCAGCGCATTGGTAGCCCCAAAAGGTGCTCGGTCAGACCTTGATGGAGTGGGAGGGCCTTGGCTCCCCTCTCCACAAACCCCTGTTGGTCATGGATTGTGACCTTGACCACTAGGCCACGCCTCCCTACCAAATCCTGAGGTAGGACCATTACGAGCACATGCAGTCAAAAATGCAGGACTGTGTCAAATAGGTAGCTGAATTTTCAGCTCAGATAAAGGTGTTTATTAAGAATACAATTGCGATTAAAATATGCTTGAAGATGATAGACAGGCAGCTTCATTCTAGAACTGTGAGAGCTATTGGAATTCTAGCAGCTAAAAAGACTCTGGACATTGATTTTTAGGGGTATGTATTATCTTCAGTTTTTTGAGCTAAATGATAGATTATCCAGTTGATATTTGCCTCTATAACTGGTTAGGTACCAAGAGATCTTTCCAAATCCCAATGAAAAGATTTGGAGGTAAGAGAGGCTTTGGGATCCCATCATCGTTAAAACCTGCTCAGATCACATGGTAAGAATATATCTTGTTTAGCTTATTTTGCAGTGATTCATTATGTATTTGCTTCAGCACGTATGTTATCCCTATACGTATTTTACAGTGGCTTAACAAACCATATTATACTCCACTGCTCATATACTTGACTGAGTCTGTTGTGACACAAAGCGTGAACCAAAACTGGGGTCCTGAAAATGTTTGCATATGCATTTTTGGATATTGTAAGTGATGGAGTGAGGATTTTGGGGATGGCTACTTTTATTTGTTAAATAGTCTCAGTTGGTTTTGGTTTTTTAAATGTATTCTGCTGAGGAAAAAGCATATTAGATCCTCTTAGTGAAGTTAGGAGGACTATCTATCAGTGAAAGTTACCACTGTGAACAAGGTCAGGGCACCTCTGGAGCCATGCTGGAAGACTTTTATGGTGCATGTGTTTGCACTGGCTCTCTGCAGAAGGAAGAATTTCATCCTGTGTTCAGTGTTCTTCTATTTTGTGTTCAAAATGTGAAAATACAGCTTTACATATTTTTAAGTAGACATAAACCTGAAGCTCAAATGGTAAATTTTATTTGTTGTGAAATGTTCTCACACCAAATAGCTTCCACTCCCAGCCTGTGTCAAGTGATATGATATTACAGTGGAGTACAACACACACTACTCTTCATAAAACCCAGTCACTTCCATATGTTTACTGTAAAATTGTTACAATATAAAAACTTTAGCATCTAAACAGTTAGAGCATCTTAACTCTTAGGGTACTTCTGCCCTAGCAACTGTACACATGGCCATGTGTGTGGTTGTGCCATAACCTCCCTGTTGTCCACACCTGTACTCCAGAAGCATGTGTGTGAAAGCAAGTAGAGAACGAGTAACTGGCATGCCTAAAGGGTGTAGGTAAGTACATGTCTCTGGTTGTGGCACAGCCCTGAGCCCAGGCTAGTTTACAGTGTGGACTGGGGTAAGGGGCGTGAATCAGGTCTTGAGTTTAAATGAACCTTTTTCCTGACCCTTACCCAATCTATAAAAGTTCCTGTCCCCCTGTTTTCCCTGGCAGTAGTGTTATGCACTGACCACATGAGAACAGCTTTCCATTCCACTCTTTCCAGCTCAATACAGGTGAACATGGATCCTGCTCCCAGAGCAGTTGCCTGGTCTGCCAACTGCACCCAGCTGCTGATCAGCGTGTGGTCAGAGTACACCATCCTCCATGATTTCTCCTGGAGCAGCAGGAATATAGACTGGTATTGAGAAATTTCACAGAGGCTGGAGCAGACAGGCACTCAGTGGGCTCTGGGTCAGCGCCAAGAACACACACCACACTTGAGGCTCCTGTACAGGAGGGTAAAAGACTCCAACAGTTATTCTGGCTCATTGTACATGCGCCATCTCTGAGAAGCTTTGCCAGGTGCTGCCAATGGCCTGCAGCACCGAGTCTGAAATGGGTCATGATCCCCTTCTCAACCCTACGAGTCTCATCGTCCCATGGGATGCCAATGAAGGCCAGGGTGAGGAGGCAGCAGAGATGGTGGAGGATGCTCCAGAAGATCCAGAGGATGAAGAGCATGTGAATCTACACTTCTATGCAGAGGTAGCACGCTGATGAACCTGAGCCACGGCCGGAAACAAAACTGAGGCTGGTAAGTTACAGTGGACCCCCCAGCTTCCCATCCAATATCACCTCTTGCTCTGGTGCTACAGTCCTGATTTTAAGTTCAAGGGCTTTGAAATACTGTGCACTGACTCTTTCTCTATGGATAATAAGCCCTGCATTGCTACGTCTCTGTGAGTTTGAATGCCTGGTGCTGAAGCCATAGGATTGCCACGCCCCACCCCCTTACCAAACTCCTCCAACTTCCCCCACTTCATCCAGCCCCCACTCCACCCCTCAATGGTCTCCAAGCAAACCACTCCTGTAAATCAGTGAGTTTATTGATTTCTGATGAACTCCTATTATACACTTGGCTAAAGCTAGATCTTAAAAACAGATTAACAAAAACTCTTTGTGCCCCTGTGTCTGTGCACATCTCAGCCAGCAGTCAGGCAGTGATGATCCTGGGGCCATGCAAAATCAGGGAAGAGAGGAGGTGGGTAGTAAGGTCCAGGTTGGGGACAGAACAATTGTAGAAAACTTATAGTTGGCTGTCAAAAGTTAATAATAGCTGCCTTTTGCCCCTTGATTACCCAGTTTCAGTGTTCCCACTTCTCTGGTATTCCTGTCCCCTTACAAACAGGAGCTATGTGGGATGGGGGAAAGCAGGTCTAGGAAGGGAAAAGGAACAGAACACATGAGTGGGATGTGGGCAGTTATGCCCAATGGTCAGAGCAGGAGTTGGTTGCCAGGAATCGAAGCCCAAGGTCAGAACATGGTTACCTGGAGTGAGGCAAGGCAGGAAATACACAGCCAGCCATGGGCAAATGCTTTGAGCAGCCACTGAACAGTTGCTTGGTTTAAGAGCCAGTCTGCTGTCTTTCCAAACCAATCTGGAGGTGGAGCCAATTAAGCAGCCTGCCACAGGCCAGCTGTGCTCGTTAGGTTGCCCCAAGATTGGCTCTGCTGCAGGCCCTGCTTCCTGACAGACTTTTGTTGTCTGAGGAACAGTTAGTTACAACAGTTCTTTCTCCCTTGGAAGACTACCACAGTTTTACCATCCTTCTTCCTGGTGTCTGACTTCTCCCTGCCTGAGCCAGGCTACACAAGCCGGAGAAGCAGGCGTGGGAGAAGGATTGGGTCTGGTGGTTGGATAAATACAGTGCAGTGTCCCTTTGCTGTGGAGAGGCAAGTGGCTTGTGGTACTGATCTGAAACTACAAAGGATGAAATAAAGTAGTGGTGTCTCTTTCTTTCCCTGTCCATATGTCCGCTGTTAGGTGGGAGGGAGATAGGATTTTCTGGTGCTGCCAGTACGGTGGGGAATGTTTGTGGTTCACTCCTCCCTTTGCATGGAAACTCCATATGCTAGCTGAGTGGTCAATTTCCAGTTGAATGGTCTTCCAGTCCTGCAAGCATATCTCAGCAAACTCCAGCTGACTCTGAGGTTCAATGGCAGTGCAGATCTGTTTGATCTAATTTTGTAACTGACCAAACCCCTCCATTCAGCAATAAGTAGCAGTGTGCCCATTAGCAGAAATGTCTTTCTGGAATATGTTGTTGCATCTCCTCTTCAGGACTGGAAAGCCAACTTTTTTCCATTCTGGTAACTTGAAAAAGAAAACCTTTTGAAAGAAGACATTGCAAACTGGTAATGTAGCCCTTGAAAGGAACTGCACCCCCTTCTCCCCTGCCTTGAGACACTGAACATTTTACATTTTTGAAAACATTAGTACTTTTGTTCTGTTAGTATCTTCTGCTCCTTCTTCATGGCTGCAAAACTGCATGAAAACAAAGGATAGTCTAACATCCGCATTCCTGGAATGTTGAAAATGATCAAAATTGTGATTTTCTACAGCAAAGTTATGTTATGTGGAGGGGATTTCTTGACTTCTCACAAAAAGAAAAAAAATGCTACCCTTGTCTGTGAATTGGCAGGACCTTTGGCTCCAGCAAGGGAAACTGTCCCAGCAAGAGCAGCACTGCAGAGGCAGTCAGAGAAGAACCCTGGAAGAACTTCTCATAGGGATGGACAGGAGAAACCAGATGCAGTTTGGGTTCCTCAGGGCACGGAGGAGTGGGCTCTTCAACAGGAAGAGACACTGATGAACTGATTCATGGAGGAGCAGGCATGCCATAGGAAATGGGAGAGGCACACTGAATTGGTGGCCGAACAAGTTCAGGATCTTCCTGCTCCCAAGGCTATTCAACCTGTGTGTGATCTGTCCATGCCTAGGGTAGCCACCTGAAAATGCCAAGGTCAGGTCAGGCTGCAAAAGGAGAGCAGATTCTCCCAGCAGTGGTGGGTGATACTGAAGTCAGACTTCCCAGCCAGCCGCAAACCATGCTTCTGATTCCCCACACTGGTTATCAGGAAGCCAAAACAAAAATATACACAGCCCCCTTCACTGCATTTCAGTCTCTGGCTCCCAATCAGCCACTAGGTACAGTAAAGAGATCAGTTTTCCTGACCCAAGAGGGTCAGCCACAGTACCAGATCAATATGTTTGGATCTTACCCAAAATACCACGCTGCCAGCCACTCCTTTAGTACATAAAACTAAAGGTTTATTATAAAAAGAAAGAAACAAACTATAAGAGAAATGTTTAAGGATTAAAACAATCAGACACCTACAATTGATTTGAAAGTCCATATATATCAGGTTTCTAATAGAATTGTGGAGTTTGCAGGCTTGTATAGTCCCTCTGGTATACATCCAGTACCTGGATGGGTCTCAGTCCTTTGTTTCACAGCTTCAGTTCAGTTGTAGATGAGTTGATCCGGAGGCAGGCTGAAGACTGAAGACCGAAAACAAAATGGATGTGGTGCAGCTGCCTTTTATGTCCTTTGGCCTTTGCCATGCTGCTTGTGGAAATTTACAGGAATAAGATGGAGTCCAGAATCACATGAGTAAGTCCTGGTGATTCATCAGGTATATCCCTGGCTTCTCCCCCTGGGCCCCTTGTACCTGTGAATTTCTTAATGGGCCATTAAGGAGGCTAGTGCTACAGCCATGCTGTCTGGGGTGTCGCCCAGACACAGCACAAGTTGAAATACAGATATATCAAACATATCCATAACTTCCATTACACATATAACACATGAACATAAACATCATCAGCTTACTTAGCACATTATAGCCTTTCTAACAGTACCTGACATGGCATATCTCACATCAATTACTATGATTTTGACATATTGATGTTAAGCAACATAATAAATGCGCCTCCCCAATCCAGCCAGCATGACACTGTGCATGAACTGCCATCTCCTCCTCCTCCCACTGCTGCCCAGGGTGTTGCTGTGCTGGAGGATCGTCTATGAAGGACCTTTGCCCCCTTATCTGAGTGACCAGGAGGAGAACATGGAGCCTGAAGGTAGCGGTGTGCACAGGAGGGGGGACAAACAGGGGGCACAGAGATCTTCTGGCCCCCAGTGGGGGGGAGGAAAGGGAGCACAGAACATGCCCCTCCAAAAGTGGCCATTTTAAATTCCTACACATGCCCCTGCCTGCAGGACTCCCAGGACCTCACCTCCACAGCAACTGAAACCCCTAATAGGAGGACCCCCTAGCATCTAGGAGAGGAACAGTGATCCTGAGGGAGTCCCAGAACCCCAGCCCAGCCCAGCCTTCAAACTCTTCACCGGAGTTGTCTCTGGTTTTCCCAAGAGTGATTTCCCCCATCCCTTCCATTATCCCTTTTGTCAGGAGGAGGACAAGGAGACTGGTGCAGAGCCAGTAACATTTGGTTGGTGTTCCTGGATGCATTCCCTTAATATTTTAAAGATTTTTGGTTGACCTCTTATTAAAAAAAAAAAAAAAATTCCATTACACATTCCATCTAGTACTTTTAATAAATGTTATTGTTTCCTTGATCTGTGTGTGGCCCCTCTTTCCTAAGCGTGCTGAAGTGAAGATGGTTTCAGGTTTGGGATTAAGCAGGCCATGATTTACAGCGAATGGTGTATGGTACTGCAAAACACTTTTCTGTCTGTCCCTCACCAAGAAATATCCCAGCTCCCACAGGAGAGATGGGGAAAGTGCCATTTGTGTTACATTTGTGCAATTTGTGTTACATGCTAGCAGAAAACACTACTAGTTTTCAATGCAGCAGAATTCTCCAACACAGAAAAGGGGTAGATGAACATGAACATATTTGTGGTTAGGTTCAGATGCTGAAAATTGAAACAATTCCAGCAACAATATGGGCAATTGCTGCATCTGCCACTTCCCAATGCATAAGCTGCCCCTCCTTCCCCCCGAAAAACCTTAACCAGTTTCAACTATAGTAGAAGTGCTGGAATCATTTTGTATAGCGGGGGGTACTGAGAGCCATTGAACCAAACCATCCTGTGTGATGGAAACAACTTCAAGTTAGAGGGTCTGGTTTTATGAGCCAAGTTAGGAGCAGGTGGGCAGGGTTCCCCCAAAAAAGCAGGGACCACAGACACACTCTACAGAATTCCATAGTTTCTAGGAAATAAAATCTCTTCTTCCCCATTCAAGTACAATCCTGATCTCCTCAGCACCCTGGTGTCACAAATCTTTGCAGTGTTTCTCACATTTGTATTAATACAAATATTAATACATCTCTCTCTGTGGTCCATTAAGGCTTGAAGAACAAGATAAATTTGTGCTTATTTATGTGTTTTATAGTCACTTTGAAAACCTGTGGGCTCATTTGGCATGTTGTAAGTAAGTGCCAGTGTGGAAGTGTATGGCTCAAGATTGGGTTTTCTTTTGTGATGTAAAGTGGATGAAGGGTTTTAATTTAAAAAAAAAAAAAAATCAGGCCCACGTTAACCATTTACACCAACTGTGTGGGGTAAACACCATCACATCTTGGGTCTCTTTCCCCCCCCCCCTTTTTCTTTTCTAAGGACTCAAGGGAGAGTCATGTCTCACACACACACACACACACACACAAGGGAGAAAGGGAAAGTGTGAGATTCTGTGCTTCACCTGTAACACTACGGTGTGCAAACTGGAGTGCTGTGTCATGTACATCTCATGCCTGCACCCCCTACCTATGCTGAGTGTCCACATACGCTGGCAGGACTCTGGTATAATGCTGTGGCTGTGGTTATATGTCTCCCATCCTAAGCGAACGCATAGAACCAGGAAGGGATAGGGGAACTGTACTTATCTCCCCTGTGCCAAAACCTTGCCTGGAGCTAGCTCAGCCGGATGGCTCTAACTGCTCTTCCACCCACTATTTCATACCTATGAAGCTTGGAGTTGCCCTCCTGATTCGTTGCCTCAGTAATAGACTTTGCAGCATTGGCATCCATAGATACCTTAGCTGCCTCTTGGGCCTCTATTTCCTCTGCCATCTGTGTGTGGAGCAAATCTATTTCCCAAAGATAGATGAGCAGAGCGGACAGAAGCTACAAAGGAAGGAAGGGCCAACTGAACCACGTCAGAGTCCTGCAAGGCAGATGCTGTCCCACTGGCTCACTGCCAAGCGTTGGTCATAGAGAGGGCTCCATCCCTTTCCCCCCCATTCTCTATCCTGTACCAAAGCACAAGAGGCTTTAGGAACCCTGTCCTCACCCACCATAACTACCTCAGAGGCTACACACCCAGGGTATGACTTGCATGCTGTTAGGCTGTTTGTGAGAGGCCCAGGTTGGGAGTCACCTCACCAAAGCAGGCTCTGACACAACTTGTGAGTGATCTAGATTGCACCCCGGAATGTGACAGACTATTTTACCATTTCCCTCCAGTAGAGCTTGCTCTGTCTGCTCCATATCAACCCCTCCTGACCTTGCGCTTGGGGCAGTGGCTATGCTGCTCCAAGCAGCTGACTCTGTATCACCTCTCTCTGTTTGGCTGCCTCTGTTACTGCCAGCAATACACGACATCAGTGTCTCCACGGGCCGGTTGTGGGACATCCCAGGGTATGTCCAACCGTCAGCTGTTGCTGCCCACTCCAGGTGTCAGCCACCAGTAGGCAAGTCGCCTTCCCAGCTGACCCCTACCCGACAGCAGTTCCCACAACTACCAGTGCATGCTCCTGCTTTACCAGGGGGTTCCCCACGTGTCCATCTCATGTCTGAATTACTTACAGTCACCAACCCATGGTCCTTTGTGGCTGGCAAAAGAGTTGCAGCCCCTTTGGCTACTTCCAATGCTCCTGCCACAGCTGTTTCCACTTCTCATCCTCCCTTAGTACTGTTCTCCCAGCAGTCATTACTGGAGCTCTCTCTGGTTGCTCAGGCCCCCCCAACCTCTTGATGGTCCTGGCCTAGGGACATTCTAGGGTGGCCAACTCTGGTTGGCTGTATTCTGGGATGTTTCATCACATGACGTAATGGCTTTAAGGACTCAGCTATTCCGAAACTCATTTACTGTGGAGTAAGCAGTTTGCCCACAGTTCATCCCCAGTGGCAAATAAGGACCAGTGTGTGTGACAGATTTTTCAGGTGCACAAAAATTTCAAAGCACGTTCAATAACAAAAAAATTAAGAAATCACTCGCTGTGATCACATGAATCTAATTTTTAAAAAGGTGTTGGGGTTTAGGCAACTTTACTTTTAATGAACGTTTAAATAGTTGTGTGTGCATGCATGAGAATTCCGTTATTTAAAAATGATTAAAGAAAATAGCAAACCATAACCAAATGACTGAGACAGCAAAAATTCATTCATTAGATTTTAAAAAAATAAATAAATGTTATTACATGGACCTTATAAAAGTAAGGTCTCCTGTAGTTGAGGGTCTTTGTGTGTTGTTTTTTTCTTCTTAAACCTGTGCGTAAGCTGGCTTCTTGCTGCTTTCAACCATCTGAAGACTTTTTGATCTATTCATAAAAGTTAGTGCAGGACATTCTGTAGTATAGCTGCACCTCTAACTCTGCTTGCTCAACACTTTCACTTAATCGGTTTCTTTCTTTGTTCCAAAGCTGACTCAAGCTGAAAATCCTTTCACAGTATGTGTTTGCAACTGGAATTGGAAGTGTGAAAGTTATGAAATAAAAATTTGTCTCTTTTTACTTTGTTTGAAAGTTTCCCCCCATTTGTCCTCTTTTTTTGCTATAAAATGCCATGATCATCATGTAGCTCATCAAAAATCAACCTCAAGGCAAAGAATTTTAGCCAACTTCTCAATAGCAAACCATTCCATTTCCTTGTCCAGTGAGAGGATTGACATTTGTCTGCAAACTGGTGTCTTGAAATCATACCATTTCTCAAAGTATGCGATCCCTCTTGACAATGCCTTATCTGCTTCCTCCTCAAATTTTCTCCTAGTACACAGAGAGATTTTGTGCAAAATAGCCTGACCGTAATGCCCATAGAACTTGTCCTTAAAGGAAATAGGGAGGCCAAAAGAAACACTTTAAAGACACCCTCAAAACAAACATCAAGAGATGTGGCATTGACATCACACACTAGGAGAGACTGTAGCCCAAGATAGGGCTATATAGCGAAGATTTGTCAGAGAAAGAACAACCACTTCTGAGGAAGATCGCCTTGGCCTGGTTGCAGAAAAACACCAGAAAAGAAAGGATAGACAGCTTGCCTTCCAACATCACCTGTAACATCTGCCAATGAGTCTGAAGCTCAAGGATTGGACTCCTCAGTCACCAAAGAACCCATATAAATAAAACCCATGAAAGAGATCATCCTCGACCACCAATGGGATTGCCAACACAACATCTTTAGTATAAAATGAAAACCTTCCATGACTCAGTTTAGTTCTGTGCGGTTGACATCATTGCATTCTATGTTTTTGAGTGCCTAATAAAATGTCACCATTAGCTTATGTAGGAAGTAAATGTAACAAAGGGGAAGAGACTACTTGTCATCTTTTCTGAATGCTTCCCATTGAATCATGACACATTCTTCCCCCCTTCTCCAATCAATATATACCTTTAATGAAGGCCAGGACTCCAAGACTCATTCTATTGAAGCAGATGGGACAGCCACCTTGTTGGCACATGACACAGATGTTCCTTATTCTCAATTTCTACAAAGTCAAAAAATGAACAAAGAGATGCTCTCTTTTGGAGGAAGAGAACTGTCTATATAATTTCACAATAAGACATTCTCCATCAAAACTCAAAGCTTTCATTCCGTTTTTAACAATTACGAATTACATGGCATTTGTATCCAATCCGAATCTTTCTTCTCATTCAGTTGTTTCAGCTTCTGATAAATTGGCCTGCATTTCCCAAAATTATCAAAGGTGTTATCAGCTACATAAAACAACTCACAGTTTATACTAAAGCCATTTTCATCTATAATGTTTGACATATGTGCAGCAATGGCTTTACTTGTCTCATCATTACAATGGTAAAAATCAAATAAGTCATTTTTAATCCCTTCAGTCTTTGAAAAATAATGAACAGTTACTGGGAAAATCTTATTTCCCTCATTTGAGGCATCTGTTCCAATTAAGAAAAAAAACCTTAATTCAAGATCATTAACTAAAAGTGCTGGTGATTTCAGCACCAGAGCATTCTCAGTAATGCTAGTTGCTTTTGCACTTTCACAGACATTTTTGTTTGCAATTTCTGAATCCAGTAGAAACTTTGGAAGCAATTTGTTACCACAGTCTTGACTAGAATAACTTTAATGATGAATCACACCATGGTAAATTTCTCCTGCTTCCGCTACAGTCACTAGATTTTCCAGAGATGTGTCCTTTTTTGAAAAAAGAGAAGGTAATAGGAAGTATTTATTTCTGATTTTTCACATCTTTATGGTTTGTACATTCCACATGAATGCCAATGGGTTTTCTCCCTTCATATTTAATGGAAAATGCTTGATGACACAAAATGCATTCAGCCATAAATTCATCAACTTTTCAAAGCCAATTTTTATACATCTTACACCAGTTGTCATGGTAAATACAGTAGTACATTTTCCTTTTCAAAATACCTTCACAGCTGAAGGTTTGAAGATCCACTGCCAAAATCATCCAGTTTGAAAAGTGGATCTGTTCCTTTTGTAAATGAAAAAATGCTGTATTGCTTGTGAGTGTGATGGGTGGTGCTTGCTGGTGGTGTTGCCTAGTGGTTAGGGGTTTAAGAATCCTCCTATCACAACTCTAGTCTTTCTCCTGGGCCACCATCATGCCCTGTGGCAATCTGTCTTTTGATAGATGTTCTCCTATCTGTCTTCTCTCCCTGGTGTCACAGGGTTCCAAGGAAGAAAAAAGGTCATATATTGACCCTCACTGATTTCCAGTCCCAGGCAGAGGTTTCCAAAGGTCTTTATCCTTTCCTTCCTGCCCTCAGAGACAATCTAGACATGAGGGTTATGCCCCTCTTAAAAAGGTAGGGGATCCTGAGCCCTCCCACTCCACCAACCTCCAGCCCAGGGCCCCATAAGGAGTACCAATGTCCAGCACCTTAAGGCTCTCTCCCTGGGCCATTTCCTACTAGCCAATCTCTTGCCAAAGTCTTAGAGTTTGCCTCAAAGTAGCAAAAGAAAAGATAATAACTGAACCTTCAGCCCCTCTGGGCTCAGCAAGGAGGTTCTTTTGCTCCAGAAGGTGGTTTATGCAGCATCTTTCTCTAGGACTCTTTCTTGCCGCCCTGTCAGGCCCCTTCCAAGCTGTCTGGCTCCCTTTTAAGCTCTACCTCTAGCAGAAGCATGCTCTGATTGTGTCCAAGCAAGGTTAAGTTGCTTCTTAACCCCTTCAATTCCAGTACAGGGTTTATGCGCCCCATCACAATGAGGCACAGTTATGTTTGGTCGCTATGAGTCAGTTCTGACTTTGTTAGCTACATATCATAAATCGTAGCAACTGTACACCCATAAGATGGTAGGGAGAGGGCAAGTGGTGTGTTGTCTTGGCATGTAAAACAGTGGCTGGACTATATCATCTCCAGAAAACTATAAAACTAACCAACAATTGATGAGCTTGCCTGGCAAGGTCAGTTGGTAATGCATGAACCTTGGAGTTGTGGGTTCAAGCCCCCTGTTGGGTGAACTGCTTTTTAATTCAAGATTGGGGATTCTTCTACAAGATCTATGCTAGTTATTATCTGGGGGAAGTTCTATGGCCTGCATTATACAGGAGGTCAGATTAGATTATCACAATGGTGCTTTCTGGCCTTAGAATCTATGGATCCCTGTAAGATAAATCTGATTCACCAATCAATGTTCATTTTGAGAATCCCCCATGATTTCTCTCCCAGGGTGCTCACAGCACAGCCCAGGAAATTAATCTTTAATTCCTGGAGTGTTGGCAACTCCCATTTCCTGCTAAAAGCTTTACCTGCCATGTCCCAATTCCAGCAACTGCTGTGCTAGCATCTTGCTCTCCTTTACTTCCCAGACTCCTCTCTCACAGCTGCATCCCCTGCAGGGTTTCAGAGATTCCCCCGTGAACCACCATCCAGGGTCCCCTCCTGCTCCAAACCATTGGAAGACCTGTAAGGAGGCACAGTGCTGTCTCCACCCCCTCAAATTCCCTTGGGCTTCCTCCAGCCCCCTTCTCTCAGTAGCCTTTCTTAGCTCCCTCTGAACATCACCTGGGCCATGCTGTGGCACTGACACCCACATGTGGAGCAGAAGGTGCAGCAAAAGCAGCACCAGCACATAAGTGCCTGGTTGCCGACACCACAGATTCCTCCCCATCAACTTCCTCCCAGCAAAAGGAGGCAGGTGCCTGAGAGGCCAATTAACATATCTGCTTGCAAGTGGATAGTGGTCCAGGCCCAATTAAAGTCAAGTTTCAGATATGGAAGGAGCTGGATGGTCTCTGCAAAGAGAGGAAGTCCAGAGTAGGAGAAGAAACTCCGTAACTCCTCTCTAGGCAGTAGAGAGCAGAGGAGTTTCAGGAGGAAGTTTACATACTGGCCCTGGTGGAAGAAGGCATCAGGGTGGGAGACTCCTAAAGGGGGCCTGAGAGAAGGCCAGCCCAGAAGCAGAAACCCTTGTGGTTAGACTGGAGCCGAAGATCCAGATGAGGACAAGACACCAGGGAGGTAACAGCTGAAAGTCAGCATTCTTCAGAAGAGCAGAGAGCTGGGGAGGATCCAGGATGATTTAAAAGCCCACACGTGGGGAAGGGTCAGAAGTTGCTTTTGACATGTCTTATCTCACTTTGGATTTGAATTAAAACACTCCAGGAAGAAGGCTTGGGGCCACCATTCTGACAGAAGAGTTGAATGGAAGAGAAGCCAGGGCAGAGGATGTCACCTTGATGCCCGGCGTCAAGCGGGACACTGTCCATTTGGGACATTGATATCCCAGAAGGGGACAGTCTTTAAAGTGACCTTGCTGGAGGGCTGAGTCACAAGAAGAGAGACAACTGCAGGGCTGGAGCAGCTGTCAGAGAGTGTGCTAGGTGATGATTGAGCTGCTAGGCTACACCCTGCCATGAGGGGGAATACCTGCAGTGAGTGCACTCTTTTACTCTAGGAAAATCCAAATTAGCTGAGATGGGATTGTTAAATGATGAGAATATTTTCTGTGGTGAAATGCCTAGACAGAGAGAGAACTGTGTGCTGTAGTACGTCACTCATCTACATGTAACTAAACAACTATTCTTATAATCTCCAAAGAAAAAGTTTCCCTCCCCCACCTCTCATTACTAGGATTTCTAAACATACCACAGAATATCTGCTATACTATGAATATTCTCTTCTATTATCTTAAATCACTGAAACTGACTAGATTGCCATAGGAAGACTCCACTCTTGCTTTTTGTCAAATGCTTTCTACAAGGTACCTCATACCTTCAAGTCCCACTGAAGTCAAAGGAAATCCAAGGTGCCCAGCACATCACAGAAGACTCCCAGCATTTAACAGAATCCAGTTCAAAATGAACAGATTACCTCTTGGGGCTGCATTCTACTTGCATTATTATTCTAATTGTTTATTTAATCACTAACTTGCAAAATTCAGTCATTCCTGCTTAGCTGGGAATGAATGTGTTTCCTCTGTAATTAAGAAGAGATTGGATAAATAGAAGGGGCACAGTGTAAAGTGAGTGAATGATCAAATATCACCTGTTTAAAGATCTCATCTCAGAAAGTAGGGTCAGATCCACAGCTGTTATAAATCATGTTGCTCCAGTGCTTCCAGGTTGATGATCTTAAGTTATGTTGCAATGTGCCTATGACAGCCCTTTGAATGATGCCATGTGACAATATTCTTTCATTGTTCAGCAGTTAACAGTTTTATTACTATAAGGAATAAATTCATAAGATTAGGTGGGGGATTGGTCTATGAAAAAATAATGTTTGAATAAATATTTGATAAACAGACAATTTTGGATCTCAGAAAGGGGATTTGGAAAATCTAATACAGAGGTAACAGAACAGTATTGGACCAGATTCAATCCTGGAAAAAATGGATACAAGTCCATTGAAGATTCCATGGTGATGAGTCATCTTATAAAAATCCAGATAGATATACCTAAGTGGTGTTTCCAAAGCTGAATTTTACCCATTGTTTTCTTTTAGCTTCAGCCTCCTTTCAAATAACAATAACTTGTCCATTCAACAAAAACAATGAGAGTCCTGTAGCACTTTAAAGACTAACACATTTCTTAGTCTTTAAAGTGCTACAGGACTCTCGTTGTTTTTGCTGTATGCAGACTAACACGGCTACCCCTCTGGAACTTTTGTCCATTCAAGGACAGCAAGTCACTCATAGTTTACTCACATTTATAGTGCTGCAATAGTTGGGCAACACATGAATTTTATGACTTTCAGTCTAGGTGCTAGAACTTACCCAGAGGGTGCATTTACTACACCTCAAATATACTTTTGTTTCTTCCCCAGTACAAAAGAATACAATTTGATTGGCTGGCTGTCCTTACTTGTGTTCTGTATCAACATGCAGGTCAACGTTTTCTCTCTTTGAGACCTAAAGTTGGATATCTAAATCCATAATTAGTCATCTAAGCAAGTGGCCTGTTTTTTAGAGGTGAAGTTGATGGAAGCTGTGAGTGCTCATTATTTTCAAATAATAAGTAAGGCCAATCATCAGGCTTGGGCTGAATGATCCTTTTTTTTATATGATCTCCCACTCAGTCCGTCCCAGAGGACAGCAGCTGGGGCTGCTTATCAGGAGGTGCTGCCTGGGAACCATGGCTCCAGTGAAGCTGTGCTACTGTGAAACCAGGAGAGGGCCTGACTGAGAACCGTCGTAGTGGAAAGATACAAGGGCACCATGCAGAAGACTCTGCCCTCCCACAGATCCTGATTTGATGTGAGCCCAGCAATCATTTCCATGAAGGAGACAAACCCTGCTTCTGCAACAAGAGGATGTGGTGAATCTCTGCAAGGAGATGACCTTGAACATTTCCTTCCTCAGAAGCTCCCCATGCCCATAGGCTTTCCCACAGGAGAGAATGATCTGGCTCTAAGAAGCAGATTAAGGTAAGAGGCATTGAGCAATGCATAGAGAAGGGACTGACTTAGGCTTGGTCTACACTATCAGTGGCGGAGATACACAAGCTACATGACGTATCTTCCGCCAACGTACTTATGTTTACATAGTGTGGTATCTTCACTGCACTGCATCGACGGGAGTCGCCCTCCTGTCGACACAGCCTTACTCCTTTCAGGGAGGTGGATTAATGAAGTCGACCGGAGAGCGCTCTCCAATCGACTGAGTGCTCATTCGACGCAGCTGCATTGATCCCTGCTGCTGCAGCAGTGAAGATGTATCCTAAAAGATTGTCAATTGGTAACAGTAACACTACTACTAACTCACTTTTTGTGGGCATTGTAGCAATGAGTCTCGAGGAGGGATTTGAAGAAGAGGGTGGTGGCAGAGTAAACTGAGACTGGTTGGATATTCTGTGCAGTTTGGCCTTAGGTTTATTTCTGGTTTTGGAAAGTCAAAGGTTAAATCTGAATTATTACGATTATAGGGGAGCACCAGCTCCACCGGAGTTAAGGTTGAGCAGAGCTTTCTGTGTAAAGGTCGACTCTTCTAAGGGTACATCTACATTGCAGCCAGGGGTGTGAATGGCAGTTCATATAGACTTACCTTGCTAGCTCTATTCTAACTGGGCCACTAAAAATAGAAGTGAGGATGCCACGTTGTAGGCTTCAGTGCTAACTGCACAAGCCAGTACATACCCGGGGGGATCAGGCAGGCTTGCGCAGCCTGCACTGAAGCCCACACCACAGCATCTTTGCTTTTATTTTTAGCTAGCTAGCTAGAGTCCAGGTAATGCAGATACATCTGCACAAGCTGTCATTCACACCCCTGGCTAATATGTAGACGTACCCAAAATGCTCTAAATATGCATGCTGACTCCGATTGTTTTGAAATCTGTGGTGTCTTATGGGCTGCTGGGTAGTGATGGTGGCCCACATTTGATGTCATCTGAGAAAGGAATTCCAGAGATACAGGACACTCTCTACCCCTTCCCACTGCCCAGCATTTTACAAAATCAACAGCTTCTTGCAACTTTTTTTGTGCACAGCTGGGGCTCAAACCATGTCTCTAATTGTCCCCCGAATGAGCTCGGTCAGCGAACATTTACCTCCATTAGTGCATGACACCCACTGCTCATTTGGCGAAGCAATACTGAAAATGCTATTAAAGGAAGAATTTGGGTGTCTAGGCCACTATGTGCCATATGTTCTCTGGCCAGAGAGGTTGAAATGTGCATGTGAAGCAAGAGTAGGCAAGAGGGTTCCCAGGCAGACCCCTTTCAAATTACATGGGTGGCTCAAGAGGACATGCTATGGCTTTTGAACTTGATTTACACACATGCATTGTAAATGCAAATCCTATTGTTGGCAGGAAGCTGAGAATGATGTGTTAGCATTTTGCAACTATCTGCTTGAAATAATCACCATGTGTGAACTGCCTCTGTAGGTCTCAGTAGGGTGTTAATTCTAAAGCCTGACAACTATTTAAATGTCAGTGTTGTCAGCTATTTCACAGCAGGTGGGAAAGCATGCAAGAAAGGAGGTCTTTAATATGCAAATCATCACATCTCCTGAATGATATATAATTATAGTGTCACCTCTGGGTGGAGTATGGGTTGTAGACAAAATCTTGGAGAGGAGCACCACTTATTTCCAATTTGACTTCCCAACTAGTATAGGAGTGGTAGAATCAAAGTCTGTCTTGAAGAAAGTGGAAACTCCAAAGAGATGCTGTATTATCAGAAATAAGTTAAAGGATCTCAGTTCTAGTCATGTGAACCATGAAGTTCCAGTTTGTCCAATACATCTGTCAAACATGGAGTGATATAGGAATAAATGTTAGCTTCAAAACTGGAACCAGAAGATAGCTGGCCAAAATCAGCATAGATAGATTGCTCCAACTGTAGATCTAGTCCACTGAGTGGAAAGAGGGACACAGAAAATAATTAAGGACTCAGAGCTGAGGTCTGAGACACACTTGCCATTATATCAAAAAGCGAAACCAAGGTGTGTGGCCCTACCATGTTTAGTGTTGCTGTCAGTCTGGTTCACCCTCTCCTGCTGAAAGACCTTTAAACATCAGCAAGGGAGCAGAAAAATACTTCTAACCAAGAAAGTGTGCGACCCTCTAGTAATCTACTGCCCGTGATGGATACACAACAACAGAGTGCACCAGATAGCAAGAAAAATCTTTTTACATCCTCTGGAAAAGGGTAAGCAGTGAGGTGGCAAAATTTGCAGATGATACAAAACTTCTCAAGGTACTTAAGTCCAAAACAGACTGCAAAGTGTTACAAAGGGATCTCACAAAACTGGGTGACTGAGCAACAAAATGGGAGATGAAATTCATTGTTGATAAATGCGAAGTAATGCACATTGGAAAACATAATTCTAACTATACATACAAAATGTTGGGGTCTAAATTATCTGTTACCACTCAAGAAAGAGATCTTGGAGTTATTGTGGATAGTTCTCTGAAAAAATCTACTCAATGTGCAGTGGCAGTCAAACAAATTAACAGAATGTTAAGAACCATTAGGAAGAGGATAGATAAGACAGAAAATATCATGTCACTATATAAATCCATGGTAAGCCCACACTTCGAATACTGCATGCAGTTCTAGTCAGATATTTTAGAATTGGAAGAGGTACAAAGAAGAATAAAAATAATTAAGGATATATAAGAAGACATTAAAAAGACTTGGACTTTTCAGCGGGGAAAAGTGATGACTAAGAGGGAATATGATAGAGGTTCATAAAATTGTGACTGTATGGAGAAAGTGAATAAGGAAGTGTTATCTATTCCGCCTCATAACACAAGAACCAGGGATCACCCAATGAAATTAATAGGCAGCAGGTTTAAAACAAACAAAGGAAGTACTTCTTCACACAGTGCACAGTTAACCTGTGGAGCTCGTTGCCAAGGGATGTTGTGAAAGCCAAAACTGTAACGGGGTTCAAAAAAGAATTAGATACGTTCATGGAGGATAGGTCCATCGATGGCCAGGGATGCAACCCTATGCTCTGAGTGTCCCTAGTCTTTGATTGCCAGAAACTGGGAGTGGATGACAGGGATTGATTACTCAATGATTGCCTGTTTTGTTCATTCCATCTGAAGCATCTGGCATTGCCCACTGTCAGAAGATAGGATACTGGGCTGGATGGTCTGACGCAGTATGGCTGTTATTATGTATGATATATTTATACTGGAGGGTGTAATTTCCAGCTCAAGGAGACATACTCATGCTAGCTCTGATTGAGCTAGGATGCTAACAATAGAAGTGTGACAGTGTGGATGGTGGCAGTGGTTCACCCCACTTCAGCTACATTTTTATTTTTAGCATGTTACCCACACTAGCTCTGACTGATCTATGTCTCCTCGAGCTGGAAATTACATCTCCACCTCAAAGTGTAGACTTACCCCTAATGGCTTCTAAAATGATAATGGCTTAATGAGAGGGGAAAGGGAGAGTTAGCTGGAAATGGCTGTGGGCACGGCCTATATGTTACAGGGAGTAGAGAAGGAGAGAGAGAAAAACGCCATTTTCTCTCACATGCTTAAAGTTATTGTAACCAACACGGAATAAAACTATCAAGATTTTGGGCCAAAAACCACATCTGTGATTTCTGTCTCTGGCCTGTCAGAACTCTATCCTCCAAACAGTTCAAAGCAAAACTATTATCACTATTCCACTATAACAAAGTATACAGGAGGAAGGAAGAGCACTTAGAAATCACATAGCATCCCTCACCTTCATCTAGTGCCTCAGCCACAAACCTATGTGATAATTACAACTGTCTAAATGAACTCTAATTCCTACAAAAAAGTGTCTGTCTCTGTTTAAAACAAAAACACCTAGGAAATTCACTGACAAAAAACTTTATTTCTTGAACCCTTCCAGAATGTTGAGTCCAGAAAAACTCAGACCTCTGAAAATCAGGAAATAACATTAAGGTAAATTCAGACTTATACTTCTAAAGTAGGAAATACAGTGCTGAAGTACAGGCCAATACAATCTTAACTCTGCCCTTTTAGACCAAGGAGCCAACATGCCTGTGACATACACTCACACTCAGCCTTGGCAGATAGTCCACATCGCTAAGGGAATAGGGAACATGACAACCATAGGACAGATTCTAATGCCCTCTCTTTGCTAAGGCAAAACTTGTATTTTGGTGCATTGTACCGGAGCTACCTATACTTCCTGTATACTCAAACACAAAAATTAGCCCATACCTGCTATATTTTATAACCACCTATACGCACAGGTTCCATCAAACACAACACTTTCATTTATGCATCTCAGCACCCACACACCACTCTCATATCCCATCTCACTGCTGACAGTCCTCATGGAAAGAAGAGTCCTGGGCACCACTATTGACACATGCTGCACAACTCAGCACTCAAATTAGACAAACTTCATCCCCAAGGTTACACATGTACCTATTTCTTTTCATCACACACATAGGGTGAGGGGCAGGCAGAGGCACTTAGACCCCCACATCCCTGAAGGGCAGGATATCCCCCAGACCAACTCATATCACAGTCACAGCTCTGCCAAGCTTCCTCAGCTTTCAATACCATTCAATACATCTACATCTAATTCAGTGGACACAACTGGAGTGCATACAGTGGCCTTTGCCAGCACTGGAGGGCAGAGTTAAGGTTCTGCTGGCATTTACAGTAACTCTGTATTTCCTGGTTGTCAGCAGTTTGAGTTTTGATGAACTAAGCATTTCAGATAGGCATGAGATACCATTGGGCAACCTTAACTATGTGTTAACAAAGTTTATTGTCAGTGGATTTATTGTTTGGAGGGTCTTTATTGAGCAAGCTTAATTCACAAGGTCAAAAGCTGTTTTGCCAAGTAATGGCATTCTCATTTGCATAAGCAACATGCCTGCACAGTCCTTTCTCTGTGAATTTTGAGAGTATTATGTAAGAGGTAATTAAAGCAGTCTGTTTCTACAGCACGTTCTGTCTGTTTCTTCTTTTCATTATTAGATGTGATGACACATTTGCCAGTGTGGCTTCCCACAGATGGCACTGAAGTTTTGCTATCAAATGGTAAGAGTAAACCAACTGTCATCTCTGATCACAGCTTTCCATATTGCTCCCCTGGTGTAAGAATCTTGTTTTAATAAAGGACTCTTTCTTTTTAAAGTGACACTGTACATAGCAAGAATTGAATCTGAGAATCAAGTTTATAAATTTTAATTGGCAGATTTAAAGACACTATTAAGAAGTTTTATGCCCAAAGAACAGATTTTATTTTCATAAAAGGGCTTTACAACAAACTAATGCAATTGGAAATATTAACATGATTTCATATTTTCCTTCAAGACAACAGGACTTTTTAAAATATAAACATTTCCCTGTAATCCTGAAAAACCTAAACTAAAGGGGAGAGCTCATTGAAACACTTTTGATACATACACAAAAAAGCTCTTTTAATTAAGTAGAAATTTTTGTGAGAATTTTCATTTTTGTCTAAATGTTTCAAAACAAAAGTCTATGAAAATGTTGACACTACCAAAAAGGTTTCATTTTCAGTTAATTTTTTTGTGAAAAATAAAATCCAATTTTGAACCAGCTCTACTGAAGAGTATTATGCTAGTATTATGCTATCAGAGAGGAAGAATATAAGTATATTGAAATTCACCAGTCTAATTTTCATGGCCAAACTAAATCAAATGCAAAATAAATAATGTAAATAGCAAAAAATACTTTTAAAAATATTTCCTTTATAATGATCAAAAGTGGTAGCATTAGTAACCCACATAAGGACATTTAAAAATGAAATTTGTGGCCTGATTCTGATCTCACACTGGTTTAAATGAGAAAACTGGAATAAACTGAGATCAGATTCAGGCCAATGATACCAAATTCCATCCTGAGGAAAGTGGGCTCAACGCCACTGATTATATCAAACTAATCTTGGAGACTGATGAGTTTTGATCTGGTATTTAGGGATCAATCTAGGATTCCTGCTTGCTAATTCAGGTACAGAGCAGAATTGAGCAATTTACTCAGAATAAATAATTTATTTGCAGATTAGCCCTTTTTTCCATTTGAAATTGACAGTTTTGTCTGATATTCAAAATTGTTCAAACATATTTCAGCTTATGGTTTCCTAGAAAATTGTTTTAGCAGCAATTGGTCACCTTAATCATATGGTATTGTTTCTACTACCCAATTGGACGAGTGAGGACCTCATAAGAAAGGGGAAATTCAAGAAATATCAAAAGCCCTCTGGTACCAACCTTTGTTTGACATACAGCTGCATGAATACCTATGAGACTTTTGCTTTCTGATAGGAATCTGATTTTTATTCCAGAAAGTATTTGTCAATACTCCACTTACCCCAGTATTCTCCAAGTTCTTGTAAAGGGAGAGCAGACTTACTTCACTAGAGCAGCTGTCAAAAAGCAACCAATGGAGGCCATCTATGACTTGTAATCCAGTTTTAAAATGAAGAGTGGAAATCCTTCAATATGATAATTCTGGTACATAATAGTTCCATGCTGACACTCACTACAGTGACCTGATACTCTTCTTTCTAGCTAGAGGTCTCAAGAGACTGATTAAAAGGGGAGATCAATCCAGGGCTTCACAGTAATTTCACACTTAAATAGGATTCCTTCCACCCCTTCTCATAATTAGAATAACAGTGGCATTTTTCTATGTTAATGAGCTACTTTATATCTTGGTGCGGGTTTCTTGGGGCATAACGAGCTTCAACATGAACTGGTTTGTTAATGCATATTTCTCTTGCTAGTTGTATAGCTGCAGATGGTCTCTCGATCACATTTGAAAGGCCAACCTGACTAAGACACTATTTGGCACTGTATTTTCCCATGTGCAAATGAAATATTTCTATGATGGTGGTCTTTAAAAAATTTATCACTTTTACTTTAGATGTAACTGATAAGGTTACCTTGTGCGTGCCCAGGACTTACTTCAAGAAGTGTGTTTAAAGGCCACCATCCAGTAGTGAGGAAAAGCAGAGAAACCAGTTCATCTTCTGCTATAGAAATCCAGCAGGCAGTTGTAGGATGTCACAGACAGGACCAGAGGGGGTAGAGTAAAGCTGTACTCTGAGCTGGGGCATAGTGTTAGGTACTGATTGCAGCTTACATGCGAGGTAGCTGGGGGAAGAAAAGGACATGCATGCCCCCTAACTCAGACACCATGTTGGTGCACAGACTGCCATGTGCGCCAGCAAGAGTAGTGTTCCTTTGAATATTATGAAGGAATTCTGCCCTACTCCTTGCCCAGAGAAGAGGCTATTTATATATAGCATAATCCAGCACAGCCAGGCAGAGGGCAGGAACTAGCCCTTTCAGTGCTTAAAAAAAAACTGTTTAAAAACATGACACAATAATCTTGTTTCTACAGCACAGAAATAAACAGCTTGTTTTAAAAATCAAATACACTTCCTCAGGGTCTTGTTAAATTGCTGAATGTAAATTGTAGTTAGAACTGACTATTAAAGATCTTAGTAGGGTAGGTTCAACATCTGCTCAATTTATTACACTTTTATTTGTACTTCAGCTATAACTGGTACAATTAAGCCAATCAGAGCAAGCGAATCAAATCTAATTTACAATCTAATGGACTAAAAAGGAATGAATAAACACAGCAGTACTGGATTCAAATGATTAAACATGTCTCTGAAGAGACTTTTTCTATTTCAGCCATAGAAAAATGATTCTATAATTAACCACTTAGAAGTGATGTAAACCAGTTTGAACATTCATTCATTTTTCATATGTTTTCATAAAAATGCTAAGCAAAGTGTGTGAATTTAATGAATTAGATTCTATCAGAACTAGATACATTTACTTATAAAAGCATTTACTTTATATCCAATTTTGTGATCACATTGATATGAAAATAAGAGACATTAATAGAGATCCCAATTTTAAAACTAGAAGAAAGTTAATTATGTGAATTTTTTTCATTTCTTCCCCTTATAACCAGACAAATTAAGGTCAACATTCAGTGGTGATGTAAACAGTTGTTTGATACACACATCATATTCAAATTGGTTTAGAAAATGAGTTTAAGTGTGTATAGAAGGTAAAGTAACATAACCCACAATAAATTGACATTCAATAAGTATGCAAAATGAAATTAGGGAACTGTCTACACTACATTACATCCATGAGTCAAATTCTTCTATCTGAGGTTCTGTGTTTGATGTTACTTTTCACTTTCCTACTTATGACCTTGTGACCCTCACACTCATTCTTGTTTTTCTCATTTGTTGTCCCCTGCAATTATTTGAATCCTGGGTTTAGTAACTCCTCCCTTTAGGCTGAGGGAGGAGCCTTTATCTGTGCGCGGGTGCATGTCCTGGAATCCAATAGGTGCTGTCACAGATCTCTCCCTGATTTTGAACCTATAGCACTCATGGCCATTCCTGTTTTATCATGTATTGTTTTCCACTTTCATTTGAACCTTGGTCCTAGTAGCTCCTCCCCTGAGGCTGGGGGAGGGCTCTCAGATGCAGGTGGGCTTGTGCCTGCCCACCCCTGGGATTTAATAGGTAAATCTCTATAAATCCAGAGTAACTCCTTTGTTCCATGGATCATGAAGAAATTATTAGCATAGAGGTTATTTAGACAAGTGTTGGAATGGAAGGGGATTTAGCCTAATTAAAAACCAAACAAACAAAATCCCCTTTAAATCATTAATGAACTGAATACCTAGCATGATAGAGTGGTGCTATACAGACGCACTACTCTTTCCCCAGAACCACCTTTTTTTGTGACCATGTTGTTCTTATTTACCCTTTTTACTGTAGGGACATCCTTCTGAATGGACTTTTTCCCATGATACCCTTTTGGAGGTGGGAATGGGAGATTACAAGGAAGAGGGAAGCAGCTGTGTGGCCCCACCATTTTGTAGCTGCCTATTCCTTGTTGCATCTCTGTCTCTTCTGCCTTGTAAGTATTCTTAGCTCAAGTTAAGTTTTCCATTTCTTGTTCTGAGGAAGATGACATACTCTCATATGTAGGTAGACTTAAAATGACATAACTTTAAATGTGAATGTTTTTATTACCTGTCAAGACCTGACTGCAGTTTTCTGGGGTTTTTTCTGCAACAGTTCCTGCTTTCACAAATACCTTGTAAGAAATACTGCCTTAGGGGCTGTCAGGGCACTAAATCCTACAGGAGAGAAAAGAACCAATTTTCTGTCAAATCCAGGAAAATAGGAAATGATTTCAAAAATCAATTAAAAATTGCATTTGTTTATAATCTTTACAGCTACTTGGCAAATAAGTTAGGATTTTTAAAACTTGTATTTTAAAAGCAATCTAGTGCTCTTTTGAGCAATGCTCATTTTATTTGGCTTGTTGATTTAGATTGTAAGCTCATGGGGCAGGGACTGTCTTCTAGCTCTGTGTTAGTACAGCATCTTTCACAATGGGGTCCTGGAATCCATGATGGGGTTCCTATGCGCTATTACAAATAATAAATAAGGATGTGTTACTTACAGCACCAACACCAATTGCCTGGAGTAGAGAATAAGTCATGTTTTTATTAGTCCTTTACATTCACAAAGTATTTTGCACATACTGTAAGGTCAGAGGCCTTGGTTTTGGCTGAGCTTTGGTTTGCTACTTGGGCTAAGCAGTAGCAGCCATATTAGAGGAGACAGCAGCCATAAGCTAAGTAGCAGTTAGTCACATCTTCACATTCCTGAAATTACTTCAAAGCAATGTAATATCAGGCTGTTGAGAAGGTGCTTCAGCCTTAATAGTACCCACCATCACCACCAGATAAAGAAACAGATCTTAAGATACTTAAAGAAAACTTTGTTTGATAGCATTCTGTCTGAAAAGAAATCACTTATCAACAGTTGTGGTTGTAAAATCTACACTTCTTATTGTTTTGCCTTTATGGTACCCAATTCTCTATTGTTTATCTGAAAGATTTCTGTCTGGTTCTTTGATTTTGTCTCTCTGTTGCATAACTAAGTGTGCACTATTTTACTCAATTAAGGTGGAGGGATATGATTGATTAAAGAACTGTTTCGTAATGGGCTATGATTGGTGTTTTGTAGTACTTTAGTTTAAAATGATTGGTTAAGGTACAACTAAGTAGGATTCAAGTTTCACTATATAAAGTGAGGTCCAAAAGGAAGTTCTTTGGAACCTAATGCCAGGACACAGCCCAAGAAGATCAGAGCTGCCAGACTTCAACACTCTGCCAACCATACTGTGCAGAAGCTGGAGTCCCCAGATCTAATCCTGATTGGCCACCAGGAGAAATTTGCTTTATTGGGAGTGGTGAGCATTGTATGCTTAGTGTATTCTGTTTTCATAGTTAATAAATAGAGAATAAGGATATTACTGTGTAAGGCTTCTTCACTGGATAAAGATCCTGCAAACCCACAGAGAATTACACCTATGAATTGGGAAAGGGTGGATACTTCAATTAATCAGGTTACACCTGGAGCCCTATGGACTGGGAATGGGTGACCCTGAGCTCTAGAGTGTGAATTGGGTAAGGGTAGGTGCCTTTCCCCTGGAGCCCTATGGATTGGGAAAGGGTGGGGGTACCTTATGTGAGTAACAATACGGCCACTAAGATGAGGGACTAATTCCCAGGTCCCATGCAGATTTTCTTTTGATACCTTTAGGAGGTGATTTGCACCAGAATGAGTACAGTATTGGAACTTCTCCATGCTGCATTGTTACCAGCTTTATGTCTGAAGTGCTCCTTGTAATCTACAGTCTGTTCCCTCCTGTACCTAGAGTATATATTGGCTTTTAAAAAACAAATGTAAAATTTTAAATTGAACAGATGACTGGGGGGTGGGAAAGGTGAGGGGAAAAAAGGGTCAGAGGGATTGGGCAGGAAAAAACAGAGCACAGGTGGGAGACCAGGACTTCTCTTAGCAATCCTGATTGAACATACTTGGTTTGTTGTCCACAGAGACTGGGAGAAGGTCCTTTATATTGGCTTAGGACATTATGTTTGAAAGCCTGAAGAGGACAGAATTCTAATAGAGTATTCTCACTAGGCACATTTGGCTTAAGAGGAGAGATTGGTGATGCAAGCCTGTCTTTGCTGGGTAGGGGACCTTTTGAATTACTTCTTTCATGGCACTACTTTATTTAAGCAATAATGTCAATTAACCTGTTCCTGATGTTTTCACTTAGTCAAAACACCTGTTACCTTCAGCAAGAGGCTTTCTTGATTAAGGATTTGTGGAGCTGGTCCAAAGGATTTATACACTGCGGCTTTGCTGCTGAAGGATAAATGCCAATGAAAAATTGAGACACTGGTTGGAACCTAACTCACACCAATAAAAAGTGAATTCTGCAGACAAGTATTTCAGCTTTAAGTGCTGGAGCAGACATTTAACTGCAACATTTGCCTATGGATTTTTGTTCCTTTGGTTTTATGCAGACTTATAGCTGGGTGTTAAGCAATGCACTTCTAGAAAACACATGTCAAGGCAAAACTAAAATGTTTATTTTCTAAGTAGCAGACTGATCTGAAGTCACGATGAATAATTTAGTTATCATGATTACTGATTTATTTATCTTTTTAAAAAATGAGTGCAGCTTTGATAGGGTGGATTAACTCCGTGCTTTACGTGACAAACATGGGTTTTAAAAAACCTACTTTAAAATATCTTAGATAATCAGACAGGAAAGTAACCATGTAACAACTGCTGGGATTGCAATGGACAGCAGCCACCTGAGGCTCTGGCTTCCAGCAGTCAAGAAGTTAGTTTTAATTAGCAACAAGTGAGTGGGGAATAAAGGCTTCATAGTTAAAGTTCAAAGGTACATGTCACTGTGGCATCTAAGTGCTATCCAACAAATCTGCAGTCAAGGCTCAGTTTCAAGCCCTGTTTTTAGTTCCCCATAAGTTTGGTTAGGAAAATCGGGTATGAGTGGAAAGTGCCAGGTTTCCTCAGAATAAAAATTACCATGGGAACGTACAAAACAGATGCTTTGGGGATTGAGCTTGGTAAGGAAAGGAGTGAAAGACGAGACAGGGTGGGTAAGAGAAAAACACCGATGCGGGAGTGATTTAGATGTTTTTTTGTTTGTAGTGGTGTGAGCTATATATTTGGATATTTTCTAGATCAGTGTTTCTCAATTGGGGTTCCGCGGGAACTCTGTTAGGGTTCTGCGAGAAAGTGACATCGCGCTGCCGGAAAAGGGAAGATGTCCCGGATTTTTTGGCGGAGGGTATTGAGTATGAGTGTAACTTCTCCGCGGAGCCTAAAGGGTTCCACGGGGAAATTTAATTGAGAAACGCTGACCTAGTTGTTTGTATATAATTTGCTTATTTCAACTTTTTTTTTGGCCCCATATGTAAAAATACTGTTAAGAGTTTGGGGGGGGGGTTCTGCAATTATTTATCGAGTTCAAAAGGGTTCCGTGGCCAAATTTAACTGAGAAACACTGTTCTAGATATGTATGAAATTATGATCTTTGTGAAGAACATAAGGGTTTGTTGAATCAATCTGTGCTAAGGCAAGGGTGGACAGATGTTACAGTGCTGATTTGGTATAATGCATGCCATTCACCTTCATAAAAGTTGTGAATTTGTGAGATGCAAGGTAAGGTCTATTGTCATTTACTAGCTATTGGGTATTTAGTTGCTGTTTTGGCAAACTACAATGACAATATTTCACACAATTTCTGGATAGTACAACCAAAAGAATCATCACAGCGGTGAAGGAAGAGCAAACACAGCAGTCTCAAGATATAAAGAGGTAATAACTAAGTGGTAGCATTAACACAGTTGGGTGTCCATATTCAGATAAAGGGGTCCCTTTGACCTTTAGAGGGATAAAGACCTGGTGATCTGCTGCTCTAGAATCGAAGCGCTCTTCAACACAGGGACGTAGATATCGTTCTTTATTTTACACTGGATTTACCGTTACTTTGTGGGTATTTCAAATCCTAATAGCGCTATCCTTCTTTAAACACGACAGCAATTATTTGCCCATTCACAGTATACAACACGTGATAGAATTCCTGCCATGACTAGTTCTAAATCCATTTCAAGCTTTGGCAATATGGTACTATCTTTGCCTTGCAGTATTTGGGCTGGCTGCCCAACTTCATGACTACTTGTACAGTGATGTCTTTCATGCTGTTCAAGTTCTCCTTGAAAACAGACATGTGTTGCTGTAACTCTGTTGTTTAGACATGTTTCACCTTTCACTGTCATGAATTTCTGGGCAGTTCCACCAGAACTTTTCACGCCACACTCAGTGCAGTAAGGATAGTCCTCTCTTTTCACCACAAACAGTGGCTATCTAGTTTCTTTTCCATGGAGCTTCAATCTGTAAATCCAATAGCTGCATCATAGTGTCTGAGTCTCCCATGAATAACTGCAGCACAGTTTTGGGAGGAAGTCAGGGGAGGTGACTGTATTAGCTATGTTTCAAGTGGAACTGCAGCTACTTCATCCAAAGTGATTGTCCTTCACAGAATGGAATTATCCACAATCCAAGGGAAGGCCTGTACGTGGTGAGGATTTACAAGGTTCGGTCCAGAGTTACCATCTCTGTGCCCTCCATGGTTCTGCTGAAGGGGATGCAAGTTATTTTATTGCCACACATCATTGGCCCCTCTTACCTCCTCATTTCCTGCATCCCTGCTCTTCTGTCTGCTGGAGTGTTTCATGTATCCTCTTTTACCATAGTACTATCATACCAAGACTTTACACCAATACAGTCCATCTGAATGGCCCTTTGAGTCACATTGGTAACATCCTAGACTGACACTTCGCTTGAAAATTCCACTCTTCTTCATAACAGAAGTGAACATGCAGCTAAGACTTTAACCACTTTCTATAGACAAGAGCAAGGGATTATTCAATGAAATTAAAAGGTGGCAATGAAACAGTAGATAGTCTGGACATTCACGCTGCAAATTCTAGTGCCAAAAAAAGTAATGACTCCATAAGTGGATTAAAGATGTGAGGGCCTATTCAAAGGGAGCTTGAGGAAGGCTGCAATAGGATAATGAGGAAGAAGCAGCTTCAGTGATTCAAGAGTTCAGGATAAGCTTCCCAATGCCTTCTTGACCGAAACAGCAAAGCATTTCAGGTTAGCCCATCACTTCTCAAAGCACACGCCTGTTTAATCTGTAGCTTTTCTATGCATTTTTGATCTGGCTACCACGTAAAATATCTCTGAAAGAACGGAATGTACACACCTTAGTGAGTAATTATAGAGACAGCATATTAATGGTTTAAAATATCCATTTTGATGAGACAGAGTGGATAAATTTGGACTACATATGGCTCCTTATGTAAAAGAGACATTCTTCTTCTTTTAGTAACACATTGTCTGCTGCATTTGCCTAGCACTCCCTACCATATGCTCCCTAAAACAAGCTGTTGCATTTCAAGAATTGTCCCTAGTAATTAGTATGAAAAGATTTTTTTTTTCTCCTAACTAAGCTAAATGACTTGGCATCAACATAGACATATTTACTTCTGGTTAATGATTTCCATTACTCTTGTTCTGCCCTCCTCCTTCAGTCAGCCCCTTCCCTCCACCTTTCAGCACAACAATGCCCCCTATTTTTACAAAAATAATCTTCCTTCCCATCCACCTTCTCCTCTCTCGTTTCCCATCATCTGTAAACTCCTTGAACATGCCATTTTCAACCAATGCCTCAATAGATTCCCTCTGAGATCCCCTTCAGTTTGGATTCTGCTGCCTTCCCTCTCACCCCAAGCTGTGTGTGAAGCCAAACAGGACCTGGAGGCTTCATACCACTGTGACGACTGGAGGCTGTATGCCTTTGGTGGAGGAGGCAGACAACATCTTGGCCAGCTCTTTTTGTAGTTTCCCCTACATTTCTAGTCCTTGTGAGTTGTGGAGAAAAGTTTGAAAATGTAAATCCTAACCAGAAGGCAAATCAAAAGAACCCTTACTGTAGTATTGGCTTAACAATTAGAT
The DNA here is from genome assembly GCF_026122565.2 of Emydura macquarii macquarii. Classification (NCBI taxonomy): domain Eukaryota; kingdom Metazoa; phylum Chordata; order Testudines; family Chelidae; genus Emydura; species Emydura macquarii. The sequence goes on along the minus strand of NW_027132559.1, from coordinate 36,820,122 downwards.
TTCAAATCTGATTTTGGTGTGTGGTTGACTGATTTTTGAACACAGTAGGGTTGGCAATACTGTAATAACCTACACAGTTATGCAAGTACTGGAGGAGAGAGTCTTAAACATTTTTGTAATTAGTTGGCAGTTGTATGAAATTTGTGCAATTATTTTATGCTTCATGTGGATCTTCTTCTTAGTTATTATTACTTAAATCCTGCCATAACTCTTGTTTTAAAAAAATCACACGCTTTGGAGTGTTTATAAATGGAGATAAGAAGCCTGATTTGCTCTGTCCTCAAGCACATTCTATTGGAAAAAAGAGGGTCTGGAGGGATATCCAGGAATGCCATCCGGCTCAGAAGAGCTGTAACCAAAACAGAATAGTGGCAGTGTAATGGACTGACTGTGTGTGATATCGCCATGGGTGACACATGACTCCTGCCTCTGGGAAGGTTAGGTGGAGGGGGAGCCACTGGAACTTGGAACATGGCCCCGCCACCTGCTCCTCCCTCTCCCCAAGCCCTTTATACCTTCCACCCATGTATATCACCCACTTGTAATTATCCCATCTATGACTTCATTCAGCAAGAAAAGGTCTCTTGAACTAATTTAAGGTCAGGAAGGAATTTCTCTCCAGGTCATATTAGCAGGGACCTTGGGTTTTTTGTTTGTTTGTTTGTTTTTGTTTGTTTGTTGTTTTTTTTTAACCTTCTTCTGCATCATGGTTCACATGCTATGATCATCTGAGTATATCTCACCAAATCAATTTGCTGCTATGTCAGGGGCCGTTGACGTTGGTGCAGATCAATTCCTCCTGTTCTCTGCTTGTGGCACACAATGAGGGGTGTGATACCTGGTTGCTGGGCTTGATGTGGGGGGTGGCCAGGTAGTGGTTAGTGGTATACAGGAGGTCAGAGATGATTTGATGGTCCTTTCTGGTCTTAAACTGTGTGACTGGGACTCTCTGTCCTGTCTTTTTTTGGCACAGAATTATGAAGATTCTAGTCCAGGTTCATCAATGTGAGAGTTTTGTTTCAGTTTTCTTGGACTGTAAATTTCTAGGGACAGCTGCGTCTCTTACTATGTTTGTAGAGCATGTAACACAATGGGACCCTGGTCTGGGATTTGGCTTTTAGGCATCACTGCACTACACAAATAATTAATAAAAGAGGAACAACCACTGACTTTTTACAAACCCATAGGATTTAATTGCTTCAGTTTAAACAATGGCTTTACCACAGAGAGAAGGCACATGCAGAAAAAATGCACTGAAAGACTAGCAACTGTTTGCTATTAATACTAATGGATTAATTAGACGATAAATTTGAGACATCACTGCCTGGAAAATTTTCCTTCCTGAACCTACGCACTGAAACTCAACAGGATGAACGAAAGCCTGGTTGTCAATGGTTACACTCTTTGAAGGAAGAAGTCACCAAAAAAAAAAAAAGTATTTAGATGAAAGCATGTTAAATATTAGTGAAACTTAAATTGCAAGTTTTAATGTATTGAAGCGTTTAACTCAATAGGTGTAATATTTTAAAACAGTCCAGGTGGATAATGCTATTTTTTTTATTGGAGCAATAAGTTATAGCATACAGGTCTTCTGGATTAAAAGGTCCCGTTCAGCCTTTCTTGAGCTATATTACCTAAAATCAAGGATCTGGGGAGTGTTTAACTCCTGTGGTTTTTTTTTTTTTTTAAATAGATGCACATTTTGTTACTTGTCTAGAATAGTCAAAATCTGTGAACGTATGAAAAGTTTGAACAAAAGCATCTGAGCTACAAAAATAATGGCTATTGGAAAATGGACACAAGACAGGCAAAGGAAACAACATAAAAATGCTCTGTAAAGGTATTTAAAGCTATGTAGTATTGACTCAGTGCATATGGGAACTTTATCTGTCGGTCAGGCTAATTGGCGACAGTGAATGATGGAGTGAAGAAGTCATTTGAAAATACTCTCGGGGTGATTGCAAAACAAAGCATCAACAATGTCTATAAGAGCAGTTACATTCCACTTATCAGATGCGGCAGACTGTCTGTCCAAGCTATGGCAGAATGTGTCTGTCGCAAACTGGGCTTGATTGTCAGGAATGGATTCATAAGTTGTAAACCTAAAATTTTAGCTTCTGAGGGCCCAATCCTGCTGCCACTGAAGTCTCCAATGGGACTAAAATTCAATGGGAGCAGGATTCCTTACACCCACATGGTTCTTTGCAAGATCAGGGCCATGGATTGTAAACTCAATGAAGCCTAGACCATGCCTTCTTACCTGTCTGCAAAGCCCCTAGCATGCTGGTGTTTATCAATAATGAATATAATACCATGTTATACCTAGTATTAAAAAGTAATGGAAGGAATTGGTTTGTACTGGAGTGAGTTTGTATTGAAAATACTCCTGAAAAACTTTATACTGGGCTTTCCTTGAATAGCAAAGCAGCCAAAAACTTCCCCCATAGAATTGGGACACCAGATCACCTGCCTTCCCCCAGTGTTAAGCTGCTGTTTTGCTAACAAAATGCTTGCTAGCCTACATCCATTCAGCATTGCATTAAAAAGGGAACCAGATGAAGAGAGAAACACCTATGCAGATGTTTGAGGTGGCGGTGAAAAGTTCAGAATTTTGGCTCTGATTGCTAGCTCGTTAGTTTTTATTAACTTAAGGGTAGCAGCAGAACAGATGAGCAGGAAGGAAGAAATAAAATGATTGAAAGTGCTTGTGTTCTAAAAAAGAACCAGTATATTCCCTTGATGATTGCAGGAGTTACTTGCATATGTCTTTGCAAATTGTGATAAAGCTGCAGGTCTCAATTTCAAACACAGACAAGCCATTTAAATATGATGTTTGGATGTCCAGATCGGCACAAAGCCAGTTTGTTGTGCATAGGAAGGATGGTCTCATAGCTAAGGATGGTCTCATGAGAGACAGGGTTTGATTTCTGGGTAGGCCACAGATGTCCTGTGTAACCTTGCACAAGTCACTTAATCTATCCTGTACCTCAGCTCCCCATCTGCAAAATGGGGAAATAATATATCCCTCCCTCACTCACAGGGGTGTTGTGAGGACAAAATCAGGGCTGCAGTGTTCAGATATATTGATGATGAAGTGCTGAAGGTCCAAATGGGGGATCTGGATGTCCTATAAAAATGCCTATATTTGAATAATGGGCCCTCTCCTCCTTTCTGTTTTGCCTTATTTAGAGTAGAGCTAGCGTGACAATTAGAGAGAACAAAAAAGGTTGCACCCAGACAAGAGAAACTGCTGGATTAGAGAGGACGTCAGGTACACGCCCAGTGCTGATGTGAAGGGGGTGTGTTCTTCTCTGGCTTCAAGAGTTCTCATCCATTCCTGTGCCTTCTCTGTCTCTCCCCTCCTCACGTGCTGCTCCTCACACAGGCCAGGATGCTGTGAGGCACTGAATACCATCCACTTCCTTGGACCCAAAGGAGCAGAGGGCACTCACAAAAAGGGGGCCCACGTTTACTGTGCTGTCATGACAAAGCCCTTCTGTGACCTTTCCCTAGTGGATGTAGATGCTCAACTGCTTCATAATTTCTAAATACCCATCATGACGTGATGATTGACTCCTATATGCGGTAGTGGCTTGTCACATAAAAATGGATAAGTCTTTAATCAGTACCAAGGGGACTGTCCCGAGCAGTATGGAGCACCCAATAGCGCCCCCTGGAACATCAGTGGGAGCAGGACCACCACCATTTAAATTGTCTTGTTTAAAACTAATGGAATGCTGGGGAAGGAATCCCTGCTCCATGGCAGGTTACTGCATTGGTCTGTAGAGGCGGTGCTAGCTCCAGGGAGGCCCTAAGCAAGAATATTTTTGGGCCTCCCCCACCACACATACTAAAAAGCAAATAGGGGGCCTCCTAGAGTGGCTCAGGGCTCTAAGCAATGGCTTAGTCTACTTAAGCCTAGCACCGGCTCTGTTGGCTTGCGAGGTGCTTTTAAATGTATACTGTCTGGGGACCCAGAGCCATCGTGGCTCTTGGATACCATGGTGATGACTGTGTGGCATAAATGCCTGGGTGGATAAACTGAAAAATAAACTACTAAGGCATGACCAGTCCTGCAAAAATAGCACTGTAGCCATGGCAATGTGCAATTCATCTTTTAAATGTAAATTAAGGTCATTAATATTTGTTCCTTCTCTTGTCTCTGGTTTGTCAACTCTTTGGGACAGGGACTATTTCTTTTATTATTAGGAAAAACTTTTTCACTAGGAAGGTGGTGAAGCACTGGAATGGGTTATCTAGGGAAGTGGTGGAATCTCCATCCTTAAAGGCTTTTAAGGTGTGCTTGACAAAGCCCTGGCTGGGACGATTTAGTTGGGGTTGGCCCTGCTTTGAGAAAAGGGTTGAATTAGATGACCTCCTGACCTCCCTGACCCATGCCTGGGGTTCCTAGCCACTACAATCATGCCAATATTTAATGAGGGTGATATAAATTCAAGTTTTTACAATAGCAAGGATTACACCTGTTCGTGTCAGTAAACAGGCTGGATGAAAGGCCTGAGGAGAATTGTCAGCTATTCCTCCAGCCTGTCACAAAATGCCTGAAAATTGCCTTCTCACTGGCCATTGTCAGATTCATTACATTTTACAAAAAGCGAGTGTGAGAGTGAGTGTGAGAATACTTTTCCAAAGTCTTTGGGCCCTCTCCTTCATTTTACCTGTAGGGACAGAGATCACAACACTAAAATCCTTTTTAATCAATCTAAATGACTTAAGCAAGGGGGAAAATAATCAGAGTCTCACATTATGTTGTCAATATCCTTGTGTACCTCGGGCAAAATTCCAATTCATTTTGATGGGAGTAGGCTCAAGAACTTAATGACTGCGCCTTTCAGATTTGCCCATGAATTTATGTATTTTCATTTAGGAGCACGAAAGGTTCTTTGTGTCTTGGTGACACATGTGCTAGTGCCATTGCATGCCCAGTTGTGTGGGAAGAGTAGGACTTGTCAGATATCTGACACAGGCGCATGGTTTTTCTGCTGATGGAGACTACTGAATTATCACAGTAGTCCTTTGCCCTCTGGAGATCCAAGTTCAGATTCTACTTAACTCACATGTGAGAATCAATTTCATGCTCTTATCCTCATCCTCCTGGAAAATGGTCCATGCTTTAAAACTCGAGTTCAGTTTGACACTGTTTCTTGTAGATTTAGTACTGGGAAAGCAGGTGAGATTTAGATTAGGGCTGAAGTCTGTTAGGGATATCTGCATAGCACTTGCCTTTCCATGCCTGACTCCAGTCCTTCACTTTTATGAGCACCAAATTTATACACTTTAGAAAAGGAAGTTAACATAAGGTCTCTGTCAACCAATTGTAATAAGCGTTAGTATTTTGATACATGAAGCAGCTGGTATCTCTTACTAATATTTCATTAATATGAATACCAATTATAAATATTATTTCTGTGCACTTTGTGAATTCACAAGGGGAAGAGTTGAGCTAAGAGAGAATTATAAATGCTAGCATTTCCTGAAAGTCACATACTGTGTCTTTTGATATGACAGTTAGGTGGGATGCTACATACATACTACGTGTATATATTACAGGCTAGGCTGAAAGCGCTGTCTATCACTAAGCTTGCTCAATACTTCCCTTTATAAGACTCTATTTTCAATTGCTCATAATTTTGTCAAACTTTAACTGTTTTGGCTGAAACTTTCCGTGCTGGGCATTTGCCTCAGGCTAAATTTCTCTGGAAAATTTCAGCCAAAAGGGCTCAGCTATTTCCAAGAACAAAGCTAAGGAAAAATACATCATTTTATCCATGTTAAATTGCAGTGGACTTTTCTTTGAACACCTCTAGCACCCCAAGCTATGGAAAGGCATGTGAAATTTGGCAGTGGATGGTTTTTGTGTCAGGACTATGCCTTTTGCTGACACTGTGAAAATCTGTCCAAATGTGGCCAAGTTATAAGCCTTTGAAAAATTGCAGTTCACACATGCTTGGTAGAGAAGTGTTGGATTTTAGCAGCTCAGTTCCCTCAAGAAATCCATCCGCGCCTGGTATGTTCCAGCCTGGGGCTTAGCAGGACGTTCCTTGCAGTTGCAGCTCTGAGCTGCTGCAGGCTGTGCTGTGTCTGGAAACCTGAACCAAAATCAGGAAACTTGCCTCTCTTTTGCTCTCAGTGACCCCTGGTGGGCCCAGGAAGTGTGGAGGAGAAACGGTCTGATCCAGATGCAGAGGTGACAAGAGCTGGACCTTGGGAGGGGGAGTGGGGATAGAAATAGTAGATTGGAACAAGTACCCTGAGGTGAGGGGCCGGTGAGGGGGCAGAAACTAGGACTGGAGGATGGGAGGGGGAATGGGAGCTTGAGGGGGAAAGGGGACCAGCTGGGCAAGGAGACTGGGAACCAGGGAGGAAAATGGGCGGGGTCAGAGAGTCAATAGATGTGGGGAGACAGTCTGGCTGGGCAAAGAGACTGGGACTGAGGACCAATAGGACTGGGGGGTAGATCTAGGGCACAAGCATAATTTTTTCAGGCCCAGTGCAAACTTGTAACACTGGCCCCCACTCCCACACATACCACAATCCCTGATCCCATACATACAACCTCATGAGCCATGAAACTTTTTTTCCTCATGATAATGGGGGTTTCAGCCTGGGCCGGGTCCCCTGGGGCCCTGGTAAAGTGTACCCTTGATCTGATAAGAAGCCAGGGGGCAGGGAAGAACTGGGATTGGCTGGGCAAAAAGACAGGCAAGGAGCTGGGAGGGAAGGAAACTGAGAGTTTGAGGAGCCCAGGGAAGGATATTGGGACTGGAAGCCAGGGGGAGGGCTGGGGGCAGGAGAGAGAGAGAGAGATCTGATGAGGAGCTGGGTGGTGGAGAACTAGGACTGTGTGAGCAAAGACATTGGGTCTGGGATGAGAATCCTGAGGAGTAGAGACTGGGAATGGCTAGGTGAGGAGAATGGGACTGGGATGAGGAGTGAGGGATGGACAAGAGCCAGGACTGGGATATGGACACATGGTGGCAGAAAGGATTATGCTTGTGGGCAATGGGTAGATGATCCTGTGGCACAAGAGCATGCTCCCCTTTAGAGACTGGCATGGAACTCAAGATTCCTGAGTCTGTCCATTCTTCTACTGCCAACATATATGTGCGCACCCCACTGGCAAAAGTGTATGTCTCATCTCTTCCTCATGCTGGTCTACATAGAGAATGACAACCTACTACAGCTATTAGTTAATCCATTAGCTCAAATGACAGAGGTCTCTGTGATGGGTCTGAGGGTTCTAAGCCTGCTCATGACCATGTGAGTGTCAGTTTGATGATACATGATGGAATTTGACACCCTTTTGCATATGCATAATCCCATACTTTTTCCCTGCAGGACCCCTTCCTCATTCAGTGAAACTTTAATTATGTACATTTAATGTGTTTTAGTGTAAAATATGTATATAATATTAAAACATTGCTGTTAGCTTTGGTAGACCATGAAATTAGTGTTCTGATAGCACCTACACTTCTCCTTTAAATTTTATTAATATGGTTGTGTAAATATTTCATTTTATTCTAAGAGGAGAACCAAAAAGAAAAGATCACTTTCTCTTTATTGTAGCTCTTCTCAGCAGTGGACCTCTTAAATGGAAAAATGCAACCCTCTGTTCAAAGGATCTGCATGTTCCCCTCCCAGATTTGCAATTTATCTACTGTAAAGGTACATGCTGCTGTTTGTGGCCACTTGAAAAACAAATGCAGAGGTGTTAGAAATATTGTCACAGTTGTCTGAGGAAGGCTATGTCAGCATTTCCAGAAGGAGAGGGGAACAGCAGGAGTTCTTCAAATGTAACTTTAATTGCAATAGCCAAGTAACTCAGCATAAGCAGAGCATAAGTTACTGCTCCCTGTGTATGATGCACCTGCCAAGAGGAATTTCAAATTCTTTTAGATATGTGTCTAATAACTAATGTCATTCCCTAAAGGCACAAACCTTCTGCTCCATCTCCTCCTCCTCTTCTTCACTCCTGATTGGACTACTAAAACACATAACAAATGCTCTAAAATTAAAAATGTATACGATGAAATAAGATTAATGAAATGCTTTATAAAACAGCTTAATCAGTGACCAGGCTAAATGCTGCAGTTCATAAGTTTTGAACTTGGAAATTCACAAAATAAATCATTTCTGTTTACTCATGCTGGGTTTATGTAACTCACATAGTTACAATAACCTTGAAGAGAGGCGGATTCAGTGTAACTAGAACAAAGGAACCAGCAGGTGGCATTGCCTGCAATTCTTCATCAATGTTCAATACTTTTTCTATTTAATAGTGTAGGTTTTCAAGGCTATTCCTGAGTGCACCAAAAAATATAGAGTTGGAAGAATATTTCACTCGAAATACAAAGTTGCTTCTTGCCTCTGGGTAGCATGTCTTATAATTTTCAAGGCCAGTTTTAGCGCAGCTATAATAGCCTGAACTCAGTCTCAAAATATTTTATATCTGGGAGTTTTTCCCCTCTACTCCATTTTCACTGATTGTTGAGACTATTCCAGGAACACCTCCCAGGCATGTTATTGTAGAATTTCCTGTGGGTGTGTGATAGTCTTCCTCTGTCACTGTTATTACTGTAGGAGTGTTGGGCAGCAGTTTCAGATCATGTGGCTGATAGTATGCCAGTCTTAAAATCTGATTCTAATCCTAGATGCATGTTATCAATGGGACTGCTTTTCTGAGTAAGGTTGGCAAGATTAGGTCCTAGGCAGTGGGGTATTAATTTAGATGAAATATATGGTCTAAAGATGTTAACATAATCCTGTCACTGTCCATCATTAAACAGTGTTAAACAAGATCTGAGGTTTGGTATAGAGAGACTTCAGCCTGCTTAGTATCATGGCAAACATGCCATTTAAAAAGCTTTTATTTAAGATACAGAAAAGAAGTTAAAACAGTTTAAGCAGTTGCAACGTAAAGTATTAAATAAAGCTTTCATTGTAACAGCATCCCGTGTTTCCGTTCCCTTTCCTTTTAGTTGGAGAGAGTTTTAAGAAGGAAAACCCCCTGTCGTCTGGCAGTCTTATTACTGGCAGTGATGGTCGATGGGAGATATGCAAGCTACATAATGTAGCTTGCACATCTCCCATTGATGTAGCGCAGCTCTTTACGGCACTGTGTAGATGGGAGACGCCCTCCTGTTGATGAAGCGTTACTCCTTTTGGGGAGGTGGACTAGTTGAGAGCGCTCTCTGATTGATTGACTGAGTGGGTCTACACCAGTGTTTCTCAATTGGGGTTCCGCAGAACCCTGGGGTTCCGTGGGAACACTGTTAGGGTTCCACGAGCAGCTGTTCTTCGCGCCGCCGAGAGCAGCTGTTCTCCGTGTCGCCAAAAAAGGGAAGATGTCCCGGATTTTTCGGCGGAGGGTATCGAGTGTAAGTGTAATTTAATTGAGAAACGCTGACCTAGTTGTTTGTATATAATTTGCTTATTTCGACATTTTTTTTTGGCCCCATATGTAAAAATACTGTTAAGAGTTTGGGGGGTTCCGCAATTATTTATCGAGTTCAAAAGCGTTCCGATTAATTGAGAAGCGTTAATTGAGAAACACTGGTCTACACAGACACGCTCAATCGATGCTGCTGAATTGATGCCTGCTGCAGCGGCAGTGAAGACATACCCAAAAGGACAGTTATTAATATCTTTGATGCTATCTTTTAAGGGTAAGAGAGAAGAAGTTGAGATGGCTGGAGCTGCTGCTGTTGTTGCTTGTTGTTAAAATCCACACCTGTTTCATCTCAGGTGGAGCTGGTAGGTGGGGCGGTGCCATGTGAATCCCCCTTTTTGGTCCGATCTGGTCAGGACATCCTTCAGGAATAGGGACAAAGAAGATCTGAGGTCCCAGGAGATGGTGGGAGTATAGCCATGATAGTGAAGCTTGCTCCAGTAGTTCCTGTCTGTTCCTCTTATTTTCCCCCCCAAAGTCACTTGCTGTAAGAACCCAAAAAGAGAGTGATGGGTGAAATAGCCCTTCCCCTATTTTGTTCACCAATTAAGCCTATATCTGACACACCAATTCTGGTTCATTAATTTCTGGTTCCACATATTCTGTTTTTACCAAGCATGATTTCAACATAGTCCTTGAATCATATCAGCATGGCCTTTTTTAAGTGGACTAATTTAGTCCTTCTGTCTTCTTTTTGTACCTTTTCCCATCAACATTTGTTGTTATAGGTTATCGTGACAACTGATGAACTTACACTCACTTACAGTTGAGCTCACAGTTAGGGTAAAGTTCTAGGCCCAATTATCATGACAGTGTGATTTGCCATATAACTTCAGAAATATGCACTGGATGCTATTAAAAAGTTGACATTTCCTAACAGGTCCCACACTGGGTTATGAGATACTTAGAATAGGAAAAACTGGGGTAATGGTGATGTAAGTCTGATAGAAGATTTGCCATGAGACAAGGTGATACAAGCTATAGCTTGGAATTCAATCAGCAGGGAAGCTGGGCAAAATACCAAATGGTGATTGTATGGCACCTTCATTTTCGATGGGCAAAAATTGGATTTAGATTTGATAACCCTTTTTGGCCAAACTGATTCTCATAGAGCATACAATGTATGTGCAAAGGGTGGAGTAGCAGACTGTTGCTTTTCCTGATTTTACATCCATTGCTGCTTAGTTGTATAATTCTTCTGTTCTGTTTCCTGTGTCATTTGCTTCTGCTTTCCTTTCCAAGCATGGAACATTTTGTTGATTTGCCTTGAAATTAGGTGAAAACAAAAGGCAACAAACATTTTTCTTGCTCAGTGGAAAAACAATGGGAGGCTTTCCCCAGAGAAACTCTGGATAACGTCCAATATCAATTAAGGGCTCAATTTGCTCATTGTACGCTCAGCCCCATGGGGGTGGAGGGTCAATAATGAACCTCATCAACACAGGGAGAGCTCTGGCATGAATTCTGAAGATCTTCTTTGCTACCTCATTGTCCTGCAAAATCAAATCCAGTCATTTCTACTGACTATGATCCTCACCTGCCCACAACAATGATTGCTGAGACAAAAGGAAAACTTTCTCCTTTGTATTCTATTTCATTTGATGCTTATGTACCCAGTCCAATTTCCAATGAAGTCAATAGAAAGACTTCAACTACAGTGGGATTTGACTGGGTCTTTTATCTCCTGGGCTTCATTGACATCCTTTTGCTTCTTGGATACTTGCACCAAACTTCTGTTCTAAAATAAGTCACCATGTTAGATTTTAACCCCCAATACCATTAAGTATAATGGGAACTGAAATCAGACTATATCCAATGGGAGCTTCCCCACCAAAACCACTTCTAAAATATTTTCTGAGGAAGTTTTTCTGCTGTGTAGGAGGAAGTTGTGGGATGAGGAATCTGCACAGAGACCTGTGTGCCATTGAGCCTGACTCCTTGTACATTGTTCTGCAGCAGAGAGTTAAGCAGGAGTGCCAGAGAATCTGCCAGACTCATTAGCTATTTCCCTCTACTGTGTGAAGGGGAGGGGAGAAGAAGGACAAAGTACCCTAAGTGGTGTGGTAGCTTCTAGTATCCTGTTGATAGAATGGCAGCCATAGGGCAGCTTTACTGTCATTCCACAGCAGTGTAACTCCTGAGGCTTTGTGCCTATATCAAAAAGCACTTACAATTAGAGCTCAGTAGGAAACAGCTAACCCATCCCACAAGAATTTGAGATTTTTGAAAGCTTTTCCTTTCCTGAACTGAAAATTAAAAAAGAAGTCTATTACATTTGAAACAAAAGTAATTTTGACCTAAAAAAAGGTAATATTTTGCTTAGAAAAATGTCAAAACAGCACACTCTGAAAAGAGTTTTGAAATTGTCAATTTTTTTTTAAATGGGAAATTCAGGAAATTATTTTTCTGTTCCCCAACACTCTGCAAATTCCATGCTGGACCTGAGAAATTCACTTTTTTGCACTCTCTTTCTCCCCCCTTCATCCTGCCCTAGATCTGAGAAACCTTCTGATTAAACTTACATCTAAACCTATATGCTTCCTGTGACCCTTCCGTGCCCAGGGTAGCCAACTGATAATGCCAAGGTCAGGGCAGGCTGCAAAAGGAGAGCAGATTCTCCCCGCACTGGTGGCTGACATTGAAGCCCGGCTTCCCAAACCAGCCACGAACTGCTTCTGATTTCCCCACGCTGGATATCAAGAAGCCAGTGCACAGATGCCCACAGCCCCCTTTACTGCATTCCAGGTCCTGGCTCCCAAGTCAGCACTAGGTCCAGGAAAGAGACCAGTTACTAAAAAACTATGCTTTTTAATAAAAAGGTTCCCTCTGACCCCAAGGGGTCAGCCACAGTACTAGTTCAATATAAGTTTGGATCTTACCTAAAATATCACGCTGCCAGCCAATCCTTTAGTAACTAAACTAAAGGTTTATTGTAAAAAGAAAGAAAGAAACCATGAGAGAAGTGTTAGAGAATTAGAGCAATCACAGATATACAAATGATTAAAAGTCCCTATACATCAGGTTTCTGGAAGAAATGTGGAGTTGCAGGCTTGTATAGTTCCCTCTGGTTCACATCCAGTATCCAGATGAGTCTAGGTCCTTCGGTTCAGTTGCGAGATGAATTGATCCAGAGGTAGGTGTGTGTCTGCAGACTGGACAAGAGCATAGACAAAATGGATCCTGTGGTTTTGATCTTCTAGACCCCCTCCCCTGGCCATGTGGCCTGTGGACAGTCACAAGACCGAAACTGGAGTCCAGAGTCACATGGGCCAATCCTGATGACTCTTCAGGTGTGTTTGGGCCCCTCCCATCTGTGAGTGCCTCAATGGGCCATTAAGCAGGCTATTGTCTTGCAGCCTCTCTGTCTGAGGTGTGTCCCAGCCAGCCCAAATTGACATACAGAAATATCAAATACATCCATAACTTTCATTTTACATATAATACATGAACATAAGCATTAGTATCTTTACTCAGCATAATATATTATTTCTAACAGTACCTGACATGATGCATCTCACACGCATTATCATGATTCTGCCATCCTGATGTCACACAATATACTAAATACCACCCCCCACTCAAGTCAGCCCGCGTAACACTTCCATTAATCATTTCTGTTTTGATGGAAAAAGTTTTGTCGTTTATTTTGGCCAGCTGTATTTGAGTGCTATGAAAGCAAGCAAAAATACCTGTAAACAAAATGTGACCCTTTTAAATAAGAGGCAAACACTGGGCAACAAGTAAACAGATCAGTTAGGAATACCACAGTCTACAATGGAAAAGTGAACACACATTTATAGTGATAATCCCTACATTTATTACTCTTTCCAGGTACAGATGTCTCAGGCCTCAGGGTCTAGAATTAATTATGAGAGTTCAGTTACTTCTTTGAGCGATTTGATCTGTTTCTAGCTAGTGTGATTATTCTTTCTAAAGCCATTTGCAATGTCTAACACAGTGAAGATGCAGTAAGAATGATCAAGGCCGGAAAGGGCGACTGATGGGTCAGCTACAATGGGGGCAAGTTTATCTGCATATCGATTAATGGTGCAGTAGTCGATGGTAAGGTGCCAGGAGCCATCAGGTTTTTTAACCGGCCAGATAGGAGAGTTGGTCGGGGAGGAACAGGGAACAAGTATGCCTCGTTGGTGTAAAGAATGAATAATGTCACCTACCGTGTTTAAGGCCTCAGGCTTGAGAGGTTATTGTTTGGTAGGTGGGGGAAATTGACCGGTAACCTGGCTGGGTGGGCAGAGATGAGCAGGCACCAAGTTGCAAGATAACTTGTCCTCAGCCTAGACGGAAGGAACCCTGGAACATAATTCTTGAAAAGGGATAGAGGTATTCCAGGTGAGAGTTACAGATTTAGCAGTGGCAATAGAAGAAAGACTTGTTGCTGCGAAGGGGAATGGTGTGAGTGCGCATGAGTTTATCAGTAAATGTAACTGTGCTCTGAGCGAGTTTAAGGGTAGCTGCAAGATCGTGGAGGGCATCCATTTATGTGTATATGTATCAGACAAGGATCTTTCCTTTTGCCTTAACAAGTGGGCTAGTACCTTAATGTTCCCAGATATAACCCAATATATTTCATGTTTTAGTGTAGCCAGACTGAGAATTTGCATTTCAGTACATCCAATAACCAAAGCAGTTCTATTTTCCATTTTCATTTGCTGCTTGTGTAATAGCCAAGTGATAGTGTTTAACTATTGCCACATATTTTATATAGCTTTAAGGTTTCCCAACCCTATTTGGACTAAGTCCACATTGATATATATATTTGTTTACAGTGCTCATTGATTCTCTTCTGCTTAATGTAGTATACCACATGATGTTAGTAACAAAACAAACAACACAAAACACAATCTTTGTTGCAATAATACATTCATGGTGTTCTTCAGCTGTTTTGCTGGCACCCGCTTTTCTTGAAGTTCTGAAAGACAAAAAGAACACTTTCTACCCCCTTTTGGGGGTGGAAGATCATTGCTTAAAATACCTCTTCTGTTTACAAATTTCCTTGCTGATCGCAGGCAAAACAGAGGAATTACTTTCATATTTTCCTATATCTGGCTGACTTTTCCATAGCCATAACTTTTAACATTTAAAATGTATCCAAAACTCCTATTAAAATATCAGAAAAACAGAAGTGCAACAACATTCTTTAACAGTTTAATCAAGGATTCACAACGGCTATGATTAGCAGGTGCTCTGCCCTGCTTCAGGATCAGTCTTTTTGGGATCTGCAATGCCTGCATTACTTGAATACACTTCCTACTTTTGCTTACATTACTTGGCAGCTGGCTCATCTTTACTTTGCACGCATTTCACCATCAGTCCCCAGTTACCGGCTCCATTGCCCAGGGCATTTTGAACAGCTTTTTTCAAAATCAGTGCAAATATGGGTCATATCAACTTCTGATTTAAACTTAACAGAGGCCCAGTTGCTGTTTTGATGTTCCTTTTAAAGGACCTTGACCCATGAAAGATTGGGGCATTTAGCTTTAGTCAGGATATGGAGATCCCTAGGATGTAATATATATGTTGTAACCATTTGATTTATTTTTTTTCCCCAAAATATCAAGTTTGGGTCTTTGGGCTTTAGATCTGGGAGATCCTTTAATAAGCCCCTCATTTCCTCTGTACTGAGAGGAGTATACTTATAAGTATGCTGAGCTATTCTGTTACCTCCTTGTCCCATCCATTTTTATATTTGCTTTGTGAGCTGTTTCCAATTAATTTCTTTTTGGTTATTTTCATTATCATTGTCTGAACCAAAAGCGGTGTGATCCTCCTGTTGTATGATAGCAGCAATATGATTTTAACCTTTAAAGCACTGTTCTCCGTTTGGAGTTCATTTGATTTATGGTTCAGATCTGCCTTTTGGCTCTGCACCGATGTGAAAGCCTTTTGAAGTTCCTCTAACTTTTTTACCTTTCTTTCATATTCACAGTAAAGTATCACAACTCCTTTCTCTAGCTTTCCTTTTGTCTGACCAGACCACCACAACAAACTGTCTTTTACACTTCTTTTACCATCCATCTTTTACCATAGCCTCCTGAACCTTTGCATGCTTTTCTTTTAGAAATTCAATGATTTTTCCTCCCATTGAGGGCATCGTTGACGCACCCTGAGGCTATTCATACGACATTGTCACCCAGCTTCCTAAAACCCACTTAAATGGTGTTTCAGGGGATTCAGCCAAGCACACCCTTGTAATCAGCACTACTGAAGCACACTCTGGTGCTCAGTACTTGACGTTGCAGCTTTCGCTGGAGCGATCCCTGCACCCCGGAAACGTGGCCAAAACTACAACCCCAAAACACAATCCCTGTTCAGTCCTCTTGTCTATGTGCCTTATGCGTGGTTCGTTTTATAAAAAAAAAAAGGCGTGAAAGGGTATCTCAGGGAGTCCCAGACCAAGGTGCATGCCAGAGGTGGTAAGTATAAAAGGTACTCACCTCTGTCCTTGGTCATGCGAAGCACTCCGAGGATCCCAGTCGCACCCTGCTCGCTGCGCCAAATTGTAAAGCATGAAGGATTCTTTCTCCAAAAATCAGGCACCACAGACAATACTGAAGAGGTTTATTCACGATACTGGGAAGTCTGATAAATCAGCTTCAACTTCATGGTGTTACAGTGGTCAATTATATACACTTTCTTATCGATTACATAGTACGTTTAAATTCTTTATCTGTTCACTTACAAATACAGACATTGTCCCATCTGGAGAGCACAACAGTGATAATGGTCATTACATACATGCAGAGACACTTTAATCACTCTACTTACATCAAGGATGCTAGGGCTACACGTGGAGTGGGGGTAGGGTGGAGGAAGAAGGGGGGTGGTCCTTACAGATTGGTGGCAGATGAGACAAATTCTAAAAGCAAATGTGCTGTTCTCAATGGAATTAGAATCACTAAGAGGACATCTGGCTTCCTGAGCAATCGGATGCTTACACTAGCCATTGTCCTTGAGGATCAGGTATGGTCGTTAGTCATTTACATGAGTTTCGACCTACAACTTGTTAGTAGTGTAAGGCTTGAGGTTGTTTTCAGCTATTTTACAAAATGGCAGCTTCAGTTTGATAGTTATAAAATCTGCAAAACTTGAAAAGCCTTGGATGAAATTTTACTCTGCAAATTCAGGGTTGTCATGGAATTGTCACAAAGGAAAAGGCAGCAATTTCCTCAGTGTCCGCGGGCACTTTTAAACACAGCAGTAGAGGTGGTTGGAAAACAGAACTCTCAGTCCACAGGAAGCTTTGATGTTTCAACATTTTAATTGAGAATCCAAACAAAAAGTCAAAATTTGAAAATTTCTTGTGGTGCAGAGATAACAAAACGTTGATTTGGAAACAGCACATTTTTTTGATAAAATTGAAACATATGCATATATGATATTAAAGGGGTGTGTGTGTGTGTGTGTGTGTGGATATCATCTTACTGACATTAATTGAAATGAAACACTTCAGCATTATCAAAACAAAATGCTTGGACATTATTAAAATTAGTCAAAATGATTCATTTAAACTCTTCTCCCACAGAAAATTTAGTCAAAATCAACATGTTCCCGCAAAACACTTCGATTTTGACAAAACTGCCTTTTCTGACCACAAACTGGTCTTTTTGAAACTCTTTCAGCCAGTTCTACAGCGCAATCTAGTTGATGGGTGAGTGTGATGATCTAACAGATTATTCATGCTGCCTCTCGCTTTCAAAACATGGTCTAGTTACAGGCTCTGGCACAAAAGGGGAAATGGCTTCTGTCTCATCCTCCTACAGAAAGAGGCTTAAGGAATGGGGAAGGAGCAAAGTAGAGAAGTCTATATGTAAGCATGAAAGCAATCCATTCCTTTGCAAAGATGCATGGGTTACAGAGAGTCTCCCATTAGCAATATATGAATGAGTCTGTCTGAATAACAATAAAGTTTTAGTGAGAGAAACCTTTGCATTTTGAGCTCACGGAAGTGTATTCTTCTCTTGATGCTTGCACATTACTCCTATTAGTACTAATGGGTGTTACTCACAGCATGAAGAGGGGAATCTATCTCTTGAGTGGGGAAGTCAAAGGCCTCAGTCAGTTTCATTATCATTCAAACTGATCTTGGCTTACCTCTTCATTGATCAACCAGCTGAGAGCAATGGATTCCTTCCTCCTGGCTCACTTGAACTGGAAATAGTGTATGGTTGGCAATGCTGACCAGCATCACTCCAGGAAGAAATTTTGTCTAAAGGGGTGCATTGTGTTGCCCCTGTTGTGCCAGGCCCCCTCTGCCAGCTGCTGCACCCAGAGGGCTGGGGACTGGTCCAGGTGCCTCTCCACTTCTTCTTTGGGTAATGTACACCCTTGTCGGTATATAGTGCAAGCAGTTGCTGCCCTTCCTGGAGTACAGGGATTGCACTTCTAATAGGCCTTTGCATGGGGCACATAAGAGCTACGGGAAGTCTCCCTGTGAGTTCTCCCTAAGCACCCTAAATGTGTTTGGGTTTTATTTGTCTGGTTTTTTTAAAATCCTTTTGATGGTTCTCCAAAAACGTACAAGTGTCTGTGACTGACCTGCATCAGTCACCACAGCGTTACAATGATTAGTTTTCTTGGCACAGTTGTATTTTGTGCCAAAGCTTCATAGAATTGTAGGACTGGAAGGGCCCTCGAGGTCTTCTAGTCCAGTCCCCTGCACTCAAGGCAGGACTAAGTACTATCTAGACCACCCTGACAGGGGTTATCTAACCTGCTCTTAAAAATCTCCAAAGATTCCACAACCTCCCTAGACAATTTTATTCCAATGCTTAACTACCCTGACAGTTAAAAAGTTTTTCCTAATGTCCAACCTAAATTGCCCTTGCTGAAATTTAAGCCCATTGCTTCTTGTCCTAGCCTCAGAGGTTAAGGAGAACAATTTTT
This sequence comes from Emydura macquarii macquarii, assembly GCF_026122565.2. Lineage (NCBI taxonomy): Eukaryota > Metazoa > Chordata > Testudines > Chelidae > Emydura > Emydura macquarii. The sequence goes on along the minus strand of NW_027132559.1, from coordinate 36,801,752 downwards.
CTCCCTCTTCCTTGTAAGAACCTTTTATGTATTTGAAAATTGTTGTCATGTCCCCCCTCAGTCTTCTCTTCTCCAGAGTAAACAAATATAATTGCTTCAATCTTCCTTCATAGGTCATATTTTCTAGACCTTTATTCATTTTTGTTGCTCTTCTCTGGACTTTCTCCAATTTGTCCACATCTTTCCTGAAATGTGGCATTCAGAATTGGACACAATACTCCATTTGAGGCCTTATCAGTGTGGAATAGAGCAGAAGAATTAATTCTCGTCTCTTGCTTACAACACTCCTGTTAATAAATCCCAGAAGGTTTGCTTTTTTTTTTTTTTTTAAAGTTACACTGTTGACTTATAGCTTGTGATCCACTATGACCCTCAAATCCCTTTTTGCAATACTCCTTCCCAGGCAGTCATTTCCCATTTTGTATGTGTGCAACTGATTGTTCCTTCCTAAGTATCCTTATTGAATTTCATCCTATTTAGTTCAGACCATTTCTCCAGTTTGTCCAGATCATTTTGAATTTTAATCCTATCCTCCAAAGCAGTTGCAGCCCCTCCCAGATTGGTATCGTCCACAAACTTAATAAGTGTACTCTCTCTATGCCATTATCTACATCACTGATGAAGATATTTAACAGAACCAGACCCAGAACTGATCCCTGCGGGACCCACTTGATATGTCCTTCCAACTTGACTGAACCACTGATAACTACTCTCTGGGAATGGTTTTCCAACCGGTTATGCATCCACCTTATAGTAGCTTCATCTAGGTTGTATTTCCCTAGTTTGTTTATGAAAAGGTCATGTGAGACAGTAGCAAAAGCCTTACTGAAGTCAAGATATACCACCTCTATCGCTTTTCCCCCCATCCACAAAGCTTGTTATCCTGTTTGACATGATTTGTTCTTGACAAATTCATGTTGACTGTTATTTATCACCTTATCTTCTAGGTGTTTGCAAAATGATTGCTTAATTGTTTGTTCCATCATCTTTTCAGGTACTGAAGTATTTATCTATAAGCAAACTGTCCTATGTATGATCTTTTGAATGACATTGTGGCAGCTTGATTGTATCTGAACTAGGCTACTGTAGACTAGGTACAGTTCTGAATGTCTGTTCTGGCACTGATTTCAAACCAACATTTTTGAAAACATGCACTCCAATTTAAATAAAATGGTACCAGTTAAAGGCAAGAAGCCTCTTTCCTGAGGAAACATGGTGTGACCCTTCCGTGCCTAGGGCAGCCACCTGAAAATGCCAAGGTCAGGGCCAGCTGTAAAACGGAGAACAGATTCTCCCTGCACTGGTGGGTGGCACTGAAGCCAGGCTTCCCAACCAGCCACAAACACTGCTTCTGACTTCCCACACTGGTTATCAAGAAGCCCAAAATACAAACTCACACAGCCCCCTTTACTGCATTCCAGTCTCCGGCTCCCAATCAGCCACTAGGTCCAGTAAAGAGACCAGTTGTTTAAACTCTATGCTCTTTACTAAAAAGGTTCCCTCTGACCCCAAAGGGTCAGCCACAGTATCAGATCAATGTAAGTTTGGATCTTACCCAAAATACCACGCTGCCAGCCAATCCTTTAGTAACTAAAACTAAAGGTTTATTATAAAAAGGAAAAAAAAAAACCCATGAGAGAAACGTTAAAGGGTCAAAGCAAATCAGATACATACAAATGATTGAAAGTCCATATACGTAAATTCTGGGAGAATTGTGGAGTTGCAAGCTTGTACAGTTCCTCTGGTATGCATCCAGTAATTGGATGGGCCTCAGTTCAGTTGTAGATGAGCTGCTCCAGAAGCAAGTTGGTAGCTGAAGCTGATTTCTGACTAAAAGACAAAATGGCTTTCCCAGGCCTCTGCCTTATATAGCTCCTGGCCCTGGCCATGCTGTTTGTGGAGTTTTACAGGAACTAAAATGGAGTCCAGAGTCACATGGGCCAGTCCTGGTGACTCATTAGGTATATCCCTGGCTTCTCCCCCTGGGCGCCTTGCACCCTGTGAGTGTCTCAATGGGCCATTAAGCAGGCTATTGTTCTGCAGCCATCCTGTCTGAGATGCCACTCAGACAGCACAATTTGAAATACTGATATACCAAACATATCTATAACTTCCATTACACACATAACACATGAATGTAAGTATTATCATCTTACTTAGCACATTATAGCCTTTCTAACAGTACCTGACATGGTATATCTCACATGAATTATTATGATTTTGACACACAGATGTCAAACAATATACTAAATGCCCTCCCCCCACCAATCCAGCCAGTGTGAGACATGGTAACGGAGTTAGCCTCACTGAGGGCTGTTTCTTGGCATACCCAGGACCGTGAGTCAACTTATTACCCCCTACCTCTAGCGAGGTGAAGACTTGCTGGTGTTTAACTGTGTGTCAGCTCCCTGATATCTCCAGTCTGTTAGCCACCCAACACTTTCCTCAGGGCTCTGCCAGCCCTTACTTTGCCTTGCAGGTTAACAATAGGTGCATCCCAATCCCCAAGCCTGCTGGAAGCTTTCCGCTGTAGTGGCCAGCCCTTAACCCCTGGAAAGTCTCAGAAATTATCACGTAAATGTTCCCATAGGAACAGTGCATGCACCAGCTTGTATGGTTCAGCTGAGGTTTGGCTGCAGTATAACTTCATAGCTCTGAGATACAGTTATAATGATACATTTATTACCAAAGGCTAAGATCTAGCAGATAGTGAATAAGGATAATGATGGAAACAGAAATGTTTATATATAAAACAAAAATATAAATATGCTTCTTAGAGTCTAAACTTAACTTTAACAGGCTAAAGTTTTTGTCTAAAGCTGCTTTAGCTGAAAGAAACTATTTCCCAGCATTTCCAGCCAACATGGTTGTGATCTACCTTTCATGAATGCAAAAAGTGCTGTCATTTTTGCTTCCTCAGTGAAGGATGAAGAGATGTGCTTTTGCCATCTTCCTATATTCCCAAAGTTAATTGTTTCGTCCCCAGAGTCAGCATGGTCCCCATAGTCCATGTTGCCTTCAAATCCTCATGTTCACATCATATGCAAACGGACTTCCATTGTGTGGACTTACAATATTTATTTTAAATATGAACCAAGGCAGACAGGTGAATACACATCCTTTGTCTGTCTGGTCAAAAACCTGCTTGTTAACACTGCTTTGATTCAGACTTTAAAATGTACTTTCCAGTGTATATATACATACCTCCTTAACTATCATCTGTACATACATCTTGTGGTGATTGAAAGGATCAGTATGACAAACTTGTACTTGATACTTCACTTGACCCTCTTTGGTACTATGTACTATGAAAGCAGTGTGGTGAGTTTGTCAGGCTTTCCAGGAGTTACTGTTGCAGAACAGTGAATACTTTGCCAGTTGGCATTGAGGAGTATTAGAGTCACAGACTCACTCTAATCATAATGAAAAATATGCATGGCACCAAGGCTTCTGTCTGAGAACTGTTTTGCCAGCTATCCCTGCTTCTTCATTCATTGCCTACCCACACCATATGCTCCCTGGAGTATTGGAGTTTTCTGCTAGTGATTCTATCCTGAAGTATTCCAGAATGCTTTGTCCATTTTGAACAAGAATGTCACTGAATTTTAATGCCATTGTTACTATTGCTTTTTTTTTTTTTTTTTTTTTTTTTTTTTTTAAAAGCATGACCACTTCGCTAATACAAGATAATTGCTTTAGGCTTCGTACACACTTACCAGGAAATTTGGCAGCAGTCAATGGGAGTTACGCAAGCTACACAGAGTAGCTTGCGTAACTTCCATCAACTTCTTAACTTCCCTTTAGCGCACTGTCTCCACGGCACTGTGCTGATGGGAAATGCATTCCCATCGAATCAGCGATGCCTTTTGAGGAGGTGGTTTAATTGAATCGACTTCTGGATCACTTGAGCAGGTCTTCACTTCCACGCAATTGATCCAGATAGATCAATCTGGTGGTGTTGAATTTGCTGTCATCAGTGTGTACATAGCCTAAGGTAGACAGACCTAGACCAGCGTCTTCTAGCACTGGTGCCTCAAGTTAAACACCTAGCTCTATCTTTAGGCAGCTACATGTCACCTAATTTTCAGAGGTGCTGAGATGAAATTTGCTGGTCCTGAGCACTTCTGAAAATCAGCCAATGCTTTTATTTAGGTGCCTAAATATAATTAGGAGCTTAACTTCAGGCAGCCAAGTATGACTGTGTTGGCCATGGCTTTTGCCACATGAAGCTTGTGGCGTTAAGTGGATATACAACACGACACTCACGGGGAGCCAAGGGGATGGGTGCTACTTTATAAGCAGCTCTGCACATTTTTCCTCTTCCTACATACCCCAATTCAGCACATGAGTAGGGTATCATTTGTGTGCCGTGGAGAGGAAGTATGTCTTTGGGAAGAATTTAAGTGAAGTGAGGATGTTTATTATTATTACTTCTAGTGCTACCACCATTCACTATGTACTGGTATGGTTACTACCCATTTATCACTGTCGCTGCCTCACATGCCAAAATCCCATGAACATCAATAGGAGGAATCCCACATATGAAAAGTGGCTACAAAGTTCAGCTCCAAGTTTCTGCAGTGGGTGCCCTTCCAAAAAAAACTGCAGCCATTTTGCAGAAGCCAGCTATCTGAAAGTCTTAGGCATAAGGGGTACTTTGTTCTCATCCTGAATTAAACTATGAACTGTGTTTTAGAAAAATAACTTAGGAATGCCTGAGCCTACTGCTGGCAACAACCATTTTGCAAAAGAAACAAGCGACCCCATTGGGGATGGGGGTGGGGGGCGCACAATGTAAATCTGGATGGCACTTTCCAATCTGCCTTAATAATCAAAAGCTGAACTTACAATTTAAATATTACATTTTAAATTGTATCAACATTCTATTCCAGAATGCCTATCACAGTGGCACCATCTGGTGGATCAAAAGTGCTGTAAAGTTTATTCCTGCCCTAGAGTGTTTGATGCTGACAAGGGAGAGGGGATATAGACAATGCTCCTCATGCCCTTAAAAGGGCCCTGAACTACCAGAAGCAGTTTGGGGAGCACTGCTTATATTGCCAGGCCTGGTCCTGCATTGACTCCTGGTGATCAGTGTTGCTCTATCTCTGTTCTGCCAGAGACCGGAGAAAGGAACTAAGATTAGGTGCTGTGCAGTAGAACCAGGTGTGGTGATGTCAGAGCTGCTGAAAGATCACACAAACCCAGTGATCAGTGTCACTACAGGCCTCACAGCTGGACATCCCTAAAAGCTTTCCTGGTTTGATGTGGTTTACAGTAGGGAATCAGAATGGGAGGAGGAGCTTGGAGTGAGAAGCAGTGAGGGAAGTAAGGAATAGCAAGGAGTAGTGACAGACGAAGTGGGAGGAGAGAAGAGATAGTGAGGGGAATGGGGGAAGGGATGGAGGGATAAAAGCAAGGTTAGAAGGGAGTGGAGGATGGATGGGAAAAGACAGGGCAGTAGGAAGGGTAGAAAGGCAAAGCGTTTGAGTTGAGTGTGGGGTGACAGAACAAAAATCAGGGAAAAGAGTGAATCTAAAATGCCTCTATAATGGGAGCAACAATGATAACGGAGTCCAGGGTGACCAGATGTCCCTATTTTTATAGGGACAGTCCCAATATTTGGGGCTTTTTCTTATATAGGCTCATATTACTTCCCAACCCAGTCCCAATTTTTCATACTTCCTATCTGGTCAGCCTAATGGAGTCTCAGTGAGGGGTTCTTATAAGAAATGGAGGATGGGTTTAGAATGAATCATCTTAGGAAGTTAGCTCCTGACATATGACAATGCTGTGCTATTGAAGTTAGCAAGCCAGGCAAGTGCCATCTACAGACAAGAGCAGAGATGTGCAGGAAATGCTGAGAAATAATCAACTGTCTACACTTGGGGTTAATATATTCACTTGGAAAGTAATACTGAAAAGACATGTATTTAAAGCCTGGTATTTAAAAACAGCCTTCAGTTTTACAGATAAATAAATTTACTTGTTAATAAAGACGCCAGCAAAACTGGATGCCATTGGTAAAGAGAGAGGGGCTATGTCTGTATGGAAAGTTGCACTGATTTTTACTTCAAATTGGTTTAAAAAACTGATTTACTTAACCAAGAACAAAAAACAGTGTGGACTCATAATCCAATTTAAACCAGGTTTATACTGAGTTAGCTGAAATCAATTTCTTACCATGTTAAGCAGCAATTGTACCTGGGGCTAACGCTGGCCAAAACTTGGGATTTCCAGGTCATGAGAAATTTCAGTATTTCAAAACTTGGTCTGGTTCTGAATTGGGACAAACCCCATATTTTTAAAAAAATCCTTGCAGAGCAGAAATCCTGAGTGGGCGGGGGGAAATCCACTTTAGAAACACTGATATGTGGTGTTTCCAAAAATAAATATGCTCCACAGGACCAGCAGTTGCTGAATGAAATTTACACTCAGCCACTACCAGTGCTCTCAGGGGCAGCCCCGCTATACAGACTGCCCCGGAGTTGAGGATCCCTGGATTTCCAGGTCAAATGGCTCCACAGGCTGCCTGACTCCTAAGTGGGTGCCTGGAAGCCCTTGGATCCCCAGCCTCGGGGCAGTCCAAATGGTGGGGCTGCCCTGAAGCTACAGACCCTGTAAGCCCATCCCCTGACCTCTAGGCTCCCTGGTGTGCTACTGAAAGCCTGGACCCAAAGTCCTGGCTAGAGCCAGGACTCTCAGCTTTCCTGCTGTATCACAGGGAGCCTGAACATCCTGGCTTTAATCAGAGTTCTCAGGTCTGCCAGGCTCCCTGCTGTGGTGTCAGAAGCTAAGCCCCAGTTACAATTGGGTTTCCAGGCCCCCTCCCTTCCTGGGAGCCTGGAAGCCCAGCAATCTGGATTAGCCTGGAGCTGTGTACTCTGGAAGTCTGGGTTTCCTTGCCCCAGGGCAGTCTTCATGGCAGGATTCCCCAGCAGCTCACTAAGCCAGCTGGCAGGAATGCAGACAGGAGGAGGGTGCATCAGAAACCTGCCTCTGACTTGGCAAAAGTTTTTCAAACCCGACTGGCTTTCATGAGGAATGTCGAGTTCGACAAACCAGCATTTTCCAATGACTGTTTCGGTGGAAAGTTTCCAACCAGCTCTGTTGAAGGCTGTGAAGAGCTATCACAAGGACAGCCGTCACTGTAGCAAACCTGAAGAGGGGAAATTCACTTGTGATGCAGTGGGCCTGTGTAAGGTCCACAGAGGGGCTAAATGTGATTATGCTGCAGAGAGGTGTCTGTACATCCCTATGCTCTTTGGAAAGGGTCTCCATACCAGTCCTACATAAGCCATTGTGGCAGGCCGGAGGAAGGGCCATGAATCCAGCGGTTCCAGACACCATACACCTAGTGCAAAGGGGCTGTGGCAGTTAAACCCATAAATTAGACTAGCCAATGCAGATGGGGGAGTAACTGCATAGCAGCTCTTGCCTTGCCTTGCCTTGCCTTGGAACTGAGGAGTGGATTTCAACTTGCCGGCTGCTTCCCTTTCTCCGCCCCCAAAGCCAGAATACCCAGTTCTTTGCAGGTGAATTGAATTCACCTTCACTGAACAGCCTATTACCAGCAACAGGCACTGTTTACATCTCAAAATGTTCACAACCAAAATGCAGATGTTCCCAATTCTCCCCAGTGTGCTAGGTAGACAGCAATGTGTATTCATTTGAGATGTCCTTCCAGATCCTGACCATTACAAAAAGTGGTAAAGAGGTAAAGGGGTAAAGAGATCCTATAAGTGTCTGATACTTCCTTTTATGTGCAGATAAATTGAAATGAGTAGCCGTATTGGAAATACACCGACACGTTTTCCATAGTAAAACAGCAGTAATGGAGAGGCATAGAAAATTGTCAGCTTTTTTTTTTTTTTCCTTTGACTTTTTTCACACACAACATTTTCAGTGGCTGTTTTTAAGTCTGTGAGAAGAACCAAACCCTGCTTATTAAAATGTGTATTTCTGGAGGGATACACATTCCCATATAACCTTCCTTATGATGCCTCTAATTAACCAATATGCATCACAATAAAGAATCTAACTGTCATCAAAATCAACACTTTTCAGTTACGAATAGATTAAAGACAGAATATTAATTTCTTCAAGCTCCATTTCATTTGGTCTCATTACTTCAGAAGCCAGATGGTTACGGGGCTAGACCTGTCAACAGTTACTGAAAGAGAGACTACATTCAAGAAATGCCAAGCTGAAGCATGAACAACATCTGAAAAATGAATTTGGAGCTAGCTGTTTACAACTCCCAGGCAAGCACACAGACGTATTCTGCAGAGAACAGGAGAAATCATGAATTGGTCTAATTTTAATTGATTTTTCTCACCTCCACCTCCTGCTGTTCTAGGCCTTTCTCCCATAATAATAGCAGCATATGCCTCCAGCTCTGAGAGGGTAGGTCTCCGTTCTTTTTAGGTGGCCAATGAATTGCCTTTCTCCTTATGCAGCTAGATCTTGCTCTCTTTCTTGCATTGGCTGAAATCATGCCAACTTGGAAGAGATGGTATATTGACACAGGATTTTCTGAAGACTTCCATGTTGCAGTGTAAAGCAGTTTGTCAAATTCTGAACAGTCAAACTACGTGATACAGGTTAGAGCTCTCATTTTGTCTAAGTATGGCAAAACACAAGCTTACATCCTGGTAAGACTTGCATTTATATCCTGGGTCAAAATATGAGGCTCCTCTTGAAGTCTAAAGACTCTTTTTCCTTCTTTGGGAGTTGGAAATAAGTGCAAGAACTAGAGTAGGCTGTAGAATAGTAAGTATTTTCCATTAATATTTTAAAAACAAATGGAAAATGTATTTTTTTCAAAAGTCTTCCCAGAAACTTTTAACTTTTTGGCAAAACAAATTGAAATTTTGAATTTGATTCAAAACTAAAATTTTGGGTTTCATTTTCTCTCCCAATCTTCCTCTTTCCACTGGAAAGAGGGTGATGAGAGAAGACTGAAAAATTCAGTTTTTGAAAAATTAAATTGAATTTTTTGTTTTGACAGAAAATGAGAAAATTGCCCCCCCAAAAAAGGGGGGGGGAGAGAGAATTTTCCACAAAAAGCTAATATTGTTTGAAAAGCCAATTTTGGAGGGAAAAACTTTTAAATGTTTTAATCAAAATTGGCTCCAACAAGTACTGTCTCAGTTGATTTCCAAGCCATGTAAACTGATTGTGGTGTGTTTGGCAGGTATTGTGTAGAAAGAATTCTGGATACCAGAGAGAACAGGAGATAAAGGGACTCCAGAATAGGAAAACCTTTGAAATACACACAAGCTCTGCAAAATGAGAAGAGAGGAGAAAAAAATCCCATTTTCTTGTCTTTCCTTTTATCCTGTGTTTTGGCTTGAATAGAATCTCAAGAGCCAAGAAAACCCTGTCTAATAATAAAGTTAGAAAGGGAACTGGAAGGGATGGTGTCAGAGAATTTTTGAAAAAAGCTTTTGAAAATAAATATTGCACTACACTAGGTGCCTATTGTGCCCCTTGAATGTATAAGGTTCTTTCTGCTTCCACCCATTCTCTCACCCGTATCCAGAGTACCACTGGCCACTTACAGCATAACTGTTGGTGCTAGTAGATAATCAAAGTGTTGGAGAGTCATGTAAAGATAATCACTAAACAGAAGTTGTATGAGTAGGCTTGCTACAGTGGATGACAACATAGGTGCCTAGGACCGTTACACTACACCCAAATTGGTGACGATAAGGACAAGGTCACAAGAATAGTTAAATATAAGAAAAACAGGAAAAGGCGAAGGCCAATGATGTAACGTAATCACATAGATAGCAATATGAGTGGAAGGATACATGACCAAGGCATGCTAAGAAAATGTCAGCCAGTCAGGAAAAGTGTTGTGTGTCATTATAATATGTAGCATGTATATAGCATGAAATACAGGGGAGATGAATAAGGGTGATGAGCGATCCGTTAGTTAACATATTCAAGAGCAAGAATGGCGCATGCACGTGTACAGGTTATGTAAGTGTATATGGGTATACAAAGAGTGCTAATTACTGACCACAGGGGAAATGCAGGATCTATCCAGCCATACAAGCATGGACCTGATCATGACAGAAATAACCTACCTGTGCCTCAGGACGGGGTACCTTTCCTATCCTGCTCTCTCTCTTTTACTTGTGCTTTATGTTTAACTAAGGCGGTGATATATTATCTCTTAAAATATCTCAATAAATCTTTAAAATTGACTAAGCTTAAAAATTGGGTGTGGACTGGGCTCTTTGCTCAACAGTACTGAGTGGAAGCCCCTGCCTCAGTAATACCACAGGAATGGTAAAGGGAAACCCAATGTGAGAAGCTGCTCAAATGATAGTTTTTGGAACTTAAAATAAACAACACCACTTTTTTTTCACAGATTCATTGGGGCATGGGGGAGTATGAGCACTGACGGCGAATTTTCCTCGTCCAAAAAACCCTTGTATTCTTCACTGGAATAAAGGTGGGGGGACGGGGAGAGCGGAAACAGCGATTTTTCTGACAAGCTACAGGAAACCAGTGGTTTTAAGATTCATAGCTTCCAAGGCCAGAAGGGACCACTGTGATCGTCTAATCTAACCTCCTAATACAGGCCATGAAACTTCCCCAAAATAATTCCTTGAACGTATCTTTTAGCAAATCATCCAATCTTGATTTAAAAATTGCCAGTGATGGAGAATTCACCATGACCCTTTGTTTAAAAATTTTTTTCTCTCTCCCAGTTAAAAATGTATGCCTTATTTCTAGTCTGAATTTATCCCACTTCAGCTTCCAGACATTGGATCATGTCTCTGCTAGATTGAAGAGCCCATTATTAAATAGCTGTTCCCCATGCAGATACATACAGACTGTAATCATGTTACCCCCTTAACTTTCATTTTGTTAGACTCAAGTAGCTCAGTCTATTTAGTTTATCACTAAAAGGTACATTTTCTAATTCTTTAATCATTATTGTGGCTCTTCTCTGAACCCTCTCCAATTTATCAACATTCTTCTTGAATTGTGGGCACCAGAATTGGACACAATAGTTCATTAGTGGTTGCACCAGTGCCAAAAATAGAGATAAAATAATCTCTCCATTCCTTCTCAGTATTCCTCTGTTTTATGCATCCCAGGATCGCATTTGCACTGGTGGTCACAGCATTACACTGGGAGCTCATGTCCAGTTGATCACCCGCGCTGCCCTCCCAAATCTTTTTCAGAGTCACTGCTTCCCAACATAGAGTCCCCCATCTTGTAATTATGGTCTATTTTCTTTGTTCCTAAATGTATACATTTACATTTAGCTGTATTAAAATGCACACAGAAATATGCCCAGTTTACCAAGTGATCCCGATTGCTTTGTATCAGAGACCTATCCTCTTTATTATTTCCCACTCCCCCAATTTTTTGTGTCATCTGCAAACTTTATCAATGATTTTGTGTTTTATTCCAGATCATGGATAAAAATATTAAATAGTGTAGGGCCAAAAACAATCCCTGCGGAATCCCAGGAACCACACCCCTCAATGATTATTTTCCACTTACTATTGCATTTTGAGACCTACCAGTTAGCCAGTTTTTAATCCATTTAATGTGTGACATGATAATTTTATATTCTAGTTTTTTAATCTGCACAAAGTCAAACAACTTACAGAAGTCTAAATATATTACATCAACATTGTTACCTTTCTCAACCAAACTTGTAAAATATTGTTAGTTTGACAGGATTTATTTTCCATAAACCCACATTGATTGGCATTAATTACATTACCCTCCTCTAATTCTTTATTAATTGAGTCCCGTATCAGTCACTCCACTTGTCTGGGCTAGGCTCACAGGTCTATAATTACCCAGGTCATCCTGTTTACCCTGTCTAAAAATCGACACATTAGCTTGCTTTCTTGTTTTCTGGACCTTTTCCAGTGCTCCAAGACTTATTTAAAATCAACATTAATGGTCCACCTAGTTCCTCAGACAACATTTTTAAAACTCCTGGATGCAAGTTATCTGGACCTGCTGATTTAAAAATGTCTGACTTTAGTAGGTGCTGTTTAACATCCTGAAGAAATACTAGTGGAATGGAGTTTTGTCATCACCATATGATGAGACTATATTACTTGTTTTTTCTACAAATACAGAACAGAAATATTTATTGAACACTTCTGCCTTTTCTGCATTATTATTCATAATTCTACCATTTCCTAGCAATGGGCCAATACTATTGTCAGGACTTTTTTTGTCCTAACAATTGCAGATGGAAGTGGTAAAAGAGATCCAGATGGCTACCGGAAAATGTAAAACATCTAACATTTGTTAAAAATAACCTTGCTGCACATCAGTGTATGCTGGCGACTTGGAACTAAGTGAACTGGTTGACGAGTAAAGGCACCATATTGTCTGCTAGATTTAACTATTCTTGCTCTCAGTCTTTGCCATGTGTGCTGTCAACCCTAACTTTTCCTTTCCCCAGCCCCTGATGATTGGAAGGATGGCTCAGACAGGGCACAGATTGGGCCTCAGAAGACCTGGGTTGTATTTCAAAGTCTGCCACAGACTGACTTCCTCTCTTGAGGCAAGTCACTTGATCTCTCTCTGCCTCAGTTCCCTACCTTTATAATGGGCATTCCTCTATATCCTTTCTCTGCACAATGTGTAGTGAGGAGAAATCCATTAACATATGTAGACTGCTCAGATACCATAGTGATGAATGCTGTAGAAAAAGCAATGAATAATAGCTTGTTTTGATTTGTCCCCTGCATACATGTCCCATTGCATTTATCCATTGGGCTCTCTTTGCTTGTGTGTTGGGGAACAGAACAGAACAACAATTAATGCTAGCAAAGGACCACTCATCCCCCCTTGTGGGTGCAAGGTGCCCTCAATGTCCTGCTCTTCCAGGGGATCTGCAGCCAGTTAGCATTGCCCCCAAAATAAGAGGTGCTAATAGGGAAGTGGCCTGGCCAGGCTGCCTGTGGTGTGTGCTGATGCATTATTCTTCTGCAGCCCTGCCACAGTTCAAAGCTGTCCATCCCGAATGCCTTCCCATTTCTCAGCAGCGAACAAGACATATTAACGATATAGCCCCTAAGTAATAATGGATCCGTTAGGACTTTCTGACAAATACCACAGACCTTTAAAAATAGAATTACATGGAAGAATTCTAGGTCAGAAATAAATGCTTTAAATTAAGACAACTTCCTGTAGCTGCCACGTCATGGCTGACAGCAGCAGAATACCCGGTTGTCAGCTCTTTCGTTATATAGTGGGTGGCTTTGGAATATGCATCCTTCATCATTTAATTTTGTGTACAGCCCCCCTAGGGCACATTGATTTGCAATACATGCGGACAGCTGCTCTATCCTTAAAGCACCTGGGTAGGTCTTAATGATGTGGAGAGGAAGAATGGGAGGGGTGCTAGCCTGGGACTTGGGAGATCTGGTTTCAATTCCCTCCTCCTTCACACACCTCCTGGGTGGCCTGGGGCAAGTCAGCTAGTCTCTTTGTCCTCTGTTCCCTGAGTGTAAAATGGGGTGATAGCAAGGGTGTTGGGAGGATAAATACATTAATGATTGGGAGGTGCTACATAAGTACCAATAGATAAATGTGGGGTAAAAGTATAAGAATCATACAAGATCATCTGTCATGGGTTTTCTTCACTGTTTGCATGGCACTGGCTTTCAATGGCAAAGCATTTTTCTGCCTAATGGTAACTGTTAATAAATTTACAAAATCTCTCACCCTGCTCTGGGAAAAATCCTGGTCCCATCAAAATTAATAGGAGTTTTGCCACTAACTTCAGTGGCGCAGGGGAATTTAACTGGAAGTTTACTAAAGAAAAGGTTTTGATAAACTCAAATGTACTTTTCATGGATAATTTGAATTTTGCAGAGTCTTTAAACCTTCAACTGCTCTGATTCTGCCCAGACCTAGCCAAAATCCTTCATTAGCTACATGCAATATAAGAAGCACTTGGGCCATGTTTATATGTACAGTGCTGCAGCTGTGCAACTGTACAGCTGCACCACTGTAGCGCGTCTGGTGAAGACGCTCTATGCCAACAGGAGAGAGCCTGTCAGCATAATAAAACTACCGCCATGAGTGGCAGAAGCTATGTTGGTGGGAGAAGCTCTCTTGTTGACATAGTGCTTTGCACATGAGTGCTTGTGTTGGTGTATAACTTATGTTCCTCAGGAAAGTGTTTTTTTTCACATCCCTGAGCAACATAAATTATGCTGACATAGGCTGTAGTGTAGACATAGCCTTGGTCTGAATCTCCTTCAGAAAGGGACTCTCCTCACAACATGTTTGTTTAAGATAGAGGTTGAATGGGCTCTTGACCCTGGAGACTAAAGATGGCACTTGCAGTGCATTTTTTGGCTTTATATGGTTAACAGCAGCACTATATGCAGCTGACATGGTCTGCCTCCCAGTGGATCTAGAGCAGGAGTTCTCAAACTGAGAGTTGTGATCCCTCAGGGCATCATGAGCTGTCAGCCCCGCACATGCCGGTAAGGGTGGCATAGCCTGGGGGGGTCATCACAGCCTAAAATATTTTCAAAGGGGATCCCAGCAAAAAAATGTTTGAGAACCCCTGATAGGCACTGTAAGGCCTTAGAAAGCTCTATCTACAGAACATCACAGAAAGTGAGCTTAGATATCATGGCAGTGATCTCTAGAAGGTCTGATCACCTTCCTAAATAAATAGTTTCTTTCATTCCAACTTTGGATCCTAAATGTGTTCCGTCCGAGTCCTCCAGAATGCTAACTAGTGACTGACAAACATTACTTCATTGAACTTGCAGCCCTTTCATCATCCTGCAGCAGCACACACTCTTTCTGTAAGTGCAGGTTTGCTCTTAGTCATTTGTTTCCTTCCTAATGGAGTCTGACGATGAGTCTTAATAACTTACTCCTGAGGGAGGCGGCTCTCAGAAAAATCCAAGTTCTCCCTCTCCTCCCCAACTACGGTAACAATGATGTTAAGACGACTGTATGCTTTCATTTGGGACGAGCTTAAAATACAAACCAGACCAAACCTCAGCCCTTTTTCCAAAACAATCTCCCCGATCCAAATCAAACACAAATCATTTTAAAGATTCTGATGGGTTTGGATAGGGAGACATCTTTTCTTTTCATCCCTCAATGGCCCCTTCACACTCCATGCCACCTATCCCAGACTGCTCATCTTCTGTGGGCTAGCACAGCTCAGGCCCCCACTGTTCACTGGCTTCCAAAGGTGGGTATATTTAAAAAATAAAGCTGCTCATTGAGAAAAACTGAGAGCAAGTCTAGTGGCGAAAGTTAATTTTGTCTCTTTTCTCACCTCCTTTTTCTCCAACCCACAAAAAGAAAAAAGAATGGTATTTTGGTTTTAGGTTGTGGCTGTGCCCAGAATATACTCAGCACTTTCCATACAGAGGAGGAGATTGTCCCTGCTATGAATAGATGAAGAGTAGGAAGAAAGGGGTAACAACATGTGAGCAGAGTGATCTGGCAAACAGTGGCACATGGCTTATCAGTAACTCACAGGTTTGAAAAGTGTTGTCTTGAAATTAGTCACATTCAGCAACCATCAGACTTCTCCTATCTTCCTACATCTTCCTTCCTCACTGCCCCCAGCAATCTCCTGTTTCAGTTCTGGGGTGTTTATGCCTTTCCTTCTACGTAAATGAACAGTTCATTGATAGTAAGTAAGTAAATGAAGTAATTAACTGCTTTTCTTTTTTTTTTTTTGGTAGGCATTATGGAAGAAGTGAGTGTAGAGGGAAGAAGTTTGAGAGGAAATGCTGAATAGAACATATCGGCCCATGATTCTGCTTGTTTATTTAAAGGCTGAGATTCAAGAGCACCTATGTCTTGTGTGACTCAGGGAGCCCCCAGTGCAAACTGGCAGAGGGCAGCCCATACCATAACTCTCATCAGTTCTGACATACTGATTGCTTCAGCTCACTGTTGTCATGTTCTGTATATAAAGGGTGTCATGTAAGATGTGATATGCAAACTGGTAACATGCCGGTCGCTAATATTATTGCGTGATGTATGCAATGGGCGGTGTCTGAAGAATTACGGATGTGTGCTGGAAATATGTTCCTAAGGTGTGGTTGGCAGACATAACTAAACCCTAGATAAAGGAACATTTTTCGCAGGCTTGACTGCGTCTCTAATATACATTAAGCAAGATGTGACCAAAGACAATGAGAAACACATTTATGTGCAATGTAAACAAAGGCATCAGGAGAGCAAGTGGAGGAAGATGACCTCTCTTGACGGGAGATGGAGACTACACCCCCAGAAGCCGCCTTGCCTTTGAAACGTGGCCAATGAACTTTGGGAAGATATAAGCAGAAACAAAAAGCCATTTTGTTATCAGTCATTGAGGGGACGATAAGATACAACACCCTCTGTGCCTAAGAAAGTTTAACCCCCTAATCTGGAGGATTAGGGGTACTGAAAACTTGAAGCAAGAAAGGAAACTGCTTAGGAAAAGATTGTAGCTTGCCAGAATTCAGTTTTAGTCATTAGAAAGGGTGTTCTGTTTGTTTGTTTCTTTTGGTACCCTTTCCTACCTCTTTCACTCTGACATGAAATCATGAACCTACCTTCCTCATTGTTGTTCCTTACCCTTGGATATACCCCCTATCTGATTTCTGTTTCTTGTATCTGAGGATGTGGGTTGCAGCCCATGAAAGCTTATGGCTGCAGAAATTAAATTTGTTAGTCTTTAAAGTGCTACAGGACTCTCATTGTTTTTGCTGTATACAGACTAACACGGCTACCCCTCTGGAACCTGAAATCATGTAACCCTTTGCTCTTTGTTAAAAAAACGTACTCTTGTTTTACAAAACTGTCTCGGTGCTGTGTATTAAACTGAAGTGTGAGTCCTCAGCCAAACTAGCAAGCTGGTGTGTGTTCTGTCTCTTTGGAGGCAGCAAACGTCTGTGAGGGTCTAGTGAGAGCGAGAGACAGTTTTGAGATGACTCTGGACTAGGAGGGCTGTTGGTGTCACCTTGCAAGGTGTAACTAGGCAGGGTCAGGCCATTGTGCCGTGAGAGAGCTGTGGTGTCAGAGCTTTGAGCCAAAGCAACCCAGCACAGAAGCACGCAGGGTTACACGGCGGGTGATGACACAGGTTTGGCCAAACTGCAAGTAAAACCCTGTAGCTGTCGTGTGCCAGCTGATTCGTGCTCATGGGGCTTGGGCTAAAGGTTTAACTGTTGTGTAGGCATTCAGGCTTGCGCTGAAGCCTGGGCTCTAGGACCCTGCAAGGTGGAAGGGTAAGCTAAGAGTATTTTTGTAGTTGCATATGTAATTGGTTTCTTTGTTTCATTTAACTCTATTTTATACATTGTATCAGGTGAATAACTCTGTAAATAGGTGTTCTATTTCCACAGTCTCAAAATCTTGAATAGTCTGAATTCTACCAATTAGATTTAGTGCTAAACATGTTTCTAAACATAAAATAGAAATATCTTGTCCCTTAATTACTACAAATCGTATGTTTTCTCATTTATCTTTAACTTCACAAATACCCATAAAAGGAATTTTTTCACCCCATAAAACTGTAAATTAACATGCATTTGTTTTCTTACTACAGGTTTTACTTTTCAACATTTTATAATTTCTTCTGAAATTATCTTAGCTTGTGCACCTGTATCTATTACATATTAAATAAATGCTCCATTCATAAACAGTGTAAATTGTCCAATCCCTCTTATAGCTCATACTGACTGTTTCAAAAAACCCAGAAACAAATTTTCTTTATCTGTAATGGCTGCTCCGTATTCCTTATTTGGTATCTTTTCTAAGACTTTTGAATTATGAACTAAATGTATATTTCTCAGTTTTTCCAGACTTCTCTGTTTAAAAACTTTGCAAAATGATTCCATCTCTTGGAGATATGATTGGTTTGCCCATATGTTGGACATTGTCTAGGCTGGTGCTTCCTTCCACATGTACAACATTCTTGTGCTCTTGTGTTTCAACTTCAGTACTTTTATTCTGTTTCCCTCCATAGACTTGTATTTTTCCTTTTTTATTAAGTCTGTATTCACAACAGTTTGTTTTCTTTCTAAAATGTGCAATCATTTTGAATAAGTGCATCTGTTTGGCAAATTCTCACTGCTTTTTTCAGATTTAGATCTGGCTCTTCCAACAGTCTTTATCTTACACTGATATCTTTTATACCCATCACAATTTGATCTCTTCTCACTGACTCAGATTCTGGAAATCACGAGTCTGACTTCTTATCTCTAGATCAGTTAAAACATTTTTCAAAAGTCTCTTCCTCCATTTGATTTCTTAAGTAAAACTGAAACCTTTCAAATGTTTCATTTCTTTTTGGTAAATGGTATTCCACAATTTTTTTTTTTAAAGACAAATTTATAGTCCGCTCATTCTCTAACATTAAGCTCAAATGAATATCATAATGAAATTGCTTCAGCACCTGTAATATTAAAAAAGATGGCAACCTTTTGTTCATTTTCTTTTTTGGGTAGATCCCAATGCTCTCAAAATAAATCAAATTCTTGTTTAAACCATCTCAGTTTTCTGCAGCATTTCTCGACATTTTTAGAAATGGGGGAAACTCTTAACTGATCCATTTTATTTCATTCAAAGGTTTTAGCTCTGAGCAACCTTTCCCACAGGGTCATGGGTGTTTGTTTAACTTCATCCAGTTCTTTTTATCACTTTTTTCACTCCTGTGTTGTTTTATACACAAGTAATCCACTAGTCTTAGTAATAATTCATTGCTAGTAACTTAACAACAGTCTTTATTAGATACATAGTTAACCTATAGACAGAGCATCTTAACTCAGGTCCATCTATTCGTCTCACCTAAAACCATCTGCCATCTCCCACTGTGAGCTTCTGCACCCTGGAGAGTCTATTCGTTCTCTTAAAGCCACTGTAACACCACAGTGCAAGTCATAAAATTGCCAAATCTGCAAAAGAGAAAACCTACAGGAAAACCCACAGCCAGGGCATGTCCTGTTATGAATAAGATGCCAGACTAATTTCTTTTATATCAGATAATTCAAGGAAACATACAGCATCTTCCACTAAGGGAGTAAGCTGACAGCGTGACTTGTCTCATGAATGGTTGCTCAGAGCCAACCTGGCTGTAAAGGACTGTGGGTGAGCATTGATCTACAAGTCCTAAAAGTATCTAGTTATAGAAGTCTAGGTTCTAGAATGCATGTTATGATTTTATTTTATATGTAACCATTTGTTTTCAACACTACTTCTTGCTACTACTATAATCTTTAACTTTTGTTAAATAAATGTACTCTTGATTTTACTACAAACTTATCTAAGTGCTGTGTGTTAAGCGGAGCGGTGCTCTAAGGTGTAACTGGTAAGCTGGGGTGTACTATTCCTTTGGAAGTAGCAGATCTGAGAACACTGTGATTGTCCAGTGGAATAGGGGCTGGACACGCCAGGGAGATGCTCAGAGAGCCCGGGGGTTCAAATTGGCCTATCGTTAATCTGTAGAGAAAGGGTGGGACCTGTGAAGGCCTAGAGGAGAGCGCTTGTTTCCTATGGCCAGTGGAGTTGGCACCTCATGCTAAGCATAGGTAATAGCCAGGTGCCTCTCAGTCTTGGGTACACCTGGGAAACATCACAAAAGTATTCAAATTCGAACAGGACACTGGCATTAACATCATTTCAAAAAGTGCCATGGACATCCTGGCCCCTCATGCCCGTCACTGACTGGTGTTACCCATTTCTTGGTCTGCTCCGGCTATCAGGCTCTGGAATCTGTGATTGGAGAACCTTGCGCTGCGACAAACTCCTCCAGACTGCCTTTCCTCAATGCAGCCCCCTAGTGCCTGGGATGGGCTGGCAGAGCCCATTAGACCCCTGGCCTCCCACACAGGGTATTTCTTGTTTGTAAGCCTTGGAAGCAAAGCATTTTTATTACACAACAAACTAAAGCTGCTTGACTTTACAGACTAGCAACCCTCCTAATGTGAAATAACACTGCAGAAGCCCTTTGTCTTTTCTCCCGACACCAGCCTGTTTCTTTCTTATCCACAGTTGCTGCAAAAATCCGTTCAGGAAATATGAGCTTTTTGCACCTTGTGACCCCCTTTAGTTAACCACAAACTGAATCATGCTGTACAGTTCAGCTGAGTAATAAAATATAATCTGATTGGCAGAAGGTATTAGAGTGGGCCACATCATTACAGATCCTCTTTTAACCCAGTTTAACAAGTTGCTCCTGAGAAGTTATTTATTCTAGCTGTCAACATGCTGTAGTTGAGATGACAGCGATCAAATCTCTTTTAGATCCCAATCCTATTCTTCTCACTCCTGCCTCAAGTATTTGAGAGCCTCGTATAAGCAGTCTCACTTTTGGTCAGCAGAAAAAGCAATCTGTTTGAGATTAATCATTTGTTGAAAGACACAACAATGTATTTTTTTGTAATATCAACAACAGCTATTAGCATGAAATAAATATAGAATAAATAGATGACATGTGTGACTCATGGGGTGATGAAACACATGAATTGTGGCTGTGTTGAACACCTTGTGGCCCAAACGAAAACCTATTTCACAATAGTGAAAATCCACCAGCAGCTTCCAAGGAGTGACATCACAGCAGCGAATTATAACCCTGACACTCATTTTTCTTATAGCATCCTAGAGGAGAATTCACTGCTGGCTGAGGTCAGAGTGATCTCTGTTACCCAAGTACAGAGAGTTATTTTATTATGTCCCATTGGCATTGGAAATGGTAAGGTTTTATAAGCACACCAGAAAACTAATGGGGGAAAGGGGAAAACTCTATCATCTGACATCTGTCAGGCAGGTTCCATGTCAAGATGCACAGTCCTCTCACTTCAGTCCCAGAGATTCTCATCCCCAAAGGTTTGTCTGCTACATTCCATCATGGTCTGATGTTCTTTCCCTGGTGCTTGACTGCCAGATCAGGGAAGGGCGCTATATGATTAGGTCTTCTCCATGTGCTGGTGACTATGCACCCCTTGTACAGGTTCCCTCTAGAAGGAAAATCTAGGAGTTGGCCATGCCAGGTGCAGAAAATTACTTGATGTTTTAGTTTAGCTGCTGAAAAAATAAAATAATAACCCCCTCTAGAAAACCTAAGGAGTTCTGGAAGCTCAGATTTAATATGTCCTTGCCTGAAAGTAGAAAGAGCTCCATGAACCATGGGAAGTTCTCCACAAATCATCAGTAAGTACTCAACTAAGTATTTCAGAATCACCATTCATGGGAAAACCCAAGTCCTGCAGGTAACAGCATTAGTAACGTGGTTGGTAGGAGACTTCCTTCTGGGTCAGTACTGAATCAATGCTCCAGCAAGATGTTAGGGATGTGTTTGTATTCATTAAAGATCCCATGGTCAATATTTTTATTAACCCTCATGCCCAGTAAAATTTTATTCTGAGAACACTGTGATTGTCCAGTGGAATAGGGGCTGGACACGCCAGGGAGATGCTCAGAGAGCCCGGGGGTTCAAATTGGCCTATCATTAATCTGTAGAGAAAGGGTGGGACCTGTGAAGGCCTAGAGGAGAGCGCTTGTTTCCTATGGCCAGTGGAGTTGGCACCTCATGCTAAGCATAGGTAATAGCCAGGTGCCTCTCAGTCTTGGGTACACCTGGGAAGCATCACAAAAGTATTCAAATTCGAACAGGACACTGGCATTAACATCACTTCAAAAAGTGCCATGGACATCCTGGCCCCCCATGCCCGTCACTGAAAATACACGGTAATTGTATTCTGCCTACATTAATTCCACTGCACTTTCAATCTGATATGTTAATTTTCTCATTCCTAGTTCTAAACACTTGTACAACACTGCTAGGTGCTGCAAAACTGCTGCCATGTTCTATATCAGCGTTGGTTGCATTTTGGTGGAGGGTGAAATGATCCGTATATATCTCCTAGCTAATTTTACAGGAGTGTTATGAGGCTTAACCAATTCATGTCTGAAAGATATTTTGAGATCTTCAGATGACAGACGCTATAGAAATTCAAAGTATTAATACAGATGTTATTCATCCATGTTTTAAACTGTTGGATGTTTAATATTTTGGACTCAGAAAAGGTAATATTAAATGAATTTGGATAATATACATCACACAGAGTGTAGAGTTATTTGGTTAAAAATGTTTGCATCTAACTGGCCATTTGTGAGTGCAATTACACAGTTAATGCACACAGTTCCTGTAATTGTGAGAGCAAATTGGGCATGAAGTTGCAAGTTCAATTTTAAATGCAGGCCGTTAGAGTTTCTCAGCCTAATTCTGATGTTGTGTAAATCAGGAACATCCTTCTCCGAATAATAATTTGAATTCAGTTCAGTTACTGTAAATTGGATTAGTTGGATTAGAATCAGGCCCTCTGTCTTTTCAAGCCTTTCACAAATAAAATTTGAAAATAAAATACTGCCTCTGAGGGAGAGAAAAATCTCACAATAAGTTAGGCATCTAGTTGACCATTGAACAATTAATCAGTTTGTGCATGGAGTCAGGGTAACTTCATATACTCAACAGCACATGCAGTTTTAGACTTCAGGCAGTAGATGACATCTGATCCCCTGAAGCCTGTGGGAGTAGATTGGCACCAGTATTAGACACTTCTTTACTGAAAGAAATGGCCTCCTTTCTTCTACTTGGAATGTCACATTTTCTCCAGACAAAGGTAAGATCCTGTGTACCATAAGAGGTATGTTAAAATACCTGCAACATCATGCATCTCAAACATATCTGGAGAAATGCCCTAAGGGGGCAAACCCAGCCCTTTCTCTTTACCCATGCTTCCCAGGCATGTCTTCTCTGCATGTTTACCAGAGTTTTCATCTCTGGCAACCACTTCATTGTAATTTTCATTTTAATGAAACATGATGCTGTAAATAAAGAGTGAAAAATTAATTGCATTTTTAAAACGAAAACTGACAACTTACACAAATGAGTGTCATTTTCAGAAGTTTCCTAAACAAAAAAGAGTGTGACAGGCATGTCTCTTGTGAGAAACCCAATTTGTCAATGTAGCGTTTCTCCACGATTCTAGTGCTTATATTGTCGAGGGGAATTCATCCTTCCCTCTTCATTTCTTGTTATGCTGATTCATTGCCCTTATTCTGGAATCTCATAATTTAGAGACAGACGCTTGTGTGCAAAAGTAAAATGTGTTCCTCTCTGATTTCCTTTGCTTGGCTTGGCTTTCTGCAGTGATGTGAATAAAGTGTGTATTGTGCATAATATATAAAATCTATACTGTTCTCCCTTATCTCTTCCTCGTTACAGAAGGAGAGTTCCATACTTTGGATATTAATTTCTTTCCAGACCATAGTGAATCAATGCTGTCCCATTTCTTGTTATGGTTATTTATGACTCTGTGTGGAATGGACCCGTGAAATTTAAAGCCATGGAATCCTTACTCCACTTAAAACATTGATTTCCACATTGTTTGGAGTTTCTTCCTTTGTGGACATTTTTATTGAAGCTTTTATTTCATTAATAACTTTCATATGAATGTTATAAAAGAGTTTGTTTTTCCAGCCCAATGAGAAGGTAGCTTGACTTTTCTTCCCTCAGGAATGTTTCTAAAACAGTATTTATAGATGTAACCAATTATTTGAACTAATGATTTAAATTATTGGGAGTATATAGTGAGATGGTAGTTATTTTTGATGTTTGTGCACACTGAATTGCCTTTCTGGACAAAGCCGCTGTGCTTTCCTCAATGAAAATGACATTAAAATTGAAACATGATGAAATTTCATGAAATTAAAAAACATCCAATGTGCAGTTTGATTAATGTGATACAAGGGTGTTAAGCACAAGATAGAAACAACCCTGTTTCCAGGAGCACTTTACTTTGTTCCTGCCTGCTTCATGCTAACCTTCCGCACTGCATGGTTGCCCTGTTTTGGGGAACCTTTCCCCAGCATGCCTTTCCCAAAGGTTGTCCCTTTATATCTACCAAGGGGAGTCAGCTTTAGTCACAAGGTGGCCATTTTGTAACTGTCTGCTGCCTCTTTTCTAGAGAGTAGCTACTCTGAACTCCTGTATGTTTTCCCTTTGCTTATCCTTTCTTTATCTGAAGGAAATGACATGTTCTTATTATGAGGCTTCACAAAAGCACTATCATTTGAGGAACTCTTTGTCATTATCCTTAACTGAATTTTCTGTACTAGTCCGCATAAATTTTGCATCTGAAAAGCTTGTCCAATTCTTAAGAAAGGCAGCGTTGTCACAAAAACTGAGGTATTAAGGAGAATTTTCCCTTATTAATTTCCTTCATTATGTGCTATTGCTCTCATACTGCTGTTTTGAAATCTGAATACATGTGATTGTCAGAGCCCTGAATCAGAATATCAGGACCATATACATCTACGTGGTGCGATCCTTGTACTGGTCTGTAGCCTTGTGTCCTTATTCAGGCCATGGGAGTTTTGTCTGAATAATGCCTGAGCAGGAATTTCAGGATTTGACCCGTAGGCCCAAACCTTCATCATGATTTGTGCAGCATTATATCCATGTAGATCACAACGCAGAATCAGAGCCATAGTTTCTAAAGTGCTTTGGGTCCTTTAGGCTAAAAGGTGGCAATCTGTAAATGTGAGCTATTATTTTATTACGGCTGCCTGAAGCTTTCTCCATAGTGTGGCTCATAGCGTGGAGTCTGTACTCTTGACATTTATCTGGGTGAGATTCAAGTTGTGAACAACGTATTGCAGAACGTAGTTTTCCTTCTGGCTGCCAGCTGCACTTCTTTAGGGTACAGTTTTTGTTTTCAATAAGAAGAAAACGTTTCGGAGGTGAAAGCTGGTTTTTGGGGGTTTTTTTTGCAAATAGTGAAACCAGGGAACACCACTGAAAAAAAATGACTTAAAATTAGATTAAAATTCAACTAAATTTGCTAGAAAAATTCAAGAAATGACCAAAACAGCTAAATGAATCACTTTTACTTTCCTTTTTAACATGTTAAATGGAAGAGGTATTAGCCATATGCCTGGTACTAGGAAGTTAGAATATGTTCTTTGAAGTCTCCTTCTTTGAACTACCCCAAATAATTGGGTAAAATTTCACTGGAATGGATAATGCATCGGTAACACTAGCAATACTCCCTTAAAGTATCAATGCAAAACAAACAAGGAATTTACTTAACGTAGGCACAATTATTCCCCCTATTAATTTTGATCAATTGCTTCATGGTCACATTCATTAGACCATCTAATGTGAACCACAATTAGATTTTATCCTTTTAAAAGATAAAGCAGAATCCCAAGCCATTAATTAAAGGGTCTGACTCAAGTTGCTTGGAAGATGGATGTTACATTCCCCCTACTGGTGACCCAGCTCAGCAAAACGTAGCACTTTAGTTGTGAGTTGCAAATACTCCAGCACTAATTGAATGCAAACTTCTGCTCTGCTTCAGAGCAGTTGGAAAAAAAGAAAATCATTTTGTGTGTGCTTTCTTAAATGAGACATGAAATCCTAATGAGAGCCATGTGAATAGAGTTAGATTTACACTGCATACATTGTAAGCATGATCAAAATGCTGGAGATAGAAAAGCCCAATTAATATACCTTCTTCTATTTATGTACCACTTTCTATGTATTTCTCCCAGAGTATGTCTGCACTGCAAATGCAAACCCATGCTTCAGCCCAGGCTCAAGCCTTAAACCCTTTTGCATCTACATTGCAATTGCGCTAACCTGGGGCTCAGACCCAGGATCCCAGAACCCTGCAGGGCTGGAGTGTCCAAGCTTGAGTTAAGCTGGGACCCGAGTCTGAGCCCTATTGCTTAACAGTGTAGACGCAGGCCCATTTGATTTAGGACCTGGGAGTCATGCAGAAGTATCCCATAATTCTATGGGACAATTTCCTTAGCTCTCTTTATGCCAACAATTTGCGATTTACTCTATTGAAAATGGAAGTCACCCCCCTTTGGCAAAAGGCAGCAACTCAGGTCAGCGTTCACTCATTCACTTCTGATCACCGATCTGGAAGCATACCATGCGAGAGCTTCCTGAGTTTGCAGTGAAGAGCGAACCCATCAAGACTTTTGCAAAAGTGAGCTGCTTCCTGGTAACGTGCAGGGTGGGAAGTAAAGTTTTCTCACAGTGCAGCACAGTTCTACGGCTAGAGCAGTCACATTTTGGGAGTGGGGGGTGGTAGGCATTCTGGGATAGGGTTAATTTGATTTGGGTCTGTGCACTGCAGTGTGGATGCCAGAGCCCTAGGTTTGAGCATGTGTTAGAAATAGGGTGACCAGATAGCAAGTATGAAAAATTGGGACACTTTTGTTTTTGGGGCGGGAAGGAGAAGGGAAGGGGGATACAGTTGCCTATATAAGACAAAGTTCCTAATATTGGGATGGTCCCGATATTACCAGGACTTCGGTCACCCTAGTTAGAAAAGTCTTAACATAGGATTAAAATACAATGTAGACGCTCAAGCCCAGGGTTCCCTAACAGAGGTGAGCTGACTGAAGTCCCACAAACCTTGGGCTTACATTACAGTGTCCACATACCCTCTGGTACTGCAAATACTTTAGTGTCTTCTTTTCTGTCCCCAAGTGCCCCAATCTCCATTTATTTCTAGTGACAAACCCCAATCCCTGTACCTGGGAAATCAAAAAGCTAATTACAGTTTCTATAACTGAAAACTGCAAGTCAGAGAGAACATTGGCCCTTATTCCCAGAATAAATCTATGACTTTGCAAATGTAAGAGAACTGGCTAAATCCCATCTATTATTTGCATCACTGACTACCATCTTCACTCCACCAGGGTCCCCATCCCCAGCCTTAACTGCCAATTAGTCCACTTCCCACACAAGCACCCCGGTGCTTTCTGGCACAAAATCTCACAAAACATTCAGAAAAGCACTACTATATTCTCTTTCCAAGCCCTCCCTAAGACTCACTACTCTTGGGATGCTGACCACTGATGCAGTTGATGGTGGCCAAGCAGTGGCAAACTACATTGTGCACACAACTACTCTATGCAAAAATCTGCTTCTCTTATTATCTCATCCTCTCACTTTTACCCATTTGTTTCATCCTATTGGTGAATCTTGTCTTTAACTAGTTTGGAAACCCTTTGAGGCAGGTCTCTACTAGATAATCTGTACAACATCCAGCAAAATGAGGCTCTAATCAGGAGCTCTGAGTACTACTGTAATGCAAATAATAATAATGCTAAATTTCTGTGGACCAAATCCCATAAACTTTCTTGATTTTTACTCAGGCAAAATTCCTGCTTTCTGCAGTGGGAGATTTTCCTCTTTATCCTCTCTAACCTGGGAAGCAGTGACTCCGAAAAAGATTTGGAGGTTGTGGTGAATAATCAGCTGAACATGAGCTCCCAGTGCAATGCTGTGGCTAAAAAGGCCAATGAAATCCTTGGATGCATAAACAGTGGAATCTCAAATAGGAGTAAAAAGGTTATTTTACCTCTGAATTTGGCACTGCTGCAACCACTATTGGAGTACTGTGTCCAGTTCTGGTGCCCACACATTCAAGAAGGATATTGATAAACTGGAGAAGTTTCAGAGAAAAACCCCAAGAATGCTGAAAGGATTGAAAAATATGCTTTACAGTGATTGACTCAAGGAACTCAATCTGGTTAGCTTAACAAAGAGAAAGTTAAAGGGTGACTTGCTCACAGTCTGTACGTACCTACCTGGGGAACAAATATTTCATAATGGGCTCTCCAATCTAACAGACAAAGATATAACATAATCCAATGGCTGGAGTTTAAAGCTAGATGAATGCAGACTGGATATAAGGTATACATTTTTTTTAACAGTGAGAGAGAGTAATTAACCATGGGAACAACTTATCCAGGGTTGTGCTGCATTCTCCATCACTGACAATTTTAAAATCAAGATTAGATGATTTTCAGAAAGATATGCTCTAGGAATTATTTTGGGGAAGACGTATGGCCCGTGTTATACAGGAGGTCAGACTAGATGATCACAGTGGTCTCTTCTGGCCTTGGAATCTTTAGGGCCTGATGAACATCTTGGAAATAACTATATTCTCACGTAATAGGTGGTTTACATCCACTGTAGCATATCTCTTGTGTGTTAGTCCCGTTCAGTGCAAGCAGAGCTGTGTGGACTGTTCGAAGTCCAGCTTGCAAGGATTTCACAAATATTTTTGCAAAATGTGGTTTATGGACCCTGATGAAGTTTAGAAAGTTCAGTGTTTTGGATGAACTTTTTTTCCCCATAGTTGAATCTCAACCCCAAGGCTCTCTAAAACTGGGTCATAATTATTACAGGAACCAAAATATACAACAATGGAACATTTCTAATAATTGAAGTATTTCTGAAGAATCACACTTCTGATGCAAAACCAGAACTTTGATCTCACTCTTTGGATGCTTATGCTATGTGTGTGTATTCACTAACTTCAACAGACTGCTTTCTTGGCCTGATTTGAGGTTAATGGCCTATTCAGGCTAATTTCTCATTTTAGTGCCCAGATGAGGATTCCAAAAGCACAAAAGTGAGCCAGGAGCACAAGTCCCATTGAAAGTCTAAGTACCCTCCTGAAACTTGGTTTTAACATCCACCCCAATCTTCCCCCTTTAGCAATACAAATTACATAAGCAAACACAGTTACCCTGCAGTTGAGACCACTGGAATGTACTGTGCTAAGGCTGGTCCAATGGGTAGGCTGCTAGCCTGGGAGTTGGGGAAACCTGAGTTCAACTTCCTGCTCTGCTACAGACTTTCTCTTTGACTATGGGCAACCACTTAGCCCCTTTGTGCCTCAGTTCCCCCCATCTGGAAAATGGTGACAATAACACTTTCCTGCCTCACAAGGGTGTTGCAAAGATAAATTCATTAAAGATTTTGAGGGGCTCAGATTTTATGGTAATGGGGAGCCTTAAAAGTACCTTAGATATTAAGTTCTGCTGTAATAAATGAGAATTTGGGAAATGGTGAGGGTGGACGACAAAGTGAATGCTTTTAATTGACAAATCCTTATGTTTCCAATTGTTTTTTTTAATACAGTACTTGTAGCTTCTTTCATCTGGTGTCTTTTGGGACCCCTTTCCTCTTCCATCAATTGGAAATAACAAGCCTGCTATCGAGCACCTTTAAATACAAGAAAAGGCTGCTTGTTGTTGGTGGGGAAAAAATATATTGTAGTGCCTGGCAATAAGGTCTTGTAGTTATACCAATCTTCTCAGTAGGTAGCCACGGATGCTTACTCAGCTGCAAGAGAGCCAAAGTGCACATAGAGAACATTTTAATTAGTTGATTGTTCATTGTTAATAGGAAGCCCACAGTAAATAAAGTAACTTGTAAGTACACACATTAACCTATTTTTATTCATTAAGATGACACAAAAGAGAAGAAAGAACAACACTTGGAGTATGAGCAAACATAGGAGGCTAATGATTCCCCTTACCAGGTGCTGAGCACCTTGAAGTCCTGCTGACATCCATGGGAATTGAGGGTGCTCAGTGTCTTTCAGGATTGTGCTCTTTCCTTGGATTTACAGTGGTAGTTTAGCAAATCCTATGGAAAAACCTAACCGGTATGTCCTTTAGGACAAGCAGTAAATGTAGAGAGCAGTGATGCAGCAAAACCTGAGTTATCCTATGACAACTGAGTCGTTCATTATAGCCAGATGGCAAGATGAGACTCTGGATCATTATGGCCAACAACAACAACACAGAAGACATAAAACTGTAGGAGAGCGAAGGCCAGAGAAGAGGGGTCTTGGCACAGAGCTGGAGCTACCAGCGGAGTGAGAGATCATTGATAAGGAACAATATTTTGTACTTGATAAGTAGTAATATTTTGCACCCAAGGACCTCACAGCCCTTAATAAACAAACAAATCATCCTCAAATAAATCAGCCACAGAACAGCTCTCTCAGCCATTCAGCAAAACGCTTTGCTGAAAGCACTGGGCCAAAGAGTCCTCTTAGCTATGTTGTTGCAAACCCATTACCATTGCTGAATTTTGCCAGTGGCACTAAAAGAAAAACTTGATCCAGATCTACATGCAATACATGATTTAAGATAAGAAAATGTGTTTTAAGGATGTTCACTCAAAAGAAGAAATAAAAAGAACAAGCTGTGGGGCCAGTTTTAGGATTTGTGGAGTCCCAACAATTATAGAATCATAGAAATGTATGGGCTGGAAGAGACCTCAAGAGGCATCAAGTCCAGCCCTCTGCGCTTAGGGCACCAAGTAAACCTAGACCATCCCTGACAGGTGTTTGTCCAACCTGTTCTTAAAAACCTCCAGTGATGAGGATTTCCAAACCTCCCTTGGAAGCCTATTCCAGTGTTTAACTACCCTTATTGTTAGAAAGTTTTTCCTCATCTAAATCTGCCTGGCTGCCAATTAAGCCCATTGCTTCTTGTTCTACCTTCAGTGAACATGAAGAACAATTGTTTCCTGTCCTCTCTGTAACTGCCCTTAACATATTTGAGGGCTGTTATTAGGTCCCCACTCAGTTTTCTTTTCTTAAGATTAAACATGCCGGTGTTTTAACCTTTCTTCATAGGTCAGGTTTTCTAAAATTTTTTTTATCATTTTTGTTGGTTTTCTCTGGACTTTCTCTGATTTACCTATATCTTTCCTAAAGTGTGACACCCAGAATTGGACACAGTATTCCATCTGAAGGCTCACCAATGGTGAATAAAGCAGGACAATTACTGCCCATATTTTACATATGACATTCCTGTTAATACAGCCCAGAAAATTAACCTTTTTCACAACTACCTCCCATTGTTGACTCATATTCAATTTGTGCTCCACTATAATCCCCATATCCTTTTCATCAGTACTATCCCTACCAAATTATTTCCCATTTTATATTTGTGCATTTGATTTTTTTTCTTTCCTAAGTATAATACTTTTTATTTAAATGTATTGAATTTCATCTTGTTGATTTCAGACCAATTCTCTAATTTGTCCAGGTCATTTTGAATTCTAATTCTGTTCCCAAAACTGCTTGCAACTCCTCCCAGCTTGGTCTCATCTGCAAATTTGATAAGCATACGCTCCACTCCATTATCAAAGTCATAAATTAGCACAGCACCAGGTTAGTAGACTGGCGGATTGGGACAAAAGTTGGCCCAGCTGTGATCCTGTTGTTTGTAGGGACTGCATGCAAAATTTAGCAGTAGAGCTGGTTGGGGAATGTTTGGATGGAGCTTTTCTTCATCTAGAAATGCCAGTTGGGAAGGGGGTCAGTTTCGACAAATTCCTCAGCTCACCAAATTTTGAAAAGAAAAGTTTTGACATTTTGTAAATTAAAAAATTGCGGTTTTCCGGTTTGAAATTTTGCATTTAGAAATTTAAGCTGATCATAGTGCAACTTTTTTTAAATAAAAAGGTGAAAATTGAAATGAAATATTTCAGAATTATCAAACTTAAATGTTTTGATTGACCTCAACTGCCTTTTATTTATTTATTTATTTTTTGTTTGAAAAAAACATTCTTAAGTTTTGACTTTTCATCCCAATTTGAAATGGATTTTTTCTCATAATTTTAAAAATGTTCCTGGGATGGGAGAACCATTTTCCACACAGCTTTAATTAGCACTGAGATGCAGACTCTTCCCAACAGTGTGCTCCAAATAACCTCTTGCTTTACCTTTGCTGGTGAATTCATATGATTTTAGTTTGTTTGTTTTTTGTTTTTTTAAAGCTCAAAACATATTTTGAAAATAGGAAGAATTAAGGGCTTGAACCAAAACCCATCAAAGTCAATGGGAGTTTTTCCATTGGCATCAGCTAACTTTGCAAAAATTTCAGTTATGTAAACATGCAACTGCACATGCAGTAATACACAAACAATTAGTTATTTACATGTGCAACTATTGTAACTGTGCACATATCATAGTAATTGTGCATACAGATTGTGTTCCTAATCTTGCAGACATTTACACACATGAGTAACTTTACTTATATGAGTAGTTCTGTTGAATTCAATGACACGACTCAAGTAATGTTGCTTGAATAAGTGCTTGAAGGATTGATGTCTACATATGTGTATATCAGAAAACAGAGGTCTATTATTTAAGACTTTTATATAAAAATATTTGTATGTTTTGGACTGGGACGTCAGACCAAATATTTATTTTCAGCCCTAACGGAGAACGCCAAAAGGAAAAAAACTGATAACAGTTTAAATTCATTTGGGATTTTTGATGTATTGCTGCCCACCTGCTGATTACACAATCTGCCTCTTCCTAATTTATCACTCTAATATTAGAGTTAGTACAAAGGGCCAGCCTGTAACGGTAAAAAATAATTATAAATTATACTGACCAGCCCACATTAGTGTGTGTGAAGCAACAGCAAGGTGTTTCTATTTATCACCATTTGCTTTGATAGGGCACCATTCTTTTCATGTATCAGTTTGTTCCTTTCATTACTTCTTCTTGAAAAGACATACAATCAGCATTATTTAGTTAGAATGGTGTTTGCCCGAAAGATTTTTGTAAAGCCCATTAAAAGAAAGCAGTTGATGGGTATATGTGCACTAGCTCTAGAATTTGTCTCTCGTTCCTATTTGTGGTTTTAAAAAATGGTTTGTTTTATTTTAATTGTTACCAAGAGGTAAAGCAGATCATTTTGTGCTGTGCTCCAAAGCAATGTAGTGTATGAATTTGAACATATTTTTTCATATCTCAGTGTATTGAATTTTTTACTAGAATAACTGCCAGTTTGACAATCCTCTACCAAAACCCCTGAGGCGTATATTACTGATTGTTATTACTATTTTGGAAGCATCCAGGAACTCCAAACAAAGATACCAGGGTCCCTTGTCTTAGATATTGTATAGGCAAATGATACAAAAGATGTCCCTCTGCCAGGGTCTGATCCAGCACCCCTTGAAGTCAATGGAAAGGCTCTTATTGACATCACTGGCCATTGGATCTTCCCCCAGAGAACTTACAATCTAGATGTTAGACAGAATCCCACCTATGGCACAGGATGATGGAGGATGAGATTAGCAGAAACACAGAAGTTTCAGCTCACTGCTTGTCAAAACCAGTTCTAAGTGGTAGAAATGCTGATGCCACAAATTTGGATTGATAGTAAGTTGTTCTTAATGGAAACAAGTTCCTTTAGTATTTTGGGCTGCTCATTTGGGCATATCCCACATTATACAGACCGTCAAGACACTTAACCAGGACTTAACAGGGCTGAAGATCTCACAAGTTTTAAAACACAAATATGCAAACAATGTATTTGTTCAAATCTGGATTCTCTTTAACTTGATGGCCCATTAACAAATTCCAGCACAATAACATCTTCATTAATATTCATCTTCCAACATTTTATTCGCTATCTGATGAGGAGAAAGATGACATCTGGCCTTCCTCAGGGAGAAAAGAACTCTTCTGAGAGTTTGAAGATTCTTTCAAAAAAATCTTTCAATTTACTCCACTTTATAGGTGATAAATAAGGACTTTTCAGGGTGCCGTTTTCAAAGGGGTGGTAGAGCCGTTTCTGGTTCCAGTGAAGGAGGATAATTTAGGTACCATCAGGTAATAGAATCACTAAGAGCCATTATCCACTTCAAAGTCAGAACAAAGCACTTCAGATGAGCAGAGAACACTTTTATATCTCTTTCAATGTAAAGGGGCTAGCTATTATCTGAATACTAGCAATGTGCTTCTGAGATGTGAATCTGTGTACCCTTCCAGAAACTTAATCCCATCTAACCTCAAGTGACAGAGATGCTCCTTTAAAATAAATAAATCTGAAAGTGTCATTCAATCTGCAAGTTCAGAGACTAGGCTAATTCTAAGCATCTTGCTCCATACAGTAAATGTTTTCTAGAGAAGCTGAAAGAAGCATCATAATGATGAAATCCCAAAGATTTATCCTCTTGAAAGGCTTCAACCCTAAAGCTGATAATTACACTGACACAATGGTCCAAAATCTACAACTTTCCGCTGTAAGAGTCTTGCAGGTAATCTCCATTTCTACAGATAATCAACCAATCACATCCTTAGATTTGATCTTGAGACTGAGCATGGTATGAGGAATGTGAGAACTATCTTTTATGGGGAACAGAACATCGCCTCCTTCAGGCTGAAATCAGAACTCCCACCACCTCCAAACAGAGAAAGTCCTGTCCTCAGACAACCTAGAGAAGAAGCTGAAACAAAGCAAATGCCAGCATCAATGGTGAGAAACATGAGCAGTCGTAGGTAGGTTTTGTTGCCAGGAGTTCTTACAAATCTACACATTAGCCATTGAAGAGGCCAATAAATCCTCCTTTTCTTTCATCATAATAAGAACTAAACTATACTCCCCTTGAACTTTTCTGTATTGTGAATCACTTTGTCAACTGAGAATGCCTTTATCTGACTGCAGAGCTCAGCATCTCTCTGTGAGAAAATATTCTCCATGAAGTAGACTAATGTTTTCACCCGCATAAAGCCAGCACCTCTGAACATCGAGTCTCACATTGAACACAAGGCC
Source organism: Emydura macquarii macquarii (assembly GCF_026122565.2). Taxonomy (NCBI): domain Eukaryota; kingdom Metazoa; phylum Chordata; order Testudines; family Chelidae; genus Emydura; species Emydura macquarii. Next base: position 36,767,315 of record NW_027132559.1, on the reverse strand, counting down.
AATAATATGGTATCTGTGTCCTCAGAGGTTTGCCCATTCACATAACAGGAACTGTGTAGGATACTTGTGTCTCCAACTCGGTTTCATGCTCTTTTTTGTTGGTGTACAAGAGATCATCAGAACTTCATTTGAAGGGGATGCTCTACCATGCACTTTGACGTATGCATTAGTCTGGCTACTACTTAAGAAGCCATTACTTGATGCCACTAGCCTCACAAACTTACTAAATTTGAGAGGAAGCATGGTTAGGGCACCAGCTGAGGTCTTCAGAGACCTGAGTTCAAGTTCCTGCTCCACCACAGACTTCTGTGTGACCTTGGACAAATCACTTAGCTTCTCTGTGCCTTAATTCTCCATCTCTAAAATAGTTCTTCCATACCTCACAGGAGGCTGTGCGGCACTCTGATACTATGGTAATGGGAGTCATATACGAGCCTAAGATAGCTAGAACTATCACCCAATAACTGGCTTCCAATTGGATACCAAGGTCAAGGTTTGGGGGACAGATTTTCAAAGGTATTTAGGTACCTTATGATGCAGATAAATGTCTAGGTTAGTTGTCTAACTCCTATCAAAGTCAATAGAAATTAATCACCTAATTCACATAGGAGCTTCTCACTCCTGTAGATCTCACTATGTGCCTATTTGAATCTTTAGGCACCTACATATCTTTGGAAATCTGACCTTTGGTCCTTATCTACAAGTCCCACAAACATTCTCAGCAGATGGTCCATAACTGTGGAACTCACTTCCAGGAGAGATTACAATTCTGTTCTACTTAGGTTCTTGTACAGTGTCTATCACCATGATCTCTGATCATGTGGTATCTAGAACTACCACAAAACCCACTGTCTGTAGATCTAAAAACCCTTCCTTTGACCTAACCTTTCCACAACAAAACAAAGCACAATCTACAACTGACTGATCAATCAAAAACTCACTGATTGGTGGGATAGGAGAAAGATACCCATGTCTCTATTGTCTGTACTCTTAGAATGTATTAGGTACTTGGATCCTATGAGTAGACAGAAAGACAGAACCCAGACTTTGAGGTCTAGATTTGTGAAAGGGCACAATCTGCTAGACATTTTCCTGCACTAGTACTGCATGCAGTGCTGCTAAAGTTTTCATCTTAAGTACTTTTTTCTCCAAAGTGCAGCATCTGGTCTTTAGAGTATTCTCATAATAGCTTTCTTTTGAGGTACAAGATGTGCAGCATAGGAACTCTTCAAACAGTAAACCTGGAAAGCTATTAGACATCAGGAAAAATATCAAAGGAAAAGAACAAGTGCATATTAATAAAACATAAAACATTTGCTCCATAAAAACTGGAATATCATCGTTACTCTTCAAATTAATTGGAGTAATTATCCCCAAGATGTTCTCATATCTTCCATATCAAGTTTGCAAAAGTATGACAAAATGAATAGGTAAATGCACTAGATCTAAGATGCTGGTAAAAAAGGGGAGAGAGAATTAGAATTAACCATTACCAAACAAATGCATTGCGTGTGCGTATACATGTGAGCATCTGAATGCACAGTGAAGGTGATCTCAGACAGCCCTATCTGATAGAAAGAAAGATTAAAATTCCAATCTCAGATAGTATCACTATTTACGTTTAATAAATAATACAAGTCTAGTTGAAAAGTTCAGGTGATTGTTTACATGCCTAGGAGATTCACTAGCTGAAATAGTTTTTCGCTTAGGTGATTCAGACAGAGTACTTAGCAAATTTTAGGGGCAGGGAAATACTTTGGAAACAGGATGAAAAATGTTCTTATGAGAATCTTTATTTTAAAGACAGTCACTTGATGATGTCCTGAATAGATTTGTACTTTAGGATTTTGTTCCATAAACATTTCCACATTCTAACTAAAATCAGGAATTAAGAACACCTCTGCATCTAAATGGTCTAAAGGCAGCGCAACATGGGGGAGCTAAGATTTAGGATCATACATAGTCCTATCTTCTTACTCCCTAGGTTGGCGAGACTGGGAACCACTACAGACAGCACACACACCATTGGGGGAGGGAATGGCATGCACTGCTCTTTGAAATCCCCCTGGTTTACTGAAGAGGAGCATTGGTGGGCTTACCAGGGAGGCGTACTCCGCTCCATTCATAGAAGGAGGGTCTCTTGTGAGTGTTGGGGACAATATAAAGTGAGGATCCTGGAAGAACCTTCCAATTCCCTCATATCCCAAAAAGACAAAAACTTTGCTGTATGTTGTGCTAAAACATGACATTTCGACTTAGGCAGTTTAAATAGTCCCCTGAGCTATCCTAAGGGTATTGAACAGCTGTATGGATAATTAAGTAGAGCTAATTAAAATAAATTAACTAGAAAATCAATCCACATTTTTATTCATGAAAGTTTTGTTGTTGTGTATGACTTGGAAGTGCTACAGTTTGAGACCCTGCACAATTCGAAATTGGCATGGCTCAGGACTATTAACTTTGGCCAACATTAGTATTTTGAAAAATGATGGGCTCACACCTCCCACCATGGGGTTCTATTCTGAGGTTCTAAAACCTCTAAGAACTTTTATCTTACTTCAGATTAAAGACACCGGGCCTGATTTTCTTCTCTCATGCGCCAGTGAAAATCCAGAGTAATGCTGCTATGTCAAGAGTGTCCCATCAGTGTATTATTAGTGAGTACTGTAAAAGAGGAGACTCTGATACTCCCTTTCCTAAGATTTCTCCCACGTGCTGTACAGATAATTTTAGCGTGGCAAGAAAAAGTGAGCTTGATTCTGATGTCACTTATACAAGATTTAAATCTGTGTTAACCAATTGACTTCTTTGGAGTTACTTTTGGACTTACACCAGTGTAACATTGATCAGAGTCAAATCCAAAAAGAGCCAATATCATTCATGGCATTTGTTGCAAATCTTTTATAAAACGTACAACACTGATAAATGACATCATCCTTCAGTGTAGCAGCTGCACAGTATATTCATTAAGGGCCAAACTGTGGCTCAGCTACCTCAGCAGTGCAGAGGCATGAAGGGGATACAAGATGCCTTTTTTGCCCTAGTTCCGGCTACCTACATCACAGCATGGGAGGGGAAGCAGACGCTGCAAAACTGCTAGGTCTCCCCCTTGTGCAGGTGGATGGGAGGGGGCAGTATGAGTCAAGGCTAGGGTAGCCTTGCCCTTCCTTTCTCCAATGAACCAGTCAGTGCACCTGCACTGGTATGGAGGGGAATTCATGCTGCCCTATGTACAGACCTGACACAGTTTACTCCCTCTGTAGAATGGGGGGGATCTCTTAATCACAATTTCCCCCTTAGGCTGCTCCTGGGGCAGTGCAGCCATGGACTTGTGGCGAGCCACGAATGAACCTAAAAGTAGCAAAAGTACAATTGGAAGCTACATTTAATTCACCTAAGTTCCTAGGTGTTTGCTTTTGTTTTCTAAAAGGGATGTCAGCTCAGTAAAGAGAGGACTTTTTTAGAATAAAAATGAGCTGGTAACTATCTTTAAATGGCTTGACTTTATGGTTGGTATAACGCAGTCCTCATAGACTATGAAATTATTTTCATCAGTAGGCTGTAAAGAATATTTCTGGGAACCAAGGTGAATTAAGGTTTGACCTTCTTTTTAATATTGTCTTTCTTGACACTTTCTCTTAGATATACTTGTTTTCAGCTTTCAGGAATGAACTGCATTGATCCTGTTTTTGGACATCAGTCATAGTGGTAAACAGCAAGACTCCGTGATTTATGACTAGGCCTGCTGATAGTACCTCAGAGATGTCTAACCACTTGCAGATAGAGAACCAGCTTTAGGAACTAGGGATTCAAACATTTCAGGTAAAGCTCTCCCAGTCACACTCATTTGTGAGATGAAAGCAATCCTAATGAGAAAGTGATTACAGTCAAATAAATCAGAAATCTGATGACTGCTCCGTCCAAGATAAACCGATTTTTCTGGTCTTAGAATCATTCTTTTCAGTGTGTTCATTAACTCCTGGGGCAAGAGGCCCACATGCAGATTTCTCACACGGCGGACAATGAAGTGGAACCAAAGTTCAAGAGGTGCTCTGAATTTCTCAAAATGGACCAAAATTAAAGGAAAAGCTTTCGGTAAGTTTTTTCAAAACAACCAAATGTGCCAATGTACCATTGACACTCAGAATGATTTCATACCAGCCACACTGAGGTGAGATACAGTGAGTATGCCTTCGTTAGTCATAATAAGTGGCAATGATACAAAATAAAGCAAAAACTGTAACTATGTACAGTAAATCTGATTAATAGATTTCTTTTCCAACATATTTTATTAGCATAAGAGAACCATAACACACACACACACACACTGCTTTATGTCTGGCAATAAAATATGCAGGGCAAAGTCCTCCTGTCCTATGGGAAAATCTGCCAGAAAGGGAAAAGTCCCCTCCCCCTCTTAAACTCTGATCTTAAACATAGTTTTCACTGCAAAATGCCCTCAGGGTGAAGCAGGATTGTTCTGTGGCCACATGGAGAAACAAGGGATACAGCTATGAAATGTCACAGAACTAAAGACTCCACAGGCAGATCTGTTCAGTGTGTTTGCTGCTCTCCTCTCTCTCTCACCCAAACAACTGAAACTTACTCTCCTAGTCTTTAAAATCTGGCCATGTTACTGGAACAAAATCCCATCAAAATGCTCAGGTCGTTGGTTGGTAGGTGGCTGGTGGGGAGGACGGAGGAGAGTTCCAAACAGCCATCTCCAACTAGGGGTTGCCCCTTTTTTGCTGCTTCCCCAGCCTCTTCACCAGAGGTAGCCAAATGTTTGCGGGGTGGGAGGGTACCAAAAGCAGCATTGTCAACAGAACTAGACAGAAAAAGGGAATCCCTTCTTGCTACACGTCACGTTTTTTGGGGGAAAAAAATTGTCCTGAATCAGGACAAAAATAAAAAAAGTGACATTTTTTTGTGGCAAAGGATTTCTAGAAAAAGATCTCTTTTGAGAAAACTACATTGGATCTTTTTCAGCTTGCTGGTGGCTGCCTGGGAAGGTCTTGTCACTTTCTGCTCACATAATGTGGCAGGCAGCCAGCGCGCCATCATGTCAATGTTCACAATGGAAAACTGAATTGTTTTCTGCAAAATTGCAATTTTCCATTGAAAATTTTGATTTGACAAAAAGGGCGTCTTCCTCTGGAATATCATTCAGGTGCAAAATTCTCAGTGAGTTCTAGTTGTCAATCCCTTCTACCAGGGCTGGTGAAAGAGTATTAAGGGCCCTAGGCAAACCTTCAGCCTTGCGCCCTCCCTTTGCCCCCACAATTAACTTTCAAAAATGAATAGTGTGCATTAGTATGAATAAAAATTCTATATTTACAATTACAGATTTATTCTACATGAAAAAGGAGATTGATACTGATGTATCATACTGAGAATATTATGATTCTGATGTGCCACAGTATCATGAGAAGATACCTTCTCATGGTTCTACACTTTTCACAGAATATGCTCTCAAAGAAATGCACATTATAATGTGTAATATGGCTCCTGTGATGTAATGCTATGCCTTCCTGCAAGAAAGTTGATCATTAGAACTTAGAATTTAACTTTCCATGCTTTCAATTTAGCAAATGTAGGAACAAGTTCCTTCAGGTCAATGATTTATGCAACTTCATGTTCTACTGACAATGTGGATAGTCCAACAAGTCTTTCTTGCATTATTGAAGAATGAATGTATATTTTGATCAGCTTTAGTTTGGAAAAGCTTTGCTCACCACTGCCACAGAAACGGAGGGAGGAGAGGGTCAAGGGGATGCGGAGAGCATTATGTGTGTTGGAGACACTATCTCTCAGCTTTTTTTTTTTTTTGCATATGAAGTTCAATACATCTTGTGGTGATGCAAACTTTGGAACTCGTCTCGCAATGGCTCACGATTCACTGCACAAATCTGAAGCATCAATATCTTTGGATTCCCCATGTTTTAAAGCTTGCTCTTGCTTCAAGCAATGTTCCATCATTTGCTTTGATGTTCTATTCTGCAAACTGTGAACATCATAGAGGAAGCCAAACAGAACTAATCTGATACATCTGTGTGAATCTTTCTTCAACCACTTGTAATGCTGTGCCAAGGATGGTAAAATAAAAGTTCACTTTGAATTTTTCCCGGGGGTTCTGAATAGGCTCATCATCTGCTTCACATGTGACTGCTTCCTCTTTCTCCTAATACGTATCAGATCTGGTTCAAAGGGTGACGGTATCGCCAAATCTTCAGCAAGTTCACATGCATCTACCAGTGTTTTCTCAACCTTTGTCACTCCTCCAGTCTACAAGAAGCTTCTTCGTTTTTCTCAGTTGATTAATGGCATCAGGTATGTCAAATTCCTTCACCTGAAGTTGTTTAGCATTTTTAGCAGCTCTTAAGTAGCTCTCAAGTAGTGAGAGGCCTGCAAAGATACTGTTGCTGCCTAATGGAAATGGTCCTCATAGCTCCAAGTGGTAGAGGCCTGTTTTTTGGAACTCAAGAATTGCATTACCAGTGGCAGATGTGAGTAGGTTAGATAGTGATTGTATGTATGCTGTGATCACTAAGTGGCTAATTTGTATGCAGGGCTGATGACTGTATGTATGCGGACTCTGTATAAGCTGATTGCACTAGGCATGCACCACAACCCATTGCATTGCTTGAGAGTCAATGTGTAAAACAGATTCTACATTCTTGAATTCTGTGTTTTGAAAAGCAGCCTGCCCTTGCCAAGGTTAATCCGTTGCCTTGCTTGGGAAGGGTGTAGGACACATTGGAGAGGACTATCAGTGAGAGAGCCATTGAATGAGACACCATGATTAGCTCACCTCAGGGGACAATAGTTTTCTTCATGTGGGACTTGCATGGCTGGGAGTTGGAATTTCCCAGCCTTGGTACATGGAAAAACAGGGTTAGAGCCTGGATTTAAGGAAGAGGCTTCTTTCAGAAAGAGGATCATCCACTGTCACATGCCAGAGGACCAGGCTGGAGAGAAAGCAAGCAAGAGGGTATCTACCTAGCCTGAAATGCTGACCAGACCTCAGACTCATGGAAAGGGTAAGCTTAGACTTGGGAAGGGGGTTGCATCTCAAGATTGATTGTTATTTTGCAAAGATCTCTAACACTGGTGCTTTACTAAACATAAAAGTGACAGTAGTTAAGAAGTTCTTTTGTTAAGTGTGTGTTCCTTGCTTGCCTGCCACATTGTGTCTAAAGGGGTTAAACAAGAAGTTCAAAGTACCCACAGCAAAATGGAACTCTGAAGAAATGTGAACAAGTAACAGGGGTTTCAGGAGGCTGAGTCACTGGTTTTCGAGTCTATGACAGCTGGACTGCAGAGCCCCATATCCCAAGGAAGGGTGGCAGACATAAGGTCAGTACCTGAGAGTGTGTCATAGAATCCCATAGCTAGGAACAGTGACAGGCTCTTCCCAGACCCAGCTGTCTTAGGAGCATGTGGATTCCAGCAGTTAGATTCACTCACAACAGAACAGTGTCTGTCCAGAGGACGGACTGACCAGGCTGTGACAAGTACATTTACAGGTGGTTGTTTTAAAAGTGGTGACTTTCCCCAGCTCCATATTCAGCAAAGGAGGAAGTGAAAATGTTTCTTTTATTTCATTTTGGGGGTGGGGAGAACTGGTGCTGCCTTTATAATTTCATACTGCCATAGGTTAACTTTCAGCAGTGTTTCTGTAGTGGAAGTGGTTTTGTTTTACAGGACAGTTCCCAGCAGCAGCAAAGGTGGTAACAGGCTTGCTTGATGTTCCAGAATTTACCAAGCTTGTGGGATTACAGCCCATAGTGACTGTGGCGGTAACTTTGTCTTTTGCAATTTTCCCTTTTTCAATATGTTTGAATCTGTCTTGTGTCATTGATCTTTGGTCTATTGCACTTATAATCAAAGCTTTTCTCTTCTGTTCTTTCCCTGGCTGGCTCAGTCAGATCACACAGAATGAATTTTTGAAGGAGAGAAAAATCTTCCAGCCTCTGGAAAGTTAAAAAAACAAAAAGGACGTAGAACTCTTAAATGTTGTTCGCAGTTTTGTCCCCCTCTTCCCTTCTGAAGTGGAAATGTTGCTGGCATCCTCTGTGGCGAAGAAGCAGCATGCCACACAGTGGAACGCTGAGAACGGGGGATGGTTCTTTGCATCGTCCTTAGTGGGCTGACATGCTAGCAAGAAGCAACATAAAAATCATTCAGCTTCTCTTCCATCTCACTGGGTCTGCAAGCGGGGCATTGAGCATAACTAGGGGGATGTGCCAAGCAAGGCACTGTGCTCTCAAGAGGGTGCTGCTGTTCCAGATAACACTTTAAGGGACTTCTTGTTGTTTGCCCCTGGGCAGAGGAGCAGTGCAAGAATTATGCGCCACTTAAGCCTCTTGTAAGTCCTAAAAAAAAAAAAAAAAACCCAACCTGTGAGGGACTTAAGTGGAGCATAAACCTTGAGCCAACCCTCTGCAAAGGAGAAGGTTTATCTTCAGTGTACAGAGGAGGAGGGTAAGGCTAAGATAAGGCGCTATTACCCTTTTGGGGGTGCTATGAAGGACTTCCTGAGCTTGCCATTGCTACTGCCAGAAAGAAGATAGGAGGGAGTCAGTCTTGCTACTTCCTGATGCTCCTAGCTGAGAATTAAGATACATGAATTTCCGGAGGGCCTGGTGACCCAACCATACTCAACCAGTGCCCCTTAAAATTGCTGGGGATAAGGAGGGCATCCATTGATGGAGATGTTATCAGACAACTAAAGACCAGGACCATCACATTGCTATACAACCAGGCTTTCATTTTTAGATTAGGAATAAAAAGGGCATCTCCAGAGTAACCAGACAAGTATAAATCTTTTATTGTAACATGACTTTTAATACACTGATGGATGACTTTTAAAAATGCCCTCTGATTATGTAATCCTTATTGTAGACTTTGGAAAAAGAACTGTGCACCTATGTTCTTTGAATGTAACCATAAATCAAATGACAACTTCATCATTCAGAACTGATTTAGACAGTCATCAAAACAGCCAAATAAAATAAAAATCTGAGCCATGTTATTTAGGGCTCAGGTAGAGATCTGGCATTCAAAGCCTGGCAGCCGGTTTGAGAAGTCGGGTTGTACTAACGTCACTGCCTCCTGAAGATGTTTTGCAGCAGGGGCGTGCATAGGAATTTCAATGTGGTCCCTTTTGGAGAGGCACAGAGCTCCTCCAGTCCCAGAGCTGCAGAGGAGCTCACTCTCCCCTCTGCTGCAGCCTCAGGGCTGGAGGAGGTCAGTGCCCCTGCCCATTATTGGGGAGGGTCCCTCATCCCTTCTTGCCCCCCTTGTGCATGCCCCTGTTTTGCAGTGTGTTTCAGTGTGACATTTTCACTGGCTTTTTGTTAACTACCAGCACAAATACAGATTTAACTCCACTGTCTGAGTGCGTCCGGGCATGTGGGGGAATGTGCGAGTCCAAGGTTTTTGTTAAAAGTAACTGGTTTTTGCTCTTGGGACGACCATTGCATCAGAAAGATAAGATCAGGACCATTGCATCAGGACTCAAACCCCAGAAAAGAACTCCATGCAACTGGACAGCTGTGGTATGAAAACCACTGCTCTAGATAAAAGGCCAGCTAAAGAACAATGTGGTCTGAAGTACCTCCACAGAAAAGCCCCTGACCCTACCAGCAACATGACTAGGTAGAGCCCAGTTGCTATTGAAATTCTATCAGACACCTAGTTCAGCTGGTAATTATACTGCCATTGAGAAACAGTAAGGTTTTGGCTCTAACTATTCAGTGTGTATATATTTTATTATGAAGTTTACTATCAACAGGATAGCTGCGTTCATACCTTAAGAGAAGGGAGAGTATAATTGTGCCTTTATAAATGAGGTTACGCAAACACTCGGATGAACTGGTAACACCTGATGCTGCTGTGCAAAGGTTGCAATGGTATAAATATGAAAATTGATGTTGATTTTATATGAGCAAAGGTTAAATGGGCTTTTATACCAACAGTACAGATAACATGCCATTTCTCAATGGCAATATAATATAAAAACATCCTTGGATTTTTTTTGTCTATATCCACGAACTATATTATTGGACAAAATTGTCAAGCTCAACAAAGCACAGCACATTGATTTGAACAAAAGGCTGTCAAGTTATGTGGACTGATAGCCAGACGCACCAACCTACACCTTCATTTACACTTTGAAACCCTGCCCCCTCTGCCATCTTGAATACTCTTGCTAGTGAATTAATTTCTTCCTTTACAATCTTAAAAAATGACAAAGAAATACAAAAAAAATTCCACATTTTTCAGATTTCTGACTCTCAAATGAAAGAAAGAACAGAAGTAATCTCTCCATTTGTCAGCCTGTCACCTACATGAAACAGACACAGCTGCTGTTGCAAGCAAATCCTATTAAGGTGTAAAGCAGACTCTTTTTTACAAGTATTCTTGTCATTAATTTAAAAATTCCTTTAGAATAAACAATATATAAAATGCTACACAATGGAAGGCCAGTTTCATATGAGTGAGGAAGGGGGTTTAAATCATAATTCACTTGAACCTCCACCTCTTACCAACCATGGTTCCTTTGTCACTTTGTAGTGATCATAAAACTAGCATAATCTGTTAATACTCAGCTATAGATATATTTGTTTCTGAAAAACATTCTAGGCTCAAACCTTTTCTCACTTACTCCAGTCTTCCAAGGTAACTCCACTGACTGCAGTGATCCTGATTTACTGCGGTGAATGAAAAGATAATTTGGCACCAATCTAGTTTCCAAAGAGCAGAGCTAGAAAATAAGATCTAACAGAATACATTGTGGCATTAAGACAAATTGCTCTGTGTTCTTTAAACTTTTGGGGGGTTGAGGACACAGACGGAGTTTTGTCAATGTATATTGTTTAGAGAGTTATGCTGTCTTTTCCCACATCTTTTGCTCAGTATTAGAGAGAGACTGAACCCAAGCTGCTTTCATGTATATTCACACAACCCAATAAAGTCAGAATTTAGCCAATTATCTTCAACACAGAACAAAAGATGCAGATAAAAATACATGTACTGACTTTATGGGGTTGCATATTATAAAGATGCAATTTATTATACATTACATATGATATAGACAGACACAGGTACAGTAGAAATCAAAAAAATGTGTACAGTGCTGCTAGACATGGGTCGGGTCTGGAGATGTCTGTACTCATTCACACTGAGTCAGCACACCGTTGATTTACCTCGGTTGTCATGGCTCATTATCCATCTTAGGAATCTAGGCTGTATTTCCATCTTCAGTCTTTTACTCTCTATCTGCTTCTGTTGCTTTAGCCCAAATCTAGTGATTTGCAGTGTCAATGAACATTCATGATTAACAGCAGAGATGGATGAAATATAAAACATTCAGAAGTTTAGTCTGAATAAGCACCTAGAAGACTGGGGGCAAAACTGTGACTGGGAAAAAGCAATTGGAATCCCATTGGCTTCCTTGGAGTTCCACCTGCCTATCCAGGTCTGAATTTGGTTCTAGATGCTGTTCTTGTGTAATTACAGGACAATTACAGGACTTTCCCATGGTATTTTCTCTCTTCAGAATTGAGTCCCAGAAAAAAATAGCAAGTGCAGATGCATATAAAATTACAAATCAGTAGGGAGAAACTTACTGGAATTGTACTTTTTCAAACCTAAAAAAGGTTTTTGTATCAGGGCTCATTTAGGGGAATTCAGCAAGGCTGGTGTCCGTTTATTTCCCCCCCCCCCCCCCCCAAAAAAAAAAAATACTGCATCCATCTATAGCTTTTTTTTTTTTAAAGTCATGTTCTTCATCCCCTCAACTTATTTGCAGTCTAATATTCATTTACAAAAATATGGTACTATGTAAATGACCAGGAAGGCCTCACTTCTCGCAGCAGTTCTGCTACTAATTTTGTTTTTACCAATACTAAATAAAGAAATGCTGGAAAAGAGAACTGGAAAAATGCAGCTCTGCTCTAAAGAGTGGCTGTTGTGGAAAGTGCATTGTAGTCATCTACATTTATTGTATCCATGATAGTCATATAAAATTTGCTCAGTTTACAAGTAAAAAGATAAGAGGGGAGGGGAAGGATTCTGTGAAGCCTGCAACCTCATCCTGATCTGAAAGGTAAGCTGTCTTCTTCTCTTGTACATCATCATTAGTAATAAAGAATCTGAAGACCAAATGCTCCTCTCAGTTACACTTGTGCAACATCATTGTCCTTAAAGAAGGCCCTCAGTTATAGCTGTGTTATCCAAGAATCTTCTGTAGTTCGCACGTATTTAACTAAGGGCATATTTATTTAAGACCATCATATTGCACAGAGAGCTCCTGAAACAGAACTTAGTTACCAGATCTGTTGCTATGTGAACCAGAAAATTATCAAATACATTATCTCAGAATGGGGCTTAATAAAGGTAGCACAGACATCTTAATTCTGGCATTTCCTAACTTTTAAGTACTTGCAACTTTACCATTCTTTTAAATGTAGTTTTTTTTGTGTTATATAATTCTTGTAGTGCTCAGATGCCCCAGTTAGCATCAGGGCTTCATTGTGCTAAGATCTGAATATCCATATAAAGACAATCCCTTGTCTGAAAGAGTCCTCTAATTAAAGGCAAGTTACTAGGAATAGAGTTCCTGAGTAAAAAGGTACCATTTTTCATAGTCGCTATTCAGAGTTAGACCCTCCTTTTTAATAAAGGGGTTAATCAGTGTAAAATTGTCATTTAATGTATTATGAAAAGCAGTAGCAAGTTCAGACAATTGCTTACAGTAAAGAAATGTTTACTTAATACTTGCTGTTATGATAGAATATTGAGCTATGCTCTGTTCAGAGATGAGAGAACTTCTGCCAATTTTATTCAAATGAGATGTTATAGTCTTGATTGACAGTTCATGGACTCAGTCAGTTCTTATTCCTAAAAGATGTTGATAAACTGGAGAAGAGCCACATGAATGATTACAGGATGCCTTAAACATGCCTTATAGTAGTAGATTCAAAGAGTTAAATCTATTTAGTTTAACAAAGAGAAAGTTAAGGGGTGACTTGATTACAGTCTATAAGTAACTACATAAGGAATAAAAATTTAATAATGGACTCTTCAGTCTAGCAGAGAAAGGCATAATATGATCCAATGACTGGATGTTGAAGCTAGACAAATGCAGACTGGAAATAAGGTGTAAAATTTTGACAGGGAGGGTGATTAACTATTGGAACAATTTACCAAGGGTTGTGGTGGATTCTCCATCACTGACAATTTTTTAATCAAGATTGGCTGTGTTTCTAAAATATATCTCTAGGAATTATTTTTGGGGAGTTCTATGACTGTTACACAGGAGATCAGACTAGAGCATCACAGTGGTCCCTTCTGGTCTTGGAATCTATGACACAGTACTTCTTAATATAACTTAATTACATACATCAGTACACAAAAAACTGAAAAGAAGAAAAACTGAATCTGTTCTTTTTTTTTTCCCTGCTGAGAAGATAAAATGAGTAAAGCTTTAATTTTCTGAGTAAAGTTTTTTCAAAGTTTTGAGAGTAGGGCACTAGATAATTCACTATTTTTACTCTGAGACTATTATTTTTATCCTTTGGTTTTAGTGGAGTTGGCATGCTCATAAATCCCACCTTCCTCTGGCTGTTATTTCTGTCTGGTAAATTATTTTTTTATTCACAAGGCAATAAAAGGTCACTGGAAAGAAGAATATAATATTCACTCTCATAAAATAAAGTTAAACAGTATTTAGCATTTATATCTTTCCAGGGTGGTAAACAAAATATGGTTTATTTGACGCAATGAAGACCTATGATACTGAAAGAGATAAATCTAATGACTTGTTTTCACAGAATATGATAATTTTTTCAAAGCAAATCTTCATGCTTTGTTGTTACTGTGGAAGTCCATTGTAAATTTATACATAGATGCCCATGGAAAGTGCAGTACCTTTGGACCTCACCTGTCAAAAATATTCATGAGCTGTACAACTGGATCTTTTAGCAAAAATCTCTAGACATACAGCTTACCTTGAAAACTGGTTACCTGTTATAAGCAAAACATTGTTTAAGATCAGTAGTAGATTGCCAGCAAAACTGAATACAGGACATTTTCCATCTTTCATTAAACTTCATTAGGATTGAGGGAGCACAGAAGGTTTCTGATTAGTATTCTCTAGCCGTAGAGTTGAACTGAATGAATTATTTTTTTCTGGGAAATTTAATTCTGCTTGGGAAGAAAAAATCAGAATCATTGATTTAAAAATAAAGTTATTTATTTATTTATTTATTTATTTTTAAAAACCCACACCTGTTCAATGTGTAACTTAAATGTGAAAAAGCAGGGGATGTGTGGCAAAAATACTATGTGATGTGTAATTAAAGATCTGCAACATTATGCATACACAAAAGAGGAATGGATTCAAATTACACAGGCAGCCTTAATTCTGGTATCCTAATTTCTGAGTGCTTGGCTTTGTAACATTAACATTTCTAATCTAATTTGTCAGGAGTAGCAAGTGCAGGGCAAGTCCTTCTCAGACCCTGCACACAGAATGGCCTACTTCAGTTGCTCTGTGGAGATGGTGCATATGCAGTCTGGTCAGCACATAGGAGCCGTGAGGGGATTGAGTATGCCCGGTTCAGGCAGAATCACATAATAATACTGCTAGCCTCTAAGAAACCTCTACTGAACATGTGCCCACTGTGATTTTTCAGTGGTTTACAAACTGGCCAAGTTTGAGAGGACAAGGCATGTCACTCACACCAGTGCAAACCCCAAACTATGTTCTTGCTGGAGATTCTCAGGGATATGGTTGCAAGAAATTTTTAATATTGGCAAAATAATATTTTTTTTCCTAATCTTGTTCTTGGAAATAGCTGAACTGTTTTTGATTAAACTTAAAAACAAATCAATAAATAAACAAATTAAGCCTAGAGCAGACACCCAGCATTGGAAATTAAAGCTTGAACAGTTAAAATTTGACAAAGTTATAAGCAACTTAAAACAGGGTCTTATAATGGAAAGTATTAGGCAACCTTAATTCTAAGTGTCACTGCTAGCACTGCATATAATAATGACCAAGTTTCCAAACTCAGGACCCTTAAATCAGGCACCTAAATTACAGTGGCCCGATTTCTGTTGGTGCTTAGCACCAATAACTCCCACTGAAGTCAATGGGAACTGCCAGTGCTAAGTATATCTGAAAATCGGGCCAATTTTCTTTAGGTGTCTAACTTTAGGCACGAGAGTTTGAATATCTTTTAGTAAATAATGCTTAGCACTTTAATCAGATGAAATTAGTTTATCAATTTGAATGAGAAATTTGGGTATTGGAGGAATGGGATTACTCCCATGAGTAAAATGAGCCAGATTAGGTTTATTTATCTAGCTAAATCTACAAGAAAGCTTTAACAATTACAAATACATATGAGTTTATAAACTTAAAATCAGTTCTTCCTTTACTTAGCTGACAATCTTGAATTCAGGGCTCTGTGTTTCCTCTGCAACAACACAATATTTGGGTCAGAACCATACAGTCAAAATTCAAAGCAAAACTCAAGAAAACTCCCATTAATTAAAATACGTAAAAACCCCCAACCACACTAAGCAATTAATCTTTTGCCAGCAGAGTTTTTCAGCAATAGAGTCCCTGAAGTGGTTTTGAAAAAACTCTGTAGCTGTTAGTGTATATGGAAGAAAACTGTTTTCAGTGCAATGTCTCAGAGTGATTGAGACTTAGTGGAACTTTTTCCTCTGTGCTGTTTCAGTCTCTAAAATCAAATATAGTCACTATTTATCCTTCTGCCTGCACAGCTTCCTGCTTTGGGCTTCTCAAGTGGCACTGTGTAACTTCAGAGCTCCCATAAATCAGGTAATCCTGTGAATTCAGTACTAGAAGTGCCAAGTTCTCATTTTTCCCCCAATAAGATTTATTGAATCATGATTTTTCATGTCTTTTGGGTATTTATATTTTTTCACTCCAACTTATTCACTAACACTTCAAACCTATGATCATATATTTGCATTTGTGTTCTAAAACTATCATTTCATAACCAGTTTCCTATGCCTTTGTATGCACATGGTCTAAGAGTGCCTCTATTTTGTCAATATAGTTCACTGCATTGTAGGTTTCTGAAGAAAGACTTTTCTTGACTGATACCCTGGAAATTGTCTGTTTTACATTGTACTATCCTTTGAAGGACTTTGCAATATATTGGAATTATAGAGCTCCCCTGGTGTTTCTAGAAGTTCGGCAAGTTATAGGTTGTGAAACACTTGTGGCTCTATGACATGCCAGTGATTGACAGTTTTCATTAACAAATTCTCAAGAAACTCATTAGGGCTTTCTTTAAATAGGAAACGACAAGGCTGTCCCCTCCGCATACTAGAATATCTGACATTGTCCCAAATGGCCCTTGGGGCAGTGACCATCATCTTCCTTATCTATACTTTGTAGGTATTTGATACATATTACTTATAATGATATAACGTAATCATTCTTAAAAGGATTTTTGTTTGCAAATTTAAATAAGAAAAAGGAAAGAACCTTTGGAAAATAACATTTAAATGGTGGTAGAAATATGTTAATCAAGCTCAATGGGAATTAAAAAAATCAATTATATCTCCCTTAACTACAATATTAAGACACTCAGTCCAGGTCTACACTACAAACTTTGTTCAACGCACGTTACATCTGCATAAAGCTGCTGAAGTTATTATATTGCTCATGCTTGGCTGCTTTTGTTGGTGCTGTGCATATTCACCTGGAATGCTTGTATCGATGCAAAGTGTGTGCACCAGGGCAGGTATTCCAGTGTGCCATGAGCCACCATCCAGCACAATGTCTTCTGGGAAGTGTTCACAGTGTGTTGTGGGATAGAAATGATTCACCCAGGGCTCTCTGGGAGCTAGAGATCAAGATCCCAGCATGCAGTTTTCTCCATCCCAAAATGCCATCCATATTCCAAAATTTTCACAACTTTTCTTAAAAGTCCCCCAAGCTTGGGTGGCACTTGTTGCTGTCCATCATCTCTGACAGAAGCATGGAGCTCTGCATTATTCTCATCAATGTTGCAAATACAGAACAAATTTGCAGACCCACAACAGGATTGACTATTGCTTCACTGATAGATCGTTAAGGGACATGGCAACAAACAATTCAAAGTTGTTGGTGATGTTCAGAGAGTAACTGCAGATGATGGAGCGCCACTTCTGGGCCTAAAAAGCGAGCACTGATTTGTGGGATCGTATTGTAATGCAGGGACGATGAGCAGTGGCTGCAGAACTACTGGATGCAAAAGGCCACTTTTCTGGATCTGTGTGCTAGGCTCACCCCAGCCCTCCAGTGCAGTGAGGGAGACCAAAATGACAGCTGCACTGACAGTGGAGAATCAAGTGGTGATTACACTCTGTACGCTTGCAACTATTGGCTAGTGGGAAATCATTTTGGATCTGGGATATCCACAGTGGGGGTCATTGGCATGCCAGTGTGTAGGCTATTAATTGGGTCCTGCTACACAGGACTGTCACTCTCAGCAATGTGCAGGACATAGTGGATGGATTGGCATCTACGTGTTCCCAGACTATGGCGAGGTGGCAGATTATGACACCAAACCACCTTGCCACAGAGTACATCAGCAGAAAGAGCTACTTTTCTATGGTTATGCGGGCATCAGTGGATCACCGGGGACACTTCACCAATATCAATGTGGGCTGGTCAGGGAAGGGGCATGACACTTACACCTTTAAGATCATAGGAGTGTTCAGAAACTTCAAACAGGGACTTTCTTTCCTAACCAGTGGACTACCAATGAAAATATTGAAATGCCAATAGTAATCCTGGAGACCCAGCCTCCCCCTTGTTCCCCTAGCTCATGAAGCTATACACTGGCCACCTTGACAGCACCAGGGAAAGATGTAAGTAGTGACTCAGCAAGTGCAGAATGACAGCTGAATGTGCTTTTGATTGATTGAAGGGACACTGGCGGTGTTTACTAACAAGATTGGATCTCAGTGAGAAAAGTTTCCCAGTAGTTAGAGTTGCCTGTTGTGTCCTACGTAATATTTGTGAGGCAAAAGGGAAAAGCTGCCACCAGGGTAGCTGTCTGCTGAGTTGGAGCAGCTAGATATAAAGACCATCACAAGAGCCCGGGGTGGAGCTATGCAGCTGCAGGAGGCTTTGAAAGGGCACTCTAACAGTCAGCCATTAATGTGCTGTTCTGGACTGCGCTCTGGCCCAAAAGATTTGTGGGTTGCTAACAATTGTGCAGTGCTTCGTGTACATTTATATGTATAACACTGTGTTTTAATGACCTATGGACTCTGAGATGCTCGCTGTACATTTACTATATGACTAGGTGTTTTCTTAAACCTATGAGTTCTGTGGTGTTGTGCCCTTACAAGTACTGGGTGCTTTGAATACTGTTACACATTCTGCAGTGTGTGGGGTGATGTAATAGAGATGAATTCATCTTCAAAACAGGGAATTTTATTGAACGACAAAAGCAGTGGGAAAAACCCAATGTGTAAATAGAAAAAGACAATACAGTACTAACTTCTAACACAAATTAGTGACTTGGAACTTTAAAATTAGAAAAGCAGCAAAGACTTCTGTCCATTTCAGTGAACAAATACAGTCAATTTTGGCTGCGTGTACACCAACCAGGGCTCTCACAGGTCAATGTATATGAAGCTTCGTTGTAGTTACTGTCACCCAGCTAGGAGTGGTAGGGGAAGGATGCAACCCAGGGTAATACATGGAATGTTGGGAGGTGTAGGGAGCTGCCACCATGGAGTTCTCCAGGGACTGTGAAGGTGGCAAGTCCATGATTGTTGGACCTGTCGGTCAACTAGAGTCTGCAGCATTTGTGTTTACTGCTGTAGAAGCCCCATTGTATTCTGATGCAGCTCCCTCTCCTTCTCCTGCTGGGATTCCTGGATCTTTCATCATTTTTTCCTGTCCTCTCTGTCCTCTCCATGCCATCTGCCATGTTGGCCCACCAGGCTCTTTGTTCACCATTCAGTGCAACACTGGCTTGCAAGATTTCGCTGAACATGTCCTCCCTCACCCTGTTCTTTTTCCTTCTTCTCAGGGTCAGAAGTTCCGGAGGTGTGGAGGGGACTGTCCTAAAGGCTGCAACAGCAGCAGCTGCAGATAAAGCAGGCAGTTGTGTCCCTGGATGTACAGCCACAACAGAAAGGGTAAGATAAGTTTCTGAACTCCCTTCCCTTATTCCCATAACACTTTTTAACAAGACAGGCTTATTCACACTTCAGCTTTGGAGTGCCTCCACACAGCACTGCTCCCCACTCCCAGCCATGGTGAGTGTGGCCCAAGAGGGATGAGTGGGGGGAAAGAAGAAAAGCATTACAATTTTCAGTTATATGAAACAATAATATTTTGGCCCCTGGTTCTATGGGTACAGCTATAGGGCACGGGCAATGAATATTAGCACTCTTTCCTACGGACAAGGGTGGTGATTTTAGCTGATATCTCATTTCTGAGGGTAACAAAGGCACAGAGAGCACAGCTTCTGCTGGTCTCCTGAAGCCAGCCAGATCCCTATGTCACTGGCCTATTTACTGCAATGGCACCTACCAAACTCACTGTGGAGTGGCATGGGAAAGCATGTGGAGGAAGAAATAAGGCAGCCATCCCTAGAAACCTTCAGGAGAGGATTGCAGAGGCCCTCCCATGGAAATTGCATTGAGCTCTCTCCAGAGGACACAAGGGACTTCGCTAGGTACATAAACAAACTGCTCTGCAAGTTCCTCCTTCCTCTCCCCTGCTAGCCCCACTTACCTAACCTTATAGGGGAATGGATAGCAGATAACAACTCTACGTCTGCTTGCTACCTCTTCTTGTATGAGTAAAACAATGAAAAATCTCTGCCTGACTTGTTAATTTGAGAATGGGCTGTGAGGGAAAATGCATGCACACACGTACGCGAGGTTCCTTCCCCTCCATTGGGCTCATCCTTGCTTGGATATTGAGATATGCTAGACCAGAGTTCCCCAAACTGTGGGGTGCGCCTCCCTAGGGGGGCACAAGGGAGCCTTCAGGGGGGTGTGGTGGGACCTGGTCAAGCCCCCACGGGGGTAAAGAGGGCACCACCCAGCCCCTCTCTGCCCCCATGTCTGCTCCAGTCCCGTCACCCGGCTGCAACCCCAGCCTCGGCTCCCAGCTGTGGCCCTGGGCTCAGCCCCATTCTGGGTCCAGGGCCCTGCAGCCCCATTCACAACCATGGCCCCAGCCCCCACGGCTGCAGCTCTAGTTCCAGCCCCAGCCCCACCTGCAGCTTCAGGCCTGGCTCCACTCCTGGCCCCTGACCTCAGCTTTGGTCCCACTCCCAGCCCCAGCTCCCAACTTTGGCTTCTGGGGGGACACATACCAGGTAAGGGGGGGGCGTGACCCCAAGAGTTTGATGATCACTGCACTAGACTGTGGGGAAGTCTCAAACAGATCCTGGTTTGCGGACTAGCTGGAGCCCGCCATGTGTTGCCCTCTCCTCTTTCCCTTCCTCCTCGCTGTTCACAGCAGACTTCTCTGTCACAGGCCTCTCCGAGGGTTCCATGATGGTCTGTGGGGTGTTGGTGGGGTCTGTATGGCATGCAGCTCTTTGTCAAAGCAGCAGGTCTGTGTGTTAGCCCCAGGTCAACTGTTGGCCTCCCTGGCCTTATGGTGTGCCTGTTGCAGTTTCTTTGCTTTCACACAGCATTGCTGCTGGTCTCTATCATGCTCCTTCACTGCATTCACTGTGCAATCTTTTCATAGTTGTCCACATTTCTACAATTGTTGAGTACATAGCTGCACTTGCACAGTGTCTTCTCCCCACAGGCCAAGGAGATCCAATACCACCTGTCTACTCCAGGCAGGAGTGCATCTAGTGTACTGAGCTGGCCTGGTCAGTTGGGCCTTTGCACACAAGAAGGGTGAGTTTTGAGGTGTACTTGTCAATGTGGGCAATCAGGAACAGGCATTTCATAAATACACTGAGTGTTTCAAGGGGGATACATTCTGGTCTCCATGGCCCCAGGGTAGTGGAGTTGACAATTGTGACCAGAGAAGTCACTGTCAGGCATTGTGGGACAGCTGCTGGGAATCTGTTTGGGTCAGCAAAGGTCACACGATATCTACACTTGCACGGAATCGGCCTCTGTAGGTCAAGCATGGCTCAACGCCGTTCAGGGAGGTGGTTTTATTGCATCACTTTAACTGGGCGTTTACATCAGCCAGAGACATATTTGAGTGTAGTCACAAGGACAAATAAGATCACCAAGGTGACTTACATCGACCTAAGTATGTAATGTAGACCATGCTTTAGTCGCAGAGATGGAACCAGGTGTCATTATCATAATAATAATACTCAGAATATTATTAACGTTTGGTCTAGATTGTTTTGTGTTTGTTTGGGCCTCTAAACCTTAATGTATTTTACAGTTTAAATTCTTCCTAAGTGTGACCCTGTCCTTGTTCTATATTTGTCTCTAAGTAGGGACTTAAACACTACATGTCACAACACATGTGATCACTGAAGTGTTTATTGATTATAAACACTTGTATGTTCAAAGACCTTGACTGGGGTGCAGCACAAGCCATGGATCACAGCTCTTAATGAGTAACAGTGAAGAGGTGAAAGAATCTCATATCCTAGCTAATCTAGCTGTGTTTATCCAGCAGAATTCAGTCAACCCCTTCTGAGGATAGTGCTTGTCAGAGGTGCTGACTTTGAATGACAAAGTCTTCGCATAACCTTCAAACAAAGCTTCAGTTCAGGCCAATCACAGACATTCAAGTGAGTCCCAGAGCAGCAATAAATGTCTCATATTCATCTTTCACTGTACAACAGTTTGGAAGAAGGGCCTAAAAGCAAATGACACACACACAACTATATTATATTTTAATGCTTATGATTTCCCTCCAGCCTGCACCATATCCACTTTAAAAAAATTGTTTTCCTGTGTTCCTTATTTACAGTTCATCAAAGTCATGTGGTTGTGGTGGAAAATAACCATAAATAATTATACCTACCTATTCAATTAATATTTATTTCAAAGAATTTTCAGTCTAATACAAATCAAGAAAAATTACTTCTTCTGGCATCAAATTTCATTGTTAATTTTTCATGGGAAATGTTATAATTAAATTATACCCCAAAATTCACATACTGAATTTTTAGTCTTGTATAATTTGGAGCAAATTAGACAGCAGGAATTTTTTAACATTAAGGTTGATTTTTCCCCCCCTCAAAACCAGGAATACCACGTTCCACGTATCTGTATGTGTATATTCAAAAGATATGAAAACAAAGTACATATAAAATAGAATTTTAGTACAGCATTGCAAGCACATATGATCTGGAATTATACGTTTAATTTTGTGTGTAGGGGTTATATTACCAACAGAGTGGTTCTGCGATCATCTGCATTATAACCAGTGGCAGTATTCAATAGGTGGAAAGTGACTTTCTTGAATGATTAAACTTAGCAAACATTTGATAAAGGAAATATTAACAGATACTATACTTTAGGATGTTCTTAACTATTATAATGTATCCTTACTTCTATATTTGTTCATACGCCATATTTTGGCCTCAGTTATACCCATGCAAGAATGGATTAGCACAGGTATAATTAAGGGCAGAAGAATGATCCATAATGTCTTGTATGTAAAGTAGGTTTATATCAAGAAATCAAAGGCGTAAAGGTCAGTGCCTAACTTTACCCCTACGCAAAATGGTGATGATAATAGTGTATTTTTTTTTCATTTTTGTAAAGGCCTGAAAGATCCCTGGATAAAAAGTATGAATAATATAGAATCCTATGAGAGCAATATGAGAACATTTTTTTCCACCACCTTATATCTGCCTACGTGAGAAATTCTTTCCCATGGACAGCATTGTACAATAGGCTTGTTGCATTCTGTGTTCCCCTTTGCCTTGTTTCTGATTCATTGAGTATTGGTCACAACAGGGGCCCAGTTCTGGACTACATGTCTTATGTTTGGGGAATTTCAAAAGCAACAGGGAATTAATTCACAAAACAGGTGAGGTGGGAGGTGGGATTTTGGGGAAACATAAAAATAGCATGAAATGGTAAAAAATAAATAGTTTTTTGCCATTTTCAAATAAAAAAGATTTTGCTTTTGTGAAACTTCTTTTTCTGCACACGTTCCCCCACTCTTCGTGCACGCATGCGCACCCATGTGCATTTGTAGAATATGGAAATAGGGCAAGTAGACTCATAGTCTTTCAGTTACAGAAACAGAAAGCTTCATGGACCGTAGGCAAGATAAAACACTGAGGGACCCATAAAACAACTTGCAGAGCAGAAAAAAATTTCAGAAGCTTTTGCAACCTTTTATCAGGATTTCTCTTGAGAAGCAATAGATCTAGAGGAAAGAAGTAACTATAGCAGCTTTCAGAAAATGTTAACTTGCCTAATTTAGACCTTGACAAAGCAACAAAATTGAAACAACCTATAAACCAAAAAGGAATTGGAAAATGGACTTAGATTCCTTAATAATAACTCAAACTGAATGAATGTAGTGAGAGTTTTAAAAATTTGCAGTACCACAGCCTTGTTCTCCAAAGGGAATTTTAGCCATTCAGACCCCCACTCAGGCAACAGTAATTAGCATAATTTGTGTAATCTCCTGAAAAAGAGAGCCTTCACTCTGTGGCTGATATAGTCCAATATTTTCTCCCTGAATATCAGTTTTAAAGTACTAAGCAAGATTCTGTGGTGATGGGATTGAATGGGTAGGAAGAGATCATAGAATCCTTGCTAAAAAGAGACCCAGGCAAGATGCATATGCAACAGGTTGGTGTCATTTGTCCTTATGGGAAAATCCTATAGAATTTAAAATAGATTAAACCAATAGGGTTATATAGAAATCGAACAAGGTTCGATAATAATTACTGTAAAAGCCTCTAGAATTTAATAGAGAATTTCTGCTTCTCTGAATCTTCTTGTCTATAGTGGGAATAAAGTTTTGTATCACAGTCGATAAGCTAGTTCAAAAATAAATATAGATTATCATATAATATAATTTATATGGATCTTTCCCATAAAGGTAAATGTAATGATAAAATCTCAAAAGAAAACAGAATATCCTGTCATCTGTTTCTAAGCAGATCTCTCCCCAGTTATATTAGATGGATAAACCAAGTGAAAAGTCCAGAATTACACTATGGGCCCAATCCTGAAAATGAGCACTGCCCCTGAAGCACTGTGCTCAAGTGAAACTGCGTTTGGACGCCCAACTTGCAGAATGCAATTCTCAGGCCCCACATTGAAGTACAGACTGAGACATCCACAGTTGTTCCAGCTGCTGCTGGATATATATAGTTTCAGCTCCCTGCTCCCTTCTACGTTGATTTGGGGAAGATGGATTTGTTCTGGGATCCTATCCACACCACACCCAAGGCATATTCACATTTCTCTCTGTTTCATTGACTTGTGAAGACTTGATTTCTTCAGTGATGGGCATGAGGATGTGAAGTCTGCCCAGGTTGGGATCTAAGAGGCTTTTTGCCACTAGTGCTGGGAAAAACAGCATTTCTTCTGCATTTGGCACTAATATACCCACCTGAATGGCTTTAGAATTGTGCCACAAGTTATATCGGTGTTTGAGTAAAGGATATGTTTTTAACCAGTTTGAATCAGAGCAGCTGCTCTGAGTTGTGGATAAAGCATAATAATGGCATCTTTACCACCTTTCTGCAGGTCTCTGTGAGACAGGCAAACCTGAACTAGTCAGTGCATACACAATAGGCTGTTCTGATACGTTCTGTGACATGCATGTATGCAAGCACATGCGTGTGTGTGAGTACAATAGGCAGGCATATCTCAATTGATATCTAAGCAATTGATTTTATGAAATACCCTGAATCAAATGCCCTCCCTGTATCTGAGTTCAGAATTGAGCCCATAGGGTGAATAGAGCGTTAAATGATGGTTTTTAGGAAGAGTTATACAAAGGCTGCTGTGAAATATACCAACCACTTTGAAAGGCTCCTAAAATGTTGAGAAAATTCCATCCAGCAGAGTCTTAAACCTGTTTATGGTTTCCATCATCTTGGAAATCTTTTTTCCATAATGTTATGCCTCTATTTTGTATTTTGCAGTTGTAGAAGTCCTCTTGTTCTTGCCCTTTGCAAGGGAAACAACGACATTTTTATACCCTGTAAAATCTTATCATGTAATCAGCATATGGTCAGGAAAAGCTGAATCATGGAATGCAACAGCTCGAGAGATAGAGAACTTGTTTTAAAAATACCATGCCACCAACTTTATTATATTTTTGAGATTTATCATTTGACTGGGCAAGTCTTGTGGCCAACAATATTTACTTCTCTTCTGAGAAGCTGCTTTTTTTTTGCTTTTTTTTTTTTTTGTCCTGAGTCAAAATGTTTTCATGCTTAATAATTCCTATAAAATGTCACTTTCTCCACTACAAGCTACTTTGCCATATCATTTTCTTAGGGTCTGAGATTTACATTGTACACTCCAGTAGTAGTACTTTGTAAATCATTTCAGTTCTTCTTCAGTTTGTGGCAAAAATGTGTTGTTCCTCTCCTAAATCATTTATTTTTGCAACTACCAAGTCACAAAGGTAACTATAATGTAAATCTCGAACAAGGAGAAGGTTTTAGCTGTGTTTGTTTTATAAACTTCTAGAATGAAAGGGAAATAAACAATGCAAATCAACAATTTTACAAAAGATAAATTAGCAATAGACAAAACAAGAATAATCCTGTCTTTGATCTTTGAATGTCTTTGTGCTGAATAGGTTTAAATCACATTCTTGTTACAAATTTTTTCAAGGAGCGCATTGCAATAATTTGATAAATGTGGTCCAACATCTTCAGCCATATTGGAAAACCCTGCATGGGAGCTAAAAACTCCCCGGGACTTACTCAGCTTTCACTTATACCTGTTCTGCAATGCTTTGGTGTATTGGAGAAGCTAATACTTATTTAGCCAGTGTAATTCACAGGACACTCAGGTCCAATGAACATCTTCTCATGAGGGCCCAGTCTAATTCCCAGTAAAGTCACTTTGAATCTTTCTATTGACTTCAGTAGCAGATGGATACCCCCAAAGATCACTTCAAATGGTTCAACTGAGGCGATGGGAATGGCTCCCTGAGGTGCTGACAAGGAGCTTGGCCTTTAATGGTGGACTGGTATGGGTGCTGTAAGTGTCCATTTCTATGCTTCTGGTGCTTGGGATTCTCTTAAAAGGAGCAGTGAATTTCCTGGGTTTTTAAAAGTTGGGGTTTGTTTGAATAACTAAGAGGTTATTGTAAGGCTTTCCCCCTAAGTTAGTGTGTACTCCCAGCTTTCACTCCATCTTAATGATAGTTCCATTTTCGTGGGGGCTGCTCTAACTTTCATCAAGTGGCAACAATCCCTTAGAGACAATGAACAACTGGAGACTGCTGGAGTGAGCCTGAACCCCATTTCCTCCTCCCCAGCCTGACGTGCCCTGTACAACTCCTGGGCAGGGCCAGTTCTAGGGTCCCATTACTGGGCGGAGGGTGGGGAGTGCATGTGGATATTTTGGGGGCCCTAGATGTCACTATTTAAAAAACAAACAAACTTAAGGAGTCCAGGGGCTAGTTAGGCCCCTGGAAAATCTTGGATTTTAACGTTTAGGAAAGTAGAATTTGGCTACAGTGTCAGTATTTTGTCACTTCCACTGCTTAACGTTGAATTTGGCCATATTTTGGTCTTTCTGACAATAATTTGGGGCTCTTTGAAGATTGTTTGGGGGGACAAAACTCCTGGTTTGTACTAGGCCTGCTCTGGGTGCAGTGAAATAAGCGTGGGAGCTGACTTTGCTGGCTCTATAGATCCATTGGCAACTCTTCCTCAGGAGAAGTAGGAAATCACATCAGAGGACTTGTGTGTGATTTCTGCTCCTATTACACTGTCTGACTGATGCAAAGGGAATGAAACCGAGCAGAGAATCTATCCCAAACCAGTGATCGTGGCCTCTGGATGGTTTTGAAATATGGTGAACCCTCAGGTTGGAATGGTTGGATACCACTGATATAGGGCATATACTCTTCAGCTCTCCCCTTTTATATTGCCAATATGCCTTCTCTTGCCCAACTCACAGACCCCCACAGGCACAGAATGGAGACAGAGGAATACAAATGGCATCTCCCAGGGAGAGCATGCAGCAGTGATACCTCTACCTCCTTCTGTTCTTTCCAGCCCTTTTCCTGTCTTTGTTCCCTTCCACACCTCACAGTGAAGGGGAATGGATACCCCATAGTACTGAATTTGTGGCAGCGTATTTCTATGGCAACAGCCTTATGTTCTATCACAAACATAAGCTTATGATTTCACTGAGGGACAAAGCTGAAGAAAAAGCTGGCCTAAAAGCAAAAAAACTCTTCTCATATATAGAAAATAAGGAAAAGGAATATAGCCAACTTAATAGCTGCTTCTACAAATGCTCTTTTTCTTTCAAGTGTGCTTCAGTGTAAAAGTCCCTCATTAAAATATTCACTATTCAGGGTAATGAAGAATGTATTCAGAAATCTCTCTCTTTGTATCTCATTCCTTCTGGTACCTCTGAACTTCAGGATTGGATTACACAAAATAAAATTTTTTTCTGTAAGTGGTTAGCAGTAACAGATGGGTATGATAATGGGCAGAAACTCGGTAATACAGTTATTCTATGATACTGGGGTTCTCATGGCATTAAGGGGATTAACTTGGTCTCTTAACATTTAAAGCATCATGTGAACATATCTGTCAAAAGTGCACCCTATAATGCAGTTTCATAACCATTATTTAAGGTGCATCCAGAACTCTCAACTTAAAAGAAAAATGTAAACAAAACGGGTTGCTGTGTTAAACAACTTCAGGGTATGTTAATCAGGAGGCTGACTTTTGGTTTTCTGTTGCTTAAAAGAAGTTTAGAGGCAACTAAAAGGAATTTTCCATCTTATCTACACTAAATGAGAGGACAAAAGGGAGGATTGTCCAGAGTACAAACGATGACCTATAAGATTAAAAAGAAGTCTCTTTGTTGCAATTTTATCATCACTTGTAAGTGACAAAGTGCCAAAAGACAGGGTTGTGGCAGCAGCAATATATTTTCTTCAGGGCAGTAAAATCATCAGTGAGGTGTCTGTATATGTGTAGCACTGCTTGAATATGAAAGCAATTTTCTGAAGCCCTGTGGCTTAATTCTGTTGTTTTCGTCAGGAACGAATATTCCGGATCTCAATTTGCAATGACTGATAATAATAGTCATGACTTGAAAAATGGATGAGCCAGCTCCCCCAAATGATTGCTGGTCAAGGCTCCAGTACCATCGACAGCAATATTTGCATTTATCTAAAAAGAGATTAAATGCTAACAGGACTTCAGTACATTTGTCTGCCTGGCATCTGTGCATGGCTTTCCCATTAAATTAAAGGTGGGGGTGGGGGAGTTGGGGTAGGACAGTATGGAAAGGGAATAAAAAGAAGATGAAGGAAAAAAGGAAGGCATATTGCATACACAATGTGACTTTAACCTCCCATTTTCTAAAGACAAGCACCGTAGGGTAATGTCAACCGGAGGTACAGGAGTACAAATAGCAGTATACATGCACTATCAAATTATTCCTGGATAATGAAAATCACTTTATGTACTGCTACTAATCTACTAACATTTCAAAAAATCTGATTTTGCACCCACCTACTATCCATTCTTAAAACCTCCTGAAAAACTCTTCCCATAGGAGGGGGTAGTTTTCTTGCAGCAAGATCAAACCTTCTACCATCTGAGGGCTGCATAAATTGTAGGCAGTTTTAATTATGCAATTTCATCCATCATGAGCTAGATATTTCATAACCTTCCTATTCAGAACTTGCACTGACTTTTAAGGAAGACTTGCAGGTGCAGGATTAGGCCCCACATAGAGGCTTGAAAGGATTCCATTTTAATTGGTAAATGCAGCTAGTTGTTGTCTGCCTCTACCCAAAACCCGCCAAAGAAAATTGTCATTGTTGTTCCAGAGACAGGAAGCTAATTAGAAATATGTATGTACACATCACTTAAGAGCTAATAAGGGTGTATGAGTTTGATCCTGCTCCTACTGAAGTCAGAGGCAAAAGTCCCATTAATTTAAATAAGAACATGAGTGGACCGTCTGTGAGTGTCTGGCTTGACATAAGAATTTTGATCTTGATTTGCCAAGGTACTTAAGCACATGCTTAACTTTAAGTATATATGTAATGTCATTTACATCATGGTGTTTTCTTTGGCTGGATTTGGGTAAAGGCAGAAATCAAAGCAGTAAGGGGCAACATGAGGCAAATTTATGCTGAAGTCTATTGGACTATTCACGTGTTGGAAGTGTGGCTCTTAGCACCTAGCGGAATCAGACTTCTATGATCACTGATGATTTTTTTTAAATAAAATTGTAAGGGATTAATATGATGCAATAATGATTAGCAAATACGATTCTGTATCTGAATCAGTTGAGGATTCAGCAGATGTTATCTTGTGGATAAAAAGCAATGAGCTCTTCTGTGCTTTATTTATTTCCTGCTACTTACAAAAATTTAAACTGCTGAAAACAAATCAGGGAAATATTCTTGGAAGTAAATGTGAATATTATTCAACAATTTTTTTAAAAAATGTGAATCCTTCCAAGTCTAATAATTTGGGACTGGTTGTGTCGCTGTTCTGCGGGAGACCTAGACTGGCACTTAATGGGAAACTGCATGAAGACTGCACACTTGGACCAAATTCTGCCCTTGGTTAGCCACTTGCTACTTTCATCCATAGAGTTCAATGCTCTATGCTTACCCCAGGGCAGGAGCTGTCTGTTTGCCCAGAGCTGTCTGTTACTGCTTTCCTTGAGTAACAAACTATCCCCAACATTAATTATCAATGGGAGTGATATACAACAACCTTCTGCAACAACTAGGCAAGCTGTTATTCTTGAACTGAAGGAGAAATCCACTGGCAGAAGACAGTAGGCTGGATAGTTACTGGCATAAGACACTAGAGGGAGACATGATCTAGGCTACCCAGTATATGAGGCTTGTCGACTAATAAGAAATACTCTTGCCTGATCTCCATAAGTGAGGAGAGACTAAAACATTATATTCTTTCCTCAAGACCGATGCTAAGGATGTATAAATAATGAATAGCTGAACACAGCTCTCACAAACAAGGCTGTTATTCAGGCCACATATAACAGAGGAAACTGACTAAGGCCCCAGTCCTGAACATTGGTCCATGTGGGAGGACACCCCAGTCAAGGCATCACATAGGCAGAAGGGGCGTTTTGATGATCAACATGCAGAATCAGTGCCTAACTGACCAACTGCCTATATGAGGTAAATAGTGAAACGCACCATGCACAAAGTAAACAAATGGGGGGAAATGAGTTATTTTTCCTCTAATTCCTTTCGGTTACAGTAATCTCTGCTGCTGCTTCTAATAACAGTAGTTTTAAAAAATTACAGAACTGATTTTCAAGTTGACATTGTCCCTGAAAGAATGAAAATGAATACTAGAATTAGTCCAGTATTTCTGGTGCTTATTTTTATTCTGAATTTAATTGATTTTAAGCTGGCTGTGAAAGGGACCTGCCCTCACTCTGGCAGACAGGAGACTAACTGGCTCCTCTGGGCATGTTAAGTCCAACAAGATGCACCTGCTAGGCTTGTTCTGCCAGAGGGGGGAAGCTTAAAAGGGAAAACTTGCCATAGGAAGAGGTTGCCTTGCCTTGACTCATCTTACTCATCACTGAGACAGGACCACTGAGAGGGAGATAGCAACAGGCTCCTGAAGCTGCTCCTGAAGCTGCATGACCTAGCCTCAGAGCAGTATGCCCCATGAGGAGGGGCTGGAGGTACAACCCAATTTAGACTAATCCCAAAGGGCTGACCCAGCAAGACTGCCTGATATCCAGGTCACCCGTACCTCTCTTGATTTTCTTATGGACTCTCCTCTCCCATTAGGGAAGTAAGAGGAAGAGAAGAGGACTCTGTTTTTGTTTGTTTGCTCCGAGAAGCTCATTGGGCATCTGCTGGGGAGAGAGAAAGACATTATAAAGGACTTGAAGTGGAGACTGGAGGGCACTTGAGGGGACCCCTGTCCCTCCTTCTGTCCCTTCCATTTATTTTATGATGACGCTAAACTGGCTGTGTGCCACAGATTATTGTAAAGATAATGCATACCTGCATTTGGATATTGGCAGGGAAGCTGAAAGTCCAGGTGGGTGGGGGTGAGGGGTTGGCACCGGTTAAGATATGGGAAGCAGCTTGGGACTGAGTGATATGTAGACTAGATGAACGTTTCTGCTATAATGATGAGAAGTGCAATAGTTAAGAGTTGATATTTATTTAAATTGACATCGCTAGGCTTCAGAATTAACTCATTGAGGTGTACAGTAGCATTTCATATCTCTTTTAGTGGTTAGAGCTGGTCAAAAATGGGAAATGTTTTCATGAATAAATTGCAAAAAAAAGTATGTTTTTTGTTGGAAAAAAAATCATTTTTTTTCCAGCAACTCTAGTTAGTTTTTGTTAAAGACTGTGTACGGACCCAGACTACATGGCAACATTGAACATTCAGTTTTCCTATGGAGGTTTTCTTTACAACTACAAGGATTAGAAATATTTTGTTTTTAAAGGAAAATGCGAGGTTCTGTAATGCAACAATGCAGCAAAGGATGCATTTTGCAGCAAATTCTATTGCCATCCAATCAGAGAACATGCTGCCCCGATGTATACTCATGTCCTTATTTCTACTACTTATATTTCTTAAATTTCCTCACAAGTGACTTCCTCCATGTGGAAATATAACTAGTCATAACCCAAACCATTACTGGATCATCCAAATAAGTCCCAGTAGGACCACAGATTCTAGGAAGGAGTTCCAGAAAGATCAAACTATAAGCAAGAAAAATAAGTCCATTATTCACC
This sequence comes from Emydura macquarii macquarii, assembly GCF_026122565.2. Lineage (NCBI taxonomy): Eukaryota > Metazoa > Chordata > Testudines > Chelidae > Emydura > Emydura macquarii. The sequence goes on along the minus strand of NW_027132559.1, from coordinate 36,735,379 downwards.
AAGATATTGGCAGTCTCTCTCTTCATTCAACTACTTGAACACTGCACATGAGAACTACAGTACTGAAAATATACGGTATCAGGGATGGCACATAAGATCTATGAACAATTTGTCCCTTCTGTCATTGCCAGAAAAAACCTCACTGCAGAGCACAAAAAACATAACGAAAAAGCCTTGCTAAAATATCACCTCAAGCAAGAGCAGCTCTAACTCACAATCCTCAATATTATAGGTGAAACTCTCAAAATTAGGCAAATTCAAAATGGTGTATATACAAGCTGTGTGTGAAAATATGCTGTTCACATATAAATCATGCACATGGCCAGTTAGTCACTTTAGTAGTCATATGCACTTGTATTACACTATTTAATTAATATTATTATTAAAATAATCATATTTATTATGGTAGTGTCTAAGGTCAACCAGAAATGGGGTCCCATTGTATTAGGCACTGTATAAACAAAAAGTGAGTACATAGTTTCTGCCCCGAAGAGCTTACCGTATAAACAGGCAAGACAAACAGAGGGACGGGGAAGGGTATAACATACAAGCAGAGTGAACAATGTGATGGTATCACATCATGTTAGTTCCATGATTTCTTTTTAAATGGGGTGGGTGAGTTTACTTAAGAGGGGATAAGCCAGTTAAGACCATATTCTGGGTAAAGCTATAGATTGAACCACTATAGATATCTGGCTCAATCTAAAAATGATAAATCATTTTTGAGCTATGGAAATCATTTTATTGCTTACAAATGAAAAGAACAGGACATTTAAAATGTCATGTCATAGCACATAGTACCAGAAGGATTTGTACAATATATGGATAAAATAGATTATCATTTAGTGTTTCTTTAATGGGAAGTTCTTTGGCAGAGGAACTGCATCTTCATGGGTGTGTGGACAATACCTAATACATTTTGGGTATTACTGGCATCCAAATTAAAAATATTAAAGAGGTAACTGGAAAGACAAAAACATGTTTTTGAGCAATGAATAAAGGGCCTAATTCAAAGCCCACGGAAGTCAATGGAAGGACTCCCTTTGACTTCAGTGGACACTGGATTAGACCCCCAAAATGTAGAAAGTTGATATATGATAAACTATCTTTTCATGCAGACATGTTAATAGTGTTGTTGCTTCAGATTTATACTGTTATGTCCCTTGCAGATAATTCAGTGAGCACGCACAACATTAGAATGTAGAAGTGTTTACATATGTTAGTTACTCCCATGTACGGATGCATGATTAATAGCTAAATGCTACGATAGCAGCCTATTAATGATTTTTAAAAATCAGCATTGTATAATTAGTGGACTAAACTTGCATAGAGATATACAATCTAAATCTTCAACAAAGCAGTTACTAACTTGTTTTGTAACTGCTCTTCTTTGACGTGTTGCACATGCCCATTCCATTTCAGGAGTTTGTGCACTCAGTACACCAGAGTTGGAGATCTCTCTCTTAGTGGTACACATCAGGATGGCCCGGGCACTTTCTGCTGCCTCATGAGCTGCATAAAGGTGGTGCTGTCCCAGACTCCCCCTTGTTTTCTTCTTACCAGGCAAACTCTAATATAGAGGGGAAGGAGCATGGATCTTGGAATGGATATGTGCAACACATCTCAGAGAGCAACACTTACAGAACAAGTTAGTATCCGTTTTTATTCCAACTAGTGATTGCACATGTCTTCTGGTGACTCCGGAGCAGTTCAAACTGGATGTGAATTCTGGAGTCTACCTGAACAAGGACTGAATAACTACTCATCCAAAGCTGGCATCATCTCTGGAATGCTGAAATATAGTAAAAATAGGTACCAACAATCAACTTGCACTTCTACAAATGTCTATGGTACCCAAAATACTAGCGTATATCTTTTAGTTGAGATTGTGTGGAGTGCACTATCACACTGGCCAGAGGAAGTACATGGGCAATGTTATAGCACAGGACAATGCAGGATGAAATCCAGAACAAAATCCTCTGCTTTGAGACTGAAAGGCCTTTCATCCTGTCTGCAACTGAGAAAGAGCTGTGCTGATGACCTAAAAGACTTCTAATCTAAAAACGAAAGCTGATGCCCTTTTAACATTCAAGGTGTGGAGCCTCTCATTATTATGAGAATGGGGTTTAGGAAAGAACGATGGTAAATATATGGCTTGATTGATGTGGAATTCCAATTCTACTTTAGTCAGGAATCTTGGATGCGGACGTAAGTGTACCTTGTTCTTATGAAAATCTCTGTAAGTGGGCCAGCTACCAAATGCTCATAACTCCACCAGTCTTCTTGTCTATATAATCGCCAACAAAAACGTAAATTTCATAGAGAGCTGCAGCAAAGAGCAGATGGCCATCAGTTCAAAGGGCGAACCCATCAATCTTGCTATCACCAGATTTAAGCCCCAGGAAGGAATGGTGTCAGGGCCCCCCTGCCTCACCTCTCTAAGTTCCCAGACATGTTCGCAGACAGAAAGCAGTAGGCCAGAGTCCAAAGTGCAAATGTGATGTTTACTGGGGCTAAACATAAAACCATAACCCTTCACATCAGTTGGGCTTCCTTTTCCATAACCGTAGCTCTATACTCCCACAGAGCTCCCTCTCCCCTAAGCATAGCTCTATATGCCAATAAAGGTCCCTCCTCCCTTCATTTCTGGTAGGCTTACTTATACTTGTAGTGCCCGTCCCTGGTACCATCCTTTACATTTTATGGTCAGATTCCATTTTGGAGGGTCTTGAATCGGGTGTCTTCGGTACCACGTCGTTTGTACCCCGTGAGAGGGGTAAGGAGCGAGGTTACATTTTGGCCACGGTTACTTTATGGCCCTTTAGTGTTTCTTCCTCACACCTCCTTTTACCCCCATTGCTCCTCCCAACTGGTTGCATGACCTTGCTCTGGCGTCTGTCTTGAAAATGAGTTATCCTTCATTTGTACATTCATATATAAAACCACCACTACACCTCAAAACATTTTAACTGCACCCCTTGTCTCTTCCCACAGTAATAAAGAAAACCCATCTGGTTGTGGGTAGGCAAGAGTAACACACAATGCCTCTGTTCTTTATTTACATGTGTATCTTGAAGACCTTAGCTTTCAGGCGGGCAAGCAGGCCCAAAAGCAGGCCTAGAATACCATCTCAGGCAGATACACAGGCCTAAATATTTATACAAGCCTAAATTTTATACTGCAGTGCTAATCCTAACGGAGGGGATCCATGGCATGGGTATATAATCTGTCCAGATCCTTTAGAAATATGACTGACATCAGATTAAAAATACTGAGTGACCCATGATTGGTTGGTTGAAATAGAAATGGCTGCCAGGTGAACTCTGACAGAGCTAATTGATAGGCTTTGTTTCAGGTGGAGCAAGAATTAAAAAACATGCTGGATAGAAGACCAGACTGATGAAACACTTTTCTGTTTTGACCATAAGGCAAATCATTTCCATTTCAACTGGTAAGTGTATCTAGTAGATTGCTTTCTGCTATTCAGGAGAACATTCCCTGTACTCTCTGCCTCCTGAGGCATTAACCATGAAGCATCCAGGCTGTAAGATGGAAAGTGGCTAGGTTGGGATGCAGAAGGCAAGAGGGAGATCAGGTCAGGTGGTGGGAGATCAGGTCAGATTCTGAAGATGATGTCAAAAGGAGCCCAGGCTTAGAGGCTCAGCAGACTAGAGAACCAGAGCTCACAAGACCGCACCAGCATGATGAGAGTTAAGCAAGCCTGATCCTGCTTGAGCTTGAGCAACACCAGAGGAAGGTGTGGAATGGGAAGGTAGGTGTACAGCAATTTGTCCTTCCAAGGTAGCGGGAAAGTGTCCATCAGATTGTGACCTGCCCTGAAACAAAAGCGTTGGCACTTTCTTTTGAGACAAGTAGCAAACAGATCTATGTAGGCATTCCCCAGTTTTGAAAAATGAATCTCACGATATCCAGCCTGAGAGATCACTTGTGATTTCTGCTGAATGATCTGCTCAAGTGATCTGCCATGCTTTTCTGAACATTAGGAAGGTGGGAAGTCTTGAGATGTGTTGGACTGGTGATAAAAAACTCCCTGGTGGCTGAGACTGCGAGGCCTCTGAGGCTGTTAAGTTGCCCTGTCTGCAAATAAAAGGTGGTGGGCAAGCAATCTGTAAATAAACCTCACTGGTGGGAGCATGAAGCCAAGGTCTCTTACTGGTTTGTGGGCGCAGAGGACCTGAGGAATAGGAGGGCCCTGTGAGAATCCGCTACACACCCCAATCAGTACCGCTGAGGGGAAAATCTCCAACTCTGGTGCAGTGGGCATGCACACACCTGACGTGGAATGAAGATGTGCAATCACTTGACGAACTCATTTTATGAATATTACATTAATTGAAAATATGTTTCTCTAATGTGTTCAAGGACTTGCAAATGGTTTTCTATTAAATCTAGTCTTTAAGTGTTAAGCTTTTAAAGAAAACATTCAGGTGTTCAGCTTATGTCTAGTTGAACATGCTACTATTTGACTTATAATTGTTCATGGAATATTTAGGATATGACCTTTACATATCTCGGTCTGAAGCTGCTTCTACCTAAAATGTTTTTCTTTGGGCTAGAGATAGGCCCAAAGCAAAGTCCAAGATCTAAAGACTTTTGAATTTGGAGAAAGTTGAAATCCAGTTGTGAATTTTGTGGCTGACCCCTATCTCTGTGATGGACAGACGCAAACTCTCGATCCAACCATTCCAAACACTGGGAAAATTTTGGGTGGTCAGGTCCATTTCTATTACTGGCACCAGGAAGTTAGTGAAGATAATTTCCCTATATCGCTAATGCCAAATGTCAAATTATTGACTGCCTAATATGTTGAATTCTTAATGCATATTTTCTCTTTCTTGGACATTAGAACTAAAAAAGGAAGTCAGAGCACTTAGTTAAATACACTTAATGCATCTGTGAACACCCTCTTCTCAACAGAGCAGACAGAGCAAGTGAGGCCCCATCCTGCAGACTTACCCCACATCCTTAATTTTAGGCACTATAAGCGGACTCCAATAAGACTACTTGTGTGTAAAGTTTAGAATGTAACTCTTTGAAGGATCAGGGCCCTGTGATTCTAGCTGGAGGCTATGCACTGCAGTAATTAATAAATAATCTCTTCAATGCTTTGTGCATTCAGGAATGTTTTTCATTCACTAAGATATTTCTTTATCCCCCAAATAATCAGCACATGCTTTCCTTGAATTCTCCGTGAAAACAGTGGGTCAGATCTTCAGCTGGTGTAAATTGGCATAGTCCTATTGACCTGAACTGAACTATACCAATTTACACCAGCTGAGTATCGGGTCCCAGTATGTATTGTATCACATTTACTCATGTTGCAAAGTAGGCCATCTGCTCTCCTAGACACTCGTAACATTCAGAAAATGCCCTGCTGGAGATTGTGTGCACTTTTGGTGATGGAAAGGGAAAGAGAGCATTTACTAAGACAGTGAAATGGAAACCAGACTCTTTTTTAAAAAGGACTTGAGTTCAGATTTTAAATGCTTTACTTGCAGTGGCTAGGGACTGCTTTTTGTCCATTGTAACCTCATTTGGCTTGCGGGTTTACACAATCTGTTTTACACTGTAGTTTTGCCAAATTATGAGGGGTTTGTATTGCAGATTCTATTGTGGTTCTATAGTTCCAAAGCTGAGTCTTAACCTTTCAATCTGCTTATTAATATCCACGTCATGGCTCTTGTTGAGAAAAAGGTTTAGTGTCACTGTCTTCAATCAGCGTCCTTTCATTCACTTTCATTAAGAACCATGTTTTCCTGACAAAGGATAACAAATGGACACTGTTGGTCCCTAATGTGCTTTTTTGACTACAGAGCCTATACCATTTCTCTGAAGCAATGGCAATTATTTGTCATTTTAATATGACTTGGCAAGGAGATCCAAAAACATAGGACCATTATTCATCAATATGTATATTTTTGTGCTTGCATTAATATTAGAATATCATTATTATTATCCTGACATTGTATGGGCTAGATAAAATTACCTCATGTAAAAAATGTATTAAACTATGTTCAGCTATATTCATACAGCAAGGCAAAAGCAATTTAAAGACCTGTAACATTTCTGTGTTGAATGCTGCAATTTATTATGATTAGTGGTGGAGCACCTTTACCTTTTGTACTAATGGAATATATATCAATATTTCTCCACCACTAATTGGAAGGAGTATAACTGTATATTACAACCACCATCAAAATGTACACTATAGTTTCATCCATTCTCTTAGTTCCCTAAAATGTTGTGACAGCTAATATTTCTATCATTTTTAAAGATCAAATTAGCATGTGATAAAAAGGCAATTTTTATTAATGTTGGAACATTACAAAATGGCATGTGCCTGCAGTCTCTTTTATACAAAAGAATTTCTGACCTGGTCTTGTGAGTAATACTTGGATTCTGGGGTCCTGAAGTTGCTCATTATTCTTCCCACTGGAATAAGAAGATGCATTGTGCTTATTTAGCAAGATTTAGTTCAGAATTTTATTGAATATGTCCATGGAGGAACAGCTATTGTTCTACTTCGATGTAGACAATTGTATGAAAAATGGTTGGGGAAAACTTTCCAATTCTATTTTATACCCTTTCTTTAGCAACCTTTCTCATTGCTTCCTGAAAAACAACATTAGCCTTACCAACCCTACAAAGGACTACAACGTAGTCTGGCGGCTAGAATGCTGGAAATGGAGTCAGAAGTAATGGGTTCTATTCTTGACTCTGCTACAGGCTAAGTCTCCTTTACAGAGTTAACTCGAGTTACTCCTCTTCAATTAGCCTAGCTCAAGTGAGAGCAGCCACATGGCAAAATAACACTTGAGCTGCTGTGTCCACACTGGTACTGCAATCATTTGTCTATAACACTAAAACATCTGGGATACATCCCATGGTTCTTAGCATTGCAGTAAGTTGTGCTATTCTGTGAATTCTTTCCCAGTGAATTGTTGGAGAACTTACCTGTCCTTTCTAGGCACATGATGTGAGTTGTGGGAAGCACACTGGACACTGTGGAGTGGGTTTCTTAGCAGCTGATGTGTTGTGCTCACTTGAGTTTCAGCCTATACTCACTCTCAGGCTAACCAGCTCAAGATAAAAGCACCACCACACTTGAGTTATGGGTTTGTGTGTGTGGATGGCACTCAAATTAGGGGCAACACTTGAGTTATAATAATCTGCAGTGAAGCCAAACTCACAGATTTTCTGCGTGAGCTTGTGGTTACTTAACGTGCCTGTACTCTGTGCCTCAGCTTCTGCCTCAGTAAACTCAGGATAATACCCATGTTGAGGTTCTTAGATGAAAGGAGAGTTGTTCAAATGCAAAGTATTATTATTAATTATTTTGGTGGGATTTCTTTCCCTTTATTTGTTCTTTTCTTTTCTCTTTTGTGGAAAAATGAATACAGTAGAACACAGTAGCACAACTACACAATCAGGCAGCCACAGAGAAAAGAAAAAAAAAAACAAATACAATATAGTACTGTGTTAAACGTAAACTACTACAAAAATAAAGGGAAAGCAGCATTTTTCTTCTGCATAGTAGTGTTTCAAAGCTGAATTAAGTTAATGTTCAGTTGTAAACTTTTGATAGAACAACCCTAACATTTTGTTCAGAGTTACAAACATTTCAGAGTTATGAACAACCTCCATTCCTGAGGTGTTCATAACTCTGATGTTCTACTGTCCTCCCTTCCTTTTCCTGCACATCCTGGAGCAGCATCACCTCCTAGCGTGTGTGTGTGTATCTTCTGTTCTCCATTCCACTTCCCTTCTCCTCCCTCACCTGATGTTGGGAAAACGCTGTTCACACTTCCCACATGACAACAGTCTGCTCCTCAGCCTCTGATTTGTTTGTTTGTTTTGTTCATTCACACCTATTCCAAGCTCTAATGACATTACCAAAGTTATAATGAATAATTTGTATAGGTCACCAGATCAGGCTTAGCTCATATTCCACACCTTACTGTAAATAACCTTTATTCCATCCCTTACTCAGTTTAACCTCTACTCTTGTAAGAGCCCTGAAGTTGCTGTAAATTGCACTGGGGATTAGAGGGGGCAAGGGAGAAGAAGGAGGCAGAAGGTTGCATTTGTTCAGACCCCTCAAGTGCACTTAGTGCGGCTTTGGTAAACATGAGGATCAGGACCTTGGAATTTAGCAACCAAAATATTAAGGCTCTGGAGAGATTGATTTATGAGGAAAAATTCAAAAGGACTACATATGTAATACAGCAATCTGAGCAACATGCAGTGAGGTTTGGAGGTGTTGAGCATTGTTGGTGCTCTATATCTGTCTAGGGTGTAACCATTGAGATGCACTTATAACACTCTGATGAGCTTGGGTTGCAGTCTCCTATTTCTGCTCTAAAATCCACGGGTATGTGGAGTGGACAAAGTGGATTTGTCAGAGCTGAGGTGGACTTAGAAGCCTGGTACTTAAGAGTGATCCGATGTATTTGTATTATGTCCACAGCAGCCATATTTCTTCATAAAAGTTATTGTAAATCTCACTCTTGCAGGAACGTGGACAGAAGTAGGACATAAGCATTCTGGAAAACACAACGCAGGAAGTCTGAATAACACCAGTCACAAGCAAAAACAGCTACACTTTGAGATGCTGAAGTAAACTGCTGTAATAAAATACATGTAATATATTTGACCTTCTAATAATTTATGAATTGTTTAAGATCCGATTTGTTTTCCTTTACCAATACTTTAGTAACCACAGCTGGAATGCATGAACAGGTTGAAATGAGCTACTAGACATCTCATTGTAGAAAATTGTGTTTGAACAACTCTTGTGCTGGTGCTAGAGGCACAGAGGATCCAGTAATAAAACAACCTTTCAGTTAGGTTTCCTGTCTTTCATTTTCGGCTATCCCTTGATACGAGGATGATGTCTGCCAGGGAGGAAGTCATCGATGAGATTTAAGATGGCTGAGGAGTCCAACTGGTGCTCTACAGATTTTTCCACATATGTGACAGGTGGTTGGTTGGAGAAAGCACAACTCCTGGCCAGCATGCTGTACACTTTCCTTCCTCCTCTGCTGCTTCTCAGCTTCTTGAGCAAGGTGATCCACTTCAAAATGGGCTTAGGCTTGATATGTGAGATAATGCCATTGCAGTCAATTGTCAGCCAGCTCTTCCCAATTCATGGGGTCCATGCCTCCCTTCTTAAGATATACTTTCAGGATGTCCTTGTAGCATTTCCTCCATTCCCCGCAGTTCCTCTTACCATGACTAAGTTGAGAAAAGAGGACTTGCTTCGGAAGATGAGCATCAGCCATCCGCACACAATGACCAGCCCAGCGAAGTTGATGTTTCATAATCTTTGCCTCAACACTGGTGATGTTAGCTGCAGAAAGAACGATGGCCTTGGTGCAATGGTCTTCCCATCTGATACAGAGAATCTTCCTAAGGCAGCACTGTTGGTACCACTTAAGAAGGGTTTGATATGTCATGCATGTCTCGCACCCATAAAGAAGAGGGGGATGACTACAGCGTAGTACACCAGGATCTTAGTTTCCATCAGCAGATCTCTGGAGGCTGGTGGAACACCTTACTCTTCCCAATGTTGAGGGAGAATCCTAGGCTATGATAGGCACCTGAAATGAGATCTAGCATGGATTTCAAGTCAGCCTCTGTGTGTGTGTGAAGATAGCACAGTCTTCAGCATATTGAAGGTTGGTAATAACAGTCCTAGTGACCTTAGTTTTAGAATGAAGATGTTGCAGATTGAAAAAATGGCTATCCATGCAATACTCAATCCTAATTCCAGAGGAAAGGCGGTCACGAATAAGAATCAAGATTACAGCAAGATAGATGGAGAAAAGGGTTGAGGCAATAACACAGTTCTGCTTAATACCAGTACGGATGATGAATGGGTCTGTCTCTAACCCATTACAGAGGATGGTGGCAGCCATTCCATCATGAAGTAGCCTGAGAAAACGAATGAACGAATGGACAACCAGAACCAGACAGCACCTTCCATAACACTTCACAATTGATGGAATCAAAGGCCTTAGTTAGGCCAACAAATGCCATATACAATGGCTGGTGTTGTTCTCTACACTTCTCTTGGATCTGTCATGCAACAAAAATCATGTCAGTGACAGTCTGAAATCACACTGGGATTCCGGAAGGACATCTTTGGCAACAGGGAGGAGACGATTCAAAAAAACGCGAGCAAGGATCTTCCCAGCAATAGAGAGGAGAGCAATACCTCAGTAATTCCCACGCATTGACTCGTTCCCTTTCTTCAAAATGGTCACAATATTGTCATTCTTTGGGTCAGGTGGAATTTCTTCATTAACCCAAATTCTAATAAGAAGTTGATGAAGTTTTTGCATGAGTGCAATTCCACCAGCTTTGAAGACTTCCACAGGGAAGCCATCTGGGCCTGACACTTTGTTTCTAGTCTGAGTGATGGCACGTCAAACTTCCTCAGCAGATGGGGAGTCAGCAAGAGGTTCTATCACTGGATGCTGAGGAATGGACTCAATGGTGGCAGCTGAGACTTCAGATTCACAGTTCAATAGAGTCTTGAAATGCTCCTTCCAACGTTGCTTGAAGGCTACATTGTCCGAAGGCTACATTCCTGTCTCTTTAACAGCTTAAACTGCAGTTGCTCAGCAAACTGGGTTGTTTTCATTTAATTTTGTTGGATTGGGTCCAGATAAACCCCATATACTCATACTTGGCAGTTGCTAATCTTGTGTCACCTTTTGCAAGATCAAGCCCTGCATGATATGACAGCTGTCCACAAATATTCAAAAGATGCAAAGAATACTGGTCTGAAATTTGAGCAGAGGGAAATATGAGACGTGTATCAAGATGAAATACCTAATACACACTCTACTAGACTTTGGAATAGACTCATAAGGGAAAAGATGAAAATCCCATCACCTGAATCATTTAATACTACACTGGACAAAGCATTGGAGAATAAGATACAGAAGATGACATTTTCCCATCTCTAATTTCTATGATTTTTTTCTTGCATACTGCTCAGTCAATATCCACCTTGTTCTCAACAGAGAAAAATGGGGTTGCGTATAAACAGGAAATTGAGTCAAAGGATGTTGGGACAGACTATACCCCTATGTTCACCACTTTTACAAGACTATGATAAATTTTGTACAAAAAAGTATGCCTTGTGAGGTATCATTTGAAAAATTATAATATGCTGAACATTATTGTCCTGATAAAGTATGTATAACAACATTGTCTGTAAAGTTATAAGACTTTACTATATAATGTTGCTGTAACATGCTCCAAGTTTAGAAAAGCAGGCACAAACCAGTTCCTCAGAAACAAAAGACAAACCAACACCTGAGCCAGGTGTCAACAAAGTCAAGTGGATTATCACCTAATTAAGCAGCCATTCTTCAGTAGGAAGAAGGGTGTAAGCAAGAACTTTACATATTGACAATGGAACAACTGGTGGTCCCATGTAAACAGACTGGCTGTTGCCTGAACCCCAGCTAAAGATAATATTCAAAGAGGGAAGAATGTTATAAGAATAGAGAACATACACAACACAAATTACCCTTCTTTCCTCCATTCCTCTCTGCTCACAGCAGCAAAAACGCTTGAAGAAACACTGAACCAGGGGAGTGGTCCTGGCCTGCAGACTTCCAGCCAATAAAGACTGTAAAGAGCATGTGGTGAGGAAAACCTTTGCTTTAAATACATGTAGCTTGCTAATTACATATTAGTTTGTGTTTTATCTTTCTCTTTTTCTTTGTAACCAATTCTGACTTTTATGCCTCATTACTTAGATTTTAAGTGATTACATCTGTCTTTTGTTAATAAACTAAACCAGCATATGTATGGATTAAAGTGTTTGGGAACCTCCACTTGAGAACAGGATTTGTGCATATCATTTTCCATTGATGAAATGATGGACTTTCTATGAACTTGTGTTGTCCAGGAGGGTGCTGAGCAATATAAGACGCACATTACTGGGGACAAATCTGGGACTGGGAATTTGTTAGGGTCGCCCTGTATTTGTTAGTATCACCCTGTATATAATTTATGAGTAACTGGCCAGAGCATTCATGTAATTCAGCTGGGAATGATTTTACATTGTTACATCATTACATGATGGTGTGTGAGCAAGTCAGGAATGGTTGCTTTCACAGTGAAGCAGTGTAAAAGGCACCCCCGGTTGGAGATTTGAGGGGACACAGTTGTCCATCTGTCCAGATTGTACCCAGAGTAATGTCACAGATGTACAACACAATACATCTATAAGTGAGCTGTTAAAGAACTGAATGTGAAACGCTCAGACAGATTTCAAATAAGAAGCGGTGAGAGGAGACTTCTACTTTTATACTAAACTCTGCTAATTTTATTGTTAACAGACCTCCTCACCAAATAATAACTCTGTTTGTCTGTTTTGTCTCTTTCATCCCGCCTGACAACTACATTTTCAGCTCTCTGGTACATATCTACTTTACTTGTTTATACAGTGCCTACATCATTTCTCTGTTTGGGGATTTTTTCAAGTTGCAGTGTAAATATTTATATCTTTAGAGGTCAATAACTGGCAAAACAGAAATGCAATCTGCCACACCTGTAAAAGTCAAGTACACACTGCTGTATTGAGAACATCTTCCAGCTTCCTAGCCAAAGTACATTCACTGTCCTTGACCTCAACATTTCCTTAGGAAAGAGAGAGAATTCTCTTTTTAGCTTTTCTAAACAGTAGCAAAGTCTAATCAAACTCACTATTACTTCATTTTATAGCATGTGTGTTGCCTTGTGATGAAGTCTGCTGTCCAATGGGAGCTTAACCCAAACTGAGGCTATTTCCCACAGGATCTTTGATTGTGCTGAAATCTCAGCTCTAGTGGAAGTCCATGTTAAATAATTTTTAGCTGATGTGTGGTCTGCAAGAGAAACTCAGTCACATTTCAGTCTGAACATTTCAGGTATTATATGATACATTTTCAGTTGCAATGTAATGTAAGTAACTTATTTGGCATTATGGGAAATTTTTCCAGCCACAATAGAAATGATTTTTTTAAATGGTCCTAATATCTATTTAAACAAAGAAATTGTTTATTGCATAAGAATAATCGTTATGTGATCGCCATTATGTAAAAGGGAAAAAACCAGACCTACAGTTCCTTTGTCAGCAAACTCCTGGTTTAGCTCCCATTTATTTGCATCAAGACAAATTTGGGCCTGACTGCAACACACAATTTTCTGGAATTATTTAGAGATGCTAGGAAGATTGCTAATGACTGGTGTTTATCACCAAGAATACCTTATTTTCTCCCTGAGGGGAATCAAATAATTACAATCCACTCACTGGTACTCTGCTATTATAATAGTTGCTTGTTGAGCTCCCCTCTTCAGTTCCAGAAACTATATTTCTTAATTAATCTTACAGCAATTCAGGAACAAGATTTCCAGACCAACATCAAGAACATGAAGTTCAGTTTTGAACCCTGTTGTCTGAGGAGGAAGCATCCAAATGACACAGATTTTCAATTTTATATATTTTATTAACGAAACAAAACGAAACAAAAACATACACTCAGCAGATTGATTAAATCACATCAAATAAACTGACAAACCCTAATAAGCGCTATATAATAATTTGAGAAGGTAGCAGTCTTGTTTAGCTATCTTCCCCAAAAGTAATAGGTCATTACCAATCTCAATGCTAATCAATATATTTAGATTCCAGCCAAATAGCTGATACAGGGAGGGTCAAATCACTTCCAGGTGGAAGCCAATGTTGAGACTACAGCTCTGATCCCAAGTAAGGTAACCTGTCCAAACTGCTGGTGACAGTGAATCGCTTCTCTCCCAACATAGGGTTACAATGAAACATTTCATTACAGTTCTTGATAATGTGGCTTGTTACACTTCATATCCAAATGACAAATGTAGGTGAAAATAATAGGATCTCTCAGGGTCAAACATACAACTCCTAACCCATCAAATATATGCACGTGATCTTTTAGACAGCAAGTTTGTTTAACTTAATACTATGGCTTTATTGTATATTTAGAAAACTATTCTACAGGTGCCATTCATGGAAAGATTCTGTGGGTTTTAGCCAAACACAGACAAGTGTATGCTCTCACTATCTGCCATCTGTCAGAGTTAAAAATAAGTGCAAGGATGCTGAGGTAGAGGTATCCCTGTCCTAACAGGGATTGGAAAACAAAACCCTTAAGGTTGACACTTATGCAGGATGGCTATTGTGATACTTGTGGCTTCATTTAGCTTCAGGAAGCTGGTATGTGGTTGAAAAGATTAGCCAGTAATCTTATTGGCTCTGGTGTTTAACATTATATACTTGCTACTGGCTAGAGGTTACTTGTTTGTAGATGTCAAAGTAGAGACACATGTTGTTGGACACCTATACCTCGGTGGCCAGGTAGGAGGTTGCAGGAAGCATAGACTTCTTTGTCAGGCATGCCAGCATTGCATAGCCAAAACCAGCACCTAAGGGCCATAGCAGCAGCCATTGCAGGCAAACAAGTCAGAAACAAGCAAGTCAGTAGCCAAGCGTCTTCCTTTCAGTTTTTGAAGATAGAAGCTTGGATGGTTCCTCCCCTTTGGAATGCCTCTCATGAGCTTCTTGTGAAATCAGAATGGGGCTCTCCTTCTGAGGTCACTGGCATCACCAATTGAGGGCCGATTCGGTCATCTTTATGCAGATGAAGAACTTCACCATTCCAGTAACTTTGGGCTCAGAAAGTCCATAGATCCAACAATATACCCGATCAGCACATACATAGGTATTTTGAGACATTTGAGGTCATGGATCAGACTTTAGACATTATTTCAACCATCCTAAAAGGTCCAAACTCAAAAATAAATTTAAAAATGCACAGCTAGCAAAAAGCTGGAATTGAAATCTTAAGAAAACCCCATGTGACATTCACTCAGCTATGCCCACAAAGGGACAGTTCCTGTTTTACAGACATATGCTTATAATTCCCCCTTTATATTTAGGTACTCAGCAACTCAACTTTGAACAGTATTTTTTGAAACACACAATCTGGGAGAAAGGTTAAACCTAAATTCTGTCACAGTAAAAATATTTTCCTCCTAAAATCACAGTTTTGGGGTTCAGTTTTAATATGCAGGCCTATCTGCCTCACAGTGATAAAAGTACCCATGACTTCAGTGGGATCCTGAGCAGGTTCTGGGGGTCAAACCTGGGAGTCTTCAGTCTTAGGAAAGCAACATATGTAGCTATGCGTTTTGCTTGAGTAAGAAATGAGGGCCTAAACCTAATCCCATTAAAGTTGATGGAGATTTCACTATTGATTTTAGAGAGATTGGATCAACCACTGAGTAAGGGCTATAGTACTGGACCTGGAGGTGTGCCATGTATTTGTACTGAAATGCACAAATACAAGCAACTCAAGGGTTTTACATTTTATTAATTGCAATACAGACCCTTTTCTTAAAAAAAAAAAAAAAAAAAGCCGTTCAATAAGGCATGCAAATGATTCAATCAGAAATAGGCCATTTCCCACTGAAATTTTCAAGCCAAAATTAGGTCATTTTATAGGGAAGCTAGGTCCATTTTTCAAGAAAAATGTGTCTTTTAAAAGATGTAAACATCCATGTTTTTTATGAAAAACGTAGTTTAATCAAAATAACAAATACAGTGCAATTTGAAGGCATGAAAGCACGAAACCCAAACTGTAAATTTAACCCTCCCTCATTATTCACTACTTCTCTATTTAGTAGTAGTAAATCAGTTTCTTAAAGAATTCCTTTCATTAGCAATCATGTTTAACTGGGTGGTGGATTAGCTATGGTGGCCTGATCTAGCAGACAGCATGCAAGAACAACTTCTACTGACATGAAAGGGTTGCCTGTCTGTACTGCAGTCAGTATCCCAATTCATCTATTTAATTCCCATTTAAAAGCAGTTGATGAAATCTGGGCTCCACAGCAGTCAATAGGAGTTTGGGCATTGATTTCAGTGGGGCCAGCACTTCTGATGTACCCGAATTTGTTGAACTGTTTAAATTGTATGCTGCAAATAAAGGCCTAGGAATGCAAGTATTAGTGAAATCTACCCCCAGTTTAGCTGGTGTAATTAGACAAGCGTGGGCCACTTCTCACTTCTTAGTAAATTGGATCAAGATACAAACTGTTTAACACAAACCACTGAAATACCTTTCAGACTTTGAAACCTAAAGGGGTGTAAACATTTCTAAGAAAAAAGCTCTAAATATGACAAATTTACACATACACAAAGTCACAGTCAATGTTATTTTCAGGAATATTTTGTGCCATTGAGGAGGATAAAGTTTCGCTAAAAGGAATTGTCAATACTTTCTAAAATGGACCATAAAAATAAACACAGGCCTCCTTTTGATCCTCATGAGTATACTTTTTTTGTCCTTGAAAAAAAAAATATCCAATGTACCTTTCAAAATGATTTATTATGTGTTATTGTTACAGTGTTCAATATTGTTCAATACTGAACTATTGTACTGATTACCACTCTCCCACTCTGCTTTAGTTCTATCATGTGCTTTTATTTACCTCCTGAGGCAAAAACATTTTAATTGGTTTAGTGAAGCTTGAACTCTCTTTTATCAATGACAGGTTTCATCAAAATAGAACTAACCCAGGAGCTGTATGTATTATCCCAGTGTTGAAGAACAATGATTTGGTTTGGGGTTTTAAGGTTTAAAACTGAACTTTTGTAGTGTAAATTACTTAACAATCATTTAAATAACAAACAATCTCTCTCTTTTTTTAATTCTAAGAATGCTTCTCCTAAATATAGTGGGCTAACTTCTCTGTGGCTTAACTTCATTGAAGACAAATAAATTTGGCAAACTGAGCATACAAATGCATACTGCGAAGTGTACCAAAGTTCCAGAATGCAATGCAAAATGGTTTTGAAACGTATAAAAGGAATGAATAATTTACGCATTTTCTCCTAGTTTAATGGGCTTCTTTCCAAATTATCATTACACCAAATGTACAGAGCACTATGGTCCAATATGCAATAATGTACTATGGTAAAAATTCTTCTCCCACAAAAATGTATCCTAAAAGGCAGCTAAACAATAGAAACTGTCTCTAGTCTTCCTATTTGATTAAAATTGTTTGGTTGGGTAGGTCTGCCTGACACCTGTAGGCCATCTTTGTGAATATTTACTTTAGGAAAGGAAACACAAAACATCAAGACTTAATTCCAAAGTATATGTATTATTGTAATATATATTTAAAATATAACATTAAAACAAGGATTTTATTCATGATCCTTTTTATATGGGTGTTTCCAACTGTGATAAAAAATCTTTTACATTGGGACCAGCTGAATATTAAAGGGTGTTTTTAAAAAAACAAATAGAGGGTAACATTTATACACTGAACCTATACAAGGGAAGGCAACAAGCTGGGTGTTGGAGAGAATGGGATTGATGCTCCCAACCTGAGGGCAGGTCATGGGCGGCATAGTAGCACTAACACACTTGCTGTTTGCTCCACAGAGTCCGCAGCTCCTTCCTCAGGCCAACCCAAGCTTCCTACTTCCTCACCAGTTGAGTATGAGCCAGTGAGGAGCCCTTCTCATCACACGAGGGAGAAACTGCCAATGTCTGTCTGAGACACTATTTGCAGATGTTATATAAAAGCCCCCTGTGCACTACTTACAAGTTCCAAGTCCTCAAAAATGTTTTGCAATTGGTTCTTGAAAACCATTCCGCATCACTGAGTTTTGCTGCCAGGCACTGGTCTTTGTAAATAAGAAAAAACATCTTTAAAATGGTTATTGAAAATCATTCAAACCTTAAGTTTTGGGCTTACCATGACTCATTATTTATTATTTGTATTTGGCACGTCCTACCATCTGCTGTTAAATACAGGAGAGGAAGATATTTTACTTATTAATGAGAACTATACTGGACAGTAACAGCTAATGAAGTATCTATTGGAAATGTTAACCAAGAAAAAAAAAGCTGTAGCATTTTAGTTGAAAATGCTCCAAAACACATTTGAACAATCTGTGTGCACGTGCTGAAATGTATGCAGATGTAGTGAAAAGGGCAAGGTTTGCTCACATCCATTTCTGAACTATAACCTGCTGTGATGGAATACACCTCTTTATTCACACCCTACACACTACTGTAATAATCTTTGTACAAAGTATGCCTTGAAAGATATAATTTGAAAACTCATAATTTGCTGGTCAGTTCTGTCTGATAAAATGTGTGGCAACATTGTTTGTGAAGTTATAAAAGTCTCTTGTATGATGTTATTAACATATGTTCAAAATCTCACAGCCCACCCCAAGCAGAAGTTGGCAAACAGGCCTGCTCTAAACAAAGGACTCTGTGTTAGCCTTAATTTGCATTTAAGCAGTAAAGAGAGTCATCAAGCAGAAAGAGAAAACAAAGGAAGCTCAAACAGGTGGGAAAAAAACAGTAGGGAACATCTTTCCATATAGGCTGCTTGTTTGTCTCCCGATTCTCAACTGCAAATGTTTATCGAAAGGGAGACTAAAACTATAAAAAGGAGAAACAAACACCGCCAAAGCAACCCCTCTATTTCTCCCTGCCCACCTCATTCTCCACACCTGAGCAGACAAAAGGAAACAGCTGTTAAACTCTGGGGGAGGAGTCCTGCCTTGCAAGTTTGGTCAGTAATCTACCAGAGCATGTGGTGAGAAACTTTTCTTGAATCTAATATAGTTTGTTAAGTTAGGCACTACAAAGTGGTTTTATCTTTATTTTTCTTGTAACTATTTCTGACTTTTATGCCTCATTATTTGTACTCACTTAAAATCTATATTTTTATAATTAATAAACTTGTTTTATTGTTTTAGCTAATCCAGAGTGTTTAAATGGAAATGTCTGGGTAACTCCATTTCAGGGAATAAGCTGGTATATTATTCCCTTAAAGGAATAACAGACTTAATAGATTTGTTCTGTCCAGGAGAGGGCAGGGAGGTATAGGACATACATTTCTGGGGGAAAGTCCAGCACTGGGAGTGCGCTGTGGTCAACCTGCAGGATAACCAAGGCCCGCCCCCCACTGGTTTGAATTGTACACGTTGGGGTATACCATTTCTAAATGAGATAATGATTCCAATTTACTACTGGCCTGCTTCTGTTTGCATCAAACTCAATGGCAAAAATTTACATCAGATTCTAATTCTGATTAGAAGTCTAGAAGGTTAGCTTGTAGCCAGGATGATGTCAGAATTTAAGCATGTGCTTATATGCTTTATTGAATACGGATGGACTTACGTATGTGCTTTGCTGAGTTGCGGCCTTAGATCCTAAACCAAAGATGAAGCTTGAAATAGAAAACTGTGCAAAAAAATAAAATAAAATCCATTTATTTAATGAAAGCTGTAACCTTTGATGCCACAGGCCAATTTTCAGGACTTTATTGCCAACTAACCTCCTTTCTTTAGTGACACAAACAAATTCTACCCTAACCCTAAGACTTGTATTCTAGATAGGTGCCATGATTCCCTGTTAAAATAATAGCTTGCTTTCATCTCATATCACAAAAAAAAAAAAAAAGTGGAAGCCAGTTTAGATGTTATGATTTAAAGTGTGTTCTTTCAGTTTTATTTGCTATGTTGAATGACTTTTTATATATATTGTATACATTTAATATTCATTTCTAGATTTATTTTTTTGAATTGGTACACTATTTCTGAAATTCTTTTCTCCTTTCTTTCTTTTTGTTTATTGCTTACAATAAATTCTTATCCTTTCTCTTTTCTTAATTTACAAGGTAAAATGTTACTTAATGCCTTATCTTATGGGCAAAAAAAATGGAAATTGATGGAGTATATTACTGTGATTTATACGTCTTCACTCAGGACTACGCCTGTGATTGTATTCCCCTTGCGAGACTATAATGTTTTTATAACTATCATTTATTTCTGAATAAAATTATATGGAAAAAAAAAAGATATATAACCTTGAAAAAGAGAACTCGCCAAACAACAAAACAAAAAAGTTAAAATGCTTCTTTCCTTGCTATGGAGGTAATAATCCTGTCTGAAATCAGACTTTAACATGGAGGATACATACTGAAACTTCTGTCTCAGGGCTTGCCTTCACTGTAGCGTTAGCTCAAACTATAACTTGAGTGTTGTCCCTAACCAGATTCTGTCCACATATACACATCTCTATTTCAAGTTCAGTGACCCTTTTAACTTGAGCTAGCTAGCCTGTAAGGGAGTATGGATTGGATCTCAAGTGTGGCTGACACTCTAGCTAGTAATACGGTGGGGAAGAAGTTTCAGGCTTGAGTTAGCACAATTCATCAGCTGCTACTCCAGTCACTCTATGCTGCTAATCAAATTGCACTGTGTAGCGCAAGTGTTGTTTCACAGAGAGGTCGCTCTCACTTGAGCTAGGCTAGTTCAAATCAAAACTAAACATTTCAAATTTGTGAAAATGAAAAAGTCTTGAATGACCTGAAACAAACATTTTAAAAAACAATTCTCCTTCACAAAGAATTTCAAAATTTTCACTTTTCACTCTGATATGGAACAAAGTCAAATGTCAAAATCTTGACATTCTTCATGAACTGGAACTTCTGTTCTCTGCACTGCCCTGATAATATACATTTCCTCTCAATCTCCTCCATTTTTCTAGATGCCCTGACCTTTATAATGTAGGCTTTGAGGGCCAGATTCTCTGACCTGCTCTTTCCCATTTGTACAGCTCCTGAAGTGCAAAGGGGGCAGAATTGAGACGTAAATGTCCCTTGCTGGGGACACTCACAGCCCATGGCAGTCCCTAGCTGGAGTAGAGCTGGCTGCTACACTCTCCTCCCCACAGTCTGCAATGAAGGGGATTGGTTGATGGCAGGAAGAGGACATGTCAGGGGTGAGGAGTTGCTGGAGCACAGTGCACTCTGCCTATACTCAGCTAGCAAATGATCTCTTGGGGACTGTTGTCAGCTGGTGCAAATTTAAGCAGTCCCCAGGGCAGAGAATTGGGAAGCTGTAACCAGTTCCTTGAGGGACACTACTCTCTGCTGAGCACAGCAGAGAATCTCACCATGAGTATTTATTCACACACACATGCCCTGTTTTTTGAGGAGGAAAAGTACATGTTCCAAAAGATGCTACACAGTGCAGACATATTGATGAACTCCAAAGACAACTCAGGATTGATTTGTTTTGTTAGTATGTCATCTTCTTGATGTAGACACAACACAACACCTTAAAAATGCAAAACTTAGGGTAAATTCTTTTATAACTATTTACAATATAAAACAAAGGATCAGGCTTGTATGTTGCAGTAAACCTGGTAGGTCTAAAATCCTCTATTTTAATATTTATTTATAAACCAATATCCTTTTGATAGCATTACATGAGAAAGGAGCTATGGAGAAAGCATGCATCTATGAGTGATATTACAACACAAAATCATGCCCACAAGGAACTATTGGCAGGCACTTGTTTTGCTCCTACAACTACTCTTGTTCAGAATGAAAGTGTGTAGTGGGGAGAGAGGAAAGAAGGAAGATATTGCAGGAAGCTGAATTTCTTATAGATTTTGCTGCTGAACACTTGGTTGGGGAGTACAGTGAAACCACCTAGGCACGTTGTAAAAAGCTGATGTCATTAAAAATATGTTAATGTCAAAGCAAGGCAACAAACTTGTCTCTACATTTTTGACAGAGTTAATGGTTAAGAGGGAGGGATAGATGGAGTTTGAAATTCATCCCTACACTCCCCATTCTCTACTAAGTGTTGTAGAATACTATTCTAGGATGCATAGGTCAAAATACAATACAATCTGTGATGCACTTCACTGCCACTCAGTCTCACCTTCTATTGAATAGTATATTTCAGCTTCAGCTATTTCCAGTCATTCAACGGAGTGTCTGAATGTCAGGTTCTTTCTCATCTGGTCTCCAAAGGACAGCCATCTCGGGAAAAGATTGCCATAATGTCTGAGTTTTGTCTTTTCACTCTCTTTTTCTTTTAGAATAGTGTTTGCAGTGGTAGCTATGCAGTTACAGTTGAATAGACACTTTCCTCATAAGCCCCAGTTTCCTAGTGCTTCGGCAGTTTTGGAAGAAAATTACCCTTTGGGCTGAAATTTCTCATGCTTGCTCTCAAATCAATGACGATGATTTTCTTTTGGAATGTTTGGTAAAACTCTGCTTGGCTGTGACACATGGTGTTTCACATTTTAAGATAACTTTTTGATTCTTTAAAATGGCTGAAATGTGTCAATAAATCCTCTTCACCTTTCAATCTTTTAATAATAGAATAGTGGAAACTGGGGGGACAGACTTTTATCCTGATTAAAAGTGAAGTACTCTGGAATTTGCTTTTATATAGTGTCCTTCATTTGAAGATGTCTTAATCATTTCCTAACACCAATTAAGCCTAATAAAACACTGGAGTTCAGTAGAGATAGATGTATGTGAATCACTTCAGCCACAAGTAAAATGCAGTTGCCACTAGGGTGGAAACTGGTAGTTATTTAATAGCATGCGACAACGAGTAGCAGTCTGGAACAGGAGGTGAAGAACAACATATTCAGTTGAAATTCAGAGGAAATTCAGGTAGACAGAATGTATATCAATCAATACAATGGATTTTTACACAGGACCCCTAGTTGTACAAAAAGGGCCAGATGATTTTTAGACATAAATTTTCAGAGAAATGAACTTGCATTTGTGTGTCTAATTGGCATGAGCATTATTGTCCTCACACAGTCAGAGTAATTGTGATGGCTGTGACTGCATGTCTAAATTAGACATAAAATTGCAAGCACGGTTTTTGAGAGTTTCTGCCCGGATGATCACAAGTGATTAGCTTTGTCTCATTTGAAAGATGGATTTGGCAATAAAAAACACACTGGATACAAATGAGGAAACTCTATTATATTGTCTTTAAAGCAAGATACGCTGTATACTGGACATTGAATAAGGATAGTCACATTAGAGTTACAGAAGAAAAGGAAAGAAGTTAATCAGATACTACTAGTTTCAATATTTCCTGTATCATTTCTTTATAAAATGCCAAAAGGTGTAACCTGCACTTTACAAAATACATAGCTAAAAGAGAGCCTTGCCCCAAGACATTTACAATATGGACTGGACAGATACAATACAGACAACTAAAAGATGAGGCACAACAATGGAAGCCAACAAAAGGATAGTCAATAAAGTATAGAAAACTAGGCAAAAATGTGAATTTATGGACTGATTTGAAGGAGAAGAGGGATAATATTTGCTTCACAAGACAGAGGTTGTTCCATGTATAGTGGGCACTGAGGGAAAAAGTCTAGGAGTCTAATGTGAAATGGTATGGGGCACTAAACAGATAGGACTGGGCAGAGCTTAGGGCCAGAAAGTAGCTAAAGGAGCAATAGCAGTAGAATAGCAGTGTTCAGGTTGTAAAGTGAAATGTGTGTAGCTTTCATGGCGGTTCTAGGGTATCCTTCCCCTGAAAAGCTTTTTTCCGAGACTATCTGATACTCTGACATTGAGTGCATTGCAAATGGCAGGAGAGATGGGGGGAGAAAGAAAATCTCTTTCAGGAGCATTTTAATGAGGCCCAGGACTATGCCATCTCTGGCAGAGATGATTTTCCATTACTCAAAGAGGAGTGAACTCCATTGAAGGACATCACCACGCCCCTTCTTTCTGTCCAACGGCAGAATTTTAACAAGAGACTCCTCTCCAGTACATCCTGTGAAGGCCCACACTAAAATGGCGTGGTGCTAGTCTTAAACTTACTCTATGCTACAAAATGTTGCTGACATAACTATATTGGTTAGGAGTATGAAAAAAATCACATGCATCCAGCCAACATAACTATGCTGGTAAAACCCTTGGTGCAGATGCAGCTATGCCAACAGAAGCACTCTTAGCTAATGTCATTTGGGGACATGGGGTAGCTATGCTGGCAGAAGAACTCCTTATCTTCTCTCATCTCAGGAACCAGCAGACTATCTTAACTATCGCAATGCAACCTAGGATTCAAGGTGAGTCCCTGTCCATTCAGGGATTTATAGCTCATAACCAGAACCTTGAAGCCCACAAGCAGATAGGTAGTTAATGCAGCATGCAGGAGGGAAGGGGATTGTTGTAGGCTTTTTAAAGCTTTTTTTTGTCTTTAGTTTTATTTTTTTATGTAAGCATAATGTTAAGGTTAGGGAATTTAAAAGTACCAAGTGAAGACATTTAAAGCCACTGTAACTCAGCCACACTGTTCATGCACTGCTATGTATATTAAAGGGTAAAACTTATCAACATATGTGCAAAGAAGCCAAGTCACAGCTACTGTGGGAAGTCATAACCTTGAAATTCTTGAATTTGTACATTTCAGATCAGATGCTCAGATTCTCTAAAGTGACATAGCTTCCTGATCCTTAATTTCTTATCCACCAGACTGTGTTAAGAGAGACTTTTGCCCCAAACTACATTACATCGTATTGTTAAGGACATCTATACTAAGAACTACAACTCCCTCTACTGGGCAGAAAATTCTGACATGATGAGGGAAAAGTTCAGCTAATTTGGATGATCTGAAGTTACTGCTAATTGCACTGTTTTCAAAATGTCAAGCTTTAAGGTGTGACGGGCAAAATCACTGTTATATAAACTGTGAAAGTTCAAATACTGTGTGAGAGTTTATTTTTCTTGTGTGGTGATGATATTCCCCTTGGTGATTCAGCTCAGGATGGATAAAGATCAAAATGTTCTCACTGAAAACTGTCCAAACCTGAACCTTTTTGAGTGGCAATACCTCCGTTATCACTTCCCGCTCCACAACAGGTTCTCACTTAATGACTCCTCTTCCCAATGTTGCAAAGAGGCTTCCTGTGAACCCACAATAACTAACTCATCATAATCCACCCTGCAGACCTCCCCCACACCTGTAAATTATTATTTATTTACTTGTTGAGTGTTGTAGGTGCACATGGTACTTTACATAATGTATGGTATCCACAGGCCCCTCACAGCTTCAGACAACTCACAGTCTGTTAGATACAATATAACCATTTAAAGGAAAGGGTACAAATACAGGAACAGATAGGGTTGTAGCCTATCACTGAGGGAAAGTTAAATGAATGAAATGGGTTTTTAGGAGAGATTTGAAGGAGGAAAGGTATGACGTCCATCATATAGAAAGACAGGGGCTATTGCTAGGTTAGGGAACAGTGTGACATAGGTACAAATTGAGAGTGATGAAGGAGACAAAAAGATGGTTAAGAAGAGAGAATTGCACAGAATGTAAGGCACAAGTAGAGCAGGAAGTGTAGGAGGAAAACAAGCTGATTTGTAATTAAAACAAATGCTGAAATCACAGAATTTCCCATGATACAGAAATTCTCGCTCCTGCACTGCTGTAATCAAACACTAAAAGTGTACCCCAAACACTAAGAGGCCACCATCTCTCTATAGCCTTATTCTACACCTTTGATTCTTCTTGACAGAGTTCTAGTCTTTCATAGCTCACTTGCTCTGCTACTCCAATAGCTTTGCTCTCACCCTCCTGACAGGCTTCTGTTTCCAATTCCCCTCCCTCCTGATCAACTTCCCTGCAAGAGTCCCAGCAGCACATGATACAACCCCCCTGTTACCTTCACAGATAGAATTCCAGCACCACATGACCTGCTGTAGCCTTACAGGATCCTGAGTTCTGGCTACTCATGCCTGCCTTCCCCTTCCCCCCCTTTTGAAAACTTCCCACTCCCTTTGATCTTTCTGACAAACACCTCCAACAGCTCCCAAAAACCTCCAAAGTCCTGCAGCACTTCACACGGCCTCCCTGAAATGTTCCCACAAATTGTCCTCTCACCTTATAAGTGCCCCCAAATGATCCTAGGCCCCTGTAATACTGCTTCTGATTCCCGCACGTGCCTATGACACATCCTCAATAAGCTCGCATGTTCTCCTACCTGTTCTCAGGCTTCCAGATCCCTGCAAAAAGAAGAGGAAGTAAAATTTTGATTACTAAAATATTCACTTCTCACTTAGCTTCATAAGAAAACGATATTGGAATCCCAACTAGTTTTTAATGAGTTAAACTATATTCCAGGAAGTCTCTGGCTCTAGTTGTATATGGAAGCAACAGTAATCTTGTGAGAAACCTGGTGACATCAATTATCACTTAGATATTCAAATTCATGCTACATAGACATTCATTTTAAAAATAAAATCAAATAAAATCAAATACTGTCTATAGTACTAGTAATATTGAGATACATAGAACTAGAATGATTCCATAATTAATTCTTACAAGAGAATTCTGTATGATTGTTTGCTCCTTTTATTTGTTCTTCATTGCAGAGTTACTGCAGGTAACTGGTGCAATTTGCTGAAGAGTACTGCATGCACATGAAGTTATAGTTGATTCAATGTCTCCTAGAACTTTGTGTGAGCCACATGTAGTCAATGAAGCTGAACACACAATATTAATATGACTGGTTATACAGATATTTAATTATTGACATTCTTAACAATCAGAATCTTTACTTTTTTGGCAGTTCTATTGCCAGTTTCTTTCTCTTACCTTTCACAAGAATTGCAGTCCATAATCCAGAGCAAGATGCCACAGGTCACATCCGGAGTAACTTTGTGAACGTATGATAAAAACTGACTCTAGAATATAATTTTATTTTAATTTTAGAGACCGAACATCTCAACCTATGACTTTAAAAACAAGATGAAGCACTAAAAATTAAAAAAAATCCAAACCACAAGGAATCAAGGAACTGAAAACTCCATGTGTGATAACTGAAAAAAAAAAATGGTATAAGCAAGTCTTTCTTACGTATGTCCACTTTCTTGTTTTCAGTGCCATACTTTTTTGCCTTTCTAGCTAGACATCTTGTATCATTCCCTCTGGTAATCCTCCATGTAGCTGCTACATTCTCATGTTACTGCTACTGTACAAATAGGGATATTAATTCTTGTCAATGTTTCTGCAAATGATGGAGCTATAGCTTGGTAGGAATCAATTTCAATCAGTGATGCTGGAGCCTAAACTAAACTGTTGTCATTAAGATATGGAAAAAAAGGTGATGTTCCTGTTTCGTTTACAATTAAAATTATTAACTTTCATAGAAACTGAGCTATGAATCATATGTCAACAGTCAGGAGTATTTCCCCCCCTCTATGAAAAGGATGGCTACCACTAATGATAATAGCCAATATACACATGCATCAAGGGAATCAATAGGTTGTTTTATCTCCTTGATAGGTAACACAATTATAATGAAAAGACTTGTGAGTTTATTTTATACTATTTTCTATATTCAAAACAATTATTTTCACAAAAAAAAGATTGCCTGTTGTGCTCTCATTTCTGCTAGACCAACAGTTATCAAACTGTGATACATGTACAATGATGGTATTTAGGCAAATGGGACATGGGTGGGACATGGGTTGATTTATCAGAGTGAGACTCCATTATAATTACACTGATTACAATTATGACAGTGATATTCCAGGTACTTTTTGAGTTTTAGATATGGTACACTAGGTTTTCAAGTGTGAGAATTGCTGATCTATGTATAACACAAAAAAGTATTTGCCATGATATTAAGCACTCTTATCTTCCAGCTTCCAAAAGCACAGTCTATCTAGAAAGAGCTTGTCGTTTACCTGAAATAATATTTTTCTTAAATTTACATTACTTAAATTCAAGAGGATGGTTCTTCTCCCCATGGAAAACCAAGAGAAGTGATTAGATAATTAGCTGTAGTCCAAAAATGAATTAGGATCTCTATGGGGTAAATGATGGGGAAAATACATGAGGGGATTGAAAAGGATGGGTTGAAACTGCATGAGGTTTTGCAGTAGGGGTAGCCAGGGCAGTATGTGTGTGTCACAGAAACAGATGCTACTAAGTAATCTCTACTGAAGAATACACAGATGAGGGTAATGGAGGAATTTCAACAGAGAGGCTGTGCGATGAGACTATGAGGTAAGTTCAGAAGGAAATTGAAGACTAGCCACAGTTTGAAAGAGAAGGCCCAGCAAAGTCCAATGGTGTCAGCTATCTCTTGTAGCAATGTTCTTCCTACTGCTTTTTTGCCACAATGATGAATGTACCAAGTGCTATGTCCTGTTCTTAGCCTTGAGACACATTTGTCTAGCTTTCATTTGCACATGCTTGCCACCAGCAATTTTATATGTCATTAAATCACGATATGTACTTGTTTTAAAAAAAAGTCACAAAAATGAGACATGTCTTTTGGTTTCATATTCTAGTAGTCCAGATTGTCAGTGGCCCTACTGCAGGGATGCTAGAACAATTTTTATAGTGGAGGCTCTGAGTCATTGAACCAAAATTTAACCCTGCATATAACAGAAACCACTTCAAGTCAGGGGGTGTGGCAGCACCCTCAGTTCCAGCACTTATGCCCCTAGTTCCAGTGCCTTGAATTTAATGTTATGGCACAGATGAGGCATAAAGAGGACATAAAGTCCCACCCTTTTCCTACACATCCCCATTCCCTGCATTGTCTGTCGGGATTGCAAGTCCAAGGGTTGGGGAGACAGGCTCCATGAGCTACTATTTTCCTCCTAACTGTGAGCAAGCAGATAGAGAGGAGCAGGGTGTCCACAGAAGTGTAGTCTCTGCCCCTCCCTCCTCTGGCAGCCACTAGAATTCACCTGATGCAAGTGGGGAAGTAAACTGCACCTCGAGAAGAGGTGATGTAGATTTTTCCCCACCACTCCCCGCAAAGCAATGGTAAGACAGGGGAGAATTTGTGATAAATCACAATTCCTTCCCAAGACTCCTCCTGGAGTGGTGTAGCTGCACCGCTCCATACTCAGCTCAGAACAAAGGCCCAATCTAACCTAGTAGCAATTCTGTGCCACATTGAACTTCTAAACAGTGTATTCTCCGTACAGACTTGGTGGACATTTTCTACCTCTTTTCCCTACATAACCAAAGCTATGAAGACAGTAAATAGGAATGGGGAACCATAGAAACCTTGCCTTGGTAAGTCTAATAATATAATACTTTGTAGCACCCCACCAATACCAGAGCAGCTGGCTACACAACCGTAATTCCCTTCTCTGCTTTATGCACTGAGCAGCTTGGCATTTTCTTATATTTGTTATTTATGTATTACCTGAGCCAAGGAATGCATTTTAAAGACAAGTAAGACAACACAATCTGTGCTCTCAGGAAGCTGATCCTGTGAGGTGCAAAGTGCCATTAACTCCCATTGAATGCCAGGGCCGTAACAAGGGTGGGGCGAGCGGGGCAGCCGCCTAGGGCACAAAGCTACAAGGGTGGAAAAATGGGGCAGTAAAATGCTGAAAAAAATCTGGCAGGGGGCATAAATATGCTTGCTCTCCCCAGGTGCTAAACTGTCATTACAGCTCTGTTGAATGCTCCTGGGAGTTGACCACCTTTAGCAGTTCACAGGACTGGGCCATTAGATAATGCAAGCACTTTTCAGGATTAGGCCTCTAATTAGTCAGAAAAAGCAAAGGGGAGGAGGAGAAAGGAGAATGAACATTGGGACTTGTACATACAGAGTGTATACATTGTTTATGTTTTTCATCCCTTTCTTGTCTGCTATGAGGTAAGTTTTGGTTTTTAAATGTGAATGCCGGAATATAAAATACTACAGAGAGATTAGTTGGGGAAAAGCAGACTGAACAAAGTGAGTTTGGAGTAGAGATTTGAAGGGGGAGATTTGATTGTTACTTTGCTCTTCTAAGAAAACAAAACAGAATTAAAAAGCAATTAACTGTACTTTACTGACAAAGGAAAATTAAGTTGAATAGAATAGTGCATACTGTATAGGAAGAAAAATAGCGGGTATTGAAAAGTAGCAGTTATATTGTAAACTAACAAGGCAAACAACCACATGATGGCAGCATAGAATAAAAAATGGGAAAGCTCCTATGCATTTAATATAAACAAACAGGCAAAAGCAGCTCAGATTGTCACCATAAAGATCCATTCTTTGTTAAGAAGACTAAATGTGTGTGTTAATTTGGAGATATTCAAGCAATGCTTTAGTATAACAAAATGGTATTCATTTCCGCATGTAACTGTCCTGTTCTTAAATTATATTTTGCATGCTGAGTCTCATACCTTTTACACAGCGCAGAGGTCAGATTCATAATATTATTATATCCAGGAATTTTCTTTTTATTTCAAGCAGTATACAATTGTCTTTATAACACAAAGGGATGCCATGTAGATCAGTTAGCACACTAAAATTAAGTGCAGTATTAGCTTCTCCACTGGAGTTTAGAGATACCAATCACTATTCAAACAGGAAAAATAAAAGTACTGATACATTCTTAACTCCAAAACAGAGTTCTAAATCCCTACTCATCTCCTAATCCCTTTGTCCATACTTTCCTCACCACCAAGTCCAACCTAACCCCCACCACTAAAAGTGTGTAAACACACACACATTGCCCAGTCCTCCATCTAAGTTGAAAACTTCAATGAACTACCAAGATATCATTTACTCAGCATATATTTGAATTCTTTGAACTTGCTATCAACTTTATTGCCCCACTCTATTACAGGCAACAATATATTTTCTCAGTATGTTGACCTGTATTGCACAAAGTGGCACAAATCTTCTAAATTGCATGTGCCATTTTAGGCCCATATAACTATGCAAACACATAACTAAGTGTGCACACAACTCCATCACTTTCATGCATGCACTGGAATTTGTGAGTGCACACTTTTTAAGTTATGAATCAGTAATTCTTAGGCAGGCTGACTGAAATGACTTAGACAGCCATGGCCTCACCTCTTTTATTTTGTATTCTGTGCTGCTGTTAATACAACCTACTATACTGATTGCCTTTTTTCATGGTTGTTACTGATGCTGGGCACTGGCCTGATGATGTTTCCACAATAATTCCCTGATGCTTTCCCTGGCCACTGCACTGGTTGATTGTTCTATTTGGCGCATATTCCCTAGATTGGTTTCTTGCTCCCAGACTAATTATTTTGTATTTGTCTACATTGAACTCCATTTGCCATTTACCAGCCTACTGCTCAACATTCCATGCACTAAGTCTGACAAATTGGGGAGCGCTCCTATGATCATCCTTCTCTCGCCCTTGTGTCCAGTTTGAAACATTTCCCTTTATTGCTACTCCTTGCCTCCTCCTCTTAAAACTGTTTTTAATTCTGCAGTCTATTATACTTGTTATTCTAGGACTGCGGGCACTTGAAAATTGTAAGGAAAGTGCATTACAATTGCAGGGAATTATCCATTTTGTGTAACTTTGTAAATACACTATGCATCGATTCAAAACTGCAAAAAAATATTGCAGAACAAGAAGGAAAAGACCAATTATTGTAAGAAATATAGGGGCTCATTCTGTTCTCATATTGATTTTTACAAGTTAAATTCCATTAAGACCCCTGGAGTTACTCCTAATTCACATTAGTATAAGAGAAAAATTAGGCCCATACTGTCATGACAGAGTGCTAATACAGACAGGGAATTGCTTCAGGTAAGCACCTTATGCAGTTACTTTGTGTAGAAAGACACTGCTGAAATATCTTATTGATGTACCCAAACCAGTATCAGAACTCAATGGAAATGTGGAAATTGCATTGTACTGGAAAACTCTTACTATAGCAAAAAGTACAGCAGTGCCACCTGCTGATCAATCCTCAGTAATTGCACCCAAAAGAGATTAAAAATTCCAGCAAGTGGCTACTCTGCCAGTATCTGCTAATTCAGAATATGGTCAAGTTCGCAAAAGACGTTGCCATACTTCTGCAAAAAAACTTCAGAAACAGACTTCAGCGAGAAACTGCAGAACTGGAACTCATATGCAAACTTAACACAATCAAACTGGGTCTGAATAGGGACTTGGAATGGTTCTCTCATTACAAGAAGTAATTGTCACTGTTCACACATTCTCACCTTCTAATCAATGGTTGTGAATAGGCCTCATCTACTCTAACTGAATGGATTTTTCTAACACCTACCCTCCCCATTATTGTTCCTTACCCTTATATATACCCCCTATCTGATTTCTATTTCTTGCATAGAAATAGCAAAATAGCAAAAGCTTATGCCTGCAGAAATTAAATTTGTTAGTCTTTAAAGTGCTACAGGACTCTCATTGTTTTAGCACACTTAGACATTCAAAAGTAGTACAGGGTGATGACAAATTAGACAAGTAAAATATTACAGCACCATCTTGTCTGTCATCTATAAGCAGAATTTTCATTGAAGTTCCTGTGATAGGTCTAACCACAGAATGGGTAGAAAACTGGACTCTTTAGTTTTAGCTTTTACAGAAGGAAGACAAATGTTATCAGAAGAATTTTGTTAGTGATGATGATTATAAATAAAATGATTTAGATTAACAGATGATAAAGACAGAAGATAACATATTCATGACACAGGCCATTGGGTTTCACTGAATTAATTCTTGTTTGACTTAAATATTTTTTCTAAAAGTGCTCTATGTTGATTAAAAAGTTTCCAGTGATGGAGAATCCACTACAGAACTATTTTAAAACTAGATTGGTTTTATTAAAGAATAGAACTATCAGCGTATTGGTAAATTTTGACAATTAAAAAAAAAGTGTCTCAGACAGGAGCCCCACTGTTAATTTCAGTAAAATCAAGTAGGTCTTTTCCTTTTCATGCATTAATTTAAAAAAATAGTACAAAAATGGGTGCTTCCCAACAAAAGAGGAGTTCTGAAAATATTTTCAACAATTTATATATATCCAAGGAGGACCAAAACATTTTGCTAACAGTCCCTAAAATATATGCTGCACAGACAGGTTAACAGGCAACCCATTTTCCAATTCCAGTCTTTCAGCTCTGTAAGTCCTAGTATTTAGGAAGGCTTTTGAAATTTTCAGATCAGCTGATATTGTATATACAGCCTATTCTCAAGATTATTAATGTGTTAACTTTTTCCTTATTTCATATTTAGTTGTATGGTATTTGCAGGTCTGAAATTCTTAACATTCTTCCTTTCCTACTTCATATTAGGTGCTGCATAAGTGCACCTAGTGTGCCTTCAACCATGCTTTGTATGTTCTTTTTGTGTATTCTTGGATCAATACCACCTTTTTATTCCATCACTAGTCCTTATAAGAGTGGACTGAGGAGAGAACCCTCTCTTCAGAAGTATAGCTATCATGAAGCACTGCTTTACTGAGTCACAACATGATCCCAAAATAAAGCAATTGCTCCTCAGTTTTCATGGATTGGTAGCTTTCTGATAAAGGGTGTGTGACAGGGTCTAGAGACCCTGCTGTTGTCCAGCAAGCAGTGAATCCACTCCCTGCTTACCCCTTGCAGAGATATATCATAAGCTAACAAGGCACAGCTGGGGACTAAAGGCCTGATCCAAAGTCCACTAAAATTAATAGGAGTCTTTCCATTGATTTCAGTGGACTTTGGATCAGGCCTTAAAGCCCTATTCTTATCTATCACATAAGGGAATACAGAAACACTAAGAATCATAGAAATGTAGGGCTGGAAGGGACCTTGAAAGGTCATCCATTCCATCACCCTGCACTGAGGAAACCTAGTAAACCTAGGCCATCCCTATGTGTTTGTCCAACCTGTTCTTAAAGTCATCCATGATGAGAATTCTAAAACTTCCCTTAAAAGCCTATTCCAGAGTTTAACTATCCTTATAGTTAGAAAATTTTCCTACTATCTAACTGAAATCTCCCTTGCACCTGATTAAGTCCATTACTTCTTGTCCTACATTCAGTGGACATGGAGAAAAATTGATCAGTTCTCCTCAAAACAGGCCTTAATGTATTTGAAGACTGTTACCAGGGCCCCCTCTTCTTTTCTCAAACTAAACATGCCCAGTGTTTTTAACCTTTCTTCATAGGTCAGGTTTTCTAAACTTTTATCATTTTTTGTTGCTTTCCTCCAGACTCTTTTCAATTTGTCCATACTTTCCCTGAAGTGTGGCGCCCAGAACTGGACACAGTAGTCCATCTTAGGCCTCACCAGTGCTGAATAGAGCAATAAGAGGGAACAAAACATAAAACCATCCCAGGTAAAGTTGGTAAATGACACAAAGATTAGGGGAGTGGTAAATAACTAAGACGACAGGTCTGCGATAGAGCGATCTGGACCATTTATTAAACTGAGCACAAACAATATGTATTTTAATAAGGCCAAGCATAAAGTTATACATCTAGCAACAAAGAATGTAGGCCCTACTTACAGGATGGAGGACTCTATCCTAGGAAGCAATGACTCTTGAAGAAGAGTTGGAGGTCATAGTAGATAATCAGCTGAACACGAGCTCCTATTACAATATTGTGGCCAAAAGGGTTAATATAATTTTTGAATGTATAAACGGGAACTTTGAATAGGATCAGGGATGCTATATTACCTCTGTATTTGGCACTAGTGCAACCACTGCTGAAATACTGTGACCTATTCTGGTGTCCACAATTCAAAAGGATGTTGCTAAATTGGACAGAGTTCCAAGAAGAGCCCTAAGAATGATTAAAGGGTTAGAAAACATGCCTTATAGCGATAGACTCAAGGAACTCAATTTATTTGTCTGTCTCATCTGTTTATTTGTGACTCAAGTCACCCCTTAAAAAAGAGAGAGCTAACGAATAACTCGATCAGTTTATAAATACATGCAAAACAAATATTTGATGATGTGCTTTTCAGTCTAGCAGAGAAAGGCAGGGCCCCCACATGGGGGGGAAAAGGGTACACTTTACCGGGGCCCGGCTGCAGCCCCCATTATCATGAGGAAAAAATTGAGGTTAAATTATAGATCATGCCTGAGGATATATATAGAAATTTATTTTCCTGTATCTATGTATCTATTGTACAGATCTTGTGAGATTTGCAAATCTTGGAGATTTGTAACACAGGAGTTTGTACTGGGCCCGAAAAAACTATGCTTGTGCCCTGGAGAAAGGTATAACACGAGCCACGGGTTAGAAGATGAAGCTAGACAAATTCAGACTAGAAATAAGATGTAATTTGAAAAACAATTTAATTAACCTCTGGAACAATTTACGAAGGGTCATTTTGGATTCGCCACCACAGGCAATTTTCAAATAAAGATGGGATATTTTTCTAAAAATTATACTCTAGGAATATTCTACAGAAGTTCTAATGCCTGTGTTATACAGGAGGTCAGATTAGATAATCACAATAGTCCCTTCTGGCCTTTGAATCTATGAGAGCTAGTATCTTTACAGAACAGGCTACAATCTCATGACAAGATGTAAATGAAAAAAACTTTCCAAGCCACAGCTGTTTTTCGATCCTGTAAAAGCAGCTGGGGCTGTAACGGCAAGTAACACATACAAATAACAAACAGTGGGCACATTCCCTCAAACACAAGCGTTGGTATACAATAATCTGTGCTTTATCTCTGATTGCTTTGTATATCCGAGTTTTGTGTGGATTAAACCTCAGTCAGTTTACTCTGTCTTGCCCTAATCTCACCCACACATTGAAAAAGATGTTCACCCTTCCTCTTTGGATAACTATTCCAGCTTCCATGTGTGAACACTCTTAATATGGAATAAAAGTGCCTTGTTCCAAATTAGTTTAATCCACATTAGGAGTGGCTTAAACTAAACCAGAAAAAGGCACTCCTATGGTGGAATAATAGTGCTCTCACAGGGCCGTATTCCAGAATAGATACTCTACTTTAAATTTACACCCTATCTTACTCTGGAATAACTTTCAAACATACACCAACGCTAAGAAAAAGCAATGGGTGGCCTTTTATCTTTCTCCTTCTCCATCCCCAGCTGCCAAAATTGTCCCCTGCTCTTTTCCACAATTCTGCCAAAACAGATCTCTAAGTCTGCTTTTCACTTTCATCACCATGTCACCACACAACACTGATGTCCACTGATCACGATTTGAACTGCTGTATTAACTAGAACACTGCTGATTATTTTAGTTGAAATTTCCTGCTTTTTAGGGTTGAGGTGTGGGACAAGCATTGGAAGATTACCACCTCTTCCTCCTTTGGCCCCAGATAGCCAGACTACATAGAATAGTAGGCCACAAGCCCCCACAGGGATACAACCTGGAGCGATAACTGTGTGATGTGGGAGCTGCCCCTGCTCGTCTCTGGAGTTGCTAATCCAGCCGTTTGCAAGGCACACACTGTCACCCTGTCATGGCTCTTCTGAGGTGGGAGGAGCCCTCTGCTCCAATGGGTGGGGAATAAATTCTGCCTCCTAATGCCTGGGCAGGGAATCAGGGTATAGGTAGGGACAAAGGCCCAGCCTGCCCAGTTATTACTATTTTTTATATTATTGTAGTGCCTAGGATCCCCAGTCATGGATTAGGACCCCCATTGTACTAGGTGCTGTACAAAATCAGAAAAGACAGCTCCTGCCCCAAACAAATAATCTAAGTATGAAACAATGGATGGATACAAACAGACTGATAGGGGAGTACAAGGAAATAGGATAATATCAGTCAGCGCTATAGGCTATGGTCTCAGTACACCAGGAGCCATGATTGTCAAGTTTTTTTGTAAGCATCACAGCAAAGGATAATTTTAAGAAGGATTTTAAAGGAGGATAATGAGTTAGTTTTGAGGAAACATATGGGGAACTCCTGCCAAATGTGAGGAGCAACATAGCAAAAAGTGTTTACTTGAAATTTAACAACTAGAGGTGGCAGTTGATCTTTTGACACTAAATGAAAGATGACAGGGCTTTGAAACACGAAGACAAATCACTTATATTTGATAAGATACAGAAGAAGGAGCCAATGGAGGGATGCAAAGAATGGGGTGACAAGCTATGAAAATGATCTTTGCAACAGCATTCAGAATGGATAGGATTGGAGCAAGATTGTTTTTACCAAGTCCAGAGAGAAAGATGTTGCAATAACCAAGGCAAGAGGCAACGAGAGCCTGGCCACCTTTTGGAACTGTGGATGCAGAGAAAAGGTTGTATCTGAGAGATGTTATGCAGAAAAAAATCTGCAGGATTTAGACATAGCCTGGACCTGAGGACCTGTCCTAGACAGACAGTCAAATCAAAGATGATGCCCAGGCTATGGACTTGAGTGCCAGGCAGGAGGGTGGTGAACTCTACAGTGATGGGTGTGGGTGTGTGGGTGGGGTGATGGTAGATTAAGAGCTCTGTTCTAACCACACTGATGAGCCAGTAGCTAGACATCCTCCAAGAGAGATTAGAGACAGACTGACATTTGAGTCTGGGCAGGAGGCAGGCCTGGCACAGACAGGGAGATCTATGATGCATCTGCATATGGATATGGATGGCAGTTGAATCTGTGGGAGCGATTATGCGGGGAAGGTGCAGAGGCACGGTGATGCCCCGTTGTGCGAGCGGCATTGGCCCCACAAGGGGTTATGACTGGGCTGTCTGCCCTCAGCCTGGCCAGGAGAGGGGCTCTGCTCTCAGTGGGGCTGCGTCTGGGACCTAAATCCGCTGCATCACCACCCCTTGCCACCTCTGCCCAGACAGCCTCAGCCGCCAGGGCCCGGGAAGGGGCTGAGGGAGCCGTATCTTTATTGGGGTCTCTGCACCCGCTGCCCCGTGCAGAACTAGCGGAACGAGGCACAGCGCGTGAGTGAAGAGAACACTCGCAACCCCAGGGCTGCAGCGAGTGCGGGAGAGCTGGGCCCACCCCACCGCGGCACGGCACGGCACGGCACGGCGCACGCGCAGATTAGAAGCGCGAGACATCACAACAATCATCATCACCCGCCTCCGGCAGGTGGAAGACCATAAGCGGCTGCCGGCCGAGGCCACACCCCCACGGAGGCAGGAGGGCGGGGCCACAATCACCGTTGCTGAGCTCGGCTTCCGCATCCGGTTCACCCAGGAAAGGAACCGGAAGCTTTTTCTGGAGGCGGCCTTGGCTGAGTGGAAACCTATCGGAGCCGGCTGCGGAGACTCCTCCTGAGCGGCTGCCCGCCTCTTGGGCCCTTTCCCCGGTCCCGGCAGCTGCTTCTGCTCCGGCCCCTTCCCATGTTCAGGGAAGGCGGGTTGGCAGCAGCCCCGTCTCGTTCCGCCGCTAGGAGCCACTTTCTTCGCCCGGCCCGAGAGCCGCCCCCATCCCGTCCCGTCATGTCTGAGCTGAGCCAGGAGCTCGTCCACCTGGTGTGGGGCAAGAAAGCCGGGCCCGGCGGTCTCGCTGACACCATCTTCTGCCGCTGGGCGCAAGGTACCTGCCCCTTCCCCTCACGCCCTGCCCCGCACTTCTCTGCTCCCGTGGGTCGTCCTGCCCCCACCCTCGTGCCCTCCACCTCCCCCTTCCCTCATCCCTCTGCCCCGTACTCTCCCCTCCCCACTTCTCTCAACTGCCCCTGCTCCCCTGTTCCCCTCCTTGTTTCCATTCTCTGTGCCCTCCTCTCATTTTTTGCCCTTTCCTGCTCCCCACCCTCTGTTGTCCCTCCCTTACTTCTCCTTGCTTCCTCCTCCTGTGCCTCACTCTCCTTCCCTGCCCCTTTCCTGTGCCACACCTGCTCTGTGCACCTCTTCTGCCATCTCCACCCGTTCACCTGCCTTGCCCTTTTCCTACCAGTAACTCTCAAGACTTATTTCCTTCTGAGTGTGTACTTTTCCCTTTAGTCTTCTGTCCCTGATTATATTCTTTATTCCCAATTTAGCTTCCCAGTTAGTTTTACCCAAAGCTAAATCTTCCCTTTATTGACCCTCTACCTTATCTTTTATTGTCTTCACTGTCCATGGGGTTTTGTTGCTCCCAAAAATAAACAAACAAATACATTGGGAAACAACATGCTGGGGGAGGGAGAGAGAGGTTACAGATGAAACCACTATATACATTAATTATTTTTTGCACATGTGCACTTGGCTTATGTTGATACTAGAGTAGATAGTTTGTGGCCTATGAATAAATGATGAAGCAGTTTCACAGCTAAAATAGACAGACAGGGCTTGAACAATTTCCTGGATGCCAGCTAGTTCCAGAACTAATCCAGTTCAGGAACTAGCCAACTACTTTGTAACTATTTATCTACCTATTCCACAAGAATGTTGTGAAGATTAATGTCTGTACAGGCTTTAAATGTATGAAGTACTGTGAAAATGCAAAGAATTATTTTTCTAGACTTCCAAATTGGGAAGAAAGCTCACCTCATGTAATATTCAGGTTATGTTACAATCTGCAGATACACAAACAAATTTGAAGTATAAACTGCATACATTCATTATTATGGACCATTAACTCTGAGACCTAATGACAATACTTGCACTTATTTCAAGCACTTAATGATAAATCCTTACAGCATCCATGAGAAATAGGTAACTATTACTAGAGCCCTGTGCACATAGAAAACTTGTTTCCACATCCAGTCTGCAAACATGGTCCGCAGATATCCTCATCCACATCGTGGATATAAAGCAACAATCCACAGATTTGCACGGCTCTAACTGTTAACCTTGTTCAGAGAGGGAAGTGAGCATAGCAAAGGTGTCTCAGTGTGGGACTTGAACCAGTCAGACTCCTACTAAGAATAGAAACCACATCTTATGACTCCTTGTCATGTGCTACACTTCTTTAGCAGCAATTTAAATATTATAGTTTCAGCTGTTTCATTGATCATATTAACAGAAATGAATAGCTGCTCTGGGACTGTGCTTAGTTTCCATTTATAGGGAGAGCTTGAAAAGAGTACATGGTTTTCCTCAATCTGACCCTGGTTGGTTGCCATAAATAAGTTTTACTTTGCACTGGTGGGAGAACACTCCATACAGTTCTGAAAGGAAAATTCTAGCAGAAAACTGAGTTGAAACCAGCAAAACATTTTTGGCCTTGCCTCTCTTCTCCCTCTCCCCCCCCCCCCCCCCCAAAAAAAAAAAAAAAAAAAAACCAAAAGGGAGAGGAAAATATGACAAAAGCTGAATGTAAACTTAAAAGCTTTGTGAGCATAACTATTTTAGCCAGGAGTGTGCGAAAAATCATATCTGTAACCAACCTGGCTATGCTTTCAAAAGATGTAGATGCAGTTGTCACAGTTCAGGGCTAGCTGCACCTTTGATCCCTCTGTCTTTAATGCAGTCCCTCCAGGTGACAGGCCCCGAGTCTTCATCTCTCTGGGGCAGAATCCTGAGATTCTCCCACTCTTCAGTCTGAGTCCAAGAGGTCAGGGTGCAGTACTCCTGTGTACCAACTGTGATTGTTTAGCAGGCCTAGCTGGATTCAGCTGTTCTGCAAAAATTCCCTTTGGGAGCTCTGAGAATGTACGAATACAATGATGCAAAACAGCTTTTTTCAGAACAAAGTGTTGTTTCTTTTCAGTAGAAGGAACACTTCATAACAAAAGCAAAGGAGTATTAATGCAACAAACAGTCTACACACAAATCTTACTTAAAATTTAGGTAGGCCCAGCTGTGAAGGAATTGTTGACCTCCTCAAAGAATTCTAATAAACGTGGACAAGGGTGATCCAGTTGATATGGTGTACATGGACTTTCAAAAACCCTTTGAAAAAGTCCCTCACCAAAGGCTCCTAAGCAGAGTAAGCAGCCATGGGTAAGAGGGAAGGTCCCCTTCTGGATCAGTAACTGGTTAAAAGATAGGATACAAAGCATAGGAATAAATGGTCTCTTTTCACGGGAGGGGGCGGTAAATAGCAGTGTCCGGCAGGGATCTGTACTGGGACCAGTGCTGTTCAAAATATTCATAAAAAAATCTGTAAGAAGGGGTAAACAGTGAGGTGGCAAAGTTTGCAGATGATACCAAATTACTCAGCATAGTTAAGTCCAAACAAAGGGATCTCACAAAACTGAGTGATTTGGCAACAAATGAAATTGATAAATGCAAAGTAAGGCACATTGGAAAACATAATCCCAACTATATATACAAAGTATTGTGGTCTAAATTAGCTGTTATCACTCAGAGATCTTGGTGTTATTGTAGATTGAGCTGATGCTTTCAGAGAACTATGTATAGCTGCAGTCAAAAAAGCTAACAATGTTAAGAAAGGGATAGATAATATCATGCCACTATCTAAATCCATGGTATGCCCACACCTTGAATACTGTTGGCAGGTCTGGTTGTCCCATCTCAAAAAAGATGTATTAGAAATATAAAAGGTACAGAGTTCCAAAGGGGGTACAGAGAAGAACAAAACAATTAGAGGTACGGAACAACTTCCACATGGTGAGAGATTTAAAAAGATTGGGATTATTCAGCTTGGAAAAGAGATGACTGGAGGGAGTGGGGGGGATATGGTAGAAGGCTTCAAAATCATGAATGATGTGAAGCAAGTAAATAAACAAGTGTTATTTAC
Source organism: Emydura macquarii macquarii (assembly GCF_026122565.2). NCBI lineage: Eukaryota > Metazoa > Chordata > Testudines > Chelidae > Emydura > Emydura macquarii. The sequence continues at coordinate 36,694,139 of NW_027132559.1, read as the reverse complement.
CTCTTCATATAATACAAGAACCAGGTATCACCCAATGACATTAACAGGCAGCAGGTTTAAAAAAAACATAAGGAAGTACTTCTTCACAGAATGCACAGTCAACCTATGGAACTCATTGCCAGGGGAAGGCTGAAACTATTAACTGGGTTCAGAAAAGAATTAGATAAGTTCATGGAGGATAGGTCCATCAATGGAAGTACAGTTAAAGAATACCTTGGAAAAGAGCTAACTTTACACTGGTGTTGTGGGTATGTGCACAGTGTAGAAAATAGTCATCTAATCTTGGCATAGGAAATGCTTTTGAGGCAACCACATCTAGAATATTGTATATACATACAGCCTAAACAGTCTTTAGACACAAAGAGCCTTGCTTATGAGACTACTAGTGAACTAATGCTGGAGGGCAGGGAAGACTTAAAATGCCCAAATGCCCTATCATTATACAAGTGAAAACTTGAAACTGCCCACAATAATTAGGAAACCTTTATATTCTAGGGCTAGTCTAGACTGCATGCCTTTTGTGGCAGCATGGAGGGTATGTATAGCTATATGCCACAATGAAAAGCAAACTGTGTCCACACTGCAACATGTAGCTACTTGTGTCAGTGAAAGGCTCTGGCAGAGGGGACAGACTGTGACCAAGGGGAAGCAGCAGAGAAAAGCTCGGCAGTCTTTACTCACCTAAGCAGTCTCTCACCATCTACACTGCTATTATACCCATTCTAGGGGTGTGTATTGCATGTACTGTCTACACCACCAAAGGACCGTGCAGTGTAGATACAACTTAGTTTACAACTTGGTTTCTTGGCATGAAATAGAAACAGTTGTATGTGAAATGCCATCTGTCAGATTTTAAGAAAAGAGGCAAGGGGAGGAACAGATAAATCCACTGTGCTGTGGGTGGGGTTCATAGATTGACAGAAAAAGTGAAACAAAACTGACATGTTTGTAAACTCTATACTTTGGCAGTTATATCGCAATAGTTGTGCTAGACAGGCTCGCTGCCTCAAAGAGCAAATAGCCGTAGGGCAATGGCTGACACAACACAAAACTAAACATAAATTAGTGACAGGAGGTCTTTGTACCTAGTATCATGAAAGAGAGAAGTTATTTTTAATGATGTAAAGATTGCATATAGTATGGAAGAATGAATGGAGATAAAAGGAGCAAATGGAATCGATGTTTGGGCAGAGGAGACAGACTGTAGGGGTGAATGATACCATGAGAGTAATTTGCATAGGGACATAATCATGGAGTAATTTGAAAGTAAACAGAAAAATTTTGACTTTATTCAGAAATAGGGGAAGCCTTGTAAAGATGCAGGAAAGAGGCAATATGATCAGATCAGGAAAAGAAGGTCTTCAGCAGACTTTGGCAGATTTGGAACCCTAAGGGGACTGTTGGAAGTAAAAAGGCAAGAGGTTGTACTAGTCAAGGAAGGAGGAGATGGTTATAGTATATATTTGGTTTGGCAAGTGGGATGTAGACGGGGTGAGAAATGCAGGGAAAAATGTTGAGGACATGCCAAGTGCTGAGCTTTGAAGAGAGAAGAGAATAAGTTCAGTTTGTTGCATTGAATTGGAGGTGATAGTGGTGAGACATTCAGGAGGGAAGTGTCAGAGATGGACAGAGTGAGACTAAGGCTAGGTTTACACTATAAACTTACATCAGTTTAAGTACATTGCTCAGGAGTATGAAATATCCACACCCCTGAGTGACAGTTATACCAACCTAACCCGCAGTGTAGACAGCGCTATGTTGATGGGAGAGCTGCTCCCATTGACATAGCTTCTGCCTCTTGTGGAGGTGGATTAACTATGCTTATGGGAGAAGCTGTCCCTTTGGCATAGTAGTGTCTTCACTGAAGTGCTACAGTGGTGCAACTTTTAAGTATAGACCTACACTGAGGATGTAGAAGTAGATTTGGGAATATGCATAAGCATGGTGACTGAAGATACAGGAGCTATTGAGGTTACTTGGGAGTGAGAAAATCAAGGAAGAATATTGCAGGACTCAGACAGAGGAAGAGATATTTGCCATAAGACTCTGAATGGAGGGTCACAGGTGAGAACACAGATCTAAGAAACCCAATAAAGGGGTGCAGGGTGTGCATGTGTAGGACTGAATTTTGAAAGCCTCAGACAGATAAATCAGCAATTGTACTGGATACTTTGTTTTCACTAGTAAAAAGGGGGTTTGGTAAGGGTGTGTTATTAGACTGAAGTGAACAGAATCCAGATATAAAAGACTCAAAGTACAGAACTTGTAAGAACGTTATTCTGCTGTTCTAAAGGAAATGAGTTGCAGTTAAATAGATGTGAGAATTTTTTTTCAGATAACTGGAAACAGATGAATGCAGAAGGGAAATGGTTAATGAAGAATTGGATTGGATCGGATCATGGGGGGTGGCCATAGGACTAGGTAAAGAGAGAGAGAGTGTTGGTGATTTCATAAAATATTTTAATTGTTTAGAGATAAGTGATCATTGTGTACACTGTACACAGATGAAAGGAAGACAGGCAAGCCAGGAATGGTTCTGATGTAGGGGAAGAAAGATGAACTCCATAGGATAGTATTAGTCTTGCCCTTGAAGAGCATAGCTACATCTTGGATAGAGGGAGGAGGAAGGAAGCTGGGTGTTAGGTTTGACTCTTAAAGTTAACCATATTCAAAGACTGTGTTGGCTGAGGAAGACTTCTTCTAGCTTTAACGAGTTGTTAAGAAAGAAGTAGTGCATTAGGTATAGCTGTATTGTTGTTATCATTATAGAAATTACTCAAGGAAGGGAAGCCAAAGAGGCCAGTAAATCAGGTAGGTGGAGTACACTGCAAAGAACCCTTAAAGACTTTGAAATTCTAACTGAATTATCCTTTTGGAATTTAAAGAAGGGCCAAAAAGTAGATGGTGGGGGAAATGTGGAAGAAATCCTGAAGGGCATCATACAACAATCATGCCTTAGCCAAAATTAGAATGAACATTTACTATAGGCATTGCGCACGCATGCGTATACACACACACACACATTCCAGAGACTTACACCTTTTAGAAATACTAAAATTATAGTACTCAAACAGAACATCCACACTAAGGAACACCAGATGTGCAAATAACTTTAATATATCATTACATGTAACGTATCGATTCTCTATCCATTCACCATAATGCTGTTAATACTCAAGATTGCCAGCAAGGTAATAACAACAACACTATTGACAGAACTAAATGGCAGCAATGACTTTAGTTTAAATGATATAATTGTACTCTACCAATTTAAATAAACATTTGCAAAATACTCATTTATTATGTTTGTGTCCTTAGGACAGACCAAACTAATTTGTGCAAATCTGACCTGGCATTTTTGGGTCACACAGCTGAAAAATGACATAGTAGTAAACAAAAAAGATTCAAGCTCTCTAGCAAACTCCTGAAGAATGTGAAACAAATGCAAAGTTTCTTATGTGTGATAGGATGGTACCCCACATCTTTTTTTCAGTGCAGTTATTGAAGCATCAAAACAACTGAATACTATCTTGTACTTCTGAGCACACTACACTGGTACTCCTTTTTTTATTTAAAGTTAAAGGAAATTTTTAATTTATATTGACTCATCCAGGTCAGAAGCTATCTCAGATTGTACATATGAATTCTAGTCGGTTATGGGGTGTTCTAGCTCATAGAATGGGTAGCAGTCTATATCAGTAGGTCGCTTATACCAGGTGAATGAAATGACACCAATGAAACATTTGGCAGTAGTATGGAGTAATGGAGATTCTGGCTCAAATTAGGGGAGTCTAAGTCGTATAACTTGCATGTACTGTCTTTGGTGTGTAAATTATCAATGTAAATTCAAATAGTCTTGAACTAACACCTAGTTTCTAACATGTCAGTTATACTTTATATGTCACCTCTAGGTTTAGCTGACAGACTAAGGAAGATGTAATTTTCATTTCTAAAGGAGGAAGGGTCTAATTTACATGGTGAAGGGTGCCGCGAATTACATAACTTTAGACTGGCCTATACATTTGGTCCACTGTGTAAAAAACTATTAGCTGAATATCGTTTGTTTCTTGGAATACTCTAATCCACCCTAAACTAAATTCTTGAGTGGTGAATTGGGTTTTGATGTTTCAGTTTTAAGATTTTACAGTGGATATGGAAGAGGGGAAACTTTCAAACTTTTCAGATCCAGGGTCATTTTGAACGTGGGCAATTAACATTTCAGCTCCTGTGGAGGACATCATTCCAAAAGGAATTTCTGTAATCTGAAGCAGATAGATTTACTCAAAAGGATATTGCATGCCTTTAAAAAAAAAATTCCTTAATTGTGGCCAGTGATGCCTTCTGTGATGCCAGTGGGAGGCACCGTGGACTTCAGTGGAAGCAGAAATGGATTATTTATAGAAAGTGAATATTCAGTAAAAGGAAGTTGAAAATATCAACTTTTACAGGAAGATAAGGAATCTCAAGTTTCTAAACACTATTTATATGGTATATTAGTACTGAATCAAAATGAGTATGGTAGAGTGCTGGAAGTCAGATTCTGTTGAACATCTTAATTATGTTCATTACTTTAAAACTCTAGGGACTAGTCTTTTTTAGCCATATGTCATTTTTGATATAAGTAATATTGTAGAATTTAATTTGCCCCTTTGTACTCCTTGCATTTTTGATTTTCATATGTCCTAAATGAGACTCTTGTTTTGCTCTGTAAAACTGATGTTTTCTGATCTTTAAAACTAATTTGATCTTTGCAAGTGAATAAGGCTAGTGGCATTCCTATCATGAAGTAACATATGTAATACATGTACATGTTTAAGTACATCATTAACCATGGTCTTTTTTTCTTTGTCAGGGTTTGTATTTAGTGAATCTGAATCAACTGCGTTAGAACAATTTGAAGGTGGCCCTTGTGCAGTGATTGCACCTGTTCAGGTAATGTGCACTGGTTACAGAAATGGTTTAAACTTAGCAAGCACAAAATCTCACCAGTTCTTACATAATGTACGTGATACTATAACAGAATACAAAAATCAAGCCAAAGATAGAGGAGGATCCCCACCCATATGAATTTACATCTGATAAATACAATACATGAGACAGCAGAGTAGGCACAAGAAGGGACAAACAGTCTGATATCAAAGTAGAGGCATTGCAAAAGTGCTATTTTCCTTCTGGGAAGTCCAAATATAGGTAGCTTAAAAGAAGGTATGGAGCAGAGTCTGAGGAGGATAAAAGAAACAATTAAAAATCTAGCAAGTTAATGAGAGCATAAATGTAAGGAAGGCTGATGTGAAATTGAAATTTTATAATCCTTTTTACTTCAAATTCTCCAATGCTTTTCTTAAAAGTATTGCCTTCACCATAGCAGTCTCAGGCACCACTGCAATAACTAATTCTGCTAAAAATATAGAACATTTGTGTTTCAAGCAAGCTTGCTTACTGTATAAACAAGAGGGCAATAATAAACGTTCATAGTCCAAAATCTGTGAAGTTAGTATAATTAAGATTGATCATTACTATTCCTGGGACTCTTATACTGAAAACATAATATGAATTGCAATATTCTTGATTGCCTATGATGATGGTTTTAAAACTTTCAAGATGTGGGCTACATGTTAGTATCTTGAAGCTACTCCCACTGTTAATTAGCATAGTTGTGATTTAAGCAATTTCTTAAATGGCAAAATAGTAATAGGAAAGTATTTAGTTTATTTTTAGCTCTTTCTAATGTAGCTTCCATTGCAGTCTATGGTCCACAGTTTGGGAGCCACTGGTCCATGACATAGGAATTGTAATAAAATTAAGTCCTAGTTTGGGAGAAAAGAACACAGGTTAGTCAGCTGCCTATAAATATAAATAAATGGAGGGGTATGCCAATGGTTCAAAATCTCATGTTCAAATGTTCTCATTTCAGTGTATATAGATTTAATCCCCTTGTCCCTGAACTTGTGTTTAAAAAAGTGATTTTAAAAATGTATGGGTGAGCTAAATGGGTTTCAGTTGGGGAAGCAAGAAGGAAGGGATCAAACATGAGAAGTAAGAAGAGAATCTGGAGTAACTGCTGGCTAAAGAGCCACTGACAGGAAAATCTGTTGGGTAAGTGAGCCTGGTGCAAGGGAAGGAAGTCTATGGGAGTGCTGTAACAATGAAATACTATGTGATATGGAAATTAAGTAAAGGAGGAGCATATAAATCTATTTTTGCTCTTGTATTGTAAGTAGCAAAAAGAATATAACTTTGCAAATTTGGTTTTGAAGTTGGTAGTTTGATATTTGATTATTTTGGATCACCGGGATTTAACATTTATAGAACCTAGCAGATACTTAGAACTATGATATATTTTCAGACTGTTCTGGGGAAATATTATCCAGGCACCCTTTAAAAAAATATTTTTAGCAAGCTGCTGAGTTTGTTGACCAGTGACAATATTTACTTTGGTCTCTGCATGGGAGTCTTGTAAGTAACTTATTATGTAGAATTATGTGGTGGTGGTAGTGTACCTTCATTAGGCAAGAGTCCAGTTGGATAGTAGTCTGCAGTTTGGTATACAGATATGCAGTCTGGTAGGTAGTATGGGTATACTTCATACTTGAGATTTATGCTTAAAACTAGAGAAACTTATTCTGAGGCCACTGATGTAATTGGATTCAGTGGGGAAATGAGAGAAGAGATGAAGCTGTGGCATGCTTTGATAGTTTGATCTCAAACATCTAACATTTTTAGCTCTATGTTAATGCTATTTTTTTAATATAAAGATAGTCTGAAAGGTAGAATTGATGTAGTGTAAAAATTGATCACTTCCTCTTGTAGTCTAATAGTTGTTTTAATTATATAAAGGCATTCCTTTTGAAGAAGCTTTTTACCTGTGAGAAGTCTGCTTGGAGAGAGTGTCAAGGTAATTAGACATATTTGCCTGTTTTAATATTTTTGATTGTAGTAACTTGCATTACAAAGATTAAATACTTGTACATTTGCCAGTTTACTATGCTGCCATTTTATCTTCATAGTGGGGAAAATGATACTTAAACTTCATATGGCACTAAATGGTTAATATTCATACTTCAGTGTCAGTCTGCAATATTTTTATCACATTGTTTCAATCAGTGATGTCCACCATTCATCTTGGATTAGTTTAACTTCTTATAAATGAAACTGAAAGAGAGGAGCAGAAATCTTATTGAGATCTATCTTTGGAAGGCTCATTTTAAATTTCTGTGTGCTAATAGGACAGCAGCCAAAGTTACTAAGTGGATGCGAATGCTCAGTGCTAATACTATATTTAAGAGGGTGATAAACAGCAATTGAACTCATGCAGGTTTCTGATCTTTCAGAGGAAGAACAGAAGAACCTTCTTTGCCATACATTATGTGACATTTTGGAAATGGCTTGCTCTGATAATTCTGAATCGTACTCTTTGGCAACATGGATAAGAGGAAAAACAACTGAAGAGACTGCTAGTATTTCTGAGAGCCCTGCAGAATCAAGTCGTCAAGAGGAACAACCCTGTAAGATGTATTTCTCTCTCAATTAATTGTGTTGTCTTCTGAACAATATTTCATTCTTTTAGAGAACCCTCAATACTGTTGCAGTTTAGGAACATTGCTTTTCATTGTTATACGGATGAGGATTTTTGAATGTCTACTTCCACTCTCATTTCCTTGGTACTGGTAGGTTTTGTTTCTCTTAGTAATAGAAGCTTTGACTAGTCCTTTACTTTGGCTGATATCCCATTCTATACTATATAAACAGTCAACCAGAGCTATTCCAGATTTGTTTCTCTTGAATCGGGCAATCTGACTAGCCGTCTCAAGGGAGAATGCTAACTTTTGTTGTTAACCTTTTATGAGCTGAAGTGCTTCCAGTCTTAGGGGTCTGCATGCTACATCAACCTGAAGGAATTTTTCAACCAGAGCCAAAAATGATTAGCGCTTATCCTTACTCTTTCCTTCAGATTAGCCTTTGTATGAATGCTTTTCAAGCCTCCTTTATCTGTTCTAGAACATTACATTATACCAAAATATATTTTTTTAAAAAGTTGTCCCCTTTTGGGAAGTGATCCTTCTAGGATTTTTTCCTCAAGTGCAGTTCAGTTTCTTTAATGAAATGCTAGTGCAACTGAATGAAATTACCCTCTCCTTAATGTGCAATTCTCTTGTAGATAAGAAGGTTTTATTAAGTTCCCTTCTTTTTGCCAGTGAGTATCTTTATTCCTTTATTAATCACTGACCCTGTTTAAGGTGCCAGTTATGGCAATTACATCTTTTGTTCTAATAAAAGGCATCCAGCTAAATCTAACTAAGTGCTAACTATTTTTTTTCTTGCCAGTGGGATCTATCTTTAGGCGTGAGGTCACTGAGTCCCTTAACTGAGTTTTTATTAAGTTTTCATTAAGGTAACAAACATAGGAAGTGTGTCTTGGTCCCAAAGTACTTAAAAGACAGACACTATGAGGAAGGGTGCACCATCAAGGTGATGATCATTCATTATTCCAGTTTTTGTTGCATATGAATGTATTTGCTCTTTGTAGGCAATATTGCAGGAGAAAGCTTTTAAGAATAAATAAATCGCGTGATAGTGTTGAATAGACTTTGGATCATAAGCTCTTTTCGATTGGGGGGAGAGGGGGTCTTTATTAGCTTCTGTTAAGTGCCTAGGATGCTTTTGAATGCTCAGATAATAGTTAAAAATACTTGTTCCTAGAAGCTGCTTAATCAACCAAGTTCAAACACCCCCCCTCCCCCCCCAATATAGTGGTTCTTAGAAGGATTATAAGGGCTAGTCTACACTTAAAACCTAGCGGTAAAACTGTACCTCTGTAAGAGTGCTTGTGTACTCATGGTACACGATAATAATACCACCTAAATGAGCGGTGATAGCTATGTCAGTGGAAGAGCCTTTCCCACCAACCTAGTGCTGTCCACACAAGCACATATGTCAATAAAACTTACATCACTCATGGTTTGTTTTTCACACTCCTGAGCAACAGAAGTTTTGCCGTCATAAGTGCAAGAGCAGACAGGGCCTAAGAGTCACTCAGACAGCTTCAGTTATGAAATTTCTGCCTGTTTTTGTTCAACGAACCTTTTTTCCACTTAAGATATAATGTCCATAAAGTTGTATTGGCTGCTTACTTCTAGGGATGGTAAATTAATTCTTTGAAAGATTAATGTATCCAGGGAATAGTAATACCTGAGTAAAATATTTTCCATACGACTTCCTGGTTGTCATGAATACCTTAGTCATTTGTGCTATGAAGTTTGTCTTGTAAGAGATTGGAGCAGATTCTGGTTGCCCCTAAGCTTTTGCAAACTCACCCTCCTTGTTAAAATACTGACCTGTACTGAGGACCATGTGAGCATGGAAAGTGGGCTGGCTTACCACAAAAAGTCCTCTCCTTTTGATGCAGGCAGCCTGGCCATTTAGGGCTTCTCTTCACTGCACTGTCAGCTAGAGCTGTAACTCGTTTTGCTCTCACCAGGTTCCTGTCCACACACACAAATCTCTAACTTAAGTGGTACTTTAAGCTCCACTTGGCTAGCTATAAAGGAGGATGGTTTGGAGCTGAGTGCTGCTGAAGCTGGAACTAATAATGGAGAGGGATGCAGCAGCTCCATTTACAGCTAATCTGATAATCCAGTCACTCTAGTTCAAGTGTTCAGCAGTTTGGTCATTATCACTACAGCTAGGCTAGTTGGAATATACTAACGTGAGCTAACTGTTGTAGTGAACTATGTCTCAGTGTATTCCTTTATTTTTTTTCATGTTGTTGCATGAATTTGGGAGTTGTGGTTGACTTGTCCTTTATAAAATAGGATGTGATCACATCCCAGCACTAGTCTAATTTTCTCTCTATTGGGAAAGGCCTGTACTTAGCGTTGCGCTCAGGAAGAACAGGGAACTTTAAAGATGAGCCTTCCTCATGTCTCTCTCTGCTCTGGGACATTGAACAGCTCATCTCTTACTTGTACTCTGGAGTTCAAGAAGTATTTTGATTTTTTTTTTTTTTAACCTGGTGTCTTACACTTCCCTCGTGGTTTCATGTTTTGGGTTTGTTTTTTTTTGGCTCATTGTGTCCCATTTTAGCTGAAGGGTGCTTCCAAGTCCTTATCTGACCAGGCTGGGGACCAAGAGAGATGGGTACTAAGGAGTTTATGGCAGTACAAATTCCATCCCTGGCATAGATTGACATTTCTTGCCTTTGCTTCTATGACCAAATGAACAATCGAACTTTGCTTTCTCATTTTTCAAGACTTTTGATGTGGCAGAGGGCAGGATGGTGTCGCAGAGGGCAGTCAGGTTGACAGTTAGGCTGATGCTTTTGGGAGTCTAATTACATAATTCTAATGGAATAAAAACTAAATTATATTCATAATGTTGTAAACCTTTCTACTTCTGGCTTAATGCATTAAGACTATAAAATCAAAATAATTGTAAATAAAGTATTTTCAACTCAGATTTTCTCTAATCACCTTTTTTCTTACATGTAGTTTTTATTCCATCTGTTCTTTTCTCTCCTCTTTTTCTTCCAACTAAATATTGTTTCAGTATGATCTCATTTGAGTTATGCCTGTCTCCCCTTTTTTAGGGCTACCTCTTCTCTCCCATCCCTCCCGCTCATCTGTTGTCTGCCTGTTTCCTGCTCTTGTTCCAAATGTTGTGTTTCTGCTATTCCACTCCAAATACAGTAGTAGCAGAGTGAAATTGGCTAAAATACTGTCATTTGAGCTGCCAACAAAGTGAATTCAAGCACACATAAGAAATGCAGTCACATTTGTTTCATCTGCTTTTGTGGTGTACACCTATGACTTGTTGGCCATGCACTTTATTGTAATAGTGCAAACTCTTGGGTTCAAATGTTGATTTGTATATTTATTCCCTCTAACTTTTTTTCCACTTTTTGTTTTAAAAAACTCCTAAAGCCTCTTTAGCTACAACAGCAGTTGTGACAAGTTCTTTATAGTTACAGTAGTTTTCATTATGGTCTACTTGTTCATGTGTTTTCCAAAATACTTTTTTGTGCAGGAATGTAACATGCATGATTTCTGCCCCCAAATTTTCTTTAGACTGTGAGGCTTTTTAGCCATTAAGTTAGAAGGGCTAAATGGTCATTTCCCTTTTTTCAAAAAATATTCTGGTTCAGTCACTTCATAGGGTTAATTTGGCAATATCTATCTTGATATGCAAGTGGTCCACTGACTATAGAAAAAAGCTTGCAAGTCGTATACAAATAGCTCTGCATTTTTTTTACTTCTTTTAAAAAGGAAGTTTTGTTAAGACAAGGATCCACAGGTAACTTTGCCATTTCAGGACTGATTTTAAGGTTCCAACAGCAATATTACTTGGCCACATTGCACATTTGTAGTATCTTCTGTTCTAGTTCAAGTGTTTGGCTTCATATTTCTCCAAAAAGTGCATAGTGGGACATGAGACTTAGAAAAAAATAATATTCTTGTTATAAACCTAACTTTTGCAATTCCTGACTGCTTGTGACTTTTAAAACCATTAATACATAAGTGACAGTGCTGAGGATACTGAAATCACAGTCCCAAAACTCCTGTAATTCATAAATCTGACATTAATCATCGGAAAAGTCATCTCTTTACAGGAGAGAGAACCATACTGTGTATTGCAGGCAAACTAAAAAGACTTCCAAAATACAACTTTGATATTCAATTAAACCATTCCACTACAGATAAATGAGATTTTCTAAGGAATGTCTAATTTTTTGTGAACTTTCATACTAGATCAGTAGTGTTGCTTATGACTGGTACACATTTAAGTGATATGAGGCTCAGTCATGTATCCACTAAAGCAAATGGAAGTATTGGTACTGACTTCTATGGCTGCAGGATCAGATGGATATTCAGAAATTCATTGTTCAATTTTAATTGAAAGTGGAAGCATCTGTTTTATCTAATATACACAAGGAATCAGAAATAACATTTAGGAATATTGGTGGAGTCATGGCGTGCTGATGATTCTGCTTTCTGTGCCTCTCTTGTAATCTAGATACTTGTAAAATGTGTAAAACAAGTATCAAAATAGATTTTAGAGCCTACTTATTTAAAAGCAAATGAAAGTCAGGAAAAGCTCATTTTCTCTATTCCAAAAGCTTTTATGAGGGACCAAAGGTCTACATTGAACTTGGGAGGACATTTCATTCTGTATTTTTTTTCTCTAACTGTAGATGTATTTGAGGAATGTCTGAGGAGAGGAGTTAGTTGAGAGCAATGAAAAGCTTGATTCAGGAAGAAGGTGCCCAAAACTGTATATCTGGAATCATTCTAATTTGTTTACAAAAACAAACGTTACTTAAACATTTTTAAAAAAATACAGCTTTCTTACATTGACACTGCTCTAAAACTATTCAAATAATCATGCTTGCTTTTCTCTAGAAAATAATACATGTAGTTGACTTGCAAAATTATTTGTAGCATGTGTATGCTTGGTGACTAACAATCATCACTTTTGCACATTCAACAGTTTGTTTTTACATATTTTTCAAGGCTACAAACTAGTGGCTGTGTACTCTTGATTTTTTAAGATTGATTGATTTTAAGATACTATTCTGTAATTTAAATAGTGGTGCATTCACTGATTTGTATGGTGAAGACCCATATGGTTACAGAGAAGTAGATTACATCTGTCAGATACAAAAATTGAAAATTAAATTTAAATTTCAAAAGGATGGGAAATTAAAAATACAATTGAAGCTTGAAAGTAAAGTAGCTTGCTGTGTGTATCTTGTGTCATTTTTTGCTGTGTGTAGTGCTGAAAAGTGTCTCTTGTGTATAGCTGCCTTGGCTGCCGAAGAGCTTGGCTTTGAGCGATTTCATGCGTTAATTCAGTAAGTAACATGTTGGAACATTTAAAATACACTATTTTATAGTCTCATTAATATTCTCCAAGGTATATGACAAAGCATTACACAGGTTAGGTCAAACTTGGAGTTTAAAACTTTGGTTTTTATGCTGTATTTTTTCCTTTAAAAAAAGGAAGCAATAATTTGTTCCACATTTTTTAAAATTATCTAAAATATCTGATTAGCACCCTTTGCACATGATTATGTGCATCTCTTTGCAGTTAATTAAAAGGCATATTTAATAAAATTGAATAAAAGGATATTAATAATTAAATTTGTTTTGATATAGTCTTCACAGATTATGCTGATTTTAAAAAAAATGCTTGTTTGACCTGTACTACAAGAAACACCGGTTATCTTTCCATAACTTAGACAGGCCGGGAAACTTTTTTTTAAAGAAATGTTTCATCTTAATAGATATGTCTAATGTCCTCTATTTTAACTTTAGCATGATCCTTTCTAGTTTTTTGTCTAAATACTGGATTAAAGGATGAAATGCTTTTGAATTTCTCTCTGGAGGTGATTCATTTAAAAAAAACAAAACAAAAAACAACAAATAGTTATACCTTTACAGGAATAAAATGTAAGGAACGAAACAAGAATAGTAATAGAAATTTTAAAATATTTTGGATAAAATAAGTTGCTAATATAATAATTTAAAGGTGAGTACAAGTTTTATCACCTTCAAGAGTACTTACAATAGTCTCTGCCAATCAGTTTTTAAAACATCCTTTTGTGTGATGGAGGAAAGGGAAAATATAACATGTTGCCTGACCGCATCATCAACTCTTATTTCTTCCTTGGTCCTGTCCTAGGTCCCCAGATGTTTGCCCACCACAGCTTGTCACAAAACACCCCATTGGGAGTGGACATCGTTTCCCATGCCCTGTTGACCAAATTTATTTGACGGGTTAGGTGTCTGAGCTTCTTTGCCTCCTGTATTCCTTTCAAGGTTGCAGGATGCCTTTTGTCATCAAGGATGGCTTGGGTGAGCCTTCCCCTCAAAAACAAATTTGCACCATTGGAATACAAATTTCTTAAGAATAAATAGATTTATTAAAAACAGATAAAATAAGCAAAAACAAGTGGCTTGTCTAATATATTTAGATTTACATTTTGCATAAGCTAAATTAGGTAAGGCTTTCTCAGCTTAAGTGACAGAAAAGAAACAACACCTACATATTCTTAAAAGAAATCTATGGCTGTGATCCCATGCTGTCCCAAGAGAAAGCAATCACCTCACTTAGCTGCATTCAGAGAGTTCTTCTACCTCTGTCTTTCATTTAAGATCTGCCTGCCTGTTCAGATTGCCTCCCACCATTTAGGTTAGTCACCTTATTCTTCATACTAGTTTTTCCAGTTACACTTACTCACTAGTTGAGGACTTTTTGCTTTCTCTACGGCTTTCTCTAAGACATGGCCCATTGAGGATATGACCATTAATGGCTGCCTTTCAAAGGCTTAATGATTCCTCTTAGAGTCTTCATTTCAGAGACCAGTTTGCCCCTGCAAAGAAGTGGTTTCTGATAGTCCCTATACATTGTTCATTGAGGGAAGAAAAACTCTGCCCAACCAGGTGAAACTTTTTTAAGGTTAGAACACCCTCCTCCTCCTCCCCCCCCCCCCCATTACTAATTTTACTGTACTGGCAGACCTATTAAGTCAACTGCAACTTCAGATTTGAAAAGCTTGTTGATTATTGATTCTAGCCATTTTGCCCTATTCATGTGTACATAATTTATACTAACATATTTGCATATCAGTAAAAATATCCACTTATAACAAGCTTCTCTATAGAAACCATTTATCTGTTTTTCTGATAAGTAAATACTAATAGTTGTGTGGCAATATATTAACTGCAGAGATTGCTGCAACTGTCTCAGCTTGCAGTAACACTGATGTTAGTCTGTTTTAAACAACTTAATGTTAGGACCTAATATCCTTTTTTTGTGTTTTACACTATTGTAAATCTAAATTAATTTTCCTTTTTTCTATCTTCAGCAAGCAATCATTCCAAAGCTTTCAAGAATTAAAGGATGCAGTGTGGGATCAGTATTCAGTGTGGACAAATAAATTTGGAGTATTGCTCTTTCTGTATTCTGTGATATTGACAAAGGTTTGTTTTTAAAAAAAAGATTTGATCATGTTACCCTTTTACTTAAAGATGAGCAGCAAGCTCAGAAATAAAAATTGAGTTAATTCCAGATTTAAGGGCAAGATGGGCTTCTTGTTCATGTTGTAGTGGGGCATCCAGCACAGAAATAAATTTGTAAATTGTTTATTTTTAAGAAAATTCCTTCGAGTGCCACATAGTATATTACAGGGGGGTGGGTAGAAAAGAATCTTTTTATAGAGTTAAAAATTATTTCTGTGCTGAATGCCATCCCATCCCTGCCTGTTTAGTAGGGATATTAGGCCCAAAAATCTAGAGCTCAGTTTTCATTTTAGCCTTTAGTTTAGCTGATAGCAGTGAAATCATGAGGAAGGGGGGGAAGTCAGAAAACCTCCTTGCAGTGTTTCCCCCACTGATTAATTGTGAGGCTAGCGCTTTTTCCTTATCCCTGTGGAATGAGCCACAGGTTTGACAAGATACCAGCACCATCTGTGTGGAGGCCCTGAGCATTTGTTCCAGCTTTTAAGCGCCAGTGTACGCACCCCTTACTTCTGTCAGTTACGCCACTCTGTACTGAGGCTACTAGGCAGCCCACCTTGTTATGTCTTATTTTGTATCTGCTAGCTTTAAGCTTGTATGCATTCCTTAACAGCATTATTTTTTATAAATACTCCAGTAAGTAGTTCTGCTTTTTCTCTAGGGTATTGAAAACATAAAAAATGAAATTGAAGATTCCACAGAGCCATTGATAGATCCTGTTTATGGCCATGGGAGGTAAGTTGTAAATAGTGATTTTAGTGAGATGTTTGCAATCATTTATATTTTCACTAGAATAGCTATGTTATTCAATGGTCTTCACCATAGAGTGGACTAACATACTTTCCCATGTTTCTACAAGTGATATTCTTTTAGAAATAGTTATTAAACATGCTCAGTATGAAGAGAATTCAGTTGCTATTCTACAGTAAATAAAAGCAACAACTATTGCAGTAACTTTCTACTTGAATTCCTGGAATCCCATTGTTCAGTCTGTTTGCTGCATGTTTGGACAAACCCTCTTATTACTGAATTCCCAGAAGAAGTATTCAGACTCTTATGATGGAGATGAATTGGCAATCTTATGTTAAAAAGTTAGTTTTAAACTATTTTGGGTGTTGTTGAGATATATATTTCAACTGAATGCAAAATGTTTAGACAGCAAATGCTTGATAAGGTACGAGTTTTCTCCTTTGTTCAGGAATAATTAGATTTACAGAAATAAATTGCATGTCACTTTTTAATAAAGTATATCTTTCCATTACATAGCCAAAGCTTAATTAACCTCTTATTGACGGGGCATGCTGTTTCTAACGTATGGGACGGAGATAGAGAATGCTCAGGAATGAGTAAGTTACTTCCAATTTACAATGTTTATCTTTTTTTTACACCGCATAACTGTTTGATGCAAGAAACTTTAGTTAATCAGTGTTACTGGTTCAGTAGGTGAGATGCTCTTTTGCTGTCCTTAGCTCCGTTTAGTCCTCAAGTGGAAGTAATATTTAAACACCAACCTCACAAGGATTTTGGGGCTTAATCAACATCAGCCTCAAAGATTTTGGGAGGATTAATCAGCCAATATTTATACAGTACTCTGGGATGTAAGACTAACTTCTTCTTCGAGTGCTTGCTCATGTCGATTCCAAATAGGTCAGTGCACACTCTTTGCACAGTTTTTCCTCTACTGGTATCCTTTTGCCAGAAGGTTTTTCTTCTACTGGTATCCGTAAAGTAGGCTCTGGAGCCCCCTGGAATCGTACCTTCATGGTACCCTTTGTAGGACCTCTTCAGTTCCTTCTTACTGCCTGTGATGGTTGGCTGGAATCTGTTCTCTCTTGCTCAGCATGTATCCCCTTCGCAGTGGTTATCCACGTTGTTACCTTAAATAGTTAGAGTAATGTTAAGTATTTATTTAGAGTTAGATTAGAGTAGCTTGTGGTAGGTAGATAGATCCCCGTAAGGGACATCCTTTCTTCCTGGGGCTTGCCTCAGTCCCCTGGGTTTAAGCCATATGAGGCTTGTTAGAAACCCATGCCCAGGAGTGATCCACACGCTACCTGCCTCAAGTGCCTCGGAAAGACTCACCAGAGGGACTGCTGTAAGATTTGCAGAGACTTTTGTCCCAGAAGTCAAAAGGAGAGGAGCCAGAGGTTAATGTTTATCCTCGTGGAGGTGGCCCTCCTGTTCTGACGAGCTCAGACGGACGGTGCCCAGCATGACCACCTCGGTTCAGAGTGGACCAGCATCCATTTGAGATTTGGTGCCGAGGAAGGACTCTGATTCAAGAGACCCTTGGCACTGCAGGACACCTCACAAGCATCGCACCACTCTCATTCCCGTTTTAAGGAAGAAGCGGAAGAAAACAGACAGGGGATGCTCACCAATGCCCAAACCAGACTAAGTGCAAGCGGAGTACGATCTGTGCCAAGCCACTCAGGCACTGCTTCTGCGGTCACGGTGCCATCAACTGTGGTTCCTGAAAGGGGTGGGTTGAGTCCAGTACGTATGAACTTCCTCCCCCTAGCCCCCAGGGTGTTCAAGAAGGAGGACCTACAACGTCCCTCTACTCCAGAGACCTTTGCAGCGATCAGGGAGTTCATTGAGAGCACGGTGCCATCCCTGTGAGAGAGAGCACCAGAGACCGACCCCAGTGCCGAAGAAGTATGCGGTACCTTCTAAGGGGAAGCCCGTGATGATCCCCTATCAACTGTTGCTCCAGCACCAAGGGGCACCGCACTGCTCTGGTCTCTGAGGAATGAGCACTCAGGATCTAACTCCGAGGTGGAGTCCTACACCTCCAGGCGAAGTCAGCGTCGGGAGAGAGGGAGGTACTGGAGTCTGTAAACTGCTCATCCCTTCTCCATGCCATGGCCACCCCTTGGGCATCCCAACTCAATGGCCCTTTTGGACCCCTTGGGCTTTTCACAAGCCCAGGGGTCTCATTCAGGACACTCACTTTCACTGGCATCCGGGAGCAGATACCAACAGCCCAAGTTGGAGATCATTCCCTGGTTCGATGCTGTCCTCGGCACTGAATATGATGTTGCTCCCAGCACCGAACCCAACATTGTTGACCCCAGCACTGAACTTGAACAACCAGCACCACAGGATCCCATGGGCGCAGAAGGTCAGGAGACTGCCCCCATAAGGTAATGATCCTTCTCTTCACCCAACAAGGCTGTAGAGGACCACCTTATACCTAAACCCTACACCCACCAGCTGCAAAAGACAACAGGGCCCACCAGGAAGTACTTTGGAGAGTTGCCCAAAACCTAGGATTCCAGGTTGATGAGGTCTCCGAAGGGGGGTAAACCCAATGACTGACATTTTAAGTCAGGATGAGCCAGGATAGCCCTATATAAAGACTATTCTGCATACCATGAAGGCACCATGGCAGACCCTAGTTTCCATTTCCCTGGATGCCAAAAGGGAGAGGAAGTACTTCCTTCTATTGAAGGACTGAATACCTCTATATCCATCCCTCCTCCAGAGTCCTTGGTAGTCGTGGCAGCCAATGAGAGGCAGAGGCGAGGGCACCAAGAACCTATGCCCAAAGCAAAGGAGGCAAAAGAGATGGACTTGTTTGGCAGAAAGGTGTATTCCACCAGGGGTCTCCAACTCCATGTGGTGAGCTAGCAGGTGGTGTTGAGCAGATACTCAAACACATGGGGGTCTATGCTGAAGTTCGCAGAGTCTATTCCACCTGACTTCAAGAAGGAATTCACAGCCCCAATGGAAGACAGCAAGGCAACCATACAAGCTTCACTTCAAGGGGCTCTAGATGCAGCAGCCCACTCCAGGGCCTCAGGGGTAGCAATGCGCCATAGCTCTTGGCTGCAGGCTTCGGCCCTCCTCTACGAAAGCTAACAAACCATTCTGGATCTCCCTTTCAAGGATCAGTCCTTGTTCTCAGAACAGACTGACTCAAAGCTTCATAGTCTCAAGGACTCTTGGGTCACCCTCAAGTCCCTGGGCCTACGCACTCCAGTGCCCCAGAGGAGACATTTTAAGCCTCACATGCTTCCTCACTTCTGTCAGCCCCAACAAAGACAGGACTTTGGCTGCAGGAGAGGCAGAAACTATAGAAGGAAACCTTCCCAGGCTTCCTCCAGCCACAGAACAGGCCTGTCGAAACAACCCCCAGGGCCTAAACATAACTTGAGGGTAAGTCTGAGGACAACGTACCAACCCAAACCCTGGATCCTCCATCTTTTATTTTCAAACCACTTATCCCACTTCTACCATGCGTGGGCCCAGATCACGTCAGATTGCTGGGCGCTACTCACGGTAGAACTGGGATACTATCCAATTCAGCTCCCTGCCACCCTCACAACCCCCATCCTTCTTGTCTCTCTTCAGGGAACCCCTCATGAGCAACTTTTGGTTCAAGAAGTGCAAGCACTCCTAAGAACAGAAGCAGTGGAAGAGGTTCTTTGGGAGCCAAGGGGAAAGGGATTCTATTCCCAGTACTACCTAATCCCAAAAGCCAAAGGCAGTCTCAGGCCCATTATGGACTTGCAAAACCTCAACAGATTCATGAAGAAGTTGAGATTCCGCATGGTCTCCTTGGTATCGATTATTCCCTTCCTGCATCTGGGGGTTGGTATGGACATGTACTTCCACGTGTCAATTATCCCAAGGCAAAGATAGTTCCTCTGCTTCGTAGTCAAAGGGTCTCGTGAATTCACAGTACTTCTGTTCGGCCACTTGGCAGCTCCCATAGTGCATGATGGTTTTGGCTGCGTTCTTCAGAAAATGGAATATGCAGGTCTATCTATACCTGAATGATAGACCAATCAAAGGCCTCTCCAAGAAGCAGGTGGAAGCGGACTTAAAATTCATAAGCTCGACCTTCACTAGATTGGGCCTATTTATCAATGTGCGCAAGTTAACCCTGACTTCTATCCAGAGGATAGAATTTATAGGGGCAGTCCGAGATTCGAACCAGGCCAGGACATGATTCAGGGTCCTATGCTCCATCTTAGAGGAATGGAAATGGCACCCCATTACCATGGGCATGCACTTACGTAGTCCAACGTGGTCTGAGTCTTCGGCCCTTACAGGCATGGCTGGCCTCAGTCTACCGCCTATCCTGAGATTACATCAATAGAGTAGTCTCAATCCCTCCATTCATGCTGGAAATGCTCCACTGGCGGCTAAATCCACAATTAGTCTGTGCAGGAGTCCCCTTCACTTCTGTCTTCCATTCTTGATATTGGTCACCAATGCTTCAGAGACAGGCTGGGAGACTCACCTAGGACACCTCAGGACTCAAGGGCTTTGGTCTTGGGAAGATCTATCTATCCACATCAGTGAGAGAGAGCTGAGAATTGTATGCCTCATCTGTCAAGCCTTCAATATGCACCTGGAAGGCAAATGTGTTTAAGTAAGAGACAATACAACAGTGATATTCTATATAAACAGACCGGGTGGAGCTCGCTCCTCTCCCTTGTGCCAGGAAAGCCCTCGACCTGTGGCACTTTTGCATAGCTCACGTGATTCATCTGGAAGATCTTACCTGCTGGGGTCTCAGAATGTACTGACAGACTACATCAGCAGGTCAATATCCACCCATGAGTGGTCCCTCCATCCAGATGTGGTGAACATCTTCTGGAGTTGAGGGACTCCCTGCATAGACTTATTCGCGACGAAATCCAACAAGAAATGCACCCAGTTCTGCTCATTCCAAAACCACAGTCCAGGGTCCATCACAGACAATTTCCTCATCCTGTGGACAGGGCACCTGTTCTACATGTTCCCTCCAATACCCCTTGTTCACAAGGTCCTTCTAAAAGTCAGGAAAGAAGGATCCACAATAATCATGGTAACACCGGCTTGGCCACACCAGCACTGGTATACCATGCTTCTCAAACTCTCAGTGGAGATTCCCATCAGCCTTCTGCTAGTACCAGACCTGATCACTCATGATCACAGCCTCCTTCGACATCCGAACATACAGTTCCTCCACCTCCTGGCATGGAAGCTCCATAGCTAAACCTCAGGAGATGGAATGTTCAGAGCAGGTCAGAGAAATCTTCCTGGATCGTAGGAAACCCTTCACTAGGGCTATCTACCTGGCTAAATAGAAGAGATTTTCTATCTGGTCGAAACAGAAAGGCCCTTCACCCAAACTATCATTCATACCTCTAATCTTGGACTACCTATTGCATCTTAAGCACCAAGGACTTTCGGTGTCATTGATTAAGGTCCACTTGACTACAGTAATGGCCTTTCATCCTTGGGTAGCAGGCCATTTGGTCTTTGCAAATCATACAGTAAGTCACTTTCTCAAGGGCCTTGACAGGTTATTTCCTCAGACATGTCAGTTGGCTCCCCAATGGGACTTTAACTTGGTGCTATCAGCATTGATGAAAGCCAAATGAAAGCATTGATGGAAGCAACCATTTGAACTGTTAGTAACATGCTCGCTCCTACACCTGTCATGAAAGGTAGCCTTCCTAGTGGCCATCACTTCAGCTAGAATAGTTTCAGAACTTAAGGCCCTCACATCCAAGCCTCCTTATATGACCTTCTTCAAACACAAGATTCACCTGCACCCGCACCCAGCCTTCCTCCCAAAGGTAGTGTTGCAGTTCCATTCGAATCAGGGCACATTTCTTCTGGTTTTTCTATCCAAAACCACACACCACCCGCCCAGAGCAGAAGCTTCATTCACCGGGCATTAGGAGCGCGTTGGCTTTCTATATTGAAAGAACTAAACCATTTAGAAAAACATCTCAGCTCTTTGTAGCAGTAGTGGATAGGATGAAGGGCCTCCCAGTCTCATCTCAAAGAATCTCATTGTGGATCACATCATGTATCAAGACCTGTTATGACCTGGTGAATGCACCGGTCCCAGTGCTGACAGACCACTCCACAAGGGCCCAGGCATCCTCAACAGCATTCCTAGCCCAGGTCCCGATTCAGGACATCTGCAGGGCCACAACATGATCGTCCATCCACACCTTTGTGGCATGCTATCCCATTAATCATCAAGCCAGAGATGATGTGGCAGTTGGTAGGGCAGTGCTACAGTCGGTAGTTCGTTGAATTCCGACCTCTGCTCCTATGAGGTTGCTTGGGAGTCACCTACTTGGAGTTGACATGAGCAGGCACTTGAAGAAGAAAAGATGGTTACTAACCTTCTATAGCTGTTGTTTTTCGAGATGTGGTGCTCACGTCCATTCCAAGATTCACCTGTCTACCCTTCTGTCACAGTCTGATGGCAAGAAGGAACTGAAGAGGCAGCGGGTCAGTAGAACCCAATATAGGGTGCCATGAAGGCACGATTCAGGGGGCTCCAGAGCCAACTTTACGGATACCGCTAGGGGGAAAAACCTTCCAGCGACTCTGCACGTGCCTGTTTGGAATGAATATGAGCAACATATCTCAAAGAACAACAGTTACAGAAGGTTAGTAACTGTCTTTTATGTGTACCTTTTATAATTTTAAAAAAATCACTTGTCTAACTCTTCAATTATATATTTCTATGATGCATCGATACACCCAACTATTCCTGGGGAAGGAAACGTCATCTGAGTTCCTATTAGCATATAGTTTCATGTACCTAAGGGTATAGTTGAATGTACATGGGAGGTAAAGGGAGTGCTTGCATGTATCCCAAAACTCTTCAGATTATGCAGGATGGATAGTCTCTTGTAATTGTGTAGTAAGCTTATTTTGGTTGGTTACATGGCACAGTTCTTAAGGAAAGCTGAGTTACTTCATTGGGAACACCACTATTCTTTTTCCTTCTTCCTCATTATCCTTATCTTGTCTCCTTCTTACACTACGTTTTTTTTTTTCTCCTTTGGTCTCTTCACTGTCTTCCTCTGCTATCTTGTCACCTTTACTTCTTTGGCTGCTCTCTTCAGAATTGGCAAAAGTCAAGCTATCACTTCCTCATAGAGAAGGCTTGCACAAGCAAAATGCACTTGTATGGCCCTAATCATGACTTTCTGAAGTTGGCTCCAGAGGTATTTTCCTACTATGATTACTAGCCAGTTGTCCAAGCTGCTTCTAGGCAGTAATTACTAGTCAGGGAGCTGGACAGAGCAGTCCACATATCCAGTGCCTGTTGGACTTCCTGTGCATTTGCACAGTGCTTGAGGGATACTGGTTATGCCAACAATTCTGTTTACCAGTTACATGGTATGATTAATCTTGGGATGGACTATATTAGATGTGATAAATTTAATATTAAAAGCACGTGCAGTTGAATTAGAATTTTAAAATTATACACTTGCATTTACTTCTGAATAAAAGTGTACATTTTGCAGCCATTTTAAGGATTTCTAGCTCAGTTGTTTGATATAATTTTAAAAAGTAGCTGCCAGGTCACAAACTGGTTACAAATGTTAAAATACAGTAGTAAAACATATTAAAGACAAGAACAGAGAACATCTTTTTTATCTCAAGTTATAGGAATAATATCTGTTGCACCAGAATTATCTACTCACAGGTCTTAAGTACATAACATGAAGCAGATGCAAATAATGCACATGTTAAATGTATTACAATAGACTGATGTCTCTTTCCAATCTCTCAAATCTCAGAGAAACCTAAACTTTATAGCATTTATCATGCTCTGCTCTTCTGAACCTTTCCATTTCTATCTGATCACAATAGTTCCTTCTGGCCTTGGAATCGATGCCTTGGAGTTGATTCTGCCTCCTGTGTTTCAAAAGTAGTAGTAGTTCTAAGGTAGCTCTTATTATCTAGTCTTAATAAAATCTACTGGCTCCTAGAATTTTTTTGCTAGAATACTGACAAGGTGTACTTCTTTTAAAGATTCAAAATCCTAAGGTAGTGTTATCCTGATTTTATTTAATATTAATTTATTATACACATTTACTGTGTATAAAATCAGACAAAATATCTTAACTTTTGGTATAGTTGTGACTAGATTTCTATTAATCTGTTTTTGACCCCAGTATCTTGATTAGTTTCAATGGGAACGGGCCGAGGTCCTGAATCTTAACACTAGAGATTCATATTTTAAGCAAATTCATGCTTTTGGTTATTTATTAAAAAAAGATTGAATTACAATATTCAGTAATTCAAACCTATTCTGCAGATGGTATACAGTACTGACTTGTGAAATTCTGTAAGCATCCAAAAGCCATATGGGAATATTAAGTAACTGTTTTCCTATCCATCGCTAGCCAATTCAGATTGCCCTTTGTTTTAAAATTGTTTGAATCCGTTCCACTTCCTTCCCACACTCGCTCTGTTCCTCTAGTCTTTTCTCTCTCATCACTATAGTCCTGCGTAGTTGGAAGAAGGCTTTCAGTCTTTCATGAAAAGCCATCCTTTCAGTTGTGAGTACCTAGTTTGAGATTCGAAGAGTAGGTTCAAAATAAGCTATCTTAAGTTGCTTGATTTATTTAAAAAAAAAAAAAGCATTTTTGTCGTGGACTTCGCCAGTTTTAATACCCGTTCCTTTTTGTTGGTTCAAATGCTGGGATCTAGAAAGTAGTAATTTCATGTGAATGAAACCGCTGCAAAGAGAGAATGCATTTTATTAGTATATACAATGCTGTGCCTTTTCAAAAACAGTCTGTGTCATGTAAGAATTTCTGTATTATTTCGTATCAACACAAGGTGGCACTTATGTTGCATTAAGCTTGAAGTAGCATCACTAGGTATAGTACAATAAAGGCCAGAAAAAAAGTGCTGATTTGATTTTTTTTTTTTTTTCCTCCGTCCTGCAACTTTACAAAGCATTCTTGGAAAGGTGCAGTGCACTGAACACTAACTACCTGATAAAGTAATTGCAAAAATTCTTTTAGGAAAGGACTAATTTTTTGACAAGAAGCCTGAGACCGTTGAGGGCTTTCACATAACCTGCTATGCTATCGTAGGATCTCTTCTGTTTATTTTCTGACACAGTCTCAAAATAGCAGGCAGGTCTGTGTCTTGCACTGGACCTTTCACTCAATGCTTGTTTCAGACATTCACTTTTTATAAAAACAGCTTCTCACCAGATGCTATGTTGAAGCTGAAAGGGAAAAAACCTCTGTTTGAAAATGTAGTTACCCTTAATCGCCTGCAAGTGGAGAAGAAAGATAGCTTTCCTCCTATGTCTTAAATACTAAATATCACTTGCACCTGCCTTCTTCACTATCCTCTTAAAGACACAGAATTCTGAAGTGCTTGGGTTCCTATACTGCATTTCAAAAAGTCCTTATCTAATAGACTGATTTTAAAACTGATTTAAGTGTAAATTTTTTTCCCCCCACAAAGGGAATTTGACATGTGGTATTGATATGGCCTTTTGATAGACTAGACATTTACCTCCACTTGTTTAGGGTCTAATTCAGCTAAAATTCCTCTACATGACACATGGAAGTTTTCAGTTCTGAACAAAGGCTACTCCCTTGTCTAAACCATATGTTCCATCAAATTTTGAATTGGATTTGCCACTTTGCCCTCTTCCCAAGGAAAGGGTGTGATTCTGCTCAATGTATTGCCATATATAGCAATGTAAGTGAGTAAGTGTGCTGCTTGAGCTCCAAAATGTACCAATACATGAGCAAGTTCTTTTCTGCCTGGCTGAATGTCAGCCTGGAAAGAATTTTAACAGCCTGTGTTCCAAATATACCTCCAAAATAGAGGTTAATCAGGAAGATCCTTTTGTGATAAACTGGCTTCTACAAGGTGTAGAATTTTCAGAATACAGCTGTTGGGCAACTTGGAACAAAGAAGTCTGTTTGTGGGCAACATTGGGAAACCGAGGGTAGTGCATAATAACCAACTTGCGTAAATGAAACACAGATCATGTCAGTCACCCAATCTCTTCTTTTTGATTTAGTGGAATGGATGGATAAAGGAAATGCATGGGAAAAACTATAACATTTCCTTCACACAATTCCTGTAGCCATTTTACTGCACTGGTGTTGAATTCAGCAGAATACATTTCAAGTTTGTGAAAATGCATTGCACAAAGTGTGCAAGTAAATAAGAGAGCATCCAGTGTTACAAAATTCAGGATTGAGTCTAACCAAAACATTTAAAAAAAAAAAAAAAAAAAAGTCCATTTTCTTTCTATGCAGAATGTTTTCTCTCAGTGGCTCAGTTTCCTCACTTAGCCCATAGGTAAATGCATCATTGTTTATAATCATACACACAAGTTACTGTTTATTGCTAACCTGTATATTTGAGAACTACAGTTTTAGGGGAAAGGTTCCCCAAAATCAAAGTAGCTTCCATGTAATTCTCTGAAATGTGAGTTAGGATATGTCTTCACAGCAATTAAACATTGGTGGCTGGCCCATATCAGCTGACTCAGGCTTGTGGGACTGTAAAATTGCAGTGCTGTTATTTCAGCTCAGTCTGGAGCCTAGGCTCTGAGAACCTTCCCTCTTGCAGGTTCCCAGACCTCGGGCTCCAGCCTGAACCCGAATGTATACATCACAATCGTACAGCCTTTACTCCTGAGGAAATTCTGTGTACAATATTTTAAAATTCTGCATATTTTATTTGTGAATAAATAAATGTGGAGGCTCCAGCATGGCAGTGGGGATCACAGTCTACTGGCTGCATGAAGGTGGGAGATTATCCTGCAGCCCCTCCTGGGACACGGACTCAGCAGTGAGGCTGCACCTGACCCTGACAGTACAAGCGCCGGGCCTGCCCTAGAAGCATCCCAGAGCCCTGACCCTCCACACCAAGCTCTACAAGATAGCAAGTGAAAGGGACGGTCTTGCACGCATGCCCAGCCCTGGTCTCTGATTCAGGTGTGGGGCAACAAGCTCAACCTGGCAGGATCCAAATGTGGAGGGACTTGGTGTGCAGGGAAAGAGTTCTTTGTGGGGCAATCTGGGTGTGGCCAGCTCAGTGGGGGGGGTCTGGGTGCAGGGGGATCTGGATGTACAGGGGCTCATTGGGGGTTCTTGATGCAGAGGGTCCAGGTGAAGGTGGCTGGAGTTTAATGGAGGGGGGGGGGGTCTAGGTGTGGCGACAGAGGGATTGGCAGGAGGGGTGTTTGGGTGTGGGGGACTTTGCAGGGGAGGGATCTGGTTGATGAGGGAGTAGGACTCTGGGGGGGAGGGTCTGGTTATAGCTGGTTGGGGCTTGGGGCGGAGGGGGAGGGTCCAGTTGAAGCTGGTTAGAGTCTGGGTGCAGGGTTGGGACTCTGCAGGGACCCGGCTGTGGGGAGGGTGGAGCTCGGCGGGGTATGTCTGGGTGTGGGGAAGCTCTGGATGCAAGGGATGAGGTTCAGCGGGCTGGGGGTTCGTGTGCGGAGGACTCAATGGGGAGGTTCAGGTGGTGGGAGTGAGGCTTAGCATGGGTGCCTGCATATGGGTGGGAGGGGTGATGCATGGGGGTTGGGCAGATGGAAGCAGCTCCCCCTGCAGCGACTTCTCCAGCTGAAGAGAGTTGGGGACAGGAAGTGGGGGGAGGGGCAGAGCTTCCTGCAGTCAGTTAGTCGCGTTTCTGGAGGTGGATTTGACCTAGCCCTGCCTGCTCCTTTTAGGGGAAGAGGAAGCCCCAGCCGAGCTGGGACTAGTAGCTGAGCCGGGCACAGAGTAGGAGACACTGGCCGGGGTGTCCCCAGCCCCACCTTCCTCCCCCACAAGCATTTACCGCTCCGCCGGCTGCTCTTGGTATGAAAGATGTGCCCTCCGCTGCTGAGGAGGGGAGCATGATCGCTCTTGCGGCTTCTGTTTGCTTCTCCATCAGAAAGCATTTTTCTGTGGGGAAGCAAAGAAATCTGGGGGGGATATGAATTCTGCGCACAATTCCCCCAGAAGTAAGCCTTGCAGCCTGAGTCTCGTGAGCCTGACCCAACTGAACTGGGCCAGCTGCACATGTTCGTTTACTGTGTAGATCACTATCGTGTAGATATAACCTTAAAAACCCTACTAAACAGATCTGCTCACTGTGTGTTCAGGCATGCGCTTGCTTCAGTGTCACAAATGTTTATTGCTTTTATTCATGTTCGAGTGAAAGCTGGATTCTACTCCTTTTGTTCATCAGAATTGTTTATTAAATTCTAATCAGACAGACCAGTGCAAACCTAGGGATGTTGTATTTTGGGCTGCAGAATCTTTATTATTAGTGGTTATTCCTGAGTAGAAAACCCAACTCAACTTGACTTTCAGATCCAAGAGAATGTCCAAGTCAGGCAAATCGGCAACTATTTGTAAATTCAGCACATGTAGTATGGTTCATGAGAAAATAAACATGGTAGCCCAGAGCCATTTTAAATCCTTTTCAGGATGCTGAAGTCAAAGTTTTAGTTCTACTTAGATTATACTTTTCCAAGATTCATCAACTTCAGATTATTTTTCATTCTTATTGTGGGGCTTTCTTTAAAAATAGGACTTGAATGCTGGTACTCGTGGTTGCTCTCAGTGTAACTTAATAATGAAGTTCTCCAGAGAACAATGAAATGGTGAGAAATAGCCATTTAATATTAACAACGAATATTTTGAAACCATTTGATTTTTGCACTATCCACCGTGTCAATGTGATTAGTATGGAAAGTTGTTGTTCCTTTTATTTTAAAAAATGGCAGTTTCAGGGTGATTTTTTTTTTCTCTAGAACATACTGGAATACTTCGCAAGTATTTTCTTTATCGTTGTAAATCTAAACTTTTTCAAAAGGAGCTGTTAAGTGCAGACTTCTAATAAAATTAACAGTTATTGCAGTTGTATTCATTTATGGAAAAAGCAATTTGGGTTTAGACTAAAGTCATCCTGGAATTTTTTTTTTTTTTTTAAAGCTTCCAGTTGTCCTGACCTTACTGCTTTTTTCAAGCTTTGTTAAAGTTGTATGGCTTTGTAAAATAAGGTATCTTGTACCATGTTGTTTTTGGGGAAAAAAAAGAAAATAACTTGACTTTGGAACTTCCTTTGTCTAATAAAATATTTGGGTTTTGTTTTTAAACAGAACTACTTGGTATACGCAAACAAGCAACTGTAGGCTTTTTGACATTAATGGAATCTCTAAGATACTGTAAGGTAAGCTGCCTTTTTTGCATAATTTTAAAATGATCTTTCTCTTGCAAGTTGCTCCTTAGCAGTATTCCATTAAGGCATCATCCTCTTCTGAAAATACTGCATGTAGATACTCTATCCTAAACTACTGAAGAGTAGTCTTATAACAGTTATTGAGTTTGTACTATTTCTAGCTTCAAAATGAAACTGAGGATAGAAGTCTTCAATAAAATACATGCCTAACAATCAAGTGTTAAATACATGTCTTGTGATGAGTAAACATTAGAGAATAAACTGTTCATTCTTAATAGAACAGCTTCTTATGTATGTTTTGCTCCTTTCTCAGACAAAAGAATCTGTTTAAATATGAGATTCCAACCTTGCTCAAGAATACCATGCATTTTTTAGTCCTGAATGCTTTAATTTGTGCCAGAATTAAGAAGAAAAAAAACTTAAAGTAAATTCTAGCTACCCCATCTCCCCATTTGTTAAATTTTAAAAAAAAAAAAAACCCAAAATAGCTTCAGTCATGTGGAAAATAGACAAAAATGGAATAGCTAAAATGTGTAATTTTTGCAGATGTAGCAATTTTGGTAGCAGTTTATTTTAAATTGGAGTGGCTCTTTATTATTGCACAGGTAGGAGCTCCTAGATTTGCTTTTTGCGAAAGAACTGCTTTGTAGCAAATTTAATTTAATTTAAGTAGAAGCTGGGACTGATTTATACTTAGGTTAAATCCAAGGTGACTTATGATTTTGTGTATTGTAACTTTCTAATTCCAGTTCTGGGTTACCACTGACTTATAGGTTTTTTTTAAAAGATTACTTGGTTAGTTATTTCTTGTTGGTTTTTTTGTAGTATCTCTATGCCAAAAACATTGACATCCAAGGGCTGGAACTAACTTAATATGTGCCTCACTGCATATCTCAAAATCTACTTAAGTGTTTCTAAACTCTATAGTTATTTTGATATGTGGTGATTCATAACTTAAGTCTTCAATCCTTAAGGTTTTATTTAAGGGACATTAGTATACTTTTCACTACACTTGTAATATTTTGGAAGCTTTGTTAATATTATTTTCTTTCTGTTATGCATGCATGCTTGTTACAGTAGCATTTGTGAAAGGGGTGGTTTGTTGGTGTGTTCAAACTACACTGAATCCTTTTGACTTGGCTAATGCTGTATAGAGGATTGTGTAGGCTTTGCATACATTTAAAAGAATGTTGACTATAAACCATGAAAGCCTCTTCAAAGTTTAATTACTCATTTAAATAAAAATAGATTAAAAGGATACAGCGGTGGACTAAGGTAAGCATAAGTGCATTCCAGGTAGTGCATGTGGTAGTCTGATGCCCTCAACTCACTAATCCTTCCATGGCCTTTGTAGGGAGAACTTTAACTTCTGAGGTGAGGTTAGGTTGGCTTAATGAGGATGAAGAAATGCACCAGATTGGTCTATTTTATTTTTGTCAAGTAACGTAAATGTGAGTTATTAATCACTTGATCCCTAGCCAAGTACATAAACCAAGTGGACTTCTACCTTAAGAGCCTGAACATACACATAAACACAAGAATGCAGCTACTTGCATGAATGTTTGAAGAATTGGGCTGTAAGTCTGTAACATGGGATATTGCTGCCTTCTTTGGCTGCCACTTTCCCTTATTGAAATCTTCTCCCAATGTACCAACAACAGCTGGATTGTTTCCCAAATTCTGGAGCAGTGTTAACATCCCAAATATCCAATACTACTTTTTACTGGCCAGTTGGAGTAGGCTGTTTGAGCAGTGCAATCTCTGGAGGTGAAACTGCTACATTTATTAAATTGGGCCAAATTGTGTCACTTGATGACAGATTCTTTCAGGGGACAAGGTTTGAAAATGTATGTAATATGCCACCTAAAATGTAGAATTACATCTACAAACAGATTACTTTTGCATTAACTAACTTAAACACCTAACCCATTCTTGTCACTTAATCCTTCTTTTTCAGAACAAGTTAGTAATTGTCTTGTAACTTTTTAAAAAAAGAACCATTCAGTGGTGATGGAAGGCACTTCACAGGATTGGGCCTTCTGCTGTCTAATTTCTGCTGATGATTGGATTTACTTGGCTAAATCACAGATCACCAATTATTAAATGAGGGGTATAGTAATCAAAACCAAATTTAGTAAAGTTTTTAAATACTACCTTCAAATTTTGACTGACTTTTAATTACTTTTTTAATATTCTAGATTTTGGGGGGCCATTGGGCCTTCACTATAGCTATATAGCTAGTTTATTTGTTTTTTACTACATCTTTTCTAGGTTGGCTCCTACTTGAAATCTCCAAAGTTCCCTATTTGGATACTTGGCAGTGAAACACATCTCACGGTCTTTTTTGCCAAGGTATGATAGCTTTGGTTTTTGTTATACGACCCCAGGCAGATAAATATCATACAAGTCCAAAGTTCAGATCATTGTACAGTGAGAGTTTCATCTGTCTTTAATACAAAAACTGAATCACTGAACTCTTTAAAACAAGCTCTTCCCTTAAAAACAGGTTTAACAATTTCAGTGATATCTTTAAAGTCTCTTTAAGCTTAGACTTGCATTTTAACAAAGAGAACTTGTTTTAGCTACAGATGTATTTTAGGTTTTACAGTGCCACAGCTGTTATGTCTGAAATCTTAAATTGCTATAGTTGTGGAGAGGATTGTCTGAATAAAATATCTAGGGTCCCTTTGCAATTCCACCTGTTTAAAATGGGTAAAAGCATCTCAAACCATATGAGATACAGAAATCTGTACTGTATCCATAATTAATAGAGTGTGTGCTAAATGTTTAAAATTAGTATATCATATCAAGAAACACTTTATCCTTTGGGGTGCAAGCTTTAACAATAAAACATTATACTTTAATATAAAACATTTGCGTTAACAGGTTTTAGTGAAGTCGTAAATCGTACGTTGAATTTTCTCCAGACACATTGTATTTCCATAGGAATGGTTGAGACATTTCCCCTTAAGTTTAACTTTTTACCACCTTCTCTGAAAAGATGCTTTTCGCATAAGTGTATTTTTGATTTTAGGAAAGTGGTGGCTTTTAATTTGTGGAAAGCTTTCTTGCGGTTTTGCCCACTCCTAACTCAATATCTTACAATTAAGTCTTCTTTTAGATAGTAATTCTGAAACAAGGCTTAGAACATGGGATAAAGTTAAAGCATAGAATTCTGTAGTTATTAGAAGTGGTCTCTGTATTATAGTTTTGAGGAACATTCTGGCTGCGCTCTACTGAATCTTTCTGTATTCAGATCCCTCCTAAAAACTCAATTGTGATGTGAAGCCTGCATGAGGTGAAGGGCAGAATAGCTAACTTATCAATAAATAAGAAGTTCATTTATCAAGATTTGTACAAGTGCCATTCTAACTAGCTAAATGATCTTTTTATCATCTTGTCTTTGGTCTCCCTCTTAATGTGTTCCCTCTTTGACCTTCACTCGTGATTTTTTTGTAAATTTAGGTACAGGGACTTTACTTGTTTGAGGAGTCTCATGTTGGGCATTCAGAAAAGTACTATTTCCATTAAACTACCATACATTTTCCTAACTTAAAATCCTATAAATGTAGGACTGGAAGGAACCTCAATAGATCATCTAGTCCAGCCCTCTGCACTGAGGCAGGACTAAGTATTGTCTAGACCATCTTTGACAGGTGTTTGTCTAACCTGTTCTTAAAACCTCCAATGACCGAGATTCTATAACCTCTCTAAGTAGTTTGTTCTCCATAGTCACTGAGGGCAGGACAAGTAGTAATGAGCTTAAATTGCAGCAAGGGAGATTTAGGTTAGGCATTAGGAAAAAGTTCTCACTGTAGGGGTAGTTAAGCACTGGAACAAATTTATCACTGTCTTCTTTATAACAACATTCTATGAACTTGAAAACTTACCTTGTCCCCACCCCTACCCCCTAGACTTTTCTTCCCCAGACTAAACAAACTCAGGTTTTCAATCTTTCTTTGTAGGTCACGTTTTCTAGACCTTTAATCACTTTTTCTGGTTTTCTCCTCTGGAGCTAACTGAAGCAATATTGAAACAGTTAGCAATTATCTTTGAGAGCTCATGGAGGATGATTAGATCCCAGATAACTGGAGAAGGGCAAATATAGTACCTATCTTTAAAAAGCAGAACAAAGAGGACACTAGGAATTATAGACCAGCCATCCTTACTTTGATACCTGGAAAGATATTGGAACAAATTATTAATCAATTTGTAAGCACCTAGAGGATATTAGGGTAATAAGGAATAGCCAGCATCTAAGTAGTGGCAGTAGTGCAGGATGCAAACAGGTGAGCCTGCACTCTGATCACTCAGATATTAATTAGTTCCCCTTGAGAAGGCTGATGGGGGTAATAAGACAATCAGGCTAGCCAGCTGGATGATCTAAGGAGCTGATTACCCCCATCAGCCCAAGGCTGATAGAGGCAGAAGGAAGTGTCGCGGGGGGGGGACGGGGGGGACCAGGGCTAGTTGAGCTCAGTTCCACAGAGGCTTCAAGGGATTTATCTAGTCCTCTTGTCCAAAAACCTACCGCGTGATTCAGCCATGGGCTGAGGACAGTCCTACTGAGACAGAGACCCTAAAGGTTGCTTCACAAATAGAGGAATGCTGCCTCAGACAAATGAATGCTAAACAAAGTTCAGAGGATGTTCCATAGAACTGTCCTGTTATCTAAATTCAGCTCTCCATAGCTGAACTTTGATTCAGTGGTAGCTGTCACTGCAGTTCTGGATGCTCTGCCTACCAGATGTTTACTCAGTCTCCCCCTCCAGGGAATCTCAGAAGATAAGTAGACCCAGCATCTTGGTGAGTATGGTGAATACTAGACATTCTTATTAATATAAATGGAAATATACTGGGAATTATACTGCTAAGTCTTGCATCAAAATGAAGAATGAACAAACCACATGAGCTAATATCCACATTTAATGCTCTTTTTAGGTTAAGTTACTCTAATTAGTGCTTTTCCTAAGGCATGGTTCTCACTCTTGGCTTTGAGTCTCAAAAGAATGTTTAGGGACTGATTTTTAGCAGGCTTGTTAAGAATCCTTCAGGATTGAGCACGTACCTTAAGAGGTGCCTTCTAAGAGACAATTTTTGAGACATTGAAGCATTTAATCCTCCAGGGATTAGAAATATTTTCTGTATTTGGGTTTTTTTACATAGCCTCATCTTATTTTAGATTTAATTGATTTAATTTTGTGCTTGTACAATAATTCAGGACCACTTGACTACAGGAAGAGGCTAAGTGCATGCATGCAGTTTGGGGAGTGGTATTCTAAGTGTTCACTTTCCCATTATAGATACTTTGTGCAAAGGTCCACAGATCCATTACAATGGATGCTTGATCCTGCTTGCAGCTGGGAGGCAGAACCAGATGTGTCAGTCACTGGAAGCAGGAGAATGCCCCATCTCCTGAAGTTATCCCCTGGTGGTTGTTTTTTTTGTTTTTTTTAATCTACATTGGCCAGTGGCTAACCCAGACCTCCCAGCCTCAGAACTTTTCTGAGAGAAATTCCAAATTTTATTTCAGAAATCTGACTAACAGTTTGTCCCAGTTACTTACAGTATCCCAGGGCTGCATTTTATTTTTGGGGAGATTGTCTCCTCACCTCTGGTTCCCCTTTAGAGACACTTGAAGCAGCTCTTGCCCCTGCAGAGCTCTGGGAGAAAGCTAGGCAGAGAAAGGCAAAAGGAAATGTTCATCTCCTGCTTCATGTCTTTTAAGTGTCTCGTTAGACAGTTTGGCCGGCTCTGTATGCAGGAAAGTGTCCCTTAAAATCCAGTTTGGGGAGGAATTGCCTTGGCCTAGTCTTTCCCCAGGCAGAAGGGAATATAGGCAGGACTGGAGGAGTCAGCTGCACTGGGCAAGATGCAGCCCAGGCCAGGCATGGTTCCCTCTGCCTTTTCTGCCACTAGGAAAGGAGGCAGGCAGGAATGGAAGTGGGACAAGCAATTGCCCTCCCGTCTCCTAGTTAGGAGGAAGTCAAAAGCATGCCAGATGGAAGATCACACCTTAGTCGCTATAGCTTGCACCAGCAGTTACATTTCTGACTGCAGAGCTCAATCACGTCTTCCCCCCTCGGCTTCCCTATGAGTCATGGATCTACGGCAGATGGATGCTGCCAACACCAGAGAGTGGTCAGGGTCTTTGGACCCAGCTACCTCCGACACCTTGGGGGATCCCTATTCATATCCCAGGCGAGACCTCCAGGATAATCGGAACCCTCTGGCCCATGGATCCTGTGCTGTAGAGAGAAGAGCTTCTGGAAACCCATCCTTGGAACCCCAGGCCGGTATCTTCCTTGAGAGACCCAAAAGGAGTCTGCATGGGAGAGGAGAGACAAATAAATCCAATGTCTTTGAGGACATGGAGACTGCTAGGCACTGGAAATATTTTCAGAGCAATCTCTGAAGCCAGTTTTGCCCCTCTTCTGAAGCAGGATTATGCAGATGGAGATGAACTCCCAAAAGGGAAATAAAATAAATGAATAATAAAATCAACACTATTTTCTATCCCTGCTTCCCTTCAGAGAGCAACAGGGCAGATAATTTTCAGTGCTCTGTTCCCTGTTTCAGCTTCAGGGGATGCAGCATGGCAGATCAGTGCAGAAAAGACCAGGTCATGGATGTGCTGATTCCTTTAAGCATGCTCCATAAAGGGATTTCTTTCTCTTTAGGGGAGGAAGGCCAGCATTAGAGAATTAAAATAGTAAAATATATTCTTGAAAAAAAAATTCAACAAAAAGGAAACGAGGATAGATTGTCAGGTATGCTGAGTATTGTGAAACTACCCTTAGATCTGCAGCTGCCCTAGCTAAAGTATAGCTATAGATTACTCCTCATGCACCCTGGAAAGATATAATAGGAAATATAGGGATTTCCTTCCACACCTACAAGCTGGAAAACTATTGGACTGTTGTCCCCAATTGCTACTGTGGGTTGCCATGCTCTAATGTCTAGGTTATTGTTCCTAGCTTCTTTTCCCTTTTGCCATGCCTTGCCACCACTTTTCCCCACCCATCTCCAGAAGATGGTTATAGGTTGATGGTTGATCAGAAGGACAGCAGCCCAGATGCAGAAGAACCAACCTACAGTGAGGGGCCTCTTGGCCCATCATTCTCTCTCTCTCTCGCTCGCTCGTCTCCTGGCTTCCATTTTATAAGGCCAGAAAGTTTCTCTGTGAGCACCAGTCAAAATTTAATATGGTGTCTCTAACAAAGTTAAATGTGGCTATTTTCCCTGTAGAACAGGAATTTTTTACTAGAGGTGATTTTTACCTGGAAGGGCTGCTTCATCACCGTGCAGGCCCTTTACAAGCAGGCAAGTCTAGGCTGGCATTGTCTCAGACTGCTTCATTAGGTATGAAAACGGAAAACTTTCAGGTGGTATCAGCCCAGCATGTCAGATGACAGTTTACTTTTAAGTGCCTCTCCATGGTTTCACAAGTAATGCTAACGTGTGGACAGTATTGCAAGTATGGTCCCCAGCAATCTAAAAATCATGACCTAAAAACTTCTCCCAGGAAGGAAAGAAAGAAATTGCAGGATTCAGTTCTCGCATGCAGGTCCCTGGGATTAGCTGCTCAGGAGTATCAGTTCCTAGCTATTTTAGGGCTTATCTGCATGAACACTTAGTTTGCAGCAAGTTGGGTTGTAAATCTACCCTGCACTAGCGTGCTGTGCAGTAAGTGTCCATGTAGATCAAAGCACGCTTGGGACCTTTTAGTGCACAGCAGCAGGGACCATACAGACACTTAATGCATGGCACGGTAGTGCAGGGTAGATTTACACCTCCGCTTGTCGCAAGCTAAGTGTTCATTTAGACAAGCCTTTAGTGATACAGTGGGACCCTCTACAGCTGTGCAAGAATTTCCAGAACAGATTTGTGCAACCCATGGATGTGCCATGATATGAATAAAATCATCCAACTACTTTAGATTGAAGCATTGCAACCTGCTCCCCATCCTATTTCTAGCCTCAGAGAATCGGATAGGCAGGGCAGAATCCTGTCTTAAATATCAAAAGTTCCTAATAGAGGCTTGTCTTCAAAGCATTCCTATTTTACCATCCTCCGACAACTATATTTTGCAGATCGATGGAGCCTTTTTCTTTTCCCAGCTTTGATCTTTACCATTTGATCTTACATGTGTTCTCAGGGTGTCTCTCCTAGACCATAGAATAACATAGGCTTTGGTGGAAAAGGAAATTCACTTGTCTTTTCCTGGACAATTTTTCTGATCAGGGTTCAGTACAGAGAGAAAGCTCATGCAAACACAGAAGATATATGGTTCCTGGAATATTTTGGTTCCAGGACAAAAACAGAAACGGTGCCAAGGGAGTCAGTCATAAGCCTGGGCTGAAGATGAAAATTGCCTGGTACAAGATCTCATCTCTGAAGAATGTTAACAAAAGATGAAGATGGCCATAAGGGAAAACGAGATGTTAAGGAAACAACAATCCAATTCTCATTGGAGCTTACTGGAATTTTGATTTCATGCATATGGATGCTTCATATGAGACCTAGCCAGTAATTCTGGATATCCCCTTTACATCTTCTCCCTATCTTAATCATTGGTATAGATCTAGGTCTAATTGTTTATGCTCCACTCCCACCACTTGTGACTGATTCCGTTCAGGGAATAGGTATCAGAAAGAGCACAACCTCCATCAGCTGGAACACAATTAATTAAAGTCTGAGTGCTGCTCCTTGCACGAATAGCAGACTTGGTTTTGGTCGTGACAGTCAATACGCCTGATAAAGTTTTCATAATAACTGGGAAGAACAGAAGTTCTGGCTTGGGCAAAACCAAGTTTCCTCTAGCTGTGTACTACCCATTCAGGGACACCAAGAAGATTTATATGGCAGAAGTCAGTTTAGCAGTGTAGCTCTTACACCCAGAAATACTTCTTCCATCATAAGTTAATTTGTTTGACTGGTGATTGACCTCTTTGCAACTGGAAACAGTAAAAGTGTCAGACTCGGGATGTGAGATGGTGAATGACATCTTGCAGTGCTGTATATGGTCCCTGCTATATCTCCCCATCTTTACCACTGCTCCCCAGAACAAAACAGATAGGGGGGAAAAACATCAGTAAAGCTGTTTATGCCTTTCTGACTGAGGCTATGGGCACTCAGACTTGATTGACTTAACACTGGATCTTCGGATGTTTCTATCTCACAGAAGTCTACAGTTGCAAGACTAGACCTCCATCTGGGACCAGACAGGTTTTAAAATAAATAGGATGATGTGATTAATACTCTTATGGACCCCAACAAATAGAACTTATTTTATTGACTGGCACAAAGTCAGAGCGTAACTACCATGTTAAACTAGTGAAATGTAGAATTGAATGGCAATACAGGAAGGCTTTATTGTGGATATAAAGAGTGTCCAAGCAAAAGTGTCAGGTCTCTATAGTATAATGTACAAATCTAACTTTTCTTGAACATGCTGAGAACAAATCCCAAAATTAAATGTTTTCTTAGAACATCAACCTTTATTTTAAGACCATAAAATCATAGAGCATTGAATCTCATTCTGCTCCTTACTGCACCAATACTATACTGAATCTCAGGAGGTGCTTATTCATTTCTACCCTGGATATCACTTTCCATCCTTTAGAATACGCCTCCTGAAGGCTGCAGTCTAACATCTACAAAGACTCATTTTTTTATTTGAAATTGGAATCTTTTCTGAGACTTTTAATCAGATAGGTAGTCATCACCACTGACTGCTCTAAGTAAATGAAATAAATATTCCTCCAGTTAAGCACAAACATCAAGTCCTTAAGAGTACTGACAATCTCAGTGTAGGGTAGTCATGTCACCTGTATTGAGATCTGCTATACTGCTAGTAGTTGACCAAATTTTGCATATTGGTCATCCAGTCATATCCAATGCCATTTCCTTTCTTTTGACAGAAATTTTCTCCACACCTTAGTGCCTGGGAAAAAAGGAGATATTTATATATAAAATCTACATTATTTTGGTGTCTGTATTTAAAGGACGTCCCTGCTTCCTGTCCTGGAGGCATACTTCTGTGAAAATTCTATTGAATCTGTGGACCTTAGCACAAAGAATAAGAAAAAGTAGCTGTGCTTGCATGGAGCATGGATAATTTTTCCTAATGTTACTGGAATCAAAGGAAACTCACAATTAACTCTCAGTAATATAGGGCTCGTCCTCATCAGGTTATCCTTGTAGGTCTAGACCACTGCAAAATATTTAAGCAGATCTAATTCCATTCAGTAGAGGATTGTATGAACATGACAGTAATTTTGTCCTTTGGTTTTCAAAACAGACTTTGAAAAGTCAGCCATTTAGGGAATGGCTTCACAGCAGAGTTATCTTGAGTTATTTACAAGTTACTCCTCCCTGAGTTATCTTAGCTTGAATGCGGGCAGCTAGACTGCAGAATATTTGAGGAGTTGTGTCCACATTGCTGCTGTTCTCACATGTGGGATGCTAAGACTTCAGGGGCACATCCCATAGTTTGCAGTGTTGCCGCAAGCTGAACCACTCTGGATTATTTTCCAGTGAATTGTGGGAGGACTTGTCTTGTCCGTTTTGTGAAGATGGTGGGGAATTGTGGAAAGGCATTGGAGGTCTAAGAGCACTTGACTATCATGAGCCTGTCTTTACACTGTGGAGTGTGCTAGCAGCAGATGAGTTATGCTTGCTTGAGTTTCAATCTATTGTTGTTCAAATAACAAATGTCACAGGATCTTTTTCAGGGGATAAGGCAACAAGCCACGTTTATTGTGAATACAGAAATTTGGTAAATAGTATCAATAAAAAGAAAAGTGTCAACACTGTAATAACATTAATATTGTTCTTTACTTAGTGAAATAGTATCAATAATGTAAACACTAGGAAAACAGTATCAACATTGTATTAATACTACAATTACAGAGATTTCTGTTAATAAAATATACTTTGTTGACACATGTTTCAATTGGTA
The DNA here is from genome assembly GCF_026122565.2 of Emydura macquarii macquarii. NCBI lineage: Eukaryota > Metazoa > Chordata > Testudines > Chelidae > Emydura > Emydura macquarii. The sequence continues at coordinate 36,654,188 of NW_027132559.1, read as the reverse complement.
CTGTCATTCACCCTCACACACACTGACAGGCAATCACAGACAGGGAGACAGACAAACATACATAGGGGTCTCACAGATATTATAGTTACCAGCCTCTTGGTGCTCGTGGCAGTCTCTGGCCAAGTGACTGTAGCACGAGGGTGAGGAGCAAGATTCTGCCGATGCGCATCGTACTCCTGGCTGGTGTGATGATGTAGACCCGAACGAACCTCCAGCTTCACCTTTCTGACCCCATGTAAGTCTATGGGGTTTTTGCTCTGTTATGCTGCATCTGCATTTTTGGTGTGATCCTCAATCACCACATTGTTGCAAGCCTGATCAGATTTTGTCCTTTGAAATGGGCTGGCTCCAAAGTTATCAGGCTGGACTCCTCTTCAGCCAGTTGATTATCTTTGCTCCTTTCTTCTTCCCTCAGATGTTTTAGATGAGGCTGGTGTTTTCTTTGACTGTTTCATATCCCTTACTCAGACCAATTGTTCAATCACTCTCCCTGTCTACACTCACCTCAATTGCTCAGCCATTCACACTTCAATCACTCAGTGCCAACTCTTAGCTGAAGAATTCACATATTATTTTTAAAGCAAACCTTGTTTCATTTTTGACAGTGTCTTTTACAATTGAAGGCATTTATATTACATTTAACATTTAACAGTGTGGCTTCTTATACTTAAAATAGGGTTTTTACAAATATATATTGAAAGTGAGTAAAATTAACAGATAAAATGGTCTTAAAACAGATAGATAGACTTATAGAAAGTAAGTGAACATTTCAAAGGGTAAAACAATAGTTGAGGTTTTAACTTTTGATTAAAGTTACAATGTGTCAGGCTGAAGTGCCTTTTGGTGGGGGGGGAGGGGGGCGTCTGTGGCTCTGTTCTTTCATGAAAACAGGATTGGGCCAACACTATACCTCCTCTCAGGCCATCATCTCTGCACTTCAGTTAATGGTTTTTTGTGTGGATTGATCTTGAGTTAGGGACAGCACTAGTTATAGTTCAAGTTAACTTTGTAGTGAAAACAAGCCTATAGGTGGATGGATACAACATGGATGTAAGAACTGAACTTGAAGCATCCACTTTTTGAAAATTCTTAGCCTGACCTTTAAATTGTAGTATAAGGGGCCTGATTTGTTAGATGTTACTACATTTGCTATGGCTGATATTTTAAAAATGTGTGATATACTTGTTCTAAAGATATAATCTGTGGTTAGCTCTTGCTAATTCATCATGAGTAATGCAATTTTGGCCCATGCTGGAGCCAGTCTTGTGTTGAGACTAGAAGCTTCAGCCTGCCTGTGAATTTCAGCCCTGTCTGTGGGGAAGACAGCTGATTGGCTGCTTTTCCCAAGAAAACAGGGAAGCGAGGAAGGCAATCAAGACGCAAGCAGTCCCTCCCTGCCCATGACTGTGAAGAGTTTGTGGGGCTGGGGAGAAGCAACCTTCCTGCCCACACACTCCTGTGACAAATGAGTCTGCTCCTCTTGGCTCCTTCCCTTCCTCTCTATTCCTGTAACACTTGGCGTGGGAAAGGGAAAAGGTGATGAAGACCCCCTGGATTTGTTCCAGACCTGTTGGGGGGAGGGGGAACAGTAAAAGAAAAGGATGTTCACAGCTTTGAGGATTCACTCCTGTTGTCAGGCCTGGGAGAAAAGAGAACCCTGCTATAGTTGCCCCCCTGGCATAGGCGGAGTTTCACTTTTGGGCTTAAAGCAGACTTGATGTGGAGATGGGGTGGGTGGGGGGTGGTGGTGCATGATTAATTGATGAGTTTGGGGATAGGCAGATGTGAACACAGAAGTGGACAACTATTTTGGAGCTTGTGAGAAGCTGGAAGCTTCACACTATCAATGAGAGCTTCTGTAGTGGGGACCAAAATGACGTTGTTCTATACATTTGGGAGAATTGGCAACACTGACATATGCGCTTTGTAGGTTGCCAGGGGAGTTAAATCAAGACAGACCAAAACCCAAACATCCTTTTTAAAGAAAAAAAAATAAATCATGATTGTTGGGAGGTCTGAACCAGATGCAGTAGAAAAAGGAGAATCATTGGAAGGATTTATAGACCGGGAAGATGGGAAGAGAGCTACAGGCAAAAAACGATTATCACAATTCCATTTTGTATGGACTGAAATGTGATACGTGAATGTCGAGAAGGCTCCTAGGGTTAGTTGTTACTCTTAAAGTTACTTCTTCCTAGAAGTCCAAACTAGACCTTAGAGGTGTGTTCCATATCGCCACATAGAATATGTTAAAACTGAATGGTACTGGGTACAAAACAGCACCTGTCAAAGAGCTCACCCATTATAAGATCAAAATTGCTGATATCAGAGGCCCATCTGCCACAAAGTGATCAAGTTATTGTGGAAGGAACAACCTTCCAACACCCCAGTAGTCCACATCTAATTCACAGTGTGGTGCTTTGTGTTAGAGGTTGTCTGACAACTTTAAGCGCATGGAACCCCATCTCCCCACACTTACTCTATGCTTGGCTCCAACATCATTATGGACACTTAGTCATTATAATCTATGTGCCATCAGAAGATGCAGAACCTGTGGAAAAGGATGCATTCTACCACCATCTAGCAGAAAAAGTCCAGTCAACTCTGCTAGTGCTCGGAGACTTTAGTGGTGTGACTGGCTGTGAATTTAAATGGATATGAAACTCTGGCAGCTTCCTTTTGGTTCAGGTTCCCCAAATGATAACACCATCCAGCTTTTGACATTGTGTGCCTATGAGGGCTTGTCTGTCATGGGCTCCTGGTTTAGACACCTTAACAACCATCACTGACCTTCTTTTCAAGCAGTGGATATGCCATGAAGGAAGTTAACCATGTCCTCAATAGAAACCACTGTATAGGGAAATCTCCTTGTGTTTTGGTAGTGCAGAAGCACCAGCAAACTTATTCCATAGATTAGCTGTGCAGCTCACTGCATTTTCCAACTCCTTACAAGCCAGATGTCCACCAACAGTACAATATCCAGCATCTATCTGAGGATCCTGTTGAAGCAGCAAAATACATGCAGGCTATTGGAGATCACATATGTAACCTCTGTACCCTGTCAGACGATGTGGCAATCACCTGGAGTGGTATATGTAATGCGATATTACATGCCATGGCTGGAACAATCAATGTCAGATGCTTGTGCAAGAAACTTTGACTTTCTGAAGAGGCCTTTGATATATCAGCAAAGAAGGCAAAAGTATGCAAGCAAGATGACGTTCAGATGGCTGAAAGGCATTTTCTGGGCCATGGCCAAATGTGACCATGAGATCTACATCAACTACCTGGCTGATGAAGCACAATACAGGCTACAGTACAACAATCTGCATCCTGCCTGCAGAGCCATAGTGCCTGGCTAACAGTCATAAACAGCCTTTGAACACATCTGTCACAAAAACAGTTAGCGCTCCCTGCTCATTAATGGACAAAGTCCTGGACAGAGGAAAAACACATTATGAAAGTGTACTGACCCATGTACCTGCTCACAACTGTCCAGAGCTATGTGATCAAACAAACAGCATGGCTACAGACTGGGGACAGACTGATCCTCTGTCACCCGAAGTAGGCTATCCAAAAGTTATGGAATAGACATGTTTCTGGACCTGATATTCCACCCAAGCTGCTCAGAGAGGACTTAGAATCAATGAACATCTGCCTGCATCAACTGCTCTTAAAACTGTGGGCATCAGGCAAAGTACCATTAGAATGGAAAGACAGCATTATGATGTACCTGTTCAAGAGAAAAGGAAGTTGCACTGAGTGTGGCAGCTACAGGCCAATCACATTATCGGTTCCTGAAAAGGTTTATGCTCGTGTTCTGCTTCATAGGATGCAGCCACTCCTTCACAAACTTTATCCACAGCAATCCTGTTTTATTGTTGCGCAGTCAACAGTGACACTGTCCTTACTCTCTGGCTTCTGGCTGAGCTCCACTAAGAATTTAACTACCCACTTCCTGTGGCATATAGCAACATCAAAGTGGTATTTGATTGAATCGACAGGTTAGCACTTTGGCTCCTACTGAGGCAACTTGGTGTTCCAGATGTGCTGCTTAATCTGTGCACAATCTTCACACCAGGATTGGCACAAGAGTTTACATTGGTGCACTGCTTTCGTTGTGTTTTCTACACAACTTTGGGCGTGTAACTGGGATGCATTCTTGCCCCTGCGTTATTTTGTCAAGCTATTAGCTGGATATTAGGATTTGCCGCTCCACATATCAGAATCAAGGTTGCTCAAGAAGTGTTCACCAACCAAGATTATGCCGACAACACTACCCTGCTTGTGGAGCGGTTAGAGAAATTCAGCCCTGCCTACCAAGGTCTCAAAGAGCCTGCCCACATGATGAGGTTCAACATCTCATGGCAAAAGACCAAGGTCCAGAATGTTGGAGCTGGGCCACCAGAGCCCCTGGTGCAGATGTTCTCAGGTACTGTGAAGTGTTGGCACATTATCTACCTAGTCTGCAAGCAGAGATCAGTCAGTCACAGCAAACTGGACATTCTTCTAATAGGTTTTGCTGCCACCTGCACGAAGTCCATGTCTTCTCATTGAGACAAAGTTCAGGACCTATCAAACCTATGCACTTTTTGTATTGCTAATATGCGTCAGAAACCTGGATCCTGGACTTTACAGGCAGATGTGGCAAATAAAAACAGTCCACATGCGCTGTCAGCACCGAATCCGGAGGATAAAATGGTTTGATTTTGTGCGAAATTTCATAATCTCGAAAATCTGACCATCCTTCTATTGCTCATTATGTTAAAAAATGGTGTTGCATACTTCTCGGCCTTGTCACCAGATTGGACAAAAACACCTGAACACATTGCTCTCAAACTCTCCATTGATGCTTGAAGGGATGCATGGCCTGTCCCTAAATGTCATCACCCACAGGGCTGCCACAGAGATTTGTTGATTTGCAGGATTGAGCCAGATCTAGGAACTTCACTTCATCATGCCTGGTTCGATACCATCAACTGAAGTTGCTCTGGCGGGCACAACAGTCCTCAGTAGACTGTGTGTTGATTTGGTAACTTGAAGCGGTTAATTACAAATTATATTAATTGCATTAGTTTACTTTGGGGGATGGGAGAGTATTGCTTTGATGAAATCACTTGTCTTTCACATGTGCAAGTTCAAATTGTCTTTAAAGAATAAGATTTCTGGTTCTCAGCTTGGCTCCCTTCTCCAAAGAAGTTGTACATTTTAGTACAGTTACACAGTGAGCTAGAATAGAGAATGCATATCCCTTTTACTGTATCTTCTTCTACAGCCTTTCCAAGCCTAGATGGAAGCCTTGTAAATCAAGAGTCAAAATATACCAATTTTTCCCCCCCAGCTGTTCCTATTTGATCTTCATGGGAACAAAATTCATTCTAAGAATTCTGATTAAAACTCTTGCCCTAGTTTGTATTGCATAAGACCCTTTCCAAAATAAGCAAACAAAACACCCTTTATAGATGAAACAAGATAATTTCCCATAAGCAGCTAAACACTCAAGTAAATATAATTGAGGCACTTCATAAATTTGCCTAAGTTATAGGGAAAATGCAATTATGTGCTGAAATGTAACCTACTATTTAATCATTTGCTTGAGTTTCTTAAACATTTTAATCTATTTAAAATGTGGTTAGAAAAGTGACTACAGAAAATCTTTTTTTAGTCTATATCTGCTCTGTTTGTCTTCAAATCATATTCTCTAGTTACTCTGTTTTTAACTGTCATCACTACAAGGTGTGTACAGCAGTGAAACTGAGCTATATATTCTGTATTCCCAAATTAGCAAAATAGTAATTTTCAATTAGTTTTTATTGGCAGTAAAGTATAGTTTGATTTCAGATCAATTTGCAGTGTAGGCAGTTAAAAATACATCTTCTGACTTATTAAATGGACAAATTTGATTTTGAAGTACATTGAGAATAAATATGGAACTCCACAATGTAATTTATAATCTCACTATAACTACAAGATTAATTGGCACATTCTGTTTCATGATGTCATTTCATGGTATGGTTTAATTTTTAAGTGCGCAATAGATTGTAGTAATAAATGTGTAAAACCACATTTGTTGTGAAAAATTTAGTCACTATACAAAATGGAATATTTGAATAAAAATATTTGACAAGTTTTTAACTGAAGTTTCTGCGCATTTGTAAACAAAGCAGTCTTGAATATTTATTTTAATCTTTGGATTTATATCACATTGGATTCATAAATCATACTATCTCATTCTGTGCAAAAGATCGCAGAAGTATTCAGTTGTCGTCGTAATTAATTTTAATATAACTTTAACAAGACAACTGAGTGCACAGAGTGAGATAAGATGATTTATGAATGAGTCTAATGTAATTCGAAGTATTTGGCATGTCCCACTCCTGGTGTGTGAACAGCGTATAATACCTCTATATGCCTGACATTTAAGATATTGATTTCTGAAAACAAACACATTTCAGCTTTCTCATACTCTTTTTTTTTTTCTAGAGTATGCAGAATGGCTTGCAAGTACTGAACACATCAAGTGCATTGCTAAATATAGCTTTGTTACTTGTAAGTCACTGTGTACAAAATATTAGCATACCACAAAGAAGAGAAGGCTGTGAACATCATTGTATCATTCTGTATCCCTTTTAGGTGTCAAACCAATGTTGATTCCAGCCATGTTTGGTACAATAGAAGACATTGGGCCTGACTCATCACAGGACGGGTAGATATTTTGCTTTTCAAAGTTGGAAGAATAGACATCCCAATTGACTAAAAACTGATGAGTTAAATGATAGTTCTAGCTCAAAATTGGTATTTATAGACACTCAGCACATAAATGTAAATTGTACTTTTTCTGCAAATTTATGCCCCATCAAGTGGAAAAGTAAAGCAAGTGTCCTTTCCCTGTTGGTATGTCTGAGTCTTGATTGTCAGTGCAGTACTTTCACTTTAAGTGCTGTGGACTTGAGTCTTTCTGAATGTTTTACAAAACTCCATCTTGGTTCTTTAGCTACCATTTCAGTTTTCTCTGAGCATTATGAAAGGTAGGGTATTTTCAAGAAAAATCTGATTTTTTTTTTTAATGACTGAGGATTCATTTGCCATTCTGTTTTTAATACTTTTTGGCCGGTTCTCCTCAGCTCCTTTAAAGGTTTTCTCTACTCTTAAAAGCTTGCTTGTGCATAGGGATAAAATTATTTTTTTAAAGGCAAAATGGAAACTCAGTCTTTGAAAGCTGCTTTGGTGACTGTCCTTCAGACATGCAAATCTAAAATGGCAGCTCAGATCTCATGGGAGACTGCAGAATCCTTTAGCTCTACTGTCGCCTGCTTCAGTTTCATTGTTGTCTATTTAGGTATTTGTGAGGGAAGGCATAGGGATAAGCTCAAGCTGTAATACAATGAGTTTACAAGCCTCAAGACCTGTTATACAATTGCTTAGCTAAGCTAATCAAGACATAAGGCCAAAGCCTTAGCATAAGCAGCTAACCAGGAGTAACCATAGGTCATAAGATATCACAAGGTAGAATGCTGTAATGAATGTGAGTATATGGATGCTCAAACACATGTTCTGTGTTACCTCTATCTACCTCGCTGGGTTGTGGTATTTGTAACTTTTCTAACTGTTAATAAAACTATTACAAATACAGAAGGCTTTTTCTAAATGTGGGTGTTGCAACCATGCACACAGTGTTCCCAACTGAACAATAATTCTAATAATGGTAGGCCTGATCATGGGACTACAGTTTACCTAACCTCAGAGTGTTAATTGGGAGTTCTCCGGTAATCAGTATAATTCATACACAATCAATTAGATCAGGCAGCATACTGAAGATTACCTGATTATAGTGCATTATTTCCTGGCTTTTTTTCTGTACTTGAGATTAGCCTCCATCTGTGACCAGCAGCTAGCATCACTGCAACCCCCAACTAAACATACAAAAGCCATGACTTGCACCAGTTGAGCTTACCTAGTTTCAGTGCACAAAAGAAGTAACACGGGTGGCGGATCACTGTATATGAAGTATAGACAAGGTCTTCATTCTTATAAATATTTATCTGGTTTTAAGTGAGTGGAAGGCAAGAAGGACTTGGTTTAAGAAAACAGTAAATTACCACTTCTTTACAAATTACATTTGAGCAATAGAACATTCCATCTTTCAGAAATAGGCAGGTCTAAATGAATGTCCTTGTATTTGTGAAAAGATAAGAGGGGGAAGTGAAGCTGTGTTAGCCTCTTCACTTAAACAGACTATCTCAGCACTCAGTTGAGAAAAGGGTGAATATTTGTATTGTGCATGATGTTTCAACAAGCTTTAAATTATTGTTAGTGTGTAAACTTCATCTAGACTGAGAGTACTCTGTGCTGCTATGTGTATAGTGATTGGTTCTGTTCATTAAATTATTTCCAATAGCAAAAATACATTTTAAGAAGAGTAAGAATGATTCAAACATTCCCGCATATGTACTTTTAAAGAGATCTTAGAAGTATAACTTACTATATACTCCAAACTATTTTAATATTTGCTACTGTTAGCAGAAGATCCTGAGATGACTAGGGTGTTATTGACTACAGTCTGTCACTTCTTTCCATTTCCCATATTATTTAATATCAAGTAAAATGCATACACTATATGGGTTCACAGACTGTCCTACTGTGGGGGACACCCCTACCATTTCCAATCACATCCACCACCTCCCCTCTTATTTGTGGTAGCATAATATCCTTATGGCCAGAGCAATTGTTTACGTGATAGTGCTATTAGGAGGTTTTTTTTACCTCTCTCTTAAAGTGATTTAACAGTTGGGAATGAAGAGAACCAACATTGGTGGTGGTTGGAAATGAAGAGAACCAACTAGCTCTGCCTGGATTCATTTGAGAACTGGTGGCACAAACACCCTTTATTGCCTTCTCATTTAGAAAATAAATGTTTTTGCTAATGGTTCTTAGTTGGGAAGTGCTGGTTGTCAGTAGAAGATTGTCCTTGATTATCTTTCTTTTTTTTATTATAAAGTGACGCGGGACACATCTCTCAGAGGTGTCTTCCCTCCACTTTGCTAAAAGTCATAAATGTAGTGTATAGTTCTGAAAATAAAAGCCTTTAGAATATAATTACTGAATGTCCATGAGTAATATTTTGAAGTGAGAATTTATATTCTAAAAGTCTAGAAAAAGTTCATCTTCAGGGTCTGTCTACACTGCAATAAAAAACCTGTGGTGCCAAATCTCAGAGTTCAGGTCAGCTGACTTGGGCCTGTGGGGCTCAGGCTGCAGGGCTAAAAATTGCAGTGTAAACATTTGGGCTTGGGCTGGAATCTGGGCTGAGACACCCTCTGCGCTTCTTCCGCCCGCCCGCCCCCAACACAGTGTCTCAGAGCCCATGCTCCAGCCTGAGTCTGAATGTCTACACTGCAATTTTTAACCCCACAGCCCAAGCCCTGCAAGCCCAGATCAGCTGACCAGGCTGCCGCAGGTGTTTTATTTTGACGATTTAATGTGCTTGTGAACTTTTTCAAATGTCTGTGTACAGGTTCTGATGTATTTTATATCTAGCCTATTTGTTGCCTCATTTTGTCCTTTCTCCTCTTGATCTCCCCTTCTGGCAAAGGGGGCTATAGGCTTTTTCCTGAGCAGGTCAACACTTCTCCTTGGTTAGCTGGAGGAGGTAGTGTGAGGTGATATTCCTTGCTCCTGGCTGCCCTCTCTGAGGCTAAACCTGCTATGTCTGCATTACTCAACCGTTGCTGGATTAGAAACAACGGAGTAAGCTCAGATAACTAACTTGGACCCCCGATATGGCAGTACACACTTTAATGGCAAATCTTTTTTTAATTGTAACAAATGTAGTTTTGGACTGAAACTTTATGCCAAGCTCTGTTCCAAATTTCTTCGAGTTATAAATTCGTAAACATATATCTAATGGAAATGCAGAGACGCTGTGGACACGAGTGTAATTATATGCACGGCAAGAACCTGACTGAAATCAATTTGTCTTTTGGCTGTTGTTTGATCATGAAAACCATAATGCATGTGACAGCTGTTGAATCCACAGAAACTTTAGTGAGAACCCATATACAGCATCCAATTTCATCCTTTACAAGTGCAGTGACTAATACCCTTGGAAATCCATTTCAGACTCTTTTGAAGTGGTGGGAAATGAGTTTTACATACCCTTCGTTGTCCCCATTCATGGTGATAGGGACGTTCATGTGTCTAGAATAACACCTTTGACCTCTTCCGATAAAGCAGTTTCACTTTCAGGTGAGGGCACATGAGGGAACACATTGAAAGCCTAAACTTTTTTTTTAAATGTAAAGAAAACAGCCTTTAGTGGTGCAGGAAGCTCTTAACCCTCCCTCGGTAAGTTGGCAGTATACATAGTGATATCTGTTACTGCGACCAGATTGGTATTGATGCCTTACAGGGCAGATGTCTTTATTTCTTCTCTCCGAGTAACATTAGAAGTCACATTTAATCAAATACCTGGATAACATTTTTGTGTGCCTACATATCTAAGATTATATTCATGAATTAAAATGGCTTTTTAAATTTTTAAATGGTAAATATATATTTATTTTACATGTTATACATGAAGTCTGCAAACTGTTCAGTTTAAAAGTTTTATCAATGACATTTTGATGCCGTGCACTCTACCAATACAGAAAAAATTGTTAGTGGATTGATTCCCTAAGCCCTGCAAGCATATGTACTGCTATTGACTAATTTACAAAACACACACTCTGGGTACTTGGTAGAGAAACTGTTAAGATAGTGAATTTAAGATATGAGTGAGCTAAAGATACTTCATGGTCCAGGAGCACGAAAGCAATAGCTGACATATTTAGAAAATTATAATTTCAGTAATGGCTTATATAATCAAGAAAATGACAAATATTAAAAAGTGCACTAATACAGCACGAAGGCTGGGAAACTGAAAACACAAGGAAATTTTACTTTTGATGCAGTATTAACGTACTTTTCTTTCTTTCTTTCAAAGAAAGGAATTCAAAAGTAAATGTGTATGTGGGGAGAGAAGGGAAGTATCTCAATAGAACAGGAAGTTTCATAATGCATCTCTACAGAGTTAAGCATCCTATGTGCTGTAGGCAATTACAAACTTGAAAATCTAAAATTTTTGCTGTAATGTGAAAATAAATTGTTAATCACATAGCTGTTTTTAAAATACTTGATCACAGTTGCCTGATACTTTGTCTTTGAGGGCAAGCTGTACATGATGTTTTAAAATAAGCAGTAGTTCTAACCAGGCTCTACATTTGTGCTTTAGAAGTAACTTTTTCCTACTTGAGTAGTTTGATAGCTGATTTAGAATAACAGAATTTTAGGGCTGGAAGGGACCTCAAGAAGTCATCAAGTCCAGGCCCCTGCACTGTGGAAGGACCAAGTAAACCTACATCCTTGACAGGTATTTGTTCAACATGTTTTTAAAAATTTCCAATGATGGGAGTTCCCTTGGAAACCTATTCCAGGTCTTAACTACTCTTACAGTTAGAAAGTTTTTCCTAACATCTAACCTAAATCTCTTTGCTGCAGATTAAGCCCATTATGTCCTATCTTCAGTGGATGTGGTGAACAATTGATTCCTGACCTTTTCATAACATCCCATAACATATCTGAAGGCTGTTATCAGATCACTTCCCCCGACTTCTTCTTTTCTCTAGACTGAACAGGCCCATTTTTAACCTTTCCTAATACATCAGGTTTTTTAAATCTTCTATTATTTTTGTTCTTTTGTTGGCCCTCTCCAGTTTGTCCACTTCTTTCCTAAAGTGTGGTGCCCAGAATTGGACACAGTATTCCATCAGAAGCTCATTTGTTGCCAAGTGGGACAATTGCCTCCTGTGTTTTACATAGATCACACCTGTTCATGTGTACCCCAGGAGGATATTAGCCTTTTTTGCAACTGCAACCCATTGTTGACTCTCATTCAATTTGTGATCCACTATAACTCCCACATTCTTTTCAACAGTACTACCACCTAGCAAGTTGCTTCCCATTTTGTAGTTGTGCATTTGCTTTTTCCTTCCTAAATGAAGTACTTTGTACTTGTCTTCATTGATTTTCATCTTGTTGAATTCAGACCAATTCTCCAATTTGTCACGGCCATGTTGAATCTTAATCCTGCCTTCCAACCCCTCTCAGCTTGGTGTGATCTGCACATTTTATAAGCATACTCTGCACTTCATTATCCAAGCCATTAATGAAAATATTGAATAGTACCAGATACAGGACTGATCCCTCTGAGATCCCACTACGCCCTCCCAATTTGACAGCAAACCGTTGATAACTACTCTTTGAATACCAGCTGTGCACCACCTTATAGTATTTTCATCTAGATCACATTTCCCTAATTTGCTTATGGGAGGGGGGATTCTTGATTTTTAGTAAGGGTTTGACAGTTACGTCGCTTCTACTGCCTTCCCCTATGCAGTCGGCCAGTAACCCTGTCAAAAAAGATTTGATCCCTTTTCAAAAAAAGTCACCTTTCTGGATTAAAACAAAGCAGAGTTTTTCATCTCAAAATATGAATTGTAAATTATGAGCAAGTGGAAAATTGGGCTATGCTGGCAGTTGAGTTGCAACCTTAAGTATAACTTTCATTACCAGGAAAGCTGTAAAGGAACATAGGCACAGCTGGATTCAGAATGGCTTTCATTTCTGCCATATATCTTCATTTACTTTGAACTCTGCTCGCACACAACATGTTCCTGTCACACTTGTTCCACCCCCTTCTGCTTAATGAAGACTCAGGATATAGACGAACATGTCATGCACTGTGTGTCTAATAGCGAGTGTGGTCTTGTAATCCATTTTTGTAGGTTGAAATGGTGTTGATATCCAGTTACTCTTTATATCTTCAAACCCTATGAAGGCGCTTCCGTGGCATCAAAGCCACGGTTTATTCTGAGTGAAGTATCCCTCAGAAGTATCTTTAACCTGGAGGTCAAAGAATTTGCCCAACTCTCTTTCAGTTTGGCTCTTAGGACTGTTTTATGATATCCTGAAATAAAAGTGATTCTGTATGTGTGGCGGATTACAAATATGTGGAAAAGCCATGTCCTCTCAGATCAAATTTTAGACAGATGCTGAATTTCTCAGTTAAACAAGACAACCAGGCTTGCCCCTTTTCTGCAATTCCAGCTCTTTGCTTGCAAAATTTTGCTTTCACAGTCAAGGGTTTGCCCTATGTGGATAAAGATAATCTGTTTAGTATCTGGTAAACAAAATCTGAAATAATCTGCACGCACACACCCATATCTTCTAAAAGTCTCTTTGTTGTAATCTGTCCTCCAAGGAAGGAAACATGGAAAGGAAGAGAGCCATCCTTCTGGCAGTCCAAAAAATTGTTGCTTTTGGTATTGGTTGGATATAAAACATTAGACTACTTTAACATTGCCACAGATGTTAATGTGTTGATGATGTATTCATTGTAGTTTGGGTCTTTTCAAAAGTTGTGCAATCCAATGGATGTTTTGTTGGCTCTCTTGCTAACACCACCACCACCCCCTCTCCCCCCCCCCCCCCAAATAGAGGATGTATTGTGGTTTCTGTAATTGTGTGGAGTGTCTGGTAAGAATATTACTTCCCAGATGCATACTCAGGCATATTATTCACTGCAGATTACTTTGTTATGAAGTCTTGCTCTGTTTTTTCTCTTGGATCATGCAGTCTCCCTCCTTGGGCCAGGGAGGTGGGTTATAATGGATTCTGGAGACTATTTCTGTCCTTCTTTATTAGGACTAAAGAACCGTAGGAATGTCTTTTTGTACAGTAAATCCCAATATGAAGGAGGGAGGGTTTAGTACCTTGGTGGGAGCAGTTCATATATGGTATGTGTGTACTAGCAATGGTGCAATTTTAAACATATTAAGTTCCTCACATTTTAAATTGTACTTTATGTATGTAAAATTGATAGTATTTTACTTAATGGATCTGTTTGTATTGAGTCCTGACTGCTTGCTTTAGTCACAAGTCCTATGGGCCTCTCCTATTTAGAACCCATAAGAGAGGACTGTAGTGTTAATTTAGATGGAATACGTGGGCCTGAAGAGTCAAAGTTATTAACATAACCCAGTCACTGTCCCACATTAAACATTTTAAACAAGGTTTGTGGTTTAATATACAGAGACTTCAGCTTAGTACTATTGCAAACACATCATTAAAAATCCTTTTAACCTTATATTGCAGACACAGAAAAGGAAAAATAATTAAAGCATTTGAAATGTAAAGTATTAAGTAAAGCTTTCATTTTGGCAACATAGGAACATCCCTTGTTCCCTTTTCCTTTTTAGTTGAAGAGTTTTTAGGAAGAAACACCATTTAAAAGTCTCTTAGATAATGTAACTATCTCTTAGAAGGTGTAATAGCTGTCCTATATGGGGGAAAGAGAAGAAAAGTAGTTGAAATGGGCTGGAGCTGCTGCTGCTGCTGTCAAAGTCAGATTCCATTTCCTAGAAGACAAAACAAGACACACCAAAGAGGAAAAAGAAAAGAACAGCAAAGATAGAAAATGCAGCTTCTGTCTATGATGTTGACTTTTACTTGCAGCCTTATTGCGTCACAGTAAACAGTCTTCTCAGTCACTCTGAGACCTGGCAAACTTGTACTATCTTGGGCTGTTGCCTGAGGAGGTGTTCTGAGACTGTGGGGCCTATTTCCATTCCTCTGTCTGATCATGTATCCAGGCAGAGTTCCTTTGGGCCGTGTCCGCTGACTCCTTACCCACTTTTGAGGAACAGTGGGCGCTGTCTGGGGTTCTCTGCTTGGTGTCCCCTTCAGGTTCCCTTTGTTTAGCCCTTTGACCTTCATGCCCGTTCCTGTTTTTTTCATTCATTGTCCCCCATAATCAGTTGAGTCCCGAGCTCAGTAGCTCCTCCCCTTAGGCTGGGGAAGGGCTTTTAGCTGTGCCTACCCACATCCCGGAACCCAAATAGTAGCACTGGGCTGTTTAGGGCATTGCTTGTAGCTGCCTGTTTTGGTCACAGGCATACAGCAGTGTTGCAAAACATAGATTCTTGACTGACTATGCAAGACTCTTAGATGGAAAGCAAAAGGGAAGAGAGAGAGAGCAAAGAGAAGAAATAAGGTGGAGAAGAAAAAGGAGTGGGAGTGAGTGTCTTACATCCCAGGTTGTGTTTGGGATTCAGCCAGAGCCATTAGAGATGGCGATGTCACTGGGTCCCTCTATGTCTAGGTCTAGTGAGGATATCTCTCAGGATCAGGATGATGATGACGGTCCAGGGTTCCAGGAGATGCTGGGGGTGGCAGCTATGATGATGAAGCTGATGCTTTCCTCATCTTGTTTTTCAGTCAACCAGCTTCATGCCAGCTGCCTTTTCCCCCAAAAATCTGTGAAGACCCCAAAAGGGAAGTCATGGATAGAATAGTCTGTTCACTCATTGTTTTGTTGACCTATTAAACTTAGTTTCCAACACACCAATCTTGGTTAATTGATTTCTAATCTGACTGTTCTTGTTTGCCAGGCATGCTCTTAACATAGTCCTTGAATTATATCAGAAAGCCTTTTTGTTTGGGTTTTTCCTTCTTTTTTTCACCTTTTCCCACCAACATTTGTTATAGGTTGTTGTGAAACTTTCTTTCACTCCTCACAGTTGAGCTCATAATTAGGGTAAATATTTAGGCCCAATTATTACAACAGAATTTAGTGGGAAAGCCCTCATGAGGCTTCAAGAGATCCATTTCATACATGGATCAGGAGACATTTGGGAAGTTTTGGCCCCCTCCACCCATTTAATAGGCTATGTTCCCACCCCCCATAAGTGGTGATCAACACAGAGGCCATATGCCTCTATAACTAACTCTGATGTTCTAACTCTGATAGAACTCTGATGTTCTAACTCTGATGTTCCACCCAGACTTCCTGATACTTTGGTAGTCTGTTATGTACAGAGCCAAAACTAGTAGTCTAGGCTTGTTTACATAGAGAAATTAATGTGGAGTAGCTAGTGTGCTAAATTCACATCCTAGCATGCTGTGCACTAACTTGCTATGTAGACAAGCTCTAGGATTGTGCACTGCTGGGGCTGCTTCTGGGAGAACACTTTGCGGTCAGGACAACACTAATATTAACTGCTCTATAAGGAATAGAATTTTGTGAATCAGAAATTCAACTCTGGGTAGAATAAACGAGATTGTAATTTGATAAATTTTTAGTCTTAAGCACCTGGAAACAAAACTTGAGTGACTCCTCAATAACTTAGTGGGGAGTTTTGGCCTCTCGAGCACTAGTAAGTTCATTGCATTGAGTTGTTTTATCCTCTTAAGATGTCTAGTTATTGTGACTTTATTAGGAATAATAGTAATGCAGACTACTGCACTGGGCAGCACAGAATGGGGAGGAGGTGAGCAGTGCTCAGTGATGAAAACAGATTCAGGACTATTTAGAAAAGCTGGACATGCATAAGCACATGGGGCCAGATGCAATGCATCCAAGGGTGCTGAGGAAGTTGGCTGATGTGATTGCAGAGCCATTGGCCTTTTTTTTTTTAAACTAGTGGTGATGGGGGGAGGTCCTGGATGATTGGAAAATGGCAAATATAAGGCCATCTTCAAAAAAGAGGAGGAGGAGGATCTGGGGAACTACAGATCAGTCAGCTTCACCTCGGTCCCTGGAAAAATCATGGAGCCAGGTCCTCAAGGAATCCGTTTTGAGGCAGTTGGGAGAGAGGAAGGTGAACAGGAACAGTCAGCATGGATTCACCAAGGGCAAGTCATGCCTGACCAACCTGATTGCCTTCTATGATGAGATGACTGGCTCTGTGGATGTGGGGAAAGCAGTGGATGTGATATATCTTGACTTGAGCAAAGCTTTTGATATGGTCTCCCACAGTATCCTTGCCAGCAAGTTACAGAAGAATGGGTTGGATGGTTGGACTATAAGATGAATAAAAAGCCGGCTAGATCATAGTTCCATGGGTAGTGATCAATGGCTCAATGTCTAGTTGGCAGCCGGTATCAAGCATTGTGCAGCAGGGGTCTGTGCTGGGGCCATTTTTGTTCAACATCTTCATTTAATGATCTGGAGGATGGAGTGCATTGCATCCTCAACAAATTTGCAGATGAACTTGTAGAAAATACAAGTTTTTTACATTTTGCTTATAAATTGGCTCTGGTGTATGTACTGCGCTTTATTTCCTTTGTAGCAGATGGTCTCCTCCTTCCTTGTCTCTTTCAAATAAGGACCCCAAAAAAAGCAAATATTTCACAGTATGATACAGCTTATTTCCCCAAAGACTAACTTTTGCCTCTGTTACCTTTCTGGATCTCTGTCTTCTTTCACTTTCCCTCCAGAGTGCAATTTTCTTACTGGAAAATACATCATCGTTTTAACAGTGCCTCTGTTCCTACATGATATGTTTTCCACTGACATCAGCAACATTTTGAAACAGGTAGTGTAGGCCTGTGCATTCAAACTATGCTGTGGCATATCCGGGGAAAGTGCAATTGTGTATTACAGCACAGGAGATTTTGTTACTTTACAACTGACTGACTTTTGCAGGTTAACCAAAGTGAGTAGTGAGTAAAATGCAGGTTCCCTGCTGTCTGTGATCCCTTCTAAAACTCTTTCACTAGCGGATGGTTGCATCAGACCTTGATCAAATCACTGAACTGCCACCTTTAAGCAAATCTCATGGTCATGGGCAAGAATATGGAGTGAATTAGGATTAAAGTCAAATGTGATAAATTGACTTTATTGGACAAGGAGATGTATTTGAGACTGGGATTGGTTGTGACATGACCTGTGGCAGAGCTATTGAGTAAAAATACCAGACATTTCCAAAGAATAGAGAATACTGATGTTTAAACTTACCCATTTGTAAAATATCTGGGATCCCTATTTTTTCTGCCTGCTTTTTTGGATGACAGTGGTATTGTAAAATACTGGCTTCTGGACTGATGTAGAAAAGCTGCTTTGATTTTTATTGTATGTATTGATGAACATAAAGAATAGAATATCTTCAATAAAAGGTATAGCAGAGCAGAAAGTTCTTGGGTAATGTATTGCTTATAAATCTAGCCAGTGAATTGAAGGCTAGTATTGCATTTTCAGTAGTCATTTAAGAGCAGCTAATATTGCTACTTTATAAAAGGTGTGGTGTAGGCAGATTGTAAACATACTAATGACGGAACTACAACTCTTTAGAGTTGAAGAGGTTTTTATTTCATCAAGATTTTATGATTACAGGAAATTAAATCTAGCTGGTTTTAGTTTAAATGTATGAATTAGTTTTTATTTGAATTTTACCAAAGCAAATTTGAAAGGACATGGATAGTCTAACAAGTTTCCGAGTCCCAAGTTTCTTTCTACTAAAGTTGTTTTATCAAAAAGGTTTAAGACCAGGAGATAATCCATCACTTCCTGATAGCCTTACACTAAAGAATAAAAAAGGCAGGATTTTAAATAAAAATCAAATAATCAACAAAGCATATTTAATCATATTACTTTTTAAAATCTTGAGCAGTTGTTGCTTGAGTATTCTGCCAACAAGGTAAAAAACAGTGTCGTATAAAACTGGGTAAATTGCATTTGAGTTTTAAGATCTCATTACAAGAAATAAAACATAAATTTACCATATACCCCCTTTCACAAGCTACTACCACCTCTTTCCCCCTAATAAGGAGTTTCTGTAACTCCTGTTGGCATTTACAATTAATTACAAATAAACCACCAATATGCTATCAGAAAAATAGACCTCTAGGAATCTGTCATAGCACTTCTTGGAGATTACTTTATTTTTTTAGTAGGAGAATTTCACACCAAAACAAAATTGAAAAAGCCTCCTTTTTTGTGTTGCATTTTCTGCTACTTAACTTTTGTGTTTTAGTAAGCATCTTTCCTTTCCTAGTCCAGCTTCTCCTGTTTTATCCTGCTGTGAAGCGAGTCCTGTTCTTATGACACACGTCTGTTGCCATGGAAACAATTGTGCTGAATGTATTTAAACAAACAGTCGTGATGGCTATAAATGTGTTTTTTGGTTTTTTTTAAGTGAGAAATGTATAAGCTATGTTTGTTTGAACTATGTTCTTCTCTGACTCAAGTAAGGTGCAGGTTTGAATGCTACTGATTTCTTACTGATGAACACACTTCTGTATGTAATGCAAATCAACCACATTAAAATAATTTTAACTCTTACAGGTATAACAGAGTGAACTACAGCTAGTAGGCAGGAATTGGCCTTAACTTTCTATGCACTGGCACTTGGTACCACAACTGAATTGATTACATGTAAGCTTTTCTGGCTCACCCAATCATTTAATGGTAGGGTAACTTGCTACCAGGTAGAACAGTTTCAGAGGGGTAGCCGTGTTAGTCTGTATACAGCAAAAACAACGAGAGTTCTGTGGCACTTTAAAGACTAACAAATTTAATTTTTGTAGGCATAAGTTTTCGTGAGACTCAGCTCACTTCGTCAGATGCAGAGGTAGAATGATACAGTAAATAGGAAACACAGATATACAAGTGCATAGAGAACAATGGGGGAGGTGGATGGAAGGCGGGTACTTGAGGGCTAATGACAGTCATTGAGTAGGAGGTGAGAATGGGTGAGCAAAGCAATTTACCTCTTGTAATGAGAGAGCCATTCCAAATCTCTGTTTAAACCCAGTTTGAATGTGTCAAGTTCACAGAGGATCAATTTGAGCTTCATGCTTTGCTTACCAGACAGTGAAGCACTTGTGAGGATTAACAGCAATCCATCCAGCCCATTAAGTAGTGGTTTGATAGGTTTCATGGGGTATTGTCTTTTTTTCCAACCCAATCATTTTAATGTAGGGCTATAATAAGTTCCTGAAAGACCTTAAGGATTTGCGGGAAGGAAAACAATTCTTGAGCATAAGCAATTCTTGAACAGCCTAGAAAAAATAGACTGTTTCCTCCTATACTAAATTGAAAAACAAATCACTCTCTCTTGAATGGCTGTAAACTAAGTCTTTCTGGCTAAAATCCTTTATGGAAAATCCAAGCATGGTGGGAACTCTTCCCTCAAAATTGCCACCTACCTTTAACATGCAGTAATTTCAACTGTGAATTTTTAATACAGTCTTTAAGTTTAGACTACTTCTTCATGCTTTGTGGGTTCACAGATGTTCCAAGTATTTCTGTTTGATGTTAAAACAGTGTTTCTACTAAAATAGGCTTTATATATCATTCCAATATTCATGCCATTTACTTTGTATTAGTACTTTGATATATAAAAGGACATTAAGCAAAAACAGAAAAACTAGATGCTGTGTTGTGACACACTACATTATATCTGTAGAGGTGGAAGGTCTAATGCATCTAGTTAAAATCATCCTTAGGTTACATATGATGATCGCTTTTGATCTCAGTCTAGTTTGACTCTGTCCATATCGCAAAAGCACTACGCACTTTCACATTTGGTAGTCTATGCTATGGTGTTGCCCTGAGCTGGAGTAGCATGGTATGTTATTGGTCACTATTGTGCTGAATTGATGAAATTTTGTGCATAAACTTGTAGAGTTTGCTTTAATATATTGCTCTTGACGTCACTGTGATTTGCTGGATATTTAGCACTCGTGAAATTAGGCCATTTAGGAGCCTAACTTTGGAATCTATTTTTTTAAAACCATCTTGGCACCTGTATTTTCCAATGGGAAGACATACTTTATTGTATTTTAGAAGTACCAACTATCAATTTGAGTGTAGTGAGATGGAAGTTGGTATGAACTACAAAAAGATGGCCTTTGTAATGCTTTAGGAATTATGTAAATCTACAGATTAGCTTGGAAATAGTTTTTTAAAATTTAGGTAATTATCAAATTTAAGCACTTCTTATATATGTTGATATTTTAATTTGAAATTAGGCAAATGATAAAGAAAAATATTGTACAAGATGAGATTTTAAGAGGAATAAAATACTATTGAAAGTCATACTTACAGTAGTATGTATAGAACGTCTAAATATTTCATATCCAGGTGGGTTTGAATGTAAAGGATAATAGGTCTTTCAATGAAGAGTTGTAAAAACTCAGGATAAGCATGTCAGCGCAGCTTAGTCATTTTAGCTATTATGAGCTGTTTTTGATTTTCAGTACAAACTTCTGGAATGTTTTCATTATTAGAACTTACTAAGAATATATTTTGCCTCTAAGGGTAAACATGAGATCTTAAAATAACTGGTATTACTGAAGAAAACTTTTGAAAGTACTATAAAATGACTGTTTATATATCACAAGAAAAACATGATTTTCTTGCTTCTTAGGACATGGTGTACTTTAAAAGTGTTGAAAATAATTGTTATGATAAACTGTTGATAAGATTTCCTTGTATGGAAGTTTCAATGTGTGGGATGTATCAAATACAGTTCACAAGGCTAGAGGTTTGTTTTTTCATATTTTGGCAGAAATGATGGAATTTCATTTTGGGCAGTTGAGGTACATTTTTGTTTGTCACATTTTTGAGCTTTACTGACTGAAGTTGTTACTCATTTATTTTCCATTTATTTTTATTGCAAAAATGAGGTGTGATGCTTTGAACTTCAAATTTAGGGCTAGTGAAAAAATCAATGAAATGCTAAGTTGCAGAAAGATAGGAGATGCATCTTATATATGTATGAAGGTGTTTTAATTTTTTAGCACAATATTCCCCATGAAGTCCAAAGTTTCTATGAGGTTTGGGTTTTTTCCCCCCAACTTCTTAAAAAAAAAAAAAAAAAAAATACAAGTTTATTTTCTTGGCACTTCTCTGTGGTAGCTAATGGTGCTTTTTCTGATCTTGCTATTTTTAAAAATGAAAATCATGGTGTAGAAAATTAAATCTTCATGTAAAGCAAATTATGTAATCTCTTCTTGAATGATTTGCATACAGTATCAAAATACTATACTTTAAGAATTTAACGCATAACAAATAGCTGGCTTTAGTCCATTTTAGCATTTGGCTTAAAATTGTAGCCATTTACTGTACAAGCACACAGTTTACTTCAGATGCTGGTTAATGAATGAAAACACTGATTCCTTGTGCTTTTCCATGATCATGCATATTGAAACAGAACAGCAGGTGTGTGCATTGTCCAACAGAAATTATGAATATTTACATTATTTCAGTTTTATTAGCAAACAAAGATCATTAAACAAATAGTCAGGTCATATCTATGAGAATGTTGCTGGAATTATTTTGGGAATGGGGGAGATTTCTTCCATATCCTGAGGAATTGTAAAAAGTTAAACAAGTACAAGATCATATAATATAACTTTTTAGGGGATCTGGGGGGAGATGAAAATGGCTGTATCCAGATCCACACCTTGCATCAATTTTCCATGTAAAATCAACAAGTTTAGTGTGTATAAATAGAAAAGATCTTTAAATACTCTTTAAAGCATGTGTGGGGCATGAGTTCTACCTTAAACAGAGACTAGCTACAATCTCCCATGACTTGCCATCATAACTAATTCCACAGACTAATTCCATAATTAAGTTGACGTCATACTTTCACAGCATGCAAGAAGATTATTGAAAAGAATCTGCATGGAATGGTTGAAATTTGGATGGGTCAGTATGGATTCATACCAGAAAAGAGTACAGTTGATGCCATATTTGCCCTATGAGTTCTTGTGGAGAAGCTGAGAGAAAAGAGATAGCAACTGGGTATTGTCCTTGTGGACCTAGGGAAGACACATAATCATGTACCAAGAGTACTAGTTATACTCTTAATACTGAAATTTAAAAACAAAAATCCTCTTCATTTGGGTTTCAAACAGTTGCTTTGTGGTTGGTTATATTGGATAATCATCTTACCTAGTATACATGAACATATGTACTGGACAAGATTTACAGGTGGCTGTCCAAGTCTGACATTTTTTGGATTGAAATACTTTTTCTTCTAGGTGAGCTCCCTACCAAGGCTGACGAGCCCCACTGACCGTGGCAAGATTTATTTTAAGGCTGTCTTTATTTGCCTTGACATCCTTGTCAAAGCAACATTTTATAGAGGGAGCCACACCACTAGCTTACCCAACCATGCCCTGCTGAGAGATGTCACCAGTTGGTCCAAAACTGCTTATTGAATATTCCTAGTTGTCCTGCATATCAGCAGGAGGTTCCCCTATTCGCCATCTGGGTATGCATCTTTTGGGATTTGTTCACAGCAGATGTATGGAGGACAACTGGTTCAAACTTAAGTCAGTTTTGCTACAAAAGAGTGATGAATCCACTGCCGAAAGGAATAAGAAGGGAGACTTGGGGGTGAAATTCTCATGTTAAAGAATCAAGAGGTCATCTAGTCCAACCCCCTGCTCAAAGCAGGATCAGCCCCAATAAAATCATCCCATCCAGGGCTTTATCAAGCCAGGTCTAAAAGATCTCTAAGGATGGAGATTCCATCACCTCCCTAGATAACCCATTCCCGTGGTTCCCCATCCTCCTAGTGAAAAAGTTTTTCCTAATATCCGACCTAGACCTCCCCCACTGCAACTTGAGACCATTGCTCCTTGTTCTGTCATCTGCCACCACTGAGAATAACCTAGCTCCATCCTCCCTGGAACACCCTTTCAAGTAGTTAAAGGCTGCTATCAAATCCCTCCCCTCACTCTTCTCTTCTGCAGATTAAACAAGCCTAATTCCTTCAGCCTCTCCTCATAAGTCATGTGCTCCAGCCCCCTAATCATTTCCGTTGTGCTCCACTGGACTCTCTCCAATTTGTCCACATCCTTCCTGTAGTGGGGAGTCCAAAATTGGACACAGTACTTAAAATGTGGCCTCACCAGTCCTGAATAGAAGACAATAATCACTTCCCTCAATCTGCTGGCAATGCTCCTGCTAATGCAGCCCAATATGCCATTAGCCTTCTTGGCAACAAGGGCACACTGTTGACTCAGATCCAGATTTTTGTCCACTGTAACCCCCAGATCCTTTTCTGCAAAACTGCTGCCTAGCCAGTCGGTCTCCAGTCTGTAGTAGTGCATGGGATTCTTCCGTCCTGTGCTTTGCCGAGGCGGATGGTTTGTATTTTTAGATTTTAGTGACGAGGAAGAGACAGGCGGACAAGGAAGTGCCCATACAGCAGTTTGTTTACGTAGCCCTTAAGTTACACTTTTTAGGCTGCTGCTAAGCTGTTAGGAGTACAATTTAGGGATTTAGCTTACCGGCACGAGGGTGGGGAAGCCCCATTTTTACCCTATAAGTGAGTTGCAACCAGGGAGTCAACCCACCCGGGGCATTCGCTAGTACCTTTATGGATTTACGGAGAGCCTTAACAGGGCGGTGCCCGGGGGTGGCTATTATACCCCTTATTTTTTACTTTAAGCAATGGGCTTTACCTAGCAATAAGTTACGTATGTTTTAATTTACTTGCGGATTGGGCCTTAACACATGTTGTTGTTTTTTTATTGGCAGTTAGCTAGGGACCAATTTACTATAAGCTGCAGTTACTTGTTTATAACTTTTGCTGACTTTTAGCTGACTTACACTGGTTTTGTGGTTAGCCTAGTTTTTTACAATTGACCTAGTTTTTTGCGGTTAGCCTACCTTTGCATGTTGTTTTGAGTTTATGCCCAGGTTATGAGGCACATAGCTTTTGCTTAAGAGGCTTACTTTTGCTTATGGGGCCTAGCTATTATTACTTATGCTAACTTAGGCCTGGTTTTGCTACTCACGCTACCCTTGCGTTACAAAATTCTTCCGCTCCTTACACGTCCTAAGTGCAGGACTATGCACTTGTCCTTGTTGAACCTCATCAGATTTCTTTTGGCCCAATCCTCCAAGTTGTTTAGGTCTCTCTGTATCCATTGCTGAGGGTGTAATGCACTCCATTCTCCAAATCATTAATAGAGATGTTAAACAAAACCGGCCCCAGGACCAACCCCTAGGGCATTCTGCTTGTTACCATCTGCCAACTAGACATTGAGCCGTTGATCACTACCCGTTGAGCCTGATGATCTAGCCAGCCTTCTCTCCATCTTATAGTCCATTCATCCAACTTGCTGGTAAGAATATTGTGGGAGACGGTATCAAAAGCTTTGCTAAATTCAAGGTATATCACGTCCACCGCTTTCTCCACATCCACAGATCCTGTCTCTTCATCATAGAAGGCAATCAGATTTGTCAGGCATGTCTTGCCCTATGTAAATCCATGCTGACTGTTCCTGATCACCTTCCTCTCTTCCAAGTGCCTCAAAATGGATTCCTTGGGGACCTGGTTCATGATGTTTTTAGGTATTGAGGTGAGAGTGACCTATCTGTAGTTCCCCAGATCCTCCTCCTCCCCTTTTTTGAAGGTGGGCACTATGTTTGCCTTTTTCCAATCATCCAGGACCTCCCCTAGTCACCACTAGTTTTCAAAGATAATGGCAATGGCTCTGCAATCACATCAGCCAACTCCCTCAGCACCCTCAGATCTATTGCGTCTGGCCCCAGGGATTTGTACATGTCCAGATTTTCTAAATAGTCCTGGACCTGTTCTTTCACCACTGAGGGCTGCTCACATTCTCCCCATTCTGTGCTGCCCAGATGTTGTGACAGCTAGAAGTATGGAACTGTGATGCATATATAACCAACTAGGAAGACTGTCAAGAGAGAAGACCATCTATAGACTCACCAAGGCAGGAGAAAAAATGAATCAAAGGGCCAATCAAAGTTTGGAGTGATTATTTTGGACGAGTGAAGAATGGGGACCCAAGGAAGGAATTAAGAATGTGTGAGCCAAACTGGGCTGCAGTAGATTATGTGCAGAACAAAGAGGTTGCAGGGGCATTTAGGAATATGAAAAAAGGAGAGAGCATCTGATCCAGATGAAGTACAAGTGGATGCACTGAAATCAGTGGGAAGGAAAAGCATCAAATATCTTACAAATTTGTTCTGTGACATTCTTAAAAAAGGGAACATGCCGGATGAATGGCATAAAAGCTCTGTGCTGCCTGTTTTTAAATTTTAAAGATGTTACGCTATGTTAATTATTGCCCAGTTAAGCTGACATCATGTTACAAAAGTGGGAGAGAAGATTATTGAAAAGCTTCTGGAATGGTTGAAATTTGGACGGGTCAGTATGGCTGCACACTGGGAAGGAGCACAGTTGATGCCATATTTGCACTATGAATCCTCATGTAGTAGTTCAGAGAAAAGAAACAACAACTGGATATTGTCTTTGTGGACTTGGAGAAGGCGTACAATCTTGTACCAAGAGAACTAGTTGGTGGAGTTTTCAATGGAGAGGGGAGCGAGAAGAATGTCAGTTTTATCCAGGATATGCATGATGCAGTGACTACTGTAGCCAAAACTAATGGGTTTTCAGTAAAGAACTTCCAGTAAAAGACAGACTACATCAGGGCTCAGTGCTGAACTTTGTTTTGTTTGCAGCTGTCATGGATGGAATAAGTGAGAATATATAAATGGAGCTGCCTTGAAATATGCTGTTCACTGATGATTAAGTGATGTGTGAAAGATTGTGAGATCCTGCAAGCCAACTTTAAACAGTGGCAACATAGTTTTGAGCAGGCTGAGTTTAGGGTGAATGTTGATAAGACCAAGACTATGATAAACGAGGAAGGACAGCTCCCCATAAAAAGGATATCACAGCAGTAAAATAATTTAAATGCCTATGGCCAGTGGTCACTGACAATAGGGCCTTTCCCCAGTCATCATATGACTGATACCTGCCATTGTACCAAAGCTGCATGGGGCAAATGGCTGGAGCTGATCCAAGTTCCCTTTGATAAAAAAGATGCTAATAAAGTTAAAAGGTAGCATGTATAAAACTGTAATTTGACTTATCTGACTGTACGGAACTGAGACTTGGTCAGCCACAAGAAAGGAAATCCGTATGCTCTTCACCACAGAAATGAAAATGTTGAGATGGTCTAATGTTGGACACACACCCTAATATGAAACAAGGTTTAAGGAGCCTAATGCAGTTTATTCCAACTGAAGACAAACTGAGGGAGGTTAGGTTATATTGATATGGATATATATCACAGAGACCAGAGAGTAATATCAGTAGGATGGCTCTTGCAGTGATTGTGGATGAAAGACTATGAAGGGGGAGACCAAAGACTCGATAAATGGAGTGGATATCAGCAGACCCCAAGAAGATCAGTATGCATGATGGCCTTTTGTACAATCATGGGTTTTGGAAGAAGGCTATGAAAGTCACTGACCCAAAATAGGCAATTGCCAAGAAAGAAGGATATCTTATGCAATATGCATATGACTTAATAGAAAGTACCAGCTATTTTAAAAAAATATATCCCCAACAATTCTGCAACTTTTGATTTTTATTTTTTTGTTTCACAAAAATAACCTTTTTGTATGAATAAATATTAAATTGAATGTAATCTAGCATTTTAGTTGACTTCAAATTTACCTTTTGACTGGGCCTTTACTAGTTTTTACTCTAAATCTGCCTTTACCCAGGCTCCTATAGATCAGCTGTGCACTCCATCCTCTTTATGGCTGCCTCTCCCCTCCTTAGGGGAAAAATAGCCTCTCTAATCCTGAGTCTATCATTCCCCAGGAAAGAAGCCAGTACCTCCTCAGCCCATTTGCCTTGATGAAAGTTTCCATTAGACCAAGTGAACAATCTTTCAAGCTCTGTAAAAAGTTAGGAAGGAGTTGTGTTTGGAAGGTTCCAGCCTCATTGTCTTTGTGTTGTGTCCCCAACTCCCAAACACAGTTCTATTAAACTTACTTAGAGCATTCTGGATGTTCATTATTGCTGCAATGTTTCATTTTCTTGGTTCTTAAGGTTGTTTTATTTTTACTCTTTCAAATATTTATTTGTATTACTGTAGAGCCGTGGGGCCCTAGTCATACACCAGGACCCATTGAACTAGGCAATGTACAAACACATAACAAAAAGACAGTCCCTACCTCAAAGAACTTACAACCTGAGTATAAGACAAGAGACAATAGATTAGTATAGACAGATGGGGAAGTACAAGTAAACAATGAGATAATATTGGTCATGATAGGCAGTGATCCCTGCATGTGAGCAGCCTAACTATTGTAAAGTTTTTTTTGTAGGCATCCCTGCAAGGAGGGATTTGAAGGTGGGTAATCAAGTAAGTTAGCTTTGTGGATGTTTATGGGGAGTGCCTCCCAAGCTTATGGATCAGCATGGGAGAAAGCAGTGAAGGTGTATTAGAAAATTTAGCAGTGGAGGCTGGCATCACAGGCCAATCGGAGACAAGTATCACCAGCAAAATAGTGAATAAGAAACAATAGATAGGGCAGGGATTGGCTGAAGTGCCTTGGAAGTGAATATGAGCAGCTTGTTTGAAATAGAGAAGGTGAGCAAGGTGAGGGATTCAAAGAGGGTTGATGCTGTCAAAGCGATGCCCTAGGAAAATGGTCTTTGCAATAGTATTCTGATTGGATGTGAGTGGGGAAAGACTGCATTTGTCAAGGCCAGAGTGTGTTGCAGCAACGGAGATGCAAGATAAGAGCTAATCTTGTTCCCTGCATCGAACTTTTTAAAAAATCCTCTGAGGTTGCAACAGAACAAATTCTTCCTATCATTTGGTACTGTAACAGTTTTTGTGTTTTTGCAAAATTTAAATGATGTCTGGAAAGGGGTTCAGATTAAAATATATAAATATGAGAATATACTGCTAAAAGTATTTGATTTTCTGCAACATTGTTCTAGTCATCAGATTTATTAGTGCCTTTTTATTTATTTTCCTTAAATAGGAATGCCATTTATTTTAAGTTGTACAAACTATTCATCATGTGGGGATTCCTAATATATCATTGTATCCCAATTTAGCATCCTAAAGAAGTAATTCTTAGATGTACTTACAATGAATCGTGAGAGCAAGTTTACAAGCTTACCTTGCCATTCAAAAAGGTATTTAGGCATATGCCAACCTTAAAGATAGGCATGTTTTTAAACATCTTGCTCATTTGGAGCCTTTGCCATTGAGACATAAAAATGAAATTCTGGTTGAATACATTTCATTTCTATTTTTCACAGAGGTAGCTTTTACTTTCCTTAATCTAAAATGTGGGTCACTGTACTAAAATAACATGCTTTTTGATTATCTTTATGTAGATGTATAGCTTCCATTTATGTCTATTCATTTAAATGAAACAATAATACAGGCCTGCACAATCCAGACTAAAACCATTTGTGTCACATACAACAATTCTGTTAGCAGATTTCAGTCTTTGATTTGCTGCTTTAAAAAAATGAAGATAAATTTTAAACAAGCTACAGTTCAAAATGAAAATAAAAAAACTGCCAGAAATATTTGTGTGCACATCCTTGATGTTTTGTATTTCTGTGGGCCATTTTAAATGAATAGGGTAACTTTAAAAAAAAAAACAAAAAAAACTTGTAACAAATGGATTTAGGTTCAATGCAATGTAAATATAGGACTGGAAGGGACCTCCTGGTTCATTGAGTCCAATCCCCTGCAATTGCCAGCAACTCCGTCATATAATCCCATTGATAAATTTATCAAACTCCATCTTAAAACTATAGTTAGGTTGTTTGGCCCCACTAGTCCTGTTTGAAGACTGTTCCAGAAACTCACTCCTCTGGTTAGAAACCACCTTCTAATTTTCAGCCTAAATGTGTTCATGGAGAGTTTATGCCCATTTGTTCTTGTGCCAACATTGTCCTTTACCTTAAATAGCTCTTCTCCCTTCCTGATGTTTGCCCCCCAATGCATTTATAGAGAGCAATATTATCCCCTCATATCCTTCATTTTGGTAGGCTAAACAAGCCAAAATCTTTTAAGTTTCCTCTTGTAAGACAGGCTCTGCACTCCTCTGATCATCCACAATATCCCTTCTCTGCATCTTTCAGTTGGAATTCATTTTTCTGGTTACATGGGTGACCAGAATTATACACAGTATTCCAGATGAGGTCTTATCAGTGCCTTATGCAATGGTGTTAATACTTCTCTATCTCTACTGGAAATATCTCACTAGATATATCCTAAGATTGCATTTTTCTTTTTTACAACCATATCACATTGGTGGCTCAGTCATCCTGTGATCAACAAATGCACCTAGATCTGTCATTCTCATCTGTCATTTCCAGCTGATGAGCCTCGGTTTATCATAAACATTCTTTGCACTCTGTACTATTAAAGTTCATCCCATTTCTATTGCTCCACTCATCAGTGAGGCAAGGGAGTGGTAAATAATGAAGAGGACAGGTCACTGGTACACAGTGGTCTGGATCGCTTGGTAAACTGGGCACAAGCAAACCATATGCATTTTAATAAGGCTAAATATAAACATATAAGACTAGGAACAAGGAATGTAAACCATGTTTACAAGCTGGAGGACTCTATCCTGGTAAGCAATGTCTCTGAAAAAGATTTGGAGGTGAATAATCACCTAAACATGAGCTCCCAGTGTGCTTTGGCCAAAAGGATTAATATGATCCTTGGACACACCAACAGGGGAAATTGAATAAAAGTAGAGATTATTTTTATCTATGTATTTGGCACTGGTGTGACTGCTATTGGAATACTGTGTTTAGTGCTGGTTCCACAGTTCAAGAAGCATGTTGATAAACTGGAGGGAGTTCAGAGAAGAGTCATGAAAATGATGAAAAGATTATAAAACATGCCTTTTAGTGAAACTAAATTTATTTTAGCAAAGACTTGATTAGTCTGTAAGTACCTACATGGGGAATAAGTATTTGATAATGGGTAGTCTAGCAGAGAAAGGTATAACAGGATCTAATGTCTGGAAGGTGAAGCTAGACCAGTTCAGACTGGTGTAAATAAGGTGTACATTTTTAAGAGGGTAATTAATCATTGGAATAGTTGTGTTGTGGTGGATTCTCCATCACTGGCAAATTTTAAATCAAGATTGGATGCTTTTCTAAAAGAAATGTTCTAGGAATTATTTTGGGGAAACTCTATGGCCTGTATTATACAGGCGATCAGACTAGATGATCACAATGGTCCCTTCTGGCCATGAAATCTCTTGGAATACTCTGATGTGTGTCTGACAGTGACTCACAACTTTGTCCTCAGCAAATTTCATTAGCTCATTAATGCAAATATTAATTTAGATTGTTTCCAAGAACAGTCCTTGAGGAACTCCACTAGTAAACTCTCTCCAGCCTGATAGTTCTTTCAACGTAACCCATAGTCCTCTTCCCTTTAGCCAGTTCCTTACCCACCTTACAATTCTTTTATTAATTTCCTTTTATTTTCATCTTAACTAATCTCCCATGTGGTACCATATCTAATTTTCTACTGAAGTCCAAATTAGATCATTTTGTATTTCCCTTCTCTAAAACACTCAGTTATCTTCTCAAAGAAAGATATTGGGCTAATCTGGCATGATCTGTCTCGGGTATACCCATGTGGCATTTCACCCAATTTTCCGTTTTTCTCCAGGTCTGTAATTATTCTTGCCTTCAAAATTCATTCTAAAGAGTATTTCATTTCAGTTTAAGGTATATGCCTTTTTAGATTCAAAAGGATTTAGTTACCAGTATAAGCATTGCAGTTATAACACTCTGGGCTCTTGGATAAGAGATTTCTGTGCCATGACATCTGCATGACAGCCTATTTCTGTGTTATGACAGTTGTTGTCTACAAAGCCATGTAAATAAATCTTAACACATTCTTTAGTATTCTTCAAGGCTCTTAACATCAATTCATGTAATTAACTTGAAGTTAATTCTCACCTCTGCTGTTCTACTTTGTATCTTCATTAATTAAGGTTTGACATTTTTCAGTGTGGTCATGTATTTCCCCAGTGAAACAAAATGATTTGGTCTGAAATAATGAATCTTGTGGAATTTTCTTGTTTAGGATTTGGCCCTTGTTGCCCCCGAAGCTCCCTCAGAACAAGCCAGAAGAGTTTTTCAAACGTATGACCCAGAAGGTAAAGCTGCACTATTAAGCTTTGGGTTGAAATCTGTGTGCACTGAGTGACCTGACAGACTTCAAATCTTAATATTGACTATGTTTGAGCGTGAAGAATCTTTCTGGGAAAATAAAGCAACCGTTTTACAATATATCCAAAACACTGTACCTCCAGTATACAGTCCCCTCCATTCTAAGGCACACGGCTCATGATATGACTTGAAACTGATTCATAGGGTATGTCTATACTAGAGCTGGAAGATGTAAATTCTAGCTTGAGGAGACACCCACACTAGCTCTGATTTAGTGAGCTAGTGTGCGACAAATGGCAGTTGGAGGGACTGACTGACGCTTGCGTATGAGCTCATCCAAGACCATATGTACTTGGCATAGCTAGCCCCACCCACTGCTTGCAGTGCCATGGCTACACTGCTATTTTTAGTGAGCTAGTTCAGAGCTAGTTGTGGGTATGTCTCCTCAGGCTGGAATTCAACCTTCCTGCTCTTGTGTAGACAGATATACCCATAGGGAAGCGTGGTACCTACTGATTAATCAACAAATCAAAAAGTGTTGCTGTTTATCAACCTTTTAATAAAACGGACAAGCCTCCTGAGAACTACAGAGCATGAGGAAGTCAAGTATGGCGATAGAGAGTAGGAAGTAGAGTTCTTATTGTAAGTTTTTCAAGGCAGGGAACTGTTTCTTTGTATGTGACCCACCACTTTCCCTATTTTTTAAAATAAGACTTTCATACGTGATTCCATCCTGTTCTTATGACAAGTGCCAAAAAATTCCTTTTTTCTTCATTTTAGAAATCAGAAGTGGCCTGATATTCAGATATTATTTTAATTAGAATGTTTCTAAACTTGTTTCTTTCTCCATTTTAAGGTGGCACGATATGCCTATTAGTAAAACATTGTTTTAAGCTTAACAAGATTCACATTTTCAAATGTGTTAAAAAAAATAGCATTTTTAAGACCTATAGGCCTGCAATTTTTTTCTTGAGGAAATATGTATGGAAATGAGTTCTTTCTAAGGCCGCCTCTTGTAATTTTACAGTAGTCTCTCAAATTCTAAGATGTGGATTTGATTACCAGTATTTTGGGTAAAATCCATAATGTTGAAGTGTTTTCAGTTTGTTTTCCTCTAATGAGATACTTTGTCACTTTTGCAGATAATGGATTTATACCTGATACCCTTCTAGAAGATGTAATGAAGGCTTTGGACCTTGTATCGGATCCTGAATAGTAAGTATAATTTGTGTAGCTAAATTGTCATTTAAACAGATTAGTTATGGCTTGGTTTTATCTTGACTTGTTAATACAGTTTATTCTATGAAATATCCTGAAGACAATGTCTCAAAATACTTGTCAATTGTAAATGAAAGAAAAAAGGCCTAATGACAAGATTCAAAATATTTTTTTATTTACAAAGGCCTTTTTTAGCTCCCAGGTATTAGCCTTTGTGATCCACTTTTCTCTAAGTGCATGCATTTGACTATGACAACACAATACTGCAAGGTGTATTTTGCATCCTGAATAATCAATCCAGAGAACAAACCTCAGTGTCTGAAGTTGTTTTATCACTCTAGCTTTGGTCATTTATAACCCCAAATCCCTTTTTATCCTAGTCAAAAGTAGTTATGGACTCTTCCAAGACAAATGTGAAACATTTTCTCCTCCAGAGGGGAACAGATTTTTACAAATTCTAAGGAAAGAGGCTTAGAAAGGTTTCTTTTGTTCTACTGCCTCCAGTAAATCTGCTTTCCCAAAGAAATAGGGGAAAATCCTCCTTCCAAATCCAGCTTTCTTTCAGATATGGTTGCTTGGGTTTTAGGATGTTTGTGGCATAATCCTGACCTCTTATTGCACATAGAACACCAAGTGTTCCCTGGTTGAGAACCATTCACAAAAAAGACGTACCATATTAAAAAGACTCTTTGCTGGGGATCAAGCTCTGGAATTGCTCAGTATCCATAGTCTGCAATATTTTCTCTGTTAAAGCAATAGTAGTATAGAGTAGCTTCTGACTTATGTAGGTCCACCATATTTTTCAGCTGACATTGTCTTTTTGTGTTTAGGGTCTCCAATACATGAAATATGGAGCAAACTTAAATAGCGTAAAAAAGTATTTGGATTCTTAATTCCTTATATGCTGTCATGCTGTTTTCTTTAAGATAAAAATCAAATGTGGTGGTTGCAAATGTTTTTCTTCCAAAAAAATCTCATTATGTAGTATCCTATAGGCTTTCACCTCAAATTGTGATCTCTTCAGATTTCAAAATCTAACCACACTCAGACCTGCTATATGTTTGGGAGGTGTTCCAAGGAAAACCCTCTGTGGATCAGAAAGTTGCACTGGTGACTCAGTAGATGATATTATTCTATTTAATTTCTGAACCAATTCCTGCAACGTGGCATTGAGGGCACTGCTGCTGAAGGTGTCATCTTTCATCAGAGATTATGAGAGATTCTGCTGATTAGTGATTAGTAAAAATCCTATGGTAATATTTAGAGATTAGGGATGTTAACACTGGTTAGGATTTGATGGCTACATTTTCCCTAACTTCCATCTATTTTTCAGTTGGTTAATGTTTACTTTCTACATAAGAATGGCCATACTGGGTCAGACCAATGGTCCATCTAGCCCAGTGTCCTGTCTTCCGACAGTGGCCAATGCCAGATGCTTCAAAGGGAATGAACAGAACAGGGCAAATATCAAGTGATCATTCCCTGTCATCTAGTCCCAGCATCTGGCAGTCAGAGGCTTAGAGACACCCAGAGCATGGGGTTGCATCCTTGACCATCTTGGCTAATTCTTTTTTGAATCTAGTTAGTGTCAGCCTTCACAACATCCCCTGGCAATAAGTTCCACAGTTTGACTATGCATTACTTCCTTTTGTTTGTTTTAAACCTGCAGCCTATTAATTTATTTTGGTGACCTGTGGTTCTTGTATTATGTGAAGGGATAAATAACACTTGTTTGTTCACTTTCTCAACATCATTCATGATTTTATAGATCTCGATCATATCCCCTCCCTTACTCATCTCTTTTCCAAACTGAATATTTCCAGTCTTTTTAATCTCTCCTCATATGATAGCTGTTCCATACTCCTAATGGTTTTTGTTGCCCTTCTCTGTACTTTTTCTATTTCTAATGTATCTTTTTGAGATGGGTGACCAGACCTACCCACAGTATTCAAGGTGTTGGCATACTCTGTATTTATATAGTAGCATTATGATATTTACTATTGTATTGTATATCCCATGCCTAACATTTTGTTAGCTTATTTGACTGCTGCTGCACATTGAGCAGATGTTTTCAAAGAACTATCCATGATGAGTCCAAGATCTATCTTGAGTGGTAACACCTAAACCCAATAATTTTGTATGTATAGTTGGAATTATATTTTCAGTATGCATTTATCACATTGCATTTCATCTGCCATTTTGTTGCAAAGTCACCCAGTTTTGAGAGATCCCTTTGTAACTCTTCACAGTCAGCTTTGAACTTAACTATCCTGAGTAATTTGGTATCATTTGCAAACTTCACTACCTCACTGTTTACTCCTTTTTCCAGATCATTTATGAATATGTTGAACAACACTGGTCCCAGTACAACTGTTTACCTCTGTCCGTTCTGAAAGCTGACCATATTCCTACCCTTTGTTTCAAGTCTTTTAACCAGTTACTTATCCATGAGAGGACACAGTCTCTCTTATTCTATGTATGCTTAAAACTAGGCTTCATACTCAGTGTGGCTGTGAGGTTTTTAAACAGTTTCTGTGTTGTTTCCTAGAGATGTATTTCATTAGTGAGTAAAAGGGGTTTTTGTATATTCATTAGGTTAATGGCAGAGTATTTGAAAATTGGTATGCATGTGTGAGCTTCTCTACAAAGTGGAATAATGCACCCTAGAGGGGTGTGATTTCTAATGCACAGTAATGTGTTGTGTATTAATTGGTCCATGTAGACCCTGTTGATGCACACTAAATGGACCCTGCTACACTTTAACATAGTGGAGTCTGAAACAGTATTATGTTAGTGTTCTATGCAATCTGTAGTACACTCTAGCAGGGTCTGTGTGGGCCAGTTTAATGCACAGTATGTTACTGTGCATTAGAAATCACACAACCAGACTGAGCAGTTTTCAGACAGCTACTTTTAAAAAAAAAATAACTAAAATGTTAAATACACCAAAGGTGTGGCTTGCTAGCAGAGTGGTCAATATTTAATGGTTAAAACAAACAAAAGAAAGTATTTCTTCACACAACGCACAGTCAGTCTGTGGAACCCTTTGCCAGAGGATGTTGTGAAGGCCAAGATAACAGGTTCAAAAAAAAAATAGAGAAGTTCATGAAGGATAGGTCCATCAATGGGCAGAGATGCAAAACCAACCTCTGAAGTGTCCCTAGCCTCTCTGTCTGCCAGAAGCTGGGAATTGGTGATGGGGTGGATCACTCCTGTTCTGTTCATTCCCTTTGAAGCACCTGGCTTTGGTCACTGTCAGAAGACAGGATACTGAGCTAGATGAACCATTGGTCTGACCCTTTATGGCTGGTCTTATGTTCTAATATTCTGTCATGGACCAAAGATTTAAAATTCAATATCTGGTTAATTATCAGTGCTAATTCCAGTGGAGTGCTGAGCAATTTTTTTTAGATTTTAAAAATTCAGCATGATTTACAGGAACACTAGTTTAGATACTGTGTTGTGAATTTGAAATTTTTTCATTAAGAAGCCTATCCTGGTAAACTTTTAGTACTAGATAGAGAGCTAGGAAAAATAGGAATACTTTTTAAAGCTCTGCTAAATAGTGTCTGAAAAATATATTGCCTAAATAAAAATGTAGATGTTTTATTGATACTCAAGTAGAACGACTTTCAAAAATCCCACACTAGTGCCAATAAAGTTTTTATGCAACTCCATGTATATTCACATTTCCTCTGTTTATGTATGTATATCAAATACATTTTAAGTGGTTTGAGCTACTTTAATATGAAAGGGTACTATGTACGTATACAATGATAAACATGGGATCTTATTTCAATTACACTTATTCTTATCAAACTTAATTTTAAAAACCTATGAAATGTATTCATTGGTGGCTTTTCTGATATTCATTTAAAAACAGGTTGTTTAGTCAGAGCTGTTCAAAGGATGACTGGTTTTGTTTTAAGCTGAGAAATGCTTGCAGCATACAGTAAAATGTCTTCCAGGCTAAAGTCTAGGTTTTAGTCTATGGTTTTCAGCTGACTTTACCTAATAAGACAGTCTTCCAAAATTATAACTACTTCAGTTTTAAATAACAGATTACTTTGGTTTAAAAAGAACTGCATTTTGTCAAATCGGGTGTCATTCTGGTGCATTCGTCATTTAAGAGTCTAAGAAAAAGACCTCAATAAATTTGGCAATCAGAAGTGTTGTTGTATCATAATACATAGTCATGAAATAATAAAAATGCACTACTCATATTTTTGTATCCAATGTTCTTGTCATAGTGTAAATCTCATGAAGACCAAATTAGACCCAGAAGGACTAGGAATCATATTACTGGGTCCCTTTCTGCAAGAATTTTTCCCTGAGCAGGTAATGTAGTTGTCTCTTTCTGTTTCTTATGCCACACAGCATTTTGTATTTCACTAAATAGGATCCTGCAGTGATGCATTAAATATTCAGACCTCTAATATGTATAACATTTTTTTGCAAAAATATTTTGACTAATATATGTTGCATTTCTTTAATGCTTCTGGTCAGCCAGTAACTCTTTTTACAGTTTAGTTCAATATAGGTGTCCTAAGACATTAGCTTTTCAGAATGTTTAAATGAAAAACTATTCTAATTTGTATCCTTCACACCAAAAGCAATTTCCACTGAAGCTGCCAAATGTCAGATAAAGGGACACTGTCATCAAGTATTTTAGATCTAAAATGCAGTTTCTCTTACCTGGAAGTTGGGAAGTCACTTGAATTATCAACATTTTATTTTGGTCTTTTGTGAAAATGAAATGGCCGCAGTGTTATGTGTTGTATTATGTACCAGTCTTGCAGCCTCTGTAGTAGCTGCTAGCTAACAAATATTCCCAGATTTTGCTGACATCATTGATACTAGGGCCCAAACAAATGTTTACACATCTCACTATACAACTTGAAGTTATAGTTGTTAAACAAAATAGCCTTATTAATGTCAGCCATGTTTGAAATACAGGAAAATCAGCATTTGTCGTGTCGTCGTCCCCCCCCCCCCCCCAAATACAAAAAATAATTATTTTCCAGAATGTTACCAATGAAAAGTGAAATACCTACAACTATTTTAAAAGTATACTTGACAATTCACTTTTTAAAAATGCAATAGAGATGATCAGAAAACTGTACCATACCAAAACAATACTTCACTGTGAAACACTAACACTACAGTGATTCAAAAGCACTTCCAGAGCTTTGCTGCCAAAGATGGTAAGGATTGAATACATTGAGGAATCAAAAGAATCATCTCTGAATGTTTAGAGGAAAAGTAAAGCATTCATTTTCTTAGGATTGAAAGCTCTAGAGCTGCCTCTTAACAGCATCTAGTATGGATTTGTCGTCTTCCCCCTCCGCCTTCCCTCACCTCTGTACTTCTGACATGTGGAACCACTAGAAAGTCTTTCTGAATTTAATTTTATTTCATACAAAAACTGATGTATTGCAATTATTGACAAGTCTGGAAACAATATACCACTGGCATGGTGGAATTAGTTGTCTTATTAAATTTAAATACCACTCTTAAACTCCAAACATGATTCTTGTGCACTTTTTGGTAAGTGAAGAAGGAATTCTTTCTTGGAATAATTTATTAAACCTTTTACTTAAGCATTCTAACTGCATCAGACTTAACAGTTTAAAGTGGCTAGTATTTTTGGTGTCCAACATGAGAGTTTGGTGTCCAACAGTACGGAGGCCCAATTTTTTAGAGTGTGTATGCTCAACACTTAAAAAATAATAATAATTTCCACTTCAAGATACCCAGTTGGGCACTGAATCATTAGTCTCTTTTGAAAATTTTGCATTGCCTAATCCATTAACATGTAATGGAACTGATTGTGTTGCATTTTTCTCCTATGAGGGGTTTCAGGGCCTGAAAAATCTTCAGAATCTTGAATCTTAACTCACCTTTTTCTTTTCTGACCTACTTGTCTGTTTTCCATCAAGTAAAATAATTGTAAAGAGAAAAAGCATGCATGATAAATTTGATTTTATGATGTAAAATTAACTGTCTTGTTTATACCAGGACTCCAGTGTTCCAGAGTCATTCACTGTATATCACTACAATGGATTGAAGCAATCTAATTATAATGAAAAGGTATGATGATCTGAGAGAATAAATTGCAGCAACCAATAATCATAACTGTGTGATAGCAGTTCTGTCTTACATGAAATGCCTTCATGTCAGCCCTATTCCTTGTGTCCATACTGCAAAACTGCCACCGCATTTGTCACTAAGCATGTCAACATGTTTCAGTTGCAACTTGTTCTGCAAAAATTGTCTGCTCTCCACATAAAATTTTAATTTTTTTCTTCCCAAAACCAAAAGTATTCCAATTCTTTTCTATATGCTATGCTCTCTGGTCGAACAATATCTCGTGTGATACACCACAATCACCCTCCTTGCAGACATGAGGCAACGCATCATGGGAGATGTAGTCAGATTTATAGAGTAGACTGTGGTTTTGAGACAGCTGAATTTCAACTCCCATAAAGCAGCATTTCCAAATCAAAATTCCTGTTTTGGCCAAAAAATTTTGGTATTCAAATTTTTGTCAAATCAGTTTTTTCTGCAAAGGAAAAAAAAGTTTTTTTCAATCAGTTTTAATTAGCACCTTTAATATCAATGTGAGTAGAGATCACAAGGAATGAATTGGCAGAAACGACAACTATCAGAGGAGGCCCTTCCAGAAAATACTCAGACTCTAAGATCAGAAGAGACCAATATGATGATCTAGTCTGACCTCCTGCACAACGCAGGACACAGAACCTCACCCACCCATTCCTGTAATAAACTTCTAACCTATGACTGAGTAATATGCTCAAATCATGGTTTAAAGACTTTAAGGTACAGAGAATCCACCAGCAAGTGAGCCATACCCCATGCTGCAGAGGAAGGCAAAAAACCGCCAGAGCCTTTGCCAATCTGCCTTGGGGGAAAATTCCTTCCCAACCCCAAATATGGCGATCAGTTAAACCCTGAGCATGTGGGCAAGACTCACCAGCCAGACACCCAAGAAAGAATTTTCTGTAATAACTAATAACCCACCCCATCTAACATCCCTTCACAGGCCATGGGCATATCTACCAGCAGTAGGGAAAGATCAGTCAATTGCCAAAATAGGCTGTCCACATCCTCTCCATAAATTTATCAAGCTCAGTTTTGAAGCGAGTTAAGTTTTTTGCCCCCACTGCTCCTCTTGGAAGGCTATTCCAGAACTTCACTCCTCTGATGGTTAGAAACCTGTCTAATTTCAAGTCTAAACTTCCTGATGGCTAGTTTATATCCATTAGTTCTTGTGTCCACATTGGTGCTGAACTTAAATAATTCCTCTCCCTCCCCGGTATTTATCCCTCTGATGTATTTATAGAGAGCAATCCTATCTCCCCTCAACCTTCTTTTGATTAGGCTAAATAAGCCAAGCTCTTTGAATCTCCTTTCATAAGGCAGTTTTCCATTCCATGGATCATCCTAGTAGCCCTTCTCTGCACCTGCTCCAGATTTAATTCATCTTTCTTAAACGTAGGGGACTAGAACTGCACACAATATTCCAGATGTAGTCTCACCAGCGCCTTGTATAATGGTACTAACACCTCCCTTTCTCTACTAGAAATGCCTCGTCTGATGCATCCAAGAATCACATTAGCTTTTTTCATGACCACATCACATTGGCGGCTCGTAGTCATCCTGTGATCAACCAATATGCCCAGGTCCTTCTCCTCCTCTGTTATTTCCAACTGATGTGTTCCCAGTTTATAGCAGAAATTCTTATTAGTCCCTAAGTGCATGACTTTGCACTTTCTACCATTAATTTTCATCCTATTTCTATTACTCCAGTTTACAAAGTCATCCAGATCTTCCTGTATGATATCCCGATCCTTCTCTGTATTGGCAATACCTCCCAACTTCGTGTCATCTGCAAACTTTATTAGCACATTCCCACTTTTTGTGCCAAGGTCAATAATAAAGAGGTTAAATAAGATCGGTCCCAAGACCAATCCCTGAGGAACTCCATTAGTAACCTCTTTACAGCCTGACAGTTCACCATTCAGTATGACCCATTGTAGTCTCCCCTTTAACCAGTTCTTTATCCACCTTTCAGTTTTCATATTAATCCCCATCTTTTCCAATTTAATTAATAATTCCCCATGTGGAACTGTATCAAACACCTTACTGAAATCTAAGTAAATTAGATCCACTGCATTCCCTTTGTCTAAAAAAATCTTATCTTCTCAAAAAAGGAGATCAGGTTGGTCCGGCACGATATTTTGTAAAACTGTGTTATATTTTATCCCAATTACCATTAAGCTCGATATCCTTAACTACTTTCTCTTTCAAAAATGTTTCCAACACCTTGCATACTACTGACATCAATCTAACAGGCCTGTAGTTACCTGGATGACTTTTTGTTCCCTTTCTTAAAAATAGGAACTATGTTAGGAGTTCTCTAGTCATATGGTAGAGCCTCTGAGTTTACAGATGTATTAAAAATCCGTGCTAATGGGCTTGCAATTTCATGTGCTAGTTCCTTTAATATTCTTGGATGGAGATTATCTGGCTTCCCCAATTGAGTCCCATTTAAGATGTTCGTGTTCGGCTTCTACCTTGGATGTGGTAATTTCTACCTTCATATCCTCTTTCCCATTAGCCACCCTAACCACTAGCCCCAAGCTCATCATTAGCCTCATTTAAAAACGGAGGCAAAGTATTTGTTTAGATATTCAGCCATGCCTAGATTATCCTTAACCTCTACCCCATCGTTGGTGCTGAGCGGTCCCACTTCTTCTTTCTTGTTTTTCTTTCTATTTAAATGGCTATAGAACCTTTTACTATTGGTTTTAATTCCCTTCGCAACTCCAACTCTACTTGACTTTTGGCCTTTCTCACTTTATCTCTACGTGTTCTGACCTCCAAGAGGTTTCCTTGCTGATCCATCCCATCTTCCACTCCTTGTAGGCTTTTTGCTTTCTCTTAATCACCTGTCTGAGATGCTTACTCATCCAGGTTGGTCTACAACTCTTGCCTATGAATTTTTTCCCCTTACTTGGGATGTAGGTTTCAGATAGTTTCTGCAACTTTTACTTGAAGTAATTCCAAGCCTCCTCCACCTTTAGATCAATGAGTTCTTCAGTCCAGTCCACTTCCCTAAATAATTCCCTTAATTTTTTTGAAGTTACCCCTTTTGAAGTGAAAGATCCTAGTCCCAGATCTATTTTTGTTTATCCTTCCATTTAGTTTGAACTGAATTAGCTCATGGTCGCTCGAACCAAGGTTGTCCCCTACAACCACCTCTTCTGTGAGGTCCTCACTACTCACCAATACCAGTTCTAAAATGGCATCCCCTCTTGTTGGTTCAGCAACTATTTGATGAAGTAATCTGTCAGCTATCACATCCAGGAAAATATGGGCCCTATTACTACTACTAGCACTTGTCCTCTAGTCTATATCTGGGAAGTTAAAGTGTCCCATAATCACACAGTTCCCAGTAGTATTTACTTCATTAAAAGTCTTAAAAAGATCTCTCTCTGTGTCCAGATCAGATCTTGGTGGTCTGTAGCACACCCCAAGCACTATCCCAGGGGAAACTCTAGTAGTTTTCTTCCCCAATGTGATTTTTACCCAGACAGACTGTCTTATTAATTCCATCACTTCTAATTTCTTTACAGTCTACCTCATCATTGATATACAATGAAACTCCACCACCTTTGCCTTTATATCTGTCTTTCCTAAACAGCACATACCCTTCAATATTTGTACACCAGTCGTGACTACTGTTCCACCATGTTTCTGTTATTCCTATAATAGCTGGTTTCACTTCCAATACCAGTAGCTCTAGTTCCTTCATTTTATTACCCAGGCTCCACGCATTGGTATACAAACATCTTAATTTTTGCTGTTTGACTTCACTCATGTTCCTTACCTGATTTAGCACATTCTAATGCCAGTATCGCTTATTGGACTGGTATCTATACTACCCTTCCTCCTAATGTCCATTCTGCTCCCCACTGCTGTGTCCTTTCTTACTTCATTTTCCTCCCTCTCAATGCTAAAATCAGGTGTGAAGACTACCTGGGCATCTCCCAACCATCTCCTGCAACTCCCTACCTCAAAGCTGTCTTAAGTAGATGTGCCAGCTTCCATCCTAGAAATGCATTTCCCTTCCTACTCTGGTGAAGTCCATCTCAAGAGAACAGTCTTCTGTCCATGAATGCCTCCCAGTGACCATACATTCCCAAAGCCTTCCTTATAGCACCACTGTCTGAGTCATCTGTTGATCATCAAAATCTTGTCACACCTTTGTTGCCCTCCTTTAGGGACAGGCAGAATCCCACTGAAGATCACCTGAGCCTCAATTTCCTTAAGTCTTCCCCAGCCTGGCATAGTCACCTTTGATACGTTCCAGCGAGAATCTAGCTATATCATTTGTACCCACATGGAGGACAATCAGTGGATTCTTTCCCGCTCCCATTAGAATCCTCTTCAACCTCAGGTTCACATCTCGTACCTTAGCACCCGGCAGACAGCACACTCTTCTGTTCTCCAGATCAGCTCTGATTACCCGCCTGTCTGTTCTTCTCAGGAGGGAGTCCCCAATCACGTAGACCTGCCTTTTCCTGGTGACGGTGCGATTCTCCAGCCTATCCCCCGTTCTTTCTGGCTGCAAGTCTTCTTGTCCACTATTCTCCTTTGCAATCATCTGCAACCGTTCCTGTATCCTAATGGGGCTCTCATTTGGTGGTATCTCCATTGGCTCATCAACACTTTCTATACGACTAGCTGCTCTTCTCTTCTTCCTTGCCCTCCCACCTTCAGTAACCACCTGCTGTGCTCCTTCATTTTCCAATTCCGCAGACCTCTTTCTGAGCTCTATTTCTTCTTCACTAGCCCTTCTTTTCCTCTGCCACATTCTTTCACTCAGATGCTTCCACTGGCCACTTTCCTCACCAAGCATTCTCCCCTCAGAGTTCGTTGGTCCTGCTTCCATCTACAGGTCTGGGTTTTTCCCCTCAGCGTCCTCATTCCTTTGCTCCATCATCTACCTGTTCTAAACTCAACCAGAGTTTCCACTTGCATCTCCAACCCTTAAATATTCTCTTCCATCAGCTCTATTAGGCGGCACTTCATACAAACAAAGCTCTTTTGAGGTACTTCCTCCAGGATCATGTAGACCCTGCAGCTTTCATAACCAGTCATCTTCATTATCTCTTCCACTGCTTGAGTGACTACCACTACTACCTCTGTATC
The DNA here is from genome assembly GCF_026122565.2 of Emydura macquarii macquarii. NCBI lineage: Eukaryota > Metazoa > Chordata > Testudines > Chelidae > Emydura > Emydura macquarii. Next base: position 36,609,891 of record NW_027132559.1, on the reverse strand, counting down.
AGTCATAGCCTTTTCGCCCTAGTTCCTGTCATTGAGATACAAAAACACAAAACCCCACCAAAACAACCCCCAATGAGCACTCCAACAATACCAGAACACCATACACTCCTCCCACTCAAATGCACCTGTTTCCGCTCTGTTTGTTGCAAATCACCGTTTAATGCTGGTTGAAATGAGTAATTTGGGATTATAAAGTCTTTAGAATTAATTGCTATAGAACTTCCAACAGTTTCATATTCCAAAATGTAGGCAAAGGCACTCAAAGGTTGCCTAGCAGGGTGGATTGATTTGAATCAGATTTTAATCCTGATTTAAATCAGAAAGCAGAAAATTTTGATTTAAATTTGCATTTTAATAGTATTTTGCAAGTGTACTTTATTTTTCTAATGAAAGGTTGATTCTTGTTGGCTGGTGACTATTAAAATGTGTTGATTTACAACTTAATATAACCTTTGCATTAAATTCTATTCTTTTTGCTACCTAGAATGATACACTAGATCTATATACATTTGCTTAAATAAATGTGTAGGTTGTTAATTTGTACATTTTTATTATGCTTCAAAATGATGAATGAGGCCATTCTTATAAACTAAATGATAAATTTTTTACTTGCATTTTTGTCAAGTTCTGTTTGGATGGAAATTCAATTTAAAATGCACAAACATAGCATTTTATATTTGTATTAAATAAAACTATTTTAAATGTTCTGGCTACATAAAAAAGTTATCAAAACTGATTTTCCATTTAAAAGTAATTTATTAAAGAAAGCATTTTCTCTAGTTAGTGAATTGACAGATTTATTTCTGGTTACCATGTCCCTCAAGATTTTAGAACTAGTAGATCTCATTCTTTCACACTTAGTTGTTGTTCATAGATTGGAAGAGGAAAACAAGCTTTCCTGCTTTTTTTATACCTTGTTGGCTTCTTAACCTTGAATTAGTCATTGAACTGAACTACCTGAATAAACTGAAATGAAGAAAATATTTTCTCTACACCTGCAAAAGAGACTACTACTGTCAAAAGCTGGTTTAGCATTTCTAGCAAACTTGTTCCTTGTGTTTAGCCAGTGGTTTGACTTTCTTTAAAACTTGGTGTCATCGTGCCTCGGTGGATCACAGATGAGAATACCAAATTCAGGACAGACTCACCCCAAACAGCTGGTTAGTCTATCAGATTATATCAAGCCAGTAACAAAGGTGAATTTCTGTATCACCACACTGGTTAACAAGAAGTCAGAAATGCAGTCTCCTTAGGCATTCCAGCTAGGCTTACCACCCAGATACTAGACTTTATGATGAGTGGTTACTGAAAACAAATTTAATCAGGTATAGGGTCCTTCTAATCCCAAGGGATCAATCCCTTAGCCAGGTCAATATATAACTCACATCTTACCCAATAATCACACTGATGCCAATCCTTCAGTAACTAAAAACTAAAGGTTTAGAAAGAAAAGAAAGTTATAAATGGTTAATAGATAATACACATACAAGTGATTCCGAAGTCCTTATATCAATTTGAAGCAGTGATGGAATAAACTGCTAGCTTGCAAAAGTGTCTCTGGAATTACCCAAACAAATTGAGGTCATCAGTTCTTGTTTAAAGCTTCCTTGTTAGAAATCCAGTACAGATAATGAAGATGAAGTCGAAATGTCTCAGGTGCCTTTTTATATCCTTTGCCATGTACACAGAGTTTTACTGTCCCAAACAAAATCCCACAGCTCATGTGCATGAAAAATTACTGGCCCAAGATGGAGTCCAGGGTCACATCAGCATCTTGCATGTCCTTACATGCTTTGATGACTCTGAGGCAGCCATTGCCCATATTCTTTCTGAGGTATCAACAGGAAAGGCTTACGGGGTGGGATGAGTTTCTTCTATGGCCCATTGGGAGAGTGAAGTGTCCTTAATGGGCCATAGTCACCCAGAAACAAACACAGTTGGAACAAATACGTAGACAATATTCATAACTTTAAATATAAAGATGATGCATACATTTAACCAGGATAGTCAGTTAGCAAATCATAACTTTTCCATTGATGCCTTATGTGACGTATTTTGTATAAGATTTGTTGCAATTGATTAGCAGTGGTAGCAACAATGATACAAAGGGTCATCTTTCTTATGCACAGCATCACACTTGGCAACGTGTACTGCATGTATTATAATGTTCTGTTTAATGTTTTGATTTTAATGGACTATAATAAATTTAGGCCTTAACATAGGTTAATTGCAATAAATAAGTTCATTTTTTAAAATAAACTGGTATTTTTATTTATATGGAAAAGGTACTTAAATTTTTAAAAATCTGATTTAAAAAAAATTTTTTTTTAATTAAAGCTGTTTTTTATCCACCCTGTTGCCTGTTTGTTTTATACACACATGTATATAAAAAACATATTTTTTAATGTTTAACCTTACCCACCATATATTTGGAACAATAATTTTCTAGAGAATTCTAGCTATTATCGTTAAACAATATTGCTGCTTTATTCCATTTTATGAATTAAACTGACTACAACAGAGGCTTCACAGTATAGATCTAATTAACTCTAGTTGCCTTGAGTCCAAGGAATAGGGGTGTAGCTCGTGTTTTGAAAATAGGAGTACATTTAACTTTCAGACCAGGTAAGCTGTAGCAGGAGACATTATTTTACCTTTTGTCTACTTTACTTTAGGACCAAAATATTCAAACACATTTTGCTCAAGCTGGGCACCTGAACAAGTGGCTAGACTTTCAAAAGTGCTGAGCACCTACAGCTCCAGTTCAGTGAAATCTGTGTGTGCTTGTCACCTCTGAAAAGGAGGCCACTTAATTAGAATATATTTAGCAATCTGTGTGTGCTTATTCATGAAAGCATGAAATAATGAATATGAAATTATTTTGTCCATATTTTTTACTAACTCTTACTTTCTTGTGCATAATTGTATTTGTTGTCAATTTCTTTTCATTTGTCCATTGATACCTGTGTATACATTAACTCACTCCTACCTCTTTTCTGTTGCATTTGAATGAAATATATTCAGATAATGTTTAAACATTTATAGTAATATTTACCTATACAAGCAAATTTTAATGCTATCACTTAATGCTTCCATATATAGAGAAGCAGATTTTGGTGTTCTGAAACAATTCTGTTTCAAAACTGTACTATTACCGATCTGAAAATTTGGTCAAAACATGATTTCTGACTTACTTGTAAGACTCATTCTGTGCTATAAAGAGAGATTTTTACATGTTTTGCCTGTTGTGCTTTTTCATCTTTTTCTTACCTAAAGTAAATTGAGTTTGTTCAATGAATGGCCTATTGCCTCAGACTTTTTGCATCATTTAAGTTTTCTATTTTATTTTTTTCCGCTTTGCTGTCGATTCATGTAGTTCATGTACTATATATTCCCTGAATAGAAATATCAGGCATCAGTACCTACCAGTTAGATACTCTGGATATCATATCTCAATACATTTGAACTACTTGTATAAAACTTTCAATTTGATTAGAGTTTTTCCTTTTGTTAAAAAAAAGTGTGCTTTGTGACAAGTACCTTCCTGCATTGTGAAAACAATATTCTATGTCTCTCTTTAAATGTGTCTCAGGAAATATATTGAAGTAGATGGTTTTATTTTTACAGGTCATGTATGTGGAAGGCACAGCAGTTATTATGGGCTTTGAAGATCCAATGCTACAGACTGATGATACTCCAGTAAAGCGCTGTTTGCAAACCAAATGGCCATATATAGAATTACTCTGGACCACAGATCGATCACCTTCATTAAATTGATGTGTTAGAAGAAATACTATACTACTATCTAATGCTTTATTGGGGGATTAAGAATTGGCAATTGCCTGAAAGCAGTATACTTGACTGTGTGAAGCTGCACACTGGTATCATTGATAAATTGTAAATATTACAAACACTTTTCAGTGTTAATTGAAATATTTAATTTTTTAATCAGATTGATTTCTGTTTATAATAGTTTGTCATTTTTTGGCCATTGTAGTAGTATTGTGAGTTCTGTTCTTAAAACAAACAAACAAAAACTAACTTATACCATCTAAATTTGACATCTCATAAAGATTTGAAAAATGTCTAATACTGCAGTATCTGCATGTTAGGTATCAAATTAATCTTTCAACTCTCAAAGCATTCTCTTTTTGCTTTCTCTTGAATCTTTTGGGCATGTTTTATTATTTAAATTATACTGGCTTATGTTACAGTATCCTAATATGTGGTCTAGACTGGCCTTGCACTGATTGTTTAAATGAGTTTAAACTTGCTGCAATTTTTTCTAAAATTTGGCTCTAACTAAACAGCTTCTACAAAAATGGTAAAATTAAGAATAATTTCTAGGATATTACTAAATATAAAACATAAAAGCAGTTTCTTGACAGTTGTATATTGCTGTGGCTTAGCTATCTGGCATGTTAAAAGTGAAGACAGAGTATGCGGAAAAGTAAGTGTATTAATATTTATTCAAAGTTGTATAAAGGAAATGTAAAAAATCAACAGCAGGAAGAATTTGTTCTATAATCTTTAAATCGTTCAGATTTATAGTATTGCCAAATACCTCTTCTCAATTTGTCCAAACAACAATGTAAGCCAGCTTTATTGTATGTGTTAAGTGCATGAGAACATCTGTTATTACATGAGTATATTCCTTTATTTATTATCTAGTTGTTAGCCCTAAATAAAAACTTTTCCCTGAACTGTGACCTAGCACTTTTGAATTTTTTTTCAATCTGACCTGTTTTCTATCTCTTCAATCTCTTTGTATTGAAAAAACAACTGGATATTAGAGGAGCTAAAATGGACAATTTTTGAAGCAGAGTGATCTCTTGACGAAATAAAGACAAGTTAGAAATAACTAAAAGATCACTTTAGTGCTGTTGACCCACTTAAACTTGCTGTTCACAGGCTATAAATGCATAGTGTATATTAATATCAAGAGGGCTGAGAATTCATGTTTAGAAATGTACTTTCTCTACAATGGTTAGGTGGGGATACTTTCTTTTTATGTATAAATAACAGCATGTGTTAGCTTGTTTCCCCCATAAGCAGTCTTGTGGTGTTTGAATGGTCAAAACTAAGAATCCAAAAAACACCGGTATATTGCAGAAGTTTCATTGTAAATTAGGTAGTAACGGTAGAGAGAAATAACAATCTTGCCTGCATGGCATTTTCAGTTACATCCTCTGGATAAGCATAGAACTAGCTACTAGATTTACATCTGGAAAATGTCAGCAGTGTAGATCCACTCCTGGCTTCATCCACATATTCATTCCAAATGGTTACGTCTGTAATTAACATTGCTCCTATAACAACTGCTCCTACAACATTGCTCCTACTGCAAAATTGACAGTGCTGAGTGTATCTCAGTTTCAAAAACAAAGGAAATAAGGCAGAATATTTTCCTGAAGAGTTATCCTCTCATGGTCAGTAGCTATTTGAGAACTTTAAAAAAAAAAAAAAAAAAAAAAAAAAAAAAAAAGGTAAAAAAGCCTTTCATGTATCTAGATCCAAGATTAAAATGTCCATTTATCTGATTCAAATTAGAACATGAGTATTTTTCACATGTGAACTTGATGCTCATAGATATGAATATCCGAAGTGCAAGTAGCTGCTGTTCAACATTACCTGGAAATCTTCCAGTAATCTATGGTAATTCTGACCCAACCGTGAGGGCAGACTGGCCTTTCTTTTGATCACCTTGATCTCTAGTTGGGGATATGCCTGTCTTGCAGAGTATCTAAGACTTTTTTAGGCCTTGTCTTACTGCGATTTAACTGTTTTTACTAAACAAAATAGAAATAAGGCATTTTTATTCCAAAATAATTGTCTGCACAGACTCTTGCTGGAATAACAAAAGGGAGAATTACAACTGATCTAGGTATTTCAGTGCAAGTTGTGTAGACAAGCTCCCCAAAACGAAGGCTGGGCTCTTGACAGAGTTTAGTTGTTTGCAAAGCATACACCTCACCACACCTAGGCCTGATTCCTTCTTCCCAATTAGCGGGTAGTTCCTCTTCTTCCCTTCCCTGAACCCTGGCTTCAAGCCCTGTGAGTCCTGCAAGAAGCCTATGCCCGGAGATGACCCGCACACCTGCCTTAAGTGCCTAGGAGAGTCACACCAGCAGGATCATTGTAAAATCTGTGGGGTCTTCTGTCCAAGGACCCAGAAGGAGAGGAGCCAAAGACTGAAATTCTTGCTGATGGGAAGTGGCTCTTTGGTCTATGGAAGCTCCAGCGGAGCAAGCTCCCAGCACCTCTGCCTCGGTGCGGAGTGCTCCGGTGTCAGAGAGAGAGGTGTGGCATAACAAGGACTCTGCCATTCAACAAGCGCCCCACCAGACGCCAGAGATGTCTCGGACCTGAGCACCGAGCTGGATAAACCCCAGCACCATGGAGACCGATGCGACACCGCATGATCTGGCCAGTGCAGAGGGGCAGGAATCTGCATTGCCCATTAGGATGTCCTCTTCCTCGTCTCCTGATGAGGTGGTAGCGGGAACTACTCTGGCTTCCATACCGGATGATAGCAAGGCACATCAGGAGCTACTGCATAGAATAATTCAGAATATGGCCCTCCAAGCGGAGGAGGTGGTGGAAGGAACTGACCCTATGGTGGACATACTGGCCCCAGAGGGCCCTTCCAGTGTAGCCCTCCCACTAATAAAAGCTCTCCGGGACACCACAAGGACCTTGTGGCAGATCCCTGCCTCTCTACCCCCTACAGCAAAGAAGGTAGAGCGAAAATACTTTGTGCCATCCAAGGACCATGAACATTTCTATACCCATCCCCCACCAGGGTCAGTGGTGGTGGCCACCGCAAATGAGAGAGAGGGGCAAGGACAACAGGGGCCCACACCAAAAGCCAAGGACACCAAGAAGTTGGAGCTCTTCGGGCGGAAGGTGTACTCCACCAGGAGGCTCCAACTTCAGATCACGAATCAACAGGCAATCCTAAGTTGATATGCTTTTAACTCCTGGTTGTCAATGGAGAAGTTTAAAGACTTTTTTGCAGTCGGACTCCAAGTCTGAGTTTACGGCCTTGGTCAAGGAGGGAAAGGTGGTCTCAAAGACTCTGCTCCAGTCAGCTTTGGATGCAGTTGACACAGCGGCATACACCATATCGTCCGGTGTGGCCATGAGGAGGAGGTCCTGGCTACAGGTCTCAGGCCTCCCATAGGAAGTCCAAACAACTATTCAGGACCTTCCTTTTGAGGGATTGGCCTTGTTCTCATCCCAAACAGACTCTAAGATGCAGAGCCTAAAGGACTCGAGAGCCATTTTAAAATCCCTGGGGTTGCATTCACCAGCAACTCAGAGAGAGCCATGTAAGCCGCAGCCCATGTCCCGTTTCTACCAGCCAAGGCAGGACTATAGCCATAGAAGAGGTAGAAACAACAGGGGGAGTACCCCTCATGCCTCCAAACAGAATCAGGGCCAAACGTGGCAGTCCTCAGGGTCAAAGAAAACTTTTGAGGGTGATCCCAAGGATGGCACACCATTCACGGGCTCAGATCCAACCCACCCTGTGTTTCTGAACAGTTTATCCCAATTTTACCATGCGTGGTCCTAGATCACATCGGATCAGTGGTAAAATTGCACATGGTAAAATTGGGATACTCGCAACAGTTTTCTTCCCTGCCACCCTCCCGCCCCCATCCCTTTTCAGGGACCACTCTCATGAGCATCTGCTTCTACAAGAGGTGCAGTCCCTTCTAAGGATAGGGGCAGTGGATCTGAAGGGGAAGCAGTTTTATTCCCATCACTTCCTAATCCCAAAGGACAAGGGAGGACTTTGTCCTATTCTCAACCTGCGAAACCTCAACAGATTCATGAAGAAAGTGAGGTTCCACGTGGTCTCCCCGGCCTCCATCATTCCCTCACTGGATCCGGGCGACTGGTATGCTGCCTTTGACTTGAAAGATACATACTTTCACGTAGCCATCATACCAAAACACAGAAGATTCCTCTGTTTCGTGGTCAGTTGGATGCATCTACAGTTCATGGTCCTGTCCTTTGGTCTATCGGCAGTACCCCAGGTGTTCGCCAAATGTCTGTTGGTGATCACGACCTTCTCAAGGAGGCAGAGGATTCCGATGTTTCCCTACCTCGACGACTGGTTGGTCAAGGTATACCCAGGACGCAGGTAGAGGCGCACGTCAGGGTCATAAGGGCCACCTTCGACAGGCTGGGTCTTATGATCAACAAGCAAAAGTTGATGCTACTTCCCACATAGCGGATAGTGTTCATTGGAGCAATGTTGGATTCGGGGCAGGCCAGAGCATCCCTTCCCGAAGCTCGGTTCATGACCCTGTGAGGCATGATACAGGACTTAAAACAGTACCCTCACACCACAGTTCGGAACTGCTTAAAGCTACTGGGTCATATGGCGGCATGCACTTATGTAGTCCAGCATGTGAGGCTACATCTGGGACTGCTGCAGGCCTGGTTAGCCACGGTGTATTGCCCAGCCCACAACAATATAGACAAGATAGTCTCTTCACCTCCCTTGCTCGGAGTATCTCTGGATTAGTGGTGCAACCCACACCAGGTGTGCACCAGACTTTCATTCCTGTTGCCCCAGCCTTCCTTATGCCTGGTGATGTATTCGTCAGACATGGGTTGGAGGGCCCATCTTGGGGATCTCAAGACACAGGGCCTCTGGACCCAGACAGAACTACTGCTCCATATCAATGTGTTAGAGCTAAAGGCCGTGCGTCTGACACGCCAAGCCTTTCAGGGCCAACTAAGGGACAAGGTAGTATTGGTCCTTTCAGACAATACGACAGTGATGTTTTATATAAACAGACAAGGTGGAGCTCGCTCCTCTCCCCTGTGCCAGGAAGCCCTTCGTCTGTGGGAATTCTGCATCGCTTATTCAATCCACTTTGTAGCATCATAACTACCTGGGATCCAGAATACATTGGCCAACACCTCAGCAGGTCCTTCCTTACTCACGAGTGACCAATTCGTCCGGATGTGTTAAGCAGTATTTTCCATCGGTGGGGCATTCCCTAGGTGGATCTATTTGTCACAAGGCTCAACAGGAAGTTCATGCAGTTTTGCTCCTTCCAAAATCATAGCCCCAGGTCCATCACAGATGCCTTTCTCATTCTGTGGATGGGCCATCTGTTCTCTACACCTTCCCTCCGACCCCTCTCATCCACAGAGTATTGGTGAAGATCCAGCAGGAGAGGGCTGCAGTAATTCTAATAGCCCTGGCTTGGCCCTATCAATACTGGTTCACTATGCTACTCAATCTCTCAGTAGAAACACTGATTACTCTGCCTCTTCTCCCAGACCTAATCACCTAGGATCATGGTACCCTGCTACACCTCATAGCATGGAAGCTCCGTGGTTGAACTCCACAGAACTGGCATGTTCAGAGCAGGTCAGGAAGGTCCTCCTTGGTAGTAGGAAAATCCTCCATTAGGGCTACTTATCTAGCAAAGTGGAAAAGGTTTTCTATTTGGGTGGCAGGAAAGGGTATCCTACCTATGCGGCTGTCAATCCTGTCAATCTTGGACTGTCTGCTTCACCTAAAGCAACAAGGCCTGTCGGGGGATCATCAATTAAGGTCCATTTGGCAGCCATTTTGGCTTTCCACCCTGGGAAGTCTGGGTGCTCAGTCTTCACTAACTCCATGGTTACAGGATTCCTGAAGAGGTTAGACAGACTGTACTCACCAACAGGTTCCCCAGTGGCCCAATGGGACCTCAACCTTGTTCTTTCAAGGTTTACAGATCCTCCGTTTGAGCCCCTTGCATCCTGCTCACTTCTCTACCTGTCCTGGAAAGTGGCCTTTCCTGTAGCCCTAACATCTGCCAGAAGGGTATCTGAGCTCAGAGTGCTTACTTCAGAGCCTCCCTACACGGTCTTCAAGGATAAGGTCCAACTTCGCCCGCATCCAGCTTTTCTGCCAAAGGTGGTCTCTCATTTCCATGTGAATCAGGACATTTTCCTCCTGGTTTTCTTCCCGAAACCGTATGCTAATAGTAGGGAGCATAGGCCGCATTCACTGGATGTCAGAAGTGCCTTAGCCTTCTGCATTGAAAGAATCAAACCATTCAGGAAAACGACACAGCTGTTTGTAGCGGTAGTTGACAGGATGAAAGGGGTGTCAGTTTTGTCTCAACGCATCTCGTCTTGAATCACTTCCTGTATCAAGGAGTGTTATGACCTGGCAAAAGTGCCCACATCGGCAATAACGGCCCATTCCACAAGAGCTCAAGTATTCTCCGCAGCATTCCTGGCGCAGGTGCCAATTCACAACATTTGTAGGGCGGCAACATGGTCCTCGATTCACACCTTCGCAGTACATTATACTATTACTCAGCATGCCAGAAATGATGCTGCTTTCAGCAGAGCAGTTCTGCTGTCTGCAGGTGTTTGAGTTCCGACCCCTCCTCCTATTGTATGGCTTGGGAGTGACCTACTTGGATTCGACATGAGCAAGCACATGAAGAAGAAACAGTTACCAACCTTCCATAAATGTTGTTCGAGATGTGCTGCTCATGTCCATTTCAAGACCCCCCTGCCTGCCCTGCTGTCTGAATTAGCCGGCAAGAAGAAACTGAGGAGTGGAGGGTCGGCAGAGCCCTATACAGGGTGTCATGGAGGCGTGACTCCAAGGGGCCCCACAGCTGACCTTATGGGTATCTCTGGGGGAAAACTATCTGGCGGACCATGCACGCAGTGCGCACACACCTACTTGGAATGGACATGAGCAATACATCTCGAACAACAGTTACGGAAGGTTAGTAACCGTTTCATTCCAATGCCCTTATGAATTAAAATACATTATGTAACATCAAAACAAACTGGTGATGCTAAACCGTAAAACAGCTCGTACACCAAAAGAGCAGGTAGCTAACTAGCAGTGTAAATACTCCAGACTGTGAGTTTAATGCCCCCCCCCCCCCCCCAAAAAAAATCACAGTGGGTAGGTTTAACTTACAGGTAAAAGTTTCAGCATAGCCCTGGCAAGCAGACCAAGTGCTCAATTGGCAATCTGAGCTAGTGCCCACTGCTAGTCAGGGGACTTGGGGACTTGGCTCTGCTACTGCCTCACTGGACCATGCAGTGACCTTGGAGCAATTACTGTACCTTTGAGCCTTTGTTTCCCCTCCCACTCCTTGTCTTGTCTATTTACACTGTAAGCCCTTCAAGGCAGGGGACTGTTACTGTATATATATATGATGTCTAGCACAATGAGGCCTCAGCCACTATTGTAATACAAATCATTTCAGTCTTACTTTGTGTTCAAGAAATAGTTGCAATTTAACTGCCAAAATTAATGGGAGGAGGGAGGAAGACTGCCCTCCTTTAGTCTGATCTCTTTATAATAAACCACTGGGGTTCACATTGTTTCAAAAAAATCCTTTTGCTGTGTTTTGCTTTCTTGAGGCCTGAAACATGTTAAGTATCCAGTGTAACTCCCACCCAATACCTGTAAATATGCATATTTTGCTCCAGAAGCAGGTAGGCCACATTCTCTGCCATGTACAGTAAATCTTACGTTTAAATCCACCTGGCCATCTTGAAGGCTTCCATACTTCTGACAATCTCATTGACTCCTAAATTTCAACCAACCTTTTCACTCATTTAGCATAGACCACTTTGATTTGAACCACTCTCCCCTACTTCTCTTAATTGTGAAGGTGAATTCAGAGCTCAGAAAAATAAGTTGGGCCTGGGCATAGAGCAGGTAAGTGATGCAAAAATAAAATACCATTAGGGAAACCTCCATGATCTTTAATGATCTGAAACTGGAAATCTTCAATGAACTGAAACTCAGAGTCCTACAAAAAGTGGACAGTAGGTCACATTACAAAGGATGAATATAAACAACACAAGTATGTAGGGACAACATTAGAAAGGCCAAGGCACAAAACGAGAGTAAACTAGTTAGACATAAAGAGTAGCAAGAAAACATTTTACAAATACATTAGAAGCAAGAGGAAGACCAAAGCTAGGGTAGGCCTATTACTCAATGAGGAAGAAAAAACAAAAGAAAATGTGGAAATGGCAGATATGCTAAATGACTTTTTTCTTTCAGTTTTCATTGAAAAGGTTAAGTGATTGGATGTCTAACACAATGAATGCCTGTGAAAATGAGGTAGGATCAGAGGCTAAACTAGGGAAAGAACAAGTTAAAAATTACTTAGAAAAGTTAAATGTCTTCAAGTCACCAGAGCCTGATGAAATACATTCTAGAATACTCAAGAAGCTGACTGAGGAGATATGAGCCATTAACGATTATCTTCAAAAAGTCATGGAAGACTGGAGAGATTCCAGAGGACTTGAAAAGGGCAAATATAGTGCCAAACTATAAAAAGGGCAATAAGGACAACCCCGGGACTTACAGACCAGTCAGCTTAACTTCAGTACCTGGAAGGATAATGGAACAAATAATTAAGCAATCAATTTGCAATGCAAATATCCAGAAGATAAGGTGATAAGTAGCAGTCAGCAAGGATTTGTCAAGCCAACTTGGCAGCTTTCTCTGACAGTGCAACAAGCTTTGGGGATGGGAAAAGCAGTAGATGTGGTATATCTTGACTTTAGTAAGGCTTTTGACACTGTCTCGCATGATCTCATGAACTAGGGAAATACAACAAGGACAAATGCAAAGTACTCCACTTAGGAAGGAACAATCAATTGCGCACACACAAAATGGAAAATGACTCCCTAGGAAAGAGTACTGCAGAAAGGGATCTGGGGCTCGTAGTGTATCACAAGCTAAATATGAGTCAACAGTGTAACACTGTTGCGCAAAAAAAAAAAAAAAGGAAACCTCATTATGGGATGTATTAGCAGGAGTCTTGTAAGCAAGACACGGGAAGTCATTCTTCTGTTCTATTCAGTGCTGATTAAGCCTCAGCTGGAATATTGTGTCTGGTTCTGGGTGCCACACTGCAGGAAAGCTCTGGACAAATTGGAGAAAGTCCAGAGAAGAACAACAAAAATTATTAAAAGTCTAGAAAACATGACCTATGAGGCAAGATTGAAAATATTGGCTTTGTTTAATCTGGAGAAGAGAAGACTGAGAGGAGCCATGATAACAGTTTGCAAGTACATAAAAGGTTGTTACAAGGAGGAGGGAGAAAAAATGTTCTCCTTAACCTCTAAGGCTAGGACAAGAAGCAATGGCCTTAAATTGCAGCAAGGGCAGTTTAGGTTGGACATTAGGAAAAAAAAAACTTCCTGTCAGGATAGTCACCCCCTGGAATAAATTGTCTAGGACGTTGTGGAATCTCCATCATTGGAGGTTTTTAAGAGCAGGTTAGACAAATACCTGTCAGGGATGGTTTAGATAATGCTTGGTCCTGCCATAAGTGCAAGGGACTAGACTAAATGCCCTCACAAGGTCCCTGCCAATCCTACAATTCTATGACTGCAGTTCAATCTGACCTGCAACACCTGTATGATTGCAATCTTTGGGGTGTCTTGAGCAAAGACTATTTATCAGTCAATCCAAGTTTACGTGAGGTTATAGGGATGGCTCTGGGTTTTTTGGTTTGGTTTGGTTTGGTTTTTTCGCTTGACATTGATTTTGTTTATAAATACCAAATACGGTGTCTTCAAACACAATAGCATTTGCATGAGACATCAATCTAAAAGAAACACAAGAGGCTGCAAATTTAAGTTACTGAGGAACTTAGTCTGCATCTTCTCAAGAGTTAACACTTAAGTCACAGGTCCCAGTCAACTGCTCTATTCACTAGGCAACACTGCCTCATATACACTGATTTAAAATAGGTCAAGTAATTAAATTGCTCACACCAGTGGCAAAGAGGAGGGGTGGGAAAGGAAAGGATCAGGAGGACAGGAAGCTGTCTTTCCTTGCCTCCAATGTGTGATTGTTGCAATTCTCCCCTTCCTTTTCTATTTTTCTTTCAAATAATCCAGCCCCACATAGAAGTATGTATCCATAACCTTCCCCCTTCAAATTAAAGAAGTAGTTGTTACATTTTTAAAAAACAGATAGTTAGAGCTAATTATTCTTTAAAAACTGACCAACGAAAGCAATATTTCTTCTTCGAGTGCTTGCTCATGTCCATTCCACTATAGGTGAGTGCATGCCTCCATCTACGGCTACCGGAACTTTTTTCCCCTTAGCGGATCCTGTAGGGCTGGCTCTGGCGCCTCCTGGAGTCCTGTGCACATGCCGCTGTATATGAGGCGCTGCTGGCCCTACGCCCCCTCAGTTCCTTCTTTCTGCCCATGACGGTTACTGGAACTGCCTGTGCTTGCATTGAAAGTGCTTAATTCCCCATGTTTTAAACTTTAAACAAGAATTTTGTGTGTTAACTAGCTAGTTAGTTTAATAATTGTTGTAGTAGTAGTTAGAGACTTAATATAGTCTACCTGAGTCTTTACAGGGAGCAGGTATGCTCTAGTGTCATGGCTTCAAGCTGCACGCTTTTGGTGGGATGGCTTGCCACTAAGTCATGTCCCCCCCTCCGTCCCCCTCCCCCACTGCCTGAAGCACGGGGGAGAAGCCCTTCGTGAGAAGAAAAATGGATCGATAAGGCTTTCAAACCTCCGGAAAGTCCACCTGGAAGCCTGGCTTGTGGAGCCCTCAAACCGACTCAGAGCTGACCCGCTTCGCTGCGGCATCCAGCATGCCATTGGTGCAGAGGGCACCGCTGGCACCGACCCGACGCGGCACCGCGAAGACACAGAATCAGCACTTGGAGCGCAGATGCTCCCCCACACTGTCGGAGCAGGCTGGGTGGAGCACCAATCTGCACCGAGGTCTGATCATGGAGACCCACTGCCTGAGCCAGTGTCTCCAACCGGGGAGCCTCTTCTGACTCGGAGGAGTGGGGGAGCCCCATAGCACCTACCGGCACCGTCAACTTCGGTGGCCGTCGGGCAGCAAGAGCCTTGTTGGCCTTGCATACGCCACCACCGCCCATACCTCCACAAGAGAGAAGGAGTTGGTGTTATGGGGAAGCCCGCGTTGGGACCCCCTGAATGGCTCAGGAGATCCCCGGTATGGGGAGGAAGATCTCCTGCAGACCGGTTTCCTAGGGTAGAGCAGGAATGCTCCCCTAGAGGTCATCCCAGGTCGCAGTCACCGGACTGACCTGCATCGAGGCGGAGAGCAAAGTCGCCCGCCCGACACCCCACCGTTCTGGCAATGAAGAATTCACACGCAAGGCGCAGCACTGATCCTGGTCACCAGAGACCGGCTCGGCACCGAGGAGTTTGCCAGGCAGAACAGAACCTGGTAGCCGGAGACAGTCTCTGCAGCAGGGAGTTTGCCAAGCAGTACAGAACCCGGTAGCCGGAGACAGGCTTGGCACCGAGGAGTTCACCCGCCATACCGAGGCAGCACTGAACCCCAGATGCTGAAGACAGACTTGGCACCGAGGAAACCCCGGATGCCAGAGAGCCTCAGCACCGAGGTTTCACCCCTAACCGAGGCTATGCCAAACGCAGTGGCCAGAGACAGGCTCGACACCAAGGAGTTCGCCCCTGCACCAAGGCCAGGCAGAGTCAGTTGCCGCAGCTTGACTCAGCGGTGAGACGCATGCACAGTGCAAAAAAATCCTCGGCACCGGGATGATGCTCGGGTCAGCCCAGCTCGCCGGAGCGTTGTCCGGTACATCTGCTCCAGCCATGGCACCCATGACAAACCTGGTAGGCGAAGTCGTCGTTGTCCAGGGGTCGCTCTCTAGAGTGACAGTACTGCATAGTAAGAGCCCTTAGAGCAGCCCAAGCAGTGGTCTGTCAGTGATGCCTCAGTGTCCCTTTGGGGAGGCAGTACCCGGGAGGAGCAACCATCAGCATAAGGTGCCAGAGCTCCAGACGGATGGCCTCAGAGGCAATGGTCACCCGAATGGCTATATGGAGGCCTAGGGGGTTTCCCGGGGGGGTCAGGACCACGGTCTGTCAACCCTTCGGGGATGCAGCCAGTGCCCCAAGTACAAGGAAAGGGCCACCATATGCCCTCGGACAACGACTCGGCCCCATGGGGGGGACTCCTGTGGGGACCTCCTGTCAGTGGGAAGAGATGACCTGCAGAGCCCCCCTCCCTCCTCTCCTCCCCGCCACATGAAGCACGCTCCCGAGCCCTGGTTGATTCTAGGGCACACCGGGAACTGCTCAGGAGGTGGCCTCCGCCTTGGGGCTGGAGGCAAAGGAGCAAAAGGGGCATCTGACAACCTGTAATGTGCTACCGGTGGGCTCCATAGAGTGGTGGCCTTCCTGGTCTACACAGGGGCGCTCAGCATACTGAGAGTCTCGTGCAAACCCCCTCCTCCGTAGCCCGATGCCTAATTGAGCCAAGAAGAGCATTACACCCAGCCAAGGGGTTTGAATACTGTTCACCACCCTACCCCAGGTCCCTGATGGTGGTTGCCGCCAACCACAGGGATAGGCAGGGCAGACGGGCTCTACTCCAAAGAACAAGGATGACTGCAAGCCAGACTTGTTTGGAGAAAATTTTATTCAGTAGCACTACCAGCAAGTGGCAGGTGAGCCCTTGGGGGACTCAGTGAGCCACTTTGCTGAAGCTCTGCCTGGCAGCAGGCACTGAACCTGTATGCCATTGCAGAAAAGGGTACCATGGGAGCTAGAGCAGCGCTCCAGGCACCCTCAGTTGCTGCTGATTCAGTGGGCAGAGCCATACCCTCCGCCATCAGCATGCCCAGAGATTAGTGGCTGTAATCCTGGGCCACCCCAAAAAGGTCCAGCAGCCCATCCGGGGCCTTCCTTGGACAGGTCAGCCTTCTCTCTGGTTTGGATAGAAGTGAAGCGACATGGTCTCAGGGACTCCTAGACTATGCTCTGTTCCCTGGGCCGCTACATGCCACAGACCTTCGGGTGTCTGGCAGGACTCCAGGGACAGCGGCAGCAGAGGTGCCAGCCACGGCTGTCTCGCAGCCTACGGGCAATGGGACAGAGTCGGGGTATAGGAGACACCATCCACCCTGACTGGCTCCTTAGGCCCTCAGTAAGGGTCCTCTCGGTGATAGGGCAATCAGAAAAGGCCCTCGCTGATGGTGCACACAAGGACAACGCCCTAGCCTATACCCTCCTTCAGGTTTGGGTGAACCAGAATGCCTTTGGACCACTGGGTCCTTGAGTTAGTTCGGTGAGCTAGGGCCCCCGGTCGTCCCCTCTGCCCAGCCCCTCGATGCCTCCCCCTTTCTCCTTCTCAGTGGAAATTCCACAACCAAAGAGGTTGAGGCCGCCTCAGCTGGAGCAGTGGGAAAGGTCCCACAGGCCATGGCAGAAGAGATCCTACTCAAGGTACTTCCTCGTCCCCTAAAAAAAAAAAGGGAGGGCGGGGATTTGAGGAGGGTGGCAGACCTATGTCGTCTCACAAACACCGAACAAGGGACTCAAGTCTCACATGGTCTCCCCAGCTCTAGTATTGGAAACAGGAGCCTGGTATGCCACCCTGGATGTCAGGGATGCACATCTTCAAAGGTTCCTTCAGTTTGTAGGGGCTGACTCCCTCTAATGCTTACGGCTTACCCCGTGGTCTGTTACTTGGCCGAGGGTGTTTCCTGAAGGCCTGGCAGTGGTAGCTCCGCGCTTGAGGGTGCATGACCCACCAGGCAGGCCCGGGTCCCAAGTCCAGACCAGTGTGAGCCAATCAGGCGTCCCTCGCAGCTGGCGGGTCCTGCTGGTAAACACACAAAAGTTCACGTTAACTCAGGTGCAGCCTACGGGATGCATTGGCGTGACTGGTTGCTTCCCGGACCAGACCTTCTTGCCCCAGCTGTGCTGTGAGACAGTGTCCCTCAGGATGGCCCACCTGCACAAATGCCCTACGACAACAGCCAAATGTTGCCAACAACTGATAGGCCACAGGGTGGCCTGCACCTATGCAGTGAGGCTAGCTAGCCTGATGCTTAGGCCGCTTCAATCATGGCCCCAGGGATACAGTCCAAGCAGGGAGGCTATGATCCCCTCTCCTCCCCTCCCCCCACCAAAAAAAAAAAAAAAGCCAGCAGCAGCAAGCCCTAGCCTCCTGAGACTGGTGAATGACTCCTCAAGACGTGTGAAGGGACATTCTGTTCATGGAACAGGCTCCTTCAGTTACCCTGATAGCGGCTGCCTCGAGCAGAGGGGAAAGAAAGTGCCATGTCAGCGCTCACCTCGGCTCTCAAGGTGTCTGGCCATGGGATGAGAGGCGCTGACACACCGATGTAAAGACCTGCGAAACGCTCGCAGGGCTTGCAGAATGTCCCTCCGCTTTATCGAGGGCAGGGCGGTACAGGTGCTGACAGACAGTGCAGCGACCATGTACTACATCGACAGGCGGGCGGAGCTCATTTATCAGCCTTATGAAGGGAACCTATCGGCCCTTAGGGCCTGGCGGTGATCACCTCCCAGAGAGGAGGAACGATGAGGCAGACTGCATCAAGTGGTCACCCTTCCTCACCATGACGGGTCGCTGAGCCCACTGAGGGCATCTACGGCCGTCCAGAGGGGGGTTTTCTCCCCAAGGGGAATCTGTCTGTATCGGACCGCAGTGCTGCTCTCTCCGTGGTCAAGGGGCAGGGGCGATTGCCAACGCTATTTGTCTGTAGCGGTCAGAGACCTTCATTTCACTTTCCCACCTTTCCCCTCCTGTATACAGTCCTGCTCAAAACGAGGAAGGGCTAAACAGATGCCATCTTGATTGTTCCGGCTTGGCCACGCCAGCACGGGTTCAGCATGCTGCTGGATTTCTCGATCGCCTGCCTTGGGAGCCTCTGAGTTAGCATGATCCCAATTCCCAGGATCACAGTCACCTATGGTGCCCAGACCTCGACCCTTGACACCACAGGGAGTGGTGGATCGGTGGCCGAGAGGCGACGAGCGAGCTGCTCAGAACAAGTCCACTGAGTCCCGCTGGGTAGCAGGAAGCCCTCCACGCAGGTCATGTACCGGGTTAAGTGGAAATGGCTGTTGCCTGCCAGGAGGAGTCCCGGGATACTCTGCCCAGCCTTTCCCCAGTGTAGGCGATCCGGGAAATATTTGCCACAGCTAAAGCTCCAGGGACTGACTGTGGCCTCCCTGAAGGCCCACCTAGCAGCCATATCAGACTTCCATCAATCGCTGGAAGGGGGATTGTGGTCCTCCTGTCAGATGTCAGTTCGGTCCCTGAAGGGGACGGGAGGCTCTATCTGTAGGCCTGCGACCTGGTCCTTCCCGGCCCATGCCCCCCCCCCTCCTTCGGAACCCATGGCGTCATGCCCTCTACTCTGGCCTTCCGGGAAGGTGGCCCTCCTGAGGGTATTTACCTCGGCAAGGAAGGTCTCCAAGATCAGAGTTCTGACCTCAGAGCTCCTCCCCCATACTGTAGTCTATAAGATAAGGTTCAGTTGAGACTGCACCGGGCGTTCCGCCCCAAGGTGGTTGCCCAGCCTCATTGGACCAATCCTATATTCTCCCCAGGTTTCCCCGAACCACACGGTTCGGAGGAGAGGAGAAGGCGGCACTCACTAAAACATGAGTGGGACCCTGGGTTCTACATCAGATGTATGAGGCCATTCCGGAGAGTGATAAAGCTCTTCCTCACAGCATCTGACCGGATGAAAGGTTCACTGGTCGCCGCCGGGTGCACTTTCCTTGCGAATAACTTCCTGCATCGCATTCAGCCATGGGCAGGTGAAGGTGCCGCTTCCGGATGCCGCAGTTCACCCAACAGAGCTCAAGCTCCATCTACAGCCTTCCCAGCGGAAGTGCTAGAGCAGGGCAACTGCAAAGCAGCTGCCAGGCTAGCGGTACATACCTTCACCTCCCACCACGCCTCTGTTCAAGGTGCGGGAAGTAGTGCACTTCAGCAGAGCTGTACTGCAGGCAGCTCACCACTAACTCCAGCCCACCTCCAAGGTACAGCTGGTTAGTCACCTGTAGTGGAATGGACATGAGCAAGCACTCGAAGAAGAAAACAAGGTTACATACCAGTAACTGATGTTCTTCGAGATGTGTTGCTCATGTCCATTCCACAACCCCATCCCCTATCCCCACCGCCGGAGTTGGCGGAAAGAAGGAACTGAGGGGGCGTAGGGCCGGCAGCACCTCATATACCGCGACATGTGCACAGGACTCCAGGGGGCGCCGGAGCTGGCCCTACGGGATCTGCTAAGGGGAAAAAAGTTCTGGTAGCCGTGCACACACCTATAGTGGAAGGGACATGAGCAACACATCTCAAAGAACATCAGTTACTGGTAAGTAACCTTGTTTTCAGCTTGCTCCCTTTGATAAATCCAGTGGCAGCAGAGCCAGGGTCTCCACAGCTGAAGAGAAACTCTGCCAGAGACATAAAACTACCAAACTAGAACACTCTGGGGGTCTAGAGTTATTTTACGTGGTTCTTGCCCACTCAGAAAAACAAATAAAACAAAACAATGCTCAGCGCAGTATTTGGCCATATTCTTATCATACATCTTAAGCCCTTAAACTCCAAAAGGCAGGACCAGCTATAAACACACACACAACAGTTTTTCTGCCTGCATTGCTCACTTTCTTGCATCTAACTCTCCTCCTCCTCCACCCCATTTCCCTGAATTTAGCCCAGTGTGACAGCTTCAGAACTAAGCTCAGCTGCACTTACTTCCTTCTCAGAGCGGTGCTCCCTGCTGGGAATCTATGGTGCTGCTGGAATTTAACTCCAATAGCTCCGCAGTAACATCTGATCCTTGGATCCTTTCCCCAGGAGTATTGAGTCAGGATACATCGAGGATGTAGGGTCTCATCTGCGGAGCACCATGATACCTGTATACCCCATCCCAGAAGTTCTTTCACAAATTTAAATGAAGTAGTGCTTGTAGTCGGTCACCTCTAGCAATATCCCAGATGGGCTTACTTTTTAACATAGACTCGGCATTCAGATCTGGGGTTTATGTCAGCCTGTGTTAGAGAAAGAGGTTTGTTGTGAAATTTGAATCCAGAGCTAGATTAAGATTCTGAACCATCCCCAAATTGGAGATGTTTGGAGATGGAGTTTCGTTCAGTCCCATCTCTAATAATGTATACCAATGTTGCTTTTCACATTTGATTTTGGATGCAAGAATGCTGTAGTAAAGGCCATAAGGACTATAAAGAACAGACTATTATTGAACCCTGCAGATTCAGCCAGGCTGCTTGATCAATAACCAGAAAAAGAAAATACACCCAATATAGTCTCCTCAAACCTATATCGTACTTATGACCATTATAATCATAAAATAATTATTTGTACTGCAGTAGTGCCTAAAGGCCTTAGCGCCATTGTGCTAGGCACTGTACAGATAGCAAAGATTCCCCAAAGAGTTCACAAGCTAAGTAGTAAATAGTAAAACATTGTCCAGGTATTGTAGTCTCAGACTATCCCCTAGTAATATTTCTATTCACATTGTGTAGAAGCAATTTCCATCTAGTTTTGCTATCTCAGTTGGTGTTCTGAAACATTTAAGCAAAATGAATATTAATATACCTGCAACAGGTGAAAAACTACATTAAAAATGAATTGTAATTAATTGTCATTAGATTCTAGATCTCAAACCCTTCAAGGAGTGTCAGACATCCACAGGATGTTCCTGAGTGACAGGTGTTTTGGTCAGAGCTTTGGTTTACTCAAATGCTGTTGGTAGAAGCTCACTATTAGCTATATATATATATATGACAAAGTGCAAGAGTGTCCATTAATATTTCTAAGGTCATTTGTAACTTACTTTCATTAAATTGGCTCATGATCAGTTTGTTTTAGATCAGTACTACTCAGACTGATGCTGGGGAACCACAAATGGCTCTTGAATGTGTCTCCTGTGGCTATTTGCCACACATGATATTAAAACACTGATTTAATTATTTACCAATCTAAGTTATTAACCAGACAGGATGCTTTTTTCTGTGTTATTAACCAATTTGTCAATTATTTAGCTGTGAGAATAATATATATATATATATAGCATTGATCTTGCTTTTATGCCACCTTTTATGCTTTATTTATGTATATATACATACACAGACTAAATGAAACAATGAATTCACACCACTGTGGCTCTTTTGGGTAATGTTGATTGCTAATTTGGCTCCTGAACTACTGAAGTCTGAGTATCACTGATTCAGGTGGTATCACATAACTAACAAGCTTTTTGCTATAAAGGACCAAAATGAGCCAAACTAGATCAGACCAGTGGATATCTGGATCTGAATGTTTTGTGAAGATGGAATATCATTCTATTGTAGCCTGAAAAGGAGGGCTGCATTTAGCTTCCCAAAAATTCAGCTAATCATACGTTTCAAAGACATACAGTGTAAATCTTAGGTCATAGCAATGAGTCTACATTACTGCAGGGGTCACAGTGAGAGAAATGTACAAAACACCTAACAGTCCCTCACTGTGTGTGCATTCTCTGTTGTGCCTGTTCATGCCTCTTCAACTGAAAGCTCACATAAAGAGTGAAGTGGGCTCTTTGAAATTAGAATATTTTACATAATAGGTGACTTCTGGGGGAGGGGATGGGGGAGATGTGGTCAACAATAACTGGAGCCTGTTCCAAGCATAAAGGGTGGTATGAAAGCAAGATCAATGCTGTGATTGGGCAAAGAGAACAAAGGCATAGTGGAGAGAAGCTGGAGCAGAGCAGGCAGGATTTAGTGGGAGGTTAGGGAGGAGCCAGAGGTGGGGCTGGAGTGGAGCAAAGCCTTGAATGGAGGACAAGACTTGAACTTGATGCAGGAGAAAAGTGGGCGTTCTGAGAGAGGAAGATGCAGGAGAGGAAGATTGTATACAAAATGCTGCTGATGCGATTGAGAAGACTGGAAAGAGGGGAGATGTGGCCTGAGAGAAAGAAGAGACAGTATTATGATATGATTGCTGTGTTCAATATAGTGTGAAGTAAACCAACCAATCAGCCATGCAATTAATTCATCACAGCCATGAATGTTCTAAGTCTATGAATCTTAGTTGTCATTATGATGGCAGTCATCTCTGTGTTCGGAGATTAGAGGAATGGGACTGATTTTGAGGAGAAATTCCTTATATCAAATCCATTGACCTGAGGGGAAAATTTATCCCTGAGATTCACTTTGACTATGTGCTTTTTGGATTCCATTTTGGAGCTAACTTTAAAAAAACAAAACAAAAAAGCCTAACTTCCTGCACTTCAGCTAGTGGTATGATTTTCTTTGCATTGGCCTACATTTTTTTTAAATGAAACCTCATTACACTCCCCAGGGTAATACATGTGATTGTGGTGGCAGGCTAGTAAAAAATTGTGTTTGTATCCCTATTTCTTCTTGTCCTACTTCTTTATGATTCATTAACTGGTCAAGCATAGTTCACTTTGTTGTGGTACATGCTGTGCAGCCACTTTGCGTGATACCTGACATTTATGTCCTTAAATCTTCTACAAATAACCACACAGGAGACAGGTGTTTGCCATACTAAAACATGTGAGCTTGTGATGAAAATGCATGTTCAATTTATGGGAAATGTATGCCTTGGAATGTAGCCATATGCTACGCTGCTGGTGCAGCTGCACAGCTAGAGATGAAATAGGTACAACTCACAAAGGTGTGTTAATCTGTTTTATTTTAGAGTTCTATATACTACTGCTCATCACACTAATAGCTGAGCCCCCTCCACATAAAATCGCTAACAGTGGTATCCCTAGGGTGTTTTGGTTTTTTGTTTTTGTTTTTAAAAAGGTTTCCTTGTTCCAAGTTTGTTTTTTTGGGGGGTAGAAAGGGACATTAGTGTTGTCAGCATCCTTCATATAGGGAAAGGCCTTTTTGAAGAGGAAGATTTTGCAGCATGCTCCTAAAGACAGTCAGACTCCAGATTCAACTGATCTCCTCTGGAAGTTTGTTCCAGAGCCAGATTTCTTCAACCCAGAATGCTTTGTTCCCAGATTCATCCTGGGTTTTGCGATCTGTATTGTCTCAGAGGAAGACAGCTGTTTTAGTAGTTTATAGTTTCAGATTTGGTCTTTAATATACCTGGGATTTGGTCCATTAATTGCTTTGATGATTAGGACAAAAGCCTTAAGCTGACATCAGAAACAGAGCCAGAGAAGGGAAAGCTGAATCTGCCTTGATGTGAGCCTGAAGAATATATAGCCAAACTGCATTTAAAAGTCAATCGGTGTCTGCTTACATTATCAAAAAATAAACATTTGGAAGGTTAGACATTGAGTGACCCAAGTCCTGCAGTCCTTACTCAGGCAAAATGCAGGAATCACTGGTGAAATTCAGTATCTCATGTTATGCAGGAGCTCAGACTAGACTTTGTAATGGCCCTGTGAGATCTGGGTTTTGCTGCTGCCCGGCTGGATGATCTTGGGCAAGTCGTGTCTGTATTTCAGTTTCCCTATTTGTAAATGAGAACAATGATACTGATCTCCATTGTAAATCACTTTAAGATCTACCGATAAAAAGTCCTATAAAAGAACCAGGTACTTATAGAGTCCAAGGCCAGAAGGGACCACTGTATTACTGTCATAGCATGACCCAACATTTCCAAAAAAATTAACAGGAATTCAACCAAGAGTTTGGTGTACAATTTTCTAAAGCCTCTAATGGACTCTAATGGACTTTGGAGCCTTAGTCACTTTTCAAAATAGGAGTTAGGCTCTTATATCATTGAGGAACATTTTGCTATTGGTCCTTATCACCAGAAATACTTGTTCACTCTAAAATAACTAAGTAATGGCTAT
Organism: Emydura macquarii macquarii; assembly: GCF_026122565.2. NCBI lineage: Eukaryota > Metazoa > Chordata > Testudines > Chelidae > Emydura > Emydura macquarii. The sequence continues at coordinate 36,585,235 of NW_027132559.1, read as the reverse complement.
TATTCAGTTTCATCCAAATGGGAACAACAGATATCCATTATAAATTCCACAAATTGAAGTGTGAGAGTCAGTGATGAAAGCTTAGGGCAATTATACCTAACTTTAGAAATAAATGCACCATTTCTTTATAGTGACCAGGAATAGCAGAGTTACTCTGGGCACAAAGGATTTAATCTGCTGCTAAAATAGGTATGTGCAAATGTAGCAAGTGTGATCTTAAATGTGACTTTGTTTGGAATGTTTATAATTTTTCAATGTTTCTTTCTCCAGTAATTCCTTGATACACACTTGCATTGTAAATGCTAGGAATCATCTCTTTTTCAGAGAGAAGAACTGCTTTTTAGAGGGTTAGAAAGTTTTTTAAAGTTTTTTTTCCTACTTTGTTTCTGCCTCTGATGGAGGGTGGGGGGTATTTTAAAAATGAAAAAAGCTGCCCTCCTCTGGCAGGTTTTGGAGTGTCCAATTAATCCATGAAGGGAAGGGTAGAATTTCAAGCAGATGCTCCCTGATTTAATATAGTCCTAAACAAAACATCTAAAATACAGTTATGGGGATGAGGAATCCCACAAGAGGGTGTTATGTATTAAAATTGGAGGGGGAAAGGAAGTAATTCTGAGAGGGACACTTCTGTTCTTTTCTGCATTGAACGGGGGTTGTCAGGTAGCTTATGGGCCAGTCTGCATCCTTTTGCAGGGGAGAGATTTGACACCTCCTCTTGTATAATAGTTACAGGAACTACATATAGTGATTTTCTCTTTATGTGAACTGAAGTTACTTCCTTCAGCATGGTTAAAATTTATATAGTCAATGTAGTAGTAATTGTGAAATTTACAAAGAAATAGGCCTCCTGGTGTGTTCTGAACTGTGGTTGGTTTTATATCTTTCCTGTTGTTAAAATGTCCTATGAAAACAAGAAAAAGCCTCTTCTTTTAAACAGTAGCCATCTTAGTGGTCATTATAATGAGCTGTTGAGTGTCGAATTCTTAGGAGTAGCTTTCCCGTGTCCCTTTATTTAATAAAAGGCTCTTGCAAAGAGGAATATAAGAATCTTCAGTGGATGAAACAGTTTAAGATCAGGGCAGGGAGGGAAGAAGGAAGCTGTTCAGCTAGAAGCTACTAAAATTTCATCCCTGCTACACACAGGGGTAGAGGGGGGTGGGGGGGAGGAAGGTTGTTTTTGCAGATCTCCTACCGGTGTTGATACTTTCTTAAATCTTGCTTGGGACAGGGGACAACATCGGACTTAAAATGGAAACACCTTAGAACAGGATCCTGCAACTGGACCTGCACAAAAACAAACAAACAAAAAACTTCCTGCAGCAGCCTCTAAGAGCACCATTAAAATAAATGAGGCTCCATACAGGCACAGAGGTCGTTTGCACAGATGCTGTTGCAGGATCAAGGCTTTATTTATGGAATAGCAATCACTGCTCTGTAATTCATAGGTTCTTCTCCGGGCCAAATTCTGCTTTCAGCTATGCTAGTGTAAATCACAGTAATACCACTGGCTTCAGGGTGTTTACTCTGGATGATTATATCAGAATTTGGACCTAGATTTTTCTGGATAGGATGGGGGACAGGTGAGATTATATACGTGTGCAGCTGTAATTATTTGGAGTTTTCTGCAAGGCTGGGCAGCAATGCATCCCTGTTGTTGTAATATAAATCATCTCAAAGAAAAATGAAAGCACTGTCAATTTTATTTTTTGAAAATTAGCTCATTCCTATTCCTCATTGAGGATTAGCTGTGGGCGGAGTTGGCAGACAGCAGCTGTTTTTATAGTTCAAGCCAAAAATCGTAAATGCCTGCGTGTGGGTTGGCTCATACACATACCGCTCACAAGCAGCTTGAAGCCATGGGTTCCGACTTTCCCCCCAAATCCCACCTGTCAGGTTCAGCCCAAATGCGGACATTTTCTATCCAAAAAGGGAAAGCTATTCCCAGGATTTGGGTACAGAGGAAGGCGCTGCACCGCTGCGCTTGCCACGGCTAGGCGGTGCCACCAGGGGGCTACCACCTTACAGACTTCGGGGGGAAAGCTTTGCCCTGGGGAGGCTGCAAGGTATTTAATTGCTTGCACGGTCATTCTGGGCTGGCCCACCCCTCATTTAGCAAAGCGGCTGAAACACCCCCCCCGCCAAGTTGCTGGCGGTGCGGGGAAGGCTCCGGCGCTAACAGTCTACCTTGCAGATCATCTTCCGGGCAAAAAGCCGCTTGCTTTTCACGTGCGGGTAACTACAGCCCCTAGGATCATGTGCCAGGGGGCAGCAGGCAACCCCCAGTAAGTGGGTTCTCGCGCTTTCTCTCTCTCTCACACACACACACTCTCTCTCTCTCTCTCACACACACACACACTCTCTCTCTCTCTCTCACACACACACACACACACCCCCTCTCTCCCTTTAGCCCGAGCCTATGACGTCTAAGCCCCTGCCGCGGGGGACAAGTGGGGAAGTTCAGCTCGAGGCTTTGCCGCGGTCCCGTCCCCTCGCCGAGGCGCCAGCGGCCCGGGGGACCGGCGGGGGCGGAGCGCTCTACCTGTACCCCAGCGGCCGCCCGCCAGGGGGAGTCACGGAGTCACTCGACGGCCCCTGGAGGAATGAGCGAGCCGCCGCGGCTCGGAGATGCTGCGGGCACCCGGCGGGAGGCGGCGCGGCGCCGGGCTGCGGAGCGGAGCCGAGCCGCGGGCGGGTCCGACGGACTAGCCGCCTCGCCGCCGCGCCCCCCTGCTGCGCCTCGCCGCCCTGCCCCCGCCGCCCTGCCCGCCGAGGGGAAGGCTGCGCGGCAGAGGAGGAGGATGCTGGCCCCGGGGCGTCGCTGGGAACCCCTCGCCCAGCCACTGCTGCTGCTGCTGCTGCTGCTGCCAGGGATGCTCCGGCCGCCGGGGCTGGCGGCGTTCAACTTGGACGAGGAGCAGCTGACCGTGTACAGCGGGCCCGAGAGCAGCTACTTCGGCTACGCGGTGGATTTCCACAGCCCGGCCGCCGGCACGTAAGTAGCCCGGACTCTGAGAGGGGCCGGGCGGGGTCATCCCGGGCCGCTGCCCAGCCCCGGAGTCAGCCCCAGAGCGCGTTCCCCTCCTCGGCCCTTAGTTCCAGAGCGCCCCGGCCCGGCGGTGCCTCGCCGGAGAAGTTCTCCATCAGCCGAACTCTTCGGGGCTACGGCGGGCCGGGGCCACGCTGGGTCCGAGCCAGCCTCCAGCGCCCGGGGCAGCTCGCTAGGGTCCTCCTGGGAACCGGCTTCATCATCGGGGACATGGCTTAGTGGCTCAAACAGCTCGCTGGAGCCAGACCTTTGCAGGTCCTCTCCCTGTCACACGCGCGTCAGCCCGCAAATCCAACGCCAGCTGCCCTCCCTCCCCGGCCACAGAAGCAGAGCGGGGTGCCGAGAGAGTGTGATCCTTCTGTGGGCAAAGGGGTCCCCTGATTTCTGCCCGTCCCCGTGTCACGCTGTGGCGGTGATGTTTGCATAAATGATCTGCCATCATCCGTTCATCTTTATCACAGAGTGAGTGTCCTGGTCGGTGCTCCCAAAGCCAATACTACACAGCCGGATATAAAGGAAGGGGGAGCGGTGTATTACTGTCCTTGGCCAGCCGCTGAGTGCAGACAGATCCCCTTTGATACTACTAGTAAGTAGCTCCTGATATGCATGTAACGCACAGCGTGTTTTTGCGTTGTATTGTATTGCTAAAGTCACCCCTCACTTACTGCGAGTTGATTCCACGCTCCGTGCACTTATGTCTGTCAGTCCCATCGGCGTGTGTGAGGTTCCCTGGAGAAACTCCACTCTCGGATTGTGTGTGCGGATGGGGAAGTGTTTAATGGTCCCTATAGAAATAACAATCGCATGATTTGTCGGGGTTTGTGCGTGGTTTATCTCAACGACTCCGTTTTCCTTAAATTTTAATGAAAGGTGTTTGGATTGCATTTAACACTTTAAAAGGCAATATCCGATTGCAAATATTCGGAAGACAAAATTCCATGTTTCACCTACTCCTCTGAACCGTGGAAATTGGTTGTTGGTCTTCAGTGCTGTACTCCACAAGGGATTTTCTGCCCATTCAGACGCTGGCAGTACCTTATGCTGCGTGCTTATTTAATTTTTTACAGAAAGGAAGAATTTTCTTTCAAAATAATGGATGTTGGATGCAAACTGATGTAGACATAATGTGGATAGATTACATCCACATTCAAAATCGCAGGACAGATGTTTCTTATTTAATTAAAGGGAACACACATTTTAAACAATTCAGGCTGTTTATGTTTTCTCTTTATAGCCCTTGAAAATAATTTAAACCTAGTGTTTCCAAAAACAGTTAAATTGAATGGTTTGATGTAGGCAGACGTATACAATCGAGTCTTTAGAAACGAAAGTTATGATTCATCAGATGGTTTTTAATTTTAGTGTTTATTCTTCATACAAATATTCATGTACTCAATAGTCTATTTCTATGAACATAAATGAATTTCAAAGAACTTCTCTATATCTAACAAATCAGCAACACAGGTCCCAAGCTCTGTGTGTGTGTGTGCACGTGAATGTGCATGTGTGAGAGAATCCTAGCTTACTGTATTGTAAACATTACAGTACACCTGCAATACTTGGATATATACTGTAGTAACATATATATGGTCTCTAATTCTTTATGTATGTAGATGTATACACAGTACATGTCCCTTGTGCTATGTGTATATATTTTTGTATATGCCTGTATGTATGTGTGTGTGTGTGTGTGTGTGTGTGTGTGTGTATATATATATATATATATATATATACACACACACACACAGGAAAAATATTTCCAACACCCCTAATATTTACATCTGGGTAAATAACACCCACAGATGCTTAGAGTGCAGCACCATGTGTTTAAATATAAATTATTTTCAAGCTTTGAATCTGAAGCTTAATCCAAAGTGAGAATCCATTACATTTGAATGTTATCTTGGAAAATGATTACAGTGAACTTTGTGCAGAAAACACCACAGTGGGTAGCTAAACAGACTCAGGAAGGTTCCACAAGTTACCAGTCACAAAGTTTGTGAGAGAGCTGTTGTCTGGAGTAGGTAGAAGGCATGGCCACAAGAGATTGACTACATGGACACAGCAGGGGTTTTAGGCTGTGCCATGCAAATGCTAGTTTGTAACCAGATAAGAGACCTTCATTTTCCACGGTAGTCAGCCCCAAAGTTTTCCAGAGCACTAAACTGAAGCATGGAGTGTTGTCAGGGAGTCCACAGAAGCAAGGCAAAACCCTGTGTCTGTAGGGGCTGGAGAGAAGAGAAAGGAAAGGGTACGAGGGTATGTACTGTATATATCAATTAATGCAAACATAGGCTGAAGCGAGGGCACTGGATGGACAGAGTGCTTTGCATATGTCATCACTGATTCAGTCAGCATTAATTTGTTCACACATTTGTAACCTAACATTGATTACCTTGCTTGGGAATGATGCCATTTACGTTCAGTTCCCTTTCTCTCCAGAATATTTTCAGCTATATGAGCAGGTCTTCTGTTCCTTTTTATCTCTTCTGTACCCCAAAGCAAAGCAAATAATATGGCCTTTAGCCTGGAAGATATTGTTTTAAATCTTTTTTAATGTATTTCCCTTTTTTGTGTTTGTAGCTGTAATGGGACACAACCAATGGTTTGTTAAATATTACAGATGTCTTCAGCCTATTCTGCCTATCTAGGTACTTATATGACCTCTGTCACTGTATGAATACCTCAGACTCACTAATGAATTTATCCTTGCAATACCCCTGGGAGGTAGTATTATTCCCATTTTACAGGGAGAAGCTGAGACACAGAAACAAATTATTTAGTGCTGCCCAAGATCACACAGGAAGTCTATACTGGGGCTGGGAATTTGTCCCCTTCATCCCAGTTTAGTGCCTTAACCACAAGACCATCCTTTCTCCCATATTTGGATGTTTCATTTATTAAGAGTGTAGTAAATCTACTGGCTTTCATTTTTAAAAGGGAATGTTTCGCACAGAGCAGTAGCTTTGTAAAAGGCATTGAATTTGCTGACATCAAAGGGATGGAAATAAGCTTCCAAAAACAGAGGAGAGAGAGAAAAAATAAATAAACTATTTCAGAGCTCTAAGCTTTCATTTTGTTGCCTTTTTATACAAAACTCACCTTTTTTCTTGGACCTAGTCCCGTATTAGCTGCTGTTTCAGTCAAGTGTGCTAAGTACAATAAAAGGAAAACAAACTGCTGGATAATTAATGATCTGCTTCCCTAAAACCAGAATAGAAACTAATGTGGAGAGAGATCCCTGGTCTACACTTACCTGGAGATTCGGCGGCAGTCAACGGGAGTTATGCAAATTACGCAGAGTAGCTTGCGTAACTCACGTCGACTGCTCTGCTTCCCTTCTGCGCTCTGTCTACACTGCACTGTGTGTTCCCGTCAACGCAACATTATGTTACTTGAAGGGGTGGTTTACCAGCATCGACTTCCTGAACGATTGAGCGGGTCTACACTGACCGCTCAATCAATCCAGAAAGATCGATCTGGTGGCGGTGAATTTGCCGCCATCAGTATAGACATGGCCAGACAGAGAGAGAGAGAGCGAGCACATTACATACCACTTAAATGGCAATGCTAAATCTAAAATTTCCCTAAATTATGAGCATAGCAAGTCTTTGCCATTCTCATTCTGGGGGGCTAGTCTCCCCTTGACACACGAGCAATTCACTTGTATTATTATAATAAATGAGAGAAGCACACTTGGATGCTATTCTCACTTGTACTGCCAACAGAGACCATCAAACTTGAAAAAGAGAAACAAGGGAATGCTCATTGAATGAGAGTGCTTTCCATAAGTGCCCTTCACCAAAGAGCCATAATAATACTTCTGATTTACACAAATTTGGAATTACCTTGTGAACAGTATCTCAGTGTGTACTTCATCACCCAAGCAATGTAGTATGTGATCATTGCAAAGCAGGACATTATTGCTCTCATAATAGCTGTGCTTTGTTGTTGGAAATAAATTGTGTAAGTGGCCACTATTATTTGGCTATGTAGCACTTGCATGTAATTATGCAAAGAATTTTACTACCTACACAAGGTGAATAGACTTACCACATTGAAGGTGGAAGTCAAACTCAACCGCTTAATGGGACTAAATCGGGGAGCCAGATAATCTCCATCCCAGAATATTAAAGGAAACTGGCACATAAAATTGCAAGGATTTGTAATGAATCTGTAAACTTTGGGGTTGTACTATATGACTGGAAAATTGCTAATATAGTTCCTGCTTTTAAGAAAAGGAAAAAAAAGCGATCTGAGAAATACCAGGCCCGTTAATTTGACCTTAATTATATGCAAGGTCATGGAACAAATTTTGAAAGAGAAAGTAGCTAAGGACGTAGAGGTGAACAGTAATTGTTTTATGAAAAGTAGATCGTGCCAGACCAACCTGATCTCATTCTTTGAGAAGATAATTGATTTTTTAGACAAAGGAAATTCAATAGATCCAATCCACTTAGATTTCAGTAAGGCATTTGATACAGATCCACATGGGAAATTATTAGTTAAATTGGAGAAGATGAGGATTAATATGACAACTGAAAGATGGATAAGGAACTGGTTAAAGGGCAGACTACAACAGGTCATATTGAAAGGTGAACTGTCAGGCTGGAGGGAGGTAACTAATGGAGTTCCTCAGGGATTGTTCTTGGGACCAATCTTATTTAATATTTTTAATACTAATCTTGACACAAAAAGTGGGAGTGTGCTAATAAAATTTACAGATGACACAAAGTCGGGAGGTATTGCCAGTACAGAGGAGGACCAGAATAGCATACAAGAAGATCTGGATGACTTTGTAAATGGGAATCATAGAAATGGGATGAAATTTAATAGTGCAAAGTGCAAGGTCATGCATTTAGGGACTAACAATGAGAATTTTTGCAATGCACTGGGGACATATCATTTGGAAGTGATAGAGGAAGAGAAAGACCTGGGTGTATTGGTTGATCACAGGATGACGATGAGCTGCCAATGTAATGTGACTTTGAAAAAGACTAATGTAGTCCTAGGATGCATTCAGCGAGATATTTCCAGTAGAAACAGAGAAGAGTTAGTGCCATTATACAAGGCACTGGTGAACCTCACCTAGAATACTGTGTGCAATTCTGGTCTCCCATATTTAAGATGAATTCAAACTGGAACAGGTGCAGAGAAGGGCTACTAGGATGATTTGAGGAATGGAAAACCTACCTTATGGGAGAAGACTCAAAGAGCTTGGCTTGTTTAGCCTAACCAAAAGAAGGCTGAGGGGAGATATGATTGCTCTTTATAAATATATCAGAGGGATAAATACCAGGGAGGGAGAGGAGTTATTTAAGGTCCCATTAATGTGCACACAAGAACAAATGGATATAATCTGACTATCAACAAGTTTAGGCTTGTTGAATTAGGTGAAGGTTTCTAACCACCAGAGGAGTGAAGTTCTGGAACAGCCTTCTAAAAGAAGCAGTGGGAGCAAAAAATCTAAATGGCTTCAAGACTGATCTTGATAAGTTTATGGAGGGGATGGTATGATGAGACTGCCTACAATGGCATACAGCCGCTCTGTGACTGCTAGCAGCAGATATCTCCAGTGGCTGATAATGGGACACTAGCTGGGGAGGACTCTGAGTTACTACAGATAATTCTTTCTCAGGTGTCTGGCTGGTGGGTCTTGCCCACATGCTAAGGCTCTGAGTGCCATATTTGAGGTTAGGAAGGAATTTTCCCCTGGATCAGACTGGCAGAGACCCTGGGGGTTTTTCACCTTCCTCTGCAGCATGTGGCATGGGTCACTTGCAGGTTTAAACTAATGTAAATGGTGGATTTTCTGTAATTTGAAGTATTTAAATCATGATTTGAGGACTTCAGTAACTCAGCCAGAGGTTATGGGTCTATTACAGGAGTGGATGGGTGAAGTTCTGTGGCCTGCAATGTGCAGGAGATCAGACTAGATGATCATCATGGACCCTTCTGACCTTCAAGTCTCTGACTTGAATTTCAAGCATGGTTCATTCGTCAGCAACATCCCAAATGCTTCAATGTGAAGTATTTTTATTAATGCTATTAATATCCTCCCTTTGTTCAAATATGGAGAAAAAAGAGAGACCTGACAAGTATGGTGAAATAACCTCAGTCAAGGGTCAAGCTGTATTATGTCACATGCTAACTTCATAGTGGGATGTTAATTACAGCTGCTCTGTAATAGTTTATGATAACTGTGTGTTGACATGGTTATTGAGATGTTTACTGTCTGAATGTGTGGGTTTAGTTTAATATGGAGTTGTAAGGAAAAAGAAGCAGGAAGGGAAGAAGAATGGCTCAAGATAAGCCTCTTCTCCACAACACTTTAGGGTTGTTAGAAGACAATGTTGGACAGGAAGGGGCCTTGGAACCACAAGATCAAATGAAGTATGACAGGTTTAAAAAGCAAAACTCTCTCAAAAGAGAGGGGTAATTGCTGAGGGGAATCAGACTGAGAGATGATCACCTGCTGGAGTCTGAAGAAGTTAGACCTTCCTAGAATACCATCAGGGAACAGTCAGACTTTAGGTAAGATAGATGTGTGTACACTTTGTTTTAAAATTCTTTTTCTCTAAATGCTTTCTTCCCAGTGTTAACATAAACAATACTTTGGTTTAAGAAGGCTGTCTGATCACTGAATACAACACTGGTCATGGATTCCCAAAGGGAAGAGAAGCAGGGGATGAATAAAGTCAGACCAGCTGGGTAAGGATGGGTAGCCCTGCTGGGTAATCCCAGGGTCTGAGTGTGAGAATTGCAGAATTCCACCCCAGGCCCAACAACCGGGAGATGCACTCAGAAAGATCAGGAAGGGAACAGAGGTGCAGCTAACAGTGATAAATGGCATGATATTAAGGGCTAAACTTTACCCCTTGCCTGATGGAGGCTGTAAATGTCAAAAGGCAAATCTTTGGGAGCATTCCTGCTACATTTTCAGAAACTAAAATCCCACATTTACAAATGTGACAGAGGGAGGAGTTACTAAATGTAAATATCATTAAGTAAGTAGCCAGTGGTCAGCCAGTACCTAGTAATGGATATGAAGCTAGCTTTAAATGTCTGTCACTGCTTCAAATGGCCTTGTTTCAGCTGCCAAACACAATGGGCTCCTTAGTGTTCTGCTACCAATATCTGTGTACCAGACTACAGCCAGTTAGGCAGAAAGTCATCCAACTGAGACAAAGAATATCTGCAGCATGATCATATTTATGTAGAAAAATCAGGATCACAAGAGATAGTCTCAACTGTTGTACAGTGGATTATCCCCACCTGTCTTATATCACATAAAAATATGTAAATCTGTCAAGTAATGATGATTTTCATCCACAAATAATAAAAGTAACTCAAATTCTAGACCCTTGCAGTGTTTTATGGCATGTGACTTGCATATTTGTGAATGTTAATACCTAGCTTGTGGAAAGGTAAGGAGACTTAATTTTTCAGATCAGTCAATCCAGTACTTCTCCAAGGCACTAAGATGACTTAATTGCAAAGCAACAACAGCAATTAACTCCCTTCATGATGTATGTGCTTTGCTCCAGTGGGGAGGTGAGAGGATATCTTTGAGGATTCTCCACTTTGTTCCCTCTTTTTCCCCTTCCTCCCTCCCCCTTAAAGGTGTCATGTTGCACTGACCTACCCTTCAGCAGTGAAAGGCTGGAGTGACTCTCTTTGGAACATATGAGAGGGAGGTGAGATCAGGGGTACATGTTCTAGTGTGATGTGAGCACTGGACAGGCAATCAGGAATTCTTAAGTTCCTATCCTGATTCTGAAACAAATTCCCTCTTTCACCTTCAGCAAGTCACAACTTCTTTGCTTGTTTCTCCATCTCTGAAATGGGGCTAAGATAACCCACTTAGGTTGTAGCTGTGGGAGGGTTAATTACTTATTGCTTGTGTTTTGAAGGTGAGAACTGGCTTGCAAGTACTAATATGGGCGCTGTTACTTATGGTGACCAGAAGGGGTAGCAGAAGGGCAACTTGCAGAGATCTTTCCCCCTATTTGATTAAGTGTTTTATTTCCAAAGCATCCAGAACATCTTGCAACTCAGGACCGAACTTGAATCCCCACCCTAACTATTTATACATCAGATCTATTGGAAAACTAACAACACATTTCAAAAACTCATTTTAAAACACATTGTAAAATGATTTAGGTATATGATGGACAAAACTTTAAAAAGGCAGCATTGATGGGGTATGAATTTGCCAGTCTTCCAGGATTCGGCACGTTCTATCTCTCCTGTGAGTGTGCTTCATCACATATTGGTTGTATAGGTTGTGTTTTTCAAACTAACTGTAGAATATGAATAGCCTGTCAGGAATAAAGGGGAGGAGTTGTCTAAGTTAGTCCTGGCCAAGTGTGCAGTTGAGGGAAAACATGAGCCAGTTTGGCCAGAAGCTAAGCTGATTGTAACAAAACCCAGGCACTGTAGAAGGAAAAGGCGCATTGTGAGACTCAGGAGATTTGGTTATATGAAAAAATTATTAACTGTAAAGATGGTAAAATCCAGTGGGAAATTTAGAATCCTGTTTATAAAATAGGATTTTCATCTCAAGAGAAAATATTAGAGGAGAAAAAGTTCACCCCACCTTCAAATTCTGACACCATTGATTCAGCAACACTGGTTTTGCCTTACCATGAGCTTAATGATTCCCATGTAGGGTTCTGATTTATGGCATATATATGGTTTATTTTACCAGTCCCAATCACATTTTAAGGAGTAAAAGGAAAAAGTAATTTAACTCCTATTGACTTCAATGATAATTTCCCAGAGTCAGGAAAGAGTAAAAATGGAATAAAAATTTCTGGCTATGGCCCAATTAAATTAAAATAACTAGCATGAATTAAATCTAATGCACAATAAAAAAAAAATTTAAAGCCACTTATGCAAAATGAGATTAATTTAAAAATAATCAATCTCATGATAATTCCAAGAGATTTAACTGCCCCAAAACACTAATAAAAAGAATAATAATATCTAATGCTTTTCATCCACAGATCTCAAAGCACTATATAATGGAGGTCAGTATCATTACCTCCATTGTACAGATGCAGAAAGTGAGGCATGAGGAAGTGAGCTGACTTTTCTAAAGTCAGTCTCCTCTCCCCATGTCCAACAGGACTGGTTATTGCCTCTGTGCTTGGCCCACTAGACCCTGGTTCGTTAGATTCTAGTTCCTACCCTTGTAATTGTGCTCTGGCCCTCTGTGTGAAAAACCTAAAATCAATGTTGATGTGAATGTTAAGAAGGAATATGGGTGACTAAGGCCTGGTCTACAGCACAAAGTTAGGTCGATGTAGGCCACCTTGCGTTGACCTAGTTGTGCATATGTCTATGCTTAAATCTGATTCCCACTGATGTAAGCTCTCCATTGCACCGACATAGTAAAATCACCTCCCTGAGCAACATTGAGCCATGGTCAATGTACTTAGGTCAATGCAGTGCAAACGTTAACACTGCGTTACCTAAGTCAACCCTAGCAATCCTCCAGCAGCTATTCCACAATGCCCAATCTTGAGCTCTCTGGTCACAGTTGTGAACTCCACTACACAGGATCATGGAGAATGGAAGCCTCCTGCTCCCCCTTTAAAATCCTGTGAATCTTTTAATGGCTTTTCCTGATTGTCCAGTTTGGTGAGCACACCTAGCATCTCTTCACTGTTGTGCGCAACTGACCAGCTGACCATGCCGGCTACACGCTCCAGATGCACTTTGGCTTGCAGCAGACAGGAGATATTGGATCTCTTGGGCCCTTGGGGAGAAGAGATTGTGAAAGCACAGCTATGGACCAGCCATAGAAATGTGGACATCTATAATCAGATTGCATGGGGGATGCAAGAAAAAGGATACAACAGGGATTAGCAGCAGTGCTGCATGAAAGCGAAGGAACTGTGGAAGAAATACCAGAAGGCCAGGGAATCCAACAGTCATTCCAGTGCTGAGTTGCAGACCTGCTGCTTTTACAAAGATTTGCATGTCATACTCGGTGGATAACCCACTACCACCATGGATACCTCCAAGGATCCCGAGCCACAGGCCCCTGGCATGAACAATGAGGAGGAAGAGAAGGAGGAGGGACATGTGACCAGCGAGTCAAACTATGCCGTGAGTCAGGATCTGTTTGAGACTCCACTGCAATCCAGTCAGTCCCAGCAGTTGAGCATGGGCAAGCCTGATGTAGGGGAAGGGACTATGGGTAAGTGTGTAAATTTATTTCCCATAACAGTGATGCCTCCCCCAACTTAGAAGGAAAAGTCGATAGCTATGTCATTAACTTACTCATACTAGAAGGGAGATAGCGGTACAACAAAGACAGGTAGAGTTGATATCAGCTTTTAATTCCCCTGTAGAGTTAGGTAGGATGGGGGGCTATGTGAAGCAGTTTGTTTATGTGTTCAGGAATGTCCCTTGAATCCTCCTGAGACATCGCGATAAAATTTTCATGCAAGTATTCTGCAATCCTCTCCCAAAGGTTTCTAGGGATGGCAGCCACATTTCTTCCTCTATGGTAGGGAACTTTCCCATGACACTCATTGATAACTTCAGCAGGCACCATTTCAGTACACAGACTAGTAGCATCTGGACCTGGGTGTCTTCGGGACACCATTAGCAGCTGTGCTCCGTATGCCTTTGTTAGCCTCAGAAACGAGATATCAGCTAAAATTATCTCCATCTGTGAAAAATGGTGCCAGTATTCAGTGCCATTGTCCTATATTCCGTTTCATGCAACCGAGCAGTTCCCTCCTAATTTCCCTCACCCCGGATGGGGCAAATTTACCATGGTTGGAGCTGTGAGTGGTGCCATGCACAAGCACTCCAACACAGAAGTGTCAATAAGCATGCCTTGTTTAAAACTTTAGGGGAGCAAGGAAGTTCTGAATCTTAACTTTTACTTTCCATTGTGGCTATACTGACAATGTGTGTTTTATCTGTAGCTGCTGCCATTACAGCCTTGAGGGATTCTCCCTCCACACTTGCGGAATGCTTGAGCCAGATAAGGATGAGAAAGAAGAGGACTTGGGATGACAGGTTCAGTGAGATCTTGCAAGCCAGTGCTGCATCACACCATGAATAGAGGCCCTGAAGCATGACTACTGTATACTGTAAGGACAAGAAAATAGCGGAGAGGGAAGAGGCCCAGAAGTCAGAGAGGGAGATGCACCAGGACATGATGGGGCTTGTCCAGCAGCAAACACAGGTGCTGCAGACTCTTGTGGACTTGTGATAGAGTGTTTACCCCAAACAGGCGTGGAAGAGGTTAACCCCAGGAGGGAGAATTGGAGGTGAGTCCTCCAAATGTCCTAGAGTGGTTGCATGGGGCGCAGCCAATCAGAGAGGGGTTGCAGGAAGCAACCAATCCAGGCTCAGCAGGGCTCATTTAAAAGTAGCTGCAGAGCCAGGCGATTGCTGCCTTGAGCTCCAAGGGGAAAAATTGGGTTCCTATCAGGTAGAAGAATTGCTAGCACAGAACAGTTGCTGGCAGGGACTGGGGGGGCGAAAGGGAGCTCTTGGTTGGCTGCTAGGACTGAGTGGCTGAGGCCCTGAAGGAAGGGTGAAGAACATGCTGGGTCCATGGGCAAGTGGCCAAGGAAAATGTACTGGGCAGTTGGAGGGGATGTAGCACATGGCTGCCAACTACAGGATCCCCGGATTGGGACCCAGAGCAGGGGGTACTGAGGGAAGTGGCTGGATGAATGGACTGCGATGAACTGACCCCGGGAAGGGGAAACACAGAGCCACCTAGCCGAAGGACTGACTCGTGAAGGGGATGCTGAAGTTCCTGAGGCTGAAAGAGAGTCCACAGATCAGATGGAGAGTCAGAGTGATGGTGTGCCAACCATGGGCAGGGGCATCTGCCTCGAGTTAATCCCCAGAGTGACCAGGAAGAGGCACTAGTCCAGTGGTGAGGGAGGCACCCCGTGACAGGACCTACAGGTTCAATAATCCTGGGCTTGCCTCTTTTTGCAGTCCCTGGAGAATCCCAGTGTAGCACCTCACTACAGACCCCCTCAACATTCAAACTGGCATCAGGGGCTGCATCTTACCCCAATCCCTCCACCCTGGGGGACATTAAGGGCAACCCAGCTTCTCATACACTGACTTCTGAGAACCATGGTTGATGAATGTGTAGCTAAAAAGGAAATGAATGTTCCTTCCCCTTTTTTAGGCTCTGTTCCATAAATTCATTAAGGTTTTAATATGTTTGCTTCTAACTTGCACAGAATTCTTCTTTTGTTACTCAATAAAACTCTATTGTTTGGAAAATAATTCATCTTTAGTAGTTCCCAACATATGCTGCACAGTACCTAGCAGTTCTGAAAACAGCCACTTACTCGTTACTGTACAGAATGACACAGCTCATAGGATCAATGACAAACACAATGTAATAACCGTAAATGTACAGCAAACACCATCAAATTAAAAGGTGCTTTTTCACTGTTATATTCGTAGATGTGAACCAAGCACCACACAGTTCTTAGCAGGCCCCCAAGCTGTAGGGCCAGGTAGAGCACAGTTCACCACAACGCATTACTGTGGCTTGCTGCTGAAGTGCTCTTTCAAATCCTCCCTGAGTCATAATAGCTCCACATTGAGCTATTCTGATAGCCCTTGCGTCGGGCTGTTCTAACTCAGCAGACACTCAGTTGGAGAGCTCCACCTCCAGTCTCCATCCTAGCAACAATTTTTCTCACTTGCTTCACAGATATTATGCGGGCCACAGCAGGCAACTATAACCATTGGGATGTTCTTCTCACTGAGAACCGATCTTGTGAATACACAACGCCAGAGTCTCTTCAATCTACCAAAAGCACATACAACTGTCATTCTGCACCTGCTGAACCAGAAATTGAATCTTTCTTTGGTGCATCCAGGTGACTGGTGTACAGCTTCATGAGTCAGGGGCTCAAGGGGTAGGTAGGGTCCCCCAAGATCACTGCTGGCATTTCAACGTCACCAATGGTAACACACCGGTTGGAAAAGAAAGTTGCTGTTTGTAGATTTCTTAACAGTTCTGTGTTTTAAAGATATGAGAGTCATGCACTTCCCTGAGCAGCCAACATGGATGTCAGTGAAGCTTGCATAACCATAAAAAAAATAGCCCTTTCTGTTGAGGTACTCTGTGGCATGGTGGTCTGGTGCTATCTCTTGCACCACTGCAGTTCAGGATCCCCATTGCTCTAAATTCATCCATTGTGTCCTGCACATTGCCAAGAGTCCCAGGCCTATGTGGGAGGAGACAATTAATGGCCTGCACACTCGCATGACAATGGCCCCTACAATGGATTTTTCAAATGCAAAATGATTTCCCATTGACCAATATTAATCTGGCATTGTAAGTTTCCACAGTATGATCAGCACTTGCTTTTCCACTGTCAGTGAAGTTCTCATTCTGGTGTCCCTGTGCTAGAAGGCTGGAGCAAGTCTGGCACACAGATCCAGTAATTTGGCCTTGTGCATCCAAAAGTTCTGCAGCCGCTGCTTGTCATCCCAATCCTGCATTACGATACAATCCCACCACTAAGTGCTCATCTCTCGGGCCCAGGTGTGATGCTCCACCACCTGCAGCTGCTCTATGAATGCCACTAACAACCTTGAATTGGTTCTCGCTATATCCCATAGCAGTCTGACTGCCTGGCTATCATCATGTTCCCTATGGCTCTTCCTTTGGCTCTGCAAATATCAGAGGATTATGCATCCTGTGCTTGTAATGATCATGGCAGTAGTGCAGAGCTGTGGAGACTCCAGGCTTCTGTCAGAGATGGTGAACTGCGAAAAGTCTCATGTGGGTTCATGGGATTTTCAAAATAGGCACAGAAATTGAGGGATAGTGATGGCATTATGGGGTGGAGAAAGATGCATGATGGGAGCTTGACTCTGCAAGACTCATTTCTGCCCCACCATGCACTGCCAAAACTTCCCAAAAGACAGTATGTTGAATGGTGGAGAGTCGGACAGTAGGTTACCTACACAAAGCATGACACCGTACAAAGAAACAAGCATTCCAGGTGAGTATGCATAGTGCCAACGTAGGTATGCATGCACACAAGCGATATACTAACTGCAGTGGCTTTGTGCTGCTGTAGCTTGGATTGGCAAACATTTGTAGTGTAGAGATGTCCCAAATGAGAAGCTATGCACTAATGTGTCTCCTCCTCCTGCACCTGCAGAAAGCCAGAGAGCTGACGAGCATGGTCTATTGGGGGAGTGGAAGGGAAATCCAATGGCTGTATACAGTATCAGGTGGGAATGATCTCATCTATAGAGGTTACGGGATTGGAGGTTACTGGATCAGAATGAAAACTAAGAATGGGAAGTGGATCTGCAGTGTGGCCACTGGAGTATTAGCCATAGGTGCTTCTGCTTAGTCCACAAAGTCTCTGCTAAGAGCAGAAGGAACAGGTTTTCATCAAGGTATTTAGTACTGAAGTGGTGCTAGCTATTTGGAGGTCCTAAGCAGGAATATTCCCCCTCCCCCCAACACATAATAAAAAACAAATAGAGGGCCACTTGAGCTGCTTGGGGTCTAAGCAATTGCTTAGTCTGCTTGTGCCTAGTGCTGGCTCTGGTTCAGCAGTAACAGTTCACAGTCACTTTGGGATCCCAACAAACCTATTTCCTGCAAGGTTTCCCTAACATTTTAGAAAAAAGGGAACGGTTTTTTTAAAAAGTCTTAGACTGTGCCTCAAAAGTAAGAGAGGTAAGAGCTCGATACCATGTAAATAAATGTTATGTAATTAGAAATGGGAATTCCTGGCTTTTTAAGGATAAAGAGCTCTCTCCTCTAGTTCCAATGAGTCACAAGATATAGATCTGAATATTACCTAACTTGAACTGCAGTAATTCCTGGGGAGAAGTACCCCATTTGGAAGAGTCAGAAGGGAACATTTTTCTGTTGGGTTGAAGTTTAAAAGAGCAGCAGTAGAAGTTTGACAGCTGCATAGGGGGTTGGAATGTTACAAGTAGTCTAGGTGGACGTGGATTAATGGGCAGAGTGCAGGCGAGGCTGTTGAAGGGTGCATAAGAAATGCAAAGTATTACTCCCACAGAGACCACATAAAGTTATTCTTTTTTTATCAGGTTTTTGTGGGGAGAGGGGAGTTTTTGGGTGGAAGTATTGGGGATGTATTGTATAGCTGGGATCAGTGATTTGAGTTGGAGCTTTTTTCATCCTTCTTTGGTTTGAGAATATTGCTGTGTTTGATTTTGTTTAAGTTGTTTCAAATTTTTAATAGGTGTCGTGGGGCTTTTGGAAAGGGGATTTTGAAATATATATATTTTTAAATCTAAATAAATAAAATAACTAAATATGCAAATCAGAACTACACCAGCAAACATTTGCATATATACCCATTCAGTGTGCAAATCCTGCATTTATCCATGTAAATAAACTTTTGCAGAAGCAAAGCAGATAGTTGCATGCTTGACTGCTCATAGGTGCAATAATTCACTTGGTGAGCCAAATGGGAATAGTACCTACTCCTGAAGGGCTAAATTTGATCTCATGTATGCAAATACTGGTTTTACATGTGTACCTCTTACATTCTAAGTTTTCAAGTGTACAGATGTGGCTTGTAATATTTTAACATAGATTTGTATTTGACTATGTGGATTAAAATTTTTCTTAAGTGTGTCACTGCTGTGTGGACTTATGTCCACAAAAACGCTCCTACAAGAGTTGCTGCATACACTTATGAGGGAGGCTGAATTATGGAGTCTTTGAAATGATCCTCTAGGACATGTGGCCATTCAGGGCTAAATTTTCCTCTCAGTGACACCACTGCAACTCCCATTGAAATAACACCAATGACATGTTTTCAGTGGAAGTTTCACTGATGCAACTGTCATAAGCATTTGGTCCACACCACGGCTAAGTGCTGTGCTAGGTCATACTGCCAACAAGTACCACATGGCATCATTTGTTAAACAGATTGAAAAAGCATGTGATGTTTGCTTGACTCGATGGAAACCAATTCTTCCACTCACACAGATGTACTCGGTAATTCAGTGACTCATTTGCCAGCCAGACATAAGGAACCTTTCTGTATAAACTCTTGATTTCTGCAATGTGACATAAACTTGGTCCCATTTCAGGGAATATTATTAATAGTTCAATTTCATTTGTTCATGAGCCTAATCCTGAGGTCACTGCTTAGGTGAAACCTCCGCTGAAGTCAATGGGTGTTTCCCTGAGTAAGGTCTTAATGAGGATCTTCGATTTGGTCCATGGGATCTTTATTACCCAACTCACATTGTCAGTAATGAGGCTGGGAGATGAGAGCATGAGCAAAGAGTCCTCTTTTCCCAATCAATGGAATAGCAGTTGAGCCACAATAGCTCCGTAGATTGTTGCTATTCCCATCCTCCAGGCAGGACATGTCTGCTGGATCCATGTAGTCGGCACAGATCCACTGGCCTTAGCACCACTTCTCCCGTGGACGCCTCCCATCCTGCATCCGAGACTGCCAAGAGCATTCCCCTATGGAGAATGGAGAAAGAACCCCTATGGAACTGGTGACCAGCAGAGTGACAGAGCCACCTGGGTTTCATTGCAGGAACTGCTCTCTGGAGCCCACTAGAAGGGAGTAGCATTTGCCCTTCAGTGTAGTTTGGGAAACTACATGCTGCTTTGGCATTTTAAAAAGCTGCTCTTCTGAATCAGGCAAAACTACCAGTTAAGTCAAAATTTGGTATGCAGTAAGGACCAAATCGAAGGAGATTCAGCACAGCTGAGCATGTACTCTAATTGTTAGAGAAGCAGGATAGTCTAGTGGTTAGGGCTCTAACCTAGGATTTGGAAGATGCTAGTACAATTCCCTGCTTCACCACAGACTTTTTGTGTAACCATGGGCAAGTGACTCAGTCGCTCAGTGCCTCAATTGCCCATATGTAAAGTGGGGATAATAGCACTTTCTAATTACAGGGGTGTTGTGAGGATAAATACATTAAAGATTGTGAGGAGCTCAGTCACTACCGTAATGGGAGCCATATAAGTACCTATGATACAGTGAAATAGTAGCTTTATCGTGCTGTGCTCCCACAGAAACCTGTTCTCGAAACATGCAGTGTATGGTACAAATGGAATAACACAGTCTGGGTAAATTCACAGATGTGTCCATTTTTATGTGAGAAAAGGTGGGTGAGGTAATATCTTTTATTAGACCAGCTGTGGCTGGTGAGAGAGACAAGCTTTCAAGTTTACACAGAACTCCCTTCAGGTCTTAATATCCTGGGACCAACACGGTTACAACAACACTGCATACATTTTTATGTGGTCTTTTATTTTGGTAGATTTATATGGGAAAGTGGAGAGAAATAGTTGATGTTTTATCATCATCTAAATACTGGTTTGGCTTCAGGAAGTGTTGTATGTAAAGAGCTAAATGGTACACTAAAGGCACAGCCAAAGGTGGTGAGGAGATGTGCTGCCCCAGCAGAAGCTCTTGAGGCATTGTGCTTCAGACAGGTACAATATCTGAGAAAGCACAGTCATATTGTGCTTCAGGCAGGCTTTGCGACAGGTACCAGCTGTGCTGGCCTGGGTATAGAGGAAGGAGAAACCAGGCCATAGCGAGACTGATATTAGACTCACATACTCTTTGCCTGGTTTCAAGGACTGTGCGTGGTCATGGCCGTCACAGAGAGATGCGTGTCAACTCTACATGAGGAAATTTTCCTTGTGCCCTCTCCCTCAATGCTACACAGAGCCAGGCACATTCAAGCCCAGGGTTTTGTTTTGTTTTTTGAGATATAAAGGTGTTATTTACCCCTGAAATAATCTTGTGCGGTTTTAGAAAACCTAGTGATACATTGGGCTATCTCACTCTAGTTCAGGTACTTTTCCTATACAGCAACTTGGCTTTAAAGGTGTCAAGACCTCATGGGACAAAGCGTAGAATATGGTGTGGTTCTGCAGGAGCTGTGAAATCAGCCACCATCTTGGATTCATTCTCAGAGAGGCGATTCTTTAACAGGAGGGGTTGTTTGTAAAGCATAGCTTTTATTCATATTTGAATACAATCGGCCCAAATGCAGATAAAAACAAACACTCTTTTCAGGCTAAAAACTGGTTGTGAGGATTCAGTCCTCAGAGTCAGTCTAAGGTTGGCCGCAGTAAGTCTAAACCCATGGCAGATTTTCAAGCTCTAAAAGCTTTGTTTTCAGTCAAGACCGCGTACTTGAACATAGCCTATGTTCGGATATGCTGGTTTAATCAAAAAAGAAGCTTTGAAAGCTTGAAAGTGTCTGCATGTCTGGCCCCTTTGGGAGAGCAAAAAGAGTGGCACCAAAGGCTGGGTGGAACTTTGCAGCTCCCCTGATGCAGTGCCTTGCTAAGGTCATCATCTGTCACACTCTTAAAGTTTTGGCCCTTTAATAGGTTCCAGGTAAAAACATTTTAAAGTATTTTTTAATATATATTCTGGTTATTTCTGAAAATCACAAGTATGCATGTGATAAAGTTTCTGTCTCTGTTACCAGTTCTATAAGTGCTAGTTGCAGTACTAGAGAATATGTATTGGCGAGGCACAGAATTTCACAAATTTGACTGGTTCATATAAATGTAAGGAACTTTCTCAAAACTATCATACATTCATTCTGGGTCAGTTTTTGTGATCCTGTGACTTTATACACAGTCCTAAGGGCTTTTAAAAATACAGATGCTGAGTCCTCCTATCCCCCAATACAAACTGAATTAGGAGGAAAGAAACTTTATATCAATAACATTTATCAACAGTTATCACACAGCAGAGTCTCCAACGGCATAGTATCCCTTCTGCTTAGAATAGGAAAGAGCATAAGTATTTCATCTACCACTGTGTGGAACTTCAGGAAAATGCTGACTCTTTAATTTTTACTCTTATGTTTTTATTTTTCATTTACCTAAATTCAAATAATATAATATGACATTAAAAAACTCTCTATGTTCCAGGTTTGACAGTGTGTGTGTTTTTATTTTCACTTAAAATGCATATAAAGAATTGATTCTTGTGAAATATTCCTTGATAAGAACCAGAAACAAAAGTAAGAGAAGACAGATATAGGGGATATGGGTAATAAGCTGCTTATGTATAAATTGAGAAGTTCATTAGGAGTGACTAGTGAGGGAGGAGCATAACTTAAGAACATGTGGGAAATCAGTTTGCTTCAGAGTACTGAGGGTGAAAGGAAGGGATGTCTGCTTTTTATTAAACCTGAAATGCATTATAATTGGACGGAGTCTTTACCCAGATGGCTCCTCTTATGCTGACATCTGCAAAGTGTATATAAAGCAATGTTAAAGGGCTGTCTCATGTGGCAGTATGTACACATGTAATTCTGTTAAGAACTAAGTCCTTTGCTATACTTAATGCTGGTCCTTGAATGATGCATGGTGAGAAATTGCATGTGCCTGATCAAAAATTATTATAATACATATTTTGTCACAGTATAAAGCTATGTGACTATTGAGAACAGTTTTATGAATTTTTCGCTCATTTTGTAGGGATTCTTGTTAGTTCTTTATCAGAAATCCCCAGCTAAACAAACTTTCAGTGTGATATAGGGCTAGACTTCTCCTTAGTTTCCTAAGCTTTACAATCATTTCAAATATTTAATTTTTTGTGAATTTGACAGAGACATTTTTCACTGACCAATGACATGCTTGAACAATATTAAAATGCCTTTACCACATTAGTGAAACTGGTCTGAGGATGATAGTAAATGTGATATAATTCATGTGTCCATTATTATCTAGCTGAAGCCAATGAAGTAACATTTTTAAATGAGATGTCAGCAGCCTGCTTCTTTCTTTGTCAGATAACAGAAAAATCAAAGTGAATGGCACCAGGGAACCTATTGAATTTAAGTCCAATCAGTGGTTTGGGGCAACTGTCAAAGCTCATAAAGGAAAAGTTGTGGTAAGTTTAATGAACTGGTATTCCTTTTCAGATGTTTACCTTTTCTCAACTGTATATCTTGTGTGTGTGTGTGTGAAAACAGATTTTATATATATATGTACAGAGAGAGAGAGATCAGACAATAAAAATAATATATAAAAATCAGACTGAACCAAATACTTAAAAGACAGTCTTGTTGCAGTGTTAGAAATCAAGAAAGGCACTTTACTCATCATGCAAGTAAATGAGTAATTTAATTTATTATTCAAAGCATAAAATAGTGGAACTGTTTTTAAGATATATAGTAATACTGATATATAGTAAGTGTATTGTAAAGCTTTATGAAGAAAGTTAAGTACAGAATTACCTAAAGGAAGCCAAGAATTCCAGTGAAGATCAACCGATATCCTGATGAAAATGTTACCATTTGTATCAATTTGTATCAATATGTTATATTGTAGTCATGGTAATGACTAAATAAGAGTTTTGCTTTTAAAAACGTTTAGTATATGTGTTCTGATTTTATAGACCATTTTGCACACATTGATAGAAAGCCCCTAGTGCATATTTATACTGATATATTTGGTTACTTTCTTATCCTGAGCAGTTTTATTGCATAGTATGGAGTTGAGGTTTGCTATACACAGGCATTTAACATTTACAGTTTATGCACTAGGATTCACCGTGGAAAGGATGCTAAATGCTTTGTGATGTGAATCCTTAGTTTGGTCATACTTTATTTTCCTTACAATTATGAAACAACAACTTTTGTCTTGGGACTTGTTTAAAGCTGTTTCAGTTATTATTTAATGGGAATAAGTATCTAAAGGAAATGCCTTACTTTAAATAGTTGGTCTTGTGGTTAACCCCAGAAAAGGATTTTGACATAAAATAGGTGATGAATAAAACATCACTCTCTTGTGTTACAGAACTAACATGTACAGTTAATTCCCTGTGGTCTTGCAACTGAATTACCATCGCTGTGAAATTTCATATTTGGTACCTGCATTTGGTAGATGTACTTTTATTTAAAAGTTGATTACATACAGAAAATAACTGTTAAAAAGGGAATCCTAACATATTATTTGGTTTTAACTAAAATTTGTCATAAAGTGCTGTTGATTTTAAATAGCTTAAATACTTATCATGTACTCCAATAACAACAGGTAGCAAACTGAAATATATCTTCTTATACAACTGTTCACTGAATCTTAGAATGCCTTAGTGAGGTCTGAGGAAAGCCCATCATTGATTGCTGTGCCATAAAAATACTATGTCCATCACAGACAAGCTTTGCTTTGGTTCTAGTATGTATACTCATCAACAGTTTTGCCAAACTTTCTGCAGTGTAACTAAAGTCACCACTTTTAAGACAAAATCTTGAATTGCTGACTTTGGGATGCAAGAAAACTCTAGGTTTAAACTTTGATATGGTTCCATGGGGAAAAAAGGGAGAACACAGCACATTGCTTGAGATTTTTTCCTACTGCAACAACAACAATATAATAGGATTAGACCAATATGTCACTGTTATAAATTATCTCTGTTGCAAATGATTTTGCTGAACTTTCTGAAATACATCTAAAATATGAATTACAAGAAATAAATCCATTTTGATTGTCCTCTTTTTCTCTAGCATGTTGTTCAAACGATAGGTTGCTCAGGGCAGAGCCCTGCAAAGCAACATGTGAACCTAAGCCCGGATCCTGCAATAAGCTGTTTAGGTATATCTATACTGACGGTGGCAAAGTCGCACTGTCAGATCGATCTATCTGGATCGATTGAGCAGTCAGTGAAGACCCGCCCAATCGATCCAGAAGATGACGCTGGTAAACCACCCCCTCAAGTGGCATAGTGCTGCATCAACGGGAACGCGGTTTCTGTCGGCGCAGTGCAGTGAAGACACTGTGCAGAAGGGAAGCACAGCAGTCGATGGGAGTTACGCAAGCTAGTCTGCGTAGCTTGCGTAACTCCCGTTGACTGCCGCCGAATCGCCAGGTCAGTGTAGATCAGGGCTTTGTAAGCACAGAGATCCACCCAGCCAGAGCAGGACTGGTGCTTTTATAACGATGTAAAAAATGACAATAACACATTACCAGAAAGAGATTTAAGATCTGACTGTAAATCAATCCCAAGGCAAAAATGAACAGTTTATCAGCTCTATCGCACACTCATTTTTATTATGGAATGTATTCTATCTTATTAAATAGCTTTGTATCAAAAACTCATTTGGCAAAAATCCACTTAGTCAGGGTTAATCTTGCCTGTTGTGCCAAGCCAGAAACAGGAAAAGGTCTCAGAATCCTACTACCCAGCTGCAGAAATGCATAGGTAGAGCTACTCCACATTCAGTACCTATTCCATAGCTGTGTCCTCTCCCTGGCCCTATTTTGGGTTTGAATTAGGGATCCATATGATAGCAGACCACTGGCCACACCCTCCGAGCTGCAACAAAAAGAGCCCAGCTCTGCAGAACCCAGAGATGTATGACCTCCTCCTACTCCCCTGTACAGCAGAACCATGCTGTAACAATCATCATCTTGAGAATCACAAGGGATTGAGCTAGGACCTCTTAAGCTAAAACTATGGGTCTCTACAGTTTTTGAACTCACTGCTAAATGGACTAAGTCCCCTAGCTGGGACTGTAGCAGACTCATCCTCTATGGATCAGGCACAGAGGGGGATTAATAACACACGCCTAAAAGAGGTAATGCTATCTGAGACAATTTACCTGTCCAGGGAGAGGTGTGAGAGGGCAGGTTTTGGTCCTTAGATTGTAAGTCGATTGTTGATGATGCAGAGGGAAGAAGAGAACATTGCAGGTTATGAAAATACCACAGTTCTTTCATCAACCCATTATGACAATTTCTACCAGAATGATAGAACCTAACGGGAACAAAACTATTTAATTGTTTAATGAAGAACTGACTTAGCCCATGCATGGGCACATAAAAGATCTGTTACTCAATTACTGTTTTAATAGGCTTGTGCTCCCTTATATCATTGGAGGACCCTTAAAGCCACCCCTGAAAAGGATCCAGTTGGCACTTGCTATGTCGCAATTCAGAACTTCAGTGCATACGCCGAGTACTCTCCTTGTCGCAACAGTAAGTTTTAATATAAATGCTCTTGCCTCAATAGAACTGAAATTGGGATCAGTGGTTTCATACTTTCAATCTTAGTGCAGTCTTGGCTAGATGAAAATTACTGAGTGATGTCACACAGGGAAAGAGTATAAAGAAAGGCAGACATTAAACTATATATCTCCACTTGGTTTTATCATATACATAAAAAAGCAGAGATTAAATAAAGCTTGTGCAATTATGGTGATAAAATATAATTTACTTAATTTAACAGGGTTTAAAATGCAGTAAACAGATCTCAATAAGCCTAAGTAAGCATTATAAAACGGTTGCTCATACTGAATGTTGCCATCCTAGGATCAGATCCTGCACTGAGATAAAAACATCTGTGTTGTCTGAATCACCAGCAATAGCTTGACTGTGTATTACTTCCTGTGCACAACCAAGCTGCCCACAGTTGCATTGCTACTCCACATGCTGCTCTGTACTGTTTGGCAATTGAGGAACTTCTCCACACCTCTAGTTCACCTTCTGTGCATTACTGATTGTGGAATAGGTAAAAGTGGATGTGTATCAAGTCCCAAGACCCATTATTTATAGAAATACACAAAATGCCATACTAGATAAGATCAGTGATACATCTAGACCAGTATCCTGCCTCTGACAATTGCCATTACTAGATATTTCGGAGGGAGGTGTAAGAAATCCTGCACTAAGCAATGATGGGATAACCTGCCCCAAGGAAGTTTCCTCCTATCCCTCAAAAGCTAAAGATTGACTTAATCCCTGAAGCATGAAAAGCATTGACAAAGCCCTGGCTGGGATGATTTAGTTGGGGTTGGTCCAGTTTTGAGCAGGTGGTTGGACTAAATGATCTCCTGAGGTCCCTTCCAACACTAATCTTCTATGATTCTATGAAGCATCATTCCAACATGTCTCTGTGTGTGGTTTTTCTTTTTAAGTATTCACTACAATAATACAATGCATATTCTTGTTATTCATATAAATGACTTGATTGCTTTCTGAATCCTGCTAAGCTCCTGGCTTCAGTGAAATTGCATTCATTTATTTATCTATTTATTGGCAAAGAGTACTACAGTCACTTCATGTGCTGTTTTCCTAAACTCTAAAGGTGTGTCTGCACAGCTGCTGAAAGCCAGTCTCGCAGCCCAGGTCAACACACTCACATTAGCAGGGCTCAGGCTAGCATGCTCAAAATAGCTGTGTAGATGCTGTTTTGACATTTGGGCCTGGGCACTAAAGCCCCACCCCCTACCTAAGCTTCAGAGCCCAAGCTCCAGCTGGCACCGGAATGTCCACATTGCTATTTTTAGCATGCTACCAGAGCCCCACTAGGACAAATCTGTCGACTCGGACTGCAGTACTCACTCCCAGCAGCTGTAGAGACATACCTTAAAGGCCTCATCCAACTGCCATTGAAGTCAATGAGAAGAATCCATTGACTTAATGGGACTTGGATTGGGCTCATATAGAATCATTTGAGTGCCTGGCAGTTACTTCTCCCACAGACCAGGAATAGCTGGTCTTTCACAGTTACTTGCCGTATGGTATTTTCCGAAGCGAATAGCTAATGTCATGGGCTAGCCTATGCCTCTGTGTGGAAATGCCCACAGAGGGCTAAGTTTTTGTTCAGTTTGTTATTTCTATAGTGTCAACAAAGTGCTGGATGGGCCAAGTAAACAGACCTGCTTCCTCCACTGAATAGGCTACGATAGTGGAATTTTCCAGGTTCCTTCTCTTGGCGTTCTAGAGACATCTTGTCATGCCGTGGGGTTGGTCTGCAGGGCCGTTTTCCCCAAGCCCCCCATTTTGAGTGGGCCGCCAAACCCATGGAATTTGAGTGAATGGTGTTGTGACCTGGTGCATGGAGTGGCAGCACCCCTCAGGTTTGGCCTGGCCGTCCCTCTGTCATACCCAGCCCCACAGGACAGAAGCTACCACAGCTGGGTCAGTGTGGGGCAGGTTCACTCTCCAAGCCCGTCCATCACCTCTGGAGCCTCCTCAGAGTCCATGATAATTTTGTTGAAAGGGTGTGGGGGGCCTCAGTTTCAGATTTTGCTCTGGACCCCCCAAAACCTCGGTGCAGCCCTGTTTGCCTGGCCTCAGAAAACAGCCCTGTGATTCTTCCTATTAAGATCTGCAAGAAAATCCCATGGAACTCAGCACATCCAAAGCCAAATGGGACATCAGCATGTAGGGCCAGCCCCTCAGCATTACTCACTAGTCTCCCCTGTTCTCCATTGCAAAGTAGCTGCAGGCAGAGCTGCATTGCCAAGCCTCCCTCTCATGTCCTACTCCTAACATCCAAACCTCTGGAGAAGGGAGGGATGATAACACAGAGTGAGAAGTTGAATCTGTGGGGAAAGTTCACAAGCTCTGCGCTAGTTCCTCGTGGTGTTTCACTTTAGCTTTGTTCAAGGATGATGCCAAGTGGCGAGACTGTTTCAATGGCCATTCTCACTTTCTGCCCAGCTATAGCCCTCTGAACCTGCACATCCCCAGGTTCTTGGTGTTCCTATGGAAGGTCTTCTTTAGTGAGGTGAGGAAGAAGAAAAGACCACCACATTCTTCTTCCCTCCCTCCAACAGATATTGGGTAACCATCACAGGTTTCTTTACTACTTTACTCTATTCCAAGTCTAAAAGTAGAAGGCACAACAATGCTTAAAAATTGATTATTCCTTCATGGTGATAGAACTGAGAAAGAAGACTCAGCAAATATACATAACTATGCAGAATTATATTACAGTTCAACATGTGTTTAACCCAAAATCCAGTCTATCAAAAAGCTTGGCTTTATGAAGTTCATATATGCCCCTCAGGGTTGTACATAAAGCCAGGATCTGCTGCAGGGTGGCTCCTTTGAACACAGACATATTAATGCACCCTCCAAGTCACCACTTATCCAAAAGTTTCAAACTTTCTAGGAGACCCTTATTTCTATATTGTTGGCAAATCAAGCTGTTGCAGCAATTCTATGACTCCTTGCCAAGCCATTCATTTTTGGTTACCCAGTGGTTCAGACAGGATGCCCAGTGATTGTGGCTGAGGACCCTGGCTGGGCAGTGAGAGAAGAATGGCCAAAGTAATACATATAATTTTTCAAGATATCATCCATGTGACACCAATCTCATGGCTCTGCAGAGGGTCCTGATTTGTTCATACTGTCCTGGGAACCCCATATAATCTTTTTACCTCCTTAGGTGGTTTTGCACCTTCAGCCTCAGGGCTATGGGGTTTATTTAATTGTATGGTATATTTTTTCACCAAAATTCTAGAAATCTGCTAAATGTAAATAAGTAAAACAACACCATATCCTTGAGACAATAAGTTCACAGCTTTACTACCAGCACCAGATCCTGTCAGACTAGGATGCTGGAACATTTTGTATGCTGTTATGATTCCACTATCCATAGAGGCATTATTTCTCCAAAATAAAAATTAACATAAAATCGTATAAATGTTCTTATATTTCTTCCATCCTCTTTTACCTAAATTTACTGCCTACCATAACAAGCTCTAGTACTGATTCAGGAGATGGCTGTGCACTATCACTTTGCAAAGTGGAAATAAGGCAATACTACAATATTTAATTAAATATGTACCCACAGTAGAAACCTGTAATACAACAATTCAATACAGTAAATATGTTTTCTTTTTGTTGTCACAAGTAAATCTGGGTACTAATTATTTCTCCTTGAGAAATCTTGTAGTGATGGCAAATCACAGATTTATAAAGCCAGAAGGGACCATTGTGATCATCTGGTCTGGCCTCCTGTATAACAGACAATAAGGCCCTGATTAATTCCTATTTAAGCTAGACCATATCTTCTAGAAAAAAATCCAAACTTGATTTAAAAATTTCCAGTGATGGAGAATCCACCAGGACCCTTGGTAAGTGGTTCCAATGGTTAATTATCCTTTCTGTTTAAAAATTAGACTTTAGTTCTAGTCTGAATTTGACTAGCTTCAACTTCCAGCCATTAGACCTTTGCCTGCTAGATTGAAGAGCCCTCTATTATCAAATTTCTGTTCCCTATGTAGTCACACACAGACTGTGATCAAGTCACCCCTTCATCTTCTCTTTGTTAAACAAAGAGCTCAATCTGTTTAGTATCTTTCACTATAAGACATGTTTTCCAACCTTTAAGTATTCTTGTGGCTCTTTAAACCTTCTCTAATGGCAATGAGGTCTGTTCTATTCAGGCATTATGAGATCAATAAATATTCATATTTTGAAAATTCAGGCAATGCAGATCCTGAAGGACAAGGTTTCTGTCAAGCAGGTTTCAGCTTAGATTTTTACAAGGTAAGATTCTACTTTTGAACTTCTTGGATGAAATTCTCTGCTGATTTATCCCCATTGACCTCTTCCTTCACCTATTCCAATCCCACTGGTTGGAAATTCATTCCCCCCCCCATTTTTTTTTTTGAATGAAATTTTTCACAAAGTTGCTGCAATTTTTCAAAAGTTTTACAAACTTGAAACTTCCCAGTTTAATTGAGAAAATAGATAAAAGCTGTTACAGATAACTTGTTACTTGTTAGATGCACTCCCACTGACTTCTCCTGAATCCATCCCAGCCTGTGCTTTAGCATCACTGTTGCTCTGCCATCTAAATCTTCAGAAGTGACTAGCGATTTTTGGTGTGTCAGTGGGGTGCATAGACTCTATTCAGGCCTGGCAGTCAAGGGATTAATGAAGGAACTGCCCATCAGTGCTGATTGGTAGCCCAAGAGCAGGTGGGTGAATCAAAGAGCTGAGAAGCAGAGGGGTGAGTTGGTTGCCAGAGGAGCCAGCAGACCAGAGAAAGATGGTCCTGCCAGCAAGCTGGTGAGAAGCTGCCCCAGAGTGACAATGACCCAGAGAAGGGACAGCCAGATCCACAGGTTGCAGAAGCCTACAGAACCAAGGGAAGATGGGAGGAGCTCAGGGTATAACAGGAGAATTTTGGAGGACTCATTCTGCCTGCCTGGGTTAAGGGACCTGAGCTGGAACCCAGTGGAGTGGGTGGGCCTGGGTTCCCCTACATACCCGTTAACAAGGACTTAGGAACCAAAGGGGGATTCCAGGCCTCTTGAGCACAAGACCCAGATTATCCCTGTAAAACATAAGGACTGGCCTGTACAACCCCATGGGACATAAATTAATGTCCTTGGCTCCAGAATAGGACTAAAGAGATTTAGAGAAGCAGGGTGAACTGGCTGCCTGGCTGATCTGAGAAGATGCTATGAAATGCCTGGTTTAACCAAAGGGGGGCACTGGCGCACCAGCCCACAGGGTACCTTCATTTTTGTGTGCCCAACTTGAATCACTCTCCAGAGGCCTGATTTTCAGAAGGTGCTGAACATCGGCTCTTGAGCGTTCTTTTAAATCCTACAATTTAGAGGAGGATTGTTTCAAAAGCAGACTAATAATTCAATAAAATTAGTTTCTTCTGGAGGGGGGAGGAGTCCTTTGAGAGTGTGTCCAGTGCATTCCTCTGTGCCACCAAGATGGTTTAGTAACAATACTATGGGCCCTAGGAATACACTTTGTAGCTAGTGAATCTATACCACTACTAGACCACCAGGGCGTCACATGTGTGTCTAATCACAGTAACTATATATAGTGTTTCTGAGACACATTGTTATCCATTTTACAGTCATGTTATTCTTTTCACCCAATTAGCCTGTGGAGAAGGGATGGCTACAAGGTGGATATAGCCATATCGGTCTGTAAAGCATTGCTTCCGATACGCTGGGTATCACTGACCTCTCTTGTGTTACCTTCATATTTTGTTTACAAAGAAACAGAGCAGTCTTTGAGAAACGTTATTCTGTAGATGCCAAGCAGATTATGGCTCTGATGATTCAGGAAAGCATCCCTATTCAGGAAAAACACTTAAGCATGTGTCTTGACTTTAAAGTTAATCTCATATTCAATCGCTTTCCTGAAAAGGGGCGGATTAAAGCATGTGTTTAAATAAGTGCTTTCCTGAATCTGGGCCTATATCCTGTATCATGACCCTGATTTTCCTTTAGCTGTTTAAATAAAGCAATACTATTGTTTAGATATAATTATATTAATTGTTTTTCATCTGCATGTTATTGATCATAGTTTAATAGTGTTCATTTCTGGTGTTTTTGTAGAATGGGGACCTTATAGTGGGAGGACCTGGGAGTTTCTACTGGCAAGGTATGTCCACTCACTTAGTTAACTTAAACCAAAAAAGTGAAGACACCAGGAGAAAGTTCATCCTGGATTCCCACTATTTTTTAAGTGTAAGGTCATGGATTTGAGTCTGATGTCACTTATATATGTGTAAATCAGAAGTAACTGCTCTGAAGACAATGTAGTGACTTTGCGTGTGTAAAAGTAAATAAATAAATACATTTATTTTTAAAAAGGTATGAATGAGATCAGAATCAAGCATGGATTCTATAGTAGGTGAATCATGAGGTAAATGTTTTACTGTTGATTTTTCAGAGCATTTTGCCTCTGAATGGACAAACAACTTTATTTTCATCTGGAATCAGTGTCATTTGTACGATAGAGAGAGTACATTATGTGTGACATTTTCATAGCATAAATTACTGTTCTTTGGGATTTTAAGCTTAATTACTGTCCAGACATTTCTAATACCTCTGTCTCATTACTGTGGTATTGTGATGCCACATATATAGATGAGACCTGCATTGATATTGGTAAAGGCAGAAATTTTTTACCCTTCCTTGATTTAACCGTTATCATCATAAGGCTCATTCTTGGTGTCTGACTACCACAAAGACACTGTCAAGCCATTTGGCAGCTCCATTGTTGTGGTAAATCTATGAAATGGGTTTTGCATTGTGTCACCGAAGGAGAAAGATTCTGATTCATCTTGACTTCTGATGGGAGAGAATTCCATATCTCTGAACACTCCACTGAGAATACACTGCCCTGGGCTACAGAGTCCCATTGAATTATAGCAGCTAGGGAAAGGCTGTCATTGTGAGAACATGATCTAGGCCTGTGTAACCCTTGGAAGGTCTGGACTAGCAGTTTGAAATGGAATGGAGTTGTTAGTTATAGTTAATGCCGTATTATGTTCCGTACTGTCTTCCTATCTCTGAATGATGTGTAAATGCATTGGTTTAAGTATTTTCAGGAAGCTCCCAGAGTGGTAGTCTGGAAAGATTGTCCTAATAATGGTGGCTGTGCACTGCTGTTCTCTGCTACAACAGCTCCTGTCTAGTAATAAATTGTTTTGGAAATGGGCTAGTTAGTGAATTGAGTAAACAGTGTCTTGAAATTTGCATTTAATCCTAAATCTTGAAAACTATAAATAACCCTACATTTCAGGGAGTTGGCTCTTCTCTGAATTCCTTTACTCTATGAAATTATTTGAATACAGGTCAAGTAATCACCACCAGTATTGCAGATATCATTACGGACTATTCATTCAAAGATATTCTAAGGAAACTGACAAGAGAAAAGCAAACTGGAGTGGCACCACCCATATATGATGACAATTACCTGGGTAAGATGTACAGTTTAGAGGCACTGGACTTGTCTGAGAAAGCAAATCCTATATTACTAAAGCCCCAACCCTGTAAACACTTAGACATGCTTGACTTTAATCACAGGAGCAAGGAGTTCCATTCAGTAGTTTGCTAATTATTTAAATGGGACAACTGACATGCTTAAAGTCAAACACAGGGGTAAGTGTTCACAGAACCAGATCCTAAATGGCTAAGCTAAGTAGGATGCTATGTTTATGCTTGGGTTTTAATGTATTTAAGCAATCATACTAATTGTTCATGTTTGCATCTTTTTTCAGTTGGAGGGAAATGGTTTATTGGAATTAAGGACTATTTCAACTGTTGAGAGAGGAAAAGAAAACTTATTTTTTGTAATGATTGTTTACAGTAGTATCTGAGGGCCCAATTCTGCTCTCATTGAAGTTAAGGACAAACCATAATTGTCTTCAATGATAGCAGCCGTGGGCCCTAAGGTGATGTGGTATGTTCCTGATTATCCAAATAGCAGAGGGGACA
The DNA here is from genome assembly GCF_026122565.2 of Emydura macquarii macquarii. Classification (NCBI taxonomy): domain Eukaryota; kingdom Metazoa; phylum Chordata; order Testudines; family Chelidae; genus Emydura; species Emydura macquarii. The sequence goes on along the minus strand of NW_027132559.1, from coordinate 36,551,181 downwards.
TGGATTTTATTTGGATAATTGAGAAGGCAGGAGCCATTCAACCATTCAGCAATGGGGTGGCTTCCCCCACAGCTGAAGGCTCATCATCATCATCCTTCTCACAGGCCTGGGTGGGGATCTCTGCTCCACCCCACTCCCTCCCTCCCATGACAGTGGGGTGGCAAAGGGCTCCCTGCACTGCCACAGCAGCAGGGTGGCCTTCCCCACAGCCAGGGACTCCGACTCCTCCTCGCAGCCCTGGGCAGTGCTCTCTGCTCTATTATCCGAACCTCTCCATTATCCAAGTCCCTTCCTTGTCCCCTAGCATGAGATACATGCTGCAGAGGGCATGTATCTCATGCTGGGAGATGAGTAAGGGGTTTGGATAATAGGGTTTCAGATAAACAGGAGTATATAGAGTAAACTGCACATAGAGAAACCTAGATCTCTTTGAGTACATGTTTTAAAAGATAGTTGGTGACTCATTTTCTCCAGGAATTGTATGTAATATGCACATATCTCTGCATGTAACAAATGTTGCTTTCTTTTCAGTGATTGTAAAAATGATGCAGTGATGTTTGAGGACAGTGATACGTGTCCTTTCATATTTGCCTATGTATTTGACTTTGCAGTCATGGACCCGATCCATTTGTCCTTACTCAGTCAATAGGCATTAGGCACTTAACCTTATGTCCTTGTTAGGGCACTTATCTGCATCTTTAGATGCCTAAATACCTTTGGAAATCTGATCCTAAGTATAACCGATACAATAGTGTGATTATGACAAAAAATGAATATAATCAAAAGCTGTTATCACAAAAGATATAGCATTTTCAGGTTATATTTTCAGGTGAATTATAAAGTATTAATTATTTAACAGCTGATCTTGGGATGCAATTAAATAGCAATACTTTTCCTAGTGATTTAGGTCTGCAGATTTATTGTACTTTTGAGACTTATGATGAAGTTAGTCATAATAACTTGCCAAATGATTTTCCTTTTTTCTATAGTGTTAGATATACTAGTTTATAAAGTTTTCACAGAGATTATTGAAACAGAATTGTCCTTCCAGAAGCATGTTTCTTTGGTGATTTGTCAGGTTTCATGCCTGTAATTTATTTTTAAAAACAGGATACTCAGTGGCTGCTGGGGAATTTACTGGAGACCTTGAACAAGGTAAGAAGCAATCAGAATGTAAACCATATGATTGTGTGCTTGTCTATTTATCTTTTTCTGTTCTCCAAAGGGAAAATGGCTCTTAAACGTTTAAAATATTGAAGAGTGGGATAATGTAACTCTACCCAATGTACTTAGGGGCAAATCTTTCCCTGGGATGGTACAGCAAGGGAAACCAGAGCTGCAGTAGCCTAAACCTCTATATCTCTTGTCATAGGTATCCTTCGGCCTAGCACAAAATTACACAGGTAGGGCTGGGGGATGGATAGTGCATCCATGAGCAAGAGCAATGAACACATCTGCTAGCTAGCTGTAGTCACTGAGAGAAGCACTATTCACTTGGGATCCAGGATGTTTCCTAAAAGCTACTAACCATGTTCCTTGAGGACTTGGTGCAAGGGAGAGCCTGTTAACTGTCCTGCCTCCCAATGCAATGTGTTATATTCTGTTCTTGAGTAACTGCTTGTGTAGTAGGAAGAAGATCCCTATATTCTCTCCTGAAACTTGCATTTCAGAGAAGCCCTTGTCAGTATTGAACCTTTAATATTAAAATCTATATTTAGAAAGAGAGAAAACGTAGAGGCAAATGAAATATGGAACTGATCTCTTGAAAAAGGAAAGGCTTAATAGCACCTAAACAAAAATGTCTGAAATAGAATAATGCATGAGCTTCTTTTAGAAGTGAAGGCTCTTTCTTGGATCAGATAAATTCTACACTGGGCGTATTTTTATAACAATTTGCATGTAGGTAGCAATTTCATCCAGAAGAATCTGCAAGCACATCACAAGTTCAATCAAATTCTTCACAAATTACTTATCTGTAGTGGATTCTTCACCAGCTTAAAGTTCAGCCACCTCTAAGATAAAATGGATCAACAATGTAACAGAAGACAGCAAGAAGCCCTGTGAGTTTAAGAGAATCAGTGAGGAAGAATTTTCAACTACAATTATAGAGAGAATGTTTGTAGGTAGGCACAATGTCATTACCCAAATTAGAATTTGACTCAGACACCGAAGTTCATGTTGCTCCCCTTGTGACTTGGGATCTTAATTGGTCTCAAATGGTGAAGACCTTGAGCAGCATAGTTCTCTAATAGTATGGTTAAGGACTGACTCAGAACAGCAGACAGCACCACGTGCTGAATTAGCAACACCACTTCCTCCAGTGTTCACTAGAGGTCTTATCCAAATATTGACCAGTCCTGACCCTGTCTAGCTGATATGTGCTGAGCTCCCAGCCCCACATGATGTGGCAGCAGAGTTTAGAGTAAAATGACTGCTGATGTTAAAAATAAATAATCACATTTACACACTAGCAAATTCATCCAACTGTATTAATCCATTTCCAGAAATTATTTTGAAATTGAGCAGTATAACCAGGCACATGGTCCAGCCAAAATATGCATGGCCTTCCAGGCAACTCAAGCATCTTGTCTCAGGCAGGCCAGATTATTTGTCAGAAAGGCGGCCTATGAAAATAGCCTATTTAAAAGAATGAACAGCTTCATAGTCAAAATGTGCAAAGTCAGTTGGGATGTGGAGAACTCATGCAAATTAACCCAAATGCCCCCAACTGCTGCTGCTTATTCCCTGTAATTTTGGAATTTCCTTTCTTATAGTGTTAAAAAAGTTGAGCTACGCGGTAAATATCATCCTAGAAGACATTGGTTAGAAAGAGACCTCTGTCCAGGTGTAGATCAGGTGTTCAGCATTTAATGATGTAATATTTTGTGCATATATCTAGAGATGCTGATAGGCAGATTGTATAAATTTAAAATTCAAATATCTTGACAAAAATTACAGAGGTCTTTAATACAGCTAATAGGCTAGCATACGCTCAAATAATAGGGGCTGTATGTTTGCATAATTGAAGCAATGGTTCTCTAATCAGAAAAAACAATGTATTCATTAATTAATTATTTATCTTTTTAGAGTTGGTTGCTGGAGTGCCAAGGGGAGCACAGAACTTTGGCTATGTATGTATTGTACCCACATTTTATCTGTTTAGTAGTAAAAATGCACAAGCTATGCTATTTTGAGGAGGAAAGGCTATATCATATTTTTATGCCACATTGGACTTGCATTCCTTATCCAGGCAAAACTCTATGGACTTAGACCCTGACTCAACAGAGCACTTAAACATGTGCTTAACTGCTTTGTTGAATTGGGCTTTAAAGCTCAGGCTTTTATTTATTTATGAAGTCTATGTGTTCTGTGGTCAGTTACAAGCCTGCTTTGAACTCTCTTGCCAGTATTTCTGTAGCCGCTGACTCAAATCCAAACTCACCTCAAGTCCCTGGGTATTTGTTGTGCTGCTCTGGTTGTTCCCATGATGAAGGAAGAGCCACGTCTGTAGCTCAGGGGTGTTCAGATGTGGTTTTCAATTCAACGCGCTCTCTATGTATGTGCTATGAAACTGTCAGATATGAGAAGTCATGGTATAAATTCTGAAGAGAAAAGAGAGTAGTGTGTATTTTGAAACAATGCCTGTCTCCTTACAGAGTAAATACAACAAAAGCCAGGTTTCAGGAACAATCTTCTTGAGAAATTGACAATTCCCAGCTACAGATCTGATTGTAGTCCTTGCATACCCTAAACTGATTCCAGATTCTAAACTCATATTGCCAGATTTCAATTTCATATTGGAACTCGCTGCTCAAAAAATAGTATCTATCTATGATACATATATGTTTCCCCTAGATATTGTAGTATCTTAGCACCTCACAGTCTTTAATGTATGGATCCTTACAACACCTCTGCCAGGCAGGGGAGTACTATTCTTCCCATTGTACAGAGGGGAAACTGAGGCACAGAAAATCTAAATGAGTTGCTCAAGGTCCCACAGAAAATTTGTGGTGAAGCAAAGAACTGAACTCAAGTCTCCTAGGACCTATGCTATTGCTATAACCGCTGAACCATCCTTTAACTTTTCTAAATATACCTGTAGTTACATTACAGTATAACTTGTCATGGTGTGACTGGAACCTTTTATATTTTTCTATCACCAGGTTTCAATTATTAATTCTACAGACTTGACCTTTATTCAGAATTTCACTGGTGAACAGGTAATGTCAAAGATCTAAGCAATAATATACTATCCCTCAGAGGAATATCATTGCACCCAAAATATTATAGTTCTAACAATTTGTTAAGTAATATTTTCTGCCCTTTGAAATAAATTTTCACAGAGATGCAGAGGTTTGTCAAAAAAAAAATCTTTTTAATGAATATGAGATATGAAAATGTGTGTGTTGGGTTTATTTACAGATGGCGTCTTACTTTGGGTACACTGTTGCAGTGTCGGATGTTAACAGTGACGGGTAGGTTACAAATGCACCCCAATCACTTTGAAATCCAATAGGAATTGATTGCCTAGCTCCTTTTTTAGTCTCTTTTGGAAATCCTGGCCTTATTATAATGTTCACACTGCATCTTCAAAAATCATCATGATCCCTTTATATGAAAAAGCCAAAATAAATATATCTGTTAATAAACTCCACTTTTTTAGTGCTCTCAGTTGGAAAATGTTTCTTTTACTTCTGCATAGCTCTTCGGTGATTTTTCTAGCTCTAACTGTCCTGTCTAGTTTTCAGCTTTGTGAATTCACTCTTCCTTTAAATTGGCCTAATGGCCTTTGTAAAAGTTTTTAGTAGAGTTTTTCTTATTGACAACTGAGAAGATTGTTTGGAGCAATACGGGCAGACTTAGAATATCCAAATTCTGTTCAATTTCCTATTATTGAAAGAGGCATGGATGGTGTTGTTGGCTACCTTTAGAAAGAGATGGGTGAGGGTCAAAAGAAAAATGATTCAGTCTGCCTCTACTGAAAAGCAGATCCTTTCTTTTTCAATTTCTCTCACAACCTTGTCAATCTCCCATTGCAAGCCCTGCTCGAGGTCACTGGCTTGTCCAAAAGGAGCTCAGCTGGCCGGTCATGGAAGTCCATGCACACTGCATCATCTTTTGGGGCTTGCAAAATGGCCATGCTCTACAGTAGTTCCAAGAGGTATTGTGCCTGCCTTGAGGACCAATGCCTTTGAGAGCTCCCATTACTCAGGGGTTATGCCTTACTGACACAATCTGGCTTTTAAGCCCTGATTAACAGAGTACTTAAGCACCATTAACTTTAAGGTATGTCTGCACTATGAGTGCTACAACAGCATAGCTGTGGTGCTGTAGCTATGCCACTGTAGTGTAGACACTTGCTACAGTGACGGAAGGGTTTTTCCATTGCTGTAGTAAACTAGCAGTGTCTGCCTGGGAGCTTAGGTCATCTTAACTACATCTCTTAGGAGAGTGAATTTTTTCACACCCCTGAGTGATGAAGCTAGGTTGTCCTAAGTTTTAGGTGTCAATTAGGCCTAACATTGTGAATATCTACATAAGGATCAAACCCCATGGCACAGCTGGCACAGGTCAGCTGACTTGAGTTAGGGCTGCAAGGCTAAAAATTACTGTGTAGGTGTTGGGGCTCAGGTTGGAACCTGAGCCCTGGACCCAGAGCTCAGGCTTCAGTCCAAACCCAAATGTCTACACAGCCTGAGCCCCATGAGCCTGAGTCAGCTGACCCCAGCAGCCAGGGGATTTTTATCCCCGTGTAGATGTACCCTAAGTAGTTTGCTGGACCATGGCTTTAGTGAGTGAATGTTAACTTTAGCTCTTTATCACTGAGATAAGATCACTAATACTTTGAGCATTGGAGTTCCCTTCCAAAGTTATTTCAGGTTTATAATTAGGTTTGCATGGCTATTCACCTACTGCAAAATATCCCAAAGAGTTGCCCACTTCATATGGGACACCTTCTCTTCTTGTATTTATTTGTTCTATGTAGCTTAAAACCATCATATATGAAGTATTCTCTGTATGCTAGATTGGTGTTGCTCAACTGGTGGATTGTGACCCTCCCAAGGCAATGGGATGGGCGAGGGGATTGTGAGGCACTGAAAATTTTATTATAATTCTAAAGAAAATAAAATTTCCAGAATGATTTCAGGATAGCCAAAACCTTCCAAGTGTGTGAAGCTATTTTTGAATGTTTAGTAGTAATTGGAGTATACATTTTAAAACTTTTACTTTTATAATAAATGTAAGGGGGTCAGGATAATTTTTTAATTTGAATAAGGGGTCGCCAGCTTGAAAAGGTTAAGAAACACTGTATTAGTATCGTAAGAGATTTATAGAAGTTGATTGTGGCTAGCTTCATCTTTCACTGAACCATGAATTCATGAACAGGTTATTTCTTGGAAATCTGCTAGTCGCTTGGAAGATCTCTAAAGATCTTTTAAAAACCTTCCATGTTCCTTTAACTCCATAGCTGTATGACAATAATATAATCAAACAGCTTTGGAGGCTTGTGTGGTCTCCCGTCCTATATCTGAAAGGAAATCTAATGACTCTCCGAGATCTAAACATCCCACCAAAAACAAAACACAGAGAAGCTTCACTTGATAAATGTGCCTGCCTGACTCTGGTCCAGTAACTGACCTCATATACACTAACTAAAAATATAATTCTGAAGATGACACTAAGTCTGACAAAAATTGGCTGAGGGAAAAGATCTGCATGGAGAAGTTGTGTTATAGCTAGAGATGGTGGAGAACTTAGAAGCCGGGTGCCTGAAACCTGATTCTTTATTAGGCTGAAAAGATAAATAAGGACAATGCTTTTACTTGAATAAGTTCTGAGACTAGACCCTTTTATTTTCCATAATAATTTAGAAGGCAGCTCTTCACAGCTTTAGCCTGAGAAGTTTAGCTAAATGTTCCAGGGCTATTCTTGATGTAAAGTCTGCAAGTGTTTTAGGGACACAAACAGGATCAAGAAAAACTTGGGTAATTCATAGGCTGTTCTACAATTGTGTCCACCACTGTTACAAAGAAATCAGCTATTGAAACTAGAAACTTCCAGTTTGTAATACATTTATAGACAAATTCTTAGCAAGGAGACGAAAGACATTTTCTTTTTAGGCTGAAACCATGTATCCAGTAAAAACAATGGAATAAAATGTTTACCAGTCTTTTATTTGTACTATATCAAAGCTTCACATAGTTACACTTTAACCTGTTGACACTTCCCATGCTCCTGCTGTTTATTACTTAGCAGGATACAAAAGAATTGCATAAAATTCCAGCAGGTGGTCAGCTTGTGTTTTTAATGTTGTTTTATTAGAAAGGAAGCAATACTGGCTAGTCACATTTAAGTGCTGGAACAAACATAAATATGTTGATTTATGTTAACTGCAACATCATGGTGCAGTAGTGAAATGGATCTAATGAAACTTATTAAAATACCCCCATAGACTGAGCTACAGTTATGGTTATACATTACCATTTGGGGGCTTTCAGTCTTTATTTTTACCCCTGCTTTTTAAAAGGGATGGCGACAACTTTAATTTGGGTCAAAATTCAAATTTTGTAAAAAAACAATAAACCTTAACAAAACCTTCGAGCAACTGAAATATATCCACAATTTTAAAAGCCAAGCACGTAGGTGTTGATAACCAACCAAACAATTCCTCTGCAGTGCTTGAAACTGAAACATCGAGGTACTCTAGAACTTGGAAAGTAAAATTAGCTATAAACCAAAAGTGAAACTGATTTATTGCTTTTTATTATCTAAGTTGAGAGAAATGCAAACAAGTAAATGAGGATCATAGAAAGTGACAAGTAAATTGGGGGTGAGAATTCTCCACTCTGCTGAAGCCCTTGTACATTGCTGTGGTAGTGAATAATGAGTCATTAGAGCCTCGGTTTTGGCCAGGGGAGAATTCTCACTGGAACAGGCTTTACAGAAGGCAGCTTATCCTGCACTAAAAGATTCCTGCTGCAAGTCCTAATGGGTGTCGGGGGCTGGAGGGGAGAGTCTTGGGGCATGAAGATGAGGAAGCTAAGCACTGTGTAGATGCCAGCTAGTGCTGCTACCCATAGGCATTTAGGGACAGGTTGCTGTACCTTAGATGGATGCCCATAGACAGCCCAAAATCAGGAGAGTATAAAGATAGCTTAAAGCCATGTTAGTCACTCTCTCTCTGGGCTGTGAGGTCAGTACGTTGCCAAAATCTTACTTTGGACATTTAAATTCATTGTAAGTAATCTAAGTTATTAGTCGTAACCTAGGTGACTATATTTGTTTACAACACACGATTCGGTGAACTCCCTTTGAAGGGTTTCCCATCCCTTGCCAACCAGATTTGGAAGGCTCAGATTGTATTTGGCCCTAGCGCTGATGAGTGTGTATGGGGAAGGATCAACTTTCATGCCTCTCACTTGTGTTCCCTAAGCAAGGGTCAGACACAACAGCAGTTCTTTTGCTCAGGGGAGTACAAGGACTGCTCCTTTTAGTGGCCCCAGGGCAGGGAAGGAGGCAGAGCCACAAGACATCACTTAATGAAAATTCACCTTGTCACTTACAATACTAGTTTACAAAGGATATGGTCCTGTGGTTAAGGCACTAGGCTGAGACTCAAGAGATGTAACTTCAAATCCTGAGCCTGCCATGGACTTTGTGTGACCTTAGGCAAGTTATTTAGGCTCACATTTTAAAGATGTTTATGCACCTAAAGATACTCATGCATCTAGTGGGATTTTCAGAAGTGCCTCCATTTCCTATTCCCATTGAGAGTTAGACATGTAGGTGCTTTTGAAAATCCCACTAGGTGCCTATCTGACCCTTTAAAAATCTGTCTCTTATTCTCTCTGTGCCTCAATTGCCCTGTGTAAAATGGGAATAATAATACTTGCCTTCTCTCTGCCTTTCCTTTGTCTCTCTTTTATGGTTAGATTGTAAGATTTTGGAGCAACGGCCATGTCTTACTAAATAATTTATACAGCACTTAACACAACAGAGCCCTGATCTCATTGAGGGCCTCTAGACTATACTTTAATAAAATAATAACAATGAATGCTAGGAGGCTGATAGAGCTACTGCGTAATACATAATGTATACTAAATAATTGTAAAGCTATTGGTAAAATACAGCATTCATGGTACATGAATAGCATGTTCTTTTTTTTTACAGCAATTTCAGCTAACATGCTGTCCAAACCACGAACATCTTTCATAAAAAGAAATATTTTGGGTATTTTAGTGGGGGGGAAAAGTCCCACAGCTTTAATGTTGTTTATTCATTCAGCATCTGTTTCCTTCCTTTTCAGGATGTGTGTAGCACAAACTGGTATCTAACATTTAAAATAATGGTAAAACTAAATAAAAAGGACCTTATATTCTATATTATAGTTTTCCTTATGGAAAAGTCCTCTGGAATTTATAGAAAATAATATTTCTATTGTTGTTTTGAAGCAACTTATAGAATTTCACTTCCCTACAGTGGTAAAAACATATAGAAAAGATATTATTCTCTATTAAATTCTATAATTGGAATATTATCTATAGAGCCATATTACATTTCTATAGAGCTCTATTGGTTTAACTCTTCCTAAATTTTATAGGCTTTTTCCATAAGAATTAAGACAAATTAGAATTTGTTGTCTCTCTGTCATTGGGTCAGTTCCTTGCTGGGAAAGCTTTTCAGAGATCATTTCAGGCTCAAGAAAGAAAAAGCTCCTCTCAATTAAATAAAGTTTATTGGCATGACAAGGAAATATAAGGCTTGCAAAAATTAAATATATTACAGTCACATAATAATAGCATTTCACAGTAACAGAGGATTTCCAAGCCAAGAGCCTGATCCAATGCCCACCGAAGTCAATGTGGCTTGAAAGCTTGTCTCTCACCGAGGCTTAGTACACACTTACCGGGAAATTCGGTGGCAGTCGATGGGAGTTATGCAAGCTACACAGACTGGCTTGCGTAACTCCCATCGACTTCCTAACTTCCCTTTAGCGCGCCGTCTCCACTGTGCTGCACCGACGGGAAGTGTGTTCCCATCGATGCAACGCTATGCGTTTTGAGGAGGTGGTTTAATTTAATTAACTTCTGGATCAATTGAGCAAGTCTTCACTGCCGCTCAATCGATCCGGATAGATTGATCGGATAGCGGCAAATTTGCCACCGTCAGTGTGTACATACCCCAACAGAAGTTGGTCCAATAAAAGATAGTATCTCAACCACCTTGTCTCACTGAAGTCAGTGTGAGTTTTCCCATTAACTTCAGCAGCTTTGAATCCGGCCCCACACCCATTTGATATTATTGGTTTATATCTATGAATCACATATTGTGAGGCTATTTCTGCTGCTTTCTCACATCTTCCGGAATCATGTAATTTGGCTGAATTTCCCATTGACATTTGTTTTTGTTTTTGTTCCTCTAGTTTAGATGACATCCTAGTTGGTGCCCCCCTCTTCATGGAGCGTGAATTTGAGAGTAAGCCTAAGGAAGTAGGGCAAGTTTACCTATACTTGCAGGAAAGTGCTTTATACTTCCGAGATGCACAGATACTGTCGGGCACTGAAGTGTTTGGTAGATTTGGCAGTGCCATCGCGCATCTTGGAGATCTCAACCAGGATGGATATAATGGTACTTAATTTATATATTTGTATGCTATTAGATGTTGCAAGCAAATTGCCTGTGTACTGAATATTATGGTACTTCAGATTTGAAGATGGCTTTCTTCCCAGTTCTTGTAGAAAACTACAGGAGTTATAGGATGCATGTGAAAAAAGCCAAATAAAACAATATACATGTTTGTTTTTCTGCAACCCTTCTACTTTTAACATGTAAATATGCTATTGAAAATTATGAAAATCTCTCTGTCACACACCAAGGTGTAGACAGTGTGACCTAGTGGTAAGAGTAGGATCAAAGGGCAGATCTGGAGTCATGGTCAAGTGACAAGTAACGGTGGATAAAAAGCTGGATATGAGTTAGCAGTGTGCCCTGGTTGTCAAGAAGGCTAATGGCATATTGGGCTGCATTAGGAGGGGCATTGCCAGCAGGTCACGGGAAGTGATTATTCCCCTCTATTCGGCATTGGTGAGGCCGCATTTAGAATATTGTGTCCAGTTTTGGGCCCCCCACTACAAAAAGGATGTGGACAAGTTGGAGAGAGTGCAGCGGAGGGCAACCAAAATGATTAGGGGGCTGGAGCACAGGACTTATGAGGAGAGGCTGAGGGAACTGGGCTTGTTTAGTCTGCAAAAGAGAAGAGTGAGGGGGGATTTGATAGCGGCCTTTAACTACCTGAAAGGGGCTTCCAGGGAGGATGGGGCTAGGCTGTTCTCGGTGGTGGCAGATGACAGAACAAGGAGCAACGGTCTCAAGTTGCAGGGCGGGAGGTCTAGGTTGGACATTAGGAAAAAGTTTTTTAGTAGGAGGGTGGTGAAGCACTGGAATGGGTTACCTAGGGAGGTGGTGGAATCTCCATCCTTAGAGGTTTTTAAGCTGAGGCTTGACAAAGCCCTGGTTGTGATGATATAGCTGAGGTTAGTCCTGCTTTGAGCAGGGGGTTGGACTAGATGACCTCCTGAGGTCCCTTCCAACTCTAATATTCTATGATTCTATAAGCCAGTGATCAGAGCCTGGAGTTACAAATCAGAGAGTTCAGAGGTAGGCAGTGACTAGATCTAGAGCAGAACAGGCAAAGGGTAGAGCAAGGGATGGACAGGAAGCAGGTCTGGTACAGCTTTGGGCATAGAATGCATTGAGCAGCCACTGTGCTGCTCTTGGTGCTTAAATGGTGACTTGTTGGCCCTTCTGTCCAATCAGGGAGCACAGTCACTTAGTAAAGGTTTATTGGGCCCAGCTGAGCTCATTGGGTTGCTAGGCAACCGTGCCCAGAGCCAGCTGAATTCCTGACACTCACTAATCCTAACAAAGAGGAAATTAAGGGCCAGATCCTGTAAAGCTTACTTGCATGAGTAGTTCCATTGACATCAATACTGGCGCTGAACATACATTAACACATTAATGTTGTTGCACCTTTTCGACCCAATTGGCTTTGTTCCTCTTCAGGATCTCTCTACAAGAGGCTGCTGGTATCCTTAGCTCATGTCCAAACATGAGGAGTGCAGGGGTACACTTCATACTCTCACTGACTACTGTTCTATAATCCATCAAAAGGAATGAGATACACTACTTCCATTCCCTTTGGTGCTGTTCTACAAAAGTAGCCAACTGCCCCCCCCCAAAAAAAAAGTTCTAATGAACCTTTCCACCATCCCTTCAGATTGTGGGTGTGTTGAGTTGGGTGCATGTTTTGTGGATGCCTAGAATCTCACAAACCTGTTGAAACATTTTGGATTCAAAATTTCTCTCTTGATCTGTGTGTAACTCGCGTGGGACTCCAAATCTGGCGAAGAATTCAATCCCTTGATCCCTGCTATTGCCACAGCCTCTTGATATCTGGTTGGAAAACCACAGGCCATTTTGTGAAGTGGTCCATAGCTAAGGTCAAGTATTGATTACCAGCCTCTGTTCTGGTAACGGCCCAAGAACATCAATGGCAATGAGCTCTATTGGGGTCTCCACAGGATACTGCTGCAAGGGGGCTCTCTCAGTTTTAGGGGGATCCTTCTTTGCAATATAAGCATCCCATTTCCTACACCAACTTTCTACGTCCTGCTTGCATTTTACCCACTAGAAATTCTCCCTTAGCTTGGCTAAGGGTTTGCAACTCCAAAATGTCCAGCAGTTTTAAGATCACAACATAACCTCAGACACTCCTTTTTCACTGTATCTGATACAATCAGCTGGTACCTGTACCCATCACCCTCTGGTTTCTCCCATTTCCAATACAATATTTCATCTTTAAATTCCAAGCTTTTCCACTGTGACCAGAAAGCTTTTACTGTGGTGGTGTGAGGTGACATTACATTCTAGGGTGGCTGCGTTTGCCATTTGATTTTCCAGTCACATGCTATCCTGATATCAGGATCCTCTCGTTGGGAAGATTTAAGTTGCTCTGGGGTCCATTCCTGCAACCCCACCCGCCATTGTTCAAGGATGAACCAAGAACATGAACACTAATGGGAATTAGAGGAAGGAAAGCACACTCATCCCCTTGAGTAACTAATTCCTTGCTGTTTTGCTTAAGGCATAGTTTATAATTAGCTTCCAAACAAGGCCATTTGGAAAAGACATCAACATTCCCATGTTTATGGCCAGGCCTCTGTGAGATTGTGAAATAACAGCAGTGCTATGGCAAGTTGGTAGATGTTCCTCTGGATTTCTGAATCTAAAGAGCCATTGCAGGGGAGCGTGGTATGCCCTGACTATAAATGTCCTCCCATACAAATAATAATGGAAATATTGTATAGATTTAACCACTGCAAGGAGTTCTTTTCAGGTGGTGCAATAATTTCTCTCAGGAAAACTTAGATTTTTGCCATATTAAGCTACCACCCTTTCAATTCCCTTGTGTCAATACTTTCCCCAAAGCATGAGCTCTAGTATCTGTGTCCAATAGGAAAGGGGTTTTGAAATATGGATAGGCCAAGCAAAGACCAGTCATTAGAGCCTTATGCTTCATCACACTTTATGGACCATTCTCAGGGAGTTTCACCCACAGAGATCAGTTTTTGCATCACTCATCCCCAACTTCTCTCCTCTGGGCCTCTGTGAGTTATGAACAGGGTAGAAACCTGTTGTAAATGTCCGATTTTACTCAAGTCCTCTGGCTGGCTCAATTTCTCAACCAGGTGGCTGCCTTCCTTTGATTTCCTTCTGGAGCTGATTTTTTAGTTCCATAACTCCTTGCCACAGCTCATCTTGGTTGGCCAGTTTCAGATTGGCTAATGCTTGCTTGGTCTCCGCTATTTCATGGAAAAACCTGTGGTCGATGGTGTGACAATCAGGGCCCAGACAACCCAAGGAGAGAAAAGAGGGATCTGAACCCCAAAGAATAATCAATTGAATCAACTGAATGTATCCAGTGTTACTGTGTATAAAATATGTTGAGTAACGTCTTTTATGAAAGCTTGTAATGTTCTGAACTTTATGGTCATTATGAGATATAATTACAGACTGTGGTTATGAATCTGTGTACTTATATATATATATATAGAGAGAGAAAATTGTGCTCATAATCTGTACTACAATCTCAAATATACCTTACGGGAGGGAGGGGCACAAAGCCAGGAACAAGTGATAATCCATCATACAACCCAGGAAAAGGCAACAATGGGGAAGTTAATGGGAAGACATTAAGACAACAGGATATCTTTGGTTTTTGTTTTTTTTTAAGTGGAAGTGATTTGAACTGAAAGGCATCCAGAAACTGAGGGACAGCCAGTGGTCTATGTGTGCCTGGGCTGGCCAGGGCTGAGCCGTGGCACCTCTAGGTTTGGCATTTCATAGCCCCAGTACCTCTGGTCTTGCCACATCAGTTATGAAACTAAAAAAATTGCTTGAGCACTGGAACCTCTTTCAGTACAAATTAGGCACTGGGGACAGTCACTGGGCAGGTGCTGTCTGTAAAATGCTGGATCCCCTCCCTGACAAGGGGCATGCTGGGAAACTGTTCAAAGGCAATAGGTAATTTGTATTAGAAAAGGGATTTTAATCTAATTTGAAAATGTAAGGCCTGAGATTGCATCCTTGTTTATTTTCTGTGCAACTTGTAGGTGTTTGCTTCCCCTTACTTGTTCATCTTTGAATCCACGGTTTTTTCTATTAAATAAACCTTTTGTTTGTTTTTATCCCAACCCCATCTCTGTTGTGCAGACTGTGTGGAGTGTGTCCCACAAAGCAAGCTAGTGCCTGGTGTCTGGTTTCACACTTTCGGGGCTGACAAACCAGAGGGGAAAAGTCTGAGACTCTGGTAGTTAAGAACTGGGGCAGATGGACTTGGGGAGATTTGCAATTGGAAGGGCTGCTGGGGTCACCCTGCAAGGAGTAACTAGGCTGGTGAAAGCCAGGGTGAGACCTTGTGCTTGTGGGCATGCTACCGTGTGGGGTCTGAACCAAAGCTGCATACCATATGGGCACCCAAGGTTATAGGGCAGGTGGATGATCCTCCAAAACATCACAAATGGCAGCCAGGTTGCTGATCACCTCATCAATCTTCTTTTACCATTTGAGCTTGAGCGGGTTTCCTCATTCTGTCCAGGCACTTTGTATTTGCTGCTGCTCCTCCAATCGAGAGCTCATCTCAGCCTGCAATCATCTCTCTGCTCTTTCTGTGAAACCTCCAGCTGTTGTTTTAGGTCTTGTTTTAAATCCTACTGGCCACTTTTGATTGCTGCAAGCACCTCTATTATTTGTTCTATCTTGATTCAACAGGAATGCCAGCTCACACTCTCTCTCTTTGGAAACTGTTCACTCCAGTATTGCTCCTTTTTGACCCAAACGGCTAGTCAAAGTTTGGGGCCCTGTGGGTGTTCCAGTTGGGAGCAGAAACTGGTGATAGGTATTTCTTTGAAGCAGTTTTCTTTATTTACAAAGAATGTACAAAGTCCTGTGTATCTGAATGTGGAGGGAATCGAATAACAGGAAATAGCTTCTTTTGCTCACAGCTTCAAGAGCAGTCTTTTCAGCCTGCACCCCTGACTCAAAAAAACCTCTCCCCAGGTTTCTTCCAGGGTCATCCACAAGCTTTCAGCTGCTCCTTTAATCTGTCTCTCTGACTCAATCTGTTTTTAGGCCTCATCTACACTAGAAAATTAAGTCAATTTCTCTACCTCAGTAAGAGTCATGAAAAATCCACACCCCTGAGTGGCGTTGTTAAGCTGAACTAAGTCCCCTCCTAGACGGTGTTAAATTGATGGAAGATTTCTTCTATCGACTTAGCTACTGCTTCTTGGAGAGGCGGATTACCTACCCCTTCTCGTCAGCATAGGTAGTGTCTACACTGAAGCGCTTCAGTCATGCAGCCGCAGTGGTACAGCTGTGCTGCTTTAGCATTTTAAGTATAAACAACCCCTTCATTTTTGTATATTCTCTCCACCCCACATACCCTCCCAGTCAAGCCCCATTCCCACCTGGTACTGGTTTCTGGGTAGACTATTAGGCTTTGTGTTAGGTGTGGCTCCTTAACTGTCTCTTACAACTGACTTACATGAAGAACTCATTCACACATCAGTCTTAAACAGGTTTTAACTCAGCTCATAACAATATGGATTAAAATGAAATATGTTTTTATAAAATGATTCAAAACAGCATCAGTTTAAAAGAGGTGTCCTGTTTCTTCATCAGTTGTGCAGATGAACTGATTGAGGTTCAAAAAGGTAGAGCATCCTGCTCACAGTCCCAGGCTGAAGCAGTTATAAGGATCTCTTGTCACAAGTGCCTAGATGCCTAACCCCATTGATTTGTGGAAATTGGGTACCGAAGGGCTTTTGCAAATTCCACCAAGTGCCTAGCTACATTTTTAGGTGCCTAAAGACCTTTAAACATCTGTCCCCAAGTCTTCCATCCTGTCCATCAGACATTATTTTCTTCACACACTGGCCCAGGCTTTTAAAAGTGGTTAGTGACTTTGGGTTCTAGCTCGATCCACATTAAAGGGGCCTGATTGTCAGAGGGTGGGTGCTCAGCCCTCTTATAGAAACTTAAGTTAGGCACCCAAGATCTCTTGTCATTTTGAAAATCTTGAACATTGTCTTTTGGAAGATAAACTAAGACAGTCTACTTTGTCATCATGGCTGTTTCTTTGCTTTTTGTAACTGAAAAAGTAGCAAGGGAGGATTTGTTATACATAACAAACAAATTCTAAATAGCAAATGGCCCTGCAACAATAAATAGGATAAATTCACTTTCAGGGATCTGCTGTTTTCATGAACTGCTCCCTCTTATTCTCCTGGTTTATGACATCCAGAGAGTCCCTTGAGTAAATTACAACTTTGCATTCCTTGTGGAACTCTATTATTCTGTATTTATCTCCTCTCCAAAATCCTCCTCAGAAACATTTTTATACTATTTATTTATTTTTATTGGTGGCAAAAACAAAGGGACTGTTTCCCCTTTCGTGATAAGGTGTTTTACATACAAATCTAACTGATCTTATGTTGTTATTCCACTTCATTCCCATTTTCCCTTCTGCATGATGTAAAGTTGGCTGTTCAATAATTTATTCTTTTGCCGTCATTGAATTTATTTTTTTTTTAAGCTGGAAAAAGGACACGCCACAAAGCAGAGCTTCTTAAAGAGCTGCTGCTAATTAATTAGGTGATGGAGAAAACAGGGGACATCTCACAGAATATGTTTAGTTTAAACAGATGAATGTAGCATTAGCCATTAATTCAGTGTCAGTTAATTAAATCTTGTTGATTGCCATGAAAACATGACAAATGAAAAGGTGCAAAAGACGTATGTCGTCTATCTATTGCGATGTGAAGGCCCCTTCATATGAAAATAAACTTATTACAAGCATAGGACATAAAAGTTTGAAACACTAAAGCACTATTAAACATTTTTATGTGTTTGTCTTGAAATTGAATCTATGCAATAAAGAAAAACTGATTAAGCTCCAGCTCTTTTTAACATAAAACACAGGTCTACTTTCCCTGTCTGAGTTAATTCTTTCTTTGTTTTAACTTTGTCAACTCTTTACTCTATTCCAGACATTGCAATTGGTGCCCCATTCGCAGGAGAAGACAGAAGAGGCAAAGTGCTCATTTACAATGGACACAGGAATGGGTTAAATGCAAACCCTTCACAGGTTCTGAATGGCGTATGGGCCTCAGAGTCCATGCCTGCGGGATTTGGTTTTACTCTAAGAGGAGACTCAGACATAGACAAGAATGATTACCCAGGTAAGATTTTTTCCATAAGAGAAGAAATTTCATATATCCATTCTCTGGAAAATGCATCTAAACTGTTCCTTTTGGAAGGCAGAGGTCAAAATAAAGAATAGACCTAGGGTTTTTTGTTTTTTTTTGTAGTTCTTGCAATGCTTTCCTGAGAATTTAAAGTCAGACAAAACAAATACTCCCTTTCCTGTCAAGGGGCATCATCAGAAATGCAAGAGCTTAAATAGTTACATTAACATAAAGCATGTGAAGTTTACAACAAAAAGCTTAACCTTTATTCCACGCTCAACATTTGAATGCACTCACTCCTACTGAGCTTATAGGTCTGCTTCATGCTGACATTCTTCCTTAATTAGAACCATGTCATGTTATAAGGGAAGAGACTGAGTTGGTTATGTTGCTGGTTGTTTTTCTTAAAACTTTGCTTTCCAAATAGCTGCTGAACTATATATATAAGTTCCTAATTGCTTTTGACCTCATTACAAAAAGCAGAGAGAATGCAAAAAGATTCCTTTCTTTGAGTCACAGATTTTATTTAGGTCTTTCCATGACTTTATTTGCACTCTGTTATACAGATTCTTCCTTTTTAGTTTTGTTTTGAATTTGTCTTAGCAATTAATAGTTTACTGACATCCACTGGCATTTATCAAGATTACGCCACTATTGCATGCTTTTTTTTAGTGGGGTCCTTCCAGCTTGGAACAGCATTCCAGGACCATATGTTGCCTAAATGCACAATATCCTTTTAATCTGATGCCATTCACTCCCTCTTCTAGGATCAGTACATACAAGACCATACTATTTCTCAGAATCAAGATTGAGAAATCTCTCAACATTTGTAATGTAACCAGTATGATGGAATATATAGCCTTGATGTTGTATACTGTTGACCTACTGTACTAATACTTTAGGTTTCACTAATTCTCTATAAAATTATTTTCTTAGCTTGTCCTCCTTAGAATGTCCTTAGCAAAATTAGTGACCTGAAAGTTTGTGTTATTAGCCGCTTGATCTTGTAAGTTGAAGGTGATTTGCAAAGAAATAAGAGGGTGTGTTTGACTTCTTTTGCTTATTTATTCTAGATAAAGAAAGCCTAAAAGATGTGGGATTTTTGTTTGTTTTTAAAAGGGGATTTTTTTTTTTGCTTGGATTTGTTTATGGGAGACATTCAGGTCTTGTCTGCTCTAGAAAATGCTGCTTGAAAATCTGTATTATGATAACATTACAAGACTCAAGTGAAAGAAAGCTGAGCAATTGCAAAGGGGAAGGGCTTTGTAGTCACTGTTTCAATTTTTGCTTTGAATTTTGTGTTTGAGTTCTTAACTCTCAGTCAGTTTCAATGACTAATGGGCTTTTTGGACATTATTAAAGTTTCAGCACCAAAAACATGTTCTGAAATGTCCAAGATGCCCTCCAGGGAAAACCAGATATTACATTCCTGGCATTTCTAAGCAGGGAGGAAAACCCTTCAGGTCTTCTTCTTTAAACAATATAAGAAAGAAGAGTATAAACCCAATTAAAAATAAATATCCATCAGAGCATCTTTAAAGCTGAATGGGGGAAATTTGGGTAGAACATCTGTATCTTCAGTACATTTGAGACATTTCTTTAGCTTTTCCCTGACTGTCACTTTTGAGTTTGTGCTCCCATCTGAAGAATTCTATTGTCACGTGTGTTTAGCATGTGATCATTTGGTGTTTGTTTTGTTACATAGGTGAGTTGTAGAAAATGATTGGACAAAACTGTCAAAGAAGCAGCTCATCCACTTCCTGCTCAATCCTGAAAGACCTAAACAATTAGATAATAGTACAACGTTAGCCTGAAAATGTCAAGTTGGAGGGGATGTATTTGCTGACATAAGGTGTAAGAAACTAATCAATCTAGTTTATAAAGACTAAAATGTGGAACAGCCATACATTTGGCTTTATAATTGTTACTAGCCAATAGGTCAGCCTTTTTAGCTCAAGGTAGGCACAGCCCTGGTAGATTAGTGTCTTATTCATGTGTATGGGATGTGGAAGGTAGCCTTGCTTAATTAATGCACTCAGTAGGGAGGCATGAGGCTTTCAGATCTTTCTATCCTAGAAATAAACAAATAGAATGATATTTGCAAAGCAGTGGAGGGGATTCGTAGAGTTTAAGGACAGAAGGGATCAGTAGATCACCTAGTCTGACCTTCTGTCTAGGTCATCAAATTTCACCTATTTACCTCAATATTGAGTCTAATAACTTGTGTTTAACTAGAGTATACTTTGTTTTTGGCTAAAGCACAGGTTCCAGAAAGGCTTTCAGTTAGTGATGAATAACTACGGATGAATAACTGCACTGCTCTGAAAATCTCAGCCATTATGCTTGACAGTTCCCACTTAGTATCAAAAAGGGTTGAATCTTCTTTTCAGAGAGCAAAGATTAGAAATACTCTTAAAAAAAACCTCTCATTGGTACATACAAGTGCACATAGTATAGATAAAGATGCACTTTTCATAACAGAAGACTACTGAACAGCAACTAATCCAGTTTTTCTCCAACCCTGTCAACACAACAGATAGGACTGCTTTCCCTGCTTGTTAGCAATCTGTCTTCAGCCAGCCTGATACAGATGCTGTCACTGTTAAAGCTAACAGACCACCACTTTCCACCACTCTGTTTAAATACTACCGGAACTTGTCTAACCTTTCAACAAGGAAGATGAGATTTTTATTATTAAACATGGCCCTTGGACTCCACCTCCAATGAAGTGATGCTATCCAAAATAATGCTGCTTGTGCAGAGAAATATGGGAACAATTGCACAACTATCATCAGCTCACAGCAATCCAGCCTTTTTATCTTTAAATAATTACTCCTTTATCAAAAGGGACAGTTGATCATGAAAGGCCAGATTGCGCCTTGTAGGCACAGCCTTGCATTGGGAGATGTGACGGGAACGCCTCAGAGCTTTCTGGTGCAGAGGAGAGTGTTCATCAAATGGTTACATCTCTTTACGGGTGCAGCATCCTGCCCAAGTGACAAGGGCAGAGCCACGTACTGTCCATTGCTCCCAGCTCCAACAGAGTAACTAGGAAACAGTCCTGGTCCTCCACTTGTTAGAGGGGCTGCAATTTTAGCCAGCCCTTGCATGGTCAGTGCAGAATTGGGGAGTGCTCTTTACTGCACAGCTGCACAAGAATTAGGCAGAACATAAACCTTAGTTTGTAGCCTTAGGAGGTTGGCAAGAGAAAGCCAAATAGAGGGAAAGAATGCTTCCAATAGAGAGAAGTGGCTCAAGCTCCTTTAAACAGATTCTATTTGTTCTTAGTAGTACAAATGAAAGTTTCATTATCTGCATTTTATAGATGAGGAAACTGAGGCATGGGGGAAGTGACTTGCCCAAGGTCACCAAGCAGGCCAGTGACAGAGTCTGGTGTCTTGAGTCCCAGTCCTGTGGTCTAGTCCTCTTCAGAGGTAGCAAATAAGCATGGTTTCTATTTTGTGCCAAGAATTTGGCAGTTTCTCATTTGTAGAACTCAATTCCCCTTTCTTTCATGGCTGAACACATCAGACTCTATTCGTGTCTATGTCAGGACCTTCAGCTGAAATGTTGTGAAAGTGGGAGCTCCTATTAATGTCAAACGAAATGGGTCCTGGTGAGATTATTTCTGCTGCTCTCTGATTATTCAGGGAGAGGAACATAGGTTGCAGACTCTCCCATTTTGCCAGATGAGAAATCAAAGTCTTAGGCCTTCTGTGACTGAGAGATTCAATGTATGAGGGATCCAGTAATTAAAGAAAAAAAGATTGGTGAAGACCTTCTGGTGCCTGCCAGCAGGCCAACCATTCCCCAATTGTTTTTTCCCCCTTCTTCCATTCTCCAAGTCTTCATGCTGTGTCTTGATGGAACTGGGATCTAGATCCTGATAAGCAAGTGGAAAGAAGGTGTCCTTTATTCATTCCATAGCTGCCAGTAACCAATGCAGAAGTCAAGCATTTATTGGTATGCTGTTTCTCAACTAAACTTTATTCTCTCTCTCTCTGTCTCTCTGTCTCCCACACTTGTTTATCATCTTTACAGCTTGTGTTCTTATCTCTTCTGGATGACAAAGCTGGAAAGTAAAAAAGAGAAAGAATAGACTTGAAGTTAGAAGCCTGACCTCCATGCTTCCAGAGAAAGAAAGCAGAATGGGGAGAAATTTGGTGGGCTGGTTCCTGTATAGTAGACTCCCTTGCCCATTCTTTTTGACTACTTGTTTTCTGGTAGGTGAAGTTACAGAGACAGATTCTAACCTCACTTACACGGGTGTATAGCAGAAGTAGTAGCTCCATTGACTTCATTCAATGCAGTTACATTGGACTTAACCCAGCCTAGACCAGGAAAGAGGATAGGGGGATGTGTGGTGGACAAGACAGATGTGAAAAAGTCTAAAATAGTTTGTGCACATACAACTAAATTACTTTGGAGTAAAGTCCTAAAGGGATTGTGGGTGAGATTTTTGTGCTGTGCTCCTAAGAGATGCAGTACAGAACTCACAGCCAGGGTAGGGGGAGCTAACTAGCTTTAAGCCACATTTGCATGCTGCCAATCCTGGAGCTGAAGAGGCCCTTGGGGTAATTTAAGTGCTCCTGAGCACTGTTACAGCAGCACCCCAGGCTACAGTGCTGCCAACAATTTCTGCTGTGTTCTGTGCAATGACCCTGCCACAACATACCCTTCCTGGCCCCACCCCCACCTGTGGTACACCGTCTATACTGGGGCTTGTGAGAGAGTCCTTGGAAGGCAGCTTTATAGCTCTGCCTTTCATAGCACCTGCACCAGGGGAATCCTCCCTGACTAGATATGGGGCTTTTAGGGTGCAGTGAATCAGTGGCCTGCTCTCAGGCTCCCCCTCATGGCCTCAAAACAGTCCTTCAAGTGACTCCTCATCTCAGTTTCCAGTGTTGGGCTCCTCAAATAAATCCCATTAAGGCTTTTTGTCCAATAATGCCCCTTCTCCCAGGGTCTAATAGAGCAACATTAAATAAACTCAAAATAAAACTCCAAATTAAAACCCACACAAAGAAAAGTTTCTTTTCCCATTCCCAGGAATTCCTTGCTTTGGCAGGCCATTCCCTGGACCACCTGGCTGGTGTATTTTCATTCTGACACCCACACAGTCTGCTTTCACTGGCTCTCAGCCCTCTGGCTTCTAGGCTCAGCCCTTACTCTCAAGGCGAGGGTCTCCTGCCCACTGCAGCTCTTCTACAGTCTCTGCCACAGTCCTCTGGTTGCTCTCCCTAGGCATCCCTTCCTGTAGCTTCTTACTTCTCTTATAGCAGAAAAGCCACCTGATCTCTGCTCATCTGTGCCTGTTTCAGAACTAGGTTTTTAGTCCTTAATGGAGCAAGCCATCTTGTCACTCTTTACTCCACTCCAACCCTTCTATGTGTTGTAAAGGAGCTAGAGCAGGGGTGGGAATTCCACAAAACCCCATCCTAGGTCTGCATTCTGAACTGTGATTTATTTCTTTTTTTTTTTTTAATGGAGTAATTCAGTTTGACAGAAGCAAGAGAAATCCATACATGTGTTTTATGAAAAAAACCAATTTGTTTTCCTTAGCTTCTGGGCAACTGTTCAAGGTTGATATCTGTTGAGTGCTCAGGATCAGTGATTATGTAGGGAGCGGTGTTGTACATCCAGCTGGTTCATCTACAGTGCTATTTCTACATGTACGTATAGCTACATGCCACAGTGAAAAGCAGGCCATGTCCACTCTGCGGTGCGTAGCTACAGGTGAAAAGCTCTGGTGGAGGGAGATAATGGGGAAAAACTTCAGCGGCTCCCTGCTGCCACAGCCTTTCAGAGTGATGAGGAAAAGCTCTGGCACAGGGGAGGCAGCTAGAAAAGGCTTAGCTTTTTCCAGCTGCCCTCTGCCAGAGCCGTTAGTCCTCTTCCCCCTTGCCCTGCCAACCCCCCCACCCCCCTTCCCGCTGCCAGAGTCTTTCCCTGCAATGGGGAAGGGCAGCTTTTCCTTGCTTCCTCCCTGCTGATGGAGTCTTTCCTTGTGGCGGAAGAAGGTTCTAGCAACAGGAAACTGGCTGAGCCTTTCCCTGCTGGAGTCTTCCCCTGCTGAGAGTGTCTTTCTCTGCAGTGGGGAAAAGGTCCAGCAGCAGGGAGGCAATGGGACTAAAAATAGTAGTGTTGACAGGGAGGCACAGCTCAAGTAGAGAGCAGGTAGGGTATGTACTCACATACATGCCCAAACCCCTCAGGTGTGTCTTAGCTTCACTCTCCTAAGCCATGCCTCACCGGCTACACTGCTACTTATATCCCTGCTAGAGGGGCTACGCAGGTACATACACCACATGCTGCTGAAAGTAGTATGTAATGTAGACATAGCCTAGTAGAACTCATGCCTTTTGAATCTGCATGGTTTCGGTCTTCACACCATGGCATATTATAGCTGAGTAAGTAGTTTATCACGAATGACTTAGTCAGACACATTAGCATGTTTTCTGCCAGTAGCATATCCTCAAGCAGAATTTCAGCTTTTTAAGATTGTGGCGTGTAACACAGTTCAACTCACCTCTGTCCTGTCTCTGCTGGACTCTCCTTCTTATGACTCAGCCCTCCCTCTGAGTCTCAATCTGTGTTCCATCCTTCCAGGGGATTCTGCAGTCTGTTCTAGCCACTTCCCACTGTGGCCACCACAGTCCTGCCACCACTCCAGTAGCGATCAAGGAGTAGAGGGACTCTGGCCTACCCACTACTCAGGCCCAAGGACCCTGTGTATGGCAGCCTTTCACTGCATCTCCCCCAACTCCTCAATGGATTTCCCTGAGCCACTTCCTCACAGCCCCAATACCTTCTCCACCCTTGCTTCAGGGCATTCAGCTCTGTTCAGCCCCAGCAGCCAGCCCCTGCTCTGTCCAGGGTACTGACAGTCTACCCTCTTCAAGCTCCTGGGAGTCACTCCCTTTGCTCTGCTCTGCAGATCCCTTTTATACTGGCCTCCTGGGCCCTGATTGGCTGCCACGCAGTCCCTTCCTATTGGCTACCTTTCATGCAGCCTCTCCAGGAGCCCTCTTAACCCTTTCCAGGCCAGTCAAGGGCAGGCACCCCGTCACATGGCGTCTTCACATTTATTTGTCATCCAGAACTATTTAAGCAATGTTTTAACAAAGTAGATTGATGCAGTGCATTTCTGTGTGTGTATCCACTATTGCTTAGATAAATTACACTAGCTGAACACTCATGTAAGTTATCCTCATTAATCTAGGTAGTCCTTTTGAAGTCATGGGCTTTTCTACTCAAATTTACCCTGGTTTTATACTGCCATAATTCTATTGGACCTGATTATTCCTTCTAGCTAAGGTCTGGTTAGGTATAGCCATCTTTAGGCTTTCCTTATTCTGGGTACTTATTACATTAAAGATTGATTTTATATATAGCATAAATGATGTCTCTAGAAACATTTAAAGAAATGTTATCCCAAGGCTCTGATAATCGGGCAAAATTCTCTCTAAAATTCAATAATCCAGTTTAATCTTATTAAAACATGAGTCTTAAAAGTGCCATCTGCTAAATGCATTAACTTGAACAGCAGGAAGAAAATCCTCAAGTTTCTTTCTTAAAAGCTGGGATTTTTCATGATATAAAATTTGTGGAACATAACAGCCAGTGTGCCAATAACATCACAGCATTTCAGTCTAGTGATGATTATAGTCTGAAATCAAGTGAGGAGAGTTACAGAAGATAAAAAATGAAAATCTGCATCTGCTTTGATGACAGCTGTTCAGTGTGTGAGTGAGAATGGAGGAAGGGATTCTGCAACCAAATGGAGCAAACTAAAGTGCCCACAGCAGATAATTGGCTTGTTATCATATTGTTGATTGATTTACTCACTTGAAAATGCATCAATTTCCTGAACATCTCATTTTATAGCAAATTAAATGGTGTTATACATTTTAATTGACAGATATACTTTTTTCCCAAAATTCTTTGGGAGATCATCTAATGAACATCAGAATATCATGTGTTCAGTGGAGCTCAGGAAAAATATACTTATCCCAATCAATAATGAGACTCTTTTAAGTGGTAAACATTAAAAATACTCAAGAAGTGGATAGTTTTCGGTGGGGTGAACAAAAACAGTGCATCAGGAAGTTAAGGAAGGGGATTAATTCAGACTGAAGGGGGAGGGGGTTGCTATCAGAAGGGCTGAGAGGAGAAAGGAAGTTCCCCCTGAAAGAATCATTCATGACCTTGTGAGTGACTAGATCAGAAGAAAGTTTTTCACTGGTATTGCCTGGAACAGATCATCTTATGGTCATTGCTGTAGTCTTATTGCTAAAGTAGTAAGCCTTTTAAGGAACCTTTTTACTTTGAACTTTTGAGAGGGAGGGGAACTGGCTGGTGGAAATTTAGGTCAGGAAGCCCCAAAAGAGAGAAATAAATCTATCTTACAAACCTCAGGCTCCAGAGGGCTTCTTAGAGGGATGGGATCAATTGTGTGAAACAGGAAAGACAGAAGTCCACGAGGAGGCATAGTGACAGTCTTCAGGTATACAATTTTTCACTCTCCATTTTAATAACTTTTCCCATTTATATTGAAATTTTATTCTCCCATGGTCCCGAAGGCTTCCCAATGGCTATGCATATTGTGTCATTAGGAGGCAGCTTCTTTTTACTGACAGAATACAGAGATTTATTTCTTAAACTGTTGGTAAAATACTCACAAAGGGTTAGGAACTAGCAGAGCCTAACAGTGAGCTTTCTTATTCTCTATATCCCGATATGTAGGACCATGATGAGAGATGATTTAACCTTCAGTTAGCTCACTCCTGGGTGTCCTGTGAGCAGAGTCTAGGCCATTTCTGTACAATTTTTCACAACTTCAGATTGTATTGCTAAGTTTTGGCTACTAATCTCCAAGGCAAGAGACGAAACACCAGGCCATAATTTAGGGCTTCTGGACAGATTCAGGCAAAATGGGATTATCTAAGCACAGGTCATTTGCTGCTTGATGGTGTTGTATTGCAAAATCCCTTTTCCAAGTTGCTTTGGGCCGGATCTTGCACAGGGTGAAGGAGATATTACTAGAGGGTGAGCGTCTGCTCAGTTTGGTCTAATCTAAACATCACTCAATGAGGCTGGAGATGGAAATGAGTGGCCCTGGTTGTCTGCTTTTTCCAGAACTTTAATGCTATGCTTATTTCCATAGCATGGATGAAGGCTCACTCAGCTGATATTTCTATACTGGAGCTGGAGGTGTAATTTCCAGCTTGAGGAGACATACCCATGCTAGCTCTGAATGTCGCAGGGTGTGCCTGCCCTGCAGCACCCCTCCTGACCTAGTGTGGAGCTGCAGGAACACCTTGTCTCACTTGCCTCTCTCAGGGGCCCTTAAGAACTCCTCCAGTCCAAAACAGTGTAAGACAAAATTCCCTGCTGGGCTCTACTTTATTAAATTCAAATAAACTTGAAATAAAGTCTTTCAGGTTCACAGAGTTGTGCAGCCCTTCTCCTTGGGATGCCTGATTCTCAGTTCTGGCCTTTCTCTCCTGTTGTCTCTCCCTTTGGCTCAGGTTTTCACAGCCCTCCTTTTTGGGGCCTGCAGTCTCTGGGAGCGCCTCTCGCTTAAGAGAGCTTTTCTTTTTATGAGCACCTCCCTGCATCTGAGCCCTGATGACCTTTTATCAGGCTCTGGTGCTCATTATTCAATTAACTGCCTGCTTAGATAGGCTCATTCCCCTTAAATTAGCTTGATGCTTGTAGCCTGGGCCCATGTTCCCCTTAAAGGGGCCAGCAACCCTGTGATACCCCTAAAACTAGAAGTGTAGTCACGTTGGGATCAGTGGCAGGCTAGATATCCCAAGTACGATACCATCTGAGATCCTCGGTGTGCTTTTGGGATATCTAGACCCTCCTGCTGCAGCTCCATGTCTATTTTTAGCATGCTAGCTCGGTTGAAAATTATACCTTCCAGCTCCAGTGTAGACATAGGCAGTGCCACTGCCCTAGCCATGCCAAATTTCCATTCCTCAGCATACATCCTTTTAGGTCTGGCACATTGATGGGGAAACAGATGTTGGTGGAAGTGTCGGCTCACCTTGCTGAGCCTAATGTGCCTTTCTCTGCCATGTGTGGTTGCTGCTTGGGTATCTGTTGATCATCATGTCCTGTAGCTCAGCAGATGGCTTTGCCCTCTCTTTACCACAGCAGGTATTGCAGAATTAATATTTGCAGCAAAATGAAAATCAGTCCTGGAAATAACTGAGTCTAGGTTGTTTAATTTCTTCAGTCCCCTTTGAATTATTCACCTGCATCTTTACCTAAGTTCATGTAGAAGGAGCTTGTCTCAGGGCTAAACTTTGGGTTTCAGTCATCTAAACTGAAGGGTTCTGTTGTATTAATTTAGATGCAACATATAGACCCAAGGAGTCAGAGGTCATTGGGTTATAATCCAGTCACTGTCCAACATTAAACAGTTTTAAACAAGGTTCAGGATTTTGGTATACAGAGACCTCAGAGTGCATAGTACCTTGGCAAACACATCATTAAAAGTCCTTTTAACCTTTTATTGAAGATACAGAAAAGAAGGAAAAACAATTAAAGCATTTGAAATGTAAAGTACTAAATAATGCTTTCATTTTAACAACATCTCTTGTTCCCTTTCCCTTTATTTGGACAGAGTTTTTGAAAGGAAAAAAGCCCTTGTTTGACAGTCTTGTAGATAGTATCAAAGATGGTAATAACTATCCTTCTGAGGATAAGAGAAGAAGTTAGTTGAGATGGCCTGGAACTGTCGTTGTTGTTGTTGTTGTTATAGCCTGATCCTGTTGCTTAGAAGACAAAACACATCCAAAAAAAAAAAAGGGGGGGGGAGGGAAGAAAAGAACAGAAAAGGTAGAAAATGCAGCTTCTGTCTCTGGTGTTGACTTTCACTTGCAACCTCACTGCTGGAAAAATACATGGTCTTATCAGCCACTCTGAGACCTGGCAAACTCATACCAGCATTGCGTTGTTTAGGTGCATTGTTTAAGGCATTCTGGTCATAGGCTCACAGCAGTGTTGCAAAATATAGTCTTGACCAACTAAGCCAGACTCTTATTAAACAGAAGGCAAAAGGAGAGAGCTAGGAAAGAAACTTTAAAAAAGTGGGGAAAGAAAAGAGGGGGAGGGAAGATAAAGTCTCACATCCCAGATGGTGGCTGAGATTTAACTGAAGCCAATGGAGATGGCATTGTTATCTGGGTCCCTCTCTCTGCCCAGTCTGATCAGGACATCTCTCAGCATTAGGATGAAGAAGATCTGGGATCCCAAGAGACAATGGGGATTGCAGCTATGATAATAAAGCTCATTGCAGACAGCTGCTGCTTCTGCTAATTTTTCCCAAAAAATCTTTTCTTTTTAAGAACCCAGAAAGGGAGTATTGGGTAGAATAGACCATTCTCTCATTATTTTGTCCATCAATAGGTCTAACTTCCGACACACCAATTTTGGTTTACTGATTTCCTGTCCTCTGCTCCTCTTCTTTACCAGTCATAATCTTAACATAGTCCGTGAGTATCAGTAAAACATTTCTGTTTAAATTAGTTCAGTTTTTCTGTCTCCTTACATCGTAAATAATTTTATACAGCAAGTCATTGTGATAACTCATGAATTTACACACCTTTTTTACAGCTGATTTCACAGCTAGGGTAAATTTGTAGGCTCAATTATCACAACAATTCTCAGTGGACGCACCCCTTGAAATTCTGTTCAGCTCAGTTGGAGCTTGTTTCCCGAGTTATGGCACAATGGGGTTCTAGAGTATTTCTGTCCTATGGCTCACTTAGCCTGTGAGTGCAACAAAGCAGGGCTGTTTTCTGCCACACTGCTACTCAATGGAGACACCGGATCCTACTTCCAGAAATCTTTTCCTTGTCTGAAAGGCAGCAGCTGTTTCAGATGAAGGATCTCCTCAAAGAAACAACATAGACAAAGTGGCCATCTGGCTGCCCTTACTGAGCCTGTGTGGAGAAGGTTTGCCAGTTTCCTGAAAATATGAAATGGTGGAAAGGGATGTGGACACCAAGGGAGAAGGCAGACAGGACATTTTGGATCCAAAAGGAGGGGAAAAGGATAAATTTTGAATTAATAATGTGCTGAATTCCTTTAATTATTATGGGAATTCAGCAAATATTGATAAAGCTGGGGAGGATTTTAATACTTATCCTTGCAGGTTACATTTAGATATCTTGGGAAGAATCCCATCTGCATAAAACATCTGCTTTGTATCTACGGGAAGGAGACTCCATTGCATTTATAAATAAATGTTCAATGTTGCTCAGATAGGACCTAATACTGAATGTCCTTGGCTCCAACTGGCATGCTCCTGCTCCCACTTATTTAAATGGGAACAGGCCATATGGAACTGAGGCCACTCAGCACTTTGCAGAGGAATGCAGCAACTTACAGGATGGGAACAGATAGATAATTTGTCAATGATTGTTTCTTCTCTTCATATATATGTACAACTTCCATTCTCATCCATGGGCATTACTCATGGGTTTGCAGTGGATTTCAGTTTTGGAAGTTGAAATCAAAGTGGAAGTTCTCTAGTTCCTCACTGGTATTTCCTATTAGTGATTCATAGATGATTTTTTTTAAAATTAGGGCCATAGTGACTGGTCTTTGTGAAAAAGAAAACAAACCCTAACTAATGAAATAGGTTCAGTCTTATGTTCCAGCTTGCAAATGTTTTTCTTCAGGCTTCATTTGGAAGAGATTCTGACAATTAGTTAAGATTACTTTTTTGGTATGGAAATTCCAATTGCCTTGTCAAACATTTGTTTTTCAGCTAGTAACCTTTGCATCAGTGACATTTCATATGTAGCAATAAAAAAGCAAGTAATGAAGACAACTTCCATCTATTTTTAGGAGAAGAAAGTTGCCAGACTTCAGATAATTTGGACGTCTTGCATGTATGTTTCACAGAAATGATTAATGGCTTTTCCTGTACACAACACACAATAAACTTATAAACTACTGCTCATAAATGACTCTGACATTATGCATGTTCAAGACTATCACTTAGCTAATGAATGGCCTGGCCCAACTCCCGTTGTGTTGAAAAGGCTCTTTCTATTGAGTGCTGCAGGAGTTGGATTAGACTCTAAATGACAGTGAAACAGAGTACAGTGGAACTACTGCGTTATAATAGACTGACCACAGTTGTAATGGAATTCTGGATGGATCTTCCAATAAATTATTCTGTGTGAATATACAGTGACATCATAGAATCACAGAAGATTAGGGTTGGAAGGGACATCAGGAGTCATCTAGTCCAACCTCCTGCTCAAAGCAGGACCAACCACAATTAAATCATCGCAGCCAGGACTTTGTCAAGCTGGGCCTTAAAAACCTCTAAGGATGGAGATTCCACCACCTCCATAGGTAACCCATTCCAATGCTTCACCACCCTCCTAGTTAAAAACTTTTTCCTGATATCCAACCTAGACTCCCCCACTGCAACTTGAGACAGTTGCTCCTAGCTCTGTCATCTGCCATCACTGAGAACAGCCCTAGCTCCATCCTCGTTGGAATCACCCTTTAGGTAGTTGAAGCCCACTATCAGATCCCCCTCATTCTTCTCTTCTGCAGACTAAACAAACCTAATTCCCTCAGCGCCCCAGCCCTGTACTCATTTTTGTTGCTCTCCACTGAACTCTTTCCAATTTGTCCTCATCCTTCCTGTAGAGGGGGGCCAAAACTGGACACAGTATTCCAGATGTGGCTCACCAGTGCCAAATAGAGGGGAATAATCACTTCCCTGGATCTGCTGGCAATGCTTCTACTATTGCAGTCCAATATTCCATTAACCTTCTTGGCAACAAGGGCACACTGTTGACTCATATCCAGTTTCTTGTCCACTGTAACCCCCAGGTCCTTTTCTGCAGAACTGCTGCTTAGCCAGTTGGTCCCCAGCCTATAGGAGTGCATGGGATTTTTCTGTCCTAAGTGCAGGACTCTGCACTTGTCCTTGTTGAACCTCATCAGATTTCTTTTGGCCCAATCCTCCAATTTGTCTAGGTCACTTTGTATCCTATCCCTACCCTCCAGCATATTTACCACTCCCCCCCAGCATAGTGTCATCCGCGATCTTCCTGAGGGTGCAATCCATCCCATCATGCAGATCATTAATGAAGTGTTGAACAAAACCAGTCCAAGGACCGACCCCTGGTACACACCACTTGATACTGGCTGCCAACTAGACATCGAGCCGTTGATCGCTACCCATTGATCCCAATGATGTAGCCAGCTTTCTATCCTCCTTATAATCCACTCATCCAACCCATTCTTCTTTAACTTGCTGGCAAGAATGCTGTGGGAGACGGTATCAAAAGCTTTGCTGAAGTCAAGGTATATCACGTTTACCATTTTCCCCACATCCACAGAGCCAGTCACCTCATCATAGAAGGCAATCAGGTTGGTCAGGATGACTTGCCCTTGGTAAATCCATGCTGACTGTTCCTGATCACCTTCCTCTCTTCCAAATGCCTCAAATGGATTCCTTGAAGACCTGCCCCATGATTTTTCCAGGGATTGAGGTGAGGCTGACCAATCTGTAGTTCCCTGGATCCTACTCCTTCCCTTTTTTGAAGATGAGCACTATATTTCCCTTTTTCCAATCGTACGGGACCACTCCCAGTTGCCACGAGTTTTCAAAGATAATAGCCAGTGGCTCTGCACTCACTTCAGCACCCTCAGATGCAATGCATCCGGCTCCATGGACTTGTGCATGTCCAGTTTTTCTAAATAGTCCTGAACCTGTTCTTTTACCACTGAGGGCTGTTCACCTTCTCCCCATTTGTGCTGCCCAGATGTCAGGGTAATTGAAATCCCCTATGAGAACCAGGGCCTGTGATCTGGAAACTTTCATTAGTTGTCTGAAGAAAGCCTCATCTACCTCATCCTCCTAGTCAAGTAGTCTATAGCAGACACTCACCATGACATCACCTTTGTTGCTCTCGCTTCTAAACTTAATCCAATCATCTTAACTTAATCATCTTTATTATCCTTTATTTTAGATTGTCTATGTCACCATTAACACAAAAGTTCTCTTAATGTTTACTTATTCACTCTAATTCCTCTGATTCCAATTAAATAATTGTGCTCTTTTAAGTTCTTTGGGGCAGATCATGTTCGGGTAGAGTCTCCTCTGCAGCTGAACTCAGCTTGATGTAGGGGATGAGAGGCTGTTCAAGGAATGAGTTGCAGCTCTCAAATCAGTGCAGAACAAAGACAATCCAGAGCCATAAGTACAGCCCCAAATGGGACCCTCTTGGCTTTGCCCAGATGGTATGGACCCACTACTTTGCTGCAGCTCTTGCCCTCACACAAGCAGTCTGCTGGGCTGTTGGGAGCCTAATACCAATCTTTTTTTGGCAAGACTGGGCCTCATCCCTCTCTAGACCACCACTCCTTGTCTTCAAGTCAGCTGTGTATGTGTGTGTGGGAGTAGGGTAGGCCCTACCCACCTGTGCAGAGGACTCAGAATGTGTGGTCCCCTTTCAACTTTGCCCCACGAAAGCCATGAAGAGATTGAGGTACTGAGGCCTTCCACCCACAGATTGCTCTGTTGAGGTTGAAGTGGTGTAGGTTCAGTTCTCCAGAGCAGTGGGTGTTAGTGTTAACACCCCATTATGGTGAATGGAGCTATTTACTCCTCTCAGAGCCACTGGTTTAAGGTATGCCTATACTTAAACCACTATACCTGCAGAACTGCAGCTGCACCCTGTAGTGCTTCAATGTCAACACTAACCACAGAAGGGAAGGGGTTCTTCCATTGTCATAGGTAATCCACCTCCTCAAGAGCTGGTAATTAGCTTGACAAAAGAATTCTTCCATTGACCTAGCACTAGATTAGGTCAGCATAGCTATATCTCTCAGGGATGTGGATCTTTCATGCACCTAAGAGACATAGCCATGCTGGTGTATGTTTTTGTTGTACAGCAGCTCTCAGACTCATCGAAGTCAGGCAGACATCATTTCATCTTTCACCACTTCAATCTTTTTTTTGAAACCATGAAAGTTAGAGGCATCTTTCTTATAGAAGCTCAGATTCTGAAATTAGATGCTGTAAGTTAAGCCACAGCTTTAAAGTCCATAAGGGACCTCTCAATGGTAGATTATAGGTTTAATGGAGCCCCCATTTTACTTGTCTTTTTACTATCTTTTTGTGACTAGCAAGATGTTTCTTTCCCATATTTTTTCTTGAGAAATAAATAATTAAATCCATTTGGATTACTGTATGAGTCAGGAAACCCAGGTGGGAGGAAGCTGTCAGCATAGTTTTTAACCACATGGAGTGTTGTCTTATGACATCTCATACCAATATCTTAACCAAGGAGGTAAAGTTCTCTTCAGGTTCTAGATGGTCAGACCTTGAGTCTATTGAGAGTTGTCTGAGAAAGCCATTATTGAAAAGAGCTTCTAAGTGCCCCAACGGGAGAAACAGCCTACACATTCTCCCTCTTATGCACCCTCCATTGAAATGTGCTTTCCAGTGAAGCCACTGGAATTCCAGCAATATAAATCCAGTATGAGGAAAATCAGTCCAAGGCCTGGTCTACACTGCTGGCAGCCATCAACAGGAGATATGCAAGCTACTCAACAGGAAATGTCCTCTGGTCGATGCAGCCTTATTCTTTTTTGGGGGCTGGATTTATTGCATTGGCTGGAGAGCATTTCTGGAATCGATTGTGTGGGTCCCCACTGCCTGCTCATTCGATCCCGCTGTATCAGTCTGTGCAGCCTGGTGCAGCTCCTGGCAGTGTAGACAGACCCCAAGTGTGCCTGGCAGGGATATGTTACTCAACAGAGAATCTGTAGGTTGATTTACACACTATTTATGCACTGATTTAACTAAATTAACTTAATTTAACTTCCTGGTGTGTATCACTGCTGCGTCTCTTTAAGGCACAGACACCCTTCCCCAGTAAATTAAACATACTGTTATCATTTAAACTATAAAATTTACTCTCAGTATAGATAGATATAAAAGTGTAGTGATACCTAAACTAATGAATTTATTATTCAACAAATAAATCAGGATGAGATCAGAGGTCACTGGGAAAAAATATTTAAACTATATTAATTTAAACTGAAGTGAGATTGTCCACACAAAGGATTGTATCTGTTTGCCACCCATTTGTGTGACAGACAGGATGGTTTGGAGTAAAATATGTGAGTTTAATGAAATATTGTTTTCTTTTCAAGACAAACTGGAGAGAAGTGAGGTTGTGGCATGGATGACCTTGTGCTATATAGGCTGGCACTGAACAAATGCTACCATGGCAAAAATGTGAAAGGTTTTTTCTTGTATAATGAACCGGAAAATATGCGTTAGCTCATTTGTTTTATGTTACAGTATTTTGAATATAAATAAATTGGGCTGCAAAACTGTGCCAGAGGTTAGCAAATAGTACTTACAAAGTTGTTTTGTCTTTTCCAGATTTAATAGTAGGTGCATTTGGAGCTGGAAAAGTAGCTGTTTACAGGTATGTGGTAAATTTTATGGAATATTTGTTTTGCAACTTAATCGGGAGATCCACAAGAAATCTTATTTCATGTTTCTGTGTTGCTTTGTACTGTATGTACATAAATAATAGATTATAGTGTATTCTTTGCAGCAAATGCTATAGTGCTGTAAGTCCCTCTTCTCAAATGCTCATCATTTTCAGAAGAATTCTTTATTAGTGTTGAAACTGCCTATCTCAGTCTCAATCTAACAAACACATTTTTTGAAAGTTTGATGAAGTTCTTCAACCAACTTAGTTAGGCCAGGGGAGAAAAAATGACACTTTTCCCATTTAAAAAAATTGTAACCACACTTTTTTGAATGAAGTTGAGTCCCAAAAGGTTGAAAATCAAAGCTTTAAATGTTGCAGGTAAATAGTCCTTAATGAGGGGGAATTAAAAAAAGCCATGTCACTGAAAATTTACTTCCTACCATGGCCTATGGCACCTACTAATAATTTTAGATTTTCCTGCAGCATTGTCCATTTAGTGACATTAAGGTGTAAACTACCCGACAGGCACAAGGACTGCTACTTTCAGCCTGCTGTCAAGACCATTTCTTTGAGGCAGAACATAATGTTTTAATGAAACACATAACAAAATAGCTCTCTCTATAAACCTGCATAAAATTCAGTCAGGAGTAAAATCACAGAGGGTAATGAATTACAGATCCCATAGTTTTATTCTCCAAAGTTTTTGCTACATCTTATAATTTTCTGCAAATCCAAAGCTTTTATTTAAAATACATAAATTACAGCTATCAAAAACTTAAGACAAAATCTGCTGTTGTCCTGTGTAGTGTAGCGTCCCCTCACCGTCTTTCTCTTTGGTGTTCCACTGGACCACAAAGGACTTGGAGACCCTCAAGCTTGCAGTCACCAGTTGTTTATTTACAAGGTGTACAAGAATCTCCCATCACTGTACAGGGCTTTGCCTGGGCCAGCATCATTGAGGCAGCTCAGGGTCCAGGCGACACCCCTGCACTCTCTTCCTCCCCTCACCCAATCCTTTCCCCTCTGGCCTCTCAGACTCTCTGGGGCCTGGTTTATAAACCCTGCTGGGCCAGCAGTGCAGCTGTGGCTCATGGCCTAATCAAACCTCCTGGAGGCTGCTCAGCCTGTGCCTACGCACAGCTGCCTCCCCTCAGGCAATCAAGCCCCAGCCCAGCTACCCACTCTGCTGCCCCTGAGCTAGCTAAGCTAGCGTGGAAGGGGGCTGGCTAGGGGTTCATCCCCCAGCCTCCCCTGTCACATCCTGTTAATCTAGCTGTACAGAAAACTTTGCCCATCCAAACACTGGGCCATCCTGAGAATAATTACTGCAACAGTGCAGCCAAATTGCTTGACTCCTTGTACCCTTCTGTTGTTCCCAACCCTACACACTTGCAGTGACAGAGCATGATCTTATCCTAAGATTACAAATGTACGGACATGCAAAAGTTAAGATATGAAATGGTGACATTAACTCATGTTGGTAGCATTAGCTCAATTTGCACAGTACAGCAATATGTACAGTGGACTGATGTTCCAATTCCTTAAACATCATGGAGTTAGTGCAAAGGGAGTATAAAGTATTGCCATGCTGATCCGTAGTGTTTTGCAACTTCTTTGCAGTGGCATAAATGACTGCACAAAATGTATGGTCATAGAGAATCAGAATTGGTATGTATAGATTTACATTGTATTTTGCAACCCAAAAGGGGGGTGTGCCATTTGGCATGTTAATATTATTAGCACCTAATTTTTTTTTTTCATTTCCTGACTTGTGTTTTAATGTGCAATTGGCAATGTTGGACAAACATAGTTATTTGCATTTAATAATACAAACGGAAGCTTGCTTGGAAAATTATGTTTTTCCCTCTGTACAAAAATGCAATAAATCATTTCATCTTTGAGGATCCTATTGATATTACAATAAAAATTAACACTATAGCACCAATTGTAGATTAAAACTATAAGGAAAAAATCTTGATAGTTATTTATTTTATAAGAATCTGTAAATTAATATACAATAAAACCTATTCTGTGAATATGTAATGTAATACTTTCCCTGTTTCTAACCCTTTTACAAACTACTCTAAATTATAGGGTAGCTAATTAATCACCAACTGTTACTCAAAGGTGCACCACGTACATTTGTCGTCACTGCAGCCATATATAGCCACCTTCAGCTACTTCTTCTGTTAACATTATTCCTGGCTTCCATAGTCAAATGGTTCAAGATCTGTCATTTAGGTTGCAGCTATGGCTGATTTAAGATATTTCCCAAGAATTTCTGTTTTAGCCAAATCACATCTCCTTTTCAGAGAGAGTCAAACACAAATGCAGAACACAGCAAATATGAAGATGTCCCTTTTTCTAATCATAGCAGGACGATCACAGATTGTAAAACAACTACTAAAAGGCTGCTGTCAGCTGTACAAATGTGGAGCCTAGTCCAGGTTTCAGAATTTGGCCCTGTGTGAACATTCTGACATCACTGGGGCACACAGTGCTTGCTTAATGGATCTTGTTGTACATATGTGGTCTTTGCACAATCATGCATCTGTGTCTATATCTACTGTAAATTCAAGTTCCTGTTTTAGTGATTTGTCCTGGTAGCTTGTAATTTTTGTGAAGAATTATCAAAATGACCAAAACTGTGGAAAAAAGAAGTTACACTTTCTGCCAGACAGAATCCTCATTTTTTCAGGAAAGTGAACAGCAACAATGAAACTCTTGTCCATCTAAGGGATCCTCTATTTGCAGCTACCTTTAAAACAATTGTCTTATTAAAAGGTTAAATGTTCTACCTGCAGTCATGGACCTCTCTTACTTTGCCTAGTAACTTATTCCTGCTGCGTGAGTTGACCTTTGTTTCTCTCTCCCACATGTAGAGCAAAACCTGTTGTGACAGTGGATGCTCAGCTCATGCTGTACCCAATAATTGTAAATCCAGACAATAAAACTTGTCAGCTTCCTGGCTCCACGATGATGGTGGCCTGGTAAGTCAGTGATAAGACAGGAGATCTTTCTCTTCTTGCTTGTTCTTGCAGACATCATTCTAGTGCTTGGTACAGGAGCTCAGATACTACTATAATGAGTGTCGTATTAGAACCTACATAGAGTAGAATCGAATTATTTTCCCTTGTTCATAAACACCTGAAATGTAGTAGCCAAGCACTCAACCCTGTGAGGTACTGAGCATCATTATCTCCTGTTGCAGTTGAGGATGCTCAACATCTCATAGGATCATGCCCTAAATTCAAATGCAGTATCTGAGAGGGTGGAACATAAACCAGATGGGATGGTAAAGATCCTATTGCAAAAGTGAGTCCTTACCCTGTTTGGTAAGGATGCAGGTGTTCACTGAGGATGTATAAGATATTGAATTGATACTAAATCCCTGGTGCTCTGTTGACTTAATGTACTGCCATATTTGGTTCACCCCATGTTTTGTATGAGGACTGAGAACACTCATCCACTTAAGGAAGGGACGGAATGCCTCACTTTGCACTCCTATAACTACTTCTGGCCTTCCTGGGAACGAAGTTCTATAGGAAATTATATTCAGTTCTCTTTGGCCAGTGGGAGACTTGCTTTCGTGCTGTCTTTCAAGGTAGTGGGTGTAGTAAAAGAAAATTAAACGGAGGAAAGAGAGAGGAAGTTCTCAGGAAAGACTTATTTATTCAACCCAAACAGTGAATACTTAAAAACTGGCATTATTCCATATTGACAGTTTAGAAACATTCATGATCAATGTGGGATATGTAATCTTCCTTCATTGTTCACATTTATCATGTTTTTCATTTATTCATCATAAGGTGAATAATACCCCAAACACAAAGAAACACAGCACACTTTTGTTTTAAACATTGAGCTATAGAATATATATTCTTTTTTAAAAAACATAAATTTAATGGATCCTTTTTAAAAAGGTTCACCTTATATTAATATATGTTTCTTCAGTGTCCTAAGAGCAGTAAAATAAAGCAACATCCTACCAGCAAATGGAGACAGGAAACTAGAGCTGGTTGGAAATTTTCCACCAGAACAGTCTTCTGTCTGAAAATCCTGATTTGTTGACAGGGAAACACTTTGCAAAAATGTGTTGCCTTCAATGGAAATTCATTTAGAAAGAAAATTTGCTAAAAAGTATTTTAAAAAGTTTTGACCTTTTCGGAATGTAACATTTCAATTTGCCATTTTGAAATTTTATATATATATATATAATTGGAATAAAACATTTCAATTAGCCAAAATATTTATTTATTTATTAATTTCAGTCTGTAAGAAATTTCTAAATTTTGTATTTTCATTCTGGAACAGAAGAAATTTTGAAACTCTAAAATTCCACCAAAATAAAAATCTGGTTCCTGCACAGCTCTTTGGGAAACGTTAAATATATTTCTGTTATGGGTCACATTTTAATTCCAATGTATTATTTGGAGAAGAGAATGTACTGTCTGGATAAAATTATTCTTTTAATACTTATTCTTTGTATTAGAATAATCTGAAAGGAGTTTTTGGTTTATATCTACAAGGGTTTTACACAAAATTTAAGTGTCTTAGTAGAAGGATGATTACATTTCTGGCTATTATATTATAATATGAAGTTCCCTAAAGGTTCAGCTCTTACTATGCAAAGTAAATTAATTCAGTCTCCCAAAATGATTGAAGAGCAGCTGTTGATTTTCCATGCTGTAATTTTTCTCTCTCGTTGATATAACCTTGTATTGTACATATGAAAACAATTAGTAGGGAAACTTCAACAGGCAAATAATTCGTCCATCCCATGGGATAGATTTCTGTATCTCTTAGCCAGCTGTGCAACTTGTGTGAAATGCCTGCTGATTGACATTTCAGAATTAGAAGAATGAAAGGAAACCATCCTACCAGAAAAGTTTCAGGAAGTCTAAAAGATTTGGATTACTGTATGCTTTCTAGTTTTAGGAAAATATTGTTTTAGTCATCATCTAAGATTATAAAACTAAAGCATAGGGCAAAATGCCATAAATGCATACAATTTCTTTTTTATACCCTGTGCAGAATTCTTTGGGCTTTATCCTTATCTTTTAGACTTAGGCATGTACTACTTTATTAGCATGGTATGCGTGTTACTTAGTTAAAAGGGCATCTACTAAAGCTGAGGAAAATATAACAAAATTTTCTTCATTCAAAATTTGAGTTCAGAAAACCATAACAAATTTGCCACAACTTTCAAAAATTCAAAACTATTCAACAAAATGTCCCATGGAAGCTTTTTACT
The DNA here is from genome assembly GCF_026122565.2 of Emydura macquarii macquarii. Classification (NCBI taxonomy): domain Eukaryota; kingdom Metazoa; phylum Chordata; order Testudines; family Chelidae; genus Emydura; species Emydura macquarii. Next base: position 36,510,619 of record NW_027132559.1, on the reverse strand, counting down.
ACCTAGAAGTTTGTGAAAAATCAAAAAGACAGTAATTAAAAAAAATTACACTTTTGAATTTTTGAAAGTCGGTTGGAATAGGAGTCCAAAACTATATAGTCCATTAAGCACAACACTGGGAGCTAAGGAGACCTGAGTTCTGTTCTTACTTCTGCCTCTTCTGTTGCACTTATCACAGTGATATCTGAGCACCTGATTGCTGTTTTGCATTTTAATCATACTTTATGAACGGTATTTAGTTAGGGCTCACAACATCTGTATAAAGTAGGCAAATAGTTCTGTTTCCATTTTAGAAAGAAGGGAACTGAAGTTCAGAGAGGTTAACTGACCTGCCTAAGGCTATACGGCAAGAAGGTATCAGAACCAGGATTAGAACTCATGGTCTAAATTTGTGACTATTGATTTGACTATCTCCATTTCTGGGTGCCTAATCTCAAGCATTTTGAAAAGTCCTAATTTTCAGAAGTGCTGACCATCCTCCCACTGTAAATCCACCAAACTACATTAATCCCTCAGGCCAGCAGTTTACCATTTCTAAGCCTCCATTGCCTACTCTGTAAAATGGGATGATGTTTTTTGCCAAAGAAAAACATTGCAATTTTTAATTAAAATGTATCATTATCAAAACCACTATTGAAATTGTTTCTTGAAAATTTTCAGTGAACCTGCTTTTCAGTAAATGAAATATGTCTAAAAAACTTTTAATAAAAAAATAGTGAAAATATTTGGAGGAAAAAACAAAAATTGGGTCAGTTTTAAACTTGCAAAATGGAAACAAGCCTAACATTTTTCAGGGAAGTTATTTTGAGGGAGGAGAAGTTAATAATTGTTGATCATTTCTAGTGCTAAGTACTTGCTACTCCCGATCAGTTTAAATGATGTGATCAGTATCTCCAGAAAATATGGATTTAGACATTAAAAACTTTGGTTGGAGTGACTTGAATGCAGATTGCTGTGGTTTAGGGGATTAGGCACGGGTTAATGATTTTTACCATGGCAACCTGAAAATATACCTAATATTGGAGCGTCTCAAATTCATCACTTTAAGTTGTCTTTAGGTGTATTTTCCACACAGAAGTTTCTGACTGTTATGTGCTTATAGTGAATGGTTCACCAAAATGAGGGATATCTGCCTCTGCTGCTCAGCTGTAGATGTTTGTGGAGTAGCTGGCAAGGATTCAGCTGTGAGCAGAATAGGAGTCTATACTATCAAATCTTTAACCACATTTCCCTTTGTGTTGAATGAATTATCAATAAGAGTAAATAAGTATTAGGAACTGACATTCATTTCTGTGTATCGTATTGATATGTCCCTAACCAAATTCTTTATGCATTACATATCTCCACATCTCCAAACCAAAATCAAATCTTTTCTGTCACAAACTACAGTTCAGAAGAGATGGATGAAAACTGGAATTTCTCTTTCATGGAAAATTCTGATATTTTGAGACCAAAAAAAAATGTGCCAGATTGGAAAGAAAAGCTGAAATTTCAAAATTTCCCACAAAATGAAAATTCAAAAAAAGTTCAAGTCAGGACCATTGATTCATTTTGTTTTTACTTTTATATGATCTAACCCTGTGATTATAATCTACACCCATTAATTTTATTTAGGCTAAAATACTAAGAATAGAACAGTTTAGAATTATACTGAAATACTAATTAAAGGTTAGGAACATTTTGTAATTTAATCAAAGACCCTATTCTGTTGTCGTAAACACAGCAAATCACCGTGCATTTCATATGACAGATCAGTTGCTCAGTCCTTAAGTAAAAGCCAAGGCTCAGTCTTCCCTTCCACAGAGAACAGAGCCAGGAAGGAATCACGTATATGAAAGACTTGAACTTTTGCAGTTCTGCCAGTTAACTGCGTCCTCCCATCTGAGAGGCAGGGCTGGCAAGACTATGGTGTAGGCATGAGGCATGTAGGGATGAGTCCTCCAACACCCATACTGATCAGAGAAAATGTAGTTTAATGAAAATCAAAATGTTTGGTGGGAACTTTGTTTTATTTAGATAGGTGTTGATTGGCTTTGTTGTTTTGCCTTTATATTCTATTACAATATTAAATGTAATATATTACAAAAAAGTAATATATAAATATATTTAAATTAATATTTTAATAGACTAAAATCTACATGACTCTAAATGATGGTTAAAACATTTCAATACTATCACAATGAAACAAGAAAGTCAGAACTTTTTGTTTGACCTTTTCCCATGGAAAATTTTGTCAAAACTGACACATTCCTATGAAACATGTCTATTTCAATGAAATTTCATCTTTCAGCAGAAAACTATTCTGTCAAAACATTTTCTACAGTCCAGCGTTTCCACACTGTGGAATGCATAACCTACATCCCTCTCTATTTTTGGTAGACCAAGCTTTGGGTCTCCAGGCTCCATTCACACCATCTCTCCTAGGGGATGGATAACGGCTAATCATTGAGTCGCAAGGCCAAACCAATGTATCTTAAATAATATTTACAGCTATTCACAACGTCAAATATTCAGCTGGTACAAAAGACATGAGTGACTGTATATACAAAGATTAATTAGCTTGTGTTTGCACCCAAACTGAAGGCAAACAACTTATAATAAGCTAATTAGAGAGATAAAATTGCTTGTATCATATGTCGATATCACTCTTTTTATTCTTGTAACATTCAGTTGTGTTAGAATTAAAATACACAGATGTGTTTTTTACATCAGATTGAAGAGTATGGTTTTATTTCAAGCAAAATGTTCTGTTGTCTCAAGGTTTTGAGGAAAAAACTTTTTGTCTGTTCAACGCATGGGTTTAATTTTGTAGTTACTAATGTAGCTCTCCTGGCGGTAGCAATGATAGACATGGTAGGGAAGACAAAGTTCTGGTGTTCTTACCTCCATGTCATCCAATTCAAGCGAGGCAAGACTGATGAGACAGGCAAGGCCATACAGTCAAAGGACAAATGTGCCATTTCCCAGTTGTTTCTTATCTGCATCAGTTCTCTTCCTTTAATTGTTCAAAACTATCCTGCTTTTTGAGTAATCACCATACCAACTGTCATTTGCAAGAAGCTTGTAGGTGAACTCATTCCATTTTTCCACAGAGCTCTAAATCAACCTTCCAGATCTCAGAAAACGGTCTGACTCCAGTCCTGCTTAGTTGATGTAACTCTCTCAGCTTTATCAAATATAAAATCTGTTATTTTTAGCTTTTCCCACTTCTTATGAACATAGGGTTTCCTATAATACAGACAAGCCTATTTAAACATCACAAGATCTGCTTTAAACATGATATTACTTTAAATATAGCGAACTTACCACCAGTCTAATGGTGTTTATGACTAAACTGTGTGATCTCATTACAAATATTTCTGCCCTAAATATTCCCAGTGTCCAATTTTGTGGCCATTTATGATTTCACAGTTGTTACTGTGCTGCACACCGTGATGGTGCCAGGGACACAAGTTAGATCATCCTGTTTCTAAAGCACAGCTCACTAGGACTTGAGCTAAAGTAGCTCACATTAGCTGGGCTAGCATTTCAAGGACCTGTGACATGCAGTTCCAATTCCATCCAAAAGAGGGCCCTATTCTTCTTTAGTTTGGGATGATCCTGCTTTGAGCAGGGGGTTGGACTAGATTCATTGTTTCTCAACCTTTTTGATACTCATAGATTCATAGACTCATAGACTATAAGGTCAGAAGGGACCATTATGATCATCTGGTCTGACCTCCTGCACAACACAGGCCACAGAACTTCACCCACGCACTCCTGTAATAGACCCCTAACCTAAGACTGAGTTATTGAAGTCCTCAAATAATGATTTAAAGACTTCAAGGTACAGAGAATCCACCAGCAAGTGAGTCGTGCCCCACGCTACAGAGGAAGGGGAAAAATCCCCAGGGTCTCTGCCAATCTGCTCTGGGGAAAATTCCTTCCCAACCCCAAATATGGTGATCAGTTAAACCATGAGCATGTGGACAAGACTCAATAGCCAGACACCCAAGAAAGAATTCTCTGTAGTAACTCAGAACCCAGCCTATCTAACATCCCATCACAGGGCTTTGGGCATATTTATCGCTAGTAATATAAGATCAGTTAATTGCCAAATTAGGCTGTCCCATCATACCATCCCTTCCATAAACTTATCAAGCTCAGTCTTGAAGCCAGCTAGGTTTCCTGCCCCCACTGCTCCCCTTGGAAGGCTGTTCCAGAACTTCACTCCCCTGTTATCAGGGACCGGCTTCCTATACTGTATCAGGGAGATCTCAGGCTTCCTATACTGTGTCATGAAGATCTATAAGTCCAGCTTTAAATATAAATTTCCTAGTCTTAAATGGACACCTTAATCTTAAATGTCATTTAATCTGAGTGAAATACATCACCTTGAATGTGGGACAGTGCATTATTGCGCTGTCCCTGGATCAGCCAAGAAAGGGGATTTTGAATTGCAAAAGGGTTTCCTTGTTGCTACAGGGCATGAGAACGCTGTGACGGTTTCTAACCAGCATGCTGTTTGACACAATAGCATAGCTAGACCACAAGGGGCACTGAGAGGGCAGAGCCAAGGTTTGGCATACCCCCTACTGCTCCCATCCACCTGAGTGGGGAGGGGATATAACAGCTCCACAAGTCTGAGTCCCCTCTCGTGCAGCTACCTGTTATGCAGATAGCTGGCACACGGGTATAAGAGGGCACTTTGTGCCCCCTTACTTTCCTGCACGGCTGTCCTAGCTGTGCCACAATTTGGCCTATAAAGGCTGATGACTAAACTCTTTGCTTATCAGTTCAACAAAGTACATATTCTCCATTTAATGCCTGCTGTAGACTCTCCCGTATATTAAGAAATGGTCAATTATTCATCTCTAAGTAGTAATTCTAGGAGAAATGTAAATAGGTCCAAATTTGCAGTTTTTCAGCAGAATTGGAATCAACACTTCTAATAGCTTCTGGAGCCTATGATGAAGTCTGGCTTAATGGTATGAAGCAAATTGTTTGCCCTGAAGGAAGATGTTGAGTAAGGTCATGTTATATGAATCCCAGATGTGGCACATTTTTATTATACTTGTCAGAGGAAGCTAATACACAATTACAATGTGATTAGAGGTTATTCTAGAGGTAACATTACTAGTTTTGAATTGACTGCATGAGTATGTTGGTACATACCGTAACATTAGGGTAGTATTTAAAAGCAATGACCAGTTCAGGAATGCTTGGATTTTATCCAACTTGTTGTCATTGTCTGATGTGAAACATGCCGATTTTGTAGCTCCCATGCTGACTGACTCTGTGTAGAATGATTCTAATAATCTCTAAGAATCATTAGTAACTACGGAGATTTGCAAGTTTTAATATTCTATCCTGCAACCTTAATGAAATGAGTACTCCCATTACTAACTATGGGACTACATGTGGGGAGTAAGGATTTGCAGCATTGTGTCTTTAGTACGTAGTGTCAAGAGATCTAACAGTGGCACTGCTATATCGCTGCAGCTGTGAAGCTGAAAGGTCTCTACAGTGTAACTGCTCTACTCCGACAGCAGAGAGTTCTCCCACCAGCATAATTAAACCACCCCCAACAGGCAGCAGTAACTATGTCGGCAGGAGAGCGTCTCCCACAACATAGTACTATCCACACTGGTGCTTCTGGTGGTAAAACATGTGTTGGGCAGGGGTGTGAACACACACCCCTGACTGACAAAAGTTTTACCTACAAAAATGCTAGTATAGACATAGCCTTAGACATCAATAGCATATTACTAAAGGTGGGTTTCTAGTGGTGTCTATTAGCAGGAAATAATGCCTTTCTAATAGCACCTCCTAGCCCTGGCCAAAATAGCCATCTACAAGACCAGGGAGAGGAGGTTGGCAGGAGGAGTGCTCTGCAACTGTGGGGTCTACTTCCGTTCCCTCGTGCACTTATGCATCCAGGTGGAGTTCCTCTGGGCAGCGTCCGCTGGCTCCCTTGACACCTTCCAGGGGCAGTGGGTGCTATCCGGGGTTCTCTGCTCAGTGTCCCGTTCTGGTTTTCTTCGTTTGACCCCACGCCCCCCGCCTGTTTTTTCATTAGTTGTCCCCCATAATTAGTTGTATCCCGGGCTCAGTGGTTCCTTCCCTTAGGCTGGGGGAGGGGCCTTTAGCAGTGGTGGGGGGGCTCGTGCCCGCCCACTCCCGGCTTACAAATAGTAGCACTAACTTTGTTATAATGGTTTAACAGACCATCAATGGTTATTTGTGAAAGCTTTTGAATGTCATTTCATTAAACATTTATATGTTATCTTGTGTAATAAAGCATCTCTTTGTAAAATGAAACCTTTCCACAAGCATTAATACATTTTATGGTTTTATCTTTACAGATGTTGATTAGACAAAAATAATGAGTTTATTAAAGAAAATACATGCACTAGAATTTTCTAAAATAAAGTGCTGTCAGTCTATATAGTTATATATAGTCTATATAGTTATACAAGGTCTTTCTTTTAATTTTTCAGTGTAAGTAAAGATCAGTGACATGGCATGTAGAGAAAAGAAAGTGGGTAGTTTTAAATATATAACTTAGGTGACTATGTGTTGAAGTTTGTGCAGTATGTTTATCTTTAGTGACATGTTGTTGGCTGTTATGCTGTGAACAGAGTTTGTCATGGCATTTGAAAACAACATACCAGAAACAAAGCTATTAGCATACAACTTCAGTGCATTTATGTAATAAATAACAAACATTGAAAAATTAATTTCTCTCACCTTTTACTTTAGTGCTTGATCTGACAGGCAACTGCAACAAAGTTTAAAATTGAAATGGAAAACTCTCTGGCCTGATCTCTAATTCCTTGGGCACTAAAATGTTATATTAAAGTATGTGGGTGAATTCCTGGTCCCACTGAATTAAATAGGAGTTTTAGTCATTGATTTCAGTGGAATCAGGATTTCATCCTTTGGGGTTTTTGGTATGTAAGGAATACAGGACTGAAAGCTGTGTACATGCACAGATGCTTTTTTTTAAATTGCATCCTAAGAAACTAAAAGAGGACTGTGTATAGGCTGTTTGTTAATCAGAGCTAGTTAGACAGATTGCTGAATTAGTTTGGGGCAGCGAGTGCTCTGTAAAAACTTTTAAGAAGGGGCAAAGGAGGACTGAGAAATAATGGAATCAGTGACAGAGAGCTCTATCTGTTGATAATTATTTTTTCTTTGTTGCTTTTTATAGTTTTACTGTAAGAGTCTGTGTGGCTTTTGAAGGTCAAAGTATTTCAGATAAGATAGGTAAGAAAATTTTATATACCTATGAATTTATTTAAGGCCCATTGATTTGAGTTGGATATTTTAACTGCATTCAAGGAACACAGCATTGGGTCCTTTATAAATTAAGAAAATACAGTCTGGTTTTGTTTTGTTTATTTAAATTGAAAAAGGTTTATCCAATTTCCAAAATAAAAGCAAGAATTTGACTATTTTGTAATGCTCTTAAAAGAAAGAATCATAGGAAATAGAAATTGTGTACAGTACATGTAGACTGTGAAAATAAAGTTACACAGATTAATTCAAATTATATGTATTCTGTATTTTGGATCAGTGTCTGGTGTACTGTAATCTAGCAACCCATTTTGAAATGTAGAGTTTGATTACTTTTACTGGAAAGAATTTGTTATTGACTATAATTTTGTTCACTATTTTTTCATCCCATGTTAAATGTTTAATTTACTTACATTCTCTAGCACTGCAAGCTGAATTGCAATTAGATTCATTGAAACAGAAAGGAGCTGTTAAAAGGACCCTCTTCTTTGATTACCAACAATCATATCATTTCTTCCCCATTGTGATAGAAAGACACAAACAGCTCCAATGCCGGGACTTTGTTGTTTATCTCCGAGTAAGTTGTTTAAAATATTCTTGGCTGTCATTTCATAGTTTTAATATTATGGGAAGAATAAAAAAAATAGAATAATATAGGAAAATGCCAATCATGTTGTTAATCTCAGAAATATGAATGACCAAAAAGTAAAAGCAATTTTCATGAACATCCTATAATCACAAACTTAGAGGTGAGAAAGATCTAAAAGGTCACCTTGTCTATTTCTTTGCCAATGAAAGATTGTTCCATACAAATCTTTTGTCTAGTTGGGTTCAAAGAATGGGGCTTCCCTTGGGAGAGAAGTCTTCAGCCTCATATGTTTTACTGTCAGGAATTTTTTCCTGCAATTCTGCCTAAGTGTTCCTTTTCCTAATGCATGTATGTACTGTGTAAATCACTTATTGTATCTACAGTAAGATAACTGTATTAAATGTTAAATGTAATGATAATTCACTTTCAATATCTATTTCAAAGGGACACCATCAAGCAGGTTAGAGCTAAAATGTAGCTGTTTTTAAAATGTATAATTAGATCTTGAAATGTTGTTAGAAACATTTTCAGGAAACAAAGAAAACTATTTGGATGTAAACAGTTGCAGACCACGACTGATGGTGTTTTAGTGCATGAGAACAAAACACTGAAACTCATTAGAAAATAACTATAAAACAGAAAGACATAGACAAATCAGCTAAGCTCTTTGTGTCCCAGTTTCTTCAGCTTCTAAACTAGGATAATAATGGTTACCCATCTTTATAAAGCGCTTTGACATCTATGAAGGAAAATTGTGACATAAGTGCAAAGTAATAATAATAATAGTGACTTATCCTCCTTTCCTACAGTGAACCCCTCTTTTCCTTATTTGATGGATCTGGAGTCTGAAATAGCTAATATGAACCATCTATCTGCTTAACCCACTTCCCCTATGAGAGAAAGGGAAGTGAGGTTTATCGGTTGAGAAAGTCACCACATCTTTTTTATGCAGAATCCTTGAAAGAGCCATAGCAGCTTCGTAGGCACATTTCCACCAAATCCCTGTAGCTAAGAAATATATGGAGGCCCTCTGGAGCATTGCTTTAAACCTTTGTTCAACATCGCTGTGTAGTTTGGAGAGCTGATTTAGCAAAGCTGTCATTTAGTCTTTGTCCTCTCCTCAGACAACCTCCAGGAGGACTATTGCTCCCCAGTCTCCAAGACTGTTGCTTTGTGGAGGTATATTTATGAAGAAGAAAAGATTATCGTCACTCACCTGTATTGGGAACTGCTTAATACACTGTCAGGGTAGGCATTAAGGCCAACCTGGAAAGGCAGAGGAAGGTGAGGTGAGGATAAGAAGGATTTCGGCAGTACATAAGGGAATGCATAGGCAGTAAAGATGGTGGAGTTTTACCAAGGCTGATGTATATAAATCCTTGGTTTTGGAACAAACCAACAATATTGCCTCCACAGATCCACACGTGCTCTCCCTCCATTCCTGCCAGGTGGTCAAGAACTGATGGGAGTTTTAGATACGGCCTCATTCTAGGCTACTGCTTTGAAAAAGTTCTGAGTCTACGCAGCTCAGCAAGTTACTTCCAGAGTGTGGGTCTGTGGAGGCAATGTGTTCTGTGCACATCGGTTAGAGGTGAGTAACCTCGCTTTCCTAACTATTCCACATCATCAAAAATGTCTTCATACTTTTCAAAGACTCGTTGCTTTGTTCCTTCAGTAGAGACAAACCCCTGAATTCATGGCCATTATTACCTTGCCATTAGCAACCATTTTAAAGTGTTATTTTTATTATGTGATTACCTTTCACAGGATGAAACAGAATTTCGAGATAAATTATCTCCAATCAGTGTTAGTTTGAATTACAGCTTGGATGAATCCACTTTTGTAGATGGCTTAGCTGTGAAACCAATCCTGAACTATTACCAAGAAAGCACTGTTAGGGAGCAGGTATGGACCTTGCATGCAATATGTTCCGCACATAAACATATCATCTGTCGAATCTTTCTTAAAACAGTATATCATTGTGTTCCCAGAAGTTATGCAACAAGGGTTTAATTAATTCAGAATGTGTATTTAATGGACATAGAGTACCAGGCATATTTTAAAACTCTTGCAGAACTACATTGTGTTCAATGTTTTGATTGCATTGTGGCCCATGTAAGCCAAGTTACAGTGGGAAATAACTTGAAAGGTTCATATATTTGTATATCTTACAAACCATTACATACATAGTCATTGAGACTACTCATGTGGGTAAAGGCTTGCAGAAGTAACCCCTTCATTTTTGTCATTCCTAGTAATAATCAAGACAAGGAAGTGACTTAAATTTTTTTAGAAAAAACTCTAATATTATTGGCACATGTTTCGAACATTACAGGCTTACATTCTGGTGGATTGTGGAGAGGACAACATGTGCATTCCTGATTTGAAACTTTCAGCCACACCGTAAGTTTAAACAAATAAACTTGTGTGCTACTCCTAAAAGAAATACAGGTTTTCATTAAAACAGCTCAGAAGAAAACATAGACACTTCTAACTGTTTTAACTACTAGATGAAACATGAAACTCAGATCAGTCAATGCCTACTTACTGATACCAAGTACCAGGTTTCCAGGTTTTGTCTGTTCTCCCATTTCCTCTCAAGGACAGAGAAAGATAAATCCTGCATATGGCTATTTTTGTCTATGTATCTGTCCCAAACATTCACTGTACTCAACAATGATAGAGAAACATACAGCCAAACAGCTCTGTTTCCGCCCCTGTGTATCGGTAGGTAATATGAATTTCTGTTGCAAAGGGCTTTTCACTTTATTTGTTTTAATGGCCCACTTGTTTTTGTGCTTGGCACTTGATTCTCAATGTCATAATTTAGTTAAGTCAAAAAAATCTGGGGACAAAAATTCTCAGCCTGGCAAGGGGGTCTGTAAAGGGAAAGGGTTATAGGTCAGGAGCGACAAGGAATTATAGCAGTATAATGGCTCTGGAGTTGAGCTGTCAAGGAACTGGAGAAGACCATGGGAGGCAACAGTCAATGTGGAGCCACTGTGTGTCTCGGCTAGGGTTGTGCAAATAATTGATTTTTTTGATTCACTGGCCAAACAAAAAAAAAATTAAAATTGTTAACGTTTAAGCCTAAAAGAAAAATGTTCAGTTTTCTTGGTGAAACAAAAAGTCAGAAGTCCCTGCTTTGAATCAGGAAGAATGGCGATTCATACCCAGGACTTCTCAGGTGACTCTTCTAGCCATGGGGCTACAGGTTATAAAGGGAGACTCCACCACTGCCTCTCCTTTTTTTGTGAATGGCACCTAAGTCCCCTTGTGAATTTAGCCCGGACATTTTTTTCTTTTTTTTTGGCTGAAACTATTTAGCAAATTTATGTCAAATTCATGAATAGTTTTGGCTGATCTGAAAGAGCATTTTTAGTGAATAAACTATTAGTCAGAAAAATTTGCCCCGTTCTAGTCTCAGTGGATCTCAAGAGATGTGCTGGTTTTTGGGACTGAAATCCTTTCTCATTCCATCAGGAAAAAGGGGCAGAGAGGAGAGCTGAAATCCCACTGAACTTTTCTCCACTCCAAGGGAGCAGTGCATGGGAGATCCTTATGGAATTTAGTCTCCTATATCAGCTATTCCTGTGTAGTTAGGACGCAATCAAGACTTTGGAGTTTAATACAACTTGCTCCCCATATTCTGTTATAACTTACTTTGACTGTCCACAGTGGCACATGTATTTGCCCCGACCCCTTCTTCATCTTTTTAGACTACACTCCATTTTTCAGAGTTTGCAAATTTTTTGTGGAGCTTCTCCCATGGGATTATTTTTGTGTTGTAAATTGCATACTGTGTAGCTGGTTGAGCATACAATTTGAAGGCAGGTTTTTTTGTAAATTGCTACATTTTTTAGTATAGATGCTAGGAGAGCAAATGGACCATGCAGTTTGATTAATTGTGCATGTTTATAGTTCAATTAATTGTGTATTTTCAAATTCCGTCATAAGTTGTATGCTTTTATAGAGATAAAGATCAACTAATAATTGGAGAAGAAAATTGTGTCATGCTCATAATAAACCCAAGGAATGATGGGGAAGGAGCCTATGAAGCTGAGCTTTATATAAAGATCCCACCTGAAGCAGATTACACGGGTGTTGAACGAAATCACAAGGTAATCATGTTGGGGTATTCCGTGTTTAATGAAAAAAGATTTGCACAGAGTTAAAGCATACTACGTATTCTAGCTGAGGTAAGATAACAGATGGGTGGCTGTAATCAGAGACCAAAGTAGTACAAATCTTTTAAAAAGTGTATTTACATTCAGATCAATTGTTTTAACTTAGGCTATGTCTACATTATAGCGGTTTATATGGTACATATACTGTATGCCCCACCCCAACATGGGTATAAATAGACGGTGAGGCACTGCTAAGGTGAGTGGAGTAAAGACACGCCAGAACCTTAGGGTTTGTGCCCTACACAGCTCTCTGCATGCCCAGGAAGTACCTCCCATGGCTACACTGCTAAAAATAGTGTAGTGTCCCACTACTCCCAGCAAAAGGAAAGGCTCTAGAAGTGGGAAAGCAGTAGGGAAAGGCGCTCGCAATTCCCCATTGCTGGAGCCTTTCCCTGCTGTAGGGAGCTGCCCAGCGGCGGCACATGCCTCTTGAATTTGGAAAGCAGGTTCCCCCCTGAGGTCCTACTCCTGCTCTTCTCTCCCCTGAGGCCCCACCCAAGCCCCATCTGTGCTCTGCCCCACACCCCTCTCCCATTCTGCCTCCTCCCCCTGAGGTCCTTCCCATGCTCCACCCCTCCCCGCTCCAGTCCTTGCCCATGCTTGGCCCCCTCCCACAAGGCTCCCCACACACACTGCTCACTCCTCCTGCCCCCCCCCACTCTCGCTCTGCTTCTTCCCATCCCTGTTCCGCCCCCTCCCCTGAACCCTTCTGCCCACTGCTTGCTCCTGTGGGGAGTGGGGATGGGAGGAGGAGATGAAGCAGGGGTGAGGAGGTGGAGTGAAGGCGGGCGCCGAGCAGGGGTGGAGGCAGGGGCAGAGGCCAAGCAGGAGCTTTAGCTTATTATACCCACTGCCCATGGAGCTGCCAGGGCCTTGGTCCGTCACAGGGAAAGTCTCCAGCAGCAGGGAAAGGCTCTGGTAGGGGGGAGGCAGCAGAGAAAGGGTCCGGGCATAACCTGCTTTTCACTGTGACATGTAACTACATGTATCCTACACGCGGCCGCCAGTGTAGACAAGGTCTTATCCATAGGCTAAGAAGCATGAAATCGTAGGTTATGTTAATGTTTAGAAAGAAGCTATTTGAAGAAGCTTGTCCAACTGATCTGTACTGTAACCATTTAGACCCTGGCCCATCCATTTTTGTTCTTTTAACAGAGCTCACCTATTCACTGCTGGACAGTAAGAATATATTACTTCATCTGCACATAAATCTTTTAAACTGTTGGAACATTAACTTTTTTTTCTTTTTTTAAATGTTTGGAATGTAACACACAGAAAGGCCCCAGGAATCGGAGGAGAGTTAATTTCCCTTTTAGAGACAAATGTTGTTAATTGAGTTGAAAGTAATCTACAATGTATTTCTTTATTCTTCTTCTGTCAATCTACTTTGCTAAGGACTGAAAGCTGTAACAATAGGATAAACCCAGTTAAAGGAAATGATGAGAAAGGAAGTGAAGATGTTATTAAAGATTATATTGTTAGAAATTAAAGAGAACTCCACCCTGTACAATTACTTAAAAACAGCTTCCCTGAACCCTTGCTACTTAATTATTTTTCTTCTGCTGCTCTCTCACAGTAATTCTCTGACTTTTTTGACTGATGTATAGGAAAGAAGTTGTATTTCTCATCACCTGGCTGGTCTATTTTACTTGGTTGCTCACAAGAAGCAATAAACCGTTCTTTTTGACATGAGGGTGGGGATTCCTAAGTCCACTGCAATTAATCAGAATCTTTCCATTGAGTTCAGTGGGCTTTGGATTGGATCCCGGAGAGGGGAGAGTCTTCTGATAAGAACTGGTGGGGAAAAATTTTTAGATGAAAAATGCCCTTTTTGTCAAAATTTCATAAAAATCTTTCAGGTTTTTGTTACAAAAACATTAACCCCACCCTCCAAAAATGGTTTGTATCCCTTTACATCTCTTAATCTCTTAACCTTTATTCAGATACAGGGGTTGCTATTTGTCTTTTTTTGAAAATAGCAAAACATTAGTCCTATTGTGTACAAAATTATTATACAGCATTACATTTTGTATAGCAGATTACATTTCTGTAAATTTTCATATAGTATTGAAAGCAAACCAATGACTTTTATTGATTTTAGAACTGTAAAAAAGAGTATACCATTGAAAACTTTATTGTGGAGTACAAATAAAACCTAAAAAATGAAACCCAAAGTGTCTGTGTGACAGAGAAATTGATATTGTACTATTTGCCCATGTTGTAAAAAATGCATGTGGCATTTAATAAGAAATGTACTGTTGTTCTCTATCTTCAGCTGCTTTTTTGTGCTACCACAGTCTTCCAAAGCTGTTGTAGTCCTGACAAAGATGAATATACAATCTCTGTCATTTAAAAAACCAAATTGAAATGGAAAAATGAATGGATTAAAATATGCATTCTGTAAATCCCTAACATTCTTTTACACTGTTTTCTCTACATTCCCATTGCATTCTACCTCTCTGTCAATATAGAAAGAGGAAGTTTGCCAAAAAGAGAAGTGTTTATAGCCATTTTAATCATCTTATTCCCAAAATGGTCTTACTTTCAGGTACATCAGGTTCATATGTTTAAAGGCTGATCCAATACATATGCTTAGGGTATAAAAGAGTGCTTCCAGTTAATTCTATTCATGAATAGAGTTTAAGTAGCTTAATGTGATGGATAAGCCTTTTGTTTGCCGTGCATAGGGTTAACTTTCAGCATATCTGGCTTTATCAAAACAACTTCCAATGTGACTCATAGAGTCAAAGATCAGAAGGGACCAATGCGATCATCTAGTCTGACCTCCTGCACAATGCAGGCCACAGAACCTCACTCACCCACTCCTATAATAAACCTCTAACCTATGACTGAGTTATTAAAGTCCTCAAATCATGATTTAAAGACTTTAAGGTACAGAGAATCCACCAGCAAGTGAGCCGTGCCCCATGCTACAGAGGAAGGCAAAAAAACCCCAGAGCCTTTGCCAATCTGCCCTAGGGGAAAATTACTTCCCAACCCCAAATATGGTGGTCAGTTAAACCCTGAGCATGTGGGCAAGATTCACCAGCCAGACACCCAAGAAAAAATCCTCTGTAATAACTCAGAACCCACCCCATCTAACATCCCTTCACAAGGCCATTGGCATATCTACCAGCAGTAGTGAAAGATCAGTCAATTGCCAAACTAGGCTGTCCCATCATACCATCTACTCCATAAATTTATCAAGCTTAGTTTTGAAACCAGCTAGGTTTTTCGCCCCCCACTGCTCCCCTTGGAAGGCTATTCCAGAACTTCACTCCTCTAATTTCAAGTTTAAACTTCCTGATGGCCAGTTTATATCCATTAGTTCTTGTGTCCACATTGGCGCTGAATTTAAATAATTCCTCAACCTTCCTCGTATTTATCCCTCTGATGTATTTATAGAGAGCAATCATATCTCCCCTCAACCTTCTTTGGTTAGGCTAAATAAGCCAAGCTCTTTGAATCTCCTCCCATAAGGCAGGTTTTCCATTCCGTGGATCATCCTAGTAGCCCTTCTCTGCACCTCTTCCAGTTTGAATTCATCTTTCTTAAACATGGGTGACCAGAACTGCACACACTATTCCAGATGAGGTCTCCAGTGCCTTGTATAACGGTAGTAACACCTCCCTATCTCTACTGGAAATACATTGTCTGATGCATCCAAGGCCCGCATTAACTTTTTTCATGGCCACATCAACATTGGCAGCTCATAGTCATCCTGTGATCAACCAATATGCCCAGGTCCTTCTCCTCCTCTGTCACTTCCAACTGATGCATCCCCAGCTTACAGCAGAAATTCTTGTTATTAATCCCTACATGCATGACCTTGCTCTTTCCACTATTAACTTTCATCCTATTTCTATTATTCCAGTTTACAAAGTCATCCCGATCTTCCTGTATGATATCCCGATCCTTCTCTGTATTGGCAATACCTCCCAACTTTGTGTCATCCGCACACTTCATTAGCACACTCCCACTTTTTGTGCCAAGGTCAGTAATAAAAATATTAAATAAGAATGGTCCCAAGACCGATCCCTGTGGAACTCCACTAGTAACCTCCCTCCAGCCTGACAGTTCACCTTTCAGTATGAGCTGTTGCAGTCTCCCCTTTAACCAGTTCCTTATCCACCTTTCAATTTTCATATTAATCCCCATCTTTTTCAATTTAACTACTAATTCCCCATGTGGAACCATATCAAATGCCATACTGAAATCCTAAGTAAGTTAGATTGCATTCTCTTTGTCGGAAAAATCTGTTATTTTCTCAAAAAAGGGAGATCAGGTTGATCTGTCACGTTCTATCTTTTGTAAAACAATGTTGTATTTTGTCCCAATTACCGTTAACCTCAATGTCCTTAACTACTTTCCCTTTCAAAATTTTTTCCAAGACCTTGCATACTACTGAGGTCAAACTAACAGGCTTGTACTTATCCAGATCATTTTTTTCTCCTTTCTTAAAAATAGGAACTATGTTAGCAATTCTCCAGTCATACAGTACCGCCCCTGAGTTTACAGATTCATTTAAAATCCTTGTTAATGGGCTTGCAATTTCACGTGCTAGTTTCTTTAATATTCTTGGATGGAGATTATCCGGCCCCCCTGATTTAGTCCCATTAAGATGTTCGAGTTTGACTTCTACCTCGGATGTGGTAATTTCTACCTCCATATCCTCATTCCCATTAGCCATCCTACCACTATCCCCAAGACCATCATTAGCCTAATTTAAAATGGAGGCAAAGTATTTGTTTAGATATTTGGCCATGCCTAGATTATCCATAATTTCCACCCCATCCTCAGGGTTGAGTGGTCCCACTTCTTTCTTTGTTTTCTTCCTATTTATATGGCTATAGAACCTTTTACTATTGATTTTAATTCCCTTTGCAAGGTCCAACTCTACTTGACTTTTGGCCTTTCTCACTTTATCTCTACATGTTCTGACTTCCAAGAGATAGCTTTCCTTGCTTATCCCAAGACATCCAAGATACACTCAGGTATGGAAACATAAGTCTCTTGGTTTGTAAGGCCTTTGGGGAAGAAACCATGGGTGAAATCCTGGACCCATTGAAGTTAATGGGGGGGTTTATCATTGGCTTCAGCGGGGGGTCAAGATTTCACCCTGTGTCTCCTTAAGTGTTTGTACCACTCCTAGCACCATGGAGTCTTGATTTTGATTAGAACTCTGGGTACTGCCATAATGTAATAATGAGAAGTTCCACAGTAATTTCTGCACAGTTCTTTAGATTTGTGATGGTGCCTGTTATGTTAGCACTCTGCACCCAAAGTTCCTCAGTGTCACCTTGCTGTATGAAAGGCAGTAGCCCTCTCCATGCCTATATTCAGTATTGTCCCTACATAACTGCCCTTCCTGTAATAGGGCAGAGACAATATGCTCCTCAAAACCAGTCCCAATATAACAGCTAGATTAAGTTCAGATTCGATAATAGAAATGGGCCAAATGTATCCCTCCTTTACTTATTTATATGCACTTTTGATACAGCAAAAGAGAAAAGAAGAAAATGAAAAATGCACAAGAGTTTTAGATTCAAATTCTTCTGTCAGTTACTCCAGCATAAATGCCAGAGCAATAACAGTACTCTGTGTGATATTACTCCAACTTGCTCTGTAGTTATTCTAGATTTACAATGGCTTAACTGAAAGAAGAATATGTCCCTTATATGGTCCCGGTCTGATATGTCTATGGAAAAATTATTTTGGCTCTTCTATAAACTTTAGGTACTCAGGGAAAATGATAAAACTAATAACATTGCTTTATAGGCCCCATAGTGGATAAACTATTCCAGCGGACTCCACTGCATACAAGGCACCATTGAGTGTGCTATGTCTGTATGTTACTCTGTTGTTACCTCAGGCTCTGATTCTCCATCACCTTGTACCTTGTGTAGCGAAATCAGAGTGGTCATTCTTTGCACTGGGATACGTGACTATCAAAATGCAAGGCAGTGAAGATTCAGGCCCTCATCCTCCAGCTACAGACTGACGCCCTTCTTAATCTTACATATTAAAGTCAAAAGATATTGTTTGTTTCCTTGATCCATGATCTATATTGATTCTTCCTTAAATTGCCAACTCGTTAATGAAATACAGTATGATTAACCCTACTTTTATTAGTAGTAGTTTGGATTGTGTTAGCACCTGGGAGCCCCAGTCACAGACCAGGACCCCATTTTCTAGGCATTGTACAAATAGAACAAAAAGACAGTCCCTGCCCCCCAAAAGCTTATCACACTGATCTTGGATGGCACAATAAGCACAGGCTCTAGCCTCTCCACTCTGGATGAGATGGGAGTCCAAATCCTCATAAAGTGAAGTAAATGAATTGTTTTCCTAGCCCCTGCTAGGTGTTTGTCCACATGACAAAGACATTAAACAGTTTGGCACACCTCACTGTCTCTGCTCAGGCAGGGAACAGCAGAGTCATTACAGTCAAAATGAGAGCCTTGGCTGCAATGTATGGAGACATTCTCACATGGCTTCTCCTCACACACAGATAGCCAGTGCTATTAACACTGTGATTTTGTGGGGAGGAGAGTGAAACACTTTAAAAAAAAAAAAAAAAAAAAAAGCTTTCTTGCCTCACTTATAAAATCTTGTGAGTGAAATGGGGACAAGATTGCTAGCTAGATGAGGTACAATTTAATTGGAACTAGATTATAAACCTCTTGGGACAGAGACCTTGTCTTCTTATGCTTGAATAGTAACAATCCGTCTGCTGGCACTCAGTAAATTGAAAAGTATGTCCAAGCACATCATCAGAGAAAATATAATTGTAGAAGATGGTTAAATAACTTTTTAAAGGGAGCAGGAAGCATTTTTATTTAGTGGTCTGGGTCCATTAACTATTCTGTTGCCAATTAGTAGTTCATGGCTGAGACAACCAGCGACAGTCCATGTTTGTTCTATAGGCGACTGGATTTTTTAAAGCATCCAGTCATCTTCCAGTTAAAATGTGCCCTGGGAGTACAAGTGTTAATTGGTGGGGTTTTGCTGCTGTTCAAGACTTCCAAAAAGGCCACGTGTTACTATAAAAATATAAATTGCTACACACGGCTAGTAAAAGGGTTCTGTGGCTGAATCTACTATGCTGCTCACTAACATGTGAAACCAATGGAACTGGCAATGCTGGATGTGTAAATCTCTCTCCTTTTCCTTGTTAGCCTCCTTCTGACACTTCTAATTTTGCTGCTCTATAATTAACCGCCTCTAAGAGGTGGTCTCTGAAAAAAAGAAAAGTATTACCAAAGATAATTTCACATTTTGGGCATCCTATCACAGGCTGACTTTTTGTTCCATCCGTATGTTGCACAGATTAGCTTTGGCATACATATAACGATATAAATGCTGTATCGTTAGACACCTACAATCCAATTAAGGATGAGGCCACTGATTTTGCATGAATCTCTGAAACTTAGTTCCAAAACCCACCTATTTGCTTAGGCTCTTTTAGGAGGAGGAAGTCACATACGGGCTGATGTACTTTGTGCTGGTGGATAGTACAGATTTTATGCAACAACCCTAAACTGTATAGATTATATAGATGATTGGACATTTATGTAATATCTGAAACTAAATTTCCACAAAAGAAAGATTGAGTTCAATTTGCATTTATGCACATAGATTTCCATGCACATTTTACTGCAACTCTTAGTGTAAATGAATATTTATTTCAGTTTATCTACAGCCTGAGTACCTAGTCTTTAGCTTCAAGCACTCTTAACAAATCCTTTAAAAGCATGCAGAAATGTAGCAGGTTAATTTACCTCACAGCAGAAATTAACCAACTGATAATTTATTAAAGGCAAATCAAAGAATACCAGCCCTTATCACACTTCCTGTCCCCAAAGTACTGAGCAAATAGATGGGATTTGCAACCAGATGTCTCAGTTACAGAGGTAGCTATCCCTTTGACTCCTCCTTGTTCTCTGAGTGCACCCCTGTAAGGTGCCAGGATTGATGCCTTCATCTGTCCAGAGGGTGGGATCTCATAAGTCTCCCACTCTTAGACTGGGTCTCAGGCTACAGCCCTCTGTGTACTATCCACAATTTCTCAGCAGATTGAACTGTGCTCATGACCCTTTGGGAGCTCTAACCAGTAGTTGATACACTGACCAGGCTGTTTTTTAAAAACAAAGTGTTGTTTAATCTTAACAGTAGGAATAGCAAAGTATGAGAGAAAAAGGAACTTAACACTATAACCGTCTATATGTATGTCTGTCATCTCGAAGGCTTACCATCCCTAGGAAAGCCCAGCTGCATCAGACCCCCTCCACAGGGGTCCCTGTGTCTCTCTGTCAGCCTGTTCTTCTGTGAACATCTCATTGACAATTGCCTGCCCCTCTCTCTAGATACTGACTTTAACTGTTTCAAGTCCTTTTGGTCTGTCCATTCCCAGCCTTGGCAATACAGCTGTGTAACTTTTGGGTTGAAGCAAAGGAGTATCTTCTTGGCTAATAGCCAAGCTATTGTTTTGTAACTTCCTAACCAGTTCATCAGAAGGTCTTTTACCTCGACCCTTTGCATTGTCTTCCTAACAGTCCTGTCACTAAGCTAGACCCCCATATGGATAAGTTCATTATTTCCTTAGTCAGTCACATTCAATATTCATAGATTAATTAAAATCAGTCCCTCATCTTTCACATCAGTTTTGAGTGATTCATGCAAAACTGAGGGACTTGTCCTTTATTAGATTGTGGATGGTTTGTGGATGAAAATTTATTAACCAGTGACCTTCATTAATCAGTGTGAAGCAAAAGCCAGGATGGTCTGATACTGTACCCTCCTGAGAGAGAACTCTAGCAACGCCAGCAAAGAAGAGACTAAACATCTTGATACAAATTTAGCTTTAAACATTATTTTTCTCTGTCTTCCACTGCAAGAGAGATCAAGGGATTCATTCCCCCCTCTCCTCCATTCTCCACACAACAATGCAGTTCCACCTTGAGGTGGCCACCATACACTCATAGACTATAAGGTCAGAAGGGACCATTATGATCATCTGGTCTGACCTCCTGCGCAACGCAGGCCACGGAACTTCACCCACCCACTCCTATAATAGACCCCTAGCCTAAGATTGAGTTATTGAAGTCTTCAAATAATGATTTAAAGACTTCAAGGTACAGAGAATCCACCAGCAAGTGACCCATGCCCCATGCTGCAGAGGAAGGTGAAAAACACCCAGGGCCTCTGCCAATTTGCTTTCAACCCCAAATATGGCGATCAGTTAAACCATGAGCATGTGGGTAAGACTCACCAATCAGACACCCAGAAAGAATTCTCTGTAGTGACTCAGCAGACACCCCATCTAACATCCCATCACAGGCCATTGGGTATATTTACGCTAGTAGTCAAAGATCAGTCAATTGCCAAACTAGGCTGTCCCATCATACCATCCCCTCCATAAATTTATCAAGCTCGGTTTGAAGCCAGCTAGGTTTTTTGCCTCCATTGCTCCCCTTGGAAGGCTGTGTATTTATAGAGAGCAATCATATCTCCCCTCGACCTCCTTTTGGTTAAGCTAAACAAGCCAAGCTCTTTGAGTCTCCTCTCATAAGGCAGGTTTTCCATTCCGCGGATCATCCTAGTAGCCCATCTCTGCACCTGTTCCAGTTTGAGTTCATCTTTCTTAAACATGGTAGACTAGAACTGCACACAGTATTCCAGATGAGGTCTGACCAACGCCTTGTATAATGGTACTAACACTTCCCTATCTCTACTGGAAATACCTCGTCTGATGCCCAATAGGACCACATTAGCTTTTTTCACAGCCATATCAACATTGGCAGCTCATAGTCATCCTATGATCAACCAATACACCTACGTCCTTCTCTTCCTCTGTCACTTCCAACTGATGCATCCCCAGCTTATAGCAAAAGTTCTTGTTATTAGTCCCTAAGTGCATGACCTTGCAGTTTCCACTCTTAAATTTCATCCTATTTCTATTACTCCAGTTTACAAGGTCATCCAGATCTTCTTGTATGATATCCCCTTCTTTCTCTGAATTTGCAACACTTCCCAACTTTGTGTCATCTGCAAACTTTATTAGCACACTCCCACTTTTTGTGCCAAGGTCAGTAACAAAAAGGTTAAATAAGAATGGTCCCAAGATCAATCCCTGTGGATTTCCACTAGTAACCTCCCTCCAGCCTGACAGTTCACCGTTCATTATTACCCATTGTAGTTTCCCCTTTAACCAGTTCCTTATCCACTTTCCAATTTTCATATGAATCCCCATCTTTTCCAATTTAACTAATAATTCCCCGTGTGGAACCGTATCAAATAATTTACTAAAATCTAGGTAAATTAGATCCACTGCATTCCCTTTATCTAAAAAATCTGTTATCTCCTTAAAAAAGGAGATCAGGTTGGTCCGGCACAATCTATCTTTTGTAAAACCATGTTGTATTTTGTCCCAATTACCGTTAACCTCAATGTCCTTAACTACTTTCTCTTTCCAAATTTTTTCCAACACCTTGCATATCAAAGTGTCAGAGCTCCCATTCCCAATCCAAGTACAAAGTTGCTCGATATAGCAGCCCTTGATTTAAGAGGGAAGGGGTTGCTTGCAGGGCATTCTCCCTGGAGGGTCTTTGCTTCTAGAACCTATGCAGTAAAACTCACATTTTTTCCATTCTAAAAAGGGAAGTTGGACTTTGACCAATATTGTCAGTATCAACTGACCAACTTTGACTGGTAATATTGTCATTATCAAGAGATGGTTTAATCGGCAGAAGCTTCACAGTTTCTTTGTTTAAGACATTTACACCCTTGCCAATCTCAACTAACAATGGCTTATTAGGTCCACGCTGTCCTTCATCAGCCAGGAAGGCCATGGGTTGAACTTGCAGGCTGTGTCCTGGAGTTATCCCAGCTCTTTCATATATAAAGCATAACCTGTCATGTATTACTTAATATGTGGGAACTTTAAAATTAAACAAAATTAGGTGGGAGAGACCTACAGCAACAAATCCAGATGCATCCTGATTTTTAGAAGATCAGTGTCTTCTGTTGTTATTTCTGTGTTTGTTTCTTTTATTAAAGACGTCAAAGAGGATACAGAAAAGACAGATCTTACTTTGTTTTGTTTCTAGTCTGTGTCTCTTAACTTCCACCACCTTACAACTGCTGCTTCCTCTGCACTTAGCACTTTGTATACAGGATCTTATACTTTGTACACGGATGAGAGGTTTGAGGTGCAGGGGAAGTGGAGGAAGAATCATAGGAGCGGAAGGGATCTCGTCCAGTCCCCTGCACTTATAGCAGGACCAAGCATTATCTAGAAACTGGAAAAACTTTACATATCTCTGCTAGAGGAAGATGTGAACATATCTTTGAAGTTGTTCTCAAAAGCACCCTGGGAACACTGAACAGTTCAGGCTAGAGGATAGGGGACAGGACTGGGAGTTGAGAAACGTGAGTCTTTTTTCCTAGCCTTCCTACCAGATTGCAGTGTGACCAGAGGCAACTCACTTCAACATGCCCCACTTTCTCCCTCTGTAAAATAGGGATAATGATACCCACATTTGTAAAGCATTTTGAGATTTAAGGGCTTATCTACATGCAGTTAATAACTTTCTGGATGGACACACTTATTCCACAATAATTATTGCACTTTAAATTCACACCCTATCTTAATCTGAATTAAGTACACAGTATTAGTCTATTATTACTAAAATAGAGTAGACTGGAAAAAAATAAGCTAAAGCACATGAGGGATCAGAATCTGGGGTCTAAAAGTCTGTGTAAAAGCTGTTAGTATTACAGTCAGATGAACAATTCAAAAAAGTTATTTGAGAAATTTGCGTTATTGTGAACAAAGACAACGTTAACTCTTTATTTATGCAAAAATCTAATTCCTTCATTGCCAAATTTAAAATATCAATTTGTATACATGTGAAAATGGAGCTTATCTAAAGCTCTAAATACATTTACCATATATTAGAAAATATAACTAAAGACCTGACTCACAACTACCTTCCCAATTACAGTTCCCAAAAAACATCCAGTGATGGATTATACCACAGGTGCAATCACTGGGAGATATGTTCCACGTACACAACATTTTCGTATCTTATTGGTATTTTGCTCACAGTAGGAACAATTCACTACAGTAATAATGCAGTATGTTAAAAGAAGAAATGAAATGGTTTCTCTTTCTCTCTCTCTCTCTCTCTCTCTCTCTCTCTCTCTCTCTCAAAATACTGGATAGTTTCCCATTTATTTCTTCTTGGTGTCAGACTCCCACCACTAGCCAACATTAACCAATTAAGTGTTCATGTAGAGCTGCACACAGGTGTTTGAAATCAAAAGAAATTTCACAAACAAAAAAGCATTTTCTCAACAGGATACACTTTGCTCTGACCTTTGACCTCCATATTGGTGTTCTTTTGTTACAGGCACTACGTGTATTGAGCTGTGATTACAAGATGGAAAATGAAACTAGAATGGTGGTTTGTGACCTTGGAAATCCCATGGTGGCTGAAACAAATGTAAGAGAAAACTAGATGCATTTGCTGATTTTTATCTAATTGAATTTTAAGGAGAGCTAATGGAAATCTACTCAATTAGCAGAATGCATCCCAATGAGCAGCAGCTAAAACAAATTCTTTATCTGGACAGAAAATTGTTGGTGTAATAAAATATAGTGCTATACTTCCTTAAGACTAATAATCTGATGCTTGAAAAAATTCATGACTTTGGGCCTGTCTCTGCTCTCACTTACACCAGTATAATTTGGGACTAAGTCCCACTGAAGTTTCACCAAGGTAAGGAGATGGAATCCTTATTCATAGTGTTAGATGTGCCAATTTCCTCCTTTTAATGTGACTTCAGTAAATTATATTTTATTGGTCTATAGTGTAAGTGAAATCCTATTGGGCCCAATTCTGATCTCACTGACACCGGTGTAATTCTTTTGGTTGAATCCTGATTTACATCTGTGCGAGCAAGGTTTGATTCATAATTTGTATCACCACAAATATTTTCTAAGGTGAAGAAATTCTACTTTTTCAAAACAAATGATGAATCTTTGTGTTCATAAATGCTATAGCAATAGCATTGGCTACAGTCATGTATAGAGCTGGCCAATATAACGTAATGCTCTATTTTAACCATTCTACTGCTGAACAGTGTGCTTGAGAATTTGTCAATGGGCAGGTTATGCTGTGTTTTTAGTATATGAACACATGACCGTGAGAGAATGTTGAGACAATGAAGTTAATTGCAGCATAAATCACCATGACACTATTTTGGCAAGTATTCTAGCTACAGTGACTAAAGCTGGGTTGAGGAGGTGGTATTTGGGTATCTTTGTGGCTTAGGAGCAGCACAATGTTCATGTTCCCTGTTAATGGATGAGGAAATTCCTTGAAATAACTTGAGAGGATCTGGGTCTGAAGGTGGAGGTAGGTCTGGAATTATCCAGTCAGGCTGTGAAGTATCAGCAGAACCACTCTGTTGCTACTGCTGTCCCCCTCTCCCACTCCACACACTCTACTGTGTATCCAAAAACCTCTTCCCTGCCCAGTCTCCTACATCATCCTTATGCCAAATTCTACCAGTACTAGGGTTCAGGGAGACTCTGGGCTCTCTGCATCCTCCCCACTTGTCCCCATGCAGTGTAACCACACCAGTTCCACTTCATGCAGTGCCTTCTACAGCCTTTTCTTGGTCCAACATGGTCTGACCCTAAAGTAGTAGTCTCAGCTGTCATCTCATAAGTCAGCTCATAATTGATCACTTTCCTGTTTTCCTGCAGGATGAGGTCTAAGGCTGAAATTAACATATTGTTACCAATATTCCTAAGGAAAATACTTCATTAGACTAGATGACCCCTATGGTCCCTTCTAATCCCTATGATTCTATGATTAATATGGGGTGGAAATTGTAAACAGAAAACTTCATTTAAGACAAAAGAACATTATAATTTATAAGTAGGGCTTCTGCTTTGGAGGGTGGTATTTCTTTTTTTTGTGTTTATTTTTAGCAATTTTTGAGTTTTATGTTTATGTCCAAAAACCAGGAGGCTTTGGGGCTTTCTCCTTGTATATACTGTAATGAGTAATGTACGTTATATACATTGCATTACTCATATAGTATATACTGCTGTAATCTCTTTGAAATGTTCCCTAATGCTCACCAGAAGGGTCTGCACAGACCAACTGATGCGCAACATATTCATGCACTTTAGAAATCATACATTAGAGTCTGCATTAGTGTTCTTTGTAGACAAGCCCTTAGACACAAATGGTGTTTTTCTAGTGTTTATTGGATGAACACCGATTAATTTATTGTATTGGGGGTGTTTTATCACTACTGATTTAAATCTAAAGTCAGAAGCCCTATTTATAAGAAAAAAACCAAGCATTTGAAAGTCAAGGTATATGAAGACTGTAGTTTTAATCCAAACACTAACAAGTCTGGAAATACCATGTAAGCTTTGAACACTAACTTTAACTCTGGAATTAGTTCTCATGGAGGCCTAGTGAAGGCAAAAAGATTGGAGTTCCAGTTTCTAAGCTGTGTGATGGCAAACCAAGTTAATACATTTCCAACAGTGAAATACCAGTCATTTCTTCAAATCAGATAACTCATAAACAGCTGCTCTGATCCACCTCCAACTCTGTAAGATAGTTCTGCTCTGGCAGGAGATGAGTTGTTTTTAAAATATTCAGTCAGAAAGGGACTTTTTGTAGAAGTTGTGGCTGTGAGATCATAAGCACACATTCTTAAACCCTTAACTACAGAGACACAACAGTGACTCTTCAATACCCGGAACCCTTAGAATTCTGCAGCCTTTCTGTTTGGAAAGGCTAGAAGGTTTCTGTGGCAGGGTTTAGTCAAGTACCCTGTGGAATACTACTGTTGTAGTAAAACTTAAAATGGTCTGCAGTTTCACATCTTCAGAATACATTAGTAGAAGCAAGATTACAGGACATCTGGCTTTTTGCAAATACATGACTTTGAAATCATTTACTATTCATGAAATATACTTTACCTTTTCACAACATTAAAAGATAGGAAAAGCCACAAAGTGTGGCCCAGAATGTTGACTATAACTTCATGCTGCCACTCCGAATAAATATGCCTGTACTAAAGCACAGGACAAGAGGCAGAAATTGAGTCTATTTTTTAACTGAATTGCTTGTCTAGTACACTGTAAGGTTTCAGATTGACAGTCTTAAAGACTGAAGACTTTCACAAATCTTACCATTTCTGATGGCTGTTCAATGGCCTCAATAAGTTTTATTCTAGATAATAGTAGGCGGTATCTGCTAGTAATGTTGGAGCTTTTAAAGAGGTAATCACAGCAAGAGAGGTCAAGGATTGAATGGATATTGGAAATGAATAGGGATAAGGCACACTTAACATAGGAGAGAACTTCAGTGCTTCCTATCTGACTTCCCAGCAACAATGAATCTATCAAACCATTCACTAGAGAAGAAATGGACAAGGCCATAACACTCACCAAACTTGGCAAGGCTGCAGACCCAGACAACATCTTCCTAGAATTTCTGAAAAAATTACATCAACATGGCCATGACTGGCTGGCACAGTTCTTTCCCAACATGTGTGCCATTGGCCAATCACCCAAGATGTGAAAACAGACAATGGTCTCTACAGTGGTCACAGCCATACTATGAAAAACCACTAGCTGATAGCATTACTAGGTGTAGCAAATAAGCTCTTGAAAAGGATGTTACTCCAGATAGTGATAACAGTTTTTGAGTACTACATCTCTAAAGAGAAATTCGGGTTTAGGCCAGGACAAAGCACCTTCAGTCAGGTAATGGCACTGACAACCTACACTGAAGCTGGCTATCAACATGAGCTCATAACAGCAGTGGTCTTTGTAGATCTGTCCTAGGTATGTGACACAACTTGGCAGGATGGCCTGATTCTGCATGTGTCAAAAATAGTGCATTGCAGAATAACACTGTGCCTCCTGACAGTTGTGCACCCCAACCACAAGTTTTGCGTACAACTAATGGAAGAGACTGGCAGACCCATTTACTGAACATTGGGTCCTACAGGGATCTGTCTTTGCACCATCGCTCTTTAATATTTGTATCAGCAACATACCATTGATCCAGTCACAGAAATGTTGATGCGTGGATAATCTCGTGCTCGTTGCCCAAGCAAACACTTTCACCAAAGTGAAACACATCCTTACAGATGACCTCAAAACACTGAAGGAGTATTATTAGTTATGGTGACTCCAACTGAATCCCCCCCCCCCCCCCGAAAAATCTGTCTCCACGTCCCACCTGAGCAGCCTCCATGCAAAAAAGTGCTTGACTGTCACCTTCTGTGGCACCAAATTCAGTTATGAGTATTTCCCAAAATATATCAGAGTGGTTCTGGATTGCAACCTCACATACCACCAACATCTGATGAAGACCACTGCCAAGATAAAGATTAGGAACAATATACTCCACAAACTGTCTGGGGCTAGTTGGGGAGAGATGCTCACACCTTGCAGCCATCTTGCTCCTTGTTTTCTCAGCAGCTGAGTGCTATGTACCAGTCTGGGCAAATAGCATAAATATGAAACATGTCAGTGTGTAATTGAACGGTGTTATGAGAATTGTATAGGAGTGCTGAAGTCAACTCCAACAGTCTAACTTCCTGTTCTCATGAATATCTTATCACCATCCCTCCAAAAAAGAAGCACCAGCAATATGAACATGTGATAGTGAACCCAGACTTCCCCGTCTGTGAAGGTCTCCAACCTCCCATTCCCATTTGACATGCCACCATAAATCCAGGAACTCCTTTGTTAGCAGACAAAGCTCTCAAAACGTGAGGACTGTCACCAAAAGACAAGTGGTGTAGGATGTGAGAAAATAGCAGGGTCAAGAATCAAGACCTGTTCATGGATCATACAGACCAACTACCTAGCTTAACCATGGTACATGGCACAGTGAACCGCATCAGAACCACACATCTGCATTGCCTGCTACACAAATGGAAAATGAAGGACAGCCCAATAAATGAATGTAGAGAAGACATCCAAACCATGGAACACTCAGTGCACAACTGCCCTCTAAAATCATTCTCTGGAAGGACAGCCTTGATTCGTTCCATGTTACTAGCAACCATATAGTGGATGACAAACTTGGACGTCAACCTTTAATGTTGCTTTTGAAGTTGCCACAAAAAAGAAGGAGAGGATGTGTGAGTGTAGGGATATTTGCTATTTTATTCATATACAGAGATCTCAGTCGCCACAGTTGCCAATGCTATCCCTTTCATATGCACTA
This sequence comes from Emydura macquarii macquarii, assembly GCF_026122565.2. Lineage (NCBI taxonomy): Eukaryota > Metazoa > Chordata > Testudines > Chelidae > Emydura > Emydura macquarii. Next base: position 36,481,286 of record NW_027132559.1, on the reverse strand, counting down.
AAATACACTTTTCAAAAATATGATTTATGTGAATTGTATGTAGGCAGAAAGTGAGCAGCAGTCCTCTGTCTCCTAGCATAATTCTGGGTGCCATAATAATTACTAGAATGGAGCCTTAAGAAACACCATGGGGAATCTGACATGGTTCATAGTAATATAATGACCTGACAAAACTAATTAACTTCACTTGGGAAATGAAATTAAAAACATGTTAGTATTATGCCAATAAAGATAAACCTCCTGCTAGAGATCCAGCAACACACTAGCCTCTCCAATGACCTCTGGAGATTCACCAATGGCATATATGTGCATCTTTGCTCCATTAGTGTTAGTCGAGTCAAATACTATCAATCACAGAAAAGACATATAACCACATAGAGGCAACATCTGCAGCTCATTAGTATTTTACAGTAGGAGTGCTGTTTCAATATTAAATAAGAGATTAAGCCCAGGCTGATAGGGGTCTAATAGATCATCAAAACTGCAGTTCATGTCTGCTCCATTAGATCAGAAGGAAACTGTTTCTCTGCATCACTGGATCTCTCTTATGTTACACTGTAACAAAAATTCACCATACACTGGCCATTAGACATAGTGGAACAAATCCTGAATTCCTTACTTTGCTTTCACTCAATAGGAGTTTTGCTTCATACATTTAAATAATACTTTAAATGTATTTGTATTGCAGATATATTTTTGATATCATCATCAGAACGTAGACATAATGACAAATTAAGTCCCTTCCAGGCCTTCAAGCATCTATTCAGCATCAGTTTTATTCAGGAGTGGTTTCTTTAGACACTACAAACAATGACAAGGATCATCAGTGATTATGCTGTTAAAATGATTGAAAGACAAAGACCTGAACTTGCAGCATGCGCTTATGTTAACAATATTGCCTTCCACATAGCACAAAATGAATAACTGAAGGAAAAGACTGAAACATTTCACTTTCAAAATAGTCCTTCAGATGGATTTAAACTCACCAATCCACCATTACCTGCTGCAAGTGAAGAAAGAAAGGAAAAATTAAAGGAAGCCTAAAAGGCTCAACACTGGCATTAATTCAAGATGGTTGATCAAACATAAGAAATGACCAAATAGTGACTAGAAGCGTGAATGCAGGATGAAATGCATTCCTCTTGAATGCTATTGATTCTAGGTTTGAAAAGTAAACTGTAGATTATTGTGTTTGCGTTGGTAAAGATGCCACACAAGCATGCAAAGAAAAGTATGACAAGAAAATAAAACAAAAAAGATGAGAACTGAGAAATGTAATAATGCCACACTTTGGTTGAAAATGGGGGATTGATTGCCTAGTTTCTCAATGGTACTTGATGGAATTCTCAAGAAGAATTTGTCTCTACATATGCATGTATGTCCATCCAACTAACATTCACAAGGAACACAAGGAGGGTTCTGAGCAATACATAGCATGTGTATGACGTAAGGCAATAAATGTACTACAGGCTGAACACTGCTGGCACAGTTTCAGTTCCAAATGAAAAACGTTTCAAGTAGTCCGGCTTCTATAATTTTTTTAATTGGCTAGGTTTTAGATTAATGGTGTCCCCTTAATAGTTATTAATGCCCAATTACACATTGCTTGTACAAGTCTAAAAATCATAATTTTAAAGAGTGCTGTTTTTCCCATGATAAATCATGTCTTTAAGACTGCCACTTTTAATAACTGACTTTCATTTGTTGTGGGGTGGGAGGGACACTTTAATGTGTATCTTGATCACATTCACTTAAAAAAATAACAGATATTTAAAACATTTAAACCATCATTTCAGAATGTTACTCACAAAATGTTTGTTTCTTTGTTTTTTCCTAGTTCTCCACAGGCATCCGATTTTCTGTTCAGCATTTCGAACATGCTGATTTCAGCATCACATTTGAACTGCAAGTAAAAAGGTTAGACATTTTACCAAGAACACAATGATTTAAACTCTAAATATATATCCATTTTTCAAAACTAGTGCTAAGAAGATTCATTGTAACTCTACAATGGATGCAGTTATTCTACAGCATTTCCTTTTGTAGCAGTTTCCTGGCGGATTTCTAAAACTGGTACAGACCACCTGTTGGCTTTTAGCTAAATCAACTACAGGAATATGTTGAGGATTTTTCATTTGTCAAAATTCAGTTCTGCTGGTGGTGATCAGTGGTTCCATGGGTCTCTCCCAGCTTTATGGAATTTAAACTTGATATTCCCCCTCAGAATTGCTCAACATTGTTCTCCTTGAAACACATAATTAGGCATGGCGGAATTAAATTTTTATATATATGTATATAATTTTGATTGGATAATATTGATGTTTGTAAGCATTTCTTCCAATTTTTTTATTTGTAAATTTTCACAGTTGTGGGAAATTATAAGGTCAGACAGTAGGACGGTCAGACAATAATTATTTAATGACAGTAGATTATGAGACTCAAAAGCTTTTTAACCATTAAAACACAAAGTGTCAAGATCATGTCAAAATATGCAAAGTAAATGTTTTAAAATCAAACTCTAAGAGGTTCTCAAGCAGCATTTTTCTTTGCCTAACTACATTTTGATGACTGTTGATGGAAATATTTCTTCACAGCTCTGTGTGTGTACTGAGCGATAAAATCTAATCCTTCCAAACCTACATATAATTCAAGCTTTAGAAACACGTCTCAGAAGAAAAAAAATAGTCCATGTCAGAAAACAGAAAATCCACAATTAGAACTGGTCTGACTTTTCCAAAAAAAAAAAAAATGTTTTCATTAAGAAAGGCCTTTTTCAAAACAAAAATATTATTGAAAAACTTTGCTTTCTAATTTTTCATGAAATTTGTTATTGACATTTTTATATTTTTTGTAATTGAAATTATCAAAAAAAGTTTCCTGAAAATTGGAAAATAAAAACCATGATAACCAGAGCTGTTAAAAATGTTGACAAACAGTTTTCCAGCAAAACATAATTTCATCAAAATCGAAACCTTTTGAAGAAACATGTTAATCTTGATTAAATTTGAGGGGAAAAGTCAAAATGATCCATTTCAGCTTTCTCACTTCATTTAGATAATGTCAAAACATTTTGATAAAGTAAAATACCTACCTTAAACTACCATTTTGATTCATTTAGGTTACACTTATATTCAATTTTTAAATATTATATGTATTGTGTTTAATATTTTAACAAAATATAAAGTTCAAACAAAATGATCCAGTGGGCCCAAATAAAACAAAAATCTTAATTTTTGACTTGCAGGAAATGTTGGGATTTCAGCTTCTTGTTCCAATTTGGAATGAGAATTTTTCAGAACGTTGGAATTTCCCAAGGAACAGAAATTCCAGTCTCCGATCAGCTCTCCCAATAACCATTTTGATAAGAGTTATGAGAAAAGTTACAATTTTAAAAAACTGGATAAAAAGAAAACAGTGTCTAACTTGAACCATATGAAGATGGGGGGTGAGGGAACTGCAGTTTTTCTACTAGCTGTAGCCACGGCAATGTGGCTGAAGTGCTAACAATTAGATGCCCCTCTATTGGGCAGTGCTTCAGGCCAGAGCAATTCCATCTCATCCTTCCCTGTACCCCAGTGTGGAAATGGAGTTGACTTGGAGTAGTGGCAGAAGCACACCCAGTGCAGTTTTTCAAAGGGTGGCAGAGCTCCGACTGCATCTACGCTCATCAAATCACTAGCCAGAGTTCCTTCTGGGGTCTCTCCTTGCCCTACCCTCCTTGACTTAATTGCCACAGTCTGGCCTTTAGTGAGTGTTTGATCATGTTCACTGCAATAAGTAATAGATATTTAAGAAGTTTAAATCATCATTTCAAAATGTTACAGCAGGAAGGACACAAAGATAGACACCTAAACAGGGAAAAGGCAGAAAGGGACATGCAGGGCTTGATTTTCTCCAGAGAACACAGCCTCATGCTCCAGCCCTCCCTCAATGGTCTGCCCAGGGACAGGGACAGTTTTAACTTAGGAATGATGCTTCCTGGTTGTCCCACTGCTGAAGAATGCCCAGGACATGTACTAGATCAGCACATCTCCTGACAGCCTTGGTCACACTCCCTCCCACTCATTTAGCACTTAATTCTTTTGGTTAGTTGCTCCATTTGGCTATATGCCCCATGTATGCCTTCACCCCTTCCACCCATCAGATGTGGCTTCACTAGGAACACTGAACTTTGCATTATGCTGGCCGAGACCAAGGTAGAACCCAGGAATGAATCACACTGAGTACTCAGGGAAGAGAAGAGTGGCAAAAAAAAAAAAAAAAAAAGAAAGAAAGAAAGATGTATGCCATGTACATACAATGGAAGATATTCAGGAATTTGTAGTCATTTTGTATATGAAACAAATGGAAATTTAGTTTCAGTGTATGTGTCAGTCAGGTGAGAGGTGATGTCTATATTTATATATTTAAATTTTAAAATAAGATGCCTATCCACAGCTCACAGAACCTTAACATCATTAATATTACTGTAAATAAAATCCCAAGTGATAAACATGGATTCTCATATGGGGTTGGGGGTTCTGACCATCCTCACTCCTCATATGGCTAGATTGGATAGAGGTTCTGGTGCTTACACCCTGAAAACTTCTACTGCAAAACAAATAGGAATTCTTAGGGAATTTAGACAACTTGTATTCCCATTAATGGGTGTGATGCATGCAGCTACAGGAGAAGAGAGTCTAGAAATACTAGGTAAGAGAGTTCTGTTTTCAAAACTTTAGATTAAAATGCTGCACAGCTCCCCCCACTCTGTCTAAAATAATCATTATTTTATCCTCTTGCTGTAGTGTAAATGCACCTTGCCATACTTAGAGACTACTTTGTGTTTGCCTTCCACACAACAGTCAAACTTACGTGCGTTCTAAATTTTAAATATTATTTCTACTTCCTTAATGAAAGGATAAAACAATCATAAAAAAGCAAGGAAACAGGAAACCATATTAAAGCAAAAGTAAATGACCTGACAGGAAAAGAAGAGTAAGCATAGAACTTGTTTGACTTGGATATGTGGCTGAGCATAAATGATTTTTACAGAGGAAATCACTCATTAATTTGCTCCAAAATAATATGCAAAAAAATAAATATTTCTACATACCAAACGTGTAACAGTAGTTCACTGGAGCAACAAGAGAAGCTTTACTTATGGGAAAGAGGCCAGAGAACTAGTATTATCTGTCAAAGGCTTCCTTTTTTAATATAAATTTTGTTAGGTACAAATAGTTTCCTCAGATATCAGTATAGAGAGGTGTGCAATGAATATTAGTATATAGACTTCTTTATTTAAAATACTAGCATGATGAGGAAATATCATGACCCTCAAATAAAACATGTAAGTGCCCCAAATATTTGACTGTAATCTGATGCTGTGTAGGCTGAGCATTTTAAATTATGAAAAGTACTTCCCTTGTAGGAATTGGTATGCATTTTATCCTAACAGATTAATGTTAAAATCGCCTTTGTATTGACAAATTTAAATTTTAACTTTAACTGCAGTTCCCTGGCTGCTTTCCATGGCTGCAAAGAAATGACAGTTCAGAACTAAATCAAGAACTAAACTGATATTTTGAAAAGGGAATGCACCAGTTTGCGAACAAATTAAAGTTGCTACTAATTTAGCAATTTGGAACCAGAAGGCCTGGATCAAAGCAGAATTACCCTTTTACTTTTCAGTAGTTAGTCAATGAGAATTCTGGCCCGTTCAAAATGTTTCCATTTAACTGATGCTACCCAGATGTGATATCAGTAAACTATGACAGCAATAGAGGCTCAAACTGGTAGAAAGGGGCCCTCTAAGCTTGCTTGGAAAAGCTCACAAATTCACTATCATTAGTCTAGTAATGAAAATGAGTTTGAAATCTCTAAATATTTATATTGCATATGTATATGGTCTTGATCCCATAAATCCTTCCTCACATGGATAGTCCCAAATCTTATGATCAGTCATGTTGAAGTGAAAAGGCCTACATGCACTAGTGAAGGTTTGTATGGTGATAAAGGCTACATATTTGTTTATAGAAAAGTGAGAGAATCAGGCCTCAAATTTGGGGATTCACTTTTTATTGCTGGGTGAGATCTGGGACAGAAAGATTGAGGAAAAATGTAGTTCATTTCAGTGATATTTTTTCCCTGAGGGATTTTTCATTTAACCTATCACTCTTCACACTCACAAGTTTGGAGAGCCTTAAAAGCCAAACAATAACAGAGGATAGCTTGTTTGTTAGCCTTGCCATGTTTTCATGCACAAAACTGTTCTTGATTTCACTGGGATTCCCCAACACAGACAGATGGCAAGATCAGACCAGACAGTTTGCATGATCTCATAACCAAGCTAAACACAAATTCTCTAATTGTTCCTCAGTGTCATAACCAGGTCACAAGTTATTAAAACATGTTGAGATCAATTATTACAGTAGAACCCCTATTTCATGAACTAATTGGTGACTGAGGAATTCATAAGATTGAAACATTCATAAAATTAAACATCTCAAAATTACAGTAGGTGTGGTGCATAAGATAATTTATTAATCATTCAATGATAGCATACATAACAAATGGTAATAAAAGAATACATTGTGCTCGATTGTTTTCTTTGAAAGAATACCATCTCTTCTTTACCACCAAATCTCTCAGAATGTTCAAACCTGTACATCTGCTTGAACGTTGGCTAAAGGACTGAAGTCATGTTTGGCTGCAAAAAGATGACTTGGGCAGCAGAAAAATAGTTCATATAACTGATTGTTCATAAGACAGTGTTCATAAAATTAAGGTTCTGCTGTATACAGTAGGTAATTAAATAAAAATGGCATATAAGACTGAAGAGAAACTTGACACCATATGAGACTCATTAATTTTTGTTGAGTCAGAGCAGGTTCTTTGAAATACACTCCGTATATATTTAGTACCTTATACTATACTTTAATATATTTGTGTCTGTGTGTATGCATGCTTGCATATGATATAGTTATTAATTTTTCTAGGCTCTGAAGTCAATGATATAATATTTCTAATACTAGCTTTTTCTAATTAGTTGCAGGTAGCAGACACTGGCATTAAACTGAATTCTAAAAGATCATAATTAGTATTAAATGATTGTTTTTCTGATTTTATACTTGAAACCTAACTAATCTGTGTGCAAATCTATTCTAGTTCTAACAAGATTAATTCCACCAGCAATTTGGTTAACCTTCAAATCAACATCAGTGCTGTGGCGCAAGTACAGATCAGAGGGTAAGCATTTTAGCATTTTAATTCATACTTGAAACCAATGCATATTTTTTCAAGCAATCTTTATATGACTGCATATTATTTAGGGCCCAATCTTGCAAGGTCTTTCAAGTGTAGAACTCACTGATTTCAGGGGAATAATACACCCAGAGGTTTTGCGGGATGGGGACTTTAGACCCTGATCCTGTCATGGGGAGTAAATGTGCCCACAGGGAGCCTCATTGTCTTCATATATTCAATTGCCTATGCACATAAAAACTGTAGGTTTAATTCTGGAGTCTGGTACTATCATAATGAATGACAAAAAGAAATGTGAAAGGGATATAAAACCTTTTCTTGCAGGGCACAAACAATCAGAGATCAGGATGAAACCGGGAATGGGGGAGAGAGGGAGATTATCACACATCTGCCTACTGAAGGGTTCTTACATTTTCCTCTGAACCAGCTAGTACTGGCCCATGTCAGAGACTGGATACTAGGCTAGATGGGGCCTTTGGCGTGATCCAGGAAGGACTGCTAAGCAGAGATGGGGTCCACCTATCAAGGAAGGGGAAGAGCATCTTTGGATACAGATGGGTAACCTAGTGAAGAGGGCTTTAAACTAGGTTCGAAGGGTGTAGGTGGCAAAAGCCCACAAGAAAGTCAAAAAGACCTGGGAGAAGGGCTGGAATTTGGGGAGAGCATGGGCTGTTATAGCAGGAGTAGGGGAGAGACAGGACAAAACTGGGGGGAGAAATCAAATCAGTATCTTAAATGTCTGTATACGAATGCGAGAAGTATGGGGAATAATCAGGAAGAACTTGAGATGCTAGTAAATAACACAACTATGACATAGTTGGCATCACAGAGACTTGGTGGGATAATACACATGACTGGAATATTGATATAGAAGGGTACAGTTTGCTCAGGAAGGACAGGCAGGAAAAAAAACCTTGACTGAGGTTAAGATGGAAATAGGAGACAGACTTGCTGAAAGTCTCTGGTAAGGATAAAAGGGGTAAAAATGAGGGTGATGTCATGGTAGTGGTCTACTACAGACCACCTAACCAGAAAGAAGAGGTGGATGAGGCTTTTTTTAAACAACTAACAAAATCATCCAAAGCATCCTGTGATGGGGGACTTCAACTACTCAGATATCTGTTGGGAAAATAACACAGCAAAGCACAGACTATCCAACAAGTTCTTGGAATGTATTGGAGACCATTTTTTATTTCAGAAGGTGGAAAAAGCTACTAGGGGAGAGGCTGTTCTAAATTTGATTTTGACAAACAGGGAGGAACTGGCTGAGAATTTGAAAGTGGAAGGCAGCTTGGGCAAAAGAGATCACAAAATGATAGCGTTCATGATTCTAAAGAATGGTAGGAGGGAGAAGGGCAAAATAAAGACAGTGGATTTCAAGAAGGCAGACTTTAACAAACTCAGGGAGTTGGTAGGAAAGATCCCATGAGAAGCAAGTCTAAGAGAAAAAACAATTGAAGACAGTTGGCAGTTTTTCAGAGACATTATTAAGGGAACAAGAGGAAACTATTCCATTGCGTAAGAAGGATAGGAAGTATGGCAAGAGACTACCCTGGCTTAACCAGGAGATCTTAAGTGATCTAAAATTTAAAAAGAGTCCTACAAAAAGTGGAAACTAGCTCAAATTACAAAGGACGTCTATAAACAAATAACACAAGTATACAGGAACAAAATTAGAAAGGCCAAGCCACAAAATGAGATTAAACTAGCTAGAGATATAAAGGGTAACAAGAAAACATTCTACAAATGAAGCAAGAGAAAGACCAAGGACAGGGTAGGCCTGTTACTCAATGAGGGGGGGAAACAATAACAGAAAATGTGGAAATGGCAGGGTTGCTAAATGACTTCTATTTGTTTCGGTTTTCAACAAGAAGGTTGGTGGCAATTGGACATCTAACCTAGTGAATGCCAATGAAAATGAGGCAGGATCAGAGCTAAAATAGGGAAAGAACAAGTTAAAAATTACTTAGACAAGTTAGATGTCTTCAAGTCACCAGGGCCTGATGAAATGCATCCTAAAATACTCAAGGAGCTGACAGAGGAGATATCTGAACCATTAGCAATTATCTTTGAAAAGTCTTGGAAGACAGGAGAGATTCCAGAAGACTGGAGAAGGGTAAATATCGTGCCCATCTACGAAAAGGAAAATAAGGACAATCCAGGGAATTACAGACCAGTCACTTTAACTTCTGTACCCGGAAAGATAATGGAGCAAATAATTAAGCAATCAATTTGCAAACATCTAGAAAATAATAAGGTAATTTATAACAGTCAGCATGGATTTGTCAAGAACAAATTATGTCAAACCAACCTGATAGCTTTCTTTGACAGGGTAACAAGCCTTGTGGATGGGGGGAGGCAGTAGATGTGGTATAGTTTGACTTTAGTAAGGCTTTTGATACTGTCCCGCATGACCTTCTCTTAAACAGACTAGGGAAATGCACTCTAGATGGAGCTACTATAAGGTGGGTGCAAAATTGGTTGGAAAACCATTCCCAGAGAGTAGTTATCTATGGTTCACAGTCATGCTGGAAGGGCATAACGAGTGGGGTTCCTCAAGAATCAGTTCTGGGTCTGGTTCTGTTCAATATTTTCATCAATGATTTAAATAATGGCATAGAGAGTACACTTATTAAATTTGCGGATGATACCAAGCTGGGAGGGGTTGAAAGTGCTTTGGAAGATAGGATTATAATTCAGAATGATCTGGACAAACTGGAGAATTGGTCTGAGGTAAATAGGATGAAATTCAATAAGAACAAATGCAAAGTACTCCATCTAGGAAGGAACAATCAGTTACACTTGTACAAAATGGAAAATGACCGTCTAGGAAGAAGTACTGTGGAAAGGGATCTAGAATCATAATGGACCACCAGCTAAATATGAGTCAACAGTGTAATGCTGTTGCAAAAAAAGCAAACATGATTCTGGGATGTATTAGCAGGAGTCTTGTAAGTGAGACACGAGTAGTAATTCTTCCGATCTACTCTGCACTGATTAGGCCTCAACTGGATTATTGTGTCCAGTTCTGGGCACCAAATTTCAGGAAAGATGTGGACAAATTGGAGAAAGTCCAGAGAGGAGAAACAAAAATGATTAAAGGTCTAGAAAACATGACCTATGAGGCAAGACTGAAAGAACTGGGTTTGTTTAGTCTGGAGAAAAGAAGACTGAGAGGAGACATGATAACAGCTTTCAAGTACATCAAAGGTTGTTACAAGGAGGAGGGAGAAAAATTGTTCTTCTTAACCTCTGAGGACAGGACAAGAAGCAATGGGCTTAAACTGCAGCAAGGGAGGTTTAGGTTGGACATTAGGAAAAACTTCAGTGTGGTTAATCACTGGAATAAATTGCCTAAGGAGGTTGTGGAATCTCCATCATTGGAGATTTTTAAGAGCAGGTTAGACAAATACCTCTCAGGGATGGTCTAGATATTACTTAGACCTGCCATGAGTGCAGGGAATTGGACTAGATGACCTCTAGTGGTCCCTTCCAGCCCTATCATTGTATGTGCTGAAGTGCTTTGCTGAACCAGGGATTAAATAAATATATAAACTGGCAATAAAGCGTGTTTGAAGGTATTGGTGTTCTGAGGGCAGGAATCTCCGCTATTGGAGTGCCCCGTTTTTCAGTGATGACTCCGGGTGGTTGCATAGTGCATCTGGAGATTACTCTTGCATACTCTTCTGTTAGCTCTTACTTGTCTTCCTACTGTAATGCTCTTTCTACACTGCGGTATGCATTTCTTTTAATGAAAATCTATGTAAACAGATAAATAGCTGGGCCTGGGCATTTGGAAAACCAACATCAAGTATTAAAAAGAATTTACCCAGCAATAGGCCTTAGGGACAGGTGACCTGGCTTGCCACCTAGGGTGCTGAAAACTAGGGTGTGTAACAAATATGAGAATTATTTCATGTAATGACTTGTCAGCACACTCTCCGCTTATTGGCTTGTTTAATCCCTTTGCGTTTGGTATTTGCCATAACATGGTGGATGTGTGAAGAAACATCACAAGGTCTTTGCCTGAGAGATTTTGCTAATTAAGGAATTGAACCTCAGAGAAGCTGACCACCCACAACCCCCAGGGATTTGGGGGAGCAGCGAGAGAAATAATTAAATATTCTATTAAGGAAGTTTGACAAAATTCATCATATTATTTGGTGAATATATATGTGACTTATTCTGCAACATCTGAGGTAGGAAAAAATCTTCATCAAATACTTTATTAAAACAAATGAAGACTTCATCAAACAGATTATTGAGCCATCTCTTGTCATGATCCCTGTTGGAATAGTGTCATTTTTTCTTTAAGATATCCATTACTGTGATTCCCACTTGCTGATAGCCAAGATAACAGCATAGGAAGGAAGTCGCTTAGCAGGGGAAGACTCACTGTAGGCAGAAGTTTCTTAACAAGGATTAGACTACTGCACACCCATAGTGGTCTGTAAATGTTTCTCAGGGGTATGTCTACACTTTGAGCTGGTGGCGTGATTTCCAGCTCAAGGAGACATACCCGCGCTAGCTCTGATCAAATTTGGCTCCTGTGCCAAAAATAGAGTGTAGTCACAGCAACCGAAGGGGCTTGCTGCCCCGAAAATTTACCTAGTGTTGCAGAAAGTACACCTTCTCAAAGTGTAGGCTAAATCTCATTGGTTAAAGGTACATATCTGAAACCACACCCGCACCCATTCTGAAAATATAAATCTGTCAAATTTGAAGGACGTTATTTGGCAGACAATTGCATGGCTTTATCGGGCAGTGATATGCTGAAAGTTTCAGTTCTAGTGGTTTTAGTTTTTGAAACATGGCCTAGTGAACATGCATGATCATATCTGAGGCAAATTTGCCACCGCAAGATCGATCTTTTTGAATCGATTGAGCGGTCAGTCTAGACCCGCTCAATCAATCAGAAAGTTGACGCTGGTAAACCACCCCCTCAAGTAGCACAGTGCAGTGTAGACAGCGCGCAGAAGGGAAGCACAGCAGTCGACGTGAGTTACGCAAGCTACTCTGTGTAGTTTGCGTAACTCCCGTCGACTGCCGCCGAATCTCCAGGTAAGTGTAGACCAGAGCTGAGAAAAATAACTTGTGATTTTGAGCCTCGTTAGATGGCTAAACAACTGGCATCTATTTGGGTGCATTAGTACTTACGTATCTTCCATCTAAATCCGGGGCAAATGTCAAATCTGATACGCAAGAGTCATCGTGTCTTTGGGGTATTCTTTCAGCACTGTGGGTTCTGCAATCCTTGAAAAGATACCTGCTGATCTATGAATGTTGTTTCACCTGTGATAGATATGATCTCCTTTAACTACTTTTAGAATAGCATGTGTAAAGGAACAGAACAAAAAGGAATTTATACAAAAGGAAGTTATACAAAATCTGAGAGACATTTGTAGCATTTCATGGCATGAAGAATACTTGATGAAGAAGTGACAGGCATTTCATACAATAGTCCTTCTGTTATAGCATGTCATTAGAAACTTGTGGCAAACCACAGCCTAGGTGGTATATCACCAAAACTAAAAGCTAGCACATCACATGCCTTTCCTTTCACTTGAAAGCATATCACATTCTCATCAATCAGTTATTATGGTCCTGTGAGACCTTGCCTATTCACAGTGCTTTGAATAAATGCATTGGTTAAATACTCCTGTGAAATTCCATTGGGTTACAAAATAAGAAACAACCAAACTTACTTTGAACTACACCTCTGAATAGCAACCAGTGTATATCTTAACAGTTGGATATATATATATATATATATATATATAATTTTTTTTTTTTTAGAGGAGGAAGAAAGGAGTATACTGACTAACAAAAAATGCTTTATAAACCCCCGGCAGAAAGTCATTATGCAAAGTTGCACTGCTTTTTTCAAGACATACTCAGATTATCATTTTTATTCAGGCCTCTGTTTTTATTTATACAATGGTGCCTTTACTATCTAGCCAGGATTGTGAAAAGGCGAATTGGTTCTTTTTAAGAAAGAAAATGCATTTTGAAAGTATAAGGAAAATTGAAATGTTAATATACCTGATTAGATTTGAAATGTACCCTTCCTTTATTGGTTTATTATGCAAGCAATAAGTGCACGTGTAGCACAACTTACCTGGTATAGCTTCAGGCTCTGCTGCTGCCCCAGTTTGCCTTTGCTAACAACCCCTCCTCCAGGCTTAAAGCCCTTTATCAACCCCTAACTGGAGCTCTTCAGCCGCGAGGCTCCCACTCCCTGCAGGTCTCTCTCCCAAGCCTTCTGCTTGGAACCTCTGTAGAGTTGTCACTTGCCCTCTTTCCTGCAGGCTCCCTCCCCAAACGCCAGCCTTCTTAGCGGGCTTTTGCTCCCTGAAACCTGGCTTCCTGCCTGGGAGCTAAGGAGAAACTCTGAACTCTCCCTTGCTGAACTCAGGTTGCTTTTACATTCCCCAAGGGGTCTGCTCCAGTTCCATACTACTCCCTGTCATGTGGGTGCCATTCATTTAAACTCACGAGGTGGGTTAAGCCTTCCACAAAGGAGGCTGAACCGTCGCCCCCTTCAGGGACAGCTCACTCTGTGACAGTATGGTACACTACTGTGTGTGACGTTTATCATTCTAATATAAAGCAAAAGAGGTGATTTCTTTCACTGCCCTAAGAAAGCATTACAGAAATAGTGAGAGCAGTATAATGACTTTCATTTAAATATTCCGTCTCATACCAAATCATTTTTTTTAGAATCCAGGATTTTATTGTACATAGGACTGTGTAAATTAACATTATAAATTTAATCATGGTGATATGAAAAGCAGTTTCTTTCTTAAAATACTAAACATTACCAAAGAGAAACATCCAAAAAATGGTGAAATAAAAGTGATCAAATTATCATAACTGAGATCATAGGTCAAATCCAAATTCTTACGGTGCAATTTGGGCAAACTACCTTTCAAAAGACTTTATCTGTTTTAGTATTAGTGTTTCTAATAATAATAATTAGACTTTATGTGTTTTATTATTTGTGTTTCTGTGGGGCTGATTCTGTGGGGCCCATCATCTACCCCTAACAGTTTAGTGAGAATCCTTATCCCAATAATTTATTCAAACATTCAGAATTCCTAAATTAAATACAAAATAAAATTAATCAAAATGTAGCGAGAAATACCCTTTAAATGAACCTGATTTACTTAATTTATTATAAATATATCAGACATCTTAAGCATACATTGTAAAATCTATTGAAATAAACTTTACACACCCTGTACTCTTTTATTTTAAAATAATTTTAACTGAATGTCTAAATTTACACTTTTCACATTATGTTTCCGTTGATGAGAAGAACACTGCATGAAGAATCAAATAGAAAACATAGGCTTTTAAAGCCTTCTCTTTTTTATTTAGGGATAGCCAGTATTTTGCAATATTTTAGTGGTTCCTTAAAGTGGACTTTTCTAACATCATATAAAATGAAACAAGCTTCCTAATCTCCAAAGAAGCTTTAAAATAGAGACTACCACTGGAAGGAAAACCATTTGTAAAATTTAACAGATTAGAGCCAGATACCCAATCTAAAATGCTCTTCCTTTTTTTTAATATCACCTTGATTGATCGGTCTTTCAGCCCTCATATAGATTTCACCAATCACAACACATCTTCCATTCTTCTCTTATCCTAGCCTCCCTGCTTTTTAATATATTCGTTTTATATCATTTGGATTTAGCATATGAATGTGGCTTTGGCATTCTTGTTGTTGAGAGTTGGTAGCCTTTTTATAGCCCAAAGGAATATTCAGAATTAGCAATATAGTCCAGGCTTCCTTTAACATTGTGAAAGTTATAGTGTTAATTGTTCTTTCACTGTGTTTCCAAACTCCTTCAGGTGCCCTGGATGGAGATGAGAAGAAAAACCTCAAGTTTTTATGTAGAGTGCTAAACTGAGTTATAGCATTGTGTGATGTGTTCTATATACGGCAGTGAGGAGTATGCTTTAAATACCTTGACAGATGGCACTCTTCCCACCAAATCAACACAGAATCAGTCCCCTACTGGTAGGGGGCAACATGTTACTGGAGAGTGCCATCTTCAGATGAGCTGCAATGTGGAGACACTGACCATCAGTGGTCATTAAAGAATCTATTGCACTTTTTGGAAGAGTTGTCCCAATTCCAGTGACCTGTCTGCCTATCTAAAATTTCATTGTCATTTCATCTGGATAAAGTAGTTTTAATTTTGTTAAAGGTGGTATAACTGATGATACATAGCAGATGAATCTGCAAGTGACATTTTAAGCTTTTTTTTATATTACAGAGTGTCTCATCCTCCACAAATTGTTTTGCCACTTCACAACTGGGAACCTAAAGATGAACCTACTAAAGAAGAGGACCTTGGCCCTTTAGTAGAACACATATATGAGGTAGAATTTGAAAGCATTTAGTTTCCTATAGGTCTGATACTGCTCCATTGAGATCATTTGGAGTTTGTTCATTGTCATTGTCTGGAGCTCGATATGACCCTTAATGCAAATATTTTCTCTAGGTCTTGGTCCAAATTCACTCCTGGAGTAAGCAGGCACAACTCCTGTGGATTTCAGTGAGAGAGGCACCAGTTTATGCCAGGGTATGATTTAGGCCCTGGTTACTAAGGAATCCTGAATGCTTTTGGTTTTTACTAGACACTAAGCAAGAAACTGTGGACCAGATCTGAAGTCATTAAAGTGAATGCTGAGTTTTTTCCAATGACTTCAATGGGTTTTTGAGATGGCCCTATGAGAACTATGAAAAATGATAAAATATGTTGCTTTTAAAATGTAAATAACTCCAAAAATCACAGCAACTTAAAAGCAACATGTTTTCTGCTCTTCCAGTGAAAGACTTTTAGCTTCCTAAACAAAAACGAAAAAGCTTCACAAGTATTCAAAAGGAGGCTTTGTGTATTAATATTTTGAAGTGTACATTTTTCCATCATGTGTTTTCTCTTCTGGAGATACACTGATTAAAAAGAAAAGAGATTCAAGTTCAAAACAAGTACCTTGAATGAACTAGACTGAACACAGACTATGTTTTGCATTTGATAGATGACCTTCTTCAAGGGGGTGAAACAGAGTGCTTCACATATGGTTACAATTCACAAGTCAGTAGTCAGGAAAGGATAGGCAACTTGAAACAGAAGGAACAACTAAATTTAAACAAAATTATATGTTTAAAATTTGCAAGCCTAATACTGAGGTGAATTTAATCAGAGATATCAATCTATGAACAAAATAAAGCATTATGTTCTAATTTTATAGCTTAACGTATTTCTCCAACCTGTAATAAGAATCTTGATGTTACACGCATTTGGGCTCTGATGCAGCAGTGCACTTAAACGTGTGTTCAACTTTCAGCACACGCGTAGTCCCATTGAGTAAGGAATTCCCTATTGTTTATTCACAAACAAAAACTTCACTGAAAAAGAACTAGGGTTGAAAATGTATGTCACCAGATTCCAGTTAAAGCCCAGAAACCAACAGTGCACTTTCTTCACAAAATGTTTTTAAAATGTCTCCAAATGAACAGCAAAGCATGCCCATTCCACTCTTATACTCAAACCCAATTTACACCACCTAGCCAAACTTAAAATTGCCCTCCAATCTTTGCAAAAGTATAGGCATGTGTATGTGAAAAATAATAATTTAGAAGGTTCTGAGCCCATCATTTTAAAACTTCTTTTCTGATTTTTTACCAACTTCCCAGAAAAACTCTTCTTTTGGATGTGATATGACTTCTGAGATTTCAGGGAGATTGGTTTCTTTTGTGGAAAGCGGGCTTCAGGAGGTTTGAAAACTGGGTTTTTAATAATGAGAAAGTAGCTTGAACATTCACTATGAAACAGCTGCTGCTGCTCCATTAAATGGTGTTAAGTTCTGACACTGATGCCGCATCTATATATTTCCAGTAACTTCATTAAAATCTATTTTATATTGTTGTAAATGAGGGCAGAATCTAGTACTTTATTTTTTCATACTCACTTTCTAGGTAATTGCAGACCTTAACATTAGATGTAAAAATACAAGGGAGAAAGCCACTACACACTTTAATATTGACTGAGACCTAGGAAACCTGGGTGTTATTCCCACATCTGCCACTGCCCTACTGGCTGACCCTGAGCAAGTCACTTCACCTCTCTGTGCTTCAGGTTCCCCATCTATAAAATGAGAATAATGATATTTACCTCTTTTCTTAGGCTCGTTGAGATCTGTGGCTGAAAAGTATTATAAGGTCTAAATGGGTGATGTAGTTGTTTCCAGCCTTGAAAATTTGCATATTGACGGGTTTTATTTATTTGACAGCTGCACAACATTGGACCGAGTGCCATCAATGAAACATTTCTCCATGTTGGATGGCCTGCATCCAGTCGAGAAGAGTTTCTTCTTTACATTCTTCATATTCAGACACATGGACCATTGCAATGTCAAACAAGCTCTGCTATCAATACATTGCAAATAAAGGTAGGATACGTGTTACTCTTTTTTTGGCCTTGTCTATGTTTTGTTTGCCTTTTTTGATTGTCATTCCACACGGAGTAGAAGTTTTCATTCAGCTGTTCACAATGGCACTCAGGAAAATTATCTTGGAAAATATGTCGTTGTTTAGAATGTGTAGAACTTGACAAGCTTTGTATTATGATGTGTGTTAAATCTCTATCCTCTTTTTATCAAGAGACTCTGGTTTTAGTTGCAGGGTTGCAGAGCTGAGAAAATGATTTTACAAAGGAAGAACTTTGCTCTCTTTATTTTTAAGGGGCAATTTTATTATAGCTGTAAATAGACAATGCAGGATTTTGCAGCTCTCATGAGACCCTGTAAATTCTTGTGCCATTAGTTTGCAAATGCCAACTCCCAAGAGATCAATATTTGAGAGATACTTGCAGATGCTCACATATACCAAAGCTCCTCACTTTGACCTATCTCTACAGACAGCCTGTTAATACAACATAAAACTGGTTTGTTTATCTAATGCACACTGCACTTTCTGACAGAACTCTGGGTGAATCTCATAATATGCAAGTAGTCTGACTTTTGTGGTCAAGTTCATAGTTTCACAAGTTTATGAAAATGTTAACTATGGACAAATAGCTCCCTGCTGCATTTTAATTTTTGGACTTAATACTCTATCATCATGCAGTTTTTCTTTGGTTTGAGAAGACTTTGGCATTTTTGCTGCATTCTAATCTAATTCCAAAAAGTGTATACATTGTTAACTCAGTGTAATTGTATCATATTAAATGATCAGCTGGGAAATGTCTGGGTAACTAGTCAAGATTACTAGCTGCACACGCCTCTTCTCTCAACTAGTTAGGATTACTATTGATTGCAGAGACAGAAATAAGTCTATTTTTTAGTTACTAGAGGCTGACTCTCTGATTACACTTACATTAGCTTTAGACAGGTTTGACTTCATTGGCTAATTATTTTTATAATTTATATTACAATAGCAACCAAATGACTAGCCACACAGAAATATACAGTAGTAAGATCCAGTACCTGCTCCAAGAAGCTTATAACCTAAAAAAGAAAAAAACAGATAAAAGGTAATACAGTAAGTCAGAACAACATACAGACAAAACGCTCAGAGGATGGTACCTGGCACACACCTTCTTACTACCAGCTTATTAAAAATATACATAAACCATGCGACCTGCAATTTCCACCTATCCTTTTTGTTCTGCCACATAACAAATGAGTGAGATTTCATTCCATTCATTTGTTCAGACATGCTTCTAAAGAGTTTTCTTGTAATACTGGTAAACTTATCTGGAATCCAGGTACATTCTCAGATACAGGATGCAATCATAGTTTAAGGCATTTTTGTCAAATTGATAAGATTACCTCATGGACACTGTTAGTCTCTGGATGTTTCCTGCAATTGCTGAACAGCACAGATCATATTTGTTTGTGATCAAAAACTTAAGACTGCTTTGAGGCTTAACAAATTGCTCTTTATGCTTAATAAAGTGTTTTGATATCCTCCACAGGAAGGTGCTATAGAAGGGCTAAGTATTAACATCATGTAAATAAGTATGGTATTATACATTTCTTCTCTAGAAATGAAAAGTCTCCAATCTTTTATTCTTCCCCTTCTACTTCCAAAGGCTGGAATCATTTGGCAGAACAAAGACTCAAAGTTGCACATCACCAAATATTCATGCATAAAGTTTGAAAAACCAATTGAGTTTCTGAATCAAAAATCTACAGAATAAGTATTCTGTATTGTGTTCTGTTTACTATGTGCTATACTTGTTATGATGTTTATTTCCTTATTAAGGTTGCTCAAAGTCTTCAAGTAATTTGAAGAAGTTTGCACTCCATTTCTTAAACATAATATTTAGTTTGTGGATGACATTGTTCATGTACATGCTTTTCTTAGAAATCTCATAGCATGGCTATGTTTCATTCAGCATTATTGGCACATTATAAGTACAGGGAGCTATTCTGAGATAAATTCTGAGGTCTTCACTAAAAGATGCCTTTAAGGTTCAAGGCACCAACACCCCAGAGCCGCTTGATGGGCAGGCAAAGAGTGACGGTTATGGTAGCTATAGCCACACCCTTTTGAAGAGCTCTAGCACACTTTCCTTCTATGGCTGGTAGGGGTGGAGGGAATCTATTATTCCACATCCTTCCCAGCCTCTTTGGGTGTGGCTAACACTTCTAGTCCCGTGAAGTTCTTGTGCTCATGTGAGCAAAAGAACTAGAAGTCTAGATTGTAAACTCCTTAGGGCAGGCATCATCCCTTTTTTTCAGTCTTTGTACAGCATCTAGCACAATAGGGCCTTAGAACTGGGACTGCTAGGCACTAGTGAAATATTAACCCTAACCAGCCCCAGTGGAGGGGCACAAATAGGGAAGGCTTCTTGCGCACACAGACATATCTTGCACACATACCCAGCAGTCACCGTAATAATCTGGCATTTTGTTTTTATCAAGTCTTCACCCATACCCCCATGGAAGCCAACTCAAATGTCCCTGAGTTAAGAAACTTGGAATTTGGTCCATTCACTTTTAAATACTCTATTTTCTTATCATACCTTATTGATTTTTTTCACTACTATTAACTACATCAAAGTTGGTTGGGTTTTTTTTAATAAAGTGCCTGCTCTGTTGTTTATATTTCAGTTCTAAAAGTATGTTTATAGCTGGCATGTATAGAGATTTTTTTTTACATTGTATATTCATGTACTTTAAATTGTATACTATGTAAATTCCCACATTACCTAAAATGATAAACTCTATCTCTGTGTAGTCACATTAGGAGTCTGTTTTGTAGCTGTCTTTAAGTGCTTAGGGTTCTTAATATTTCAATAAATACTCATTGTCTCTGACTATGCTATAAAATTTAACTGCTGAAAGGAATGTAACGCACTAATGGGAGGTGCCTGATGCCTGATGAAAGAATTCATACAATATATTATTATTTTATAACTTCGTGGATGTCAACTCACAAAAGCTTGTGCTCTGTCAGCAGTATGGTGCACTTATCAATATAACCTCTCACTTGTCTCTTGTTAGTCATTCTTACAGTGAAATGCTTCTCAAATTATTTGAATAATACTGGCACAGAAAATGAACCAAATGGTTTTCTATTCTGCATTATTGTTAATTAATGGCATCCATCCAAATTATTTTCCTTTCTATGGATCTGATTCTCTTTTCATAGCAGCTCTGCAGATCTTGGAGTCTTGCTTGGGTAAACTTATACATGTAAAGGTCTAGTAACAGCCTTTCCACAAAACCATTGATCTGTCACTCTCGAGAAGTGTGTGTTTTAAGATGTATGTTTGTTATGGCAGATCCCCCAAAAGGAACTGGGTTTGGTTCAAAGTAAGAAGATTTAGCAGAATACTCCAATGCTACATATTATGCCATGAGAAACAAGATAGCCAATTTATTAAACATTGCTGATTCCAGACACTTCTTGGGGTAAACACTTCCTGTATGTAGCCAGTAGAGAGTAGATTGTTGTTAAATATCTTGTGGGGAAAACAGGGGCCCACATGCAAAACCTATAATAGATCTTCTGTATAGCAGTAGGGATTTCAGTGTCTAATCTATGCCCTACACCAGGGCAGCTATGTTGATAGCAGGCTGAAGTCTTTAGTGTAGACCAGGCCTACTTTTTCACTACTTCAGCTTCAATCTTGCTAGTGCTGTGGTGTGCTCCAGAAGCAGCTTAAACAGGCTACTCTTGAAAGTGATTAGTAGAGCTGTGCCAATTACAGATTTTTTTGGTTTGCTGAGAATTCCAAAAAGTCAGAAGATTTGTTCAACCCAAACATTTAGTTCAAACCAAAGCTGAAACATTTTGGTTCAGTTCAGAGCGTTTTTAAACTGTTTTTATTTGAAGGAAGTTATTTCAAACAGAAAAATCAAAACAGTTTGCTTTGAAAATGTTGAAACAAAGTGTTTCTTTTTCTGATTGTTTTCTTTTGATTGGTTGGCTGTCTGGCTTTTTGTCAACATGAACTATTCAGTGAAACCAACACAAATTTACAAAATATTTTGGTGTTGCTGAATTGGCACTTTTCTCCTCTCCTTACACCTCATTCCCCAAAAAAACATTTCAGACAAAAAATTTTGCCCAGTTTTAGTGATCAGGATGGGGAGAAATGCTACATTTTCTTCTGAAGGTCAGCAGTTCAAAAACCACTGGTGAGAGTAGGCAGCTGACTTACAAAAGGAAATGTCATATCTTTCTTCACACACAGCCACTGTGTTCAACAAGACTTCTTAATTTTAAATTTTACTTAAGAAATTGAGTTGGGAACATTATAGTCAGGAGAGAGAAGAACGCACAGGTAGAAACATGCTTCAGGCT
The DNA here is from genome assembly GCF_026122565.2 of Emydura macquarii macquarii. Taxonomy (NCBI): domain Eukaryota; kingdom Metazoa; phylum Chordata; order Testudines; family Chelidae; genus Emydura; species Emydura macquarii. The sequence goes on along the minus strand of NW_027132559.1, from coordinate 36,459,214 downwards.
TCAGTGACATTTTTAATTATTTTTAACATAAATGGGAAATTATTATATCTTTTTACTATTTTTTCACCCTCCTATTTTCTTTTCCTCATTCCCATCTTGTTTTGAGAATGGCTACATCTGTTACATAAATAAGACTAGCATGAATGAGGGTTGTGATGTCATGTCTCTGTTTTGTATGGAATTTGACATGGCAATAGCAGCATCAAAATGACTAACCAGACTAAATGAGGGTTTAGGTGCTCAGGATCATGGACATATTATAGAAAGGATATTTAAAATGTATGCTATATTTTAATTTTACAAAAGCAGCATAAACAGAATGAAAACTGCTGATACATTAATTTGTTTCAAATAAATAGTATTAAGTAAATACTTTTATCATATGTTCTTGCTTGCAGCAAACAAGAACAGATTATGGTGGGGGAAAAGGTTCAATTTCCAGGACAGACTGTATGTTGACTAACACTGAGACTTCCAAAGGAGTGTAAGGGCATTTTATGCCAAATTTAGATAACTAACTTCCACTGGATTTAATGGATTTGGGCACCTAACTCCTGTAGGCTCCTTTGAAATTTCCAGCTTAAAATGCTTTGGACCTTTCTGTTTCAAACATGTATATCTACCAGTATACCCCTCCACTTTGATGAATCTGTCTCATCTTGTCCAAATGTTTTTCTTATGCTTGTTTCCCCTTTTTCTCCGAAAGGGCACATTTAATCCATCAGTGTTTTTTGTATGCTCTTGATGGGCAAAGTGGGGCTTTTAGGGAGGGATTTTCTATTTCTGTTTCTGAGTATTTTTTGTGTAGGGAAAACCCTTAGAATGGTATTAAATGTATGATCTATTTCCTTTCCGTCCTCCCTTCCATCTGACAATTATTTCAGCCCAAGCATTCATTCCCCTCTCACATTGCAAATTACCTTCCAAATGTGACCTTGATGGCACTGGTCTCATACTGAATGTGACATTTAATTCCAGCCATTCCATGAGTCCCATTCTCAGAAATCTTTAATTTTTTCCACCAAGTCAGATGGTTGGTTGTTAATGTTTTTTTCAAGTTCTCTTTTTATAGTAAGCCTTCTGCATGAACAGTGATTCTAGCAGGCAAATGACAACATTTATTTTTGAGGGGGTAGGCATGCAAACTCATCAGTGGGGTACACAGATGTCTGCAACTATAAAAGACCGTACAATTTTTTTTTGTGCAACATCTTTTATACAAATCACATTCCAAAATCCTCTATGGAGTTAAATAACAAATCACCACCAGAGGATGTTGCATGGAAAGAAAAGGAGGAAAATTATGTTTTCTGCTAAGGTTTGAAATCAGAGATGAAAAACTGAGGAGGTAAAGAAGTATGAAAAGTCTGTTTAGATGTTAGGAACTGCAGAGAAGGAGGTCTGTGGAGGGACTGAGAAGGCCAAAGCTAGACAAATGTAGGGAGCATCAAAGGGCTTAAAGAAAGGTATGGTTTGTGAGATAGAAGCAAGTGCATGAAAGGTTTTAGAAACAAAAAGTCAAACTCACCCCCCTCCCTCCCCCCGGCTCAGGAGAATACAATTTTATCTCCTTGTGCAAACCTGGCCCCTTGGGTCACTGGAGAGATTCAGCCTCCAAGGTAAGAGAGGAGATGCTTCCACTTCTATGACCTGTCCAACCTTGGAATCCTTTGATTAGGATTCCAACTATTAAACTGGTCACTCTATTCTAGTGGATAGAATACATGTATTTAATGTAAAATATGTTTAATTGAGATTAAGAACAAGTTTTCAATTGAAACATGGAGACTAATTTTGAAGTTTTGCAATAATTGAATGTCCCAGTTGCCAAAGCCCTATACTTTGTGAAATATTCACAATTTTTAGCTAGAATTTGACCAGCTCTACATTTATATATAATCTCTGATCATATATTGATAGCCTATTCTAAAGATAAGTTTCAAAGTTAATTGCAGTGCATTCCTTTTAATTGGTAATCATTAAGGGGCCCTACATGTACTGATGAGAAAATCTTGGAAATAAAGAACACTCATGTGTTACCTCACTGAATATTAAATATTTTCTTACTGCAGGGAAGCAAATCTAATTTAAGTAAAAGAATTTCATTGTTGATTAATGGCTTTTTCAGCAGTTAATTATACTATTCTTCCACTCTATGGGATTTTTAAGGAATAAACTGTCCTGATCCCCACAGTTTAAATCAGACAAATGGTAGAAATATAGTATTGTATAGGAGTAACTTGTGGATATTTATGTCTGGGTTTACCTTTTATACTAAAAAAAAACAAAAAAACCCTGATAATTGCAAATATTTCTGTTAGGAATTTGTTTAGAATAAATGCAAGTTTTGTGCTTCAAAGTTTAAAGGCACACCATCCTATAAATGCCTTTTATCTGAGGCTCTTAAGGAATTGTTTTAGATGTATTTAGGTGAATTCCTTTTGTGGTCATATCACAGACTTCATCATACATTTATTTCATTGCAGTTTGACTTGATAAAACTGTGCTAAATTAGAGAATTTACCTCTCCTTCCTGAAAAATTAGGATCCCTTATGTCTCTCTGGAGGCTTTAGGAAAGGCAAAGGAAGAAGCTAAATGCATTCTATATAATCCAAAGACAAAACTACCAACAATAAAAATAGACTTTGGCTCTGAGATTTCTCTCTCTTAAATTTTGTGTTTGTGAATATTCATTCAAAATTTAAAGAAAAATCAGTGGGAGTTTTACTAAGTTTTGTTATAGTAATGAATCCTCCAGGAACAACCACCAGAGTGATGATAGTAGAATGCAGATATGCCCGCAGAAATTTGTTACTCTTTAAGGTACTACAGGACTCTCATTGTTTTTGCTAGATACAGACTAACACGGCTACCCCTCTGGAACTTTTCAGATATTTTTGGATGCTGGTAAAACCATTAAATTCCTAGAGCCAGATTCTGAACTCTGTTAATCACCAGACTTTAGTGGGAGTGACTTTGAATTTATACTGTAACAGAGATCAGAATCTGACCCCAAGAGTCTAACAAAAACACATATAACAATGAAATTGACTCCAGTGAAGAATGAGGATTGGGGAAAAATTGTATCTAGTGCAATGCTTTTTGCTGGACACCATCCTGCTGTGCTGTTACTAATCAAGCTGTTAGTTGAAGAAAGTGGTAGTTAGTCTCATAATAGTTCTATTAAATTGAAAAAACCAAGTCAGTATAAAGTTCAAGTCCCCTGAGAAGGTAACATATCTGTTAGAGTAATTGTATGGAATATTATTACAGTACACTGTCTTTCTCTCTCCAGTTTGCTATTCCACAGGACACCCCTGAACTCACTGCTTATTTGCATAACTCCACTACTCCTCACTATGTCGGGCGGAGGGATGTCACCATGGCAGAACCTCAGAGGAAGAGCCATGCAAAAATATTGGTGAGCTAATTGAAATGTATAGTGCTGGCACTATATACGCAAGCTGTACGCTGTGACTGTTGGTTTTGTCATACTCCCTTTGCAGACTTGTAACTTCCTATTGTTCTAAGTGACAAGTAAGTGATGGAGCAACTGATTTTTAAACCTCTCTATATGCAATACCATTGGTACTTTACAGGCATATTATGACCGATCCTTTACCCAAGATCTTACAGACTAAGGACCAATCCTGCAATTGGATCCATGCATGCAGACCTCACTACCTATCCATTAACTCAAGTAGCCTCTGCCACTTGATGATGAAGAGTAGTAACACTTTTAAAATCTCTGCATATATTTTGTGAATGGGGCTTTAACACTCTTAAACTCATCTACTGAAATAGACCAAAAATAACAGCTTTGTCCCATAAGTATCGTCAAGTGCAAATATCCATTCAATAAATATTCAAGTCATGCTTGGGTTTCAAGAACTGTTAAGTATTTTGTTCTTTAAAGTATCACAAACCAGCAAAATAGTTCTGGTATAATTTATCTGTTTTTTAGTTTTCATGGGTAGATATCTGAGTAATCAAAATCGCAGTGTCTGTAAAACATTGGCAACAGCAAAGATCTCTCAGCCAGTCTGGCAAAATAGCTCTGAGTACCAGTCTCAAAGCCTTCTGGGACATGAACATCTGGACGATAATATGCTGTCAGTCTGTCTTTTGTTGTTCATACATTGAGTACTCCATGTTTTAGAGTATTTAAGCATCACAATTACCAGTTTCTTTTTCCTGGAGGTAATATTTCTAAATCAGTGACCCTGAGGCCAAAAGCTGGGATTCTTGTGGCCATCATTTCCATTTATTTATTAACCTCAGCCCAAGTTTCTTTCCTGCTGTCCAGTCTCCTATTAAATTGTTCACTGTTAGCATATGTTTGAGCTCCTCACTATCAGCAGAATTTGTCAAACAGAGTCAGGAAAGAAAGAACTGGATAGGCCTAAACTCTGCTTGTAAAGTAACAAAAAAAATAATCTTTACATTTTGTCTGAAAATGGAGTTTGACTTTTTTTAAATGGGAAGAGCCCAAATCTGAAATTAATTAATGAATTATTTTAATTAAAAATAGAATCATAGAAGTACTGATTTCAAATACCTGTGGTTGTTATGTCCTGCATGATTCATCTATCACCAGAAAGACCAACAAAGACTCACATATTGGAAAGAATTCTGATTCTAGCAAGATTGCAGAAAATGTAGTTTTTGGAAGACATACCATTCCGTACCACAAAAATTTTAATCCATTTCTCAGTAATGCCTTAATTATCAGTTATATCAGTCTCTTATGTTGCCAACATAGAAATGACTTCAACAACTGTGAATGGTTAACAAAATGTATAAATATGTACAGTATTTGCATCTTACTATGTACTTTAAAATAACAAGAACCAGAGGTTTTTCAACAGCTTGATCCAGACAGACAGGATTTGATTGATTACACAGAAACATATGAACTCCCAGACTAGCAGTCCAACTAGTCCAGTATTCTGTCTCTGACAGTAGTGTGAGACAGATGCTTAGGAAGATGGCATAAAAACCCTACAGCAGGCAAATGTAACATATAGAGATGTTTGGTACAGTCTCTCACTAGTCATGTAATTTGTTTTTACGTTAGAAAAGCAAGCCAATGCATTGTTTTGCTCATTGATGCTGGTTTTTACATTAGCCCATGTGACTGAGTACTATGTTTAGGACTGGTTGAAAACTTTCCATCAAAACTGGTTTTTAATGACAAACTGGGTTTTTAATTAAATTAAAATATTCATGGAAAGTGTCTGTTTTTTACAGAAAATTTTGACTTTTCATCTGAAAATCAAACACTTTTTGGATAAAAACTGAAAAATTTTAATTTTCAGCCCAAAAAAATAGTTCGGTTTTCAGTTTTTGATGAAAAATCAAAATTTTGTACAGCAGGGAAAAACACTTTCCAACTAGCTCTAATTCTGTCCTGTCCTGTTTGCTAAACATTTGGTTTCTTTCCTTTCTACCTCTAATGGTTTCAGTGTACTGAAGACTAGAAAGGGCTAAATACATTACTAAGAAAAATAGGAGTGTGTGCTCAGGCCTTCAACTTTCAGCCAAAAGCAGGCTTTTTGCATAGTAATGATTTATTTTTGTTAATAGTGTTTTTGTCCTTTGTAATTAGAAATTAAAAAGACAATAGATGGAATGTTAAATAAAGCTGGTTTGAGAGTGATTGAATGGGAACAATTAATTAAGCATATCTTATACAATAGTTTCTGTAAACAAGACTTATAGCATGAACCTCTTCTGAAGACGTGGAAAGTAGTGAGGAAGCACAGCCTCTCCTTAAAATGTTATGAGGTAGAGATTTGTAGGGAATATAGTTATACTTTTGTAGCACTATAGATAGGTGTAACCCTCGCCCACTTGGTGTGGTGCTCTGTCCCCTCTAGTGGCACCTAGGCCACCTAAAGATTAATGACTCTGCTGCAGCCTTAGTTAAGGGTCACATGTCTTTTAGCTCATGCAGTAGAGGCTCATACACTAAGCTTTAGAGGAGGTCCTGAGTTTGATTCCACTCACCGACAACCAGGGGCTGTTGGCATTACAGAGACATGTCTCTTTCTGGAATATATTCTGACATAATAAAATATATCAGTACCCTATTCATTAAGATAGTTACCCAGTTTTATCCTTCATATTAACGTCTTGGAGTATGGTCTCTGAAAAAGGATGTTCTTACAGAAAATACATTCTAGCACCAGTGAAGTGCTGTGTCTGTAGAGGTGATACCTTTGCTTCAAGACAATCAAAACAGCTTGGCATCACCATTGTGAATAAAGTTCGCAGCACTGAGGAGCAAACTGGATTGTAAAGAAAATGGACTAGTCAAAATATCAGTCTTTCCCCTGAACTGAGTCCAGGCCTTTTAGAGTACGTCTGCACAGCATTTTAGACCCATCCTCCTCCCAAGGCTTCAGAGCCTGAGCTCCTGCCTGAGCCACAACTTCAAAGTCCTGCCTATACAGGTATTTTTAGAGTGCTAGTGCGAGTCCTGCTAGCCCAGAGTAGAAAGCTCGCTCCCGTTCAGTCCAAAATGCTGTGCAGACCTATCCTTAGGTTTAGATCCATTTGGATAAATACCCCAAATACTCTCTCTGACCCCCAATAGACCCTTGGCTTTTAGTTCCCTCTTCCTGTGAGCTGCCTTCCATTCCATTTGCCTAAAACAGCTCCATCTTTTTCTGTGATTTCCCCAATCCAACTCTTCATCCCTGTCCGTGACTTCCAGCTCCTTACTTTGACTGGTGACATTTTCATTCCAGACTCCGGCAGTCTTGGCTAGAGCCATTTGTCTCTTGTATTCAATCGTGTGTGTTCTGGTCTTTCCCCATCCAAGATCACCGCTCCCCAGGAAAGCTTCATAGAACATAAGGTTCAAATACAGCAAACGTGCTGGCTTTACTATGTAAATATCACCAGGAAAATTAGGAGTGTCAGAGAAGGAGAGGAAGTTTTGAGAGTGTAAATATGGAGTTGGGGGTCAGAGAAGAGACAAGGAACTGCCTGGAGGGATGGAAGGGGAAAACAAGAATAAACAAGATTTTGTTAAGCATTTGGATATTTTAAGGATTCTTCAAACCAGGCTGGTGAATGCTGTTAGCTTGGTCTTCATTAATATATGTAGAGGATTGTATTCAAAGAGAGCTTAGAAGAATCCAGATTGTGGTTATTCATTTCTCACAAAGGCACTTCACATACCTCCTGTTGTACATTTGAATTAATGTAGATTAAATTCTTATTTTTCATTTAAGATGCATGATATTTAATACTTTAAGAAACAGTTGCTCATTGTATTAATTTAGAGCAGCTGAGAGTAATTAAAGCTGTGTATAAGTAAATGTGTGTATTCTCACATTAGCCTTGTTACAAAAGCATAGTTATAATTTCATTTTATTTTTATACAGAACTGTACAAATGTGAAGTGTTTAATAATCTCATGTACAGTGGGACAGTTAGAAAGAGGAAAAAGTGCAGCACTAAAAATCAGATCCCGGTTATGGGCCCAAACTTTCCTACAGGTAATGTAAATGTGAAACTATTTTTATACACAAAAAAGCCTATTTTATTTGATTAGTTATTTAAAGATATACATATTATGACCTTAATCTGACTAAATATGAATCTTATTGTCATCACTTTGTTTTCGGATAAAATCTCTCTGCTTCATGCTTGTGTCAGACATATACTGCTAATTTTTTCCTCCACTGAATATTTTGTCCATTTCGTCGGCATACTCTTTGTTGATCTTGATCCCCAGCTTACCTTGCCTTTCCATAGTATATCTGCTCATAGACTTCTGTTGATGAATAATCTGTCAGCTTGTTGACCTACCTGTGGCTTTATTTTATAACTGGTATGAAGTTCTCTGCAAGGGTATGTTTCTCCATTTTCTTGTTGCTTACATGTCTCAGTGCCATATAGCTGATGATGAATGCTCAGTATGCAGCCTAAAAATTAAAAGGTATTCATTTTATTAGTATTGTCATGGTTTAGGTGTTAGGCCAGTATGCTACCTACACATGCAGAGCTGAATTGTAGCATTTAGCCCTAACTGTGAGTATAGAGGACAGTGCAGAGTTTTTTAGGATGAAAATCCCCTCCCTCATCTCACCACCTACCTCGGAGGGAGTGTGCACACACTGCATTAGTCTTTGGCATGGTGCAATGTATTCCCTACTCTGCAGCTGGCCAGGTGCATGAACTAGTGCAGAGAGTCAGAAACTGAGAGAGGCCATGAATCTGCCTCCTTCCTGCTTCTCCCATCCCCTTTGGGGTGACTGACACTCAGAGGAAGTTGTCTCTCTACCCCATGCATGGGATGCAGACCTGAGAGGAAGGCTAGAGCCAGGAACAATCCATGCTTACAGATGCCATGCATCAACTGGAAAAGCAGAGCAGCATCTTCTCAACAACAATAGAAATAATAAATCTTGTCCATTGTAAACTTTTCTAATAGCATTATGGAGTTTTGCAGGCATTTTCTAAGATGTCCTTTAAAGGCTCTCCTCCTAAAGCTGAGCTTCTGTATTATAGTATTATGCACAAACTATTCAGCTTTGACCATTATAATCTAAAGCAAAAGAAAATAATAATAATAACAATAATTAATAATGAACATCCAACTAAACTTGTGAAAGTCTTATATTTAATCTGAAATGCAATAGAAACCTGTGACTTTCCAGACATGTGTCCATACAGTATTGGTATCAAATATTTGTTTTTGCTGGAGATTAAAAATGAAAGGATTTGTGAATGAGGTATGAGATAATCAGTTGATAAATCTCCTGAGTAAGCTACCCACACTGTGGACTTCAATAAATATGTGCAACAGTTGGGTACACTGGGGAAATCTATAATTCATGATTTGCTGCTGTTCAGAGACAACTCCGGACCTTGTCATGAGCCAGTTGATGCATTACCTCCTCCTTCTGCGTGGACATTTAACTTGGATCCTCCATCTCCTTCCACCTGGAATGCATAAAAAGAAAGGTCATTCCTCAACATCCCTCCTCTGTTCACAATGGGTATGGAAACAAGAATGCCTAGTGATCCTACGCCCAGCAAAAAGAGAGGAGGAAAATGTCCCAGTGAGGACAGGAGTTTGAAGAGCGTTAGAGTTAACTTCCCCTTTCTCTCATCACCAGAAGCAAATAAGAGAAGATCCTGTCAACATGTTCTTTCTTCTGGCCTCCATGAAGGAACCAGAGAGCAGATAGGAGGTTATTCAGCCAAATTAAAACCATTCCAATAACTAATAGTCCTGGGTGCCAAATCAATAGTGAGCCAGATGTACAAGCTTATACACATCCTTATCCCTGAACATTTTGCTGCTCAGCAGTGGGCATTTAAAGATCTAAATAAAAGGTATTTTTGCCTGCCAAGAGCTAAGTTCTGATTCTGTTTCTTCTGCCCCAGTTAATGGCATCACTAAAAACAGAGCAGAGAGCTGTATGCCTTACCTTGCTCTGGGGGTAGTGATGTCAACTCAATTCAGTTTTAAAGGAATTTTTTTTAATTTGTAAGTTCACTTATCTTCTGCTAATGATTTGGAATCCTAACCAATTTTTATCTCTATTATTCAGTTTCCTTAATTCAAATATGGTGCTTGTAAAAAGGTTCATATTTTGTAAACACAAACAAATCTGTTCATAAGGAGGGATAGGGCACCCTCATTTTGGATTTGTTTAGTGAACCATTTACTAGTGATGAGCAAACACTGAAAGCTTTAGTTCAGATAAAACCCCAAACGTTTGGATGCTTCTCTCAACTACCTTAACCTCCTGAATCTGGAAAAGTGGGCTGGAAATCTTGTCAGAACAAGCTTTCTCATCAGATTTACAGTGCTTCCTGCTTATGTTGCACAGTAAATACCGTTAAGACAGTTTTTCTTGAAATATACCGACATTTCTGTGTCCAGAACCCAGAAGTGCAGAGCCAGAAGAAGACAGATATAATGTGAAAGTTACTCAGGCTTTATTGAACCTCAGAAAATGTTATTTGATTTTTGGGCCCTACTTTGGTTTTACTCCTTATTATGTTCAACTCAGTTCCGCCATCCACAATATTTACCTGTCTGTCTACCTTACGTTCTTATCCTGAGCCCATCACCATGACACCTGAGCTCTGCAGAGCCCAAATATTCAACCACAGAGTTTTTCCTCCCTCTTTATCCAGAAGCAATCTAGAAGTTAGTTACCTCACTATGAACTGCCCATCTGGCATTCTGGACTCTCAAACGAACAACAGCAAAAAAACATCTATCAAAACAGAATATCCACTGCACACACTTCTTCCCCAGGCAGAGAATGAGAGAACAAACAACTTGGGATGGATGTTAGTCACATTGCTTAATGCACTACTGGAAGGCACACAGTTTCGATAGTGATGAGCATGATATAAGAACTTGAATACAACAAAACCTCTGGATTTGTTATTCTGCAGCTGACATTCAACCATTTCCTTAAGGGCCAAATTTTGATCTTGTGAACAAAGCAAAGGGCTTTGTCTGCAACGGGAGTCAACGGTTGGAAGTTAAGGCCTAAGAAATAAGGCACACATTCATAAGTGACAGTGATTAACAATTGGAACAATCTACTAAGGCAATTGGTGGATTCTCCATCTCTTGAAGTTCTTCAAATCAAGATTATATGCCTTTCTAGAAGATAAGCTTTAGTCAAATACAAGTTATTGGGCTCATACAGAGGTAAATGAATCAAATTATATGGCCTGTTTTATACAGGAAGTGAAACTTGATGATCTGGTGACAACTTCTAGTCTTAAAATCTATGAAAACCAAAATAAAGGTGCACCTTGTGCAAATGCAAATTGCCCCTGGAAAAGGGAAAGCCAGACTGTTGGTAAAATACTACATAGTATTAAAGATAAAGAAAATGTGCATTACCCCCTCCATAAAGTGCAGTGTGAAACCATGCTGGGCCATTCATATAGGAATGCTGATAGACTCCCAATGGTGATCCTTGCCCGAGGGAGTTGAGCAATTTCTTCTATCCCTCAGGGTGGAACAGACTGTGCCTTCCCCCTACCTACCCTTCTTCATTGGCCCAGATCCACAAACAGATGCAAAGGAGCAGTTGGAGCCCTGGCCCTGCATCCTCCCTGCCTGCTTTTTGGAAGGGAAGCAGGAATGAGACACCCTTGGCTTTTCCAGAGTGCAGGGATTGCTATTGTGTGCAAGAGCCATTTACAGACGGTTTGCTCACTCCTCTGTCCATACATAGCCATGCTTCCACCCTAGGCTTTCTGTGGTCTGTGATAGCTTTAGCTGTTTTACCCATATCCTTATGAATCATTTCTGCCTCCTCCACCTCTCTCCCGAGATAACTTACAAGTCTGATAAATGCTCACAAAGATTATCTTAAAGGAGCACGAGCCTTTTCCGCTTAAAAACAAACATAGTCCTGAGAGAGTTGTTGCATCTAGTACTGCAACCAGGCCTGGCCTTAGCCATAGGCAAAGTAGGCAATTGCCTAGCGCAGCAAAATGTAAAGGGCAGCTGCTGCTGGCACACAGCCAAGAGCCCGGCGCGCAGCCAGGAACCTGGCGGCAGCTGCCAGCATCCCAGGAAGCGGGCAGCAGCCACCCGTGTCCCTGTTGGCAGTGGGCAGCAGCTATCCTGTCCCCTCCCAGAGCTCCAGCTGCCTCTGGCTTCCTTGTCCATTTCACCAGCTGGTGAAATGGACAAGAATGACAACCTCTGCACTGCTGCAAATACTCAAATTGTTCCACCGGTTGGGGGGGGGGAGGAGGGGAGCACGTTTTTATTTTGCCTAGGACAGCAGAATATGTAAAGCCAGTGCTGGCTAGACCTCATGTCCAAGAAGCTGTCAGAAGAAGATAACCCCCTCTTTACATCCACAGGGAAAATAAAAAGGAAATAGCATGAGGGGATGGGGCAGCCTACCCCTCCCCATTTTCCTTAAAACAGTTCCCTTTCCAGAGCCCCTTTTACAATTAACAGCTATACAGGCATAGCCATAAAAGACTACAGCCCATAATTAATTTCCTAAAAAGGGCATCATGTGCTCTGGAAAAGCCTGTAAACTTCCAATTCCCAAGACTATCCCATAAGTAAATAAAAATACACCCAAATCATTGCAGCTTGGTATACATTATCTAGGCTAAAATCTAAGGATTAGCCTCCAATGAATCTTTAGGATTAAACTGTAGTCAGAGGAAATTGGTCTGGTCTCTGGGACTATTTCTAAACAAGAAACAGTGTACCAGGGAAAGGCTGAACTCCACACTCATTGTTCTATATTGGTAGATACAGTATATTCTATATACAGATCATGATCTCCTCATTTATAGTACAGCACAGTGTATGACTTGTATGTTAATGTTATTATTTCTGCTTTTTTGTACATGTAAATAAAATTGTATACAATTTGCATGCACAAAAAAGCAGAGGTAATATTAACACACAACAGTCCTATACTATGTTGTAATATACATGAAGAGATGATGATCTGCAGAAAGAATTGTTTGTACTTACTAATACAGAAAAGTTTATATTTATAGCACAATCAACTATGTCACTGTGTACATTATTTTCTCCTTGGCTGCACTGCTACAACCCTGATGAGAATTTGATCCAATGTGATTCATGCTAGGCTTAACAATTCACATTTCCTTTCAAAGAATGTATGAATCTGATTGTATACTTTGTCATCATTAGAGTTCAGTCATATATAATATCTCCTTTTCTGTGTGTGGTTTAATTGACAATCACTGACCTTTTTGCCTCATGGCAGTTGTCATCTGTCGCCTTAAAACTGAAACTTTTATCACAAATTGCAGTTTTAAGAAGTGCAATAATTAGACATGTTTGAGTAAACAAAGCAACCCTGAGTGTTGTAACTAGCCAACAAAGATAGTGAAAGATGTTGTACAGAGGCCAAGAAGAAGCAGAGCTGCTTTTGGCTTTATTTCAAAGTTTGGATGTAAATAAGAACCACTACATAAGTTAACTAATGGATTCAGACTTGCTGAGCCAGCAAATCATTAAATGCCTGATTAATGAAAAAAAGAAATAACCTTACATGGTCATGTTACATTGTGTTCCATTAGGGCTCTATCAGTTCTTTAATTTATAGTATTCTAAGATGTTTATAAAATAGTTATTCATTTTTCAACCCATAGTGGCTGAAATGTTGGTCATGGCAAGTTGTGGTACTAAGCCAAACCTTCAGAGGGAGATCCATGGAGATCTTGCCTAAAGTTCTTTGACCTTTAATGGGTACATTTTAATGTAGTGCATGTGAGTTGGGCAATGAAACAGCTGCTCTGAAAATGTGTCCCTAAGTAGTAAATTTGTACCAACTTTCTGATTTGTAACACCCTTCCAGTCTGCAAGCTCTTCCTCTGGTTATTCACCAGCACAGCAGGAAGCACAGTACAGCTCCTTTTTATATGTTGTTTAAGTCTGTGTTAAAAGTTCCTGAAAACTATTAATAAATTCCCTCCCAAGCACTCACAGGGCCTGAAGAGTTGCATGTAGGAATGGGACTGGCTAGGTAGTAAGCAGTGGAACAATGCCCAGAGGGCAGGCACGGTTCCGCAGAAGGGTTTTTGTTTTCCTTTCCTTGGCCCTTACATAGATCCACACATCTGGATTAGGCATGCCTGTCTGCATGGACTGCAGTAACTAGAAAAGAAAAAATTCAGATCTTGGTGTGAGCGTCCATGCGTGTGCAGGGTGGCTTTGTCACCGGGGAGGAGGGTTCTGTCCCTGCTTGACCCCCTGTAACTCTGCTCAGAAAGCCTAGTTCTTTATCCAGGGGAGAGGATTTGGGCCTAAGGAGGCCTGCATGTAATTATCCAATTCTGCAACCAAGCCAAGTTCCCGAAGAATAGACTGGCAGAGTCTGGCAGTCTGCACAGCAACTTTCCGTGCAAGGAAAGCCATGAAAAATCAGATGGGAGAGGTCTTACTGATCTCATAGGCCATATATAGAGTTTCTATAGCTGATTTTTATTCTGGTTAAGTACTAACAGGCATAAGTTTATTATGTCTTCAGCACCGACATAGTGACACGGAAGGCAGGGGTCAAGGGATTTTGCTTTCTTTTCTTTAGTTTCAAGAAATCTTTGTTAATTTGGAAACAAAATAAGTAAAAGAGAAATTGAGTGGCTGAAAATAATGGGATGGGGAGTGATCTATGGAGGGAATGGAGGTTTGGTGGGGAAGATCCCACCAACTAGATTGTGTTGGGGATGGAGTTTTGTTGGGAGGTTACTAATGGTTTTGATATTGTTGTAAAATAATGTCAAAGGTGCACAGAGTAGCAGATAGGGGTCTTATTGTATGTTATAAATCTCCAGAAATAAATGCATAAAATCAATAACTCCTAAAAACTGTATTTTTAAAATTCTATGAAACCTTGGCAAAATTGTTCTCTTTTTTTTCAATTCAAAATATTCCCTTTAAATTAATGAAAAATAAACAAAATGTCCAAAACAAAGGGTCAAATGGGTGAGGGTAAGTGGATGTGTTGATTTCAGCAGGAATATGCATACCTGTCATAAACAATATGTACTTCCTGATCTCATGATAATCATAAATATACTATTTTTAAAATGTAATATCAGAGTAAATTGTTGCATAATCCTCATTACCTGCATTTATTTAGAGTCACTTTGTTTCTTGGCAGTTGTTCAGTTCCTAGTTGGTGTGGTTAATGGAGAGAAAGTTAACCAATTCCCAAACCACATATTTCAATGGTAACAGTAAATTGTTCACTCTCTTCTAAGTGTGCCAGACTCCAGTGGAAATGAAGGGGAACATGTTCGAATGAAGCAGGACTAACAGTGTTAAAACAGCACTATCAGAAAACGTGATTTCAATATACAGCAAGCTTCAGTTCTCTGGGGAGAGCTCCATTTCAGCACAAGGCCTAGAATAAGGAAAAGACATACCATCCAGTCCTCCACTGAGAGAGGTTTCAGTGTACTGTACCTGAAAGGAAAAGACATCTCAGAAATAGCCAGCATTTCTGAAGGCTGCAATGGTAGCGAGTGGCACTCATTTGTGGGGTGGAGCACCACGAAGGGTCAAAGGAGATGCTCCAACTTGTCAGACTCATCTTTCCTGTCCAACTGGCTAAACTTGTTTCTTGCCTCTCATTCTCTCCCCAGTATCACGACTTGCAGGCCTGATATAATGTTTGTCCTTCTCTACTTTACTCTGCACTCAGACTAAAGTGCCTCAGAAAGTCTAGTGCCTTTGGAATGCCCCTGCTGGACTTCAAACCTTTGCCCCTGCACCCATTGAGATCTAAGTAGCCACCAACTTTACTTCCCCAATCCACCTGCAGCAAACCCTTTTCAAATCCTTCCAAACCCTCACATTCTTGACAGATTACCCTGGTGTTTGTCTAGACAGTAAATAGGGAAGCACGGCACTGCACATTTATTGGAAGCACATTGTTGATTCCAGACACTCTTGTGTTTCGCAGGTGTTAACCAAAGCAAAGAGTCTAGTTCACCAAAGTGCCTCAGAGAGAGGAGAATGTAGCAGCAATAAATACTCCCAAGGGTGTAAGCAAGCAGAAGCATGGCCAGGACCTTCTTTAGATCTCCCTAGCCCCCAGAGTACTGGCAAGCAGTTGCAGCACTGAACTGGAGGAGCACACGCTATACTTGTTCTACAGCTATTGGAACCTCCACTGGGAAGTGTCCATGGAGACACTCTGCCTGGTGTGTGTCCTTAGACATGGCCACTTATGCTGTGCATGACCTCTTTCCCCATGCTCTTAGAGCCATGACTGGGCACTTCACTTGTATTTCAAACCACAGGTCTCACTGCTTCCAGTAAACACTGAATATTTAAACATGAGAGGTTTAAAATGATTCTGTGGTGGGGAATATTTTGTTCCTCAAGAATTAGTTGAGAATTATAAACTGCGTAAGAGGGAAACAGAGACAGCTGCCAGTATCTACTAGGTGTTTGGACAACTAAAAGGCTTCAGTCTGCAGTCATTCCTAACCACATACGTTTTATTAGTGCCCTTTAGCACAAACAAATTGTCCCATGGATATATAGACTACGCATATAGTCTTTTACATGCTTAGTTGCTATTAAGCGATAAAGATTAAGGTGCAAAGCATTTCCTGGAACTTAATAACTGACTGAGAGGATTTGATGGCCCAAGGCACAGCCTAGGGCTATTAATCCCCAGGAAGTGCCCTACACTGAGGTTGTTATTGCTAATATAAGCTGAAAATGCAATAAACCATACACAGTAGGTGACAGGATTTATTTTTATGGGTGATGCATTTCTGTACAGGGCATTTGAAGAGAGTTAATGCCCCTGTATTGTACACTAGCCAATCAGATTGTCTGAATTATCTCTCTACAGGCGATTCGTTTCACAATGTAACACAGCCTGTCGCATTCACTGCAGAGTTCATTTATAAATCACATGCAGAATCGTACTCCAATGCTAACAGCTGAATTCATAAAACTTTTTCAGGCAGCAGGAGTTGTAAATTTCCTAACACGAATCATAGTACAACCACAGTAAATGTATCAGCAGAAATGAGAAATGCCTGAGTATTTATGTGACTTCATCTAAGAATTAGAATGCTGTCAACTTAGTTTTGAGGAATGGAACAAGTCTTAAAATGAGAAAATAATCTGATACTCAGATAAAGAACAAGATGCCTGCCCTAAAGATGCTGTCTTACACAATTTAAATACCATGAAATCTATATAAAACACCACTTTTATTTGGCCACCTCCTGTCTTAATTGACTGCCCCAAACTATTAGTTATCTCTGTTGAACGCAAATCTAGTCCTTCTTTATTAGAAGATCACCTGTGCTGAGAAGTTGATTTGTCTGTCCTTTTGTGGTCACTTAAGGCAGGTTTCTCTCTATTTCTCATGCCCAACATTAGCCTAAAGGAGGAATTTAATGTGTTGTTATATTAAACATTCCACTGCTATCAATATGTTAAAACAGCTAAGGAATGGCACAACCAAATTAATTCCATAAGGCAATAAGTACGTTGGCTTCATGTCACCAATAAATACTCTGCCACATTTGAAGAACAAACTATCTGTTAAAAAGAGAGAGGGAGAAAATTTCAGAAGTGTGTGTGCTGACAAATCTGCCCAGCTTTGTGTGTGCTCCACTCTCAAGCAAATGGTCCAGGTTTAGTGCATGCAAAGGTATGTGAGCACAAAAATCCTTCCTACTTAATGAAAAAGAAAATAGCTAACAGAAGATAATTGGAGTCTTCTGTTCCTTTTGCTCTGGGAAGCAGCTGAGAAGTGAATAAACATCCTCAAACTGACAAGGGAAAGAAAGTTAATGCTACAGGAAATCCCAGAGAAAACCAACACCTCACATAGAAGAGAGGACAAAAACTAGCTTATTGGAACCAGTGTTCTGAAAGAAACAAAGCCCCAGAATGTGTCATGGATGGACAGAAATGAAGAGGACTTTCCCAGGAGAGGATATAAAAAGGATAATGAGGATTCAGAATAAAAATTAATCACAAGTACAATTGATGGAAGAAAATGAAATGTAATGACTGTATTACAGATTAGAAAGGATTTCAGGATAATCCAGAACTATAAAGTATAAAATACAGAATGACATCACAAAGAGTGTCAGAATATAGGGAAGTATTGTGTTTCTTTTTAAAGTGGGTTATTAAATAAAAATATGAATTGAAAAGAATAGAACTGGCTTTCTTTACTTCTCAGTTAACCATGGAGACAGGGGAAAGTTGATAAGTGTTTGAGAGAAAGGAGGGCTGAAAGAAAGTGAGCTTTGCATGTGTATGAGGTAACATTATACTTGGCTCATGTTACTAGGGTAATTTGGACTCCATACCAGTTCATTTCTTGGTCACTCAACATAGTCTGCAAACAGTTGGTGCCAAATTGCAGGGTAGTTTTTGTTATGAGGTCTCCATTTTTATATAAATCAACAGTACACACTCATCTGGAATACTGTGTTGAGTTCTGCTCGCCCCATCTCAGAAAGATTATAACAGATTTAGAAGTTGCAACACAAGCAGCAAGAGTGATTAGGGGCATGGGAAACCTCTCTTATAAAGAAAGAATGAAAAGATTAGGATTCTTTATCTGAGAAAAAGAGACAAATGAGAGGGGACATAATAAAAGGAAACAAAAAATAAACGATAAAGAGTAGGTTGATCTGGAACTTCTGTTTTCATAATAAAAGAACATTCAATGAAACTGAAAGGTAGCAAATTCAGACTGATGATAACTGAAACACTTTCTCATACAAAGCATGATTAGCCTATAGAACTCATTGCCACAGTATATCATTGAGGCCAGTAGCCCTTAGCAGGATTCAGAAAGGGATTGGACTATATTTATGAAAAACAAGAATATCCAGAGCTATAATAGTAAATGCTTTTAAAAAAATCAGAGTCTTCTAAGGGATATAAATTTACATGCTTCAGGGCTTAAACCAATCTCTGGCTAATGAGGGTTAGCAGAAAACTTGAATGGGGTAGGTTTTACCTTAACTGTCTACAGCAAGTCTTGCACTGTCCCCTGAGAGATCTAGGGGGAGACTGTCACTGAGAGGATATTGGACAAGACAGACCCTTATTTGAGCCAACGTAGGCAATTCTTATGTTCCTTTGACCTTTAGTAAATGGGCTGAAACCATTTAATCTAAAAGTCCCAGAGTGAACTTCAGTTAGTAACAGTTTTTTGTCGCTTCTGATCTGAGCCAGATAAAAACCATGGTATCCAGAAAAGACAGACCATCTCTAAATTAAGGAATCTTAATTAAAGGAGGGATACATTTTGGATAGTAAAGGTCAAGCAGGATGTCCGGGGTTTGCTATAGTGATCAAAGGAAAGACCCAGTAGACTGCCATTGAGGGGACCTATATAGTGCTACATGATCATCCTGCATTCCTGTTGCAACTGCTGATGGACTTTAAAAACACAAGTTGTTTTGTTTAGATTTCTTTAAATCAGTTTTATGATAAAAGTACCAAGGTAGGTAAACTAAGCTAAGCATGCTTATTCCTATAGCCTTGGACTGACATTTTTCATTGGCATTATATGGCCAATTCATATTAGATCAGCAAGGAATCTTAACAAATAGGTTTGAAAACAGTCCTGGAAATCTTCAGAAGATGCACAGAGCTTTTCCTGAGACTGGAGAATAAAGGCTACATTTCAAAACTAAAGACAACATTGCACTCACTAAACCCCATATTTGCACTCACAAATCTTCTACTAAGGCAAATATGTGCACTTTTTGCAGGTGCATCCCTCAGCACCTCCTTTGAAATGCATGCAGTATTTAGGTTTTCAGCTTTACACTTCAATTGTTGTTGTCTTTGTATTAAAGTACCCTGTGTACAACATATAATAAAGAAACAGACCTTGCCCCAAAAGAGCTTACGGTCAAAGTATGTGATGTCTTTCTTGCATAAATCTTTAAATTTAAATGTATTCCTTATAAATCTTTTCTGTATTTTCAGAGAAATAATTACCAGTATACCCTTTCTTCCAATGTGTCCTTTGAAGTTAAGAAGATGCCATATAAAGTGCAGCCAACAAAACACCCTGAGGGAAGCATAACAGTAAGTATGACAGAAAATATGTTAAGACTTAAGCCTGTGAATTACTTTGGTCATCCTGATCACAGTTGCAAAGGTTTTGTATGTATGGAAAAGCAAGACCAGTATTTTCTGTGTTTCCTGTCTGAGTTCCTTGAACACTTTTTAAATGAAACTTCCTTATTGTTCTTCTATAATGAAGCGGGTTTGACAATGAGCTCCATTTTAAATGTATTGCTCCATTCTTTAACAAATTGTAATATTGTGCATTGCTTTTACTACAATGATGTTAGACTTTTCATGCAGAAAAATCTTTGTTATCATCAAAGCCAACTCTAACTATCTCTGTAATCCCTTACTATGGGCAAGCAATTGGAAGGGAAAAACTTTGTGCAATTTTCACCATCTTGTTTCTGTTATGTTCATTGTTTTTAAACACATTACTGGTCTCCTCCCAGTCACCAGGTTCCAACCAGTTGTGCCTCAAGGGTGGAAAGTTTTATATACTATCCATAGAACCCTCTGTCCTTTTTGTCATGGAATCACTCTTTTATGTCCTGATTTTCAGAAAGGCCTCCACTCATCCTCTGGATTTCCACCCTCAAATAATTGTGGGCTTGTGATATCTATTTACATCATTTCTCCTGCAAATCAGGAAGTTAGATTTCTAAATACCTCACCCCCTTGCTTTTAGAGAGGGAGAGGTTTATTTGGGCCTAGGCTATTGGGGAAAAGGGTTCTGGGACTCAATTTTTGTGCAAATTTTTTGTCATGACTGGGGCATAAGTGGTCAGTCCTAACAGTCAGAGCAGAAATTGGGAGTCAGACCAAGTCAGATACTAAAAGGTCAGAGTCTGAGATAGGCCAAAGAGCAAAACCAGAGTCTAGTTATTATTAGTTAGTATTAGTCTGGCATCATGAAGCAGGCAGGGTCTGAAGCAGAGACTGGCAGGCAGCCTCTGTTATTGTTCTGACGGCTCTCTGTCATGGCTTAAATACAGGTGCCAGCCAGTCAGTGGGCTGAGAGGAGCTGCCACTCGGGTCTTGCTGGGTATTTCCTACCGAGCCCAGCCCCACAGGATCCTCTCGCAGGAGCCTAGCCTAAGCCTCCTGTGTTAATGTAGAGGCATCAACAGCCCAGAACCCCCCATGATCCCAGATTCTAGCCCTGCAGGTTGTTACATTATTCACCCCTTGAGGTCCCCCTTTGGGGTGTTAGCGGTCCAGGCTTGTCTGAGTGAGCCTTGTAAAATTCCTCCACCAGATCAGGGATGTGGATATAGTAGGCAGGCTCCCAAGTGAGCTCTTCATGGCCATAACCTTCCCAGTCCACCAGATAGTACAGGCAGTCGCGCATCTATTGGGAATCAAGAATGGCATGCACTTCATATTCCTTGCTACCATGGTAGAAGCAGTGGTGCGGATTGGTCAGGGAAAGGGGTTCTCCATGTAGAGATTCAAAGGGAAACATGGAAAACTGGGTGTATTCTGAGAGACCGGGTAATCTGGAGGATGTCAGTAACCAGGTTAATCTGCTGGAACTGGTGGTTCAATTTGTATTAGACCACCAGTTCCAGGGAGGGTTGCCTGGTCTAGAGGTGTTTGGCAGCGAGCTGTATCCTCTGGCCTACCACTAATACTGGAGCTTTTTGTTGCCAATGGTCTGCATGCCTCTTATAGGACTTCTTTAGCTTTTCAGGTGGTTCTTGAATTCTTCCTGAATCAGCTGCATCTGTTGGAGCAGTCAGTGGTGGCAGTGTTCCGGGAGGCTGCTAGTAATGCCGGATGGAAATGGGGGTAAACCCATAATTAGCAAAGAAGGAGCTCTCACCCATAGAGGCATGGTCAGCTTTGTTATAAGAAAACTCTGCATATGGCAAGATAAGTTGCCTTGATGGCAATTTACGAAGAACCTCAGGTACTGCTCCAGTACTTGGTTAATCTGTTTTCTTTGTCCATCTGTTTGGGGGTGGTATGCGGTAGAAGTGGATATCTGGACATCCAGTAGCCTGAATGCTTCACAACAGAAGCGAGACATGAACTGTGGGTCTCAGTTAGAAACTATGTGGTCTGGAAGTCCATGGAGCCAGCCGACATCGTGCAGTTGGAATTGGGCGGTAGTCTTGGCAGAGCACAGCTGGTTGCAGGGGATGAAATGGGCCATTTTGGTCAGACAGTCCACAACTATTAAGACTATAGTGTGACAAGTACAGCATTTCAGGAGTCCACATATTCTTGGACCTCAGCCCGCATGTGGGGCCACCAGAAAAAATGGGCAACCATGCAGGAAGTCTTCCAGCAGTCAAAGTGACCCACCCATGGAGTATCATAGCACAGTCATAGCACCTCCAGTCAGAAGCACCCTGGGGCACATATATGCACTCATCAAAGTACATACCCCATCCCATGTGGAACACTACATCATAGCCCCCAATGGCAGGAACTGTGTCTTCCTTTGAGGTGGACCGGATGAGGGAGAGCAGGTCCTGCTGAATTTGTGGCATTGGCAAAGTTACCAGGCTTGAGGAGGTAGTAGGAGGTAGTAGGGCTTGGAAGTCAGCTCTTTCCTTCCCCAGTAGTACTCCTCTTCCATGATAGAGCATCAGATTTCCCATTTCGCCTTCCCAGGCAGTAGGTAATCATGAACTCGAATTGAGAGAAGAACAGGGCCCACTTTAGCTGCCTCTGATTCAAGACTCAGGCCTTGCAGAGGTACTTGAGGTTCTTATGATCAGTGAAGACCTGTACGAGTGCCAAACCCCCTCAAGGTTGTGTGCCATTTTTCAAATGCCATTTTTATGGTGAGCAGCAACTTATCTAGTATTTAATAGTTCATTTCAGCAGGGATAAGTTTTTGGGAATAGAATGCACAGGAGTTCAGAACTAACTGGGGCCCAAATCGCTGCAAGGATATCACCCCTAGGGCCACATTGGACGCATCTGCTTCCACTATAGACAGATGAGTCCAGTCTGGGTGTGCCAGGTAGTGAAAGCAGCCTTTAGCTGGTCAAAAATGAGCTGGGCTTCAGGCGCCCAAGTGACTTCCATGGCTTTGTGGAGGAGGGAAGTCAGGAGAGTTATTAATTGGGAAGTCAGCAATGAATCTCCTATAAAAATTCACAAAGCCTAGGAAGTGCTGAAGTTCCCAGAGGGTCAGGCATGCTGTCCATTTGTGGATGGCTTCCACCTTCTGTGGATCCATATGGATTCTTTCTGGGGAGACAATGTACCTCAAAAATGTAATGCTGGCTTGGTTGAAGGTGCATTTTTCCAGTTTGGCATACAACCCATGCTTCCATAGTCTCCCCAGGACAGACTGGACATGGTAGTAGTGCTGCTCTGGGTTTTCAGAAATACCAATATATCATCAAAGTTGATAGTCACATATCGATCTAGAATATCCCAGACCACATCATTGATGAAATCCTGAAATGTTGCAAGGGAATTGGTCAAGCCAAACAGCATCACCAAGTATTCAAAGTGCCCACATCAGGTACAAAATGTAGTCTTCTATTCAACCCCCAGCCTTATGTGCTCTAGATTATATGCCCCCCCAAAGATCTAGTTTCGTGAAGATCCTGTATTCCTCAGGTGCTCCAGCAATTCTGAGGGGCAAAGGGCACCTGTTACATATAGTCACTTGGTTCATTGCACGATAGGTCACTATGCCTCTGCATAGACAATCTTTGTTCTTCACAAAAAGGATTGGTGCCCCTGCTGGAGAGAGAGATCACTGAATGAAGCCCTTGGTTAGGTTTTCCTGGATATACCCATGTAGCGCCTCCAGCTCTGGTTCAGACATTGAGTATATCTATCCATAGGGCACCTTTGCCCCAGCTTGTAAGTCTATCGGGCAGTCATAGTCTCCATGTGGGGGTAATAAGTCTGCATTCCTCTTCTCAAACACATTCAGGTAGTCGCAGTACTTGTCAGGGAGGCTGAGGTTCTGGCCTGGAGGCGCTCCCACCTGGCTAGCCCCTGCCATCCGGGGTTCTGCTTCCAAGGGTCTCCTCCTATCCTGGGACCACAGTTTCAGGTCACTTGGGGGTTGGCTGCTTCATTGGAGCCACACTTTCTTACAGTATTCAGAGGAGAAGCTAATGCTCCTCTGCCACCAGGAGATACATGGATCATGCCATTCCAATCAACAAATGCCAAGAATTATCAGGAAGAACAGGGAGCAGATCACATCAAAACAGATTGTTTCTTGTTGCCCTACGGCCTGTAAGGGGACAGTCTCCTGCATCATCGGTCCCAACGATGGGGGTCGGTGGATTTCAACTGGAGGGGGATCTGCAGGGTTTTGGCTGCCTCAGCATCTATAAAGTTGGCTGCAGCATCTATAAAGTTGGCTGCAGCCCCAAAGTCTTTCATTCCTAGTTGTGGGTGGACCTGCTGTATCTGTCTGCCCAAAGGCCTAGGCAGGTCGGATTTTCCATAGGGGCTAGCTCATCTTTTACCTCATCATTGAGCCCCCAGTGGAACTGGTAAAGTTGGGCCACTTCATTCCATTCAACATCAGCCACAAGCTGTTGGAAATAGGTGGCATAGGGGGTGGCCAACCCTTGCCTCTGGCAAAGCTTCTGGAGGGCAGCCTCTGAGGAGCAGCCACAATACGGTCATCAAAGATGGTTGCAAAGACTTGCAGGAGGCCGTCCCAGTCAGAGAGCACTATGCTGTTCTGCTTCCAACTGAGGGAGGCCCAAATGAGCGCATCACCTGAGAGCAGGCTGACTTCTAGCCCCACCTCAGTCTGGTATGTGGGGCACATTTGGGGGCAGAGCAGGAAGAGCAGCCTGCACTGGGTCAGAAACCCTGGAATTTCCAACGATCCCTGTCAAGTCACTCAGGCAGTGGCATCATAGGGACTGGTTTTGGTGATGCTTGGTTCGTTTGGGCATGCAACATCGCCATTGCCAGCTTGTGAGTTGCTGGTGGAGGGGCTATGCTTCGACAGTGAGCTGCGCTACCTAAGCCTCCAGCTGGGCTACTTGCACACACAAGTTCTGTGCTTCCAGTGCACACTATGTAGCCTGAGTCTGTAGTCCGAGGTTCTCCACCTGCAGACAGGTGACTTGATCCTGAAGGTCATGGGTCCTCAGGGGGCTGCTGGTTGGAAGGCAGCCCACTCCCTCCATTATCTATGAAGGAGTTGGATGGATTTGGGGCCATGGGCAAGGGTGATCTGAGCAAACTGTCATGATCAGGCCGTGAGCAGTCAGACCTAGTGGTCAGAGCAGGAATCAGAGGTCAGGCTGAGTCAGGTACCTGTAGGTCAGAGTCTGTGATAGGCCAGAGTGCAACCCAAGAGTCAGAGGGCAGAAGACAGACAGCTTTCTGTGGTGATGTGGCTGTGTCACTGACTCAGAACCCCTGTGGTCCCAGGTTCTGCTCCTGGCCCTGTAGGGTCTTACATAATGTTGTTGCCCAAGTACTCAATTTTGGAAGTAAAGTAGAAGAGTTTGTTCATACGTTGTCCAATTTTATTTTTTAAATGAGTGCAAGGGAGAACTCATTTGCCAGCACAATTGAAATAAATAAATAAAATGGGAGTGCAACATAGGAGTCCAAAACCTGAAGCCTTCTTGTTCTCCGTATTTAAGGAGGTTTATCTTAGTCCTCCTTCTTTAAAAAAAAATATAATAAAGATCAATCAGTTCAAACCTAAAATTAAATCCTGAGCCAACAAAATATAATCTCAGTCTACCAATGAGTCCTATTAAGGAATAGAATATTTTCTTTCCCATAAAGCCAGCATAGTGGTATAGTTTTAGATTTACACAAGCAAAATTTATTTTAGGGGATTCAGGCTATAGAATTTTTCTTCCTCTAGATCACTCCTTTTTTTAAGCAGGTGCTTGTTGTATAGTTGATTTATGTTTAGGCTTGGAAAGAGAGAGTGAAATCCTGGCCCAGTTAAAGTCGAAATTCCCATTGACATCAATAGGGCCAGGATTGCACCCTGTGAGTTTTGACGCTCTATATACAGCGTTCATCCAGAGAGGGTCAAAGCCTCCAAGCTGAAAGATAAATTCAGGTTATTTTTGTTTTCTGCAACGTATGTTCCATAATAGAAACACATGTTGCACAGAACATGGTTGAACAACTGCATCCATCTGGACTGAAGTGCTTTGCCACAGGTGATAGCCTTCTGTTCTCAACAAGTCTCAGATGATCTAACAAATGATCCGATAAGTGTTTTTTATTTTCTTTTACTCCAATATAATGCTTGTTATTTGGTGCAGATGATTTATGCACAATTCCTGTAATGGCAACTGTAAAATGTTGAAAAATCATGGTGCTTTTATGTCTTCTCCTATCTGACAATGGCAAATGGATGTTTGCCAACTCTACAGCTTGATGTGACATGTGCACGAGATCTTTTGAAGTTTCACTTGCGAGAAGAATTTTTCTTGAAGTTCTGCAATACTTCATATTTTTTGCCCCGTCTGAAAAAGATCAGTGCTTGTGGTTTGCAAGTATCTATCTAAGGATTTATTTGGAAGTTTGTCTTTTTGTGACACAGTGCAAGTGGCAGAAGAATAACAATTTTAACATTTTTAAAAATCAATTTGCAACATGATTATACTTCATAAATGACTTGCACTCTTCGTAGGCTTAGAGTTTAGGTAGGATATACTAAAATAATTACAGCATGCCCCCCGCCCATATACTACTCAGTGGCGTACCAAGGGTCTCTGGCACTTGGAGACCAAGCCTACATTTGTATCCCTCTCCAGACCTCATGGCCCCCCTTCCCCGTGTACGGCAAGAGGGGTCCTGGCACTGCCTCCCAACTGCCCCAGGGAAGGGGGGTCTGTACCTGCGGTGGGGTCCTGAGGCACAGGGAGGGGCGCAAATGTAGGCTTGGTTCCTCCGCCCCCCCTTCCTGCACTTACCCGGCGCATGGCGCCTGCCTCTGCCACTGCAGCCCCGCTTGGTTGGGGTGGCCTCACCCCCAGCCTGGAGAGGGGGCTGGGTCAGCCCTTCAAGACATGCGGGGGGGAGCCGCTGAGGGCGCCCCTCAGAGCCTCCTGCATCCCCCGCCACCCACCCATCGCGAAAGGCCAGCCCAGCGCCCCCGCTCATTTCCCACCTCTCCAGCCAAGCAGCCAGGTGCCATGAGGTGGCCAAACTACCTGGCCTGGGGGAAGGGTGCCAGGTTGGCCCTTCATGATAGGTAGGGGGTGCAGGAGGCTGAGTGGTGGCTCCTCCCACTTCTGATCCCCCCTCCCCCCCGCGCGTCAAGAAGGGCCGGCCTTGGCCCCCCCAGGCCAGGGGGTGAGGCCATCCCATCTGAGCTGGTGCTGGGCTGCAGGGCTGGGGTGGTGGGTAAGTGCACTCTGGGCCAGCCCTTCAAGATGGGCAGAGGGCGGGGGAACGCAGGAGGCTCTGTGCTCCTCAGAGCCTCCTGCACATTGTGAAGGGCTTGCTCCACATGCTGGAGCCCAGGAGCCTGGCCCCCCTCCCCCCCACCGGCACACCACTGATGCTACTTCTTCTTCTATGGAATCTATTTACTGGAGGTTTGCAACCCTGGTACCCCATTCTGTATAATCCTCTGCTAATCTCTTAATGGATTGAATAGTCCTTTTGATTCACTCAGGATACCACATCATCCATCCAGGATCTTCTTTTTCTGACTCACGTTCTTCTGCCATCAACTTTCCCTTCTGATGCCTATAAACATCACCTGCATTGGTTTTGCGATCTATCCATGCTATTTTTAGAACTCTTCTATAACATACCATAATTTGAAGGATCATAGTTTCTGTATTATAAATTGTTTGAATGTCCACATTTCAGAACTGCAATTTAACCCAGACCAAAGGTGAGTTTTTAAGACTTGAAATTTAGTCTTCAGATTTTCGTCCTTTCTCATCAGCTATTTATTCTTCCTGGATGTCTCTTTTGCTCTTGCTACTCTGGTGTTGACTTCAATATCCAATCATCCATTTTCTATAATGATATTTCCTAAGTAGCAATATTTTCTCACTTGCCATACAGCTCAATCATTCATAGGGATCTTGCATGTTTTCCCAGGATCCTTACACATCGCCATAGTTTGCTCAATATATTATGATCTGTCAGAATTGATGGATATTAATTCTGAGTATTAAAATAATTATACTAAAATTAGAAGATGATTATAAAGGAAGATGAAAATTAAAATCTAATGGAGATCAAAAGAGGAATGAGACAAGGTTGTATAGTGTCACCTACTTGATTCAACATTTATAGAAAGTGTTTGATTAAATTAATTGAAGAAACAAAAGAAGGTATTAAGATGAATGCAAAATGGTTGAATAACATTTCACTGTGCAGATGACACAGAACTGTTGGCTGATTCAGAAGAAGGTCTGAAGTTAGTGGAGATTATAGTTTATACAGCAGACTTTTAATGCTAGAAAGGATATGGCAAAGGTAACTGAATGTTGAATGGATTACAATAAAACTAAATAGACCAGATGACACTTATGAACCATTTATTCTTTCTGTTCAGTAGCTCTCTATATTGGGGCCTGATCCTAAATCTATTAATGTCAACAGGAGTCTTTCCACTGACTTCAGTGGGCTTTGAACTAGACTTGTATATTGTACAACTGGAAGTTTTTTCTTGCTGAAGGCTGTAACGTTCAAGAGGAAATTGCCATTTTGGTATAGATATAATTATTGCAAATAAGATTTTATGCATTCCTTCAGTAATGTTTGCACAGGAAATTCTTTGTACTAAAAACTGAGGTATAGGATTAGCATAGTTGGTAACTTCCTCGACTTTGATCTGTGACTCTTGAGTCAGTTTTGTATTTGATAAAATAAAATTATTTTCTTATCTTAAATGTAGGATCTACACAGAATGACTTTGGCATAGTTGTTTGATCAATTTTTCTACAATGAACAAAGTGGGTTGTAATATCCTTTTTTCTCTTTTGTTTTAAATGGTGTTATACAGTATGAACTATTAGGTATATTTATTTTAACTATCCTTGTAATCCCTATGAAGTATGTTTACACAAGGCATTTGTAATATGTAAACACAAATGTCAATATTAATTATGACTCCAATCTCACGGGAACTTTTACATACTGCTTTGGGCATTTTTTCAAAACCTACAAGAACATTACACTGGAAATGTTTGATGATAATATGTAGGAGTATTAAAGAGTTATTTATGATCTATCAACCCCTATAAGAAAAATGATTGAAGATTAGATGAGGGACAAATTAAATGGTTGTAATGTTATGGCATAGCAATGGCATTACAAGAATAACTAACTTAAAGCTACTGTTTCTTAAAGTAACAGATAAATCAGATAGCTATGAATAAGCTGGCATTTTAAAAATAAAAATATTTCCAAAAGGAATAAAGATAAAAGGTTAACATTACAATGAGCATCCTATTTCGTAGTATGATTTGCATAGTTACTTATTTAATGTTGGAAGTGCTCAGCATTTTACAAGACACAAAAATAAAGACAGTTTCTGCATTTACAACAGGACCACGACCTGTGAATTAACTAAGGCTTGGTCTACACTTACCTCGGCGATTCGGCGGCAGTCGGCGAGAGTTACGCAAAGTACACAGAGAATTTGTGTAACTCCTGTCGACTTCTGTGCTTCTCTTCTGCACACCGCCTTCACTGTGCTGCACTGCCAACGCAGCGCTATGCCACTTGAGGAGGTGGTTTTAGTACGCTGACTTCTGGATCGACTGAGCGGGTCTTCACTGACCGCTCAGTCGATCCAGATAAGTTGATCTGATGGCGGCGACTTTGCCACCGTCAGTGTAGACATAGCCTAAGACACTTTCTAGGCTGTAGTTTGGACCAGTTTGGAGGAAAATAGAAAGATGCATAAACTCTGGCAAGTCATGTATAAAAGTATAATTAGGCAGGCCAAAAAAGAATTTGACGAGCATCTAGCAAAAGATGCAAAAACTAACAGCAAAAAATCTTTAAGCACATCAGTGGGGCCCCTGGACAATCAAGGTGCTAAAGGAGCACTCAAGGAAGACAAGGCCATTGCAGAGAAGCTAAATGAATTGTTTGCATCGGTCTTCACTGTAGAGCAGTGTTTCTTAACCTGGGGTTTTAGAGGGGTCGCAAGTGCAGAGCTGGTATTGGGGGTGGCAAGAAAGGCAATTGCCTGGAGCCACAGGGGCGCCATGAAACTAAGTTACATGCCTCAGCCCCGTGGGGGTGGGACTCAGGCTTCAGGGGTACAGTAGTTTGGAAAGGTTAAGAACCACTGCAGAGGATGTGAGAGAGATTCCAACATGACAGCCATTCCTTTTAAATTATAAAATCTGAGGAACTGTCCTAGATTGAGGTGTCAATAGAAGAAACTTTGGAACAAATGGGTGAATTAAACAGTAATAACCCAGATGGTATTCACTCAAGAGTTTTGAAGGAACTCAAATATGAAACTGCACAATTACTAACTGTGTTATACAATCTTTCGCTTAAATCACCCTCTGTACCAGAGGACTGGAGGATAGCTAATGTAACTTTGATTTTTTTTAAAGTCTCCAGAGGCAATCTTAGTAATTACAGGTCAATCAGCCTAAATTCAGTACCAGGCTAATTGGTTGAAACAATAGTAAAGAACGGAATTACCAGACACCTAGATGAACGTGATAAATTGAGGAAGAATCAACATAACTTTTGTGAAGAGAAATCATGCCTCACCAGTTTATCAGAATTCTCTTAGGGTGTCAGCAAGCAAGTGGACCAGGATAATCCAGCTGACATACTGTACTTTGACTTTCAGAAAGTCTTTGACAAGTTCCCACACCAAAGGCTCTTAATTCATAAATGATCTGGAAAATGGGGTGAACAGTGAGGTGGCAAAGTTTGCAGATGATACTAAATTGCTCAAAATAATTAAGTCCAAAGCTGACTGTGAAGAATTACATAGGAATTGCACCAAGCTGGGTGACTGAGCAATGAAATGGCAGATGAAATTCAGTGTTAATAATTGCAAAGTAATGCACATTGGAAAAAACAATCCCAACTAAACATATACAATGATGGGGTCTAAATTAGTTGTTATTACTCAAGAAAGAGATCTTGGAGTCATCATAGATAGTTCTCTGAAAACATCCATTCAATGTTCAGTGGCAGTCCAAAAAACTAACAGAATGTTTCCATTGGCAAAGGGATATATAATAAGACAGAAAATATCATAACCGCACTATATAAATCCCTAGTACTCCCACACCTTGAATATGCATACTGTTCTGGTCACCCCATCTCAAAAAAGATATATTAGAGTTGGAAAAGGTACAGAGAAGGGCAACAAAAGTGATGACGGGTATGGAACAGCTTCTATATGAGGAGAGATTAAAAAGACTGGGACTGTTCATTTTAGAAGAGAGATGACTAAGGGGGGATATGATAGAGGTCTATAAAGTCACGAATGGTATGGAGAAAGTGAATAGGGAAGTGATATTTATCCCTTCACATAACACAAGAACCAGAGGTCACCCAGTGAAATTAATACGCTCCCCCTCGCACTTCCTTATGAGCTACACTGTCACCTACTCAGGAGAGCTGGAACAATTTGTACAGTGGGGCTGCTGAAACCCATTAAACCAAACTGTAAACCCTGTATATGATTGAAACCATTTCAATCCAGGGGGTGCGGTAGCACCCCTAGTTCCAGCACCTATGCACCTACTGCGCCATAACTTTAGTTGTTGCTACTGGCAGTCATCATTGTCACAGGGTGGGAGAATCTTCACCACCACCCTCCCCCATGTGCTCCCCTCAGATCCCTGCTCTGAGCTTCAGCAGCTCCCCCAGCAATGAATCAGAGGGAAAATCACAGTGCTCTGCTGCTGCAACCCTGTTCTGAATCTCTCCATCATGACAGGGAAAAGCAAAAAACGTTTGCTTTGTTCAATGTAGGAAAATTTTTTAGCATTTGCCATGTGGGGAAACCAACATGCATCAGAACACTGCTGCCAAATATGTAAAACTTGTACAAAAACTCCACATCCTTCTCGCTTCAGATGAAAACAGATAAACCTCCTCAGAATGTTAACTGGCTCTGCTCCCCTAGTACTAAACCTAAAACCACATGGAGAAATGCAGAAATCCACATTGAAATGACACAAATCTGTCCTAACTCAAAATGATAAGTAAAACTGTGGCACATATGACATAGGGTCTGCTGAGTAGATATTAGAATAGGGAAGGCAAAAACTGGTGTTCCTTCTCCTGCTCGAGCCTTTGCCTGCAGGTGTCCAGAGTCTGCAATGAAAAGTTGTCCATCACTGACTGCATTATTAGGTCTTGATCCTGCAAGTTTTTATGCAGTGCGAAGCAGGGAGCACATTATGGTCCAAAGCTAGTGTGAGTGCAGGCTTTGTATAGATACCAGTAGGATTAAGTATTAGGCATAGTCTTCCTCACTGAAAGAAAGTAAATTTCAAACAGCTTGCACAACCACTGCTTTGCTTTCAAGAATACAAGGTAAAGAGGTGCATCGTGTTGGTGGAAAACGAGCATGGGTGAGGAGACATGGGTTTAAGTGTGATATTTAGCATGCAGATAAGGCCCTTAGCTATGCATTCCCTTCTCTGGCCTTCCTCCTGCTACAAGATTGGCATAATTTGGTGACCATGCAGCAGCACTCTCCTTAAATGAAGGACCATATTCCCCTGCACTGCCTGACCTATGCACCGCTCTCAACCTTGTGAGTGTTACACTCTGCACTTGCACAGGATTAAGGTTTTTTACTGATGTCACATAATTTATAGGCTCAATAGATCCTGAGAGGAGGATGGCACAGTCGTGCCACAAATTGCTTACTAACTTAAAAGACAAAAGGTTCAGATTAAGTTCTTGGTAAGGGAGTAAGGGAAAGGGTTGCAGCTCCCACTCTGAGTGGGCAAGGTGATAATTGGTACACAATTCATCATTAGTTATTTGTATTAATGGAGCACTCAGAATCGTACCCCAGTTAGGAATGGTACCCCATTGTGTAGAATGCTCTACCAAAACCACAATAAGACACATTATGTAACCTAACGTGTTTATGATCTAAACTGAGACAAGGTATAACAAATGAATGCAACAAACAAATGAAAGGAAAGGGCGAGAGGGATAGGCTAACAGTGATAGGAGCCAGTAGCTACAAACAAAC
The DNA here is from genome assembly GCF_026122565.2 of Emydura macquarii macquarii. Taxonomy (NCBI): domain Eukaryota; kingdom Metazoa; phylum Chordata; order Testudines; family Chelidae; genus Emydura; species Emydura macquarii. The sequence goes on along the minus strand of NW_027132559.1, from coordinate 36,426,496 downwards.
TTTAGGCCTAATCCAAAGCTAGGTGAAGTCAATAAGATTCCATTGATTTCTGTAGGACTTAAATCAGGCCCTGGGTGCACAATTAGATGTTCATGACTCATTCAAGGGTCTTCTTTAAACAAAAAATAAAGCAGATAGCTGTAATCTCTGTTGGCCACCTGCCTAGCCCTCTAGTTATTTTCTTGTTAAAAATGTGCAGTGTCAATAAACTATCCTCAACTGGCTAATTTCTTGTAGGTGTGCTGTCTTATAATGCTTTGCTACAATTGTCAATATCCCTCATGCAATTTCTTTGACTCCTGTGCCTACTGCATTTAAGTTCCCTGGGCTTACACCAGGAGTAAATTTGGCTCAAGATATCAAGATCAGCAATGGCTTTATTGCACCAGTTTTTGCAGCAAATTAATTTTTTTCTGGAGGAGTTAAGAATTCCACAATAAAATACAAAGAAGTTGAATCCCTCAGATTCAAGCTGATAAAAGGTGCTACTTGAAATTTGGTTGTGAATTCCAAAGGTTTCTTGAGATGCTTGTAGGACTTGCTTTGCTGCTTCTTTCTTGTCATCCACAGCAACAACCTCAGACAGATAAGTGCTGCACCCCCCCCCTTACTGCAGTAATTCCATTGAAGTCAAATGAATTACACCCATGTGGAACTGATGTATGTGAGGTAGCCACAGGCCTATAGTCTTTGATCATAGTCAGACAATATTGCTCCTTGCTTGTGAAGTATTGGGAACCAAGAACTTTTCCAGTAGAGGTAGCACTTGGCTTTGTATATATCTTATTAGTCTGTTTATCTCTCTCTTCTTGGGCTATGAGATATTTTTTTTAATCCATTCTTATCCCTTGTTTGATACTTGATCTGAGCCTGCAAGATTTACTGAAAGGTTCCAACCATAATTTTTAAGCAACAGAGAGATATTCCTCTCCTCATTAGGCAGCTCCTTGCTCTGTTACAGACTTCATTTCCGCATCTCTTGTGACTATTTTGGCCAAATAGGCCTTTTGTACCAACTCATTGCTATCCATGACTGAGTTTTCTGTGTGCGTAGTCACTGCAGATGGAGCAGCTGCCCTTGCTGTCATTCTCGCTGCCCTTGCATTTTAATGCCGGATATAGTATTGCTGTGAAACACAAGGAAAACCATTCAAAAATATTTATTCACTTATTAAACTATGAGGCTTCCACTCAACTGCAGAACCAAGGGGTATAGAAAGCCTACAACATGCTGCAATGCTCAACAGGATGTGAAGTGGACTACAATGGTGGAATCCATTCCTTTTACCCTGCTGTGTGGGGAAGGAGAGTGTTTGGAGGGGAGTGGGAGTTCTGTGTTGTTTGTCTGAGAAAGAAAACAAATTTCACTTGATTTAATTGGATAAAGAATATATGAATTTTTGCATATTTGCATCCAAATTCCTATGGAATACGTTTACAAATGAATGCAGTTTCAGAGTGCAATAAGTATGCTCAGCTGCAGTGGAAAATGTGTGTTACAAGATCAATGACAATATGTCTAACAATGTTGGCATTGAATCCATGAGACTCTGGCTAATCTTAGTATTAAACACCATAAGGACTGGACAGTTTCTGAGGGCCTTCTTGGGAACCCACAGGGTACACTGTAGCTGGAAGAAAGGAGTTCTGGCCTGTTAGGTCAGGACTGTTACCCAGAACATAGATTTTGGTCATACTTTCAATATAACTCACTTTGATTTTGAATAGGGTAACAGAGTCAAGATACTATAGTGACTACAGTCTAGAAATGTAGATAGATGTGTCTCATTAGGCTGTACGGATCCTCCCATCACCCTTAGAGGCCTGCTAACTCTGCATGTGCTGCTTCAGACCAGCAACCAGTGAGTCACAGAGATGGAATATGTGGAAAGAACTGGCTTATGCAGTTAGGTGTGGTGGTAGTTGGAAGCAGGGATAGGGTCTGATGGTGCTTACAAAAAGAGAGGGAGGCCGTGGTAAAAAGAGAGAGGGAGAAAGAAAGAGAAATATCAGTTTTAGGAGGGAAGTTTGAGATACTTTTTAAAAAAAGAGAGAAGACAGACAGATAGGGGTGGAGTTAACCTGGCACTTGTCCCTCATCTTAGAATCTTAATGACTTAAATGACTCATTATAAGGGCCAAGAGGTCATAATCAGTCTTCAATTTGAACATTACAGTAAATCCAATGAGCAAGTTCAAAACTATGTGGTTATAATTGGCCAATTAACTAATACCCAAAGCTTAGCAAACAGAGAATTTGTGGCAGGCCTGAAAACACTGGGCCTGATTCTCCTCTTTCACTAGTTTTACCCTACTGTAGCTCTGTTGACTTCAGTAGAGATGGTTCTGATTTACACTGGTGTAAGTAAGAGGAGCATCAGACTCAATAGGTAGATACTCTGATTTCCTAGCAGTACCTCAAGCAGTAGAAGTAGAAGATAGCTTCAGAAGGCATATAATCAATTTGCTTTAAAGACTACCTGATGGTTGCATTCCATCATGAAGAGCAGGGTGAGTTCCATCTGCCACAAACTTCTTCTGCTTAGACTGAAAAGGAATATGTCAGATGGGTGCAGCAGAAAACCCAAGGCAGAAATAACTTCCTAGTACAATGGAAAAGAAGAAAGCTAGAGAAAGATGGCAGGGGGCATAACCTGTGGGTAAGGAGATAAGGAAAGCTCAAGCTATCTCTTTCCACTTTGAAACATCACAGAGAAACAAAGCAGTAAGTGACACTGACGAGGAGAGCTTTGAGCAGAATCTGAGGGCATAGAATGAACTGGATATGAGATATGGAGGAGAGAGCCAGGAGACAATTTATTAGGAAAACTCCAGAGGGGAAAAAGCTAGAAGGGCTTCTAGTTTCATTTGTTATAATGAAGGCTTGGAATGTAGATGATTTTGTAAAATCTGTGGGAAGACCCTAACTGCTCGTAATTCATGTGTTATCCACACCTGCTACTTTCTAGAGCCACAGACAATGAGACAGATGTTGCTATACTTCCCTACTACATCACTATACATTTAAATGGTCATTCTACATATACACTAAGCTTCCTTTAAATATGACAACATAATGTAAGAGAGAGTACAAAAATAATTCTATTTTTGTGCATTATTCTTATCTCACATGGATGATGTGTTCTATACAAGGAGTTTAGCGCTGGTCTGCTTAGCTGAAACATAAATAATATAAATAAAATTTGTATTCGTTTGTCAGCAAAAGTTTTTAGATTGTTTACACCATAATTCTATTTAAGTCAGTGATATTACTCTGGATTTTACACTGGTGTAACTGAGAGCAGAGTTTGGTTCCTTATATGGTTTTGAAGTATTTACAATAAGTGAGTTTTTTGCGCTTCAGAGTGATTCTGTATTCAGTGACTGAAAATGTTTTATATTATGTCTGATATAAGAGGTATTTATGTTAGTGCAAATCCCATTTTTAAGGATTATTGTGAATAAAGCTGCAGAAGTTGCAGCAAATAAAGTTTTAATGTACAAGAACTTTGGGCAGTATGTGTTTCTAATCTGGCACTTTCATTGTGTTTCATTTTCTGGTTTCATTTATTACAAAATCTTTGTTCACTTACACTTCATATCTTTTCATTTCAGATAAGAACATCTATCATTTGGGCTACTCCAAATGTCTCCTTTATAATCCCTTTATGGGTAATAATATTAGCAATACTCCTTGGATTATTGGTTCTGGCTATTTTGACCTTAGCTTTGTGGAAGGTATGTTGTATTATTATTATTATTATTATTGACTTAATGAAACTTGGAAGGATGCTAAAAATATTTAGGATGATCAACAACAACAAAAAAAAAAAACATGAGAGAGAATGAGAAAGTGGAATCTGTGACCTTTAAGAGTTTGGAGCAAAAGCAACAATAGACGTATATCTTCTTTGTTGTAGCATTTGATGATATGCTTACGTAGCTGACTTTTGTAGAGGGACCTTGTTTTCTTAGTCTTCTTTTGTTATGAAAGTTCGGTTATAAATGGTTTCACAGAGTTTGGCTCTGATTCCCAAGACATATGATCTTCTTTCCAGAGTGTTTAGGTTCATAAAGCATTTTTGTTTTGTTTTATGTTCCTTGAATCCTTAAGGAACAGCCATTTTTGTTAGCACATAACTATACAATCCCTCATCTAATTTAGAAGGAGATTACTTTTAAGGAGATTTCTTTTAATATTAGCAGGTTCTCTGATTATTTTTTAATTACAAGTCATAAGATTTGCAATCAATGAATTGGTTGATTTTTATTGCACAGGTTTTAAGACAATCTGCTTCTTCAAGGTTCCTGGAATCACCCTTTATAACACTAGAAATTGAATTAGTTTCATACCCATTGCTTAGTCCTTGGAAAAAGTGTAATCTCTCAATGATCTTTAATCTGGGCCTGTAAAATGGTCTCCCAATTCAAGGCCAGCTGCTCGTCCTTTGGTCACTTTATTTTACTGATTTGAGTATCCCTTCAGTAATTGTGCCTTACTATAACAACTACTGAATCAGGATAAACACACTATCTCATTAGAGTCACTGTTGATGTCAAAATTCGAATCAAATAGTGGCTGTCAAAAGCAGCTATTATTAATTTACATTTTTGTTTACGCTTTGGGGTCCAATCCAGCATTCCTCTTCCATCTAAAACTCATACTGTCTTCACTAAGAATGTTATGAATAGAAAATAATTAATAATCCAGCCACTCTGACAGACTGTACTTGCCTTTCAGAAGAATGTAGCACCCAGGGTACACAAAGCTACTGTCCATTGAGGATACTCTATTATCTATCTGGCACCAAAGGGGTGAAATTCTGGTTCCACTGAAGTCAATGAGAATTTTGCTATTGACATCAGTGAAGCCAGGACTGCATTCAAAGTATGGAAGGTGCTTTTCAAAACAGTCGGGAGACAAGATCCCTGCCCAAGGAGGAAAGCACTTTTTCTACTTTGAACGTTATACACATGTAATAAATAATAACAGAACAGTATCCTTCATGGACAGCAGTACTATTTCTTCTGAAAGGACAGGTTCTATTCACAATATTTCTAATGTTTTCCTCTGTAATTTTTCTCTACAAAAATATATTTAATTGGCGAAAAAAGTAACAAACTCTGTATGTGTGATGGAAAGAAGGTGAAGACATCACCACTGTTGCTCATTTCTTTGAATTTATCACTTATCTCAATCAGATGTCTTATGTCACCCAGTGGTGTTAATTTTTATTGTGTATTTTCTCATATGATGGGAAATCTTTTATCTATTTGTATCTACTTTGGTGTCTCTCCGGTAGAAGCAAATCTTAATTTTACTAACATATATTTAATATTTTCTTTATATATAGTAACTACAGAGCAAAAAATAAGATTGTGGCATTTAAGGTGATCTCGCAAGATGGTAATCTCTTTCAACTCTCACTGACTTTGAGAGTGGAGGTGTTCAGCACCTTGCAGAATTACTAATCAGTGCGTTCTTAAAATCTCCCAGAATTCCCAGTATATTGTGGATTTATGTATGTAATTACAAGCATAAAGGGCAATGGCCCTGCTCCAAAAGAGCTTATAAACAACGGGCCCCATTACCTCGACCCCTATTTAACTGAGTAGTTCATACTTATGCAACTAGTTCTGTTGACTGCATGTGAGCGTTAGGAATGTAGAACAAGCCCCTAAGTTAAAGCCCAACATGATGAGGGATGGAGATTGGGGGAAAGGAGCATGAGCTGCAGGAGAACAATCATGTGGTTGCCATATTGTGATTTCTCTGTTGTGATTTCCACAGTGCGGCTTCTTTGACAGAGCTAGACCTCCTCAAGATGACATGGCTGATAGGGAACAACTGACAAATGACAAGACTACTGATGCATAAAAGAGAAGAGTGAAAGTTAAATTCAGAATTCCTCTCAAGACTAGAAATGTGCTGAAGATTAAATTAAGGATTTCTTCTACCAACAGTCTTCTTTTGAAATTGCAAGTGCCATGGTGTTGTCATCTGATCTATGCAACATTTCTGAAAATTCACCACGATGATGATCCTGGGCATAATCCATCACTGTGCAAAGAGTTTTTATATCATACTTCAATCACTCTAGATTTTGACAGATGTTTTGAACACATGTGCTGTGTTATGTCACTTTCAGAATAACCCAAACCTTGCAAAGATAATATTCCTGCATTGCTGTATCATCTAGAAGATGGACCAGGACAAAACTTTCAAAGACTACTGTATCATGCAGAATATTTTGACACCTCCCTAAGGATAAGAACTTTATGAAATTGTGGCTCAGGGAGACAAGCAATATATTGGGACTGTGAAAGTACTTCTGAAGCAGAAAGGTAGTCACTAAAGGATTTTATACATGGGGCACAATTTATTTATTTTTCCACCTTTCTGGGATGCGTATCAGATATAATCGTAGATTCCAAATTTTGGAGAAGTAAATCATAACATGGAAATCATTTGCTTATCTCGTATGTAAATAGGCAAGTAGCCCTCTCCTAAACATTCAGAATGCTTTTCTTGGCTACAAGTGTGTTTTGGGAAGCAGAGGGATTTAAATATAAATGTATTAGAAGGGGCATATGATAAAATGTTATTTTACAGAGATATTGTACTTTTTTCAACCTGTAGATGGCAGCACTAAATTCAGTAGATCAAATGCATTCTTGGTGTAAACTAATGTAACATCAATTGAAGTCTGTGGGAGTTTTTGCCCACTTTTTTGCTAGGGCTGAATTTCTCCCCACTATTTCTGGGTACTTACTTTGTTAAAATATCCTCTTAAAAATGCTACTGCATATTTTGTTGAATTCGTGACTATTGTGTCATAGATGACAACAATTCATTGATTTAAAGGAATTATAAACTATAGACCTAACAAAATCTTTAATGTGTTTAAGATATTTCAACAAGTTACGTTTTGGGTAGAGTATCTTACAATTATTTCTTATTACAAAGAGTCTTGCAGAGAAGGTGCACTGAATTTGCGTTTATAGAAGAAGTAGGATGCAAATCACCCAAGGCTGAGATGACCCACAGGAGAAAAGACATTTTGTTGTAAAAGCAATAAAAATGTTCATTTGATTCTTTGCTGCTTTTAAGATCCAAAAGACTAGATCCATAATTCACTGGTAACTCTTTCTGTAGCATCAGTGAATGGCCTTTATTTAAGCTGGATTCATCCAGCTATAGAGCTGTGGAAACCATGGACCCTCCTGTACATGTCCTGAGTTTGAAATCTGCTATGTTTTGTGAGTCTAGGAGGAGGAAATTCATTTTCTGACACACATACCCTCTTCATTCTCCTTCCTACTCCTTACCTGGGCTCCCTTCCCACCAAGCACCTGGGCTTCCCATCTTCAGAGAAGCCAGTGGCCTCGTCTGACCCATCCTACTACCTCCTACATTTTTTAAGATTGCTGGCCTCTGTCTTCAGGGCAGGGGCAGCCAGCCCAGAAGGCAAGGTCACTATGGTCAATCCCAAGAATCTTCCAAAGGACCTGGAAATAGTTCAATTGGACATCCCACTCTTACTGCAGCCAGCTCATGGACAGACCCATAAACCTCATGTAAGTAGCTAGAAAACCTGAGCACTAAAGTTCCATCTTAATGCATCACATAAGTTTGAAAGGAAGTCCTTGAGTGTTTGCTATCCTTATGGGACATTATCTGCCCCTGAGGCTTAAGGAAAGGAGAATCCCCCCAACCCTCATGTTTTCTGAGGATGAAGGTGCCTTATAATTTCCTGGGCCCCAGAAAACCCTTCAGACTGAGAGCAGCCTTACCTATGCTGATTTGTGCTCAACCCTTGCAAAAGAAACTTCTGAATTCATTTCACAAATACCCTGGCAAACCACACCCTGCAGGGTTCATGCATCTCTGCATCCTCCACATTTCAGATCAAATTGCACACTTGGGAAAAGGCAGTGAGTTTATCTTTTGTAAATATTGAATTGTGTGTAGTCATTTCTGAAACAAGACTAGCCAGCCAAATACATTCACATCATCCACACGCCTCTCTTACTCTTTTGAAATATTATCATTAAGAAATACTGAACATAGGACTTTTATATGTGCAATATTTTATATTACCTTTGTACCTGAAGCATGTTTACACTGGCATTTGTGGTTGCTTTTTGAATATACTGATTGAGTACAATAAAGAAAGGAATAGAACAAACCCTGAAGGCTCTGTTACTGTGGATTCCAAAGTGTTTTCAATCCCTGTTTGGCTGGAGAAAGGGACTAGGTGACTTAAGAAGTCCTTTTGAGTTTGAACATCTAAGGTTCAGTTCTGAACAATTTCACTTTATTTTAATGATGGGCAAAACATGTTCAGATTCTAAATTTAAACAAACAAAACCCCACTTTGGTCATTGCTGGGCCTGGCTGGAATCCATTGGCTGCAGCTGCGTAATGTTACTGAAAACCAAATTAGAAGCACATTAGCTGACAAACAGTTACTTTGAGCAAAAGCTTTGTTTCATATGTCTGCTTCCTTGCAGATTAAACTTCCCCCACAGTAATGTCTGGAACTTTGGGCTGTCCAGGACTGTAGTTTTAGGTCCCAATATTTGTGGATAACTTTGGTTGGAAATTGCAAACATTTGAGAAGGCAACGTCTCAGGCTCAGTGAATTTCTCTTCAGAATGTTTATCCCCATGGGAAATAGCATTCTGTATATGGCCAGTGGAATGGCAATTTTCATGATTTCTCACCCCACGTGTAATTTCTGGACCTTACTTTTATACTTGGCTAAATCCATCCATGGTTATTCATTTCAATGGAATCAAGCCAAGGATGAATTGATGAATGTGGCCTAGTCTCTTCATAGGTGATACTGACCTCAAACTGCAGCACATATATGTAGACGCACTAATTGCCAAGCATGTAGAAGTAGCAGGAAAGAGTGAAAACTGGAGTGATTTTTTTTTAAAAAAAAAGGAAAGAACGTCTCTGAAAACTCCTTCACGCTGCGCCCACCACAGCAGTGTGATAAACTGAGGCGGCTTTCATGTGTTATTTCATACAATTTTTGCAGTTTTTAAGCTGTGTATCTTCAATATTTTTGTAGTTATTTATACTTTCCAAGAGTAGCAACTGATTGATATTTTGTAGTTGTATGAAAATTTACTCATTTACCCAAGTGTGAACATCCATTTATTTGCCATCCACTTATAGACTGAAACTTTCTATTTATTTAGTCATAGGTTTGCAGCTAATATGATTTTCATGTAATTGCCTACCTGTTAATGAGAAAAAGCTGGTGTCACATTTATGTGGATCATTTTAACAACTTTTCCTGTCCTCTCCAAATGATGCAGTAAGAAACTTTGCAGATTTCCAATTTTAAATATCTCCTGAAAATCGTACACTTTTTTTCTGAATCTCCGGCTGGTTTGCTGAATTGCTAGCATGATAGATCTTAAAGCAGCATGGCACATGTTATCTGAAAAGCCATTTGGGAACTTGAAAGCCAAGGTGGGTGAGATAATATCTTTTATTGGAACAACTTCTGTTGGTGAGAGATGCAAGCTGTCAGGCTTAGATAGCGCTCTTCTTCAGGTCTGACAAATTTATAAACATTCAGTGATGAACAAGAGAGGTCAGTCCATAATAGCCATCAAGGAAGGTATTTCTATACTTCTAACAAAGCTTTTTTTTTTTTTTTTAATGAAATACCATCTGCCTAACGCACTGCCTTTAGGAATTGTTTATGAGTGAGCTTTTTATTTATGATTGTTGGCAAACATCCACACTGAAATGTAGGCTAACGTTAGTGCCTCTTGACAATAAAAAAGTCTTGAATTTCGCTTATGCCGGCACCATGATGTGACACAGCAGGAATTTATTTAATATCTAAGGCCTGTTACTTGTTTTGACTGTGCATTGTATTTGAGGGTCATTTAACTTTTCAGCATGCTGCCTTACGCTACGTTTATAGAATCTGCTTTTTTACAAAAAGAAGAATGCAAATTTTTCAATTCAATTTTTAGAAGTTTTCATTGTATTCAATATATTGCATTCTTCTAATTGATGTAGCATGTTTTATTTTGTAGTAGCAGTTCATAAAGTATATTTCAATTATTTCTTGCTAAACTAGAATGTATCAGGTAGTATTGTTTTTCCAGAAGCAATCTTAAGATGACACCAGCAGAGAAGAATTCACAACACTATGGGGATTCACTGCAGCAATTTGAGGTTGGCTTCTTTCTTGCTATTTTTCAACAAATTCAGTTAGAGTGAAATTACTAAATCACCTTTGAATCCCAAATCTCTTCTTTTCAAGTGGGCATATGGTCTTCTTTACCCCATCTTCTATTCGAGGGTCTAAAAATGAATTAAGCCTCACCTCACCACTGTGCATTAGGCATATAGTAAGCATTCATATTTTACAAATGTGAAAAAGAAGCAAAATGACTTGCCTCCAGCTATCATAGTAAGCCTGTGGCAGAACACCAAGTAGAATTCAGATGTCCTGTCTCGCTCCTGTGCATTAAATATGAGACCAATCTTCCTCAGTGTTTCCAATCTGTAATAACAGATGAGCCAGGCCAGAGGAAATTCACAGACAGTTCATGAATTTTGCAGAGATTCATTTTTACATTTCTGAAGCATGTTACAATAGCCAGTGATAATTATGTGCACAGATCAAATGAACCTGATGTTACTCTTTCTTTAAAATTGGATTTGAGCAAAAATTAGCTCAGCAAATCAATAGGTTGGGACCATTGGCTATCAAAACTGGGCAGCAAGGTCTTATAGGAGAGACAAGCTTAGATCTGGACTCAGCCTTTGATTCCCTAGGCCTGTAAGAGGCTAGACATCTGCTGAGTCTCCACAGAGGGTGTGGCTTTGTCATAACCCCACAACACCTCTATCATGCAGCATGGTAGATTTCTAAAAAGAATCATTAAGCCATCTTTCACTGCCATTTAGTCCTACGTATTAGAAAAGACTGGAACATGGAGCAGTGAGCACCTCTCTCCATGCTAGATAGTGTGCCAGGAAAGTCACACTTTGACTGCAGGGCTGGCCCTAGATCAAATGGCACCTCAGGCGTGGAGCGTCTTCAGCACTCTTCTCTCCCTTTCCCGTCCCCCCCCCACCACACCCCCCATTTGTTAAACTTTTGAAAACCTTATTCTTATTGCATTTGTAGCCCATTTCACAACTTTGATGCATGCTTTGCATGCATGTTTTATCCCTGTCTCATAAGACGATAAATTTGTACAGTAGGATTTGTAAATCTGTATTTATTCATGCCATGTATAAGCAAATAAAAAAAATAATTTCCTCTAAGCTTATAGAAACTATTTGCATTTTAAGAATAACTGAAATGTACTAACATCAAGAAATTGAACTGTGCACCAACATTGTCACTAACAACAAAAACAGCATCCCGAGCCCGGCACCCCGAAAGCCTGGCACCCCAAGCAGTTGCCTGGGTTGCCTGCCCCTAAATCTGGTCCTGCTTGATTGAATACAGGAAGGAAAGAATCCATCCAACCGGGGAGGGTTAGGATTGAAAATTCAGATTGCCTAAAAGCAAGGACACTCCCCTGTCAACATCTGTTCTTCCAGAAGGGAAAGATGGCAGCCAAAGCCATTACTAGGCCACATCCCGTGGTACAAGTCTGGAGCCATGATTTTTGACTCCTCAGAGCTCCACTTCAATGAACTTGGATTTAATTCTTAAACATTCAAACAGGTTGCAGGGTGTTATGGTAACTATAAAAACAACAGCTGAGGCTTTTACAAAGAGAATAGAGAGGATAGTGCTCAGAGCCTCCGGGGCGGAAGCCAGAGACTCAGCGCATACAGATGTTATCACAGGATTGATCAGGGACAACAAAAGACTGAATGGGAAGATGGATGAATTGGAAATAAGGCCCGGATACAGCATCTGAGATTAAGCAGGGGTCCCAGAAGACAATGAGACTAATGATCTACTACAGTGTTTTTGACAGTGGCTGATTGATTTATTGCACTTACAAGGGTTGATGGAGGGCTCTTCTCTGGTAACAAGATACCCAAAAGGAAAAAATCTCTGCAGCTGCAATAGCCCCACGGAATGTTTATCTGTGAATCCCTATCATTCTGAAGTGAAAAGCCATCTTCACTTCTGGCTAACCTCCTTGGGTGAAGATATTAGGATGGAATTTGTGCCAGTTTGTGTTAAAAGCTGCTAGAGCAATGGGCCAATTTCTCTTTCAGAATGATCATAGCAGCATTTAACCAGACTGTTTACCAGCTTTTACTGAAGTAGCAGAGACTTTGGGCCTGCCAGGAAGCTGTTCAGAGATAACAGAAAGAATGTGTTGGCCCTGGCACCATTAATGAGGGAGATGAAAAGCTTCTTTCATTTCATTTTTATGTTGGCCATAAGATTTGTACATGCTACAGTCAGGAGAAGATATTATTTGGTACATGGTTAATTGCTTCCTGATCTACCTGCAGTGATTTTTTTTCCAAATCAATAGGTAATGCAGCAGCAGAAGTGTGGTCCACTGTGGAGACTGGATGGGGTTTTCAGATGTGCCTTAGAGTATGTCTACACTGCACTTAGACACCTGCAGCTGGCCCATACCAGCTGCCTTGGGCATGCAGGGCTCAAGCTAAGGGGCTGTTTAAATGTGGTGTAGATGTTCAGGGTCAAGCTTTGAGACCCTCCCACCTCGCAGAGTCCTAGAGCCAGGGCTCCAGTCCGAGCCTGAACATCTAGACAGCCCTTTGGCCTGATCCCCACAAGCTCGAGGCAGCTGGCACAGGCCAGCCATGGGTTTTTAATTGCAATGTAGCCATACCCTTCATGACATAGAAGCACAAGATCCATTGAAAATCAAGTGGATCAGAAAAATAACCATATAAATCAGGCAGCAAATCAAAACCAGTCAACATATGAGGCGTGATTCTCATTTACATGTGAGATAGAGGCCCTTTATACCACTCTGATGGTGTAAAGAGAACCTTAAGCAGATGGCTTTAATACACCCACTTTGCACATGCACATCTACCTTTAGGCCTCTTTACACTGACAGAGTGAGCAGCATGGCAAAGGGGCCTTTGTGTAACTGAGAATAGGCTCGCTAATTCTAATACATTGTTTTCAAATAAGTAAAAGACCACTTTCATGGTAATCATTATGTCCTTTCCTAACCCCTTCTGGGAGTCCCAATGAGCATCTACGCTTATCTTTTATTTTTAGAATTTATAATGTGTAACCACCATAGGTTCACTGAATAATGTGGGTAGCTTTCTTTAGGAATGTTTTAGTTGTGTTTACCTTTTACTAAGATTGTCTGTATGAAGAAAGACGGCAATACTGTTTTAGTTTTGAGATTCAGCAAACACAATTTTTAAATAGTCAGACTGGAGGGTTTCAGTACTCGGGAATTTTTTTTAACAGTGGAATTTAAAAGCTCTGTAGATGCAAAAATAGCAAAGGCAAGAGTGTCATTTTTTAAAATTATCTTTTCCCCCTTCCCGCCTATGGCATAGCTGTGGGTGAATGCAAAGCTTCAGGTGCTTTTCTAAACCTACAGAGGCTTCAGCATAACCAAACCCATTCTCCTCTGAGTTCTTGTCAAGGCCTCTCCAACCCACATCAAACTCTTTTTTTGCAAGATCTTCAGCAGGTAGCTGTCAGGAGCCAGGGCCTGCAGCAGAGCCAGTCATCAGGCAACCTAACGCGTGCAGCTGGCCTGAAGAGTTTTCCATTGGAAAAAGCAGTTTTGCTGAAATCAAATCATTTTGTGGGAATGTGTTGATTTCAGAGAATTTGATAGAAATGTGACAAAATAAATTATTTTGACGTTCTCATTTTGTTTTGATAATGTCTAAATGTGTTCTATTTTGGTAATATCAAAATGCTTTGTTTTAATTTTATCATTTCATGTCAACTGTGTTTATATTTATATTTTATAGAGCTATGTATATAAAATGTTTTGGCAATACTGAAAAAAAAACACTTCAATGTTTCTCAATCTAATTTTTTCAGAATTTTCATTTTGAGAAAAATTTCAACTTTATCCAATTTGGAACAAAAACAAATTCAGAAATGTCAACTTTTCCCACAGGATGGAAATTCTGTTTTCCACCAGCTCTGTGCTTTAACTGCATCCGAACAATTCCTCTGAACCTCTGCCATGAAATTCACAGCAGTTCTGAAGTTCCAGGCTGAACAGGATTTAAATGATGCTCCGACATTTTCCCTTCTTTCTTATGATATGAGAGACTATGGAAGTTACAACAGTCTGCCTTCTCCTCCTCTGAGATACAGGCTTATTTTGGAAGGGAAAGATGTATGTAATGAGCTCCAGAATTTAGACGTGCCGGGAGCATGAATCGCAGAGATCAGATTATAACTGAAGAGCGTGAAAATACTCTCCTGACTTTTTAAATTAGAAAAAGCCCTGCTCCCTTTTCTCTGCTGTTAATCATGTCACTACTCCTTTTCTATAATATATGTAATTGTGTCTATCATGAAAATGTGTTTGTTTAGCGATTTGGGAACACCTCTTGGAGGATCTGTGGGGAAATAATGGACACATATATCTATGGAGCAAATTCAGCTCTGATGTACGTAGTGGTATGGACAGCTACTCATGCCGGAGCTGAATTTGACCATGTGACTCATCTTTGACCTAGTAACTCACTGAACCTTGTCAAGTCATTTGATGAAATACCAGAAAGAACTCTAGAGGATGCAGTGTTGAATGGGACCCCAATGGCAGGGCAGTGGTAACAGAGAGATGGCTTGTTGTGCCCTGCAGTGCTCTTCATTTTAGCATATTCTGATGAACAAGTAATTCTTAAATCTGAAACTATAATACCGAGACATGCACCTCCCTGAATGGCTCTCATGCTGCTATGTCTCCCCATCTGACATGCCTCTGTCTATTGCTAGAACCTACCCTATGGTCTGCACCCTCTTCTGACCTTGTTTCTCCCTTGGTATCATCACTTCTTGCTACTCACATCTGTATTCCTCTTACATCATGCCCCTATGTCCAGAACTAGCACTCTGTATCTGTGAGCAGCTTGCAAATCCCTCTTCATTAATTAATATGTTAGGATTGTTGTATTCTTTGTCCCCTCCATTCTCTGGAGGGATTCCTTTGTCAGCTGTCATTGTGTTGTATGTTAATCGAAGACACCAGGAAAGGAAGACAGCCCTTGTGTTTATGGCTCTGTAGCAGGGTGCTGTGGTCTTCCTTGTGGCCTAGGCCCGAGGAAGGGTTGCAACACCCCTGCCGGGCAGAACAAGGCCTTACAGGTATTACCGCCCGGAAGCAGAGGGGCAGAGCCAAGGCAGGAAAGGGAACTATAAAAGGCCGGCCTAGCAGCTCAGTAGGAAGGAAGCTGCTGCCAAACGCAGATGTGTCTTCCCAGAGGCAGCAGTCTAGGCCTGACCCAGACCTTGCAGCTGTTTGGATCAACCACCCCGGCCGACCGGAGCCTCCAAGGACTGCCTAGGCTGCAGGGCCCTGGTGACTGGAGAGGGTCGCTGAGCCCTCGTAGCTGGGAAGAGCCACCCGAGACTACTGGGTGGGAAAAACCCCCTGAGGCTGGCCCTGACCTGGAAGATCTGCCCGACGTCGGGGACCCGCTGGAGCTGCCTGAGCTGGGGGTACCGGAGGAACCCCTGGGCTCCTGTGACCTGGAGGAGCTGCCCTCTGCTAACGAC
The DNA here is from genome assembly GCF_026122565.2 of Emydura macquarii macquarii. Classification (NCBI taxonomy): domain Eukaryota; kingdom Metazoa; phylum Chordata; order Testudines; family Chelidae; genus Emydura; species Emydura macquarii. Next base: position 36,410,798 of record NW_027132559.1, on the reverse strand, counting down.
CCAGAGGAGTTTTCAGACCTGCCACCAGTCGACGGTGAGGGACTTGTGGGACTGCCACGCGCCATCACCCAAGCGATCCAGAGCGGGACTACTACCTACAGGTACCTGGAGACAGGGTGGGAGGGAGTGACCGAGGGACAGGGGCTAAACCCATCAGCGTGGTGCGGCTGGATCCCCGCTGATTCAGTGGCAAACTGCTTTGCCACTGATAGGGCCCTGGGCTGGGATGCAGTGGAGTCGGGGGGGTCTGTGTCCCCCTCTCCTTCCCTAACCACCCCGGGAGGGCTTGACATCCTCTGAGCTTGGCTAGCAGAGGATACCAAGCTCTACTGGCCCCACCTGCCTTCAAGGCCGGGGGGCTCCAGACTATTTTGCTGGCCCCGCCCACTGGAGGGCCAGGGGCTATTGACTGCCTCATCAGCCCTGCCCGGCTTGCGGGCCAGGGACTGTAAACTGCTTTGTCTGCCCTGCCCTGCCTGGCCGGGGGCACCAGACTGCTTTGCTAGCCCCACCTGTAGGAAGGCTGGGAGCATTAGGGTGCTATGGGAGGGCCAGAGGGCTACAGACTATGGAGAAAGCCCGCCCCGCCGGAAGCCAGGCCTAAAGACTGGTAACTGGCACTGCTTATTCCCCTAGATCAAGGTGCTGTGGCCTTCCTCAGAGCCTGGGCCCAAGGAAGGGTCACAACGCCCCCACTGGGCCATGCGGCCAGCCTACAGGCCCCTAGACTGAGGCCTTGTCTACACTCGCAGTTATGCTGGCAAAATTTTGTAACTCTGGTGTGTGAAAAAAAACCACATCTGAGCAATATAAGTTTTGCCATCATAAATGTGAGTATTGACAGTGTTATGTCAGCAGGAGACGCTCTCCACTGACATAGCAACCGCCACATGTTTAGGTGATTTTATTATGTTGGTGGGAGAGCTGGCTCCTGCTAACACAACGTGGCTATGCTCACGTTTATGCCGGCAATACATATATTGCTTGGGGAGTGTTTTTTTCACACCCCTGAACGACAAAGTTTTGCTGGCATTACCACAAGTGTAGACAATGCCTAAGACTCAGGAAAACTCGGTTCAATTCATGGTTCAGCCACAGACTTCCTGGATATCCCTGGGTAAAACACTTAATCTTTCAATTCTGCACCTAAAATCGGGGCCATATGAGATTAGATAAATAAATGGATGGATGGATAGATAGATAGATATTGTGTAGGTTACAAGTTCTTCAGAAACCATTTCTCTCATTTCTATAAAGTGCCAGCCAAGTTTATGGTGATGAATCAATACAATCTCTGAATGGACTATTATTGTATAATTTGTGTACCTGTAATACCAAGTAATCAAACTGCACCACTTTTTACCCTTCAGTCCAGAGTGCAATAAAACCTTATGGGGATGCTTTTTCAGCAACTTATTTTTGCTTCACTAATGGGGAACAGTTATTACTGATGGAAGGAATAAAGTAAAACTGCGCTAATGAAGAATTTAGCTCTGGGTATTGTGATTTAAGCTATTTCTTTTTTTTCGGCCTGCTGGAAAGGTCTGCTTATACCATTAGCTGCAATCTGCATCCCACTAAAGGCATATAATTCAAACTTTAAGAAACTGAAATGCCTTAAAAATAATAGTTTCCCAAGCTGTTGTGTATTGCAGTCCAAGTGGGATGGAGACATTGATATTTAATAACCCTCCTTTCAACTTCAGATCCATGGATCCCAAAGGGATCTGTCCATTTTTCTACTAAACATAGTTTATTGAGGAATTAGATATAATTTATGGAGTTTTTCAACAACACTGTTTTTGGGGAGGGGAGAGAATGTATCAGATTAGAAGTTGTATGGTCTTGCTTTTGCTGTATACCAAACCCTTCTCTTATGCTGGGGTGACTCTTTCTCCCTGTAACTCAAGGATGCACAAGCTAGAAAAGGAATGGAGTCAAGCAAAATACATACTTGAATCAGAGAATCAAAGAGAATTTTGATCAAGACACAAAGTAACATTTTAATATCAAGGCTATGGTATAAGCTGAACTAAGCCAGTCAATTCAATAGTTAAGAGCAAAAATTTTCAACATGACTCTGGACTTTGTTTGCCTCAATGTTTTTAAGAGGGTAAGTGCTCAGAGCCCTCTGAAAATCAGAAACATTTAGGTATCTCAAGTCGGGAACCCAAAATCACTAGTCACATCTGAAAATCTTGGACAAGACACATTCAGGCCTCATCTTATTTAGTTAAACCTATGCAGCACTGCTGAGATACTTCATAACATCATCTAAAATCTCTTCAGTACACACATTTAGTAGGATAAGTTTGAAATGGAGAGTGGATGTTAACACTAAATTTCCTTGTTTTGGCTGACTTATGTCACAGCTTTAAAGTTAAGCTGCAAAGCTTTTGTGAAAATTGTTTTCTCTCTCAGAACATGAACATCTTGATTTCATGCTCCTATGTTTCCCCTGCATGCACAAGCAACCAAAATACTCCAAAATATTAACACTTGTCTCAACTCCCTGTTCTAAGTGTTTGTCATCTGTCCTTCCCACTCCTATTGGGTTCCGGTTGTGCCCACCCACTGCTAAAGGCCCCTCCCCCAGCCTAAGGGGAGGAGTCACTGGGCCCAGGATTCAACTAATTGCAGTGGACAACTAGTGAGAAAACAGGAATGGGTGTGACGGTCAAAGGGTCAAACGGAGGGAACCGGAAGGGGACACCGAGCAGAGAACCCTGGACAGTGCCCATTTCTCCCCAGTGGTGTCTAGGGAGCGGATGCTGCCCAGAGGAACTCTGCCCGGATGCATGAGTGGTTGGAGGAGCAAAAATAGGCCCCACAGTCGCAGAGCACCTCTCAGCCAACCTCCTCTTCCTGGTGTTGCAGATGGCCACTTTGACCAGCACTAGGAGAAGGTTGACAAGAAGGTCCCGCGACTTTGTGGGCCACAGATGGGGTATGCATAAAGGAGCAGGTGAGGGGAAAAGTGCAGCCAGAACCTCAGCAGGAGGTTCTGGAAGAGCTGGAGCAGGGGCTGCAGCCTGGTGCACTCTAAATAGACATGCTCCTGGGTCACCCTCATGCTGCAGAAGGGGCAGGTGTTAGGATGATGGGTGAACCAAGCCAAGTACATGCCCGTGCTCACAGCTCTATGAAGGAGCTGCCAACTGATGTACCCAGCGGGGACATGGGGAATAGATGCTGGCCATCAGGGTTCCTCACCCTCCATAGGTGGTATAAGGTCACACCACTTGGTGTCAGGGCGGGCATGAGGGCGAGGAAATAGAGGGCGTGGAGCACAAGCGTGTATAGATGGGCCCGGGGTGCAGTTTGGAAACAAACCCGCTGCAAGTCTTGCAGATGGCTTGGTCTATGCAGAGGGGGCAGCCAAGGGAGCTCACGGGAATGTCATCAGTCCTTACTGGGGAAACATGGGATCCTGATCTCAGGTCTTGGCAATGAAGTATTATTATTATTTTATTTATATTGTGGTAATGCTGAGGGGCCCCCGTCAGGGGTCAAGGCCCCATTTGCTAGGTGCTGTACAAACACATAGCAAAACTAACTCTCTAAGTATAGATGAGCAACTACAGCTTAAGTACAACAAACAGGCAGGGGAAACACAAGGACATAATGCAATTATTATGAGAAGCATGCTGAGCAGTGCTCAGAGCACACCAGATTAATGGCACACTTGCCATTAATAAAGGGAGAACTGACTTTCAACTGTTTTCTTTAAAGATTACTCTAACAGCATGGCTTGTCCTTTAAGGGCTGGAGTTACCTAACCCTGAGTCACACATAGGAGAGCTCAGGGTGACTGCCGATAAAGAGCAACAGGAGGCTGCAAACGGGCTGGGCAGGACAGCCCTGACCCTGAAATCAAGAGAGTTGTGACGAGGAGCCCAGGGACCAGGAGAGCAGTGGATGGAAGTGGGGGTTCAGAGGCTAGTGCCAGAAGGCTAAGCTCCAGCTAGGAAGAGCTGGGAGAACAGATTGGGATAGAGGAAAAGCGCTGGCTGTGAAAGAAGACACCAAAGCTAAGTATGGACTGCTGGGTGGAAATGGGCTTTATTTTGGGCCCCTGAGAATTAAGAGCTGTTTCTGTTATTAAACCAGCCCTGGACAGGGTGGTGTTATCCCTGTGAAAGCCTGTGTGCATTTTAAGGGGCCTGCAAGAGGGAACTAAAAGGGGGGGCTGCATGCCTGCAAAGTGATCCCTGACCACAAAGGGGTGCTCAGTAAATCAGCCACCCTGCTACAATTACTATCTTGTAAAATCTCCATGTGATCAGTATTCTGTTATTCATTTCGGATCTTAGCTTTATAAAGATGTTTTCCTTTAGTATTTCTAGTTTGTTGTACATAGGTTAAAGTTTTCAGACTTCACTGCCTAAAGGTATGCCTCTCAATCCATATTAGCACACTTCAGTCGGTATCCTGCTTCAGAGATGCTGAGCGTTGCAATTCTGAAAATCAGCCACTTACTTAGGCACCTAACTATGCATGTAGGGGGCCTAACTTTAGGCAGTAAAATATAAAAATGTTTATGATGCTTTCAGATGGTTTTAATAATAGGCTGCCCAGAAAACAGACAAAAGCAAAAAAGAAAACAGTTCTGGCTTTGGTGTCTGCATGCTGACATGAGACATGGACCAGTCGCTGCTTACAGCATATGGACGTGCAGATTGTTCTTTTAAATGTGAATTATTCACTCAATAGTTTATAATGTCCTTTTAAAGTGAACTGCTGTACCCCACAGCTACGTGCACTGAATATTCCAAGTAGAGACTGTTTCACTTGCTAAGGTAATCCAGCTACACATCAACACTTCCTAAAATTGTAGTCCCAGACAGTGTTGGTCAAGTCAGGTAACTAGCCTCATTCCTCTAACTTTGTGCCTGGGACTTTCCAGCAGTGGCCTTCTATTTAGCTGATGAGTCATGAGCCTCATAGATCTCCTATTCTTCTTCCTGTCTTCTTCACAGTGACTAGCTGTGCGAGAGAAATGAGGCCTAATGAGGACATTTCTTCCAAAGCCACCTCACAGACTCTATTCTACCCGCAGGGTGAAACTAACCAGTTAACAAAGGGGTAATGAAGCAGTAGAACCAGAGGAGACGTGCAGCACCAGTGGCTGGTGTCTGCACAGCAGACATACGGGGACTCTGGGCATGACACAGCTGGGCTCCATGCTGGGCTCACATACTGTAGCACAGCCTAGAAGAGGTTTATGGGTCTCCAAAGAAGACATAGAGGCACAATCGCTTAGTCCATGATTATATGCATATTGAGTGGCTGAGAACTCCTCAAAGAGCATGTGCAGAGATTTCAGCCTTTATTCCAGCCCAGACAATGAAGCTGTGACTATGGAAAGGCTATGAAGCTATGCTGTGACCAGCCCAGAAGTTGACAATAGATTTCATTTCATCCCCACTTGTTCCCCACATAAAACACATTTAATTGCGGGGGGAGGGGGCGACAAATTTCACCCAGTGAGAAGGACTCTGTAGGAGTTTTGCACCTCTAAATATTTGAGCCTATGACGTGGATCATGACAGTCCAATAGTGTACACTGCCTTTTTCATTCTTTACATTCAGTACTTCTCACTTTGGTCTATACCCACCAAAAATCTTTTCCACCGTTTTATTCCTTGAAAGGAAAATAAACTTATAAAAAGAAAAACATGAAGGGTTACATCTGGATGGAGTTAAGCCTATGGCCCAAATAATATCTGGAATATATGTAATGCAGTAGTTTCTTTTATGCAGCCGTTTTGTTTTTTTCAGATAATTCAGTAATGTGCTGCTTATTTTCTGTAAATAGCAGCCCCATGCAAATTCCAGGGGTGAGTTTGCAACAATAATGCAGAAAAAATGCACTTTGTTTATTCCTGAGCCTACCTTTTCAGTTCTCCTAAACTTCACCTATGTGCTATTATGAGTATTTCCATCATCAGGAACATTGCACGGCTCAAAGCTAATTATAAGTAGCAGTAACAAAAGGAGTAAATGCTATAATTGCAGTTACTCAAATTATGCTATCTCTATATTCTATTGACTCCATTTTCAAAAGTGCTGAGCACCCACAAATCCCACTGAAGTCAATGGGAGCCACAGGTACTCAGCCCCTTTGAAAATCAGGCCCTGTGTAGCTAACCGAGGCTGTTCCTAAGGCACCTGTAATCATAATATCAAAGCACCATTAAAACCTTCTGTTTTCATTTGCCTGTAACTTCTGAAACAAAATCTCCTTTTAGTGGGGGCATTTTCTATGGTTGGAGTCAGCCCAGCTGTGATTTTTGGGGAAGGGAAGATACACTTTTGCATCTTAAAAAAGTGACAATATTTTTAAGGGCCAACTCTCCAATTCTATCCAATGCTGAGTAGCACTTTTGTGAGTAATCTCACTGTCGTCATAGTTTTTTCAATGGGAGTATATACATGAGTAAAAAGTAAATACTACTCTTTGTGTTACAGAATCAGGCTCTATGGCTTTTTTGCTCACCACTAACTCCAAAACATTTAGGGGAAATAACCTCTTCAGATTTGATCCACGGTCCTCCTCAGGCAACTGTCTTTTGCTAATTTTTGTTTCCGGGGGAGAGACTGTATATCTTCATTTTTATTTTTAGCTTCCCTTTTAAAAAAAAACTCTTCTTTGGTTTATATATTGATTAAGTTAGAGGATAAAACTTTTTCCCAAATACATCAACAGTCCCTCCTTTCTGGAAATAATGGGACAAAATTGAAGCCATTGACATTTACTTTAAACATGATAGTTCCTTATATATTACATATCCAGGTTACACCAGAAAATACATTCTCTTGCAACTCTGAATATATTAAACACTTGCAAATGTTTATGAATCGACTCCACTATAAATGTGCAAGCACTGGCTTATAATTACTTGTATGGAACAGGAAAGCATGGCCAGGAAAGAGGAAAAATAATCAGAGACAATAAAACCTGATGAGAATCTTCCATAGATAATATCTAGTGTATTTTTAATGTATAACATCCATCTTATTGTCTCCCTCCCACACTTCACTCCAAACTCAGTACAGAGTTCTGTGAAGAAGTCTCTTCTTGTTTTCTCTGAATCATTGGATAAAAGATTTCTCCTCTCTTTATCATGCACTGTCTCCTTCTTAGCTTCTGATTGAGGGGCATCATGCTTGTGTAAGGGGTCTATTAGACCCTTACTGAAACTTAGTGGGTCTTTTTGGTTGGCATCTCTTGAGGAAGCAGGACCCTGAAACAGACACAGCCCCCAGGGCCAGTGGAGAAAGGCCAACTCAGGTCAGCCTGATTGACAGGGAGGGCAGGCCAATGAGGGAGCCAGGAGGGGGTCCTCCAGGTGAGCTGCAGCTGCCTGCCTGGGCAAAGAGCGGGGCTGAGCTAAGGACAAGGCAGCCAGCGGCTAGGAGATGAGAGAAGAAGCCCAGGCCAGGGAGCTGAGCTGAGCAGATCTGAGCAGGGCCACAGCAGCAGAACCAGAGGAGCAGCCAGAGAGCTGAGCCAAACCGAACGGGGCCGGGGCTGGGAGCCGGGGCCGTCTGGAGCTGGGTACAGAGGCTAGAGAAGAAGCTCAGTGAGCCAAGCTGAGCTGACCCACAACAGTAGAACCAGAGGGGCCTGAGGAGCATCCCAGAGAGCTGAGCAGAGCTGAGCCGCACTGATGCAGAGTGGGACTGGAGCTGGGGCTGGAGCTGTCCGGAGCCAGGTGCGGTGAGCATCTGGGGAGAGCAATGCAGACCCTGGGCAGGGCCTGGCTGCAGGGAGATGTCACCAACCAAGAGGCCTTGGAGGAGATTGTGACCCAGACACAGGGGGGGCAGACACTGGGGAGAAGGGCCATGTGCCCTAGAGCCTGGGGGCGTGTGGCCACTGCTGGAGTATGTGTCTGACTCTCTGCATCCCTGCAGCGCAGCCAGGCAGGAGGCCTGTGACATGTGAGACACAGACTCTGAACGTCCCTCACACCCCAGAGACGCTGTGTGTGGTGCCGCGGGCCAGGGGGCAACCTTAAGTGTTTTCCTTTAACATTTCTCTTCTTTTATTTTTTTAATTGATTATTGTTTAGTAATTGTATCTGCTTTGAACTGTATGCATCGATCAGTGGGTCAGGGAAGCGTCCAGTGCAGAGAGCCTCCCGGAGTGGGGACACCTAAGCCCCTGTCCTAAGTGACCAAGACAAGATTGGGGGTCGAGTCTCCCAGGAATCCTGGACCCAGCCTTGTCGGGGTTACAGGGACCCCGCCCCACACAAGAGAGTGGAAGGGGAGCCCTCGAGGTCAGGCAGGCTTCTAGGTAAAGGAAGTGGGGACAAGGACTCAGATCCCTTTGCTAGTCAACTCCACCGGGGTAGTGTATGAGCCAGGAAAGTTCCCCACAATAGTGGGACCATTCCCTCACTTAAACTTGTAAAGAGTCTCTGAATGTCTAACTGCTATTTGCAGTGATCCTATAAGATTTACTTCATTCCTACATGGCAGGAAACTACTTTAAAGCAAACATATTGATTAAATACTGGAATTCTCTAGCCACTTCACCGCTGCTGTGTTCTGCTTATGTTTTGAAAGCAGTTTTCAGCAGAGCAGCTACTGGTATTCAAAATGCACAACATCTGCTGTGCATCTAGAGGCAGGTTTTCAAGAGTTCACATGCATTCATGTGTGTATGGTTTGTGTACACTCCAGCTCTGGCACACATACACAGTCCCTGACTCTCATGCCCATGAATGTATGTGTAGGCAAAATGGGGGGGTGCACAATACCACAGTGCAGTGCACCTTAGAAAAATCTACAATAAAGGCACATAGGACAGTGCTTGCTCACTTCCGAAAATCAGCTGCCCCCAAATGTACAGCTGTAGAAGAATTTGCATGATAATGCTGTAGGAGAGAAATAGTATGAGGTCATTAAACTAAAGACTGTATGGTATTTGTGATGTTTTGAAGATCCATTTAATAAGTGGTCCTGTCACCTCCTGCTTTGTAACTTTAAGTGCCTTAATGCTATGCTGCTGTGGTTCAGAGGCCTGACACCAGTAGCCCGCCTGCAAGCATACAGATCTCAACCCTGCCTTCCACCAATCTGGTTACTCCTCGCAGAGTGACCTCAACTGCACCATTTCGTCCCAAGTCTCCCCAAATTCAACTCCCCATGTTCTTAACTCTCAGACAGATGGACTTTTCCCCTCTGGTTCATCACCCCTAAATGAGTGAACCCTTCCCCCAGTTATCAATCACTTTTGCACACACGCTTTCCACACAGTTTGCACACCAGAGACCTGCTTGGGGTAAAAATAAACAAAGTTTATTTAACAGAAAAACCACAGATTCAAAGATGAACGAGTAAGGAGAAGCAAACACATACAAGTGATACAGAAAATAAACAATCTCTGGCTTTACACTTCTGTATTAGCTAAATTCCCTTTTCTAATACAAGTTACCTCTTGCGTCTAAACAGTTTCCCAGTGTGCCCTCTGTCCCAGAGAAGGTCCAGTGTTCCATGGACAGCACCCTACTTAGATGCTGGCCCTCAGTTTCTGAATGGCCTTCTCACTTCAAACTCTCTTCCCTTTTAACAGGGCTTTTGGGAGGTGGGGCTTGTTTCTTTTTCTTTCTCTCAGGCTATGGTAATTCATGGTTACACAGAGCAGGGGGGAGGGAGACTCCTTCCTTAGTTTTCCAAGACTGGGATTTTCTTTTCACTTGCAATGTCTTTCATTCACTGTAAAAGTCCACCATTAGAAAGGCAAGATGGGTGAGGTAATATCTTGTATTGGACTAACTTCTGTTGGTGAGAGAGAGAAGCTTTTGAGCTACACAGAGCTCTTCCACATTTCAAACAAGTGTAGAATGCATCATGAGGAAGAACATTCAGAGGAGTGAAAGAGAAAGGATAAATGTGGTGTGCTATGCAAATCAGGAAAGGCATATGAACATCCATAATTTTTGGACTTGTTAGTCAATCATGGAGGAAGGCACTAATTGTAATGGTAATTCTCATCCATCAAAGGCTCAGCAGCACTTAACCCCAGTTCAGTTCCCTTACTGTCCCTTACTCAGAGCTCCCGTCAGATTCTCTACCCTTCTCCACAACTGGAAGGTCTTGTGGGTTGAGGGGAAATTGCTTCTTTATTAATTTCTTAGCCAGAGAGAACATCATCTGCAGGTTCTTTAGTTCTCGTTTGCTCTAGAAGAACTCTTGGTCTTTTCCTAGTTTCTTCTTCAATGAACAAGGAACGCGAAATTGAAGGTTGGAAGTTGACGAGTGGTTTCTTCCAGTTCAAAATATACAAAATATTGCAGGTGACATCATGCTTCTGCAGGATGTCCATGTGTAAATGAGTTATACACATGCTACGTGTTATTACTATGTGTACAGAAGGATTTTATGGTATGGTTGAGACAGCTCAGCTTTTTCTGAAGGTGAGAATGGTCATGGAATTATTTGCCATGTCCAGAAGAAAACATATCACATGAGCAACACTGGTTTTGGGGGAGGGAGAAAAGGACTTTTGACAACGCCAGTCCCAAATGATCTTTTTTTTTTTTTCCCCCTATTTGATTTCATTGATTCTACTTTTGAAAATTTTGTTCTGATCAAAATAGCAGTTTGGGGGCACTCTCTTCTCTTCCTTTTTCTGTGTCTTAAGTACTCAAAGTCCCCAAAGCACTTAAGAGAACTTTCATCTCTTCCTTGCTCAACATTACAGATGAATTTTCAAAATGAAAACATAACTTGGAGCATTTCTTGCTCTTCCTCAGGCTGGAGGAAACTTCTTTGTAAACAAACACTTTTAAAAGTAATGTTTTGAGCTCTCCTGGTGCACTGGAGTCTGAAAAATATACTGCAGAGGTCAAAGTGTCATGAGTCCTCCTCATCCAGATGCCCTGCAAATTTTCTGCCTTGTGGAAGAGAGCCAGTTTGGCATTGCAAACCAGGAAAAGCTCATCATTCCAGCTGAGTTGAATCCAAGAGTTGCTACAGGTCTTTCACTCAGATCTGATTTGTGACACAAATGCAGCCTGGCGAGCCTGTGCACATGCTAATGTTTAGTGCGTGGCCTGGTGCTGATAACCCAGCAGATACACAGCAATAAATTAATATAGGGTAGAATTCACAGCACACTCTCCCCCTCAAAGACCTTCCTTCTTAAAGGAATGGAATAACATTGCAGGGCAGCTTTCGGTTGTGCTCATGGGTACCAGTGGCATAGCCCTGTTACATTACATACACTGCAGGACAACTAGCATGTTGCAGTCTCACTCTTTCTAATAAATGTCACTCTAGACATTAATTATCAATGGTAAATGTGTTGGGCGAATGGGGTTAGACAAGAAATAAAAAACAGGGAGAAGGCAAAAGAGAAATATACTCCCTGTACTGGCTTGTCATTAGTGGAACATCTGCATTATGTCTGTGTGTCCTAATGATCTCTGTCTAACCCCAGTGTGAGCCAATTAAGGTTGATAAATCATAAGGCTTTTTTGGTTTTAAAGATCCCAGATGCACTGCAAAAATGAGAATGGATGCTTTATCTCACCTTAGATCTGTTGAGTGCTGACACAAAAGCATAATCTTGAAAAGATACCAGAGTACCATAAAACACAAATAGGGCAGGTTTTTCCGCTTTTGTCTGGATTCCAATTCATATTCAAAACATTTTTCTTTTTTTTTTTAAATAAGGAGCCCCATTTTTAAGGGTTGTGTATATATATTCTTGACTGATGAACTCTTTTATGCATACAAGCTTGTTCATCCAATAAGTCTTTTCTTAAAAAAAAATAAAATCAAACTATAAATTACAAGATGATTTCATGGCAAAGGCTTAGGATGGTCAAAATCGTTCGTTAATGTTTATTCTTTTCTCCTCTAGAACATAGTCAAATAAAAGAATATGTATAAAGGCCTGCTCCAGTTACGTTTGTAATCTCGCATACAGACACACAATGGATGCAAACTACAGGTAAGATGCGCTGTGTATTGTTTATAAAGCTACAGATGACCGAATTATTCATAATGGACAGTCTGTCTGATAAGTCTGGGCCCCTGTCCTGTTCACAAACAGCCTGCCAGCTGACCATGATTTTCCTGGATTTGTTCATTATCTGGACTTATTCAAATCATTTGTCCAAACTAATAAAAGCCTGTGGATTTTCTGAGAACTGAGCATTATGAGCTAGATGCTGACCTGGACACGGCTTGGAGGAGCCACAAGGGAGGAACCAATTGACTGAGTCATGAATAGGGCTAAATTGAATCACAAGTCGGATTTTACTAATGTGTCACTAATGTTTACCCAACCCGCTCTATTTAAAACATATTGTTTTTTAGGGTTAGTTGGTGCTATTTAGAATCAGGCTTGAGTTGGAAGTAGTGCAGAGCCACCCCTCACTAGGGGGAGCAGCAGAGCTCAGAAAATGCCTCCAGACCCTTCCCAAGGTGCAGAGAGAATATGCGGATTGCTATGCCCCTTTCCGCTCTGTTGTTGAGGCATGATGGGGGCAAGCCCATGGCCCGGAGCATAGGGACTGCAATTCTACCCAGCCCTTACCTCAGTCACTCAGTGGTTAGACAGAAGTTCTTTACTATCTCTTTTCTTACCCCATGTAAAGGCTAGACAGCATCCAACCCTGAGTGAGTTGTTGACCATCAGTGGTCACTGCTTATATTCCCTAGCCTCACCACAGCCCAGGAAGAATTCTACGATGCCAGATCACCTGAGAATGATCTTGACAGTAGTATGTCTCCATGAGCAGAATGTGCTGCAGATGGCTTTGGTATTTACATACTATATTATTGACAGTTTTTACACAGGGAATTGCTACTGTGCAACTTCATTTTATCGAGAGTTACATAAACTAAACGAAATCACATCATCATAAAATAAAGACTGAAGCAGGTTGAGGCAGTTCACCACCCCTACAGGCCAACTTTTTGCCCCATTTGCCACCCCAAGTGCAACGCAATCCTAGGAAAACCACTGCTAGTGTATTTAAATGATCATTGGCTATTCTTAGGTGCTGTAAATCAGTCATAGACTCCTAGAAATGTAGGGCTAGAAGGGACATTAAAAGGCCATCTAGTCCTCCCCCTTTGCTGAGGCAGGATTAAGTACTATAGCTTTATGGCAGTTCCAGTGGAGCTCCAATGTAGTTCTACTGAAGCCATCAGTGGAACTATATCACCAGCTGAGGACCTGGCCCCTTACAGACTCTCTAAGCTCATTTTATTAGCAGAGGACCAATAAAATAATAAAGGTCTTTCTTGCTCTCTTGTGTGTTAAAATGTCCTCAAGGGAGTTGTTTTAAAAATCCCTCCCTCCCCATATTAGAAATATATGGCCCCAATTTGTCCTTTTGGGTGAAGAACTTTGGCAAAATCTTTGTGGGACTAGGAATGTGACATCAAAAGAACTGCAGTTCTTCTAAGAGTACTGCCAGCATTTTAAAAAAATCTGATTTGATGCAGTTTAGAGCTTCATTTGAGCAACTGCATTATTACAAAAGCAAGGAGAGAAGTTGAGGTAAAGCAGAGTCCTGACAATCAGTAGCTCTCGTATTTTCAGATGCATCTAACATTTCCTTCTCCTGTTGAACAGTCCTATTGAAGTCTTCCAGAAAGCCAAGTGCTGTCATGATATTCCAATATCTGACATTCAGATCCCATGGTCACCATGGTGCTGACCTATCCTCTTGCAAATCTGAGATGGAAAAGACCTGTTAGGTCATCTAGTCCATCTGCCTGCCAGTGTTTGCTATTTTTTTTTCTGATTTCCCATGTCTTAATTAAACTTGTCCTTGTTTCCTTCCTCCTTATCAGCCATATGTATCTCTTCAAACTGTTCCAAATCACTGCTCTCCTCCGCGGCATCATATCAGATAATAAAGTACATACTTCATCTCTTTCTCCTCTAGGACCTGAAATAAATCTCTCCCCCATCAGGATCTGAAATGCAGTAAATCATCATTGTCCCCCATCTGTTCCATTTTCTGTTGTGTGTGCTGTGCTTCCGTAAATGTTTTTGCTAACTAACTCTAGTAGTTGCCTTTCCCTCTCCTGTTCATGTGTTAAATTTCTACTGTTCCTATTTACAGGACTTTTTTCCCCCTCTCTTTAACAATCAGTAGCTATTAGGATCCCTATCTGGTTTCATTTCTGTGGAAGGCAGCAGCTATGGACTCTTTTGGCCTATATAAGTGTATGTTTTCTTTTTTTCCTAATCCTGCTCTTCCTTTTCTTTTTTTTCTTTGCTGCTTCTTTAGCCTTCCTTTTTATAATTGGCTTAATGCCTTTCTTCTTCCTCCTTGTTCTCCCTGTTAAATACTCTATCCATTTGTAATATCTTTATTATTCCCTGTAATACTTGTATTATTGCTCCTGATTTTCCTTTGTTTTCAACAAGCGTGCTCAAGAGGTATGTGCTGAATGAAGCTAATGAAGTAACAGCTCTCAGGAATCGTTGCTAGTGAGGATGGAACACTATTCCAAACAGGCAAGTCAAAAGATGAACCAAAGCACCTCCAGGTGCAAGGGCCTTGGGTCCCAGCATTATGTGGCACATCTAGTGAGTTTTCAGCTTCCTAAAGACATAAGCTTAGATCTCATTCAACGGATCTTAGGCCACTTATTGTGGCTTAGCCACAATATTTTTTAATATGCAATTTTCTTCGTGATTTGGATAATGGAGATGGGTCAGGTCTTAATTCATGTATATAATCAGAGATATATTATTATATCAGAGGTTGTGTCCTTAGTTTTAAGCAGCTAAAACTAACTTTTCCTAGTCACACCTTACACTTTAGAGCAAACATGGATTCCTGCGTATCTAATCCTCTCAGACACTGAGGGCTTTCGTTCTGCAACATTCAGACTTTGCTTGCCCAAGAATGCTGCAATGACTCTCAAAAATTATTGAGCTGCTCTTCGCTGTGCAAATATAGGGCTCCCTCAACCAGACTGCTTGTCCTGCCCATGCTTGTTTAGAATATAATCTGAGACTTTTGGGCCACAGCAAAGTCAGACTCTATTCAGAATCTTCTTAAGGAATAATCTTTTGTCAGAAAATGCTGATTCAACAAAGTCTTCATAGGATGAAGCACTTAGAAAACAATTAAATTGAAATGAAGTTATCAAAACAAAAGCCCTTTGACCTTATCAAAACAAAATGTTTCAATATTTACAAAGCAAGCCCATTTGGAATTTTCTCCTCCATGGGAAATTCAAAATTTTGACTTTTTTCGTTTTGATTCAGAATGAAAGGAAATTTTTGAAATGTTGGAAATTCCCAAGGAATGGAAGTTCCCACTTTCGACCAGCTCTAGTCACTGCAGATTCGCATCTCCAGTCCGGACTTCCTGTCATCTCCATAGACCTTGTCTATGTTTGAGGCTAAAGCTTACTGCTTTTCCCCCTGCTTACTACTACAGAAAGAAATAGCCACTAGTCCTTAGTTACCAAGGATCATACTTTTAAAACAAATCATTTTCTTGTGTCCTTTATTTTTATTTCCCTGAGGGAATATAGAAGAAGCAAATATTATCTACATGGACATTTTTGGTTTTCAGAGGCCACATGCACAAAGCTTCCCCCTGGGATTGTAACCTCTTCCCCTGTAAGCTCTCTGTAATATCTTGCATATCCTCCCTCTTGTTTTACTGTGGATCTTCCAAAACAAACACATCTGCAGAGCCATGAGATAGCCTTAGACTGTGAAGTCTAGGATCAGAAACCTTATTGCTTTTAGGCAAGAGGCAATGCTGCTGCACATGGGGCATTTGAGCTAATCTCTCTCAGGTGCTGCTCTTTTCTTCTCTACTCCCTCATAAACACTAAAACAATACTCACAACTACCCTCTTCATGGCTGGCTGTTTGTTTTCATGATCAAAGAACTTTCCCATGTATTAAAACGCCAGGAGGATGTAAGGTTTGTTGTGGAAAACTTTGTCCAAGAAATATGGCTTTGCATCTTGAAAGAAGTTGAATGTCTTGCAGAAGTTGTGGGAGGGTTGGTGATGTAAACAGCAGCAGCAACAAATCTTATGTCATTAAGACTCACTTGCATTTCTCTCTGAGCAACTGGAATTCCATTTCAGGAGTAGCTTCTGCTTAAATTAATATGTGGTTCTGAACTTTACAGCACAGAAAAATGTAGAAGTTTAAACCCATATGTATGACTGGGCATTTTGCATGAAAGAAACAACTCACTTTTTAGTGTCAAGGACAGTGATTCTTGATACATTTCACATGTGATGTTACTGTTCTTCTGTTCTGAAGCAATCTCTTCAAATCACCTTAAGTCTCATTTACTTAGCCCCTAGAGGATGCACATTTCAAGTGAAATAGGGCATACTATCATTGAGACAATTTGTTTAGAAAGCTTTGCTCTGATGAATTTGCTTTGAGAGATTTATTTTTTAAAAGATGAGTAAACAGGAACCACTGACACAGGGAAATCAATACCATTTGCACAAATGAGAGCTAGGAAGAGTATGGAAATCTATATATTTCAGCTAATAATGCCCTTTTTTTTTCTCTCTCTGTGCAGGGAAAGTTTAAGATAGGCCCTGATAGGCCCTGTGTCACATCAAACTATCCTCCAGCCAAATGCAAAGGTTGATACAGCTTCTTCTAGACTATCAAACCCTAAATGAGTGAGTGTCAATCATACAAAACGTGCTTTTTATTTAGCATCTATTCAGCACCAAACTATAATTCCCCATGTATCAAATTTTAATCTCCCATGAGTTGCTCTTAGATTACCCAGGGCCTGCCAATTACATAATTCTAGTAGGTCTAGGTTGCAACTACTCCAATTAAAGTTTGGATGCCTTATAAAATTCTGCATGGTTGGTTAATTCATTTTTTAAAAAGGAAAGAGTTTAGAAAACATAATTTGCTATTTTCAGATTCAGAAAATAATCACAGAATATTGGATAAAAGCCACATGGAGTATAATGTGTCCAGGTAGGGGCTGTTAAATGTATATGATTTGTGTCTTATTAAAAGTGACCTTTTTTGTATCTTTACTATATATAAGGAAGATCTTAAAGTAATTTTATTCCACTTTTTAATATTAGTTATATTAGGAATGTCAAGTCTTGTTCTCCCTGTCTTGCTGGATGTCTCACTTGGAGGCACCAGAGATGTGGATTGGGAGCTCTCTCAATCGTTAGTTGTGATGGGGAGAGGTTTGTTATTGAATTTTGAACAAAAGATCCCTTCTGTGATGGGTGTTCACCCCACACCAGCCCTGAAAGGGTTAAGGAAGCTGAGACAGGACCAGTTAGTGTCATAGGCCCCACATGAAAAGCTTAGACTGGAGAAGCAGCCCTGGACTGGAAGATGAAGCTCAGCTGAGCAGATGTGGACTGGGCTAGTATAAAGCCAGCAAGCTGGCAACAGAAGGGCTGCAATGAGGAAATCTGTAGTTCTTCTCCATGCATTAGAGGGAGATGGAAATACCTCAGGAAAAGAGAAGGATCCTGGGAGCCTGGCCCTGGTAGAAAGGCATACCTAGAAGAAAGAATGGTAGAGAAGTTAACCTGTGGAATGTACAGTAGGAAGCAGCCCATGGAGAGATCAGCAAGGTTGGAGGCTCACCGGACCTTGGCTGTGTGTTGTAGGGTCCTTGGGCTGGAATCTGGAGTAGTAGATAGGCCAAGGTTCCCCTACCAACCACTGACAGAGTAGCATTGCCTGGACAGCAGGTCCAGTGAGATTCTGAAGGGGAAGCCCCATATTGACCTAGCCAGATGGCCAAGTCATAAAAAGGAAGATGCAGCTAGTGGAGCAAGGGAGGGACTGTGGACAGAGAGAGAGGACAACCAGGGGAGAGATGCCAACAGGATGCACCAGACATGGAAGAGAGCTATTCCCCAGAGCAACCAGGAGGGGATACCACTTGTGGTGAGTGAATACCCTGTGCCATCTTCCTCTAACTAGTTATGTCTGTGTTAAAAAGAGGTCTGCAAAAACAAAGTTTTAAACATCCTGAATAAAAATCCTCTTGCTCTGTTATTCAGATTTCATTAGATTGGTATCTGATGTCAGTCCTACTAGTTCTCCAGTCATCCACAGAGTCTTCCAATAAAACAGAATAGACAAAATCTAATTTTCTAATGTAAAATTACAAATGGGGTGGGAGGAAATCGTGAGTGGGGAAACTTTCTGGCTTTCTTCAGAGGTCATAGAGAATTCAAAAAGGCAACAGTTATTTATCTTAGTATATTTTTGCAGGACAACTTTATGTATTCTTTGTTGGTGGGACTGTGGGTGGAAAAATGGAAAAGTTCTTGACCTGGAGATTCTAGTAGTTTTAAAATTATATACTTCTTGGTTTAATATGTCCCCATTTGTCTCTTCTATAACACTGAATGGGAAGTGATAAATGCCATTTTAACTAGAGACAGATGAATAACATAAGGGAAGATATCTTATTTCAAAAGCACAATAGTAATCACAATTGTATAAAGTTTATAGACTCACTTTAGGTCACACTGTTTTAAAAGCAGGGCCAGCACAGCTTATTTCTCAGATTATTTACAGCTCTCCATGTGTCACAACTTGCGCTTCAATTTACACACACACACACTCCTCAACACAGCTGAAAACAATCAGCAAAGCTGCCTGGAAAAATAAAAATGCTAAACCGTTTTATAGTAATCTGTTTTTACTAATCTCAATTTTACTGTAATCTTGCAAAGGTTCTGGAAAAAAGCATGAACTATAAAGTGTTTAAATATATATATTTATTTTAAAAATGCAAAACTAAACAGCAGCACTGGATGAAATTCACCCCATGTGAGGGGTCATCTTATGAGTTATCTACCACCACCAACATAAGGGAGTGTATCCCTGGAACTAGCCCAAATCGCGCTGAATTTCACACTCCGAAGTAAAATAATTATTTTTACACACGTGTACACATACCTGCTGCATTCGTAATGACAATACAGAGAAACTGTGAATGTGTGTGCAATTTTTTTCTGCCATAAATGCAGTAATGGCAGATAAACAAGAGCCTTTGCAAAAGTAAGATTCATAAAAAGTTTACCTCTTTTAGTTCTACATCGGAACAAACATGGTATGAAATTCTGCTCTCAGGTGCTAATTTGCATTTACAGTGCCTATGATCCAAGGATCTAGAAGCACTTCCCAGACACTGGACTAAATTAATCCTGCTGGCATGAAGTCTGCCCAGGTTTGGATGTGGTAACACACAGATCCCCAACTTCCCTTCCACCTTGAGTGCTCTGGTTTAAACTACACTGGGGACTGGACCTAAATACAAATAGCCTCATGATGGGGGAGCTGCACATGACCCTTTTGGGCCCACCGACAGGAATTCTGGGTCCCAGGGCAGAACCATCCTGCCCTGCCACTTACACCTCATCCACATTCTGCCCCAGGCCCCACCCCCTTCCCATTCACTGCTGCATCCCTCCCCCTACATAGCTCGATCTCCCTCCTCTCTTCCACACCTCCCCCAGGTGGCAAACGAGGGCTGGGAGGGGTGAGTGGGAGGAAGGAAGTGGGGAGCTGGTGAGCAGCGGCGGGGGAGGAGAGGAGGGATGCATGTGGTGAGTGATTGAGGATGGGGTTGAGCGGAGTGGGAGGATGCAGCTGCGAAAAGGCCAAACCGGGAAAGGGGGTGTGGAAGAGAGGATGGGAGCTGAGCGGGGAGGTGGGCTGGTGGGGAGGGACCCGGCAGTGAGTGGACCGAGCAGGGGTGGTCTGTGGGCAGGGGGCCATGAGTGAAAGAGGTGGAATGGGGGCAATTGCCCCCTTCACACACCTCCCCTGTCAGCGGGCCTGGCACCTTTGAACCACTGAGAAGCCCCAAACACATAGTGGGGAGAGCTGAAAGATTAGAATGGGGCCCATAGTGTATGTCTACACTGCAGTAAAAACCTGTAACACTGAGTCTCAGAGCCTGGGTCAATTGACTTGGCCTCATGGGGCTCAGGCTGTGGGACTGAAAATTGCAGTATAGCCATTCAGGATCCGGCTGCAGTTTTTAGCTCTGAGAGCCCATGTCAGCTAACCAAGCCAGCCACAGCCAAGCTGTGGAGTTTTTTTTACATTAAGGCCTGCTCAGAGCATGGCAAGGGGCAAGTATTTTTAATAAGCAAATGGCAAAGATAAATTTTAAAAATACGCCTAGAAGAGGTATATGGTTAAATACAAAAAAAGCAAGAGTTTAAAGTAAATTTTAACAACAAAGGGTAGAAATAAAAATAGACTGGTTAGATGCAAAAATATACAGGGGGGAAGAGGCAAAAGTTAAAATGACTTTTAAAATGTATTAGGCAAGTGTTAAATACCTTTTATTTCAATGAAAATAACAAGATGGGTGCCTGACCTCATTCTGACTGCTTTGCATCTAAGTTGTATCTTATTTTCCCCTTCCCTTGTATTTTATCTTTGGATTGTACTCTCTTAGAGGCCGATAGAAACACACAGGATGACCTATGTGTTTGTATAATAGCTAGCACACAGTGGGACCCAGTTCTGATTGGGACTACTAGGCGCTAATGCAACATAAATAATTCTGTAGTCATGACAGATAAGAAAGCAGACATAATGGTTTGGGTGCATTGTATAAAGACACTGTTCAAACCTGCTTGTCAAGAAAGAGATCTGAGTCACAGAGAGTTCTTATGTCTTGAATTACAAGGGGAAAGGGTAGTTGTTCAAAGCTGTTGCCCCTGAGGACAGGAAAACAAAGAAGAAGGTACCTGATGGACCCAGTGGCTGTAATCAGTTGGTGGTTTTTGGACAGCATCCACTTCCCAGAAATCTAAACTACAGTCCAAAAGCTGTGCACTTCCTGACACAAGAAGCTTATAAAGAGCTTGTGGGGGAAGGACAGGATAAGAGTGAGAGTCATGAGAATGTTACAAAAACAGAATGGAAATTCGGTGGAACAAGGCTCTCTTCTAGGGTGGTTAGAAATTGAAACAGAAGCTTTTAAGGGAAAAGTGCTGTTTGACTCCAGATTAATAAAATAGTGATATTTGTAGCCTTTTAAGGGAGGCACAAGTAGTGTTCTCTACTACAGCTTTATAAATTCTTTCTTGATATTAATGAGACAAAGTGAATGAGGTAATATCTTTTATTAGACCAACTTCCGTTGGTGGGAGAGACAAGGGTTCAAGCTTACACAGAGCTCTTTCTCAGGTCCTGATATGTCAGGGAGGGTGACTAGATGTACTGATTTTACAGGGAGAGTACTGATATTCATTGCTTTTTTATATATAAGTGCTATTGCCCCCCAATCTCCGTCCTGATTTTTCACACTTGGTAACTGGTCACCTTAATGTCAGGACTGTGAAGACAAACTGAGTAACCTTGCCTCTAAGTACTGTACTATAGCTCCCTCTACTGCTCAGCCAATGGGAAGAAAGACAGTCTCTTATTTACAGGAAAAGGACAACAATTCAAATCTTAGGTGCCCAAATGAAGTCAGTGGATGTCTTGAGTAGAGCAAGGCAAATTGGGGGACAGGTTGTTTACCAAAAAAAATTTCTGCAAAAAAATGCTGATTCAGTGACATTTTGTGAATCTATCAATTTTGCTAAATGATTTTGGCCAAGAAAACCTCTTTTGATTTTTTTTTCCAGATTTTTTTTAATGTTTTGTCATTTTCAAAATGAAAAGTTGTTTCAAATTGAAAGATAACTCTTCATTTTGAGGAATCCTTTAATTTTATTTTTAAATTAAAGTTAAAACTTGAAATTAAAATGAATTGTTTTGTTTGATTCAAATTGAAGTTTTTTAACTTCTCAGTTCACCAAAAATCTTTAAAAATCTTGGGGGGGTTTAATATTATTTTGGAATTGCCAGGGTACCCAAAAAATCCATTACTCACTGTTGGGTGCTTCACACCTTTCCAAATCAGGCCACTTGTTTAAGTGCTGAAATGTGGATTTATGCACCTAACTTTAACCAGATGGAAAACTTGAGCTATTTATTAAGCAACTAAACTATTTCATGTTGGTACAGCAAAAATGAACACAACCTTTAGAGAGCAATAAAGTGTGTTTATCTCTCTCAATTTTCCATATCAAGAATGAGGGAATACAGATTTCCTTCCTCTGTGCTCAGTCACCATGCTAAGGACAGAGAGAGCTGTATACTGTTATGATCATTCACTGGGTAACAGATATGCTACTCTTGATAGTGCCAGCACGTTTCACTGTCAACTGTCACTTGATTAATAGCCAGTTTGTACTCCACTTTCTTTCTCTGGTGAAGAATCAGGTTCAAAGTTATGAAAGATAATGGGCAATTTTTATTATTTTCCAACTATTACAAATACACTGTCAACTTAAATTTTTGGTTAAGCGTGGGTTTTTTTAAAGGTTTTTAAATGGAAAGTTACATTAATGAATACATTTTCCAACATAAAATTGTTCTTTGGAAAAACCATTGTGTAGATAAATAGGATAAAGTAGATAAATTGTGAAAATAGGCCTATTCATTCATAAAAGCACAACTTGATATTTAGGATAGGCTGATTTTCTGAAATTATCAGAAGTTAGTATTTCTGCCAGAACTATTCATTACAAGTCACAAAGAAATACAAGGGAAAAATAACGCCCCCCTGTGTGGGAGGAGGAGAGAGGGAGGGATAGCATGAGGCCTATGCACCGATTAAATTCCCCATAGCCTTATTTTGTGTACTCTCTGGCTGTATAAGTCTTGCTCTGGCCTTCTGCACAGAGTAAAGTTCACAGTGAAAAGTCAGACATTTAAGTTTGCCAGGTGTCTGTTTTTTTTGCCAGAAAGTCCGGTTGAAAAAGGGGCATGGCAGAGTCACTAAAAGTCTGGTTGCCTGCAGTAACCAGCCTCTGCCACTGGGGGGTGGGAAGAACAGCCCCTACTTCTGGACCTGGATGAGCACTCAGGAATGGCTCCGGTGGAGAGAGGTACCAGTGGCTCCCCTGTTCTGCCCTAGTCACCCCTCCATCCTGGTAGCACAGCTCCCCCACCCCCATCATGCCCCAGTCACTCACCCCCGGAGCATGGCTTTCCCTCAAACATCCTGCCAGTCACCCCGCAACCCTAGAGCCCTGCTTAGCTGCTAGGGGGAGGGAGATGGAGAAAGCAGTGAGCAATTTGGGGGGGGGGAAGAGATGATGTGAGGGCAGGGCCTCAAGGGAAGAGGCGGAGAAGGGGCTGGGGGGGCTCCGGCTCTCAGTGTCCATTTTTCACAAATTAGAAAGTTGGGCCACGCTACATTAGTTAGCATTTTGAAAAAACAAAAGTCTCTCCTTTGTCACCACTTTCATGAATCTGACCCAATATGGTGACAGTGGAAAATATAGACGACGTATAGAAAACCCTACATGTGATAAGCAACAAGATGCATGAGCGCACCAAGTGTGATTATCCAGATATTCGTCATCCTTCCACCAGGCACACACATCTTCCAGAAATAAATCTTTTCCTCTGGCTTTATAGCCTGTCTAAAGAAAAGAATTAGTCCCCTCAGAAAATAGCTAAATGTCTTGGGTATTTGGAACAATCAATATATTAAATCTGAACTTCACTGTAACCAACATTCACAGATCATCAAGTTCTGCCAAAGGCGGGGGATACATAGAAACATGGCATAGGAGTTGTCCACATGACAGTTCCTATCCAATATCCATATAGTAAAGTGCTTCTAAGTAAGGGTATCAGAAAGCACCTCAAACTCATTGGGAGGAAGAGTGCTCACGGCTCCCATTGACTTCAAAGAGTGTTTTGGCACTCAGCACCACACAGGATAGTTACCTATACCATTCTGACCTGCTGCATCCTGACTATCTTACAGAACAAATCTGCTTTGACTGGGCAGAGACTTTCTCTTGCTCTGTGTCTATACCACACTTAGCATAATGTAATATAGGGGTCTCAATATTGATTACGGCCTCTGAGCACCTATTTTGTGCTATAGTTAATGAGAGCTCAGTTTATCCATGAAAGTAATATTAAATATACTTACTTAATATTAAATGTTTACTATTAAAAACAGCAATTGATATGAATAAGCTGGTTTCTGACAGGCTGAAATTTTAAAATGAAGTTTGCCAGTAAATATCACCCTCATTGTCTGATGCAGATTTATTAGGTTTATGGTAGAAAAGACATTAACTTAATATGATAACCACATTAGCCACTGTTTTACGATGGAAACTATTGTTGCCATGGGTTACCTAAAGTGAACATAAAAGTTGACAAATCTGAGTCAGTCCATAAGGGCCAAATTGCAAGAAACTTGGGACAACTTCTTATATAGTGTTACTTCTTTTTTTACTGAGAATAAAGAAAATTGGCATAAGTAATAAGTTAGTTAATAAACTGGTGACTTTTCTAAATGAGAGCCAATGGCTTTCAGCTATTGCTCTCACCCCAAAAATCATATTTCCCTTGTGCAGATTTGTTTCATTAGTAATTATAAATAAGGATACAAAAATTAGCTTTGTGATTTAATTTAAATGCTGCTGTTCTCTTGCTAGTTCCCTCTAATGTTTATTGAATGTATTTACTGTAATTTTAGGCACATCTTAAAAATTAGTCAAGACAAAATTTTAGAAAGCTTTAAGAATGTGAACCACTGAGTAACAATATGGATAGCTTAAATATCAATATCCTCCCACTGGTCCTCCAAACTATGAACATTGACAAGTCATCTTTTTGCACTCCACAGCCAAAGTATAGAGAGCAGATCAACAGTAGAAGCTACAATCCAATACTTCTTTAGAAACCAGAAGTATTATTCAGAATTAAGGCTAAGATTTAGTCATGGGTATTTTTAGTAGAAGTCATGGACAGGACAAGGGGAATAAAAAATTCACATCCCATGACCAGTGTATAACTTTTACTGTAAATACCCCCTGATTAAATCTTAGCTGCTGCCAGGGGGCTGCTGCTCTGGGGAGCCCAGGGCCCAAGGGCTGGCCCCTGCTCCAGTGGTGGGGGCTGACTGCCCCTGGCCGCCCACTGCTTGGAGGCCCCTAGGGACCACTCTCCAACGGCCCTGACACTGCTGCCTCAGTAGCTGCTCAGGCCACCCCCAGGACCACTGCTGCCCTGGGGCTCCACGGAGTCAGCCGCTCCAGTGGCAGCCTGTGCAACTGACGCCGGGGGCTGCTCCAGCAGCAGCTGGTGTGGCCCTGAGGTCAGCCGCACTGGCCACTGATTCAGTGGAGGTCCCAGAAAGTCACGTAATTCGTGACTTCCGCAACCTCCATGACAGACTCGCAGCTTTATTCAGAATTAATGCAATGGGCACACCTGGGTAGCTGATGATGAAGTAGAGCATATGCTAAAGACAAACACCCAGACTGGAGAATTTCAGGAAGCTATCAAAAAATTGAAGTACTTCATGCTTTTGTTAATGGAGAGCATTCTAGTGCTACAGCTGTCATTAACAGAGCAGTTAGGGCATGAGTAATGCCTGCTTCTGTCATTGCACTGCCAATGTGCCAGCTATTACCTGCAGAAATGACATACAGGGATGAGAGTGGAGTCATAAATGGAAGTTTCTCAAATCAGAGGTGGCATTTCAGAGTACAGTCACCCACGGGTAACTTTTAACTCATTTGTTTTGTTTTTCACAGGGGAATTGAAGACAGACTGTTCAGCAGACATCATCAAGAAATCTTATCTACACACCTCTCTTAACATGCCTATTGTGGCACTTAGGTGCTATGGGGATACTAAAGGTACCTTGATTCTTATGCTCAATATCCAGGCCCATTTAATCCATGTCCACTCTGATGAGATGTGCAACGAAAAAGATACTAATACCAACT
Organism: Emydura macquarii macquarii; assembly: GCF_026122565.2. Classification (NCBI taxonomy): domain Eukaryota; kingdom Metazoa; phylum Chordata; order Testudines; family Chelidae; genus Emydura; species Emydura macquarii. Next base: position 36,384,986 of record NW_027132559.1, on the reverse strand, counting down.
GATTTCACTTAAGCTTGTAAGCTGCTCTGCATTGCTAATGTTTTGTTAGTCATTCAAACCAGTGACCTAGGTTCCAGAACCTATTATAAATCTCTACACCATCCAGTTCCTGAAGTTATATATGTTTAATGCAATGAATGTTATGTGGTCCAAACATATCCTGGACAAAGGATAATCATAGGGTCACTAAAAATGATAGCAGAAAGCAGGTGTTGAGTGATGGGAAATAACATATTTGTTAAACAGTTAATTTGTATTTGTCTCTACAAAGGAAGAGGAGGGTGGTGGGTCTGCCCACATCAAGGATCACTTGTCCAGAGATGACAGTGCAGATAACAATATTAGTTCTAAAAATGTTAGATGCACTTAAAGTAGACAAAGCATCAGGTCCAGCTATTATACGTCCATTAAGCCATATGGCTTAAACTGCAGCAAGGGAGGTTTAGGTTGGACATTAGGAAAAACTTCCTAACTGTCAGGGTGGTTAATCACTGGAATAAATTGCCTAAGGAGGTTGTGGAACCTCCATCATTGGAGATTTTTAAGAGCAGATTAGACAAACACCTGTCAGGGATGGTCTTGATATTAGTTAGTCCTGCCATGAGTGCAGGGGACTGGACTAGATGACCTCTCGAGGTCTCTTCCAGCCCTATGATTCTATAATTAATCTTTAAAGGAATGAGACATCAGTGAACCCTTCACTGACATTAAGTTCACAAGATTCAGGGGAGATTCCTGAACATTAGAAAGAAGCAAACTTGACTGCAATACTTTTGAGTGTTGGGAGATAGAAACTATAAACTAGCAAATGCAATATTGTTTGCACAGAAACATGGACACTATTAAGTGATTTGATTGGAGAACACCTGATTAAAGTTAGTCAGAATAAGTTGCTGGAGTCCTTTAAAGATAGCACTACCATTGTGGATCAGGTACATACAACGGATGTACTATGCTGGGACCTTGATCCTGCAAGGTACACAGCAAGGAGTGCAAGATCGTTGTGCTCCAGCTCAAATGTCAATGGAGGTACAAGTAAGGGTAAGTGCTAGACCCAGTCATCTGCATTGGGTGGTAGTAAGCAGGTTGGTTCAAGAAAAATCGCTCTCCAATGAAAAACACAAAATTTGACATTTTCATTAAAAGTACGTTTTCATCTAAGTTTGTGGGGATCATAAAAAATGTCAAATAAAAACTTCATTTTCTTTTTCTTTGAAATTTTTCACAGCAAAATAAATATTTCCCAATCAACTCTAATACTAAGTCTCAAGCCTCTTTTGCATCTGGGTGAAAGTTACTCCTGTCTAGAGGCCAGCGCAAGATCTACACACCACTTTCATCCCACTTAAACCCTATCTGGAAAGTTTAAGTAAGCATTTAATGGTGCATATGCCCTCTGCACCCTCTCTGCGCAAGGAATTTCAGTCTCACTCTCAAGAGTGCTAGGTAAAATGTGGCTGCAGGTAGGTGGAGAATGGTTGTCTCTGAAGGGGGGTTAAGTGCGATCCTTAGCTCTAAGCTCCCTGCTTTGGCCTTATTGCTGCTACAAGGCAGGATTAACTTGCTCGCTGTGCACCTTATAATGCAGCTTTGTATTTCTTCTCCAGCTCATCCCTTTATACTCCGCATGTGCAGGATCCCTCATCTATTCCAAAAGACATTAAAGTTTCACATCAGAGATTAATGCCTCAAGTAAAGGGTCACAGTGGAATAGGAGAAAATACCATATCCTGGCATCACTAACATAATCCAAGCATAGCTGGTTTATGAGTAACATAAAACAATAATCTACAGACTGTAAACTAGGAGTCTGAAACAAAAGACTGCTATCAAGTGAAACAACTCCTTTGACTTTTATCCACCTTCCTGTGGTGTTCATGAGTTCCCTGCAATAAAACTCATCCTCTGTGCTGCAGTCTTCCTGTTGCAGTCCATGATCTCAGCTCTCTAGGCTATCTAGCCTTTTACACTTTTCCTGTGCTCTTAGTTTCCACTGCTGTTCCCTAATGTGCCCATTTCCATTTCCTCTTCAAATTCTAGCCTATCCCTACTCTGCTGAATATCCCACTCTTCTTTTCTAACAGCATGCCAACTTTGTTTTCTACCCTGATCCTAGCACCAGCAGGAGGTTGCTGGATGCCATCATTGCAGTGCAGCATGATCAAAGGACCGTCACTCCTCCAGTACTTTAGAGCAGCTGACTATGTTATCTACAGCAATAAAAGATGCTATATTTGAGGATCAAAGGGCAAGTTGCTTTTCTGGACACTTTCCACCTTTGTGCAGTCTGACTAAACTGGACCGGCTGCCAGCAAAGGAGGAGAACAATTTCCTGATGGAAATGTATTACTAATGTGTATTGAAAACTACTGGAAAATTACTTACTGCAGTATTACTAAAACATCACTTGCACTGGCATTAATTCTGCAATAGCTTTTCATAAGGTTTCCATTTTTACAGGCTAAGGCCAGATTCATCCCAGGTGTAACTCCAGTGGTGTCAGTGAAGTTATATGAGGGATACATTTGCCCCTAGGATTTCAGACTGTTAGTGTGTGGCCACTTCTATAGTCCATGTCACAATATGCCTGAAATCATGATGAGGAGAAGCACTTCATCAACATAGGGACTCTCAATTTATTTAAGACCAAAAACTCAAGCTCAGCCAGCCAGGAATTCAACAGCCAGGGAGTGTCCATCAAGAATGACATTCTTGAGCCAGCAAGTTTACCTTTGCTTGTGTCAGCCTCATTGTCCATCATGATGTAGTGTCCACAGAGAGAGGTGAATCCAGGCATAGGTAGGCCATAGCCCACTGAGGACTTCAAACATATGTGAAAGGACTTTGAAACAGATATAAAACTGGAAGGGAGGGCAGTGCAGAGCATGGACCATCAAAGTTACATGGAATTAATCTTCCTGCTATGTGGTTATAGCCGAAATATATTTCTGGTATTATATAAAGTGAAGAAAGTACAGTTTATGGATCCAATCTAGCTTGGTTAACTTTTAAAACCATGGTGCTGCTTCTAACACTACACTACCTCTTGAAATAACCTGAGGCTAGTTTAGAAGTTAACTCAGTTATTTGTCAATGAAAAAAGAACATTATTCACTTTTCATTAAGAGCTAAATTTCTGGAGCAGCATCATTAACAGTGCTGAAGTGAGTGAAATGTTAACTCTCTGCACTAGTTTCTAATGGGTTTTCGAAGGACATTTGTAATACTGTTCATCATTGATCCAACTTCTGTCTCCAGCCTAGTCTTCTACTTACATAGCTCATTGCATTTTATTCCATTATTGATGCTGATAGTTTTATATCTTTTGTGTAGGCAATGTTCAGACTGAGAAGTATGGACACAAAATACTTTTTTCTGTTTCAACTCTCAGGGAGCTAAATTCTTTCCATACAGACCATTTGACTTCAATTTTACCCTCGTATTAATGACATTTATTTACTTCATTAGAATTTTATGGGTCTAATTGAATGCAGAGTTTCAATCCAGAGTTTCAGAGGCTCTGGAATTAATTTTCTTTGGAAATAAGAGATATCTTACTTCCTTTGTATTTAAGCCAAACCTAAAGAATTTGTTCATTGGCAGTTTTTAGTAGTTAACTAAGACTAATACATTGGGTTTGTCTACAGTGTAAAGTGCAGAATTTCACTCCACTTCTGCATTATTGCTCTGGTTTGTGCCTGTGCTTAAATGATTGAAGTTAGGCATGAACTTAAGTATTTTGCTAAATGGGAACCCCAATGAAAGGTCAGAAAGCTACTGAAGAGAAATATGATGATTCTCTTTTGCAAAAAGTGAATAGAGAAAAGTGATAGACACTGGCACTGAGACAATCCAATATAGCCACAAGCTTGGAGGCATGTCCGCTACTGTAGTGGTCTATGGCTAGCTTGAAAGAAGCAGCATGGAATTTTCTAAAAGGGCAACACAATTTTTTTCTGTTCCCCATTTTAAGTGTCACTTTCCTCCTCTCTTGGGAAGAGGTTTTTTTGGTAAAGAAATCACTCCTGAGTCTGTGGTTGCATAGTCTTCATAGTCATCAGCAATACAATGTATTCTTCTCAACCAGTAAGAGATCTTAGTTATTAGGACTTTAAACATCATCTAGTCTTGGATCCCTAACATCTGCTTTCTGTCATGACACATGCAGGCTCTGATCATCCCCCTACTATGTCTGCATACAGATGGGTCATGGTTCCCTCTGTATGTGGATCTCTCCCATCCTGCTTGCAAGAGGAGGGTTAGCCACCTCTACAGCAACATTTCCCTCCCTCCTCCCCAGCAAATTCTCCACAGGTTGAGGATCTGTGCAGAGAAACGACAGACCCAGGTCAGGCTGGAGGAGATAGGTGAGTGGGACATCATCCTCACTCAGGGTGTACTATCTTTTCTATGGAGCCCACGCCCCCAAGGTCCTGGGGCTGCCTCATCCAGGGAAAATGTCTGGTAGCACAGTGCAATTGCAGCCACGCTGCTGGGGACCACAAGGTTTGCCCCAGGTCCAGCAGGTGGATGGGCCCATAGCTTATTTTGCAAAAGACTTTTTCCCCTCTTGCCACTCCATCCTGTTCCCCTTCCCAATCGGGGTGGCACTTCATAAGGAAATCAAAAGGTTTCCTGTCCTGGAAGAGACAAATATTGGCTAAGTTTGATCTCGGACCCTGGCCACGCTGTCTCAGTACAGCCGGAGAGACTTGGAGGCAAGCTGCTGGTTGTACGCAAGTTCATTTTCAAAGGTATTCCTAGTATGCCCACTGTTGGCTCCATATTTGGTATTGCTTCTCTCCCATCCCTTGTATATGCTCTCGGGTGGTTTCCTTTATCTGAATTTTACAAGGATGATGTATTATTGCTGTTTATGTTTTAATCATGTTCTCGTTATGTTGCAAAGCACCTTAAGTGTCTTGGCAAAGGGAGGGATTGTGTTTATAAATAAAGCTATTACAATCATTCCAATTTAAATTTTCTGTTGTATTTTTTATGTGACTTGAGCAAGACAATCGGAAAAGCATTCAAGGCCACACTTAATAAGAATCTTTTTAACTATAGTATCAACAAGGAATTGGTTGTTTACAGGCTGACTTTTATATTTAACTAAAGAATCTTTCAAGATTGCAGTTTTTTGCTTTTTGTTTTGTTTTTGTTTGTTTTCCCTGTGACTGGTTCTCAGATATCCTGGATTTCATTAAGCGTGTAGTAAATACATTTTAGAAGGGAGAGAAAATTATTTTAATTACAAGTAGGTTTTACTGAGCAGAAAATCTCTCATTTTCAGGTCCAGATTGCTAACCACATGTTTACCTGCCAATTGCTTCCAAAACTTTATACAAAATATTGTGCTGGTCCTGTATTCACTGAAGTCAATGGCAGAAAGAGTGATTAGGCCTGTTAAGTATGAAGTGCAGATGTTACAATCACACAACATTCCTCTGAGACCTTATGCTCTTGTTTGCTTCTGTTAATACATGAAATCACATAATAAGCAAGTGTTCTGATACTGTGGTGAGCATTACACCAGCTGTGGTTTATTTCACTGCTCCCAGCCCTCAGGACAGAAAAATAATTTTCTGAAGGTGAAATGAAGAAAAGTAGTACAAAAGTAGGAAAGATAGCATTCAGGTGAAGGCAGCCTATTCTTAGATTCATTCTTTTAATATTCTCTACAAAGACCATTGTAATTTCTACCCACCAGGATTATGTTCACAAAAGTCCAGTGAAACATTATATGTGAGAACTACTTTTCCATAGTGTCTAAACATACCACACATTCACAGACAGGCACAAAACTTCTCTGTACTGGCTTTTTTCTCTTGTACAACTCAGTGGCCTTCCTGGACACACACACTCTGGCAGTGATGGGCTCAAGAAGAAATAGAGAGGAAAATCAGCATGTTCTTTTTAGATTCTTTTTGTGTCCTATAGTGTGACTTAAAATCCCCACAAGGAACCATAACATCATCATGCATCATCTAACACGTCAGCCCTCTCCAACTTAATCCATCACCAGTGCCTTCCTTCTGAACAATTCTTCCCCCTATCTCTCATTTATCTGTCTGTTATAGGCTAATAGATTTTTTCTTTCCTCTGGTATTTTGTCAGCTAGGTGTTTCATGGTTCCCAGTACACATTAAGTCATTGCCTTAGTTGTTGGATGATACCTTACTGCTTCCTGCTTTGTGGGGTTCAGAGTTGTTCCTCAATACAGTGTGTCTCTGCCTTTTCCAGAAGGAAAGACTCATTTACTCACTGCTTTTTTTAGGGTTTCTTCTGCAGACATGACTTTCTTAGCTGGCTATATTACCAGTATTCGCAAAACAAATTTGCTTGGTGCAAAAGAAATGTTTCAAGAAAGTGTGTAACAATGTCAGAGATATAGGGCCTCTCACTGAAAGTTTTAATATATAATGCCATCTACGGAAGAGAAGACGGCACTATTTGCTAATTTGACTACACATAGCACCAGAGTCGCTGTAATTTTTTGGTGGGAAAGAGTTGTTTAAAATTTTGTGGGCAGGCTATTTTTGTTTGGTTGAGCCTGGTCTATATATTTGAGGAGTTTCCATCGCCTAGCCTATTTACCCTAACTTGTAGATTTTTTCCTGCTCACTGGACAACCGATTTTCCCCAAATCAGCCAGAAGATACTCACAACACAATTATCTCATGTGCACTCATTATTATAGGTCTCCCTCAGCTGCAACATATGTTCCCAAGGCAAAACATACATGTTTGGGGATGAATAGCTCAGTGGTGAGGTTCTTTGTGAACATGAAAGAAGTCATTTGCCTCAATAGTCTGGACAGCCATTCATGAGGCAACTGAATTGTTACGTTAAAACTTAGGACAGGTCCACCTATGTTGTAGTAATACAACACATTCTCATGTTCAGGATCCATGGCGGAGTCTAAAGATGGCCGGAATGTTTCTGACAGAACACTTTTTCCGTGAGAAACATTGATTCAGCCCCTATATCAATGTTCCATGGGAACATGCAGATTTCATCAAAATTTTCAATGGAACCTTAACATGCAGCCAACATTTTTATTAAAAATATGTATTTCACACTGTTATCCATGTCTTTATATGAAAAATGTTCCATAATTAAGTGATTAGTCATAACACTCTAAGGCACTGCATAAATAAGATGAGGGAGAAACTGCTGGTCTTTATTTATAAACAATGTCAAATATCTGTTTCCCTTGTAAATAAGCTTTAAAAATAAAAGCTATACATTCCTTTAAAAATCTTCATATTTTGGGTTTTATCTCCTAAACATGACTATGTCTGGTTAATATAAGCTTGCAGTCATAGTGTAGGGTAGATATAAATACAGACCAGAAAGCTCAGGAACTGGTGGATGAGCAACAGTGAGCAATAAAGAATTCAGTTACTGAAACATGACATTGTTTTGGAAATGTATGTAATAATTAGAGGACTGAACTGTACTAGATAAGCAGTAAGGTTGCAGGAAGAATTTTAACTACATAGGAAATTGCAGTTTTTCTTTTACAGTCTCTCTACGTTGGGGCTCCTTGCTTTGTTCCACAAAGCAATAAAAGATTTAAACAGGATTTTAATTAATATTTTTATTTAAATATGAAACATAAACCTAAAGAGCTTGAGTTTTACAGAGATGTATTGTAGCTGGAAGATGTGGAATCTAACCCACACAAACCACCTTCCTTTAAAAATTAAATTTCATCTTACAACTTCCTCCTTTTTGTTGACAAAACTGCAACCTGAGGACCGCAAACTGTGTTAAGATCCCAGCTGCGAGACTGGGTGGCCAAAGAGCACACTTTAGGAGAAGGTGCATTTGACACCTCTGAGATGATTTCCAGCTTCCTTATAAACCATTAGGGGATTGACACTGAAATGACTCTGAATCTCCAAAAGTGAAATTCACTTCACCTGCATGAAGTCATAGTCATTGAGCTTTATACAGCTAAAATGCAGTGGTGGGAGGTTTGAGGAGGCCAAATCCACCCTACAACTGTGGGATCAGGACAGGAGTTTCTGCGCAGTCCTCTTCCCTTCCTGCAGCTGCTACTTCTCCAAGTTATTTATTGGAATAGCAGCAGCAGCAGCAGCTCCTCTACACCACTTGCATGAAAAGCTAGGGCCTCTGTAAGCTCTTCCTGTCACCAGCCTACACCCAATTCAGCCCTCCCTGCTGGCCTGTGCAGGGCTGACACAAGGCCTTCCCCAGCACAGCTGTTTCTGGAGGCCTTTTCACTAAGCCTCACTGCCCCCCCTCAAACACACCCCAAGATGAACTGAATCATTTAAGCTCTAATCCCGCACCATGAAAGTCACTGAGAGCTTTGTCTTTGAGTTCAAAAGGTGTGAGATCAGGGCCTTAATTCCTAGGTCATGTCAATGACTGCCCTGTAATGGTAGCAAGAAAAACAGAGAGCCTGTGTAACATGCTTACATAGAGCCATAATCATGCTAACCAACATTTCCTGCAGTTTGGCAGTAGGAATCACCCACACAAAGACCTGAGATTTTAACAGAATTTATATTTTAGTGGTGCATATTTTTTCCATTATCAGGGGAATGTTATCAAATGCCAATGTTTTCAAAATACCAATGGCTAAATTTTAGGCCTCTCTACCTCAATGGGTTTTATAAATGTTGGATCAAGATTTTATTTTTAAAGGGTACATCTCTTTTTTAAAATGTCATATTCCATTTGTAAATTTTAAACATTTAAGTCTTAGTGAAGTCAGTGGCAAAAATCCCTCTGCCAGGGTTTTGCCCTTATTCAGGATGAGCAACTACATGCAAGAATAGGCCTATGCTGGTCCATTACATAATCTGACATTTTGGGATGTTTTGGGAATCTTCAACATTTTTGTAAGCAGAGACAATAATTGTAACAATTAAATGGTGCAAACTTAATGTGACATTAAAGCTGCATAAATTTTAAAAATCAGGAAATATTAAACCTAAGTTTCCAAGAGATACATTAACTCAGATACATAAACTCAGCTACATTGCACATAACTCATTATCTAGTCCTTTTTTCCTTGTTAAAGTCTGCTGGCTGTACTATTTTTAATGGTAAATAGAAGCTGTTTAAAATCCCAAATAATTCATCATAATAAATTTTAGGCTTAAAAATTAGACAGGTAAAGAGTTATAAAAATTTTCTTTTTTACTTACTAGATATGATCTAAATTCAAGATTTTCTGTTTTTTTTACCCAGCTACACCTGATGTGAGAAACATCTAAATCAATTTTAAGAGTACTGTCTCCTGTGCCAAACGTTAGTGACACCATCAGTTATTGCCAGAGAAATGATTAATCCTCAACTCTGGACTGGGCACTTAAAATATATCTCAGTCCTACTGTAACAGCTCTGTGATATTCTGGGTTTTCCTGGAACTCTTCATCACTAGGCCATTCACGTGCAGTTTAATAGAACACAAAAATCAGCTACCAAATTCAATATTATGAGGAATGTAGTGGACTTTTGCGCTCAGAAGAGCACTTCCTGCTTTGCTTCCCAAATACAATGTATGTCTCAAAGACAATTTATGTTCACTTTCTAGCTGGATTCTTGACATTTAAACCTTGCCATGACAGCCTCCAGAGAAAGCTGAAGCCGTTGACATTCAGCTCATTCATGAGTCCCTGGAATCTTTACAGAGAAAGCCAGGATTTTTTTCTTATGTATTAGATTTCAGTCTCAGGGCCTTGATTTCCTCTCATTTGGCCTAGTTTTCTACTTAGTTTTACTGCACAGATTTCTGTTAACTAGGAGTTTTCATAAAACGTTGGCCCCAAAATGTGGAAATTTGACGGCTTAATTCTTCAAACATCAGCACAAGAGTGCAATGTAGGCGAGCACACACATGCTTGCTATCACCCCAATAGCTAGCATCCATAGCCAGTGTTTTTTCCATTACAAACCCTATATTTGAAGGTTTAGAAGTGGTAACCTAAAAATTCACTTAGGTCCTGATCCAAACCTTTGGATGAGGCCTTTAGTACTGAACATTGGCACACAAATACAGTGTGCAACAGCAAACTTTTTTATATATATTAAATACTGAAATAAATCTTCGTGGTTTCTTTTAAAGAGAGAGAGCAAAAATAATCTCAGGTAACTTTTTAAAAAAGTTTTTAAATGCACATCTCTACTACATATTGCTGCCATTTGTAAAATGAGATTTTTGAAAGATAATTATTAGCCACTAATAACTGATGTTTGTCTTCAAGCCCAAAAATGTAAAAGGGACATAGTCCAGACTATGAATGATGGGAATATGTCAAAACTGATTAGCCCAAAATTTGAGCTGTGTATATCACTTGACTGCCCTGATTCTGAGAGGAAAGATGGTTCAGAGGATAGGCCCCATTTAGGCAGCCTGGGTTCAAGTCCCTGGTGTTTTTGTGTGCCTTTAACCAAGTCATTTACTGTCCGTCCCTCAATGGTACTTTCTATCTTAACGTTTTATGCTGCCACTCATAACCACAGTATCTAAGTGCCCTCCACATAAAATTAGTAGCAACTTTCCTACCTCACAGGGATGTTGTGAAGATAAATATACCAAAAATTGTGAGGCACTATGGTACTAGGGACTGAAAAGTCACTAAGATTGATGTATCTTCACACAGAACCCTTCCCAACTGTTGATGGGTGTGCAGTGTTTAGATCCAGGGTCCTAAATTTACTGTAATTACACTGTGTTCCAGTGCTCTTCACACAATGGGTAATAATTGTGCACCAATTTTATAGACATTTCTCTAGTACATATTACAAGAATATCAGTGCTGTAATGTGTTACTAGGCACAGTAGGATTATTTAAGAATGGAATTTTACCTTTACATCTGAATTTCTTGCCAGACCACTAATGGGGTTTATAGCTTAATTTTAAATATAAGTTAACACAGCAAAAGAATGGAAGGACAGATTTTCAGCATGTTGTGAATAGGTACCACATTGCAGAAATCTCAAATGAATTCATGATGAGATGTACCACAAGGGCTGAAATGCTTACAAACCATGGAGTGAGTTATAGGATCACTGTGAAGTAGTTTAGTCCCAATACTTAGTTTTTGTAAAGAAAAAATGTACAAGTCTAGTGTTTAGAAACGTTTTCCTTTCTTTTTTCTTTCTGAATTTCCATATCACTTAGTACTGTAGGTTGAACACCCATACTGTTCTTTCTAGGCATTTATAACATGCTCACCATAGTTGTACATGAACATGTTATGCATGAAAATGTAATGGTGTGGTAAAACTTTTTTCTTTTAAACTTCAATTTTAAAAAGTAGATAATACTTTAGGATGAAATTTTAAAGAGCATTTAGTAATTTAGGAACATACGTCCCATTGAAAGTGCATGAAACTTCAGCTCCTAAACCACATAGGAGCTTCTGCAAAATCACACCTATAATCCATAGATCACTAGCCACTTAAGGCCTCATCCTGCAGAAGTGGGCTAAACTCAGTGGCACTACACACACATGCAAGAATTCACCCAACTTGATTGATTCCATCAGGGCCTAAATCATCAGTCTGTTAAGATAATAAGGGATTGTTCATGTTAAAAAAATTAAAATAAAATAAAATGCAGGGAAACCTAGAGGGGTCCAAAATCACATGGCTGCCTTAAGCCTGAGCTCTGAGGTTATAGCAAAGAAATCTGTCTCCATTGACCTCACTAAACTTACAGAACTCGCCTCAAAAAAGCACAGAATTGCAGAGGATGTATTCTCCAAAAATAAAAAAAATCCAAAAATTTAACAAGATTTATAGGTTCCCAGAAAGGACCATTTTGATCATCTAATCTGACCTCCTGTACACCACAGAATATGGCACTCGCCAAAAATAATTCTTAGAGCATATCTTTTAGAAAAAATATATAATCTGGATTTAGAAATTGTCATTGATGGAGAATCCACCATGACTCTTAGTAAGATGTTCCAATGGTTAATTACACTCACAAAAACATATGTCTTATTTTGAGTCTGAATTTGTTTAGCTTCAGCTTCCAGCCATTGGATAGATTATCCTTTCTCTGAAAGATTGAAGAGCCAATTATTAAATATTTGTTTCCAGTGTTGGTACTTAGACTGTAACCAAGTCACCCCTTAACTTTCTCTTTGAGCTCCTTGAGTCTACGTAGCTTAACAATTTATCACTATAAGGCATGTTTTCATTTTCTTTAATCGTTCTCATGGCTCTTCTCTGAACTCTCTCCAGTTTATCAACATCCTTCTTGAACTGTGGGCACCCAACTGGATATAATAATCCAGCAGCACTCGCACCTGGGCCAAATAGAGAGGTAAAATAACCTCTTTACTTCTACTCAAAATTCCTGTGTTTATGCATCCAAGGATTGCATTTGCTATTTTGGCCACAACATCACACTAGAAGTTCATATTGAGCTGATAATCCCCACAACTCCCAAATTTTTTTCGAAGTCATTGCTTCCCAGGATAGAGCCCCCATCTTGTAAGTATGGTCTACATTCTTTGTTCCTAGAGGTATGCATTTAGCCATATTAAAATGTATAGTGTTTGCTTGTACCCAACTTACCAAGTGATCCAGATCACTCTTCATCAATGACCTGTCCTCTTCATTATTTACCACTTCCCCAATTTTTGTGTCATCTGCTAACTTTCAGTAATGATTTTGTTTTCTTCCAGGTCATTAATAAAAATATTAAATAGCATAGGGCAAGAAGCAATTCATGGATGATCTCACTAGGAACACACCCATTCAACAGATGAGTCCCCATTTACAATTATACTGTGAGACCTGTTAGCCATCTTTAATCCATATAATGTGTACCTGTGACAGGGTGTATAAACCCTGCACTGGTGATAAAGTGGTTAAACAGCAGCCATGGGCAAGGCTGGCCCTGCCCCTCCAGCGCTATCAGTCATGCTGGGGTGAAGTAAGGGCTTAAAAGCAGGAAGTTCTAGCCGTTGCCAAGATGCTCTGGGAGAGAACAGGCTGTGGCTCTACAGCTCTCAAGACAGACTCCTGGAAGCCCTCGGAAGAACTGCCCTCAGGAAGGCCAGTAACCTATCCTTTCTGTGCTTACAAGGAGATGACAAACTCTGCTATACCAGCCGGGTCAGATAGGTTTGGCAAACTGTTAGACGATTGGTACCGCTACCCTCTATCCCTTTTGGGATTAGGGAATCTGAGACTATACTAAAGGGACTAGGGGAGTGGGAGCGAGGAACCTTATCCCCTTCAACACAGTCGGACTATTTGATTCAATTTTGTATCACAGAGATGGCTGCTTAGGATGCCCCCGTCTGCCTAAGAATTGTTCAGTGTCCAGACAGTAGGGGGCACCTTTCAGCAGCCTGAGAACTGTAACAGTGCCATGTTTATTTTATATCTTTCTAGTTTTTAAATCAAAATATCATGAGGCACCAAGTCACATACCTTACAGGAGTCTATGTACATCAACCAAACTTGTACCTGTGAGGATCTGTGGATCCTGAACCTGGGCCTGTAGGCCACTGCCACATCCACAACACCACCTGACAGCTTCACTAGTGATTGAAGAATTGGGAGGCCTGGGGCCTTACGCTCCACTAAAAGTGGAGCCCACAGGGCCCTGAATGGTGGAGCTCTGGAGTCCCTGATTGAGCTGGGTATACTATTTAAACCAGAAAGACACAGGATACTGCTTCGATGCCAACCCTAGGTTCTGTGTCTTCCAACACAGCGCTGACCCTCAGCTTCGGCTCCTGTTTCCTGTCAGATCCTTGTTCCAACTTTTGGCTCTGGCATCTGGCTCCTGACTTCAGAACTATCCATTCATGTTCTGGTTCCTGAACATTGTGCTGACCACCAGGCCAGACTGTCCATGTCCAGGTGGCTGGTACCAGTCTTCACCAGCCCCTGACAGTAATCCCATCCGAAAAAGACAGTTAGTTTGAGAGAATCTGTGTTCGATAAACCCTTTCTGACTGGCATTAACCATATTACTTTCCTCTCATTCTTTATTAATCAAGTCCCATATCAGCCACTCCATTAGCTTGCTGGGGATCAATATCAGACTGACAGGCCTATAATCACCCAGAGTCATTACCTTTTAACCTTTTTAAAATATAGGACAACATTAACTTTCTTCCATTGTACAGGCACCTCCCTGGTGCTCCAAGACTTATTGAAAATCAACATTAATGTTCCAGCAAGCTCTGCAGCCAGCTTCTAAAATTCTTGGATGCAAGTTATTTGGACTTGCTGATTTTAAAATGTCCAACTTTAGTAGCTGCTGTTTAGCTCCTCCTGACACACTAATGGAATGGATAGTGTTAGCATATGATATGACTACATAAACTGCTTTTCCCAAATACAGAACAGAAATATTTATGAACATTTCTCCCTTTACTGCATTATTATGAATAATTCTACCATTTCCATCTAGTAATGGAGGGATTCGGTTTGTTAGGATTCTTTTTGTTCCTAATATGCTTAAACTCTTTCTTGTTGTCCTTAACTATGCTGGCCATAGATTTCTCCTTGTCTCCCTTTACTTCCCTTATTAATTTTCTACAATTTCTTGCTTTTAACTATTCATTTCTATCAACTTCCCCTTTTTTGCATTTGTTATATTTTTTATTTTTATAGCTGCCTTCATTTCCACTTTAAACCATGTTGTTTTTTTTAACCAGTATGGCCTTCTTCCTCAATTGTGGAATTGTGGCTTTTAGGAGATCTCATAAAGTTTTCTCACACATTTTCCTGATTTACATCCTTCCTCCTAGCTGATTTGGCTCATAAATTCTCAGCTTTGTGAAACTGGCCCTTTTAAAGGACCTAGTATATATATTACTGGTCTGGACTTTATTCTGCTTGCACTTTATAAATGCAATTAAGTCATGATCACTTGTATCTAAGTTACCATTAATTCTTACCTCTCCAATCAGTTTCTCTTTATCTGCAAAGATAAGTTCTAATACAGAATTCCTCCATCCTGAATGCAACACTTCTTGAGTTAGGAAATTGTCATTTATAAATGTTTAAAAATTCCTAGGATGTTTTAGTACTGGCATCATGAGACCTCTAGCATATGTCACTCAAATTGAAGTCCCCCGTGGTCATGCAACTTTTTTCCTACACATTATAGATAGGAGCCAAAGGAGGCAGTCAGCCTGTTCCCTAATGGGATTTGGTGGTCTGTAGTAGACTCCAACTATTACCGCATCTTGTGCTTTATCTATTAGGATGTTGATCCATAAGCATTCCAAGTCATTTTCTTTCGAGTTATCATTGATTCGGAAACTGGTAATGCCATTTTTGACAGAGTGCCACTCCCCTCTCTTCTTTTGCCCACTCAATCCTTCCTAAATAGGTTATAACCATTGACGCCAACATTCCCATCATAGAAATCATTTCACCAAGTTTCAGTAATACTAGCTAAATCAAATTTATCCTCAAATGAACAATTCCAGTTCCTCTTGTTTGTTACGAGGTGCCTAGCATTGGTGTACAGGCAATTCAATAATTTCTTCTCTTCATGTCCTTTGGTTCCTTGATTAATTTTGTTCTCAACATCTTGATTTTGTGCCAACTGAATGCTCCTAGCTTCCCTCTTTTTACCCTCCCTTTTTGTTATTAGTTTAATGCCCTCCTAACTATTCTAGTCAGCCTCACCCTGAGAAGACCGGGTGGCCTCCACCTCAGAAAAAGGGGAACCAAAATATACAGCTCCCTCTCCTTCTAGAAGATGGGCCAATGTCCTAAAAAACCAAAACCCTGCACCCTACCATTTATCTAGCCCACGATTCACTTCCAGAATCTTCTGCCTTGTATCTTTCTTCATTTAAGGGACAGGAAGGATCTCAAAGAAGATTGCATGGACATTCTTATTCCTCTTCAGCACTCTTCCAAGTTCCCTGAAATCATTTCCTATATGAGAGATCCCATAATGCAGTGTCTCTAATGCCAATATGATCGCTAATGGATCCTTTCCCATAGACTTCAAAAGCCTATCTAATTTAGAGTTACATCTTGTGTCTTGGCTCCAGAAAGGATGCACACCGTCCTGTTGTCCACTTGTCCCTTGCAGAATGTTCTTCTGATTCTTCCGAGTATTAAATCTCCAACAAGGATTGTCCTTGGATAGTTGGAGAACTCTTTGTATACAAGTTTGCTTTTCTTACAAGTTGGGATGAGCTGCCATCCACAGGTGTGTTCCATACATCTCTCTTTTCCCTTGGGCCAGCTGGATCTTGAGAGCTATTTTCCACAGTTTCCATGTTGAAGATCTGGTGTCAATTGGAAACTCCTAGCTGTCTGAATTCTGCCCTGTTCTCTCTCTGTTGGCCCCAGCCTGCCAATCCTTATCTATCTGCAGCCATGTAGAATGCTGCCATGAGGTCTTGCCTCTTGGTGGTTTCAAATACCATATCTCCCATCTGACTTCCTCTCTCTGACTCAGTGGTGGCCAGCTCCTTTCTTCTTTGAACCTGGAATACTGATGTTTCCTGAGCCTTGCTATCAAGGAACGACTCAGTTTCTGATTCTCAGTAGTATCTTTACTTGACCTTCTAATCCAAGAATCTTCCATTCCAGCACAGCCACCAACTTGTACTTTATACTCTGGAAGTCCCTTGTGGCTGCAGGCAGGAAAGAAAGCATGGAATATCCACTGTAGGTCACCATCACTGTTCCATCACTGGCCATCTTGAAATTGCACATAGAGCTGAACCGGGAAAGAAAGCTCTCACACTCCCTCTGAAACTCTCCTGTTATCTGCCTCAGTTTTCAGCTCTCAAGTTCACCTAGCAAGTGACTTTATACCAAGTCTTCTTGTATTGCAGAGCTGATCAAAGCTCCAAGAGGGAGCCTCACTAACATGAGGATTTTTTTCCAGCTCGCTGCAGGGAGAGACCTCTCAGACTCTAGGGGATGTTTACATTGCAATTAGACACCTATGGCTGGCACACGCCAGCTGACTCAGGCTTGCAGGGCTCAGGTTGCAGGGCTGTTTAACTGTGATGTAGATGTTCTGGTTGTGCTGCAGCCCAAGTTGTGGGACCTTCCCACCTCCTAGGGTTCTAGAACCTGGGCTCCAGCCTGACCAAGGAAGTCTACACTGCAGTTAAGTAGACCCACAGCTAGAGTCAGCTGGCATGAGCCAGCTGCACGTGTTAACTGTAGTGTAGACATACCCTAAGTGAACACATGGCAGCCAAATCAGGCAGAAATGCCAGTGCAGAAGAAAATCAACTGGCTACTGAAGTGGACATTTTGACGTTGATCTGAGTTTCAGGCCATGAGAGAAGATCTGACAACCAAGCTTCTAGTAGTTAAGAAGTTACTGACTTGGAAGAATGAGTCACTGGGCTAGAGACTGGTCTAGTAGAAGAGAGATGGAGCTGCAGAGCCACCAAGGCCACGCAACGGTTCATGCCATCAAACAGCTAAAAAATCTCAATTTCAAGTTTTTCAATAAACTAAATAGTTATTCTCAATGGCTCTTCCATTTAAAGTAACATCTTTGAATGTCAAAGGGCTGAAAATGTCATTAAAAGGAGAAAAGTCATGGCTGAGCTCTAAAAACCCACTCAGATTCTTCTACTTCAAGAAATGCAATCTTAGGAGGGACAATTTATGGGCATGAAAAGTAATTTGTTTCAGCAGACTTTTTTTGTTTCAACCAAAGAAAAGAAGAGGAGTGGAATAACATTTGCTAAATATGTATCTTTGCAGATTAAAGATCAATTTAATTATCAGGAGTGATGGTTTATTTTATTGAAGAGCACAATTGCTGGGTTATTAATAAGTGTGCTCAGTGTATGCTCCCAACCAAAAGCAAAAAAAAAAAAAAAACTTTTAAAAGTACTTCTGGAAAATACTGCCTGACTTTGCGGAAGGGGAAATTATACTTGGACGGCACTCCACTTGCACATTCATTCCTTAGGGGGACAGCTCTGACAAAGATAAGGTGTAGCAGTGACTTCTCTATGCCAACAAATCAGTCTTTCAGACTGGCAGAGAGAATTGCACCAGGAGATTGGGATTACACATTTTACACTCTCATCAATTATATACTAGAACAGATTTAATGTTAATCTCTAAATCCTTAATGAAGAAGACAAGATCTGCAAAAATTGACACCATTACATGGTGAGATCATGCCCCAGTGTAGGTAACATTTGATAGCTGCGTGGTGAGTCCCAAAGATCACTTTATTCAAAAGTTAACTGCTTGCTTCTCCAAGACAAAGATCAGGTTGCAGCAATTGAGGACATTGTTCAATGCTTTCAAATAAATGATTAAGACAATATAAAAAAAGACTTTTTCTGGAAGGCAGGTAAAGTATTATTTAGGAGCCAGTTGAGAAGTAGAGCTTCTTAGCTGAAAAAAAAGAGCTCAAGAAATAAATATAACTAGAACAGGAGCTACAAAGCAGAGATTGTATGACAAAAGAAATAAATGTGGTAAACTCTTAGTCTGAAAGCTTAAAGGGAGTCAAGAGCAATGTATTATTCCACTAGTTAAAAACAATCAGCAAAGGATAGTCACACACCCTAATGAAATATGTGCTGCTTGTTATAAAAATGCCTATGCCTCAGATAGTCCAAGCTCTGAAGTTATTCAAAAATATCTGGAAGTAACAGTCTTGCCAAAGATGAACAAAATTTATCAATAAACTTCAGGTAAAGAAGTTACAAAAGAAGACATGTTGGAGGCAATAGCTAGTATGAAAAAATGGTAAAACTCCAGAACGTGGTGGCTTTCCAGCTGAATTTTACAAAATATTTAAGGAGGTATATTAGGGGGTCCTTCAATGACATTCTGTTAGGGGAGGAAATTCCACAACTTAAGAAAAAAGCTACTTGTTGTTTTCCCTAAAGTTGGAAAAGACTTTAATTTATACAGCTCTCATAGGTTCATAGCACTGCTGAATTATGACAGATTTTAGCAAAAATACTAGCTAGCCAGTTGCAGTCCATGAGCTCAGTCCATATAAACCCAGATCAAACTTGATTCATTAAGGATAGACATTTGTCAGACAATATTCAAAGAGTACGTGGAAGCACCCATAATGCCAGATTTTTTTTTTTTAAATCAATGTCTTTTGTTATCTCTAGGTGCAGAGAAAGCTTGATAGAACACAATGGCACTTTGTTTCATGTCCTGTCCCATATGGAGATTGGCCTCCAATTCCTTAAATGAATAATTGCTCTTTACCCTACCCAAAAGCTGGTATGAGTTAATGGTGTTAAATTTCCCCTATTTGAATTACAGAGAGACTAGTCAGGGATGGCCTTTGGCTCCTTTTGCATTGGGCATGGAACATTTTGCACAGAGAATAAAGAATGATGACTCTATCACAGGAATAAAACTTGCAAGCCCACATCAGAAAATAGATTTATATGCGGAAAATGCAATATTATTTTTATCTAAACCAATTATTTCCCAAAAATTAGTATCTAAAGAAATCCATGACTGTGGGAAAGCATCTGGATTTAAAGAAAACTATGCCAAATCTTAAATGCTAGCTATAAATTTGCCAGACTCTGAGAAGTCATTCCTCCAGAAAACATTTGGGTATATATGGCCAGCCAATTCCCTAATATATCTGGGAATTCAAATCTCAAACAACCTAGAAGAGCTCTATGTTTTAAATGTCAAACAACTACTTCAGGAAATGGGAGAAAAAGATCTGGAGCACTGGGAGAAGTATGCAATTTCTTGGTTGGGAAGAATAGCAGCGGTCACAATGAACATTTTGCCAAGGATATCTTTCTTGTTTTAAAAATCTTCCTGTAATCATCCCAAATAAAACCCTAGCAGGAATACAGAGGATGTTAGAATTTATATGGAATAAGAAGAGACCAAGAGTGACTGCAGATACTTTGTAATTAAACAGGATGGATTAGCTGTTCCAAATATTCTGTGGTATTACAAATCAGACATCTTAAATCAGTAGTGGATTGGGGACTCTCTAACTCAACCAAACACTGGGTCTTTACTGAACAAAAAGAACTGTGGAAGTGTGAACATTGATGGGCTACTATGGATTAATAAATAATAATCATACCCTGCAGAAATTTATACACATCTTTTAACAAAAGTTTGGGATAGAACTGGAAATAAAATAAATTCTTGTCCCTCACCAATGACTCCCATTGCAAACAATCCAGATCATAACCCAAATCACAAAGCTTTAGAGATATGGGAAATTCATTGAATACAAATAATTGGCCAGTTATTCAGCAAACAAAGTTTTCTAACTTATTTAGAGATCAAAACTAACTTTAATTGGCCCATTCGCCCATGGTACTAGTACTTTTAAATTAGGCATTATGTCTGTCAACTTTCTAGAAAAGCTGTTTTATACAGAAAGCTAATTTTAGTAGAACTGATGTGTCTTGTCAGTTAGCAAACAAAACAATAACTAATTTCCATCAGTTTTTGCAGACAACTTTCTTAACAAAAAAGTTTATGTATGATGTGCTGGG
Source organism: Emydura macquarii macquarii (assembly GCF_026122565.2). Lineage (NCBI taxonomy): Eukaryota > Metazoa > Chordata > Testudines > Chelidae > Emydura > Emydura macquarii. The sequence continues at coordinate 36,364,511 of NW_027132559.1, read as the reverse complement.
CAAAGGACTTGGATAGGAAGATTCATAGAATTGTAGGACTAGAAGGGACCTTTCAAGGTCATCTAGTCTAGTCCCCTGCACTTATAGCAGGACCAAGCGTTATCTAGACCATCCCTGACTGGTGTTTGTCTAACCTGCTCTTAAAAATCTCCGATGATGGAGATTCCACAACCTCCTTAGGCAATTTATTCCAGTGCTTAACTATCCCAACAGGCAGTTTTTCCTAATGTCCAATCTAAACTGCCCTTGCTGCAATTTAAACCCATTGCTTCTTGTCCTATCCTCAGAGATTAAGGAGCATAATTTTTCTCCCTCCTCCTTGTAACAACCTTTTACATACTTGCAAACTGTTATCATGTCATCCCCCACCATCTTCTCTTCTCCAGCCTAAATAAACTCAGTTTTTTCAATCTTTCCTCATAGGTCATGTTTTCTAGACCTTGAATCATTTTTGTTGCTCTTCTCTGTACTCTCTCCAATTTGTCCACATCTTTCCAGAAATGTGGTGCCCAGAATTGGACACAATACTCTAATTGAAGCCTAATCAGTGCAGAGTAGAGCGGAATTACTTTTCATGTCTTGTTACAATACTCCTGCTAATTCATCCCAGAAAGATGTTTGGTTTTTTTGCAACAGGGTTACACTGTTAACTCATATTTAGCTTGTGATCCACTATGATCCCCAGATCCCTTTCTGCAGTACTCTTTCCTAGGGAGTCACTTACCATTTTGTATGTGTGCAACTGATTGTTCCTTCCTAAGTGTCCATATTGAATTTCATCCTATTTACTTCAGACCATTTCTTCAGTTTGTCCAGATCATTTTGAATTTTAATCTTATTCTCCAAAGCCGCAAACTTTGTAAGTGTACTCTCTATGCCATAATCTAAATAATTGATGAAGATATTGAACAGAACTGGACGCAGCACTGATCCCTGCAGGACCCCACTCAATATGCCCTTCCAACTTGAATGTGAACCAGTGATAACTACTCTCTTGGAACAATTTTCCAAACAGTTATGCACCCACTTTATAGTAGCTCCACCTAGGTTGTATTTCCCTAGTTTGTTTATGAGAAGGTCATGGGAGACAGTAGCAAAAGCCTTACTAAAGTCAAGATATACCACATCTACTGCTTCCCCCCATCTACAAAGCTTGTTACCCTGTCAAAGAAAGGTATCAGGTTGGTTTGACATGATTTGTTCTTGACAAATCCATGCTGACTGTTATTTATTACCTTATTATCTTCTAGGTGTTTGTAAATTGATTGCTTATTTGTTTGCACCATTATCTTTCCAGGTATTGAAGTTAAGTTAACTGGTCTGTAATTCCCCTGGTTGTCCTTATTTCCCTTTTAATAGATTGGCACTATATTTACTCTTTTCCAGTCCTCTGAAATCTCTTACATCTTACTAATCACTAATGGCTCAGATATCTCCTCAGTCAGCTCCTTGATTATTATTCCAGGATATCTTTCATTAAGCCCTAGTGGCTTGAAAACATCTAATTTGTCTAATTTTTAACTTATTCTTTCCCTATTCTAGCCTCATATCCTACCACATTTTCACTGGTATTCACTATGTTAGACGTCCAATCACTACAAACCTTTTCGGTGAAAACTGAAACAAAAATGTAATTTAGTACTTCTGCCATTTCCACATTTTCTGTTATTGTTTTTCCCCCTCATTGAGTAATCGGCCTACCCTGTCCTTTGTCTTCCTCTTGATTCTAATGTATTTGTAAAATGTTTTCTTATTACCCTTTATGTTTCTAGCTAGTTTAATCACATTTTGTGCCTTGGCCTTTCTAATTTTGTCCCTATATACTTAAGTTATTTGTTTATATTCATTCTTTGTAATTTGACCTACTTTCCACTTTTTGTAGGACTCATTTTTGTGTTTTGATTATCCCAGAAGAATGGGGTTTGATCTGAAAAAGCAGAACAGCAATCTCAGTCTCTAGCACAATTAAAGAAATTTTCTTTAAGATACTGTTTCAAAGGGACCTCACATCAGTCACATTAAGTACAGAGAGAATTTGGGCCAAAGATCTGGTGCGATGCTGTGATGCTGGTGTGATGGACTCAGTTAACCCCTGGAAGTGGTAAGAATAAAAATGTCCTGACCAATACAGTCATGTCAGCTGGTGGGGGGGGTGATTTTTTTTTTAATTGATGATGTTTTTATACTAGCAAAAGCCCTAGTGTAGACTCAGTTATAAAGATGCTTCTGCTGGTATAACTTATTTTGTTTGGTATAGTGGGTACAAGTTATACTGGAAGGAACCCTCTTAGGAAGGTTTGACGGTATAGTCATACCAGAAAACCTTTTCTAGCATAGACAAGCCCTAACAATTTCTTCACAGCAGAATGATCATGCATTTCTCTAATCTCAAAAGCACTTTATTGAAGTTTTAAAGTCCTATTAGATACTTCTTGGGAACAGAGCGATGAAGGCAGCCCAAAAGGCAGATGTTCCCAACTCTCTGAAGCACATTATTCTACTCCCAAAAGTAGAACTTCAAAAAACTGGCCCACACTGAATGTGCTTGAACTTAAACTGCAAATTCCAGTATCTCTTTTCTGAATCATCTACCCCTATCTTCTCTTTGTAAATAGGTGGTATATTTGTAGCCAGCAGAGAAGGAGATGTAGACACAGAGAAACTCATTTAAGCACAGCTAGCTACAGCAGAAATCTTTATTGTTCTGGCAGCAAAACTGAAAACAACACAAAGGTGAGGCTTTGCATTGGAGAGGGAGGAGTGCTCAAACAATTAAAGGCACGGGACATCACAATAGAATTAGTGGTAAAATAAAGATTTTAAAGGGGTGGGGGAGGCAGGGAATCAGATACATTTTCCTGTGTCCAGGTCCATAAACATCACACCGAAGTTTATTCCAAAAATAAAATCTAAAAATTGAAATTAGTTTTGGCGTGAAATTGAAGCCAAAGTAATGTCCAATATAATGTCCAATATAAAGAAGAACATTTATATTGTCTTCAAAATATTCCCAGTAGGACAGTATCCCATATAAATGAAACCATTAATTTCAGTAGAATGTCAAAGCACATCCAAAGACCAAAATAGGTGCTCCCTATCTTGGCAAGAAATAGGTATTGATAAAACCCTGAATGAAATAGAATAAAACAGATTTCCTTCTGCAAAGATCAGCCAGTGGTGATGTAAGACGTTCACAAAAGGGAGTGCTCTGATCTCACATTGATAACTAAAGTTTTCAAAATGGTTGAAATATTGGAACCCCTCCTATTCCCCCATCTCTCAGTTTTCACCAGAGATTTTAATTTCTAGATGCTCCCTACCCTTGCTGGCTCGGGTTATTGTGGTATAGAGGCAGACAATTTCGTTTGAGCCCCATTTCATACAGATCACTGAGTCTCAATCTGCACTGCATTACAGATGTCTGCCATAAGTTTATGCTTTGAAGAGTTCTAAAACATTTATTGCCTAAATATAAAATGGTTCAAAGTACTAGGAATATGTGGTTACAAAAAATAAGTTGCAGTTTGTTGTTTTACTCTGGGTCAGGCCAGCCCTTTAATACTGTATAGGTGAAGGAGCAGAAAAGATTAAATCATGTGGCTTACTATTAGGATATTGAATCAAGTTGTCTTGCCATTTTAGACAGTGTTTGAGACATTTTAGGTTATGTTCTGTTTCATACAAACCCCTGACTCTCTCTCTCTGCTTTGCATTATGGGTGTTTGTACTATCTGAAGTAATAAAGAATCCTATGCCATCAGCTAACAGAATCAGTGTTTGAAGTGTCACAGTAACTGTAGGTCTGGCATCATGCACTGAGTCAATAACACTTGGAATTCTAGGACACAATTGAGGTTTTAAATTTTTTCCCCTCTCTAGTCACAAACAATGGGCATTCTTCCATGATTGTTGGGAGCAATTTTATTTTATTAAGCATCAGAGAACCTGCTTGTGGATTATCTCCAATTCCTTTCCCTCAAAACCAAACCAAACACACATGCACAGAGGCCAGGCAGAGTAATAGGTAACGTGTAAGCCAGCTGGATGGGGAGCATAAAAGGAAAACCAGAAAATGTTTCTATGCTAAATTAAGGTATGTTTTTTAAATAACAATTTTTCCCCTTCATTTAGAAATCCTCTTAGACCAAATTATGCTGACTTTGGAAAAAAAATAGCACGACTTTCTATTTGTGTAAATACTTAAGCAGAAAAGATGCTTCACAGGGGAAAAAAGATTGCCATAGAAATCATAAATCTTTTAGAAACTTCTATATTATACAGTGGTTAGAATATTTTAATACCACCTGAGAATCTATAGGGCTCACTCTTCCTCCCTCCTGTTTCTCAAGCAAATTTCCCACCACTGTCAAAGTAAGGAATTTTTCATTCTTCATAATATTGCCGTCACTGAGCCACACTGTAGCAGTCCTATCTGTCCATGCAACCACAAAACTTTATATTAAGTAGTACTTGACAACTAAAGGATGCACATACGTCCCTCGAGTCCCACATCCTACTGACCAAGTGTATTACTCCCAGACATAATTAATTAATCATAATTAATCATACATCATTAATCCATATGGGAATCCCTCAATGCTAAAATCAGTCTATTCCCTGCAACAGACCCCTGGGGCAGGTTGCAGTGCAGTTTTCTCCAGAACCTTTATTCCTTCAACATTTTGCAGAGGGTGCCATCAGTGACACAGAAGTTTCAGCTCTGGGGAAACTCAGTGCCATCATTGGATCGATGAAATCCTCTTCCCAGCTGGAGCTGAAATCCGTTCTGTGAAACAGTGATTCCATCTCATTGAGCTGCTGCTCATCCTAGATCACTTGACACTCAGAATGGCTCAAGTCATCCTTCCACAGAAGGCAGCCAGGGCAGATTTTTCACAGGCAATATGGTTGTTATGTACTTCCTGAATAGATAGCAGGGAATGGATCCTGCCTGTTCTGAACATGGCAGTCACCAAATAATATCATAGCAAACAGTGAGGCAGAAAGAGTCAGATCACCATTAGTGGCCATTTTCAAATAATGCTTTAAAAGATTTTGTAGCCATGCAGCTAGGCACAAAACTCCTATGGTGTGGCTCTGAAACAGCAATATGTTCAGAAAACAAGAATTACCCTAACTTCCTCAGCAGGACAGCAGCCCATTCAAAAGAAACTGCTAATTTTAGGAGAATGTCAAAGTGCAGCTACTGAGTCTGATAAGCATTGTCCAGCTGCACAAAAGATAGGTCTTGATGAAATCCCTGTCTTGCCATCAGTGGGAGTAGGGACTACAGGCTCAGGCCTTATTATATGGTAGGTCTATAGCATGGGGGTTTCAATGTTTTTTAACTGTGAGAACAAAACCAGCCACTTTTTTCCCTTCTCTGACACCGTATCCCTTTGTGCCACTTCAGCCACACCCGCAAATGCCATCATACATAATACTGTGTTAATTTAGTTAACGTTTAGTGTGACATTTGTTGCCAAAATAAACTTTTGGATAAACTGCATGCATGTGATAATTTTATATTTTAAAATACATCAGTGTTTACATTATAGATTCTTATATATTCTTATTGAAATGTTCATGATTGCACTTTCCCCAATGCTATGCACTGCATGTCCCCACAGGTATTTACATTTAGAAGGTTTCCTTCACTTTCAGCTGGGCTAGAAATTATTTTTTCATAGGAATTGTTGTGATCCCATGAAAAAGCCAGTTTGCCTAAGGCTCAAGGCACCAAGATTGAGTCCCACTGAGCTATATGAATAATATACTTTTATTAAGGAAGAGCTGTCACAAACTATGGTTAAATTGCTTTTTTAATTATATTGGGTGATGAAACAACAATACTAAAGAACTTAACTACTCACCCAATTTTACTGGACAAAGTGCAATTAAGGAGATTAATTTTTGCCTTTAAAATTTGAATTTTATTCAGCCAGAGAAATACTTTCCCATTGACACTTTCATAGAATCAAATGAATCCCTTCTGGCCAGTCAGAGGTTAACTGTTGAATTCCTGTGTTTTAACAATATCCAGGTTTTTGATATTTGAAAATATTTAACTAAATTGATTTGGTTTTCTTTGTTCTTTTTACTAATTTATTTGTTTCTTTACAAAGCTGCACAAACTTTTGTAAGACAATACACAGGAACTCTGCTCAGACTGTTTTTATGGCTCTACATTTTCTCTATTCAGTCACATGAAGAAAGTGATATTAGTGCACCAGTTTGTTTTTTCTAATGACACAAGAGGGACAATATCAGGATGGATTTACATAGCCATTGCCCTAAAAAATGTCAAATTCTCAAGTTAAGCTTACTGACCAGTAAATTATTACCTTTCAAAGCCAAAATGAACAGCATGGGAATTCATCCTTATATTACATCTTTAAACAAACATTTCCTGTATTTTCTGTGGGGCAGAAAAAATTAGAGTGGAGAAAAAAATTGTGTTTTAAGTTACAGTAAGTGAACATTTATAAAAGTCTTACATGGGCATCTCTGGGCCACTAGCCTTGGGAAACTTTTCTTCTCAGTTCCAGTATCCAGTTCTAGCCGACACCATTGAGGGGCAGAAACCATCTAGAAACAGAATTGAGACACATGAAGATGATCCAAAAAATATCTGAAACATATGGAGTACATCTGCACTAGCAACTGTACTCATGTCCATGCTTATGTTTGTGCCATAACCCCCTTATTCTCCACACCTAAATTCCAGAAGCACATGTCTGAAGGCAAGTGGAGGGTGAGTAAACTAGTATGCCTAAGAGGTGTCAGTAAGTACACACCTTAGGCCAGGAGTGTCAAACTCGATGATGGTGATGGGCCAACTTCACATAAAGTCCAATTCGCAGGGGCCATGCAATGTCCTCCGACCAAAAAATTTGGGCCACTTTCCTCTTTTCAGCAGCAGGCTTCTCTTAAAGACTCTCTTAAAGTGGCAATGCCATCCGCACAGAAATCTCTTAAAATGGCCCTATGTTTGACACCCCTGCCTTAGGCAATGGCATGGCCCGGTACCCGACCCAGTTTGCGTTGTGGACAGAAGTCAGGGGCATGTACCAGGTTTTGAGTTTCAAGAGTCCTCCACTTCCATTATCCCAGTCCAATGAACCCTTTTCTTTCTGACCCTTACCCAGTCTATAAAGATCCCTGTCCCTGACGGTATTCACTGATAGCAGTGACCACATTAGAACAGCTTTCTGTTGCCCTCTTGTAATCAATACAGGTGAATACAGATCCTGCTCTGAGACAGCCACCTGGCCTACCAGCCACACTTGGAGTACACTGTTCTCAACAACTTCTCCTGGAGCATTAGGCAGATACATCTGTACCATGAAATTTCAGAGGCTGAAGAAGGCAGGCAGTTAGCAGACTCCAGCCCTGTGCCAGGAATGCATAAAGCACCTGATGCTTCTGTACCAGAGGGCAAAAGATTTCAGCGGTCACTCCACGAGGGTTTGTACATGCCCCTTCTACAAGGACCCTCACTGGGTGCTGTCAGGGGCTCCCAGTACAGAGGCTGAAGTGGCTCATGACCCTCTCCTCAACCCCACCTCATTGTCCGATGGGATGCTGATGACGGCTAGGGTGAGGAGGCAGCAGGGACCATAGAGGATGCCCCAGAGGACGAGGAGCATGTGATTCTTCACTTCTACATGGAGGAACTGGTTGAGGAAGCCCCCCTGACAAACATGAGGAGGACCCTGAACTGTGGCAGGAACCAGAACAAGATGCTGGTAAGTTATAATGGACCCTCTACCCTACCCTCCAATATCCCCTCATTCCTGATTTTAAGATCCAGGGCATTTGAAGTACTGTGCACTGACTTTTCCTCCATGAGTAATACGCCAGGCATTGTTCTGTCTGTATTTGAACTGCATTGCTAAAGCTCCAGCACTGTCATCCCCAAGCAAGCTATTGCTATAAATCTGTAATTTTATTGATTTCTGATGAACCCCTATTATGCATTCAGTAAAAGCTAGGTCTTAAAAACAGATTATTAATGAAAAATCATTGTGCCCCTATGTCTGTGCGTTTCTCGGACAACAGTAAGGCAGTAACATTCCCAGGGCCGTGCGGACCAGGGGAAGAGGAAGATTGGGTTAGAAAGGTCCTGTTTGGGGATGGGACAGTTGTAGAATACTTATAGTTGGTTGTCTAAAATTAGTAACAGCTGCCTTTTGTCCTTTGGAAGATTATACATTTTTCAGTGTGTTTCTCCCACCTCCCTGTTCTTACTGTCCTTTTACAAACAGGAGCCCCTCAGAATAGAAGGAGGGTTTGGGTGAAGGGGGGATTAGGTCTGGGAGGGGAATACCTTGGTTGTCTGAGGAAAAGTTAGTCACAGCAGTCCTCCTCCTTTGGAAGATTACAAAATTTTTACTCTGTCCCTGGTGTATGGCCTCTCCTGCCCCAAGCTAATCTGTACATGTTGGGGCAAACAGGAGTGTGAGAAGGATCCAGTTTGGTGGTGCAATGTCCCTTGGGAGTGGAGAGGCGAGGGCCTAGTGGTGCTGATCTGAAACTTCAGGAACCAAATAAAGTTGTGGTGTGTCTCTTTCTTTTCCTTTCCATTTCACTGTTGTTAGACGGGCAGAGGCAGGATGTTCTGATGATGCCAAGGAGTGTGGGGGGGAGGAGGTTGTGTTTGCATCTTCCTTTGCACAGAAAGTCTCTATGCTAGCTGACCATTATAGTCAATTTCCAGTCAGATTGTCTCCCAGTCCTGTAAGCATATTTCAGCAAATTTCTAGTATAGCAGAACTCCAGCCGGAGCTTGAGGTTCAACAGCAGGGCAAACTGCTTGGTTCACCTTCATAGCTCACCAAACACCTCCATTCAGCAATTTGTGGATAGATGACCTTTAGCAGAGACATCTCTTTGGCATGGATTTTGCCAGATCTCCTCCACAGTACTGGAATGGCACTTCTCTTTTCCATTCTACTACCTTGAAAACCACTATTTTCTCCAAATATTGACCAACCTTTAAAGAAGACATTGCAAATTGGTAACATAACTCCTGGAAAAAACTGCCTCCTCCCCCTCCACCTTGAGACACTATGAACATTTAAAATTTTTGAAAACATGAGAATTTGGGGGTTTTGTATTTGCATTTGTAACCATTAGTAGCCTCTGCTACTTCCTCATGGCTGCAAAAGTCTGAGAATCAAGGATAGTCTAACAGTTGCATTTCTGGAATGCTGAAAAGTATCAAAATTGTGGCCTTCTACCACAACATTACATTATGTGGGGAGATTCTGAGCTTCTTCGGAAGGAAAAAATATATATAATGCTACTCTTTTCTTGAAATTGGCAAGATCTTCGGCTCCCAAGAGGAAAAGAATTCTGCCAGGAAGGCAGAAGCAGTACCCTAGAGACAGGAGAGGCAGGTGGAGAAGGACCCTGGAAGAGCTGTTCATAGGGATGGGCAGGAGAAACCAGAAGTGGTTTGAGGATTGGGCTCTTCAGCAAGAAAAGACATTGATGAACTGGTTCATGGAGCAGGAGGCATGCCTTAGGGAATTGGGAGCAATCCCTAATGTGAGAGGCACATTGAACAGGTGACTGAATGAGTTTGGAGTCTGTACATGAAACACCATGACCTCCCTACTCCTCCTCCTCCTGCTGCTGCCAAGGGTGCTGCTAAGCCAGAAGAGCCTCTTTCAAGGAACCCACAAATGACTGGGAGGAGAACAGGGAGCCTGCAGGACTCCCACAACCTCACCCTTGACCAGCATCTGAAACCCCTCGCACAGGGACCCGCCTGAGCATCCAAGAGAAAAACAAAGAACCTGCGGGAGTCCCAGACCCCCACAAAGAGCCTGCCTCCCATACCACCCATAGGAGAAGTCCCCAGTTTTCCCCCAAGAGTGATTTTCCCCCCATCATTTCCTCCCTTGTCAGGAGGAAGGCAAAGAAACGGGTGCACAGACAGTAGCATTTGGCTGGTGTTCATGGTTGCATTCCCTTAATGTTTCAAAGATTTTTGGTTAACCTTTCATTTTAAAGGTATTTTAATTACACATTCCATCTAGTACTTTTCATAAATGTTATCGTTTCCTTGACCTGTGTCTGGCTCCTTCATCCTAAATACAATGAACTGAAGATGTTTTCACATTCAGGATTGAGCCCCATGATGCAGGGCACATGAAATTGAATGGTGTATAACTGTCTGGTGCCATGATACTATAAACACTTCTCTGTCTGTCCCTGTCCCACCATCCCCCAGGTTCAGAAATATCTGAAATCACAAGGCTACAGGGGAGGGATGGGGAAAGTGCCATTAGTGTTGCATGCTAACTGAAAGCACTTAGTTTTCAATGCAACAGCACTCTACAGCACAGGAAAGAGGTACATTATCATCTTTACGGCTTAATTCACATGCAGAAAATTGAAACACTATAGGCAATGACAGCATCTGCCACTATCCTGTGTGTAAATGGTCCTTTCTTCCCCTGTCCCCCCACCTTCCCTTTGAATGCCTTGAATAATGAACACAAAACCATGGCACAATGACCATATTACAACTCAGCCACCGCGCTCCACAGCACTAAGTTGAGAACCCAGTAGAGGTGCCCTGTTATAACTGTCTTTAATGTATGCATTGTCGCAGGAACAAACAGCCAATGACCTTTGGGGAGCAAAACCTTTCCAAATCTATGTAGCCCCACAAGTATGTGCCAATGTTCCTTTATGTGCATTGTCAGCAGCTGCACAGGGTGTGGTGTCCCTTGCACAAATTGAGTCATCCTCTTCCTCCCCACCCTGTCAAGACATGTGCTGATAGGGCATCCCTGATTTCCTTTGTCTGCTGGGAACCAGGCCCAATGTGCACATGGGTGGATCAAGCATGCACTCCACAATAATTCTGCAGCTACTGATCTTGTAATTTAATTCCCCTTTTCCAGAGTCATTGCTCTCAGAGTACAGTTTCATGAGATAAGTCAGGAATGGGTATGCAGGGTCCCCCAAAATTAATGTTGGAACAGACACCCCATACAGAACAATGTAGTTTCTGGGGAATAATGTCCCTTCTTCCTCTTTCAGGTACAATTCGGATCTTCTTAGCACTGTTAGAACTTGCAGGGCTGGAACCTGGGACTAAGGGGTCCTGGGCTTCTGATGCTGCTGCATCACCACAACAGGCTTAGGATGAGCCTCCATGGAAGGATCCTATGAGGCTGGGCATGGCAGAAAGTACCGTCCAGCAGGACTTGAGTGGCAGCACCTCACAGCCCACTGATTAGCTGGTACCAGTACTGAAACCCAGAAGCCATGAAGATGAGGAGCTGTTTGACCACCAACACTGATTGACTCCCTCCCTCACTCTACTCCAGCACCTGCTTGCAATAGACCATGGGTGGCCAAACTGCGGCTCATGAGCCGCATGCAGATTTTTTACAGTTAAAGTGCAGCTCGCAGAGCCCCTTTCTCCCACAACCCATTCTCCACTTACCGGGGTGGGAGGGCTTAGGGCTTCTGCCCTGCAACAGGGTGGTGGGGCTACGACCTTCTGCCCAGTGGGGAGGGGGGTCTCAGGGCTTCAGTCCAACGGGATGCTCCTGCTGGGGATCCGGGCTTCAATAGGATGCCCTATTGCAGGCATGGCCCACAGGCCTGAAGCCCTTTGACCCTCCCCACACCCCATAGGGCAGAATCCCCTAGCCCTGCCACAGGGCTGAAGCCCCGAGCTCCAGCAGGCGCGCCTCAGCTCTTGAACTTCTAAAGGTTGTCATATGCGGCTTGGAGGGTCAGTAAGCTTGGCCACCCCTGCACTCTGGTTTCCAACCCTGATTTGTCCTTGACTTTGGTGTTTGATTGCTGTCTGTAACATTGTGTCTGACCCTGATCTCCTGGTAACCTGACCCTGCCTACCACCCAGTTCACCCTCTGGCCTGTCTTGAACTCTGACTTTCCAATAACCTGACCCTGCCTGCCTCCTGATGCCTCATTCTCACTCTGCCCACTGACCCGTGTCAGACTCTGAATTCTTGGTATAAGACCCAGCCTAACTCCTGTTCTGTCCACTAGGTCTGACTGCCCACATCTCATTCATGACAAGCACCCTAGTGTGATGAACCTTTTCAGTGTTTCACGTTTGTACTCATAAATCTGCCTTGGTGGCCTTTGCAAATAGTAACCTTTCTGGTTCACACATTCGCTTGCCACTTGTGGTGGGCAATGTATTGGGATATAGGTGCTATTGATGGCCTCTGTAATTTGGAAACCCCATCCTTTCACATCCGCTGTTATTTCTGGAAATGTTTTTATGGCAACCACTCCTAGGTTGATCACAGTGTCAATTAACTCACAAACCTGCACAACCACAACCTCGACAGTGGACTTTTTAACTCCAAAGTGGATTGCAATAGGCCTATAGCTGTCTGGTGTTGGCATCTTCTACAGAGCACTAGCAACTCATATCTGGCCTAGCATGGCTTCCTGGAATTAAGTGTTCTGGCACCAGCGGTGGGGTGCAAGCACCTCACACAGCCCCATGAAGATATATTTCCTCATGTGGCAGTTCTGAAGCCAGTGCTAGTCATCCCAAGTTTCCAAAACTATGTGTTCCCACCACACCATGTTGGTTATCCTGAAGCGATGATCCACCCTAAGGCATCCCATGACAATAATGGCATTTACCATAGTTGTACCACGTGAGTTGAATGAATTGTCAGTTATTTTCAAGATCAGCCATTTTTGACATGTCAGAAAGTTCTGCCCAAATTCCACCCAGTATCTTGCTGCTCACCTACTCCACTGCATAACAATAAGGAGCAGGAGCAGAACAGTTCATCACCCCATTGCTCCATGCCCTCCACACAGTTTGGCAGGAAATAACAGTGAGGGGTGACATGATCAGGAACTGCCATCAGCAAATGAGGGATGTTCAGAACCCAAGGGTACTGCCCCTGAAATGATAGTGTTAACGTCACATAACCACAGCAGCAGCAGCATGGACATGGGTATATGCATGTACACAGCTTTATGCCTGTGTCCAGTACAGCACGTGGACACTCACCACAGCTATGTTCATGTACACAGACCAGTACTCAGGTATGTGCATCAATGTAGATATCACCAGTGGTGTAGACCATACATACATAAAGAGAGGGCATTATAATAGGCACAATGTGGGAGAGAGAGGAACTGCAACAAAAATACCTGAATATGAATGAAGACAATAATACAGAACAACCAATATATTAGTTCATACAGAAAGATACTGTCTGATGAGTACACTGGTGCTCCTAATGTAGGTCTCTTCCTCAGACGCCAATTTCTTAGCATCACAAGCTGAAACTAGGATGTAGTAGAAGATTCTTGCTCTCAGGTTCCCATACCCATTCTCAACTAAATGACTGATCCAAAAAGTTGATTTATGCTTTTTTTGGCCTCATTGATAGCCAGCTTTCATGTATGAGCCCAACTGGGATGACTGTCTTGGTTTTGTTTGTGTACATGCATACAATCCATATCGAGTATGGTTAATCGCTCTATATACCCATTACGTTCCTACACATCCAGCCAACTGAGTGGCATAGCTGAATCTTTTTCTTATCTCTCAGAAGTTGTGTAATTTATTCCATAATCAGAGATGGAAAGATATTCAATTGAAAAGCTGCCTGGAGGAAACTGTGATGGAGAGAAGTGAGTATCCTGGAACACACCCATACTGGAAACTTGTTATTCCTAAATCAAAACACCTGGTATCCAGAATTTGCATGCTGTTTTGTGAACAGAATGCTACTAAAGACCTGAAAATAGTACAGGAACATGATGATATTGTGGAAAGAATTCCCCAGCAACAATGAAATTCCATTCTTTGTAACATGCCCAATAGGACTCTGAAAAAAGGGTACACGCTAGGACAACCAAATGTCATGAAAACAAAGGCATGTCAAAGGCGTTCTCTGAGAATGCCCTAAAGTCCAACCATTATGAGATAAGAGGTAACCACTAGAACTGGTTTAACTTTACACAAAGATTCAGGTTCTTTCCATGGAGAAGTCCATCAATGGGAGCAGAAACTGTGGCACAATCCACACTTCACCAGGGGCTATGCACTGGCAGATGCAGCCTGTGGCAAGGCTGGCTGGGGAAGAAGCTGGAGAAGGATGGGTAGGCAATTGACCAGATTAGGCTCTCTACCAGCCGGTTTCCTCTAGCGTTAAAGTTTCAACAAATGTTTGTTTAATACATTAAAATATCTTAGACATCTAAAACTTTGGACATATTTATTGTTGTAACACCATTCTTAACTCAGCTCTCTATGCCCCAATCGTTCTTCATAGCTTAGAACTTTTAAGTACAAGCCATAGAACTCCACTATCCCAGAAAAAACTCTTCATACTGGTCTGTGAACAGCTAACATACCCGCTAACTGGAGATCAGCTCTGTCCTTGCTGTATGAACTAGATATCACAATATTTCATGTATTACCCTCACCAGATGGGCCACCGGAGACCCTTCTATTTCCTTCAACCCTCTACCCTATTCCCTTGTCCAGTGCTGGTCAGAGACCATTACACTTCAACATAGGCCGCAAAGAGCAACATTGTCCATAGTTGTTATGAATATATCAGGCACAGACCCCTAATATCATACAAACCTGTGGGAGATAATTCTAAAGTTTGGATATAGGCAGACAGGGGTGTAAATTTCCCTCATGCTCATGCATGAATCAGGGCTTGCAATACGGAGGGGTGAGCAGCCTCTGCATGGCTGCTGTTCTCTCTCTCACATAGATGGGGAGGTGTGGGTGAAGCCTTAGCTCCACTCCCACCCCCACCCCAAGGTGCCAACCAGTGCAGCTGAATCAGAGAAGAGGTGGAAATAAGCTGGAAAGTAACCAGGTTATAGTCATGTCTGTAGTTTGTCATCTGTAATTTGTTTCTAAACTGTTCACTTTCTGAATTAGTCGCTATTTGACACTGTCATTTCACTTTGTACGCTGAAAACAGCAAAAGTAAAAAGGTTTATTTTATTTTTCATGATTTAGAAAAAAGTGGGAGAAAAAAGGGAAGAACAAATAACGTTTCCTGATGCTCTAGAAAAGCCAAAGGAAATAATAGACAATTTTGCAGTTATCCAAAAGAAGTAGATATGAAGCATTTCTGACTTAATTTACTGGGTTTTTAAACACCAGAAATCTCCATGATGACTATTCACCATCAGTAAAAATAAAATAGAGACAGAAATCAAATGCTGATAAATATCTTGCCTCATTTAATTGAATCCTCTGAAAGTACACCACCACCATCTACTGATCAGTTAGCTGAACTACTAGTAGAGGCCCAAATTCAGGAAAGTGCTTACTTAGCGCTTGACTTCAGTGAAACTACTCACAGTCTTAAAGTTATGCAAATGTTTAAGTACCATCCTGCACTGGGCCAGATTTTGTCACGTTCAATGTGTTTAAAAAGAGTGGTTCAGGGTAGCTATAGAGAATAGCAATATGGTGTTTTTATGACTATGAAACTAGAAAACTTCACTGTTTAGTTTCAACAGATGAAGTTGAGCTATCCCAGGAAATTAATAGGTACAGGTTATTCAAATAACATTTCACATACACTTTCCAAGTTATTCAAAACTTGTGATAATAGCTTCTTTAAGAAAGAAAACCTGGTTAATATTATATCTAGAAGATTTTTAAAAATGGGGTTTCAATTATTAAGTAATACAAACCTGATCCAAAAAATTTTATGTGTAAAAACACTGAAAGAATTTAGCTGTTTGCGGTGAAGTGTGCCAACCCAGACTGAGTCAGTAGGGGTTAATGAGAGCCTGGGGGCTTAGTCAGCCTTGTCCTGCTACCTCTGCAGTATATTTCAAGCCTGGAGGAAGGAATTAAAAGAGCTGAATCAGGCTCAGCTGGGAGCTGATCAGAAGACAGTAGTTTGCTGACTGTCTGTGAGAGAAACAGGGCTGGAGCCAGGAAGCTGAGTTGGGCTACTGGCAGCTTCGGAGCGTCTCTGAAGGAAGATAGGGCTGCACCAGGAGCCCAAGGCAGTTTGAAGGAACGCTGGAGGAAGTAAGTCTGCCCAGTATTTTCTAGGCTGGTGGAGGGGCCTCCAAGGAGTAGCAAAGTGTCTGCTGAGTCAGGGACTGTCCTGCAGCAGAACCAGCGAGGTGACAGAAAGTGCTGAGAAGTCTGGCAGTGTCTTGGTAGAAGTGCTGATACACTGTGAGCCTGGGCAGCAGCTGTGGCAAAGACCCAAGATGTAGCAAGGTAGGAAGGGGTCCAGGGATGCAGTAAGGGGTCTGTGTAGTTGGGTGTTGGCTGCTTATTAAGGGGTCCCTGCACCAGAACCATGGGCTCCCCCTATCTGCCCCTTGAGGAAGGTGGAGCAGAAATCCCCTGACATGGGGTAAGGCCTTTGGAAACCCCTGATAGCAGAGGTAAGGATTAGTGAGTTTGGAGTTGGACTGAAGGCCAAGGTGAGGCCAACAGACTGTTCTTTGTTGGACTATTGGCTCACCCCAGAAAGGGAGGGCATACAAGTAGGCTTGGCAGGATTTGGTTTTAATGGATGACATGTTGGTAAATGCCGATTTCAGCTGACACACTGAAATTGATTGATTTTTTTTTTTTTTAAATCAGTTGGAAGCCATTGGCGTGCCTGCAGGACAGGTGTGGCCAGCCCTGAGGCAGTGTAGGATGTCCTCTGCACCTGTGCTGCCATGGGAAGGAGGGAGCGAGTGCTCATGTTCATGACAGCACACCTGCAGAGGGCTCCCCTCAGGGCCAGTGGGCACCTGATTCCCCGCAGACAGAGCCTGCATAGGGAGGCGGTGGTTGTTCTGGCGGGGCAGAGCAGAGACACCCGACCAGCACTGTGAGGAGGGAGATGGGACCTCTGGCTGCAGGAGAGTCCACCGCCTGCTGAATGGCTCTGTTGTCACGCAGGAACGGTTCAGCGGTGGGGTGGCCTCCTTGTGGCCAAAAGTTTGTCATCTTCCCTATGGTTCTGGCTGGGGTTCTCTGCTCCACCAGGCCAGGATGACGGCAGCCTCCCCCATGCCTTTTGCCCTGAATACCTGCTGTCAGCACTGCCCTTACCTTAACCTCATTGCTACTGCCCCCCCCCCCCCACTGTAAAAACATAAATAGTCCATTTTTATTAAGATTTTTTTCTCCTATTTTTGATTTCTGCCAAGCCTATCTACATGTGACAGCCCCCAGCTGGGGCACAGGAAGCAGGGCCAGAGTAGCTGTCAGCAGGGGTGCAAAAGGAGGAGGCCCTGTAATGTCATGTCCAGCCCCAAGAGGGTGTACCAGCTGGTGAGTCCCATATTTAACTTAATCATTTAAGTGTGTATAAGTAGGGCCCTACCAAATTCATGGTCCATTTTGGTAAATTTTATGGTCCTAGGATTTTAAAGATCTTAAATTTCATGGATTCAGATATTTAAATTGGAAATCCCATGGCGTTGTAACCATGGGAGGCCTAACCCAAAAGAGGGCTATTGTATGGGGGTCGCAATATTGCCACCCTTACTACTGCGCTGCTGCTGGCGGCAGTGCTGCCTTCAGAGCTGGGTGGCTGGAGAGCGGCAGCTGCTGGCCGGGAGACACTCTGAAGGCAGTGCCACTGCCTGCAATAACACAGAAGTAAGGGTGGCAATGCCATATCATGCCACCCTCACTTCTGCATTGCCACTGGTGGCAGCACTGCCTTCAGAGATGGGTTTCCAGCCAGCGGCCACAGAGCTTCCTGCAGCCGGGGGAGGTTCTTGGAGGTGGGTCTGACCCAACCTCATGAGCAGCCTGTGCAGTGGCAGAAGTAGTCCCGTCCCTCCTCAGCCTGGCTGGGACTAGCAGCTGGACCCTGGCACATGATAGGAGCCCCCAGCTGGGGTGCCCCCAGGCCAGGTGCTCCCCAGCTCTGGGCCCACCGTTCAGGGGCTAAAGGAGCCTTGGGCTAGCTGTTTGTGTGAGGGAATGACCATGTTCCCCCCTGACCACAGCACCCTGGGCGGTTGCCCACCTTTAAAGCCAGCCCTATCCCCCCAAAAAGTGACACCCCCCCATACCAGGACACCCTCACTTCTGCGCTGCTGCTGGCAGAGGCTCTGCCTTCAAAGTTGGGCACACGGCCAGGAGCCTCTGCTCTCCAGTTGCCCCATTCTAAAGACAGCACAGAAGTAAGGGTGGCAATACTGTGACAACCCCAACCCCCCATGATTGCCAGATTTCGTGGAGGAGACCTGATTTCAAGGTCCATGACACATTTTTCACAGCCGTGAATTTGGTAGGGCCCTGTGTATAAGACACAAGTATATGTAACTTAGTTCTATTTTCCTGTATGTGGGTAGGTGTTAGGAGGAGGGCTGAGCTGGCAGTTAGTGCTAATTACATTTTGTTGAGCTTAACTCTATTAATAGTAATTTTTCCTAGAAAGGCCATTTTCATAGATATAAGCGGCTAAGTGTATGCATGATGTAACTGTGTTTATTTAAATGGATTATTTTGGCCAGTAATCTTTATATAGTGGAATTGTTCAGGGTTTTTTACTTACATGTGAAATATTTAGATTAGATATTTTGGCTTTATATTTAGTGGAGAATTAATCTATCTATGCTTGCATTCATGGAAAATTATTGCGAGGAATGTTACAGATATTAAAATCTTAGCACTGCTCTGCTGACTCTTCCTATTTCTTGGAACCCTTTAAGGTCTTATTCTGCTCTCACTTGCACTGGAGCAACTCAGGATAACTCCAGTGAAGTTACACTAGTTTAAAACTGGTATTTTTACTGGAGAGATTAAAATTTTATTGGAGAGATTAAAATCAAGCCTGCTGGGTCTGATTTTGATTCTGTGTTGCTCTGTAGCCTGTACTGTCACTTTACACCAGAGTTACTCTGGATGTAAAAAGCTACTGAATCAAAATGGTAGCATTTTACACACACACTTTATACTAGTGTAAATGACTATCCAAGGTGCAACACAACAGGAATCAGGCCTGCAATCATCCTCTCCTATTCAGGTCTCCCCAGCCTCTTTTCATGCTGCCTTTTATGCATGTAATAGCTTCTCTGATCCCTGTATCTTTTCTCTATCTGTGCATGTATGTATTTTATAATATGCTAAGAAAAATATCGATTGGAACTGCATACTAGATTTCAAACCTCAACAATATATATGGACTAATCCTCCACTAGTATAAATTGACACAGTTCCATTGACGCTAATGAAGCTGTGCCATTTTATATCAGCACATCATTTTGGCTCTATTCACATGACTTGGTTAATTCATTTCTCTCCCCCAACTGTTCCTGTGCATTGTCTAACTTAGATTGTGAGCAGCTGGGGCCAGGGATTTAGTCATCTTTTATTTGCCTTTGAGTACCATGCACACCACTGGCACTGCTGATACAATAAATAATAACTTACTACCTTTTGAACAAAGAAGCGGACACATGACTGAGTGGGTTGTCTTGCCTTTGTATACAACCAGGAGAATTTACAAGTATTTCTCACAGGAGGGCTCTCTTATTGTGCCCTAAATTCAATAATGAAATCAAACTGAATAAAGACCACATACAGCAGTTTAAATCAACCTTGACCACTCCCTAGATTGTACCGAAAACATATGCAACATTTCACGAAAAAATAAGAACGGCCATATTGTATCAGACGAATGGTCCATCTAGCCCACTGTCTTCTGATAGTGAAGTGTCAGATGCTTGAACAGAATGAAAAGAAGACTGCAAGTTTTAGAGATCAATCCCCTGTTGTCCAGTCCCAGCTTTTGACAGCTGAAGGCTTAGGGACACTTGGAGCATGGGATTGTGTCCTTGATCATCTTGGCCAATAGCCATTGATGGACCTGTCCTCCATGAACCCAGTTATACTTTCAGCCTTCACAACATCCCCTGGCAATGAGTTCCACGGGTTGACTGTGTCATGTAAAGAAGTACTTCCATTTGTTTGTTTTAAATCTGGTGCCTATTAATTTCATTGGATGACCCTAATTCTTGTGTTACGTGCAAGAGTAAATAACACTTCCATATTCACTTTCAACACAACATTGATAATTTTAGAGATCTGTCATTTCCATCCTTAGTTGTCTTTTTTCTAAGATGAATAGTTCTACTCCTTTTAATCTCTTCTATAAAATCCATTTCATACCGCTAATTTTAATTGCCATTCTCTGTAGCTTTTCCAATTTTAATATATCTTTTTTGAGATGGAGTGAGCAAAACTCATATAGTATTCCAAGTGTGGGTATACCAAGGACTTACATAGTGGCATTATGGCACTTTCTGTTTTTATTATCCATCCCTTTCCTGATGGTTCCTAACATTGTTAAGCTTTTTTGACTGCTGCTGCACATTGAGTGGATGTTTTCAAAGACCTATCCACAATGACTCCAAGATCTCTTTCTTGAATGGCAACAGCTAATTTAGACCCCATCATTTTGTATGTATAGTTGGGATTATGTTTTTCAATGTGCATTACTTTGCATTTATCAACATTGAATTTCATCTGCCATTTGGCTGTGCAGTCACCCAGTTTGGTGATATCCCTTTGTAACTCTTCATAGTCAGCTTTGGACTTAACTATCTTGAGCAATTTTGTATCATCTGCAAATGTTGCCATCTCACTGTTCCTCCCCTTTTCTAGATCATTTATCAATATGTTGAACAGCACAGGTCCCAGAAGAGATCCTTGGGGGACACCACAATTTACCTCTCTCCATTGTTTAAAATGGACCCTTTATTCCTACCCCTTTTCTCCTTTATTTTAACCAGTTACCAATGCATGAGAGGATCTTCCCTCTTATCCCATGACAGCTTAGTTTGATTAATTTTATGAGGGACCTTGTTAAAGACTTTCTGAATGTCCAAGTACGGTATATGGACTGGATCACCATCGTCCATGTGTTTGCTGACAATCTCAAAGAATTCTGATAGATTGATGAGGCATGATTTCCCTTTACAAAAGTAGTGTTGGCTTCCCCCTCTCCCCCCCTCCCCCCCAACATATTGTGTTCATCTATGTGTCTGATGATTCTGTTTGTTTTTTTTTTTTTTATCATTTTAACCAATTTGCCTGATACTCAAGTTAGGCAATCCTAGCAATTACAGGCCAATAAGCCCTGGAGCCTTGTTTAAAAATTGGCATTACATTAACTACCTCCTCCAGTCATCTGGTATAGAGGCTGATTTTAAGTGATAGGTTACATACCACAGTTAGTAGTTCTGCAATTTCATATTGGAGTTCCTTCAAAACTCTTGGGGGGGATACCATCTAGTCCTAGTGACTTATTACTGATTGATTTATCAATTTGTTCCAAAACCACCTCTACAGACATCTCAACCTGGGACAGTTCCTCAGATTTGTCACCTAAAAAGTATGGCTGTCGTGTGGAGATCTCCCCCATATCCTTTAAAGTGAACACAATGCAAATAATTCATTTAGCTTCACCACCAGGGCTTTGTCTTCCATGAGTGCTCCTTTAGTGCCTTGATCGTCCAGTGGCCCCACTGACTGTTTGGCAGACTTCCTGCTTGTGATGTACTTACAAAAACTAACTTTTTTTATCTGTCTTCACTCTTTCTTGGCCTGCCTTATACTTGACTTAGCAGAGTTTCTATTCCTTTCTATTTTCTTCACTAGGATTTGACTTCCTATTGTTAAAGGATACCTTTTTGTCTCTAACTGTCTCTTTATTCTGGTGTTTTAGCAATGGTGGCATTTTTTTTGGTCCTCTGACTGTTTTATTAACTTTATTCTGTGTTCTTTCTTAGGTTCATATACATATATATAATCAAATACTTTGTTCAAGGCCAGAAGGGACCATGAGATCATCTGTCCTGTATAACACAGGAAATAGAATTTTACCCAGTTACCCGTTTTGTTTAAATACTTTCTCTGAATGAAGAGTTGTGGTAACTGGTTAATTCCTTACACAGAGCAAGTTTCTGAAGCATTCTACTAACTAATAATAGTATTCAATTATCTCTCTCTCTGTATATATTTTTTTTTTCTTAATTTAAATATTTTCCAGTTTCCTGGAGAAAATTTTTGTTTTATTCGTTTTGTACACTTAAATTTTTGTATACCCAACATGCGATACTTTGTGCCTGATTTTTTTTTCAGAGGTGCTGAAATTGTGCAACTTGAAGCTACAGCTCCTCAGCACCACTGAAAATCAGACAGTGTCTCAATCCATCCAGAGAAAAAACTAATGCACACAAAATTAGTGCAAACCCTGAAAATGTGGCTGTAGTTCCTTTGGGAGCTGACTGAGCCAGTATCATACTGACATAAGGTCCCTAGTAACCTCACTTTTACTAGCACCTCAGACTCCCCAGAGAAGTTTGACCAAGTTGCTTCAATTCATAAATACCTCTTGTCTGGTCCTGCTCCTCTCACAGTAGACAGCGTAACATTATAGTGCACACAAAATGAGTTCAAATCCTGCACAGGCTTCTAAAAAGCCATTAAAAATTAACCATGCTCAATTTGCTGTGGCATTCCTTATTGCCTTTTGTAAAACACATTGCGGTAAATTTATTTTTAGCTGGTAGATATGGTGAAAAACATAGTGTATTTGTCGAAAGCATGAAATTATCTGTATTTCAGCAGTTGTATCATAGCGGCACTGTAATCAGTTTGACAATGGCAAGTATTTTTGGCAAGGAGTCCATACTGGTTGCCACTCTTTCAAATAAACCAAAGAAAAATGGAAAAAGCTGATTCTCAAGTATGATCTGAAACAACTATATATATCCATGTCTTTTTAATTTCACATAAAGCAAAATTTCATTTCCTTTGGCATGTCTGAAACAAGCAGTGCAGATGTCAGGACTAGTTAGCAGTCAGTTACAGGTCCTGTTTTCATGCTTTGGTATAATAACTGTTCATGAATCATAATGCAATCTTACAATGAGAAGTCTCACAATACAAGAGAAACTCTGGCCATATCTGGATGTCTTATGCAAATGCAAGAATGAAACAGAGGAAAAAAGAAACAGGAGCAGAGGGCTGTGTCTGGATTTCTGATTAATTTAAAAGGGAATGTAATAGGAGCTATGCAAAACCTGACCTAATATGTTCCCAATGGCAAATACCTAAATATGTTTGCTAGGATGGTAATCAGCTTGTTGGTTGAATCTAGCATCACGGCAAGACTTTAGCCTCACTGTGCTCAGGAAAAATCAGCAACTGACAGTGAAGTACAGTGTTTATTGTCTAGAGAAAAGCAGTGTTGCCACCCATTCAGAAATTGTGACTCTGGGCAAAAAAAAATTTAAAAATGCATTTTGAGAAGTTTTCCTTCTGATTTCTTTGAATCTATAAGGGAAGCCTCTGCCTCCAGTTTGAGTGTGGTCATTCCAATATGAAAATCCAATCTTAAATGTACATGCAGACATCTCCCTAGTGCTAGCAGGAGAACTCAACTTACTCACTCCTGAACCCAGAGTAGAGAAGACTTCATTCTTTCCTTCTTCCATCATCCTCCTTCCCCATATTTTCAGCCTCTCTATGCCCAGTCTACTGCTCCCTTCGTATTTTTCCTTAATCTCTCCCTCATCTTTCTATTTTTCCCAGGTTTCCCTCTCTGCTTCCCCCACCTTTCCTTTTCTCTTCCCAGTCCCCATCAACACTTCAACCACATACACATTCCCATTTCCCTAATGTCTTCTCTGTGCTATATATGGAGAACAGGGGGCTGCCATCTTCACTGAGGGTACCCTTGCTTCTGAAAACAATGAGAGACAATGGCCATCTTTATATCCAGAACCTTTACTTCCACTTGAAAAGGCTGAAAAGCTACAATTATCTTAAGGGCAGGGGAGTAGCCTGGCTTTGGTCACATTAAAAGTAATTATAGAGGGCGGTGATTGTGAATAAGGACAGGCGTATATGAGAGAGAAACAGGCGATCATGAGCCACTTTTTTAAAAAACATCTTCACAAGGGTCACAGTGATAGCAAGAGAATTGACAATTCAGCAGAAGTATATATAAGCATGTGTGAGAGAATATAGCAGTTCCTTATTTGCAGCATCAATACATGGAAACTGCTCAGAAGCGGATTTTCTTGTATTATGTCATGTAGCAAGCTCTGGATGAACTTAGAACAACAAAAAAATCCCTTGAAAAATGCATCCACTTAATTGTGGTGGGAGTGGTACTGTTCAACGTTAGCTGATTTGAAAAACTGGACTCTAGAGAATGGAGAAATTTGTTGCACTGTAGTTGTCTAAGATATTACTCAACCATGACGGGACGTGTGAAGTAATCAGAGATTGAGCAGTCATGGGAGAGGAATGATATCAATAATTGCCTAACGACTTATTTCAAATAGTTATAAAATAAGAGACTCCAGAAAACTAATTCCAGAAGGAACAGATACTGTAACTGCTAATGGCTATATAACATGGTAAAACTAGCAGAAGAAATGTTTAACAAGTTCAGTTACAATACACCTTGTCAGAGACTCAGGTTGAAAGGTTTTATCTTCTGGCAGTGTCCTCTTCACAATGTGATTACATGGCCTTGTAAATTACCACATAATTGTAGATTGTTTAAGGTGCTGTGTTATTGTGCTTCAGAATCTAAGGTTTCATTTTTAAAAGATAAAGTCTGTAGACAAAAGGTGAACCAAGTGTAAACTGATGTAGTAAATCAGCAGACAGCTTGACAAAAGGCAAGGGAGAAGGATATAGGGTCATCTTCCTTTTCTACTGATGGAATCATCTGCCTTATGGCTAGACTGCTGCACCTAATAGAGGAAAGAAGCTGAGACAGGAAGGCAGAGGAGAGGAGGCTGCAGCATCAAAATGAAGTGACCAACTTGAGAGGCATGGACTAGGATTTTAGCAATTGACATCTCAAGGAATGGAAGGATTTTTAGTGCTATTATGAAGGATGAAGTAACAGGACTCAGACACCTACTTTCTGAATGTAGGTGTCTGAATAATGGGGAGCTATTAATGATGGAGGGAGGAATAGGAGAGGGTTCTGAAGGAAAGATCAGAAGTTCAGATTTCAACATTGTTGAGTTTGAGATGGGAGTGGGCCATTCAGGAAGAGCTGTCATAGGAACACTCAGAGATGGAAGGCGGAACAGAGGAAAGGAGAGGAAGGGCAGAGAGGTAGATATGGGAATGATTTGCATAAAGTGGTAGCTGAAATTGTGGGATCTGATGACGTGTCCCAGAACAGAGAAAAAGAGAACACAGAAGAATGCAGAAAGGTGAGCCGTGAAAGATGACCTGGTTAAAAATTTTCACGTTTTGAAATTTCAAAGACAATTTATTGGTGAAACTTCTTAGAAATTTCCCATGAACAATTTTTGCTAGCTTTTGTCCAGCTTATAATCCTTAAACTATTTTCAGAAATGCAAAATTTTACAAAGCTTTTTCATTAAACGTGTGATTTTTTTTCCTGCCTTTTTTGTTTTTCTGATCAGCTCTAATGATGAGGGAGTCATTAGTAGGAGAAACAGGAAAACGGAGTTGCAGATGTTCAGGAAGAATTAGATGGTGCAATCAATAGGGCTGGTAGCAGTTGACAGATCAAGCAGAATAGAAACCCTTAGACATAGTCAAGAGGACGTCACTAGTGACTTTAGGGAAGAAAGTTTCAGTAGAACAAAGAGGAAAGAACCCAGAGAGGATTGAAAAGACTTGGAGGACAGCAAGCAAAGTAGCAGTCATTGGGGTGAACTATAAAAGGGGGGTGAGATGATAAATGGTAGATTGCTGGGATGGTTCAAAGTAGTGTTTCTTTAAGGTAGGGATACAAGAGCTTGCTTGTATTCTGAGGGGGCAAGTCCTTTGTTTTGCAATCAAGTTATGGTTCATACTAAAATTTAGTTTTGAAAACCGACCAAGCTATTGGTTCCCAGTTGCCATCACTTATCAGGGTACAAGGTGAATTTGGTATCTTGTAGTCTTCCTTTGTAGCACTTTTAATCATGTAAAAAGTGCAAAAGCCTCATGGCAGCTCAGCCAACCACATGGGCCCACCATGGGTGATATCCAGCAGAGTTTGAATCTAATATTGTCTCTATGACATGTCATACCATTGCTCCTAGTCATCCCTCCCCACACTACTGCAATGGTCTCTGCTGTAAGGTTTTTAATATTGGATGTGATGTAAACAAGTAATGTGAAAGGAAAAAGAAATGCTGTTGGGCAACAGAGTGCAGTTTTTATGGTTATTTTCCTTGATGTTTCTGTAGTTTGCAATGGTCCATAATATTGATATGCACTATAAAAATAGGGTAAGACTCAAGATAAGACACCAGGTGACGCCACTATTTTGTTTTTCTTAAATCCCCAGCTCCTGGAGTCACATGACTAGATAAGACTCTCAGCTGTCATTTTAAAAAAAAAGTTTCTGCCCTCATGGTTACAGAAAAAAAACTTGAAAGCATGAACCCTAAAGGATCAAAAGCAAGAAGTGCAAACCACTTCCCCACCCTGAAATTTATAATTGAAAAAACCTATTGTTTTAGGGGCCTGATTTATGATTTTTGAATGTTTAGGTTGACAATGTGAAATTTTCAAGTATACAAAGACAGACTTTAAAAGTAGGACATGCTGAGTGTCTCATCTACAGCATAAAAGTACTCCAATTGGATGACTTGATTACAGTAAGAACTAGACTGGGAGTCAGCTGATTCTAAAATGACTCAAATGCAACACTGATACATGGAAATGATATTACCTGAAAAGGCCCATATAGGTGGAGGTGGGCAAAAATAAATAGGAATGAATAAGAATTAATTTAATTTATTAAAATAAAATTTTTGAATGCCACTACCTGAAAACTATGTTGAAACCATTTATGTTCAAAATAGGAATGTTTGTGATAGACCTAAACTAAAAGTGTTCATTTTAGACATCAAAGCATGTTTTGAATTTGCATCCACAAAACTCTTCAACAGAGAAGTAAATTTCATTCTTTTTCCAACTGTAGCAGTAGGCTGTTCTGGCATTTTTTTGGATAAGGCAGTTTTCACCTTTGTTTCACTGAAGAGGAAATCTCTCTAGGGCTCAGCCTGAATAACTAGAATGGACTCTGGGATACTCCATGTGGGGAGTATAAAGTCCTGCCAAGGTGGAAAGGGAGAGGAACTATTCCACAGCCACCTCTTCACACTAAGGTCCTAGCACCCCTTCTGAAGCGTGGACATGACAGAGATTCCACATAGTTGCAGAGAATTTTGCTTCACCTCCAGAACCCCCTGCAAGAGAGTGCCCAAGGAGTGCACACCTTTGTGAGGCTCCCCTAAAACCTTCCTCCTACCCCTTTTTGAGAAGTAGAAACACCCCTGTTCTACTGTATGTGAAACTCCACTATTGTGTAAGTGGGGGAAAGATTTTCTCTTGAATAAACTACAGCAGTGATTTTCAAACTGTTTTCCATGGACCTGTGGGGGTCTGCAGACTGCCTAAGATTTCCAAAAGAGTCTGCACCTCCATTTGAAATTTTGTAGAGGGTCTACAAATGAAAAAAAAAAGTTGAAAACCACTGAACTACAGAATGTGAGGGGCGTGGATGGGGGGTGGGTAGTGGTACCTCTCTAAAGATACCGCCTTCTCAGTAACTCAGCTTTTTTTTTTTTTTTTTTTTTAACTTATGTTTCTAGCTGTTATAGTTGCAAAGGAAAGCTTGAAAACATGAACTTGCTAACTGATGCAGCAATGATTACCTGAGCTGGAAGATAGGTAAAAACAATAGATGTGAGGGGTATGAACTGCCCCATTCCAGTATTAACTCTGAGGCCAATCATACCTAAATGTCAATGTTGTTGGCTATTTCTCCGCTCATCACAGCATGTAAGAAAGGAGAGGAATAATCGTATGATGAAGAGCTACACAGTCAATTGAGTGACTGCTCAGTTTGATGCCAGAGATGACTAGATTTATAATAATACCATTGCATTTTTTGACTCAGTCAAGAAGAAACTCCATTTGCCTACCACAGTCTGTGCATGTAAAAAAATTAGGAAGCTAGTTAAACAGAAATTAAAAGGTACAGTCATAAAAGTGAAATGCCTGCAAGCTGCATGGAAACTTTTCTAAAAACACCACAGTAGAGACTCAAATTAAATGTATATCACAAACTAAAAACCATGGTAAGAGGACCAAAAGAGTGCCACCATGGCTAAACAACAAAATAAAAGAAGCAGTTGGAGGCAACAAGGCATCCTTTAAAAATTGGAAGTTAAATTCTACTGAGGAAAATAGAAAGGAGAATAAATTCTGGAAGTCAAGTGTAAAAGTATAATTAAGCAGGCAAAAAAACAATTTGAAGAATAGCTTGCCAAAGACTCAAAAAGTAACAGCAAAAAAAATTGTAAGTACATCCGAAGCAGAAGCCAAACAATCACTGGGGCTGCTGGATGATCGAGGTGCTAAAGGAGCACTCAAGGAAGGCAAGGCCATTGCAGAGAAGCTAAATGAATTCTTTGCATCAGTCTTCACTGCAGCAGATGAAGGAGATCCCCACACCTGAGCCATTCTTTTTAGGTGACAAATCTGATGAACTGTTCCAGACTGAGATGTCAATAGAGGAGGTTTGGGAACAAATGTATAAATTAAACCATAATAAATCACCAGGCCCAGATGCTATTCCCCCCAAGAGTTCTGAAGGAACTCAAATATGAAATTGCAGAACTAACAACTCTGGTATGTAACCTATCACTTAAATCAGCTTCTGTACCAGATGACTGGAGGGTAACTAATGTGACACCAATTTTTAAAAGGTTCCTGAGGTGATCCTGGCATTTACAGGCTGGTAAGCCTAACATCGGTACCAGGCAAATTAGATGAGAATATAGTAAAGAACAGTAGTAAAGAACTATAGTAAAGTACAGACCAGAGATGAACACAATATGTTGAGGAAGAGTCAAAATGACTTTAAAGGGAAAATCATGCCGCACCAATCCATTAGAATTCTTTTGCGGGGTCAACGAATGTGAACCAGGGTGATTCAGTGGATATGGTGTACTTGGACTTTCATAAAGCTTTTAACAAGGTCTCTCACCAAACGCTCAGAAGCAAAGTAAGTAGTCGTGAGGTAAGAGAGGAGGTCTTTTCATGGATCCATAACTGGTTAAAAGACAAGAAACAGCATAGTGTAGCAAGGCGCTGTGGTCTTCCTTGCAGCCTGGGCCCGAGAAAGGGTCGCGACACCCCTGCTGGGCAGAACAGGACCCTACAGGCCAAATTGCCCGGCAAGAGAGAGGGGGAGCCAAGGCAGGAAAGAGAACTATAAAAGACCAGCCTAGCAGCTCAGTAGGGGGGGAAACTGCCGCCAGAGGCAGATGTGTCTTCCCAGAGGCTGCGGCCTAGGCCTGATCCAGACCCAGCAGCTGTTTGGAACAACCGCCCCACCAAGCGGAGCATGCAAAACCTGCCCGGATTGCCAGGCCCTAGCGACTGGACAGGGCCGCCGAGCCCTAGCAATTAGACAGGGCCGCCAAGCCCTAGTAGCTGGAACAAGCCACCTGAAATTCCTGGGTGGGAAATACCCCCTGAGATCGGCACTGACCTGGAGGAGCTGCCTGACACCGGGGAACCATGGGCACTGACTGAACCCTGTGGACTGGAGGAACCCCTGGGACTCTGTGTGACCTGGAGGAGCTGCCCTCCACTGATGACGCAGAGGGGTTCCCAGACCTGCCGCCGGTTGACGGTGAGGGACTTGTAGGACTGCCGCTTGCTTTCTACCCCAGTGACCCGGAGGGAGACTACATCCTGCAGGTACCCGGGGACAGTGTGCGAGGAAATGGCCCAGGGACAGCCAACTAGCAAGTGACTGAGTGAGGGGCTAAACACCATCAGCGTGTTGCAGCTGGAGCCCCGCTGACTCAGTGACAAACTGCCTTGCCACTGATAGGGCCCTGGGCTGGGACGCAGTGGAGTTAAGTGGGCCTGCGTCCTCCCTTCCCCCGCTTCCCTAACCACCCCGAGAGGGCTTGACATCCTCTGCGTATGGCTGGCAGAGGATACTGAGCTCTACTGGCCCCCCGCCTGCCTGCAAGGCTGGGGGCTCCAGACTATTTTACTAGCCCTGACTGTGGGAAGGCCGGAGGCTATAAGCTGCTTTGCCTGCCCCGCCCTGCCTGAGGGCCGGGGGCACCAGACAGCTTGCTAGCCCGCCCCGCTGGGGGCTGGGGCTAAAAACTTGTAAATGGGCACTGTTTATTCCCCTAAAGGAAGGTGCTGTGGCCTTCCTCGGAGCCTGGGCCTGAGGAAGGGTTGAGAAGCCCCGGCTGGACTGTGCCACCGGCTTACACATAGGAATAAATGGCCAACGTTCACATTGGAGAGACGTAAATATTGGTGTCCCCCAAGGTTCTGTAGTGGGACAGATGCTGTTCAACATACTCAGAAATGATCAGGAAAATGGGGTAAACAGTGAGGTGGCAAAATTTGCAGATGATACCCGATTACTCAAGATAATTTAAGTCCAAAACTGACTGTGAAGTGTTACATAAGGAACTCACCAAACTGGGTGACTGACCAACAAAATGGCAGATGAATTTCAGTATTGATAAATGCAAAGTAATACACACTGGAAAACATAATCCCAACTATACATACAAAATGATGGTCTAAATTAGCTATTACCACTCAATGATCTTGGAGTCATTGTGGCTAGTTCTCTGAAAGCATCCACTCAGTGTGCACTGCCAGTCCAAAAAGCTAACAATGTTAGGAAAGAGATAGATAATAAGACAGAAAATATAATAATGCCAATATATAAACTCATGAACCTTGAATACTGCATGCAGTTCTGGTCATCCCATCTCAAAAAGGATATATTGAAATTGGAAAAGATGTGAAAAAGGGCAACAAAGATGATTAAGGGAATGGAACAGTTTCAATATGAGGACAGAGTAAAAAGATGGGGACTTTTCATCTTGGAAAAGAGACAATTAAGAGGAGATATGATAAAAGTCTAGAAAACTATCTATGATGTGGAAAGAGTGAATAAGAAAGTGTTGTTTACTCCTTTACATAACATAAGAAACAGGGATTACCCAACAAAATTAATAGGCAGCAGCTTTAAACACCAAAGGGAATAATACTTCACACGATGCACGGTCAACCTGTGGAACTCATTGCTAGGAGATATTTTCAAGGCCAAAACTATAATGGGGTTCAAAAAAGAATTGGATAAGTTCAGGGAGGATAGGTTCATCAATGACTATTAGTCAAAATGGTCAGGGATGCAACCCCATGGTCTGGGTGGCCCTAGCTTCTGACTGCCAGAAGCTGGGAGTGGATGACAAGGGATAGATCACTCGATTATTGCCTGTTCTGTTCATTCCCTCTGAAGCACCTGGCAGTGGCCAATGAAGATCGAATACTGGGCTAGATGGACCATTGGCCATACTGTCAGGCCATTCTTAGGTTCTAACCCTAGTGAGGGGTACCTGAGGGCAGGAGAACCTAGACAGCATGTTCTTTGAAAATCTACTCAGAATTGCATTTCATTTCAGTGGGCTCACTGAAGATGTGGGCAGATCTTATTTTGTAGGTGGAGCTTAAAAGAATATCAACACAGACTTTTCCAGTTTGGTCTCCTGATGATGATATAAAGAAATACAATAAACCAAACAGTTTAAAAACAATAGCCAGAAAACAGACATTTACAGATTCCCTTTGTTTTTAATTATTTCATGAAGTTATGGTAAATGATGACAGCATTTCTGGGAAGATGCATTGCATATTTGCAGGGCTTTTCTTGGTAGATGAACAGGATTGTGTTTCTTGGGCTAAAAGCAAATGAAAAGCCATGATTTTCCCATCCCTTCATCAACACATTTGAATCTCCTTACTGCCATATCATCAATGCAAAATATTTTTTTCTTAACTCCAGTTAACTAACTTGAAGTAAAATTCTAGTGCAGACAAGGGAGGAGCTTCGTTTTTAATAGGATATACTAACTCATGTGAAAACTACACACCACATTGTTTTCATGCAGATTTTATCTCAAGCTAACTCAAGTTTGTTGATTCAAATTAAGAATATCTCTTGTCAGAGTGAAAACTGAGCTTTATAGTTAAGTTAGAGAGAGCACTGAAGGTTGCTATTTATACAGGGCAAACTTGATGGGAAAATCTAATTTTGTACAGACCTATTCACTTTATTAAAATTACTGTTATGTGAAAATGTCCTATTCAAAGAATTTTTTGTTTGTTTGAAAAAAAAAAAAGTACAGCAAGTCAGACTTTCATAAAGTTTTATGTCTGTAGGTTTTAGTAGGAAGTACCAGAAGTACCCTTGTTTGAACTATATAACTTATTCGTAACAGATTAGCAAATGAAATACAGCCAGAAGTTAGGTCTTGAAAGAGCTGTTTTATTTACAATTAATGAAGCAGAACAGTCTCCAACATAAGTTTGTTTTTTTTTGTTTTCACTGAAATATAATCTAAAGAAGAGCCCATATGATGGAACTTCCTATGCTTTTTATAGTATAAGTGCTGGACCATAACCAACGCAACATCATATGCTTTTCCAGGCTTATCTGTTATGTGGCTCCAAACATCTGATGGCAATAGTGCTAGTTGAAGATAATTAGCTGTCAATTCTCACTGTTTCTGTCTCATTAGGTTTCTCTCTACATGTTTTTATTTCTACAAGGACCAAAAAGAAAGCATGACTTTTGCCCAGTATTTTAAGTTGTGCTTGTGGGATTTTGCCTTATTCTTATTTATTAATAAAGGTGGCTACAAAAGTGTTCTTGATGTAATGCAGAAATAGGAAATTTGATTTCTTAGTTGTTACAGATAGCCAAACGTGCTAGACCAGAAGTGAAGTAGCACAGCTATATCATGACTTTTTTATTCATTGCTTAGATTTATAGCTGTAAATCACTGAAAATGGTGGTAGTTTCTTGGATGCATGAATTTAGCACCCTCTTTGATTACATTAAAATACTCTGTTATGGAAAGGATCTTTTACACAGCATTATTGGTGTTCTGAGAGCATTAAAGTGTCAGAATAATGCTATTGTGTATAGAAATATATAAAATCAATAATCTAACCATTGGACGTAGTTAGGAAAATATATTTTATTTTGCTCTAGCTTTCCTCACTGACAAAAGTATCTGCTGTATTAGTTTACCTCCATTGTCATCAGCTGAAAATTACTCCTGATTCTCATAGATGTAAAGGAGGGGAGAATCAAGCCCTCAAAATATATTATAAAGTAGTACTGTGTCACTGTCTCTTGACCATTATCTCTTCTCAAGAGCAAAACCCTTGAATGCAGGGGAACAGATAGTAAAACACTGTGTACCAAGTTTAGCATGATCTTTAGCATAATTCCATTGACTCTTGAAGATTCCTACTCAAGCTTTGTGCTCTATCTTAACTAGAAGTTGATGCAGGGATTACTGAGTGAAATTTGTTTTGTGTTACACCTGAGGTTAGAGTAGATTATCCTAACAATCTCTTTTTGCCTCAATCTATGAACTGGATTGTCTCCATGTATCTACTGCTACAGGGTTCCTTTTTTTTTTTTTAAACAGATCTATATTCCAGACTTTCAGGAGGGTGTGTATATGGGTTGGTGGGGAGAAGACTAGAGTCCTAATGCTGCTTAAATACTTAATATGCAACCTGTTTGTTTTTGTTAATCAAGTTTTCTTTATTACTAGGCTACACACGGATTGCACTGCAGAGAGCTGAATAATTTCAAGCAATTAACTTTTACCAATTTAGCACCAAACTCAAAATTGATTTTAATTAATTGAAGAAAAGACTCTTGAAGGGAAATTAGAAGTAATTGCATTGGAAAACTACTGTGAAAAGTTTCTGGAAGATAAGGTCTTCAGAAACATTCCAAAGAAGAACAGTCCCCAGTCTGTCTTACAAGGACAAGTAGTAACTGAACTGAAAAATTAAATACTGCTTTCTAAAAGTTATAATGTAATATATTGCATTTTATAGCACCTTTTTGTCTAAGCATAGTGTAAACAAGAAATTGAGCCTTACCACACCTCTGTGGGGTATTACAGATGTATAATCTTGCATATAGGTAAAACTGAACCAACTACTGTTAAAAGACTATCTCATGAGGCTGATGGTCCTCACTCAGGGGTTGGTTGGTCAGGTAGTGTGCTGTAGTGATCACAGGGCTATGACCCATGATCAGCTGGGGGATTGTTGGTAGGGGAGCCTGAGTTGTCCTCCCACCCCAACCAGGCTCTGACCCAGGGCCTTTTGAGGGCTATCAGTGCTCTGACAGTCAAGGCTGCTCTCTCTGGACTATTTCCTATTTCCCCATCCCCCTGCAATTGTCCCAAAGTCACTATTCAGGTAAAGGTAGTGTGAAGGGTGCCTGCTCACCACAAGGCACCTTCTAGTGGCAGCATTGTAGCCCTTTTCCTCAGACATCAACTCCTTCTCCCTGCATGGTATGCCCCCTGCTGGGCCAACTCAGTCCAAGGGCTTTCCCCTGCTGGGGTAGTCCAAACCAAAAAATAAAGGGGATTACCACTCTCTAGATGATATAAGAGGCAGATGCTTCCCTCTCCCGCTACCTCTGTGGCAAGTCCACCCTTCTTGCAGGGAGGAACCTTTGGGCAGTTGTCTGAGGGAGTGCTTTCTGCCCTTCCTCTACAGGAGTTGCAGGTCTGCTCTATTTCCTGGTCTGCCACCAAATGTAGGGTGACTATATTTTCCCAAAGGGAAAACAGGACACTGTGTGGTGCTGGCCTGAGCTACCCAGCTTTGCTGCCTGCCTGCACAGGGCTGGGCCAGCCCAAGCTGCCCAGCCTTGCACGTTTCTCCATGCTCCACTAGAGGTCGCACCCCACTTTTTTTGCAAAACTGGGCTTTTGTCTTGTTTTGCTTCTAACAACTGAACATCAGTTGGCAAAAGCAAATGGGACAAATGCCCAGTTTTGTGCAAAAAAAAAAAAAAAAAAAAAAAAAAAAAGTTGGAATGACCAGGACACAGTTTAATGAGGGGACTGTCCTGCCCAAAGCGGGATGTATGGTCACCATAACCAAATGAGCGGTTCCCCTGCCTTTTAACTCTTCCAGTTAGAGCATCTGCTATAGGTGTGGCAGGGTGTGGCCCTGAGTAGTTCCATAAACCTTTGTTGCCCAGTTTGGGATCTATACACCCCATCACAGAGACCTATATGTGGATGTGGTAGAAGCTCTCCTTCCCTAGCCAGGCTGTGCAAAGACCTCTTCTTGTAGTAGTCTGTCAACAGCAGGGAAGCAGGGCGCCAAAAAGGAGGTAGGTACAAGGAGATGTTAAGGTCAAGGTCTTTTACCCTCTCCACAGTGGCTCAGGGAGAAGGGCTGACACATAAGGGAAGCTCTTAACAATGGAGCAGATTGTGCACCCACTATCTGGAAGAAGCCTCAGGAGCGACTATGCCTGCCTGAGTTATAATTGCCTCAATGCTCCTCTTGCAGCTTCCTACACACGACAGTGATGAAATGCCACCAGCTAGCCCTTAAGTGACTTATCTGGGTCATAAAGCGAGTTTGTGGCAGAAGTGGGTACAGAATCAAGGCCTCCTGTCTCCAAGGCCTGTGCTTTAACCATTAGACGCTTCCTTTCATTAACAGTTGTAGGGTGATGTTTTTAGACAATTTCACACAAAGTTAAACCGAACAGATCTCGCCCGTCTGCCCCACAAACATAACAACACAAGTAAATGTGTCACACAGAAGTAGCAGGAGCAAAGTTGACTCCCACTGAGCCTTAAGGACACCCCCTTACTGGTGACGTGGATTACAAGAAGCCATTTAATGGCATTTTGTGTGACTCAACATACTTGACGCCTGCCCTTAGGTCATCACATTCTTGTTTTCCTGGTGGATTGCAGACGGGACTGAGGAAAGACCTACTGCATTGGCTCAGAGAGTTGCCAAGAGATAAGCATGATGAAGGATGCATTTTATATCTGGGTCCAAATCCAGTGAGTGAGCAGAGAGTGGGTGGCAGGTAAGCTCTGTTGCTCCGGGGGGTTGAGGGTGGGTGACAGGAGCAATGCACTGACTCCCAAGCAGTAATATGTCTCGGAGGAAGAACAGGGGCACCTAGGCAAATCTGGATTTCCTACCTGACGGACGCTTCTCCCCTGCCGCACAGGTTGCCCTAGGCTGCCTATCTCTAGCAGCGCCCAGCTCTGCGTTAGGCATCTCCCGCTTTTTGCGGGCTGGGGCGCTGCGGGGCTGGCTGCAGCGGGCCGGCCGGCAGGTGGAGCCCCCTCCCGGCTCCGCGAGGCTGCTGCTGAAGCGGGGCAGAAAGGGTTAAATAGCCCGGCTGCCTCAGCCTTTAGGGAGCCCTCGCGGCCACAAGAAATAAATAAAGAAAGAAGCAGCGCGCGCCTTCTCTCCCCCCACCCCCCGCCGCTTTGCGCGAGGCGCCGGCCAAGGGGACACAGCGGCTGGTCGCGGAAGCCGGGGCGCAGCAGCAGCGGCGGCGGGGCCGGGATGCGGCAGCGGCGAGCAGGGGGGGCAGCCCTCGCCGCAGCGAGAGGCAACATGGAGGGAGGCGCGGAGCGGGCCAGCCCCTGATGCGGCGGGGCGCTTTCTCCGCCTCCTCCGTCCGGGCAGCGGCGAGTCCCTTCCTCCTCCCCGGCGGCGGCGGCTGCAGCAACGGCGGCGGGTGGAAATGAGCAGGTCGGCGGCGGCGCTTCTCCTCTGCCTGCTGGGCTGCAACGTGTGGAAGGCGGTGACCAAAACCCTGGGGGCGCCCGGTGCCGCTCGAGGTGGGTGCGGGCCGGGCGGGCTTTGTGTCGCCGGGGGCCGCGTCGTGCTGGCGGCGGCGGCCAAGTTGGGGGGCGCTGCCCGGGCAGGCGCGGCCGGAGCCCCGCTCCCCCATCCGCGCTGGGGGCGTTGCCGCAGCGGCACCGCTCCTGGGGCTTTTGTTAGCTGCAGGGGAAGGGGTTGCTGGCCGACGTGCGCCTCCTGCCCCGGCTTGCGGGGCCCACTTGCTCCCTTTGCAGCGGGCCCCCCTGCGGGGGTCCTGCCTGGTGCTGGTTGCTGAGCACCCCCGCTTCCCTCCCCTCCCACCCCCACACACAGCGGTGATGGGCGGCCTCGTAAAACCTCGCTCGCCTGGTGCTGGCTGCCTTGCGCTCACCCGCTCCCTTGGCGAGTCCCGCTTGGGGCTGGTTGCGTTGTACCGCCCTCCCCCCACGCTGTTGCAGATACCGCTTGGCGCTGGTTACCGTGCACCCTCCCTCCTTTCTGCAGGTCCCGCTTGGTGTCTTCCTTTCTCCCTGTCCCTGCAGTGCATGCACGTCTGGCCGGGTGCTCCTTGCACCCCCTGGCAAGTCCCACGTGGGGCCGGTTGCGTTGACCTGGGCTTATGGATCCTGCTTGGTGGCCCACGCTGGAGGCCCTGGAGCAGCCCCCAAAAGTTTCCTGTCTCGTTCTGGCTGTATTCCGCGGGGGGAGCGTACTGCTGGCCTGTTGTTGCTGACTATCCTGTCCCTCCATCTGCGCCTTTTGTTTGGAGAGGTGGCCCAGTCCAGCTCCCCATCCTTACTGCTTGCCATAAAAGCAGCGTGCTCCTTGCAAGCAATGTGGCACTTCTGTTTGGGGATCTATTTTAAATCAGGAAAAATCAGCTTTAAGTGACTGGCACATCTTTCCCCCCAGCTGGTATCACAGCAATCTAATCCTAGACCTTAGAACCAATACCAACCCCTTCAAAGGAAAGCGGAGATCAGTGGGCAACTATTTCAGCATCTAAATCAACTTCTTGGTCCTTTTTATTTGATCTGAGCCCTTTCTAGCTGAGTGAGTAGGATTGCTCTGCAGTAATCCTGTAGTTACTTCCCTCATGTGATGTCCTTTCATCAGCAAAATGTGCCTGTACTGTACATGTGACACTGCTAAGGAGATACTGTAGGTGGGAGATACTCAATTGCAGATCAGTCATGTTTCCACACTGCATTTTTACCTTTTTTTTTTTTTTTTTGCAGTGGTGTTCTATTTCTCTTTATTCTGCATAGCTCAGAAAGGGATCCTGCAAATACATCTAGGTTGTCAGGAGCTCATAGATATGTTAAACAGCAGAAAATTTAGTTTGCTGATAAGAAATAGTTTCCTACAAGAGAATATATTGCAAACTGGTTAGTATTAGCCTGTTAGCTAACCTTGTAAAGAGGCTAAATATTAATGTCATTTCGTATGGGAGAGAGGTTTTATTTTTCCCTGTTGGGAGGGCAGGTTAATCATATCCTTCCATAATAACCAGGGTGGGAATGCAATACCTCAGGGATACAAATGTACCTCATTTCCTCCCACCTTCTCTGCCACCTTTTGTATGTCTTTTAAGGGTCAGTAGCCTGTAAGTGGCCTTTTTATATACAAACAAGAAAAATGACATTTAGATTCTTAAAAGTCATTCTGTTTGAATAATTTTTTTTGTTTTTTGTTTCCCAGTCATTTCTATAACATCCAATAAAATGCAAACCGTGGTTCTGTGGTCTTACACCAAGTGATCAACATTTTGGAATCTTGTGACAAAACCTACTGTGCTATAGAAGACCTTTTTCAAAAAGATTAGAAAAGGGGTAGAGGATTTGACTTTCAAGACTTTGAGATTTCTTAGTCCATATTAATTATCAACTATTCTTCTAAACTTTGCATTTGAGGCACTTGCAAAACATAGGACTTACTAAATTAGTTCACAAATATGTCAGCAAGAATATCATACATATCCTTTGAAGGTAACATTTGATAACATAATTTGATTTTATCTTGGTATATAATCAGTGTAGTGATATGGAGAATATTTACTGTATGTATGTCAACTCTGATATGTTGGTGAAATTACAGTGCAGTTTGACTATCTCTTCCTCACACATATTCCCTCCCCCCCCCCCCCCCTTCATTGTCAGCTCTTTGGAGAGTCAGCTCTTTCTAACTAATAGCAACTGGAAAAACTAATGTCTGTAGCAACAATAAGATGACTTGATTTTCTAAAATTTATTTTTATGTAAATCCTGGGGGGAATTTTAAAGACAGGGAGTTGGCCATTATATAGTATCTACCCTGACGACTGTCTTTAAATTTGATAGTTTGACCTTTTTACTGCTTGCAGCTATGTCATTTTTGAGTGAGCAGAGGACACTGATGTATGGTGAATAAAATGGTCAAATTTTGTCTTCAGTATTTGTAGGTTTACAAATTGTATTTATTGTAGGTATCAGTAGGTTTACTGATGTTCGGTAGACCGCTTTCTGGGCTTTCATTACTGTTTTTCAGTTTTTCCCTCTATCTAAGATATATATAAGAATGCTTTGGAAGATAGACATGTGGAGGTTCATTTTAATATTAAAAACCATTCAGTTTATCCCAGGTTAGTAGTGACCACAAGCCTTTTTGGAAGCTTATGAATTTGTGGTCATAGTCAAGTCTAGTTGACAGGTAGCTACATCCTGAAAATCACCATTGCAGTTGATACTAGTTGGAGACCTTTGTTAGTAGACTCAGAATTAAAGGCCAGTGTTTGAATGGTTATGAAGACTGAAGTTACCCCCCCCACCCCACTTCAGCACTTGTGTTGGTACTTCCAGGTCAAGGTTGAGGGATACTGATGTTGTCTTTGTGATTGTCCATTTTGATCTATTGTGTAGATGAGGTATGAGATCTAGGTAAAGGGAAGAGAATGGATTTGGAAAGGATTTGAGAGGACCAAAAATTGGATCGGGTTGGT
The DNA here is from genome assembly GCF_026122565.2 of Emydura macquarii macquarii. Classification (NCBI taxonomy): domain Eukaryota; kingdom Metazoa; phylum Chordata; order Testudines; family Chelidae; genus Emydura; species Emydura macquarii. The sequence goes on along the minus strand of NW_027132559.1, from coordinate 36,324,813 downwards.
GAAGAGAATGTAAAGTCTAGGAGGGGAAGCAAGAAAAACTTGGACAGTAAGCAACACTAGACAGTGGAATAATTTTTTAAAGGAAAATGGTGGACATCCCATCACCTGCAGTATTTAAATTGTGACTGGACAAAACACTAGATAATCTGACGAGAATAGCCCTTACTGACAAGGGTTGTACTAGAGGAGACTTGATTAGGTTCTTCCATATCCCTATAACCATAATGACTGAGTAGAATTTGAACTTTGTGCCATATGAATGTGGGTTATGGTTGGTGCCTCCGTTAAGGCGAGATTACAGCTCCAACAAATCTCATGATTTGATATTTTTCTTTCTTCCCGTCACCAGCTCTAACCCCAAATTTGAATGGCACCAAGTTCAAATTCTGGTCAGCCAAGTTGATTCCACAATTCTGTGAATATGAAAGGTATTGGTACTTCATTATTTTAACACCTCATTAAAAAGATTGGGTGACAATTGGCACTTGTTTGAGTTGCTTCAGTATGTCTGGCTCAGTATGTGTGAATGGATGGATGCAATGTTGCCTCTGAAGATGTGCTACTGAACCATAAGGATTAGAAAATATTTTAAGAAAAATAAATCCTCTGATTTCTGGAGTATACAGCAAAATCCGCACAGACCTCAGTTTTGTTTATTTTGTGAATCTTGAGGCTTGGTGTCCCTGGGATGAGGTCATTGTGAGCTCATGTAGATAAATTTAAGAATTAGTTGGATTATAAGTTTCCACCCTCTCTAAACTCTACTGCTTAAAATGGAATCTGTATTTCAAATGAGGACTTAGTTTCAGGTTGTAAATAAAACTATAAACATCAGCTAGTCCTATATTTGAACTTACCTTGAAAGAATACTAAACATCAGCCAGTGTCAAAAAGATCAACCAAACTACTTTGGCTGTGTTTGCATTGGAAATTATGTTGAAGAATCTAAATAAAACACAGGGCAAGTTCCTATCATGTGAACCAATGTCTTTTAAGTTTGGGAGGGTTGCCAGCTTTCTCAGTAATAATTCATTTAAGCATTGTAGGAAGGACAATGCAAATCTCTGGAGACTTTTAGCAAAATCTGTTTAATTTCTGCAAGAATTTTTATAATTAGTGTATCCTATTTTAACATGATGTGGGGTCATTCTGAAATACTAGGGTTTTGGTTTTTTTTAAGCTGAGATGCCATGGCTACTCTAGGATTATATTTTAGAGAAATCCTACACAATCTGTCATTGCACTGCAGGAGTCCAGCATGTTTTTATGTGACACTATAGATGCCTTTTTTAATTTTTAGGGTAGTAGCAAATGTCTCATTTATTCAGAATATTTCACTATGGTACTTGTTCAAAATCTGCAGCCTCATTGAAATGGCTTGTTGCAGTTAATGGAGGGAGCCTCAGGATGATTATTAGTTAGATGTTTCTAGTATGACAGTAAGGAAAGGTAGACAGACAAGGTGGGTGAGGTAATATATCGGACCTTCTTCTGTTGGTGAGAGAGAAGATTTTGAGCTACACAGAGCATACAGTAAGGAAAGGGTTAAAAGTGGGTGTTTAAGTGGCCTTAATTAGCCTTCACAATATCACCTCATTTGGATAAATGGACATGGGGGCTGGGGGGGGGGATTGACACTTTTGGTGCTATTCTTTGTTTTTGACTGGCTGCAGGCTTAGGCCTTGTTTTGCCAGCATCAGTGCTAGTGTAGCCTTTTGTTGCTCAAGGGTGTGAAAAACTACACCCCTGAGCAACCTAAGTTTTGCAGACATACGCGTTTGGGTGAACAGCGCCATGTTGGTGGGAGAGCTCTCTTCCACCAATAAAATGCAACTACACAAACACTCTTACAGCAAGATAGCTGTACCAATACCGCTGTGCTGCTGTAAATTTTAAATATAATGATGTCTAAAGGCTAGTCTACATTTGTTTACACATAAGGGCTAGGTATTTCATAAAGGCAACTACTTCATGAATGTAGTAAAGGCAGTTGAGAGAACCTGAATTCTTGGTTTTTTTGTGTGCCGTTTTCCCAAGCTGTCAATTTTAACCTAGACAATAGGTAATGTTAGTGTGAGAAGTGCAACTAAGGAGAGGAAACCTTTTTTGCAATGCAAATTTTGGCCTCCACATTTTCACCCTATGTACTCAATGAGCTACTAATTACTAAGATCCTTCAAACCCAAAGGTTTACCTTTGTGAGACTATTAGTGTAAGTAAGGGTACTCACATGTTATCCAGATAGAGTCCTGAATTACTCCCAGACCAAAATGTGTAACTTTTTTTTTTTTTTTAAACTAGTGTTAGCTAACCGATAAATTCCTAGTGCGGACAAGGCAGTTGCAGTTTTCACACAGGCTAAGGTAAATCTTAGGCTCGCCCTCGGAGTGTATTTCAACCTGCTAACATGTGAAAACTACAAACTTCATTGTCCATATTAAGATTTAATCAGTGGTAACTGCCACTAACAAGTGGCTTAAACCTCCCTCCCCCATACACCTTTTTTTTTCTACTAAGTGGTGAGACTAAAACAGTGATTCTCAACCAGGGGTACATGTACCTCTTGGGGTACGCAGAGGTCTTCCAGGGGGGTACATCAACTAATTTAGATATTCACCTAGTTTTACATCAGGCTACATGAAAAGCATTAGTGAAGTCAGTACAAACTAAAATTTTACACAGGCATTGACTTGTTTATACCCCTCTATATACAATACTTTGAAATGTAAGTACAATATTTATATTCCAATTGATTTATTTTATAATTATATGGTAAAAATGAGAAAGAAAGCAATTCTTTAGTAATAGTGTGCTGTGACACTTTTGTATTTTTGTCTGATTTTTGTAAGCAAGTAGTTTTTAAGTGAGGTGAAACTTGAGGTACACAAGCCACAGACTCCTGAAAGGGGTACAGTAGTCTGGAAAGGTTGAGAACCACTGGACTAGAACATGGTTCTTAGAATTTGTGGGACAAAGGACTGCTTTCTGTGCCAATTGCTGGCTAAGTGGATAGCTTTGAACGCCATCTAATTTACTAGAAAACACTTTGTTTATTTAATATGTTCCCAGTACAAGCAACTGTAGCATGTGTATGTCACCTTCCCTTGATCCCCAATACAAGGGTGTGTGTGTGTGTGTGTGTGTGTGTGTGTGTGTGTGTGTGTGTGTGTGTGTGTGTGTGTGTGTGTGTGTGTGTGTGTTGGAGAGAGCTTTGTGCTCATCATGTTTGTTGCAAAACTGACACATGCAGGACTTTTTGTGAAATTTCAAGGAGCCCTAAAAAACAATTACTCAGTTATACTGATGGTACTCTGGGAGAGTAGAATTAATCTAAATCCGTATGTACAGCTGAGAGCAATAGGCACTGTAAGCCAGTTTAACATAGTGTGTGGCCCAGAGGTTCAAGAACCAACATCACAAGCTTGCATTATGTGCATTAATTTCCATGGGTGTAGCTTTATGAAAATACCTCCTAGTGGTTGTTTAAAGGCACAACCAAACCTGTTGACAAAACCATCAGGAAACTCAACAGAAATTTACAGTAATAACTAATTAGACATTAAAGCAAAGGTAAAATTAGGAAAAATACACTACCTTCTCTAAATATTGCCCTTGAGCAACATCTCTCTCCCCCAAACCACCCTAAAAGAACAGTCTTGCAGTGTGTATATATCTTTCTAAAGTGATGCATATGGCCTCTGCAATTTCATATCTGTGTAGTAAGAAATCACAAATCCCACAAAATTTAGCTCTTTCGTGGTACTGTTTAATAAGACTCTGAACAGTCAGTACTGAGGTTTTGTCTTTCATGTAAAACAATTTGAAAGTGAGAAAACAAAGCACCCAAAATTTTACCAAAGTATTCTAGTCTATATAGATCATTGTATGAATTGAACATGTTTAACTTGAGGTTCAGATTATTACTTTTTAAAAGAAAATTGCATTAACTTCTTAAGTCTAACCTTTCCATTGTGAACTAAATGATCTTTTAAAATCCAAATCTTAAATAACTGAGAAATACTACTTGCATTTTCAGTATTTCTATCATTGTGGCTGATTTTTACATCATAAATGTTGCCATTTGTGGAGGATTAATTTCCCGTAGTCCTGATGTATGTCACTTCCTGACTTCAGGTACTAGGAAAAGCCAGTCTCTTTGAAAGCACAACCTCAGTACTCCTATTTGTTGGTACTTGCCATCCAGGTAACATCTGGTTTAACCATACATCTGTCGGACAACAGAAACCATTAGTGTTCTACATTAGTCTTGATTTAAAGTCTTTTACAAAAAAGCCAGCTTTTATAAGTGCAACCAAATCTAAACATACATTAAAACTGGTCTGAAAACAGTAAATTTCATGCTTTTCCTAGTCACTGAGTGTACAGAGTGAATTTCCTTCTATTTTGCTTGCTTTGATTTCTTAAAATCCTTCTGTCTCACTTCTCAAAAATGGGTCCCAGCAGATTCTTAATAAATTTTGTTGTTAGACAAAATTTAATTTTTTTATCAACCATACCTGACAAAAGTAAATGATTTTTGAATTTATGAAAAAATAGCATTTGATTAGACTTAGTTATGTAATATATGGCTTGATGTCAGTAGTTGAATTGCATGTACCACTTTTAGGAGAACCATCTTTAGTCTTATTGAAACCAAAGCATAAATATATAGGTACTTTTTTCATACAAAGTTGTAAGAATTTGAATGTTTTCTGATAACATACTTTGCTTTTAAAAGAGGACTGAAATCTTTGGTTTAAAAATATAAAACCTGATTTATATTTGACATGTCATGTCTAAGACTTAAAAAATACTGCCAAAATATATATACTATATTCCAACACAAGACTGCATTGTTCAATCCATATAAAATATCAATGTGGCATCTGGTTCAAACATGTCCATTTCAGTTCTTTAGCTAACTTGAAGAATCATTTTTTAAAAATCAGAAGAAAAGTTTCCTCTTCATTCTTTTACAATATGGTTCATAAAGTTGGCTGCCTTATTTAATTGCATGGGGCTTTTGGTGTATTTAAGCAGAACCTGCCTCTTTTATGTAGGTTGAGCATAAAGAACCTTTTAATCTGTATTTATTTTAACTACTCTATCTCCTTATTTTAAACATCACGTCAGCTGTGGTTGTCAGTACCATCTTATGAAGCCAGACCAGATGATGGGATCTTCTTATCTTGCATGAGAGCTTCCATGAACAACACTTACTCATGGTTCTCAGGCATCAGTGAGAGTAGGCACCTATGCATCAAGGAGAGCAAGAGGTTTTACTATTGCCAGGTCCGTGCTAGGAAATTAGGTCAGTATAACTTCGTTGCTCAGGGTGTGAAAAATCCACACCCCCTGAGCAATGCAATTAAATTGACACCCCTCCCTCCCCCCGAGTAGACCGCGCTAGATCAACAGAATAATTATTCCATCAACATAGCTACCGCCTCTTGGGTAGGTGGAATATGTATGCCAACAAGAAACGCCGTCCCATCAGTGTAGGTAGCATCTTCATTGAAGCGCTACAGTGGCACAGCTGCAGCATTTTAAGTGTAGACCTTCCTATAATAATGAGGCTGACATTAGTAATGTACTGATATGAATAATAATTAGCTGTGCGTACCATTATTTGTTCTATTCTTACTTAAATCATACAAAGCAGTCCACCCTCTTTATAACCAGGCTACATCTGTGCTGAACAATTAATGGGTCAGTCTAGCTTGGGGTGAGAGTTCCCACAGACAAGCCCTGTCCACATCATTGGGTCCTCACTGTTTCTGCAGTCACCAGTGTGTGTCTGGGATCTTAGCCCATGGTTCTTTGTGTGAGAAATGCTCTAGGATTCTTTCCCAAAGCACCTTTACACCCAGGTCAGAAGCTTGTAAGAGCCCAGGTTAACTGTGCAGAATAGACACATACCCAGATGTTAAAGTAAGGTGTGGTTTGGAGCACAAATTGTCCTCTGCTAACCGCAAAAGGAAACTCTCCCTGAGTTAGGTAAACAGTGAGGGCTCCCTCTTGTTTCAATTTACTTTACTCATAGTCAACAAGTAATAGAACCAGAACCTCTTTTATTTCAGATTTAATAGGTAAATGTGTATATTGAAATTGCATCAAGTATTTCTCAAATGATGATATGAATACTTTCTTGGCAATACAGAAACCATTGTGAATATAGCTAACTTTTGTATATTTAACTTCCTTGAAAAGAACTCATTGCATCAAGTTTACCCACCCTTTCCAATTTACACCTATATCCGAGATACCAGAACTAAGAACTGTTGAATGTTGGGCAAAATAACTTGTTAATCAGGATGCCGGACTTGTAACAATTTGTATATTTGTTTTGTGCCAAGTAGTTTTTGTTATGCAGCTGTAGTCAGTCAGGTTTTGCTAACATGATATTGCCGTCTGGCACTGTCTTTGTGAAGCTGGATATTCTGCCTAAAATACACTAAATACTAAAATATGAAGGGTCAAAGATGAGAAGGCTTTCTACAGCTCAGACTTGCAATTCACTAAGTTAAGTTACCCTACCTTGCCAAAGAGCCTTAACCAGGAGTATAATTTTTTTCTATGGCACTGTTTGCATGTCTAGTGGTTCCTTGTTTATTTATTGTTGGAACATTTCCCTCCCAAAGTACATAAATGTGAAGAAAGGCTTGGTGGAAACAAGGCAGGGATTTGTGGAGTTATTTGGGCTTCTCTAAATGGTTTGCATTCCTAGTTAACGAAATTGGTAGTTACACTGGATTTACTCCTTTGTACTGGTAAAACTACATCCATGCCAGGAGATTGCATCAATTTAACTAAATAAGTTCTCTGACAATTTAATTAAGTCATTGTGTGAACAGTTTCTTAGTAGTCTTCTCTATGTCCAAAAATCTCCCGAAATGTTTAAAGGAAACAATGCGTGTTGTAGAAGAAATGGAGAAGGAATCAGGAGGGCAATACTGAGCAGCATAGTATTAATCACTGCACCAGAATATAGTACTTTAACGCTCTGTGAATGAGGGACCAGGATTAATAAACTCATGCCTCTTGATGGTGCATGCCCATCCCTCCCTTTTAGTATTGTCTGCTCACCCAGATTATTTAATCTTCCTCCTTCCAGTCAGTTGCCTCAGGTACTGCACCTCAAAGTTGAGATCTCCTAAATTACTCTGTGATAAGAGGTGAGGGGGTCTCTTGGCTGTTTGCAGTGGCCCTGATATTCCTCAAAAAAGCTCTGAGTGCTACTGCTGTTGACTGACATGAGCAACACTTTGTACGGTGCACCAGTGTTGCTTGAGGTGGGTAGGAAAATAAAGGGTTCAGGAACTCTAGAGACACCAATGGTGCTGTAGGCTGTGAGGCAGATGATGGAAAGTAAACATAGCCACGCAGTAGAAAAAAAATGCTTTTATTCTTCACACTGTGTTCAGGGAAAAGGGGTGCCCAAACTCAAGATTGGTGTGGCAGTTCTCTTTGCTCTATTGCAAATTATTCCCCTGGCAAGTTATGAAACTACTGAGTGGAGTGGCACACTGTCCTGGACAAATCCTACACTGGTTTTAAAAGTTACTTGTAGTAATACTGATGACAGCCACTGTGAAGTAATGTGGCATACTTGCAGCTACCACTTCACTGTTAATGCCCAGCTGTTTTCATACCAGAACTTTTGTTTTGGTTTGAGTGAGTATCTGGGTTCAGTGCCTTCTATTCTCTGTGATTTGTAGGATCCCAAAGTAGGTTTAATGGGACCCAGAACATGGATATTTGAATCAAAAGACCTGTGGGTTTTTCCAGCAATTATAATTTTAAATTGCGGGAGGAGGGAAAAGGATTTAAGCCTTAAGGGGTGAGAAAAAGAGCTGCTGGAACAAAAATTGTATTAAGCAGTATGAACTATTGCAAAACTCAGTGCTTCAAATTGAGGGAGGTCTTTCAAAAGTATGTGGAAATTGGGTACCTAATTGCCATTCACAAAGTCAGTGGGTGCCTGACTGCCATTTGTACCTTTGAAATCTCCTTCCATCATGCTACACTAATTTCCATTAAAAGTTAGCTTTCACACAATGGTGTGCAAGAGTATGTGGTTTTTCCTTTCTTTAGGATACCACTCTGGAAAACATTGACTCATTAGTGGCAGTTACTGTGGTTGACTTATTCCAAGTAAATACTATTGTTAGGGATAAAGATAAAAAGAACAAAATAAAGTTGCTTTAAACTGGCTAGCTTTAGGCACTAAAGCTTCTAATGGAATAAATCCCAACTTCTACTTTTTGCTCCAAGCTATTAGTTTAGCCATAATTGGAACAGATTTAAGATATTATTTTTTTTAAAAGTAACAAATCAGACACTGAGCAAAGAGGATTTGAAATATTAAAGAGCCCTTCGAAAGCGACTACTAACTTTTCTAGATTATTGACTAGATAAGGACCTCCTCCAAGTCCCATCTGAAAACCCACCTGCTCCCTGCAGTTTACTCTCAGCAACATCCATGTGCAACTCTTTCTTAAATTTTTGTTAGATTGTGATTTCTCTGGGGTAAGGATATTGGTTTTGTCAAGAAATGTCACTTGTTAGATCTGATGTGTAATTAGTCTGTAAGAAAACAGTTTTGCATTATAACACTACTCAATGGTATGAATATTCTACGGCTTGCTTTGAGAAAGAAGGCATGGGCCATAGCATTTCTTCTGATATTTCTCATCCAAGGGACATTAGGAGTAGAAAACTTGCTTTTTTGAGGCCAAAATCCATTAGTAGAGAGGGGGTGGAGGCAATGTGACATCACCCACTTGCCCTTCTGCACAGTAAGGTTTCTGAGTTTTCAGAGGTTCCTACTTCGTGTCAGCATCTCTTGGGAAGCTTGAGAGTATTTTCATGAGTAAATTAATGCACACACTGAAGTGAGTGAACTACTGTGCACCTTCGGAAACTCCTCTGTGTGAGAAGGAGCAGGTGGTGTGAGCCAAGCAAAGGTGGGTCAGGTCATGGCAGCATATGTTTTTCAGGCTTTAGGGAGAGGAACGGGGAGCCTTTGCTGTACCATGGGTGGTGTGGTTCTGAGATAAATGAGGAAATCCTATGTCAACCGCTGCCCACTCTAAATGGGCAAACGCAACACCAGTCTTAGTGTGGTGGAAACTGCCAAGCCTCGAGTCCTTAGGTTGTTCTCTCCAACTAGATGTTTTTCTGCAGGACATGCAGTGCATGCCTAAAAGGTTTGTGAGAGGAGGGGAGTTTGAGACAAAATATGCTTTACAAGGTTGTAATGAAGCAGAGAAACTGCCAGCCAGCAGAGCAAGGGTTAAAGAGAGCCTTAGGGCCCAGCTACTCCCATCTCCCCCTCCCCCGCCCCCCCTCCCACTTCCCCCACCCGAATATCTGCAGCCAATGCTGGAAGCAGAAGAAAAAGAGAGCTTGGCTTAGTTTGGGGCTGACTGGAGAAGGACCAGGAGCTAACCGCCTCTTTAACTGAGGGGAAGGACTTGCCCTCCAAGGCAGATACCTGGGAGGAAGCACGATCTCCCCAGCCACAGAAAACTGTGGAGGAGATCTAGGAGCCTTCGGCACCGGAAGTGACTGAATGGGCATGGGGCTCGGCCTCACCAACTTGCAGTTGCCCTGCCCGCAAGAGCCTGGGACTGTGACAAGACGCTGCTCAAGACCCATGAGAGGACCCTATGGGAAAGCTGACCAGCCAACTAAATGGACTGTAGGGGTCATGATCCAAGCTGAACAGACACTCGTAGGAAGTAGCCCAGGGTAGCAGACTTAGATCCCAGCCAGGAGGGCAACCCTTGTTCAGGGATTGACAAACACAGGCCCTGGGCTGGGTCCCAATGGAAAGGGAGGTCCCAGGTTCCTCTGCCTTCCCCCAGCCTTAAAGACTGAGGCCTTGTAATCAAGCAGGGGGCCAAAAACCACATGTTCTAACTAGTAGGTCCACTGGTCCTCCAGGCCACATGTTACAAAGAAATATGCTCGCCCTGGGCACTAAGATGCCTAGTTATGGCTCTGCCCCAGAGCCTCCACCCCCAAACTATTTACTGGGTCACGACAGACCATAAACATTTACAAATGGGTTCTGAACCCTAAAAGGTTGAATACCACTGGACTAGATGGCCTCTCAAGGTCCCTTATAGCCCTACGCTTCTGATTTCATGTTGTTTCAGGGTTGAATTATTAATTTTATTCTATAAACAGCTAGAATCCCTAGGCAAGAACAAGGCCCTGTTGTGTTTTGCACATCAGTGATCACGTAGTATGAAACAGTCCCTCCCCTGAAGAGCTTGTTCTTTAATTAGACAAGATGGCCAAAACATGGGAGAAAGTACTATTATTTCCCTTTTATACATGAGAAATTAAGGCATGGAGATAGTGACATGTCAAGGTAAGATGTACAATATGTGGCAGACCTGGGAGTTGAACCCGATCACCTGATTCAATCCTGTGCGTTAACCACAAGCCCATCCTTCCTCTCTGCCATTCTTCATTTAATAACCAAGAGCCTTTTTAGTGGCATTGCCTAGATGCAGCCATCCCAATTACTTCCAAGGATGTTCTTGAGTACTACTATGCAGTTATGTTTATGGCTAATGAACACTCTTTGCCTCTTACCATTATTCTTAGTTTTATATACTGCATGTTTGGATGGGTAGATGGGCAAAGAGTGGAAGACAGAGCTGAAACCAGAATGTTCAGCTAGTAGGGGATAGAAGGCTGTACTTCTAGCTTTCCAGACAGGTTGAAAACAGGCAACTATCACCTTAATGATATGCCTATGCTCTATCAAGCCTGGAGTCTGAAAGTGTCAAACTGTCTCTGAACATTAGTGTTTCTGTTTACAAAAAAAAGTATTTACAATTGTTTTGACACTAATATAAAAAGTATGGTTTATGAATTTGTATATGTAGCTTTAAAAAAAATAGCTGGCAGATTGATAAAAGGCTGCCCGTATTTCTATGTAGGAAATTAAATTTTGGGTAGGTTCCAAGCTAAGAAGCTTTTTTTTCTTTTATTAGAGCAGGCATATCATTTTGACTTTATCTAGGTTTGTGGGGAGAGAAACAAATTTTCAAAAAAAATTTGTGTACACAATAGATATTTGAAATCTGTAGGTTCCTACAAACATTAGGATCTGTTTTCATGTTTTAAGCAGCATTGAGGGTAAAATCACTTGTTCAAGTCATGTTATATTGGTTGACCTTAGTGCGTCAATCCTTGCCAACAGTTACAAGCACAGAAATACCGTAGGCAATAACTGCTGTGTTTCACTTGTAGCAGTGTGAGGTAATAGTGGGTAAATGTTGACTTTAAATAGCCATCACTGTAGCTAACTGAACTCATGAATAATTTTGCTCCTTAGGTACCGATTACTAACATTATGCTTTTAGGGTTTTTTTAGTCCAGGGTCCTGGACTAAAAAAGGGTGCTGGAATAACTTTTATAATGGGGGGGTGAGAGACACTGAGCCAAACAGTAAACCCTGCATATGATGAAAACCGGGTCAAGCCAGGGGGTGCAGCAGCACGCCTAGTTTCAGCACCTGTGCATGGTCACATGTATAACTGTAAAGAACAGTTGGATTTCATAAGTTGCGTTTCTGTACCAAAGGGAGATACAATGTTATCTGAGGCCATACAACATGTAAAAGGGAAAAAAAATTAGAACAGTACAAATTGAAATACCTTAGGCTCGTGTTTGAAATAATAATTTTTTAAAAAATCTGCCATCTGTATGTCTTATCTTTTCACACTATATGTTCACATATAGGGTGAGTTTAGAAAGGCCTAGTAGAAAGGAGAAAAATAAAAACCAGGGCATCTTCTTGCAGTACACTCACAATTTAATAATTGACTTCAGTTTGGCAGGCTTCTGAGACAAAGCAGTGAGCCACTAGGATTAACTTTCTTGAATAGCACTGAAGAAATACAAGAATTTGCTTTCACCCAAACCCACCCTTCAATTCTCCACTTCCAATAAGAAACTGATAAGACCTAGATGTGAGAGTGTGTTTAAAAAAAAAAAAAAACCGGCAAAAAATATACATACAAATCATAAGCTTGCATGGCTTGTAGAAGCATTTTGGATGTGCCTAGCTGGTATCTCAGTTTTGCACCTGTGATGTATTATTGTCCACCATTTTTGCCTTAATTTTTTATGATGCTTCTATAGTATGCTTTTCTGAACTATGTACAATTTATACTAATGTATGTATTTTGATGAGGATCATGACCATTATTACAGTAATTTCATTTCTTATACTTGATACTTTAAATAGATATCTTAGGTCAAAATCTGTCCTCATACTCATCCAGCTATTCTAGTAACACCAAGATTTGACCTCTTTATGTTTTGCTGATCAGTTGCCATGTCAAAGAAGCGTTTGCTTGGAAACGTTCTATTTTTTTTTTCTTTCCTACGTATGGAAATATATTGAAATAAATCCTTGCTCCTATATACAAGCCATGTGAATGAACTGCACGAGAGTATGTAGGCTCTTTTTTAAGTAGTCTGTTATGGCCTTTTGTTAAGATTAAGTATACTGGTTTATATTTTTACAGTTTGTATGGTATATGAAGACTATTAGGATTCTTTATAAATTTGCAACTTTCTCAAACTTTGGTTTAAGTCTTGTACAGAAACATGCATCATTGTGGAGCTGCGTTTTTTTTTTTTTTTTTTTTTTGTTCTATTGCTTTATCCACATACAGTAACTGATTGCAGTTGACACTTGCACAAACATCGTTTATATTTGTTTTAAATTTGCCAATGAAGAGAAGCTGGCATTCAATGCATTCTTACATCTGCGTTAAAATCAGTACGATTCAGGAGCTAATAAAGTGACCCTAAAAATGAACATGATTTTAAAGCAAATACATGATCATAGAAATAAATGGAAGTCAGTTTTGCTTTCTACTAGATATCATGTGATCCAGTGCATATGCATTGTGAGCAAAAAAGGAAATTCAAGTTTCCAAGATTGTTACATATACACTGTTATTGTTGCATAGATGTAAGATGAGTTCATTAAAGCCACAATGTCTTGTAATAAGAGAATGCTTCTTTAACACCATATTCTGTTACCTCTATCCACATTGAATAATACCTCACTCTGCAAGTAATGCTACTGGAAATCAGTAGGCCTATTTGCACACTAAGATTCTGTTCATGGTCAGTAAGGGTGACAGAATGGGTCCTTTGTGTGTGTTGTACTGAAGATGCAGATCAGCTTAATCTGGAGCTAATGGGCTGCTGTTCACCTTGTCTTTGTCAGGTAGCACAAACCTCCAGTTTCTAATACGTGCTGTTTGGTGCGCTTTGGTAGTGTTCCACTGACCTCCCAGATCTCGTTTTGTTTGTCTTGCAGAAAGGCGCAGAAACCCCAAGTCAGAAATCTTTTTAAATATTCCTATTATGGCTGAATCTTCTGCGTCACTGACATTTAGACAGAAAATATTCCTCTTCCAGGCTATTGCAATAACCTGGATCTATAAACTGGGTTAACATTGCCATTCAACTCTGGTCTTGGCAGAACAGAGGGGTCTTAAGCAACGGCCTCACCTAGTCATGCAGATAAAAAGCTGGTTTTGGCCCCTGGAGGTGGTTCTGAGCATACTCTTCCCCAGGATATCCATGTAGCCCACTTAAACACAGAGCATGGTCAAGCCAGCCAATGCCCACTTACAGGTGGTAAGGGAGAGACTGGTGAGTGAGGTAATATCTTTTATTGGACTGACTTCCAGGAGACTCGGGATTCTGCTAAGGCTGGTTTTGGTTGGTTGGTTAACCCTGCTCCTTGTTTTAGTAGGGACACTTCTGGAGGCATTTATGCAGCATCGTACTCTTCAGCTTGCCTCCAACTAGCAGTGTAAGCTCTGGGCTATTTGCTACCCCAGATAAGATAAGGGAATACAAGCCTCTTCCCAGCCCACAGTAGCTCTTGCAGTAAACACTTAGCTGCTTTAGGCATTTGCTTCATTTACCAGTGTGGTAGTTGGCCCTGACAACTGCTAGTTCTGTCTCTCGTGCAGCCCCTATGGCTGTTATAGCTCCTGCTGCGTCACCGGCTCTGGTCACTTTATCCAACTATGCTTTGTCTTAACCATTCTTTTTCTTCCTTACTCTCAACCCCTAGCTGAAATGTAAAGGGTTAGAAGGACTTGAATGATGGCTACTTTCCTGAGGGAGACACTGACAATTAAGAACTATAAGTGGGATAAGACCGCTAGACTGCCTTCTTTAGTGCATAGAGAAGTATATCAGAATATGGGACAGTAGCTATTGTATTTACACAACTAGAAGGAATAGAAAACTTTTTATGGAAACTTGGTTTCTGTAGAAAACTTGTCTTGGTGACCTCCTATCATTAAGAACCACTGTTGTGTTGGTTTTGAGATGCTGTGTTCACGGGAAGTCCGTTTTAGACATCATGAGATCTAGTTGCTGTTTGTCATAAAGATGATGAATGACAACTCATCAATCCTGGATTGGTCTGTTGAGGTTCAGAAAACCAAATAACAGGTTCTGTTTCTTTTCTGTTCACATTTGTCACAACCTCTGTTTTTTTTTTAAAGTGACTTTAGGGCCTACATTTATTTCCGGTATCATCCAGATCCATATAAACAAGAAATAAGAATTCGGGTCTTTGCTGTCTTTGTAGAAAATTTAAAAACAAACATACAAAACTCAATTGTTTCACACTGGCTAAGTGCTCTAAGAACAAATGCATGATGTTGTGCTCTCAGTGCTTGAGGTAGGCAGGTGTTGGACTATACAGTGTACCAGCTGTTATTGTTCTGCTTTATTATTAATTATTGTATTGCAGAAGGGCCTAGAAGTCCAATCACAGACCATGGTTTCAGTGTGCTAGACGTTGGCTGGTTGCTCTGCTCTTTGTTAAGAGAAAGTAACAAAGTTCCTTAGCTGTGTAGCGCTTCAGAGATCAAGAATCTTGGAAATTTCACTTTGCTTTATGCACTGGGAAGCAGCAGGAGTGCAATGTTAAGGAGAAGCAACAAACGCAGAAAGTTCTGAGGTAGGAAAAATCAAGTAGAATGGTTGATTAAGTGGAACAACAAAAGGAAGGGAAAGGAGGGGGATGAGATCCCATGGAAATACAAGTAGTAGGAAAAGCTAAAGTGAATGGGAGGGAAGGAAGGACAAAGAGAGACATGGATGTTTTCCTGCTACTGAATGTTTATTCCAATCATGAAAGAAAAGGAGGGGAATAAATACACTGCTCACAATCCGCTCATTCACAATTGCTAATATATATAAGAGTAACTTGTTCAGGCCTGGTCAGTGTTCTGTACTACCAAGCAGGAGACCTAGGCTAGATTTCTCTTCATGGACTTTTGCAGCAGGACTGGGAGTGGGAGTGATGGACTTTTAGAGATAGAGTATTAAGTTTGTGGACATGGTAAGAGAGGACATTATTGTAACTTTTGAGGTAAGCAAGAGCACTCTTGGATTCTAAAGTGGGTCCCATCCACTTTATTGGGAGGGTGGATATAGTGACATTGATGCGGGGACTCTTCAGCCTCTAGAAGGCATGAGGAAGATCTCTGAGAAAGAATAGCTTTCTCCGGGACAGTAACTGAGTGCAGAATATCACATTAATCCTTACTAGATTCCTCTTGCTTATTAACTATGATATAGTTATGTTTTTTTTTAATCTTGTTTTTTTTTTTTTTCAGCAAGCTTTCGGAGAAAACTTTCTCATCACCACTCCCAAAGCAATCTTTCTTTTATTTAAAAAATAGATTTATAGTGACCTCAGCACAAAGTCTGTCCTTCACTTATTCTAATGCTGACTTCCTTGCCTCTGATTTTAGTGTGGCTGGCTTTCAGTATATCAATCACTCCTTGAGCTCCTCTAACAAGAAACTGGTGTCTCAAGCACTTGAGTCTCATCTCTCTAGCTGTTTCTTTTTTCCATCATTGTATGCAGAATTGTTGTAGCTGGTTTATGTTCCTTTTGTCCCTTTCACTGTGCCTCTAGGTTCTGTCCTTGACACTCTCTTCCACATATTTTCTCCCTCTGGGAAATCTCATTTCTATGTTCAGCTTTATGCATCACTTCCTTATAGGTCATGCTCAACTCCACATATTCTTTTAACTCTGATTTCTCTGCCAGTTGGGTTTCTGTCAGCTCCAGATATACCATAATTTTCTGCTATTGGAATGGTTCAAAGAATGAAGTTCTCCTTTGTCCTAACTATTATACTTATGCAGTGTGATCATGCTGCGGCATTCTTCTGCTTGGGAGTTTTTAAAAAGTGCAAGGGTGTAGATCTCCTGCATACACCACAAAATGACAAAAGCAAAGGAGTTCAAAGTAACATCTGCTATAGTGGCTTTAACTTGCAGCCTTGTGCCTTATTTCATGTTATGGGTGAAGAACAGTGTTGGCTCTAATTTTAAATATTTTAGACTACACCATGAAATGATAAAAAGGCCAAATGAAGTTGGACTTTTTTTTATTTGTTGCTTGATTGAAGTGTTAAGAATGATTGAAATGGTGAAAATCTAGCTGCTATTGTTGGTCTTTGTCTTGTGCCAAACTTGAACAGATGTGGATGTTTTTAATAAAAAGCCAGATATTTAATTTGAAGAACTATACAGGACATATGCAAAAGGATTTGCAGTTTGTGACTTTCGGTTGGTTTGTAGAATTATTTCCTTGAGGGTCTGTTATAGTCCTTGGAACACTTTATAACTTTCAGTAGAAGTCTCAAGTGTTGTGTATTAGCAAAAGAAATCTAAAGTTTATGTAATAATGTGCATTTATTTGACATTCTGAAAGTTATTGTAGGCACTAGCAGTAGCCTGCACTTGAAATCTTGAATTAGTTTTTTCCACTTCGTGGCTTAATGGTACAGGCTGCTTCTTTTTCTTTTCCTTGGAACCGGAGCAAGATGATTGTTAACTGTAGAATTTGGAAAGCAAATATTTACAAGCTAGATATGAAAAAGGGGCTTACTTTAATTTTCATTTTCTTTGTGTATAACTGTGGTCACTCACACTTAATTTTCTGAGTGAAATGGCAGGTACATATGTCTGCAGTCAGAATCTGTGGACAGAAGAAACAAAAACAAAACAAAAAAGAAATACGGTAGGTGAAATTTTTTGGCCTGTGTTATACAGGAGGTCAGACTAGATGATCATAATGGTCCATTCTGGCCTTAAAAAGTATGAATGTGTAACTGCAGAAATGATGGGAGAGACCTATAAAACATGCTTTTTAGAAACTTACTCTGTGTGTAGAGCCAAGTATGGTAAACTTAGTTGTGTAGCAGTCGGTAAGATGTTTATCACTTTGTTCAATCTACGCATGTGTTAAGGGCCCATTGCTGCAGCCCATACTCACATAAGTTTGAATTTGGGTCCTGAGAATAGCCCAGTAAAATTAAGCAGAATGTCTGTGTCTTTTGACCCTGGCTGATCAAGCCCTTCCTGTTCTATTACATGTACCTGTGTACATTAGGAAATGGAAAAGCCCCGGTCTCATAGCCATTCCTGGAGCTTTGCCTCCTACCTTCCCCTCTATCTGCTCCAGCTTTGCAAGCAGAGTCAATAGGGCAAAGTTAGAGGAAAAGCTGAGATACAGAATACCCTGAGGAGCTGATACGCTTTTTGCTGGCCCAGCAGCAGCTGGGAAGTGCATCCACTAGAAGTGAAGACTTTAAATAGGAATTATTTCTGGTAGTTGGCCAGAAAACTGGAGATGTGGCAGGGAGGGTTGGCAGCTGAGAAGAAGAGCCAAAGCCAGGCAGGCTTGTGCTGTATGTATGTGCAATCCCCTACAACAGTGGTTCTTAAGTTGTGTCAGACTGGACAGAGAGGCCCTTCTACAGATGTCATTAGGTCCTCTCTACAGGTCCTTCAATGCCTGATGTGCTTCATGGGGGGGCTACAGCGTCCCTTGAGGTGCTCTAGTTTGGTCTGGGTCTCTGTGACCAACTGACATGTACCTGGAAACTAGCGAGAGCACTGTCTGCAGCAAGGAGGTCTACAGAGGTCTTTTTTCTGGGGCTTCTCACAGAAATATGAACACCAAACATAAACAATTAAAAATACAAAACAAAAAAAGTCCACACTACCAGCCTGCAGCACTGACACATGCCAATGTCAAATAGGGTGTGTAGTTCATCAGCAAGAGTTTACTGAGAAGAGGCATCAGACTGTTATCCCATGCTTCCATGTTCAGTATGGGACAGTTCATTGCCATTTGCTGCCCCAGAGCTCTGAGTAAGAGAGGAGGTGCTTCCACAAAGAGGTAAGCTTGTTCCCCAATGTGAGAGCCAGCCAGGGTGTTTCTAATAGAGGACTTTGACTTTCCTAGAGAATTCATGTCCAAAGTCCTAGGTCTGTTCCCAGGGGGACTCTCATGAGCACAAACATCTCTAGGAAAAAGCTCTTCAAGTCTTAGGAGAAAATTTTCTGTTTCCCATTCTACAAGCCTGCTACTCTCCCTGCTGTCTCCAAGGCAATTCTGTCTGCTTCCTAAATACTGCTGTGACGCTTTGGAATCCTTTTCATGCACCATTGTGGCAATTACTTTGTTGCTATAAAAAGCCCACCTTTTACCGTGGGGGTGTTTGCCCTCAAGTATGTTTGACAGAAAATTTTAGACTAATTTTTGGAAGACGTGAGCTAGGCCCCAACTTCATTTCAGATGGTTCTATAATGGCTCTGTGTCCTGGAGGATTGGTGGCCTTTGCCAGGTACCACCTTCTGGGGATTTTCTTTCTGTTACTTTCTTGGCTGTGGACACTCCTTGGCTTCCTTTTCTCCTTGTTAGTCACCTTGGTGGCAGAAGAGCCCTATAGGTTTTGGCCCTGGAATGAGGAGTTTCATGTATACAGAAGCTCATCGCTACCCCTTTTAACAATGAGAAGCTGACCAGTGAATCTTCTGATTGGAATCTGCATGAGGAGAACTGCCCTGATGGAGCCAAAGAAATTCTGCTCCCTTCTCCTCCTCCTCCTTGGCAGAACTGTTCTGGTCCCTGCCAGTTTCTTTCAGACCCCAGGACAAGCCTCCATTCCAAAGATGTTGTTAAGTCAGGGCCCTCAGAAAAAGAGTCAAGAGTGTGAAGTCTTCCTTGCTGACTAAGGAATGCTTCCAGTACCAATGGGGGAGGTCTGAGGTTGTTGGATACTCTGTGAGCTCAGTGGGATATCTCGAGATCCTCCCATAGGAATGCAGACCTCTCTATCCCAGAAAAGAGGGAGCCTGTGTAAGGCCTGAAATACAATCTCTTGAACATCAGTGCACAATGAGTGGGGATAATTAATTATCTTAATTTTAATTATTGTTCCCTTAATTTTTCTTAGACTCCAACTTCATGCCTCTAATCTTGTATCCCAACACTAACTGAAAAGGTTTCATCCTCTCTCCAAAAAAAGGATTTCCCAAGTATCATTAATAAACACTATTGAAAAAGTCTCTCCAGTTTTGTTTTACTATTTTATCACAGACCCCTATTCAAACAGCAGCTCCAGAGTATTGCTTAGTTTTTATTCCTTGATGTACTGTCACGTCTCCCAGTCCATTGATGTCAAGCTAATTCCCTTCTCTTCAAAACCTTCTCAACCTGTGACTTCGTCATACTCTTCTGCATGCCTGGCTGCCCTCGCCAGAGTACTCATCCTAGGCCTTTATTTAAAAAAAAACAAAACAAAACAAAACAAAAACTAACAAGGTACCACAGTGGCAAATAAAAAAAAATGATCTGATTGAATTTCATTGTCATGGCTGTCTGTGCTCCCAGCAATGGAATCTTCACTGTGACAGATGTAAAATGAATTTAACAAGTTTAAAATTAACAGGATAAGTGCATCCAGTCACATCTGTCCCATTCACTTAATGTGTACATTAATGTTCTTGAAAGAAATGATTTCATGATGTAGTAAACTACTAATGTGGAAGAGCCACCATATACTGGTCAGGATTGCTGAACCGAGTTTTATTTCATGGGTTTAAAAATCCTTGTGAGCATTTTGTGTGCGTGCGCACGCGCTGTTTTCATAGACACTACTCCCTCTCCCATTTGCCTAATAAATGCCTTTACATATATTCAGATAGTACTTGTGTTTTGGCTTTAAGAACTGAACGGGAATTTAGGTGAGGGAGAATGTTAAACCTTTTTAACCCTTTCTCCTTTCCCCTCTGGGGCAGAGGGAAGATACAGAAGGTAGTTATGATGGGGATTACTTTTCTAGTTGCAATTTTTATTTTTACAATAGTTGGCTTTGGCAAAAGTGATTTGGGCCTTTCTATATGGCATATTAATATGGACCCCTCTCCCAAGAATTTCCTTAACTGATGCCTGCTGTTTACTGGTTGACAAGAAATTCAAGGCATTACATACTGTTTAAAAAAAAAAAAAAAGCCTGTTGTATAAAATGGCTAATGTGCAGTCTTTCACTAAGTAAAGCTTAAAATGACCAAGATGCTGACTTACTGTGCTGGTACTAGCAGTTTTTGACTATACTTGCATAAGGATCTTGATACACATTTGGCATCACAAAGACATTCCTGTATAAGCCATCACAGTGTAGCCTCTAAATGCATGTTAAATGTATTACCATTGGATTTTTTGACTAAATCCTTTATTCACAAAACTCATAAAGAAATTATCAGTGGACCTGGCTAAATATCATTTGAAAAATTATAGGTTCCCTGTTACACAAAGCAATTAAAATAGTGCTACGAGAAATAAACTAATGGAAATTAAACCGCAGAGAATCTAAATGCATATACTATTAATGTTCTGTCTAAACTGCTCTGTAGTTTAATTTCCTGTAGCTTTTTTTTAAGTAGTAGTTTTTTTGATTACCTTATACATACCATATGGACCAAAACATTACATAAGATAACCCAATATTTAAAACTAAACAAACAAACATCCTATAGAAGGAAGGGAATTGGAGGAGGGGAGCGGGATTTGGGGGGTCATGATATTGTTTCATTTGTAAAAAATAGTTTGTTTGCTTTTTTGGGTTCACATTTATATGCATTAAGGATTAACCTGTTAATGTTTCTTGATGGTTTTTTTTAGTTTAATTTTTATTCTCCTTTAATGTAAAGTGGTTTAACAAAATAATTATTCGTTCCTTGACTTTTTGCACTGAAATGAAATTAGTCACTGTATCTAAAACCTCAGTACACACGGAAAGCACATTATTATTGAGAGGAAGTAGACAGGGACCTATATTAAGAAGAGAATATTTTATATCCAGATTTTTACACTACTACTAAAGACATTGGCTATATTAGTCTAAATTAAAAAAAACAGGATGAATAATTTTTCATTTTCTTCAGTACTGGAAACACTTTATTCTGGAGGTTTACTTTAGTTTGTCATAGCTTACATATTTATTTATACTATTAAAGTTCTGAATGACAAATATAAACAAACAAAATTTAAACGTGAAATAGGTGACCCAGATATTCCAAGCTTCTTTATTGTTCTTATAGGACTGCGTGCAGTAAGAACAGAGGTGATTGTGCAGTATTTAGCTATGGACTGATAGCTCCACCAGTAGCTGGTGTAAATTTTAGAAATACTAGGTATCTTGTGTATTGGGTAAATATTACTTATTGAGTATATACATTAAATTCTTTATGGTAACAAAAGTGATCTGACCTGTCAGCAAAGCTCTTCTCCGGGATCTACTCCTTGATACCCTCAGTTCAAAAGAAGAAAGGCGGAGGACAGCTAGTACTGGATTTGAAGTCCTACAGTTCTGTGATTCATTTCCTGTGTTAAGTTACAGGTATTGCAGATGGTGTTTGCTCAGTATTGGTTGCATTCAGAGTAGAGCTATCAGATTAACTAGCCTCTATAGATTTAGGTTCTAGCCTATCACTCTCTCTCAAAGATTACTCAGATTTATTCTAGGACATCATTATTTTCTTTATGCTGCTTTGCTCTTTGACCTCATCTCTGCAATTCAAGATTTTATCTTGGGGTATGTCTGTACTGCAGCTGGTGGCATGCTTCTCAGCTTGGATAGACAGATGCACGCTAGCTTTGCTTGAATGAGCGCACTAAAAATAGCAGTGTAGCTTGGATTAGCATGGGCGGCAGCTCAGGTTTAGCTGCCTGACCACAAACCTGCCCAGGCCCCCTGGGTAAGTACTCAGGTGGCTAGGAGTCGCCACCCGGGCTATTTCTCGCTGCACTGTTTAGCATGCTAGCTTGAGCAGAACTATTGTGTGTCTGTGTCTGTCTTCCGAAGCTCAGAAGCACACTCCCAGCTCCAGTGTAAATGTAGCCTTAGATCAGGCTGTTCTAATATGACGTAGTGGGACTGGCCTTTGGAGAGCTGCAGAATGATCCTGTGAGCTCTGGCATCTGGCCCACCATTTTTAAGTTCACCTCTTATATTGTAAATAAAACTAATTTAACAAAATACCTTCTCCAGGCAGTTTATAAAGGATGTCCTAATACCCGGAGCTGGAGAACTCATCTGGCTTTTTGGACCCAATTCCTTTGGAATTGCTTTACCAGTTTCACTTGGATGGAACAACCACTTTTGTCAAACCAAATCTCAGAGAAAACAGTAGAGCAATTCCAGTAGAATGGAGTCCCAAGACCTGATGAGTTCTCCAGTTTCTAGATCTTAGGATATCCTTTTTAAAACTTGGCCTGTGTGCAAAGAAACTCTTGTCTCCTTCTATGGGTGTTACATTCAACTTTAGCCCAGTATGAATTTCCTACAAGGAGGCCTATCATTGGGCGTCTCAGTCAGACAATTTCCTCTTAGACTGCAGAGAACTTTGAAAAGAGGAGTGGGAGTCTCGCTGGATGGTGATCCTCTCTGATGTCATTTGACAGGGATGGATGGAATGGAAGGAGATGTCCTGTTTAGCAGCTCAGCTCTGTTTTTCTGCCTTGTTCAACTGTATTCTCTCTCACTAAGCAATGAAATTTTGTTCTGTTTTCCTTCTAGAACTTAGTTCAGTGATGATTATAATTGGTCCTCATCGAAATATACAACAGCCCCCCTGGCACTTGTCTGCCTTGCCTGTAGACATACAGCATAGCAAGCCCTGTGGAGGGGAGCTTTAATCCTAATGAAATGGGCAGTCATCTGTTGACTATCAAGATGATGCGCCTGACAGTTTTCAGTCAGCAGTTGAGTTGTCACAACCTGTGGAATAGACAGGTAAAGCTAAAACAATAGATGGAGTATGATGAAAGGGTGGATTTAAAAATAGACCATTCCTATCTAGCCAAGTGTATTCCAAATACTTCAACTTTATTTTTCAGGTTATGTGACATCTGAAATCATTCATGTCATCAGGCCCTCATCTGAATTCCATCAAAATATGATACATAAATTGTACAAGAATAAAGAATATGCAGAAATTTGTTTTTTGTGTGGCATATAAGGTTCATCTTTAGGAGCGATTTCCAAGAGAACATTTCTTTTATCCAGTGGAGAATTTTCCTAACAATCCTATTTATAAAATTCCTTTATCAAATGTGAGTTGTTGACAGAATGGTTCTCCATCTGTCACACCACAACATAAACGAGATGACAGATCTTTATCTGTTGCATTTCTAAATGCTTTTTACTTTGAGTATTTAAGATATTGTTTTGTATTTGTTCTTTGGTTGACATGCACAGCTACAACCCTTAATGTCTAAAGATGAACTGTAGAATCAGGCTTCAGGGTATAACCTCATTTGTTTTAAGGTTTAGGTAAGAATTACTGTGTTCTTGTCCCTCTCCCCTTTTAACCTTCCTGCATGTGTGATGTGCAAGTGGTTCTGTTTGTTTAATCACTTTTTTATCCCTTTCCCTTGAAACCTCAGGTTCAAGCCACTGCCAAAGGCAGGATACTGTACTAGATTAACTAATGGTCTGATCTGGTTTGGCAAATTCTAATTTACCATTCTTGCCTGGATGCTTTTTAAAAATGCAAGCCAAACCACTGTGAAATATTGCCGAGTCTCCTTTTCTACTAATTTGTACATTTTTGACTCAACCATAAATTAAATTAGGTCTGAAACAAAAGAATACAGCCCTAAGGAATGTTAATACAATGTTTTAAGTAGTCAGGTGAATAGCTTTAATTAAGTACAGTAGGTACAAACTAGGAGAATGCACTATGGTGAGAGCTCCACAAAAGATAATACAATGTATGGGATCATTGCTTCACATTCACTCCATATACATAGTTCAACAGTCCTGAACTGTGAAGTAATATGTGCTGCTATCATAAAAGAAACTGCCAGAAGGCACATCCTAATGGTTCAACATCATTTCCTGACTTTGATGTTTCCAGTCAAGACAGTGACTGAATTCTGTCACAGGGGTTCTATCAGGTGGACTGTGCCTACCCCTCTGGCTCTGTATAACCCTAAATTTGTATGCTTAAAATCCATTTCAAACACATGGGCAGAAACTAATGAATTAGTCAATTCTTTGCCATGCTTGCTGTTTGTTAAAGGGCACTGTACTTTGCTTTGTAGTAAACCTACAGTTAGCAAACTTATGTTGTCTTGAGAATTGCACATTCCCAATTAAAAAAAAAATTTATTCAACACCTCATGTGATCTATTTCTAATTATCCTTCCCTTCCACTATTTTACATTCATTTTTTGTCTTAATAGATTTACAAACACTGTGCTTCTCAGTCAGTTAAAAAGATGAACAGTTTAGGATAATCAGGGTATTATGGGAATAATTCATAGTCCATTTAGAGGTTTTTTTTCCCCTTAAAACATAACTCCAGTCATAAATTATCTCATGGGTAGTGATGTAAACTAAACATGGCTTCACACAGTAGCTTGAGAACAGCTCAAAGGAAGTTATGTTTTATCCATAATTATCAGAGCTAGAGCAGGGTATGGTTTAGTGGTCAAAGAATCAGGTTTGGAATAACAGTATTCTGGAACCACAAGCAGAGTGGAGATTCAGGCAGACCATATCTTCCTTTCATAAGCAAAGTTACTGCTGAAAAAGGGTTAATTTCACTACCTCTGACTTTAGTGCGTTGAACTGCCTTTCTCATTGTGAGGGCACGTTAGCTTGTAGGGTTTTTGCATCATTCCTAATGGTTATCAGTGATTAATCTGATAAGGATATGTCTTTTCATCGTGTTGCTCTTATTAACCTACCACTGAAAAGAATTTAGGATGTTGTCTGGTGTTTTGAGAAGCAAAAGTCCAGGTAGCTCATGTGGTAAAGAATCACCTGTTGGAATGGAATAGAGAGAAACCTGGTTGAAGGACACTAGGTATATGCAGGACACATTGAGGTCTAGCAGACTTTTCATGCAATGGACCGTTTTCAACTCTGATACAGCTAGCGTCATGGAGGTTAGTTTTATCACTTACATGTCTAGCCATACTGTTTCCATGTATCTACCTGAGTGCCTCTGTAAATGAGCAGCATTATAAGGAAACCCTTTTCCTATTGGTAACTGCACAGAATCTCTAACCCACAAATTACTGCAGTCTTGGTTTAGCTTTATGAACTTCACACAAATACTCCTGTGTTTTGGGCACAGGAGAGATATATATTGTAGATGTTACAATAGTTTTTAATCTTTCTCTTGAGTCTTTGGTTGCCTACATTTGTACTTGAGGTATAAAACTCTCTGGACCTTCGTGTGTGGTTTTAGGATCTAAAAAGTAGTTTGAGTTAAAGCTAGGAGGAATGCGTGGGATTCTCCTCTTCTCCCTGACCAAATAGGTTTGTTTTTTTGTAGTTAAACAGTAAGCAGTACACTTGGGTCTTGTTTGGACCTAAGAAGAGTGATGAAATTACAAGTTTTGAACAGAGAAGAAATGGATTTTTGTTAAACCTGAGATGAGAACAATGTTTAGATCTGTGTCAGTATCTCAACACGAACCTCTAGAGGGTTTGTCACTGTACATTTACATACATTAGGAGCAACTTTTTTCTAACTTTTCCCAACAGTCCAGAGCCTGGAAAAAGCAATAATCAGCATTCCAGAATCTGAGTTACAAAACTTTCTTGGTAACGTTACTTCCTGTAAGATTCGAGAGTAGATTAATAGAATCAAGAGTTACATCAGTTAGAAAAGCCAATGCCTAAGGAGTTTTAATAGTCCTGTGTAGTTTAACTGAAAGATTTTTTGATACCTATCCAAACATTAGTAGCTCTGGCTACATACGTCACATGGATAGAGATATGGAGTTGCTACAGGGATGCTAGATTGACTGTCTGAGCATCCCCTTTCTATTTTCTTACCCAGAGATTCATCAGGGAACAACATCTAAGACAATGTTTTTGCTTGACAGTAATCTTTGTAATTCGTACAGCACCTAGCACAGTGTGGCCCTGAATGAGATGCTACTACAATATCTATGTTAAATAATAACAATTCTGGTAGGATTGAGTGCAGGATCCTGTCCGTTACTAGATAGTGAGCTTAAAATGTTAATTGGGTTTTTATTAATTCGTTACAAACACCAGAAGGAGGGAAAAAATGATAAATTACATATTGATAAAACAAATTGGGATATACAAGAAATATACCCCCCCAAAACACAGAATAAGCCTGTATGTTTCAGTTACATGAATTAATTTAATCTGTATAGTTTTCCATTTGTACATGCCAAAGGAGGTTTCTGTTCACTGGAAAAGGAAGCACTGTACATTTCCCTTCCCTTCTCCCCACTTCTCTGTGGTGAGGGAGAGAGGATCATGGGAGTTACAGCAAGTGTGTGGAGAATCTTACTAAAAAAGAAACTATTTAGCCAAATGCAGACACCCCAAGCAAAGTCTGAAGGTAATTAGTGAAGAATATATTTTGCCAATTTTCTTTCAAAAAAATAAATAGCCTAACAGTCGCATGAAATTTATGACTTAAAGACAGAGCAATGCAGTTGGTAAGCTGTACTGAGTTTAAAGCAAACGTCTAATGCAAGGTCTGTATCCAAAAATTTCCATAAATATTTACAATAATTATGAAAGCACTAGTCATTAATAGCATGACTCTTAATCAGCTAACAGTCTTTTTTTTTTTTTTTTTTAAGCAGCAGTGAACTAAGCCAATTTAAGTTGGCTAAATTTGAAAGATTATGTGAAGTATTCAGAAAAATATGAACAGTTAAGTAATGAGAGTTTGGTTTATGTTGTTCCTGGCAATTAACTGGTGTTTATCACTTGAACATATTGCTTATGTAGTTATTGTATTGCACTGACTTGAGAGCAAATCTTAAGCTTTTCTTGAAAGTGAAGGTTGCACTGCTATTTAAGCTCTATTTGGACAATACTCATTTGTAACAAGCACACATTTAACTGAAACAGATTGAAAACAGGAGGACTCTTAGAGTAGAAGAATTTGTATTTTGAAAACTTGCCCACTACTATCCTTTGTTTCTGAAGTTATAGTAAACTAATGTAATCTTACAGCTCTAGCTAGCTTCTGCTGTTTTGTAGATAATAGATGTGATTTAAGGGAATATATTCCTTCTACTTGGTCCAAAGGTGTAAAAACTCAAGGTAAAAAGCATTTACCCTGAATAAACAAAATTTATATTGTGTTAAACTCAGTTGTAATTAGGGTGTGAAGTCAACAAATTTGCTGGAAAATAGTCTCATTGGAGAGGCATTGGTAATGACAGCACTTTAAAGAGAGATTGAAGCCAGTTTCCAATTTAGTGGCTTACTCATAAATTATATTAATATTGTCTACTAAGCATATAAGAAAAACAGATAGTTTTAAGCAAGTTTTCATCTTGCTTTAATGTTTCTTCAAGCCTTTTCTATGAGGCCCTCTTACTGGTGCTTTCTCTGAGACTTTTTCAGCAGGATTGGCATTTTCAAAACTAGGATCAGAAAAAAAATCTTGAATTACTTTATAATTTGAGGGTCAAGAATACTTTACTGCATGAATTTTTAGATGGTAAGTGGAACAGGTGGCACCTCTCCTAAGAAAAAAGGCTGATTACATCTTTAAAGATTGGCAGAGGCATGTGGATACAAGATAAGATCTTGCAGATTAAAATTTTAACACCGTATGCCTTTCAGGGTATAACTAAAAAGAGAAAGGAACATATAATGGAGAAGATTCCATATTTCATAGACAAACTTGTTTAGATCAGCCCATCTGTAGGTTGCCCTAATGAAGATTCCAAGCAAAGGTCAGCTCAAGGCAAGGTAGAATTGCAGAATCTCAAAGTTACATGCTGCAGGGAGCATTGCTTTACTTATTCTTACATTCAGGAATGTAACTGCATTTTATTGATTACCTGAAGAGATTTTTATACGGAATTGTTTCATAGTGTGTTTTTACTTATAACTATAGAAAGTATATCATTTCACCAATGTGCAACTTACCTGCGGAACCAAGATTGATAAAAGGCTTATTTATTGCATTGTTTAAGAACTCTACAATGCTCAGAGAAGTGGTGAGAAAAATACCAACGTGGGTTTAAAGACTGCTTTGTGAAATTGTTCTAAGCTGGCAAATAATGCTTTGCTTTCTTTGACATCTGTTAAATAACTGAATATAGCTAAATTCAGATCAGCCACAAGGGAATTCTGTTCTGTTCATCAGTTTCCCTTTTCTAAGCAAGCACTTTTGGAGGGGACTCTTTTTATAGAAGAACTCTTTTAAAGGATTACCACATTACTTATTTTGCAGCAGTTGCCTTTATGTGGATATATTGTGTCTTCAGTGGCCTAAAATGTAGGATTTTTATAATCTTAGACATGTATCTGAGTATTTTGTAAGACTAATTTTGTTTATAAAACGTAAAGAAGTCAGTTTAAGAATGGTGGGCTAGCTGCCGGGGACTGCCTACACCGCTGCTACTCTCTAAAAGCCAGTCCCCTGGAGTCTTATTAGAAGACCCTCTGAGGGGCTGTTGCAATTTGTGCAAAGCTGTACCAGCCCCAACAAACCTAAAATGTAGCCAAGGATCAGTATGGAGTAATCATTCTGCTCATGCCCCCTTTCCTGCAGCTGTGCCCTTTCATTCCTGCTGTAGGAGCAGCAAGTAGGGGGAGTGGTGTAAAAACACTGACTGGCTCTGTCGTTGGAAGGTTATTTGAGGTGGGAGGTGATCCTCCATGGACCAGTTAAACTAGTTCTAAGGTCAGCTTGCACTGATAGTGTGGCACAAAAGAGCCACACTACACTGGAGGACATATCCTACCTAAAGTGTGGTTTTTTGTATGTGCCATTTTCAACTACAAAAAAAATCAAGTGTTAATTTATACTAAACAAATATGCTTCACTCAAACTATAACTTTGAGAACCTTCTGAAATCCCAAATTATTTGGCAAACAAACCTATCCAAATTATGAGACCAAATGAGATAATAGTTTTGAACTCAAATAGCTTAAAATCATTATATATGCCTTCCTACTGAAGTTTAGAGCCCTGCACTAGCTCCATATGGTGAAGGGCTGGGACAAAAACTAAATGAACTGGAAATCATGATTTCTTGGCATAACTGCAAATAGTACAGTTCTCCCACATGCCTTCCCTTATTGTCTCTGAGTCAAATACTTCTGTCTAAGATCCCCTTGTTAGCCCACAGAACTACTCAGTGCCCCCTTTAACTCTCTTCTGTTTTAGAAAAGAACACTTATTTTAAAAAATCTTTCCTTCTTCTGAACTGTTTTCTCTGGCAATATTAATACATAAAAAATATTTTAAAAATGATAAACTCCCTTGCTCCAATTTGTCTCTCAAATGGCAATAAACCATGTATTGGTGTACATTACCAGGCTATCAGTAAATTCCTATGGTGGTTGAATGTACTCTGCCTTTAGCCTACTGCCTCACAAAGCACTTGGTGTGCAACAACGGACTATTAGTGCACATCCTGCTGTGGTTTACTGCTTAATTCTTCTCAGTGTAACCAAAGAGATACAGCCATAGCCACTCAAGAGTGAAACTGCCATTTCTAAAAGGCCACCCACTGCTTGAATGTGATACGTGACAGAATTCTACCAGCCTATTATCTATTTCACTGACTGCCAAGTTATTGACTGTAAAAGTTTTTAATGCAAAAGTGAAAACTATCAGTAATCTTGTAGACATGTCAGAAGCCACAAATCTGCTACTGATGATAAAGTAAACCGCAACTCAATGTATCAGTAATTCAGGCAATACCTTTTTCCATTTTCAGAGTAAAATGTCTTGCTTAACGCTGCTTGAGCAAGTCCCTGCATGCCTCCAACGCCATGTATTAAAGTCAACACAATGGATCTGAGCTGTGAGTCAATATAGTATCAGAATGCACAAAGGCTGTTCGTGCAGTTTTGTTATACGTATTGGTACTAAATTATTCTGTGATATACTAAGGGGTGTCCCCCTCATCTGTCACTTAGACAGACAGCCAATCCAGATGAAGAGCTTTCATGCCTAGGCATTTCCTCTCCTTGCCAGCAGGCAGTGTCTCCTAGTTATTTCTGCCTCGGTCTGCACCAGCAACCACCCATGTCATTGTGACCCATACAAATGTCATGATTTCTCTGGAGCAATGTGGAAGAAGAACAACTTCCTCACAAAACCAGCTGGATCAAGAATATCTTTTCTGTATCTCTTCTGCCCTTGTTTGCTGGATCATTATTTCCATTTGCCTACTCCTATCTGATAGGCTAGGGCCGTTGCTAGGGTCAGTAGTGACAGTGGACAGGTCTATTTGAAGAAGTATTTTTTAATGGTTTTATAGTAAATGTACTCCCAAAAAAACCTGTGATAGTGAGCTATAGAGGCCTTTACCCAAATTAAAAAACATAATCCAAAGGAAAGCTAGCAGTTGCTCCTTGCACACATTAGAAAATAACTTATCAAAATCAAGCCTAAATAGTACCCTTTTCATCTACAGAAAAATCAACTTTTCCGAGCCTGTCTCCCCCTAAAAGCCTGGGGAAAACAGATGGGCTTTGAAGTGTGGCTTGGGCTGAACTTCTCAGGCTGTTGGGGACAGTCGGGAGAGGAAGAGCAGGTTCCAAAACCGAAGCCCCCTCCCAGAGAGCGCCCTGGTGCTAAGACCCTTTTGCTTTTAGTAATATCAGAGGGTTCCATCTTGAGCACCCCCACTAAACACTGTTGCGCTGCTGTGGCAGCAAGGCAGTGGGAGAGAGATGGTCTTTCAGATAAGCCAGTCCCAAACCACAGAGAGATTTATAGGTGAACACTAATAGGTGGCTAGAGCAGAAAGCAGTATCTTTCCAATTTCCAGTCTCTTCCCCCACAAGGAATTTCCTCTCCTCATCAAATCACTCACCAAAAGGTATAAGCCTCTCAGGCCTGCCCTGCCCCCCTAGGAGGATCATCATAAACACCTCTCTCTGCTACTGTGGTTGAGCTTGGTGAATAAAGCTCCCCTGCAGGAGAAAAAACAAATCTCTTATCATGGATTCCACTCAGTTCATAAAAATATCAAGTCCATGTCAATCTCCCTGCCCCACATACTGAAAAATTGAGGTTCCCAAACTTCTTCAAGTGTGGATCACCTCTTAGGAGCTGTCCAGGAGACTCTATTTTCCTGTTCCCGGTCACTCTGATCTCCTTGCTTTCCATTTGCAATTCCAGTGTCTCTGACACTTACTTCTATAGAATTACTTTAATTTTGTACAGAAGAAGAAGTCAGGACTGAGCAGCTCGTGTTCTGTAAATACCAGGCATATACAGACCTTTTTAGAAGAACTATGATAAGCAGATTCACCCGCTCCCTCAAGCCTTAGGGATAATTGTTTCCCCTTCCCCTATTCATAAATAATCACCCATCTCTCTCCTATCTGAACTCTACCCCCTACTGGTCTGTATGCATGATGGGAGGGATTTAAGACTTGCACCCAACTAATTGTGTGGTGGGCAGAAGCCAATCTGAAATTGTGATGCTGTGGTGGCTCTAGGCCAAATCTCAGTGATGACTTTGACTTTATTTTGGTCTATGTATTCAGGCCTGCTGAGAGAGATTTGGGGCCGCCCTGGTACATGATGTTTCCTGGGGCCTCAACCCCTCTGATTTCACCCCAGTTACAGATAGACTGGGGACCCCTCTGAGCTCAGGGCACTGGTACAAATGACCCTTATCCTCTGTGAGGCTTTCTGGCTTAGGGGTGATCATTTATGATTATGAACATTGCAAAGTTACAACAAACCTTACATGGCATGTTTTGCAAGATAGCTTCGGAAAAGTTATGATTTACTGTATATGATGAGCTCATCTGTATGTGTGTATCATCTTTGTATTGTAAGCTATGGAATATGTATGATATTTCTGTATCTAAAACTTGTGCTGTGCTACTGGGTGACACCCCCAACAGGTTAGAATCAGCCCTGTCCAGCCTGATTGAGGGCCAATCAAGAGCCAACAGCTATACAATGAGTCCAGGGAGAGAAGCTGGGGGCTATGACATGGGGACTATGCCTATATGTCCTGGAGTGATCAGGACATGTAGGGACATGGCTGTGAACAGGGAACTCCAAGTGTTTTTTCATGCATATGTGCTGTGGGCTTGTTTGAAACAGGCCGCATGGCAAAAGGACGTGAAAGGCAGCTGCACCATTTTCATCTTGTCTTCATTTCTGCTTCGTACCTCTGGATCAACTACTCTACATCTGAAGCTGTGAAGCAAATGACTGAGACCCATCTAGTACTCCAGAGGGACTGTATAAGCCTGCAAACTCCACAATTCTGATAAGAATCTGAAATATGTGGACTTTGAAGTTATCTGTAGGTATCTAATTTCTTTGATCAAACAGCTGTTTTCATATTTGTTTCTTTCCTTTTATAACAAACCTTTAGTTTTAGATACTAAAGGATTGGCTGGCAGCATGGTATTTTGGGTAAGAACCAAACCTATATTGATCTGGTAATGTGGCTGACTCTTTGGGATGCAAGAACATTTTATACAGTGAGCAGAGTTTTAAATAACTTCTCACTTTACTGGATCTATTCGCTGATTGGGATCCAGAGACTGAAATGCAATAAAGGGGGCTGTGTATTTGTTTTTGGGGGCTTCTTGATAACCAGTGTGGGGGAATCAGGAGCACTGTTTGTGATTGGTTGGGGAAATTAACTTCAGTGTTAGCCACCAGTTTCGGGAGAATCTGCTCTCATTTTTGCAGCCTTCTCTGACCTTGGCATTTTCAGGTGCGCTACCCTAGGCACATACAGGTCACATGCTCCTTTTGATAGCCTTTATATATATATATATATATATATATATATATATATATATATATATATATATATATATATATATATATATATATATATAAGTAAGATTTAAGAGGCAATAATTGCTAAGAGTACTAACGTCACGAATACTGTCGGGCATGTATATGTTATGCATCCCCCTTGGTGACCAATCCACAGAGGATTTGAGCCTGTTACAACCCCTACAACCTGTACAGAGGCTGTACAGCCTTGAGCTGTAGAGACTTTAGCTGTGGAGATCCCTGGCTCATTCCTTGATATGAGCCACAATGACTACTGTGATCCATGCCCATGTCTAATAAAACAATTCACTGCTTCCTGTTGTACCATCCTGCCTGACAAAATTTGGCATCTGAATAAGACAGGGTATATAGAACACAATCAAAGTTTATTTCCAGATTTGTGGTTATTTTTGTCTTTGTTTTTAAGTAGCTACTGACCTGCCTGGGCATAGAATTCTAATTTTGAAGATTTTGTTATAGAGCACTGTAATTACTTTTATTAAATCAGGTGAATTAGGGAGAGCTTTTATTTGTATTTGGCATTGAATCTCCCTGAAAATGAAACAAACACATTTAAACTAAGTAAATAATATAAAGAATATCATCTCTATATCTCAAAAATCCTTTCTTTCTTTTGTAATGTGTGCCAGTTTCTAAATAAACTGACTTAACAGCTGCCTCGCATGCATTATAGTTTCCTTCAGAGATTTCATGAGCTTTAGTTAGAAATTTTCTGTGAAGGACAACACTTAAGGTATTTTTATTTAAGCACGTGTACAATGCTTGCAGCATCCAGGGCTGAAACTGTATATCTTTTAAAATCTTCCTTGGTGGCCTAAAAATCTGTCATTCACAACAAAATTATATCAGTGTTAACAGTGAAAAGCTAGTTAAACTTTAAAAAAGCTATTGTGAATATTTTTACACATGCAGGCCAACATTTTCAAAAATTGCTTACTCTTGGATTCCTAATGATGGACTTCTCGAAAGCAGCTTGGTGATTTAAGAGGAAAAGTCCCATTGACTTCAAACTGAAAATTGTATTGGCGGAGTATAGCGTCAGTGCTTTTCAATTTTCTTAACTTGCTGTAGTTCATTGTGTTAGAAGGTGATGTTGGCTGCAAATATAATGCTAGCTAGACTTATCAATTTTGTGTTTTAAGTTTGAGTGGTTCTCACAAAAGGAATGTTAATGAGGCCCTGGACTTGTCTTTGAGCTCAGATGAGCACCTTAAATGATAAACCTCTTAGTAGAAAATATGTATGTAAAAGTTGAAATTTTACTAACCATTAAGAAACTAATTAAAGGAAACAAGTATAAAACATGGTCTTTAGCAATTTGACTGTAAAAAGGGGAAAAGTAGAGAACTAGTAACATGTAAATTAAAAAACCTGATTTAAATGAAAAAATATTGTTTTAAATAAATATTTTAAATCATATTTTTGCATCCTGGGTCCATGAAAATGAAATGCTTAGGTGTAAGTAGAAGGTGATAAAGAAAATAGCGGAGATCTGTATCACTTCTGTACACCTAATGTTAAGCACAGCATTTTTAGACTAGCTGTACAATTTAAATGTTGCATTATAAAACAGAACAGCATTATACATCACTGATGTATTCCACAGAAACGCTTAGGCTTGCAGCTGCCAGCTATACTCCTTTGCCATATTACATAAATATGTTTAATTTGTTTTTCCATAAAACAGTTTATGGATCATCTTCTAGCTTGCACTCAGTTGCTTAACCCCCAGTTTGCTAAGATGTGCACAACAAAATTATAGTATTTGAATAGATATTTTTGGTATTATACCAATTTTATCCTACAGATTGCAGCAAATGTTCAAGAAACTGAAGTCTGCCACTAAGACTACAATTAAAACTGTCACATAAATCTATCTGCCTCAAGCTATGCTACCTGGCACACCTTTTTCCTCAAGCTTAAAATGTGCTGCCTTGAAATTTGTAGGTAATACTTTTATTTTGTTATGGGCCAGGCTGTGACCAGTGCTATGCACGTATGGGGTGGGGGCAATAAGGTACTTCCTTACTCCCCTGTGTAGCTACCATTCTAATCACAGTGTTGCAGAGCGTCTACTTCCTGTCCTTTGGTGGTGGCAGGAGCTATGCAGAGCCTTGACTTCTCTCCCCTCCTCTACTTATTAGCTATTGCAGCTGAGCTAACACGGAAGGGGAAGTAATCTGTACAAGGTAGGGGGCTAATTGAAACTCTTTCCCCTTTCATTTGCCCCTACTACAGCAAGGAGGAAGCTAGGGACCATTTAAAGACTAGGCAAACCCGGGAGCATATTATGACAGCTTTAAAAAGGGGGAAAAGG
The DNA here is from genome assembly GCF_026122565.2 of Emydura macquarii macquarii. Taxonomy (NCBI): domain Eukaryota; kingdom Metazoa; phylum Chordata; order Testudines; family Chelidae; genus Emydura; species Emydura macquarii. The sequence continues at coordinate 36,289,301 of NW_027132559.1, read as the reverse complement.
AGGAGTTGGAGAACTATAGACCAGTCAGCCTGATCTCAATACCTGGAAGCTACTAGATCAATGTATAAAACATTCCATTTGCAAATTCTTGGAGGATGAAAGGGTGGTCACTATCAGGTAGCATGGATTTACCAAGAATAAATCATGCCAAACCACCCTGATTTCCTTCTTAACAAGGTAACTGGTTTGGTGGTGAGGGCAGTGGTTCCCAAACTTTTCTCTGCTGTGGTACACCTTGATACCTTTAATTATTTTGTGGCACACCACCATATAGTCTCCAAATTAACTCATGAATATTCATGAGCCAATTCAGCACTTTTCAAGTAGTTTTTTAAAAAATTCCGCAGCACGCCAGTGGGGAAACACTGGTTAGCAGAATGTGGTGAACATAATGTACCTGGACTTTAGCAAGGCTTTTGACACAGTCCTACATGACATTCTCATAAGTAAGCTGGAGCAATGCAGGCTCGGTAGAACTACCATTAAGTGGATACACAATTGGTTAAACAACTGCAAACAAAGAATAACTATTAATGAAATAAAGTGAGATAGAAACGACATATCAAGTGGAGTTCCATGGAGATCTATTCTGGGTATGATGTTGTTTAACATCTTTATAATGACCTGAATGTAGGAATAAAGAGCATACTGGTCAAATCTGCAGCTGACAAAAGCCAGGGGCAGGGACGTGCCAAATTTTTAGAGGATAGAACTAAAATTCAAAGGGATCTTGATAAATTGGAGAACTGGGCTATAGATGATAAAATGAAATTGAACACAGACAAATGCAAGGTGCTACACTTAAGAAAGAAAAACCAAATGCACAAATACAGAATGGGGGAGAGGGAGGGAACTGGCTTGGCAGCAGCATTGCTGAGAAGGATCTGGGAGTTGTGGTGGATCACAACTTCAACATGAGTCAACAGTGCAATGCTGTTGCAAAAAAAAGCAAAAACAGTTTTGCGTTCCATTAACAGGCATAGCATAGAAGTCATGAGAGATGATAGTACCACTCTGCATGGTGCTGGTTAGGTCTCAGCTAGAGTACTGTGTCTGATTTTGGTCAACACTGTATAAAAAAGATGCAGAGAAATTGGAAAGGATCCAGAAGCCAGTGACAAAAATGATCAAAGGGATGGAAAGCAAGCCATATGAGCTAAGGCTGAAGGAACTGGGTATGTTTAGTTTGGAAAAGAGGCGATTAAGAGGGGGACATGATAGGTCTTCAAATACTTGAAAGGCTGCCATAAGAAAGATGGAGAAAAATTGTTCTGTCTTGCCACAGAGGGCAGGGGCAATGGGTTCAAATTACAGAGTAGCAGATTGAGATTAAATTTTAGGAAAATCTTCCTAACAGTAAGAACAATAGGACAATGGAACAAACTGCCTAGAGAAGTCATGGCATCTCCTTCACGAGAGGTTTTCAAAATGAGACAGGATAGCCATCTGTCCTGGATGGTTTAGACCAGTGGTTCCTAACCGTGACCCCATTTGGAGTCGTAATGATGAAAAATGGGGTCGCAGAGACGCTCGACAGCTCCCAGCCGGGAGCACTGGGCAACGTGGGGCTAAGATCCAGCCTGCTTGGGGCAGCAGTGGCACCAGCCCGCCCAAGTCACGGGCAGGCAGCCTCACTCCTCCCCTTTCGCTTTGTGTCCTCCCCGCCGCGGTGACGACACCCAGCAGTGCCCGGCGTGGGGCGGCAGCCCTGAAATGGGGGGAAGCACGGCTGGGGCTTCCATGAGAGATGGGAGTGTCAGTGCTGGTTGTGGGGCTGCTTAGGGCAGGAGAGCGGAGAGGGGATGTGGTCACAATGTTGTGGATGGGGCTTAAGTGAGATGAATGAGGATATTTACTGCAAGGCACTAAAGAGGTGCAGTGTGGCAAAACTTGCAGCCCAGGGGAAAAGGATTAAGGTGGCTTTAAGTCATTTTGTATTCTCCAGTGTCTGGGCTGATGTGGGAGCCAGAGCCACCCATAGCAAAACTGAGACAGCACCGAGGAACAGCCTACGTTACAGCAGTCTGTTGCTGGATACCTATACATAGCAGCAGTGCCCAAAATCTCTGCAGTGTGCCCCCTTCCTACACTTTTAAGTCTCAATTTAGCAACTGTGAAATCTAGGGTTGTTTAACAGTGTGACCGCAAAGTAAATATCCACAGTTAAAGCAAAAGTAATAAATGTCACATAAATGGATTTAATAGCTAATTTAGGCTTTGTATTCAATGTTGTATTTTTTATTTAAAAAGATGTTACAATGATTTTAAATGTTTTAAATGAAAAATATAAATACCATAAGCATTGCAATGCCCTGACTTGTCTGCTGGGATCACCAAAAATTTTCAGTGTTTAAATGGGGTCACGCTGAGCAAAAGGTTAGGAACCCCTGGCTTAGACACAACAAATTCTGTATCATGGCAGGGGGTTAGACTAGATAACCCTTGCAGTCCCTTCTAGCTCTGTGGTTCTATGATTCTGTGACACCATATGGTTACATGTGGAGAAGCACAAGTGCATACTGCCCATTACTTGGGTTTTGTGACTGACGAAGCCACAGTCTAGCCCTATGTAATCCAGGCCAACCACCTGAAATACTTACATTTTCTAATTTCTAATAATTACATTTCTCCAGGGAAGAAGGATACTGTGTAAAACTAAACACAGAATGAGCTAATCCCAAACCAGCCATTTTAACAAATAAAACTAGACAAAGAGGAGATAATGCCAAAGAAAAGAGCAGAAACGGGAGACACAATCATTAGATGTTCTGACCCAAGAAAGGCCTTTAGAGAGTTACTGCTGGGTGTACTCAGAGGGGGAGTTACTTAGATGAAGTCCATGAAATGAGTAGGCCTGATGCCTCTAGCCTGATCAAAGCAAAACCTTAGCAGAGAAACCTAGGACAGTAGAGATGGTTGTTCTTCTACCTAGATTAAGAACTTTCATTGTGTGAAAGCAGGAACCATTGGTTTATCAGCAACCAATGCCAATAGCAGAGCACCTGTGTTACCAAAGAAGGTGTTGCCTTCTGCAACTTTTGGATCAATTTATGGAGAAGCCCAATTTAAGAGCAAATTACAATAACCTAGCCTAGAGGGGATAAGCATATGGATGATCTACATATGGGAGAGGTGGCATAAAATGGAAGAGGCAATTGCTCTAATACAGAAAACCTAGTTTATTAAAGACCATCAGGGAGATAGAAGAGCAGCAGCTGGGTCCCTATGAAGTTTTCAGTCCAGTAAGCATAAAATCCCTCAGTTCTGCTCTTTTACTCATTCCGTAGCAGTGAATGTTGAGGATTCAACTTTTCTTCAAATACCCCATCCTCTTCTTGTTGCATGCTGCCGAGTCCAAGATGAAGGATGAGAGATGGGAATCAACCTGGTTAACTGCCACATCTATGTTGTCTGTCTCTGCTCTTTCTGTGATGGCACCCCTCTTTGGTTAGCCAGCTCTTCTTTTCTTCACTAGGAAAAAAAGGTTACTAACTTGAGGTAAAATCCGAGTGAAGACAAGGTAATTTGTCCAAATGAGTTAGCAAGCTGAGTTAAAGACAAGGCTCCCCAAATTGCCTTGTCTTCACTCGGATTTTACTCTGTGTTAGGTAACTCAAGTTAACACACCTTTTTTGCCTAGAGAGGATGCTCCCTCTGGGATATGCATACTGGGGGTATATCTACACTGCTGGGGCTGTGCTGGCACTGCAGGATCAATGCCGTGGGATCGATTGAGCGGGCAGTGGAGATCCGCTCAGTTGATCCCGGAAGTGCTCTCCAGTTGACACTGTAAAGGCTGCACCGAGTGGAGGGCATTTCCCATTGGCACAGTGCAGTGGAGACACCGCAATAAGTGAAAGTTAGTAAGTCGATGGGAGATAATGCAAGCTGCACTACGTAGCTTGCGTTATCTCCCATCGCCGGCAGTGTAGACCAGGCCTTAGACTAAAGAGAAGTGGTAGGGAAGGACACATAAGCATTTTCCTTTTCCTGAAACACCTAAACAAAAACATACCTGTGAGCAATCCCACTCATGTCACTTCATCAAGCTGCTTTTCTCTTAGAACAAACAAACAAGTGATTACGATAGTTAGATTAATGAAGGTAACCGAATAGGGGGAGTCCAATAGCTAGTGCTAACTGTTGCAAATGGGTGAAACCCAAAATGAACTAGGGCTGCACACACAAAGTGAGAATAAGATGATGTATAGAGGCTGCTGGAGCCTGTAACTTCCTTTATCTAAAAGTGGAAGTAGTGGCAGCCTCCCTAATCAGGTATGGTAGGTTCCCCATATATTAAGTGGCCCTCCCTGTGTTTCGAACTTTGGGCCAGTACTGCACTTCGAAGTACAAGTCAACATGTAGTTCAGAAGATGGAATTCTGTATAGTTAGGTAGATGCTAGAACACAGAGAGAATAAGAATATATACCATCTTTAGTGAACCATTAACATTGTTCATGGAACTTTAACTCTGGATTTGAAGATTTTCAAGCAGTTGTTTAATTATTCTAACATTAGAATGCTGTAGTTTAAAAAAACAAAACAAAAAAACAAGCAAACAAAAAAAGCCCCCAAACCCAAATTTACCAGAATTTTATTTTTTTTAAATGTTGTCTTTACAATTTTAACTCTCATCACAATTTTTGTTTCAGAACTTCAAAGTTATAACCCCTAAAGATCTGTAAAAACTTGATACAGATGGATTATATACAACTGTGTAAATACAGTCCCTACACTAGTCCTTTTATAAAGCTGCTCGAGGATTACCACTAAATATTTTTTCACTGTCTTGAATGTGAGCTTCTTAAATTTTGTGCAGTTTGACTTGTGGATTTCATTAACTCTGGATTTTATTGTTTCAGAAAAAAATGTATTTGATCATTTCAAAATTAAGCTACCATACGTTCCAGGAATAGTAAAAAGCATCACTCATTGAAGCTAACAGTATAAAATGAATATGAATTTTTAAATACCAGGCCTGTTTGGAGGTGAGGTGACAAGGAATGGTAGGAAATAGTTGGAAAAAAACCCCAGCTTTTTATTTTTTTAAATCTCATTTCCCAGTAGCTTTTGTGATGACCCTCTAAACTTTCCAAAACCTGTTCTCTGGTGTCAGATGAATACACATGGGAAATTTCAGATGAAATTTGTTTAGCATTTTTGCAAAGAGAAAGAGAAGTAGGAATTGTAGTTTTAAACTAAACAAGGAGAGACTGCTATATCTCCATAATTATTGTTTAAGCAAATAAAATGAACAAAAAGCGCTGCTCCTCTTTTGTAGTTTAGTACAATTGCAGTTACTGCATGGTTACAAAGTGAGGTTTGTAAACATATTGCTTCTGTTTCCAGGCGTTAACATCTAAGAGGGAAACTCTTGAATATCAATTCTGGTATTTTGGCATACAGCTTTGTAGTTCATAGCTGTGGCACTTAATAGTATTCCCAGGGTTATTTGAATTACTGCAGCAGTTCACCAGACCAGAGAAAGCAATTACAGTAGACCCTCGCCATAACGCCCTTTGCAATAGTGAACCTGGGGCTATAGCGAACGTGGCCCCTGGATCCCATCTTCAGCCCTGCCCGCTGTAGTGAGGGACTGAGCACTCCTCCAGCCCCGAGGCTCTGTCAGAGGCCTCAGAGCTCCTCCAGCCCCAGGGCTGCAAGATGGGCATGGGGGAGGTGACAGGTCCTCTGAGGCCGTGGCAAAGTGCCTGGGGCTGGAGGAGCTCTCCTTCGCCGCAGCTCTGGGGCTGGAGGACCACTGTCAGCTCCCCTCTCCCTTCTATAATGAACCCCCTGGTTTTTAATGAACAAATGGCTTGGATCCCCAGGGGTTCATTTAGTGATGGTATACTGTATTTTAAACTACAACTTCAAGATTAAAACCCACACAAGCTTACTGGGTGAGACTCTCACCCTGCTCTGGCCCTCTATGCTGTGTAAAAGACCTGGAGCGGCATAAACGGGCCTTAAAAACCCCCTATGGGGCAGAGGGAGGATTCCACTGGTGCACATGTGATGGGAGGCAGCCTTACAGTTTCACTGCTGATTTGATAAGGGTTTAACCGCCAGAAGATGAACTTCACTGTGCAAAGATTAAAACCTTTATTACATTCAATATTAAATAATGAAATTTTTGTGTTAAATTTGAATGGAATACTCATTATCTTCCTCCATCAAGCATGTTTTCTATTCACCTAAATGAGAGAATCCAACATAATTATCTTCTCTGTCACTGTATCTGAGTCCCAAGCTCAGCAGCACCAGTACCTGTTGTTTTGAGATTGGCTTGGATCCCATGACACTAGAATAAAAACTCTTGCTGCCAGGAAAGTTCTACTTTGCAAAAGCATTAGCATAATTGGACAGTAATTTTTAAGGCTGCTGGAGAGCACTACTCTCTCCATTATAAGCAATAGAAGGATAAATTAAAACGAGAAAAATAGGGACAAGAATGACTGATGGAAACAAAATAGCTGAAAATAAGTCGTAGGTAGGATGGGGAGAGATTGAATAAGACAAACAGAGTTAGCAAAAAGGAGAGAGGATGTGTTCTGTTGGCTGAAAAAAAATGGTGAAATAAAACTCTCCATATTGTGTTTCTTGCACTCCTATGTGATTTTCTTCAGATCTTGGGCCAAGTCTACATGGGAAAGTTGCACCCTTATTTTTCCAGGCAGAAACATTGGTGCAGGTTGAATCATTATTTTGGTACAACTACACTGATTCAGTTAGGCCATGTCTACAGTAGGTGTGCGTTGTCAATATACCATACCAGCAAACTCCTAACGTGAATGCAGCTTATACTTATAAAACTGTGCTTTTTGTGATGCAGCTTATTCTGCCACCCAAGAGAAACCACCTTTACCATTAAAAGCACAGTTTTGAAAGTATTGCTGTGTCTACATTAGCTGCTTTTTCCAGCATACCTATTTTGATCAGGGATCTTCACGCCTCTTCATACATCTGACAGACGTAACTCTGCCAGCAGAAGTCTGTAGACACAGCTTAAGTTCTTCCACTGGTGTCTCTTACTACATCAGTTTACGCCTGAAGTGCCCTATCTGGTTACCTGTGAGCACTTCACTGCTCCGGAGTCATCTGTACCAGATGTCCCTTTCTCTTGAAAAGGTGCTTGTGGATGCCCCAGGGCCTCTGTTTATAAAGCCCAGAACAAGTTCCCGGGGTGGACTTTGCACAGTAACAATAGGCAAGCAGGCACAGTCTATCATTAGTATTCCCTTAAATGAATAATTTTGAAGACTAAAGAGAGTGACTGACCAGTTGGATTATTAGATCAGTTGCTGCTGAAACTAATATAATAGCTTTCCTGTGAAATAACTTACCATATATTACTAAATGCATGCATATGTATATTTCAGACTGTATTTTGCTTTCATTTTGTTAAGGCTTTATGTGGGAAAAGATGGAAAACGGTATTTATCTTATTACTTAGGACATACATTTGTAAAAGAAGAAGAGTTGCCTTATTTTAATCTTGATGAGCCTTAATTCCACAAATTGGGAGCATGTAAACTATTTAATTTTTTAAATTAAATCTATAATAATAATACGGACAAACTGAAAATCAAATAAAAAATAACTTGTAGATGTCTTGTGTGCAAGAATAGATAAAACCTTGAATAGAAAAATAATTCATTATAAAAGAATAATGGCCTTGTAGGTATTTTAGAAAAATATACTAGGCAGTTTTATAAGGAAAGATCAGGTTTTTGTCTTATTTTGTTTTACATACTTACAAATTAAGGGCCTGGTTAGTACTTGTCCAGGAGGAGTATTTTTCAATGGAACTACTTGCATGAGGAAAGGTGGTAGCCCTCCAGGTTTACTGGGTTATTTTTTTTTTAAATATTGGCAGTTATGGTAGACCAATTTTGAGTAGTTTCTTTATATGGGTATAAAAGGAGACTTGCATGGCAAGCAACAAAGATACATAATATGTCAAGGTTTGAAACATACTTCCCCTTCCCCCTCAAGTTTTCTATTTGTATCTGAGAAACTCAAGATCTTTATTCCCCCCCCCAGCAAAATGCAGAAAAGAGTAGTAACATTAAAGAGTAAAGGCGAGTAAAGAATAAAGGCAACTTCACCTAAATTGTGTTTTAAAGTTGTGACACGGTGTGATGGGTTGTGCATAACCTGTCACATTAGTCAGGAAGGTTTTCACTGTGCCTCAGTGGGTCACAGCTGAGAGTGCCAAATGCAGGACAGACTTATGAGAAATAGGGCAGACATACTCCAAACTGCTGGTTATTCTATCAGTAGATTATACCAAGCCAGTAACAAAAGTGAACTTCTGTATCACCACACTGGTTAACAAGAAGTCAATAATGCAGACTCCATAGGCATTCCAGCCTTTGGCTCATCACCCAGACACCAGACTTTATGATGAGTAGTTCCTGAAAACCAATTTAATCAGATATAGGGTCCTTCTAATCCCAAGGGATCAGCCACTTAGCCAGGTCAATATATAAATCAGATTTACGCAATAATCACGCAGATGTCAATCCTTTAGTGACTAAAATCTAAAGGTTTCATAAGAAAAGAAGACGAGATTTATAAATGGTTAATAGATCATATACATACGAGTGATTTTTTCAGTGTTCATAGATCAGGATCATAGCAGTGATGGAATAAACTGCTAGCTTGCAAAAGTCTCTCTGGAATCATCTAAACAGATTGGGGGTCATCAGTTCTTGTTCAAAGCTTCCATGTTAGAAATCCAGTCCAGAGAAATGAAGTAGGAAATGAAGGCAAAACGGAGATGTCTCAGTTGCTCTTTTATATCCTTTGCCATGTGCATGGAAATTCACAGTCCCAACCAAAGCCCACAGCTCCTGTTTATGGAAAGTTACTGGCCCAGGATGGAATCCAGGCTCACATGAGCATATCACATGTCCTTACATATTCTACTGAATCACAGGGACTGGCCATTGGCCCCTGGGAGTCTGAGGCATCTGCATGAAGACCTACTGGTCCGGCTGAGTTTCTTCAATGGCCCATTGTTACAGTGAAGTGTCTTTAATGGGCCATCAACACATTCTGTAGCTATCTAGTACTGATTTAAATCCATCGGCTGGGTGTCACCCAGGAATACAACACAGGTTTCAAGTAAAAATACATAGTCAATATTCATTACTTCAGATACAGAAATGATACATGGATTTAACCAGGAAATTGTATAACAGTGGTAACAACAGTGATATAAATGGTCACCTTTCTTATATAAAGCATCCCAAGGGGCTAAGCAGCTATTCTGGGCCCAGGAAGCCCCACCCTGCCACATATACAAAGCACACATGGCTTGGAAGAGGTGCTGAAAAGGAGAGTAGGGTAGCAGACAATGGAGGCGAACTGACCTACACTGAGTTCCTGGGAAGAAGCTTCCCAGAGCACCTGGGGCCTGGCTATAGCAATGTGGATAAACGCAAAGGAAGAGACCTGGGATTCTCAGAAGGTCTAAGGCTTTATCTTTGATTTCCAGTTATTTAATGTCTTTTCTTTATCCATTGGGAAAGAGAACTGGTAGGAAATGATGCAGAGAGGCTGCATAGCACTTTGGTGGTGCAGGACTTAGCTGCTTACAGTGGGCCCCGGATTGGAACCTGGTGGAGAAGGTGAGACTGGGTTCCTCTACCAACCCCTAGGGGGCACCAAAGGCTGAAGCTGACCCTTGACATAGAGAGTCTATGGCAAAGAAGGCCCTTACAATTGAAGGGTCAAGACCCTAAGACCTCAACCCAGGGAAAGACCTTGAGACCCTCACCTAAGCTGGAGAGCTACTCCATTGCTGGATTCTTTATATACCACAAAAAGGGGTGGACATAAAACATGACCTGGTTGAAGGGTTGAGTCATGGAAGGGACAGATCACTGCCGGATTAGAGTTGCAGTCAACAGAAGCACCAGGAAAGATGAGGACCTGCTATGCCCTGCTGACCACTGGGTGGCGCCAGCAGTGAGCCCCTTAATGCATGGGATGATAAACTCTGGCAAACTTCTAAATATGTCTTCTCTTGTATTCTTCTTGTGCCTAGGTATAGCCTGTATCCTTTTTGCATAGTAAACTGCCCTCCCCTTTAGTCAAGTGTACATGGAGCACTGCTTTCTGATACCTGGAAACACCACGTAAATGTGTGTTTCACTTTGTCTGATGCCAGTTATTGACATCCCTGTATGCACGCCATTTCAGCTGTTTTGGAATCCTCCAAACCTATCCTGTGAATACAGCTCCCATTTTTGAGTTCAGTGTCTGCATGATTTAATTATTCAGAAACTCTCCCATTCCCTCCTTCCCCTTTTTAAAACAAAATTATATATGCATAATAAAGGATTTTCCAAACAAAACAGCTGTTTGTTTAATCCAATCCTTAAAGGTGCTAGCCTACAATATAGACTAATGTATTACAAAATGTGGGTGTCTTGCCTGCATCAGAAAAACAATCAAAAGATGGTAGTGTATTATAGATGTGTATGTTTCAGTTTATTAATGACTAATATATTTGTCTGTCAAGTTACAAATGCTTGTAATCCTTGATGACATATCCTTGCTCTAAATAGATGTGTTTTTGCAGTGCTGGTATAATAACAGAGGGCTGAGATGGGACACTATTCAGAATTCAGTACTCATTCAGAATCAAGGTCAAAACCTTCTTAAGGGGAATGGTTCATATGGTCATGATATAAATTTACTGCAGATCTTCACAGGGTAAGCAATAATCTCTCTTTTCATCACCACATGGTTTGTATAACAAGTTGGTAAATAGAATAGTCAAGTTATGTTGAGATCAGTGTGTAAAGAGAGCAAACAATGATCCCTGGCATTCATGCTGACACATAGGTGCTGTGGTAATGGGGAAATGACAAGTACCATAGATGGGGAGAATTGTAATGCTACCATTGGCTAATTAGGTATACTCCACTTTCAAGCTGTGGCAAAAGCAGCAATGTAAACTGGACTGGCGGCTTGACAGTACCCGCCTGTTAAACATGTTTGGAAACAGAAAAGTAGCTAGCAAGGAAGATGCATAGCAAAACGCAGCTATAACCACATGATTTCCATTAAGGTTTATGGAGCGCATGGAACACATGAGCCAATAAATTCAAATACATCGAATCCTGCTGAAAGTATATTGCTAAGTGGCTGCTATATAATATTACTTCATATCAGGATAGATAGAAATCAATTTTGAAAAAAAGATCAGATTTTAATTTTATTCTATTTTAAAATTTAATTTAGGTATGTGGGCAGCTTTCAAATCTGTCAAGCGTAAGATCAAAAGTTAAGATCACTATAAATTATTATAGTAATTTAAATAGAACAAGTTTTGTTTGCTGAATCAGTTGTCATGCACTGAATATTTAGGCAGTCATCACATTAGAAATTTACATGGTACAACAGCCTTCTTGAAAACATTAATTGAAAAATTAATTCAAATTGACTTGGATAAGAATGCTGCTGCAAGCAGTAGAAACTGGCTGAAGGAGCATACAAAGGATAATAACAAGTGGGCTATCTTTCAGACTGGAGAAGCTTTATAGTAGGATGCTATAGAAATCTGCATTGGTCCCGTCTTGTTTAACATTTTCATTAATTATCTGGAAGATGGGATAAACTGTAGGTTAATTAAATTTGCAAATGATTTTAAATAGGATAACAAACACTGATGATGGCAGAAATAACACTGAGGCCTGGAGATGTTGGAAGTGTTTGCAGGAAATAAGATCAGATTCAGTATAGACAAATTCAAGTGAATACGTGAGGAAAAACAATCAAAACACAGATATTGAATAGTAGGGAGACCTCAGAAAGAAGTAAAGGTAAATGACTCTGGAGTAATGGTGGATAGCAAATTAGATATGAGTTTGCAGTGTGATATGGCAACAAGAAAAGCTTAAGGTGGCTTAGGACGCTTATGTATTCAGCCCAGTTTGCAAGTATTGTATATGCCTTTGCATATGCTTACATGGCTCCAAGTCAAGCTCTGTCTCAGCCACTGTCATGAACACTGTAGCATCTATTATTTTTATAATAAGTATAATCGGACCACAGAGAAGCACAATCACTGCCATGATAGATAGAAGACTTAAGCAAATGCGGGTCATGCAAGTATAGCAAACCTCCACCCAACTGGAACCAACTAAAAATAAATATCCCATTCCTATTTATTTCAACTATAGACCTCAAAATATGGCTTGTCAAAGAAGGGAGAGAAAAATTGGTGCTGACTGTAAGCCAAAGTATATACGGAGATGTAGTTATGTGCTGATGAGTCTTAACCATAAGACCAAGAACTGGAGTGGGGCTTGGGAAATGTGAGTTCTGTTACCAACTCTGTCCCAGACTTCCTAGGTGACTTTGACTATTCCAATTAATCTTTCTGTGCTTCAGTTTTCCATCTGCCAAATGAGAGTAATGCCTCAGAGAGGGCTAGTGTGAGGGTAAATTCACTGCTCAGGTGCTTCAGTGATGGGAGCATGTAAGTGCCTAGATAGAGTTCAGATACCCAGAACCTGAGTCTGCACTGAACCTAGTCTGTACTGCAGCCTTGACTCATATATACAATTCTGTTGGCGTCAACGGGACTACTCAGCGTAAGGATTATAGAATCATGCTTGCTTCAGAGATCAAATCCCACTTTTGCTTTCAAAACTGGGCTTTACTGATGTCAGAAATTTGAAGTAAGGATTCAAAAATACTCTGGAATAAACAAAATTGATGCATACCTGCTTTCCCTGCCCTAGCATGTGTATCCAGGTTCAGTAAAATTGAGTAGTTTATAAATATCTCTTGTGTATTCTAATAGTCGTGTCTGTTGATTATTTAGCTTAATTGCAGCTTTGAGACTCCATTCCAAGAAAAATTAATATGTACAGCAGTGAATTCTTGAAGATGAAGGTTTTCAAATTAGGCTACTGGTGTATTACATGCCATTTTGGCCTAAAATCCTTGTGGGCTTTGCAGTTCGTCGGTGTGTTGTCTTTCTAGAAATATCTCATAGGTGATGTTGAAATATTTCATAGGTGATGTCATTCTAGAAGTATCTCATAAGTGATCATTTTAACATGAAGCAGTGAAGAATTAATGCTCAGCAGCTGAAAAATATCAGTGCATTAATTTTACTCTTGTATTGATCTCTCATCCATGTTTCAAAAGACTCCATTAGCAAAGAGCAAGTTTTTTTAAAACCAGGATTACTTTTTCATGTCTTGTATAGAACACATTACATGTGTGGCAAGCTACAGCCATCAAACGCTACTTCTCTCTACACTCTCTGACAGTATCTTCTTAACAGTGCAGGGTCTAAAATACAAGGATTGGAAATGAAATTACTGAGTGTCACACACAGTTCCTAAAAAGATCAAAGCCAGGGCTGTTAATGCAACTATTGCTATTCATAGGCATGCAAGTTTCAGGTTAATTATAAAAACTTGTTTTATCACTTAACATTAGGGCATCAGAGTCTCATCTAGGAATTATGCATACAGCTCTCTCATTTTTAAATTAAAGCAAATTCCTACCGTTTTTACAAATTAATTTGTGGTAGCATTCTAGGTTATAGCGTCTTGGGATTTGCAAATCCCCTTTTATACATGGAACAGTCAAGTGATGAATATTTTATTTTATCCCTCACTCACTCAAGTACATGGTTCTGCAGTAGCCAGGCTGTCACTGGAATTGGCATAGGAGTACTCTAGTTTACCTTCTACTCAATCTCCTTTTTGTATCTCTGATTAGAATACACATTTGCATATTGTTAATAGATAGACATGTTGGGCTAAATTAATGTATTTTTACTTTTGGTTTATGAAAAGTGCCCGGTTATTTCAGGGAGCATGTATGCAATTTAATACAACAGAATATTTGGGGGCAGGGGGGACTTCCACCATCGTAAGACAAAATTGCATTTACCTTTAGACAAACGCCTTAGAGACAGGCCTTGTACTGTACCCTAAACACCAACTCTGTCAGACTAGCGAAGGGGCTCAGTGTAGAGCATACATTGCAGGCAGTCATGAAGTTAGGCACTAATATTTATTTTGTCTTTGAGTTCCTGGGACTGGAGATGCTGCTAACAGATCCTCCCTTACCCAATATGTTCGGGCTTTGCAGACAAACTCTAGTGTGCTGCTGGGTGCATGCTCATGAAGCCAGGCTGCAGAAGTACAAGATAACCAAGTATATTTGCCTGCTAGCCTGGGAGCTTTGATGGAAAATCTTCCCAGCTCTGCCTCTCTTTCTTTTCTAAGGCTGGCCAGCTATTCATTTTATTACCTTTTTGTCTGCAAGGGACTTCTTTCACTCCTTTCCTTTAACCCAGGGGAGTCCAATTTATTTGGGAGGGAGGGAATACCTTGATCCAGTAGGGTGAACCAGGGTTCAAACACAGTATGTGAATCCTTGCTGGTTTGGTTTGGTTTGGTTTGATTTGATTGATTTGGGTTTTTTTGACATAAATTTCTTCAGATTAAGTGTCTTCTCTAAAAGACCTGGGTCTATTAATTACACAACTAGCCGCATCTTGTCCAGAGATATGGGGAGAGAAGGGGGGGAAGAGGAGGAGAAGGGGTTGGAAACCTTGTTACCCCAAACAAAGCTCACTGCATTTAGCACTATAAAAGGAGAGAGTTTTAAGTGCAAGGTCTCAGGAGAACTTTTCACTGGCTATAAAAGCCTGGCTGGCAAGCTGAATGGGTGAGTGAGTGCTCAGCAAACAGGTGCTTGTAGTTGCCTGGTTAATATCTTATGAGATAAGTTTAATGTATCAATTACCTAGTTTTAACCAGGAATTGTTTAGTTGGTTCTTTTGTTTTGGCTTGTTTGGCAATTTTGTTAATAAATTGTTTGTTTTGGCACTTGACGTTCTTATTTTTTGGAAGTTCTGTTCACTCATTGCCTTATAGGAGTGTTTTGGCAAGTCACTCTGAGGTTTGCTTTTGCTGTTTGATGTGCTCTTCACCTTGTAAAGTTAGCAGTTGAGAATTATAAAGAATTTGGCAACAGCGTGAGAGATCGTACAGATTCAGAAATCAGAAGAAGACCTTTCGAGCGAGGTCCTCTGCTACTGTAAATTGGCACATCTCCACTGAAGTCAATGCCAGTTTAGAACTAGATCAGGGTCTGGCCCATGTTTTAGCAATGATCTTGTGTATAGCTGCATTTCCTTCTTTCTTTTGGGCTTGGAATATTTCTTTTTCTATAAAATATTTCCCCCAGATAGATGAAAATCCTATTGTTCAAATGGGCCAAAAGTTAAAAAAAGAGGAAAGATACATGGATTTGTATCTCTGCCCAGTTGACATCAGTGGGACTTTGCACAGATGTAGGAGTGAGTCCATGTAGATCAGCTTGTAGGATTGGGGCCTTAATCAAATACAGAGAGATGATGCTTTACTGGCTCAAAGTTACAACTTCATTCCATCGATTTTTTTTTTTATTATTATTTTATTTTCAGTAGGCGTTCTTAGCACTTCTCAGGATCAGGCTCTTCTATATTCTATAAATTCTATATGCCATTATTTGCTCATATCAATAAAACACAACAATTTGCAGGTGGCTAGTTTGGAGACTACCCTGACTGCTCTCAGTTCTTGAGGAAGCTTGTATCTGATAAGGGAAAATCATAGTTCACGAAACATAGCCCAGAGCGGGTTCTTTAAATGAAGTTTAGAGTTAGTAAAAACTCTTTAATTAAAAAAAAAAATTAAAAAGGCAGATAGGATTTTAGATTTGAATGTCAGTGTTTTGATTTGGCTTTCCCAAATGATAACCATAGGGATACTGGTTTTCTTTAAATAACCGAGAATGAATTTAGTACGGGAAATTGAGAGTTATAGTTATGTGCCTGCTTTCATTCAAACTAGTAGTTTTTGGTTTGTCCTTGTTGTTGTAAAAATAAATAGGATATGATTGCGCGGGAGCACAAAGGAGTGTAACTGTAAGGAATGAGACGCTGGCTCGTGGTGTTTGCTTGAGTGCACAACTGTAGTAGCTTTGATCCTGTTTTATGGATTAATTCCATATCTTCTGCGCTACTAATTTTCTGGTTGTTATCTGTATTCTGGTTGTTATCTGTATGTTATCTGAATTCTTGAGTCCTAAATCATAAGATTTTCCACAGGTCTCTCTAACACCAATTATTATTTATAAGCAGAAACATTAACAACTGCCAGACTTGCCACCCATCAGTTTTCAAATCCATTTAAATGGGGGTCTGCAAAGTCTAAAACAAAAGCTCTCTTATTCTGTTGTTTTATGATGTGTAAAGAAGGCCTGAAAGGAATGTGGTTGTTTTTTAAAAGAGGGTGGATTGGCAAATTGGATCTCATTTATTTTTTCCTGGAAGATCTTAAGGATGACTGGAGAACCAGTAGGACTATGTCACCACACATATAGAAGAAGTGACACCTGAGTGCAGGAGACAGTAAGGGACTGTTAAAGTTTTAAAACTTTTTAAATTAACCCCTATTTTACTGACAAACAATTGAGTGAAAATATCTTTGCCAAAGCCCCTTCAATTAATGGCTGTGAATGCTCTCACTCCAATTCTCTAATCCTCAAGAGAGATCTCCAGCAAAATCCTGGGAGACAAGGCTTGAGGATGGATATTCCTGAAATGTGAAGATGTAAAAAAAAAAAAAAGTCTAAAAAAGATAGCAATGTTTTCTTTGAATATGCTAAGGAAAAGAGGGTAAAAACTCAATTTCAGCACTTGAACATGCCCCTTTTTGACTCGTGTTGGTGGATTGATTGATTGATTTTCTTTTGTCATTGCTGTGAGGGTGGCAGACCAGGTGCCATCTCATGTCAGGGCCCCACTGAACACTGACAAATACTATAGCTGGAAACCAGTCTGGGTGACCTGTACGTTTTTATTGTGAGGATAGATACGAGAGTTGTAAGAAAGTGTTTGGTGTTTAGACCTTATGAATAGCTTGTAGGATGCTGCATGTATTAGTTTCACTTACCTGTACCGTATGTTATAAAGCAATAGCAAATGTTACCCTCTGTAACTGGGTAACCCATTGAACAGGAAAGAAGCCTTCTCTAATGCAAATGCTGTCTTCCTACAGAAGATGTTAGGTTCTGCCCAGTGGGAAGGCCTTTGAAAGCAAATGAACCATTATGAGACATCAAAAGAACAAAGACTTTGTTAATTGCACTCCTCTCCCCCTCCCTAAAAAGAAGACCTTGGCATGAACTCATCCCATCAACTTGGGCCCTGGGCAGAAGGGGACAAAAATCCCTGACAAGGAGAAACTAGGTTATTTTTTGCTGCTTGTACTTTAAAGGCCAAGAATCACTAAGCATGAGGAAAAGACCTCTTCCCTCACAGCTGTTTTACCAGGATTAGTCCTAAAGGACACGCGGAGTTTGCTTATTATAGAATTTTCTATTATCTTTTGGAATTTATGGCTGTAACTCCATTTGTGTGTGTTACATTACCTGCTTTAACCTTCTAAATGTAAGCAGGGTCTGAATGAACTCTCCCCTGCCAAGCTAGCTGGGTTTCAGGACCAGACTGTATTTACATGAACACACTCACTTTGCCTAGGTGCCCAGCAGACAGAGTTGTGTTAACAAAGTGATCACCTTTGGCTGGTGTTGGGTTACAAATTGTTTTATAAATTCACTTCACTTGAATGCAGGGGTATTGAAATGTTGTTATCCTATTGTATGAGTAAAGGGCAGCAGAACTGTGCTCTGTCTGCCCTGGTTGAGGGGATCACCCTCAACTCAACTGAACTTGCTAAGCAAGGGGCTCAAATGCCAGAACCCTGTGAAAGGGAGAGGGTGTGGAGAGTGGTGTACCTGCGGGGAGGTGTGGCTCTGCCTAAGAGTCCTAGGCATGGTTCAACCTGCCTCTCCCTCTATCTTGTCAAAGACAGAGCTAATTAAGGCTACATTAGGAGTCTCTTGTTTTGTTAAGTGATCACTAGAGCTGAAATCACTTGTTGTGGGAAGGCGTTTTCTGCCTAGCCTGCTTCAGCAATGAAGTTCCCCCTCTTAGAGCTAAAAATCAGTGAGAGCTGGGAGGAACCTCAAGGAACTGACCAGCAGAGGTCACAGCAGAGAAGCAGGTGGCAGCAGAAGGTGATGGCTGGCAGGCAGCTGGTGGAGCAGCCGGATAGCAGGCCTTCTTTCCTAGGGTTACGAGATGAACTCTGCAGCTGCACCTCTGAACTCTGGGTCTGCCCTGACTAAGGACAACACCTCTGAGTGGGGTGCTGTGAGGGGAGGGGCACGTTAAAAAGAACTTCTGGTTGCTGGACTTAAGAAACTGAGGCAAATGGAAACTGTCCAATGTACCTCTGGGATGGGTGTTTTGCTTCTGGTTTTATGAATATGAATCCTGCTTGTGGCATTTTCCCCAGTTAATGTTGGGTTACTTTTCCCCTTTTATTAAGTTTATTTTCTAGACTCAGTCTCTGTGCTTGCAAGATGGGGAGAATTGCCTCTAGAAGCACCCGAGGGATGGTGTGTCATTGTCCTAGGTTACTGGGTGGGGGCCCAATCCGGTGTTGAAAGGAATCCCTAGATATTGAACCCAGCCCTTGTTGCTGCCAACTGAGACTGGCAGAAGGGTTACGTAAATAACTCTCATTTCTTTTTCCTCGTTAATAAATCTAGTTTATTACAGGATTGGCTACAAGTGTTACCTTTGGTGAGAGATTTATGGTACAGTTGACCTGGGGTTAGTGACTGGTTCTTTGGGACTGGGAGTAACCTGAATATTGTTGTGATTTTTGGTGTAAGGGACCATCTGTCACAAAGACTAGCTGGCCTGGGTGGCAAGACTGGAGTGCCCAAGGGGACTGTCTGTGAATCCATGGTAAGGCTTAACAGTGCTTTATGGGTGCACACTTGTTGTTTGGTTGGTGAAATCTAATTATAGTACATATAATCAGTTTGGGGTTTGTGCTCTGTTCCTGGACAGTCTGCCCTGAGGTTGGCACTCACACTTTTGAGCCACTCCAGACAGCATGACAATTGCATTCCATCTTTCATCTCCATTTTTATTATATAACTACATATATTACTTCCTCTGGCCCAGTGTTCAAAAGTCTTCATGGTGCTTTAGGTTGCTGTTTAAGGTATTTTCCTTGTACAGCTGCAAAATTTCCTCAGAGACCAGCAGAAACTATTGCTTATGAAGTTGCCAATTCAGCACAAGAAAATCAGCAGTAGGAGTTGCAGATAGTTCAGCATTTTGGTACTGCTATAATAGTTTATTATCACTGACACTGCCTTGATAGGCAAAAATAGTATATTTTTTAATCATATTAGCTCCCCGCTAGACTACACCCTGGCCAGCAAACTATCCCTTATTATGCTACCATGTGGCCAGCTAATATGGTTTGAAACATATTAGCTGGCATCTTAATGAGCATTAGGACTTTTCAATCATGGTAAGCTAACCTGAGTGAACTAACTTGGTTGAAAAACAGGCACTGTTACACACAGAAGTTGCACCAGTTTATCTTAAATTGGTTTAGAATCACACCGTAGGTAAAACCAGTACGACTTTCTCACATAGACAAGCCCACCCATCCTTTCTGCCCACCCAGAGAAAAAGGGAGGAGTATTATAGCAGGGTCTCATACTTGCTTTGGACTGTAATTGCAATGATACTGTGAACCTTAATTTTTCCCTCCCTTCCTCCAAGACTTTACCTATAGAATCAATAGACACTTTGTTGTCTGCTAGTTTTAATGAATGAACATATTTTATTTACAAAAATTTGCATGACACTAATATAGTTCTTCAGAAGACTGCTCCTGACTCTTCTTCAGTAATGTATATTCTCTGAGTACATCCCCCCTCCCCCCGCCTTTTTCCTGGCCCCCTGGCCCTGGACTCTGCGCTTCATCCAATTTTCCAACCACATTGGAGTCTTCCTTTGAGTCCCATGTGTGTTTAATTCTAACGTGGCTCTCTGCTGTGGTATTCTGGTGAAATCAAGAATAATGCATCCGCTACATCCTCTCTGTCTTTCTTCTTGATATTCCCAGCTGACAACTTTGCCAAACGTTTTAAGTACTGTATTCCTGAGTTCATACTGATTCTTCTAAAGCAGCTTTTACTAATTAAACACTTCTTTTTGGTGTATCTAAAAATTCACTCTAAAACCTCACTGTTAATTTGAGGTCAGACTGTCTGATCTAGAATTACTTACTTTCTTTATCCTTCTCTCTCCCCACCCTCCTTAAATCCCTCACTTCCCCTCTCTTCCTTAAATAAAACTTACTCCAGTATTTCAGTTCTGTCTATGATCTCTGTGCACCAGTTAGATTTCCTGTGACTTTTCTATTTCCATGGAGATGATTTTGCCACAGGGCCTCAATCATAACATCATTTTGTGTTTTGAGAGAGGGTTTTCTGCAGCAGTCTCTCTCCTGGTTGATGTTTGTAATCAGTCTATTGCTGTGGAAATTATTGTGATGCTGCAGGTTCAGCATTCGTGACTTCACTGCTGGATTAGATAAGACGCAAAAAGGAGCTGTGTGGGAGCGAAAACCCTAGTTTAAGTAGGTCTTTGACAGTTCACAATGTGTCAGTTAAGATAAACAAGGGAAAAGGAACTGAATGTGTTTGTTCAATCTACAAGGAATTTTATTTCCTCCAGTTAAAAAAAAAAAAATCTAATAATAAAAGCGGGAGGATAGATAAAATCAGGGTGGGTGATCTAGTGACATTAATTTGGAACAACATTTACGTCTCAGTGTATTTTCTTAAGTTCCCAGAAATTCAGCATGCATTGCTGTTCAGTGGCCTTTATTGTACCAGACTGGCAGCAGTATTCCTGAACTGTGGATGGTCAAATATAGCCCTCCTTACTGGAGAGTTACCTTGATATTTAGCTTTGTATGGGGGAAGAAATGGGTGAAGAAAATCTGAATGAGGTGTTCTGGAGGGGAGGAGAGGGTCCCGCACTCTCTTCTAAGAAAGAGGAAAAGATTTACATGTGGATATTTTTTATCACTGTCTTAATCACTTGTTCAATTCTAGTAGCCACCTCCGTTCTAAAAAATTTTAAATTTTGAGAAAAATTTCAATATGCCTGACTTTTTTTGTCAGTTTATGCGTCTGGTCTCCTCCCCTATTCCGTTCTAAAGCTCTTTTGGAACATTATTAGTTCTAGTTGTTTAGAACCATGCTTCTTATGTTACTGATGTTTCTTGTTACCCTAATGTTCAGCCAGCCCTGCTTCCTTGCTCTCCTTTTTTATGCATCCCTCGTTATCCTTTGCTGCACTTTTTCTTCTCCGTTGTTTTTGGGCAAGTCAGAAGGGAAGGAAATGCTAACAACTGGCCTGTCTTACTTCAGATCTAAGAACATTTATCTTTTGCTGATTTCAAAAATGAAAGTGCATTTTGCTCCTTGCCTTTCTACTTCTAAATACATGTAGAAAAGTAGCCTGTCTGTTGTAAGTTGGGACTCCTTATGAAGTATTTTGTGTCCGGTTAGACATCAGTGTCCGGGTGTACTGCAGTACATGTGTACGTACTTCTTTTTTTTTTTTTCCCCCAATATATGTTGGGATTTTTAACTAATAAATGTAAAATTGGGAACAAACCCATAATCTTTAATGACCAGAATATACTTCATGCTGATCTACTTTAAACTGGCACCCTTGGGTGCCACGTTACAAAACAAGATTTTTGTGGTGATGATGAATTAGAATGGATTTTTTGTTGAGGGCTGTCTGACACGTATCATTCTTGCACTTGTAAGTGCAGACCTTGGCTATGTCTACATGTCCCGCAGTTCAGACTACAGGGGTGTGAATTGCAGCAAGTACTAGTGTGTTGAATTCTGACTGTCCCACATGGACGCTGCTGGCACAAACTAAAAGGTATCTAGTATGCATTAATATGTTACGTTAATGCAAATTAGTTGTGACAGATATGGTAATTTCCTGTAGTATCCTTGGGAGACCTTATTGAATTAAGTTCAAGTGACTTTGGGGTCTGTTGTACTAAATGAATAGTTTATGTCTTGTATTATTGTGGGCAGCAATCATATGGCACTTCTCAAGAGGGGAGATATGACAGATGTGAGACCTCAGGATTCAAAGGAACAATGTGCCAGACAAGAATGGACTCTTGGCCAAAGTGCTAAGTGGTTTTTCTGGGTAATATCTAGGGAGTGGTTCATGTAAATTCCCCACTTCTGATTGTGCAAAAACCCAGCCTTTTGAAGCTATGCCTTGAGGAGCGGACCATTGTCTGCTGATCACCTGTTGTATGAGGCCTCTATCAAAGACCCAAGCTTTATAAAGGAAAGACTAAAGTATTCATGATTGTTCTAATTCTGAATCTGAGACAATTTTGAACTTGTAACCACGGGGAAAACCCCGTTGTGAGTTTTGAAGGACTGACTCCTACCACGGCCTGAGGTTGGAGTTGGGGTGACCTCTGGTAACCTTTTTTGCATGGATGTAGGTTCTTTTATCATTTTTAATATGTTTTGTTAGTGATGCTTTCACCTTGAGAATAAATGTGCTTACTCAGAAAGAGCTGTGTGATAACTTGTGACTGCAGCACTTTTGCTGTTCATAGCCTCTGGAGAGGAAGCAAAGTGCATCTGCTGGCCTCTTAGGTGGTCTGGCTTGCTGGGAATAACACAGTGTAGGCAGGGAACTGTGCAGCCTGGAAACCTCCAATTGGGAGGGAGAGAGATGCGGGTGTCCCCCAAAGAGAGGTGATGACTGAGGAACTGGGAGCCTAGAGTGGGTGCCATCGAGAGACCACAGAGGAGGAGCGCAGGTGCATTTACCTTAAATTGTGATTACTTAGGTACCTTTTAATTTGCTCCTGCAGGATCCACTTAGGGGAGTTACAGTGCAGTGCAGCACTCTAGTGTGTGCTGCAATTCACATCCCCATAATCCAAACTGCAGGGCCAAGTAGACAAGCCCCTTGGGTCTAAATGTCTGGAGGGACCCAATATTTTCTTGCTGATGCAGGGCCTATGAGGAGAGTTGCTGTTACCTGAAGGGTTTCCTTAGACGATGAAATCCTTCAGTAAGTTTTATACTGTGAAAATATATTTTTCACCTTCACTAGCATACTCAGTATCATTAACCACTGCATTTCACAGCAAAGACTTATTGGCCTCTTGGCTCTGTTACTTGCTGTTATGTCTTGCTGCTTCAGTGCCTGTATGTACCTAAATAGCTTAAAATCAATTTGAAATGGTTAATAGTACAAAATATTAATGTACACGAGAACTCAATCCCTCTTATTGTTTTATATACAAGAATTAATGTTTATTTATAAATATAATTTAAAGTGAAAACGAGGTCATGCTCTGTTCCTTTTGCAGCACATGAAGAAATTGGTTGCATTTGGAGCAAGAGCAACATGCTTGTCAGTGAGGAGTCTGGCTGAATTCCCATGAACAGGAAGCGGAGGGTTGCATCAGATTATCTCAGTGCTTTAGGGAATTGGGTATGTGGAGATGGGGGAGGGAGTGCAAGAGCAGCAGAATTGCCTGAAATGGGAGAGTGGGAGGGGACAGGTCAGGCTGATACTGGGGATTGGGAGTGAGGGGATAACAGATTGCAAAGGGGAAACCTGAATAATGGTTTAGCAAAAGGGTAGAACCACTGCTAGCACTGTTCTAAATGTAGGGCATGGCTGTTGACGATGGGAGCTGCTGCTACAGTGGTGCCTATTGGGGTGGGGTCAGTCGGGGACTATTGTAGGGAGAGGAAACTATCCTGGAAATACGGGAATTTGGTAGCACAAGCCACAAGGTATATCTGGCTTCTTATCCATCAAAAGCGATAGGGCGTAACACATATTTTAAAGGCACTTGCAAGAGTAGTTAGTTTCTGGAATAAGGACAAATTAAGCCCCCACTCCATTCCCAAGTATAATGCACCATTGTGGCAGTTTCTTTCTGAAGTTCTAGTATGCATAATGCTGTTCTGCCTTGGCTGTTACTTTTTGTGCTTGTACTGACTGGTTGTCTTCTGCCCAGATACCATTGTAATGGGTGCAGTATAATCACCTTGATAGTTTGTGCTAACAGCAGCGTAAAGATCAGGGAGCATGGGCAAATCTCCTGCAGTATGTGGCCAAACCCCTACCTATAAACGATGTATATGAAACATTGTGCCTGTACATGAGGTACTACTGGATTGCAGCTCTGGGGCGTTAACAAGCTCACTCTCTAGAGGGTAATGACCTAAAATAGAGAATTGTAGGTAGGAAAGATAGATAGTAATGTATACCTATGTGTCAGAGATTAGCATTGAGCCCTGTATCTCTTACTGTTAGCATCCTAGCTGGTTCTAACTACTATGTATAATAGAAGTTTTCCAAAGGATAATCATTGTGTTTGTCTGTCATTACAGAAGTGACGCTGAAGGTCCATGTAAGCGATGCCAGCACGCATCAGCCAGTAACTGAAGCCTTCATTGAGATTTTTACCGACCAGATTTCCATTGCCTCTGGAACCTCAGGAGCAGATGGCACTGCCTTCATCAAGTTTCAGTATAAACTGGGCAATCAGCTGATTGTTACTGCTACTAAACATGCTTATGTGCCAAATTCTGCACCATGGAAACCCACCAGATTGCCTGGTAAGAGATCTTTATTTTTGTTCTGAGGTAAGACTTTGCATCTAAAGGAAGTTACAGAATTGTGTCTGACTTACTTAATGCTCACCGTTGTAACCCTGGGTGATTGTGGGTAGAAAACTATTAGAGAGGCACACCAGCACCACTCATCAAGCCCTCTTTTTAAAAGTTGATCTTTCTAAGTCCTCTAAAATCGACACGCTTAGTCAGATTTATTTTTGAAATATGGTGTGCTTCAGGAGGGTGAATGGTGGCGTTAGTGACTCAAATGTGGAGTCATTTGAGCCAGGGGTTCCAGAGAGAGAAGCCCTGAAACAGCCATTTAAAAAAAAAATGTTTCTAGGTTGGGGTGGAACGGTTGGGTAGAGCTGGAGATCAAACTATTGATGAGATGCACGTCACAGTGTGGCACCCACTAAATCTTTGGGGGATCCAAATAGAGAAAAATATTTAAGAAAATGTTTTTTGGGTTTTTTTACACTGTGCAGTTGCCAAATACAGAAAAATGGCTAACAGGTTTCCATTCCTGCCATTTTTTATGCTTTAAAGCGCATCTCTTGTAGGTGCTCTAATATCCGAATGGCTAATCAGATTGCTTTGAAATTTGGTGTGCCTCATTGAGGGGCAGGTATCGTTAGTGACCATATTTGGGGTCAATTAATTGAAAGTTTCCCAAGTTACATGCCACCCAAGCCCAGTTTCCTTCTACTGCTTTGTACTGTTAAACTGAGGAGTAATCACTGGTGAAACACACATCTCCTTGAGTTTGATGATAGAAAACGCCCTTGATGGCTTTGTATTCACCCTTCTATTAAAATAACTCCAGATACATTAATCACAAGCCCCCATCTAAGACAAAAGGAGTTTTGCACTGAGTGACTGAAGGTTGCTACAATTCGTGAGTCATGCCATGTCTACACTATCACTTATGTCGGCAAAACTTATGTTGCGCAGGGGTGTGAAAAAAACACACCCGAGTGATATAAATTTTGCCTGCATAAGTAGCAGTGTGCACCACTGCTCAGTGAGATGGTTTTATTATGTTGATGAGAAAGCTCTCTTCTGTCATCATAAAGTAGATACTTTAAGATACAAGTAATCTTACAGCGGCATAGCTGCTTCGGTATGGCTAATGTAGACATGGCCTTAGGGGTGGCAGTTTGATTCTGGGGGGAGTGTGGCGGAAAAATTAGACGTGAATGATTCCTGGAAGGGGAGGAGCATTAGGGGGAAGAAGAGTTGGGGGAGAGGGGTTTGGGGCTGCAGCAAGGGGAAGGAGGGGTTATAGGGAGAAGCATAAATGGGGATGGATAGCATGGGAGGTGAGAGAGATTGGGGGCTCAGATGAGGGAGCCATGTCACATCCCAGCTCTGTCAATGCATCCCAGTCTTCCTACATCTGCACTCCACAGCTCTGCCAGGGCAGGCAACCCCCTCTCCTCCTATCCCCTCACTCCTCTGCCCCCCAACACCCCTCCCCTTGCCAGGAAGCAGTCACATGTCTAATTTTTTAATTCACATGGGGATTGGGGCACACTGGCAGAGCTGCAGGAAGTAGTGGGGTTGGGGCGCACTGGCAGAGTTGTGGGATGTGGTGGGGTTGGGGCGCACTGGCAGAGTTGTGGGATGTGGTGGGGTTGGGGCGCACTGGCAGAGTTGTGGGATGTGGTGGGGTTGGGGCGCACTGGCAGAGTTGTGGGTTGCAGGGAGGTTAGGAATGCAGTGGAAGAGTTGCGGGATGCGATGGAGTTGGGGTTGCAATGGCAGAGCTGCGGGATGCAGTGGGGGTGCGGTGCACAGGCAGAGCTAAGGGATGCCGTGAGGTTGGGATTGCATTGCAGAGCTGGGGAATGCGGTGGGGGTGGGGTGCACCGGCAGAAGTGTAGAGTTTGAAATTGACAGCGCCAGTATCTTGACCGTTGAGGGAAAAGAAATGTGTGTGCTGTCAGGATTGTCAACATATCGACTCTGGGCAATTCCTGGATCACAATGTTGCAGAAGTTTGTTGAAGATCAAAAAGTACACCATGGCTTAGGGATTGTTGACTGTGGGCTGATTTGGCTCAGTATATAAATTGTGGGACATGATTATGTACAACTACCTAAATGACGTCTTAATTCCTACCAACAATATATCTTTATTTTTCTTATTCAAAAGACTAGAAAATTCAATGGCAAAATACTACATTAATGCAGAGTTAAAGATGCTTGGGGATATGTTGTCCCCTTGCAGAATGCTAAACTCAGGAAAACTCAGACTTCTGAAAACCCGGGAATGCTCATGCAACCTTAACTCTGCCCTCTTTCAGCAGTGCTCCAATATACCCCGTTAACACACACAGCTTTACTCTGCCAACCCCACAGTTTGTTCCTCCCCCCAGCTTGAGAGCCCTAGCTCCAGCTTGAATTATAATGTCTACATGACTATTTTTAGCGCAAGTCCCGCTACCACAATTTTGTTTACTTGACCTGGGAGGCTTGCTCCTAGATGCAGTGTAGACATACCCAAAGAGGTTAAGTGACTTGCTCAAGGCCACAAAGTATGTCTATTGCAGATCTGGGACTCCAGATCCAGTTCTCCCAACTCCCAGTTGTGTATTTTAATTACTGTACTACAATATATTGCTTACATACCTCCGCTCAGCTGGTTCAAGTAAGATGAGCCTCTTCCCAAACTAGAAACTGCTTTGGTGGTTAACTTTTTGCGTAAACTCCTTTAGTTCTACCAATCACTGAAGTCTCAGCTTCTTTAGCGTTCTTCTTATATTTCCTCAAGACACAACTGACCTATCATTAGTGCATGCATTGGCAATAGGCACTTACATGTTTTTCATTTTTCTCTTCCCACTTCTGTTTCTTTGGAATAAAGTGTGCCCTTACATGGCATGTTTTCTTCTGATGTTGACCTTGAGGGAGGGCAATCAAATGTGATGCAGTTGTTTTGGTAAGCCATTTAAATCTGACAAGCAATAGCTGGGTATATACAAGTTTTATCAAGACTTTTTTTCTAGGTAACTGAAATAAGAGCACATTTTGGAAAAAGATTTATTTGGCCCTGGTCCTTCTCCCATTGAAGTCAATAAGCAATTTGCCATTGACTTCAGGGGGAGCAGGATCCATCCCTTTGTCTTCTTTACCTTGAATGTATTCCCTCTCCTGATTAAATGGCCACACAAAACATTGCAGCTAGATACATGTAATGCAGATTCAGAATGGCCAAGTTGAAAACTTTCTGTACTTTATTCCTTTTAGAGAGAACACCATTATTCAGTAGTTTAGGCCCAAACCTTTTGTGTAGGATTTTTTTAAATGACAAAACTGAATATTAAATGTTTGATTTTGTTTAAATTAAAAAGTGTTCTTTAAATTTAAACATTCATGTTGGTGTTTACAACATAAACATTGCAGCACTCTCCTAGTTCATGAGAACTAGAGTGTGAAGTGGACCAAAAACAGAAATGAAATTGGTCAGTTCAAGCTGAATGAAATACCAGAAATGAACAAGCAGCATATTTAGGCCCTAATCTTGCATCGAATTCTACACATGCAGAGCCCAGCATCCACATGGAGCTTAGTGTAGGACCACAGTTTTAGTGATTTCTAAATTAAATTCCTAAAACTTAATTAATAGTAATATCTGGTATATGGGATAGGATCTGCTGTGTGCTTTGCCCCACAGACCGGTATATCATTCCAGGCAGCATCAAATGTGTTAATCTTATATTGGGGGGAAAAGAGTCACTAGTAAAACAACACTGACAAGCTATGCAGCCACTGATCTAGTCATGCTGCCATAATATCTTAGGTGCAAGTGTCAGGGGTGGTGATGTTATTTTCATAATCTGGACACACAGTAACTTGGTCTAAATGTCAATCAAAATAATGACCACAAGAGCATAAGAATGGCCATATGGTTAAGACTAATGGTCCATCTAGCCCAGTATCCTGTCTTCCGACAGTGGCCAATGGCAGGTGCTTCAGAGGGAATGAATAGAACAGGTAATCATCAAGTGATCCATCCTGTCAGCCATAATAGGATTTCACCACTTAGTTAGTACTTCTGCTAAAATTACTTAACTGCAAGCTGCAGGAGAGAAAAGATGGGGAGTTGGGGGGGGGAACTCTTTAAAAAAATTGTTATGAACACGTCAACATTCCCTCTCT
The DNA here is from genome assembly GCF_026122565.2 of Emydura macquarii macquarii. Taxonomy (NCBI): domain Eukaryota; kingdom Metazoa; phylum Chordata; order Testudines; family Chelidae; genus Emydura; species Emydura macquarii. The sequence continues at coordinate 36,260,528 of NW_027132559.1, read as the reverse complement.
AATTAAAGCAGTTCATAAATTTAGACATTGTTTGAACTATTAATAAGTGAATAATAGAAAACACACTTGCCTATCCAGTGACTGTGCTAACTGCATATCAATCATTGTTTCTTAATGACTTTGGGAATTACCTTGAGTATGAAAGGTGCTGTGTAATCAAATACAGTATACATAAAAATAGATCTGTCTGTATGATGAGCCAGCTCTTTACACTTCAAAAATTCTATCGTGTTCTAATAAAACTCTCCTAAGAACACGGTAGGAGAGACTCAGATTACCCAAGGTAAAGGGTAGGTGTTGCCATTGATATGCGTCTTCACTTTGATTCCCCTAATGTCCCTAAACTACTTGATTTTTTCCTGGGCTGTTAATGTAAAAGAAATATGATTAGAATTTACATCTTGGAAAGGTTCAGGGCACTTCATTTGTCATGCTGAGAAATTATTATGCAAAAAGCCCAAGGGAAGTTCAAAGGTTATCTATGCACTGTGATGGAACAGACATTGGCACGTATTCTTGTATTCAGCTCTCTAGGGTGCTTGAATTACATTGACTTTCACTCCTACAAATTAAATCACTGGAGTAAGCGCAAACCGTTTTTGTAATTGTGTGGCTTTTATATTACCTGCTCTATAGTGATAGCTATTCTTCTATTGTGCCTGATGTGTAAATCCACATGCTGAATATTAAAAAGCAAGTTCTTATTATGGAATAGCTGCAATTTGAGTCATTCGATTTTATTCTGTGATTTCATCAATGCTCACATGAGCGAATGAGGAGTTAAGTTTGTTTTAAGCAGACACGGTCAGTATATTTCTCCTAATTTAAAAATATTTAATCTTTAAAAAGTATTTTGAGTTTTAAACAGAAATCTAGTGTATGAACTTTTGGTTGGTTACTACAAAGTCTTTACTGGTGCCGGGTAAAAGAAAATATTAATTCAGGGGGAAGATTTTCCAAAGGTCCTAAAAGTCAGTGGGCGCAATGCTCCTAAATCACTTAGGGGCTTTTGAAAAATCTCTTCCTCAGATTGTGGTAGCATCCAATATATTCTAGGCACTTTCCAAATGCAGATTAAGACACAATGCCTGGATCAAAGAACGTACTATCCATGAGGAATTCCTCCTTTCCCTCCTCCTGTCCCCTAAGACTCTGGAGTGGATGCAGAGCTGTTCCTTGCTGTTGCTACAGTCTCAGGGCTGAAGTATGCTCAATGACTGTTGCTCTACATATCCCTGGCTCTATATGCAGAGAAGATTTGGCATGCAGGTGCATGGTGTCCACCAACACAATTCCCCCAAGAAACCCTGGTGTGCTAAGGCAGATGAAGCCGTTGTTGCACAGAGGGGGCAGATCCATGGGAGCAGACTTTCTGCATCCTTCCCATTTTCTATACTGCATAGTAGAATCACACTGGTTCTGGTGCATAGAGGACCTTCTGTTCTGGACTGATGTTGGGTAGGCAGAATTAGTTCTGTAAAGAATCGGGAGTACTTTGCAAATAAATAAAAGGTTAAACTTTTGTGCTTACTAATGTTGATACAGACTCACCGCAATACTTTGCACTTTTATAGTGCATTTCATCTGAGCACCTCAAAATACATAATAGTTGAGCCTCACTACACCTCTCTGAGATAAGTAAAATCATTTTACAGAAAAATAGATTTAGGCACAGATGGATTCAGTGATTTGCCTAGGATTAAGTCACTGGTTGAGCTGAGAATAGAAGCCAAAAGTCCTGACTCTAAATTTTCTGTTTATACTCTTACCTACTCTCAAGTATGTTCAACTTTACAAGAGGCAGAAAGTGAAATACGCTGTTTGGATCAATAACATATTACTCTGTCAGCATAAATTAGTTGGTATGTAAGACACACCTCAGCTATTTTGTGTATACAAAATATTTGTTTTTCAGTCTTTCTATAGTGTTTTGGATTGACTGTCCTTCTAAGGGTAACAGAAGAAAATATGCTTGTATTCAAGAGAATTGTTAACAAAGATGATACCTAAATCCAAGATTCTATCTCGTTAATAAAGATGTTTTTAAGAATTAAAATATATCCCACTCAAACCACTTTTCTTCTACAGTGTTTTCTTCTCTGAGCCTTGGGCTTCTTCCTGAACGATCTGCTACTTTAATGGTCTATGATGACGTAGTCCAGATAGTCTCAGGATTTCAAGGTATGTTGATTTGTGGAATTTGGAATTGCAATGTAAACTATATTTAAAACACAGTGGATGAAATCCCGGCCCCACTGAAGTCAGTTGGCTAGGATTTCAGCCAGTGTGTTTAAGAGTTTCCCTGGGCAGCATAAAGCTGGCCCCAATCTATATCATGACTTTGTTAAATTATTTTATTGCAAAGTTCACCCTGTCTACATGTCAGTAACCTGATGGCAAACCAATTTGAACTGCAATGTATATAGAGGCTATGGTCCATCTCCAGGCATTACTACTATTTGAAATCTCGGAATTTCTTACCTTTTGGTATATTAAATAGAGCTAGAGATGGAAGTTCCAAAACCTTTATTGGCTTGTTGTTGTTCTGTCATCTAACATCATGGAACCATCTTTAGTTATAAAACTTCTGTGTACTCTTCAGTCTAAATGTTTCCTGCTTACTACTGTGATTACTATGGTTGGATTTAAAAAATAAAGTATGGAGTGTAGAGACTCCATTACATGACCAAAAAATGCAAACCAAAGTAGAGGCAATAATAGTCTGATGGACACAGTGTTGCGACTTCTGAATGTACAGCTGAATCGCAAAATTAATTCACCTAGCTTTGTATCTGTCACTCAAGTAGTGTAAATTAGTCCCAGGTCTAATTTCATTAGAATGAATTGATTTACTGAGGTTAGTCTGTTAATAAAGCTCTTACAGATGCTTTGATAACTTCTAAATTAAAGCCAGGGCCTCTGTATGCCTGTTGATTATCTTACCTGTGTATGCTGGTAAGAAACCATGCAGCAGTTTTTCATCTAATTTTTAAATATCCTCTTTTTGAATTATATCAGAAAGTTAATGAAAGACAATAGGTGTTACTTTCCTTTACTGCTCTGTAATCCTGTAAAATGAGCATGCTCTGAGGGAATATTAATACAATCAGGAATTCCTAACATCATTTTTTATGGGTAGAAACCAGACAAACACAATAGGCTTTTCATAAGTAAGAACACTAGATATGACCTAAGTGGAAGAATCACTAAACAGATTATATAGCCCTCTTTAACAGGGTTCCATCAGATATATAATAACCCAGCTATGATACATTTATTCTGCAGTTTGAGAGTCGATGTTATGAATTTAATTCATAAAAGAGATAGATGGAGAAGATGTTGAGCCCCAAGGGCCTCCATCAGACAAACCATGAAACACTGGTTACAGTGTTATTCTAATAGTGTGCTGGTATTAGAGATTCTCATTCTTCTGCAAGTTTGCTAACAAATCACAAGTCGTACAACAAAAACCTTTTCATGGAAAATTGAGGCTAAAGGCTTCTTTACAGCTTTGTTTGCTTTGCCTCTTCGAATTAAGATGGCTTGGTGAGAAACAGAAATGGAAACAGTACCTGTCACATCCATCTGGCTGCCCAGGGTTAGATTAGTCAGCCCTCTCCACTATCCTGGAATCAGAATGTGTGAACAAGAGGAAGAGAGACAGGAGGAAGAAGTATCCAAAATGCTATTAACTATGGAAGTTGTTTGATACCTGGACTCCCATTCTTGCAAAGTAAAAACTGCTTACAGGAGCTATGCTCTCTTTATCTTGGGAATACGCTCATATCCTTATTTTTCTATAAAAAGCAAGAGTGGACTCCTGTATTTCTGTTACTTTGAACCATAAATGAGGAACAACATAGGCATTCGATCAAGAGCTGGGGGGGTTGTCCTTAATCCCTACCCAAAACTCTTATGGCTTGATTCTTCTCTCACCTACACTGAAGTAAAACTGGTGTACTCATTTTACTTCAGAGGAATTAATCAGCTTTTCTCCCAATGTAAATATGGGATCTGAATTGAGCTTATTCAAACCACTGGGATTCTATACAGATTTGGAGCTCTGATACTTAGAGCATTGAGCAAAGAGAGAAAAGAGCCTACCCCGCACAAAAGTTACTAGTTGCCTTTGAATAATTAATAGGACAAAAAACTAATTATGCCTTTGAGAAGTTTGTTTTCAAGTTTGTATCCAACCTCATTCTCATGCTGAAGGTACAATCCACTGTTGTACTCTGGAAATAATTACACGGATGGAGTTTGCCAAGCACAGATTCTTCAAGGTTATGTAGAGAGATGCCATCTAAAAAATGTGCTAAAATATCAGTTTATCAACAAGCAGGGTTGAGTACTCAGTTTATGGGAGCTGTAGATATCTTCTCCTTCCACTAATCCATAACAGTAATTTCAGGCATTCTTTACAGTAGCTTCCCTACACTATTGCACTGTGCCAGCCATGCTTCAAAAGGTCATTTCATACAGACAGACATGCAAACAGCAGAGTGACTCCACCCTGCCTACCCTCCGTTGGATTACAGTTTGGCCTGGCATTCACACTAAGGGCCACCTTAAGCCATTTTGGAAGTGATGGTTGTAATCTGCGACAGCTGCCTCCGCCAGCAGACAGCCTTGATTTGCCAGTGAGATTGTCACCTGTGCACTGACAAACTGGCAGTTACCACAGGCGAGCCACAGTTAGTTTGTTGGTGCTGGGTGCTTGTAGGGGGTGAATTAGTAGAGTCCAGAGGTCATCTTTAGAGAGATTAGGGCAATGGGGCCCAGAAGGTAATTTTGTACTTCAATTTTTTTTTTTAAATGTCAAAACCAGACGCTTTCAGCAATGAAATCCATTGGAAATATCTGCTCCCAAAGATGACTGTTGTTGTTTGGTTGAACAATGCCCCGAATTAGCATCTGGCTTTCACATCTCTTTCTCTGATTTTTAGCCCCATCTGCCTCCCACAACAGTACTCCTCCCTAGCTATGATTGAAACCCAGCCCCCACCACCAAACTGCTCCCTGGCCTCTGCTAAGCTGGTTTATCAGACTGAGACTCTTCACTAGCTCAGTCTGCAGGAAGAGGAGCAGAACTAGGACTCCTCAGCTACCAGCTCTCCCCAGCCTCTTGTCACCACCATGTCCCCTGTTGGTTTTGGTGGGTAAGGGGGAAGATGGTTCCTGAGCGGCTGTGAGAAGTAAAGCTACCAGTGGTGCTCTGCGAGCTGGCAGCCTCCCTGCTGAGGTTTGTCGGTGAAGAGCATGCAGCCAACACATCTTCAGTGGAGAAGAAGTTACAGAGTCTGGGTTGGGGATAGATGTTAATGGGTGTGGGCGTGACTGGGGGAAGAGGCATTTCTGAGGAAGGGAGAATAGCATGTGGGGACATGATGAACTGTGAGGGGTGCAGCGAGGTGACTCTCAATGAAATAAGGAATTTTGCCAGCTGAAGGAGTTGCAAGCTCTGCCAGCTGACCAAGATGATAGCTATGAAAGTTGATGGCCCACTCTTGGTGCCAATGTGTTACGTCAACGCTGGCACTTGATCTACAGAGCCTCTTCAAAGATTGGGAGTAACTTGCATCCATTGCTGGTCCTCTGGACCATTGGCTGAAGTGCTTCTTGTGCCTAGAACCAAAGTGCAGTTCAGTTAGAGGCACAAGTTTTTCACCTTGATAAATTTCTCCAGTGTAGAGAAGGCCTTAGCAATACACATATCTTGCACTAATGACTTGTACCAACTCTCGCCATTAAAGAATTTCAAAGTGTCTTATTTACAAACATTAATGAATTAAGCCTCCTTGCATCTGAGAGGTATAGATAGGTAAATGTTACTATTCCCATTTTACAGATGGGGGGAAATGAGGCACAAATTGTTTAGGTGATTTACCCATGGTCACATAGCCAGTCTGTGATCAAGAACTCAGATTTCTTAGTCCTCTGGCTTAGCTACAAAACAAAGTTTGTATCAGCTGTATTATCTATAGTATTTGAGGAAACTGAGGTTCACTTTAAATGTTTTGTCCCTTTGTAAAAATATTTTCAGTAACAAGTTGGCAATACTCAGCTCTCACAGACTGTGGAATATCAAGTTTCCTTAAAAGACAATGTATTGCTCTCAATAAATTATTGTGCTAATAGGCTCAACAAGAATAACTTTGTTTTTTAATTCTTAATTACATGAATCTTCAGAAATATAATACTGGTACTTGGCAACTTGAATAATTAATCTTAATTACATCCATAGACATCAGCCTAAAATCCTACAATTTTACATTGAACTGTTACAGAGATAATCCTAATTCTGCTTTCTTTGTTGTTGTTTTGTTGTTGTGGAAGCTTATCCATATGGAACGTATGCACGCACAAAGCAGTGCAGGCAGAGATTGTTGAATGTTTGAACAGATCTGTCCCTGAGGTACAGCAACTATTATATTGCACAGCACTGGGGAGATAAGTTTTTTCCTTGAGTTCAGTGAAGTTAATGTTTTTAGTCTGTAATGTTGCTGTTTTCCATTTATGCCTGGAAACCGCCTGAGAGAGATTCTTTCCTGTTTCAGAAATGTAGTGTTTAATTGCTGTATTAACCATTTAAGGATAGTATTAGTTTTAAGAGAGTAGTACAATTATTTCAAAAATATTCCAGTGATTAAGAACACTTATTTTATACAGCATTACAGCTTTCCTTGCAAGATTACTAACAGCAACTTTTGAAATGCTCCTTTTAAAAAAAAAAAAGTTCAATACACTCATGTTGGACAAATAAAATTTTGTGCATGTGATTAGAGTTTACCTCCGAGGCAGATGAAATGAAAGCTAAACTGTTTGGATCCATCTGTGTACAGATGCTTCAGTCTTTGTCCAGTGACAAAGCTTGTATTGTATGAATTTCTGTGTTCTGTTGTAACAATAATTCATGTATGGAAACCAATTTAAGAAAACTGAGAAAAGGGACTAGTCTCCTGGTTAGTGACTTAAGCAACTGTAAAAATAAGGAGCCTGATTCACCACCTGTACATCAATTATCCTGAGAAGTAATTCCATTGACTGCAGTGAAGTGACATATGTAAAACTGGTGGTACAAGATGGTGGAACCAGCCCATCCATACCACAGTTTGGGCATCTTGGAACCACACAGTCATAATTTACAGTCAGAGCAGAGCACTGTTTGCCTCTTGATCCTGTATCATTTAGGGAGCATCCTCTGAGGACTGAAAAAGAGCTCTTGGGAATAGAGTAGCTTTTGTCTTCAACAGCTGTTTTAAATCTCCATTTGCATGTTGTCTTAAAGCTTGCAGACGGGGCCTTGCTGTGTGCTGCAAAACAGCGTGAATGGTGAGAATCCATTGAAAGAGGCAATTGGTTTCCTAAACTGGATGTTTAAAGGAATTAAAATATAAAATACTATGTGGAGTTGTCTTAAATCTTGATGCATTAGAAAACCTGCAGTTCATATGTACTGATTTTGAACTAATGCAAATCAGTGGTTAATAATGCACATGATGGGATAACAGAACAAAAGTGAAATCTTAAACACACAGTCCAAGTAATCTAGTTTTATATGGGCAATGACTTAAGGATCTGGAGAAAACCATTTTCTCCCAACTCTAGGCAAGTAAGTTGGGCTTGTGTAGTAACTGTAGCTCTTCCTTGCCCGAGGCCTGGAGTGCAAGGGCCAAAGGATCTATGTACATTCTTCACCTAGTTTGTCTCCTCACTGCAGCATTGTGCAGTGGCCTGTGCAGGGCTGACGCATACACACATGTTCTCCTCCATCAGCAGTGTCCAAAAATAGTACTTATGCAAGATTTAAGTGGTATGGAGGTGTTGCACTAGAATCATAGAAATGTAGAGCTGGAAGGGATCTCGAGAGGTCAAGTCCAGCCCCCTGCACTGAGGCAGGCCAATTAAACCTAGACCCGGGGTAATCAATAGGCAGACCACGGGCCAAATCTGGACCACCAGACACTTTTGAATGGACCCCAAAATGTTTTTTACTTATTATGATCATTATTATTATTTTTTATTATTTTCTTTGGAGTCTAGACCTTGACTATACCTTGACCAAGAAATTTGGATCTTGACAAAAAATAATTGACTACTTCTGGCCTAGACCATCCCTGACAAGTTTGTCCAGTCAGTTCTTAAAAAACTCCAATGATGGGGATTCCACAACCTTCCTTGGAAGCCTGCCCTTACAGTTAGAAAGTTTTTCCTAATATCTAACCTAAATCTCCCATGCTGTAGATTAAGCCAATTACTTCTTGTCCTACCTTCAGTGGACATGGAGAACAACTGATCACCCTCCTCTTTATAACAGCCCTTAACATATTTAAGGTCTGTTATCAGATCCCCACTTAGCCTTCTTTTCATAAGACTAAATATGCCCCAGTTTTTTTAACCTTTCCTCATATTTTCTAAATCTTTAATATTTTTTTTTTTTTTTGCTCTCCTCTGGCTCTCCACATCACTGGTCAGCTTCAGCCTCAGTGAACGTTGATGTTTTAACTAATAAATCATTGGTTAAGCAGCTTGACCTTTTTGGGGTGTGAGGGGACAACTTTTTATAAAATCACCCAGTTTACAGACTCTTTTCTCCAAAAAGAATGGTGACTTACTGCCTGCAGGGCTGCCCATGGCTATAGGCGTCCCACATCCAACATATCCTCTGTTAGTTAGTCACAACTACACACATTTTAAACTCTCCTTCCATGCAGGGTTGCTTGGGCATATTTGGGTAGGAAGGATGAATGGGAGCTTGGATCAAATGTTTATCAGAAATCGAGGGCCATTCCTGATATTGAAGAACTGAGTAGCGTCTAAAGCTTGATGAAGATTCTTCATTTGAATTTTGTCTATTTGTTCAGTGACTCTCTATCTTTTCTGACAAGCCTCTTACAGATTAGTACCTCAAATGATAGGTATGTAATCCATTGGCATGTATTTTCTTAGTCTCTGCCTTCAGTTTTGCCCAAATTGTTTTTAGTGAAGCTATCCCATATTACATTTACTTTTGTTATGTACAGTATAATCCTGGATTTTTTTGCTTAAATTCTATTTAGCAGTGTTTTGTGCAATGATTTAAATAATAATTTTCTCACTGTACATACAGTGAGGTGATGACTAGACAAACCTTGTAATCAAAACAAAGTAGGAATTATGGAACAAATTAATTGTAACTACCTATTAAACTATTGCCTTGAAGACTTTAGGTGAAGTTAACGTTTGTTTCAAGTGAAATAACAAGACATTAAGCATAGATAGTAAATTGCAAACTTTCCTTAGATTTTACATGCGTTATCTCTACATTTAGATTTAGTTTTATCGGCATCCATTATTGTAGGTGTGCATGAAAACTTAAAGTAAGACTGGGAAAAAATTTCAAAAACCTCTAAGGTATTTAGCATCTTTGTACATTTTACCTTGCAACACTTTGTGACAAAATATCGCCCATTGCAAACTAAATTTAAAAATGCTGTGCTGTCTTCACCTTCATAGTAGCTCATTGTTCCATCCGTCGGTCATGGAAGATTTTAATTTGTAACGGAAATTTTAAATGCACTTTTAAAGGGCTGTTCAGTATAAATATAAGCTCCTAAACAATCTACAATCCTTGGATAAAGTCACCTTTCATTTTCACAGGTGCACGGATTCAACCACGAGTTCATTTTCAAAGAAGAGCCCTGAAGTTGCCTGAGAACACCAGCTACAGTGATCTGACAGCATTTCTAACTGCAGCCAGTTCACCTTGGGAAGTGGACAGTTTTCCTTATTTACAAGGATTAGATGGAAATGGAACTGGTAATTTTGAATATCTTTGTTTTTGTTCTGAGTTGATATTTGTTGGAGTGTAGTTTTGGGTTGTTTTTTTTAACCCAGCTCTTTGTCATCCTCTCCCCACTTCTCCCTCCCCACAACATATCTTTTTAATTGTGATAATATAGGCTCAGCTGTCTGATCAAAGTACTGTTCCTAAAAAGCAGTAGTTCACATGACAAAATTTTTGTGCAACTGACACTAATAGTTCCCCTTATTGGCAATTTTTAGATACAAGCCATGGGTTGAATCAGCATGGAGACTGAATGTCCTTCTTACCCCTTATATATGGGGGTTGTTGCAGGATGACAACTAAGGCTCATGGACCTTAGTGGGCTGTAAAGCTTTCTTATGTTGCACCTGCATTTGAGAACTGGCATGTCAGTTTGGGTATCTTTTACAAATGCTACATTTATCTTCAATTAAAAAATTGAGAGATGTGGCGTGGGTTAAAGATTTAACCTTCCAGATGCTGCAGCATTAGTCATGTCTAATTATTACTATGCCTGGCAATCTATAAAATGCCCACATTCTAAGGATTTAATATTATACAGCATTGTACTGTGCCAACAAAGAGTTGTTTCAGTAATCTTGTTAAATGCAGAGTAATTTTGGATCCTGCTTTGGCCAAAAGTGTTCAGATTCTTTTGAAACAAAGAAGAAAGCTGTGAAGGACTTGTAGTAGAAACAACCCCCACTGGACTTTGAACTTTGAATTATTTTGTTTACATTCTTACATCTTGGGCTTGCAGCAGGTGAGGCATTTTAACTCTTCCAATTTAGTCTTCTCAGGATGCACTTATTTCTGCTAGTTAATTTAGGTTGTTTCAAATATTTGCTCAAGCATGTAAGGTGTATGTTAGTGGATCTTGTGGATTTCTTTCCAGAGAAAATGGTGTGATCTTCTTCCTCCTCTTGGTTTGCTTTTCCTTCCCCTCTTATAACTTTCCTCATTCTCCTGTCACAGATGCAGAGGTTTCTTGCCTGCTCTCCTTCCTTGACCCCTTCAGTTGCCTCAGTGATCTTGTCCCAGCCCATCTCCAGGTCTCTCTCAAACCCACTCTCCTCTCCTTCTTTACTCTTTTCCATACCTCTCACTCTCTTCTCCCATCACAGGATCAAGCATGCTGTAGTCTCTCCCATCCTAAATCCACTTGTGACCTCACTTGCCTCTTCAACCACTGCCCCATCACCTTTCTCCCTTTCGCCTGTAAGCTAATTGAACACGCTGTCTACAATCACTGTATGGAGTTCCTCTGCTCCAGTTCCAGCTTAGACCCTCTCCAAATCAGCTTCTGCCCCTGGCATTACACTGAAAATATTCTCACCAAAGTCTATAATGACCTCTTCCTAGCCAAAGCCCAGAACCAATATTTCATCGTCTCCTCTTTGATCTGTCACTGCCTTTGACGCAGTTGACCATGCTCCTTGTCTTGAAATCTTGCTCTCTCTTGGCTTCTGTGTCTCTGTCCTCTCTGGTTCTTCTTCTACCCCTCCTCACTCCTTCAGCATGTCCTTTGGATGATCTTCCTTATCCCCCTCCAACTTTCTTGATTCAGACCTCTCTGTAGATCCTTTCATCCAGGATACATCTAAACCTTGCAGATTCTTTCTGCATATCATCTGTAAGATATGGCCTTTCCTATCCATCCACACAGCTAAAACTCACATCCAGGCTCTCACCATTTCATTTGTCGATTAGTGCAACATCCTTCTTGCATTGACAAATGCAATCTTGCCCTGCTCATATCCATTCAGAATGCAAAGATCATTTTCCTAGCCAGACACTTGTCATTCCTCTCTTTATATCTGTCCTCTGGCTCCCTCTTCTCTATCGCATCAAACTTAAGCTGTTTGTTTTCACAATCAAGACACTTGATGGCCTATCCCCAACCTACTGATCAGCTCTCGTTCACTATCAAAATGTCAACTTCTACCTCTGATCAGCCCATGATGGCAGCCTACATTGCCTACTTGTTAAATTTCAAACAAGCATCTTTGTGCTCTCTCATGCTGCCCCTCATGCTTGGGAAGAGCTCCCAATAAATATCTGCAAAGCTATCCCATTAACCTCCTTCACATTCCTTCTTAAAACTCTTCTTTGCGATGATGCCTACAAAAAACTGGGCAATTGTTAGGATTCTGGTGCACTGAGACCACTGCCTGTCACGCTGACTAGTATTGTCTTACTGTTTCCTTGTACTCTTGTACTCTCTCAATGGTCTGACTGCATCCATCTGTTGTCTCTTGTATTAGACTTGAAGTTATGTGAAGTAAAGACTGTCTTTTTGTTCTGCCTGTACAGCACATAGCATAATGGGGTCATAGTCCAATACCAGGGATTCTAGGCATGATGGTAATACAGATGATTTATTAAAAATAATAATAAAAAGGGGGTTGTTGTATGAACACTACTTTCCAGGAATGTAAAGTACCTGTAATAGTCTCCACAGGCAGTAAAGTAGCCCCACTGAGTGAGAAGACACAGGTAGAGTAAATTCTTTAGACTCCCTGCTGTGTGTTGAGTTGGACGTGGCTCTGTGGCTGCATACTTAATATACCCCTCCTCCATATGCCACACACTTGTCCTTGCACACATAGACCTTCTACTCAGAGAAACATCTGTGGTTGAAGAGAAGAAAGCTGTATTTGGCCCGTATTAACCAGCATGCAAAAGTATCTGTCTCACTTTAGAAGAAGAAAACTGAAAGGATAAGGGACTTAAATACAGAATTACAGTGCAAGCAAGTTGCCCTCTACTTATACTTCTGCTTCTCTAGGAAAAATGTTAGACTATAAAACCTTAGGCTTAGATAGACTACCTCGTTATTTAGAGCTCACCAAGTATAATCTTTGTCAGAAGACCCTTCTTCTAGTAGCTGTTTAATATAAGATGAGACCACCGGCTAGTGGCAATTGTTGAATTTTTTTGTGTGTGCCTGTTTGAGAAAGAGGAACAAAAATGGCATCTGCAAATTATTTATAATTTTTACTTTCCTGAGTAACAAACCAGTAACTTGCATGGGAGGAAGGGATTTGTATTGAAAAGAGTTTGCTCTCTTTGTCTGTGTCTCTGCTAAATTTCTGTCATGTTTAACTGTGTACAGGGAACTCAGGTGCATTACGATCAGGTCCTCCCATTGTTTAAATGGGTTATCCCTAATGGCTAGTGTTGTAACTATTGTATTAAACTAGAAACTATTCCCTTTGACTCCAACAGACCTTTCAGAAGAGTTCTAACAGTGTACAGTTAGGAGCAATACAATTAAAACCTAATACATTAATTAGCCTATTCTAAACATCAAAATATGCAAGTAATGATAAGCCTGTTGTATCTTGGCTAATTACTTGTATTAGTAGCATATTGTGGAGCACAAGGCTGGTTTATAAATAAACACCACAAAAACCTCTGTATTCTACACTAATAGACCAAAACCCTATTGGAAGCAATAATGTCACTTCAGCATGGGGCTATTACTGTAAAATATTGGCTTATTTATAAATAGTGAATTCAGAGTCACTAAAACCATGTATTTTCCTCAGATTTTTCTAGATTCTTTTAGAGGTCACCAGGTATCAAATAAACATAAACAGACATTCATTGCAGTCACTCCTATTTAATCTGTTCATATACTTAGCAGCCCTCCAGCATCTGACTGTTTCACAAGCATTCAGTTAACTTAGCATCACAACACAAGAGCCAGAAACTTAATTTTTAAATGAAAGTTTAGATTCTGTGGAAATTGATGTCCTACGCCTTTCTTATTAGCCAGTGGATTTTAGAAATCTGCTTGCCTTCTTAGAATGTAAGTTCTTCAGTCTGGGACTGCTGAACATAGTATCAGGAGGAGTTGTGTTGCCTCAAATAGAATTGAGGCAAAGAAAGTTCCACCAGAACTCTCTTCTTTTTCGACTAATCATTGATTTTCCATTTATAGGTAATTATAAGGAAAAATAAAAGCAAAATTCAAAACAAGTAATAGTCAAGTAAAATGTAATACATAATTTAATTTCAGATATTAATATAGGGTTTTATAAACATTTAGGTGATAGCCTGCTTCATTAGGTATTTGAATATGAAAAAACTGACTAGGTCATGATCTCCTTTGGCAATGGGAAGTTATTTCTTTGTCAAATGTTGACCACTCATGTCAGCTCGAGAAGTATTGCATTCTATGCTAATACTAATAACATATGTTGTCATTGTAAATTAAAATACTCTGATATGGTTTCTCATAAATGTAACTGCCGCTCAATAAAACCCAGTCTCTATTTTACAGCAAGATCCCTGCCAAGGGAAAATTTGCATAGTCGACTCTTGGATTTCGACAAACAGCTCACGTAAATACACTTTTCTTGACAAAATTATCTGTAGTACACAATCCCTCTACTGTTGTGTTTAAGGTTCAGAACAGATGATTTAGGAGAATGGTAGTGGCATGTGTGGCCCTGTGTCTTGAGGTCACGGGTTTTTATATGGTCAAGGTCAGTAGTGATTAAAGTCATTGCTGTTGTGTTTCAATGTAAAATGAGTTGGTGTTCTGAGTCCAGTTACTAATGGGCAATACCCCATGACAGAAACTACCATTGAGGTTGGCACCTTTAACAAAGCTGATTAGAGAGGCCAGAGTATGAACCAGCAGGTAGAAAGAAAGAAACAACCCACTCCCCTTCTTCGGGTTTTCCTTCAAGGGCAAGTTGAAACCTCTATGCATTGTACAATTTCCCTGAGCTCATCTGCAAAGCCCCTACCTTGTTCTCATTTAAGTCCCTCTTTCAGACCTACTTCTGCCATGCTGCTTACTGTAAATCAAGGTGACCTTATATATAATTTGCCTATTATTGTTCCTTTTCCTCTAAGCTCTGTCTACTTGTCAGGCCATAGATTGTTAGTTTCAAAGCAAGGACAAGGCCTAGCACATAATTGGTGCTACAGTAAATAAGATTCCAGGAACCTCAATCTACCTGTCCATGGCAGAGACTGCTCCCGGGGCCCCAGCGAGATTCAAAATGATGACCCTTGGTTTCTGAGACCAGTGCTCTAACTATGTGCTATGGACCCAGACCCTAGGTCTTTTCAGCCTAGCGAGGAGGTTGGTCAAGGCGGAGCCCAAAATATTTAAGTCAGTGTGGAGCAATGGAAGCAGCTACAAGTGCGGTTGAGAGCTATTTTTTCCCCTCAGAATATCATCAGGTCAATCATAACTGGAATTTGCAGTCTGTTACTGTCCAATTAAGTCTCAGCCATTTTGACTTTACGAATTGCACCCATGCAGTGTACAGCTACAGCAAGGCATGCATCTATGTCATGCCAAGGATCTTAGACCATTATGACATAATTCAACCAACACCACCCTTACTCTACAGCTAACTTGCATACAATAGTGTCATTGTTTGTATGAGGGAGACTGCATAGATAGTGGATTACTTGCCCCAGTTGCCACCTGTACAAATCAATACAAATCTCCCAGAACAATGTCCCTAGATACAAATCCACACAATACCACAACCAGCATACACAATAACCCCAAATGCACACATTCTGCAGCGCACACCCCTTTCACCAACTGCACAAATCCACACAATGCAACCCACACACAAATCAACACAGCTACCCACACAACACCACAACATGCACATACAGTAACTCCAAACAACTCTGAGGCTTAAAATACCTGTAAAGTCAGTGTGAAATGTTGGAAGCAGCTACCAGCGTGGCTGAGAGCTGTTTTTGTTTAGAATGTCACCAGGTTCAGTCATCACTGGGATTCATGGTCCATGGTTCATACAGTCCAGTTTGTAATTTTTCAGCCATTTTTGGCTTTTTAACACACGACGTTTTGAGTTACAGCTGGGCAATAGCACAGGCTTTCAGGTACTAGTAAATAACAAAAAAAGAACATCTCACATCCTCAGAGTTCAGTCTGGCATCTTTCATAAGTGCTGTGTTTACTTTTTTTGTTTTGTTTTGGTAAGGCCTTGACTTTGGTTGGTTGAATTTGTCTGTAAGAATAATGGTGTTGAATAAAAGGCCATCCTTGAAGTCTTGTTGACTTTTAGGAGTCGTTGTAAAAATCTTGTATGCCTACCTGTATGCCCTGGCTGTACTGAATCTTTTTCCTAACAGATACCGGAATTGTAATACCACCCATTGTCTAGAGAGATCCCATTTCATGCCTTAGATTAGTAGGTGATCATGTCTATGCTCTGACAGTCTCTAGGTTTAGAACCTGTTTCCTTAGATCTCAGTTGATCTCATACCTCTCTGATTTTTAAACAATACCTTAGAACTTTTATTTTCCAAGGGTACTGCCATCTGTACACTCCTTTCTTTTTCTTTATTAGCTGTTTTCCACTTTCTGCTCTATGATCATAGAAGAATGGGTTTATAGTATTTTAAAACCTCAAATAAATGT
Organism: Emydura macquarii macquarii; assembly: GCF_026122565.2. Lineage (NCBI taxonomy): Eukaryota > Metazoa > Chordata > Testudines > Chelidae > Emydura > Emydura macquarii. The sequence continues at coordinate 36,244,299 of NW_027132559.1, read as the reverse complement.
TGCTTAATACCTTGGTGGGTGGTCATTTTTGAACATAAACTAATGATTACTGTTTCTAGTAAATTGTCTTAATATACATGGAGCTAAGAAAATTATTATTACAAATCATAAAAATGTATATGGTTTGCTCTTAATTTCAGTGATGAAGCAAAGCAAAAGCACTCTTGAATTCTAAAACAATAGTTAAGATTGTTCTCTTTTATACTGTTGCAAATTTTGGCCATTAGTGCGTTAAATTATAGTCTATATGCATTTGCACTATTTGGCCACTATGCTTGTGCAAATCTTCTTAAAGAAGAATGGAAAGAAGAAAATATATTTAACAAAAAATATAAAATACTTCATGCAGATTAAAGCTTTCCTAGATTATAAGGAGGAAAATTAAGAAATGTAAATGTCAGTTTTCTGGCAATATATAACAGGTTAGTTTTAATTTCACCTTCCCTTGATAACAGATGCACTGGTCAAATAATATAACGTATAATAATACAAATATATAACTTTGAATATTGAAATGATATTCATACCGTTATTCTTTCACTTGATAGGAAATAGCACCAGGTATGACCTCACCCCGGTCACTGCAGTCAGTGTTCATTTGCTCAACAGTGATGGAACTCCAATCCCAGTGAATGGCCCCATCTATGTAACAGTGCCTCTGCCAACAAACAGCAACCTGAAGCACAATGGCCATGTTCCAGCATGGAGGTTTGACCAAAAATTTGGTAAGCAACATTTTGTAGTGATTCTGCAATCCTTTTCATTTCTCTGAAGCTTGCTTCTTACTGTTTTCCATTTAATGTCCCTTTTAGAGGGTATAAAAATCTGTTTTATTGCTGTGTCTAAAAGTAGAAGATAATTTGTATTAATAAAGCTACATGATTAGACATTAAAAGCTAAACACTTATGTGCATGTGTATTGTTTCTGTTTACAACTTTTTTGTCTTTAAACTTTGTCAATATTCCTTTGCAAATATTCCAGTATTCAGTGTTTTGAATAAAAATGTAACCTGCTTTTAAAAGTTAACAATGTAGATTTCAGCATCTTGAAAGGGTTTTGTACATCTAGATTAACAAAAATCAACTGTGAGCAAGTGAGAGTCACTGAACACTTTGAAAGGACAAGAAATGTCATGAACATACACTGTCAAATAAAATGCACTGAATTATCTCTGTTGCTCTGTGAAATTCGCCCCTTGACAGAAAGTCGGCAGAAGGCATATACATTATGCAAGCTATATTTAAGACTTAAACCCTTATAGTTTGAAGTGGTGCATGTGCCTCATGCTGGCCCTTTGCACAGGGATGAATTATTGAATTATTGACCTTGAATTATTTAATTGGCTCCTGAAGGTTGTATCTGATTGAGGAGTAATTTCAGAAGCAGATGGAAGAGGGAAAAAGTAAAGTAGAGATTAGAAAACAAAAAGAGAAGTGGGAATTCAGAAGAATGGATTTCTGGAGAGAGAGAAATTGTTTAGGTGCCCATGGCAGGTGAGAGATTTGGTCTAAATTATGATATTTTGCAGAAGCTTTCAGAAGTAGAAGAACTAGTATGAAACCATTTTTTCCTCAGATGAGCATTTTGCTTATCTGCCTGCATTAACTGAAGGTGAGTCTTGGATTTTCAAGTGACATTCCTAATAGAAAAAAACCTGTAGCATTTATTAGAGGATTTATTTAGGAATAACTCTGAACAACCTGTAGAATTGAACAAAGAATTATATGCCTTGTGTAGAATCTTCAGATCCATACCAAGAATGTACTGGAGAAGGCTTTGGGATTTTTCCATAAGGTGTGGAAGAGCTAGAGTTTTCTGTTTATGCCCAAGTAATTTGAAAATCCTTCTCTGAACTCCTACTTACTTGATCTGCTTTTTATGACACAGTTAGCAGTGGGTTCACTCATTCAAGTTCTTCCTGAAACTGATTTTGATTTGTGATTCTAGAAACTGTTCTGTTTTTCACTTGTTCAAAAGAAGAATGGGAAGACTGACTCATTCACTTTCCACACAAGAAGCCGTCCATCCGTAATCCTTCCTGTCTGCTGCATTATAACTATAGCATGGCTCACTGGTAGTTACTGTAAAAGATTCTGATTTTAATTTTAAGGTGCTTCCTGATTTGTGACTAAATTTCCATGTCCCATTAGGGGGGCAGCAAAAGCTCTCTTTGTTTTTCACTGTTACATATGAAGGGCTAGAGGCCTAAAAAACTGGGTGACTGGCCAACAAAATGGCAGATGAAATTTAATGTTGATAAATGCAAAGTAGTGAACATTGGAAAACATAATTCGAACTATACATACAAAATGATGGGGTCTAAATTAGCTGTTACCACTCAAGAAAGATCTTGGAGTCATTGTGGATAGTGCTCTGAAAACATTGGCTTAGTATGCAGCGGCAGTCAAAAAAGTGAATAAAATGTTATGAACCACTAGGAAAGGGATAGATAATAAGACAGAAAATGTCATAATGCCACTACATAAATGCATGGTATGCCCACACCTTGAATACTGCATGCAGTTCTGGTTGTCTTGTCTCAAAAACAATGTGTTCAAATTGGAAAAAGTACAGAGAAGGGCAACAAAAAATGAATAAGGATATGGAACAGCTTCCATATGAGGAAATAATAAAAAAGACAGACTGTTCATCTTGGAAAAGAAATGACTAAGAGGGGATATGGTAGACATCTATAAAATCATGAATGGTGTGGAGAAAGTAAATGTGGAAGTGTTATTTACCTCTTCACCTAACACAAGAACCAAGAGTCATCCAATGAAATTAGTAGGCAGCAGGTTTAAAACAAACAGAAGGAAATATTTCTTCACACTGTGCACAGTCAACCTCTGGAACTCATTGCCAGGGGATGTTATCAAGGCCAAAAGTATAACTGGGTTCAAACAAGAATTATATAAATTCATGAAGGATATCAGTGGTTTTTAGCCAATATGGTCAGAGACAGAACCCCATGCTCTGGGTATCCCTACATCTCTGACTGCCAGAAGCTGGGACTGGACAACACAGGCAATGACTCACTTGATAATTGCCCTATTCTGGTCATTCCCTCTGAAACATCTGGCACCGGCCACTGATGGAAGACAGGATACTGGGCTAGATGGATTGTTGGTCTGACCCAGTGTGGCCATTCTTATGTTCAGCTGTTTCCAGTATGCACTGAATGTAACTGAATGTGGGTAACTGGTGCCACAGAAAGGGACTGTTTGAGCTCTCTCAATCCTTTGGCTGGTTCTGTATTGGCTGCCAATTGCCATAAATGTCCCATTAGGTTAGCAGAGTACAGGGATGATGTACAGATCATAAGAAAAGTGCTCCTGCACTGATGGTCATTCAGAACAGTCAGGCAATTTCAAGTCCTACTCCATCTCTCTAACTGGCAGGGGCTGAAAGTGGTACAGGAGGGTCGTGAGATCATTTGGGTTGTGAGGACAAGGACCAGCGTACACAACCCCACCACTTCTGCCTGAATAGGAACATCATTTAATAGACTCAAGAAAGGAGTCTTGGGCCAAGAGTATGATGGCCAAGAACACTGGGAACACAATTCTTACTTTAGTTATATGCATGTAAATCCTATTGAAATCAAGGACTCGCAGGGTTGCCAGTCAGGAGTGAAATCAGTGTAGAATCTCAGTTGTCTGTTTATGTATAAAGAGAGAAAAACGTAGCAATTTTCAGGATTCTGACAGGACCAAGGAAGATCTTAGAAGAAAAAGGGCAAGACAATTTTGATGATGAATTTCTTCCAAATATCCCTTACTTTCAAAAATCATAAATGTTCATTATAATATATATCTGCAATATTAAATAAAAGTAACTCCCAGTGTTGTGTGAGATTCAAAAGAAAGACGCCTACAATCCCTAGAAATACCAAATACTGACTGGTCAACACAGCAAGATGATGGATTTGCATTTTAGCATATCTTTAGAACGCATGACTTCATAATATTAATGCACCTGTGCCTGCTATTCCCAGTACTGATAGCTATTGAAGAGTATAGTACAATCATGAAAATAAAGTGGGATTAATTAATTTAGACAAAACTTCTCAAGGGCATAATTAGTTGCTGTTTATTTTATTAATTATTCAAAGGTACTGCTGAGTTAATTTGCTTGATGTGTCATGCCTTCAAAGTAGTATGTTTGTTTTGTAATGAAACATGGTATTTGAAACAGTATGAAATAGATAAGCAGATTGTTCTAGTGACTATCAGAATGATTTTTCTGCCTTCCCATTCCACCAGTATCATGAGAACAGCTTTCACTGAAATATGCTCTGTTTTCCCCCTAATCCCTCTACCAGGTAGAGCTTGTGATAATGAAAATGCAGACTGCCCATGGCAAACAAACTAAAAACCTGTCAATTTTGGCCATTGAGATATGTAAAGAGTCATCTCTCCAGTCTGTAGAAGCCATGAAAATCCCTGTGTTTCTAGTCTAGAAGCCACTGGGTTTGTGTTAGGACAACGTTTTCTCAGCAAAATTTATTGAATCCAGCACAAAAACTAAGACTTGCCCTAGTAAATTTTCACTGTTCTTTTCTATTGAGAATGTCCTGAAAAGGACCATTAAATTATTGTATCATGTCATGGAGCATGTGGACCCCATCACCCCAGAAGGGAGCAAGGTGGGGCGTCTCGGGGCAGTGGGGCCTAGCGGTCTGCCTCTAACGGCCCCCAAGGCTCTGAGCCAGTGACGATCCTCACTGTGGCCAAAGTCAGTGGCAACCGTTATGCTCAGGGCCAGGCAGCCTAGTGGCCAGTGGAGCAGAATTGGGGGAGACCTGCCACCTGGTTGGCAGCCAGGTTACAGGGGCCCTAGATCCTTCCTGCTCTGCCAGGGCCAGGGCCATACTAGTTACTTGGGGTGGTCACTGCGACAGCAGGGTCTGGCCAAAACTTACCCTCTCTTCAAGAGCCATTAAGTAGCCTGCCCCCAGGTCACTTCCTACCCCAATTCTTGAAGCCTCCATCTCAGTGTCCATAGGGTCCCCAGCTCCTGCAGCGGGTGTAGTGGCCTGTGGGACAGCTGCAGGGCCTTCTAGCTCCCAGGCTGGAGCTTCCACCATGCATCTTCCCTGCTCAGAGTCCCACTCCAAGTGAGCTGGGCAACTCCACTTTATAGTGCTGCAGCAGTTGGAGCATGCCCAGCAGGGCCATGGGGACATGGCCTCTGCTTCCAGGAGTATTGGCTTAACCCCTTCATCTCCAGTGTGCAGCAAGTACAGCCTATCACATCTGGTAATATATTAAATAATTTTCATCTCTGACATTTACCCCAATTTCCAAATCAAAGGATGAAAATAATTTGCTACTGAAAATCTAAAGAGATTCCATAACACTGCTGAAAGAGCTGAGCTCCTGAAACTAAAGACGAACAAAAATCCATCTAATGAATTTAAAGTGTCAGATCCTGGCCCTCACAACAACTCCTTTGCATGGCTGTGGTGATGCAAAGGGGCTGTCAAGTCAGCTCACTTGGCCAGCTGAGGATTCCCCCAGCATGAGGGAAAACCTGGATGGCAAAGAGCCAGTTGAGCCTGCTGTACGCCACCTGCCTTTGCAGCCTCACGCACGACTAGAGGAAAGGGATGTCAGAGAATGCTGCTGTGCGCCGAGATCTACCGATAGTTTAACAGCCCCTTGGGGGTCAATGCAGCTGGCAAAAGTTAGGGCAGGTTTGAGGCCACTAGTGGGGATGGGCCCAAAGAGGTCCTTAGCCTGTATTAGGACTGGAAAGTTGCAGAGAGGTCTTAGAGCCATCTTTATTCCCTCAGCCCAGAGGCACAGAGCAGACCTTGGCCTCAGCTGAGGAGTGAGCCTGAAGTATTTGTGCCAGATCTGTAACCCCGCTTCCAATTGCTTTGTGCTTGTACATTTCTACCTGGGGAATCTCTTCGTTGTGTAGTGATCTGTACATCATCCCACCACCAGCTTTACTGTGCTCCAGCAATACCCTGCTAGCCTAATGGCACATCTGTGGCATTAGGCAGCCGACACAGAACCAGCCAAAGGGCTGGGGGGCTCAAACACCCCTTTTGTGGCACCAGTTACTCCCATTCGGTTGCATCCAGTGCATACTGGACACAGTTGAGACCCTCCTTCCAGATGATGTCATGGTATCGTTTCACACTGAGGATATCCCAGTAATTGAGAAGAGACAAGTAATAGTAATGGGGGATTCAATTGTTATAAATATAGGTAATTGGATTTATGGCGACCAGGAGAACCGCATGATAAATTGCCTAGCGGGTGCAAAGGTTGCAGATCTCATGAGACATCTAGACAGGCTTATGTGCAATTCCAGGGAGGAGCCGTTTGTCATGGTCCATGTAGGTAAAACGTCATAGGGAAAGTTAGGAGAGAGGTCCTGGAAGCCAAATTTAGGCTCCTAGGTAACAAACAGATTAAAGTCCAGGATCTCCCTGGTTGCATTCTCTGAAAAGCTTCCAGTTCCACGCACAGGGCCAGAAAGACAAGCAGAACTGTAGGGGACCACTGGATGATCGAGGTGCTAAAAGGAGCACTCAAGGAAGACAAACCCATTGAGAAAAAGCTAAATGAATTTTTTCGCATCTGTCTTTACTGCAGAGGATGCAAAGGCGGTCACCACACCTGAGGCATTCTTAGTTGACAAATATGAGGAACTGTCTAGATTGAGATGACCATAGAGGAGGTTTTGGAATAAATTGATTAATTAAACTGTATAAGTCACCACGACCAGATGTGTACACCGAAGAGTTCTGAAGGAGCTCAAATATGAAATTGCAGAACTACTAACTATGGTATGTAACTTATCGCTTAAATCAGCCTCTGTACCAGATGACTGGAGGGTAGCTAATTATTTTAAAAGGCTCCCAAGGCAATCCTGGCAGTTACAGGCCAGTAAGCCTAACTTCAGTACCAGGGAAATTGGTTGAAGCTATAGTAAAGTACGGATTATCAGACATATAGATGAACACCAATACGTTGAGGAAGAGTCAACACCTTACACACCTTTTGTAAAGGGAAATCATGCCTCACCAATCTATTAAAGTTCTTTGATGGTGTCAACAAGCATGTGGACAAGGATGATGCAGTTGATTTAGTGGACTTGGACTTTCAGAAAGCCTTTGACAAGTTGCCTCATGAAATTCTCTTAAGCAAACTAAGCAGTCATGAGATAAGAAGGAAGGTCTTCTGATGGATCAGTAACTGATTGAAAGGTAGGAAACAACGGCTAAGAATAAAGGATTGGTTTCACAATGAAGAGAGGTAAATAGCAAGGATCTGTACTGGGACCAGTGCTTTCAACATATTCATAAATGGTCTGGAAAAACGGGTAAACACTGAGGTGGAAAAACTTACAGATAACACAGAATTACTCAGGGTAATTAAGTCCAAAGCTAACTGAGAAGTATTACAAATGAATCTCATTAAACTGGGTGACTAGACAACCAAATGGCCGATGAAATTCAGTATTTATAAGTGCAAAGTGGTGCACGTTGGAAAACATAATCCCAACTATACATACAAAATGATGGGGTCTAAATTAGCTGTTACCACTCAAGAAAGAGATCTTGGAGTCATTGTGGATAGTTCTCTGAAAACAGCTGCTCAATGTGCAATGCAAGTCAAAAAAGTTAACAGAATGTTATGAACTATTAGGAAAGGGATAGATAATAAGACAGAAAATATAATAGTGCCACATAAATGCATGGTACACCCACACCTTGAATACTGCATGTAGTTCTGGTTGCCCCATCTCAAAAAAGATATATTACAATAGGAAAGGGTACAGAGAAGGGGTGATATGAGGTATAGAGCAACTTCTGTAAAAGGAGAGATTAAAAAGACTGGGACTGTTCATCTTAGAAAAGAGACGACTAAAGGGAGATATAATAGAAGTCTATAAAATCATGAATGGTATGGAGAAAGTGAATAGGGGTGTGTTACAAGATCTAGAGGTCACCCAATGACATGATTAGACAGCAGGTTAAAAACAAACAAAAGGAAGTACTTGTTCACACAACACACAGTCAATCTATGGTACGCATTTGCCAGGGGATGTTGAGGCGGCCCAGAAGTCTAACTGGGTTTATGGAGGATTGGTCTATCGATGCCTATTAGTTGGGATGGTTAGGGAGACAACCCCATACTCCAGGTGTCCCTAAACCACCAACTGCCAGAAGCTGGAACTGGATGACGGGATGGATCACTTGAAATTGACCTGTTCCATCCATTTCCTCTGAAGTATCTGGCATTGGCCACTGTCAGACAACAGGATACTATGTTATATGGACCATCAGTTTGACACGATATGGCCATTCTTATGTTCTTACCATATGACTGGCTTATGCTTCACTTTAAGGTTCTTGGTTTTTACTTGTTCGTCTTCGAGTGCTTGCTCATGTCCATTCCACTATAGGTATGTGCACGCCTCTGTGCACAGTTACCCAGAACTTTTTTCCCCTTAGCAGATTCCGTAGGGCCGGCTCTGGTGCCCCTTGGAGCCCCGCACACATGCCATGGTATATGAAGTGCTGCCGGTCCTGCGCCCCCTCAGTTCCTTCTTTCCGCCCGTGACAGTTGCTGGAACTAGCTTTACTCTCAGCAAGTACTATTCCCCTTGTTTGGACTTGTTTGATTTTCTAAGTTAGCTTTATTTAGTTAAGTAGTTAAGTGTTGTTAAGAGTAGTTAGAGATAAGACAAGTCCCTGTGGGGACTTCGAGCGGCTGGGCTATGCCCTGGTCGCCGGGCTTCAAGCCGTGTGCTTCCTGCGGAAGGCCTTCCCCACGACTGCTGCCTTAAGTGTTTGGGGGAAGCCTACAGAAAAGAGACGTGCAAGATCTGCAGGGCTTTGAAACCGAGGACTCAAAAGGACTGAGAAATCCGGTTGAAAGCCCTGTTGATGGAGACAGCGCTCTGCCCGGCATCTGAGCCGACCTGCTCCGCCTCGGTACCAAGCGTGACCTTGGTACAGAGCGCACCGTCAGCACCGCCCTAAACTTGGCATCATGCAACATCGCCGGCACTGAAGAGGAAGAAGCAGCACGCGGACTGCGGACACTCCCGCAGTAGTCACTCCAGGTCGGCGTCGTCGAGCTGACCTGCCCCGGCACAGGATGTGGAGTCTCCCTCTCGGTGGCGACATCGCTCCCTGGCACTAGAAGCAGCGCACGCCAGGAGGCAGCACCGGTCGAGGTCTGCCAGGCAGTGCTCGAACAGCTCCCGTTCCAGATCCCCGGCACCAAGGAGTTCGCCCGCACCGAGGCGGCGCAGGAACCCGGTCGCCAGAGTCCAGCTAGGCACCAAGGAGTTTGGGGCGGCGCCGACCTTGGTCACCGAAGGTGTCTGCAGGGCCACAAGGCAAGTGGCACCAGAAATCATCGGTATCAAGATGACGCTCCGGTACCTCTAGCTCTTCGGAGCGCATCCCTGTTTGTCGGCACCACTCGCGGCGACGGAGGCAGTCCTCATCATCCTCCCAGTCGGAGGGTGCCCAGGACCGAGGACAAACACGGCACCACTGGTCCAGGGCCTCTGACCACGACGATGGCTCAGGGTCTCCCAGGGGGACAGTCGTCGGTACAGCTCACGCCCCCCACAAAGCGTCACAGCCTGTGGCGCAGTCAGTCCCGGGTTGGCCCCAGGGACAATGGCCGCAACAATGACCTTATTGGGCCCCATGGGTATCAATCCAGGGCCCCAATCCATTATGTCTTTGGGGTGCAGTCCCTACAGCACAGGAGAAGGCCCATAGACACCACTCCTCGGATGAGGAGTCGGACCCCCTGGAGGGAACCTCAGAGAGTACAACCCTTCGTCAGAAGGGGGCGCACCCGCAGCCTGCACCTCTGCAGTCCTCTTCCTCCTCACCTGATGAGGCAGTCTTCCAGGACCATTCAGTGCCACTGGAGGATTTCAGGACGCACCAGGAGCTGCTTAAGAGGGTGGCCTCCAATTTGGGGCTGGAGGTGAAGGAGTTAAAAGAGGCCGAAGATAGCCTCTTTAATGTGCTGGCGGCAGTTGCCCCAGCGCGAGTGGCCCTCCCAGTCCACGAAAGGGTCCTTAAGATTGTAAAGGCCCTGTGGCAAACCCCCTCCTCAGTCGCCCCTACTGGCCAAGAAGAAATATTACGTCCCGGCTGAGGGTTTTGAATATTTGTTCACGCACCCCGCCCCGGGAACCCTGGTAGTAGATGCGGCTAACCAGCAAGACAGGCAAGGTCAGCCAAGGTCAACTCCCAAGAACAAGGACAGTAAGAAGCTGGATTTATCTGGGAGAAAGATTTATTCCACAGCAAGCTTGCAGTGCAGGATTGCCAACCATCAGGCCCTCCTGGGCGGATATAATTTCAACCTGTGGGACTCCCTCAGGCAGTTTGCTGAAGCCCTGCCCCAGGACCAGGCTGCAGACTTTAGCGCTATCATGGAGGAAGGAACCTCTGTAGCTAGGGCAGCACTCCAGATGTCCTGTGACGCTGCTGACTCCATAGCCTCCACCATCTGTATGAGAAGGTGCTCATGGCTGCAATCCTCGGGCCTGTCCCAGGAGGTGCAGCAGTCTATTCAGGACCTCCCCTTTGATTGGTCGGCCCATTTCTCCGATCAGACCAATGCAAAGCTGCACGGTCTGAAGGACTCCAGGGCCACGCTTTGCTCCCTGGGCCTTTACACGCCCCCGTTTTCCAGGCGTCAGTCATGTCCCCACGTGCAGCAGCAGCCAAGGCCTCCGTCCAGGCCTTTCCAACCCTATAGGAATAGGGATAGGAATAGAGGGTTCAGAAGAAAAAATCAGCTCCCTAGCTCATCCTCAACTCCCCAGCAGGGGCCCCCCAGGAGGTCGGGCAACCAAGGAAGACAATTTTGATGGTGTGCCCAAGGGTGGCGCCCCGACTGCTCTCCTGGATCTGCCCTGCCCTTTCCTAAACAGGTTAAGGCCCTTCTGTCCTGAATGGGCAAAAATCACTTCGGACCATTGGGTCCTTGGGATAGTCTTGGGAGGCTATGCCCTACAGTTTACTTCTACTCCCCCCAACACCCCTCTCCTCCGTTCCTCTTCAGGAACCCCTCTCACGAGCAACTCCTCTTGCAGGAGATGGACACCCTCCTTAACATAGGAGCGGTGGTTATGGTCCCTCAAGGAAGAAGGGGGAAGGGGTTCTATTTGAGGTACTTCCTCATTCCCAAGGCAAAGGGGGGTCTGAGACCCACCTTAGACCTGCGTCGTCTAAACAAATATGTCAAATGACTCAGGTTTCGCATGGTCTCCCTAGGCTCTATCATCCCTTCTCTGGATCCAGGAGACTGGTATGCCGCCCTCGATCTCAGGGACGCATATTTTCATGTGCCTATCCTCCCCAGCCACAGGTGTTTTCTCAGTTTCACAGTGACTGGCTCCCACTACCAGTTTACAGCCCTGCCCTTTGGCATATTTTCGGCTTCAGGGGTGTTTACCAAGTGCATGATGGTAGTGGCTGCCCACCTGAGACGAAAGGGTGTGCAAATTTTTCCTTACCTAGACGATTGGCTGATCAGGGACAGGTCCAGGTCGCAAGTGCAGGAAAGCGTGAACCTCACTTGCTCCATGTGCAGCAGGCTGGGACTACTCTTAAACGAGCAGAAGTCCACACTAACCCCAGTGCAACGAATAGAGTTCATTGGGGCTACCCTGGACGCTTTCCAGGCCAGAGCCTTCCTGCTTCAGCCACGTTTCAAGGCAAAGGTCTCTATCATCTTTCAGCTGCACTGATGCCCCACGACAACAGCCAGGCACTGCCTACAGCTGTTAGGCCACATGGCGGCCTGCATGTATGTAGTGAGACTAGCTCACCTGAGGCTCAGACCGCTTCAGGCATGGTTGGCCTCGGTATATGTTCTGAGCAGACACTCACTGGACCGGGTGGTCACAGTTCCCCCGCCCATCCTAGCCTCCCTAAACTGGTGGCGGACTCCCAGGGCAGTGATGAAGGATGTTCCGTTCAGGGAGCTGGTCCCGTTGGTCAACCTAATTTCCGACGCTTCGGACGTAGGATGGGGAGCCCACATCAGCGTCAACCTAGGCACTCAGGGGCTCTGGTCGAGGGAGGAGAGTTGCTTGCACATCAGCATGAAGGAGCTGAGGGCCATTCACCTAGCGTGCAAGGTGTTCATCCGATTCCTGACAGGCAGAGTGGCACAGGTGCTGACGGACAACACCACAGCCATGTTTTACATAAACAGACAAGGGGGAGCGCGCTCCTCAGCCCTCTGCGAGGAAGCTATCCATTTGTGGGACTTTGCTGTGAGGCACGATTTCCACTTGACTGCCTCTCACCTCCCAGGAGTGAGGAACGACGAGGCAGATCGCCTCAGCGGGTCGTTTCTACCCCGCCACGACTGGTCATTGCACCCAGAGGTGGTGGCTATGATCTTCCAGAAGTGGGGCATTCCCCAACTGAACCTATTCGTGTCGGCCTGGAACACAAAGTGTTTGAGGTTCTGCTCACTCCAGAGTCGCGAGACTGGGTCGATTTCCAACGCGTTCCTCATGAACTGGACGGGAACACTCATGTATGTGTTTCCGCCCATTCCGCTCCTGCCCAAGGTTCTGCTGAAAATAAAGAGGGACAGGGCAGATTTGATACTCATCGCCCCGGCCTGGCTCAGACAGCATTGGTTTAGCATGCTGCTGGACCTTTCGATCGCCCCACCCCTGGAGCTCCCGAGACGGCACGACCTTCTGTCTCAGGGCCACGGTCGCCTGTTCCACCAGGACCTGGACTCCCTGCACCTCATGGCCTGGAGGCTCTGTGGCTGACGGAGGGAGAAAGAGCCTGCTCAGTGCAGGTCCAACAAGTCCTGCTTGGCAGCAGGAAACCTACACAGGTCGTGTATCGGGCTAAGTGAGACGGTTTACCTGTTGGGTGGAGTCCGCCCAGCCTCTCGCCTATACAGGTGATCCTGGAGTACCTGCTCCAGCTAAAGCTCCAGGATCTGGCGCTGGCCTCGTTGAAGGTTCACCTGGCGGCCATTTTGGCCTGCCATCAGCCGTTGGAGGGGAGATCGCTGTTCTCCCATCCCATGTCGGTCAGGTTCCTCAAGGAGGTGGAGAGGCTTTATCCGCAGGTCCATGACCCCGGTGCCTCCCTGGGATCTCAACCTGGTCCTCTCAAGACTCACGGGGGCCCCCTTTGAACCCATGGCTTCATGCCCCCTACTTATCCTTTCATGGAAGGTTGCCTTCCTGGTGGCCATTACCTCAGCTAGGAGGGTCTCCGAGATTAGGGCCTTGACCTCGGAGCCTCCTTTCACAGTATTTTATAAGGATAAGGTGCAGTGGAGGCCGCATCCAGCCTTCCTGCCCAAGGTGGTTTCCCAATTTCATTGTAATCAAGATATTTTTCTCCCGGTGTTTTTCCCAAACCACACGGTTCGGAGGAGGAGAGATGGAATTCGCTGGACATGAGGCGAGCAGTGGTCTTCTACATGAAGCATACAAAGCCTTTCCGGAAATCGACGCAGCTCTTCGACGCAGTGGCCGACTGGATGAAAGGCTCACCTGTCTCCACTCAGCACATCTCCTCGTGGATTTCATCATGCATCAAGTTCTGCTACGAGCAGGCAAAGGTGCCGCTTCCGGGAACTGTCACGGTGCACTCAACCAGAGCTCAAGCCTTACCTACAGCCTTCCTGGAGAGAGTGCCTCTGCAGGACATCTGCAGAGCCGCCACCTGGTTATCGGTGCATACCTTCATGTCCCACTACGCCATCGTCCAGCAGGCGAGAGAGGGTGCGGGATTCGGCAGAGCGGTGCTGAGGGCATCTCACCGGTAACTTCAACCTACCTCCAAAGTATTGCTTGTTAGTCACCTATAGTGGAATGGACGTAAGCAAGCACTCGAAGAAGAAAACAAGGTTACTTACCAGTAACTGATGTTCTTTGAGATGTGTTGCTCATGTCCATTCCACAACCCATCCCCTGTCCCCACTGCTGGAGTCGGCAGAAAGAAGGGACTGAGGGGGCGTAGGACCGGTAGCACCTCATATACCGTGGCATGTGCGCAGGGCTCCAGGGGGCGCCGGAGCCGGCCCTACGGGATCTGCTAAGGGGAAAAAAGTTCCGGGTAACCGTGCACGGAGGCATGCACACACCTATAGTGGAATGGACATGAGCAACACATCTTGAAGAACATCAGTTACTGGTAAGTAACCTTGTTTTTCACTGAGGAATCCTTAGGATCCATCAATTACATATCAAGTACTAAGTCCTGTTCTTTGTGTGATGTGAATGTGCGTTGGTTTTAAATGTGTTTGGTGTCTAATTTTTCAGAGTAGTGTTAATGCATAACTAGATATCCCAGAGTGTATAACCTAGAGATCAGGATTTATCCCTCATGAAGGTTTTGATACATCCAATTAACACCTTAACCCCAAAGAGTTACATGTGGCTTGTCTTGGATGTGATGGCAAAGGATTCAGGGGCGAAGAGGTTAAAACTTTTTACTTTTTCCCCTAGTAAAATATTTATGTTCTCTTTCATGCACTAATGTTTAAATGAAACTGAATGTAGCTCGGTGTACTGTTTCAGTATATTTCCTTTTTCCTGAACACTTAACATACATCTCGGACATAACCTTGTTGTTTTTAACTTACCAGCTTCTGTGCAGAGAGCAGAACACATTCCCCAATGAATGAAAACTCAACCAGGCATTTATGCAAAAGATAGGAATGTGAAAGGAAGAAAAGTATCTTGGGGATCTCTTTATGGTTTTCCAAAAAAAAAAAAAAAATGTTTTATACACTGGTACAGCACTTAGTCAGTGTTTTCTGACTGCGTATGATCCTGCTAGGTGCCTATCTGTATCTTCATATGCCTAAATATCTTTGAAAATCTGGCCCCAATTAAATCATTTGCAAAACTCCCATTGATTTCAATGGGTCAGGGTTTTATCCTGTGTGTGTCTTGGTTTCTCATCCCTATAATGAAGATAACACTTCCTATCCTCAAATGGGTGTTGTGCTGATAATACATTAATGCACAGATACCGAGGTCATGAGTGCCATAGAAAAGCTTGTTAAATATAAAATTGAAGTATGCTTTTATTTGTTTTTATTAGGTAAAGTAATTCTCATTAGTTATTTACCATGAACACTGTCACATGCTGAGGAGGATTCCAGAGTGTTGAAGAATTAAAACAGTTTATTGTAGATTCCAGTGCCTGGTACACCGCAAATTATTCCAAAGCAATTCACTGGTAAAAGCTCCTGATTTAAACCTCTTATGGGGGTCTAAGTGATTCAGCTGGAGTGAAAGAAGACTTGCCTTTTTAAATTAATATATATACAATTTCCTTTTGCTGTGAAACCAGTTGCCTTCCAACTGTCAGGCCAATGACACTGTCCACCTATGGTCTTATGTATTTGTTGGCAGGTTTATTTACAGTGATGGTGACCAACCAGATATCACTACAAAAAGTTGTTACTGAGACTGTGGTGGAGGCAAGGAGAGGGGACAGGCTGACTGCTGGGTCCAGCTGTCTATGCACACTTGCCAGCTTTTGGTGTGATAAGTGTCTGGGGGAGGAATGACTGGGGGTCATCTGGTGAAGCATAGGTCCTGGGGGAACATTTTAGAAAATATCTCAAGCATTAAGAAAGAAATCCAGAATTTTTTTATGGTAAAGTATATTATTTGTGGGATGGATAATTTACAGGTTTCTGGAAAGTCTCTTGATTTTATATGAATGCTCTCTAAGGGTATGTCTACATAGCAAAAAAAAAAAAAAAAGAAAAAAACCCGCAGCTGACCTATACCAGCTGACTCGGGCTTGCAGGGCCCACCTACAGGGTTCTTTCATTGCTGTGTAGACTTCTGAGCTCAGCTTGAGCTCATAGACCCTCCCATCTCACAGGGTTCTAGAGTCCGAGCCCGGAAGTCTGCACAGCAGGGGAAGAGCCTTGTGAGCTGAGTTGGCTGGCACAGAGCCAGGCGCAGATGTCTAGTTGCTGTGTAGACATACCCTAAGTTAAGGATAATTGGAATGCAAAAGATAATTACTGCTACATACAGTGGTTTACTTACTATGGGATTTCACACACTTTGGTCCTGCAGCATCCCAACAAAATCCACTGAATACTGTGTATGTGATTATAATATAGTCTACTTATTATAACTATTTGTATTATAATAGTGCTCAAAGGCCCTAGCCAGGATCAGAGTCCCATTGTGCTGGGCACTGCAAAGACACACACAGAAAGGCATGTTCCCTGCCCCAGTAGCTTACAAAGTAAGTCAATCTGTATAACTAGATCCAAAATTTGTACTACTGTATCACCAGAAACTATCAGGTTAGCTGAGCATGTGGAAATCCTTTTGCAAATTGTGAAGAGGAAATCAGCCTCTACAAAGTTCACAGCTTACACTCTGTATTGCTTTTGTGTTTTACAAGCTCTTTGACAACTTGATTTTGACTTTGTTTTTAATCTTAAAACTGTCAAGGTTAAATTCCTCTTTTTAAAGATTAAATACACTAAGGAATACAGTTTAACTGCTTTCAAAGAATTCTGTTCTTTCTGTGTGTTGCCATAGAAATGGCAGTTACCAAAAACAGCTTTTTATCGTGTATGAAGCCTACATAATATAATAGATGCAAATATAATTGCAGAGTAGTAGACAGATCTCAGCTTTGGGGAGGGAGAGAAGCTCTTCTGCTCATGCTTCACATGTTTAGCTCTCTGAGAGAGCTAGCATAATCCCTTTGGAGGAGTGTAATTAAGAACATGGGTCACAGGCAGTTGTGGTTATGTTTTATTAACACACATTGTGTGTTTTATTGTGTTTTCTAAAGTAGAATATAGCTTTCAAAACTAGAAGGGATACGAAAGAGTTTTTTCCCCCTCCTTCTCTCCCTTATGTACCATATGTATTGCTTGAACAACAGTGACAGGGATTTTGTGGCATAGCAAATGAGTCAGAAGCATGAATGTTATAGTGATATGTGACGAATGAGAAAAAAGATAGACAAGGAACAAAGTTGATGCTAAAATATATTAATATGCCCAAACAATATATTGTTAAAGTTGGTCAACACATATTATACCTAATGCAAAACTACAAAAGCAAGGAAATAAACTTAAGACCTGGAACATCATATACACTGTACTCCTCCATACAGCGATACTGATTTCACTGATGCCCAACCACAATACACTGCAGCCAATACATGGCAATATTAGCTCTGCCCCTCTGAGGGAAACTGAAAGTCTGGCATCCTATCCCCTAGTTACCTCCCAACACAAACCCTGTGTAGTAGAGAGGGGAGGTAGGCATTAGGATTTGTGAAGGGGAGAGGGGATGTGTTGGGAATAGGGAATTTATGCTGCCTGGAACTGTTGCGGGGAGCTGTTTGAGACTGCTGAGGGTGGGGAAGGGCATGGAGCTTAGTAGGGAGGCTCCCTATGAGCAGAAAGGGGTGGTTCTGGGGAGGTGTTGGTGGTAAAGCTAGAGGCTACTGTGAAAGGGTCTTAGAGTAACAGGACAGGCTTCCTTTCTGACATTGGGTAACTGTCAGCTAATTAATAATTCTAAGTGAAATGTAGGAGTCACCCTTGCTAATGGTACTACAAACTCCTGATCCTGAAACTACTTAATGTCTGCAACTCGCACTGACATCAAATGGAGTTTGAGGTACTAATCAGATCTTAATGTGCTTCTGCCTCGGTTTCCAAATTTGTAAAATAGAGATAATGCTTGCCTACCTCAGAGGTGTTGTGGGAGGCTGAATTAATTAAATGGTATAAAGTGCTTTGAGGTCTTTGGATGGGAGGAGTTAGAGTTGCAGGGTTTTATTTATTTACTTAATATTGTTTGTTTAACAATAAATTAAATAATTGTATTATTTATTAAATAAGTCAATAATGTGATAAAGCAAATGTTAAAGGACATATCTTTCATATAAACCCAGAATCAGATGGGGAAGGCAGGTGCAAGCTTTCCCATTTGAAATATAATTACTACTTTATATATAATAGAGATTTTCTCTAATAAGCCTTTTCTTTCTGTGATTCTGGGGGAAAAAGAAATGATGGAAATAACTTTTGTGTACAATCTGCCCCTCCACTGTCTCAGATGCTATTAAAATTACTGAATAAAGAAAAATGGCATATGCTTTTGTTAAATATTAGACAGGTAATTTTATTCAGCTTCTCCCTTATATAATTAAATTAAGACAAAAGTAACAAAGGAAAACTGCGGCGCTCTATTCAGACTTCAGTCATACATTGAACAATAACATTTTGTGGAGATGTTTTCTGGCAGAAATAGTTTAGATTCCATGTAAATAAAATGTGTATTTTTCTGATAGTCAGTTTGAAACGCACCAAATTGGTTTCTCTTTGCCAAATAATGATGACGTTACTAAAATAATGGCAGGATTTAACTGCACTACTCCACATGGGAGAAGGCCATGTAACAAATGCTGTCAGAGTGGAAGGTATTATTGAAGGTATGATCTCAGAGCATGGACATTCAATTGTTGATGTTGCCTAGCAACTTCAAAAACAATATTGTAATATTAACTTATTCCTAAGAATTGCTAAACTCCTGTGTATTTGTGGCAAAAAAAGGAAAACATAGCATTTCTGTATTATAGCATTGGCACTTGCTATGTTATATTGATTGTCAAGCAGGAATTTTCCAAGTCTGTATTTTCATGGCTCATAGCTTTTCCTAAAAAAATTCTTCCTGTTAGACTAAAATTTTTTATGCTGGGTGTAGCGTAATGATTTTTGCTGCCAGTTTTAAGAAAATTCAGTAAACAATTTTTTGGTTATCAGAATGAAAAGTGGCAGTTACGCACTTGGAGAAAATTGGGGCTTTTTTAACTCAGAAGAATGTAAAGGTTAATTTCATAAACTTGCCGAGAACTTAATTCTCAGTGAGACCAAGTGCATTTTGAAATGTCTGAAGAAATTAGCTTTAGAAATAATCATGTTAGCTATATTTGAATATCATGTACAGTACACAGTTAATAGTTTAACGTCCTATCCCATTCTCTCTAACACGTACATTTATTTTTGGATCCTATATCATGTATACAGTGCCATCCTGACATCACAGCCACTGTAGAAGAAATCAGTAGCTGAATGAAAACTAATTCTTATTCAGAAATGTGTATTTATACAACTAGGATATTGTGTGGTAATTAAAAATCATCCCCATTTTATTTCAAAGACACTGTCCAGTGAGGATAATATTAGGCATAAAAAGTAAGTCAATATAGCAGGCTTAATTTGATTTCTGGTTAATTAAACGATCCATTTTATTTGTTCATACCCACAGGAAACCAATCATTTGCATTGTAAGTAGCAGAACTTTGATCCTTTTGTTTTGATTCTCTTACTTTGATTGTTTTCAGAAGATCTGGTTGGATAATTCTATTACTGGTCATTAAAAAAATTGCTAATTAATTCATAGGGAGTGCTTCCTGTAGGAAGGTCATGTAGAAAAGTAAATAATGAGAAAAATGGGTTTCTTTGAGAAGGAAATAATCCTTATTCTTCAGATTGAGGGTAGAAAAGAGGAAGTCCTAGATAAAAATGTAACACTAACTACATTAAAACTAAATGCTTGTGTAGTTTGGACATTACTTTTGGCATTGGAGAGTGCTACTTTGCTGCATACAAGCTGTAGTTTGAGCCTTGTGAAATTCTTCTTCTATATCATTTTTCATTTTATTTTTTGGGAATTTTGTGTTGTTTTGTTTTAGCCCTTAAAATGTTGTTTGATTTTTTTAATTACATCTAGATTAATAAAATACCTCAAATGACCATATAGAAATAAGAACAGTTATAAATTCCAGTCTATCTATATTAAATCATTTTATTAAGAATTATTCCATGGTATTGAAAGGTGTTAGGAATTAAAAGCAGGCATAGAACAGTATCTCTTAAATATCTCCTTCCTCAAGTGAACCCAACCCCCCAATAATCCCCCTCCCGAAGGGGTGGAAAGCCTGGGGAGGGTCAGGATGTGCCCCAGGAGGGAGAGGGGTTGCATGAAAATGGAGGGGTGACCAGGTCAAAACTGAGCAGCGCTGGAATCCCATGCATTGGGTTGCAATGCTCATAGCTGAGAGCTAGGCCTGGCCTGTGGGGTCAGGAGCTGCTGCTGAGGCGTGAGTTTTTTGTTTTGTCATTTTTTATGTTCTCTTTTGGGTTTATTTTTTGTTATTTCACCTTTAAGAAATACGTGGGGTTCTAGGAGTGATAGCGTACTCCTGTGACAGTCACATGCCTGGTTGTTTCGATCAGCGATAGGAAGAAAACTTGATCAATGTAAGTAAGAATAGGGGTGTAACTTGGGACACGATGAAATGGTCAGATTAGAAAGCGTAACACAATATAACCAGAATTAAAAATTCTCCATTACAGCTGAGTTCAATTTCAAATGTTGCCATGCAGCTCCCATTGAAGTCAAAGATGCATGCACAGCTAAGAGTGGAACTTGTCTCCTCTATTCTTGACTCATACTAAGAGTTGCATGCATACACCTCTGAGCAGAAGGCCTTGCGGGCAGCTCTGCCTATATGTGGCCATGATCCTGCATTGTTGAAGCCATTGACTTCAATGGAAGCATAAGCAAGCCTTCTGTAATTGTGAGCATGTGTGCATGAATGAGTGCACGCAGACTATGGAGGGGCTTAGATTGGCTTCTGTTTCATTCTGAATGCATCTAAAATAATAGGGTTTGGGTTTTTTTGAAAAACAAATCAATATTGTGTGCACCGCTACCCTGTAGAAGCAGAGCCAGCCTTAAGGTCCAGACCCTGCCTACACTTATGTGACTAGTGCCTTTGAAGTCGCAGGTGAAGATTAGCCATGCAAATAGGTGGTTACAGGATGAAGCCCACATTTTGTCTGGGATAAGTGAGCACATTTCCCAAAATCCAAGTAATGCATGCAGTGTAGTGTCATGTTTTCTACCTAATAGAATTTATTTCTGCTGCTCTGTTGAAGTTTTCAACCAGCTTCTGACATTATTAAGGGTCCAGGGTTCTCTTTGGCCATCACTCGATATTCAGTTTGAGCTTTTTTCTGATATGTCATTTATATTTAAAAATTGTATTAAAATATTTAGGTGTGTTTTGCTCTTTAGGTTATTACTTACTTTAGTTATTTACATTAAGTGACGCATTTAAAAAGACGGTCCCCTTTACCTTTAAAAGAAAAATTATTTTTTGTATTTATTGCCTAATACAGTTCTCTTTATTTAGAGAGTGAGCACCATTGATTAATATGAAATCTTGGTGAGGGAAGAGTTACAAGAAAACTATAACATTCCCTCTAACTGCTCATTTGAGCCAACATGCCGCTCCCTTGACTTTAATCCTGGATCAGCATGTTGGCTCCATGAAGCAACAATGGGGAGAAAAGACACAGAGAAATGTAAAATTAATTTATAAGCAAGAATTGTCTTTCTATATGGAAGTTTCCCATGAAGCACCACCTGGTCTTTATAGATTTATGGCAATGGTGAATTGACCGAAACAATACACTACTCACAAACTATATAAAACTTACAGATTCTGCTTGAAAGATGCACACAGGCATTGTGAAATATTCCTAATGAGCTGTAGGATCAGAGTCTTAAAAATTGCCAACTTCTTTTTATCCAACACATTCTCATCTATCTATTATATGCATACTAGCAGCTTATAAGTAAGTATAGCACTTCATCCAAAGCTGTCGGTGGTGTGGATGATTTGTGATTGTCTTCTTTGCTCTGTTGTTTTGTGAGGGGAGGAGGAAGTTGGATTCAGTGAACTAGCTTTTCATAGCCCTCACTCAGCTAGAGAGGAAACCACTCCCCTCTCCTCCCTTAAAATTCTGCTTGGCCTTGCTAGGGTTGCAATTCTGGCTGCAAAGGGGAAAGCAGGGGCTTCTGGCCCAATATCCATGGGGCAGGAAAAGGGAGGAGCCCTGTCTCTGTTGCGCTCCAACTCCCTGTTCGCATGCTAGAGCATCTAACTGGGCACACTGAAGAGAGTAAACTGAGATGAAGTAATTTATTCCCCATCCCATCCCCATGCAAGGAAGAGGGAGCATGGGGCCGGGATGGTGACTAAATCTCTATGCTGCTCCTGGTCCAGCGCAGCTATGACCAACTCTTACCCAGGCAGAATGAAAAACTGAAATGTAGAATAATGAGATTATTTTCTTTGGGTTTATATGCCAGCATTTGTTTTGAAAGGCAGTGACTGTTTGAAGGAATAAATTGACATACTCATACACATTGCTGAGCTCTAGAAAAAAAACATTGGGCATCAGTATGGACATCACAAGGAAAACTACTGTTCGGTGTGCAGTAGCAGATAAAAAGCAAACAATGTTGGCTGTATAAGGAATGGAATAGAAACTGATACTGAAAATATTATAATGCAGTTACATACATCGATGGTGCACCCTTGCCTGGAATACTGTGTACACCTGTGGCCAGCTTATCACAAGAAAAAAAATACCAAACGAAGCACAGGTGCAATCTGCTGTTGCTGCAATGGAAGATGGAGTTCCTCACTCTTTGGCCACCACTTGGGGGAGAAACTCAAATTTATCAAATATCTATTGGTGAGGAATGACAGATAATAAAAGATGAGACCTTTAACACAGTCTTGAAGCAGGGAGGAGCACACACTGGGCTTTCCATCCAGGTTGTCAACCAAGGCCCTGGGGACCATCCTTGGCATTGGCATGAGGCAATATATTTCATTCTCTGAGGATAGAGTGAGCTCCATTAAAAAGTCAGCATTTTCCAGCTGTCACCACATAGTGGTATCTGAACTACCAAAGTTTTCTCTGTATTTTAAAATGGATATAAGTGTGTAACTGTTGTCCAGTGGTGACCCGTACCATGTACCTGGTACATTACTAGAGCTTTGACTCTCTCTTAAAAAAGAGAGGGAACACCAGCTTTTTATGTTGCTCTTTTATGTTGCGCTGACCAGTTAGGGTTCTGGCTGATAGCCAGTAGTTAGCAAAAACAAGTGGGCGAGCTAACCGAGCAGAGGACAGGCAAGAAGGCTGGCTAGCCTTATGCTGTGTACACCCTTTTGTTCACTTTCTCTGCAAGTACAAAGCTTCCTTTTGTTGGTAAAATGTGGGCAATCTTGTTCTGCTGGAATGAAAACTCAGCTCTGCTCAGTGATAAGAGTGAAGTCTCTGCTAACTTCTTGATCACTGCACTATGCAGGCATATAATAAGCAGAAGAGCTTTTAAAGAGGCATTACAAGGATGCTGTTTGTTCCAGAGCAGTGTGAGTAAGGCTAACTGGACACAAGTTTCCTCCAGTGAATAACTGCAATAATGACTCTGCCATAAACACGGATTTGGCTGCGGATATAAAATTCCTCATTCTCTGTAGTTATCCAGTTTTGATGTGATGAGGGGTTCATGTATAAACTTAAAGATTCCGATTCTCAGAAGTCACAACTGAAGTCAGTGAGAAACGCAGGTCTCAGCACCTAGATTTTTTTAACTCTTTGACTCCTCTTAAACTTGCCTTGTTGCAGAAATTGAAATAAGTGGTATTTTAAAGAATTTCTTGAGCAGTCAGTCCTAGTGATTTTTGAATCACAAAGCTTGCATCACATTTTTGCCTGTGTGAAAAATATTTTAAAATAGACTTTTATGAGAAAGGAGGACACTACATTCTGCCTTAGTTTGTCTCTCAAGCCTGCTCCACTTTTCCTCTGAAGTCTTACATATTCCCCTTCCTGAAAGCCTCTCTGCCTTACCCTTTAACTTGATCTGAAGCAATCATAAATTAATTTGTTAATGTCCAAATGTCTCCCACGTCTAACATGTAACCTATAAAATACCAAAGATATCAGCCTTGCTACAAGGTAGGGTGTGTGTGTGTGGGGGCGGGAGGGGGGGTAGGTAGGGGTAGGTATTGAGACTCTCTCTGTAAAAAAAAGCTTGGCTTGCAGAATAAGTCCACTCACCACCTCCCTCCCCCCACCCCCCCGCAGATTGATTCCTGTTTTCTATCTGCCCTTTTGGACCTCCGGCAAACTCTACAAATTCTCTTTTACGTAGTTGTACTTTTAATAGTTGGTATCTTCTTACTTATTTTGCATTTAGCATCATGTCTTTGAAACAGGTTTTGTTATCAAGGCTGACCCTGCTGAGAATAGTAGAAAATTGGGGTTTCACTTGTGAGCAATGTTCTTGCTGACTGTCATTTCAGTCACAGACAGCAGTCACTGTACCAAAAGTTAATGGAACAAGGACATTCCCTGTGAGATTGTTGGCTATGTTCTCAACATCTACCTGAAACTTTGTTTGTGACCTTGGGCAAGTCATTTCAATGTCTCTCTGCCTCTGATAATACTCCCCTACTTCATAGGGTTGTTCTGTAGATAAATGTATTACTATAGATGAGGTGCTCAGATTACAAAGTTCTTGCTGATGTTGTGTGAAATGACAAATTATACCTATTGACCTACCTTACAATGTAAAAAATACTAATTTCCTCTCCACATCACACCCATATTGAATGTGATTACTGGTTACATGTTCAAACAGGCTTCAAATGCCAAGTTGGTATATGTCGATGGTTTTCACCTATATGTAGCAGTCTCTCAAATATTATGTGTAATGCAAAAAACTTGTACTGTATCAACACAAGCTCTATTATGAGATAAAAATGACTGTTTACAAGGTGTAGAAGTTTCCCTGTAGGGGCAGCGCTGGGGACTCCCCCTCTGAGTCAATCTCAGAGGGAGGCCCCACCTCCCGGCGCCTACGGTTTCAGGAAGTCCGAATCAAGGGGGTCGCCCCTTTTTGGGGGAATAGTCTCTCGCCCCGCGAGCATGCAGTCAGTCTAGGATCGGGCCTGCTGTCAGGGACGGGCCAGCAGCGGGAAACAGTCTCCAGCCCTCAGACCGGGTGAGGAAGCAGTCTTTTGCCTAGCCCTCGGGAGGGCAGTTAAGCAAACCCAGGTAGGCTTGAGCCCTTGGTAGGGCGAGCAACAGTCTAAAGCCTGGCCCTTTGTCCGGGCAGGCAGACAAACACGCGTAGGCTCGAGCCGCAGTCCAAGGCCTGGCCCTTTGGCAGGGCAGAGGAACAGCAGTCTCTGGTCTTTAGCAGGGGGAGTCAGTAGTCTATGGACTGCCGGTCTGGGAGGGCAGGCAGACGCATACGCACATGCTCGAGCACTTAGCAGGGGGAGCAGCAGTCTGTGGCCCGGCCCTTAGGCAGGGCAGGGAAGTAAGGGACAGGCTCTGGCGCTAGCCAACATCCACCCCAGGTTAGGGTGAGGAAAGGAGGGGAGGACGACACAGGCCCACCCATCTCCATTGCCTCCCAGCCCAGGGCCCTGTCAGTGATGGGGTGTCCTTTCACTGGGTTGGCGGGGCTCCAGCCGAAA
This sequence comes from Emydura macquarii macquarii, assembly GCF_026122565.2. Taxonomy (NCBI): domain Eukaryota; kingdom Metazoa; phylum Chordata; order Testudines; family Chelidae; genus Emydura; species Emydura macquarii. The sequence goes on along the minus strand of NW_027132559.1, from coordinate 36,218,890 downwards.
TGTGCCGACTCACTGCGCCGCAGCTCAGCCGCACCACAGTCGGCTTCCCTGAGTTCCTTCCTCCTACCCTATGTTTAAGTACCTGGGCTTCGTCGCCTTCCTCTGGGTTGCTGGGTTCGAGGGCATGCAGGAGTCCCGCGAATCCTTCCCCGTCAATCAGCAGCAGCTCCGGAAACTGCACAGGGTCCTCTGCAAAGGGCAGTTCCTCCAAGTCCTAAGGCCCCCAGACAGTGGGTAGCACTGGCAGGTTCTCTGGGTCCCAGGAAGTGGGCAGCGCCGGCAGGTTCTCGGGGTCCCTGGCAGCGGGCAGCTCGGGTAGGCCTTTCTCCGAGTCCCAGGCAGCTCGGGCAGGCTTTCCTCCAGGTTCCAGGCAGCAGGCAGCTCCTCCGGATCGGCAGGGCCCCACGCCGTGGGTAGGTCCAACCGCTTCCCCTCTATGTGGGCCTCTGGTATGGCCCTAGGCTCAAGCCCCAAGGTGTCCTTTTCCCTTGGCCACTGGGGCCTGATTGAGCTAGGAGGTCTGGGTTTTAAAGGCCTGGCCCCGCCCACCTGCTTCCGGTCAGGTGGTGTCCTTCTGGGCTCAAACCCCCAGGGTGGGTTTGGCTCTCCCTCTGAGTCAGTCTCAGAGGGAGGCTACACCGCCTGGCTACACAAGGATTTAATTATGTAGGAGAAATCTCAGGTCAAAAATAAATGAATATTCAAAAATGTCTTTAAAAGAAGCCATTCATCTTACACTTCTATGATTTGCTCATGTGGATAATTTAAGAACTATGGTAGAAATCATCAGGATCTTGAAGTTAATTTTGTGGTATTACATGCAGCTAATAAAATCTCTTAAATGTATTTTACAATCATTTTCAAATTTTCACCTTTTCTCTTCCACCACTTCATCCTCTAATTCATTAGTGAAATCATAAAAAGGACTTTGTTTCAGCCCAGAAACACTGAAGACCATTTGAGGGGAGGGTTAGTCAGAATACAATATATAGTTCTCTTCAAAATGTGTTAGGTAACTTCAGTATTTCAGCTCCCCCTTTGTAGCAGAAATTTGTAACTGTTCTTTGAGAATGGGAAGATGTTTATCCACTGAAGTATATGAGATACTGTGTCTTGTATGGCACCCACAGGTGGAAGTAAAACAGAAGTGCTAGATCAAGATAAATTTGAACATGTCTTTTGGAAGTCTTACTCATCAAAGAGGCATTCTAAAATAACAGCAAAACTCAAAGCTTCTGTATGGGCTGAAAAGGTTTCTTTCTAAGGAATACACCTGCACCACCATGCAGAGCAATTTTCTCTACTTGCAATATACCTTTAAAATCCTGAAAACGTCCTGTTTCAATTTTTTAATTTTCAGTTGCGTGAAGCACAGTAATCCAGTGTGTCATTCAGGGAAAATGGAGTAGTCTACTAGCATTATTAAGGTGCTGTGCTGGTTTAGAAATGAAATCAATTTTTAGTAGGCCCCAGCGTCAGGGTCTTTAATATATAACAAAATGCAAATAATTATCTAATTTTAAAGCTTTTTCCTAAAACTATAGTTTGCAATGCACTGTATCTTTTGAAAATAGAAGCACCATTTTTTTAAAGTCAGTAAGTACTATGCATAGTTCAGGATGAAAACCTGACCAACTTAATTTCCTGTGGATTCTCAACACCTGTTTAAAATATTTATACACCATTTCCCTTGAAAAGCATGTTTTAAAAATATCAGTTGTTACCTAGTAAACGCTAGTCACAAATCTACATGCATTTCGACTGATCCTCTGATGATGATGATGCTGAAACAGAGCTGAACGCCAAATAGTTTCTTCTCTGTTGGAAACACAGAAGCTAACAAATCAAAAGTTTTCTATATGAAAAAACAAATCATTTGAAGGGAAATAAAAATGTTTAGTCTTCTAAATGGTGATTGCAAGTAAGGAAGATGGGGATGTAGTGTGCCGAATACATATGTGCATATATGTATATCCATATTCCTTAGAACGAAATCTTTGCAGCCAAAATAGACACTTGGAGATATTTGCTGTAATTCTACAATGCCTCTTTGAACAGTGAGAATTCCAAAGAGGGCTTTATAAATCTAAAACATTATATCTGAAGTTGCTGTGTGGTAGCTTCAGGAATAACCTCCTCAAACAAAGGGAATCTGGGATGGCAACCACTAGTTCCCATATCCATTTTAGAATCTTTAATAGCTTACCTTTATTTTAAATAGTTTCTTTTTTAATATAAAGCTTCTCAAATGACTTCTGATGGAAAGTCTCAAAAATGATTGTCAAAGAAGTATGCGTTAAAGACCTCCATATCCTTAGAGTGATACGTGACTTATAGTGCTTACTGATAAGTTTTAAGGTGAAAGTTATTATTTATTTTTTTCACCAGTATATATTGGTTTCATATTAAAAAATAAGATGCCCTATTTTGAATCTTGTATTTTACAGGGACATGGTTGAAGAGCAGTTTAGGGCTTGTACAACAAGAAGGAAATCAGCTGACGTGGACATACATTGCCCCACAGTTGGGTTATTGGGTTGCAGCCATGTCTCCTACTAACCCAGGTAATATTGAATTGAAATGTATTAATATTTCCATTAATAAATATTAAGTATTCATATATAACATTTATATTTTTCAGGATGACCTCATCTGAGATGCCACTTCTTGATCAATAATGGATTATTAGAAAACAGAAATCTGAAAGTAATGGGTTAAAATCTTTTGGGGTGAGGGGAGGAGCCCCAGTAATAAAAAAATCACTTATATATGAAACTTTTGAATGAAGTATTCCTTGCACCGGTGTCACTTGTGTCACCAATATCTGGTAAATTCATTGCTAGACAGTGAGGGGAGTAATGATATCAATGTACTTGTGAGTTCCAACAATTACTAAAACATGTGTTATGAAGTTTCTGAAATTAGGGTGGAATTTGGCGTTAAATAAGCAAAATACCAGATTCTGTACTGGTCGACTGTCCTGTGTAGATTGTCTTTGGTTGGCACTCAGGAAGCTATTTAAATAACATAGAAATCAATGTGAACTAGCTGTGATGTGTACCTATATTCCTGTTGAGATTATTAACAATGTGGTTTGATGTTTTTTTTCCCTGTGGCCAGCTCTCTTGTTCCAGTTCCCCTGCTTCAACTAAACAGAGGCTTATTTGTTTAAACCAAACAAAAACCACCTCCTCGGAGAGGCTTCATTCATTAGGTTTTGATAAACTCAGAACAAAGGTAGTGTGATGAAAATACCTTGACCTGACTACACAAACAAACCAAACTATATATAACACATAAACAAAGCAACCTACTGTGTAGGAGATAGTTCTTAGGTTTGCCCAAGTAGATTCCACCAAGCTTCCTCAGTATATGGAGAAAGATTCCCTCTGGCAGCTTTCTTTCCTTAAACGATTTATTTAAGTTTATGCCACAAAAAAAATAAAATTGCTGAAAGATGCAGTTGACCCAGTGCTGAACTTTAGTTACGCGTGTGGACAAGGACAAAGTGTAGTTTCAGTTCAAAATAATCTTGTAAAATGACTTGTACTTTAAAAAATATGGGGCAGATATTTTGCTTGTGAGACTTCCTTGTCTCTGACTTTAATGGAGTTATACCAGTCATGAATTTGGCCCCATTTGTCTAAAATATTTCACCTTATCAGGAGTTTTGTTTGTCCTTGTATTTCTTCCTTTAGGACAGAGATTCTGCTTTTACTCTGACTTTCCTTCCTTTTTAAGACTAAAGTCAAGGTTTCTCAAACTTTGTCACTGTGGGAACCACACTTTAATTGAGATTCTCATGGGCCATCTCACCTCCTATTCACATACCATCTTGTAGCAACTAAAGCAATAGATTACATGGAAAAGTAACATTAGGAAAGAATGAATGTATTTTTAGCTCTCTTTAATGCAATATGTGTTTTCCTTTTATTTATTTTTTTTAGAACAGATTAATCACTCTTTCTATTTTGTTCTTCATTTCATCTCCCCATCCCTTCTTTGTTCTCTGTTTCACATCTGGAAACAAGGAGGTTCAGCACCGTTTTCCCAGCCAGGTCTCCAAGGACCACCCACAATGGCTCTTGGAGCACAAGTGGTTCATAGACCACAGTTTAAAAACTTCTAGGTTAGATCCTTAACATTGTTCAAACAAACAGGTAAAATTCTGTTCAGTCACAGTACATACCCATGTAACTCTGTCAGTGGGAGTTGCGCCTCTCTATGGTGAAAACAGAATTTGGCTTTGTATTTCAAACTGTGTGAAGGATCTGACAAGCCAATGGGATTACACATACATAACTGGGAGTGGAAATTGTAGGTGTGTCTCTTTCTTTGTGAGTAAAGAGTTTATCAACAGCTCTTAAAATCTTGAGAGTTTTCACTCTACTGCATTTAGTGCCTGGCTTTCAGGGGTGCTTAAAACCCATAGTTCTGTGGCATGCATTCCACTGGCTGAAGACACTGCAGTGGCTTCTGCACTTCAGCTGTGGGAGGTTGGGGCACTATGGTATTGATGGAGCCAGGAAGCCATGCTTAGCATGGCATGTTGTTCTTGTAGCCAGGTGGATTTCCACAGAACAAACTGCTTGGAGTGGTTGCCAGCAGACCCATCAGTCAGTCTCTTCACATCTTTCTCAGATATGACATGAGCAGGCTCAGCAGATGGGGAGCAAATTAATGGCAGTTTTGGTCACTTAGCGTCCTGACTGCATGGAAGAAGGTGTCATGACTGTCATTTAACTTGCCTCTCTTTGTTTAAAGGTTGTCACAAGTCCAAACTCTATTTTCTGGCCTTCTAGGTCCCATTGTAACACAGGACATTACTACCTATCACACGATGTTCCTTTTGGCAATTCTAGGAGGGATGGCTCTCATACTTGTGGTTTTGCTGTGTCTTCTTTTGTATTATTGCAGGTAAAGTTTACCACTTTGGTCATTCAGTTTGCATATAGAATGTAAACATCCCTGCTCACAGAATACTGATATGATGCACAATTTTCTGTTGAAAAAAATTTACATTTTAAAAAAAACAAGAAATAAGTACTTCACTGGACCTGAAAAGGAAAGAAACAATGAGATAAAAGTCCTTTCTTGTGTTAGTGGTTGCATATAGTGCAAGTTTTATTCCCCATGTTTGTTAGGAAAGGAGTTATATGAATCATGGTACCATTATAACTTACAAATAAATTTTCTGTGGAAGATATTTTAGTACCTTAGATCAAAGAGAAGCTGTGTATATCTTGAGCCATAACTCTGTATTGGGTCAGTTTTCAACAATACCTATTCTAAAATGATTAGTAAACCTTTGTCAGTGAATACATGCTATTGGCTCTCATTAGGTTTTCCTGTTCCAAACACTTGCACAGTTTAAAATTAAGTGTTCAGGGTGTTTCCCTAATGCTTGCTTAATTCACACTGATTCCTTTTTAATTTAACTTTGCTAACGAGCGTTGAACTTTTAATCATTGCTTAAAAATCCCGTTATTTCACACCTGCTGATCTTATTTATGTACAACAGTCATACACATATGTAACTCTTTTTGTTATGGCATACTACAGGAGGACGTGTTTGAAACCACGTCAGCACCATAAGAAACTGCAGCTTTCCACAGCATTGGATGGTTCTAAGAAGGATCAATCAACCTCCATGTCCCACATCAATTTAATATTTTCTCGACGAGAGTCAGAATTTCCTGGTGGGATGTCTGTTGCTAGCCATGGGCACACTGAAAACTCAGGTACCAAGGAGTTAATCAGTGCTGTTCACATGGAGATGGTATCTTCTAGTGGAGAAGCAGATTTGCACACTCCTATGCTCAAACATTCGTACAGTACCTCACAGGAATTTAGCTCCCGAGAGGAACTGCTTTCTCATAAGGAGAAAGACAAGAGCAGAATCTCCTTGGAGAACCTGACTCCTAGTGGGACTTTAAGAAAAGACTACCATAAATCAGTGGATACTTTTCCTTTAAAATCAAGAAATTCTATGGAAACATCAGAAGGATATAAGTCCCCTCTCAAAGAAGATTACAGGAGAAGTTACAATGCTATGCTGTCTCAACCTTTATTTGAAAAACAAGAGCGAGAGATTCAAGCATCCATAAACCATATTTCTTCAGGAAGTAAATACAATATTCAGGAACAAATGTACCCCTCTCCTTCAGCCCCTGAAAAAGAACTGCTAGATTGCAGACCTACTGAATGTATGATGTCTCGTTCTGTCGATCATCTTGAACGACCTACATCTTTTCCTCGACCAGGTCAGTTGATCTGTTGCAATTCTGTTGACCAAGTTAATGACAGTGTTTACAGAAAAGTATTGCCTACATTGGTCATCCCAGGTCATTACATGAAGTTACCAGGAGAACATCCTTATGTTAGCCAACCGCTGGTTGTCCCAGCAGACCAGCAGATTGATATTGAAAGACTTCAGGCTGAGCTTTCTAACCCTCATGCACAGCTTTTTCCACATCCTCAGCAACAGATACAACCCCAACAGTTATCATCACAAGCAATATCTCAGCAACATTTGCAAGATGCAGGTGCAAGTGAATGGAGTCCACAAAATGCTTCTATGTCAGAGTCCATATCCATTCCTGCCTCACTTAATGATGCGTCTCTGGCTCAAATGAATAGTGAAGTGCAGCTCCTTACGGAAAAAGCTCTGATGGAGCTGGGAGGTGTAAAGCCATTGCCTCATCCTCGGGCATGGTTTGTTTCTCTAGATGGACGTTCAAATGCTCATGTTAGACATTCATACATTGATCTCCAACGAGCTGGAAGGAATGGAAGTAATGATGCCAGTTTGGATTCTGGTGTTGATATGAATGAACCAAAATCTGCCCGAAGGGGAAGAGGAGAGCATTTGTACCTGCAACAGACTCACCAGCCACTTCAGGAGAACCATCAAAGAGAGCAGAAAGTTTCAGATAGCACAGCTTACACACAGCTTGTGTATTTGGATGATATGGACCAAAGTAGCAGTGAATGTGGAACAGCAATTTGCAGCCCTGAGGACAGTACCCTAAGAAGCCTATTGGATGGGGCTAGCAGGAGAAGTGGTGTCCAGTTGCCCAGCCTGCAGGAGGAAACAATAAAAAGAACTGTAGAAACCACACCAGACCCAGTAACTAGTCCTGAACATGGAACATCTGTCCATGATGAAGATGAAGATGATGATGATGATGATGATGAAGATGACCAAGGAGAAGATAAAAAGAGTCCTTGGCAAAAACGAGAGGAAAGACCACTGATGGCTTTCAATATAAAATGAGCTATTGCAAATCCACCTTTCAGTGGAATATGAAATTGCCAAATATTCTTTCTGTGGAAGTGCTTAATTGTTTGTGGAGGAGAAAAGGAAAATCTGTGGTGGGCAACATTGAAAGAACTTTAAATGCATTACTGTGTAAATGTTAGAAAAGAATTAAAATCATTACTCTGAAAAGTGATTTAATGGATGCCTCCGGTGAGACAGCTGTAAGAAGAGTGTGATTGGTATTCCATTTACTTGATGTTAGTCATCAAGGATGTTGAAAATAATGACAAATTGTTTTGGCAGGTTTATGACCTCAAATCTCCTTTGAACAGGAGCAGGTGAAACTTTGTTTTCTTAAGCCAATTTTATCATGATAATGCTACTGAAAGGATATCTTAAATACAAGAATTTGACACTTGGTGTCTAAAGTTATGCATTATCTCAAAGGAAGGCTATGCATTGCTGCTTTTTAGTAATATTTTGCTTATACTATGCTTTTCTTATTTTTACAAGTTGGTTGTAAACATTTTATGTCTTTATTATAATCTGTTCAGCAATTTGTTTTAATGTAAAGCTGCAGGAAACCTGAGTAACTTCCCTTGGTATTGGAGCCTTTTTATGAAACCAAACTGAATTTTGTGTCAGCGGCGAGCCCTCCATTTCTGGTCTCATTAACTCCAAGTGCCTTTTTTACAGTAACAATGAACAGTCCCTTCTTTTTCTAATTCCTTTTATTTGACCTATTTGGATTTTATAAATTTCTGAAATTATACCTTTTATTTTAAATTGCATGCCACCAAGTGTCTCATTTGTGCTGAGCCTTTCTCATTTCAATACAGTGTATTCTCTAGTTTTCATGTGTACTGTGGATTCTGTTTAGCTAAGGTAGACTAGAGGACGTTTTAAAGGCCCCGATGAAACCAAGAAGATCGTTTCATTAACTGTATATGTGGTTACTTTCCTCTGGAATCCAATGAACTAATCTAACCCATATAACATGGACTATGGACCGAGCAAGTGGACTGAATGTGCTTTAAATTTTTTGGAAAAAAAAAAAAATTATGTACTATCCAAAAGTGCCAGAATTGCTCTTCTGTGCTTTCTCTTTACAGAGCTGCTTGGTTATCCAAAAATTAAAATTGAAAATAAACTTCAAAAAATTAACTTTGTGGGGGGTTTTCTCTGTCAGGAGTCTTTGTGTTGTTTAGTATGCAAAACAATTTTGGTTTGCTTTTTGTAGTGCAAAATTCATTCTATGTGATTAATTAATTAAATTATATTTTCTTCTGAAAATCTCTAATTATTAATTTTCCACACATTTAGGCCCCCCCATTCAGGAAAGCATCCCTATCCAGAAAAACACTTAAGCATGTGCTTAGGTCTCACTAAAAGCATTGGGGTGAAATCCTGCCAATTTCCCCCTTGGCCTTTAGCATGTTTTTAAAGTTATATGTGTTTACCTGCTTTTCTGAATTGGATCCTAAGTGTAGCGGTAAAGAAAAGAAAGTACACATCTCCACTTTTGTGGATTTCTTCCACTACATTTAGTTTATCGTATGTATTTAGTTCAATCATTTCCAGTAGCATTAGCAGCAACTCTTCGTAAAGTAGTTACGCATTATGTAATCTCTTGAGGCCTTTAGAGAAACTTTTCTATATTAAATATTTCACATTGCATGCTTTTTTTTTAATGCTTCAAGCCTGAAGATGAATTATAATATACTGTATCATAAATCCAAACTACTTTTTGTACTGTAAATTGAATAATTATAGCACTCTATAAGTGCCAAGTTTTTATTATTAATAATCACATTTCAGGCCCATCCTGTTGCTTTTGAAGTTAGTGGGAGTTTTGCCACTGACTTCAAGGGAAGCACTGACTTCAAGGGAAGCAAGATTGCAATATATTGTGTGGCTAGGTTATCACAGTTTTAGGAATAAGTCTGTTTAAATTAGTGGGCATTTATCGGATTTCTAAAGCCACTGGTAACATCTTTATGATAAATTTGACAGCTATATAAAATAAATTGTGATTAAACCTAGATTGAATTTACCAGAATTGCTATGGTAATTATTTTTTAGGTAGGGGTCCTCTAAAAACTTCATAAAAAAAAATTTTTTTTTTTTTTTTAAGTACATGGGTATTTAAATTTAATTTTTTAAAAACTTCTTTTCAAAAAAATCCATTACATTATCTTGTAAAGACAAGGACAAGCATTACTAAACTAAATTGCAGCAGTATATTTCTAAAATGACTTTAAATTTGTGCTGCTTTTACCTTTAAGGGGAAAGCATATTGATGGTTGACAGTTTGCTCATAATAATGTACTGTGTATATAAGCGAAGTAACCCATGCTGAATATTTGCAGTTGCAGACCTCTTTAAAAATAGGGATTTTAATACTATGATCACTCGTGGTAATCTAATATTTTTATTCTCAGAATATGTAGTATATGCAATGTGAGTCTTGTTAAATCTGAGATGTCTGAATGATATGGGTGAAATTAGAAAAGAATAATACAAATCAGATGACAGGTAGGGTTCTTGGAAACTGGCTGATTTGTCATGGAATTACCACTATAAAAATTAATGCTTCCCATAATTTCACAGCCACAGACACTAACCCTATGCTGATTTTCTTTAATTCTCAAAACCACGCTAACCCAGATTTTGTAAAATGTGAAGAAGTCATTTGCTTATATTTTGCAGCTGCAGTGATATAGAGATTAAAAATCCTAAAATCTGTAGAACAAGGTTGAAATTCAAGAATATGACTTGACATCAACAGATTTAAGTAACTCTAGTCCATGTAGCAGATGACTCAGAAGATTAGTGTAAAGTTGTGATTTTTTTCATTACAAAGGGGATAGCAATGGCAAAAGGTGCAAAAGTAATGAAAACACAGAATAATCTAAAAATATTATGAGCATTATTTTGCATCCAATATAACTATTTGTATTATTGTACAGACATCAAAGTATCTTGAATGTAGGAAGCTGATGGGTGCATAAAGATGGCAATTCCTCAGTTTTATATATACATGACATATAATATAACCTAGTGTAGGATCAAGGAAACCTCATGACTATGCTGGGAATTAATGTTCTCACTGAGTGTGCACTGATCTGGTTGTTTGCCCATAAATTCCCACTCTCTTAGCATTCTGATACCCAGCTCTCAAACTTTATTAAATTGTTCATAAAGTACTTGGCCATCTTCTGATGACAATAATGATGATTATTTCTTTGTATTACAATAGTGCCTGGGAGCCCTAATCATGGACCGGGCCCCCTTCATTCTAGGTGCGGTAGAAACACAAAACCAAAGACAATCTCTGCCCAAGGACCTTATAGTCCATGTCTGACACATGTTCTAGAAGTACGAGATATTCTGGTAGCAAGTGCAATTGATTTGCAAAAATAAATAACTAAAAAAGTAGTTGAGACAAAGCCAGGACCCTCTTTAGCAGAGCAGTGACAGAATTAACCAATGTTGGAGAGTGAGTCAAGCAAGTGACATTTTAAAATAGTCTTGGCCAGGTTTTCTTTCTTAAGGAGTCCTCCTAAATTTTCTCCCACCTTTACTTTCTTCTTTTTATTTATCCTCCAAGGCCCTATGTCACATGCATCCATATTTCTGAACCAGAATGTACAGATTTCACCATTCAAGATAATGGAGATGGAGAGTGAACCCTTTCCCCATGTAAATAGGCCAGGTATTATTATTCACTGTTTCCTTAGGACTGGTGCAGTCCCTGTTGGAACCGAAGGATGAGATTTTATAACCAGCCAATATTCACTTTAACAATGTAGGCAACTCCCCTTCTTCCATGGCAGCTCATTATTGTCTGTAGAGATAAAACTAAACATTGTTATAACATAGTCCCAATTAAACCCCATAAACAGGCACTAGCCTTGACTGAGTTGGCCAGGTAGGTAGTTTTGAGACCATCCTTAGACATGTTTGAATGAGGAAAAGAATGTAATCTTGCTTCTCTAAAAGAAAGTACAATAGATTGGTAATCCTGAGTCAGTGCTTCTGTTGGAGGATCAAAAGTATCCACAAACTACTCTAAAAAATAAAGTTGGATGCCTGCCACCTAGTGGCAAACTGTTCTATCTCCTAGTGAGACTGAGCTATCACTCAGTATTAGACAGCATTTTTGGAAAAAATTTAGGAGATGAACAAATATAGGCTCAAAAACATATATAAACCCTGCAAAACTGTCCTTTAAAGCAGCAGATATTTAATAGAAACCCTGTCAAAAATGGTTGTTGACAGCCAATCCAAGCACAGAACTACTGTCACTTAAAGTGATTCCTGCTGAATACAATAACCGGGACACAATCCAACCTGCTCACTTTCCCTTTCCACCACTTTTCATTTTAATCACTAACAGCATTTTAATGAGTTAAAGTGAATTTTTCTGCACTTTCCCCTCTCAGCTCATTACCATCATCCTGCTTTAAATTGTCAGCTTTCTTTTCCTTCAGTAAATATCTACTTTTTCCAGACTCAGTTTAGAAAAAACATTATAACCTCTATTCTTTTCCTGTTCTGTTGCCTGCTGCCAATTTAAACTGACATGTTAAACACCAACCAATTCATATCATTCATGGTCTTGTCACCTCAGAGCTGCAAAGCCTTAGGAATTGTTTGAACCTGGCACTTGGCTAAAGACAAGTGCTAATGTAAGAATAAAGAAGTGGTTAGATTCTTTTATTTCACACTAGTAATTCTGACCTAGAAACTGGCATCGGGGGCATCATTTTTAGTTAACAGTGATAATAGGATGGGAGTCCAGTTTTCTTTGGCAATGACCTTCAGTTATCCACCTAAGACAAGATTATTATCTTGTAAAATGCAGCATCTGCTCTATTATCCCTTAAGTGGTGTGATTTCTTTTAGACATAGTGCCTGCTAGTATGTTTAGTCACTAAATATCCCCAGTCTGCCTTGAAAATTTACACAATCAGGGAAATAGAATTTCATAGAATCATAGAAATGGTGGGATGGAATTAACCTCCATAATAAATGCAATTGTAAATGAATTTCTTTGTTATGAGTTTATCTTTCTAATTATGGTAGAGAGATTGTATGTAAGGAAAAGTAGCTGCACAAAGAGTCGTGACTTAGACCCTGGTTGAGGGGTGATAATGTCAGTAGAGCACCATAAAGGTGGGATATGGTACTCAAAAGTCTGTGGATGTAAAGTTCTTTCTTCCAAAATGATTACCCAGTCCTGACCCATGAGATGTTCAGCACCTTGGCAGATCAAAGCTGGAGGAAACTATTTGACAGGGCTCATTTTTAATAATTGTTTTTAAATGGTTTATATTAATAATACAGATGTACACAGTGCTTTAAAATAAGGCACCTTCTGTCACAGTTCCCAAGCTAGCTGCACCTTTGTCCCCTCTCTAGTCTCTCTGAGTACATCCACACAGTTGACAGGACCTGCTTGTCTCGGGGTGGAATCCTGTGATTCTTCTACAGTTAGACTGGGCCCTGGATTACAGTACTCTGTGTACCAAGCATGTTTGCTCAGCAAGTCTTCCTTTCAGCAGCTGTGACCTGTAGTGAATACAGTGACCCAAAACAGCCTCTTCAAAACAAAGTTTTGTTTAATCTAAATGGTAGGAATAATTGATTAGTATTGAAGTGAAGGCATCTGAGGAAAGAAACCAGAAGCATCAGCAGATCTGGATAAGACTCCTAAAAGAGTTGGTGAAGAGACCTTTTGACCTGCTGATGTTCATTTTTAATAAATCTTGGAATACCAGAGAAATTCCAGAAGACTAGAAGTGTGCCAGTGTTGTGACAATATTAAAAATGGGCAAGCAGGATGACCGAGGTAACTATAGGCTGGTGTCAATCCTGGGCAAAATAGCAGAAAAGCTGATATGGAATTCAATTGATAAAGAATTAAAGGAAAGGAAAACAATACCACTCAGCATGGTTTTATGGAAAATAGGTTTTGTCAGACAAACCTAATTTTTTTATGAGATTACAAGTTTGATTGGCAAAGGTAACTGTAGATGTAATATGTTTAGACTTTTGTAAGGGGTTTGACTTAATACTACAGGACGCTTTGATTAAAAAGTTAGCATTATGAAATGTCAAATATATATTAAATTAAGAACTAACTGACAGTTTTCAAAAAGTAGTTCTCAATGGGGAATCATCATCGAATAGATGTTTCTAGTGAGGCACCACAGGGATTCGTACCAAGCCTGACGCTATTCAACATTTTAATCTATGATCTGAAAGTAAATATAAAATCACTACTGATAAAATTGGTGGATGACCCAAAGATTATTGGAGTGGTAAATAACAATGAGCACAGGGCCATTATATAGTTATATCTGGATCATTTGGTAAAACGAGTCCATTCAAACAAAACGTTTTTAAATATAGCCAAATGCAAAATTATACATCTAAGAACAAGGAATGCAGACCATACCTACAGAATGGGTGACTGTATCCTGCAAAGCAGTGACTCTGTAAAGGATTTAGGAATCTTGTGGACAGCAACTCAGAATGAGCTCCCAGTGCAATGCTGTACAAATAGGGCTGATACGATCCTTGGCTATATAAATGGGAGTAGTGAGTAGGAGTAGGAAGATGATTTTACCTTTGTATGCAGCATTGGTGAGATAGGTATTGAAATACTGCATTACAGGTATGGTTTCCATGTTTTTAAAAGGATGTTGAAAAATTGGAGAGGATGCAGAAAAGAACAACAAAAATGATTCAAGGGCTGCAGAAATGACTTGCGGTGAAATGATTTACAATTTCACTTATCAAAAAAGATCAGTTGGCTACAAGGTGTAAGTAGCGGAGAAAAACATAGGGTACTAAAAGCACCCTAATCTAGCAGAGAAAAGCATAACAGGAACCAATGGCTGGAAGCTGAAGCCAAACAAATTCAAATAGGAAATAAGATATTTTTAACCGTGATGGTGCTTAACCACTGAAACAAACTACCAAGGGAAGTGGCGGAGTCTCCATCTCTGGGTGTCTTCAAATCAAGACTGGATGCTTTTCTGGAAGTTATGCTTTAGTCAAACACAAGCTGTTGGATTCCATACAGCAGTAATTGGGTGAAATTAAATGGCCTATAATATATAGAAGAGGCCACACAAGATGATCAACATAAGAATGGCCATACTGGGTCAGATCAATGGTCCATCTAAGCTAGTATCCTGTTTTCGGACAGTGGCCAAAGCCTGATGCTTCAGAGTGAATGAACAGAACAGGGCAATTATCAGTGATCTATCCCCTGTTGCCCAGTCCCATCTTCTGGCAGTCAGAGGCTTAGGGACACCCAGAGCATGGGGTTGCATCCCTGACCATCTTGGCTAGTAGCCATTGATGGACCTATCCTCCATGAATTTATCTAATTATTTTTTTAATCCAGTTATACTTTTGGTTTTCACAACATCCCCTGGCAATGAGTTCCACAGGCTCACTGTGCATTTTGTGAAGAAGCACAGTAAACCTGTTTTAAACCTCTTGCCTATTAATTTCAGTGGATGACCTGTGGTTCCTGTGTTAGGTGAAGGGGTAAATAAAACATCCGTATTCACTTTCTTCACATATTGCACATTGTTATAGACCTCTATCAGATCCCCCTTAGTTTTCTCTTTTCCAGGATGAACAGTTCAAGCTTTTTAATCTCTCCTCATATGGAAGCTGTTCCATACCTCAGAACATTTTTGTTGCCCTTCTCTGTAGCTTTTCCGATTCTAATGTATCCTTTTGGGGTTGGGGTGACTGGAACTGCATGCACTATTCAAGGTGTGGGTGTACCATGAGCATTTTGATATTTACTGTCTTATTATCTATCCCTTTCCTAATAGTTCCTAACAGTCTTTTAGCTTTTTTGCATACTGCTGCACATTGAGCAGATGTTTTCAGAGAATTATGCATGACTACAAAATCTCCTTTAGTGGTAACAACTAATTTAGACACCATGTATGTATAGTTGGGATTGTTTTCCAATGTGCGTTAGTTTGCATTTATGAACATTAAATTTCATCTCCCATTTTGTTCCTAGTCACGCAGTTTGGTGAGATACCTTTGTGACTTTTGCAGTCTGCTTTGGACTTAACTATCTTGAGTAGTTTTATATTCTCTGCAAACTTGCCACCTCACTGTTTACCCCTTTTCCCACATCATTTTTCAATATGTTGAACAGTAGTGGTCCCAGTACAGACTCTTGAGGGACATCACTATTTACCTCTATCCATTCTGAAAACTGATAATTTATTCCTACCCTTTGTTTCCTACCTTTTAACCAGTTATTGATCCAGGAGAGGACCTTCCCTCTTCTCCCATGAAGGCTTACTTTGCTTAAAAGCCTTTGGTGAGGGACCTTGTCAAAGACTTTCTGAAAGTCCAAGTACACTATGATCACTCTTTTCCACATGCTTGCTGACCTCCTTAATGAATTCTAATAGATTGGTGAGGCATGATTTCCTTTTACAAACACCATGTTGACTCTTTCCCCACAAATGAAGAACATCTATGTGTCTGATAATTCTGTTCTTTATCATACTTTCAATCAATTTGCCTGGTACTGAAGTTAGGCTTACTGACCTCTAATTGCCAGGATTGCCTTGGGAGCCTTTTTTAAAAATTGGAATAACATTAGCTATCCTCCGGTCAATATGGTACAAAGTCTGATTTAAGTGATAGGTTACATATCACAAGTGTTAGTTCTCCAGTTTCATATTTGAGTTCCTTCAGAACTCTTGAGTGAATACTATCTGGTCCTGGTGACTTATTACTGTTTAATTTATCCGTTTGTTCCAAAACGTCTTCTATCGACACCTCAATCTGGGACAGTTCCTCAGATTTTTCACCTAAAAAACAATACGACTCAGGTGTGGGAATCTCTCTCACATGTTCTGCAGTGAATACAATGCAAAGAATTAATTTAACTTCTTTGCACCAACCTTTTCCTCCTTAAATGCTCCTTTAGCCCCTTGATTGTCCAGTGGCCCTACTGATTGTTAGGCAGGCTTCCTGCTTCTGATGTACTCAAATAATTTTTTT
Source organism: Emydura macquarii macquarii (assembly GCF_026122565.2). Taxonomy (NCBI): domain Eukaryota; kingdom Metazoa; phylum Chordata; order Testudines; family Chelidae; genus Emydura; species Emydura macquarii. The sequence continues at coordinate 36,202,569 of NW_027132559.1, read as the reverse complement.
GCTGTTTGGTTTTTGTGTCTTTTGCTAGTTGCTCTTCAAATTGTTTTTTGGTCTGCCTAATTATACTTTTACATTTGCCTTCCAGAGTTTATGTTCCTTTCTAGTTTCCTCTACCAGCCTCACTATTCTATTGTTTAGCTCCAATGGCAGTTTTTGGTCCTATTCTATTTTTTTATTTATTGGAGTATACATTTAATTTTAGCCTCTTTTATGGTGTTTTTAAAAAGTATTCATGCAGCTTTTAGGTATTTCACCCTTGTGACTGTTCTTTTTAATTTCTGTTTAACTAGCTTCCTCATTTTTGTGGAGTTCCCCTTTTTGAAGTTAAATGCCACTGTGGTGAGCTTCTTTAGTATTTCTTCGCCTTCCCACCCCTCCCCCCCATGTGAAATTTAATTACATTATGGTCACTATTTCTGAGCAGTTCAGCTATATTCATCTCTTGGAGCAGATCTTGTGTGCTACTTAGGACTAAATCAAGATATGCCTCTCCCCTTTTGGGTTCCAGGACTAGCTACTCCAAGAACCAGTCAATCGTGTCTAGAAATTTTATTCCTGCATCTTGTCCTGAGGTGACATGTATCTTAGTCATTATGGAGATAGTTGAAATCCCCATTATTAATGAGTTTTCTGTTTGTATAGTCTCTCTAATCTCCCTAAGCATTTCATAGTCACCATCACCATCCTGGTCAGTAGTATATTCATACTTCTATACTTTTATTATTCCAGCATGGAATTTCTATCCATAGAGATTCTATGGTACTGTTTGATTCATTTAAGATTTTTGCTATAATTGACTCTATGCTTTCTTTCACATACAATGTCACTCCTCCACCAGCATGACCTACGCTGTCATTCCTGTCTATTTTGTACCCTGGTATTACCATGTCCGGTTGATTATCATCATTCTGCCAAGTTTCCATGATGCCCATTATATCAATATCTTCATTTAATACCAAACTCTAAAGTTCACCCATTTACTGGTCCCCTCTGGCCTTATACTCTATGAATTTATGAAAGATCTATCATCATACAGCAGTTAAGAGCTTTGGCATGAGTATCTAAGATAGCTAAAAGGCCTTCCTCAGCAGCCAAGGAACTAAATCTGTGTTGCTCACAGCTGTCTGCACGTGTTATTGCATCCCAGGAAAGTTCAGAGTTGTTATGACAAATTAAGTCACTTTACATTGTAAGTTTTTAAGGAACAACTTTTTTTTTAACTGCTTTTGATGTTTTATTGTGGGTTGGAGCAGCCATGTAGGCTCCTTAAGAGGTTGCACTCCCTGTCAATTGCTGGTTAATAAGATGCTTTTTGGAGTGCAAGTTCCCTTTTGTGTTCTTTTTTTAACCATACTGCTGCACTCTGGGTGGGAAGACATCTGTAACTGTGCTAGCCGCAAAACATGAGGGCTAAGCTGCAACTGGTTTAAAGTGGTGTAGCACTGAAACTGCTTGCGGCTTGACTGAAATATATTATGTGATCTGTTTGTTTGCGGGACCTTGTGCTGATCCTAGCAGCCTGCTAGGCAAGGCTGAGAGTTTCTTAACAAGGCTTTGATCCCCAAGCCCTTTAGCACCCATCAACCCTTAACCAGGGGGTGGGGCTACTGAGGGAGAACCAGGGTTTATAAAGCCTACTCCTACGTGACCAGCGGAACTAGTGAACAGGAGCAGCTTATGGGAGTTTTGCGAGGAAATTTAGAGGGAAAGCAGGGAGGTAGATACACTTCATTAACCCTGGATAAAAAACAAACAACAGTAGAAGAAAGAGCTGCAGCAGTAAAAAGAGAATACAGGCAGAAGTCCAGCAACAGAGTGGAGGTTATCCAGTTTATTGCACTGAATGCAACATGTATGATTACCTTCCCTATGGGCGGGTGGTGTGTGTGCGCATTCAGTGCAAGGAGCTCCTGGCCCTCAGAGACCGTATATGGTCTTTGGAGACCAGGATGGCTGAACTGGAGGAGCTAAGGGAGACACAGAAATACATAGATGAGACTTTTAGAGACACAATAGAACAGTCCCACCCCGGTATGACAGCCTCTGCACTGTTGAGGAGGATAGGAAAGGAGAACATCAAACTGGAGAGGAGGGAAATGATCCCAAACTTGGGACCCTCCTTCCAGATGATGTCATGGTATCCTCTTGCACTGAGGATACCTCTCTGGGAAAGGGAATGCCAGTTATTAGGAAGAGACAAGTAATAGTAATGAGGGACTCGATGATAGATAGCTGGGTTTGTGATGACCAGGAGAACCACGTGGTGACTTGCTTGCCTGCTGGGTGCAAAGGTTGCAGATCTCTCGAGACATCTAGACAGACTTATGTGTAGTGCTGCAGAGGAGGCAGTGGTGTGATACATGTAGGTTCCAGCGACATTGGGAAGGATAGGAGAGAGGTCCTGGAGGCCAAATTTAGGCTGCTAGGTAAGAGATTGAAGTTCAGGACCTCCACGGTAGCATTCTCTGAAATGCTTCCAGTTCCATACTCAGGGCCAGTTAGACAGTCAGAATTGCAAGGTCTCAATGCGTGGATGAGACGATGGTGTAGGTAGGAGCAGTTTAGGTTTATTAGGAACTGGAGAACATTTTGGGAAAGGGGGAGCCTATACAGGAAGGATGGGCTCCACCTAAACTAAAATGGAACTGGATAGCTGGCACGTAAAATTAAAAAGGTCATAGAGTAGTTTTTTAACTAACAGCTGGGGAAAAGCCAACAGATGTGGAGGAGCACGTGGTTCAGACAGAGACATCCCTTAGGGAAGGATCTATTAATGGAGATTGTCTATATCCTAGTAAGGAGGAGAGGATGGAAGAAGATAAAATATGGGTAGGATCTGATGAGAAACAGTCACATGAAAGTCCCATTCAGTTACATCACCTAATGGCAGACAGCTAAAAAGTGACAATTTTTAAGTGCTTATTTACAAATGTTAGATGTCTAAATACTAAGATGGGTGAACTTGAGTGCCTCATATTAAATGAGGATATTGATATAATTGGCATCACAGAAACTTGGTGGAATGAGGATAATCAATGGGACACAGTAATATCAGGGTACAAAATATATCGGAAGGACAGAATAGGTTGTACTGGTGGGGGAGTGGCACTATATGTGAATGAAAGTGTAGAGTCAAATGAAGTAAAAATCTTGAATGAACCAAACTGTGCCATAGAATGTCTATGGATAGTAATTCCATGCTTGAATAATAATAAGATAGCAGTAGGGATATACTGCCGACCACCTGAGCAGGATGGAGATAGTGACTATGATATGCTTAGGGAGATTAGAGAGGCTATAAAAATAAAAAACTCAATCATAATGGAGGATTTCAACTATCCCCATATTGACTGGGAACATGTCACTTCAGGACAGGATGCAGAGATAAAGTTTCTTGACACCTTCAATGACTGGTTCTTGGAGCAGCTAATCCTTGAACCCACAAGAGGAGAAGCAGTTCTTGATTTAGTCGTAAGTGGAGTACAGGGTCTGGTTTAAGAGGTGAATATAACTGAACCACTTGGGTAATAGCGACCATAACATAATAAAATGTAATGTCCCGAGGGGTACCAAATCAGCCCATCACGGTAGCATTTAATTTCAGAGGGGACCTACACAAAAATGGGGATGTTAACCAGAAATTAAAAGGTACACTGCCAAAAGTTAAATCCCTGCAAGGTATCTGGAAGCTTTTTAAAGACACCATAATAGAGGCTCAATTTAAATGTATACCGCAAATTAAAAACCATAGTAAGAGGACCAAAAAAGTGCCACCATGGCTAGAACAAAGTAAAAGAATCAGTTGAAGGCAAAAAGGCATCCTTTAAAAGTAGAAGTTAAATCCTATTGAGGAAAATGGAAAGGAGCATAAACTCTGGCAAGTGAAGTGTAAAAATATAATTTGAAAGGTCAAAAAAGAATTTAAAGAACAGCTAGCAAAAGACTAAAAAGTAACAACAAAAACATTTTTCAAGTACATCAGAAGCAGGAATCTTGCTAAACAACCAGTGAGGACACTGGATGATCAAGTTGCTAAAAGAGCACTTAAGGAAGATACGGATATTGCAGAAAAACTAAATGAATTCTTTGCATCGGTCTTCATGGCTGAGGATGTGAGGGAGATTCCCAAACCTGTGCCATTCTTTTTAGGTGACAAATATGAGGAACTGTCCCAGATTGAGGTTCATTAGAGGAGGTTTTTGTAACAAATTGATAAATTAAACAGTAATAAGTCACCAGGATCAGATACTACTATCCACCCAAGAGTTCTGAAGGAACTCAAATGTGAAATTGCAGAACTACTAACTGTGGTATGTAAACTATCATTAAATCAGCTTCTGTACCAGTTGACTGGATGATAGCTAATGTGACTCCAAATTTTTAAAAAAGGCTCCAGAGGCAATCCTGGCAATTACAGGCTGGTAAGCCTAACTTCAGTACCAAGCAAATTGGTTGAAACTATAGTAAAGAATGGAATTATCAGATACAGACAAATACAGTTTGCTGGGGAAGAGTGGGAAATCATGCCTCACCAATCTACTATAATTCTTTGAAGGGGTCCACACGCGTATGGATAAAGGTGAGCCTGTGGATATAGTGTACTTAGATTTTCAGAAAGCCTTTGATAAGGTCCCTCACCAAAGGCTCTTAAGCAAAGTAAGCAGTCATGGGATAAGAGGGAAGGTTCTCTCCTGGATCAGTAACAGGTTAAAAGGTAGGAAACAAAGGGCAAGAATAAATGGTCAGTTTTCAGAATAGAGAGAGGTAAAAAGAGGCGTCCCTCAAGGGTCTCTACTGGGACCACTAGTGTTCAACATATTTATAAATGATCTGGAAAAAAGGGTAAACAGTGAGGTGGCAAAATTTGCAAATGATACAAAACTACTTAAGATAGTTAAGACCAAAGCAGACTGCGAAGAGTTACAAAGAGATGTCACAAAACTGGGTGACTGGGCAACAAAATGCAGATGAAATTCAATGTTGATAAAAACAAAGTAATACACTCTAGAAAACATAATCCCAACTATCCATATAAATGATGGGGTCTAAATTAGCTGAAAGAAATTAGAAAGAGATCTTGGAGTCATTGTGGATAGTTCTCTGAAAACATCCACTCAATGTGCAGTGGCAGTCCAAAAAAACTAACAGAATGTTGGGAATCATTAGGAAAGGGATAGGTAATGAAACAGAAAATATTGTATTGCCTCTTTGTAAATCCATGGCCCACTCATAACTTGAATACTGCATGCAGATTTGGTCGTCCCATCTGAAAAAAAGATATATTGGAACTGGAAAAGGCGCAGAAAAGAACAACAAAAATTATTATGGGTATGGAAAAGCTTCCATAAGAGGAGAGATTAATAAGACTGGAACTTTTCAGCTTAGAAAAGGGACAACTAAGTGGGAGATATGATAGAGGTCTATAAAATCATGACTGATGTGGAGAAAGTAAATAAGGAACTGTTATTTACTCCTTCTCATAACACAAGAACTAGGGATTACCAAATGAAATTAATAGGCAGCAGGTTTAAAATTAACAAAAGGAAGTATTTCTTCATACAGTGCACAGTCAACCTGTGGAACTCCTTGCCAGAGGATGTTGTGAAGACCAAGATTAAAATGGGGTTAAAAAAAGAATTAGGTAAGTTCATGGAGGATATGTCCATCAATGACTATTAGCCAGGATAGGCAGGGATGGCTGTTTGCCAGAGGTTGGGATGACGGGATAGATCACTTGATTACCTATTCTATTTGTTCCCTTTGAAGCACCTGGCATTGGCCACTTTTGGAAGACAGGATATTGGGCTAGATGGACCATTGGTCTGATCTTGTATGGTCGTTCTTATGTTTTTATGTTCATTGAAGTTAATGGAGCCAATTTACACAAGATGAAAATCCTGCATGATCAGAAAGCATCAGTGAGGACAAGAAATGTACCATAGACTATTCTGCCCAACTTCACGTTTGCTAAGGTAAATGTATCTGTCATCATGCTGTTCCTTCTAACCTCCCGCTCTGAAGAACAGTGATTAAACCCAGCCAGAGTATCTGATTCCTCCTCAATTGTGTGTTTTTAGAAGAGACCTGCCTATATTATATGCAAAAGTCACAGATTCATCAAACACAAAATTCAGTCCATAGCTGCAGAATTTCCTTAGTTCAGCCTTACAGCTGCCAAATCTGGACCAGAGTTTGGGCCATGCCTCTCAGAAGATAAGTTAGAGAACCCCAGGGCAGCTTCCACACAGCTACTCTGCAGACTAGAATAGCGATAGCACAAAGCACTGGAGCCGCACTCCCTCCTGATCTCCTCTCCAGCATGGCCCTATGCTAGGTACTGCAAGAGAAAACAGCATAGGGATTCATCCCAGCTTCTTTATGAACCCTGTATGCTTCTGGAGTGGCATGTGGGGTCTGACTCTAGGCCTCCTGTCTGTACAATCCCCAATGTTCTAGCTAAGGACCTACATAGCTGTAGTATTTATCTGCACTCCAGTTTTCTATGTAAAGTGGAGAAAAACATGTGGAAGAATGGAAAAATCAGATGATATAGAAGATGGTTAAAACCAGTCTCTTTAACAAATGACTCACTCACAGTTCTTCACTTCCTACACCCATCATTAGTAAACATAACAAATAAAATTGGTCTATTACTAACCACTAAGTCAACTTCTCTACACTCTGAGATGCAGCTGTTTACTACAACCCTGCCTCCTGTTTTTAATGAGTTTTTAAACTCAGAATGCAGCTTTGTCCTTTATTCTGTACTTATTTTCCTTTCTCTCTCATACAGGATCTTTTTAAAAATACAAATAAATAATGTTAAGAAGATCACCTCCGTATATTGTCTGACTTTTCCAAAAATACTAACAGGTTTGTGATGCACATTTCCCTCTTACAGCAGCAGTGATGGTTTGACCAAGCGTTAATCACACACTCCATCAGTTTTGCTGGAATTGAGGTTAGGCCACCTGTCAATAATTCCCTGTATCTCTCTCAGTTCCTTTTTAGAAGATGAGCATCACATTAACAACTTCCCCATCTACAGGAATAGTTGCTTTTTCTAAAGATATATTCCTTATCCTTGTTAATATCTCTGCTATTTCACATTTTATTGTCTTTAGAAGCCTTGGGTGAATATTTTCCAGTCCTGGTGCTTTACTACACTTGAATTTCTCCAGTTGTTCCATAGGACTTACCAGATGAAGAAATGGACAATACCAAAACTATTAAGTGTAACTTCCTGCAAATGTAGGAAGTAGTCTCCCATAGGAGATAATAGTAGAATTTACTGTGATTGATACTCTATTTGATCACAAGTGTACTAAAGCTACATTTCATTTTTCCATTAAAAATGCCTTTAGAACATACATTTTCTCATTATCCTCATGGGAGATGGAAAATATCAATGTCAAAGAAAAAAAACACCCCACACACCTTCTCTGCTACTTCACTTTCCTCCTCTTTAATTGCCCTCCTAGCAGCCTGGAATGAGCTATAGTCACACATTACGGTTTTACCATCCTGCATCTGTTCCTACAGCAAAATTAAGAGTTGCCAACAAAGCAAGGACATAGTGCACACATTTATACAACAGTGAAAGAATCATGGAATATAGGACTGGAAAGGACCTTGAGAGGTCATCTAGTCCAATCCCCTGCACTAGGGCAAGACCAAATCTAGACCATCCTTGATAGGTGTTTGTCTAACCTGCTCTTAAATATCTCCAATGATGGAGATTCCATAACCTCTCTAGGCCATTTATTATAGTACTTAACTACCCTGACAGGCAGTTTTTCCTAATGTCCAACCTAAACCACCCTTACTGCAATTTAAGAGCTTCTTGTCTTACTCTCGGGTTAAGGAGAACATTTTTTCTCCCTCCTAGTAACAAACAACTTTTTACATAGTTGAAAACTGTTAGCATGTCTCCACTCAGCCTTCTCCAGACTAAACAAACTCAATTTTTTCAATCTACCCTCATAGGTCATGTTTTCTAGACTTTTAATACTTTTTGTTGTTCTTCTCTGGTCTTTCTCCAATTTGTCCACATTTTTTCAGAAATGTGGCACCCAGAACTGGACACAATACTCTAATTGAGGCTTAATCCATGCAGAATAGAGCAGAATTACTTCTCATGTCTTGCTTACAACACTCCTGCAATACATCCCAAAATGATGTTTGCTTTTTTTGCAACAGTGTTACACTGTTGACTCATAATTAGCTTGTGATCCACTATGACCCCCCAAATTCCTTTCTGCAGTACTCTTTCCTAGAAAGTAATTTCCCATTTTATATGTATGCAACTCATTGTTCCTACCTAAGTGGAGTACTTTGCATTTGTCCTTATTGAATTTCATCCTATTTTCTTCAGACCATTTCTCCAGTTTGGCCAGATCATTCTGAATTTTAATCCTATCCTCCAGCATTCAGAGATTCTTTTTCTCAGCTCCTCCCTTCAGAGATTTTTTAGATGGATCGTTTTCTAGGAATGGAGTCAAAAGGTGAAGAAGCCTTAACCAAGTCAAAATTTTGAATCAGAATAATTCATTAAGGAACATGTAACTCAAAATCAGTTTGGTTTGATGAGTTTGCTTCAGACGTTACAGAAACATTTATCTTCATTTTTAGAGCAAGTTTGGCAATTTTCCAGCACACCAATTTTCTAAGACAAGATTTTTATAATGAAAGCTGCTTCCATCCTTACTACTACTTCTTAATAATATTACTACTTCAGCTGTACTTTGAGGCTTATTTCAGTAGTGTTTGTAAAGTGTTTTGAGAACCTCAGACGCAAGGTGCTATAGAATTTCAAAATACTATATAATGTATTGTTAAAAACAGGCAAAAATGATACTCATGGGAGGGCCTTCTGGCCAGAGTACCCATGGAAAATGGCACCCTCTGCAGGAGGAAGAGAGGCTCTGCCAGACGCCTTTGGGAGCACAGACTGGAGACAAGGGCCCTCTCTCTTGCTATCCAAAGCCCCACCAGAACCATTGACCCCCATCACACATACACTCTTTTTCTACCTAGGCGAAACAGAGGAGCTATCAGAGGACAATGTTATAAAGAGGAGCGTGATAAATTGTTCTCCTTATTCACTAAGCATAGGACAAGAAGTAATGGGCTTAAATTGCAACCAGGGAGATTTAGGTTAGACATTAGGAAAACTTCCTAACTATAAGGCTAGTTAAGCACTGGAACAAATTACCGAGGGAGGTTGTGGAATCTCTGTCAGTGGAGGTTTTTAAGAACAGGTTAGATATACACCTGTCAGGGATGGTCTAGATAATACTTAGTCCTGCCTCAGTGCAATGCACTGGACTAGGTAACATTTTGAGGTCCCTCCATTTCTGCGATTGTGTAAGGCAACTGGCAACATTGCAAAACCTGAGCATTCAAAAATCATGAGTCAGGCTCCCCCAAATTATGAAAATCATGAAATTTAAAACAATTAATAAACCAAGTTTTGTATATGCTTTCTGAACCTTTAGAGTGCACTTGCTTCTCATTTTCAAACTTTTCTCTACAACCACTAGGATCAGAAGCTTTTTAAAAAAATGAAATCTGAGATTCTCATATAATCATATGAATCCAGGAGCTGGGGATTTCTGAAATACATCAACTATTGTAAAAGTTGGCAACACTGAGTTGGAGAGAAGTAGGGATGGTGAAGTGCCAAGTTCCTTTCAGAAGCAATTTGGCGTTTTTAAGAAAGCTGCAGTTTGTGATAATAAAATAAACAGAATTATCATAGTAATTTGCAATTCTAGAGCAGCCAATTTTGAAATCAATGGAAGTTAGGTGCCTAAATTGCTTTGATGATCTGGACCTTAGCATTTGTAATATAGTGTTTTAGCTGTTCCTAGTGCTTTACAAATATGTATTATTTAATCAATCCTCATAATATCCTGGAAGTAGGGTAGGTCTGGTAGCAAGACGGGAAGCCCAGGCAGAGATGCTAAGTGGCTTGCCTAAAGCCACATAGTGACTCAGTGACAGATGAGATTAAAATCTAGGTCTCAGACTCCTTGTCCTATGTTCTAACGACTAGCTTGTGCTTTCTATCATACACCCCCCACTTTCTGATGTAAAAAAACAACAAACCCATTTACTATAATAACAACAATTAATAATAGGAAGGAAGTTGAACATGGCCATGGGGTTGAAAGCTCTTGCAAAGTCTTTAGAGGAAAAAAGGGACAAAAGGCTTAAATGGCTTAAAGACTCTAACATTTAATAAACACCAAACATATTCCATATTGGGTAGGGCAATGGTGTTTAAGGCTTTTTCCATGCTACTTGCTCTTAGAACTCCTTTTCATATTGAAAAGCTACATTGCATAAATAACCCCAAATAGCTTATGTTTCCCCCTTTCTTCATGGACCATGGGAAGGACAAGATTGTCTACATTGCCCTCAACATGCTCATAACACTTGTAGTTCTGCATTAAAGTAATTGTAACTATAATTAAATCTCATGCTTCAGAGCTTCCTCTGGTCACCTACAGGGGTCAGAAAGGAATATTTTCCTTGATGCACAGTTGGCCAGATATATTCTTTCCCCCTCTCTTCATCTTCCTCTGAAGCTTCAGAGATTTGCTACAGTTGAAGACAGGGACACTGTATGGGGTGGACCAATGCTCTGAGGGGGTATAGAGAATTCTCTTCCCAGATGCTTGACTGAGGTGCCCTGATTACCATAGTTTGGGTCATAAAGAAATTTTCCCTGAAGTTAGAGTGGAAGGGACCTTGGAGGGGTTCCTCTATAGCATGGGGGTCACCTGCTAGGATCGTTTTGGGCATACAAATTTCCTGCTATTTCCCTAATGAATTCTTAAGCCTTGAATGCTGTTTGCAGTTCTGGTCACCTCATCTCAAAAGAATTGGACAATGTGCAGAAAGGGTAACAGAAATGATTAGGAGTATGGAACAGCTTCCATATGAGGAGAGATGAAAAAGACAGACTGTTCAGCTAAGAAAAGAGAAGACTAAGGGAGGATATGAAGAAAGAGACTAGGGAAGAGTTATTTATGTCTTCACCTAACACAAGAACTAGGGGACACCCAATAAATTAATAGGCAGCAGGTTTAAAGCAACCAAAAGGAAGTACTTCTTCAGACAATGCACAGACAACCTGTGGAATTCATTGCCAGGGATGTTCTGAAGGCCAAAAGTATAACTAGGCTCAAAAAAGAATTAGATAAGTTCATGAAAGATAGGTCCTTCAGTGGCTATTAGCCAGCAAGGATGCAACCCCATGCTCTGGGTGTCTCTAAACTGCCGACTGACAGAAGGGGTGATCACTTAAAATTGCTCTGTTCTGTTCATTCTGTCTGAAGCATCTGGCACTGGCTGTTGTCAAAGACAGGATATTGGGCTAGATGGACCATTGTTCTGACCCAGTATGGCCAGTCTTATGTTCTTCAGGGCACCTTGAGCTCCCTGGTTCTTTGTTACTGGCACACAACAGTTTAGCCCTGCTCTACACTGAAATTTAAATTGACCTAGTTATGTTGCTCAGGAATGTGAAAAATTCACACCCAAATGCTGTGGTTAAGTCAACCTATCCCCTGGTGTAGACATGGCTAGACTGACAGAAGAATCTGTCCATTGACCTAGTGACTGTCACTCAGAGATGTAGATTACCAGCATTAATGGAAAAAACATTTCCATCAATGTAGGAAGCATCTAAAATACACTACAGCAGAATAGCCCATAGTGAAGACATGCCCTTAGTCTCTTGAGGACTGTAATGCTTTAGTCTAACTAAAGACTTTGGCCTTAGTATAGGGATATCTGGGTTGATATTATTAAAACAGAACTATACAATTCATGAGCCACGCTCTGATAGCACTAAGCTGTACCAGAGGGTGTATCATTCAGACATTGGGGCACTTCTTGGGTGGCTGTAGGCAGCAAGACCCCAATCCTGCTGTGACTCTAGGAGCTCTTAATGTCCACTGGCATAAGGTACACTGTCTCTCATCAGAACCAACCAACTCATTACATCCAACAATCTTGCCATGGTATTTATCTAAAAGGTATTGTGTAAGGTATCATATGAAACCTAATAACATGCTGGTTATTAATATCATTGCCAAATACATATGTTAACTTTATATGTGAAGTTTAGAACGCTCTATGATGTTTCTAGAACACATTTACAACCAAACAGCTTAACCTAGGTAAAAGTGATAAAACAGGTCTGCCCTAGACTAAGGAATGTGGATTTCTAGAAAGCTAACAGGTTGGAGTGTTTTACTGTCTCTGCAGAGGCACCCAACTTTACACTTTTTCTGTGGGGATCCTGTAAGAGAGACTGGTCCTGCAAAGGCACCGCTTGACAAAGCCCTGGCTGGGATGATTTAGTTGGCATTGGTCCTGCTTTGAGCAGGGGGTTCAACTAGATGACCTCCTGGGATCCCTTCCAACCCTAATATTCTATGATTCTATACAGTAAGACAATTTGGGGGCAAATGCAGGGCTAGAAGCCTGCAAGGAGTAACCAGAGTGGGCAAAGCCAGGGTGAGGCTGTGGGCTCCTGGCAGGCCATTGGGGTCTGTGCACTGGACCCAAGCTGCACAAGGCACACTATGATGACCCAACCCCTTACTGGCCTAGGTGAACCCAAAACGTCACACCAATAAGCTCCAGAGGGGCAGAAGGCTGCCGGTGCCTTAGTTTGCTGTAGGCCTGAGACCCAGGCTGACCTGAGCATCGAGCCGTACATTTCAAACAGCCAGAGCAGCCCCTTTAGTGCACCGGAGGCAGGCCAGAGGGCAAGCTCCAGATCCGGCTTCCAGACGCTCCCAGCAGTGTGGAGGTGTTTGGTGCAGGCCCCAGCTCGGGTCAGCGTGTCCCGGACGCGGGGTGAATTCCAGCTCTAGCCGGCAAGGGCCTGTGTCCAGCTCCGGCCCCTCTCCGAGGGTTGCGGCGGGGGGGCTGAGCCGGGTGCATCAGTTCTTTGGCAAGTGGCACCAACCGTGCGGGATCCATGAGCCGGCGGGGCTCGTGCGGCCATCACCTGCCGGCCGAGGGGCGGGGGCGGCAGACGGCCCGCGGGCTCGGCGCTCCCCGAGCAGGGGGAGGACAGCAGCTAGAGGGAGCTCCTCCTGGCCGCTTCTGCCTGTGCGCCCCGGTTCCTTTCATAGGCTTCCAGTTCCAGTCCCTGCGCCCCGCCCTTCTTCCCCCGTGATGGCGGAGGACAGCGAGTCTGCGGCCAGCCAGCAGAGCCTGGAGCTGGATGACCAGGACACCTGCGGCATCGACGGCGACAATGAGGAGGAGGCCGAGCACGCCAAGGGGTAGGCGGCAGCGGGCAGCCAGCGTGGCTGAGCCGGCGCGTCCGGCTCCGGGCGCGGGGCTGAGGTGAAGCGCTGGCCTCTCTCCAGCCCGGCCCCTCGCTGCAGCGGGGCCCGGGGGCGCTCGGGTAGGGGCAGCGGCCCAGGTGCAGCGAGGGGCCCTGAGGCGCGTCCCGCCGGCCGGGCTGGAGCAGCGCAGGGTGGCGGTTGTGCCGGGAGGGAGGAGCGGGAAGGCAGCCACTGCTAGCCCCGCGCCTCCGTGTAGCCTGAAGCGGCCCAGCGGCGGGGCCTGCCTGTAGGGGGCGGCGGCGTGGGGCGGGGAGGTGTCAGCGAGCGGCTGTCAGCAGGCAGGATCCGCGCTGCGGGGCCTCCACGGAGGTGACAGGCATCGCTGCCTCCCGGCTCCGCGCCGCTCCCGCCTGGCTCTGCCCTGCTGGGCGATGCTTGCTGCAGCGCCCGCCTGCCTGCGAGCCTGGCTGGGGGAGCCGAGCGCCCACCCCCCATCAGTTTCCTCCGAGGCCGGCCCTGGCCTTCTGCGGGCATCGCGGCCACCCGGCTGAGCCCCTTGGCGGGAGATTGACCCGGTTCCTGCGCGAGGCACGAAGGGGATGTGCTTGGCGACCGTCCTGTTTGCAGCGTCTCCTGAGTTAGGTGAGGTGCAGTATTTGTCTGTGTGTAAACACAAGACTAGCTCAGGCGACTCGAGCGAGATGCCCTTGTTTCCAGCAGGAGGTGGCCTTGAGTTGAAGGGTGTAGCCGGCAGAATGTCTCTGAAGAAGCACATTGTCCCTAGGATAACTCGGGGAACAAGGTCAAATACTGGCAAATCCGTACATAAGCGCCATCCCCATTAAAAAATCAACTTTAACCCGCCCTGCATAGTGGGATGTGAGATACCACAAATATTTCCTCATACATAGAATAGCCCTGTGAAAGAAAGGGGTAAAAGTTGGCATTTTAATGACTTCCAATTTAGGAAGGATAGTGTCTATTGCAGGGATGCTGGAACAGTTTTTATAGCGAGGGTGCTGAGAGCCATTGAACCGAACTGTAAACTCAGTATATAATGGAAACCACTTTAAGCCAGAGGGTGCAGAAGCACCCCCTATTTCCAGCATCTATGCTAGTCTATTGTGATTTTACTTACCATGATTTTTCTACTTAGTGCCTCTAGAAAACTCTTCTAATTCACTGATGACATGTGTCCCTATTTTCTCCCACCTGTTTTTGTTTATAGCATTCAAATGAATGGCAAATATACAAATTTCCTGAATGATCAGGATAGATTCTGTGGAGCAAATATGAAGATATTTTCAGGACACTTGCATTATCCATCTCGGCCCTGTCATTCACTAAATGAAAATAATCCGTCAAGTCAACACCACCAACTGTCCAAAAAGAAATGTCCTCTATAAATCCACTTGCAATTGGAATAGGGCATGAGTTTTGTCTCAAGACATTTATACTGCAAATATATTTTAATAGCAGTCATTTCTCCTTATTATCACTTTCTAAAAATTCCTCTTACTGTAGATTAGACTTTGTCTCCAGTTTTTGGATGAGAAACAAGACAGTCAGTCTTCTTATATACAGTCCTGATCTCGCAAAGGGATCCAAATGTGCGCTTTCCTTACACCTGCTCAGTCTCATTGACTTCGGTGGGGGCATAAAGGGCCTCCCGAGGATCTCGCTGTAGGATTGGGGCACTGGGGGGAAACATTTTAAGAGTTAATTACATTCAAATTTACATTCTCATCATTTGGATTAGAAATATGTTGGCAAAGGGAAAATACTGTTGCAATTAGGAGTGGCCCGGTGACCTAAAATAGAAATAGGTTAGCTTAGAAAACCACTATACAAATATCTTCTAAGTCATTAATTTCTTAGTCATTTGATAGGCAGCATTTCCACAGGTGTTTTATAATTGAGAATGTAGAATATTTGTATGCTGTTCGTTGTCTACTGCCCATGGGACTGGCTTGGAAACAAATCTGCTCTGCACCTTAAGTGTGATGTAAAAAATCTTTAACATTTAGCAAGACCGACTTCAGTTTTTCTTGTATTGCAACTTCCTCAGCATATTCATGCCATGCATATTAAAATAGCTGTGTCAAAAATAATCATAGTAATATACATTTGGAATATTAAAAAAGGGAAGAAATTGTGCTGGACCTACTTAGAATTTAAATTCTGTTTGTTTGAAAGAAAATTCCAGCATTTCATAATTTCTAAATACATGAAATTAATACTACTGAAAATATAGTATGATTATACGTTATTGTCAACAATGGGTCACAATGACATTCCAGGCCAGTTCAATAGCCTAATAATGGTTGTCTAGAATGCATGCTTGGTAACTTAACTATTTGTGGTCCAATTTCTCTTCTGTTTTTATTGCTTTTCCTTGCTTGATCTGTGTCTGCCCTATAATAGAAGTCCAGTTTTCCAAGCCATTCATCTGGGCTTCTTCATAAGCATAGTGAGCGCAAAAAGCAGTGTTTAAATAAGAGCAATGGTACAAATAATTGCACTTTCCTACATGTTGATTCATAATTTGCAACAGTAGTTGCAAAGCAAGGTGTCTGCAGTCCTTAAGTAAGAAATAACATGGCCATGGGCTGTACAAGATTCTTTCTGCCATCTGTTAAGTATTTTGATGAGTTCTCTACATAAGCTGGTTTTTAATGGGTGAGCAATAATGAAAAATAGGATACTTTCAGATACTAGAAAGTTTAACAAAATGAGTGGCTAGATCACTCCAGTATAAAAAAAACCTGAGTGATGGGTGTTGTTAGTTTCGTAGGACTTAAAGTATATAAAGTCAGGTATGAAATTTCAGAATTACTGCTGTGTTTTCTCATCATTTTTGGCATGATATATTCTATTACTTGGAAATTTTCTGTAACATTTTGTCAGCCGAGGTACTCAATCAAATTCCAACAGATATTGCATTGAAAAGCCATATCAGAAACTACTAGTTGAAAACCATGGGTGCAATTTGTAAAGTCATGTACGTGAAAAATGTGAAAATGGCTGAGAACTTAAAAATTGGAGAGTAACAGACTGTGAATTCCAGTGATGGTTAAACCTGGTGATACAAGCATAGTTGAGAGCTCTGTTTAGAGAAACGGTTTCCTTCACTTCCGCAATTCAACAGATACTCTTGGCCTCAGAGTGATGTTTGGGGGTGGTTGTGTGGGCGGTTGTGTTGATTTGTGTATGGGTTGTGTAGTTCTGGGAGTTTTATGTAGGTGGCAAATGAAGGGTGTGTGTTGTTGTGAGGGACTGCATGTGTTTGGAGTTACTGTGTGTGTTGCAAAAACGAGAGTTCTGTGGCACTTTAAAGGCTAACAAATTTAATTTTTGTAGGCATAAGCTTTCGTGAGACTCAGCTCACTTCATCAGATGCAGAGGTAGAATGATACAGTAAATAGGAAACATAGATATACAAGTGCATAGAGAACAATGGGGGAGGTGGATGGAAGATGGGTACTTGAGGGCTAATGACAGTCATTGAGTAGGAGGTGAGAATGGGTGAGCAAAGCAATTACCTCTTGTAATGAGAGAGCCATTCCAAATCTCTGTTTAAACCCAGTTTGAATGTGTCAAGTTTGCAGATCATTTCTAACTCAGCAGTTTCTCTTTGAAGTCTGTTTTTGGAGTTTTTTTGGAGAAGTACAGTGACTTTCAGGTCAGTGACAGTGTGCCCTGGGAGATTAAAGTGTTCTCCCACTGGTTTATGGATGTTATTATTTTTTATGTCTGATTTGTGTCCATTTATCCTTTTGCGTAGTGATAGTCCAGTTTGGCCAATGTACATTGCAGAGGGGAGTTGCTGGCACATGATGGAATATATATCATTAGTGGATGTAGAGGTGAATGAGTCCCTTATGGTGTGATTGATGTGGTTAGGACCAGTGATGTTGTCACTAGAGTCGATGTGTGATGTGTGGGCAGAGCTGGCAACGGGGTTTGTTGCAGGGATAGGTTCCTGGGTTGGACTTTTTGTAGGGTGTATGGTTGCTGGTGAGTATTTGCTTCAGGTTGGGGGGCTGTCTGTAAGCTAGGATGGGTGTGTGCTGGTTGTGCTGTTGAATGAGTGGTTTTGAGGAATTGTGGCAGTTAGGCCAAGTCATCCATCATCTCTACAGTCTCCCTCATACAACCAATGACATTATTGCATGCAAATTAGCTGTAGAATAAGGGTGTTGGTGGGTTGAGTGATCTCTAATATCACAAAGGTCTAGGATTCCTGGCATGGCATAGCTATATGCCTTACTGTCACATGGGTGTAATTTGTAAGTCAAAATGGCTGAGAACTTAAAAACTGGACAGTAACATATCATGAATCTCAGTGATGATTGAACCTGGTGATATTCTGAACAAAAAGAGCTAATACCCATTCTTGTGGCTGTTTCCATCATATCACACTGACTATACAGAATTTATAGGATTCAGAGTGACAATCCTGGAATCTTATTATCCAGATCAGTGGTTCCCAGCCTTTTCTCTGCCGTGGCACACCTTGATACCTTTTGTTACTTTGACCACCCCACCATGTAGTCTCCAAATGAACTCATGAATATTCATGAGCCAATCCAGAACTCTTCAAGTAGTTTTTCAAAACATTCCGTGGTACACCTGCTCAGAGCTGATGGCGCATCAGTGTGTCATGGCACACCAATTGGGAAACACTGATCTAGATCAACGGTTCCCAATCTGTAGTCTGCGGACCCCTGGTGGTCCATGAGGCTACTACAGGGGGTCTGTGGAAAAGAAAAATAACAACATCCTCGCCAAGGAAATGTACAATTTCAAATTCATAATTTCATATAGTTTCTAAAAACCTACTACTGTAATTTATTTTTCAACTAGTAGCGTGAGGTGGTCTGTGAAATGTTTGGAGGTTGAGAAGGGGTCTGCACACTCGAAAAGGTTGGGGACCACTGATCTAGATTTCAGCAAAATATAACAGTATTTTAGCATTCTGCTCTAGAACTGGGAAATTCAACATCCCCATACAAATTCCCTCCTCTCCCTCCTACTGTGATGTTTTTGCTTTTGATGTTACTCTAAAATTTGCTTTGAGATTTCAGATTAGTTCCTATTGTACAGATGTGCTATGGAGTATTTACAAGCTACCTGGGTGCTTTAAAATATGGTCATGTCAAGTGTCTTGCTGAGTTTGGAATAGTCTGCATTACTGGTACTGAATATTTAATCTTATTCTGTCTCAGACTTCACTTTTCTTATAGGAGGGGTATTGTTTATCATGTGTCAGTCTTTGGTGTGATTGCTATGTAAAATAAATCACTTCTTCAAACTGTAGCTTGACATTTAAAATTGGGTCATATGCTGTTGACCATAAATAGTGCTGTGACAGAGTGAAGACGGGGTTTTTGTTTTTTGGGGTTTTTTTTAATATGCTGTGGACAGCAGAAGGCAGGATGAGTCTTCAATAGAAAATAATACAGGACTCTCAGGGATGCAAGTATCTGCTCTACACATCTGGTCTCATTTTTCAGGACACAAGATTATGTATGTTATGTGACTCTCACGTGCTAGTCTCCTTTTTCTCCCATCTATGCAATTTGTTCCTGTTAGTTTGCTGTTTGCTGCACTCTGTTCCACTTCCTAGGAAAGGACTGTTTACAAAACAGCTTCATTAGAAAATGTAGTTTAAAATGGGATTAAATAAATTAACTCGGTTTTTAAATACACAGTTTACTTGACCCCTCCCCCTCATTGCCCTTTTTCTGTGAGGCCTTTCAGTCTATTCTCAATGGCTCTTTGCATAGGAATTCTGAGAGAGAGGGCACAGACAGAGAATTTTCAATAGACAGGTTCAGAAAGATTGTAAACATCCATATGAAATGCTCCTATGAGGTTTTTTAAAAACACTGTAATAGAATACTAAGATATAACATTGCTCAATGGCAGTTTTATAAACATGTTTTTTCTCTAAGAATTTTTAAAAAATAATATTTAAAGACATGTGTATCTCAAAGTTCTGTTTTAATCTGGAGCTTGGCATACAAAGTCTGAGTCCTGGAGTGCATTCTTAAAATGGGAATTGCAGTGGAAAGGGGTAGAAGAAACACATTAGTTTAACTGTCTGTATGACACTTCTGGTTTATTGCTAAGATGTAATTTTTGAAGAAAGTAGTACATTTCCAAACATTAAAATTCATGGAAATGAAATCAGTTAACCCAAAAACGTTCACCTCGCTACTGTTGTGTTAACAGTAAAATTCAAAGGACCTTAAATCAAGGCTTTCTGATTCAAATATTTTCTCTCTTGAAATGGTTATGGTCTAAAGGGAGAGGGGAAACTCCCAGGATCTTAATATTGATTTTTTTTTAAATATAGAAACTGAGCCAAATATATCCCTAGGGTGTAAATATTATAACTCCAGAATTCTGTGAAATCAAATCCATTTACATCAGATATGAATTTGATCTTATATCACAGAATTAATTTAAAGAAATCTTTGTGGTCCCCTAAAAACAGTGCTTTTGTACACTGCTATTAACTGATGCAGAGCTAAAAAACACCGTTTGGAAGAACGGTACAGGTCAAGGCATCGGCAGCCAAAATGACCATAAACATCTGAAAGACAGGCTTGTTTCTGAAGTACAGAAATTTTTAACTTAAATTTACAGGTAGTGGCAATTTTTAATAGCGATGTTGGTATTTGAAAAAGCTAGTTTTGTTGAGGGGATATTGGGTATTCAGCAATACAATTTAAAATGTGCTTTGGGAAAGATGTTAAGATCCATTCAAATACGAGAAAAAACAGCAATTGCCTGTCTGGGGATAATATCCAATACTTTGCACTTCTGTGGCCTCTTCTATTGGAGAATATGAAAATTTTGCACAGATTTTCCTGAATTAAGCTTCTCAACAGCCATCTAAGGAAACTAGGTATTCACATTTCTCAGAGGATGGAACAGAATCTGAGAAAGGCTAAGGCCCACCCTTAAAAAAATGTGCATGCACTTTCTCATGCTCCTGCAAAACAGCAGATGTGAATGCACAAGTAGGAAGGAATGCGTGGGCGAAATCACAAATTTACATGTATAACTGTTATAGATGTTTGTAAAAATGTGGGCCTAAATAACTTACCCAAGGTCACACAATGAGTCTGTTTCTGTGGCAAACTTAGTCTACTTTGGGGCAGAGCCAGGTCTCTTGACACTCTGCTTTTACCTTAACTAAGGCCTGATCTACACACACTTTTTGTAAAAGTATAAATATTTTAATTAAGGATTCCATTTTTTTAACTGATATGCTAGTACATTTTCCTGTGTGGTTCAGTTAAAGGTGTGCTGTACCAGAATTGCTTATTCCTCTTCCTGTGTGGGCATACCCTTTATATCTATATAGTTGTATTCACACAGTTGTACCTCTTTAACTATGCAAGTATAGTATAGAAGGGCAGCTGGGTCAAATTTCACTGCCATTGTGATTACGCAGCTGAAGCAATGCTCTGATGGCAGCTGTACAGGTTTAGCATGGGACCACTGCTTAAAAGTGGTCAGGGGCATGGAACGTTAAGCAAGTGCAAAAACCTTGGGGGGAGAGGAGTTTGCCCCCCTCAACTCCTCCTAATTGGTGACCCTATTGAATGGGTGCAGAATCAAGCCCTAAGAGACTACAAAAACTAGATAGTTAACCATGGTATGTAAATAAACAACTGTTCAGGTACAAATATGTTGTGTATGTGGCATGCCCTTTGAACTTCTACCTTATAGGATATATATGCCCGCATGTAGCTACTATAGTATGAATGTGACTTATGTGCTGGACTTGCTGAGGAAAGACTAATACTCTCTCGACGCCCAGCCCACTTACAGTTCAGTAGTTTGAAGAGACCTAGAAATATTGAAGGTAGAGGCTTGTTTGTCATTGCTTTTGCTCTCAGCTCTGCATAGTCATTGTTTCTAACTTGTGTTAGACAAGCCTCCAGAGTCAATAGATGTCCCTGACCACTTCTGGATCTTTCTGCTGCAAACATGCCTGAAGAAAAGTGAGATGAAGGACAAACAGATCTGTCTTTTAAAATGTTTTATGGTCTGTGAAATGTAACGGTAATGAAAGGCCGATAGAAGCAGCTGACTCTACAGAGCATCCCTGCTTCTGAACATTTCTGTTGTCTGGACATCATATCAAAGAGAGAAAAATATTTCTTTTGTAACAAACATTGTGAACATTCTAAATTTAGAAGTTGTGAACCAAAATTGGGGTTTGGGAAGAGGCATACTTTAAAAATGGTAGCAGAGGGGTTATTCAAACAAAATATTTTAGCACTTTTAAAGTTGCTGATCTGCTTTATTTTCCCCTCAGCTGAAAAACAGAAGTAGTCGAAAACAGAAATATGGGTCTGAACACCACCAAAAATGTAAACTAGTGTTCTCAACAATCATCTTTTCATATAAAGTCACACATGCTTAAGAAGGAAAAAAAAGCAACCCTGTGCAACCTGGTAAGAATGTTAGTAAGACCTGGCAAAGCTCCATTCTTTCCCTATCATTGCCCAACTGACATTTTTGAAGCGCAGTCATATCATTATTTAACTAAACCAAATAAAACATTGACCTTTTAATCATATTAACGGGCAAAATTCCACCCTGGTGTAAGTGGGAGTAGCTCCCAATGAAAAATATGTCAATTGCACCAACTTATCCTAGAGCTGAATTGGGCCCAATGTATGGTGGAAGTGCATGTTATAAGAACAATGTTTGTAGTCCCTCATACCAGAGCTATATTCATGGGTAATGCCACATTTGCAGTTCAGCTAAAGGACAAACTAGCATTATTCTTCTGTCATCACTAAGGTACTGTGGGAAAAGGCTAAGTTTAGTGGAAAAGCTCAAATCAACAGAAACAGTATTTAGTTAGGTATGTTTCCTAACATAAACAATATAGAAAATAACTGTTAATTTTGTTTAAAACTATAAGACACTCAAATGTTTTGCTTTTGCCATGGATTATGAAGTTCTTGGAACATTAGGTCTGCTTGCACACATTTTAACTCATAGCTATAACCTCTGTGTGGACCTTTGGGCCTGTTCTTTGTTTAAAGCATACGTGCACCAACAACTTAGCACCCAGGCCTACTAAATAATTTTAAGTGTGATTCTTTTAAACAAATGTATCTATTAACTGTCTAAGCTGCTGCAGCTCATTAGCATGATTCAAGAACTAAAATTCTCTCTGTGCCTCCTTATGCAGGTCAAACTGCTGCTGCTGCTTTGAGTAGATACAGCCGTGTATTCCACTTAGGTGTGTGCACACCCAGTGCTCTGGAGATGGAGAATTTTGCCTCGCAGTACCATACAGGGGCAGTGCTCGTGCCTTGTGGCCTTAGTGCCTTGACCCTCTTCAGTTTCTTCTTACCACCTGTGACTGGAGTCAGAGCTCTGTGTGGTCTTAATGTCACAACCTTCCACTGTTTTAGTGTCTTTTTCCTAGTTGTATTAGTTAGTAGTACCCTTAGTGTTAGTTAGGTTAGTGTTAGTTATACTTAGTTAAGTATTTCCCTGTGATGCCCTCACTGAGGTTTAAACATTGTATGTCATGTCGGGGAGCAATCCCCTACAGTGATCCCCACACTCAGTGCTTGCTGTGCTTGGCGAGGCCCACATCAAGGAGCAGTGTTTGATCTGTAGATAGTTCATGAAATGGACTCAGGTGGCTAGGGATCCTCACCTAAAGCAGCACCTGTTCGAACAGGCGATGTGGCCTGCTTCAACACTGAGGCCCTCGTCGGTCAGAGGTTACCCTCGGGTTCCAAGAATGCGGCTGCCTTGCACTACAGAGCAGGCGCCTCTCCTAAGCAATAAAGGTCTGTTCCCAGTTGAGTGTGCTGAGGAAAAAGTCACATAAGACCAGTTGAGATTGCTCCAGGGCTCGTGGGGGACTATGCATCAAGACTGCATATGAAACAGCTTCAGCTACACCTTCTTTATGGGTGCAAGCTCATTTTATGAGAGTGTGAGCTACATCAATAGCATTCTTAAGTGATATCTCAATATAAGATATTTGCATGGTCGTCAATACATATGTTTACAAACCGTTATGCCATTACTGCAGCATCCAGAGCAGATGCAAACTTTGGGAAGGCAGTTCTTGTTTAAATGGACTTTAAATGGACTGTAGGTACTGCTTGTGAATTGCCTAAATGGAATACACAGCTTCATCTACTCAAAGAAGAAATAACGGTTACTTACTGTAACTGTGGTTCTTCAAGACGTGATGCAGACGTATTCCAAAAACCGCCCTCTGTCCCTTCTGCATTGGTGTCTAGTCTCTAGGCTTTTGGTGTGAAGGGACTGAGGGGGGTTTGGGGTGGAGCAGCCTTATATAACCAGGGAAGGGGCTATGATCACGAGACACAAGCACTGCTCTTCTACGGGTACTGCTAGGCAAAATTCTCCAGCTCTGGTGTGCTGGATGTGCGCAAACTTAAGAGGAATACACATCTGCATCACATCTCAAAGAACCACAGTTACAGTCAGTAACTGTTTCTTTTGCAGAGCTCAAGGAAACATTCCACCTTCTCTCCTCTCCCCCTTTCTCCCAGCTCCCCATGTCTATGTCTGTCAAGATAGTTGTTGGGACCTGATCCATAGAGGTACTGAGCACCATCCTCATGTTTCTTCCTTCTCCTGTTTCAACTTCCATTGAACTCCAGTGGAGTTGCAGGGTTCAGCACCTCTCAGGATTGACCTTTCATACAAGGATGGATTTAGAGGACAAAGATATTACCATGCAGATGAGTGTTTACAGTGACTGGTTAGTACTTGCTTAAATACAGGCTTTCAGTCTTCAATTTGGTCATTTGGAGCTTTCTCAGGCCCTGGGGATGTGAGTATTGACCAGTGAAGCAATTGCTAAGAGTATAACCTTTAAACTGAGAGTGCAGTAAAGACAATCATGGATTTTACAGATATAGTTTTCATAAGGATTCATGATGGTTGCAACCCAATATGCTAATCCACTCGTTCCCATGACTTGACTTTGGCAGAATAGCCAAGTGGTCTTTTTTATATGCTGCCAATGTCCCTCACAGTCAAAGCTGTTTCTCATGTAGAATTAAAATACACAGTCTTTCTATTGTCCAGAGCAATAAAGCATCTAATATCTACCGTGGAGCCCATCATATACATATGGTTTTAGGTGGCTGTTAACTTCTCTTGGAGAGCATTCAGTTTGTGTTCTAGGGTCTTCCTCTTTCTATCTTGTCATTTTGTGTTTTCCTCTTTGTCTAATGACTATTACTACTATCCAATGGTGCGCTCTCCCACAATGTCTACAGGCTCTATTCTTGTATTTGGTCATTTGTTAATTGACTGCTCTCTTTACTTAAGGGGAAAAAGGGTTCAAGGTGTTACCAGCTAAAATGCGTTGGAGTCATAAGTGTAGGGTGCAGCTAGTGGAGGTTTTATGGGTTTTCCTTTAAATTTGATCCAGTAATTCTAATTGATAGCAACTCTTCTTTTACTCAGTGAGATTTGAGCAAGGTATATATCGTATGTTAAAAACAAAGTTCCCTGAAAAATTGCACAGAGTGTTTTCTGGTTGGATCCTTCTCTCTAATTCATTCTTTCCAAATTCTTTTGTCTCTGCAGAGTGAATATGAGTGGATAGCCAATGGACCATTGATAAGCATCAAGAGTATCTGAGAACATGGGGGAAGATTTTCAAAAGCATTTCTGGTATTTAGGAACACAAATCCCATTGACTTTCAATGGAGTCTGTGCTTCTAAATCCCAAAGGCACTTTTGAAAATCCCATCCATGATTCCTTGCTGGAAATATCAGAAATGTTCATTTTATGTTTGTGGTTATAGTGTTTCTAGTCCAGTGCAGAGTTACATTCTGAAACTTAAATGATTACTTTTGCAGACATACCAAAGGCAAGTTTGAGTTCTAGTGCATTACAGTATTTTATTTCTCTTCCTCATTAAAGTCTCCTGCCCATTTCTTTCTGCGAAATGGCTCCTGCTAAATAAAATAATTCAGAGAGACATTAAAAGTTCTGCATTTTATGTAGAAACTGTCACTTCATGTTTCTGCTAAATAAAACTCTGGAGGATGGCATTGCCTCTTGTATGGTGCCCAAATGCCCTGTAAATTACATGAATGGAAAGCGAATGATCAAGTTAACATAGAGAACCTTTCTGCAATTTACTGCTTTGTCTGGCCTGATTTATTTTTCCCCTTGTGCCACGTCTAACTGTAGAGATGGTGGTTTTCAAAACTTTACTTTCATGTATTTTAAACTTCGTGATATTGGGTTTTCTCATTTCACTTTCTCTGAATTTCCTGACAGAAGTCCTGGAGGAGATTTGGGAGCTAAGAAGAAGAAAAAGAAACAGAAGAGGAAAAAGGAGAAACCAAACTCTGGCGGCACCAAGTCAGATTCTGCATCTGACTCCCAGGAGATTAAAATTCAACAGCCTTCAAAAGTGAGAGCCTTGTTTTATTTTAACTTTTGTGGTTTCCTGTGAAAGTGGGTAATGCTGCCTTATCACTTAGTTGAATCAGGCATGGTTAGTTTGGATTATTATCATGATTACAAACAAAAGGACAAGAAACTATGTGAGATGGTAAGTACAGTAGTGGCAGTCTTTATAAGGCTGGCTCCGGTATGCTGGTGCTTACCATGGTGATATGTTCTGTGGAAGAAGGAGGTGATAGCTTTTTCAGGCAGTTAACCTTCAGATTGGTGGTGGCCTTGTAGCAGAGAATTTTAATCTGCAACTTGTAATGTTTCTATAGCATATTTTGTGTTTGATAAATTTGCCTCTAGGTTAGCCTGATTCTAACTTGTCCTGATGTATGTCCAGTTTCTCGAACAGTACAATGCCATCTGGTAGTGGATTTCAGTAGCAATGAGGCATGTCCATGCTGACTGCTGCACTTTGAATTAGATCTGTCTTCAGCAACTGCTGCTCCCATTTTATTTTTGAGGGAAAATGCCATAGGAAGCTTTTGTGTCATGGGCATCCACAGTTTGATAATGCAGGCCTCGGTTGGGCAAACAGGCAGCCAGCAGCCTTGAACTCCACTCCTAATTGGCATAAAATAGAGCCAGTTGCATCTGTCCTCTTTAGTACTGAGCTAGTCTATGGAGGCTCCAGATCCACCATGTGATGGTCCATTTTCACCTAATAGGCCCCTGCTCTAAATCAAAATGTCCCATCACACAGTGGGACATGTAGCCTCCACAGGCTCTGTGTTAAATATGATGTTGGCTGTGAGGCATGTTTGGGCTGTGGACCATGCTTTGACCACTTTATTCTAAGTAAAAGGGGAAAAACATGACTTTCTAAAATATGTAGCTTTAGTCATAAGAATTCCAAGTGATACAACTCTAGAAACATTATCCTGAGGAGTAACCTTCAGAGCATGATTGTATGTAAGTTCACAGACCATCACTTGTGCCAGAGTAGGTAGGTTGTCTCATCTGATTAATCCAAAGAAACTCATCCTCATGCCGTTGGTCCCCCATGTAAGATTTGTTAAGTGTAATAGTAGCATCAGTTTATTTCAGGGGGGAAATTGTGTTCTGTTTTGCTGGCATGCTGATATATTATGTATTGTCCACTCTCTAGGGCTTTTTCAATGTCACCTCCAGTGCTGTATGTGTGTTGCTTTTGTGCTAGGTTACATTTTTAAATATGTAGCAAGAACATATAGTATCACCAAGAACAATCACCTTTTAGTCTCCTTATGCTCTTTGATTTTTTTTTTCTTTAAAGAATGTCGGCTGTTTGGCATGATTCTGCACTATAATATGATGACTAATTACAACGATTATAGACAATAGACAGTAAACAGATTTGAGATTAGTTGCTTATAGTAAGGTCAGCTAAAAAGATATTAGAATTTTTACTGCCTTTCTGAAGTAAAGATGTAGTTACTATTATGTTTTGAACTGTGTATTTTACAATACATAAAGTTTTAAAACTAAGCAAAAATTGTTCTTGACCACAGAATTAACTGAGAGATTTAACACTTTGTAATAAAATGATATGGGGGAAGTAATCTGATTAAAAACAGGGATTGTGAGCTGTCATGGAGACTATAGCCCATGCATCAGAATTCATTAGTTAACTATAAAGTAAAGATTCTGTAAATTCACTAATCTTGGCAGCCTCACTTCTAGGATGTTAAGAAGTAGTTGGCCTTTGACCTCATGTTACATAGCTCCTGTCTACCTTTCTAGAGAAACTAACTCTCTAATCAGAACAGCCAGATACTAGGTCTCTATCTAGTCTGTAGCACCATGTTTCACAAATTGGTTTATATCAGTAGCAAGTACAGTTAAGCCCTGTGTATGCTGGCCAGGGAAAGTGGATAATTGCCCTTCTGTCAAGAATTATATTTACTCGCTATTCACCGTGGTGGAGGCGAGCACGTACTGCAGCCAGGCCAGTCTCCTCAGAGACCAGGTAGGGGTGAGGGAGGGGGAGGGCATCAAAGCCCTCAGTCAAGGAGCATAATGGAGGGGCTGCAGCATGACTTTGTCCTTCTTCTGCTCCTCCTGAAGCTCCACAAGCCTCTGCAGCATGTCTGCCTGGTCCCGCATGATTCGCAGCATCTCCTGCGTGGTACTGCGATCATGCTCCATCAATTCTCTGCGAGTCTCCCTGTCCATGTCCATATTCCGGGACAAGGTGAGCCGTCATGCTCTTTGCTTTGTCTCTGCGGCTGCTGAAGCGTTCATGAGCTTGCAAAACATGTCATCTCTTGGTTTTTTTTTTTCCTCTTTCTAATCTGTGATAGTCTTTCCACAGCATTTCTTGAGGGTGGGGCCAAGGCGGAGGTGTCTACAGAATTAAAAAAAAAAAAACAAGGTAGCCCCTGTTAGCATAGTGAAGAAAATGATACAACTGCAACACTGTAGACAATAATCGCCATGCAGTGCACAGGGCAAACACAGAGCCTCGTTCCATTCCTGATGTCCCAGAAGGGTCTGCACGCTGTGCCCTTACAAAGAGGCTCTGAGGACAGCGTGGTGGGCGGCGGGATCTCTGCCGGTATTTTAAACCCTCACAGAGAGGAACTGCGGAGAGCGTGGGCGGGAGGGAAGGAAGTCTCTGCAAGTATTTTAAACATGCGCAGTGTGCCCGTACAGAGAGACACTACGGACAGTTGGTGGGGGGAGTCTCTGCTGGTATTTTAAACCCTTACAGGGAGGAACTGCAGAGAGCGTGGGAGGGGGGTGGGAGGGTGGAAGTCTCTGCTTAAACCAAAGATTTGCTGGATTCAGCGGGGTACCAGCAGTGTTCTACCATGATGCAGGCTCCCTTGATTGCAGCAAAGTATCCTACCATGGAGGGAGGAACAAGGCAGCCCTCCCTTGAAAACTTTTGCGAAGGATAACAGATTATATACATGAAAGTTGCTGTGAGATATCAACTGATATTAAACGTAGCATTTCTCATCACATAAAGAAACTGTTCCCTGGGTAACCCCCCCCAGTACAGTCACCGAAATGCCTGAAATCCCCTTCGTGCCCGCCCCACCCAATGTAAAAGGACAGAACTGCTAAGAAGAAAAAAAACCTCACCAGATGTGCCTTCCCTGGGATCATTAGTGCTGTCCTGTGTGGTGCTAGACTGCTCTGGGGTCAGGAATATGTCCTGACTTTCAGGGAGAACGGACAACACGCTGTCATACACCCTGCTCTCCTCAGCTGCCTCCTCCTCATCGTCCACGGATTCCTTATCATTGTCCATGGACTGTGACCTAGCAGAGGTATCGATGCTGCAGGGTGGCACCGTGGTGGGATCGCCACTGAGAATTGCTTGCACCTCATCGTAGAAGCGGCATGTTTTGGGCAAGGAGCCAGAATGGCTGTTAGCTTCCCTGGCTTTCTGATATGATTGACGCAGCTCCTTGATCTTCACGCAGCACTGCTGAGCGTCCCTCTTGTGTCCCTTCTCCAGCATGTCCTGGGATATCTTCCCATAAATGTCCAGATTCCTTTTGCTAGCTCTGAACTGAGCCAGAACGGACTCGTCACCCCACAGCCCGATGAACTCTAAGACCTCTGGGTCGACTCCATGCTGGAGCACGTTTGGGCTTTGCAGTAGCCATGCGGAGAACAGTGACAAAAGCTCTCTCCACGTTGGCAGCACAGGAAATGAAAATTCAAATCTTCCCGGGGCTTGAGGGGAGGGGACATTTCCTGATAGCATGACCACAGAGCATCAGAGCACGACTGTCCATAGCGGTCAAAACGGGGCATTGTGGGATACCTCCTGGAGGCCAATAAATTCGATTGAAGTGAAGTTGTGTCTACACTGATACTGGCGCTACGCCACTTGCAGAGGTGGTCTTATTAAGTTGATTTTTGAGGCGACTTAATTCGAATTAACAGTGGTGCCAGCGTAGATGCAGGTATACATAGGTCGATGTAAGTGACTTTACGTCGACCTACGTCGCCAGTGTAGACCAGCCCAGTAACTCAGTCATAGGTTAGGGGTCTATTACAAGCGTGGGTGGATTAGTTTCTGTGGTCTGTGTTGTGCTGGAGGTCAGACTAGATGATCATAGTGGTTCTTTCTGACCTTAAGGTCTATGTGTCTAAGTTTTATAAAATTATACTGTGACTTTTAGCATTTGTTTCATTCTTAAGTGAAGGGAATTTGCAGGTATTTTAGCTCAGATGGACATTGTACCTTTCCTCTAAGGCAAACGTACAAGATCATCTGAGAGTGCTGTTGGATCTAGGTGAGGATGGGGAGTTGAAGGTGGATGATGAGGTGGGACAGTGATGTAAGCAGTTTCAGCATCAGGCGGTCAAAGGAATATAAGACTGAGTCTTCTGTGACTTTTTTTTCCTCTTTTGACTGACACATTTGACCTTTTGAACTTTGATGCTGGTGGGTTCCCAATCGTAATATGTTGTACACTTAGGCTGGCCATATGGCATTTAGATGCCCAACTCACACTGGCTTTCTATAGAAGTTGGGTGCTTAACTCTTGAAAATTTCAGCCTAAAAATAAACGTGAATAAGCTTTGTATGTCATGCACGTTCTTGAATTCAGTACATTCTTTATATATAGAATAATACATACCAGAGCATGTGGTCATAATAGAACTACTGACCTCAGTCATGTAATTAGGCTGAAGACCATTTCTAATCTGAGAAGTACCATTATTTTAGAACCTGTCTCTCATATTTTTTCATGTATAGAAAGGTACAGTTGTCATTTCTGACTTAGAAAAAAGTTTAGGCTAAATAATCGAGTCAGATGTTTGATGTCCCACAATCGCAGCGGAATAAACTGCGGCTAGCCAGATTTCTCCTTCCATTCTGCCTGTTTTGTAAATCAATTTATAAATATTCCAGTGAACCGTAAAACTTTAAAGGACCAGAAATATGGATGGCTGCAATTTTAATATACTACTTAAAAATTGCAGATTAGCATGCAGGCTGTCCTCTTAAACTATCAAAGGCTACAACATAATTTGTTATCCACGCACTCTAGGGCACCCTACCTTTTCCCAGTCGATAGGGCTGTAGGTGTAATTCAGTTAATTTAGGCACCCACACCCTTTCCCATCCTTTCCCAGTTTGTAGGACTCCAGGTGAAAGTCCTGGAGTACCTTTTACCCAATTCATAGGGCTTGGGGTGAAACTCACCTGGTTATTTCAAGTACCTGCACCCTTTCCCAATTCGTAGGGCTCCATGTGTATTCTACTGCAAGTTTGTAGGACCTTTTATTAGTGAGAGCGCCTTACGCAGTAATATCCTTAACTAGGGAAGTACATTGTATTTTAAAAAGGCAACTGTTTAAACAATCAAAATTATATCAGTTAACCGTTTAGCCGATATATCGTTTTGTGTCCCCCCCACGCCTCCCCTCAGCTCCTGGGTAGTGCCCCCAGCCTGGCTCTGCGGGCCTCGGCCTCTCTGGGCAGCTGCAGCAGTGCAGCCGGCTCTGCCATGACCTGAGAACCTGCACAGCTGTGCCCACCCTCCCCCACCAGCGGGTCCGGGACCAGGTATTGGGCAGCGGCTGCAAGAGCAGGAGCCTGCGCGCACCCAACTCTGTGGAGGATCCCCATCTTGGACCCAAGGCCATGGACTTGGGTCCCCAGTGTTCTGCAGCGGGGCACTCCACAGTACCTGCACCAGCACCTGTACCGGGGCCATCAGCATGTAGACCGAGAGCCTGCGCTGCCGGTTAACTGATAAGCATTAGTCTGAATGGTAAGACTAATATTTATCAGTTAACCATTTAATATTTTACATCCCTATCCTTAATCTCTATTTATTAACAATTACCAAACATAATACACATGCTAAGCATACAGTGCTATGCTCATCAATCCTGATCAGGCGGGTCCCTTCTTTTCCTCCTCCTCATGCTGCTGTTGTCTCTCCTAATATTGCTGCTACTACGTAGCCAAAAAAACAAGGCTTCAGACCTTACAAATCTACATTTAAAAATTAGAGCTCAGGGTGAAACTAGTAAAAACAAAACAACCCCTCTCCTGCTCCTTCCCCGCAACCCTATAGTATTAGTTTTTTGCAACCTGAAGTTTACATAGGAAGTGCTCTATCTCCCTTTTGACTCTCCCTGTGCCTGCCTTTGCTGATCTCATGAGCAAACAGGGTATTGAAATTTACAGGAATCCTTTTCTGCTTGGCATTTGTATTTGTGAATACAAAGACGGATACAGCCAAGGGGAACTTGAAGACAGACTAATGTTACTGAGCTACAAGCATGGACCATGTCTTTTAAGAACAAATAATATAAATATTATTATTAAATATTATTATTAATTAAAAATTATTAAATATTATTAATATTAAAGTAGCAATTCTGAATAGGTTTAATCAGTACAATCTAGATGAAGTATGACAGAAGCAAAGACAGTGCTGCCAGTTTTTCCCAAAATCAGAAAATTCTTTTCTGGTTCTGTCACGTGATGAGAATTAAGTTTCTGATTTCTGAATCTGATCTTGCATTACTACTTAAGTGAAGCTCCGACTGGTTTTAGTTGGGGATATGCCTAAGTAAAATGTGTGGCAGATCTGGCAATATTTTATTTCACACTCTTCGGGTATGTCTGTATTGCAAAGAAAACCCGAAGCACCAAGTCTCAGACCCAGGCATAATTTTTGTGGCTCTTTTCTTCACTCTTTCCAATTTTTCAACATCCTTTTTAAAATATGGGCACCAGAACTATTTGCAGTTTTGCATTATCAGTCTCACCAGTGCTGTAAAAAGAGGTAATATAACCTCCCTTATCCCTACTCACTATTCCCTGTTTATAGACCCAAGGATTGCATTAGCCCTTTTTGTACAGCATTGCATTGGGAGCATAAGTTGCCTGTCCACTGTGACCTCTAAATCCTTTTCAGAGTCACAGTTTTCTACGATACAGCCCCCCATTCCATAGGTTTGGCTAATTTTCCTTGTTCCTAGATGTATAACTTTGCATTTGGCTATATTCATAGATTTCAAGGCCAGAAGGGACCATTATGATCATGTAGTCTGACCTCCTGTGTAACACAAGGCTAAAGAACTCCCTGAAAATAATTCCTATTAAAATTAAAAATGCATTTTGTTTGAATGGGCCCAGTTTACAGAGCGAACTGGAACACTTGGTCTGACTGCCCTATATACTCATAATTATTTACCACTACACCAATCTGTGCATCATCCACAAATATTAATCAGCAGTGATTTTTGTATTTAGTTCCAGATCATTGATGAAAATGTTGAATAGGAAGGTGTAAAACCCCTGTAACAAGATAATTAAGCAATAACATGCCTTTGGGATGAGTTTCTTCCTAACCCCAGGCGGTTAGTGATTGGGTTATATCTTGACGTTTGAGTCTATCTGTTTCTGAAAACATTTTTGAATGCTCTGGTCTCTCACGTGTAGTCTGACTTAATTCTGTAAACATCTATGTAATGTGGAAATAGCTTGTTTAATATCTTATTGGCACATATACATACAGGAAAGGGCATGTTTGCATGAAACTCAAATTTCAAACTCTGTGCATTGACAAAATATTGTCATCAAAAAAGGTTCCACCCGGGAACTTTTATACAGCAGAGACCGTTTACGTCCCAGCTTTTGCTGTCTAGGCATATATGTAGCAGTCAGTACACAGTTCACCTTGCTTTCTGAAATCCCATCTCTGCATTTTTCCTCTCTAGTCTACAAATGGTATGTCTGCCCTTGCACTCTGTGTTCATTGCAGGCTACAATGTGAAATTAACTTAAATATTTGGTAGTCTTTTATTTTGCAGCCTGCAGTATATGCGAACACAAAGGAACAAAAGCAGCAGGAGAAAATGTAGAACACAGACAAGGAGCGTGGCAAAAGACCGTCTTTTTTTGGCCAATAGACAAATGAAGAGTCACAAAGAACTAATATATGTGTGAGCAAAGGCAAAAAACAAAAATACCTGTTTTGAGGTATAAACTTAATTGTATAGTGTATATATTCTGTAAGGATAATTCCATTCCGTAGTCCACCTCTTTGTTCTGTCTTCACTTGCTATGCAAAATTGGATATAGTCTCTTTGCTGTAAGTAAGCCCTGTCCATGTTCTAGTTCAGAATGGTCTGTGTCCACAATCTATCTGTCTTAAAGTATTATCAATGTTTGTTCTAATCACAGACATTTCCACAGCTGTTTTCTGTGTTTTAAAATGTCAAACTTGAGGATAATGGCATTTAAACAACTGTTTAAATAGATAGTAGTATTTAATTAGATGATGGAACACCTTAAATTGAATAGTCAGGGAGCTGAACTAATGCTGTCTTGTGGTAGCCCTCTTCCAAATTTGGCCCATTTACTCCATCAGTGACAGGTGACTACTTGGATTGTGGATGATGCATAAACTGCCCCCCTGGTAACAGTTTCACCAAAAAGAAGCCTTTTAGTTTTAAGATCAAAAGGAAATGTGATATCAATATGCTTTAAAATGTCACTGATTCCCTATTCTTTTCAGCTTTAGTCCCTCATCTGTTCACCATATTTGCTCATGTAACAGAATGACTCTCCTTCTCCACAACTCCTCCAGTGGCATAAAGGAGGACTCTAGGCACTGACAAAGCCTCATTTTATGCAAAACAGGCCACCAGCTCCCTGTATACATCAGATAAATTTCCCTTGGATCACATAACATTGTACATTTTGCTGTAGTCTTTCAGTCTTTGTGCCATTCCTTCAGAGGCTTTAGGCAGTCCTTCTTAACTTTAGTGTTTCACTCTAAATTGGGAAAGCAGATATTGCTTTCCAGTTTCTTCAGAAAATTTTCCTCCTCTGTTTGGAAAAAGAAAAAAAAAATCAAAAACAAATTTCATACCATATACCTATCTCTGAATTTGTTGCAAGGAGTGAAGAACCCTACTTTCTGGAAAAGAAGGTCCATGATCCATTGACTAGTCATAGTTAATGTCAGAATGATACACATACCTTTTGCCTGTCTTTTCTATATTATGTGGACAGATCCCTTATTTATATCTGTCATTTCTTACTGGCATAGAAACAGAATGATATTGTGAGCCCCTTGTCACAGGCTGGTTGGCCTTTCAAGGAGAGTTGGGCTCAGCCTTGCTTGTGACTTAGCAGTTAACCCCACCTGATCCTGATCTGGTGGCTCAGTTACAGTTAGTGGCCCCCAGCTCTGAAAGGGTCAGAGAGGACTACATAAAGAGGGATGAGAATTCCCTGAAAGAGGGAACCCAGAAGAGAGGAGCATGGGGAACCCCCTTTCTCTGGGAAGGGCTTAGTGAAGACAGGCTGGAGAAAACCGGGTTAGGTTCCTGTGGGAGGCCTTGAGATAGGAGTTGTAAAAAGCAGGGAAGACTCTGAAAGAAGCTGCCACAATGCCCAGGGAGGGGAGACAGAGGGGAATTAGAATTAGGGAAGAAAAGACCATGGAGGCAGTGCTCAGCCAGAGGAGCAGAGAAAGAAGTCATCAGTCCCTAGGAGTAGGGATGAAGAACAGGGAACTTCAGTGTCTCCTGAGAGGGGCAGGAGGATCTTTTACTTGGATAATGGTGTAGATTCTGTAGTTGGACTTTTGTTACCACAAAAAGGGACAGAACTGAACTTAAGAGATCATCTGGCAGAGAGAGCTAGGCCACAGAAGACATGTATAGAGAGAGGCCTTTGCAAGACTAAAAAATGATCAACAGGGTGCTCTAGAGATAGGCACCCCTGGCATACAATGCCACATTCTGACACCAGAGGGGTGATACAGAGGGGTGATACAGAGGGGTGAGTGGAATTGCTGACACGGCTAAAATAAAAAACATCTAAAATACTAATACTGACACTTCAAAATTAATATTTGATTAGTTGGTATACTGGTAATCGCTAAAAATCTCTATACTTCCTTCGAAACCTTCATGCTAGGCCAATGGGAACTAGATATATTGATTTTTAGTTCAGAAACTGACTCATGTCACTATGATTTGGATCAGGAAATAGGCTGTTTTTTCTTGCTGTAACAAAGTGTTGACATAACTGGATGAATCAAAGCCCATAAGTAAATAAATGTTCAGGCACTGTCCTCTCAGGCCAGAAAACAGGTTTATTAGTATGTTTATAGTATTGTTTTCATTGGGAAATCTTGCAATACTTTAGTTAACTAGAGAAAATGCATAATATTTAGAGAATAAAAATATATATTAAATGATAAAACATACAGGCTTCTTTGAAGTTGAAAGTTCTTAAATTACATTCAATAGGTTTTTCTTTGAGATGGATGGGATTGAAGCCTGCTGTTTGTCCATATGGGACTCTGTTTTATTATTTGTAGCTTATGGTGTTTTCTCTAGCTGAGTCCTAGAAAGGAAAGGAAAGAATGAAAGAATGACAGATTAATATGGAACTGAGAAGCAGGGAATTTGTGTATTCAACAGTTGGGATAGAATACTTTTAAATAATATATGTAATATAATCTAGTCTAAAGAATGTATCTGTTGCCTTGAAGAAAATCTAGGGTGAATCCTGGCCCGCTGAAGTTGATGGCAAAACTCCCAAATTTGCTCCAGGATGGGACTTTCTTAAGAAAAACAAAAATAGAAATGTCCAGTCAGATTTAGAACTCACTGTGAATATCACTGGTTTTTGCAGTCTGTACACACTACACAGGCAAAATTTTCATTGAAGCTGTGAGTGCTCAGCATCTCTAAAATGAGGGTTTAAGTGACTAACTTTAGCCACCAAAGTTAGGAAAGGTTAGCCATAGGTTTTAGGCTGTTTGGGTGGGTAGATGGTTCTGTAAAAGTCTCTCTCCTCTATAAGTAGAATTTTAGTTTATTTTATCTTTACTCATAAATGCTCCCATTAGTTTGAAGCTTTGCTAACTTCTGCAAAACCGTGTTAGCTGTAGCATTTGGCAGAATGGACTTATAAAGTGCATTTTCTGTACTCTGAAAAGTAAAGCAAGTTAAAATTAAAAAAAAAAAAATCTGATAGAACCTCAGTAAACATTGAAATAGGTAGCAATATAGCATAACAGAAATATGGAATAGTGCTGACTTTTTAAAGTGATGTTTTACAGTATGTATATTAAATATATAGATGGACTTTAAATGCCCTTACTAATAACGCCTTAGATTGTTAAAACTGAAGGAATTTTAAAAGTCAGCTTTGCTTTTAATTGTTTACTCTCTGTTACCATTTGAACTTTGTTCAGATGGAGCAGTGGAAAAAAGAATGCTTAGTTTATCACTGTGATTTTCATACAGTAGTGTAATGCTGCAATATTTGTGTTACAAACACTGCAAATTCATTATTAAATGTAAACAAAGCGTTTTGAGGAATTTTAAAAATAATTACACTACTTTTAAAACAATGGAAGTTTATAAAACTGTTTTTCCCCCCAACAAAACTTACATGTTGAGATTAAGCTACCTGGCAGTGCTTTACGTAAGGTGGGGGCAAATATACAAAATACTATCAAAAGATTGTTGAAGCAAGTGACGTGTATGTACTTTTTCAGTGTATAGGTAGTAAACAAGCCTCTCCCCCTAATTGTCTCTCTGTACAGAATCCAGCCATTCCAATGCAGAAGCTGCAAGATATTCAGAGAGCTATGGAGCTGCTCTCTGCATGCCAGGGACCAGCAAAGAACATTGATGAGGCGACCAAACGTAAATACCAGTTTTGGGATACGCAACCTGTACCCAAACTTAGTAAGTTTAATTGGGCCTATGCATAAATTGACCTTAACAATAGCTAAAAGGAGTATGTTGAAATTTTACTAAGAGTACTGTAAAATAGATACAAAGTTGGACTGGTTAAATATATTCTTTACCAAAAAGTATTAGGATTCAGTAGTCACTTCTGCTTTTTTGCAGCCATCTGAAATTACTAATAAACTACTGATGTGGGTGATTTTAAAAAAAAGGTGTTTCTTATATGAAAATAGGAAATGTGCTATTTTAACGATCCCACTTGGGCTAACACTGAGGTTTGAACCTGAGAACTACAGGGCAGAAAGGTCTTTACCAGTTTAGTGAAAAGAATAACTTTATTAGTTGGTAGCAGCAGCAGCAGACTTTTAAACCATTATGAACCAGGTATCAGAGAGAAACAAAGACCCATAATTGGGCTGGTGTGGGATATGCTATTTTTACATAAATTGGGGCTACACATCTCTCCCATGCATTACTATTTTTGTTTCTATTTGTTCACCTGCTTCCGCCACGACAAACAATTCTCATCTGTAGTCCATCCTGTCTACAACTACATTTCCTTTCCTCATGGTTTTGGAGGCAGTTTGGCTGAATACTTCTTTAAACTGACCCAGGGTCTGTCTCCTGCACAGCTGTTGCCTATCTCCAATCAACCCGCACTTGCTGTCTCTGTGGGAGAGCACTGTTGCTTACTCCTCTGCCCTTGGGGGAAAGCCCTGTTTCATTAGCCTGCTGTTAGGTAATAGTGCTTATTCCAGGGACTCTTCAGTGCCAGGGAAGCTTGGGGACCTTGCAAGTGAAGCAGTCCCCACCATCACTTTCAGCAGTGGTTTTCAGTGACCTAACTGCAACCGCCATTTTCCTGCTCCTGAGCCTGGTTCCCCACTGCAGTGCTCTTGAGGGATTGAACTGTACCAGCTCAGCACCTCTCCAGCCAGATCCTCTCAATGCAGCAGTGCAGTAAGTTAATGTCA
The DNA here is from genome assembly GCF_026122565.2 of Emydura macquarii macquarii. Lineage (NCBI taxonomy): Eukaryota > Metazoa > Chordata > Testudines > Chelidae > Emydura > Emydura macquarii. The sequence goes on along the minus strand of NW_027132559.1, from coordinate 36,164,086 downwards.
CCAGTCCTGTTTGCCAGGCTCCTACAGGCATGGAGTGGAAGCCCAGCAGAAAGGTTAGTGCCTGAGGTAGGAAGTGTCTTTCTCTAACTCCTATGCCACAAGTTAAATGAGTTCTCACACACTATAGTCCCTAACCCCCAATAGTTCATTATTTCAATAGCCTTTTTATTTTGGCTGGTACTTTTCTGAAGGGCACCATTCAGAGACGTCTCTTAAAATTATTACTTATTGTAACACTTTGAGGTAAACGATTATATCACCACTGTCCTGCAACTCTGGGTGCCTTAAATGCTATGCTGCCGTGGTTCAGAGTCCTGACACCAACAGCAAGCCTCAAAAGCATGCAGGTCACACCCTGGCTTCTGCCACCCAGTTACTTTTTGCAGAGTGAGCCCACCACCCTTCTAGTCCCAAATTTCTCTAAATCTGTCTGCCAAATGGACATTCTGCTGAATTTCCCAGTAACAGCAGCTTATTCATTTAAAGGGGGGTTTGAAAAACACTCTTATTTCAGTCACAGCACTGAACTGGTTTATAGCAAAGGTATAACAAGTTTATTTAACAAAAGGATCAAGAATAAGTAGTAAAGATAGAAAGGATTACAAGCAAACAAAAGTAAAAAATACACTTCTAAGACTAACATTTAATTTCAGCAACTTACAATCTTTGTCCGAGCAGGTTTCGCTCCTATGTTCAGTTTCTGGAGACTTCAGCCCCCTTGGCTGAAGGGTCCAGTGTTCTATAATTTCAAAAGCTCAAGTTCTTTGAATCCCCCAAGTGCTGGACAACTATGGGATTCTCTCTCCTTTCTTTTTATAGTCCAGTAAATCTTTAAAATATATTCTTTGAAAAGTAAGCTCAGACAAAACGTCTCCATTGTTGATGCCATGCTGTCTTCCCAATGTTCATTGACCCTCCTTCAAGACGCAGGAAACTTTCTGGGGAGTATAGTCTCTATTCTCCTGTTGATTCATATGTAAATGGAGCTGCCATTGTTTTGATTCCACACTGCTTAATTTATGCTGAAAACGGATAGATAGCCACCTTCCCTCCTGTCTGGGTTGAGAATCTGTTTCTCCTTGTGTTTGGTCATGGACTTTAAAGCATAGTATCAGTGAGTGTCTATAATTGTTCATGTAGTATAAATGCATACATTTCACAATGCTGTTAATCACCAGTGTGTCACAGGCTTTCATAAAAGACCTTACTCACTACACTTTTATGATGCAGTAATATTATATACCATCAACTTATTATTTGATGTTCAGATGCCCTGTCTTTATTGTTAGGAAGCTCTCTACTCCACTTGCTAGTTTGATGGCTTTGCTTACCTTTTATGTAAATATACCTTCATTGTCTCTGCCTGATGACCAGGCTGGTGAGACAAGGAAGTACATAACACTTTGTCTGGGGCAGACTGGGCTTATGCATTGCTTGTCAAATGCATTTTAAGAACGTAATTCTATCACATGTTTATAACTCTTTGTTCACACCCGCTAAATACATCACACAAATATATTAATGTTGTTAGTTTTCCAGTGATATACTGCAGGCACCTTTTGGGACTATATCATGACAACAATGTGTTAGGTGTAGTGAGTATGCCGGGCCTGACAAGAGTTACTGATACAGAGTAGTGAAACCAGTGGGCCTCTCTGTCACACTTATATTACAGAACCACCCAGAAATGTGCTAGGTGCAGTACAGAACATGCAGAAGGAACACACAGGCACTGACCCAAAGAACGCACAGACTAAAAGGACTCAAACATTTGAATCTTTAATCTAGCACCATGTGTGAATTCAGAGGCCTGACCCTAAGAAAGATGGGAGACCTTTGTTCTTTGGGATAAAATCCCTCTCATAAACATAAACAGGATTTTTTAGACTTCTTAGACTGAACGATCCTCCTTCCCAAACAGAGTTTTTAGGCTCACTTGTCACGGACAGTAATCCAGGGAGGCCACCTCGCAGCTGGAGAAAGAACCAAGCCTCTCCTCTTTGCTGTCACAACCAGGAAAAATTCTTCCCACAGAAACTAGAAAAGCCAGGAAGCCACATCACCATCCTCTGAGATTCCCACTCCTCCATGGGGCCACCTCTGGCATGCCAGGGGTGCCCCATCCCTTGTGGAGGGCAAAATCTCCCAGAAACACAGGCTCAGGAAGATATTTTAAACTCCAATAAGATGGGTGTTTTAAATTGACCTGGCCCACTCTATCATAGAGATTAAAGAAATTGTTTGCCCTCAGACTGAGGGTATGTCTACACTGTAGATAGAAGCTGATTTACTTTAAATTGACTTTCACCTGCCAAATTTTAGAAGTTGTAGGAGCGTGATCACACCACGCTTCTTGCGCCAGGCTCTTGCATCCCCACTCGCCACACTTGGGTCGACATTCAAAGCAGTGCACCGTGGGTAGCTATCCCACAGTGCAACTAGCCGCAGAGGCTTTTGGGAAGCTTGTCATCCTCCCATGATACAACATGCTCCCTCCTCCTCCCTTCTTGCCCCAAACAAACTGCAAATGCGTTTTTGCGCTGCTTTTTTTCTATGCCGTGCGTACACCGTTGCTGGAGAGACATGGAGCCTGCTCTGCTCTGCACTATCATTATGACCATCACAAATACTTCATGGCTTATCCTGCAGTATTTTCAAAGGCGAGAGAGGAGCCACAGCATGGAAAATAGCGATGTTACTGAGGCTGCCCTGCCACAAGCCATAGAACGGAACAATTCCTGTTTGCTGCAGGCTGTCACGCATTATCTTCAGTCTGTGGAGCACCAGTTCTGGTCCTGGGAAACAAGCACAAATTGGTGGGATCGCATCGTTATGAAGGTGTGGGATGATGAACAGTGGCTGCAGAACTTTCGTATGCAAAAGGCTACTTTCGTTGAACTTTGCATGGAGCTCTCCCCAGCCCTGAAGCGCATGAATACTCGCTTGAGACCAGCTCTGACAGTGGAGAAGCAAGTAGCCATCGTTCTGTGGAAGCTGGCAACCCCAGACTGTTACTGGTCAGTTGGGAATCAATTCGGAGTCGGTAAATCCACCATTGGAACTGCTGTGATGCAAGTGTGCAGGGCCATCAAAAAGCTTCTGCTAAGAAGGGTTGTGACTTTGGGAAATGTGCTGGATATAGTGGATGGGTTTGCCGCAATGGGGTTCCTAAACTGTGAGAACTATCCTAGCACCTGACCACCTTGCCACAGAGTACATAAACTGAAAGGGATACTTCTCAATGGTGTTTCAGGCCCTTGTGAATCACAGGGGACGTTTCACCGACATCAGTGTCGGGTGGTCTGGATAGGTGCATGACGCGCACATCTTTAGGAACTCAAGTCTGTTTAATAAGATGCAGGCAGGCACTTTCTTCCCTGACCAAAAAAATAAACATCGGTGATGTGGAAATGCCAATAGTGATCCTGGGGGATCCTGCCTACCTCTTTCTCCCTTGGCTAATGAAGCCCTACATTGAGCACCTGGACAGCGAGAAGGAGCGTTTCAATAACAGGTTCAGCAAGTGCAGAATGGTGGTGGAATGTGCATTTGGCCGTTTAAAAGCCAGATGGAGATGTCAGCTTACTAGGCTTGAAATCAGTGAAAAGAACATCCCATCAGTTATATCTATGTGCTGTGTGCTCCATAATTTGTGTGAAACAAAGGGGGAAAAATTCCCCCAGGGTTGGGTCGTGGAGGCAGATAGGCTGGCTGCAAATTTTGAGCAGCCAGATTCCAGCACTACACTCAGAGCCAACCACAGAGCGCTTCGGCTTCTGGAAGAATTGAAAAACTGGTTTTGCAATGAACTGCAGTAATGTATGTCTGTGCTGTGCCTTTATTTCCCATCCCTGACCCTTGCTCCAGCAACCCCCGCCCCTTTTCTTCCCACCCAAACTATGAATGAATAAAGACAGATGTTTTTAATGCTACAAAGTTTTATTTGTGACACGTTTTAATGGGGGAAAGGAGGATAACTTAACATTTTAAAGTGTTACTGTGCAAGCAGCTGTGGTTGAGTGCAGTTCTTAAAGGGGCCGTGGCGTTCTTCTACACTCCTCCACTGGTGTGGAGTGAAGTGCAGCATGTACTGCACCCTGCTCAGTCTCCTCCTAGACCACTTGTGGGTGGGGGCTGATAACAAAGTGGTAGGTGGCAGAGCGTTTTGGAGGGGCTGCAGAGGGAGTCTGTCCTGCCACTGCTCTTCCTGGAGCTCTACCAGACATCTCAGCATGTCGGACTGATCCCTCATAATATGCAACATCTCCTGTTCCGCGTCACACTCCTGCTCCTGTGCAGATCTTCTGTGTTCCATATCCATGTCCAGTTTTTCAGACAAGGACATTCTCCAGACCCTGAGCTCTGTGTCAGCAGCCGTGGAGGCATTCATTAGTTCGCTGAACATGTCATCCCATGGATTTTTTTTCCCGCTTCCTAATCTGGGAAAGACTTTCATCTGGAGTTTAGCAAGGGAGGCCGAAGGCTGAGGTGTCTGCAATAAGATAAGCAAAGCACAAAGTTGCCATTGTTAGCCGACCCAAAGTAGTAAAATAAATGTTACAATATAAAAAGTTCTCCCCTTCATGTTCACAAGGCTAAGCCAGACCCGCATTCCATTCTGTACATCTTGGAAGGTTTGGACTGGCATTACAGAAATGGTAGGGAAGGGGTCCTTGCATCTGTTTTAGAGAGGCTTCATTAGCACTAAAATCCACAATCCACACTTGAGGAAGGAGTGGGATCACCGGGCTCCCCTGTAACATGCTAAAGACTGGTTTGGGAGGAGGTGGACAGAACAGATTAGAGGACACTGTGGGTGAATCGTAGTGGCAGAAAACATAGGGCAACCAGTGTCCCAACCCATAATGCCCATTGCAACAATACTAGGACTAGGAATAGTCTTGGAGAGGCGTCCAAGGACCCCATCCATGGCAGAGAAATAAAACAGAGTGACTGTATAGGTCAGGTACTTTAAACTTGCATCATCTTCCCTAGGTGACCATCTGTGATATCAGTCTCCTGAGGGTAACACAGGCAGAAAGGGAAGATTTGCTGCAAGCATCAGGGTACAGGCCCAGCCCTTATGCTGCTATGCTGTGTTCCACAATGATGCCTGTTCATTTAATAGCAGAGTGGCGGGGAGAAGTATCCTACCATGGCGGAAGAAATAAGGCTGCCCTCCCCAGAAACCTTCTACAAAGGTTAAAAGATTACCTACATGAAAGTTTCCTTGAGATATCCACAGAGGATTCTCGGAGCATACCTCTGCACATAAATAGTCTGTTTCGGGAGTAATCCTCCATAGAAGTTTGCCACCACCCAGTAAGACCCTTCCTTCAAAAACATAAATTCCTTTTAAGAAGCTGGACTGGGGACATAACTGCAAAAAAAAAGATTTGCCACACACGTTCACCAGATGTGCCTTCCCCTACATCTTGATCAGTCCCGTTGTCTTGTGGCTGGACTGCTCTAGAGTAACGAACAGGTCCTGGCTCTCAGGGAGAATGGATACCCCACTCTCCTGCACCCTGCTCTCCTCATCCTCCTTGTCCACAGAGTCCTCCTTATTTGTCCTGCACTGGGATTCTTCAGAGATATCTATGCTGTGTGATGGCATAGTGGTGACACACCACTGAGAATTGCATGCAGTTCCTCATAAAAGCAGCATGTTTTGGGCAAGGAGCCAGAAGAGCTGTTAGCTTCCCTAGTTTTCTGATAAGCCTGCCTCAGCTCTTTGATCTTAACATGGCACTGCTGCGCATCCCTGTTGTGCCCCTTCTCCAACATGCCACGAGATATCTTCTCGTATATATCTAAATTTCTTTTGTTGGCTCAGAGCTGAGCCAGGACAGACTCTTCGCCCCACAGACTGAAAAGATCCAAGACCTCTGGTCAATTCCAAGTTGGAGTGCGTTTGAGCCGTGCAATTGCCATGAGCGGTTCAGTTACAAAGCTCTCTCCACGCTGTCTAAACCGGAAATGGAAATTCAAAATTTCCCAGGGCTTGAAGGGAAGAGCTATTTCCTGTTTATGTGGCCACATTACAGCAGAGCGTGAATGTCTAGAGCGGTCACAACAGGGCATTATGGGATACCTCCTGGAGGCCAATTGCGTCGATTTACGTTGCGCTCTGCCTACACTGATGCAAATTTGACCCATGGAATTCGAATTCAGCACTATGCTACTTGCAGAGGTGGTTTTATTAGGTCGACTTTTAAATCGACAGAACTTAGCGCCAGTGGAGACGCATGTTCTATGGGGACCTCCATTGCCAGTGTAGACCAGGCCTAAGAAAAACTCACTCAAGATGAAGCATCATAACACCCGAGTCCCTGGAGAAAATAGTCTCCTCTGGATGGACTCACGCTGATCACAAACACCCAACTAGCAGAACATCATTGCACTAGAGCAAAGCTGACAAACTCTTTTCTGTCCTCAAGTTCAACTTCTGCTTTTTGGTGCTTAGTCCAGATGTTGTCAGCAACAAAAGTTTTACTGTTAAGAAAACAAGGCTTCCTTTTTTAAAAAGGCTTTGAATTTGTCTCCTATAGCTTCTGAGCCTCCTGGCCCCAATAATGTCAGCCCATCATGGTCTTCTCAAGTTGTGCACTCCAAAAGTGGGAAGTTTGGGAGCGATTCAGAAAAGGTGAAGAAATACGCAGAAACTCTTTTATTTATGGTTATACATGTGATAGTGCAAAATTCACTTCAATTTCCCAGTTAACCCAATAGCCTGCGTAGGGTGCTGGATATAGACTCCATCTCCAAAGGCAGTTGTTAAAGTGCTGTTTGATGGCTCCAAACTGTTTGGAGAGTTCCTTGTAAGGCTCTCCAGTGTTCTTGAGAACTTAACAAGATAATGCCACAACATTGCTTCTCGAGGAACTCTAAATCCATCTTTTGGAATTTTAGCTATCTTTTCAGAACACCTCAAACTACTTGTTCTTTCACCCTACATGAGGCACTGGAATGTGTTTTGCTAGCCAGCAGTCAGTGAGGCCATACTTTGAATGGCCCTTCAGCACCAGCTCAGATATGAGAGCTTGCTGGCTGTGTCATTCATCAGCCTAGGTGGAAGATGAGAAAAATGTCTGGGCCGCTACCAACCAATTGACTGTAGGAGTGATTCCAAAGGGCTGCTTAATAGAAATAGGATTTGTAGAATTTGAGTGGTCTTTGACTATTCTGTTAAGCAGCCTGTCTGAATCACTTCTAGATCCTATTTATGAAAAGTGGAAATGGCCTAGACCTTTACATTTTTCAGCTTCCTCCTGAGTGAGTGGGCTGGGAAGGAAGCCCTTTCTCCAGTATGTTGAAGATTATGACTTCAGATGGAAACATTAGTCTTTGTGCCTCAAGAAATAGCTGCAGGGATCTCTGTTCATAAACTTCAGAGTTCTCCCTACTTGTACTAAGACAAGACTGTCAGCAGTAGTTCCTATATGGTAGTTTACCATGGTGAATCAAGGCTACCATTTTGTAGCAATGGCATTTGGAAGGTTAACTATACCCAGAGTCTTAATGGAGCTGCTGGTGATTCTGGCCTTCCAACCTGGTCGCCACACAATGCCAATTTATTACTATTGGGCAATCTCTTCACAGAAGCTCTTTCTGCAAAAGAAGCAGCCTAGTACACCCTACTGGCCATTCAGGTGTATTAATGAGAACTAAGATTGCAATTGACTGATACACATGCTGCTATATAATTTTGCAAACATGATTAACATGTTATATTATAATGTTGTTCAGCTTTGGAAGCCTCTCCTGGGGCTGGCTGGCTGATGTGCAATAGCTGTTCAAAAGAGGAAGAGTGGCTCCTGTTTATATTTTATAAAATATCTTCAGCCTAGCTGCCTCTGAAGTTATGAAGACAGACAAGATTACACAGCAGCGAGTCCAGAACAATAGGTGTAACCACAATTTTAATTTAGAATTTACAAATGAAAGTTTTCTGTTTTCACTGTCAGCCATTCTGTCAAATTCCCTGATCCTGCAAACACTGATGCATGTGAGTAGTGCCACTGGGTTCATATGAGTCAATGTTTGCAAAATACAGGGCCATAGCTTATGAATCTCACTGTTGAACTGCAGAACTCTGCCTCCGACATGGTTTTCAGTGCTTGACTAAGGGTTACAGATGTACTGATAATTTGCTATTCAGTTGTACTCTGTTATGAAAAGTTAAGATATAAACTGCAGTAGAATAGCACTGAGCCTCTGTACAATAGTTCTGCGGAAGCAATAGCTGACTTGAGTGTGTTGTAAAACAGAGAAATAATGTAAACAAACAAAAGCTTATTTTTAATATTTTTTTAAAAGCTTCAGATTCTGATTTCATGATTGTAAATTACGCCTTATGTGAAGTGATTTTAAAAAAATTAGTTTTCAAATTAGCTAGTAAAATAACTTTTTTCCCCTCCCTTTCAATAACAGATGAAATTATAACTTCTCATGGTGCAATTGAACCAGATAAGGACAATGTCCGTCTAGAGCCATACTCTTTGCCACAGGGTTTTATGTGGGACACTTTGGACCTGAGCAATGCTGAAGTTGTAAGTAAAACCATGTGAACACACACAGTCCTTGATGAAACATTCTGGCTGACATGTGAGATAAATTTCTTCCTTTTTTGATGTGTTTTCAGCTAAAGGAACTGTACACATTATTAAATGAGAATTACGTAGAAGATGATGATAACATGTTTAGGTTTGACTACTCACCTGAGTTTCTCATGTGGTGAGTAGCAAGTTCCATGTATTGCTTCAGTTGGATTGCAAATAAGGATGTTTTGATCATATTCTTTTGGGCACTAATCTGTAATTATTTCTGCCACTGATTCTAGGGCACTACGTCCTCCAGGCTGGCTACCCCAGTGGCACTGTGGAGTTAGAGTATCTTCAAACAAAAAATTGGTAGGGTTCATAAGCGCCATCCCTGCACACATTCGGATTTATGACAGGTAAATATAAATAGATACAAAAAATAAAAACAAATAATAAATCTTGAACTGTCTTGCATGGTGGGGATTATCTGACTGAAGAGTTGAGTGCTAGGCTGTGTTGACAGTAAAGGCAGAAGAAATCTAACACAGCTCTGAAATATTTCAAAAGGCTTTTGGATGTTTACAATTAAAACTAATGACAAACAAATGTCCACCTGGGAAACATTCTGCTGAAGGAAGGTGTGGAGATCTGGTTGGTGTTTTCTGGCCTATAGAAAAGTGTAAAGAGGATGTTCAGTCAGATTTTTCAGAGCTTTCTGTGTAAGGCTGGAGCACTGGAATAATAAACTAGTGATCATGAACTGATGAGCCTTTTGATATTTCTTTCCTTCTGCTTTGATGATAACTTTCCAGGCCCTTAAATCCAACTGTAGTTGGTCTTGGTACAGAACCGAAGGGTATTATGGGCAAATTTTCCAACCTAGGCATCCTGCGAGATGAAGTTACAGAATGTTAACATTTGTAGTGTACTTTGAGGATGCAACTTAAGGCAGCCAGGTTAAAAATTTAGATCTGTATTCTTAAAAGTATGTGTAGACTTCAAAACCTTGTAAAATACAAAGAGCGTACACCAATATTGGATAAGAAATCCCAATGATGCATCAGCGCCCTTTGTTAGATAATTGAGTCTTTCTGTTGCAGACTTTAAAATGAACGTTATTTATGTTTTTAAGAAGCTATATTATATAATCTGAATTTCTACTATCAACATGGAAAATAAAACTATATAAATAAGACTATACTATGCTTTAGTGGGTTTTATAACCTTTTTGTTATTTAAATTGCTTTTAGTGTGAAGAAAATGGTAGAAATCAATTTTCTTTGTGTCCATAAGAAATTGAGATCTAAACGAGTAGCACCTGTACTGATTCGGGAAATAACCAGAAGAGTAAACCTGGAAGGGATTTTTCAGGCAGTTTACACTGCAGGAGTGGTACTCCCCAAGCCTGTGGCCACATGCAGGTAACCTAGGTGGTGTTCATAGTAACATTGGTCCCAAGAATTATCATTTTAAAGAGGATGCCTTGTCACTTTTCACAAACTAGCTGATAAAAAAAATTCATTTTTCTGCTGTAAATTTCTGGTAAACATTGTGGACGTGATTCTAACCCAGAGGACATGACCAACTTCTTTGCGGTGCTTTGGACAAAGACACTTCTTGGAATGAAATCTAGTCCTGTTTTAACCTATTTGGGGCCCTGCCAGCACTACGATAGGAACTGTAGTAGTAATGATAGGGTTGTATACTTCTGTACATAAATTTTTCAAGTGACCTATTTCTGGGGTGACCATATGTCCCGTTTTGGCCAGGACAGTCCCTTTTTTAAGCCCTGTCCTGGCCATCCTGACTTTTTTGACAAAAGTGGGCTCAGGCCAGCACTACACGGTATCCCATTTTTCCTTTGGGAAATATGGTGACCCTATCTATTTCCCGAGTGGGACACTATACCCCGTGGCCTGATTGCTCACCAAAGATAACAAGAGTTTCTGGGAACAATATAGTATTACTTTTTAAACACCTTCCCTTAGGGTCTCCTCTCTGGAGAAAGGGAGGTTTGTTATGCATCTTATAATGATGGAAAAACTAAACTGTCAGAAAAGTTTGTATTAAGTTCAGTAACTTTGTTTGCATGGAGTGGATTCAATATTGCTTATGCTGCCAGATGTAAATCCCTGTAGGGTTGACTAAATCCTTAATCCTTCTGGTAGATAACTAAGCCCTGTAGCTCTTTGAATCTTTTGGATTAAATCTTAAAAACTGAAATCCTGTTTGCAGTTTGTGGACATCAGAGATCCCCTAAGACTTTATTGGGGAAGTGTAGGTATAGGTTTGCTATCGTTGGCCAGAATTTTCCTTCCTCTGATGCTGGATATCCAAGGATGTTTTATCACAGAGATAGCTGGCAGGAAAAGGACTCCAGAAAAAACTACTTACGCAGACTAGCAGAGGGTCTTCAAGTGCTTGCTCATGTTGATTCCAAGTAGGTGTGTGCGCACTGTGTGCATAGTTGTCAGAAGGTTTTTCCCCAAGTGGTATCCGTAGAGTCACCCTGGAGTCATGCCTTCATGGTGCTGTATATAGGGCCCTGACGACCCCCTGCCTCTTCAGTTCCCTCTTACTGCCTGTGATGGTCACTGGAACATCCATCTTCTTTTGCTCTGCAGGCGTCTTCCTAGTGGTTGTTTCAACTGATACCTGTAGATAGTCAAATAGTTTGAGTTAGTTGGTAGTTTAGTTAGTTAGGACCCCACTTATCCTTCCCCGGGGCCGGAGCATGCCTTATTCTCCTGGCTTTAAAAGCCCATGCACAGGAGTGATCCCCATACCACTTGTCTAAAGTGTCTCAGGAAAACCCATCAGAGGGATCACTGTAAGATCTGCAGGAAATTCTACCCAAAGACAAAGAAGGAGAGGAGTCAGAGATTGAAGTTCATCCTAATGCTCTCTGGCCACACTCAGTGCTGAGCCCAGCCAAGCTGACACCTAACACACCAGCATACATAAGAGAGACTGTGCCGAGGAAGTACTCTGTGTCTAGAGACCCTAGGCACTGTCACAGATTACTGGTACCAAGGGACATCTCAGGGATACAGCACTGTTTACAATCCCCTAAACTGTGTAAGAAGCACAGGAAGACGGATGGGGGCACTTGCCAACATCCAAAAAAATAGCATGTAAGGGCTCGAGCAGAGTGCAACCGGCATCAGGTCACTCAAGTGCCATTCCCTCAGCCATCGAGTCCGGTGCCTTTGGAATCCCTGCCCAGGGGACCTACAGCTCCCCTTCATGCCAGAGACTTTTGAAGCAGCCAGGGAACTGATAAAGAGCATGGGGCTGCCATCCCCTCCAAGGTGTGAGCATGCTCTGGACATCATACAACTGGTGCTGAAAAAGCACCCGGTGCCATCCAGGGGAAAGCAAGCTATGATGCCATGGTTGCCATCTCCCTGGCACCGCTCTCCGGCACCATCAGGGACCCCACTGTCCTAGTCCCTGCAAAGCGAGTTGTTGGGCTCCGACTCTGAAGCAGAGTCCTACTCCTCTCGAAGAAGCTGGCACCAGTCAGAGAGGTTGTTCAGCCCTTTCCCATGCTTTGGCTGCCACAGTGGCAAATTCCAGCTCCGTGGCCTTTTTGGACTCCTGGGGCATTCCCCAGGCTCAGGAGTCGCAATCTGGACAGTTGCTATCACTCGCCTCCCGAAGCAGACATCACCCACCTCAATCAGGTGACGTGCTACCACATGGTACTGAAACTGGCACCGAATATGATGCTAAGTCCAGTACCAAGCACAATGTTGATCCTGTCATCAAGTTTGAGGAACCATTGCCACGGGACCCTCTGGGAGCAGAAGGTCAAGAGACTGCTCCCATCGGAGCGTCATCTTCTTTGTCCCCAGATGAAGTAGTAGTGGGTTCCTCAGCAGCACTAGTTGTAGATGATAACAGGGGTCATCAGGAGTTCTTGAAGAGGATGGTGCAGAATATGGGGCGCCAGATTAAGGAAATCTCTGATAACGCAGACCCTGTGGTAGACATTCTAGCCCCTGTCGGCCCACCCAGGGTAGCACTGCTACTGAGAAAGACCATTTGTGACCCAATGAAGTCACTATGGCAGAATCCTGCTTCTATGCTCCCAACTACAAAGAGAGTAAAGAGAAAATATTTTGCACCCCCAAGGACCACAAATGCCTGTATACTAATCCCTCACCAGGGTCACTCGTAGTTGCAACAGCCAATGAGTGTGAGAGGCAATGTCAACAAGGCCCCATATCAAAGACAAAGGATGCTAAAAAATTGGATCTCTTTGGCAGAAAGATGTATTCTACTGGGGGGTCCAACTCCATATCGCAAACCAGCAGGTGGTTTTGAGTAGATACAATTTTAAATCTTGGGGGGGTCTATGTCAAAGTTCTCAGAGCTTATACCATCAGACTCCAGGACAGAGTTCATAGCTCTAACAGAAGGCAAGACAGTTGCAAAGGCCTCGCTTCAACTGGTGCTGGATGTGGCAGATGCTGCAGCTCATTCATGTCATTGGCGGTAGCAATGTGTCGGAGCTACAAGCTTTCGGTCTCCTGCATGAGGTCCAGCAATCGATCCAGGACCTTCCCTTTGAGGGTCTGGCACTGTTCTCCGAGCAGACGGATTCAAAACTGCACAGCCTTAAGGACTCTTGGACTACTTTAAAGTCCTTAAGCATCCACACGCCAGCACCGCAGAGGAGGCATTTCAAACCTCAGCCCCTACCTAGGTTCTACAAATCCCAACTGAGGCAGAAGTATAATTGTAAGAGGGGCAGGAAATACAAGAGGAGACCCTCTCAGCCTTCTAGCAGCCAAGGCTCTGGACCGGCGAGACAATCCTCCAGTTCTAAACAGAACTTTTGAAGGTGCACCCGAGGGCAGGGTACCAATCCAGGACTCAGAACTTTCACCCCTATTTTTTTCGGACCGGCTATCCCACTTCTACTGTGCGTGGGCCCAGATCACATCCGATTGCTGGGTGCTATGCACGGTAGAACTGGGATACCCCCATCCTTCTTCCCACCCTTCTGGTATCATCACAAAGACTCTCTTCATGGATCACGTCATGTATCAGGACTTGTTATGACTTGACAAAGATACCGGTCCTAGTGCTGACAGCTCATTCCACAAGGGCACAGGCATCCTCGGCAGCATTCCTCACTCAGAGCCTGATCCAAGACATTTGTAGAGCCACAACGCACACCTTCGTGGCACACTATGCTATTACACAGCAAGCCAGAGACGATGCTGCTTTTGGTAAAGCAGTACTGCAATCCACAGATCATTGTACTCCGACCCCTCCTCCTATGAATCTGCTTGGGAGTAACCTACTTGGAATCAACATGAGAGAACACTCAAAGAGGAAAAAACAGTTACTAACCTTCCATAACTGTTGTTCTTTGAGATGTGTTGCTCACGTCCATTCCATGATCCATCCGCCTACCGTTCTGTCAGAGCCAGACGGCAAGGAACTGAAGAACTGGGGGGTTGGCAGGGCCCTATATATATGGCGCCATAAAGGCATGACTCCAGAGGCTCCAGAGCTGACCCTATGGATACCACTAGGGGAAAAGCCTTCCGGCGACTGTGCACATGGTGTACCCACACCTACTTGGAATGAACATGAGCAACACATCTCAAAGAACAATAGTTACAGAAGGTTAGTAACTGTTTGTTTTTTGTGAAGACAGCCAAGCCTATGACAAGGGTGAAGTACAGTTGCCATGGTTACTAATCTCAGTATTAAAAATGTTGTGTGTGGATACAAACTACGTTGATAGCCAACCATACCATGTTCATTAACAAGTTTCCAAGTTGTAGTATAGACACTTTATTGACCTGTGTAGCTACTGCTCAAGACCCCTGTAGATAGCAGAACAGGATTGCTCCTTAAATGCAGTTGTTTAATTTTGGGAGGCAGGGATTGGATGAAATACATATAATACATATATTTTTAAAATTAGTAATTATATTAACATCTATTTTAAATTGTATTTCCAGGTACTGGCATCGATCACTGAACCCCAGAAAATTGGTAGAGGTGAAATTTTCACATTTGAGTAGAAATATGACTTTACAAAGAACAATGAAGCTCTACAGACTTCCCGATGTAAGCAATGTATCTGCCTAGAGAACCCTCACAGTTATTGTGGGGCCCAAAATACCCTTCCATCTGTCTCTGACAAGGCAAGCTTTTCATTTTGGAAGGGAAGCGTTCATAGCATGTGAAAACATATTTGTTGGTTGGGAAGGGGATTCTAAGAGTGTAGATAAGTTTATTTAGAAATACCAGAGACCTTAAACAAATCACAAAAACCTCCAACTGAACTTCAATTCAATCTCATTCAACCAGAAACTGAAGAAACACACTTTTTTTGTACAGTTAATTTCTCATCCAATTAAGGTATCACTTCCAATGGAGTAGGAAATTCACAGTTTATGGCCTAAATTTCTTACAAAGAAGGCATCTTAAAATTTTTATAAGACAATGCTGAGACACATTTCAACCCAGTTTGCCAGAGAATGTTTTCTCCACACAGTGAGCTGCCTCAGCAAATTGTGGCTCAGAAAATGCTATGTACTGTGTGTCTTTTATCCAAAAAAAAAAAAAAAAAAAAGTCCATCTTCCCTTCCTCCAAGTTTTTCCATAATGACTTATCTGCCTTTGGACAGCCATGTCAACCATTCTTACCTAGTCTGACATCACAAGCGCTCATTACTTGTATAGCGTCAACACTGTACTAGGTGCTCCCCTGCACAGCCCAGTCCATTGTTTTTGTCTCAGTACATACTGGTACCAGTGTGATCCACTTCTCATGCTGCAGACATACACACTCTCACTTGTATGCAGTGCAGTAGTTGGCAGAGCCTAAAAATGAATAACCAAATTAATTTATTTTTAGGCCCAAAGAACTAAGTTGAACTTTAATCAAATTTTGAAATAATTTAAATCCTAAAAATCTAGTAAATACCATCAAACCCTATATTTGAATTAACTCTGTTCTATGTCTCAAAAAGACAACAGAGAAAATTTGCCATCTCTACCCACTACTATTTATAGCACAAAGTTCATAAATGAATGGGATTTATTAGAAAACATACAACTCTGATTTTAACCAATCCTTGCTAATTCATAAATTACAGACTACAACAGAAGAAAAATAAAGTATGGGGAAAAAATAAATGCACTGCACCAGCCCTAGAAAAACAGTTCAGGAGAGATTAGGACATGTATGCAGCACTGTACACAGACAATAACTTCCAAGTAAAATTTACAAAGCACCTAAGTGCCATTTTCAAAAGTGACAGAGGCACTTAGGAGCCTATGTCTCACAGAAAGACAAGAGAACTTAAGCTCCTTTGTACCTAAGGGTATGTCTACGCTATAATTGGACACGTGATTGCAGCTCAGGTAGGCCTAGCATTAGCTTTAATCTAGCTAACGCAGCTAAAATTAATGGTGAAGATGTGGTGGCCTGGACTAGTACAGTTTAGCAACACAACTCTGATATTTTTTGCCATCTACCCTGAAGATCTGTTTGAAATAATATAAGAATATTGTGATTATAGTTTTTTTTTTTTTAAATCACTATAAATAAACCTTCTTGGGTATTTTCCACTTTCCAAGTATACAGTCACTTAATAGAGGACTTTTAAGAAAAACTTAAACTGATGGAAAAGTATACCAAAAGGAACATGCTTTGCCAGTCTGTTATTTCAGGTATTTGTTTTCAAACCTTCTTCTGTTTCATCCTGCCTAGAGATCAAAATCCTAGGCTAGGACTGCCACTTGAGTTGGGATACACTCAGAGCAGCTTGCGGGGAAGAAGGCAAGTGACTTTAAGCCAGTAACTGTGTTCCATAGTCCTGGAGTTGGCCGTGTGTTGGACTAGTCCCCAGCATATGTTCAGACAGCTTCAAGCTATTCTGGCAGCGAAGGATTTCTGGGATATAAGGATGCCCCCAAGCCAGGCTTCCAACCCTGCAGGTGCACTCCCTATATGGGGTTGAAAGAGGAGAGTTCTGGGGAATATGGGCAGCTGCAGTAGTTCCACCTTCCACAACGGGCATCCTACTAAGCCAGCTTTCTGACTGCTTTGCTGGAATTGGATAAAGCAATCAGCCAGCCTGAAAATTGGGGCCCCCATGTATTTGACATTGCCACGAAAATGACTGTTACAAATTCAGTATATGACTTCATTGAATGATGAAGCAGGTGTAGGCTGTGAAAGAGAATGACCCTTTGTTAACAAAGAAATATTCTGGATAATTAACAAAAGTTATTGGGGAAAATAAGATTCAGTTGCTTTCCTCATATCTAAACATTAATTACAATACACAATAGAACCTCAGAGTTATGAACACCTCGGAAATGGAGGTTGTTCGTAACTCTGAACAAAACATTATGGTTGTTCTTTCAAAAATTTACAACTGAATATTGACTTAATACAGCTTAATACTTTATTATGCGGAAGAAAAATGCTGCTTTCTTTTTATTTTCAAGTAGTTTATGTTTAACACAGCACTGTACTGTATTTGCGCTTTTTTTTGTCTCTGCTGCTCCCTGATTGCATACTTCCAGTTTCAAATGAGGTGTGTGGTTGAGTGGTCAGTTCGTAAGTCTGGTGTTTGTTACTCTGAGGTTCTGCTTTATTAGAAATACTTTTTCTTCATTGTCTAATGTCTCTCTGTGAAATATCTTATTTTCTAAAATAGACTGTAGCTTTCTAATTCTAGGATGGCCTTAATTTATATGAGAAGGGCTTTCTCATGAGTAGGTTATGTAGGCATAGAATATTTATCTAACAAGCTAGTTTGGAGGGGTAGAAGTAGCTAGACATTTTCATGTTAAATGTTTGCTGACCAAATATAAACATAAATGAGAGAGTGCTTTTTAGTTGGTATCCAGCATATTTTTGTCTTCTGGTCAGTTTCAGATAATCAGGGTTTTTCTGGGACCTAAATAATTTAGAAGAAAAGAAATAATGATCAAACTAAAGAACGGAACACAAAATGTGTGAAGTTTAGGCTACTGGCAATGGTGTCTGATTCTCTGGAGAAATGAAGTAGTACTAGTAATGGTATGTAAAGATTGAAGTGTCCCAGACTGTCCCAGTAATTAGAAGGTAGGGAATACTGATTGAAGGCAGTTTTTAAAATGGCATAATGAATTAGAAGGCTAGAGTAAAATAGGCTAATAATTAATATTCTATAGCAAATGGAGTACATTCTGTAACCTACTTTCACATCTTTTGTAAATAAATTCCTCCTTTCAACATCTTAATGTTTTTTCTTTTTATTATATCAAGGCCACAAAGACTTCAGGTTTGAGACCAATGGAACAAAAAGATATTAAACCAGTTCAAGAATTAATCAACAGTTACTTGAAGCAATTTAATCTTGTTCCTGTAATGGATGAAGAAGAGGTAGCCCACTGGTTCCTGCCTCAAGATCATATTATAGATACGTTTGTGGTCGAGGTAAAAACATTGGTTGACAATGTAAATGAGGTATATGTAAACTCCACCCCTGCCTCCCCAGTAATATTACACAAGTAATTCAGTGTAAGGCTATATTGACATTAAGGTTCTGATGGCATTAAGATAACTACCATGAGAAACAAGAGAGCTTTCTAGTGTATTAAGAGCCATTATCTATACTTAACCTTGCATCATAGCGTTTTGGAGCTTGACATCACACTTTTTCAGTTTTGTTCTGTATATTGAACAGAGAACAGTAAACATTATTGTATATTCTAATCACATAATAAGAAATCACTTAATTTGGAGTGTGTGTGGACTTCAGTGGTAATGTAACAGGTTGTTTAAATAAGAATTTTAAAACTGAAAGTGATCATCATCTTGGATATCCTCCTCGAGAGTGATGAAGTACTCATGGAGGTGATTTCAATTTTTAAAAATCCTGTTTGTTTGTGTTTATTTGTTTTTCATCACCCCTTCTGAGAAAAAGACAATTTGATCATAAGTATTAATATTCAAATCTGCTTTTCCAGAAAGAAATAAGCTGCTAAAATGACTGAGATGAGGAAATGGGGATCTGATTGGGGTCTTATGTCATTCCTTCAGCTGTCAAATAGGAATTCCACAGCAGGCCAGCACAAAATTTAAATACTGCTTAACTGATGTCAGGTGCACCTATTCACGTGGAAAGTTCCAGTACCTGATAAATCTGCTTCAGATGTAATCTGATACTCATTTTAATATTAAATTCACACCTCTCGGTGCTATTATCTGTTGGTAAAATTTTCAAAAGGGCCCATGTTGCTTAGGAGCCTGAGTCCCATTGAAAGCCAGTGGGATTTAGACTTGTAAGTGATAGAGCTACTTTTGAAAATGTTAACCTGTCTAGTTGCAGGCTGAACAAGATGAAAAACTCATCTGCCTACACCCCTGACCTGTGATCTCTCCATATCTGGCCAACTAAACAGGATTGGGTTAGTATTTGGATTGGCGACCTCCAAGGCACAGCAAAAGTAGGTGGTGGTGATTGGTGAAGTGGAGTACGCTATGCTCTTTCCTTTGAGTCCATATTGAACCTGTCCCTGATGATGATGATCGTGGGATGCTATATTGCCAGGAGTGTTTCTTTTAGAAACCTAACCATCAAAGATCCCACAGAATTTTTCTTAAAACTAAGATTGTGAGGCTCCAAGTTATGAACAAATTCAGTCTTTGTAAACTTTGCCTAAATTCCCCTTTCCATTTCAGCTGAGTAAGCTATTCTTCACTACCTGTTCTAAACTATTCTATAGTATTGCTTAGTAACAGTTGCAGATTTTTATCATGGTTGTTGGGTTAAAATAGTCACTATATTAAATTTGTTTGTTAGTGTTTAGAAATCTTTTTACGATGAAAGAAACTACAGAAAAGTTAGATTGTAATTCCATTTTAAGAAGATTGCCTTCACAGCACAAATGGCCAAAAGCTTTGTTTGAATTAAAATAAAAGTTTTGGTACTAAAGGCCATAGAAAAATGAAGGGGGAGACCTTAATAAAGCTCATCATCACTGAATTAACATTTCTAGCATCCCTAATGATGAACTTGCAGCATCATTGGTAGTGTTTTCTTAAGGTGCTTGGTTAATTCATCTCTGTGATACAGAGCTCAGCATATAAGAAGATAGTTATTTTCCAGATATGATGGATTCCATTTTTGGCTTATTAATGTGATAGAAGTCAAATACTTTGTGTAGGAATGTAGAAAGTATCCTTCATTGAACCAAGTGTGATGGTCCACAACTGGTAGGAACCAACCATTTAAAAAAATAACAAAAAAAACCAATTTCTGGATCCTCCTTGCTTTAATTTCTTGACACAATCGAGATAAAATGAGAATGTGAAAAGCAGAAATTCTGCATTTTTGTGTACCTAATACATATTTATATACTCGACTCCAATGTATCCATAGGGTTATAATATTGAAATAGATTATAGTTTTATTGTGGTTTACTGAGTATTGGAGACATCCCTGTATTTGACATTTGAACTTTACAGCAGAGGTCCTTATTTAAAAAAAAAAAAAAAAAAAGACATCTCTCTTATCACAGTTCAAGTACCCTTTTGAGCTACTATCTTGCAGTTTGCTAAACTCATTCATTGTGAATCACTAGAGCTGATCTAGATATGCTACATATTTCCCACAAAAAAATGCAGTCAAAAAGCAAAAAATTTCCTTTTTCAAAGAGTTGGAAAAATTTTGAGAAAAGAAGACTGAGGGGGAACCTGATAAGTCTTCACACATGTTAAGCGCTGTTACAAAAGAGGACAGTGATCAATTGTTCTCCCTGTCCGCTGAAGGTAGGACAAGAAGTAATTGTCTTTATTTGCAGCAGATGATATTTAGATTAGATATTATAAAAACGTTCTAACTATAAGGGTAGTTAACTATTAGAACAGATTACCGATGGATGGATTGTGGGATCCCCATCACTGAAGGTTTTTAAACACAAGTTAGACAAACACCTGTCAGGGATGGTCTAGTATACTAGGTCCTGCCTCAGCATGGGGGGATGGATTTGATGATCTCTTAAGCTCCCCTCCAGCCCCACCTTTCTGTTTATTAAATTAAGATGTTCTGAGGGCACCAATTCTGTGCGTCTGATTTTTACCAAGAGAATTTTTGAAGTTGTGATGAATACGCTGTAGGGACCAATGCCGATAGCCATGCCCACCTGCATGGTAGGCTTCTGGCAGCCAGCATTTGTACCTTCCCAAAACATCTGCTGTGCAGGGTGGTGGCTAAAACTGTAACTAATTAATTACAAATTGATTCTTCATTAGATGATCTTTTTCTTCCCCAGAGCTCAAATGGTATTTTAACCGATTTCCTGAGTTTTTACACATTACCTTCAACGGTTATGCACCACCCTGTTCATAAAAGCCTCAAAGCTGCCTATTCCTTCTACAATATTCATACAGAGACTCCTCTCTTGGACCTAATGAATGATGCACTCATTATAGCTAAATTGGTAAGTAGCTTATTTTCCCTGTCTACTTTTCTCAGAAAAGTAGGGTAATTTAAAAAAAAAAAAAAAGGCAGTATTTAATGTGTAACATACCATTTTCTTTTACACTATAAAAGGATTTGTAATGCACCTGCAGAACAAAAAAAATCTGTACTAGCTTTTCTCTCCACTTTGAGCAGCACTAGAGAGTGAAAAAAAATTCCCATAAACCTGCACTTGTGGGAGGGACTCGCCTTATTGTTAAAAAATATATTTTGAACAATGTTCTGTTACCAATAAGGTTCAAAGCAAGTGGTTTATTACCCTGTTTGGTAACATGATAACTGAAACACAAGGTTTGAGTCTGCTTTGAGTTGCTAGAGCTGTTCAGAGCATCTGGAGTATACTGTGAATCTGGCCCTCAGTGTCCAAATTAACAGTAAGCAGTGGATATCCAGTGTTAGAAGAAATAATTAAATAATTAAAATGGTGACTCATTTATGGGTTTGGACGACTTACCAAGATTTGCGGAAATAAATTAATTTGGTTTAGTAAAATGGCAGGGTTTAGTTTGTGTTGGGAGTTTAATTGAAATTACAGTTAGTAATTAACTGTTTTGTCTTTTAAAGCTACGTGAATGGTATTGTATATTAAAGTAAAGAAAAGGTGTAAAGCATTTTTAAATAATATATTTTCAAATTCTAATTTTTAAAAACACTTTCTCACACAGAACAACATTAATGACATAGTTTGGGAAAATGGAGAAGACACTACAAATGAAGGGTTCAGAATTAAATTTAATGTATTCTCATGGGTTCAATGCCACCTACCACTAAAACTACTAGACACTTTCATATTCTGCCATGCATTACCCTTGTAAAATGTTTGTGTAAATGATGGTTATAGGTATATGGTGATGTGTATCTACAGAATCAATACCTCACATATTTATTTTCATTTTAAAAAAAGATGAACAATTCAGAAGTAATATAGAGTACAAATCAGCCCTGTGAACTGAAATGAATGTGTAGTATTTTCGCTCTTCTTCAGTGCATGAAGTTTTGAGAATATAACAAAATAAGGTTGGCTAAGATGAAGAGTGAAATGGAAATTCAGAAGATCTTATATATAGCTTTTCAAAGAACAGATGGTCTGTTTTTAATTAGTGCCCTCTTCAAATTGCTGACAGCAAAATAAAGGGGGGGAAAAAGCTGTAGATAAGTATTGAGCACTATATGGTATGTTCATTTGTAGAGTCTGATAATAAATTTCCTTGAAACAGGCAAATATTTCTTTCTGCTGTGAATCCAGTAACATATTTGATTAACAAAATCTGTAAACTTGTTTTACTTTTGTAAATTATTCTTATTCAGAGAAATACTTAGTACCTAGTTAAAATAAATTGTTATACAGATTTATATGCAAGTGGAGTACCGTTAGTACTTGATGCGATGACTGAGGTCTCCGGTATGTACAAGTTACTTAATATTCTTCGAGTGCTTGCTTATGTCCATTCCACTATAGGTGTGTGCACGCCTCCGTGCATGGTTACCCGGAACCTTTTTCCCCTTAGCAGATCCCGTAGGGCTGGCTCCGGCGCCCCCTGGAGTCCCGCGCACATGCTGTGGTATATGAGGCGCTGTCGACCCTATGCCCCCTCAGTTCCTTCTTTCCGCCCGTGACGGTTGCTGGAACTAGCCTTGCTTGCAGCAAGTACTATTCCTCTTCTTTGGACTTGTTTTTTCTGTGTTTAGTTTTAGTTAGTTAAGTGTAGTTAGAGATAAGGCAGTCCCAGCTGGGATGTCTTGCGGCCAGGGCATGCCCCAGTCGCTGGCCTTCAAGCCATGTACCTCCTGCGGGAAGGCCTTCCCACCCCCACGACAGCTGTCTTAAGTGCTTGGGGGAAGCCCACAGAAAGGATAAGTGCAAAATCTGCAAGGGTTTCAAACCGAGGACTCAAAAAGACAGAGAAATCCAGTGAAGTCCTGCTGATGGAGGCAACTGAGCCAATGTCCGGCGTCTGAGCCCACCCGCTCCACCTCAGTACTGAGTGTGGCATCAGTACAGAGCGCGCCGTCAGCACCATGCAGCTTCACTGGTACTGAAGAGGAAGCAGCGCACAGAGGGCGGACACTCCCCTGTGCCGTCGGTACGGGCAGGGTCAAGTACCTAGATGCACCGATCTTGGACTGTAGAGACCCTTTCTCTGGTGCCTGCCTCTCTGGCTAGGGAGCCTCCCCCAACTCCTGAGAGTGGGAGAGTGCCCCTGCTGATGCTGGAGGCTTTTTAGGCGGCAAGAGCCTTGTTGGCCTTGCCTACGCCCTGCCCTCCGCCGAGGGAGAAGGGGCCGGTGTCACGGGGGAAACCTGTGTTGGGTCCCCCTGAATGGTGATGGAGATCCCTGGTACGGGGAGAAAGATCTCCCTCTGGATGGTCACCTATGGTAGAGCAGAGCTGCTCCCCTAGTAGTCGCTCCAGGTCGGTGTCGTGGAGCCGACCTGCACTGACACGGGACATGGAGTCTCCTTCTCGGCTCCGATGTCGATCCCCGGCACCGGAGGCAGTGCAAGCCAGGAGGTGGCACTGGTTGAGGTCTGCCAGGCGGCATTTGGACAGCTCCCGTTCCCGATCTCCAGCACCCAGGAGTTCGCTGGCATCCAGTCGATGCAGAACCCAGTTGTTGTCGTCGGAGGACCTGGCACCGATGAGTTTGCCTCTGCACAGGCAGCACAGAACCCAGTCATCGGAGTTGGGCTCGGTACCGAGGAGCTCGAGATGGCGACGAACTCGGTCACCAAAGGCTGCTAAGGAGCCGCAGGGCAAGCAGAGCCAGAAATAGGCAATGCTGAGGCGGCGGTCCGGTACTTCTAGATCTTCGGAGCATGACCCCGCTTGTCGGCACCGTGTGCGGCAACGGAGGCAGTCCTCATCGTCCTCCAGGTCGGAGGCGTCAAGGGGACGTTCTCCAGCACAGAGAAGTGCCCATGACCCGGGACAGACACGGTATCACAGATCCAGGGCCTTGGACTCTGATGCTGCTTCAGGGTCTCCCCGGGGGGGGCAGTCGTCGAGTGAGTCGCCGCCCCCATAAGGAGCCAGACCCTCTGGCGCAGTTAGCCCCCGGATGGCCCCAAGGACAGTGGCCACCCCAATAGCCTTACTGGGCCCCATGGGGTCTCCAGGTGGGACCTCGGCCCCAACCATTAAATCTTTGGGGGTGTAGTCTGTGCCTCTGGTACAGGAGAAGGCCCATCAGCATCATTCCTCGGATGAGGAGTCAGACCCCCAGGAGGGAACCTCAGCGGGTACAATCTTTTGCCAGGAGGTGGCACACCTGCAGGCTGCACCACTGCAATCCTCCTCCTCCTCACCGGACAAGGCAGTCTCCCAGGACCACTCTGCGCCACTGGATGATGTCAGGGCACACCAGGAGCTGCTCAAGAGGGCTGGAGCCCTCAACTTGGGGCTGGAGGTGGTGGAACTAAAAGAAGCCGCAAATAGCCTCTTTAATGTGCTGGCGGCAGCTGCCCCAGCTCGAGTGGCCCTCCCAGTCCATGAAGGGATCCTTAAAATTGTGCAGGCCCTGTGGCAAACCCCTTCCTCGGTCGCCCCGACGTCAAAGGCAGCTGAGAAGAAATATTACGTCCCGGCCAAGAGGTTTGAGTATTTGTTCACACACCCTGCCCCTGGGACCCTGGTAGTAGATGCTGTGAACCAGCGGGATAGGCAGGGTCAACCAGGGTCAACTCCCAAGAACAAGGACAATAAGAAGCTGGACTTGTTTGGGGAAAAAGATCTATTCAACGGCAAGCCTTCAGTTTAGAATTGCCAACCAGCAGGCTCTCCTGGGCACATATGATTTCAACCTGTGGGACTCTCTCTCAGATGTTTTGCTGAGGTCCTGCCCCACGACCAGGCCATAGACTTAAATACTATTGTGGAGGAGGATACTGCGGTAGCTAGAGCAGCGCTCCAGACGTCCTGAGATGCTGCTGACTCAGTGGGCAGGGCTGTAGCCTCTGCCATTTCTATGCAAAGATGCTTGTGGCTGCAATCCTCGGGGCTGCCCCAGGAGGTTCAGCAATCCATCCAGGACCTTCCCTTTGATGGGTCGGCCTTATTTTCAGACCAGACTGATGCGAAGCTGCACAGTCTGAAGGACTCTGGGGCCACGCTTCGCTCCCTGGGCCTCTACACGCCCCAGTTTTCTAGGCATCACTCACGCCCCAGGTGCAGCAGCAGCCAAGGTCTCAGCCCAGACCTTTCCAATCCCTAGGCAACGGGACAGAAATAAGGGGTTTAGGAGAAGGAATCAGCCCCTAGCTCATCCTCAGCCCCCAGCAAGGGCCCCCCAGGAGGTCGGGCAAATTATTTCGAAGAAGAAAACAAGGTTACTTACCAGTAACTGATGTTCTTCGAGATGCTCATGTCCATTCCACAACCCACCCCCCCGTCCCTGCTGCCGGAGTTGGCAGAAAGAAGGGACTGAGGGGGCGTAGGGTTGGCAGTGCCTCATATACCACGGCATGTGCACGTGGCTCCAAGGAGCGCCAGAGCTGGCCCTACAAGATCTGCTAAGGGGAAAAAAGTTCCCGGTAACCATGCACAGAGGCGTATATATACCTGTAATGGGCATGAGCAACACATCTTAAAGAACAGCAATTACTGGTAAGTAACCTTGTTTTTTACTTTGTGTATATAAATCAGAAACAACTCACAAAGACAGATTAATGTTAATAGAAGGACTAACTATGTATCATGACCATTCTATTATTTTTAATCATATGAGATATATTGTATCTTGATCATGGTCTTGATGGATTTATTAAACTAAACAGGATTGGGCTGAGTTGGAACTTGCATAGGAGATACCCAGGAGACACAGGAAGTAGCGTTTATGATTCAAGTCAATAATGTAAGTCCCAGCATACTACTGGAATTTCAGGGTCATATTTTCAAAGGTATTTAGGCACCTGAGGATGGAGCTAGATACCTAGCATGACTTTCAAAAGCATCTAAGTGTCCAAATGCCTTCAAGAGTTGGTGCCTGGGCAATTTTGAAAATCCCAGTAGGTGTTTCTTTGCATCTTTAGGTGCCTAAATACCTTTACAAATCTGGTCCTCAGTGTTTCAGATAAGGGGGCGGAGAGGGAATGTAAAATATATTCGAAACACAACCTAATTACAAACAAAAATCACCCTTAAATAAAAGAGGAAAACAGGAAGCTGCCCTTTTGGCAATAGTTTGGGGTAATTTGTGGTACAGAAGTGCAGCTCTTTATGAGATTTTCAAAGTTGTAAGTTCTGTGCTAGTTTAACAGTGGTTTTAATATGAATATATATATTCACATAGGCCAGGAGTTTCAACCTTGGATATGGAAAGTTCAATACCTATATCTATATTTAGGCACCTTAAACAAGTGGGGTCAGACTTTTCAGACATGCTGAGCACCTTCAGCTTCTATTGAAGGCTTAAATCAACAAAGATATACTGGACCATACATAATTCTAATAAAAATTGTGCTTCAGGAATGAAGAATTTACAAGTTGCTACGTGTGTATCTAAATTACAATTAGACTGCAGCATAGGATATATAGTTAAGGTTGTATGTGCAGATTTAACAGTGTCATTTCCTGACTTTTGAGTGCTTAACTATGCATCTTTAATGTTCTTTTCACTTAGTTTTGATGGAACTTCTGCAGGAGAGAGGCTCTCTACTGCTAATTTTGGAGTAGTTCAGCTTTTACTTCCCCAGATGCATAGATGCAGAGGCCTTACCTCCTTATTTGTGCACTTTCTGTACATTTTTTTACAGCACATCTTCCTTAGGCGCATATGTATACATGGCATGAACTTCTTTAGTAGCATATCATGTGAGAAATCTCTGAGCAAAAATTTAGTTTGCATATATGATGTGACTTTTTTTTAAAAAATGAGTCATAACTTGGTCAAAACAAAAATATTTGTCAGCTTTATGCTATCTGCTATTCCAGCACTAGATCTGGGTTTTTTTAAACCACTTTTTCTTTATAATGGAGAAAGTATTTTTTTCAGTCTCCTCTTGCTCAAGCAGCTGAACATTGTTGTTGCGGTTACTGATGATTTATATTACAGTTTTGCCAAAAAGTTCCAGTTGGGGCTGTCCTGTCCTGTACAGGCCCACAAAAGTTTACAGTATAAGCCACTATCTTGCAATTGATTGTGCACAAGTGGTGTGCTGTGCCAACACTAGGGTCATCAGATCGCAAGTTTGAAAAATCAGGACAGAGGGTGGAGGATAATAGGCGCCTATATAAGACAAAACCCTGAATATCAGGACTGTCCCTATAAAATCGGGACATCTGGTCACCCTAGCCCACACAGAGGGAACCCTAGTGAATTCAGTGGAGCATCACAGAAGTGGAGCAAGTGGTGTGACAAATTACAATATCACAGACAAAGGCTCCTAGGCACTATAGCAGTGTTTCTCAATTATATTTCCTCCCCCCGGAACCCTTGCCCAGCCATTCCAGACCCTCCGCCGAAAAGTCCAAACTATCTACCCCTTTTTGGTGGTGCGGTGAAGACAGCTTTCGGCGGTGGGCTATCTGAGCCGTTTTCGGCACCACGATCAGCTGTTCGGCGGCGCGCTAACAGCTGATCGGTGGCCCCATCAGCTGTTCGGCGGCGCGATAGCAGCTGATCAGCGGCTCGCTGACAGCTGTTCGGCGGCGCGCGATTTAGGTTTATTTCAGCAGCGCGGTTCCGCTTTTTTGTGGAACCCTTCGACTTGTCCCGCGGAACCCCAGGGTTCCACAGAACACTATTTGAGAAACACTGCACTACAGTAACACATATAATAATAGTGAGTGAATTTAACAGAGTGGAAGGGGATTGGGGGTGTGTGTAAAGGCCAGTGTTACAGTAGAAACTCATAAAACTACTCAAGTTCTGTGGCATCTTGATGGTAAAGAGACTTCTGTAATGGTAGTGGATTTGAGGAAAGGGAGGGAGGGAACAGAGGACAAATGAGGGGGAGAGAGGCACATGCAATGAAGACAGAAGATCTAGTTCTTGCATCACCTTTAGGAAGGGACCAAACTTGAAAAAATTAATCCTGAAAATATAAAAATGTATAAAACAGGTTAGGATTGATATGTTATGCAGCCAGTCAACTATAGCAGTTAGTACTGTGCCTGTTCAAATGCAGTTTACTGTAGACTAAACTAAGATCAATCTCAGTGACTGTGCAAAGAAACAAACATATAACATTGAAACCGCATTAGGATTATTTTGGTGTTTCACCCCTCAGTGTCACCTGACAGTGTCCTACCTCCTAGAGATATTACCTTCAATCTAAATTCCTGTGCAATATGCAGACTGCATTACTTTCTATTGGAAAATCTGCTATCCTGCATGCATATCGGACTGCAAGATCAAATCCCATGTCTGTTTATTGAAAATGGTTAGATTCTTGGGTACATTTTTATCCATTATGTGCATATATAAAGTGTCATTTGAAAATTAAAATAAAATTTCAAAAATGTTTTGATATTGGCAGAAAGGATTTGATGTGTTCAATGCACTAGACTTGATGGAAAACAAAACATTCCTGGAAAAACTCAAGTTTGGGATAGGTGATGGCAACTTGCAGTATTATTTGTACAACTGGAGATGTCCTGGCATGGAATCCGAAAAGGTAAGAGAGAAGAGAGCATCTGTGCAGTTAAAAAAAAAAAAAAAATTCACCTAGGAATGTCAAAGCAGACACAACTTTTAAATAAAAAAATGTAAATTGAACATCTAAGTTTCAGAATTAAGTGCGAAAAGCCAGTATTTGTTGCCGTACTTGCCCTAACTACTGCATTTTTCTTCTTCCTTTAGGTTGGCCTTGTATTACAATAAGGAGGACACTTGTGTTTCTAGAACTTTGAAGTTATTTGGGTTGATTTAATCTACATAACAGTTCTTGGAACAGCATTGTTCAAGAGGAGTAAAAGCACAACCTCAGTGAAATTGAAATAATCCATCAAATCTAAAATAATGAAGAAATCCATATCTGACCTATTTTACACATTTTCAGATAGAATGGAAAGTTCATGAAACTTTTATTGTCCATAAAAAGAATCAAAGCACATTCATTTAATTTTCAAAGCTTAGCTCGCACCTTGATAAAAAGAAGGGGTTTTTTTTTCCACTCTGTATAAAAGACTTTTATACAAACTGAACTGCAGTGGTGGATTAGGGTACGAAAATATTTGCTATTATGTGAATGAACTGCTGCATTTCTATTTATTAAGTGGTGGTGTATGTTTGTCAGTGTAACAGAATGAAGGATCCAAACTGAGTACCTTTGCTTATTTAATTCACATGGATATCATCATTTGGGGGAAAATAATGGAATATGATACAGTTGTAGCTATTATGAAAGTCTTGGATGTTTTTGTAATTGGAGCAGTATGACAATGTGCTGGTTTGACTAGTGCATTTGTTTCTCCGTAAGCAACGCTGCCAAATCAATAAAAATACAGATTTGTACTTTGATCTTCAATAGATCAGTGGATTGATTCAATTGTATTGCACTGTTCAGTGCAGATATTATCTTTGTTGCCAGAATGATTATAAATTACTGTACTTAGTTATAGCTGTGGCACAAAACCTTAGTTTTTCCTCAGTGGATCAACATCTGCCTGTGTCTAAAACTAAATTTTAGTAGTGCTATCAAAATATCTATAGTTTTGAATGTTTTCAATGCTTCTGCAAAATTGCACATATTCCTTTATCTACTTTTGAAGTCTGTAATTCTAACAAAAAATATCTTATGTAAATAAGTATTCATAAATTGTTACTAGTGGTGGTTTTATCCTGAATTTGGAACAAAAGATTTGACTATATATATATATTGCCAGTAATCAAGAGCGATAGATGCTTCTCTCTATCCCCTGGAAAGACTGGCCTTAACTTAAATGCAACAACCTGATTATTTCCCCATGACTAGTCTGCAACCAGAAGCATTTGGTATACATTCCGTGATGTCAGACTTGTATCTTAAATTGTGATAGCAATTTTTAGTTTAGTTATGCTGCAGTCACATGAGCAGCAAGAAAATCTACACTAGCAAACTGTTCTAGCTGAAAGTGCCAAATTGTGGTGAAGGCTACATGCTGTGCAGCTATTTTGGACATTACTTGAATATTGTGTGAAATGTTTATGAATAAACCTGGCTTTAACACCCCATAATCCTAAATGTGAGAGCAAATTTTGCTCAACTTTAGGAGCTGTGTCTGAAATTAGCAGTATTGATAGACATTTAGTTGTGCTTCTTTCGCACTGGACTTATCACATTGTGTATGGCAGCTTATCTCACGTCATTCTTTTATAAAGCAGAGGGCCTCCACCCCCTATGTACAGGGGCAACAGGCTCTCAGGCTTTGTCTCGACTAGGCTTTAAAGGCATGTTAGGTAAATATGTTCTAATGCCTACTAATACATACTTAATTGAGTGTGCAAAGTGCAGTCTGTGCTTTTAATATGTGCTTAGCTGGTCAAGTTAAAG
Source organism: Emydura macquarii macquarii (assembly GCF_026122565.2). Classification (NCBI taxonomy): domain Eukaryota; kingdom Metazoa; phylum Chordata; order Testudines; family Chelidae; genus Emydura; species Emydura macquarii. Next base: position 36,133,560 of record NW_027132559.1, on the reverse strand, counting down.
CATATACTGCCCTTGTCTACATTAGACTTTGAAAGGTAGTACATTCCAACACCCCATGCTTAAGCTTCCAATTATCTATACCAGGATTTAATTGCCCACTTCTGCAGTTAAAGCTAAAATGGTTTGTATCTTAAAAGTCAGTGCAGGCCTATTGCTAACCAGAAAAACACAAGGCTGTCTCTACATGGGTACACCCAGAAATGTTATGACAAATCAACTTAACCTTATGTTGATGTGCCTCAGTTAAAGTGTCTTAACCACTCATATGGATGCTCTTACACAAGAATAGAGCGGCCTTAGTTACTGTAGTTTAATTCTCTGCCAAAGACTGAGGATTAAACCAGTGGTTCCTAAACTTTTTACTCATGTGACCCCGCAACTACACTGTCCTTTTTGCACCCCACCTTTATATCTATGAACTCTCAGCCCCAACACGGCAACCCTAAAGCCCACCTAGGTCCACAGGAGGCAGCAGGAGAGGTTGGAGAATTGAGCTCACATTGCACTCATCCCACACTGGCAGCTCCTGTTCTGGAGGAGGCGGCTGTGCCTAGCTCCCTGCTGTGGGTATTGCAATTAAATGCATGGGAGTGCATCACCCCTTAGGTTTTCCTCCTCCCCCGCAGTGTGACAGACGGGTGGCCAGGCCAATTTTGAGCAAATGGGGCTCGCAGCACAAGTTTGGCAGCTAAGCAAATTTGAGTGGCACTGCATTGTGGCACACAATTCCTGCAAAATAACGGGTGTGCTCTCTCATTACATTCTCCTGCTTACTACAGCAGTTTCTTAAAGTGCATCTCCCTTTAAGAGTTAAATATCATACCATTTTCAGCTTCTTGGAAGGATTACAACTCTTTTCTGCCACTTTACATATAACAAAATATATCTGAACTTAATGAAAATAGTTTCCAAACTCTCTTTTTGTGAAATAATTTTGACACTTAACTTCATCTCTCTATTACATAGATCCAGTGAGAGAATGTCATGGTTTACATATAGCAATCTTTTTTTAAATGCATTTTTTCTGTAACAGAAGTATTTAATTTTTCATATTCAGCAAGACTAATATTTCCTTTAGCATATCAGAGACCAAATATATCTGGGATCCAATTTAGCATGCCTCTCTTGACCAAAACAGTGTCCAGTAGAGCAGAGTGTTAACATTAACAAACAGCCTGTATGCATGCTACCACTTACAGATGTTTGCTTGAAACATCTTATAGATGACCAGCTTTTTAAAAAAAAGTTCATAGCAGCCTGGATACGTGTTTGAATAAACTTTCAATTTTGATATTCATTTGTTTGAATAGTTAAATTTAATTTGAGTTTTGTTCTCACTATATTCATTCCCTAAAACAGAAAAAAACTTGATGCTTTTCATGAATAGTTCTAGAATGTGCATTTGCTATCACACACCTTTCTTTCAGCCCAGGCTCTCTCAACATTAATTAAGCATGTCTCTGCTTAAGTAGTTAACACTTACACAATTTTACAGGCTGTATGCTTTAATAGCCACACAAAACAAATCTCATAAGTGAATACAAAGTATTAGGAGAGTTCATTTTCTTTACATCTGAAGCCATAACATTTAAAAGCATCTAACAGCTTACATGAAGCACTTTCCAATACGGCATAAAAATCACTTCACTCCCACTGTTATAGTACCTGTACTAAAGAATGTTATTTTGAAGCAGCTTTTTTATTTTTCGGGGGTTTCCGTATCTTCTTTGGATTTGGAACAAGCTTTTTAATTCTGAGAGCTTGTAAAGTTACATTTGAAGAATCCAACTTATTGCTTTCAGTACACTTCCGCTTATGGCTTGGGGAGAACTGCTCTATTGATGTCTCCATAAGCTCGGCATCTTGAATTTCCAAAGGATTAGTATATGCTTGCACCATAGGTTGCTCAGTTCCATGGTGAATCCAGGGCACATCCAATTTAGGTATCCGTGGAGTTATAGCTTCTACTACTTCAGTAAAAGTGTCAGAATTATTTTTAAAACCCAGTGCTAGAACAGATGTTAAGCCAAGAATAGGTGCTATGCTTTCACTAAGACGGGGAACCTGGCCAGCTGGGATAGCTCGACTTGCACTCAGCTGAATAAGGTGCATGGTGATCATAATAGGCTTTGCAGATTTACACACCAGCACTAGAACTAGTTCATGTTTTTCCAAAGCTCTAGTAACCTCATTAATGCCAATAGCAAGCTGTTTCCTGATATTTAAGTCAGTCCACCCTTGTTTTTGTTGAATATGATCTGTTTCCTTCTCCTTGGGAAATTCACTACAACCACTATCACATTTTTCTTTAATTTGCCTTTTTGAAGTAGAACGCTTTTTCCTCCTTGGAGTCTCAATCTTTTTAAGACCAATGTGTTTTATCCTTTCTTCCAGGGTCTGAAGTATAAAGTGCATATCATCTCCTTCTAAGGTATTCCACTTGATATCATAGGGGTTATTTAAAGATGTTTTTACAGTAATTTTTTTTGCTTTACGGACTGATCCACCCCTTGCTTGAGCTACAGGCATCTTGATGCTTTCCTCTGTGTTCTGACACCTCACCTATGAAAAAGAGAAAATTAGTTAATATTTTAAAGACATCCAAGATGAACAGTCTATAAAAAGCACCTCTCTTGGGTGTACAATAGTCAAACTCTTCTTATTGCAACAGATTTGTGCTTCTCAGTACCATTCCTAACTTTTGAAGATATTTATTGCCCAGTTCACATTAGCTCAGTACCACTGTTTTTTTGTTTTTTTTTAAAAAACTCTTTACAAGAAGCACATTCAGAAGTCACCCAATGAAATTAATAGGCAGGAAGTTTAAAACAAACAAAAGGAAGTGCTTCTGTACACAATGTACAGTCAACCTGTGGAACTCATTGCCAGGGGATGTTGTTAAGACCAAAAGTATAACGAGGTTCAAAAAAGAACTAGCTAAGTTCATGGAGGACAGCTCCATCAATGGCTATTAGCCAAGATGATCATGGATGCAACTCGTCCTCTGAGTGTCCCTAGCCTCTGACTGCCAGAAGCTGGGAGTGAATGACAGAGGATGATTGCCTGTTCTGTTCATTCCCTCTGAAGTACCTGGCACTGGCCATTGTTGGAAGACAGGGGACTGGACTTGACCTCTCAAGGTCCCTTCCAGTCCTATGATTAGACTTCAGTAATTATTTGGTAACGTAACACCTGCTCCATTCATTAATGAAAAAGCAACAGGTCAACTCATGCCAAAAAGTGATGCCTCAAACTGCACAGAGGCTGCTAGAGGTTCTACAGATTAAAAATCTAAAAGTCAAAGCAAAGTATAGAAGTTGTAGGAAACAAATACATTTAATTTTTACTGCTGAACATCTGCATTTTGGAATCGCTTCAGAGAACAATGATCTGAACCTATTTCAGCTGTAGCTATTGAATTCATGAAGTATATTTTTTACTTTGATTAGCAGTTCTCAGTGTTTCCCCTATTGTGTGATTCACATTAGTAAGTGTTCTTGTTTAGAGGCATTTAGAAGACACAATTTAAAAAAAACCCAAAACACTAATTCTTAGACATTAGTAAGGAAAGACAGATATTTTACTGTGGGCCCCCATGGGAACCCACATTTGACCTACAATAGCAGCATATGTTATTCCACACATGGTATTGTGACATCTAAAGTAAAGGAGCTTAGGTTTCAAATCAGAAGGGTTGGGACCTGTCATTCTCAGGGGAAGCTCCACGATTACAGAACTCCCTCTAAAGAACAGACCAAGCACAATCTTAACCACATTTAAAGAATAAATTTACCTAGATATTTCCCAAATAACCATTTCATAAATTACCCTGGTCCTGTCAACATAGGCAAAAAGGTATGGGTTTTAATCAAGTTAGCTCAACTTGCTTGAAATCCCTCTTTAACACCACAAAGACACCTTTAAGATCATTTGTACTGCTCATGTGCCTAGGCTTCCACCTAGACCACAACACAACCAGTTCAAATGATCTTACAATCACCCTGACATCCACTGGAAGAGCAATACAGCAGAGCACAGACAATCCAGGAAGTTTTTGGAGAGTGTTGCAGACAACTTCCTGGTGCAAGTGCTGGAGCAACCAACTAGGGGCTGTGCTCCTCTTGACCTGCTGCTCACAAACGGAAGATTTAGCAGGGGAAGTAGAAGTGGGTGGTAACCTAGGCAGCAGTGATGATGAGATGGTAGAGTTCAGGATCCTGACAAAAGGAACAAAGGAGGAGAACAGCAGGATACGGACCATGGACTTCAGAAAAACAGACTTTGACTCCCTCAGGGAGCTGATGGGCAGGATTCCTTGGGAGGCTAATATGAGGGGGAAAGGAATCCAAGAGAACTGGCTGTATTTTAAAGAAACCTTATTAGGGCACAGGAACAAACCATCCCGATGTGCAGAAAGAATAGCAAATATGGTAGGCACCCAGCTTGGCTTGACAAAGAAGTCTTTGGTGAGCTTAAACACAAAAAAGAAGCTTACAAGAAGTGGAAGCTTGGTCAGATGACGAGGGAGGATTATAAAATTATTGCTTGAACATGCAGGAATGAAATCAGGGAGGCCAAAGCACAATTTGAGTTGCAGCTAGCAAGGGAAGAGAAAGGGAACAAGAAGGGTTTCTACAAGTGTGTCACCAACAAGAGGAAGATTAGGGAAAGTGTGGGCCCCTTACAGAATGGGGGAGGCAACCCAGTGACAGAAGATATGGAGCAAGCTGAGGTACTCAATGCCTTTTTTGCCTGTCTTCCCAGACAAGGTCAGCTCCCAGACTACTGCACAGGGGAACACAGAATGGGGAGGAGGTGAACATCCCTCAGTGCTGAAGGAACAGGTTCAGGACTATTTAGAAAGATTGAACATACACAAGTCCATGGGGCAAGATGCAATGCATCCAGGGGGTGCTAAGGGAGTTGGCTGATGTGATTTCAAAGCCATTGGCTATTATCTCTGAAAGCTCGTGGCAACTGGGAGAGGTCCCTGAGGATTGGAAAAAAGGCAAATATACTACCCATCTTCAAAAAAGGGAAGAAAGAGGATCCAGGGAACTAGAGACCAGCCAGCCTCACCTCAATCCCTGGAAAAGTCATGGAGTAGGTCCTCAAGGAATCCATTTTAAGGCACTTGGAAGAGAGGAAGGTGATCAGGAACAGTCAACATGGATTCACCAAGGGCAAGTCATGCCTGACCAACCCGATTGCCTTCTATGAAGAAGTGACTGGCTCTGTGGCTGTGGGGAAAGCAGTGGACGTGATATACCTTGACTTTAGCAAAGCTTTTGATAATCTACCACAGTATTCTTATCAGCAAGTTAAGGAAGTATAGGTTGAATGAACGGACTATAAAATAGATAGAGAGGTGGCTAGATCATCGGGCTCACGGGTAGTGATCAATGGCTCCATATCTAGGTGGCAGCCGGTAACAAGCAGAGTGCCCCAGGGGTCGGTCCTGAGGCCAGTTTTGTTCAACATCTTCATTAATGATCTGGAGGATGGGTAGATTGCACCCTCAGCAAGTTTGCAGATGACACTAAGCTAGGGGGAGTGGTAGATACCCTGGAAGGTAGGGATACGATACAGAGTGACCTAGACAAATTGGAGGATTGGGCCAAAAGAAATCTGATGAAGTTCAACAAGGACAAGTGCAGAGTCCTGCATTTAGGATGAAAGAATCCCATGCACAGCTACAGACTGGAGACCGATGAGCTAGGCAGCAGTTCTGCAGAAAAGGACCTGGGGGTTACAGTGGATAAGAAACTGGATATGAGTGAGCAGTGTGCCCTGCCTGTCAAGAAGGCTAATAGCATATTGTGCTGCATTAGTAGAAGCATTGCCAGCAGATTGAGGGAAGTGATTATTCCCCTCTATTTGGCATTGGTGAGGCCGCATTTGGAGTATTGTGTCCAGTTTTGGGCCCCCTACTATAAAAAGGATGTGGACAAGTTGGAGAGAGTCCAGTGGAGGGCAACAAAAATGATTTGGGGGCTGGAGCACAAGATTTATGAGGAGAGGCTGAGGGAAGTAGGCTTGTTTAGTCTGTAAAGGAGAAGAATGGGGGGGGATTTGATAGCAGCCTTTAACTACCTGAAAGGGGGTTCCAGGGAGAATGGAGCTAGGCTGTTCTCAATTATAGTAGATGACAGAGCAAGGAGCAATTGTCTCAAGTTACAGTGGGGGAGGTCTAGGTTGGATATTAGGGAAATGTTTTTCACTAGGAAGGTGGTGAAGCACTGGAATGGGTTAGCTAGGGAGGTGGTGGAATCTCCATCTTTAGAGGTTTTTAAGATGTGGCTTGACAAAGCCCTGGGCTGGGATGATTTAGCTGAGATTAGTCCTGCTTTGAACTGGGGGTTGGACTAGATGACCTCTGAGGTCCCTTCCAACTTCTAATCTTCTATGATTCTACAGTAGTTTTTCCAAATCAAGCTGTGTCTACAGAAACATTTGAGAGGGTAGGGGTGTCTTCACTGAGTACAGCTAACTTGATTGAAAAAATACCTCTTCTGCTCATGTAGACAGGGATAATGACGCTGCTCCCCAGGAAATCAACTACCATTACCACTATAAATCAGAAGACATAAAATAAATATAAAGTTCATACTGACTATGGCAGTGGAGTTTTTCCTTTTAGAAGTCATTTGATATCTTTAATTTTGTATTCAACCCAGACACTATAGTTACACATTGTTTAGAAATGGTTATATTTATTATTTGAATATTTATTCAGCTGCATAGCTCTTTGACAAAATAGGTACTGTAGGGTCATTTTTTAGTAGCATATCATTGATCAGATAGCTTAATTTGCAAGATGTCTCATAACAGGAGCGACCCAAAGGCAGAAGTAACTAAAAGACAGAAAGTATATACTACTGCTAGAGAGGCTGAATGTGTGTACCCTGGGCACAGCCTAAGAGGAAAAATGACAGCCTATGATGGTGAGGGGCAAAAAGAGAATGTACCTTTTGGATTTCCTTCATCTGAAGACTTTGAATGAGAGAGCCTCTGGCATATGCTTCCCCTTTATACTGGACAAACACTAAGAAAGAAGACATCAGTAGAGGGGCACACAAAAAGTAGTAGGACAAAAAAAAACAAGATTAGCCAGGTTCAGATCTGTATGGAAGGGGCTTCACTCCATGAGATTTGATTTCTCTTCTCTCCGTCCCAAATAATCAGATTAAGGGAGGATGGTAAAATTAATTTAGAAATAGGAAATAATGTAGTGAGCCAAATAAGTATGAAATGGCATTTTTTAAACACTTCAAACATTCACAAAACCAAAAGTAAAGCTACAAAAAAGTTTGAAGAAGAGAAATATAAAACTTCAATTAATTATACGAAGTACACAATTGTTACAGAACAGCATATTGTTTCCTACGAGTTCTCCACATTGTGTACTTTGTACCACAATTTTATAATAATAAATGTGCATTGTTTTTGTTCAGGTCTCATTTAATATTAGGTCCATGGTCCAAGATCATCCTACATGTTAAAAAGATGAGTATTTTAAAAGTATGTACATAAACAGGACTTAAAAATACACTTGTGAGCAGGAAGCCTTCCCTGGAGCGTGGGGGTTATGGCTAAGTCTTCAATTTCTCAAGAACTGTTTAAGACAAGTTTCCAGCTAGTATGCTTGCAAAGGTAACATCACAAACATGAACTAAATATAACATCTGCGGAAAGACATCTTCAACACTACTGCTGTTGCTTATAGCTTTGCCTAACAGTGTTACAGTGAAATTAGCAGGTTATCTAGTCAGTTTTGAGGCGCTTTCTGGGAAATTTGTTGACAACAGTTAAGCTGTCAGTAATCACACATCACTATAGCTTTTACATTTACCTCTGACTAGTAGATTTAGTTCTCCAAACAGTAAATTTTGGAAGCCCAACAGATAGCTCAGAACATCACCCCTAAAAATAATGGTAAACTGTGATTATGGCAAAATATCAATATTTAGCCTTGCTTATCTGCTCCTCATGGGACTAATGTTCAAAACCTGCCACTTCTCTATTCAGAAACTAAGAGCAACATCCAAACCCCAATTCCAGTGACAGAGCTGGAACCACGTGGCAGGACCCCAACCCCATCTCAGCCAGAGCCCCTCACTCCCTCCCTCCCTCACCCCCCACCTGAGCCAGAACCCCCACCCTTCTCATCCCAAATCCCCTCCCCTCCCCCACCTTACCCAGAAACTCCCACGCCTCCCCCACCCAGAGGAGCCGGAACAATTTGTGCAGTGCCGCTGCTGAGAGCCACTGAAGCACCAACTGCCAACCCCGGATATGCTAGAAACCACGTCAAGCCAGGGGTGCGGCAGTACCCCCAGTTCCAAGCCCTATGCCCCCCGCCCCTCCGCCCAAACCCCCTCCCTAGCCAGAAACCCACCACCCGAGCGAGGACCCATCCCCCCTCCACAAAAGCCAGAAACCCCAACCAACGCCCTCCTCCCCCGGCCGCCTTCCCCTCATACCGGGCCCGGGCCCGGGCCCAGACCCCCGCCACCGCCCCGGAACCTGGACCGAACCCTCCCCTCAGACGCTGCCCGATCCAGCCTCCAACGCCCGCTGCCCGCCCCAGCGTCGCTCGCCGGCCGCCCGACACCGCTCCGGCCCCGCGCTCAGGCCCGGGGACAACGGACACCACGAGAGAGACTCGCCTGTCGCCTCCCACCCGCGGGCTGCGGCGCGCCCGGCTGACGGGCTCGCTGGTCCCCGGCAGCGCCAGCAGCAGGCCGCGGTGCGTCCGCAACGGGACGCCAGGGGGCGCTGCGAGAGCGGCCGCGCGCGTCGTTGCCGCCCGGCCCCGTAAGTAACCCCGCCCCAGCCCAGGCGGGCCTAGCAGGCGCGCTCCGGCTCCGCGCGCCCAGGTCAGACCCTCCCCCCACGTGCGCGGGAGCCCAGCCCAGCCCTGCCTCGGATCGAACAGGCCAGTCCCTCCCTTCCCCCTCCTACGTGCGCGGGAAACCAGCTCCCAGCAGGCCAGCCCCAGCCTTGCCCATCCCAGTGCCGCACCCCCCTCGCCCCAGCAGGCCGGATCTCCACCCCACCTTGCCTGTGGTGACTAAGGGCAAAGTGCACGGCATGTCCCCAGCGTGGCTGCGATGCCCAGCCCAGCTTATCTTCATCAGGCCCCTTCCCCCAGCTCTGTGCCTTCCGCCCTAGCAGGGCCTCGCTCCGCCTGCTTGGCAGGACCCTGCCACCCAGTCCCAGCTGGCCAGAACCCCCAAGTGCTCCAACAGCCCCAGGCCTGCCTCCCTTTTCCCATGTGCTGGGCCCAGGCTCCATCTGCACCTGTCAGGCACCCTCAGCACTTACAGACCCTGGGCCTGTCCACAAGCAGCTGCAGCACCTCACCTCACATGCCCCCAGGGATGCTGGAACGATGTGTATAGTGGGGGTGCTGAGAGCCATTGAACCAAACAGGAAACCCTGCATATAATGGAAACCACTTCAAGCCACCTAGTTCTAGCACATAGTCTGCCCCCATGTGCTTTGTAGACCCTATCCCCCCAACAGCATCCCATGTACTCTTTAGGCGCCACTGCCAGTATGTCAGACCCTTGTCACATAGGTACTGCATGCAGGCCTGCCCTCTTCCCCTGCTGTCAGACTGACCTACCCTTCACAGCCATCTGCAGATGGCTCAGCTCTAACACACTAGATTGCTTCCATCCATGTATTGTACAGGGTCTTTCTCCTGCTCTCTCCCCCAGCCCCCATCCGTCACCCCTATTTTTCTCATGTGCCATTTCATCCTCATTGACTCAACCCCTGCTTGCCTCAGCATTATCAGATCACCTGCCATGTCCTCAGCAGGCTTTGTCCCCACCCCTTAGAATCATAGAACCAGGGGGCTAGAAGGGGCCACAAGGGTCATCTCATCTCATCTAACCCCCTGCCAAGATGCAAGATTTGTTGCGTCAGCCCCTAAATGTGAGATTTCCATGTCCTGCATTATAGATGTGATGTAACTGGTAGTTTTTTAAATGTTGGATTTAGGGTGATTGTTAATCATTATTCATGTTATAATTTAAAGTTGGTGCACTCATTGATGGAGGGTGGTTGCACACCAGTCTGATTAATTGGGGGAAGGAGTTGGTTGAAGGAGGAGAACATGGGCAAGAGCTGGTGTGGGGAGGATGAGAGTAGGAATCAGGAGGGTGAGGGTGGGCAGGAGCCAAAAGGGGAAGGAAATGGAGAGTGGTGGGAACTGGGAAGGGAACAGAAGGGGACAGGGAGAGGCTGGAGGGGAATAGGAGCACAGTCCTTTCCAGCACTTGGAATAGAACTCATTAGTGTTAACCTTGCTGTCTGGTAACTAGCTGGGAAAACTCCTAGCAAAAAAACTCTCTCATCCTCTTGTGGTGGCAGGGCCACATAGAAAATAACAGCCTTCTACTAGTACCAGTTACTTCCTTCATGGGGAGCAGAGGTGGAACAAAGAGAGGTGGGGAAGACAGGGTACAGAGGCAACATACTAGAAGACGGGCAGAACTGGAAAGGTGGAAGAGAAAGACAAAGAAGGGTTTATAATTACTAAACCACAGTGCCCTCGAGAGCTTGGACTAGAACCTAGGGCTTCTGAGTCTCAACAGTGCTCTGCTGTCAGAAAATAGCCATGAAACCCATTGACAAAATGTGTGTCACATTGCTCCAGTGGCTGGTGTAATGGCCAACTGCTCTTACCAGTTTCTCCATTAGCTAAAATGGAAGAAGCCTGTCCTGTGGATGTAAAAGTTTGAGCCCTGCTGATAACCTATGCTGGGGGTCAGTACGATTCCACATAATGGATATTTTTTGTTTGCTCTTTTAAAAATCTAGGAAATTACACACACACATACACACAAACTATGTTAAAAGATAATTAAGATTGCAGAGTAAAGCACTCGGAAGTTAGGAAATACTAGCAGTAAGGTTGCTTTTGCCACTGTTATCCAGCCTCTTTGTGCAAACGCATTATGACATAATCTTTAATTTCATCATCATACACTGTTTTTTCCCCAGATCCCTTTTCCTCCTTGAGTTCACAGGCTCTGCCTACCCTGGGGATGAATCATATTTGTGTAGTGAATGAGGCTGTTGGCTGTAGAAGTCTGCGTCATTGCAGAAGTTGAAAAGTGTTTTAGCAAATCAGGCAAGGGACTGCAGGAAGAGAATGTAGTACTCTGTGATCAGTCAAGCTCAGATCCACAAAGGTATTTAGACTCCTATCTTCCATTGATTTCAGTGGTAGTTCAGAGCCTAAATACCGTTGTGGATGTTGGCCTCAGTGCTTAAGGAGCTTCCTAAAGTTTCTGGTTTATTCAGTGTCTGGTTCCAGCTGGCTGTGCTTCATAACAACCCACACAGACTCTGAGAAACTCAGCCCTTAAAAGTATAATCCCAAATATCACATCTTCCTCTCCAACCCAAAATTTAAGAACAATAACACTTTTTAAAAAACAATGTTAGTATAACACACAATTCCAAATAATCAGACTTGATAACATCTTCAGTTGGCTCCTCAGGAACATTAGCACGATTGCCATCAGGTGGTGACAAGTCCACTTGCTATGGATGTTCCATGTTCTGGGGCTCTGTAGTCTCAAGTCTTGCCCTGCTGAGACTCTCCTGTCCTTTCTCTCCTGCCTTAGTGCCTTTCTGTGCTTTGGATAAGGTGTCACCTATCTCTCCTCAGTATGTGTCCATCTAGGCTAGGGTGACCACCTCATACAAGCATAGAGTAGCTTCTTGGGACACCAATCCTGTTCGTGAGCATCCTTTTCCATCACAGAGACACACAGCATTTTCATGATGTGGTGGCAGCTCCCGTGGCCCCATTTCATACTGATTTTTTTTATTTTGTTTTATCTGTCTCTCTTATAATATTTTGGATTCTCAATCATGTTTCAGTGTCCACCATCCATAAGCTTCATTCTGGACTGGGTGACTTCCATTGCCTGGAAAATTCTAAATGCTTTGTCAAGGGTTAATTCTGGATCTTCCATTAGTCTCTCTCTGGGTTTTTTTGTTCCATTCACAATCTGGTCTCTTATTAGAGACTGTTAGCCCCCCAAAATTTCAAGATTAGTTCTTCAGCCTCAGATCAGTCAGAGACTGGTCTATAGTTTCACCTTCCTTTTGTACCCTGGGATTATAAACATCTTTCATGTGTCTCATTCTCACATGCAGTGCAGTATTCCTGAAATTTCTGTACTACAGTTTCATAGTTAGAGGTTCTGCCTGAGTTAACTGAAAACTATTAAAGGACATCAGGTGCTTCCGAACCAGCCCGTCAAGAATAAGGCAATCTTCTAAATGTTTTCTATTTTGCTGGCACCCATTGCTAACAGATACAGAGTGAAGTGCTCTCTAAACTTCCTCCAATTGTCTTTCACATTCCCAGAGAGTTTCAGCTCTGGTGGAGCTGAAAAAAATAGTACATGATCACATAAAAATCTAGATAAAAATGGCCTTTAAAATACAGGCCCAGCCCTGTGAGGTGCTGAGGATCCTGACTTCAGTGGGAGCTGAGGGTGCTTAGGACCTTTCAGGATATGTGCAGCATCTTGCAGGCTCAGACTCTTAAAAGCATCATGGAGAATGACTATCTGGAAGTGCTGGGGTGAGCAAAACATTGAAAATGAAGCCCTGGCACTCTCAGTATATTGATTGCTGTGTAAGGCTTGTATTTATGATTTATCTGTGGTAGCATCAATGATGCCCTAAGTGTTTTCCAGACCCTGAAGATGGGATAATGGGATAATTGCAAGCCCTGAGAATCTCACAGTCTAAGGACAGACAAGCAGGTGGACGGAGGTTAGGTTAAGGATGATGCTTCAGGGGTACCCAGGTTGTGAGGCACCTCCCCAACACCTGCTCTTAGCACAAGGAAGTCCTGTCTGTGCCTGCTGTCGATCAGCTCCCTGAAACCACCAGCCGCTGGCAACACAAGCACTAAACTTCCAGGCCTCCACAGGCCTCCGCTCTCTTTGTGTAAGTTAGCAATAGCACCTCCTAGTCCTCTGAGCATCCCTTGGGAGTTGTTCCACTGAACATTCACAGAACTCTCCAATTTGCTACTCCCAAAGGAATAGTCCACACCTGTTTGCAAGATATATTGCCATTGTCTCCTCTGGGCATCCATGGGACTTGTTAGAGTGCAACCTTTGAAGGGGACACAAAGCACGACTAGTAATTAGCAGCTGCTCTCTGCATCCAGCTCCTTCTGTGACCAAGCTGTTTTAGCTTTGCTGTTCTGACAGTCTCAGCTTAGCACACAGAAGCCAAGCGGCTGCTGAGGGAGAAGCCTTGAGAGCTGATGTCATTTCAATTCTGGTCCAATGAGGAAAGCGAAGTGCAGCCTCTTTTGTGTGGCCTGGGACTATAACTGGAGCTGCAGGGCAGTACTGAGGGGTTTGAGCACATAAGCGCTGTATCTCTGCTCTGGGTGAAGCTAATTAGTTGCTGTTGCTATCATCATCATCATGACTCTTCAGGTAAGAGGGGAGTCTTCTTCTACGTGAGGCAAAAAGCAGCTCAGAGGAGGGGAGCAAGGGATAAGGATAGGGATGTATTGTAACATCCATGGGCAATGCCCAGCAACACAATTTTTTGATAGCGCAAGGATTATCATTGCATAATCTGGGATGTTTTGCAGTGCAGCAAATAACTTTTTTTTAGTGTATGATGCTTAATTGGTGCATGAATTTTTGCAGGGAGCAAAGGGTTGCTTATTTTGAATCTGTTATTCTTTGGTTCATGTAATTTTCTGGGGAGTGGATCCGCACCTGCTTGGAAAGATGCATGCATTTTGATTGGGTACATGCATTGTTTTTCTTTGTGTGTGTGTGTGTGTGTGTGTGTGTGTGATTGTAGCTGCACTGTTATTGGGTATCTGCCTTTGAGAAGATGCATGCATTATTTTTTCAGGGTCAGATTAATTAATTCATTTAGATTTATACAAAAATAAAAAGAGGCACCTTTCCCAGGATTTAGGTTATCGGTACATACATTTGTGAGTCCATGAATAATTTTTGAGGGGCTTGTGAATGGTAGATGCTGTATTTGGGGTGCATGCATTATTTTCTGGGGGTTTGTGTTTTGAAGACTGCATACATTTTGCTGGCAAAGTTCAACTGTGTATGTGGAGTGCCAGAGAAACCAGCTGCCTCCTCTCTGCATCAGATTTGAAGTGTTGCCCATGCTGCTGGGTTTCAGCCCTCGATCCTTGCAGCAGGGTGCAAACAGCACTTTACTTTTCTTGCCCATGTTCTGAGTAATTTAGCCAGTTTTCTCCACATTAAAGCCATCACATTAAAGCTTGGCTTTTTATTCTCTCTCCCATTTTTCAGATTTGTAGCCTGCCTGTTCCATTGCCCTGTTCTCTGAGGGGTTGGTGCATGTTTTGTGCAGGGATGAGCAGTGTGGTGTGTGAATGATGCTTCCAGGAGGGAGGTGGTGGCAGCTCCCTCCTAATTCATGAGTGACCCAGATTTTGGGACTCCGGGAGTATATTTGCCAGGAACTCTGCAGAGTCGTTCCAGAGAGGATGTTAACCTCCTGTGAGGTAGCTTCATCTCCACAGGGGCACAGAGGTTTTGTGTGTGTCACTTTACAGACAAACTCAGACCCTCCTCAAAGGGGCAGGGAACAGAACAGCCACATCCCATCTCTCGCTCCAACTTTTGTTCAAACCAGGTTTTGTTCAATGTAGGGATGTAAAAATTAGTTTAATTAAAAATTGGTTTAAACTTTCTAAAAAGAGAACATTTAAATGGTTAAATGCTGGGGTAGGGGGAGCCGTGCTGGGCTCAGCTCCTGTGTGCAGTAATAGAAAACAGGCAATTGATAAAGTCATGGTCAGTGTAGTTTTATGATACAAGAAGTGATTCTGAACAATGACAATCAATGTCAAAATACAATATGTTTTATTTCTACCCAGTTTCGTGGACATTTTGATTTACGGGTTTACGGACAGTGTTAAAATTGTACATTTTTGAACTGATGGTCCAGCTGCTCTTACTAGCAGGGAGCCAGCTCAAGTAATTACATCCCTTCTCCCCCACACACGAGCTCCCCACTTCCCCCTCCCCCATCAGAGAGAGCTGAGCCCAGCTGTGGCTAAGCCCTACCCCATTCTATGCAAACTGGCCAACAAGAAGTGCGGAGCCCAGCTGTGGCTACCCCCGCTGGGCTCTGAGCCTCCCCCCCAGCAAGAGCTGCCGCTCCCCTCCCCCCAGTTTAAACATTAATCAGCTGTTTAAAACCTTTAGACAGCTGATTACTGTTTAAATGGTTAATTTTTACATCCCTAGTTCAATGGCCAGTCGGGTCTTAAGTTTGTTTTTCTACTTTTGAATTCACTCCTGAAGGTGCAAATTTGGAGAGTCTTTTGTTGTAGACTTTTGTCAGTGTTGAGATTTTAAAAACAAACAACAAACCTGAGGTTTGCTGGGGTAAAACATTGCACATTTATTACATGATAAACCACCTCCATAAAAAAACACCCCTCACGGCTGGGAACCATTTTAGCTCAGCATTTAAACAGCAGTAATACAATGTGAAAAAACCTGAATCATGTCCATTGAAATCTTGGTTTACAATCTGCATCCATATCTATAATCTCAGAATCAAGTTGGAGAGGAGTGGCAAGAGATTGAGGGCGCTACACAGTAGCTAAAAACTCAGTTTTGCAAACTGCAGAAACAGCATAAATGGAGGAGAGTAACTAAATCCTTTCAGGCATTTTGCTTTACCCTGAAGAAGCCATTTACGCTTATGTTTCTCTTCCATTTCATTTACATGGTGGTGATGCGATAGTAATTTGTACATTCAAGTATAGCAAATGGGTGTGTGTGTGTGTGTGTGTGGTTTTAAATGTGTATAAAGGTTGTTTATGGTAGAAAATTCTACTGCTTTTAATTTGAAGAGTCAGAAGGCGTTTCAGTCATTACATGATTAAAAATAAACTGCATTTTTAAGGGACACTTAATATTTTTAGATTCAAAGTGTACCTGTTTTACAAGAAACTAAATCCTATGCAACATTCCATGAACAGTGACTCATGTAGGGGCTGGGGTGCTCAAGAGCTCAACAATGTGTGTTTATATTAAGCTTACCTGTTTTATGCAGGTTAAATCGTCCCTTCTATTCTGTTGTTATTGCAGAGGAATGCATACATCATGATATACTATTCCTGTAATATCTACTTTTATACTTGCATATGCCTCCCAGGAAACTAGGATTGTATGCAGTATAAAATCATTTAGAGGCATATTAACTTAATAGCCTCCTTCCACAAATTAATTTTTGATGTTCCATCTCCTCTAGCAAATCTGATACCAAGCACAATCTCACTGCATTGTGAGGGCCTGATCCAAAGCCCATTCAAGTTAATGACACTGATGGGTGTGGTATAAGAACCTAGATAGAACATTTTCATTTTGTTTGTCCTACTAACCAACTATGGCAATTCAGCTGATTGTGTTATCATTGGTGTGTTTGTTTGTCTGGTCTGTAACAGTTGTATAAATGCTATTTTTATTTTTAAGTGCTTGGATGGTGCTCACAGGTGTGTAATGGGGGACATATAAATATAATCTGAGAGTTTTATCCCAATGCTTTGTATCCCATATATATTTGTGTCTGGGGGGTAGTTTTTGTTTTTGGGTGCATGTTTTTTTTAAACAGACTTTGATCCTTAACAGGAATACACTTGATGTTTAGGCCCTCGGATTTACTCCCTTAAAGACAGGTAAATTTCCTGGGTATGTCTTTTTGAACATTTTGGCCTAAATATCTAAGCTTAGCTGCTCACAGGTAGGCTCCTTGATTTTTTCAGAACTGCTGACTATGCATAGTTCCCATTTATTTCTGGCCTTATTTTAGAACGAGTTATATGGTGGTTGCATTGCTACAATTTTTTTACATTGGTCATGTAATGTATAAATGTTAATGTTTTTTAAAAATATATTTAGTATTGGTGTATTTGCTTTGTAGGAATAATGCTTAGTTACATGTGTGCAAAACTCTTTTTATGAATCCTGAAAAACTGCATTACATAAAGTCTGATGCTGCAATGTGCAGAAAACCTCTTGGGCATGTCCCACTTACTCTCAAACAGCAGGTATTCGGCAGTGTGGCCTAACTGATAGCACAATGGACTGGGCCAGAGCATCTTGTGAGCAATATAATATAAACAGTGATTATGGCTAATAACTAGTACACTCTTTTATGTGATAGATTTTCCCATCCTTAACATTTAAGGAAGATGCAGGATAGGACAGGACCATCAGTTCAATCAAAAGATGAAGTTGAGGGGGTTTTTTCTCCCCCATTTTTTTTATGGAAGGAGACTATCAAACATGTCACTTCTGGATAAAGAAAAGATGATTTATTTATCTCATCAGTGCGCCAAATTTGAAATCAGGTGTGTGTTTTGATGACATCAGGAACAAGCAATTGTGGACTATGAGTAGCTTGCACATTAACCTAGCAGTGGATCCCAAGGACAAGTACTCTTACAGTCTGTGCTGCAAGCTTTTTGAAGTTCTGCCAGCTATCTAGGACATTGCACAGCCTAAGCACTTAAAAAGAAAGAGTTAGTTCAATTGTGCTTTGTTGTACCATTCCTTGCCTCTAATTACTTAAACTGCTGATCAGCAGCTTCAGTTTTCAAAGAAAAACTAAATAACACAATCTCTGGCCTTTACCCACTGTAAATGCTGTGAAACAGCTGGGCCATGGTTAAAATAAATAAATAAAGAAGACTATCTTCATCCCTGGCAAAACTCCAATGACTTCACAAAGGATGGATTTGTTCAGTGGTGCCAATTGTTAAAATCTAGTCAGTGAGTATGAAATTTTTGAAGTCTTAGCACTTGGTGACCAGACCTATAATCTAAAGATTTCTTTTGTCCTTTCTTTGCTTAAATTCAGTATAGATTATTATTACCTGATTAAATCTTGCTTCAACAATGAATACTGGTTTCATTTTAACATGGACAAATAAGAGGGATCTTAGAAACTATGTAGATGAAATGATTTTTGCATTATGTAGCAAATACTACAGCCATTTGTCCTGATCTAATATGGTAAACTGCCTTAAAATACATTTAAAACTTGTCAGTGATTAGTGCATGTACCTCAATGGCATCATGGGATTAAAATTTGTACAGTGATTTGAATGAGTAACGTGCTGTATAATATATTAGTATTTAGTTTAAATAAGGCAAGGTATTAAATGACTGGAGTTGCTCCCAGCTGGACTTTGAAACTTGCATTCTATAGCATCTTATAAAACTCGTGAATGCTACTACTTTTACTGTTTTCCCCCCTTCATTTCAGATGACACTACATGAGTCATTGGTATGGTACCTGACCCTATTAATAACATCACAGGGAAATTCAGCAAGAATCAGTTTGGCAATGCTGGATTAAAGAATTTTGGGGCACTGAGTAATATGGGAATTGGGGGCTCCTTCCTCCCTATCATGACAGCAGGGTGGGTGGGCCAAGTCTGAAGAGCACTGCAACTCCACATGCCAGGTTGCAACACCACTCATTCACATGTGGGCCAGCCACTCCTCCATCATGAAGGAGGGGGGCAGGGTCAAACCTGAGTGGTGCTATGACCCCATGTGCTAAGTCACAGTCCCACCCACCCAAATCGAGTTCTGTGCAAGTGCACCAAGTGCATATTGATTAATCGGATCCTGCATACTGGGACTTTGTGTAATAAAGAATAGTCAAATTACTAGACTCCTAGTTAAACTAAACTGTTTTAAAAAAAACAAAAAAAATTCCCAAAATCCCATAGGTGCTGTCCAGATGTATAGGGAGATTAGCGCTTTAAAATAATCTGTATGTTTTCAGATTCCAGACAAATCTTCTCTTTCTGTTAGTGATGCGATGGCTTTTAAACTGCAAAACCACCTGCCACATACAGAGCAGAGGTTCTTCCTTATTTCACCCTTTGGTCACAGGCTGAAATCTCTCTCTCTATATAGGTAACCTCTAAATTCAGGCTAGATTCAGGCACACTACAGTGCCACCATCCATTATCCAAATGTCCATGATGGAAACCTCCCTCTAACCTGTTCACCATTCCAATATGGGTCATATTTCCTCCCTCCAAATATAGATCAAATTTGTGCTAAGCTACACTACACATTGTGGCTCCATATCTTCACAATGTGCTTCATACACCTTCCTAATACAGCCCTGGTATAGGCCTCATGGGTTATGCTGGCTATTCAACAACCACCACTCTTCTCATTTATTCATATATGTGCAACAGAGCAGATGTAAGTTTCGTTCATGAGGCAGCTGGTGGGGGCGGGGGGAGGTCTCTCCCCAATTGGTCAGTAGAGGATGGGCAATGATAAGGTTAGTCATGGAAAGATAACTGAGAATTTATTCAGTTTTATTTAATGTATTAAGTCTGTGTCTATTTTAATTAGGTGTGGGTTGAGATTTTATTGTAATTGATACTAAATTATACTAAATTATTAAGATGCTAATGTAGCTTCCATAGTTAAATAGTAACTTTAATGAGACCTCAGAGGCATCACCCACTAATTCCACCAGTATGACCGTGTGTAGAATCTAACAGAACTTGTACTTTGTCTTCAAAGGAAAGCAACGGAAATACAGCCTGTAATCCACATGAAAGCTACATTTGAGACCCTACAAAGGGTCCATGGAGCATGTAACTAGTTTGATCCCACTTATTACAAATTGTGCACTCAAATTACAGGATTCATAGCAATGTAGATTATAACTTTCACCTGTAGTCCTGATAAAAGTTTTGAGCTCATCTTGGCTGCAGTTCAGAATTGAGGCCTTCATTGTGTTTTAAAAAAAAAAAAACCAAAACCCAAATGCCTGACAAAAACTTGGGAGGAAAATCCTTCATGAAGTATTCAAGAATTCTACTCCTTCAACAGAGGGCTGAGAAAAGCTTGCACTTTTCTAGTCTTTCAGCAAAACAAATAATCATACTTGGTGTTTCTAAACAACCGTCTCTCCAAAAAGACCACCCACCTTTGACGAGCAATGTTCATACCTGCTTTATACCTCATAAACAAACAAACAAAAAATGTCCATTTTCCCCTCTTTGCAAGTCACTTTTAATCTTAATCAAGCCATATTCAACTTAGAGCAGTTTTGTGGTTAATTTAACTCCCTCTAGAACACTGAATTTACAGTGTTCAATTAACAATCAGAGTATACTGAAAAGCAAAAAATATTTAGCTTTGAAATTGAGAAAAGATCCCATGGTATAATTGTTTTAACACTAGGAATACAGGTTTCCTATGTGTTCTTGGTCCTGATGTGGCTGTATTTGGAGACATAATTTTTGATGGGCCCAAGTTAAGTATAGCATACTGTGCTATCTTATTTTTCTAAGAAAACCATGTACTTTCCCTTCACCACAACTTATGCACAGTTCCCTGCCTACATTGTGCGTTCCCTAGCAAGCCAGATTGCCTAAACAGGCCAGCAACTGCACCTTGTTTTCTCTCCAAAGACTATGAACAGTTGTAATTGCCTTCAGTTATACATTACCACATAGTTCTTTATAAGCAAGGACATTTATTCTTAAAGTGAAAGCATTACAGAGAAAACATATTTAAAATATTAAAAGTACATACATGTATACTAATAAACTTCCCAGAGATCACCTCCAGCTCCAACAAGGACTTTAGTAGGAGTCAGTCCTTCAAATTCCACAAGGTGTTTTTTTGTGGTTACAGGTTTATAATAGCCACAACGCAGAACTAGCACCCTCATGAATAGGTTAGTCTTGCCTTTATAGAGCTTAGACCTTTGATCTTGAGACAACAGGCGATCAGCAGACTGTGATCCTATACTCAGGGCATAGTTTCAAAAGGCTGGGTTTTTGCATTCATATTCCCCTAGCAAATCCCCAGGCAAACCACTTGACACTGTTTGTTCCAAAAGTCCACTCTTGTCTGGTACATTATTCAATACAGTCCTTTGAAGTTCATAACACTTCCAAGGCTTCACATCCCATCTCCTCCCTAGAGAGCGGTTACATACAGTCCTAGCCCACAATAATACATAACCTTTGCATTTAGTACCCTGGCCTCCAAAGACACTTTTAATTCAATAAAAGTTTTCCAAGGATATTGCAGGAAATTGCTGGAACATTCACACTGTGTCCAATTAACACACTTCAAAGTTGCAAGCAAACTAGTGGCAACTGGAGCTAGTTAATCCTTAACATTGAAGTTGGGACAGAAAGAAGTCAGTTATTACGTTTAAAAAAATCCAATTATTGTTGCTGTATCTAAAATAGAAATGTTTTCAATTTTAACCATAGTGAATGTTTGCTATGTCTGTTACTATACAGCTGGTTCTGAAGTGTGTTGGTGGAGGGGTGCTCTAGAAACCCCTGCTGGTTTATTGACAGTCCTAAGCTTCTTATTGAACTAAAAGATTATTTGTTAACATTCTGCACTATTGCCATTAATTTCCCTGCTTAATACCAAGGAAGATACCCTCTGAAGAAGTCTCTCTTAACTGCTTTTTAAAGAGATGTGGCCTGTTATGAAGGAGGCAAGACCTAAATGATCATAATGATCCCTTCTGCCCTTAAAAATCTATTTATTGCAATGTAAAGAGACACTCAGTGTGAGATTTCTTTTTAACTACTATTTCAACAGAATTAATTTCTCTGTTAGCACACACATTAAATAGTACATCATGAATTTTAAAAGCATTACTTTGAAACAACAATTGTAAGGACCAAAGAGCAGCACAAACATATAAGCTGGGTTCACCACTTCCTTCTTCTCTGTGCAAATATGCATCTCCTACCTCTTCTGTTTCAGTTTTGCTGCTGCTTTTACTGGCAAATGTCCTTTTGTGGCGCTTGTGGAAGAGTGTGCATATGAGTTCTTCCAGGGCAGTGAATGCAAGTGATGCAGATGGGCATCAATGAGTCATTGAAACGGACAGTACAAAGTGCTGTCAAATACACATAATAGACAGGCTGTAAAAAGCAATTGTTTTTTTTAATTGCTTCCTGTTGTAGCAATCTCATGGATTACTTGTAACAATAGCAAGTAAGAAGCATCAGATGAAAATATTTTTTCAAGTTAAGTGTCCTTTTAACTATTAGGATACATTTAAATAGTTTCATAGCAGTATGAATACACCAACCAAAACGGCAACCAGTGATTTAAATGCATGTATTAGTTAGCGTGTAAAGTAGTGTATATATAAAAATAAATTTTCCTTAGTGAGATAAATGTGAATTTAAGTAGTCAAATCATCATGTAACTGTGACCTTACACACCTCTGTAGTCACACATTACACATTATTGTAATAATATTTGCAAAATGTGACTTGAGGTATCATTTCAAAACTAATGACCACATTGATCATTTATGTTCTTGTGTAATATATGTACAAATGTCTATAAAAAGTTATGAACATAAAATGAAATTATGACTAAAATGTGTTTACCAGAGAAGTCTGGGAACTGGTTAAACTGGTTTTCTCAAAGACAAAGGACAGCTGTCGTCAAAGTCACATGTCCAGTGGCCATTCTTTGGCAAAGAACTAGGGTGGAGGTCAGGAACAGACTGATCTGCATTTTAGCAAAAAGCATGGAACCTCTTTCACCACGAGACTCCATGTCTCCTTCCTCACAGCTGGAATGAACTTTATCTAGGGGTAACCCTCAGGAAAATGCATTTCAAAGAGTGGGCTATAAAAGTAAGGGGCAGAACTACCCACATTCATCTCTTTTTCACCTAAGAAAACAAATGAATCAGCCCTTTGACTTTGATGGAGAGCCTGACCTGGGAATTTGGTCAGCCATGTTGCTGGGAACATGTGGTAAGGATGTTACCTTGAACCAAGCATAGCTTGTTAAGTTTCAGCTACTAGAAAATTTTTCTTTATTTTTCTTGTAACCATTTCTGACTTTAGCATCTTCTACTTGAACTCACTTAAAAATTTCTCTCTGGATTAGATTTTAAAACTCCAATGTTGTGTTGAAAAGAAACTGTTTGGCAACTCCAATTAAAGTAACAAATTGTGCAATATTGACGCTTCTTACAAGAGCAACAAACCTTGTTTCGTCTGCTTGGTCCAGGACAGGGCTGGACGTTTCAGAACATACGTTTTGCGGAGAGTTTGGACTCACCTTACCAGTGGTTAACCAAGGCAGGTGGAGATCAGTAGAAGTCTGTGGTGCTGCAGGCAGGTTCCTGAATCCAAAGCGCTAGACCAGGGTTGGCTAAGACATAGACATTAAGTCCATGCTTGTTGCTGCCTGTGGGCGTCGGAGGCAGAGAGTTATAGTGGCAAGGCATTGTAAGGCGCTCAGGATTACTGGGTAAAATGTGACACCAACTCTTTACCATTCTGGATTGCACCCCAGAACGTCACAGTAATGTAGTGGTGGCAGGCTATGGGAGAGTTTGTTTCGGTTCCAAACATATATCCGGGACTTCCGACTTAACACCTAAAATCTCTGCCTCCTGGCCAGTCTTTGGAGATTTTTCTTTTTTAGGCAGACATCTGTTTGGAAACTTTAATTGCTATTATATAGATAAAAAAATAAGAATGGCCATTTTGGGTCAGACCAATGGTTCACCTAGCCCAGTATCCTGTCTTCTGACATCAGCCAGTGCCAGATGTTTCAGAGGGACTTAACAGAACATGGCAATTACTAGGAGATCCATTCTGGCAGTTGCAAGTTAGAGATACCCAGATCATGTATTGTGTCCCTGACCATCTTGGCTAATAGCCATTGATGAATTTAATTCTTTTTTAACCAGCTATGCTTTTTGGCCTTCACAACATCCCGTGGCAACAAGTTCCACAGGTTGACTGTGCGTTGGGTGAAGAAGCACTTCCTTATGCTTGTTTTTAAACCTCCTGCTTATTAATTTCATCAGGTGACCCCCAGTTCATGTGTTATGTGAAGGGGTAAATAACACTTCCCTATTCACTTTCTCCATACCATTCCTATTTTTTTAGATCTCTCTCGTATTTCCTTCCCCTCCATGCTTAGTCATCTCTCTTCTAAGATGAACAGTTCCAATCTTTTTAATTCCTTCTTGTATAGAAGCTGTCCATACGGTGGTTCAGCAGAAGCTATCAGCAAGTCTATTGTATCCATTTTCTTGTACTTTTAAAATTATGGTAGAATGTTCAACCAGTGCTAAGGGCTTGAGGATTAGATGTCAAAAAAAACCTTTTATTGGAGATTTGTTTCCAAGTGTCTAAATTTTAGAAGTAAATTAAATTCAGTGTCCCAGTCTAATCCCTACTGGGTATGAAACCATAATTTTTCAAACCAGAAGTTTGCACAACTACACACTACAGGGTTAAAACCGCATCTCTGACAGCTCCTGCCTATGACCAAGTCAAAATGAGGATTTTTCCAGTATCCTGGCCAGCTTCTTCCACATCCACTTGGCATTGTCCTTCCCCAATCACCTTGTTTTACTACCATTCACATCTATAGTCAGTACAGTTCCTGGGCTTGGCCACCCAAATGTTTTTTCTTCTAGCTAAAAAAGTAGAAACCCCTAAAATAATAAAAGATACTAACAGCAAGGCCATGCTACCCGGTGTCCATCAGTGCTTGGGTGCAGCCTGAGCTCTGGGACCCTCCCACCTCGCAGGGGTCCTAGAGCCTGGGCTCCAACCCAAGCCCAAACATCTACACTGTAATTAAACAACTCCTTGGCTTGAGCCCCGTGACGTCGAGTCAGCTGGCACAGGCCAGCCATGGGTTTTTAATTGCAGTTGTCTCACCCAGTTTCCAGATTCCTCAACAGTCTTCTAGGTCCCAGTTGAGATGATCTCTGCCCTCTTGAAGTCCATCTATCCAGAAATCCATTGCCAGAAAAAATCAAAGTTCTTTCCACCTCAGCAAGCAGCAATTAACTCACTAGGTGGAAAGGGGCCAGGCATCTGTGGATAAATACGGCCCTGTAGCTACCTAACTGTCCTTGCATACTTTTACATGATGTTGCTGGCTGAATGTGCTAGCATCAGCTGATGCATTGTTAAGTTGATGAGTGCTCAGTTTTATGATCCCATGATGGCTCTTTTGAATGGAAAGAATGGTACAAGAATGCAGCCTCTCATTAATTTTTTTCTATTTCCCTACCGCTCATCTTTAGACACAGTAATCTATGTTTCTTTTACTCCTTGTTCGTAGGGGGACTGCAGTACAGAACACTTAAGTCGGTGACAGTAAAACCACAAAACATCTGATGTTGCTTCTTCTTTGTTTATTTCTAGGGCCTGGTCCAGCCAGTACAGTCACTTGCCCAGGATAGTTTCAGGATTAAGACAAATACATTCTAGGCTGTGTTCTAAAATATGGGGGGGCTGACTTCTCCCATTGTGTGGGAAGTTCTCACCTGAGTAATAAGAGCTGCCAACCACTATGGAGAGGGCCAGCTAGGGGAGCACATAATTCTTCAACCTGATGACTGCATCCTGCTTGGATGGAATGATAGGCAACTCCACAGTCCCTGCTGATGAGACCAAGCTATGGAAGTCCAAATTGACAGCTAAAGGAACAATGTGTGACTTTACTCAATACACAGCATATTATAGCACAACCTTGGAGGGAATGCATTTTAGTTTACAAATATTAAACACATGTATAACATACATCCTGCCCACCGTGTTTTACTATGTCATTCTTGCAAATATAGCAAACTTTGGATGGAACTTTCCAAAAGAATGCATGCAGTTATGTAGAGAGTTGTATACACTGGCTTTACAAATGATTGAAACTAGCAGATTGTGCAAAGGACTGGAAGCTCTGAGGTCACAGAAAGACCTGTAGGTGCTTTTGGAATCAGGAGCAGGGAAAAGGTTATGAACTCTGCACTAAAGACTTCACAGGGACTAGTAAAGTAGGGGCAGATAGCTCAGTGTGGGTAAGGTGTAAAGAACCTTTCAGACCCAAATCGCCTCCTTTGTGTCTGCAATAGGTAGCTACAGTGAGTCCTTGCACTTCTGGAGTATAACGGTGATGCATCAGTTAGACTGTTGCATTAGATCCCCATATACAGTTTCATCACCACTGCCATGCATGCGCACACGGTTGCCCTGGCAGCAGAGAATTGAAAGCAAAGTGGGAGTGTACTCAGTATCTTTTCAAAGGGCATTACAGCCCCAGGAACTGCTTCTGGGATGTAGTCCCTCTGCATCCCTGCCCTCAACTCAGACTCTGGGTGTGAAGAGTATAGTTCATAGAATTTTATAAGCAGCTTGCATGATCATACCTATGACATTTCATGATACCAATCAGACTTTATATGGTCCCAGTTGTTTAGCTGTAAAACTATGTATTCTCTTTTGGGAGGAAGGAATTGACTTATTTTAACAGTGTTGATTTATCAGCCAAGTTAGCCAAATTTCTGGCCAACTACAATTTGATTAAAACCCTTTCATAGGAAAGTATCGAGAGAGATTTACCTTTAAGCATCACTGATGACAAGGAAGCAGTTAGTGAATTTATGAGGATGCTATAAAGCCTAAAGCACACAACATAGGGGATAAAATGTCTATCATTCCATTGTTTGATTTTTTTCCTCCCTTCTCTTCAGGACGATTTTGACCATGCTGCAGAAGATGTAAAAAAATTAAAAACTAGGCCAAGTGATGACGAACTGAAGGAACTATATGGACTCTACAAACAGTCTACTGTTGGAGACATTGATACTGGTACTGTCTCTGTGTGTGTGTGTAAAAACTCCCCCATCACCCACACACATTTAATTCTGTAAATTTAATAAGACTAAACAATCTTTAGGTAAAATGATATAAGAACAATCCACAAATGTACGCATTTCTTTTGGCAGAGTGTGCAGGAATACTAGATTTGAAAGCCAAAGCCAAATGGGAAGCATGGAACCTTAAAAAAGGTGTTTTTACTATTATGTTTACTCTAATCCATTTTCTAGAACACCAAACAAGGAAAGGTAATGACTGCTACTTTCCTTTGCAGGTTTATCAAAGGAGGATGCCATGACCGCTTATATTTCTAAAGCAAGAGAGATGATAGAAAAATATGGGATCTAGACCACTCCACAGTAATGTCCATAAATAATTAATTAACTCTTCAGTAGCTATTGAACTAACTGTTTTGAGGAAAAAATGCAATACTAACGTTTTCATGTTTAGTTTGGCACTAAGATTTACCAACATGAGCTATTTACCTCTAAGGGAGTATTTACACATGCACTGTACTTCTTAAGACACTAACTGTACTTATTTTAAATAAACTTTTACCTACAAGATTTATTTGGGGTTTTAAACTGTCTCTTATTTCCCCTTTTTTGAGGTGGTAGAAAGATCACATTCCTCCTCCTATCCAGCCAAAGTCAATTCTGAAGACAAAACTACTTACCTGTCTTTTTTCCCAAAAGAGGTAATAGGATACAGAGGGATTTAAGAAGAAAGGAAAAAAAAAGAGTAGTTTTTAAGATAGTGGAGTCAGGCTAGTGAGGTCACAAAAAGTGCAGATTTAAAAGAAATGTTACTTACTTCCTTGATCCAATACTGGATAAAAAAATATTTGCACAAATCTCTGTCTTCTGTTAGTCATAGAAATGCTGATGTAGAAAAATTATATTGTAAATGGAAATAACCAGAAAGCTTATTTTTCCTGAGACATCTGTTGGTCCAATTAAGCTATGGTAAAGCAGTGTATCATAGCGGGAAGCCACTGAAGCCCGACATACTACCTTTGCAATGCTTTCAGCCTGCCATCAACCCACCAGTCCCAAACTCTAACCACCACAGGGAAGCAAATTAATGTGCTGGCTGTTTATTTTTAAGAATCAGAATTTTCCTGAGTATTGTCATAATTATATCCTGGAGAAACCTTTGGCCATTAGATACACCAGTATTAATACAGCAACCGTTAGCCCCATTGCTACAGAAAGTTGCTTACCTTGCCATTGTGGTAGTAGTATAATTGTATAGAAAAGGTTCCTTATTATTTACTGCTTTGGATTAATCTTTGACCCTTCCCGCAACAAACTAAAGACCAATATTCAGAAATCAGCATTTTCCATACATTTTGTCATGTGATCTATTATGAAAATTTCATTAGCAGGGTCCATCAGATAAAAGTGGCCTCCAGGGAGCTTGTGAATGGTGCAATGTCCACTTGTTACATCCTTCCATGCTGAAAGAGAATTAAATATGCAAAGCATGAGAGAAATATCAGTGTGTGTAATTGTTTTACATAATTTGTTCCAAGATTATTGAATTTTTTCTAATTCCCGATGAACCGTTCTGGCTCATATACTGCAAGAGTCCTTCATAAATCCATGTCAGTTAAAATAAGATTGTGGACTAAGCTGCTCATTAACTGATCTGGTGCAACGGAAGTATAGCTAAATATTAGAGGTAAAGAACAGTAGTTAGTTACCTTCTAAATAATGTATAAAATCTTCAGACCCACCAAAGCATGTAAGGTCACAAGTGAGACCACCTCTTTTTGGTTCCTCACAGCTGTGAATATAAAGGAGAGCTTTGTAATATTTGAATCTTCCCCTTTCACACACAAAACATCTTTCTCTTCCCCTCTAAAAGATAATAAAATGCTTCGCCAATCTACTCTTTGATACAGAATGCAAGCTGCTATTTACTTACTATAAGTGGGATGGAGAAGAACTGAAGAAAGAGTTGTTCTACCCGTTAAGATTCTAGGCTGGATCTTTAAAATGCAATTGTTTTTATTACACAAATGCTTTTATCATGGAAACAAAGATTCAGGGACAAAAGGGGGAGATCCTTGTGTGATAGATCTCAGTACAGGTGAATGTTCTATTTTAGACGAAGAACGAATAGTTCTAGTCTCAGAATGTATGGTAAAACTGTACTACTTACAGAAAGGACTGAAGAATTTCAAGATCTGCTCTCACTGCAGGAAGGAATAGTTTCGTAATATTTTTTTTATGCAGACGCTCAAGCGGAGTACCTTCAAGAGAATGCAGCCATTTGAGAATTTCTTCTTCATCTTTGTCTTTTAACAGGTAGCCAGAAAAACAATATTTTGCCTGAAAGCATCATACAAAATGTATTAGGTATTTCATAAAATACACTGTAACAATTGTCCCTAAAAGATTTAACTCTTAGGAAAGAATCTTAGAAAACAGTTAACATGTAGCGTTTTCCCCTCCTCCGATAGCAGAATAATATAACGGCTGCATTATGACTTAGTGGTGGTTGGTTTCAAAAGTAATAATCTTTATAGAGGTGATAGACTTGGAGTAAAAAAAAGGTTGTCCTAAGACTTCTATAGAACACGCTGGACTGGTTATTCAATGGGTAATAACAAAAGGCACTGATAAAGCTTTGTGTCTGTCTCTTGCTGCTAGACTATAGTTTCTGAAAATGTAGCTTGTGAGGGAGGCAGAAGCACATTCAGGAGCTAGGCCTCTACAGAAATATGAAGGCCATTTAATTTTTGGTATGAATTTTTTATTCAGAATGCTGAAACCAAACTAGCAATATAATATCTTTATCAGAAAGTGAAGCATAACTGTGGACATAAATTCAGGTGCAGGTACTTGAGGGACCCAAGAGTGCAGAAATCTTGGAGGAAACATTGCTTCCATGGAGGGAGGAGATCGCATCCAAAAACACTGTTTCTAAATGGTCCTGAAGGAGAAGCAGTAGATGTTGCATGAGAAGCAGCAGCCTGGGGAAAATGGCCAAGTCTCTGCTGGTCTTCCGAGAAGAGTGGCAGAACCACCAGGAACTCAGGAGAGTTGAGGAAAGAGGCAAAGCCACCAAAGAACGGGGTTGGGAATTAAGGTACCACGGACTGAGCAGGAGTTCAGAAGAGGATGCTATGTGTTAGGATGGTCATTTTCGATGATGTACCATTTCTGGGAGGAAGGGTACTGTGGGTTTTGTCTGAATGCCTATATAAACAGTAAGCACATCACCATAATAGATCATGGGAGATGCTCTAACAAACTCAAATTAAGCTTCCCATAGATAATGGCATACATATGCATGAATCCTCATGTGCATTGGTTGTCTTTTCTCTATAGACTGTACTAAACTCTGCATACTAGTCCACTACACTTTAGAAGGCCAAAGCAACTACTTCATACATGATGCTTATACAGCTAAATACTATTTTATTTCACATTATCAAAGATAATACCACTTACATATGGGCCATCTGCAGCTGATATAAAAAGATGCACTGGTTTAAGTCCATATTTTTCTTTCAAGTGTACGGCAACGGCAAAACTAACATAAGATCCAAAACTGCATTGAAAAGAGAAACCAAGTTAATCTAACTAAAAGCATATCCTGCAGGACACATTTAAACACAGTTAGAATCCCTACTCAGTTACTATAGTAAACATTCCTTGAAACCTAAATGGTACATGGGTGTAGGGTATGTTATATTTCTGTAATTATTAGAAGTAAATAGTTTTTAAAACAACAATTTAAAAAGTTATGATGCTAGTCAATTCACATATAGAAATGAAATCAGATTGTAGATCAGACCTAATACAGCATTTTTGCTTCTTTCACTGTTCTACTTTGCTTACAGGATGAGTGACTATTCTGAGTATTCCTTGAAATCTAAGTAACCTTCAAAATCCATTTGCTCTTCCATTATTAGGGTAAGCAGCAATATTACTCTTAGGAGTAAACAATCATAATCTAAGTAATGATTACTACACAATACACTCATTTAGAAGGCATCTGTACCTAAAAGGTTCTGACCCTCACCAATATACATAAACAAGAAGAATTTAAAATTAAAATAAATAACAGAGAAAGGATGGTCCAGGGGTTAGGGCATTAGCTTAGGCTGAGTGCAACTCCCTGCTCTGCTATAGGCTTCTTTCGTGACCTTGACCAAGTCATTTAGTCTCTCTGTGCATTTATTCCAGCTCTATAAAATGGGAATAGTAGCACTTCGCTGACTCACAGGGGTGTTGTAAGGTTGAATACAGTAAAGATTATGAGGTGCTACAATGATGGGGGCCATATAAATACCAGAGATAGACCGATCATGGCCATAACCAAAGAGATCTCAGAACTGGCATAACTTGTCCCCCCACAGCAATGCCGCTGATGTACATGTAGCGTGGCAAGCATTCTAACGACAGGTTGTCGACTGAAAGTACTCTACTTCCATGGAACTGTGCCGATGGACACCAACAGAGGATCTGACCTTCCGGGCGAGACAGTGAGCAGTTCCAATTCTGCTAGTTTCAAATGTCACTCTTGGAGATAAGGCCATACACAGTGCAACACAGAATGCTCATTTATTAGTGAAGACTTTATGTTATACAGAGCTTATGCCTGTCAAAGCATGTAAACGGTCATGATGCCTTGCTGTATAGTAGCTGACAGTTGTCTTTCAAGGATATCCCAAAGCAGTGCTTTGCAGTAAAACACAGAGGTGTGGATTACTCTGGAGAGATTTCCATTCAGAACAGACATGAACTTCCAATATATTCCAAAGGAAACTGGAAAAAGTCACTTTTGACATCCACCACAATATGGGTCTCCATATTCCACTTACGGTCATAACTGACTGCCCAATCATGAATCAGTTCAGTAAATCCCAGTAAGAAAGAAGAGAGCTACCGAGAAATCAATATGCTCCAGAAGTTTTACACTTTCCAGAAGCAGGTCAGTGTTACCTGCACTAAGCCTCATCCACCTGTCCCACATCCATCCTTGCAAACTCAGCAAGGCAGGAAAGGAACTACTTTGTTGGGGGAAGACAGTAACGTAGATCTGGGCATACTGCAGATAGCTCAGGTTGGGTATCATATCAGTTCTCTGAGTGGCTCCACTTATACATTGAACAACAAAGATGACAAATGATCACCACCAGAATCCAAATAGGAGTGACTTCAGGGTAGGTACGTAATCACCCAAGCCCTCAACTGCAAGTAGATCTGCTCTGGAACAATCCTCCTCTTCTATTCCATGCAGTAGGATAAACAGCTCCCTGCGGTTGATGGATTCAGAAGTACGCAGTAGATTTTTCTGTTGGTAACATTAGACTGTCTCACAGAAAAGATAGACACCACATACTGCGTGGCTATCCCACAGTCCAAACTGGATTGGTATATATCAAATAGTCTCCTTCCTACTACTTCTGAAGAACACCTAGTTCAGCAACCCTTCCTTATCAAAAAAGGGAGCTCAGAGTCTAGGTAATAAGTAAGCAGGGTTCTTAGTCTCAACATCAGGATATTGAACAAATACATAATGGAGAATAATTGGCTAGATGGTAGTATTCCAAAGAAAGGTCTGGGGGTTATAGTGGATTACAAATTGAATATGAGCCAACAATGTGATGTAGTTGCAAAAAGGCTAATATCCTTCTGTAGTACATTAATAGGAATGTTATAACTACGACATGTCCCACTGTATTTATCACTGGTGGGGCCTCAGTTGGAGTATTGTGCCCAGTTCTCAGCATCATACTTTAAGAAAGATGTGGATAAATTGGACAGTTCAGAGGAAAGAAACAGAGGAAATAAAAGGTTTATAAAACCTGACCAGTGAGGAAAGATTAAAAAACCAGGGCATGTTTTGTCTTGAGAAAAGAAGACTGACGGGGGACCTGATAACAGTCTTCAAATATGTTAAGGGCTGTTATAATGACAGTGATCAATTGTTCTTTATGTCTACAGAAGGTACGACAAGAAGTAATTGACTTCATCTGCAGCAAGAGAGATTTAAGTTAGATTTTGGGAAAACTTTTAAACTATCAGGGTAGTTGAATAGGCTTCCAAGGGAGGTTGTGGAATCCATGTAATTGAAGGTTTTTAACAACAGTTAGACAAACACCTGTCAGGGATGGTCTAGTTACACTTGGTCTTGTCTCAGCACAGAGAGCTGGACTAGATGACCCCTCCTGATGTCCCTTTCAGCCCTACATTTCCATTATTCTATAGCCTGGTCTACACCCAAAACTTAGGTCAACCTAGCTACATCACTCACGAATGTGAAAAATTGGTGGATTTGCTACCACAGTGGAAAAACCCCTTTTGTAGCTTTAGTAAGTGTCTACAGCTGTGCCGGTGTAAAACTTGTAGTGCAGACTTATCCTATGATTCTGTTTAAGCCAGTCCAGCACTTGGTTGGGGAAAGGAACTAAGTAACTATCCAGCCATAGATTTTAGCCTCCTTTGCCAGATATTTTAAAATATTTTTTTTTTTTTACCTGTGACCAAAAAATGCAAAAGGTTTCTCTTGCAAGTCTTGAAGCAAAACTTGAGAAATTTCATTAGCAATAGTTTCCATGTCTTTTGCAAGAGGTTCATTAACACGAGATTCTCTTCCAGGAAGCGTTATAGAGTATACTAGAGGGGAAAATAAAATATAGTAATTTCAGGTCACTCTAAAATTCATCCTTTTAGATTAAACAGAAATTAATCACATTCTTTATTTATTCCGCAGAAAGCAAATGTTAACAACTAGTTACATAAAGAAAAGTTTTTATTTAACTTTTTACATTAGTGGTCATAACGATTAAGTGAAATTTTAACCCCATCGTTGAAAAGTAAAGGACAGCAGGGGCTTCACTCAAGAGCTTGGTATTATTATTTTTTTATTCCCAACTTTTTACTGTCCAGTCTATTTAAATTGCAATATCTTTGGGGCAGGGACTGTCTCTTACTAGGGTTCTTGACAGCACATGGGCACATGGGCACCTGATCTTAGTTGGGGCTTCTAGCTATTATTGTAATAGAAATAATAATCAACATTTTAGTTGATGAATGACTAGTATGAATGTTGTTTATAAAATACCTTCTCGCTAGAATCCTAAGCTCTATTGGGAACTTTTCCCCACACACTTTATTGCAATCTTTTCTCTTTGCAGGCTTTTCGCTTATTACCCAGAGTAGAACTTGGAATCATGGTATTTACTGACATGATTGTACGCCCCTTTCAGAAACATGGTCTTCAAAACATTGGCCCTGGATTTTTACCTCACTGTTGTTTAGGGCAACTGAACAATGGGATAGTTTGTAAAAATGTTACTGTTTTTTCATTCTTTTTCAAAGAATGTGACCTTCAAAATTCTCACACACCCAGAAGAAAAAAGTACTGTATTTAAAACAAGCCAACACATAATACAATAGGTAGCAGGGCAAAAATATAGAGTCAGACCTGTTATAATTTTTTGAGCAAATTAAGACAGTTCTGAAAGTGCACAGTGCTCTCTGAATTTTACTTAACAGTAGCCGCAATTGTTCCGAGGTCCCCTCTCCCAGTAGCTTTTCTGGAAGTATTTCCGTCTGAACAGAAGACTTTTTTTTACTTCAAGAAAAATGGGATGTGACTTGCACAGCAATTCAGTGGAGGTATTCAGAGTTTAGAGGACTGGTTTTATTTCAATGCTAATGCTCTCGTTTAATGCCAGATTATTCTCTTTTCTTTGTGAAAGGTCTAGAATATAGCCATGGCTTCTCCCCTTCAAACAGTGCAAGTATGAACCTTTTCCAGTGCTGATACAACGTGATAGCCATGGGAATTACTTCACTCTGTAACTAAATGCCATTTTATTGTTAAAAAGCCATTGTGTGACTTTGGTAGAATCATGCACAGAAATGTAACAAACTGCAATTCATTCTGCGCAAGAAAAGGGTTTTGCCAGCATACTGAAATGTATTCTTAAATGTTCCTTTTTGAGCCTTTTGCTGCATGTACATTTTTAAAAAATATAACAAAACATGTTACTGTATTGCTGACCCATTTAACCGATCTGTTTCTGAAAGAGTCAAGTCTGCTTTAGCATTGAGAAAGAAATTTAATTGAAGTTGGATATATTCGTGTATTTTATCCAGGCACCTGACACCTGATTCGGGGTGGCATGGGAGTTGAGGGAACTCATCAATGGAGGTATTAAGCATCTTGCAGCGGGGAGCCATGGTCAGAACATTATTAGCAAGATAACTCAGCTCTCTTTAAAAGTGCTGAGTATATTCTGTTTAGATCTGACTACTTTGCATGTTAGTATCCTGTCTCGATGGCCCATCTTTATTAAATTCTACTTGTCATACACGAAAATTACTGACCTTCTATTGAGCTGTCAAAGTGTTTGCCCCATCGTGCAAAATAGGAAGCTCCACTTCCAGTCCAGGGAAAGCAAATCAGCCTACAAAGCGCAGCAGGCCTTCTGTATAGACAAGCAATAACCTTCTCCATTCTTGAGGAAAACAAAAAGAAATTGCATTAATTTGTTCTATTTTTTTTAATTGAAGAGTGTGGTTTTAGATTTCATTTACTTCAAAACAGGCCTATACTTTTTATTGTCAAAACTGTTACCTGTTATGTCATATCATCTGCCCGTTAAAAAAAAAAAAAGAGTCCTTTTATTTTTTGAAAAAAATCCCAGCAGACTGGTCCTAAAGCATCAACTTGTGTTGTTCCTCTCCCTTTGAAAGTAATGGCATTTGGCAAGGGAATTACAGAAAGGATGTAGAGAGACTGGAAAAGATCCAGAGACGAGGAACAAAGATGATGAAAGGAAAGGATGATGAAAGATGATGAAAGCCGATTGAGCAAAGGCTGAAGGAACTGGGTATGTTTAGTTCGGAAAAAAGAAAATTAAAGGGGGATATGATAACAGTCATCAAATACTTGAAAAGCTGCCATAAAAAAGATAGAGAAAAGTTGTTCTCTTTTGCCACAGAGAGCAGGACAAGAGGCAATAGTTTCAAACTACAGCATAACAGATTAGGATTAAATCTCAGGAGAAATTTACTAACTGTAAGAACAGTAGGAGAATGGAACAGACTGCCTAGAGAGGTTATGAAAGCTTCTTCACTGGAGGTTTTCAAAAGGAGGCTAGTTAGCCATCTCTCATTTAATAACTATAGTAAGTGACAACAATTGTTTGTTTATTTCCCTACCTTATGGAAAGGGAAAGCAAGCACATTCATCTCCTCCTCCATGCACACCTGGACACCTCACTTTCATCCTCCAATCCCCGCTTCAAAATTCACTTCTTTGCCCTGTAATTCTACCATTAATCTCTGTTTGGGTGGCCTCTGTTGTCACTCCTACACTTTTTTAACTTTTATATTGCAGTAGCTCCTAAAACATTCAACCAGATAAAGTCCCATTGTGCTGGCCATTGCACACACACATAATAAATGACAATCCGTGCCCCAAAGACCTTACATCTGATTGTTACAAATATGTAATAAATAAGCACAAAAATCAATCTAAACACTTTTCCCCGTCTTCTGGTTTTCTCACCTCACTGCCAACATAGTGATTTATAAGGACTTTACTTCTCTGTTGTTCTAGACTTCTGCCATCTTTTAAACCAAACTGTTATACATAGCATTCCCTATTCCAGCATAAATGTTTCATTGATTCAGACACTTCCAGTGATTAAAGGCTTAGTATTTCACAAGAGCACAGGAATTCCTGAGTTCCCACTTCAGCTATGCCACTGACTTGCTGTGTGGTTTTTGGACAAGTCACTTGTCCTATCTGTGCCTATTCCTCCATCTGTGAAATAGAGCTATTATTACTACCTCACAATAGGTTTCTGAGGTTTAAATAATGATTTGCTCCTTTCATCTAAAGATCTGTAAATTCTTTACAAAGGTGGATACACAAGTCAGTGGCAGTGTGATGAGTAAGACCAAAGCCTCCTGGTCATCTACCTCTTTATTGCTATTATTCTAAGCTATGGAAGCTATTGTATTAAATAATAACAGTGCTTTCTCACTATTTTTTTAAGCTCTCAGTATTTTGCATTGAGCCACTCTGCTATGCAGTAAATCCACATCAGCATGATTTACTTCCATCCTGTCTGGGGTGTCAACCAGACAGCACAATTTGAAATACAGATTTATCAAACATATCCATTTATGAACTAATGATCAGTCTCAGTTAAGTAAAGAAAGGCGTTCCTAGTTCCTCCTATCCTTCTCCCAACAAGCAGTAGGATCACACTTTGAGATCTGCAATTTGGGAGGTCATTAGTGTAATCTGACTCCGGAATGACTGGCAGCATACTGTGATAGAATCCTAGTTAGCTGATATGTGCTGCACTGGTGCTAGTTCTACTGAAGTACATAAGGCTTCAGTTAAAGTAACCAGAGACATAGGCCTCTAGAGAAATCCAAGGATAGTAGATTGTCTATCAAAACCATTTCCATACACATCATGCTTGGGTTTTACTAACTGTAATGTTCGTGGGGGGTTTTTTAAACCCCTTTTTAATTTGCTGTAGTAAACCTAATATGTTAACTCTGTATGTCTGAATGAGTGAGATTGAGAGAGAGAGTGTGCACGTCTGTCTTTTTTTCAAAGGAATATAAAAGAAATGCACCTTATTTATGTACACACTTCCGCCATCAGATCGATCTATCTTGATCGATTGAGCGGAAGTGAAGACCCGCTCAATTGATCTGGAAAGTCGATCTATTAAAACCACCTCCGGAAAAAGTATAGCGCTGCGTTGACAGGAACATATCGGTGCAGAGTAGTGAGGACGGTGCGCAAAATGGAAGTTACGAAGTTGACGGGAGTTACGCATGCTACTCTATGTAGCTTGCATATCTCCTGTTGACTGCCGCCAAATTCTCAGGTAAGTGTAGACCAGGCCTTACAGAATACACCCAACAAGTGGTTGCTACTGAGCACACAGGGAATGCAGTGCACAACTGTCACGCTGGCTGGATTGGGGGGGGGACAGGGGAATCATTTATTGTGTTGTTTAACATCAATATGTCAAAATCATAGTAATTCATGTGAGATATGCTGTGTCAGGTACTGTTAGAAATAATGTGCCAAGTAAGATGATGATGTTTATGTTCATGTGTTATATGTGTAATGGAAGTTATGGATATGTTTGATATATCTGTATTTCAAATTGTGCTGTGTCTGGGTGACACCCCAGACAGGATGGCTGCAGCACTAGCCTGTTTAATGGCCCATTAAGGAAATTGACAGGTACAATGGGCCCAGGGAGATAAGCCAGGGATATACCTGATGAGTCACCAGGACTTACTCATGTGACTCTGGATTCCATTTTGTTCCTGTAAAATTCCACAAGCAGCATGGCAAAGACCAAAGAACATAAAAGGCAGTTGCCCGAGATCCATTTTGTCTTTCAGTCTTCACCTACCTCTGGATCAACTTATTTACAACTGAACTGAACTGAACTGAAGCTATGAAACAAAGGACTGAGACCCATCCAGGTACTGGATTATACAAGCCTGCAAGATTATAAACCTACAAGAGGGATTATACAAGCCTGCAAACTCCACAATTCTACTAGAAACCTGATATATATGGACTTTCAAACCAATTGTATGTGTTTGATTGCTTTAATCCTTAAACATTTCTCTTATAGTTTGTTTCTTTCTTTTTATAATAAACCTTTAGTTTTATTTACTGGAGGAGAGGGCTCATCAAAGACAGATAGAGATGAAGGCTGCTGAGGAAAGGGTTCATTAAAGACAGATGGAAGCGGCCAGAATCCAGCTCCAGATCCAGGAAGGGAAAAAGGGTCTGCCGCCGCCATCTGAGAATTCCTCACTTCTCACCATCAAAGATCTGGAAAGGATCTGTCCCATTTACAGAGATAATGAGGATATTGAGGAGTTTTTGTCTACTTTTGAAAGACTCTCTGATATTCATCAGGTGCCTGATGAGAGAAGAATGCCTGTTCTCCTCACCAAATTGACTGGAAGAGTCAGGAAGGTATTTAATGAAATGGAGTTAGAGGATGCATTTGATTATGTAAAGTTTAAAGAAGTTGTATTGCAAATGTTTAAAATTACTCCCGCGTCTTATAGGCTGAAATTTAGAAATATTACGCTGTCTGATAATGTTACCTATGTTGAAATTGATCATAAACTGCTTGGATATATGAAAAAGTGGATTGAGGGGGCAAAGGTTTGTAATAATTATAGCAGAGCTATTGATTTATTTGCTAAAGAACAGCTCCTGGAAATAGCACCCCACCATAGCAGGGCAGCTGTGCTTGATAAAAACCCTGATACCATTTTGGAAGCTGCACGAATTGCTGATGCTTTCATGGACTCTAGAACCATGAGAGGCATAAGCCTCAAGGGAAAAGCAACCTCTATTCATCACAGGCTAAAAGGGAGGATGGTTTCAGGAATAAGACTAGCCCCAACTTGGCAAGGAAGTCACTCACCAGTGCTGGGAGAATCTGCTCTCCTTTTACAGCCTGCCCTGACCTTGGCATTTTCAGGTGGCTACCCTAGTCTTGAAGATTTAAATAGGTCTGCCTCTCTGCTGTGCTGATTAGATGTCATTCTGTGTGTAACTATCACTACTGAAGATCAGTTCACATAGGGTGAAAAATTAGCCCCTACACAATAGGACTTGCACAACTCTTAAATCCCATTTAAACTGTAAAATGAGAGTTTGAATGGGACTTAAATGTTTCATAGACCTTGTTCTGCCCCCCCTGAAATTCACCCACAAGAGATCGCAGGTTGCTGTGGATGGAGAAGAGGATCCTCCTAAAAAGACATGCTTTTACACTCTATACAGATGCCAGGGGAAAGCAGTTCTTGTGAGGTCACAAGCATCAGAGCTTCATTTTCACAACCTGGCATGCATGTCACAGCTGGCTGCTCTAAAGAAATGCCAGTTGATTTTGCACTAGTGCCTAGGAAAAAGCAAGCAGTCAAGACCCTTTGTCTTTTAAAATAAACACATGGGAAGAGACAAATCTTTGTCTATATAACAATATTGTTCTTCAGCACCCACACGGAGTTTGAGTAATGCTGGTCACCTGACACACCTCCTGTATGTAGGATGAGGATGTAGGATGAGGCAGCCGCTTGTGTTTGTTTGTAAAGATTTGATTGTCATACTATGTAATTCTGTCACTGCCTTTTATGCAGAGAACCCAGCTATCAACTATGTTTCTACAACACACATTGTAGAAACACACACACTGGTAGTGAGGAAAAATCTTGGTGATGGCACCAGGCCACACCCCCTTAACGAGGAAAATACAAGAAGACATTTTGAGGGGTGGAATATTCTCACTCATCTCTTTGGAAGTTCCACTCTATAGGAGTTTGAAAGGAAGTTTAGATGTTGTAAATTATTTATAGAAGAGCAACCTAACAAAACCACAGTGCACTTCCTGCACACTTGGCTAGCATGCTCCAACTCCAAGGAGGAAGAGTCAGGAGGATTGTGACCTGGATCACCCCAGGAAAACGAGGCTTCCAGGTGTGAGGCAACAGCATCCCCCACGAGGCAGGAAGGGGTGTTGATGGAGGAGAATGAGGAGGACTGTCTTCACTTTTGATGACTGTCTCATCAAAGTAAAAAGGCTGTCTCCCACCCAAGGAGTTTCTGCATCGAAGGTCCTCTCCTCCTTAGTAGCCCCAAAGGAACTCAGAAAGAACAGCAGCCAGATTCCCTCTGAAGACACAGAATGCTGCAGGTGGGGTCCTGCTTTATGTTCTCTCTCTTCAGGAGGTCTACACTGCTTCCCATGGTGCCATGCCTGCTGTTGCTGCTGAGGGGCAGTTTCCTTCAGCAGGGCCTGGAGCTAGATAAGTGCAAGGGAGCGCACAGGACAAAGGTACCCTTTTTCCAGAGGATCTCATCTCAGTTGCCTCTCATAGAAGTGGTGACAGGAGAGGTCTTTTCCGTGGAGACACCATTGTGGAGAGTGGGTCTTTCCACCCCTTTTCATCCTTTTCCTTCTTTATCTTTCCTTCAACTCTTTCTTGTTTCCTCCAGTTCCCACATTCCCCTTTCTCCATCTCTCCATGTCAGTCTTTCTTCTTTTATTTTCTCCTCAGCTCTGTCCCTCTCTCTTACCATATTTCCTCTTCCACTCACAAACCACTCAAACAAAACTGTAAGATGGCTGCTACCTTCTTCCTCTTTGCCAGAGACAGCATTTGTATGGTCACTAAAGAAATGTCCACTCCAGGCCCAAAATTATTTCTCACAAACATTTGGATTTAAGCTTTGTTCCTATTAATGTTTATCAACAGTGAATAATAAAGAGGTTATAACATCGCAGACTAAAATTCAATTTCTAATCTGTTGAAATCTTCCTGGCTAATGCTTTTCACTATCAATACAATTCAATATAGATAGGGCCAGATTCTCCATGGTGTTGCACCATGTGCACCTTATACAGATATTTATATTTGCATCGAGTGCACCCAAATCAGCATGGTGGCATTTTATATCCACTTCCAACAGATGTGAATGACTACACAAGATACAAGATAGTGGAAAATCTGCCCAGAGTGTGACAGAAGGCCGCAGTTATCTTGACTTTCACGTATGTTTAAACCGACAAGATTATTAATTCTTTCCCATTAACATTTATGAGGATGGGCCACCTCAACAGGAACCAGAAAAAGGCAAAGCCAAGAGAATGTATAACAAATAAAATATTAACTGGGAGGCAGGAAGGTGCACACTGCTGCAGTAGACTGCAGGATAGCTACTGTAGAGCTAACTACTGAAAGAGAGCATGCTGGGAAAGTCCCCTGTGATCTTACTGCATTAACTGTACATACCTGCACATTTGGTATTGTTTATTCTATTTTCATATACAGAAATCAGAGTATTTGCTGCCTCCTTCAGCCCCTCAACTGATTGCCCCTCTCAATCATCACCTTCTGAAAGAGACACTATTTCAACCTCCCCCCTCCCCCCCCAACTGATCACATACCCCCACAACTGTGCCTGCTCCCTGAGGGAAACTCCTCATTTCACCCCTAATGATCAGTCAGGCCCCTCTCCTCTACACAAAATGAAACATACCTCTTCTTCCAAGTGACTGAAGTTGTGCCATCCCTTGCACAAAGTTTAAACATGATTAAGACACCATGTTAGTCAGAGTCCTTCAGCTATCTTACCATTGCAATACTAGCAACTTCAGCTAAATCTTCCAGTCCTGAGCTTTCATCCTGCTCTCTGCCCAATCAATTCACAGATTTGCCAACCCTCCACTTTCCCCTTAACCCAATAATAAATACCTTAATGAGCAAGATGACTTAAAGTGCCTGTACACAGCAGCCTAAGAGTTTCCTTTATTTTTCGTGTGGTGTAGCACGAAACAGCAACAAGGCCAGAGGTGTGCTGACAAGCAGTTAGAGCAAGATCAGCCTATCCAGAAAGAGATAGAGATGGTGCTCAGGTGGCACAGCACCTGGCTTTAAGTCCTCTCTAGGTATAGGGGAGGAGCCAGAATGCTCACAAATGGCACTGCAAATGAAAATGGAACAAGGGGTGGAAATGCAGAGCATCCTCAAATAGCAAACAAATGGGAGTACCCCACATAACATGAAGCATGTGACAGGGATATGCAGGGACCTGAATCATGCTCAGTCTCAATCCAAGCCATTTTAAAAGTGCACACGACACACACAAAGCTAATAATATAGAAGAACGTCACATGATTTAACTAAAATAATATCTTTACTTAACAGATCGGTTACAAATATATAACCTAGATGCTGACAGAGTGCAATAAAGAAAACTAGCAGTAACGACCTAAGTTTATATGTAATAATTTCATATTCTTCAGTATGGGATGTGGCTAGTGGCAGTAGTACAAGGGGCCTACCATCAATCAAACGTATATCCTGACCTCCTGTTACCAGAAGTCCTGCCTCATCCGCCTCTGTCACCGAAAGTCCCACACCATCTGGTCACATGACTTCCGGCCCCGCCCCAGGAGGCCCTGCCCCCTTGACCCTTAAACCCCACCCTTCACCAGAAGTCCCCGCCCAGCCGGTCA
This sequence comes from Emydura macquarii macquarii, assembly GCF_026122565.2. Taxonomy (NCBI): domain Eukaryota; kingdom Metazoa; phylum Chordata; order Testudines; family Chelidae; genus Emydura; species Emydura macquarii. Next base: position 36,090,763 of record NW_027132559.1, on the reverse strand, counting down.
CCTGACATCCGGCGTCTTTACTGCGAGTCAATTTAATTTTCATGTCCACGCCGTTCAACAAATGTTTTACTTGAAAAAACAGGTCTCTGTGCAGATGGCCCAGCAGCTCTATCGTCCTGCTCTGGGCCGTCAGATTTGCCCTCCTGATAAACCCTAGATTCTTGCCATCCAGCACCGTTTCTTCATGTTGTCCGGGGGTGTCTTTGAAAGACAGGCCAGCAGAAAATTGCGTGGCGAGGGTGTCGTCGCTGTAATTGAGCACTGCTTCTATAAAGGCCCTGTAAGGGTAACTGTTGTTGCTTTGACTTATGAGGCGGTCTCCCAGCGTGACATCTATCTGGCTGAAAATAGACCCCATGGGGTAATTCACCAGGCCCACTGTCGCATCCCGGGCGAGGGCGGTTCCATCTCCGTTTACGATCTTGCAACAGAGGTACAGAAGTGTGTTGTTTAAATCTATATAATTGATGCCGTTCCTGGCTGTAAAGAAGTCGAGGGGGGACGCCTCTGTAATGGCCGATAGCGGTGGCACCTTGATGTAGATGCTTTTCTCGATGCTGGTCTGGGTGGGGGCTATTTGGAACAAGTCTAGTTTGGAGTTGGCGCACTCTTCAGACCCGCAGTAAACGAAAGCCATGTTGATTAAAATATGTCTTTTTTACCAGGTGTCGTGTGTTTCCTACGCTTTCCCTTGGTCTTTGGCTTATGGCCTGTGCCACGCGCCACAGCCTCTCTTTTAAAGGGCTTTGGTGGACCCATGCATCGCGGGTATGACACGTTCCTCTTTCTCTTTCTCCTTTTAATGTACATCAGTCCCGACCCCTCCTGCGCAGGCAGTTTCCCAACCTTCTCCAGAACAGCCCAGGAGACGTTGCCTACCACGTCTCTAGCTATGTTTTGAGTGGTGTTTTTGACGTGGGGTTTAATAATCTCTAGCCCCCTCCTCAAAAGCGGTACGGCTTTTCTGAAGAGGCTACGGAATATTCCGCCCACTCCAGCACCGTACATCACAGGGGGCCCCGTGGTAAACAGGAAGGGCATATCCAACCTGGGCTCTGTAATAGTTGCTGTAGACGGTGGGGTCGCCGTAACTTTTTAGGATCACCATAATGTTTTTTAGAAGCCTCGCTCTCTCCGGGGACGCAGGTGTAGTTTGACAATCACCTTGCTGGAGCGAAATAAGATGTGTCTGTTCTGGTCTGTCTTTATTTCAATGGTGATGGTGTCGATGTGGTGTTTATTGACAGGGACGTAATGCGGTTTATCGTAGGTGATGGTGACAAACTCATTGTTTGTTCCTCATATGGGAACGCAGCGTAACAGTGGAACGGAAAAGTCCCCCACAAATTGGTGTTCCACGATGTCCGTGTACAAATACAAAGGGTTGAAACCCCCTGAGATGTCTGCCGAGAAGGGAATTTTATGAACACGGCTCTTGGAGTACAAACCCAGAATATTAGCTAACTCTCCGACCATGGAAAACGTATAAGCAGCATCAGCGGTCTTAAGTGTAATTTTTCTATGCACAAGATTATAGTTCATGACCACCTCAGGTTCCCTGGGTTGATGAGCCACAGTGCTGTTCATATGGTCCATTAATTCGGGCATAGACGAGTAATAACTTCGTCGCAGGACGAAATTCCATTTCTTATCTCCAAAGGTGATTTAAAAAGGTGTGTCTTCGTTGATGTTGTTCCAGCTGTGCGGGTACTGTATTTCCACTAACCCGACCTCCCAGGCACCCAGAAGATCAAAGGGTTTAATTAGCTGTACGGTAAAATTCGAGTTGGTGTTTTGGGGAAAAACCCCAAAGCTGGCATTGCTGGGCAAAGTGACGTAAAAACCCCCATCGCTCATTTTCTTCCTCCTCTCTTTACAGGCGTAATCATTTTCTTCTGCATCTAAACGTCACAGAGTTGAGAAGATTCCACCCAGCTGTTAAACTGCGCGGGCCACCCCCACCATTTCACCAACAGCTGCTTTTTTTCCCCCTTTTCTTTTCTCTGCTAGAACTTTTTCAATCCCGTAAACCTTGTCCCATTTGGGGTTCACTTTTGTAATTCTTTGGGGTAAAAAGATCCAGCAACTGTCTCCCCTGCGTAATCTTTTAATCGGTATACAGGTCTCTGTCCCCTCGTTAAAGCTTCAGCCACTATGAATATCTCATCGGTAAACTTTTGTTCATAACCTTTTTCAAAAGCTCCTTTGGTTTTAGATAGTCTCACGTGATCACCCTCTCTAAAAGTGGCAACAACCGGTTTTACTTCTAAACCGTCTCCGTATACCGTTTTCCACACCTTCAGAGAATTTGAGGGGTTAACATCAACGGATCTGGCATGTATGGTTCTGTGAAAGCTCCGGTTATAACTCTTTATAAACTCGGGTAATGTGTCAATGTAGCGAAAGGTATTGCAGGACGTAAAATATCTCCACATCCTAGATTTTAAAGTTCTGTTAAATCACTCCACAACCCCCGCTTTAATTTCGTTATTAGTAACAAAATGGCAAACGCCGTGCTGCTTTAACAACCCTCTTAAAGGTTTGTTTAAAAATTCTTTTCCCTGATCGGTTTGTAATTTCTGAGGCACGCGACCTTCGCTGAAAATAGCTTTAAAGGCCTCTGCCACTTTGCCACCCGTCTTGTTTTTGAGGCTTAAGGCCCAGGCACATTTGGATAGAATATCTATCACTGTTAAGATGTACTTAAAACCGCTGCTGTTTTTGGCAAACCTTTGCATATCCACCAAATCTGCTTGCCATTGCGCATCCACGTCTGAAACAACCGTCTTGTTTCTTTTCAAACATATTTGAACCGGCTTGTGTAAAGTGTAAGCGTCCTGGTCCGAAAGCCAGGCTTTTATTGCTCCCTTGCTCAAAGTTTTACTATGCTTTTTGGCCGCTTGAAAAACAGAGTTCACCCCTCCAAAGCTCCCAATTTCCCAGGGGTGTAATAGATTTGTTTTAAAAGAGCCGCCCGCGTTGACATGGTTGTCACGCGTAACACCTGTTTACTAACACAAGTATGAAAAAACACGGTCACGCTGACAAATTTAAACGATTTTTATTCACTGCCTGGTTTAACACGCCCTTTTACAGTGTTCCACTTTGCTGCTTCCCTCTCAGATCGGTGTTTCACACACGAGCAAAAACAGCTGACGCATGATTGATTTACTCCCACAGGGCTACCGATGTGTAGGTTCTCAAAGGCCCATAGAAAGGCATCGTCAACCTGTCGAGAGATTTTCAGAAAAAACCAGCTGTAAGTCTCCACGGCTTGGCTTCTGTTTTTGTTTTTAGATCTACACGACCCAGATCGGTTACTAACCCCATCACGCTTCCCATCCATGCTCGTTCCTTTATCTGCGACTCGTTTCTTCCTTCAGCTTATCCCGCCGGCGACTTCATGGGGACGGATAACATAAGGCCGTCAGGCTTGTCGGGCTTCGGGTTCCGGTGTGTCGAACAAAGGCTGAGCCAAAGGGCTATCCTCCTCAGAACTGTCACTAATGTAGCGCTTTCTACACCTGAGGGCCAAGACCTTAGGAGCCAAAACTAATTCTGAAGGCCTCACGGGAGTGGTGAAGGCGTCCATGTTCTCCTCTTGGTGTTTTTTCCATGAGATGTGACCCCGTGGTCTCAAAAACGAGACGCTTTAAAGGCCCCAAGACTTCCGGGGGCGGCGCTGCCGCCTGACCAACCCCATTGGTGCACCTTTCCCTTCTGGGACAGCCTAAGCCTGCTCTGATTGGGGGAGGGGGCGCCCCGCTCCTCCCCATGCCCTTTCTGGGCCAATCCCGCTCTCGGCGTGAAACGCACGCCGATTGGCAGAGGGGATGCACCGCCTGCTTCTGGTCATGTGGCTATCTGGGGTCCAATCCCTGCTCTTGGGGCGAAACCCTCTCCCATTGGTGGGGAGCAGGCGGGGGGCGTTCTCGGAGGGTCACACCACCAACTTCCGGTTAGGTGCCCATCTTGACCAGGAAGTCATAACCCGAGGAGGGACCGGATGTTGGGTGACCAGCTGGGCGGGACTTCTGATGATGGGTGGGGCTTAAGGCTCAGGGGGCGGGGCCTAAGGATAAAGGAGGTGGGACCTCCTGGGCGGGGCCGAAAGTCAGTTGACCGGATGGTGCGGGACTTCCGGTGACAGAGGCAGATGAGGTGGGACTTCCGGTAACAGGAAGACACGGTCTACGTTTGATTGATGGTAGACCCCTTGTTCTACTAGTGGTCAACTGCTAATCAGCACCTCAGAAATACAAGTTGCTGTTACAACTCCATTTCTGTTACTGATTTTATAATATTTTTTCTTTTCAGTGTAGCTATGTAAGAAATAAATGAAGATGACAAAGAAGAAGAATTTAAGTGCAAGGACATTTAAAAGTAATGGTCAAAATGGTAAAGCCTGTGTGGATTTTGATGCTTAACTTTAGGCATCCAAGTTTACCTATTTTAATCAATATCTGTTTTGTTTGTTTTAAAATGTGTAAGAGTTTTTACATTATTCTTCCTACACTTCTCTCCACCACTCCTAGGAAATTCAATGTTCCGTGGACTTTAGGAACATGCACATTATTGAAAACCCCAGTCAACAAGCAAAGTTGATATCCACAAGAGAGCCCCACTGCTGCCTGCTAGACCTGTATCAGACCAGCAGAAGCAAAACCAAGAAGGTGATTATATTAAAGCCTCTTATGCCATTTCTACCAACTATTTCAGTTTCCCTGTAGACAGGAGCGGGAATGGATAAACTTCGGCAGTGCCTGCAAATACACTGCAAATGTTGGTCTCAAATAGCTCATACACAGAAAGTTGGGAGTGAAGTTTCCAAGGGGTGAGATTTAGAGTGCTTTTATTTTGGATAAAAATAGTAGGGAATCCATTAACCACACCTATCTTCTGTAGGCGTATGCTCCAAGGGAGTATGAATTGGCTAACTAATCCCAATTTGAACAATTATGCCAGATGCCTGCATATTGGAAACTTAGACAATCAGACACCTCCTTTGATAACGTGTATTTTATAATATATTTAGATAATTTGAAAATACTTATACCTTAATGTTGGTTTCTACCCAGGGACCTGACAAATTATAAAATCTGGCCCATAATTTAAGTGTTCTTAAACCTACAACCAATATAAATGTTTCCCTAATGTAAAACAATGAAAATCGTTATGGTCAAACAAACACTGAAACAGCACCAAGAACCTGAAAGTGAAACTTCCCATAAATTCTGGCTTAATTGAGTTTCATTTTCCAAGCTGAGAGAAATGCAAAAAGCAAACAACGATCATATTGAGAAATAGCTGAATTTTTAACATTGATTCTTTTAACAGTGATTCTCATGTAAGGTGTAACATAGGCATGACAGCTCTTTACATATAATCTGTAAATTGACAGTGGCTCTAACTTCATATGGTGTAGATGCCAAGTTTTGTGCAGTTCCATGCTCACAGATGAAAGTCACAAGTGCAGCCCATCTACAGTGACCAAAAGGTGTTGCAAAGGTTATCAGTATGAAGGTCTGTTTATCCAGGCTTATGTGCTGTGACGGAATGAACCTCTGTATTCACACCCTACACACTACTGTAATAATCGTTGTACAAAATATGCCTTGTAAAATATCATTTAAAAGCTAGTAACTTGCTGGTCAATTTTATCATAGTAAAATATATGTAGCAGCATTGTATATAACGTTATAAAATTCCCCTGTATGATGTTATTAGCACATGTCCTAAACCTCACTGCCCTGCCCAGGCAGAAGTCATCACACAAGTCTGTCCTGAACAAAGGACTGTGTGTTTGCCTTAATTTGCACTTAAACAGTAAACAGAGTCATCAAGCCAAAAGGGGGAAGGGAAAAAAAAGGGGGGGGGAACCTGCATGCGAGCATTGTAGCCTATAGGACTAGCATGCTTGCTTGCATATACGTATAGATATATCTTTCCTTATAGATTTAAGTATTGTTGTTTCATTATAATAGAGTCATAGATTCATATTAAAGTATTATAGCTGTAATGCAAGGTACCTTACAGGCCACATCCTGTATGAAAGCTAAGGCAGTTAGCGTACATATGTTAGGGACCTTTGGTCCACATAAGTAATGATGAGTTAAAGGATAAGATATATATGGTTATAACCCTAGATAAGTCAGGAGGCATCAAAATAGGGGGGCTGTCTCAGGTTATGCCCCAAATAAACTTTCCAGATATACCACAGAACCCACAAAAGGGCTAGAAATAAAAAAGGTGAGATAAGTGAACCGTCTGGAAAGGATATGGATATGTCATTAATATGCACAAACCTGCCAGCCTATAGAATAAGTGTACCCTAATAATTTGGGGGTGAAGAATCCAAGTTTGGACTTAGAAGGAGGACCCATATTGCTCAGGGTATAAGAAGGGGCAAACCAGGTTACTTGGGGCGATCGTCAGCTACTCCTTCTTGAAGCTTCTTTCAGTTAATGTGTTAAAATTTTTATTCTTTGTATATACTTAGTATTATTTTAGTGTTAGTCTTATAGCTCTTAGCTCTCCAGCATTGCCTAGCTTTCCACCCTTCTACTCAAGAATTGAGAAACCGGATGTCTCTCTCAGCCAGATCATCAGGGAAGAATGTGAGTATATTAATCCAAACATATCGTAGAAACATATATATCACGAGTCTCTAAAATAAGACTGTAATCCTATCCATTACCCATTTGATTATTCATTTTCTTTTAATCAGTCATTTGTCTATCATGTTATGTTATTTTAATAAAAAGCTGATAAAATTATACAAATTTGGCTATCAGTGTGAGCATTCCTGTTGTGCACCCCGGGATCCCTACAAAACTCTTCTGGAGTCTGATTCAGGGACAAGAACCTCATTATCTTCTGATCAGATCAATTGGTGAGCCTATAACCCCATTCAAATTACTAAATACCCAAAATCAGGCTACAGCATACACAGGTGAAAGAACCCAGGAGAAGGCATTCTTCCACACCAGACAAAGTCTCCTTGTTCTCACCTGGAAATGCTTTTCAAAAGGGGAACTGAAGCTACAAAAAGGAGGGGAAAACACCCCAAGTTACCTCTTCCCTCTCCCCCCCTTCCTCCAGTCCATCTCCCTCTTAGTATCTGAGAAGACAAAAGAAATATTGTTAAACTTTAGGGGTCAATAATGTGTTGAAGGATGCGGTAAGGACTTTACTTGGAATCAAGCATAGTTTGTTAAGCTTGGCACTAGGAAAAGTTTTATCTTTATTTTTCTCATTTCTGATTTTTATGCCTCATTACTTGTAATCACTTAGAACCTAACTTTTTCTATTCATTAATCAAAATCAATCCAGTGTTGTGAATGGTTTCAGTAACTTCATATATGGTGGTAAACTGTTGTGTATTGTTCCCCTAGAAAGACAGATTTAATGTATCTGGATTGTTCAGGAAAGTGCTGGACAGTGCAGAACATACATATTTGGGGAACAATTTAGGATTGGGACTGTGTTGGGGTCACCCTGTAAATGGTAACCAAGGCTGCTAGAAGCCAGAGTGTTTCTAGTGTATGCTAATAGGCTGATGGATTCAGAGCTGCTGGGCCAGAGCTGTGGCTTTACATAGTTAGAGGTGTGATTTTTTTCATGCTCCTAAATGACATACTAGCAAAACGTTTTAAGTTTAGACCTGGGCTGGGCTGGGCTTACCTTACCATACCTTACTTTACCACATCTTACTCCTTTTTCCTTTCCTTTTCTTAGTAAGCTTCTATTCTTCCTAGCTGTGAAGATAACATCACTTAATTCACATTTGCAAGGTTATCTTCTCATGTGTAAAAGGTCATGCCCACCTTGTAGCGCTACATTTTGGCCCAGTGTGGCGCTGCTGAGGCCTGTCTCAGTTTCCCCTTCAGTGGGGCAACAGTGTTCACTTAACACCTGACTCCACCAAAAATTTCTCCTCCAAATGGAAACAATCTGCTAAATCCCAAAAACTGGCTAACCACTGGGTCAAAAAGGAATAACAGTATGTAAACTAGTGATTCCACTGATTATGTCTTTGTACAAGTTTGTTCAGTGATCAACACAGCCGGGCTTTGATCTTGATTGGGACTTCTGGGCTCTATAGCTGTTTATTTTTTAATTTACACATTGGGAAAAGGATGCAACCCTGATGCGGATGTGGTCCCATGATCTGGGTCCAATCTCTGAATAAGTAAAAACAACATGACTGTGTGTAAACAAGAGTTTTAAATAAATATATATAACCTAGGAAAAATGGGGTCATAGCAAGAGTGTTTGTTGCAACCCCTGCCAGATTCTCTGAATCTGCGAATCCTGCTGAACGCTACCATGTAACCAAAGAATATGTCCATGCCTGCAGACTGACACAGTCATTAGCATAACTGACTGCCTGTACGTGAAGGTGGACACAGCCATCAATGTCATTCAAAAGGCTCCTCATCAGGATTGGCACTGACAATAATATCAGCAAATGTCAAAGGGCTCTCGGGTGTCAAACAGGACTTTATAGCCAAAATGTGCACTGACTTTAACTGTCGGGTGTTACGCCTCCAGGAGACACGCAATGAGACTAATAACTGCCCCGAGTACTCAGAATGAATTTGGCCATCAAGAGACCACACGAGCACTGCCATTTTCGGCAAACCTGATCTTGTCATCAACACATCTATGACCAGTAATAATGACACTGAAGTCCTAACTGTAGACATTGGTGGCATTTCCACTATGGCTACTGCCATGCAAACAATTAAAGTTCACTAGCCCACTGTCACATTCCGAGGTGCAATCCAGAGAAGTGAGGGGTTGTGTCACCATCTGCCAGGTGCCTCACAATGCTTTGCTAGTGTAGCTTCCAACTAAGACTGCTCACAAACAGCCTACCAGCATGCAGGTCAGATCCTGAGTGTTCGTGTATAGCCACAGCTCTGCCCCAGCATCCTGTCAGCAACACTTCAGTCACACTCCAGCTTCCACCAGCCTTGGTTACTACTTGTAGGGTGACCCCAACACTCTCCCAGTCTCCAATTTTCCCAAAAACATGCGTTCTGCACTGCCCAGCTCTCTTCTGGCTAAATTAATAAATAAAACAAGTTTATTAACAAAAGCAGATAGAATTTGAAGTGAATTCAGGTATAAGACATAAAGTTAGAAACGTTTACCAGCAAATAAAAGTGAAAACACGCATCTAAAAGAACCAAAACTTGCTTAAGTTTTAGACAAGACTTTGTTTAAGACAGCCTTTCTCACCATAGTCTTCCAGCAAGATGGTGACTCACCTTATTCTTTGGTCAGGATCTCTCCCAGAGACCCAAGGTGCTGGTGCCTTTGTTTTCTTAGGTGAAAGAGAGGAAATTTGGGGTTCTCTGCCCCTTTTTTTTATAGTCAAATCAACCTTTGAAGTAGATTCTTCTGAGCGTTACCCTTCAAAGTAAAGTTTATTCAAGCACTTAAGGCAACATGGAGTCTGGTAGTGAAAGAGGCTCCATGATCTCCTCCTCCCTCAGTTTTTTTGAAATGCCAATTTGCTCTGTCTTCTGCCATCTTCTCCCCCTGCTGTCCTGCTTAGCATGTTTACTACTTATATGTAAGTTGAGCTGTGACACTGGCAGACCAGGTGCCAGCTCATGCCAAGGTCCCTAGGTCACACTGAACACTGACAAATGCATAGTTGGAAACCAATCTGGCTCACCTGTGTGTTAGCACTGATAAAATAGATGATATGTTTATAAGAACATGTTTAGTGTTTAAACTTTATTAAATGCTTGTAGGATGCTGCATATATTAATCTTACTTATAACATCTGTACCCCATGTTATAAAGTTATATTAAGTTTTTGCATTGTTAACCTCTTTAATTGTGTATAAGTCACCAAACAGGAAAGGAACATTAATTAATGCAGAAATTAATTAATCTGGCTTCCTACAGAAAGTGTTCAATCCTGCCCCCCAAGAAGGCCTACTGAAACCAAATGAGCCGTTGTGAAACATCAAAGAACAAAGCCTTTTTGATTGCTCCCCCACAAGCATGAAAAAGAGACTTGTCCCATAAACTTGAACTCTGGAGGAAGAAAATACAAATTCCTGACAAGGAACTGTATCTCTATGTTGCTTGAACTCTAAGGAGTGAAGATTTCTCAACATAAGCAAGAGTTCCCCAGTGCTTAGCCTGGGTTAGCCTTAAAGGACATACAGAGTTTGCACATTTCAGATGCTTCTATTACTCTTTGGAACCTAAGACTGTAACTCATTTGTGTGTGTTATGTTACCTGCTTTTAACCTTGTAACTAACTCTCATCTCTTTTCTTACTTAATAAATCTTTAGTTAGTTTATTATATGATTGGCTACAAGCATCGTCTCTGGTGTGAGAGCTGAGGTATAACTGACCCAGGATAAGTGACTGATCCTTTGGGACTGGGAGTAATCTGAATATTGCTGTGATTTTTGGTGTAAGGGACCATCTGTCACAAGGGCAAACTTGCCTTGGTGGCAAGATAGATCAGAGTACCCAAGGGGACTGTCTGTGACTCCACGTTAAGGCTGTAGTAGCGCCTGAGGCACTGCTACACCAAATACTTCACCAAGTATTCACCAATACTTTGCTGGTGAAATCTAAGTATAGAACTCACAACCAGTTTGGGGTTTGTGCCCTGTTTCTTAACAGTCTGCCCTGAGGTTGGTACTCATGCTCTACACAACGTGATATAAGGAAAACACACACTCCTTTGCTTCGGATAGACCTGTTTAACAACTTTTGCCTAGGCAGGGCTGTGTGGTTTTGAACATGTGCTAATAACATCACACAGGTGGATTTCATAACTTTACATAGAATACATTTCCCCATGATGTTATTGACCAATAAGATATTAGTTTTCAAATGATATCTCACCAGGGAGATTTTGTACAAAGATTATTACAATAGTGTGCAGGGTGTGAATACAGGGTGCTTTTGATCACACCGACATAACCTTGAACATGACAAAATACCAGTGATCATCAGTGACTTTAACAGTCACAGCATCAAATGGGGCTATAACGTAACTAATGAAAATAAATGAACTAGTTGAATTGTGGGCAGATGCATACCACTTGATCTTAATTCACGATCCTAAGATCTCAGTTCTTTCAACAGGAGCAGATGGAAACGGGATTATAACCCTGATCGGGCATTTGTCAGCAATAACATAGCTGTTCATTTAACAAACTTAATTTGGGTTCAAGTCCATGTTTGCAGCCATAATGGCAAACAATAGCATTCTGGCACTGCTTTAATTTTAAGAAAGCGAATGAAAGAGATTCATCAATGACTTTGAAGCCGTTGTAAAACAGATCAAATCAATACAAGAAAATTACGACCAGTGTGTCAATGCAGTGCACACTGTCTCGAAGAAGTATATTCCGCAAGGCTGCAGAACAAATTATGTGCCAGGACTAACATCTGAGTTATTGGATTGGGATGCAAAATACAATCAGAAGTTCAAAGCAGACCATTCATTGAAGATACCATTACCTCCAGAAAAGAATTGGTCTCTGCACTAATGGAGGAAAAACAGAAGTCATGGAAGAATCTCACTGCAAGCATGAACGTGACCCACAGCAGTAGGAGAGCATGGATAATTAACTGAAAGTTTAACAGCATCCAAAGAAAGGCATAGCAACACTATAATGTTTCTGCAGATGAGGTTGCACACCAATTCCTAGAAAACGGCAGGGCACCCGACAAACAAACCAAGGTATGTCTTACACATCTAGAAGACCAGGAGACATACAATTTTGGGGCACAGCATACAATGACCAAATGAACTTCTGGAATTAACACCTTTGAGAATGTCAAATCTACCGGTCTAGATGACATTTGTATTGAACAAATCAAACACTTCGGATGAGCAATAAAGACCTGGTTACTCAAGTTGATAAACACATGCTCAGTGACATACAAAGTACTCATGTCCTGGTGACGAGCATGTGTTTGTGGCACTTCTGGGGAACAATATAACAGTGTCAAAGAACTTCAGGCCTATATCATGACTATGTCACCTCTACAAACTATGAACATCTTATCCTTAACTACCTACCACCACTCATTGAAAAGCACCCTAAGCCCAGAGCAAATTGGATTCCATTCAGGCAGGTCATGCACCGATCATGTGCTGAACATCACTCAATACATCCATGATGGTTTTGAAAAGGTATGGTAACAAGGTATTGTTTGTCAACCTGTCAGCAGCATATGAATAGTGAATCACTGAAGTCTTCTCACTTGTAAGATTGTACAATCTCTAAAAATGGCCTAGCACAAGGCAGCCTATTTTCACCAATACTCTTCATCATCTACATGAATGATCAACCAATCGATCTTGGCACAAGAAATTTTATCTATGCCGATGACTTGTGCGTCACTGCTCAAGCCAAGAATTTTGCCCAGATCAACATCAGTGGTGTCTGGGCTCTCTGTTTATTGCACCAAGAACCAATTGCGCACCAACCCTGCCAAAACACAAGTGATTCTCCTCTGTCTTTGGAATCATGAGGCCAATAGACAATTCAACATCATCTGGAATGAGACAGCAAATGTCCATTGCTGGAATCCTGTCTCCCTGGGAGTGATGCTAGATCACACACACTGCTTCAAGGTACATACAGAGAAGGCAAAAGAAAAAGTTAGCACATGGAACAGCAGACTCAGGAAGCTTGTGAATTCAAAGTGGGAAACCAACCGAGCAACACTAAGAGCCACCACACTTTGCTATTCAACAGCCAAATATGCACGTCTGTGGGAAAGATCGGTTCATGCTAAGAATCTGGACCCTATGCTGAATGACAGCTGCCATCATAGGACATCTAAAACCAACAAATAGAAACAGTCTTTATGTACTTGCTAAAATCACTCCACCAAATACCAGGAGAGTGGTCACAAGCAAAATGGAATGATTATGACAGGTTGAAGATACCAGCCATCTGCTATATGGCCACACTGCAGCAGTCAACTGCCTGAAATTGCAAAAAAGCTTACTAGCTGCAACAGAACTGTTTAAAAAAATCACCAACGGCTACACGCTGGTAATATGGTGCACATGGCTGAATATACTCAACGAGGACATCAAAATGCACTTCAGTAGGGCCAAATGCCTTCCTGCAGGCACAGAGATGATTTGGTCAACTTAGAGATGTTTAAATTGCCTCCAAACAAGAGTTGGCAGGTCAAATGTCAAAATGCAGAAGTGGTCCAATGACCCAGATGTATGTGACCATGGTAAAACACAAACCATGGAACATCTGATGGTCTGCTGGCTCCTAGAGGAACCATGCACCATGGAAGATCTTGCCAGAGCTCTTCATATCATGTGCCCAACACTGGAAAATCACTGGATTGCGGTGGAAGGCCATGAGAAGATGACCTGGGTAAATAATTTAATCTTTCATTTTATTTGTTATTGTTACATTTATATTAACATTCATGTTATCCCAGAATTTACACAATTTTCCCTGCTAAAAAAGCAGTGATTGACATCAATCCATAAACTTATACATGCCCTTAAACTGTACTGTTGTAAATATAGTATTATTAACCCCAGATTTTAAGAGATCATGAGTCAGGTTCCCAAAATCGTGTAACTGGGTTAAAATAATTAAATTTTTGTTAAAAGTAATAAATTTGGGTTCTTTTTATTTGGCTTCTTGTTTTTGAATCTTTATGCTATGCTGATGTCACATTTCTAAACTTTTCTCTGCAACCATAAAGACTAGAAAATTACTTTTTTTAAATGAAAGCTAAGATTTTCACATAATGACCTAATTCCAGGAGCTGGGACTTTAAGAAAAACAACAAATATAGTGAGACTTGTGATAAAAATCACATGAATTAGCAACACTGAACTATAAGTATACAGACTGGAGAAGTATATTACATTAACAATTTAAACACACTTATAAACCTCACGGGCAAATTTTTCGTGTTGGAGCTGTGCTTGGTGTACCTGAAGCATGGGAATAAAAGTGGTTTTATACCTAATCCTGTGGCTGTCTGAGTTAGCCGCCAGGGTAATTTAGAGTGGCAGGCTGCTGTAAATTATGCCAGTTGTAATAGCCTCTTAGAGATCACAATGCTGGCTGGAGAATAACTGCAGCACAGCATGCTCTGGTCATTCCTCTCCCACTGTCAATACTCACCAATGTTCCTCTGATTCCAGCAGAGGGAAGGCAGGAGGGGATGGTGGAGAGCAAGATACACCAACTTTATATCAGTTAAAGTTTTTGCTACAGCAGGAGATTCTTCAGTTTCTTGTTTAGGGCAACTTTATGTCCCTTTTGCATCACCAGGGTGGCACAAAAGGGATTTAAGACAGACTAGGAAATGTCCTCATTCTTAAAAAGAAAAAATGGAATTTATATTGTAATCTACTATAAATGGTTTGTAAACAATAGCTAGCATGCTGTTTACACAGACTTTTCACAATTAAGAGTGTAGTCCATGGGTCATAGTGGCAATACATATCAATTGCTACCACAACTAAAAAGTGGGTGCAACTGTTCCAGGGTGCGCATCTGGATCTTTCCATAAACTAGGACTAAACAATCCACGAGGATTATTTAACAGTTTTTGATGGGGCAGTTATACTTCACTGATGCTTATGTACCATAACCTATTTTGGCACGTAAGACAAACATATGCAGATCTGTGAAGTACAGCAACAGGGAAGTCCATAATTTTTCAGCTTACTAAATCAGACTTGCTACCAAATAAGGTCTATTTCAAGTATCATCCTTGTTGCTTGACAAACATTTGCCTGTCATACTATTGTTAAACACACTAGATTAGATTGGAATTCACTGCTGTGTGTTGCAAAATAGTATTTGCTTTGTCTTCAGCACTGAGGTACAAAGGTACAGACTGATCTTGCTGTTCATTGTTTACTATTCTAACAAATCAATGGACCTTTGGAACTTCGTGGCTGCAACTATTCTACATACCAAGGCCACTTATTCACAGTGATAGAGGAGATAAAACTCAAATCCTCTTGCTCCAAAAATCATTGGCTTCTGCCTCTTGAGGTAGTGTAAGTTCTGATTTCATCAAATGAAGGGCAGTTCCTCCACCCCCACCCTGCACAAGACTGTAAAATCTTTGGGTATATTCCTTTAAAATATGTTTGTTTAGCACACACCTCAATGGACCCTTGATCCTAACTGGAGCCTCTGGGTACTACCGTTATATAAATAATAAAAATAGCAGCAAGTTGGTCATTACAATACTAAGTAATGGCAATTTTAAATGGATGTGTGCTACACTGATTTATAGCATACAGAATTTCCAATGTTCCTGTCCACTCCAGATAGATAAAGCTTTGCAAACTTTAGAGAGCAAAACATTGTTGTAAACACTAACAAACAATAGCATCTGCTTTAGTAAGTCTCTATACATACAACTTATGTGACATAATACTGTAGTGCCTACCACTCAGAAAATGCCAGATATAGTATGGGGCGGGGCAGGGCAGGGTGGCGCAGGGCAGGAGAGAGGTCTCTGCAGATCTGACTTACTGAATTTATATTAATTTTCCTGGAAGAAACCCTCAATTATTAAATAACCCTTAATTTAGGTTCACTTTTCCAGTGATTTTATTTCAGGAAAGAGTCACCCCAAAATCCCACAATATAGGTACTTCTGGTTCTTAAGGATACACTTTGGTCTCAAATGTAGCAACCTGCATGGAACTTGGAGGAGGAGCACAGAAAGAAGGGAAGAGTTTGAGGAAGGCACCAAGAAATCTGTCCATATGCACGTGGCTTGAATGCTGCACCTCTGTAAATTGTTCTCTTAATAAAGAGCTATTTTAGTTTTACAAGCATAGTGTCTTCACCCAACATTTGGAAACGGAAACATGGTGGCTGTTGTCAATCTTGAGACACCCACAACAAGAAAAAGAATGTGATTAATGAGAAAACAAAGCTCCAACTAGAAATAGAGCAAAACAGGGGGCATAAAGGGACTCAGACCACTGGGAAATTTGGATTTACAGACAAAAGACCTTGCACAGAAGCAGCAGAAGCAAAAACTGATTCTGTATATAGAGCAGACTATAAAGATAAAGATAAAACAACGAAGGTAAAGCTTCTATATGATGTCACTGGGGAAAAAGGATGAGAAGTGAGTGAGATGCTACTGCCAGGAACAATGTCCACAACACTGGAACAGCGAATCAAGGTATTTGAAGAGTACTGTGACACTAGACAGAATGAGACTGGAGAGAGATACTGGGTTTGTTTTTTAACCTGAAATCAAGAAACAGAATAGGGATCAGACATTTATATCACTCATCTGGCATCTACATGTAACTTTGGAGACATAAATGACTTACTAATTAGAGACAGAATAGTTTGTAGAGCATGTGATTCCAGCTAACAAGTGAGTTCATTGAAAGAAACACATCTAACCCTAGAGAAATGCCTCCAAATAGCAAGGGCAGCTGAACTGTCCAGGGAAAGAATCAAAACAATGACTGACACTAGTGCAGAACAAGTACTCAGTTTCAAGCTAAAGGAACCCAGGAAGCAGGACAGACACAGACCAACTGAGAATGCAGACACCCTGGTCTGATGTGTATACCTTGAAAAACAGCACAGGAGGCAGAAAGAAAAGTGGCAACTGTGCAAGAGCCATGGGAAACAAAACCACTTTATGTCCTAATGCCAAAGTTACCCTAATAAGAAAAAATAAGTAGCACGTGCAGTGATTGAGGATGTAGAGATTTCCAATGAACAGGAGGATGACTTCAGTGTGACTTTATCAGAAGTCGCCTTCCAGCCAGTCAACTGCCATATTTATAACAATGCTATTAGATCAATGACTAGTTCAATTCCAGCTGGCTTGCAGAGCCAGTTTCAGTGTGATCTCAGCTACACTGGTAAGGATCGACACTGGACTGGAGAAATGTGACCAAGGGCTGGTGATTTACAATAAAACCATTCTGGGGACTAGTGGGGAAATGCAGGCTGTTGATAAGAAACCCAGGAAACAAGAGATATTATCTCTGAGAGTTTATAATAGCTGACTCACAGGGGTACCATCCACTACTGTGCAAGGTGGTAGTGCAAGACCACAATATCCTCAACATGGGAGAGGAAGAACAGTCATCACGGGCTCTGTCCAGCATGCTAACATGCTAATAAGGCCATATTTCAAGAAAATAGGTGCTTAGAGGCCAAGTTGAATAGACCCCTCCATGTGCAGCCACGTGACAACTGAAACACAGAGTTCCATTAACCCTAATGGAGCCACTAAAGAAAGAACTGGCAACTTGCAAATTAGAAGCATCATTACACCTGCTAAAACTAGCACACAGTGAATCAGCAGCCTCGAAGTGGTAAGAAAACTGGTAAACATTTCTGCATTGATCTACTTAATCAAGCATGGCAAAAGCGTTACTACCCATTTACCAATGATTGAGGACTTACTATCTATCAGTCAATACAGGGCAAAAGTGTTCACTGTTGTGACAAAGAATGAATTTTGGCATATTGAGTTAGCTGAGCCATCCAGCTACCTGACAACCTATGCCACATTTTGGCAAGTATTGCTGGGTATGAATGCCTATGGGCATTATCCCTGCTCCAGAGGTGATCCAGTGTAAACTAAACCGGGCACTAGAGGAAAAGGAAATGATAAGGAAGAGGTGATCCATAACCAAGCTGAACCATACTAAGCTGAAGCAACTCCTAAACAGGTGCCAGAAGTGGGATATTAGGCTGAATGCTGACAAGCTGAAGCTAAGGAGAACTGAGGTCACCTACATCAGACATCTGTTTACCTCTGAGGAATTCTGGCCATATCCCAAGAAATTGAAAGCCATTAAAAAGATGAACAGATCAAAAGATTTGAAGGGTGTCCAGTAATTTATAGGAATGGCCAACTATCCTTCCAGATTCTGCAGACACCTAGTAGAAGACTGAGTAATAATTGTCTCAAGGGTTCACAATGATGCAGCCTGGGAATGGACACTGACCCAAGAAATGAAAGCATAAAGAAAATCATAAATGAGGCACTGGTCCTAAAGTACTACAATCCTATGATGCAGAATTTTAGTGTGATGCCTCAGATGCAAACCTAGGAGCAGCAGTGATGTAAATCAGCAGCCCCATAGCATTTGCTAGTAGAATCTTGACAGGCACAGAAAGGGGAAATGCTTAGTTAAAAGAGGAGTAACTGACTGTGCTGTTTGGACTGGAACGATTCCATCAGTTCACTTCTGGGTGCAGGGTGGATGTGCAGTATAATCACAAGCCTTTAGAAGGCATCATGAAGAAACCACTGCTGAGTGCACCCAACTGACTATAAAACATGCAATCAGTATAAGACACATGGCTCTGCAGAACAGGAGAGTCTCTCCACCTGCTTCAAGGTGCCTTCACATCTCTGTTGGAAGGCACCAGACAGTCCAACTGAACTAGATGGAACACTCAGGCAGTAAAACAATTCATACTCCAGAGTTGGCCAGACTTCTAGGAACAGGAGGTTACCTCCTACCACCACGTGAGAGATGAGCTGTGTGTGAAGGATGGGATTTTGTTTAAAGTGGACTGAGCAGGAATCCCCATAGATTTAAGAGCGGACATCATGAGACAGATACATGCTTCAGACCTAGATATAGAGGCATTTCTGAGATGAGCCAGAGAGTGTATCTCCTGGCCAGGCATGAATGCCCAATTGAGAGAATACATTGAACAGTGTGAAGTATGTAAAGGTTATAGTGATTGACAACAGAAGACTCTGCAGCCCCATGAAATCCCAACCCCAACTTGGGAAAAGGTCAGTACACACCTGTTAACTGTCAATAACAGGAACATGGTCATAATGGATTACTACTCCAATTTCTGGGAAGTGGAATATCTGGAGGATAGTGTGATCAGGAAACAGAAGGCATTTTGCAAAGTCTAGCATACCTGACATGATTTGCTCAGACAATGGGCCACAGTATACTGCAACAAAAGTCAAATGATCCCACACCAAATGGGAACTAGAATACAAGACTTCTTCTCCTGGGTGCCCCCAATGCAATGGGAACACAGAGGCAGCAGTAAAGACAGCAAAGAGACTGATGGCAAAGGCAAAACAGACACACAAGGCAATGGCAAAAGGCAATAGTCCAAGCTACCGTAGGACACAGGTCGTAGGAAGTAGCTACAGACTGAGGACAGCAGTGGACAAAACCAAAGATAACTGTGGAACAGCAGCAGGAAGATGGCTCACAGCCAGAATCCAGAGGACATAGAGCCTCAGCCATCAGCAGGCCTGACATAGGAGAGTCAGAAGAAATAAGGTATATGAGCAATACAGAAGACCAACAGGATGCCATCCAACTCAATGAACTCAGCAACAAGGTGGAAGTAAGTCCCCCACCAACAGCAATAACAAAGAAGAAATGGGAAACTGGTTTGAAGACCAGCACACTTGAAGGACTATGAGGCCTAACAGGCCACAATGGGCTGGCAGTAAAAGCCCTGTTGCTACGGTGGGCTACATACTAGCAACCCGTGGCCTGCACAAGTCAGCAAATGCCAGAACAGAAGAACCAACAACAACAAAAATTGTTAAAAGGAAAGATGTAGAACTTGGAAGGGAGAGCACCAGTTGCAGGAAGGAAGAGTATGAAGGTGACACCAGGAAGTCAATCTGTATGTACGTCTTGAATGCTAGCTGCAGTTGCAGCTAAGGTTACCACTTTTGAAATGCAAAATAAAATCAGCACCCCTCCCTGCAAGGCAAGCCCACAGCACGAAGACACCCTGAGCACGAAGGAGGTTGATTCTGGCAAGAGTCACTAAGATCAGAGACCGCCTAGACTACAACCGGGGGCACTGGGTGGACCTTCAAGCGCTGAGTCAGCAGATGGGGACCTCCACCCTTCGAACCCCTCCAGTGTGTACTTCAGGAAGTGAGGGGAGCTTTGTTGCCCGCCTCTTGGGCCTACCACAAGCGGGTCCTGAGGGAGGCTGCTCCCCGCCCACCCCTCACTCCAGGCCCTCTGGATCTTTTCATTGGACCCCCACCCCGCGAGCCCACCTGGCCGCCCCCTCCACACACCCCAACCCAGCTGCGAGATCTGCAGCTAGTTCATTTCTGAGCTGCACCACAGGCACATCTGTACACGCTCATGCTCCACTCTTCATTTCCTCACCCTCGTGTCCCATTGTGATACTAAATGGCGGGACCGTTTGCCACCTGTCACGGGTGAGGAAGCCCAGAGGACCAGTCTGTATTCCACCTTTGTTTCATGGCCCATCAGGGATATTAGCTGGCGGCTCCTGCATGGAGCTGTGAGCACTGGCATGTGAGCACTGGCACGGTTCATCCCTTGTCCCAATACCAGTCCCTTCTGTGCCGAGGGAGATCCTGGTGCATGTGTATCTGGAGTGCATTAGGCTGCAGACCCTATTCCAGATCCTCCAGAACCTCCTCCCAAGGTTCTGTCTGCACTTCTCCCTACACCTCATCTTATATGCACACGCCAGCTGTGGCCCCACAAAGTCACAGGGCTGTGACCTGTCTGTGCCTAGGGTAGCCACCTGAAAATGCCAAGCTCAGGGCAGGCTGCAAAAGGAGAGCAGATTCTCCCAACACTGGTGGGTGACACTGAAGTCAGACTTTCCAACCAGCCACAAACAATGCTTCTGATTCCCCACACCAGTTATCAAGAAGCCAAAATAAAAATATACACAGCCCCCTTTACTGCATTTCAGTCTCTGGCTCCCAATCGGCCACTAGGTCCAGTAAAGAGATCAGTTATTTAAGAGTCTATGCTCTTTACCAAAAAGGTTTCTCCTGGCCCCAAAGAGTCAGCCACAGTATCAGATCAATGTAAGTTTGGATCTTACCCAAAATATCACACTGCCAGCCAATCCTTTAGTAACTAAAACTAAAGGTTTATTATAAAAAGAAAGAAACAAACTATAAGAGAAGTGTTAAATAATTAAAGTAATCACATACATACAAATGATTGGAAAGTCCATATATATCAGGTTTCCAGTAGAAATGTGGAGTTTGCAGGCATGTATAGTCCCTCTGGTGTACATCCAGTACCTGGATGGGTCTCAGTCCTTTGTTTCAGAGCTTAAGTTCAGTTCAGTTGTAAATGAGTTGATTCAGAGGTAGGTGAAGACTGCCTGAAGACTGAAGACAAAATGGATGTGGTGCAGATGCCTTTTATGTCTTTTGGCCTTTGCCATGCTGCTTGTGGAAATTTACAGGAATAAGATGGAGTCCAGGGTCACATGAGTAAGTCCTGGTGACTCATCAGGTATATCCCTGGCTTCTCCCCCTGGGCCCATTGTACCTGTGAGTTTCCTTAATGGACCATTAAGCAGGCTAGTGCTGCAGCCATCCTGTCTGGGGTGTCGCCCAGACACAGCACAAGTTGAAATACAGATATATCAAACATATCCATAACTTCCATTACACATATAACACATGAACATAAACATCATCATCTTACTTAGCACATTATAGCCTTTCTAACAGTACCTGACCCAGCATATCTCGTATGAATTATTATGATTTTGACATATTGATGTTAAACAACATAATAAATGACCCCCTCAAGCCAGCCAGCATTACAAGGACCTCCTCGTCAACCTTCTCCTCGTGTTGGCCAACATGGCCATCTATAACAACAGGGAGAGGATGTTGGCTAAGGAGGTGCTTTGTTACTGTGGGGCCTATTTCTGTTCCTCCATCTGGTCATGCATCTGGGCGGAGTTCCTCTAGGCCGTGTCCACTGACTCCTTACATACTTTTGAGGCGTAGTGGGTGCTGTCTAGAGTTCTCTGCTCAGTGAACCCTTCAAGTTCCCCCCGTTTAACCCTTTGACCTTCACACCTGTTCCTGTTCTCATTTGTTGTCCCTGCATTCAGTTGAGTCCTGGGCTCAGTAGCTCCTCCCCTTAAGCTGGGAGAGGGTTTTTTAGCCCAGAATATCCAGGAACCCAAATAGGACCATCCCCTTTGAAGGCTACTAGGGGCTAAGTGCTCCTTCCCCACTCTTTGCAAGGCTTAACTGAGAGTGGTGGTGGGTTGCAAGTACCTCCTCTTCTGACACCCACTGTTACTACACTCCCCTTACCTGTTACCCCAATGCCTGCATATACCCTTCCCATACTTCCCTGTCATTGCTCACGTCTCTAACAAGGCTAGCAGGTAACAGGAATTAGGAAGTAGAATGAGGGAAATAGAGAGAACAGGAATAGAATCATAGAGGCAAGAGATACAATGGGGAGAAATGAAGTCTCATGTTGTGCCCTTCATATCAGAGGATAGCACTTATTTTAGAGGCTTGTGACCCAGACAGCAGCATTTGAAAGGTGGAGGTTAGGGTCAATGTAATTTAAATGGTAAAGGAAAGTCCTACTTGCTTACCACTGATAATTCAGGCAGTTTATGAATGTTACTCACAATCAGAAAGGGATTAATACCAGTAAATCGTCAGCCTAATCAGTCTCTTTCAGACAATCCAACCTTGTGAAATTGTCTTCAGTTTTTCAGAGAAGTTGTTCAAGTGAGGGGTGAGAGCATGGGACTATACCACCCAAGAAATAGGTGGTGCAAGAGCAGCAAGGTGGACAAGCGGAGTAGGGCAACCAGACAAGGAAATAAGGAAGGAAGCAACATCTTATTAAAAACAACGAGAGTTCTGTGGCACTTTAAAGACTAACAAATTTAATTTCAGCAGGCATAAGCTTTCGTGGGCTTCAGCCCACTTTCTCAGATGCAGTTTGTATGAAAGCCCATGAAAGCTTATGCCTGCTGAAATTAAATTTGTTAGTCTTTAAAGTGCTACAGAACTCTCGTTGTTTTTGCTGTATACAGACTATCATGGCTACCCCTCTGGAACATCTTATTAGTTGCCTAAGCTATGCCTAATTGCACCAATATTACCCTACCTTTTAGTATTTCATAATCATTTGCCCCTAATAAGGGAAGGGGTTGACTGGTGGGCAAGGACTGAATTTAGGAGAGTTAAAATCAGTGGGTGGACAAGGTTTGGAATAAGACAGTGAGTTAGAGGCCAAGAATCGGTGGGACAACATGAGAAAATTGCCAGCAGTAAAAATAGAGCAAACCAAATAGAAAACACTAAAGGGTAAGGTATATTGACACAGTCAGGCATGGTTTACCAAACTATAATAGGTTACGTGTTGCTTCCTAATCCTTTCCTCTGTCTGTATATTATTTTCTCAGATTGTAAGGCCCTCATGCAGGGACCTGTCAAAGTCTATGTCCCTAGTGTACTTTGGGGCACAGTGTGAACAAATAAAGAAATGAATGAATAAATAAATAAATATCAAAGAACATGAATAAGCTTAAAATCCTCCTCCCAAACTTTTAATTTAAAGATCAGGTTGGGACAGAGGCTGTTCAAATGATTTAATTATCTTTCAGTTGCCACAATAGTCTCTGTTTTCACCTAAATTGGCTTATATTTCCTGTATAGGAAGACATCTCTTATCTAGTGTGGGCTACAACAGATTTCCCCCCCACCCATTTTGTTACAATATTGTCAGTCATATTTAATTTTCTAGTTCGTTGTCATACAAAATTTTTCTCTCACCCTTCCAGAGACTTGGCTTTGTTTGCTTTCAGCTGACAATTAGATCAGTATATGGGTGTAGTCTTTTTTCTTCAGGATGAAATCATGGGCCTGATTCCAGATGGAGCTGATGAAGCTGGTAGCTTCTTATATCCACTTGTCTACTTGTGAGGGATCTTGTCACAAGGTCCTTGAGCTGGTAGCTTCTTATATCCACTTGTCTACTTGTGAGAGACCATGTCAAAGGTTTTCTGAAAGTCTAGGTACACTATATTCACTGGCTCACTCTTGTCCACATGCTTGTTGACCCACTCAAAGAATTGTAGTAGATTGGTGAGACATGATTTCCCTTTACAAAAACCATGTTGACTTTTTCCCAACAAATTGTATTCATCTATGAGTGTGATAATTCTGTTCTTTACTATAGTTTCAACCAATTTGCCTTGTACTAAAATTAAGCTTACTAGCCTATAATTGCCAGGCTCACCTCTGGATCCTTTTTAAAAAATTGGCATCACATTAGCTATCCTCCAGTCATCTGGTACAGAAGCTGATTTAATGATAGGTTACATACCAGTTAGTAGTTCTGCAATTTCACATTTGAGTTTCTTCAGAACTCTTGGGTAAATACCATCTGGTCCTGGTATTACTGTTTAGTATGTGAATTTGTTCCAAAACCTCCTCTAATGACACCTCAATCTGGGACAGTTCCTCAGATTTTTCACCTAAAAGGAATGGCTCGGGTTTGGGCATCTCCTTCACATCCTCAACCATGAAAACAAATGCAAAGAATTCATTTAGTTTCTCCGCTATAGTCTTATCTTCTTTGAGTGCTTCTTTAGCATCTCGATCATCCACTGGACCCACTGGTTGTTTAGCAGGCTTCCCTGCTTCTAATGTACTTAAAAATGTTTTTGCTGTTACTTTTTTAGTCTTAGGCTACCTGTTCTTCAAATTCCTTTTTGGCCATCCTATTTAACTCCTTGCCCTGGTTCACCCCCAACATTCCTTCTCTTCCATTTCTCCTTCCCTCACTAATATCCTCTCATCCTTCTTCTTTGTGACTGACACTTAGGTTTCTTGATTAGCCTCCATCTTTAACTCCTCTAACCTATCCACTAATGGCTGTTCATCTCCCTCAACCTCACTCTCATTCCCTCCTTTTCCACCCCTCACTGTCTTCTGGCTTCTTGCCCTTACAATACAAGCATGCTCTGGTGTCCCCTCTCATCAGGCACTAGTATCTTGACCCCACACACCTCTCTAAATACCACCCCATCTTTACTTTTCCCTTAACCTCAAAATTTATTCAATGCACCTTTTATATATATCCCTCAGGTTTCTCTTCACCAACTTGATCCCTTTCTTCCAGTCCTTTTGCTCCACTAAAACAACTCTTATGAAAGTTTCTAACAACCTCTCTCTAGCGAAATATCAGGCTCTTTATTGATCATCCTCTTCTTTATAACAGCCCTTAGCATATTTGAAGACTGCTATCAGGTCTCCTCTCAGTCTTCTCTTCTCAAAACTAAATGTCACAATCTTGGGGCAATGGCACCTTTTAATGTCTTAAAATCAAGAGTGAATGACATTCTACAAGATATATTTTAGACAAACACAATTTATTACTGGACTCGCTACAGGAGTAACTGGATGAAATTCTATGATGTTATACAGGAGGTCAGACTAGAATTAATAATCCCTTTTGGCCTGAAAAATCTTTGATACCATTACTGACTCTTCTACACACAGACACCTTTATCAAAGTTCCCCCCTCCATGTGGTTGTTTGCTGCAGTAATTGGTTGTGTCAGGATTACAGACCATAAAACTTCCTTATGGAGAGGCAGAAAGCACCAAATTATGCAGAAATTCTATGAAGAAACTTCCATTCTGTGTAAAACAGGGTCTTATCATACAAATCCTTCGGAATGCTTAAATATAGAGGTCACCAGTGATCAGCACAAACAGCAGCAGCAACAATTGTTTAATTAATTAAAATAATTTCATTATAATAAATATCACCTTCTTCACTTATTTTACAATTTCAGAGTCACAATGAACAAGTAAAATGGATTATATCAATTAAGTACAGTGAATTTATATATCTTACTCATTATACATGTGGTTAAGTCTAACCACAGAAAGACTCAAAAATTTGACCATTGTCTATTTCCATCAGAGATTTCTGTGCATGTCAGCACATAAGTTGAAAGAAAACAAAATGCATTTTTGGTGGATGCATCTCAAAGTAGTGACCTGCATCTTCTCAAACGCCATTTGCTGACTATTCAAACAAAATTGAAATGTCCCTATCCTGGAAAAATCCTTAACCTGCCCTATCTGCAGCACTTTTCCCTGTAACTTGAATATGGTATTAATATTTAAAATATTTCAAATATGGATCAGTTCAATGGAAATCATCAAAATTATTTGCCTACAGTAGAGTTATTAAAGCACAGGTGCTGTCATTATGGATACAAAGATGTTGGGATAACAGGCAAATCTAGGAACCATTTTGTAAGTTTCTACTGAGTGTTGGCATTTTTGTAATGGAATTTTGGAATTAAAAGGTAAAGGAGGTGGACATATTCTAGCCACAGATACACTTTAATGGAATTTGGAGAACTGTATCAAGTCACATTGCTTCTGTAGGAGTCTCACAGCAATACTAAAGCTGGTTAACACTAGCTGGTTAACTAATTGTACTTTGTAGGAATAGAGTAGTTTTCCTTTAAATAGTTTGTGAGCACTTTATTGGTTTTCACTGTTTTCTCTATTTTAGGAGACATCTGAAACTATTCAGAGCAGTAGTATGCATTAAACTAGGCTTTATGTTGGTGTATAATAATTAATAAACATGATTATTTGGGAGCCAACTATGCAGAGAGTGTCAATTTATTTAATAATTAATTAATTAATACATAATTTATTTAATAATTAAATAATAATTTATTTAATAAAGTTCCCATAGATTTCTTCATTTGTAGCTATCATATAATTTCTATGACACTATTACACCTGGCTTTGCAACAACTTGATTGAATATCTGTTGATTTTTACATGAATATTTCATATTAATGTTAACAAAGAAAACAACATAAAAATGAGGGCAATATATTTGAGAGACCAAAATAAAGGTTCACTTGTGTGGCTAACATATCCTCCTCTCTTCACAATGAATTAAAGGTTGCAGTGACCTCTCACTTTGGGAGACTCAATACATACTTTGCCACTTATAGCCAGTCAAAACCCAGCTCCTTATTCAAATCCTGTGTACAAGATGGAAGTGGGGTGAGGCTGTAACACGTGACAGCATATTACTCAATAACAAAGCTTCAGATCAGCAAGTCCCGGCGCTTTCAGAACAGTGGAATGGTTGCAGGGAAATATCGCTTGGGGAAAAGCCCAGACTTATTTTGTTGTAGAGTGACGTGAAACCCAGCTCTTTATTTAATTATTTAATTAACAAATAATTAATTAGCGAGATAAGGTGGGTGAGGTAACATATTTTACAGGCCCAACTGCTGTTGAGCTTTTAAGCCACACGTAGTTTTTCTTTAGGTCAGACACAGCTACAACTACACTGCACACAACTCATTAGTCATTTACATTTTTATCATATTCAATTGCATTAATCTGATGACATTTCTAAAACTTTAATCTTACCTTGAGATATTTTAAATAAATTTGGCCTTTGAATAAGGAGTGGAGTATAAGGAACCAACTGCAGCTTCCTTCTCTTGGCCATGGTCTTCGCACAGCGACCAGGGATCTGAAGGAGGGCCACCATCCCGCTGGGGGGAGCGGGGCATGGGGGTGTGCGTGGGTCTGTCAGGGGGGGTCCCCTGGGGTGAGCGGGGTATGGGGGTGTGCGTGGGTCTGTGGGGGGGGTCCCCTGGGGTGAGCGGGGCATGGGGGTGTGGGTGGGTCTGTGAGGAGGGTTCCCCTGGGGTGAGCGGGGCCAGGTTGTAGGAGGCTCCCCACGGGATCGGCGGCCATGTGTGTGCGGGGGTCCCCGTGGGTGAACAAGGCTGGAAGCCTTGGGGGAAGTCTGCACGGGGGGCCGCTGGGGCGGGGCCCAGCCCCGGAGAGGCAGCCCCGTCTGGCTATGCACGAGTCACAGGCCGAGGCACAGGGAAGTTACATTCGCTCCCCTCCGCCCGTTAGCGCGGCGCGGCGCGGCCCGGGCCGGCCTCTTCCTTGTCCCCTCCCCCGCCGGCGCTGGACACGGGCGCGGCCCGAGCCCAGTCTCGGAGCTGTACGAGGCCTCGGCGCTGGTAGCGCTCTATCCGGACATCGCCCGGACCGATCCGCGCCGCCGCGCTGGGGACGGTCGGGCGGCGACGGTTAGGTGAGCTCGGCGGCGGGCGCGCGCTGGGCCTGGGGCGGGATGATCCCCTGGCCCGGGGCCTTCGGCGCGAGCCCGGGCTGCGCCCTCGCTCGCTGATTCCACCGGCTCGGTCCGGCCTGCCTCGAGCCGGGGGGTGAAGGGTCGCTGCGGCTGGGGGACTAGGCCAGACCCCCCCCCCTCCGGGCACGGCTGCCCTCTGCTGCGCGGGATGCGCCCCGGGGAAGGAGCTTAGGTGGGTGCCCGAAAAGCCAGGGCTAGGCGAGCTGTCTGCACTTACTTCCCCGTCACCGCAGTGCCCCCACCCCCAGGGCCAGGGGGACCAATGTACCCCCCCGTCCGACCTCCTGCGTGCCCCCGGCGCAGATCTCCTAGAACCTCCCCCCCCCCCCAACATGCCTTGATCTCCCCCCACCTTGCCCCTAGCTGCCCCCGATAACTGCACCAGGCCACTGACCCAGCGCTGGGCGGACGGGGGAGCTCAGCCTAGCTATGCAGGAGGAACAGAAAGAAAATGTTTGGTGACCCGACTAAACTGACTCAGGAGGTGACAAGAAGCGCCAATGCCCCCTGCCACCGAGAGATGGGAAAGCCGAAGTCGGTCTGCCCACCCGCCCTTCAGTTCCCAAGCTAGGCTGAGGCACGCAGCTGAGTGGGATGCAGACCAATACATGGAGCAGGCCAAACAGATGCAATAAGAAGTGCCCATCTAACACTATGGGGGCATCTCTCCCTTCAATGAACGTCCAAATGAGAGGGAGTCTGTGTTTCTCCTGGGGCAGGGTCTGTGTGAAGCAGTCTTCACTCCACCCCCACTATCCCCAGAGAAGGTGGAGGGGCCGCACTTGCTGGAAGGCTGCGGTGCCCACCAAGCCCCAGTTGTCCCAGAGCTTGCGAATTGGGAGAGGGCAGGCTTGTCTGCACTTAAAAGACTGCAACTGCACTGCTGTAGCATTTCAGTGAAGACATTATCTGTGCCGCATAGGTAATTCCTTTCCCCTAGAAGCAGTAGGTCAGTGGGAGAAACCCTCCTGTTGACATAGCGCTGTTTATGCTGGGAGCTAGGTTGGTTAAACTGCATCACTCGGGTGTGGAACCTGTGTGACCTAGTTATACCAGTATAACTTTATAGTGTAGACCAAGCCTAAGTGTGATGTAATAATAAAGGAATTACAGTAGTACAAAGGTTATAACAGAGAGATTTGTTATGTACACATTTTTAAAACAATATAGTTTTAAAAAATATATATATAAAAATGTTATGGATGGGGTCTTGACTGTTAACTGCAAAAATCAATATCTGACTATAAACAGACATGAATTATGAACACACAGGGTAAATGCTAGATGCTTTCCATTTTTCCTGAAATACATCTTTAGCCTCTAAAATTTTACTACTTATATATTTACATATTTCATTACTGGACACCTAGTGGACAATTCAATACCCCTGAAAGCAGAACAACAGGGCCCTCCACTTGAGTTACTGGACTGGAATCAGAGTAAATAGCCTCTAAGTAATAAGTTCCCCATATTGTTTTGGGCATCCCTCCCCCCACTCTGAGGGTTCTGCCAACAAGAGACGTTTCTGGCCCTGGATCACTGCATTGTTTGTTTTCTCTATTAGATATGGCCTGCCTTAGCACAAGGGGCTGGGCTTGATGACCTCTCTAGATCCCTACATTTCTGTGGTTCTGTTTTTTACAATATAAGAGGCAAAGATCCAAGTAAAATAAGATAAAAGTGGAGTGGGGATATGTAAGCATTCTATCTAATTCTGGTTTCATAATTACTATTTTGCATCAGATCCACATCATGGAAAACCAAGTGTTTGAATCCTCTGAAGAGAGAACGTTCCAGTACCAGAGTTCTCTTCCTTCACTGCCAGTTCCTGCTCTTGATGAATCTTTAAAGAAATACCTCGATGCAGGTATAGCTGTTATAATCACTTAATAAACTTTTCTCTTTTAGAGACGTCCAAAAATTGTTGGAAATAGGAGTTTGGTTGCTTGTGGCTGCCTTTGTTTGTCCAGTGTTCCCGTGTAAATGAAGATTTCAAGCAACTATTCACATTTTTAAATACAATTTTTTATTACTCTTCTTTATACAGCTCCAAAAGTCTGCTTGGGTCTTTTGAGAAATCTGAGTTGGCAAGGCTCCTGCCCTAAAGAATGTTACCATCTAATAAACAAAATATCACAAAGGAAAAGGTGATGGGCAACACAACTGTGAATGAGTTCTCCTTTTGTTTTATGCCAATTGGAATTGGCAAATTTGTAAATCATAGGCCTCTATCAAGTCAGATGCTCTATTGTAGTAAATAGGACAGAGATACAGGAATGAGCTGTCTATACGTGATTTCTTTCTGAATAATTCTGTCCTTCTTCCTTAAATCACTCCCAGAATTCTGAGACTTCTGAATCTCTGCAGTTACTGTAATTTCTCCCTCTAGCCCTCTAGTAATGGAAAAACTTCATCAGAGTAACAACCTAGGAAGTGGGGCTCTTGTGGTCACACCCAGCCAGAAACAAACATGCCATAATTCCTAGATCCAGAGAGGTATTAAGCGCTGTGGCACTGAACATTGCAAAGCCTAACTTTTAGACACCTAAAAAAATCACAGGAACAACAGTGTGATTCACAGAGCAAGCGTTAAGTGGGCAGGCTCCCTATAAAACGAATTGAGAGAGATAGGCACCTTGGAATGGGATCCAGAGGAGTATGTCCAATGACCCTCCCCTCCCAGGAAATAGGTGCCTCTCTGTAGCTTAGACTTAAGCACCTAACTCTGCTTATGATCCACAGCTGGGAACCCCTCTCTTCAAGTTAGAGGTCTTAGGTGTCTCAGCCATTTCTTGAGAATGAGTTAGGCACCTGCCTCCCTCCACCTAAAATGGTTGGAGGAGGAGATGTTGCTGCTACCCACTTTATAACTTTTAGCCCCGTGGTCAGAGTACCTGGGATGTCGGTGACCCAAGTGGTTCATTTCTCCTCTGCTTGGTGGGGAGAGAGGATTTGAAGAGGGATCCCCCACGCTTCTCAGAAGAGTGCTCTGAACACTTAGCTTTGATATATTCTGGTATGGGTCTCCCCCAATCTCTCCGGTTGAAGCTGTTCCACTTTGGATAAATAAATTAACCATCGGGCGACAGAGAGAGAATGACACTCTATCCGGGCGATTAGGGCACCCACTTTGGAGGAGGGAGACTCAGAGTCCAATTCCTCTGCTCCAGTCACTCTTTCATTATTTATATACAGTGGAACAGCTACAAAATAATTAGAGCAGTTGGAGCAGGGAGGACTGGACCCTGGGTCTTCCATCACCCAAGCAGGCACTCTAACCACCAGGCTAGAGTCATTCATTCTCTCTCCCTCACCCCCATGACTCTATGTATTTATCCAAAGTGAAACAGCTTCAACAGGAGACAGTCAGAGAGATCCATATCAATATCCCATAGCTCAGTGGTTAGAGCACTCTCCTGAGAAGTGTGGGCGGCATCTCTGTTTGAATGGACAATTGAACCCTTATCCCCAGTGAACACCATATCCAGTGGGCTAAAAGTTATAAGGTGGTTGGCAGTGGCCACCACCTCCTCCTTTGGTGGCTGGATTTGGAACGGGACCTGATCCGGTAGGCATCCTCTGAGCACACCTACTGGGCTGGGGCCCATGGATGAGATAGGCAGAGGAGAGCCCGTCCCCACCCATCTCCCTCCCGGTTTGTAGATTGTTCTGGGGCTTGGGCAGGAGATTGGTATCCACATGCCTAGAGTGAGGCAGCAGTGCATGTGCCCAGAGGCAGAAACTTAGGCATCTACAGAACTTTTAGAGCAGAAATGTAGGCATTGAGCGTGTTTAGGCAGTAGCTGAACAAGGGTTTTGTGGTGTGCAATGAGGCCTAAAACTCGGACTTAGGCCTCCATGTGCCTTTGTGGATGTGTGCCCAAATCCCCAAACTCACTTTGCATCCAATTCTGCTCCTATTGAAATCAATGGAAAAGTCCCAGCTGGCTTTAGTGGTTGCAGGATCTTGCCTTTTATGGATGTCTTCCCTGCATTGTTAGCTTAAAGTAAGAGTTTTGCCCCTAACCTGACAACTGTCCACACACACACAAGTCTCTATCTCAAGTTAAGCAGTGCTTTAAGCTCAAGCTTGCTAGCCTGCTGGGGTATGTTTATGTTGCGATGTAAACCTAAGTCTTTGGGACCCAGGCTTGTGGACTTGTTTCCAAGCCTGTGCTTGAGTGTCCATGCTGCATTGTAACCTTGGTTTTACAATTGCTGGACCTGTGTCTCTCAGCCAAGCTAACACATCCATACTGACAGGGCTTGGACCCAAGTCACAGCAGGACTCAGAATCTGACCCAGTCCCGTAGCAGGGTCCTGAGACCTGAACCAGATTGATTTGTGGGTGGATGGAAAGTGGGGCTTGAGTGAGAACCTGGGCTTAGTATACAGTGTAAAGACACTCACAGGGTTGTCTACACTGCAATAAAACATCTGTGGCTAGCCCATGTCACCTTACTGAGGCTCATCCTCTCTTTTCATGGAGTCCAGAGCCTGGGCTCCAGCCTGAGCCTGAACCTCTATGCTGCAATTTTATAGCCCTGCAAGCTTGAGTCAGCTGACATGGGGTAGCCACAGGTGTTTTATGGCAGTATAAATGTACTCTCAGAAGCTGGGCTGAAGCTAATGCTCTAGCTTATAAAGCAGTGGGAATGCAGCCACTCAAATTACAACTCATCAGCTGCTAATCAAATCACTCTATGTGGCTCAAATGTTTTGCAGTGTGGTCACCCTCACTTGAGCTAGAGTGCAGTAACTTGAGTGTACTAACTCAAGCTGACTGTTGCAGTGAAGATAAGCCATATGTTGCTACAGTTAATGGAGGTTATTTCTACACTACAAATGCTACAGCGGCACAGTTGCAGTTTACACCACTGTATGTTGGCACTACAGCAGTGAAAGGTTTTGTCCATTGCTGCAGTAAATCTACCCCATCGAGAGGTGGGTATCTAGGTTGACAGATTTCTTTCATCGATTTAGCTTAGTCTACAGTGGGGGTTAGGTCAGCTTAACTACATCACACAGAGTGTGACATTTTTCACAGCCCTGAGCAATGTAGCTAGGTTGACCTAAGGTTTAGGTATAGAGGAGGTCTAAGGCTATTATGTCAGTCTTTTTGACGCAGTGATCAATTAATAGATATATTGTATGTATTAAAAAAAAGTGAAGTATCACAAACATTTATTTGTATCACCCAAAACTCCCAACTTTATTTTCTCCCTGTAATGCGGATAACTAGAATTAAGAGTGTGACCCGTCCATACCTAGGGTAGCCACCTGAAAATGCCAAAGTCAGGGCAGGCCGCAAAAGGAGAGCAGATTCTCTCAGCACTGGTGGGTGACACTGAAGTAAGACTTCCTAACCAGCCACAAACAATGCTTCTGATTCCCCACGCTGGTTATCAAGAAGCTAAACATAGGCTTACATAGTCCCTCTGGCATACATCCAGTACCTGAATGGGTCTCAGTCCTTTGATTCACAGCTTCAGTTGTAGATGAATTGATGCAGAGGAATGAAGACTAAATAGTCCATGTGCAGAGTTCATTCAAATTCTCCCATGAGAATTAGCAGTGTGATTCCAGGCTGATGCTGAGATCTCAATCTTGCGATCCAAACTTTCCCTGACAAGCTTGGACAGATTTGAGATAAAAGAATCAGTCTGCTAAAGTCTTTTATAGATCCGTGCAGGCTGACCAATACTTTCTTGACAGCAGGTATCTTCTTGAACAATTAATAGATGATTACTTGGGACTCTGAAGTACCATCTCCCATGTCCTGAGCACACTGGTAACTAGATACATTAGCATAAGGTAATTGGCCATTTACAACCATTCACATATATTTACTACTTAAACTTCAAAGAGAAATACAAACAATAGTATTGTTACATTCAAAATTCCACCTAAATGTTCATATGTTCCTTTTGAAATCTTAATCTATAGAACAGTGACAGACAGGAAAACAGTTTATTTACATTGCTAACCTCTAACAAGAGATACGTAAATAACATCAAATAACTACCAACCATACATTTGCATATCAAAGCTCTAGTCTACTAATAAGGGATGACCCTCACTATCATTGTATTTTTCTATAATATATATTGAATGGTCAAAGAGTTGGGCTATGCAACTTGCAAAGTTACTTGACTTTTTTGGGCCTAGCATCACAAAGAGTGTGTTATGATTGTGGACAGATTGCAACATAGAGTTATACACTAAAACTGAATTTGTAAATCAAACTTGCCTATCCAAATTAATAAACCACCCCTGAATGAAGTGAAGCTCTCTCAGCGAGTTTATACACTTTTGCTCTTGAACTCCACATGCAGCCCAGCATTTAACTTGACAGGTTTCAGTGTTATCAATGTTATTAGTTCAACTGTTTACCATCACACCCACTCACCCACATAAATCCCACAAGGTCAAATAACAGGTATATTATCAGTCTAGTATGATAAGACTTTGAGGGAAAGATGCTACTTAAGATCCTGATTCTGCAATGAACTTCATGCAGGTATAGTTGATGGGTCCATTTGTGTAGTGTTCCTTTCTGTGCTTGATTTGCAGAAGATGTCTGTTACAGCTCTCAGCTTGCAATCCTGGCTCTTTAGCTCAACTGTAGAGACGTGTTTTCAGCTCTAGAAGCAGGGTGGATTTAAAAAAAAAATCTTTTTAAATGGAAAAAAAAAAGTTATTTAAATTGTATTTTTTTACTTAATTTTTTCTTTTTAAAAATAAACCTGTTTGTTTAAAATGAAATTTGAATGTAATGCAAAATATGTTAAGGCCTAAACTTATTATAACCTCTTAAAACATTTTAAATAAAAATATATGCTGAATCCATAACTCTCCATTAAAAACTTTGAGTTAAGGGCTGCTTTTTTATATAAAGAAAGAATCAGAGGAAAAACATCCAACTTTTGAGGTCAAGCTTTATGAATATGGTATGTGCTGCATTAAGGGTTTGTTTTCTTTAATAATAATAATATATTTTATGCTGTGTTGTGTGTTTAATTAAATTCCGGTTACCCTCTTTCTTAATGCAGCTTTACACAAATCATGAGCAAAATGTTATCTAGTAAATAAGTAATCTATCATTCCCCATTTTCTAACATACTAAAAACATACAATTTATAAGAATCTGAAAATATTAAGCTTCAATAAATGTATATAGTTCATAGTGTACCTTCCTAGGTACCAAATCTAGTGTAAATACTATATTTACTTGTAAATCAACAAGTTTAATGGTTACATTCTCACTGATTGATCTATCTTTCTTTAAAAAATAACTGAAGTACAAATGGAAAGTTGCTTAAAATCAATTATTCAAATTTAGACTTTCCACATGGTGATTTAAATCAGTCTGTCCTGTCCGGAAGTTCCCTATTCAATGTCTGGTATGTTGACTAAGAAGACAGCTGTCACACAGGCTACCTTGCCTGTACAGAGCCCCACTGAAGTCAATACAAAATGTAACAAAAAAAATTTTAGATTTGTAAATTGCACTTTCACAATAAAGAGACTGCACTACAATACTTGTATGAGGTGAACTGAAAATTACTATTGTTTTCTTTTTTACAGTGCAAATATTTATCAATGATTATATAAAGTGAGTACTGTACATTTTGTATTCTGTGTTGTAATTGAAGTCAATATATTTGAAAATGTAAAAAACATCCAAAAATATTTAAATAAATGGTATTCTGTTGCTTAACAGGTCAATTAAAACTGCGATTAATTGCGACTTTTTTTTAATCTCACAATTGATAGCGATTAATTTTAAAAAAACGTTTGACAGCCCTAGTTAAAACATCTTGACTTCAAATTTATTAGAAACTATGCTGGATTAAGTCTTAAATCTGAGTAGCCACATTGACATTTTTAGTTAACAAAATGATGCTGGTGTAAAAAAATGTGGTGTTGGATTATACAAGGAATCGGTGGCCTTATCAAATGCAAATATGTTCTTAAATGGTTATAAAATAAAAGTTAAATGATTTTTCTGTCTAGAATTCCATGTGTCTGGGTATGTCATGTATACTCATCACTAAACGAGGGGAAAAAGGAGCTATAATCTTAGTAAACAAGAAGTTATGCTGGTAACACTATAAGAAATATATATATTTACATGTAACAGCAAAGGCTCATGGTTAGTCAAATGGGACACCTAAGGCTTGGGTAGTGTAGAAATCTAGTTTCTATGAAAAACTTTGGCCAGGCTGTATTAATGAAAAGTCACCTTAGATGCAGGAATGATTACTAGTGAGAGAGCAGTTGCTACATTGGTGTTCTGTCAGATCCCCTACTACTCAGTACAAATTCCAAGATACCCAAAATATAATTGAGAAATATAATTCAGCAACCCATAGAAATAGATGTTTGGAGAAAGACTCCATTAGACCAAAATCTTGCCTTCTACTCCCAAACAGGTATTGACTTTTTTTCCTGCTGCTAAGAACATAGTATAAAATTCAGTCTATTTACCCAAATAGATAAGTGCCAACAGACTATTCACCAGTATTCTGTGCTCCAGAATAACTTGTTCCCCAGACTATGAAGAATGAGCAATATGCTCATGTGTTATTTCTGAAAACATCAAATGACAAACCAGATAAAGGACTATACTGTATAAAATATAAGTGAGGATGTTACACTTCTGGTGTGGAAAAGCCTATAAAACAAATATAAAAGGTTTTATGTAAAGGTATAATAATCTTTGCCACAGACACATCGTAAATTTGAAAGCACACACAAAAAAAATTTAAAAAAAATTGGGAGACCAAATTATACAGAATCGAAAAAGAATGTCAGAATTTAAAAAATATATTGGACTCATGGAATATTACAAGTGGACTTAGTGTTTTTAAAGAGCCACTATAGCTATATTTATATTAAACACGTCTTATGAACATAAAAGTAAACTTGGAAGAGTACTGGTCAATATAAATGCTCATACAATATCAAGGATAATACATCGTACTTACAAAAACAGCAGCTATGCTCATTTCAAAGTATTGTGTTACTAAATCAGGATAACAGTATTTGTCATTCACTTTGCATTCACTTCCCTTGGGTGTAAAGGGCTACAAAAGGTGCAAAATATTGGTGAAGCAGGCCTATAGATTTTAACCAAGCAGGTTTTGTGATGAGCAGGAAACCATCAAAAACCTAAAAGAGGTTATCTAATTTGATTAATTATAAAGACTACTTATGGCTGCTGAGAGCATTTTCAGTGGCATACTGTGGCTCTTTATGCTGCTTACCAGAGGAAGGATGGTTTTGTATCAGGGTGAGACTCAGGAGATCAGGGTTCAATATCTGGCTCTACCACAGTCTTTCTATGTGATTTTGGGCAAATCACTTAGGCCTGGATCCACAACTCTTTGTTGCAGTGCCTAACTTTTAGACATCTTGAAAGACACTGGAAACCACAAAGCATGAGTTAGGCAGCTTAGGTCCCTATACAATGCGTATGGAGAGAGGCGCCTAAGAATGAGATCCAAAAAAGCTAGCAAGTTAGGCAGGAAGATGTCTTAAGGTCCCGCCCCTCTCACAGAGTTAGGCACCTAAATCTAGGCTGCAGGGAGGTGCTTGTCTCTGCTCGTGATCCACAGCCATCAGTTCATAAGCAGTTTCTTGCAACAAATGCCATAGGAGGAGGAGGAGCAGCAGCAGCAGCCTCCCTTTATAACATTAGCCCAGTGGCTGGAGTACTCACCTGAGTGTGGAGAGACCCAGATTCAGTTTCCTCTCTGCCGGAGGGGAAGACAGGATTAGAACAGAGGTCTCTCATCTCTCAGGAGTATGCTCCAACCACTAGACTAGGGGTGGCCAATTTGCTCAGACAAATGCATGCTCCGGAGAAGAGGGGGAGTGAAATTGACGAGCTGCCACAGAAATTGACAGATCAGTGCAAACTGTACAACTGTCCTGAGGGGTAGAGAGATGAGGGAGAGTGAAATTGATGCGCTGCCTAAGGGCAAGGTAACTGCGGCTCTTTGTCTCTCACTGGTTGGCCACCCCTGCACTAGACTATAGGATTTTCTGATGTGGAGGGGGGGGTCCCACAATCTCTTCTGGTGAAGCTCTTCCACTTTGGGTAAATAAAGAATGATTGGAGCTGAGGATCATATCTGGGTCTCCCATCTCAGGTGAGTGCCCTAATCACCAGGTTGTAGAGTCATTCTGACTCTCTCTTTGACCCAATGGCTATGTAAGCATTTATCCAAGGTGGGAGAGCTTCAACAGCAGACATCTGAGAGAGCCCTATCCCAGAATATCCTATATCCTAGTGGTTAGGGCACTATCCTGAGAAGTGGGAGACTCCTGTCCAAATCCTTTCTCCCTGTCAGTCAGAGGGGGGAATTAACCCTGGTCTTGCATCCCAGGTTGAGTGCTCTAACCAGTAGGCTAAAACTTATAAGAGGGTGTACCTCAATTTTGATTGGTTTGCTCTCAGCACACCTACTGGACTGGGCCCAACAGGTGGGAGGAACACCTATCTTCTCCTACGTTGAGGTTGACTCGGGGGCTTAGGCATCTGTATGCCTAGAGTGAGATGGTAGTGTTTGTGCCCAGAAGCAGAAATGTGGGCACTAGGGGACTTTTATAGCAAAAACACAGGTGCTGAGTGAGGTTAGGTGGCAGCAGAGCAGAGGTTCTGTAGATCACAGTGACACTAAAACTGGCACTTATGTGCCTAAATCTCTTTATGGATCTGGGCCTTAATCTCTCTGTGCCTTAGTTCCTCTTCTGTCAAATGAGAACAACATGGGTACTTTTCTTTATTCTGTCTTGGAGTGGCTTAAAGAGGCCATGCTATAA
The DNA here is from genome assembly GCF_026122565.2 of Emydura macquarii macquarii. NCBI lineage: Eukaryota > Metazoa > Chordata > Testudines > Chelidae > Emydura > Emydura macquarii. Next base: position 36,051,945 of record NW_027132559.1, on the reverse strand, counting down.
CAAAGAATCTGTTTCTCAGTGTTTTGGATTATGTACCCTAAATGGAAAAGCCCTGGTTCTTTCATGGTACAGCAAAACATGGGTGTCTGTTTTGAAAATGAAAAAGTGTTACAGTTTCCAAAAGTATTGCTCATCTGAAACAGGTGGGAATCCTAGAAAAACATACGTATAGTTGTCAGGTGTTATGGTTCATAAACAGCCACTTTTATACCAACAAGGGTTGTATTGAAATTCATGAATTAAAATAAAAAGTATTTCTCTCTTATCTATATTGAGCCTTAGTCTTAGACTAGTCTGAGTGGCAATTTTTTGGTAAATTTTCTCAGTGAAGACAAGGCTTTAGATAATGTACAATAGAGGTACACTATGTGAGAATGGGAAAAGTGACAGTTTAAAAAAAGGTCTGAAGCAGTCATTAAAATTACAAATAATACCATAACCTAGAGTTTGCCATTCACAGAAACTTTACTTCCTGTATTGTATGTATCCTTATTTATAAAATGTAGCATAAACAGTGCACAAATGGCATAACCAGAAGAATCCTTTTTTCATTTGCTGTGGGAGTATACTCTAATATAAACGTTCCGGTATTGAGTGTTAACTTGTATTATGATAGCACCCCACACTGTATTAGATGATGCCCAAACATGTAGCAAGATAGTTCCTGCCCAAACACCTTAGGAAAGGCAATCATTTCTCTATTGCCACAGATTACTTTTATGGTAACCTCACTGGCCAGCAGTATGACTTCTAGTTGGGATAGCATCATATTCCACTAGCTTCTACAGGACAGATGCTTTCTAGTTTTATCAAGACATGGATGCCTACATGGAGGTCTAGGTTGGACATTAGGAAAAAGTTTTTTACTAGGAGGGTGGTGAAGCACTGGAATGGGTTACCTAGGGAGGTGGTGGAATCTCCATCCTTAGAGGTTTTTAAGCTGCGGCTTGACAAAGCCCTGGTTGGGATGATATAGCAGAGGTTAGTCCTGCTTTGAGCAGGGGGTTGGACTAGATGACCTCCTGAGGTCCCTTCCAACTCTAATATTCTATGATTCTATGATTCTATGCCATTGGGATGTTACCAAACCGAGGTTTTATTTTATGTTACTTCTCTGAACTGGATTAGAGATGCACATCCACAGGTCCAGTAGCTAGTAGCTGAGGACTGATACTGTATTTTTACTTTCTTAACTCCAAATCCTACTCTTAACACCCACAATTTATTGATTATTTGTATTACTGTAGTGGCCAGGACCCTATTGTGCCAGACGCTGTACAAACACAGAACAAAAAAGATGGCCCCTCTCCCAGAGAGCTCACCATCTAAATATAAGAGACTATAGAGGATATAATACAGATGGAGTACAAGAAAACAGTGAAACAGTATTGGTCAGCATGATAGGCAGTGGTTTCAGCATACGGGCACCCTACCCTTTGTCAAGTTTTTGTAGGCATCATGCAAAGGAGAGCCTGAAGGAAAAATCTGAAGCAGGATAATGAGATAACTTGGCAGATATTTACAGGGAGCTTCTCCAAAGTGTGAGCAGCAGCATGGGAGAAAATACTAAGCTGCTTGTCTGAAAATTTAATAAGTGGGCAACAGAGGTTGGCATCATTGGAATTGGAGGTAAGTATCTTTCTAGAAAGTGAATGAGAGATGAAAGGTCGGGTGAGGTTAGACCATGAAGTGTCTTCAAAGTGAAGACAAGTAGCTTATGTCTGATGCAGTAGTGTGATAGATGTGTCTTTCTCAACCATGTGGATTCACCCAGTGTATTCAGCTGGTACTGTACCTACAAACAAAGTAGAGACAAGTTTAGTTAGTGAACAAGTTCCATGGAAGCCTGCGGAGTCACAGAACTCCATAATATCTGCCATCGTAGGCCTTAACTACTTCTGACTGCAGTCTCTTATTTGATTTAATCTCTTATTAGATACTGCAGGCCTTTTGCATCTACTTGTATCCACTGACTTGACAGCAGTGAAAGTCTTATTTAATGTACAGTTTTGAAACGTATTTTTACATTAAGATTTCCTAGTATATGTTCTCACCTTTTTAAAATACCATATTTTTCTTCCAACAAAGACCTATATATTTATTCATTTTAAAAATTTCTCTTGGGTACTGTCAGCTTCCAGGTCTGCATGGGGGGAGTTGATATGAATCGGTATTTATTTATATTTTCCTTTTTTACAGTAAAGCCATTCCTAAATCACAAAGAATATCAAAGAACTGAGGACATAGTTAAAAAGTTTGAACATGGAATTGGAAAAGTGTTGCATCATAAATTACTGGAAAGGGCTAAAGTGAAGAAGAATTGGGTAAGTTTTGAATTATGATTTTTTAAGATTGTAAAATATTTCCTATGAGTCTCTCATACGTCCTGATACATCTAGTTTTCTGAAGTATAAGACATCAGTATCTTTGCAGAGAACAGTCAGAAAATGAGTTAGTTAGGGCCTGATCTTGTGAAGTGCTGAACTTTAGGCCCAGCCCTTCCTTATTCATGTTACATAACCTTATGTGAATAGGGTTATTTACAAAAGTAATGTTTCAGGGTCAGGCCCAGACTTTGAGTATGAAACCTAATACTAGTGTTTATTGACGGAGCAAAGACTACATATTTTAATAGTTAAACAAGCTGGAAGAGGAATCTATAAAAAATTAGTGTTTTGTTGAACACTTTTATATTTATGAATTGTTAGAGGCCAGTTTTATTACTCACTTTGTTTACTGCGCCAGCCCTAACAAAATCATATACATAAATAAGATTACAGCAAATAAGAACTTGGATTTAACTCGGTTATCCTGAGGTATCATATTCTGCCATCATGTTCACAATATTGAACAAGCTGAAGATGACTCATTATTTGTATTGTGATTTTGTTCAAAAACCCAATGTGCTTGATGCTGAAGAACTCAGACAACACAGAGTAAACTTTTCAAAAGCAGCTAGGTGACTGAGGCTCCTAAGTCCTATTGACTTGCAATGATTCTTAAGGCTTGTTTACATGGTTAGTTACTGCATGGCAAGCCATGGTGTGAATCTATAGTATACCACCTTTCTACACAGAAATATCCTGTGTGAACACTTTGCAGTGAAAGTCCTGAAGTACATGACAAGCTGATGTGCTGTAGATTCACACCCTGGCTTGCTGCACAGTAACTTGTGTAGACAACCCCTTACATCCCTAATTGTCTAAGTCATTTTTGAAAGTGGAACTTAGGAGCCTAAGTCATTTAGAAACTTCTGAAAATTTTCCTACGGTCTGTGCCCTAGGGAGCATACAGTCTAGTCTCTTTTCTTCTCTAAAGAGCAATAAGACATTTGATGGCAATCTGAAGTCAGGTAGCCTGGGAAAAAAGAAAGAAAAAATGAACTACTTGTACATTTCAAACAGTCTTTGGTATTCATGAGATCTTCATTAATCCCAACAGAACTATATTTAGATTATCTCAGAGCAGGTATTCTGAAGAATTTTTATGGTGTGGAACACCTCTTAATAAAGAAATCATATTTTGGACCATTTCCCCCATCACTAATAATCACACAGACCACCTCTCCTCCCACTCACAATTCATAAATTATAAAACCAGAAGGGAGCTAGTCTGACTTCCTGCATAACACGGGCAATAGAACTTTCCTGAATTACTTCCTGTTTGAACTAGAGCATGTCTTTTAGAAAAATATCCAGTCTTGATTTAAAAATGCCAGTGATGGAGAATCCATCAGTATTGTTGGTAAGTTGTCCTAATTGTTAGTTACCTGCACTGTTAAAAATGTGCGCTATATTTCCATTCTGAATTAGTCTAGCTTCATCTTTCAGCCAGTGGATTTTTTTTATGCCTTTCTCTGCTAGATTGAAGAGCCCATGATAAAATTTTTGTTCCCTGTGTAGCTACTAATAAATGGTTACCCCCTTATCCTTCTTTTTGTTAAGATAAACAGAGTACGTTCCTTGAATCTTTCACTGTAGGGCATGCTTTCCAGTCCTTTAATCATTCTTGTGGCTCTTCTTTGAGCCCTCTCCAATTTATCAACATCCTTCTTGAAGTGTGGACACTAGAACAGGACACAGTATTCCAGTAGCAGTCGTACCTGTTACAAATACAGAGGTAATATAAACTTTCCTACTCACTGTTCCCCTGTTTGTTCATTCATTGCATTAGCCCTTTAGGCCACAGCATCACACTGGGAGTTCATGTTCAGCTGTTTACGCACTGTGACCCACATTTTCAGAGTCACTGTTTCCCAGGATACAGTCCCCAGTCCTGCAAGCAAAGTCTATATTTTTTGTTCCTAGAGGTATACATTTACATTTGGCCTTATTAAAATGCACATTGTTTGCTTGTGCCCAGCTTACCAAGTGATCCACATTGCTCTGTTATCAGTGAATGCCCTCTGCATTATTTACCATACCCCCAATCTTTCGGTCATCTGCAAACTGTTTTCTTCCTAGTCATTGGTAAAAATGTTAAATAGTGTAGGGCCAAGAACTGATCTCTGACAGACCCCACTAGAAACACACTTGCTCAATGATTATTGGCCATTTACAATTATATGTTGAGAGCTAGATAGAAAAGGAGACCAATTGCTGTTGGTGAGAGGGACAAGCTTTCAAGCTTACACAGAGCTCTTTTCAGTTTTTCTTGAGACCTGTCAGTTAGCCAGGTTTTAATCCATATTATTTGTGCCATGTTAATTTTGCATCGTTCTAGTTTTTTTAAATCAAAATATTGTGGATTACCAAATAAAATATTTTACAGAAGTCTATTACATTAACATTTAGCTTTGTCAACTAAACTTGTAATCTCATCAGAAAATAGTATCTCTGACGACTGCAACAGTCAACCACTACAGCTGGTTACAAAAAATAATTTATATTAAGAAAGAAATGTAACATAGTACCTCGAAATGCAATGTAGCGTCTCAGTACTATCAGCAAGTGCTTTGTGGATCACAGTGGTCTGCTTTTCACAGTTCAGGAACTGTTTTAGAGTATTAAAAAGTAACAAAAAATTAGACAGGTACTATACAACAATCAATTGATTATTATAGAGCAGTGGTTCTCAACCTATTTGCCATTGTGGGCCACATATGCAGTTCTCTGTGCTATTTGGGCTTCATCCACACAATATATATCCTACCTGTATGGCTCTAAGGATGTCACATGGGCCACAGCTGTGTGCTGATTATGCTGCAAGTGACTCATGGGTTGAGAACCATTGTTACAGAACTATGCCTAAAATACATTGTGATACTAATCTCTGTTCCTTTTCAGTTGGAAGAATGGTGGCTGAATGTGGCTTATCTTGATGCTCGCATACCAACACAAATATATTATAACTTTGGAGGCCCAGGCCCTTATCTTGAACACTATTGGCCACCGAAAGAAGGAACTCAGATAGAAAGAGGATGCATAGCTATATGGCATACCTTGAAATACTGGGAACTAATAAGAACGTAAGACATTTTTAAAAAATGTAATTGCTTCTAAATATCAGTGTACTGTGCATACTTACAGTCATGAACGATATGGACCAAGTTCTTTCTTGATGTAACTCCACTGTACTCAGGGATGAATTTGGCCATATTTGATTTGTTGATGTAATTTTCACCTCATGCATAAAGTTAATTGAAACCTATGCTTTTGTATATTCTGTTTACTGCAGGGAAAAAGTGATTGTGCATAGATATGGAAATATGCCTCTGGACATGAGCCAGTTTCGAATGATATTCTGCACTTGCAAGATTCCAGGAATTCCTAGAGATTCTTTAAGCAACTACTTTAGGACTGGTAAACAAATGCAACTTTCTGATAACTGATTTTATGTTACAGGACTAAAGTATGGCCATGTTAATCATAAAACAAACACTATATTTTTGTCTGTTTTAAAAACCTGCTGTAGTTGAAGAGTATTTTCATTAGCTATACATTGGTTTTACGGGATAGCTAGTCTATGCACTCTGTACATTCCACAGCTGAGGTGATGCTTCTGTTGGATCTTCTAAACTGGTACTTATCTTTATAATTGGGTCGGATACAGACAAAGATAAAGGGGTCAGGTCAGATACAAATAAAGGGTCAGAGCATCTAGTCAGGTTCAGAAATGAAATAATTTACTTTCGCCCTCATGCCCCTTTTGATACAGTGTTTAGTGTTTCCTTCTTGCTGTTGAATGAAAGGAGTTATTTCAAATTATTTGTTTGTAGCTTAATCACACTTACATATGCCAATAGTAAATATGCATGCCCTGTATTGTAAAATTACAATATGGAGTTGTAATTCCTTCCATATCCCTGTCTCCATAATCCCCTTTTCAGAAACATGCTCCCCTTATGTTCTGATGCCCCCACCCATCCATCCTTCTCAGCTTCTCATCCAACCCTCTCGTCTGTCTTGTTAGAAGTCCACCTCCCCCAGCACCCCGTGTAATCTATCCCTCTAAACTCCTAGGGCTTGTGTGGGACCTACAAGCGTAAGAGCCAGGGGAAGACTGGGGATGGGGGTCACCTAATAAGCTTTGTAAAGATTGGAGATTCCCTGACAAATCTCATAAGGCTCAGCAAGATGTTGATGCACTTATCTCAGTACAGCTACACTCCTGTATATCTCCTAAGGTTCTCAGGGGCGGAACTCCGTCCTATAGACTTTAGGAGGTGTGCATTAGTGAGGTGTCTCTCCTCCAGATCTCAGGAAGTCAAAAGGAAGCAGGGAATGCCTTCCCCATGCTCCTTCTCTCCCCAGTCCCTTGTTAGGACTGTAACAAATTTTTGTATATGGAATTTGTTTAATTTTTAAATAAAAGTTAAGGTTTCAGGCACATATCAGTGACTTGAGGGTGCATGACCTTTCAAGAACATTGGTTTAAAAAACAAACATAGCAGAAAACCTAAACATTAGAAACTTAGGCAATGTAAAATTATGGTTTCATTTCTCAAACAAAGCACCCAAAAAACCTCAGCTGTGCCCCTGCAAAGATGCAAGTCTAGCATCTCCCTTCTTGGCATGTAGTGTATTTCAGATGTTCAGGACAGCACCAGGTTTTTGTAAGTTTTCATACATGTGCTAATTTATTCCCCCACTAATTTTTGCTCTTTTCATATAAGTGCTGTAATTGCATGATTTATGTAGCTGAGATTTACATGTAAAGTCATTCTAAAGGGAGAATGATTTCCTTAATTTTGTTATTTATCTAAATCAGGACTTTATGAATTTCTTTGTGTACTTTTTAATATGATCATGAAAAAGGATGTAAAGCAACACAATTACTATATGAAAAAGATTAAGGCATTTTTGTGGACATTCATTAAATGAAGCTCTATGGATATAATAGTATACATTTCTAATTTTTCCAAGGCAGGGCTATGGCGCAGAGTAAAGATTGTTTGGGGGCCTTGTTTGAGAAGTGCAACATTAACTCTGTGTTTCTTGAATTTCTAACTTTTTTTTGTCTTAATATTCTTGAACTTGGACAAACCTTAACTTCGTTAATAAATTTTTGTGTGTGGCATAACTAATAAGATTGTATAGGCATTTCTGGGCAAGACTTCCAGTGGTGAGTGAAACAACTGCATCTATGCATAGTGCTAAACATTCATGTATCAGTGCACAAATGCCCAGATTTGCATATGCAAATTGGGTACTAGCTGACCCATTTGTGCATTAACTCCTGATTTGCATATAGAAAATCTTGTAGCATGTGTTGTCAAGTGTTTTGGCAGCATGATTATCTTTGCAGCCACTTGCTATGCCCACCTTCTGGAACTTGGCCCAGTGTCATCTTTTCTTTCATCAGTATGTGGGTGGTTTTGCATGTAGCATTTCTGCTCCCTGCTGTACGAATAGCTTCCCCGCTTATAAATTTGTTAAAGTTACAAACATAATGGTAAACATTGGTGTGGTTATTAATAATCAAGGTTACCTGCATCTATGGATTTTGTCTGTCAGATAATCTTGCAAATGCAGCCTTTGAGACTTATTTCCAAACTGCAGAAAAAGTATAGAATTGCTCTTTGAAAGTAGATGACCATTTTGGTTTTGGTTGCCGTTTTTAAACATACAAAGGTCTTAAATGTTAAAGGCCAAAATAATGTGCTGTATTTGTACACATGCATTTTTGTAACTAGTCACTTAAGTGTCTATAACTTGTCTCCCTTCTCCCTCACTCACATTATAACTTAATCCAAAAAGTGTTGTGTTTCATGTTTCTTTTATCTTCATTTCAGAGAGCGAAGGAGAATGCCCTTCCCACTTAATAGTCCTGTGTCGAGGTCGAGTGTTTGCTTTTGATGCTGTACATGAAGGTCATATACTGAGCCCCCCAGAGATTTTCAGGTTTTCTAACTACTTCATATTAATTGAGCCTGCCCAGATCAGAATGTCTTTCTCTAGCTACCCAACAAAATACATTGGGCTTGTTTGCAAAAGAGCAGTACTCCATGAAAGTCCAGATTATACAAAATTGCAATACTTAACATGTCAGGATGCTGGTCTCCCATTGTGTTACTTGTAATCTAGAAGGTGCCCATTTTTCACATAGAAATGTGATTTTTCAGGCCAAGTAAATCCCTTTAAACATTTTCTGTTGAAGTTTGGAAGGATTGGAATTTTCCCTCCATTATTACATTTTGATAGTCTATGCAAATAAGTAACTTTTGCTGAACAGCTTATACATTTTAAGTGTTTGGGAAGGGGAATGAAATCTTATAATAGGCATGCAACATGAGCCTGCACTTAGTACTGCAAAATATAATAAGGCATCTGGAACAATGAGCAAATGTAGGAAGCTAAAAGTATTCCATGAAAGTGTTTAGGTAGCAAATATCAATTACATGTTGGGGTTCATGGCATGAAACTGTGTCAGGATTATCTGTGACATCTTTTTTTGAGAACCAATCCATGTGGCAATGAAATATTCCTCATAATCATTAACAAAAAGCCGAGCAAGCAAAACCCAGTACCATACTTTCCCTCTGCTCCCTCTTGATTACATTTTAAACATAACCAAAGCTGTGCACGTGATGTCATGTCTTGGCAATGATATATTGGCTAGATTTGCTGCCGCTGAACTGAGCAAAGGCAGGGTTGAGCCATAACGTAAACTGGCTGGTAACTTGTTCAGTGGCCTTTTCTGCCTGGTGGGGATCACTGTAACACAGCAGCACTCCAGCCATATTTCTTACTCCTACACCAGAGCCAGGAAAATCTGGCCTGGTTTTTGGACTTTTGTTTCACTAAGCGAGTGCAAAGGAGTTGTACTGGGGAGGAGGGGAAGTGGAGAGAGAGAGAGAGAAAGAGAAAGAGTCTGGCCCCATATATTGTAGACCTCAATGTTAGAGTACCCTGCTAGCTATTTATGATCTGTCACAACAGTTGATCTCTCTCCAAGGAGCTGCCATATGTATTCTTCCCCTTAGCACATGAAATTTCTGAATTTTCTCAATAATAATTATTGATTACTACTATTATGATCACTACACACTTCCCAGAAGTGTTTTGAATAATCAGAAAAGCAGGTGAAGATGCTAACTTTCCAGACTGGCAATATTATTTAGACTGTACACATGCTGGTTTATCCTACAGGCCAAATTCTGCTGGTGTAGATCTAGAGTAACTCCTCTCAAGTCAATCCAAGCCATTCCTGGGTCCTTATCCAAGTCACTACTGGCCAGATTTAAAGTTCTATATCTAGAAACAAAGTATGTAGACCATACTTACAGGTTGAGGGATTCTGTCCTGGAAAGTGGTGATTCTGAAAAAATTCAGAGTCACAGTGCATAACATGAGCTGCCAGTGTGATGCTAAGGCCAAAAGGGTTAATATGATCCTTGGATGTACGAATAGAGAGATTATATTTGGCATCGGTGTGACTGTTGCTGGAATACTATGTCCAGGTCTGGAGTCCACAGTTCAAAAAGGATGTGGATGATAAATTGGAGAGGTTTCAGAAAAGAGACTAAAGAATGATTAAAAGATTGGAAAACGTGCCTTAAAGGGGTAGACTCTAAGAGCTCAATCTATTTAGATTAACAAAGAGAAAGTTGAAGAGGGACTTCATCACAGACTATAAGTACCTACATGTGGAACAAAAATTGATAATGGGCTCTTTAACCTAGAGACAAATGACTGCAAGCTAAACCTATACAAATTCAGACTAGAAACAAGGCACAAGTTTTTAATAGTGAGGGTAATTAACTATTGGAACAACTTACTGAGAGTTGTAGTGGATCAAGCAAACACTAAAGAAAGGAACAAATAGAAATCAAGTTCCTAATGTGAAATGCCAGACACAGATTAGTTCAATGCTACCTCCGGGTACTGCAGTTCGGATTCACCTTCCTTGCTATGTATGAGTGCATCTGTATGAAAGTTTAAATATTGATCGGTATTAGTGTTTAATAGATGGAAGTGCCAAATAATAGTAAATACCAATAGCATCTGAATTCTTAAAAATTCAGAGAGATTTTTTTAAAAGGGGTAACAAGGTAGACAGAACACTGATTACAGTATGTGCAGAGTCATGTTAACAGGCAAAACTGTCAGAGTACAATGCTTTGAATGAACAGTTTTTTGAAGTGCTGATGCAAGCAAAGGTTAAGAGAAACATTGTTACATTGTTTAAGGTTGGAGCATAATTCAATCTCAGCTGGCTGGGATGGAGTACAGCTACTTCCCTCTTATGATACTCAGGCCTTGCATGGATTGGAGATTTGCCCTTATTCCAGCTATTGGTAGCTAGTCATCAATATAACTGCATCAGTGCAAAATGCTAGTGTGGATATGGAAAGTGTGACTTGCACCAGTAGAGATGTTCCATGTTTGAAACTGGTTGAGTGTTACTGGTGCAAGTTGTGGTTTTCCTTGTCTAAAATACGGGTTTGTATTGGTGCAGCAGTCCCCTGAGGCTGAAATCAGGGCAAGTCACCAGTGCAGATAAGGCCTTAAACTATCATGTGCCCTAAGGGATGACACACTTCTTGAAAGTTCACTTAATCTGATGATTAGATATGGAATAAGAAATATTAACCAGACTCCTTGTTTATTAAAGTGAACAACTTTAATCCAGTCTCAGTGTCTTCGTTCTATTTTACTAATTTTAAAAATCTTCTTAAAGGCAACTTGCATACATCCAAAAGAGGTGCCATAATGAACCTGATGGACCAGGGCTGGCGGCCTTAACAAGTGGGGAAAGAACCCAGTGGGCAGAGGTTGGAAAATTTCAGTGGTCTTTCAGAAAAATGTTGATTGACTGGATTTGCAATATTTCAATTATCTAACCACTTTTTCGTTGTCTTTAGATCCGTGAATATTTAACTAATCTCGATCCAAAGAACTTATCTCTACTGGAAAAAATTCAGAGCAGTTTGTTTGTGATCTCCTTGGATGATTCCAGTCCCAATGGAACCCCTGAGGATTATACTCCAGTAATTACAGATTTCAAAATAATTTTACTCCTCTCTTTAAGCAACTTTTGTTTGTGCATCTATTTGATTTAGATATAACCGTGTATGTAATTTGTTTGTATAAAATATTCTGGAAAGCCAGCTTAACCATTTGCCTGAAGATTTCCTTAGCGGTCTAGCAGCTCTTACACCATTGTGTCCTGGCCCCTCTAGCACAGGAAAATAGGCTTGGCCAGGATTCATTACCTCCTGTTGAAGGCCAAGACTGGACCAGTACCTGCCAAATCTAGGATCCTTGAGGTTTAAATGTGGTGTAAATCTACCTTCACACTCTTTCCACCCCCCAGATTCCACAGGATCTGGCGCTTTATTTTTAAACTCCAAACATCAGGCTTGTACACACAGATTTTCTTCAGATGGATAGATATGTTCCATTTTTGGCACGTCTGCTGTCATGGAGAGAGCCGCCTTAGTTGTGGCTCATCTAAAAGTAACTTGGGGCAGGGACTGTGTCTTGTCCAGTTCAGTAAGTAATAGCTGCTTTCAAGTGTTGGAGGTTGGTACTAATTAAAAAAGGATCCAGATTCTTCCAGTGTAATGTGACAGGACTCTGGCTCATGATCAAATGTTTCTAAACCCCACAATATTAATTCTTGATTTAGATCACCAAGTTGTCTCTAACAGGAGATCCAACCATACGCTGGGGAGACAAATCCTACAACTGCATAATATTTTCCAATGGAACATTTGGTTCAAACTGTGATGTAAGTAAAATACGATTCCCTTTTTACTAGCAGATTTGCAGTGGGCTACTTTGTCAGTTTTTCCCCTTCCACAATTGAATATTTTTCCTTTTAGTGCAATTTCACTTATAGGGCATCTTATCTGGCAAACATCCGAAGGCAGGTGCTGTACACTTCTAAAGAAGAGATTATGCAGTGTATATGTAGACTAAAACAAGATTTTAGATGTCAAAATCTTACTTTCAGAAATATTTTAATGAGGGAGTTTCTTAAATTTGATCAGTAGGGAGTTCCAAAGAGAAGAGAAATATCATGCAAAAAAATTGTAAGTTATTAACGTTGTTATTTGCTTGTAGTGCCTAAAACATGCTAAGCACTGCTCTGAAACTCAGGAAGACATTGTTTCTGCCCAGATTTGTGCTTTACCCTGGTGCCATATTGTGCCAGTCTATCTGACTGCAGAGCAGTCAAGAGAATGGATGGATACTGTATGAGGCTCTATCTGTACAAGTAGAATGGCTAGAAATGTAATCTCTTAATGAGACCACTGAATTCTACATCACAAAGGAAAAGTTTCACCATAATTAAGAAGGAATGGGGGTGGAAAAAAAGGAGGCTCCATCAATTTTTAGCTATGCAACCATCATACTATACTGTCTCATGTGTTCTAGCATACTCCTTTTGATGCCATGGTGTTGGTAGTCCTGTGCTCTTATCTTGATCAGAAGATTATTGAAAATGAGGGAAGATGGAAGGTATATATCCATTAAGTTTCCATCTTTATTAATTAACATTTCCTCTCTTATGGATATTGATTCCTCTTTTATTTAAAAAACAAAACAGGGATCGGATAAAGTGCGGAACATCCCATGGCCAGAAGAACTTATTTTCACATTGAACCGGAAAGTCCTAAATGACATTGGACGTGCTAAAGAACAGTATTCTCAACAGGTGGAGTTTCTCTGTCTTTCTTAGTGACCACTGAGGCTTTAATTTTTTCTAGACATTTGTAGCTGACCTTTCTCCATGCAAGAGACTACTGGGACAAGATTTAACCCTGATATAGCTCTACTGATCCCAGGGGAGTAAACGGGTAAACACTGCGGTAAACCTGATCCATTGTTTTGTGAGGTGAATGCACAGTTCATTATATTTGAACTGAAGTAGGTTTTGACTGGAGCAGTTCTTGAATTATCCTGTGGTAATGTAAGTTCTTTATTTGTCAGGTATCTGACTTGCAGCTAGTGAATTATGCCTTTACGTCCTTTGGCAAAACACTGACCAAGAAGAAGGGACTTCATCCTGATACATTTGTTCAGCTTGCCCTCCAGCTGGCCTATTATAAACTTCATGGACAGTAAGAAAAGTTTGTTACCCAGGCTAGCACTTAAATGTATAGTTGAACAAACTGATAAAACTGGACAAATACAAAGGGCTTTGCATCCCATTGTATGTCTTGCTGCAGTCATAGAAAAATGAAGAAATAAGTCATTATAATGTTTTATTTAGTTATATAGGACCTGATCCTCTATCACTGAAGTCAGTGGGACTTCTGCCATTGACTTCAAAAGGTGGAGGAGCAAGTCCCTTATATCACAGTGTGGTAGGTGCTATACTACATGTACTGTTATATGGAGGGCAGCCAGCCAGACCTTTATTAACATTCCATAAAACATACATGTGGGCTGTACTGGGTAAATGATAAGGCAAGGACATTCCCCACAATGATCTATATTTATTACACTTCACTAATTGAGAGACAAGGTGGGTGAGGTGATATCTTTTATTGGACCAATTTCTGTTGGTGAGACATAAGCTTTCAGACTCAGACAGGTTTCTTCTTCTGGTCTATGTAAGCTTGAAAGCTTCTCTCTCTCACCAACAGAAGTTGGTCCAGTAAAAGATATTACCTCGCCCTCCTTGTCTCTCCAATATCCTGGGACCAACACAGCATACCTCATTAATTGGTCACTCCTATACAAGGGGATTTGGCCCAGGTGCAGATGAAAGCCTCATCTGTAGCCTATAAATAAACATCATCCTGTAATGATAGAGATCTTTCTTCCAAATCTCAACCCTGTAAAAAGCCTTAGCAGGATCACTATTGTAATCCTAACCTCATCATCAACAAAGGCTACCTGTAAAAGTTATAGCAGCATAATGAAAAGAAGGTGAACAACCAAGTTCCTGTCCTTGAAAACTGGGCAGGTGGCTGAGGAAAGTTTTATTTTGTAATCCCAGCCAGGAGTTATTGGAGACTCTCTCTTTGATGGTGACTATGTCCCTCCTCTACCCTTGCCTTTACTAACATCCAGTTAGCATTTAAAATTGTTTAAATGTGAGTCAACACAAAGCTGGCAAATAGTTGCCTGATGGTGTCATCTGCAGGAAGACCACATTCTTTACACAGGTCATTGAACACTGGGTTATATTAATTGCCCAACAAAAATAATTGGATAAGAACCCTTCTTAAACTTGTTTGTAGATGCGCTTTGTTACTAGTGGATCCCCCAATCTGTGGGTCTTGTGAGAGTCAAAATTCTTCTCTACCTTAACCTTGATGGAAGAATACATAGGAAATTGAAGCTTGCCTATTTTGCACTCATCTACAGATGGGCGAATGGTAGCCTTAGAATTTGGGGAGGGAAAAAAAAAAAAAAAAGCTCTTGAAATAGTCCAAAGATTTTATGGCTTTATAAAGGCACCTGAATTTTCTCAATCTTAATTTGGCTCTTGAAAACTCTTATGCTTGAGTAGTCTGTATTATATTTCAGACACTTAGAAGAAAATGAGTGGCTTACGCTTGCTTGTAAGTGAATGTAATGAATAGAATATCTTTTTATGACATTTTTTCTTTAGAGAGGAGAAAGGATTTGTTATTGTAGTGAGACACACTGTCCTAATTTTTCTTCTTAGCCCAGGCTGCTGTTATGAAACTGCTATGACCAGGCGTTTCTACCACGGACGCACAGAAACTATGAGACCATGTACGGTGGAAGCGGTGGAGTGGTGCAAATCCATGCTGGATCCATCTTGCAGTGTAAGTGCTGCAAATCTGCTTTAGCTGTAATGTATTTTAAAAAATCTGCCACCTGATCTACTTTAGATAAGAGAATATGCCATTAATTGTGTCAGTAACTGGAGAAGTCATCTTCAACTAGGGTTATTAAAGTGTAGGTGTTATCCCAGGGCTGGCTCTCAGCATATTGCTATCTTTGGTGAACTGCAGTATATGACTCTGCTCTTTTTTAATTGTCATTTTTATTTTTGTTTTTAACTCTACCTTACGTTGTACGCTCCCCATACATACACCTTCCCCCTTCCAATTCCTTTCTAACAACATACAAAAGTTCATTTGCTTTGATTTTTTTTGAAGCGTGGTCAGTGCTGTGCCAGTGGCAGACCAATTGCTATGAGGCATGGAGTCTGGGAGGCGTATGCTCATGTCTGTATGTGTGAAATCTGCATGGGGAAGTTGCTGACAGGAAGACTGATTTTAAAGTCTAAGAGCCTTTTCATTTCCTGAATACTTGGCTGGGGAGCTGACCTCTTTCTCCTTCCCCATCCCCAAGCTTCAAAATGTTTAACTTACCAGCAGAACCTGCCCTTCTCTCTCTCCCCAGGCGATGGCTGCTGCTGAAAGCTTCTTCCCCTGCTTTTCCCACTGCACCTGTCTGGGAGCCTGAGGAGATGGGCAGGGGAAGGATCTTGCAGTACATGTTTACATATCTTCTTAGAGAAAATCCAAAGCTTCTGTGCATGTTCTTCATCTTGGATACTGGGCTTACACAGCAGTATGCTACCAAACCAGGTCTGATTGATGTTTTGCCTTACTCTCTTTATTTATTCTCTCCTCTTCACTTCACTGGCTTCTTATTAATTTGTGCACTGCTGCTTTAAAACTCTCACATTTAATACCATCACTCAAATCTGTCTTCCCCTAGTATACTTATCTTCCTCCCTGCTTTTCTGTTTGCTGTCTTCATTTATCTTCTTACTGTCAGTCTCATATAGCCAATTAATATTGAACATTGTTGTTTCTAGCACTGATCCCTTAGGCTTTATCTTCCTCTCTATTTTTCTAATTCCCTTCATCATTTAAAATTTCATCCCAGCTGCTGTCCCTTTCATTTCTTAATGTTGTTGCTTCTGATGAACTCTATAGGACTTGAAGCACATGCTTTATCTGCTTTGCTGAATAGGGTGTGCTTAAGTAGGTGCTTAAAAGTTAGGTATGTGCTTAAGAGCTTTGCAAAAACAGGGCCTGGCTGTCTCATCTCTTTTCTTTTCCTTTTAAGCTTAATAGTTTGTTCTTGCTAAGAACCCACTAGTTAGATTGTTTCAGTTTGTGTTCTTCTGTTACCATTATCCACCATTTTTCATCAAAGGTTCTTCATAAATAAATAGATGGAATGTAGTCTAGGAGCAGGAGCAGATCTTGGGCTTAGTGTCTGGGGCAGTTTGCTGACAACTGTGTCATCTCTAACCTATATTTCTGCTTACATTGGCAGAGAATAGGCTAACTAATAGGACTTATCTCTCTTGAAAATCTATGGTTAAATATAATCACCAAACTCTTATACTTTTAAAACCATGATGGTGGGCAACAACACTCCTGGACAAACAAACAAACCTATCACCATGCAGAGGAAGGAGAAGGAGCATGATCAATAAAAAATAGCTTCCTGACCCTGACCAAGGCTGGCTGGCTTAAACCTATCCTTACACTTATTATCCAACCCATGAGAAGTGCAATAAGAAAAAGAAATGGAGGGGGGGTAAAAAAAATAACATGTACTTACCAACTCAGTGACAGAAAGCTACAGCAGCCATTTGCAAAATAACCCCTTCAGAGCTACAGCTGTTTTCCTCCACCAAATTTAAAAGGCCAGGTCCAGAAAATGCATGCTGGGGAAACAGTTCTTACAAATGGGCAACTCTGCATTAGAGAGAACAAATAAAGACCAGAGAATTCTAGTTGGAGTACTTACCACAACAATTAGACAAAGTGTTTAAAGTGTTTTTGCAATACTCAATAAATCACATTGTCAAAAGCTTTCAGAAAGTCCTAGTATATTGACCCAAATTTCTCATCTGTCTAAACCAATTGTTGTTAGAAAAGTAATTGAATTAGTCTGAAGTTATTCTCCTCTCATAAATCCATGCAGTCTCACTCCTTCTCAACTGTACCCATCCTCAGAGTATGGCGAATTGGGGCAACTGCCCCGGACCCTGCGCTTTGGGGGTCCCCATGCTGGTCCCTCGGTCCCACAAGCCCACGTGTTCTGGGGGGCAGCTGCCCATGTGCTGCCCGGTCCCAGCTCCCAGCTAAGAAAAGGGTGGCAGCCGCCTACATGTCCGCCTCCTCCTCTTCCCCGCCGGGTCCCAGCTGAGAGGTGGGCAGCAGTTGGCAGCCCCAGCTCACATCCCGGGCAGGCAGGAGGCAGCCACCAGCGTCCCACCAGGTTATAGCTTCCAGCTGGGAGGCAGGCGGCAGCCATCAATGTCCCAGCTGGTAGCCCAGCAGCAGCCTTCTGTGCCCCGTGAATCAGGCTCAAAGCCGGGTGACAGCCGCCTGCGATTTGCCAGAATCCCAGGATTCCAGCCTGGTGGCAGCCTCCTATGCCCCATGAGCTGGGCTCACAGCTGGGTGGAAGCCTCCTGTGCCTCAGCTTGAAGCCGGGTGGCAGCTGCCTGTGGCTTGTCTGCGTCCTGGGGTCCCAGCCCAGCAGTAGTCTCCTCTGCCCTGGGCCCCACACCCACCTAGGGACGGCCCTGACTGTACTTTTCCAAATGAATTTTTAAAGTATTATTTCCAGCTTTTCTTTATATAGTTGTTAAATGTCCTGCTCTGTCATTTTCAGCCTCTTTCCTAGAACTCTATCTTACAAATATTTGAGCTATAAATTAGCTGTTTTTCAGTCACATGGCACTTGTCTTATATCAGAAGACTTCCTAAAAAATAACTGAATAGTTCCAGTTCCTTGATTTACCCCTAATTTCATATCATCCACAAAAGTAACCCTCATTTTACATGACAGCTAAATAGTGTTTCCACTGTTTAAATAAACTCCTTTTTTCCCTAGTTTGTCCTCATTAGTACTCACAAATATATCAGTCATGGATGCATTGCCAATATTCTGCTGATGGAAATAAATCATTATTTTTCAATAACCAGGTTATCCGTGCTTTGCTCTGTGTTAATGAGCCCATTGGTTCTCTTATTTTTCTGTCCTCTGATATAATTTGATAATGTTCCTTCTTAAAACACTTGTAAAACCTCTAGCTATTTGTTCTTACTCCTCTTTGTTTTTCTTTCAAAGTACATTCCTTCTACTAATGCTGTTGTCTTTTGCCCCCTGTATTTTATTACATTTTTGTATTTGCTCATTATTAACCAAAACATCTTAGGCCTGGATTCTGCAATCTGACCCTCCATTGAAGTTAACAGAACGTTGACTGGGCAGATTGAGTTGGGACCTACCAGTGATCCAGCCTATTTGAGAAGCCTTAATAATGTAATTAAGATGATGATTTCCCCAGTGCTCATCCATTTAAAAGCTCAATCTTCTCTTCTTCTAATCTCTTTCACTCAGCTTTATGGCAGCTCTTTTCAGTGTCTCACTAACCTGGACAGAGGCATCTCTGGGCTAGATTCACAAGGGGGACTAGAGCATTGCAATACACATCACTCCATTATGTGCCAGTCTGTGCTTGAGATTCACAGCTAGGAACCCTCTTCTGGAGTTAGATACCTACACCATATCAGCCCTTTCTGAAGAACAGGTGCCCTCCCATGCCCAATGGTTAAAGCACTACCCAGGATGTGGATTTGAATCCCTGCTCTGTCTGACTTGGAGCACAGACTTGAACCCAGTTTTCCTGCCTCCTAGATGAGTACCTGTCACACTGGGCTATGGCTCTCTGTTACCTACTGAAGCTATTCCACTTTGTATGAAAGACTTAAATATTCAGTGGAGCAGAGACTGGAACCTGGACCCACCAGGCTGTAGAATCATTCTGTCTCTCAGGCCCAGTGGTAATGGAACAGCTTCAACAGCAGAAATTGAGAGCAACCACCTCCCAGTGGTTAGGGCACTCACATGGGAAAACTGGGTTCAAAGCCCTGTTCTGAATTAGTTAGAGTTGGGATTTGAACCCAAGTTTCCCATGTGCTGAATGAGTACGTTAACTATGGGGTGAACGTGGGGCATCATCATTGCCATTTGTTCAGCTTTGGTACGTGTGCTTTAAGGTGGTCTCAAGAGCATGCTTATGGAATTGGGCCCGTGGACGAGATGGGCAGGGCCATACAGAGGTGTTGGGAGCCCAAGGCAAAATCTGAAACTGAAGGCTCCCCCCCTTCCAAAAACATAACCAGTGGTGGTTGTGAGGAGTTGGAGACTAAGCATTTACCTTGCAGTGGCAACTTGGCTCCTGTCCCACAGATGGGTCTGGCTCCACCCTCCAGGCATTGCAGCCTGGTGCATGAGTCACAGCACCATTCAGGTTTGGCCAGGCTATCCCTCCATCATGAGGACTTTACCAGCAGAAACTTAGATGCTTATTGATTAGGTGGCAGCTGAACAATGGTTTTCTGAATGCTAGTGGCCTGACACTTTTGATGCTTAAGTCCCCCTTGTGCGTCTAGCTGCTACATGTGTTTAAATTTAAGAGCAATGAAGTGTGACACTTCACTATTTCCATATGGCTTTCTCTTTTCATTTCTGCAACTTCCACATGCAGTTTCATGCCTGTGGAAATGCAATCGTGTGCTACTGTCTGATGTTTTTCAAATAAAGGTGAGTGTAGAAAGCCACTGTACATAATCTCTTTAGTTTAAAGTGACCATTTTCCATTCCTTCAGTTTCTGTCATTAGTTGGGAAAAAAAGAGAGGGAAAGAGCATAAGATTTAGAAAACACTTCTGCACAGAAGATGACTGGCTAAGACCGAGGAAACAAATTATTAAGAATTCATTATGCAAGAAACAGGGTTCAGGAAAAAAATAGATCACAAGGAATTTGAGGAAACGAGAGACATAAGGCACAAATGTAGTTTTTCCATGCTCCTAAATGTTTGTCTCTTCTTAAGCTCTAAAGCTTGTAGAAGGAAGGAACTTGCTTATCTGTGTCTCTTGGTGTAATATTCAACTGGTTTGGTTTTGTTTTTCTTATTTAACACAGTCTCATAAACGGAAGCAACAGATGCTAAAGGCATTTGCAAAGCACAACAAGATGATGAAAGAGTGCGAGAATGGAAAAGGTATTTTCTTTCTAACCACTAATTTTCTCTTATATCTGAAAAAGGAGTTTTACTTCATGCTAATGTGATTTCTTTGGCTTCCTACTAGGTCAGGCTGGATAATCTCAAACTACCCAGGGGAAATGAAATATAATGAATTTCTGTTGAGGGCCCTTGCCTTCTTATATCCCTAGGCATTCCTTCTAGCTTATGTCCTCTCTTCTCTTATTGCCTCTCTTCTCTCTGCAGGTGAGAGTGGTGCACTGGGGTTGGAAAGCAAGGGGCCTAACCTTGTCCCTTGGGGCTTAAATGACTCTAGACCCTTGGGGCTAGACCCACAAAAGGACAGCACCTAACTGCCACTTAGATGCCTAAATCCAAAATTTAGATGCTCAAAACCCAGCTCAGCTGCTGCCTAACCCTGTAGGTGCCTAAGTTCTCTGGCAAATTCCACTGGATGCCTAAAAATCCACTGCTGGGCATGCACACATGCCTAAATCCTGATGCATCAGCCTGCTTAACACCTAAGCCCCGGTGGGATCCTCAAACTATCTGTATCCCCAGACTAGCTCACCTGTATTGCCCGATACAGTACACACTCAGATGCCACCTTAGAGCATGGCCATCAGCTCAATCCCCACACAAAAGAGCAGGAGCTGGTGGTGCTAGCCCCGGGTTAGGTACGGGGTTTAGGCAACTCTCCTCACCATTTCCAACTGGCTAGCTTAAGTGGCTACATGCTCAGCAGCAATAATTTTTAGCCAGGCACCGGGCCTAAAAAGCCACACAGACTTTGTAGCAGGAACCCAAAGTAGATTTCTGAGGTGTGTGCAGCACATTAGTTTCTGCTTAGTCTGAAATATCCATCATCCTTTCTAGACACAACCTTTCAATAGCCAAGTTTAAGGGATCTTGATAGTCTTTTCATCCTGTATGGTGAACTCAAGTAGAGAGCTGTGCCCTTCAAAGCATCCATTGCTAGATGGATGAAGGGAATGTCAGAACAGGACATGTGAGGAAAAGCATGTCTGTGCCCTTGATCATTTGGTCCCATTCCAAGAGGATTTTGGTTGCTCCTAGCATGAAAGGGGAGATGTTTCTCACTGGGGCTAGAGGGGGCTAATTCTGAGATAGTCTCTTTGTATTTTATCTCCATTGTAAGCTGAATACAAAGGCCTCTTTGGACACCACGTTTTGGAGATGGCATCAGTGTGCTGCAGTCTGATTCCTCTTTCTTTTTAGGGCTTTCCCATAATCTGTTCTGGGTCTGGCATTTGAAATTCCTACTGTCCAGATCAGGAAGAACTGGAAATTTCTCTCAGTGATGAGATTTCTTGTTTTTTTGACAGGATTTGACCGTCATCTTCTGGGTCTCCTTCTCATAGCAAAAGAGGAAGGACTCCCTGTGCCAGAACTCTTCACAGACCCTGCTTTCACTATAAGGTCATTATTAGTCTTCTATATGCAAATCAAACCCCTTGACATTGATGGGTTTATCACATTTGTCTTCAGCTTGTCAATCTCTTGATCCCAAGAGTAAAATAATTTGTATTTCATAGCTCCACTTTTTAATACTAATTTAAATCAAACTGTTTGCTTTTTTTACTTCACAGTGGGGGAGGTGGAAATTTTGTGCTTTCAACTAGTCTGGTTGGCTACACTAAAATCGGTGGAGCTGTGGTCCCCATGATACATCATGGCTATGGCTTTTTCTATAGAATCAGAGATGACAGGTAAGGATATATTCTCACCTTCTTGGGCCTGGCATCACTCGGAACAAAACTGTAAAGCTGTTATCTGAATTTCTTCCCTATTATTATGATACCCAATTATATCAATGTCATAAAGGTAAAGGCAATTCACAACTAGAAGGAGGGAAGGAGAGAGAATATCCATAATCTTAAAGCTAGTTACGGTAAAGGAAGATTCTGGATAACACTTTCAAATGTAAGTGACTAAAATTAGGTATCTAAATCCATTTAGGCACCTAAACCACCATGATCTGATATTCAGAATTGCTGAGTAGCTACATCTCCTACTGAAGTCAATGGGAGCTCTGGATGCTTAGCTTCTTTGAAAATCAAGACAACAGACACCCAGATTTCAAAATTTGAGCCAATAATTTTACATTTTGTGACAGTTTTGGTGAGGGGGTAGGGGGCCTTAATGTTTACGATCTAAAATAATTTGTTAACCTTTATACTGACAGGATTGTTGTGGCCTGCACTTCCTGGAAATCATGCCCAGAGACCGATGCCGAAATGCTGTGTAAGAACTTTTTCCAGTCTCTTCAGGACATGATACAGCTAACGGCCACAGCCCAGCTGTAGAGTTGATAGTAATGTTATAGTGCCTTCACATATTGTGCATTATTGTATCTAGCACTTGGTGAATGAAATGCTAGTCAAGAGGGGTGATGAACTCTATGTAAAACACTTAATGATAGTTCAGGATAGACAATAAGCTGAACTAATGCAAAACCTATCCTTTTTTTATGGGATTTACTGCAGCAACAATGCAAGTTTATTTTAAGAATAATATATCCATTTGCACCAACAATGCAAACTATGGGAAATGATCAGCATAGAACTATGCAATATTAAATTATGCCTCAACAATGCAAATGTATCAGGCTATCGTGATCTTTGGAAAATGGAGAATTTATGATGGCTTGTTTTTTCTAACCTTCCTAATGGTAGCTGATAGAGTATGTTATAATCCAATGAAGTTTATTTTAATGGTGCACTTACTCTGTGCTTCAGAGCCACCGTTCCAGTGCTAATACGTTGTGTTTTCTAAATGGACATCAGTGACAATTTTTATGAATTTTTATTTGTGAAAGAATCAAGGTGAAATATTAGAATAATAGACTGTCTTCAAGTTGTATGTTATTTTTATTACTTGCTATCTTCCATTTTCACCATTGGGATGATTTCAAATCACAGGCTTATTCATGAATAGGGAGTTTCTCAGGTGAAGGGTAAGATCACTATAGTTTGAAGATACTTTTAAATTCAGATGGCTCCTTTTTTAAATAAAGAAAGGAAACTGGGGTGCTACTTGCAAGTTTCCAAGGGCTGACATGCTTGTGATGAAATAACTACAAATATCACTGCTGCGCCACAGAAATAAAGTGTACATTTAAAGCTGGCGCTAAGTATAGTTTGATAAGATTCTCAGGATTTTAAGCTTTCTTTGGATTTTAAAGAAGACTTTTGTTTGATAAACTTTGTAATTTCTTCTCTTAGAAATAAAACAATCCAAAAAACTTGTTTCATATTGGTTGTTTGGTTTATAGATATACTGCTTAATATATAGCAACCAAACTTTCTAAAAGGGGAGTTCTTAGAGGGCTTGTTCATGTCCATTCCATTATAGGGGTGTGCACTCATCCGTGCATGGTTACCGGAACTTTTTTCCCCTTAGCAGACCCCGGAGGGCTGGCTTCAGCATTCCCTGGAACCCCATGCATATGCCGCGGTATATGAGGCACTGCCGGCCCTACGCCTCCTCAATTCCTTCTTTCCACCTGTTACGGTTGCTGGAACTGCCTTTGTTTGCATTGCGAGTGCTCAGTTCCTCTTGTTTTCAATAGTAATTGCTTGTGCTAATTAGGTAGATATGTTAAGTACTGTTGATTGTGGTGGGTAGTCCCGGCTGGGACTTTGCTGGGAGCGGGGTATGCCCTGGTCACTGGGCTTCAAACCATGTGCCTCCTGCAGGAAAGCTTTCCCGCTAAGTGACCCCCACGATAGATGCCTGAAGTGCCTGGGGGAAGCCCATTGTAAGGAGAAGTACAAAGTCTGCAAGGCTTTCAGACCCTGGACTCAGAAAGACAGAGAAATGCGCCTGAAAGCCTTGCTCATGGAGGCAGCACTTTGACCGGCCTCTGAGCCGGTCCTCTCCGCCTTGGTACCGAGCGTGGCATCAGTGAGTGCACCATTGGTACCGGTCCTGCTTCGGCACCAGGCCGCATCTCCGGTACAGCAGAGGCAGAAGCAGCACTGGAGCGTGGACACTCCTCCGCACCGTCTAAGCAGGCGGGGTCGAGCACTGGACCACAGCAGAGCTGGACTGTGGAGACCACTCGCCAGATCCAGCGTCTCCAGCCAGGGAGCTACTCTGACTCCTGAGATTGGGGGGCCCCTCTGCATCTACTGGCGCCGCCGACACCAAAGGCCTTTCAGGTGGCAAGAGTGTTGCTGGCCTTGCCCAGGCCACCCGCACCCCTATCTCCAGCAAGAGAGAAGGGTCCGACATCACAGGGGAAGCCCATGCTGGGACCCCCTAAGTGGCTCAGGAGATCATCAGTGTGGGGAGGAAGATCTTCATCAGTGCGGGGAGGAAGATCTCCATCAGGCCCGTTGCCTACAGTGAAGCAGTCAGCATGGCACCGTTCCCCTAGAAGTCGCTCCAGGTTGCAGTTGCTGAAGCACCCTATATTGATGCAGGGAATGAAGTTGCCCTCCTGATGCTGGTCATGATCTCCGGCACTGGTCGAAGTTCACCCCAGGAGGCAGCACTGGTCAGGGTTGCCCACGGGGCACTGTTCCCACTCTCCAGCCCCAAAGAGTTCGCCTGCACCAAGGCAGCGTCGAACCCGGTTGCCAGAGACTGACTCAGCCCCGAGGAGTTCGCCTGCACTGAGGCGGTGCTGAACCCGATTGCCGGAGACTGACTTGGCACCAAGAGACAAGCAGCGCCGCAAGTCCTCAGTACCTAGATGACACTCCAGACATTCCAGTCCATCAAGTCCCCGGGCATGTAGTCAATGCCACCAGTGCCGGAGAAGCGCCGTTATTCGCCCTCGGAGGATGATTCGGACCCACAGATATTGCTTTCTGTGGGGACCTCTCGTCAGAGGGAAGGGGTGCCACCTCCTGTTGCGCCCCTCCAATCCTCCTCCTTCTCCTCCCCGGGTCTCCCAGGATCACTCAGCGCCCCTGAATGATTTTAGGGCACACCAGGAGCTGGGTGGCTTCCAACTTGGGCCTGGAGGTAGAGGAGCTAAAAGAGGCATCGGACAGTTTGTTTAACATCCTGGCAGCGGTTGCCCCAGCTCAGATAGCCCTACCAGTACATGAAGGGGTTCTGAAAATGGTGAAGGCCTTGTGGCAGACTCCTTCATCGGTGGCCCCGACATGTAAAGGGATCGAGAAAAAATATTATGTCCCGGGCAGGGGGTTTGATTACCTGTTTACCCACCCCTTCCGGGGGACCCCGGTGGTAGATGTGGCCAACCAGAGAGGTAGACTGGGGCAGCCCAGTTCTACACCGAAAAATAAAGATAATAAAAAGCTAGACCTGTTCGGGAGAAAGATTTATTCAACGACAAGCCTATAGTTTAGGACTGCCAATCAGTTGGCTCTCCTGGGCAGGTACAATTTTAACCTCTGGGACTCACTGAAATGCTTTGTGGACACTCTGCCCCAGGACCAGGTGCTGGACTTTAACACCATTGTGAAAGAAGGTACCACAGTGGTTAGAGCAGTGCTCCAGGCATCCTTGGATGCGGCTGATTTGGCAGGCAGAGCCATAGCCTCCGCCGTCTGCATGTGCAGGTGCTCATGGCTCCAATCCTCGGGGCTGTCGCAGGAGCTCCAACTCCATCCAGGACCTCCCCTTTGATGGGTCTGCCTTGTTCTCAGACCAGACTGATGCGTCCGTGCCCATGGAAGAAGGCGGATTGCGGGAGGCGCCGGCGGGGCAGGCCGAAGGAAGAAACGAGCCGCAGGTAAAGGACCGAGCAGGGTTGGGGGGGGTGTGGTGGGGGGAGTGGGGGTTAGTAACCGAGCCGGTACTGTAAATCTAAAAAGCCAAAGCCAAGCCGTAGAGACTTACAGCTATTTCTTTTTTTGAAAAATCTCTCGACAGGTTGACGATGCCTTTTTACAGGCCTTTGAGAACATACACATCGATAGTCCTGAGGGAGTAAATCAACCATGCGTCAGCTGTTTTTGCACGTGTGTTACACCAATCTGAGAGGGAAGCAGCTGTAAAAAGGGGGGTGTGTTAAACCAGGCTGTTAATAAAGATTGTCAGCATAACTGTGTCTTTTCATACTTGTGTTACGCGCGACAGCCATGTCAACGAAGGCGGCTCTTTTAAAGCAAATATATTACACCCCTGGGGAAATTGGGAGCTTTGGAGGGGTGAACTCTCTTTTTCAAGTGGCCAAAAAGCATAGTAAAACTTTGAGCAGGGGTGCGGTAAAAGCCTGGCTTTCGGACCAGGATGCTTACGCTTTACACAAACCGGCCCAAATACGTTTTAAAAGAAACAAGACGGTCGTTTCCGACGTGGACGCGCAGTGGCAAGCAGATTTGGTGGATATGCAAAAGTTTGCCAAACACAACAGCGGTTTTAAGTACATCTTAATAGTGATAGACATTTTATCCAAATACGAATGGGCCTTAGGCCTCAAAAAGAAGACTGGTGGCGAAGTGGCCGAGGCCTTTAAAGCTATTTTTAGCCAAGGGCGCGTGCCTCAGAAATTACAAACCGATCAGGGAAAAGAATTTTTAAACAAACCTTTAAGCAGGTTGTTAAAGCAGCACGGCGTTTGCCATTTTGTTACTAATAACGAAGTCAAAACTGGGGTTGTGGAGCGATTTAACAGAACTTTAAAATCTAGGAAGTGGAGATATTTTACCTACCGCAACACCTTTCGCTACATCGAAGCGTTACCCGAGTTTATAAAGAGTTAAAACCGGAGCTTTCACAGAACCATACGTGCCAGACCCGTCAACGTGAACCCCTCAAATTCTCTGAAAGTATGGAAAACGGTATACGGAGACGGTTTAGAAGTAAAACCAGTTGTTGCCACTTTTAGAAAGGGCGATCACATGAGACTATCTAAAACCAAAGGTGCTTTTGAAAAAGGTTATGAACAAACGTTTACCGATGAGATATTCATAGTGGCTGAAGCCTTAACGAGGGGACAGAGGCTCGTATATCGATTAAAAGATTATGCGGGTGAGGCAGTTGTTGGATCTTTTTACCCTGAAGAATTACAAAAAGTGAACCCCAAACGGGACAGGGTTTACAGGATTGAAAAAGTTCTAGCGGTGAATGGAAAAAGGAGAAAAAAGCAGCTGTTGGTGAAATGGTTGGGGTGGCCCACGAAGTTTAACAGCTGGGTGGAAGCTTCTCAACTCTGCGATGTTTAGACACCTGTAAAAGAGTGGGAGGGGGGAAAGAAAATGAGCGATGGAGGCTTTTACGTTACTTTACCTAGCAACGGCAGCTCTGGGGTTTTTCCCCAAAACACCAACTCGAACTTTACTGTACAACTAATTAAACCCTTGGATCTCCCGGGGGCCTGGGAGGTCGGGTTAGTGGAAATACAGTACCCACACAGCTGGAACAACATCAACGAAGACACGCCTTTCGAAATCACCTATGGAGATAAAAAATGGAATTTCGTCCTACGACGAGGTTATTACTCGTCCATGCCCGAATTACTGGAACATATGAACAGCACTGTGGCTAGTCAACCAGGGGCACCCAAGATGGTCCTGAACTGTGACCCCATGCGTAGAAAAGTTAGACTTAAGGCCGTTGATGAAGCTTATACGTTTTCCACGGTTGGAGAGTTGGCTAATATTCTGGGTTTGTACCCCAAGAGCCGTGTTAATAAAATCCTTTTCTCGGCAGACATCACAGGGGGTTTTAACTCTTTATATTTGTACACGGACATCGTGGAACATCAGTTTGTGGGGGACTTTTCCGTTCCACTGTTACGCTGCGTGCCCGTCCGAGGAACAAACAACGAGTTTGTCACCATCACCTATGATAAACCACACTACGTCCCTGTCAGTAAACACCACATCGACACCATCACCATTGAAATAAAGACAGACCAGAACAAATACGTCTCATTTCGCTCTGGTAAGGTGATCGTCAAACTGCACCTGCGTCCCTGGAGAGAGCGAGGCTTCTAAAAAACAAAACAAAACATTATGGTAATCCTAAAAAATTATGGCAACCCTGTCGTCTACAGCAACTATTACAAAGCCCAGGCTGGATACGCCCTTCCCGGTTATCACAGGTCCCCCGTGATGTACGGTGCAGGAGTGGGTGGAATATTCCGTAGCCTCTTCAGAAAAGCTGTACCGCTTTTGAGGAAGGGGCTAGAGATCATTAAACCCCACGTCAAAACCGCCGCTCAAAACATAGCTAGAGACGTGGTAGGCAACGTCACCCGGGCTGTTCTGGAGAAGGTGGGGAACCCTCCCGAGCAGGAGGGGTCGGGATTGTTGTACATTAAAAGGAGAAAGAGGAGCGCTTCACACCAACGATGCACGGGACCCCCGAAGCCCTTTAAAAGAAAGGCCGTGACGCAAGGGGGCCGTCATAAGCGAAAGACCAAGGGAAAGCGTAGGAGACGCCCATCACCTGGTAAAAAAGACATATTTTAATCACCATGGCTTTCGTTCACTGTGGGTCTGATGAATGTGCCAAATCCGAACTAGACTTGTTCCAAATAGCCCCCACCCAGACCAGCATCGAGAAAAGCATCTACATCGAGGTGCCACCGCTATCGGCCATTACGGAGGCATCCCCCCTCGACTTCTTTATAGCTGGGAACGGCATAGATTATATGAATTTAAACAACACGCTTCTGTACCTCTGTTGCAAGATCGTAAAAGGAGATGGAACCGCCCTCGCCCGGGACGCCGCGGTGGGTCTGGTGAATTATCCCGTGGCGTCCATTTTCAGCCAGCTGGATGTCACGGTGGGAGTCTGCCTCATAAGTCAAAGCAACAACTGTTACCCTTACAGGGCCTTTACAGAAGCCGTGCTCAATTACAGCAACGACACTCTCGCCACGCAATTTTCCGCCGGCCTGTTTTTTAAAGATACCCCCGGACAACACGAAGACGTGGCACGGGGCGGCGAGAATCTAGGGTTTGTCAAGAGGGCAAATCTGACAGCCCAGAGCAGGGCGATAGAGCTGTTGGGCCATCTGCACAGCGACCTGTTTTTTCAAGAAAAACTTTTGTTGAACGGCGTGGACGTGAAAATTAAACTGACACGCAGTAAAGATGCCTTCTGTTTGATGGGGGATGCGGCCGAAGGCTATAAGCTGCGCATCGTCTCAGCATCCCTTTTTGTGAAGAAAGTACGGGTGGCCCCAGGCGTCCGTTTGGGGCACGCTGAGGCCCTGCTTACCGCTAATGCTAAATACCCTGTGGACCGTGTGGGAATGAAAGTGTTTAGCATCCCCTGTTTTTGGGACAGCTGCCCAAAACGCTTGTTCTGGGGTTTGTGGATAACGACGCCTTCAGTGGTAATTACGCTAAAAACCCCTTTCACTTTAAACATTACGATATTAATTTTGTGGCCTTGTATGTGGATGGTGAACAGATACCCACCAAGCCTTTGCAACCGGACTTTGTGGCCGGGCGCTGTGTGAGGGAGTACATGAATCTGGTACAGACAGCCGGTAAACACATGAAAGATCGCGCGCTGCTCATCGACCGTGTGGAATTTGCACAGGGTTACACACTGTTTGCCTTTGACCTGTCTCCTGACCAGGAGTGCACCGACCACTATTCCCTGATTAAAACCGGGAACCTGAGAGCAGAAATACGTTTTGCGAAGGCTTTGACGGCCACCGTCAATATGATCGTGTATGGGGTTTTTGACAACGTCATAGAGATAAATCAGAGAAGAAACGTTCTGTTTGACTACATGTGAACACGGACACCGTGCAGCTTTTGCGTGTCTTATCAGCGGACCCTGACACGAAAGAGGGTTTCTTAGATGTGTTCCCTAGCGATTGGCTCCCCGGCGGCAGGCTGTCTCGGAGACCCCTGGGTTTGGTGGTCAACACGCATCCACACAACCAACCGGGTGAACACTGGCTCGCCTTGTACCTGGCGGAGCGTGACCGCGGAGAGTTTTTTGACTCATACGGACACCCCCCGGACAGCGTGTTGTTTCCTAGAAGCATCATGAAATTTTTAAACAAAAATGCCTCCGACATCGCGTTTCACACTAGACAATTACAAGACCCCCGTTCTGTCGCCTGTGGCTACAACTGCGTGGTTTTTTTACACCACCGTAGCAAGGGTTTACCTTTTGACCAGATTTTAAAATTATATTCTAACGATGTAGTGCAAAACGACCGGATGGTGGTGAATTTTGTAAGAAATATAAAAAGTAAATTCTTGGGCAAGCCCGGGCATGCCCAAAACATGTTTCAACATGCCCAGACATGTGTATCTTGTAATGACTTTTATAGTCGTGTTTCTTAATAAAGCGCCCCTAGCGAGGGGTTTTTAAAAAAATAAAATGATGTTTGGTTTTTTTTAAAAAAGCACACATAGATATTAAATTGTAAAAAATACATGCTTTTTTATTTAAAGCAAAAATACACCATTTAGAGCATGAAAAAAAAAACATTACACACTGAGCCATTCAGAGCTTTTAGCCAGTTTTTGTTTTTTATGAGGCAAAAAAGGTTTCTGATTAACCACGGCTGCAGTTTTCAGGCGTTCCAAAAGACCCCTGTTGGTCACGTTGCCCATGATGGAAGATGGCACATTTAGCTCCGCCATGACCCTCATCAACGTGTCCCACCCTTTTCATGCAACTTTCTCGCGCCGTCTAACAATTCTGCATCTGTAGGTTTTTGCGGGTCAGACATGACGGCCAAGAGCCCGCCCGCAAAACACAAATTGGGACCGGTGTAAGCCAGGTCCACTAAACACTGTCTCTTTTTATGGATGATTTGACTGTTGAGGATAGAATTTAAAACCCTATGGGCGCCCCGCCCATGTTTCTCACAACCGTCACAACGAGGCGTAGAGTCCCGTCAACGTGAACCTCTATGTTGCTCTGCAACAGTTTAGAGGCCTGATTTAAGAAATCCTCAGCAGACAGGCCATCCCTATTTCTTCTGACCGAAAGCAAATGATTGTTTAAAGTACAACCGTCTAAACGTAACTGAACGTAATTGTCCGGGCCTAGCCTGACGTTAATATCATCGAGAACCAACTGTATCCCCCTGTGCACGGCTTCAATGACCTGCTCAGCTGAATTGATTCGCTCAAGATTGACAAAACGAAATTCCTCATTATACACCGAACCCCTAAATCTAGGTAATTCCCTTTGCCAGCTTCTCACCCGCTCCATATACACATCGGGGTTTGGGTCATTTGGTGGTTCCTCTACAAGGTCATCTTCTACGTCAGGCTCCAAGGGAGCAGCTGGGGACCCACCCAGAGAGCCGGTTTCCACCTCCCCGTTCTCAGACGCTCCAGTTTGAAAATCTTCGCTAGGGGGCATTTCTTTTTTTTTTTTCCTTCTCATCACCTTTATAGCCTTTTTTAAAATTTTTGCAATAACCCTGGACTGTAACTTTTTGGCAGCCGTCCGTCTATCCCTCAAACGGTGTCCCCCTTTTTGGTTACACTTCAACAGTCGGGTACCACTTATCGTGACTACCTGTGCAGCTTCAGAACCACCCTCTGGAAAACTGAAATATTTTTCAGTGTATTTATTAAGAGCTTTTGCATTATTTACAGGGTTTCTGGAAAATACAGCGCCCATCAGCTCTCTGAACGAAGTGTGATATTCGCCCATTTCCTCTCTCATTGAAGTCAATTGCGCTCTGTATGAAGCGTCACGGGCGTCCGAGTGCGCTCTGTATGAAGCGTCACGGGCGTCCGAGTGCGCTCTGAATGAAGCGGCACGGGCGTCCGAGTGCGCTCTGAATGAAGCATCATATTTTCCCCATAGTTCTTTAGAATAACTAAGAACTGCATCAGACATATCGAGGCGGGGGCCTGGTTTGCAATATTTCTCCAACACCCCAGCCTCGTAGGAGCTTTCAGCCCTTGGTTTTTGATTCACAACCCCTAGAGCGAGTGCTCCGGGTTTGTGAATGCGTGTGTTTTCATTCACAGCTGTCTCAGGGCTTGGTGTGGTGTCGTCCGCTGAGAAACTGGAGGTGTGGTGGTGTTTTTTACCAGAGTCCTTTGGCTTGACATATCTGAGCTCGGGACTTTCCTGTTGCTTCATTTGTGCGCCTTTGCTGTTTTGATCCGACCTTGGAGAAAATTTCTGGTTCTTTGGAACTTCAGCTACAACAGCGTCAGGAAAGCAGGCCTTGCCTAATGAGGAAAACAAAATGTTCCAATTTAGCATCAAATATAACATTTTATTAGAAAATGTAACTGTACCACACCGGCTACATAAAATTAAAAAATAAATATATATATATATTTACTGGACTTCATCTCTCTGTCAGGCTCTGACAGTGGTGAATCTTCCTCTTTTCTTTTTCTTTTTCTTTTAAGGCCTAAAGTTTTTTCAGGTTTTGACCGTACTATAAAGAAAAAAAGAAAAAAAATATTATAAAATAGTTTAACCTTTCATACTATTACAGCTAATATGGCTTTTACCCTAGGTTCCCCAAAACCAAAATATGCAATAAATCCCCCCCCAACCATAACTATCTTTTTAAACATATGCTCAGAGTAAAAATCCTCCAAAATACTTTTTGCACATCTTTATCTCTAAACCCACAACAACTCAAAATACTTTTAAAAATACCTTTAAAAAAAATCCACAAGTATCTCTACCCCCACCCTGTGGTAAGACTAATTCCTGCAAGCAGCTTTAACCCCCAAAATACTTTTTTTTCAAGAACAAGCCCTTGCACAAAATAAACCAACTTTTTAAAACACATTACCCCTTAAGGTAGCTCAATGGTAAAACACATGCTTTGCATGCATGAGATCATGGGTTCAATCTCCAGTTTGTCCTGCTCTGAGCAGGAGGAGGGGGGGGGTTGCGCTACATAATCTCCTGAGGTCCCTTCCAATTCTATGTGTTCACACTAAAAACCCTCCCAAATACTTTTCAAAAAACACACTGCTTAACTTAGCTCACAAAATAAACCAACTTTTTAAAACACATTGCCATGTGATCAGACTAAACATCCTCCAGTCAAGAAACATAAATAAACCAGCTTTTTTTTTAAAAAAAAACACCACCACAATACCACGTGCTTAGAGTAAAAATCCTCCAGTCAAGAACTAGCCCTCAAGAAACATAAAATCAACCAGCTTTTTAAAAATAAAGCACAATTTACCTTCTACCACAGGATACAAGCAAGCTGGAACATTTGTATCTGCATCTTTTAAATGAAAGACAGGCATAATTTGAGTTAGTATGATACCCTGCAATCTATTAAACCCTCCCCACCAATTATATAGTTAAAATAGAGGGCTTTACCTCCCTCTGATGAAAGGGTGCTTGAAGGGGTGGATTCCATAATCAATAGATCACACTGCAATAAATACACCTATCATTCTTAGTAAGAATAGCATGAACAACAAAAAAAGCAACATTATATAATATATGTTAGAATAATCAAACATGCTACCTTTATTGCTTGCTCTTTCCACCTCCACGCCTGAGGGGAGGTTTGCAAGGAAAAGCGGGTGGGGTTACTTTACACGACTTTTATCCAT
Organism: Emydura macquarii macquarii; assembly: GCF_026122565.2. Classification (NCBI taxonomy): domain Eukaryota; kingdom Metazoa; phylum Chordata; order Testudines; family Chelidae; genus Emydura; species Emydura macquarii. The sequence continues at coordinate 36,018,062 of NW_027132559.1, read as the reverse complement.
AACAGTATGTAAATGTACACATTACCATTAGCACCCCAGAGACCCTTATTTGGTTACAAAACACCTATAAAATGAATATTAATAACTACAAATGCATACAATTACACCCTCCCACTGTTTATTTCTTAAAGGATTACCATTCACCTATAAATTTTCCACTGACATTGTTTTTAAAAACAAGACCTTCCAGTGGTGGGAAAATATATAATACTTCCCCCCCCCCCCCCCCTTCAGAAGTTATCTGGAAGGAAAAAATAACAAACTTGAAGGACGATTTACAATATCGCTTCCTAGTATTTAGGCATGGCTACTTGTCCAGCAGTTTCAATAGTGGGAACTTGCACAGGAATGCCATAACCTATCCCCTTCAGAGGTTATCTGAAGAAATAACAAACTCTAAGGAAGATTCACAAAAACAAAGCTTCCTGTTATCTAGGCATGGCTACTTGTCCAGCCGTTTAAATAGTGTCTGTTAGGAAAATTATTTTAAAAATCTAAGGTTGGTTTTTTTATATCATTCTGAGTCTTTCAAAGTCCAGTTAGCAAGGTGATTTAGTCACTATATCCCTTTTTTGTAACATGCTCTGCTGGGTATTTTTTAATTTTCTTGTAGGGGCCTTCTTATAGTATTAAACAATAATGGCCATACATAAAAGCCCTCCCCCCCTTAATGTTACTGTCTAACTGCAGACAGCAAATAGCAATGAATGGCTTGGGTGTTTTTTTTTTTAAATTAAAATGGTTGTACCACAGTCATAGCTTTTAAAATGTTATTACAACAAATGTTTTTCAAAATATAAAAGGTATGTGATTTTTTATTTTGGTTGTTGTTAATATACTATTTTTAAATCTGTCATGACCCACCAATTCCTGAGGCTTTTATTTTAAAATGTTCACTATCATATGGGTGGGATGGTAAATCAGACCCGTGCCTCAAACATTCCTGGTTTCTTTGTTTTTTTTCCTCTCCCCACAGGCTTCTACTACAAACATTACAGCTTTTCGCTGTCAATAGACAAAGACACAATAGTTGGTTCTCACAAAAACCTTTTTTTATTAATTTTTTAAAAAACATGCTGCCACTTTGAAACATTTATTATGTACATATAAGGCCCACAAAGGTCATCTTACAGAAACACAGATAGTCACAAACCCCTTTTCAATACTTTTATTTACAGCTAGCAAGCCTGCTATTGTGTATAGAGCCTGTCACCATTCTCTAACTTAATCCTTTTGGATTTATTACAAAAAGCCTGCCTTCTAAGTAAGACTCTGTAACTTTTTGTGCGGACCAAACGGTTCATATAACGCTCTAAACAGGCATCCTCCGGTTTGGTCATTTCTTTAAGAACACCACATGGGTCTTGACCAAATTGTACAGCCTTTACCAACTCCACCCCCTTATCTAAATGTTCTGCAGTTAAGCAGAGACACTCTAGAATATAACTTATGCCTATAATAGAATTCAACAGACTTTAAAAACATAGTTCAGCACACAGGTCCCGAAGCTTGCAGTTTATATCCTCTGAAGCCCAAGTCACGCAGTCGTGGTCCCTTTGGCCTGGAGCTTCTATGACACAACCCTCACAATCTTCAAAAAGTTTTTCACTAAGACAGTAATTCATGGTAACAGAAACAGCAACACGTGCAATAGCCCGCATGACTTTTTTACGCTGACGCTGTGGCACTGGCTCAGCCAGTTCCATGCCGAGATGCCTCTTAAATGCCAAATGCCCATCATCCCCTTCAATGATTTCTTTCGGTGTTGAGCAGAAACAGGCAGGGTCTGGTTCATCTGTGCTGTCTGATGCAATGTTGTTTGTGGTCACCTGTTGAGAGATTTTTCAGGAAAAGACATAGCTGTAAGTCTCTACGGCTTGGCTTTGGTTTTTTAGATTTACAGTACCCGACTCGGTTACTAACCCCCCACCAACCCTGCTCGGTCCTTTACCTGCGGCTCGTTTCTTCCTTCGGCCTGCCCCGCCGGCGCCTTCCGCAGTTCGTCTTCCTCCAGGGGCACGGTCAGTGTGAGGCCTTCAGGCTCGTCGGGCGTCTCCGGCGTGTTGAACAAAGGTTGGGGCACAGGGGTGTACTCCTCAGAACTGTCGCTAAGGTAGCGCTTTCTACGCCTGGGGGCCAAAACCAGAGGAGCCAAAACAAAATCCGGAGGCCTCACGGGGGTGGCGAAGGCATCCACGTCCCCCTCTTCCAGGCATCGTCGACCTGTCGAGAGATTTTTCAAAAAAAGAAATAGCTGTAACTCTCTACGGCTTGGCTTTGGCTTTTTAGATTTACAGTACCCGGCTCGGTTACTAACCCCCACTCCCCCCACCACACACACACACCCCCCCCACCAACCCTGCTCGGTCCTTTACCTGCGGCTCGTTTCTTCCTTCGGCCTGCCCCGCCGGCGCCTCCCGCAATCCGCCTTCTTCCATGGGCACGGACAGCGTGAGGCCGTCAGGCTCGTCGGGTGTCTCCGGCGTGTCGAACAAAGGCTGGGCCACAGGGCTGTCCTCCTCGGAACTGTCGCTAAGGTGGTGATTTCTAAGCCTGGGGGCCAAGAACTGAGGAGCCAAAACAATTTTCGAAGGCCTCACGGGGGTGGTGAAGGCGTCCATGTTCCCCTCTCGGCATTTTTTTCCACGAGCTGTGAACCACGCTGTCTCGAAAACGAGATGCTTTAAATGCCCCAAAACTTCCGGGGGCTGCGCCGCTGCCGTCCGAACATCCCCATTGGTGCACCTTTCCCTTCTGGGACGGCCTAAGCCCGCTCCGCTTGGGGGATAGGGACGCCACGCTCCTCCCCCAGCCCTTTCTGGGCCAATCCCAGCTCTTGGCACAAATTCAAACACCCCAACCCCCGCTCTTGGCGTGTAATGCACACCGCCCGCTTCCGGTCAGGTGCCCCTCTGGGGCCAATCCCGCTCTCGGAGGATAACCCTCTCCCATTGGTCCATCTTGACCAGGAGGTCATAACCCGAGGAGGGACCGGATGTCAGGTGACCAGGTGGGGTGGGGACTCGGGGGTGAGGCCTAAAGGTCAGGGGGCGTGGTCTCGGTGGGGCGGGGCCGGAAGTCGGGAGCCAGATTGAGGCGGAAATTCCGGTAACAGAGGTGGGTAAGATGGGCCTTCTGGTCATGTGGACCCTTGACTGACAGTGTACCCCTAATACTAGTTGGGCCAAATCTTTGTCACAATGCTGCCAGACCAGTGGTGTGCTGAACTCAGGTTTCCTCAGAATGGTCATCATACGCCTGGCTTGACATGGGTGAGTCCTCATTTCTTGGGCGACTGCATTAGAAAGGTAAATGGATCAACAGCTGAAAACAGAATGTCTGTGCTAACTGAGATAGGTACTATCGTAAGCTAAGAGACACAGTGTCTAGGACTCGCTAAGGTAAGGAGAGGGGACATCCAAGGAACCATTTACAAAGAACAAGATGATAATAATAGAGAAGTTAAGGCAGGAACATAAAGATGAGCTAAAGAATAGCTCATGCATGGACAGAGCATGCTGTACAGAGATTGATTTCTACAAAGTAACCAAGCCAATCCCAAAACGTGTGATGCAATGTATAGTAAATGCAATGGGACATGTAAAGGTATATAAAGGAAGATGGTTTCTGTGTAACTTTGGATCTGTGAGGTACCCTGCAACCACCCCCAGCATTTGAGTCTGATCAACTCAGCAGAGCCTTGATGAATGCCAAATAAAGATATGAGTGATGAAATTTGAAGTTGAACTGAATGTTTGGGAAGCTGAGTGGTAAGAGGTTTCAGAGAAAATTCCAACAGGTAGGACTAAATGTCTCCTGGCTGCGGGAGAAGCAGACCACCACAAGACTAGAACAGCTGTCATAGGGGGGACTAAAGGAGGACAGAATGCTTTGTCATGCCAAGCCACCAGGTAGTGTGCTGGATACTGAGTCACATGCTTACATCAGTTGAATAAGAAAGGCACCAGTGTCGGTCTTGAATATTTGTATTATAGATCAAACATCTCCCAATTCTTGGTATTTTTTTGTAAATTTTGGTATTTGTGATGGTATCCAGAATTCCCTACCCCCCCAGGGTACCACCTGGAACTGGGGTACCACTAAGCCCTCTCTCTGACCAACCTGGGTTCCCTCTCACACTGTGATGCTGTGGCAAGCCACAAACCTCTGGCAGGTGCTGCACTTACACAGCCATCCACAGGCAGGGACCACACCTATCTTAATTAGAATGCTTTCCCCAGCCTCTCATGAATGACCCGACAATAGAGAATCTTCAGCCAGCTCCACAGTCCAGGACCCTAAGAATGTACTGTCTTGACCTGGTCAAAAGCCTGACTGGTGAAGTTTATTATCCAGTCTGCCTTTCCCTCAAAGTGGAGGAGACATGCACCAGTTTTTGTTAACTTGAGCTAATATTTTCCAAACACTTCAAGCAATACGCACTGTTTTAGATAAAATATAAAACAGTTTTATTAATTACAGAAAAATAGATTTTAAGTGATTATATGAAATAAGTGTACAGATCAAAGTAGGCTTCCTAAGAAATAAAAGTTAATAGAACTCAGATTATGATTTTACCAAGACTGGAATCTCCTCCCCCAGTTCCAAGTCTTTGTCTTCCAGGTGTTGAGCCGTGGGGGGAGTCAGAACAAGTCATAATGTCACTTCCCTTCTTTTATAGTAGTTTCCATCTTGCTGGACCAATGGTGCTTGTGACCAGGGGGTCATCCTCATTGGTCAGTCAGTATTTCATTGTGTACATGCTTTCTTGGTGAAATTCCACTGTAAACAATCCTTGTTAGGGAAATCTATTCTTGACTGGTGAGAGAGAGCCATTAACACTGTCTGTATTGTTATGCCTGTTTGTCATAGTTTCCTGCCTTGCAACATGTTTTGGTAGCATTTTCAGCAATATTTTATAACTTCACATACTATAGTAGCACATACAATCCAACAAGGTATTCAGTAGATCAAGACTTTTAAAATAATACCACACAAGACATACCTTGTACAGAACATATCCTAATTACATGACATTGGTGACTATGGAGTTCTGGGGTGTTCTTTCAGACACAGAGTGTCACAGTATTACAGTTTGGAAATGCTCTCTGAAGCCAGATTTAGGCACCAACACAGAAATGTTTTTTGGGTGAACTACCCCTAACACAGGAGTTGGTATGAAAGGTCAGTACCTAGAGTCCTAGAATTGGCAGACCTTCACTCTAAAAGAAAACCAATATCAGGTAAGACAAAATTATCCTTTTTCCAGTGGGTATGCTTTCTTACCAGATGGCTAATTAAAGCACAGGAGTACATTCAGTTGTGTTTTCTTTTTGAAACCAAAGAGAAGGGGGAAAGAGTTTGGACAATGCCTGTTATCATTTCACTTTTCATCTTTTTTTCCCTATCTCTAGCTTCTCTTCTCCTGGTTTTTTTTGTTTTTTTTTTGGCATCCCCTATTTCTTTGGAAGTTAATAGGCTATGGCATCTCAGTGACTAGCCTGTAAGACATCTGGACTTTGCAGCAATTACTTTGTGTCATCTTATCAAGTATTAGAGTTTCTTAAGACTTTCCTCTTCTCCTGTTCCTATTAATTCTATCCCATGTCTGACTAGAGTACTCAATCCTAGTCTAAGCATCTCCATATTGAATGGCAGAAGATACCTGACTGTTGAGAATCAGGCTGTTTTGAAGTTCAAACTAACTGTTATATATGTGTGACCCTTCCGTGCCCAGGGTAGCCACCTGAAAATGCAGGGGTCAGGGCAGGCTGCAAAAGGAGAGCAGATTCTCTCAGCACTGGTGGGTGACACTGAAGTCAGGCTTCCCAACCAGCTACAAACTGTGCTTCTGACTTCCCACACTGGTTATTAAGAAGCCCAAGATACAAATACACACAGTCCCCTTTACTGCATTTCAGTCTCCGGCTCCCAATCAGCCACTAGGTCCACTTGTAATTAGTTACCTTATGAAAAGTCACCAACACATTTTCCCCATGTGGCATATGTCTTTAAATTGCCACATGGTGGCCTCATTTGATAGGCAATGCCCAACCTGAACTCTATTTTCTTTTAGTAACCTCCTTTTTAAGTTTTCCTAACAGATGTCAGGTTTAAATCTTAAACACAGTTCTTCCTATCAACCAGGTGCAGGATATGCATATAATCTTTCAGTAATTCTCTTAAATTATCTTTTTTTTTTTTTTTTTGCTAAACAGAATATAATCAATTTGTAGTCCTTATGGGCAGAGGTGCCATGCACATTAAAAGCAGTACTCACTATCACTAACTGCTCTCATAAATTTTGTACTATGATAAGCAAACCTATTTTAAAATGTCCTCTAACTAATGTTTATGATGGAAATTAGATTAAAGGCCATTCTTCTTATAACTTCTCTCCCTAACTTGATCTAATTTATCATAAGCAAGTAAAAAGTTAAAGAAGATAAAAGTAAAAAAATTGCAGCTACAATTATTAAAAATGAAAATGAAAAAATATTTTAAAAATTAATATTGGTTATACATATTATTTATTGTAGACAAGATTTTTGGCAGGCTGGTCGGGGTTTAGGATGCTAACCTAGGATTTGAATGACTATGATCCAATTCCGCAACAATCTTCTTGTGGGACACTGAGTAAGTCATATAGGCCCAGCTCATCAAAAGTTTTTAAGTATCCAATTGCCACTGTAATTAATGGGAGCTGAATACATTTGATGATCTGGGCCTTAGTCTCTCCACGCCTCAGTTCTCCATCTGTAAAATGGAGATAATAGCATTCCCTTACTTTACAGGCGAGTTATGAAGATAAATATATTAAAGAATGTGAGATGCAAAGATACTACCATATGTGATGTGGCTGTGAAGAAAGCTAATGCTGTCCTAGGATGTGTCAGGTGAGGTATTTCCAATAGAGTTAGGAAGGTTTTGTACCATTATGTAATGCGCTGGTTAGACCTCAATTGGAATACTGTGTGCAGTTCTGATCTCCCATGTTTAAGAAAGATGAATTCAAACTGGAACAGGTGCAGAGAAGGGCTACTAGGATGATTTGAGGAATGGAAAACAGGCCTTATGAGAGGAGACTCATGAACGAAAGGAGACTTATGAGAGACTCAAAGCAGACTTGTTCAGCTCAGCTAAAAGAAGGCTGAGGGGATATATGATTTCTCTATAAATACATCAGAGGGATAAATACCAGGGAGGGAGAGGAATTATCTAAATTCAGTACCAATGTGGACACAAGAACAAATGAATATAAATTAGTCATCAGGAAATTTAGATTTGAAGTTAGACGAAGGATTCTAGTCATCAGAGGAGTGAAGTTCTGGAACAGCCTTCCCAAGGAAGCAATGGGGGCAAAAACCTAACTGGCTTCAAGACTGAGCTTGCTAAGTTTATGGGGGGGTGATATGATGGGACAGCCTATTTTGGCAATTGACTGATCTTTGACTACTAGCAGTAAATATGCCCAATGGCCCATGAAGGTGTTAGATAGGGTGGGTTCTGAGTTACTACAGAGAATACTTTCCCAGGTGTCTGGCTTGTGAGTCTTGCCCACATGCTCAGAGTTTGGCTGATCACCATATTTAGGGTCAGAAAGGAATTTTCCCCCAGGGCAGATTGGCAGAAGCCCTGCGGTTTTTTCGCCTTTCTTTGCAGCATGGAGCATGGGTCACTTGTTGGTGGATTTTCTGTATGTTGAAGTCTTTAAACCATGATTTGAGGACTTCAATAACTCAGTCTATTCAGCTTTAGAGCGGATGGCAACATTCATATATTGTATATAGCACTTGCTGAATGAAATGTTAGTGATGAGGATTGGTTAAATTCTATGTATAACCCTTAATGACAGTTCAGCATGAACCCTTAATTGAACTAATGCAAAACCTGTCCATTTTTATTGGATTTACTGCAGCAAAAATGCAAATTTATTTTAAGAATAATACATCCATTTGCACTAACACTGCAAAGTATGGGAAATTATCAGCATAGAACTGTGTAATATTAAACTGTAATTCAACAACACAAATATATCAGACTACTATAATTTTGGAAAATGGAGAAAATTTGTGATGGGTTTTTTATAACCTTCCTAATGATAGCTGATAGAGTACATTGTAATTGAATGATATTTGTTTATTTCAGTGGATTTATTTACTTACTTTAGTGGATATTTACTTATTCTGCACCTGAGAGTAACTGTTCCAGTGCTAATAGGATTTGCTGTTTTCAAAATGGATATTGGTAAGAGTTTTTTAATTTTCATTTGTGAAAGAACCAGTGTGAACAAGCAGCATCTTAAAGTTATAAAGAATTCTTATTACCAGCTATCTTCTATTTTCATCATTGGGATTATTTCAAATCGAGGGCTTATTCATGAATATTGAGTTGCTCAGGTGAAAGATGAGGTTGCTACAATTTAAAAATATATTTTTAAATTCAGAATGTTCTTTTTCTCAAAATAAAGAGAGGAAGCTAGAATGTTACTTGCAGACTTCCAAGGGATGACATATTTGTGATGAATTAACTACAAACATCCTTGCTGCTTCACAGAAATAAAATGTACACTTAAAGCTGTCACTAAGTATAAATTCTGATAAGTTTCTTAGGAACTGAAAATTTCTTTGTATTTTAAAGAAGACTTTTGTTTGATGAACTTGGGCATTTCCTCACACAAATAAAGCCTCTTTCATGTTGGTTGATTGGTTTTAAAGATACTTTGCTTTATGCATAGCAACCAAACTTTCTAAAAGGGGGAGATCTTGTGTCCAGATGATGAAACTAACTTAGCAAATAGTCTAAAATCACCACTGTTTATCCTTCTTAGAAGTGTGGGAGCTCCCGCAGAGGTCAGGGATTATTATTAGTAGCAGTAGTGGTATAAAAGCATCTGGAGTCTGCAACTGTGATCAAAATCCCATTGTGCTAGGTACCATACAATAGTGGGGCAGTAGTACCATTATAGTGAAAGTTGAGACTAGCTTACTATTTAAACAGCTGATTTTTCTTATCGCTCTACACTAAACAGTTAGGGAATATCAACACTTCAAGTGCTACAGTGGCACAGCTGAAGTGCCACTATAATGTAGGTTCTTGCTATAGTATTGGAAGGGGTTTTTCCAGTGCTGTAGTAAATCCACCACTTTAATAGGCGGCAGCAAGGTTAATGGAAGAATTCTCCTGTCAACCAACCAATGTCTACACCAGAGCTTACGTCAGCTTAACACTGTTTCTAAAGGGTGCAACGTAACTAGGTTAACCTAAATTTTATGTGTAGACGAGGCCATAGTAAGAGTCTGCCTGCTTTGACGAGTTTACAATCAATCAAAACAAAGGGTTTGAGTGGAAACAGAGGCACAGAAAAGTTAAATGTCTTGCCCAAGGTCACCCAGCAAATCTGTGGTCAGGCACAAGATAGAAACCATGTCCTTCTTATTCCTAGTTCAGTACCCTATCAATTAGATCACACTGATATGCTTATACATGTGTGTTGTATGCATGCAGATACTGTGATTACTAGAATGCTAGCTGTGCCAGATTAGGGAGTTCTTGGTCAAATTATCAACTCTGTTTTGTGAACCCATTTTGTGATTGTAACTCTTGTGGTGACCATCATTCTGTATTGCAGCCTCCCTGTTCTGTTAAGACATCCAGGTACTGTTGAAAACCAGTCTAATCTTGACAGTCTATTCTAGACATTGTGTGCTCATGCTAGGGTCTGGGACACCTCAGAGAGACTGAACAATGAAGGGGCCATCCAGGGTGATCAGTGTTGAATGACTCTTCCCTACTAGAACAATGGGTTTTCTAACAGCAAGGCCATTGACTGAATGTCTATGCAGGTGCTGGAGTGGTGGGAAAGCTGGAGCTAGGAACCACCCAGCCCAAGCACATGCATGTAACTTTCTTGTGCTTTAAGAATAAAGTGGCTGTGGTTAAGAAATTGCTTTGCTAAGCCCTTGTTCATTGCTTTGCTGCCATGTGGTCCCTGAAGGGTATAACTAGAAAACCAGAGCTAGGTAGACTCGCAGGGAACCTCTCAAAACTACTAGTCTTGGGAGAGCTGGGGCACTGGTTCTTGGGTCTAGGTGGCCAGATTGCAGGGTCTCCCTACTCAAGAAGGGTGACACATAACAGGGTCTCTACCTGGCAGTGTGCCTGAGAGATCACTGTTCCTAGCTCTGGATCAGTCACTACTCAAGGAGGCTTAGAAACGCATGGGATTTAAAGGTTGGATCCATTCACAACAAACTTTTGTCCATCCAGAAGGAAATGGGGCCAGGTGGTGACAACAGGTTAAGACAGTGACAGAACCAGTAATAGAACTCTTAGTGGCTAGAGCTGCAGGCCTAAGTGTTTAGATTATGAAATAACTGACGACATTGGTATATGTCTAGCTCAGTGTTTCTCGGATTTCTAGGGTTTAACAGAACCTCTTCTCTTTACAGGCTTTCTTGAAAAAGGTCTAAAACTGATTGGTAATATTGTCATTTGCAAAGTATTGAAACAAATGCATAATCACACTTCAGAAATATGGCACTGACCATAATTCACATTTAAAAAGGTCCAGCGTGAACATTAACTAGAGAATAGTAGATGCCTTTTTCAGCCAAGAGTTGTTGATGTGTTCCTTGTTCTACGATCCTTCCATTCTGGATTACCACTATCTTGTCAGCATTCTGCACGGTGGACAAGCGATGAGCTATTACAATACAGGTGCGACCTTCTCTTGCTTTATCCAATGCTTCTTGGACAACCTGTTCAATTACCAAAACAGAATATACTTACTAAATAAGTTAAAAATGTAATACAGAGAAACCCCTTCCAGCTGTCAGTAAGTGAAGTATCTAATCTGATATCTTTTAATTTAAATTGTAAAGTACCAGTGAGAGAGGTGAAGCTGGATAGTAATAGTTGAATATCTAGCTTCCTGGTTTAAATCTAACTTGTGTTGATGAGTGAGAGTTGTTAATATTGATGAATGTTTGGATGCCTATTTGAACTAAGGTGGTGGATATTATCAAGAGAGCTGCTAAAGGACCTGACCACATCACCAAAATCATCACAGCTGGCAACCTGGCATCTCAGAAGAAAGACTAAGTATTGTATAGGCACAGAGCTGGTTCCTTTTAGGCAGTTTTAAGAAGTAGTGGAATGCCTGTATTGTCATTTTTCTAAGGAAGTTGTTCCGTATTTCACAAGCACTAAGTTCACTTTAAAACCACAGAGAAACCTGCCTTGACAGCAAAATATTTTTTAAGTGACAGCTGAAATTCTCACATAATCACATGATTCCAGGAGCTGGGACTGTAAGAACAAGAACAAATACTGAGAGACTCGCAATAAAATTGCGAGCGTTGGCAACATGTGTCTTTTCTGACACACATAATATGAAACATTTTTAATGCTGGGTTTATTATGCAGACAGCAGGTGGGGATAGCACAAATTTACACACCTCTGCCACTGTACTTGAGGCATGACTTGCAACACCTCTTCTATTTTAGTCCCAGGGATTGAGCAGTGTACCCAACTGTGTTGCATCTCAGATGGAAAAAATGATTTAAATAGGGTTAAAGAATCATTAAGAGTCACAACTGAAAATGTAGGGCTTGTCTACATGAGAAAATTTACTGGCATTATTATACTGGTGTAATTATACCATTATAGTTATGCCAGTATAACTCCTTGTGTGGACATTCTTACTCTGGAATAAGAGTGCCTTTTTCCAGTTTAACTAGAAAGACTCCCAAAGCAACTGCCAGAGACATTCCTAATACTTTTTCAAGATTGGATTTTTTTTTTTTTTTTTTTTTTTTTTAAGTAAAATTAAGAAAAAAATTCATCCCCAGTTAAAACTCTGGAATTGTGTGTGCTTTGAGCACAGAATAGAAAAGTCTGTGTTATGCTTATACTCAGTGTGGCTTAACAAAGCATTTAACATTTACAGGACTCTGTCTTTCACCTTCATGAAGAATGAAGGTGAGTAACTCAGTGCTGCCAACTCTCAACTTCATGGCAAGTCTTGTGATAAGTATTTTTCTTAAAGCCTCAACTCCTGGAGAAAAGTGATTATGTGAGGACTTCAGCTTTAATTTTTTTTAAAAAAAAAGGAACTCTCTGGGCTTTCATGGTTGCAGGGAAAAGCTTGAAATGCCACCCAAGTACACCCTTAAGGCACAAAAACAAGAAAGCAAATAAAAAGATCCTGGAATTAAAAATAATGAAATTTAAAATTAAGCCAATCTCAGGGGATGTCTGACCCATGATTTTTGAATACTTGGGGTTGGCAATAATGGTAACTTTTTAATTGTAAACTGTTTAATTGTACTTCATTTGTAGCATGTTGCACTGTGTTGGTCAAGTTGTATTTATGGTCCACCACCATTTAAATATGTCAGGGACTATAACTAGCAGATTTTTTTTCTTGGAGATTTGAATGGCAGCCATGAGGTTCTTTCTTTGCAGAAATAACCACATGGGGAAGAATGGTAAAAGAAAGCAAAGAGTACAGTAAAAAAAATAAAATTGACAAAACCAAGACTTAAAATTAGAGACTGTTTCCCAGAAATATTTCTCAGCGCTGCCAAGTCTCCCAGATAATACAGGTGACTCCTGATTTCTGGCATCCTCCCCCAAGATCCAGAGCAGCTGTTTGAACCTGCTGACTCAATTCTGAGAGCTATTACTCTATGGTTAGAATTCTGGATGACTCCAACCATAAAGATGTTTTTTACAGTATTGTCTCTAACCAGCCTACTGCCAAAGAGATACACAGAGAGGGGCATTGTGTAGTGTGTCACTCTAGCTGTTCTTCTGTGTGGGAGAAGAGTTGGGGATGATGCTCTAAGGCTCAGCTCTATGGTTGGAGGAGAGTTGTGTGCTGATGAGAGTGTTGCTCTAGATGCGGCCTCTGTTCCAGAAGGCCTGCCCTAACTGGAGTGAGAGCAGAGACATGCCAGAATCTGAGGGGAGAGTGAGATTTAGCTAAGGGATTTAGGGAAGAGAGAGGAATAAGGGGGACCTAGCCTTTAAGTTCTTCTGACATCAATAGGCAACAGAAAAGTAATTGAAGACAGTTTCATAGCAAGACATTTGGGTAAGAGTAACCTAGAGTGAGACAGTTGCTGTCATTTATACAAATGAGGTAATGCCTCAGTATATATGCATCACATTGCATCACAGAACAAGGAGCAACAGTCTCAAGTTGCAGTTGGGGAGGTCTAGGTTGGACATTAGGAAAAAGTTTTTCACTAGGAGGGTGGTGAAGCACTGGAATGGGTTACCTAGGGAGGTGGTGGAATCTCCATCTTTAGAGGTTTTTAAGCTGAGGCTTGACAAAGCCCTGGCTGGGATGATATAGCTGAGGTTAGTCCTGCTTTGAGCGGGGGTTGGACTAGATGACCTCCTGAGGTCCCTTCCAACTCTATGATTCTATAAAGTTCCAGATTTCCACACTTTGTACTTTAATAGGCATTTATGGAAATCACAGTAGTAATTGCAATTGTTGTATTAACAGCCATGGTTTTAGATTTCCCTCTATGTACACAAACATGATACCTTTTCACTTTCTACATCTAGAGCAGATGTGGCTTCATCCAGTAGCAGAATTTGAGGATGACGTACAAGAGCTCGAGCAATAGCAATGCGCTGCTTCTGACCACCAGAGAGCTGAGTTCCTTTGTCTCCCACACGGGTTTCATATTTCTAAATATAATAAATACAAGTTTAGAAGGTGTAACCAGCCAGCAATTTAGTCTGGATTTGGACTTAAGTCAGAGTCCAATAGAGCTTGCACTTTCTACTCTTGGCTATTTTATTTAATCGTTTCTTTGAAAGCAGATGACCACAATTATTGAAGGCCACAAACATCTGTCTATCTTAGGTACTTATATAACCTCCATTACCATACTATCTGAATGCCGCAATCTTTAATGCATTTATCCTCACAACGCTCCTGTGAAGTAGAAAAGTGTATTATCCCAATTTTAAAGATAGAAACTGAGGCACAGAGAGTCTCACACAGGTGTCTGCGTCAGGTCAAGGAATTAAACTACACCTCTATGGTCTCCCAAGTCCTAGGCTAGCATCCTAACCTCTAGACCATCTTTCCCCTCATGAGTTCATCTTGAAGGGAAAATCATAACTTAAAAAAAAAAAAAGAGAATGTTATGGTTTTAGGCTAAATTATGTACGTTTCTAATTGACAATCACATTTTACTTGGGGCATCCAATAATGTTAGCTTTTAAAATACACACATAGTTTATTAATGAATTGGTAGGTGCTTCCTCAAAGCCTCCACTGGCTTTTGTTTGTCACGCTATAAGGATTGCATATAAATCTGTTGCATAGACAAACACTACAGTTTTTGTTGTAGGAGATTAGGTTTTATATGTAAGAAACGAGCAAACAGAGCCAAAACTCCTGGCCATTGTTCTGATTTTTGTAGAGCACCCTGTTTTCAGGATTAAGACAACTAAATTATTAAAATATTTAATGAAAAAATTTGGGCTATATCTTCCACTGATGAAAACTGGTATATGTCCATTGACTTCAGTGGATCAAATGCATCAATTCACACCGCAGAATTACCAGAATTTACTCCACCAGCCTTCCCTTTTGGTAATCCTAGCAGCTGATGATGTGCACAGAAAGGAATAACACTGTACCTTGAAACACTCTAAGACATTACAGAGCAGATAAACTATTACGTTTTGGCCACCTTAAGATTAATTAACAAACATGCAATCAAATCAGTTGTAAAATCCTTTCCCTTCTAGTTGTTATTTGTATTGTGGAAAAGCCTAAAGACCCCAATCGGAATTTAGCTCCACCAATCTAAGCACGATCACATTCTTTATATCTCATGACTTACAACCTAATTAAAGATGAGATGCAGCAAGGAAGTGTTGCAACTGGAGGGAAAGGGGAGTGAGACAGGGTAAAGATAAGATCATGTGTTTCTTTATGTCAGCTGTGTGCATGGCTTGATGGTTCTGAGTCAGACTTTTTTTTTTTTTTTTTTTTTTTTTTAATTAGGACATTTTTAAAAATGATGATACAACCATAACTCCTCAGTCCCTGAACATTTTATCTCCCCATCCCATCTTCACTTGCATCCCTGGCCTCCCTGCCTGTTCATTCATTCATTTATTTCCTCCATTCTATACAGAGTATCCTAAACCACCCCTCTATCAAGCATTATTTATTAAAGTTGTTTGTTTTTAACAGAAGCTATTCCCACAAATGATGTGGGGGCTCTCTCCCCTGGGGGTCACTGCCCTAGCTGGAGGTGAGCAAACACCCCAATGTCAGTGTGTTCTGAGGCTCTGCAAATGCTGCTGGGGAGCCTGGGAATGGTCCCTGTGGGAAATGTCACAGCAACACTGAGAGATGTTGTTTCTCTGGCTGATGGAGGAGGGTTATGAATGTAGATTAGACCTTGGTTCATGCAGTCCATACTGATACAAACTCTGGTTGTAAGCCAGGATAGTGTGGGATACATGGTACATCTTGCTGTGAAGGTCAGCTTAATTTAAAGTATCAGCAGAAAAATGTCACGAGACATCATATGTTACAAGATTTCATTACTCGACTATAGGAAATTGCAGATCTCCTAGGGAGAGAAATTTTTTGCAATGTAATCTCAAAGTGCAAATATTGTGCTTGCACTTTGTTTCCTTTTAATGTATAAGGAAGACCTGCCTGTTTTTTTGTTTTAAATCTTAGAATTATCAGACACATCAAGTCTCCCTGTCTTGCCAGGTTTAGCTGGAGGACCCCTAGGATGACTCAGTTTTGACTGGCAATGTTCTCAGCCCCTAACACAGTCTTTAACAAAGATAATTTCTACCAAATGTTTTAAATAAATAGGTGCTAACAAAACAAAACCAAAATATTTTAAATAGTCTTTAATAAAAGTACTTCTCTCTCAATCAGGTTTCACATGCTTGGTTTCATAAACCTTCGAATTCTAATGGAGTCTTCCAGAAAAAAAAATGTTGTAGAGAAGATTTGAATTTCTAACGTAATAGACAGGCATGGAAAAAATAAACCCTTGTAGGGCCCTTTACATCCCAGAGAAACAAAAGTTGTGCCCTTTTTATTTTTCTTTATAAGTCATCTTTCATTTTGAGAAAGAAAAAAAGGTTGAACTTACATTTGGTAGAGAGTCAATAAAGGAATGTATGTTGGCTGCTCTTGCTGCATTTACAATCTCTTCAGCTGACACCTCCCTACTGTTATCTCCATATGCAATGTTCTCAGCAATACTGCAGTCAAACAGGATCGGCTCTTGTGAGACGATACCAATCTGAGCTCTAAGCCATTGGATATTTAATGCCTTTGCATTTTGGCCATCCAGCAGCTAAAAAGCAAGAATACTTAAATGTCAGAGACAGGGAAGCTTTGTCATATCAACTTTTCCATTCTGTATAGCAGATATCAACGATTCTTTGCAAAATACTTTATACAGTGATTTTGGTGACTTCAGTTTACTTGTAAGAAAATATCAAAGGAGGTGATTCAAACATCTACTCTCACATCTTTAGACTAGCTTCCTAACCTTGAGCCTTATTCCTTTTAACATTGCTTTGTGTATCACTTTAATTTTTATAAATATGTACAAACTGCAGAATTAAGTAAAATCTTAAATTTTGTATACAAGGGAATGTTTTACTGGTATAAGTTAAGCTTTGAATTTAATTTGCTACAATTATACTGGTATAACAGGCAAGACTTTCCAAGGTAGTCAAGTCCTTAGATTGTGAATGATTTGGGGCAGGATGCTTTATAAATAATGGCCAGAATGAAGAAGTTTCCCTTCAAACCCAGGATTATAATCATCCTTGTTAGATGTAGACTTAGATACCTGGAAAGATACTGGAACAAATTATTAAACCATCAATTTATAAGCACCTAGAGGATAATGGTGTTCTCATAGACTCAGACTCTAAGGTCAGAAGGGACCAATATGATCATCTTGTCTGACCTCCTGCACAATGCAGGCCACAGAACCTCAACCACACAGTCCTGTAATAAAACCTATAACCTGACTGAGTTATTAAAGTCCTCAAATAATGGTTTAAAGACTTCAAGGTACAGAGAATCCACCAGCAAGTGAGCCGTGCCCCATGCTACAGAGGAAGGTGAAAAACCCCCAGAGCCTTTGCCAGTCTGCCCTGTGGGAAAATTCCTTCCCAACCCCAAATATGGCAAATCAGTTAAACCCTGAGCATATGGGCAAGGCTCACCAGCCAGACACCCAAGAAAAAATTATCTGTAATAACTTAGAACCCACCCCATCTAACATCCCTTCACAGGCCATTGGCATATCTACCTGCAGTAATGAAAGATCAGTCAATTGCCAAAATAAGCTGTCCCATCATACCATCTACTCCATAAATTTATCAAGCTCAGTTTTCAAGCTAGCTAGGTTTTTTGTCCCCACTGCTCCCCTTGAAAGGCTATTCCAGAACTTCACTCCTCTAATGGTTAGAAACCTGTGTCTAATTTCAAGTCTAAACTTCCTGATGGCCAGTTTATATTCATTAGTTCTGTATCCACTTTAGCACTGAACTTAAATAATTCATCTCCCTTCCTGTTATTTATCCCTCTAATGTATTTATAAAGTGCATTCTTATCTCCCCTCAACCTTCTTTTGGTTAGGCTAAACAAGCCAAGGTCTTTGAGTCTCCTTTCATAAGGCAAGTTTTCCATTCCACGGATCATCATAGTAGCCCTTCTCTGCATCTGTTCCAGTCTGAATTAATCTTTCTTAAACATGGGGGACCAGAACTGTACACAATATTACAGATGAGGTTTCACCAGTGCCTTGTATAACTGCTAACACCTCCCTATCTCTACTGGAAATACCTCACCTGATGCATCCAGGGACCACATTAGCTTTTTTCACGTCCACATCACATTGGCAGCTCATAGTCATCCTGTGATCAACCAATACACCCAGGTCCTTCTCCTCCTCTGTCATTTCCAATTGATGTGTCCTCAGCTTATAGCAGAAATTCTTATTATTAGTCCTTAAATGCATGACCTTGCACTTTCCACTATTAAATTTCATTCTATTTCTATTACTCCAGTTTACAAGGTCATTCAGATCTTCCTGTATGATATCCCGATCCTTTTCTGTATTGGCAATACCTCCCAACTGTGTGTCATCCACAAACTTTATTAGCACATTCCCATTTTTTGTGCCAAGGTCAGTAATAAAAAAGTTAAATGAGACTGGTCCCAAGACTGATCCCTGAGGAACTCCACTAGTAACCTCCCTGCAGTCTGACAGTTCACCTTTCAGTATGACCCATTGTAGTCTCCCCTTTAACCAGTTCCTTATCCACCTTTCAATTTTCATATTAATCCCCATCTTTTCCAATTTAACTAATAATTCCCCATGTGAAACTGTATCAAATGCCTTACTGAAATCTAGGTAAATTAGATCCACTGCATTCCCTTTCTCTAAAAAATCTGTTATCTTCTCAAAAAAAGGGAGATCAGGTTGGTCTGGCACGATCTACCTTTTGTAAAGCCGTGTTGTATTTTATCCCAATTACTGGTAAGCTTGATGTCCTTAACTACTTTCTCTTTTAAAATTTTTTCCAAGACCTTGCATACTACTGAGGTCAAACTAAGAGGCCTATAGTTACCCAGTGGTTGCCTCCTATCAGCCATTGAAGCCTCGGAGGCCATAAAGTATTTACCCACCCTGCCCTGCCAGAAGGGCCAGAGCTATAGCCTGTTTGTTTCCCTGACCAGGGCTAGAGACCATTTACTCGTTCTGCCCAGGGCTATAGATTGTCTGCCCTGCCTAGGGCCATGGACTGCTGACTCACCCTGCCTTGGGCTGGAGTCAGCTTACTCGCCCTGCCCTACTAGAGGGCTTGGGCCATAAACCGCTGAGTTGCCCTCCATAGGGCTAAAGACTGCTTTGCTTGTCCCACCCTGCTTCAGGGCTGAGCCCAGAGACTCCTCTCCTGCCCACTCTGCCAGAAGGCCCAGGCTGGAAAGCATTTCAGTGCCGGTGAGCAGCAGAAGAGACCGGGATCCCGGTCCACCTGCTAATTCCCCCCAGCCAGTTTTCTGCCACACAGGACCCCCGGAGTGAGGGGGCGTGGCCTTCCTCCCAGACGGACAGGGAGGGACAGCCTGCCACCTTACAAACTACTGAGGTCAAACTAACAAGCCTGTAGTTACCTGGATCACTTTTTTTCCCTTTCTTAAAAATAGGAACTATGTTAGCAATTCTCCAGTCATATGGTACAGTCCCTGAGTTTACAGATTCATTAAAAACCCTTGCTAATGGGCTTGCAATTTCATGTGCTAATTCCTTTAATATTCTTGGATAGAGATTATCGGGCCCCCCTGATTTAGTCCCATTAAGCTGTTTGAGTTTGGCTTGTACCTTGGATGTGGTAATTTCTACCTCCATAGCCTCATTCCCATTAGCCACCCTACCACTATCCCCAAGCTCATCATTAGCCTCATTAAAAATGGAGGCAAAGTATTTGTTTAGATATTCGGCCATGCCTAGATTATCCTTAACCTCCACCCCATCCTCAGTGCTTAGTGGTTCCACTTCTTCTTTCTTTGTTTTCTTCCTATTTATAAGGCTATAGAACCTTTTACTATTGGTTTTAATTCCCTTTGCATGGTCCAATTCTACTTGGCTTTTGGCCTTTCTCACTTTATCTCTACATGTTCTGACCTCCAAGAGGTAGCTTTTCTTGCTGATCCTTCCCATCTTCCACTCCTTGGAGGCTTTTTGCTTTCTCTTAATCACCTGTCTGAGATGCTTACTCATCCAGCTTGGTCTACAACTTTTGCCTATGAATTTTTCCCTCCCTCCTTGGGATGCAGGCTTCAGGTAGTTCCTGCAACTTTTACTTGAAGTAATTCCAAGCCTCCTCCACTTTTAGATCCATGAATTCTTCAGTCCAGTCCACTTCCCCAACTAATTCCCTTAATTTTGTTACAGTTACCCTTTTTGAAGTCAAAAACCCTAGTCACAGATCTATTTTTTTATCCTTCCATAGAGTTTGAACTGAATTAACTTATGATAGCTTGAACCAAGGTTGTCCCCTACAATCAGTTCTTCTATGAGATCTTCATTACTCACCAATACCAAATCTAAAATGGCATCCCTTCTTGTTGGTTCAGTAACAATTTGGTGAAGTAATCTGTCAGATATCACATCCAGGAAAATCTGTGCCCTATAGTTACTACTAGCACTTATCCTCTAGTCTATATCTGGAAAGTTAAAGTTTCCCATACTCACACAGTTCCCAGTAGTATTTACTTCATTAAAAGCCTTAAAAAGGTCTCTCTCTACGTCCAAATCAGATCCTGGTGGTTTGTAGCACACCCCAAGCACTATTGCAGGGGAAACCCTAGTAGTTTTCTTCCCCACTGTGATTTTTACCCAGACGGACTCTGTCTTATCAATTCCATCACTTCTAATTTCTTTACAGTCTACCTCATCATTGATATACAATGCTACTCCACCACCTTTGCCTTTATATCTGTCTTTCCTAAACAGCACATACCCTTCAATACTCGTACACCAGTTGTGACTACTATTCCATCATGTTTCTGTTATCCCTATATCATCTGGTTTCACTTCCTCTACCAGTAGCTCTAGTTCCTCCATTTTGTTACCCAAGCTGCTCGCACTGATATACAAACATCTTAGTTTTTTGCTGTTTGGCTTCGCTCACGTTCCTTACCTGATTTGGAACAGTTATTCTACTGCCAATATTGCCTATTAGACTGCATACACTATCCTTCCTCTTAACATCCATTCTGTTCCCCACTGCTGTGTCCTTTCTTACTTCATTTTCCTCCTTCTCAATGCTAAAATCAGGTGTGGAGATTACCTGGGCATCTCCCACAATTCCCTAGTTTAAAACTTTCTTAATCAGTTGTGCCAGTCTCCATCCTAGAAGTGCATTTCCCTCCCTACTCAGGTGAAGTCCATCCCAAGAGAACAGTCCTCTGTCCACCAATGCCTCCCAGTGTCCATACATCCCAAAGCCCTCCTTATAGCACCATTGCCTGAGCCATCTGTTGATCATCATAATCTTGTCACGCCTTTGTTGTCCTCCTCTAGATCACCTGAGCCTTGATTTCCTTAAGAGTCTTCCACAGCCTGGCATAGTGTCCTTTGATACATTTCAGTGAGAATCTAGCGATATCATTTGTACCCACATGAAGGACAATCAGTGGATTCTTTCCCATGCCTTTTAGGATCCTCTTCAGCCTCATAGTCCACATCCTGTATCTTAGCACCCAGCAGACAGCATACCCTTCTGTTCTCTGGATCAGCTCTGGTTACAGGCCTGTCTGTTTCTCTCAGCAGGAAGTCCCCAATCACGTAGACCTGACTTTTCCTGGTCATGGTGCTATTCTCTGGCCTATCCCTTGTTCTTTCTGGCTGCAAGTCATCTCGTCTACTATTCTCCTTTGCAATCCTCTGCCACCATTCCTGTATCTTCCTGGGGCTCTTATTTGGTGGTATCTCCACTGGCTCATCCACACTTTGTATAGGATTAGCTGCTCTTCTGTTCTTCCTCTTTGCCCTCCCCCCTTCACTTGATATGCCCCTTCCTCATTTTCCAGCTGCACAAACCTGTTTTTGAACTCTCTCCTTCACTAGCCTGTCTTTTCCTCTGCCAGGTTCTTTCAGTCACATGCTTCCACTGGACACTTTCCTCACCCAGAATTCTCCCATCAGAGTTCATTGCTCCTGCTTCCATCTGCAGGTCTGGGTTTTTCCCTTCAGCCTCCTCATTCCTTTGCTCCATCATCTGCCCCTTCTAAACTCAATCAATCAGAGTTTCCACCTGCAGCTCTAACCCTCAACTCTTCTCTTCCATCAGCTCTATAAAGTAGCACTTTATACAAACCACGCTCTTTTGAGGTACCCCCTCCAGGATCATGAACATCCCGCAGCTTCCACATCCAGTCATCTTCACTATTTCTTCCACTGCTTGAGTGACTACCACTACCACTTCTGCACCTGTCATAGCCTTTCCCCCCTACTTCCTGTCAGAGAGAGGGACACAAAAACCAAACAAAAACAAAGACACACAACTCCACAGAATTCACCTACTGCCCCTAAAGCCCATTCAAACTCCCCTGTTTTCAACTCTGTTTGCTGGTCAGCTGTGCCACTGCCTGATTGAATGGCTGCCTTTATAAGCCCCCTAATGAGGGAAGCCCTGGCCTCTAATTAGGGTCAGCTGATCTTAGTACACCACCCTGTACCAACTCCTGCAAACTGAAGAAAAATAAAACAAAACAAAAACAGACACACAACTCCACAAAACTCACCCACTGCCCCTACGGCCCACTCAAACTCCCGTTTTCAGCTCTGTTTGTCTGAGTTATAAAGAATAGTCAGCATGAATTTGTCAAAACAAATCATGGCAAATCAATCTAATTTCTTTCTTTGACAGGGTTACTGGCCTAAGGGATAGGGGGAAGTAGTAGATGTGATGTATCTTGATTTTAGTAAGGCTTCTGACACAGTCCCATATTCTTATAAGAAAACTAGGGAAATGTGGTCTAGATGAAATTACTATAAAGTGGGCACACAACTGGTTGAAAGACTGTATTCAAAGAGTAGTTACAAATGGTATCACTGTCAAACGGGGAGGGCATACCTATTGGATCTGGTACTAGTCAATATTTTCACCAATGACTTGGATGATGGAGTGGAGAGCATGCTTAAACTTGTGGATGACAATAAGCTGGAGGGGTTGTAAGCACCTTGGAGGACAGAATTAGAATTCCATATGACTGACAAATTAGGAGAATTGATCTGAAATCAACAAGATGAAATTCTATAAAGTGCAAAGTACTATATTTAAGGAAAAAAATAAAATGCACAAATATGAAGTGGGGAATAACTGGACATGTGAGAGTATAACTGAAAAGGATCTGTGGGTTCTTGAAGGTCACAAATTGAATATGAGTCAACATCGGGATGCAGTTGTGTAAAAGACTAATATTCTGGAATTTACTAACAGGAGTGTAATATGTAAAACACAGGAGGTAACTGTTCTGCTCTACTTGGCACTGGTGAGGCCACAAGTGGAGTGCTGTGTCCAATTCTGAGCACCACACTTTAGGAAAGATTTGGACAAATTGGAGAGAGTCCAGCAGAAAGTAACAAAAATGATAAAAAATTTAGAAAACCTGATCTGTGAGGAAAGGTTAAATAAAGGAAGCATGTTTAGTCTTCAGAAAAGAAGGGGGACCTGATATATCTTCAGATATGGCAAGGGCAGTTATAAAGAGGATGATGATCAATTGTTCTCCATGTCTGCTGAAGGTGGGATAAGTAAAGGGCTTAATCTGAAGTAAGAAATTTAGGTTAGATATTAGGAAAAACATCCTTATTATAAAGGTAATTAAGCTCCAATAGTTTTCCAGGGGTGGTTGTGGAATCCACATTACCAGAAGTTTTAAAGAACAAGTTGAACATTTGTCAGGGATTGGCTAGGTTTACTTGGTCCTGCCACAGCACTGGGGACTGGACTTGACGACCTCTCTAGGTCTCTTCCAGCACTACATTTCTATGATTAGGGCTGGCCAGAAAACCAGAATTCCAGTTTGCAGAACACTTTGTGGTTCCAGCATTTGCTTCCAATGCAGAACAAGAGCAAGCAAGAGACCTTAGAATAGTTAATAACCCAGTTGTGAGGGCACTCATCTGGTATGTGGGAGACTCATGTTCCCGTCCCTGTTCTGCCTGATTTAGACAAGACACTTGAACTAATATCTCTGACATCTCAGATGAGTGCCCCAATGACTGAGGTGTTGGGGCTTCGGGAACTCCCTCACTCTTATTTGGACCAGAAATTCTATCCTCGACATGAGAAACATTTTGTTGGAAAGTTTTTGACCCCTCCATTTTGTATTACCCCTTAAGGCTACCAGCAGATATCTAAGATGCTCTTTATTATGAGCTACATAAAAGTTCCAAGAAAAATGTGTATCCTTTCAAGTAAAATCTCTGAACTTGTTAAAATTCCAGAGTACAATGGTAGCAAACAATATTCTTCTTTGTGTGTTCTCTGCATAATCCCATTCTTGGGATGCACAGACTGGATGCAGCCAGAATGCTATTAACAGCTTCTATTAGCAGTGCCAGTTAGGGCACTCCTCTCTCCTTCACTCCCCTGAAGAAAAGACCATCAGATCTGATAATGCCAACCCAATCACATACTATAAGTGTTACAGTGCAAATTGAAATCAGATGCACATTTTCGAGGATACGATATTATTGCAATACTCACCTGACAAGAGACCGAGACTAAGTACTGAATGTGAGGAATCTTCTGAGTCAACACCCCCATGATCTAACACTCCAATTGGCTTACCACTTCCCAGTTTTCAGATCCCTGCATCACCTGCCCCTCCTTTCGCAGGGATCTTTCCCATGAGAAATTATTAGAGTGGAAATACAAGCTCTACTGTATGCAAGGGCTGTAGAAGTACCACTATTAATTCACAGATACAAAGGGTTTTACTCCCATTTCTTTCTAATCCCAATAAAGAATGGAGGTCGCAGACCAATTTTAGATCTCAGAGGTCCAAACTGATACATCAGGAGGTTTCAATTCAGAATTTTCTCTCTGGTGCCAATCATTCCCTCCCTATCTTCTCTGGATTGGTTCATTGCTCTTGAACTCAAGGACACATATTTCTATATTTCCATAAAACCATCTCACTGCAAATATCTACTATTATGTTCTGGGTTCAGACCATTTCTAATACAAAATCTTACCCTTTGGCCTCTTCTAGGGTTTTTTCCTTCCTTGAGTTAAACGATAGGCTGCTAAAGGCTCTGTCAGAAAAGTAATTAGTAACAGCCATTCAGATGACTTGTTCCCTGTTTGAAACTGTAGGTCTGCTTATAAACAAACAGAAGTTTTTTCTGATTCCATGTTGAAGGATACCCTTCATTTGGGCAATCCTTGACTCCATGAAGAAAAGGGCATTCCTTCCGGAACAGAGGTTTTTTAAACTAAACCACCACTATACTGAAACTACTTCTACAACTCTCTCAGAGGGTAATGTACTTTCTGATGTGATTAGGCCTTATGGCATTCATAACACATGTGGCTTAATATTCCAAATTTTTTCAACCTTCAGGGATTTCCAGACATAGATTTTGTTTGTCACCAAATTCAATACAAAATGTTCCTCTTTTTGCTCAAGAGTAAGCTTGGACAGTGTATCATTGATGGGTGCATTTCTCACTGGGAAATGGCGTTGATGAGTACATTTCCCCTATTCCCTCTAATCCTCAAAGTTTCTTTGAAAGAAAATAAAAGAAGATTTGGCCAGGATAATTTTAGTTGCTCCAGCATGGCTGCGGCAATAGTTACTACACAGAATTACTTCATTTATCCACTGGCAAAGACAAGATGCTCCTTCTATCGACAGACTTACTATCCAGAGAGGGGAGGGTTTCCACCCAGATCATCAATCATTACATCCAACAGTGTGGGCAATAGGACTTCAACAGATTCAGAAAGATCATGCTCTGAGGTGCAACAAGTTCTTATTAATGCTCAAAAAGTATTTACCAGGAGAAGCTACAATTATAAATGGAAAAGATTTGTTATCTGGCAACTGATTGGGATGTTGATTCAGTCTCAGTTCCTATACAACTTGTTTTTGAATACTTGCACTTAAAAAAAAAAAAAAGTCTCTCTCTCCTCTATTAAAATCCATTTAGCAGCAATAGCAGCATTCCATACTCAGATTAATGGAAAAAATCCATTTCCTCACACAAGTTGGTGAAAAGTTTAAAAGGTTTATTGAATTTGTATCCTCTGGTATGGGATGCAGCCCCTCCATATAATTTAAACTTAGTTTTAACACAATTTATGTTTCCCCCCATTTGAACCTCAAGCAAACTGTTCTTTGATTCATCTATCTATACATATAGCCTTCATTTCGCTAGAAGAATCAGTGAGAGATATGCATTGATGGCAGAACCCCAATATACTAATTTGCAAAAAGATAAAGTGGTTTTTTGAGCACACCCTAAATTCTTTCCCAAGGTGGTTTCAGAGTTTCATATTAAAGTATTAATTTACCTGTATTTTTTCCCCTATATCTCATACAAGTAAAGGGGAATCTAGAGTTCACTCCTTGAATATGACAAGAGCAGTCTTGTATTACTTGAACAGAACTTATTTAACTCGTATGCTGGTACTTCTAAGGGTTGGGCCATTTCAGCGTATTGGCTGTCCAGATGGGTCAGACTGTATATTGAAGTGTTATAATGGAGCTTCACTTTCTCCTCCTGTTTCTCTTAAAGCCCATTCTACTAGAGTTGTTGCTGCATCTGCAATATTCACGAAACAGTCTTCTTATTGAGATATTCAAGGCTGATATGTGGAATTCATTTCACACTTTTACAAGACATTTATGTTTTGGATGTGGCAACAGGATCGGGTGCAGAGTTTGGCAGAGTGGTGCTTCAACTGCTATTTAATTAGGACTCCACACCCTGCTTCCAGTTTACAGTACTGCTTGCGAAACTATCCCAAGAGTGGGAATATGCGGAGGACACTTGAAGAGAAAATTAAGCTTATTTACTTGTACCCAGAGTTCTTCAAGATGGATTCTGCATATTCACATTCCTCACCAACCTTCCCTGCCTCTGTGGAGTCCTTTTTTTAGGGTTAATTGGTGTTCTGCTTTTGTATTTAAAGGAAACTGAGGCAGCAATGCGTGCCACTCCCCTTTTTATAACCATGCTTTCAGGAGACACTCAAATTCTGAAGGAAAAGGAAAGAGTGAGGTGCCCTAACTGGCACTGCTACTAAAAGATTCCATCACCTTGGCTGCATCCAGTCAGTGCATTCCAAGAGTGGGAATATGCAGAGTCCATCTCAAAGAACTCTGGTCACAAGTAACTAACTTTCATTTGCTAGGTCATAAAAATTGACATGGAAGTGCTTTTTAAATGTTCATTATGTAGGGGGAAGGTTTTATATGCACTTTACCTACATTCCAAAACTAGATTATTGTAAGCATTTAGGAAGCATTCATCACTATGGTATCTGGATGCATCTTAAATTGCATAAATTTGGTCTCCAACATTAAAAGTAAGGAGCAAAGATGCCATACTTCTCTGCTGCTCATAGTTTTAAGATACAGGAGGGAAGGGGGATTTAGATTAGTACAATATATAAAAGTGTATCTGTCTCTAATACATTTTTATGGGTTTATAATAATTAGCCATCTTAGGACCCCATCAACATCCCATTGAATTTAGCAGAAGTCTTTTCACTGACTTTAGTATGTTCTGGATGAGGCTCCTGTAGCAATTTTCATCCATGAATCATATCCCCTTAACTCTAAATGACAGAGGAAGTGTGAAAGAAATATGCATTCTGCCTACCTTTTCTATGGTTATACACAGAACCCTAAAATTCATTAGTGCCTCCACTTGATCTTCACAAAGGATACAAAAATATCAAAAGTACCGATTACGTTCTATTATATTAAGAAGAATAACATAACTTACTTATCATTTAACCAGGTGCTCACAAGGCATCACTTACCATTTCTCCATCAAGAGGATCATAGAATCTCTCAAGCAGTTGAACAACAGTGCTCTTTCCACAGCCACTGCTGCCTACAAGTGCCAGGGTCTGTCCCTTTTCTACCTTAATATTCAAGCCTTGAAGCACTTGGACATCTGGTCGAGATGGATAGTTAAACATCACTTCTTTGAATGTTATATTGCCACCAAATCCTTCCTATAATTGAAATGGTGACATCTGATCAATTTTTAGGAAAATTCTGACAGATCACAAAACAATATACAGAGAACTAGAATCATCCTGTTCCTATTGATTTCAATGGGACTTTTGCCATTAACTTCAATACAGGCCCTTTTTGTGACATTTAAAAAATTAACACAGTGTAAAACTATTTTGAAGATACTAAGATTCTGCTTCACACCAGTTTTAACATAAAGCCAAATTTTCAAAAATGAATGTAATTTTCAGTTACCAGTTTTGTCCAACACTTTCTGCAAATCAGGCCCGTTTAAGAGTCTCAAGTTTAGCATTGAATATCAATAGCTACGTTGTATATTGTGTACCAAAGCAGTCCTGCGTTAGAGCTTTTTTCAAATTAAATTATTGTACAATTATCATTACCATATATGCACGCATATGCTTACTGTCAAACTTAGGATTCCTGGTCAGAGTTAACTGCATTTTCTTACACTTTGTTGTTGTTATTTAAAAATAGAAATGTTGGTCAGTTGGTAAATTCCTTGGAGCAAAGTCCTGCCATCTGTGTGTGCAATACCATGCACATCTGAATTTTATAAGTAATATACTGAACTACTATCTTCTTGTCTGCCACTTTGAGTGATGCCCCCCTAGATTCACCTACCTCTTGGTTCCTATAATATTTATTATCAGCATCTTGCATATAAATTGAATCCCAAAACACTTTACAAGGTTAATATAGGGTTATATTATATTTCCAAGCTCCATGTATGGATCTGCTTCTCCTGCATAGAAAGGGAATTGGCTGCCTCCTCTGCAGTGTTCCCATTTTCCCTGGACCTTGTAGACGGCTCTCCACAAAGAAATGTTAGGAAGGAGCAGACAGAAGGTAGTCAAGAAGCAGAATCTGTCTCACATAGATTTTGGATGAAACACAGTATTAATGGCCCCAAGGATCAGTTAAACACCTAACTTGTGGGTGGGAGGAAAAAAATCTCAGTGTTGACATTAGTTAGTGTAGTAGGCAATATTGTCTATTACACAATGATCAACTTACAGGCTTCAGTCCTTCATCACTGTAACTGTCTATTAAGGGGTCTCTTTCAAACAGCATGAACAGATGTGCTGCTGATATCTTGGCTTTGGCATAGTCTGGAGTAAATGAACTGGTCTGTCCTAGTGCCATTGCACCAAATACAATTGCTGAAAAAACCCTGTGAGAACAAGATGAAAGAGAGGATAAATAATATCAAATAATGAGGGCTTGGAGGCCTGAGTGAAGACTATTGGGAGGAGAGTTAATAAATAAAATAGTTGTTAAATAACATTGTAACGAGTAGCTTTGTACTATGACTAAATGCGTCCACTTTTAATAAAGTGAGAAACAAGTTTCCATACTCAGTGTTTCGTTTATTTATTAATGCAATCTCTAAGTTTTGGCACGATCCCAAATTTTAGCCGCAGAGAGACAGGTAAAGACTTAATGAGATCTTGGATATTGGGAAGAAGGAAAAAGGAGCATCTCCAGAAGCAACTAAACCAGGGACTGCTGCATACAGGTGAGTGCGTAAAATGGGGCTAAACTAGAGCTACCCCTCCCCACTAGCACTCTGCCCCTGGATCTAAAACTGTGCAGAGGAGTCCACCCGGCCACACGAAAAACGGGAGGGAGGAACCAGTCAGAGATTCCAGCCAGTAAGAGCCGCTGGAGTAGTTTTGACTGGACTGTCTCTGCCCTGTGCTGATTGGCTGTCTGCTCCAACTCTTTTCATCTCAGCTTCACTCCAGAGCTCTCCCCTTTGCCCACTTCTACCCTGCTCTGGCCCCTCACCCTCTCTCTTCCTTCACTTTTCTTTCCATTTAGCTGATTACCTCCTAATTCACCCTCTCCCCCCTGCAAAAAAATTGTAGAATTCACATGATGTTACTGCCATTATACTGTTCATTGTGTCTCATGTTCTACTCCTTCCCCCACCCTCTCTCACTTACCTATTTAGACTAAGTTTTTTGGGCAAAGACTGTCTGCTACTATGTTCATATAATGCCAGAAGAATGGGACCTCATTCTTGGTTGGCTCCTAGGCACTACCATAATAAATGTGATTAATAATTAAAAATTAATAATTGGTGCTATTTGGTATATGTCAGTGTGTAAGAGGGATTAACTTTCAACAGTGGTTAACCAATTAGCCCAGCCACAGTGCTGTTGTAAAAGGATGTTGTGGACACATAATTGTAAATTATATTCTAATACACGGCTGTAGTAATGATATGAAGTCTATTAATTAGCTGACTTTTTAAAAATTATTTTTCTACTAAGTTTAGAAAGATAACATGTTAATAATCATCCACCTCCAGGGGTAAAATCCTGGTCCAACTGCTGTCTCTGGCAAACCTCCCATTGGATTTCACCCAATTGATGTGGATTCAATTAGTGGCTCTACCACAGATCTCCTAGGTGACTATGGTGAAGTCACTTAGACTCTGATCTTACATGAGTGCAGCTGTGTGGGGTGTGCTGTGCTAGAGGGGGGAGTACCTGAGAGACCAGGTGTGTGACTGGTGCAAGTACAGCTGACTGTGGGTGGGTGCTTGTGACTGGTGCAGTTACAGGCACCATTTTGGCAGTTGGGGGTTTGTCTGTTTGAGTGATTGATTGGATCCAGGTGGGGTTAATTGCGGGGGCGGGGCTTTGAGGGGTAAGTGCAGGGGCGGGGCAACTGCCCCAGCCTTATAAAAGGCAGCCAGCTGTGAACCAGCCTTGCGGTGAACAGAGGGGCGGCTAACAGAAGGAGAAGGAGGGAGTTTGCCTGGGAGTTCGCCTGCGGAGAGAGCCCACTGCAGGTTTTCGCCTTACAGGCATTGCTGAGCAGGAAATTGAGCATCTGAGGAGGCTCTCAGAGCAGAGATATGGAGATGGAGCGATCCGTTGTTGTCACCTGCACTGGGTGTGCTATGTTTGTCTTCCTCCCACAGGATAGAGATGACTTCATCTGTACCAAGTGCAGGCTGGTTTCCTTATTGGAAGAGAAGGTTAAAGGACTAGAGGCCCAAATGTCAACCCTGCGGTGCACTACAGAAAACAATGTCTTTCTCCATCAGGCACAGGCAGAGCTTAAGGAAGATTCAGAGAACGCCCGGCAGGCGAAAATGAAGAACGGGGAAGGAAATTGGCAGCATGTGACCTCCCGAAGAAAGAGAACCCATGTGCCAACCATGCAGATAGAAGTAAGGAATCGTTTTCATCCTCTCTGCACAAGTACTACGGCAGAAAATGATTTGGAGGACCCTTCAGAGGAAATGGATCATCAGGAGACCCGTTTGATCAGAAGGCAAGAGATGCATTCTCCTAGGGATGGGGGTTCCGCGACCACCATTCCAAAAAGGAAGAGAAGGGTGATGGTGGTCGGGGACTCCCTCCTAAGGGGGACGGAGTCATCCATCTGCCGTCCGGACCGGGAAACTAGAGAAGTGTGCTGCTTGCCTGGAGCTCGGATTAGGGATGTGACGGAGAGACTGCCAAAACTTATCAAGTCCTCAGACCGCTACCCCTTCCTGCTTCTCCATGTGGGCACCAATGACACTGCCAAGAATGATCTTGAGCGGATCACTGCGGACTATGTGGCTCTGGGAAAAGAGATAAAGGAGTTTGAAGCGCAGGTGGTGTTCTCGTCCATCCTCCCTGTTCAAGGAAAAGGCCCAGGTAGGGACTGTTGCATTGGGGAAGTAAATGCGTGGTTACGCAGGTGGTGTCGAAGGGAGGGCTTTGGATTCTTCGATCATGGAATGCTGTTCCAGGAAGAAGGATTACTAGGAAGGGACGGGATTCATCTAACGAAGACAGGGAAGAGTATCTTCGCAGAAAGGCTGGCTAACCTAGTGAGGAGGGCTTTAAACTAGTTTCGACGGGGGACGGGGACCTAAGCCCTAAGGTAAGTGGGGAAGAGGGACGCCACAAGGAAGCAGAAGGAGGAGGGTGCAGCAGGGGAGGCCTCCCGATTCATACTGTGAAAGTAGGCCAGTCGGCTACTTATCTCAAGTGCCTGTACACAAATGCAAGAAGTCTGGGAAACAAGCAGGAAGAACTGGAAGTCCTGGCACAGTCAAGAAACTACGACATGATTGGAATAACTGAGACTTGGTGGAATAACTCTCATGATTGGAGCGCGGTCATGGATGGGTATAAACTGTTCAGGAAGGACAGGCAGGGGCGAAAGGGGGGAGGAGTTGCACTGTATGTAAGAGAGCACTATGACTGCTCTGTGCTCCAGTATGAAGCTGGAGATAAGTCAGTTGAGTGTCTCTGGGTTAAGCTTAGAAGCAAGAACAATAAGAGTGATGTCCTGGTGGGTGTCTGTTACAGACCACCAGACCAGGAGGACGAGGTAGATGAGACTTTCTTTACTCAACTAGGGAAAGTTTCCAGTTCACAGGGCCTGATTCTCATGGGAGACTTCAATCACCCTGACATCTGCTGGAAGAGCAATACAGCAGAGCACAAACAATCCAGGAAGTTTTTGGAGAGTGTTGCAGACAATTTCCTGGTGCAAGTGCTGGAGCAACCAACTAGGGGCCGTGCTTTTCTTGACCTGCTGCTCACAAATAGGGAAGATTTGGTAGGGGAAGTAGAAGTGGGTGGCAACCTAGGCAGCAGTGACCATGAGATGGTCGAGTTCAGGATCCTGACAAAAGGAAGAAAGGAGAGCAGCGGGATACGGACCATGGACTTCAGAAAAGCGGACTTTGACTCCCTCAGGGAACTGATGGGCAGGATTCACTGGGAGGCTAATATGAGGGGGAAAGGAACCCAAGAGAGCTGGCTGTTTTTTAAAGAGACCTTATTGAGGGCACAAGAGCAAACCATCCCGATGTGCAGAAAGAATAGCAAATATGGTAGGCGTCCAGCTTGGCTTAACAAAGATGTCCTTGGCGAACTTAAACACAAAAAAGAAGCTTACAAGAAGTGGAAGCTTGGTCAGATGACTAGGGAGGATTATATAAACACTGCTCGAACGTGCAGGAATGAAATCAGGAAGGCCAAAGCACAATTGGAGTTGCAGCTAGCAAGGGACGTGAAGGGGAACAAGAAGGGTTTCTACAGGCATGTTGCCAACAAGAGGAAGATTAGAGAAAGTGTGGGCCCCTTAGAGAATGAGGGAGGCGACCTAGTGACGGAGGATGTGGAGAAAGCTGAGGTACTCAATGTCTTTTTTGCCTCTGTCTTCACAGACAAGATCAGCTCTCAGACTGCTGCATTGGGTGGTACAGAATGGGAAGGAGGCGAACATCCCGCAGTGCTGAAGGAACGGGTCCAAGACTATTTAGAAGGATTGGACATTCACAAGTCCATGGGGCCGGATGCAATGCACCCGAGGGTGCTGAGAGAGTTGGCTGAGGTGATTTCAGAGCCATTGGCTATTATCTTTGAAAGCTCGTGGGAACAGGGGGAGGTCCCTGACGACTGGAAAAAAGCAAATATAGTGCCCATCTTCAAAAAGGGAGTAAAGAGGATCCGGGGAACTACAGACCGGTCAGCCTCACCTCAATCCCTGGAAAAATCATGGAGCAGGTCCTTAAGGAATCCATTTTAAGGCACTTGGAGGAGAGGAAGGTGATCAGGAACAGTCAACATGGATTCACTAAGGGAAAGTCATGCCTGACCAACCTGATTGCTTTCTATGATGAGGTGACTGGCTCTGTGGATGTAGGGAAGGCGGTGGATGTGATATACCTTGACTTTAGCAAAGCTTTTGATACTGTCTCACACAGTATTCTTATCAGCAAGTTAAAGAAGTATGGGTTGGATGAATGGACTATAAAATGGATAGAGAACTGGCTAGAGCATAGGGCTCAACGAGTAGTGATCAATGGCTCCATGTCTAGCTGGCAACCGGTCACAAGCGGAGTGCCCCAGGGGTCGGTCCTGGGGCCGATTTTGTTCAACATCTTTATTAATGATCTGGAGGATGGGGTAGATTGCACCCTCAGCAAGTTTGCGGACGACACTAAGCTGGGGGGAGTGGTAGATACCCTGGAGAGTAGGGATAGGATACAGAGTGACCTAAACAAACTGGAGGATTGGGCCAAAAGAAATCTAATGAGGTTCAACAAGGACAAGTGCACAGTCCTCCACTTAGGAAGGAAGAATCCCATGCACAGCTATAGACTGGGGACCAACGAGCTGGGCAGCAGCTCTGCAGAAAAGGACCTGGGGGTAACGGTGGATAAAAAGCTGGATATGAGTCAGCAGTGTGCCCTGGTTGTCAAGAAGGCTAATGGCATATTGGGCTGCATTAGGAGGGGCATTGCCAGCAGGTCACGGGAAGTGATTATTCCCCTCTATTCGGCATTGGTGAGGCCGCATTTAGAATATTGGGTCCAGTTTTGGGCCCCTCACTACAAAAAGGATGTGGACAAGTTGGAGAGAGTGCAGCGGAGGGCAACCAAAATGATTAGGGGGCTGGAGCACAGGACTTATGAGGAGAGGCTGAGGGAACTCGGCTTGTTTAGTCTGCAAAAGAGAAGAGTGAGGGGGGATTTGATAGCGGCCTTTAACTACCTGAAAGGGGGTTCCAGGGAGGATGGGGCTAGGCTGTTCTCGGTGGTGGCAGATGACCGAACAAGGAGCAACGGTCTCAAGTTACAGGGCGGGAGGTCTAAGTTGGACATTAGGAAAAAGTTTTTTACTAGGAGGGTGGTGAAGCACTGGAATGAGTTACCTAGGGAGGTGGTGGAATCTCCATCCTTAGAGGTTTTTAAGGTGAGGCTTGACAAAGCCCTGGTTGGGATGATATAGCTGAGGTTAATCCTGCTTTGAGCAGGGGGTTGGACTAGATGACCTCCTGAGGTCCCTTCCAACTCTAATATTCTATGATTCTATGTAGGTATGCGCTGCTGCAGCCAAGAGTAGGCATTTGCAGAATCAACACCATGTAAGCTCTCAGTACCCTACCGGTAAAACTGGGATACGAATAACACTTTCTTCCCATGTTTTTTTGTCTTTTCTATTTAGGTTACAAATACTCTGACAGAGACTCTAGCTAGCCATGTGTTTGTACAGCACTTAGCACAATAGGGCTACAATCTCATTTGGGGTCTGTAGGAACTATATTAACAGAAAGGTTAACTATCAAAGCCAAGATAGCAAATTATAGCATGTTAAATATTGGCCATAATTTCAGAATACCTCCTCCACTATTTCTACATAATCCTTCCTTAAAAACCAGTACACTACATTTGAGACAAGACACATTGAGAGCTCTACTAGCTTCTAACAGCATTCCATATATAATTAAATAAAGACCTTAGTTGACATGCATACTAGGAGCATTGCAACTTGGGAAGATAACGCAAATCACTTATTGATCTTAATTCAAGATGTAGGCCAGTGCTGCAGGTCAGTATGTAGACAAACAGTGGTCTATGTATTATTCTTCTAGTCCTCCTGGTTCTACTTTCATAAGGTTATCATCCCCCAAACAGAAAGCTGTCATCTCTAACAGACTTGTTCTGTCAATCTCTCATCAGGCAAAATCTAGTCACGTCTCCCTAATGGTGAAAAACACCTAAATGAAAAAATGGAACATTTATCCAAAATTATTTAGCATGTATTTTAGGGGAGATTTTGATTTCTGGTGAATACAACGGACACAAAATTCACAGGAAACCTATGACTATCTTATTCACTAAAGGTGTTTGATAGCATGTGAAATTTCTGTACTCTGATCATTTTTATTATTATTTGTATTACTGTAGCATCTATGGACCCTAGTCATGGACCAGGGCCCCATTGCACTAGGCACTGTACAAACAGAACAAAAAGATGGTCCCTGCCCTCAGAGCTTACCATCTAAGTATAAAACAAGAGACAACTACTTGATACAAGCAGATAGGGGAGTAAAAGAAAACAATGAGACAAAATTAGTCAGCAAAAAAGGCAGGGGCTTTGGCTCACCAACGGAATAACTTGCTGACTGCATGATATCCTGGTACAATGAGCTTCTGAATTCTAATACAATGAGCTTCTAATTCAACTTCTGAAAAAAATCTTTCAGACAGAAAAAGAATAGAGAGGGAAATCCTAAAACCAGTGCCTATCTGAAGTAGTCAGGCTGAAGTGTCCTCTGCAGTTCCTTATACGTTTCAAGACCAGAGCGAAGAGGGAGGGAAACGGAGGATCTGTGTAACAGCAGTGAATCCTTCTGGCCTTGCTCCCTTCCACTCCTTCCCATACCCTGTCCCAGTCTAGTCCCTTAGAGCAGAGTGTAGGGAATGCACATTCTCTCTACAACTCGGTCCCCCAAAATCCAACTGATTCTGTTTTAAGGGGAAGCTTATCAGCCAGGGCAGCAGGGAAAGGATTTACACCATAGATCTCAATTCTGTCCTTATTTACCCCCGTACAGCCCTAATGACTTAAGTAGAATTGAATAGGTGTAACTAAAGGCAGATATTGGGATTCAAATATGAGTTGTTCTAGAGCTAATACATTTGACTGGTGGTGGAATGATAAAGGAAGAATTTACCTGTTTTCTCTTGGATACCCCAGAGATCCATGAGCCCTCTAACAATATACAAATCTCCTCCCTTGTATGGACAAAAATAAATGGGGGAAAAGATACGTACAAAAACACTCCTTTAAACTGCATGTGTCCATTTGCCACTAGATAGGCACCAAACCGAAAACATCCAGCATAGGTAAAATACATAATTGCTTGTGAGAGGCCAAAAGTAACTCCAAATATATGTGCCTTCTTCACTGAATTTCTGTAACAAAGAATGAACATTGTCATGTAATATATCCATAATTGTATTTTACTTGTAGTTTTAATGTCTGAGAAGGTGCTGAGTGCCCTTAGCTTCCCTTGACTTCAGTGAGAATTGTAGGTGCTCAGTACTTTGGGATGAGGTCATTCCCCAATCTCATGAATAAATCTAAAGGTGGGAGTAGGGGAAGAAATCACTATACCTGTGATCCCAAACACAGCTGACAGTCTGAAAACTATTCTATTAAAATTATTTTATAATCCATGGTAGGATTACACCTGAAGAAAATCATTAACAAGTCCTGATTCTGCAGGAGCAAGACTAATCCCAGTAGAGCAATAGACAGTTCTTTGTTTTGCCTTGAGCCCCAACCAAAGCTTTATGTCAACCATGATATGATGCTTTATATTGCCTGTATTGTTAGTCTGATGAAATAGCTGAACTGTGCAGTGGTCTACTATTGAAGCTACTATGCAGTTTTGGAACTTGCTCCTTCAGTCCTTAGGAAAGCAGAATTCCATGGGCTTTAATGAGAGTTTTGCCTGAGTATACAATGCAGAAGTGCACACATACAAACAAAAACAGAACTCCTGGTTGCAAGAATTGCTAAATGAAATGTTCAATTTCCAGAAAATAGTTTCAATAGAAGTAAAACAGATGAAGGACATACCAGGTACTGCAATAGCAGATGACAATAATATCAGAGAGTGTAGAAAAAAATTCTAATGTAATCAAAGAACGAGAAATAACTATGGTTGCTGTTGCTTGTGTTTGTTTGAAGCAAAAGATATTGCATATTTTTATTGTTAGAACTGGGTTTGATGTAGGAGAATTTTGTGATATACCAGCAGAGAATAAATTGTTTTAGTCTATTAGTGAAAATGTACAATCAATTCTAAAACAAAAAGTAAATTTGATTCTTTAAAAAGTTTATATTTATTACCTGTATGGTCCTTGCAAATTTTGTCCATACATAAACTCAAATTTTCTTTCCTGAGTCAAAGTAACAACAGTTCGAATATTTTCTATGGCTTCAGTAGCAATCTGTAATAGAGAGCACATGCTCATTAATAGAAAAATAAGATCCTACTGCAATTTTTAATTCTGACCTGGTTTAAAAAAAAAAAAAAAAAAAAAAAAAAAGCTTAGGATAAATGCTTTAAAAATCATAGAACTAAATTTTCAATACTGACTAGTGAGTATGAGTGCTCACTTTTAGATGGCCTGATTTTCAGAAAGTGGATGTTCAGAATTTTATGAAAAAAATCAACCCTCTTTAAGGTATCCCAAATTGGATAACCAAAATTACTAGTCACTTTCAAAAAATTAGGGAAAGATTTTCAAAGGCACAAATGGCAGTTTGGCACCTAAGTCCAATTAATAAATACAACAGGGTGAGATTTTCTTAAGTGGCTACGGGACTTAGGCACCCAACGTCTATTGAAAGGTAATGGGACTCGGCTGCTTAGCCCCCTAGATGCTTTTAAAAATCCCATCAAGAGCCTATAGTTTATTAAGGGAAATTACTTTTCGCTATTTCATATGAGCAAGACTTCTTATAATCAAAAGTCAAAGTATAGGTCATAATAATAGTTAATTTTAAATTTAGTTAAGCTTTTTTTCCCCTCACATCCTGCTGTGAACATAGATTCTGATACAAGATGGCCTGGAAACAAAAGTAGCAGAAATATTCAGAATTAGGAAAGAAAGTAACAAACAGGAAAGGGAAGCAGTGAGTTAAAAGTCAAATAGCTGAGGGTAGAACTCAGCAACTAATTTGGCTCTGTATTTCCAGCGCTCCTGCTTCTTCCACAGTTATTCCTGGACTCTGAAGCAAACTGCAATTATTTGGATGTGTGATTAATTAAAAATAATATTATGCAGAGGAAAACTAATTTAATAAAACAAAACCTGTAATTTCTGAATAACCAGTGAGGCTGGTTTAAATTGCTTCTCTATTATGCACTCATGTAAGCAAAAGAACATTTCCTTTATAATTAACTTTATTTGTAATTAAATATGTATAATTGCTCAGTCATCAAGTTACTTTATTTTAATGGTGACAAATGCTTAGTAACCCATTGAAGACTTCAAGGATCATAAATCATAGGCCTCCTACACTAAACAAAAGATAACTGAAATGAGTATTTAACTTTCATCCTTCATCTGGATAAGACAATAGGAGTTAAAAGCTAGTTTAACAGGCACATTATTCCCTCATTAGTGTCTTTTTTTCTAAACAAAAGCAGAATAATTGCCTACATCAACTAGACATAAGAATATGCAGTGACAAAACTGTTTAACATTAAGAGCTAGACACTGAGGCTATGTTCAGATTGACGGTGGCAAAGTCGCCACCGCCAGATCGATCTTCCTTGATCGATTGAGCGGTCAGTGAGACCTGCTCAATTGATCAGGAACTGACTGAGGAAGTCCACCCCCTCAAGCAGTGTAGCGCTGAGCCAACGGGAATGCTGTTCCTGTCGGCTCAGCAAGGTGAGAACAGCGCGCAGA
The DNA here is from genome assembly GCF_026122565.2 of Emydura macquarii macquarii. Taxonomy (NCBI): domain Eukaryota; kingdom Metazoa; phylum Chordata; order Testudines; family Chelidae; genus Emydura; species Emydura macquarii. The sequence goes on along the minus strand of NW_027132559.1, from coordinate 35,978,999 downwards.
AGGGAAGCAGAACAGTTGACGCCCGTTGACTGCCGCTGAAGGGCAGTTCTGCTCTGAAAAGTCACTCTAAAATGATACTAATGGGGCTTCATGTTTGTCTTTCAAGGACTCCAGATCAAATCTGCTCTGCTTACAAGTAAAAAATATATATATTTTTTCTAACTGCCAATCCAGTAAACTCATCTTTGATTCTGAGTTTTTCTGTTTATGCATTATCACCAGTAACCCTGACTCAGCTGAGGTGTATTGTAGTTGTAGTGAAGGCGCAGTTGAAATACACACCTCTATATGCCTCAAGGTCAAGAATCTCCAATTAGAACAATTAACAATTCTGCACAAGGCAGAAAATAACGTAACAGATTTGTCTACTGGCTGTGCATACAGCTCTGTTGTGAACAAGGGAAAAATTAGGTGAAAGCCACACATGGCTAAGAAATTAATGGTTAAAACATAGTTCACATGAACCCCAAGCCTATGTTTTATCACTACCACTCACTTGTGTGACGTTGGGTAAATTGCCTTAATTCTCTGCCAGTTTCCTCACCTGTACAATGGTGATAATAGCTATTTACCTCAAAGGGGCATTGTAAGACTTAATGTGTTAGTTCGTAAAGTTCTTGTAAAGCCTCAGAAGGAGGTTGCTATAGAAGTGCAAAGTATTATTATTTATGGTAAATACAAGACAGTTAGCAGGGATGACTTGAATCCTCTCAGCTATTTATTAAAATGTCTCTGGGGGAGATTAACAGATGAATACCCTTAACAAGTCTCAAGGGCGCAATATTCCAGGATACATGAACTGACCTTGCCGAGAAACTGCTCCAGAGAAATCCTGTGTCAGCTGAAGGTAAAAGTGAATTTATCCTTTTGTTTACATGAAAAAGCCTACAGGAAACTTTGGGGAACCCATAAGAAAATTTTCTGGTTGGCTTGGAAGGAAGGAACTCCCTTCTGAGCAGCTTTCTACATGTTATGAAGCAAGGAAAGAGAGAAACTATGAACAAGACTTATGATGTCCAGAGCCTTTAGCTGACGCCATCTCCTTCTCAACTCTACGTGACCACAGTAGGATGGTAGGAAGGGGAGCATAGAAAAGGCAAGTGATACCTAGGCTATGAAACATGCTAAGTTACATGTTGACACTGATTGAAGTGCTCACAAAAGGGTATATCTACACTTTGAGCCGCTCAAGGAAACCTATTAACACTAGCTCTGAGCTAGCGCACTAAAAATAGAATGTAGCACAGCGGTGCCAATGGCAGCAAGGGTTAGCTGCCTCACGTGCATGCCCATCACAGACACATGGCATGTACCCGGGGTGGCTAGCCCCTCCCACTGCTCATGCTGCTATGGCTACATTCTATTTTTAGCATTTTGTTCAATCAAATCTAGCACAAATATGTTTCCTCAAGCTGGTAATCACACCCCCAACTTAAAGTGTAGGCATACTCAGAGCTATCCTTTGGATGCCAAGTTAGGACCCTCAAACTTGTCAGAGGTTAGGAACAGGGAAGTGATAGAAAACTGCCCTGCTCCTACAGGAGATTTGGCAGGAAGTGAATCCCACTTCTTTCAACTTTTCCTTTCAACAATTTCTTTAAACTCTTCCTTCAATTCTTTCTTTTCCATCCAGGAAAGGAAAGACAGAAAAAGACTAAGGAATTGGTGGGCAGTTACCATGTCACTATCATGCATTCTTGCTTCTTGGATGGTGAAGATGTACATACAGTTTCAGACAGATAGAGGTAAGGTGGAAGAAAAGGGAGATGTGGGGCAAACTGAAGAGAGATGAAACAAAAAAGCAAAAACAATGCTAGAAAAGAAAGAAGGGAAGGACAAAAAAAAAAGAAAAAAAAAAAAAAAGAAAAGAAAGAAGAGGTATGTGCTCTTAAGAGCTTAGCATATTCTGGGTGTTACCACAATGCAAATAATATCAATCAATAATAGATGTTTTCAGTTTTGATCTCCATATTTAGCAGATACATCAACATGTGAAAAAAACAAAACACAATAATGCAATTTCCCTAAGAAAAAAATATATTCTTGATCAATTACTACGCCCTGTTAAACAGGACTGTACAGAAAAAAAATAAAAAGAAAGATGAACTTCATTTGAACCCACCTTTCCTGCAACTTCCAGTTCTTGTTTATCCTTTTTTGCATGTCCAGACAACATTTTCATTTCAATTATTCCTGCTATGGCAATGACTGGAACAATGACTAAAATCAAAAGGGTCAACTGCCAGCCATAGACCAATGATATAATAACTCCAGTTCCAAGGTTAGCTATGTTTTGGGCAATTAAAGCCAGTCTGGCACCTGTTGCCTGAAACAATAAAGCCCAAATAAAACAACTGTATTCCATAATTTTGCATAAAGCAGCAACATGAAATTAGACATGAAAAATACTTTTGAACTTGACCATCTCTGGAAACCAGGATTATTCCCCAGAGTATTATCTAGTATAGTTCTACCTGTCTCGAAAATTGGAGTTTCTGCATATCCTTTGGAAGATCACTCCACTGTCTAGATTGCCTACTCCTGTTATCTTCTGCTGCTGAGCTCTCTCCCCCCCTCCCCCCATTTTCCATATGATCACTGCAGATTCTAAATTGTGATTTATAGGCTCCACTAAAAAAGCTAAACAGGGAGTTTATAAATCTCATATTTTTGCATTTACAAATATAACTTAAAATCTGCCAGGAACATGCTGGAACATGCAATTGCCTAACTGACAGAGGAGGAATTTGAGCTAACCAAATTTTCATCACTTAGACCCCAATACAGCAAAACACTTAAGCATGTGCTTACCTTTTAAGCATGTGAGTAAACCAATTGAAGTCACTGACTATTAAAATCCTTAAACTTAAGCACAAGCTTAAATACTTTGTTGGACTGGAACTTTAGATTCTATGGCCATAGGTGCTACATACACACCTAATGAGATTAGATAGACAACTTTAAATAGACAGACTCCTTGAGTATATAAATTCATAGTTAATTGGATTCATAGTAGAGATAACAGCATTGAACCGTAATAAGATTATAAGCACAACTAGTGTACTGAATATTATAATGTAAATATATGTTACGTTCTCTATCTTTATAAAATACATTGGTGTGATATCCAAAACCTTTCGATAAATAATAATTTTCAATTGACACCAAATTTAGGATTGTCATGAAACAAATGAAATACATAGTGCAACATTACTGTATGCCAACCCAAATATGAAAAATGTGAAAACCATCTATATTACTTACTCCTTTCACTTGTGAGGCATCATTAGCAAGTCTTGTAGTTAATGCCCCAGTGCTGTTTTTAGGGTCATCAAACCAGCTGATGTCCTACAAAATGACATGAAATATATTTACTAGAATCTGAAAAACTGTAGTTTACTTTCCATAAACCACAAAATAAAACAAATGAAAAATTAGGGCTGCATAAGATAATTGAAATCAATTGAGGTTATAAGAGGACATTGCATGTGCATGGAGTTTCGGTTCTTTAGATTTAATCAGTTTCTGAGCCCTGTTTGTGTAATAAACATGCCAGAGTACAAAGTATTATATAACTCAAGCAGGGGCTTGCACAAGGGGGAAAACAAACAGGGGCACTTGCTTATAATTGGGGAGGAGGACACAGAGCTCCTCTACTCCTCTGGGGCCCAGCAGGGAGGGCATGCACAGAGCACCTCTGCAGCCCTGGTGGGGGCACAAAATATGCCCCCTCCAAAAGCACTGGCATTTAAATTCCTGCACATGCCCCTGAACTCAAGATGAGCAAATTAATTGAATCTGTATATTCCAGTAATTTTCATTAACATCAACAGAATTGCGTTTTCTTGTGCTAACTGCAATTTCAGCAGGTGTTATCTATGTAAATGGATTGCACATAGTTTATTTTTGGTAATTAGGAAAATTAGAAAATTAATATTAGGAAGTTTGCCACTTTGATGAGTATAGTCTCACTGACTCACTGACTGTAAAGACTATTAAAAAATTAACTCTGATTAATGTGGCATTTCTTCTCTGATGTAGCTAAAACAGGTCTGTTAGGTATTTTACAGTATAACAAACTCCTATGAAGTCTACAAAACATCGGATGAGTCTGCCCTGAAAAGTCTCTGAATTTTGAATGCTGTTGGCAAATCTTTCTGGAGTCTGAAAGAACATCTGTAAAATATCTATGCAGGGTTGGAAAAATTATTAACACCCCTGTACCAAAACTTGAAAACAATATCCTACTACATTCTGCAGAAATGTAGGCCCAAAGCTTGATTCTGTTATATTGATTCTATGTGAAATACCCTTATTCTTTTGGTATGTGACAAACCACCACAGCAGTTTCTGTGAAGCTTTGCATTTTGGGTATGTAGGGTGATCTGTTTACTATTAATAAGTTTGTTTAAAACCACCATCTGTTTGTCCAAAACTAATATCTGGTCATTGATTATCCTGTTTGTAAAGTTACCAAAAATCATTCTGTGAAACTGTTGCTATTATTGAAATACACGTGTTTTAAGATCACTGCTTAAAATAACATCAGTAAATGTTCTGAAACAAAAAGATTCAATATTAAATGAGGATGTTTTATAATAATAGTAAATGTTTTAAATAAAATAAAAAATTTTCTAAAAAAACACTTGCCTGTTCCAGTTACAATTTTTAAATAAATATTAAAAAATTAAAATATAAATAAATAAATAAATAAATAAATAAATGTGTATGTTAAACCAAAAAGTAACAAAAAAGGCGCTGAAGATTGCCCACCCTAATGACCCTGAAATCCACCTCAAAAAACAAAACCAAAATAAACTATAATGAACAACAGCAATGGTCATCCTTGCAAAACATGGGCAGTTAATAATCACATGAAAATGCAAAATGCAGCATAACAAAGCAAAACCTATAAAATGGCATAAAAGCTTATCCCTATAAAAGGGGACAGAAACATGAGGACTTTGGGTTTGGTTCTACAATCATCCTCCAGGAGCATCGGTGTGCACTGGCAGACCCCTGCTCCCTCCCTCGTGTCTTAGCCATCTGGCCAGTGGGCTAACACGAGCAACAAAGGCTGGCAACTATACTTCATCTTTGTAGAACCGCGCACATGCATGTGCGTGCCTGCGTGTGTGTGACAGAAAGTGTGCAGGCAATTGCTTTTTGAAATCTTTGTATTCACAATAAACGTGGCATATTGCCTTGTCCCCCTGAATAAGATCATGCTGTTTATTTTATAATTATAACATTTTGGTGGAGAAGAGCTAATTAATCATACTCTCTTATATCTCTGAAGCAATATGGGTTAATATGTTTAGGGTATTAATTAGGTAAAGCACTTTGAAGGTGGTAGCTCTTGAGTTAAATGAAAAAATATACTATAATGCAACATTAAGGTGACTTATTTAAACACCAGAAAAGTCAGAAAATGTAAAAGTTAAAGTTTTACAATAACATTATTTCATCCACATTACATATTAATTAATTGAAAATATAAATTCCTGGTCCTGAATCCACTTGAAGCACATGCCTAACTTTAGTTATATGAGTTGCATCCTTTGCTAGATGTGGCCTATTTGTGTAAAGATTAGAGTTGGAAGAAATTTTTCAGTTGAATAGTAAATTCACCAAAAAGTGCAGCTATAATACAGGTAACTAACCAGGGTTTTTTTGAGGGTGATGGATGCTATTCACTAATACAAGTCAAATTCAGTCAATAGTTGCAGTTGAATAAATAACAGGGGGAGGAGAGGGAATGAAAATGTCAAAACAAACCATTCATTTTGAAACAATGTTTGAAAGGTTTCCTTCAACTTGAATGAAAATTCAGTTTTGGCCAGAAAAATCAATTATTCATTCAGCTCTACTAATAATGTGGATGAGCTAAAATTACTGTGAGAAGCTTAACTTTTACATTTCCTGATTTTTTTTGTTTTAAAGTACAGAAGTCTTTTCTTGTATAGAACAAATATTGACTTTACATTGATTCTTTGTTTTTTTGTTTTAAAGAAAATAAAGTGAAAACAAGATAAAAAATAAACTGCCTATGCAAGATAGCAATTTAAAATGGTCCCAGCTTGGCCTTGAAGTTCACAGCACATTCAGATGAGTGGGGTGCTGTGGAAGAGAGCTTGTTGAAGTGACTGGGATGAGGATGAGATGGAGTTCTCTCTAGTTGGAGATATACTTCTTCAAGGCTAGGCTTAAAGGGAAGCAAATATCAGAAAAAGTAATAGATAAGGGTAGCATCAACAGAAAAAGATATTTAGGTCCAAACCTTTGAGCAGATGCATCAGAGTAGGGAGAGTGTACAGGCAATCCCTTACCTCCAGTACATCAGTGTTCAAAGAAGTCACAAAGTTCCAGGCAGGGCCTTCTGAACACAAAGGGTGCAACTAGCAGAGCCACACACAGAAATGGGGCTGGCATGACAGATAAAAGGCATGGACAAGGTCCTTCTCCTCCCTGCTCATTGGCTAGCAAGTGGAGGCTGATGTAGTGGGAGTGCATGCTTCCCGTTTCTAAAAGGTGCTGCAAGTCCTTTTGCTGAGTTTGCTGTTGCCAGCATCTCCAGACAGCATTAGGTCTCCTGCTATTTTATGGACTGTTTGAGGACTTCTGTAATATGGGAGTTCCATGGATTGTTACACTTCTTGGGCCTAACTTTTAAGAAGACCTTGACTCAGTCTCCACTTTTGTGAGTACAGTCGGTTAGACGTGTAAATTTTATCATCATTTGTGGCAGTAATTAATTATGAATCCCATTATGTAGGTGCAGTTATCTGGAGGTGCAAAACATTGTACTTAGAACAAGAGTCCGAATTTCAGAATCAGGCTCCTAGAGTGCACACTATGCTCTGAGTAGAGTGACCAGATGTCCTGATTTTATAGGGACAGTCCTGTTATATGGGGCTTTGTCTTATATAGGTACATATTATCCCCCTCCCCCTGTCCTGATTTTTCACAGTTGCTGTCTGGTAATTCTAGCTCCAAGTCATACAGATAGGCCATGTCAACACTCAAAAGTTACTCTGATTTAACTAAGTAAGCCAACCCACTTGTGTAGACACTCTTAAACTGATTCAGAAGTGCCTGATTTTAGCTTAAGTCATATGAATACAAGCCTTTCTAAAACTGATTTGAGTGTCTATATAAGGGGATTGCACTTAATTATCTAAATCAACTTCTCAAACTGATTTAAATAAATCATAGTATGACTGGTAATTAAACTTGAAGGTATTTATATGACAGCTAAACAAACAAGCATATAAAAACTCTGGAAAACTAAATACATTTTAATCTTACCTGTCTAAGCATTGCTTTAAATGCCATGAATCGAAGCCTCATTGTAAGGATCTCTCCAGCTTTGCCAAATGTGAAACCCTTTGGGAAGAAACAGAGTGGTTATTATATAATTACAACTATTTGGTCATGATCAGATAAATACAGTCATATGCAAAAACACATTTTATAGATTGCACAATATTTTACTCTGAATAATAAAAAAACATTTAAAAGACAGAGTTAGTACTTGTGAGGGGCAGCAGATTTATAGCACAGAAATTTAAGTCCCTTATTCCTAAATAAAAAGTGTACAGCACAGGCAAATTTCCCCACGTTACTCGACTAATGTGCTTCAATTTCCTGTCATAACTACATGGGTCATATTCAAACCAATGACTTCAAGGTAAAAGACTCAGGGTGAAATCCTGCCCATTGAAGTCAATGGGCAAAGTTCCCATCAACTTCAGTGGAGTCAGGATTTAACTCTCAGTGTCCCAATACAAAACACTTAAGCCATCCAGTCCTAATACATCAACAGTGCTTGGTAATCAGCTAAACTTATTTTTAGTCACAGGCATGAATCACTGTAATGCCATAGGAAGTAGGTGATAAATGAGACCATCATGACAATGAAAATGATGGGGAAACATGTTATTGCCATTTTTTTGTCATGACAACTTTTGTCAGTAGTGTTGTCATAATTTAGCTTATTACCATACTTTCTACAACTGCAGCTGCGAAACATCTCAGAAACTACTGCAAATATTTGTTCTCAGAATCTACTGAAAACATTTCTACAGCTGAAAAATTTTATAGTATTTCAATATAAAACATGGACACAAATATATATCTGTAGCTCTATATAATATAAAGAAAAATTACTATAGCACTTTTATAGTGAACAAATATTTATTTTTCTCTTAAGTCTTAATTGTTGGAACCTATACAATAATGAAGTCAATGAATTACCACAATAATGTGACTTAAAAAAAAAAGGATAACTGGACACATTTAAATGTGCATCTTAGAACGCATGCTATATAAACAACTTATAAAATGAATACATCTTTGTATTAATTTCTTTTCACTAGTTTGGGGATGCCATATCACAACCACCTCTGCCATACATTTAATTTATAAAATCATTCCCAAATATATAAAAAGAATAATTTCTATTGCATATCAAACCTATTGTAAATACACACATATAGTTAAATTTTCAAGACTCAGGCTCTATGCTACATCGATATATAAAAAGAGACATTTTTATAAGCCAAATGGGTAATTGCACCAACAGATACCTGCTTGTGCATGCAAGTGTGTGTTTTATAAACACACACCCCAACATGTGTGCACATACTGTGCAGGTGAAACTTTTGCCCTTACTCTATTTAAAAAAAAAATCTAAATTAAAAGGCCAAATTTCAAAATTCTCTCTCTTAATTTATATCCATATAATTTCTGCTGTGGTTGCATTCAGATACTCCAATCAGGATTGGGGACCTATTATGCTAGGCACTGCACAAATACCAAGGAAGAGAGAGTCCCTATCCCAAAAAGAGTTTACAGTCTAAGGCCCTACACATTCGAGTTGTTCTTTGTGGGAAGCCCCCTGAATACAACTCCACTGACTTCAATTAGAGCTCCATGTGGGCACACATGTCCACCTATGCCATCCATATTAAAGGACCAGGGACTAAGAAAGTGAACAACATAGGAATGGTGTGATTTTCAGGGGAGAAATATGTACACTTTGTATATACATTTGTCATGGCAGCCTCAGAGCAGCTGGGAAAATAAAAACTGAGAAGCACACAGGCCAGCAGGTCAGAGAAAGAAGGTTCTGCCACTAAGCTGATGAGAAAGTGCCTCAGAATGACAAAGACCCAAAGAAGGGATGACCAGAGCCACAGGCTGCAGAAGCCTACAGAACCAAGGGAAGAAAGAAGGAGCTGCAGGGAGAATTGTGGAGGACTGATTCTGCCTGTGTGGGTTAAAGGCTGTGAGCCAGAACCTAGTGGAGTGGGTGGGCCTGGGTTCCCCTACCTATCCCTTAAGAGCAAAAAGGGGGTTCCAAGCCCCTTGAGGGCAAGGGCCAGATAACCCCCACCAAACATAAACAGAAGCCCGATGGGACAGAAATTAATATCCTTGCCTCCAGAACAGGACTATAAAGACTCAGATAAGAAAGGCAGATTGACCACCCCACTGATCTGAGCGGACTTGCATAGTGCCCTGTCTGACCAAAGGGGGGCTGCTGACACTTAGTACTAGAAGTGTACTATCAATTATTTTTCTCCCTTGTTATGTGATTCAAATACACTGAAAGCTTAATATCTTTCAATCTAGTTTCTAAAACAACAATTATAGTAAAGGTAAAATAATAAAACCTACCTGAAGAAAAAAAGTAACAAAAGAAATGATCCCAAGTGCTAAAAATAGCAGTGAATACATATTGCTCTTGTTTCTTACAATGGTCTTGTCTGTTTCTGCAAAAATCTATTAAAGAGAATTCAGATTTCATTTTATTTAATTAAATTATGTACAAATCTTCCCATATTACATTGCTGATAATGTTAACAAGGATAAACAACTGTAGAATTTGAATGATTTTTTCAGTTCTCCTGTGTTAATAATGACTTAAATATATATATATATATATATATAAAAAACGGGATTAAGTGGTACGTAAACCACGTTTGGGCCGTTTGCACAGTGCTGAATTTCACCCTACATGCACTTCTTGTGGCTTAGACAAAAACTTAGAAATCATCTTTTCTTTTTTTATGTGACAGTTCCAGACACTTATTAAGCTCAGTGAATTAAAAATATGAGTTAATTCTGAACAATACCTTAAGCATTATCTTTTCAAGCCCCACTGGTACCTTATGGAAAACTATTAACACTGTTTTTAAATATAGTTCTGCTTACGTATCATGTATTGTCTGCATTTTTTGCCTTTTAAAAAAATGATTTAAGATAGATGAATGTAAGCAGGTTCTATATTGCTCAGATTTTACTTGCTTCTACTACACATTCCTCCCTTGAAATCATAATACTCTTTTTGTAACACTTATCTCAACAGCAGCAATCAGATGTCAACAAAGAGGAATATGACATCCAGTGAGGAATAAGAAATACATGAACTACATTGCATCCAACGAAGTGGGTTTCTGCCCAAAAAAGCTGATGCCCAAATAAATTGGTTAGTCTTTAAGGTGACACAGGACTCTCGCTGATGAACTACTGGTTCATCCATGTGCCATGAGGATTAAAAATACAAAGAAATAGAAAAACAGAAAATATAGAATAAGTCAGCTGGATTGTTTAAAAAAAAAAAAAAAGTTCCAAGAGCACTGATGGCTTTAAAATTGAATAAACAAAAAATATACGTTTTTCAAACACCTTTTTATTTTCAAAAATAAAGAACATACCCAAAAAAGAAAGCAATTTTAGGGTAGTTAGGATAGATTAAACAAGTATAAGTTATTGCGAACAGGGTTGGTATTTGTGGTTTGGAATTGAGATGTACAATGATGAGCGCAACGCACTTGTGAGGATGATGAGGTAAAATTCATTCCAGAGTATATGGCCAGCACAAGCACTTGACTACTCAGGCTTTATACAGATTAAATGAGTATCACTGAAGGACAGCAAATTCACACCCTCAAATAGTCATAATTTGGAGGCCAATAACCCTAACGTGCATTAAGACTCATCTGCTCTTGGCTTTCCTGAGCAGAATCTGGATAGATCAGTACACTGTGCGCTTTTATTATCATCATCATTTATGTGCCTAGTCCCAAGACATTGGCCAGTATTTAAATGTTGGTCTTTAGTAAAGCAATAGGCCTGTATGATCCCCAGCAGATGGGTTTGCCATGTTTGCAGAGTAATGAAATGTAATGTTTCTAAAAGCGTGTCTTCTGAAAAGTTATGAATTTCTAGCAATGGACATCTGAGGTCATCATTAAATCTTTTATAAAGAACTAGAGGGGGCCTGTTTGCATTTTGCTGTTGAGTCAAGTAATGTATTACTCCTGCCATTATCTCATTTTTCTAATAACTGTGAATCTACCTCAGGTCAGAAATTCTTTCATATTTATTCAGACAAGCTCCAGTTTGCCACACTTTATCACTCATGCCTGAGTGACATCATTTAGAATACAATTATTTAAATTTCTTATCAAGGGCCAGAAACTGAAAATACTCATTGGGTTTAGCTTACTGAAAAACAAAGAATTTTCTTTAAAAAAAAAAACCAAAAAAAAAAACCAATGCTTTGCAAAGGAAAGTCCTTTAGTTATATTTCTTCAATTATTTCCTCCTCCCTGATGACAGACTCTTTACAACATTGCATTGACACAGAAATATGTTGGAAGAACAGGATTGAAATAGATCTGTCATCTTTCATCAGGGATATCTCCTATTACTATCTGTATCAAAGGCTGAAGGATGACACAGGTACAGAACTCTTTTTTCCCCAAAAGGCAGCTACCATCAGATAAAACCTTACACATCAGTGGAATAGGACATGACATGTCACTTGATTTCTTTTTTTGGCCTAGACATTGTAAAAGAGCCTGGTTTCTGACATCTTTATTTTCTGGTACTATAAACTCAAGTGGCTAGTGATTCAGTTACCCACTGTACAATTGCTCCTTCTATGCAGAAGGGTTTCCCTTGTTCTGCTCATTCACATAATGCAATTTTTTTTGTTTCGTTTTATTTCTGGACACTTCTCTTTCTGGGCCAGATTATGATTCAGCCTGTACAGATGCACAAGAGAGAGATAGAGGTAATGGTGCATCATAGCTGAGCCTCATCCCACAATGGACCTAGTTGGAGATAAGATGGGAAACACATGTTGCATCTTTGCAGTGTGTATTCCCCAGAAGAAATTCTGGGTGAGTCTACTAGAATCCCTCCTGAAGCATCCTCTGCACCAATGGCACCTTTCCCCATCACCTACTCCTGAACTTCCCAATGCAGGACTCTTGTGTTAAGGCACAATCTTGATATTGGTGTGTCAACACCGTCACCAAGTAAAAATTATAAAAATTCTCAGTTTAGTGTAAAGAAACTTAAGCGCAGGTGGGAATTAAAGTCAAAGTTAAAAGTGGTGATATAGTTTATTGCATATTTTATTTGAACTTACCCCTATAATTTCAGAAAATATTATTGCAAATGCAGGTTGTAAAGCTCCATTGATAATTGCAGATAAAGTTCCAACTACAAAGAAAGGCCATTCAGTTTTGTTCAGCTTCATAATTTTCAGAAATGAAACTGGAGGCACATTTTCATCCTGGAATATATGGATCTTATTAGAACAATTATATAATGTTGTACAACATGTAACATCGAACAAACATGTAACATCAACAGGCGGAAAAAAGGCATGTGGATAGTCAATTACCTACTCCTAGCTACTAGCGCTGGGTACCCAAACCTATCTGCTTTTTTAATAACACAACTCATTAATTATCTGCAGTAATTTTGTCTGTTACTCCGTACACATTAGTAATACCTGAAATAAGAGACAGAAAAAGATGAATGTGTTATTAGAAAAAGTCCATATTAATTCTGACAATCACATTTTGAACTTTATCCTACAGGGATTTCACACAAAATTCCTATAGTCTTCAGTGAGGTTGAATCAATAAAAAGTACAGGGTTAGGACAACTTTATTTGTCTTGGACAGTGCATTTAATGGCATTTGGTGGATCTGACTAGATTGATTATGAACAATTTGTATTTATTATCCGCAAATAGATCATCATTTTTACTAAATGTATTTGTTATGCAAACAAGTCAGCTTACAGATGGTTAAATGTTCATAGCTAGTATTAATTCAATTATGTGATATTCAGAATTTACTAGTTGAGCTGTGTGAATGATTTCATGGTTTTGTTTCTGCTCCATGACTGGATGATACAATATAATCTATACAGACTGCTTCAAGTAATTCTGATTCATAATTTTAACCAATTTCTTTTTATGATTAAATGAATCTGAGCTATGGACCTAAAATCCTTTCCATAAACTTTTATACAAAACAAAACCCCAGTTTGTTTGCATGAATGTTCATGGTTAGCATTATGGTTATGAATATGACCAGATCAAAATGTGATTCAGAATTTACATACTTTGCCATTCCAGTATTCATTCAGGTCTCACAGTACTTCTGCACACTAACTCATTAAAAAGCATCTTTTTATCAAATTATGAGATTTTGGTCCACTCTTTCTATGCCACGTTTACACATCATATTCACATTTAATGTTATTTTCCCTTAAGCAAGAGCCTCCCTCTTCTCCTATCCCAGACTGAGTAAGCTCTCTGTAAACTTAACATTTTCTTATGCATTAGGAGGGAGAATCACTTCTTTCTGAACATTTACTGTCCTGCTAAGGAACCAAAGGATACTGGATGCAGTGTAGTAAAAAAAAAAAAAAAATTCAAGCAAAGACACTTACAGCCTGAACAGTCTTCACATCCAGGCCATCATCCTGTATTTCTGGCTTTTTGATGCTTTTCCGAGTTGATCGCTTTCTCAATCCATTTCTTATCGATGCTTTCACGGTCACTTTGGAGGTGTTTTCAGCTTCTTCTTCTTCTGACTGAACTTCGGTTCCTATTGTCTGAAATGGGGTACAAAATCATGCTAAGAAAATAATTTATAAATATATTACCTTGAACTTCCAAATGATAAACTCAAGAGTAGTTAAAATGACTGTTAACTAAATGGAATAATAATCAGGTCTGGGACATATATGATACTTTAGTGGTTATAAAACAGTTTGACTGTATTTCTGAAGATCTTGACTGTACTCATAGCCTGATTCTGCCATCCTTATTCATGCTGAGTAGAATCTAACTCCTCAAGAATGCAATAAGACAACTTGTGGAATAAAGTACTATTTATTGAGCTTGTTTCTTGTTTAAATTGAGTCCCATTACACTGTTCTCTTGATGTAAAGGAGACTTAAAATGAGTGTAAACCAGTTATATCCATATTAAGACCCATTTCCATTATCAGAGTGGTGTAGAAGAGCCTTAATGTAAATAAGAATCAGGCTCATTGTGAGTAAAGTTGGCAGAAATGAGTTATCAGTGGGCATACTACCAAATACTGAAGAAGGGAAGCAAAGTTTCCCAACTAGTGCAGAACTCTGAAAATTCTGGACTTACAAGATAGAGAGGATGATGAAGATAGACCAAATTTGAAAAATAAATTTTGGGAGCCAGATTCACCAGAGGCATTAGTAAGTTGAAAAGGTGGTTATGCATCCCCAAAGGATTCAGAGTACTGATCAGAGCTAGAACTGGACACAATTTGCCTTTACTTTTTCTCATTTAATTTTTGTTATTTCTAATCCAATATTATTCTTAAGACTTTTACCCTCAAAATTTCCTTACTCCATAATTTCCATTTCTTTGCATTGATCCTGTGCATTTTATTTTCTGAGCTTTTGCAGTTATGCAATTTAATATTCTTTTGTCTCAAGCAACACTTCCTACTCTTTCCTCTACAGTTTCATTGTTGATAAAATGTTGTGATGTTGGGACTCTGACAAAATCAAATATGATAAAATCAGCAGCACAAAACATGATGACACTTAGAAGATAGGAAAACCACCTGCATGTTAACAAGTTTGCAGTAAATTCCATTCATTTTCATCAGTTCATGATGGGTCCCTTGTTCTGTGATGACTCCATCTTCAAAAGCAGCAATAAGATCTGCGTTTCGGATGGTGGACAAGCGATGAGCTATTACAATGGTGGTGCGGCCTTCCCTGGCCTAGAAAAGGCACAACAATAGATTTAATAATAACTATATGTATGTATAGATTTTTCACCTTCACTGTAGAGCCAGCTGAAATATTTTGACTTAAATTTTCCCATTGTAAATTGTGAAAAGGTCAATTACAACAAAAAAATTCAATTTTTTGATTAAGTGAACTGAAACAAAAAAATTAATTTAAAATATTTTAAAAATGAAATGTTTTTTTTGTTTCAAAGTGTAGGTCAGAAGCGAACAATATTGTTTCAACATTTTAAAGTATTGTTTTTGATTTAAAATATCTGAAATTTCTGTATCAATATAGCCAATTCAAAACTTTTTTGGAATTTTGATATTTCAACTTTTTGTTCCAACTTGAAATAGAAAATAATTTTGAAATGTTGAGTTTTCCTGGGAAAGGGAAAAACTGCATTTTCCTAAAAGCTTGACTTCAAAACACTTTACAAACATTAATTAATTGAATTCTAAAGCCCTGATTTTTCAAACAATACTCAGGGTAAGTAGAAGCTACACTAGTAACTTCACTGAAGTTAAAAGGCTAACATTTTCTCTATAAAGTTACTTCAGTTACACACCTGATTCTGGAGTCTTATTATTCTCAGAAGTGATCTATCAAATGCCAGAGTTAACTAGTTTAAAAACCAGATGAGAGAAGGCTGTAAATGTAAATTTTAACACTAAATTCTGGAATAAACTGATACAAACATCTTACAGCCCAGCTAGAGACTCTAGGCTATGTGTATTTCAGTTTTAAAATCTTCATTGAATACAGTATACTTCCAGTTTGACTGTTTATTGGACTGCAAAATATTGCCAAGAGGCACCTGGTGTGACTGCCAACGGGCTGGGTGTGCATATACCTAATTCAAATCACCACATAGACATAGGCATGCGCACAGGGTGTGCTGGGTGTGCCCAGGCATATCCTAATGCAGGGTGTCAAACATACTGCCCTTTTATGATGCATCCTGCAGCGCCATCTGCTGCCGAAAGAGAGGAGGGCGCGTGATTTTTCGGCAGACGGCAAGACAGGAGGAAGAAGGAGCTGTGAGATTTTGCCGTGATCTGCCATCGAAATATCGTTCCTCATGATATTTCGCGGTGGAGACTAGGACGCGGTGAGAATTCCGCCAGCAAGTAATTCAAATGTGGCCTGCTGGTGGAATTAAGTTTGCAATGAAATTCCCTGGGTGCACACCCTAATGAAAATGTGCACACCCTAATGAAATATGCTGCGCACGCCTATGCACATAGACAGATGTTTCCTAGCGTCCCCTGTGGCAGACACACCAGAAAGGTGATGGAACATCATTTCTGAAGTGAGTACTGTACATACAGTCATGCTTACCCATAAGATAATATGCATACTTATGTAATGAGACAGAGGATAGAGAAAGAAAACTCAAAGATGTGGTTGCTATTGGTCGAGTAATAAAGTTGTACTATATTGTAAACATGGGCACCCGTACAATACAGACAACAAAGAATACAGGATAAGTGAAGATCCATATAGACAGCTGCCTTAAACAATTAGGGTAAAATTTTCAAAAGTGCCTAAGTGATTAAGTAAATGTAACCCTTAGTGAAGCCATTTAGCTAACTATATTACTGGTAAGTTGACATTTCAAATTGTGTTTTTAAATGTGTTTTTTTTAAAAACATTTCTGTTTAACTTCAGATCAATGGGCAAATACATATAAATTATATATCAATTAAAATTTGCCTTAGAAAGTTTAGCTATTTCTCACACCTGTTTACACAAAATTTGAAAAGTTTAAAGATTAAAACAAAAACTATGAACTTAGGTCTAAAGCTGTACAGACCTTATCCAGTGCTGTTTGTACAACTGATTCACTTTCAGTATCCAAAGCTGAAGTTGCCTCATCGAGAAGAAGAATCTTGGGATTGCGAACCAGAGCTCGTGCAATAGCTATTCTCTGTTTCTGACCTCCACTCAGTTGTGCCCCTCTTTCTCCAACCAGGGTTTCAAACTTCTACAAGGTTTTAAAGACAGGTTTCCAGAACGGTCAATTATTTTAACCCATAATACCAATAAAAGACAGTGTAAAATTGCAGATTGAGCACATCTCTATGCCCACAAAATCCTTTCCTTTTACCAAAGCACAGCCAAGCAGACTGAAAGATATGCAGATCATATGATTTTATCTTCCTATTTTTTGTGTTTGCAGGATTCTAATATTTTTCAGTCCTAATCATCTCTGCAAAGTGCTCATCAAGCCATGGCTTGCAGATTTAAAATTACTTTGATTCTACCGTCTTTCTAGGAAGATGTGAAAAAGTACTGGCGAGGTTGGAATGCTATGTTGGAATTGACAATTATGGGTTTAACTTGCTCTAACTTCTGAGTTATGGAAACTCTTCTTAAGAAGCTATTTGGTATTAGAAGGTTTGAGAGAGAAGAATTTGACAGCAGAGTTGACTTGCTTACATCAGGCAGTTTCATGATAAAGTCATAGGCATTAGCTTCCTTGACTGCTTTTTCAATCTCTTCCATAGTGACATCTTCACGGCCATAGCGGATGTTTTCTGCAATAGTAGTAGCAAATAGCACAGGCTCCTGATTCACCACACCAATAATCTCTCTCAGATATCTTAGATTTAGGTTCTTAATATCCTGCCCATCAAGAGTAATCTAAATGTAAAGAAAATAAAAACATGCATATAAGTGTCCCAATCAAGGATATAAACTCCATCAAGATTACCACCTGTATTATTTAGGAAAACATTTGTATTTTGCCAGCTGATCATCATCAATCAGGCCACTCAAAGCATTACAGTAATTTGATGTATAAAAGCAATCTGCTCAGTTCAGGTGTCTTACCATGCCCTTCTCTGGATCATAAAATCTCTGGATCAGTTGAACAGTTGTACTTTTCCCACAACCGCTGCTACCAACCAGGGCTACTGTCTGGCCACAATTAACCTTCAGATTCAAGCCTTTCAATACCTAAATAAAATAACAGTAAAAAGGTTAACAAAAAAACACAATGTGTCACCACATAAATATAGAGAAAATCCAGTGACTTCAGTGGAATTTCTCCAAATTTTCAACAGAATTTGGTTCAGCGTCAGTACATTGCACAATATAGTTGCTATTTACATCATGGCTCAATTTACATTTTCTACTGAAACATTGTCAAATATATGTATTACATTCTATCTTTATGCAGTAGCATCCCCATTTATTAGCCACACCCTTTTCACGAACATTTACCTTGCAATCTGGAGGAAGAACTAATTGCAATAGAACCCATATATGGTGAACTTGGACATAGCAAAACACGTTTACTTAGTTGTGGAGCAAAAACCTTTTTACTTGCTTTGAATTCCCTTCAATTGTACTCATGCATATGGGAATTTTTACACTTTTTTGCCACTGTTTATACTGACAAAACTGATAGCCATAATTTACCACTGATGGTGAATTATGACTATGAAAGCTGGTAGTGTAGATGTGGCCAAAGTCTTGACTCACACTAGGGAAATTTTGCAATAATATCTTACCATTACTAACATTGCTCTTCTAGTGATAGTAATGTTGGGAGCCATTATGTAGCTGGGATGCTAGCATTTTATGTACAATGTTGATTAGACCTGTTCTGAACATGTTTAGATAATACAGTGCTAAAATGCCAGCAGCTCTTCTACAGTAGGGCTACCATCTTTGCTGTCACTGGTGGATCTCAACAAGTGTTCTCAACGGTGGCCAATCTTTGAAAATGCCCCTAATGTAGATAAAGCCTTAGTTTATGACACCAGTAGGGGACTTTACAGAAAAATACTTATCAACGGAGAGATTACATTTTTTTGGTAGCATTCCCTATGCGGACATGATCTTTGAATGGAGCTTTTTGACTTTAGTGAAGTTTCATGTCACTATGAACAGGTCTCCTTGTACTAATCCTCTGTGAGTGCAGCATTTCACAACTAAAGTTGGTGTGCATCTCTTCTCTCCACTGGTTGAGTAGACAAGAGGAGATGCCATTAATCTCTGTGGTGGAAGAGGAAAAGAAGAATCCCTTTCTCCTGGCGTCCAGTTTTATAGCACTGCCTTACTCCTGACTGGAAATAGAATTATGCCCTACACAGAAGGGCCTTTGTAGCTGTCAGCATTACCTACAGCTTCAGGGAATGAAGAGAGCCCTTGGATACATATGTTGAGATGGAAAGATGGGGATCTGCTACTTAGGCATTTTCACATTACAATGAAAAACAATTTTAGTCACTTTTTGGGGCGTTGGGCGGGGGGAGAATAGAAGCTAATGGCACTTAAATTATAAGAGGGCTCCATTGTAATACCACAGGGAGGAAGTAATTAAATTTAACAGAAACTGCCATTACATAATGAAGATATATTATTTTTAAACAAATGTTGTTTCCACACAAATATCAGTGATCATATAAAAATGTCTCGTACTAAATCAGCTTCAGCCAATTCACAGTCATTCTATACTAGGCGCAAATTCTATGCTTCTTAGTTGTGCAAAACTCCCATTGAGTTCTGTCACAGAATTAATGTATATTGGGATGTTTCTTGCTCCTGGGTTAGGAGGAGAGAGATAGGGTAGGGACATATTCCCCTTAAAACATGCTTTTACTAGTATGTCTCTTGTTTCAGACAAATGTGGGAACAGACAAGGGGACTCTTATTTCAGTAATAATTCCAGACTACTGCAGTGATAATCATTTTGCTACTAAGTTAAAGAGTGTCTTAAGTTGCTAGTATTTATGCGATAACAACTCAGGTGAAGTGAAAGGCTAAGTACAGATGAAAATGAATAGTCTATATATTGAAACAGTCTGTATATCCTAGCCTAAACCTCTGAGTTACATCTCAAGGCTAGAAAAAAATCTTAATCTGGCAAGACCTTGCATGGAAAGTTGTTACATTCAAAAAAGCAAGTGCACATGGAGGATAGCAATGGGTACAAGAAAGATTAATAACTAGAAGTGTGTCAAAATCTATGGTAATGAATGGAAAGATTCCTATGGTCTTCAATGGGCTCTGGGATCAGGCCTTCTGTCCTCCACTGAAATAAAAAAAAATCTAAAACCCCCTGCATGCAGCTTCTTTCACTCACAACTGTGCAAGATATAAAAGGAGTGCAGCATGGAAGAGAAAGGGCATGTCTGAGGAGGTAGGTTAGATGCAATCTTCATTATGCTAGCAGGGTGCTTTGCTATACACTCCCCTCTTTGGCCTTATTCTTCTTGGTAGGAAGAGGTAACTTGGCGGTCATGTAGCAGAGTATTAATGCAGTATTAGGCCATGTGTCTTCTTAGGAATGCTTAGCTGGTATAGGTGTACTACAGCAACGGAGTGCTGCTAGGGTAGATACAGCTGCACTTTGTACCAATATAGTAAAACCAAACCCCAGGTGAGAAACAAGTGGTATTGGTGAAAGTGCAATTTTAATAGTATAACTGCATCTACACTATGGACGTCTGCTGGCATGGCTATATTAGTAGGGATCACACTTCTGAACAGCTATGACTGACAGAGGTATACCAACAGACATGTACTGTAGACCTGGAATTAGACTTCCCTGCATTCTCTGTCCTGCTCATAAGTTTTTACTTGGCTATTATTCAGGCTATATTCTGCGTCTGTAGGATCTAGTGGTGGGATGATCTCTGGAATAGAAGGAAAAAAACCCCAAATCCCTTGTATTAGCATACACACTGGTGTAAACCTTAGACACCAGAGACCTGAACCAGATTCCAATGAGGTCCTTGTGAGTCTTTCAATGATTTCAATGGGAGCTGGACTGAACAATAGCTAACTTATTTTGAATTCTTGAGAGATTGGCATGCAAAAGTCTTTTTTCAGCACTATTGGCTAAAAATGAAACCTCTCTCTCCTCTGCTTGCCCACCCTGCCTAAACAAAATGGGGACAGATTCCCTTTGCTGGATAGTTATCTGCCTTCAAAGTAGAAAAACAAGCAAGTTCATGCTGCAGGAAACTCTTAACAAATGTATCCTCAAAAATAATTTAAGCCTTTTCCATATATATTTAATTGCATTAAGTTTATGACTTTTTGTGAGAGACCTCAAAAAAACAATCCTTTCCTCTGGCAAAAAAGCTTTCGCATTGTATATGCAGCAAATGGTCTACTGGTTCTATTATCCTGTCTTGGCTGAGTCCAAGCCTTTATGGTATTTGTTCATCTGTTAACAGACTTGTGCCACGGATACTTTTGGAGTTGACTGTATCACCATTCTTACTGGGCTAAAATAAACACAGTCTGTTGATATAAACTACATTGACATTTGAGATTGTAGTTAGGGTTTATAATAGCAACAGATCCTTTAACTTTTACTGCAAAGCTACTCTGGGTCTGTTTTTACTGGGAAAACTAGGTGATTTTTTTAACTGAAGTTAGCTAATCCAACGAAAAATCCAAGTGAAGACAAGGCAGTTTGTAGTTTTCACCCAAGTTAGCAGTACAAGTTGAAGAGGGAGGCTTTCGCTGACTCCAGCTTTTGAAAATAAAAGTTTGTTTATAGTGACACTTTCCTGTCACTAAAATGATCAAGTTATCTTTAACTTAGAATATATTTCAGCTTCATTTGCAATACCTTTACATCTTGCCTAGATGGATAATAGAAGTAAACATTGTGGAATTCCAAATTCCCTCTTATGTGGTCCGGTTTGTAGCCAGCCTCTGAAAAACTGTCAATTTGAGGTTCCTAGGTAGAACAAAATGCCAAACAGAAATGAAAAGAAAAGAGTAAATTTGATCATGTTTCCTAATGACAATCCCAACACATTATGTCAGCTGCTAAAGTCTTAGAAGGTAACATAATTATGTAGTGACATTATGTGCAATTTTTTGGTGGTTTGCATGAAATCAACAATTACACAGGTAAGTCTTAAAACCCATGTCACCAGTATTACCTGTTTTGTCTTTTCATTACTCTACTACACCGTTTCTCAATTTTATTCCCCCACCCGGAACCCTTGCGCGCCCATGCCATGCCCTCCACTGAAAAGTGGAGAAAATCTTCCTCTTTTCGGCGGCGTGCGAACAGCCGTTTTCAGCGACGCGGTTCCGCTTCTTCGCAGAACCCTTCAACACAGCCATTTGAGAAACACTGCTCTACTATGTATCTACATATGCAATAGGTGGAACAGTACCTTTTTTTTTAAAAAAAGAAGGAATAAAAATTTGTTTGAATTTAGTAGACAGCATTGGAGTCTGAGTTCCTCTATTTATCCACAGAACAGTTGCATTACAAGCTTTATCACCTTGCCTCACCAATGCGGCATGACCCTGACCTGCATGGATCACCTCCTGGAGGGATCATAGGGAAGCTCAGCCTCCAAGCTCATACAAATCTTTGGCCTGTCTATTGAGAGTGTCAACAGGAATATCAATCAGTGCCAGTTTTGCTAGGTAGTTTTGTGTTGTGGGCATCAGCCTACAGAACACTGGACAGAGACAATGAACTGCATTTCACATAGACCACTAAACAGCTAGATGGAATTAAGTTTTGGTTATTGCTATGGTTACTTAGAAAGGAAAGGCTGTATATCCTATTATAAATCTCTTGAACCATCCAGTCCCACTAAACATTTGTTTTATAAAATACTAGCATTCAGTAACAAAAGGTATATATTGACTGTATTAATTTTTTTAAAATCTAATTTTAAAAATATACCTTTTAAATCTGTTTTTCCTTTGTTCTCTGCTTAGTCACCCAACCACTAACGGAACTCCTCCAAAGGCATGTGAGAGGACATGGTGCTCTGGTTAATCAGAATATGATATTTTATCTTTTTTAAGCCCCAATTCTGCAAAATGTCAGTACATGGAACTTCCATCAACTTTTAAATGAAGTCAGTGAGAGTTCCAAGTTTTGAAGGCTTGCAGAATCTAGCCTTAGGCCTTGTGTACTGTAGTCTTCTGAGAAAACACCATTGCACCAACACTAGTGCAGCTCCACTAACTGTAACTATGTAAGCAATGTTAGCATAAGGAAACCAGAGTTTTTAATCACCATTATTTCTAATACTATCCCGAGCAAGTCTGGAAGATTTAGTCATAAAAACCATCAGCAAGCACCTAGGCCTACACTAGTTCTCCAACCATTGCTACAACTGGTACAGCAAGAATTAGAAATTTTAGAAAAAATAGGTTAGTGTAAACACAGCAACTGATTGATAAATACACCACCCATAATGTCATTGCTTACATATCCCTACCTGTTTATAAGAAAACACATAAACCGTTTCACATTTTGGACATAAAGGCAGATGTTAAACTGGCAAATCACTGGAAATAAACCAGGGATAAATTCTAGGGCTGTCAATTAATCGCAGTTAACTCAAGCAATTAACTCAAAACAAATTAGCTTAATAAAAAAAAATTAATCACAATTAATCAGTTTTAATTGCACTGTTAAACAATAATAGAATATCAATTTAAATGTATTATAAATATTTTGGATGTTTTTCTACATTTTCAAATATATTGATTTCAATTACAACACAGAATACAAACTGTACAGTGCTCACTTTATATTTTTTATAACAAATATTTGCACTGTAAAAAAGAAAAAAAAATAGTATTTTTCAATTCACCTCATACAAGTACTGTAGTGCAATCTCTTTATTATGAAAGTGCAATTTACAAATGTAGAATTTTTTTGTTACATAACTGCACTCAAATAAAACCCCAAACCAAAGTAAAACTTTAGAACCTACAAATCCACTCAGTCCTACTTCTTGTTCAGCCAACTGCTAAGAGAAATAGTTTACATTTATGGGAGATAATGCTGACCACTTCTTATTTACAGTGCCATCTGAAAGTAAGACAAGGCCTGGGTGGATGCAGTCCTGCGCACACTCCACCCCCGCTCAGGGCCCAAGCATAATTTTTTCAGGCCCAGTATAAAATTATAACATGGGCCCCCTCCCACATACCAACCACAATCCTCATCCCATACATACAATCTCATGATCCATGAAAAAAGTTTGAATTCTGAAATTACTGTTACATATTCTACATTTCTGAAAAATGCTCCCCTATGCACAAGGAACTCTGGGACCGGTAGTTCTTGATCTTGATATGATAGACCATGCCACAGAGAGAAGCACAAATCTCTCAGTCTCAAACTACAAGTGCCAGCTTAACTGGACAAGCACACACTCTCTCCTAGAGAAGGGCCTGGGCTGGGCCAGTAGGCCCAGCAACTCACTGTTCAGAACGTTGCTTCAGACTGCTCTAACACTGCTTCTGATTGGCTCCAGCAAAGCTCACAAGATCTGGACAATAGATACAGGGAAATAAGTTTCTATAAATATCCTCAGGCATGATCTACAATTTAGCCTCAATTTTTTCCTCATGGTAATGGGGGTTGCAGCCTGGGCTGGGCCCCCCAGCGCCTCCAGGCCCCAGTAAAGTGTACCCTTTCCCCCCACATGTGGGGGCCCTGCCCCCGCTCCTCCCCATGTTCCACCCCTTCCCTTGCTCACCTGTGTTCCTCCCCCCAGTGCTCAGCGTCACTGTGCGCTGCTCGCCATGTCTCTCCTTTCCCACCTCCCCCTTCGACCTCCTTGCCACTGGGTCCCTCCTCTCTGCCATTGCTCATCGTGTGTCCCTCCCCTGACTGCCTCCCCACCATGTCCCTCCTCCCCGCTCAGCCCTCCTGCTGGGGAGGGAGGAGGGAGAGGTGGCGGGGAGGCAGAGTGGGGAAAGAGGGGTATGGAAGAGAGGAAGGGGGCTGAACGGGTGGGAGAAGGAGCGATGTGGCAAACAGCAAGCAACAGGGCCAAGCGGGGGTAGGGGGAAGGGAGGGACGTGGCAGCAAGTGGGCCGAGTGGGGCAGAGGAGGTGGCAGGCAGGGCCTGAGGTGGAGTGAGAGATGGCTGGGGCTGTGGGTGGAAGAAACGGAATGGAGAGCTAGCATCTCTGAGGGGAAGCTTCACCCACCACCCATTGTTGTAAATCTCAGCAATCCCTTTCATGGAGGGGCAGGGGAAGCATTGATTGGTCTGCCCTGGGGCCCGGAATTGCTGTTGGTGGGCCTAGTTATGTAACAAAGAAAATTTCTACATTTGTAAGTTGCACTTCCATGATAGATCGATTGCATTACGGCACTTGTATGAGGTGAACTGAAAAATACTATTTCTTTTGTTTATCTTTTTTACAGTGCAAACATTTGTTATCAGAAATAATATAAAGTGAGCACTGTACACTTTGTATTCTGTGTTGTAATTGAAATCAATATATTTGAAAATGTAGAAAACATTCAAAAATATTTAAATAAATGGTATTCTATTATTGTTTACCAGTGCAATTTAAACTGCAATTAATCAAGACTATATTTTTAAATCTCATAATTAATCATGATTAATATTTTTAATCATTTGAAAGCCCTAATTCAGACCTTTAAATTATGAATACCTAAAAATATATAATCACACAAAAAACTAAGCTTAGACTCATGAGATCCATTATCATTTTTATCCCTCTTTTTTGTTTAGACTTTTTTTACTGAAAGTATTTGATTATGCAAGATTATGCACAAGCACTTTTTGGGTTTGATTTTCAATTTAGCTTTAATCTGGCCTCCTTTTTGACCCTGCAATGTAGAGAGTAGAAATAATTGCAGGTACAAGTCTGCACTCACAATTATTCATGGGCACACATGAATGCCATTTAATATCTAAATATATTATCGCCATACCATGAAATCAAATTTAAATTACATCAAAATGCACTCACAATTGTTTGTTCCTGCTAATCACAGGGCCAGAAAGGGAGCCCTGGCTTTAAAAATCTGACTGTCTATGTTTTCAAATGATAGTAATAGCAAAGATACTTACATTGTCTATGATATTAAAGATTGCATAGGCAGCTCCCCTTGCATTAGCGAACGCCTCCATACTTGGTGCAGTCTGTCCAACACTAAAAGCTCCAATTAATATAGCAAAAAAGACCTGAAGGGAAAAAATTACAAGAACTACCAGGTTATCCAGTCAGAACTCTAATGTGATAACTACATTTATTCATGAATATCTGCTAATAATGCTCCAAAAGTTTTCATGTTTGTTATACAAGTTCATCATGTCTAGATTCAAAAAAGGAAAGAAAGGAAGAGCAGCTACTAAGGCAAAAGTTAAAGGTTTAGAGGAAGAAAAGGGACTGTAAGAGTCATTTGGGAATCACATTCCTTCATGAGATGACCCCAAGATGGATATTGCTTAGACTCAGGTGCTGATGGTTGGAACAAATTAGTGATGGTTTCAGGGGTTGGGTTAAACCCCGTATAGACATAAGCAAACAAGTCTATACATAACAAATGGAACAACCTACCTTTAGGGACTAAAATATTTAGCAGTAAAAAAGATTTTTGATGTTCATTGCCTTTTTGACCAAAA
This sequence comes from Emydura macquarii macquarii, assembly GCF_026122565.2. NCBI lineage: Eukaryota > Metazoa > Chordata > Testudines > Chelidae > Emydura > Emydura macquarii. The sequence continues at coordinate 35,952,498 of NW_027132559.1, read as the reverse complement.
CAAAAATTTTCATGGAAAATTTTCATTTGTCAAAAATTTTCCATTTTTTGAAAAGAATAGAAACTGAAACTTTCAAAAATGCTTTTCAGAAATAGAAAAAAATCAACCCTTTGCCACTCAAGTTTATTGTTTTATAGTAAGAGATTGAGTAACATGTGGGCTGTGTGTGTGTGTGTGTGTGTGTGTCTGGAGTTATTGTATGTGCTGGTTGTGTTATGTTGGGCAGATCTATCTCCAGGCACATAGCACTAAGAAACAGTAAACTGATGACTTGAGTGAGTGCAGGGGTTGTGCTGGGAGAGTTGTGTTGATTGGTGAGAGAGCTGAGCCTGGGGAGTTTGTATTTTGTTGCACAAGTGACACATCAACCCCTGAAGAACACTGGTTCCACCATCTGTGCAGTCTTCTTCTTACAACTCATTACAACCAATAAAATTGTTGAATGCAAATTAGCTGTAGGGCAAGGGTAGTAATTGGTTGAGTTACTTCAAATATCACATACCATTTTTGTGTGTACGTGTTATGCTTATAAAATAAACAGCAGGATTTTATTCAGGGGGACAAGGCAATATGCCATGTTTATTGTGAATACAAAGATATTTAAAAAGCAATTGCCCACACACACACACACACACACACACACACACACACACACACACACACACACACACACACACACACACACACACACACACACACACACACACACACACACACACACACACACACACACACTATAAAAGATGAAGTGTAGTTACCAGCCTCAATTGCTTGCTTTGTGGTAGCAGTGCCTATTCAGCTTGTGCCCCATAGTGAGGAAATATAGAGCTGTGCTGGTGAACCGCCCTAGTCAGTTCCTTCTCTACTGTCAAGTCCTGCAGAGGAAATTCTGAAGCAGAGGGGGAAAATGGTTGGTAGTGGCACACCCATAGGGAAACTACTTGAAGAACGAGAGGTTACTTAACCTGGTGCAGTAACTAGAGTTCTTCAAGATGTGTCCCCCTATGGGTGCGCCACTACCTACCCGCTTTCCTTTCTGCTTCAGAGTTTCCTCTGCAGGACTTCAGGTGACTCCCGAGCAATATCCCCACATGGAGGAGGTTGCTTCAGAAAAGAATCCAGCACTGAAGAAATAACTGCTTTGTCAACTACCACATCTGATCTAGAGGCACAAACCAAAGCACGGTGCTTGGAAAAAGTATGTACTGAAGTCCAGGTTGCAGCTCTTGAGGAATGCCACAGATGTTGACTATGACCTTATAGAATGAACTAACACTCTAGAAGAGGATTGAATATTGATAGAGTCATAACATGAGATAACACATTTAGAGATTCACCTTGAGAATCTTTGGATGGAGACTATGGAACCTTTAGATCTATCTGTCCACAAACAAAACAGACTGGGAGACTTTCAAAAGGGTTTGATTCTGTTTAGATAGAAGGCTAACATCCTTCTGACATCCAAAACATGGGAGGCAGCTTCCTGCCTGGAGTGATGTGATTTTGGAGGGAAAAAACAGTAAATGGATGGTTTGGGTAAGATGAAACTCAGAGGACACTTTGGGTAGAAATTTAGGATGTGGCCGTAATGAAACCTTTTCCTTGAAGAATACTGTGAAGAGGGAGTGAGAAAATCTGCCATTAAAGCTCCAATTCTCTGACCCTTTGGCAGAAGTGATGACCATCAAGAAAATTGTTTTTATGGAGAGGTGGAATAGTAAATATGTAGCTAATGATTCAAAAGGGTGTATCCTAAGGTCATTAAAGACAAAGTTCAAGTCCCATACTGAGGTAGGTTATCTAACCTGTGGATAAAGATTCATCAGACCTTTAAAAAAAGTCTTAAGTTTGTGGAGCAGGCAAAAAACAAACCAAAAACCAAAACCTTCCACAGATGAGTGAAAGGCTGTTATAGCTGTCATGTGAACCTTGATAGAACTCAGAGTGAGACCTGATCTTTTTAATTCTAACAGGAAGTCCAGGATAGTGAAAAGAGAAGATTGAACAGTTGAGACTTGCCAGTGGATGCATAGGTGAAATCTTTTTCATTTCTGAAGGTAAGTATTTCTAGTAAATATCTTTCTGATGTTTAACCAGACCTGTTGTATTTCTGTTGAACAGGAAGTCTCTAACCTTGAGAACCACATAGGAACCATGCTTGAAGTTGCAGAATTCCACATTGGGGTGAAGTGTCCAACTGGCATCTTGAAACAACATGTGGTGACCGATTGGAAGTTTCAATGGCAGACAAGAAGTGAACCGAATCAGGTAAGGATACCAAACTTGTCTTAGCCAAGTCAATGAAGTCAAAATGATCTTGTTCTGTTTGATCTTATTGAACTTTGAAGAACAGTGGCAACAGTCAGTAAGCATAAAGAAGACCCTCATCCATGAAATAAGGAAGGCATCCCCCAGTCACTGAAGATTGAGTTCACCCCTCGAACAAAACTTCTTGTACTTTGTGTGGGCAGCAGTGACAAAAAAAAATCCACATCTGGAAACCCCAGGTTAGAAATATGCTTTGCAGGACTCATGAATCCAACTCTGAGTTGTAACTCTCAGAAAAGTGTCTGCTCAGGTGGTTAAGCTGTGGTGTTCTGTATGCCCGGGAGAGAAAAGTTTGAAATGGCTATATGGTTGGCTATGCACCAATTCCAGAGCTTCATTGTCTCAGCAGAGACGGGGCGCATGTGCCTCCCTGATGACTCATGGAAACATGCAGGCTACATTGTCATAATCTTAACAGATTTGGCACTAATGAGAGGAAGGAAATGGGAACAAGCTTTTCTGATTGCTGCTAACTCCACAATATATCCAGAAGACTTTATTGGGGAGACCATTTGCCATGGATTGGATGTGGTCCCAGATGCACTCCCCATCACAAGAGGGATGCATCTGAAGTCAGAGGAACTTAAAAGAAGAGGACTCCCATATAGACTTTGTAGAGGTTCTTTCATTAGTTGAGTGAGTCCAGAACCTGGTGGAGAATAGAACTCTGTTTGTTGAGGCTGTGTATGCTGGATCATGAAGATGCACACTGCCATATGGCCCAACAGCTGGAAAACAATTCCATGCTGAAGTCTGAGGGCTCAGGAATAACTTTTCAACTGAGAATATCAGGGCACTTCTGGTCTTTGCTATATGGAGTAGCCTTTGTATTATGCTGCTTTCCATGTTTATTAACTGCATCTACAATCAAGAAATTCGGTGACAGATGTGAAAATAAAAATTCCAAATCCTTGGCTGGGACATAATATTTCTTGTTGATATACTTGCAAGTCAGGAGTGCTGTAACAGGAGTTTGCCAGATGGTCCTGGCCAGAACTAAAAGAGCCTTGTTAATTGAGAGTGCCATACATTAAAGCTGAGGTCTGTAAAATGTCCAGGAGTTTATGGTGGGAGTCCTGGCCTTGCTCAAGAGAAATCTGAAGTGCATGCATGATCCGCCTCATCAACTGCTGGAATTGCCTGAAATCATCGGTCATAGAAGATAGTGGAGGCATTTCAGCCTCATCCAGTGATGACAAGGAAATATTTATCTGAGGTGTTACCTCCTTATCAAGTCTTGCCTCTTATTCTTCAAAAGGTGTCCTCTATTATTTCTGGCTGGTAAGGAGGGAGTGAAGGTATGGGAGAATGAGAATGTCTACGGTCCCTGAGGGAGGAAAGCAAGGCCCTCAGAAATTGTTGATGGTATAGAGTCCAAAGATCACAATAAGACCACTGAGGTGGAGGTAGCCATTGTTGGTCACCCCAGGTAGTTGGAGGTCAAGGTCGCCTCTCTTCCCTTCTCTCCACATGCAGAGAAAAAGAATATCCCATTGAGTAAACAGGAGAGTTGCCAGTCCTGTGGTACCAGAGGAACAATGGAGGTCGAAACTGGTACTGAGGTGGGTACCTGGCTAGTGTGTGCTGTAAGGTGAGCCTGTGCAAGCTTAGACTCAGATGGAGCAGTCAGGGTGGTGAAGTAGATACTGAGGGAACTGAGCAGCCAGATGATACTGATCTCTGTCATAAAATGTTTGCTAACATCGCTGTGACTAGTGTAGCAGAGGAGGTTTTCAATATCAGGTCCTTTCTGGAAGAGGCACGGCTTTTAGAAGACTTAGATACCTTCATGTTACCAGATGCACTTGGAGCCTCAGTAACATTCCTCCTGGGGTCTCTGCTGACTGAGACCGCTTTAGAGAGATCTCCTCTTAATGGTATTTGTCAACTTGAAACGCAAGGCTATGATATGGCAGGTACAGACATAGACCTCTCATCCCCTGAAGTTTTCTGTGACCTCAAGAAGGACGGGATAGTGGTTGTCTTATCTCTAGCTTTCAGTGACCAGGACCTGGTGGTCAATGGGGTAGCAACAGTCTTACCCCAAGCACTTAAGACAGAGTCCAATGCTAACTAGGAAGCATTCCTAGTAAGAAGAACATTTAAAGCCTGGGGATCCCAGCATACCTGAGAAATAAGAGTACAAAATTAACCCCTGAAAAGAGGAAAACACAAACAAAGGGGGAAAACAACACCAAACTAACTATACAGAGTTAATTAACTACTATCTAAGAAATACGGTAAAGTGGACATGCTTGATGCTATAGCTCAGGCCAAAGACCGTTGAGAAGAAACTGTGGGCAGTTCACCCATGCAGCCCTATATATCCCCACTTGAGGCCAGGAGGACATGTAGGGCATATGTGTGGGCTGAATGGGCATTGCTACCAAAAATCTCCAATCAAAGGTGGAAGAGGCGCATGCCAAAATGTTGCACACATAGGGACACAACTTGAAGATATTCTTCTACCCTAGGCTTGATGATCTCTATTTTCTAAACAAATCACAAGCACCCCCACCCTCACTCACTCATATTATGATTGAAGACAAAAAATCCAAGCACAAAGAAGAAAAAAATATGAGAAAAATTAATAAATTAAGCTATTTACCTCTTACCAAGTCAAAAAGAGAAAAGAATTTTCTCTCTGCACTATGTGAAGAAATCCTGCCCCAGAATTTGGAAAGCGGATAGAAAATAGAAACTAAAATCTTCCATGCACCTAGTCCATGAATGCATACCCTTTCATGGTATGGATGCTTGTCTGTGCAAGTGAGAGCAGTGGATGATGTGCAAGATCTCCCAGCCTGATACTTATTTGCTATGGCTTGATTTAGAACCTGGATTAGTGTGGAAACAGCATGTAGACCTGGAGTGGTAATCTCATGTTAGGAAGGAGAAGGATGGGGAATTATTGAATATTTTTTATCTGATGAACTGAATTCCCATGAGATTTAGAATTGGATTGTGAAACATGCCATCACCCTCTGTTTATTCTGATAACAGGAGATTGAATTTTTCCTCATGCTGCCCCACCACTTTGTGTCAACCCCACCAGACCTGGATTAACCAATGTATACTCAGTGCACTTGCACAGAACCCTCATTTTATGGAAATCCCAACCACTAGGGGAAAAAAAAAAAAAAACATAAAAAACCACCACTGTGAGCGGCCCTGCCATTCCATGAACCAAATCATACTACTATTCACCCAAGTTTGGCCCAGACATCCTCCATCATGACTGGGGGGAGCCAATGCCAAACCTAAGCCATGCACGGCTGTGTGACTGCAGGGCAGGTGAGACGAGCAAGTGGAGCTGGACCCTAAATGAGCTGGGGGTGGGGCTGATGAACAACCAGGAAAGTCCTGGGGGTGATGAATGAGGCCTGAGTGTGAGTTGTTGGTGAGCTATGGAGTGAGTGAGGAGTGTTGGAGGCTGAAGGGTTGTGGGGTGAGGAGTTGGGGGCCAGTGGTGTTGGGAGCTGTCATGCTGGGATGAAAGGGAGATGTTGGGAGCTGTGGCCAGTGGTAGTGAGGAGTTGGGGGCGGTAGTGAGCAGGAGGTATGTCAGGGCTGCTGGGATGTGCCTGGTGATTATCAGGCTAAGTGGGGGCTTGTGAAGGGTTGTTGGGGGATATGTGGGATGGTAGGGACATTCAGGAGTCTGTGTGCAGTGGGGTGTGTATGAGACAGGGATGCTTTGCTGTCTGGTTCATAGAAGGGAGGGGGGAGCCCAATTTCCATAGTGGACACGGCTCCAAAATTCTTTAATCCAGGCCTGAATCCCATCCTGGAGGGATTACCTCAAAGTGAGATGATAGTTCAGTCTCCATATTCATTAAATTCTTAGCCCCTCGATTCCAACCTCCAGCAAGGTTACAAGTTAAATGCCAACTAGGATGATGATTTTAATGATGTGAACATTTGTCCATTAGGAACTGACCTGACGTATATTGGCTATAATAAAGTTGTGACACACAGGAGTGCTAGTAAGAAACTGGTCCTCATTTCCTGGCTCTACTCACATGACATAGGTGGAGGTTACGAAAGGTTATACCACTGTCATGTAGCATGGGCCTCTGACTCCAGTAACTGGAAACAACAATTTTTGATCATTCATTACTGACCTGGTCTGAATTAAAATTAGTGATTTACAGGTGAAAGGATTATTATGTTGTTATCAATCCTATGAGACATCCAACGTCCCCAAAGTGGTAGTTTGATAATTACATTTTGTTTTACTTAGCATGAATGAAAAATGAGATTCAACAGACCAAATTCAGTGTCGATGTACAGCCTAGTTAACCTCATTGACGTCAATAGAGTTGAAGTGGGGGGGGGGGGGTGTTACTGAGTGCAGACTCTCACCCATTCTGTTTAAACTCAAACGAGTTCACAACATGTTTGTTTGTTTTTTTTTAAATTAAAATTGTTCATCTAGTTAGGTACACTCACCGTGAGGACTTTTCCAACAGTATAATCATCAGATAGTACCAAAGTGGCTCCATACCAGAATGCCAATGCATATGATGCATATATCAGTAAGAAAGCAATACCCATAGAAATGTTGGCTGTGATAGCCTTCTTGATTCCAATGTTTTTGGCATCTTCTAAATTTTTGTGATATCTGCAAGAAAAATCACATGTTGGGAATTAAAAAAAAATAGCATATTACATTTCTTTTTTTCACTACACCTATCAATAATTTTTAAGGTGCGTGCAATATTTTAATAAACAAATAATCAGATATATCAAAAAATACATTACAAGAACATTGATGAGTGAACTAAAAGCTAACTACCCTTACTGGAACAGGTTTGTTAGTATTCCTTACACAATATTTTTCTGTTAGTTAATTTAATGACCATTCCTGCGTTCTTGGCTGGACTGGCTTACTAACAGCAGCCAATTGTAAGAAAAAAAATAGGATAGGCTAGAGAGAATGGACATCCATTAATTTCACTATATGATAAGAGTTTATACCTTTATTCAGATACACTAGTCTCTTCTTTCTACCTTAGCTAAACTGTATCTAGTTTCCTGAAAGCCAGCCCTTCTTTCCTAGATTAAAAAAGAAAAAATAATAAATTGTCTCTTAAACAGACACACTATGCTGGCACACTATGCAGTGTTGAGACAAAAAGACATATTCAGAGTTAGCAGTGCTATTCCCTATTAGAAACTGAGATAAATCTGATGGTTGGACGGAATCCTTATGTGTACATAGATATCCCCAAGGTCCCAAATAAGTGGGAAGAGAGTGGGAAACCTTCAAGAGCTTGCATTCATCTTGCCCGTGAAAGATAGGTACTGTAATTCCTAATACAGACTGGAAATATTACAGACTGGAAAAACAATTGTCTCATAATAAACTGCCAGGCTATTTTAAAAAAATTACATAGTAATTTATTCATCATATTTTTCATTTGAAATGGCTTTAAATCACATGCTAAAAGCATGAAATAGAAATAGTCCAGCAAAGGAGCTCCCAGCACCCACCCATGCATTTGCCCTTTTGTCTCCCCACAATCTTCCACAAATTTATTGTGTAACTTGTGTAACTACAGGCCTGACAGGAGGCCAAGAGATTCAGAGCCCTAAATGTAGGTGGCACCATTTTTCAGAGCTGACTCATAATTTTAAAAAATCTGTCTACATGCTTATATGGTTTTGTCACCAAAATACCTGGACATCTCACACACATTAAAAATGTACAATCACAACACCCCTGTAGGATATTACATAGAGTGTAAGGGGGTGTGGTTGCTATGCAGCAGCCTCTGCTGGCTGAGAATGCTGCTGCTGGTGCTCCCTGCCTCAGTTGCCTTCCGTAAGGTGGCAGCTTTCTCTTCAGCTTTCCACATATAGGTCATTGCTGGAGATGTGCTTTGGACCTCTGGCCACCCTACAAACAAACATAACCCTTTCCAGGGTAACAAAAGTCCAACTGAAGAGTCCCAACAAACAAAGAGGTTCTTCTACTCTCCAGGGACTTCTCTTCAGCCTGCCCTCTGAGAACTTTTTCAGTCACTTTCAGGGCTACCTGAGAGTCTTTTCCCCTATTCCAGTACAGATCACTTTGCCCCTAGGATGGTTTTCCATGGAGTACCGTTCTTAGCCCCTTCCTGGGCTCAGTTTCCTCCCTTTCCTTCCCTTTCTGCCTGCCTATAGTTCCACACCCCAGACTGATCTCTCTCAGCCCTTTTATGAGGCCCAGGTGTCCATTAAGCTATCACTTGACCACCTTAGTCCTGTCCCCTCAGGCTCAGAAGCAGCAAATTAATTATGGCATTGGGGGGAAAGGAGGTCTGGCCCTATTGCGCTTTAAAGGGACCAGTCACCCTATGACAAATGGAACTGAGGTACAAGCAAATTAAGTGACTTGCTCCAGGGCAGACAGCAGCAGAGGCTGGAAGAAGATACTCTGTGGATGAGTAAGAGAAGAGCACTGATGAGGTGCGCTCACATACTACAGTTATGTGCAGTAGTATATGATCCCAAGGAAGCTACTGAGATGAGCTGGATGGCCAGATTTTTTGTCTATAATGGTCATCTTTAGATAAAAGGCCAGGACAAATGGCATGAATGCTGTTCCATAATACAATTAAAATAAATAAACCTAAATTAATGGAACCATCAAGATGTGTACATACGATGGCTTATTGAGTAACCACATGATCTTAGTGTTACCCTTGTCTTTTCTTTCCCCGTTCCCCTTTTTTTCTGTTTATGATTCTCACATTTTGTGTGATATTGAAATTAGATTGTACAATCTTTGGGGTAGGGACCATGTCTCTGTTTTGTGAGGCTCTGGAAAAATAAGTAATCATTATTTACCTTAAAATAAAACCTATAAAAGAGAACATCCTTATTAGACAACTTCCTGGCTTAATTACTCCCAAATGCACTTAAGAACAACAGATCTCTACCTTTATTTGAAGATCAATTCCATCAAGGAACCAGTTTTGTTAGCACCCCAGTTTAGACAGACTTTCAGCAGTAAAGATACAAGAAAAATTCAAAACATACAAAGTGAGAGTTTTAAAATTAGCTGATGAAAGGAAACATTTTTCTGACCTTTTGATTTCTTTTTTCTGTCCTCCAAAAGCTATCACAGTTCGAATTGCTGCCAGAACTTCCTCTGCAACAGCTCCTGCTTTTGCATATGCAGTTAGTTCTTTGTCAGTGAATGCAGACAGTATCTGTACAAAAGACAAAATATTTTAACCCTATTGTTCAAAGAAAAATGGAATGAGTTTGATCATGTTATTTATACCTTTTCAGCATATTTTCCTCATTTCAAAAAATGGATTATAATCCCATTTACCAGAAAAGAAGACTTTTGTTTAAGTACCATAGAATAGGCCAGACTACTCAATATAAGAAATTAAGAATACATCAGTTATATAAAAATTAAATTTTAGTGTTAGCTCTATCAAAAACTGAGACCTAGATTTTCTGCTATGGTGGGCTTTCACTCAGTGCAGAGGTGTATGTGTTTGTGACTGTTCGTGAACTGGTTATGGCTCCCTGATTCCCAGGGCATATCTTCACCACTCTGATCCCAGATATTTATGCCAATTGGCTACAGTCCATAAGGGGCTATATACCAGCTCGGAACAGCTGGACTGGACTAGATGACCTATCAAGGTCCCTTCCAGTCTTACATTTCTGTGATCCTATGCTCCCCACACACTCGCTAGGTGACAGGGAAAGCCAAAGCAGAACCCTACCTATACTTTGATCATTTTACTTTCCATATGTATCCAAAGATTGGGATTTTCAAAAGAGCCAAAGGGATCAAGGTACTCAACTACCATTGAAATTCAATAGCAGTTAGGGACCTAACTCCCATGGGCTCCTTTGAAAATCCCAGCAAAAAGCAATACCAATTCTGGAAAGAGAATCTATTTTTGAGACTAAGGTTTGGTCTAAAAGTTTTTGTATCAGTATAAACATTTCTGTCAGGTGTGTGAGTTTTTACCAATATAGTTATACTGGTACAGCCTCTACTTTGGACACAGTTATATGGTTATAAAGGTATCTTATAGTGGTATGGCTTCTTCCCTTTCCCATACGGGAATAAGCTATACCAATATAAGCATCTATACATCAGTAAAATTGTGTCCACACTAGGGGTGTTGTATCACTTTAACTATACCAGTATAGGTAAAGTGGTACAACTTGTGTGTGTAGCCAAGCCTAAAGCTCTGCTCTTTTAACTTCCTTAAGGTATTAAATATACTATGACTCTTAGTGAGGAAATTAAGCGGGCTCACTCATTTGAAACAGGGCACTTCAGTGTAGTTTTACATCTCAGTGAAAATTCACAGTTTTCACCCACCTTTGCCCAGAGAGCAGCTGAGAGTCCCAGGACAGGACTGACTGCCAGTATTACAAGGGTTAATTTCCATCCTTTTGTGAAACCAACTATAAATCCTGTGAGAAATGTAGCTACTGCCTGAAAAAGCATTCCAATTTTGTCACCAATTCCGTCATTAATTTTGGAGACATCACTAAAAAACAAAATTACAATCAAACAGTTGAGGAAAGTATGGAAAACACAAAAAGCTTTTCTATTGATGCAGTACAAGTTGTCAATTCTGTCACATTTGCTAAAAGCTCTAAGCTGCAGCTTAACTCAGATAGAACACACTTGTATCCACACCTAATGTAGGTCAACAATATTTCATGCAATGGTAACACACATGGAAGGAGGCCAGGGAAGAAAATCCTGTAGGCTCAGAGAGATTTTCTGGAACTTTACATGCAAGTCTTGAGGATTCACTTGAGGCACATGGACAACTGTGTGGAGGCTCACACTGGCTGTAGGGTCTCTAAATTCCTCTTTCCAATCTTTGTCAACAGCTGCCTCTAAGACATCTCTCCCCAGGAGAAAATATAATGCAACTTTGGAAAACTGGACATTCCCTATGGAAAATGTAATGTAACCTTTTTCAAATGACCTCCGACACGGCTAAGGGTCATCCCTAGACTCTGCCCATGCTGGACCCAACCTATCCACTCCTTATAATTTCCTACATGCATATACTGGATTCATTTGAAAGCTCTCTGGTGGGTCCCAGGAAAGACAGGGCAGTGCCTTTCATGTGGCAAGAGGAAAGTGACTGGGAGGTGAGGTTGCCTGACACTTTGCCTGAATCACTCAGCATCTTGTTAACTCAAGCCCTCAATGTGCATGGAAACTGAACTATATTTTTCCTCCTTGGTGATGATACCTCAGGATAGGATTTAGTTACCCTAGCAGTGTGATGATGCTGTGACTTCCCTGTTCTGTGGTAAACAGAAAGAATCCAGTCTCCAGGGCTTGCTTGGTGGCACATTTCACCAGGTAGACAGTAAATTCGCTAGATTTTTGTATAAGGTTTTTGAAGACATTTTATCATAGCTCACAGATATGTTTAATAAAATAAAGAAATACTGTTATGAATGGAATATCACAACTGATATTTAAAAATATACTTACTCTATAAGTCGAGTGTTGAGTTCTCCAACATCATTCACATCAAACCACCCAATCTCCTGTCGAATTATTGAATGAAAAAATTGTTGTCTGATTTTCTTAATTTGCCGGCCAGCTGCCAGTGTCCAAAATGCAACTTGCATGTAGGCTGCAAAGAGAACACCAGCTCCTATTCCAGAATAAGTGTATGCATATCTGAAAGGAACAAAATTGCAGAGATCCTTTAAATTGGATTCTTTTTCACCCCAAACAAATCCTTTAGGCACAGATTTTAACTTCAATACTTTATATACACAATTAAACTAATATGGAATGTTTTTGGACACCATCTACATTTATTCTCTCTTCAGTGTTGGGAATATTTTTCAGTAGGTCCTTTTAGAACCATATTTCAGATTTCATAACTGTCCACTTAAATGTGTACCCTCCACAAGTTAGATAAAAAAGTACAGGTTTTCAGCTAAGAACGGATATCTCAGAGACCACTGGCTTATGGTAGAAAACCTAGAGTACACTTTACTGTGGAAATACTGCTAATAATGAAGAAAGGTTAGGGGTGGAATTTGAAAATCTGATTCTAAATCTAATTAAGCAGCAAGGATAACATAACTGAAATTATATTTAATGTTTGACTGCCATCATCCTTTACTAGTTATACAATATTTCATTTACTCTTCAGTGAGAGGACTTAGAAATAATTTAATGTTAAAATGAGTGTATATTCCTGGAAAAAAGAAATCTCCTCTCTAGAACTAATTCAGTTAAATCAAAATGGTGCTCCACACAAACAGGACCAAAAAAAAAAAAAAAAAAATCATAATATAAACTTTTTATATTATTATAAAGTATAGTTGAACCGCAGCATTACGAACACCTCAGAATGGAAGTTGTTTGTAACTCTGAAAGGTTCGTAACTCTGAACAAAACGTTATGGCTGTTCTTTCAAAAGTTATAACTGAACATTCACTTTATACAGCTTTGAAACCTTACTATGTAGAACAAAAATGCTGCTTTTAACCATCTTTATTTAAGTGAAACAAGCACAGAAACAGTTTCCTTCCCTTGTCAAATCGTTTAAAAAAACCTTTCCCTTTATTTTTTTAGTAGTTCAGGTTTAACACAGTACTCTACTGTGCTGTACAGTATTTGCTTTTTTTGGGGTCTCTGCTGCTGTGCTGCCTGATTGCGTACTTCCAATTCCAAATGAGGTTTGTGGTTGACTGGTCAGTTCATAACTCTGGTGTTTATTTTCTGAGGTTCTATTGTAGATGCCAATAAATTCCTTATGTGGAATTCCATTTTATGATGATAATTTAAAGTTCAGCAAATTCCTCTGGCTCATATTTATATTCATAACATGTATTTTACTTTTAATTTTATTCAATATTATGCCATGGGCCATAGCCTTAACACAATAGGAAATTACCTCAACTTTCTTTGCATGATGCACATGCCAAGTTTCATTTCCAGACCATTAAATTTACGTAAAGATGAATAATTATAAAATAAAGATAAAGCGCCATTTGGATCCTCCCCCACCTATAGATATTTAAATTGTGTGCATTGTTGCTTTAAAACTGTAGCTGGAATTAGAAGACAAACAGGAGAGGGCTTGGGAAAACTGTAAACAGAAGCTCTGCAGAGACATACAGAAAGAGAGACTAGCTTTAGTGGTAAATCTGTTTTCCATATTCTAATAAAGTCCTTTGTCCCACCTTAGAAGAAAGCGACTGATTTTTTTCCCCATTGTCACATGACACAACTCAGTTTACTTTGAGATTTCATAATTTATAAACTTAATCATATCTAAACAGAAATGTAAAAATAGGTTAATGACTAACTTAAAGCTGAGTTATTAGCTAAATGTTGACCTTAAACACTGTAAAATATCTACAAAGAATCTGTATGGAGTGTTGTAGCATGGTTGGTCCCAGAATATTAAGAACCGAAGAAAAGTTCTGTAATCTGAAAAGTTTATTGCTCTCACCAACAGAAGTTGGTCCAATAAAAGATATTACCTCTCCCACCTTGTCTCTCTATAAAGAATCTGTAAATTTGGGGAAAACTGGAGTTCTGCTTTAAAATTCAACAGCAAGTATTACAGGATTTGTTTTATGACAAACCATAATCAAATAAATTCAATTATGTATGAAATTCCTTATTGATCAAGTTTGTTTTTGTAAAATCATTGGTGAAAGTTTATTATACACTGCACTGTGAGAATTAACTATTCAACAACAAATGTTCTGAATAATTGCTGAATTTTAGATATAACTATTATTTGAGTAAGAAACATAATCAGTGTGCATTTTTAGAACCCAGTTCCTAAATTCATCCATGTAATTTTTTTGTTAATTCCTGTACTTGTGAATTATTTTTAATGTATAACAGGAATTAGAATTTAACATCATAATCTCTGATGATAAATTGCTTTCAGGGGCAAGCCTAGACATGCCAGTTATTCAGTATAAAACCCCTTCCTTTCAGGTATGCACATATGTGAGTCCTGTTCTGTTGAGAAATGTATTCTAAAGTAGGTAGGGCCACAATCTTCAGGTCCCTGGGATAAGGGTTGCACCTGTAAAGGAGGGAGAAAAAAGAAGCTGTGGTTTTTGAAAGAGAAAGACAAGGAGAAGAGGAAATTGGAAAGGGAAAAAGAGAAGGAGAACCTGCAAAGAGTAGGGGGAGGAGAAAGAAAAGAAAATGAGAGATGGATGGAAAGAGAAGGAATAAAAGAACATAGAAACATAGGAATTGCTATACTGACTCAAACCAGTGGTCCATCTATTTCCACATCCTATTGCTGATCGCAATAAGGTTCAAGAACCTTATAATGGATAATTATGGAATGACCTGTGCATAGGGAAATATAATCTTACCATCCATTATTTAGTGGTTTTCTTATGAAGTATAGGATTCCTATACGACTTCCTATATGAATCCTGAAGTATAGGAAATTCAATCCTTACTTTATTTTTATCCTATCTGAATTGTAAATTGTCATGACCTGCCCCTTCCTGGATACACACCTTGTTCACAGCACTGGTGTCTGAGTCGCTACTATAGCCCTTTTACCACTCTAATTTTCTGCTCAGGACATTTGCCTATAAATATTGGACAATCCTGGCTGTTTTTCTTAACTATTTAGAGGACTTTCCATAGCTCTTCAAAACCCTCCAACTTCTGGATTTTAAAAGCACTAAACTTTTATTTAATCAGATTAAACAGCCTCATCTTATAACAGCCCGACAGTGCTTCCCTTCCTGATCACAGTCTAGCTCCCTGACTCCCTCTGTGATCCTGCTCCCTCTTTCCTCAGGACCCAATGTACAACCCTTCAAATTCAGCCTCCCAAAATTCCAAACGAGCAGTCTGGGTTGAGCTTCCATCTAGGAATTCCAGAGATTCTGCATCTCTGTGCACCCAGTGGCATATGTTCATTTTGGTCTTCAGCCCACAAGATACTGCATCATTCAATTTTACTGAACATTTATCCTATAAAAACATCTCATATCAAACAATTTCAAGTTAACATAGTCCCTTCTCCATGTATGTGCACAGGGTAATTTAATCCTATCACTTGTTATTTAGTAGTTTCCTTATGCCCTAAAGCATAGGATTTTCAATCCCTATTTTAGTTTTACCTATCTGATCTGTAAAGGTGGATATTCTCAGTACCCATGCAAACATCTAGTCTTTTGCTGAATCCTAAGATCTTGGCCCCAATGATATCTTTTGGTAATGATTTCCAACTGGCATCAAATAAAAAAGTATTTCCTTTTATCAGTTTTAAATTTGGGGCCTTTTAATTTCATTGGATGTTCCCTTGTTCTTGTATTATAAGAAAGGGTAAATAGGAGTTCCTAATTTACCTTCTCTATACCATTAATTATTTTGTATATCTGTATCATGTCTATGCTTAATCATTTCCTCTTTCAAGTAAATAGTCCCAGCCTTTTCAGGCTCTCATATATGGAAGTTCTTCTATGCATGTAATATTTGTTGTTAACCAACAAAATGGAAATGAAATAAAAGCACCACCAAGCAGAACTTTAAATTCAGCAAAATTTTTCTGTTTACTTATCTGTGCTTATCCAGGGTATATTTCAGGAGTAGCTCCCAGGATGTGATTTATTATAATTACAAAAATTGCATTGGTGGATCTTTTGGTTTATAATTTTTTTGGAGTAAAAGAATGGGGGAAAAAGATCACTTGCCCAGAGAACTTTTAGAACTATGGCTGGCCCTGACCTACATGCTCTGGTTCTCTGAGCTACAGTGATAGATTGTATTTCTTTGTTAGACCTTGACCCAGACTTCACTGAAGTCAGTGGGTGTCTTTCCATTGACTTCAATGGGCTTTGGATCAGGACCCTCACTGGTTTTAAAGAAACAAAGAGAAATACGATTAACTATTGAGAACATTTTTTGGGTTCCTTCATGAGAATTAGCACTTAGTCGCTGTTACTACTGTAAGAAATAATAGTTTCAGGGAATCCCTTCTACTGGTAAACTAGCTCCCTACTGTAGCAATAAGTATCTAGGTACTAAAGTGATTAGTACTCTATAAATCCCTAAATTAGATATTGTATATAAACCTTCCACATTATGGATGCTATTTATTACCTGAAAAGAAGTTTTCTACTTGGCAGTCTTGACTATCTTAAATACTTCTAGCATTGACATTATCTTTGCAATCCCCTAGCATGTCTGGAACACGCTTGCAGAATCATTTGACAGGCCTCATCTTATCTCGATTTTCAATTAGCATTTTAGGTGAGTTTATAAAACAGAAAGTATATATAAAATATTTCTTTCACTGGCACAATGGCATTGGAATGGGCCACAACATCCTCAGCAGAGCATTCTGACCTTGATTTAACATCCAAACTCTATCCCTTTCTGGAATTCAGCATTGTTGATAATTCAAACACATATGCTTAAATTTCGTCTCTGACTGCCCCTAGTGTTTCCCTCCAGTAACTCCTCTGTCCTACCTCCCTAGTAGCCTGCAGTTAACAAGCTACATTTGCTACAAAGAGTCAGCAGTTTTATGTAGGAGTCTATCACATGCAAAAAGGGCCTGGGAAAAAGAAGAGTTCTGTCACCTTATTATGAACATAAATAAGTGAAAATAAGAAGGAACAATCATGGAGGTCAAAATCCACTGTCTTCATCCCGTTAGTAGGATCTCTTATGTACCATTATTTTAATTTTTTTACACCAGAAGACGAAGAATGATTTGAAAGCTGCTGCTTAATCATCAGAGCTTGTGAAGCTTTACATTCCATTAGAAAGCATTTCTCTGCTAAGATGTTTGGATATAACACAATTAACTTTTGAATGATGCATCCGATCAGTTGCAAACATGGAATTTTCTAGGTGTCAATGGACAGAATCCTATCGCTTCTGATGAAAATCAGAAAGCCAGGAGGGAGAAACTGGATAGGCAGTGAAGGATCAGGGGGTGCACAGAGCCCTTTGCATCTGGTTAGCAGAGATAGCAACTTCAGCTCTCTCTCTCATCGTCTATAGAGTAACTAGATCAAAGAACAAGTGGATGGAAGCCTTTAACATATTCCAGTTGATAATAGTTCTCATTTTAGCTCTGCTAATCCTCCCAATAAAGTTTTAAAATATTGACACCCTGAAAGAGAAAGAAAAGAGGAGAGAAAGGAGAAAGAAGGAGAATAAGAATGGGGGAGAGGGAATGGGGAGCAGAGAGAGCCTCCTGGTATAAGGAAGGGGATGGGCGACTTGCAGGGAGTCCCTAAAGTATAAGGGGATGAGAGGGTGTGGTGAAGGGGCAGGAATGGAGGAATGCAAGGAGCTCTGGGTGTGCCCGCCCAATGCACTTAGCCAGCACAAGCAACAAAGTGTGTGACCCACTAGTTGTATATAGCACTTTAACTGACATATATTTAATTCATCAGCTAATTGTTTGTTTCTTAGGTTTAAACATAAAATTACCTTTAGGGAAAGACTAGTTGACTAGAGACTCGACCACCACATAAAAGAAAGGCAACGCTGAAGATAATTAACAATTCCTAATTACCTGGTCATTTGTTCCTCCAGGTTCCCAAAAGGATTTAAAGAAATGTTCCCTTAAAGAAAAACATAAGAAATTGTTGTTAAATACATATACAAAAGCACATTTTTAATAACTTTGCTGTATAAACACCTAATCTTTCAAAGGTGCTGAGCAAATCCTGAGATGTACAAAGTACCCTAGGCTCCCATTGACTTCAAGGGGACTTGAAGGTGTACAACAAATTGCAAGATTAGGTTTTAAGGCCAAAAGTGCAGGCTTGCATTTATAGTGCAATAGTGGCAATTACAATATAAAGCTAAATTTTGCTGTCACTTATTCTAGAATTACACAAGTCTAACTGAGATCAGAATTTTGCCTATAACATTCAGTGTGGAATGTACACTTACTTTAGGAGTATTATTAATACATTGTATTTATGTAGCTCCTTTTATCCAGAAGTACCTTAAATCACTTTACAAATGTAGGTCCCTATGTTGCCATTAGATTTGAGTGTAGACCTGTCAGCATATATGAGAGCATAGTAATGGCAGTTAGAGCTATTCTCTGATTTGTTAGATGACTAAGTTTTTATTCAACTAACTATCGTTAATTAAGGATGAGAAATCCATGTCGTTGCTAATGCATGTTTCTGGGAAGCAAGTGATCTGAACCATTCTCTTGGCTTCACCATGTGACTTGTTTGGTGACCTTTGTTTAACATTGTTTGTTTAACTTTGCCTCACTTTTCCCATTTCCAATATGCAACATCTATCCTTGAGAGTGTTGTTTAAGCCTTTATTAATTAACATTTGTAAAGCACTTTGAGATGCTTGGATTGATATTTTCTTTTCATCGCACTATTACAATTATGACTGAAATTAGTTTTATTGCAGCCTTTATTATAATTATTAAATAAGCATTGCCAATGTGCTTATTTTGTTAAATGTATATCTTAAAGATAATGAATTGTGTGTAAGTAGTTTATGACATAAGATCCCAAATAAAGACTGTTACAAGATTTGTTTTCAACAATAATTAGTTAAAAGGTTGAAAGCATCTACTGAGAAAGATATAATGGTTTGAAGCTCTGACACAGACCAGTAAATATAAATCTTTTCCCCTGTAATTTGAAGAATTTCTTTTCATTCTGGGTAGATCATGATGCTGGTGAGGAAAGCAAAGGAGAATATTTTGGAAAATGATCAACAATGAATGCACACTCACTAGGTACACAAGAATACAAAGTGTAATATAGGCTTTTACATGGGTGTGTTTGCTACTGCATAACTTTAAGACAAGATTCTAGAAGAGGAAAGGAACAAAGTTAATGAGCAGATATGTCTCCTTCAGACAGTGCCTTATGTTATTTTTAAACTGTAGGGCCTTAGCAGTAGAAAGCCTATCAGGAAATGAAGTTGCAGTGGTGCAAAGTGACTATTGTCACTGTTGTACCAAGGAAACTCTAGGAGGCCAGCACAGGTTTTAAAAAAAAAAGTGGTACTGGCTCAGGAAAGAAGCAATACCAGGTCTGCCAGAGAGCAAACTGATTCAGTACATTCCCTCAGCATCCTCTGCTGATGGGTTATAAACTAATGTTTACATTAGGGCTGTCAATCATGGTTAACTCAAGCGATTAACTCAAAACAAATTAACACGATTTAAAAAATTAATCACAATTAATTGCAGTTTTAATCACATCGTTAAACAACAACAGAATACTAATTTAAATGTATTATAAATATTGTTGGATGTTTTTCTACATTTTAAAATATATTGATTTCAATAACAATGCAGAATACAAAGTGTCCAGTGCTCATTTTATATTATTTTTATTAGTTATCAAGCAAAACCTGTCATCAGCATGGAAACACGTCCTTTAGAATGGTGGTTGAAGCATGAAGGGGCATACGAAGGTTTAGTATATCTAGCACATAAATATCTTGCTTGTCTTAGTTTGTCTTAGTGCCTGGCTGAACAAGAAGTAGGACTGAGTGGACTTGTAGGCTCTAAAGTTTTACACTGATTTGTTTTTGAGTGCAGTTATGCAACAAAAAATATTCTACATTTGTAAGTTGCACTTTCATGATAAAAAGAGATTGCACTACAGTACTTGTATGAGGTGAACTGAAAAATAAGGTTTCTTTTACCTTTTTTACAGTGCAAATATTTGTAATAAAAATATAAAAGTGAGCACTATACACTTTGCATTCTGTATTGTAATTGAAATCAATATATTTGAAAATGTAGAAAACATCCAAAAATATTTAAAATGGTATTCTATTATTGTTTAACAGTGTATTTAAACCTGCGATTGATCACTATTAATTTTCTTAAATTGTTCGACAGCCCCAGTTTACACCCTTCTAAATAGAAGGCAGAAATAGCAACAGCTCAATATTAATATCCCGTAGGATGAAGCTAGTGCAGGGATGCATAATTTTACATCTCTCTGCCCCAGCAATAGCGAAACATGTAAGGGTCTGGGGCATAAATAGTGAGGCCTAGCAGTGACAGCTGGTTGGTTTCCATATGTCAAAGATGGCCACAAGACAGTAGACAGTGAGTGGGGATTCAAGAATCACCAGAGCCAAGCTCAATAAGCCAAAGTCAGACTGGGGTTGGAGACCAGAAATAGTACCAGGCTAGAATCAGGAGACAAGAGTCAGAGTCAGACTGGGCTACAGATACTAGAGGGTAGAAAGCAAGGTGTGGTCAGGAGTCACAGCAGACTAGAAGTCTGTGATTGCCCAAACAACTTCTTGGGTCACCCTCCAGGGGTAAATAGTGTGCTTGGCCAATCAGAGGGCTGCAGGGTACTGTCATTGTGGATCCTTTGTTCAGTACTTCCTGCAGTGCCTAATCTCCACATTGTTCCCTGGATGTGGCTTTGTATGCTCTCTCAGCACAAATGTGGGGTGTCAGCTATCCCCGGTTCTAGTCCCACAGATCTTACAAGCCACCTCTTACACTTTCGTGAGCTGTGAGCTTTTGGTTGAAATTGCAACACAGAAAGTAGAAATAAGAACATTCAGCCCTCTGTGCCTTAGCTATCTGTCTGTAAAGGAAGAAGAATGGTTTTGAACAAAATCATGGAAAAGAGAACATAGGTTTTTGGAGAAGTTCAGGAAATTCTAAGTGCTGGTAAAGTCAGTAGTCTAGCTACCAAACTGGAAAGAAGTGAAGCCTTGGTGAAATAACTGAAAATTTTCAGAAAGACTGGAAGGGATTCTTAGTACATCTCTCTCAATAAAAAAAATTGATAAGGTCTAACTGGGGCTAGCAGGAGGAGATTATATGTTTTTAGCTGAATCTTCTAAACCAGTGACTCTCAACCATTCCAGACCACTGTACCTCTCTTTCAGGAGTGATTGGTCTTGAGGACCCCCAAGTTTCACCTCATTTAAAATCTACTTGTTCATGAAATCAGACATAATACAAAACTGTCACAGCACACTATTACTGAAAAATTGCTTAATTCTCATTTTTACCATATAATTACAAAATAAATCAATAAAAGAGTATAAATATTGTATTTACAGGTAAGTATATAGTATGTAGAGCAGTATGAACAAGTCATTTTCTGTATGAAATTTTCATTTGTACTGATTTCACTAGTGCTTTTTATTTAGCCTATTGTAAAACTAGACAAATATTTAGATGAACTGATGTACCCCCTGGAAGACCTCTGCATGCCTCCTGGGGGAACGTGTACCTCTCTTCTAAAGGACTCTGGTCAGAGGGACAAGAAAGGATACATAGAAGAAATAGATGGGGAAAAAACCAAGCATCTGTCAATTTCTCTCCCTTAGACCAGTATAAAAGGCATTTTTCTGTTCTTATAAGAAGTACAATCATTACTGGAGAGAAGGATCCCCCTCCTTTATCTCCTGAAAATCTCTCATTATATGAATATGAATGGACTTTAGGCTCAGTACTTCATATTTCATATTTAGGTGTGGTCCCTGTAATCAGTTTATTTTATTCCAGGGAAAAATACCTATATAGTTAAACCAGAGAACTTCTTTTTCTAACAAAGTTATTAGGCATGTGTTAGGGATTCAGATTTTCTTTGTCCCTGAAAATAAGATGGCAGGAGTTCACATATGGAGAATTGGACCTTATATTGTAAAGTCTTTGGGGCAGGACTTTGTCCTTTTGTTTGTCTATGATACCATGAAAATTTACTTTTTAATATTAAAATATTTATATTTAATAAAGTAACAGCATTTATTGGTATGGGTATCATCCTTACCTTGTTTGCCATTACTGGGTAAGGCTTTAATAAACACATGATTAAAGCATGTATTAATATCTCTCTAATTATCGTGACTTTCAAATTGCCTCTTATTTTTGAGGTATTGTATATGTATTTTGCCTGTTCTTTTTCCATATACTTCATCTCACAAATTCACATTCATCCACCTTTATCTTCCTCAATCCCACATTCAACATCACAGGACATTCCATTTCTGTGATGTTTCAAAGGAGGTACCAGCTCTGCAAAAATCAGTATAACAGTTAATGGGTGCTTTACCCACTAACTGGCTAATTGAGGAAATTTACTTCAACAGAAGCATGGAAACAAGATACAAAATTAAACTCTGGTATATCTACTCTGTAATAAATGTACTACAGATGAATTTGGCTCAGCCATTAGGAGCAAGCTGACTCCTTTGGAGTCATTACCCAGAGGATAAGCTGCCATTCCATCCAATATTTATTGTAATGCAGACAATTGTTCTCTCCATAAAAGCTGTATTTTAATATCACCAACTAAAAAGTAGGACAGTTCTTACCTGGATAAGATATGTTTCCTGGAGTGACAAAGCTATCTGTCATATCGCCAAAGACTATCATCATGAGTGGGAGACCTGCTCCATGAAGGATTGCCATGGCAGTGCCTAGCACCATTAGTAACTTATCCAACCAATCAGAGTAGCGAAACTGAAAATGGGAACACTTTCATGTGAAAAGACACTCATTGCTGAAAATGTCTCTAATTTCATGCATTAAAAAGGGCTAACACAACATTAGGGATGCACTTAAGATAACAAAAAGTCAGGAAAGCTTAAGGCTTGTATACATAGAGTGGAATGATATAAAAACTGTATCAGATTAAAATTTAAATGGATGCAAATAATTTAAATTTATAGAAATAAACCATACTGATATAAGCATCTTTATACTGGTATAACTGTGTCCATACTAGGGGGTTTAACACTTCAGCTATACCAGTTTCTAAACCAATATAATTAAAGCAGTATAAAAACCATGTATAGATCATCTCTTACTAATTTTACCATGTGAAGTCCTCTTGAGATACTTGCAATACAAATTTCAATGTGACAGTAAAAAAAAAAAAAAAAAAAAAAAAGTGTTTCCTGATTTATTATAGACATTATCCAAAAGACACTGAGTTCAGTTGACTTTGGGTCAGGCCCTACATGTAATAAGAGCACTAGGTCTGATTCTCCATTCTACTCCACTTCACAAACAACACAGGAGTCATTGGTTTTGTACTGATGTAAAACTGGTGTAATAAAGTAAAGAAACAGCCCATTGTTCTTTTAACATCTTGGGCTGGAGCTTCATTATTATATATTGGATATATTATATTAGTATGCATCATCCAATTAAAAACAAGATGTCTAGTGAGATCTTGTGCAGCTAGAATAATACTGAATAATATTAAGTAGTGTCTACTTCACAGAACGTTTTCTATTTAGAATAGTGTGATTCTTGTTACAGAGACAATTTGCCCTTAGATTCCCACTGAAATCAACAGAAGTTAGACCTCGAGGGCAAAATTTGGCCCACCTTTTGCAATGTAAAGAGAAACATCATCTCTAGGTATTTGAGCTATCCGTTCAATTTAGCTACCTTGTTACAAGAAATTAAAAAGTTATACCGAATGCAGGAGCTGACACAAACTCACAAAAACCATCAAAGCCAGAGCGACGGTATAAGAGTCCTTTTATCCAAAAGCCACTAATTAGGGATAATCTTACTTCATTTTTTTGGTTTTAATCTTAATATTGCAACTCGTACAAAGTAGAAGGGAGATCATAGAAAAGTTGTAGTTGCTTGTAGATCCTCATAAGCCATTTATTGAATATTAATGCAATAATGTTGTGGACTTTTCTGTGAATCTCATAAGTGCCAACATTTGTTACCCTTTGGAAGAGGAGCCTAAACAGTAGTAATTAAGAATAACATACCACAAAACATTCCTAATATACCTAAGTACAAAAGAATGGGTTAATCCTTTCTGGAGTCACCAGTGTAAAAATCTCTCTATCATTAAGGGGTTGTCTATACTTATGCCAGGTGTATACTAGAAAAAGTTTACTGGTATAGCTATACTGGCAAACCCTCCTACTGTAAACACAGCTTATATTGGCAAAAAAGTGCTTTTGTTGGTATAGTTTATACCAGTACTCCAAGCGCAATAAGATATACCAGCAAACACGCCTTTATGCCAGTATAACTGCAGTTACGGTATGACTTTTACGGATATAGAAATATCACAAAATCACACCCCTAACTGACATTACTATACTGGTAAAAGTTTGTAGTGTAGGCCAGTCCTCAAAAGTTTTGCCACTAACTGTATCAGTATACAGCTGCAAAAAACAAAAACAAAAAAAAAACCCTACCCCTCATATGAACACAATTTACTGGTATAAAAACACTTACACTGGTATAGCTTTTTCTATTTCAGGAACTAAAATAAGCTATACTAATATAAGGCACATTTATACTGGTATAACTGCATCTACGCTAGTGCTTTTACTAATATAACTATGTTGGTAAAGTATCATACCCCTAACTAACATAGTAATACAGGAAAAACTTTTAAGGCCAGGTCTACACTACAAACTTTTGCAGTGTAACTATGTTGGTCAGGGGTGTGAAGAGTTGTGATCCCTGATTAACTCAGCGCTGCTAGCAAAATCTCCTTGGTAGATGTAGTTATACCAGTAAAATTGCATTTTTGCCAATATAGTTTACTTTAGTTGCGGGATGAGGGGAGGGATGTGTGTGGAATAAGCTCTACAGGCAAAAACACAGTTTGGCTGGTATAAACTGTGTCCACACTGGCATACCAGAAATGTAGACCAACCCTTATTAGTTAGAATTGAAACATTACAAAAATCATTTCAAGTATATTATTAAAAACTTGAATATATACATAGCATGTATCTTACCATTGTTAGGGGGCTGACCATTTTCAGTTGCTTTGGCTTCTTCTTGTCCACATTGCTGAATGATTGCATGATTGTTTTAATATATTGTAAAAGAGAAAATATTTAACTGCAAGGCTAACATTTAAAATATTAATACAGTTAAATCTGAACAAAATTAAACAAGAATGTAAAATATAAAAACATAAAATGAAGCTAATTTGCAGATTATTCTCAGTATATTTCTGTAAATATTGTCTGCAGTGTATTTAAGAAACCTCCAAATGTATTAAAGAATATCACCATGGTACTTCTCCAAAAATTCATCTGAAAGGAAATTAACATTTTGGTCAATCTATTAGATTACAGAAACTCACTAATAGTAGCTCCTGGTAATCTTTTGAAATAGATTGACCAGTCTACGTATTTTGATTTCTAAATAGATCCCTACTTTTGGCAAATGTGGATTTCCAAGTTGACCCAAAGGCCAGACTATTGTACAGATCAAAAAAGATTTTTAGGCCCCAGTCCACAAACTGATCCATACAGAAGAATCTTTATGCCTGTATGGAGCCCCATTCACTTCAGGGTGACTGTTGGTATAAGGGTCTTCCTGCATAGATCAGCTTACAGGAGTTGAGTCCTGGTTTCCAAGAAAGCAAGGTGTTGAGTAGAATCTGTTACCAGGGAAAGAAGACTATAAGGGGGAAATATTAAAAAAAAAAAGGGGGGGGGGATGGCGGGGAGGAGTGTAAGCTATTGTGATGGTCACATATCTAGTACAACCTGCTGGAAAAATATACAGACACAAACACAGAAAAAAAACAGCACAATTTGCAGGGAAGTTTCCCTCTCAAGATCCCTTCCTACACTTCTATGATTTTACCTGGAGTTATTTCACTTTTAACATTTTTGCAACACACTGGGGTCCATGGGGCATTATACAGGTCATTCACCCCAGAAACTCCAGCTGTAGTTACATCATGCAACAAAGTGAAAAATCTTTAAAATTTAGCCCCAATTGTACAATCGGACCTGTACAGTCCATACTGACAGAATGCTAAAACACCAGAAGCTGCCACAGCTTTGTCTACAATAGCACTCCCACTAGAGTGCAGCTGAACTGATGGTAGCACCAGCAGGAATTATTTTGGTAAAATTCCTTAGTGTGGCTTTATTACAGTATTATAGTGTTATAATAATGACGTGATATGGTCACAAATCACAGTAGCAAGGTCCATATCCAAAATAAATAGTTGCAGCTTCCTGGACAGATGTAATAAAAGAAAGCTGTTTTGATCACTGCACAAGTATGATCATCGAACAGCAGCTGCAAATCAAGCAGTACCCCAGAGCTCATGAACTCTAGCAACAAGTGGTAGGCACACCCCTCAATTAAAGCCTCACCATATCTTCCCCTTTAATAAATACTTCCAAAAATTAGAAAAATGTGGATAGTCATTAAGCACCAAGATCTATTTAATATCCAGTTGAAAATATGACAAATAGTTCCAGCTTTATACCACTTTGTATTAGTTTGCCTTTTCGTGAGGGCTGGTCTACGCTAGAAAGTAGGTCAGCTTAACTACATCATTCAGGACTGTGAAAAATTTCACACCCTGTATGATATAATTAAGCTGACCTAAGCCCCAAGACACTGGTAGGTCGACCGAAGAATTCTTCCATCAACCTACCTACTGCCTCTTGGAGAGGTGGATTTATTATGGTGATAGAAAGACCCCTTTCATTTCTGTAGTAAGTGTCTGAGTTACATCAAGTTCCAATACAGATTCAACTGAGAATGTTAGTAGTTGTTGCCTTTTTTACAGCAGGAAACAGAGTATAAAATAATCCATTGTTGTAAGCAGTGTAGTTTTAGCTGTGTAGGTCCCAGGATATTAGAAAAACAAGGTGAGTGAGCTACATTTCCCAGACCTGAAAAAAAGGCTCTGTGTGGCTCAAAAGTTTGTCTTGCTCGCCATCAGAAGTTGGCTCAAAAAAGATATTACCTCACCCACCTTGTCTCTAAAAATCATCTGTCAAGGACAAAACTAGTGTGAGAAAATTTTAGCTGACAATAAACTAGTATCTTCATACCTTGTGGGTACCATATAACCAGAACTGTAACAATTTTTTTCTCTCAGTGTAATTGACTTGTTAGAATGTATGACTCAGTAAATACCAATGATAATAAATGGCCAGATACGCATTTTCAGAACTCAAGGAGAGCAACAAAATACTCTGAAACTTTAGGAGCTGTTTGCATCAATATAGAGAAGAAATGTGCTTCCTTAGTATGAAATAGAAGGAAGATGAACTCCAATGATAGGATTCTTTCTCCTTGTATGGTCAGTGATCCATTTTAGAGTTCTCCATCAAAGGAGGCAAGAAATTTTGCTGAAAAAAATCCCACACTTTGCTTTTGTAACATATAAATGAGTCTAATGGACTTCGGCTGCAAAGGCAGAAAGTCAAACTATTTATGGATTTTGCAGGAGAGCTAAAAGCTTAGGGCTGCCCAGGAAGGTCCAGGTGAAAGATCAAATATTGCTGATTTTTCCCCACTGACATTGGCAGTGGTGACCCTAGGTTTCATGTGGCACTTAGCAAAGTAACACTTGCAAATACTCATATCAGGCCCACCTGTGACAAAGCACTTCTTTCTGTCCACCTTAATCTTGTGACATGAAACCTTCTGATTGTTAGAATCTCCACTCAGGCTGTACTCAACCCCCCACCTCTGACATATTTATGAGGATTCATGTCTTCTGGTGACCCTGTTATGTGGCATGAGAAGCCATGAGTTGAGGCATTGTGCGATTTTCTAAATAGGGAAGGGAACAGAACTTACAGAATCCATTTCTGCCACAGTCTATCTGAAATGTTAACAGGCTAAAAATATTTTAAAATAGATTAAAATATTTACCATTTGCTTTTGGAATCACAATCCTGGTCTGGTACAGCAGCATCACCAGTTCTTCCATTTGCATCAGGCCTTCTTTCATTTTCAGACCCCATGTTAATCTATTTAGGAAATGAAGCATCTCAGAAAATTTAGTTATAAATCAAACACTTAATTGAGAGAACATACAGCCATCAAGCTGAGGACAAATATGTTGATGTCATTTTATTTGAAATCAGCATTATAGTCTGCCTTCAGTTTTTAAGCTTTTTAAATCTTCAGACCCCACGTTAATATATTTAGGAAATTAAGCAGCTAGGAAAATTTAATTATAAGCTAGCATTTAACTGAGAGAACATACAGCTATTAAGATGAGGACACATATCTAGGTGACATTTAATTTGAAATCAGGATATTCTGTCTTCAGTTTTTCAGCAAAACTCTCCATGGTAATCAATATATGTATGTATGTACACATGCATTTGCATCTATACAATCCTTCTGAGTCTCATTTCAAAGCATTTATTTTCCTGTAATTTATCATCGTTAAAGCAAACAGCAATATGATATGTTTACTTAACGGAGCCTGCAGTTACTCTGGATTTTTACTCTTTTTTACATATTGTTGAATTTTGTTAAATAATTCCGGTATAAAATTAAATGTCTTGACTTACCAGGAGAATTGTTCTTAGTTTCCCTTTCTTCTCCCTTTCTGGAAGGCTATACAGCAATTGACAAGTCTACTGTGACACGCGATAGGGCTGGACTTTACTACGTTAAACTGTAATGATGAAAAAGCTTTCAGTAGTGATGTTTGCCAGCCTTTGCCACTCCCTTTGGACCTTGCCTAGCCTCAGGAAGTTAATGTGTATGTGCTTTTAACTCTGCCTTCCCATAGGAGAATGTTTAATAAAGTCTTGAATGAACTACTAGGTTATTCTACTACTAGGTCACTACTAGGTCACTCCTATAAACAGCTCTGAAAAGTCCCCTAATATCCCACCCCAGGGAAAATCCCTGCTATTTACTGGGGACTTTATTAGCCTATTAAATCTCAGGATTGCTTCCCCATTGTATTGGGGATGGTGCAGAATAGCACTGCTTCAAGAGATGCTCCAGGAGAAATTCCTCCTTAGTGGGAGCCTGCACCGTGGTCGGTAGGAGAGCCAGGACTAGTACCCTATTTCCTCTCTACCCCCATTAGGGTGTTTTGCACCAGAAGGCACAATTCTTTTGCGTTAAGGAGCATATCCTCCTTGACCCGAGTACTCACACAACAGAACAGCATGGTCTGGTCCAAATGAGGGAGTCTAGTGGAAATATTGGTGGGATATTGGATCACACAGCTAAATCACATAATCTAGTTTAATTCACAATATATTGTCTGCTCCAGTTTGCTCATCTCAAAGCCTAGTA
The DNA here is from genome assembly GCF_026122565.2 of Emydura macquarii macquarii. Classification (NCBI taxonomy): domain Eukaryota; kingdom Metazoa; phylum Chordata; order Testudines; family Chelidae; genus Emydura; species Emydura macquarii. Next base: position 35,923,156 of record NW_027132559.1, on the reverse strand, counting down.
TGATGAATCTGGATAATCATAGCATCCTGGCTGCTTTCATTTCAGGGTTTGATTTGTTACTTCAACAGCTCTGTGACCCATCCGTGCCTAGGGTAGCCACCTGAAAATGCCAAGGTCAGGGCAGACTGCAAAAGGAAGGCAGATTCTCCCAGTACTGGTGGGTGACACTGAAATCAGACTTCCCAACCAGCCACAAACAGTGCTTCTGATTCCCCACATTGGTTATCAAGAAGCCAAGATAAAAATATACACAGTCCCCTTTACTGCATTTCAGTCTCTGGCTCCCAAATCAGCCACTAGGTCCAGTAAAGAGACCAGTTATTTAAAACTCTGTGCTCTTTACCAAAAAGATTTCTCCTGACCCCAAAGGGTCAGCCACATACCAGATCAATATAAGTTTAGATTTTACCCAAAATACCATGCTGCCAGCCAATCCTTTAGTAACTAAAACTAAAGGTTTATTATAAAAGGAAAGAAAAACTATAAGAGAAATGTTAAATGATTAAAGCAATTAGATACATACAATGATTTGAAAGTCCATATATATCAGGTTTCTAGTAGAATTGTGAAGTTTGCAGGCTTGTATAGTCCCACTGGTGTATATCTAGTAGCTGGATGGGTCTCAGTCCTTTGTTTCACAGCTTCAGTTGTAGATGAGTTGATCCAAAGGTAGGTGAAGACTGACTGAAGACTGACAACTAAATGGATGTGGTGCAGCTGTCTTTTATGTCCCTTGGCCTTTGCCATGCTGCTTGTGGAAATTTACAGGAATAAGATGGAGTCCAGGGTCACATGAGTAAGTCCTGGTCAGTCATCAGGTATATCCCCGGCTTCTCCCCCTGGGCTCATTGTACCTGTGAGTTTCCTTAATGGGCCATTAAGCAGGCTAGTGCTGCAGCCATCCTGTCTGGGGTGTCACCCAAAACACAGCAAAAGTTGAAAAACAGATATATCAAACATATCCGTAACTTCCAATACACATATAACACGTGAACATAAACACTATCATCTTGCTTAGCAAATTATAGCCTTTCTGACGGTATCTGACATGGCATATTTCATATGAATTATTGATTTTGACATATTGATGTTAAATATCATCATAAATGGTCCCCCTAATCCAGCCAGCATCACAAGCTTTACAACTGCTTAGGAGATATGTGACTTTCTAGTCTCCAGCTATGAAAGGACTTTTTCGGAGAGAAGTATTTACCTCAAGGTTTCCTAAAATTAATGAGTATTATGTATGGACTTGAGTGTTAAAAAGAAATCCTTACAAAATCAGTTAGGTTTAAAATTCTAGACTTTGAAATGTCTTATCTTGCAACTTGGAAAGACAACATATACAACTGAATTTGTACTTTTGGAGTAAAAGACTAAGGCCATCCCTATACTTCAAATTTTGGTTGACACAAGTTAGCCATCACGGTTAGCATATTGCTCATTCACGTGCATACTTGGCTGCTTACATCATTGCTGCACGCACTTACCAGGAGTGATTGTGTTGATCCACAGTGCAGTGCACCCTGGGTAGTTATCTCCATGTGCCACTCACCAGTGGACTGAGCAATGCCTTCAGGGAAAATTTCACAGGACATTGTGGGGTGGAAATGAGTTATGCAGGGTTGATTAGGACAAGGGGTCAAGTTGTCATTATACAATTTTCTCCATCCCATATTACCATCTGTATTTCATAATTGTCACACTTTTTTCAAGTCCCACAAACCCATGTGGCACTTTTCACAGTCACCGTTTGTGACAGAAGCATAGAAATCACAGAGCTCTGCATTATTGTCAGGAACATTGCAAACATTGCAGAGCCACTGAAAGTACTGGAACAACGGGGGACATGACAGGTTTCTAAGAGATATAGCGAAAAACAATTCAGGGTTGTTGGTGCCTGGCCCAGCCTCAAGTTAGCAGGACAAAGTTATCAACTTTTCATTGTTTTACTTGTACAAGGAGAAGTAGTGGTACAACAAATGATGGAGAAAGTTGCATGATGGAAACTTGACCCCTAGCTCTTAGCCCCCACTGTCCAACTCCTGCATGCCCGAGAATCCATTACAAAAATTTCCCAAAAGGCATTGAATCAGAGGGTGGCACATGCCACACTGGAATACCTACTCACGTTGCACCACGCTTCGTATTGACACAATCACTTCTGATAAGTACATGCAGCACCAATGTGACATACTAACTGCGGCAGCATATATAGTGTAGACTTGGCCTAAGGAATCAACTTAAGCTAAATCAATGCAAGTCACTTTTAACTAAAATAAGAGTGGGGAATTACACGATTTAACTGAATTATATACTAAACCAATTGAATTAAATCCATACAAATTGTGTGTGTAGATGGGGCCTAAGAGCTAGATTGCACTATTTAGGCACAGCCCATAGTAAAACATATTGTGAAATCACATAACTCCAAGGGAAGTACCAGAAGGCTTTGTGCTTCCATGTGCCTTCTGTGTGTGCAGGGCCAGAGACTAGGCTGAGAGTACCATGTAATTGTAACCCTTCTGCCAGACCAAGTCGGCAGCAGCAAGGGCCGGGTTCTATATCTAGGGGTCCGGGTAAATGATGCAACACCAAACTGGATCCAAAGCCCATGCAAATAATGTGCCCCCCTTTACTCAGACACTCAGACCTTGCTTACATCATTACTACCCCTTGCGTGGCTAGCCAGTCCTGCTGCCTCGAATGTAGTGGGGGAACCAAACTATGGATGTGCAGATAAATAGTGAGAGAAAAGTTCTGCTCTCCCTGGAGTACAGGCAACACAATTCTGCCTGGCACTTTCAGGGAGAGAATCTCTCTTTGTCTATAAACCATTTGTCTCATCTGGGTCATATTTTTAAAGGAAGTTTCCAAGGATGACTTTGTAAGACACCTTTCCTGGCATTGCTTCAGTGCTCAATTTGTGCTAGGGCTTGCCAGGACTTGCAGCATCAGTTATGGATGTAAAAAAAAATTGCTTGAGTCCCGGCACCTCTTTCAATACAAAATTAAGCACTGCATTGGTTACACAGTTATTAGCCATGCTCCCATTATTATTTAACTGCCCAGATCTAAACAAAAACTGTGGGACTAATCCTTGTGTTTCCACCAAGCTTTGCCCCTTCATCTTTGTGTTCCCCCATTTCCCAAACTGGGAGAGAGTTTTCTGCAAGTCCTCTGCCAGTTCAGGTGGGGTTTCTTCTTGCCCTCTCCTCTAGCCCTTAGCTGTGCCCTATTCAGCTCAGATTGAGGTCTAGCTCCAAACCACATCTCAAGGATTTGTATCAGGTCTGGATAACTCAGTCTCTTTTCTGGGGATAAGTTCTTCAGCACCATCAGAGCTGGGCCACCCATGTCGGCTGCTAATAAACCCCTTTCTATACCTCTTCCCTGCTATTCATTTGAGCTATAATATTAAATTGAGCCAAATAAGCTTCCCAGTGAGTTTTGCCCTCAAAGACTGAGGGCTTTTGTATTATCTTAGCTGAAAAAGCCCAACTTCTCCCATCTGGGCCTTAGTGGGTTACAAACAGGGTAGAAACTATTGTAAATGTCTGGTCTTCCTCAAGTCCTTTGGATGGCTCAATTCTTCATTCAGACAGCTGCCTTTCACTGAGATCATTTGTTCTCCTCCTGGAGCTGAATTTTCAGCTCCTTAAGTCTTTGCTGCAGCTCATGTCTGTTAGTAAGTTCCAAGTTGGCTAAAGTTTGTCTGATCTCCATGTCTTCATAGAAAAAAATTCTGGTCTATGGCAGTCTGTGGTCTATTGCTAGTCACTTTTTTGATGTGTCTTGTCATTCCAGCCTGGGAACTTTGCAGTTGGGCTTCCCAATCTGCCTGAACACTCTGTAATTGTTGCAACAGACGTGATCTTCAAAAAAGGGAGGAAAGAGGATCCGGGGAACTACAGACCGGTCAGCCTCACCTCAATCCCTGGAAAGATCATGGAGCAGGTCCTTAAGGAATCCATTTTAAGGCACTTGGAAGAGAGGAAGGTGATCAGGAACAGTCAACACGGATTCACCAAGGGAAAGTCATGCCTGACCAACCTGATTGCTTTCTATGATGAGGTGACTGGCTCTGTGGATGTGGGGAAGGCGGTGGATGTGATATACCTTGACTTTAGCAAAGCTTTTGATACGGTTTCTCACAGTATTCTTATCAGCAAGTTAAAGAAGTATGGGTTGGATGAATGGACTATAAAATGGATAGAGAACTGGCTAGAGCATAGGGCTCAACGAGTAGTGATCAATGGCTCCATGTCTAGCTGGCAACCGGTCACAAGCGGAGTTCCCCAGGGGTCGGTCCTGGGGCCGGTTTTGTTCAACATCTTTATTAATGATCTGGAGGATGGGGTAGATTGCACCCTCAGCAAGTTTGCGGACGACACTAAGCTGGGGGGAGTGGTAGATACCCTGCAAGGTAGGGATAGGATACAGAGTGACCTAAACAAACTGGAGGATTGGGCCAAAAGAAATCTAATGAGGTTCAACAAAGAAAAGTGCAGAGTCCTCCACTTAGGAAGAAAGAATCCCATGCACAGCTATAGACTGGGGACCGACGAGCTGGGCAGCAGCTCTGCAGAAAAGGACCTGGGGGTAACAGTGGATAAAAAGCTGGATATGAGTCAGCAGTGTGCCCTGGTTGGCAAGAAGGCCAATGGCATATTGGGCTGCATTAGGAGGGGCATTGCTAGCAGGTCACGGGAAGTGATTATTCCCCTCTATTCGGCATTGGTGAGGCCGCATTTAGAATATTGTGTCCAGTTTTGGGCCCCCCAATACAAAAAGGATGTGGACAAGTTGGAGAGAGTCCAGCGGAGGGCAACAAAAATGATTAGGGGGCTGGAGCACAGGACTTATGAGGAGAGGCTGAGGGAACTGGGCTTGTTTAGTCTGCAAAAGAGAAGAGTGAGGGGGGATTTGATAGCGGCCTTTAACTACCTGAAAGGGGGTTCTAGGGAGGATGGGGCTAGGCTGTTCTCGGTGGTGGCAGATGACAGAACAAGGAGCAACGGTCTCAAGTTGCAGGGCGGGAGGTCTAGGTTGGACATTAGGAAAAAGTTTTTTACTAGGAGCGTGGTGAAGCACTGGAATGGGTTACCTAGGGAGGTGGTGGAATCTCCATCCTTAGAGGTTTTTAAGCTGCGGCTTGACAAAGCCCTGGTTGGGATGATATAGCAGAGGTTAGTCCTGCTTTGAGCAGGGGGTTGGACTAGATGACCTCCTGAGGTCCCTTCCAATTCTAATATTCTATGATTCTATGATTCTATGACCTCTCCCTTCAAGGCAACTCTCTGACTTTTCTGAGAATTTTCCAGATGCCTCCCCATTCCTGTTTCAGGTCTTGTTTTAAATCCCGCTGGCTGTTTTTTTTATTTCTCCAAGCACATACATTATATGTTCCATCTTGGTTCAACAGGAATACCAGCTCACAATCGCTCTCCATGGAAACTGGATCCTGATCCTAACACCCCTCTTCCAAGCAGCTAGTCAACGTTCAGGGGCCTGGGGATAGTTGGAAGTAGAAATTGATGGAATTTGGTACTTTGATGTAATCTTGTTTGTTTATTTACAAGGAGTCCTGTGTGATCCTAGCAGGCAAACCATACTTCATGCTACAGAGGAAGATGAACCTTCCTCCCCACTCCCCAGCCCCCGCTTCTCAACCCGAAATATGGCTGAAACCCCCCTTCACAATCCAAAATATCATGACCTTATGTGTGGGAGAAAGACATACCAGCAAGGCATCTAGAAAGAGCATTGGTTCATCCCAACCTGTCCCATTTGCAGCTACGGCTAATCTCTGATGCTTCAGAGGAAGGGTGGACAGAGTACTTCAAGCCTATCTAAAGGCCTGAAGGATAAGAATTGATTATAGTTATCTTAATGCAGAGCTGCAGATGTTATGAGCATGTAAAGGGCAATACAGGCAATCCTGTTCCTCCTATGGTACTTGAAATAAGGGATGAACAGGGGGAATTCACAGATTCCAAGGCCAGACCAGACCACTACAACCATCTGTTCTCTCTCACTCTCTATACACACAGGCCATAGAATTTCTTCCAGAGGCTTGATTAAAACATATCTTTTAAAAAGCTCTCTCCTCCCCTATCTTCCTGATTGTAGCTACATGCTATTTGGCAATATACTAAGACTAATCTCCTTAGAATAGGACCATCTGTTATCACAAGTGTGTAGAGAACCTAGCACAATAAAAACCCAATCCCTGACTAGGGCCTCTAGGCACTATCTCACTACAAATAATGATATTATGAAATAACACAAATAATTCTGGAAAGAAATTGGAATTCTTAGTTAGTACTAATATCACTATTTATATAGTGCAGTGAATATGCATAGTGCTGTAGAATGGATAAAATTTGCCAAACATTAAGGAAGAAAACTTGACCTGGAAAGAGTTATGGCAGTACCATGCATGATTTTCCAGGTGATGCCAATATAAACAAAGGAATAGTTAAGCAAGAGGACACTTTCATTCAAGATTGATCAGCTATAAAGCACTAGTTTCAGAGGTTTCAAAATTCATCATAAAACTCAATCCAGGTTGAAAATTAATGTACACGTTATTCCCACAGAATTTTTTCTTCGCAAAATGTATCAATTGTCTGTCTGTTGTTTGACCTGAAGGAGTTTTAAAAAAAATGTATGGTTCCACTGGATTTATGCAAGCAATTACAACACTTAAATCTTAACAAACTGACAGGTGACTGTGAAGGCATGTGACCTTTAAACAAGTGAACTGACACACCTGGGAGGAGAAAAAAAAAGGAGAACAAATGAATTGATCTGATCCTTCCTCTGTCCATCAGATCAATTCACTTATATAGACTTCTGGTTAGATTCTTACAAGGCAAATTATTTAGAAGACATGATATCATGTTACCTGTCATTAAGTACATCTCTGTGTTTAAAGTGTAAAAAATCCAAACCTTTAAAATACAAAGCCTCTGACCAGAGTGAAAATGAATTTAGACCAGATGGTTGTTTTTTTTAAGACAAAAAAACCAAACAAACAAAAATTAAAAACCAGTATATATACTGACTACAATCCTACAAAAAGTCATAGTGTTGGATTGTATATAGGCCTTAATCTAGCCTGAAGTCAGTGGAACTACTCACATACATACAATTATGTGCTTAAGTGCTTTGCTGCATAGGATCTTTAAAGCTAGATCCAAATCCCACTGAAGTCAATGAGAGACTTTTCATTGACTTCAATGGGAATAGGATCAGGCCCAAAGACTGGGATGGCTCCTACACATTCAACTCATTTCCAAAAAATGGATCATCATGGTTCACAGTCACAGTGATTTACAGTTACCTTAATTCTTAGAATTAATTTGTTCATAGGTGGAAAAGGTAGATTTTGCTTCAAGTTTTAGATAGTCTGTTTAATCCAGACTGCCTGGATTAAAGGAGTTGAAAGTTTCTCACAGCATTCCATTATTTCATTGTAATACTTTCTCTTTTCTTTAGTACAACCATAATTAAACTAGTGAAATACAATAAAACTATATTAGACTATATATAGAATATCAATTAAGATAGAAGTTTCTACTAACGGCACTTAATAGCAGAGCCATAAAGAAAACTGAAGACCCCCATTCTAAATGATTGAGCCTAGTACTGGAGACTGACCCATTTAAACTAAGGTATTTGATATATAACTTTGGCACAATAGGATGTGTTATGTTGTGGCTGTGCAGAAGGCTAAGAATACATTCTTTTCTTTCACCACAGTAGATTTACTTCACGTTTTAGATAGTCTGCTTAATCCAGACTGTCTCTTCATCTTCCCTACTAGAGTTTCAGAATGTAATACTCACTGAAATCTTGAGAGAACTTTGTCTCACGACTTCTGCTTTGGAGCCATGTCCTTCCTAGCTGGTGCAGGCCAGTGAGGAAGTACTGGGTCCTTTGCTTGCGGAGATTGTCAAAACCTCTCATAGAACAGGAAGGCTGACTATTGCTTTGAAGTAAGCATTAGTGCTGCCTTTCCCTCAATAAATTATCACTTGCAATCTGTCCAGTTGTTTTCCAGGATTACATCTTGCCTTTATGAGTAAGATTGTGGAAAAGGTTGTGGCAAGACCACCCTCACAGTGTCTGCATGACGTTGATCTCCTTCTTAATTTGGGTATAGACATGACTTTGGCACAGAGACCACATTCATCGGAACATAAGAATGGCCATATTGGGTCAGACCAATGGTTCATCTAGCCCAGTATCCTGTCTTCCAACAGTGGTCAATGCCAGATACTTCAGAGGGAATGAACAGAACAGGTAATTATCAAGTGATCCATTCCCTGTCACCCATTCCCAGCTTCTGGCAAACAGAGGCTAGGGACATTTCAGAGCATGTTTTTTTCGTTCCTGACCATCCTGGCTAACAGCCGTTGATGGATCTACCTTTCATGAATTTATTTAGTAGTTTTTTTTTTTTTTTTTTTAAAGCCTGTTATGGTCTTGGCCTTCACAACATCCTCTGGCAAAGAGTTCCACAGATTGATGGTATGTTGTGTAAAGAAATACTTCTATTTGTTCATTTTAAACTTGCTTCCTATTAATTTCATTTTGATCCCTAATTCTTGTTATGAGGAGTAAATAACACTTCCTTATTTACTTTCTCCACACCAGTCATGATTGTATAGAGTTTTATCATATCCATTCTTAGTTGTCACTTTTCCAAGCTGAAAAGTCCCAGTTTTATTAAAAACTCTCCTCGTATGGGAGCTGTTCCATACCCTTAATCATTTTTGTTACTCTTTTCTGTACCTTTTCTAATTCCAATATATCGTTTTTGAGATGGGGCAACCAGATGTCCATATAATATTCAAGATGTGGGCATGCCATGGATTTGTAAAGAGGCAATAGGATATTTTCTGTCTTATTATTTATCCCTTTCCTAACAATTCTCAACATTCTGTTAGCTTTTTTTTTTTTTTTTTTGGACTGCCACTGCACATTGTATGGATGTTTTCAGAGCACTATCCATAATGACTCCAAGATCTCTTTCTTGAGTCGTAACAGCTAATTTAGACCCCATCATTTGAACGTATAGCTGGGATTATGTTTTCCAGTGTGCATTGCTTTGCATTTATCAACACTGAATTTCATCTGCCATTTTGTTACCCAGTCATTCAGTTTTGTGAGATCCTTTTGTAACTCTTTGCAATCTGTTTTGGACTTATCTTGAGTAGTTTTGTATCATCTGCAAATTTTTCAACCTCACTGTTTATCCCTTTTTCCAGATCATTTATGAATATGTTGAACTGGACTGGTCACAGTAGAGACCCCTGGAGGACACAACTGTTTACCTCCCTCCATTCTGAAAACTGACCATTTATTCCTATTCTTTGGTTCCTGTCTTTTAATCAGTTACTGATCCAGGAGAGGACCTTCCTTCTTATCCCATGACAGCTCACTTTGCTTGAGAGCCTTTGGTGAGGGACCTTGTCAAAGGGTTTCTGAAAATCTAAGTACACTATATCCACTGAATCAGCCTTGTCTAAATGCTTGTTGATTCCTTCAAAGAATTCTAGTAGAGTGGTGAGGCATGATTTCCATTTACAAAAACAATGTTAACTCTTCCACAACAAATCGTGTTAGTCTACATGGCTGATAATTCTCTTTTTTACTATAATTGCAACCAATTTGCTGGTACTGAAGTTAGGCTTACTGGCTTGTAATTGCCAGGATTGCCTCTGGAGCCTTTTAAAAAAATTGGCATCACATTAACTATCCTCCAGATATCTGATACAGAAGCTGATTTAAATGATATATTACATACCACAGTTAGTAGTTCTGCAGTTTCACATCTGAGTTCCTGCAGAACTCTTGGGTAATATGGTCTGGTCCTGGTGACTTATTGTTTATCAGTTTGTTCCAAAACCTCCTTTAATGACCTAAACCTCCTTTAATGACCAAAAACATCCTCAATCTGTGACAGTTCCTCAGATTTGTCACCTAAAAAGAATGGCGCAGGTTTTGGAATCTCTCTCACATCCTCAGGCATGAAGACTGTTGCAAAAAATTCATTTAGTTTCTCCACAATGGCCATATCATCCTTGAAAGCTTCTTTAGCAGCTTGATCATCCAGTGGCCTCACTGGTTGTTTAGCAAGCTTCCTGCTTCGGATGTACTTAAAATATGTTTTGCCATTACTTTTTGAGTCTTTGGCTAGCTGTTCTTCATATTCTTTTTTGGCTTTCCTAATTATATTTTTACACTGCACTCGCCTGAGTTTATGCTCCTTTCTATTTTCCTCAACAGGATTTAACTTCCACTTTTAAAGGATGCCTTTTTGCCTCCAACTGCTTCTTTTACTTTGTTGTTTAGCCACAATGGCACTTTTTTGGTCCTCTATGTTTTGTAATTTGGGGTATTCATTTAAATTGAGCCTTTCTTATGATGTCTTTAAAAAGTCTCCGTGCAGCTTGCAGGGATTTCACTTTTGGCACTGTACATTTTAATTTCTGTTTAACTAATGTCCTCATTTTTGTGTTGTTCCCCTTTCTGAAATTAAATGCTACCATGGTGGGCTGCTTTGGTATCCCTCCCCCTCCCCACACACAGGGATGTTAAGTTTTATTATGTTATGGTCATTATTGCCAAGTGGTTCAGCTACATTCACCTATGGACCAGATCCTGTGCTCTACTTAGGACTAAATCAAGAACTGCCTCTTATTTTGTAGGTTCCAGGACTAATTGCTCCAAAAAGCAGTCATTTAAAAAGTGTCAAGAAACTTTCTCTCTGCATTCCATCCTGAGGTGACATGTACCCAGCCCCTATGGGGATAGTTGAAATCCCCCATTCTTACTGATTTTTTTATTTTTATAGCTTCTCTAATCTCCCTGAGCATTTCAGTTATTACCACCATCCTAGCTAGTAGTAGATCTCTATTGCTATATTCTTATTATTCAATCAGGGAATTAATATCCATGGAGAGTCTATGGTACAGTTTGGTTCATTTAAGATTTTTACTTCATTTGACTCTATGCTGTTTTTCACATATAGTGCCACACCCCCACCACTACCATCTATTCTATCCTTCTGATATATTTTGTACCCTAGTATTACAATGTCCCATTGATTATCCTCATTCCATCATCAACTTCTTGTGATGCCTATTATATCAATATCCTCCTTTAATATGAGCCACTCAAGTTCACCCATCTTAGTATTTAGACTTCTAGCATTTGTATATAAGCATTTTAAAATTGTCACTTTTTAGCTGTCTGCCATTATGTGATGTAACTGAATGGGACTCTTTCAGATGGCTCTCTCATCACATCCTACCCATATTTTGTCATCCTCGCCTCCTTACTAGGATATAGAGAATCTCCATTAATAGAACCTCCCCTAAGGGAGGGTCCAAACCATGTACTCCTCTGCACCTGTCAGCACACCGTTTATTGCACTAGTCTATGATCTCCTGGTGATAGATGAAGATCAGGTGTCCATGCTGGTATTATTAGATCTATCAGCTGCCTTCAATATTGCTGAGCAGGAGATGTGGCTGGACCTTGAGGATGGTGGGAGTGGATGAAGCTGTTCTTCAGTAACTTCATTCTTTTCTCTTGAAGAGATCTTAATGGGTAATTGAGGACAATTGTTCCTCTTCCTGAAAGAGCTTTCATGTTGGGGTACCACAGGGTGCCATTCTATTACCCCTCTTGCTCAATATCTACATGGAGCCATTGGGGGGTTAGTAAGAATGCATGGTGATGTGGTTTCAGTATGTTTATGATGACATTCAACTGTATGTGTGAAATCCTGGCTCCCCTGAAGTCAATATGGACACAATTTCACCCTGGCTCCAGTTCTTCCAACTTGGACAACGTGGTTCAGCATCTCAGACAGTGACTAGTTTAAACGGGGGCATGGATGAGAATGAGCTGGCTGAAACTCAGTCCAGACAAGAGTGAAGTGAGGATGGGGGGCTAGGGAAATCAGTCACAGATGACGGAGATAGCATCACTCCTTGTGATAAATGACTTTTGCAGAATGCCGGCAAGGTCATTCAATTTCATGGGAGGGATGAAGTGGAAAGGAGAAAGATGGCTGAATTGAGATGCTGTTTCTGTCTGAATATTTGCTTTAATGCTGTTGGGATTATTCTTAGGGTGTACATTTTACTGAAACTGGCCTGAAACCTGACTGTGCACTCCTCTGCTATTCTCAGCCTCAGGTTTGACTGTGCTCGGACCCTTAGTAGTGACTGTTTTTGTTGGGGTCCTGACAGACAATGTAAGGGTAATTCTCAGCTGGCCAGAATATGACCACTTTCTGCTGTCTGCCTATGGTACTACATGCTTAAGCTCAACCACAAGATATGGACCTGATCCGGGAATCACTGGCCAAAATTCTATGCCCTGTGTAATGCAGAAGGGCACACTAAATGATCATAGTAGTCCTTCTGGCTTTCAAAATCTTTATCTATGAATGTATTAGAATGGAGAATCCTCCCTGCAAATTATGCCTTAGCTTCCAGCCTATGAAGGGTGAACAAAAGTAAAAAGTTGAAAAATTGTCATATAGTGTAATGTAGGAGTTAAAAATAGGTTTAATTATAGGTGTGCTTAGGCTACCCTTGTTTTTAGAAGTGTTTCTTTAAATGTTCATCCAATAAGTACTAAAAAAGTCTGTCATCCTAGAATAAGGGAACATGCTTAAGTGATTTACATCTTTCTAGGATTTAAATCAGGAAAGACAGCAGGTACTATTAATAGACATGTAGCCTATAGCATGTTTTAGAGAAATACCTACAAACTCTGAAATGATCTCTCAAACATTTGTTATTTTTATGGTAACTTTTTTCATAAAATGTATGTTGGAAAAAACACTAACTAAAGTTCTAGAGGGGTAGCTCTGTTGTTGTTTTGCTGAAAACAGACTAAGAGTTCTATGGCACCTTACAAAGTGGGTTTCTGCCCATAAAAGCTTATGCCCAAATAAATTTGTTAGTCTATAAGGTGCCACAGACCTAACTAAAGTGATTCTTTTCAGTATGAATTGTAAGAAATTATTCTCATTAAACCAGATAGAAGAATAAATTTTCTTTCCAGATGAACACACCAAAAAAATTTTTTTCCTAGTTAATGAAAAATGTTAGGTTACAGAGTAAAATTTATCTTTTGTATATTGTTTCTGCGGTGAATTCAATAATGAACTTCCGTGAACTCAATTCATTTGATAAGAAGTTTATGATGGTGCTAAAATATGGCACATCAAACTTTGACCTTGAAGGTAATAAAATAAAAAAATATTCAGACTGCCGTCTCTTCAGCACGTACTGTAAAACAGTATAAATGTTAGTCAGACAACTAGTGTACAAAAGAAGTCTTATGGTGTATAAAAGTAAACTTCTCAGCTTTTACCTATTAACACTGAGTTTCAAAGTTAGATTTCTTATCCTTTTATAATAGCTTCCAAGGCACTGACTCATTTAATATACATGGGGAATTCCTATTCTACCTAAGAAGTTAGGGTTTGATATAAAGCGAATGAAAATCAATGGAAGGCTTTTCAGTGATTTTGATGGGCATTGGATTAGGTCCTTATTCTCTTGTGTGCAAATCTATTTTCCTAGCTACCTATTCTTATTATTAGTCAAGGTGTCATCACAATTGCCACCATTGATTCTCATTATCAAAACTAACTTGCAAAAAGAAATCTGATGGGCTGGAACTTAACTTTCAAGAAAATAAATCTTTAAAACGAGATTTCAAAACTATACAAATATTATAAAGTACAAAAATAGGAGTTTCAGGTGCTCTCTTTTCTCACACCCTATTTATAAATATACAAATGATGCTTAGGATGGAATTTGCTCATAATTGATCTTGTCTGTCCTGATGCTTGAAAGAACAGAAAAAAAAATCACATTACATCTTCTTTCCTTTATAATGAAATTACTAAACTATGCATCCTCAGGGTACAGTTTAAGAATTTAACGTCAAAATTTATTTTATTAAAAGGGTTATGATGGAATACCAATAATGAAAATGGTGTTGCTTTCTGCACAGATTGAAAACCATTATCCTTACAAAACCAAGAGGAATTAACTTTTTTCCCCCAGGGGGATGAATTTAAATACTACTTTTCCTTATAATATTTTCTGTTAATGAAAGTATGCCTGGTTAGACAACATACTTACCTTCTTTTGTATTGTTATTGTGGTAAACTCAATGAACTCCAGTATGAAATTAATAATGGTACTTAAGTTGTACAACAAACTTTGGTTTTGGATGTAGTAAACATATTCAGACATCTCTTTTTACCACATACCTGACAAAAAACAAACAAACCAAAAACAGCCTACTATTGTAAGGTAAAAAGTGTAGTATAAGAGATACTGTGACAGAATACACCCCTGTATTCACACCCTACACACTATTGTAGTAATCTTTATACAAAGTGTGCCTTGTAAGGCATCATTTGAAAACTCAATTTGCTGGTCAGTATTGTCCTTGTCAAATGTGTGGCAACAATGTATGTGTAGTTATAAGATTCCCCTTTATGATGTTATTAAAACATTTCAAATCCCTCAGTCTTGCCCAGGCAGAAGTCAGGTCTTTCCTAAACAAAGGAAGGAATGTGTGGTCTCCTTAATTTGCATTTAAGCAGTAACCAGAGTCATCAAGCAGGAAGGGAAAATGGGTGAAAACACAAGCAGGGAATATCCTTCCCCAGACTGTCTCTTATTTCTCAGCTGGAAATGTTTTTGAAGATGGGGACTGAAGCCATAAAAAAGGTGGGGGGAGGAGGGGGACACAAACACCCCAAAGGACTCTCCCTGCCCACCTCATTCTCTGCATCTGAGAAGAAAAAAAGCAAAACAGCCATTGGTCTCTGGGGAAGGAATTCTGACCTGAGAATTTGGGCAGTAATCTGCTGGAGCACATGGGGAGAGAAGATAAAATGCTTACCACTATCACCATTTCTGACTTTTATACCTCATTACTTATACTCAACATTTCTTTAAAGTCAAACTTGTCTTACATATCTAAGATAAGATATAGTGTCTAGATAACTATTTAAGGTAATAAAATGGCATATCCTCTTAAAGTATGGACTTTAATATAGTTTTTACTATCTAGGAGAGAACAGGGCAGTGCAGGACATACATTTCTAGGGGAAGATCTGGGATTTGGGGGGTGGGGGGAGGGATGTTGGGGTCATCCTGCTGTATAACCAAAGCTGGTAAGAGCCCAGGTGTAGCTGGCAGGCTGCAGGTACACACAGATGCTCAGAGTGTGGTTTGCATGCTGGAAGACTGTTTGTGGTTGGCCCAGATGGGAGTTACTTCAGCAAAGCATTGTAAGGCACCCAAGCTTGCAGGGCAGGTTAACAGCACCCCACTCGTCTGAATTGTACCCTGGTATGTCACAGATACCCAGTGCATGCGTATAGAAGTCAGTTGCTCAGTTTCTGCCTGCTAATATTGGATTCCAAAATTACATTTCATATCTTATTTCCAAGGTTTATAAGGCACTGAATCACTCAAGATCTTGGACACTGATGCGCACAGATTGACCTCTTCACTCACAAGGAGTCCCACAGACTGCAACAAAGCCGTTCATAGGCACAAGGGCGGAGCAGCTTAGAATAGGAGTATGTTGATGTTTCGCTATCTACACAGGTCAATTCATTTACATGGAAATCTTGTCTAAGTTACCTACTTTTATTATAAGTTATGATTTCATCACAATTTCCATCATAACTCCCATTATCAGAACTACTCTTTAAAAAGAAATGACGGACTGAACTTAATTTGCAAGAAACTTACTTTTTAAACAAAAAACCCTTTTCAAAATTATATACAGTGTGAGGAAAAACGGATTTTTAAAATGTGTATAGAGAGGCATTTATACAAACAATTTCTGGGATGGACTGGCCAGTAACTGATTTATTGTCCTGTTGCTGAAAATTAGGAGCAAAGTCATTACATTTTTGTAAACTTTATTACTGAGTGACTAAGCTGCATAACATCAGGCTGATGTACTAGGTAAAATGTCAATAAATGAAGTAATTGTATAATGATAAATAGCACAACATAGCTATTCCTGTAGTGGTTTTCAGGTTTATATTATTTATGACAATATTGTATTTTATGAGGTTTATCACATTAATTCAAAACAAATGTTCTTTAAGGTAAATTAAAGCACATCAGCTTAATCACCAGAAACCCTCAACTACACATCTCTGTTCAGTCACAGCCAGACCATCATAGTTTCGTGGAACAGCCTGACGTCTAGTATTAGGCTTAGTTGCCATCTCTCTCCAAGGCTCACTTTCAGGGAACCATACCAACTACCCAGTGGCAACAAGTGATTCTCTTCCCAGATAGAACCCTATCCAGTTGTTTCAAAGCTGATTTCCATCCGTCTCCCAGCTTGCACTCCCCAGTTCTCTCTCAAAACTCAGTCACTTCAGAGGAGTTCTTGCTCCCTTATGCGCCAGTCACATTGGGTCTTATTCACAGTTGCTGCCTTTGCTGCTGCAGTTGTAGCCAGTCAATAGACATTCTCCTGTTGTTGCTTTGATTTTTTTCAAAATATATTGGATACATGGCTCAGGGCCACCTCCATCTGGAGTAACTTCAAAACAAAAGTCCACAAGTAGTCTCATGTCCATCCGAAACATTAGATAATAAGGAGAGAATCCAGAAGTACTGATTATGCTATTAGTACAATTACAAGCATTTATTGTTGTAAAATGGATTGGCTCCATTTATGCTTTTGTATCAGGCTGAGAGTCCCAAGCATGTTCAAAAACATCCTATTGAAACATTCTGTATCGTCAAGAAGACCCACAGCCAGAAAGGTCCAGGATTTACCACCAGCAGTCAAAGATCAGTCAATTGCGAAGCTAGGCTGCTTCATCATACCATCCCCTCCATAAATTTAATCAAGCTCAGCTTTAAAACACGCTAGGTTTTTTGCCCCCACCGCTCCTCTTGGAAGGCTATTCCTTTATTCCTCTGATAGTTAGAAACCTGCATCTAATTTCAAGTCTAAATTTACCGATGGCTAGTTTATATCCATTAGTTCCTGTGTCCACATTGGTGCTGAACTTAAATAATTCCTCTCCTTCTCTGGAATTTATCCCTCTGATGCATTTATAGAGAGCAATCTTATCACCCCTCAACCTTCTTTTGGTTAGGCTAAATAAGCCAAGCTCTTTGAGTCTCCTCTCATAAGGCAGGTTTTCCATTCCACAGATCATCCTAGTAGCCCTTCTCTGCACCTGTTCCAGTTTGAATTCATCTTTCTTAAACGTGGGCAACCAGAACTGCACACAGTATTCCAGATGAGGTTTCACCAGTGCCTTGTAAAACTGCTAACACCTCCCTATCTGTACTGGAAATACCTCGCCTGATGCATCCATTGACTGCATTAGCTTTTTTCATGGCCACATCACATTGGCGGCTCATAGTCATTCAGTGATCAACCAATATGCCCAGGTCCTTCTCCTCCTCTGTCACTTCCAACTGCTGTGTCCTCAGCTTATAGCAGAAATTCTTGTTATTAGTTCCTATATGCATGACTTTGCACTTTCCACTATTAAATTTCATCCTATTTCTATTACTCCAGTTTACAAGGTCATTCAGATCTTTCTGTATGATATCCTGATCCTTCTCTGTATTGGCAATTCCTCCCAACTTTGTGTCATCAACAAACTTTCTTAACACATTCCCACTTTTTGTGCTAAGGTCAGTAATAAAAAGGTTAAATAAGATTGGTCCCAAGATCGATCCCTGAGAAACTCCACTAGAAACCTCCCTCCAGCCTGACAGTTCACCTTTCAATATGACCTGTTGTAGTCTCCCCTTTAACCACTTACTTATCCACCTTTCAATTTCACATTAATTCCCCATCTTTTCCAATTTAACTAATAATTCCCCATGTGGAACCATATGAAATGCCTTACTGCAATCTAGGTAAATTAGATCCACTGCATTTCCTTTTTTTTTTTTAAATATAAAATCAGTTCTCTCAAAGGAGGAGATCATTTTGGTCTGGCACAATTTACCTTTTGTAAAGCCATGTTGTATTTTATCCCAATTACTGTTAAGCTCAATGTCCTTAACTACTTTCTCTTTCAAATTTTTTTCCAAGACCTTGCATACTACAGAGGTCAGACTAAGAGGCCTATAGTTACCCAGTGGTTGCCTCCTACCAGTCAGTGAAGCCTTGGAGGACATTGTTATACTTCTAAAATAACCAGCAGGATCTTATTCAGGGGATAAGGCAGTATACCGTGTTTATTATGAATACAGGAAAGAGAAACATTTCAAAAGAAAACAATTGCCCCCCCCCACACACACACACACACACACTTCTGCAAAAGGGATATGATTACCAGTCCCTTGTTGCCCATGCTGAATCACTGGCCAGGTAGTTCAGGCACAAGATTGGAGCCAGGCCCTTGTCGGTCACAACACGATACTCCTTGGGGTATGCAGAACGAGCCCAAAGTCCAGGTTATTCTTCCTATTTTTATATTAATCCATCCCATTTGGGTCTATGGATCCTGTCATGTCAGATAGTTTCCTTGTTTGATGTAATCGATTACATTTGAAGTTGTAAGTGTGACAGCTCTCTCATTATTCCTGTTTCACACTTCGTCCTTGGGTATTAACCCTGGAAGACAGAGGTGTTATCTTGATCTTCGGCCATCTGGGTCATAAAAGTTCTTTAAACAAACATCTTATCTTCTTTCCCTCCTGCCTTCGAAGGCTGAGAACATTGCCTCAGCAATTATTTTCTTGTCATCTCATCTCAACACTCAAACTGCATTCACTCCTCATTCATACTTACTAAAAATCATTACATTCTTATTCCATTTCATTGACGACATCCATGTCTTTACCTTATTCATTAACTTAATAAAATCCTTATACCTACACCAATTTTACTAACACCATTTTACTAAAAAGAAATACAAGAAACCTTATTTATCCCCTTATTGCCCCATGATTTATACATCAACCACATTCCTGATACGCATTGAGATAGTGTACAAGTGAAGGAAAATGCCCAATCAGATTTCAGGACATTCCCAAACAATCACTTATAGATGGCTACAAGCTGGGTCCCAATGTGTCATAAATGTTAAATCACAGAATGTTTAGGCAGAATGGAACATTTCAGTTAATTAACATAGTGGAGCCTGGGGTGGCATGAACGAACAATCAACGTGTTCGGAACATCCTTATCTATAATACCTAGTTTTGTTCTCTCTCTCAGTGCAAGGATTAACCCTTAAGCTTCACATAGTATCCATAGTTCAGGCCTGCTTCAGTTCAGGCCTATATTACAGTATCACAGCGCTGGGGCCTACACCATAAAGTATTTACCTGCCCCGCCCTGCCAGAAGGGTCAGGGCTAGAGCCTGTTTGTTTGCCCTGACCAGGGCTAGAGACCATTTACTCACTCTGCCCAGGGCTATAATGGTTTGTTTGCCCTCTAGGGCCATGGACTGCTGACTCACCCTACCTTGGGCTGGAGCCACCTTACTCGCCCTGCCCTACTAGAGGGCTTGGGACATAAACCGCTGAATTGCCCTCCACAGGGCTAGAGACTGCTTTGCTTGTCCCACCCTGCTTCAGGGCCAGGCCCAGAGACTCCTCCCCTGCCCACCCTGCCATAGGGGCCAGGCTGGGAAGCATTTCAGTGCAAGGAGAGTGGCAGAAGAGACCGGGATCCCAGCCCACCTGCTAATTCCCCCCAGCCAGTTTTCTGTCCACACAGGAGCGCCAGAGAGAGAGGGAGTGTGGCCTTCCTCCCAGACGGACAGGGAGGGACCATCTGCCACCTTACAAATTATTGAGGTCAAACTAACAAGCCTGTAGTTACCTGGATCACTTTTTTACCCTTTCTTAAAAATAGGAACTATGTTAGCAATTCTCCAGTCATATGGTACAGTCCCCGAGTTTACAGTTTTATTAAAAACCCTTGCTAATGGGCTTGCAATTTCATGTGCTAATTCCTTTAATATTCTTGGATGGAGATTATCCAGCCCCCCGATTTAGTCCCATTAAGCTGTTTGAGTTTGGCTTGTACCTTGGATGTGGTAATTTCTACCTCTACATCCTCATTCCCATTAGCCACCCTACCACTGTCTCCAAGCTCATCATTAGCCTCATTAAAAATGGAGGCAAAGTATTTGTTTAGATATTCAGCCATGCCTAGATTATCCTTAACCTCCACCCCAGCCTCAGTGCTTAGTGGTTCCACTTCTTTTTGTTTTCTTCCTATTTATAAGGCTATAGAACCTTTTACTATTGGTTTTAATTCCCTTTGCATGGTCCAATTCTACTTGGCTTTTGGCCTTTCTCACTTTATCTCTACATGTTCTGACCTCCAAGAGGTAGCTTTCCTTGCTGATCCTTCCCATCTTCCACTCCTTGTAGGCTTTCTGCTTTCTCTTAATCACTTGTCTGAGATGCTTGCTCATTCAGCTTGTCTACAACTCTTGCCTATGAATTTTTTCCCCTTCCTGGGGATGCAGGCTTCAGGTAGTTCCTGCAACTTTGACTTGAAGTAATTCCAAGTCTCCTCCACCTTTAGATCCAGGAGTTCTTCAGTCCAGTCCACTTCCCCCACTGATTCCCTTAATTTTTTTTAAAGTTAGCCCTTTTGAAGTCAGACCCTAGTCTCAGATTTATTTATTTTTTTTATCCTTCCATTATAGTTTGAACTGAATTAGCTTATGGTTGCTCAAACCAAGGTTGTCCCCTATAACCAGTTCTTCTATGAGATCTTCACTACTCACCAATACCAAATCTAAAATGGCATCCCCTCTAATGATGCTAGACTAACTAATACAGGCAACTCATCTCCCTCTATCTGGATATTCTTTGTAGAGGACTACGCCAAATCCTTACTATCATTAATGGGTAGTAGTTAATTTTAAAAAAAAAAAAAAAAAAAAAAAACCACACTCATCAGTGAAAGCCAACACAGGCGCATCTGTCAGTGCATCTATTAACATCCAAAAAGCATTCTCACAATCTAGAGTTCTCGGCGTTTGTAGTAGTTGGCATCTGGATGCAGAGCCTGACCATTACCTTTGGGAGAAATACTCCTTGGTGAGCTCATTTAAGGGTTGACAAAGGGTAGAAAATCCTTGTACAAATCATCTAGAATATCTGCAGAACCCTAAGAAACTCTGCAATTCTTTCCAAGTTTTGAGCATTGGCCATGCCCTCAGGACTTCCAGCTTGTCTGGATCTATGGTAACTCCATCTCGAGAAACCATATGCCCTACGTACTTTTTCCTGACAGAATTAGCATTTTTCTAGAGAGTTTCAACCCTTGTTCCCGCAGGCAAACACTTTCAACCAGGGTTCTTCATGCTTTTGTGAAGTGCAGTTGAACACTGTAAGGTCATCCATGTCACCAACTGTCTGCTCCATTAATCTCTGGAACATGGTCTGGCCCCCAGACATTCCCTGGGGAATTCGTGGAATCCACATGAATAGACAGTCTGTCTTTTCTATATCAGCTGGTCCCATAGGTATCTGATAGCATCCACTTCTCAGATCCAATATAGAAAACCAACAACTTCTTGTTAAGCAGTTTAAGGAATCTTCTACTCCTGCAGTGGTATACTGGTCATGGATAGTACATCTATTCAAAGTCTGATAATACATGCACGTGGCCAGAAAAAAAAGAGGGAAAAATACACAACTGGGGAGGCATAAGGTCTAGAATTCCTGATTTCTGCGGTCTTCAACTCCTGGATAAGTTTCTGAACATTTTCAACATCAGCAAGTGCTAGCCTCCTGGTTCTTACACAGAGGTCCATTATCATTCAGCCAAACATGACGTTCAGCTACACTAGCACAATCCACATCCCACTCACAAGTGAAAAACACCTGGGTTCTTTGCTCTAGTTTCCATTTCAATCTCTTTTCACACTGGAGGAATCAGAGAATTCACAAAGTTCAACTTCTCTGGGTCCAATATAGGTATGATCTTCCTACTTGAGGCAGCATGGGCCACTGTTGCAGCTGAGTATTCTTGTGCTAACACAATTCCCAAAGGGATAGTGGTTGGGTGCTCAGTTTCATTAGCCATGGACAGTTTTACTGACATTTTTTGTATGAGATGAGGTTTTGGCTATACCTTTCTTTACCATCAGTCTGCCCAGCAGTGCATCTGTATCCTGGGCTTCAACCAGGATTAACTGATTGGTGGCCTTCTGCTCCCCTTAAGCAATTCTGTCCATTAGACAGGTTATCCTAGCAGGAATAGTAACTAGAGGCTCATATCTTAGTTTGACCGTTCCCACCTGGCCTCCAAGTCCATTGTGGTCTTGCTCTCCTTCTTTAGCTTGATATGCTTCCAAACATAATGCATGGATCTTCAAACTTTGGTCCAACAAACTCTTTGCATTGCTGAGCCAAGGCTCCAAACATGGCTGTATTTATTCCTACAATGAAAAAGCTTCTGGTTCAGATAGCTAGTGGATGGACAGATCAGAGCAAGTGTGTATCTTTCTCCATTCCAGCCACATCCTTTGGGAATTTTAATTTCCACTAGCACAAAGCCCACATAAGGGTACTGGTCATCTCCTAACCCCCATGTGGCTAACCAGCTTAGGAGTTCTAGGGGCAGATGGGTCAGATATTAGTGACCTGAGAGCCACTATGAAGAACAGCTGTATATTCTAGTCCCTCACTAGTCATTCCAACCTCAGACTTTGATCCACAGTCCTCCAGGAAAGCCTGGTGTAGTTGGAGGTAAAGACAACCGTCACATATTTGAGTTGGGGGAGGAAAGGTGGTTATGGGACCTATGGTGCTTCTTACCTGGTCCTGCTAAAGTTTCCCCACTGTCTTGACACAGAGGGTCTTAAATCATTCTTCAACTCTCCTGGGGTTTACAGAATTCAGATCTCCTCAGAGGTAGTGCCCATCCTGTCCCTACTTCTAATAGAAACATGTGGGTTCCAAAGGCAGGGGTTGTGCCAGGGAATAGTGCAGGGAAATCAGGTATCACTTTCTTGGCTCCTGCCTCTGGTACAGTTGTCCATCTCATTTTTGCTGTGAGAACTGAGTAAAAGGTACACTTTATTTACAAGAGGAAATATAGAGGAAGCTGAATGGCTACATCACTAACATCATGCAACCCACAAGTAACATTGCTCCATGAGTCCAGTTTACTCCATACTAGTGGGCTCCGTAATGTTGAGGAACCCACGTAGTTTGTCATTGCAGGCCTGAAGGTACTTGTGTGGTGAGGTGATGTGTGCTGATTTGCCCAAAGGGCTAATCTTGCTGTAGCAGTGGACGCATTAGTGGAAAAAGTCCTCACAACATAGAAACACCGAGGAGGCCTCCAAAGTCCAGGTGCTCTTTCTCTGACTAGGTCAGCAAACCTCTTTTAGGTCAAAATAGGCAACCCTTCAGGCAGAGGCAGACTAACAGGAGATCATCCACACTTCCTCAGGCAGACCTAGCCTTCTTTCATCCCCCCCGCTCCCTCCAGTTGGCTAAGTCAGCATCTATCTCCTAGGATTTGCCCAATCACAAGGCTTAACACCTCCCACTCTCCTTTATTTGTGAGGTGAGCACACTAGTCTTCATTTCTCATCTACCTGGCAACAAGTGTGGCTCCCTTTTTCATCAGGCACATTAACCTGGTTTACACTAATGTAATCACATCTCTGCTCTGCAACTGTATGACTTGTGGGCAAGATTTTTAAATTATACTTGAGTGCCTAAAATGAGGTACCTAAATCCCTAGTCTGGCACCTAAATCACTGACCTGATTTTTAGAGGTGCTTGAACTCTGACAATCAGACCACTTGGTACCCATGTTTGAAAATTATTGAAATTAACCCCTGTAACACTAGGGATAATGCTTACTTCAGAGTGTTCTGGGGCTTAATAGTTGCAAAGCTGCTTAGAGATCCTTGAATGAAGGACTCTGGATGAAACCCTGCTCGCAAACTCTAATTGACTGCAAAGAAGCCAGGATTTTACCCTCCGTTACAAGTATTTTTATCCTTTTGTGACAGGAGGCTAAACACATACAAAACATTTAATTAGTAATCTATTTATGGAAACTTTTATAGAGATGATGCAGGGACATCTAGTTTCTATAACTTTATCAAGCAAGCTACACAACAGATTAAGGCAATTTCACCTTGAATACCGATTTTTGTTTGAACTCTGCCCTCACATTTGACTTTTTTTTTTTTTTTTTTTTTTTAAATGAAATGACTGGTTAAGAATTTCAAGGTAAGTGTTAAATTCATGAGCACTAAATGAAGTGTCAGAATGACATCCCTGGATAATTAAGTCTTCTAGCTTCAGAACATGCAGTAGCAGTGCAAGCTTCTCTACTCTGCACCAAAAATTCACATCAGCCCTATGATGAGGAACCATCACTAGGATTGAGAAGATGGACAACTCCTTCTCCTTCTCCTTCCTGAACAACTAAGTATAATTTTATTTAGGTCTGAGAGTCAGTTCAAGACCATCCAAAACACTTTAAATCTCCTAACCCTTGAAGTTGCATGAAGGGGGCCATGGAAGAAACAGCTGCACAGGGAGCTCTGCACACTGCACCAGAAGTCAGCTAGGGAAGGGACTACAGATCCAGTGGTCCTAACACAAGTGGCATGGAGAAGTTACAGTTTGTTACTCTTATTAATACTGAGATAATGCATAGGAGCCCCAGTGACAGAGAAGGACCCCATTGTGCTAGGGTATATGAATGAGTAATAAAAGCACAGTCCATGTTCAAACTGAAGGAGCAGCTGGAGTGTTTGTGGGAATGCATTACAGTCCCCTATTCTGGCCCCAAGTTAATCATAGCAATTCCAAAAGTCACTCGTTCATTTGAAACACTGACATACTTCGTTCCAGAAGCTGTCACTTATTTCTTCTACAGTGGGGAGCTGAAAGTGCTCTCTGTTGTGGAGCTTTGAGAGCTTTTGGGTATAGGTATATTCTCAGACTTGTTTTTCCTTTAGACACCTTGGGCTATACCCAGTGAACTGGTATATTCATCAGGCATTAGTTTCCATGAACATAGTCTGTACCTGCAAATGGAAGTTTCTTAGGTGGCATAATAACTGGGGTTATCTCAAGGTTTGAATACATGTACGTGTCCTTATTGCAACCAATTTTTTTCAAACATATAATTAAATTATTCTAGTAATGTATTTTTAATTAGGTCATAAAACATCCATTGTAGACTTAGCCTTAACATTTTTTAGGAACTAAAGTTTGTGTTGAACTCCCACAGCCACATTTCTTTATAATTTTAGAGTGAAACCCTGGTCCTGCTGAAATCAACAGCAAAACGGTCTTAAATGGGGCCAAGATTTCCATCTCAATTCTTCAGCTGATACTCCACATACTGAAAATTCTCCACTGAAAGTTAAATTTTATGTTCTTATGTTTATAGTGGTATACCGGCCTGAGCTTTTGTAAAAATTTATGAGAAATGATTCATTTATTTCCAAAGTTACCTTCCGATAACCATTCCAACTAATGCTCAGGTTTGAAATGGGTTCTGAAGACAAAGGAATCCTCAGACAGGCACCACTGAAACTACAGTGACAGATGATTGTGAATTGGAGAACAATAGATAAGCTATATTATCTAGTATATGTTATACTATTTGCATCCCTTTTCCTCAGAAATAAACTTATGAAATCCTGTTAATGCTTTAAAAACATTTTCAAACTATTTTCAGTCTGACTCTGCTTGGATCCATTGGGCAAGAGAAAGTCTATTGAAGAATGTTCTGCTTGTATCCTTCCAATTGCTCTGACTCAGGTGTAGTGTGGGGGGGGGGGGGGAGTGGAATATGAGAGAAGGCTCACTCTCTATGGTAAAGAGCAAAGTGGCAATGTCCACTGTCTTGTATTAAATAACCAAAACAGACATAATTGTGGGGTTAGGGTTAAATGTTAAGTTTGATAATGAAATCAGCTCCAACTACAATAAGGTTGCATTTCCATCATTTGTCTGAGGTGCTATTTGCTTTGCATATTTTTTCAAAATGTTTCCTTCCATTGCCTGATCAAATGAGGCCACCATGTGGCAATTTAAAGACATGATCACAAAGGGAAAATGGGTTGGTGGCTTTTCATAAGATAAGCCTTTACAAAACAGAATGATAGATCAATAAATTAAACTATTAGTGCAAATCCCTGGGTTTTAGTCTAAGAAAGAAAATATCAAGTTTTCACTTGCTATTACCTTGATTTTATGCAAGTTAAGGAATAGTGATTGGGGCTGTACCACTAAAATAGCTTTTAGAAATATATAGCATGCTGGTAGCGAATGTTTATGATGGAACTTAGAGAAGTGATAAAAAGTGACCTTTAAACTATCCACTTTGGTCTCATTTATCATAATAGAGTTTAAAAAACAGATGTATTCCAGACTCAATTCTTATTGAGTGTACACTACTTACTATAGACAAGATTTTTTGGCAGGATGATCAGTGGCTAGGATGCTAACTTGGAACTTGAGAGATCCAATTCCTTCCTATCACAGACTTCCTGTGTAATAATGAGGAAATCACTTAGTATCTCCATGCCTCAGTTCTCAATCAGTAAAATGGGGATAATAGCACTTCCCTACCACAGAGGTGTTGTGAGGATAAATACATTAAAGAGTGTGAGCTGCTAAGATACTGCAGTTATGGGTCTAACGTAGATTTTTTTTTTTTTTTTTTTTTTTAAAGAGTGCCTAAAGTTAGACTCCTAAATACAGAATGGGCAGCTAAGACAAAACTGGTGTCCTGCAGGTAGATTCTTATGCTAAATAAGCAGGTCAATTTTGATTTTTAATCTTTTCTGTATTAGAAATTCACAGAAATGTTTTCTGCAGCAGTACAGTGAGCACAGATTTTTTTCCATTACCATATGGATATGAATCCTTCTTACAGTGTCTAAGCATAGCATTCAAGAACTGTCAGCAAGAAAATGCTTCAGTCAGTTCATCATACTGCAAGCTTTACATAAATATTTCTTCTCCGGATTTCCAGGAGCAAGCAGGGGAAGATGGCTGCCTAGACTTGGAGCTTCTGCTCAGCCCCACTAAAAATCCATCAACATCCACTATGATAAGATGACCATTTTTAATCTCTCGGTAGTTCATCCTGCTCTTCAACATCTTAGTAGCAGACGGATCCAGTTTTGGACCCTCTATGCCAGAACAATGTAAATTATACCAATATAGATATGTAGTACAGACCAGATTTAAGAGCTACTTGAAATTCTTTCCTTACACCCTGATACAGAGATGCATATAAAAAAAGTCTACTACTCCCTAGCCCACAGACCATCAGGCTAGGGGTGTTTATATTAAAATTCTTAAAATACAATGTGAAAGAACCTAACCTTAAAAAACATGAGAAAAAGGAAGCCTGATCAGGAAAGGGCATAAAATAACATTTCTCTGCTACAGCTGGGACAAAGCTGGAAAAAGAGCACTGTTCAACAAAGCAAGGAAACTAGTTGAAGAAAGAGGACTGACCTATTTTGTAGCCTTCCTGGCTATTTTTAAGATCAAGTAGAATAGCCAACTTCTTAGCTTCTCCAAACCCAAAGAAGTAAAAAGCTACATTTTTTTTTCATATAATACAGACAAACTTACATTGCTATAGGACCTACCTTTACTATTGAAATTTATGGTAACTTGGTAAGATTGGTAACTGAATAGAAGCATCCTAAAGCTGGCTCACAGCTCTGCACTTTGTAAGCATCCCCATATGGACCAAATTAGCAGATGATTGATTAGGCCTGGGTGATTAACCAGTTAAAAAGGGGATTCAACTCATCAGTTGGGGACTGTTAAATGGGATGCAGGAAAGGCAAGGAAAGCTCTGGAAGGAAGGGCAATGAACCTCAGGGTCTCAGAGAGCTGAGATCTTTCTCCTTCCCCCACCAGTCTATGGGGGAAATGATGGAGCTTGAGAAAAGCTTTGTGTTGATGGGCCATGAAACTGCATA
This sequence comes from Emydura macquarii macquarii, assembly GCF_026122565.2. Classification (NCBI taxonomy): domain Eukaryota; kingdom Metazoa; phylum Chordata; order Testudines; family Chelidae; genus Emydura; species Emydura macquarii. The sequence continues at coordinate 35,895,138 of NW_027132559.1, read as the reverse complement.
AGATATAAATGAAGTACACCCAAGGATGAACATATGTAATAGTGTGTGAGGACTGCTTGTAAAGAGGAATCCAGGCTGAAGGAGCCCACTCTGATAGTCCTGCCTGGTTGTCTCTCCTGTCCTCACATGCTTTTTTTTTTTTTTTTTTTTCTCCTGCTGTTGAGACTCTATCTTGAGCCTGAGGACAGATACTAAAACTTGTTAGCCTTTCCCTTGTTGGGGAAGCCTTAATGGCGTGGTCTAGGCACCCTAGGGATTTCCCCCTATCAGATGGAGCTGCTGCTGCACAAATGGAGTGACTCTATCTTCATGACCTGACCCTGTATATGTGTGCATGTTTTTGCTATGAACCCTGTTGTTGCAGCTCAGATCCCCAGGGATTCTGAAATCCATGTCTCTTTTTTTTTTTTTCTTCATTATTTCCTCTGTCAGTTTCTACTATGCTTGCTTATTTATTTTCCTGCTAAGTATTTAAAGCCAGGAAGAATCATTGGACATTTACCATCTCGGATCAACAAACCACCTCCTATTAAGCAAGAACTCTGAGCAGCCTGGCTCCAGAGGAGTCTACCCTGCAGGTGACTGATTTGCTTTACAAACTGCGGATGGTCCGCTCTCAGTCCGGAAATAGTTATGGGGTTATTTTTTCTTCATTGGTTTTGTGATTTGAGAGAGAGGGGGATTTGCTGTTTTGTTCCCTTACTTATAGTAACTTTAAGAACAACATACTGGTAATGTATTCAGTTCAGTTTAGATTGCATATGGTAAACATTAGGGGATATACCCTGTGATGAGGACATTTCAATTTGTATGGGCCTTTACACTTAGATTTTAGATTCACTTGTCTATAGGAGGTGATGGGGCTGTTTCTTACCCCTCATTTTTCTAGCAGATTCTCAAATAGATCTTTCCTGTAGGATTTTGACATCTGGTGCACAGTTGTATGTGTATTTTAGCCTGGAAACCTTATTTACAATGCAATCAAGGATGTTCATCCCATCCCCACCATACTTATTCCTGCTTTCTGCAGGTGGACAGTTGGGAAGTCATTTATTCTGCATTCAGCTTGGGGCAGGAGGGGAGTGTACATTTGGGCTGCTGCTCTCTAATCTGATCTTTTATCCCCCTCTGGCTCAAGAGTGTTGCTTTCTCACACCCTTGTCTTTTCTTACAATACTCCATTCTACCTCCTCTCTACTTTCTCTTACCCAATTAGCACTTATCCTGTTGCCACTCATTTTCTCTTTTCCCTCTTCTCCATCTAAACTCCTTTTGAACTCTTCTAGGTACCCATTACCTTGTCTACTCACCCTAACTATATCTATGGATTACAGTGGGCACAGCATGAAATATTTGTTGGGATGCTTCCTCCTGTGAGTTTCTACCATTAACTTACTTACACGTGTTTCTTGGAACATAAAAGGATTTGGTAACCATACAAAAAGGGAAAAAAATTGTATCTCACTTAAAGTTGAAACCTCCAGAAAACCCACCTCATTGATTCTGAGGCTTAAAAGCTTTCAAAAGCCTGGATTAGAGATGGTGGTTTTAGTAATTACTTGGCCAACTTTAGGGTTGTGTCAATTCTGTTAAATAAAAAAATGGAACACACAAATCCTGTCAACTACTAAAGACACAGACTCCTAATTGTTAAAATTAATATCTCCAATATTACATATACTCTTATAAATTTCGATGCTCCCAACAAAGATAATCCTTCCTTTTTCAATTATTTTCAAAAGTCATTGAAAATCTAATTATAGTGGGGGACTTCAGTGAAGTGCTAGACCTGCCTTTGGATAGACTGAGCAGACACCACAGATTGTCAAGATCAAGGAATTGTATTTGAAGGACAGAGGGAAGCTGCACCTTTTTCTCACCCCTGCATTCCATATATTCATGTAATGATTATTTTCTGATAATAGGTGGTTTGGTGAGCTCTGTTATTAATAACAAAATAAAAGCAATTATGATTTCTGATCACACACTGGTGGTATTGCAGCTCTCATCTTCTGGAAAAACTAGGGACTATGAAAAGATGGAGGTTAAACTCCTCTATACTACTAGATACATAATTGTAAAAGCATGTGGAGGAAGAAATAAAATTTTTCTTTAAGACCAATGACAACCTCTTGGTTACTGAGCAATCTTGTGGGATGTTTTCAAGGCATGCTTAGGGGCAAGATAATATCCTACTCCTCCCATAAAAAGAGAGCCAAGCAGGCTGACCTGAAGAATTCAATGGAAGGGCTCAAGGAGGCAGACTTCAGCTATGCTGAGTCCCCTGTTCATATAAACTCTGAGAGGTTACCAATCTCAGATATGAAATTAATAAAATCTCAGTGCAGGCTGAATTTACTTTATTTAGACTAAAACTGACCTACTAGGAATCTGGCAACAATGCTGGGAAATTATCACCACATGACAACAAGAGTTCTGTGGCACCTTAAAGACTAACAAATTTATTTGGGCATAAGCTTTCGTGGGCAGAAGTGGAAACTTCAGTTAGGTAGGCATATATACACATGCAAGGATGGGTGAGTTACATCACAGTGAGGAGGGCAAGTGTTAATGAAGTAATTCAACCAGGGTGGATGAATCCCATTCACAACAGTTGATGAGAAGGTGTGAATGCCAAAAGAGGGAACATTATTTTTTGTAGTAGGCTAGTCACTGCCAGTCTCTATTCAGACCTAGTCTGATAGTGTTAAGTTTGCATATGAGTTCCAGCTCTGCAGTTTCACGCTGAAGTTTCTTTGATATTTTTTTGTTGAAGTATGGCAACTTTCAAGTCTGTTATTAAGTGTCCAGGGAGATTGAAGTGCTCTCCTGGTATTTGGATGTTACCATTCTTGATGTCTGATTTGTGTCCATTTATTCTTTGGCCAAACTGGACTGTGTCTACGCAACTGTGCATGGCAGAGGGGTATTGCTGGCACATGATGGCATATATCACATTAGTAGATATGCAGGTGAACGAGCTCCTGATGGTGTGGTTGATGTGGTTAGGACCTGTGATGGTGTCACTTGAGTAGATATGTAGGCAGAGTAGGCAACAGGGTTTGTTGCAAGGATATATTTTTGGGTTATTGTTTCTGTTGTATGTTGTGCAGTTGCTGGTGAGTATTTTCTTCAGGGGCTGTTTGTAAATGAGGACTGGCCTGCCTCCTAAGGTTTGTGAGAGTGAGGGTATTACCACAACTTCACTAAAAGTAAAATCCCCTCAATTGGCTGTACTCACATCCAGATACTCACAGATCATAAAAGTACTAATGACCAATTCTTCAAATTTTATAAATTCTTGTATTTAAAGAAAGAGCCCCTTGATGATCAGTTACTTAAGGAATACACCCAAACTCAGCAATTGCCTCAACTAACAGAACAACAACAAATTTGGCTTTATTACCCATTAAATACCTTTGAAATTATGGCTGCCCTAGGCAATATGAAATCAAGTAAGGGCCCAGGCCTAGAAAGATTTCCAGCTGAATATTATGCGCAACTCAAAGACACCCTGGCTCCCAGATTGGCTGAACTATATACTGAAGCTTTTGGTAGAGGCACTTTGCCCTCTTTAATGAATAAAGCTGACAGATGCTCAAGAATGTACTAGCTGTTAAACAATATCCTTAATCAACTGTTAATCAACATACTGTCTAAAATTCTAGATGGACAATTAGAAAAAATAATAAGGAACATAATACACCTGGACCAGGTGAGTTTTATACAAAAGAGACATCAGATGAACAACATTTATCAATTTATCACTGTGCTGTCCTACTATCAATTCCCCTCAAAACTGATTGATTGCTGTTCTGTTGCTGGATGTGGAAAAAGCTTTTGACAGAGTTAATTGGAGATATTTGTTCCTCATTCTACAAAAATTTGGATTTGGTCCTCCTCCCATTTCCTGGATTAGACTTTTATACTCCAATATTAGCTCCCTCATTGTACCTAAAAACTACATTTTCCTTCCTTCCCATCTCAACCATGTTACTAGACAGGACTGTTCCCTGCCCCCCCCCCCCCCCCCCCCCCCGTGTTTGATTAGGCCTTAGAGCTGCTGGCATACAAATTAAAGTGTATCAGGAGATATAGGATATAAAATAGGATCCTGAGAGAGAAAAATATGCTTGTATGCTGATGATATACTTTTATTCAGCACATATTCCCTTCAGACTATCCCCACCATAGTACAAACTATTGAATTGTTTGGGAAAATCTCCAGGGCACAAAATCAATTGGCACAAGTCAGAGGCTTTTTATCTCTAGAGGGATCATAACGTTGCCATCTTAGATGATAATTTTCTCTGGCAGCAAGCAGAAATCGGGTATATGAGAGTCCTCTTTCCAAGGAACACAAAAGATAGTTAAAATTAATTTCGGTCTTTTTCTCTCTGATAACTTTGGATTTATATAGCTATCAGCCCCCTCAACCAACCTTTTGTGAAACAGTTAATATATTAGAGACTAATGTCCCATTGTGTCTTCTATTTGTTCTTAGCTCCTTGCCAGTTTATATTCCCCCTCTGTGGTTTTTTTTTCAGAATTAACATTTTAAAGACCTTCTTAGAGGATGTGAGCAACAAACCCAGATGATCCTTTGAAAAAACATAGCTGCTTATTCAGTCATGAAGCTTTGGTCTGTTCAGCATTAGGCTTTACTATATATCCTCAATCTTGAACTAAGTGACACAATAATTGACCCCCTGACACCCAGATCCCCAGCCTGGCTGTATGTGGAGGAAGAAATTGTAGCCCCACTACCACTAGCATCAGTCCTAAACTCAGACTTCTATCGCTACCTAGAAAGAAATCTTACAATTTTGGCTGCTAGGAAAGCCTGGTATTTGGTTACTTCTAAGTTTAAATGTCATCCCTTAATACAGTCAGAAATGTCAATTTGGTAGTAATTCCAAAAATGTAATTGTCCAGAGTCCCCTTCTATGACCTGACTGGATTTTAAGAAGGATTTTGAGCATAAAGCAAATAACTGAAAATTATACTTTCAAGTTCTTTCCCAAAGGATTGCATTACCTTAAACCAGGTGTCTGGCTGGTAGGTCTTGCTCACATACTCTAACTGTTGCCATATTCAGGGTTGGGAAGGAATTTTCCCCTGAGTCAGATTGGCAGAGATCCTGGAGGTTTTTCGCCTTCCTCTGCAGCATGGAGGCATGGGTCACCTGCAGGTTTAAACAAGTGTAAATGGTGGATTCTCTGTAACTTGAAGTCTTTAAGTCATCATTTGAGGACTTCAGTAACTTGAACAGAGGTTAGAGGACTATTACAGGAGTGGGTGGCTGAGGTTCTATGGCTGCAACATGCAGGTCAGACTAGACAACCACAATTGTCCCTTCTGACCTTAAAGTCTGTGAACTTAAAAATATTCTCCAACACCAGTTTTAGCCAGATGTCCTTTCAGCACTGGACACCCGCCTAATTGTTGAAGCATTCTGAAATTGTTACACTGTCTACGTAGGCTGTGGACCTGCCTGTATTCCCAACTATCAGGCAAACTGGTAACCTCTAGTGACAATGTTAGAAGGAAATGGGAACAGGGGTGCTCAACTACCATTACCAATATTCAGTGGAATCAGATTTGTTCCAATATACCACAGTTTACTAGATTTGGGATTAAGATTAATCCATCAGAAAATTGTTTGGAGGATGTCCTGGACTCCTTATAGATTTTTCAGGTGTTGCAATGCAGAAGGTGCTAACTTATACCACAATATATGGGATTGTTCTGTGATCCATCTTTTCTGGGCAGATCTAAACATTCAGGCCAATTACTTTCTGTCCACCAAGATGCAACTGCAGGGTGGCCATGTTGTATCTGGCCTAACCAATTTGTCTTGGAAACTGAAATCCTTTGGATGATGTCTAATTCTACAATGGTGGAAGTTCCAAATGTGCCCAACTATCAGAGAAAGGCATTTTGACTTGGACAGACTAGTGGCAATGGAACTAATGGAATTTTGTAAAAGAAACAAGCAAGATAAATTTATGGATATACGATCCCTATTTTGGAAGTATCTGAATAATCCAATTAAATTGCTTAGGGGTAAACTGCCTTCTCTCTGTCCTATCATTCCTCTTCTACTTTCCTTTCAGACTTCTGTTTGGTCCCTTTCTCACTTTCAATACTCTTCATTTCTCTCTTTTTTTCTGAAAGGGAATAACTTTGGTGATCAGTTTATGATCTTACTTTGCACTGAACCCCAAACTGGGACTTAATAATTATAACCATCATTACATAATTGTACAGGCAGATCTCTTTAACTAATCAAAGACTGTTTTTGTTATATTACTTGTTACCCTTAATAATGAAGATGTATGGTCTTACCTACCTTGTTGTAAAATCTGATATTGACTCTTTACTCCAGGTTTGATACCTTTTGTAATTTTGTTCTCTTTGTCATCTGTGTTTAAAAGGAGCAATAATGAATAAAACACAAACATTTTATATATTTCTTCTCCATTCCTTTTAAGCAAACAATTTCAAACTGCACTTTGCAATTGTAAATGTTGAGCACTTTCAGATTTAATTTTTAATCTTCCCTTCACTTGAGCAGTTTTATATGGTTCATATTTAACAGCTAGTTTGAACTTCAAATTACTGGCCTGATTCTCAAAAGTCAGGTTAGGCAGACACTATGTATCTTTTTTCATTCAATCTGGAGATTCTTAAACTAGGACTGAGTTTTGTAGTCAGATGTCTACAGGAAGAGAGTTAACAGGTATAGGGAAGGAGAACAGGAGAGAAGAAATTCTAATATATGAGATGGACCAAAGTCATTGAGACTTCTGGATTTTGCACCACTGAGGGACCACATCAGTGGCTCTGTGCATGTGGGGAAAGCGGTGGACATGATATACCTTGACTTTAGCAAAGCTTTTGATATGGTCTCTTACAGTATTCTTATCAGAAAGTTAAGGAAGTATGGGTTGGATGAATGGACTATAAAATGGATAGAGAACTGGCTAGAGCATAGGGCTCAACAAGTAGTGATCAAGGGCTCCATGTCTAGCTGGCAGCCGGTCACAAGCGGAGTGCTCCAGGGGTCGGTCCTGGGGCCAGTTTTGTTCAACCTCTTCATCAATGATCTGGAGGATGGGGTAGATTGCACCCTCAGCAAGTTTGCAGATGACACTAAGCTAGGGGGAGTGGTAGATACCCTGGAAGATAGGGATAGGATACAGAAGGACCTAGACAAACTGGAGGATTGGGCCAAAAGAAATCTGTTGAGGTTCAACAAGGACAAGTGCAGAGTCCTCCACTTAGGAAGGAAGAATCTCATGCACAGCTACAGACTGGGGACCGACGAGCTAGGCAGCAGTTCTGCTGAAAAGGACTTGGGGGTAACAGTGGATAAGAAGCTGGATATGAGTCAGCAGTGTGCCCTGGTTGCCAAGAAGGCTAATAGCATATTGGGCTGCATTAGTAGAAGCATTGCCAGCAGATCACGGGAAGTGATCATTCCCCTCTGTTCGGCATTGGTGATGCCGCATTTGCAGTATTGTGTCCAGTTTTGGGTCCCCCACTACAACAAGGATGTGGAGAAGTTAGAGAGAGTACAGCGGAGGGCAACAAAAATGATTAGGGGGCTGGAGCACAAGACTTATGAGTGGAGGCTGAAGGAACTAGGCTTGTTCAGTCTACAGAAGAGAAGAATGAGGGGGGATTTGATAGCAGTCTTTAACTACCTGAAAGGGGGTTTCAGGGAGGATGGAGCTAGGCTGTTCTCAGTGGTGGTAGATGACAGAACAAGGAGCAACGGTCTCAAGTTGCAGTGGGGAGGTCTAGGTTGGACATGAGGAAAAAGTATTTCACTAGTAGGGTGGTGAAGCACTGGAATGGGTTACCTAGGAAGGTGGTGGAATCTCCATCTTTAGAGGTTTTTAAGCTTGACAAAACCCTCGCTGGGATTATTTAGTCACACAGTGCAGCACCATTTCTGGATTCAGGAAACCAGCATCAATTGGTAGGAAAGGATTGCTCTGCAGACCTGAGATGACCAGCAGTGGCAACAGAATTTTAGCACCGACAACTTTTTCTGAGATTTGTACTGAACACCCTCTAGAGCTGCAATGTACCAATATACAGACTCCCATACCTACTGAGAAACAGGTCACCATCAACATCTAAAAGCCGGCCATCGTTGATTGTTACCAGTCCTTGGCTAATCAATTCAACATGGGAATCTGGATTGTTGGGGCCATTGTCATGCGGGTGATTGTTGCTATGCAGAAAGTACTGATGCACCAGGTTATAAAGCTTGGTAAATGGCTTTGCTTGCATGGCAAGTCCCAAATTTTATTCTGGCAATTGATGGCCCCCATGTGCCTATCACTTGCATCCCAGTTCAGACCTTAGAGGTTAAACAGAAAGGGGGATTTCTCCATGGTGTTCAAAGGTCTGGTTGATCACTGTGGCAGGTTCACAAACATAAATGCAGGGTGATCTGTAGTAGGATCTTTTGGATATCTGATTGCCATAATGAAAAATTTGCCTCCTGGATTACTATGGACATGCTTGGTGTAGAAATTGCTCTGATCATCCTGGGAGATTCAACTTTTCCTATGCTTCCCTGGCTAATGAAGCCATTTACAGGGCACTTGAATAGAAAGAATTGTTTTGCTATTACCTCAGCAGTTGCAGAATGACACTGGAATGTGCATTTTGGCTGTTTGAAAGTGAGGTGGTGCTGTCTTGTGGCTAAATTAGAGGCTGCAGAATGATACTTGCCTAGGATTACAGCTTCATGTAGTATTTTGCACAGTGTTTGTGAGAGTAAGAGAAAAAGTCTTAATAATGCGCAAGTGCATAAGGTACAGAGACTTGCTCAGCGATATGAGTAGCTAACAAGGCATCTACCACCAGGACAATCCTTTGAGATGCCTTTTGTTCCCTCTTTGTGGATCATACCCGAAAACATGCAGCTGTATACCAAGTTGTCATCGGTTGGGGGTGCAAAGTTTTGAGGGGAAGGATTTCATTTTGAGCATTGAAGTTGATATTATGGGTGGTAGAAATCTCATGTTATGGTATTCTTTATTTTATGTTATATATATGCTTTTATACTTTTGTAAAAACCTATGGGGCTGTTGTTAACTTGAAAATTGGTGGGTGTTATGTGTATTGTGCACTGCAGGTGCTTTCTGACTTTAATGTTTTTTATTGCACAAGTTATGCCAGGAAATAACAGAAAATAAAACTTAGAAAATATTACAAACTTTGCTCATAGTGATGAAAATAACACAAAACACAGTTTTAAAATGAAAAAGTGTGACATCCATATATAGTGTGGTGGAAGGAGTAGCACACAGCAATGTGCGGGGGGGACTCCTATTTACAGATGGGCATAGGTCTTGCCTCTGCTTCTAGTCCTTCTGCCTCCTGGGGTTGTATATTGGGGCTCAAAGGTCCCCTATGTGTTGGAGGGCTCAAATGTGCTGTTGTTCTTGGTGCCCTGTGCTAGTGCTGGGGAAGGGAATGGCCTCAGGGGCAAGGCTATGGAGCTGTAGTAGAGAACACTGTTTGTGTTCCAAGTACCCTGTATTATCCAGGGCCTGTAGAACATGGCTGGGTCCTTATTGAGGGTGCTGCATTGCCTGCTGTCCTGACAGCAGCATGTGCTCCAGCAAAGTGTTCTGCCTGTTCACTGCCTCCCGGAGCTGCTTCTGTATGTCCTTGTTTCCCTCCGCTGCATCTTTGGTTATGACAATGCTGTTCCAGGCCAGCTCAATGATGTCTGTGAATAATTGTCTATCTTTCTCCCCCCCAGAAATCAAAAACACCCTTCATAGCTTGGTAGTTTTCCATTTTTATTGTGCATCTATAAGAAGGACTCTAACCTCTTTTCTTTAGACCTCCATTTCTTCCCCTTCAGGTTGGCAAGCTGCTCAGTTATTGATAAAGGCCCTGTCCTTGAGGGTCAGTGCAGGTACCATGGCAGAGGAAGTAGAGGAAAAAAAACCAAGTAGTTTTGTTCATATTAGCACTTTTTCCATAGAAGAATAACATTTTTAATCCTCTATTTGTGAATTCCAACTCTGAGAATCAACCCAGTCTTCCAAAGATGGTCAGTGCTGTGTAGATGGGGGCTAGATTAGGATGTTGGAATTTGTATTCCCTGTTTTGGAATTTACAGCTAATGCCTGTGTCCTTCTAGTACTTGGATAGCAGTGGGTTGTTTCTGAGTAAGGAAGTGCATTCCCTAGCTTGGAATTTGCAGTTTCTGCTATGCCTTGATGATACTAGCATGGGTGTGGGCTGTTCCTGATTGGGGAAGAGGAGTGAGATGGGAAACAGAGGGGTTACCAGAAGGTATCAGGGGGTAGATAGTAATCCCCTCTGCATTCCATCTAGGCTGTTCTGACTCTCAATGATATTACACAGATGCAGGTGACTAGAAGGCAGAGAAGGCGCTTGTTCAAAAAGGCAAAGGGCAGACCAAAGAGAGATACTGTGATGTTAATGACCAAAATGATCCACTCCAGACATGCTGCAGGAGTGGAAGAGATCATGAGCTGTGCTAAGGGCCGTGACCATGCTGCTGTGTCACTGAATGTCCGGAGTAAAACTGAGCAATTTCTCAGACTTAGATTCTGCTTAATCCCCCCATGCAGAAAGTGCAGAGAAAAACAAATCAGATTTTGCACTGATTGTTTGAAACCCTAGCTTCTGCCAGTCTTTTTCTATGAAAGAAATAAGCCTGTGAAAAGCTTCCTTGGTCTACTTGATTCCAATAATAATGAAAATGGTATTTGATATACCTCAATCGCCTTAAGAGCTTACAGCTATGCAATCCCTGACCTAACTTTTTCCTGTACAAAATCCTGTTTGTAATGCTGTTATAGGGTTATATATCTCAGTCAGGAGCATTAGCTTAATTAGCTGTACAAGCATTCAGTGTCAATGCCTAAACATACCTCATAGAGTTGTAGGACTGGAAGAGATCTCGAGAGGTCATCTAGTCCAGTTCTCTGCATTCATGGCAGGTGTTTGTCTAACCTGCTCTTAAAAATCTCAAATAATGGAGTTTCCACAACCTCCCTAGGCAAATTATTCCAGTGCTTAATTACTCTGACAGGACGCTTTTCCTAATGTCCAATCTAATCCGTCCTTACTGCTGTTTAAACCCATTGCTTCTTGTCCTATCCTCAGAGGTTAAGGAGAACAATTTTTCTCCCTCCTCCTTGTAACAACCTTTTGTGTACTTGAAAACGGTGTCTCTCCTCAGTCTTCGGTTCCCCAGACTAAACAAACTTAGTTTTTTTCACGCTTCCCTCATAGGTCAGGTTTTCTAGACCTTTAATCATTTTTGCTGCTCTTCTCTGGACTTTCTCCAATTTGTCCACATCTTTCCTGAAACTTGGCACCCAGAACTGTACACAGTACTCCAACTGAGGCCTAATTAGCACTGAGTAGAGTAGAAGAATTACTTCTCATATCTTGCTTATAACATTCCTGTTAATACATCCCAGAATGATGTTTGCTTTTTTGCAACAGTGTTACACTCTTGACTCATATTTAGCTTGTGATCCACTATGATGCATAGAGCCCTTTCCACAGTACACATTCTTAGGCAGTCATTTCATTTTGTATGTGTGCAACTGATTGTTCCTTCCTAAGTGGAGTATTTTGCATTTGTCCTTATTAAATTTCATCCTATTTACTTCAGACCATTTCTCCAGTTTGTCCAGGTCGTTTTGAATTTTAATCCTATCTTCCAAAGCATTTGCAACCCCTCCCAGTTCGGTATCATCCACAAACCTTATAAGTGTACTCTTTATGCCATTATCTAAATCATTGATGAAGATACTGAACAGAACTGATCCCTGCAGGACCCCACTCAATATGCCCTTCCAACTTGACTGTGAACTACTGATAACTAGTCTCTGGGAACCGTTTTCCAACCAGTTAAGCACCCACCTTATAGTAACTCAATATAAGTTGCATTTCCCTAGTTTGTTTATAAGATGGTCATGTGAGACAGTATCAAAAGACTTATTAAAGTCAAGATATATCATATCTACCACTTCCCCGACATCCATAAGGCTTATTGCCCTGTCAAAGAAAGCTATCAGGTTGGTTTGACACAATTTCATGTAAACTATGAAAACTAACCAACCCCCCCACCCTGTAACATTTATCTCAGTAAACTTCTGGATTTTGCAAAACTACATAGTCTCTTTATTTGAATCTGATGTGCAAGGGCAGGAAAGGAGTAGACTGCAGTTGTACCATGGGGGTGCCATTTTGAGGATGCAGTTGGGGTTGGTGGCAGGGGTGTTTGTGTGTGCTGGGCAGGAGAGATGGGTATGTGCCCTCCCAAACATGGGCTTGTAAGTATTCAATGGTTAGGGCATCAACACGCGATAGAAACTGATCAACAAAAAGTAGTCTGCATACTTTGATAGATCTCAACTTAGTTTCTCTTCTCTTCTCTTTTGATTGCAGCAGCTGGAACCTAACAACTTGCTAAAGGCTTACAAAATCATTCTAGCAGCCTCCAATCTATTATGCAAAGTCTGGTTTGTTGAGTACAGGTATCAAATTTAGCTCTAATGTAGATTACTGGACTAAGGCAGCAGCCATGGTCAGAATGGACATTTTCAGCAGGCTGGAAAATAGCATGCTGAAGGTCAGTAAAGAGGGGTAAGAACAACTCTAATTTGATCTTATCAGATCAGGAATGGAAATGGTGGAAACTTGTACATCAAGCAAATGAGAGAGCATCCACCTTCCAGGAACATGAACTTTGGTGCCCGAATGACAATGGGGGTAGTAGACATTTGAAATTAGAGACTGATTTAAGGAAGACCCATTTGGGATAATATGCTGAACTACAGTATCTACTCTGAGTTCAGCTGCCACCTTCTTAAAAGCTCCATTCAGCTGAGCTAGCCTGCCTGGGATATATGTTTCTGAGAGACAATAAAATGAGCTCTTTCAACCATTGGATATAGGATCTGAGTGACTTTGTATCAAAGAAAAGGACTCTGTGTCCTATGCTGGTGCTTTATGTTGACATTAGTAATCTTTGTCACACTCCATCTGAAAGGCAGGAGTGAACATATAGAGCAGGAAGTGTTGAATAGCCAAGCCCACTTCCTAAACTCTGAGATATGCCACCCACTCATATCAATGAATGGGAGAAATTGATGGGTACAGCAGTGAGAGGGGGACAGTCTCAGCAGCAAGGAAGGGAGACACTCATCAAAAGACATAGGTAACTCCTCCCCCCGGGAGTCTCTGGTACCCATTACACAGGTGGAAGAAAAGGATGCTGGCTGGCCAGCATTTCCCAGCTCCCAGGATTTAGCTCAGCACAGGAGCCATATGGAGTCTCTTTTGGCTCTGTTCCAGCAGCCCACCCTACCCATCCAAACTAGGAATGGAAACCCGGCCTGACTGATGCTGTAGATGTAGTTGATCACCTGTTTAGGGAGTCAGGAAGGAATTTTTGATCCCAGGGGCGAATTGGTGGAAGATCAGGGAGTTTTTTTGCCTTCCTTGCAGCACCTTAAGCCACAGTAAGTAGGAATGTGCTTAGTACCTAACTGAAGTACTGGGGTGGAATTTGTTTATTCATTGCAACTTGTGGCCAATTTCAACTACAGATAAGAGAATAAAATGAACAGTTCCCAGAGGTAAAAGATCTGGAATTTTGGTCATGGGCCTTGGGCTCAAGTGATAGGGTGAGACCTTGTGGCCTTCACAGCCAAGGTCCCCACCCTGTTGCATCCTCTGTCCCCCTCGTGGGCAGGAGAGTGCTAGGACTCAGAGAAAGCAGAATCCTTGGGTGTAGGCTGAGAACCTACCCCACATTAGGGATTACATGGTAAGAAGCTCTGCAACCTGGATGCAGGAACCAATTAAATACGTGGTATAGGAAAGTATGGGTAATGCTCCTCCCTTGTGTTAAAGTTTGATAAATTGCAGCCTGCTGCTTAATTCCATGCATGTATCTGACCTCATTTTGTCACTGTGTCCACATCAATTCACTCCTTTTCCTAGCTTCTGTTTTTGCCTAAAGGCATGTGGCCAATGGGGGATTTTCATCTTCTGAAGCTATCCTTGGTCTGATTCTTGAGAAATGGGAGAGAATCTGACAGGAGTTGTTCAGAAGACCAGTTCTTCCTGACGTGCCACAGTAAAACAGATCTCTAGACGCACTTCAGAAGATGGGTCATCTGGCTGAGACACTTTTTTTGATAATCCCATCTAAGAGCAGGAATACTTGAAGGGACCTCTAATGTCATGCTGCCCACTGCACTACAACTGCTGACGATATCATCAGACCCACAACTGACTGGAATGCTGGGGTTCAGCAGAAAGACACAAATGATTTGTCACATCTTCTTCCTATTGAAGCACAGTTTAAAATTACTTTAACTCTTCTCTCTCTTTAATTCTTCTTTTTGGACCATTAAGATCCTGGCATTTGGATACAAGTCCCTGACCCCTGATGTTCTATTCCAACTGCCACTGTCTCACCTTCCCATAGAAGCTTTTTTCTGTCAATTCCTGAACATACAAACACCAGCTACACACAGCCACAAATGTGAATACTGCAGAATTCACCAAATGACTATATCTCAAGAATGAAATAGTCTAAGACACTTTAGAACTGAACTCCAAACTATAAGGTAAGATTCAAAGAGTAGGAAGCCTGCGTGATGGTATCAGCAAAGAGAAGCAAAAATTACAGGTGAATAATTTTCCCCTTGTGAACAATACCAGATGTACAGGATTTCTACTCATACGAAGTAAAAAGTTTAAAGAATGTCTTGTGATAAACTGGTAACAGTAGCACAAATTGCAGTGAGAAAAGATTAATGGGATGTGTGACACTGTATGACAGAACACCTCATAATCACCAATATCATGTAATTATGATATGTTCAGTACAAAGTATGCCTTACATGGTATTATTTTAAGTCTTGATCTGCTCAACATTAATATTCTGGTGGATTGTATGTGTTATCATTGTATGTGAAACTATAAAATATTGCTGAACATGTTGCACGGTGGGAAACTGCCACAAACAGCCTTTCAGGCTCAACAATGAAGTGGCCAGACAGCGTTGATGGCTCTTTCTCGCTCATTCAAGGATAGATTCCACTAACAGGGAGTGTTTACAGTGGAGCTTCACAGTACACACGTGAGGAGCACGTACACAATGGGATATTGACTGACCAATGAGGACGACCCTCCATGTCACAAGCATCAACCCTTCCAGCAAGCTTGAACAGACTAAAAAAGAAGGGGAGTGACATCATCACTTGGCTTCACTCTGTCATAGCTCAACACCTAAAGAAACAGCTGAAAGACAAAGAACTTTGGATTGTGGGAGGGGGATCCCAGGAGGGGAAAGCAGTCTGTGTGAACTGAAGATCTGTAGCCTGCTTGTACCATCTTTCAGGGTGAGACATTTTTAGATTCAAATCCTGTTAGAATTTAGTTTGTGTTCTTATTTTTATTTGGTAACTATTTCTAATCTTTGTTTATAATTTATAATCACTTAAAATCTATTTCTGCAGTTAATAAAGTTGTTTAATGTTTTATCGTACCCAGTGTGTTTTTGAGTGGAGCTTTCAGGCAATCTTTACTCAAATTGACAAAAGCTGATGCATGACTGCCTCACCCTGAGGGGGAAGTGGATTTATTAATGAGTTTATGCTGAACAAATCTTTCTCCAGCACAAGACGGTATTATCTCAGGGTGCATTCCTAGATAATGAAGAGCTTGGGATCGGTGGGGGTTATTGGCTGTCCTCTGGCTGCATGGTGGGTGCGTGAGTGACTCAGTTGTGGGCCCCCTGAGGAATTTCATATTTCACACCTGGGATGTGGGTGGGGTGGGGAGGGTCGCTGCTCTACGTCATTTCCTCTTCACTGCCTACCCCCACGCGCAAATCACATCCTTACTGTCTGCTAGTAGGTACCCCTCATAGCCCCTCCCCGCCCTCCTCACGGTATCTCGGCCCCGCCTCCTCGCCGAGTTCCCCACGCGCCCCAAGCCACATCTTCGCCCATTTGCACTGTTGGTTCCGTTAGGAGCACGCGCCCCTTTGAAGCATCTCCCGCTCGGTGCCCCGCCTCTCCTGCCTCGTGATTGGCTGGCGGAGCCGGTGCTCTGCGGTCCTGGCAGCTGCGACTCTAAGGAGCCGCGGTTGCTCCGGCTGCCGAGGGCCGGGGACCCCGGCCGGATGCCCAGCAGCACCTGCCGCTCGGACACCGGCGCCAGGAGAGGGAGACACGGGGGGGCTCGTCCTCCCCGGTGGCGGCAGCGGCCCTGAGAGCGGGAGGCCGGGAACAAAGGCTCCGCGCCAGCCCCCGCGGCTCCACCTGCCCCCCGCGGCGATGGCGTCCCTCAGCCTGGGGGGGCTGAACGTCTGTGCCCGCAAGCAGAGCGTCCAGTCCCGCAACGCGGCGGTGGAGCGGAGGAACCTGATCACCGTCTGCAGGTGACTCCCCAGTCCCGCGGCCGCGGCTCCTCCCCGCAATGCCCGCTCTGCCTGCGTCTCGTGCCCGCCCCTGGGGAGGCGAGTTCCCCTCCTTCCCCATCCCTGCCCCCGCGGCGTGCTGCCCCCAGCGCCGGGCTGTGCCCGCCCCCGTCTGTGCGCCCGCCCCCGCCTCGTGCAGGTGAATCTCCCGCGCCCCGCTCCGCCCGCCCCCTGCAGGTGGAGCCCAGGCAGGCCCTCGCCGCGCTGCTGGCTCTGGGCAGCTTGGCTGGTCCCCGTCGCCCCGGGAAGCGTCTGCGCGAGCGACCCAGGGCTTTGGTGACCCCAGGCAGCATCGCAGGCTGTGCTCGTGCCCTCCGTGCGTGTTGTGGGTGGTTTGCCAGGTTGTGGGGTTGCAGTGGGATTAAAAATGAAGACTGGAGTCTCCATCCTGACTCAGCGCCTTCAAAAATGGCTGCTTAGCAGCCACCCAGGACCCGGCTTAAATTGCTTGCTTGATTTTTTCTTCTTCACTTTTACAAGGCAGTGGGTGTATGTACCTGGCTAGAAGGTTAACGCTATTTAAACAAAGTATTGGGACTAGTTCGGGCTGGTAGCTTGAGACAAGGTTTGTTTTTGGCAAAGTGTACTTGCTAGAGATTTTGCTGTATACTATGAATATTTGTCAGCTCTGTGTATGTTCACTACAGATGAAGCAAGAACCAAAATGGATTTTAAACTCTTGAGGATGTTTAATTCAAGTCTTGTCTTCATTCAGGCTTTCCTCATGTGGCATCTTACATGGTGTGAGATACAATTGAATTTCTCCATGAGAAATAATACTTTTAGCAGTTATAATTTTTATATCCACTACAACTAGAAAACTTCAAGTGAAGGTTGAAGCTCTCCTATTTACATTTGTACTACATGTACAACATGGTGAAGTTACCTACTTTTTTAAATATCAGCACAATAGATGATTACAGCAAGGTTGCATTAAAGACAGTGTTTCAGTCTGGATTTAAGTTTAGTGCCAATATCTACCATTTCAGTGTGGGTATTTCATATTTTTAAGTTCTTCTGTGAAAGCATAGACTTGATATGATACAAGGACTCCCACATTTGTTTCTTGGCCTTCCCTTCCCATCAGGGTTTACTCCTGCTTGTGGAGTTCCTTCTTTCATACTGGCTATAGCTTAATGGGTATATTACAGACTTGAACCTACCCGCATCATCCTAGCTGCTGAAAGCGAAGAGTAATATGTTCTCTCCCTTGGATTCCAGCGTCCAGGCTACAGGGAGGGGTCCATTACTCTACTTCTCCAGTAGCCTTTCTTTTTTGTGCTTCCCTCTAGTGCTGCTTGAAAAGCTAGATGCAACAACAGAATAAAGTGGGTGAGAAACTAGTCAGTTTTATGGCTGGCCCATGGGGTTTTAAATGGCAGAAATGAACTTTCCAGTCTTGTCAATTCCACTTGGCTGTTGGAAAAGCAGCTGAGGTGCTGACATTGCTTGCCTGCTCATAGGCTAAAGATCAAAGTTCACTGGTTACTACTGTGACCATAAATGCTAGAAAAACTTTTTTATTTTTAATCAAAGCTTACATTCTGCGGAAAGTGATGGCTTAGACTTCATCTCTTCTTCTACAGGGGAAAATTTCCTACTCTTCACTGGTGAATGGTTTTCTTTAGCTCTGATATTTAATGTATCTGTGCTGAGACAGTCAAAAGTGACTCTGTAATACAGGCAAAGAAATCTTTGAAAGCCGAGACAATATAAATCGTCAGTGACAGAAATGTATGTGAATGAATTATTCCTATAGTCACTCTCTAAAATAGCAAAATGTTTACAGCCAGAATAAAACCATTTAACACACTGCTGTTTTTTTCACCAAGCCTAAAGATGAACATTTTCTACAAGATTTAAATCTAGGGAGAGAGGAGTGTGTGTTCACTTTTAAGGCTGGTATATGTTCTTGATTGTTTTCTATCCTTCTGAGCTTTTTAAAAGAAAAAGCCAAGGATTAGTTTTATGGAAGTAATCAAAACCCATCTGTAATTATTAAGCCTTTCTGATATCGAAGAGTTTTCTTCAGTAGATGTACACTAAAAAACTACAAAGCAGCAAATCAGGCAGCTGATTTTTCTCAAATATATAACCTATTACAATCAGAAATACTGTTGGTATAAATGGTGCCATTAGTGTACCCTAAGATGATTCAATCAAATGTGGAAAGGGTCTCCTTTTCACCACTGCAGATTAGAAGCCGCAAGGAAGAAATTCTTCTGCATTGTCATCTACAGCGTTGTCTTATGATTACCAGAGAAGAGGTCTTCAGAGTATCATTCTGTAAAATCTTTAGTATTTCTTCACCAGATCTTTTAAAGTGTTGTTTGCATTATTTGGATTTTTACTTCCAATTTTTCTATACTTGTTCTTCATTAACTCTGATACCATATACAGAGGGATTACATGATAATTTAGAGACCTTTTAAATCTGATTTTAATATTGTAGATATTTATTATGCCACAAATGCAGACTCACAATCAGATAAGATAGTACTGTCACATTATTTTCATATAAGAAAATAACTTCTGACTCTCACATTTTTGCATAGGCCCATGAAAACAATTCCTTTCCCAAAGGAATTTCCTTTTCCTTTGCAGCCCGATCACAATAGTATGCATAGAGTTTGCATGAGGATTTTCAGACGAAGGTGTCTTGAGGTTTCTCCAGCCTCCTGCTGCAGAAGTAGGCCCCCCAATTTCTGCTGGCATATATGTATAGTTCTGAACATTTTAAAGTTTTGTAAGGGACCATTTGTTTCAAATAAATTGAAAAGGCTGCGGAGAGACAAATATTAAAAACCATCATATAATTATAAGTGTGTTAATAGCCTCAGTGCTTTGCTGGCGATATTGTCTCAGTGTGTGCTGAGATTCCATGTCCTTGATGCTCAGCAGGAAGCATCAAGTTCTTTGACAGAGTTATCAACTTTGGTGCCTTCTTTCCCCTGTAAGGTAGAGGTTGTCTTCTGTTTTTTTATCTCTTATCTTCCCTTTATAGATTTAATAGAAGAGATGTTCAGAAGTGAAGAGTCTTACAGGATTATACTGGGGTCTCTATCTGTACTGGAGACATTACCCAAATTCTCTAGATAGGGCCTTCAAAAATTAGACTCCTGTTTGCTTGCCTGCATTAGTCTAAGGTATCTGCCTCAGAGTAGATGTTTGATCCAGTGTGCATAGTGTAGCCATACCTTTCTTCTTGTTAAAGGTTCCACGGAGAAAAGCATTAAGGTTTGGGATATCTGTATAGATTCGTCTTTTGAATGTGAAGGCCATGTATCAAAGTAGATCTAATCTTGACACAAGGTGCATTGAGCCCCCGAAATGGTATCTGCTGAAGATACTGAGTGAGATACTTGGAGTGCTTTGAAGATGTTTGTCTTAAAGCAGATGCCAACATGGCATCCAAAGTGCAACCTTACATCTCTGCTCTATGGATAGAGATTTCAATGCAGACAGAGGCATCAGCAAGGAGCCACCCTTGGATCCAAAGTCCACGTATCAACAAAGAGCCACCTTTCATTGAAGGATACTTCAACATCATGGAGGTCAAGATAAGTGGCATTGGTATAGAGCCTCAACTATAAGCAAAAAGGTTCATGAATTCCAGTTTCTTGTGAAAATGTTGATTTGAGATGTCATTGCATTTCCACACATTGGTGCAAATAGCTTTGATGCTTCAGAGCTCAAGACTGGTGGCTCTTGAGCAGAGTTGCACCAGAAGCTGAAACTCCATGTGCAGGAGTTAATGTAACAATGCTTCTGCATAGACAGAATTGATGTTATGGCATGTAAGGCAAGTGACAGTGGGCCAGTACTGCTCCATGACGCTTGTGTTTGAAAGCTGAGCTTTGTTCTGATAGTAAATAGAATAGAGAGTCGAGTGGGTGAGGTAATGAGACCCAGAAAAGAACTCTGTGTAGCTCGAAAGCTTGTCTCCCGCCAACAGAAGCTGATCTCTTACCTTGTCTTTCTAATATCCTGGGACTGATATGGCTACAACACTGTATACATTAAATAGAATAGTCATTGTTTGTCATGCTCCTTAGTAGATACCATAAATTCTAGCTGCTTGAATCCTGATAGTTAAGGCATTGAACTTTTGCTTTATTACCTTGGCTCAGAGCTGCCTCACAAAGCTGGACCTCCCGATACTCAGAAGCCTTGAAGTGAGGGTCATAACTCAAACCCTGGCTTGTCCAGTATAGATAGAGTTGTCCCATGAAATTAAACCATCAGTGTTTTTCAGCCAGAGATAAATAGCTTTGATGCAGGACTTCCTCAGTTTGCTGTTAGTAGCCAAGACATTACTCTATTTCCATTTGTACTATATGCATCAGAACTATTGAAATTTGGTAACGTTGATCCTGAATTGTCCTGTAATGTTTCATGGTTTAGGGAATCTCAATTTGTCACCTCTCTTTATAAAGTCAAAGTACTGATGTAGTTGGATCCTGGCAGTGTTTGGTGTGGCTTTAGATCACTTGAGAATAGAAGAAAATTTCCACAGTGTGTGTGTGAACTAGCTCACCTGAACTTTTTTTCTTGTTTTTTTCTGGCCCTTTGAAAGGTGATAGTGAAGAATAATGTAGCAGCAAAAACATCAGAGTTAGAAACATGTCTAGCAGATTTCTTCCATATTTTTCAAATAATCTCTAAATTTAGAATTGTTTCTTGTTGAGGCATTATTAACTTGGAATTAAACCTCTTAGCCTGGATATATCCCATATGAGGTTCCTGAGCCCTGTTGTGGGTGATTTAAGAAATTTGAGAGAAATTCCTTCTTGTCCTGCTGCAAGGATAGAAGAGGTTGCAAGGAAAAGATTATGATAATCTTCCAGGTCTCCGTCTGACTTAAACATCTTGATAAGGACTTAGAAGATCTTCTGCAGATTGGAAAATGCAACCACTTCTACAGCTATTTATTGCTGGCCTAGTCCGTGACTTCCCTAAAGGAACAGAATGATGTCCTGAAAGCTTGAAATCATAGGATATTAGAAGAGCTGTACAGAAGCACTGGTGTTTGGGAGCCGTCTCTTTCTTAAAGGGCACTGTGTGCAGATAGGGACTGTTGCAGTGGTACTATAGCTATGCCATGTTTAGAGCACTTTTCTTACTTAATACTGGCCTTTTACTGTGAGATTACAGCCATTTGAATTGTCTGCTCTTTGGCTGGTGGTACAAACTAAGAACACTCTCATCTGCATTGCACTATGGAGAATTGCTGGCAGGCCCCCTGTGACACTGGGCCAGAAAAAACTAAGACTTTGAGAGTTGCATGGTCCAAATCTGAACTTTAGAGACACAGGAAAATACAATGGTAGTGAGGGTCATTGCTTACAAGTAGACTAGAGCTTGGATATGCAAATGTATTGTTGATAGTTATTTGATGATGTTTACATATCTTGTTAAGAGGTTAGTAATGTAGATAAACTGCTTTCCTGTCTATTACTGTTCTAGTGATTAAGAACATTTAGGAACATATTGACATTTAGATGGAACTTGAATGTAACAATACTATTTTTTATTTCTCTCTGAAGTTTAAGTAATAAATACCTGGGAATGGCTGTAAATGGCCAATTACCTTGTGCTAATTGGTTCTCAAAACTTTTTTCTGGGACCCCCTTTGAAAATATTTCAAGCTGTGACGACCCCCACCAACACAAGTGATGACCACTCCTCATGCCATGCCATCTTTACTGGCATGCATGTGGGCTGACAGCTTGCAACCCTCCCCACCCCCTCCATAATAACCTCATGAACCCCTGAGGGGTCACGATCTCCAGTTTGAGAACCCCAGTGCTAATGTAACTAGTTACCGGGGTGTACAGGACATAGGAGATGACACTTCAGAGCCACAAGCAATCAACTATTAATTGTTCAGAGAGGTACCTGCTATCAAGAAGATATCAATCAACCTGCATGGATCTATAAAAGACTCTAATGGACTGATTGTTTTTATCTCAAATCTGTCCAAGATTGTCAGGGAAAGTTTGGATCACAAGACTGTGATCCCAGCACCAGGCTGGAATCACCCTCCTAATTCTCATGGGAGAATTTGAACAAACTCTGTACATAAACTATTTAATCTTCATTCCTCTGAACTGGATTTCTAACAAAGAAGCTCTCAACAAGGACTGATGACCCCCAAGCTGTTTGGGTAATTTCAGAGACTTTGCACTTTTAGAACTTTGCAACTCAGTTATTATCTCTACTTTGAAACTGACCTAAGAGCTTTATTTTCATCTGTGTATGTATATTGACCTTTTAAACATTACTCTTTCTTTAAAAAATATATATATATATATATTAGTTCAGTTAATAAGCATTAGCTTTAAGTGTGTATTTGAGTAAGAGCTGAACTGTTCATTGACCTGTTTGGAAATGTGTCCGATCCTTTAGGATTGGTAGAACTTTTTTACATATGATGGATAAAGATTTTCAGTAATATCCATCATATTTGATGTGGCTGTCTGGGTGCTAGCCAAAGGGCTGGATAGTTTTAAGGGAACTGTGTTTTGTCTTCTGAATGACCAGGGAGGCGATCAGAAGCTGTTTGCTGCTGGCTTGGTATATCTTATGGAAGAAAAACCACCAGTATTTTGGGCTTTGTCTGCTCCATTCTTTGCATTTTGCCCTGTTTAAGCTATCTCAGCATGGCTCCCCTGGAGGCCAATGTCACAGCCCCATAAAGTAGTAATCTAGCCTAGGCTACTGTGGCATGTGCTCAGAGGAACCTGGTGAAGAGAAATTCAGTCTTAGCTTTCCTGCAGATTCCAGCTATTGATGGTAGTCTGGCTCAGTTAATCTGATTGCATGGGCTATCTTTGTTGCTCAGGAAATCCAGTGGAAGGTGTGGCGCATGCACACACACACATTATCGTGGGAGCTGGTCCCCTGCACAGTTAGGCTGATTGTATGAACTAGATGACTCTGGTGTCTTGCTGAGGAAAGCCAATGGAATACAAGGTGAAAGGATGAATTTGAAGTAGGCATCTCTTCTGTTTTTCTAGCAGAAATGTAGATTCTACTTCGAGTGATTGCTCATATCCATTTCAATATAGGAGTGCACGCCACCGTGCACTGGTTCCTGGAACTTTTCTCCCCTTAGCATACTCTGTAGGGTTGGCTTAGGCGCCACTTGGAGTACCGCCCTCATGCCGTGGTATATGAGGCACCGCTGACCCTGCGGGCCCTCAGTTCCTTCTTTCCGCCCATGACGGTTACTGGAACGTCTTGCCTCTAGCAAGCAGCATTCCCCTTTTGAACTGTTCTTGTTGTTAGTAGTTGAGTAATTAGTGTTAAGTAGTTGTTGAGGGTAGATAGTTTAGACTTAGAATAGATAAGCACCCTTAGGGGCTTCGAGTCGGGTCATGCCTGGCTCTCCAGGTTTTAAAGCCTGTGCCAGTTGCGTCAAACCCTTGCCTGTGAGCGACCCCCACGATCGCTGCCTCAAATACTTGGGGAAGCAGCATCGTCAGGACAAATGTAAGATATGTAAGGCCTTCAAGCCGCGGACTCAGAAGGAGAGAGACATCCGGCTGAAGGCCATCTTAATGGAGGCAGCGCTCCGCCCCGACTCTGAACCGGCGCATTCCCCTGCGGCACCGAGCGTCTCCTTGGTGCGGAGCACTCCACTGGCACCGGAGTCAACCTGCCACCAGTCCCCGGTGCTGAAGAAAAGGAAGCGCACCGAACGCATGGACTCCCCGCACTGCCTGCGCGGCCGGGGTCGAGTCGGGAGATGCACTGGCCATAGCCCGTTGTCTACTCCGGCGCCTGCATCTCTGCGTGGGGAGCCTCCCCCGACTCCTGGGGGTGGGGGAGCCCCCTGCAAGGACCGTCGATGCCAGAGGCGTTCCACGCGGCACGTGCCCTGATGGCCATGCCCACGCCTCCGTCCCCCCCTCGGCCGAGGGTGCAGGGACCAGTGTCCTGAGGTAAACCCACGCTGGGTGCCTCAGGTGGGAGTTTGAGACCCCAGTCACCAACCAAGTCTCCCCCCAGATGGCCAGAGAGGGTAGGGCGTGCCGGCTCCCCTCATAGCTCTGACTATGAGTCGTCGAGCTCCTCCTCACCGCGGTACCGAGGAAGGTCCACGGCACTGGAGGCTTTGCGCTCAAGGTGGTGCCGGCCCAGATCTGCCTCGCGTGATGTGTGCAGCTCCCGCTCCTGCACCCCGGCACCGAGTCCTTCGCCTCCATGACACCGGTCCTGATCCCCGGAGCGGAGTCCGGCAAGGATCCCGGTGCTGAAGGATCCTGCACCGATGGCGCAGACCACCGTGACCTATTGCCGATCGCAATCCTCGGAGTCAGACTCTGCACCGAGCCGGCATGAGTGGCACCGCTCCCGGTCCCCGAAGGGGAAGCGACACCGGAAGTCCTCGGCACCAAGACGGAGGTCATCTTCCTCCAGCTCATCGAGCTGCACGCCTACCCATTGGCATTGTTCGCGACGGCACCGACGCTCTTCCACTTCATTGGGGTCTTCGCGGAGCAGGTCCCTGGCGAAGACGAACAGGAACCGCTGGCACCGCTCTAGTGGCTCGGGGTCCCGCAAGGGCAAGTCCCGCTCAGATGCACCACCGCCGGCACCAATACCAGCACCGGGGTGGCCGCAAGGACCGTGGCAGTGGCCTTACTGGGACCCATGGGGGGCGTAGATGAGACAGGGCACTGTATCTGTCCCATCTTCAGTAGCACACCTGGTACCCCCCCCCCCCCACCTTGCCAACCGACTAAGGGCCATTCCTTGGAGGAGGAATCAGACTCTGAGGAGGAACCCTCTACGGGGCCCCTTCCATAATCCTCCTCCTCTTTCCCTGATAAGGCAGCCGCCAGCGACCGTGAGGCCCCCCTCCCTGACTTCAGGGCCCATCAAGAGCTCTTTAAGAGGATGGCCAGCAACTTAAACGTTGAGCTGAAGGAGCTCTCTGAGGAGGAGGAGGAGGAGGACCCCCTCTTTGGGGCAGCTGGGTCGGCAGGACCATCTAGAGTGGCCCTGCCAGTACACGAGAGAGTCCTCAAGTTGGCCAAGGCTCTCTGGAAAACCCCTGCCTCGGTTGCCCCCACCTCAAAGAGCACCGAGAAGAAATACTATGTACCATCTGAGGGGTTTGAATTCCTATATACTCACCCAGCTCCTGGGACCCTGGTGGTTGATGTGGCCAACCAACGAGATAGGCAAGGTAGCCAGGGCACCATGCCTGAAAACAAAGACAATAAGAAACTCGACCTGTTTGGCCGCAAGGTATATTCCACCAGGGCCCTTCAGTTGCGGATCGCGAACCACCAAGCGCTCCTAGGTCGGTATAACCTGAACCTTTGGAACTCAATGCGCAGGTTTGCAGGGGGGTTGCCCCAGGATCAGGCAGCGGACTTTGGAGGAGGGCACCACAGTGGCAGGGGCAGCTTGGCAGACTGCCAGCGATGCTGTGGACACCGCCAGCAGAGCCATAGCCTCTGTGATTGCCATGCAACGGTGTTCGTGGCTGCAGTCTTCGGGGCTGTCCCAGGAGGTGCCCTTTGATGGGGCAGGCCTTTTCTCCGACAAGACGGATGAGAAGCTGCACGCCCTAAAAGACTCTAGGGCCATGCTCTGGACGTTGGGTCTGTACACCCCTCAGGCCTCGAGGCACCAGTCTCAGCCACAGCCCCAACGCCAGGCCCCCTAAGCCATCACCCAGGTCCTGTCAACCCAGGAGCGGCCGTGATAAAAATAGGGGCTTTGGGCACCGTGACTGCTCAGGGTCATCCACGGCCTCACAGCAGGGACCCTCTAAAGGGCCCAACACTTAAAGACAGTTTTGATGGTGTGCCCAAGGGTGGCACCAATACCCTTCTCTTGGATCCACTCCTTCCGTTTGCGGAAAGGCTCAGACCGTACTACGCTGAGTGGCAGAATATTGCATCAGACTGCTGGGTCCTCGGCGTAGTTCTCAGGTGATACACCCTTCAGTTCACGGCCTTCCTCCCGGATTCCCCCCCACCCCGTCCCTCTTCGGGGACCCCTCTCACGAGCAACTCCTTTTGCAGGAGGTAAATTCACTCCTCCTCCTCACGGTTGGGGATTTTACTCCAGGTATTTCCTTATCCCCACAGGCAAAAGGGGGCCTGAGACCCATATTAGATCTCTGCCAACTGAACAGGTTTATCAGGCGTCTGAGGTTTCACATGGTTTCCCTAGCCTCCATTTTCCCTGCTCTGGATCCAGGAGATTGGTATGCCGCCCTTGATCTAAAGGATGCATACTTCCACATTTCCATCCTTCCCAGGCACAGGTGCTTCCTCAGGTTTATGTTATCTGGCTGCCATTACCAATATCTCGGCCCTGCCCTTTGGCCTCTCGTCCACCCCCAGGGTTTTTATGAAGTGCATGGCGGTGGTGGCAGCCCACCTGCGCCGCAGAGGAGTGCAGATCTTCCCCTACCTGGGCGACTGGCTGATCCGCATGTTGGCCGTGGACCTGCCCTGGAACAGCTTAGCCCTCACATGCGCGACATGCACCAGACTGGGGCTGCTCATAAACGAGCAGAAGTCCACTCTCACCCCGGTGCAGCACATAGATTTCATTGGGGCCACCCTGGACGCCACCTAGGCCAGAGCCTTCCTCCCGCAGCCTCGCTTCAAGGCGATGGCTGCCATAATCGACCAACTACACAGGTCCCTCATGACGACAGCCAAGTACTACCTGCAGCTTTTGGGACACATGGCAGCCTGTACATATGTGGTGAGGTTGGCTTGCCTCAAACTCAGGCCTCTCCAGGCGTGGTTAGCTTCGGTGTATGCACCCGTCAGGCACTCCTTGAACAGGGTGCTAAAGGTTCCTCCGCAGGTCCTGACCCCCTGAACTGGTGGAGGACTCCTGGGGAAGTACTGAGAGGGGTTCCGTTCCGGGATTTGGCCCCATCGGTCACCCTCATTACGGACGCTTCGGACGTGGGGTGGGGGGCCCACATCAGCACCGACCTGAGCACTCGGGCTCTGGTCGGAGGAGGAGAAGAGCCTCCATATCAACGTCCGGGAGCTCAGGACAGTCCGGCTGGCCTGCAAGGTGTTCCTCAGATTCCTGAGGGGCAGGATAGTGCAGGTCCTCACGGACAATACAGCGGCCATGTTCTATATAAACAGGCAGGGGGGAGCATGCTCCTCGGCCCTTTGCCAGGAGGCCATTCAACTTTGGGACTTTTCGGTGAGGCACGACTTCCATATATCTGCCTCTCACCTCCCTGGGGTGAGGAACGACGAGGCGGACCGCCTCAGCAGGTCGTTTCTACTCTGACATGACTGGTTGTTACTTCCAGAGGTGATAACTTTTATCTTCCGCAAGTGGGGTATTCCCGATTTGGACCTGTTCGCGTCATCCTGGAACAGGAAGTACCCAAGATTCTGCTCGCTCTGGGGTCGCGAGCCAGGCTCCATCTCTGACGTGTTCTCATAGACTGGACGGGGACCCTCATGTATGCGTTCTCCCCCGTTCCGCTACTGCCCAAGGTCCTCTTGAAAATCAAGAGGGACAAAGCAGTCATACTGATCGCCCCAGCCTGGCCAAGGCAACGCTGGTTCAACATATTGCTGGACCTGTCCATTGCCCCGCCAGTGCCGCTCCCAAGGCGTTACGATCTGCTCTCCCAGGACCAGGGTAGCCTGCTTCACCTGGACCTGGACTCCCTCCACCTGACGGCATGGAGACTCTGTGGCTGACGGAGGGGGAGAGAGCCCTCACAATCTTCAAGAAGCTTTTCCCTAAGACAGTGATTAAGGACAGCATAAATAGCAACACATACAATAGACCACATGACTTTTTTTACACTCATGATGTGTCACTAGCTCACTTAGTTCTGTGCCAACAGTCCTCCTTAAATCCATCTAGCAGTCATCCTATGTGTTCTCTTCAATGATTTGTAGTGGCATTGAGCAGAAAGAAGTTGCGCCCGATTCATCTTTACTGTCTGATGCAACACTGTCTAGGGTCTCCGAGTCCTTTAGAAAGGCGTCACTAAGGTGTTGAGAGGCTTTCAAAAAAAAAAAAACAAACTGTAAGCCTACATCTAGTTTTTTTTTTAGATTTACGCAACTCCAGTTCGGTTCCTGTGTCATTATGACCCATCCTCGACCGTCACTTCTTATTGCTTATTTACCTGTGCAACATCTTCTCAGTTCACCTTGTCCACTGGTAACTCCCATGAGCCATGGTAGTCTTCCTGCGGGCAGACAACGAGAGGCCATCACGTTCATTGGTCTTCTTTATGACCGTTACCGGGTTTCGTAGTCGGTTTCAAGCATATCCATCAGTGACTGCGTCAAAGGGCTCCCATTGGCTGCTCCTTCCTCCTTGGAACTGTTGCTGATGTTGTGCTTTCTTTGCAGGTGGTTGAAGGTCCTCAGAGCTAAAACAAATTCCAAAGTTCTCACAGGGCTGGTGAAGGAGTCCATACTTAGTGTTTCCATGATTTCTGAAACGCGTTCTTGAAACAAGATGGTCTCTTCTGCACAGTGCTGGGACATCTAGGGGGTGGTGGTGCTGCTGGCCGACCAACCATCAAGCTCCAGAGATCGGGATTCTGGCCTAGACTCTCATGCTACACCTATTCCGATTGGTACACGTTTCCCTTCTGGGATGGCCTAAGGAGCCTGAAATTCTCTCCGATTGGTAAAGGGTGGTTGGAATAGTTCTTGGGGGGGGGGGGAGTGTCACATGACCTTCTTCCGGGCAGGTTACTCCACTCCAGAACCTGCTCCCGATTGGTCAAATTCACTCTCGGGCCTGTCCTATGGGTCTGAAACCCGCTCCCATTGGTAGAAGGCAGTGGGAAGAGTTCTCAGAGGGGTCACATAACCCACTTCCTGATAGGTGCCCCTTCTCCAGAACTTCTCCAAATTCATCAAATCTGCTCTTGGGGCGGTCCTACGGGGGTGTAGAGGGCAGTGGATGGAGTTTTTAGAGAGGTCACATGCCACTCTCTTGCTCCTGATCATGTGTCCATCTTCACCTTGGAAGTAATACCCCAGGGGTGGGTCTTATGGTGACAGATGGACGGGGCCTGAGGAGCCAAAGGACGGGGTCAACCTGACCAGTGGGTGGGGCTTGATGGGCGGGACCAACCTGATAATAGGTGGGGCCTGATGGGTCAAGGGGTGGAGTCAACCTGAGTGGTGGGTGAGTTTTGGGAGGTCTGGGGTGGGGCCAACATTTGATTGACGGTAAGTCTCATGCTGTTGATTATAGAATGAAAAATTAAAGATAGTTTAGATACAAGTAGTGATGACTTGATCACATTTATAATGTGCAAGCACAATCAAGTCCAGATCAGTAATATATGTGGTGTTTTATCAGGGCTAGTTTCATAAAGCAGAAAACAATTGAGCCCAGTCAGCAGGGAGGAAGTATTTAATCAGAAAAATGTGAATTATAATTGGTAATTATTTAAGAACACCTTACTAGAGGCCCAAAAATCCACAATCAAGGAAGAAGGCTGTGCTGGTTTTAAAAAAGTGACCTGGTTTGGATGGGAAGTGAAAGCGGCGTGTGCACTATCTCTCTCTTGCTAACAAATGAAAGAAAGAGGAAGTTGATAGTAATGAATATAAGTAAAGTTAGGAATTGTTGAAAACTGATGAGGGAAGGAAAAGGACACCAGGAGAAATCTATTGCCAGTAGTGATAAGGACAATAAGAAGAAGTTTTAAAAATATATTCGGAACAAAAAGAATCCTGACAATGGTATTGGTCCATTACTAGATGGAAATGGTAGAATTATCAATGAAATAGCAGAAGTGTTCAATAGACATTTCTGTTCTATATCTGGGGAAAAAAACGGATGATATAGTCTCATCATGTGGTGATAACACTCTTTCCATTCAACTAGTATCTTTGGATGATGTTAAACAAGCTACTAAAGTTAGACATTTTTAAAGCAGCAGGTCCTGATAACTTATATCCATAAGTTTTAAACGAGCTGGCTGAGGAGCTCGCTAGACCATTAATGTTGATGTTCATAAGTCTTGGTGCACTGGGGAAGTTCTAGGAGACTAGAAGAAAGCTAATATTGTGCCAATTTTAAAAAAGGTATATGGGATGACCCAGGTAATTATAGGCTGGACATCAATCCCAGGTAAGATAATGGAACAGCTGATATGGGACTCGATTAATAAAGAATTAAAGGAGAGTAATGTAATTAATACAAATCCATGTGTTTATTGAAAATAGAGCCTGTGAAACTAACTTGTAATCTCATCCAAAAAAGGTATCAAGTTTGATTGATAAAGGTAATAGTATTGATGTAATATATTTAGATTTCTCTAAGGTGTCTGATTTGGTACCATATGACATTTTGCTTAAAATAAACTAGAACAATATAATTAACTTGGCACACAGTAAATGGATTTAAAATTTTCTAACTGATAGGTCTCAAAATATAATTGTAAATAGGGAATCGTGATCAAATGGGTTTTTTTTCCTGTGGAATTTTTCAGGAATTGGTTCTTTGCCCTATGTTGTTTAAAATTTTTATCAATGACGTAGAAGAAAACACAAAATCATTACTGAAAGCTTGAAGATGACACACAAATTGGCAAATGGTGACTAAAGAAGACGACAAGTCACTGATTGTGGGCACAAGCAAACAATAGGAATTTTAATATGGCTAAATGTAATTGTATACATCTACGAACAAAGAAAGTAGGCCACGCTTAAGTGATGGGGCTCTATCCTGGGAGGCAGTGAATCTGAAGAAGATTTGGGGTTTATGGTAGATAATCAGCTGAACATGTGCTCCCAATGTAATGCTGTGGCCAAAAAAGCTAATGCGATCCTGGGATGCTTAAACAGGAGAGTCTTGAGTAGGAGTAGAGAGGTTATTTTACCTCTACACTTGGTACTGGTGCGACTGCTGCTGGAATACAGTGTTCAGTTCTGGTGTCTACAATTCAAGAAGGATGTTAATAAATTGGAGAGGGTTCAGAGAAGAGCCATGAAAGTGACTGTAGGATTAGAAATCATACCTTATAGTGATAGACTTAAAGAGCTCAATCTATTTATTTTAACAAAGAGAAGTTTAAAGGGCAACTTGATTACAATTTATAGGTATCTACATGGGAAACAAATATGTAATAATGGGTTCTTTAGTCTAGCAGAGAAACATATAGCATGATCCGATGGGTGGATGTTGAATCTAGAGAAAAATTTACACCTTATTTCCATTCTCAATTTAACAATGAGGATAATTAGCTATTGGGATAATTTACTAAGGGATCGTGGTGGATTCTCCATCGCTGACAACTTTTAAATCACAAATTGGATTTTTTTAAATAAAAAATTTGCTCTAGGTGAAGCAAATTATTTTGGGGAAGTTCTAAGTCCTGTGTTATACAGGCCTGCCTAATAGATCACAATGGTCCCTTCTGGCCTTGGAATATATGAATTTATGAAAGTTTTAAGTGTAAGACTGGTGATAATTTACAGTATTTTTAGGTTACTTGTTGTATTGTAGGTAACTGAGAACTATACATGTTATAACTTGAACACCTTGATCACTCCTAGGCATTCTTTTTTTTTTATAAAATACATTTTCATCTGGTATGGAGGAACAAAACTATCTATATAAAATTGATATCCCATTCTTCTGTTCTAGGTTCTCTGTCAAGACTCTGATTGATCGTTCCTGTTTTGAGACTATTGATGATTCTTCCCCTGAATTTAATAATTTTGCAGCCATTTTGGAACAGATTTTAAGTCATCGGCTGAAAGGTACATTAATAATTCTGTATTTTCCAGGTCCTATACCCTCTTTTTTTTTTTTTTTTTTTTTTTTTTTTTTTTTTAAATCTAAAGCAATGGAGCCTGCACTATGCTGAATGGATATATGATTAAAGCCTAAATGGAACCCAATGTTTTAAGTTAAATTTTACTGATGTAAAATCGAGATTGATATAGTTATGTTTCTGTCAGGTTGCTAGTAATCACATCATGCCACTTGCTCTAGAATGCTATCTTCAGAATGTCAAAGAAGATATGGCAGCTTCTACACACAACCAAATCAGGAGAACTAACACTAGGAGCTTTTCTGTGGAGTGCGGGGCCAAAAGGATTTTCAGTTTGTTTTAAATGGGTGTGTCCATCAGAAAAACCCAAGTCTTGAATGTCCTTGGTTATTCTTATGCCTAAAGAACATTTCAAAAGTTATCCTACAGAGCTGCAATTTCCATGTGGGAAAACCCTGTTCTAAATAGATATGGAATAGTTCATTTCATTCATTTGCCTTCTATGCAGTGGTCATGTGATTGGGTGTATAAACCCACACTGGGACAGAAGGGGTTAAGGAGCAGTTCTGGGCCCAGGGGATTCTGCTCCTCCACACCTGCAGAGCTTGCTTCAGCTGGAGGAGAAGCTTTTTAAAAGGGAGCCAGACACCTCAAAAGGAGGATAGACAGAATAGGAAAATACTCCTTTCCTGAGAGCGCCTGAGCACAGTTGAAGTCCTTATTGCAAGGGAGAGGCCAGCAAGCAGCAGCTACTTCAGACCCTAGAAGAGGGTCCAGGGAGGAGACCCAGGTGAGAGGTAGCAGCAAACTTTCTCTTTCTGACTGGAGGCTGAGTCCTGTGCCAGGAGTCTGACTGTGATCAATGACTGATGCCTGCTTGAAACCCTGCATAGAAGGAGAGTGTGACAGACCCCCAGTGGGGTGCAACCCAGGAACTTGTATCAGTGTGAAGCTGAGGCTAGCCTGCAAGGAAGTAGGCTACCAGCTGAGCTGAACTGGGTTGATGATTCAGTTGTTTTGTTGTTTTCTGTAGGACTTTAAGTGAAATACTTTTGAGGCCTTGTGGGAAGTAAGTGGTAGGAAGTGGCCCAAGGAGGCAGCTCCAAAGCACTCCAGGGTGTTAGCTATCATTGCCTCTCATAGGGCCCTGGGTTGGCATCTTGTGGAGCGGGAGGGCTTGGCTCCCCTACCAGCCCCCTTTCTGTGGAAGGGGCATAAACCTCTCTCTCTTCCCTCCTCCCCTTCCTCTTGGAGAGAAGAAGAAAAGAGACCCTGTAAGCACTCCTGCAGTTGTGTATGAAAAGGATGTACTGAATAAATGTAAAAGGACCTGTGGAAATATTGAGTCTTCACACTACAAATGAGACAAACCACATTTTTGCAGAAGGGAAATGATGATAAACAAGTGTGCCTCACAGTGCTTACACTATCTGAAGGATGGTAGAAGCTTTCAATAGGTAAAGAAAGGACTCTTGGTTCTCACAAAATGAATCAGGATCATGAGTCAAGCCATCTGTGCAATGGTGACTTCTTAAGGAGACAAACTGCTTCCTAGTAGAAACTGGAACTACTAGTTTGTGCTGAGTGTAGGTTGTTATTTCATGTTGTCTAAATGTAAACTGCTTTTCAATGAGTATTATTAGAAAAAATGGTCTAGGTCATGATATGCCTGAAAGTGCAATTTTACTCTGAAAAAGAACTTTAAAAATGTCATTTTGGGTGTTTCTCAGTTATTTCTCAATGACTTGTAAACTGAGCATATGTAAAACAGCACATTTACCTTCCAACTATGTAAACACTGCCTGGGATCTGAAAGTCAACCCGTGTGGGTTTTTTGGTGTGCATTGTTAGTTTTATGATTGGTTTGTGCATAATCTCCAGTAGTAAAGATTCAACAGGCCAAATTATGTACTTGGTTATATTTGTACCGAACCTGTTGCCTTAAGTGGGATTTCAGAGGTGTCACTGAATGCATGATTTGAAAACTAGGATTGTACATTTGACACCTGGAAATTACTTAACTAATCGCTTGATATAGAAGCCAGAAAAAGGGTACAGTTTACTGTCTGAACTCTGTTGGCTCTGAAGGATTGACAGTAATAAAATTGTGCTTTTTTCCTGAAATAAACTGATTTGACCCTTACACTCAGATCAGCTCCCAATGTGTTAGTATCATTTTTATGTTATCTCTTTTAAGAGTAGAACTATATTATAATCAAGTTAATTATAGTGTTGCCTAAGGGCCACTAAGAATGGGCCCCATTCTGCTAGGCACTGTGCAAACACTGAATAGTAGATGGTCCTATCCCAAAGAGCCTACAGTTGAAGTAGACAAGACCGAAACAGGATGGGAGAAGGAGTATAACAAACAAGCAGAGTAAACAATGTGATGGCAACAAATGTCATGCTAGTTCTACAACTTTTTTTGATGGGTTTGCTTAGGAAGGGATAAACTGAAGGGAGGATGAGGGGGACAGGGCAGGGGAAAAGAGGGCAAGAGGATCTGGCATGGAGTGAAACAAACAGACTGTGAGGGAGAAGAGAGAGGTTTGGAGCAAACAGCTAATCAGTACGGGACAGTGAAATGCAATCAAACCTGTAGAAAGTTCTTTGAGTGTCCAGAGATTCTTGTTTCTGCTTCTGTGCCTACCTGCTCGAATCTCCCTGCAGTTCTTCCCCAAGGTCACATGGCGAGGAAGTAAAGGAGGCAAAGTACCACTTAGATCCTAGTTTTCCCAGAGTGGCAGGTATTCTCTGAACAGTTCTTGGTCTGGGGTATAGTGGGGGAGGGAGGAGTGGCCCTCTCTTGGGACCTCATTTTACTTGCTGCTCTTTGTAGTAAAGTGGTCATCATGGGGTAAACTGCATTACACAGAATATTAGAGCCATATTCCACCCCTCCTTTCCTCCTGTTTTGTCAGTGAGAGTCTGCCCTTTTATCCTGCCACAAACTCAGTTATGATGTAGTTGAATAAAGCAGCAAGTTCACAGCAGTCCTGTGAGTGGCGTTATTTTTGTTGCACTTTACGAAACCTCTAGTACAGCTGTGCTTGCTTTGGCTGTTTCTACTCATCCCAGATGGAGTCTCTGGCTGACTTGTCTCCTCAATTTTTCCACAAGCCCATGTGATGGTGGTGAAATAATGTTTTCAATTACTTGAATTTACTTAATATTTCAAAATATTTTATTGGTGACGGCAACTTCAAAATTTGTGTTCTTGTTCAGTGGTGGTTTTCTACTGGTGTTTTTTTAACATTGTGAACTGTATAAAAATTGGATTTCTAGGTGGTCAGGATGCAGTGATAGAAATTGTATATGTATACAGCAAATCCAGGTGTAATGATGATACTGTGAACCAGTGAATTTCATATTCCATCTAATTATTATGGACTTAGTACACTTTCTAATCTGTTTGTTTATCTTTCCCTGTTAGGTTATCATGCTGTCACTATGCATCAGTCAATCATGGCTTTTATAATTGGGTGGCAATACACTAGAAATTAAGATGTCTGTTCTAGTGATAAAGAAAGTTTAATGGCTTTTTTTTAGTTTTGAAGGGCTCATTTTTACTCCGATTGAAGTAAATGAGGGAAATTAGCAGTTGTCTTATAAGTAGATAGGTTCCTGCATCCACTATTTTTTCTGAAGCACATCAAGGTAACCACTTCCAGAGGATTCCTGGTGGTTCTGCAGAGCATGAAGGCGCAGCTACTTTTTGCTCCTGAGCCGCCCTGTACTGTCTGGCTCCATTTGGTCCCCCTTCCCACCCATCGACTCCTTTGCCCTCTAAATGCCATCAGACGCAACTAAGTTCCATAAAGTTTCTCTCCTTCCCGCCTCACAAAGCTGTGTCCTCTTCAGGAACTACTCTCAAGGTGATTGTTCAACGGGAGATGGAATCCCTTTTACACTGGTGGGCAATAATTGTGTCCCGCCTCATTACTATCGGTGGGGGTTCTACTCCCGATATTTTTTAATTCCCCAAAAAAAGATGATGGATGGGAGACCATCCTGGACCTTTGGCAGCTCAGCATCTTTATCTTAAATCTGAAATTCGGGTTGACTATGTGTACATCAATAATCCCCTCTCTTCAGGAGGGGATGTGGTTTGTGGCTTTTGACATGAAGGATACATTTCCACATGGGCATTCACCCATCACGCAAGAAGTTCCTGCATTTTATGGTTGGCCAGGAGCATTTTCAATTTTGGATCCTTCCCTTTGGGCTTGCTACAACACTAAAAGTATTTACAAAGGTTTTCTCTGTGGTAGCAACCCAAGTGAGGTGCCAGGGCTGTATGATGTTTCCATACCTAGACAATTGGCTCCTGGTAGGCCAATCTTGTCAGGATGTCAGATCAGCAACAAGGTCTCTCATGCACTTTTAGCAGCCCTAGGCATTTGCATAAACTAAAAGAAGTCTGTTTTGTTACCAGAAAGGACCATAAACTTTATAGGGGTGAGGTTGGACTCTGTTTCCGTGAGAGTGTTCCTCTCTGCAGACAGGTTTCATACAGTGAGCAACCTGATTTCATGAGCTGACCATGAACTGCAGAGCACAGGTGTCTTTCAGTGTTAGGCCACATGCATCTATGTGATACTCTTCACCAGACTCCACTTGTGCTGTCTGCAAGTGTGGCTCCATGTGATCTATCGACTGAGCAAGGACTGCATCAACTCCAAGATGACGGTTCCCACTATAGTTATCACCTTTCTCATATGATGGTCAAGCTTGGAAAAGGTCATGGTGGGCGTTCCCTTCAGCTCTTCCACACCCAGGGCCACCATCATGACAGACTGGGTTGGAGCACTTACCTGGACAACCATGCTGGTCAAGGTACCTGGACCCCACGAGTACACCTAGCAGTGACTAGTGCCTTCCTCCTTCTGGTGGAAGGGCATTCCATCTTCACTCACTCTGCTACAGTGTGATTTTTATGAAAGATCTGATCAGGACTTTCCCACCAGTAGTTAAACCTACACCTCAATGGGACTTTAACCTCATGCTGTTGACAGTCATAGGTCTGCCTTTTGAGCCCATGGTGACATATGCCATGACCCACCTGTCTCTGAAGGTTATTTTCTTAGTGGCTGTCACTTTGGCCAGGAGGGTCAGTGAGCTCAGAGCCAGCACGATGGATCCTCCTTATACTGTGAAAAGAAAAGATTTTTCTCAGACTATACCCCAAATTTCTCTCCAAGCTTGTTTGAGTTCTATATCAATCAAATGATAGTTACCTATATTTTTTCCAAAACCTCATGCTTCTCCTGAAGCCAAGTGACTTCACTCCCTTGATGTCTGGCATGCTTTGGCATTCTACCTGCAAAGAACCAAATCTATTAGGAAATCACGAAGACTTTTATTGCCATAGCAGAAAGAATGTGTGGGCAAACCATATCCTCCCACAGGGCTTCTAAGTGGGTTTCAGGATGTATGTTAGAGTGCTACAAGATAGCAAAAGTTCCTCCCTCTGCGGGTGTCACATCTAACTCCATGCAAGCACAAACTGCCTCGGCAGTGTCCCTATATGATGTCCTTGTGAAACTCTGTTCTGAAAACAACATCCCAAAATCGCCATATTCACCAATGTCATATAATTATGATATGTTCTGTACAAGGTACGCCTTGTTTGGTATTATTTTAAGTCTTGATCTGCTGAATATTAATATCTTGTCAGATTGTATGTCCTACCATTGTATGTGAAGTTATGAAACATTGTTAGAACATGTTGCAAGGCAGGAAACTCCCACAAACAGCCTTTTAGGCACAACAATGGAGTGGCCAGACAGCATTAATGGTTCTCTCTCACCCATTCAATGATAGATTCCACTAACTGGAATTGTTTACAGTGAAGGCTTCACTGTAGGAAGCACGTTCACAATGGGGTTTGATTGACCAATGAGGACAACCTCATATGTCACAAGCCTGATTGTTTTAGCAAGCTGAAACAGACTATAAAAGGAGGAGCATGATATCATCACTTGGCTTCTCTGTCTCCCCAACTCAACACCTGAAGGAGTGTCTGGAAGACAAAGAACTTTGAATTGGGGAGGGGAGTCCCAGGTGGGGAAAGCAGTCTCTGCCTGTGTGAATTGAAAACCTGTAGCCTGCTTATACCATCTCTCAGGGTGAGACATTGCTAATTCAAATATTGTTAGTGTGTAGAACTGCGATCCTACATTTAGTTCATTTGGTAACTACTTTTAATCTCTTTACACTTGCCACTTAAAATCTATTTTTCTGTAGTTAATACATTTGTTTAATGTTTTCTTAACCAGTGTGTTTTTGTGTGAAGTGTTTAGACAAACTCTACTCAGTAACAAAAGCTGGTGCACGTTCCTTCCACTTTGAGAGAACTGCTGACTAGATAATAATCTTCACTGGTCAGGGTTTTTGACCAGGGCCAGACAGTATAGTCCTGAGGTCCCAGGCTGGGAGCCAGCTGGAGCATCTCTATTGTTGGTTTGTGAGTAGTTGGAAAGCATTCACTGAACTAAGCTGGGCATGGTCCCTGCTTGTGGAAGGCTGTGTAAGTGCAGTACCTGTCATAGCATCACAATGTGAGAGGGAGCCCAAGCTGGTCAGACAGAGGTCTCAGTGGTATCCCACTACCAGTCATTCTCTAGAGGTTCTGCATTCAGTCACTGTCCTGCTACAGGACATCTGCAGAGCGGCCACCTGGAGTTCTATCCCCGTGTTTGTGACATGCTATGCTCTTGTTCGTGCCTCGGCTGCTGATGCAGCAGTGGGATCAGCAGCATTGTAAGCATCTTTGCTACAGGCTTCCTTGTACCACTTCCAGTCTGAACATTGCTTTCCAGTCACCTACATGTGGAATATACATAAGGATAAGACGCAGCACTTGAAGTGGAGTTTACTTACTGTAAGTGGAGGTTCTTCGAGATGTGTGGTCCCTATCTGTATTCCATGACCTGCCCTCCATCCCCTCTGCTGCGGATCTTGTTGGATTTGTGGCAAGAAGAAGAACTGGAAAGCTGTTGACCCACATTGCCTCTAATACCATTGATTGGGAGCATGAGGAGAGCTACTGTACATGTGCAGGCCAACAGGCACTGCTTTGAAGAATTTCTGGATTCAGGTGCATGGCATGTATGCGTACCCATGTGTGGAATATAAATAGGGACCCCACATCTCGAAGAAACTCCAGTTACAGTAAGAAATCTCTACTTCTGTAGAGTGGTGCTTGTGACCAAATGACTTGTATTGCTTAGATGGAAGAATAGACTGCCTCCAGGGCTAGAAGCTTGGCTCAGCATCTTGGTTGATCTAATGGGTAACGTTTTGGAGATCTTTTCAAATTTGTCTAACTTTTTAGAAACCTTTGATTCCTAGGCAGACAGAGATTGGAAGCCAAGACATTGCTTTCCCTTTCCTGTCCCCTTCCTTCCTTTCCTTTTCCTCTCTTCCCATTTTGTTCTTTTATCTTTTTCTATTCTCCCCTTATTTTT
The DNA here is from genome assembly GCF_026122565.2 of Emydura macquarii macquarii. NCBI lineage: Eukaryota > Metazoa > Chordata > Testudines > Chelidae > Emydura > Emydura macquarii. The sequence continues at coordinate 35,855,381 of NW_027132559.1, read as the reverse complement.
TGGGGAAGAAACATTTCAATAAAATATATTTAAAAAAAAAAAAAAAAAGAACCCCAAACCTAACCACTATCACTGAGAAATATCTTTGCTTCCATTTTACAATATTATGGCAGAGTAATTACTTTTTAATTTTTTTCCCCCTAATCCAGTATAGCACCTCTTCCTGTAAACTCATGCTAGTGTTTTTGTTATTGGGTGCGTGGAGGTTGCATATGTTCAACTAAACTGAAACATCAGTAATCTGACTTTAGTTTAGTAAATTTAGGCACACAAGTTAGAGAATTTTGAGTTTGCTTTCTTTCTTGCATGCAGTAATTAAGGCTGTATGGTGTTTCCCATTATGAACTCTGAATTTAAGTTTTTTATACCTTGTCCTTCTAAATGTTCTGAAATATGCCTTCAGTATGGATGAAAATTTCAACTTTTGTAGAATCTCCTGTTCTTAGGCCCTGTGCAAGAAATGATCAGTTTGTTTCAATGTAATTATTGGGTAAAATTCAGAATAAAGCACATTTGACTTTGGTTTTGAGAAAAGAGTAAAACAAAACTAGGTGTGTTGTCATTTAGGATCTTCCGGTCAAAGTGTGTTTAAAACTGTGTGAATATTTTAGTGCAGAGTTTTTCAAACTATGGTCCATGAAGTACTTGATGATTGCTTGCAGAAAGATGGCAGATCCCATGGTGCTCTCCTCTTTTTCCGGTCTTAAATCATATTAAAGACAAATAAAATATTTCCCTAATATTACTTTTCAAAGTAAGCAATTGCCAAAGTTGACATAGAGAGCTTTTTGTGAATGCAAATAGCAATAGAGAAGGTCAGCACAAACAAGAAGAGGTGAATGATGAGAATTTCTTTATTAAGATATGGTCCAGACCATGAAAAAGTTGCTACCTACAGTTTTAGAGATTGGGTTCAATATTTTTTTCTTTGTAGTAGGTATTTAACAAGGGCACAATTTAATTAGAAATATGCATATTATTCCAGACTTTATATTTTCTTGTCTTTCTCTTATATTGTAAGTTCATGAATTGTCTTATTGTTCTCTTTGTATAGCAATGGGCCCCTGACTAGGGCTCCAAGGCATTGTTAGTACAGATAATTATCCTCCTTTTCCCTTCTGATCTTTAATGCTGTGCTGCTTGAACTTGAGCCATGGAGCCTTGTTGATTCTAGCATATTTAGCTGCTTGCATTGGTGCTGTTGGCACTATGTGCCTTCTTTCAAATTCCCTAGATGTATGTGAAGCTATAAAGCTGGAACTATTTTGTACCATATCGTTCAGTTGCACATTATCTACATAGTAACATCATAAGAAGACTTTCCAAAATGCAGCTATAATCTTAGAACATTTTAAAAATAAGATGAACTGGTCAGATCTTCAGCATATTGGTATGGATCTTTCCTCTAGGGATGTACATTATCGCAGCTTTCTATAGCATTCTGACTGGGTGTTCAGATTGTTGGGGTCTCAATTTATATCCTCTTGCATTACTGAACGCTTGGGTCCCAGTGTTATAAGGAAATATAGTTTCAATCTTCACTTACCTTTTTCTCACTGTTATAGGTTTGAGGTTCGAACCTGTATGCCCTTCCTTTTTGTTGGTGCTTTTTCATTTTCTTAACAACCAACACCCAAAATCCTAATCTGTGCAGGTATATATCTAATTATTGAAGATCTATTAGTGATAGTATACTTAGTTTTATTAGTGATTTGTTTAGTTATTAGATTTAGTTCCTTGATGTTGCATGGTCTCCATGGTTGACTTTAGCTTTGTCTGTAAGCTTCTTGGTCCTGTTCTGCAGTCAATTTTTATTCTCATTGTGATCAACATAACTGATTTTAGCAAGTCTGGATTCAAATGATGCACATCTTGGAGAGGAAAGATGTCCATCTAATATTCAGTGCCTGAGTGAAGGTCATTCCTTTGGACGATGAAAGGTTTAGTTAGCCTTACTCTCTGCATGTATAGGCACATTTTGAAAAGCCTAGTTATTTAAAAACCAAAGGCTTGGTGTCCAACATTATCTTGAAGACTGGTTTTGAGAAATCCTCAAGATTGAAAAATGGAGACGAAATGAAGGTGAGTTAAGCTCAGCCCCAACTCCTTCCTCATCTTAGAGGAAGAGGCACAACTTTTCCTCTAGACCTTTTCTACTGTTCAGCAAGAAATTGAAGGTCTGTAACTGAGTTTTGCTAAGGGATTTTTTTGCATCAAAGTAATTGATGTCAGTGGGAACCTCCTTGACACTGAAAGAAGTGGGTACTGTTTACTTTGGTTCTAGCCATATTACTGTTGGCTTCTTCTCCATTGCAGCATTCAGTATCTGAGGCTGTTAAAGAGTTGTTTGAAATTTTTTTCTGTATGTCTGTAATGGGCATGCCCCGTCCCTGTCCTCTGATGCTCCAGAAACCTCTCAGACTCTACAGTAAGTGACAAATTTGTGTGAATGATTTTATATTCCCATTACCAAAACCAACACAGTCTCATGCAGCAAAGTATTTAGAGTGCTTCTTGCCCTTTCCCACAGGTCCAAGGAGGAACAGAGATCTCTGTTCCTTGAGATCTCAGAGCATACTAGACTCAGCTAACCTAGGTCCTCCCTCCTCACTTCCTTTCTGTGTCATCTTTTATAACCTTCAACTGATGGCTAATTTTATCAGCCCTCCCAGCCTGATTGCTAATTAGCTGCATATCCCTAGTCACCTTTCTCCAGGGGACCTGGTGCCTAAGTGATCAGAGTGCTGGCTCACCTATTAGCTTTCGGCACTCTGTCACAATGCCTCAGTTGGGAACTTTCTGTATACGTGGAGGTTGCCTTGCACTGAGGCTTTGGGCCTGTGTAAGGGTCTCTTGAGGCCCTGTCATGACTCTTTGACCTGTGAGGCTGTTAGAAAGCCATATAAGATAAACCATCTGTATCAGTCTATCTAGCTGTGTTTTTTTTAATTGACTTTTTTCCTTGTGCTGCTTTCTCTCCAAAGGACCTGGCCTGGCTAGATTTAGGGATGCCTGGGGCTAGATCCATTTTTCTAAAAGATTGACTGCTCCTTTTACTCCTGGATCAGGTTCTAGTAATCCATCTGCTTTAGGCAAACATCCATTGCCTGTGTTTCATACAGTTCTAGAACAGACTCTTGTGCTGAGAATATGGAGAAGGGTGACCAGACTTCCAGTTATTAAGGTGCTGGATTGGGACTTGGGAGATCTCCGTTCAATTCCAAGTTCTGTAAACAGCTCATGGGGTTGCATCAAGATCATAAAGCATAAGATAAGGGTATATTTATGTGTGCAATTTGGCAATTTACCTTTTAATAGTCTATAAATTACTTAAGATATGGAAGGAAGTATACATTAATTAAGTGAAGAATATTGTGTGTAGGCTGACATTTGAGTAGCACAGTACTATCTGCTGTCATAGGAAGAGAAATTTCACACAGTGGGGTAGGAATATATTTGTCACATAGTGACAAAGACTGTTAGAGTAATTACCCACTTGACACTGCAGGGAAATCCTTTCTATATCTTTTTCTGACTTCAGTGATTTTTTTAACACAAATTTTCATCAAATATCTTTTTGCCCAATGACCTGTTGTATAAGTATATATGGTGTGTGTGTGTGTGTGTGTGTGTGTGTGTGTGTGTGTACACATCATGAAATTTCATACTAGAGGGCCTTTCCTTCTCCTTTCATTTGAGCTCTGAGAGCATTTTGGATTCCTTTTTATTCCCCACTTCCTCTATTTCTGATTAACTTACTAAAATGCATCAGTCACCTTTCAACATTTAGGACAGTTTTGGAGTTGTGGGTCTGGAGAGGGTTTTCTTCTTTGAGTCCAAGAAGGCAAAGTATCTGAAGACTTTTCTAAGAACTCAAGAGTCTCATAAGTCACGTGCTCCAGCCCCCTAATCATTTTTGTTGCCCTCCACTGGACTCTCTCCAACTTGTCCACATCCTTTTTGTAATGGCCCAAAACTGGACACACTATTCCATATGTGGCCTCACCAATGCCGAGTAGAGGGGAATAATCACTTCCCTCGATCTGCTAGCAATGCTCCTACTAATACAGCCCAATATGCTATTAGCCTTCTTGGCAGCCAGGGCACACTGCCGACTCATATCCAGCTTCTTGTCCACTGTAACCCCAAGGCCCTTTTCTGCAGAACTGCTGCTTAGCTCGTTGGTCCCAAGTCTGTAGCTGTGCATGGGATTCTTCTGTCCTAAGTGCAGGACTCTGCACTTGTCCTTGTTGAACTTCATCGATTTCTTTTGGCCCAATCCTCCAATTTGTCTAGGTCATTCTGTATCCTATCCTTGCCTTCCAGGGTATCTACCACTCCCCCCAGCTTAGTGTCATCTGCAAACTTGCTGAGGGTGCAATCTACACCATCCTCCAGACATTTATGAAGATGTTGAACAAAACCAGCCCCAGGACTGACCCCTGAGGCACTTCACTTGTGACCGGCTGCCAGCTAGACATGGAGCCATTGGCACTACCCATTGAGCCCAATAATCTAGCCAGTTCTCTATCCATTTTATAGACCATTCATCCAACCTATACTTCTTTAACTTGCTGATAAGAACACTGTGGTAGACTGTATCAAAAGCTTTGCTAAAGTCAAGGTATATCACATCTACCGCCTTCCCCACATCCACAGAGCCGGTCACATCATCATAGAAAGCTATCAGGTTGGTCAGGCATGACTTTCCCTTGGTGAATCCGTGTTGACTGTTCCTGATCACCTTCCTCTCTTCCAAGTGCCTTAAAATGGATTCCTTGAGGACCTGCTCCATGATTTTTCCAGGGATTGAGGTGAAGCTGGCCGGTCTGTAGTTCCTTGGATCCTCTTTCCTCCCTTTTTTGAAGATGGGCACTATATTTGCTTTTTTCCAGTCCTCAGGGACCTCCCCCTGTTGCCATGAGTTTTCAAAGATGATAGCCAATGGCTCTGAAATCACATCAGCTAACTCCCTTAGCACCCAGGATGCATTGCATCTGGCCCCATGGACTTGTGTATGTCCATTTTTTCTAAATAGTCCTGAACCTGTTCCTTCAGCACTGAGGGATGTTCACCTCCTCCCCATTCTGTGCTGCCCAGTGCAGTAGTCTGGGAGCTGACCTTGTCTGTGAAGACAGAGGCAAAAAAGGGCATTGAGTACCTCAGCTTTCTCCATATCCTCTGTCACTAGGTTGCCTCTCCCATTCTATAAGGGGCCCCCACTTTCCCAAATCTTCCTCTTGTTGGTAACATACTTGTAGAAACCCTTCTTGTTCCCTTTCACATCCCTTGCTAGCTGCAATTCCAATTGTGCTGTGGCCTTCCTGATTTCCTTCCTGCATGTTCAAGCAGTACTTTTATAATCCTCCCTAGTCATCTGACCAAGCTTCCACTTCTTGTAAGCTTCTTTTTTGTGTTTAAGTTCACCAAAGACTTTTGTTAAGCCAAGCTGGGCGCCTACCATATTTGCTATTCTTTCTGCACATCGGGATGGTTTGTTCGTATGCCCTCAATAAGGTTTCTTTAAAATACAGCCAGTTCTCTTGGATTCCTTTCCCTCTCATATTTGACTCCTTCAGGGAGCTGATGGGCAGGATCCCGTGGGAGGCTAAGTCAGCTTTTCTGAAGTCCATGGTCCGTATCCTGCTGTTCTCCTTTGTTCCTTTTATCAGGATCCTGAACTCGACCATCTCATGGTCGCTGCTGCTTAGGTTGCCACCTGCTTCTATTTCCCCTACCAAATCTTCCCTGTTTGTGAGCAGCAGATCAAGAGGAGCACGGCCCCTAATTGGTTGCTCCAGCACTTGCACCAGGAAGTTGTCTGCAACACATTCCAAAAACTTCCTAGATTGTTTGTGCTCTGCTGTATTGCTCTTCCAGCCGATGTCAGGGTGATTGAAGTCCCCCATGAGAGCCAGGTCCTGTGAACTAGAAACTTTCCTTGGAAACTTGTCTATTATCATTAAGCAATTCTGACCCTTCCCCCATAATTTTCTGTAGCTTGCAAATGTTTAAACTGAAAAAAATGCTTAAACATAACCATTGATATCAGCCATCAAAATTATAAAAAATTTAAAAATGGAATTTTGTCAAGTTTTCACAAAGTATTGCAGAATAGGAAATTTCTAGTGGTTCAGTAAAAGTTTAGTGTGTTCTAGAGAGAGATCACTGTACATGGTTATTTTACTTCAAAAAATTTTAGAGAAATAAATCAAGATTTGAATCGTCATAATACATTTATTATCTCTTTTTGGAAGAAATGTATTCTGAAGCAGGGCTTCAAAGAGTGCGTTTTGTTGATGGCAATGACTAACACACTTTGAATGCCATATCTTTTGAGTGGGTGATAAAAGCAGTCTGTAGTGATTATAGTGGATGACGTAAGTGTTCCAGTGCAGGCAGAAAGTTGCTGGACTGGTATCAATTATAGATCTTTGTATTAATAGAAAAATGAGACATTTTCAGTAGTCCCCTATAACTTTGTGGTTTAGTACTAGAATGAAAGGTAACTTATAAAGGATGGTTAAATTTTAAAACTTCATACTGTTACATTTTGTTAATGGAGAAAGTGTGTGTGTATGTGTTGGGTTTTTTTTTTTCCCCCGAGTCTTAACCAGCATGCTTCCTCATCTACCTTTTTGATGGCTTACTTGCCAATTTGTGACTCCTGTGTAAAGCACTAGTAAACACATTTGTGTGGGGGCTTTGAAGGGATGACATGGTGGAGTTTTCCACTGTTATTCTTTCTCTGAATACCGGTTCAGGAGTGTGATTCCCACTATTTTAGTCATATGGGGTTCTTTCCATGTCTTAGGGAATGTCACAATTAAAGACAAACAAAATAATCACAATTATTAACTATGATTATTTATTTTATTTAAAGAAAAAATGAAACAAATACAAACTATGTTTTGTTACAATCTCTTCTGTGAGCTCTGTGGAGAGCTTTCAACAGATTACACCTTTGCAAGCATTGGCTCTCCTTTGGTGTGGGAAACTCATCTCTAGGTAAATTAAGAACAAAGTATATTATTTCCAAAGTCAGTAGCAAGACCTGCCTCAGTATATCATAAATTCTTTTAGATATCAATAGATGGGGAAAGGAATTTTGTTTTAAGGGTTGGTGAATTCTGTTTGGTTTAAAAGCGGTTTATAAATGGGGAGAGTTATTTAATCTTAATTAAATCCTGTGAAACTCCAGAGATTTTAACTCGATTACCTAAAAGAAGCTGCGCAAGGAATGGTCTTGAGACAAACAAATCAATGACTAGTAAGGATCTTAAATCCCACTATTTCTCTCTGTTTACCGAGATTAACCCATGTGTCCTCTCCAGCAATAGATTATCTAAACAATCTGGGATTTAACAAGAGAAGCTGCTAATATCTTAAATTACAGTAACATTTCAATACCTCATTACAATTATTACAAGAACATTTTTTAAATTTAATCCCTTGGCAGAGCTTTTGCAAACTCCCCCTCACTAGTGATGATGAAGTATTGCAGAGGTACTGCTGGGCTGTGAGGGAGCTTTCTTTTGATGTGTTGCGACTACTTTTTTGTTTTAGCTGCTTTGTGGCTGCTGCTGCTGCTGTTCGCTTGCATTTAGAGATGAGACTGAGATGAGCAGGTTGAGTTGAGCTGAGTGCTGCTGCTTGCTAGATAGAGGGAGACTGATTTTTTCTCTTTCCATATTTCCATTGAAAAGGGAAGGCATGCCTTTTTCAGGGGTTTGGGTAGGTTTTACTATTGGTAGAACCCTGCGTGAATACAACATTTGTATCCACATCTGATCCACGATCCTCAAAAATGATCCGTGGATATCCTTAGATTTTCAGGGCTTCAGATATAAAATTTGGATCTGCATCCATCTGCAATCTGCAAAAATGGTCCATGGATATCTGCATCCGCACACGTAGATGCAGATATAAAGCAGATATCCATGGATTTGCAGGGCTCTGTTGGCAGTGGTCACCTTTACATTGGCTCAAGACTTCTGTGGAATTGTCTTGGTAATATATATGGCTCATGAATATGCAATCTACTCATGCATATGCAGCAGGGTTCTAATTGTTTTTGTCTTTGTGGTAGGAAACTCAGAATATTTTTAGTTAGTTTTATCTTCTGTTCAGTCCACTTTCTGAGCTATCACTATAGTTCCATCATAGAGTATAAGGTCAGGAGGGCCCACCATATAGCCTAGTCTGACGATTTGTATATCGTAGATCACCAACACCACCCAGCTACCTACACACTAAATGCAGTACTTTAGTCTCCTGAGGTTTCTAATAACTGAAATTAGACTGAACTGTTGTGAGTCACAGGCAGAGAATAGGAGTGACTGAGGTGTAGCAATGCCTGAAGCCCCTACAATAACAGGGAATTGATTAAGTAAGATATACCCAGCTGATCCTGCCAAGTGACCTGCTCCCCACACTTAAGAGGAAAATGGAAAAAACTCCCCAAGTCACTGCCAGTCTGGCCTGGGGAAAAATTCCTTCCAACCCTACATATGGCAGTCAGTTGAACCCTGAGCATGTAATCAAGGACCCAGCCAGCCAAGCATCAGAGAGAGAGAATTCTCAGTGCCACCTCAGACCATGGAGTACCCTGTCCAATGTCTTGTTTCCAGTTGTGGTCATCTCTGGTACTTCAGAGGAAGGAGACAAAAATAACAGAATACATTTGGCGTGGGGATCCCTTCCTAACCCCGGCAGCATGAGATTTTTAGGAACATAACACATGAACCCAAAGAGAGTCCAGGGCTGCTGATCCGTATCCACTACTACCGCTGGCAATCGTAATAAACTTATCCAATTGTCTGTTAAAACTAGTTGTTTGGCTCCATTTCTCCAACTAGGAGGTTGTTCCTGAACCTCACTCCTCTTATGATTAGAAACTTTCCAATTTCTAGCCTAAATTTTATTCATAGCCAGTTTTATACCCATTTGTTCTTGTGCCAGCATTGTCCTTTTAGCTCTTCACCATAGGCAGTGCGTAAGTCTTTCATTTGGAGAGGCTACACACAGAAGCGCCGGATGTTCCCTAGAAATGGAGGAGCCACTGGTGTCTGGAACATGGCCCTGCCCACGGTCCACTCTGAGGTCCCACCCCTGCTCCGCCTCTTCCCATTCACGCTCTGCCTCTTCTCCCCCCAGACTCTGTCCACTGCTCGCTCCTCTCTGCTGTCTCCCCACCATCACTCACCTTAAGGCAGGGGAAAAAAGGGGCTAGGTATAGCTCTCCCACTTTTAAAAGTGATGGGTAGAGCCCTGCATGGATACAAAACTGTGGATCCGCATCTGTAAGAATAAATTTATATCTGACCTGTGAGCCGCATTTCATCTTTTATGGATATCTGCATCCGCAGTGGCATCAGCAGCCCCAAGCCACCAATGAGCTGTTTGGCTGTCAGATCCCCCTGCTGATCAGCTAGTCCGACGCTGACAACAGCTGTTTGGCCCCTGTGGCAGGTGAACAGCTGATTGGTGGCCACCCAGGGAGAATCGGGGAAGGCTGGCCTGCCAATCAGCTCTTTGGCATGGGCCAGGGCTGACAGCTGCTCCAGCCCTGCCCCAGAAAATATGGAAGTTATGGAATCTGTGACCATCTGCATCCTATCCTCAATCCACAAAAATGGTCTGTGGATATAAAGCAGATATCCGCAGATTTGCAGGGCTCTAGTGGTTGGGCCATGGCCCCCCTGTTCCAGTGCCTATAAGCTGAGTTGCTCTGGCATCATCTCAGCTTTATATCGGCAAGGGTGCTGAAATGGGGGGGCCAGTGTGCGGGGGTCCCCCCCCACTACCGGGAGTTTCCGGAGCTCCTGCTCCCATGTAGCAAAGGTGGCAGTGGCAGGCCAAAGCGGCGCACCTCCAAAGGGAAGTGACCTGCATCCAGAATTTGCCCCTTGCGTGGCCAGCCTTTTTGTTTATCCCCTGATGTATTTATGGAGAGCAATCATATTTTCCATCAGCCTTGGCTTTGCTAGGTTAAGCAAGCCAGACCTTTTAATCTCCTCTCATGCAATAGGTTCTACATTCCTCTTATCACCCTAGTAGCTCTTCTCTGCACCTGTTCTAGTTGAATTAATTTTTCTTGAACATGGGAGACCAGAATTGTACACAGTGTTCCAAATGAGGTCATGCTGCTGCCTTGTATTAATACTTCTCTATCTCTACTGGAAATACCTTACCTGATAAATCCTAGGATAGCACTTGGCTTTTTCATCGCCACCTCATGTTGGCAGCTCATAGTCATCCTGTGATTGACCAACTCATCCAGGTCTCTTTCCTTCTCTGTCACTTCCAACTGATGAGCCCCCAGTTTATAGCAAAAATTCTTATTATTAGACCCTGAATGCGTGACCTTGCACTTTGAACTATTTAATTACATCCCATATCTGTCACTCCTGTCTTCAAGGTCATTCAGATCTTACTGTATACTGTTTTGATCCTCTTCTGTGTTGACACTGCCTCCCAACTTTGTTTCATCAGCAAATTTCATTAACACACTCCTCCTACTTGTGCCAAGGTCATGAATAAAAATATTGAACAAGTTTGATCCCAAGGCTGATTCTTGAGGAACACCATTAGTAACCTGTCTCCAGTCCAAAAGTTCACCTTTTATCACAATGCGTTGCCTCCCTTTGGCCAGTTCCTTACCCACCTTATACATCTTATGCTAATTCCTATCTTCTCTAAATTGACTAAAAGTTTTCCAGGTGGTACCATATCAAATGTTTTACCAAGCCCAATATTATTATGCTGCATTTCCCTTATCTAAAAATATCAGGTATCTTTTCAAAGAAAAATAGTTTGGTATGATTCACCTTTTGATAAACCTGTATTCCCTTTTCTGTTTACCTTTATGAATTTAATTATTTTTCCTTCGAAATTTGTTTTAAAGCCTTGCATGCCGCTGAGTCAGACTAACAGGTCTATAATTGTTCGGAGTACTTTTCTTCCCTTTCTTAAATAGAGGTCAAACATTAGCTGTTCTCTAGTCATGCAGTGCTATCCCTGAATAATGTATTAAAATTCCTTGCTAATGAACTAGCAATCTATAGTTCTTTCAGTAGTCTGAGATGAAAATGTTTTGGTCCGCCTCCAGTTTGAGTACATTAAGCTCTTTAAGTTTTTCTTCCACCTCAAATATGATGATTTCCATTTCTATGCACTCATTTCCATCAGCCATCCTGCCTTCATGCCCGTGTTTAATGTTAACATTCTTACTGAAAACTGAGGCAAAAGTTTCTGGGCATATCTAAATTATCTTGACTCTCTACTCAATCCATATTGAATAATGGCTTGAGCTCGTCCTTATTCTTTTTTTATTTATATAATTGATATATGGTTTAATAGGAATTGAAATTCTGTTTCAAATGAGTCCAAACACTCCTGTTTTTCTATATGAAAGTGTTCTAGTTCTTAAAATAGTCTTTTTAAGCTTAAATAATGTTTAGTCTTTAAACTTAAAGTCAAAGAAGGTATTGTCCATTTTTCTTAGCAATCCTTGGAGAGGTGACTCTTGTCTTGGAATTTGGTAAGGAGATGCTTAAGAATTGCCAGATATGTAATTTCCAATTAAAGTCAATATTTCTATGCTAAAATATTTTTTATATTAATAGCCAATTACTGATCAAATGATCTTGCTATATTTGTACGTAAAATGCCTTACTATTCATAATATTAGACAATTGTTATATGAAGGCTTGCATCTGGGTACAAATTATTTGCAATACACATCTCAAAAGATGCTTATGCCATCTTAAGCATTTGAGGAATATCAAAGTTCTCCCCTTTCTTTGGAAATGAGTTGGAAGTGATCCAGTATAATCTATAAAACACTTTCCAATCATTAACTGTTTCCTTAACATTTGTAGAATGAAGACTTTAGAGTGCTTATAAAATAATTTTTTTTTTCAGTAGGGATGCATCTAGAATTCTTTGTGTGGGTTTAAACTAAGCTTTTCTTTGCAGAGGGAGGGTTAAAAAGAAACCTACCTTTTGACTTAATATATAGTGCTGATAACAGATTATAAGTCTCGCTCCTCTTTGAAATATCCTGAATAAAGAACATCCTTACATTCTTTTACACAACTAATTCTTTTCCTAAAATATAGATGCCTTCAGAGTTTGTTTTCTTGAGATAGGCATCGTATCTGTACCAAACTGTATCTAAGCGCTTGTCTACAAGGGGGTGGTTTAGTTCACACTAACTGTAGTGTGCATCAAATGACCTCTATCCACATGACAGGAAGACTAACTGGCTAGTTCAGTGATCTTCACTATTTTTCACCATTCTTTCCAGTAATTCACTGGGGTCAAAAAATAATATACAACACAAATGGTTGAACACTCAGAGTTCTACGTTGGTTGCTATGGTAATATTACGGTTATTATACATCAGATATACTTAATGGCGCACATCATACCATCTGGTCAATGTGACGTGTAAAGAAGATGGACTTTGGTAGGCTTGGTACATATTCTATATTAAAAATAAAATAAATTGGAATATAAATAATTAGTCAGCGAGCCACACTTAGGATTGATGGGAGACGCCACTGACTCCCAGGCCTTGCAATGAAGAACACTTGTTTGCAGATAAAGAAATTAAAGGCCTCTTGTATTTTCTCCATTGTATTTGATGAAAATGATACTGAATTTGTATGCCTGGGTTATTTCATGACTCTCAGATTTTTGGGAGATAATTGAAAACTGGTTGCTTTTGTTCTGTTTTGTTTACTTAAGATTTTGTTTTGTAGTATTTTGTACATGCAAAGAAACTGACCCTGCGACCCAAACACTGGGGGCAAAAAAAGAGACTTATTGTCACAATGTTAATTGTGGCGTCATAGTGATAACAGGAATCTTTTGGATATGTGAATGTTCCTAGCTTTTTTTGACAGCAGTACAAGAACAGCCTCAAAAATAAGATTAAATCCAATTTGTAAACAGAGGTGCAATGTATTTATTAAAACTACAAATGCCCAATGTGAAATATTTAGAATCTGCAGTGTAATAGTGGTTGTCATTAATATGTTGCTAATTAGGTTTCACAGTAAATATCACTATTATTTTGTTATTTCAGGTTCTCTTGTATTTGCTCAAAGCTTGACAGATATGCAGTCACTCCAGATGACTTTTTAGGCAAATTATTTAGTAAGCTTGTTTATCTTTTTTGTAAATAAATTGTATATAAGTATAAACTTCTGCTTAAAAACAATTGTGTGGATTTAATACTGATAAAATGTGTAGGCGTGACAGCCCTTTGCTTATCTATTGGCAGTAGCAGAGCAAGCTTTCTATGCATAGTGTATTGCCAGCATACTTCAACTTTGATTTGTGGAGGAGACTTACTCTAATAAAAGTTGTTCAGTCTCTCTCTACTTTTTGGCCTCTCTGCTGAGTCTGCTAATCAGTGCAGATGCAGTGGTGAGTTTGTAAAGTGGGAGCTGGAATGGAAACCCACCAACCTCACCTCACATAGGGACCACCAAATATCGATGGGACCACTTTTCACCTTTGTTGCACTGTGCTAGATTCAAATGGGTGATTTATGTACAAATGAGAGGCTCTGTAGCTTATTAGCATTGTGTTAAAACATCCAGGCCCTCAATAAATGCCAGTATAAGAAGTGGGCCTATATTTTGTGCATGCAAAAGAACTGTATTAAAAGAACATAAACATGGCAAAGTCAAACACTCAAAAATTAGGGAATGACATAATTAAGTTCACTGTTAATTCTGTCCCATTATTGATATTTATATATGATACAGTTTCTAATTACATAATCATATACTGTTTTTTCCTTCATGGGTTGTGTGACTGATGTGGAGCTGCTCTATAATAGTTTATTAATAATGTTCTGTCTGACTATTTTGGTGAGGCTCTGCGTGACTGCGAGGAGTAAATATAAGCAGGGATTATCTGCATGTATGCAGAAAAAAGGATAATAGTTTCAGATAGCCACCTATTTTATGCATACTTGAAGGACAATAGTAGACCTATTTTGCTTTGATATCCCACCCCCTATTGAGTTCAATGAACTGGTTTGTTAAAGGGGGGAGGAAGATTCTGGTTTGTAAACACCAGAGAACCAAAAAACCTGGGAAGTAAGTCTATGGCTATATCTCCATTTATGTTGGTATAACTTATGTTGCTCAGATGCATGAATAAACCACCCCCTTGAGTGACATAAGTTACACTGACATAAATGCTGGTGTGGACAGTGCTATGTCGACGAGAGAGCTTCTCCTGCCAATATAGCTACTGACACTTTTTGGGTGTGGATTAATTGTGTCGATGGGAGAGCTCTCTCCTGTCGACATAGAGCAGCTACACTAGCGATCTTACAGCGCTGCCGCCATATGTGGTGATGGCGCCGCTGTAAGCTCTCTAGTGTAGACATAGCCTAAGACAAAGGCCTCATATGTGGATAAATGTGATGCTTTCAAGAGAGTGGGGATGGGGTGGTTGGGATCTACTGATGAGAAGCGGTTCTCACAGACCCAGACCCCAGGGGCCTGGAGTTGAGAGGAACCTGTCTAGGGTCTCTGCCAAGGAACAATCAGCCTCTAGGTAGGATAGACATGCATTTTCATTGCTTTTTAAATCCTTTCTCTTATGCTTTGTTGCATTTCTACTATTAAGATTAAACAATACTTTGGCTTAAGAAAGATGTCTTGGGTCACTGTATTCAGTGTACACAGCTCCCAAAGGGAAGACTTGGAGGTGCCAAACCCAGTCGGGTCTGCTGAGTAATCACAGTTAGTTAGTGCACAGGGGAACTGGAGCCCAGAATCTGGTCTAAGAGTAGGAGAATTGTGGAATTTCACCCCAGAAAATGTAAGAGCATGAGGCTTAATGCCTGAGAGGGGTGCACTCGGAAACTAAGGGGAATCAAAGGTGCAGCTAGCTCTGTAAGCATGATGGATTGTAGAATTTGAAGCCAGAACCTACAGAGCCACAGTATACACCTCTTCCACTAGAGCTAAAAGAGTATCAGGTAGCAGAAGCAGGCTGTTTATTCTTGATGCAGACAGGTCCCAAGTGGGCTACACAACGGTTTGTAAGACAACAGTCGAATACTAGATGTCAGGTTTTCTTGGTTCTCTCTGGCTCTGGGAGAAGTCTGTGGTCCAGTAATTAGAGTATTGGTTACCGGCAGCACCATCAAGCATGTTGCTGTGGTATATTCATTCTGAATGCCAGTATGACACAGTGGATGATACTTGGGTCCTGTAACATTAGAGACCTGGGTACTAATCCCCTGCTGTGCCTGAAATACCCACATGAAGCCTGTTACCCTATTAGTAAAATGGATCCGGTGATGCTTACCTCTCTCCTAGTATAGCAATATGAGGCCTGACTTGGTAATAAGGGATGTAAAATGCACAGGAACATTACAATTAGTTAGTAGTAGAGAGAAAAGCAGAAATCTGTTTCCTGGCATCCAGCCCAGTGCACCTTCCTGTTGGCCATCTCATGGGGAGTGTCTCATTATGTGTGAGATTTTACCTGAGATGTGGGCAGGCATGATAAGGATGCCAAATGCATGAGAGTGATGTGAGAAGTATGACACTTGTCAGTTCTGGCAGTGAAGGTCTTTGAGGCTGCATGTGATGGGGTATACTGGGCCTCCATCATTCTAGGGTGAACCAATCCTGACTTGAGCTTGTCCTTGTTAATTTTTTAACTAACCATCTGGAGATGTATAACCTACTGACATTCCCTGAGAATGAGCACAAAAACTAGAGAGCTTACGTTAAGAATTCTGGCCCAAAAAGCTGAAAAGATGGGATATTTTAGACTTTTTTTTTTGGCTCTATTTGCTGCAGTTAGACTGGGGCATCTTTCAGATGGTCTGAAGCCTTGGCTAAAAAGGTTCTTGGTGTTCCTCTGAGATATTCTTATTAAGGAAAGTGGGGGGAAGCTTTCTTGTTGACCTGAGCATCCAGTGGCTCTCTTATGGCGAGGGGCTATTTGCAGTGTCATGTTGCAGTAATCTATTTTCAAACAGTTAATTTCAGCATTTTAATGTGACCTCTTTTTTATATTACATAGTAGGTTTCATTGTAAAATATTTTCAGCTGTGTAAACTATATTCATTACTAATTTTTCAATAACTTTGCAAAATGATTATATACATGAGTTGACTGTTTATCTATTTCTAAGTTATCCTGTTTGACTTGCTCTGTTGTCTGTGGTTACATAGTGCACCCTCACCTTTTATATATACCTTAATGCTGATTTTTGTTTACTTTCAGTTGTCTCCATACATTACATGCTGAGAAGAGAATCAGAGAATGGAAGTAAACCTTGACAGTCAGAAAAATAATCTAAAAATAACGATTCCTCACCAAAGTAAACTTGATTTTTAAGCAATAGGGAATCCTTTGACATTTTGGAAGATATTTCAGACACAATTCTAAGGGAAGGGGGGAATGAATGAATGAAACCGGCTGGCCAAGATTATTTTTCAAGGGCAAAGTTTTTTTTCAAGTTCTGTTGTGGTATGATGGGATGAAGCCTATGTGAATTCTTTTAAATATCTCACACAAACTTCTTGACTGCCATCATCTATCAGCCTGGATTAAAAACAGATTCTTTCCAGATTCATTTGGTAGCTATTTCAGTCTGTCATGAGCCAGTTAAATCGCCTGGTGTCCAATGTGCATCTTGTTTTTTATATAAATTCCTCTTTAAAAAAAAAAACAAACAAAAAAAACCAATTAGCTTCTTTGGGGATAAAAATCCTCATTGGTTCTTTTAAATAAGAGAAGAAACTGAAAATGTTTCTACACTGGAAATCCTTGTGATTGCTCTCTCTCTCTGTTTGGAAAGACAGATACTATACCTGCTTCTCCCTATTTTTTTTTTTTAATGAGTCTCTCTTCAGACTTTCAACTCCCTGTATAAATTCATGTGGCAATGTCAAGAAGTGAGGTGGCAAGTCATATAGCAAATGCCCTCTTGAAATTAGGTTTGAGCTTTCTAGGCTTGGGGCAGATCCTCAGCTGATGTAAATTGTCATAATTGCATTTGGAGGTATGACAATTTACAAGAGATGAAGATCTGCAACCTGATTTCACACACACTGACATTTTAGGGAAAGAATACATAAAACTGATATTTGAGGTTTTAACTTTTTAAAGAGATTATATTTTAAAGGGGAGGAAAAAAGCAAAGATCTTTTATTAAGTTTTATTTTCCAGGGTTTTTTTTTGTTTCCTTTTTATATAGATGTGAGCTTTGTATGGAGAAACTTATCTAGATATGAGTTTTGCACAACTATCGTTATGATTCGTCATCAGATGGCACATTATAAATAGTTTTAACATTTTGTTTTTCTTTGCATGCGAGCACTATTCAGTCTTGGAAGAAATGCAATATTGTTAGTTTTGTGATGTTTGTTTTGGGGAGCTATTGCAAGCAGCAGGAGAGTTTGCCTTTTACCTTAATCACTCTAATAAATGATGCGAACCAGGCAAGGATGTATTTTGGCGATGATTCCTGAAAGAGGGAATTTTCTGCATGCTGTTTTACCACCTGTATTCAAGAACTGGTGTGTTTTATATACTACAAGTAAAACAAGTTGCAATAAGAAAATACTTACTTTACATCAGTGATTGCTCCTCCAAAGGGAAACCAACTGTCATGGTCCCAAAATCTGCTACTGCTTGGCATATGACTGGGGTTCTCAAACTTTTGCCAGCATAACCCCATTTTAATGAAGTCTTTTCTGCCAGGACACCAGACAGCATATAGAATGCCATTTTGAAGAGCAAAACGGCATCATCTGCACAGTGTGACCTCGCACACACTGTATGTGAAGCGGTAATGCTGTGGATATCAAAATGGTGTCCTCTGCACAGTGGGGATTGCTGATGGGGTCGCTACCCACAGTTTGGGAATTGCTGACATAGGAGAAATGCTGTTAGAACAAAGGGGAATAAATTTGAAATTCTGTAAAGCATCACTTTACTGTACAGGTTCTCGCTCTCTTTTATTCTTTTAATTTGTGAAGGATATGGCCCTACCTAGTGAAAAATCATTGTCACTATCTGCACTTGAATTTTAAGCTCTTTCTGGACCATGTCTTTGAGTTTGTGAAGTATGCTGTGGGACCCTGATTATAGTATAGAGCTCTGGGTGCTATTGCAATATAATCATTTAAAAAAAAAAAGACAAAAATAAAACTAAATCTTTATCTACACACTGGTTTGATTACATGTCCTCATTGTTTCTAACAATCCATATTCTCTTATCTACATTTTTGTGTCTTTTGATTAAGGTCAGATCACCTGGTTTGGCTATGAAAGCCCTCGTAGCTTTTGGGACTATATCAGAGTGGCTTGCCGTAAGGTTTCACACAATTGCATCTGCAGCATTGAGAACATGGAGAATGTCAATTCTTCTAGAGCAAAGGTAGGAAGAAAAACATCAAAGTGGCTGCAAATTCCACCATTTATTGTATGTACAATTTAGTCTTTATTTTTACTCCCAACAGGTAAAGTTTATCCTGTAAAATCCTTATTTTTTTAAAAATAACTATTTGGGAAGTTTTACAAATCCTTGCCATGTAAATAGCAGAAACAAAATGATAATCATTACAACAGTGAGCTTTTTTTTCATTTGTTTAGAAAAAAATGCCAGAATATAAATCTCATCAAATCTTTCTGTTTAACAGTGTTATCCTATAAGAGGATGAACCTTTTCACACCATCCAAGATATGTTGTTTCTGGTGATTTTTATTAAATTGAGTGAAACTACTGACTCTACTCATATTTGTCAAATCAGGCATGTCTATCAAACATTAACATTTAAAAAAAAAAAAAAAAAAAGACAGGTGTGCTTTTTTGTTTGGTTGCTTTTTGTGGGTTTTTTTTGCAGATGAATGTGCTTTGAGTCTTGAATAAATGGTAACCAAATAGCAAAGTATCTTTACTCTCTAATATTCTGATGCATTAATTTTTCCATAACATCCTCCCATTTCTTTTAGAACTATTCCTCTAGTTTTGGACTATTTTTCTTTTTCCATTGAAAGGCTATCAGTTGTCTAGTGGCTACTAGCAGATGAGAGATTAATTTTTCATTTCTTTGTAACCATTTCCTCTAGAAAGCCCCAGGAGGCTTACCAAGGGTAATAAAAATATATAATAATTGATATTTGGTTATGAATTGCATCCCAATTCTCTCTGGACTTGTCCACTATTTGTGTATAAAATCTCCTCTTTCACCACAATTTCTCTAACATTTATCTTCATTCAATTTATATATATAAAAAATGTTTAACCTGACTGGTATAAGGTACTATTGAAATAGCATCTTAAAGAATTTTCTTTTATCATGCTATACACTGATATTGCAAGTTCTGTTTCGCAAATCAAAACACATTCTTCTGGTTAATTTGTCTGTACAACTCCTTCTTTCCTCTGTGTCGTAGGGGATATTCTTTGTTAGGAAAGTTGTCTGCAAAGTTTCATAAAGTTTTCCCCCTTAATTGACCAGAATCCATCACTTCTATTTAAGTTTCTGTATAAAATCCACTTTCTAGAAAGTGGAGAAAATAATACCTAACTTGAAAGTGCCATGGAAGAGTGGGACAGTGTGAGACACTGGTGGGAATACCTTTGAACCACTGTGTTCTCTTTCTGCCACAGCAAGAGTGAGCTTTGCTGGAGATTAGCCTGTGTGTCAGCTCCCTGCCACATCAGTGTGTCTTCTGAACCAGGAAACTCCTTGAAACTCTACTTGAGACTTTAACTTTGCCTAGCAGATAACTGTGAACTCCAGCCACCATGCACTTCAGAGATGTCTCTACAATGTACAGACCCCATCACTTTGCATTCACTGAAGATATTAAGTTCACTGCTCTTTTAAAGAGTTAGTGTATTACAGCTTAGTAACTTAATTGGAATAGATACACCCTTCCCTTCAAGCACAGCACTGAGTTGGTTTGTAGGAAAAATAGAACAAGTTGATTAACAAAAGGATATAGGTTAAGTGATACCAAGTATAAGGAGTAAATATAGAAAGGGTTACAAGCAAACAAAAGTGAAAATATGTTTCTAAGACTGAAACTTAATTTCAGTGAGTTACAATCTTTGCCTAAGCAGGTTTCTTACCTATATTGGTTCCCAGAGACTTAGTTGAAGGACCCAGCATTCTGTGATTTCAAGATCTCTGTCCCCTTGAACTTTCCAAGTGATGGATAACCTTGGGGTTCTTTCCTTTCTTTTTATAGTCCAATAAACCTTTGAAATGTATTCTGTAAAAAGTAAGCCCTAGACAAAGCTTCTCTCTCCTGCTGGGGTGTAGGCACCAACCTGTCTTTCTAAAGTTCACTGACCCTCCTTCAAGATGCAGGAAAGCTTTCTTCATCCCAGGTAGAGATTAAGACTCTTTCCCACTCTGTAGGTTGATGGCTTTGTTTGCCTTTTATGTAAATAGACCTTCATTGTCTCTACCTGGTGACCAGGCTGGTCAGACAAGCAAATACACATTATTTTGTGTGGGGTAGGTTGGATTCATGTATTGCTTGCCAAACACATATTAAAAACATAATTCTAGCACATATTTATAACTTTGTACACACCTGTACATACATCATGCAAGAATATCAATGAATTATTCATTTTCCAATGAGATATTATGCCACTTTGGGTATATGTCATGACAACAATGTGGTGAGTGTGTCAGACCTGATGAGTTGCTGACACAGAGTAATGAACCACTGATGACCTTGTCACAGCCAGTTAAAGTTTTGATTTCTAAAAATGTTATAAAAGTTTCTTTGGTGAACAGCTGGTGAACCATATGTATTCCATGGCTCTCCCAATCTACAAAACTTTCTGGTTCATGATTTTGCTTAAAATCTGGATTATTTGCAATGGGTGTAATTCGCAAGGGAAAATATTGTATCTTATTTCTAGTTCTATCTCAAAACCATAGAGAGTAGCCTTTTTAAAGGATGCATATACATTTCTGGAGGGTGGTTTGTTTGTTTTTGTTTTTTATCATCTATGGTAACCAAACACATGCCCCAATATTCTTGTTCAGTAAAGACCCAGTGATTGGCTGAACTAGAGCACCCCCCTCCCCTCCAGTCCATTATTGTTTTGCTCTGGCTTGTTTATAATACTTGGAACAGGTAGCTCATCCTGTTTTATGAGTCTGTACAAAATGTCTGCATTGACACTCAGTCTTTTCTGATTCCATATAAATATTAACATTATTCTCTGTATTCCTGTTAGAATGATCATTATTCTTTGTGTAAAGGGCTCTATAGCCAATGTTTACTGCCCCCCGCCCCTCCAAAGACACATGTGCTAATTCTTCCAGTGATGCACATGTCCATTCCATGTCAGGTATGTGTGTCTGGTGTCGGAGACATTTTTCCCCCTCAACAGTCTCTTCTCTTACCTATTGGGGCGGTGCATGCGCACCCTCTGCTGCCTGTGCTGCTGCAGAATGGTATAAAGGGAAGAACCTTCCCTCAACCTCCCACAGTTCCTTCTTACCATTCATTACAGTTGCTGGAGTGTTCTTCCTTGCTGCTGCAAGTTTTCCCTTGTTCTTAGTGTTGTATATAGTTGGTTTTTGTTATGATAATTTTCATACTCTTTGGTTCCTGCTGTTTGGGTGCTGGGGCCCTGTGCTAGGGCATGCTTTGGTCCCCAGTCTCAAGCCTTGTGATGCATGCAAGAAGCAGATATTGATTAGTGACCTGCCCTCCAGCTACCTGCAGTGCCTAGGAGAAATCCACATTAGAGACAGGTGTTAAATTTGCAGAGATTTTAAGCACAGAATTAAAAAGGTCAGGGAGGTCAGACTAAAGCACCTTCTGATGGAGGTAGCCCTGTGCCCACCCTCAGAGCCTCCCCACTCTGAGTTCACCAAACATGTTTGCTTTGTTTAGGAGTGCTCCTCTTGTATTGGCAGAGTCTCAACACCTATCCCCTTTTCTGGTACTGAAGAGGAGGCATCAGAAGATAACATCGAAGGCCTTAGTGTACAGGAGATTGAGGTCCCTGGCACTGAGGTCCAGTGTGGGGAAGTTGGATAGAATACACTTGATGCCAAGGTACTCCCTGGTGCAAATAGTCCCTCAGACAAGGTTGTTGACTCCAGCGCCAGTACTGGCCCTGTTGAGACTGACCTCTAAGGCAGCACCATATGGCTCAGCGATGCTGTCTTTGTTGGTTCAGCAGACGCAAGAGACTCTCCTAATGCCATCAACAACTGAGGCATGTGCCACGGCATGTGATCTACTCAGCCTCTCGGTACCGCTTCGCCGGCAATTCAAGAATCATCTTGCTCAGTACCGACAGTTACTAGTAAGGATTTGTTGACCACTGAAGTTGAGCACCTGGTATCAAGGACTCCCTGGACCCGCTAGTACTTCCTCATATAGAGCTATTGAAAGACAAACTGGCAATGAATCACTGATGCTGTCCTTTTCACACTCCTGGCACCAATAGGAGCCACACCTCCCTGGTCGGAGGAATCCAGATCTTTATCAGAGTCAGAAGTGGACTCCATATTGTGGTTGCATCATGTTAGCTGCCACTTTCCTCTGAAGAGTTTCCACCCTGGTATCCAGCAAAATCTCTCTGACCAGTACAGACCATTAGTTGGTAAGGAAGTTGGCTCTAGGAGCATATCAATGGCCATATTCAGAACCCTTGGGGGTTTCCACCTGCTTCCAGATAGTCTTTGCACCCTCCCCACTCTACATCCTCCTAGAAGGCATCATCTTGATCCTCTCCCATCAACAGCTGTAAGAAGCCACTTCTGGTACTGTTACTGGGCTCAGTGAATCCCTCATTGGAAGAACTGGAGGATGCTCCACTTCAGCCAGCGTTGTCTTCCTTCTCCTGATTGCTGGATGAAGCAGTTGTGTTGTGGGGTTCCTCACGTTCCCTGGATGATTACAGAGCCCACAAGGACCTTCTAAAGAAGGTGTCTTCTGCCTTAAATACTCAGGTGGAAGTGGTTCAGGAGAGGTCATCCAGATTGGTTGATATCTGGGGATCTGTAGGACTTTGAGTGGCACTGCCAAGAAATGAGGCAATTCTGGATACCACTGAAGTGCTCTGACAAATTCCTTCTCTACTGTCTACAGATAAAAGATCTGAGCAGAGATATTATGTTCCCTCATAGGGGTTTGAACATTTTTATACCCCTGCCTCCTGAGGTCTTTGGTGGTCTCAACTGTCAAGGAGAGAAAGTGCCAGGGTCAGCAAGCATGTATCCCAAAATCAAAAGATGCAAAGCTTGATCTTTTAGGGAGAGAACTTTACTCAACAGCTGGACTACAACTCCACATTGTTAATCAGAAAGCTTTGCTGGGTCTTTGACTTCTCTTTCTAGGACAGTGTTTTAAAATTTTATGGATGAGTTTCCAGAGGAAGGGAGGCATGAGTTTCTTACTATGGTGAATGAGAGAAAGATGGTGACTAGGAACTCGCTTCAGGCTGCATCAGATGCTGTGGATTCTGCTGCCAGAGACATGGCATTGGCCATTACAGTGCATTAGATATTCATGGCTCCAGTCACCAGGTCTCCATCAGGAGGTCCAATAAACCACCCAGAACCTTCTATTTGAGGGACTGACACTTTTTTCGCAGCAGACAGATGAAAAGCTATATAGCCTTAAAGACTCTAGGGCTGCGCTCAAGTCTTTGGGCATTTACACTCCTCTCTCCCCTTCCCCGCAACCCCTTGAAAATGCAGTTCAATCCTCATTGGTATGCTGCTTTTATGACTCACCACCAAGATCTGCCTGGGAAGAAAGGCAACAATTATGAGAGGAGACCACCTCTACCGATTTTTTTTTTCCATCTGTTCCTAGCTTCTTCAAGAAGCCTGGGAATCCCAAGCAGTCAATTCTAAGTGCTTGTCGAGGACAGCTTACCAGTTTCAAGTTTGCCAGCTTCTGCTGCCCGTGTGCTTTCCAACCAGCTATCTACTACTTATGTGCTTCAACCCAAATCACTTTAGACCTGGTGGGCCTGAAGCATGATGGAATTAGAATACACCCTTCAATTTATTTCTAATCCTTTCCTGTCCTTTTTCAGGGTCTGCTGTCATGGGGAAGAGGTTCTTCAGGAGGTACCATCACTCCTCTGGTTTGGAGCCTTAGTGGAAGTTGCTCTGTTTTTATTCTCGCTTCTTCCTAATCCCAAGAGCAAAAGGAGGTCTCAGACCCATACTAAACCTGCAAGAGCTCATCAAATACCTAAAGAAATTAAGTTTTTGCATGGTCACTCTGGCTTCCATTATCCCTTTCCTGGATCCTCATCATTGGTAATCTGCCCCTGACTTAAAGAATGCTTATTTCCACATGGTAATATTTCAAAGCCACAGGAAATTTCTCAGCTTTCTGATCAACTAGTCTCACTGTCAGTTCGTGGTCCTACTGTTTGGCCTGTCTGCAGCCCCATGTGTGTTCACAATGTGCATGGCAATGGTGGCGGTGTTCCTGAGGAAACCAGGAGTTTCTGTACCTGAACAAGTGTTTCCTTACCTGAATGACAGGTTGGTGAGAGGCTGATCCAAGAGCCAAGTGGTGTCCAGGATAGCCATGATTCAATCCACTTTCAGCATGCTAGGTTTGCTGCCAGTGAAGAAAAATCAGATGCCCACATGAGTCTTAGGTTTGTTCATCAGTCCAGAGAGTCTACCCAATATGTGTGTGAGTGCTATTTGCTCCCACCCAACCTGCTTTGACGTAGGTTATGGACACTTCCGCCCTATGTTGAGCAGCTCACCTGGGGTCCCTGCAGGTGCAGGGGCTATGGTCTGGCTAGGATTGAGCTCTGTCTATGAATGTAAAGGAATTGAGAGTCATTTGGCTAGCTTGTCACACATTCTTTCTCCATATCAAGGGAAGGAATTTATTAGTACTTACAGACAATAAAGCAGCTATATTGTGTGAACAACAAGGAGAGGCCGGATCAACACAGCTATGCCAAGAAGCAGTGCTGCTGTGGGACTTTTGTATCAACTCAATCCATCTCAAAACCTCCCACCTTCTGGGTGTCCACAACAGTCTGGCAGACTGGTTGAGCAGGTCTTTCACTAGCCACTGCAAGTGGTCTTTCTACCCAGATGTAGGTTCCCCCACATAGATCTGTTTGCAACCAGAATCAACAGGAAGTGTCATCAGTTTGTTCATAAGCAGGTCAGTCCAAGGACTCTGACGGATGTTTTCTTGTTGCCCTAGACAGACAAGCTCTTGTACTTGTTCTCTCCAGTTACACTCCTATCCAGAGTGTTAAATCAAGTAGGACCATGCTTGATTGATACTGATAGTGCCGGTGTGGCCTCGCCAGAGTTGCTAAGTGTCTCGGCCAGGGTTCCTTTGACACTTCCATCGGACCCAGACTTGATATCTCAGGACCAATGTCATCTCCTCCAGCCCAAACAGGATGCTTTTCAGTTGATAGCCTGGATGTTCCATGGTTAACTCCTCAGGAGGAGATCTGTTCAAAGGAGGTACAAGATGTCCTCTTGAATTAGTAAACCTTCTACTCGGTATACTTTCCTGGCTAAATGGAAGAGATTCTCCATCTGGTCCTATCAAAAAGGGATTTCCCCTGTCTGGGCTCCATTAAATACATTCGGGACTGTTCCTGGGTGCTCCACTCACCGCTGGTCAGGTGCCTCCTCCTGGCCACTCTGGGGATTAGCTCATCGGGATGATGCTTCTTCCTATAGTTCCATGCTATCACTCCATTGCTCTCTCTGGTCAGCAGCCCCTCTCTCATTCAAGGAACTGCAACATTCTCTTCATGACTCAGCCTTCTGAGTCCTTCAAAGTCTCTGTCACTCCCACAGTAACCCAGGCAGTCTTCCAGTTCACTGCCCTGCCAGTGCCACTTCCCCAGTGGTGGGTAGAGGAACCCAGGCCTGCCTTCCACTCTAGGTTCCAGTCCAGGGATCCTCAACCCAGCAGTTCTGGACTTTACTCTCTGTCCTCACTGCTCCTTCCCTGGACTGCTTCCTACTTTTCTGGTTCCCCCTGTTGATACTGGACACTTAGTGATCAGTGTGAATACCAGTGAGACGTGGTACGCCCGATTTGCAGATCAATAAGGTTTAATGTGCAAGATTTTCTATAGATATACTAGTTGAATACAAAACCTAAAATTAACTACAATGTATCATTCTCACTAAGCCTGGAGAGCTAAGCATTTACTCAGAAGGCTGTATACAGGAACGGCTTTCTTCAGGGGCCCCGCCAGGGAGTCAGTGGCCTCTGGTCCGGCTGGCAGCACCTCTTGTGGAGTCAGGTGTTGATTGAGTGTGCCCCTTTGTCTAAGCGCCCTTCCATAAACAGCCTTCACCTAATTATATTTCTACTCATCATATATGATAATTACCTACATTGGGTTTTCAGCCTTAGCTACATTCCATTCTCACCATACTTGGGGTTGTCAGAACAACATCTGGTGGTAGGAGGGGTGATGTAAAAGTTTGCCCCTTGGCAATAAAAAAAAGCGTACTCCCAGACATTCAAGGATGACTTGTTGTTCCCATCACTGTTATCTATGTGCAGCTGCAAGCATACATGTTGTATATTTAGTCTTATGTGCCGTGGTATGCAGAAACTGAGACATCTATAAAGTTACTCAATAGTCCTATTCATCTCTGCCAACTGGAAGATGTCATGCTACAAGGGTCAGAATAGCCAAGCAAGCAACTGAAGCTATGCTAGGTCTGTAGGACAGTGGTCAAGTAACTCAAATTGTACTGGGCCTCCAACGTTCTCCTTGTTGGGGGCCGCCATAGCTTAATAGGCCACCATGACAGCTCCTTGATACACACCTCTGACTATGGCTCAAGGTGCCCCAGCTGGGGTCCGAACGATTAGCGTCGTCTTGTCAGCGGGGTATCACATAGCGCTGCCTCACTCATGTATGGGGGGTCTTTTAGTCCCTTGAGTTGCTTTAGGGATCTTCTAGTCCACCAAAAGAGTCCCACTGCAGCCATTATAGAAACTGTCTACAACACACACACAAGCACAGTGGGATCCAATGCTAGATTTAAAATCCCAGTGGCACTGGGGGACCATCCTAGTAGGGTTTCCCACCAACTGTGCTTTGTGGCAGCTTTTGCAACATCTAGGACTTTGATTACTTTAATCCCATCATGTTTGACTATCAAATTTATGGTCTTCAATTGTTCCTAAATGTGTGTAAGCAGGGTTGTCATGTTTGAATGTGTTAGTGTGCGTTGTACCAAATCAGTATTGACTCCCAATATCACAGGTTGAACATACTCTACAACATTAATATCTACTACTAATAACTAAAATATATTCTTTAATACTTCATAAATTACATCACACAATTCCAATACAGCAACATTGCAATAACATTTGTTTTGGGCAGGATTAACATCATTTTTATAAATTCCATTAATCACAACTTGTGTACATTGCTTGCATACACAAACACAACTTTGTCCAATGTACACAATGGTAGAATTAATGCTGCTATTGGGTAACAAAGCATATAGACCATTCCATACATCCAATTAATCTTTCTTACAAGGATATGTAAATTGTGTCAGTGGTTCTTCACAAATATATCCCAATTCTGATCCCAACATGGCTTCAAGTGTGCAGCTTTGTAAACTAACCAATTGAGTTTCATTTCCTTCTATCAATCCCCATGTCAGGTGTTCACTAGGCCACAGCACACCAATTTTTACATTTGAGGGCTAGGGGGACTACTCTGTGTATATCTTTAATGCGAATATCAGATATTGTCATTACATACGCTGTAATCACTTGAGCCTGGGCATCTACTATGAAATTTAACATCTTCCACCAATGACTTAAGGCCCTTTCTTGGGTGGTGGCATCATCCCAAATACATTTCTTCATTTCATCAGGTAGAACTCCACTAAGTCCTTGTCGAATGATATGTTGGCCTATTTCTTGAGCCCAAAGCTGTGCTTGTATATAACCTAAAGCTTTGGAGGTAGCATTTATCATAATTTTTGTGAGGTTTAATTAGGCTCAGGTTTGCTTTTTCATTATTCATTTCTCAGGATACCAATATATCTCTAGGTAACTTTTCTCCATATCCCAAGGTTAAATGTGTGTGTACTATGGGATCTGATTAGAGCTCCACTGACTCAATGAGGGACAAACCACTACTAGAGACATATCTACTCACCATTAACCGCATGCTATTAACCCCTGCAATAAGTGATGTTCCTAAATTACCAATTGCTTTTTATTTTTTCAAATCAAAACCCTCGACCCCTGTATCCAGATTACTGCAGATTATGTATTCCTTGCACTTGTTAAAACTTCTAACCAAACTCTGCTCTTGTCAATAATCTGTACACTATATCTGGATGTCTGGCAACTCTTTGTGTAAACTCTGTGAATTGTTTATACTTTTAAACATTACCTCTAATAAAATGTATGGGATCTGATAGAGCTCCAAGGCTTTTGCCTAGGATACTTAACTGGTTTGTCAAAACTTCTTCCTTAATTGCATTCAGCACTCCTGCTGATGCTCCTGTGTCTCCCAAAATATCTCCTCCAATGTCTCGCTTGGGACGTTCATGTGGGTTAGCATCGTGTATTACCCAGGTGTCCATCCAGTGCAGACATTCTCGTACTAGGGGTGTTACAAACGGTGCACAATGGGGATTTAGGCGGGATGTGTTAATATTTTGTATGCCTACATATACTTTCCCAAGGTGTACCTTTGGGGTCTCCAGTACTTGGTTCTTATAATTTTCTTTTAACACTAAATCCCCAACATTGTATTCTCTGGACTTGGGAGCACAATGTACAACTACACTCATAGAGGGGTTTATGTATATCACTACACTTGTAGAGGGATTCACTAAAACCCATTGTGGATAGTATACCTTCAGTTCAGTAACAGGTGTCTTTCCCTTTATTAGATGGAATATCCCTATGTAGTAATAATTAAAATTGGCTTTGTTGTAAATTACTTCAGACCGATTTTGACACCATAACAGTATGTTGCTCTGTTCCTCTCTGGTCCAATTCACTCTGTGTAAATAAATCAAATCGTCTGGGCCAGCTTCTTGGGGGATACTCATTTTGGTGACATTAATGGCGAGTTACCCCTCAAAATTACAGAAAGTCATTATCTTAAGCTCCAAAGCATCTTCCCCCAGCCACACAGTAGTGGGCAGGGGTACCATCCTACAACATCTGTCTGAGATTGCACCATCTTTCCCATTCACAGCAGCATAGCACAGCAAACACGCACAGTAAAACAATAGGAAGAACACCATACAACTCTCCTTCATGTTGCATGTCTTGATCTTGTGCTTCCGTGTGTCAGCGTGGATTTGTGTGATAACTATCTACAAACAAAACACACAACTAAAGCGGGATCTATAGACCCCATTAATATCAATTATTTATAGTATATATTTAATTTCCATATCTGCTGTTATCCAGCGGCCTGCAAAATCATATGGCATAATAAAGGAATTGTATAGTGATATTCTATAATTCCATTTGACTGTAAACGCTATTGGTCCTGCATTAGGAAGGGCTGGCTCTATCAGAGAGAGAGGGCAATTACGCTCAGAACCCTCAATTATCAGGGCATATGGGGCCTGGTTGGAAGCCGTAGGTGGTTGGACTTCCCCATTTCTATTAATTAAAGCTATGATCCATTTAGCCAATCTAGGGCTGGATACATGCCCTTCTTTAATTTTCTTGGGCAGTATGTATTTAAGAGGGGTGTGGGCCGTTCACAAAATAATCGGGGCAGAACCAGTAAGGTATTGCCAGTGCCCCAAGGCCCATACCAATGCCAACATTTCTTTTCACAAGGGGCAAAGGTAGTCTCTGGCCCTTCCAGTACTCAGGAGGCAAATGCCACTGGCTTTTGACCAGAGGGCCCCTCCTGGCTTGAAGTAGCTCCTATTCCCTTTGGGGAATGAGCTAACTGCAACACAAATAGTTTAGCGTTATCCAGGTATGCTAGTGCAGGGACTGAGATTACCACTTGCTTCATTTCTAATAGGGCCTGATCCTGTTCTGGGCCCCAATTCCAGGGTACTCCTTTCCTCAATAGCTGGTACAGTGGTTGTGCCTTTAAGGCAAAATTCTCCACGCATTGCCATCCTGTGAGACCTAAAAAGGAGCGCAATGCAGAGACATTGGTGGATGCTGGCAGTTTACAAATTAATTCCACTCTCTGCTGGTCAGGGGTAATTCCTTCTTGTCTTAACACTGAACCCAGTTATCAGATCTCTTGCTGACACAACTGGGCTTTTTCCAAATTATCACGGAAGCCTGCTTGCTCAATCAGGGAGATCACTTCATTGAGCAAAAGCAGCTGAGCTTCACGGGTTACAGTCCAAATAAGAACGTCATCCACATAAGAGATAACATTCATCGGTGCTGTGCTCCTAGTCCATAATTTAATAACATGGGCTTGTTAGATCATGGGGGAGCAGTGTAGCCCCTTCGAACACAGGTGAATGAGAGTTAACGGTCCCTGTAGGTAAAATCAGATTTATACCAACAATCAGAATGCAGAGGAATAGCAAGGAATGCATTTGATAAATCCAATACTGAAAACCATTTAGCTCCCATACCTATTGTAGCCATCACTTCTGGTAACTTGGCCATGATGGGCTGTCTTGGGTGTACATGTATTCAAAGCCCTGTAATCTACTGTAAATTGCCAGGTTTTCCTATCTACTTTATGGACTGGCCATATGGGGAGTTGTTTATGCTATTAGTTTCCACTAGCACTCCTTGCTGCAAGAAAGCAGTAATCGTGGATAACAATCCTTCCTTGACCTCTTTTGGGTATTTGGACTGCTTCTGAGGTGGTGGATCAGGTCCTACAGTAAGAACCCAGGCATTCACCCAGCCACAATCCAATTTATTCTTGGCCCGTGCTTGTGGGTGTGCTTATACTATGTGACAAACATCTATGGGATACTGCTCTAATGCAACTGAGAGTGACTTTAGTGCTTTAAGAGCTGCCACCATGTGCACAGCTGCAACAACTCTAGGAATTCCCAGTCCAATCCACATCACCCAATTAGCTAAATCAACAACAGCCTGCATTTTAAGCATACAATTCATGCCCCAAATAGCTGCTTCTCCAGCATGTGCCAAACTAAAAATCACTGTTCATGTTTTCCTTACAATGGTGTAAGTAAGGGGATGAGAAAAGGGCATATCTACCCTGGAACCTTCAAACCCATCTAACCTCTGCAGGTGATTTCCCTTTAACTTGACCATTACAGGAGCTAAGCGGTCATCAATCAATGAAATAGTGGCACCAGTATCTACAAGCATATGATGTCCAAACCACCCATGTTCAAAATCTACCCAAATAGTGGGTTGTCCCCATTTATCAGATGTTAAAGGTGCTGCATGTACCAGGAGACTTGGAGATGCCTGGCCCCCCATGCCTCCGAGGACTTCCCCTCAGGAGGTGGGATCGGCCTTTGACCCTCATCAGCACGTTTCTCCAGAGTGTGAGACTCCCTTTCCTTCTGACAAATCAGGTCAGCCAGCTGATCATTTGATTTTCCATCAATTAGAGCTTTATGGGCATATTGGAGAGCTTGATTCCACAGTACCCAGCGCAGGGGATCAAGCCTCCCACGGCCTCACCCTCAGCCGTGCCCTCTGTTAACTCCCTCAGGGACTAAATCACCTTCCCTGCTCCCTTCATTCTGAAAGGTGATCTGAACAGTCACTTTTCCTCCCATCTGTACAACAGCTTTCCCTTTGTGCTTATCAGGAAAGGCTTGGCTCGCTAGTAAATGAGCTTGTTGAACTCTCTGTAACAGTGCCTCCCACATCATAGCTGTTAAATTCAGAGTATTCAAAGCAACTTTTACTTGCGGACATAGCCCTTCTATGAAACAAGTTGGAAAGTCTATGTCCATCAGGTCTTGACCTACCTCCTCATGCCCAATAGCTTGCCACAGGATCTTTTTATGTTGTAAGCAAGCATCAGGGCATATCACATGCATCCTCTGCAGCCTTTCTAGCCTGTATGCCTATATTCTGCTTATTTTCAGAGCTGCAACTTGGCCTTCAGTACATACAATTGCCTCTCATTACGCCATCTTGCAACAGTCTAGTGATGATTCTGGATTTGAGCTTATTGTCCTTCCATCGTTATTTTGGTAATCTCTGATCCCAACTCCAGATTGAACTGCTTGTGAGTTACCTGAAATGGAGTGGACATGTGTGATCAATTGAAGAAGAAAAAATAGTTACTAACTTGTACTGTAACTCTTTTTCTATGAGATGTGTTGCACATGTCAATTCCATGAGCCACCCTCCTTCTCTTCTTTATCAGAGTCTGTCTGAGAGGATCAGAGGTGGCTCTGCCCTTTATACCATTATGCAGCAGCAGAGAGCACATACACTGCCCCGATCGGAACTGCTGAGGGAAAAATCTCCAACACCAATGTACTTGGCGTGCTCACACCTGAAGTGGAATGGACGCATGCAACACATCTTGAAAAACAACAGAACAGGTTAGTAACCATTTTCCCCTTGTGTATTACATATAGGGGAGATTTAGTTCTATTGACTTGCATAGCTCCTTTTGGGCTGGCATAAAGAGCAATCATCCATTTAGGAACTAGGGGCCAATATCCATGTGGGACTGGATATTAAAGAGAAAGTTCTCTAGTCTATCAAAATGCTTACTCTACAGCAAGTTATAATAAAAGAAATGTTTTTGTTTTATTTGGCACTATGAGTTATTCCAAGGAACTATGAATATTATGTACTATTTATCTATACTTAATGGATGCAGATTGATCTAGGTTTATTAAACTAAGCATGGATTAAAGCTGTCTAGCTAGTATTTTTGCTTAAATCTTTATAATGATTCAGCAGTGTGATGGACCAAATAAGAATTTCATATACATTTTAAAAATTAACTAACAAGATGACTTGCCACATAATTTATTGCAGGTAGATTTGATATGGTTTGGAAGTAACTTTATTTAATGTTTTTTAATTAGGCAACAGTTATGATTACCCCAAACAGATTGTTTGAAATAATTTTTATTTTTCAAATTAGGGCCAAGTGTCACATACAAAATTCTGCTTTATTGAAGAAAGCATGCCCAGGTTTTACTACTGTTTCCGTCAATAGTCCGATCAAGCACTTGTGTGTACATAAGTCCTTACTGTTTGAATACAATTTTAAAACTTTTTATATAGATGTGTGAAACCAGTGATAGTGGGTGTCTGCTATAATTGTGTCTCTTTTTGGGAGCAAAAAAAGATATTGGCCTAGATGATCACAATGGTCACTTCTGGCCTTAGAATCTATTAACCGTATGAAGAATCTTTGTATGTAATCAAAGTGCCTAGTCTCTCATTCACAAATATTTGGGTTGGAGCATGCCACCTGTTTACCTGCATTTGATCTGGGTATATTTGGCTGGTACCAGTGCATTCAGAAAAAAACATTGAAATCAGGAAATTTTAAGGACTGCCAACTGTCAACACCATAAAGTTTAGTATTTAAAATTATGTAGACAGACCCCATTTTATAATTATATGTAAAACAGACATCAGTGATTATAAGAATGCAGTTTACAAGGGATTCTGAAGTAAATATATGTTGCAAAACTTATTTATAGAAATAAGAATGGAAAGCTGACAAATCTGTTTGCATTAAATTAGAACTGTTTTGTACAGTGGTGAGTGAAAGTTAGCTACTCATATATTCTTGAAGGAGTTCATAATTCTTATTTGAATATACCTGTAAGATGTGAGAAATATGTTTTGTAGTTTTATTTTTTTATTCCTGTAGTCATATATTAAATACCAAATTTATATTTTTAGTAGCAAATTGTGTAGTGGCTTTTCCCCTTCAGCTGTATTGGTCTGATTGCTTTCCAGAGGTTCATATGAACAGAGTGTTTTATTGTATGTGATTTAAGTATTTGATATTGTTTCTTCCTCCTTTCAGGGCAGAGCCTGGATCAGAGTGGCACTTATGGAAAAACATTTGTCTGAATATATTTCTGCAGCTTTGAGAGACTTCAAAACAACCAGGTTTTAAAGTCCTTTTATTTGTTTAATGCCAAATTTTAAAATGTTGTTAGGCAAAAGACCTGGGTTTGGGAGTGAACTTGTACTTGATCTATACAAGTATATGAAGTAACTAACAGAAATGGTGTGTTTAGTCTGTGGGAGGGGTTTCAATTGCTGCCCTTACAGGCTGATCTAAAGGCCTATATTTGTATGTTAGCATTAGCTTAATTGGAAACTTTTTTATTCCTCTCTGATGATAAAAGATGTGGAAGTTTGACTCTTGTTTGAAAATGGAGATTTTGGAGAGGAGCAGTGAGATAGGGATCTAAACTTTGGAATAGGAGTTGTTGATGCTTGTTGCCTACATAAAGGTAGAAAATTAAACACTGATCTGTGGGTCTTCCTCTCTAGATTGAGGATGTGCCATTCGATTAAAAAGACTTCAGAAACTCAGTGAAAGATGTATTAAATTTGTCCCAGTTATGGAGAATTTTCTAGGAATGACTTGGGGGAAAAGGAAGAGGTTTCGGGTAAAGTACTTTAGAAAGGACATGGGGAAGGTTAGAATTAATGCAAACCAGTGCTGGTTACATGAAGTACTGCTGTAAACATTAACATTGATTATATTTGATAATATACCAACTATATAGTTTTATTGACTTAGTAAAAGAGAAGGCAATAGTAGATAGGAAATCTGATGTGAGCTTGTGGTAGATATATGTGATAGATATGGTATAAAAAATGTTGCTGCTGTTTTGGGTTGCTCATGCAGGAGCTTCATGTCATAGAGCAGAAAGGTATAGGTCTCTGTCTGTAGTGCTGAGACCACACCTATAATAAAGTGAATATCAGGCCTCACAATATCAGAGAGACTTAAACAGACTGGAGAATATTCAAAGAACAGCAACAAAATTGAACAAGGGAAAGTTATGTCACTTACCATATTTTGTTCTTCTATAGCACTTTTCGTCCATGAATCTCAAAGTGTTTTACAAATCTAAAATTGCACCAGTGTGAGGCAGATGTTATCCCTATTTTATACATGAAGTAACTGAGTCTTCCAGTTCCATGCTCTTTACCTAATATTATAAGCATTTATCCAGGTATACTTATACTTGAAGTATGTGAGAAATTCTTAAAGCACTTAAGTATGTAATAATAATAAAAAAGTCCAACTCCTATTTCATTAAATTTTCTTCTAAAAATAATTGTGTTACAAAAAAAGTCCTCTTAAGCTGTTATTCTTTTGTTCATGTTTAGTAGTTTAACTTACTATTTAGTAGATAATGATTTTGATTAGCTGGCTGTTTCACTAATTTAGCTTTTAGAAAACAAATCTTTATCACTATTCATTTGGGATGTGAGGAAGTTCCCAATAACCTTGAAATCAAGATGTATACAAAGTCTGTGTATCAGTAGACCTTTTAAAATTAAATTTATGATTGTTATAGATTCAACTTATGAAATTACTTTTAGTAGTATTGACCTTTTGACACTGGAAGTTTATATTTCCAGTTATTCAGCATTAAAGCAAAACATTTGGTGTTCCAGGTCCACTTGCAGCAAAGTACTAAGCTAAGGATTTCCCATGTGGCGCTATAGAGTTAACTGAATCTTCATATATATATTTGTGTATAATTACTTCAGTGGGAAATGCATGTGGTTAGTCTCTTTGAAAATCAGGCCATTTATTTGGGTGCTAAAATGTGGATTTAGGTATCTTTCTTTAGGCCCCAATCTTTCAAAGATCTTTCCTGCACTGTGTGAGAGACTTTTCCTCTGGCAGGGAAAGGCTTCAGCAGTGGGACACTATACTGTTAATAATAGCTAAAATAGCATTGTAGACTGCTAATATAATCAATTGCTGAAAGTTAAATCTGAATATTGGGTCTTAAAGCTGACTTTAAGTACAATTAAGAAATAGAGATGAAAAAGGCTTTCTACAGTGGCATCATTGCGATTCTATCAATGGACATGACACAAATTCCCGATTCACAAGTAAAACTCCAATTGTGTCTCTCTTTTGTTTTGGTTGGTTTTTTGGGTTTTTTTTTTTTTTTTGGCTTGTCCTTTTCTAGTACTGTTTCTCAGGGCCATGATATAAACTCCTAATACATTAATTAACACATGCCTAGTTATTTTGTTTGCCACTGTCTAGATTTTATTAATTTTAAGATAGTTTTATCATTATGGAGTATTTTTTTTCCCCTCTCTTGGATTTATGCTTTATAGTGATCTCTTCCTTTGCTTTACCAAAAGTGAAATCTGAATTCTGTTTGGGCATCCGATGGTTGTTTTCACTGATTTGGATTTAAAAAAGTCTTTTTAAAATATAACTTGAATAGTCAATGTGATAGCTAAATTATTATTTAGAACAGAGATTGGTGCTTGTGGCGTGGGGTTGTTTTTTTGGTTTTTTTTGTGTGTGGTGAAAACCATTTTGTGTCTTGCAGAAGATTTTATGAAGACGGAGCAATTGTCCTGGGAGAGGAAGCAAATATGCTTGCTGGTATGCTGTTGGGACTCAATGCTATTGATTTCAGGTATTCAGTCTGTCTGAAAAGTGTTTAGTTGTACAGTAGATATACCTAATTCTAACTTTTTTAAAATCACTGGTAGATTCTGGGACCTTAAACCTGTGTTTTGTGTCATGAAAGATGTTTCTCATAATTCCACAAAAATCCTCTTCATTTAATTTTGTTCAGATCAGGAAGAAAACTTTACAATAGCTGAGTAGTTGTAAGTTTGTATGTGTGTGCTTGTATCTGCAGTCACATAAATATATGTAAAATACATAGGTGTGCTTTTTCAAATATTTGTATGAGATTTTAGACACGTATTTCCCATCAACTAATGGTTATATAACCACATTCCCATGCACCTCAGAACACTTGTCCTGAGGTGTAGAATGTTATTTTCTGTTTTGTTTTATGGTGAGAAATGGCTCTGTAAAATATGGCTTGTATGGTATATTCCATCCAAAGATCCCAAAATGTTTGGCAACTTTTATCAACTGTCGCTTTACTCCCTTTTAGAGCACACAACACTGGATACTAATTTCAGCACCAAAATTGAAATACGCTTTTGTCCGTTAGTTCTCTATCTTTTTCTACTAGGATGTCTACCAAGTTTAGAAATTTGGGAAGAGACCCTTGACACTTATTTACAATCCACCTGAGTGTCATGATCCTAAATTGAGAAACCATGCTTTAATTAAATATAATTAGAAGAAAATTATAGTTAGGAGTATAATTTCAAAATGAAAAATCACAACTTTAAGTGTAGCTAATAATCTTAGTGTGGATGGCAGACAGCATTCTTTTTCAAAAGATTTAACTAACATAGCAGTCTTTTATCTTGTGATGGGGGGAAAGGAGCAGCTACAAATCCTAAAACTCTGTTGTTATAACTAAGATTTAAACCATAAAAGTGTAACTCCTCTTTTGCATCATCTATATAAAAAGATTTACTAAAGCATGTGTATATTTGAAAAAAAATTATCATAATTTGGTCTTATTATTTCAATTTATAACATCAATAAACATGTGCCTATTCAATCCTTTGGGAGCTCTTGCAGATTTTTAACTGCATACACATATTCAAGCATCATGTAATAGGCTGCAGCATTCTTCTTTATAACTGTAGTTAGATAGCCCACCAGCAAATAAGAGTAGACCAAAGATCCAGTTACACCATCCCACTTTAGTCCAAATGCAGCGTGTCCAAAAGGTTAACAAATTCAGACTGGTGGGCTAAGATGGGGAAGCCAAGTCCAGATTCTACGGAGCTTCATATAGAATGCTGGGCTGGCAGTTTCCTCTCTCTTATATTGAGGGATCTCCAGCTCAAATCCTTCCACTGCTGCCATATGGCATGGGAGCTATATCATAAGCAGCCTGGATTTAAACCATTTGGAGCTTTTATATGTTAAAACCAACACCTTGAACTCCCCATGGAAACTCACAAGCACAATAAATATATTAAAATGATTAGTCAATGTGATTAGTCAGATGTAAAATGAGAAATATAAAGTTCTCACATTAAATAAACTAATGTTGTAAAGATTAGTCAGTGTGAAAC
The DNA here is from genome assembly GCF_026122565.2 of Emydura macquarii macquarii. Taxonomy (NCBI): domain Eukaryota; kingdom Metazoa; phylum Chordata; order Testudines; family Chelidae; genus Emydura; species Emydura macquarii. The sequence goes on along the minus strand of NW_027132559.1, from coordinate 35,817,246 downwards.
AGTTTACAACAGATGTGAGAACTTTATATTTCTCATAGTTTACATTAAATAAACTAATATTGTAAAGATTCTACTTTTATTCCTCCCATGTTGACTTGGCTTTGCTTTCCCAGCCCAAGTCCAAAAACTGGTGACATACTGTAGCAGCTTTTTGCCTTGAATGAAGCCTCTTGGAGAGGCTGCAGGCAATAGGTTCTTTACTGATTCAATTCATGATGCGTACAGTTTCTGACTGAGTTGTAACTGTTTTGTCTGTATAATTTTTCATTTCAATCTTCCTTTTTATAAAGAAATAAGTAGGAATTTACATTAAAAATTTTATAAGATTTCATTTATAATCTCAAAACTACAGAGTCTTATTAGAGCAAATGAATTAATTTCTGGGCTTAATCCAGAAAAAAATGGATTCCGTGGTTGCTTGTACGTAATAGCATTCATGGCTGAAGTGCTTCTTCTGTTTCTGTTTGGGAAGTACTCTTTTTCTCCAAGCAGTTGCAAAATGTCACCCAGGCATTCTATAAAACCGATATGAATGATTAGAAGGTGTTGTGGGAATTATTTTGGGACTGGCTCATTGAGCATGCCGTTCCTAGGTATAATTCTTATTTAGGGCTTGAAACATTCTGTCCTCCCCAAGCTTTGTGGGGTAATTGTCAAATAGGACACACTTTCTACAGGCTGTCACATTATGACATTAGTTCTACTGAACTCCTGCTGTTGAAATGTGCAAAAAAAATTGGACCAATTCAAGTGCCAACCGTGGGGTTTTTTTTGTTTGTTTGTTTGTTTGTTTTTTTAAATCATAGAATCATAGAATATTAGAGTTGGAAGAGACCTCAGAGGTCATCTAGTCCAACCCCCTGCTTAAAGCAGGACTAACCTCAGCTATTTCATCCCAGCCAGGGCTTTGTCAAGCCTCAGCTTAAAAACCTCTAAAGATGGAGAATCCACCACCTCCCTAGGTAACCCATTCCAGTGCTTCATCACCCTCCTAGTAAAAAACTTTTTCCTAATGTCCAACCTAGACCTCCCCAACTGCAACTTGAGACCGTTGCTCCTTGTTCTGACATCTGCCACCACTGAGAACAGCCTAGCCCCATCCTCCCTGGAACCCCCTTTCAGGTAGTTAAAGGCTGCTATCAAATCCCCCCTCATTCTTCTCTTTTGCAGACTAAACAAGCCCAGTTTCCTTAGCCTCTCCTCATAAGTCCTGTGATCCAGCCCCCTAATCATTTTTGTTGCCCTCCGCTGGACTCTCTCCAACTTGTCTACATCCTTTTTGTAATGGGGGGCCCAAAACTGGACACAATACTCTAAATGCGGCCTTACCAATGCCGAATAGAGGGGAATAATCACTTCCCATGACCTGCTGGCAATGCTCCTCCTAATGCAGCCCAATATGCTATTAGCCTTCTTGCCAACCGGGGCACGCTTCTGACTCATATCCAGCTTTTATCCACTGTTACCCCCAGGTCCTTTTCAGCAGAACTGCTGCCTAGCTCGTCAGTCCCCAGTCTATAGCTGTGCATGGGATTCTTCCTTCCTAAGTGGAGGACTGTGCACTTTTCTTTGTTGAACCTCATTAGATTTCTTTTGGTCCAATCCTCCAGTTTGTTTAGGTCCTTCTGTATCCTATTCCTATCTTCCAGGGTATCTACCACTCCCCCCAGCTTAGTGTCATCTGCAAACTTGCTGAGGGTGCAATCTACCCCGTCTTCCAGGTCATTAATGAAGATGTTGAACAAAACCGGCCCCAGGACCGACCCCTGGGGCACTCCGTTTGTGACTGGCTGCCAGCTAGACATGGAGCCATTGATCACTACTCGTTGAGCCCTATGCTCTAGCCAGTTCTCTATCCATTTTATAGTCCATTCATCCAACCCATACTTCTTTAGCTTGCTGATAAGAATACTGTGAGAGACCGTATCAAAAGCTTTTCTAAAGTCAAGGTATATCATATCTACCGCCTTCCTTACATCCACCGAGCCGGTCACCTCATCATAGAAAGCTATCAGGTTGGTCAGGCATGACTTTCCCTTGGTGAATCTGTGTTGACTGTTCCTGATCACCTTCCTCTCTTCCAAGTGCCTTAAAATGGATTCCTTAAGGACCTGCTCCATGATTTTTCTGGGGATTGAAGTGAGGCTGACTGGTCTGTAGTTCCCTGGATCCTCTTTCCTCCCTTTTTTGAAGATGGGCACTATATTTGCTTTTTTCCAGTCCTCAGGGACCTCCCCCTCTTGCCACGAGCTTTCAAAGATAATAGCCAATGGTTCTGAAATCACCTCAGCCAATTCCCTTAGCACTCTTGGGTGCATTGCATCCGGCCCCATGGACTTGTGTATGTCCAATCCTTCTAAATAGTCTTGGACCTGTTCCTTTAGCACTGCGGGATGTTCACCTCCTTCCCATTCTGTGCCACCCAGTGAAGCAGTCTGGGAGCTGATCTTGTCTGTGAAGACAGAGGCAAAAAAGGCATTGAGTACCTCAGCTTTCTCCACATCCTCTGTCACTAGGTTGCCTCCCCCATTCTCTAAGGGGCCCACACTTTCCCTAATCTTCCTTTTGTTGGCAACATACTTGTAGAAAACCTTCTTGTTCCCCTTCACTTCCCTTGCTTGCTGCAACTCCAATTGTGCTTTGGCCTTCCTGATTTCCTTCCTGCATGTTCAAGCAGTACTTTTATAATCCTCCCTAGTCATCTGACCAAGCTTCCACTTCTTGTAAACTTCTTTTTTGTGTTTAAGTTCACCAAAGACTTCTTTGTTAAGCCAAGCTGGACGCCTACCATATTTGCTATTCTTTCTGCACATCGGGATGGTTTGCTCCTGTACCCTCAATAAGGTTTCTTTAAAATACAGCCAATTCTCTTGGATTCCTTTCCCCCTCGTATTAGCCTCCCAGGGAATCCTGCCTATCAGTTCCCTGAGGGAGTCAAAGTCAGCTTTTCTGAAGTCCATGGTCTGTATCCTGCTGTTCTCCTTTCTTTCTAAATAAAAGTTTGTGTCTACCTATTTCATTTCCTAGTCTGCAAGGTCTCCCAAACAATAAGAATGAAATTTAGGTGGCTTTAACTTTTTTGGCTGGAAGGGAATTACAAAAAATGGACTTCACTTCCACCAAATTAATTCCTAGCTCTTACTTTGTTTGAATGCAAAGCTTTTTCCCTGATTTCTCTGATACCCCAGTACAATGGCAATTGATGAGCAGTAGCAGATCACCAGTCATCCATGGAAACCTTCTTATTGGTCTACAGAATTAAATAAGGGAGTGGAGGGGATTGGCTTGTTGGTAAGAGGAGAGTGTTTGTGTGAGAAAGTGGTCCACAGAATGAAAAGGTTGTAAATCCCTACAATCGCATATTTTGAAGGCAGTCACAGTAGGTTTCTTACCATCTTAATTACTGTTCCTTAGAATTCTGTGAACAATAGACAAGGTAAGATGAAAACAAAAATAATTCAGTCATGAATGTGCTGTACAGGAAACACAGAATATTAATTCAATTCTTTTTTCTCTATAAATGCAATAAAAAGCCATTTATGAATAACGTGAAATACAAGCTATTGCTAGTCATTATCAACAGTGATGTGTAACAAAAGTTGTACTTCTGTCCTATCCTCTGAGTTGATTTACATGTAAGATTGTCACTGGGAATCAGTTCTGACAGTTAGAGCTTGTCTACATGCAAAATCATGCCAGTTTAACTAAAGTTGTGATTTTTTTTTTAATTGATGCAAAAAACTAGTGGACACTTATTTCCATTTAAGGGTGGCTTACAGTGATTTAACTTAAGTCTGTTAGGAACAGATTTCAGCTAAACTGAAATAAGAGTGTCTATGTAGACTTTTTCACCAGCTTAATTAATTTGGCTTAAAAACAGATTTAAGTTCAACCAGTGCAACTTCTGTGCATTGACAGGCTGGCAGGTGTGGTCCCCTGTGAGTCTTTCTTGCCTTACATAAAAACCATTCTCACTCCAGGCCAACTTCACTATGAAGGTGCTTGATTATATAGTTCTGTCTGGGGGAAAAGAGCAGTATTAGCAGCTACCAGCTCTGCCTTCCTTCAGGCTCTGAACCGCTTCTTTCCAGCTGCTGGGCTTGCTTCTTCTTCTAATTAGCCCTTCAGCTGTGGCCCTACTTGTTAAATGGTTTTCCACATAGATCCCCATTAACCTATGTTGGAGTGGATTTGAGTGACCAGTTACAAACCCTATCACACAGGTATAAAAAGGATTTTCTAATTCTTTTCTTTTTCATATACTGTGCCCAGCACAATGGGGCCCTGATTTGATTGGAGCCAGCAGATGCGACTGTAATTCATGAAAGATATTATTTATTTGTAAGAGAAGATCAAATGTGTGCTCCGACATGGATTTTGGCTGGTGTATGCATGCGTATTCATTGCTTTTCTCTTCTATCTCAGTGTGTTAAGGGAACCAAAACACACACTTCTGTGTGTCCTAATCTACATTTCAGCTGATGATCATGGCTTCATTTGCTGATGTTTTGATGCATTCAAAGAGACCACTTTTGCATCACATCCATTATTCTTCATTTATTTTCCTCTTGTATTGACTAAAAATGTGAGTTATTCACATAGCAGAAAATGTTCCTTTGTTAACATCAGAATGATTGATTCATTTTTGACATCAAACACTGATTTAAGTGACTAAAAGGATCCTTTTTAATATTATACTATTTTAAGTTTGTCAGTTCTAGCATACTATAGTTGATCTTCAAACAAGTATTTAAGTGTTCTGAAATGTCAAAAAGTGCTTCAATTACTGTAGACTATATAGCAGGATCTGTAGTAATGAGTGTAGTTAAGGTGGCACTATAGGTTCCATTTTAGCTGTCTGCTCATCTTTGAGTGTCCTCTGTATGTTCCCAGTCACGGGTTGTGTTTACCTAGACAGTAAATCCTGTTCCAAACAGTGCCCATTTGAACACTCACATGCCCTCTCACCCCTCCCTTCAGTGTTCTAAAATGTTCTGAAGGCAAGGCTGTAACAAGGGCGTGGTGTCTTCTGTCCCTCAGTTCCTGCCAACTGTAGTGTCAGACAAAAAATGAACCTCTCCAGATCTCTTGGATCCAGAGTCTTTCTCATCGATAGTACTATTAGATAGGTAGGTATTTTATAGTTAGATACTTTATCTCAGACACTCTGCTTCCTTCCCCAGACCTAAAGAAGAGCTCTGCGTAGCGCAAAAGTTTGTACCTTCCACCAACAGAAGTTGGTCCAATAAAAGATATTACCTCATCTATCTTGTCTTTCTCATACTTAATATTGTTAGTAGAGTTAAAATTTTTAATCTCTCTCTGTTCTAACTATAACAGTGGAACCAAAGATAAGAAGAGCAGTCTTCAAAAGATGTGCTTTGTGTCCAGAATTATTTCCAGCATCAGATGCTCATGTAGGGTGCCTAGCATGTCTTGGTAAAAAGATACTCTCTATCCAGAAGCTCCATTGGCTGTATGTTTACTCCAGCAGTGCATAAGGACAGACAGAACGGACTATAGGAACACTTATTTCTTCTTTGATTAGTGCCCTATGAGTGCTCCACGTTAGGTGTGTTCACACTGTTACCCAGGATTCCTCGACCCAGTAACTTTTAGTCTCTGCGAGTCGATATCTGGCAATAAAACCAAAGGAAACGCAGTTCATCCGCCTGCTGTATGGCAAGCACAAACACAAATCAAAACCAAGTGCTTTTAACTTTAAAGCTTTATTTAATGGTCCCCAGCAGTCCCCATCAGAAATAGTTTCACCGACAATCTCAACTTATTAGTCTTAAACACATACAATACAATAGGTTATTAGAGTATCCCGAAACTTAATATTACCACCACAAGTTTGAGGCAGTCTATGGGCAGTCATTGGGTGAATCAGTCACAAATTTCCAGATGGCCAGCCTTTCCGTCTGTGCCTGGGGAATCTTTCAATGTGTACACAAAGTGATCCATCAGACTCAGGCTTGCTATTTTCCTCTTATAGAATCATAGAATATTAGATTTGGAAGGGACCTCAGGAGGTCATCTAGTCCAACCCCCTGCTCGAAGCAGGACTAACCTCAGCTAAATTATCCCAGCCAGGTCTTTGCCAAGCCTCAGCTTAAAAACTTCTAAAGATGGAGATTCCACCACCTCTCTAGGTAACCCATTCTAGTGCTTCACCACCCTCCTAGTGAAAAACTTTTTCCTAGTATCCAATGTAGACCTCCCCCACTGCGACTTGAGACCATTACTCCTTGTTCTGTCATCTACTACCACTGAGAATAGCCTAGCTCCATCCTCCCTGGAACCCCCTTTCAGGTAGTTAAAGGCTGTTATCAAATCCCCCCTCATTTTTCTTTTGCAGACTAAACAAGCTTAGTTCCCTCAACCTCTCCTCATAAGTCACGTGCTTCAGTCCCCTAATCATTTTTGTTGCCCTCCAATGGACTTTATCCAACTTGTCCACATCCTTTTTGTACTGGGGACCCCAAAACTGGACACAGTACTCCAAATGTGGCCTCACCAATGCCGAATAGAGGGGAATAATCACTTCCCTTGATCTACTAGCAATGCCTCCTACTAATGCAGCCCAATATGCTATTAGCCTTCTTGGCAACCAGGAGACACTGCTGATTCATATCCAGCTTCTTATCCTCTGTTACTCCCAGGTCCTTTTCTGCAGAACTGCTGCCTAGCTCGTCGGTCCCCAGTCTGTAGCTGTGCATGGGATTCTTCCACCCTAAGTGGAGGACTCTGCACTTGTCCTTGTTGAACCTCATCAGATTTCTTTTGGCCCAATTCTCCAGTTTGTCTAGGTCACTCTGTATCCTATCCCTATCTTCCAGGGTATTTACCACTCCCCCCAGCTTAGTGTCATCTGCAAACTTGCTGAGGGTGCAATCTACACCATCCTCCAGATCATTGATGGAGATGTTGGACAGAACCTGCCCCAAGACCGACTGCTTGTAACTGGCTGCCAGCTAGACATGGAGCCATTGATCACTACCCGTTGAGCCCAATGATCTAGCCAGCTCTCTATCCATTTTATAGTCCATTCATCCAACCTATACTTCTTTAACTTGCTGCTAAAAATACTGTGGGAGTCTGTATCAAAAGCTTTGCTAAAGTCAAGGTATATCACGTCCACCACTTTCCCCACATCCACAGAGCCAATCACTTCTTCATTGAAGGCATACCCCAAAAGTTACAGTAATATGTCAATCAAAAAGTATTGCATAGCTGTTCAAAATGGAAATAAACAGGTAAAGGTCAAAAACAGGTAAAGGTTATAAGAAATGTCGAAACAGGATGCGGTGATGAGCAGTTAAGTCTAGGAGTTGTGCTGATTGCCTGCTTTTCACCCCCACACTTAAAAGAGCATCAAAAGTCAGGTTCGAAAGGACATAAAGAGTCATGTTCACCCCTCCTTCCTTCCGATTTTGCCTTGGTTGAACTAGAAACTAAATGACTATTCCTAGAAAAAAGCAAATAAGCATTAAGCAAAATAATTGATCATCTCAATGCTGACAATGGTTTAGGCACCTGGTGATTTGCTAAAATGCCCGCCTACAGCACTCCCAGCACCTCAGATTGGAGATTTTAGGTAGCAGTGTCCATTCGGCCAACACAAATGCTCTCCCCGTCTCGTGCCCTGCATAAGGACTATATAGCACTGTGTGGGGAAACCGCCTTCAGTTCCTTCTCAATCACCTCAGCAGCATCCAAATTGAGATTACCTCATTCCTAGCTTACTGTTCAAGTTAGTGTTAGTTCATAGAATTTCCATTAGTTAGTGTTAGTACTCCCCTTTTTCTTTTTCTTTCTCTTTTAAAAAAACAAACAAACCCTTTCTTTTCTCTTCTTCTTAGAATAGCAATCTATTCCATCTCCTTAGTTATTTTTTCCTTGTCTCTTTCTTCTGGGAAAATGAAACCTGGACAGGATATGCCTGACTTTCCTGTTTTTAAATGTTGCCTGTCCTGCCATGAAGCAATCCTGGTCAATGATGGACATTCCTGCTGCATTCACAGTCTCAGGGAGTCAAATATACCTCAGAAGTGTACTTTCTGCCTTAAATTAAATCAAGAGCTGAAAGAACCATGAGCTAAAACTATGGCTGCTAGTAATAGAAAGATCCCCCTGTTTCCCCCATACAAAAGGTCCCCAATGAGGCCAATTCCATCGACTTCCTCTGCTCAGCATTCCCCTATGGCATCAAAGAGGAAATCTTTTGATTCATCTCAAAAAGACTAAAAAAAAGTGGAATTCAAGTCCCCTGGTTAGAAAATCTGCAACAAAGCTCCGATGCTCGACAAGATCGACCACCTCAGTACCCACCGATCGCCAACTTGGTACCCATGAATCTGCAGGCTCCTTAGGTTCTGGCACCACCAACCATTGATCAGAAGGAAGCATATAAAGATCATGAGAGACAATATCTCATGTATGTTTTACATAAACACAATGGAGGAGTGAGATCACCTTCCCTTTGTGCAGAAGCAGGGAAACTCTGGAATTGGTGCTGTGATGGGGTGTACTCCCTTCACTGGCCCTGCGAGGGTAAATTAGGCCTAATTAATTGCCTGGGCTGCACCTGGAGGTTGGAGCTGGGGAACATGGTTTTATAAATTAGATACGGGGCTCAGCTGGGTAGGGATAGGCAGGGCCTTTATAAGCTGGAAGCTGGCAACAGAAGGGTCTGCAGAAAGGCAGGCTGCAGTCACTACCTGGGAGGTGTGTTGGGACTATTGAAGGTAGTCCACAGTTGCTTCATGAGAGGCTGGCAAATCCAAAGATGGGGGAAGCCAGGAAGGTAGAAGAAGGCTCAGGGGAATAGCAGCAAGAAATAACAGTGCAGTCTTTAGCTGCTAACCAGAGCTCCCTTCGCTGGAACCTGAAATACAGAGTAGACCCAGGTTCCTCTCCCAGCCATTGGGAATATGGCAAATACCAGATAGAGGACAGTACACTGCATGGGAAAATTTGATCTGGGAAAGATTTTGTTACATACCCTGGAAGGGGGAACCATGTAGTGACCTGGGCAGAGGTCCAAGTCACGAAGAGGAGGCTGCAGTTCCTGGGGTCAGAGGGGTCCACAGTATGAGGATGCTGGAAGTGATGCCAACAGAGGAGGGCACAATGCCTGGCCAAAACTAATCTGCAAGATGGCCAAGAGGAGCTGCCACTAGTGATGAGTGCACCCCAGAACAGGTGCATTTACCACCACATCAACTTCTCAGCAGCTTACATCCTGGGCATACAAAACAGTACAGTAGATACTCTGAGTAGGCATTTCTTCCAGGATCACTAATGGGAAATAGACCCCTCCATTCTTCACAACATATTTCTACACTGGGCAGTCCCAAAGATACTTATTCATCACAGCCAGAAATAAGAAATAATCCCAGTTCTGCTCCAGGGCTGATCTGGGTCATCACTGTCTTGGAGACATCTTTCTCGATGGAACACATGTCTCTTATATGCCTTTTCACCAATTCCTCTAATATCCAAGGTCCTGTTGAAGATGATAAAAGAGAGAGCCAGGGTTATACTTATAACTGCCACCTGGCCAAGACAAACATGGTTTCCATACCTTACTTAACTGGTGATTTGCCAACCATTCTCCAACCCGTTCCTCATCTCCTCTCTCAGGATGCTGTCCAGGTCCATCTCCCCAGTCTACAGGTTCTCCGGCTCAGGTCATGGCTCCTCGATGGTTTGAAGGCTTGGAAATGACCTGGTCTGAGAATGTAAAGGCAGTGCTGTTACGTAGCAGGAAACTAACTAGTCGTCACACACATATTAAAAATGGAAGAGATTCCAACTCTGGTGTGACTCGAGACACATTACTGCTACATCCTCTCTGCTATCACTTGTGCTAAATTGCATCCTAGAACTAAAAACATCAGGATTATCTCTAAAATCCATAAAGGTGCATCCCACAGCATCATCACCGTCTTCTGTCATAAGATAGATGATTATTTGGTTTTCATTCATCCTACAATAAGAAGGTTTTTCAAGGGCAACCTCTTCCCAGAAGTCCAGATGCCCTACACCAGCCTGGGACCTCAACCATGTCCTCGGTTGTCTTACAAGGCCTCCCTCCGAACCCATGGCCACATGCACTTTTCTACATCTCACTATGAAAAATGCATTCCTAGTGGCCATAAGTCTTCTCAAAGAGTGGGGAAGAGAGGGGTTGTAATGACGTACCCCTATTTAAAATCTTTTTCAAATACAAAGTTACACTACTGAAAATATCTTCATACTTTCATAAAGACCAGCTTATTCACCACCCAGTTTTCTTTCTGAAACTGCACTAGGACAAAAGGGAGGCAACATTGCATACATTCTGTCAGGAGAGCACTAGCCTTCTATTTAGATAGGACTAAGCCCTCCAGGAAATCTCCCAGACTATTTCTCTCCATTGCAGGCAGTTCTAAGGGATCCTCAATATCTAAACAAAGACTCTCTAGATGGATATCGAATTGTATTACCTATTGTAATCGCTTTCTCGATCTAGAGTATGAACTCAGTCCACGAGATCTCTCTCCACTTCCATAGTCTTCCTCAAAAACTGTCTGGTCACAGAAATATGCAGAGTAACGACTTGACATCTGCTCATACATTTGGTGAAAATTATCCAGCCATCCATGACTCAGCATCTGATGCCATATTTGGCTTTACTGTCTTATCCTAGAATCTAGACTTGATTCTTAAGCTCCACCTCTCCCTTAGGGATACTGCTGCAGAGTCACCTAAAGTGGAGCCATCCACAAGGACACTGCTCAAAGAAGAAGAAAAGGTTACTTACCTTGTGCAGTAACTGGGTCTTTGAGATGTGCCCCCTTTGGGTGCTCAACTACCCACCCTCCTCTTCTCTACTTCAGAGTTCTTGGTAGAGGAGGAACTGAGGACAGTTCGCCCACCCAGAGCTATATCGCCTTGATGCAGGGCACGAGACAGGGAGAGCGCAAGTGTGGACCAAATGGACACTGCTACCTAAAATCTCCGATCTGAGATGCAGGGGGCGCAAACACACCTAAAGTGGAGCACCCATAGGGGACACATCTCGAAGAACCAAAGTTACTTCACAAGGTGAGTAACCTTTTCTTCAGGAAGCATTAGCAGCAAAGTCTATTGGATCTGATACATCCAAGAGTGTGTAATATGAGTGAAGAGACCAGTGTCCTGTCTGAGTTTGGCTCCTGCTAAGTCCAAGGTGCCTATGAAGAAATCAGCATCAGAGCTAACTCCAGGGCCAGGAGTGCTCATGGCACTCAGGACATTGGATCTGATGAAATGTAAAGCTACTAAGCTTCTGTCAGCACTGGCCTCATATACTCCAAAGGCAAGGCCACCAGATACATCAATTGCAGCTCTGAGGAAGGTTGCTAGGAAAAGAGCATCTAGTATTAGCAGGGCTGGATCCCTGATGTCTGATTTGTTGGATCCATCAGACCTGGATCCATCCACATCGGTTCCCAGACCAAAGGTAACAATCCAAAAGGAAAAATCTAGACAGAAGGTTCTGTTACTGGATTTGGGGGTTCCTATGGATATGAACACAATGAATGACAAGATCAGAACTGACAACAGTGCAGTCATCGGAACCAGACAGTTACTATAGGAGCAAAAATTTGCCATACGGCTCCACAATGAGATTGGACAACAGATCCACAAGAGAGATCTTCAGGATGTGGAGAGGAAAAACCTCTTCAGATGTCTGTATCAGGGCATACCTTGGAGAAGAGAGGTAGCAAGGAGGAAATCCCTAGTTCCTCTCCAGAATCTTCTTTACTGCCTTGAAGTCCTTTGATTCTCTCAGGAAAACTATCACCATTCACAATGCTTCACATCCCGGTTCTGGTAGTGTCTCTGATGATCTTGGCTATGGGATCTGAGGTTGGATTCACATTTGGAGGAGGAGTAGAATACATCTAAACAATCTTTCTCATGCTAAGGATCATGAAATAATCTGTATAATGGATCCGAGCTTTCTGGATCTGTCTCCCCCTCTTGACTTCAGGGAAAAATATCTGAAAGTGGTACTAGGTTCTGTATCTGAAACGGGAGAAGAGTTAGCCTCATAGATGGACTAGCAGCAACTAGAAACGGAGCTGGACTCCTCTTGATGAGAATGTGGGTATCACTTCTGCTTCATCTCTCTCTGAGGATACTTTATAATGTTGTGAACTGTGGACAGGATTGGTGGCAACTCTAAAACTATCTTCTGTGGCAATGGAAGAATTCTCCCATTCAGTTTTTGACATTTTGGGAGTCCCTTCACAGAACAGAATTTCTTTACCCATATTGGATGGGCTGTTGTAGTGGCCAAATCTGTTTGGTCTACTCCAGCTTCTTCTTAGCCCGTTTTTTAAAAAGCTGATAAGTTTTATACCACCTGTCCGATTAGGAGTTGTTCTTATTTTCAGAACATGCAGCCCTGCCCTAACTTGTTAGTAGCAGCAGCGGCTATCGACAAATAGCAGATTCCATGCTGTTTGTCAAGGAGGGTAAAGATTAGATACTTTAGGACAAAAGTTCTTCTTCACCTTCTCTGAGTATTCCATCCTGTTATCAGTTTCAACTACAGAAGAAGATGGCCACCTTTATTGAAGTGCTATTAAAAGATCAGCATAAACTGGTAAATGTTATTTTAACTGGTGGATGGAACATAACAAACCATGCTCGTAGAATATCATTTGACTAAAGCAACAGCGCCTGCTATTAGCTTCAGAAGACATGACTAGTTAAGATCATCTACCATTCCCAGTGAAACAGGTTCAGAATAGAGGACTTTCCTTTTTCAGGGAAGAGTTTGTTTAGCAATAAAACAGATGAGCTACTGGAGAAGCTAAAGGAATCCAATTTCTCAAGTTAATTTCTTCTGCTGAGAGAAGAACATCTGTCCTTACATTGAAATACCATAGTTGATCTTATCTTCCATCATCATCATCTTACTATTACACTCAGAGAAGACAAATAAGTCAGCAGCAGTCTGCATTTTCGCAGATTCGGAAGAGAATGAGGTCTTTATGTACACATATAAAGAGAAAGCAAACTTCAAGGGTCTTTTATCTGTCAATCCTAGACCTCAAATTTGAGATGGGGTGGGGAGTTGCAAACCGATTTACACCAATCCTCTGCAACTTTTATTTAGGAACAGACTCATTTTGTCACCAGAAAGGCAGTAATAACATTGGAGAAATGGATATTGGAAGTAATAGTAAAAGGGTATACAATCCAATTGCATACCCTCTCTCCACCCAGCCCCTTCTTATGGGCTTAATGGCATCAGTGACATATGTCACACAAAACACTTGCCTCAGAATGTGTATGCTGCAGAACTGGCTGACAATGAACTACAGACCCAGTATGGACAATAAACAAAAAGTTCTAACTATACCACAGAAAATATTACATTCTTGGACCTGGTGGATTCAGAGAACAAATGTTCTACCAGGGATTTTATTCAGTAGTCCAGCCCCTTCGGTGACCATTACTTTGGACACATCCCACAACTGATGGGTGTGACACGTTGTACCCCATGTACATCCTTACACACATCACACTATATCATTCATGTTCACCCTTATAGTGTAACTGTATTGTCTAATGCAAAGTATGTCATGTAAGGTGTTTTTGGAATGCTCATTACATACTGAACATTATTGTTATGATAGTATGTTTCCTGCAGTGTCATACATATACATATCCCCAACTCTATCATATCCCCAAATGTGTCTCTCATATGGCTTGAATAGATGCAGACAAATACAAAGCTGAGGGTCCATGCCTCTCAGAGGCATGCATACAGGAACAATGGACAGGCCTGAGCACCTGATAAGGCGATGCTCATCTGACTCAAGTAATGGAAATCACGCCCATTGCCGGACATGGCCAATAACCTGATCCCAGTGGCGGTTCAAGGAAACTTATTAAAAGAGAGAGGTATCTTTGTCTGGGGAGCTCTCCCTTGGAATCTATCTACGTAGCAACGTCAAGGACACTGAGAAACTGCCGACAGCGGTAGGAGGGGCACCTGGCTGCAAGATTTATCTCAGCCAGCTTGTGGGTAAAAGTCTAGTTTAGGATGCAAGTTACCTTTTAGTTAATTGTGATTTAATCTCTTGATTCATATTAATCTGATTTATGGTCACTTAAAATATTGCTGTAGTCAATAAACGTATTTGGCTGTTTTATCTAAAACAGTACATGTGGATTGTGTGTGTGTAGAGACTTCACTTAGAGTGACAGAGCTGGTGTTATCAATTTATTTGATAAATTGATGGACAAATGTAAATGAGCTTGCAGGCTGCGGTGTATATCACTGAACCCTGTAAGACGGCAGTTCCTGGGGTTGCATATGGGACTGGGAGTGTTTGCTGGGGGTCAATCCCGTGAGTGGCTGGCCAATAGTGCTCCTTCACTGGGCCAGGGACTGATTACTCACAAGAGGCTGGGCGTGGCCTTACCCAGGAGTGGGTAGTTCACACAGCAAAGATGAGTGAGTCGGAGCCCAGGAGTGAGGGATCGGGTTGACACAGCTACACACCATTCTAGATTGCAGGGGGAGAATATCACAATAAGGAGTTCATTTAAATTCTCTGATAGTTCAAGAACATTGGAGCGCTCAGAAGAGTGGAGAAGATCCTAGAGCTGAGGGCAATTTATCTGGCTTTCAGATCTTTTCTCTCTCATGTCAAGAGAAAGGTAATTCAGGTGGTGATGAACAAAATGACTGCTGTATCCTATTTGAACAAGTAGGGAGGAGCTCACTTATCTCAGTTATGCAGTGAAGCAATCATGTTATGGGGACTGGTGCATTTAGCACAATATTTATCCAGCATCTAGTTCTGCACCTAACAGGAAAGGACAATGACCTGGCAGAGCAGAGAAGTGATACAGTTGCATGAGTGATCTATAAGTATAGAAGTGGTGATACACAAGATCTTCAGGGTATGGGTTTATCTGGATATAGATATATTCGCAACCAGTCACAACACAGAGTGTCACCTATTCGGTTCTAGGGTCCAAAGTGACAGGAATTACTTATTGGATACGTGTCTGCTGAACTGGGGAAAGGGCCCACTGTGTGTTTCTCCCCCATCCCTTGCTATTTGTATGAAAAGTTCTGAAGAAGATAAGACCAGATGGTGAAAGAATTTTTTTAGTTGCTTCAATGTGGCAGAGGCAGCAGCCGTATGCAGACCTAATTCAGTTGTCAGAGGGAGTGTACAGGATTCTCCTAGTATTACCAGATCTATTGTCACAACAACTGGATAGGATTTTTCTTCCAGATTTCCCCCCCTCCATCTGGCAGCATGGGTTGTAACATTTTAATTCACCTAGAAAGATCATGTTCTTTGGATATCCAGCAAGTGCTGATTAATTTTCTAAAAAACAATGGATAAGAAGATGTTACCAACTTAAGTGGTTGAGATTTAGGACTTGGGTTCATTACAGTCTAGATACTTTGAAGAATACAGGGTTTTTTAAATTCTTGCAATTTGCATATACAATCTTCACTTTAATATTTCCTGACTTTTTTGAATGCTTAACCATGCAATATTAACATTCTCTTAATAATTGTTTGTAGGGAATGTATGTAGCTGCATTTAGATACCCTAACCTTAGTTTTGGCTGTCACTCCTTGCAGCTCTTAAAGCCTGAAAATCAGCCAATCAGGAATGTTCCTGGGCCATCAGTGGTAGGACTGGGGGAAGAGCTTAACGCTCTGACAGCCCCTATATGAGCCGGGAATGACCTAGGGCAGTTTGGTTGTTTTTAGTGACTGGACGGAGCAATCATTTCATGCATATTATTTCTGAGCTAGTTTTTTCGGTTTTGTCTGGGCGACTTTTGCTCCAGATGCTGGGTGAACCAGTTTGTGGGGTGTACTATAAGTTAGATTTCTGAATTCTGTTTTTACCTAGAGTTGTCTGGATAATGGTTTGTATGACACTGAAGATGTATTTGTGCTCCATGTTGCATCCCCATACCTCTCCTTACTGGAAGTTTGAATATTTTTAGCTATTTTAAAAATATTTTAAAGGTTTAGGGTTTCTGGAAAAGCTCACTTTGACTTTTTGTTCAGAACATTTTTTAAATTTGAGCAAATTATCAGAAAGGATTTTTTTTAAGCAAAAGTAAATTTCTAAATTGAATGCAGGAACTGTCTCCTTCTGAGCAGCATATTTTAGAAAATGTATTTTTTGGTGTGTGCGGGGGAGGGGGAAGGAGAGGCGGAATGAAAAAATTGTATGTGAGCCTCTTTATTTTTATTGTAGTTAAACCTTGATTTTAGATTAGGACCATGTTTAATCTTATCTAACAAATGTAAAGAACACAACACAGACTAGAGAGTTTTATAAAGCTATATGGATTCTTAGGGACATTTCTGAATGTTGGTGTCTAAAATGTTCACCTGCTCCTGCTACTTGTCACTTGAAGTAAAAAAAACAAAACAAAAAACCCATAGAGTTCTAATAGTTATTGCAATAATTGTCTGTGATGTTATAAAGTACTCATCCTTGTTTCAGAATAAGCAGAAGGAGTAGATTAAGTCTTTGCAATTTTTTTCTTCCAAATATTTTTAATAATCCTCAATTTCCTAATCCTGTATTCTCCTATGCAGCTTTCCTCTTCTTTCTTCTGCCTTGCTCCTATTAGCACTCCCTTCATGCTGTTTCCCCTTCCTCCATCTCCGCCCTCACAGTAAAAATAAATAATCTAAAAAGCAGAATTAATAAGGTGTGTTCCAGTTGCTCTGATCACTTCCTTTGTATGTACATCTTTTTCAACGTCCCTTTATCTTGTCTTTTAGTCCTGGAACTAGCAACCACTTATGCACATACTTGCTTTTATGCATCTGAGTAGTTCCATTACAGTCAAGTTATGTACCTGTGTAAATATTTGCAAAAGCAGGACTTAAGGTAGCAAACCCTTTAGGGTGCTGATTGATTTGATTTTTCAAATGCTGAGCATGCTTTAGTATTTTGTACAATCTAAATAGTTTTAATGTGCAAAAAATGTAGTTCTATGTGTTGCTGGACGAATTCCTCACATGGCCCCCCCTCACACTCCTCCTCATCCATTTGGGCTAACAGTCAACCCACGACCTGACCTTATTAGGGCGTTACCATGGAATCGGCTGCACCTTTGGCTCCCACGTCATATATGAGGAATGTAACTGACCAGGGGAGACGAAACTCCCCAGCAACCAGGAAAACTGCAAGTGTCCCCTGGCCACTCCGGTGCTGGCACGAAGCCCATATCATGTTCCTTGGCCAATCAGTTAACCCTTCATGTCCCATTTAGTCCATAAAGAGGGGTCTTTCCCAAGCCCCCTCGGAGAGCTTCATCGAAACCAGCCTGATCATCTGGTCCCGGTTCTCTCCGCTCACGTCTCTCCCCCCCCCGCCCCCCGAGCGTGAATCGTGTTTTGCCGGCCATATCGAAATCTGTGTGATGGTGAGGAATTAACTATCAGTCTGTATTTTACAGCTACGTTGTCTAACTGCCCGTTTCTGTCTTGCAGTTAACTGTCTGTGTGAAATCTCTGTGTGTCTGTGTAAAATCCTTCCGTCTTGCAGTTAACTGTCTGTGTGAAATCTCTGTGTGTCTGTGTAAAATCCTTCCGTCTTGCAGTTAACTGTCTGTGTGAAATCTCTGTGTGTCTGTGTGAAAGCATTCTGTCTTGTAGTTAACTGCTTCTGCCTCTGTGCCTTATAGTTAACCGTCTGTGTGACCCTCCTTTCTGTTTCCTGCCAGTAACTAATTGTCTGTGTAGCATAGTGGTAAGTGTCCCTGTCTACTACGTGGGAGACCAGGGTTTGATTCCCAGGCAGGGAACCACTGTCTGTTTAATATTAGTTTAGGTCTTTATAGTTAGTTGCCTGTTTAATACTTTTTTATATCAATTTATGTTTTGTGCTTAATTGTTTTTATATCCTTTTATATTAGTCTATATTTTATAGTGAATTGTTCGTTTAGATGAGTATAACTAGTTAAAAATCTATATTATTCCTGTGTTTATAATAAAACTCATTTATTCCCTAACTGACTCATTATTGACTCTGGGGGATCGCTAACCTTTCGGAACACTATGTAAACAGAATTGTGTCTAAAGGAGTGTCTTTCTCCAGCTTTCCATGCACAATTAGCAGCTCTTCAAAACCTTTGAGAAAAAGCATATAAGAACAGTCTCCCATTTCCCCCTGAACAGTGCATTGAATTGTCTGTCTTAATGCACAAAATGTGGATATGTATAAAAATTACTTTATTCTAAAATAGAGGCAGTGACTTTTCACTTTTTAAATAAATTAATTGAGTAATTTAACTTTAACAATCTAGACTCAGGATATGTTTTGATATTTCAATAACTGAAAACTGTATCCCAAATCCTGGATTTTTTAATATGTTGATGATTTTGTTGATAATGTCAAATTATATCCTATTAAGATTGAGCTGTGTCACTAAAATTTCATTTTCTTGGTGTAACATGGTTACTGATTCTCTTTATTATGTCAGCTTCTGCCTGAAGGGAGAGGGATTGGATGGCAACTTTCCAGCTGTAATAGATTATACACCCTATCTGAAGTTCACTCAAAGGTACTTTTCATCTTTAAACCTCATCTTATTTTTCAGCTTCAGTTGGTAGTTGGACATGTTGCCTTTTCCTTTATCTTTTTGAAGTTTATTTGTCTTCTAGTATGCTGTAACATTCTGCACTTGGTGACCAGCATGGGATGCTTATCTTTATATTGTTGTAATAGTGTGGACTTGAAAACTTCTGAGCTATGAGCAGTCATGCTGAAATTTCAGTCTGTAATCAGGTGTTTAATACTTATGCTAATTTTAAAGAGATAAATGACTTATCACTGAAACTTAGACTTTTTAATTAGAAGTAATATCAGACTGTAGAGCAGCTGTAATCAATTTTTTTCTTGTAGGAAGCTATGCCAATTAAATGTTCCTTCCTATGTGTGCCTTTTTTCTTCAAAGCCTGCATTTTTAATAGCATTGTTCGTATAATGGTGAGAAAAATCACATCTGCATTTATATCTTTGCAAGATGCAACAGAAGTCAACAAGAGTTTATATGTAGCATTTAGCCCTTCAGGAATATTTTGTGGTTACTTGTATAATACTTGGGTCTATTCATCCAAATTTTAACTATATGGTCTATCATAATGGTCCTTTTTGACATAGAACATTTTGTTAATCTGACTGAGAAAAGTGAGGCCATTAGTAATCCTATTCAGCACCTCAAAAGAGCATGAAAATACTGCTATAGATTTTGTTGCTTGACTTGCTATTTAGAAAAGCAGGTGGCAATTAAGATATCATCCCAGGAAATGTTTGATGGACTGACTCTAAGACGTGGCTGAAAAATGAAAATTCTAATTGTTCTCAACAGATGAAGTTCTCACTAGATTTTTGTAAATTGCCCAATTACAAAGTTCAATTTAAGTTAAACTTCAACACTAAAAATATTTTTTGATCCAAATCAGTAATAGAATGTGTGCCCTTGAGACATGTGCACACAAATCTTAGAGAAAACTCTGTCTGTTCAGGGTCACTATTGTATTGCTGTGGTCTAAAAGCTTTAATGGACATCTGTGTTTGTCACAGCAGGGCAGATTCCCTGACTTTTCTTAGAATTAAAACAAATTAGACCCTGTAGGTTGTAGGACTGTGATTCAAACACTCTTATGTTGGTCCTTGATGATGAGGCCTAAAAGATCCATGGGTAATGCGTGCTATAGTAGCACGCTTTCAAGAGGTATACCAGCAGTAAACTGATTTAAACAGTGTATTTGAAGAGAATCATAGATATCATTTATAGTATTTACAATGTTAAAATACTTCTAGAAGAAACATGAAAAATAAATGAATTATACAGAACTCTCACCACTGAAAATTAGCTAAAAGTTCTTGATGATGCAGCAGAAAGCTTAGTAACAAGGAAAAAAAAGGGAAAGGGAAAACCTGAAATCCTTACATTTGGAGCTTTGTCTGAAACTTTGGTAAGCCTGGTCTCTGGAAACTGAGGGAAGAGCATATAGCTTTCCCTATTTAAAATGTTTAGGACCATATTCATTTTCGGAGATAATGCCTAGTCGCCTCCCTAATTTAGCATAGCAAGATCTTCCTTTTTGTGCTGTTCACATTTTAATTAGATTCAAAGGCAACTTCTTCCATGTTATCCTCACTTGGTCTAAGTTTGAGAACTGCAGACTTAACGGTTCTAGTCCTGAGATGGTTGACTTTCCACTTTTCATCAATTGAATGCAATGTGCTGACCCTTTAATTCCCTTGGTCAGTTAAAACTTAACCTTTCATCCACAGTTAGTATTGTAGATATTTTAGTCTTACAAGAAATAGAATAGCAAAATTAGAGAAAATAATGCCAGAAAACCATATTCTGTTATCCTGGTATGTGCCCTACACAGCTGTTGATGTCACAGCACAGATTCTTGGCATTACTTTGGATGGCTGTGAAGTAGTCATTAATTGCTAAGCAAACACAAGTGATGTTGTAAAATCTATTCATAATGTTTAATACTACATCTGTATTTCATTACTGATTTTTTTAAAAGAGTTATTTGCATTTTATTCTTTTAAAAATAGCAGTTTCAGTTTCAAGGCAGGTTTTGCATAACTGTAATTTTCAGTTGGCTTATAAATTTGGTCCTTCAGTTCTGATAGTATCAGCAGTGATGAAGAAGAGCTAAGGACTCTGGGAAGTAGCGGCAGTGAAAGCAGTACTCCGGAAAATATTGGACCTCCTTTCATCATGGATGAAAACAGTTGGTACAACAAATGCAAAAGGGTAGAACAGAAGTATCGACTCACCTTGGAGCAGAAGGTAAAAAATCAATTTGTGGAGGAGTGAGGATGACTGAGCTAATATGTATTTTTATGTCTTAAATATACTTAAATGTCATTGACAAGACATAGGATCCCATAAACAGGTACTCTTCCATTCATATACGAGATTTTTGTCAAAACATAATAAATACATCTATTATTGTGGGTCAGGAGAAATGTCATTGAAGTTGGTGAGTTGGACTGCCACCCTTTATTTAAGATAGCTGTAAGAAACAGTTATACTCCTTTATATCAGCTCCCAACCTAAAACAAAAGCATATATGAGTCCGTGCAGGAATTTGAACTTATGTGCATGGGAACTTGGGTAGGGGTGTGGGCATGTGGAGAGAGAAGCAGAACCACACAGGAACTGGCTTAGAAGATACACACAGACTTGACAAGTTGGCTAAAAGAGGCTTGGGGCTGTAAGCAAAGAAATTATCTCCTGGGTCTTGGTTCCTCCGTGTTCAAGGAAAAGAGGACTTTGTACATTCCTTGTAAATAAACAAGATTGTATCAAAGGTGCTTATTGAAGCACTGGGGATAACTGGGTACGGGCCTACCCATTACTAAAGACCTTTCCCCTCAGTCTAAGGGAAGGAGCCACTGGACCCAGGCATTAACTAATTTTGGGGGTCAACAAATGAAAAAACAGAGATGGAAGAGAAAGTCACAGGAATAAAATCAGGGATCCAGAAGGGGACACTGAGCAGAGAACCCCGGACAGCAACCAGTGGTCCTCAAAGGTGCCAGGGGGACAGTGGACACAGCCCAGAGGAACTCTTCCCAGACTTCAGGAGGGATTGGAAATAGGCCCCACAGTTGCAGAATACCCCGCTGTCCAGCTTCTTCCTGGTATCAGAAGTATCTGACTCCATCATACGTTTCTCCTTCTAACTAGAGCAACCTACAAGATCCTGAGTTTTTTGCTAGCTGCTCAGGCCAAACAGGGTAACATTATTTTATGTGTTCTTTGGTTTCCATATATCTAAGTATTGATGTGTGTCCTGTCATCATTGAATCTGATAGCTTACATAAGGTGTCTAAATATCTAGGCAGAAAAAATAATAATAGTTAGCACTTATATAGCCCCTTTTAATTGGAGGATTTCAAATTACTTTAAAATAGGCCCGATGATATCCCTGTGTGTATATAAGTACTAATTTACCATATGCACTTTACTGGTGGGTAAACTGAGGCACTTTTAACTCAATTGTCCTAAATATCACAGTGAATTGATGGCAGATCTGAAAATCTAATGCAGAAGGCCTGGCTAGTAGGGGAGGTTTGTGAGTGTAGGAGATAGAACTTTCACAAAAGCTGGACCTAGACTATGGAACTTACTTCTGCAAGATATAATGTTCAAACTGATCACTTACAGAGTGAAATGCAAAACTCATTTCTTTGAATTAACTTTGCCTCAGATGCACAACCACACACATATACAAATATAAACAACAAAAAATATATAAACTAATCAAGCTGTTTCTCCTTCAAACTGGAGAGGGGTAGAGAGAGAGAAGAGTGTGAAAGGGAAGAGGGGATTAAATATTTGGAGTCACTTGTATACTATGAAGGAGGCCACAAAAGTACCACAATTAGGTAGCTTTGCAAAAGCAAGACTTAAAGCCAAAGGCCTGAAACATATTCAGGTGGTTTACTAGTACAGCATATGCCCATTTTATAGTATAATATTTCAGCACTATTTCTAAGTGTTGGTGGTATAAAAAAAGTAAGGAGAGAGGACTGAAGGAGGGAGAGAGTGCTTGAAGTAACAAAACACAGGAAAGTAAAGTAATGGGAGGGACACATGGAAATAAAATTAAAGCTGATGGTGGAAACAAAGAAAAATGAAGTAGCACAGGACAAAGAAGAAGAATGCATAAGGAGGGACCTACTGGGTTATAAAACATTCTGCTTAATAGCTTCATTTAATTGAAAATTGAATGTCAAAGTTTTAAATAAACCTCTAGAAAAGTAAAGTATGAAAAATAATAGTATATATAGGGGTGGGCGGATGCAATTGGTTAAGATAGTTTGGGGCAGGAAAATCATAGGGCTACCCCTGCTCCACTAATCACTTCTTTAGTGGATGAAAAGAAGAGAAATAAAGGTGGATGTTCATCTTCCAAATGGCAAAGTCTCAGCGTAGTAAGTGGGACTCAACATTCTACTCCAGTGCAGAGTCTCTTGCTCCTGCATTCAATAGGAAGTAGAACCATGTATTGTGAAAGGGCAAGCTATATAGAATAAAAAGATGAGGTGAAATTGTTTGGCTATCTCTATGCTATTTCCCCTCCACCTCCCTGAAATTTCCCACCGTTGCTAACACCAGTCCAACTCCACCACTAATAGCAATGATGATACCATTAGGCTAGTCAGAGCTCCTGTAGGCCTCACGAACACCATGATACCTAACACTGATTAGAGCAATTTTAAGGGTGTATCTACACTGCATCTGGAAGATGTAATTTCCAGCTCAGGTAGAGTTAAATGTTCTAGGTCTATTTGAAATTAGCATGCTAAAAATAGCATTATGACTGTGGCATGAGTGGCAGCTCTGGTCACTCTTGTCCGAGATCCCTGGTATGTACTTGGATGGCTTGCATGTGCCGCTGTGATTATGCTGCTATTTTTAGCATGCTAGCTTGATCATACCTGGTGCTTATATGTCTACCCAAGTGGGAATTACACCTCACAGCTGCAATGTAGGCATACCTAAAGTATCATGTAGCCTGCAATTAGGGGTATGTCTACACTTTGAACTGGTGGTGTAATTTGCAACTTGAGAAGACATATCTCTGCTAGCTCTGATTGAATGAGTGTGCTAAAAAAAGAGTGTAGCAGTAGTGGAAGGGCTAGCTGCCCTAAGTATGTGCCCAGCATCTTGGAAGTGTATGTACTAGGGGTGCCTAGCTCCTCCCACTGCTCGCGCCACTGCAGCTATACTCTTTTTAGCACACTAGCTTAATCATGCCTAGCACAGATATGTCTCCTTGAGCTGGAATTTACATCTCCAACTCCGAGTGCAGACATACACTAGCACAGTACTTTTGTTTACACTGGTGGTTCACCTAACAGTGGAATGTTTTATTTTTTACCAAAAATCCTAGTGTATGCCAGGCAGTAGAAGAAGCATATACATCTCTCCCTTGCAACTCTCTAGCTATAGGAAGGGTAGCTGAAGGCTGTTGCCACCAGGTAATGGAGAAGGGTAAATAGGGTCTGTCATAGCTATGTCATTGAGTGGGAGTGGCTCAATACTTCAAAAGGAAGTATTTCTTCACACAGTGCGCAATCAACTTGTTGAACTCAGGGGATGTTGTGAAGGCCAAAACTATAATGGGTTTCAAAATAGAACTAGATAAATTCATGGAGGATAGATCCATCAATGGCTATTAGCCAGGATAGACAGAGATTGCTGTTTGCCGGGGGCTGGGAATGGCTGATGGGATGGATCAGTGGGATGAATGGCTGATGGGATGGATCAGTGGGATGAATGGCTGATGGGATGATTACCTGTTCTATTCATTTCCTCTGAAACACCTGGCATTGGCCACTGACGGCAGACAGGATACTGGGCTAGATGGACCATTGGTCTGACCCAATATGGTCGTTCTTATGTTAATATCCCACACAGCTGGTCAGTTCAGTGAGTCTAAGGGATGTCTTCACAGGATCAGGAAGTGTAATTTCCAGCTTAGGTAGACATACCTGCATTTTCTCTGATGGAGGTAATGCACTAAAAATAGAAGTGTAGCTGCAGTGGCATGCGTTGCAGGATGGGCTAGCTATCCTGATTACAATCCCATCTGAAACCTTAGGTATGTACTTGAGGTTGCTACACTTCTATTTGTAGTGTGCTAACTTGATCAGAGCCAACACAAGTATGTCTGTTGAGCTGGAAATTACACTGCCAATTCCACTGTAGGCAAACCCTCAGAGAGAAACTAGACTTAGTGTACTTTCATTCTCTCAGAATCTCTGCTTTCTGAGGTGTTTTTCTTTTGTAAAATTGTGTGGTGGTGGTGGTGGTGGCGGCACTCCAAAATGTCTGACACTAATTTAACTGCTACATTATTTTTACTTTTTTAGCTCTCTTGGGTTTTTTAGCTATTCATCTAGATTATATCAAGAAAAATATTGTTAACTTTTTTAACATAAATACAGAATTATTAGTCTCAGTGCTGCTGGGTAGACTGTGCTATCTCAGATTATGCTGGTTGCCTTCTTTCTTCTTAAATGTGATTAACAGAACTAGACACCACACTTTTAAATCAGGTCTCGGGATCAGTATCTCCTTTGCTTTGTAATTTATTCCTCTGTTTATATATATATTCAGTTATCGGGTTTGCTTTTCTTGCAGCTTACATGCACAGCACTCCTGCTTTTCTTACATGCTACTCCTCAGATATTTCTTTGCTAGCTTCCTCTAGTTTTATTTCATTTAGAAAGTAAACATCATTTTCTACATTTGGAAAGCCCTGTTCTATGTACTTTTTTAAGTTCTTGTGTTTTCCAACCCTACACCTTTTATTTGCATATTGAGTGTTCATTACAACAGATAACTAACTTTTTTATAGCTCTTTTCACATTTAATTTGGTACTGCAAAGCTATTCTTTCTTTTCAATTCTTTTTATAGAAGTTGAATTGCAAATATATTGTATTAGATCCCATCCACTTACTGTGAAGCTTGATTCTAATTCTTTTATACATCTTCAATGTCTCTGGCAACTGTTACTTAGGTAATAGAGTTGTAATCAATTTCTGGTGGTGATAGTTTGTTTTTTGTTGTTTTGCAGCATTCATCCGTCCGTCACAGTTTCTTGCTCATTTATCTCTTCCTCCAGTTGCTGCTTCCACTTCTTGGAACGTGAATAGATTGTTCTAATAATAATAAGATACTCTCTTAATGTGTCGGGGACCACTATTCTCCAATTAAGTGTTATGTTCAGGTCCAGTCACTATAATGTTAAAATAAAATAAAAAATAAACAGGAATACCCTGTCCTATGCCAACAGAATATGAACGTAGTCATTTGTAATTTTTGTTCTTCTTTGAGTTGTCTCTCTATGGGTGCTCCACTTTAGGTGTGCTTGCACCCCCTGCACCACTGATTGAATATTTCTCATATCCATGTCCGCTGGGCCCGCACATGCATGTTACTCAATCTCGTGCTCTGTGCCATTGTTATACAGCACTGTTCAAGCGAACTGCCCTTAATTCCTTCTCAACCACCTCAGCCTGAAATGGAGCTTTTGCAATTGGCTGCATTGTGGTTTACCTCAACTGTGTCCCCTTAGCACTTTTAGTAGTTATTTTTATTATAGTTGTTCTTAGTAGTAGTCAGTAGTTTAGTTTAGCTGTAATAGTTTAAAAACACATTTATTTATATATATATATATATATATATATATATATATATAGTTTTCCCTCCTAGAAGTTTTACTTTACTGGGAAGGGTATGCCCAATTCTCCCGATTTCCAACGTTGCTGGGAGGCAGTCCTGAGTAATGACAGACACTCCTGGTGCATCCGTTGCCTCAGGGAATCTCATATTTCCCAAAAGTGAACTTATGTCTGGCATTAAAATCTAGAGCCAGAAAAAACAGAGAGATCAAACTTCAACTCCTCATAATGGAAAGACTGCTGCTCTTGGCCTCTGACCTAGGACAGATGACACTCTCTCCCCCCAACTATACCGGTCTCTGAGTAAGTCTGCTGCCTCCACTGTCTCCGAGTCACACTCCCCAAGGGAATCTAAGAGGAAGACACAAGATTCCTCCCATAAGACTCCCAATGACCATCCCTCAAGTTTTCCAGGTAGAGATTATACCTTGAAGAAGTTGTGGTCTCTGCTGACTCCGATGACTTTGGCACCCATTGCTTTCTCACCTGGTACCCATGAGGTTGCTGGTTCCTCCGGTACCAAAAGCAGTATTAGACCTAAGGACTGTTGGGCTTTCGGAGGTCATCAGTACTGTCAGCAAAACGAGGCAGCAAGAAGAGCTGTACTACTTTTCACTTGGCACTGAAGAAGCCTGCTCGCGCTCCACCTAGACTCCCTACTAGACTGATACTATCAACTTCCTTGGCCACTATCACTTCTGCATAGGCAAAGCATGTGGTATCAACAACACTTTTTGTACCGCAGGAGTTTCACTTTGCCTGAGACTTGGATGTATCCAAGACTCATGACTCACCACTTCTTGGCTCTGACATACTCTCAGTACAAAGGACTTCCAGATCTCTGGACAGTCTCCCTGTATGGAAGGTTACACCTCATTCTTCTTCCAAAGCTCCACTGTTGCAGAATGATTTGGAAGAGGTGAATTCTGATGAAGATCTTGCCTTGGTCTCTCAAATTTCTGTTTAGGGCTCTCCTCTCCATCCCGACAGAGGGCCCTTTCCAGAGGTCTCTGAAAAGATTGGTGCTACCTGTGAGAGACAGCCACAACCATCTCACTGGTCCGAACACCCATGGGTGCCTCCACCCATGCCATATGTGCCATCTCCTTGGCCATACTCGGGTGACCTAGCACCAGCAATTTTCTAGGGCCTCGAACACAACCTGTCATAGAGATAGTCTTCATTACCCTCTCTCTCTAGATCTCCAGAACCACACGAAGAAACCTTTGAGGAACAGAAAGTCAGAGCTAGTGAAGACATCTCTTCACTGGCTAACATCTCTTCTTCATCCCCAGATGAAGCAGTTATGCCACCTCCTCAGTCCCTAGCAGGTTATTTTAAACAGTTTCAGGAGCTGGTCAAGAGAATTATGGACTTTTTGCCGTTCCCTCTTGAGGTTAAAGAACCACATCATAAGCTGCTTGACATCCTCCATACAGTTTCACTTGCCTGCATTACCTTGCATATTAATGAGGTTGTACTGGACCCTGTAAAAGTTATCTGGCACACCCTGCCCACAATTCCACCTACTTGCAAGAGAGCAGATAAGATGTTCTGTCCAAAAGGACTCAGAATTTTTATTCTGTCATCCCTCTCCTAACTCTTTGGTGGTCAATATGGAAGGCAGTACCACACTGAATCTATGCCCTATGCACAGATCATATGTGTTTTGACGAGTTAGTTAGAAAATTGTATTCATCATCTACTTTACAATTCAGAATTGCCAACTACCGGGCATCAATGGTGAAATACAATCATACAAATTATACCAAGCTGAATTCTTATTAAGCACTTAC
The DNA here is from genome assembly GCF_026122565.2 of Emydura macquarii macquarii. Lineage (NCBI taxonomy): Eukaryota > Metazoa > Chordata > Testudines > Chelidae > Emydura > Emydura macquarii. The sequence continues at coordinate 35,789,167 of NW_027132559.1, read as the reverse complement.
CAGCTGAACATAGAGCGCAATTTCAGACAATTATTGTGGAAGGCCAGCTGCTCACCAGAACATCTTTGTAGGCCTCCCTTGACACTGCTGATACTGTCACATGTTCAATCTGTACAGCAACAGTAGTTATGAGGAGGGCCTCCTAGCTCCAGCTCTCAGGATTTCCAAAGGAGGTCCAAAATATGGTTGATGTACCTGCCTTTTGATGGTACTAAATTGTTCACTGACAGCATAGATGAATCGCTGTGCATGTTAAAGGACTACAGGGTACTTTTATGTTTTCTTGGGATCTCTACATCTGCCCACAAGAGAAAGTTTAGCAAGTCCCAGATAGCACAGAGATCCCATCCTGCCCAATTCTTGAGCTCTCAGAGATCATACAAATCTCAACATAAAAGACATATTCCAGAGAAGAAAACCACTTGCTTCTCAGTCTTTGACCCCGCAGTCTTCCATCTCCAAGCACCAATTTTGACAGGTTGGCCAAAGTCCTGAGTTACCATCCCCATTCTTATCAACTGCATAAATTCACCTTCCTTTCTTTGGTGACTGCTTTTACCCCTTCTGGTGAGTTTGGGAGTCAATCATTATGGACAAGTGGGTTTTGGAGATAATCTTCATGGGGCACACTCCATATACTTTACTTCTCTTCTGCTTGCCACCCTCCTCCTTCCCCATTCATCTTCAAGGATCCCCTCACAAAAACCTGCTACAAGAAAGACTCTCTCCTACTCTTCGGTGCTATATAACTGGTTCCTATGCAGCACAGAAAGAAGGGGTTTTATTCCTGGTATTTCCTGGTTCCAAAAAAGAACAGTGATTGGAAACCCATCTTAGATTTAAGGCTACTCAACACTTTTGTGAAGGCACAGAAATTCGAAATGGTGACACTTGCAGCAGTAATTCCATTACTGGCCAAGAAGATTGATTCTCATCCCTCGACCTTCAGGACACCTATTTCCACATAGTGATCCATCCATCTCACAGACAATTCCTTCATTTTACTGTCAGTCAGGACCATTTTCAATACAGAGTGCTCCTTTTTGGCCTATCGTCTGCCCAAAAGATCTTTTTGAATGTCATGTCTGTAGTAGCAGCACACCTCCGCAGAAAAGGAATTCTGGTGTTCCCTTATCTGGACAATTGGCTTCTGAAAGGTCACTCCCTTGATGTAACTTCACAGGCAACTTGCAAGACCATAGACCTTTTCCTCAAATTGGGTGTACAATTAAACTTTCAAAAATCCACCTTGGATTAATTCTAAAAAGTTAGAATTAATAGCATCTTATCTCGATTCAGTAGTGCCAAGAGCCTACTTCCCAAAGCACAGATTCATGGCCCTATCCAACACAGTCAGCAAAATCTAGAGCAGCCGTCAAATCCCAGCCAAGAACTGTCTTCAGCTGTGGGGACACATGTTGGCTGGTACTTGTGTTATAGCCCATGCAATAATCTGAATGCAGTGCCTTCAGGGGTGGCTCATGACTGCTTATTCACCAAGCAGATACAGTCTAACTACATTACTTTTTTTACTCACCATAGTAAAGGAGTTCTCAGTTGGTGAAAAGAGCCTCACAACATTTGTGCAGGAGTCCCACACTTTTGCCCACCCTTCCCCAATTGTTGTTATAACAACGTTTCCATCCCTGCTGGGGGAAAGCACATATGGATACTCACATGGCTCAGGGAAGGTAGACACCAAGAAACTGCTCTGCACATTAAACTCTTGGATCTCAGGGCTGTTAGATATGCCTGTCTCCAGTTTCTACCACTAATCAGGGCAAACACACAAAGGTCATGATGGACAACATGTCATGCATGTTCTATATCAACTAACAGGGCAGGGCAAGATCCCGCTCCCTCTGAACAAAGACTTGTCAAGCTTTGGAACTGGTGTATACACAATCAGGTCATCATCACAACAGCTTACCTTCTGGGAGTTCAGAATGTGACCATAGAGACACTCAGCAGGCACTTCTCTCAGAACTACGAGTGGGAAATAGATCCCATCATACTGCACTACATATTCTGGCAATGGGGCACCTTTCAAATAGATCTGTTCAACATGGCAATAAATATGCCCAGCTCTGCTTCAGAGGCGGGTGGGGTCACCGATCCTTGGGGGATGCCTTTTACCTTCACTGTTTGTCGGGTTTTTTGTACATGTTCCCTCCTGACTCCTCTAATATCAAAGTTCTACTCAAATAAAAAACGTCAGAGTTATTCTAACAGTTCTGACCTGGCTCAGACAAACATAGTTACCTTACCTGATACAGCTGACTGTTTACTCAGTGTTCACTCTCCACGCCACTCCTCATCTCCTCTCCCAGGAAGGTGGGAAGATCCTTCACTCCAATCTCAGATATTTTTGTCTGAAAGCATGGCTGCTCAGTGGTTCACGGGATTAGAACAAACCTGCTCAGAGGAAGTAAAAAGAGTGCTATTACACAGCACAAGATAGTCTATGCGCTACACTTACTTACAAAAATGGACACTATTTGCCAGCTGATGTGTCCTCAAACACATTCAATCAACAGCCATATCGCTGCCAGATATATTGGACTGCACTTTAGAACTAAAACCTCAGGCTTTCGCTGAACTCCAGTAGAGTCCACCTAGCAGCCATCACAGCTTTCATTCTCCAGCAGAGGTTATTCCATATTCACCCACCCAATGACAATGAGGTTCCTTGGGGCTCAGAAATCTCTTTCCACCAATAAAGTGTCCAATTGTGGTTTGGGACCTCAATCTGGTTCTTAAATGCCTTACAAGATCACCGTTTGAACCAATGGTATCCTGCTCACTCCTCCATTTTCTGATGAAAACAGCATTTCTGGTAGGCATCATGTTGGCTTGACTGGTTGGGGAATTAGGGGCCCTTATGGCATACCCACCTTTTACAACATATTTCAAGGACAAGGTCACATTACAGCCACAAGTTTTACCAAAAATATCTTCTGAGTTCCATGTTAGCTAACCTCACCTAGGCAAAGAAGAAGCACTGTTGCACACATTTGATGTCTTGAGAGCTCTGGTCTTCTATCTTGATAGGATTAAACTTTTCAGAAAGGCTCCCAAATTATTTGTCTTCATCGCAGACAGATCAAAAAGGTCTGCAATCTATAAACAAAGATATTCGAAGTGGCTATTCTACTGCATTAGTTCTTGCTACCAATCTTGTAACATCCAAGCACCCTCAAACATACAAACTCACTTGAGATCTAGTTCCACATCTATAGCCTTTCACAAAAATGTTCCCATCATTGAAATATGTAGACCTGCAACTTTGACCTCTGTACATATGTTTGCTGAGTATTATGCACTGACTCACAATTCTGCTTCTGATGCTGCGTTCAACTCAGCTATCCTTTCTTTGATATTGGACTTCACTTCAAAGCCCCCTCCTCTTTAGAGGAAACTGCTGGTTACTCATCTAGAGTTGAGCACCCATGGGGACACTATTTGAAGAAGAAGAAATGGTTACTCATCCTGGGCAGATTACTCACCTTGTGCAGTAACAATGGTTCTTTGAGATTTGTCCCCCCTGTGGATGATCCACTACCCACCCTCCTTCCCCTCTGCTTCAGAGTTCTCAGCTGTGGAACTTTGCAGTAGAGAAGAAACTGAGGGCAGTTCGCCTGTGCGGGGCTATATAACAATGGCACAGAGCATGAGAGCGAGTAACACGCATGCATGGGCTACATGGACACTGCTATGAGAAATCGCTGGTCAAAGGTTCAGAAGATGCCAGGACTCCTAGAGTGGAGCACCCATAGGTGTACACATCTCAAAGAACCATAGTTACTGCACACAATGAGTAACTGTTTCTTATTCTCTAAAGCTTTTTATTTATTTCTGCATTTCCAGGGTTATCTCGAAGAGCTAGTACGCCTTAGAGAAACCCAGTTGGCTGAATCTGTCTCACAGAACAAACTACTACTACAGAGGATTGAAGATATGGATCTCTCCCATAAAATGGAGAAGGAACAGCTGGAGTACATAATTGTAGAGCTGCAGGACCAGCTGTAAGTTAGACTGTGATTGAGAAACTTTGCTAGAGTAGTAACAACATCTGTCTGGACTTCTATATTTTCCTGTATGATTTACATGAATTTCTGGTCCCATGGAAATAAATAAGACCATCTTGAAGAAATTGATGTAGTTCCCCTTTTTATAATGTGAAATAATTCTTCATTTGCTGACAAATTTTATACTAATATATTTATATTTATATACAGCTGCCCTGCAATAAAGGTGCAATAGTACAGAATACTAAAATTGTAAGAAATTTTAAAAATCAGGTACTTAAAGATCTATTTCAACATGCGTTTTTCTAATTAAAATTGCTATAGTGCATTTTATCACTAGTAAGTTTAAGTTCTGTAAATGCAAAACATTTTGTGGGAGGCAAAACATTATTTTGGATGTAGTAAAATTTTCATTTTTGGGGAGAAGGGTATTTCTCCATAAATACACCTTCAGAGACCTCTGACTTTACTATTCTTTTCTGTTTGTGTGGCACTCTGAAACCACTAGAAGCAGTTCTACTGAAGCTAAGAGCTTGGTTATTTGACATACCATCAGCTTATCACCCCTACTTTAATGTCAGGTAAAAGGGCTGGAGAAGCATAAAGAGAATTTAATTTATCTATCTTATGTACATATGTGGCCCCCATTACTATAGCATCTGAGTGCCTTACAATTTTTAGTGTATTTATCCTCACATCACCCCTGTGAAGTACAGAAGTATTATCATCCCCATTTTATAAATGTGGAAATGAGAGAGAGACAATAAGTGACTTACCCAAGGTCACATAGGAAGTCTGTTGTGAAGCAAGAAACTGAACCTGGGTCTCCAAGTCCTAACTAAGAACCCTAACCACTGGACCATCCTCCTCTGGTTCTGACAACCTGGATACACTTATGGGAGAATTCCCTCAGTGAAGGAAATAAGAACAACAGCCCCAGGCTCTCTTCTGAAGACATTTTTGTGAGCTTGACATAGAGGTATGTGTGGACATAGCTGGGTGGTGGGCAGGGCAATAGCGCACAGACTGTCAAGATTTTGGGCAGCAGTGGGGAGACAGCCCCCCAGCTCCAGTCATAAAGCGACTACTTTGGCCCCTGGAGCAGCCTAGGATCCAGGAGAGTTGAAGGGTGGCTTAAAGCACCATCAGCTTTTCCTGGGCTGTGCCTTTTAGAGGTGCAACCCAGAATTTCACTCTGTGTACATTTAAAGTGTCTAGTTCATAAAAAACGTTTTTCTTCCACCTTCTATTGGACCATGGAACTGCTGGCACTTGTACCTTGTGCATCCCTGAAAGTTTCACAGAATAATTTTGTATTTCATTTGTGATAATTTCAAGGCTCTAGAAGGTCTCCCCCTTCATTTTCTCTGATCAGGACTAGAGAAAACCTGGCTGCAAGCTGTGTGAGAAATGCCTGTGCTAAAATTCTGTTACAGAACCACAGTTTAGCAGTTGTGGCTAATGAATAGTCTTCATTTCCTAGGGCAAAACTTTCAAAAATGGCTACTGATTTTGAGGGTACCAACTTGGGCCTAGTTTGATATTTGGTTTACTAAGCATCCGCTGCTTCCATTGATTTCCACTGGAGTTATGGGGTGCTCAGCATAAATGGAAGATGTCATTGTGTGGCTAAATTCTGCACTGTTTTGAAAAACTGAACTTTTTTTTTTCTTCCTCTAAATGATAGCTATCTTAGATTCTGGAGTGTGATTATGTGTTAATTTAAAGACAAAAAAATCCAGCTTTACATGGCTATTTGAGATGCCATTGTTGGGGCTCAGGGCTAAGTCTCCTTTGATAAATGTAAGGCAGCTATTTGGAGAGCCATGTGTAATTTTACACGAAACTACTGTATCTTTCAGATATACTCTCCCAAAAACAGGTTTGCAATTGTAGTTAGTTACTCAGCCCAGAGAGTTAGAGGGGGCAGAGAAAAGGACTTGGAGAAGGAACCTGAGGGTGAAAACTAGTAACAACTGGCATTCTCTAAACATATTCCTCCATACTTACCCACCTTTGATCTTTGCTTCATTCTTAAACAGGAGCTGAGTTGGTAGGGCACCTACACAGCCGTAGTACCTTAATTTGTCTGTCTTAAAGCATGAATTTGGCCAGTTCTTAACATTCTGAAATGGTTGAACCTGTATTTATAGAACTCCAAGTACAGAAATGTATCTTAGTTTTATGTCCTTCCCTCTCCTTTTCTCCTCGCTATTAGCTTATTAAAGTAGTGAAACGTGTGCTGCAGTTTCTTTTACTAACAGCCATATACAAGCTTGGGATGGTAATACTTCCCTACCTCATGTGGGTGTTGAGGCAGAACATATTAATGTTTGTAAAGCACCTTGAGATCTCTGATTTAAGGCTCGGTGCTATGTAAATGGAAAGTGCTACTATATAATAGAAACATTTTCTTTTTAATGAAATTATTCTGCTCCGATTAATGTTTTTGCTCAAGTAGTGAATTTCAACACTTTAACTTATTACCATTTTATTACAAATAAATACATCATAAGTGAAAATAAAGCTAAACATATATTAGGTTGCCTTTGAATTTGATCTTTTAGATAATTGTGGGCTCCAATTTGAAACATTCAATTTCCTTGCCTTCATTCAAGGATTATTTTAAAAAGGTATTTTTGTAAGAATGTGCTAAATCTGAAAATGTACATGTAGGATACAAAAGGATCAGTTGTAAAATATATAGATGTTGTGCTATGGGAAGTGAAGGTTGCATATTTTAAGAATAGTGCATTCCATAATCGCTTTATGAGAGGCCTCTTCTTGAGTCAGTTTCGTGTGCCAGCTTCTATTATGTATTCTGTTCTCAGTTCCAGATAGCAACTACTATATTTTTTCTGAGGTTTTATTTCATTAAGTTATTAATGTTATAGAAAAACCACTCTTCAAAATAACACCCTTGTTAAAGCAAAAAAATGTCACTTGGATATGATTTTTGTTATATTTTGTTTCTCTCAGTGGATGGTTGTCTTAAAATATTTAGTTGGGAACCTCCAATTTTCATTATTAAATATATAAATTTTCATTTAATCTCAGTATAATACACAGAATTAAAAAATGATCAATGAACTGTTAATTTCATCTACTGAATGTCATGTACCAAGGTTTCTTTAATTGTTTCCTAAAAATCCTTGCAGATTTTTTTCAGTATTTAATATTTATAAAATGTGATCATCCTAGGATATAGGCAAATATGCAAACAACTTTACTACATTAAGAATATTATACATTAAATTAGTAGAACATCCACCCCTCCCACAAAACAATTTATAAAAAATTTGGTAGGAAAAAATAAACATGAGAGCATGCCCCAAAGGTTAGCAAACTTGAGCTTTTTTGTGCTAAAGGGGGCACATCCCAAATTAAGGGCCCCATCTTTTATATCACTACAATTGTTTTCTATTAAAATCAGCCATTTTTTAACCTGGGGGCTAGCAAGGTTGAGCAGTTTAGCTGATCTGAACTGCCATAGTATCACACAAAGAGATGGGTAGTTTAAAGTAGCTGGCACCTAAACTATTTAAAAATGTATACATCAAAACAAGTAGCATGAATTATTCCCAGAAACAAATGCGAGCAAAGAACAGACTTAATATGCTGTCTGTGAGAAGCACAGCTAATGAACGCGCACAGATACATTTTATGTTAGCCAATGTTTCCAAGTGGATCTGCATCTGAAAGAAAAGATCACAGCTTTCTCACCAGCATGGATGACTGCTGCTGACTGGATGGATCTCTAGTAATTTTGGAGCAAGAGAGAATAGTTTGTTGAGGGATATATAATGTATAATTTTGCACTTCCTATAGTTGCTTTTTAGAGACATCATAAACCCCCATTTTATCCAGATCATTCTTCAGCAAGTTAGGTCTTTAACAAACTATTGCTGAGATGACATTGGAAAAGCCAGTCAATTGCATTATCCAGATCCGGTAAAATGGAAATGAGAAATTCATGTACATACACACATCATCTACATGCTTTAGTCCATAATGCCTGCCGGTCTTCTCAGGAAGCTTATGTACATATTGGATAGAAAGGATGATGAACTGGAATCCTTTTTATGTCTTCATGAGCATTCTCTGAGTAAATAGGCATTTACCCAGTTTTGCTCTCTTGCTTTTCTCGAAAAAAAGCAAAAAATAAATATACAAACAAAGCACCTGAGCTGCCCCATATATCTCAGCTATGGTCTGCATGAGCATCGACAATACCTTGTGGTCAAATTTATCAAAAGATGCTGACATCTAAATAAACAAGTATGAACACGTAAGCTTTATTATTCAGTGTATTGCCAGAGTTGTCTGTTTTGCTTTTTCAGCTTTAACAAAAAGGGAGGTTAGAATCCAGGTGCTAAAGGTGATATTTGCAGAGTTGAGTTTCTTGAAGAAAGATAAATAATTCTTACTGAAAAAAAGCCAACACTCTGTCTTCCCAAAAGGAGCAACCAATAATCTCCTCCAGTGACAGACTCGTCAGCTCCCCATTTGATTTTACCACTTATCAAACATCTTGAGGATCCAGACCTGAAAGAATGACACACATTTTAAAGTGTTGATTTCTGTTTGTAGAAGAATCTGTGTACAGTGAGTAGCTGGAAATCCTGATTCCTAACATTAAAATAATTAAAAGAACATTTTAAAAATCCTATTCCTCACTTCCCTCTGTGTGCATGAATTGTAATTATGTGTCTGCTGTATGCTGATTTTTGTTTTACTCTCTCTTGTATGGATGGATCCTGACCCTCTGCTGTGATCTTCTGTGGGATTGAAGATATTGATGCAGCAGAGGTGGCATTCTTAATTTGTGTCTTCCAGCTCCACTGCTCTGTATATAGAAGGGTATAATATGACCCTTTAATTTTTTTTGATGCAACACATTTTAATCAAAATAAGAAAAGCATAAAAAATACAAGAAACGCTAGATGAAAAATAACTGAATTCAGTTGCACTATAACCTATGAGTTGCAAAAGGCTCAATTATTAATTAAGAGGGCAGGATTCCATTAAGGATCCTAAAAATCCATCCTTTCCTCCCCTAAAATGTTTTTTATTCTGTTGAAGGAAAAGGCAGTTAAATCATCATGCTCTTGTTCAATGTTTTAGGAATGAGCAGAGAAATTAAAAAGGAACCATAAATACTACTCTGTATCATGAACATCTCCATATGAGGACAACAAAACAAAAATATAACCATAGGGTATTATTCTTGACCATGCAGCAAAGTACAAATGATTCCAAATGTCCATTATCAAGAGCTTTTAATTTTGCCACTTATTCTAACAAGAACTTGTTTTGGATCAGTCTTCAGAGGCTTTGCTTTCTTTCTGTACCTTTGCGGGAGACATCTGTCTTCAGTTACTAATCTTTTGGATAAGATGAACCATTGTAGAGAAATATATAGTTATTCTGGGCCTGATCCAAAGCTCTGTTTAATTCTTATACCATAGTCTTTTAGCACCACAGCACTATTAGGATTGCCATGGCCTTTGTAATCTTATCTTTTTAGGAATACTAAATTCTCTGGAGGGATACATGAAGCATCACTTTTTTATATATAGATACAGCACTTCTTACTATCCTTTTTTCAGGGATTCTTCTTGCAAGAGTCTCAAAGGAAATTTAGTCCTTAGACAGTTGCACTATAATAAACTCAGTTTGCCTTGGATAACTGCTTAAGTGCTTTATTTCATCACTCCAAAGAAATTGGGGGATTCAGTTCAATATTTGATCTTGCTACTGAACTTATTTCCTACTATGGCAAAATTCAGAATACTAATTCTCTTTTCTCTAAATCCCTCAGAAAGATAGATTGTGTAAACTCAATTTACATTAGCAATATTTTCCTTTCTTAGACATTCTTTTCAGGTTGACAATGTCTATTTTAAATCCCTTGTACTGACTTAAGGTTTTTCCTCAGTTCTTTGTTTTTAGTTTGTATATTGAGTACTCGCCTTGATTTTTCTTAATGTGACTTTCTCAATGTATAACTGTAGATTCAATTTTTCTTTTTTAAGGTATTTTTTCTTTATTGTGTTGGCTTCTTGGTAAGTTAAAATTGTATGTGCTTCCTATAGACCATTTTATACATAGATTGCCATAATTATGTAATGGTGTACACAAATCCCCTCTTCCTTCACAAGGTATCTTTCAGCTTCCACTTCAGTCAGTCATTTTCATGGTGTTTTTTTTTTTTTTTTTTTTTTTTTTTTTTTACTTCTTTCTTCTAGCAATAAGGATATAGTACATAAATAGAATAGCAAAAAGGCTATTTTATCTCACTTAGAAATTAAGATTTGATAAACTATCCTAGTTATACAATATGTATCCTGCTTATAGAATTTTTAGATTATGGTTCTAATTGCTTACCATCTCTAAGCAAGACCCTTCAAAATGGATAATGAAAAACATCTTCCTTTTGAAAGCCTCAGAGCACATTTGGCTGGGAGTAAAAAAGTCATTTCAGTCATCCATGAATGGTACATTCCCACAAAGGACAAGTATTGTGTAGATTCCTGGAGTTTCCTCTTTTGTCAGTGTTTACTGACTATCTGGACTCTGACAAACAGTAACTCGTTTTGTCAAAGGTGTTTTTTTAGAATCTCTTTGCCTGCGAAATACTAATATTTTGATCCTTCAACTCTCCTTCTTGGGAATTGTATTTTACACAAAATAAGGACATGAAGATTCTAATTACATAGAAAAAAGGGGAATGGGACTGGATATCTCAAAAGATTAGTAATGTGATCTTCATTAATGTTGTAACCATTTCACTTTTTAATGTATGCTTATGGGGGAAAATGAAGGATTTAACAGAAGTTTTATACTATGAATCTAATTTTAGGACTTGTATAGTAAAATGTTAGCTATTAACCATGTTTCTCTTTATACTGCACTTATTTAAATTTCAACAGACACAATATGTTGCCTCATATTGAAAATTATCAGTAGGTAAACATACATCAATTAATAGTTTTATTTCAACTTTTTTGTAAATGAACTGCACTTTTTCTGTTATCTTTGCACATATGCTATTTACACTGTATATGCTACTTATGTTTAACTTAATTGGGGGGAGGAAGGAGAGTAGTTTTATTCCACAGAGATCTGCTTCTTCCTGTAATGTTAACAGACAGTATTCTGTATCAATTTCTCAAAGACTTGTGCTCAGACTTTTATGTTAAAAGGTTTCACTTTCAACTTTGCATGTGCTCATTGGTTCAAACTTAATTTAATACATGAGAATTAATGAGAAGTGCTTTCAATGCATTACACCGTAATCTTCAGACAATGTGTCTGATTCATATTTTGAATAGTTACATTGTGCTATTACATTACATTTTATTCCATTAAATTTCAATCCATTAATGGGTGATGGGAGAGGAAGAATTTGGACTTTTAAAAAACAAAATCCTTTCTAAACCGATCTTTGACTGAAAGGGAATTGGGGCAAAATTAATTTTTATTGTCACATTCTTATCTTAAATTTAGAGCTGGTATTTTCAATTAAGATGCACAACATATTTTTCATCCTTTGAAATTATGTTAGTTCTAGTAATATAAATTTGTTAATTTTTTTAAAGGAAAAAGTAGAATATGATTTAAGCTGTTATTTCCAAAGGGCCTTTATTACAAAAAAAAAAAAAAAAGAGAGAGAGAGAGAGAAAAAAATCATGATAATAAGTCAGACTGGAAAAAAAAGGTTTGGAATTCCTAACGTGATGAAGGCATGTTATTTTTAAAGTCCATCCATATACCTTTGGTGCATTGTGAGGCAAGATTAAAGGCAAAGTAACTAATTCTACAGGAGACATGTAGGTAAGCAGAATAATGGCTTAATGTAAAGACACTGCTTTCATAAATATTTGTTACATATTTTTAACAATTAGTCAGTTCCTAATCTATGCATTTACTCTAAATCTGCATACTGATTAACAAAGGTTCAGACATCTTTCTTTGTGAGGTTGCTTCATGTTGCTAAAACCATGCTGAGGCACTGATCTCCTTTTGGCTGCCTTGGACTGCCTGATCCTTAGTATTCTTGCAGATCTTCCTTTTGAACAACTGAAAAGAGTATTCAGTTTCTCTTACATAAAATGACATGTCACTGTATAAATTAATGAGGGTGTGGTTTTTTTCTGCAGCAATTTACTGCTTTTTTTTTTAACCGAACTGGTGAGTAAAATAGCGTCTCTTATTTTCCTCCTAACAATGGTTGTTTGCTTTTGTCTAGCTCTTGATGTGTTCCTTCCTTTTTTTGTCCATCTTCTAGGTATGACAGGGGAAAAAGTTACACACCTTGAATATTAGGAAGGCATTACACACATTTTTGGAAAGGATGCTAGAAATGAAGAGTTCAGATCTCCTCCTATTCATCCTGTATCAGAGTTCTGAAAGAGCTTTGAAATCTAAGGCTTCTCTAGCCAGGCAGGTGAGTGAATCAGAGAGCTTCATTCAACCACATGCAAAAGAGCCCGTGATCATCAAGGCTTGCTGACCAGGGTGATTTCTACATGGTTTTCTGAGTAGATGCAAGATCCTTTGCAAGATGTAAGGCTACTACTTAGACATCGGTCTGTGCTTTTTTGTGTCGCTACAAAATTTGCATACAGGCTTTTGCAGATGTCTAGTTGGACAAGGCCCATCCTATATTTGTTCTAACACTGGGTACTGCTGCAGAAGCTCCCACTATCGTGACTGTTATCTTTGGAAGTCAGAGAAGTAATTTCTGACAACCAGAAAGTTCACCCAACTTTTTGTTTCACTTGATACTAAGTAGGTTCTGCTGTTCCCAAGACAAATGTGTTTAAATGACAAAAACACATTAAAAAAATTCAGTTATTGGAATCCTCACCACAGATCTGTTACAAAAGGAAAGATTATGCTTTTTCTGATTTCTTCATAATTATTTTTAAAGAAAAGGAATAAGTTATGGGTAAGAAACTCCTGCTTCATGTGCCTGAACTGAAAAAGAGAGAATTCTATTTTTTTCCATTTCCAGTGGAAGGCAAACTATTAATTGCAAGAAAAACAAATTAAGATCTCTGGTAGTCTGCCATAAACACTTGTTAAAACTCCTTACTCTTCAGATGAAGGAAGAAGAATTGACAGTTGAGGATTAGATTTAGAAGCTTTCATAATCATTTTTATCTCAAGACCGCATGACTCACTCCCAGTGTTTTTAAATAGGTTGTGCTTACTAGTGAGCTCCTGTTTCTCAAGGTTTTAGGTTAGAACCTAATCAAAGGCAAAGCTAGTTATGTTGACTAGCCTCCTTTCAACAGGGACCACAGTTGGTGCTTTGGCTGAGGGCTTGAGGAGATATTTGTGTCCATCACCATCAGGGCGAGGAACTGTGTGTCAAAAACTTGATATGCTGTGGCAAAGCAGATATATTTTTATCTAGCTGGATGTTTTTATATTAATTGTGAAAGTGAAATGCTTCCTTGGAACTAGACTAGTTTAGGAATTTGAAGTCCAAAGCTGCTGTTATCTTTGCCAAAATAGCTGGTGCAAAATACTTCTGGGGAGCTGTAGCCAAGAAGATCAGAGGCCCTATGGAATTGATAACAACGGACTCTGGAGGAGGAGGAGAAGTAAATCTTTTTAAAAATTTTATGAGACATTAGAGAGACGGACTAGAAAGGGTGCTGAAGAGGCCAGGCTGTGGTGCAGCTGGTCTGGTATGTTGCAGCTACACATGGAGATTCCTTTACAAGCTGTAACCAATAAGAAAATGTGGAGCACTAGGAGCTGCCTTCTTTCTCACTGCAGAGGCTGACATTACATGCTTCATTGTGAACTAACAGCTTTGGCACTTCGTGTGCCCAAGAATAACGGTCTATCACAACATCTAAATCTATAGGTAAGTAATTTACTTTCACACCTGCTAATCTAATTTCTCAAAATCCAATAATATACCAGTGCAGAGATCCCACTCTGTGTTTGTTGCAATACTGAAAGTTTGAGAGCCCCCTCTTTATTTCTAGAGGTGATTTACAGATTTTAGTTAAACTTGGGTGTGCTGTTATTTTTGATTTTGCATTTCATGTTTCCTTTATAGCACACACTTGTCCTAGATAAAGTTTTTTAAGCTTGTTCGTTCTTATTCAAGTGGAATTATTTTTTGAGGTTCTATTTTCACTTTTACCTTTCACTATTTAGGTAGATCTTGAACTGGAGTACTCAGCTGATACAGCTTACTTTTTTAGGGGTTAAAGTCTCAAAGTTTGGTTTATTTCCTGTCTCCATCTGCTGGTGGGAGATCATATTGCCTACTAGACTGGCATTTTCTGGCTTTGGAGAAATTAATTTGCAGGTAAGAAATAAACTTTTTACACATGTATAATTGAAAAGAAGATTAAATTTACTTAAAAACAAAAGCACTTGGATAAATATTGTCTCCTTCAGTGCAAAACCCCCATTGACATTAATTATAGTGCTGATCAAAGTGAGAGTAGAAGCCTTAACTGCTATTGAGCTAGTGCTTTTTTAGATTCATTTGTTCAGATTTGAGATTAGTTAATACTTTAACTCCCATAGTGACTCCCAAATTTAATATGTTTATGGTACATACATTGGCTGAGACTCCTACGTGCAAGAGCACAACATAGCTACCTATCCCTTGTCTCCTCACCCAGAAACTTCCAATGAGTAACACAGCTCAATCTGCTTTTGTAGCTTTAGTTTTTATTCTTTTGTAAATAGAGCTTCTCAAATCACCTAATCATTGCTCACTGTGTTACCCAATTATGTGAGTCACCATGTTTAGGCTTGGCAAGAGGGTCAATTGACTGGTCAACTAATGTCAATTGACAGCCTGTTATTTGAACTAGTCAAATATTTCAGTAAGAATGCCCTGATATAGGTCATGGCCTACCTTTTTTATTGTATTGCGGAGCTGTCTGTTAGCAAGCCTACTTAAATGTCTTGATCACTAACTTTACTACATGCTAAGGCAACCTTGGGAAAAAGGTGAACTAATATAAAGCTGAGCATCTTAATTGGCTGGAATCTTTTTCACACCCTGACCAATGTAGTTAAACTGACTTAATTTTCTAGTATACACCATGGCTATATCTTTATTTGTTTACGAGACCATCAATGTGTATGGCACTTTAT
Organism: Emydura macquarii macquarii; assembly: GCF_026122565.2. Lineage (NCBI taxonomy): Eukaryota > Metazoa > Chordata > Testudines > Chelidae > Emydura > Emydura macquarii. The sequence continues at coordinate 35,774,000 of NW_027132559.1, read as the reverse complement.
AAAGCACATTAAATAAGTGAAAAGGCACAGTCCCTGCCCCAAATAGCTTACAATTTAAACCAACTGGACACACATACAAAAATTAACTCAGAATGGAGTGGGGAACGGAGAGAAGGGTTCATAGTCATTAGAGCTCATCCTCAACAAGAAGAATAGAAGCATCACCATTAAGCTGTTTGAAGAGTTGGCCTGCTGCTTACCTAGCAACTATAAAAGAAAAAAGTCATTTTAAAATGCACTTATGCTATGTGTGTGTGTTTTATTTCAGTCCTTTTTGTAATGGACATTCAAAATACCAACTTTACCTTGCTAAGGAAGGTAATGATCATATTATTCTTTCAGCATATTAGAGATCGTAAAGTCTTATTCTTGTTACTGTTGTTCTACTGTTCTAATAAATCAGTGCTTTAAAGTATTCGACCATTTCTGACATTTGACAGTGTTTGATCAGTATTTCACCAGTCAGTTGACCAATTATTTTTGTCCTGTTCAAATGCTCAACCCTAATCTAGTTATCTGTGTTCTCTGTGTATGTGTAGTAGCTACTGTAAACAGAATCCATGTTTGCTTTGAATGTAATCTTATTGTCTAATATTCAGTAAACAGACCTATTCAAAAGATCTATTTGATGTCAGAAGAGGTTAGTCTGATCCAAATAAAAAGGGAATTCGTAATAATTGCAGCCTGATAAAGATCTTTAACAATAAAAATAATCCCAGCTTTTAGTTTCTGAGTAACTGATTTTGTTTAAACGAATGTGGCACAGAGAGACTAGCAGATCTAATTAGAGTAGGAGCATTAACAGAATACTAATTTGTAATCTGCGTTTTGGGTAAACTATTCTATAATTGTTAAGCAAAATATTATAGGGATACTTTAATTATTTTAATATATACAATAACATAATACAACATTGATTATGAATGATACACTAGAAGGGCTTAAAAAAGCCTATAACAGTAGTAGTGTATGTTTTTCTTTGAGTGCTTGCTCATGTCCATTCCCAATTTAGGTGCTCACCACCTGCACTGGTGCCGGAAAATTTTTTTCCTTAGTGCTATTTGTACAAGCTGGCTCTAGTGCCCCCTGCAATTGCGCGCACATGCACCCGACTATAGGGGCTGCCGGCTCCCCCTGCCTCTCAGTTCTTTCTTGCCGCCAGTGATGGTGGTGGAACGTTCTTGCCTTCACAAGTTCTTCTTCTCTCCCTAGTGGTTTATTCATCGTTTTAGTGTATATAGTTACTTATTTGGTTACAGTTAGTTGTTAGAATCCCAGGGTTGGTGCATGCCTCGTTCCCCAGGGTTTAAACCCTGCACTTCGTGTAAGAAGGCTGTGCTGAAGAGCAACTCTCATCAAAGTTGTTTAAAGTGTCTGGTGGAAGCCCACATCAGTGAGAGATGTAAGATCTGTAAAAGTTTCTGCCCGCGGACCAAGAAAGTCTGGGATATGTAGGCCCCAGCACTGTGATGTAGGCCTGAATCAGAGCAGGTCCAGACCATGTATATGTATTTAAAACTCAGGGGTTAATCCTCACACCGAAAAAGAATAAAACTAGGCATTATAGATAAGGGTGTTCTGGACACATTGCTTGTTTGTTCATGCCACCCCAGGCTCCACTATGATAATTGACTGCTTAACCATATGAATGGGAACATCTGGCCTAAACATTTTGTGATTTAACATTTATGACACATTGGGGCCCTGTTTGTTAAGATCTATGTATGAATGTTTGGGAACATCCTGAAACCTAATTGTGGTTGATGTGTAAATCATGGGGCAATGAGAGGGCAAATAAGATTTCTTTTATTTCTTTTTAGTAAAAGTTAAAATTGGTATTAATAGAAATGATGTAGGTATAAGGATTTTATTATGTTAGTAAGTAAGTATAAGATAATGTACTAATGTAGCACAACAGCCTTGGTGCACAGTGCCCTCCGGTGCCGTTTCATCCGCCCGGCACTGATCTCCCTCCCCGGTTCCGAAGAAGAGGTCCAAGAAGATCCGCATGGAATGGGGATGCTCTCCTGTGGAGAAGGCTAAGGGGGAACTGGAGAGACCTGCGTTGGGCCGCCAACCCTCCCTGCTTCAGAAGGGTCCCTCGCCTCAGCAAGTGTCGACCCTGGCACCGGGCCCACCAACTCCAGGTAATGGTAGAGACCCTCAACGTTTAGTTACGCTATCGATGCTAGAAGCCTTCCAAGCTATGAATGCCCTCCTGGCACTGCCGATACTGCAGACGTTGAAGGATGGCAGAGCACCACACCAAGATCTGGCACCAGCATCTCGGGGCAGTGTGTCAAGGGACAGATCTGCTCATCAGTTCCCACCATTGAGGCACCGCTCACCGGTGCGCAGGCAGTCCTCGGAGTCCAAGCCACGCTCTTTGGGTCAGGATACTGTCAGATTGGGCTCCCATTGCTGTTCGCTGGAGGAACAGCACCAAGCAGAGCACTGGTATGAAGCAGATCAACGTAGGTCACCAGACTCACGGGGTGTATCCCTGGCACCATGACCCCGCTCGCCTAGCTCATTCAGGAAGCCCAAGGACAAGAGCCGGTCCCGTTACACCCAGTGTTGAGGCTCCTCAGGCTGCTCTCCAGTGCTGGCACATCAACAATGCATCTCACATGGCACCGTGAGGTATTTGGAGACAGTGCCACCATGGCCATTGGATATCAGCATCTCATTCTCCAACAGCGATGAAGTTGTCCAGGCTACACAAGCCCTGACTCTGGTGCCTGTTTCCTCACAGTACCACCAATAGGTGCGTGGCTGCAAGGCCAATGGCCTGGACCGTGGCTGTACTGGTGTGGGCTCCCCTCTGGGATTCCGCAGGCTGGATTCATGAGAGGAACCTCAGTGCAGCAGTCCTTCATCTCTCAGAGCGCGGCACACACTTGGACATGGACTTGGACCAGGAAGGTTTGTGTGCCTTGGGCCCCAGGGACTCCATCCCACCCAGAACGGAGGGCCCTTCCCCAGCTCAGGTACCAGCCTCTTCCTCATCGTCACCAGACAAGGCTGTCACGGGACCCTCATCTGCGGTGCCAATGGATGGTTTTAAGGTGCACCAGGACTTATTGAAAAGGGTCACCTCCAACTTGGGCTTCAAGATAGAGGAGTTGGATGAGCCAGTTGATGAGCTGTTTGGAATACTGGCCTTGGTAGTTCCTAGTAGAGTGGCCCTTCTGGTCCATAAGGGGGTTATTAAACTGGCCCTGTGGCAAACCCCAGCCTCCCTGCCCCCCACATCAAAGAGGGCAGAAAGGAAATATTATTATGTTCTGGCAAAGGGGTTTGAATACCTTTATACCCACCCTGCACCGGGATCCCTGGTGGTCACAATTGCCAATGAAACGGACAGACAGGGGAAAGTCAGCTCGACTGCTAAACACAAAGACCGCCAAGAGACTCGACTTGTTCAGTTGAAAAATTTATTCTACGGCCAGCCTGCAGCTAAAAGTGGCGAACCAACAGGTGCTGATAAGTAGATACCATTTTAATATCGGGCAGTCGCTGGACAAGTTTGCGGACTCGTTGTTCCCCTCCTCCAAACAGATGTTCGAGGCTATCTTAGAAGAGGGGAGATTGGTGGCCAGGGCATCTCTGCAAGTGGCTTCTGATGTGATGGACTCTGCAGCCAGGACCACGGTCTCAGTGATATCGATGAGGCAGGCGTCATGGCTCCAATATTTGGGTCTCCTGTCTGAGATCTAACAATCTATCCAGGACCTCTTCTTAGATGGCATGGCCCTCTTTGCCAAGCAGACAGATGCCCGACTGCATGGCATGAAGGGCTCCAGAGCTACTTTGCGGTCCCTCGGCCTCTATACACTTTCTTCTTCCAGGAGGCACTTCAAGCCCCAGCATGAACAGCAGTCTGGGGATCACTCCTGCAGAGACTCCTATAGGAAAAAGAACAAAGGTTACAAATGCACCAGGGCCGCTTGTCATCTGCCACCCTTGACCGGGCTCTAGCCGCCGTAATTGGGGTGGAAAGCAGGTTTTTTGAAGGTGCGCCTGAGAGTGACCTACCAGTTCTACCCATGGATCCACCCCACTTCTTCTCATTTAGCCTGTTTCCTCCCAGCCTGGGCTGCAGTGATATTGGACAGATCGGTGCTCAGCACAATGGCCATTGGTTATACCCTCCAGTTTGCCTCGCTCCCGCCTTCCCACCCTCCCTCCCTGTCCCTCTTCAGGGACCCCTCTCATGAGCAACTCCTCGAACAGGAGGTGCGAGCACTCCTGCAGGTGAGTGCAGTGGAAGAGGTTCCCAGAGACCTGTGTTGGTTGAGGTTTTTACTCCCGTAACTTCTTGATCCCAAAGGCAAAAGGAGGGCTAAGGCCTATTCTGGACTTGAGGCGCCTGAACAAGTATCTCAGAAAGCTAAAATTTTGCATGGTGTCCCTAGCCACCATCTTTGGATACAAGTGACTGGTACGCCGCTCTTGATTTAAAGGATGCCTACTTTCACAATGCGATCTTCCCTGGTCACAGGAGGTTCCTGAGATTTATGGTAGGAGACTGCCACTACCAATTTGTGGTGCCTTTTTTTTGGCCTCTCAACTGCGCCAAGAGTTTTCACCATGTGCATGTCAGTGGTAGCGGCGTACCTCAGGAGAAGGGGAGTACAGGTGTTCCCCTACCTCGATGATTGCCTCCTCAGGGGGAGATCAAGGCAGCATTTCGATCACCCGAGGTGTTTGTCAGGTGCTAGGCCTTCTGATAAACAAACAGAACTCGGTGTTAGTCCCTGTACAAAGAATAGAATTTATCGGAGCAATGCTGGACTCATTCAGGGCCAGGGCTTTCCTTCCAGAGCAAAGATTCCGGGCTGTGACAGAGATTACCTGCATTTCGGCCTCTCCTCTCACAACAGGGAGAGTGTGCCTCAGCCTCCTGGGCCACATGGCACCCTGTACATACATGGTTCCCGAGGCCAGGCTGAATCTCAGACCCCTCCATATGTGGTTAGCGTCAGTCTATTCTCCGGTCAGGCACCACCTGGACAGGATACTTACGGTCCCTCCAAAAATACTTACCTGTCTGGTATGGTGGTTGAGTCCTGATCACATCCTCTTGGGAATACCCTATGAAGCACCCCAGCCATCGGTAACTCTGGATCTGGGATGGGGAACTCACGTTGGTTCCCTGAAGACCCAGGGCACGTGGGCCTCAGGGGAACTGGAGTTACATATCAATATCAAAGAACTCAGGGAAATTCGTCTAGCCTGTGCAATTTTTCTAGCACACCTTGCCAACAGGGTGGTGCAGATTTTCACGGACAATACGGCCTCTGTGTGTTATATCAACAGACAAAGTGGGGCCAGATCCCCTACCCTATGCATAGAGGCCATGCATTTCTGGGACTTTTGCATCAGCCACAATATTCACCCGATAGCCATTTACCTCCCAGGGGTCAACAACTCAGCAGGTCCTTCTGCTCTGACCACAAGTGATCCCATCTGGTCCTCAGTGCAAGCTCCATCATAGACACTTTTCTCCTCCCTTGGTCAGAGGGACTCCTGTATGCCTTCCCACCAATACCTTTGATTCAGAAAGTCCTCCTGAAAGTGAAGAGAGACAAGGCACAGGTCATCCTTGTGGCACCAGAGTGGCCCAGAGAGCATTGGTTTGGGATGCTGGTAGAGCTGGCTGGACCCAGGAATTGGATCCTGCTGCTGTGCCCAGACCATCTATCTCAAGATCAAGGTCGCCTGCTTCACCTGGAGCTGGCCTCTCGCCATCTATTCCGTGGTTGAAATAAGACAAGCAGGTCTGCTCAACCCAAGTTCAGTGTATGCTCCAGGAGAACAGAAAGCCATCAACCAGATCGGCTTATAAGGCTAAGTGGAAGTGCTTCACCTGCTGGGAGATTGACCATGGTGTGTCCCTGACTGAGGCGTCGATCCCAACGATCTTGGAGTACCTGTTCCACCTGAAGCAACAAGGATTGGTCTTCTCATCAATTAAGGTCCATGTGGCAACCATATCTGCTTTCCACTGTTTGGTGGGAGGTAGAACAGTCTTCTCACATGAAATGATGACTAGGTTCCTCAAAGGTCTGGAAAGGTTTTTCCCATCGATAAGGGAGCCTTCTCCTCAGTGGGACTTGAATCTGGTCCTTTCCAGACTCACTGGACTGCCTTTCGAACCCATGGCCTCATGCTCCCTTACGTACGCCTTCCTGGTTGCTATCATGTCTGCCAGGTGAGTGTTGGAGATGAGGGCATTAACATCGAAACCTCCCTACATCGTGTTTTACAATGGCAAGGTCCAGCTATGTCTGCACCTGGCTTTTTTGCCTAAGGTGGTCTCCCATTTTCACCTGAATCAGGTGAATCAGACTGGGGACCGACGAGCTGGGCAGCAGCTCTGCAGAAAAGGACCTGGGGGTAACGGTGGATAAAAAGCTGGATATGAGTCAGCAGTGTGCCCTGGTTGTCAAGAAGGCTAATGGCATATTGGGCTGCATTAGGAGGGGCATTGCCAGCAGGTCATGGGAAGTGATTATTCCCCTCTATTCGGCATTGGTGAGGCCACATTTAGAATATTGTGTCCAGTTTTGGGCCCCCCACTACAAAAAGGATGTGGACAAGTTAGAGAGAGTGCAGCGGAGGGCAACAAAAATGATTAGGGGGCTGGAGCACAGGACTTATGAGGAGAGGCTGAGGGAACTGGGCTTGTTTAGTCTGCAAAAGAGAAGAGTGAGGGGGGATTTGATAGCGGCCTTTAACTACCTGAAAGGGGGTTCCAGGGAGGATGGGGCTAGGCTGTTCTCGGTGGTGGCGGATGACAGAACAAGGAGCAACGGTCTCAAGTTGCAGGGATGGAGGTCTAGGCTGGACATTAGGAAAAAGTTTTTTACTAGGAGGGTGGTGAAACACTGGAATGGGTTACCTAGGGAGGTGGTGGAATCTCCATCCTTAGAGGTTTTTAAGCTGAGGCTTGACAAAGCCCTGGTTGGGATGATATAGCAGAGGTTAGTCCTGCTTTGAGCAGGGGGTTGGACTAGATGACCTCCTGAGGTCCCTTCCAACTCTAATATTCTATGATTCTATGACTTTCCTGCCTGTGTTTTGCCCCAAACTGCACAACTCCCAGTAAGGAGAGGTGTCTGCACTCTCTCGATGTGAGTAGGGCTCTGGCTTTTTACATCAACAGGACTAGACCCTTCCATTGCTCTACATAGTTCTTTGTGGCGGTTACGGACTGAATGAAAGGTCTACTGGTTTCCTCACAGTGTCTTTCTAAGTGGGTCATAGCCTGCATCCGGGCCTGTTATGAGCAGGCTGGAGTTGCGCCTCCAGTGTCCTTGACAGTCCACTCAACGAGAGCGCAGGCATCATCCGCAGCCTTCTAAGCACATATTCCCATATTGGACATCTGCAGGGCAGCTACCTGATCATTGGTATGTACCTTCACGTCCCACTATGCCTTGATGCAGCAAGCTCGGGAAGACGCTGGCTTTGGTAGAGCAGTGCTTCAAAGGTCACATCCATGAACTCCCACCCGCCTCCGGAGACCACTACTGGTGAGTCACCTAAATTGGGAATGGACATGAGCAAGCATTTGAAGAAGAAAGAACGGTTACTTACCTTGTGCCTGTTGTTCTTCAAGATGTGTTCCTCATTCCATTCCACACCCGCCCTCCTTCCCCTCAGTCAGAGTTCCAGCAAGAAGGAACTCAGGGAGAGGGACCTGGTGGCACCTATATGCAGGCACATGCATGCAGCTGCAGGGGGCATTAGAGCCACTAAGGGAAAACGTTTTCCAGCACTGGTGAATGTGGCGAGCACACACCTAAATTGGGAATGGACATGAGCAATACATCTCGAAGAACAACAGTTATGAGGTAAGTAACAATTCTTTTTTTGTGAAATTTCCAACCAGTGTAACATTAAAAAGAATTTTTATATTCCCTCTCAGGACACACTAGCCATATGCTGTTAATATCCATCTGCAGTTTGTTGTACTGATTTTCCTCAGCTAGATGAAAAAATAAATACACTAAATTAATCAATGTTGAGCAAAATAGCTGGTAAATATTCTGGTGGGAGCTGATTGTATAGATATGTCTGTTCCTGAGATATAGGGCCTCTGAACACTTAAGCCATGTCTACATAACTACTTATGCTGGCAAAACTTGTGTCGCTCAGGGGTGTGAAAAAAATACACCCCTGAGCAATATAAATTTTGCCGGCAAAAGTGGTAGTTGTAGTAAGAAGTGAGAGCTTAAGGCCTGTAAAACAGGTTAAGGCTTAAGGCCTAAGTGGAAAAAGCCAAGTTAACAGAAACTAGCCTATGAACTTAGGACCTAATTGAAACTGGCACAGAGAAAATGCTGATACTGCAAGCATACACATTTCCAAAATATTACTAATATTCAAATCTTACTAAAAATACACAGCAGGTGCAGAAGGCACCAAGACATCTTGACACCAAAGAAATAACTGACTCCCTGAAATGACATTTTGATAAATAGAAATGTCTAATAAGGTGATAGATAGAATTATTTTGCTCAAATCGACCAATTAACAGTAAAGGATGGTATTAAACTACTTCAAGAAGGTGGCAACTACCTATGTCGAAAGGGGCAGAACAAAATTGTCTGTAACAGTGTATAAAATGGGGTGTCAGAGGGAACGACTTTGTCTGGCCTAGGGGATAACAGAAAGTCCCACCATTAAGTTGTGCCTAGTCCATTGTAATGGAGCACTCATATTTGAAGTGTACCAGTAGCTGTTCTATAGGTTGCTTCTCATTGTGCTTCAACTGCAATAAACCTGGCCCGGGTGCCTTTGTTGCTCAGCTAATCCATGGTTGTGTTGATTCATTCTGTCATGAGTGCCATCTCGGTTACATGCACAGAGCGGGGACAGCACCTACACCGGGACACAAGCATGCAGCCTACACTGACAAGCACTGGTCCGCCCGAACACCGACGACAGTAGTAAGCTGACATAGCTACCGCTGCTTGTTGAAGTAGTTTTATTATGTCGACAGAAGAGCTCTCTCCTTTTGGTATGGAGCGGTTATGGTCATGAATGATTTTACAATGGCACAGTTGCCTTGGTACAGCTGTGCCACTGTAAGCTCTCGATGTAGATATAGTCTTAAAGCCCTAGCAGTCTGTAATGTTTTCACCTGAAGGCTTCACTAATCCAATTTTCCCTAGTTCTTAAATAAAAAATTTAAGATTTGAAAGTCTGAACTATGTAGAAGGGTAGCTATGTAGCTGTTTATACCTGATGCTGATACTAATGGCCATTGTTAAACTCCCTTGGATAGTGAGAAGCATACTTGAATGCCTGGCAATTTCACTGGCAAAGCAGATGTCTCTGCAGTTGCAGATGCTTAGCAACAGTTGGGAGTATGTTAGCACTGATTAGAAAATGCATCATCAATATTTCTACTGTAAAAAGCAGTGATTCATTAGAAAGACAGAAAACTTAATTGTTTTTTTTTAAACCAAGGGAGGTTTTCTTAAAAATAATATGTGGAAAAGACATGTACTATAAGGTTAGTTTTTTAAATACATTTGGCCTGAGTCATATTTTTTTAATCGTGTACTTTTAATATCACCAGATTTTTTCCTGATCTTTCTCACTCCCTGTTCTTTCTAAAATGTTATTACATGCAATGGCATTTTGAATCGATTCAGATTTTTAAATTTCTTTGATGAATGTACGAGTCATTGTTTGACAAAGTATTTTAAAAAAATCAAGCACCAAAATGGATAGATGAAACCTTCTTAATCTTTCATACATGATACATTTGAGGCTTATCTGAAAAATACATATATTCCTTTTTTGCAGGTGTATCTTTTTTACACACACACACACACACACACACACACACACACACACACACACACACACACACACACACACACACACACACACACACACACACACACACACACACACTTGTTTGTTCTCTCGCACATGCACTATGGGAAGTGAATGCCATGAAATGTAATGAGGGCATTTTAGCACATGTGGGCATTTGATACCTTAAAATAAAAATCTGCAAAATGTACTTCATCCCCATGATTACTGATGTCCCTTTTCTTTGACAAGCCCTAGTGTGCACTCTGGTGGATATGCTGTACTTAATATCCATTTGCACTGAATTATCAGTTCTGTGAGACAGAACATTTACTCCTCTTCTCCTTCAGTATTCAGTTGTTCTACATTTTCACAACTTACATAAACTGCACAAGATATAAGAATATTATATAATCTGATAGAACCATGAATATTTGTTGGGATGAAGGGTGGCAATAATCATACTACTGAATAGCAGAACCCCATGTTCAAAGGTTTTTGAGTCATGGTTGTGATGTCATTCACAGAGTATATGTTCATACCTTGCAAGTAGTGGGAAGCTAGATGCTGTGGCATGACTACGTTTCAGAGGTGCAAAACATATGTTAACATTTTGGATTTTCTTTTTCTTGGGGGGGTGGGTAGTTGAGATATCTACCATTTAATACATGATGCTGTTTCTGAAAGCAAGGTCCTTTGATCAGCACTTCAGTTTAAGTGGAGGTGTTGCGGGGCAAGCATGCCGGTCCCCAGTTTGGGGCACGTAGTGGTCGCTCTAGCCCTGCAGTTGTGTGCCCCGAGCCCCTTAGCCTCAGGGGGTGTAGTTTAATGGCCAAAGTCAATGTGACTGTCCTCTCTCTCAAAATTGTATGTTTTAATGGCCAGAGTCAACATAACTGCCTTTTCCCTCGGGGCAGTATGACCTAATGGTCAGAGTCAGTATGGCTTCCCCTTCCTTCGGGGTGGTGTGGCCCAATGGCTGGAGGCAAAATGTTGGCCCTGATTCACAGGACACCGAGGCCCAATGGCTGGAGTCAGTGGGATAGCCCTGGTTCACAGGGTAGAGTGGCCCAGTGGCTGGCGTCAATAAAGTCACCCTCCTCTGTGAGATAATGTGGCCTGTTGGCAGGTTGGGGAAGTGGGGTGCCACCTAGGGGTGTGGCGCCTAGGGTAGGGGGCTTGGGCCTTTCCTGTACCTCCAAACTGCAGCCCAGGGCCCTGGCAGTGGCAGGGGTACTCGCCACTGAGTCAGCGGGGATTCTCCTGAAAAACACTGACCGGTTCTCCGATTCCTGTACTGTATCAATGTTTAAGTCCCTTAGACTACTTCCTGCCCTGTCTTCTGTAGCGACGATCCACGATGCCCCTGGACCTCCAGGGTCCTCAGCCGGTGCAGCTCCTGGCAGCTCGGTTCCTTGTCTGGGTTCATCTGACAGCCTGGAATCTGTCTGGGGATTTGCATGTATTATCTCTCTGTTTGGAGCCTGTCACAGCCAGCATTCTGAGTCCTCTCCCTTCAGCAGCCAGCCACAACTGGGCTGATTGGCTCCATTTTATACCCAGTCTCCAGCTGGAGCATGCCCAGCAGAGTTGAGGGGACATGGCCTCCTTGGCCCACAGAGTATAGTTAACCTTTGGAGAACCAGTGCAGGCAAGTATGCCCCGTCACAGGAGGTATGAATTGAAAGCTAATCTGGTGTACATTGCTAGTTGATCCAACTGTATGGGAGTGATGCTTCCACATCATCAATGTTCAGAAGCAGGGAGGAAATGCATGTACACTGTAGCATTATGTACTGTAACCCACTTTGAGACCTTTGTTCAGTTAGATGATACTGATGTAGTTTGAAAGAGATTATTTTTATGATTTTTCTATCTCGTGATGTCTGAAGTAATTTTTCTTTGGTTATATAACATATGAGAAGCTACATGTGTCCTTTGTAAACAAACTGTAAATAAATATCTGATGGTGTTCTAAAACAGAAAAGTTCATTATTTTTGTCTTGTCCTTGAAAGATTTTGTTCTTTTATGCTGTAGTTTGCAATCATGATTGTGAATGCAAACTCTTTGGTGGGAGCAGCATACGTAACCCTACAGCTCTGATTGGTTTTAGTTCTTATTTCTTCTTTTGAAGGAGCCTGGAATTAAAGCTTCTGTAATCTGTTAAATTTTGCCACCATATTGGGCTAAATGCCAACATAATGTTACTACATTTTATTTGCAGATAAGGTTGCATATTTGTCATCTGGGACATTATTTTCTTGGAAGGTTACCGGGTTGTGCTATAAAATATGATGATACATGATTACTTTTTGACTTAAGTGTTCTGTACCAAGCTTAAAGTTCCAGACAGTAGGATTTTGGACAAAATAAAACAGGAAATTTTTCTACTTACTCAATTACCCTCTAAAACCATATGTGGTTTAAGTATTGAACAATGAAAGAGTGGTTATACAGTGAAAAGGCTTTAAAATACAGAGCTGAAACATCCAAAGTACTTTACAATACTACAAATAAAAGTAGGTGTAATTATTATTATTCTTTTTAATGGCAAATTCTTAATTTTATGACATGTCTTCACCTAGACTTGACCCTTCATGAGATCTCTTCAGAATTGTTGTTGTAGTTTGCTGAGACTTCAAGGGTGATTCTTAAAGAATTAAAGAAACAATTTAAAAGCAGAGGTATCTTAGAATAAGGGGGTAGGAAAGCATTAATAAATTAGCAAGAATGTTGTAATTTTCATGCATAATTTTAAAAAATATTAACTGCAGGTAACATTGTGCCACGGATTTTAAAGTTCTAGCCACCACTGTCCTCAGATTCTTACAGTTCCATTTTTGTGTGTGCCTCAAAAGAACTACTTTTTCTATAGTCTTGTACTTATTTTATATTTCTTTATAATGACTTGCACAAATAACTCTATCTGCCAATTGTCCTTGCCTACCCAATTCTTTTTTATTTTATTTTGTTGTGTTTCTCCTTTGCTATGTGAACTTTTCATTAGAATGCTAAATAATAATAAAAAAATCTTTGGTGTATAAACAGTAACTATGTTGTTAAATATTTAACAATAATATTCTTCCAGTTGTTAAATAAATGTTACAATGAGAATACAGAGTGGTTTGCAATCTTCAGTGTACCCAGTCTAATGACCATAATTGCACTTTTGAACCACTGATGACCGTCAGCAGAAAGCTCAAATATTTAAGTACAACTGTTCTTAAAAGTAATGTTCAGCTTCACATCATAACTGCTCCCAGTGTGCTATCCTGAGTAAAATGAGTATAACTGCCTGAGTGGTGTAGCATCTGGAACTCATGATGTTTTGTGCCTCTTTCCATCTTCAAAATGGGAGTGCTCAATAATATTTTGATGTTTAATTTCTATATTCATCTCCAGTAGACTTACATAATTATCAGTGTGTTTGGAAAATGAAAATGTTTGTTTCCATATTTTTTGCTATCCTTCATACCTCTTCCCCTGCTCCCTCACTTCAGGTCAACAAAACCTATCTGTCCCCTTTTCTACAGTATGCACTCCAGATATTCTTGGTATGGTTGCTCCTTCAACGGTTTCATCGATGAACTCTTCATTATCCTAAAGAATATTGTGCAGTTTGATGCTGTAATTGACTTTCAAAATCAGTTTCCTTTGTAAACTGCTACTACATGCATATGGAATTCCCCGTTAGAGTGTACGAAGCACCATATCTGCATGACTTTCCATAGAGTCCCTGCTACAATGGAGCCCTATGATGCTGTATAAAGGGACTATTGACGAATAAATCAGGCTCCTTTAGCAATACTAGTGATGTTACAAGCACTGAGAGCACTGCCAATATTTTATTTTGGCATTATTGTTACTTCGATACTTCTGGGATTACTGGAGAGCTGCTGTATGTACTCTGAATATGCTGTGTGTATTTTTGAGTCCTATCTTGAATAGAAAATGTTTTCCTCCACTAACTATATTGTGGCTCAAAATATGTTAACTTTATTATTAGATTTGCAATGAATACTTCCAGGGAAATTTATATTCAGCTGATTACATTACAGTTGCCATTTATGGCTAATATCTGAAAACATGAATCCAAGCAATGTGCATATGGCCACGTATGGGCCTCCAACACTGATCAATAATAACTTTTCAATTACAGTACTTGTAAATAAAACAACAATTAAAAATGTGAATCTAAATATAAAGGAAAACAAGACAGATGTTTGTTTGGTTCTTGTTTCAAAAGGGAAAGCATGTACAGTGAGAGGAAAATCTACTTCTGCCTGCTACTGTAGTCACATGTCTATTCCTGACATTGTGGAGTCCTGTCAACAATATCTGTAGGCTTTATTTTCTTGATTTCCTTTGGGTAGACATCTAGTTTGTTTAGGCAGAATTTTAAAAAAAATTCTAAATTCTTATCAACTTATTCCTTTCTCTGTGGAATAAAATTTTGGCTATTCCCATAAGGTGAAGATTTGGGGAAAATACCTTGAATAGCAGAAACCTAGGTTGCCCACTAGTAACTGGAATTCTTCAATTGTCATATCTTTATAGATCCACATTTTGCCGTTGTCATTATTCAACAACCTATTTCTCCAGTGAGCGAACATTGACATTGAGAGTTGTATGGTAGTAGCACATAGTTATAGGGCAGTTTAATGCTCCACATACACAATTGCACAGGCTCAAATATGTGACATTTTAAATTTTTAAAAAAAATTTGAGTTGTCTGGGTGATGTTCACTACAAACTCGATAAAGAGTAGGGATATATGAAGGAGATTATGCAATAGGAGAATTCATGGTATTGGTAAGTAACCAAGTTGTGGCTGTGTCCAGCTATGTGAAATTTTATCATTTTTTCTCTTTATCATTTTTTTATCATTCTTTTATTTTATCATTTTTTTTATCATTCTCTTTATCATTTTTTCTCTTACAAAAATGGCAATATTTTATACATAACTCTCCTGCCTCAACCCAAAGAGACCAAACCCAAAGAGAAAAAAAGTCTGGAGATGACAGTAACCTATCCTTGTCCTACCTTACCTTTTTGGAGGCCTCTGAGTCCTTATATGGTATTGGGGAGCCCCTGCAGAGGTTCTGTCTAAAATGTTTGATTGTCCAGAAGATAAAAATGCATTGCAAAACCAAAAAACCTATGTAAAGAAAAATCTACCCAAAATAATATTTGCTAATACATATAAATACAATGTAGTTTAACGCGAGAGAATATCATCACATATTGGTAATGCAGTTCAGTATTTTAGATAAAGCACTGGCAGTAAGGAGGGTCTTGTGTTTCAATTATTGAATGTTTGACTGTGTGTGCAATGCTGATTTAACACAAAAGATTAGAAAAATTTGGTGTAAAGCAATATTTGCAGTTTCCTGAATACATTAACAGATGAAGCTACTATTTTATTAAATTTCTACTTTGCTGTACTGTAAGAGTTGGTTGCTGGTTCCATTATACTATTTGGAAAAAAAGGTGGTCTTGTGCTTAAGACAAAGCCTGGGAATCTAAAGACCTGGGTCTTGTTTCTGCCTCTGTTACAGACTTCCTGTGTGATCTTGGGCAAGTGATTTAATATTTTGGTGCCTCCATTTCCACATCTGTAAAATGAGAACTGTTACCTACTTCTTTGAGTGCTTGTTCATGTTGATTCCATGTTAGGTGTGTGCGTGCCCTTGTGCATGGTCATCGGAGACTTTTTTTTTTTTTTGCCTTAGTGGTATCCATAGGGCTGGCTCTGATGCCCTCTGGAGCCCTGTGCCCCCTCAGTTCCTTCTTTCCGCCCATGATGGTTGTTGGAATGGCTTTCTCTCTTGTGTTTGCAAGTACCTAGTGGTTCATTCATAGATAGTTGTTAATAGTTCTATTAAATAGTTTGTTAGTAAGTTAGAGAGAGTGGTACTATTGGGGACATTCACCCAGTGGTGGGGCATGCCCTGGTCTTCAGGCTTCAAACTGTGTTCTGTTTGCCACAAGCCCTTCCCGCTTAATGAACCTCATGACAGTTGTTTAAAGTGTTTAGGGGAAACACATGTGAAGGATAAAGGCAAGATTTGCAAAGGCTTCAGGCCATGGACTAAGAAAGACAGGGTCATTTGCCTGAAAGCCCTGTTAATGGAGGTGGCACTCAGACCAGCCTCAGAACCCTCCCGCTCAGACTTGGCACTGAGTATTTCAGCGTTGGTGCAGATCGCCCCACTGGCACTGAGCCCTTCTTGATGCCATTTGCTGGTGCCAAATAAGCAGCATGCCGATTTGAGACCATTTCTTCACACCGAAGAGAGATAAGAAGGTGGGGTCTGACAAAGGACCCGCATCAGGTCAATCACCTGCTCCAATACGGCTAGAGCCTGCCTCTCCTCCCAGAGTTGAGAAAGCCATCCCTGACTTCTGGGAGCGGAAGGGGGCCCCTCCACCTAATGGTGCCCTTGAGGCTGCAGGCCTTTCAAGTGGCCAGGAACTTGATGGTCCTCCCAGTGCCACCCATTCCACTGACCTTATCTTTGGCACCAGAGCCGGTAAAGGCACCCATCTCCGGGGGTAAACCCACCATAGGTCCGCCACAATGATCAGTCGACCGGCACCGTTCCCCATCTCGGAACTGGTCCACAACATCTCAGTCAAGATCTCCGGTGCCACAACAAAAGTCTCCTCTGTCTCGACTTGGTCCCTGGCACCACACTACCAGTCTCTGACCCGGAGGAGAGACTCACCGGCTATGTATTGCTGGTCTCTGTCTCCCCGGGACTGGTCATCACCTTTGCATCACTGGTAGCATGGCGACAGTTGCCACACCCCTGGCACCACATGGCCTGACACCTTGTACCATGCTACTGTCTCAGCACCACTCCCTTCCAGTGCGGCACCACTCAGGGGAATCCAGTCGCTGGTCACCATCTTCCCAGGAATGTTCCCTGATTCTGCACTGCAGCCAAGAGGAGGTGCCACTGTTTGCTCCACCATGGTCCCCAAAGGAGGAACTGTCCTCTTCTGAGTTGGAGGGAGAGCCCAGTCACTAGCCTCAAAAACACAAGTCAGTGGGCATACTGCTTTACAGTGCCAGCCAGGCAGCAGGTGCTTGGCTTCAAGGACAATGGCCTGTCCAGTGGCCATACTGGAACCCATGGGGGATCCCAGTGGCACCAGGACCCTACTCGCGCCAGTCTTCCATATCTGCATCTGGAAAATGATTTGCAGCACCAACCGGCCTGGTGCAGGACCCAGACTCAGGATCCAATAGCAGTACCAAACCACAGGACCTGGAGGTAGAGCCGGCTCCCTTGAAGAGGAGGAGTCACCACTCCCTCCCCTTGCGTTACTATCGTCGTCCTCATCTCTGGATGAGGCGTTGGCTGATTCTGCTCCCCCAATACTGCCAGATGATTTTCGAGCCCACCAAGAACTCCTTGAAAGGATTGCTTCCAACCTAGGCTTGGAGTATGAGTAGCTCACAGAACCTACGGACAGCCTCTTTGACATCCTGGCGGCTGCAGCAGCAGCTAAAGTCGCATTGCCAGTGCATGAAGGGGTCCTGAAGGTTATCAAAAGCTCTTTGGCAGACCCCATTCTCCTTGCCACCAATATTCAAAAGGGCCAAGAAGAAAGATTATTTTCCATCCAAGTTATATGAATTCCTGTTCTATATGGATCTCTGGTGGTGGCTGCGGTAAATGAGCGGGACAGGATCTCCAACCAGCAGGCACTGCTGGGAAGATACGTTTATAACATTTCGGACTCCACAGCCAAATTCCAGGACTCTCTGCTACAGGACACCAGGCAGGAGTTTGTGTGCATCTTGGAGGAGGGCAAGACAGTGGCTAGTGCCTCCCTCCAAACAGTGCTGGAGGTTGCTGATTCCACGGCCAGGTCAGTGGCTTCGGTGATATCCATGCAGCGGTGGTTGCAGGCCTTGGAATTGTCTCAGGAGGCGCAGCAATCTATACAGGACCTCCCATTTGAGGGAAACACTCTATTTTTGGAACAAACTGATACCAGACTTCACAGCCTGAAAGACTCCAGGGCCACTTTACGATCCCTTGGCCTGTATACATCGCAGGTGTTTAGGAGACTGTTCCGGCAGCCACAGCCACTGCCTAGATCTTCGTGTCAGCAGTGGCAAAGAACATATAAGAGAAGGGACAGATATAAGGGATTTAAGTGCTGCCATCCCGCATCTTCCTCCTCTGCAGCCCAATCGGCCCTGGCACACCATCAGGGTGACCCGTAGCAGGCGTTTTGAGGGTGTGCCTGAGGACAGCATCCCAGTCTGACCTCCAGGATCCATCCCCCATTCATTTATTTTTGAACCAACTGTTCCCCTTTCTTTCTGCATGGGCCCAGATTATATCAGACTATTGTGTCTTCAACACCATATCAGATGGTTACACCCTGCAGTTTTTTTCAATACCTGCCTCCCACCCTCACTCCCTGTCTCTTTTCAGGGACTCTTCTCATGAGCCCCTTCTCGTTCAGGAGGTGGAAACCCTCCTAGGCGTAGAGGCTGTGGAGGAAATTCCTCAAGACAGGAGAGGGTCCTCTTATACCGAAGACCAAGGCCTCAGACCCATCCTGGACCTGCATCACCTCAACAGATAGCTCAAGAAGTTGAAGTTCCACATAGTTTCCCAAGCCTCCATCATCCCTTCTTTGGAGCCAGGGAACTGGTACACTGCCCTCGACTTAAAGGATACGTATTTCCATTTTCCAAGGCCACAGGAGATTCCTCTGGTTTGTGGTTGGCTAATGACACTATCAATTCATGGCGTTGCCCTTCGGCCTGTCTTCCACCCCAAGGGTTTTCACAAAATGTATGGCAGTAGTGGCTGCTTACCTGAGGGGTGCAAATTTATCCATACCTTGATGACTGGCTTATCAAGGGCAAGTTACAGGCTCAGGTGCAGCACAGTATCAGACTTGTGAGATCAACTTGTCAAAATCTGGGCCTGCTCATGAAGGAGCAAAAATCAACTCTGTCCCCTGTTCAATGGATAGAGTTCATAGGAGTGATTCTCAACTCCATACAGGCAACAGCCTTTCTTTTGGCTTCCCAGTTCTAAGTCATGTCAGGACTCATTACAGATATACAATCTCACCTGATCATGACCACTCGGTCATGCCTTCAGGCTCCTGAGACACATGGCAGCATGCACATATGTGGTCCAGCATGTTTGTCTACGTCTCCGACCCTTACAGTCATGACTAGTGTCAGATTACACTTGCAGCAAGCAAAGTCTGGACTTTGTGGTCACAGTACCACTGCATGTCCGATCATCCCTAACTTGGTGGATGAACCCTCGCTCAGTGTTACAGGGAGTGCCCTTTGAAGAGCTTTCCCCCTCAGTGACCCTGGTCTCTGATACTTCGGATCAGGGGTGGGGAGCCTACTTCTATGACATCAGCACATGGGGACTCTGGACACAGGAGGATCGCTTCCTCCACATAAATGTCAGGGAGATCAATGTAGTACACCTGGCTTGTGAGGCGTTCCTTCCCTAGCTGGCTGGCAAGGTAGTCCAAATTCTGATGGACAATACCGCCACAATGTTTTACATCAACAAGCAAGGCAATGCTCAGCCATCATCTCTGTGCCAAAAGTCCACTTATGGGACTTCTGCAGGCACAATGCCATCCACATTGTAGCTTCACATCTCCCAGGCACCAGGAATGTACTAGTGGACCTTCTCAGTACGTCTTTTTCGTCTCGTCACGAATGGTCACTCCACCCAGAGGTTGCCAGCATGATTTTTTAAAAGGCGGGGGACTTCCCAAGTGGATCTGTTCGCCTTCAGACAACAGAAAGTGCTACCAGTTCTGTTCCATCTGCAGGTTCACCATAGGCTTTCTGTCCAATGCCTTTCTGCTGTCCTGGGCAGGGATGCTGCTGTATCCCTTCCTGTCAGTACCACTGGTCCACATGGTCCTGTTGAAGATCAAGCGGGACAAGACAAATATGATACTGATAGCTCTGGTGTGGCCATGACAGCACTGGTTCAACACCCTGCTGGAGCTCTCAACAGCAACCCCACTGGAACTGCCACTTTGGCCAGACCTTCTGTCCCAGGACCCTGGCCGTCTATTGCATCCAGACCTAGCATCCCTGCAACTGACAGCATGGCTGCTGCATGGCTGAATGCAGAGGAGTTAGGCTTGCTCAGTGTAAGTTTAACAGGTTCTCATGTACAGCAGAAAGCCTTCTACTAGAGCAACATGCCTGGCCAAATGGAAGAGAGATTCCTGTTGGGCCTCAGACCAGAAAGTTTCTCCTCACTGAACCTCAATACAGTTTATATTGGACTACCTGTTATATCTCAAGCATCAAGGCCTAGTTCTTTTGTCACTTCATGTTCACCTGGTGTCTATTTCAGCCTTCCATCCTTCAGTCCAGGATAGGTCAGTTTTCTCCCATGACATAACAATCAGGTTCTTAAAAGGCATGGAGAGACTTTACCCACAAGTCAAAGATCCTATTCCTCCCTGTCACCTGAATCTAGTCCTTTCAAAGCTCATGCCCTCCCCCCTCTTCGAGCCATTAGCAACCTGCTCTCTGCTGCTCCTCTCTTGGGAGGTTTCCTTCCTGATGGCAATTACCTCATGAAGCACAAAAGTTTCTAAGGTCACACAGCTGTCACCTCGAAACCACCTTACACAATGTTTTATAAAGACAAAGTTCAGCTGCGACCCCACCCAGCCTTCTTACCAGAGGTAAATCACAGTTCCATAATAACCAGGATATATTCCTGCTTGTGGTCTTCTCGAAACAGCACAGACCCAGTGAGGAGCATAGGTTGCACACCCTAGATGTTAGACAGCTTTGGTCTTTTACATTGAAAGGACTAAACTCTTCCAAATGTTGATGCAGCTCGTCGTTGCAGTGGCAGAAAGGATGAAAGGTCTGCTAGTCTCTTCCCAGAAGATCTCCTCATGGATAACCACCTGCATCATGTTCTCTGCCAGCGATTGTAGCAACTTACTCAACCAGGGCGCAAGTCTCAGCAGCAGCCTTTCTGGTGCAGGTGCTTATTCAAGAAATCTGCAGAGCTACTACACGGTCTTCAATTCATACTTTTGCATCCCATTATGCTATCACCCAGCAGGCCCAGGATGATGCCATCTTTGGTAGAGCAGTATTGCAAGTGATACATCCATGAATTCCGAGCCCACCTCCAGGGATGCTGCTTGTGAGTCACCTAACATGGAATCGACATGAACAAACACTTGAAGAAGAAAAATGGTTACTAACCTTCCATAACTACTGTACTTTGAGATGTATTGCTCATGTCCATTCCATGACCTGCCCTACATCCCCACCGTCAGAGTTGACGGCAAGAAGGAACTGTGAGGGAGTGCAAGGCCAGCAGCGCCTCATGTACCACTGCATAAGTGTGGGGCTCCAGAGAGCACCAGAGCAGGCCCTACGGATACCACTAAGGCAAATAAAATCTCTGACAGCCATGCACGAGGGCACAAACACCTAACATGGAATGGACATGAGCAACATATTTCAAAGAACAACAGTTACAGAAGGTTAGGAACCGTTTTTTCACAGAAGTAAAGTGAGACTTAACTAATTCAGGCTTGTAAAATGCTCAGTAGCACTTTCTATATGAATGGCTTAAAATGCAAGTTATTACTGGTAATTATTATAAGGTATTTACGGCTAGTCTTTGTTAGTGCTTCTGGGCTGACACACGACAGGCATACTGTCAGCCTATAACTAAAGTTGCCTAAAAAGTTCTGTTTCAGAAAAATGTTTTCTGATTAGATTTTTATTTTGTGCAAAAACAAACTTTAAAAAATCCTGTAATTTTGAAATGCAAATGATATTTGTGCAACTGATCCTCTAGCTATCCTGCAGAATAATGGAATAACAGGTCTGCTGATGTTCAGAAATGCAGTCGTTTTTTCAGAAGGTAAAATGTAATTTCAGCTTTTTGTTTTTCTGTTCCTACACACTGATTTCTCAGTGGCCTCTCTTTAGGAAAAGAAAATTTATGAAAATTACCTTTTATTAGTTGTATCACAATAGGGTTCTAGCAGATACATAATTCAAGCGGGAACATCAACCTGGATAGGATTCTTATATGCTTCCTTTCTGTGACTTAAAGCATTACATTTAATGGAATAAGATTCACTGTTTTTTATTTTCACAGAACTGTGCTAAAGAATAATGATTTGAGATCAAGACAAGAGTTAACTACCCACCTCACCAATCAGTGGCCTTCCCCGGGAGCTTTGGATGTCAATTCTGTTGCCTTGGATACTCTACTCTATAGAAAGCACAGTCAACAATGGGATGAGTAAGTTGAATATTTTTTGTTGACTCGTATTGGGACACAGACAGAACTCAGAATCATACTACTATCTTCTCTGTTTCCCCGATATATCATCTGCTAATGTACCCACTAATGCTAACTGTGTCCTTAGGCCTGCCTGCCTACCTATGCATGATGGGGGGAAAATGTATGGGTTAGGAAGCAGTTTGGAACTAAGACACTATGTACAGTTGTACCACATGTACAGTTGTGGTACCAGCTGAGAATCTGAAGCATTGAACAAAAACATGAAAAGAAAATTCACAGAGCAATTTTAGAATTTCAGGTCAGAACTGACATACAAAAAGTTGGTGTTATGAATGAAAATCTATTTGGTTATGAACCAGCATATAATGCTGCAAATTGATGCTTGATTTAGTTTTTAAATAATCACTTAATTCAGCTTGATTAACTTTGGATGATTGATTATAGCATAGGTATAGCACAATAAAACAAAAATAATAAAGTATGAACATTCAAATATTTTTTTAGTGTGGCATCTTCCAGAAAGTGTAAATCATTGCAGTCAAATCAAGATGCAAAACATAAACGGATAACAGAGTTTATGCTGACACAGCAGAAATGTATAATACACCATTAAATTGTTATCTTTATCTAAAGAAACTTACAGTACCTATTGTTGGAATCAGCAAAGCACTTGATAACATGCTTATGTACGTGCCTGTCCCATTGAAGTAAGTGCTACTAAATGGCACATGGATGCCCACTAGAAGTTTAGCATGTGCTTAAGTGCTTTGCTGAACTGGGGTCACAAATTGCATGACCTTGTTGCATTATTTCCTATTCTAGAGTGAGCCACTTCATTGCAGATTATCACAAATTTTAGGGAGCGTAGGATGACCATATGTCCAGTTTTGGCTGGGATAGTCCCTTTTTTAAGCTCTGTCCCTGATGTCTCAACTTGTTTGGCAAAACTGGGCATTTGTCCCATTTGCTTTTGCAACTGATGAGTTGGCAAGAGCAAACAGGATAAATACCCAGTTTTGCACCCAAAAAAAAAGTGGCGGCACCTCCACTCCCCCCTCCACCCTCCCCGGCACCAAGCGTGGCATGGCCTTCCTGGCAACTATCCTGAGCAATCCCTGGAGTCCCCATCCTGGTCTCGTGTCCTCCGCACCTGCTATCCTTTGGGGCCAGTCCCCTAAGCCCTCTCCAGCCTCCACTCCCACTGGCTTCTTTCCCTCCTCAGTCTGTCTCGAGTCACCTGCTTCTGTCATAGCTTGGCAGGGATGCCATTTAGGGAGGGTTTGGGGGGCACCTGCTTCCCGCTCCCCCTCCCTGAGTTTCATACCATGGGCCAGGAATGACCCTGTCCCCTCTTGCTTGCTTCTCTGCTTGCTTACCTCACCATCCAGGAGTAACACCCTCCCTTCACCAGCCAGGAGCTACACACACACACACACACACACACACCCCCCCCCAATACCATAATCTGAAATGGTGGGCCTGCATCCCAACCTTCTCCCACCTTCCCACAGCTGCTCTCTGGAGTCTCCTTAGTTTCTCCCACTACCCAGAGCCTCTTTCCTGTCTTTCTGCTATCCCAGCCCACAAAGGGGCATCACAGTGCTAACTGGATCGTAGTCCAATAGCTTCACTTCCTGGCTCCGAGTCCAAAATACTCACACTTGCACACTCACACCCTGCTTTCCTGCCCAGATCCCAGCCCATACCCCTTCTCTTCCACCCTGCCCCCATCTCTGCTACTTGGCTGAATTGGGGGCACAGAGGAACGTTTGCAGGGGCCCAGAGGCAGCGACGCCAGGTGATTTGGGCCAGCCTTGCACATCCCATTTTCAGTTTAGGAAAACGTCATTGTAAGGGAGAGGATCCTTACATGAATACTTCAAAATTTGATCTACACTACTTTTTATATCAGGTGCAAACTGCATACAATTATTTTATTTAAAACAAATGCTTCAATATATTTTCTAAAATGAAAATATTGCCTGAGACCAGTATTTGAGCAGCCCAACAGAAAATACATCATTTTGCAGGTGTGAGTGGGGGGCAATGGGAGAATTAAATCAAAGAGCACTTTTCAATTCTAAGCTTTCAAGGATAGTGAAGAAATTTGTTTTCAAAATTATCCATTTGTTTTATTGGTCTACTTTTTTTTTTTTTTTTTTTTTTTTTAAGTTTTTTAAAAGTTGCTGTTTGATCTTCTATTGCAATAGATTAGAGGTCATTCAATCAACTAGAAATTTCAGCCACAGAGGAAGCATTAGTGCTCTTAAATTTTAAATAAAAATCCAATTAGAACTTGTGATATCATCCTGTATAACAAACTGGTAAATATGAAAGACAGTGTTGCCGAGAGAAAATTCTAATAAGGCATAATGGTAATAGAATCCTGTGATGGTTATGAATGCCCTGTCACACGAGATTACTTTAGTTTTTATGCTGTATTGAATTTGAAAAGTCATTATTTTAGAAAATGAGTAGGAAACAAAAATCCTCTGGCTGCTTTTCTCCTTCCCCTTTTTATATTACATTGCTATACCTCATTGTCTCCATAAGTATAGTTGTTCTGGCTCGTTCTCCCTTTAACAAATTTTTCCAAGAAAATTGGCTTAAAGACTTTAACAGCATCCTGTGGGTGGATTATAAATCACACTGCAACATTTTTCCTATTAGTTTTATTTATATATAAAAACTTCTCATGATATATTTTAACCATTTGCTACCTAACCTTAGCTATACTTTCAACACTTAATTATATATAATATGAATGGTTAAAATATAAATCAATTATTTGCATTACACAATTTACAAACAAATTTTATGTATAGAAATCCAACCAATTAAAGAAAAATTATTAAAATAAGATAAAGAATAGAAGCAAAATTCAGAGGAGGGGGATAGAGACAGAGAGAGAAGGAAGTGGGGAAAGTGAAGGAGGGCCAGTGCATTTAATAGGATCATTCAGATATTTCCAGGAAAGCACCACATATCTCTGAGAATTTTTCTTGGGTATTTCTGTGATGGTATACAACTCTTTCTATAGTGGCCACATTTATGATGTCTGTGCTCCACTCTTCAACTGTTGGTCACTTTTTGGATCTCCATTTTTGTAGTATTAGTCGTTTGGAAATTATTAGTGCTCTGCTTAGCCAAAGTTTTTCAGATTTATTCAGCTTCCAATTAACATCCATTAAGTTTAAAATTAAATGTTTAGCTTTAACACAATTTTGTTTGATAATAAAAAATTAACACTGTAATTCAGATCTGCCCAAAACCTACGGATATAGGAGCATTCCCACAACATATGGGTTAAATTAGCATCTGCTGAATCATAGCACCAACATTTGTCTGACTTAGCAGCATCTGTCTTAATCAGTCAAAGAGAGGTCCAGTGCATCCTTCATATGATTTTCTGATGCATTAATCAAAAAAGGAGGCCCAAGGAGCAGATTGGAACACTAGCTAAAATTTATTTCCTTTTGCTAGCAGATAATTGGCCTAGTTCTTCCTCCAATTTCTTTTTTACGGGATCCATGTTGAGTTCAAATTTGCTGGCCAAGTGTGCATATAGCGTTGCCATTGGTCTTGGAAGAAATGAAAGCAGTTCAGGTAGGTCATGGTAGCGAAGACATTAGGGACAAACAGATGGGACATAGCAGGGGGCACCAAACTGTGGCTTGTGAGCTGCATGCGACTCTTTTACAGTAAACGTTGGCTCATGGAGCCCCCCGTGTCTCCCCATTCTCTGCTCTGGGGAGCTCGGAGCTTCTGCCTTGCAGCAAGGTTGGGGGCTAAATGATTCTGCCCAGTGGGGAGGAGAGTTTTGGAGGGTCAGTAAGTTTGGCCACCACTGGGTATAGCATTGTGACTGGTCGCTGGAGGGGCTACACTGAGAATGCTCAATCAGGGCAAACTGCAAAGAATAAGGCAGATGATACCCAAAACTGTTGTTTTTTATACTTAAATTCACCAAGCCAGTAACAAAACAGCTTCTGTAATGCCTTACTGGTTATCAAGAAGCCAAAATACCATTTCCTTTAAGCAATCCAGTATTTGGCTCCCACTCCGAGAGCCAAGTCTAATATGGTGAGAGTTAAAACCTTATTCACCATGAATAAAGTTCCACCAGTCACATGAGATTGGACACATTAACCAAGAGGTCAATGAATATTTCAGATCTGACCCAAATACATGCTTACATCCAATTCTTATTAATGAAATTTAAGATTTATTAATAAAAAAAGAAAAGAGAGTTGCTATGGGTAAAGGTCATCATACATACAGATATGAATAAAGTTATTAGGTCAGTTTCATAGCAGAGGTGGTGAGACTACTGATCTGTAAAATTCCTTCTGGAATTAAATTAAAAGGTTATAGTCCAATAGGCAGTCCATGTGTAGTTGTTTAAATTCTTCTTTGAGAGTTCCAGGGTGGATCCATAGTCAACTTGAAGACCTCAGTCCTTAAGGCTTAGACTTTCCCTGTTAAAGTTTAAGCATATCTGAGATAGCAAGGATCAGGCCCAAAAGATCCGTTATAGCCAAAGGTCAACAGATAAGCCTTTTGTCAGCAAATGACCACAGCAGGCTTTCCTAAAATGAAAAACAGGTAAAGTACGTTATTGTTTTGAAGCTAATCTGTTTCCTGGGCATACACTGGTAGCTAGCTGCATTCATTAGCATAAAGCAATTTACCATCAAACAGATCACAGGTAGTTTACTACAAACTTCAAAGAAAAATGAAGACAATAATATTATTACACCACAAGTCTCATTTAAATGATAATATACCCTTTTGATCTCTGAATCAATAGAATCCAGTAATGAAACACTGTAGACAGGACCAGAAGTTTAGCATCTACAAGCTAATTAGACCACATTGTTAAACTTCTAACAAACACAAATACAATTAGTATCTATTCTTAATCCTCTAATAATAAAGGCCTACATTTCAAGGACTCTAGTGTATTTAACGTGGCTTTGCTAACTATCTACAAGGAATGGCCCTGTTTACCATTTCAGTACTCTTCTAATGTGTCCTTAAGGGTAGCTTTTGGGTCACTCATCCTACTGGTTGCTTAATCCTCACTGGCTCAGTGTCACAAGCATGTTTAAAATGGATATATTGCCTCTCTTTAGTATCTAGATTGAACCATTCTTTTAATATTGTAAAAGGGAAGAAAGTGTTGTTTTCAATCAGTTGACTGATGGTCAGAATCCCTGTCCTAATCCAGTCTGGTCAAATGATGGGTAGCTTGCTATATATAGTTTTGAGTTGCCCCAGATAGAGAGGCCTTGGTATGTAGAATGGGGTGATTTTAAAAATTTAGTAAACGTAGTGTGCCAAGTACTTTTGGCTGCCACAGTAGTCAGTAATTGTTCTTTAGGTAATCAGTAGTAATCCAAGTGTAGTGCATGGGAAAGGGATAAAGGAGCAACCAATTCTGCTGCCAAATGGTGCACAAAGGAAAAAAATCACTATGCTGCTTGGTTAAGAATTATTGCCTGATGGTAAAGTTTAAAGTTGGGAAATCTAAAACCACCTGTTTTGATAGGGAACTATAATCTTCTAAAGCATATTCTGGGTTTGTTACTAGCACCCCACAAGAAGAACCTGAACATGTTGAGTTTGATAAAATAAAAGGGAGGGATATGGATAAGGAGGAAATTCAGAATGAAAATGAATGCCTGGAAAAGGCATTCATTTTATTTGTTTTTCCCCAAAGAGGAAGAGGTAATGCCTGCCATCTATTTAAATCATTTGCTAATCGCATGATTAGTGGGTCTTAGGTTAACCTTGACTATGTTTTTAATTTCTTTAGGGAATAGGATGCCAAGATACCTGAGGTTTGTCTGGTGCCATCTAATGTGGGGAGGAGAAAAAAGTAAAACCCTTCATTGTAGGGTTCTGCAACTGCCCTACATCTTTTAACCCCCGTTTGTCCATATAGTCTCTTATAATGTTTCCAGCACGTGATTGTGTATGCTGGTGCTGCCCTGACTTGCTTAAAAAAGAAGTCCAACACATCATTAAAATCTCCTACTATGATGACTGAGTCTTGTGGAATATTCATTAATCTGGAAAAAAAATTAAAACATGGATCATCTTTATTGGGTCTGTATATATTAATTAGAGTCAAATATCTTAGCCTTCACTAGGAAAAATCTACCTTCCTCATCTATATTTACATTTACAATTTGTAAATTGAATCTTTTGTGAACAATATTACTCCACCTTTGGCTGTGGAGAAAAAATCGTTAAATTTCCCCCATCCCGTCCCTTCTAAATTTCTCTGCTTCCAAGTCATTAAGGTGGATTTCCTGTAGCAAGATATCTGCTTTCAGAATTTTTAGATGAGTGATAATTCTTTTTCTTTTTATCAAGTGATTCACCCCCCTTTCATGTTGCAGGAAACACAATTTATAATATTAGTCATAATATTTGACCTAAACACTCCCTTCTTTATCAGGTACCTGAACAGTATTATTGCTTAGGACATTGTTATTTTCCAATATAGGAAAGGTATATCTGGGTTCCCCCTCGCTGCCCTGGAGACATGAGGGGGAGGGGAAATGGGAGAGGGTAAGGCAGGCCAGGACAGATAAAAAACAGGTATAATGTGAGAACCAGTAGAAAAACTGAGAAAAGGAAATAAAGTGATCAAAATTGACCAAATATCACTTAAAAATACATAACTCTTATTTAAATGGAAACAGACCCTAAGTCCAGGAGGCTTACAAGGGGGTGATCTCATCACTCACTCTCCCCATTTCGCCAAAACATCCAATTGGAGTATAACTGGATTCCCTTTAGCTCTATAAAGAAGAAATAGTCTCATAACAAGGAAGGGCATGATTTCTGCACTTTTCGTAACAACATAAAAAAAAAGCAGGGGCAAGGGTGAAGAATGCCAGTATCTAAACTTAAGACCAAGACTATAATATATAAACAAGAAAGTTACAAAAATTGTTTAAATAACCTCATTCTAACATAACTGGATCATTTGCAGCTAAGGGTTCATTAGCAGAACAGTTCTGCCTAAATTTTGTCCCCTAGAGTCTTGTCGATGTTGGATTATAGTGTGAATGCCATTGCCCAATAGCTATATTAGCAATATAAATCAGCACATTTACTACAACTCCATTTAACAAAACTTAAAAAACACCCCAAAACCTAGACAAATATTATTGAAAAAACAACTGACAGTTTTATACTAAAGTATTCTGAGTATGTTGATGAATCATAACCAGCAAGAAAAATTGTTCTTGGATAGGATTTTAGGAGATCAGATTTCTTCACAATTGAAAAGATTCATCATTAAACTGAAATCTTCATTACATTGTTTAGATGTGATATCTCTTATAAGTGTACATTTAAGACAAATGGATGAATGTTTTCAGATTTGCTATAAACCCAAAATCTAGGAAATTAGATGAGGATCAAACCATGTAAAATCATTAAGGGGGAAGGGGAGAATTTAAAAAAAGAAAAACAAAATTGTGTGGGGAGGTTGGAAAAGGCAGGAGTGCATTAGACAGAGAACAAAATCATACATCTTTGTTGAGTCTAAAATCCAATGACGTATAAAATTATACAAAATAAATATGAGAGTGGTGAAGTATTGGAATGGGTTATCTAGGGAGGTGGTGGAATCGCCATCCTTAGAGATTTTTAAGGCCTGGCTTGACAAAGCCCTGGCTGGCATGATTTAGTTGGGTTTGGTCCTGCTTTGAGCAGGGGGTTGAACTAGATGACCTCCTGAGGTCCCTTCCAACCCTAATCTTCTATGATTCTATGATGTAAAGAGTGCCAGGTCCAATGAAGCAATTTGTTCGGAGTTAGGACTTAAAAGTGGGTATGCTCCCGGTGCTCTCCTGGATTCATGGGTGATGGGGTAGAGAAGGTACAGGTAAATTAGGAATGTTGATATTGTAACACTCCAGTCTGCTAGCATCAGCAGCCAGAATCCATAGCTGCTTCCTGAGTCTGGATGGAGGATCAGAAGGGTCAAAATTTGATCAGAGAGATCTTTCTCCTCATCCACTCGCTCCCCAGCCAGCTCCCTCTGTTTCACATTGCTATAAGAAACCTGCCAGGCTTGGTCTGGGGTGCTGTCACTGTTAAGGGAGGAATTCAGAGGGAAAGGTCTTGGGGAGTGATATCCAGAGACTCCAGGGCAGTATGTTTATCTTTAAAATAAGTGTGATTATATATGTAATTATATCCATGGTTAAATGTATTGAGGCAGGTCCAGGTATACCCAGAACATACCTGATTGATATTTGTTTAATCTGTTCTTAAAAACCTCCAATGATAGGTCCACAGACTCCCTTGGTAACTTTATTGTTAGTAAGTTTTTCCTGATATCTAACCTAAATCTCCTGTGCTGCAGATTAAGCCCATTACTTCTTGTCATGACTTCAGTGGACATGGAGAACAGTCGGTCACTGTCCTCTTTGTAAAAGCCCCTAACAGAGTTGAAGACTGTTATCTTGTCCACCATAGTCTTCTTTTCTCAAAACTAAAGATGCCCATTTTCTTTAACCTTTCCACATAGGTCAGGTTTTCTAAACCTTTTATCATTTTTGTTGTTCTCCTCTGGACTCTGTGCAGTTTGTCCACATCTTTCTTAAAGTTTGGCACCCAAACCTGGCCACAGTACAGCAACTGAGTCCTCACCAATGCCAAGTAGAGCAGGGCAGTTACCTCCTGAATCTTACATATGATACTTCTGTTAATACACCCCAGAATGTATGCTTTGTTCACAACTGCATCACGTTGTTGACTCAAACTAAATTTGTGATCCACAATAACCTTCAGATCCTTTTCTGCTGCCTAGCGAGTTACTTCCCATTTTGTAGTTGTGAATTTGATTTTTTACTTCCTAAGTGAAGTACTTTGTATTTGTCTTTATTGAATTTCATCTTGTTGATTTTAGATGAATTCTCCAATTTATTAAGGCCTTTTTTAATTCTAATCCTGTCTACCAAAGTGCTTGCAACTCCTCCTGACTTGGTGTCATTTGCAAATTTTATAAGCATTCTCTCTCTGTTATCCAAGTCATTAATGAAAATATTGAATACTACCAGAGCCAGGTTACACCCCTCTGAGATGCCACTAGATAAAATCTTGCATTTTGACAGCAAATCACTGATGGCTACTCTTTGAGTAGTATATTTTTTCAACCCCTACCATAAAATAATTTAATCTAGATCACATTTCACTCATTTGCTTATGAGATCATGTGCAACTGTGTCATAAGCCTTACTGAAACCAAGATATATCATATCTACTGCATCCCCTCCCATCCACTAAGATAGTAACCCTGACAAAGGAGGAAATTACGTTGGTGTAGTATTATTTGTTCTTGACAAATCCATGTTGGCTATTATTTATCATCCTATTATCCTCTAGGTGCTTACAAATTGATTTATTTGTTCCAGTATCTTTCCAGGTATTGAAGGTATGCTGATTGGTCTATAATTCCTTGGATCCTTTTTGTTTCTTCTTTTAATGATAGATTCTATGTTTGCCCTTCTCTGGGACCACACCCATCTGTGAGATCTCAAAGTGATCCACACTAGTGATTCCAAGATTACTTCAGCTAGTTCCTTAAATATCCTAGGGTGAATTTCATCAAGCCCTGCTGGCTTGAATATATCTAACTTATCTAAATATTCTTTAACCTGTTCTTTTGCTATTTTAGCTTGTGTTCCTTCTCCCTCATTGTTAATATTAATTGTGTTTAAGTATCTGGTCATAATTAACCTTTTTACTGAAGACCGAAGTAAAATAGGTATTAAACACTTCAGCATTCTTGGTGGTGTTCCTTATTTTCTCTTCTCCCTGCTGAGTAGTGGACCTATGTTTTCTTTTGTCTTCCTCTTTCTCCTAATATACTTATAGAACCCCTTCTTATTATCTTTTATATCCCTTGCTAGGTGTAACTCATTTTGTGTCTTAGCCTTTCTGATATTAACCTTACATGTTTGCACTATTCTTTTATACTCATCCTTAGTAGTTTGTCTGTATTTCCACTTTTTGTAGGATTCCTTTTTGATTCTTCAGGTCATTAAAGTGCTCTTGATTCAGCCATATTGGCCTCTTACTATTCTTCCTATCTTTCCTTCACAGTGGAATATTTGCTGCTGTGTCTTTAATATTGTCACTCTCAGAAATAGCCAGCTCTCCTGAACTTCTTTTTCCCTTAGGTTTTCTTCTCATTGTACCCTACCTAACAGTTCTCTGAGTTTGTTAAAGTCTGCTTTTTTGAAGTCTATTGTGCTTATTCTGCTGCTCGCCTTCCTTTCCTTAGAATCATGAAATCTCATGATGACTTTCAGCAAATTGCCTTCCACCTTCAGATTTGTAACGTTCCTCCTTGTTAGTTGGAATCAAGTCTAAGATGACTGCCCATGGGCTATTTCCTCCATCTGAAACAAACTGTCCCTAACACATTCCAAGAACTTGTTGGACATTTTGTGTTTTGCCCTATTATTATTTATCCAACAGATAGTTGGGTACTTAAAATCCCTCATTACCACCAGGATTTTGTATCTGTTGTTTGTTTTAGAAATGTCTCATTCACTTCCTCTTCCTGATTTGGTGGTCTATAGTCTATAGACCTCTACCATTACTTCCCCCATCCTCCACCCGTTTATCTTCATCCACAGACTTTCAACTGGTTGGCCTCTCAACTCCTTCTGGACCTCAGAACAAATGAATACATTCTGAAGTACAGTGCAACATAACCTACCTTTTTTCTTTGCCTGTCTTTACTGAACAAGTTGTACCCCTTTTATACCAGTGTTCCAGTCATGAGATTTATCCCATCCAATCTCTCTGATGCCAATTAAGTTATAATTTAGCTTATATATTAATACTTTTTTGAGTAGTGTCCCTGTGGGTTTTCCACGTTGGGTGCACATTCATTCCTTTGATTGGATATTTTTGGTAGCAGTGCTCATTCGGCCTGCACTTACACCTTACATATCCTCGTGCTCCATACTGAGGCTACATAGGCTACACTGAGTGAACCACCCTCAGTTCCTTCTCAACCATCTTTGGCCTAAGGTGGAGTCTAGTGTGTGCCTGTTTGCTGCATACTTGTTTGCATCTTTCATTAGTGTTTAGCTGTACAGGTTTAGTAACTTATGGATAGAATGTTTGTTCCCTGTTTTTCTTTTCTTTTTCAGCAGGTGGATGCATCAGTTCCCCTCAGAAGGAAACATATTTGCAGGTTTTATTAGCTTCACATTGGCAGGGAAATAGGGAGTTTAAATTCTCTCACACTTTGGTTACTTGTATTTATTATGAACCTTATTCAGACTAAGAAAGCAGAAACTTTTGTAGTTCTAAAAAGCTGGGTTTTAGGTATAGAAATGTCTTAACCAGGGTTAACTTTCCTGTTAGAAATTAAACACTGAAGAACTCAAAGTTTTTGTATATAAACTGTAAGGGTATGGTCACAATGGATTAATTTTGCATTTGGCTTTTCTTGTGTACTAAAGAGCTACTTATAATAATAATAATCCACTTTCATATAGTTCAGTTCATATTCAGATACCTTTGCTAATATCAATCAGTTAATCAAGGGGGAAAAATAAATACAATATAGTGTCAAATTTGCTAACACTAACAGAGTTAGCCATTAGTAATTAATTTTCATTCTTCTGGGCTTCAATCATTTGTAGTGAAAATTCCAACATTTTTCATTTATTCATTTTTAATTTCATATAGTATTTCTTCTCCTTTTTTTTTTCTTTGTAATGGAGTCACCAAATTTATCTTTTCAGTAGTATGATAGAAAAACTGAAATAGAGACAATATTGAAGGGAAGGCAAGATTAGCTGATCACTTTCTTTTTTTTTTAAAGACTGTGATTATAAACACAATAAAGTTTCAATAGAATGTCATGTACATTTTCTTTGGAAGTTAGGAAAAATTATGTTTTACAGGAAAAGTTTCCAAAGTCTGGACCAACTCTCAGGAGAAGTTAGTCTTTCTCAGACATCTTTGGATCCAGGTAATTCACAAGATGGAGATGGAAAGCAAGATGGATTAAATTTACTAAGTGAAGGTAAAATACTGTGTGAAAGTTCTACTTTGTTCAAGTCCTTGTTCATATTTTTTACTAAATACTTTCCAGATACTCTTCAATTTCAGCAATTAAATCATCTTGCTTTTCTCCCATGGAGCAAATTTGCAGCCTGATATGTGCAAGGAAATAAAATGTACCTTTTCAATAATTAATGTATGTGACTTGATTGATTTTTCCCAAGCACCTTATTGAAAATATGTTTGTATGTATCACAGATATGAGTAGTACATTATTTTGTAGTGTGTTAAGGCTACGCTTTACATTGAGTTCACATATAACTGTTACATTTTCCCCTTTCACCATGTGGGATCTGGTGTAATTTTTCTGTTACAATTAATTTAAGGTTCCATAAATCCCTAAAGTTCCCCTAGTGGTTGAGGCTTTGCAAGAGTTGTTCCCAGTTTTGTTTCTTAAATAAAAGTTCCAGGTATTGGGCTTTGCAGCTCCCTTTCAGTGGTGTTCTCCCACCATTCCTACTTTGTCTTTCATATGTCCATTCTCGTGCCATCTGGCATTCAGATGCTGCTTTTGTCTGTGATGCTGCAAGGCTGCCATATGCTTTCCATTAAAATTAAGATAGGCAGCCATGGACAACAGACAAAATCAGTGGTTAGTACAACATATCTGTATCTGAAAAAAAATTAAAGTACTCCCTCTTGTGGCCAATTGTGAATAAGCAGGAAGGTGCAACAAGACATTTAAGAATCTAAATGTTTAATATGAGTTACTATAAAGAATTTATCCTACTCCCTCAAACTTTAGTAATGTGCAGCCTGGGAAATACAAAATCTTCCTTTTTTTTTTTTAAAGGCCATGGTCAAGTTTTTTCCCCCAGTTAAAAAACTCTTCATGATCAATGCCTTAAAATCTAAATCGATTTCAAGCTCCATTGTGAACACTAGTTTACTTATAGTAATTGAACTAGTAATGTTATGGCTAATATTGAAAAGATACAGTGTGTGCTTTGTCCCTCTGACAGCAATGTGATTCTCTTATTTTTGCCATATTTGACACCATTTTAGTTCAAGTGCTATCTTATGTCCATTTCACAGGTAGGTGCATGTTGCCTCATGCATAGCTGCCAGAGAATTTTTTCCCTCAGTGGTACTGAGTGCCCTCTGCTGCCATGCGCCACTGCGTGCTGGTATTTAAGGGCAAAGTCGTTCCCGACTCCTGTCAGTTACTTCTTAATGCCTATGATGGTGGTCTGAGTGATTGCAGACTTGTTGTGACAAGTGCTTCCCTCACTCTTTTGTGAGCATATCCTGTTGTTTGTTAGTTAGTTAGTTAGTTTAATGGTAATTAATTAAACTAGTTTTAGTGCTAGGTTTTCATTTTAGGTCTCTTGACCACTTTTTATCTTTCAGTACCAAAATGATGCCCTGCACACTGGGGTTTAAGTCCTGCTGGACATGCACTAAGCCTGTACTTGTCTGCGACCCACACCTGGCCTGTTTAAAATGTTTGGGAGAATCCCTCATTAGTGACAAATGTGACATTTGTAAGGGAATCAGGCCCCACTCAAAGAAAGAGAGGTGAGGCTCACGTGCTTATTTATGGAGGCAGCACTTTGCCCTCTGTTAGAATCATCACACAGGAAAAACTCCCCAAGTACATCAGCGGAGCATTTCACCAGAGATGTATATGGCATCTTGGTCCCAATTGCCAGTACAGAATAAAATGCTTAGGCCTTCCTCAGGCTCAGTACCTGGATCAAGTGTGCCACTACCAAAGCCAAGTAAAGGCAGAGACTCTGCAAAACGTTCAGGGGAGAAGGTTCTTCCTGGGGCATTCATCATCTAGGAAGAGAGGTTTGCTGCCTCCAGAACCTGTGCCAGTTCCATTGAAGTTATCCCTGTAAGAACTTTGTGGATCCATTAGCCAATGCCAATTGATCCCTATCACCCCAGAGGCATACACTACTGCAAGGGACCCATGTGTAGACTCTTGGTACCAGTATTGCTGGTAGTACAAGAAGGACAACAGTCATGTTGAGAACCTGCAGTACTAGTACTGCCCAAGCTTCTGCAAGAACCACTGCAGTCAAGAAGCAAGCCTCCAATGATATCCCCAGTACCATCTCTGGGCTTCGGCTACCTCTCACCAGCTCCAATTGGTTCTACCCCTCTGTTGCCAGAAGTGTCAGATTCTTCTTCTTTGGTCTGGGAAGTGAGGCTCTCTGTATTGCATCCAAGACAAGAAATGCGACCCGCACATCAGAGTCTTTGGGACCACAGGCCATGCAGCAACCTCAACACTGGCATCCTTCTAAGGGACTGTGGCTCAGGCAAGGATGGCTCCCTCACCCATATCATTGGCTGTTTTGGACACCATGGCATGGCCCCCCTCCTGCTAGGATGTCCCCTCAACCATCTCACTCACTATCCTTGAGACCTCTTCAAGGGCATTGGCATTGAGGACATCATTCACCAGTTCCCAGTACTGAGATCAGTACCAATCAGCCAGAAGTCATTCAGGCAGCTTCTCCTCTGCAAGACATAAATCAGCCACCATCTCAGAGCCCTGTTGTGTCCTCTTCTCCTCATTGCCAGATAAGGCTATGGAGCTAACAAGTGATTCACCACTACCAGAGGACCATGGAGCTCATCAAGAGCTTTTGAGCAAGTTGGTTTCTGCCCTTGGTATTCAGACAGAGGAGGTGTGTGAAGACTCTCACAAGTTGATGGACATGCTGGTATCAGTGGCCCCTGACATGCTGATTCTGCCAACTAATGAAGCCATTATAGAACTGGTTAAGGTGCTTTGACAGATACCGTCCTGCTTGCCCCCCACAGCAAAATGAGCTCAGAAGAGATACTACATCCCCTCTAAGGGATATGACCATTTCTATTCTCATTCTCCCTTAGGTTCCCTTGTGGTGGCAGCTGCCAATGAGTGGGAGAGACAGGGGCAACAAGCATCAATGCCAAAAGGGAAGATTCAAAGGAAGTCTGCAATTCAAGATTGCAAACCAACAAGAACTCCTGAGTCGCTATGATTTCACTCTCTGGGAAAACATTTTAAAATTTCAAGATTGGTTAAAGAGGGCTGTAGACAGGAGTTTGCAGTAATGATGGATGAGGATAAACTAGTTGCCAGGACATTTTAGATAATGCAGAGTTGGTTGCTTGAACCATGGCATCAGCTATTACTCTGAGATGATGATCATGGTTGCAATCATCTGGGTTGCTCCCAGAGATCCAGCAGACTACTTTGAAGGTCCCTTGTTATTTTCAAAGAAAATGGATGACAGGCTCAATAGCCTGAAAGATTCCAGGGCAACATTAAAATCTCTTGGAATCTCTACTCCAGTGACGAAAAGGAAACAATTTCATCCACAGCAGCCATACAGGCACCAAGTTCTTGCTTCCTGGTCCCAAGATGTGCCAAGGAAAAAGGGTAAAGGTTATAAGAGAGATCCTCTTCAGCATCAACTAGCTCATTCCATCCAGCCACCTGGCATTTTGATGGGTTGGTCGAGGTCAGGGTACCAGTTACATAGTTCCATCTGTTTCCCATCTTTTGTTTACCCATCACTTATCCCACTTCCTAAGGGCTTGGACCCATGTAGCATCAGATTGGTGAATCTTAAGCATGGGGGAGCTGTGATATGCCCTCCAGTCCATTTCTACCCCACTTCCCCATCCTTCTTCAGGGACCACTGTGATGCTGGATGGAATATGAATGACTAGTCATAATATTATTCATATCAATATTGCAAAATTACAGTAATTCATATGATATGACATGTCAGGTACCAATGGAAAGGTTATAATTAACTAAGATTGATAAGCACATTTATATGTATGTATCAGTGTTGTATTGAGTTCTAAATATGTATGATATATCTGTATCCAAACATTTGTGATGTGTTTCTGGGTGACATCCCAGACAGGATGGCAGCAGCACTAAGCCTGCTTAATGGCCCATCAAGGGACTCAGAGGTACTATGAATCCAGTGAAAGAACCCAGGAACTACACCTTATGAGTCACCAGGACATGTAAGAACATGCCCAGGGATGAGATTCTGGGGCTTTTCCATGCCATGTTCTCTATGGCTGTTTTTTGGGGCAAGCTACATGGCAAAAGGTCATAAAAGGCAACTGCACCATCCCCATGTTGTCTTCATTTCTGCTTCTTACCTCTGGATCAACTCATCTGCAGCTGAAGCTGTGAAAGAAAGGACTGAGACCCATCCAGGTACTGAATGTACTCCACAGGAAGTGTATAAGCCTGCAAACTCCACAGTTCTGCTGAGAATCTGATATATATGGATTTTAAAGTCATTTGTATGTATTTGATTGCTTTGACCACTTAACATTTCTCTTATTGTTTGTTTCTTTCTTTTTATAATAAACCTTTAGTTTAGTTTCCAAAGGATTGGCTGGGAGTGTGGTATTTTGGGTAAGATCCAAATTTATATGGATCTGGCAATTTGGCTGACCCTTTGGGGTTATGAGAACATTTTGGTAAAGGGAATAGAGTTTTAAATAACTTCTCTCTTTACTAGTTGCTGACTGGGAGCC
This sequence comes from Emydura macquarii macquarii, assembly GCF_026122565.2. Taxonomy (NCBI): domain Eukaryota; kingdom Metazoa; phylum Chordata; order Testudines; family Chelidae; genus Emydura; species Emydura macquarii. The sequence continues at coordinate 35,735,225 of NW_027132559.1, read as the reverse complement.
AGAGACTGAAATGCAACAAAGGGAGCTGTGTAATTTTTTGTTTTAGCTTCTTGGTAACCAGTGTGGGAAATCAGAAGCATTGTTTGCAATTGGTTGGGGAATCTAACTACTGTGTTAGCTACCAGTTTGGGAGAATCTGCTCTCCTTTTTGCAGCCTGACCTGACCTTGGCATTTTCAAGTGGGCTACTCTAGACATGGGTGAGTCACAACCACTCTCGTGAGATAGTCCTTCAACAGGAGGTTCAGTCTCTTCTTCAGGCAGGGGCCATAGAAGAAGTCCCATTGTGTCTCAGGGGAGATGCTTCTATTCTTGCTACTTCCTTATTCCCAAAGCAAAAGGTGGTCTCAGGCCTATTTTAGATCTAAAAGAGATGAACAGGTTCCTGAAGAAAATAAAATTCTGCATGGTTACCCTAGCTTCAGTTATTCCCTCCCTGGAACAGAAGGACTGTTACATTGCCCTCAACTTAAAGGACATCTACTTTCATGTTGCAAAACACACAACCATTGGAAGTTTCTCACATTTGTAGTAAATGGGTACCACTGTCAGTTCACAATGCTTCCATTAAGTCTTTCTGCTGCTTCTCGAATGTTCATGAAGTTCATGCGAGTGATGTCAGCACAACTGCCAAAATTAAGAGTCCACGGTTTCGTGTACCTAGACGACTGGTTGATCAGAGGTCAGTCCAAGGCTAAAGTGTTATCCAGCATATCCACTATCCTGTCCACGTTTGATGCACTGGGACTTCCACTGAATCAGGACAAATCAATCCTAAATCCAGTACAGAGAATAAAGTTCATTGGGAAAATCTTGGACTCCACAAAGGCCAAGGCCTTCCTGCCATAATCCAGGTTTGAAACATTATGAAACCTAGTGCTGAGGCTGACACACAGCAGCCTTAATTTTCTGTGTCACATGGCAGCATGCACCTATGTTGTTCAATATGCCAAGCTGCATTTCAGAAATCTGCAGGCATGAGTAGCTTCAGTGTGTGCCCTGCTTCGTCATTTGGACAAAGTGGTTCAAGGGCCAGTGTCAGTGTTGTCATTTTTGGATTGGCGGATGGACCCTCTGAAAGTTCATGTGGGGAGTCCCCTTTGTCTCCCTGCTATCAACCCTCATTCTAGTCCTAGACATATCGTCCCTGGGTTGGGGAGCTCTTATGGGGTCCCTGCAGATGCAGGGTCTCTGGTCATCTCAAGACTTCTATAAACATCAGAGATCTAAGATCACTACATTTAGCTTTCTCGGCCTTCCTCCTCTATGTAGTGGGAAAGAATTTATTAATTCTAATAACTCTGTGGTTATCTTTGACATAAGCAGGTTGGGACAGGTGCAATCAACTCAACTGTGCCAAGGAGCAATTTGCCTCTGGGACTTTTGTATAACCAACTCAGTTCATCTCAGGGCTGCTTACCTTCCAGGGATACAGAACAAGTTAGTGGATCAGCTTAGCAGGTTCTTCTCTGATTGCCTCGAGTAGTCTTTACACCCAGATGTGGCGAGGTCCAACTTTCAACTCTTGGGGACTCCCCAGGTGGATCTATTTGCAACAAAGATCATCAGAAAATGCCATCAGTTTTGTGCCAGGGGAGGTTTCAGCCCAGGTTCACTGACAAACGCTTTTCTCCTATCCTGGAAAAATCCTCTACTGTACACCTTCCCTCCAATTCCTTTGCTACCCAGGATCTTGTCCAAAGTCAAACAAGATCATGCTCGTCACATCCTTATAGAACAGGTTTGGCCTTATCAACACTGGTACTTGATTCTACTAACCTTGCTAATCAAGCCTCCACTGTTTGTCCTGTTGGACCCAGATATGATTTCCCAGGACCACAATCACTTGTTCTAGTCTAGTATCTGATCCCTCCATCTGACAGCCTGGATGCTTAATGGACCACAATCACTTGTTCTAGTCAAGGAGCACTTACCTGGCTAAATGGAACCACTTCTCCATTTGGTCCTGTCAGAAAGATGTATCTCCACAGCAGGATCCCCTGGACCGTATACTGGACTATCTTCTATATCTAAAACAGAGTTTGGCTAGTGACATCTGGCAGCTTTTTCAGCCTTCCACATCTCGGTGGATAGTAGATTCCTTTTTTCCTACCCCATTGTCACCAGATTAACAAAGGGCTTGGTCAGATTGAATCAACACATACAAGATCCCATCCCTTCCTGGGATCTGAACTTGGTCCTAGCAAAACTGATAAGACCATCCTTTGAACCCCTTGCAACTTGCATTCTGCTTATCTCTCTGTGAAGGTAGCATTTCTAGTGGCCATTGCCTTGGCCAGAAGGGCGGGAGAATTGAAAGCCTTAGCGTCAGAGCCCCCTATATAGTTTTCCATAGATTTAAGATTTATCTTCATCCTCACCCCAAATTTCTCACTACGGTGGTCTCTAATTTTCACATTCAAGTAATCTACCTGCTGACTTTCTTTTGGAAACCTCATGCTCACAGAGATGAGAAGAGACTTTATTTGTTGTATGTGAGAAAGGCTCTAGCTTACTAATTGGAACGTACTAAGATATTTAGGACCTCTACTCAGTTATTTGTTGTGATTGTGGACAGAACTAAGGGTGGACCAGTGTCTGCTCAAAGGATTTCATTCTGGATCTCTTCTTGCATTCATTTATTACCAGCTGACTAATACAGCCCCCCCAGGTAATGTATTGGCACATTCTAATAGAGCACTGGCAACATCGGACTGGCTTTCTTGGCACAAGTATTTATCACTGACTTTTGTAAACTGGTGACTTGGTCATCTGTCCTCACCTTTGTTTAGTCAGTCCAGGGTTAATGCCAATTTTGGATAGGTTGTCTTACAAGCACTGTTCAGGTAGACTTTGAAGACTCCTCCATGATTGTCTATCTCTGAGTCACCTACTGTGGAATGGACATATGCAAGCTCTCTAAGAAAAAATGGTTACCCACCTTTCTGTAACTGTTCTTCTTTGAGATGCATTGCATGTGTCCGTTCCATAACCTGCAAGCCTTCCCCTCTCTATCAGAGTCTATCTGGTATGAAGGAGCTGAGGCATGTCTGGGGTGGCTCTGCCTTCTTATTCCAGCACACTATGGTGCATGGCAACAGAGTGTTCTTGGACCACCCCAACAGGTACTGCTGAGGGAAATATTTTCCGACAACTGTGCATGAGGCACAGGCACAAATCTACAGTGGAATGGAAGAATATTTTGAAGAACAAGTTACAGAAAGGTAGGTAATTGGTGTGGGGGATTGTATTTAAGGATTGTATCTGTCAAGGTACTGAGATCTCTCACTTCTAGTGAAAGTCATGGCATCAGATGGTTCAGATTTTGCTATAATCTGTTGTAAAATGTATTTTAATGCAGTGCTGCACTTATTATTATAGACTTATAGAAATGTAGGGCTGAAGGGGACCTTGAGAAGTCATCAAATTCAGTCTCCTGCACTGAGGCAGGAGCAAGTAAACTTGGTTGACTGTCCCTGAAAGGTGTTTTTTTTTAACTTGTTCTTAAAAACCACAGGGTTTAGCCACCGTTATAGTAAAAAGGTGTTTCCTAATATCTAACCTAAATCTCCTTTGCTGCAGACTAAGCCCATTACTACTTGTCCTACTTTCAGTGAACATGGAGTAAAATTGATCCCCATCCTCTTTCTAACACCATTAATATATTTAAAGACTGTTATCAGTTCTCCTATTGTCTTTTTTTCTCAAGATTAAACATGCATAGATTTTCTAAACCTTTTACTCTTCTCTGGACACTCCAATTTGTCCACATTTTTCCTAAAGGGTGGTATCCTGAATAGGACATTGTACTCTAGCTGAGGCCTCACCCATGCCAAGTAGAGCAGGACAGTGTCTTCCTGTGTCTTATATACATGTGGCAGAGTGCTGGGAACCAACAGCTGAGTCAGCATTCTGATCACTTAAACACCAATTAAATCCCCCCAGGATAGACCTGACTGTGTTTAATTAGTCCTTCCCAGCTCATTCTAATCTGCTACAGAACTAGTTAGTTCATTAATGCAGAGGGTAGAAAACAGGAAAGGAAGGAAATGCTGGAGGGAGAGGTAGGCTAGCAGATCCAGAACCAAGGATCTCTGGGTGGAGAGAGCTCTTACTCTACTCTTTTTGGCAGAGGGGTGAGGCGGAACAGATGTTGTACATGCTGTGTATGGATCAGTAAAGGTGGTTGAAAGAGCAATGGAAATAAACTACACAGAGGTGTTTAGCACCTGAAAGTCTCTGAATAGTCTGTATAATCAGAGCAGGAGACAGGCATGGCATTCCGCCCTGTCACAATATGACATACGTATTCTTATGTAATGTTTGAAAACGTAGTTTTCTGAATTTCAGATTTTTAATGTGAAGTACTGTTGAAAGGGGTTTTGAGTGCATCGTGGGAGTTAGATTTTAGCTTCTCAATTGTCAAATCCAACTGTTGATCCCAAAGAGTGTCGACTTATGCTGAACATAATTTACACCCCCAAGAGTGCTCTGGCACCTAATAACAACCAACTCCACTCTACCTTGATATTCCTGCTCCCTCTGCCAGGTGATATAAACATCCCTCAGCTCAATTATAAATGGTAAAGCTTCCCTCTACATCACTTTTATTTCATCTCCCAGATGTTTCTAGTAGCCAGTTATCCAGCTGGAAACGTAGTTAACTTTCCTGATAATAGTCATGTTATGTTCCAGAATCCCTTTAAAACTTTGGAAATGGTGAAGATCTCATATGGTGGATGCATACTACTGAACTGAAGTAGTTAAATTATTTTCCCCAGCTTTCCCATATATTTTCCCAAAAGATTGAGTTTATTTTTGGGGGGGGGATAGAGTGAGTGTAGATCTTCAGATGTCACTTGAGTTCTTTCCATAAGAACTGTATTCAGTCACTCTAATTAAAAAAAAAAATGCTCAGCAGATACAAAACCTAAATTATTAAAAAATCCACTGGAAGATGCTGGTAAGTGCTGTAAAACAGTGGATTATTTTCACTATACAATTTTTTTTCAAAGGTAGGGCTTCCCTTTAAATGAGAGACAAGAGGCACAGTGTTCATAAGTGTCTATTTTACAGATGCAAAGTTCCTTGAGGTTTTGGTGGACTGGGTTGTAAATACAATATAGTGCTTGAAACGACTTAGTCATCTGTTCAAACCCAGTTCAGATTGATGGTGTCCAAAAGCTGTTATCTGATCCCTGTTGCATGTATGAAATAAGATGATTTCACTGGGTAAGTATCTGACACAATCATAATTGGCACGGAGGACATGAGTTCAATAGACATGTTGCCTGACCTAGCCTCAACTCTGGAGGTGTGGTCCGCCAGGTTGCATATTTGTGAAGCAGTATTGGAAGTTTGCACTGCCATTGCCAGTGTAAAACTGACATATTTTATGAGGAATTATCAAGACGGACAAAAAACAAAACATGTTTATCTTTAGTAATAGCATTTACTGATTCCAATGGGTTTTTTTCCACCAAAGATTAAATCAATAAATCTCTGGTCATGGAATTATTCTGGTAATTTACTGCTGTTTGGTTGAACCTAAAGGGAATTTTTTTTACTGATAATTTCCTTTCTGTAAGCAGAGTCTTCAACAGTTCTAGATGTCTGGGCTGCTCTTCTGTTGCTGCAGCTGACAGAGGTGGATCAGAGTTTTGGTGCCGCATGGTCTGGCCACACCCCCTCTGCTCCTGCTTGCTGCCAGATGAGTTATTCCCAATCTGTTAAATTTGCATAACATCATGAACAAATATTCCAGAGATAATGAAATAGCTACATACACTAGACCAGTGAAGATGTTCATATGGCAATAATTCCACTTAATATCTGACCCTCAACTCATGAGTTATCCAGGGTGGGTAGAATTGTGGGAGATGTTGCTGGCAGAAGGAAAAGATCAGCAAGAAATTTTATGTTTTGAAGCCCAGCATCTCCAACAATTCTGATGTCTGGGAAGTAGCGAGCAGTGAACAGATATGGGGGGGGTTATAAAACAAAAGTTTGGTATGAAAGAAGTAGGAAGTAGTTTGGTAGGAAAGCTCCCCTTTTTGGGAGCTTGCTCAAGAGTCTCTGATTTCTGGCTCCTGCCTGCAGCATGTCCCTGCTAAAGGAAACCTCTGCAAAAGATAAAAGTTCCACCTTGTAGTACTTAATGAAAGTGTTAGTAGACCAACTGGTCACTTTGCAAATTTCCAACGTGGACACACTTGCTCCTTCCACTCAGGAGGTTGGTAAGGATCTCATAAAGTGTGCCTTGATTCCTTCTGGGATAGAAATCTCTGATGATTTGTAGGCTTCCACAATACATAGTCTAATCCACTGAGCAATGGAGGACTTAGAAGCTCTTAGTCCTTGGCATTTTGTGTGGAAGAGCGTAAATAGGAAGCCCAATTTTCTCATAGATTTTTGTATGCTTGAGAGCGATTTTCAACACTCTTCTGACCTCTGAGATGTGCCACACATTTTCAGTTGGATGGTGTAGTTTTGAACAGAATGAAGGAAGCATAAGCTCTTCAGAAGTATGGAAGGAGAAATTTACCTTATGAGGAAAGGATTCTGGTGTCCTGACTGCCACCTTTTCTTTTTGGTATACGCAGTACGGCTCCTATATAGATAAGGTTGCCAGTTCCGACATTTGCCTGGCAAATGAGACAGCTACTAAGAAACAGCTCTTAATTGTTAAATAAAAGGCCAACACTGAAGTCAGAGGCTTGAAGGAATGGCTTGTCAAAGCCCTCAAAACTACTGAAAGGCCCTATTTTGGGAAGAGTGGCCTGTCAGTCTGGCTAATCAAACTGAAAACAAATCAAATCAAAGGAATCTGGATACCTGTGGATTGTCTGCCAGGGACCCTGAAAAATATTTTGGCCTCTTTGTTCATTGTTCAGCCAACCTGTTTGTTAACTGTACCAAGGCAAACACCTGAACAATGAGATTGAAAAGTACCTGATTCAGGTACCACTCAGAATTGCTGAGCCTGCATCTCCTGAGCTGGTCTGCCTTTTGGTTCAAATCCCCTTTGAATCACTCTGAGGGGAAAAAAGGAACCATTCTGCCCATCTCATTATTTCCATTGCTTCCACATGTAGTACTGGACTTCTGATTTCCCCCTTGGTGGTTTAAATATGCAACCATATTGTCTGATTGAACCAGGACATGGTTCCCCCTTAAGGTGGGCTGGAGCCTTCACAGATCTTGACTGCTCTCAACTCTAAGAGGTTTATGCTGTGAGCCTTTTCCTTCTGGCTCCATAAGCCCTATGCTGTTTGGGTCTCCAGGTGAGCTCCCCAACCCTCCAGGTTGGTGTTGGCTGTGAGGACTAAAGGATCTGGAAGGCAAATGGGTATGCCTTTGCAGACATTGTCATGGGTTGACCACCATTGTAAGAAGTTGAATACCTGTGTTGGACCCTGTTAGGATAAAATATTTAGGCCTGAATATCTGCCTGAGATGGTATTCTGGGCCTGCTTGCCTGCCTGAAAGCTAAGATCTTTAAGATACATGTGTAAGCAAAGAACAAAGACATAGTATGTTCCTTTTCCCTATCTACAACCAGATGAGTTTTCTTTATTTCTGTGAGAAAAGGTAAGGGATGTAGTTAAAATGTTTTGAGGTGTAGAGGGGGTTTAATATATGAATGCACAAATGAAGGAAAGCTCTGACTCTTCAAGACAGATATCTGAGCAAGGCCAAGCAACCAGCTGGGAGATATAAGGGGGGGGGGGGGTGAAGGGAGGTGTGAGAGAGAAATACTATAGTGTTATAAAGTGACCTTGGCCAAGATGTAACCTCACTCCCTGCCCCTCCCATGAGGTACAAAAGAGGTTGTACTAAAGCCTCCAGACTCAGGCCCTCCAAAACAGAACATGACCATATATTAGAAGGGGTGGTACCGGGCGCGGACCCCACAGGTATAATTAAGTCTACCAAAAACAATGAGAGTTCTGTAGCACTTAAAAGACTAACAAATTTAATTTCTGCAGGCATAAGCTTTCGTGGGCTGTAACCCACTTCATCAGATGTAAGGAATAGAAATCAGATTGGGGGTGTATATATATTCATGTAAGGTTAAGGAGCAACAATGGGGAAGTTAGGTATAAGCAAGGTCCATTCAGTTAGAGTAGCTGAGCCTATTCACAACCATTGATTAGGAGGTGAGAATGTGTGAACAGTGACAATTACTTCTTGTAATGAGATAAGTCTACCAAGAAGGAGGAGGGAACTCTGATGTATAGAGCTATAATTAGGGAAACAGGGAGCTCTATGGGCGTATACAGCTACGGATTAAGGGGGAAGGAAACTATCAGCGTATAGAGATAAGTCTGAGTCGTGTGAAGGGCTATAATTTTATGCTTGCTTGTTTAGCCCCAATAAACCCATCACAGATAGCCCAGAGTCCAATCTGCAGGCAGTTCCTTTTCGGCAAACTGTGTCTGGGAGTTGAAAGGAGAAAGGTCAGAAAAGTCCTAACAGAACCTATACTTGATCTTTCTTGTGTTCTGTGGTGTGATCCCTCATCTCTAGTATGAAAACTTGAAGAGTTCTGATGCATGATTGTGCCTGTGGCAATCCATGTGCATGACACCAGATGTCCTAGCCGTTGGAGGCATGGTGCTATAGTAGGTCTCTTGCGGCTCTGGAGCAAGAAAATAAATTCCTGGATGGAACCAGAGAACTTTTCCTGGCATTGATGATGAAGCTGGGTGCCTAGAGGAGATTTCACATTTGAGACCTGGTCTTTTGTGCTACTGACTGCGATGGAGCTTTGATCTGCATGTTGTCCAGGAAGGAGTATAGGTGAGTTTCCTACAACTTTAGTCTGGCTATTATCACGACCAACATCTTTGTAAAAACCCTGGGGGCCGAGGACAGGCCAAAAAGGAGTGTTCAGTATTGTCAACATTTGCTGTTGTAGGAGAACTACAGAAGTCTGTGGAGGCACAGCCTGATGGGGATATGGAGATATGTCTGCTGGGTCTACTGAAGTCAAAAATTTCCCCTGGGACAGGGATGATACTGTAGAGGCCAGGATCTTCATCGAAAACTTTTTCTTCATCCACTTGTTGAGAGCCTTTTGAGATACAGAATGGCTCTGATACTCCTTGTTTGCTTCTGAAGAAGATGATGGAGTAGAACCCAGAGAACCTTTCTTTTAAGGGAACACTCTTTATCACAGCCATATCCAGAAGATGAGATATTTTGTTCTGGATCAGATTGTTTTACAGGGTCATTGGATCTGGGTGACTGGATGAAGTATGGATGGATGGAGCCTGCAGCCTAAGGGAATATCTCTGGCTCACTATTTCCCTGACCCATTTGTCTGTGGTCAATGAAAACCATTATTCTTGGAATGGGAAATCCTGCCCCCTAGCTTCCGCTCTGATTGGAACCTATGCAATTTTTGTCATAAAGTCAATTTGGAGGGGTTGGGGGAAGAGTTCCCTCTGGGACTTCCCCCTATACTTCAATTCCAGTATTTGCCCTCAGGGAATCTGTTGTCCCTTCGCTGGTACCTCTGTGAGGATCAGGAGAAAAGTAGTGCCTCAGTGCGAAGGCTGGTCAATATGCTCTTCTGAAGGCCCATAATGGGGAAGAGAGAGACTGTTTAGATTTTGCCATCTTGTCAGTCACCATCTTATCCAGCTTTTCTCTAAAAAGAAAGGAGCCTGGAAACTTGGCTGAGCATAGAACCTGGTTAGAGTGAGTATCCACCTTCAAAGGTTGGAGCCATAGGTAATGCCTGGCTACTGAACCAGAAGCCATGGTTTGGGTCTAGAACCTAATTGTATCCACTGAGGTGTCAGCTACAAAGGCAGTTGCTAGGGAGACTTTCTTGAAAATGGAGTCAGTCAGGATAGTCTCTGCTCTTAAGGGCTTTGAGATGTTCCATCCAAGAAAGAGATGCTCCTGCAAAACAGATAGCTGCCAGGGACACTCAAGGGGTGTGGAGGAAACTTCAGAGCCTTTTTATGACTGGCCTTCATATTTCCATTCTTGGGATACTTAGGGTAGAACTCTGCTTCTGAGGGAATAATCATATCTTTGGCAAGGGACGAACAGGAGTGTCAAACTTCCGTGTCTCAGCAAAATAACCTTTTGATTCTTGACTGTTATAGAACCCAGTGTCACTAATGTGCTTGCTCTCAGCAAACTTTTTCCATTCATCCCTGATCACTTCCTCAAGGAGGAGTGAAGGGGTATTGCAGCCTCAAGGGAGGATTTTGAAGGGAAAATTTTATTCTGAGGTTTACAGACAGGAGCCTGATCATGTTTCAGAGCCAGACAACTCACCTTCCTCAGGGTATGTCTACACTGACGGCGGCAAATTCGCCGCTGTCAGATCAATTTATCCGGATCGATTGAGTGGAAGTGAAGACCCAATCAATCGATCTGGAAAGTCGATTTAATAAAACCATCTCTCCAAACAGCATAGTTCTGCATCAAAGGGTATGTGTTTCCTGTCAGTGCAGCAACATGGAAACGGCGTGCTAAATGGAAATTACGATGTCGACAGGAGTTAAACAAGCTACTCTGTGTAGCTTGCATAACTCCCATCGATGCCGCTGAATTTTGCCAGCAGTATAGACCAGGCCATAGTGGAGGACAGGGAAGAGGACTCCTATCTTCTGGATTTTTTGTGCTTTCTTCCAAGTTTTTTAAAACCTTTTTAGCATGTTTTGGGAGTATAGAAGCTCTGCGGTGGCTTTGAAACATGTTTTAGAGTTCACCCTTACTGGGTTCTGTTTCCCCTGGGAGGAGGCAACTTGTTAGAGCCCTCCTGATATGCTTGGGAGGGGGCTGACTTAGAAGCCCTGCTTCTTTTCCCAGAGTGCTCAGGACCCACTTTGTCTTGTGGGGCAAGACGGGTGACCCCATAAACCTCCTCTCTTTGTTCTGCAGGTGTCCCCTGGTCTTACACCCTGAGTCCAGTGGTCAGGGTCTTCCTTACTTTTAGAGCCTCTCCCTACTGTGCACTGGGATTCCTGGTCCATTTTCCCCTGCCTCAATGGGTAAGGGACCTCACCTGGGCCCTAATGGAGTTGGGGACTGAAGTCTGGGTGCAGGCTAGGCTCAACTTGGTATCTGCTGAGCCTAGAAAGGCTGCCTCACATATACAGCACCTCTTGGATTTGACCTGATGCTTTCTTGGCTATTCTGCCATGCCCATATAGGGCACAGGTCCTAGCAGAGAGACACTGCAATAGAAGCTCAACACCCCTCCTCCCCCCCCCCGGGGGTTAACCAATCCCAGGAGGAGGAATGCCAGGGAGGGAGAATATTGTTCCCCACTGCCTAAAAAACTGGGCAGAAGAGTTAAAATAGAAAGAGTAAGGGTGGGAGCAAAAGAAACCATACCATTTTCTGAGGCTGTAGAGGCAGAGAATCTGGAAGCAAGCAGTAGCAAAGGAAGCATGGTCAGACCACATGGCACCAAAACTCTGATCCACCTGTGAGCTGCAGAGACAGGAGAGGTGACCAAACACCCAGAATTGTGGGAGATACTGGCATGTTTCCCTAAAAACTGGTGACTGCATTTGTGCATGTATGCTTATGTTGTATTGAAGATGAACAGTCTGTAAAAGGATACATATACTGACCTTCTCTCTTCCGTGAGTGTTACCCCGGTTCAGGTAGCTCTAGTATTAGGAATTGAACCGTGATAGTGATTAACATATTCTGTTTGAACAGGAAAGGAAGACACTCCATCATTGCTTGGACTCTGTGGTTCTCTGACTTCTGTAGCAAGTTACAAATCTCTTACAAGTCTGAAATCAAGTGAATATCTTGCAAGTCCTACAGCAGAGATGACAAGTCCAGGTCTAACGCCATCTTGAGCAGATATACATAACAAGGAAGAGCTTTTGTGTTGTATGAGTTCAGGTTACATGCCATAATTTGACTTGCTGTGAAGACTCTTAAATTCAAGCAAGCTACAGAACATACTGCTTTATTTAGCCTTTTTTTCATAATGATCTATTTAAAGAAAAGTCCCAAAAAACATATACATTATGTGTCAAATCTTCCATCATGTTTTCCTTTAAAAGGATTTTTCCAGACTTTCTCTTTGACATCTTAAACTATTTAAGAATTCGAGGCAGGTACAGAATGTATGTATGATTTAAAGTTAGAAAACCTTTTAGAAAAAAATATTTGAAAATCAGTCTTCGTTAAACCATCATGATTTATGTTTCCCTGCAAGAGTTGATCACCTCCCCAGGCTCTAAACTAGAGCACTTCCTTGCATATCTGTCAAAACTTACAGAAGAGACAGGGAATCCTGTATGTAAGCCTTGGCAGGTTAGTAAAAGAATATCAAAATTCCCAGTTTACATTATATTACAAAACTTTACTTGTTTAAATATTTTTTAATCTACATGTGTTCTGTTATGTAGGATCTCAGATAACTTATTTAACCTCAGATGTTTTGAACTACTGCCAGGTAAATGTTAACCTTGCATTCCAGTTATCATTATGCCACTTAGAGAATTGATTTTTTTGTTCAGATATGGTCATGGTAAGAAATAGTATGCATCCCTAGTTTCTGATGATGGGACACAGTAATAAATCTTCTAAATCAGGATTACTTTCAAGTTTTAAGAAGGGATTGGGTGGCGAGTCACCCAGATGATTGTGTGGCCCAAATGAGGAAGAACTTCACAGGTAGAAGGCACATCCTACTTGCTTGCTTTTTGTTACTGACTTATGTTAATGTAAAGGTGGGGGAGATCACCACCTTAGCGCTTTGAGAGAAACTACCCCTCCCCCCACCACCTCCCAACGTCCATTGAAAAGGATCCCAGGAGTAAAAAAGGATTAGAATGAAAATTTAACAATATTCTCATGATGATGTTTTTTTCTCTTCCATTAAACTGTTTTGGATAGCTATTTCTCTTGATTGTGCTGTGCAGTAATACTTAAACACAAGTGAATTCTTTAAAAATTATATGCCTCTAATTAAGTCACTGATATGAATTACCTGAAAACATTTTTTAAATGAAAGTAAACTTTACATCTTTCCAGCTAAACTCTCACCTTTAAAGTTTGCAAATAAATTTGTGAATTGCAAACTGCATTCTTAATTCTTTGTAAGATGTAATGAGTCATTTATCTATGAATTTTGCTATTAAGATAATGCTTATGAGTATCATCTTTTAAAAAAAATTAAATGCATGTAAGTGTGTTGTATTTATTAATCAAAGGGAAAATGCTTTGCTGTGCCAAAGAAGTTCCATATATTGTTTACATGAGTGGCTGCAATACTAGGGTTATTTAATTACAGTGTACTTTCAGACAGATTTGTTTACAGTCAGACACTACATGCTATACTCTTTGCTTTATTTATATTTGCCACATATATGTGCCTCTTGTAATCTTACCCTTAGTCCTACTACTTGTTTTTCAGAGGATGGGATAAAGAAAAACAGGCAATCTAATCTGACCATTCTTGTAAACAGAAGAATGTAGGAAAGTTCAGCCTTGATAAACATATGAGACTAAACATTTTCAGAACTAACCCACAGCCTCTAATGATCTCTGAAATAAAATTTAATTAAAACAATAGTGCTTTCAGAATGCCTGTTATTGCATACAGTAATTTCCTAGTTCTTGCACTAAGAGCTTGCTGTCAGGGCAGTTCAGTAGTTTAATTGAACAGTATTCATTAAATATTAATTTCTAAACTAAAGCTGCATTTTTAATGCAAAGACATTGAGGGAAGCAGGCATCCATAAATAACTTGAGCAACCTATGCTGTTTTAAACACTTTTCCCAGTACATCACTGTTCTTTGGCTGTAATCATGATTATTAGTCATGTCAGCAGACAGCTCTCTTGGAGCTGCTGCTATAAAATTCATCTGTCATGTAATTTAAGTCTTATGTAATCTTTCACACTTGTAAATGTCAGTGTTTGTGCATGGGGAAGCTGGTTGTACGTGTCTCTCAATTCTAAATGCTGTCCATTTTTCAGAAATAATTGAACAATAAATGCCAAAATTGTATGTGTATGTTGTTGCCTTGCTATATTGTAAATGTTGCATGTAAATTAAACATTTTGTACTATTGCCACTACTAGCTCTTGTCTCTGTACTCTTCTAATCAAGAAGTGTAAAGTAAGACCACTTACACACTAGTGTGTGAACATAAAGCAATTTAATTTTGTTTTAAAATTCCTAAACAAGTGAAAGTTAATCCTAGAATTTGAGAAGACCTTAAAGTAATATTTAAAGGATAGGCATTTCCTTTTCATGTGAGTGATCTACTGAGGTCTATAAATTAACTTCAAACATTTAAATTGTGCTGACTTAGAATCTGTGCCAGCCAAAACAAACAAAAATCTTCAGTATAATACATCACCTTTTTAAAAAAGATAGTATGTGATACACTTAACACTTGCCTCATCATGCTGGTTCTCTTCCGTTCTTTCATCCATTAAACTGAAATATAGCTAATACATCAGTATTTTCTATTTACATAATTGTTATAGTTGCCACCAAGGACCTTATACAGTCATGAATGGAAGAGGAGAAAATCCATGACACCTTTATTATGTGATCCAGGTTATGAAAGTTTGAACTCCTAGTTTAGACTCAATTGATAAAGGAAGAAATGTCAGCTTAACCTTGTTTTGAATGTGTGCTTCCCTTACATAGAAAATCTTTAACAAAAAACAGCTAAGCTTACATTTGAAATGAGAAAGTGGTAGTTCAGTGGGTTCCACAAAGTATCAATGAGGCCCAGAGTTTTACAGGATTTAAAAACATATTAGGTAATCATGTGCTTGTCTACACTGCTCTGCAGTTTGGATGAAAGATGTGAACAGCACTCTGGGTCAAAGGGCTGTGCTCTTACTCCTCTGTGCAGATGGTGGGGGTGCACAATAAAATGTTCCTAACTTGCATTAATGTAATCCTTTTCAGCCAGGCTTATATTAATGCAAAATAGGAACTTTCTCATTCACCTCTGCTGCATTCACAGTGGGGAGCTGCAGCATAGCATGTTGATGGGCACTACTGTTCACACCACTGTAGTCCAAACTCTGGGGCAGTGTAGACATAGGCTAACACCCACAGTCCAATTAGTTAGGATGAAAGTGTTTTAAACATGTGCTTCAGGGCATAAATTCACCACTGACTGAGACAAACTTTCCTAGGGGCAGGTTATTTTACAAATATCCACTATGGCATTTTTTGCACCTTCCTCTGAAGCCCTAATACCACCTAGCTTGAGAGATGGTTTAAGAGCTTTCAAAGCCCAGATATTCCAGAGGAAGGCACAAAACCTTCATTATACAGTATCTGTGCACTATATTATACAAAAATTGTCTTGAGCACAGCTGGTGGAACCATGCACATCCTGACACCTTTTTAGACTGTTTATAAAAGATTCCCCTTGATCATATGGCATTATGAAACTATGAATTCTACGCTTCAAAAGCACTTTTGTTTTAAATCTGCCTTCTCGTTAAATCTTACACTTCCAGGTGGGGAATCGCTTTTCTATATTTGTACAATACAATGAGGCCTTTGAGTGTCACTATAATATAAATATTTAACAAATGGAGCCTTAACAGTTTTGCTAAAAGTCCTTTAACAGGAGCGAGGGCCCTCATCTCCTCTTCAGTGCATCTGTACAATTGTTATCAGGCTTATCTTCCTTTTCAATTTTACATTCTACTTTTGTTGTAAGCTCCTATTCACCAGAAGGCAACATGCTGCCTAGGTGGAGAAGGTCCAGAGGTAATTCTGTGGGGGTTGGGTTGCCTGTTTTTTCACAGCAGAAGACAGGTGTCAGACAACACAGCCAATTAAAAAAAAACTACATTAGACCACAAATAAATACAATAAAGATTCATGAATAAGAATTTAAACTTTCCACTATAAAAAACAAAAAATGACTTATCCATCTGTACATGGAATCACAAAACCAGAAAACATTTGATTTTATTAAACATTAACATTTTTATCCCATCCATGGCTAGTAAACAAACTCATTTCCATGCCACATTCTTTATTTCCATTTTGAAAATATTTGAATGTTTCACATTTCTATTTGGATTTATGTATTTTTCATAAAGTGCTATTTATTTTTATATTATTGAAGTGTAAATTATCCTGAGAACCAATTCTTCATGGTTCACTTGAATGAGAACTGGTTTTCCTGCCCCCTCACACCGTTCTCTATTCTGCATCCTTTTTTCAGTTTAAGAAATGCAGGTAGCTTTTAAACCTGCTGGACTCTTAATCCTTACTGTTGATGGCTATCAAATTAATAGAGCAAACTGCCTTTTTTTTCCCCTTGAGGAAAAACACGCTCTCCTTGGCCACATAACATGTAGTGGGTACTACCTTAGTTTAGTGAACTCTCAGGCAACACTTTAGGAAGTGGATGTACTAGTAGTGTACATACAAACATAGCAACAACAAAAGCCTACAATGTGAAGGGATAAAAACCTGAAGAGCCACAAATGAACTGGTAATTTCTAACTTACTGCTTCAGGGCTGTAGGAAGGTCACCTATGTACTTACTCTAGTGTTGAGTGATAAATTTTGTCATGGACTCATCAACACCCCCATATGCCCCAGAAAACTTAAATGCCAATTCTTAAAGAACTATGTTGTGGTCCTCAGATGCTATGGAAGTGGAGTTAGCTTGTGAAAGCTTTAATCAAACTCTTGCATACACCCAAAAGATATTCAAGACATCTTAATATTTAAAATTCTTTAACAGAATAGCCATTATACTTCAAAAATAGGGTTGCACACAACTAGTCAGTCATAGATAGCACATTTAACCCCCTGTAGGCGCTTGACCATCACAAAGCTTCCCCCCTGGAATTTTTGGATGTGCAAAAATCCAGAATCAGGCTCTTAGTGGTCCAATTTTTGGAGCTAATCAGTTTAATATGTGGCTCTTCAATGGAATCCAAATAGTGGAATTTCAGTAAGTGAAATAGTTTAACTTAAATGGCAACAATCAAAGTGAAAAACATGCAGAGGATTACATGGCAAATAACTTAATTCTGATTATTCATTTAACTCAAAATTGTGCAAGGTAAAGTTTCTAATCAATTCAGGACCAATGAAAGTTACAGGATTCCTTGCTACTGTATTTGTGATCTATAGCATACTCCTACTTCCAATTTTCAAATCACATGTATGGTAGGCCAAATATAAATCGTTTTTAGGGTTCTGTTTCAAAGCTATTTAGTGGTGTCCTTTTCCAGCCTCGGTCTCACTGAAACACTGATGAAATAATTAACCTAACTTTCAGTAACAATGAAGACTGCTGCCAAGACAACCACTCTTTGAAGGAACAAATACTTATGTAGGTACATGATTGAGCATTCATGAAAGACTTTCCATGTCTGTGTTTACATATTGTCTATTTTTCTGAACACATATTCTAATAGATTCTCAAAGCATAAATGCATTTAAAACAGGTTACTTAGTGAAATATTAAAATGCATGTAAAAATGATCATGTTCTATACCAGTCTCATTTTCCACTGAAAGAGGTTTTTTCTGTTATACTGATGGCCAATACTATTTCTGACCAATCTCAAAGTTTTCTTACCCATCTCTGAAGATGATTATAAAACTATCAGTTTGTTTCCTTAACTCTTTGAGCGTGGTCTTTAAAGAGAGAATTCACATGAAATTTTAAACAATGGTTCTAGGAATACATACTGCACATAGAATTCTTAAACATTTTTGAATTCAGAAACAAAGGTGCACAATCAGCCCAGGGGGAATGCTAACTTAAGGGAGTTTCAACTGGCTAGCAAACATCATAGCTAAATTTTACCCAGTAACTTTGGAATATTTTAATTCTAGACAAAAGTCAAAGCTGGCACAACCTTTACCAGATACCTTGACTGTATCTTCAATCTCGGTTTGAGGAGAATAAATAGCTTTGCATATTTTTTTGTTTGTTTAATTTACGAAAGAAGGATTTCCCATATTCATAGCTGCTGATCATTATGGCACAAGCAGGAGCAACTTTAATCAACCGTGGAACAATACCTGTAGGGAAAAAAATTATTTACCAATTTAATTATCCATAAATATCACTTGTTTTCACAAAAAGACAGACCACTGTGTAGTATCACTTTCTGTAGCAAGTAAAGTGGTAAACTATTCTTAAAGAAATATATAGGCCACAGTCCTACAAACACAGAAGCACGTATTATGCCTGAGAAGTCCCAAGGAACCAGTGCACTGGCAAGTGTCATGATTTTGGACCAGTTTGTTGAGTTGCACCCGTAATCATGTGAATAGCCACAGGCAACTTTTTATCTGAGCTGTCTGCAGTTTCTCCCTTTGGCTGCTAGAGCCAAAAGTGGCAGTGATGGCATCCTCTGTACACTCTGAGCAGAACCTCAGAGCAGGTACAGCACTATGGACACCCCCAGTCATCTAACAACAGCCCCACTTCCACCCTTCCCTGGTGCAGTACAGTGAGTGGAGGTAGGAGCTCAGGGGAAGCCCTTCCCCATGGGCTGGAGAAGGGGCACCTGCTAGAACCTGTATGGGGTTGTGAGGCTACTGGAGTCTGTCAGTGGGGAGCAAGTGCACTGGGAGTCGAGTATTTAGGGCAATCAGAGGGAGGGAGTCATTAAGCAGGTGTACAAGGAACAGGTGGCTACATTTTTGGGTGTATGTTTTATATGTATTTAATATTGAATTTTCAACTTGTAATTGTCACACAGGCAATTGGCATGGGTAGATGGGGTTCAAAAGTGAGAAGACAGAGCCCCTACCTGTTTTGGGTTTGTTTGTTTTTTTTAATTCTTATTAATTTCTTACTCATGTGTGCTCCCCAGCTGGCAATTCTACACCTAACACTACTTGAGCACAAAGGTATGCATGTGGCATTGTTTTGTGGATGATAGTTTGATAGTTTGACAGTTGTTCATGGGAAATAAACCTTCTAAACTGTTTGATACATTTAACCCTCATAACACTGAGCCTAGACTTGTATGCAGCTTTAGATGAAAAGAGCATTACTATGCAAATTTTGAAATTTTAAAACCCCTTTATATCTATATATGTTAAGTTACAACTTAAAACTTAGGAGAAAAATTAAAGTGGTACACTTCCTTTTGGTTTGTGCTCCTCCTGATTTGGACTGCATTTTTTTTTTTACATTTTGATTTTCATTTGACCAGTTTAAAATGTATTGCATTGACTTACCACATTTTTATAAAGGATACTTAGATAGTCTTAGATGAGAAATGTTGGTTTTGTAAAACACAGGCTTTAAAAGAGGAGTCCAATTAAAACAGTCTGTTTGGATTTAAACACACTCCTGCAGTGCTTGCCATCCTACTGTGGGTGATGCATGAGAACCAGAAACAAAATTCCTGCTTTGTTTACTTTTTAAAATTCATTCAGCTTGGTAAATGAAAATAACCCATATAATTGAGGAAAACCATTTTTTAGCTTTAGTAATTTCATGTGATAAAAATGAGAATTTTTAGTATGATTTTTTTATTCTGACGTGACTTTTTAAACAAATAAACTGAAAACAGTGGTGCTGTGAAACCTGATGTTCCAGGGTTATATATAGCATCCAATACCTCTGCTCCTGCCTCATGGATTTAGTAATATGACTGTGGCATATTCTAGCCCTCTCTAAAAGCATCATCACACAAAAGCCCAACTTTCATTGACTCTCCATAATCTTCCTGATTCTGTTTCTGGGCCTTCTGCATTCATTAGCCCACAGTATCCTACAAGCCAGCAATTGTTCAGAATGATTTACTATAGCAAACTCTATTCCCAGCTACCACTCCCCTATACTCAGATGCAAATGAAGATATTAGCAAAACTTCGTTAAACACTCATGACTACAGACAAGACTTTTGGCGCTGCAGGTTTGTTTCTAGAGACAGAGAATATCAAAAGGGTTAGTGAGAAAAAGTAGAACAAAAAAAGGGGCAGCCATGTGGGGCTGAATGTTCCTAAGGATTTATGCTGAAGTAGTACAGACTGGTAGGAGATAAATTACACCCAACGAAGATCTTCACCCTAAAACATACAATAAAATTAGGCCCACTGAGCCTTTAAGGAGAGTGGGATCTCCTCTCCAAGAACAGAGTTCTTAAGCGTCTCCACGTTCCAGTTTGTTTTAGTTCTTTTTGCTTTTACAAACTGTCTCTCTCACCTGCTGGAAAAGCTATTTTCACCCGCAAAAATGACCTTTCCTCCATATCCAATAACTGTACACAAAACACTTTTTTGTTTTTCACAGTTCTTTAGTTGCAGAACTTTTCACAGCATTTCACAATTTGGGAAAATACTTATAACTAATTAATTGATATAATTGATAAATGCACTACATGCTAATTGTCACATGCCTGAAAAATAAACCAACTCAATTCTTAGACACTGTTAGCCCACTGATGATGTCTCAATGAAGAGTTTGCTAGAATTCCTTATTTTTATATATATTTATGACTGTTCCACGGTTAACAACATTCATGTGGAAGGATATGAACATTTTTTTTAATTTGCACATATTAGATTCTTTAAAAATGTGTTAATGATTAAATCCAACTTAATTTCCTTCTTTTCTAAGATTCTTGGAAATTTGAAACAGTTACCAGCAAATAATCCAGTAAACCCATGCTCAGCAAAAATTCTCTTCATTACTGTCCATGTTGATGCGGACCTCTTCTGTGATACTAGATAGAGTACAACAAATGAAATGTGAATTAAATAGTATACAAATTAACACTACCACAGAAAAGTAATAAATATTCTTGAAAATTAGGGAGGATCACATCGGTGAAATACACTGTTTTTATTTTAGTCACATTTTAAATATATTTTACATTAATTTTGGCCATATTGGTGAAGAATAGAGAGTTGTGTTATTATTTCATAAGTATCATATGCACCTCAGTGTATCTGTTAAATCAGTGGTTCTCAACCAAGGGTAGGTGTATCCCTGGGGGCATGCAGGGGTTTTCCAGGGGGTACATCAACTCCTCTATATATTTGGCCAGTTTTACAACAGGCTACATAAAAAGCACTAGGGAAGTCAGCATAAATTAAAATTTCATGCAAACAATGACTTATTTATACTGCTCTTTATACTATACACTGAAATGTAAGTATAATATTTATATTCCAATCAATTTATTTTATAATAATAATATGTAAAAAAGGGGAAGTAAGCAATTTTTCAGGAAGTGTGTTGTGACTCTTATTGTATTTTTATGTCTGATTTTGTAAGCAAGTAGTTAAGTAAGGTGTAACTTGGGAATATGGAAGACAAAACAGACTCCTGAAAGGGGTACAGTAGTATGGAAAGGTTGACAGCCATTGTGTTAGATATTATCCTGCCTGACTGTAATGAGTTAAATCCAAGGAGGAAGCAAACCAGAAACAAAAACAGTGGCAAAATAAGACTGGGGGAATTATTAACCGGGGAATGCTCTTGCCTGGCTCCCATCAGGCTGGCCTGGTTTACTATGCCCAAGGCCAAAAGCCTAGGATCAAAGGGAATCCTAAACCTTAAAGATGCTGACCTACAAAAGAAAGGGGCTGAGCAAATTGTCAACAGTGGCGGCTAGCCGCTGGCAGACAAACACAAAGGAACTGCAGCAGGCAGGTTAAGTCTCCCAACTCAAATGAAAATAACTGGGCCTACCTGAGCTATGGATAGAGAAGTTAAGCTTAGGTAAGGAAATATCCATATAGGAGTCTTTTTTTTTAACCCATTTTCATAGATGCTGTATTCCTTCTGGCAAATAAATGTACTTTGAAGAAACTGTTTTTGTGTCACTTTAATCAGCTGCTGTCACAGGGCACAGAAGTAAAGGGCTTATAGATGCCAAACACAGCTGGGCCTTTTGGGAAAACATAGGTAGTAAACAGGGGACTGCTGCTCAAAAATCCAGTTTTTGATTGGTAGAACCATGTGGTTCCACCCAGAGAGGGTTGAAGGTAGCAAAACCTGTCACCATAAGGATATTCTCAAAAAGGACTAAAAGGGATCTAAAATGTAGCTCGCCCTGTTAACTGTGACAACACGTTATAGAAATGGTATTAAATTCTGATGTTAAAGCCCACTAAACCAAACTGCATATTTACATGTACTGAAGCTTTAGTTATACATTTTTGCTTTTTGTAATATACAGTTATCTTTAGCTTAATGAATGATAGGCAACTCTGGCCTAACTGCATATTTACATGTACTGAAGCTTTAGTTATAAATTTTTGCTTTTTGTAATATACAGTTATCTTTAGCTTAATGAATGATAGGCAACACTGACCTAAAAAACAAGCAAAAAACTGGCCCATCGTAGCAAAATGAATCTACAAAATCACTTTATGCAGGTACTAAGTCTGGAGAAAAAGTATAAGTGCACTATGCCACTGGTTGCCTCTAAAATTACACTTACACCATCAAATCCACAACAAACTGTGCACATCCACAATTAATGAAGATCTTAAACAGACCATCTGTCCTTCATGATATTTTGCTCTTGACATACTGTTCTCATTGTCCTATAGTACCAAAGTGATAGAATCTGAATTTTTCACCAGGAACTTAATCATAACAAATCCATATATGCAGCAAAAGCGCTCTTCAGATTTGAAGGAAATATGTGGCCAAGCTGAAGATGCTTTCCAGCCCTGACTTGAAAAGGAACCAGGAACAAAATACACTTCTGGATGCAGTCACAGGGAATTCAACTGCAACAGCAACCAGTCCTAGTGAAACACTAGTGTTAGTCTAGATGAGCAAAACTAAATTTCAAACTAGATGTTAATCTAATTAGACTACTTAAACTTATTTTGAAATTCATGTTTAACATTCTCACTTCTGACTCAAAGTGGTGGTTTCAGTGATATTTTAATGTATATTAAAATGACCAGCAAATGACATATGACCAACACTGTAAAAGAATTAAAATTAAAAACTTTGGCTCAATTGTCCAAAATAGAACAAGCAACCCGAAGAGAAATGCTTTGGGATGATCGCATCAGCAACAACAGTTAGTTTACCTGATACATTGAAACCACAAACTAAACGGTAGAAGAGCCATCTTTTCTTGTTAGACGACTACATTTTAAGTCTTAGCTTCACATGGACAAAGTGATCACAATTTTTTTTTAAAACCAGCCTGAAATTAAAAATATCTTCCCCCAGCTTTAACTATATGATTCTGAACCAGGCTGCTCAAATCTGTTTCATAACAGAAGGCTTGCTAATAAAGTAGATTCAGTCTTTGATTACTCCATAGTATTAAAGACTTGATCCAGTGGCCACTGAAGTTAGACAGAGTCTTTCACTGATGATCCAGGCCCTAGATGATTCAGAAAGATATATATTTATATGCTGAATGCATTGTCTTAAGTGTAGCGGTGGCCAATTGTGTCCAAGAGTTAAAATCTTCTTCTTCTTCTCCTTTATGCTAATTTTCCTGGTGAGGGTCATGGCAGCAGCACAGAGAGTAGAGTGGACCAAACCTCCCTTTCCTCCACAACAGGTTCCAGCTCCTCCTGGGGGATTCCCAGGTCAGCTGGGAGATATAATCCCTCCAGTGTGTGCTGGGTCGGCCTCAGGTCCTCCTTCCAGTGGGACATGCCCAGTATAGTTTCAAAGGAAGCCTGCCATTTGCCCTCCTTATCAGGTGCCCTCACAAACTCAGCTGACTCCCCCGGATCTGGAGCAGTAGCAGCTCTACTCCAAGGCTCTCCTGAATGGCTGCGCCCCTAACCCTCTCTTGGGAGTCAGCCCAGCCACCCTCCAGAGAAACCTCATTTCCACTGGTTGTACCTGCGATCTCGTCCTTTCGGTCATTACCCAAAGTTCATGGCCATAGGTGAGGATACGGACATAGTTTGACCTGTAACCAAGAGCTTCATGCGAAAACTTGGCTCCCACTTCACCACCATGGATGGGTACAGCGCCCACATCACTGCTGCTGCCTCACTAATCCACTGGTCAAACTCAAGCTCCTGCTTTTGAACAAAACCCCTAGATACTTAAACTCTTCCAGGGCAGCAGCTCCCCCTTCACTTGGAGAGAACACTCCACTTTCTTCTGGGAAAGAACCATGACCTCCAATTTGGAGGTGCTGATTCTCATTCCAGCTGCTTCACACTCAGCAGAGAAGCGGAGTGCGAGTTGGAGATCACAGTCTGAAGAAGTAAGAAGGACTCATCTGCAAACAGCAGAGATGCCACTTCCAAGTCCCCATACCAGATACACTCCCCAATACGGCTGCACCTTGATAGCCTGTCCATAACAATCACAAAAGGACGTGGGGACAGGACCCACCCTTGGCAAAGTCCAATGCCCACACTGAACAAACTTGACTAAATACCAAGAATGTGGGAATAGAGAGACTGAATAGCACACAGCAGTGGCACCAGCACCTCATACTCCCACAGCACTTCCCACAGGACATCTTGGGGAACATGGTCATAAGCCATCTCCAGGTTTACAAAACAAAGGTAGAATGGGTTAGAACTCCAACTATCCCTTGAGTATTTGTGAGAGAGCAAAGAGCTGGTCCATAGTTCCGCATCCGGGATGGAAACCACATTGTTCTTCCTGAATCCGAGGTTCAACTAACAGGCATAGCCTATTCTCCAACATGCTGCCATTGGCTTTGCCGGGGAGGCTGAGAAGTGTGATCCCCCTGTAGTTGGAACACAACCTCTGGCTTCCTTTCTTAAAGATCGGGACCACCACCCCGGTTTGCCAATCCTGAGGTACTGCACACCTGCCTACCATGCAACACTGAAGAGGCGCATTAACCATGATACCCTGACTTTGTCTAGTGATTTCAACATCTCTGAGTGAATCGCATTCAGTCCTGCTTCCTTACCCTTACGAAGGCACTCTACCACCATAGCGACCTCATCAACAGAAATAGATCTGATCCCACCGTGGGGCTTTCCAGCGCTGCCTCCTAAAAGGAGGTCATGTCCATCAGATTGAGGGGTTCCTCAAAGTTCTCCTTCTATCTCTCAACAATCTTTTCTGTCGCAGTCAGCGTTTCATCACCCTTGCTGAGAACAGCCTGGGCAACATTCCGCTGACCCCTCCTAAGTCGACGAATAGTTTGCCAGAAACCTTTGAGACTTTCCAGTAGTCATTCTCCATGGTCATTCCAAACTCCTCCCAGGCTCAGGCTTTCACTTTAACAACCGCCACAGCTGCAGCCCTGCCAACCAGCAGATATCTCTTAGTGCTATAAGGAGTCCGATTCACAAACATTTCTCAGAAGGCCTCCTTCTTTGGCTTGACAGCTTTCCTCACCACTGGTGTCCCCCAGCGGCTCCTATGGTTGCCACCATTACACACACCAATCGCCTTCAGGCCACAGCTTTTCGTGGCTGCCTCAATGATTGAGGCCCTGAACATTGTCCACTTGGACTCAATGTCCATGATCTCACCCAAAATGCAGG
The DNA here is from genome assembly GCF_026122565.2 of Emydura macquarii macquarii. NCBI lineage: Eukaryota > Metazoa > Chordata > Testudines > Chelidae > Emydura > Emydura macquarii. The sequence goes on along the minus strand of NW_027132559.1, from coordinate 35,709,790 downwards.
AGAAGTTCTTCTGGAAGTGGGAATTGAAATCTTTCCTCACAGCGTCCTCCACCAGACATTCCCAGGCGACCCACACTGATTATTTGGGCCTCCCGTATCTATCCAGCCAGCATTCCATGCCTCAGATCCAACTCACCACCAAGTAGTGATCGGTTGAGAGCTCTGCTCCTCTCTTCACCCACATGTCCAGAACATATGGTCCGATGAAACAACTTTAAAGTTGATCATCGAGCTTCAACTCAAGGTGCTCTGGTAGCAGATACATTTATGAGCAACCTCGTGTTCAAACATGGTGTTTGTTATAGACAATCCATGACTAGCACAGAAGTCGATTAACAGCTCACCTTTTGGATCCACATCAGGAAGGCCATTCCTTCCAATCACCCCCCTCCAGGTATCTCCATTGTTCCCCACATGGGCATTAAAGTCCCCCCAGTAGAATGATGGAGTCGATAGGTGGAACTCTATAAAGCACCAATCCCATTGTCTCCAAAAAGGCAGAGTATGCTGAATTTCTGTTAGGCACGTAAACACACAGTGGTCAGGGTTTTCCTCTCTGAGAAGTCTCAGAGGCAACCATCTCATCTACTGGAACAAACTCCAACTGCGCAGCACCCCACTGGGGACTTGTGAGTATCTCCACACCCACCTGGGGCCTCTCACATGGGGCTGCTCCAGAGCAGGAAAGAAATCACCCTCGGTTAAGAAATTTGTTTCCAGAGCCCCTGTGTGGAGGTGAGGGCGACTACATCTAGCCAGTACCTTTCCACGATCTCTGGCTCTTTCCCTGCCAACGAAGTGATGTTCCATGTCCCTAGAGCCAGTTTCCATTGTGGGGCGCCAGTCTGTAATGGTCCATCCCTCCTCCTGCCATTTTAGCATCACTCCCGGTTCACCTTTTGCCTCCCAGGTGGCGGGCCTATGAAGTGGGTGCATGTCACCTTTTTGGGCTGAGCCCGGCCGGGTTATATGGGTAGCTCAGACACCAGACACTAACGTAACACTGCCCTGAGGCCAGGTTCCAGGGGTGGGTCCCGATATCCCTAATCTGGGCGAGGTCATTTTCATGAGGGTTTTACAGTGGATCGTTTTTAGTCTGGAACCTTCCCCCCAGACCTATTCGCCTAGGATGACCCTACCAGGAGCATTAAACTCCAGACGACGTAGCCCTGGGGTTCATCAAAACATGCAAGCCCCTCCACCACAATAAGGTAACGATTCTTGGAGGGGAAGAGTTAAAATGGGGAAGAGGAAAAAAAGGCTTTTTGTCTTACCCATCCCTTTAAGTTACTGGATCATGCACTACCACATATTTCACCATTAAGACCCCTTTTATCATTTTTCTTCTCTTTGTATACCTCATAAAAAAGTGAAGATTAAAAAAAAACACGAGCACAATATAGTCCTTTTCTAGATTAAAGTTAAAAACCAAAAATACTTAAGGCGAGCTAGAGGGTTGACTTTCCTATTTTCTAAGAAGGTGGGTGAGACTGGGTGTGCAAACAATTTTATCAAGTTAACCCTGTCAATTCCAAAGTATTTTTCCACAGGACATTGTTCAAATTCATTTTATAGAAGAAACTTAAAAATTTTTTGCCTATAAGAGTTAGATTTAATATGGATAAATTTTTTGGATCCCCTGAGACCCTATTCCACTCAGTTCCCAAATCTCAGAATTCACCACTCAGGTACCTTTATTTGGCATTCAGCAACACTATGCCCAAGTTGGCCAGGCTCAAATGCAGAGGGTGGATGCAGGATACATCACAAAACCAAAGTTACACAGCAAAACTTTTCCTTATATGCATTCCTGACTACACTTTATATCACGCATTTCATGATTGGCTTTGTTGCTTTTCAGGAACCAATCCCTGTACGGTATGCTCTGTCCATGCATTTTTCAAGTATAACAATCTCTACATTCCAGGTTTGTCTTGTCCATTGCCCCTAGTGCCCAGGATGTTCTTGCTTAGTTTAGCTAGATTGACTCTAGCCTAATGCTTGTTATGCCATTATCTTCAACTTAATCTTCCATTCACACCATGTGTGAAATGAAGTCTTACTCATGTCAATTTAGGCCTACAATAATGCTTTACAGTTTTTATTAACTGAAACAGTATAACCATAAACATCACTAGCTTCTCATTTTTTCTCTTCTCCAAGTCATTAAAATATATATATGAAATAGCACAGTTCCCCATCAAGTATTCCAAAAGACATTACAGCACATGGAAAACAAAACAGGCCAAATTACAGTTTTGAGATACATCATAGGAGAACGGATATGGGGAAGATTTAAAACCCCCACTAGAAATCCATGTAACTAAAGAAAATTATGTTTTAAGGTTTTCCATCTTTATTACTTCCAACTAGCAAAATTCACTCCAGTGCACAAGGCCAACAAATGGTTCTTTTTCCCATTTAAGCCCCTCAATAAGATGTAAGTGTTGCAGTGGAATTTATCTGAGCCCTCTGTGCTGGGGAGAATTTCACCTTTGAACAGTGGAATGATAGATAAGGATAATTCTTGAGGTAATCTAAAATGTAAAGAATGTGCAGTAATCTAATTCTAAAGAACTTACTGTTTAAGGTCTCATATTCCCAAAGTTCAGTCTGCTTGCGTGTTTTCACTACATCAAATGGTAAAGTTACTGTAGCTGCAATCTATTAAAGAGTAAACAGATTTTATTGCTAATTCACTTAAAATGTCATAGTATCAGCAAGTTTACTCCATAAAGTGAGTTGATTATAATTTAAAAATAGATTTACTATTGTCATATATATCACATTATTTAATAAGTCTGTGAAGCAAGCCAAAATTAAATCTCATTAAATACACAATTTAGAATAGCTGCATAGAAAACTTAGATTGTATACACTATTGAGGTGCCTAATCATTCTCATATGAACTTCCAATGGAAGCAGGAATAGGAACCAAAGTGGCTACTACTTTTATACTGAACCTGATAGTCATAAAAGTTTCCATTTGAGCACAAATGCCCATCTGTTGTGGATTAATCAAATGCCTTTCACAACCAACTTTGACACTAGGCCTCATAGTTGAAGGTACACTTTCTCTGTAAAACTAATATGTGGATTGCTTCCTAAGGCCAGGTCTACACTACAAAGTTTTGCCAGCACAGCTACATCAGTCAGCCGCGTGAAGAGGCGGAATCCCTGTCCAATGGAGCTGTGCCAACAAGAGCCCCTGGTACAGATGTAGTTAAAATGGCAAAACTGCACTTTTGCTGGTATCGTTTATTTTGTTCAGGGGAGCTGGAATAAGCTATAACAGCAAAAGCACAACATTGTGGCAGAAGGTGCAGCCACACTAGGAGTGCTTTGCCGAAATAGTATACTGACACAGCTATACTGGTCAAGTGCTCCTAATGTAGACCTGTTCTTAAACTCTGGTGTAGGCTCTGGAAAATGCTGCTTATCAGTATACATGGCTTGCAGCAATAAACAAACACTAGACAAGTGATAGGTGTTCTATTTGTGCAAGATCCACAAACAGAAGGTTAAACCACAATAACTCCTTCTAGATTCCTGGTGTGTCCTCTCATTTGTCCCTCTTTCAGGCTGCAATCCTGAAACTGGATCCACTAGGTTCCATTCTAGTGCATCACTGCGGGATCTTGACCTCAGATTGTAAAACCTCAGAGAAATGGATGTGTGTGCCTTGTCCATGATCAAGAACATTACGTTTTATTTTACAGCACTCTTTCCACTCTTTTGTAATAGCAACTATGAGGTGTCTCCACCAAAACAAAGTCTGGTACTGTATCTACCCACTGGTGGTTTGGTACTCCCTCACTTGATTATATATTCTAAAAGAGTTTTAAAAACATTAGCTAGCTACTAAAAAGTAGTCATTTTAAAAATCCAGAATTGTTTTCCTTTGTGTTGAGTATGAACACGCAGTACACATATATGCTACAGAAAAAATGTCAGGGCTATGCTAAATACAATGCTGTGTTTATCATATGTATAAAAACATACCACTTGTGAAACAGAATTATTTTTTAAGATATGATTAAAACACCAAGATAACATTTTCAAATGACTGCTGCTTACTGGAAATTATCCAAATGAACTGAAGACAACCATATAACAATCAACAGTTTCCTGAGAGGTTGTGATTCCACTGTCCCATTATGCTGATAATAATCTTGAAATGAAGTAGTGAGTGTAAAAACAAATTAGTGGGTCTTTCTAACAGCCATGTATCTTAAAAATGTAAGCATGCAGGATGAGAACATTTTGAATATCATTAAAAAAATATACACACCATGTTTTCCTTGTTAGAAAAAGTAAATAAATAGCTATTATGCTTTGTATGTATTAAAATACATCAAAAAGCTATCAAGTTTCTGAAAATGGCATACTCTAGCTTTGCTGTTGTGGTTACCTTGAGGCCTAACAGTTGCTCATGTAATGCTTCTTTTCAAACAACCCATTTTCATCAAGTAAACATACTTGGCAAAGTTCATGCTAACTGTAGGATTCAGCTGTGATTGCTGTCTGAATTCTGCCAATCCTTTTATTTTATTTATTTTATTTTATTAACTGCAGCTATAGACTCCATGATTTAACAGGCTGCTAAAATTTGTAGTAACAGAAATTATTTTTAATAAGATTTCCAGTCAAAACTACTAAGGCATCTTTTACGCCTATATTTTACTTTAACATTTTATTAAATGTTTTCTGATTTGCTTCCCTTACAAATAAAAGCAATAATAGTTCAGGTGTTTTATCACCAGATAACTGAATTTTATGTATAGCTAAATACATGTTACTTCTAGCCTTGTGTTCAACAACATATTCATGATTTGTGGGAGAATCTCATGTAATTTCACCCCTTGTGTTTTATTAATTACATATAGAAATTCTCAATGAACTGAATTTTTTATTTATTAGAAACCTCCTAAATGAAGACGTTAGCACGTGGTGTGGTAGAGAATAGGGCCCTGAACAGAGCACTTTGAGGGAGAGGACTCAGAGTGGATCCCATTTGATGGGATTAATGCAAGGAAGAAGTTTTATTAGAAATATCAGAAACAGAAATGTAGACTTACAGAGCCAGCGGCTGCCCCTGAAGTGAAGCTGATCATAAATGTTGGTTCATGTGCATCAAATCTCTTGCACAACCTATTCTTGAAGCGTTCATAGTTATACCAGTACATTGCTATGGGACAGAAAAAAAAACAACAAATCTCCAAAACTAGACACATGCTACAAGCAACGTAAATCTGAGTACCAAACACAGAAGAACTAACACATAGACCTTAAGGTAATGGTCATAAAGGGACCATTATGATCATCTAGTCTGACCTCCTGCACAACGCAAGCCACAGAACCTCACCCACCCACTCCTGTAATAGACCCCTAACCTATGACTGAGTTACTGAAGTCCTCAAATAATGGTTTAAAGACTTCAAGGTACAGAGAATCCACCAGCAAATGACCCTGTGCCTCATGCTGCAGAGGAAGGTGAAAAAGCCTCAGGGCCTCTGTCAATCTGCCCTGGGGGAAAATTCCTTCCCGATCCCAAATATGGAGACCAGCTAACTCATTCCCCTTCTGTATCTCTTACACATCTAAAAATCTATTTGGCTGCTCTTACTCTAAGAACGCCAGAGCAAAGAAGGGGGGGGGGGGGGAGGGAATCCAAAAACAAAAAGGAGTGAGAGAAAGAGAAATGAAAATATAGACAAGGATGCAAATTAAAAAAGAGAAGCAAGGAGACGGAAGAGACTGGGAGAGAGAAAAGAGGAAACTAGGACTGGCCCAAATCAAAAGACAGGGTGCACTAATGAAAATGGTAGTGCTCATATTCATGAAAGCAATAAATGAGTAGGATACACAACCAATAGCCTTGCTGTTCTGGTGTTTTTTTTAAAGCAAGAGATCAATATGAAAACTGTGTGTATTTATTTGAATGTGTGATGTCAATCTGAATGGCTGAATACGTATATACAGTTAGGTTTATTTCAAAGTGCATAACTGCAGAAACATGCATACCCACACATTCTTGTCACGTTATCCAGAGAATCCATAATTCAATATGCTGTTTAAATAGAAAATTGCATACAGAATGTGGTTGTAAAGCTTTATTTCTAAACCAAATACCTTACAATAATTCTGAACGAAAGTCTCAATAAAGGTTGTCGCTAAAGTTTCTATTCTATGGGAAAGACAAATGTTATACATTTTGATGCAACTTGAACTTGAGGTTTACAATGACACTGAGCTCTTCTTGGAACTTTGCTACACAGATAACTAGACTTAATCTTTCGAACACTTTGGAAAGGCAACCCAAGATTTCAGCAGGATAGTTCTAAAATTGTTCGAGGAAGATAAGTCAGTCAGCACTAACAGCTGAAAAAATAACATATACACCCAATATTTGTGTTGATGCCAGGATTTCCAGTAGGGAATTTCCAAAGAACTACTTCAAACTTCCATGTCTATACTTAAAAGGATGTGCTATATACAGCTCCAAAACTGATATATTCTGAAAAATAAAATTAAAATTCTTCCATGCTTGCATGAGATGATTTACTAACTCTGTGGTACGCAAACTGAGTGTTGCAAAGAATAGAGACTGAATAATGACGCTATCTGTTGGTTTTGTGGATTGAGATTTTTATCCCTATAAAATGTGATAAAACTAGCTTCCTCTGCCCAGTAAAGATTAACAAGAAGTAGGGATGTGGGGGCAAAAGCGTATTCTGTGACCCTCTGAAGGCAGCCTAGCATTCTCTTCCCCTCTTCTCCCTTAGCATATTTGTAAATATTTTCATATGCAAAGAGCTCTGGCTTAGGGCAATCATTCCTCCGTTCAAGTATAGCAATTCCTATGTAAGTGAAAACGAAGTACCTACAGAATATAAAACTGACTTAAAAATTTTTTGTTAAGTTTCTCTACATGAAGTAACTGAAAAAGGTTGATTACATTTTTATGTATTTACTGTATTTTCAGTGTTATTTTCCATGCACATTTTATAAACAAAAACTTTGTTAACACAGAGCAAAGGTTGTCCAATGATGCTTCATGCCATTCCATGGTGCAGAGTGTTAAGCTTAACTTAACTCTCTGAAAAACAGGAAATACAAAGTTAAGGTACACGCTACCCCTTCAACATGACCTTAACTCTACCCCCTGGAGCTGGCAAAATAGCCACCGGAATGCTTCAGTAAGTGAAGGTGGCATAATAAATAGACCTGAGAAAACTATGATACTGTGCAATTGTTTTGTGTTGTGCCCCACACGTTACAACTGCAGCATTTCTTTGCCTCCAATTCTACTGTTCACTGAATTAGGTCCAGCTGTACTGTATGGAGATGGGATTAGCTGGAGCAGGCTGGCAGAATAGTTACTGTGAATGATGAGACGTGCATGTGTATCCTGAAAGTTCAACTATGCCTAATTTCAGCACTAATGTCTGTAGACTGTGGCAGTAGAGGAACACAAAGGTATCTTTCGGTCATGGGGATTGTCCACTGTCTGGTAGCATATATGACAGTGGTCTCTAGGGGTTATTGAGGGGTCAGTGAAGGCAATGTCTCAAAAAATATGCTCAGGGCAAAAGTGAAGGGGTGCTAACATTTAGCAAGTCTGGGGTGGTTTCTGTGGAGGAGGCTCAGTATTTGAGTGTAGGCCAGCTGTAGACAGCTGTTTGTTATGCCTGACCCAAATTTTGCCTTAGCAAAGAGAAGGTGTTAGATTTTGTCCAACAGTCCTCAGTTCCTAAGGCATTCTGCAACATATGGGGGCTTGTTTTCACTGTTGTGTTGGCCTGTAGTATAACTTCAGTGTTGCCCCTATTCTGACTCCTGTCCACTCATAACCGAGCTCAAGTTAGGTGGTGTTTTAAACTCAAACGAGCTGGCCTGTCAGAGGATACGAGTTGAAGTTTAAATGTTGCTGATGCTCAAGCAGCTAATGCAGTGGAAACACAGCTACTCAGCGCACTGCTCTTCTAATCACTCTGTGCAGCTCAAGTGTTATTGCACTGTGTGACCACTCTTACTCAAGCTAGGCTAACTCAAGAGGTGTTAATTAGAGCGAACACTGAGTGCTAGTATATGTTATTGGTATACTGGGCACGGCTCAAAGAGGGCAGAGTTAAGGTTGCACTGCAGTGATATTCTACTTTGTTATTTCCTGGTTTTCAGAGGGTTATATTTAGTCACTCTCCATATTCCAGAAGGGCACTGAGCAACCTTAATCTGTGTAAATGAAGTTTTGGGGCAGTTAATTTTTTTTTTTTTTTTTTTAATAATTTCTCCACTTTCTTATGTATCACAGCCAAGCTCTCCCCCTCCCTGCCTCTGACTCCTTGGCAGAAGGCACTGGCTGCACATTGGTCCCTAAACCACCAGCCTGGGGAAGAAGGGAAGTTGTAGGTTCCTTCCCTGGATCAGGAAGCAGGGGAAGGAAGGAGAGCTCTGGAGCCCTCTCCCCTAGCCTGGTGGAGCAGCCATGAGGAGAGATTGTTGGAAGAAGGGGGATATTTGTAGGGGAGGAATGTGAGAGGGCACAGATGGCTCCACTTCCCTTCCTCCCCAAGTATGACACTAGAGAAGAGGGTGCCTAACTTTTCACGCTTCCCTCTATTGTTCTGCACTATCTGTGCTTCTGAGCTCAGACAGCAAAAGTCCCTTTAGTGATGATCCCTTCACTGAGGGAATCATAGAAAAAATGATTTTGTAAATCCAATTCTTCATCAGAGCGATAGTTTTCAAGAATACCATGTGTGGCTGGTCCCTTACACCTTCCAACCCTACTCCACCATTCCCTCCATCACACCCACCACTCTGCCCATCTCCACGTCCCAGCTGCTCCAAGCCTCCCTTCATTCCTGCTGCTCCACCCTCCTACTTGGCTCTCCATGCCTCTAGTAAACTCAGAGAAAGGAAGGTAGTGTGGGCTGTAAAGGCAGGAAGGGACAAGAGTGGAAATGCAGAGAGCCCAACCCCAAATTTAGGCCCAGTGCATGGGGAAGGGACTCTATCTATCCCTCTACAGCCCAGGAGGCTGAGAGAGATGTGAAATGGCCCATTCATTTCAATGTGATAGTTTCAGCTGAATATGAACACCCCCCATGGAGATGAACACAGCCTGAAACAATAGCTCAGAGGGGTGAACTGCTCCATTCATCTCAGTGGGTATTCTCATCCCACCAGCAGTTTGTGGGCCTGTGCCATGCACTGAAGATGCCTGTTAACCAGGGTGAGGAAATGTGATGTCTACCCCGGGGGGTCTGCGGCGATCGATGCAGTGGGATAGATTGAGTGGGCCATGTAGACCTGCTCAAAATCAATCCTAGATAGGTTCTCTGGTCGACGCCGGTAATCCACCTATCTGAAAGGAGTAAGGCTGCATCAATGGGAGGGCGTCTCCAGTCAATGCAGCACTGTGAAGACACTACGGTATGTCAACGTAAGTAAGTCCACAAGAGATACGCAAGCTACGTTACGCAAGCCTCCCAATGAGGCTCTCATCTCATTTTGATTATTGCAACATCCTTAACAAAAAAATGGCCTTAACAAATGCAATATTGCCCCACTCATCTTCATTCAGAATGCTTCTGCAGCAAAGATAATTTTCGTAACCCTTCATTTTGACCACTACATATCTCTTTGCATCCCTCCCATGGCTCCCCCTTCTTTATTGCATCAACTATGAGCTGCTTGCCTTCATTTTCAAGGCTCTCCATGGTTTTCACCACCTTATCATCTCATTCACTATCGAGTTTTGTCAACGCTTGCATCTGATCAGCACATAATGCCTGCTTCCATCACTCATTAAATTTTTAAACAAGCACCTTTGGTGTTTTTCCCTATGCTGCCCCTCACACTTGGAAGGTACTCCCTATATATATCTGCAAAACTATCTCATAATCCACCTTCAAAATCCTCCTTTAAAACTCTTCTTTGCCATGATGCTGGCAAAACTTTTGACAGCACTTAGGCTGCAGGAGAGCTAAGACCACTGTCTAGCATGCTGACCAATACTGTCTCATTGTTTCCTTGTACTCCTCATTTGTCTGTATCCATGTGTTGTCTCGTCTTATACTTATTTTAAGCTTTGTGGGAAAGAGACCTCTACATGTTCTGTGTTTATACAGCTCCTAGCATAATGGGGTCCTGGTCCCTGACTAGGGTTCTTAGGCACTTTGATAATATAAATAAATAAATAAATAATGTGTGCCTGGGCTTGTGCTGAGCATGCCAGTTCTCAGCTCCCCACCTGATCTCAGTCCTGCATACCTATGCCACACAATGAAAGAGTGTTGATATACACCACGCAAGTGACCTGAGAAGAGCATTTAATTCACTGTCCTTGGGGTCAAGGGGTAGTATTTGTTCTGTTAAACCACCTAGTGAGCATGCTGCACAATGTGATTAGATAGATACAGAAAGTTAGAATAAAGCTGAAAAGATAAGCTAACAAGAAAAATCACATTTGATTTGAAGAAACTGTCTGACCCAGGAATCAAGAGGGATTTTAAAATCCAGCTCTAAAATGGATTTCAACCACGGTGGGTATTGGATGATGATACAGAAGAACAATGGATTTGCTTCAGAGATGTCCACCAAGAAGCTGCCACAACTTCACGTGGACCAAGAGGATCAAGGAAAAAGGAATGGATACAGCCACACACATGGAAATTGACTGAGGAAAGAAAAGCCCTTAAAAAAAAAAAAAAAAAAAAAAAAAAAAGAGGCAAGCACAGGTGACACAAGAAAACCATTACCTACTGCAATGGGAGTATGTAAAGAAAAACAAAGAAGTAAAGAAATTATATTGGAAAGTTAAAAGAGAATGGCCTGATAAAAGAATGACAGAAGCTGAAGAAGCATCATTGAGAGGTGACTAAGAAACTGTTTCAGGTGTGTAAGCAATGGTCATCACGGTTCCAGAAAGTCACAATGGTATCATAAAAGCAAAAGATGAAAGATTGTTAACAATGGAAGCAGAACAAAAGGAATAACAGCAAGAACATTTAAAGTACTCAACCAACCAGAGTCAACAATTATAAAATGATGGATTTGGAGGTGAAGAATTAACATTCACTGTTAGAAATTTCAGAAGCAGAAACAGAGAAAGCAGCTAAAAAACAGCAAAGCACCTGATCAAGGTAAGATCACTGCTGAAGTGCTTAAAGTTGGTGAGAATGTGGCAATACATGAACTTTTAAAGAGAAGTCAGCAGTGATGGTGCTTATGTGATTGATAGTGATGAAGATGATATGGTTAACAAGTAGTATATCTTGGAAGCAAAATCAGTGCTGTTGACTATCTCCATAAGGAGGTGAAAGCAATTGAGAAGGCAAGTAGAGTTTTGTCAGGACTGGCAAATATTTGGAAAACTAAGGAGATTCACACAAGAACCAAGATAAAATTCTATGATGTCATTTTCTTGTATGCTTCAGAAACTTGGCAAATACTAGAAGCCCACAATAGAAAACAATGCATTCCATCACAGATGCTGGAGGAGAATACTTGGTGTCCATTGGTGGGACAGAGTAACTAAAGCTCATGTTGCAAAGGACTGGGCAACAGCTTGCAGAGAGACTATGTTTCAAGAAAGAAGGCTAAGTATTTTGGGAATGTTGTACGGCTGCCAAAAAACCATATTCCTAGGCCTGGTTTACACTGCGAAATTAGGTCGACGGAATGCAGCTTCCGTCAACCACATAGTGTATGCGTCTCCACTGACAGGTCCATTCCACCGTCCTAAATCGTGGCAAAGTTCGACTTAATACAATCACTTCCGCAAGTGGCATAGCGCTGAAATCCAAGTGTATGGGTCAAATGAGCAGCAGTATAAGCGGAGCGTTGTGTAAATCGATGTCAATCACCTCCAGGACTTATCCCAGAATGCTATGCTGTGACCGTTCTGGACTTTTGCACTTTGCTGAACCGCGACCACATACACAGGAAACAGCCCCTCCCCTCAAGCCCCAGGAAATTTTGAATTCCCATTTCCTGTTTGGTCAGCATGGCGAGAGCTTGGCATCAGAACTGATCATGGCAACTGCACACACCAAATGCACTCCAGCCTGGAGTCGACTGAGGTCTTGGATCTCATCGGTCTGTGGGGCAAAGAGCCTGTTCTGGCTCAGCTGCGAACCAGCAAAAGAAATGTGTATGTCTATGAGAAGATACCACGTGGCATGTTGGAGAAGGGACACAAGAGGAATGTGCAGCAGTGACACGCTAAAATAAAAGAGCTGAGGCAGGAGTATCAGAAAACTAGGGAAGCGAACAATCAGTCTAGCTCATCACCAAAGATGTGCCACTTTTACGAGGAGCTGCATGCGATCCTAGGCAGTGACCCCACCACTGTGCCACCATGTAGCATAGATAGCTCAGGGGAATCCGAGTACAGGATGAATGATGATGAGTCTGTGGACGAAGGAGGAGAAAAATGAGAACAGGGAGCAGGTAAGTGGAGTATCCATTCTCCCTGAAAGTCAGGAGCTGTTTGTTACCCCGGAGCAGTCCAGCCAGACGCAGGAAAGTGTGACTGACTGAGATGCTGGGGAAGGCACATCTATTGAGTATGTACTGCAAATCTAATTTGAGGTTACATGCCAAGTCCAGCTTCTTGTTATAGGGAAAAAAGAACGGTGTATGGTGATGGGGATGGGCTTCCTAACTGTTGGTCCACTTGAGCAGAGGGCTGCCCCTGGAAAAGAGTATCTAGGTGCACAGGGATGGTCTGAGAATTCTCCGTGGATATCTCCAGGAAACTTTCATATAGATATTCTGCAATCCTTTACAGAAGGTTTCTCGGGAGGGCGTTCTTATTTCTTCCACCATGCTTGGACACTTTCCCCTGCCACTCTGTTAATAAATGTGCAGGCATCATGCTGCTATGTTGTATTCTGCAATAAGGACCAGTCCTGAACCCAGATGCTTGCAGCAAATCCTCCCTTTCCACGTGTGCTACCCTCAGGAGATTGATACCACACATGGCCACCTAGGAAAGATGATGCAAGTTTTCAATATCCTCCAAAAATACTCTGTGAGTGTAACTCCCCTGCCAGGGATATTCTCTTGGGTCCCTTCACCAAAAGATCTTAGACAGTACATTGTTATTATGGGTTTTAGGATTCAGTGAACGGGTGCCCATATATTTTCTCCAAGGAATGCTTCACCCCAGCACACACTCCCCATACCCTTCAGACCGCCTCTTTCACAGCTGAGATTTGAGAGGGGAAGGGGAGACCAACAATCCTGCTGCTTGGGGAAATATGAACTTGTGCAGCATGTCCTGGGGGGATTTCCCTAAATGGATGCCCCAGACCATTACTTACTATGGCTGGAATGCCTCTCTGACCCATGCAAAAGATAGAGATTGGTATGCGGGTGTAGCGTTTACTTGGGAATATAAAGGGGAGTTCTTTTTACTTTGTAACATTGCTTTTCGTCCATGGGACAAGCTAACAATGGAAACAGTGTGCTTTGCTTGCCTTACAGTGGACAGTGTGACCTTCAACACAGCCTCTACTCCTGAGCAGCTGTTGCAGATTAGAAGGCAGAAAAAAAAAACCCTCGGCATGACATGTTCAACAAGATAATGAAAGCTCTGTGGCTGCTGACACAGAGTTAAGAGCCTGGACGATTTAATTGTCAGAAAAACTGAACATGGACATGGAAAACAGGAAACCAGCCCAGGAGAATTAGCATGCAAAGCAGGCGGAGACGCTGCATATAATGAGGGATCAGTCAGACATGTTGAGGTGTCTTGTAGAGCTTCAGGATGAGCAGAAGCAGGATAGACTCCCTCTGCAGCCATTGCAAAACTCTCAACAGACACACTCTTTCCTAGACCCCACCCCAAAGCGTTCTAGGAGGAGGTTGAGCAGGATGCAGTATGTGCTCCACTCGACCTCAGTTGAGGGAAGCAGGAAGAGGCACTGGTCTCTTTAAGAACTTGGATTGTGGGTTCTTTGCTGCTTGCAAAGACACACTTGGTTCTGTATCCCCTACCACCACAATTAGAATGCATACGACCCATTAAATTATCTTCCTTTCCTTCCGCTGTTAATAATCATCAATAAAACTTTACTCCTTTGCAATTCAATATTCTATTTCTGAAAAGCACGGGGATGGGCACTTGGGGAAGAGAGGGTGCAGGCACAGCGCTGAAAGGGAGGAGGGCGGGAAGTCACAGCACAGGTAAGTGATGCCCATTGCTGTGTCTTAGTACAAAAATTACTTTTCAATGCTTCCCTGATGCGTAGCGCTCCAAGGTTCGCTCTCAGCGTTGCACTGGTATCTGGCTGCTCAAAATTTGCGGCTAATCTATCTGCTTCCATGGCCCAACCCAAAGGGAACTTCTCCCCCTTTGTTTACAGGCTTTATGATATTATGGTGCACACAGCAGGCCGAGATAATTGGGATGTTGCTTTCACTCAGGTCTAACAGTGAGCAAACTGTGCCAGCGCGCCTTTAAATGTCCAAAGGCAAATTCCACCACCATTCTGCACTTGCTCAGCCTATTATTGAACCACTCCTTCTCACTATCCAGGTGCCTAGTGTACTACTTCATTAGCCAGGGAAGCAAGGGGTCGGCAGGGTCCCCAAGGATCACTATTGGCATTTCAACATCACCAATACTTAATTTTTGGTCACGGAAGAAAGTACCAGCTTGCATCTTTTTTAACAGACCTGAGTTCCTAAAGATGTGCGTGTCATGCACCTTTCCAGATCAACCCACATTGATGTCTGTGAAGCGTCCTCTGTGATCCACAAGGGCCTGCAACAGCACTGAAAAGTATCCCTTACGGTTTATGTACTCTGTGGCAAGGTGGTCTGGGGCTAAGACAGGGATGTGTGTGCCATCTATCGCCCTGCCACAGTTTGGGAACCCCATTGCAGCAAACCCTTCCACTATGTCCTGCATGTTTCCCAAAATCACTACCCTTCTTAGCAGAAGTTTATTAATTGCCTTGCACACTTGTATCACAGCAGCTCCCACAGTGGATTTCCCGACTCTGAATTGATTCCTAACTGACTGGTAGCAGTCTGGCATTGCTAGCTTCCACAGAGCGATGGCCACTCGCTTCTCCACTGTCAAAATAGGTCTCAAGTGAGTATTCATGAGTTTCAGGGCTGGAGACAGCTCTGTGCAAAGTTCCATGAAAGTGGCCTTTCACATACGAAGATTCTGCAGCCACTGCTCGTCGTCCCACACCTTCATAACAATGCGATCCCACCAGTCAGTGCTTGTTTCCCCAGGACCAGAAATAGCACTCCATCGACTGCAGCTGGTGTGTGACAGCCTGCAGCAAATGGGAATTGTTTCGCTCTATGGCTTGTAGCAGGGCGGCTTGAGTAAGAGAGGTTTACTCACTTTGTGCAGTAACGGAGATTCTTTGAGATGTGTGTCCCTGTGGGTGCTCCACTTTAGGAGACTCTCAAGCAGTATCCTTAGATGGCTGGAGGGACTTTGGTGTTGAGAGGGGGTATGGAGGAGAGCACTGAAAGATGTACAACTGCATCTGATCATGATGCTTGGTCAATCGCATAATGTTCACTGAAAGTGTGGGCTGAGGTCTAGGTGGTTGCTTTACAGATTTCTACTATTGGTACGTTCCTTGGGAAGGCCGTGGATGTGGAGACAGTCTTTGTAGAGTGTGTTCTAATCATTTGAGGTGGTAGGATACATGATTGTTTGTAGTATATATGGATGCAGCCTGAAATTCATTTTGAGAGCCTTTGTGTGGCTATGGCTTTTCCTTTGCAATTATCTGCAATTGATTCAGTTTGGGTGATGCTCTAAATGGCTTTGTTCTATCCAGATAGAACACTATAGCCCATCTCATGTCTAAGGTGTGGAAAAGTGCCTCCTGTGGATTGGCGTGTGGTTTTGGGTAAAAGGTGAGTAAATGAATAGGTTGATTCAGGTGGAAAGGTGATGTGACCTTGGGAATGAATTTTGGATGAGGCCTAAGGGTCACTTTGTCTTTGTGGAGTATTGTGTATGGTGGATGAGCCATGAGTGCTCTGAGTTCCCCTACACGTCTTGCCAATGTTATGGCCACTAGAAGTGATACTTTCATGGACAAAAACATTAGAGAGCAGGTGGCTAATGGTTCAAATGGCAGTTTAGTGATAGTTTTTAGGATTAGGTTCAGGTCCCACAGTGGTGTGGAAGGACAAATGTCTGGGTATGAGTTCTGAATGCCAGACATGAAGTGCTTGACGACTGAGTGTGTGAATACTGTGTTGTCATCAATGTGGTTGTGGAAGGTTGCAAGAGCTGCTAGGTGCACTTTAAGAGAGCCAGTTGATAACCCTCTTTTCTTCAGGATGAGAAGGTATTCAAGTATGGCTGCAACTGATGTGGATATGGCCGGGATCTGGCTCTGTTGACACCAAGAGGCAAATCTGCATCATTTTTGGAGGTAGGTTTTTCTGGTAGAAGATTGTCTGCTGTTTAGTAATACATATTTAATGAGCTCTGAACATTCTAGTTCCGCTTGTTGAAACCAGTTAGGAACCAGGCTGTTAGATGTAACTTCCTCAGATCTGGGTGATTTCCTGGGGAAGCAGATCCTCGAGGAGAGGTAGAGAGATTGGCGTGCGGGCTGACTTCTGCGTCAGGTAAGTGAATCATACTTACCTCGGCCACACTGGGGCTATCATTATAACCCTCGCTTTGTCTTCTCTTATTTTGGATAGGGTCTTGTTTATTAGAGGGATGGGCGGAAATGCGTAAAGGAGCTCTGTGCTCCAACTGAGGAGGAATGCATCCCTTCTTGACCCCCTTCCTCGTCCCGCTCTTGAACAAAATTGGGGGCATTTGTGCTTGTGGGTCGTGGCAAACAGATTTATTGTGGGGTGACCCCACCGTTGAAAAATGTTTTGCAGGACTCCGCTGTGTAGCTCCCACTCATGGTCGATGGCATACCTCCTGCTGAGGATATCCACAGTGGTGTTGTGAATTCCAGGTAAGTAGGTCGCTGAAATGTTGATACTGTACTGTATACACCAATTCCATAATTTTATCGCTTCTGTGCAAAGGGAGTTGGATCTTGCTCCTCCCTGTTGATTGATGTAAAACATGCACACAATGTTGTCTGTCATTATTTTTATGGATTTGTTTCCTATGATAGATAAGAAATGGAGGCAAGCATTGCAAACTGCATGTAACTCCAGTAGATTTATATAGCGCCATTTTGTGCGTGAACCATTTCCCCTGGACTGCATGTTCCTGTAAATGTGCTCCCCAGCTTATGAGGGATGCATCTGTGATTATCATAATGAAGGTTGTTTCTTATGTGAATGGAACGCCCAATGTTATATTGCAGGGATGTGTCCACCAAGTCAATGATTGTTTGATTTTGTTCAACATTGTTACTATCTTGTGCAGTGAATATCTGTGAGGTCTGTACACTGTTGAGAGATATATTTGGAGGGCTCATATATGAAGTCAGGCATGTTGTATGACAAAAGGTAGCTGCCGCCGTATGTCCTAGCATTTGAAGGCAGGTGCGAACAGTTACGGTTGGGCTGTTTTATATTGCAGCTTGCAGGTTCACTACTGTGTCGAACCTGTGTCTTAGTAAGGATCCTCTGGCTGTGATGGAGTCTCAGTGTGCCCCTATAAAATCTATTTGCTGAACAGGTTTTATGGTGAATTTCGTGATGTTTATCATCAGCCCAAGCTTTTGAAAGAGTGAGATTGTAAATTGTACCACTTGCCTGGCCTGCAACTGGCTGCGAGCCTTTATCAAGCAATTGTCCAGGTAGGGCAATATGGTGACTCCTTTCCTGCATAAGTGAGTCACTACAATGGCAAGTATTTTGGAGAAAACCCTTGGGGCAGTGGAAAGGCTGAAGGGTAACACCGTGTATTGATAATGATTGGTTCCTAGAAGGAACCTGAGAAATCTCTTGTAAGCAGGATGACTAGGAACATGGAAGTACACATCTTGGAGGTTGAGGGCTGCAAACCAGTCCCCCTGTGTCGGGATTATGGTAGACAAAGTGACCGTCCTGAATCTTTGTACCTTTATGCATTTGTTCAGCTTTCTGAGGTCTAAGATTGTTCTCCAACCACCGTTCTTTTGGGTCAGGAAATACGGGGAGTAGAACCCTTTGCCCCTGTGTTGAGGGGGAATGCGTTCTATGGCACCTATTTATAATAGATGTTCGACTTCTTGTTCAATAGGTACTCGTGAGATGGGTCTCTGAAGAGGGACGGGAAAGGGGTTTGGATAGTTGATGTGGAGATGAAAGGGATAGTGTATCCAGATCGGATGATCTCCAAGATCCATTTGTCCATTGTGATGTTCGCCCAAGATGGATAGAAAGGGCGTAGTTAATGGTTGAAAAGGATGGTGTTTGTCTGTGGTTCTGGAAGCTTAGGGAGGTTGAGCAGACCCTCGATCAAAACCTCAAAACTGAGGTTTAGAGGGGGCAGCCTAGGATGTTGATGGCTGCTGATTCAATTGCCTGTGTCATTAGGTTCGTTGTCTGTTAGGTGGTGGGGTCATACCTACTACATTGTGGGTTGTATTGGTACCTGGAATTGTATGGCTGGTATCTAAAAGGTTCTCTCCTCATGGCAGGTGTGTAGATGCTAAGAGTGCAGAGCACAGCACGAGAGTTCTTCATGGTGTGCACCACATCATCAGTCTTTTCCACAAACAACTTTTTCTTATCGAAGGGGAGGTCCTTGATGGTGGTCTGGAGTTGTTTGGATAGAACCACTGAATGTAACCACAAAGCTCTATGCATGACCACCACTGTTGCAACTGTCCTGGCTGCTGTATCAGCCACATCAAGGGAGGCTTATAGAGCCGTCCTTGCAACCAATTGCCCCTCCCTTATGATGGACTGAAATTGTTCCCTCTTGTTGTCTGTTATATGCTCAATAAATTCAGATAATTTTCCGTAGTTGTTGTGATCGTAATTTGCTAAAAGGGCTGCATAGTTTGCAACTTTTAACTGCAGGGTTGCAGAAGTATATACCTTCCTCCCAAGTAAGTCTCTTATCGTCCTTGTCTTGAAGTGTGGACTTGTGGTATTGCTATTTAATCCTCTGGTTGGCAGCTTTTACAACCAGGGAGTTCGGTGGTGAGTGGGTGAAAAGGTATTCTGTGTCCTTGGTGGGACATAGTATTTTCTGTCGTCCCTTTTACAGGTGGGGTGAATGGTAACTGGCGTTTGCCAGATATTATTGGCAGGCTCCATCAGGGCGTCATCCATAGGGAGAGCAATTTTCGAGGAGGCTGAAGTTTGTAAAATTTTTAGGAGCTTATGCTGTGCCTCAGCTACTTCCTGGAGTGGGATCTCTAAATTATCAGCCACTCTTTCAAATAAGTCCTGGAATTGTCAAAAATCATCAGTGGTGGTGATGGCAGAGGGATTATGGCCTCAGCTGGGGAGGACAACGAATTGTGAGAGGGTGATGAGGTTTCCCTCTGTATGTTCTCCTCTGTGATCTCTGATGGCTCAGGCTCAGTTGCTGTTGGGGTGGACATAGGTGGTGACCTGGATCTGTGTTTATGCAAGGTGGAAGGTCTGCTCCAGGAAGCAGAATAAGAGGACCGTATGTCCTATCTCGGCCAATGCATATGGTAAGGCGCGGGTGGAGCAAACCATGAGGGCCCAAACCATGGGTGTGGTGGCATTTTGGAGTGTGGATGTCATTTGACAACCTGCCACTTAGGAGAGGATAGCTGAGGGGAGAATGTTGCCTCTTTTTCATCATAGTCCTTGTCACTTGAGAAAGATATGAGTGAGATGAGCTTGTCCTGAGAAAAATGCGCAGGAGAGGTATTCGTTCCATAGAGTGGAGATATGGGGGAGGATATTAAAAATTCCTCCTCACGTCATGGTGCCTGTGTTTCTCCATATGTTTCCTCGGAACTGGTGTAGTCCGTGCTGGTGCAGTCGGTGCCGGTGCCAGTGCCAGGATCCTCTTGGTGCCAGAGGTAAGTTCAGAAGAGGTTGTTAGAACCACTGGCACTGGAACGTGAGATTCGGCAGTTGTCGGTGCCGTCACTCTGGTCGGTTTCCAATGGTGCCAAAGTCGGGACACTTTTCATCGTTTTGTGGACCATTAGGTGTAGTGGTGCTGCGCCAGCATGGAGGTGCCCTGATTTATCCTTCTGCTCCATGCCAAAGCAAGAGGGCTCTTTAGGCACTGTGATCAATAATGTACCCAAGGAACCTGTAGCCTCTTTGGTACTTAGTCGTTTAGCTGCCGGGATCAGTGATTTTCTTTTCTTGTGTGTGGTGCCAGGCAGGGTTAAGTGCCTTTTTCTGCTGGTCTTATGTTGTGGAGCCTCCGTCTTTGACTGTGGATGGTTGAGAAGGAACTGAGGGGGGCCGGGTCGTGTGTGCCAAAAAGGACGCCAACGGCACCACAAGACCGGTATGGCGCATGCACAACCTGGACAAGCACTACTAGCAAAAATCTCCGATTGATGACACAAGGATGTGCTGACACCTAAAGTGGAGCACCCACAGGGACACTATTCAAAGAAGAACATCGCAATATTCCGTACTGTGGCTCCTGTCTCGGCCTTCAAAATACTGCAGAATAAGTCATGAGGTGTTTGTGATACTCACAATAATAGTGCAGAGCTGAGCGGGCTCCATGCCTCTCTGGCAATGGCATATGTGCAGCAGAAATAGAAGGGTTTTGAAAAATGGTGCGAAAAAGCATTCACCTGTTTGTTTTGGACAAGATGAGGGGAAGGGAGGATGTTGCATCCTGGGACAACAGACAACCTTCCCAAAAGCCCCTGCAGTTAGTTGCACTCTGGAATAGCGACCCACAGTGCACTGCTTTCATTATCGACACAATGAGTGTGGTGTGATCACGGTCCTCCAACTCCTAAAGTTTGGCGAGTGAAGGTCGACTGAAATTAAACTGACTTCACTCCCCAGTGTAGACATACCCTTCGACAAGACCTTGAAAGGACACCACTTGGTGGAAGATGGAAAAAGAGAAGATCAAAAGATGATGTATAAGAACATCATTGACAAAGATGTCCTTCAGTGAAGTAGACTACAATGAACCAACAAACATGGCACTAGACACACAGGTGGAAATACTTAGCTGCTTCACTGGGTTGCACAAGACAAGCATCTTCTAATAAATATAATCAGTGTTTCGCTCACAAAAGTATTTCTGAGTAAGCAACAACTCATACAGCTGTCTTACTGTCTATAAGCAGAGGTACAAAAGCTTTTGTAGTGCAATAATTTAAATATTTCTGAACTAGTTCTTGGTCCTGTTCAATAGCTGGTTTCAGGGGCAGTCCATGCTATACATTTAATGAAAGAATGCTTAGATTTTCCATAGTTCTGCACCAGAAAAGTTATCAGAACCTAAAAATGTTACTAGCAGCTCATTTTAGAGGGACTGTGTATTAGCAATCTCTTGACCAAATGACTCAGTGATTTGCTTTTCTTTGATGATGTTCACTCCCATTGTTCAGGAAATCATTGACCAGTATGAGTCCTGATAACATTATCCTAATTGCTTATGACAGTCTCATCTTCTCTCTACTTAATTCTACCTTCTTTGGCAACATTTCCAAAAGCAAAATCAGATGCTGTATGTGAACCTTAGAGCACTTTGAAATATTGGATGTTAAATCAGAAATATTGATCTCAGGACAAAACTTCCAATAAGGCTCCAAAAGGGCAGAATGCAGACAGCAAGTAACATGCACAACACGCATGCTATAAAAGCTGTCAAGGATAAGACACAAACTCACAATACAGAGGTGCTGGTCAGGTTCAGTGACCATAGCATATCACCTTGAATTCCCCCAGTTACTGACATTAGGCTGCCTGCAGAGCCTCTAAATTGCAACAGCCCGAATCTTACTGTACATGCACATTTCACTGTCATTGGCAGGTCAGTTTATTTTAAACTGAGCTGGAGTTGCAAACTTAACCCTCAATAGCTTTTGAAATATTGTTTCCCCAACAGGTGAGTAGGTGTCATGCATTAGCTAAGATAAATCTCGAGTGGGTGAAATCAGTTTGGGGGAGAATCAGGACAGTTTGAGCTCTAACTGTGTGAAAAAATAAAAGGTTAGAAGAACCAGGGGATTTTGTAAACATTATTTTTAATGGGGTGTGTAGCCGGGAGGGATGGTTCCCCTCTGAGAGGGACCCAGAGGGAGAACCAAACCCACCCTGGCTGCTAGAGCCCAGAAGAAGATCACCTGACCGGAAGCAGGGAGGCGGGGCCAGGCCTTTAAAACCCCGGCCTGCGAGCTCAGTCAGGCAGGGACAGCCGAGGGAGAAGGATGCTTCTCCCTGGAGGTTCCACGCTAGAACCAGGCCCGAGGCCCATGCTGAAGGGGAAAGGCCCGTCTTAACCCCAGACTGGGGACTGACGGAGAACCTACCTGAGTCCCCCATTGCCTGGGAGGCGGAGGGGAGCCCACCTGAGTCGCCCGCTGCCCGGGAGCCAGAGGAGGGCCCGCCCAGGCTACCCGCTGCCAGGGAACCAGAGGAGGATAGACCCGAGCGGTACCGATCCTGGGACCCGGAGAACCTACCGGCCCTACCGGCGGCCTGGGGGCCGGAGGACCTGGAGGAGCTCCCCTCCGAGGAGGAGCCCATGGAGTTGCCGGAGTTGCCACCGGTGGATGAGGAGGGCCTGATGGGACTACCACATCCCGGCAACCTGGAGGAATCAAGTACCTGTTGGTACGGGAAGGAAGGAGCCCAGGGGCAGCCCTGAACGGAGGCTGAGTACGGGGCAACCTGGTTGGCGTGTTGCGGCCGGAGCCCCGCCAACGCAGTGGCAGGCACCCCTGCCACTGCTAGGGCCCTGGGCTGGGACGCAGTGGAGACGGGTGGGCCTGTGTCCCCCTCCCTCCTTCCCGAGCCACCCCGGGAGAACCCTACTCTCCTTACCATCCCAGACGCTAGACTGTTTGTTGCCTGACCAGCCCTGCCTACAGGCCGGGCACTAGACTGCTTGCTTTACCAGCCCTGCCTACAGGCCGGGGCGAAGGACTGGGCGACCTCCCAGCAGGGGAGAGCCAGGAAGACCGGTCCCCCTCTAGGAAGGGCTCACAGGGGAACCCCCGACGCTGCCCCCAGAAGGGCACGCTTACAGGGTGCTATACCTGGAGAACTCCTTGCTCAAATTACCCCAGATTTGGACCATTAAACTTACCCTACATCCCAATGAAGTACAGCAAATTTTAAGAGAGTCCAATTCAGCATATGGATTTTAAAGCACTTGGAATAGCAAAGCACTCTCAACCTTAATATTATAGCGTGTGGCTCTAATTATCAAAGTATAAGGAAAAAAATGTAAGGGAACTGACAAGTATTCTCCATAATGCAAACTTTGATGTAAGATAAACCCTTACCTGAGAAAGGTACATCTCTAAGAGCAGTAGGACTCCAGCCCCTCCAGAGTGAAAGCCAGCCATCTTTGGCCACTGTATTATTGATGCATATATGCAGTTGCTTGTAAGATAACTGGCGAGACTGCATTTTAGTTCTGATCAGCTCCAGTGGACTTACTACAGTTAATGAACCCACTGAAAATGAGAAAAAATTAAGGTTCATTAGCAATACTTTAAAACAGTCAATTCTGTTAATAGAGCAATTGCTCAAACACTAAAATAATCCAACTTTTCCCTCACTCTATATTTTTGGTTCCTTTCAGCCACAAGATCAAAGGCTAAGTCTACATAGAGACTTAAGCCTGTATTACACATAATTTAGGTTGACCTAACTGTATTGCTCAGGGCTGTGAAAAATTTTGCACTCTGTGCAATGTACTTAGGTTAATCTAACCACAATGTATATGCAGCAGCTATGTCAACAAAGGAATTCTTCTGTCAACTTAGACACCATCTCTTAGAGACTAGGTTATTTATACAGTCAGAAAAACCCCTTCCATCAGTGTCAAAAGCATCTAACATTACAGCAGCAAACGTGCAGCACAACAGCTGTGCCACTGTAATGTAGACATACCCTGAGTGCATGGCAAACCAGGGTTTGCACACTAGTTTGCCACACACCAGTTGGACCATACTACCACACACCAAAAGTTCCATAATGAATGCTACAAAACTTTTAGTTCATGGTAGCAGAGACCCCATCAACAGTTAGTGTGAGACAAACTAGCATGCTATAGATTCGATCCTGGCTTGCTGTAATACCTTGGGGTCTACACTACAAACTTAGATTGACATACATTGCCTTGTGTCGACCTGTTAGTGCATGTGTCTACACTCAAATTTGTCTTTGGCCAACATAGGCGCCCTGTCACGGTGACTCAGTAAAACCATCTCCTCAAACTGCCTTGAGCCATGGTTGTCCTACTGAGCTCAATGCAATGTGACGTAGACACTGTACGACCTATGTCAACCCTAACAGTTCAATGCCCAACAGTGACTGCTGTGTTCACAGTTCTGAATTATGTTGCCATGGCGACCAGAAACCACCCCCATCTTTTCAAACACACCCATATTTTTAAATGCCTTTTCCTGATTGGCAAAGACGCATCACCAGCACCCCACAGACCACCATAGATATCTTGGAGAAGCCAGAGACAGACTCCTGCATGAACAGGGAGGAGCGGGGAATCACGGTGGGGGACGGGTGTCCAGCCATGCGAGGACCTGTTTGAGACTCCACTGCAGTCTAGGCAGTCCCACCAGCTGAGTACGGATGAGCCTGATGAAGGGGAAGGAACCTCGAGTAAGCGTGTGCATGCATTTTTTCTTAAAAATGTTAAAATGTAAAGATGGTGCCCAGCCCATTCCCAAGTTAACAAGACACAGTTATCGACTTTTCATTATTTCACTCATATGAGAAAAGGTAGAGGTACAACAAACAGATAGAGCTGGCATCTGCTTTTCATTCCTCTCTTGCATTAGGTGGGATGGGGGAGCATGCACAGCACTTTGCTTCTATACATAGAGATGTCCCTTGTATCCTCCTGGAGAGATCTCGATGATCACGGTAATGCTCTGCAATCCTCTCCTGAATTTCTCTAGGGACGGCAGCCTTATTTCTTCCGATGCAGTAGAACACTTCCCAGTCCCACTCTGTGATGCACCATTCAGTAAATATAAGCTAGCAACTTCCAGAAGCCAGCAACAGCTGTGCTCTCTGTGCCTTTGTTACCCTCAGAAGTGAAATATCAGCCAAAACCACCACCAGTCAAAAACAGTGCCAATATTCAGTGGCATGGACCTATACTTAATCCTAACACCCTCCACCTTCCCCTTCAGCAGGCCACACTCACTATGTCTGGGGCTGGAGAGCAGTGTGGTGCAGAGACACTATCTAAAGCTGAAGTGTTAAAAAGCATATTTTCTTAAAATTTAAGGGAAGGGAGTTTTGAAAATTATCTTTCCCTTCCTGTTGGAATTGTAAATTTCATAATACATTTGTCTGTTTTATCTGTAGCTTCTGCCATTGCAGCCCTCCACACTCATTCAATGCCTGACCCTGATGAACAGAAGAAAGAGGAGGATTAGGGAGGATATGTTCAGCAAGATCATGCAGGCTAGTGATGCACTGGAATGCAAAGAAACGGCATGGACAGTCAACATGGCAGATGGCATGGAGAGGGACAGAAAGTACAGGAGAAAATGTAGAAAGACCCAGGAATCTCAGCAGGAAAAAGAGAGGGAGATGCACCAGGAAATAATGAAGCTTCTCAGGCAGCAAACCAAATGTTGCAGACTCTGGTTGATGAATAAGTCCAACAATCATGGACTCGCCACCCTTTGCAGCCCATGGAGAACTCTCTGGTAGCAGCTCCCTACACACAGCCTACATTCCACATGGCATTGTGGGTCAAATTCCTACCACTCCATTCTGGGGGACAGTAAGGACAGCCAAAGCTTCGCATACACCCTGGCTCTCACAAGTCTGTGTATGTGTAGCCAAAATGGACAGTAATGTTTGCTGCCATTCTAATGTTAAAATTCTATTCTATTACAAATTTGTACTGTATTGTCTCTTTTTTTATTTGCACATTGGTTGTTTTTCATTTTCTATTTGCCACTCAAACTTCTACTTTTTGTAAATAAACTCATCTTTATTAGTTCAACAAACATACTGAAGAATGCATAGCGGTACTCAAAGCACCCAGTATTTGTAAGTGTATAGCACCACAGAACTCTCAGGCTCCAAACACATGAAAGCACCACATAATTCACAGGTTCTGTAAAAGACACGGTGTACTATTTATTAATGTACAGCAAGCACAATTCCTAACAGCCCCCAGGGCCAGAACACAGTCCAGCACAGTACCGCTAATTTGGCTGACCATGTAAGTGCTCTTTCAAAGCCTCCCTCAATAGCAAAGCTCCCGACTGAACTCCTGTAATTGTCCTTGAGTATGGCTATTCAAACTCAGCAGACAGGCACTCCACCTCTGCCCTGGCAGCAACTTTTCCCCCTTTGCATCACAGATATCATACAAGACAATGGGTAGCTATAGCCACTGGGATATTTTTCTCGCTGAGATCCAATCCTGTGACCAAACACCACCAGCATCCCTCCCTTCAATCTAACACAAGTCATTCTGCACCTTTTGAGCTGGGACCTGAATCTTTCCTTGGGGCTGTCAAAGAGGCCAATGTATAGTTCATGAGCCAGGGAGCAAGGGGTAGGCTTGGTCACGCAAAGCACTACTGGCAATTCAATATAACCAATGGTAATCTCCACCAGTCAGGAAAGAATGTACCTGCTTGCAGCTTTCTGAACAGTCCTGTGTTCAGAAAGATGCAAGCATTATGCACCTTCCCTGAGCAGCCCACGCTGATATCGGTGACCCAATGCCTGAACCACCACAGAAAAGTAGCCCTTTCTGGTGCAGTACTCTGTGGCAAGGTGGGCAGGTGCCAAAATAGGGATGTGCATCCTGTCTACTGTCCCACCAAAGTTCAGGAACTCCACTGCTGCAAATCTATCCACTATGTCCTGCACATTGCTGAAAGTCACAGTCCTATATCACAGGAGACGATTAATGGCCCTACACACTTGCATGACATCAGCCCCTAGGATTTTCCAACAAAAATGATTTCTCATTTATTGGTAGCAATCCGGCACTGTAAGCCTCCAGAGTGGGATGGCCACTCGTTTCTCAACTGTTAGTGCAGCTCTCATTCTGGTGCCCATGCCTGTGCCCTGGAGGGCTGGGATGAGCTTGGCACACCAATCCAGGAACGTGATCTTGTGAATCTGAAAATTCTGCAGCCACTGCTCATCATTTCAAACCTGCATTACAATGCAATTCCACCAGTCTGTGCTCATTTCTCAGGCCCTGAAGTGGTGCTCTGATGTCTGCAGCTGCTCCGCGAACACAGCAAAAAAACAGTTCAAGATTTTTCGTGATGTCCCTTAGCAATCGGTCCTCAAACAAATGATCAGGTCCCTCCATTGTTGCAGTTCTTCCTGCAGCTCTGCAAATGCTAGAGGATCCTGCATCCTGCATTTGCAATGTTCATGACTAAAGCACAGTCGTGTGGGATCCATACTTCTGCCAGAGATGGCAGACACCAAAAAGCAGGGTGGATTGATTTAATTCATGATTAAAATCATCAAGTGGAAAGCCTTGATTTAAATAATTGATTTTAATAAACTTTTCAATTTGTATGTCAGTTATTTTCTAAAGAAAGGTGCACTTTTATTGGTTGATATAAACATTAAAACATGTTGATTTACAACTGAATAGATCCTTTACACTAGATTTGGTACACCTTTTTGCCACCTAGAATGGTACACTATGACTATATACATTTATTTAAGCAATTACTTAGCTTAATATTTTCAGATTCTTATTAATTGTACATTTTTAGTATGTTAGAAAATAATCAAAGATATATTGTTTTACTAGATAATTAACTTTTTGCTCATGATTTGTATCAAGCTGCATTAGGATGGTAACTGGAATTTAAACAAACACACAGAACAACATATACAATTTATTTTTATTAAACAAAACAACCTTAGATGGTGTGGACACACAGATTTCTCTTATCAAAGGAGGTTTCACATTCACAATTAAATGATTTATTAATCAAAGAGATTAACTGTTGGCAGAGAATTAAACTGATTATTTCAGGTCAGCCTGGGAAATTTTTCAAATACACCTAAGTGAAAGTGACTGGAGCTTAAGTTTCTACTTACATAAGTCTCTTGAAAATGAGACAGTCTCCTGAATCACTTAAATTGACCTATTATCCCATATTTATAAAGCTTAACCTCAAAAGTTAGATGTTTTCCCCGATTCTTTCCTTATATAAAAAAGCAGCCTTTAACTAGAAGTTTCCGATAAATCTGATGAAGCCTTGAGCCTCTATTTTTATGTAAATGTTTTAAGAGATTATAATAAGCTTAGACCTTAATATAGTTTCTATTAAATTCAGACTTCATTTTAAACAGATTTATTTTTAAAAAGAAAAAAAAATTATAATTTAAACAAAATGAAAAAATCAGATTTAAATAAAAACCATTTTTATATATAATTTCCAAAAAATCATTGATTTGCATTCATCCTGCTGAAAAGTGCCACATGCGTTTGTGGGATTTTTTAAAAAGCCCAGAAAATTATAGGATATAGACAGCATTATGGGATGCAGAAAGTTGCATAATGGAAACTTGACCCCTAACTCCCAGCAGTCTCTGTGCGACTCATTTCTTCCCCACAACACATTGTAAGACCTCTTCCGCCGTGCCCTGAGGGGCCTTTCCCACTGCTTTGGGCTGAGGCAGCCTCAACCTCTTGGATGGGGAATTACCACTGAGAGGGAGGAAGGGGAAGGTGTCATGGGGAGCGGAGATGACCAGGGGATCTACCCCACCAAACCATATCAAGGACCCAGTGGCCCAAAGGCGTTGTGGCCCACACGAACTGGAAGGAGGGCAGAGGCTAGATGCTGCCCTTGCGTGCACCATCAGGAAGGGCCTTTCTGACTGCCCTATCGCCGAGATGACCCTTACTGAGGGCCTAAGGAGTGGCTGATACCTCTGCTGCTGCTGTCCCTGGGGACCTGCCTGACACCTAAAGTTCTGTGGTGTGCAAAGGCCCAGGGAACAGAGTGCGGTCTTGGAGTCCTTCAGACCACACAGCTTCGCATCCATGTGAACCAAAGACAAGGCTGACTCGTCCAAGGGAGGGCCCCGGATGGGCTGCTGGACCTTTTGGGACAGCCCGGGATTGCAGCCACTAACATCTGAACATGCCAATGGTGGGAGGTATGGCTCTGCCCACTGAATCAGCAGCAACAGAGAATGACTGGAGCACTACTCTAGCTCCCGTGGTACCCTCTTCCGCAATGGTATACAAGTTCAGCGCCTGCTGCCGGGCAGAGTCTCAGCATAGCGGCTCACTGAGTCCCGGGAGGGCTACCCACACTGTGGGGGCCCACTGCTAGCACATTAAAGAGACTGTCTGACACCCCTTTAGCTCCTACGCCTACAGCCCCAAGGTGGAGGCCACCTCTTGAGCAGTTCCCAGTGTGTCCTTGAATCAACCAGGGCCTGGGAGCGTGCTTCATCCAGCGGGGAGAAGAGGGAGGAGATTGGAGGGACACAGCACTTCTTCCCGTCGACAGGCAGTCCCCACAGGAGTCCCTGCTCATGGGACCAAGTCATCGTCCGAGGGCGAATGGTGGCCCTTTCTCCTGCACCCGAGGCACTGACTGCATCCCCGAGGGGTTGACGGACTGTGGTCCCCCCCCCAGGAAACCCCACAGGCCTCCATACTGCCATTGGGGTGACCATTGCCTCTGAGGCCATCTGGGGCTACCTGCACCTGGGGCTCTGGCACCTTTAATTGGTGGTGGCACCCCCAGCGACTACCTCCTCAAAGGGACACTAATGCACTGTCAAAAGACCACAGTGGGGCTGCCCCAAAAGCTCTCTCTGTGTGGTACGAGCCCGCAGGGTGGGGGGGAGATGCTGCCCCAATCCACAGGTGCTCCGTCACTCCAGAGAATATCCCCTCGACATCAACAACCTCAACTACCAGGTTCGACATTTGTGGTGCGACCGGAGCAGGCATATGGACAACACTCCGGCGACCTGGGCTGACCAGAGCATCATCCCGGTACCAAGAACTTTGCACTCTGCATGCATGTCGGCGCCGAGTCAAACTCTGGTGAGCAGGTTCTGCGCGGTGCTCGGTGTGGGGCAAACTCCTCGGTGCTGAGTCTGTGTCCGGCAACCAAGTTTGGCGCAGGCTCGGTGCGGGGCGAATCCTCGGTGCCGCTGCTGTCTCTGGCATCCAGGTTTAACGCTGCCTCTGCTCACCCTGCCTAGGGGTTGGAGCAATAGACTCCTTGTTTGCTCGCCCTGCCTGAGGGCCTGAATGATCCGTCTCTGCTCACCTTGCCTAGGGGTTGGAGCACTAGACTCCTTGTTCGCTCGCCCTGCCTGAGGGCCTGAGCGGTAGACTGAGTGTTCACCCTGCACACAGGTGACTGGCTAAGACTGCTCACTCGCCGAACGCGAGCTGTTCCCCTGTCCATAGGAAGCCGCTGTGGCCTCCCACGGAGTCCGAACGCCTACAGGGTCCCAATGCGGGCTTCCCCCGTAACGCCAGCCCCTTCTCTCTGAGGTATGGGCAGCCAACAAGGCTCTTGCCGCCCAACGGCCTCTGAAGTAAACGGTGACGGTAGGTGCCGAAGGGCTCCCCCACTCCCAAGAGTCCGGGGAGCTCCCTGGCTGGAGACGCTGGCTCAGGCAGCAGGTCTCTCTGATCTGACCTCAGTACGGATCAGTGCTCCACCCTGCCTGCTTCGACGGTGCGGTAGAGTATCTGCGCTCCAAGCGTTGATTCTGTCTCTTCGTGGTGCCGAGTCGGGTCTGTGCCGACGGTGCCCTCTGCACTGATGGCACATTGGGTACTGCAGCAGAGTGGGTTGGCTCGGAGCCAGTCGGGGGCTCCATGAGCCAGGCTTTCAGGCAGGTTTTATGGAGGTCTGAAAGTCTTGCAGATCCGTTCTTCTCCTTACGAAGGGCTTCCCCCCCCTCGCTTCATGCGGCGGGGGTCACTTAGCAGGAAAGACTTCCCGCCGGAAACACACAGCTCGAAGCCATGACACCGGAGCATACCCACTCCTAGTAAAGTCTCAGCTAGACTATCTCAAAGTCTCTAACCACCACTAACAACAGTTATTAAGCTAACTAACTAATTAACACAAAAAACCATTACTTAAAGTTCAAAACACAGGGAATTAAGTGCTTGCAATGCAAGCACAGGCAGTTCCAGTAACCTTCATGGGTGGACAGAAGGAACTGAGGGGGTGTAGGGCCAGCAGCACCATATATACCGCAGCATGTGCGCGGGGCTCCAAGAGGCACCAGAGCCGGCCCTACAGGATCTGCTAAGGGGAAATAAGTTCCGGTAGCCATGCACGGAGGCGTGCACTCACCTATAGTGGAATGGACATGAGCAAGCACTTGAAGAAGATGACTCAGATCTCATATGTGGACTGTGAGCTCTCTTACCCCTTAACTAAAAGAGCACAGACTGGGAACTCTCTAACAAGCCAGCCTCTTCTCTATCAGCAGATAAGGATATTGCTTAGAGTGCCAGAGTTAAGGCCAGAAGGGACCACCAGATCATCTAGGCTCACCTCCTATACATCACAGGCCACCAACAACCTAGCACTGCACACTAAATCCAACCACTGAAATCAGATCAAAATACTACAGCCCAAAGGAAGTTACATTATTATGTGCCACAGGCAAAGAACAGTCAGGACCAAGGTGCACCAATGCCTGAGGCATTGGCAGGACTATGATTAAACAATATATACACATACAATCCTGGCACATGACCCACACCCACATGTTGCAGAGGAAGGAAAAAAAGAAAACCACCCTACGTCACTGGCAATCTGACATGGAGGAAAATCCTTTCTGACCCAACATACTGCGATCAGTTACCCTGAGCACATAAGCAAGAACTAGTCAGGCACACACCTGAGTGACAGAATGTTTATTACCACCTCACAGGACTGGCTCTCCCTTATCCAATGTCCCATGGCCAGCCATGGCCATCCCTGATGCATCAGAGGAAGAAAATTGAAAAAAAACCAAAACCTCCCAGAATCCATGGGGGGAGGAAAGAAATCCCTTCCTGGGATGGCTGAAATCTTGAAGCATGATCTTTTAGGAACACAAGACATAATGTGGACGTGAGCCCTAGGGCTGTTGAGCCCTCCCCGCTACCACCATAAGCAACTCCACCATAGAATTGCACTCATAAATTGGACTAAATCTCTCTCAATTGAATTTTTTTGTCCACATAACTCTTATAGGGAGGCTGTTCCAGAAACTCACCCTATCATCATGGTTAAAAACTTTTTTCTAATTTCCAGCCTGAATTTGTTCATAGGCAGTTTATATCATTTGTTCTTGTGCAAACATTGTCCTTTAGCTTACCCTTCACATTTCCTGATCTTTAACTCCCTAATGAATTTACAGAGAGCAATCATACCCTCTCTAAATCTTCTTTTTGATAGACTAAACAAGTCAAGCTCATCCAGTATTCTCTCATAATATAGGCCCTCCATTCCCAATTATCCTATTAGTTCTCTGCACCTATTCCAGTTTAAATTAATCTTTCTTGAACATGGGTGTCCAGAACGGAACACAGTATTCCAAATGACGTCTTACCAGTGCCCTGTACAATGGCATTAATACACTTTTCTATCCACTGGAAATGCCTTGCCTGATATATTCTAGGATTGCATTTGTCTTTTTCATAGCCATATCACATTGGTGGCTTATAGCCATCTTGTGATTAACCCAAACACCAAGGTTTCCCTCCTCCGTTACTTCCAACTAATGAGCCCCCAACTTGTAGCAGAAATTCTTATTACTGGACTTTAAGTGAATGACCTTGCACTTCATACTATTGAATTGCATCCCATTTCTGTCACTTGAGTTTAAGTTTATCCAGATGTTCCTGTGTATTATTTCAATTCTCTTCTGTACTGATGATGCCTCCCAATTTTGTATCATCAGCAAATTTCATTAGTGCACTCGTACTTTTTGTGCCAAGGTCATTAAATAAAAATATTGAATAAGATTGTTCCCACGATTGAACTTTGAGGAACTTCTCTAGTAATCTCCCTCTATATTCAACTCACTGACTTCAATTGCTGGGATGATCAAGTCCAATATGTTGTCCCCCAATAGTTTAAGGATCTTTTTTCAAACAAACATCCTCTAAACAATTTTAATAAAAATCCAGTACCCTCTCAATCAGCTATCATGTTCTATATCTGTCACAGCCCAATCCTAGAAGTTCTCCAGTGTCCATAAGGACTCCTAGGAAAAACCAGAAGAGAGGGGATCTGAATTCCTTGTGTAGAAATATGCAGCAAAAAAGTGGGGGTTTTTTTTTTGTTTTTTTGTTTTTTAAAATCTAGCTCTTTATATATCATAAGCTGATGTCAAACATAGCACATCATGTGCAGGTCACAACAGCTGTTGTCGGGGAACTTGCAGTTGAAGGATCCAATAAACCATCCCAGGCAGGGGATCACATGCACTGTTTTTTTTGCTATGAGCATGGGTATTGTAAACTTGCACCATCTCCCCTAGGTGACTATGTTATATTTGTCTCCTGAGGGTAACAGGCAAAAAGGGAGCAGTTGCTGCAAGAATCTGGGTACAGGCCTGGTCCTTATGCTGCTATGCTGTGTTCTGTGATGATGCCAGCACATTTAATAACAGAGTGGTATGGGAAAATGTCCTATCGTGTTAGAAGAAATAAGGCTGCCCTCCCAAGAAACCTTCTGCAAAGGATTGCAGAGTGCTTCCATGAAAGTTTCCTGGAGATATCCATGGAGGATTCTTGGGCCATCCCTGTGCACATAAACAGTTTTCTCTGAGGTCAACCCTCTGCATAATTGGAGCACCAATGAGGAAGTCCATCCCCACTACACCTAATATTTTTTTTCGTATTAACCTGAACCCATCAGAGGATATAACCCCAGCACTGTGATTTATATTACATACTCACCAGATGTGCCTTCCCCGGCATCTTGGTCGGTCCAGATGCTGTCCTGTGGCTGGCTGGGCTGCTCCAGGGTTAAAAACAGCTCCTGGCTCTTAGGGAGAATGGGGGCAGTGCTGGGGTCACCGCTGAGAACCGCATGCAGCTACTCACAGAAGGGGCATGTCTTTGGTGACGAGCCAGAACAACTGTTTGCCCCCCTTGTTTTTTTTAAATGTCTGCCTCAGCTTTTTTATTTTAAAGAGACACTTCTGCATGTCCCTGTTGTGCCCCTTTCTCCAAAATGCCCCCGATATCTTTTTGTAGATATCAATGTTTCTTCTGCTGAATCAGAGCTGAGCCTGAACAGACTCTTCTCCCCACAGACTAATGAAATCCAACACCTCAGGTCTACTCCAGGTTGGAGCGTGTTTGGGGTGTGCAGTCGCCATGATCAGTTGTGCTGGCAAGCTCTCCATGCTAGCCAAACAGGAAATGGGAATTCAAAATTTCCCATGGCTTGACCAGGGGAAGCGCTGTTTCCTGTGTATGTGGCCGCGGTGCAGCAGAGTTAAAAACAATGTCCAGAGCAATCACAGTGGAGCATTGTGGGACACCTCCCGGAGACCAATGATGTCCATTTATGCAACACTCTGCCTCCATGGCCGGCCATTCTTACAACCCATCCACTTCGATTTTAGTGCTATGCCTCTTGGAGGTGGTTTTATTAAGTTGATGTTTCCGACCAGTTAGGTCAGCAGAACGGACCTAGCAGTGGAGACACATACATTATGTGGTTGACGGAAGGCGGCTTCCGTCAACCTAACTTCACAGTGTATACCATGCCAAAGAAGCAAAAAGGTGCATAAGTTCAATTCCTTTTTCCTTTGCTAGTTACCTTTAAACTATAGTGTGATCAATTATATTTATTAGATTCATTGGATAATGAATGAGAATGAAATTAATTGGTCTTTAGCAGCATGTGATGAGGTAGCACCCTACACAGGTAATGAAAGGGTTAACTAGAGACAGAGCAATTAATAAATCTGGTTGCACTTGGAGGGTGGGCCAGGCCCAAATGAAAGTGAAGCCCAGCTGGGGAAGAAGTTGGATGGTGTGCATAAAGGGAGGAAGCCTAGCAAAGAAAAGGGTAGCAAGGAAAAACTACTCTAGTACCCAGAGAGGGACTACAGAGGTGAGGAAAGGCCTAGAAAGAGGTAGAGGTACAGACAGCCCAGGAGGCACTGTGGGGAAAAAAGCCTAACAGAAGTTCACAATGGTAACAAGAAGCCTGAAGTAGCAGACCATATCTGCTCACAACTGGATCCCTGGACTGGAACCCAGAGATGGAGCACCTTGGCTCCCTTCTGGTCCACTTAAAAAGGTGATGGTGAAACATCCTGACACAAGGGGAGGAGGACTATTGAGTTTGGAACCACACCAAATTTGGTTTAAAATGTATAATAGCTGGAAAAGGAATAGTAAAGAAAATACCATAAATTAGGACTCACATCTGCTTATGGAGCCTGCAAGAACTGGAATGTGGTTACTGTCTTTTCCTAGTTTAGATCTCAAAATTTCACTCAGTTGATCATAGCTGGTAAAATAAATTACTGTACCTGGAAGTGCCATTATTCTAAAATACAAAAACAAAGGAAGTCTATCAATTGCCACAAAGAAAACTGGATACCTCCAACATAATTTAGATCAGTTATCAAGCACAGATTTTTTGGGGGTTAAATAAAAAAGGATATGCATTTCAACTGTGTGTTTTGGATGAAAGAAAAAACATGTCCATTTTCTGCAATTCACAAATTTCTACCAAATCTCCATTAACCAATTGTGTGGTAAACATACATGCATACTGGCTTCTTCTTGAACCAAATTGTTTTCACAATCTGCCTTGATAGGTTACTCTACTGTCTAACTGGTCTAGCAGAAAGCACGTTTTAACAGCAGTTCAGCTTCAATATTAATATAGTTCCCTTCAACTTTAGGCCATTAATATTTTCTTTTACCTGCAATGACTACTGAAATTAATCTCCACCTCCTTTTTGTTAGTTCCTTGTGGATTACTTAGAACTTGTCTACACTACCACTTTTGTTGGTATAACTTATATTGCTCAGGTGTGTGAATAAAAACACCTCTGAGCAACGTAAGTTACACTGACAGAAGCACCGGTGTGGACATTGTCAGCAGGAGAAACTGCCGCTCGTGGAAATGATTTTATTATGCCAATGGGAAAGCGCTCTCCCACTGGCAAAGGGTGGCTACATGAACGATCTTACAGCAGCGCATCTGCATTGGTACAGCTGTGCCACTGTAAGCTCTGTAGTGCAGATATGGCCTTAGACTGTTAACATGTCACATTGTGTTCTGGCAGCACTCAAGAATGAACAATTGGTCATCAAGCCCCAAACAGATCTGAACTGCTCAGAGGTCTTATCAACTGTGGCAAGGGACCCACTCACTCCTGCCAGGCTAGGGCTCTCTCCTCTGGCAAAATGAGCCTGGGGTAAATCTGCCCCACCCTGGATGAGTCGTTTAGCTTCTCCCCTCAGTGCTTCTGGCTTAAAGCATTCAGGGTGGGCCTTGGTACAGGCTAGAGGAATGCCCATCTGACACACCAGGGCGGGCAGGCGGGCGGGGAGTGGAGGGAGGGCAGAGGAGTCTATAAAACCCAGATCCAGGGGGAAATACCTTTCCCTGTCCCCCTCAGTGGGGCTGCAGTCATGGTGGTTTGGCTCGGGGCGGGGGGTGGAGAGAGGGAAGGGAGGGGGTAGGGCACATCACTCCTCCCCCCAAGGTTGTGCTTGGTTTTGGTTGTTCCCCCTGTGGGGAGAAGCACAATCTCCCGGGGTAGAGAGGTCTACCTCCCTGCAATCACAAGCCTTCTAACAGCTTGTGTCTTCCCCCACGCTCTCTACCAGAGGCAGGGTTTTAATAGGCCTGGAGCTGTCTTTGATTGGGCTCAGGTGCCTCTAAGTGGCCTGGGGAATACTCCTCCCAGCTTAAAAGGGCCTTTAATATTCTGGGGCTGACATATCAGCTTTCTAGCACCCTCTTGTAGCCATCCAGCCTGACTGTCACACAACACATACAATTTTCTTTCAAATTTGATAGTTTGCCAGATAGTGCTACCCTTATTCATGATGCAAGGAACTACTCAACATGGATAAGGATGGCACAATCTGCCCTTTATTGATCCTATCTAGATCCATAATATTTAGACTAGAGAAGGCTTATTCTGAGACAGATATCAGGCACTGGGACTCAAAATGTATGTCTACACCCACAGCTGGCTTGTGTCAGCTGATCTAGGCTCACAGGGCTTGGGCTTCAGGGCTACAAGACTGAAGATGTCTAGAGCCCTGAAAATCCGCAGATATCCGCATCATATCCACGAATGCAGATAACTGCAGACCATTTATCCGGATTGTGGCTCAGATGCAGATACAAATTTTGTATCTGCACAGGGCTCTGCAGCACCCATTCACTCAAATGGAGCAGCTGTCACCCAGCCCTCTGGGTCCAGCTTGGCTCTCTGCATTAGGCAGCAGTGGGCTGTGACATGTGGCAATAGTCTGCTGGGCATTCTGGGAGTTGTAGTTCATAGTTTGCTCAGAGGAGGTAAACTACAACTCCCAGAACAGAGAAAACGCCCATGTGCTCCTGCATAATGAGCCAAGTGCCATTTTGAAAGAAGTGTTGTACTGCATAGGGGTGTCTGAGCCCCCCACTGGAGAGCGGCACTGTACACGAGGGCCCAGGATGTAACCTCCCTGCCTGGAGCAGGGAAGAAGGTACGACGGGTGTGGAGTGGACAGTGGAGCAGGAGGTTTCTGGGGAGAAATGGAGGGTGATGGGGGCTCAGGGGCTTGGCACAGCCCTGTGTCACTGGTGTGCAATGACCTCTAGAACAGTTAGTAGAGCGCTGCAAATCCACTGATATCTGCTTTCTATCTGCAGATTGAGAATATCCCTGGACAAATTTTGCGGATTGCAGATCAGATGAGGATACAAATTTTGTATCCACACAGGCTCTACAGATGTTTGGGGTTGGGCTGGTGTTCCTGAGCCAGAATGTCTATACTGCAATTTTATAGCCCTGCGGGCCAAGTCACCTAACACAGATCAGTCTTGGATTTTTTACTGCAGTGTAGACATGCACTAAGTTCCCCTCTGCTGGATAGTGGAGAGGGGACAAGATCATGCTATTTAGGCAGGTTTATTTATGACTGGACTTAGGCACCTATCTCCATGACAGGATCGGGGCTTAACAAATACCCCTCTCCTTTGCATCTCCCATTGGCTAGCTTAGGCAACTCCCTGCCTAGCATGCTAGCTTTGTGGATCGCATTCTAAGGTGTCTATCTCTCCCCATTTATTGTATAGGGAGCCTAGGTGCCTAACACAGACTTTGTGGATCAGCGTTCCTGAGATTTTCTAACTTTTAGGTACCACAACTCTCAGCGTCACAATGCCTTAGTCCATCTGTGGATCCGGGCCCTGCTTAAAGTGAGATTTATTATTCACTTACCTACTGGATAGTGATTCTTTTATCTTACCCAGCATGGGTCACATTTGTGGATCTTACTTCTTAAAGAATGAAAATGTTGGAGGGTAAGCACATTTAAATTTTCCTGTTCTTCAGCATAGTAAGGACCACAGATCCTACAGTTGGATTTTATCATTAGTGTGTAAGTAGATAAAACAACTTAGCCTAACATAAAACAAAAGCTTGAAATATCCACAGTCTTTTTCCTGACTGAGTCACTACAGCATGCCACGCCATTGTCCCCAAAACAACAATGGATGAGGCTTGCAAGTCAGCTTTGATATATTTCCTGAAGAAATACATGCAGAACCATTAGGCGACAATGCAGATTTCTTCCTAAGAAATGTATGCTTCCACCCAAGAGACCATTTCTACTCCTGGGAAGTGTAGCCTGAGTACTGAAGAAAAACTCTGTCTTGCCTGGTTCAGGTATACACTACCTGATCCACTTAGATACTTATGACTTTAAAGCCTTGAAATAGCCAAGTGTTAGACCACAAATAACAAGCTTCACTTTTGTCTTCATATTTTTAGTGCTGGGAAAACACTGAAGGCGTACCAGAGCTTTTCCGCTCAGTGCTATTGCTTGGGTCAGGAGGACTGTAGCACTATATTCTGTGATTTATGGGTTATGGAATTGGCTTTAAGGATTAATGATAGGTTTGTCTTAAGAGCCACTTTCTTGGCACGAAAAATGCAGTATTGGTGCTCTGTAGATAGAGCTCTTGAGCCCAGATCCACAAAGATATTTGAGCCCTTAACTGCCACTGATTTCAATGGAAGAATGTTAGGCTATGTTTACACTGGCGGCAGCAAAATCGCCGCCGCCAGATCAATCTTTCATCATCGATTGAGCGGTCAGTGAGACCCGCTCAATCGATGAGGGAGTCGACTTAATAAGTCCACCTCCTCAACTAGTGTAGCGCTGAGCCGACGGGAACGCTTTTCCTGTTGGCTCAGCGCAATGTGAACAGCACGCAGAAGCAGTCGACGGGAGTTACGCAAACTACTCTGCGTAATTTGTGTAACTCCTGTCGACTGCCACCGAATTTCCAGGAAAGTGTGAACAAACCCTAAAATACCTTTGTGGATTTGGGTCTTAATTCCTATTCCTGCCAGGCTGACATGATGCTATTAAAAAGCCACCTGACAGAGAGGGAACAATGATATTGCCCTTAAAAGTATGAAAGGTATTAGCAGGATATTGATGGTCCAAGATTTGATGTCCCTGCATAGCTACTGAGGATGCATCAAAGAGGCTGCATGGAGAAAACTCATTGTCTGGCTGAAGTTATCATTTACATCTAGTGTACTGGAAGCGTCGAGGCAAAAGTGTAAGTTAACTTAGGATACTTAAAAATTGTCTAAAATTTACACTTAGGAATAAGCATACTCATTGGTCAAAATAATGAAGTATAACTACCCTTTAAAATATGTTATGGAAGATATGAAATTGCAACTTACAGTGTTGGGGGAAGTCCACTCCACAGTGATTTAATACCCTCTATTTTAATAATTTTCATGAAAGCATCCTAAAAATAATAACCAAATGAAGATTAGTTAGCTATTTAGCTCTCTAATTCATGTAACAATTATGTTGGTGGGCAGGAGATGGAATTAAAAATATACTGCAAGAGAAAGCAGTACACTAAAAATGGTCTATCACACTAAAGCTCCAATCCTATAAATACTTACACAAAATTAACTTAGTTACTTAACGTATGCTCCATTGGTATCAGAATATTCACATGTATAAAATTAAGCATGTAAGTATTTGCAGGATAGGGGCCTTAGTTTGTAACATCTGTAGCCATGAAAGAAGCATGACAGATACAACTGGGAATGAATTCCTTTCAGAATGGATTAGCACAGGCAGCAATTGTGGAAGCTTCCCCAAACTACCCCAGGAATACACCTGTACTGTCACCTGAAAGAACTACCTCCAGGTGTAAGAAGATAATTCCCTCTCCATGCTTACTTAGTACTTGGCCTCTAACAGCAAAAATGCCTATTGCTGCCAATTAGAATATGTTTTTATGGTAATATAGACATCACTGGCAGAAACTGTGGACCCACTGGCTAGTGTCACATGGGTCACCAGTCATTATAGGATGGTGATTTTGTCTCTACCTTCCTGCACTGCATCTGAATATATGTCCTTTGTTTTTTATAGCATTAGATATAAAGAACCAGTTCCTCAAAGGGAGTAAATTGGCACAGCTCCATTGACTGATTTACACCAGCTGAGGATCTAGCCAAACGTTTGTTCCCCTAATTAGTATACTTTAAATGTCTTGCTAGAATCACATCACAACAAAATGTTTACATAGGGCCCAAGGTGTGCTGGACACTTCACAAACTTGCTCCAAAGAATTTACAATCTAAAACAGTACAGAGGGACAATGGGAGAAGGGATGCAACAAAAACCAGTGACTGAGCAGGGAAATCACACATCTTATTAGTTACATGATGCATGAACTAAGGTCAAATTCTGTTAATGCAAGAGGCTTTTAAGGGCAAAAACATAAAAATTATCTTTTATTGCCCCATTATTGGGTGTCTCATTTTCAAGAAATGGCAGTTTAAAAGAATATTTTGTTAGCCTCAGAACTGTCCGTAACTACTTTCCAAAAGTAAAAGGAAACTCCAGAATCTGGTAAAATTAGTCCTTTTCTTGTATTCCCAACCAAAATGCCCCTTAGCATAGGGGAAATTTGAACAAGATAATTTTCCAAACAAAGTTTAAGTGACTTGCTAAAGATTATGCTGTAGAGTTGATTGAAAAATGTAGACAACATGAGGAAACAAAAATCTCTTTTTTTGTGAAAATTCACTGAAATTTTCAAAAAACTTCAACCATGCCAAAAGCTGGTAAAAAAACAATCCCCCAATACTTTTAATGAAAAATTAAAACATTTTGCAAAAAAGCTCACTGAAATTTAGAAAATTCTTGAACTCCTCTAGTATGTAGCAAGTTTACAGAAAAATTAAGAAATCTGATTGCTGAAGTGGAGTCCCATGCTTTAATTTCTAGATCTCAGTGTCTCTTCTACATCTCCTGGTGAAACCCTAGCCCCATTGACTTCAATGGAGCCAGGATTTTACCCCTGCACTTAACTAGGTTAACCTTAATTTGGGCCAATAATGCATATACAACTCAGTAAAATGCTGCAAAACCTGCAGATAGAAAGTTTTAGGTAAGTACAGATTATTATTGTTATTATGCATGTATTTCAGACTGGGGAGGTAAGATCAGTGGGTCAGTATCTTGGCAGGTAGGTACTGTGGTTTCCCTTTCCATCTCTCCTTTGTCTTAACTAGACTACAATTGTTTGAGAAGGGATCTGTCTTTTTTTCCTCTCTCTCACACACGCATCTAGAACACCTTGGATAACTATTCATAACTGTACTATTATGATGGATAAGAGTAACTAAAGTAAAATGGAACTCAGAATAGTGGCTTAGGAATTGTGGGTGGAACCAACAGGTCTGGTTCTAGTTTTGGTTCAGACACAATGATTTTTAGCACTTTTTACCATTGTTTAAAGTGAAGGAATGGTATTCAGCACATACATGCATGCACAGAATACCATTAGCTACACAGCAGATCTTGTCAGGTGTGCACTGACTGGGTAAGGCAAGGCTCTGCAGGAGCCATTATTAGCTTGGCAAACAGCACAAAACTGGATATGTAAAAATAATAAGCTCGGAATTCAGCCGGTCTTCCTAGAGTTGAGGTTCCAATAAAAAAAGAAAAACTAGAGGAGCTACCAATTTTATTGTGTCTACATTTTAAGATTTTAGCTTGGAATCTGCAGGCTGATTAACAAAAGGACGAGAACCAACCCTACAATTTGATCTGCATGGATCTGAGCCTTACTGTTTTACAGTGTGTCAGTTAGGAAGAAAGGCAAAATCTTGTAATGATTTGAAACATATTGATCAATCTTACATTAAAAGTGCAGTGTCAAACTTGTGCAAAGTATGTACACCTTTAGTGGTACTGTCTTTCAAATCCCTCTCAAACAAAATGGGATAACACATGAAATCCTTGAAAGATGTAATTGGTAGTATATCAATGTTTATTTTTTAAACACATTCCCAATATATTTGGTATTATAAATGTAAGTTCCTTACCAACATCCCTCTGAAATGGCCAGGTTTCTTATACCAGGCTTTGTTGTTCCCATTCTCACAGACATATACATGATCCATAAGGCCATTGGAGTATATAAAATATTTTCCTAATAAAATGTTGCATATAAGGAAAGAGTTATCATTACCATACAACAGCATTTCTGAATCAAACATATAGGCAACAAATATGCTGGTCTGACCAACTGGGGCAGAATAAACTTGGAAAGTCAATAAAGGCTGGTATTGAGAAAGGAAAGGGAGGGGAGCAGCAAGTGCACCTACCAAAAACAACCCTGCCAGATGAAATCAAATTGTTTACCTAGACTACAAGAGCTGGAGATGAGCACTAATTGAGCTGGTGTCATGTTAGTGGCTGCTAAAGGTGTGAGAAAACAGGAAAGAATCTGGATATAGTTAAATCAGATTTCATTTATACTATCTACCCTGTGAGGTAGGTACTATTATCCCCATTTTATCAATGGGCAAACTGAGACACAGGGAGGTTAAGTAACTTTGCCCCAGGTCACACAGGAAGTCTGCAGCAGAGCAGGGACTTGCGTATCTTGATCACCATCTCGTTCTTTTTTTTCTCCCTCCTTTTTTAATTATAGATAAGCAAATAGCAGGAATAAATTGCTATTTAAATTGCTATTGCTATATAGGCTTGTGGGAGGCACCTGCTGGGGCTTGGGGCTTCGGTAGGAGTGCCCCATGGGGAAGAAGCCTGAACTCCACCACCACATTGCCATAGGGCTGAAGCCCAGAGGCCCGCTCCAGCTCTGAAACTTCTGAAGATTGCTGTATGCAGCTCGGAGGGTTAGTAAGTTTGGCCACCCTGTTATATAGTTTTGCAATACCTCCTGTGCTTGAAATACTGGTGCGGTCAGAAGACTGACTATATAAAAATGGCACCTTCTTACTTAAGATATCTTCTCCCCGAGCACACAGAGTTATTGACTCCTATTGAGTCAACACAGCTATAGGAGAGTGAACTAGAATCTTCTCCGGCTCAGCATCAAGAGAATTGTCAAGTAAATTCAAACTGCAATATCAATTTTTGCCTTTAGTTACATCTGCACAACCCAAATAGCAATACTGGGGTTGCAGAGTTGTACCCGAGGGCAGAATCTGGACATCAAAAACATTACTACTAGAAATGATGTGCAAGTCAAAAATAATACCCAGCTGGTCTTTCTGGTCCCAGTTGAGTCTGCAGGGCTGAAATTTGAGGGG
This sequence comes from Emydura macquarii macquarii, assembly GCF_026122565.2. Taxonomy (NCBI): domain Eukaryota; kingdom Metazoa; phylum Chordata; order Testudines; family Chelidae; genus Emydura; species Emydura macquarii. The sequence goes on along the minus strand of NW_027132559.1, from coordinate 35,665,864 downwards.
GGGAGGGGGGAGGAGGAGGAGGCTGGGTAGGATGACTCTTTTAAAAAAAAAAAAATGATTGAGACAAACAGAACCTTACAATGTTATTTTTCTGAGTAGAAGCACACTTAAAATAGATTTGGGAAAATTATTAAGATGGAAAGTATTTATAAAGATATCAGAATACCTTAATTCTTTAAAAACCTGTATATTTACCATTAGAGAATGAATTGCTTTGGGCTTGCAGTCGAATTTTGACAACATCAAGGGGCGTCACTAAAACAAACCAAAAAAAAGAATCATGTGACTTATTGATGAATACATTTTAAATGTATTATTTCATCCTTAGGAACACACTGCAAGCCCTGGAAGAGTAGCAGCATATCGATTCTAATGCCATGTCATGAGCTTCCACAACTACGTTAATTATTTCTCAGAAAAAGAAAATAATCATTATGGAAGGTATCAGCCAAAGAAAACAGAAGAGCTTATTTAACAGATGTTTTGATGGACAGGTCTCCCTTTGCTTTCTGATTTTCCATCGGTCAGACTGATATAAAATGTTTAGAAGAGCATGGGGATTATTCAAAACTTTTAAAATGATCTAAGCAAAAGACAGAGGTTTGATTTATGCTAAGTTTGGTCAATATTTTGTCTTACCTAACAGTGATGTAATAATAGCTCCACAACAAGAGGCAATTGCTTGCTGAGTAGTGGTTATTTTATACAATTTATTGTCATTCTCTTCAGAACCCATAATTTTCTTCTCACAGAAAACAACCTGTTAAGAAACAAATGTAATGTAAGATTGTCTTAAATTTACAGAAAAATCACTAAAGAAAATAAATGAATAAATAAAGCAATAGCAGCATAGTGTAAATATTAGTCTTCTGTTTGCATAACAATATTATCAAGTCATTATCTGTTGTAAAAAAGTTAGAAAATGTATTTGTTCTAAAGCTTGCTCAAACAACAAATGACATCTAAGTTTACTTAAATAAAAATTAAAACCAAAAAATCCTGATACATAGTTAACTATAGATTTTTTTAAATACCTTTTAAACATTACAAATAAAGAGGCTCTAATTCATGTCCACATCTTCCCAGACACTGCCCTAGGTGTTCAACAGCATTTGCTAGTTCAAGTAAAATGGAGATACAGCTGGATATTGTCAGCACTCTGAAAGCACTGCAGCTCATATCTCTTCGCTAACTATCCTAGCAACACCACACATGCTGAACAGGAGGAAAGATGTGGTACCCTGCGGAATTTCACAACATTGTCTTTAAGGAGAAAGAGTAAACACCTCACATCATTCTCTGGGTATGCTCTGTAAGAAAAGGGTGGAGCCATTCTAGAGCAGCACCATCCAACCCCCTGTGATGAGCAAGTTAATAATACCTCATGGTCAGCACTAATGAAGGCTAACAGATCTAACAATATAAGCATGGACATTTTATCCATCACCAGGAAGAAATCATGTACCAATGCAATTAGGGCTGTTTTTGTCCCTTATACAGTTCTGTACCCAGACTGAAAAGACTCAAGAAGAACTGAGGCATCTGGATACTACTCAGGGTTGTCTCATTAAAAACTACTCTATAATCTTACCCAGATATAGAACATGCAATATTGACCAATAGTCAATGAGATTGTCAGCATCAAGTTTTCATTTCTTGAACAAAGGGCCAGGAGAAGGCAGCACCATGCCCTCCTGAAGGGAACTGTTTGACAATCCATACCAGTAATCGAGTTAGGATACCCCAGGGCCTTCACCACCCAGGAAAGCCACAGGTCGAAAGAAAAGTCTGTGGGACAAATATAATTTAAATGTCAAGGCATGTTTTATTAAATGTACATATAACTAGTGCAGCTATTATTTTATTGCTGTTGCAAAATTCTTGTAAATATTTTAAGGTTTCTATATAAATCCTGTGTTTTATTGTGTCTTTATTATTTTATCCCAGTGGTTTCCAACTTGTGGCCCAGGGGCCAAAAATGGCCCACGGAGTCTTTCAAAGTGGCCCGCCACTCCCCTCCCGCTGGCTGGCTGCAGAAGGGAGCTGATACCTAAGGACCCAGGTGGAACGAGTTACCACGGGGTTACAAGACCAGTGCAGGCTACTTGCTACAGCCAAGGGGATGGGAGAGCAGCATTCCCTTCCCCCGGCTGTAACAGGGAGCACGGCAAAGCGCTCCACCTGGGTCCATAGGCGCTGGAGTCCCTGCTGGAGCCAGAGGGAGGGGAGATCAGTGCTCCGCTCCCCTAGCTCCAGCTGAGAGCCAAGCGCTCTGCCTGGGTTTCTAGGCACTGGGGTTCCTGCTGCAGCCAGAGGGAGGGAAGCGCTGATCTCCCATCCCACCTGGCTGCAGAAGGAAGTCACTGCCTAAGGACTCAGGTGGAGTACACAGGGCTACAGGATGCATGCGGTTTCCCTGCTGCAGCTAGGGGGACAGGAGATCAGCAAGGAGGCTCCTTGCTGAACTCCTTCTGTCTGGCTGCAGTGGGGGGCTGAGGGAAGGAGGAGTGGCTGCTGGAGGACCCAATCAGGACCCACCATGCTTGAGGAGGGGCAGGACTCTAAAAAGTGCCTTCCGGTTTATCACCCACCGTGACTTAGCTGCCAGGCTAGGTGCTTCAGTGTGTAGTGAAAGTCACTCATCTACACGAGTGCTTTGTCTGTTACTGTGTGACATACTGTGAGTAATTTGTAGGTGTAGAATAGTGAATGTAAAAATGAGCACAGTAGCATCAAAATGTTTACTTTAAATAGGTGGTGATTTGTAGTCCTTAATGGTGTGGAGTCCATTCATTTTTTATGAGTTGATAGACTGGTGGCCCCTTAAGGCTGTAAAAATTATATTTGTGGCCCTCGAGCCAAAAAGGTTGGGAATCACTGCTTTATCCTATCCGTTATAAAGGCTAATCTTAACTGGTTGCATGATGCAGACAAACCTTACTCTTTAAAACTCTCTAGAGCATGCTTTTGACTTGACTGTTAATTAAACAAATAAGTAACTTGTTTACCAACCACTTCACATTGTCTTTAGCATTTTTGAAAGATATTATATTGTATTAAGACTACTTTCAAAACATAGACCACACAAATTTCTCCAGTAGGTAGTAATCCTATTCAAAACTAGATCACGCCATATAGCAAACTCTTAAGTTCCAAAACCCTTGGTCACAGTAGGAAAGCAGACATACAACATTTGTAATGTGGTTTACAAACGTGGGTTGAGTAAAGGATTCCACACTCCCAGTGATGGGACCTAGTTGGTTAATTTGGAGATCTCCCCTCCCACATTCTTCTATAAAACAAAAGAAGCCATATAGAACCAAAAGTCAAAATATTTGGGGAACTTACATTTTTACCAAACAAATTTTTGGTTAAAAGTTAAGGTTGTTTGCATGCAAAACCCACCAGACATTCTTAAAAGCAAAGAAATACCTTCACACCTAAACATCACAATAACTATTCACAATCACCGCATCTCCATAAGTAAATCACTTGCAAGTGCAAGAAACAAAGAAACACATTGTGCAAGCAGGTCAAGCTGGAGGACTGGAGAACCTCACCAGCAGAAGGGGTACTGCAACTGGGTAGGGAACGTACGATGGATCCTGGGCAGTGTGGGGAAACTGCAGGTAAGACCTCAGCCCATCAAAGTTGGCTTCAACCATGACACTGTGACTATTTTGGATATTGGATTTTTTTTTAATTGATTCCTCTTGCATTCATACCATAAGACCTAGGGCCAGAAGACAAGAGGGCTTGAACTCTCTGCTCCCTCTATAGGGAAGAAAGGGAAAATCCAGCTATTACCAGCTTCACTTTAAATAATATTGCTTATTTATAATTCCATCTTCTGAGTTTCACAGCTTCGGTTAGAATTTGTTTTCAATGTATAAATGATAATAGATTATTATTATTGTACTCATGAAAGGACATAGGAATTGTGCAGGATATGCCCTGGAGTGAGTAGATCATCCTGAGTACATAGGGACTTTGGTTTGCTAACAAAATTCAAGTCCAACACAAAGCAGGGGGTGAGGGCTTTATCCTAAAGACTAAGAACTCAGTTGCAAAGGTCTTATTTTGGTTTTCTAGCTGAAGATTCTTTGTCTTGTGTGGAGTAAATCTGCAGGACTGAACCAAGGGTTGTGGCGGCGTAGAGGTGACTGCACAGATGGCAGCAACATTAAGCTGATATTGCAATGCCTTGGCTCATGCAACCAGCAGAAATAAAGCTCATTATCACAGAACTGAATCAGGTAGTTAGACCTCAGAATGGGACATGGAGGAGTGGTTCTCTCTGGACTGAAGACGACTGGCAGAGCAGAGCAACTTCTCTGCTTCCACTGAGTCTAATTGGACCTGTGAGTGAGGTTTGGGATGGATGTGATTTGTACTGGGACTAAGAGTTCTTGATCTCAAGGAGACAGACAATTACTATTTGGAACTGTGCAGTATATGAGACTCCTGGTGCACTGATTTTGGGCATTATCATTATCTTGTACATTAACATGCATTTGGTTTTCATGTTTGTTTTGACTGTTTTCCCCTAAATAAAAACATACTTGTGGCTCCATGTTTCATCAGGGTTCTGAATGCTTATGAGTGGGGAAAATCCTCCTGCAGAAATGACCAGGGAGGTTTTATTTTAATTTCCCAGATCCAGGGATAGCAGTACAGATGTGGGTGGTGGCTCAAGCCATAGTGTTATTGAACTTGGTCCCTGTTGCTGCCATTGCTTTCAAAGAAAACAATATTATATTTGTTTTAGAATAAGTCAATGCAAGTAATCTATCAACCGTAAGCAACTCTATCAAAAAACAGGCCAGCATGCATGCACAATGGTGAAGGTAAGAAAAAGGTTTTAGTATAGGAAGATTTTAATGTGAAGATTATAAACATGGCATGTCATAGAATCATATACATCAGGAACAGAAAGGAGCTTTTAAGTCACCAAATTTTATATACCGTAACCTCTTTTATAGAATTTTCACTGATGGTATCTCAGCAATCTTTCTAATCAGGCCTGGCCTAAACAAGAAAAATTAAACTGCTGTAACTATTTCTTTAATTGTTTAGAGCTTCTTTATGTCTAAGCAGATCCTCTCACAAGCTCATATACTGCCACAGAGTCCATGAACCACCCCAAAGGGCTGGTACCATTCATGCCCCCATAGGCTTTCTCTCAGAAAAGCATGAGCTCTTAATTTGGGTGAGCTAACCCAAATTCACTGGGATTTTCCCTTGAATTAGCAAACTCTAGTTAAGAACACACTTTTTCCCCACCCTAAAGATAAGGCCTCAGAAACTTCAGCCCTCTAAACTGAAGGGTTATAATCAGCCCCTCCTCAAGACCATGTCATCCCACAGATTTCTGCCCACACCCTAAAATGGAGAGAATTTTGCCCTCCCCATAGAAAATCTCTCCCTCAACCCATTGCCAACACTGTTCCCCTCAGGAACCCCAGCCTCTACACACCCAGCTCCCAAGGCTGCGCCTTAACACTGACACCAAGTCCCCACACTAGTGATTTCAACCACGGCTCCTCCCTCCCCACTCCCAGCATTAGTGACTTCAGATCATTTCTTCCCCAGAGCCACCACACTGCGGAGGGTGACTGCAGCCCCCGCTCCGCCTCTCCCCCGACAACATTCCCTCAGGGGTGCGGCCCCAAGAAACCACGTCGCTTCCCTCAGGGATTTGTGCCCCCTACAGCATCGTTGCTAGACGGAGACCTTGTCCCCCGAGGCCTTCAGCCCCCCGCGCTCTGCCCCGTACCGGGTTGCTTGCTGGGCAGTTGCCGCCAAGGGCCCGGCGGCTCCAGGTCACTCAATTCCCAGCACTGCGGGAGGGGGTCACTGGAGCAGCCCCAGCCCCCACAGGACCCGCGCGTTTAGGGCGCCCGCCACTGGCCCCGCCTCCTCACAGCGGCCTCCTCTCCCGGACTCCCTCTACTGGGCAGCCCCGCTGTCGTGGCACCTCCTCAGGGGCGGTGCCAGTCAGCCCAGCCCGGCGGCCGCGCCGCGCAGCCCGGAGGTGGGTCTCGCTCGCTCGCTAGCTCGAGGTCCGCCCAGCTCGCCGCCCGGTGTCCGGACAGAGCACAGCCGCCGCCGCCGAGACCTCGGCCAGCTCGGAGACTGGGTTTGGGCCGCGTCGAGCGTTAGCGGGGGAGGGGCCGGCCCGGGCCGCGCCACGCCAACTGGAGGAAGGGAGCGAGTTTAACTTCCCTGTGCCTCGGCGTGTGAATCGTGCACAGCCAGACGGGGCTGCCTCTCCGGGGCTGGGAGCCTGGCTCAGTGGCCCTGGTGAACCTCACCCCGTGGAGAACCCTTTCTCCGCAGGCTTCCAGCCCTGCTCACCCACGGGGACCCCGCACACACATGGCTGCCGATCCCTTGGGGAGCCTCCTGCAACCGGACCCCGCTCACCCGCGGGGAACCCCCCTCACAGACCCACGCACACCCCCATGCCCCGCTCACCCCAGCGGGATGGTGGCCTTCAGATCCCGGGTCGCTGTGTGAAGACCGTGGCCAACAGAAGGAAGCTGCAGTTGGTTCCTCATGCCCCACTCCTTATTCAAAGGCCAAATTTATTTAAAATATCTCAAGGTAAGATTAAAGTTTTAGAAATGTCATCAGATTAATGCAATTGAATGTGATAACAATGTAAATGACTAATGAATTGTGTGCAGTGTAGTTGTAGCTGTGTCTGACCCAAAGAAGAGCGATGTGTGGCTCAAAAGTTCAACAGAAGTTGGGTGAGTAAAAGATATTATCTCACCCACCTTATCTCATTAATTATTTGTTAATTAAATAATGAAATAAAGAACAGGGTTTCACTTGACTACAACAAAATAAGTCTGGGATTTCCCCCAAGCGATATCTCCCTGCAACCATTCCTCTGTTCTGAAAGCACTGGGACTTGCTTACTTGAAGCTTTGTTCTTGAGCAATATGCTGTCACCTGTTACAGCTTCACCCCACTTCCATCTTGTACACAGGATTTGAATAAGGAGCTGGGTTTTGACTGGCTATAAGTGACAAAGTATGTATTGAGTCTCCCAAAGTGAGAGGTCACTGCAACCTTTAATTCATTGTGAAGAGAGGAGGATATGTTAGCCACACAAGTGAACCTTTATTTTGGTCTCACAAATATATTACGCCCATTTTTATGTTTTCTTCTTTGTTTGTTAACATTCAATATGGAGTATTCATGTAAAAATCAGCAGATATTCAATCAAGTTGTTGCAAAGCCAAGTGTAATAGTGTCATAGAAATTATATGATAGCTACAAATGAAGAAATCTATAGGAACTTTACTTTGTTAGATTAATTAAAAACACAAAAAGAGTTAAATTAATCAAAATTTGTTTATTTGTGTTACAGATATTAAAAAATTTGGTATGATTAGAAGTGTGTGTTTTACTTATTACACAACAAAATTAATAAAATGACACTGTCTGCACAGTTGGCTTCCAAATAATCATATTTATTAATTATTATACACAGACATATAAAGCCTAGTTTAATGCATAATGTTGCTCTGAGTGGTTTCAGATGCCTTCTAAAACATGGTTTCTCAACCTGTGGTACGGGTACGCAAGACACAGGCAGAGGGTATATGGTGAAAAACCCAGTGAAGGGAGGCGAGCAGCCACCGACTTCCTGCACCGTCCCACCTCCTATCTGGGAAGTAGACGGCAGCTGCCCCAGTCCTGGGAAGCTGGGCAGCAGCCACCAGCTTTTTGGGACGCCAGGTGGCAGCCGTTGGCTTGGGCAGCAGTGGCTGGTTTTTTGGGAAGCCGGGCGGCAGCACCCTGGGATCTGGGTTTGCAACTGGGTGACTGACACCTGCGCCCCAGCTCTGAGCCAAGGGACAGTCTCCTGCACCCTGGCTTGAAGACAGGCAGCAACTGCCGGCTGCCTGCCCACATCCCGGGTCCCAGTTTATGCGGAAACCTCCTCCGTCCCAGCTTGGAGCAGGTGGCAGTCATCCACCTCCGGGACTGGCAACCAGACAGCAGCCACCTGCAACTTGCCCAGGTGGCAGCTCCCCTCCCAGCTCAAAGCCTGGTGCCCAGAAAGCCAGGCAACCCCTTCCCTTATCAGAGGCAAATTATTATGAAACACTAAAAGGTAGGGTAATATTGGGGCAATTAGGCATAGCTTAGGTAACTAATAAGACATTGTTTCCTTCCTTATTTCTTTTTCTGGTTGCCCCACTCCTCTTGTCCACTTTGCTGCTCTTGCACCACCTACTTCTTGGGTGGTGTAATCCCATGCTGTCACCCCTCACTTGAACAACTTCTCTGAAAAACTGAAGACAATTTCACAAGGTTGGATTGTCTAAAAGAGACTGATTAGGCTGACGACTTACTGATATTAATCCCTTTCTGATTGTGAGTAACATTCATAAACTGCCTGACTTATCAGTGGTAAGCAAGTAGAACTTCCCTTTACCATTTAAATTACATTGGCCCTAACCTCCACCTTTCAAATGCCGTTGTCTGGGTCACAAGCCTCTAAAATAAGTGCTGTCCTCTGATATGAAGGGCACAACATGAGACTTCATTTCTCCCCATTGTATCTCTTGCCTCCATGATTCTTTTCCTGTTCTCTATATTTCCCTCATTCTACTTCCTAATCTCTGTTACCTGCTAGCCTTGTTAGAGACATGAACAATGACAGGGATGTATGGGAAGGATATGTGCAGGCCCTGGGGTAACAGGTAAGGGTGAAACCAATGTCTCTATGTTTGTATAGTTATGATAGCTTTATTTCTGTATTTCTGTAAATCATAAGGGTCAGTCTCCTTGTTAGTGGAGGAGGGGTCAAAAGGTCAGTCAGGGCAAAAAGCGGTCCGAACTGTAATCAAAGTCAGATCTGCCCAGCAACACCAGATGAGCCAATCAGAGTCCAGCAAGCTCAACGAGGGTGCCGTGTGCATAGGCCTGGTGCCGTGTGCAGAGGCTTAGGTGCCGTGTGCACAATCCTCTAGAGGTGGGAAAACCTAGCCCGCTGATTGGACCCCAGGACCCGATCTGAGGCTATATAAGATCTGTACACCTAACGGTCAGTGCTGCCCGTCAGAGTGGCAGTGTGGTGGGATACAAGTTGTGGTTGTTTGTGGGTAGGACTCGACAGACCAGGACGAGAAGCCGATGAGCGACGGACCTGGAGCCGAAGCAGACACACACCTGTTTAGAGTCGAATAACATCAACACAGTTGTGGCGAAGATAGATCGTGAGCACACACAATAACAACACCATCAGTGACTATGGGGGTTGACCAAGGGTTTTGTTTAAGAGGTATTTGGGTCTGGGATTCATCCCCACCTGTTTCGACCCACGTGTATTTTTATTCTGTTGTCATCTCAAATAAAGTTCCCTTGTTTTGGAAGAGATCACATGGTCTGTCGTTAACGATCCCATTGACAGATGCGGTTGCCGTCAAGACCCTTCACCCTAATGACCTGTTAGAACGTATCTTGCTAACAAGGGGAGTGCAGCAACAGTGGGTGTCAGAAGAGGAGGTACTTGCAACCCACCACCTCCCTCAGTTAAGCCTTGCAAAGAGTGGGGAAGGTGCATTTAGCCCCTAGTAGCCTTCAAAGGGGATGGTCCTATTTGGGTTCCGGGAATGTTCTGAACTAAAAGACCCTCCCCCAGCTTAAGGGGAGGAGCTACTGAGCCCAGGACTCCATTGAATATGGGGGACAACAAATGAGAGAACAGGAACAGGCATGAAAGTCAAAGGGTTAAATGTGGGGAACATGAAAGGGACACAGAGCAGAGAACCCCAGACAGCGCCTACTGCTCCTCAAAAGTATCTAAGGAGTCAGCGGACGTGACCTAGAGGAACTCCGCCCAGATGCGTGATCAGACGGAGGAATGGAAATAGGCCCCACAGTCGCAGAGCACCTCCTTGGTCAACATCCTCTTTCTGGTGTAATATATGGCCACCTTGGCCAAAACGAGGAGGAGGTTGACGAGGAGGTCCTGTGACTTTGTGAGGCCATGAATGGGGTGTGCATACAAGAAGAGATGTAGGGAGAAGTGCAGCCGGAACCTCAGGAGGAGGTTCTGGAGGATCTGGAATAGGGTCTGCAACCTGGCGCACTCCAGAGAAGTGCACCAGGATCTCCCTCACAATGCAGAAGGGACTGGTATCAGGAGCAGCCTCCCTCAGGACCCGCCTGTGGTAGACCCAAGCGGTGGGCAACAAGGCTCCCCTCACTTCCTGAAGTACATGCTGGGGGAGTTCAAAGGGTGGAGGTCCCCATGTGCTGACTCAGCACCTGAGGATCCACCCAGTCCCCCTGGTTGTAGTCTAGGAGGTCTCTGATCTTAGTGACTCTTACCTGTACCCACCTCCTTCATGCGGAGGGTATCCCCACCTGCATACAGAGCAGGGACCCTGCGAGGAGATCCACCCCCTCGGCAGCTGCCACGGACACCAAAGGGAATGGTGATAGTCCTTCACACAGACACTGGTATTTCTTTTGTTTTCTGATGTTTCATGTACCATGTGCTGGATAATAACATGAGAGGACTCCATGCTTGTAAAACTAAACTGGCTCTTTATTAAGAGAACTCTTTACAAAGGTGCTGCAAGTTGCCAGGGTTACCACCTGGTTGGTATTTGACCAGCCTCAGTGTTTTTTTTATGGATTTGCCAGTTTCCAGAAAAATAATTTAATCTGCCAGGTTTTTTTTTTATGTGAGTCTAAAGATTTGCATTATTATCACAATACACTGGGATATCTAATGTTAAAAGTTTCTGTGTCCAACTAAAGATGCTACAGTATCCCACTTCCTCAGTTTAAGTAAGAAAATGATGTTATCCATCTTATCTATATGTGTTATCTCTCTAGATACTATAAGTGGCTGTTGAAGTAGGGGGGGGGCCATTGCCGAGTTGCCTTGTGCTTCAGGGTTGGGGTTGCGGTGGATTTGCCTTGCAGGGAGGGCTGCCAATTTTTTTGCATTTCAAAAGTGGTAACCTTAGCTGCAACTGCAGCTAGCATTCAAGACGTGTATACAGATTGACTTCCTGGTGTCACCTTCACACTTTTCTTTCCTGCAACCGGTGCTCTCCCCTCCAAGTTCTACATCTTTCCTTTTAACAATTTTTGTTGTTGTTGGGTCTTCTGTGCTGGCATTTGCTGACTTGTGCAGGCCACAGGCCACAGGTTAATAGTACGTAGTCCACTTTAGCAATAGGGCTTTTAATGCCAGCCCATTGTGGCCTGTTAGGCCTCATAGTCCTTCAAGTGTGCTGGTCTTCAAACCAGTTTCCCATTTCTTGTTTGTTATTGGTGTTGGTGGGGGACTTACTTCCACCTTGTCGCTTTGTTCATTGAGTTGGGTGGCGTCCTGTTGGTCTTCTGTGTTGCTCATATACCTTGTTTCTTCTGACTCTCCTATGTCAGGCCAGCTGATGGCCGAGGCTCTGTGTCCTCTGGATTCTGGCCACGTACCATCTGCCTGCTGCTATTCCACAGTTGTCTTTGGTTTTGTCCACTGCTGTCCTCAGTCTGTAGCTACCTCTTATGACCTGTGTCCTACGGTACCTTGGACTATTTATTGCCTTTCGCCATTGCCTTGTGTGGCTATTTGATGGTTGGACCCAGACCTGCTCACCTATTAGCCTCAGGTCCTTGGCTAGTTTGTTGTAGTGGGCTGCCTGCTTAGCTTTGTGCTCTCTTAACTGCTTCTGTGTCCATCACTCCTCCACTGGGCTGTGGCAGACTATCCTATCCCTATGGGGAATCAGATTCTTGGTTCTCCAGCCCATCAATCCTTATGCTGGGCTACTTCCTAGTCTCTGAGAGGGTGTATTTTACAATGGTTCTACACAGTCCAGTAGGGACCTTTTCCTGTCTGTTTTGCCTTTGCCATCAGTCTCTTCGCTGTCTTTACTGCTGCCTCTGCCTTCCCATTGCATTGGGGGTACCCAGGAGAAGTTTTGTATTCTAATTCCCATTTGGTGTGGGATCATTTGACTTTTGCTGCAGTATACTGTGGCCCATTGTCTGAGCAAAGCATGTCAGGTATGCTAGACTTTGCAAAATGCATTCTGTTTCCTGATCACACTATCCTCCAGATATTCCACTTCCCAGAAATTGGAGTAGTAATCCATTATGACCATGTTCCTGTTATTGACAGTCAACAGGTGTGTACTGACCTTTTCCCAAGTTGGGGTTGGGATTTCATGGGGCTGCAGAGTCTTCTGTTGTCAATCACTATAACCTTTACATACTTCACACTGTTCAATGTATTCTCTCAATTGGGCATTCATGCCTGGCCAGGAGATACACTCCCTGGCTCATCTCAGAAATGCCTCTATATCTAGGTCTGAAGCATGTATCTGTCTCATGATGTCCGCTCTTAAATCTATGGGGATTCCTGCTCAGTCCACTTTAAACAAAATCCCATCCTTCACACATCTCATCTCTCACGTGGTGGTAGGAGATAACCTGTGACACTTGTTCCTAGAAGTCTGGCCAAGTCTGGAGTATGAATTGTTTTACTGCCTGAGTGTTCCATCTAGTTCAGTTGGACTGTCTGGTGCCTTCCAACAGAGATGTGAAGGCACCTTGAAGCAGGTGGAGAGACTCTCCTATTCTGCAGAGCCATGTGTCTTATACTGATTGCATGTTTTATAATCAGTTGGGTGCACTCAGCAGTGGTTTCTTCATGATGCCTTCTAAAGGCTTGTGATTATACTGCACATCCACCCTGCACCCAGAAGTGAACTGATGGAATCGTTCCAGTCCAAACAGCACAGTCAGTTACTCCTCTTTTAACTAAGCATTTCCCCTTTCTGTGCCTGTCAGGATTGTACTAGCAAATGCTATGGGCTGCTGATTTGCATCACTGCTGCTCCTAGGTTTGCATCTGAGGCATCACACTAAAATTCTGCATCAAAGGATTGTAGTACTTTAGGACCAGTGCCTCACTTATGATTTTCTTTATGCTTTCATTTCTTGGGTCAGTGTCCATTCCCAGGCTGCATCATTGTGAACCCTTGAGACAATTATTACTCAGTCTTCTACTAGGTGTCTGCAGAATCTCGAAGGATAGTTGGCCATTCCTATAAATTACTGGACACCCTTCAAATCTTTTGATCTGTTCATCTTTTTAATGGCTTTCTATTTCTTGGGATATGGCCAGAATTCCTCAGAGGTAAACAGATGTTTGATGTAGGTGACCTCAGTTCTCCTTAGCTTCAGCTTGTCAGCATTCAGCCTAATATCCCACTCCTGGAACCTGTTTAGGAGTTGCTTCAGCTTAGTATGGTTCAGCTTGGTTACGGATCACCTCTTCCTTATCATTTCCTTTTCCTCTAGTGCCCGGTTTAGTTTACACTGGATCACCTCTGGAGCAGGGATAATGCCCATAGGCATTCATACCCAGCAATACCTGCCAAAAATGTGGCATAGGTTGTCAGGTAGCTGGATGGCTCAGCTAACTCAATATGCCAAAATTCATTCTTTATGTCACAACAGTGAACACTTTTGCCCTGCATTGACTGATAGATAGTAAGTCCTCAATCATTGGTAAATGGGTAGTAACGCTTTTGCCATGCTTGATTAAGTAGATCAATGCAGAAATGTTTACCAGTTTTCTTACCACTTCGAGGCTGCTGATTCACTGTGTGCTAGTTTTAGCAGGTGTAATGATGCGTCTAATTTGCAAGTTGCCAGTTCTTTCTTTAGTGGCTCCATTAGGGTTAATGGAACTCTGTGTTTCAGTTGTCACGTGGCTGCACATGGAGGGGTCTATTCAACTTGGCCTCTAAGCATCTATTTTCTTGAAATATGGCCTTATTAGCATGTTAGCATGCTGGACAGAGCCCGTGGCGACTGTTCTTCCTCTCCCATGTTGAGGATATTGTGGTCTTGCACTACCACCTTGCACAGTAGTGGATGGTACCCCTGTGAGTCAGCTATTATAAACTCTCAGAGATAATATCTCTTGTTTCCTGGGTTTCTTATCAACAGCCTGCATTTGCCCACTAGTCCTCAGAATGGTTTTATTGTAAATCACCAGCCCTTGGTCACATTTCTCCAGTCCAGTGTCGATCCTTACCAGTGTAGCTGAGATCACATTGAAACTGGCTCTGCAAGCCAGCTGGAATTGAACTAGTCATTGATCTAATAGCATTGTTATAAATATGACAGTTGACTGGCTGGAAGGCGTCTTCTGATAAAGTCACACTGAAGTCATTCTCCTGTTCATTGGAAATCTCTACATCCTCAATCACTGCACGTGCTACTTATTTTTTCTTATTGGGGTAACTTTGGCATTAGGACATAAAGTGGTTTTGTTTCCCATGGCTCTTGCACGGTTGCCATTTTTCTTTCTGCTTCCTGTGCTGTTTTTCAAGGTATACACATCAGACCAGGGTGTCTGCATTCTCAGTTGGTCTGTGTCTGTCCTGCTTCCTGGGTTCCTTTAGCTTGAAACTGAGTACTTGTTCTGCACTAGTGTCAGTCATTGTTTTGATTCTTTTCCTGGACAGTTCAGCTGCCCTTGCTATTTGGAGGCATTTCTCTAGGGTTAGATCTGTTTCTTTCAATGAACTCACTTGTTAGCTGGAATCACATGCTCTACAAACTATTCTGTCTCTAATTAGTAAGTCATTTATGTCTCCAAAGTTACATATAGATGCCAGATGAGTGATGTAGGTGTCTAATCCCTATTCTGTTTCTTGATTTCAGGTTAAAAACAAACCCAGTATCTCTCTCCAGTCTCATTCTGTCTAGTGTCACAGTACTCTTTAAATACCTTGATTAGCTGTTCCAGTGTTGTGGACATTGTTCCTGGCAATAGCATCTCACTCACTTCTCATCCTTTTTCCCCAGTGACATAATATAGAAACTTTACCTTCGTTGTTTTATCTTTATCTGCCAAAGTCAGCTCTATATACAGAGTCAGTTTTTGCTTCCGTTGCTTCTGTGCAAGGTCTTTTGTTTGTAAATCCAAATTTCCCAGTGGCCTGAGTCCCTTTATGCCCCCTGTTTTGCTCTATTTTTAGTTGGAGCTTTGTTTTCTCATTAATCACATTCTTTTCCTTGTTGTGGGTCTCTCAAGATTGACCACAGCCACCATGTTTCCTTTTCCAAATGTTGGGTGAAGACACTATGCTTGTAAAACTAAAATAGCTCTTTATTAAGAGAACAATTTACAGAGGTGCAGCATTCAAGCCACATGCATATGGACATATTTCTTGGTGCCTCCCTCAAACACTTCCCTTCTTTCTGTGCTCCTCCTTCCAAGTTCCATGCAGGTTGCTACATTTGAGACCAAAGTGTATCCTTAAGAACCAGAAGTACCTATATTGTGGGATTTTGGGGTGATTCTTTCCTGAAATAAAATCACTGGAAAAGTGAACCTAAATTAAGGGTTATTTAATAATTGAGGGTTTCTTCCAGGAAAATTAATATAAATTCAGTAAGTCAGATCTGCAGAGACCTCTCTCCTGCCCTGTGCCACCCTGCCCTGCCCCATACTATATCTGGCATTTTCTGAAAGTGGTAGGCAGTACAGTATTATGTCACATAAATCGTATGTATAGAGACTTACTAAAGCAGATGCTATTGTTTGTTAGTGTTTACAACAATGTTTTGCTCTCTGAAGTTTGCAAAGCTTTATCTATCTGGAGTGGACAGGAACATTGGAAATTCTGTATGCTATAAATCAGTGTAGCACACATCCATTTAAAATTGCCATTACTTAGTATTGTAATGACCAACTTGCTGCTATTTTTATTATTTATATAATGGTAGTACCCAGAGGCTCCAGTTAGGATCAAGGGTCCATTGAGGTGTGTGCTAAACAAACATATTTTAAAGGAATATACCCAAAGATTTTACAGTCTTGTGCAGGGTGGGGGTGGAGGAACTGCCCTTCATTTGATGAAATCAGAACTTACACTACCTCAAGAGGCAGAAGCCAATGATTTTTGGAGCAAGAGGATTTGAGTTTTATCTCCTCTATCACTGTGAATAAGTGGCCTTGGTATGTAGAATAGTTGCAGCCACGAAGTTCCAAAGGTCCATTGATTTGTTAGAATAGTAAACAATGAACAGCAAGATCAGTCTGAACCTTTGTACCTCAGTGCTGAAGACAAAGCAAATACTATTTTGCAACACACAGCAGTGAATTCCAATCTAATCTAGTGTGTTTAACAATAGTATGACAGGCAAACGTTTGTCAAGCAACAAGGATACTTGAAATAGACATTACTTGGTAGCAAGTCTGATTTAGTAAACTGAAAAATCATGGACTTCCCTGTTGCTGTACTTCACAGATCTGCATATGTTTGTCTTACGTGCCAAAATAGGTTATGGTACATAAGCATCAGTGAAGTATAACTGCCCCATCAAAAACTGTTAAATAATCCTCGTGGATTGTTTAGTCCTAGTTTATGGAAAGATCCAGATGGGCACCCTGGAACAGTTTCACCCACTTTTTAATTGTGGTAGCGATTGAAATGTATTGCCACTATGACCCATGGACTACACTCTTAATTGTGGAAAGTCTGTGTAAACAGCATGCTAGCTATTGTTTACAAACCATTTATAGTAGATTACAAATATAAATTCCATTTTTTTTTTTAAGAATGAGGACATTTCCTAGTCTGTCTTAAATCCCTTTTGTGCCACCCTGGTGATGCAAAAGGGACATAAAGTTGCCCTAAACAAGAAGCTGAGGAATCTCCTGCTGTAGCAAAAACTTTAACTGATATAAAGTTGGTGTATCTTGCTCTCCACCATCCCCTCCTGCCTTCCCTCTGCTGGAATCAGAGGAACGTTGGTGAGCATTGACAGTGGGAGAGGAATGGCCAGAGTATGCTGTGCTATTCTCTAGCCAGCATTGTGATCTCTAAGAGGCTATTACAACTGGCATAATTTACAGCAGCCTGCCACTCTAAATTACCCTGGCAGCTAACTCAGACCTCAGACAGCCACAGATTAGGTATAAAACCACTTTTATTCCCATGCTTCAGGTACACCAAGCACAGCTCCAACACGAAAAATTTGTCCGTGAGGTTTATAAGTGTGTTTAAATTGTTAATGTAATATACTTCTCCAGTCTGTATACTTATAGTTCAGTGTTGCTAATTCATGTGATTTTTATCACAAGTCTCACTATATTTGTTGTTTTTCTTAAAGTCCCAGCTCCTGGAGTTAGGTCATTAAGTGAAAATCTTAGCTTTCATTTAAAAAAAGTAATTTTCTAGTCTTTATGGTTGCAGAGAAAAGTTTGGAAATGTGACATCAACATAGCATAAAGATTCAAAAACAAGAAGCCAAATAAAAAGAACCCAAATTTATTACTTTTTAACAAAAATTTAATTATTTTAACCCAGTTACATGATTTTGGGAACCTGACTCATGATCTCTTAACATCCGGGGTTAATAATACTATATTTACGAGAGTACAGTTTAAGGGCATGTATGAGTTTATGGATTGATGTCAATCACTGCTTCTTTAGCAGGGAAAATTGTGTTAATGTTGGGATAACATGAATGTTAATATAAATGTAACAATAACAAATAAAATGAAAGATTAAATTGTTTACCCAGGTCATCTTCTCATGGCCTTCCACCACAATCCAGTGTTTTTCCAGTGTTGGGCACATGATATGGCCCAGTCTATAGCTCTGGCAAGATCTTCCATGATGCATGGTTCCTCTAGGAGCCAGCAGACCATCAGATGTTCCATGGTTTGTGTTTTACCATGATCACATACATCTGGGTCATTGGACCACTTCTGCATTTTGACATTTGACCTGCCAACTCTTGTTTGGAGGCAATTTAAACATCTCTAAGTTGACCAAATCATCTCTGTGCCTGCAGGAAGGCATTTGGCCCTACTGATGTGCATTTTGATGTCCTCATTGAGTATATTCAGCCATGTGCACCATATTTCCAGCATGTAGCCGTTGGTGATTTTTTAAACAGTTCTGTTGCAGTTAGTAAGCTTTTTTGCAATTTCAGGCAGCTGACTGCTGCAGTGTGGCCATATAGCAGATGGCTGGTATTTTCAACCTGTCATAATCATTCCATTTTGCTTGTGACCACTCTCCTGGTATTTGGTGGAGTGATTTTAGCAAGTACATAAAGACTGTTTGTATTGGTTGGTTTTAGACATCCTATGATGGCAGCTGTCATTCAGCATAGGGTCCAGATTCTTAGCATGAACCGATCTTTCCCACAGACGTGCATATTTGGCTGTTGAATAGCAAAGTGTAGTGGCTCTTAGTGTTGCTGAGTTGGTTTCCCACTTTGAATTCACAAGCTTCCTGAGTCTGCTGTTCCATGTGCTAACTTTTCCTTTTGCCTTCTCTGTATGTACCTTGAAGCAGAGTGTGTGATCTAGCATCACACCCAGGGAGACATGATTCCAGCAATGGGCAGATGCTATCTCATTCCAGATGATGTTGAATTGTCTATTGGCCTCATGATTCCAAAGACAGAGGAGAATCACTTGTGTTTTGGCAGGGTTGGTGCGCAGTTGGTTCTTGGTGCAATAAACAGAGAGCCCAGACACCACTGATGTTGATCTGGGCAAAATTCTTGGCTTGAGCAGTGACGCACAGGTCATCGGCATAGATAACATTTCTTGTGCCAAGATCGATTGGTTGATCATTCATGTAGATGATGAAGAGTATTGGTGAGAGTAGGCTGCCTTGTGCTAGGCCATTTTTAGAGATTGTATCAATCTTACAAGTGAGAAGACTTCAGTGATTCACTATGTCATATACTGCTGACAGGATGACAAACAATACCTTGTTACCATACCTTTTCAAAGCCATCATGGATGTATTGAGTGATGTTCAGCACATGATCGGTGCATGACCTGCCTGGATGGAATCCAGTTTGTTCTGGGCTTAGGGTGCTTTTCAATGAGTGGTGGTAGGTGGTTAAGGATAAGATGTTCATAGTTTGTAGAGGTGACATAGTCATGAAATAGGCCTGAAGTTCTTTGACACTGTTATATCGTTCCCCAAAAGTGCCACAAACACATGCTCGTCACCAGGCCATGGGTACTTTGTATGTCACTGAGCATGTGTTTATCAACTTGAGTAACCAGGTCTTTATTGCTCATCCGAAGTGTTTGATTTGTTCAATACAAATGTCATCTAGACCGGTAGATTTGACATTCTCAAAGGTGTTAATTCCAGAAGTTCATTTGGTTATTGTATACTGAGCCCCAAAATTGTATGTCTCCTGGTCTTCTTGATGTGTAAGACATATCTTGGTTTGTTTGTCGGGTGCCCTACCATTTTCTAGGAATCGGTGTGCGACCTCATCTGCAGAAACATTATAGTGTTGCTATGCCTTTCTTTGGATGCTGTTAAACTTTCGATTAATTATCCATGCTCTCCTACTGCTGTGGGTCATGTTCATGCTTGCAGTGAGATTCTTCCATGACTTCTGTTTTTCTCCATTAGTGCAGAGACCAGTTCTTTTCTGGAGGTAATGGTATCCTCAGTGAATGGTCTGCTTTGAACTTCTGATTGTATTTTGCATCCCAATCCAATAACTCAGATGTTAGTCCTGGCACATAATTTGTTCTGCAGCTTTGCAGAATATACTTCTTTGAGACAGTGTGCACTGCATTGACACACTGGTCGTAATTTTCTTGTATTGGTTTGATCTGTTTTACAATGGCTTCAAAGTCATTGATGAATCTCTTCTATTCACTTTCTTAAAATTAAAGCAGTGCCAGAATGCTATTGAGTTTGCCATTATGGCTGCAAACATGGACTTGGACCCAAACTAAGTTTGTTAAATGAACAGCTATGTTATTGCTGACAAATGCCCGATCAGGGTTATAATCCCGTTTCCATCTGCTCCTGTTGAAAGAACTGAGATCTTAGGATCGTGAATTAAGATCAAGTGGTATGCATCTGCCCACAATTCAACTAGTTCATTTATTTTCATCAGTTATGTTATAACCCCATTTGATGCTGTGACTATTAAAGTCACTGATGATCACTGGTATTTTGTCATGTTCAAGGTTATGTTGGGGTGATCAAAATCACCCTTTATTCACACCCGGCACACTATTGTAATAACCTTTGTTCAAAATCTCCCTGGTGAGATATTATTTGAAAACTAATATCTTATTGGTCAATAACATCATAGAAAAATGTATGTAGCAATGTTCTATGTAAAGTTATGAAATCCAGCTGTGTGATGTTATTAGCACATGTTCAAAACCACACAGCCCTGCCTAGGCAAAAGTTGTTAAACAGGTCTATCCAAAGCAAAGGAATGTGTGTTTTCCTTATATCACGTTGTGTAGAGCATGAGTACCAACCTCAGGGCAGACTGTTAAGAAATAGGGCACAAACCCCAAACTGGTTGTGAGTTTTATACTTAGATTTCACCAACAAAGTACTGGTGAATACTTGGTGAAGTATTCGGTGTAGTAGCACTACTACAGCCTTAATATGGAGTCACAGACAATCCCCTTGGGTACTCTGATCTATCTTGCCATCAAGGCAAGTTTGCCCTTGTGATAGATGGTCCCTTACACCAAAAATCACAGCAATATTCAGATTACTCCCAGTCCCAAAGGATCAGTCACTTATCCCGGGTCAGTTATACCTCAGCTCTCACACCAGAGACGATGCTTGTAGCCAATCATATAATAAACTAACTAAAGATTTATTAAGTAAGAAAAGAGATGAGAGTTAGTTACAAGGTTAAAAGCAGGTAATGTAACACACACAAATGAGTTACAGTCTTAGGTTCCAAAGAGTAACAGATGCTTCTGAAATGTGCAAACTCTGTATGTCCTTTAAGGCTAACCCAGGCTAAGCACTGGGGAACTCTTGCTTATGTTGAGAAATCTTCACTCCTTAGAGTTCAAGCAACATAGAGATACAGTTCCTTGTCAGGAATTTGTATTTTCTTCCTCCAGAGTTCAAGTTTATGGGACAAGTCTCTTTTTCATGCTTGTGGGGGAGCAATCAAAAAGGCTTTGTTCTTTGATGTTTCACAACGGCTCATTTGGTTTCAGTAGGCCTTCTTGGGGGGCAGGATTGAACACTTTCTGTAGGAAGCCAGATTAATTAATTTCTGCATTAATTAATGTTCCTTTCCTGTTTGGTGACTTAATACACCACTAAAGAGGTTAACAATGCAAAAACTTAATATAACTTTATAACATGGGGTACAGATGTTATAAGTAAGATTAATACATGCAGCATCCTACAAGCATTTAATAAAGTCTAAACACTAAACATGTTCTTATAAATATAACATCTATTTTATCAGTGCTAACACACAGGTGAGCCAGATTGGTTTCCAACTATGCATTTGTCAGTGTTCAGTGTGACCTAGGGACCTTGGCATGAGCTGGCACCTGGTCTGCCAGTGTCACAGCTCAACTTACATATAAGTAGTAAACATGGTAAGCAGGACAGCAGGGGGAGAAGATGGCAGAAGACAGAGCAAATTGGCATTTCAAAAAAACTGAGGGAGGAGGAGATCATGGAGCCTCCTTCACTACCAGACTCCATATTGCCTCAAGTGCTTGAATAAACTTTACTTTGAAGGGTAATGCTCAGAAGAATCCACTTCAAAGGTTGATTTGACTATAAAAGAAAGGGGCAGAGAACCCCAAATTTCTTCTCTTTCACCTAAGAAAACAAAGGCACCAGCACCTTGGGCTTCTGGGAGAGATCCTGACCAAAGAATAAGGTGAGTCACCATCTTGCTGGAAGACTGTGGTGAGAAAGGCTATCTTAAACAAAGTCTTGAACCAAAACTTGCTTAAGTTTTAGACTTTCAGATGCGTGTTTTCACTTTTATTTGCTGGTAACCGTTTCTAACTTTATGTCTTATACCTGAATTCATTTCAAATTCTATCTGCTTTTGTTTTTGGGAACATTGGAGACTGGGAGAGTGTTGGGATCACCCTACAAGTAGTAACCAAGGCTGGTGGAAGCTGGAGTGTGACTGAAGTGTTGCTGACAGGCTGCTGGGGCAGAGCTGTGGCTATACACGGACACTCAGGATCTGACCTGCATGCTGGTAGGCTGTTTGTGAGCAGTCTTAGTTGGAAGCTACACTAGCAAAGCATTGTGAGGCACCTGGCAGATGGTGACACAACCCCACACTTCTCTGGATTGCACCTCGGAATGTGACAGTGGGCTAGTGAACTTTAATTGTTTGCATGGCAGTAGCCATAGTGGAAATGCCACCAATGTCTACAGTTAGGACTTCAGTGTCATTATTACTGGTCATAGATGTTTTGTTGATGACAAGATCAGGTTTGCCGAAAATGGCAGTGCTCGTGTGGTCTCTTGATGGCCAAATTCATTCCGAGTACTCGGGGCAGTTGTTAGTCTCACTGCGTGTCTCCTGGAGGCGTAACACCCGACAGTTAAAGTCAACGCACATTTTGGCTATAAAGTCCTTTTTGGCACCCAAGAGCCCTTTGACATTTGCTGATATTATTGTCAGTGCCAATCCTGATGAGGAGCCTTTTGAATGACATTGATGGCTGTGTCGACCTTCACGTACAGGCAGTCAATTATGCTAATGACTGTGTCAGTCTGCAGGCATGGACATATTCTTTGGTTACATGGTAGCGGTCAGCAGGATTCGTAGATTCAGAGAATCTGGCAGGGGTTGCAACAAACTCTTTTGCTATGACCCCATTTTTCCTAGGTTATATATATTTATTTAAAACTCTTGTTTACACACAGTCATGTTGTTTTTACTTATTCAGAGATTGGACCCAGATCATGGGACCACATCCGCATCAGGGTTGCATCCTTTTCCCAATGTGTAAATTAAAAAATAAACAGCTATAGAGCCCAGAAGTCCAAATCAAGATCAGAGCCCTGCTGTGTTGATCACTGAACAAACTTGTACAAAGACATAATCAGTGGAATCACTAGTTTACATACTGTTATTCCTTTTTGACCCAGTGATTAGCCATTTTTTGAGGTTTAGCAGATTGTTTCCATTTAGAGGAGAAATTTTTGGTGGAGTCAGGTGTTAAGTGAACACTGTTGCCCCATTGAAGGGGAAACTGAGGCAGGCCTCAGCAGCGCCACACTGGGCCAAAAGGTAGCGCTACAGGGTGGGCATGACCTTTTACACATGAGAAGATAACCTTGCAAATGTGAATTAAGTGATGTTATCTTCACAGCTAGGAAGAATAGAAGCTTACTAAGAAAAGGAAAGGAAAAGGGAGTAAGATGTGGTAAAGTAAGGTATGATAAGGTAAACCCAGCCCAGCCCAGGTCTAAACTTAAAACGTTTTGCTAGTATGTCATTTAGGAGCATGAAAAAAATCACACCTCTAACTATGTAAAGCCACAGCTCTGGCCCAGCAGCTCTGAACCCATCAGCCTATTAGCATACACTAGAAACACTCTGGCTTCTAGCAGCCTTGGTTACCATTTACAGGGTGACCCCAACACAGTCCCAATCCTAAATTGTTCCCCAAATATGTATGTTCTGCACTGTCCAGCACTTTCCTGAACAATCCAGATACATTACATCTGTCTTTCTAGGGGAACAATACACAACAGTTTACCACCATATATGAAGTTACTGAAACCATTCACAACACTGGATTGATTTTGATTAATGAATAGAAAAAGTTAGGTTCTAAGTGATTACAAGTAATGAGGCATAAAAATCAGAAATGAGAAAAATAAAGATAAAACTTTTCCTAGTGCCAAGCTTAACAAACTATGCTTGATTCCAAGTAAAGTCCTTACCGCATCCTTCAAAACATTATTGACCCCTAAAGTTTAACACTGTTTCTTTTGTCTTCTCTGGTACAAAGAGGGAGATGGACTGGGGGAGGGAGGAAGAGGTAACTTGGGGTGTTTTCCCCTCTTTTTTGTAGCTTCAGTTCCCCTTTTGAAAAGCATTTCCAGGTGAGAACAAGGAGAATTTGTCTTGTGTGGAAGAATGCCTCCTCCTGGGTTCTTTCACCTGTGTATGCTGTAGCCTGATTTTGGGTGTTTAGTAATTTAAATGGGGTTATAGGCTCACCAATTGATCTGATCAGAAGATAATGAGGTTCTTGTCCCGGAATCAGGCTCCAGAAGAGTTTTGTAAGGAGCCCGGGGTGCACGACAGGAATGCTCACACTGATAGCCAAATTTGTATAATTTTATCAGCTTTTATTAAAATGACATAACATGATAGACAAATGACTGATTACCCATTTGATTATTCATTTTCTTTTAATGGATAGGATTACAGTCTTATTTTAGAGACTCGTGATATATATGTTTCTACGATATGCTTTGGATTAATATATTCACATCGTTCCCTGATGACCTGGCTGAGAGAGACTTCTGGTTCCTCAACTCTTGAGTAGAGGGTTGGAGAACTAGGCAATGCTGGAGAGCTAAGAGCTATAAGGCTCAGACTAACACTACAAATAATACTAAATATAAATGAAGAACAAAAATCTTAACACACTGACTGAAAGAAGCTTCAAGCAGGAATAGCTGACGATCACCCCAAGTAACACGGTTTGCACCTTCTTATACCCTGAGCAATATGGTTTCTCCTTCTAAGTACAAACTTGGATTCTTCACCCCCAAATTATTAGAGTACACTTATTCTATAGGCTGGCAGGTTTGCGCGTATTAATGACATATCCATATCCTTTCCAGACAGTTCCAGATGATTCGCTTATCTCACCTTTGTTATTTCTGGGCCTTTTGTGGGTTCTGTGGTGTATCTGTGAAGTTTACTTGGGGCATAACTTGAGATAGCCCCTCTTGTTTTGATGCCTCCTGACTTATCTAGGGTAAAGGTTATAACCATATACATCTTATCCTTTAACTCATCATTACTTATCTGGGCCAAAGGAAAGCATATATATATATGCAAGCAAGCAGGCTAGTCCTATAGGCTACAATGCTCACATGCAGGTTCCTTTTTTTTCC
This sequence comes from Emydura macquarii macquarii, assembly GCF_026122565.2. Taxonomy (NCBI): domain Eukaryota; kingdom Metazoa; phylum Chordata; order Testudines; family Chelidae; genus Emydura; species Emydura macquarii. Next base: position 35,640,917 of record NW_027132559.1, on the reverse strand, counting down.
CCCTTCCCCCTTTTGGCTTGATGACTCTGTTTACGTGCAAATTAAAGCAAACACACAGTCCTTTGTTCAGGACAGACTTGTGTGATGACTTCTGTCTGGGCAGTGCAGTGAGGTTTGGGACATGTGCTAATAAAATCATACAGTGGAATTTTATAACGTTATATACAATGCTGCTACATATATTTTACTATGATAAAATTGACCAGCAAGTTACTAGCTTTTAAATGATATTTTACAAGGCATATTTTGTACAACGATATTACAGTAGCATGTAGGGTGTGAATACAGAGGTTCATTCCATCACAGCACATAAGCCTGGATAAACAGACCTTCATACTGATAACCTTTGCAACACCTTTTGGTCACTGTAGATGGGCTGCACTTGTGACTTTCATCTGTGAGCATGGAACTGCACAAAACTTGGCATCTACACCATATGAAGTTAGAGCCACTGTCAATTTACAGATTATATGTAAAGAGCTGTCATGCCTATGTTACACCTTACATGAGAATCACTGTTAAAAGAATCAATGTTAAAAATCCAGCATATTTCTCAACATGATCTTTGTTTGCTTTTTGCATTTCTCTCAGCTTGGAAAATGAAACTCAATTAAGCCAGAATTTATGGGAAGTTTCACTTTCAGGTTCTTGGTGCTGTTTTAGTGATTGTTTGACCATAACGATTTTCATTGTTTTACATTAGGGAAACATTTATATTGGTTGTAGGTTTAAGAACACTTCAATTATGGGCCAAATTTTATAATTTGTCAGGTCCCTGGGTAGAAACCAACATTAAGGTATAAGTATTTTCAAATTATCTAAATATATTATAAAATACACGCTATCAAAGGAGGTATCCGATTGTCTAAGTTTCCAATATGCAGGCATCTGGCATAATTGTTCCAATTGGGATTAGTTAGCCAATTCATACTTTTGGAGCATACGCCTACAGAAGGTAGGTGTGATTAATGGATTCCCTACTATTTTTATCCACAATAAAAGCACTCTAAATCAAACCCCTTGGAAACTTCACTCCCAACTTTCTGTGTATGAGCTATTTGAGACCAACATTTGCAGTGTATTGGCAGCCACTGCCGAAGTTTATCCATTCCCGCTCCTGTCTCCAGGGAAACTGAAATAGTTGGTAGAAATGGCATAAGAGGCTTTAATATAATCACCTTCTTGGTTTTGCTTCTGCTGCTCTGATACAGGTCTAGCAGGCAGCAGTGGGGAGAAGGCTGTGGCTCTCTTGTGGATATCAGCTGTGCTGGTGGTGGAGAGAAATGGGATATTGTTGACTGGGGTTTTCAATAAAATGCAAGTTCCTAAACTCCACGGAACATTGAATTTCCTAGGAGTGGTGGAGAGAAATGTAGGAATAATAATGTAAAAACTCTTACACATTTTAAAACAAACAAAACGGATATTGATTAAAATAGGTAAACTTGGATGCCTAAAGTTAAGCATCAAAATCCACACAGGTGGTTAAGCATCAAAATCTTTACCATTTTGACCATTACTTTTAAATGTCCTTGCACTTAAATTCTTCTTCTTTGTCATCTTCATTTATTTCTTACATAGCTACACTGAAAAGAAAAAATATTATAAAATCAGTAACAGAAATGAAGTTGTAACAGCAACTTGTATTTCTGAGGTGCTGATTAGCATTTGGCCACTAGCCACATCCCATACTGGAGAATATGAAATTATTACATATAAACTTGGGATGTTACTGCTAGTTTTCTTTATTGCACTCTGTCAGTACCTAGGTTATATATTTGTAACCAATCTGTTAACTAAAGATATTATTTTAGTTAAATCATGTAACGTTCTTCTATATTATTAGCTCTGTGTGTGTTCTCTGCACTTTTAAAATGGCTTGGATTGAGACTGAGCATGATTCTGATCCCTGCATATCCCTGTCACATGCTTCATGTTATGTGGGGCACTCCCATTTTTTTGCTATATGAGGATGCTCTGCATTTCCATCCCTTGTTGCATTTGCATTTTCAGTGCCATTTGTGAGCATTCTGGCTCCTCCCCTATACCTAGAGAGGACTTAAAGCCAGGTGCTGTGTCACCTGAGCACCATCTCTATCTTTTTCTGGATAGGCTGATCTTGTTCCAACTGCTTGTCAGCGCACCTCTGGGCTTGTTGTTTCGTGTTACACCACACCAAAAATAAAGGAAACTCTCAGGCTGCTGTGTACAGGCACTTCAAGTCATCTTGCTCATTAAGGTATTTATTACTGGGTTAAGGGGAAAGTGGAGAGTGGCAAATCTGAAAAATGATTGGGCAGAGAGCAGGATGAAAGTTCAGGACTGGAAGATTTAGCTGAAGTTGCTAGTATTGCAATGGTAAAATAGCTGAAGGACTCTGACTAACACGGTGTCTTAATCATGTTTAAAGTTTGTGCAAGGGATGGCACAACTTCAGTCACTTGGAAGAAGAGGTATGTTTCCCTTTGTGTAAAGGAGAGGGGCCTGACTGATCATTAGGGGTGGAGTGAGGAGTTTCCCTCAGGGAGCAGGCACAGTTGTGGGGGTATGTGATCAGTTGGGATGGGGGGAGGTTGAAGTCATGTCTCTTTCAGAAGGTGATGATTGTGAAGGGTAGTCAGTTGAGGGGCTAAAGGAAGCAGCAACTACTCTGATTTCTGTATATGAAAATAGAATAAACAATACCAAATGTGCAGGTATGTACATTTAATGCAGTAAGGTCACAGGGGACTTTCCCAGCATGTTCTCTTTCAGTAGTTAGCTCTACAGTAGCTATCCTGCAGTCTACTCCAGCAGTGTGCACCTTCCTGCCTCCCAGTTAATATTTTATTTGTTATACATTCTCTTGGCTTTGCCTTTTTCTGGTTCCTGTTGAGGTGGCCCATCCTCATAAATGTTAATGGGAAAGAATTAATAATCTTGTCGGTTTAAACATACGTGAAAGTCAAGATAACTGCGGCCTTCTGTCACACTCTGGGCAGATTTTCCACTATCTTGTATCTTGTGTAGTCATTCACATCTGTTCGAAGTGGATATAAAATGCCACCATGCTGATTTGGGTGCACTCGGTGCAAATATAAATATCTGTATAAGGTGCACATGGTGCAACACCATGGAGAATCTGGCCCTATCTATATTGAATTGTATTGATAGTGAAAAGCATTAGCCAGGAAGATTTCAACAGATTAGAAATTGAATTTTAGTCTGCGATGTTATAACCTCTTTATTATTCACTGTTCATAAACATTAATAGGAACAAAGCTTAAATCCAAATGTTTGTGAGAAATAATTTTGGGCCTGGAGTGGACATTTCTTTAGTGACCATACAAATGCTGTCTCTGGCAAAGAGGAAGAAGGTAGCAGCCATCTTACAGTTTTGTTTGAGTGGTTTGGAAGTGGAAGAGGAAACATGGTAAGAGAGAGGGACAGAGCTGAGGAGAAAATAAAAGAAGAAAGACTGACATGGAGAGATGGAGAAAGGGGAATGTGGGAACTGGAGGAAACAGGAAAGAGTTGAAGGAAAGACAAAGAAGGAAAAGGATGGAAAGGGGTGGGAAGACCCACTCTCCACAAAGGTGTCTCCATGGAGAAGACCTCTCCTGTCACCACTTCTATGAGAGGCAACTGAGATGAGATCCTCTGGAAAAAGGGTAGCTTTGTACTGTGCACTCCCTTGCACTTGTCTAGCTCCAGGCCCTGCTGAAGGATGCTGCCCCTCAGCAGCAACAACAGGCATGGCACCATGGGAAGCAGTGTAGACCTCCTGAAGAGAGAGAACATAAAGCAGGGCCCCACCTGCAGCATTCTGTGTCTTCAGAGGGAATCTGGCTGCTGTTCTTTCTGAGTTCCTTTGGGGCTGCTAAGGAGGAGAGGACCTTCGATGCAGAAACTCCTTGGGTGGGAGACAGTCTTTTTACGTTGATAAGACAGTCATCAAAGGTGAAGACAGTCCTCCTCATTCTCCTCCATCAACACCCCTTCCTGCCTCGTGGGGGATGCTGTCGCCTCACACCTGGAAGCCTCATTTTCCTGGGGTGATCCAGGTCACAATCGTCCTGACTCTTCCTCCTTGGCATTGGAGCATGCTAGCCAAGTGTGCAGGAAGTGCACTGTGGTTTTGTTAGGTTGCTCTCCTATAAATAATTTACAACATCTAATCTTCCTTTCAAACTCCTATAGAGTGGAACTTCCAAAGAGATGAGTGAGAATATTCCATCCCTCAAAATGTCTTCATGTATTTTCCTCGTTAAGGGGGTGTGGCCTGGTACCACCACCAAGATTTTTCCTCACTACCAGTGTGTGTGTGTTTCTACAGTGTGTGTTGTAGAAACATAGTTGAAAGCTGGGTTCTCTGCATAAAAGGCAGTGACAGAATTACATAGTATGACAATCAAATCTTTAGACACAAACACAAGCGGTTGCCTCATCCTAAATACAGGAGGTGTGTCAGGTGACCAGCATTACTCAAACACTGTGTGGGTGCTGAAGAACAATATTGTTTTATGGACAAAGGTCTGTCCCTTCCCATGTATTTATTTTAAATGACAAAGGTACTTGATTGATTGCTTTTTCCTAGGCACTAGTGCAAAATCAACTGGCATTTCTTTAGAGCCGTCAGTTGTGACCTGCATGCCAAGTTGTGAAAATGAAGCTCTGATGCTTGTGACCTCACAAGAACTGCTCTCCCCTGGCATCTGTATAGAGTGCAAAAGCATGTCTTTTTAGGAGGATCCTCTTCTCCATCCACAGCAACCTGCGATCTCTTGTGGGAGAATTTCAGGGGGGGGACAGAACAAGGTTTATGAAACACTCAAATCCCATTCAAACTCTCATTTTACAGTTTAAATGGGATTTAAGAGTTGTGCAAGTCCTATTGTGTAGGGGCTAAATTTTCACCCTATGTGAACTGATCTTCAGTAGTGATAGTTACACACAGAATGACATTTAATCAGCACAGCAGAGGGGCAGACCTATTTAAATCTTCAAGACTACTTGGCACTGATCTGACCACACCCCTTATTGTGTGCCAGAGATCAGGATAAATGTTGAAGATCAGAAAACTAAAGATCCCTGCAATTACTTGTGGAGTAAGGCAATACTCACCACAGAATCTAGCCCTTAATATTGTATTAACATAATTGTTTGCATTAAGTTTTTACATTTCTTTCTTTTTCAATCAGCTGAAAACATATACATTGGCTTTTTATGTTTTAAGCATCTTTTAACTGATACTTAAATATAAAGAGCTTTCAAAAATCGATCTTCAGCCTCCCTTTTCTGGATTGCCTTATAAAAATTAAACCATTATCCTTCCATGATGGATGGTGTGCATTGGCTATCTTAACTGGATACACTGGGCTTTATACTTGAATATGTTGTTGTGACCCGTCTGTGCCTAGGGTAGCCACCTGAAAATGCCAAGGTCAGGGCAGGCTGTAAAAGGAGAGCAGATTCTCCCAGCACTGGTGGATGACACTGAAGTCAGACTTCCCGACCAGCCACAAACAGTGCTTCTGATTCCCCACACTGGTTATCAAGAAGCCAAAATAAAAATATACACAGCCCCCTTTTCTGCATTTCAGTCTCTGGCTCCCAATCAGCCCCTAGGTCCAATAAAAAGACCAGTTATTTAGAATTCTATGCTCTTTACCAAAAAGGTTTCTCCTGACCCCAAAGGGTCAGCCACAGTACCAGATCAATATAAGTTTAGATCTTACCCAAAATACCATGCTGCCAGCCAATCCTTTAGTAAATAAAACTAAAGGTTTATTATAAAAAGAAAGAAACAAATTATGAGAGAAATGTAAAAGGATTAAAGCAATCAGACACACACAGTTGATTTGAAAGTCCATATATATCAGGTTTCTAGTAGAACTGTGGAGTTTGCAGGCTTGTATGGTCCCTCTGGTGTACATCCAGTACCTGGATGGGTCTCAGTTCTTTGTTGCATAGCTTCAGTTCAGTTCACTTGTAAATAAGTTGATCCAGAGGTAGGTGAAGACTGAAGACAAAAGACTGAAAGACGAAATGGATCTCGGGCAGCTGCCTTTTATGTCCTTTGGTCTTTGCCATGCTGCTTGTGGAATTTTACAGGAACAAGATGGAGTCCAGAGTCACATGAGTAAGTCCTTGTGACTCATCAGGTAGATCCCTGGCTTCTCCCCCTGGGCCCATTGTACCTGTGAATTTCCTTAATGGGCCATTAAGCAGGCTAGTGCTGCAGTCATGCTGTCTGGAGTGTCGCCCAGACATAGCACAATTTGAAATACAGATATATCAAACATATCCATAATTCCATTACACATATAACACATGAACATAAACATTATCACCTTAATTAGCACACTATAACCTTTCTAACAGTACCTGACATGGCATATCTCACATGAATTACTATGATTTTGACATTTTGATGTTAAACAACACAATAAATGCCCCCCAATCCAGTCAGCGTGACAGTTGTGCACTGCATTCCCTGTGTGGCTCAGTAGCAACCACTTGTTGGGTGTATTCTGTAAGGTCTGGTCTACACTTACCTGAGAATTTGGCGGCAGTCAATGGGAGATACGCAAGCTACACAGAGTAGCATGCGTAACTCCCGTAGACTTTGTAACTTCCATTTTGTGTGCCGTCCTCACTACTCTGCACCGATGGGAAATGTGTTCCCGTCGACACAGCGCTATACTTTTTCCAGAGGTGGTTTTAATAGATTGACTTTTCAGATCAATTGATAGATCCAGATAGATAGAATCCAGATAGATCGATCTGACGGCGGAATTGTGTACATAAATAAGGTGCATTTCTTTTATATTCCTTTGAAAAAAAGACAGACGTGCACACTCTCTCTCTCTCTCAATCTCACTCATTCAGATATACAGAGTTAACATAAGTTTACTACAGCAAATTAAAGAGGGGTTTTAAAAAAAAACCCAAGAAGATTATAGTTAGTAAAACCCAAGCATGATGTGTATGGAAATGGTTTTGATAGACAATCTACTATCCTTGCATTTCTCTAGAGGCCTATGTCTCTGGTTACTCTAACTCAAGCCTTATGTACTTCAGTAGAACTAGCACCAGTGCAGCACTTATCAGCTTTTAACTAGGATTCCATCACAGTATGCTGCCAGTCATTCCAGAGTCAGATTACACTAATGACCTGCCAAACTGCAGATCTCAAAGTGTGATCCTACTGCTTGTTGGGAGAAGGATAGGGGGAAGTAGGAACACCTTTGTTTACTTAACTGACACCGATGATTAGTTCATAAATGCTGGCAGTACAGTGAAGAATGGAAGCAAATCATGCTGGTGTGGATTTACTGCATAGCAGAGTGGCTCAACGCAAAATACTGAGAGCTTAAAAAAATAGTGAGAAAGCACTGTTATTATTTAATAAAATAGCTTCCATAGCTTAGAATAATAGCAATAAAGAGGTAGATGACCAGGAGGCTTTGGTCTTACTCATCACACTGCCACTGACTTGTGTATCCACCTTTGTAAAGAACTTACAGATCTTTGGATGAAAGGAGCAAATCATTATTTAAACCTCATAAACCCATTGTGAGGTAGTAGTAATAGCCCTATTTCACAGATGGAGGAATAGGCACAGATAGGACAAGTGACTTGTCCAAAAAACACACAGCAAGTCAGTGGCATAGCTGAAGTGGGAACTCAGAAATTCCTGTGCTCTTGTGAAATACTAAGCCTTTAATCACTGGAAGTGTCTGAATCAATGAAACAACATTTATGCTGGAATAGGGAATGCTATGTATAACAGTTTGGTTTAAAAGATGGCAGAAGTCTAGAACAACAGAGAAGTAAAGTCCTTATAAACCACTATGTTGGCAGTGAGGTGAGAAAACCAGAAGATGGGGAAAAGTGTTTAGATTGATTTTTGTGCTTATTTATTACATATTTGTAACAATCAGATGTAAGGTCTTTGGGACACGGATTGTCATTTATTATGTGTGTGTGCAATGGCCAGCACAATGGGACTTCATCTGGTTGAATGTTTTAGGAGCTACTGCAATATAAAAGTTAAAAAAGTGTAGGAGTGACAACAGAGGCCACCCAAACAGAGATTAATGGTAGAATTACAGAGCAAAGAAGTGAATTTTGAAGCGGGGGTTGGAGGATGAAAGTGAGGTGTCCAGGTGTGCATGGAGGAGGAGATGAATGTGCTTGCTTTCCCTTTCCAGAAGGTAGGGAAATAAACAAACAATTGTTGTCACTTACTATAGTTATTAAATGAGAGATGGCTAACTAGCCTCCTTTTGAAAACCTCCAGTGAAGAAGCTTTCATAACCTCCCTAGGCAGTCTGTTCCATTCTCCTACTGTTCTTACAGTTAGTAAATTTCTCCTGAGATTTAATCCTAATCTGTTATGCTGTAGTTTGAAACTATTGCCTCTTGTCCTGCTCTCTGTGGCAAAAGAGAACAACTTTTCTCTATCTTTTTTATGGCAGCTTTTCAAGTATTTGATGACTGTTATCATATCCCCCTTTAATTTTCTTTTTTCCAAACTAAACATACCCAGTTCCTTCAGCCTTTGCTCAATCAGCTTTCATCATCTTTCATCATCCTTCCCTTTCATCATCTTTGTTCCTCGTCTCTGGATCTTTTCCAGTCTCTCTACATCCTTTCTGTAATTCCCTTGCCAAATGCCATTACTTTCATAGGGAGAGGAACAACACAAGTTGATGCTTTAGGACCAGTCTGCTGGGATTTTTTTCAAAAAATAAAAGGACTCTTTTTTTTTTTTTTTAACAGGCAGGTCACATAACATAACAGGTAACAGTTTTGACAATAAAAAGTATAGGCCTGTTTTGAAGTAAATGAAATCTAAAACCACACTCTTCAATTAAAAAAAATAGAACAAATTAATGCAATTTCTTTTTGTTTTCCTCAAGAATGGAGAAGGTTATTGCTTGTCTATACAGAAGGCCAGATGCGCTTTGTAGGCTGATTTGCTTCCCCTGGGCTGGAAGTGGAGCTTCCTATTTTGCACAATGGGGCAAATGCTTTGATGGCTCAATAGAAGGTCAGTAATTTTTGTATATGACAAGTACAATTTAACAAAGATGGGCCTTAAAGACAGCATACTAACATGCAAAGTAGTCAGATCTAAACAGAATATACTCAGCACTTTTAAAGAGAGCTGAGTTATCTTGTTAATAATGTTCTAACCATGGCTCCCCGCTGCAAGATGCTTAATACCTCCATTGATGAGTTCCCTCAACTCCCATGCCACCCCGAATCAGGTGTCAGGTGCCTGGATAAAATACATGAATATATCCAACTTCAATTAAATTTCTTAATGCTAAAGCAGGCTTGACTCTTTCAGAAACAGATCGGTTAAATGGGTCAGCAATACAGTACATGCAGCAAAAGACTCAAAAACGAATATTTAAGAATACATTTCAGTATGCTGGCAAGACCCTTTTCTTGCGCAGAATGAATTGCAGTTAGTTACATTTCTGTGAATGATCCTACATTCCCTGTATCAAAACCAAAGTGTCACAATGGCTTTTTAACAGTAAAATGACATTTAGTTACAGAGTGAAGTAATTCCCATGGCTATCATGTTGTATCAGCACTGGAAAAGGTTCATACTTGCACTGTTTGAAGGGGAGAAGCCATGGCTATTTTCCAGACCTTTCACAAAGAAAACAGAATAATCTGGCATTAAACGAGAGTATTAGCATTGGAATAAAACCAGTCCTCTAAACTCTGAATACCTCCACTGAATTGCTGTGCAAGTCACATCCAATTTTCCTTGAAATAAAAAAATAGTCTTCTGTTCAGACAGAAATACTTCCAGAAAAGCTACTGGGAGAGGGGACCTCGGAACAATTGCGGCTACTGTTCAGTAAAATTCAGAGAGCACTGTGCACTTTCAGAACTGTCTTAACTGTGCTCAAAAAATTATAAAAGGCCTGACCCTATATTTTTGTCCTGCTACCTATTGTATTATGTGTTGGCTTATTTTAAACACACTACTTTTTTCTTCTGGAAACGTGTGACCCCTCTTCCCCTCCCCCCAGCTTCCCTGTGACCTTTGAAGGTCACATCCTTTGAAAAAGAATGAAAAAACAGTAACATATTTTTACAAACTATCCCATTGTTCAGTTGCCCTAAACAACAGTGGGGTAAAAATCCAAGGCCAGTCTTTTGAAGACCATGTTTCTGAAAGGGGCATACAATCATGTCAGTAAATACCATGATTCCAAGTTCTACTCTGGGTAATAAGCCAAAAGCCTGCAAAGAGAAAAGATTGCAATAAAGTGTGTGGGGAAAAGTTCCCAATAGAGCTTAGGATTCTAGCGAGAAGGTATTTTATAAACAACATTCATACTAGTCATTCATCAACTAAAATGTTGATTATTATTTCTATTACAATAATAGCTAGAAGCCCCAACTAAGATCAGGTGCCATGTGCCCATGTGCTGTCAAGACCCCTAGTAAGAGACAGTCCCTGCCCCAAAGATATTGCAATTTAAATAGACTGAACAGAAAAAAGTTGGGAATAAAAAAATAATAATACCAAGCTCTTGAGTGAAGCCCCTGCTGTCCTTTACTTTTCAATCATGGGGTTAAAATTTCACTTAATCATTACGATCACTAATGTAAAAAGTTAAATAAAAACTTTTCTTTATGTAACTAGTTGTTAACATTTGCTTTCTGTGGAATAAATAAAAAACATGATTAATTTCTGTTTTGGTAATCTAAAAGGATGAATTTTAGAGTGACCTGAAATTACTATATTTTCTTTTCCCCTCTAGTATACTCTATAATGCTTCCTGGAAGAGAATCTCGTGTTAATGAACCTCTTGCAAAAGACATGGAAACTATTGCTAATGAAATTTCTAGAGTTTTGCTTCAAGACTTGCAAGAGAAACCTTTTGCATTTTTTGGTCACAGGTAAAAAAAAAAATCTTTTAAAATATCTGGCAAAGGAGGCTAAAATCTGTGGCTGGATAGTTACTTAGTTCCTTTCCCCAACCAAATGCTGGACTGGCTTAAACAGAATCATAGGATAGGTCTACACTACAAATGTTACACTGGCACAGCTGTAGATACTTACTAAAGCTACAAAAGGGGTTTTTCCACTGTGGTAGTAAATCCACCAATTTTTCACATCCCTGAGTGATGTAGCTAGGTTGACCTAAGTTTTGGGTGTAGAGCAGGCTATATAATAATGGAAATGTAGGGCTGGAAGGGACATCAGGAGGTCATCTAGTCCAGCTCTCTGTGCTGAGACAAGACCAAGTGTAACTAGACCATCCCTGACAGGTGTTTGTCTAACTGTTGTTAAAAACCTTCAATTACATGGATTCCACAACCTCCCTTGGAAGCCTATTCCAGAGCTCAACTACCCTGATAGTTTAAAAGTTTTCCCAAAATCTAACTTAAATCTCTCTTGCTGCAGATGAAGTCAATTACTTCTCATCGTACCTTCCGTAGACATGAAGAACAATTGATCACTGTCATTATAACAGCCCTTAACATATTTGAAGACTGTTATCAGGTCCCCCTTCAGTCTTCTTTTCTCAAGTCTAAACATGCCCTGGTGTTTTAATCTTTCCTCACTGGTCAGGTTTTATAAACCTTTTATCCCCTTTGTTTCTTTCCTCTGAACTGTCCAATTTATCCACATCTTTCTTAAAGTATGATGCCAAGAACTGGGCACAATACTCCAACCGAGGCCCCACCAGTGATGAATACAGTGGGACATGTTGTAGTTATGACATTCCTATTAATGTACTACAGAATGATATTAGCCTTTTTGCAATTACATCACATTGTTGGCTCATATTCAATTTGTAATCCACTATAACCCCAGACCTTTCTTTGGAATACTACCATCTAGCCAATTATTCTCCATTATGTATTTGTTCAATATCCTGATGTTGATACTAAGAACCTTGCTTACTTATTACCTAGACTCTGAGGTCCCTTTTTTGATAAGGAAGGGTTGCTGAACTAGGTGTATTTCAGAAGTAGTAGGAAGGAGACTATTTGATATATACCAATCCAATTTTGGCTGTGGTATAGCCAAGTAGTATGTGGTGTCTATCATTTCTGTGATACAGTCTAATGTTACCAACAGAAAAATCTATTGCGTACTTTTGAATCCATCAACCGCAAGGAGCTCTTTATCCTACTGCATGGAATAGAAGAGGAGGATTGTTTCAGAGCAAATCTACTTGCAGTTGAGGGCTTGGGTGATTACGTACCTACCCTGAAGTCACTTCTATATGGATTCTGGTGGTGATCATTTGTCATCTTTGTTGTTCAATGTATAAGTGGAGCCACTCAGAGAACTGATATGATACTCAACCTGAGCTATCTTCAGTATGCCCAGATCTACCTTACTGTCTTCCCCCAACAAAGTAGTTCCTTTCCTGCCTTGCTGAGTTTGCAAGGATGGATGTGGGACAGGTGGATGAGGCTTAGTGCAAGTAACACTGACCTTCTGCTTCTGGAAAGTGTAAAACTTCTGGAGCATATTGATTTCTCGGTTGCTCTCTTCTTTCTTACTGGGATTTACTGAACTGATTCATGATTGGGCAGTCAGTTATGACCGTAAGTGGAATACGGAGACCCATATTGTGGTGGATGTCAAAAGTGGCTTTTTCCAGTTTCCTTTGGAATATATTGGAAGTTCATGTCTGTTCTGAATGGAAATCTCTCCAGAGTAATCCACACCTCTGTGTTTTACTGCAAAGCACTGCTTTGGGATATCCTTGAAAGACAACTGTCAGCTACTATACAGCAAGGCATCATGACCGTTTACATGCTTTGACAGGCATAAGCTCGGTCTAACATAAAGTCTTCACTAATAAATGAGCAGTCTGTGTTGCACTGTGTATGGCCTTATCTCCAAGAGTGACATTTGAAACTAGCAGAATTGGAACTGCTCACTGTCTCGCCCGGAAGGTCAGATCCTCTGTTGGTGTCCATCGGCACAGTTCCATGGAAGTAGAGTACTTTCAGTCGACAACCTATCGTTAGAATGCTTGCCACGCTGCATGTACATCAGCGGCATTGCTGTGGGGGGACAAGTTATGCCAGTTCTGAGATCTCTTTGGTTATGGCCATGATCGGTCTATCTCTGGTATATATATGGCCCCCATCATTGTAGCACCTCATAATCTTTACTGTATTCAACCTCACAACACCCCCATGAGTCAGCGAAGTGCTACTATCCCCATTTTACAGAGCTGGAATAAATGCACAGAGAGACTAAATGACTTGGTCAGGTCACGAAAGAAGCCTATAGCAGAGCAGGTAGTTGCACTCAGCCTAAGCTAGTGCCCTAACCCCTGGACCATCCTTTCTCTGTTATTTATTTTTATTTTAAATTCTTCTTGTTTATGTATATTGGTAAGGGTCAGAACCTTTCAGGTAGAAATGCCTTCTAAATAAGAGTGTATTGTGTAATAAGCAAAATTATGATTGTTTACTCCTAAGAGTAATATTGCTGCTTACCCTAATAATGGAAAAGCAAATGGATTTTGAAGGTTACTTAGAGTTCAAGGAATACTCAGAATAGTCACTCATACTGTAAGCAAAATGGAACAGTGAAAGAAGCAAAAATGCTGTATCAGGTCTGATCTGCAATCTGATTTCATTTCTATATGTGAATTGACTAGCACCATAACTTTTTCAATTGTTGTTTTAAAAACTATTTACTTCTAGTAATTACAGAAATATAACATACCCTACACCCATGTACCATTTAGGTTTCAAGGAATGTTTACTACAGTAATTTGAGCTGGGATTTTAACTGTGTTTAAATGTGTCCTGCAGGATATGCTTTTAGTTAGATTAACTTGGTTTCTCTTTTCAATGCAGTTTTGGATCTTATGTTAGTTTTGCTGTTGCCGTACACTTGAAAGAAAAATATGGACTTAAACCAGTGCATCTTTTTATATCGGCTGCAGATGGCCCATATGTAAGTGATATTATCTTTGAAAATGTGAAATGAAATAGTATTTAGCTGTATAAGCATCATGTATGAAGTACTTGCTTTGGCCTTCTAAAGTATAATGGACTAGTATGCACAGTTTAGTACAGTCTATAGAGAAAAGACAACCAATGCACATGAGGATTCATGCATATATATGTCATTATCTATGGGAAGCTTAATTTGAGGTTGTTAGAGCATCTTCCATTATCTATTATGGTGATGTGCTTACTGTTTATATTGGCATTCAGACAAAACCCAAAGTACCCTTCCTCCCAGAAATGGTACATCATCGAAAATGACCATCCTAACACATAGCATCCTCTAATGAACTCCTGCTCAGTCCGTGGTACCTTAATTCCCAACCCCGTTCTTTGGTGGCTTTGCCTCTTTCCTCAACTCTCCTGAGTTCCTGGTGGTTCTGCCACTCTTCTCGGAAGACCAGCAGGGATTTGGCCATTTTTCCCAGACTGCTGCTTCTCATGCAACATCTACTGCTTCTCCTTCAGGACCATTTAGAAACAGTGTTTTTGGATGCGGTCTCTTTCCTCCATGGAAGTAATGTTTCCTCCAAGATTTTTGCACTCTTGGGTCCCTCAAGTACCTGCAGCTGGATTTATGTCCACAGTTTTGCTTCACTTTCTGATAAAGATATTATATTGCTAGTTTGGTTTCAGCATTCTGAATAAAAAATTCATACCAAAAATTAAATGGCCTTTATCTTTCTGTAGAAGCCTAGCTCCTGAATGTGCTTCTGCCTCCCTCACAAGCTACATTTCCAGAAACTATAGTCTAGCAGCAAGAGACAGACACAAAGCTTTATTGGTGCCTTTTGTTATTACCCATTGAATAACCAATCCAGCATGTTCTATAGAAGTCTTAGGGCAACCTTTTTTCTACTCCAAGCCTATCACCTCTATAAAGATTGTTACTTTTGAAATCAACCATCACTAAGTCATAATGCAGTCACCATTAAGTTATAATGCAGCCGTTATATTATTCTGCTATTGGCGGTGGGGAAAACGCTACATGTTAACTGTTCTCTAAGATTTTTTCCTAAAAGTTAAATCTTTTAAGGATAGTTGTTTACAGTGTATTTTATGAAACACCTAATACATTTTGTATGATGCTTTCAGGCAAAATCTTGTTTTTCTGACAACCTGGTAAAAGACAAAGATGATGAAGAAATTCTCAAATGGCTGCATTCTCTTGGAGATACTCCTCTTGCGCTTCTGGATAACAAATATATTACAAAACACTTCATTCCTGCATTCAGAGCAGATCTTGAAATTCTTCAGTCCTTTCTGTAAGTAGTACAGTTTTACAATACATTCTGAGACTAGAACTATTAGTCTAAAATAGAACACTCACCTGTACTGAGATCTATCACACAAGGATCTCCCCCTTTTGTCCCTGAATCTTTGTTTCCATGATAAAAGCATTTGTGTAATAAAAATAACAGCATTTTCAAAGATCCAGCCTAGAATCTTAAGAGGTAGAACATCTCTTTCTTCAGTTCTTCTCCATCCCACTTATAGTAAGTAAATAGCAGCTTGCATTCTGTACCAAAAAGAGTAGATTCGCAAGCATTTTATTATCTTTTAGAGGGGAAGAGAAAGATGTTTTGTGTGTGAAGGGGGAAGATTCAAATATTACAAAGCTCTCCTTTATATTCACAGCTGTGAGGAACCAAAAAGGGGTGGTCTCGCTTGTGACCTTACATGCTTTGGTGGGTCTGAAGATTTTACACATTATTTAGAAGGTAACTAGTGTGCTTTACCTCTAATATTTAGCTATACTTCTGTTGCACCAGCTCAGTTAATGAGCAGCTTGGTCCACAATCTTATTTTAACTGACATGGATTTATGAAAGACTCTTACAGTATATGAGCCAGAACGGTTCATCGGGAATTAGAAAAATTCAATAATCTTGGAACAAATTATGTAAAACAATTACACAAACTGATATTTCTCTCATGCTTTGCATATTTAATTCTCTTTCAGCATGGAAGGATGTAACAAGTGGACATTGCACCATTCACAAGCTTCCTGGTGGCCACTTTTATCTGATGGACCCTGCTAACGAAATTTTCATAATAGACTACATGACAAAATGTATAGAAAATGCTGATTTCTGAATATTTGTCTTTAGTTTGTTGAGGGAAGGGTCAAAGATTAATCCAAAGCAGTAAATAATAAGGAACCTTTTCTATACAATTGTACTACTACCACAATGGCAAGGTAAGCAACTTTCTGTAGCAATGGGGCTAACAGTTGCTGTATTAATACTGGTGTATCTACGGCCACAGGTTTCTCCAGGATATAATTATGACAATACTCAGGAAAATTCTGATTCTTAAAAATAAACAGCCAGCACATTAATTTGCTTCCCCGTGGTGGTTAGAGTTTGGGGCTGGTGGGCTGATGGTAGGCTAAAAACATTGCAAAGGTTTTATGTCGGGCTTTCAGTGGCTTCCCGCTATGATACACTGCTTTACCATAGCTTAATTGGACCAACAGAGCGTCTCAGGAAAAATAAGCTTTGTGGTTATTTCCATTTACAATGTAGTTTTTCTACATCAGCATTTCAATGACTAATAGAAGACAGAGATTTGTGCAAATATTTTTTTTATCCAGTATTGGATCAAGGAAGTAAGTAACATTTCTTTTAAATCTGCACTTTGAGACCTCACTAGTCTGACCCTACTATCTTAAAAACTACTCTTTTTTTCCCCCCCCTTTCTTTCTTCTTAAATCCTCCTGTATCCTTTTACCTCTTTTGGGAAAAAAGACAGGTAAGTAGTTTTGTCTTCAGAATTGACTTTGGCTGGATAGGAGGAAGAATGCGATCTTTTTACCACTTCAAAAAAGGGGGAAAAATGAGACAGTTTAAAACCCCCAATAAATTTTGTAGGTAAAAATTTATTTAAAATAAGTACAGTTAGTGTCTTAAGAAGTACAGTGCATGTGTAAATACTCCCTTAGAGGTAAATAGCTCATGTTGGTAAATCTTAGTGTCAAACAGAACATGAAAACGTTAGTATTGCATTTCTTCCTCAAAACAGTTAGCTCAATAGCTACTGAAGAGTTAATTAATTATTTATGGACATTATTGTGGAGTAGTCTAGATCCCATATTTTTCTATCTTTTCTCTTGCTTTAGAAATATAAGCGGTCACGGCATCCTCCTTTGATAAACCTGCAAAGGAAAGTAGTAGTCGTTACCTTTCCTTGTTTGGTGTTCTAGAAAATGGATTAATGTAAACGTAATAGTAAAAGCACCTTTTTAAAGGTTCCATGCTTCCCATTTGGCTTTCAAAGCTAGTATTCCTGGACACTGCCAAAAGAAATGCATACATTTGTGGATTGTTGTCATATCATTTTACCTAAAGATTGTTTAGTCTTATTAAATTTACAGAATAAAATGTGTGTGGGTGATGGGGGAGTTCTCTCTCACACACACACACACACACACACACACACACACACACACACACACACACACACACACACACACACACACACACACACACACACACACACACACACACACACACACACACTCTACCAGTATCAATGTCTCCAACAGTAGACTGTATAATTCATATAGTTCCTTCAGTTCGTCATCACTTGGCCTTGTTTTTAATTTTTTTACATCTTCTGCAGCACGGTCAAAATCGTCCTGAAGAGAAGGGAGGAAAAAAAATCAAACAATGGAATGTTAGACATTTTATCCCCTATGTTGTGTGCTTTAGGCTTTATAGCAGCCTCATAAATTCACTAACTGCTTCCTTGTCATCAGTGATGCTTAAAGGTAAATCTCTCTCGATACTTTCCTATGAAAGGGGTTTAATCAAATTGTAGTTGGCCAGAAATTTGGCCAGCTTGGCTAATAAATCAACACTGTTAAAAGAAGCCAATTCCTTCCTCCCAAAAGAGAATACATAGTTTTACAGCTAAACAACTGGGACCATATAAAGTCTGATTGGTATCATGAAATGTCATAAGTATGATCATGCAAGCTGCTTATAAATTCTATGAACTATACTCTTTCACATCCAGAGTCCGAGTTGAGGGCAGGAATGCAGAGGGACTACATCCCAGAAGCAGTTCCTGGGGCTGTAATGCCCTTTGAAAAGATACTGAGTACACTCCCACTTTGCTTTCAATTCTCTGCTGCCAGGGCAACCGTGTGTGCATGCATGGCAGTGGTGATGAAACTGTATATGGGGATCTAATGCAACAGTCTAACTGATGCATCACCCTGATATTCCAGAAGTGCAAGGACTCATTGTAGCTACCCATTGCATAGACACAAATAAAGGCGATTTGGTCTCAAAGGTTCTTTTCACTTACCCACACTGAGCTATCTGCTATCTGTCCCTACTTTACTGGTCCTTGTCAACTCCTTAGGGCAGAATTCATAAAGCTTTTCCCTGCCTGTGATTCCGAAAGCATCTACAGGTCTTTCTGTGACCTCAGAGTTTCCAGTCCTTTGCACAAGCTGCTAGTTTCAATCATTTATAAAGCCAGTGTGTACAACTCTCTACATAACTGCATGCATTCGTTTGGAAAGTTCCATCCAAAGTTAGCTATATTTGCAAGAATGACATCGTAAAACACGGTAGGTAGGAAATATGTTATACATGTGTTAAATATTTCTAAACTAAAATGCATTCCCTCCAAGGTTGTGCTATAATATGCTGTATATTCAGTAAAGTTACCCATTGTTCCTTTAGCTGTCAATTTGACTTCCATAGCTTGGTCTCATCAGCAGGGACTGTGGAGTTGCCTTTGTAGGCCCCAGCACTGTGATGTAGGCCTGAATCAGAGCAGGCCCGAACCATGGATACTATTTGAAGTTTAAGGGTTAATCCTCACACTGGCAGAGAACAAAACTAGGCATTATAGATAAGGATGTTCTGGACACATTTATTGTTTGTTCATGCCACCCCAGGCTCCACTATGATAATTAACTGAAGTCGGAACATCCTGCCTAAACATTCTGTGATTTAACATTTATGACACATTGGGGCCCTGCTTGTAACCATCTATGAATGAATGTTTGGGAACATCCTGAAAACTAATTGTGATAATTTACAAGTGAAGGAAAGTGCTCAGTGCGTATCAGGAATGTGGTTGATGTGCAAATCATGGGGCAATGAGAGGACAGAGAAGATTTCTTGTATTTCTTTTTGGTAAAATGGTATTAAAAAAATTGGTGTAGGTGTAAGGATTTTATTAAGTTAGTAAGTAAGTATAAAATAATTGTCACCAATGTAATGGAATAAGAATGTAATGATTTTTAGTAAGTATGAATGAGGAGTGAATGCAGTTTGAGTGCTAAGATAAGACAGAAAGAAACTAATTGCTGAGGTAATGTTCTCAGTCTTCAAGGGCAGGAGGGAGAGATGTTTTTGTTTAAAGAACTTTTACAACCCAGATGTCCGAAGATCAAGATAACCGCGGAAAACAGGGGAGTTAGCACCCAAGGACAGGAACAGATAAGGTGTGAAACAGGAACGAAGAAATAATGAGAAAGCTGTCACACTTTCAATATCAAACGTAATTGATGATTACATCAAACAAGGAGACTATCTGACATGACAAAAATCCATAGACCCCAATGGGGATGGATAAATATAAAAGTGAGGAGAAGAAACCTGAACTTTGGGCTCGTTCTGCATACTCCAAGGAGCATTGTGTCACGACCGACAGAGCCCGGCTCCACTGTTGGGTCTGAATTACCTGGCCAATGATTCATCTCAGGCAACAAGGGATTGGTAATTATATCCCTCCTGCAGAACTCTGTGTATGTGTGTGAGTGAGAGTGAGTTTTAGGCAATTGTTTTTTTAAATGTTTTTCTTTTTGTATTCATAATAAATGCAGCATACTGACTTATCCCCTGAATAAGATCCTGCTGTTTATTTTATAAGTATAACACCTTATCATTCCACCCAAGCAGGACGCAGCCATCACATTAAAGAATTGTGTACTCCCCTAGCTGGCCCTCTCCATACTGGTTGGCAGCTCTTATTATTCAGGTGAGAACTTCCCTCGCAATGGGAGGAGTCAGAGCCCCCATATTTTAGAACACAGCCTAGCACGTATTTGTGTCTTAATACTGAAACTATCCTGGGCAAGTGACTGTACTGGATGGACCAGGCCCCAGAAATAAACAAATAAGAAGCAACATCAGATGTTTTGTGGTTTTACTGTCACCGACTTAAATGTTCTGTACTGCAGTCCCCCTATGAACAAGGAGTAAAAGAAACAGATTACTGTGTCTAAAGATGAGCGGTAGGGAAATAGAAAAGAATTAATGAGAGGCTGCATTCTTGTACTATTCTTTCCATTCAAAAGACCCATCATGGGATCATAAAACTGAGCACTTATCAATTTAACAATGCATGAGGTGATGCTAGCACATTCAGCCAGCAACATCATGTAAAAGTATGCAAGGACAGTTAGATAGCTAAAGGGTAGTATTTATCAACAGAAGCCTGTCCTCTTTTCACCTAGTGAGTTAATTGCTGCTTGCTGAGGTGGAAAGAACTTTGATTTTTAATGGCAATGGATTTCTGGATGGATGGACTTCAAGAGGGCAGAGATCATCTCAACTGGGACCTAAAAGACTGTTTTGAGGAATCTGGAAACTGGGGAAACAACTGCAATTAAAAACCCATGGCTGGCCTGTGCCAGCTGACTCGAGGTCACGGGGCTCAAGCCAAGGAGTTGTTTAATTACAGTGTAGATGTTTGGGCTTGGGTTGGAGCCCAGGCTCTAGGACCACTGTGAGGTGGGAGGGTCCCAGAGCTCAGGCTGCACCCAAGCACTGATGGACACCGGGTAGCATGGCCTTGCTGTTAGTACTGTTAGGCCCGAGGCAATTTTCAGCTAGGCCAAAACTCACATAACTAGCAGGCAGGCATACCAAAGCCTCAAGGACAATGGCGAATGTAAATACCTGATAACTCAGAAGGTCAGATGTCCATTTCGTCTCAATGAGAACAGCACATTCCTTACAAGCCCTCTGGCATTTACCCTACTATCTGTAAGGATCTTTCTTCTCCACCCAACCACGCCCAAATGTAGTCATAGATTCTTTGATGTAATTAGAGTGTCTCTGCACATATGTTCTGTATCTGTCATTATCATTCCTGTTCTTTCTGGGTGGAACAATATCTATATCTGTAAGTGAATAGATAGAAGAAACTTAAATGGATTGTTTAATTGATAAAAAAGCGTATACAAGTGACTCTTGTAACACCATGAATTTGAAGCTCTTTATCAGTCTTCCCAGTGCCGTGAACAAACCTCTTCAGTATTATCTGTGCAGCCTGATTCTTGGGGAAAGAATCCTCTTGCTCTACATTTTGGCTCAGTGAGCAGGGTGCCATCAGGAACCTCAGAGAGCTTCCCACGACCAAGAACAGAGGTGAATACCCTTTTAACTTACCACCTCTAGCACGTATCTTGGTCTGGGACTCCCTGAGATACCCCTTTTTATACAAACCACACATAAGGCGCACAGATAAGATGACTGAACAGGAATTGTGGTTTTAGATTTTAAGAATTGCAGTTTTGGCCACGTTTTCGGGTTGCAGGGACCCTGGTAGGTGGAGGCTGTAACACCAGGGTTTTCAGGTTGCAGGGATCACGGTAGGCGGAGGCTGCAACGCCAAGTAGTGAGCACCAGAGTGTGCTTCATTAGTGCTGAGTACAAGGATGTGCTTGGCTGGTTCCCCTAAAACACCATTTAAGTGCCCCAGGATGCCTTGATGATGCCCTCAACAGGAGGGAGAATCATTGAGTTTCTAAAATAAAAGAGTTAGAGGAACTTCAAAGGGCTTTTATATCAGAACTGAATCAAATGGTTACAACTTATACTCTACATCCTGGGATCTCCATAATCTGACTAAAGCTAAATGCCCCGACATCTCATGGGTCAAGATCCCTTCAGAAGGAGATCAAAACAGCACTTGGGCCTCTGTTAAATTTGAATCAGAAACTGAAAGGACCCGTGCCTGCACTGACTTTAAAAAGCCGTTCAAGATGCCCTGGGTAATGAAGCCGGTAACTGGGGGCATGCAAGGTAAACACGAACCTGCTGTCAAGTATTGTGAGCGAAAGTGGGAAGTGTATTCAAGTAATGCAGGCAATTGCTTTCTGAAATCTTTGTATTTTCAATAAACGTAGCATATTGCCTTGTCCCCCTGAACAAGATCCTGCTGTTTATTTTATAAGCATATTTTGGTGGAGAATTGCGGAAGGGGGAATATTGGCATACATCTCAGTTATTGCGAATCTGGTGTGCACACATTAAAGAAAGGTACCTTATTTTGAAAAATTGCCAGAGGCAGGGCATTGTAGCTGCGCCAATAGTTGCAGTCACCACACGTTAGGAGTTTGCACTATGTGCTGTTTACACATTGAAACCCAGGGAATCTGTGCAGGAAATTTTTTCTTGACAAAACCTGTGTAAACACAGAGAGTTTCCCTGTGATATACACCCCATTTTGCTATCTCCCTGGTATAGGAGCTTGTACTGTACCACAGCTTTGACAAATACAAGAACCTTAAAAGAAATAACTCAGTCTAAAGATAAGATTGAAAGGAAAAATCAAACAGTGCAGAAGATAGTAAAAAGACTGACCCAGGACCAGGGCAGAGCACCTGCTAATCATAATCATTGTGAATTCCTGATTAAACTGTTAAAGAATGTTGTTGCTGTTAGCCTGTACCTTAAAATGATCTTACAAGGCTAATTGGTTCCCCCCCACACACACACTTGCACTTCTGTTTTTCTGAGATTTTAATAGAAGGAATTTTGGATACACTTTAAATGTTAAAAGTTATGGCAGCCAATAATAATATAATGAAGTTTAAATATAGTAAATGGAAGGCAAAAGTAAGTGACTTAAAAGAAAGAGAAGAATTAAAAAAGTAGCTTTGGTAGAAATTAATACTACAAAAGTTGAAGGGAATTAAACAATTGAGAGATGTGGAAATGTTCAAAGGTAACAGTTGTTGAAATGTTCAGAGGGTAACAGTATTATAAAAAGAGAGTCCTTAGTTTAATAACATCCAGTAAAATAAATAAATTTGTGTGTGCAAATATATTGTGTAAATCTGTAAGGGTTTAAGGATCTAAACCAACACTCTTGGTTTGTAAAACCCTATTTTGTCATTTAAGATGGACTTGGTTTTGTTAGCAATTAACCCTCTGGGTACTTCCATGCTTCATAAAGTTCAATATCTTTTAAAGACCAAAGTCATGGCCGTGGAAAAGACATCCAGACACAGGAAAATATGGGGGTAATTCCTCTGTTTAGCCTGCGATCAGCAAGGAGATTTGTAAAAGGAAGAGGTATTTTAAGCAATAATCTGCCACTCCCAAAAGGGGGTAGAAAAACGTTCTTTTTGTCTTTCAGAACTTCAGGAAAAGTGGGCACCAGCAAAACAGCTGAAGAACAACACCATGAATTTATTATTGCAACAAAGATTGTGTTTTGAGATGTTTGTCTTGTTACTAACATTGTATGGCATACTACATTAAGCAGAAGAGAATCAATGAGCGCTGTAAACAAATATATATCAATGTGGACTTAGTTGGGAAATCTTAAAACTATATGAAATATGTGGCAATGGTTAAACACTATCACGTGGCTATTACACAAGCAGCAAATGAAAATGAAAAATAGAACTGCTTTGGTTATTGGATGCACTGAAATGCAAATTCTCAGTTTGGCTACACTAAAACATGAAATATATTGGATTATATCTGGGAATATTAAGGTACTAGCCCACTTGTTAAGCACAGGAAAAGATCCTTGTTTGATACATATAAACATGAATGGATGCAATATATTTCTAGCATGGTAAAACCTGATTTGTTAACAGGAGAAATTGTTGTAAAACTTGCTCACCAACAGTCTGTGGAAGCAGAGTTGTGGAAAGTAAGCCCACTCCCAATATTGACCATGAGATCCTTCTGGTTACCCTGCGTTATGAATCAATGGGCTGGGAGAGAGGGAAAACTATTGGACATTCAAGGTTGTACTGAATGGAGCCCTCAAAAATGGGTATGCTTATCCCCCCACCTGCCACCTCAGAACCATGTAGCAAGGATGAATCACTGGGAACATGTATGAGATAAATTGGAAAATGTAATGTGTTTTGTATAATGGACAATGTGTATGTGTTAATTCCTGGGAAACGGTGTTTTGGGACGATGGGAATATAAGCCAGCCACCAGTAGATGAATGTAAATGTAATGTAAGTGTTCTTTACACCAGCAATTATACATATTATTTTCCAAAAATAAGAAATATTGAAGTGCACGTTTTAATATCACTGTTTAATGTAACATCAGCAAGTGTTCTGAAACAGAAAGATTCAATGTTAAATGAGAATGTTTTGTAATAATATTGAATGTTTTAGATTAAAAAAGAAGTTATTGTTTCTGGAGGACACTTGTGTCTTCCAGTTACAAGTTTTAAATAAATGTTAAGAGACCAGAGAGTGACAGGAAAAGGTGACAGCCTCGATGTTCAAGGGAGTGAAAATAACTTTTATGACCCAGATGACCAAAGACTGCCCACCCTGATGACCCTGGGATCCACCTCAAAGGGCCTATACAGTGGCAGCTACCCAAACCTCTGACCTAAAACAAATTATGTTATCTGAAATACAGAAAGAATGCGCTTTAAAAAAAGAAAAAGGACATGAATCGAAAATGTATTAAAAGAAGATATGCTGGATGTATGCCTGGGGTTCCCACTTTCCCCCCCTTGCCTGTTGCAGGGTTGATTGAGGAAAGATTGAGTTGGGTGGAGTGATAAGGAGAATTTATTTGGTTACAGCTTTTAATTTGCTTATTCCCCTTTGTTTTGCAACCAACAAAGTGAGCCCCAAATTAACTACTTCACAACTTTTTATTTAAAATAATATGTAAATACACACACTTTTACAAAGCCTCATAAAATCCCTATTTGGTGATATAAATGGTTATAAAATGAATATTAATGGCTATGGGAGGCATATTAATAAACAGGGGCACGTATAATTTTTACCACTTAGCCAAATTCATGGTGAAAATGCATATGCCACACAGGTTATCTTGACAGCAGGAATGACCATACATTTCCTTAACGAACCAACTACACGGGAAGAACAAGGGGGAAGATATCCCAAGCTTTCTCTAACAGACATGCTGTCTGAGAAAGCACTTCTTATCACATTTTTTGTTCAGATGGTGAGGGGAGAAATAGAAGGGGAGAACATTATAACCCCGTTACCATGGTACCTATTGGACAGGTCATTTTGCCCTGCTTTAGTATTTGCTTCCCCCTCCCGCCCCTCAACTCCAAAACTAGGACATTGCTATGTAATTAACGCATGATTATTGCTTGTGTAGTACATAGCCTTTTTAGCCCAAGCTAGGGGTCCCAGGGAGGACAATTTGTGCCCAAAGCCTGGGCCCAATTCCCAGCCACCCAGGAATGTGGCCCAGCGCTAACATCCTTTAACCCCATGCCCACACTGACCACATTGCAAATGTTTCCACTCAACTAATAGTGGCCTCTCTGCTTCCTCCAGACTCCTCTTTTTCTTTTAATTTTCTTCTTGTATATCCTTCTGTTATTCCGCTTATGTTTCTCCCTTTTCTTTCTGTTTTAAATCTGTTGGCTATGTAACTAACAAAACAGTGCATAGAATAGGACTGTCTGGATATTTAGCCCCATCCAATCATAATAATACCGTGTTAATGACAACATTGGACTTGCACAAAAACAGCTAAATCAGATCACCGATTCGTTTACCTTGGACAACATCCATCTACCTGGTCATGTGTTCACCGGAATGACAACGGCTCCCTGATGGTATGACAACTTGTATCTGGACAATACACCAGTCTAATTGGCCAAGGAGCTACTATTCAAAGTGGTCCTTGCTGTTGCTTTGGCATCTGCTACCGTTAACAATGCTATCATTAAAGGCCATGTTCAAGTTCAGCTCTCCAACCAAACCATCACTCGATTGGAGGATCCTGCTCTTAATATGTCCTACAGTTCCATCTCCTGCTGGACTATTTTATAAATAACAGCCACTGCTGTTTCTATACTTGTGTTACTAATTTCTATTATCATGTGTGGTTATCTTAAGCACATGCTTAAAAACTTTATTATGCTTTCTACCCTTGCCTCCTTCCCTCCCTTCACCACCTCCCCCATATAACCCTAAGGCAGACCACAAATATCAAAGTATTTAGGTGTGGACTATATCTTACTTATGGGTTCTATTTGTCAAACAGAAGGGAACAGTTAGACCTCAGGCAATTTTCAGGTAGGCCGAAACTCATATAACTAGCAGGCAGCCATACCAAAGCCTTAAGGACAATGGCGAATGTAAATATCTGATAACTCAGATGTCCATTTAGTGATTCTGTCTCACAATGAGAACAGCACATGCCTGACAAGCCCTCTGACACATACCCTCCTATCTGTAAGAATCTCTCTCCTCCACCCAACCCCGCCCCCTCCCGCCCAAATGTAGTCATAGATTCTTTGATGTAATTAGAGCAGTGGTTCTTAACCTTTCCAAACTACTGTACCCCTGAAGCCTGAGTCCCACCCCCACGGGGCTGAGGCATGTAACTTAGTTTCATGGCGCCCCTGTGGCTCCAGGCAATTGCCTTTCTTGCCACCCCCAATACCAGCGACCCCTCTAAAACTGTCACAACCCCCAGGTTGAGAAACACTGATATTAGAGTGTCTCTGCACTTATGTTCTGTATCTGTCTTATCATTCCTGTTTTTTCTGTGTGGAACAATGTCTGTATCTGTAAGTGAATAGATAGAAGAAACTCAAATGGATTGCTTAACTGATAAAAAAAGCATATACAAGTGACTCTTGTAACACCATGAATTTGAAGCTCTTTCTCAGTCTTCCCAGTGCCGTGAACAAACCTCTTCAGTATTATCTGTGCTGTCTGATTCTTGGAGAAAGAATCCTCTTGCTCTACAGTACCTTTTATTATTTTAGGGGTTTCTACTTTTTGGCTAGGAGAAAAAGTATTTGGGTGGCCAAGCCCAGGAGCTCTACTGGCTATGGATGTGACTGGTAGTAAAACAAGGTGATTGCGGAAGGATAATGCCAATTGGATGTGGAAGAAGCTGGCCAGGACACTGGAAAAATCCTCATTTTGACTGGGTCACAGGCAGGAGCTGTTAGAGATGTGGTTTTAACCCTGTAGTGTGTAGTTTTGCAAACTTCTCGTTTGAAAAGTTATCGTTTCATACCCAGTAGGGATTAGGTTGGGACACTGAATTTAATTTACTTCTAAAATTTAGACACTTGGAAACAAATCTGCAATAAAAGGATTTTTTTACATCTAATCCTCAAGCCCTTAGCATTGGTTGAACATTCTACCATAATTCTAAAAGTATAAGAAAGTGGACACAATAGAGTAGCTGGTAGCTTCTGCTGAACCACCCTATGGACCAAAGACATCAACCCTCATTACTGAAGCTCTCTTTAAAAAGGTTAATAGAGACATGTTTGTTCTGACACCATTCACACTTAGGCAAAACAGTGAAGTGGCAAAATTTGCAGAGATGATACTAAATTACTCAAAATAGTTAAGGCTAAAGTTGATTGTAAAGAGCTACAATGGACTCTTACAGAACTGTGTCAGTGTGCAACAAAATGGGAGATGAAATTGAATGTGAATAAATGCAAAGTAATACACACTGGAAAATGTAATCCCAACTATACATACAAAATGATGGGGGTCTAAAGTAGCTGTTACCACTCAAGAAAGAGATCTTAGGATCATCCTGAATAGTTCTCTGAAAACATCCACTCAATGTGCAGTGAGAAGTCAAAAAAGCTAACACTGTTAGGAACCATTAGGAATGGGATAGATAAAATATAATCCACTACATAAATCGATAATACACCCACACACTTTGAATACTGCATGTAGTTCTGGTCGCCCCCATTTCAAAAAAGTTATATTAGAATTGGAAAAGGTACAGAAAAAGGCAACAAAAATGCTTGGCATATGCAAAGTTTCTATATGAGAAGGAATTAAAAAGACTGGAACTGTTCATCTTAGAAGAGAGATGACTAAGCATGGAGGGGAGGGAAATATGAGAGAGATCTATAAAAATAGGAATGGTTTGGAGAAAGTGAATAGGGAAGTGATATTTACCCCTTCACATAACACATGAACTGGGGGTCACCTGATGAAATTAATAAGCAGGAGGTTTAAAACATACATAAGGAAGTGCTTCTTCACACAACGCACAGTCAACCTGTGGAACTTGGATGTTGTGAAGGCCAAAAAGCATAGCTGGTTAAAAAAGAATTAAATTTATCAATGGCTATTAGCCAAGATGGTCAGGGACACAATACATGATCTGGGTATCTAACCTGCAACTGCCAGAAGCTAGAGGAAGCTCAGTAATTGCAGTGCTCTGTTAATTCCCTCTGAAGTATCTGGCACTGGCCGATGTCAGAAGACAGGATACTGGGTTAGGTGAACCATTGGTCTGACCCAAAATGGCCATTCTTATTTTCGTAACTATATAATAGCAACTGAAGTTCCAAACAGATGTCTGCCTAAAAAAGAAAAATTTCCTGACCAAAGACTGACCAGCAGACTGAGATTTTAGGTGTTAAATCAGAAGTCCTGGATATGTGTTTGGAACTGAAACTAACTCCCTTAGCCTGCCACCACTACGTTACTGTGAAGTTCTGGGGTGCAATCCAGAGTGGTAAAGAGTTGGTGTCACATTTTACCCGGTAACCCTGAGTGCCTTACAATG
This sequence comes from Emydura macquarii macquarii, assembly GCF_026122565.2. Taxonomy (NCBI): domain Eukaryota; kingdom Metazoa; phylum Chordata; order Testudines; family Chelidae; genus Emydura; species Emydura macquarii. The sequence continues at coordinate 35,612,119 of NW_027132559.1, read as the reverse complement.
CCTTGCCACTGTGACTCTCTGCCTCGGACAGGCAGCAACAAACATGGAGTTAATGTCTATGTCTTAACCAACCCTGGTCCAGCGCTTTAGATTCAGCAACCTGCCTGCAACAGCACAGACTTCCACTGATCTCCACCGGCCTTGGTTAATCACTGGTAAGGTGACTCCAAACTCTCCACAGCCCTGAATTTCCCCAAAACGTATGTTCTGAAATGTCCAGCTTTGTCCTGGATCAAGCAGATGAAGTAAGGTTTGTTGCTCTTGTCAATATTCCACAATTTGTTATGTTAATTGGAGTTGTCAAACACAACATTGGATTAGGTTAAAAAAATTTATTTAATGAGAGAGAGTAATGTTTAAGTGAGTACAAGTAAAAGGTGCTAAAGTCAGAAATGGTTACAAGAAAAATAAAGAAAAATTTTCTAGTAGCTGAAACTTAACAAGCTATGCCTGGTTCAAGGTAACATCCTTACCACATGTTCCCAGCAACATGGCTGACCAAATTCCCAGGTCAGGCTCTCCACCAAAGTCAAAGGGCTGGTTCATTTGTTTTCTTAGGTGAAAAAGAGATGAATGTGGGTAGTTCTGCCCCTTACTTTTATAGTCCACTCTTTGAAATGCATTTTCCTGAGGGTTACCCCTAGATAAAGTTCATTCCAGCTGTGAGGAAGGAGACATGGAGTCTCGTGGTGAAAGAAGTTCCATGCTTTTTGCTAAAATGCAGATCAATCTGTTCCTGACCTCCACCCTAGTTCTTTGCCAAAGAATGGCCACTGGGCATGTGACTTTGACGACAGCTGTCCTTTGTCTTTGAGAAAACCAGTTTAACCAGTTCCCAGACTTCTCTGGTAAACACATTTTAGTCATAATTTCATTTTATGTTCATAACTTTTTATAGACATTTGTACATACATTACACAAGAACATAAATGATCAATGTGGTCATTAGTTTTGAAATGATACCTCAAGTCATATTTTGCAAATATTATTACAATAACGTGTGACTACAGAGGTGTGTAGGGTCACAGTTAAATGTGAATTTAAGTAGTCAAATCATCATGTATCTCACTAAGGAAAATTTATTTTCATACATACACACTACTTTACACGCTAACTAATACATGCATTTAAATCACTGGTTGCCCTTTTGGTTGGTGTAGTCATACTGCTATGAAACTATTTAAATGTATCCTAATAGTTAAAAGGACACTTAACTTGAAAAAATATTTCCATCTGATGCTTCTTACTTGCTATTGTTACAAGTAATCCATGAGATTGCTACAACAGAAAGCAATTAAAAAAAACAATTGCTTTTTACAGCCTGTCTATTACGTGTATTTGACAGCACTTTGTACTGTCCGTTTCAATGACTCATTGATGCCCATCAGCATCGCTTGTATTCACTGCCCTGGAAGAACTCATATGCACACTCTTCCTCATGCGCCACAAAAGGACATTTGCCAGTAAAAGCAGCAGCAAAACTGAAACAGAAGAGGTAGGAGATGCATGTTTGCACAGAGAAGGAGGAAGTGGTGAACCCATCTCATTTGTTTGTGCTGCTCTTTGGTCCTTTCAATTGTTTTTCCAAAGTAATACTGTTAAAATTCATGATGTAAAATTCATAATGTGTGTGCTAACAGAGAAATTAATTCTGCAGAAATAGTAGTTAAAAAGAAATCTCACACTGAGTGTCTCTTTACATTGCAGGAAATAGATTTTAAGGGCAGAAGGGATCATTATGATCATTTAGTCTTGCCTCCTCCATAACAGGCCACATATCTTTTTAAAAAGCAGTTGAGAGACTTCTTCAGAGGGTATCTTCCTTGGTATTAAGCAGGGAAATTAATGGCAATAGTGCAGAATGTTAACAAATAATCTTTTAGTTCAATAAGAAGCTTAGGATTGACTCAATAAACCAGCGAGATTTCTAGAGCACTCCTCCAACAACACACTTCAGAACCAGCTGTATAGTAACAGACATAGCAAACATTCACTATGATTAACATTGAAAACATTTCTATTTTAGATACAGCAATGACAATTGGATTTTTTAAACGTAATAACTGACTTCTTTCTGTCCCAACTTCAATGTTAAGGATTAACGAGCTCCAGTTGCCACTAGTTTGCTTGCAACTTTGAAGTGTGTTAATTGGACACAGTGTGAATGTTCCAGCAATTTCCTGCAATATCCTTGGAAAACTTTTATTGAATGAAAAGTGTCTTTGGAGGCCAGTGTACTAAATGCAAAGGTTATGTATTATTGTGGGCTAGGACTGTATGTAACTGCTCTCTAGAGAGGAGATGGGATGTGAACCCTTGGAAGTGTTATGAACTTCAAACGACTGTATTGAATAATGTGTCAGACAAGAGTGGACTTTTGGAACAAGCAGTGTCAAGTGGTTTGCCTGGGGATTTGCTAGGGGGGAATGTGAATGCAAAAAACCCAGTCTTTTGAAGCTATGCACTGAGTATAGGATCACAGTCTGCTGATTGCCTGTTGTCTCAAGATCAAAGGCCCAAGCTCTATAAAGGCAAGACTAACCTATTCATGAGGGTGCTAGTTCTGCGTTGTGGCTATTATAAACCTGTAACCACAAAAAAACACCTTGTGGAATTTGAAGGACTGACTCCTACTAAAGTCCTTGTTGGAGCTGGAGGTGATCTCTGGGAAGTTTATTAGTATACATGTATGTACTTTTAATATTTTAAATATGTTTTCTCTGTAATGCTTTCACTTTAAGAATAAATGTCCTTGCTTATAAAGAACTATGTGGTAATGTATAACTGAAGGCAATTACAACTGTTCATAGTCTTTGGAGAGAAAACAAGGTGCAGTTGCTGGCCTGTTTAGGCAATCTGGCTTGCTAGGGAACGCACAATGTAGGCAGGGAACTGTGCATAAGTTGTGGTGAAGGGAAAGTACATGGTTTTCTTAGAAAAATAAGATAGCACAGTATGCTATACTTAACTTGGGCCCATCAAAAATTATGTCTCCAAATACAGCCACATCAGGCTCAAGAACACATAGGAAACCTGTATTCCTAGTGATAAAACAATAATACCATGGGATCTTTTCTCAATTTCAAAGCTAAATATGTTTTGCTTTTCAGTATACTCTGATTGTTAATTGAACACTGTAAATTCAGTGTTCTAGAGGGAGTTAAATGAACCATGAAAACTGCTCTAAATTGAATATGGCTTGATTAAGATTAAAAGTGACTTGCAAAGAGGGGAAAATGGACATGGTTTTTTTTGTTTGTTTATGAGGTGTAACGCAGGTATGAACGTTTTGCTCTTCAAAAGGTGAGTTGTCTTTTTGGAGAGAAGGTTGTTTAGAAACACCAAGTATGATTATTTGTTTTGCTGAAAGACTAGAAAAGTGCAAGCTTTTCTCAGCCCTCTGCTGACGGGGTAGAGTTTTTGAATATTTCATGAAGGATTTTCCTCCCAAGTTTTTGTGAGGCGTTTAGGTTTTTGTTTTTGTTTTTAAACACAATGGAGGCCTCAATTCTGAACTGCAGCCAAGATGATCTCAAAACTTTTAGCAGGACTACAGGTGAAAGTTATAATCTACATTGCTATGAGTCCTGTAATTTGAGTGCACAAATTTGTAGTAAATGGGATCACACTAGTTACATGCTCCATGGACCCTCTGTAGGGTCTCAAATGTAGCTTTCATGTGGGTTGCAGGCTGTATTTCCGTTGCTTTCCTTTGAAGATGAAGTTCTGTTAGATTCTACACACAGTCATACTGGTGGAATTAGTGGGTGATGCTTTGAGGTCTCATTAAAGTTACTATTTAACTATGGAAGCTACGTTAACATCTTAATAATTTAGTATCAGTTACAAAAAACATCTCAACCCATACCTAATTAAAATAGACCCAGACTTAATACATTAAATAAAAACAGCAGAAATTCTCAGTTGTTACCTTTCCATGTTTAATCTTATCTCTGCCCATCCCTTACTGATCAATCAGGGAGAGACCCTCTCCCCCACCCCCGCCACCAGCTGCCTCATGAAATAAATTTACATCTGCCCTGTTGCACATATATAAATAAATGAGAAGAGTGGTGGTTGTTGAATAGCTAACACAACCCATGAGGCCTATACCAGAGCTGCATTAGGAAGATGTATGAAGTACATTGTGAAGGTATGGAGCCACAATGTGTAGTGCAGATTAGCACAAATTTGATCTATATCTGGAGGGAGGAAATATGACCCATATTGGAATGGTGAACAGGTTAGAGGTTTCCATCATGGACATTTGGATAATGGCACTGTACTGTGTCTAGCTTGAATTTAGAGGTTACCTACAGGGAGCTGGCTTTCAGCCTGTGACTGAAGGGTGAAGTAAGGAAGAACCTCTGCTCTGTATGTGGCAGGTGGTTTTGCAGTTTAAAAGCCATCGCATCATTAACAGAAAGAGAAGATTTGTCTGGAATCTGAAAATGTACAGCTTATTTTAAAGCGCTAAGCTCTTTGAACAAGGCCTGCATCTCCCCATACATCTGGATAGCATCGAGGAGATTTTGGGAATTGGGTTTTTTGTGTTTTTTTTAAAAATCAGTTTAATATAACTAGAATTCTAGTAATTTGACTCTTCATTACATAGAATGTCCCAGTATGCAGGTCCCGATTAACAAATATGCACTTGGTGCACTTGCACAGAACTCGATTTGGGTGGGTGGGACTGTGACTTAGCACATGGGGTCATAGCACCACTCAGGTTTGACCCTGCCCCCCTCCTTCATGATGGAGGAGTGGCTGGCCCACATTTGAATGAGTGGTGTTGCAACCTGGCATGTGGAGTTGCAGTGCTGCTCAGATTTGGCCCACCCACCCTGCTGTCATGAAGGGGAGGAAGGGGCCCCCCCAATTTCCATATTACATAGTGCCCCAAAATTCTTTAATCCAGCACTGCCAAACTGATTCTTGCTGAATTTCCCTGTGATGTTATTAACAGAGTCAGGTACCATACCAATGACTCATGTAGTGTCATCTGAAATGAAGGGAGGAACAGTAAGAGTATTAGCATTCACAAGTTTTATAAGATGCTTTAGAATACGTTTCAAAGTCCAGCTAAGAGCAGCTCCAGTCATTTAATACCTTGCCTTATTTAAACTAAATACCAATACATTATACAGCACGTTACTTATTCAAATCACTGTACAAATTTTAATCCCATGATGCCATTGAGGTACATGCACTAATCACTGACACAAGTTTTAAATGTATTTTAAGGCAGTTTAACATATTAGATCAGGACAAATGGCTGTAGTATTTGCTACATAATGCAAAAATTATTTCATCTACGTAGTTTCTAAGATCCCTCTTATTTGTCCATGTTAAAATGAAACAAGTATTAATTGTTGAAGCGAGATTTAATCAGGTAATAATAATCTATACTGAATTTAATCAAATAAAGGACAAAAGAAATCTTTAGATTATAGGTCTGGTCACCAAGTGCTAAGACTTCAAAAATTTCATACTCACTGACTAGATTTTAACAATTGGCACCACTGAACAAATCCATCCTTTGTGAAGTCATTGGAGTTTTGCCAGGGACGAAGATAGTCTTCTTTATTTATTTATTTTAACCATGGCCCAGCTGTTTCACAGCATTTACAGTGGGTAAAGGCCAGAGATTGTGTTATTTAGTTTCTTTGAAAACTGAAGCTGCTGATCAGCAGTTTAAGTAATTAGAGGCAAGGAGTGGTACAACAAAGCACAATTGAACTAGCTCTTTCTTTTTAAGTGCTTAGGCAGTGCAATGTCCTAGATAGCTGGCAGAACTTCAAAAAGCTTGCAGCACAGACTGTAAGAGTACTTGTCCTTGAGATCCACTGCTAGATTAATGTGAACTATAAGTAGCTTGCATAACTGCTTGTTCCTGGTATCATCAAAACAAACACCGGATTTCAAATTTGGCACACTGATGAGATAAATAAATCATCTTTTCTTTATCCAGAAGTGACATGTTTGATAGTCTCCTTCCATAAAAAAAAATGGGGGAGGAAAAAAACCCAAAACCCTCAACCTCATCTTTTGATTGAACTGGTGGTCCTGTCCTATCCTGCATCTTCCTTAAATGTTAAGGATGGGAAAATCTATCACATAAAAGAGTGTACTAGTTATTAGCCATAATCACTGTTTATATTATATTGATCACAAGATGCTCTGGCCCAGTCCATTGTGCTATCAGTTAGGCCACACTGCCGAATACCTGCTGTTTGAGAGTAAGTGGGACATGCCCAAGAGGTTCTCTGCACATTGCAGCATCAGACCTTATTTAATGCAGTTTTTCAGGATTCATAAAAAGAGTTTTGCACACATGTAACTAAGCATTATTCCTACAAAGCAAATACACCAATACTAAATATATTTTTAAAACATTAACATTTATACATTACATGACCAATGTAAAAAAATTGTAGCAATGCAACCACCATACAACTGGTTCTAAAATAAGGCCAGAAATAAATGGGAACTATGCATTGTCAGCAGCTCTGAAAAATCAAGGAGCCTACCTGTGAGCAGCTAAGTTTGAACATTTTAGCCTAAATATATAAAAAGACATACCCCAGGAAATTTACCTGTCTTTGAGGGAGTAAATCTGAGGGCCTAAATACCAAGCCTATTCCTTTTAAGGATCAAAGTCTGTTTAAAAAAACATGCACTAAAACAAAACAAAACAAAAAAAATACCCCACAGACAAATATATATGGGATACAAAGCACTGTGGTAAAACTCTCAGACTATACTTATATGTCCCCCATCACACACATCTGTGAGCGCTATCCAAGCACTTAAAAATAAAAATAGCATTTACACAACTGTTACAGACCAGACAAACATACACACCAATGATAACACATCAGCTGAATTGCCATAGTTGGTTAGTAGGACAAACAAAATGAAAATGTTCTATTAGGTTCTTATACCACACCCATCAGTGTCATTAACTTGAATGGGCTTTGGATCAGGCCCTCACAATGCAGTGAGATTGTGCTTGGTATCAGATTTGCTAGAGGAGATGGAACATCAAAAATTAATTTGTGGAAGGAGGCTATTAAGTTAATATGCCTCTAAATGATTTTATACTGCATATAATCCTAGTTTACTGGGAGGCATATGCAAGTATAAAAGTAGATATTACAGGAATAGTATATCATGATGTATGCATTCCTCTGCAATAACAACAGAATAGAAGGGACGATTTAACCTGCATAAAACAGGTAAGCTTAATATAAACACACATTGTTGAGCTCTTGAGCACCCCAGCCCCTACATGAGTCACTGTTCATGGAATGTTGCATAGGATTTAGTTTCTTGTAAAATAGGTACGCTTTGAATCTAAAAATATTAAGTGTCCCTTAAAAATGCAGTTTATTTTTAATCATGTAATGACTGAAATGCCTTCTGACTCTTCAAATTAAAAGCAGTAGAATTTCCTACCATAAACAACCTTTATACACATTTAAAACCACACACACACACACACACACACACACACCCCCACCCACCCATTCACTATAATTGAATGCACAAATTACTATCGCATCACCACCATGTAAATGAAATGGAAGAGAAACATAAGCTTCTTCAGGGTAAAGCAAAATGCCTAAAAGGATTTAGTTACTCTCCTCCATTTATGCTGTTTCTGCAGTTTGCAAAACTGAATTTTTGGCTACTGTGTAGTGCCCTCAATCTCTTGCCACTCCTCTCCAACTTGATTCTGAGACTCTATGGATGCAGATTGTAAACCAAGATTTCAATGGACATGATTCAGGTTTTTCCACATTGTATTACTGCTGTTTAAATGCTGAGCTAAAATGGTTCCCAGCCCGTGTATTTGACCATTGTGTAGCATGAGGGATGTTTTTTTGTGGAGGTGGTTTATCATGTAAAAAATGTGCAGTGTTTTACCCCAGCAAACCTCAGGATTTTTGTTTGTTTTTAAAATCTCAACCCTGACAAAAAAAGTCTACAACAAAAGACACTCCAATTTTGCACATTCAGGAGTGAATTAAAAAGTAGAAAAACAAACTTAAGACCCGACTGGCCATTGAACTAGGGATGTCAAAATTAACCATTTAAACAGTAATCAGCTGTCTAAAGGTTTTAAACAGCTGATTACCATTTAAATTGTGGGGAGGGGAGTGGCACCTGGGCAGCTCTTGCTGGGGAGGGGAAGCAGAGAACCCAGCACCAGGAGGTGAGCCATAGCTGGCCTCAGCTCCCTACAAGGGGTGGTGGGGGAGGCTCAGAGCCCAGCCGGGGGGGGGGTAGCCACCGCTGGGCTCTGCACCTCTTGTTGGTGGGAAACGTGGAGAGGGGTAGGGATTAGCGATAGCTGGGCTCATCTCCCTCTGAGTGGGGAACCCAGCACTAGGGGCAGGGGCCAGGGCAAGGGTAATGGGGGGGTGGGAGGTGTAATTACTTGAGCTGGCTCCCTGCTAGCAAGAGCAGCTGGGCAATCAGTACAAAAAATTTTAAACACTGTCCGTAAACAAACCAAAGTGTCCATGAAACTGGGTAGAAATAAAACATGTTGTTTTTTGACATTGACTGTCATTGTTCAGAATTGTTCTTGTATCTTAAAACTACACTGACCCTGACTTTATCAATTGCCTGTTTTCTATTACTGCACACAGGAGCTGAGTGCAGCACAGCTCCTGCTACTTCCAGCATTTAACCATTTAAATGTTCTCTATTTAGAATGTTTAAACTGATTTTAATTAAACTAATTTTTACATCCCTACATTGAACAAAACCTGGTTTGAACAAAAGTTGGAGTGAGAGATGGGATGTGGCTGTTCTGTTCCCTACCCCTTTGAGGAGGGTCTGAGTTAGTCTGTAAAGTGACACACACAAAACCTCTGTGCTGTTAAACTATAGACACGCAGTAGCTCGCGCCCCTGTGGAGATGAAGCTATCTCAGAGGAGGTTAACACTCTCTCTGGAACGACTCTGCAGAGTTACTGGCAAATCTACTCCTGGAGTCCCAAAACCTGGGTCACTCATGAATTAGGAGAGAGTTGCCACTACTTCTCCCCTGGAAGCATCATTCACATACCACACTGCTCCTCCCTGCACAAAATAGGCACCAACCCCTCAGAGAACAGGGCAATGGAACCAGGCTGGGCTGGAATGGGCCTGCAAATCTGAAAATGGGAGAGAGAATAAAAAGCCAAGCTTTAATGTGACGGCTGTGGAGAAAACTGGCTAAATTACTTAGAACATGAGCAAGAAAAGTAAAGTGCTGTTTGCACCTTGCTGCAATGATTGAGGGCTGAAAACAAGCAGCATAGGCAACACTTCAAATCTGATGCAGAGAAGAGGCAGCTGGTTTCTCTGGCACTTCAAACACAGTTAAACTTTGCCAGCAAAATGCATGCAGTCTTCAAAACACAACCCCCCAGAAAATAAAGCATGCACCCCAAAATACAGCATCTACCATTAACAAGCCACTCAAAAATTATTAATGGACTCACAAATGTATGTACCAATAACCTAAAATCCTGGGAAAGGTGCCTTTTTCTTTTTGTATAAATCTAAATTAACTAATTAATCCAACCCTCAAAAATTAATGCATGCATCTTCTCAAAGGCAGATACCCAATAATAGTGCAGCTACAATCACACACACAGAAAAATAATGCATGTACCCAATCAAAATGGATGCATCCTTCAAAGCAGGTGCCCATCCACCCCCAGAAAATTACATGAATCTCAGAATAACAGATTCAAACGAAGCAAACCTTTGCTCCCTGCAAAAATTCATGCACCAATTAGGCATCATACACTAAACATTATTTACTGAGCTGCAAAACAACCCATATTATGCAATGATAATCCTTGCATTATCAAAAAATTGTGTTGTCAGGGCTGGGCATTGCCTATGGATGTTACAATACATCCCTATCCTTATCCCTTGCTCCCCTCCACTGAGCTGCTTTTTGCCTCACCTAGAAGCAGACTCCCCTCTTACCTGAAGAGTCGATGATGATAGCAACTAATTAGCTTTGCCCAGGGCAGAGATACAGCACTTATGTGCTCAACCCCCTTAGTACTGCCCTGCAGCTCCAGTTATAGTCCAGGCCACACAAAAGAGGCTGCACTTTGCTTTCCTCATTGGACCAGACTTGAAATGACATCAGCTCTCAAAGCTTCTCCCTCAGCAGCCACTTGGCTTCTGTGTGCTAAGCTGAGACTGTCAGAACAGCAAAGCTAAAACAGCTTGGTCACAGGAGTTGGATGCAGAGAGCAGCTGCTAATTACTAGCCATGCTTTGTGTCCCTTTCAAAGGCTGCACTAGAACAAGTCCCATGGATGCCCAGAGGGGACAATGGCAATATATCTTGCAAACAGGTGTGGACTATTCCTTTGAGAGTAGCAAATTGGAGAGTTCTGTGAATGTTCAGTGGAACAACTCCCAAGGGATGCTCAGAGGACTAGGAGGTTGGCATATGCCTATTGCTAACTTACACAGAGAGAGCGAGGCCTGTGGAGGCCTGGAAGTTTAGTGCTTGTGTTGCCAGAGGCTGGTGGTTTCAGGGAGCTGATCGACAGCAGGCATAGACAGGACTTCCTTGTGCTAAGGGCAGGTGTTGGGGAGGTGCCTCACAACCTGGGTACCTCTGAAGCATCATCCTTTACCTAACCTCCGTCCACCTGCTTGTCTGTCTTTAGACTCTGAGTTTCTCAGGGCCACAATTATCCCATCTTCAGTGTCTGGAAAACACTTAGGGCATCATGGATGCTACCACAGATAAATCGTAAATACACAGCAATCAATATACTGAGAGTGCCAGGGCTTCATTTTCAATGTTTTGCTCACCCCAGCATTTCCAGATAGTCATTCTCCATGATGCTTTTAAGAGTCTGAGCTGCAGGATGCTGCGCATATCCTGAAAGGTCCTAAGTACCCTCAGATCCCACTGAAGTCAGGATCCTCAGCACTTCACAGGTTTGGGCCTGAATTTTAAAGGCCATTTTTAACCTAGATTTTTATGTGACCACATACTATTTTTTCCTCAGGATCACTGCCTTATTCACTACACAGGATGAACAGTGCTCTCTAAATGGGTATTCAGTTGATATTCCTTTTTATCCTCATCATACAGTGTGTGACCCCCCCAGGCCTTATTTACTGTACACCATCCAAATCCTGCATTGAATAAAAAATTAATAATTTTGTTGCGGGCTTGTTTTTTGGAGCTCATCACGGTACTATATGAGTGCTTCACAAATGTTAATGAATGTATCTACACATTACTGTATGATTTACAGCTGGGAAGCACAGAATGATTAAGGAGAGATTGTTAAAAGCTGTTATTAATTTTAGGTGCCCACTTTGAGAGAGAGTACATGGCATTTCATATATTCAGGCACAGCTCCCATTGACTTCAGTTGTAGCTGTAAGCGCTCAGCATGTCTGCAAATAATACCCAGGAGTCTCAAGCTGGGCACTAGGAAAAATAGAAACATACTGTTAGCAATCGCCTATGAAAAATGTGGTTTAAATGACTTGCCCAGCATCACTCTGAAACTCTGTGGCAGAAGCAGGGATAGAATCCAATTCTATAGGTTGGTATTCAGTTACTTAAACCATATGATCATCCTTTCTCTGTGGTATTGGGGACTGTGCCTTTAAGGGCTGAGTTTCCCAGATGGACTCTGGGCAGGGTGCTCTGAAGCTCTTATTGTCAACCACAGCCTGCTGGAACTGGGAACTGAATAAACCAGATGTCCTGCAAGCACCTTCAGTGCTGACTGATCACTGAACAGTACATGGTACAAGGAGTAAAAGGAAATTAAGAAAATACTGAGTGGAAGAATGGAACAGTTAAAAGCTCTACTGAAGCTGAAACTCTCTGGGAATGTGGAAGACAATTGGAGGAAAAGGGCTCTAGGGAAAAAATAGTGTATGATCATGAAATTAAAGATCATGTCATAATGCATTTGCACAAAAAGGCTGGATAACAGTGGCACAAGCAACCTTCATGCTAGTATTTCCTAACTTCTGAGTGCTTTACTCTGCAATCTTAACTATTTTTAACATAGTTTGTGTGTATGTGTGTGTGTAATTTCCTAGATTTTTAAAAGAGCAAACAAAAAAAATCCATCGTGTGGAATCATAATGACCCCCAGCATAGGTTATCAGCAGGGCTCAAACCTTTACATCCACAGGACAGGCTTCTTCCACTTTAGCTAATGGAGAAACTGGTAAGAGCAGTCAGCCGTTAGACCAGCCACTGGAGCAATGTGACACATTTTGTCAGTGAGTTTCATGGCTATTTTCTGACAGTAGAGCACTGTTGAGACTCAGAAGTCCTAGGTTCTAGTCTAAACTCTGGAGGGCACTGTGGTTTAGTAATTATAAACCCTTCTTTGTCTTTCTCTTCCACCTTTCCAGTTCTGCCCGTCTTCTAGCATGTTGCCTCTGTACCCTGTCTTCCCCACCTCTCTCTGTTCCACCTCTGCTCCCCATGAAGGAAGTAATTGGTAATAGTAGAAGGCTGTTATTTTCTATGTGGCCCTGCCACCACAAGAGGATGAGAGAGGTTTTTTTTGCTAGGAGTTTTCCCAGCTAGTTACCAAATAGCCAGTTTTCCCAGCTAGTTACCAGACAGCAAGGTTAACACTAATGAGTTCTATTCCAAGTGCTGGAGAGGACTGTGCTCCTCTTCCCCTCCAGCCTCTCCCTGTCCCCTTCTGTTCCCTTCCTAGTTCCCACCACTCTCTATTTCCTTGCCCTGCTGCTACCCTTTGGCTCCTGCCCACTCTCATCCACCTGATTCCTACTCTCATCCTCTCCACACCAGCTCTTGCCCATGTTCTCCTCCTTCAACCAACTCCTTCCCCCAATTAATCAGACTGGTGTGCAACCACCCTCCATCAATGAGTGCACCAACTTTAAATTATAACATGAATAATTCCAGAGGGGTAGCGGTGTTAGTCTGTATACAGCAAAAACAACGGGAGTCCTGTAGCACTTTAAAGACTAACACATTTAATTTCTGCAGGCATAAGCTTTTGTGGGCTGCAACCCACTTCGTCAGATGCAAACATGAATAATGATTAACAATCACCCTAAAGCCAACATTTAAAAAACTTCCGGTTACACCGCATCTATAATGCAGGACATGGGAAACTGACATGCCAGGGCTGATGCAACAAATCCTGCATCTTGGCAGGGGGTTAGATGAGATGAGATGACCCATGTGGCCCCTTCTAGCCCAGTGGTTCTATGATTCTAAGGGGTGGGGACAAAGCCTGCTGAAGATTTGGTAGGTGATCTGATAATGCTGAGGCAAGCAGGGGTTGAGTCAATGAGGACGAAAAATGGGGGTGATAAATGGGGGCTGGGTGAGAGAGCAGAAGAAAGACCCTTACAATACATGGATGGAGGCAATCTAGTGTGTTAGAGCTGAGCCATCTGCAGATGGCTGTGAAGGGTAGGTCAGTCTGACAGCAGGGGAAGAGGGCAGACCTGCATGCAGCACCTATGTGACAAGGGTCTGACATACTGGTAGTGGAGCCTAAAGAGTACATGGGATGCTGTGGGGGGACAGGGTCTACAAAGCACATGGGGGCACACTATGTGCTAGAACTAGGTGGCTTGAAGTGGTTTCCATTATATGCAGGGTTTCCTGTTTGGTTCAATGGCTCTGAGCACCCCCACTATACACATCGTTCCAGCACCCCGGGGGCATGTGAGGTGCTGCAGCTGCTTGTGGACAGGCCCAGAGTCCGTAAGTGCTGAGGGTGCCTGAGAGGTGCAGATGGAGCCTGGGCCCAGCACATGGGAAAAGGGAGGCAGGCCTGGGGCTGTTGGAGCACTTGGGGGTTCTGGCCAGCTGGGACTGGGTGGCAGGGTCCTGCCAAGCAGGCGGAGCGAGGCCCTGCTAGGGCGGAAGGCACAGAGCTGGGGGAAGGGGCCTGATGAAGATAAGCTGGGCTGGGCATCGCAGCCACGCTGGGGACATGCCGTGCACTTTGCCCTTAGTCACCACAGGCAAGGTGGGGTGGAGATCCGGCCTGCTGGGGGCGAGGGGGGTGCGGCACTGGGATGGGCAAGGCTGGGGCTGGCCTGCTGGGAGCTGGTTTTCCGCGCACGTAGGAGGGGGAAGAGAGGGCCTGGCCTGTTCGATCCGAGGCAGAGCTGGGCTGGGCTCCCGCGCACGTGGGGGGAGGGTCTGACCTGGGCGCGCGGAGCCGGAGCGCGCCTGCTAGGCCCGCCTGGGCTGGGGCGGGGTTACTTACGGGGCCGGGCGGCAACGACGCGCGCGGCCGCTCTCGCAGCGCCCCCTGGCGTCCCGTTGTGGACGCACCGCGGCCTGCTGCTGGCGCTGCCGGGGAGCCGCGAGCCCGTCAGGTCTTGTGTGTAGAGGCTCAGGGAGGCGGGAAAGCGCGGGGAGCCGCCGGCGAGGTGGCCTCGCACGCTCACCTCGAGAGCGCCCCGGTCACTTTGGCCGGGCGGGCGGCCCTGGCTACCGGCCTGAGAGCCTACGGTGAGCTAGCGGCAGCGTCCTCTCCCCCCGGGCCCAGGTCGAAGGAGCAGTCGAGGGGGAGGGGGGGCCGGGCCGGGCCGGGCCGGGGGTGACCGTGAGGAGAGGCCCGGGGGTGTCCGGGGGGGAGGGCCGGGAGGCAGTGTGAGCGGTTTGGGGGTGACTGGGGAGTTGGAAGCAGCAGTGTGCTGGGGATGGGAGCCAGGGAGCCGGAACTCGGGGTGCAGGGAGTGTGCACGAGGAAGGGGCTGCCTCTGTCTCTCTCGGGGGGTTTAATTTCTCTGTTGAACTATTTCTCCCGCAGGTCATAACCTTGGAAGGAAGGTGGACGGAAAAATGTGACTCCTCCGGAAAATGAAACCAAGTACTATGAAGATTAGCAACAAAGGACAAATTACGTGTAAGTGATGTGCTTTCCCCCATGTGGTCCTAAACTCTTATGGGAAGGCGTTCAAAGTGATTGTAAATCTCATTCAGTTACTGTAAAGAATTTTTGTAACAAGTTAGTTTAGGTAAACTGCTTATTGGGAGCTGCTTTTCTCAAGCCCTTCAAGAGGGCTCCATTTAATTAGTACCTATGACCCGGGCCCCTATCTAGTATTTTGCCTCATTGTGGCTTCAGGGGTCTAGGAACTTGGCACTAGTTCTAGGATTGGAGTCTAAAACACCATTTGCTACAAATGGGTAAACACATTTAATTTTATTTGTTTGGGTAGTCCCATTGAAGTAAGATTGTTCATAAAAACTCAAATGCAAAATGGATACATAAATATCTCTGCTATCTTTGCAAACACCACATTCCAGTAATTGAAAATCCCTAAGTCAAGAAAGCTGAAATGCAGACGTTTTTTAAAACCTCTCTATTGCTGGAAGCTCAATACTGCTTTATGCTGCTACATGAGAACAAAAAGTGAAACTAGAAATAGGTGAAGCTGATGAGGGTGTTCTCCTTGTACAAGCTGTCTGAAGTGCTAAAAGTAAGCAATTAGTAGATAGGCCTAATTCACTCTTCACATTTGGTCCTGTAAACTGCTCCATACAGGGCAAGACATTCCACTTCCCCCATTGACACCATTGGGCCTGAGGGCAGGTGTAGGGGTCCATCCTTACAGAGAAGCTGGCAGGAATGTGGCCTTGTGTATTAAAAATGTATTTTTGTTGTTAGTTTTTTGGTATTAAAGTAACCTAGATGAAATAATTAATATACCTTACTTTAGTTACCTTGCATTTTCCCTTTAAAGCTCCACTCTTGTAAACTGATTCATGCAGGATAAGGTCTTTTGCAGTCAGTGGGACTCTATACAGGTGCATGGGTCTGCCTTTGCTAATGCGAGAGAACTTGTGTGAATCATCTTGGATCAGAACCTTTGTGTGGTTGCAAGATAAAGTCAATCTCCCACTTTTGAAGGAGTCTGTTTTGTTTTTTAGTTATATGCTATGCTGGAAATGTGGGGTTTCATGGTTTGAATTTTTTTGCAATTGGTGACATAGGTTAATTTATGGATATCTGTCAGACTACTCATGTGAAGAAGAAACCAATCACAGGTTTGAATTCAGTGTGTCTAATCACTTGAGTAAAGCTATTCACTTGCATATTTAAGGGCTAAATCTTGCAATTCTATTTTTCTGGGTGGATCTATTGGGCCTCACAGAGGTCCACCTGCACAGATACAGTTGAAATGCTGCAATAGTATTGTGGCTTGTTTTAGGCGTATGTTAAATTGCTTGCTCTTCAAGGGGGAAAGCTATTTTTGTTGTCTGGAAAATTTTTGTTACAACTAATACTGTGATTTAAACCTATTGTGACTAATCAAGTGCATAAAGTTAAACTTATGCGTTGATTGGGATATCACACATGAGTTTCCTGAAGGTGCTACCATAATACTATTACTGTAACTTTGTTTAATCATATTATAATAGCACCTAGAGGCCTCCACTCAGGTCGGAATCCCATTGTGCTCAGGACTGTAAGTACCTATAACAAGGGAAAAAACATGTCACAAGGATTTTACAATCTAAACAGAAATGACAGAGCAGAAAAAAATACTTTATTCTAAAAACTTATTTAGGTATTTTTAATCTAGCATGTTTGCAAAAATTTAATCTAAAGTCCTGTGGAAATAGTTCTTTCATGAATAATTGCAATATGACTCCTCTGAATTTTTTCTTCTGTGAGATATTGCCTTAAAATTCTTTTGCTGTCTAGAAAACTGGAATTATTGGTTGTTTAGATCCAAATTCTGTCCTGATTTAGGACCCTATCCAACTCTCAGTGATTTAAATGGGAGTTGGATTGGGTGGTTCTGCCTGTTTAACAAACCTGAAGTCAAGTGACAGAGCAGAAACAAGTCTTTAATCTTCTTTTTTGGTATTTTGTTTGCCTTTAAATATTTGTTTTACAGGTAGCATGCCAAAATGCAGTGTTGCTACTTCAGGAGAATAGTAAAGAGAGGTATTTTCTGTTCCCAGAGCATTTTATGTCTTGATACTAATAATTTTCTAGTGGAGCATCATTACAAACACAACATAATATTTGGCAAATTGGGCGGAGAGAAAAGAGGACATGACAGTTGATTTTCTTTTTCCAATAGCAGTATAAAGGAGGATTTTAACAGAAGAACTGTAGGGATCTGATACAATATCCACTGAATTCACTGGAAATCTTTCTATGGTCTTCAGGGGGTTTTGGATCAGGTCCTAAGAGACCAATTTGAATGAATTAGACCCCACACTTGCAACTACTTATATGCATGTTTAACTTTAAGTATGTGAGTAACCCAGCTGGAGTCATTGAGAATACTTGCATGCTTAAAGTTAAGGATATGCATAAGTGTTTGCAGGATTGGGGCCTTCATTGTTTGCTCCCCTTTAATATTAGTGTCACTATTTTTAAGTGATTTTGGATAGACATCAAAATGTCTTCTGAAAAATGAAATAATGAACAAAACTCTAATATTGTATTATATTAAAGCAAGGTGCCCTATTATTTTTAAGGGTCTATTCTTTCTAGTATGCTTTAAGGTCACAGTTCAACAAAAATATGTCCTGCTCATGCAGAAGCTTGGCTTACCCTTCCCATCCTCTCCTTACTTGAATCTGGGCTTAAAGAGGGAAATGTACATACTTTGTGTTTACCAAAATACAATATAATCCTATTCAAATTCTCTACCTTTTTTGACAGCAGGTGGTGCACAAGGAAAAACAGAAAAAAACAGAACTCTGAAAACTGTGAAAAAAGATACTGCAAAGACAGAGAAATCTAAATATAAGTCACTTACTGGGAAGGTGTTTTACCTTGATATTCCATCTAATGTGATCTCTGAAAAATTAGAAAAGGACCTTAAGGAGCTAGGAGGGGTAAGTTAAAAAACATATATGTTTACAAAGTGGGGGAAAATATTATGCAAGTTCTTGTTGTTTTCACCTACAATATGATCTGTATATGCATGGTTAAAAACGAATAATTTTAAAATACATTATCAAGTAATTTTATTTTCTTTGTTTTTCTCATTATTTATAATGAACCCTTATCTTAACACTGAAAATTATTTTCTTATTTAGTGATTTTTTTCCATTATAAATATAGGCTGTGCTACCAGTTCCAATGTTACGGTTATCTAACGCTTTAAGACCTTGTTTTCAGTTGCTTATAACGTTGTCTAACTCTAACCGTTTTGGCTGAAATTTTCTATGCTGGGTGTTTGCCTCATATTGAGAGAGTGAGATGCAAGAACTGGGCCATTGGGGGGGGTTGGATAGGAACAGAGAGGGGAGCGGGCAGGAGCCCAGGGATGGAATGGAAGAGGGGGACACAAAAATAGGATGGGGGCACAGGAGTAGAATGGCTTATGGCACCATAGTACGCTCCCATACATAACTTAAAATTGAACCCAGGAATTTTGTGTCTACTTTCAAAGCTGTCAAAGAACTGTGAAGCCCACTGGCAACGTGTGTCTGAGCCATTTTCTAGTGTCTGGTTTATATAGATGATAATAGCCTTGCTACTGTTACCAGTTATTCTGCTATTTTAAGTGGTAGTCTTTGTTTTGGATCTAAAGGTCCAGATTCTGCTGATGACCCAAGGTGTCGTCATGGTTCCACTGGACAGAATTTCTTTTTAATTTCCTGCCCCCCAAAAAACTACATTAAAAGAATATTAAGGTTGCAAAGTCAAGCTTTCAAAAGTTAGGAAATGCCAGAATTAACATTTCCCTTGCAATCTTAAATACAACCCCCTTGCACATATGCATTATTATGCAGTCTTTAATGACCCAACCATACAAACTAGGTATGTGCCTATGGCCCAAATTTGTGGAGTGGGGGCCAAAATGGGGGGTGGTTGTTTTTTTTTTGTTTTTTAAACCTTGACATGGATTTGCATGCACACTGAAAGAGCTTCACTCACTTGAGTGAGTGGCATTGCAAAGTGGCACACAAGGTTATAGCACCACTCCGGTTTATCCCAGCTGCCTCTCTGTTATGATGAGTAGCACCTTGAGCAGCAGCAGGATGAGCGACCGTTCCCGGTGGATTCACAACATGGTCAGCCTGGTTGCAGTAAATATACTGTATGGCTATGTTATTGTTGTTGTTTATATTAGAAGGTAGGGATCTGGAAATGTATATTTGCATAGGTCCCAGTGATGGGTTAATCCAGCCCATGCACTTTTTTTTTAATCACAGGATCCCACTTTATACAATTCCCAGGCTGGGACAGTGATCTGGGAATGAATCAAAGTTGTATAGTGAATGATGTTGTCTGTAGGATGCCAGAAGTTTTGTAACAAGAAGTTGAAATGTGTATAGAAGGAGGTAGGGGATTGCAGAAAGCAAAGGGATGGCTTTATTCTGAAATTGAATTCTGGAGATCTGGATTCTATCCCTGCCTCTGCCAGAGAGCTCTGTAAGATTTGAGGCAAGTCACTTTCACCAAAATTTTGAGTTGACCACTAATTGTGTGTCCCTCATTTTCTGAGTTCCCAAAATGAAACACCTGGGACCAGATTTGCAGAAATGCTGAATGTTCATAACTGAAATCAATTGGAACTATGTTTTCAGTGTAGTGTTATAAAAGTGCTAAGTACACTGAAAAATCAAGCCCTAGGTGTCTCAAATTGGGTGCTTACAGTTAGTGGACTTTTCTGACATTTTGGACCTTAATGTTTCTAATGCCACCAATCATACAAGGATGTTGTGAAGATAAATTAATTTAATATCTGTGACGTATTCAGATCCTATGGCGAGAGCACCATAGAAAAGTCAAGGAAATGAATAATTTTGTATTCGGTGCCGATTTTGGATGATGTACATTAAATAAGACCTGTGGCCACACAGTGAATGAAGAGTATAAAATAAAAATATTGAATAACTGCTCATTCAGTAATAAGGCAGGATCCCATGGAAAAGTAGAATGTGATGATGCAATTAAAGACTACTGGGAGTGGATTAAATGATCATTGAATCTCATGAATAATTACATGTACTTTACAAAAACAGACAAACTACACCAGCTACCACCAAGAGGAGTGGGGCTAGGTTTACCAGGCCTGAAAGTGTCTTAAAGTTTGACTGTCTCAGAAAATAGTGTTTTAGGGTCTAGGAATTTACTCTGAATGAGTGCCACAAAATATTTGTTTAAAATGTAGTGTAACATCTCCTAGTTAACCTTAATAAAATAGACAAAAGAATTGAATTTTAAACCAAACCATGGTGGATAAAAGTAATGTTTTTTAAATTAAAAATAAGGTTTAAAAACAAAACGTAAATAATGTACAGTATTTTATTTACATGTTGCTAATTCCTTACTTTATTCCCATTTTATAGTCTGTGATTAAGTGGCTGTTCAGTACTTGTTTCTTTAATTGGTTTTCTAATAGTAGAACTTCTGATTTTACATTAAAGAATTCTATTAAGAAGTTTCCTCCTTACAGTTTTAATTTATGTTGCAAAAGACAAGTCCAGGACCTCTTTAACATCATTGCTAAAAGAGCAAAAGAAACTCAAACATATCTGCAAACACTACTACCCTCCAATATGTTGAAAATCCACAAGTCAAGAAAACTGAAATGCTTTGACCAGGTTACATTCTTCCATGTTTGAAGTCATTGGGATTTGTACTCCTAAATCACAGATAGATATACTTTTGAAAATCCCACTCATAAGTATCTAAAGAGTGGGCTTGTTAAGTTCCTGTTTTTGAAAATTTTGTCCTGCATGTATAAAAAAAGTTCACAATCACTTTAATGGATTGAAAAACTAGGTAGTTTTTCATTTTTAACACTGAAGCAATTTAGTTTTGAAGTGAGATATTTTAACTAAGAAAAAAATTTCTAATAAAAATACAATTTTAACCTGTGATACTGGGTACACTTAGGTGCGTAGTGGAAATCAATGGGACCATTTATGTGAGTAAATTTATGAACTCACTTAAGTGACAGTTTACAGTTTAATTTAGTGACAGCTGCGGTGGCCATGGCGGCTCAGAGCTGCAGGACCCCCAAGGCACAGGGCTGAAGTGGAAGTGGAAAGTGTCACAGAGGTCTCGGAAAGTTATGGAATCCATGACAAAATCATATCATTAGTAATAGCACAGATGCAGTCTTGATAACTTTTGCAAGATTCTTTTGATTTTTGTGGGATGTGTTCTCAAATCTCCAGAAAAGGAAAAACATGGGATTCATGCAATCCCTTATCTAAAAAACCACCCCCAAAAACCCCGCTATGTTCAGCTGAATTTCTTCCAGCTCTTCTCTACATTTTTCAATATCTATCTTCTCTTCAGCTTCCTTTTCTCTCTTCATATTTTTTCCCTTTAGTCTAGCTCAGCAGTCCATGCAGAATTCTTGTTTCTTCAACTGGCTTTGTTCAATTGTAGTTGGTTCCAAATTGCTACAGGAGTAAGGCAAGATCATGCTAGCTGCAAATTCTGCAGGTTTCTACAGCTGGATGGGTCTGTATCAAGTTAGAAAGTGCACTGTGACATCCTTGCTGTCTTTTGCTGTCTCCATTCCCTCCCTCCTTCCATTGTGTCTATCTCTTCATGTCCTGTTCTTACTCCTATAAGCAATACTTCTTCCTTGCCTCCCTCTCTTGAACTCCCACAAGCATGCACCAAAATACAAAATTACTTTGTTGTTTAGGCTGCAGTCCTGCAAAGCTTTATGTGTGTGTTTAACTTTATGCACTAATAATCATTAATTTCAGAGGAACTACTTGTATGTGAAGTTAAGCATATTTGCAGGATTTGGGCCTTCCTTTAGCTCATAATTTACAATTTAAAAAAAATGGAACCATTATGATGTAATTCAGATAATCACATTAACTTCTGCTCAACACTGTTCTTCCCTGCTCTTCCTCCCACCCTCACGCTAATCCTCTTATCGTTGCTGTTCCATTCTTAACATCATATCTAAACAGTGGGGCCAAATTCTGCTCTCAGTTATTACATATGTAAGAATTTGGAGTGACTCAGTGACATCAGTGGACTGCATCAGATTTACAACGGTGTATCTGAGAGCAGAATTTGGCCCTCACATCATAAACTATTCAGATCAGGGACTGCCTTCTTTCTGTCTGTGAAGCACTGTGCACAGCTATGGCACTGTAAAAATTATTACATTTGTATCTAGTCATATGCATTTTGCCTGTTTTACTAAAACATCTGTAAAGTTACTTCTGGAAAGTCAAAGTTAGTTAGCACTTTTGGGAAATTAATATAGCAATTATTTGATCAAGCGACTGCATTGTTGTGGGATCCAGACTTCAACCTTTTGGAATTTGATCGAAATATATTGTATTTTTTGGGAAAGACATTTATTTAATTAAATATTTACAAATATTCTATTGAGTTCTCAGTTAATTATTCTACATCCTGTGAAATCCTACTAAATCTTTTTTTAATCCTCTTACATTTTTGGTGTGAAGAAACAATTTGCTCCAAGCTCAACACAGGATGTAGCTTTCACATAGAAAGCTGTCGAACTGCACGGTCCACATAAAAGTTAGATTATTTTCAGAAAGTTATATTGGCTGCACTTGTATGAACTAGTAGGAGCTTACTGGGACACCGTTAACTTTAATTGTGTTCTATTGGCTATTGCAAGCTTAAGTATTATATGAAAATATTAGGGATGAAATTTCACAGCAGTATGATTTCAACTTGGTGTCCCTTTGGATTTAACATTATAATCTTTTTCTCTTCTTTCTTGTCCTTCTTTCCAACCCAGAACTTTAGAAATTCTTTTATGGGAAGGATAAGTGCACAAGCAAGAGAAAGAAATGGGCATTATTTCTGTACTGTCATTCTTGAGAAAGTAGCATGGTTCCAAGTTTGTGAGATGCTTAGTGCTCTCAACTCCAGTTGACAGGTGTGATTCTTTGCTACTGCCTGTGGGTGTGCACTCAGTGCACAGTCCACTCTGATCCCAACTGCCAAAGAGAATGTTTGCCGCAATAGTGGAGGATCGTGTCTCTGTGTCTGCTGTTTCTGCACATTTTGCTTTTTCAACAAGAGTAACAGGAGGGTAAAAGTATTGAGTTCCATGAGCTGACCAAAAAAAAAGTTCCTACCCCAAGCAGCTTACAGACTAAGTTGATACGCAGTATAGCAAGTGATAATAAAAGATTAAAGGGGGAAATGGAAAAATAGAGCTAACGACGAATGATCGTTACAAGAATAAACATGATTATATATCTTGTACATGTAGTATCCTTGGCTTGCTATGCATGCATTTTGTTGCCTCAATTTTTTAAAGAGATTTTCATAAATTTTGTCTCTGGCTATTTAAATTCATTTTGCTATACTTGCTTGAGGAATTATAAATAATGGCAGGACTTTAAACCTTCTGGTAACTGTCCTGACACTTTTAATTATTTCCATTTGTGCTAGGATGTCTGAAAAATTTACAACTACCAGTTTTGATTGCATACACACCCCTGGGAATAATTTTTGGTTGAAATCCTCTTCGTGCAACTTCTGTTACAATTATGTATACTCATTTTCTTTAAACTTCTCAAATTGCAATTCTGTAACCTCGTTTGGTAGTAATTTGGATTCTTTTATTCAGAAAGAATTACAGGTAGGCAGTTATACATTGTACTTGGGTGGTTTTTTTTACAATTATTAAGGATAAGATTTTGTCACAGAGGTCATGAATTCCATGACTTTGAGATCACTGTGACAGTCTTCAGCTTCAGAACTGAAGTGGTGGGGGCCTGGGAGCAGTCAGTCCCCTTGCGGTGGTCAGTCCCCATTTCTCTCCCCCCCTTCCTTCCTTCTATTCCTCTCCCCCTTCCTGTTATTTTTTGTGAAAGTTGCAGGCAGGTCATGGGCTTCGATGAATTTTTGTTTATTACCCGCAACCTGTCCATAACTTTTAAAATCTTTTAAACTTAACTTTTAAAATTAATCATGACAAAATCTTAACTGTAACAATTATACACACAAACCCTACATTTAAAGAGCATTATTAAGGTTACAAAGTCAAGCACTCTAAAGTTAGAAAATGAAAGAAGTAATGTTGCCTGTGCAAACTTAATTTAGCCTGCTTGCGCATAGGCATTATGATAGTCTTTAATTATGTGATCATAATTTTTCTACTGGACCACTGCATCATTCAGTGCACAAGATGAGCGGTTCTCACTTAATGAGCAGCCACTCAGTGATTTGTTTTATCCTTATATTTCAGTGTATGGCTCCAACCCTTATTTACTGCACAGTATTCAAACCCTGCTCTAAAGACAGAATTATTAATTTCTTATGGACTTTTGAATGGTACTTATCACTCCAGTACCTGAGTGATTCATACTCATTAATTAATTCATCTTCACAACACCCCTGTGAGATGAGGGGCCATTATTACCCCTATTTCAAAGATGGGAAGTGAGGCACAAAGAGATGAAGGTCACTAAGTTTTGGTGCCCAATTGGAGACACCTAAGACCTGATTTTTCAAGGTATTTGGCATTATATAGCACTTTGTATGTTCAGACCACAACTCCAACTGACTTCATTTGCAGCTATGAATGCTCAGCACTTGAGACTCTGACCCCAGAGTCTCAAGGCAGGCATTCAAATCCCTTAACTGTAAGACCATCCTTCCTCTTTCTACATTCTGCTGTCATTCATTACACACCTTCCACTTCTGCAACAAATGAAGCAGAGGTGCTACAGTCAACAGTTTCCTTCATTGTACAATCCAGATTCATATCCAGAGCACATGCATCTTGTGCATTGAATGAGTCAGTGTTTCTGTGGAAACAGTCTTTAATCAGATATTACGTGCTATTATTATAATTCATATGTGCATTCCACCTTAATTCTGGCATTTCTTAACTTTTTAGTGCTTGACTTTGCAACCTTAATAATATTCCTTTAATGCAGGAGAGGTTGTGTGTAATTTCATAATTTTTTAGAAAAGCAGACTGATAAAATAGAAATTCCCTTTATGTGGCATGGTGTTGACACCCACATAGATCATCAGCAGGGTTGAAACTTTTAGATCTATCACACAGACCTCTGCCACTTGAGATAAAAGAGTAACAACAGTAGTTGTCATCCTCTGTGGATCAGTACTAGAGGGGGATGAGACACACAATCCTCATCCCAGTCCTCCCCCCAAAACCCTAATTCCTCATCAGATCAGTCTCTCCTTCCCCATCCCCAGTGGTTCTCCGTCTTTGTACCCAGACTCTTTTATCAATCTCAGGCCTGGTCTATACTGACACTGGAGGTCGATGTAACGTATGTCAACCCCCTAAAGTATGCATCTCCACTGGCATGTAAGTTCCATTGATTTAATGCGTGGTAAAAGTTGACCTAATGAAACCACCTCTGCAAGTGGCATAGTGCTGAATTCGAATTCCATGGGTCGAATTTGCATCAGCGTAGGCAGAGCTTAATGTAAATCAATGCCATTGGCTTCCAGGAGGTATCCCATAATGCCCCCTTGTGACCACTCTGGACATTCACGCTCTGCTGTAACGTGGCCACATAAATAGGAAATAGCTTCTCCACTCAAACCCTGGGAAATTTTGAATTTCCATTTCCAGTTTAGACTGTGTGGAGAGAGCTTTGTAGCTGGACTGCTCATGGCGACTGCACGGCCCAAACGCGCTCCAGCTTGGAGTCGACCAAAGGTCTTGGATCTCATCGGTCTGTGGAGCGAAGAGTCTGTTCTGGCTCAGCTCTGAGCCAGCAAAAGAAATTTAGATATCTACGAGAAGATATCTCGCAACTTGATGGAGAAGGAGCACAACAGGGACGCGCAGCAGTGCTGCGTTAAGATCAAAGAGCTGAGGCAGGCTTATCAGAAAACTAGGAAGGCTAACAGCTGTTCTGGCTCCTCGCCCAAAACATGCTGCTTTTATGAGCAGCTGCATGCAATTCTCGGTGGTGACCCCACCACTGTGCCACCATGCAGCATCGATACCTCCGAAGAATCCCAGTCCAGGATGAATGAGGAGGACTCTGCGGACAAGGAGGATGAGGAGAACAGGATATCCATTCTCCCTAAGAGCCAGGACCTGTTCATTACCCTAGAGCAGCGGTTCTCAACCTTTTTTTCCCCGAGTACCACTCGGGTCAGGTACAGTCAGGTCAAGTACCACTGTACCTGACCCGAGTACCGCTTGGGGAAAAAAGGCAGGGGGGACTTTCGGCGGCGGTGGGGTTACATGCGGGGAACAATGCCCTCCACCGAAACCCTGCCGCCGTTTGCCACTTTTCGGCAGCAGGGTTTCGCGGGGGTGGGAGGGACTTTCGGCAGCGGCGAGGTGCTTGCACAGTAACACTTTAAAATGTTAAGTTATCCTCCTTTCCCCTCATTAAAACGGGTCACAAATAAAACTTTGTAGCGTTAAAAAACATCTGTCTTTATTCATTCATAGCTTGAGTGGGAGAGAAGGGGAGGGGGCCGCTGGGGCGAGTGTGGAGAATCGGAAATAAAGGCACAGCACAGACATAGATTACTGCAGTTCATTGAAAAAACAGTTTTTCAATGCTTCCTGGAGGCGAAGTGCTCTGCTGTTGGCTCTGAGCATAGCGCTGGAATCAGGCTGGCTACAAATTTTGAGCAGCCAATCAGCCTCCACGGCCTAACCCTGGGGGAACTTTTCCCCCTTTATTTCACACAAATTATGGAGCACTCAGCATGCAGATATAACTAATGTGATGTTCTTTTCACTGATGTCAAGCCTAATAAGCAGACATCTCCATCTGGCTTTTAAACGCACCACCATTCTGCACTTGCTGAGCCTGTTATTGAAACGCTCCTTCTTGCTGTCCAGGTGCCTGGTATAGGGCTTAATTAGCCAAGGGAGCAAGGGGCAGGCAGGATCCACCAGGATCACTATTGGCATTTCCACATCCTCAATGTTTTGGCTTTTTTTTTGTCAAGGAAGAAAGTGCCCGCCTGCATCTTATTGAACAGACCTGAGTTCCTAAAGATGTGCGTGTCATGCACCTTTCCAGACCACCCCACGTTGATGTTGGTGAAACGTCCTGTAGTCCACAAGGGCCTGCAACACCATTGAGAAGTATCCCTTCTGGTTTATGTACTCTGTGTCAAGGTGGTCAGGTGCTGGGATATGCGTGCCATCTGTTGTCTCACCCCCGTCCCCTCCACCCCATGGTTTAGGAACTCCATTGCGGCAAATCGTCCACTATGTTCTGTACGTTTCCCAAAGTCATTACCCTTCTTAGCAGAAGCCTATTGATAGCCCTACACACTTGAATCACAACAGCTCCGAAGGTGGATTTACCGACTCCAAATTGATTCCCAACTGACCAGTAGCATCTGGGATTGCCAGCTTCCACAGAGTGATGGGCACTTGCTTCTCCATGGTCACAGCTGGTCTCAAGCGAATAGTCATGAGTTTCAGGACTGGGGATAGCACCGCGCAAAGTTCAAAGAAAGTGGCCTTTCACATACAAAAGTCCTGCAGCCACTGCTCATCATCCCACACCTTCATAATGATGCGATTCCCACCAATCTGTGCTTGTTTCCTGGGATCAGAACTGGCGCTCCACGGACTGAAGATGATGTGTGACAGCCTGCAGCAAACGAGAATTGTTCCGCTCTATGGCTTGTAGCAGGCCAGCCTCAGTAACATTGCTATTTTCCTTGCTGCAGCTCCTCTCTCACCTTTGAAAATACTGCAGAATAAGCCGTGAGGTATTTGTGATGCTCACAGTGATAGTGGAGAGTTGAGCAGGCTCCATGTCTCTCCGGCAATGACGTGCGCGCGGCATAGAAAAACCACACAAAAAAGGTTTGCAGCTTTTTTGGGACAAGAAGGGAGGGGGGAAGGGAGCACATTGCATCGTGTGAGGATGACAAGCTTCCCACAAGCCTCTGCAGCTAGTTGCACTGTGGGATAGCTACCCACAGTGCACTGCTTTGAATGTCAACCTAAGCCTGGCGAGTGGGGGGCACGAGCCTGGTGCAAGGAGCGTGGTGTGATCACGCTCCTGCGACTTCTAAAATTCAGTGGGTGCAAGTTAATTTAAAGTAAATCAACTTCAGTCTGCAGTGTAGACATACCCTCAGTCTCTTCCCCAGTTGTCTTCCCAGCCCATTTCCTTCTCTGGCTCCCATTCCCAGCTACCCCAACCAGGTTCCCAGTCTCCTTGCCCAGCTGGTCTCCATTTCCTCCAACTCAACTCCCAGTCCCAATTTCCCAATCATCTTCTCCTGCCAGCCTCCAATCACAATCTCTCCACCACCTTTCAGGCTGTTTGCCTCAATCTCCAGTTAAACACACCACCAGTCAGGTTTTTGTCCTCTCTGTATTCGAATAAGGCAACTTTTTCCTCCGTGTTGCCTGGGTGTTAATAGGGAGGACATTTAGGGTCCAGGAAAGGCAGGATCCTTCATTTCTAGGCCATAGTAGTCCAGAGCTGCAATTGCAGGGATAGTCCTATTCCAGCCCCCTGCAGCACTGGGCTCTACAGTATGCTTATTGTGGACAGAATCTTCAGGGAATTTAGCGCCAAAGTTCTGCTAAGTTTCTACTGAGTGTGTGTGAACTATGATTTTTTTCAAAGGCTTAGAATTTAGCTAATTTGGGCAGATTTTCATGGGGATGGTAAAATGCACATACCAGACACACAAGGCACCCCGGCTAAATTTCAAGTCCCTGCTCCAAAGCAAGGGGGCACTAGAAGTACTCAAAGAAAAGGTTGCATGGGCAAAACGTATTTTCGAACTTGCTGAGTAATGTTAGCTGAATTTTTCTTTAAAAGTTCAGCCTGAAACAAACAGTTTAGTAAATTTTCAACCTGAATGGTTAAAGTTTGGTAAAGTTATAAGCAACTGAAAACAGTGTTTTATAATGGGGAGGATCATCAACCTTAATTATTGACAGTGCTACCCACTCCACCTGTAATTATTGTCTTCAGTGTTTAGAAAATACCATGATTTCACTATTGTCAAAGCAGCATTTTCTAAACTGCAGTTAAGAAATGTAAGGATATTTTATTGCTGCTTGGTTGGTGTAAATAAATCAAAGAACATATGATTGTGATAATTATTCCCTTTTTTCTTTTAAATTTAGAGAGTAGAGGGATTTCTTAGCAAGGATATCAGCTATCTAATTTCTACTAAAAAGGAAGCAAAATTTGCTCAGGCTCTTGGACAGATTTCTCCAGTCCCAAGCCCAGGCTCTGCACATAACGGAGGAAATAGTTCACCTCATCCCAGTAGCAGAAAAGATCGACATGATGGAAATTCATTTAAGATGGTGGATACAGTAAGTTTCTTGGCAAAAATTTTGCAAATCAAGTACATCTTATCACACCTGCTCATGCAGTCTTCGCTTATTTTGTTTTCTAAAGGCTCTGTAAACCATGGGGCTGAAACTGAATTGGTTCACCATAATGAACATCTGAACCAGCTTAAAACTAACTTTTAGTTAAATATGGCTTAACCTGCCTAAGCTAGCATGTATGTCTCAAAAATACAGTTCAAGCACTTTTCCATTCTGAAGCCAACCACTTTTAAACCAATTTTTTGGAAACTTTTCTAGCATAGGATGGCCAAACTATGTTTAAACAGTGATATCATTAGCAACTTTAAAACAGGGTAATTTAAAATGGTTCAGGACACAATTTGATCCCTAATGTGAACAGCACCTGCAATGGCATTTGCCATTGCCAAATTCTTTAGAAACCCAGGAATTACAGGTATATATGTAGAGTCTTTTTAACCTCATTCGATGTGATTTTGCTAGTGGAAAGAATTTGTGTAATACAATCAACCCTCTTTCACTATCTTATCAATGGTAGGATACAGAAGATTTTTGTAGCTGTATTGGTATCTAGGATTAAGACATGCACAAATCAAATATTGTAAGCCTGTATTCAGTGGTCATCTGGTTTTTTTGCTACACAATGACTTTAATAGTCCCCAGGCTTTTTCCCTGAGCACCTGAATCTGCACTGATTTGTACTGATTTGACTGAGCAAGTCTTGTGTCCACATGTGACATAATTAGAAACTATGTGGGCATACCATGTCTGACCCCTGTTTAGGAATAAGTTTATGACTAGAGATGGGTGAAAAACTGAGTTTTCTGGTTACAGGCAGTTAGTTGTGAAATATGTGAAAAAGAAATTAACAAACCAAATCCTAAAAATTCCAGAAAACGTCACTGAATTGAAAAAATTGACAACAATTTTATTTCAAATTGTACAAAATGTTTTGTTTGACCCAAAATGAACCATTTTGTTTCTGGGCACATTTTCACATATAAGCAAATGAAATTAAGGTCTAGATTAACAATATGGAGGTGCCTACCTCCTAATGTTTAGTCCAGTGGTTAGTGCACTTACCTGGGATGGGAAAGACCTGGCTTCAGTTCCACCCACCTGAGGTGGAAAAGGGGTTTGAACTTGGGTCTCTCATGTTGCAGGAGAGTGCTATAACCGCAGGGCTATATGGTAGGGTGCAGTGGGTCTTTCTCATTGTCTCCTGTTGGAGTTATTCCACTTTGGATAAAGTACTTGAATGGTCATTGGGACAGTGAGAATGAATCTCTAAGCTGGTGGTTCGGGCACTTGCCTGTGTGGTGGGAGACCCAAGTTCAAATCCCTGCTCCAATGCCTTGTTTTGTTTTTGGCTGTAAGTATTTGGGAAATTCATATCAAATTCACAAATAGTTTCAGATCAACTGAAACTGCATTTTTCAATAAATAAACTATTAGTCCAGAAAAGTTCACCCGGCTCTAGTTAAGATACACAAACTAGGCTTCAGTATTTTCTAATATGGTCATTTGGTGTAGGTGGGACCACTTAATCTTGTGTGTATAAAAGATTATCCAGAATCCCTACCTTCTTAAGGCCATGTCTATACTGACGGCGGCAAATTTGCCGCCGTCAGATTGATCTTTGTGGATCGATTGAGCAGTCAGTGTAGACCCGCTCAATCGATCAGGAAATCGACGCTGGTAAACCACCCCATCAAGTAGCGTAGCGCTGCGTCGATGGGAACGGCACAACACAGTATAGACAGCGTGCAGAAGGGAAGTGGAGCAGTCGACGTGAGTTACGCAAGCTACTCTGCGTAGTTTGCATAACTCCCGTCGACTGCCGCCGAATCTCCAGGTAAGTGTAGACCAGGGCTGAGTCTCTGTTAATTACTAAGGGTATGTCTACTTTGCTGCTGTCAGATCAATCTTTCTGGATCGATCGAGTGGTCAGTGTAGACCCGCTCGATCGATCAGGAAGTCGACGCTGCTAATCCACCTCCTCAAGTGGCATAGGAGGAACACAGTTCCCGTTGGTACAGTGCAGTGAAGATGGCGCTCAGAAGGGAAGCACAGCAGTCGACGGGAGTTAACGCAAGCTACATAGTTTGCGTTAACTCCCATCGACTGCCACCGAATTTCCAGGTAAGTGTAGACCAGGGCTAAGAAATGTGGTTATACAGGAGGAGTGTAGGAGGTGGGCTTGTAATGGGAGAGCTCAGGGTAGGTGTGGGACTTGACAGCTAAGGAGGATTCTAACATGAAAAGCTCTGGAAAATAAAGCTCTGGAAAAAAAGGAGTGGCAGAGTTGGCCATTTGACAGCTGCCTGAGGGAACACTTTTTCTCTGTGTTTAGCTTTTAATAGGTATTTGAAATGTCTTATGCCCATAGCTGAATTTCAATGATTAACTATTGGAGCATACCCTTTCCTGGGCAGCCACACATTGATACACATTGTAAAATCTGTCTTTGCAGTAAGCAGTACCAGAAGTTTAGGCAAAGACTATATTAAATTTTGCTGGCTCTAATAGAGGACCTTAAAACTTGTGTAACAATGACTTAACCATATCGTTGTGTTTTCAGTATTTGTTAGTTATTTTCTTTAATCAATAGTCCCAAAATAAACACTGGAAAAATACCAGAAATCAACAACTTTTCACCATCCTAACACTAAGCAACTGTGGCCATGAAAACATTAATAAATTCAGTATTTTATAAATAATATTTGACCTTTAGAATCAGGTTAATCCTTTGCTATGTGTTCCTCCTGCTTGGAGGTGACTAAGAAAGTTTGGAAACTGAAATATATGGGCGTTCGTAAAGTGATATCAATCCTTGCCACTACAGGGCTAATATGGCACTGCCTTCTCTAGAATTTCATCCAGGCTGTTAAAATGGAACTGTACCAAAATTCTGTTCCTCAGAAACATATTGCAAGTAACACTCAAGGAAGTACTTTCAATATTGCAAACTAATAACAGTGAAAATACTGAGCTTTCAGCTACATAGATCCCTTCAGCACTCTACAAAAGGGTGCTGATTTTCAGCATCTGATTGAATGAAAATTTATGAAAATTGGTAGCATGTTAAATAATGCAGATTAACACATGATGGCTATAATATACCATATTTTGTTGGTTTAATAGAGGTATTTGACACACAACCTTTAACTTCAATTTGTACAAAAAGCAATTTTCAACATAAAAAGATAACTCACCATGTTTTTCACTGTCTGAAATGAGCTAAATGTGTTGCATATAATAAACCATGTTTCTCTTTTAATTTAGGTACGTATGAGTAGAGGAAAATCTTTAGTTGAAAAAGCTATCAAAGAACAGGTAAGCCAAGCAGTCCACAGATTTGGATTTAGTAAAGAATATTACTCTCATTATTCTGAACAGTAATGAACATCAGCAGAAGTGGAGTAGTAGTGATCTAAGGGAAAACACCCTGATGGAAAGTGCAGCCAGATGTGCTGTGCTGCTTCTCACCAGCACACCGTACCTTCGGGACTTGTTGCAAGACACGCTAGTTTTTCCATTTATTTCCTGGAAAATTGGGAAAGGAGAGAAAAGATCTGTTTTTAAAGTTTGACTAATACTTGATGTTTTATCAACGTCTGTGCATTTCCTGTAGTTAATACACCTATAGAATTTGAGATATGTATATGAAATCAAAATTAGATGTATAAATACATTCAGCAGCTTCAGGGTTCCGAGTTGATCTAATCATATAGCAATGTGAGCAACATTGTTTTTATGGAAGTCAAATATCTTCTGGATGGAAAGATGCTGAGACATGAAGATTGTGAAAAATGTTGCGGCAAGTGAAAGTCATCCTTCTATTTTGGCAGGAGGCTATGCAGGAAAAGACCATGTCTTGACCTCAGTTTTTCTTATGTCTTGTTTTACATCAAACCTTTAAATGTGTTGCTTTTATTAAATATTAATAAAGCTTACTGTTTGCAGGAATTAATCCCTTCGGGTAGTATACTATCCAATGCCTTGAGTTGGGGAGTGAAAATACTGCATGTTGATGGTAAATATATTTGTTTTATAAATTTTAAGTCAAAACTTGTACAATTCATTTTAATTAAATCGCTAACAAGATTTGTTCTTTTTCAAAAATATTAAAAACAGCAGATAACTTCAAGCATACAAAAAAAGCAGGTTGGCTAAATATAAATTATCTTCTTTTTTGAAAGATATAAAAAATTATCTTGAGCAAAAGAAAAAGGAGCTCTACCTGATCAAGAAAGCAAGCACTTCAATCAAAGATGTGGTGAGGCTTTTCTAACTTAATGAAATAATTATTAGCAATGACAAATGTAGGCAAGTTAAATATTTCCTTCCAAGATGTTGGTTGGTTTTATTTAAATAAATTCTTACTCATGAGTTTATGTATTAATTTTCTGATCACTAGTATGTCTTGTGGGCCCTCAGTAATTAAAAAAAAAAAAATCAGTTTAAAAATCAGAAGGGAAATGCTTGCTATATGTTTGGCAAGCATCATTTTTAAGATACATTTCTAATATTCTTAATCTCTTTAATAATATCCTTAGTCTTTCTAAATCTCCACTTTGAAAAGGTGAGCCAGTAGCAGTGAACTTTCTGAAAGGGCCATTCCCTCCATACCAAACGAGAGTAGACTGGGGACTGCTCTAACTTACTCTGTTTACTAAGGGCCCCATAAGCCAGAAAACCATGGTATCATCATGCCTTAAGGTTATCCCAACCATGGCCCTCTTTTTCTTGTTATTCATGTGTAAGATTCTCTACTTCTTTGCAACTGAAGGATCCCAGGATCACTTGGGTGATATTTCCAGAGCTGGTAAGTGGGCTTGAGGACCAGATATGCCAGCAATTCAGATCAAAGTGAAGACCCTTCATAGAAAATTTTGGCCTATAGAGTGTGACTTGTCTGGATCACACAGCAAAAATTTCCTGATTCTCAATCTTTTCACTGGAGTATGATGTCTTCAGGCTACTCCCAAGTGTGGTGTGGAACCAGCACGTAACTTTTTATTGGTCCCTCCAGGTCCTGGTTTATGATGTGCCTGGGCACAGCTCTATTTAGGCTACTATTGTTTGTCTGATAGCTTTATGTTTTTAATTAAGGCAGTGAATTTTTATGGATGACCAGTCCACCTGATCTGTAGTATGTAAATAGCAGACAATACTGTATATGCTGCCCTGGAATTCAATATAAATTAACTTTTTGGAGCCACTTGCAAGCCTTTCCAGAATCTCATGTGTATCAATTTTCCTTTCCAGGTCTTGTAATGGCCTGATTTTTTTCAGTAATACTGACTCAACACTACATTTTGTATCTTGCCACACTCCAGGCAGTTTTAATTAGAGCTATAACTTGAGGATGTTTGGGGTTAGGGAATGTGAGTATTTGGCTTTTAACTAATAGAGGTAAGGACTTAATATTTTGGAATTTGAAAATATTTCCTGTACTACAGACTTAATTTGCTAAAATGACATGGAATAACTACAACTCACTTTTAATCACATAAATTAAAATTAGTAACATTTTTATGCAGGGAGCCATAAATGTTATGTAACCAATAATGTTGCCTCCTACAATTTTTAACAGCATTTTTACCTGTTATCTCCATTTTATAATATAACAGTATTGCAAAAATACCATGAATATCGATCAGCCAATTTTCACACGAGTCTTTACCATCATGGTTATTAGGAAAAACAGACTGAAATTTTATTCAC
Organism: Emydura macquarii macquarii; assembly: GCF_026122565.2. NCBI lineage: Eukaryota > Metazoa > Chordata > Testudines > Chelidae > Emydura > Emydura macquarii. The sequence continues at coordinate 35,577,130 of NW_027132559.1, read as the reverse complement.
TTGTTTAAAAAAATTACTCTTGTTGAGCAGAATTTTGCAAAGCTGCAATATTTCTTTAGGAAATAGACAAGACAGATTTTCAGAATATTCATTTACCTAATTTTCACATCTGTTAATCATGATTTCACACAAATATGCACACTCAGCTTTAGAAATCTGCCACTAAATGCTGAGGTTAAATAGAAACAATATTCAATTTTTTTTTTTCTTTTAACTAGGGGAAACGATGTGGTAGTCAGAAATCAAAAAGTAAGTATTTTGACACCTGTAGAGGTTTCTTTGTTGTCTTGTTTTCTTGCATTATTTGTCTGAGGGAGCATCTTTGGCATACTCTTAATTTAGTTGGCTTGAGAAAAATGTACAAAAATATTTCATGGTAATGATGAGTTTGTGCACAGATTTAAAAAAAAAAATCAGCTGGATGTCTGCCTAGTCAAATGCCAGTATACATTTATTGTTGGGTGAGGAAAAATATTTTTATTTTTTATTTTTTTTCTGCTAAGCAGGTCGACTGAAAAATCCATTTGTGAAGGTGGAAGACAGAAGCTGGTAAGTGCTATTTATGGATGGGAGGACTTGTTGTTTTAATCCCTAATATGCTGAACAAACTGTATCATCTGAAAACACGTGATAGTCTTTCTGGACAACTGATTGGATTACTGCTCCTTAGACTTGCTGACTTCAGAGAAGATGCTGTTGCAATATAATCAACCTCCTGGAGAACCCAAAGTCTTTGATTGGAGACACACGTTTTATTCACTGAACTAGTGATAATGCATTACAGGCTGTATCTACACTACAAAGTTTGCTCAATATAAGTTACGTCACCTTACCTTCACCAATTTTTCTTTTTGCTCGGCTTTTTGCAAACCTGGCTGTTTGCATCGTCACCACGCATCCTCACCCCAAGTGGTTGCATCAATGGTAAATGAGGTTTACCCCTAGTAGATATCCCATTATCCTGTGCCACCATCCAGCTCAATGCCTTGTGGGGCATTTTCACTGTGCTTTTTTGAATACTAGCAATTTTGTCCAGGGATTTCTGGAAACTAAGGATCAAGTTCCCCCAATGCCACTTTTATCATCCCATAATTTTTGCGTGTTTTTAAAATGTTCAAAATCCTGCATGCCCTTTTCAGTCTTCACCATCTCTCTGGCAGAAGCCTGGACCCTGCACAGCTCAGCACAATTCTAACTTGCTAATAGAAGATGCACAATTCTTTTGTATTTGTGGAACTTCAGTGAGTATTACTATAACTGCCAGTATGTTGAGGAAGAGGAAATATTCAAGGATGATGATGGACGCAGAATAAAAATATCAAGTTGCTGCTGGCATTCATGGAGCAACTCCACCTGGTGAATGGTGCTTCTGGGCTTGAGAGATGAGCACTCAGTGGTGGGATCGCATCATAATACAGGTTTGGGATAATGAGAAATAGGTGCAGAACTTTCTGATGCAGTAGGCCATATTCCTGGATCTTTGTGCTGCACTTGCCTCATCCCTCTGGTGCAAAGACCTGTTGGCATATACCTAGTTCTCAACAAGAAAATGTGAGCTTAGTCAAGTCTGAAAACATAAATGTAATTGTGCCATAATTTATTTCTCATCTCAGTTCATTATTAGCTTTCATTTTATACTGGTCCTTGCTAACTTCAGGATCAGTGGGCAGTCACACATCTGAATTCTGAAGAATTTTTCTGAACCCTCATAATTTTATAGTGTGCATCAGAAGGTTCCCAGCATAGTTATGGTAGGGATTTGGCACTAGTGACAGGAGGTTTTTGACATGAATTAGGTATATAAACATGCCATGGATTGGCAAATAGACAAGGTTATTAGATGCAGCAGAAGAACCTGAATAGAAGAGGAAAGGAAAAGGACAAATTGGCATAGATTTGTTGTTTAGACTGCTGTTTTTGGGGCACTGACCTTACCTTTGTGTAAAGTACCTAATACGCTTCTGGGTGTTTACATAATTTACAAATAACTGCTCATAAAGAGAACGGGAGACCAAGCAGCTGAACTGGGCATGCTGCAGATAGCTGAGTGGGGGAGGGTGATGGCTTTCTTCCTTTGGCTTTTCATAAAGTAGGAAAATTGAGTTAAAGCCAAATATTAGAATTTCAGCCAGACAGCTATTTAATGCAGAACTTCAGTACTCCTTTATTTTAAACATATTTGAATGTACTTGTAGATTAGGCAACCTTTCTAGATTCATTAGCTTCATGGGTACAGATCTGTGCAGCTGTAATTCCCTTCAGTTTTTTAAAGTATTTTGCATACGTACATGTTCACTCACATTTCTCCTTCCTTGGAGTTGATTTTTTTCTAGTTAATAAAACTGCAAAAGATATAAAATTGATGGGTTTATGTTAGGAAGTGCTATCTCTGCTCTTCAGGAGCATGGACACACTACTTACCTGAGCAGTTCTTAGCTTTGCACTCTATTCTAGCCAGCTTCCAGGTTGCATGCAGAAAAGGGACAAAATCCATCAATGTGATAGTCTGCGTAATACAGCTATAGGCACTGTCAGCAAATCTTATGATTTGAAAAAAGCAGCAAGTTAGAGGGAGGGAAGGAAGAAAGAAAATGTTTTATACTCTTGTCTGATAGCAACTGCTTGATATTCATGGTAGGCAATACTAAATTATATGTATATGAGCTACAAGAAAGAATGCTTTTTTGATTCTGAATACAAATGTAGTTAATTTGATCTAAATAGATGTTTAATCTTCTGTATTTCAGGTTTGATCATTCTAATACAATTATTTTCTTGTCTATTACAGCCGTTACAGACCATTTTATCTGCAGTTATCCAGCTTTCCTGTTCTCAACTATTCTGCTCCAAAACCTTATAGTCCATTTGATGTAGATAAGAAAAATGCTAGTGGCCAAAAGCAAACTCAGTCTAAACCAAGGTTTGTTGAAAACATAGTTTTAGGGGGAAGAATGGAAATTCCTGCTTCAGTCGCTAAGAAATGGACCCTCTTAATTTTAGTTTACATGGGACACTATACCAATACCAGTGTCTCATTTGTTGAATTAACTGTACTGGTAATTTTGTCAGTCTCTCTCTCTACCTCCTTTATCCTTTCTTTATGTCCTTTTTTGGATGTACAGATGCAGGCACCATAAACATATTACTGTGGGTCAGTTCAGGCTGTGACACACTTCTTCTCTTTCCTCCTTTCCACTGCTGATACCTTACCTCTATCCTCCTCCTAGATGCCCTTCAGTAAGTACAGGAAAAAATTAATTATCTTGGCTCCAGGGCTGTTAATTTTAACTTGTTAGTAAAAAGCTAAAGATTAACTAAGTTTTTTTTTTTTTTTAAACTATCATCTAAGTCATGGTGCCTAAACTAGATGATGAAGGATGTATTTAATTTACATGTAAAATGAATTTTCTCTAAATAACAAAAAACGTTCTGTACCCTAATGTTGCTTGAACTTGTATCTTCCTTAAGGGTAATTGGTGAATGTGTACTGTATGAGTACACAGGCAGTAAGAATATGCAATTGATCAGCTTTGTTCTTACCCTGCACTTAAGTAGTCATGTGCTATATTTGGTGCTCATGGTGCACTTTGAGTACTGTTGTTCAAAGTTACGCTTTTTGGCAAATTACATGAGGGATTTTTATCTAATTAAGTGTCTAATGGGATGATTTCTGAAGTATCGGGCTCTACTTCTGACCCTGAACTTCTTCCAACCAGTCATTTAGTCCTTTGGAACTGCTTTAGGGCATTGGCTTCTAAAATTGATGTTTACAGTATTGATGTAGTGAATTCTAAAGATAGTGGGTTGAGATGGCAACTTCATTCTAAAGCTCTTTTTTCTGTTTCTCATAACTTTCTCACTTTGTCCTTTTGAGCTGAAATTTATTGAGTGCACCTGTTCCTACCTGTTGTAAAATTTAGAGCACAGTCAAAAATCACCTAAATTGACAGTTATATTTATTATTTTAATAAGTAATAGTTTCTGCACTGCCCCAGTCCTTTACAGTACTCTCAGTGGTACACTGCTAGTGGTTCTTTGTTTATGCTGCAGTGGTCAGACTCTTGCCTCCTATCTGCTTTGATTGCAGTGCATATGGCTTTGTGAATAAATGAGGCACATGCAACACAGCAGAAACTTTCAGGGCATTGTAGGGATTTCTGGTAGTGCTCCTATCAACTAAGTTAGCACTAAGAGTATAGAGGTGGTTGGAAGGCACCCTCTTTGATTTATTTATTTTGTCTGGAATTGGGATGTGCGAGGGAGGCATTCTCTGGTAGTTAAAAATCTCAGGAATTATGCTCTTCTACCTAATTGTGACTTGGTCTACACTTGGAACTTACATCTGTATAGCTACATCACTCAGGAATGTAGAAAATCCACACCCCTGAATGCTGTAGTTATACTGACCTCACTGCCAGTGTAGACAGTGCTATGTCAACAGGAGAGCTTCTCCCATCAACATAACTACCGCCTGTTGGTGAGGTGAAGTATCTATGCCGACAGGAGAAGGTCTCCCATTGTGTTGATGGCGTCTTCACTATGTGCTGCACTGGTGCAGCACTATTTATTTGGCCCATGTCCCATCTGCGTTCCTAATAGATGGTTATTTCTAATTTAATTATTTATCTCCCTTCCCAGAATAAAGGAGAAATAGTTTGATGGGTTGGGTGTTTGATTTTTTTTAAATCTGGAAGAGAAAAATTAGTTGAGGGAAAGTTGTCAGAACACTTAGTTCTGAATGCAGTGAGGCCTGTGCTCATTCTTCTTTCTTCAAAAATTGAGTTCTTCTTCAAGTGCTTGCTCATGTCAATTTCAAACAGGTGTGTGCGTTCCACGTGCACAGTCGCTGGAAGGTTTTTCCCCTAGTGGTACCTGTTGGGTCAGTGCAGGCGCTCCCTGGAGTGGCGCCTCTATGGTGCTGTATATAGGGCCCTGCTGACCTGCCGCCTCTCCAGTTCCTTCTTACCACCATGACGGTTGTTGGAGCTTCAGTTGTCTTGCTTCTGCAAGAATTCTTCCCGTGTCGTTTTATGTGGTTCCTGTAAATAGTTAGACGTAGTTAGAATTAGTGGTTCTCTAGTTTAAGCAGTTTTATAGATAAGTGTTAAGAGTTAGTTAAGGGGGTTCCCCCATTTTTGGGACTGCCTTCCCCAGGCTACCGGGGCATGCCTCGGGCCAAGGCTTCAAGCCCTGTGCATAAGCCTATGCCGAAAGACGATTCACACGACTCAAACTTAAAGCGTTTAGGGAGTCGCACCACATAGATCGCTGCAGGATCTGCAAGGGTTTCCGCTTGAGGAGCAGAAAGAAGAGGAGTGTCTGCCTCAAGCAGATACTCATGGAGGCAGCTCTCCTACCACAACTTCCAGACCTGGCACCTAGCACATAGGTGTGCAGTGCTCCGGCATCCGTCAAAGACTCAGCGACACCAAAGAAGAGCTCGGCGCTGAAGGAATGCCGTCATCGACACTCGTTGGCACAGAAGCCAGAACAGCACCATTCTCATTTGCCAGTGCCCGGCAAAAAGTAGAGGTCTGATAGAGGACGCTCACCCACGGTGAGATCTATAGGAAAAGACGCTGATTCATCATGTCCCCGGTGCCGGGGTTTCCGGGGACGTCCACTTCAGCTCCGCAGAGGGCACCCGTGAGTCCGCCACACATGGAATCCCCGGCAAAAGAGAGCAAGGTGGAAGAGTTGGATCTCCCCTCCACACTGGACACATTCAAGGTGGCAAGGGACCTGATTGCCATGATGGCTCAACAGTCCCCTGTCTCAGTTTAGAGGACATAGGACCTAAGATCTCTGGCACTGCAGGTTGCTGTGCTGTCTAGAGGCAAGTCCGCAATGATGTGGTGCAGCTCGCTCTTGCCCAGGCACCGATCCATCTCGCCTCGGCACGAATCAGTCTTGCCTTGGCACTGGTTGTCTGCGCCTCTGCACCAGTCATCCGCACCCTGTCACCAATCTATGTTCCCATCTAGCTCGGCACCACCATGGTCTTTGCAGTCAAAGTCCCAATCATTGGACTCGGAGGCAGAATCCTATGTCTCTAAGCAGAGTAGGCATAGATCGGGAAGGCGTCACTGTAGAGAGGAGAAGGGACAGGCCCCTCATGGGAACCGTGGCCTATGCAGTAGCAGATGCCCCAGCAATGGCCGTTCTGGGGTATCATCAGGCTCCAGGGTCATAACTTAGAGGTCCCTACTCAGTTGCTTCAGAGAGCCAAGCGGACTGCACCCTGGAGCATAGAATCTTGCCACGCAGCACCGAGGTCGGCACATGAAGCGGGGCAGAGCCATCGGTGGCAGCCAGCGTGGGGCACGGTACTGAGGAGGACCTTGGCACTGAGGCAAACCCTAGCATCTCTTCCCCCCCACAGCCAAGGGGATAGAGAGAAGGTATTTTCCTCCAGCCAAGGGTTATGAGTACCTTTTTTACTCATCCACAACCCAGTTTGCTGGATATCTGCAGTGAATGAGAAGGAGAGGCAGGACTGGCAGAGCCCAACACCCAGGTCAAAGGAGCTCAAAAGACTGGATCTATTCGGGAGGAAGATGTATTCCACTGGCGATCTTCAGCTGCGTATCACCAACCAGCAGGCTATTCTCAGCAGGTACAGCTTCAATTTGTGGGAAGTGATGCTGAAGTTTAAAGATCTTCTTCTGACTGACTCCAGGACAGAGTTTGGGGCCATGGTGGAAGAGGGCAAAGCAATTGCCAGAACATGGCTACAAGCCACGTTAGATGCAGTGGACTCTGCAACAAGGACTATGGCTTCAGGACTTCATTGCTATGAGAAGAAGCTCCTGGCTGCAGGTGTCAGTCTTCCTGCCAGAGGTTCAGTCCACCATCCAAGACCTGCCCTGCGGGGCTGTTTTTGGAGCAAACAGACTCCAAGCTTCACAGCTTCAAGGACTCCAGGGCAACTTTAAAATCTTTGGGGCTCCATATGCCTTCCACTCAGAGGAAGCATTGTAAGCTGCAGTCCAGCCAGAGGTTCTACCCATCTCAACCAAGGCAGGATTTTTCCAGAAAGGGATAGAATGCCCCAACCATACAACCCTGGCAGAGGCTCAGGCAAACAGCTGCCAGGGCCAAAGCAAAATTGTTGAGGGTGTGCCCAAGGGGAATACTCCAGGACAGTTATTGGATCCTGGTCCCCCTTTCCAAAACTGTTTATCTTTTTTCTACCGTGCTTGGGCCCAAATAACATCGGACAGATGGGTTTTGCGCACGGTAGAAGTGGGATACTCGCTCCAGTTTTATTCTGCCCCACCCTCCCACTCCCCTTCCCCGTCCCTCTTCAGGGACCCCTCTCATGAGCAACTTCTTATACAAGAGATGCAGCAACTGCTCTGGGCCGGAGCAGTAGAGAAGATTCCTCAGGAACTAAGAGGATAGGGGTTTTTCTCCAGATATTTCCTCATCCCAAAGGCAAAAGTGGGGCTCAGACCCATCCTCGATCTGCAGAATCTCAACAGAGTCATAAAAAAACTAAAATTCCGCATGGTCTCCGTAGCCTCAATTATTCCCTCTCTGGATCCGGGGACTAATATGCTGCCCACAACCTAAAAGACACCTATTTTCTTATTTCAATAATACTTTCCCACAGGAGATTTCTCAAGTTTGTGATAGGACACACTCATCATCAATTTGCAGTCCTCCCTTTCAGCCTCTTGGCAGTGCCAAGAGTTTTCACCAAATGTATGGCCGTCGTTGCTGCCTTTCTAAGGAGACATTATGTTCAAGTGCATCCGTATCTGGATGATTGGCTGGTCAAGGGCCGCTCCAGAGCACAGGTAGACGCTCCCAGAACGAGCTGCTGGACCATCTCAGTTGCTCCTTCATCACCTACGCATGGTCTCTCTGTTTGGACATTGTGAGAAACATTTTCCAAAGGTAGCGTTTCCCCAAGTAGACCTCTTCACAACGTGGTCCAACAGGATATGTCACCAATTCTGTTCCTACTGAAACACAATCCAGGAACACTGGCAGATGCATTCCTCCTTCCCTGAGTTTCACCACTTGTACTATGCTTTCCTACCGTTTCCTCTCATTCACAAAGTCCTCCTGAAAATCAGGAGAGACAGGGCCTCGGTCATACTCATTACCCCAGCCTGGCCCAGACAACACTAGTACACAACGCTGCTTCAGCTATCTATAGACATCCCGATCACCCTGCTGTTGGTTCCGTACCTGATCACACAGAACCACAGCCATTTGCATCACCCCAACCTAGGGTCACTGCATCTCCTGGCTTGGAAGCTCCATGGCTGAATCCTAGGGAAGCGAAGTGCTCAAAACAAGTACAGGAGGTCCTCCTTGGTAGTAGTAAGCCTTCCACCAGGGCAGCGTACTTAGCTAAATGGAAAAGATTCTCTGTGTGGTCGACACAGAGGGGCACTTCCCCGATGCAAAGTTCACTGCCTCTTACTTTGGACTACCTGCTGCATTTGAAGCAGCTAGGTCTAGCAGTGTCATCCGTAAAGGTGCATTCGGCAGCAATCTCCACTTTCCACCTGGAGGAAGAAAGTCGTTCTGTATTTGCCAGTCCTATGGTGTCCTGCTTCCTCAAGGGCTTAGAAAGGCTTTACACTCCCCCTCCCCCCCCGTACGTCACCCAATTTCATTTTAGGATCTTAATCTGGTACTCAAACTAATGGGACCTCCATTTGAGCCCTTAGCAACATGCTCACTCTTATACCTCTTGTGGAAGGTAGCCTTCCTTGTTGCAATTACCTCAGCAAGGAGAGTATCTGAACTCAGTGTTAACATCAGACCCTCCATATACAGTGTTCCACAGAGATAAGGTACAGCTGCGTCCCCACCCGGCTTTCCTCCCCAAGGTAGTTTCCACACGTCAGGAAATCTTACCACTGTTCTTTCCAAAGCCACATGTCACCTGTAAGGAGCGCAGTCTCCATTCCCTGGATGTCAGACAGGCATTGACTTTCCATATAGAACGAACTAGACCTTTTCGTAAGTCGAATCAGCTCTTCATCACCGTAGCAAACAGGATGAAGGGTCTCCCAGTGTCATCCCAGAGGATTTTGTCATGGATTACCTCCTATATCAGGACCTGCTATGACCTGGCCAAGGTGCCAGCCCCGGCTCTGACAACACATTCTACAAGGGCGCAGGCTTCCTCAGCGGCATTTTTGGCACAAATCCCCATGCAGGAGATCTGCAGTGCTGCAACGTGGTCTTCCATCAACACATTTACATCACATTATGCCATTACCCAACATGCCAGAGATGATGCAGCATTTGGCAGAGCAGTGCTCCAGTCAGCAATTTCGTGAGCTCTGACCCGTCTTCCTATGGTCTGCTTGGGAGTCACCTACTTGGAATCAACATGAGCAAGCACTCGAAGAAAAAACAGTTACCTGCCTTTTGTAACTGCTGTTCTTCAAGATGTGTTGCTCATGTCCATTCCAAGACCCATCCGCCTTCCCCTCTTGTTGGAGCCGATCAGTAAGAAAGAACTGGAGAGGCGGCTGGTCAGCAAGTCCCTATATACAGCACCATGGAGACACCACTCCACAGCCTGCACTGACCTGCGGGTACCGCTAGGGGAAAAACCTTCCAGTGACTGTGCACGCAGCGCTCACATACCTGCTTGGAAGGGACATGAGCAACACATCTCGAAGAACAACAGTTACGAAAGGTTAGGTAACCGTTTTTTCCACAGTCTTGGTCCAGGTCATATGAAAGTTGTTTCCCATATTCACAAACTTTCTCCAGTTAATTGACAATTTCATGGTTCCACTGGAACATAGATATGGTAAAAAGATCAAGATTTTAGAGAAAATACCTTTGGTAGCTAGATTCAGTCCTGTGGAAGTGGAACATTGGGACAGAGACATTGAATTGCACTCTATATTCAGTGGAGAATCAATGCAGAAAGTAGAGTTCTGAGGTTACTCGTGGCAAGCAGTTACTGTTGTGCTAAGCAGAAGTACTTCTATGTTTTGTACCATTTGGAGCTTTTTTGGGACATGTGGTTTCATTCTTTCCTATAATGAGTTGCTGAAATCAAGTCTAGAGATCATGTGTGGATTATTGTGGCCAAATCTGAGTCAATAGGAAGATGCAGATTTTGGCTAGGCAGGGAGATGGTACTGCCCATTTGATGTAAAGCAGATGTGGGGCCGGGTGCCATCGACATACTGCTGGTATGGCATTTTTGTCTCACCTGCTTCCCAACAAGTTCAGAGAGTTATTGAAGACTGTGGAGTAGAGAACTATGCTTTGTGGGATTCCACAGGTGAGAGCTCTGAAAATGGTAGAACAGTTGCTGAAAACAACCCTCTGGATTTAATATGAGAGATCAGGGCATTTCATACCTTCAACCTTTTGAAAGCAGGACAGTTGTAGTATTTGATCAACAGAATCAGGCTACAGGGATATATCCAGCAGTATGCTTGGAGATGCGCTTGGCTTGCTTTCATCCAGGAGGCAGTTATTCATCAAAATAAGTGCTGTATATACCTTGTTGTGGCCTGAAATCTGACCAAGAGGGCTCTAGAATGCTGACAGGAGACAGGTGAAGTAAGAGACTGATTTTTTGCTGGTTTGTGGATTAGCTTGCCTAGAAAAGGAGGCTAGATACTTTGTTCATTAATATCCAGACACTTAGAACAGATGTGATGTGACTTGTGATGGTAGGAAATATTTTGAGTATTTCTGCATCAATAGTTCTGAGCCACACAGTGGTGGATCTATAATAGGATAAAATAAAAATTCAGTTCACACTTTCTAATTGTTCCCTTGGTTCTGCTTATCTCCTAGTTGTAAATTATGTGCTCCTGTTTTTTAAATAACTCTAGTGCTTCTAATATGTTTCACTTGCCTATAAAATATATCAGCTCTGTTTTTGTTGTTTGTTGTTTGTTGGTTAATACCTACCTCTTATATAGCAGTCTTCAGTAGATCTCAAAGTGCTTTACAAAGAGAGGTAAGTATCATTCCTCACTTTACAGAATGGGAAACTGAGGCACAGGGAAGCAAAGTGACTTGTCCAAGGTACTACGCAGGCCAGTGCCAGAGCCTGGAATAGAACCCAGGCTTCCTGACTTCTAGTACAGTACTCTGTCCTCTGAAATGAATCTTTTTTCATTCTGATTTGATGGATGTTCTAAAATATTTGGTTCTCTTAACATTTTTACCATTTTGTAGTTACCGAGTTTAAGGCCCAACTTCATATGGACAGATAACTGACTCTTTACATACAACATTTTTGCTAACAGAAACAAAACAAATAGCGACAAAGACTGTGGTAGTCCAGTTCAACTTCCTCTAAAGGATAAGAAGAAGAAAGGGTATTGTGAATGTTGTATGAAGAAATATGAAGATCTGCAAATTGTAAGTGTAACATAGAGACTGTGCACTCAACTTATACTGTGCTTAAGAATGTGGCATCAACAAAAGTTTTTAAAAAAAAAAAAAAAAAACAGAAGTCTTCTCTCTAGTGGAACCTAGCACTGGCTTGCTGGCTACATGAAGGGCAGCTAAGGTTACTTATATTTATGTATTAGAAACACTGCCAATAAGAGTTTAGCAATACTTGCTCTTTGAATGGCCCTTTTACGCACATTGTGATTTTGAAACAACGTTATTTTTGCCAGGATGGGAGATGAATGAATGCCTTTGCACCAAATGTTATATTAATATCTAGACTGACCTGCAGAATTCATAGTAAGAAACAGAGTATCAAGGATGTGCTTTTTCCAAAGATGCTGTTCTGCATAATTGTAAACTTTGCTGGTCTAGAATAGGAGTCTAGGATCCGTATGACCTTGTATTTTCATCTTGCTCCTCTTGCAATGCTAAACTCTGTTTGTGTTTGCTGTATAAACTAAATATTGGAGTATTTTCCTGTAGCAGTATACTTCTTGTTTCAGAAAAAAGCCAGTTTTATTTTCAGTGGAGGCATTTTATCTCTGTGTGGATGTCTGCGGTACAAGATGTCGCTCATGAATTTTTTAAATTTCAGCATCTTGAAAGTGAACAGCACCGAAACTTTGCAAAAAGCACCCATTATCAAGTTGTGGATGATATAATTTCCAAGTTTGTTTATGACTTTGTGGATTACAGTGATGATGCAGAAAAAATGAAAAGGTAATTCACATTTTTTAACTTTAAAAGTTCCTGTAAATGAGTTAGCCAGCCAAAGATTTAAAGATATTGTAGCTTTGGGAGTATTTATCTGGTAAAGAACTAATTAATAGTTTTCAGTCTTAAATAGGTCACTGAAACTTATTGATGTTACACACAAGAGACCTGGTTTTAAAAGAAAAAGTATGTCTGGTATACTTCAACTGTGTTACTTCACAGGATTTATTTGCCAAGTATTCGAGAAAAGAGAGAACTGTTAGTGTGGTACATGTTAGCATAGATTATAATGAAGGTTGTTAACAGTTTATCCATCATATTTATGTATTTTATTTAGATTTATAATTATACAAAAAAGCACCTACCTGTTACTCTATTTTCTTCAACAGATATGTAGAAAAATACAGCTAAAATCAGCAGCTAACCCATAATAACCCTCCAAAAAGATCAACACTCAAAATCCTCTTCTCCATCTGCCCAGCCGCTCCTCCCCATCCCCAAAGTCGCTCCCCTCACAACCTCCCTTAGCCAAAGTCTGACTGAAGAGGTAGGATGTATAGTGTGTATTAGACTTTCAGACCAAGAGTTGGAATAAGTTCCAAATCTGAGTGTCTTTCAGAAAATGTTTGTCCAATAGCACACAGTTTTAAAATAAAAGGACTCCAGCTCACATGGCTTCACTGATTACAACTGTGGCAGTAATACAGATTGCTCTGTTGTGTTTTCTCAAGGATTCAGGAGATGTGCAAACCCTCTTCCCTTTTTTCTGTTCTTCCTAAAAATATAATAGAGAAGAATGACTTGAGGAAACCAGGCTTCTCCCAGTTGAAGTCAGTGGCAAAACATTGATTTCAACAATAGTAGGATCAAACCATTAATGTTTTTCCTTTCCTTGTTCCTTTTGTGTTTTGGAAATCCTTATTAAGGGTGAAAAGCTAAATCTGATGAAACTGAAAAATTACACAATATTTAAGTGCTTTAAGAGCAGAGTCATTTTACATCACATTTCTTAACATGGTCATTATTTTTATATATGCTGATTACCATTTGTGAATTTGGTAAACCCAAAGCCGTTTACATTGGGTATTTTAAAAACCATTTAAGAGGCTACAGAAATCATTCTGAATATATTAAAGTTTGTATATGGTATCTTCTGATCCTTTGGAAATAAAAGCATTTACTACAGCAAATAAGTTTGTTATAAGAATAAACATAGTTTTGTCAATCTTATTTGCCTAGATACATTTAACAGATTGTTTTGTTAAAGTAATCTGATATCTTTATATTTCCTTCTTCTGCATTTTAATGTTGTAAACTGTTTAATTTTAGGACAAAATGTAGTATGGGATATTTTAGTCCTATTATTGGAAACATAACTAAAGCAGATGAGCTGAAAGAACGACTAAAAAGACAACATATTTCATTCAAGAGTTATTCTTGGAAAGATACTACAATGCAGGCACAGAAACAAGACCATCAACATACAAAAATATCCCAGAGTTTGGTACAAAAACTTAACTCCATTTCTGAACCTGTATGTTCTATTCTTTCTTGCCAGCCATCATTTCCTTCCAAAGTAGTAAGTAAATTTAGAAGTAATGCTGAAAATGATAAAACAGAAGGCTCCTCTGCTGTAAATCTAAATGAGACTGTTTTATCACCAAACTTCATACAGCTACTTCCTCAGAAAGACGACAAAATATACGTTGAGAACTTAACTGAATTTTATGGGCATTGCAGTAATGAAGTATTTGAACCTGAAGTAAATTTGAATAGAAAGAATTTACAAGGAGTGCAGACAAAGTTATATTCTCATGGTCCAGTCACTGATAGTAGTGAAAAGGACAAAAATGCATCACAGCCAAAACGAAAACTAAATAATTCATTTGTTCAACCAGCAAAATATTTAAAGAAAACAGATGCCAATTCAGCATTTAACAAAAAACAATTAAATTTTGGCGTGGATAATGATCCACAGAGAGAGAATCATATAGTTCTGGACACTGAGAAGCTACCACATTGTCTTGCTACATACAAAGCAACTAATGAATTAGCTGTCAATAGTGAACCCAGTTCACCTTCTGGAAAGCTGCACAGAAAAGTAAAACTTTCTTTAAGAAGAAATAAAAGAGGAAACTGGAAACAGAATATGGAGTTATGTGTAAAGCAAACTGATGAGTTATCTGCTACCGAAGAAAAGAAAAATGTATGTAGCTCACCAATGCAGACTCTGGTGGAATTATTTCAGACAAGTGAAGTAAATTCAGATTTTATGGGTTTTACAAGTTATCCTGAGAACAAAGATTCAAGTTGCATGACCGATATTTGGGAAGGACAGAATGCAAATGCTCTGTGGTCATTATTTTCCTCTTCCTCCTCATCCCCATTTATTGGATTTTAATGCTGCTTTATTTAAAACAATGACTTCTGAATAAATTTGCAAACTGATGAGGATTTTATTCATGGAAATTAATTCTTGTATTATAAATTATGTATAGATGGTTTTGTGTTCAATTTTTGGTATATCAAATATACATGCAAAAACACAGGTATGTGTAAATCTGAAGAATAAAGATAATCCTGATGTGCTTTTTTAAAAAAACACTTATTTTATCACAACTAATAAAAGATTATGGCCTAGAAACAGGGGATTTAACTCAGCTGCTAGGCAAGATCTATAAGCATCATGTAGCTTACTGTGAATTTCAGACAATAAAAAAACAATTTATTTGTAAATTACACACACACACACACAGAGTATATTTTACTTTTTTAACAAAGTAGTTGATTTCTGATTGTTTTGAAGTTCTTGCTGTGTTTAAGAGTTTTTTTTTTCTCTGCTCAGTAAATAGCCATCCAGCACTCATACTAGCTGGCATAGATTAGAGGGAGCCTGGTTTTAGGGTTCAAGTACAGAACTGGCAGTCACGAGGTCTGTTTTTTTTATTCTTGACTCCGCTACAGACTTTGTCTGACCTTGCACAAAGCTCTGTGTTTGTTTTGATACGTATAAGATGGATCTAATGCAGCAATACTTATTTACAGCTTCACCGGGGATCATTGCAAGGCTTAATTAATTAATATGTCCATCCCCTGCTCCTTCATGCAAGTGTCCTATGCTATCTTTTTCATAGCTTGTTAGCTTGCCATCATTTAAGATTCTGAGAATGGAACTGTAAAGAGAAATTTTACTTCAAGGCACATAACTTTGTTTTATTTGCATTGTGGTACCTGTTTTGCTGATGGAGAACTGATGTGGTCCCGGAGAACTGGTGTGGTTCCAGAGCTACTGTGTGTGGCCTTCTCCAGTCCTATCATTAAAAAGGGGGAGAATTTAGCTTAACTTTGATACCTGAAAAGATACTGTAACTAATTATTCTTTTCCTAGTAGTGTCCGAATGTGTGTTCCACTTCAGGTGTGCATGTGCCTCTTGAGCCCTTGATCAGAGATTTTTCATTACCAATGTCTGTTTTGGCACACACTTGCTCTACATAACCTCATTCCAAGGGTATATAGGGCTTCACAGGCAAACTGCCCTTAATTCCTTCCCTACTGCCTTGGCCTGAGACAGAGCTATAGCATGTCTGCCTCATGCTTGCCTCAAGAGGAGGCCTAGGTTGCTTCTTCTTTCTCCTTCCTTGGACAAAAGGCCTGTTACACATTCCCTCCAACTTCACTAATTCTAAGAGTAATGAACAAGATCAGACCAGAACAAGGCCATAGTACCGACCTAGCCGAGGCAAGCCCTGTATCATCTGATTCACCTGTGTGTTTAACTGGTTCTCAAGTTTCTGATGGTCCCTCATCTCCACTCCCAGGATGTGGGTCATGTGCTTCACCCCAACCTAGGTGCCCTCCATCTTCAAGCATGGATCCTAGATGGTTCATAGGATTATAATCTACCTGCTCAATAGGAATACAACAAGTATTTCTAAACAGCAGACGGGATTCAATTCAAATTACCTTCAGAAATGGAAGACGTTCAGCTGCTGGTGTCACCTTCACTTTCTTGTGCCTGAGTCTTCTCTGCTCCCAGCCATCTTGGATTAGGTGCTGGATTTTAAAAAATCATGTTTATAAATTAGCTCTCAAGGTTCATCTCGCTGCAATATCAGCATTTCATTCCCCCCTAGAGAGTTTTCTATTTTTGATCACCCTGTGTCCTCAAGATTTGTTAAGGGTCTGGGGAAATCTTTACCACCAGGTTAAGAATCCTACTCTGATTTGGGATTTCAATCCAGTACTTAGATAATTTATGGAGCCTCTGTTTGAACTGATGGCAACCTGATCCTTACTTTTCTTATCTATGAAGACAGCCTTTCTAGTAGCTATCACATCAGCCCACAGGATTGGAAAAATTCGAGCCTTGATGGCAGACCCCCATTTATAATGCTTTTCAAGGACAGTGTCTCCCTATGACCACACTCAAAGTTCTTTCTTAAAGTGCTGTCGGATTTCCACCTTTAACCAGTCTATTCATCTACCAGTATGTTTTCCTAAACCGTATAAATCCCAGTGGGAGACTTCCCTTCATATGGTAGATGTATGCCAGATATTGGCCTTTTATCTGGATAGGACCAAGCAATTTTGGATATCGCCTAGACTCATTGTCTCCATCGCAGATAGATCAGAGGGGTCCACAATCTCTACACAGAGACTATCGAGATGGATCTCTGCATGTACTACTACTTGCTGTGATGCAGCTGGTCCTTTGTCTCCCCAAAGGATTACAGCGCCACTCAAAAACATTCCAGTGTCTGAGATATGCAGAGCTGTTCCATGGGTTTCAGTACATTCCTTTTCTAAACACTATGCCTTGGTCCATGCCGTCAGATCTGATGTGGCACTTGATTCTGCTGTACTGTCTTCAATCTTGGACTTGATTCTGAAGCTCCCTTCTCCGTGTGAGGATACTGCTCGGCAGTCACCTGAAGTGGAATATTCAGAGACACTACTCGAAAAGGTTACTCACCTATGTGTAGTAACTGTGGTTCTTCGAGATGTGTCCCCCTATGGATGCTTCACTACCCACCCTCCTTTCCGAATGGACTCTACTAACAGAAAATCTCTAATCAATGGCTCAAGACACACATGCACAGCTGAAGTGGAACACCTCTAGGGACACACACCTTGAATACTACTGCACAAGATGATAATTTTTTCTTAAACAATCAATTTGTAAGCACCTAGTGGTTTATAAAGAATAGCCCACATGAATTTGTCAAGAATTAATCATGCCAAGCCAACTTAATTTTCTTCTCTGACAGGGTTACTGGCCTAGTGAATGGGGGAAGCAGTAGATGTGATCTCTTGATTTTAGTAAGGCTTTTCACACAGTCCCATGTGATATTCTCATAAGTAAGATTAAGATTGTCATGGATATTTTTAGTAAAATTCAGGAGCAGCTTACGTGCAATAAACAAAAATTCACAGAAGCCCGCAACCTGTCCCAGACTTTTCTTCTTCTTAAAAAAAAAAAAAAAACAAAAAAAAAAACAAAAAACCTTGGGGAATGGGAGATAAACAGAGCTGCCTGGGCTTGCAGCTGCTCCAGCTCTGCCACTGCTCCTGTGGCAGCGGCTGATCGCTGCTGCTTCAGCCCCAGGGGGGCTGACCCAACCCCAGCCACTGCCCCAGCAAGCCAGGGACTGCTGCTCCAGAAGCCCCGAGGCTGACAGCTGCTCTAACTCTGCCCCAGAAGAAGTCATGAAGGTCCCAGAAAGTCACCTTGTCCACTGAAGGTGGTAGGACAAGAAGTAATGGGCTTAATTTTCAGCAAGGGAAATTTAGGTTAGATATTAGAAATATCTTTCTTCTAATTATAATGGTAGTTAAATTCTGGAATGGGCTTCCAAGGGAGGTTGTGGAACAGGTTAGACCAACACCTGTTAATAGACCAGTTATTCCGATTTTATAGGGACAGTTCCGATATTTACGGCTTTTTCTTATATAGGCACCTCGTATCCCCTACCCTCATCCTGATTTTTCACACTTGCTTCTGGTTACCCTACCTGTAAGTGATAGTCTAGGTTTATTTGGTCCTGCCAATTTTTCTCAATTGGCAAGGTCTGATGGTGACTTCATTGGTGCCACAGGGCAAACTGCTTGTGTGCTGCTTTGCCAAGTGGTATTGGATCTTCTCTTGCCACTGTGGAGAGTACTGAGCAGGGCTTCTCTAGCTCTGCCTAGTTCCAGAGCGTGGAAGCCATGTTCTAAACATCCTGACCTGAAACCTGCAAGGGAATCACTGGGGAGAAGAAGTCCCACAGACCCATCTGCAATTATCATAGTTTATGTTGTTGTGAACCTGCTAACAGGCAATCAGGCAGGGTATGAAAAAAGAGTCAGCTGGTCCCTCCTGTATGTGTAAAGATGGAGGAGAGAAAGGAGAGATGATGTAATTTATAAATCAATGAACCTTGAAGGCATAGTGGAAAGAGAGGAGATGCCAAGGTGTCAAGCCCTTCTCACCCAAGCTGCTACAATGCAGATGTATTTTATCAATACTTAATTCTGTAGGACATTTAAACTTCTTCAGCAAAGAAAAAGATAGGAAGATCATTACATTATTAAACTAAATAGTACACATTACCCCTACCTTTAAACAGTCTGATTCTGCCCTCAGGTCAGAACTGTTTCTCTCCTTGTCCTCATACTGTTGACTTTCCCCACTTAAGATTATTGTGATCCAATTGCACTCGTCTTAAAAGCAAATGTTATGGCAAATCACAGAAATAGAAAAGAAGAAAACTGGAAATAAATGCTAGTAAGGTAACTATCAAAAACATTCATGTATTTACATAGATACTATATAAATATATTTGACACCACAATATATATCATATTTCCATATATAGCTATCTGCTACAAGTTTATATATATATAAAAAAGAGATTGTGCGTGCTACCAAATAGACATGGCCTTAATTATATGAGGATGAATACTGAGTGCCTTGGCTATCAATAGGGAAAGGGGCAAGCTAAGTGGGAGTTTATAACTCATCAAATCACATCCTTCCACAAGTTTTCTCAGTTGTAGATTCAGGTGGCAATTTTTTCCCAGACCAGCTTCTTTTGGTGTATGCATGATGAGACCATAAAGCTCACCAGAGTATTTTCTAATAAAGTTGAAACTGTCTTCAGTGAGCAGGCTCAACATCCCATAAGGAGAAATTTGGAGGGATATCACTCATCTTGCTATACTTTCTACAAAGATCACTACCTAGCTTCTGATGTTCAATAAGATGTTCGCTTTAGAAACTGCAGATGTCCACAGTCTCTTTTGTGAATGTATGCTCTCTGAGTATAGCCGTGTAGTTCCCAAAAAGTTAGGATTTGGGGGATCTTCAGAGCTAAGGTCATGATGCGCATCATAGTGCATATGCCAAATAGTATAAGTGTCCAATGGAAGGCATGTGCACATACTACAGATTTCTGGAAGATTTACATCTTGCTGATTTATCTTCAAAAGCACCTTTTTGTAGAGGACATGCCCATATGGAGAACTCTAGTTAGTTGGGGAAAATATATAAACAACAAGCTTAATCTTGTATTATGGTGTAATAGAGCTAAAATATTAATTCTGGAATTTTACAGCCAGCTGAATAATGAAAATTTAATTCTTTTGGCGTTCTAGGTGAAATAAACTACTGGAGTGAAATCTGAGCAGTTTTTTTCATGCTGTCAGACTTTATAGGAATTGCATATTGGATCAGACCTGTGATCCATCTAATCCAGTATTGTGTCTCCAACAGTGGTCACCATCAGATGCTTCAGAGGACAGAGCAAGAAATCTCACTGGAGTAAGGGCTTGTCCACCCAAAGACTTAATGCGGGCAAGCCAGGGTATGAATGTTTCAAACAGCAGTATGTCACAGCTCGCTATAGAACTTTTAGTGCCCGGTAGCAGGGTCCACACAGCGGCTGAGTGTGCTGTAGATTTACAGCACAGTTTGCCATGCACTAAGGCTCCAGATAGACAAGTTGTTAGATATAGAATAATTTCCCTCCTTCCCCCCTGAAGATCTCATCTGAATCCAGAGCCCAGCCTCATCCCTTCCCCATCTCAGACAAAGTGACACAATGCTCTCCAGCTACCCGAGGGGACCTTCTACATCGTTACTTTCACAGCATTTTCCAAGGGGGTGTGTGTATCCTTGTCCACCTGCTACTCACTTATGACTCACCACACCCCTCTTCTGCATCATAACATCTGTCCTCCTGCTTTCTCCTTTCCCCTTCCTTCCCCCCATTCTTCTTCTGCCATCACCTCCTCATCTGATATTTGCTCCAAACCTGGCCCTCTCTCTCCATCTCCACATCTCACTCATGTCCCCATCATCACTTCAACCCCTCTAATGCCACCATTCCTAACCTCATGCCCATCCCCCTCTTCCCTCCTCTTGCTCTCTCTAGAATACCCATTCCATCTCTTCACAATCACAGTCATCCATAAACTCTTCATATCTCATTTCCTCTCCTGGCTCTCCCAGGGACCTGGATCCCTTCAGTCTGACAATGCCTCTACAGCCACCCTCTCCTACAGAGTCCTCTCTTCTCACACTCCCCACCCAGGATCAGACCATGGGGGTGTTGGGCTTCTTCCCCTATTTCTGCCATTTCCCGGCTCCCTCTTTCCTCTTTTGAACAGCAGTGCATCTGTCTTTCCTCTCCCTTCATGTTGCTGTCATTTACTAGCTCCTCCCCATCAGCCTAATACACTGATTTCAGTTCCTGGCTGTCACTCAATTTCTCTCTTCACAATCTCCCTCACTCATCTTTGGTGATTTCAGCTTCCATGTTGATGACCCATCCAACCCTTAACTGCCCTCACCTCTTCATTCGACCTGCAGCCCTAGTTCAAGTCTCCCATTCACTAAAAGGGCCATATTCTTGACTTGTCGTTCACCAAGCACTGCTCTCTCTGAATGCGCAGTTGCTGAGTTTCCCTTCTTGGACCATCACCTGGTGTCTCCTTCAGTATTGCCCATTAGCTGTCCTCACCCTCATCTCACAGTCCCACCAATCTTTACACTATTTTTGAGTGACTCAACCTCTCTCCTGCCTCCTGCCTCAGCTTCTCTCTCTGCACAGAATCTTGACAATTTCTTTCAAGAGAAAATTGAAAAAATATTATGTGACTTACAACTTCTCC
This sequence comes from Emydura macquarii macquarii, assembly GCF_026122565.2. Lineage (NCBI taxonomy): Eukaryota > Metazoa > Chordata > Testudines > Chelidae > Emydura > Emydura macquarii. Next base: position 35,555,859 of record NW_027132559.1, on the reverse strand, counting down.
CCCAATTACAGACACAGAAGTTTCTTGTCTGCTCCGCTAAGTCCTCCACTTGTCCCAGTGACACCATTCTATCCCATCTCCTTATCTCCCTTGTGCCCATCCTCATCCCCTCCCTTACTGTTCTCCTTAACCTCTCACACTCCTTTGGCTCTTTCCCCTGACAACACAAACATACTTCAGTCTTTCTCATCTTAAAAAAACCCACCCTTGACTGCACTTCCCTCTCCATCTACTGTTCTTTCTTTTCACTTCTAAGCTCATTGATGGCACTGTTTATTCACTGTCTGAAGTTCCTCTCCTCCAAGTCCATTATAAACCTCCTCCAATCTCGCTCCCTTCTGGTAGTCAACTGAAACCAGTGTCACAGAAGTCTCTAATGACTTTTTCCTAGCCAAAGCTCAGAACTAGTGCTCCATCCTCATCCTCCTTGACCTATCAGCTACCTTTGACACAGTTGGCCATGCTGGCCTTGAAATCTTGTCCTTTCTTGGCTTCCATGACTCTGACCTCTCCTGGTTCTCCTCCTACCCTCATTTTTCCCTCAGCATGTCCTTTGGAGAATCCACATCCTCCTCTCCTCCCCCCCCCGAACTCTGTCTGTGAGTCCTCTACAGGGCTCTGTCCTTGGTCCCCTTCTCTTCTCCCTCTACACCTTCTCTCTGGGTAATCTCATCTGCAAACATAAACTCAACTATCATCTCTATGCGGACAAAGATCAACCTCTCTATTCTATACCTGTCTCCTTTTGTCCAAACTACAATTTCAGGCCGTCTCTCCGACATCACGTGAATGTCTAATTCTCAGTTCAAGCTCAACATCATTAACATCTTAATCTTTTCCCCCAACCCCTCCCCACTATCTCCTTTCCCAATCACCGTGAACAACAACATCACCATCTTGCCTATCAGTCTGGGCTGTAAGCTGGGTATCATCTTTGACTCAGAACGCTCCCTAGGTCCTTACATCCATTATCTAACTCTTACAGATTCTTTCTGCATAACATCTCTAAGATACAATCTTTCTTATCCATCCACATAGCTAAAACTCTCGTCTAGGCTCTCATTATTTCGCATCTCTTTTGCAATATCCTCCTTTCTGGCCTAGACAAATACAGTCTTGCTCCACTCGTATCCATTCAGAATGCTGCTACTGCTGGACATATCATTTTCCTAGCCAGTTGCTTTGACCATGTCACCTTTTCTTTGCATACCTCCACTTGTTTCCTCTTCTGTATTGTATCAAACATAAGCTACTTCTCTTCACTTTCAAGGCCCTTCGCAGCCTATCCCCATCATCTCCTTCAGAACTGAAAGGTCAACTCTTGACTCTGATCAGCCCATGATGCCAGCCTCCATTGCCCATATGTTACATTTTCAAACAAGCATCTTTGTACTTTCTTCCATGCTTCCCCCTATGCTTCCACGTAGGCAAGGTATTCCCCATAAGTATCCAAAAAGCAACTGAATTGTTCTTCTTGAGATCCCTTTTTAAAACTCTGCTTTGCCATGATGACAAAAAACTTGACAGTGGTTAAGCTGCTGGTGTGCTGAGTACACTGTCTATCATGCTGATGAATATTGTCTCATTGTTTCTTTGTACTCCAACTGGTCCGTCTGTATCCATCTGTTGTGGCTTGTATTAGATTGCAAGCTCTTTGGGGCTATCTTTTTGTTCTGTGTTTGTGCAGTGCCTGGAATGACTGGGGCTCCTAGGGACTATGATAGTACAAATAATAAATAATACTAAAGTCCTCTTATTGTGCTCTGAGACAGGGAGAACAGCAGTTCCCAATCGACCTTATCTGTATCATTCATTATTTTATATTCTTATACCATGTCTAATGGTAAACAGTCACTGTCCTTTCAGTTTCTCTTCATGTGCCAATTTTTCCAAGTCCCGAATTATTTTCATCTGAATCCTCTCTAATTCTTCATTACCCATCATGAGATCCATTACTGCACACAACATTCCAGATGAAGCTGCATCTTTGATTTAACTTCAGAATGGATTCCTTGCGTAATTTGCTCTATATTTAGATGACAATTTCAGGATGCATCCTGCTGGAGGTAATAGCTATATCCTGGGCTAAATAACTTCTGAGGTCAAAGTCTGAGATGTATGTTAGCCAAAAAACACCCTCCATTTATATTTATAAGTTAAGCTATGCATTTACTGGATATTATTGATATGACATTACTGACCACCAAATAAAGCTTTGTGTGTCCAGAATTTCAATGTTTCATAATATTTAGTTATAATTACTTTAGTCAAAAATATACAGAGTGCTGTACTTGTAATGTTAGTAGCTATCAAAATGAATAGGAAAAACACAGTGAAAATTCAGAACAACCACACAGCTAAAATTCTATGTTATACCAGGAAAGAGCCTTAATAGATTTTTTAATTTACTGAATAAATCATGATTTAATATTGATTGCTTGAAACGTGTGTTTGTTTGTTAAATGCGCATTAGACTTGCATTACAATCCATTATATTTAAGTAAAAAAAAGTCAGTATTTTTTCCTGTTTATATATGATATATTGCTATAATGTTCTGTAATTGAACTATATGTTACAATTTATTTTTCTATAGTGTCCTTAAATAGAGTACCACAAAATACTTTAGACACAGCAAAGCTGGAATGTTTCTGGCCATCTGATGTTGATTTGTCTAAGGCAGCTGTTTATAAAAACTTTGACTTTAGATAAAGTTTTGGTAGGTCTCTCAAGTTTCAGTACCATACAGTAAAACAGATTTTACTGTGGTGTTAAATTCTTGAAATTTAATTCAGAGGGCAAGGTTTCTGTGTCTCCGGGTCAGCTTTAGAGTTGTGAAGACTTGTCTGGTTTTCACTATTCCAGCTTTAATGTCTTCATTTCTTCCACCTATTTTGTTTACAATGGCTACTAAGTGAAAGGGTTGGTCTCTTCTTTGTCAATGTTATTGGTGTTTCTTGTTGTGCTTTGTTTCTCATGGGTTTAGTTTTTCCTCAGTATTATTTTTAGCCCTACTAACTATGCATAGGACTGGAGATTATTTGTTTTAGTTTGCATATCTCTGTGGGTATGGGACAACAGGTTGATGTTATCAGCAACGTTCAGGTCTTGTAGCTTCTTTCTGGAAGACCACTGTATACCCCTTGGCTGTTCTGTGGTCTCTCTCATTACCCACTCAGTTACAATAGGAAGATCATGGGTGACATAAGGCATCCTTGTGGTCTTAGTCAGTGTAAGCGACTGGGGCATAGGTGGCCTTCCTAGTGGTTGGAGCAGGACCTTGCCTGGTGATTGTGGTGGCAGTTTGGGTAATGACCAGGGAATATCCAGGGATCAGGCACTGGTCAAAGATAGAAGCTAGAGTCAGGGTCAAGAGGGCCAAGATGATTGTCAGAACCGGAGTCAAATCCCAGGATAAGGGTAAGTCATAGTCAGAATCAGAGTCATATCCAAGAAGACAGAGCTGGGAATCAAAGTCTAAGCCAAAGGGTAAAACAGAGTTATAGTCAGGGACGCAGCCAAGAGTCAGAGCCAGGAGTCAGAAAGCAGAATGGTGCCGAGAGGATGGGGCTGGGAGCAAGGATTGGAAGCAGGAAGCAGCAGTGAGAGCAAAGTAAGCAAGCTGTGGGCATGGTACACATTGAGCAGCCACTGTGCTACTGCTGCAAGGCTCAAGTAGCAGACAGCTGGCTCTTCTTCCCAATCAGAAAGTGCAACCATTGTGGGGGGGCTTATTGGGCCCAGCTGAGCTTGCTGGGTTGCCTAGCGACCAGACTGGGAGCCAGCTTGCCATAGGGGCTGTTGGGCCTGGTTTGTCTTGGTGATGTCAATAGAATTCTTGTAACAGGCAGAGGCATAGATTTTTTGGGGGGCTCCCAGGATCTCTCCTCTGGCCTGTATCCCTTCCAATCCACAAGGTCCTAAAGCTTACCCCTTACCCATCAGGAATCAAGCTTTGGTGGACCTCATACTCTTCCTGTCCCTGGATCACAGTGGATGGCAAGGGTGGATCTATCCACCCATGAAGGGGGTTACTGACAAATGGCTTGAGAAGGGAGACATGGAAGACAAAGTGGATTTTGAAGTACTCCCGGATCTGGAGCTTGAAGGCCACTAGATTTATCTTCTGTTTGAACTGGAAGGGGCTGAGGCACTTGTGGTAGAGCTTGGCAGAGAGATAGATTGATTTCATATTCTGAGTGGACAGACACACTTTATCATCTACGTTGAAGTCTGGGGCAGCTTGCCGCTGTCAACCGAGATGGAGGATTAAGTCTTTGGCTGTCAGAATGGAGGAATTTTCTGATAGTTGCAGGTGAAACTAGAGGTGAAAAATGAAATTTGCGAAGAACTGGCTGAGTTGGGTGGAGATATGGGTTGTATTAGGGTAGGCAAATTCAGTCATCTCGGTGAAAATTCCAGAAACAGTGGAGGTACTGTTCCAATGTCTGGTTGACCATTTTGGTCTGGCTGTCAGTCTGAGGATGGTAGGCAGTTGAAATGAAGGGCTTGGTGCCAGTACAGGAGAGGAATTCCTGCCAGAACCAGTAGATGTCCTGGGGGCCTCTGTCACACTGTCTGGAGTGGTTCATGACTCTGGAATACCAATCTCAGGGCAGACACCCCAAACTGGTGGTGTGTTTTATGATTAGATTTCACCATCCCAGTAACAAGTGTGAACTCCTGGATCACTGTAACAGTCTTACTGTGGAGTCACAGACATTCCCCTTGGGCACTCCAGTCTATCTTGCAACCCAGGAAAGGTTGACATGATAAATGGTCACTTACACCAAAAATCATAAAATATTCAGGTTGCTTCTAGCCCCAAGAAACTAGTCACTTACCCCAGATTGATTTGTACCTTAGATCTCACAGAAAGACAACACTGGTAACCAATCTATAGTAAATTAAGGATTTATTAACTAGGAGAAAAATGAGAGATATTTACAGGTTAAAGCAGGCAACATATAAGCACAAATGAGTCACAGTCCATGATTCCAAAAGGTGATCAAGTTATAGTAATCTGGCCACTGAATGTCTTTCAGGACTAACCCATGTTGACTCTGGAGATCTCTGCTTTTTGTTTCTTAGCTCCAGCCCTTTTAAGAGGCCAAACAGCAAAGAGAGATCCAATTTCCTCGTCAGGGATTTTTATCCCCTCCACTCCAGAGTCCAAGCTGATGGAAACAGTTCATGTATAGGTCTCTCCCTTCCTGGACAGAGTTAGGAATGCAAACAACAGAGCTTCTCTTCTTTGATGTTACACAATACTCCCATTTGCCTTCAATGGGCCATTTTGTACACAGGATGAGCCCTTTACCTTAAATAATGCTTCTTTTCCTGTTTGGTCAGTTACACAATTACAGATGCTTACAATGCAAACATTCCATATAATTTTAAACCATGGGCTAGCGAGGTTATAAGTGAGCTCAATGCATGCAGAATCCTACAAGTATTTGATAAAGCCTGCACACATTCTTATCGACTTAACATCTAATATCTATTTTGATAGTGCTAACACACAGGTAAGTTTGGTTTCCAGCTGTACATTTGTAAGTGTTCAGTGACGCCTGAGGTCTTGACATAAGCTGGCACCTGGTCTGCCAGCATCATTGCCTTGATCAGAAACTGTATTCTGGTATAACAGAATTGGTATTGCCACACGTTTCACAAAAAGCAAGGCCATTTCAAGGGCTGATGGGAAAGTATGATGTGGTGAAATGGGCCATTTTTGTCAGGCAGTCCAGGACCACTCCAGGTCAAGCTCACACAGTGCCATTGGGAGTGGGGAAGCTCCACAATGAAGTCAAGTGAGAGGATGGAGCAAGGATGTGGGGACTGTTGTCAGTTGTTGGCTGCGTGTGTGTTCTCCCAGTGTGTATGCTGTCCCAGTTCTGCTTATATAACTGGGACACCAAACCATGATTGGATTATCCAATAAAACCACAAATCCATTTCAGTTACAAAGGCACCGGGCCAGGTTTATTTTCAATTGAGCATGGTAAAAAGCGCCCTATATGTGCTACAAGTACACTTAATAATGTATGCCTGTGACAATGGGCCAGCTCAGTAAATTGCAGGACTTTCTGTTCCTCATTCAGCCAGACAAAGACACTCCCTTTGAGACCCTTTTATACACTGATGCAAACAAGTTGCGTATTGTCACTCTGATGTGTGTAATTGCCATCCTCTGATGTGGTAAGATACCACCCTTTACCTTGTACCAGATGCCCTCGTTATCTTTGCGGTATTAGGATGTTCTGGTACCTTTCTGGAATGTGCTTGTGTGAGTGTTCTGTACCTAGTGCTTCTTTAGGAATGTGTGTGTTTGTTTGCAATGCCAGCTCTGTTCTTGCCAGTTACTGTGAGCCTGCCATCATTCACCACCTGACTTCTGCTAACTTTGCTTTCTAACAGCAGGGCTTGATTACAACTTTAGCTCAGGCCTCATACTTGACCTGTTATACAAGGCCTCATGTCTCAGGCTCTCACTTTCTACTACAGGCATGTGGAGGGGGGCTGAAGAAGGTCCACTGGTCTCATGGGCAGCCTTTTAGTGGAAGCGCAGAGACACACATCCTAACATTAGTCTTTAATGTCTTTTCGTAAGGTTGCCACCAGAACTACCTGGAAATCAGATTCCCAGTCTTAAACTGGCCAAAATGTCCTGCCATGAGGTAATCGTGCAACCTCAGTACTTGGAGTTGGGGCTCTCCTTCAAGAGTGTAATGGTGCTCCCCCTTGGTAGAGCAGGCCTTGTTGTAGATGGAAGTTTGAGCGGGGGGAGACCTATGGTTTTCCAGGGACTGGCAGATTGGCACCACAAATGGGTCTCTGAGGAGCAGAGAGTGGATAGCGGTCATCAGAGGGATAATGCCCATCCCTCTGATGAAATGGATACAAACTTCCTTCTCAGTGTTGTCTTGTTTATCCTTGTGTGACAAAGCATCTACCTTCCCATTTTTTGATAGGTGATAGGTGACTGTAAAATTGAATCTGAATTTTTAAAAAGTGCCCAATGGCTCCAGTGTTAGTTTAACTCTTGGGTTGTCTGTAGATGCTCTGTTTTATTTTGTGATCTGTCCAAACTTGGACAGGGACATAGTCCCCTTCAAGGAGGTGCTGCCACTCCTCAAAGGTAAAAAATTCCTTACACCAAATATCATAGATCAGTTGCCGAGAAAAAAAGGCACATGGTGGAGAAGCTGGTGGGATCCTGTGACTTGAGAAATGACTGCACCTACAGCAAAGTCCAAGGCATCAATTTAGATGATGAAATCCCAAGAACAGTCTGGGTGGGTTAGGATGGGAGCAGCCTGCATGTCAGCAGACCAGGCAATTTTGGTCCCTTTCTTGAGAAAGGATATTAAGGGGGTGACCAGATTAGAAAACCCTTTAATGCATCACCTGTAAAAATTTGCAAAGCCTGGGAATTAGTGTACCCCTTGCACACTTGAGGCTGCTTTCCATTCTGTGATTGCCACTACCTTGCAGAAGTCCATGGTGAGATCTGCCAGGGGTATGACATAACCCAGAAACTCCACCATGTCCGTGTCAAATTTGCAGGCTTAGGCTTAGTCAAAACCAACTCTAAGCCTTCTAGAACAATATGTACATGGTGGTCATGGAGCTCTTGATTTTCAGAGAAGATGAGAATCATCTGAATTACCGTGAACTGATCAAGGATATCCCTAAAGACATCATGCATAAAATGCTGGAAGGTGACAGGAGCATTACAGAGGCCAAACGGCCAAATATTCAGAATAGTCATATCTAGATTAGAATGCTGTGTACCACTCATCCCCTGGCCAGATTCTGACTAAGTTGTACACTTCATGCAAGTCTAATTTCATGAAGGTCTGGGCTGAGTGGAGTCTCTCCAGAAGCTCATTAATAAGGAAAAGGGGATATCAGATGCATGCCATGATTTGATTTAGTGTTTGGTAATCAACGCAGGGTAAAGACAGTCATCCTTCTTGGCTATGAAGAACATAGAAATACCAGCTGCAGAGGTGGTGGGACAAAAATCTCCTCTACATACATTCCTGAAGGGCTTGTAGCTTTGGTTCAGAGAGAGCATTCCTTCAAATGCAAACCTCCATTCCTGGACGGAGTTCAATAGGGCACTCATAACTGTAGTGAAGTGGTAGGATGTTTGCCTTCTGTTTTTTGAATACCCTGGTGAATTTCAGGTATTGGATAGGAATCTTAGGTGTGGCTGGGCCTACTGCTTGCTTCTCCAGGAGTCTCAGGGGCTGGACAGCTCAAATTGTAAACTGTTGGGGCTAGGCAGCCTACTTAGTGGGTGGAGCCACGACGTTGCCTGGTCATTGTGGTGGCAGTTCAGGTAATGACAAGCAAAGACCCAGGGATCAGGCACTGGTCCAAAGGTGAAGCTGGAGTCAGGTTTGAGGGGCCAAGCTGAAGGTCAGCACTGGAGTCAGAAGCCAAAGCCTAAGCTGGAGTTGTAGACAGGGACAAAGCCAAGAGTTGGAGCCAGGAGTCAGAAACTAGAACAGAGCAGGTACAGGAGCAAGGCAGGCTGGGCTAGGCACAAGGAAGCGGGCTGGAGCAGGGTAAGCACAGCTGTGGGCATAGTACACACTGAGTAATGGCTGTGCTAGTACTGCAGGGCTCAAGTAACAGACTGCTGGGTGGTATGCCCAATCAGGAAGTGCAACTATTTGGAGGGGTCTCATTGGACCTGCTTGAGTTTGCTGAGTTGCCTAGCAACCAGGCTGGGAGCCAGATGTGCCTCTGACATTCATTTGCTGTTACGAATTATTTGGCATGTCATATTTACATAGAAATTCTGAGTAATATTTACTCATTTCTGGGAGATTCCATAGTGGGGTTGCAACATCTGTAAGACTTTTCTAGCTACCGTGTCAAAGGCTTTTTCGAAATCCATGAAACTCACGTAGAGTGTGACTGCCATTCGATTGACAATTCTATGATGATATGTATGGTTACTATTTATCTATACATGATTTATCCTGTCTGAATCCTGCTTGTTCTTGCAGTAGATTAAAAACTACAGCTTTAATTAGTCTAGGATAATGCATGTAAGTATTTTACTTGGGATGAACAGTTGAATAATCTTCCAGTTTTTGCACTTAAGTCTCCTTTCTTTGGCAGCGTCACAACCTGCCCATTTTCCCCACTCATCTGAGATTTTTTCTTCTTCCCATATCATTTGTAGTGGCTGTGGTACTGCTGCAGGGCTCAAGTAACATGAATGTCTGCTACTGTGTTCTTTGAATCCTCCTTAAGGAGTTCCAGCATATTTCATATTTAATGTTTTCTACTGTGTTAGTTATTTTGCTAGCCAGAAATAGTAACTTTGATCTCATTTTAGGTTTTCTGCTTTTGGGAGTTTTGCTGTTGACTTCAGTGGGAGCAGAATTGTGATCCCACAATCCATTAATTAAAGGGGCTTGAATTTATTTGCTACCAACATTTATTACTAGCATTAAACAGTCAGTGCAAAGATTATGCAATTATATATTCAAATGGTTTACAGAGTTGAGATTGCTTGCTGTTCAGTTCAACACCAGTAAACTGTATACCACAAAAGATTCTATCAGAAATCATATATCTTAGAAGATGTCAATACATTTAATCATTTTTAGGGTTTTTTTCTACTTCATGTTGTTTGGATTATGTGATTTTCATATTTTTTGTGGAGAGAAGTAATAAAAGAACCTTAACAGGATATCTGGAAAATGTTGAAATTAACCATTTCTTGTCCATTTCATTCTAATTTCAAAACAACCTTCTCATTATCTGGATAAATCAATGGCCACTTATATTTTAAAAATCACATTGTTTACCTCTTGTAGATTCCCCCGTCGACCAGTGATAGCGCCAAACATTTTTAACTTTCATATCTCTTGTGTATAGATAGTGTTGTATGTGTTCTTATTGTCTCAGGAGCTATGGAGATGTTGCATTTTGGGAAAGCATGTAGTAATACATGCTTATATAAATATGGATTGGGATGAACTGTACAACCTCGTAAAGAAAAAAAACCCAAGTTTGTGTACACTTGGCCAGCAGGATAATGGATAAAATACTAAGAATCAGCCTAACAAAGCTTGCTAAAATAGCTTTTGTGTGAGAGGACCTTTAACTTGACACCTCCCTTCTCTTCACTGAGAGAAATCCAGATCAGTGTTCAGCTATGAGATACAATCACTATTGTTTGCTCAGATGTGAAAAGGTTTCACACATACTTTTGAACAGCTTCAAAGAACCTCAGCAACCAAGGGAGTAACACAGGTAAATAAACATGGGAAATGTTTCCGGGCAGACTTCACAAATGAACCAGGGGCATATCTGTAAAGAGCCACAATAGAGAGAAAGAGTTCTTTTTTGGAGGATGAAGTCTGTCATGTCTTCCACTTTATACACCAGAAAAAGGAAGAGTGCACATGTGCAGATGAGAGTTCTGCAGTTCCTTCAGGGACAGAATACGATTTAAAAGGTTTCTTTAGCTTGTTTAAATTTCTACTGTTAGAATTCATGCTGAGATAGAAATCTAATGTGTTATGCACTTCTGTTAAACACATTTTTATAAGTATTCCTCTTTCCATTATGTTTGTATCTCCAAATACTAAATATTATTCTTAAAGAGATTGTGGTTCAACCTATGGGACCTAAATTAAAGCTAAGGTCATAGTTATGGGACTAAAGCTAAGACCATAAAGCTAAGACTAAAGCTAAAGGGATTGTTGTGTGTGTATTCAACTGCCCCTGCCTCACCACAATCCTTTGACCTTTCTCTGACAGAAACTAGAACAATGGGTTTGTAGTAGTCACTATAAATGTTACAGGCTTTGTGCTGGTGCTGGCTTGGTGAACCTATGGTATCTGATGTCAATTTACCTAGCACACAACCTGAATAAAATGTCATACCTCAGGGTATTTGTGGTATCACTTAAACCTATGACTTTGTGTGTTTAATAAACTTGTTTGACTATTACTATAAACCACTGCAGTGCTGTGATTGAAGTAAGTGTTTGTCAACCTGCCCGTTAAATTAATGAGCTGCGGTCTATTGTCTCTTTAAAAGAGCAACAAATGTAATAACTTCTGTAAGTTTTCAGTAAGAGGGCTGGACGCTGCAGGGTGACAGTGTTGGAGAAGTTCAGGACTGGAAAGATGTTGGGGTCACTTCTCAACAAGTAACTGGGTGGTGGAAGCCAAGGTGTGACCTGCATGCTTGTAGGCTGGCTATTGGCATCAGGGCTGTGAGCCCCAGCAGCATTGTGTTTGAAGGCAGCCAGAGTTGTGTCACTGCCTGCCCTGTCCTTTATTGGTCTGGGTGGAATCCTAAAACTTTAGTTAGTCAATGCAATTTCATCTGTCACAGTGTTGCTCAGTCACGTAGCTTAGTTAGGTCCTAGTTCCTCAGTCTTCTCTTGACTAATCTCAATTTTGTGTCAATTTAAGGGTACCCCACTGTCAGCCTTTTGCTAAATTGGAAAGTGTGGTTTTCTTTTGCTCATGCAGTTTCTAATTCTGTCAAGTCAAGCTCTGAAAAAATGGATCCATTGAAAACTGTCAAATCATTTTGCAATAATTTAATTCTGCCATACAATTCCTAGTAGGTGGGAACTTAGAATATGAGTCACACATGTAGAGGCTGCTCTGCTGAGGAAAGATGCCTTCCTAGTTACACCAGGATTACAACAGGAGGAATTTCTTAAACCATTCAGTCTCACCTTTGCCCTGAGGTCGCTTACACCACATTTTAATGTGAATGGTATTGTTCTGTATGCAATTTTAAAAATTCTCTGTGGGTGTTCTGCAGGAGGGGGAGTCAGCAGGGAGGAAGAGAGAGCAAACTAAAAGGGAGAAAGGGGGCAGAACAGGAGGAAACAGGCATACTGGGAAGGGGAAAAATGCAGGGGAGAAGTAACAGACACTTGTGGATGGGGGAGAAGCAAAATGGAAAAAGTGGAGACAGTGAACCAGCAGGGGGATCACGGAGGTCCACTAAATTCTGCATTCCTACACAAAAAGGGTCGCCCATTCTTTACCTGTTTACTGAGTACAGTTTATGGTGTCTGTTTTCTTCTGATTGAGGAATATCAGAAACAGACACATTTTAAACAAAATGCAAAGTGGCAGGTCAGTAATAATACCAGTATTATGGAAAACAGAGGTACAAAAAAAACTACTAAAATTATTGAGTGCACCCCTGCTGGGGCAAGTTTGTGCCTTATACTTTTTCCTCTGATGCTCTGACCAGCATAGATTTAAAGTCCTTAGTGCAGGACTTCATAACTACATTTCCCAGCTAACCTCACTCACTCATCTTCCCTGTCCAAAGCCGTGTAGAGCGATTTTGCAGGAAGCCTCGCTGGCTATTGATACAGTCTCTCTACGCCAGGGTTCTGAATGTGGGTGAGGAGAGATGGGAGGAGCGTGAATTCACTTAAGCTACAGCAAACCACCCAATGCAGTAAAAGATCCTGAAGTCTAACGGAAGCCACTAAAATACAATGCAGCACTGAGGGAGCAGAGGCAGCAGCAATGCACGGCTGGCCATAGAGCACACAGGGCAGAGGAGAGGGCAAAGCTGCTCAATATTGCACCATGCAGACCGGTCTCTGATCGTTTCTGAGACGGGTGGGCGGGGAGGGGAGGGGGAACGGAAAGACACAGCCATGCAGCCTGCTGCTTACCTGCTCTCCTTGACGCTCTGTGCCTTGGGGATCTTCTCCCTGGTTCATCCCAGGCAGGCAGGTAAGTTACCGCCGTTTATGACTGCAGCATGCAATGACCTTTCCTTAGGAGCCCACCCTTTGCAATGGTACCGCGGTGTGTCTGGCAGGTGCATGGCAGGGACCGCACCGGTGCAATCAGCACATCACGCAGCTGCCGGCGAGCACCAGCTCCATCGCATGTCGGTGTGTTTGGAGGCGCGGGGGGAGGGAATATGTAAGGGTACATTAAAAAAAAAACAAAAAACGAAAGCCTTTAAAGGCCCCTTTAAGATGGAGATCTTCCCCCACCCCATCGCTTTCCGTGCCGTGGGAGCAGTAGCATGCCTCGGGCATTATTCCCCCCACCCCCCAGAGACGGGGGGTTATTATATGTGGACTTAAACCGAATTAAAGCGAGCACAGCTTAGCGCGGCTTGGGCGTTTGGCCCGTGGGGTGATCGTGTGCACTTTATTTCTCCCTCCCCGAGGAGCCGCCTTGTTGACTGAGATGGAGAGAAGGGAGGGAGCCCGGTTTGTGGAGAGGCAGGATATCGTACCCCTCCGTCTGATCCCCCGCACGCAGGACGGCCCCCAGCCGGGGCCCGGGGTGCTGAACACTCGCGTCCGGAGCCGCGCGGATCGGAAACAGGTCAGGAGGCTGCTTTGCTTTCTCGCGGCTGGGTCGGGCTTTCGAAGTGGTGGGAGCCTGCAGCCGAGTATTTGGTGTCAGGTTGCCCCGGAGACCTGTCTGTGGTGAAACGGGCTCTTTCTAAATGCGAGTCATGTATGATGCTGCGCCATGCATAGAAATCACAGCTGAGTGGGAGGGGGCTTTGCCTGCAACCCACCAATGAGCTGCACTATCAACATTGCACTGAGTGGGCATCACAAAACCCTCCTGCTGCCGAGAGTGACCCTCGGACGCTGCTTTAGGCAAGCCGAGTGGCACAGTAGCAAGAAGGGGTGACTCTGGGTTAGCTCAGGTTATTTTAGGTGTGAGCCGGGTTTCATAGCGACGTAACCCCGGGCCTGAGCTAAAGGCAATTGCAATAGATCAAATGATCCTTTACTGCAGGATTTCCTGAGTGTGGCTGATCTATGAATGCCAGGAAGATGTGCTTCCGTCAATTTCCTGAATCAGTGTCTTCTTAGACAGACTGGCGTTAGGTAGATCCATTTGCTTTTAAAAATATGGATGCATTTAACTCAGATTTTAAAAATAGGAAAGCTTTGTTTTACTTTGGGCGCCACTGAGTGTTAGGTCAGTATTTTTGTATGAACAGAACAGAGATAATCCCTTTCACAGAAAAAGTTACTTTGTAAGAAATTGTGTTTAGAAAGGTGTTTGTAATCTGGACAGAGAAATGTGCCACAAGGGTACTTAAGTACATCAGATAAAAGCAATATTTATTTTATAATGTTTTCTCACTGAGATGCACATCTCATTTCTTGAGGGTCCTGGGGGACAGTAATCCTACTGCAGTGCTATTCAGATGAGTCCAGAAATTGAAGGGCTAGTTCCATTGCCTTTTTTATTTCTCTTCACTTAAAATGGTCCCTAAATGCTTTTTGAAGATGATTTCTAGCTTTTCTAATCTAGTTGAGGATTTGTCTAGAAAGGCTGTTTTTGTTTGTTTTTTTAAATTCACCGAGAGAAAGAATGAAATTTATTTGCAACAAGTACTACTGAAAAATACTCACAGCAGTAAATTAATGCAATGTCAGTTTTTGAATAAATTGTGTGCATTATGATTGTGTTTAATTGGCATGAAAATACTTTTTCATATCAAAGAAACAAAAATACAGTAATTCATCATATAAGAAGGTGAATTGAATGCAAATGTTCCTTGTTTAGGTATTAATTTGCAACCAATTATAAATACACATGATTAGTTTTTAATAAGTGATAACCATAGCAATTTACTATCGCTACAAGCCATACAAATGGCAGTAATTTTAGTCAATGTAATCCAATCAAATATACTACGTGTTTTGATATGTTTTTTTTACCTAAAGTTACAAAAGGTTTCTCAGAACATGTTGCTATATCCTGAAATCATGAAATCATCAATCCAAGATCAGTAATAGGCTTAATTTATCATCCAAAAATATCCATTTTAAAAAATTTTTACATTCTCCGATTTCTTCTGACAAACTTTGAGGGAAGTTCTGGCAATTCATGTTCTCTTTGTATGATTCACTAATACATTGTTTCTTCACAGCACATTCAGTTACTTATATACATAATTTATTTTCATCCTATGTGAATTTGCTGGTGCTGAGATGATATTTATGACATGATACAATAGAACGTTTACAGCAATTATAAATGATTTCAAAATGTGTGTAATTGTAAAAATCAAATAA
This sequence comes from Emydura macquarii macquarii, assembly GCF_026122565.2. Taxonomy (NCBI): domain Eukaryota; kingdom Metazoa; phylum Chordata; order Testudines; family Chelidae; genus Emydura; species Emydura macquarii. Next base: position 35,540,781 of record NW_027132559.1, on the reverse strand, counting down.
ATTGTCTCAGCATTTCAAAATCACTTGAGGACCCCTGAAGCTTTTGAACCATTCACATATTGTAAAAGCATATGCCACATCTGCTACAAATATCTAAAGTTGTAGTAAAGTACAACATTGCAATTTAAAATATTGGCATGGATCTCTGCATAAACTGGAGACTAACATGCCCTCCCTAGTTTCTTGAATAGTCTTTGCTTTTCCATACATCTCAGATATTTTATTTACCAATCCTGATGCTCCTGAAAAATCTGAAGTTGCATTTCGTCTATTTTTAACAAAATCATTATGTAATGTTAAACTCATCCCTTTCACTCAAAAGAGAAATATTTGTTGACTTAAAATTTAACTTTTTATGAATTCAGTTAAAACATCTGTGTGCAACTAGAAGCTTTCCTCCTTTATAATACATTCATAGTCCCCTCTAGGGTATAGTAGATGACTGTTGCCCTATTGAAGGAATCTGTAATTAGTAGTGATTGAAGGGAATTGTAGAATATAAACAGACTAAAAACAATGGGTCTGCACTGATTTTATGTATTTTTCTTATAGAAAGATGGGTGCTTTTTTATTGAAAATGGCATTGTACTGCCTCATCCTGGAGTTCTGAGTCGGCTTGACAACAAATGGTTTGCAGTACTGTTATATTTGCTTAAAGAAAGCTCTGAGAAGCTGCATCTTAGGAAGGTATTTTTGCAGTAGTGTAATGTCTGAAAGTGTATTGCTGCAGTTGGATAATTGAATATGTTGGCTACACAGTGCAACACCACACAATAAAACTTTACATTACTGCTGCCAGAATACCTACGGAAACTGCAGCTAATAGAGTTAACTTTTGAATTCACTTCTATCTACTGGCTCAGCAAAATTTATACGTACCTTAAAAAAATCACATTATACATTTATTATTGAATTATTAGTTGTATTGTGGTAGGGCCTACAGTATGCTAGATATTGTCCACACCCACATACAGTCCCTGCCTGAAAGTGTTTATAGTCTATGAAGACAAGTAACATATAAAGGGTGGGAGAACAAGAACACAATCAAATAAATACACTTTGTGTATATATACTTTAACAATTATTATTAGGTACATATTACTTATCTCTGACTATTCTTCATTCTATCCATTACTAGTGGGCCAGTTTCTTGCAGGAATTATGGAGGAGAATGAGTCATGAGTAGAGACTTGAAGGAGAGGATTATTTATGGATTAGGTTCAGAAAGGACGTTCCATGCAAAATGGTTGTAAGAGAAGCAGTCAAGGCTAGCATCCTTGGCTGAGCAGTAGTAATGGGAACAGGGCAACATGATAAGAGATGAGCAGATATGTATGGAGGACAGAGTTGTGTAAGGCCTTGAAGGGTGGGACAAGAAGTTTGTACTGGATGTAGTGGGAAAGGAAAATGGGGAGCCAGAGGAGGGGCTATGGATGGGGGGTGACATGGTCACAGAACAATGGAAAAGAAGGATGATCTTAGCAGCTGCGATTGAATAGACCAAAGACAGCAGGGATAGGGAAATATGGGTATCAGAGAAGCTGGAGAGGAGGAAGTTACACTAATCAAGATGGGATATGATTGAGGCCTGACTGAGAGTTTTACCTGTGTGAAAAGAAGGAAGAGGTTAAATCTCAGGCACAGAGCTGAGTACAAAGCTGCAAGATCTGGACCTAGTTTGAATGTGCGGGCTAAGGGATAGGGAAGAGTGAAAGATGACGCCAAGGTTATGGGCTTGTGTGACAGAGAGGTTGGTGGAATTATTGACAGTAACAAAATGGAGGAAGGGGGAAGGGTATAGGAGTAAATATGAAGAGTTTATTTTTGGCCATGTTGTTAAAGTGGTGATTGAGAGGTCCGGCAGGAGATGTCAGAAGTCTAGTGGAGATTTGGAATTGGATTGAGGGAGACAGTTCAGGAGCGGAAAGATAGATTTACACATCATTGGCATAAAGATGGTAGCTGAAATCATGTGAGAGAATGAGGTCACTCAACAAAAGGATATAAAGGGAAAAGAGAAGGGGATTAAAACCTCAGAGATTCCTACAGAGTGGGACATCCTCTCTTTTCCTACAGAAAGAGAGGCTGAAGGTGTTAGGAGATCAAGGAGAGGATGAAGATACAGAAGTCCAAGGAGGACAAGTTGTTAAGGAGGGTATGATTGGCAGGCTCACATGTCAAGGGGGATGAGGATGAAGTCCAGGTTCTGATATATAGCCATGAAGAGGTCCTTAATGACCTTACAACAGTTTCAGTCAAGAGGAGACGTCAGAAGCTGCAGTTTGGAGGCACAGGAAAGGAGAGAATGGAGGAAGTTGAGAGGCAGATGAAGAAAAGAGATGGCCTTTTGAGGCTGAGGGAACTACAGCATGCTGTATTGTGTGAGGACGGAGCCAGAGGAAAATGATAGGTCCAGACGAAGGGTGAGAGAAGGGATGAGTGAGGGCAAAGCCACCCTGGAGGGGATGGATTTGTAGTTTCAGTTTTGTCCAAGTTTCTAAAAACCTAGTTTCTGCAGCTAATTAAACGTCATAGTTATGTTCAGTTCACCAGGGCTTCTTTGACTCTGGGCCTTAGTGTGATGTGCACAATCTGTATACACAAAAATAAAAATAGAAATAAAAAAATCACTGTACTCATATAGCCACTCTTTGGAAACCCCTAGACTTGAGCTCTTAAGGAGTGGAAACAGAGTGTCCTCAGTGGAGGATTGTCAAAGGCTGGCTAGCCCTTTAAGGCAAGCTGGGCTCAGCCTTGCCTGTGATTTAGCAGCTACCCCTCAGCCTCCTTGGTGATCTAAAAACCAGTGATCCAACTGCGTATGATGGAGCTTAATGACAGATCCCAGCTGTGGGGGATCAGGGACAGGACTCCTTAAATAGAGTTGTGAACTCAGTCGAGGGGGACACCCGAGAGAGAGGAGCAAGGAGAGCTCCTGGGAAGGTCCTGGGGAAGATAGGCTGGAAGACCTGCAGGGAGCAGGGCAGGATCCCATGAGAGCCCTGAGCTAGAGTCTACAAGGAACAGAGAGATCCCTGAGATAAGCTCCAGAATTCCCAGGCAGGAGTGATGCGGAACCTGCTAGGATGAAGTAGCATAGGAGAAGCTCTGTAGAGCCCAGGGGTAGGGACTAAGAAGCAGAGAACTTCAGTGTAGCCCAAGAGAAGCAGACAAATTATCATTTGGACTTTTTATTACTCTGGAAGGGGGCTGAACTGAACAGGTGACCTGGCTGGAGGGCGAGGCCACCGAAAACTTGGAGGGAGACCGGCTATCACGGGGCTGAGGTCAACAAGGAGCCCAAGAGAGACAAAGTCTCCTGCAACATAGTCCCTGATGCCCGGGCCACTATGGTGGCAAGAGTAATCTCGTGCATGGACCCATGTATCTCTAATTGCAATGCACAAGGTGGTTGGCCTTCAGAGCACAGTGCATGACAAATATTTGTCAAAATGTTTCCTTCATCCTGTGAAATCTCTGGAGGCTTCATTCCAGGTTATGGGCAGGTAGTGAAGATTTGCACTGCCCATTCTGGGTAGCCATATGTAGATGTTGGTAATATTTTGATCTACAGTATGGAATGGGGTCAGATGTAAAAGGCGCAGGATTGGGTGCCAAGAAGATTGGGTTCTGTTTCTGATTCTATCATTGCAAGAATTCATTTCTCTGTACTCTGATTTCCCTATCAACAAAATAGGTTCTACCATATGTAACTACTCTGTCATGCTTAATTTATTTCTCTTTCTAAAGTACTCTGGGACCTTTGGATAAAAGATACAAGAAAGGGTGCCAGGTATCATCCTCAGTACACCTTGATACTATAGCAATGGGCACTTAATAAATGACTAATTAAATAACTATGTTAAGAGTTTTGTTCTTCCTGAATTAGCAGGACCTCATTGTGTGAATAAAGTCTGCACAAGGCCAGAAGTCTGCATGAGGCCAGATATTTTATTTAAAATAAAACCCCAAAACAAAATACTAATACAATATCTTCTAACAGAAAGTAGAAAGGACCTTATATTTGACATGACAATCCTGATAATATGATGGGAGGCTCAAGGGGAATCCTGAGCTTCTTGATACTTTTCTGTGGTCAACATTGTATTGTGTTCCACATAAAAATATGGAGTTAACAAAGACATAACAATTCCTCTCCTCCCCCATTTGTTCTGCACAGACTCTAGAAGGTAAACCATATTGCACAAAATGCCAGCGTTTAGGAATGAGAATTTACTAAAGCCTACAAGAGAATTAAAACACTACTTCTTAGTAATCTTTTTAATCTGTACAAAGGGCATTTGACCTAAAACAACAAACAGAGCATGCTATTGGTGTCTGAGAGAATTTTAACTGCAGCAGTGACTTGACAAATAGTCCTGCTGCTCAATAATAAAATAAACAGTTAAAAGTTCAAGCTGAAATTCACTCCACCCACAGAGAGCCTGAATATTTGGGTTCCATGTGGATGGAGTGCTGTGGTTTGAGAGGTGAATTTCACTTCTTAGCCTGAGACTGGAGATCTGGGCTACTAAGTTTCTTCTCTTACAGCTGCTAGCCTAATTTGTGGGCTGAGATAGTGGCTGCAGCCCCTCTGCATCAGGAGTTTTAAGGGCTACAAGATCTCTATGAACCCAGATTCCCATTGTGACCTTCCACACTGACCTATGTGGCAGAGACTCTCTGTGGCACATATGGGGAGTACACAGAATACCCTGTGGGTCAGGTACCTTTGCAGTTTCCCCAGTGCACTTCCTTCTTGTGTCTTCTGTTGTGTGAAGGGCCTTGTGCTGGCTCCAAAACCATGGGAGAATTTCACCTCCACGTCATTCAAAAAGGAAGTTGAGATCAGTCAATGCAGAAGATATATCTAAATGATGATACCAACAGTTGCTTATCCAACCATTGGTTTTATATCATAGTAGCTCTCAAAAAGTAAAATCTGAGAGATGATAAACTGTCTAGATTTTAAAACTATTCTAAATCTTCTGTAGAATTTCTGTTTCTGGTAACTGCTGTCTGTTTAGGGCTTGATCTTGTACTACTAATGTCTGAGAGCTTTCTGCCTATTGTAGATACATTAATAAATTACTGCCTGCTATACACAATGTGCTCGTTTTAGTTACCTTGTCCTCTCTATCCTTGTTTGTCTGTTTCACCAATCTGCTGCATCTTGTCATAAAGCTAGATTGGGAGATCTCTGGGGGACAAGGTATGTCATCTTAGGGCTTATTTATTATAATGGGGTCCTGATGGTTGATTGGGATCTCTAGATACTGCTATATAATACACATAATAAATATTAATCCTACTAAATAATAATACTAAATACACATACTAATCACATATAATTGACGTCAAGTGAAGAATTTGCAACAAAAAATGTATTTGTCTCCCCTTCTGTTTTCCATTGTGATATTGGCAGATATGTCTGTTTTGTCATTTTTCATGTTAAGTAGTTCAAACAGTAACTAATAGTTAGTAATTAACTGAGCTCTGACTGTAAAGTGGGCTAAAGAAGAAGTGCAAGATTCTGGGATTGACAAGGTGATGACTGCTAGAAAGAGACACATGATGAAAAATAGTCCTATTTCTCCACTTTCTTTTGTCCCTTTCAGTGTACTGGCCAGTAACTGATGGGCTCTGATAGAAATGCAGACACAGTTTGCAATAAATCCATCATGATAGTTAGGGGAAAACAAAGGCTAAGTCTGGACTGAGACCATAGCAGCTAAGAAACGTGTCCACTCAGTTTGCTGCCAGGTTCAGCCTCCTTTCCCAACAATAAAACAAAGTTGAATGGTTTATTGGCCAAATATGTGCAGTACTATTTACTGTTTCTCCTTAACATACACATATGAACAGCATACTCCCAGCAGCCTTCTCTCTTCACGAATACATGAATGATATTAATTTAATTAAAATGTCAATATCAAATTGAGGTGCAAGTTCTGCCCTCAAGAAGGGAAAAAAGTGCTGAAACTATGACTGTCAATTGATTAAAAAAAAAAAATCGCTGTTGATCATGAGATTAAAAAATAGTCCCGATTAATTGCAGTTTTAATTGCACTGTTAAACAATAATAGAATACCAATTTAAATTCATTATAAATATTTTTGGATGTTTTTCAAATCTATTGATTTCAATTACAACACAGAATATAAAGTCTACAGTGCTCACTTTATATTATTATTTTGATTACAAATATTTGCACTCTGAAAAAGATAAACAAAAGAAAACAGTATTTTTCAATTCATCTCATACAAATTTTGTTGTGCAATCTCTTTATCATGAAAGTGCAATTTACAAGTGTAGATTTTTTTTTTTTACATAACTGCACTCAATAACAAAACAATGTAAAACTTTAGCGCCTACATGTCGAAAAATGAAGGGGATATGAAAGTTTAGTATGTCTGACACGTAAATACCTTGCAGCATCAGCTACAACAGTGCCATGCAAACACCTGTTCTCACATTCACTTGACATTGTAAATAAGAAGCGGGCAGCATTATCTCCTATAAATCTAAACAAACTTGTTTCTCTTAGCAATTGGCTGAACAAGAAATAGGACTGAGGAGACTTGTATGAGGTAAATTGAAAAATACTGTTTCTTTTATTTATCTTTTTTAGAGTGCAAATATTTGTAATAAAAATAATAATATGAAGTGAGCGCTCTACACTTTATAATCTGTGTCGTAATTGAAATCATTAGATTTGAAAAACATCCAAAGATTTTTATAATACATTTAAATTGGTATTTTATTATCATTTAATAGTGCGATTAAAGCTGCGATGAAGCACAACTATTTTTTTAATATAGTTCATTTGTTTTGCGTTAATCATATGCGTTAACTGTGATTAATTGGCAGCACGAGCTGAAACCAAACCTGACTGTAGATCTCAGCCTGCAGCAAGGGCAGCACAACTTCAGTGGGATTCTGCCCTTTGATTTCTGATGTTCGGATGTCAGGGCTGCCAGATGTGCACTTCTGCCAATTAAAGTTGACTTTCAAGTCATGTGTTTGGCATATTATTGATATGGCATATTTATATTTGAAAGTCTAATTCTGGCCATCTCAATATACATGTTCTTTCTATGCAAACTTCTTTCAAGAGAATTCCCTCCTAGCTCATCAGATTCACTACTAAGAACAGATTAATTTAATTAAAAACAGTATCCCAAAAATTAAGTTCATTTCATATCATGAAAATTACTATCCTAGAACACACATTCCTGTAACATTGAATATTAGGCCTGGGATTTTCAAAGGTACCTAAGGGATTTAGATGTGCAAATCCCAATGAAATCTGTGCATTGCGAGATTCTCATCACTTTACTGCAGGTGCAGGAAAAGAAGTATTGACTCCAGAAACAATCCCTTAATTCCATAAAGGATGCACACATATGCAGCAGGTAGGTCCTTCAGAGGATTAGAGATCAGTAAGCTTTATAGGAAATGATGAGTCTTTTCCCAATCTTCGCTTGTTCTACCATGTGCATCATAATAATCATATACATTATCAGATTTAAGCCTGGTTGGCAGTGAGGCCAGCTCTGACTTTAGTAGAATTATTCATGATTGACACTGGTGTCAGTAAGTTCAGACTCAAACCCAACATTTCTCTTCCACTTCTTATTTCACATAACATACGTACACAGTCCATACTACAGATATTTTCTTATTACACTACATTCATGCTGCTTAGAGGTGACTTGCATTATAGGTATTATCATAGTTACGATATGTGTTATTAACATGTACCTGCATTATTAGCCTTCGTTGTTGACCTTACATATCTCAATCCAAAATGCCATCCAAAGACACTGAAGAAAGGGTTGCAATCAGGTCTTGCCTGATCTGTCACTGGACCCTGCCACTGCCTCAGTTTCACATTCTTGCACCCAGCCTTCATGTGAGTGAAATAGCCACTCCTTCAGGGGCTCTAGTTTATTTCAAGAACATCACAGTTCAAATCTCAACTTAAGTTAAAGCAAGTATTTCTCTAATTTCCCAGGTTCTTCAGCCTCTTGTTGGGCTTAACCTTTTTTTTTTTTTTTCCTTCCTTTTTTTGAAAATGCAGGTCCTGCTGCCTGGCATTTCTTCAAGTCTCTTCCCTTTTCAGACTATTGCTCCTTTAAGGCTTATGCTCCTTTCCCTCTGCAGGTAGCTCTTGTCAGGCCTTTCCCTCTGGCTGATATGCAGAGCTCCTTCCCCTGTCCTCTCTGAACCTAGGTCCCCTCGGGATACAAAGCAGAAGCCTCCTTTTCCTCATAGATACAGCAGGCTCCTGCTTATAGGAAGTTCCCTTCTCCTCCTCCCCAAGCTACTATCAGGTGATCCTTGACACCATCTCTAACCACTGGCACAAACCCAAATCCATCATCTGGGGACAGATAAGTAGGCACTGGTAGGGCTAAGCCAAACTATCTAAAAAGGACCTGCCTTTTTAGACAGTGACAGTAGACTATGGATATTGCCAATCTTGAATTTGCTGCTCTCATCCTTCTGCTGAAATGGGTTATTTTTTTGGTCCCTGAATAAACTTTTCCTGCATTTTATTTCCTACAAACTGCAAACACTGGGCCAACAGAGATTGTGAGTGTGTGTGTGTGTGTGTGTGTGTGTGTATCCTCTCAACAAAAACAACACAAAGGAGATCTAACAAGCATGCATGTAATGGATATGACATCTAAAGCTTGTCAAGCCATGAGCTAACAACTAAATCTTCATTTTAGCTATAAGAGTGCAATGACCCTTTCTGGACATCTTTCAATTGGGTATGATCTCTTCTGTTTTTCAGTCTCAACATCTTCCTCTCCTTCAAACATAACATCAATTTGCCAGTTATGCAGATGCAAAGCTTCCAAACAGGGATGCAGTTTTGTCCGTTTTTTCCCTTGGTTTTCTCAGTGTCTTCTGGGATGGCTTGTAGAACTGTTGGGCAACAGTGCGGAGCATGCAAAGAGGACACAGAGGCAGATGGGGTATGAGGCTTTGTTTTTTATGGTCATAGCTGCTCCTTGCTGGGCACGCTGAAATCTCCATGGGTCTGAGGAAAGGGAATCACTGGGGGCTGTGTGGAGAACTTGGTGCTTTTTAAAGGAAGTGAGAGAGCATCACGAGCCCGAATGAGACTAGAGTCGCTCCTTTGAGACCAAGACTCACTGAAGTGGGGATTTTTATAACAGGAAGACTGAGGCCTGCACAATCTTTTTGATCCTCCAGTAGAAGGACTCATCTGAGGGGAAACTAACTTTCTGCAGAAACAGTTGAACAAAAGAGAAGGAAAAAGTAGCCAAGCGACATTCTGTCCAAGCAAACAGACCACACTGGGCCTTTTCAAACCATATTGTGTGCTTGTACAATTTGCATTCACTGCCACCTTCTAAAATGTTTTCTGGAACAATAGCTCGAAAAGAAAGTTCTGAAAAAGTCACTCTTGTACTGGAAATTGAAGTTAAAACCATGTCTACTAAAATTAATGAAGTATATAAGCATGTGACAAAAGGTATGCAGAAAACAAGGAAAACAGCCAATTAGTGATAGAGCAATTTGACTAATAGAGCAAACAACAGAGCATCTTGAAAACTGGATCCAGTCAAGGAAAGTTAGTACATTAGGCATAGCTGCTCAAAATGAGCAATTGACAGTGCCTTTTGGTGACCTTTACAATAGTTTTACTGGATCTGTTTTCCTACTCACCTGCAACAAGTGATTTGACTCTGAAGATGGACCCTATTATGCCATCCTTATTCATGCTGAGTTGGGCCTTATTTCAATGGGACTATTTGCAGAGTAAGGCATTACTCAATCAGGAGCTAGCCCAAGAGTTGACAACACGTTCAGTAAGAAGGTGCTTTGAAAGTCGCTTTTACCTTAAAGTGACGAATTCTCCATTGAGATTAAGTACAAGTCCCTTAACTTTTTCTTTTAACTCTGATTCATTAAGAACAAGAACAAATGGATATAAACTGGCCATCAACAAGTTTAAGCTTGAAATTAAATGAAGGTTTCTAACTGTCAGAGGAGTGAAGTACTGAAACAGCCTTCCAAGGGGAGTAGAGGGGGCAAACAAACCTAATATATTCCAAGACTGAGCTTGATAAATTTATGGAGGGGATGGTTAAGGGGATGATAAGGTTGCCTATCATGGCATATAGCCCATCCATGCCTGCTATTAGCAATATGTCTAAAGACTGGTGTAGGAAGGTGCAGTGGCCTTCCTTCAAGCCTGGGCCTGAGGAAGGGCCACAACACCCACAGCAGGCAGAAAAAGGGCTTGCCATCCAGTCTGCCTGGCAACCGGGGAGCTGGTCAGTGATAGGTCCTGCTGGCCAGCCAATCCAACAATGGAGGGGCGGAGCCTCCGCCGGGGCTGAGAGTATAAAATGCAGGCCCCGCAGCTCAGTGAGACACAGGCTGCCACTGGAGACAGATGTGTTGTTTTGTCGGCTGCAGCCAAGGCCGGAACCCAGCCAGGCTGCTACCCCAAGCGAGCGCCTCGCAAAGCTTCGGACCCGGGGATGGCCCCAGCGACCAAGCCCCAAGGGTTGGATAGGGCCTCCGGGCCCCCTAAACTGGCCTAGGCCTACCGGCTCCCAGGACTGGGCTAGGCCCCTGGGCCCCAGTAATTGGACCGAGTTCCCTAAGCCTGCGGGCTGGGGGATCCCCCCGAGGCCAGACCTGACCTGGAGGAGCTGCCAGAGGCTGAGCCATCCCCTGAGACGGGCCAGGACCTGGAGGAGCTGCCGGAGGCTGAGCCATCCCCTGCGACCTGGAGGAGCTGCCCCTTGCCAAGGAGCTCCCCATCCTGCCACCAGTGATGCAGAGGGACTGACAAGCCTGCTGTGGGCTGTGTACCCCTGTGACACCGAAGATCCCACCGGTACAGGTACCTGGGAATACGGGAAGGAAGTGGCCCAGGGACAGCCATATCTATGGCTGAGACAGGGGCAAGCCCCGTTGGCATGTTGCAGTGGGAGCCCCGCCAACTTAGTGGTAACGCCTTTGCCACTACTAGGGCCCTGGGCTGGGATGCAGTGGAATTGAGTGGGCCTGCGTCCCCCTTCCGTCCCCCCTTATCCTTGCAACCCAATGAAGGAGTACCATCCCCGGCTTTCCTGACTCCAGGAAACTGCTGGCTCGCCCGCGCTGCCTGAGGCGCGGGGCGGTAGACTGCTGGCTCGCCCGCCCTGCCTGAGGCGCGGGGCGGTAGACTGCTGGCTCGCCCGCCCTGCCTGAGGCGCGGGGCGGTAGACTGCTGGCTCGCCCGCCCTGCCTGAGGCGCGGGGCGGTAGTAGCCCGCCCTGCCTGAGGCGCGGGGCGGTAGACTGCTGGCTCGCCCGCCCTGCCTGAGGGCCTGGACGGCAAAGTATCCAGGCGCTAACGTCCCCCTTTTTGGAAGGTGCAGTGGCCTTCCTCCGAGCCTGGGCCTGAGGAAGGGCCACAACGACAGGGCCCAACAAGTCCCCATGCTACAGCTGGTGATGGGACACTAGATAGGGAGGGCTCTGAGTTACTACAGAGAATTCTTTCCCAGGTGTCTGTCTGGTGGGTCTTGCCCACATGTTCAGGGTCTGACTGATTGCCATATTTTGGGTCAGGAAGGAATTTTTCCCCAGGTCAGATTGGCAGAGACCCTGCGGTTTTTCATTTTTCTCTGCAGCATTCGGCACAGGTGACTTGCTGGTCTGAACTAGAGTAAACGGTGGATTTTCTGTAACTTGAAGTCTTTAAATCAAGATTTGAGGACTGCAGTAACTCGCCAGAGGTTATGGATCTATTACAGGAGTGTCTGGGGGAGGTTCTATGGTCCGTGATGTGGAGGAGGTCAAACTAGATGATCATGATGGTCCCTTCTGGCCTTAAAGTCTTTGAGTTTGAGTCATTAGACCTGATGTCTTCCTTCTTGCCAGCCCTATGCTGCATTCTCCCCTAGACAATAATACGCTTTCTGCAGCAGAGCAACACAATACACCAAATGGGATTAAATTCAGGTGCTATCTACAGGAACTGCATTGCCTCTTTTGTTTTTTGTTCTGTCCCTCTGTGAATTCCACAGTTTTTTGTTTGTGTCTTCTACTGTAACTGTGCAGGCAGCTGATTTGAATCGTTTGTCCATACTAAACGTCTAAACATTCACTGAAGTGGTGTCCTGGATGAAGGCCAATATTTAGCAGATATTCCCTTAGAGTTATGCCTTGCTCTCAGACTTCACATTTCTCTACACTGAAACAGATTTACACTATTTGCACAATCAGATTCTTCAGAATCTGCTTGCATTGTTCTTCATCATGTGTCTGGTCCTGAGAGGAGCTTAACACCCACAACTACCATGAAAGTGAATGGCAACTGAGAGTGTCAGCCCCTCACAGATCAGGGCCCGTCTGCTCTGTCTCTAGTTTCACTGTCTTAGAAGCCTTATCTTCAATAGTAGCCAAAATCGTTTTGTATTAATATAATTATGACAATAACTAGAAGCTCTAAAATTGACCCTGGGTTAATCCTCTTGTAACATATTTCTATCTTGAAAAGTTTTCATCCAGAGCTTTTCTTCATTCCCTACTCTTAATCTAGTACTTTATTCATCACACCATATTATCTTCTGTTTCATGATTCTTTACTTTAGCCCTTAATCTCTGATGTGGAACCTTGTCAAATGCACTTTGAAAAACCTAAGGGTACAACATCCACTGAATTTCTCTTATCTGTCATGGCAGTGATATATTCAAAGACATCGAGCAGATTAGTTAAGCACGACTGCTCTCATACCTGAATCCTTGCCTGCTCTCCTTATAAAAGAGTTTGTTTTTCCAGAAGTTCTCCCAACAAGTCCCTTGAAGAGTTTTTCCACAACAAAACTTAAACTAATTGATCTCAGAGGGAGATGAAAATTATAACTAAATAAAAAAAAAAAAAAACCCTCTAAAAATGAACTAAAATAGCTTTTCTAGACATAAAGCTGACATGAATATAAAGTCCAATATCTCAGGATTTTCCAGAGCTAGAAACAAGTGCTGGGTGTCTCATTAGGAAGTGGAGACTTGACCATTTCAGTTGTATAAAGCTGCTTTTTAACTCTGGAGGATCATGAGAAATCTAAAATTAAACCTGTCACTGGTGCAGGACTGAATATTGCCTGCTTCTAGCCCCGGGGCCACATTAATTTAGGGTCAGGGAGGAAAGATTTCACATTTTTGGGGGTAAAAAGAAGAACTTTTCTGGTGGTTTATTTATTTATTATAAACGGTGACTCTTAAAATCTACTCAGAAATCTGGAATGTAAGAAGTAGTCCTGGAGAAGATGGATGAGTAGGCAGAGTTTAGGTGAAGTGATCAGAGTGGTATGACTCTACAATTTATTAGAAAATGTCACCACCGCCACTTAGATGTTGCCCATGTGGTAGTGATGTCCATGTGATAAACAGCATTGATCATGCGATTATGGCTGCTTCGTCAGCTCTCTGTCCACTCATCTGTCTCCCCCAGGACTCATTATTTCATCCCACTGAACAGGTTCAAGCAGCCTCTAATTTAATAACCACAACAATTAAAAAACCTTTTTACTATTGGAAAGAATAGATTCCTGGCTTTCTAATGGGACATGCAGCCTTTGCTTCTAGCACTGACGGTTTGTTGGTATCGTGATATTTGTATGGAGAAAAGCCATTTTAGAGCTCAGGATCCGATCTTCCGCTGATGTAAATTGGCAAAGCTCTGCTGAAGCCAGTAGAGCTATGTCAATTTTCCATTAGCTGAGGATCTGGCTGGTAGCCTAAAAGCCTAAGCCTAAAAGGTGTAGAGAAACAAAAACACAGTCCAGGATTAGCAAAGCAAAGAAATGGGAAAAAAAAAATCTTTTAAATAACCTTGCTAATTTCTAGTTTTTCTGCAAAGTGTGTGGCATGTTTGCCACTCAGAAGTCAGAGCATACGTACGCTGGCAAAATCTTTACACAGCACTATAACAGTCTCTTTCTGCATTTTTGTATGGAGAAATCACCATATGTATCTAGATATAGTTATAGGTGTGGACAAAGAGAGAGAATGACTAAGGATGTGGTAAATAATTGTCTGCAAGTATTTCAAGAGATATTTTCTAAGGAGAGTGGGCACAAGATGGAGCTTTGGCAGTTCCCTCATATGATATATGTGAATCCAATGATTTTACTAGATGCAGTTTTGTATGGTTCTAAGCATTTTAATGAATATTCGGTACTTAAAGTGGCCACCACCTCCACCTGTCCTAGGGAACTACAGTTGCTCCTCATTCCGTTTATATGTTTTGTGTTGTAAGTCTCTTAAAAGACTCATTCTTTTGTTCTGAGATTTTTCTATTGCTGAAATAGGCATGTCTCTGAAGGCAGACCACTTGTGTAAAGTTTCAGAAGAGATGAAAGGATGAATATGTTGGACCAAATTCTGGTCTCAGTTGCACCAATTAAATCAGTGGATCTATTCTGGATTCATTATGATACTTGGTCCTGCCTCAGGGCAGAGGGCTGGAGTAGATGATCTCCTGAGATCCCTTCCAGCCCTATATTTCTGTGATTCTATGATGTAACTAGGACCAGGAGTTGGCTCAAACATAGAGTACTATGTACAGTAAGGGCTTCTCGATACAAGCACTTAGTTCGGGACAAGCTGGGGTGTAAATCTACACGGTGCTAGTCTGCCGTGCACTATTTGTCAGTGTGGGCCTGCTGTAGCACATTAACAGCTCCCCTAATGCGTTGTGATCCACACCCATTTCAAAGCAGGATAGAGCAGTGTTTCTCAACCTTTTAAGCAGCAAGTACCCCCTAACTTCTGAAAATTTTAATAAGTACCCCAACGCTCAGTTTTCCTTGGGATTTTATATTTACAGACTAATGTGAGCCATATGATGGAAGAAGGCCTGAGTATATAAGGCCCTGATATGACAGATGTCAGATCTAGTGTGGGTAGGGTTACCACCTTTACACCAGGGTACGTGACTCAAGTATGTACCTGGGCTAGAGGTGATGTTGGCCAAAGCTAGGCTTTGAGCGGCATGCCAGTGCTGGGGAATATAAAGTGCCAGGCCAAATTTTGTGCCATAGATTTGAGAGGAGGAAGGGGTGAAAGAGAGACAGGGAATTTGTCAATTTCACTGCTCAGCTAGAGCAGTGAAATTGACAAGTTTTCTGAGCACTGGGCTTTGAGCCAGGGAGGGGAGCTGCCAGCTGGCTGCCAGCCCGGGAGGTGGGCGACTGCCACCCAATCCGAGCTGGGGCAGAGGAGGCTTCCGCGCCGATTGGGACCCAGGGATGTGGGCAGGAGGCAGCTGCCCATCTTCAAACCCGGGCACTGGAGGCTGTCCCTTGGGTTGGAACTGGGGCGTGGGTGGCTGCCACCCACTGCGAGGCCAGCTCGCAAGACGCAGGAGGCTGCCACCGGGCTCCCACCTGGGAGCTGGGACCCAGTGGGAAGCGGGAGGCTGCTGCCTGCCTCCTCCAGAAGCTAGTGGCTGCTGCCCGCCTCCCAGCTGGGAGATGTGACCAGGCGGGAAGCATGGGGCTGCTGCTCGCTTCCCAGCTGGGAACTGTGACAGGGCGGGAAGTGGCTGGCTGCAGCCCGGCATCCTGGGACTGTGGCGGCTGCCGCCCGCCTCCCAGCTGGGAGCTGTGACTGGGCAGGAAGCGGGAGGCTGCCACCTGCCTTTCCCAGAAGTCGGGGGCTGCCACACGCCTCCCATCTGGGAGCTGGGCCTGGGTGGGAAGCGGGCTGCTGCCGCCCAGCTTCCCCAGAAGTTGGCAGCTGCCGCTCGCCTCCCCTTCACTCTGTTTTTCCCCGGGTACCTCCTGCCTGTGTCTCGCGTACCCCCGGGGGTACGTGTACCATAGGTTGAGAAACTATGGGGTAGATCAAAGCCCAATAGGGAACTGTTGAGTATAGGGTAGCAGGACCCACACTGACAATTAGGGCATGGCAGACTAGTGCAGGGTAGATATACACCCTAGCTTACCCTGAACTAAAAATTCATGTAAACAAGCCCAAAGATAC
Organism: Emydura macquarii macquarii; assembly: GCF_026122565.2. Classification (NCBI taxonomy): domain Eukaryota; kingdom Metazoa; phylum Chordata; order Testudines; family Chelidae; genus Emydura; species Emydura macquarii. The sequence continues at coordinate 35,524,756 of NW_027132559.1, read as the reverse complement.
TTTTTTAGCACTTTATTCTATTGATTGTGCACCAGCCTGAATCTAATTTAGACCCTTCCATTTAATATCACTTTAATGTCAAAACTTCCTGCAATATTTCACATCTGAGTGTTGTTTGAACTTCACAATCTTTCATAAAGTCAATTGTTAAGTACTCCATCCTAGCTGTGTACGGTACTCAGTACTATCTAGAGAGGAGCCGCTCAGGATCTCCGTGTTATGCACTCAAGGAAATTTGATAACGTTCTTTGGGGTATATGGTACTGCAATCATCCTAGTTTAGAGATAGATTAGTAATACTGTCTTCCTTGTATTTAACTGCATGCAAGCTGTTAGCATCGTGGTTCTGTAACTTGTAGATTGTTCTAGAGCTGGAAGCACTATGCTTTTTTCATTATAACAGTGTAGTTCTTCTATTTCTGTCTCATGTTTGTATGCTGCATAGTATGCTTCTTCCTTGTGTCAGTGGAGCTCCAGTTTTATGATTCAGTTGTCACATGTTGATGTGTCACATCTATGATTGTTGAAAATGTTTCAGTTTTCTGGGGAAGTTGCTTGGTTTGAGAACTGAATGACATAATTGATTATCTTGCTTCAGGGGTTGAGAAGAACCCTTGCAGGTGCCATTCCTGTTACTACTACTAGAGTTAGATGGAATAAAAGAACCCATTGATTTCCTTCCCTTTGGTTCTTGTGTTGTCATGTGTCCAGGAATCTGAGGTTCATTTTCTGTTAGGTATTTTACCTATTCTCTGAGCACTTCAGATTGTCAAGATATGATTGTTAGCTCAGTCTTGTTTAAAAATAATGTAGAAACAAGTTTTTTTATTCCATGAATTTTGCAAAAATATGCAGTATTATTCTGAACCTGGGAAATATATTGAATAGAGCTGGGCGAGAAATGGTTTTCCTGTCCCATGAAAATTTGAGATTTTGAAAGTTTTTCCCATTGTGCATCAGGATGGAACAGAGACTTTCGGGGGGAGGGGGAGGGCGGGGAGAGAGAGAGAGAAAGTGTGTGTGTGTGTGTGACTGAAGTATCCCAGAATAGCCAATAGTCTAGTGATTAGGGCACTTGCCTGGGATATGGGAAACACTGGTTTAATTCCTGGCCTGAATAGGATAGAGCAGGGACTCCCACAGCCCTCACTACTGGGCTACTGCCTATTCTGGGGTGTGTGTCTCTCTCAAAATGGACTCAAAATCCATCCTGAACTTGAGAATTCTTTTTTGACAAAGTTTTGTGGCACCCTACACATTCCTGCAAAAGGTTTAGCTTTAGATGACATTCTGATGAAAAATTCCTGACTAGGTCTAGTACTTAATTGATTTTACTTCAAATGGTCAGATGATGGACTGAGGATTTTTCTCTGTCCATTTCAGCTCATTGATAATTTGGAGTGTTGCATATTCCTTGTTTTATTACAGCAAACTGTTTCCTAAGGGATGTCCCTTTTAAGGGAGGCCTCTTTACTTCTAATCTGTTGGAAGCAGGACTCCTCTCTGAATCCTGTGCTTGACCAATTTACAGGGACCAGCCTCTAGTTACAGCTATGCCCACTGAAATATCTTTTTTCTGTTGGGTCTCTTAGAGCTCATCAATATTTCTTCTAACAAAAAGGATTTTGGTCCAAAATGTCCTTTTTTAAAAAAACAACCAGCTGTTGCCAAAAAGTTTACTTTTTTGATATGTTTCATATTGCACAGTATTGTTAACAAAAATGTTATCAAAATGGTTATTGAAACTCTGCGTTACCATGTTTCAATATGTTTGGATTTCTTTTAAGTTTAGCTCTAACTATGAATTTTGAATAATTGCAACATCCAGATAGTATTTTACTTTACTGATACCTAATCTCACCTTTAACATCATTTTAACAGTTTTTGTCTGGGAATAATAGTGGTCCAGGGTGAGCTCCAGTATCCAGTAGCATAGTAATTGCACATCTCAGATACATGTTTGGTGGAGGAAATTTTCCAGACTAGATCAATATGGTACAACATACTTAATAATTAAAAAAACAAAACAAAGCAAACAACAAACCCTCATGCCTCTCACAGTTGCACTTTCATTACTATGAAATTAGCCATTGGTGATGTAATTGTCTAATGACATACGGAATAATCAGTTATGTCATGTGCACAGTTCCTAACAATTGTGAAAGTTTGCACGTTGTTAAGAATTTGAAATATGCTCTAGAATGCTCTTTGAATTTAATAATATAGTAATGAACAGCTAATAGGGTAGATCTTTGTGCAGCAGTTGCTGGTATTTAAACAGGTACAAAAAGACTGTCTGATTTGCTTAAGTGAGAGGTTACCATGGAACAATAAACTAAACAAAAAAGATGAGGAACATTTTTGGCCTCTAGTAGATAAATAGGAGGTTCTTGCACTATTATCTTCTGGTGAAGGAACTGCCAAAAGCATGGCAAAATCTAACTGGAGAAGGGGAAATTTGGAACCCAAATCAGGAGCACGCACTGCTGCCTGAGAGCTGAAAAATGAATGCCAGTTTGTTGATTTGCTACATATAATTTTGATCCTGTAGAGGGTGCTAGTAATTGCAATGGCAAGGAAGAGATGGACATGGTCCCATATCTGGGCTTCTCTAAACTCCTTCGAACTCTTGGGGACCACAGATGTAAATGGTGGAATCTTCAGTTGAACATAAAATGCAAACTGGGGATTACTGAAAGGCATGAATAGAAACCCCACTGCATGGCACTGGAAAATGGAGAATATGGGCACATCAGATTCACCTAAAAATAATGTCACTGCTTCAGTTCTGTTGCCCCCCAAAGAGAGAACTGAAGGGGTTTTGAACAATTTTGCTATAGGCAGATTCAGTGAAGGCTTCAGAATAACTCTAAATATGCTGAAAACCCTATAATTTTAACGTTTCGAAAGAGCTCCCACTCTCCTGATACTGACTCATTTTACATGAAAGGGATTATTATTAAAATTGTAGCACTTCACATTTTATTTTTTAAAGGATGTAACATGACAACTAAGTCATAACATGAAGAGTGTGATTATTATACATAATGTATACATACGTACATTTGTGTGTAGTTTGTGTGTAAAAATATGCATGCAGTGCCTGGAATCTCATAACTAGACAAATTTAGACTAGAAATAAGATACACATTTTTAACCGTGAGGGTAATTAACCATTGGAACAATTTAACCAGGGTTGAGATGAGTTCTCTGTCATCTGAAGTCTTTAAATCAAGATTACATGTGTTTCTAAAAGATCTGCTCTGGCTCAATGAGAAATATCAGGCTTGATGGAGGAATCACCTCATGAAATTCTATGGCCTGTGTTATGCAGAAGGTCAGACTAAATGATCATAATGGTCTTGTGTCTTTTGCCTTAAAATCTATGAATATGTGCTGTGACCTCTACCAGGTGTAATGCCTCTCTGCATTCCAAAGTCAAGGAGTAGGCAAGGCAACAGGGCCTTCACCCCCCCCTTAATCCTACAAGAACCTTCTTGTAAATAATGTTGGTCTCCTGAGAGGGAGGTTCAAGGGCAGTAGCCATAGCTCTGGTCCTCTCCTCTTCCTCCAGCTGAGCTTCCCTTGCTGCTCCTCATCTGCTGTGCAGATAGAGATGTTTTTCCGGTTCCCTGGGAGCAGCTACCAGTGGGGGAGCTGCCATTTCTTCCCCACCAACTCCCTTCTAAGGGCAGCAGCCAGCATGAGTTTTTGTTCCCAGTGCAATCAGCGCTGCTCTGACCTTGCTGATTATATCATTAGCAACTCTCAGCCGTGAGGAGAGCTTCTCCCTGGGAAAGAGGATGGGCCCTTGGGAACCCCTGAATAAACTAAACTAACCTTCCTCTGCTTAAGCCAATGACCTTTTCTCAACAAATGACCTCGTAGCGTGTATGCAGCACTCACTGTGCCCAATAGAGCTGCCTGGACATTTCTGTTTTGGTGCTATCCTCATAGGCCCATTTATAGAAGTGACATGCCTCTGTGCTTAGCAGAATGGAGTGACACGTGTTACAGCTAAATATCCTAATATCTCAGCCCCCATTTATGAAATGTAAAAACTTACTGGCCCAATTCTTGGATTTGCTCTGGCTACTTTGTTCTGCAAATGTAATGCTGACAGACACTGGTCATTGAGTGCTGGGATCAAACCTGGGACTTTTGGAATTCATTGTATGAGTCTGTACTGCATGGGCTAAAAGCCATATCCCCTTTAGTGAAGGCTGTGGCAGACTCATCAATTTCTAACTGGTCTAGCCACCACTAAAGGGGGACAGAGCACCACACCAAGCAGGCATGGGTTACACAAAGTAGCGGCAAAGCTGGCTTATCTGCCTCTGAGGATTCCACATGTATGAGAGGGATCCCTGGGTGGCACAGATATGGTATCTGTCCCTAGGCCACAACACCTCCTATCACCCCAGGCACAGGGATGTTTTGAGGGAAAGAGTGTGTGACCGGGACATCATTATTCCCCAGCAATCTCCAGGTTCTGAAAGGGCCCCCTGAGTCAATGGGCAGATGGCCATAAATTAGGACAAACTTGAGGCTTCTGTAAATTACTCTGTGGACTGCACCATCCCCAGTATTGAGAAGCTTGAGAAAATGGCCTTTGTTTCCACACCTGTGGAGTGAGTTGTGCAGGCCATCACAACTGACTGCTAGTAAATTCTTGATAACATCTACATTATCCCATATTACATTTGTTTACAGAAATGTACTATAGAGGTTTTTAAAGTAAAAATAGTTCCTTTTTTTTTTTAAAATCCCTCTGCCTATAAAGCCAGGTGCCTTATTTCAGAGGGAAAGTAGAATTGTAAGTAATTTAAAACTCCTCCAAAGTGACCTAAAAACGGCCTTTTTATTAAAACAAAAATCAGTTTTGAAGTATAGTTTCTGGGGACTTTCCAGGACTAGAAGGAAGTGCTCTGTGTCCCATTGGAAATCCGGGAATTTTCCGTTTCTAACTGGGAGGGAGGAGATCCCATTTCTAGCCCTGCAGGTGGTGAGACATCAGACCTTATACATGTCATTGGGTAGGACTAAATATTGGGCTAGTGTAATCTTGGTGGTAATGAAGGAAGGATACATTTGGCTAGGAGAGAAGGAAAGAGACACGTTGTTTGTGTAGGTTTTTTTAAATGGCAGCTCTTTGTAGCTGCTCAGAGGTTTGGAATGTTGGAAATTGTTGTGGCAGAGATGGATTAGTGGGTAGAATGTAAGTGAGGCGGCCAAAAGCTTCATGATAAATGCAGCTGACCGTGTGGTTTAACAATTTATCATGTTGCTATCACTCCTATATATGTGTTTAGGAGAAAGAAAATCAAAAAGATCAAGGGTTTGATCCTGCAAGGTGCTGAGTACCTTTCACCTCCATGTAATTTCAATGAGGGTTGAGGGTGTTTAGAAAGCTTTATTGTGGTCTGGTCTTGGGACTATCTAACCAAGTTAGTGTACTTCATAGTAGCAGCTATCAAGCTATTCTCCACAGCTCTGTCTCCAGATCCAGGTGCAGATTGTTAGCCAGGGAAGGTTGGCTTGTTGTGTTTTACCTTTTAACCTTTCTGTTGAGAATATGAGTTCTAAAGAAAGGAATTGTGTCCTTCAGTTCCTGTGGATCAACAGTGATGTGATGTGAGAGAGACCACACACCAATTCAAGGTGCTGCATAGAGAACTCCTATCTTCAGAGATGCTAAATTTGACAACATGTTGTAATGGTAGAAATTTATGAAAGGAAATATTGCCTCTCTTTATTTTGAGTTTATTATCTTGCTACTTCTACATCTTAAATAAGATAAGATAGCTTTTTTTAAAAAAGAAAACAAATCCATTATTCAACATATTTGCACACTAACTAGTAAGAATTTTTCCTGGGTTAATGACATATTGATGGTTAGTACTTTTATTTCATTTTTGTCTGTTATGTTCACAAATCTACATGGTGCATTTTGGTGTAGCAGACTGCTAATTCATTTAAATCTTTTTAATGTTGCAGTCCACCCATGTTGCCCGAGCCAGCTTTCAGGTTGATGCATTTGGGTCATCATTCATTCTCGATGTAATGCTAAACCAGTAAGTATTGACTGTCTTTTATTCTGCATTTGTAAAGTGCCTAGGACAATGGGAAACCTATTTTGGTCCCCATGTGCTATTATAATACCAATAATAAATATTATTTGTATTATTACAATGGATTATCATTACTAATGGATTTGAAATAGAATGCTTTTTTTTCTTTTCATCAAATATCTCTGTATATTTTGTTATATTTTCAAATATTGCTATTTACTAAGAACCTGATTGTAAAATGTTTGATAAGACATAAATATTATTATTTAATCCTACAATCCTGCAGTTGATAGTGTGCAGGCAAATTGCTGTGCCCCATTGAATAAGGAGCTACTGAAAATTGGTAGCTACTTGCTTTTTAATTCCTGCATATTTTGTGTTAGAGATCTACTAATAACACTTACCACTAGTTGTTGAAAGCCTAAGGTGATTCGTGGGAATGATGTTTCTGCAGATAAGTTCCTTATATTTTGAGAAAAGAGAAGCATTAGAAGACATTAGCATGGTGAATTTCAGGGTATGTACACACTGACAGTGGCAAATTCACCACCGTCAAATTGATTTATCCGGATCAATTGAGTGGAAGTGAAAACCCTCTCAATCGATCAATAATAATAAAACCACCTCCCCAAAAAGCGTAGTGTAGCGCTGCGTCGATGGGTATGCATTTTCCGTTGGTGCAGTGTAGTGGAAACGGCACGCAGAAGAGGATTTAGGAAGTGGACGTAAGTTATGCAAGTTACTCCACATAGCTTGCGTAACTCCCATCGACTGCCACCGAATTTCACCGTAAGTATAAACCAAGCCATAGGCTAAAGAGAGCAATTGAATAGCAAACTTATAAGTGAAACCTAATACTTAATTTTTTATCAATCACATTTCAAAATAAGGAAACCAAAATATCCCTTGCTGTGCCTAGTTAAGCCATTTTTATATATGAACTGCTCTTACTTTTCTTGCTCTGAAATAAAGAGAAAACTTACAATAAATCTAAATGACTTGTTAAAATATTTCAGTTTTCAATTACTGAACTTGTTTTTGGCTGGTTTAGAGTAAAGGGCAAGATCTTTAATTAGTGTAGATTGGCCTAGTTCCACTGAGTCAATGAAGCTAGGCTGACTTATGCTAGTTTAGAGATTGTCCCTGAAAAGAGATCTAAATGTTTCAATTGAACATCTGAAGAACGTGCAAAAGGTGAGTAGAATTCAGCTAGTTAAAGTAGCCAGTTTAATGTTTTTCACATTTAACTATGTTAAACTGGTGATTAACAATTTCCTGATAACTAGGAACAGGTCTGGAATTAATGTATGTATGTATTGTTGCTGGTTACAGCAGTTATGCACTAGTGAGAGACATTGACTTAGACACACAATTCTACAGCAAGAGCTGGTTGAAAATTTTCTGATGCAACAGATTTCTTTTGGAAAATTCTCATCTGACAAAATTGAAATGTTTCACATGAATGTATCAATATAGTAGAAATTTAACAAAAATTGATACATTTAATTTAGATAAGGTTGAAGAACTTCATTTAGACTTTTATATTCTATCAGATGACTTGGGGTTTGCAGAAAGTTAGTTGTTTAAAAGCTATACAATGCATGAAGATCACCTTTCTACAGAAAAGTAGTAGCATATAGTAAGTGTGGGAGGGTGGGTGGGTACATATGTATGTACATACATTGGTGTACACGTTCAGATAGGGTGAAATCTTTGCTCCATTGAAGCCAATGGCAAAATTCCCATTGATTTTGGTAGGCTCGGGATATCAGCGTAGTGTCAGCCCTGGTTTAATAAGAAGAAATCAAAGGACACTATTTTAATATGAACTTCTTCGGTAGTCGTTCTGTGAAAGTTATGTTTTTACTCCTTATGGAAATATGCTGTACATTTAAATAATTAATCAGTTTAACATGAAACTTGTTTTGGGATAGGATCCATTTTTTTTCCCTGAAGGGGTCAGATTGTGTACCTTCTTTCCTTAAATGACATTCGGTGAGCACTGGAACTGGCCTAATGTGAGTAATGGTGCCAGAATCCAGCCCGAAGAGAAGAACTGCAATTTTTTTTCAAAATCTAAAAATCTGGTAGTTCTCAAATAAATAATATAATGTAAACTAAATTCTGTCCCTGGTTTCCCACATGTAGTGATAAAAATGAAAGGCTGTAATGTAAATGAAGGTGCTGTTTGGCCTGTAATGACATTTTATGCCAAGTTTTCAAAAGGGCTTCTGAAATTGCATTTCCTCATGCACAGATCTTATCAAATAAAAGAGAGGACCAAGGATGCCAGAACAATATAGCAAATGAATTTTTAATGTACAGTAGAACCTCAGAATTACGAATTGACCAATAAACCAGACACCTCATTTGGAACTGGAAGTATGCAATCAGGCAGCAGCAGACACACACACACACACACACACACACACACAGAAAAAAAATACAGCACAGTACTGTGTTAAATGTAAACTGTTAAAAAATAAAGGAAAGTTTAAAACAAAGATTTGACAAGGTACGGAAACTGTTTCGGTGCTTGATTCATTTAAATTAAGATGGTTAAAAGCAGCATTTTTCTGCTGCATAGTAAAGTTTCAAGGCTATATTGTAAATTGTATATTTTAAATGTTAAGTTGTAAACTTTTGTTCAGAGTTATGAACATTTCAGAATTATGAACTAACTCTGTTCCCGAGGTGTTCATAACCCTGAGGTTCTACTGTATGTTGCCGTGAACAGATGTTACATTCAAAATGATATATATTTTGTCCTTACTATAATTAGAGTGAATTCTTGCTTTTATTTCCAAACTTGTATATTACATTTCTATGGCAGCATCAGACCTTTATTTATAAAAAATAAAGCTTTCTCGAGAGGTTTGGGGGAGGAATGTCAATTTTTGTGTATGCAGAAACAGAAGTGTATGCAAAATTTGTGGATGCAGTTTTGGAAGCCAGTTTGCAAACTTGGCCATCTCTATCACAATATATTTGAAAATCAGTTAGTCACTTACCTGACAAGACCAATGCTTAAGATTCTGTTTCCTCTGCAAATATTGATGTTGGCACTAATACCTAAAACTGTGCTGATGCCGGTACATGTTGGTGATATCATCAGCCCTTGCTGCAAGCCTTAGTATTTTGGGGAGTGTTAAGGAGATGATTCTTTGTCTCTTCTGAGCCCCAAAAAACTTTTGGGGTGACATTCAGTTGAAATAAATAGATGGTGGGAAGGGGGCAATTTTTCAGGCTTCTTTCAATCTCCTCTGTTCCAGAAAACATGGATCTTATCTGCTTTTGCTTGGATGCCTTGATGTTGGGAGCAGCATAATACAAGTCTGTATGATATGATAAGTCTGTGCATAGCAACCATCATTTGAAAATTGTTTCAGGAGACAATTCTCTAATTAAGCCGGAGGTCTTGGGGCTACAGCTCTGTTGTTACTCAAGGGCTTAGTATGTATTTTGGTGACTTTATGGTTATAAACTATTTTCTTCTCTAGTTAGTTAACTGTAGATAATGTGTGGTAGCCAGTAGTAGAAATATGTGTTCACAATTGTGAATCCATTCTATCAGAGATAAGAGGTCATTGAAGAAATAAAATAAAGGAACATAAATTGATTTGATAAAATTCACTAGCTTAACAGTTGTTTGCGCTTTTTCTTGCCTTTTCCTCCCCTTCTCTCATTTTTCATCCTTTGCTGTTTCTCTGTCTCTCTCCAGATTCATTCTATACGTCTTCATATTGTTTTCTCATTTTTGACAAGTGTTTTCTCTTTTTTAATTACTATCTTTCCTTTCTCCTTTATTTGTCTGTCTCTTTATTTGAAAATCACCATTCTCTTTTCTCTGTTTATATTTGCCCCATTCCTTCTCATCCATACCCTGATACCCTCTCTCCTATGACACTGGGTCTTCCCCTTGCTCTCCATTGTCTCTTCGCGTTTCAGCATCTTTATCCCTCCCCCTCCTTCTCTTGAAGGCTCCCATATTTCTCTCTCTCTCTCCCCTCTTTCCCCCATGACAGTCTGCCTCTTCCTCCTCACCCCCAATGTTTGCACACTAAATATCCCTCACTTTTCTGGTGTCTGCATTTGTTGACTCCTGACAACCTCTCCTCTCACAGGTGTTCACCAACAGAGGGGCTAATACTGCCAAGAATTTGAAGCTTGTTTTCCCTCCTTCTTCCCTCTGCATTTCCTATGATCCTCTGTATTGCTTCTGCACCCCTCCCAGAGTGGCTGCCACTGCTGAATCTGGGAGTAAGGGAAAGCAGGACCTCCTGTTCCTTTGCCACCCCACACATAATTTGCCAGTAACCACAGGAGGAGATAGCTTCTCCACTGAGCTGCCCCTTGTAGCTGGAAGCCATTTTGGTAGCTTCTCCACTGAGCTGCCCCTTGTAGCTGGAAGCCATTTTGGTAGCTCAGGAGAATGTAGAATTCAGTTTGGATTCCTTCCTTTCCACCAAAAAATAGGAACTGATGGCCATGGGTTTCAAAAGCCCCAGTCCTCAGTCTTACTCAGTCAACTGTCAACCATGGAGCTTGCTTTACATTTTGAAGGTGATCTCAGCAAGAAAAAGGGCTAGAACTAGAATTAAAAAAAAAAAAAAACAAAAAAAAAACAGATGGGTAATGACGTCTGAAGGGTTGCTAAAAATTGAGCATGTGAGTGTCTTGATCAGTCCTTTTAGCAGGAAAGTGAAAGAGGAAATAATTTCCCAGTATTTTGTTATAAAATGTTCATTTATTTTCAAATTTAAATCTGTGTATATGGTGTTTGTGGTGAATCTGAAGCAGTTTTAAAATGCATATTTGTTCATATTTAATAAATGTACCTTTACACATGGAATAAATTGAATGTTACAAATAGGAGTTTGGGGGCTGAAAAGCATACATTTGATGTGGGTTCCTAGGCAGTCAATGTTTTTTCCAGTGTATGCTCTTATTGGGCTTTTTTTTAGTTGCAGTAATATCTTTACAGTAAGCTTTAATAAAACACAGCGTCTGTTTCAAGTTTGTCTGTTTAATTGACTAAAGCATTTATGAAGAAGCTTTCAGGGTAAACTAGCTGTGTTTTTAAAAGGTTCAATCCCTCAGGCAAGAGTTAGGAATGCATTAGTGGCATCAGTGTTTTACGATACTGTTGCCTCCTATGCATTCATGACTTTGTATGATGGAGTCACATTTTCCATGGTCGTCTTCATTGTTTTTTCAGTGTGATCAAATCTCAGAATTCACGATTAGCTTTGGTGTCACAGTGCTGCTCCAGGCTTCCCTACTTTACAGCACATCGAAATCTGGCAATCAACCCAGAATCCTGTGTGAGATGCATAACAATTAAGGGTGCTTGTTTTTTTATTCCTTCCCCTTCAAGTTTGTGAAGCGCCATTGGCATCTGTGAAAGTGGGTATTCCTTAATTTATGCAGAATATTTCTGTTAAAATGGTTAATGTGACCATTTATACTTCAAGTAGGTTTGTAATTATAGCATTAAATAAGAAATTGGATGGGAAATTCAACCTATTTGAGTCTGAGGCATTTCTAGTCCTGTGAAGCAGGGTGTAAAGTGCTTTGGGGGGCAGCCATCCCGACCTTGGTTTTTCCCCCTCCCTCTGCCTGACTTTTAGGCATCTAAAGAGTCTACATGCATGCTAACAAGCTTACCAGAGCTCATCCCAGCTCTTACATGGGCTCTGGCAAGTGCAGTCTCTTAATACCGCACCGTAGGGGCATCCTTGTGGTTACAAGTTCATGAGAGCTTCAGCTCAGAACAAGCACCCCATCTTATAGAGACTCAGTAGGCCAAGTCCTGGCAATCCTTCTCCAAGAATTGGGACCCTCAATGGACCAGAGGTTCTGTCCATTTGCTGGATCAGAAAGTAGGTGTCAGTAGTATCCAAAGCCTGAGAGAATCCAGTTTGAACTAGAATATGCATGCCTACCTAGTCTGATAACTGAGGACGTTCAGTACCATCCTCCTTCTAGAGAGGGTGCATACAATTCCACAATAACACAGACACCATTGCATGTTTAATACAATGTATCTCAGAGGTGTTAACCCTAATTTAATAAGGTTTAACTTAACTCAGTAAAGTTTATTTTCATTCCATAAGGTTTGTTCAGTATATTACAGAGCATTGTCCGTCTGTCACAATAAATACCTAGGATAGATACATAAAGTACCAATAGTGCTGTAAGAGATGGTGATGACTGGAACAAGAAAGATGTTTTGAAACAAGGCTCAAAGTAAGCCTTGTAATATGTAGAGTATAAAATGAAACTACATTACTAGAAATCAACAACAATAAAAATGTGGTATGTGGAGCGCTGAACAAGTATATTGTCACGAAATGTCTTTTTCTTTTAATTTATCACCAAGAATGCGAAATCATAGCAGCCTTCACTAAATAACAATTAAAAAGACGTTTGGAATCTTGCATGTTTAGCTTCAGTTATTGTTAACAGCACTTAGTTGCTGTGTTGTTATTTACCTTCTAAATACCCATCCAAACCACCACACACATTTTTGTAATCTGTGATGAGAGAGACAGACAAATATTCCACATTCCTAGTGGGAATATTTCTTATGGGAACATATTTCAACCAAGATTTTGCAATCCTATGTCGGATCATAAGCTTCATTACAAATCAAAACAAAATGAGAGAATTTAAAAACCAAAACCCAGGTTTTTTCCAATGAGAAGACAGGCTGCTAAAACCTTCTTGTGATTTTTATTGGCAAATAGACTCTAACATTATTATAAATGTGTCATGTAAACTGTAAATGAGAAATTTCTAAGAATGCCTTGAATCAAAAACATTTACACACATGCAACTCAAATGGATATGGATGCTGACATGTGCAAAGGTATACCAATTCTCTACAGGTAAGTCTTTCTATTATGTCCTCACTCTTGAGTCTTCACCTAAAGCACTGGTGAAGCAGTTAAATGATTTCAGACTGTGTGCTATAGTTCGTTCCTGGATGCCTCACATAGGACCACAAGACTGTCTGTTCTGGTGTAAGTACTGGGTCAAATTCAGTGTAAATCCAAGTAAATCCAAGTACTGTTGCTAGGACAGCTCCTCCCGTGTGGGGGAGTTGTGCTCAGTACAAGACTAGAGGAGGCACATGGTGGGGCAAAGTTGGCTTCAAACCATCTTTGCTGTCCCCTGATCCTGGGTCTACTTGGAAGCCAGTTCAGTCCCTTAAAAGCCCATTTAACCTATGCCTGGCTGCACATGGTTCTAGCAGCTGGGGCTCAATGAGTCGAAGAGGCATCAAGGTATGCCTCTTTCCCATGCTCCCTGCCCCAGGCATTGGCTCTACACCACCTAAGAATTCCTGTGTGCAGGGGGAATTACCAGGGGTCAGATCCTGCAGCATCACAGCTGTTTTGAACTGATGGGAAGGGGTGAGGATCTGGCCCCACTGTATCTAGTAGACTTACACTTTGGGTAGAATACTCCTGTACAGCAAGGGGCCTTTGTGCCAGTCTTACTGTGTAAAGTGGCATGAAAGTCTGTGTACTGTAATTCACACACACTTTAAGGTTCAGTTTAATGCAAAGAGGCCTTAGTGTAAATGAGAAGTAGGCTCTTCAAGTGTGATTTGGTCTAAACTGGTTTGCGATATTTTTGTAACCATTTGCTCATGATTCCCAATCCAAGCAGTTTTACCAGACACTTGCAGAGTCAAAACCTGAGCTGGCCAGTTTGAATTGTCTTTTCATAATGCCATTTTGTAAAGCAATTCATCCCACCCTCATTTCTAGAGGTAAACTAATACGACACCCACGTGTAAACGGGTCTAACCAAATTCTTCCTTCCTCTCATCATTGCTTTAAAGATTGATGTTCACTAGGGTTAATTATTCTACACCCCAACTTACCTTAGCAAGGCTTGGAAATTATATTGTACTTTTTTGGATAAACTGGCTTTGAGTGGCTTAATTTTTATTTTAAAAGTTTTTATCATGAAAAAGTCCACTGCGCAGAAATGTGATTACTGGTGCTAATTCTTCTTAGTGTAGGGAAAGACCAAATCTAAGGTTTTACTTGTGAACTCATAGAGATTCTAAAGCCTAATGGGACCATTGTGATCATCTAGTCTAACCTCCTGTATAACACAGGCCCTAGGTCTTCCTTGAATTCCTTCTGGACTAGAGCATATATTTTAGAAAAAACATCCAATCTTGATTTAAAAAGTTGCCAGTGATGGAGAATCCATCACAATCCTTGGTACGCTGTTCCAATGATTAATTACCCTCACTGTTAAAAAGTTGTTGGCTTATTTCTAGTCTGAGTTTGTCTAGCTTCAGCTTCCAGCTATATCCAACTTCCATTGGATCTTGTTATACACTTGTCTGCTAGATTGAAAAGCCCTCTTATCAAATTTCTGTTCTCCATGTAGCTGCTTATAGACTGTGTTCAGTCACCCCTTAACCTTCTGTTTGTGTCTTTCTCTACAAGGCATATTTTACTCATTCTTGTGGTTCTTCTATGAACTTTCTCCAATTTATCAACATCCTTTTTGGAGTGTGGACAGCAGAACTGGACACAGAATTCCAGTAGCAGTCACACCAGTGTTAAATAGAGAAGTAATATAACATCCTTACTCCTTAATATTCTCCTGTTTTATTCATCTAAGGATGTCATTAGCCTTTTTGACCACAGCACTGCACTGCGAGTTCACTTTCAACTAATTATCCACCATGACCCCAAAGTCCTTTTCAGAGTCACTGCTCAAGATAGAATTCCTCATCCTGTATGTATGGCCTGAATTCTTTGTTCATAGAAGTATGATTTCATCTTTGGCCATATTAAAATGCATATTATTTGCTTGCTCCCAGTTACCAAGCAATCCAGATTGCTCTGTATCAGTGACCTGTCCTCTTTATTATTTACCACTCCAATCTCTGTATTATCTGTGATGATTTTATATATTTTCCAGGTCACTGATAAAAATTTTAAATACCATAGGTCTAAAACCTGATCCCTGTGGGATCAATAGATCAGTAGAAATACACCCATTTAATGATTATTTCCATTTGCAAGAATATTTTGTGACCTGTAAGCCAGTTTTTAATCCGTTTAATGTGTTACAGGTTGGTCTTGTATGTGTTGATCAAGTTTTAGTCAAAATGTCACGTGGCACCAAGTCAAATGCCTTACAGAGCTTAAGTATGTTATATCAGCCCTACTACCTTAATCCACCATACTTCTTGTCTCATCAAAAGAAGCGATCAAATTAGTTTGATGAAATTTATGTTCCATAAATCCATGTTGGCTGGTCTTAGTTATATTACCCTCCTTTACTTATACTGTGTAATGTTCCAGTTTCTTCCAGGTTTTAAAAAGGTGAATTGCTCAAGATAACTGTATTAATGTAATACGGTGGCCGACGCCCAAGCACCATCTTGTGGCCAAAGGTTGTTCTGTGTCTGTTTTCCCCCCTCTTCACTGTGCACCAAAGATCTACTTCATTCTCCCTTTCTGTCAGGGACTGCTCAAAGTGCCTATGTTCTCCAGCATATGGGACATGGCAAGGCTTCTCCCCATCCTAACAAGCACTCACTGCTAGGCCCATTCTCCTTGAAGCAGATTTATTTGTCAAACATATAAGCACATAATGGTCAAAAACAATTCTTCAGTTCATCCTTTGTCCTAGGGAGTCATGGCCTCTTCTCCCAAGGGTCTGTGGTAATCTTCCTTCTTGCAGCTTCCAAGTTCCAGCCAGCTTCCATTCTCACAGCCAGTTCTCATTCAGCCAAATCTGTTCCCTTCTGGAACACCGGGGCTACCTCCCTGAGTACCTGACCCCTTGTTCCAAGGATCCACCACCGGAGTTAGCACCACTCCTCTATGGTTCTTTTCCCCAGGCACAGTCTGCCCCAGTAATTTCTCCTCTTCCTACCCTCAGCAGACCTCTAGTCATTTAACTGGCTCACCTGGGCTCACCTCTGGATGACCAGCTGGATCTGTTCTACTTATAGGGACCAGTTACTCTCTGACAACTAAACTTTAGGTTTTGAATGTTATAATTTAGTCTTAGATGATCAGATTTATGTTGTAATTTTTCTCTTTATTAATGGCAGTACCGTCATTCATATTTTTGCCAGGCTCTGTGTTTTAAAAAAATCTGCGGGATTTAAACACAGCAGTATTTTACATTTTCAGAATCACAACTGAAAGAATTGTGGATAAGATTCATAGGATTTATTTCCTTGATCCTGCCCACAAATTGCACTTAGATATGGATGGCTCTTACGATGACATAAATCACAAGAGTGAAGCATTAGTGTTTTTAGTTTTAGAATTTTATGATATCTCTGTGTTTGGAGAGCAGTTGGAATGCATTGGAATCATCTGTTTGTTTTGTTTACATCCAAATTTCAAGTATTGCTTTCAGTGAAGTTAATAGAAGATCAAAACATAAGTCTTAGAGTGAAAAACACAACATAATGGGATTCATTTGTACTTTGCAAGTATTCATGTGAAATGTAATAGTGGTTGAAGGGAGAACCTTTTGTTTGTTAATCCCAAATGAATGTCCATTTATAAAAATCCTTGTTGCTAGTATGACATTGTTACAACACTACATTAAAGCCTGAACTCAATGAAGTGTATAGGAATCTTTCCATTGACTTTGACGGGAAGTGGATCAGACCCTTACTTATTCAATAAATAGTAGATTCTTGGCCTCTTGAAGTTGATGAGAGTTTTACCTGGATGTTGCTCGACATGATTCTAAACAGAAATTTAGGCTACGGCTACTCTAGAGAGCTGACAGTGGTGCAGCTGGATTGATACAGCTGTGCCGCTGTCAGCTCTCTAGTGCAGCCTCTCCAAGACAACGGGAGAATTGTCTCCCATTGGCTTAATTACTTCAGCCCCCGTGAGCGGCAGTAGCTATGTCGGTGGGAGAAGCTCTCCTGCTGACATAGCGCTGTCCACACCGACGCTTAAATCAGCATAAGTTACGTTGCTCATGGGTGAGGCTCCTTCATCCTGCTCGACTTAAGCTGTAGTGTAGTCATAGCCTAAGATCTTGCATTTTTGAGCAGTTGCTGATTTGAGGGTCGTCTCCTAGTCCCATTGAGATCAATGGCAAAATTTCTATTGACTTCATTGGGCCCAGGATTTGTCCTATATTGCTGCTTGTTCGATAGTACAGGAAAGTTTAACTATTGCCTACAGAAACGGTTGAAAGTGCTTATTTGGCATACTTGATGAACTGAAAAAGGAAGCAATTTCATTCACTTTTATAATGTATCCTAATTATTTTGTGTGTCAGTGGATCTCTGTAAGACAGTCCTGAGTACCTGCATAAGAATTCCCCTAAGGCATCTGAAATACCACTTAAAGCTTAATGGTCCTTAACTTCCCATATGAAACATTTTAACATTTATGTGGGTATATAAAAATCCATATGGCCTCTTTCTGGTGATAATTTACTAAACCATAAACAAAAATATTGTTTGCTCAAAAGTTCAAACCATTAAGCAAAAAAAATATATTGCATGCTTTACTGCTTTTAGATGATTGCATAGATTGAAAGTAGTATGTGTTGGTTTATAGTGCAGTGATTAAAACATATGTTGGAGATAGAATTATCAGCACCAGGTGAATTGCACCTCCAAGGTGCTAAATGATTTCAATAAGAAAACTAGTTAAAGGAAAACTAAATATTTCACTTTAAAACATTCATCACAAAAAGTTTATCATCACTCTGAAGACATCTTGGGCATTTGACTACAATAATGACAGTGACCAGACTTACTCTGGCTTCACTTTTTTCTGTCACCTGGGAGATATGTATTGTTAATTCATACAGTTAAATCATGTATTACATTTATGATCTCTTTAAATATGGCTTTTGGGCTTAGGGACCAGTCCAGCTGATTGATGTATATTTTTGCCCACTCCTGCAAAGTTCTGAGCATCTCTAAATTCTATTGACTACTGCAGCAACAAAAGTTGCTGGTAGTGTGGTAGATATTTTTTTAATTATTTTTTTAGATTTAACTAGCGTATTGACATTTGGATTTGACAGGCAGAATTTTTTCCCCTGAACTTATCCCTAAAAATGGAGTTATACCCACTTATACTAATAGTAAATTTAAGCCACAAGAGTCCCTGCTCATAACACTCCTTAGCTATCGATAATTCCATAAATCCTCTATTGTGAATTTTTGACTGTTTACTGTTCAGTGTGGAATTCTGAAAACACCCTGGTAATCATAAAAGACACACCAGGTGATATCAGAACACTATGCCTTATTCGCAGTTCCTAACTTATATTCTGTGTATTGTAATTTATAGAGCTCTTATTCCATAGATCAGCAGGTCTCCTTTCCTGCTGACATAATTATTCCCTTGATAGGCCTTTTCTTCTGCTGCTGTCACCCAACAATCCTGTTTTCTACCTCCTCCATGGGAACTGCTTTAGCATCATTACTTTTTCTCCTGTTCCCCAGTCTTCCCCGAAGCGCCTCTCCTCCTGCTCTTTTCCTTTAAAATCTTTTCTGCTCCAGTCCCTCAGGATCCTCCCTTTTAAAGCTTGCTGTCTCTTTTGCCTCATCTCTGAAATAGTTCTCCCAAGGTACTTACTGCTTACTCCAAACCACAGCACTTTTCTAAAAATTTTCAGCCATGGCTTTTATTTTCGCTGCTCAATTTAAGAAACCTGAGGCATGTTTTTTTCGGAGATGCTGAACCCTGAGTGCTTGTTTCCATTAGAGATTTTTGAACTAGTGTAAAGCACCATTTGAAACTGAGGTAAATCACATCAGTGCAATGCATATACACTGCATATTTTAATTGGTGTAGCTGTAACGGTGCAAAAATCCCTAAAAATCCCTAAACAAGCCCTAAGAGTTCTTGGTGTGCTCATCACCTCCAAAAATCACATTTCTGAAGTAGGAAACCAAAATCAGAGACAGTCACTCTTATGCCTTGTAGTTTTCATTTAAAAATATAATCAGAAATGATGAAAACCTTCTACAGCTTTTTACATAAAAGCCAAAGGCTCCTGTGACAAATGTCATTTAATCCAGTGAATACTCAAGCACTCTTGTGTAATAAACAATTTTCTTTAACTGATTACACATGGACATGAATTAAAAGAGCAAAAGCATTCACTGAAGTCACGGTGGCTTTCACCATTTAATTTTTCATTTAAAATAGCTTGTTCCAGAGCATCGAAATCTCAAATAAGCTTTGACATGAAATAAGTGTTCATATCCGTTGTGGATAAGTGTTTTGAATAACCATAGCCAATATGTATTTCATAGAATCATAGAAGATTAGGGTTTGAAGGAACCTCAGGAGGTCATCTAGTTCAACCCCCTGCTCAAAGCAGAAACAACCACAACTAAATCATCCCAGCCAGGGCTTTGTCAAGTCGAGCCTTAAAAACCTGAAGATGGAGATTCCATCACCTCCCTAGGTAACCCATTCCAGTGCTTCACCACCTAGTGAAAAAGTTTTTCCTAATATCCAACCTAGACCTCCCCTGCTGCAACTTGAGACCATTGCTCCTTGTTCTGTCATCTGCCACCACTGAGAACAGCTCCATCCTAGCTCCATCCTCTTTGGAACCCCCTGTCAGGTAGTTGAAGGCTGCTATCAAATCCCCCCTCACTCTTCTGTTCTGCAGACTAAATAAGCCCAGTTTCCTCAACCTCTCCTCATAAGTCATGTGCTACAATCCTCTAATCATTTTTGTTGCCCTCCGCTAGACTCTTTCCAATTTGTCTGCATCCTTTCTGTAACGGGGGGCCCAAAACTGGAAACAGTACTCCAGATGTGGCCTCACCAGTGCAAAATAGAGGGGAATAATCACTTCCTTTGATCTGCAGACAGTGCTCCTACTAATGCAGCCTAATATGCTGTTAGCCTTCTTGGCAATAAGGGCACACTGTTGACTTATATCCAGATTTTTGTCCACTGTAACCCCCAGGTCTTTTTCTGCCAAACTGATGCCTAGCCAGTCGGTCCCCAGTCTGTAGTAGTGCATGGGATTCTTCTGTCCTAAGTGCAGGACTCTGCACTTGTCCTTGTTGAACCTCATCAGATTTATTTTGACCCAATCCTCCAATTTGTGTAGGTCATCCTGTGTCCTATCCCTACCCTCCAGTGTATCTACCACTCCCCGCCCCAGTTTAATGTCATCCACAAACTTGCTGAGGGTGCAATCCATCCCATCATCCATATTATTAATGAAAATGATTAACAAAACCAGCCCAAGGACCGACCTCATGGGCACTTTGCTTGATACCAGCTGCCAACTAGACAGTTAGCTGTTGATCACTACCCATTGAGCCCAAAAATCCAGCTAGCTTTCTATCCACCTTATAGTCCATTTATCCAACCTATACTTCTTTAACTTGCTGGCAAGAATACTGTGGGAGACCATATCAAAAGCTTTGCTAAAGTTAATGTATATCATGTCCACTGCTTTCCCCACATCCACAGAGCCAGTCATTTAATCATAAAAGCCATCAGGTTGGTCAGACATGACTTGCCCTTAGTGAATCCATGCTGACTGTTCCTGATCAACTTCTTGTCTTCCAAGTGCTTCAAAATGGATTCCCTGAGGAGCTGCTCCATGATTTTTCCAGGGACTGAGGTGAGGCTGACTGGTCTGTAGTTCCCCTGATCCTCCTCCTTCCCTTTTTTAAAGATGGACACTATATTTGCCTTTTTCCAGTCGTCCAGGACCTCTCCTAAGCACCACAAGTTTTCAAAGATAATAGCCAATGGCTCTGCAATCACATCATGCAACTCCCTCAGCACCCTCGGATGCACTGCATCTGGCCACATGGACTTCTGCATATCCAGCCTTTCTAAATAGTCCTGAATTTGTTCTTTCACCACTGAGGGATGTTCACCTTCTCCCCATTCTGTGCTGCCCAGAACAGTAGTCTGGAAGCTGACCTTGTCTCTGAAGACAGAGGCAAAAAAAGCATTGAGTACTTCAGCTTTTTCCATGTCATCTGTCACTAGGTTGCCTCCCCCATTCAATAAAGGGCCCACACTTTCCCTGACCACCTTCTTGTTGCTAACATACCTATAGAAACCCTTTTTTTATCCTTCACGTCCCTTGGTAGCTGCAACTCCAGTTGTGCTCTGACCTTCCTGATTTCACCCCTGCATGCTCGAACAATATTTTTATACTCCTTCCTACTGGACATTATGGGCCAATTTTTTTGAACCAGCCTCTATATCTATCTATATGTTCAAAAACGCTCCATATGTCAACTTGTGTGTGCAAAATCTGCATTTGGGAACATGAATAGACATTCATATATGCAAATTAGGTTGATATCTAATTAGTTTTGCAAATACATGCAAATGAGTCACAGAATAGGAGGAAAAGGAGAACAGTTAACACATTTTATTTAGACTTTCAAAAAGTTTTTGACAAACTAGGCTAGTCAAGACTAATGGAAACTGTGAGGAATTTCAAGGGGACTTAACAAAGCTAGCTGAATAGCCAGCACACTGCAAATGAAATTTAGTGTTGAGAAATGTAAGGTAGTGCCAATTGAAAGGAATAATTTGAATTATATGTACACATTAATGAGTTCTAAATTAATGCCACCATTCAGGAAAATGACCTGTGTGTCACTATGGATAGTCAGGAGAAAACCTCTGCCCTCATCATGCAGCAGTAGCCAAAATAGCCAACAAAATGCGGAAGGAATGGGATACATTCATTATTTTCTAAGATCATGCTCTTTTAAAAAACAATAGTTCTTTGGAATGCTGTGTAGAGTTCCAGTCACTCCAGGTCAGAAGAGATCGAACAGGTGACAAATATGATTCTAGGAGGTACTGAGTGCCCTCAGTTCCCATTTAATCAGTTAACTTTAATGGGAGGGAAATGTTCTGCACTTTGTAGCATCAGGCCCAAATTTTGCACTTAAGTAATGTCGTCAGATGAGCCATGGGGTTGATGTGAAGGGACTCTTGTCAAGCCCTGTCTGTTGGAGGGAGAATCACTGAAATGCAGGATCTCTAGTGGGGAGTGGAAGTGAGAGAGAATGAAAATAGTGGGCATCCACAGGGAAAACTTTGGGAATTAATATATGAAGATAATTTCTGATGTAAAGTTGTTTGCGTTATAATTGAAAATTGTTTTCTGAGGATATGAACAAGAACAATATGAAATGCATTTTTATTCTGCAAGATTGCAAATCAACATACAGTGTTAAAATCTTACTTTGACAGCATATAATACGTCAGCTGGCATATAGCGATGCGAGACTGTGCACACATTCATTGTCTTATCAAAACAATAGATTCTATTGCTTTCATTACAATTTCTATGACAAAGATAAAGAGCTATTCATAAATTATACAGAGATTTGGTTCTGTGACAATGTGAAATTTGTAATCTTTTTAGGTTCTTTTGCCATTGATGGTCAGTACCAATGACTTGAAAGTTTTACATATTTTCTTTGTGTGTGATTTCCCATTTGCCACGCTGCGTATAAACTACATAAAATATTTGTGTTTTATAATTGCTTTCATTTGGCTAGGACCAGGTTGCAGATGAAATCTGGATCTTAAACAATTTAATTTTCACAATAAATTGTACTTCTGACTTTAAAAAACAAAACCTTGAGCTTAAAGGATTTTGCACATATCAGACGAACTGAATCACTTTCTATTTATATTAGCAACACAAATATCTTCAACATGACATCATCCTGCCCGCTGTTTGCTGGAAGACCCCTCCTCCCACTCCCAAGCACAGAAACAAGACCAAATCCCAGGTGATGGCGCATACAGGCACACACCAGGAAACTCTCAGCCAGCAGTGAGAGCACTGGGCTGAAGGTGGCTACGCCATTTGTGAGCTATGTCTACCCATCCCCCATGCTTGGTTTCTTCAGAGCCCAAAGAGGAAGTCTACGCTACTATTTTTAGCCCCAGAGCTCAAGCCTGAGGCAGTCCACCTGGGCTCTGAGACCTGCTGCCATGGTTTTTTGTTGTTGTTGTTGGTTTTTTTTGCAGTGTAGACGTAACCTCACACTTCACAGAGATGGTGTTGCCAAGGGATCTGAGAGTGTTGCTCGCATGTTAGTGTTTGTATCCTGTGGCTGCTATGCACAATATTTCCATGCATATTATTCCTTCTCCTCATAAAAAGTGTCCCATAAGTGTAAATATTAGTTTTGACTAGAATATAGGTGCACACTAGGGTTGCTTTTGTAACATATGTATGTATGCACTTGTTTGGCAGGTGGTTGCACTGTTACTATGTGACTGTCGTATATCCCATGTAAACCCTTGGCTTCCTGCAAAAAATTAACAATAAAGCTTTCATTTTTATATACTTTTCTGATTTGAGCAACTCAGGATACACTTTATATCTTTCTCTAAATTATTTTAAAATATTTCTTTGTTTTCTATTTTGGTTTCACTTGCTTATTTTCTGTGCTCTTATTAAATGGTGGTAAATGAACCAAAGAATCAAGCATTGAAAATGAAAGTGGTATATTTACGGTGCACTTTGAATAAGGCATTAAGCCACATGCCAGAAGCCACTGACATATATAAGTGAAATGCCAAACAATTTGCATTGCATGAATCATCAAAACCTTAGTTGTTCAGTGAAATATGCCATCATATTAATCCTTAATAGCAAACTGTTTTAGGTACATTATTGAAGAGAACTATATTTTTAATGTCCTATTTTCCCTACTCCAGCATACAAGTAACTAACTACATGTGGGGAGAAAAGAGCCTCATAGCAACTAAATAAAATACTGTCACATGCTAATAGCTCTGTATTGTTTAGAAAAATGAATGTCAAAAAGTTAGAAGGTATTTATCTTGTGCCCTCATTCTGTTCCATTTAATTTATTTCTTCCATGCCAAAGAAAGCAGAGTGCTGTCATTTGGTTTGATGCAGTCTGATGAGGGAAGAGGTTCACTTTGTACTTTTATTAAAGATGATCTACAAAAGGGTTTGTTTTGATTTTTTTTTAATTGAACTTTGTGCCCATGTTTATGATGTACAAAGAGGGCCTGAAAAGAAACCCCTGCCTCCCACCCTTTCTCCTCCCAAAAGTTTCTTTTTCTTTTTCTTTCTTTCTTTTCCTGCTTGTTTTTCTTTACCTTAGAAATGTCAAAAATGTCAACTCTGGTCTTTCCTGTATTTGGCCTCAGACCTGTTGGAGGAGTGCATGTGTGTGTATGTGCGCGCGCACGCTGTGGGGTGAGGTGTGTGTGTCCCAAAGTGTGTGTATTGTGAACACTCTTTGTGCATTGTAAAAAAGGGCACAAAGTCCAATTTAACTCAGCTCACGTCTGCTGTAATGACATTGTAACCTTCTGTGCTGATACAATATACTCTTCTAAATAATACCCTTTATGCTTTTCAAGTTGCTTTTACAATTCATATTAGTCCATCAGTGTAAAACTCTGATTGAAGTAGATATTTAAAAAATATTTAAGGTTAGCCTAAAAAACAAAGATAAGGATTTACTTCAGCACAAACCAGTGATAGACTTTCAAATGCAAGGGGCACAACAGATGTTAAGCCTTTAGTTAGGTGCCACTGAGTATTCTGCGTTGTAGGACCTCAGATCCTGGATTAGTGTATTAAGAAGTCAAGGGTTTACTTATATATATGGGTCCAGATAATTTAAAACCGTCTAAAAAATTCACATTTGAATCTTTGTATGAAGAATGTGTATTTCTGGTCATTAGTATCCTGGTGAGGTCATCCAGGTCCCTCCACCCCCCTTACTCCAAAGTTCATCCTTAGGATTGTTCCTCTACAAAGTAATTCAGTTTAAGCAAAATTGTGTGTGCAAATTCATAGACTCACTTCAGAGCCCCATTAAAAATGTGGATGTTTATACTCATTGCACTACCCACTCAAACTACTTTTCTCAAAGATAGCCTTTGTGGTGGCAATAAAATCATAATTATAACTCTGCTGGCTAATGTTATTCTAATGTCTCTTCCTTTTCAGTATGTCTGTCAGGAAAGGCTATTTGCTCATGATAGTAGTCGATGAAATTGTGCCAGGACAGAAGAAAGGAAACCACAAGCGTGGTTTCAGATTTCTTGAACTACGCTTGCCCATTTTTGGGGCCAAGAAATTCCAGATTACATAAATGGCAACTCCTCAGAGGCTATATCAATTTCTAACCATCACTGAGAAAAATCCTTAATTTTATTCTGATCTTTAGAGTCTTCTGTGCGCCACATGGACTGAAATCGTGGCCCCATTGAAATCAATGGCAAAACTCCCATTAACTTCAAGGGGGCCAGGACTGCACCCCAAACCTTTAGAATATCAATGCAACTCTAGCTATGTAGAGTGCCACTTTTGTCTTTGAGGAAACTTCACTGAAGTTAACCCAGGGATAAATTGGGCCTATTTATCTTGGCTGTTTATATAGCTCCTGTTAATGCAGTATCTGAGCACCTAACAATCTTTAATGCATTTATCTTCACAACAACCCTGTGAGGTAGGGAAGTGCTTTTGTTCCCATTTTACAGATGGGGAACTGAGGCTAAGTGACTAGCCCAAGGCCATACAGGATCTGTGGCAGAGTAGTCCTAGGCTTCATGCCAACCTATTAATAATAAACAGAAATCACAAAATAAGATGCTTGTAGAGAACTAGCTGATATACAATATAGCAAAAGAAATTAATATAAAATAGCTTCCACTGTTAATGAGACAATGTGACTAGAGATCTTTAGTTGTATTTTCACTGCTTTTGCTTTGGAACGAAGTGTAAAGGCCTTTTTTTTTTTTTTCCCTTAGTTGCAAGAATTGTTTGATAAACCTTACATTACAATATATTTTCTGAGAAAGTTGATAGATCTTTTGCCTGTACATATCCATAATCATTCTTTGATCTCCAGTTCTTTTATGATATAAGATGATGTATTCTTCTTCAGCGGCTTGCTAGAAAATCACTGTTAATGGATTTCTGGCATGCTTGTGATTTTACATTTGGAACAAGTACAGCAGTGTTCAAATGCTTTTGTAGATATAGAGATGTGTTTTGCTACTTAAGCTTGGCACTTTTAATCATGCATTGCTCTTCCCTTTGCTGGACTTCTTGGATATGACATTGGAGTCAGAGAGACTCAGTTCATCACTGTT
The DNA here is from genome assembly GCF_026122565.2 of Emydura macquarii macquarii. Classification (NCBI taxonomy): domain Eukaryota; kingdom Metazoa; phylum Chordata; order Testudines; family Chelidae; genus Emydura; species Emydura macquarii. The sequence goes on along the minus strand of NW_027132559.1, from coordinate 35,498,541 downwards.
ATTGAATGTATTTTCCTTATTTGGTGGTGTGACCAGGATAGTTTTGCAGATGAAAATCTGTAGGACAAAGGGCTGATAATGCATTTTTGCCATTCCCTTGATGATCAAGTAGATGGATTCATCTATCCTTACATCTGAACGTCATATGAAGTTACGTTTTTTCAGTCTTGTGGTATCTAAGAGTAGTAGAGATGAAATACTTAGTACTCAAATTCCCAAATTATGCTGACTGCTGATACTTGTAACCTTCCCATGAAAGTCTGATTTGGGCTGGTTAGTGAGGATTTAAACTTATTTCATCAAAGCCCTCCCAGTCTCTGATGGATTGGGTGTTGGATTTCACGCAAGTAGGATCCTTTGTTAGTAATAATGTTTAGTCTCTTTATCACTAAAATTGCGACATTTTCATACCCAGTTGCTTCACCAATATGAAAAAATGAAGCATGACCTGTGGGTTTGCTCCTTTTCCCCAAGAGACGAAGGATGGGCATCTCTGTTGTAATGATGGATTGGTGAGGATGAGTGACAAACTATGGCACTTGGAAGTGGATATACTGAAATACAAAAATTAAATGGATGAACACTTGCCTATAACAGACAAAATCCTGTTTTGATCAAACCTTCAAAAGACCTCTCTACGTGATTGCCCTTTTCTCTCTAGTAACATCATATCTTATTCCTACATTTCTGACCTAGATAAACTTGATAGGACTTATAATGAATGGGATGACAAAACTGACCATGCCGAACTTTCAGTTGGTTTCAAGGTGTTTTGAAAAATTGCCCCAGCAAACCCTACCTTTGATCATGCAAATCAGTTAGTGAGATTTATAGGTACCAGAGAAGGACAGTCTTATGATTAAGGCACTGGACTGGCACTAGGGAGCGACAGATTCATTTTCTGCTTCTGCCACAGACTTCTTTGGTGTCCTTTTAAAAGTCTGGTTTACCTCTCAGATTTGAAAAAAAAATGCTTTTAAGCTAATACGTTATGATCTATTGATTGTTTGCTTTTCTCAAGTTTGCCATTTGTGTACACTGCTGGGGGATATATTAAAACTGATTTCAATAAAAACGATCTGATTTCTTTACAGATTAATTATCTTAACTTGTTAAATTTAATCATCTTCTCTGGAAATGTGTACTCTCAAAACCACTTGGGGAAGGTTAGGAAATAGCCATTTTGTGAAGGCTTCTTGGACAGTTTATGTATCAAATTTCAGTATAACTAAATTGTCATTAACTGTTTAATTTTTTTTTATCCAGGCTACATCTTTTCCTTAAACTTCCACATACACAATCTTTGAAACGACAAAAACGTTTTTTCATATAAGCACAAAGAAGGGGAGCAAATCTCATTGAATGTCGCAGAATTTTAATGAATTTCTGCACAATATAGTCAAATGATCAAATGCATTATAAGGATCTGAGAGGTACAGAGTACGCACAGATTCCACTGACTTTCATGAGAGTTATGAGTATTCAGCACTTATTAGACCTTATGGAAATCTAATTTCTTAGGAAAGATAAAATTTAAATCAAACTTTATATATTTAATTGATTACATTTGTTCATTTCATAATCCATGTGAAAGTCTTGACTTTAACCAATTCCATAAGACCAATCAAAGTGAACCCTTGCAATCAAACTATTGGTTAATTGTTTAATTCAGTTGGATATAGCCAAGCCTTGTCCAGAGAATCTAAACAAGCCATGTATTATAATCTGATACTGTTATTCAAGATGATTTACATCAGGGGTTCTGAAACCATATTATCCTTCTTGACAACTACCAAACTGATAATGTATCTAACTTCCTACTGGAAACATTTTCATTTACATTTTTATGTTGTCTTTCTCTCTCTCTGGCCTTGTCTACAGTAAAGATTTTAGGCAATTTCCCGTCAAGTTCTTTCACTGCACTGGAAGCAACAGCAGAAGACAAATATTTAGCACCAAATCATCTAAACCTTGTCTGAACATGGTGGAAATATGGTGGTACGAATACTTGGAGTGGGTCTGACCTAGCACTTTCACAGTCATGGACACTGCAGGAGTACTAGAGCACTCGCTAGGAGAATTCTTTAAAATCTCCCAGTGTCATCCTCTCTCTCCTACCTCCCAATAAAGAAACATCCAAAGTATATCATCTCGGCCTTCACTAGAAAATTTAAGGATACTGTCTTTTTGCAGATCCTTTATTGCTGCCCTTTAGCAAATTTTCTGTATTATTTCAGCCTCAGTATTTACACCTTTGTGCCACAGACTTTTATTATGGAATCTTCAGGGGTGTTTGTTTCTACTTAATCTGCATTCTACTTAATCATGCAAGTAATTTTTGAGAGCAGCTAATATTACTTATGAGACTGGAATACTCATGTACCAGGGAGAAATAGGGCAATTACTATTTTGTCCTTGTGTGGAGAGTTGGGATGAACTACTTAAATTGAAGAGAAGCCATAATGGGGATCTTTCATTAGCTCTGAGCCTCAAGCTATTGTGGGGAAATGAAGTGGGTTACATGCAGATAGGATAATACTTAATTATGGCAACAGGAGAGAAAAGGCCCTTGAAGTTGACTTTCAAAGGAGGATATATGGACATCTGTACTATTTTGCTTTGTGGAGAATAGAGGTGGCCCAAAGGGGGCACAAGTGAAATGTTTTTAAAATCTTTAATGGGTCACTTTTAATTCAATGAAAGGGCAACATTTCCTCACCATTTGGCACCAGAGGGGTGGATCCCAAGTTGCCAGAGTGATCCTCCTAGGGTGGATTTTTCTCCCGCCTGCATGGAAGTAGGGAATACCACATGAGCACTACCATCTCTTCCAGCTCCTACCAGTGATCCTTCTCTGGAAAAAGGCTCTGTGCGAATTAGCTCTTCTTCACACTGTTGCTCCAAACAGTATACCATATTTCTTCATTAAAACCTGGTTCATACAATTTAAAGATAATTAACGGCCTCTAAGTGCATTCTTGGTAACCCAGCTAAGGAAGGAGCTGTGCTGCCCAGGGGAAGAAGGTGGCCACTAGAAGTCTATAGATGGACTCTGAAGGCTTTTTGTCTCTGCAGCACCAGGGGCTTCCTTCCTCATACATCCCCAGGATATGCAAGGGTGGGAGCCACTCAGGGGGAGCCACAGGAGGGGTTAAGGAGATGCTGTGCAGGAAACTGCCAGGTCAACCTCATTGAGTTTTCTTGTCTCTCTGTCCCCCTTCCATAAGGCTTGTCTGTAGGAGGGGACATTCTGGCCCAAGGTGAGGTAACTCAACGGTCGGGGGAGCCTGACAAAATGGTATCTGATTTGGATGATGTGTCTCATAGAACAGAAGGTGTCAAGGACTCCATGATCTTTCTCTGTTACTGTGTGTAGATGTTTTAGAGATGAAGAGAGTAGACTATATATTTTATTATTCTTGTCTATACATTTGCCTGTTTCATCTAAACCTAAAAGCTTGTTTTTAGTCATGGAATTCATATTTTTTCTATTCTATTTCAGACTTTTGAAAAGTGGAAAGTAAATTTCAAAGAGAAAATGGAATAATCCATCTCAAAGTTTATTGGGCTAGTAACATTTTAGGGTGAAATTTGCTCATGTGCAGAGTGCCGGCACAAGGTTTATGGGATTAAGTGGTGCATAAATGCTGTACTGATCTTTGCATTGGGGTAAATATCATCCCTAATAATCCTGTGCTTTCCACAATGTCAATTATACAGTTTTTAAAACAAACAACAAAGTCACTGTGAAAACCCTTTTTTACCATAATTTAAAAGTGAGATTTAAATTTTCTAAAGCAGCCTCCAACATTTGGGGCACAAAACTGCAGGTGCAATTATTTGTTGCAATAATTTCACCCATTTAAGCACTGATACTACAGTAAGATGCATGTAGACAGAGATCTGAATTCAGTAGGTGCGGGATCCATATGAGTGCATCTTCCTGCAGGATTAGGGTTTTAGGAGCCTACCCAATTGCACTGATAAATCAAGTAGTTAGTTGTCTAGCAGGGTGCAATATTAGAGGCTGGGTTGAGACACAACGCAAAATCAGGAATTAAGACATCCAAGTTTCAGCCATGCCTTTTCCATCCTTAACTCTAATCGGCAAAGTTTTATTTAGATTCAATAAACTTGTTACCTAGTGGACATGAGTCCATTAGGCCTTTAGTTCTAAATGATCTTTGATCTTTGATCTTGTGGTTAAAAGCATGGGTTTGGTTTCCCACTGCTGTGCTTGAAGTTCACAAATTTACTTTGCACCTAAACTCATGGAAAATTTTGATCAATTTTCCATGTTCTGAGTTGGGCATACACTTTTTGATATGACAAACTTTTCCTTCCTTCAGTGCAGGGAAAAAAACCAAAGCAAGAAAAAATTGTATTCATAGGCTTGATTCCCTAACAACTTTGAAAACAGTCTGCATTTTGACAGCAGTTAAATTAATATCATAACCATGGCTAGAAATGTGTCACATATCAGAGTGAATTACTGTCTTTCCAAACTCAAGTATGGAGTATTATCTGAGTTATCTTCTTGCATAATGTAGTCAAAATAATGCTGGAAAATAAACTAACCTTAAAAGAATATGCAACTACAATAATATCCAAAAGTCTGGTGATTGTTTACCTTTCCTCAAAATGTTCCATATGTCTTTTAATTAAAAACAGGACTGTTCTGCCTGCCAAATGAAGGACTGTAACCTCCTTAAGCGTAAGCTCTTTTTTCAGCTAGGTTACTGCAACTAAGCTTTTCAAAAAGCGACTAATGGTTTTGGGAATCTCAATTTTGGGTGCCCAGCTTGAGACATTTTAAACAGACCTGCTTTCTAGAGAGTGGATTCTTAGTATTTTTTGTAATTTAGACCCCCTTGAGGTATCTGAGGTCAAGACACCTGGAACCACTAGCCACTTTTGAAAATCTTCTTTTCTCTTTGCTCTAGTCAGTGACCCAGGCCTAGACCAAAAAGAATCTTGTCCTCAGCTGAATCTTCCACGGCACTTAAGAAAGAACTGTTTCACAATGACAAATAGGTGTGACTCTCTGCCAGGTATTGCGGGCAGGAACAAGGGCTGTGTTCAATATGTCTGGGGGACCCTTTCTGAAATAATGAGGTGTATGACTCAAGACTGCACCCAGAGCCATACTCCCACTTTTGGCAGTAGGCAGTAACATTCCTACTCACCTTTCCAGGTATTTTCTTCCTCCTCACAAGTCCTCTATAATGTAAAACTTCAAAACGTTTTGTTTGGGAAAGCACAACCATATGGTCACAAAAAATAAAATTAGTAAAACCTAAACTTCTATGAGAGACATGGCTCATCCCAAAGTCCCAGTTAATTTGCCCCACTAGTTGAAGGCCAAGAATTCAATTCCCACCCACATAAACCTAACTCCACTGGTGATCAAGTGACCATTAGGATTTAGTTCTCCCCTGCCTGTCGGTTTGAGTGCAGCACAGCCACAACACCAAATCCTGTTTTACTCTGCTTTGCCCCCACTGGTCTGGTTCCACAGAATCGTATCTACTGCACTGCTACTGGTCTGCTCCTACAGAGTCAAGTCTGTGCTACCTCCAGTCCCACCGTGCAGAATCCACTCTGCCATTACTGATCAGGCCCTACAGCATGGGCTCTCCACGTGGTTCCAAATCCAAACACCTGGTTTCTCAAAGAGTCTGTCAGATCTCTGTCCCACCTTGAATTTTGGTTCTGTACCTAGAGCCCCACCACCTTTAGCTGAGGGTTACCCACCTTCCTCAGCTATCATTTCACAGTTTCTCTCTTTCCTTACAATAACTACACTTATAGGCATCATTTAATATAGATTACAAAAACTCCAAATAATACATCATACATACGTACAACACCCCAGAAATGCACTGGGATGAATTTAAAATATGTAAACTCAGCCTGATGGAGCTAGCTTTCCCCTTTACTCCTATAGGGAGAAACAGAGTCTGTCCTTTTAGGCCTTCAAGCTCTAGAACTAACCCAGCTATTAGAAAAATTCTTGCCTCTTTGTTTCTGTTTTGGAGCCAAGTACCAGGATTCCTGATCATTACACACAAGATTGTTACCTACATCCAGGTTCAACAGTTTTCAGGTTTCAATTTACCAACAAAATCAACTGAGTTAGGTTCCTTCCTGATTCCAGATTATTCCCAGAATCCTTTTATTTTATATTCTTCTCAAGGATTTGTCACTTTCCATTCTTGTCAGTTTTTTCCTTATGCTTCTGAGGAAGGTTGTGTGCTCAGACGAACATTTAGTTGTATGTGAAGTGTGCATTTATCATGCAAACGTATCCCCATCTTTACTTCCTCTACTTCAGACTCAGCATCTTCTTTACAGTCCTCATAACCTGAAAGTGCAGATGTTTTTGAATGGTTTGCTTTGCTGTCCAAAGGAAAAGAAGCATGCTCCAGTGGTTAGAGAGCAAGCTGGAGACTCATTCAATTCCCTGCTCTTCCACAGACTTCTTATGTGACCTTGGGCAAGTCACTTAGTCTCTCTTTACCTCAGTTGCCCGTAGGTAAATGGGGATAATAGCACTTTCCTTCCTCATACAGGTGTTGTGAGGAGAAATACATTAAAAATTCTGAGGTGCTCAGAGGCTGTGATAATAGGGGCCATATAAGTACTTAACAGAGATACTAAATTGAAGAGGAAGTGGAAGAAATCGGTGAGGTGTCTCATGCTGCAATAGTCTGTAAAAGAAACGTAGTGGGCTCAGCACACTTTCCATTTTCCCATTGCAAAATAGAGCTATTTTTAACCTCTATCTTTTTAATAATGCACAAGTTAACAATAGATACTTACAGTACTGCAAAAGCATGCAGAAGCCTAAGGAATAGAAAATCTTGTCCAAAGTGTTTCAGGGAGGGGCTTTGATGGAAGCAGGAAACGTGTCTATTTATACAGTTTCCAGGCTTTTGTCCCCAGGCTTATATTTTATAGCTAACCCTTTGTTTTAAAATTGATATTTTCATTTATAATGTGCCTTCCTAAACAACATCCTTGGAAACCACTGAATAAATAAATACAGTGGTCAGAGAAGTATATGACCTTTTGTACCATATATGTTAAGAGAAAACAGCATGAGTTAAAGAAGACTGGGTTTGTGTGGGAGGTAAAAATGGCAGGAGGTAAAAATTACTAACGTGATTTTAGTTCTCATTATGGGTGAACCTCAGTGTGTTCTCCCCCAGATCTGGATGGTTATGCCACTATGCACTTAAGAAGTGTGTTCTTCAGCTTTCTCATAGTTTGTTTTAGAGATGGAGCAGCGTTGGAAAGTTCAGAAGTGTGCTGACCAGGTGTTTTGGTTCTGGCCCATTTCTCACAGTAAACGGATCTCATGTTCTACTGGAACATCCCAACCAACAGAAAGGCAAAGCTACTATTTTTAATTGTCATTATTAGCTGAAATTTACTAAAAAGTAAACTTGTAGGCCCTATATTGCTTCTAGGTTTGGTGAGGGTGTGGTGAAAAGAGAGAGGAGCACAACTGCACAATTTTTAGAAATATAATAATCAATCATACAATCCTCTTCCTTATTCCTTTTGCCAAAGACTTTTATACTCTAATCCAGACAGTAATATTAAATATTCATGCAGACTGAAAGATAAAGCTAGCACATTTTGTTTTGTTTTACTAGCACATTTGGAAATAATTTCTACTCTGGTTTTGTGACTAATTATAGTTCTTAGCTATTTTTTTACACATACATTTATTTTAATATTTCACATTTTATATTTTGTGTAACATTTGGGTGAAAAACAAGGTTACTTACCAGTAACTGCTGTTCTTCGAGATGTGTTGCTCATGTCCATTCCACTATAGGTGTGTGCACACCTCCATGTACGGTTACCTGGAACTTTTTTCCCCTTAGCAGATCCCGTAGGGCCGGCTCCGGTCCCCCCTTGGAACCCCACGCACATGCTGCAGTATATGAGGTGCTGCTGGCCCTACACCCCCTCAGTCCCTTCTTTTGCCAACTCCAGCAGCGGAGATGGGGGGTGGGTTGTGGAATGTACATGAGCAACACATCTCGAAGAACATCAATTACTGGTAAGGAACCTTGTTTTCTTCTTTGAGTGCTTGCTCATGTCCATTCCACTATAGGTGACTAACAAGCAATACCTTTGGAGGTGGGTTGGAGTTACCGGTGGGCTGCCCTCAGTACTGTTCTGTCAAATCCTCTCTTGCCTGCTGGACGATGGCATAGTGGGACGTGAAGGTATGCACCAACGACCAGGTAGCGGCTTTGCAGATGTCCTGCAGGGGCACTTTCTCCAGGAAGGCCGTAGATGAAGCTTGAGCTCTGGTTGAGTGCGCTGTGATGGTTCCCGGAAGCAGCACCCTCACCTACTCGTAGCAGAACTTGATGCATGATGTAATCCACAAGGAGATGTGCTGAGTGGAGACAGGTGAGCCTTTCATCCGGTCAGCCACTCTGACGAAGAGCTGCGTTGATTTCCGGAATGGCTTTGTACGCTTGATGTAGAAGGTCAGGGTTCATCTCATGTCCAGCGAGTGCCATCTCCTCTCCTCCTCCAAACCGTGAAGTTTGGGGAAAAAACACAGGGAGAAAAATATCCTGATTACAATGAAATTGGGAAACCACCTTGGGCAGGAAGGTCAGATGCGGCCTCAACTGTACCTTGTCCTTATAGAAGACTGTATAAGGGGGCTCCGAGGTCAAGGCCCTAATCTCGGAGACCCTCCTAGCTCAGGTAATGGCCACCAAGAAGGCTACCTTCCATGAAAGCATGAGCAGAGGGCATGAAGCCATGGGTTCGAAGGGAGGCCTTGTGAGTCTTGAGAGGACCAAGTTGAGATCCCAGGGAGGCACCAGGTCACAGACCTGCGGATAAAGCCTCTCCACCCTCTTGAGGAACCTGACCAACATGGGATGAGAGAACAGGGATCTCCCTTCTAGCGGCTGATGGAAGGCCGAAATGGCTGCCAGGTGAACCTTCAACAAGGCCAGTGCAGGACCCTGGAGCTTTAGCTGGAGCAGGTACTCCAGAATCACCTGTATAGGCGAGAGGGTGGGCGGGATACCCCAGGACTCCGCTCAATAGGTAAACCACCTCCACTTAGCCGGATACACAACCTGTGTAGAAGGCTTCCTGCTGCTAAGCAGGACTTGCTGGACCTGCACCGAGCACGCTTTCTCTCCCTCCGTCAGCCACAGAGCCTCCAGGCCGTGAGGTGCAGGGATTCCAGGTCCGGGTGCAACAGGCAACCATGATCCTGGGATAGAAGGTAGTGCCACCTCGGGAGCTCCGGGGGTGGGGTGATATAAAGGTCCAGCAGCATGCTGAACCAGTGCTGCCCCCACCAGGATGGAGCGATCAGTATAACATCCTCTCCGTCCCTCTTTATTTTCAGCAGGACCCTGAGCAGGAGTGGAATGGGCGGGAACGCGTACATGAGGTTCCCCGTCCAGTCCATGAGGAATGCGTGGGAAATCGACCCGGTCTCTCGACCCCAGAGAGAGCAGAACCTCGGACACTTCTTGTTCCAGGCCGACGTGAAGAGGTCCACTTGGAGAACACCCCACTTCTGGAAGATCATAGATGCCACCTCTAGGTGTAGCAACCAGTCGTGGTGGGGTAGAAACAACCTGCTGAGGTGATCCGCCTCATCAGTCCTTCCAAACAAGGGGAATAGTACTTGGTGTGAGCAAGGCTAGTTCCAGCAACAGTCACAGGTGGAAAGAAGGAATTGAGGGGGTGTAGGGCTGGCAGCGCCTCATATACCGCAGCATGTGCACGGGGCTCTAGGGGGTGCCGGAGCCGGCCCTACGGGATCTGTTAAGGGGAAAAAAGTTCTGGGTAACCATTCACGGAGGCATGCACACACCTATAGTGGAATGGAAATGAGCAACCACTTGAAGAAGAACAATTAGTTAATTGAAAATGTAAAAAAATTGTAATTGTTTTGGTAAGGATGATTTTTTCTCTGTCTAAATTTCCAAGAATCCTCAATAGAGAAATAGAGAAAATTTTCTCATTTCCTTTGCTGCAGATTAAGCCAATTACTTTTTGTCCTACTTTCAGTGGACGTGAAGAACAATTGATCACATCCTCTTTAGAACAACGCTTAACATATTTGAAGACTAGTTAGTGTCTTATTCAGTTAGCTAGTATATAATGAAACTATGCTATTCTTCTTCAAAGCTAGTGTCTTATTCAGGGTGTTTGGCTGGTGAGTCTTGCCCACATGCTCAGGGTTTAGCTGAACACCATATTTGGGGTTGGGAAGGCATTTTTCCCCATGGCAGATTGGCAGAGGCCCTGGGGGTTTCTCACCTTCCTGTATAGCACGGGGCACAGGTCACTTGCTGGTGGATTCTCTGTACCTTGAAGTCTTTAAATCATTATTTGAGGACTTTGATAATTCAGTCTTAGGTCAGGGGTCTATTACAGAAGTGGGTGGGTGAAGTTCTGTGGCCTGCATTGTGCAGGAGGTCAGACTAGATGATCATAATGGTCCCTTCTGATCTTATAGTCTGAGAGTCTATAAGAGATGGTGTAATTCTAGTTCTGCCATGTAGCTATTTGTAACAGATTTGTAGGAACTGTAGGAGCAGCCTTCTGCAGTGGCAAAATGTAAAAGTTAGGTAAAAGATGTTGCGAAACTTTTGAAATATGGTCTTTTAAAAAACATTGACCCAAAAATGTTTTTGAAAGTTTTGAAAATTTTCCCAATTCTCCTTTGCTGCCCCTATATCTCAACCATATCTAGGAGGTTGTGTGTATATAAGCACATATTTATAAACTTTTTGTCATTACTCTGTTAATTTTTTTCTAAAAGCTATATTATATTTTTTTTTGTTTGCTATATTTTGTACATTATTAGATGTACCCATTAACGTCCATTTGAGACTTATAAGCTGGATTCTTTTCAGTTACTTTGCAGGGTTGCTCATTGCAAATATGTTCCACAGCTCTAGCTGACTTGAATTTGAGATAAGGACTTTATTGTGTTGTGTCGGAAAGGAATAATTATTTACTGGTCTATGGTAGTAAAACATAGAATTGTTCCATATCCTTTCATAAATAAATTTCAGTAAGACAGATAAAATATGAATTTGTATCCTGGCTAAAATATAACTTAGTACTAGGGCTAAAGTGGTTGAACAGCAAACAATAATTGCCTGTTTTGAATTGTCTCCTGATGCTTTTCAACAAGTTATTTGTTCAGGCAAAATGACTAAGACACTATTTTGGTGAGTCTCTCTTATTTATGTGCCTTTGAAGACTTAGAAAATAGAATTGCTTGGGGGGGAACCCATTTCAGAAGAAAAGTCAATATGGTCTTTCTAGTTTGAATAAGGGGACTGATATTTGTACTTTGAATTAGGGCAAAACTAGTGAATTAAAACTGTACAGATGTAAGTGTAAAGTATGTGTACTAATGGTCCATTTCTTTCATGACAACGATGTTTATGAAATATAACTATGTGAGCCTTGGGAACTATTGACTTTACAGGACTTATGGTACTGAGTGATGCTTAGAAATATAGTCTGAAAAAGTTATATCAATAGATTGTGGGCAAAACCCCTTACATCCCAGAGTTATGCTGAGAGTGGATGGTGTTTATACTGGCACTTAGTGATCAGTGTGGATACCAGTGAGACACAATACACCCGATTTGCAGATCAATAAGGTTTAATGTGCAAGGTTTTTGATAGATATACTAGTTGAATACAAAACCTAAAATTAACTACAATATATCATACTCACTAAGCGTGGAGAGCTAAGCAGTTACTCAGAAGGCTGTATACAGGAATGGCTTCCTTCAGAGGTCCTGCCAGGGAGTCAGTGGCCTCTGGCCCGACTGACAGCACCTCCCATGGAGTTAGGTGTTGATGGAGTGTGCCCCTTTATCTAAATAGAAACTTCTTATACCCTTTCATAAGCAGCTTTCACCAAATTACCTCTCTACTCATTATCATATATTGTAATTACCTACATTGGGTTTTCACCCTTAACTACATTCCATTCTCACCATGATAATTGGGGTTGTCAAAACAACATCTGATGATAGGAGGGGCGGTGTAAAAGTATGCCCCATGGCAATTAAACAGTGTACACCCAGGCATTCAAGGATAACTTCTTGTTCCCATCACTGTTATCTGTGTTCAGCTAAAAGCAATACATGTTATGTATTTTGTCTTATGTGCCGTAATATGCAGAAACTGAGATATCTACAAGGTTACTTAGTAGTCCTATTCATCTCTGTCAACTGGAAGATGTCATGCTACAGGGGTCAGAATAGCCAAGCAAGCAATTGAAGCTATGCTAGGCCTGTAGGACTGTGCTCAAGCAACTCAAACTGTGCTGGGTCTCCAACAGATGGTAGAATGAAGAGTGCCAGTGAAATAGCTGCTAATTCTCCTAGTTTGTCTGAATCAGCAGGAGGATTTCAGAGTAGAGGGCTCATTTAGAAAGGAGCAGCGTGTGTGTGTCCCCTCAGCACATTGGTGGACCTGCCTATGCTGCCAAGGCAGCATCTTATACCCTCTTGAGGCCATGGTGTGCGCATATAGGCAGCCAGTAGCCAGCCCTTCAGTTTAGCGTTCTGTTGAGCACTGAACTGGAATCTTGCTTGCTGCTGAATGTGTGGCTCTGATATCATTTTGCCCACTAGTGCACCCAAGTAGCAAATCCCTGGTTTCCGTGTAAATGTCATCTTTAGTTTTGTTTGTTTTTCTGGAATGAGAATAAAAGGCATGCACGGTGTTAGGATCGTTTAAGGACACCGACCATACACACAATCTTAAATTGAACTGGTATGAGTGGTTTCTGTGTTTATCTCAAAGGGCTTGAGATTCTCCAAGGTGCTGAGTGCCCTCAACTTCTGCTGACTGACATGGGAGTTGAGACAGTCGATATCTTGGAGGATTGAAGTCTAAATTCTGTTCCTCTACAGTCTCTCCATCCTTGGTACAGCTCCTGCTTCTGGAGCAGCCTTTCTTCATCTCCGGCCTCTGACTCACATCGTTTCAAGTTGAAAATATGTTTCTTGTCGTGCTGTTGTCCTTAATGCCTCATTCATGGTGCTATTATATATTATTTAAGTCTGCAAATGTATTATTTAACTCTATAGAGCACTTCAGGTTTCTGAGTGGAAAGAAAGACGCAGTAGAAATCAGTGGGTAGCTTTGACGTCACTGCGAGTAGGATCAACCTCAGAGATGTATTTTTATTCTTAAAAAACAAAACAAAATATATTTTTTTCCCCACTACTTGGACATCTGGAATAAGATCTTCTGAGGCAAATGCACTGCAAAATCTGAGCAGTTTGCAAGTATTCCTGCAGTTAAATTTAGACTCCATTTAAAGAAGATACCAAATAAAAAAATGTTTGGACAATTTGTATGTCATTTTTCATTACTTCACCAAGGAAGGCTGCAGTACGCCTTTTTTCAAAGTGAAATTTGCTTTAAAAAATTTAAGTACATTACTTTGATCATGTGGGTGTAGACATTTTTCATCTATACATCAGAGAGATTGTGCCCTTAAATAAGGAGGAAGCCAGATGTGTTTTTTAAAAAAGGCTCTCTTAATCTTAGCTCTTTAAAATACTTAAAAAAAAAAAAAAAAGGAAAGCAAAGTAGTTCAGTATGTTGAATGAGGACAGGGATAACTACCAGGGCTGCTGGAACAATTTTTATAGTAGGGGTGCTGAGAACCATTGGACCAAACTGTAAACCCTGTATACAGTGGAAACTGCTTCAAGCCAGGGGGTGCAGTAGCACCCCTTGCACTCCTAATTCCAGCACCTATGACAACCACAGGGTCCTTTAGCAGGAAAAAGAGCAGAATTTTGCTCTATAGCTAAGTGCTGTAATTCTCAACGAGCATACAGAGCCTGGGTTTTAGGGGAACAGTACAGTAATATAGTAAGACACTAAATCTATCCACCATGCAATGTGTGTACCATCTGTCCAGTCAATCTGTGTCTCCTATGCACTCCCACCGAATGGGCTCCCATGAAGCTCATTTGTCTCTGCTGGGTTCTTCTCCACAACTGGACACATGTCCCAGTTTTGAACTTTGCACGTTTTGGATCTTTCCCATAATGCACTTTGGCCAAAATTTTCAAACTCAAGTGCATAACATTAGGCACCCGACATCCATATTTAGGCTCATAAATAAGAGAGGCTTGATTTCCAGAGCTGCTGCGCATTTAGAATATATGTTGTGGCAAAAACAACGAAAGTCCTGTAGCACTCTAAAGACTAACAAATTTAATTTCTGCAGGCATAAGCTTTCGTGGGCTGTAACCCATTTTGTCAGATGTAAGGAATAGAAATCAGATAGGAGGTATATATATACATATCCCACGCTGAATCAGTCTTTTACCTCTCCCCTCAGCATCTCTGTTCTAGAGTGTTCTGAGTGGGCCTTGGTTTGGGCCTGAAGAAAGTCCCTCTGATTCCCGGGGAGGCAGTGCACTGGTCAGTCGATAACTCCCAAAGCCTGGGGAAGAATCTTTTCTCAGGCTCCTTTGGTGGGGCTGTAAATGTGGTGATGTCACGCTGCAGGGTCAGTTCCATATCCACCCTTCCCCCAAGCTGGTGCCCGGGCTTTTTTTCTTTGCTGTTCTCCTTCTGGGGAGAATCTCTATCTCCTATCTTGGGGGAGTCTCTCCTACTGCTGCTGCTATAAGCCTTCTGGCAGCTTGTCTCTCTCTCCCCCCAGTCCCTAGTAGAGGCGGGGTTTTAATAGACCTGGAGTAGCCTTTGATTAGGCTCAGGTGCCTCTAATTTCCCTGCAGTAACCTCCCCCCTATCTGCAGGGAAAAGGGCCTTTAGCATTCTAGGGCTGACATACCTGCCCTCAAAACCCTTTTGTAGCCTTCCAGCCTGACTTTACCACAATGTTAATTACCTATGCTAAACAATCTGCTTCATCTTGCATTAACTAATAACTCCTGGTCAAGTCAATGAACACAATGAGTGCTCAGCACCTCTGGAAATCCCGACATCTTATTTTGGTATCCAAGTTGGCATTTTCATTCCTATCTGCAAGCACCTGAGTTTGAATACATCAGCTTTGGTCTCTTGGGAGAAGATGGCAAGATGCCAGTTGGGAATCTAGAGAGCATATCCTTCAGAACACATTCTTAGGGCATCTGAGGTGTCCCAGGCATCACGTTATCTGTTCTTATGCTCTACTTCCCTAGCAGTCATCTTCATCTCATCATAACATTGATCTGCAACCCACACAGCTGGAAAAAGGAAAAGATTTTTATTCCCAGTAAGGCTTTTGTTAGATTTAATGTCTTCAAACAGCTATTTGCTATCAGCAGAATAAAAGCAGTTTTAGATGACCCGGCCCCTTCCCACGCATTGTTAACTGTGTGCAGTTGTTATGGGGAAATTCAGTAGACTGCTGGGGAAATGTGCACCAATTCACATTTTTATGAATTAAAATACAGCTACATTCATTTTCATGTTGGTTCTGACCACCCAATACTAAGGCAAAATCCTGAAAGCTTTAGAAACATGGGTAAACTTTACTCATGGGAGCACATCCAGTTCCTGCAATGGCAGGTTTGAGCCATTTGAGCCAACTGTAAGTGTGGTTCTCTTTATTTTATTTTAATTTTAATTTTTTTTTTTTTTTTTTTTTTTTTTGTGAATGAGAATAAAATGGGCATTCTCGTTAGGTATGTATCTAACCCAAGGAGGAAACTATTATCTTCATGCTTTTTTCTCCCTTTCATTTTAAAAAAATTAAATCAAAATCATTAGCATCACTGGAGTTTGTGTTATTTTAATTTTACAGTTCAGCTTAGCATCAAATTCTTATAAATAATGTACAGCTTTTTGAAGGTCTTTCCTTGTTCTGAAAGTCGCAATCGTCTCTCCTGTGCTTGACTGTCAACTGTGTTACACTACAGAACCACTACATCCAGATTAGTTCAATTTTTTTATTATAAATTGTAGCACATGGTAAATTAGAAGGGATTATTTTTAGAAACATAAATCCTTTAGAAATATTGAGGGAGATTCCAAATATATGTAGTAATGAGAATATGTGTGATACAGTTACATGGTGAAGAGGATAATAAAATGTTCAAGGACTTGTGCTCTTGTCAAGTTGTAAATAATTGGGGAGTAAATTGCAGTTAATTGCAGGAATTAATGTTTGCGTAAACAACTCTCACCCGCCCTTAGAACTGATTAGCAGTGATGTGCTAGAGAAGACCTTTAGGGGTTCCAAGGCGAGCCCTTTGTTTAAATTCTGTCACCAAAATGAGGGAAGAGGTGGGATGATTTCCTTACCTCTAACAGATTGCCTTCCCATCTCTCCGCCACACATGTACCCCTGGGACACATGGTTTATCACAGGGTAAAGGCAAGGTAAGGAATCTGTGGGGCTTCCTTGTTAAAACTCAGGCAGCACATCCGATTCAATGCAAAGAAATCTGAAAATCTGAAGTTAAGTTTCTTGTTAGAAACCTTGGGTCATATTCTGGAGTTCATACTCAGCACTCACTGAAGCACAGCTTTAACATCAACTGTACAGTCTGTGATCAGATATCAGTCACACCCATAACTGTCTGCATTTGGTCAGAACCCTTATAGATTCATTTATATTGCAGATGTCCATTGTTCCAATATCAGACTTTGTCATCCAGCTGGTTTTCCAACTCCTGGTCAACATATGCTTCTGGACAGGGAGCTTCCATGGGCAGATTGCACTGTGGCTAGGTGAAAGGGGTGTGATGCCAGAAATGAAGTGGTATTTTGTTCCCAGCACACCGTCTCTTTCACCTAGACATGGTGGCACATTGCACCTACAGAAGTCCCTGTGCAGAGCTGCAGCGCAAATGGAGCTATACAGAAATTAAAAGGAGAGGATTGTGAGAAGTAGTACTTGATGCTGTCAGTGATACCATCATTCCCTCCCCACAGACTCATATAGCGGCACAATATAATGCAAAAGCAGCTGTGTCCTTTGCCCACCGTTTGATGTGCATGTAGAGTATTTTTTTTATTAATGGATATATGGTGCATGAATGATCATGTAATGAAAGACTCTGTTGTAATGTTTATGAACAAGGAGGCAGCTATGAGGCTGCTGTGGAAAAATTAGCTCTAAGCAGAGTTATCTGAGGAGAATTTAGTTCTCAGTTACTTAGAAGAAATACCCACTTGTGCCTTCCGAGAGTAAAATGAAGCATATTGCCAAACTCCAGGATTTGTTGATAGAGGATGATAGGACACATTAAGAATCAAACCAAATCCTACATATTCAATTTTGGAGGTGGTTGCATCTTTTAACTCTTTTCCTACAAGATAAATTGTGTAATGTCATTGGAAATGAGATAGTGCTGAAGGAAATGGAATGGTAGTAAATTCTGAGTGAAAATGCACTTTTGAGAAATGATGACCAGAAGTAGTGGGCTGAAGCATGGAGGAAGATCCTTTTATATGTTGAAGAGGAATACTGGATTGTGTCTTGAAAACCAAATTTGAATGTAGACAGTGATTATGAGGAATAAGGACAGACTATGAATGCTAATTCCAATGAATTGTTTTATGATGAAAAGAAAATCTTAATCTATTACAGAATTGAGCCACAGTTGCCTGCAAAAGACACTATTTCACCTACAGATTGAGACATTCCTGGGAGGAAAATGGAGGTGCCTATTCAGATTCTAGGGAATATGAAAATTAAGCACCATGGAAAGAATAATGTACTTTGCAGTCCAATGGCAATCAACTTTGACTCCCATAATTTTTTTAACCTAGGATACACTTCAGTGCTCCTGCTATATCAATATTTGAGTTTGTAATGCCTTGCGTTTTAAAATATAAACTAGTGCTCATGTAGATAAGTTGAAAAATTACAGATGCTTATTGTGGAATAGGGCTGAATAAGATGTACTAAATTCTGTAAATATGTATTCGAACAATTGTACATTGAAGTAAATACATGTGTAACATTCAGGAAAATGCAGCTCAGTACACCTTTCTGAGTCAAGGAAGATAATGTTCCACACATACTGGTATACGGGCCCCTATTTTCTAATCTTGAGAATTCTACAAAATAGAGTTCTTCAAACAAGGCAATGGGTTAGTTCTAATTTAGGACTACATTCAGTACATGCCAAGAAAACATGAATGTGATAAAGGAAATACTAAACAGAATGGAGGAAATAGAGAGATGAATGATGGAGAAAATGAAAGTCGGGAATAAAAGAGTGTAAAAGACACGAGCTGTGGAAGCAAGAAAAGACATACAATTGTGTTTTATTTATTCATTTGTATATGTTTTATAGCATTTCTCAGGCAAATGCCCCTCAGGGGTGTGTGTGGGAGGGGGGAGTGGATTTCAACAGCATGGCTTCAGTCACATCAGAGTCCCCATCAGAGCTATTTCAGTGGGCCAGCAACAAGGCCGAAGATTTTGTGTGCTACCTTCTCTGCCCCAAACTCTGTGCCATGTTAACTGGGTTTCTGAAAAAAAAGCTAACATGCCCAGACCAGTGATCAAATTCTGCCCTCCTTTGTACTGCTCTAAACACCAAGTAACCCCAGAGAAGTCAGTAGTACTCTTACGTATGGCAGTGTAAACAAGTGCAGAATTCGGCTCTGCTCTGAGTCTTATTTTGGGAGTGAAGAATCATAAGGCTAGCGGATATAGATGGCCTTTTAATCTGAAGGTTAGGGAGAAGACCTGTAATGTTCTCCAGCTATAACCAAGATAAAAGGGGGATACATTCTAATTCCCCACGGATTTGAGTTGTTTTCACCACTAAACCTTGTGAGCGTCAAATCAGCTCAAACTTTAACCCATGCGGGAATGGAGAATAAGTAATAAATACTGTATTTGTACTGGTAGATCCTCTTGACATGTGGGCTACCAGTGGAGCATTGTTAGAACTGTTTTATGGAGATTGCTTTTAGGCATATGTGATTTGGTTAATGAGCCATGTATTTTTTTAAAAATTATGTGCCACAATAAAAGGTAATTGTTTTCTCAGTGACTGACTTAGGTTAAAATGAAAACTTTTAAAATACCAAATAAAAATATTCAGGGTACCCTAAAAGGGGAAAAAAAAGGTGACAGTGATTAGTACCTATCTGCCAGCAGTAAACCCATAGGGAGACTAGCAAATCTGCCAGTCGCCTAGAATGTCAAACTATTTGCCCGTTCGGTAAGCCATCCAGATTCCAAACAGTACAAAAAAGACCAAGGAGTCATAATTTTCTGGCATTTGTCCTTTTGGATGCTAGCTATTTTGGTGTACGTGCTATGTGTTAAATCAAGATTGATAGCTTTATACTGGGGCACTGTGGTTATATTCTGGATTCTGTGGTTAAATAATTAGTGTTCTCTGTTTCTAGCTCCTTTGGATTATAGGTTAAACAACTGGTATCCCTGTCAGTTTGCTCATTCATTTTTAAGATCGGCTATGGCCTTTTATTTCTTCTTTCAGTTTTTTAAATAATTTTGTGATATCTCTAAACCGGAGATTCTGTGACAGTTTCTGGCTGCACTCTGCTGTGGTTTGCTCCTTCAAGCAACACCCTTTCCCATCTGTCTTATGCATGTTTTAAGTTGAACAAGTTGAGGGTTTGTTTGCACTGTGGCAGACTCCCCTGACAAATACCATGTGTAGGAACAACAACTTCGTCCTGAAAGAACGCACTACAGTGTTACAACAGATGCACTTTGCTTCAGTTTGTTTCGTAAGTAGTGTTCCCCTCCTTTCTTGTCCAATGTTGCATACATTTTGCTTTATATGAATATTTTTTCTCCACAAGGATGACAGTACTTATAAGTCCATTTGTTTCATCTCATTTCTGAACACTTCTAATATTCACCTGGAAAAAATACTTTTATTAGGTTGACATTAGTAATGATAAGTGTCTGAATAACTGGAATGATTATATAGTTTTTCAATTCATGTATGTCAAGAACAACAATTTTTTATTTGAAGAATACACAATGTCCAAGAAAATACATGGTAATTTTTTTCTTTGACTTCATGGTGATTAGTGCATAGGATCTAGTATGGTATGTATTTTAGCTGGCAGTGCTGTTAAGAGCACCTAAAACTTTCCATTATAAGACCCTGTTTTCCAGGGTGGTTTATAATATATCCAAACTTTAACTGTTCAGGCTGAATTTTTCCATGCTGGGTTTTTGTCTCAGGCTGAATTATTTTGGAAAAGTTTGAGCTAAAACAATCGAGCTGTTTCTGAGAATGAGATGAGGGGAAAATAAATTGTTTTACTCATTTACAAAATGTTTTACAATAGTTTTGTTGAGAAGATCTATAGCAGAGGTTCCCAAGCTGTGGGGTGAGGCCTCCCTAGGAGGGCGTGGAGGAATGATGGGGGGCAGTAGCTCTATGGTGTGGGGGTTGGAAAGGAGCAGAGAACGAAGGAGCCAGGGGGAGGATGAATAGTAACAGAGCAGGAGAGGGGCAAGAGCCGGGAGATTGGGAGTGGATAGGAGGAGAAGGGGATAGAGACAGAACTGAGATGCAGGGGGTTAGAGCGGGACAGAGTCATGCTCATGGCCTGGAGACAGAAGGGTTTATAACCACTGTGAAACCTTAATTCATCCCCCTTGTGTGTATGCATTATGATGCTATCTTTAATGACTTGATCACATGCTAGTTTTTCCATAGGAGGGACAGAACTCTGAGAATGAGTCAGGGTCATGTAGGGAATGAGGCTGATGTCTGTAGAACTCCATCTCATTTGTTGTGGAAGTTGGAAGGTGTGTAGCGAATGAGCAGAGGATTGCAGGAAGAGAAAAGACGGTCTTGTGGTTGAGGCAGTTGGATGTTGCCCTGGAGAACCGGATTACTTCTGTCTCTGCCACAGAGTTCCTGTATGTTGGTGGGCAAGCCACACAAACCAAAACGTGCAGTTTGCCACTAATTGTGTGTTCCTCATTATCTGGGTGCTCAGTGTGAGTGAGTGAGACACCTAGAGTCTGATTTGCAAAAGTGCTGAGCACTAACAGCTGCAACTGAAGTCAATAGGAGCTGTACTTTGAACATACAAACTGCTATATAATGCTAAATACTCTGACAAATCAGGCCCTAGGTATCTGAAGTGGGGCACCCAAAATTAGTGCACATTTGACATTTTTGGCTTTAATCTGTCTGTGCCTCAGTCTCTATCTGTGATGATAATAATACCACTTACTCTTACATAGATGTTGTGTAGATCAATTTGTTAATATTTGTGAAGTTCTCAGATCTGATCGGGAGAGCACCATAGAAATGCCAGGGGAAATGAATAATTTTGTATTCAGTACTGGGTTTGTATAGTGTGTAATTAAAAAAGGTCTGTGGCCACACATTGTATGAAGAAGATGAAAAGAAATATTGAATTACTACCCATTTACTGAGTGAGGCAGGGGTTTGGCGGTAAACAGAGTGTGTGATCATTTAATTAAAGGTTGCATCATCATGGATATGCACAAGGGGGCCAAATGAAGGTTGCTTGTGCAACCTTGAGTCTGGCGTTTCCTAACTTTTAAGTGTTTGACTTTGCAACCTTAATGATCTTTTAACATAGTGTTTTTGGATGTGATTTCATATACAGCAGTTTGGTACAGTACCTTAATCTGAAATTATTTTGATTCATGAGAGGCAATTGGCACCAAATGTTGACAAGTGCTACTGTACTAAAGTAGATAAATATACAACCATTTTAACAATGGAGATTTGGGTTTAAAAGTGCCGTAGGTCACAGCTGAAATAAGCTTGATTCAGGAAAATGTTTTCCACACCACAAAACCATAAGAAGACTGGTAGCTACTACTATCATAAGAAAAGGCATATTAAAGGCTAGGATTGTGCTGCATTAGGAAAGCTGTGTGGGAAACATGTCTAGCATCTGCCTGCTTGCTGCTTTCCTCCCACCAGTATTTTTAATTTGCCATTTTCTCAAATACTAAAATTAATTATATTCACCCAAACTTTAAAGGAAACCCCCCCAACATTGACACGTGGATAGAATGGCATTGATAAAGCTGTCTTCACTTTGTAGTTGAGGTGCAAATACAGTCTAAAAATATCTGCTCATTTTAATAGGCTTTCTTCAGAAATTTTGGTAGAAAATGAAAATGCATGAAGTTATACTTGTGTAAATTATTCATAAACAAAAAAAGCATGAAGCTTTATTGATGCTTGTGTTGCCATTGCTACTGTACTGCAAATTAGGAGAAAGGCAACAACAGAGTACATGTACTTTACCCAGGCTGTTTTAATCTTTCTAGAGCTTGTCTACATGGTAAGTTACTATTTGGCAAACCAGGGCCTGAATCTACAGTGCATCCCCTGTGGACATTGCTCCAGCACAGTGAAAGTCCTAGGTGTTGTATAGTAAGCTGCACCCCAGAACTTTCACTGTGCTGTAGCAGAGTCTACAGAGAACGTTACTGAGTGTGCGGCAAGTTGGCGCAATGTGGATTCACACCCTGGGTTGCTAGGGAGTAACTTTGCCATGTAGTCAAGTCCTTAGTCTTTGGATCATGAAAGTTAGAGCATGAAAAATCCTATTTCATCACCTTTCCAATGAAGGTTGATACCTAAAAGCATCTTCAGCCCTTTATTTTTATTCTAGTTTCTAAAGTATTTGTATTCCAGTTTGAGAGCATCCCCAGCAGCAGTGCCTTCTGTTGGTTACTGCAAAGACTCTGCACGAGATGATGCAGATCCATTGTGTTGGAAGTAGATGGAGTCTGTTATGGTATGAAGGAGGCTGTAGTTCCAATCCTTGTGTCAGCAGAAAAAATAACTACTGTATTGTGTTTGTGCAACTTGCAGCATTGATTCCACAAAGGATCTTTCTAGTATAAGTATCATTTGAAATGGTTAATAACACTTTAAGCAGCTTTGAAACCATTATTCTTGCTTTTATTGTGTTGGAAACTATATTTAGATTTCATAAAAGCCAATAGTTAAAATAAAAATGGTGAGTATATTAAAGCCAGTCAATGACTAGATCTTTTCTCTCTGTACCTACAGTACATGATGCATCTGAACAGCAGACAAGTGTTTACAAAACAGCTGGGCACCGCGTGTGAACAGTCAGGCTTGAACTTGAACTCAGAGCTGTTTTTTGATGGAGCATTGAAAGTGCTGCTACTTTTGTGTATGCTTTTCTTGCTGCTTTTGCAAAATGAAGAGGCGAGGGAGTACTTGGGATTACCTTCCCTTTTCCCCTATCCAAAAAAGGTTTGCTTTTAGTAGCAGAAGCAGAAAGAAGCAGGACCAGAGTATTTGGAAAGAGAAGAGCAGTTTTAAGTTCTACGTGTGTGAACGTACAGGTAATTTTCAGACTGCCTTTACATTCCTCTCACAATGGCACTGTACACATCTCCAAGAGATGCCTCAAAACAGTAGTGCTCCCCCTACAGCCCTGTCCTGCACTTCCTGCTACCTCAGTGAAGTAGAACTGTTTCTTCTTTCAGGCTAATCTCCCTAGATGCCCATTTGGCTAAATGAATAGCTATATCCATTAAATTAAGTCGCAACTGAAAAAACAAATTTAGTAATTGTGAAGAGGGGATATGGAGAAAACTTTACAGGTATAAAGTGATAAATAGATGTTCTCACTGGAGTTTGGAGTTAGCTAATCCTTCCTGAACAGCAGGGAGGAATGAGGGATGAGGGGCAAGCGGAAGATTGGGTGGGTGGGCTTATAAAATGAGCATAAGGATGAATGCTCCAGCCAGTCAGATGCAGGAATTTGCCATCTAAGTGGCTTTTCAGAAGCAGTCATTCTGCAAATCACTGGTTTTTATTGATTCATGGCTGATACCGAAACCACACTAACACAGCAGACCTGCAAATCAGTAACTGTATCATCCTTGTGTTCTGATTGTCTGGGATGGTTTAATTTCAGATTTCTCATAGAGAAAAACTTCGATTGCTCTTCCCTCTTGCTTTGTCTCCCCATATTGGGCCCTTGAGTCAAGGCAATAATCAACCCACCTTTTCACTGTTATCTTTCCTGATGCCCTGAATCTCTGCACCCTGAGCCCTTCTCAGAAAATCATCCCCTATATACATTCCTTCAGTAGCCGTAGGAAAATTACTTTTTAATCACCTCTTCCAGAGCACACCCCTACTTATTATTGGCATGCTGCCTGTTTCACAGTGCTGAAAATGCCTTTTTACAATAATCTTCTCCTGTTGGAAACAGACTCTCTCTTATGTTCCTCATTTTTTTTGAACTCAGTCGTCTTTGATACAATTGATTATGATTGCGGCCTTCTTGATTACCCGGTACAGTTAGATGGAATCACAACCATTTTTTTCACTAAGTTACATGTTTACTTTTTTATTCACTGCTTTTTGTGACAGGCAGTATACACTCCTCTTGCATAAACCTTTCCACTATGGTGTTCTGAAGGGTTCAGTCCTCAAACCAATCTCTTCACTTTGGATTATCATTACCATGCAGGTGATACTGAAGTCTTTATCTCTTTCATTCTTTTGGATCTTTCATCATTTTCTCCTTGGCTGAACATTCTCAACATCTATTTTTTTGTAACTTAACTCGAATCCAACATGTCCAGATAGCTATCTATTAATCTGGTATGAAGAGTATTTCAACCAAAACTCCACCACCTTCCTTTTAATAAAGCTGCTCAGTTCAAATCTCCTATCTGATCCTGTTGTCAGGAATGTGTTTGACTTCAAGCTAAACTCTCATGAAAGTATTTCACTGAATTTTTAGGAACACATAGTGGAGGACTGTGGAAAGGGATGAACCTTAAGAAAGACAGAGAAAAGACAGAAGAAAAAGTGATGAGACAGAAGAAAAAATTAACAAAAATGTTCCACAAGGTACAGTGGAAAAGGGCAACAATATCAGATACAGTAAATTCAATCATTCTCATCTATAACATTGATGCATCACATGCAGACACAATACTGCATTTTAGGATTATGATTCTGAGCTCAATTTTGCTTCCCACATCACTGAGGTTTGGAATTCTGTATAGTTGTCCTATGTAGAAACAATCTATACTCTCATAATTTTTGTTCATGCATTCAGGTCCAGTCATCTGGAATGCTGTAATTCCATTGTTTATGTTCTCCCTAAATCTCAACTCCTCAGGCTTCAGTTTGTTCAAAATCCAGTTTTCTACTGCACCTGGAAAAGGAAACACATCTCTTCCACCCTCAGAAATATTCCCTGCCTTCTTATCCATTCTAGAACCAAGTACAAATCTCCCTCTTAGTCTTCAAGATCTATGGATTTATTTCCTCTTCTTTCCAGTCTGATTGTTTTATATTCTCCTTTCTTTTCTCTATGATCTTCATTCCAAACTTAGTTCTGACCCACCTCCTTCTCTACAGCAGATTCTTCTCCCTTGTACTCTGCACCCACTTTATATCCAATTCATTGACTGTTTTATTTTTCACATCCCAACTATTCTCTGTGGACTCCTATTCCTTGGCTCAATTCAGAAAAGCCATGTATGCACATGCTTACGCCCATACCTATTCAAGACAGCTCTGAAGCACATTCTTATGTGCTGTCCTGAATAAGGGCACTTTCTTGAATTGGGATCCCTCTCTAGCACTCAAATCTCATTCCCTGAGCTTTCTAGTTTCCTTGCGTTCTATCACTGGGATTTCTCGACTAGGGAGGGTAGCAGAAATCTGACCTCTTAATGCTGCAAACTGTTCAGGGCAGGGACTCCATCTGTGTTTTGTAAAACACCATACCAATTTCTTGGTCCATATGGGACCACTGATATGGCTTGAAGTTAAAATAGTGCTAAAAGATGGTGGTATTGTAAACAGATGGTGGTTAGACTGTTCTATTTGAGTACATTTTTAAAATGACCATTTTCCCTTCTTGTAGTTTTTATTAGAAACAGAGACTCCAAAAACAGATTTGTTGGCATTATTGTAATTGCTTTCTCATTGTCAAAGTCATAGTTCACATGTGTTTTTTGTGAAGCATTTTTTTTTGGCACTTAACATATGGCAATTTTTGCTCACTCCTTTTCGAGGAGTTTATCTCACTGATTGAGCTTATAGTTCTGAACACATTATATCCCAGCCTGTTCAGTTTATGCCCATAGGTGTTTTGTCCTGATGATTTTCTCTCTCCTTAGCAAATGTGAGATTTTTTTATTGTCTGTTGTTGCATTTCAGAGGCAGGTTTTCTTTTATAACAGCTGTATGGTTAACAAATATTTAAACCAGCAGAAATGGATTTTAAGGGGTGGGGGTGTCTCTCAACCAAACTGTTTCTATTGCAACACTACTGTATAGATAAAGGACAATGTGATTTATTCCTGCTGAAATGCAAATTATTTTATTGCCAATTGCTCATTACCATATGCTGCCTAGGCAATTATTAATTTCATTGGCATTGCCTAGGAATTTACACTGTATGTTTTTTGACATAACTATTTTATTTTAGCAAAAGCTATATACGTCACTGGGATTGAAGGTGAAATTAGAACTCCGTCTGTTGGTGTTTTGTGATATTTTCCATGAACTGTGCTATAATTAACAATAAAGATATTATCATAAGGCATTCTTTGTGGGGAATTATGTTTATAAACAAAACACTCATGCACGTAATTAAGAGATTTATTATAGTGGTACAATTAGGAGGCAGGCAAGTCATGTTGATGTCTTCTGTAAAGGCCACAATACTCTTGTCAGTTTAAAAATAATAATACTGTCACCGCCCACTATCACTCCCCCTTCTCCTCCCAGAAAGCTTCCCACACATCCTCCAATTTATAACATTGCTTGCTCTCAGCATGTTTTTTGTTATCTGCCTACTTAGACTATACACTCTGTGGGGAAAGGACCGTATCATGTTCTGAATGTCGTGCAGCACACAGCTCTCTGGGGACTTCAGTAACGCTGATACAATTGTAACTTCAGTGGAGTTGCACAGGAGTAATTGAGGGTAGAGTTTGTGCTCTTGATTATGGTGATTCTTTTAGTAACACAGTGAAAGGATAAACTATTGCTAGACAAAACAGCCTGCAAGTGGTGAGAAATACTATATATTACTTTAGCAGGGCATGGATTATAAACGTATCTTAAAAGAGACCATTTCTCCCAAAAGATTCGAATCAAGAAGGGATGTAGTCAGAAACCATCATCTAGGCCTTAGAACTTTCCACAGGTGGCTGATTTGCATGCATAAAATCATGACAAGGTGGCAGACGGCTGGGATCAAGAAAGCAAGAGACCTTGTAAAGAGGCAACTCCATAGGGGGCTCCTGGATCCTAGGTCACTCGTGAGGTACTAAGTGCACTATCTGACTCTTACTCCAATGTCTGCTTTGTATTTGTGTTTATGTTCTTTAATCTACTGAGCACTGTGCAATAATTAGAAGTTAATGGCAAAATTCCCATTGACTAGGCCAGCATTTCTCCCTTGAAATTTTGCTTAGCAATGTCCCTACGGACATTTGGCTCAATCATATGGAGAAAAGCCTTAGAACTCCTGGAGAAAGTGAGCGTGAATAAATGGCTCAGAGAGAGATCCACCACAAAGGTCTGAGGCTGAGGGCTTGTCTACACTTACCTCGGATATTCGGCGGCAGTTGACCAGAGTTACGCAAACTACGCAAAAAACTTGCGTAACTCCCGTCGACTTCTCTGCTTCTGTTCTTCACTGCACTGACTTTGCTGCCGTCAGTGTAGACATAGCTTGACACTCTGTCAGCTACCAACACATCAGTATAAAAGCATGGTCTATCTCAGTGGAATCACCAAAGGCAGCCAGGATAGCCGGACCTTATCCTGGCTGGAATCCCCTGTGCATTATAAACTTACCCACTGCTTTAGACTGATCCTGAGTTCAGCTTTATGGTGCACATAGGTATTATGAGTTTTTTTTTCTTGGCACTGCACCATTACTTTTTTAGGGGTCTGCTGAAGGCAGATGCCATTTTTTGTTCAATTCAAAAGCAATCTGTAATAGAGGTATCTTGTAGGGTGTTCTTTAAAGGAGGGCTTGCTTTTGTTCTTTAGTTTTTTCATGATGTAAACTAGAAAAATCAATCAGATTTGAAAGTATATGCCCTTTATATATGGAAAAATGTAATAACCTTTACATGTCAGTTTTGCCTATTCACTCTTAGACATCAACAGTTTCCCTGGTCTTTCTGTCATCAGTGACTAGTTTCTGAAGCATTGAATCAAAAAATTGCCTAGCCTGTGTTACCTTTTAGTATTAGAAAATAAATCTGTTACACACAGTATGCAACTCCACTGCTGTAATTCTTTCAGTGAGTTTTGGGAGCACGTCAGGGAAGTTATCCTGCAGTTTTTGTGCTTTTCAAATGTAAATGTTTAATCAACCCTAGCTGAGATGTAGTGCAAAAGTGCAAGTACTCTATGCTCATGGTTTCTTTTCTGTTGTTGCAGTGATCTGCTGTCTTCAGACTATCTCGAGAGGCATATCGAGCATGGAGGAAAGACGGTGGAAGTTAAAGTAAGAGTTTGTTTGGGGTTATGAAGCTTTCCCCCGAGTTTTTAAATGTTCTCTTTTAATATTTAATGAATGTTCCCTGATTTCCCTGTAACCAGTGAATTCTGATTTTAAGGTGCATCATTCCGAAGAGTCAGACAAGTTTTGTATCATCTAATTTTTAAGCTTTTTTTAAAAATTTCACATTACATAAATATTTGTGAAAAAATTCTATGCATGAGAAATATATATGCTATAGTTCTTTCTACTTTCCTTTGTTCTAATAGGGATGGGCTGAAGAAAGTGCTGCCTTATGGTATACATTACATAAGCTTACTAAAAGGCCAGGATTGCTGTTTTTATGGGTTTCCTCATATATTTGAGGGTAGTAAGTTATATTGGATGGTAGTTCCAAATATCTAGCCATCTTGAAATAGCAGGTTCCATTTGTAGAAGGTTTGCTGAGATGCCTATGAAATGTTAACTGTTATAGTTGTCTCCTAAGAAACATGTCATTGTGGGTCCTTTTTGCAGAATGTTAGTTTCTGTTCTGTCTCTCAGTGTTTATATTCATTCAGTGAAAGTCAGCCTGATGTTCCACTCTGTCTCTCTGATTACACCAGCTGTATTTGCAAAATATTCTTGTCCACTGATGGTATGTATGTTTGTACTTAACATGAGATTTTACAAAACCATCTATAATTTCAGAAAGAATAAAGTTAAATCGTTATTCAGATACATTTTCTCCGACTTGCTGTGAAAGTGTCTTCTGGCTGCATAGACATCATCTCATAGAAGTATGGCAATAAAATCAATGCAGGCCATACACAGCATGTATCGCATTGGGAGTGGCTTACAATAGTAGCTCTTTTTAAAGGACACTGTCAAGTCAAATGTGGCCCAAAATTTAGGTTTTGTAAAAAAACAAACTCTGAACTGGAGATTACTTAAATCCACAAACAATTAAATGTTCCCTTACATTGACAGGAAAAGCAGGAATGGGAAAAGCAAAAATTTGATCAATTGAACGCACAAAAAGTTATTTGTGTTCTTCAGCTACTTAATAATCAGCTTATAACTGCCTAGAATTTGCAAATGTACTATATACTTTTGGTTCCAGAGTTTATACTTGTGCATTGCCAAATTGAATGAACACACACACGCAAGTTCATTTACATTGTAAAGATCATTTTCACAGTGAGCCTGTGCTATACTGTACAGTCAAGAAATCTGACTCAAATCCAGATTTTGACTCAAAGCAGAAATAGATGGTAACAGCTGTAGTTAATAAGAAAAAAATGTTAATGCATTTCTCTGTGTTAGGAAATATATACAAACTGGCAAACTTAAACATTTTTTGGCTGCCAATAAGGCCTGCTTTACCAAATTAGGGATCAGTTCTGCATCCCCCTCTCATGAGCAATCTTTCCTCAAGTGAGTAGTATCTTTGAAGTCAATGGGACTACTCAGGCAAATAAGGACTTCTTGCATGAGCAAGAGGTAGCAGGATTGGGCCTGTAAGGCAGGGTTACTAATTTTTTTCGTACTGTGGACAGCATCCTAACAGAGAGCATCTCATGAGCCACCCCTCCCATTTGTGATCATACGGATTGCTTCCCTTCCATTTGCAACTGCGCACCATCTCTGCAGCATCTTCAGCAATTGTTTTCCATGGGCTAGATTGGCACCTTGAAATCTGCTCTGAGTGGGGAGCAGCACATTGTTGCAATATCCCAGGAGCAGAGAACAGACTGGTTGTGAATCAGAGAATCACAGTTTTGTCCCTTCTTCCCCCTTGGTGAGTGTATGGAAAAATAACCTGCACCAGCCCTTTTCTTGGTGTGTCCTACTTCCCTTTCCACCTCTTGCCATGTCCCACACCCCTCCACTCCCGACCGGGGGAGTAATTGCCTTGGGGATGCTGCTCTTCACTCCGTATTGTGACCTGTAGTGTGGCTCATGATGACACCCACTGAAAAGTAATAGGAACATTTTAAATGACGTTTTTTAGCTTGTTTTACTACTGTTTAATATCTGGAAGCAAGGGGGAGACCCCATCTGATGGCCACACATTTCAAAAGAGCTCATCATCCACAATTCGTGCCAGAGTCTCAAAAAAACAACTCAGCTCCCATTTAGGCATCAAAATAAGTGGCTAGATTTTCAGGATGTCAGTGCTTAGCACTCTTCAAAATCTGGCTGTCGTTTCAGTGCCTCAATAGGAACCAAGCACTTCTGAAAAAATGTGGCCCCAATTTGGTGTGCTGAGCACTTGAAAATCTGATTGTTGCCTCTTGCAAAAATCTGGCCCCACATAACCAGCAAGCTGTTGGTTCATAAATCACAGTTTGTGAAACACTTCCTTAAAATACTGAAAGAGCAAGAAGCAAAGAAAAAGTCCAGAAATGTTTATTATGCATATGAGAATCTGGGCTTTGTTTGTAGTTCAAACAGACTCCTTACAGGATGATGATTCAATACCTTAAAATTGTGTGCTTATTGTTTTACTGTGTCATAAAATCCTCTTACCTGGGTGCCTGTTCTAAGAATAAACCAGTCAAAACATGGACAACAACAGACATAAAGGATCATACAAACTACTTAAATACTTGGTAAAAAAAATAAAAAGTTACTGAAAAGGCCAGCCTTGCAACAAAAATAAATTACATAACAAAGAGCACATTGCTACGTGCCATTTCCTAAACTACCCAGCTCCATTTCTGAGAGCTGTCAGTTACATAATGAGGAGACTAAGTCTGGAGTACATTAAAGGCCAAATCCTGCTTTCCTGCTGTAAATGTGGAAGGCCCGGAGCACATCAAAGCTGCCATGGTCTGACTGTGTGAGAGGAGGGGGCATGCTGTGGAGCTCCTACTCCTCTTGGGGAAAACACTGCTAGTTGGTGGAGCCAATAGCAGTGCCAGAAGGGAGAAGAATAGATATTTCAGGAAGGAGACCCCATCTGTTCCTTCTACAGGAAGCTCTATCTCTATCATTGGTTCCCCTTCCCCTGTGATGAGAGAGGATAGAGGAGATTCCCCCCGCACCACCTCTTTTCTGACTAGGAGGGGGTGACAGGGAAAAAAAATACCTCACTCTTCATTGTCAGCTCCCTCCCATTGCTGGGGCAGTTGGATGAGAAAACAGAGGTCTAGCCAGATTGCAAAGGCAACAAAATGGCCCTGTCAACTTCCTCTCCGTACCTGGCTCTCCACAATGTAGTGAGGATAGTCCTGTTTTAAAATATTTTAAAAAATGTTTTTTATTAACACTGAAGTGCTTTTTCTAGCTTCGTCTTTCCCCTACATCACATAGCACAGTGTAAGTAGCAGATATTGCCACTGCTGTCATCATCAATATGGGAAACAGATGGACGCACTAATGCACTATGGGAATGCAGCTGTCTACACAGTCATTGTTTAACAATGTTACAAACACGGACATGCCAAGGGAGTGGACAGGTGCTTGCTTTAGCTCATGTTTGCTGTAGAATTGGTCAGAACAGCTATGATCCCTCAACCAAAATTTCCTTTTCTGAAGAAAATATTCTGGTTTTCTGTCATTGCTTACAATGTTTTGGAAATGGGGGTGGGAGTGAGGGGAAAGAAACATCTATAGTTCAAGGATCCAGTTGCTAAGAAATGAAGGGCTTTTTAATGACAGGCACCTCCATTTAACACATCCTTTTGTAATAAGAGAGGGTTAATTCTAATTTAATTGTTGGACAATTAATTAGTATTTGTGGAGCACTTTGAAGATGAGCAGCACTATACTCTGTAATTGAGAAGTGCCAGAATGTCACTCTATGAGGCAGGCAAGCACACCTCCTTGTGATCTGCGGCTACTGCTTTGACAAACTCTAGGTGTGCAGGACCTTCAATGTTGTTGTAATAGAAGTCAGCAATGTGAAATATATATATAAAAAGAAACAAATTGTTAAGTTGGTTTTTGTTTTTTGTGGGTTTTTTTGTTTTGCCTGCATGTTAGATCAGATTTCCTTACCGGCAGCAAAATTTCACTATCATCCTGAACTCCGTAGAGAGGCAAAGAGAATAATCAGTTAACAAGAAGCAAAAAAACCCCCTCATGCGTTACCTTTTCCTGCTTGTGTCAGTTCAGATCCTTCCAAGTTGCAAGCACACAAATGCTCAACTTGCATACCCTTTACATCACTGCAGTATATATCTCTGTGTCCTTTTATCTCTTTTTAGGTTATCATTGTGTCATTGAGGCTGTCACTAAGATGAAAGGCAAAGTACAGCTTGCAGTGCTGAGTAATCTACGCCATGGGATTTTTCTTCCTTAGACTGAACAGTTTATAGCTATTCAGTGACATTTTCTTTTATCAAATATTTTCATTTTTTCTCATTTCTCCACATTAGAGCCATATGCATTCTTCTCATCATTCTAACAGAACTATCATGTGGATCTCCAAAAGTTCTTGGATAATAGTTCTGAGTCAATTAAGCACAGATATAGTGTCCAAATTAGAGATATTATATAGGTAGATTATATGTACATTTTTAGATAGAATGATTAATTGTAACCACAGGGCAGTTTCTGTTTATTTCTCAGATAATCCGGTACACCACAACATAAGCAAGTTGTAAACATGGTGTACATATCTTATACAAAACCAACCAACCCACTAAGCCACCCTGTGGCCAGTGTTTGAACTGATATCTAAAGCCATATTTAGGCACTTAATTAAGGACTTGATCCTACACCATTGAAGTCAGTGGGAGCTTTGCCACTAAGGCTATATCTACACAGCAAAGAAAAACTTAGCAGTGCCAGCTGACCTGGGTTCGTGGGGCTCAGGCTGTGTGACTGTTTCATTTCTGTATTGACTTCCAGGCTTAGGCTAATGCCCAACTTTCTGGGACCCTCCCACCTCGCAGGCCCTAGAGCCCAGGCTTCAGCCCAAGCTCCAAGGCAAAGTCAGCTGGCACAGGCAAGCCGCATGTGTCTAGTTGCCATGTAGACAGACCCTTAATTGTTCAGGATCATGTTCTGTCTCTTAAAATAGCTTGATTTGCAAAGGTTGCTAAGTACCTGTAGCTCCCATTGACTTCAGTGGGATCTGGGGGCAGTCAGCACCTCTCAAATACGCCTGGTCTACACTACATAGGTTGATGTAAGTTGTGCACGCGTCTACACTTAAATTTGTCTTCCACCCATGTAAGCTCTCTATTACCCCAACAAAATAATACCACTCCCCCAGCAGCGTTGAGCTATGGTTGATGTAATGAGGTCAACACAGCGTGAATGTAAACACTGCATTAGGTATGTTGACCCTAATGATCCTCCAGCAGCTGTCCCACAATCCCAACACTGACTGCTCTGGTCACAGTTGTGAACTCCATTGCCCAAGGCTCATGGAGACTAGAAGGCCCTCATCTGCCTTTTCAAGCTCTGTGAATTTCTGAAATGCCTTTTCCTGATTGTCATGCTTGGCAAACACACCTTGCAGCTCCCATTGTTGTGTGCAACTGCCCAACTGACCATGTTGTCTACATGCTCCAGACATGCTCTGGTTGGGAGTAGATAGGAGATATTGGATCTCCTGGGGCTGGTGGGAGAAGAAGCTATGCAAGCACAGCTACAGACCAGCCCTAGAAACATGGACACCTACGAGCAGATTGCATGGCAGATGCAGTAGAAGGGATATGACAGGGATCAGCAGCAGCTGTGTGAAAGGAAAAGAACTGCAGCAGGCATATCAGAAGGTGAGGGAAGCCAACAGTTGATCTGGTGCCCAGCTGCAGAACTGCCACTTTTACAAAGTGGTGCATGCCATACTTGGCAGAGAACCCACCCCCACCTCCACACAACATCCTGGATGCCTCAGAGGAGCCCGAGTCAAGGCTCTTGCTGTGAACAGCAAGGACAAGGTGGCGGAAGTGGAGGAAGATGGGGGATATACAAGGGGAGGGTCCAGCTATGCCATGAGCCAGAACCTGTTTGAGACTCCATTGCAGTCCAGTCAGTCCCGGCAATCGAGCATGGATCAGCCGAATGCAGGGGAAGCAAATTTGGGTAAGTTTATTTCTCATTACAGTGGTGCCCCCAACTTAGCAGACAGTTATCAACTTTTCATTAATTTATTAGTACTAGAAGAGATAGCAGTACAACAAAGAGAGGTAGCAATATTATCTGCTTTTCATACTCCTATAGAGTTAGATGGGATGGGCCCTGTGGAGCTGTTTGTTTATGTACACAAGGACATCCCTTGAATTCTTCCAAGACATCGCGATGAAGCTTTCATAGAGGTACTCTGCAGCCCTCTCCTGAAGGTTTCTAGGGATGGCAGCCTCATTTCTTTCTCCACAGCAGGACACTTTTCCATGCCAGTTGGCAATAACTTTGGCAGGCTCCATTGCAGTAAACAGAATAGCAGCATATGCTCTCTGTGCCTTTGTTTGCCTCAGAAGTGAAATATCAGCTAAAATCACCACCATCTGTGCCAGTATTCAGTGCCATTACTCAGTGTTTCATGCAACTGAGCAATTCCCTCCTCATTTCCCTCACCTTTGGTGGCCCATATACACCATGGCTGGAGCTGTCAGGGGTGCTGTGCACAAGCACTCCAACGCAGAAGTGTCAATAAGTGTGTCTTGTTTAACACTTTAGGGGA
This sequence comes from Emydura macquarii macquarii, assembly GCF_026122565.2. Lineage (NCBI taxonomy): Eukaryota > Metazoa > Chordata > Testudines > Chelidae > Emydura > Emydura macquarii. Next base: position 35,463,434 of record NW_027132559.1, on the reverse strand, counting down.
ACAAGGGAGGGGAGTGCTCAATCTTAACTTTCACTTTCTGTTGTGAGTAACTGACAACAGTACCTCTGTGTGTTTTATCTGTAGCTGCTGACATTATGGCCTGTAGGGATTCCCCCTCCACACCCGTGGAAAAACTGAGTCTGATAAGGAGGAGAAAGATGGGGACTCGGAATGACATATTCAGTGGATCCTGCAAGCCGGTGCTGCATCAGACCGTGAACAGAGGGCTTGGAGCATGAATATTGTCGACTCTATGGAGAAAGAAAGAACAGACAGGAGAAAAACCAAGGAGTCAGAGAGGGAGATGCACCAGGACATAATGGGACTTGTCCGGCAACAAACACAGATGCTGCAATCTCTTGTGGACCTACAGGTTCAACAATCCTGGGCTCACCTCCATGGAGAAGTCCAGTATAGCCCTTCCCTACAGACCATCCTCAAAATTACATGTGGCATCAGGAGCTGCATCCCTACCCCTGCTTCTCCACACTGGGGGATATTAAGGACAACCACAGTTTCACATAGAATCATAGAAGTGTAGGACTGGAAGGGACCTCGAGAGATTATCTAATCCAATGCCCTGCACTTATGGCAAGACCAAGCATTATCTAGACCATCCCTGACAGGTGTTTATCTAACCTGCTTTTAACAACCTCCTGTGATGGAGATTCCACAGCTTCCCCAAGCAATTTATTCCAGTGCTTAACTACCCTGACATTCAGGAAGTTTTTCCAAATGTCCAATTTAAACCACCCTTGCTGCTATGCTCAGTCTTCTCTTCTCCAGACTAAACAAACCCAGTTTTTTCACTCTTCCCTCATAGGTCATGTTTTCTAGACCTTTAATCGTTTTTGTTGCTCTTCTCTGGACTTTCTCCAATTTGTCCACATCTTTCCTGAAATGTGGCTCCCAGAACTGGACACGATATTCCAGTTAAGGCCTAAACACTATGGAGTAGAGCGGAAGAATTACTTCTTGTCTCTAGTTATAACACTTCAGTTAATACATCCCAGAATGATGTTTGCTTATTTTTGCAACAAGGTTACACTGTTGACTCATATTTAGCTTGTGACCCCCAGACCCTTTTCTGCAGTGCTTGTTCTTAGTCAGTCATTTCCCATTTTGTACAACTGATTGTTCCTTCCTAAGCAGAATACTTTGCATGTGTCTTTACTGAATTTCATCCTGTTTACTTCAGACTATTTCTCCAGATCATTTTGAATTTTAATCCTATCCTCTAAAGCACTTGTAACCCCTCCGAGCTTAATGTCATTCACAAATTTTTATAAGTGTACTCTCTATGCCATTATCTAAATAATTGATGAAGATATTGAACAGAACTGGACCCAGAACTGATGCCTGCGGGACCCTCCCTCCCCCAGCACTCACTATGCCCTTCCAACTTGACTGTGAACCACTGATAACTATTCTCTGGGAATGGTTTTCCAGCCAGTTATGCACCCAGTGTATAGCAGCTCCATCTAGGTAGTTTGTTTATGAGAAGCTCATGTGAAACAGTATCAAAAGTCTTATTAAAGTCAAGCTATACAACATCTACTATTCCCCTCCATCCACAAGGCTTGTTACCCTGTCAAAGAAAACTATCAGGTTGGTCTGACATGATTTGTTCTTGAAAAATCCATGATGACTGTTACTTATCACCTTCTTATCTTCTACTATTTGCAAATTGATTGCTTAATTATTTGCTCCATTATTTTTTCGGATACTGAAGTTAAGCTGACTGGCCTCAATTCCCCAGGTTGTCTTTATTTCCCTTTTTATAGATTGGCACTATATTTGCCCTTTTCCAGTCCTCTGGGATTTCCCCCATCTTCCATGACTTTTCAAAGATAATTGCTAATGTCACAGATCTCCTCTGTCAGCTCTTTGACTGTTCTAGGATGTATTTCATCAGGCCCTTGAAGACAGCTAATTGTCTAAGTAATTTTTAACTTGTTCTTTCCCTATTTTAGCCTCACATCCTATCTCATTTTCACTGGCATTCACGATGTTAGATGTCCAATCGCTATTAACCTTTTAGGTGAAAACAAACAAAAATCATTTAGCACTTCTGCCATTTCCATATTTTCTATTATTCTCTCCCTGCTCCCCCCCCCAATTGAGTAATGATCCTACCCTGGCCTTGGTCTTTCTCTTGCTTCATTTGCAGAATGTTTTCATGTTACCCTTTATGTCTCTAGCTAGTTTAATCTCATTTTGTGCCTTGGCCTTTCTAATATTGTCCCTACATACTTGTGTTATTTATTTATATTCATCCTTTGTAATTTGACCTACTTTCCACTTTTTGTAGGACTCTTTTTTTAGTTTCAGATCATTGACGACCTTCTGATTAAGCCAGGGTGGTCTCTGTCTTTCCTACACAGTGAGATAGTTTGCTCTTGTGCCCTTAATAATGTCTCTGAAAAACTGCCAACTCTCTTGAACTGTTTTTCTCCTTACACTTGCTTCCCATAGGATCTTACCTACCAACTCCCTTGGTTTGCCAGATTCTGCCTTCTTGAAATCCATTGTCTTTATTGTGCTTTTTTCCCTCCTACAATTTGTTAGAATCATGAACTCTACCATTTCAAGATCACTTTCATCCAAGCTGTATTCCACTTTCAAATTCTCAACCAGTTCCTCCTTATTTGTCCAAATCAAATCTAGAAGAGCCTCTTCCCTTGTAGCTTTCTCCACTTTCTGAAATAAAAAATTGTCTCCAATACATTCCAAGAACTTGTTGGATAATTTGTGCCCTGCCGTGTTATTAACCAAAAAGATGTCTGGGTAGTTGAAGTCTCCCATCACTACCAAGTCCTGTGCTTTGGATGATTTTGTTAGTTGTTTAAAAAAAGCCTCATCCACCTCTTCTTCCTGGTTAGGTGGTCTTGTACTGGACCCCTGACATCACCCTTGTTTTTTACCCCCTTTTTCCTTACCCAGAGACTTTCAACAAGTCTGTCTCTTATTTCTATCTCAACCTCAGTCCAAGTATATGCATTTTTAATATGTAAAGAAACACCTCCTCCCTTTTTTCCCTGTCTGTCCTTCCCGAGCAAGCTGTACCCTTCTATACCAATATTCCAGTCATGCATATTATCCCACTAAGTCTCCGTGATACCAACTATGTCATAGTTGTGTTTATTAACTAGCATTTCAAGTTCTTCCTGATTATTTCCCATACTTCCAGCATTAGTATACAAATATCTAAGACACTGATTTGATTTCCCTCGATATGTTCTCTCTTGTCTCTCCTTTATCCCAGCTATAATGGCCTATGTGCTCCCCACTCACTCTGAATCTTCTTCCAGGTCTCCATGTTTTTGACTTATCTGTGTGCTTTTGTCACCTGCCCCTATCAAACCTAGTTTAAAGTCTTCCTCACTAGGTTACTCAGTCTGTATCCAAAGATGCTCTTCCCCTTCCTTTATAGGTGAGCCCCATCTCTGCTTAGCAGTCCTCCTTCCTGCAACTGCATCCCATGGTCATCCCAAAGTCCTCTTGGCAACACCATCCTCGCAGTCAGGCATTCACCTCCAGAATGCATCTGTCTCTGCCTGGGCCCCTATCTTGATTGGAAGGATCGAAGAGAACACCACCTGCACCCCCAACTCTTTCACCCTTACTCCTAGGGCCTTGTAGTCACTTCTGATCTGCTCAGGGTCATACCTCACAGTATCATTAGTACCCACATGGATGAGTAGCATGGGGTAGTAGTCAGAGGGCCAAGTGATCCTCGACAATCCATCTGTAACATCTTGGATATGGGCCCCTGGCAGGGCGCATACCTCCCAGGATGCCATGTCAGGCTGATAGATGGGTTGCTTCATCTCCCTCAAGAGAGAGTCACCAATCACCACTACCCTACATTGTCTCCTAGGAGTGGTGGCTGTGATGCTCCCAGCATTGGGGGTACATGGCTTCTCCTTCTCCACCTGCGGGGGTGATTCCTCGTCACTCGTTGCCAGGGCAGCATAATGGTTCTTCATCACTATGGTGGGTGAGCTGGGAGTGAAGTGGAGCCCCTCCTGTTGCCAGAAGTAACTCGCAGCCAGTGCCCTCGCTGTGACAGAGCCATATCCTCCTCTCCCAGTGGCATGACAGCAATCCTCTCTAGCTGGATAGCTTCCTCAGCCTTGGACATCTCCTTATGAATACCCTCAGTGAATCCCATGCACTGACCTGTGAGAGCCAAGGTTGATGTATGTGTAGCTAAAATGGACAATAATGTTCCTTCTGCTTTAAGCTCTGTTTTAAAAAAATTTATTAAGGTTTTAATATAATTGCTTTTAACTTGCACAATTTTTGAAGTGTTTTTGTTACTCAGTGAAACTCTTATTGTTTGGAAAATAATTAATCTTTATTAGTTACCAACATAGGCTGCAGAATGCCTAGTGAGAGTGAAAGCACCCACTTACTTGTTACTGTACAGACAGAAATCATAGGCTCAGTGACAAACAGTGTAATAATTATAAATGTATAGCAAGCACTACAAAATGAATAGGTGCTTTGTCAGTGTTATATTCATAGATGTGCACCAAGCACCACACAGTTCCTAAAAGGCCTCCAAATTGCAGAGCCAGGTAGAGGCCAGTACACCACAATGCATTACTGTGTCTCACTGTTAAAGTGCTTGTCCAAAGCCTTCCTGAGCCATATAGCTCCATGTTGGGCCCTTCTGTTAGCTCTTGTATCTGGCTGGTCAAATTCAGCAGACCGCCCCTCCACTCCACACTGGTGGCAACTTTTTCTACTTCGCTTCCCAGATATTATGCAGGATACTGCAGGCAACTATAACCATTGAGATATTTTTCAGACTGAGGTCCAATCCTGTGAGTAAACAATGCCAGCACCTCTTCAATCTACCAAAAGCACATTCAACTGACATTCTTCACCTGCTGATCTGGAAGTTGACTCTTTCCTTGGTGCTGTTAAGGTGGAGCAAGAAAGGGGTAGGCTTGGTCCCACAGGATCATTATTGGCATTTCAACATCACCAATGGTAATCCACCAGCTGGGAAAGACAATCCCTGCTTGTAGCTTTCTGAACAGTCCTGTGCTCTTAAAGATGCAAGTATCATGCACCTTCCCAGCCAACATTGATGTGGGTGGAATGTCCCCAGTGATCCACCTGCACTTGCCATAGAAAAATAGCTCTTTCTGTTGATGTACTCATGGCAAGGTGGTCTGGTGCCAAAAAAGGGACATGAATGCCATCTAGTGCTGCAAATTTATCCATTGTCCTGCATGTTGTCAAGAGTCACAGTCCTCTGTAGCAGGAGATGATTAATAGCACTGCACACTTGCATGAGAATGGCTCCCACAGTGGATTTTCCAGCTCCAAAGTGATTTCCCACTAACTGATATAATTGGACGTTGGAAGTTTCCACAGTATGATCACCACTTTCTTCTCCACTGTCAGTGCAGCTCTTGTTCTCGTGGCCCTGCATTGGAGGGCTGGGTTGAGCTCAGCACACAGATCCAAGAATGTGGCCTTGTGCATCCAAGTTTTGCAGCTACTGCTCATTACCCAAGCCTGCATTACAATGCGATCTCACCATTCAGTGCTTGTTTCTTGAGACCAGAAGGGAATCCACCATTTGCAGTTGCTTCATGAATGCCACCAACAACATTGAGCTGGTTCTCACCGTGTCCCACAGCAATCTGCCTTCTAGAAAATCATCATGTTCCCTGCAGCTCTTCTTTCAGTTCTGCAAATACTGGCGGATCATGCATCCGGTGCTTGCAATGCTCATGACAATAGCACAGAGCTGTGCAGGCTCCATGCTGCCATCAGAGGTGGCAGACAGCAACAAGTCCCTCATGGCTTCCTGGGATTTTCAAAATAGGTGTGAAAATTATGGGCTAGCGATGGCATTAAAGGGTGGAGAAAGTTGCATGAAGAGAACTTGACCCTGCAGTCCCAGTCACTGTGTGCAACTTGTTTCTGCCTCACCATGCATTGCCAAATGTCTCTAAAGACAGAACTCTGGCTGGTGGTGAGTTGCACAGTGAAATAGCTACATATTGGTGCACCGCAATATGCATCAGAACAAGCACTCTTAGTGAGTATGTGCAGTGCTGACACAAGGATCCAAGTATGTACGTGCACAAGTGATATACTAACTGTGGCAGCTTTCTGCTGACATAACTTGAGTTGGTAAAAGTTGGTAGTGTAGATATGTTAAGTACCTAAGGGTGACTTTAGGTACCTAACTTTAGGCCTTTAGGCATTTAAATACTTAAATGCCTGTTAATGCATTTGGAAGGTTGAGATTTTAATTGCATAAAACTCAGAAAGCAACTTTAACTCTCCCTTCTTATTCTTATGTGTATTATAAAAGTTTTTTGTTACAGTGCCAGACAACATATAGGAAGATGAAATGTTCAGCCTATGCATGTGTCTAAAGTTTACAGAAATAATTACAATTCCTTTTTATTATACTGTGATTTTAGCTAAATATTATGTACATCACCTAGAGTATGTTGTCATAATTTAAGACTGTTTTAATGCATATGGGCAAGTGGAAAGAGTACCGGGCTGGGAAAACTTTAATTTTGTTCCTGCCTTTTATATGATTAAAATCTCAGCCTTAAAATGCCAGTATCGTAGTTTTGGGGGGAGCTGAGGGTATAAATAAAATATTCTTTTTTTTTTAGAAAAACAACTCATAAGTGAACATAAAATATTAAAAAGCCCAAAAAAGACTGGGGTGACTGGATGGCTGAGGAGACTGATAATGAGCTAGGTAGCCTTTCCCCTCAAGGTTGCTGCTTCAGATCTGCCCCAGGTTAGCAGTGACTAAAAGTCATTACCACATAGTGGCTGAAATCCAGCATAATATCAATTCCATCGCCTCACTTATTGTTTTCATATTGAAGTCCTGATTAATGTTGAGACATCCCATGGTGGGATCACAGCTTTATAATACTTCAAGATATAACTGAAAAACAATTTTTCATGGATTGCATCAATCCTGCTTTATCACAGATCAAGTGATGTGCTGCCAATATTTAGCAAGAGCTCCCACAGTCCCCCATTTAGAATACAATTACTCTGTCTACCTGAGGTGTATCTGCTTACTAGGAAGACTGTAGAATAGCAGAATGCAGTCATGCCTCTTCCCATTTCAATAAAAACACTTTCTCATAACTGGGAGGGAAGCAATACAACTTGGCACACAAGCATATATTAAGTGCACTTTGCTGGAAGTGTTTATACTTTGTTCCTGAAAAATACATTTAGGGCATTGATAGGTTCGCTGTATTCAGCTCGTATAACATGGAAGGGAGGAGAGGGAGGAAGTAGGCGCTGTGAGATGAAGGGTGTCCAGGGGTATCCTCCCTCAGGTCATTGTTTTTTTAAAACATCTGACACCTGACGGTGCCATCCATACGCCAAAAAGTATGCTCATGTTAAGTAATTTGAGCCCTAGTGTCAATCTTTTCTGCCAGGGTGAATTTTTGCAGCATCCACGGAGGAGGTTACTCTGTTAGAACTAGGAAAGTCACAGCAACCCTGCTGTGATGAGACCGAGAAACATCACACCAGCATGAAAAGGGTTAAATCAGGGATTCTCAAGCTGTGGGTCGGGACCTAAAATTGGGTCATCAGAATGTTTCGAAGGGCCGCCTGGCAGCTCCTTTGGCTCCTGTCCCAGAGGGCTGGCTGGGCTCACCTCCCTGCTCCAGGCACTGCAGCCTCTGGGGTCCCAGCACCACGTGATGACAGGAGCCTGGATAGGCCAAATTTGAGTGAGTGACACGGCAAGTCCATGAGCCAGGTCACAATTCCACTCACACAGATGTGGTCCAGTAAGGGGGGTTGAGCCAAACCTGAGCAGTGCTGCAACCTCTGAGGTTGCAATGCCAGAGTGGAGAGAGAAGTCAGCCAGCCCCACAGCACAGGAGCTGCAGGAGCTGCCGTTGTGGGGTGAGTGCCAGGCAGGACCCAACTCTCCCTGGTTGAGGGGGGAGCAGGATCTGACTGAAACCACCTCAAGGCCTCCACCCCCTGACTATTTACTGGGTCGCTACAGGCGATAAACATTTACAAATGCGTCCTGAGCCCAAAAAGGTTGAGAACCACTGGGTTAAAGAGACCCATAGCTCAGCCAGGCCCACCCACGGTACCTGCAGCCAATGCCAGGCCTGGAGGGAGAAGAAAAGGAGAGAACCTGGCTTAGTTCAGGGATGGCTGGCGAAGAGGCAGGAGCTAGCTGCCTCCCTACCTGAGGGGAGCGTCATTAGGAGCCTGACAGCTGGGGCAGCCCCCAGGCCTGGGGAAGAAGCAGTGCATCCCTGACTGAGGGAGACTGCTGAGGAGACCAAGGAGCCCCCACCTGTGAGTGAACTGTGAGACTGAACCATAGAAACGTTGTGGGGTTAGGTCCCTCCAATCTTGCATATGCTCCACCCAATGGCACCTCAGGCTGCAGCAGGATGCCAAATGAGGTCGCTATTCGAGTTGAGTCACTACAGACTGTTTGGACTATAGGATCCATGCCCCAAACCGAGGTAGGAAGTAGCCCAGGGCAGTGGATTTACACACCCTGCCATGAGGATCCTTCTGTCATTGCTTCACAAAGGGCCCTGGGCTGGGACCCAGTGGCGAGGAAGGACTCGGGTCTCCGTACCACACCTCCTTAAGGACTGGAATTCAGGCACCCCAGCCACGAGGCGTCTGGTCCTCTGAGCACCCTGATTCCTGCAAATTTCCCCAAAGCCCCACTCCAGCACTTATACAGTCCCAGGGCCCTCACCCATAAATATAATATACAAGCATTTTTCTACAGAACTTCCTGTAGCTGCATTTGTTTTATCTGAAGCTCACTGCACTGTAGAACTCAATTTATGTTGCAGGTGCTGACGGAACTTTAAAATGTCTGCATACTTTCAGTTTCTCTGAAAATCTTTTGTTTAGACTTGCTATTCTACCGTCTTACAATCAATAGGATTTGCAGAAGGACTAAGGTTTCCTGTTTTAATTTAGGTTTACATTATAGAGATAGTTCCTTTTGAGTTTAAATAAAATTTATTCTCTGTGGGCCACACGGGACTAGTGTAGCTCAGTCATGCTGTATATTTCATCTTCTCTACCTAGTTCTTCAAGATTGTAGGTGATCTTAAACATAGGACTTGGGAAGAAAAAAAAGCTGATTAATTATTACTAGTTTACAGTCTATGTGCATCCTGCTATGGGAAAATGAAAAATTAAACACAGCAGCAGTTGTCAGCAGGAGTCTTTTTCTGAGCTGCATTTTTTAACATATTTGACTAGGAAGACTCTTGAATCATGACTCATGTAGGATCATGTGGGTTTAATTACCTTGTCCTCCCTCTTTTAATTATTGCTCTTTTACCAAAACCTGATGTTACAGGGTGTTCTTCTGACTGCTGGGTGGCTACCCCTTCTGGAGAGTCTGGGGATTAGCACCATCAGGTTCTGTGCCCCCTTTCTTCTCCTCCACCATTGCAGCTCTCCTCCTGCTCACAGAGTTGCAATGCTGCTGCTTCGTGACTCGACCCTCTGGCCAGGTCACACTGTGATTCCGCTTCCAGAGGAGTCTTTCAAAGTCTCTCTGCCAAAGCAGCATTGATGGTACTCCTCATGCCTGCTGCCCTGACTATGTCACTTCTGCATTGACTCAGGCAGTCTTCCTGTTCACTGCACCAAGCGTTGTGTCAGATGGTGGGGGACCCAGTCCCACTTTAGACTGGATTCCAGTCCAGGGCCATATAGCGAGCAGTTAAGATCTGGGCCTTCATCCACCCTACTGCTCTCTTCCTTGGATTACTTCCGACCATGCTTCAAGCTTCTCCTTCATCAGCTTTCCTAGTCAAACCCCTCTCTCTCTTAGGCCTGCTAAGTAAACCCTTCCTCATGGGTTCCTATCATCCTTACCTCAGAAATAGCGACTGTAGGCTTCACTGCTGTCAGCCTCCTCACTTTACAGAAGCCCCACTTGTTCCCTCACAGGGGAGCTTCCTCCTAACTAGCGCCCTGCACACAGCTTAAATCTCCCATGTTCGAAACTTAATTGGCTGGTTAGGGACTCCTGGCCAAAATTCAACTTTTTCAGGGCCAATGTGAGGAGTATTCTTCATCACGCCTAGCATTGTTTCATTAAGAGGACATTTTTTCTCACGGTTTATACAGTAAGGGCTGAAAAGATAAGAGAGGGCACAGTGGGGAAAGTGTAAGGCAGTGAAAGGTGTGAAGAGTTTAAAATGTATTCTAGCACACTGAGGGTGGAATCCTAGCCCTATTGAAGTCAATGGGAGTTTTGCCAATTACTTCACTAGGATTAGGGTTTCACCTTTAAGGTTAGTCACTTCACGCTGGTCCTTCCCCCCTACTCCAGCTGCCTGAAGCAGTGGGACCATTCCAATGATATTTCCATGGTATATGTGTCATCCATAGTAGTGGTGAAATGGTGCAATGCAACCCATGTTTTGTTATCTTGGTTTCTTGGAGCCACTGAACCAGCATATTATTATTTCATGTGGGGACTTAAAATTTCTTTTCCCTCTTTTGGTTTTTAAATGTCTATATAAGTGCATGCCTACAGGGTGCCTTCTGAGTGAGTTGCACATTATGTACATCCCTGCATGGAAAGAGAAAAAAGCTAGTTTCTGAAGGCCTAGACTACATTTACCATTGGTGGTGGGGTGTAGAGCCCGTGTAGCTACACACTGCAGTGAAAAGCAAGCTGTGTCCACATGACAATGAAAGGCTCTGGCGGGATGTGGAGGCAGTGGGGAAAGGTTCAACAGCAGGGAGCTGCTGAAGCTTTTCACTGCAGTGAGGAAAGGCTCTGGCAGGGGGGAAGCAGTGGGGAAAACTACCTTTCCCCTCTAGCTTCCTCCCCTGCCAGAGCCTTTCCCCACTGCCAGAGTCTTTCCCTGTTGTGGGGAAGGGCTCCAGCAGCTGCGAGGCAACAGGACCCTGCACTGCTAAAAATAGCATTGTAGATGGGGAGGCACAGATTGGGTGAATAGAGAGCCATGTAGGGTATATAGTTGGTAGTTGCCTTTACTCACCTAAGCCATGCCTCACAGTCTACATTGTTGTTTACACCTGTGCTAGGAAGGCTATCTGTGCATGTACTCTATACACTGTGGAAAGAAATGTGGAGTGTAGGTGTACCATTATGGGTTGGGCCTGACTATTGTGCTGGGGCACAAGAGTCATGAAGGGAGGCACAAAGTTTCTCTCACCTGTGCCTTGAAGTGCTCATCCCTTTCTTCTGACCTTCAGAGGCACAGGAACCTGACACAGGGTGATGGCCCTTGTGAAAACACAAGTGCAGGGACTCTGTGAAGCAAGCACTGTCTATGGCACTAGCCACCCCACAGATGATAGGGTAAGAAGGAGGCTGTAACAGCTCTGTTCTCCTCTGCCCAGTCTGCTTTAGGAAGGTGCTACTTAAAACTATTTTCTCTGACATTGAATGACAGTGAGTCAAGAGGCTGCTTCCCCACCAGATGTTAGTGCAGATGGCAGTGAGCTGACAGAGGATTAGCCCTTCATACCCTCAAGCTGAATACACACTGCATCATATCTGTAGCTTTTGGCCAGTGAACACAAGACCTCTTTTGAACTCATAGATCTAGTCCAATAGCAAATGCCTACTGTTGAGAACATCTATCATAAACCACGTACAATATGGCGTTTGGTGCAACTGTGTGTTTTGTATGCACTTTTAAAAGAATGCTGCCAACAGCCTTGAAATATTTTCACAGGGAGAGCTTCAGTAGCGATAATGATGATGCTGTATCTTTAATGGTGCTAAAACTCTGTCCTAAAGTCACTCACTGCTGCATTTTGACTTCAGATTATATTGAGACCTTTGATAATTCCCTCATTTTATATAAGGACAGTTATTTAAACCATCAAAATGCATAGCTTGCAGGAGCCTTGTTTGAAATGTCCAGAACCTATTTTGAAAAAATAAAATTTCCTGGAACTGTTTTTCAGTTTTACAAGATTCTAATCTGTGCCTTTGTTCATGGCCAATATTGATTTTCCCCATCCACTTGTAACAGTTTAAACAATTGGTAGCTGTGTAGATATCTGAAAGGTGCATTACTTTGCAGCTGGTGTTGGATTAAATTTTGTGGAAGCCTCAAGAATTTGTAAATTGAACTAGCTACTTACTGGAGGGCAATCATTGTAAACCCAATGTTCCTGCAATGGCTAGCTCTTTAAAAAGGCTAATCATTAGCTAGCTGTTCACAGATAACAGCATGGTTGTTAGCTGGTCGTTTAGGAGCTCTCCTCTTTAAAGAAAGGGGCACTCTACTACTAGCAACTGAGATAGGGAACTGTCTCTTCTCCCTGGGACTATGGAGTATTAAAATACTAGTACACAGGAACTCAAGAGAGGGAGATTATTCGTTTCTGGGACAGTAGTGCTGTGTATTAATGCCTGTACCTCTCTTAGTTGCAGGGAAAGGTTTTGGTACTGCTTGCTGGGATTCTGTAAATGGGAGCTGTTGCAAACAGATGAGTGGGAATCCTTAGCTTCCTAGGATCTCTGAAGGAGGTAAAAATAGCAGAGAACTCCTGTAAATAATCTCTCCATTGAGGCTGTGGAGGGAAAGCTAAATTGATTACTGAGGATTAGCTTCTTGAGAAGAGTGGTTGTCCAATTCTTATTCTTTACTTATTTTTCCCTCTTTGTGAGTGTTGATTAATGTGTTTCTCATGTTCCTTTTTATATTTATTTTTCCTCCAAGATTTTTTCCAGTTTACTTTCACTGTTAGTACTATTTCTACTTGTTTTCCAACAGCTGTTGCCACTCTAGCTGTTGGTAGGCCACAGAGCTATGACTGCCAAAAACAAAGACCTGAAGAAGAGCTCTGTGTAAGCTTGAAAGCTTGTCTCTCTTGGACCAACAGAAGTTGGTCCAATAAAAGATATCACCTCACCCACCTTGTCTCTCTAAAAACAGAATATATGAGTGGCATGAAGCTAAGAGGTTGGCAAGGATGTAGCAAGCTGGCTTGCCATGGGCCTAGCTGGCAGTAGTTCAGAATTCTGTGAGCAATACCTGACCAAAGGTAATAGCAGATTATGCGTAAAGGCTGACATTTGGGCATCACCTCACTCCTGTCCGGGTGGGTGACCTGTCTCAATGGATCCTGCCATTCCATCATTCTAATGGCTTTTGGAGAATATTATGGCAGCCTTTAGTTACCAACATCAATTGACTGCCGGAACCACTCCTGCTGCAATGTCCATGGTATGTCAGCACAAAAGACCTGAATCTGACTGAAGCAGCAAAGGAGGAGAACAGAGTGTCACGAGCTAAATTCCATGCTGATTTACCTGCTGATGTTGATCTTGATACGTTGGGAGAGCTGCAACACCTGTGAGCTAGAGCCTTCTTCAACCTAGTTGATGAAGACCAGTGTAGAAGTTTGGTTTATTGATGAGGATTACTAATGTTTCCCTTTGAGAGAGCAGGCTGGTATTGTAGGTGCCTTTAAACAGGAAGCAGTTGGACCTTTGGTTAAAAAAATGATCTGTTGCTCCTGCTTATTGAACTGTAATTGGTAGAGCTGCTAATTTTTCCTTTTTGAAAAAGCTTAATGATCAAATGGCACTGGAACTTCATGAATTTCCTCAGCAGGCATTTGCTCGCTATGGACTTTCAGGTGCAGAGTGCCACAGGGTTCCATTTTGCCATCATCTCTGCCTTTCTGTCTGTCTGACTAGGTGAGATTATGACAGGCACCAAGACCCTGGTTTAAGAGAGTCCTTAAGGCAAGATGTGCAGTTCACAAAAAGAGATATTTTTAATGCGCCAGAGACACACAGACAACAAATATTTCCAGAAACACATGTAGATCTGCCTTGACTTCTTTTGACCTGTTAGATTGTCTCAGAGAGGAAGAAGCAAGCCCATAATAAAGTTGCACCCCACAAGTCAACATGTAAGTGAGAATATTCCATAGAGGTAAAAATATGGGCCTGGGAGTGAAGAGATCTGGGTTTTGTTCTTGGCTCTGCCAGAATTTGTGGGATCGTGGGTAAATCACAAAATTAACTGATTTAATTTAATTAAATAGAGTAGAATCTCCAAGGTATGTTCTCTCCAGACAACACCTTTAATTCTGTTTGTTTCTGTCTTTTCCAGAGTTGTAGACAGAAAACTTATTTTTTCCACAGATTTGTCATGGGATAATTTAACTGAAAAACTATGAAAAATCTGGGAGTGCTATCATGGGATATTTATTTGATTCTCATTAAGGAGCTCAAAAACCCCTTTTGAGCCACATGCTTCATGCTGGCTCAGAGTTTTTGCATGAAAAATGTTCTTCCTGGTTACACAGTTTTCATCTTGTGGAATAAGAATAACACTACATTTTATGAAGATAAACTAGTCTTGACAAATTACCCAAAATTCCTTCCAGAAGTAGTTAAAATTCCATTTGACTCCATCAGTTATCTTTCTAATATTATTCTCACACCCACACACCTGTTCCTGTAATACCTTGTTACAAAAATGATAGAGTAAAAGATTTTTGAAGTCTTTTATATGCCTTAGGATACAGTCTTTAGAAAATCCATCTAGTCGATCATTTCTTTTGACATTAACTCCTCAGGATAATTTTTGTTACGTGTGTTATGTGCCTAGAGGCCCAAATCAAGATGGGGATCGGGGCCCCATTGTGCTAAGCACTGAAACAGACAAAGGAAAAGATGATTCCTGCCCCAAAGAGCTTGCTGCCCCTAATTAAAAAGAGATGCAACAAGTGAGCGGCTGTAATAAATAGTTAGAAGGAGTAGGGCAGAGAGAATGAGGCAAACGATAAAATGAGCATATGTTTACATAGGCCAGACATGTGCATACCTAGATGGTTTTGAGTCAGATAAATTTTATTCTTATAATAAACTATAAGAGATAAACAAGCAAATATGGTAGGTATCAGCAGTCCCTCCTGACCATGTATCTAACTATAATCAGTTGTCAGTTTCCTGTAGACATATTGGTATCCTGGCGAGGGATTTGTTGGGGACAGGGTACTGGCTTTACAGATTTATTCAGGGAACATCTGTAAGGGGAGCCTGGAAAAAAACAGAGGTGCTTGTGAGAGGAGTGGACAAGCAGTAGAGGCTGCCAATGTCAGTGCCGTGGAGGGAATGAGAGATGATACAAGAGCAGATAAACAGGCAGGAGATAAAATTGTGAAGCAACTTAAAAATAAGTTATTAATTGAACATTTGCCAGAAGGACTCTTTGTAAAATGAAGCAACAAGCAAGCCAGATATTAATAGGCCTTCAATCTCTCTAATCATATATTAGTTTTTTTCTGTGGCAACAATCCTCATAGTCTCTAAGCGCTATCCTCAGATTCATGGTACAGTACATTTCTAGGTCTACACATGGCATCGAAGTCCCTGTGTCAGCCAACAAAACATTAAAGAGAAGAATTTCAAAAGGGACTAGTGATTTTCGGTGCCCAAGCTCCAGAGACCTGATTTCCAGAATTTGCAGTGCATACACCCTCTGAAAATCAAGCCCCTTTAAGGTGTTTCAAGCTGAGCACCCAAAATCACTAGTCCTTCTTGAAAATCTTAGTCTGTATGATCCTATAGAAAACAAAAGGGGTTTGCCTTGTCACATCCAAAAAGCTACTAACATATTCTGTTTTATTTTTTTAACTTCAGTTAATTTAGTGTTAATGAAACTGCTGTTATAAATATAATTTTGAAGGGCAGAATCTGAGTGCATTTAATTCCACATGTTAAATTTGAACCGCAACTTTGGCTTACAGCTCTGCATCACTATCATCCAAGTGATTGCCAGCTTGCGAAAATTAATAACCATGCTTTCCATCTCAGTAAATACACCTAAATATTTGTATGCCTGGATATGTAGGGGTGGATCAGGCTGTTCTTATAGGGGGGATCCATGTTTGCCACCAGTGTTTAGGATGAGCTCTAGTTTTAAGGCCTCTTTCTTTAAGTAGGCCGTCAACCAACAACAAAACAGAATAATAACCTGGGTGAGTTTGTCCTAGGAAGCAGCAATTAAGTTTGATTCCAATGGGAGTAATGTTTTAATATGGGGTGATGGAAGATGTAGAGGACTCTTTCAGACTGAAATGAGGTCATTCATATTTTGTATACAATGCCTAGATTGTACAGTGATGGGTGTATTGAAGATGCATATGGCTAGATAGACATAAGGTCCAATCCTGCAGTCCTGATTCAGATAAAACTTTCCCTGACTTCAGTGGGAGTTTTGTTGAGTAAAAGACTGCAGGATTTGGCATGTATGGTATATGCACTGCTTACAGGAAAGAAAAGACAAGTGTTAATTATCTTTGCACTCTTTTATCATTTGATTATACACAACGTTTCCTTTAAATTCAGAGCACTTGGAACATTTATGACTAATTCTCTTTGATCTAATTAATAAGCATGTCCTCTGTGGTAGTATACATTCTCTCGACTCTGAATGACTATGAATGTGGGCACCAAGCCTGTAGGCTTGGCAACGTAGTTATGGCACAAACCGTGTTTGCCAGGACATGCATATGATATTGTGGGATACGGTGGATTCACAGTCTCTATTTTCAATTGCAGGGAGGAGAACATTGCTATTACCAGGGCCAAATCCGAGGAAACCTAGAATCATTTGTTGCCTTGTCAACATGCCATGGACTTCAGTAAGTTTCCCCAGATTATTTTTTAATGGGCCATATATAATTTCTTAAAACAAGTACAAGTTTTATAGTAAAAGAATTGCTAATTGTTTTCTTATTAGATTGCAGCAAAATGTTAAACATGTTTCCCCCTAATCGATTTCTGTATCTGAAACTTGCTCTGGGAAAGAACCTTGCTCGTGTCTTAGCATTTTGCTTCCTAATTATTTACAAATTATGGGTTGAATTTGGACCTATAAAGAAATTTTGGATTTTTACAAGTAGTTTACAGAGTGCCTGAGGTGGTGGGTTTTTTGTTTTTAATATCAAGCACATAAACACACTGGTATTGTGTAACAGTCACATTTTTTCAAGTTAAAACTAACTTACAAATAAATAACCAAGGTTGAGAGCAACCCAAAATATTTCTTTTCTAGGGAAAAATATCTAAATATTACTCTTAACTGTTTCAGAATATGCTTTGCTCTTTCCTGATTGCTACAATGAGTGGATGGTATATTTTTGTTCTGTTGTGACCCCATTAACAAAACAAAACTGAGTCAGTGAAGTGGGGTTTTCATCATTTTTCTTTTATTTCACAGAGGCACTGATCTTAGATATTTACCTATTGATCTGCACTTAACATATATGGCAGTATATTTGTAAATCTGAAGAAAAGGAGGAGGTCCTAGATGGCAAATTGAAAACTTTGCATTATTTTAACAGTATGTTGTACTTAATAAGACATTCCATCTGAGGATCTCAAACACCTGTACAATACTCCCATGTAGCCCCACTTTGAGGGTTTGTATCATAGTTTTGGACTGTTTTAAAAAGATTCCTGGCCTGATTTTCAGAGATACTAAGTAACTGAACCTTCAAGTTGACTTCACTGGGAATTACAGGATCTCAGCACCTCTGATATTGAGGTCAGACATTGCTTGAAGGATCATGTGATGAATGGCAAAAAGATAGTCTATAAATAGGTGCACTCAACAATTACCTTATGCTTCTCTCCTCCTTCTTAGCTGAAAGGCAGGCACTTATCGAGTAGGGATTTTCATTGATTCAATCCTTTTCCTTCTCCAATAGTTCTGTAAATTCTGTATCGGACTTATGTGCTTTCAGTTAGTTTCTTTTAGTTAAATTTGTTGGGTTTTGTTTTTATTTTAGCATCATTTCAGTTTTCTATCTGATTGTTCACACCATAATTCTCTTATCTCCTTTGTAATCAAGATTTAGGAGTGAGGAATAATCCAAGGAATCTTCTTCAGATTCTGTGCTGAAGGTGATTCTAAAAATAGTAGCATTTTAGTGCTTTATGCAGTGATTTAACTGCATGACTTTCATTAGTTGTGATCCATTAAGTCTTTGACTGTGGTCTATGACCCCTGTTAACTCTCAGGGGCTAAGGCAGAAAGGGAAAAAGGGACTGTAAACATCCCTTCTGGCCTTTCTCTAGTGCCTTTTCTTCAGAACAAAATCCCCTCACTGGTCTGTATTCTCTCAGTGCTTACTTATCAATATTGGTACCTTCTAAAACAGTTACATGACTATGGTGATGAAGAATGTGGTTATCCTCTCCTTTTTTGTTAAGCCCCCTTAGGTACATCACTTTTTTCCTTTTAGGGAGGAATCTTAAAGTACCTATATGCATATATCAGCAACAAAGATCAATAAACTCCTATTTCATAATAGGCAGGGACAATTTTGAAACAGTATAATAGGCTGGTGTGTTCCAGGACCCTATATGAGAATGCAGCATTTCTCTAATAAACTGTGTTATGCTCAGGTGCTGTGACACTGCATCATCATCATCATAAATAATAGCTAGCTCTTTTATATAGCGCTTTGCATCTGTAGAGCTCAAATACTAAATAAGTACTGCAGATTCCTGCTGGCAATTAGATCTCATTTGCTCCAGCCAGGATTGGGTATATTTCTCTGAAGCAGATGAAACTGGGGGCTGTTACCATCTAATAAGGTCTATAGGGCTGATTCTTTGGTGAACTTTATGAGTTGCACCAGCTGGAGAAGATGCCTGGATATAGAGAACATGCTCCACCAAAGGCAAGTATTAATTCAGGCCTTTTCCTCTGCTTATTACACCCCCCAGGTCCCAGTCTGTAACAACTATATTATTGGTGGGTGGGTGTAGATCAGGTGCTAAGATTGATGCCAGTATTGTTTATTTAACTTTATTTGTGATTTCTTTAGCTGCTAATGCCTGCGTTCTTTTTAGGGATGTCTGTCTCTCATTTGGTAAATTAATAAGGCAGAGGGTAGATGGTGGTTGCGTTGAAGAAGCAATATACTTCTGTGGCCTTAACTCCAGGTTAACCAAGTTTTTTATTTGGGATGTCCAATAGCCCCAGTCTTCAGTGGATTAATGCAGAGATTCAGATGAAAAATACAGCATTTTGAAAAAGCCACACTCATTATTAGGATTTCTTCTGTCCACATTTCTTCTTTAATTTAGCTGCTGGGTTCATTTTCCTTACAGAAGCGTATAGAAATAGATGCAAAATAACTTGCCATTTTCATTTTGTTTTCTTCATTGCAGTCAAGTGATGTAAACATGACTATTACCTGTTAGGAATGTTGGAGTGTAGAAATACGGTATTAAATCTCTTTCAAAGAATGTGCTTAATTTATATATTCTTATTAATCTGTATTTGAATGCATTTTTTATTACAAAACAGTCTCCTTGGAGGAGAACCATGTCTTCCTTTGTATATTGCATAGCATAAAGCACACTGTTCCTTAATAATGTATGATAGATTATTGAGTAATGATCTCGTCTAATGTAACATTTTAAACATTCAGATATATTCTTAGGCCATGATCCTGCAAGCTCCTTCACACAGGCAACCTCCCTTATCACAGTTGAAATAAGTGTGTGGGTACAGGGTCCATCACACACAGCAACTTATAGGACTGTGGTGTGAGTTTGAGAAATATAGACATATTTTGGGAAATGAAAGGGCCTTATCAGAATAGCTATAGACATGCTGTAGTAAGTCTTGATTTAATATAAGAGTTTGAAGGCCTGTAAAATAGATACCAGATAAGTTTTCTTGTTGGATTATGAATTTGCTACCCACTGGTGTAAAATTAAAAATCTGCTCTTTTAAGATCAAATTGATTTAAAAGATGTTTGCTGTTACCGTGTCAAAACCCTAAACGAATATATTGTAAAGATTCAGATTTCAAAAGTGGTCTGTATTTTACTACAATAGAACCTCAGAGTTACGAACACCTTGGGAATGGAAGTTGTTCATAACTCTGAACAAAACGTTATGGCTGTTCTTTCAAAAGTTACAGTTGAACATTGACAATACAGCTTTGAAACTTTACTCTGCAAAAGAAAAATGCTGCTTTTAACCATCTAAATTTAAATGAAACAAGCCCAGAAACACCCTGTCAAATCTTTTTTTTAAAAAACTTTCCCTTTATGTTTTTAGTAGTTTACATTTAACGCAGTACTGTACTGTACAGTATTTGCTTTTTTTTTTTTTTTTTGGGGGGGGGGGGGGGGGGGAATGGCGTCTCTGCTGCCTGATTGCACGTCTGGTTCCAAAGGAGGTGTGTGGTTGACCAGTCAGTTTGTAACTCTGATGTTCATAACTCTGAGGTTTTACTGTACTACTTTGGATCTAATTTTTTAAAATTAGTGTATGATTCAATTATATGGACTACTCTGGTTGAAATCTATTGCAAAACATCCACTGACTGAAGTAGGATTGTCTGTAGTTTGATGGTCAATATATTATTGCCATGTACAATTATTAAAGAGTGGTTTGATCAAATTCTGGCTTGATCTGAGGTCAACCCTGCTGGGTGAAATGATCAAATAGGAGGCCCTTTATTCCAAGAAATGTGAATTAAGTCCTCAAATGCTGACACACTGATCAGTCCTGCAGACCTCACTCTTGTAAAATTGGCCTTGATAGCAAAGGAAGTTTTGCATAATTAAAATCTGCAGGATACATCCCAAATCTCATTTTATTCTTAATATGAAGGCCTTCATCATGCTCTAGAATTTTTATTTTAAACATCATAGAACAAGTTAATTTCTGCAAAATAGGTACTGGTTATCTGCAAAGGGATGGAATAGATTTGAATATTTATTTATAACCACTTTTAATGAGTTATATACTTGGTAATCCAGAATTACTTCTGTGGAGCCATTTGCCTTATCCTGTAAATACACAACATTTAGGCAAATATTAAATAAGTTTGTCCAGGGACCATCTCTGATGAGTATAGTCAGATCAGATCTGATTTTAGTGACAAAAAGATGCAAAAATTAGTTATAAAAATGTTTATAAAATCTGTCCTTTTTGAGTTGCATAAGCCAAAAGCAAGTATCTATTCTGTCACTTAAGAATGTATTGTGGTGGTCTTTTGCTCCCTCCTCCCCCAAACTTTGGAAAACAAAATCTTGCTCCTGTGTAATTAATATATGTCAAGTATGAGCCTACAGCTCATGTTTATAGCTAATCTTAAAAACCTTGAAAGTAGCACCTGAGAAAGGAAATGCAGACACAACTTAATCTCACCAGCACACATATGCTGCTATAATAAAGAGAAAATTGCTAGAAAAGGCTGACTTAGAAAAAGATGAAAAGGAGGTGGGGTAAGAAATGTACCTCTCTAGTATACTGTTAATTAACATTTTCCATATCAGATCATTTTATTTTAGGGTGAAATCCACCCTTGTGCAGAAATTCTGTGCAAGGCTTCAGCATAAACCCCATGTAAACTCAAAAATAGGATTTAAGTTAATTTAAGTGGTGTACAAGCCTTGCGTGAGACCTCTGTGCAGTGATGAGTTTCACCCCTGTTATGTATTTATTTGTAAACAGTAATGCACAACCATGTGATTTAATTACCATGGGTTATCTGCATTCACTTAGGATCTCCTAAAGTTTGAGCCTGTCCTGTGGTTAGAACTGAACCCCATGCCACCATTTGTTATCTTGGAAAATTGATAACTGTTCATATGTGAGCAAGTACAGCAACAGATTTTCCAGGTTGCACAACAAGTATGCATATAGTTGGTCCCTTAAAATTCCTCTGACATTTGGAAGATTTTACTGGTTTGAGAGCTGTTCCCTGTATGTATAATGAGGAATACCACAAGAACTAGTGAAAGCTTTCCAAATGCTAGAATACTTACTGTATGAAAGGGCAACATAGCATGGAAGATTGGCTCTGGGAGTTCATGGAATATTTCTATTGATGTTGTTTTATATAAAATCTAATGAAGTCTTTTCCAAAAATGTTAATAAATTGACGTGAAAGAAAGAAATTGTTCTTGGTTTTTTTTTCAGTTTGTTTATCTTGTTCTTTGGCAGCACTTTGTCTATATTCACTTTGACTGATCCTCATTATTATAGTAATACCAAGAACTCCCAAGGGTCCCCATTATGGTAGGTCTTGTAGGAGCACACAGGCAGACAGACTTATGGTACCAAAAAGCTTAAAATCTAAGAGTCAGTTCAGTTTTATACTTTACTGACTCTTAGATTTTAAGCTTTCTGGTGCCATAAGTCTGTCATTCATGGTTGATAAGCTAGATAAGGCCCATAACTCCATCAAATCAGGCACAGCGGTGGGGCTGGAATTCCTCAAGCACCTTGGACCAAAGGCGTCACAGTGATTTACTAACTTACTAACTTCTACATACAGATCATTAATGAGAAGAAGTTACCACACACTTGGTGTCAAGCAAAGATTATTACCATTTTTAAACCAGGCAAGGACCTCTACAACGTGTCAAGTTACCACCCAATATCCTTGCTGTCAGCGTGTTTGAAGGTGTTTGAGCATTTGATCCTCCAACGAATCACTCTGGATTTGGATGATGTCTTGCAAGTTGAGCAGGCAGAGTTTAGGAAAGGACACATCACCTGTGATCAAGTCCTGGCCATGACCACCTTTATTGAAAAAAGTGGTCAACAAAATCTAAAGATGGGAGCTGTCTTCTTGGATTTGACCGCTGCCTATGACACAGTTTAGCACAGAGGTCTTTTGTTTAAACTCCCTTGAATTGTTCCACATTCAGGTGGCTGAAGTAGGAGAGCTCTTTTTCAAAAACAAGTGGTTTAGAATATACATGGGCAACTACTGTAGCCCTTGGAAGTGTCAGTTCAACAGCCTCCCTCAAAGCTCAGTTCTTTCATCAGTTCTGTTCAACATGTACATCAGTGAACTGCCAGCTACACTCTTGTGCAAATTTATATATGCCAATTACATCTGCTGTAGCTACCAAGCTCAGTCCTTCTCAGAAATTGAAAATGTCTTGAATGAAGATATGAAGCTCATGGCAGACTATTGTAGACGATGGCACCTGCAGCTGAGCTTTTCTAAGACGGTTTCTAGTGTATTCCATCTGCATAATGCAAATGCAAGCCATGAGTTAAACATTTTCCTCAATGGCCAACACCAGCAGCATGATCCAAACCCGGTTTACCTCAGTGTGAAATTGGATAGGTCATTAACATATCGCAACCACTTGAGGAAGACAGCAGCCAAAGTCAGCGCTTGGAACAACCTGCTCAGAAAATTGATCAGTTCAACCATGGGTGCGAGTGCTGGATGCTTAGAACATCATCCCTTGCCCTCTGCTATTCAAGAGCAGAGTATTGTGCTCCTATCTGGTGTCACTTATCTCACAAGAGGCTGCTCGATGTAGGCCTTAACAAAGCTATGCGTATTGTTACTGGGACTTTACGGGCACCCTCATTGCCATGGCTGCCAATATTTAGCAACGTAGCACTGGCCCACATTCACTGTGAGAAGACCTCTGTCACACTGTTGGCCAAGATTCTTGAGAATAGCGATTCACTGTTGTACGCAGACCTCTTCAAACACCCATCACCTTGCCTGTCTTCTAGATGCCCTTTATGGTCATTTTTGCCACCACAAGACATGACAGTGGAATCTGCTTGGTGCAACAAGTGGACAGTGACGACAGTCGTTAATCACTCTCTTGTCACTGACCCAACCATCTGTCCACCAAGTTTTGATCTGTCAAGACATCTGTGGTCACCTCTGAACTGTTTTCAAATAGGACAGGGCAACTATGCAGCCAATCTCTTTAAATAGGGTTTTTCTAATGACGCACGATGCAGCCGCAGTCAACTCCAGATTATGGTGCATATTATTGCCGAGTGACCACTGACTTATTTCGATAGCAGGCTACCGACTCTCCACCTGGCTGATGATGATGCCATTAAATGTCTGGGCACATTGCTCATACGCTGATATATATTGTGGCAAGGTGGGCTTGTTTTGCCCCGTGGGTCTGCGCTCCTTACGGCTATACCGGTGGTGCGGCTGGGTGGGGGGGTGGGGGGGGGGAGGGCATTCCCACCCTCTACCCCAGGCCCCAACCCAGGGACCCTGCGAGGAGTAGCCTCAAACAGCTTAGTCCAAGGGGCTACTACCTTCCCTGGGTCACTCTTCTGTAGCCCCCCCAGCTTGTGGCTCTCCTTGTGGCTCTCCTCCAGTCTCCACACCTTACAGCAGCTCCGCTCCACACCTTGTAGCAGCTCTACTCAACTCCCTCTCAGCTGCCCCCATCTGCCTGACTGGGAGGCTTTTAACTGCTGGGGCAAGTTCCTTGATTGGCCCTTATTGGCCTAATTGTCCTTGATTGGCCCCAGCTGGCCTGATTGGCCTAATTGCCCTGGAGTGGCCGCAGCTGGATCACCCAGGGAACAAAGATTTGCTAAGCCTGGGGCTGATATATATGCCTTCCAGCACCCTCCTGTAGCCATCAGGACTGGCCCCGTCAGAATATATACACATACACTTTATTTTTTGGCATGACAAGCTATGTGTGTTCCCAGAGTGTGTAAAGAGGTCTCTTAAATATCTGTCATAAATAGGTTCAATCTGCTCCAGGGAAGGGGCTTTACACTATGTTTGGGAACTGGGTCAATTAGTCAGTTTCTGCTGCTCTTTGCGTCTAGCTCTTTATCACTATAACAAGGGAGAGGAAAAACATTTTAAAAAAAGGAAAAGTTGGTTGTAAAATCACAAAAATTGTTGTGAGAGCTCAGAAACAGGTATAGTACCTGAAATTGCTATTAACTTTTTTTAAAAAAATGGTTATATTTCAAGTTCACAGCTTTCCCTTCCTAGGTTACTTGTTTAAATTGTTTTAATCTTTTCATAAATGTTTGGTAAAGCTCTACTCAATTTTACCACTTTTCCTGCCTTTAACAGTGGGATGTTCTATGATGGGAATCATACTTATCTTATTGAGCCAGAAGAAAACTACACTTCACAGGTAAATAGAACTTCAGATAACCCAGTATTCAGATACACAAGGGAGGCAGAAAACACAAGAAGCCTCATCCCCAGCCTTGCGTCTTTAGCTTTGGGGCTGGTTACAGTGGGAGTCCCACTTATCCTCCCACTCTCAGTGGCTAGTCCATACATTGCTCTAAATGTGGAAACCAAAGGCAGCATATGGCATCTAGTTTTCTAAATACTGTATCAGGAAAACAGGAGGAGGTTTACAGTTTTTCTCCAATAATGTGTGTCTTAGCAATGGTAAAACTACCTCTTGGTCATTTGCCAGTGCTGAAAATCAGTTAAAACAATATATATACATATCTATTTGCATTTCATATTATTCAACTTCAGAAAATTTAGACCACAATCCAGTAAAGCATTTAAACACGTGCTTAAGTTTAAGTGTGTGATTAGGCCTGTTGACTTTAATGGACCTACTTGCATTTTTAAAGTGAAATACATGCTGAAGTGCTTTGCTGAATCAGGACCTTAATGATCACAACATAATTGGGAGAGGAGGAGAAGAATCTACAGTTTGGATAAAGATCCTGGAGGTTAATAACCTGCAGTGTTCCATTACTTCCCCCAACATATTAGTTTGGTACCTAATGCAAAAGGGATCCTGTCTCCCTAATATTCATGGGATAGTTCATTTTATCTTGGCTTAATGCAATCAACTGTTTACTATTTCAGGAGGATTTCCATTTCCACTCTGTTTACAAATCCAGATTATTTGAATTTCCTTTGGATGACCTGCCATCTGGTATGATTGTTTTTAATACTTTCTTCTTTTAATGTGTCTTATTTTTCCAAACTTGTTTGTCATATTTGGTTGCTAGTCTTCTTTGGGTTTTACTCTTTTGTTTATGTGAGTCTTCCTTTTTCTGTTTAAGTAAAAATACATATTTTGGGGGAAAAAGAAACTTAACAATTAACTCAAACCTAATCTCAAACTTCATATTGTTATGTGCTTCTTTTAAGAAACTTTGAAGAATTGAATGCTTTATATGCCATTACACTTACAATACAATACAATACAATACACATACAATAGATAAAAGATCATGGAAGTCTAAAGGCTGATGACAATAATCCTGTAGTTGCCAGGGGTTGATCAGCTTCAGTGGTTTTCCCCACTGTGAGATATAGGAATGGTCTACTAGTTGAATATAGGACTAGGACACTGGATTTTCCAGGTTTTATTCTAGTCCTGACTCTTAACATTTCTGCTTCAGTCTTTCCATATAAAATGACATTGGGGTATCATGAGTTTTACTTATTTAATTATAAACAACTCTGAAGATGGGAAAGAGTTGCATAGTATCCCCATATTATGTATGGAGTTAGATGAGTTTTAAAAAAAACACACTTTGATTGTGAGAAGTCAGCTTGTTAGCCAAAGCTGAAAATACAAACATTTCTAAGGGATATCCCCATTCTGTTTAAGGATTAATCAGTTTACAAAAGTAGTTTCCTAAATATATGGCTTATATAGAAGAACAAGACCTGTACTAAATTGATGATTTTGTCAAGAAAATTACAGATGTCTAGTTTATAGTATGGTAGTGCTCACTTTTAAGGCCATGTTGCGCTGAATATGGAATATGAGACCTCATAATGAAGTACACATTGTGTGGGATGCACTTGGGAGGATGTCCTTTGAAAGAGAGACCGGGCGTGTGACTACTGGGTTTGCAGGTTGTCTTTTGAAATGGGTTAGTAAAGGATGAGATGTGTTGGGACTAGAATTGTGTGTCTTGTAGGCAAAGGAATTTACTAGTGGTGAAACATGTTTTCACAGACATTGGGGAAAATAATTGAGTGCAATTTTGAAATTTTTATGACTCTGAAAAGCATTTTTTGCAAGCAGCAATCTATCATTTCACTTCCCCCAAAAGCCCTTTGACCTTCAAAATATGTCAAATTTTTTTAGCAAAAATTGAGACTTTCCACTTTGGCAGTTTCAGAAAAATCCAGTTTTGCTGGTTTTCCCACCAAAACTCTCTGTGTTGGCTGAAATGGGGAAATATTGCCATTTGATCAAATTGTGGAATGCTAATGAAAATAACTTATAATAAGTATATGACTACTGATGAAGTGGAGCAGCTGCATATGGCATTAATCTTGTGTGACTGCATGGTAGGATAATTGGCAAGTTTCATAACAACATGTTATAGACTTTGCCTATCCCATTGATTGCTCCCTCCCATGTTCACTTACATGGTTATAAACCTGCCTTCAGTTTCAGGTTTGTAATGAAAGTTTTAGCAACCGCAGCAGGTTCTATATTCCTGAAAAACTAATTTTTCATTATTTGTTTATTTAGGTTTCTTTGCATTTAGTCTTCAGTTTTCATTGTGTGTGTGTAGTTCCCATTATGTGATATACATATATTGAGTTTAGATATAAACCATTTAACATGAAATCCCGATCTCACTGAAGTCAATGGCAAAACTCCTATTCACTTGAATGGGGCCAGGAGGACTTTACTCTGGGTTTTCACTGATTTATATGGTATCATAACTGGGAGTAGGGGCTTTACAGCATTTAAACTTTTCTGTCTCTATTTCCTTTAACAGCTATGATACATTTGCAATTGCTAGCTTGTAGTATTTTTACTTA
Organism: Emydura macquarii macquarii; assembly: GCF_026122565.2. Taxonomy (NCBI): domain Eukaryota; kingdom Metazoa; phylum Chordata; order Testudines; family Chelidae; genus Emydura; species Emydura macquarii. The sequence continues at coordinate 35,435,843 of NW_027132559.1, read as the reverse complement.
CTTCAGCTGGAATATTTAGCTAATCCTGTCCTATAAGGACAGTTGTTATAACAAACAGTACTTTGCCATGTGCTTTATACCACCAATATTTCCCTTCTTCTGTATTCCCACACCTTTTTTTTGTGGACTTACATGCCTTAAGAAACTTTTAATTTGATGCCAGGATTATTTATTCTTATCCTTAGTAGGCTCTGTGCATAACTGAAGATTTCCAGTCAGTGCTACATTATGCATGTAGCTTGATGTACCACAAGCCGTTTATATTGATGGTGGAAAGGCAAAAATTAACAGATGGGGTGACTTCATAACAGTAGTAACAGAAACAAATGGCATATCTCATCAGTAGCAAGATAGCTTTTTATATTCTTCTGTTCCATGGGAATTAAAAATATTATTATTAGAGAATAAATTATACTCTGCTGTGTGATGGTCAGTAGATATACCATTTTATGTTATGCACCTGTCAAATTTCACTGGCTATGGAGAATTAGGACGTTGAAGGGAGAAAATCAGGGTTCTTCAAGATGCTGGTGATTCAGTAGGTAGTACGCTTTCTTCAGAGTCTATACTAAACCAGTCAGTGCTCTGGCATGATGATAGAGGACACTATGCTATCAGAGGTGCTGTTCTTCAGATGAGTTAAAGTAGGTGTCCTGAGTTTCAATGATCATTAAAGTTCTCATTGCACTTTTTCAAAAAAGGAGTGATCAAATTCCAAATTGGTTTCTTACATCCTGTCTCCATTTCCTATGTGATTTCAATTGGTCATTCTATTTTTCCTGAGATATTTTGGGCTGGGAAAGCACTATGCATGTCCTCATTATTATCATTCACTTGCAAAATGTTGAGAAGTATTACTGTGTGCTGTTTCACAGCTGCTACATTCCACCCCAGAAGTGGCTTCATTTTTATGGTAGGTGAAATGATCCATAAATAGTTTGTAAATTATTAAAGTAGTTTTGAGAAGTTATATAATTGTAGGATATTCATATTATTATTATTTATTATTTCACTGATAAAAAGTTGTCCATTTCTCTTTTGGTGGCCCTACAGATCCTTAAATCAAAAGTTAAGCGTTGGTGGCATGACTCCAAAACATGGACTGGATCTACGATATATGTATAGTCAGGATATATAAAAGCACTCACAAAAACCAGACATGTACCAGAAAATTTGAAAGCTGTTAGTTTTCAGTCATAGTGAGATCTGGATCCTGAATGGTGGGGTGCCTCTAAGGGATAAAAGGAGCCCCTGTCAGCTGACCATGGCTGTGATTTAATTAGTCTGATCTTCTTCCTTTTAGTCTCTCATTCCACTTAGAATTACACTTAGAATTTCAGTTATTGTACTGCAGCAAAATGTCTTCAAAAGACTTACATTTGCTATTCTATAAGAAGCTTTATAAGAGAAATGTTTAAAAGATTAAAAAAAAAAGGTGGAATACAGACTGAGGACCCGCCCCGGCAAACCTTTATGCACGTGAATAACTTCACTCAGATGAGTAATACCATTTAGCTCAAAGGAACTACTTTCATGAGTGAAGTTACTCATGTGCGTACATTTTTTGCAGATTGGATCTTAAGTGAGTATCAGATACTGTCTGATGAGAAAGTTGATAATAAGAAGAGCTGAGCAAAATTTTTTGGGATGAATAGTTCATTTGCCAAAAATGAAGTTTTAGAAAGAGAAAGTATTCATGAATTTGAATCAGATTTAGCAAATAATTTTGCCCAGGAAGAAAAGAACATTTCTTTAAAAATGTCTAAATGAAATGACATTTTGTTTAAAAATTTAACTAGATTTGTTTTTTGTTTAAAAACAAACCAATGAAACAACAACAGACAAGAATTTCATTCTGAGTTGAACAAAATGTATTTTTTCACTGAAAACAAAATACCTACAGTATTTGGTGAAATGTAGTCTCTGAACATCACTTACACCTTCTGAGGATAAAGCCCACAGAATGGCTATATCAGCATTATATATGCATTATTAATAGCTGAGCTTTTATAATTTCTCTGTCATTGGGAAAAGTAGTTGTAATGTTGCCTCCTTTCTAGATGAAGAACTGAAAAATGGAATCATTATCAGATCCGATTCACAGAAATGAACATTTCTGTATTGTGGTCATGCTGCCCCACGGTTACGGAGTGAAGTGATATTCATTTTTTGTGAATATTAGATTTATTTGTCTTTGTTTTCCACTTAGAATTCTGGCAAATGAACACCACATCACAGAAGTTTGTTGTAAAGCCGAGACACAAAAGGAGTAAAAGGCAGGTACGTGCCAATACAATTTCTAAAGCATGTGCCACCAGGCTTTATTTCCAGCTAATAAAGGAGTCTCTCAAGACAAAGTACTATTGCTCATGCTGTTTTAGCATGAGACCTACATAAATACATAAAAACATTTGCAAAAGGCAGTATCTAACATCTGGGTAACATTGCTGGAACCTGCCTTCTTAGGACCAGGAGCTACTGGAAATACAATTTCAAGAGAACTAACAGATATCCCAAATCATGCTGATGTTGTCATGCTTTGTCATCCCTTTCCCTCTTGCAAACCTCAGTAACAGTTCCTCTCCTCAGCTCCATTTATTCTGCCTTCACTGGTTTGCCAAACCACAACATCTGAGGATTATGACGTTGTTGTTGCTTATAGTATGAAATGATCTTTTTTTTTTTTTACTGTAGTTAGAAATACTGTACCAATTTGAAATATAGTGTTTGGTTCCTTCAGTCAAAAGGAAGTTGCATTTAATAAAGTGGCTGCAAGTCACGTAGATATATGAAAGGAAAAAAGGACAAGTTAAAAAGAACTATTCTAAACTGAGCACTATTTTTGTTTGTTATGATGAGAGGTCATTAATTGTAGACATTTATCTTAAGTATGAAAATATAATATTGATCCTTTACATTTGGGATGAGTGTTATGACCAAGTAAAAAGCCAACTATTTATTCCACAAGATTTACTAACGTTCCAATTTTAAATGTGCTCTCAGTAGATGCTCCTTATAGCATTTTTAAAAAAAGTAAATCTCCCACATCACAATGATGTTCCAGACTGAGTCTGATTGTCTATACTGCAGTTAAACAGCACCATAACCCAAGACCCATGAGCCTGAGTCAGCTGACACAGGCGAGCTGTGGGTGTTTAATTGCAGTGTAGACATACTCTAAGTGTTATTGAAACATTTTTGATACTGGCAGGGATAGACAGAGTTGCTGTTGTTCTTTTCTCTTGGGAGGACTTTTAAAGAATAAAGTATACTTGGGTGGCTGCTCATTTTCCTCAGGAATCTTTTCCTTTAGGATATTATAGTGGTTTAGCCTGTCACCCTTCTATGCGTACATCAACCTGCTAAAGTAAATAGTGAAATGATGTTGGTTACAGTGCTATCGGTTTTCTTTCCTCTGTTGGACTTAGATGGCTCATTCATTAAGTTTCCTAGAATTTGAACACAATTAAGTGAGGGGTAGTTTAACAAAGCTCATTCTGGATAAGTCTCAGGTGATGATGTTGGATTCAGGGAATAGCAGTAAGAATACCTGGTCTATCGATTGAGGTGGGTGTTCTTGTTTTTTGTAACTTAAATATTCATTTTGGATTGACATACGAAAAGCATGGTCCCTACGTAAAAGAGCTTGCAATCTAAATTAGTCACAGACAACACATCATATGTACAGCTTAGTGTACCAGTATAACAGGTGACGGTAAAATCTAGAAGTGGTAGAGATATTTAGGAGACATCAGGAACATTTTCAAAAATGCCTGAGTGACTTCATAGCCACGTCTCATTGAAAATTAATGGCACTTAGGCTCCTAAGCACACGAGTCACTTTTGAAAATGAGAATTAGGCTCTTTAAGACCCTTAAGTGCTTTTGAAAATGTTACTCATCATCATTAAAAGACTTCACAAGAAATATACGCCAGGGAAAGCAGTGAAGGGATGTCAAAAGGGAGTGTGACATACAAAGGGTACAATCTGGCAGCTGTGTCACTGCTACCCTATAACCTGGGGTGCCCTTTACAATGCTTTACTGTTGTAGCCTTCAGTCTGGACTGCTCACAAAAAGCCTCCAGCATGCAAGTCACTCTCAGCTATGTCTGTGTGTGCTGCATCCAGACAGCCACACCTTGGCTCTAATCAGCCTTGGTTTTACTGCAGGATGACCCCAACATGTTAGCAGACTTAGATTTTCCCCAGAAATGTATGTCCTGTACTGCCCAGCCCTCTCCTGGACAATACAAGTTTATATAAAACCCATTATTTCTTTAATAGAAATAATATGCCCACAACTTGCCACCCCAAATGGTGTCTGCCAAACACTTCAATTTAAACACACTGGATTAGATAAAACAATAAAACAAGTGTATTAACTACAAAAAGAGAAATTTTAAGTGAATACAAGTAATTAGGTATAAAAGTCAGAAATGGCTACAAGAAAATAAAATTAAAATGCTCCTGCTGCCTAATTGAACAGACTATATCAGTTCAAGCAAAGTATCTCACCCTATGCTTTCAGCAGTCTTTCTGACCGAACCCTCTAGGTCAGGATCCTTTCTCCCAGAATCCAATGAAGGCTTCCTTTGTTGCTTCAGCTGTAGAGAAAGCAATGGGCAGGGAGAGAGAGATGGGGTCTCTTGGAGTGTTTGCCCCTCCTTTTTATAGTTTTAGTCTGCCTTTTGAAAAATATTTCCAGCTGGGTACCAGGAAGCAAAATGTCTACATGGAAGGATGTTCCCTGCTTCTTCTCCTCAGTTGTTTGAGCTTCCTTTGTCTCCCCTTCCTGCTTGATGACACTGTTTGCTGCTTAAATGCAAATTAAGCAGAGCTCACATTCCTTTGTTTGAGACAGACCTGTTTGCCAACCTCCTTTTTAGAACATGTATTAGTAACACCACACAATAGAATTTTATAACTTCACATACAATGTTGCCACCTATTTTATCCGGACAATACTGATCAGCAAATTATGAATTTTCAAATGATACCTTACAAGACATACATTGTACAAAGATTATTACAACAGTATGTAGGATGTGGATGCAGGGGTACATTCTGTCACAGAATGAGAAGGTGAGAGCAGCAGGAGAGGAAGATGATTTCAGCAGCAGTTATTTGAAAGAAGATGAGAAGTGAGGAGGAGATGGCATTATATGGCTTTTTATGAGCACTAAATTCACTTAGAAATATATACTTGTATTGATACTGTGCTGTTATGATTATCTCCAAGAGCATGATATGAGCACAAACACATCCCAGAAAAGAAGCAGGGATTGAATGAAAAACAAGACTAAATGGCTCAAAGAAATGATAAGCACACATTCAGTGCTGTGAAAGAAAACAGGCAAATGAAAAAAAATGGGTCACGTAAATAACTTTTGTGAAATTCACTTTCTATCAAATAGTGCTAGAGAGATTGTCTGCCTTTTCATAAACAAGAAGCAGTTACTCTAGATTTACAGCAGCAATAATAACATAATTCTGCTGGGAACACCAGGGAAAATAAAGGCATAATTTATAAACATAGCTGTGAATATCTGTAAACTGGAAGGAAATGTGACACTTAATAGACTGTCTATTAACAATAGCTGATTGACTGATTTAGAATTTGAATAAGTAGTAAGGCCCCTACAAAAGGCTTTTTGACAAAGAAGTAAATCGTGCCATTCTGAGAGTTTGTAGCAATGCTGTGTGTTTATAAACTGGCACCAAAAAGTTTGTAAAGATGTAGACGTTGTTTAGGCTCTCTCTCGAAAATCTAGGTTTCTTTTAGAAAGGTCTAAAGTTTATTTTGTAGGATTTATAGCTGTTCTGCAGGGAGTGGGGGTTGAGGGCACACTATATTTTAATATATAAATGTGTAGCGTGTGTATATATTGTGAAGGGGTCAGCCCTGACGGCTATAGGAGAGTGCTGGAAGGCATATATATCAGCCCCAGGCTTAGCAAATCCCTGTTCCCTGGGTAATTCAACTGGGGCTACTCCAGGGTAATTAGGCCAATTAGGCCAGCTGAGGCCAATCAAGGAGCTTGCCCCAGCAGTTAAAAGCCTCCCAGTCAGGCAGATGGGGGCAGCTGAGAGGGAGTTGAGTGGAGGAGCTGAGCTGAGCTGAGCTGAGCTGAGCTGCGCTGCGCTGCGCTGCGCTGCTACAAGGCGTTGAGTCAGTGGAGGAGCGGAGTAGAGCGGAACAGAGCTGCTGCAAGGTGTGGAGCTGGTGGAGGAGCTAGTGTGGGTGTGGTGAGAGCACCCAGCCACAGGAGGTAAGAAGGAGCCTGTACAGGCAAGACCAGAGGACGCTGGCCCCAAAAAGACTGAAGAAGGACCACAAGCCGGGGGGGGAGGGGGCTACAGATGAGCGACCCAGGGAAGGTAGTAGCCCCTGGACTAAGCTGTTTGAGGCTACTCCTTGCAGGGTCCCTGGGTCGTAGGGAGTGCAGACCCACGGGGCCAAACAGGCCCACCTCACCACAATATATAATGTAGGGTGCCCTCTATATATACAATAATTTTCCTATTGACCCTCCAAAAATAATCTCCTGACCAGATGTGGAATTAAAAGATATGTTCCTATTTATAGTTTGGAAACACAGGCAGATATGACATGCATACACTTATACAATTGTTTTAAATAGTGCTACAGTTAGTTTTTTAAACTAAATAATATGGTGGAATGATGGCAACATTCCTAATAAACGGGAACACAGTTAGGGAAATGAATTACTCTTATTGATGTGGCAAATTAAGACTTGTTTCTAGTCGTCATTTAATCAGCTATTGCATGTTAATCTTTCTCCAGATTCATCAGACTCCACGTAAAGTTGAGAAGGAAACAAAATACATTGAGTTAATGATTGTAAATGATCATCTAATGGTAAGACTTGCATACTTCGCTTTTTGAAATTCATCAGTAATTTATTTTTGTCTTACGTGCCTTCGAGGCATAAACAATAAAGGGCACCAATGACCTTATAAATACAGTTTATATCTAAAGAAAGGAGGCGTGATTCTGATCTCATTTGTATCATTGTGTGAGTCCTGTGAAATTACTCCTGATTTTCACCAACCTAACTGAGAACAGAATTAGGCCCCAAAAATATACAGAACAAAAATATGACACAGAGCGACCTAAAGTATGTCTGACTCCAACCCAGCTGATGATATTTGTTCCTTACTCTCTTGAACATTACGTTTATTTATAATCACTAAACAATCCATAGTGTTAGCCTGCAGTTTTATAATGACTGTGCGCAGAATCACTGGGTTTTTCTTAAATGAGAGTACACCTCACTTACTTCCCTAAGGTACTAACGGGCTCTTTAACCTTGCAGAGATAGGCATAACAAGAATCAACAGCTGGAAGTTAAAGCCAGACAATTCTTAATTAGAAATAAGGCACAATGTTTAACAGTGATGGTCATTAACCATTGGAAAAAATTACAAAGGGGAGTTATGGATTCTCCATCTCTTAAAATCTTCAGATCAAGACTGAATGTATTTCTGGAAGCAATAGGTTAGCAAAATGCAAATTATAGGGCTCAATACAGGAATAATTAGATGAAATTCTATGGCACATTATACAGGAGGTCAGATTAAATGATCTAATAGTCCCTTGTGGCCTTAAAATCTATAGATCTATAACTGTTATGCTTCCGGCCTTTTTCAGTTATCAATAGCTTCTCCCAAGCAATGCCCAAATTTGCAAAGATACCCATCAAATTCTAGAGGGAACACACTGCCATCCTTAAGTAATTTAAATGACAGATCTTTATTCCTTTGACCCCCGTTTTGGGTGAGCATAGCAATAATCTCCAGGGTGACAGTGATTTCTAAGTGACAACAGAAAATAGTGGTTGGTGTTCAGAATTTTCTTCATTGTAGTGGTTGTGTTTGAGCCAGAAGAGCAGGAGTCATTGCCTGCTATATGATATACCTGTCTGAATGCAGCTGTTTCCTGTTTAAAGTTTTGCACATTAATTTTCTTGCAGGAGTAAAATCTTTTGGTAAAATGTCTGTGCATTGACTAAACACTTAGTGATTATTTCATTTGCCTACTGTATGAACCTGGGTGCCTGTTAGAAAGAGGTAGTCACTATATTTTAGGCTGTACACTTTGCGTTAATCCTCTTGCATTTACAACACTCTGAGCACATAGTCTTTTCAAGAGTCATATATTATGTTGCTGAATGTCCAAACAATTAAAATTAGAGGATATTCCAGCAAATATATCTGTTTAACTTACCTTTTTCCTGTTTTTGCTGAGTCCACAAAAAGCAGTGCCTTATAACTGCTGAATTCCTGCCACGCTGTGCGCGTACTGTGTTATGCCATGTCTATGCTACAGTGGCATAGACATGGCATATGTTACGTCTATGCTACAGTGGCATGTGTTATGCCATGTCTATGTTGTCAGCTATGCTGCTGTAGTGTAGGTGCTTCCTACAGCAAGGGGGTTTTCTGTCACTGTCGGTAATCCATCTCTCTTATGGTAGCTGGAAAAAACAGTAATATACAACATGCTTACTGTCTGGTCGTTTAGACCCAAACTTTGCCTTTCTGTAAATTTTGTATAGCCTGATAATGCATAAAAATAGTTTAATTCCTCTATGATGGAGAAATGGATCTAAATTAAAAACAAATGAAAACAAAAAACCCCCAATACAATCTCCCCTCTTAGGTAATCATCTAAAAATAAAGAGTAAGTGTCCAGTGCAGAATCTTCAGCAGCAATTACTTCTGGAGATGTGCTCACATGACTGGGTCACAAACAAGGAAGTAAACCAAATGTCTCCAGGAGAAATTCTGGTGGAAAAATATTGGTGTTTGCTGAAAAGGACAAAAATGGGTTGAAAATTCATTTTATTTCCAATATTTTACTAATGATTCTGAATAATAGCATGTGTATAGAAGATTTCAAATCCATTTGTAAAGATGGGTAAACATCATTATCTTAATTTCAAAGATAGATAAATAGAGGTATAGGGAGATTCAGGGCCTGATTTTCAGAAGAGGCTAAGCACCATCAGAGTCTTTTATTTCTGTTGGGCTTGTGGAAGCTCAGCACTCCTTGAAAATGAAGCTGTATCTGATTTGCCCAAGCTCACTCAGTAAATCAGTAGCAGAGCTGAGACCAGAACCTTTGTCCTATCCTCTTCTCTAAGAAAATATTGTAAACAGTGATAAATTAAAAACAAAAGTGAAAATGTAGATGACAATGTCCAGTGTTTTTGAAAAACTTTTCAAAACATAATAGAAAAAAATGTTTAAATAATCATCATATTTGTGAGAGAAGGTAGGTGAAGTAATATCTTTTATTGGACCAACTTCCATTGATGAAAGAGACAAGCTTCTGATCTTACACAGAAGTTGGTCCAATAAAAGATATTACCTCACCCACTTTGTCTCTCTAATAACCTTGGACCAATATGGCTACAATAACACTGCAAACAACAAGGGAAGATACCGTAGTGGTAACATTTTTGTAATATTTCTGCATGTCCAATGCATGGTAACAAATTAGCTTCAGTTAAGGTAAAATATTTCTTTTAAAAAGCTCTTCTGTAGCGCAACTACCAGTGCTGAGATTTTTGTTTAAGGGGACCTGTAACCTGTCAAAATCTAAGGTGTGCAAAAATGTTTCCACTGAAATGTGCTTAATGGACAAACTGTATTAGGGCTCCAGGTGAGGTCATCTTGATGTCACATTTAAATAGGGAAATGACAGTTGGTAATTTAATACACTAAAAAAAGTTTTAAAAAAACCATTATTAATGAATGAAGTTTGAGGTAGTGTGATTTTACATTTGGAATACATGCTTTTTTAAGAATAAAGTTTTTTCTAAAGGTTTTTTTTTTTTAAAATGTTCTAAGTTCAGAAAATATAACTTTAAAAATACAATATAAGGTCACAGGCCTGGTCACAGTTGTTGCCTCCTCCCTCATAGCAGGAGAAGGCTAATCTGCTGCACCCTCTGAGCTTGAGGACTAATTAGGGGGAAAGTGCCTGCTGAAGGAGAAGCTGGCTTTGGTCCAATAGCTGGCCTAAATTACAGCCCCAGCTCCCAGAAGGAGAGCTAGGGGGACTCCCATCTTAAGGAGAGAGAGAGTGACTACCTAAATTACATCCCTAAGACTTCTTCCTTTCCAACGTCTGTGGTGACTGTCTTGTTCCAGTTGCTGGATGCCTTAACAAAGAGAGAGAGAGAGAGAGAGAGAGAGAGAGCTAGTCCTCCTACAGTTGTTGCTGGACCTCCATATGCAGATTTGTGGGAGTAAATGGCTCTCAGTGGTTTGTTTGTACTCTGCTGTTCAGCTTTCCCTCCTTGAGAGGAGGGGGCCTCACATCCAACTTCTGGTACCGAATGTCATGGTGTGACTGCCTTCAGAGCATCCCCTTGTGTCCCTGCAAGTACACTGCTCACAGCGCCCACTTAGACTCTTCCGCTCAATTACATAGACCATATTAGATCAAAGCACTCACCTGCTTTGTAGGTTTATTAACCGTTCCTTCAGAATAAAACTCACTTCAGTTGCTCAAGTTCATGCCCACTCTGGGTCCGTATAAAAGTCCTGGTAGGTTTTTCTCCCGCCTCCCCTGCCCCCCTCAATTTAGGAGACCCCTCAGCCTCCTTCCTGAAGCTGGGATTAGACTTCAGATGGTCACTGTCTCTCAAGTTAGGAGACTCCAGCTCTGCTCCTTGGAGTTGGGTTGTAACTTAGGCCAGCTGCAGGGCCTTAGCCACCTTCTCTTTTCCCCAGATAGTCCTAAGGCTCAGAGGGTTCAGCAGGCAGCCTTACCCTACTGTGAGGGAAGAGGCAACTTGTATGCTGGTCCCCTTCCTAAAGCTCATCCATCTGGCTGGGGGAAAGGGGAGCCTTTTCTTGCCCATTCTGCAAGGCTCCTGGTCCTTGGCCCTTAAAGAAACAGGAATAGGATTTCCTTCCAAACACTACTTATTCCTGGGATCACTTGCACTCTACCAATATCACCTAGGTTCTTCTATATATCAGACTTCCCAAAATCTTAGAGGGACCACTAGGCACCACTACCTGTACGCGGAAAGATTGCCTCGTCACACTGTGTTCTTTTCTGTATTCTCCTTGTGCCTGTCTACCTCCTCCTTTCTGTCAGTGCCCTCATTAATAGCTGTCTCACTCTGTTCTGTTTTGTTACATACTGCTTCCCAATTTTTCACCTTTTTTTCTCAGCCCTTCCTAAAAGTGTCTTTCTTTTCCACCTCTCTCCCCCAGATTTTTACAGTAATACCCTGGTCTCCTGTGCCACCCACCCAGCTCTGAACACTCCAGTTCCTTAGCTTAGTTACCTTTTCTGCCTCCTGGTCATAGAAACAGTCTTTGCTCTTTCCTGGCAGACATATGAAGCTTGGAGCCTTCCAATTGCAGATGCTCCCCAGATTTTGTTATGCCAGCTGCTGATAGATACTTCAAAGAACACCACAGCAGCTGGGCTACAGGATTCTGAGAATATGTGCAGTCTGGAGGCTCCCAGTTTTGCATGACTGAGTGGAAGGAATGTAGATAATTTCTAATAGTCCTTGCAGGCTTATAGTTTCCTGAAATCTTGGGGAATTTTTTGATGTCAGCTGCATGTATTTTTTTTCAAGGCATGAGAGCAAGAGATAATTTTGGCAGACCTAATGACTACTGTAGACAGGCAGAATATAAAAACTGAAAACCATCCAATCAAGACCCTTCCTTGGGATTCTGGGGCCAGACTGTTGGCAGGACTGGAGCTTGGGCAGCCAACAAGAACATAAGGGATCATTTCAGAGCTTCAGTGATTGCTTCTTCCAGTCACTCTGACTGGTTTTTCAGAGTTGTTGAATGGATCTCAGGGAGGATGTTTTTAAAGCCGCAGTTGAATAGTTCTTGATATTATGTCTGGCAATACTATTTTCAAAAGTGATTAGTAATTTTGGGTGTCCAGCTTGATACAGTAAGTATGGGCCTGACTTTCAGAAGGTCCTGAGCATCTTCTGTTAGAAAAGCAGGCCGTAGGCATCTCAAGTTGGGCCACAAGATCATTAGATTATTTTGAAAAACTTGGCCTAAACATCTATAGGTTTTTCTAAGGCACTTGTCACTGTGGTAGCTAAGTGCCAAAACACATAAAGTGATGGTATATATAAGGGCTATAGTACAGGTAGGAGAACTTGGGAAGATTGCTATGCTAGGTAGGAAGAAACTATCTTTGTAGAGTAATACTACAGTATTCTGCAGTAATGGCCCCATTGGTGTATCGTTACTGAAGTGTATGAGACTATTGCTATAGAATAATATATTTCTGTAATGGAAGACAGATAAGGACTAGAGGCATAGAATAACTGCAAGAAAATATTTTTGGATAAGTGAAGCTGCAGGTATGTGTATTAATGGGATAGCATCTGTGAAGCAATTTCAGTTGACTGTATTGCAATTGTGCTTTCAAGTCCTGTAGGTATTTGAATATTAACGGTTTAATAATAAAAATAAATAATAATGGTAATAACAATACTTTGTATTTCTGTAGCACCTATCACCAAGGATCTTAAAGCACTTTCTAAACATTAATTAATGAATCTTCACAAAACCATTGTGAGGTGGGTAGGTAATATGCATATCTGAACAATTTGCTTGACACAATTTAACATTCCAGTCAGCACAAAAGATAAGCAGCTTGAGTATAGCTTCTACTGTTTATAGGTTCATCTTTTGCTTTGTTTTTCAGTCAAAATTATTTTTCAGAACTATGTTTGTAACTGGTCTGTGTTTGTTTTTCAGTGTAAAAAACATAGACTATCTGTAGGCCATACGAACAGCTATGCTAAATCAGTGGTGAACATGGCAGATTTAGTAAGTATTTATCAGCTAAATGCTTTTCTAAATGTGTTGTGAATCATGTGGTCATAGTGCTGATAATTGTAGGAAATGTTATTTCACAGATATGCATGATATTAATTTATGTGAAGATTGCAGATATTTATTTAGGCCCCAGAATAGCAAAGTACTTAAAGCATGTGCCTAACTTTAATTAATTCCCATGACTTCACATGCTTAAGTACTTTGCTGAATTGAGGCCTGACTGAGTTTTTAAAGCATATCTTATATAGAAAACTGGCCAGTAAGGGTTACTACAGCTGCAACCAGGAAGGTGTCTACAACTATAAGGCACTCAAATATACGGAGAAATTGTATGTTTTATTCAGGATTTGAGACATTGGAGTTCATGCTGTTTTATATGGGAGAGGGGAATATAGGTAGTTGGAGATACAAATCACACAGCAGATGGTTACTGTACTCAGAAACATTTCCAGGATGTGCAAATGAAAAATACATTCCCACTATTGAAATTCTTTGGTCTGGGACATCGTGGCTCCTGATAAGTCACTTGGTCTGAAGATAGACACTGCTGAAGAATTCTGTAGCAGTGGAAGTGGTCATGTCTCCCTTGTACAGATACCTGTTTTATATATCTGTTGAGTAGTATAGAGCACTGTTGTGTCAGTAAGGTATGTTGGACACTATAAAATACAGATAAACCCTGATTTTTCTGAACCTAAATCTTTGAGTTATTCAGAATTCTTGTGGTCCTTTAGAGATTTGTATCAAATCTCTCACTTAATTCTTACAAAGATCTCTGGGACTCGAAAACCTTTGTAAGGCTCAGATCCTTCCAGGAGCAATTTGCTGGTGGACTGCTGTGGTCATACAGAACTGCTTGCAGGTGTGGGGCCTAACATCTGGATTTTTAGCTGTACTACTTGCTGTTTAAAAAAGAAAGTAGGTGAGCCTCAGGGAATAAAATGTTCATTATTACTGTCTAAATATTTTATTACCTCAAAATATAAGTTGTTATAAAAAGGGGAGAAGAAGCAACTATATTCTCTGATATAATATATTTGTTCATTTTGTTAATGTACTAGATATATAAAGAACAACTTAACACCAGGATAGTATTGGTTGCCATGGAAACCTGGGCTACCGATAACAAGTTCACCATCTCTGAAAACCCATTGGTGACCCTACGTGAGTTTATGAAATATAGGAGAGATTTTATCAGAGAGAAAAGTGATGCAGTTCACCTTTTTTCGTACGTAACTTCGTATGCCATTTTATTACTATTTTTTCATTCCATGGGGAGTGCTTTATTATTAGTGGCTGACACATCTCTTTACTATTATATTATGCCATGTACAGTAATCCTGCCAATAGTGCGTAGGGACATGGAGGTGGGAGGGAGGTTTGAACAGTGCACAATACACTAAGCACAAGCTGCATGTGCTGTGAACTCATGTTGTCTTGTGTAATTACCTACCATGCCAACAGAGCTGCCCCGATTGATAGTGCATGGTACCATGTTGCATAGAAAGTTCTAAAAGCTGGCTAGCAATCTTGTTCTTGATGGCAAAACCAACCCCATGAATACGCCTCTCTTCAGATGGCTTTCCTTTCCAAAAGAAGGTATAGTCAACTCCATCTTATTTCAATGGACCGTCATCTGCCTGATGGGTCTCATTTAGGGGCAGGATCTGTCTCTTACTGTGTGGACGTAGAACACTTAATCCAGTGGGCCCCCAATCTTGTTTGGAGCCTCTAGGTGCTGCTATAATAATAATAATAATTAATAATATTTGAGAACATTAAATTTCTAGATCATCTAGAAATATCAAATCTTTCAATTACATCTTTTTAGAAGGGATACAAATAGTGGAATTGGGGGATCGGGCTGGATGGTTGTGTGATGGTCCCGTCTGGTCTTGGAATCTATGAATCCCACTGTTCATCCCTTTCTGTCATGGCCAGGGGGAAACGGGTTTGCCTGCAGAGCCCTCTGCATGCTCACATTTGCAGCTCTGTATTAAGATAATAACTATAATGAAATCTTGTGCATTTGGGCATCAGCCAGTCATCTGCAGGGACAAGGAAGGATTTTTTTCCCCAGATGCATAATTGACCTGATGTATTGTGGATTGGTTTTGTTTTTTTCCACCTTCCTCTGAAGAATTAGTGGTCAGCCATAGCTGAAGATGGGACACTGGACAGGGTGGACCAGTGCTCTGAGGGGATACAAAGAATCCTTTTTGCTGTTGATGCCTGGCTGGTGTGTTTTGCTCACATGCTTAGGGTCATTCAGAAAGGAATTTCCTCCCAGGTCAGATTGGCAGGGACGTTGTGGGGGTTTGTGGGGGTTCCTCTGTAGTATGGGACATGGTTTGCCTTCCAGGATCATCCAGGCATGTCTCATCTAATCAGTTCTCTGCCATTGCAGGGGCCTTGGGCATTGGTGGCACCTTGGTCTTTGCACATGACAGCTTAGTCTTCTAAAGAATGAAATGCTTTGGTCTAATTAAAGTGATTGGGCTTTATATAGGGGTAGTTGGTTGAAATTTAATACGGGAAGTCAGGCTAGCTGAGCTAATAGCCCCTTCTGGTCTTAAACTTTATGAAAATATGAAGCTATTTTACAGGGGAGTTTCTCCCTCAAAGAATTTGCCTGTGCATGAGAACAGATGCTATTCTATGTGTGTCTGTTTTGGGAAAGGTTTCCACGAAAGAATTATGAAAGATTCTTTGGTTTTCACAGCTCTGCATTCTGTTTGTGTGCTGTGAACAGCACTGTAATTGCAGCTGGCATTTGGAAATAAGAAATGTAAATAGAGGGATTGGCTAACGTAAAAAGTAAACTTTCTCATTTTGTTTTGTTTTTTAAAGGGGGAGTCAATTTCAAAGCAGTCGGAGTGGTGCAGCCTACATTGGTGGAATTTGTTCACTTTTGAAAGGTGGAGGTGTGAATGAAGTAGGTGTGAATATTCATACTAGCACAAACAGATGTGGTAGCCACAGTGTCTGTGTCTGCACAAACATTTTTCTCAAAATTGTTCCCCTGTTGCATGACCAATACAGAACATTAATGCAGTCCCATGAAAGAAAATTCAAATAAAGGGTAATGCTACAAGGCAAACAGAGTAAGTTTGGTTTGGGTTCAGTTGAACATCCAAACTAGAATCTGCAGTTTTCCATCCTTCATACTTGAAGCTACTCTGTTAAGAAAATAATCTTACCTGGCCTATTCTTGAGTATGTTTTGTCTTCATTGCTGATCCATTAACCAGCTGCAGTTAAATGAGTCTTCACTGAAGTAAGAGTCATAAAATCGTTGGTCTGCTTTTGCCTTAAAAAAAATTCTTGTTTTAAAATGTATAAAAGGTTTATTTGTGTTTTAAGATTCTTCTGTCAAAATGATTATTGTTCCCATCCTGTTTGGTTTCTTTCAGTTTGGAAAGCCAGACTTACTGGCAGTGACACTGGCGCAGTCTTTAGCCCACAATCTTGGCATTTTCTCAGATAAAAGAAAATTACTAACTGGTAAGTTTGTTTATTTGTTTTCTCCCTTTTTCAAGTGAGGATCTTTATAGGGTGGAGGAGTTTCTTCCTGATTCTACTGGAAAACAAGAATTCTACAATGAAAAGCAAGACATTTTTTCTAAGATTGTCAAGATTACATAGTAACATATGTGGTTTTATGGAAGAAAGTTTGGCAATTGTGTACACATAAATGTGAGTCCAGTGCATAGTGGAAAAAGTAAATGTTTTTCTTTCCATATTGGATTTAGAGGAAATTAGGAATACAGTGTCTTAAATGTTCTTTTTAAGATGAGAAACATAATATATACTATGCAGTGATTTTAAAATTGCCAGACTCAGAGTGTGAATTTTACTTTTTTTGTTGTTGTTAGGTGAGTGTAAATGTGAGGACACATGGTCTGGATGTATAATGGGAGACACTGGGTAAGATATTTCTATATAGGAACTTCCATGTAACAACATAAAGCAAATGAATCAACAAATATATCTTTCATGGTTGAGCTAAACATCTGCTATGAAAAAGTTGTACATGATTTAGGGCATCGACTCTAGCCACACACACATGGAGAAAGTACTTACAGAGAAAAATACACACATTTCAGACAGGCATGGAATTATTTTAATGACTACTGCTTTAATATATGAAGAATTGTACAGTATCACAGAAGATCTTGTATAGCAATTTATTTATCTATGTGTAAGGACAAATGTGATTTACCTTCTATCTTCTCCAGTGAGCTTGGAGTTGAGTCACTGAAACAATTAATAACATTCCCAAATTGTTGTAGTGTTTATGTTCAGAGTTCTTACACCTGCCTTATTTCAACTGATATGCCAGGATGTTTCACATATGTTTTAATTTTTCATTGACCTGGTCATGGACTATACTGAATGAAAAGTTAGTGTTATTATTTTGATAGATATTCTAATACAGTACATGGGCATACTCTTTAGTATTCTTCAGTCAGTAAAACCTGAATATTTTAAAAAAATTAATATTTAAAATGTGAGACTATTAAAACATCTGAACACAAGAGGGATTTTACATATAGAATATTATGCTATTAATGAAGCAGCATGGATTCTCCATTGGAGTAGGGCCTAAATTCCCTAGTATTATAGAACTGTTACTTCAGGTGAATTTGCATTAAACTTTGATTTATTCTAGTTCTAGATTGTGATGATTTGGGAATCTGTCTGTACAATTTATGAATTCTATGTGAGATTATGGACTCTGCATATGTCGTATCCTTACCAAACTGCAAACTCAATTTTGAGTGTGCTTCTTGTTAACCTGTCGGTTGTTCTTTGCTTCCATGTTGGGCATAAATTCCAACATGTAGAGATACTGTGGACTTAGAAACCCTATTCCTATACAAACACCTGGGAACAATGGGTGAGCTCAAGCCTTGAACGTCCAGTTTAGTTTACCCCCTATGATGAGAGGTGGGGATGTAGGAGCTGTAGAAACTTACCACGGGCAGAACGAATGAGGCCAGGTGACCAATAGTGGTATAAATAAACACACAGAAACAGAGACAGATAGGGAAAGGAAACGTAGGGCAGGAGAGAGCAAGGTCACTCAAACTGGGAAAGGATCTCCAAGAGGGAGGGAGATCACTCAGCATGTAACAACCTGCATGAGGCAGGGGACACCCTATCTGCCTGTTTCCTGAACATTGATATTCCTCTGGACAACCCCAGGGAATCTGACCCCAATCCAAAGAATGCCCTGGAGTGGTGAGGAATCTGAGTCAGGGACATGCATGTAATGTTTATTGTTTCGCATGATCTGTACTCTATTATGCTTTATATGTTTAAGTAAAAGAGCAAATGTGTTAATCTTGAGTCAAGTGTTTCTTTGTGTTAAATGATTCACAGCTACTACATTGGCCCTGGAGAAGGTTAAACAGTAAACCAGAAGCTTCACATCTTTTGCGTTGCATTCTGGGAGAGGGTGTGTTTTAAGTATAAGGGAGTTTGAAGAGTCACCATTATGCCCAGGAGCTGGGCAGCTAGACAGCAGGTTCCAGACCTCAGAAGAGTCTGTGTCCTGACAGTGTGCATAGAGATCCCAAAACTGGGGCAGTGGCTGGAATTCATTCAGGCTCTGTAAGCTTAAACTACTTGCAGGATCCACAGACACAAAGACTTACGGTGTGTCTACACTGTGGGCTCCACAGTGATCGATGAAGCAGGATTGATTGAGTGGGTCATGAAGACCTGCTTAATTGATGGGAGATGGGGTCTCCAGTCGATTCCAGTAGTCCACCTCCCTGAAAGGAGTAAGGCTGCGTCGGCAGGAGGGCGTCTTCCGTCGACACAGCGCCGTGAAGACACCGCGCTATGTGAACATAAGTACGTCGATGGGAGATATGCAAGCTACATTACGTTACGATATGTAGCTTGTGTATCTCCTGTCAACTACTGCCGCCAGTGTAGACCAGCCCTTAGATTCCCCTCACAGCAGTCTAGTAGGTGGGTGGAAGGGAGCGCCTGCCCTGATCTGTGACATGGATGAATGCTGTGTACCAAATGAGATTTCTACCTAGCCTGGATATTTGCCCTCCTAATTTTGTGATCAAAATAATCTGAGCATAAACATGCAGTTGTAGGCACAAAGCTGTTTGCAGGTGCAAATTTATGCCTTTTTTAACAAAAACAAACAAAACAAAACAAAACTGGACCTGGCTCCCTAAATGCTACCATATATGGTATAGTACCTATCTACAATCTTTATTGTTCTTCATAATCATTTCAGCAGATGAAATGTCAAGCATAGATCTAAATTTCTTGATTTAGTTTTTAAGCAAATTCATTTCCACGTTCTGCTAATAAGGTTTCAGAAGGTAGGGGGTAATATTAAATAACTGAAACATGCTGATGTACTAAAAACTAAATGTCAAAGTTTTTTTGTTTGTTTTGTTTTTCTAGAGTCTCTAGCTATCTTCAGTAGAACAGCGAGAGTCCTGTGGCACCTCAAAGACTAACAAATTTATTTGGGCATCAGCTTTCATGGGCAGAAACCCACTTTGTTTTCAGTAGAGTTTTTTAAAAAAAAAAACCAGTGCAGTGAGTGTACTTGTAAATTGTACAAACTGGTTTCTTAGCTAGGAAACTTGAAATATTTTCTTTAAAGTCCCAAACAATTATTAAAAATAACTAACATATACATAGCATCTTTCACCCTGATAAATTCCCAGATGCTCTGTAATCTTTATAAATGGAATCATAAATGCTACAGATGGAAAATAACTTATTATGGTTTTTATGTCATCACCCCTGCCACCGCAGGATTATTTTTATAACACTTTTGCTAGTGTTTTTATCCAGTGATATATAAGCAATGGCCCTGAATCAGGAAAGCACTTAAGCATGTGCAATGTCACAATAAAGTGAGTAAGTGCTTTTGTGAATCCAGGCCTAAATAAAGCGATCTCTTAAGTCACTTTAGGGAAAATAAATACTTCTATAGGGGATTTGTGCTAGCTGTTCTGCACCACTTAAGCCATGTGTTCCTGTGGCCTGTGTTATACAGGAAGTAAGACTAGATGATCACAGTGTCCCTTCTGGCCTTGGAATATGTGTATCTATTACATCTTGATTGGTGCATAGGACTTTACATAGACTCTCTGTACTGGGGTGATTTATCCTCTATCAGCATAAACTAACTAATGTTTGTTAAAAGTACACAGTGAGATGGTACTGTAAAGTATGTAAAATCATGTGTGCCAGAAAAGCTCTTTCCATCTTTAGAGAGTGCCCATAGTACCCAGCTATGAATAGTTTTCAAAAGACCCTGTTGATTGCAGGCCTGATCTTGTGTCCTGAACTATTTAGGACTGCAAACAAAGATCCTGGTCCCACAAACACGTCTGATGGAACCTTCATATTAATAAGCACTACCTTTCGTAGCAAGTGTTTGCAGCATTTGGTCTAGATTCTGTAACTGAAATTTTTAATCTCTCATCTATTGAATATGTTCCTCTTCTCACTGTTGAAAGGGTGCTTAATATTGCAAAAAGGCTTACAAGCTGGAATGGGAGTGCTGGTTTGCAAGTAGATATTTTCACCACATGGCTCCGAACCAAGGACCTTAGCAACCCCTTTCCCAGAATATGTCCATGTGTTTCCCCCATATTTTGGAAGCAGACAAAATATTGTGTAATGGTCCAAAGTGACTTGAGAAATAAATAACCAACTACCCTATTTCTTTGTAGTTATTATCTTCCAAGCAAGTTCTCCAAGTGTGACATAGAGGAGTATCATGAATTTTTAAACAACGGAGGTGGCGCATGCCTCTTCAATAAACCGTCCAAGGTAATTAACAGGTTATTATTGAGAAAGTGAACGCTGGTCAAATTTTACTTCTCACCTTTCCATAATCTTATAAATATAATTTTGCAGACAAAATCTTGGAAGAAGGAAGCTGCTCTTTCTGGTCAAGGCTTAGAGGTGAAATTCGCCCTGTGCTAAAGGGTCAACACAAGATACACACATCATGTAATCCTTATGATTTAACAAAATCTTGTACAGATTCTTCCAGCATTTTAGATCTTTTCTTTCAGAACAAAGCTCTTTCTCACATATACCAGAATAAATCTTCAGTGTGACACAGAATAATAATTTTGGAGCCTGCATTTTTGGAACAAATGGTTTTGAGTTGCTTTTTGTTTTGTTCTTTTTGCCATGCTGAAGTAGCTGGAATCTGTTGGATGGCCACAGAAGATCAGGGAACACTTTCAATCAACATTATTGGTTTGGTTCAATACTAATCACTTATTTTGGTAAAGCCATTTTGGAATCAATATAACTAAAAATATTCTTAAACCCACTTTGGGGTTACTGCTCTGGACAGTCAGGAACTGGGTGGGAGAAGATTGTGCCTTGTTTATATAGTACACACCTACTGAAGCTAGAGGATGTGTTCTACAGTTCAATAAAGTAATCCTCAAGAGCTTTTTCAGCTTTAATTGAATTGAACTGATAACTTTTTCAAAACTTGAGAAGTGTAAGGATACATTAGAACAAATGATCTTCTTGCACTTTCCCATTCAGGTAGGACACAAAATGATGATAAAGAAATACCACAAGGAAAGTTGTTCCTCTGGTATTTCTGATCCAGTTGAAACAGGACGAGCTTGGTCATATCATGAGAAAATTTGGGATTGTTAGGTTTCCAGCCCACTCTCCATTCCAGATTTTTCAATTACAGCTGGCTGAAAATTGGTGATTTTATTTCATCAGGGTTTGAGGAAATATTTTAAGTGGTATTTATACACATGGGTTCATTCTCCCCACACATCGCCTAGCATTTGCTTGAGTGGCTCAGACCCCAAAACTCATTGTGAAACCAAAACATTTCACCAGGTCTTGACACAAAACCATCAGTCACCCAGTTCTGCTCTAAAGGTTTGCATGGACTGAGTTTGGCATTTGAAATGGAACATGATACCAAATTTACGGAGGTTTTGGGTTTCTTTGCAAGCATTCTGCACAACTGTAGTTCTGCTTCACTTTGGACTAATGTCTGTCAATGTGGATCTCTGAAAACCTTAAGTAACATTGCTTTTGTTCCACCTCCACCCCTGCAATTGAGACTTAGCTTCTAGAGCCAATCTGGAGGATTGATACCTGTGCAGCAAGCTGCTATGCAGACACCAGGGACTAGTAGTGTCTAGGGGTGTAAGCTCATTCCTGGAAACAGAGAAGATAACATGTTTGGTCCCAAAGGGAAGATTAACTATGACTTTGTCATCAGTCCTCAAAGGGACTGCTTCCCTGTCCACCTACTATTTTGCAACAAGTCATTTTGCAGCTATAACTTTTTAAAATAGTGTTTGGAAAATAGAAGTGTCTTTCCAAATGCTTAAAGAGACAGAGCAGAAGAAGGACCAAGAGGATGGAGGGTCAGCATTCAGTAGATCAAATTCCTCTATGGAGTAACTTCAGTGATCTGTGGAAGTTGAGTTGTCATGGCTGCCACTGCCTATCCAGTCTCCAACCAGTGGAGACTTCAGACTACAAAGAAGGAAAGATGCTAAATTCATGCTGAGAGGTTCAGCGTTAACATTTCTACTCTGGCTCTGATTTAGTATGTAAGTGTTTGCATAGCGTTAAGCAGCTGTGTAGTCAAGACTGTCCATCTGCTTAAAGTTGCGCATATGCTTAAGTACCTTGCTGAACTGAGGCCCCTTAAGCTTGAGGGAGGGCAAAAAAGATAGTGGCACAGGGAGCAATCCATGCATCTGACCCACCCTCTCCAAATGGAGAGTAGGAACTGCTTGGAGTCCCCATAAAGGAGTGTCTGTACAGTTGGTACATTACCCTTGCGATGTCAACCTTCCTTTCTGCGTTTCATCCTTCTACCAGTGGAAGCAGATGGGGTAATCTTCGGTCACTAAAAACCTAAATTCAGGTGAAAAATACAAATGATATGATATAGAAACATATATTTGCAGCTAGAAATTTAAGAGAAAATCAATATAAATTAGAGCTAAAGAAACCACTAGCAAAAGATCCAGCACCTTTAGGATGGTGGCTTCTGCAATAGGTTGGTTGGTGAACACCTGCTTCATTTATTACAGCAGCAGTCAAAACTCAAGGTAGTCAGGATGGGGAGCTTGAATCCTTTGTTTATAATTGAAGTTATCATCTACCATGCTAATCCTTGGACTAGTGGGGAAATATGTGGACAGGCTACATTGTCATCTTAGAGTGCTATAAATGTAAAAGAAAGGGATTTCCAAAGTGGAGGAATAGAGTAAATTTTATGATCAATTACACAGCTGCAGGATTGCAGTAAACACTAGAGGGAGGCATTGTTCTTCACTTGAATCGTTTATGGTTGCAGGGTTGAAGATTTTTCATTATGAAATAACTGCTTTTATCAAGTAAACAAGATTGAATTTGCTTTTTCTCTCAGCACCAAGTGAAAATCATCTCATGAGGCTCAGTTATTAAATGCGGTCTTCTCATTTGCCTTGATTATAAAAGGAGTACATCTGCTTATATCTGCAAAGTATTGTATGTTTCTTTTAACAGATGTACTTACTGATATAAGGGAGAGTCAGCTCTGTTTATTTTGTTGATAGGATGTAATGGTTTCTTGTTTTTGAACACCTGTATCCTTCATTTTGCAGGTCTAGTTTTTCATATCTCATGACAGATGATGAGAAATTTTGATAGTTAAATCCCTCCATTGAGTGGATTATTTTTTGTAACAAAGTGATTTTTAATAGAATATATATTCTCCATGGCTTTGTTTACTAGTTATGCTAATTCACAAAAATATTTCAATAGAAATGTTTTTGTATCCCTCATCACAACTGAGGTTAGCAGCATTTAGATTTTTCTTTTATAGGATATGAAAATGTGAAAGAAAGAAGTGGAAGCCAGAGTGATCAAGTTGCGATTTAAAACATTGTATCCAAAATCTTTCACTCTAATTTTTTTTAAGTAAAATGATTTTTTTAAATGAATGTTTATTTAATTCACAAGTCATTCAGAGACACATGCTTCCTTCTAGCAAGGAAGGGGAAATGTTTCAGGGTGCATTGTCCTACAACACTCCATTGGATATTAACATCAAGATCAGCCTATTAAGATCCCGCCACCCCGAAAGTTGAAAATGTCACCTTGTGATTAATTTAGTTTATTTAAAGTCCTGTTGTACAAATTGTCCATAGTGAAAAGTTGAGAATTTCACTTGGGATCTTGGGAAAGATTTGTAGCATTTTGTTTTTCTTAATTTTTGCACTGCAGCTTCTAGATCCTCCAGAATGCGGCAATGGTTTTGTTGAAGTTGGAGAAGAGTGTGACTGTGGTACTATTGCAGTAAGTACAAAGTATTTTGGATCAATAACTACAGCCTCAGGTATCAATCCAGGAGTCATTGCCACACATAATCCCCATTGACATTAATGAGAGGAGTGCACACAAAGTGTAAGATCTTTGGGGAAGTGACTATTATTTATTATGCCTTTATATAGTGCCTACTGCAGTGGGCCCAACGTGGTGATGGCTTTTTTGGTTCCACCCCTCTATATGTATGTTAAATAATAATCATAATTAAGGCTGCAAAATCAAGGCCTGAAAGATTATTTTTTAATATTTGGGAAACAGTAATAGTACATCAAGAGTTTCTTACCATTAAAGTTGTCAACTTTTAGCAACAGATGCCTCCTAGTTATTACAATTATGTCATATTTTATACAGGGAAGCTGTGGTATCTCAGACTCCACTATGGGGAAATCCTGATGTGTTAGTGGCATGCATATAGGACATATTCAGCTGCACACTGAGCCTGGTTAAAATCTACTCAAGTTTAAAAGCACCTGGTGGCACTAATGGAGCTTTTGGAGAAATAGGCTTTTCTCTGTAATATTTTACACGTGTGTCTGTTCCCCAGGAGTGTGCCATTGAAGGAGAAGATTGCTGTCATTCGTGCACCCTGACTGCAGGCTCACAGTGCAGCAATGGGCTTTGCTGTAGAAAGTGTCAGGTAAGTATGATGCATTTAAAGTGACTTGTGCTTTCATTTATGGGGAGTTAGAGTTTTGGTGATGATAGGCACAATTACACATGCATGTTTGCTCTGAGGCTTTGGGCCTCCTTTTCTGAAGGTTTGGCCCTTAAAACTCATCAGAGACAGGTTAATCTAGCTAAATCTTTGTCTTTTAGATTATAAAATACGTGGAGCAGGAAGTGTGGATCAAAATCAGAGGGGAGTGTAAGTCTAGACTAATTTATGCTGTCTTCCAACCCCAAATCAGTCCAAATCAGTTTGGACTCCTGCCGGCCTCCTTTAGATTTACATGGTCAGATGCACACACATTTATCAACATGTAATTTACACATCACTTCTGAATTTGCCTTTTTGAATCGGAGGGAATCTGCGCTGGGGAAAATTATAGATCAGAGAGTCACAGAGAAGAATGTAGTAAGAAGAGCAATTAGCAGTAAGGTGTAAGGATGCGTTAGTTAAAGGAGGCCTGCTGTTACTTTAATTTATGCCTTCTCCTGGTTCCTTGGGACTTGATTCAAAGCCTATTATATACAATGGAAATCTTTTCATTTAATTCACTGGGCTTTGGATCAGGCCCTATGTAAATTACATCAGCTTAAACTCCTCTAAGGCCTGGTCTACACTAAAAAGTCAGGTTGACCCATCTATGTCGCTCAGGGGTGTGAAAAATCCACCCCCTGAGCAACGTAGTTACACTGACCTACCCCTCCAATGCAGACCACACTCGGGTTCCTTCCGTCAATCTAGTTCCTGCCTCTCAGGAAGGTGGATTAAGTACTGTGATGAGAGAGCCCCTCCCATCACTGCAGTGAGTGTCTACACGGAGGCGCTACAGCTGTGCTACTGCAGAGGTTTAATGTAGACATAGCCTTAGACTCACATCAATCAATAGGTAGAAGTAGGTCCAGGTATCTCTTTGTGAGGAAGTGCAGCTAAATATACCTCTGATTTTCACCTTTTGTCTTCAAGCTTGGACACTGTTCTAATAAAGGTCACTACTCATCTAATAAATACTAATGTTATCAATGCAATGTACTTACAGGTGATAATGTTATCTTGATCTGCGGGTATTTATGCATATGACTCCTGCAGGAGAAGAGTTAGTAATAGCTCTGTGCTACGTTCTGCCTTGACTTTGGGTTTATCATTAAATGCAAAAAAAAAAAAAAGGCGCAAATTATGCTATACTAGGCCTCATTTTTCTAAGCACGTTTCTTTTTAAATGCAATTTTTTAAAAACCCAGAAGATGTCTATGAATAAAATTTTCAAAAGCACCTAAATGATGTAGGAGCCAAGTCCCACTGACTTTCAATGAGACTTAGGTACTTTTGGAAATGGAACTAAGGGCTTTCTGCACATAGAATTGTGAAAGTGGATGAAACTAAACAGGAACAAGGCAATGTAAAAGGATATGCCTGCCCTCTGTGCATGCCCCTTGCTGGCCACGTGTGGCTCTGTAGCACCCTTGCCTCAGTTTCCTCACAAGTTATGGCTTCCATATAATAATCACACTAGGATTATCTGTGCGTATGCCCGGCTCAGATTTCTTTATTGGTACAATGTCAGCTTAAGACACTCACACCCATCTCCACAAACAGGAGGATTCAGTTTGTTCTAAAACCCTATTGTCCAGAAACAACTATTTCTCCTTCCTTATGCAATTATTCCAGTTCACACATTACTAGGGGCTCCTCTTCCTAGAGCCCTCTTCAACCACAATGCTCAATGATTAAACATTCTGCCACCCCTTGGCAGGTGGTATCTCTCCAGGCTCTCCCTCTAGAGGTAAACTTCTGTAAGCATATTATGTATCCTGACACCCTTCCCCATGTTGTGCCTTCTCAGGGCTCTCTTCTGGAGACCAATTTTTTCTCTAGCCCAGGACCTGGTGCCTCTTACCAGGATCAACATCATTCTTTTCTCCTCCCTGTTTCCTGTCAAGGGTGCCCATAGTAAGGCCCACGTGCCTTCCCTTAAGCCTAACTGAACAGCAGGTAAACAGTCACCAGTGCGCTGGTCCTCATTTTCTCTGAAAGGGCCAGTCATCCTGTGACAGGCACTCTTATATTGGAGTAAGTGTGTCCACATGTGGAGTTAATCAGAAATGGCTCCTTGTGTACACAAGCCCTTAGACTCCATAAACCATTTAGGCACTTCTGAACATTTTAATCTAATCTAATCTAATCTGAATCTGTTTTTTCCCCACAGCTGGTCAGGGAGAAAAAAACCAGGCCAGGTGTCAGAAAAAAGTTCGTACTGGTGTTAATCAGTTTAGCTCCATTGAAATGAATGAAGCTACACTGACTCCACCAGCTGAGAGTCTAGCCCTCTTATATGTCAAGTCATAAACCAAATCTTTGTGCAGAAAGAGAGCACACATTAAAAAAGCGAAGGGGAGTGCACAGATTAACAGACTGGTCAGGAAAAACTGAGGGCTCTGTGGTGTCAGTAACTGGTTATGTGACTGAGTCAGAAGTAGTGATGCTTGATTGGCAAACAGGGCGTGCAGCACTGACAGTCCCCACAGGTAGGATATTTTGCCATTTCTTCAGGTCATGAGATTTTAGCAATGGTGCAGAAATGTATATTCATACATTCTGTCACTGCTAAAGTTCTCAGCCTTACATGTCTGGATACTTTAGACATGGGTGTCAAATTATGTGGAATCCAACAATGTTTATGACCAATTTCTGCCCTGATTTACACTGTTATAATGGAGTTACATAGATGTAAGTGACCCAATGTTCTCTTACTAATGACCTGGGGTAGCTGTGCTGGAGGAAGTGAACATTATAAAAGAGAAGAAGGATAATCCAGTGGTTAGGTGCTAGCCTCAGGCTCAGAAGGCTCAGTTTCAATTCCCTTTTCCTCCACAGACATCCTGCATGATTTTGGGCAATTCATGAGTCTCACTGTGCCTCAGTTCCCTCTCTGTAAAATGGGGGTAAAGCATTTTTCTATCTCATAGGGGTCTTGTGAGAATAAACATTAAAGACTGAGGTTCTCAGGTGCTACAGTGTTGGGGGACATGTAAGTATTTTAGGTAGATTAATAGAAACAAGAGCAAAATTTGGCCCTTGCACTTGTTACTGAAAATATGATTTTTTTCTTAATCCTGATGACGTACATGGCATCTAAAATGAGTCAAAACAGCTTCCCAAAAACAGCTGAAAATTTCTCATAGTTTGATTTTGGTTAATATTGTTGAAAAGGTTGTTGCATGAAAAAGCTGGTTATGAAGATACTAAGAAACCAATTTTTCAAACTCATTTTAGTTTGAATCTAAAGGAGTTGTGTGCCGAGACGCAGTAAATGATTGTGATATTCCAGAAAACTGCACGGGAAACTCCAGTCAGGTAATATTTTAAAACTTTTTCACAAAAAGTGAACAAGTGCAAAATATGCACAATTTCAGTCAATATGAGAGTTATTGGAGTTGTATCCTAAGTTATTTACATGTTGTATACAAATTACTTTAAGTTTAGAAAAGAAGTGAATTTTTTTTGAAATGCCACTAATTACCTTAGATGTATCAAATTGTTTTTATAGACTGCTTGCTATCTGGATTATCTAGTAGTTATTTTATTTTTCTATAGTGTTCTCCCAACATTCACAAAATGGATGGATATTCATGTGATAACAAACAGGTAATTTTAATTTTGATTTATATTTTTATTTTACAGCTGGGAAAACATATGCATATAGGTTCTGATCTGAGATCCTTTGAAGTCAGTAGGACTTCAATGAGATTTGGATCTAGGCTCACAAATTATTTTCAATTAGAAAGTAGAACCACATTATGTGTTAATTAGTGTTTCCATCACATATTGTAAAATAAATTGAATAATACTTGTTTGCCTGATTTGAAAGTGTATTTGACCCAATTGTGAAAAGGTGAGAAAACATTGTTTTGTTTCTCTTTAGGGTATTTGTTTTGGAGGAAGATGTAAAACAAGGGATCGGCAATGCAAATACATCTGGGGTGAAAGTGAGTAAACATTATTGTTTCTAAGTTGGCTTCATTGATATAGCTCTAAAGATTTGAATATCTGGGAATAATTGCAGACATACTCCTAGCTAAAATCCATTAAAATCAATCAAAACTTAGTTGGGACTTTGCTTCTGTCCCTAGCTATTGAAGACCCTTCAGCATCACAGCCATGTCTCTAGCCAATGAGTGCTTGGCTTGGCACTCTTCAAAGACGATCACTGCATTACTTGGAGGAGGTCACTCAAGATTTTTTTCTTTCTGTGAACTGAGCACATTGCTTCTGCTGTGTCCTGGTCCTTGCTGACCCTGGGAACTTAGAACAAGTCCTGAACCTCCCTATTAAGCTGCCACTAGACTGCCAGGGTGATCAGTTTCTTCACATTGCTTGGTGTACTTATATTTAATTAGCAGTTAGGAACATGTTTGAAACCATAGCTAGAAAAAATAAGTGGTTGCCAGAGGTCTTTGTTCATGTCTGATTTAGAGCTTATCACTTTGGTTGAACCTCTGCAATTTTGTGTGTGGACACTCTTCTGTCAGTTTTAACCTGGCTTATCTCTGTTTAACTTGCACCTGAAATTTACCAATAGAAGAGTCTCAGCACATAGAGCTGCACCCTCCAGTTTAAGTAAATTTGTTTAAAATCATGTTTAGTTAAAATGATGCAACTTTGTGGGGTGAACATGACAGTGTGTAGAAAACAAGATTCAGCTTAGACTGTAAGCTCTTTGGGGCAGGGACTCTATCTGTTATGTGTTTGTACAGTACCTAGCACAATGGGGTCATGGTGTCTGACTGAGGCTCCTAGGCACTGTAAAACCAATACTACTACTACTAATACAAGTTGTGGGAAATGTCTTCAACAGGTCAGTCACAGACCAGCACTCGCTGTGCCTGCAATGTCTTGGATAAGGTTATTCACCCTGCTCTTAGCTCCTAGCTTGCTGTTCTAGTATGAATGAAAGGTGCTTTAGCATTGACTGTCTCAACTAGTTCAGCATTGACTCTGCCACTCTCAGGACTGGCAGAAGCTAAATGGTTTCTGCCAGAGCTTCAGCTTTCTTTGGAGACGAAGAAAAACAATATAAATTGTAACGGATGAACCACAACAATTGAGAGTTTAAGTTTGGTTTAGATTCTTACTCAGAAAGTTCAGATGTTTTTATAAAGCTTATCCAAAGAATGTGTTGGGTCTGAATAATTGGGCTGGAAGTCTCCTGAGAGCAGCCATCTCATAAGCTATTTAGTACCTTCTCCTGCTTGGGACAGAACAAAAGAGAACCGTTTGTCTTGTATTTCAGGCACTTAAGTTACTGGTCTCTGACAGAAGCTGGAAATACTTTGGCACATTAAAAGGAAAAATAATTGAGGCAAAGATGAGAAATTAGCTGTAATTTTTTAAAAGATAGATTTGAGTCTTAGGCCAAGACTTTGGTGTTGTGATTGTCTAAATGGGTTCTTCCATCATTTAAAATAAGTAGAGAGATCCAGGGTTCCTGGCAAGTATCTAATTTTTAATCTAGGGCTGTTATAACTCAAAGTTTTCCCCAAATGCTTAATTGTCTCAAACTGGCCACAATCAAAAACATTTTTCCTTGAAAACTGATCTTGACTTGTAAACAAGGTCTGGAATGAAGAAATCCTTGGAGAGATAATAAGAGCCAATATCTTTGAAAAAAAAGTAGAGGATAATTTGTGATTTACTTGATCTACAACCTGATTTCTAACATTAAATTTGCATCAGGCTTTTAAAAATTTGCATAATCTTATTAGAAGAAAATTGTTTCTGTTTTTTAGAAGTGACAGCTGCTGACAGATACTGCTATGAGAAACTGAATATTGAAGGGACTGAGAAAGGTAACTGTGGAAGGGGCAAGGACACTTGGATACAGTGCAACAAACAGTAAGTTCATCTACTCTGGAAAACAGCTTGTGTGAGATTCACCTTTCATAAACAGGATCTAAAAGCCTTGCGTCTGGCTGGTGCAGAATTTCTCTGGTGCAAGAACTGAGGAAGACAGCCATCTTCTGAGGACCACCTACAACTTAAGCCCCAGCATAGAGGTGTGTCAGGGATGGGGCCAGAGGTTGGAGGAGAGCCCCGTAGTCTGCATCAGCTTCATGGATTCTTAACTGCTACCGACTGTGGAGCAGCCTATTAAAAGGCTGAGGAAGGTGCTGTATCAGAACAGCTCTCAGATCTGCCAAATTTACACCGGGGCCACTTTGGTCACCACAGCAGCCCAAAAGCCAGGAGGTGTTAAGGTGGCATAGAGCCACTGTCTGCCTCCCTCACTGCTCCAAGGTTCTGGAATGCAGCACTAATATCACTCCTTCACTTTGCTCCAAGAGAACATCTACACTGCCACTGGGAGATGGGATTCTCTTTGTGGGTAGACACACTCGCACTAACTCAACTGGAGTAAGTGTGCTAAAAATAGTAGCGTGGACATTGCAGCACCAGTGGCAGCTTGGGCTAGCTACTTGAGTCCATGCCCACTCAACCATCTGGGTCTGAGTTGGAGTGGCTAGCCCAAGCTGCTACCGGTGTCACAATGTTCACGCTGCTATTTTTAATGTGCTAGCTTGAACTAGCACAAATCTGAAGCTAGCACAAATCTGTCCCCCCACACTGGAAATCACAGCTCCCCACTGCAGTGGTAGACATACCCTTAATGCAAGACTGGGCCTGATTCTCCACAGCTTGGTACTTTGAGAGGTCATTTACATCTATGAATAATTGGTGTAAAATGCCACCATTCTGATTTTGTAACTTATGCACCCACTTTGCATGGTATAAGTGGCTTCTCAAAGTGCCAGGACATGGAGAATCAGGCCCACTATATGGAGTATAAATGTTTTTGAAATGAAGATCCAAATTATGGACCCCAGAGAAGACAGTACATAGCAGATATGGTCTCAGACCAGAAATTTGGATCCAAATACCACCAGAATTTTGGGAAAGCTCGGATCTGAGTCCACATTCTTCTCTCCTACAAATAAAATCCTCAAACGGAGAAAATGGTGACTGGAGGTTTTGTGTACTGTATCATAAAGTTTCACCAGCTCTCACAAACACTTGAATTAGATACTGCCGAGTCTTGTTGGTGAAGAAATACACAGATTCCTGGCATCTCTGATATACAGGTATATTATACTGGTCTAGGTTATTCCCCTTCCTGTATGGGAATAGCTAACAGTATAAGCACTTTTATGTCAGTATAACTGCACGCACATTAGGGGATTTATTGGTATAATTAAAGTGGTAAAATGTTTATATGTAGACAAGGCTTCGGGCTCAAAGAGTCTGGAGGCTTGACACTGAGGTAGTTGAAGCAATAACAGGGAAAGATAACAGGAAAATATGTAAGGCAGGTAAGCAGAGAACATTTTCTGTAGGATGGGAACATAGTGTGTCTGTGATGCTGGATTTGGGCACTTACATAAGTGAAAGAGAAATAAGTGGTGGTCTGCCATACTGATGGGCTGTGTACCAGTTACCAGCACATGTGAAAAAACAAAAGACCTATCAACCAGTCTGATTTGTTTTTTAAGTTTAAACTATTTGTATTGGATTTTTTTTTCTGAGTGAATGTCTATTTAACCTCTCAATATAGGGATGTGCTTTGCGGATATCTTCTATGCTCCAATATCTCTAATGTCCCAAGACTTGGAGAACTTGATGGTGAAATCACATCTTCAGTCATACAGCTGGGGAAATTCTACAACTGCAGGTAATTCTTAAAACCCAATTAAATGAAACAGAGATGATACTGCTTTCCATATTCATCCGCTGTGGAAATGTCAGCTAGGTCCTTCCTAAGTGAGAAACAACTGC
Organism: Emydura macquarii macquarii; assembly: GCF_026122565.2. Lineage (NCBI taxonomy): Eukaryota > Metazoa > Chordata > Testudines > Chelidae > Emydura > Emydura macquarii. The sequence continues at coordinate 35,403,115 of NW_027132559.1, read as the reverse complement.
TGCCATTAAAAACAAAACAAAAATCTACATAAATTGAACTTCCATCTGACCCTATCAGTGCTTCTTCTAGATTAGGCGTGAGACACATTATAATGGCATTTTGGGGAAGCTTGCCCTGCTGCTTCATGCATTTATTCTGTAGCCAAATAGAGAACATCATCCTTCAGGAAATATTTATGTTTAATCTCAGTATTTTAAAGGGTACTGTGCAGAGAATATGTCTAAAGTAAAAATGCAGTATCTTAGTTTGTTTTATATTAGGCTCACTGACAAAAACCCCTCCTATCCTCCCCAGTATTTTTTATGGATCCTGCCTGGTTTCTGCACATTATAATGACACAAACAAAAATGAATGTGACACCCAAGAGTCCAATTTATTGAATAGTCTTATGTCGAAAGCAATGCACAAATATATTGTGGATCTTTGTTTGTTTTGAAGCGGTGGCCATGTTAAGCTAGATGAAGAGACAGACCTTGGCTATGTGGAGGATGGAACACCATGTGGCCCAAATATGATGTGTTTGGAGCGCAGATGTCTACCCACTGATTCCTTCAACTTCAGCATCTGCCCGGGCACTACAGATGACAAAATTTGTTCAGGACATGGAGTATGTTTTCTTGTTTTTAGTCTTGACTTTCACATTGCTGCTGCTTTTACTGAATGCATCCAAATTTATGCATTTAGTAAAAATCATCTACCTAGTTAAATAAAGGGAACCTAAATTGTTGGCGGTACACGTTCATTTTCTAGATACGCTTTTAAAGATTGTGTGTGAAATATACAGGTAGTGAATACATCAGAGTCAAGACATTTGGAGCTATGTGTTACAGTAAGCATATATACTATTACAAACATTATATAAATGATTTATTTTTCATCACTTCCTCCAACTTACTTTCTTTCCTCGGATACTTCACATGTGCATTTAAAGGGCTTAATACCATTCTCTGGGAAACTTTAAAGTATATAGGTCCAGATTCGATTCTCTGTCATATCCTGGACCATTTGTGCTGTGGGTAGCAGAAACGGTCCATAAAGCAACTGGATCTTTTCAGATGAGAATTCCCCCAGTGTGGGGAGTTCTCGTCTGGGTCACAGCTACTGTATTTGGCTCCTGTGCTGGGTCAGAGACCGGGGTTGCTGGAGTGCCCTGAGTTCTAGCTGTTCCAAGATGGCATAGAGTCCCTTTGTCCCTGTCATGGTTTAAAGCAATTCCCAGACTTCACAAGTCTGTCCTGCATTAGGGAAGCCATAACATACTTCTTGATAGCTCCTATCTCTCCTGTGCTCCTGTGCTTTGCAGAAACTCAGTTGTTGATGTGAAATCATCAATTTAATCTATTTTAAAAGAAAACTGAAATCTGTGGGACACAGTCTCCCAAAAGGAAACAGTAAAAATATTATACATAATTTTATGGGCAATTTTTATTTTACCAGTTCCACTCAACTCTACATAATTTGTATTCTAAATAGCAGGAAAAAAGTTCATTTTGTGATTTGTGTTTTGACCTGCAGGTTTGCAGCAATGAAATAAAGTGTGTCTGTGATCGATTCTGGGGAGGAGATGACTGCAGCACTCCGTACAAAGTTGCTCCAATTTTTGAGGAAGATATGGCAGGCAAAGGTGTGTAACGCATATATTGGTGGTAATACTTTCATAGGAAAAAAATTATAGGCTAATCTTTGGTTTTGGGGAAGGTCCAATAAGTGAAGCTAGATCAGCTACTCTCTCACTTAGCATACAGCAGTACGCTAGGCATCCTGACCTCTCCTTTTCAGAAACACAAATGCTCTAAAAATGCCTTATTCCTACAACTGGATCTGCACAGCTTGACTCTTATAGAATTCATAAGGGCACTACATGGGTTGTAGAAGTGAATCGAGGTGCACCTTGCTTGCTTCACTCATGTGAATGAACCTATTAAAATAAATGGAACTATTCTTGATTAAGATTAGCAGAATTTTACCAATACAATACAATACACCCCATTACACCCCATACACCCAATACACCCCATTACTAAATGAAATAAACAATGTTTAATGATCTTATTCTCCAGGCCCAACTCTTTAAAACATGGCCTCTTTTTGCACATATACACATCTAATGAACATGTAATATCTGTGCATAACATGCATGCACATAACAGAATGTACACTTTCAGATTTCCTAAGTGATTTATATAAACACATTTTTATTTAATCTCTGAAGAGGCCTACATGAGAAAGTTATATTGGTATAAGATAAAATGTGAATTTAAACCTTTAAAAGTACATCATATTAACTACCCAGGTGGCCACTCTTAATCTGAAATAAGAGCGACGTTTTCAATGTCGCTTAAATCCCTTCCTAAGCAATATAAACTGAAGTGAAAAATCCACTTTTACTCCCAAATGAGTGTCCACAAGGGGAATTATAATACTAAGAGTATAGCGGTGTAATTATACTGGTAAAACTGTTAAAACTTTCCCTTGTAGACAAGCCCTCTGTCAAGGGGAACAGTCAGATAGATCAATATTTTGTCTACAAATATTATTTTGTATAGTAAAAGTTTGTTTTTATTGTGTATGTATATTTTAAGTATAATATAAATAATGAAAATTTATGGCATAATATAATAAGAATGCATAAATCTCATATAGGAATCCCTGCAGCTTTTAAAGTAAATTTATCATTTGCCTCTATCAAAAGACACACACTCCTTCACACCTCACTTTTTATTTGTGCATTAAGAGATCTCTTAATATAGACTTAATTGTACATATTACAGCATAATGGATGATTTTAAAAAATGCTGTTCATTTATTATTTTAAAATAACCAAGAAAATATGCATAGGGGGCAACTTTTATATCTTTATATGGCACTTGGAGGCTACTCCATTTGTATTTGGACATCACTGTTTGAAAAGATAAGCATTGAGTTACATAATCATAATGAAAAACAGGACGTCTTAATCTCTAAATCAGGAACAAGAAACCTTCTATCCTGAATAAAAAGAACCTCAAAGTATTGTATAAATGTTATACAGAGTATGAACATATCTGTATTTTTAATTTAAATTGAACATTTTAAAATGAATTAGTAAGTCTTTTTGTCCTCTTCTCCTGCCCCTCCTGTAATGGTACAAAGACAATTTCTCTTATTACAGATCCTATTTCATTGGATGAAGCATCCCCCATGTAAATTTAGAAGACTAAGGATGTCTAGCCCATTGAGTGATCTAATTTGACTGAACACCAGTGTTTTAATCAGATTTAATGCTAATATATTTACACACAGACTCATACATATGGTTCCATAGACCTTCCAGGTCTTTCTAGTAGCTTTTTATTTTTTTAATGAAACATTTATGAATAATTAATTTACTTCCTGTAGTTATAGCTTGATTTTGGAATCAATTAATTCAATTCATTTACTGTTACATGGTCAAACTACAATGGCTCCTACTTGTAAAGTCCCTTGTTAAACATATTAATATTATTTACAGGAATCTAGCACTATTTCACATTATTCAGCACAGATCTAATGGCCTAAACAATTTTCTAGAACACTTTGTATATTTGCTGCTTTGTATACTTTTATTTTTAAATTTCTGTATATTTTGTTTTTTGTCTTTCACTTTTCCCCAGGTGTTGTTAGTACAAATATAATAATAGGGGCTATTGCTGGCACCATTTTAGTGTTGGCTCTCGTTTTAGGAATAACTGGATGGGGTTACAAGTAAGTATAATTTGCAATTTGTAATAAATTTGAAAATATGCATATATGTTCAGCAAATAACTGTTTACAATATGAAGTAATAAAGCAACAATATTGAAAATTATACAAATTTAGGTGGCTGATCAAATAAAAACTGAATTATATCATTCAGGCAAACTTTTATTGGCAAAAATGTTTTCCAAATGGTTTTTACATGGATAAATATTTTTGGTTTTATATATCTTGATCCGATTCTGGTGTACATTTCTCAATTAGTAATGTGCTTAAGTGGTTTGTTGAATGGGGGTGGGCTTGAAGCATACGATTAAGATTCAGATCCTCAGCTGGTATCCAGTTTATATTAACTGAGGATCTTGCCTGAAGTGTTTTGCTGAATCAGGGCCAAAATGGCCAAGTCCATTTTTTTCCAATATTCATGTTCTTTTTTTCAGTTTTGTTTCTGTGCTGAAGTTCTTCTGTAAACAAAACAGTTTGGTGGTTTTGCAGATATTAAATCAAGATTCAATGCATGTGCTTTTAGAAAAAAAGTCAGCAGCATTTGAATTTAAATGGAAGAATGGCTGCAACCCCTTCTGTGTGGAATATTGACAAAGCAAACCAAGCTCAGCTATTCCAAACACCATTATTTGGGTGCTGGCAAAGTCATTCAGAATATTGGGCCAATGCTGTTCTTAGTTATACTGTGTATTCCCACTGATGCCAATATGATTAAATGCATGACTTAAGTATTTGGAATGCCCAGAATCTAAATGCAAGAACACGTCTGAAGGTTATACCCTATCTTGGATGAGAATCTGGCCACAATGAGGTACACATGGTCCAGCAGTTTTTTGTAGTTTTGGCCCCCTGTAGCCATTCAAAGTTAGTGTAAATTAGAATGGGTTGAGAGCTGCTCTTGTACAGTGCAAGGAGAAAGGCATGCACAAGATACTATGAGTATTAAATTAATAAAAGGACAGCTTTAAGCCATCTTTGCATACCACCTACTGATTTTGTCAGTACCGGAAGAACCCCTATTTGAAATAGAGCTTCAAAACTTAATGCATGTTTTGGGGTATGATTAGGCAGGAATTTTAGTGAATTTTCCTAGTAATACAGAAATATGTGTTGAAAAACAGAACTAAGATTCCCAAATGTTCCCAGACTTAATAAGCCTGTTTCAAATACTGGTAAAACATTGCAGTGCATATTCTAGAGACACTTAACAGTCCAGGATGATTATATTCCTACAGCTTTGTTTATTTGAACTAATATGTTTGTTCACTTTTTTCCAAAAGTTATTTATTTAGGAATCATTTGAAAATCAAAATTTCACTTCTGCTTAAATTGCTTTTATGTTTAATTGTTGTTTATGCTGTTATGAATACAGCCACATTCTCTCTCTAATATATACACATTGGTAACTCATTATTATTTCTTTCTCTTCTTTTCTATGGAAAGAAACTATCGGAGACAGAGGTATGTGATAAAAATAATGTGAATACATCCTCTAGAAAGGCTTTAAATGACGATTATTTCTGTATTTATTCCATTTTTGTGATGTGAATTTTGTAGAGAGTACATATGGATAATGAATTGTCATATTTCAATATGTTTTTCCTTAAATCAGTGGTTTTCAACCTGTGGTCTGCAGACCCCTGGGGATCCAAAGAGTATGTCTAAGATTTACAAAGGGGTCCGCACCTCCATTTGAAATTTTTTAGGGGTCCACAAATGAAAAAAGGTTGAAAACCACTGCCTTAAATTATATATATGATTTTATAAAAGAGTACTTACCCGAAATATCTAACAATGCTGTGAACTCTGCAAATGCAATGGCTAAAGTCCTGGCCCCATTGAATTCAATGGCAAAACACCTATTAACTTAATGGAGGCCAATATTTCACCCAACAAGAAAAGGAAAATATAGAAAAAATAATTAAAGATAAAAGCAGAGAAAACCCAAATATGCTTTTAGAGATTAAAATGTTCCTGAGGTCCAAGAGGAGTGAGGAGTAATATGAAACTGATGTACATTAAATTCTCTGGACCAAATTAATTCCTGGAGTTACACATTTAAATTTAAATACATTTTAGTTAAATTAAATTCACAGACAAATTTGAAGAAAGAATTTCAATAATAAAGTCCATGTCACTGTTATAAATCAAGTAGTCTCATATATATCCTGTGTGTTTATATTTGATTTATGTTTTATATACGACAAGGAACTCAGGATAACACACCTCAGAATGAAGAGGATTCATAGAATTGGATTTAGATCAAAATGGTTTAATATACACAAGAATATAGCAATATGAGAATACAATTCCAGGACTAGTTCACACTGGTATAAATCAGAAACAACTCTATGGAAGTCACTGGTGTTACACCACTGTAAAAGTAGTGTGAGATCAGAATCACCAGGGAGGATGTGTGAGCAGTTTGGAAAAAAGTGACTCAATCTGAATCTTGTCCTGCACTATCTAAACCATATGCTGATCTGTTCAAAGATTCACATTGGTTCAGATAAGCAATGTAAAACTAATTGAATCACTCTTTCCACTAACCAAGATCCCACTATTGATTCCAGGAAGAACCCATTCCTTCCCTCAAACTATGCTTCCTTCCACCTACCCAGCTGTTCTATCCCTACCTAACTACAAGCCAGACTCTTTTCTGTAAGGGCCTGATCCTGCACTCGTTCAAGTCAAAGGCCAAACTCACACTGGCTAAAGTGGTACAGGATTGGACCCTAAGAGACAGTTGCTCACTGATTATTCTGCTTCCCTTCCCTCGCCATCCCCTCCTGACTTCTGCAGTTATTACACTGTCTTGGTCCAAGCTGCTGCTATATCTGCTGCAGCCATCTGCTGAGCCTGCACTCCATGCCCTCTATCTTTATAATGCTTTCTCTGTCATTTGGAGACAGAGTGCTTTCTTGGCATGTAGCAGAAAGGCCCTGCCAAGTGCTGACTCATTTAGTTGATGTACAACAGGCACTGACAGCTGATGGGAACTGTAATTGGGATAAAGGCAGAGAGATTAAAGTCAGGCCTCAGGGAAGGATTTGCAGATAGGGGATATCATTTGAGCAGAGGGCCAATGGAAGACTGGTTTGTGGGAGTACTGTCTCTCGGATGAAAGGATCATAAGACCATAAGAAAGGCCATACTGGGTCAGACCAGTGGTCCAGCTAGACCAGTATTCTGTCTCTGACAGTGGTCAGTGCCAGATGCTTCTAGCAGGTGGAAGTTTAGGAATGTGGAGCATGGGGTTGTATCCCTGACCACCTTGGCTAAGAGCCATTAATGGACCTATCCTCCATGAACTTATTTAGTTCTTTTTTGAACCCAGTTATACTTCTGGCTTTCACAAAACCCCGGCACAAGTTCCACAGGTTGACTGTGTGTTGTGTGAAGTACTTCCTTATTTTTGTTTTAAACCTGCTGTCTATTAATTTAATCAGGTAACCCTTTGTTCTTATGTTATGTGAAGGGGTAAATAACACTTACCTATTCACTTTCTCCTTACCACTCATGATTTTAGACTTAATAACTATCTGACTTTATCATGTCCCCCCTTAGTAGTCTCTTTTTTAAAATGAACAGTACCAGTCTTCTTAATCTCTCCTCAGAAGGAAGCTGTTCCATATCCCTAATAAATGTTGTTGTCCTTCTCTGCACCTTTTCCAGTTCTAATATATCCTTTTGAAAAGGGTCAACCAGAACTCTATACAGTGATTTGTACACTGGCATTAAGATATTTTCTGTTTTATTATCTTTCCCTTTTCTAATGGTTCCTAATATTCTGTTAGCTTTTTGACTGCTGCTGCACACTGAGTGGATATTTTCAGGGAACTATCCCCAATGACTCCAGATCTCTTTCTTGAGTGATAACATCTAGTTCAGACCCAAACATTTTGTATGTATAGCTGAGATTATGTTTCTCAATGTGCATTACTTTGCATTTATCAGCATTGAATTTTATCTGTCATTTTGGTGTCCAATCACACAGTTTTGTGAGATCCCTTTGTAATTCTTCACAGTCAGCTTTGGACTTAACTATCTTGAGTAATTTTCTATCGTCTGCAAATTTTGCTACCTAACTGTTCACCCACTTTTCCAGATCATTTATGAATATGTTGAACAGCACAGGTCCCATTACAGCTCCTTGTGAGACTCCACTATTTACCTTTATCTATTGTGAAAACTGACCATTTATTCCTACCCTTTCTTTCCTATCTTTTAACCAGTTACTGATTCATGTGAGGACCTTCCCTCTTATCCCATGACTGCTTACTTTACTTAAGAGCCTTTGGTGAAGGACCTTGTCAATGGCTTTCGGAAAGACCAAGTATACTATATTGACCTATGTCCCCATGCTTGTTGACTCCCTCAAAGAATTCCAGTAGATTGGTGAGGCATGATTTCCCTGTACAAAAGCCAACTCTTTTCCTACATATCTACTTACATGCAAAATGAGTTGTCCTTAAAGCCATTTGACTGGAGACACAACTACATTGACGGAGGATAGGGCAACTTGAATCTTGAAAATATCAAATGAAACCGAGCCAACATCAATTGCAAAATTAGCATGAGAGGATTGAGAGAATGTAAAATATCAATTTTAATGTATTCTTGGTTAGGTTTTATATTCCATTGTTCAATAAGTTTATTAGGTGAGATGGAAAGCTATGAATGTGGACTCAGTCATTCAGTGTCTATGGCAAGGATCAGGATGGAAACCAGTATGGGCAAAGACTTTTTGGAGATGATGGAAAACCAGTGGTGCCTAGCAACCAAACTCATTAATGTAGGAAGAGGAAATCCTATAGTCTGATATCTGAAGAAATAGTTATGAAAATATATAAGCAAAGATTCAGTAGATGAAAAAAGTACAAAAGAGTTAACTGAAATGCCCTCATTAAAATTAGTTAGTGTTAGCTCTTAAACCAAAATGAAAACAAATCAGCATGTGTGCCAATATTACATAAAGATTAATATTTGATGGAGCAAAGCAACTGAAACAAGTAAATTGTAAAAAACTGAAAGGACTAAAATGTCAATCGTTCTATCAACTGAGATAGCCTGAAATGCACAAAGATGTGGAAAAAAGCATTAGTTTGGCCAAAGAGTGACAATTTGTTAAGTGGTGGACTGAGAAACCAAATCACAGTAAATTTATGCCTGAAATATTCCTGAGGTGTATGAGGATTGAGACTACAACTGGGACTCAATATGGAATGAAAGAGACCAGAAGGATTGTGGTGTACTGGCTGTGAGTCTTTTGGCATATGATTATATATTTTAAACATATGAGGATCTTATGAAATTTAAATATGGAAGTGAAGGAAATTTTAACTGAGGAGTCAAGTTCTGTAGGAGGTCATTGTTTGTAAAACTGAAGTGAAAGTGACTCAACCTTCTGGCTAATGCGCATTTTTATTAATGGTGACAAACAGAAACAAACACCTTGGGAAGTACAGTGTTGTATAGATAACTGAGCATGTTTTGTTAACAGTTAAAGCAACAGACAAGTTATTCATTTAAATTAAAGAGACATTTTCAACCAACTAGAATTACCTCCAAAGGACTGTGAAAACCGATGGCTATAAATTCACTGAGAGGAAAAGTGGGATAGGTTTTTAATAAACTGGAGGATTTTCTCAAACCAAGGCTAAAGGAATGAGCAGGATATGAATTATGTATTTTGATAAATTGGTTTGTTTCAGAAACATGGAACATTTTCATCTCTTTAAAAATAATTTGCCTCTAATTACAAACATTGAAAAGATTGTTTAATCCGAACAGAAACAAGTCTTGGATGAATGAGGGAGGGGACACAGACGAGAAGGCCTGATCTAAAAGGGTGAAGAGAAAATAGTAAACCCTATAATACATCTGGGCTAGCAGCTTGTTGTTGTCTTTCCTTTCACTCTTCTGCTTCACGCAATCTCATGAGTAATACCTACTCACAGACTGATTGTTGACAAAATGGATAAGAATTAAAAGTTAAAATTTGAGCCTAAAGGGAACATTATAGTAATTATTTACATTTTAAATAAGGCTTTCAGATGCATATTTCAACTTAGTGACTTGATACTGTAGCCAAGAAACACTGTCGTTAAAAAATCTCAACTTGCACACAGTAGCTCAGACAAAAATAAGTTCTGCTGCTGGAGTCCAAAATTACCCTTACGTAAACTTCTGACACAGTGAACTGTAAAGATGCAACAGCTCCAGAGGATAACTTGAAACTAGGAAATCCTTAAAACTAGTAAATCATTAAAACCAGAACCTGTGGCAAAGTGGGAGTCGGTGCAAATTAAAGGAAGTCAGCATCATGTTGTTGTCTTTCTTTCAGAGGCAAAAAATGTGCATTTTAAACCCACTTGGAAATCCAGTAGTAAATCCAACTAAAACTGAGCTGCCATAGTTAACTCTGTATCTGACCAAACAAACATAATCCCTTTCACAAATTCACTGCATAAATTTAGTTCTTAAAAATATATACATGTATTCTTGACTTGCAGTTTATAGTTCTAGAGTGCTTTAAAGTGAATCTTGTTTGAGATGAAGGCCAAGATTTTCAAACTGAACAGTGATTTTGGGTGTCCTTATTCGAGACACCTTAACGAGGGCTGTTTTTCAGAGAACAGGTATGCAGACTGATGGTCAGTTTCACCAGCTAGGGAATAGAAATAAAACTTCGAGAACTTTTAAGACCCTTTCTTCAGGGCTTGTTCATTCATTTGATTCAAAACCAAAAGAAAATCAGCTGAAAAACATTGGGCAATAATTCCCCAGAGGCTTTCCCTGTGTTAGTTAGCCAGGAAGGGAGAACACACAACCCTTTCCTTTTGCTCCCTTTTGACTCAGCTTCTACTTTCTTTTAGTCTCTGCCCTGAATAGCCATATGATCAGTTGGTGACTAATCTTTGCAGGTTGCAGCACCTGTACCTTGTCATACAGTCTGTCACTTCCTGATACCCAGGCCTCTTGGAGACATCTGAAATTGGTCTCAGAAACTGAGACACCCAAAACTAATTAGTCACTTCTGAAAATTAGTCACTTTTGAAAATCTCGGCCAGATTTTTTCAGGTAAAAAGCAGGTTTCTCTGAATTAAATCTCTAACACTGCATTTCTGAATTCTCAAAAATACGAAGGACTTCTCTTTCAAGTCTGAGGTATTTATTAATATTCTTAGTGTGTGGTGTAACAGAGTTTCCTCAGATTATTATCCCTACCTCTTTATCCTAAACTAATATTTGTGTGTGCATGTCTTCTTTTCTAACTTTAAAATGTTTATTATGCTTTAGACAAATACCGCAGGGAGATTATGTAAAAAGCCTGGCGAGGCCGACTCTTTTTATAGCGACATGCCTCCTGGAGTCAGCACAAATTCTGCATCTAGTTCTAAGAAGAGGTCTGCTTTTCTGTCGCATTTTCAGATTTCTACCTGTTCCATCACCCATTATTCCATTAGTCAGAACATTTCATTGTTTTGCAGCAGGTTTGATTCCTTCTTCCTTCTTTGTGGAATGTTAAAAATGGTATCTCTCATTCTTTGATTAGTGATTTTTTTCACCACTACATAAAGTGCCAACTGTTGATTATTAAAAATCAGAGCAGAATAAATATTATTTACATTGCTGTCCAAGATTTGTATAATCTAATTTTCAGCATCTCTCTGCTTGGAAATTGCTTTCCAAGAAGAATGTAGAGCTCTTGATAGGTTCAAAAACAAAACAAAAGAATAAATAAAGAACCTTGTGAATTTTATATCATGATCACATAATCAAAGAGAAGAGATACGGTCATGCTTCAGTAACAGTTATGAAAATAAACTGGTTAATGTGAATGTTATTTTTATATCTTTATTTGTAAATGTTATCAACTCGTATTTGTAGTTGACGTACTGAAAGGTATTTTTATTCTTGCTGTCTTACAGAAATGAATGTGGTGCTCACAGGGTATATACATGATATTTCTAGCCTAATATACTAAACTTTCAATCAAGAGTTAATCTAGGTCTTGATCCTGCAAATATTTGTGGCTTATGCTTATTATTGTGTGCAGTCCCTCAGGGCAGTAGATTGTACCATTGTTAAGTACTAATGCAAAAAGATACATTATTCATTTGTTAGAGTTTGCTAATATGTTGTTGCTCTGACTGCTCAAAAAAGAGATCAACATCATTTTCATTGCAAAACTTTAACAGCTCATTAGTGGTTGATAAGATCACTGTGCTCTGCCATCATTTTGCAATCAGAGATACTTTAATTATGAAACTCCTTTTCAACTGGCACTTCAAAATTATTTACAAAGAGCAGTGTAAATAGGAAAACAGTCCTGTACTGCCTCATAGAAGAACTGAATTTTTTTGAGACTTCCTATTTCTTGTCCCTTTAGATATTTTATAACTGAGCAATTGAAAAAAAACCACAAAAATTTTCAGCCCATTTAAAGTTGCTAGATGTAGCAAGTGTGTGCAACTGTATATACCATGTGGGCCTCACATTCCATTTTCTTTAAATCTGTGACTATGACAAATGTACCCTTCAAAGGTCTAGCACTCAAGATGTAATTAACTAATGACACTCACCTTTTTGGCTAACGCTTTTATATTTGTGGGGAGGGGAAAAATAATTTATTTCCAGGGAGTGAAAGTTAATCTTAAAATGATGTAGTGTCTTCAGTTGCAAAGTCATTTTTCAGTTGACGAAGTTCTAATCAAATCTTGGGAAAGCAAGTTTCCATAGGCCTTGTATTCAGCAATGAAGCAGGTTTGCATTCCAGTGAAGAAACAATTGATTTGACTTTTTAAAATGAATGTTATGTAACTCTTCTCTTTCTTATGTCTTTGTTTCTCCTCATACTTTCATTTCCTTCATGTGGCTATCACTTGTTTATTGTTTACTGCACAATGCTAAGGTCTGTTTATGCTAGAGAAACTGAACATTGACACTTGACCAGTTCAGGTACTGTTGAGCAAGTTTGGATAATGCCTCTTTCATACTGCGGCAGGACTAATGTGGACAGAAAACAAGGCACTGAAACCATCCCAGTGTTAATTGATCATTTCAGTTCAGTCCCCATAATGTTATACCCACCTATCAGGCAAATTGCTGTCAGTGAACTCTGTCCATAATACACACATCTCTGGGCAAACCCAAGAGCAGCTGAGGCTTTACTCATTTAGTCTCATCTATGCTGCAAAACACTGTGAATGGTTAGTTGGAGACAATTCAGCATATCATTCAAATATTAACAGCCAACTTTATAATAAAACTCCAGTATAAAACAGTAAACACCAAGCACAGTAAGCAGCGGGGGCCACTTGTCACACCTGTAAAAGAAACTCGTAGGAGAAAAATTATTAAATAATGTATCAGTTTTAAGAAATTTAACACTATCAATAGGCTTGAATCAATACATACTGGTGTGATAAATAAATGCTTTAGGGTGACTTGTGATTGGCCTGAGCTCTTGGGAATTGTCTAAGCAGTGTCTATCAAATACTCACCCTCCAAAGGAGAAAAGAGATGGGAGAACATTAGTATATTCACACATACAGTTAAAATATACAAACACACTCATTAGGCAAAGTGTCTCTCAAGTAAACAATTAATCCAAAAAACACTATTTTGCCTTGTCATGAGTCTCCAGGCAGCATTTGTCTACTTCCATCTCCTTTTATAGACCTAACAATGGTCCTGGGTTGCCACCACCACATGTGGTAAAAGGGATGGAGAGCAGAACTAGTTGTGTTGCAGGGAGTCTTCTCCAAGAATCTGCTCTCCCTGGATAAAGGCCTGAGCTAATACACTTCTGGACTATAGAGGAAAACATGAGAGGAAAGAAAAACATTAGTTCATCTTTTAGGACTCGCATCTACAGACCCCACTCAGCCATGACTTTGGCCTGTAGGTGCACACTGCAATCTCCAGCTCACAAGAAGAATAAAACATCCATTTATATAGCTGGAAAGGAGCTCTTTATCTCCTAGAGCACCACCACGTTGGTGTCTGGGTGCTCAGCGTGATAATCCTGGACTTCTAGGGTGAGAAGTAGCAGAGGAAACACAGTGACAAAGTCTCCCAACCACCTTCTGTCATCACGTTTCCCTTCAGTTGTGTGAGCACTTATCATGCATTCCTTAGACAGGGTGGAATTAATGATTGGAGGCATGCTCCCCCTAGGAACAGATAGATAGAAAGATGTCTTAGGAAGCTTGCAGTGCACTGATATAGCAACAGTTGGATGAAGTGCTATGAGTGGACGCACTGAACCAGTTTACAGAAGCCAGGCTAGTGAATGTGAACACACTGAACTACTGCAGGAATGGACAGTGCTAGCAAAACTTAACTGCTGTGCTTACCATAAAACAGTGCATTCTGCTAGTGCAGACAGAGCTTTAGGCTTTCTTTTGTGACCCAACCCTGGAAATGCAAATGTTTCTAACTCATCAAACCAATATTTAGTTATTAGACGGTAACCTAACAACAATCACATATGAGCCTTCCTATTCCAGGTCAAATGGATTATCTCATTCCTGGAGTGAAAGGATCCCAGACACAAAGCATATTTCGGACATCTGTGAAAATGGGAGACCTAGAAGTAATTCGTGGCAAGGTAAGGGTGAACTTTTGTGCTGGCTTCAGTCAGAACCCGCTTTGGTGTCACCATCGCTATGCTGACAATTTAATTGTTCTTTGGACAGGAACGTGACTCCCTAAAATTGTGTACATTTTGTTATTAACCTCGGAGTTGGGGTTTAACAGCATAAGACACTAGTACACTGGGGTTATTAACCTCAGAGTTGGGGTTTACCAGCACAAGACACTAGTACACTTTGCATTAGCACTAACAGCGGGAGCTCTAAGTGCCATTCAAGCAGTGCAAAGTGGAATTAGATGGTCCAGAAATAGTCTGTATGGGAAGTTCTCTGGTGGCCCAGAGCTGGCAAAGGGGGCAGAGTTGACTCCAGTACCAGCCACCTCTCTACCCTGGGTAAGGGAGGGGCGAGGTGGCACATAAAAGGTGGGTGGAGGGAGAGACCTTACACCAGTGCTGTGAGTTAGAGCTGCTTCTCATTGGGTCAGGATCAGAGAGTTGGAACTGTTCCCTTGCCAGTGGTGTACTGAAGACGGGGGCAGGGAGGCCAGGCCCCCGGGTGCCGGCCTGCGGGGGGGTGCCAGGCTGGCCTTTCACCGACACACAGGAGGCTCTGAGGGGCGCCCCTCAGCACCTCCTTCCCCCACGTGTCGTGAAGGGCTGGCCCGGCCCGGCCCGGCCCGGCCCAGCCCTCCTCCCAAGGCCGGAGAGTGAGGCTACCTTGTCTGAGCCAATGCCAGGCTACAGGGCTGCAGCGGGAAAGGTGGGCACCACGGGGGGGGATGTGGGGGGCCAGCAGAGCCAAGCCTGCATTTGTGCCCCCCCAAGCCTCAGGCCTCCCCCCACCTCAGGTACAGCTCCCTCTCTCCCCGGGGCAACTGGTGGGTGGTGCTGGGACCCCTCCTGCCCTGTATGGAGGGCACAAATGTAGGCTTGGGCCCCGGGCGCCAGAGACCCTTAGTATGCCACTGTCCCTTGCAGCCTCTCCTCTGCACTGCTGCTGAGCTCATGCAAAGTGGTGAAGAGTCCGGCTCTCGATCCCGTTTTCATTTTTAAGAGGCCTGATCCTGTGCCTAGCTGAGCCGAGGTGCAGATCATTCTCGACTCCCACTCTCTTTAGCAGTCTGCATTTGGTGCTCAGCCCCTCACAGGATTGGGCATGAAAGGTACATCGGTAACTTGAAATGCACAATTCTTCACCTGTTATTGCTGCCTGTATCTACTAAGATTACTGCAATTGGAAGAGATCGGGGCATTTTACTCATTTTGTTTTCAGTGTATTTGCTTCAACAGCATTTTGTGCAGTCAGTTGTGCTGTGTTCTTGATGGTGTATGCCTTTTCACAAGGCCTGCAATAGCCAGTGTTTGTCAGAAACAGAGTCAAAAGTGAAACTAAATAGGTACAAGCAGGGACTGGGAGAAGCAGCGGACCTGAGCATGCATGTGGTGTGCTTAAGCTCACTTAAAAGATCCTTCCAACAGGACAGGGAAGCAGAAAAGCCCTTAACAATTTTTTATTAAAAGAATTTTTAAAAAATTGTAGCTACAATTAAAGTATGTTCTGTTAGCAAACTGCATTGTTTTGAGTCCATTCCAGAAAATTCAAGTTGATAGGGTCCCTTTAAACTAGTGCATTGGACATTTTTTCTAAATATATTAAATATTTTATGAAGAAATCACTATTGCGTAAAGCTGTTGGTGGCATGTTTCATTACGTAGAAATTACATCTTTTTGGTTTCACCCATTGTTCTAACACCAACGTGAGAAGGCATGAAAAATGTGGAGAAATCCACCATGAGTAGCTTAGTGTTTCCAACTAGAGTGACCAAGTATCTCGCAAATCGTAGGACAGTTCCGTAATTGTATCCTTTGTCCATGTCCTGCAACAATGTTCCACAAAATACGGAGTCGAGGGTGGGGGGACTGCCTGGCCAGGTTGCTCTACTCCGCTCTGGGCTCGGAGTTGTGGGGGGAGCTGCTCAGCTGGCCTGCTCTGCTCTGTGTCAGGCTCAAAGGACTGAGGGGGGGGGGGGGCTCAGGGCGGGCTGCCGGGCAAGTACAGAGGGGCACAGAAGGGGCAGGGCCAGGTGGGACGGGGCCTTGGGCAGAAGAGGTGAGAGCCGTCCCTGGGGCAGGGTTGTTTATCTTGCTAGAAAGCTAGCTATATCGATAGGTAGCAGCTAGCTACTGAATGCAGAATTTAGTTAAATGTATCATTTTAGCTGCCTATAGCTTCCCGAAAGGGCTATTTTGCTATGGGGTGAAATTAGTGCTCTTGGTTACATTAAAGGGATTTATTTATTATAATTTTGCTGTGTCCTGCAATGTCCCGCAAATGAGATCATGCTGTTGTGAAATTGGGCTCATGTCAGTTGGTCACCCTATTTCCAACCCTTGTGATTTTATTGTGAGTTTCACAGTATTTAGTGTTTTTCTTAGAACCCCAGCCCTTGGTGGGTTCTGATTGGCTGAGAATTTCAGCTTTTATTTTTTAAAACTATAAGTTTCTAGCTCTCATGGTTGCAGAGAAAAGTTTGAAAATGTGACCCAAGTGCATCCTGTAGACTCAGAAACAAGAAGGCAAATAAATATAATCCAAAATGTATTATTTTTTATAAAAGCTCATGATTTTTTGGGGAGGCCTGACTCACGGTTTTTGAATGGCTGAAGCTGGCAGTACCACTAGCTTGGTGGGGAGGTAATAAACATCAACTATAAACATTTTTCGAATATTGTACATGTAGAATGCAAGGTATTATTTGGTTTGCCTTTATCCTCTGATCTCTTTCAGGTAATATAGGAGGAAACAGAAAGAAAATCAGAGGCAAAAGATATAGGCCACGGTCTAATTCAACTGAGTAAGTCTGACCCTTTAATGACAAAGCAGAAAAGAACAGCTTACAAACTAATGCTACTTTCATTTACATTGAGTATTTTAAAGTAGAAACTACAGATGTCCCCTGTGGCCCACTCAATGTACTGACTGACAGGCTGGTAAATGGTTTAACAAATGTGTTTGTAACCTCTTTTTTCCTTTTTTTAATTCACTATTACTTTTCTTTTTCATGTAGGCTTCTTCACAGTCAGGCCTATAGCAGACCCCACCAGGGGTGACAGCCTGTTCCATCACGACAGGCTTTTGATTACAGTAAACTGCAATTGCTGAGTGTGTTCTGTTTCAGTAGTGAATTTTAGATAACCTATTTTCCTTCCTTTGCCCTCACCCCAGGTGGAAACTCTGCAGAGGACACTGCTCCTGCTGGGGACACAATATCTCTGACTCCCCACCCAGAGGTTTTAGGAAAGAAACCTAGCTGTGCTTTGAGAGCACACCTACAGTTTATTGTTCTAAGCCATCATGTCTGACATAGAATATCTTCTCGAACCACTGGGATCAGAACATGATGAGACTGTCCATGCAAAGTCTTTGAACCAATGCCCACTGAGGTCAGTGGGCGTCTTTTCATTGACTTCAATGGGCTTTGGAACTGGTCCAATAAGGGAAAATAAAGAAATAGGCATGCATATATATATTTAAATATATTAGTAATTAAGCCCATTTGTAAAACTGTCAAACATGTACAAGCTTCACATAGACATTTACAGAATCATTTAGATTTGCTTTCTTGCCTTCTTTATTTTGTTTAATTTATTGAATAGACCCCATATTTGCTATTCTTCTTGCGAGAATACCCCATGTTATTCATGTCTGCTTAGTCAGAGCCCTTATCTGAAAGAATGGTGAATAGCTAGAACCATAACCGCTAGGCTTGTCATGCATTTTCCATTAGCCTTCCCTTATCAGTGTTGTGCCACTTAAGAATTTATACTTCTCTGCCAATGACAGAAATGATTATTCCCTCTCCCCACATCATCAGTACTAATGTATCTCCCACACTGGCAGAAGGGTGTGATACCAGCCCTGCTGGAAGCTAATAATTCTAGCTTTTTTATGGGGTCTGCCTTTTTCAGTGTAAGGATTTTGAGTTTGTTCCATAACTTAAGTATTCCAAGTTCAATATACTATTATTGCATGTGTAGGTGTCCGAAGGTTCACATACACGAACCATTGTTACAAATTACAGAAAGAATAGCTTGAGACATGTAATAGCTGCAACATTGCATGATCAAGAATGGCAATACAGTACCCGTAACATTATTCCTAAATCCCTGGGAGGAGTTTATCTTTCAAGTGACTACAGCACCTCTGTGGTCTGGGTCTTAATGCTGATAAACTCGTATTGGAATGTTGTTTTGGTTGGTTTTCTTTCTTTGCATGAGACAATTTGATAAGCGCAAATTAGCCTATTTGACCACACTGCTCAGAGTGCAGATGAGATTGTAAGTTCTTCTTTAGAAACTTGTTTTGTGCTCTCCTCCATTTCCTGACTTTTATTTCTTAAAACAAGGCTTAAAGACACAGGACCAAATTCAGACCTAGCACAACTCCGTAGAGTCAGCGGAGCTGTGTCTGCTTAACCAGGGCTGAATTTGGCCTATAAAAATAGATAAACTTTTTACTCTAGCATTCACTCAGCCACCTGGGAAGAGAATCATATTTCTAGTAAAGGTTAAAGAGAAGAAGGCATCTTCTCCCCCCCCTTCTCTGATGCTTAGCTTGAATATTTAAAACACCTGAGAACTTCAGGATAATAGGTGCTTTTAAAAAGAAATGAATAAATGAGAATGAATAAATAGCGAGGGTCACAGTTACTTAAAAACCTGTCTTGGTCTGTATCATTTTCTCTTTTGAATGTGACCTATAATTTCTGTCCTATCTAATTCTCTCCTTTCCTCCCTGCTGCTCAGAATAGCGTGAGCAGAAATGGTAACAGTCAAAGGCAGCACCTGATGCTGAAGAGAGAGGCTCAGACAGCTGCTGCAGAGGGCAGAGTAGCAAACTATGAGAGGGGTGGGACAGAGCACCTGTGTTTTTGAAAGATACCAACTCCACTGGGCAGGTTGGGGAGACACCCTTTCCCCTGAAGGTGTCTGCTTTGGGGATGGGTGAGAGAGGTTGGTGATTGCAAGGACACCTTGCTAAGAGACTGTTCTGCAAGGATATCAGCTCTGAGGTGAGCAGATTGCACAGGCTACGAAACTGGATCGTCTCAAGCAACACCTCTGCAGTGAGGAGAGGAGAGAATTGTATGGGGACACACACAGAATATAATTAGAAATATGACATCACGTTGTGAAAAGAACTGGCCAGGAACGATCTGTTATGAACTGTAATCAAAACATTTTGTTGTTGTTTATTCTAACAAAAATGTGATGCTGGCTGCTCTAAGGGTGCCTTGGGTTCATGCAACATTTTCAAGACAAATTCACCTCATTAACGTCTCAAGTAAATATAGAAAAAACTTAATAAAATACATTCTGAGACAACGGATAACGTTTGGAATGCTTCCTATGTGACATCGGGGTGCTGAATAGTGCTTACAGTTAAAAGAAAATAATAAGGTGCCACACTATTGTCTCCCATAAGTAAACAAGAACCACTGTAAACTGTTAGAACATTATAAGCCTGACTTGTGTCATGCTCTGAATGTGTGCAGAATTCAAGTATTTGTGCAGGCAGCTACCAGATGTACATTTACATACACACCTACCTGATTTATGCATGCATTTGCAGTAATTGCATGCACTTAGTAGGTGCACTGTTTTGTGTGTGTTTTGTGTGCACCTGATTGGAAATTAGCCCACAGATTAAACTTTTAGTTTCCTCTAAATTTCTGAAGCTTTAGGTAGGGTGTCAGCCATATGACTCTCATTAGTATTAATGGGAGGTGCATAGCAAGCACCTCATGCAATTCCTGTAAAACATACCAGTCATTATTTTTGTGCATGCCTTCAAATCTAACAGATTGTTTCTTAGTTGATGAAAGGCAGCTGATAAATGTCATAGCTCTACTGAGACATATTCAGCTATTTTTGTCAGTTTTTAATTGCTTCCAGATGAGTCAAAAATCTTTGGGAGATTTTATTTAATGAAGTCAGGTGGTTACTCCATACAAAGAAAATGTTGACTAATAGGCCAGCATGGTCTTTCAAAGTTTCTACAACAGGACTGATTAAGTGGTCTGATAAAGAAATAAGTTTTCTGCTAAAATCAATGAGTATTGTCCAAGAAAGGTAATACAGACTTTCTCAATATCCTGACAATAAAATGAAGAGGTGTTAAAACATATCCTAGTAAGATGTGTGTTGCCAATTAGCAGTACTGGGTCTCTTTGTTAATTCATGTTATCTTTCATCTAAATGTGCATCTTCCTCATTGTTATAATCGATATAAACGTGATTTGGCTTAGATTTTTCTATTATATATTGTGTTTTTGCAGCAGGGTAACCCATGTATCTGAGCCTGGGCTTTCTCCCGCCCACCAAATCCCGACCCAAGGCATAAGCCAAGGGGGTTCTCACCACCCCCAGACAGGGAGTCGGGATCACAGGTCAGTTTCACCTGCTCCTTCATTCTGGGCTGCCATTTTTATCCCCTTGAAAAGTCCCTTTCCCTGAATATTCAGCAGTTTCACTGTCGCAAAACATTTTTGACCGCTTGGAAGCGCTCCTGCTGATGCAGTGCTAGCTAAACCTTCGTCCTTGCCAGCCTGAGGAGTCAGATCACTCGTGAACCTCGGTCTTTTGCATTATTGCATGTTGCGCTACAAGCCAAATCAAGCCATTGGTCTACTTTTAGCCGTAGATTTAAGGACAGATTTAGTCCAAATGAGAATGTATCATTCAGAATAATTTTGGATTTCAATGATGACTGATGCACAGATGACCACAAAGATCAACGTGAGAGCTTTCTCATGATATAATTCAGTGGTCTGCAGTGATGTAATATAACCTTTCTATATGCAGATTGATTGGAAGGAATAGAAGTTCTCTCTGTGTAATTGGGCCTAGGATGCTCACAAACATTATTGTGCAACTGCATGCTTTGTTGCCACATTGCATTTTCTTTTCTAATTAAAGAAGGCAGATCAGAAGTGTTTCATGGTTACCAAAAGACCCCTTCAAATAAAAAGTGCAAGTTAAAAATACTGCAGCTATGGCTTGACTCCCCAGGAAATCTGTAGGCATATCAGCAGTTAAAATTGTAACAGGGGTTTCCTAATGATCCTGGCACCAGCCCATTCCTTTACTAGCACTTCATCTGTGGCTGCACCACAGTTTTTCGCTTTTACTTTTGAAGAAGCCAGGTTGGAAAGCATAAAGCACTACTGATTTCACTTGTTCGTAATTAAGAAAAGCAAGTTAGAGGCAATTGTGGCTGGGGTGAATACTTTTTGAAAGCTGTGGCTGTGCTTATGCGGGGCAGGGAAAAGAAGTTCCAGAACAAAAAAGGAGGTCTAAGGAGTTTTTTTTTTAAACTGTGACAGGTTTTAGACTTTGATATGCTTTGGAATATTGTAGTACCTTTGATTGTATTTTTAAAAATATAAGAAAACTGGCCTGACTTATGCTCATGTGGGAATAGTTCATACACATGAGATCCGTGGGAATGCTCACATGAATAAGAGCTGTGGGCTTAAGAGCTGTGGGCTTAAGAGCTCTGGCCCAAAGGTATTTAAAATAACTTTAAAAAGAATTTGCTTATTTTGTTGTTACATTTCATTTGCCGTTTCAGATTGTGTTGATCCCTGTTACACAAATGCAGTGATAAAAATAACTGTTAGACTGTTGTGATTATTGTACCAGAAATGCAGAATTTAAATTGCACCAAACAAGTTGCTCAGTTTCTTTAGTCCATTTTATTATTAACACTACACAGGGAAAGTTTCAGTACAATTAAATAAACTTTCTGTTGGTGGACAAGGGAAGTTAGTTACAGAACAACTATCTTCACCTGTTGTAATATTACTGTTAACTATGGAATAAAACAACATTTCATAGTTCATGTGTAACATAAACACATACATTTTAAGTGGTTCTTTTGCTAATCAAGGTTTTACTTGATTATCAGATCAAATATCAGATCAACTATGCAGCCCTCTTTGCAATTTCACCAGATCACACAAAATTATTAAAACCAATTTTTGTTAGTATAGGTGTACAGAAATTGCCACCAGAGGTGGCAGAAAGAGAGCATTTTAAATAGTGAGATTGAAATTCATCCCTGTACGTAGGGTCAGCTCAAAGTGTCTGCAACACTTACAGCCTCAATCCTACTCCAGCTGGGCAGACACCTGCCCCTGCATAGAGTAAATTGCAAGACGGGAGCCAAAACCTCATTTTGTCACTATTTTGAGGACGTAAGAGGTGCATAGACCTTGTGCTCATTGCTGGCCCTCTGCATAGGGTGACTTTCACCCTTAGGAAATTAAATGAATAATGCGTCCCTAACAATTTTCAGATTAACTGAACTTGAGCCTTGTTATAGTTCAAATTTTCTCATGCAGATGTACACATTGCCTACTCCTCATCCAACATCCATACTGATTTATTTGCCATACTCACTTGCGTTTTGGGGATGAAGACATCCTTGCTGAGCTTGTGCTGTGTGTTCTCAGATTTTCTATTCTTCTTCTTGTTCTTCTGCCTTCTCTGTTCCTTCCATTGCTTTCTGCAGGTATTTAAACCCATGGTTCAAAAGAGAATATAATGTAGCTAAGTGGGTAGAAGATGTGAATAAAAACACTGAAGGACCATACTTTAGGTATTTTGTAAATTAATTCTATATCATTTGTAAGAGCTGCTCCAGCATATACAAATATGTTGGGACTCCTATCTTGTATATATCAATACAAGTTACTGTAGGTGCAAAAGGCCCCTGTTCATTTGCTGCCTTTTGATGTCTTTTTTTGTTTGTTTGTTTGTTTGTTTGCTTCATGTGCAATTCCAATTCTTTTTCTGAATGTTTTAATGAAGCCATTGAAAGGGGTGTTTGTAGTGCATGCATTCCCTCTATCATTTATAGCTTTCAGTAGCTTTCTCTTCATGGTATGCTAAGTAGTGTTTTATGGGCATGAGATATATTTACCACTAATAAAATAGTTTTAATCTAAATAGAATTTAATTTACTGAAGCAAGTGGTCTCATAATACATTTATTGTACCCACTGTCTATATAGTGCATACTAAAACTTAAATGAAAAGAAAAAGAATAAAAAGTAGTGGAATTTTACCTTAAAAATACAATGGGGATGAATTAATTAACATGACCAGAACTGGAAAAATGAGAAATATGAGACTATATTCTGCACGCTGAAGATCTGATCACCTAGTGTCTCTGTTACAAATGAGTGTTGGGTTCTACTGAAAATACTTCTTTTTAAAGGGAAAGCTATGAATTTAGTAGATGCCAAGTAAACAGAAAAGTCTGCACTAGGGCAGCCTCCCTCTTGCACCTGAATAATGAGACTTTGATTCTTCATACAGTGGGCCCAGTTCTCAGGTTCCCCCATCCCCAAGTTAGGAATGAGGAGAGGGGCAAATGTAGCTTTAAGCCGCTGTTTTGTCTAGTGTATGGAGGAGCCACAGGGTTGTTCTAACTTGTGCTCTGCTTCCCATGTCCCCCTATAGGCTCTGGGAAATAGAGAATAGCACATTGAGCTCTAGCTATGCTCTAGCGCACCCAAAAACACCCCCTATTCTGGGGGCTGGGAGCAGGGCCAGCGTAGCATGCTTACACCAGTTCTATAGACCACGAAGTTCCCTTGCACAGGAGGTAATATCAAGGGGACATTTTTGCTCCCTTTGCACTGCCAGGGTGGCATAAAGGGGCCAAACCTCTTTCTTTACTTGAGAACTAGCTCCTAGTTTTCAACAGTACAATATAAAAGCATGAAGCCGACACAATCTGTGGCAGTGTGAGAGACATTTAATTTGCTAATCTCACAGTGCTTTGGAAAGAGCCATTCTGGTTTGTTAGGCGTGCTGTGTGTCGTTTACATGACTGGACCTCTGCAGTGCCTTAGAAATAAAGTATTAAGCGCATACCATTGATCAAAATTCATGAATAAGAAACTTTTTTAAAAGGCAGGTGAATTCAGAATCCCACAATTATACTTTTAGTATTTTAAATGATAGCTGTAAAATATTTCCATTACATCATCTACACGTTACTCAGAACAGCTGCATTTTGAAAATACAAAAAGCTATTTGTAGAGGAAAAAGATCCATCTGAACTCTCCTACTACATATCTTTTCATTAGGAAAAAAACTGGATGCTCTTAGCAACTTGGTTGCTTTAGAACTTTTATCTTGTAATTATTGTAGCTTCAAACTATAATTAGTTAGATTAAGTGAATCCCTTGGCTAAATTTTGGCTTCAAATACCTGAAGTCTCTTGCAGTTGAATGTGTGTATCTGAGGACAATTTCAAACCCTTTTTCCCAAAAAGTTAGGGACTATTTATATAATTTTAAGAACTACTGAAATGCCTTGGCAGCGAGGCACAAATTAAATGTCACAGATTTTTTCTGCAAAACTTTCCAGTTCAGCCATAGCTCCAGATTAAAATTCCATAGGAAACCATCTAGAAGAAACAGAAGTCTTCTGATTGATGGTGTGCTTATCAAAATGTAATGGCAGCCTGCAACTTTAGCAGACAAAGGCATTGGTTGCACCAGTTTAACTAAAATACTTTATTTAAGTCAGTTTAGTTAAACTGTGCAAACTCCTGCATGGACACTTTCTTTGGTTTTGCATCTGCTTATATTGATTTAGCTTATTGGGGAACTGGTTGATACTGACAAGTTTAAACCCACCTAAGGGTTTGCAACACTAAATCAATTGTAATCAACTATTTTAGTTAAACTGGTGCCTCTGTCTCAGACTTGCGAAAAAAGACATTATTACTACTAAGGACATGTTGTTTAAAAACTTACACAGCAGCTTTCTGAACTCTTAAATATGCAACCTTTTAAAAGCAATTTTTCAACAAAATAACCTTGAAAAACTTCAGAAAAATGACCAAGGACAGTATAAAGTGTAGCCTGGAAAAAAACAAAAAACCTATTGAATGAATTGTTTAAAGGGCTTATTTTATAATCCAAATGGTTAATCAGATTCAAGAAAAATTCCCGTTTATGCTTGCTTTAGAAACCATGATCCAAGAATGGAGATTTACATAGGAGACAGTTAACACAGAATCACGCTTTTTGTTGTTTCATTTTTGCTCTCTTTTAAAGAAAGCTGAAATTAACACAACTGTTTTGTTTACTTCCCTGTTTCTACACTAACATAAGTGATGTCAGCATAGTTCTAGGAATCGTGTGTTGTTAAGTGCCGTTGTTGCAGCTAGCAGAGGGAATATAGACTCTCAAAACATTGCTAACTGCCTAGCCGATGCAGTTGTAGATTTTCAGAAAATAGAGATATTTACCATCTTGAGGACTTCCCCCACCAGGTTTTAAAAATGTTAAGGTAAGTCGAAGTTGGTCCGAGATTACCTGATAGTGGCCTATTTATAATCAGACCTGGCCTTTCTGGTCCCACAAACCCCACAGCTGTGGTTCCCCTAATAGGAGAGACCAAGAACTGTAAAGGAGAATTTCGTCTTTCACTTACAATCTAGCCCTTACACAGATTCTCCACATAAAATAAAAGTAAAGGGCAGCACATTGCCCCAGCAGTGGTCTAGCAAGGACATCTCTTCCTGGCTACTGGCCTTGCTCCAGGGAGAGCAGTCTGCAACTGGTCTTATATTAGAAGCAGACTACATTAGGGGCAGAGCTCAGATCCACTGGCCAACATGTAGGGGTTGCAGAATCAAGGTTCTGCTCATTTCCTGCCCATCCATTCCTCACTCACCTGCGTGGGGGCCAGAGGTGGGGTAGGAAGAGCAGTGGCCACTTTATGTGAGGTGTTCTCATTGGCAACCTGTGATTTGCAATATGGAGAGCAAGGGGACATTTGTACTCACTTAGGACCACGGTCAAGGTTGTAAAGGCAGGTCA
The DNA here is from genome assembly GCF_026122565.2 of Emydura macquarii macquarii. Classification (NCBI taxonomy): domain Eukaryota; kingdom Metazoa; phylum Chordata; order Testudines; family Chelidae; genus Emydura; species Emydura macquarii. Next base: position 35,376,885 of record NW_027132559.1, on the reverse strand, counting down.
CCATCGTGCCCCAAGTTTGTAGTCCCCTTCCTGTGAAAGAGAGCATTGGAAATGTAAGTGGATGTAAACATGAATATTCTAAAACAATAAATACTGTAAAATAATCAAGAGTTTTGAAAGGGATATAAACCCTCATACGGCAGGGTACAAGCCAGCCTCTCACTATTGGGAGGGGTCAGAGGAAGCTGTCCAGTGGCTAGTTTGTCCCATAACTGTCTACTGCAGAGTTTCTTGTGCTTTGGTCTTAAGCAGCTGGTATTGGCTATTGTTGGAAAAAGGATACTGGACTAGGTGGACTAGTACAGCAAATGTTGTGTTCCTAATCTAAATAGGGGCTGATTCTCCCTTGCCCTGCAGCCTGTTCAAGGATTCGCAGCTAAAATATTCCCATCTTGGCTTGGTGAGGTTCTGCACTCACTGCAGAGATGTGTATGATGCACAAGGTGCAGGGCAAGAGCGAATCAGGCCCTCAGTTTCCACATCTGCGAAATAGGAATGAGACTACTTGGCTACTTCACAAAGAGCATGTGACAGTTAAGCTGTTTAAGAGCCATATAAGACTTAAAAACTCACCACTGTGTATACAAAACCAGTAGAGCTGTGGACCCTAGACCTACAGCTTATATGCACGATGGTCCCTTGCAAAACTTATAACTGTTAGCAACTGGTCCCCAACATAAACAGCTGAGCCCTAGTGGTGACTAGGGGGAGATGGGTCCTAGGAATCCCAGCAGACACATCTTCTTATAAATTATTTACTTGTATTATGGCAATACAACATTCCAGGTCCTGTCCAGACATCACATGGGGCATAAGTCTTCCTCTGAAGAGCTAGGATGCTAAAGAAGAAACAAAGGGTGGAACACAGGGTTAAAACCTACAATCAACATTTTGGGGAGGGGTTCCTGATAGTAAATATCCTCAATTTGCCTAATTTATTTGAAGGTGGAGAGGGCATTATTCTTGCAGATTAGCTCAGGGAGGACATTCAATGTTTAAGATAGAAGAAAGCACAAACAAAATTTTTTTTGGAGAAGTAACGAAACAAGAGGTCAAGGCTGGTGTCACTGGTGGTGTATAAGGGATGTGGAGATGATAAATGAGAGAGGGACAGAGCCAGTTACCTTTGGGTGTGTACCAAAGAATCCTCCCACTAGCCTTCCCTTACATTCCCAGGCTGGCCCTGAGCAAAGTGGTGTGATGATGGTGGACAGGAGTCCTTTATCCTTAGTGGGAGTGGTTAAAAGCTGTTTGGCCCACTGAAAAATGGCTCTGAAGTGAAGCTCTCCAAGAAATTAACATAAGAACAAATAATCATGCTGAGGAGTAAGAACTTACACAGGAGCTACAGTGTCTTGTGGAAATTATACAGCTGACTTTGTCATTGCGCCTGGAAAAAATCTTAGCCTTATTGGGAAGAACAGGTGACTGCTGGTTTGCCCACGCACCTATGTAGTACTGTGTATTTTCATCACTGTTCCTACTACTGCAGGAAGTAACCTTTTGAAAAGTGATCAAGAACTACCTGAAGGCCTCCCTGAGTCAAGACAGACTCTCAGGAATCGTAATGGTATCATTAGAATGTGAACTGTCAAAGGCCTTAAGTATGACAGTCCCGTACATTAATTCATGCATGAATAATGCAAAGGGTCCCTCTGAGACACTGAGCTGCCTGAGTTTATTACTGCAAATATTTACAGTCATTTAATACTTTGTTTGTATTTAAAAAGAAAAATAGTTTACAGCGAAATGAGACTTTCAAGGTGAAAACCCAAGACCCGAGGGAGGAGAGTCACAGAGTATGGTGTTGGTGATAGTGAGGGGAGAGGAGGTGTTGCAGGAGGGCTGGAGGGGAAGAGAGAGTAGGCTGTCCATTCCCCTCTCATATTTTTCTGCTTTTGTTTGCCTTTTCTGCACTTTCTCCTCTGCTCCTCCTCAGCTGGCCACTTATACCAGCTTTAGCTCTGCTTTGCACCACAAGCTCTAATCCCAGATTTCTACATCACTATCTGTTGCCTTTGTGTGTGAGCCCTTCTCTGACAGGTCATAGTAACAAAGGGCCACTGGGCTAATTTTCTCCATGTTTCGTCTGAGCCAGTCAGATGGTGCTTTTTTAAAATAAATTTTTTTTTTGTTTCTTTCTGCCTGCCTTGTCTCCCCTTTCTTTCAATAGCTTTCTCTCTCTTCCTTTTTACTTTCTGTTCCTCCTTTCTTTTTTCTTGCTGTATTTAATTGCAATTGTTGGAAATTACAAGTAAGCTGTGTACCGCATATTGAAGTAAGTGAGCAGTTTGTAGCTGCTCACATCTTCTCCAGTAATAAGTTCCCACATTGTGGCTCCATGCTGGAGGAAGGCCCGATTCCCACTCTTACAAGGTCTGCCTTTGGGATTTATAGTTCCTATGGAAAAAAACTGTTTAAGAAAGCCATTGTAATGGCGAGAGCCTTTTTCATAGGTAGGTTGACTCCTTTTCATGGAGAGCCTTGAAGACTAGTGCTGAGGGTGAAATCCTGGCCCTGTTTGAAGCCAGTGGCAGAACTCCCATTGACTTCAGTAGAGCCAAGATTTCGCCTTCAGATGCTTAAGATAAATGTGTTTAATAAGCTGCGTGAATCTTGTGCTCTGGGCACATGTAGAATCACTTAGAAACTTCATGCAATACTTAGAATTAATGCCCCGAAGCTGGAGTCCCAGCCTATTCTTGCAGATCCACCCTTAGGACTAAAACTCTCTCTCTACTTCCAAACTTCTATTCAACCCTCTTCTTCCTGCATGCCTGAAAAAATCCCGAGAGGACAAATGGGCCTATTCATGTTTTAAAATATGGCTTAGTCTATACTAGAAAAATATACTGGTTTAATACAATCAGTCTAGTTAAATTTATGCAAACCATCTATTTTAGATACTCTTAAACTGACAATTTACTGATTTAAGCTAAACTAATATAAGCAAGATTTATGCCAGTTTGATTGCATTAGGGGATGTGTGCTGCTTTAACTACATGGTTTTTAAAACTGATTTAGAGTTAAACTGTTTACAAAATGAGGTGATACACAGCATCATTCATTAACAGGAATAAGGGGTTCTCAGCATAGCTGTCTTCCTAATTTTGACAACAGTTATGTTTTAGGCGATCATGTGTCATTTAGGTGTGGGCTAAGTGACACTTATTTCACACCGTCCCTTTTGGCCTCAACATTGTCTAAATGAGAAGTGTTTTGTTTTGAAACCCAATGTGATTACAAAAGTATCTTAGTTTCAGCTTCAAACATAGACACGAAAAATGAGTTGTTAACTCTTCCTTGTTGGTCTCAAACCCCAGAATGAAAATTCTGAGCCCCCCCCACCCCCAATATTAATGGCTTCATTTTGGGTTGCTAATGAAATATGTGATAAAACCTTCCTAACATATAATAATGTGCAGGAGTGAATGAAGCATATGGGTCTTGTATTGTATTTCAGATCTTGCATGTGAGTTCAGATGAAAACAAAACTTGACATGAAACAGATGTGAAACCATGAGAACTGAAACCCATGGTAAAAGCTCAGTGAAGTTCACCTGAACCAAAACTGCAGCATTCTGCCCAGTGCTAACCCTGGCATTACCCGCAAGTATTCCTGTAGCTGGATGCTGCCTTTCTTCCATACTGTAAATGAGAAAGTGCTTACATGGCTCTCTCATTTAAAGTTCATATAAACCTGGGATACACAGCATATAAACAATGGCAGGATAGAGCCTTTAGTGGGATATTTTCAAAATGACAGCATTTTACATGTAAAGTATCAGTGATTGTGCACCTGATTAGGTGCACAACTGTACTTTCAATATGTTCTCACACTTGCCCCAGGTGACACTTACTCAATACCATTAAAAAATGCAGTGTGCCTAAATGAGGAGCAGAAATAAGTGGCCAGGGATTGGAAACAGAGGGCATGTTTATCTATTTTAGTGTGCAACTGCATTTTCAACATATTAGCCCTCTAACTGTGCACCTAAACTTCATAGACATGGGTGCAGCTGGTGCTCCTCAAACACCCTAGGTTTGCATTTGGAGACTGGGATTTGTATGCAAATGAAGTAGTTGTATATGCAGTAATGTGTGCAGACAATGGCTCATGTGCACACGTGGGGTTTTTGTAGGAGCAACGCATTGGCAAACTGTTTCATGGTTGCCCCAGTTTAATCCCAATTTGAAAATGTAGCTGGAGAACTGATTTGTTCAGCAGCATTTTCTGTGGAGATTGTTTGCTATTTCCTATAAGATAAAGCAAATTCATCCTGGGTAATACGCAGCATCTGATTTTGAAATCATTTAAAAAAATTCTTTAAATGCTGTTTCTACAACATTTTTAAGACAAAAATCCCCACTACCATGACAATTACAGAAAATCAAAAGAAAATGAAGCGTAAACATTGTAAATCTGTATTAGGAGATAGGTGGCTGTAAATGAAATCTAACAAAGATAGTTGTGATATAATAAAAATGTTGGAGGATCTGGCCCATTGCTCCAAATTCAGCTCCTCATTATATCTGTGCAACCCCTTTAAGTCCAGGGGCACAGCATGGCTGTGCCTGGGAGTAGAACTGGAAACGTATCTATTTCTGATTCCCCACCCCAACCCAGTGACAAACACAGGGCCAGATTGCACCATTTAAACTTTGGCCCATGGTGCAGAACTGTAGTTTCCATCAGGTGATCTAGGAATCCTCCCCGAGGACCCTGTTGTGGAGAAAGAACGTGCATGCCCCACCATTCCTTGGGCTGCTGCTGCTTGCTGCTGTCTCTCTACAGCTGGCTAGCTGCACAGACTGGCACAGGGGTGGGCAGGACCATAGACTTGTCTCCTCTCCCTCTTGGGGCAGCTTGCATCACCAAGATGAGCAACAGGAGGGAACATAGGGACTGCTATTGTGCCTGATCCTGGAATGTGGGGTGTACTCTTCCCTGATCCCTGTGCATCCAGCCAAGTACCACACACAAAATCTGGCCAGATATTGAGATAAACAACTTATCTCAGCTAGAGACTGCAAAATCCAAAACGAACACTTTCCCGTCTTATCTCCAGCTACTTCATAGTTAAAAAATGAAAGTGAAGGCTTTTTAACCGTTAGGTCTCATTATCAATGTAAAATATGCTCGCCTGGTTTTCTTTATGACTACAGAGCCCATTGTTCCTTTGAATGAAGGAGAAAAATATCATTAAGAAGTTAGAACCATTGTCAGTGCAAATCAGCTCAGCACAAAAGACGAGATGCATTAGTGAGCAAAGGATTGCTGAAAAGTGAGCTGTTCTGAGCCTCTCTCAATTTTTAAAAACAGCCTAATATTTTGCACTGGCAGTTTGGCGTTCAGATAAGTTTGCAATGTTGCACACAAAAATACCTTATTTCAAATGGCAGTAGAGGCTTACAATTGGCTCCTGACAGTATCTGTGTGTGTGCTGTTCTACCCTCAGTGTGTGCTCAAAATGCATTTGCTGAGGACTTATTTTTTAATACCTTAAAGAATTATATCATTATAATCTTGTTCTTTCATAAAATAGTATGGTATTTAAGAGATTACGGTGTGGGACTTTAGGAGTGCAGTACATGTACACTGGTGACATTAATTTTACACCTGTCGCAAGCTACCATGTGATTTCCATTGACACCTTGCTGGTCATGACCACCATCAGCCATAGTGTGTATGGGAAACAAGAGCCTACAGCCATAGGGAATTGCAGACACAATCATGATGATGCACGTGATTAAAAAAAAAGTGTTTAGAAACCCTTTAAATTGAAGTGAGATGTTAAATATAACAGATAGCAAAGTCTGCATCAGACCATTCCAGACACAAGGCGCCCTTGGCTTGTTTCTAATTCTACACTAGTATATAAGGGCCCAACCCTACAAAAAACTTACTACTGGGCATAGTACTGACTACCATCAGTAGTCCTGTTTGACTTTAGCTCCTGATAACAGTGTTGTTAATGTGTCTCACCACTGCAGCCTTTTGCTATGTGTGCAGTGTTTGAGAATGTGCATGCACAAATATTTTCCTTAAGCACAGCCTAGAATTGGAGCATGGAGGCGAAAATGCTCAAAAAGTGTGCGAAGGACATGGCCACATGCAAATGGCAGCCATGTAGGGGCCCCTTGTCAAAGTTTGGCCCTCTGACTGCAAAATGACACTAACGAGCTAGGGTAATTTAGATTTTCTACTTCCAGGGTTTTTCTTTCTTTTCTATTGTCCAGAGATGGAGCCTCATAGGATCCTCTCACTGGATAAAAGTGCAGAATCTCAAAAGGGAAGTGTAAGAGTTTTTCCCATGTGTAAAATTCCAGTCAATAAAGTCCTGCCACCTTATTGACATAAAAAGAATGCCTTTCATGTGATACATTGACTTGCTCCTGCTTACTCTGCTCACCTTGTACAGAAATGCTGATTGCTGTTGACTAATCAGTCCATTTTTGTATAGTCTCATCAGACTCTTTCTTTGGCTGGAACAATATGCACTGTATGATGCTTGCATGTCTAATAATTTGGTGTTAGCACTTTGTATTTGCCTTTGTTTCTTCACAACTAACAGTTTGGCCTCCAAGTGCATGCATTTTATGTAAGTTAATATCTATAAATAGTAGTTTATTTGCTATGTTCATATTTTAGCATCGTAATGTATAAAAGCCATTTAAAAGGCCACTATTTATTGCCATTTATTCACTCATCAGTAGAATATTTGGTTGTGATTATACTAGCATTGTTTATACTTAATGTATATATGTACGTATACTTATTCTTTCTATATTTTAGTTCTCTATTTATTCTATAGGTGACTTTGTTGACTTTATAATGATAAGATATGATACTATGTAATATAGTTAAGAAATTGATTATGATGAGAAACTATACTATTCTAAGTTAAGAAGCAGCCTTAAGTTTTCCTTCCAGTATAAAAGAGCTGTAAACATCTGAGTCATTTTATTTATAATCATTTAATATTTAGAGTACTGATCAATTTTTTTCTAATACTGAGTTCATAATAAAGTACACATTGACATTCTGAATCAAGCTTCAGAGTACTTGCAGTTGCTGTTGAAGTGTTAGTGCCTAAAGACATCATATTTATTTTGTGTGTTTCAACATCTCAGGACTCTGTCTCCTGCAAAGTCTCCATCTTCCTCCACTGGATCTATTGCCTCCAGCAGAAAATACCCATACCCGATGCCCCCACTTCCTGATGAGGAGAAGAAAGCTAACAGACAAAGTGCCAAGGTATGTGTCTCTCCTTATCTATAGTCAGAGAAAAAGTCTTAATTATGGAAGAGTGTAAATGGTGCCCCACTCATGTTGGACATGGGATTGCAGGCCATTTTACCTCTTGCATCCTTTGCTGGCCACTTCCTTAGCTCCACAATGGTCAGTCCCAGCCGGGATCTTCTCCCGACCTCCTCTCTGGGTCTTCTCTGACGTGGCCTTCTGACCAAGTCCCCTAACCGTTCACTCCTCTTCTGGGGTAAGTAAAGTTCAAACAATGTCCATACTTATGGTTCTTCTGTGATTCTCAGACTTGACTGAAATCCTCAGCTTCCCAGCCACTTGACAGATTCACTTGAACCACTTCTTCCCCAGCAGCATTCAATCCTTGCTACTGCCCTTTGCCAGGGACTCCAGCAGTGTACCTCTGAGAATCAACCTGCTCCTCGGAGACCTGATCGCCGAGTTCCCTCACAGGAGCCTACTATGCACCCTGTGGTCTCTTCCTCCTGTTGCAGTCCCTAATGCAAGGCTCCCTCCCACTGGAACCTACTCTGCTCCAAGTGGATCATTCAGCCTGACTTCTTCAGGCTCTTCCCAGAGGGGAACTATTCTTGTTCCTCTTTTCAAGGTCTTCCTTCTTGACAAAAGAAGAATGGTTCTCTAGTCCAGTCTCCTGTCTTCCAACAGTAGCCAATACCAGATGCTTAAGAGGGACCGACCAGAACAGGCAATCATCAAGGGATACATCCCCTGCCATCCACGCCTAGTTCCCTGCTCTGTTTAAGTTGTGCTCTCCCTACTTCACCACTACAGCTGAGTCAGTCCTTCTAATTAAGCCCCATTACACCCAGCTGTGTTAGCTAATTAGCCCTTACATTGCCAGCTCATTAGTGAGGGATAGATGCTAAGTCATGGGTAAGGCTGAGCTCAGCTTGCCTCAAAGGGCCAGCCAGCCAGCCAGCCTGCAACATAGTGACTAAGTTTCTATGAGTCTTTAAAAGAAAACATAGAGACAGATCCCAGATGTGTCAGAGCAGCAGTCAAGGCACCTGGAGAGCTGTGCAGACACAGGTGCTAGTCTTCCTCCTCTGTAAGCCTGGGGGCTGAGCTAGCTTCTAGCACAAGTTAGACCAGCCCCAAGTATTCTTTAACTCCTGCTGGCACATGATCACTCCTAAAAAGCCACTCCCTGGCCAGATTTCTGGACTGTCTTGTGTTCTGGTCCCACCCCCCACTCACCTCTGTGATGGGGCCAGTCCTGACTGCTATAGCAGAGCGCTGGAAGGCATATATATCAACCCCAGGCTTACCAAATCCCTCTTCCCTGGGTAACACAGCCAGGGTTACTCCAGGTTAATTGGGTCACCTGAAGCCAATTAAGGAGCTTGTCACAGCAGGTAAAAGCCTCTGTTTCAGGTAGGCAAGGGCAGCTGAGAGGGAGTTGGGTGGAGGAGGAGCTGTGACGTGACGTGACGTGACGTGACGTGACGTGACGTGACGTGACGTGACGTGAAAGGCTTGGAGTGAGTGTAGGTGTTGTGACAGCACCCAGCCATGGAAGTTAAGGAGAAGCCTGTTCAGGTGAGTCTGGGGGATGCAGGCCCCAAAAGCCTGAAGGAGAACCACAAGCAAGGGGGCCGTGGACAAGTGACCCAGGGAAGGTAGTAGCTCAGAACTAAGCTGTTTGAGGCCCCTCCTCATAGGGTCCCTGGGTCAGGGCCCAGGGTAGAGGGCAGGACCGGGACTGCCACCCCCTGTTCCCACCCAGCCACACCACTGGTGTAGCTAAAGGGAGTGCAGACCCATGGGGCTGAATAGGCCTACCTTGCCACACCCTGTACACCTGGCGATGCCAAGAGCGGTTGGCATATGCCAGTTGTTGATTCTCTTAACTAGAGGAATCCCCAGTTACTGTCAAAAGTTCTCTTTTGTGCTGACCTGGAGTGGGCTAAGAATCTAGCCTGGAGCTGATGCTGAAATAATCAGAAAGTAATTGAAATTTACTTGTAAATTGTTATTTTAGTGCGTGCTTCAGATGCCAGATGAGATTCCCACCCCTGCGCAGTCCCTATTATATTGGGGGTGAGGGAAGGACTGGAGAAGCGTAAAGGGGCCATAAAAGTCTTTGATCCAGCCAGCGATTGTCCTGCTGCTGAGCTGGGCATAGCCATAGGCTGGCCCCCAAGGACTCCCTTGCACGCCCTGTCACATGCGGGCATCCTGTGGGCAGGAGGGGCGTGCTGGGGCAGGGCTGCAACATGTAGCACTGTGGAAACTCTACCGCCCGTCAGTAGCTGGGGACAGACTACTGAAGCAGGGCCCCAGAGCGGTCAGAACATGGGATCTCCTTCAGCTCCTGGAGCAGCCCAGAATCAGCGGGGCTAAAACCACCTTCATGTCCCTATCCCCCTGTGTTGTGAGTGTTGTGTGGCAATAGAAGCACAGTATAGAATCTCACTCACTGAGTTGTGGTCAAGGAGAGCTTGATCCAGCACAGCGCTGGCAGAGGGTACAGAGGCAGTTAGGCCACATTTATGTACCCAGGCATGGGGATGCCTGAGTACCAGTCCAGTCCCCTGGCATAAATTAAAGAAGTTCTGAGCAGGCAAAACGTAGAGGAAAATTTTGTTTTCTTTCTAACATTACTTATGGTAACAATAGTGCATAAAAGCATTCTGACACAAGCTTGATGGTTTAAGTTGACATTGTTTCTTCAGATTCTCTGTGCTCCCAGTCTCCGTCTTTTATTATGCAGATTGCAGCCCTGCTGAAATATTCCCGATTGTGTGATGACTTTGTGATATAAACAGATATCTATTAGGAACTAAGATGAGATCAAATAACATAGCTCATGTGATCTAAACAAATACTTTCTTCCCGAACAAAACTCTAATATAATTTAGTGAATATTATAATAGCATTATAACCTTTGCTAATGTATATGTGCGTTCCTTTTTCCCACTCCAGCTATGGGAGACTTCCATTTAGTTCCACCGTTTACCTGGGTGACATCCGAACTGTTTACTTCAAATTTTATAGAACCTCAGCATCACCGAGTGCACATTCATCTGGTCTTCAGACAATTTGAAAGAACAACGGAGATGCCAGTGATCACGGAGAGAACCTGCTCTCATGTCCAAGGGGAAAAAAACCAACTTTCTTTGCTGTTGATTAGAATTCTATTAAATCTGTAAAGAATAACCAAAATCATAAAAATTAACATGGGATAGAGTGGATATGATAAGATTATTCTGCATGATGACTGATATATGTAGAAATACAACTAAAACTCATGTACAACTCCCAAATAAAAGAGGTTTTTTCCTTGGTTTAATGCAGTCCCAAATAACAAAATTGAATTCAGAATTTTGTATTCTGAAGCATGTGACCAATGTAAGCATTATGCTATGTGCACGAGCCCTCTGTTCTTTACTTTCCACAAGAAAGGGGTAAACAATGTACTGTAGTAGAAATTAGCATGCAGGAGTAAGAAATGTAGGATTTTGCTACAGGATCTTAAGATTTGAGAGGCATAAACGTCAAACAAACAAGAATTATATCTTTTTTACCTTTCATGTTTATAATCTCCATATACAAATTGTATATATGTAAACATTTTAAAATGTCAAAATAGTTGTAACATACCTGTATTTTGCCAAATGCCTAAAGACACAGTCATGACTAACATCATCACCCTTCAAGTGTTCTGAATATTATGAGCAGACAGCTTTGGAAATACAACAGTTAAGGTACTGTTAAAGTGTTTCTCAGCAAACTGGTGTTTGACCAAAATCTACACTGCCCCCCAGTCTTGGAATATATTTGTTATAATCAGTAGAAAAATCAAAGTTCAGTGATACTTTGTCCTAAATCACCACCTAAGGAACCAGCAAAAATAAGTTGCCTAATAGTGGTGATGAGTTTCTCTTTTCTCACACTGGTGTAAACGGGGGGGTAACCCCACTGAAATCAGAGCTGGAGTCTTTAACCAATAGTGAATATAAATTTACCAGATATTTAGGAATATTTCAAAGTGGTCAGTTATGGTGGTGGAAGTGGGGTCTTTATGGCAGATTTGGGGTGTGTGTGTGTGTGTGTGTGTGTGTGTGTGTGTGCGTGCGCGCGCGTGTGTGTGTGTGTGTGTGTGTGTGTGTGCGCGTGCGCGTGTGCGCGCGCACACAAAAAGCACTTCAGACACAATGCTGGACCAACATGGCAGAGTATACAGCTTGGATCATTGTGCTATACAAAAACTGAAAGCTGGGCAACTGGCCAATCCTTTTTTTTTTTTAACGGGTGTCGCTTGTACCGTGTGTTAGAATACTGTGGGGGTGTCCACACTGCCGCTGGCAGTGAGCCTCCCGGCCTGGGTAGACCAGCTCACGCTAGCGAGGCTCTAGCTAGTGTGCTAAAAATAGCTATGTGGACTTTGCAGCTCTGGCGGAGAGACTTGCGCTGGCACACCTGAGCTTAAACCTAGTGGTTGGGTGGGCTTGAGCTCGGTTGGCTAGCCTGAGTCTCTGCCAAGCCACAATGTCCACACAGCTATTTTTAGGTGCTAGCTGAAGCCTCACTAGGGCGAGTCTGTCTATCCTGGGTGGGCAGTTCGCTCCCAGGTGCGGTGTAGAACACCCTACATGTGCAGCAGCAGAGGCCTCCTTTACAGTTAGTGTGGGCCTGGAGCTGAATACAGGTAGATCCAGCGCAATGAAACTGATGATGCAGAAACAGATTCGTTACAAAGGAGACGTGGGGGAAGATGGCATTAACCTGACTGCCAGTTAACTGTATGCTGTGTGCTAAAGGATGTACTGTAGCTATAGTTACAACACCTGAAGAATTACAAAGGGTGTTGTAAAATACCTGGGTATTCAACTGTAAATGTTCTTTAAATAATAAAAATGGCAATTATAAATCAGTTAAAACCCCCTTCCTGTCAGGACCTCTCCAGAAGTGACAAATATACAACTGCCGGTAGTTCTATTGCAGAAAAAAAGTTCTCTTCTAATAAGGAATATTAGATTACATGGCCAACAGTGATATAATCAATCATATACCGTTATGATAGGAATGTAATGTGTGTTTCTGAATTTTCTACCTCTTTCACATAATTCCTTTAATAAATGAACCTACCACTTACAGTCTTTTAATGTAACAGAATTCATATGATCTTTATCAAATTTCTCTCTGAAAAGAGAGAGTCAAATTTAGGATACAGTTAAATTAAGACATTTTTAAAGACGTCAGCAACTGTAAAGTATGTAAGATTTTAGAAGTATTCTATTTTATTTATAAGACAGTGTGCAGGTTTACATCTACACAACACTGGCCATGCAGAGGAACTCATGACCTTCACAGGCAAGAGATTTTGGTAAGGATTGTGATTATGACAAATATGAATGAGAATAGAGCACGTCAGTACAGTTGAAAAGCATTGGCATTTACAGTGGCTTTGGGCAAAGATCCTGCACTTCAGTGCAGATTATAGATTTGTCGATACAGAAGTAGGTAAATGATTTGTTTTGCAACTGACCTGAAGAAGAGCTCTGTGTAGCATGACAGCTTGTCTCTCTCTCGAACAAAAGTTAGCCCAGTAAAAGATATTACCTCATCCGTCTTGTCTCTCTAGTTTTGCAAAGATTTAGTTTGTAGGGCAAAGACAACAGGACAGAAAACTCAAGTCAATGGGAGTCCTGTTGATGTCAAGGAGCTTTGAATCAAGCCCTTAAATATTTCTCCCGAATAAGGAAATTCTTACATTAAAAGGACCGACTCCGTGTTGTTTTACCACAAGGAAGATAACTGCCCCCTACATTACTTTTTTGTTCTCAGAAATTGAACTGTTTATCCATGTGCCTTTTCTGATATTTTGTTTGAATACAAACTAGTGTGTAATTTTGAATAATCTTGTTTATATTTTCTATATATTCATTCATTCCTCCCTTTCTGTTTTCCTATTATTAAGACACGGCAAGATTTGGTGGCCAAAACTGAACGTAACATAGTGGCAGATTACGTAATATTCAGAGCATCTTGTTTTGAATATGAGTAGGTCTCCTAACTGTATTAGCTATGTTGTATTCTGTTCTTGCTGCCTTTTTCTGGTATCATTCATTCATAGGATTTGATGACACAGTTATTTGTGTACAGCGTAATTTAACTGACATGATTGACGTTTGGAAATACGCTGTGATTGGTAATCTAGATGTAAGCACTAAATTTAAATTAATAAATGTTGGCTTTCTTGTTGGTGTTCTAGAGAATAAAAACAGCTGGCACTTACTGTAAAATTTTTACTTTTCCAAATCCATTCTGGAGGAAAATTCTGCACTGAATTAGTGACCTGAACAGTAAATTAAGTAATTGTACAAAAACTGGAACTTGTAGGGTGTGTGAACCTCAAAAGCCAATGAAGACTTATTAGGATAAACCCAGAATAGTTGTTTGGATTTTATATTACATGACTTGCCACTAGTTTAGTTTAGTGCCTCTGAAAGGTGCTAGCCAGATAACCCTGGAGACTGCAGACCTTTCTAACCATCTAAATTGCAGCATAGACAATGGCGGTGTAGGTTGCTAGGCAATATGTCTCCCTGCTCAGGATGGAGCAACTACAGAGTAGAAAAGATACTCAGTTGCCATGGCCCATTCCTTTAATTGAATTTTCTGCCAAGTCCTCCAATAAGGGTGCCAATTAGTGCCAGTTGTGATGCAGACACCTGTTGACTATGGGTACTGAGAAGTCACTAAAGGCCCAGCTTCTCAAAGGTATTTAGGCTCCTAAATCAATGGAAGTTAGGTGCCTAAATACCTTGATGCGTCTTGGCCTGGGCCTAAGTTATTTCAAACATGCCACAGATAGATGTCTGATAATAAGGATTTTTGCTTACTAGTAAAGTGAGCTATATTTAAAGCAGTGGTCTGGGTTTCATACTGTGGGCAAGAATGTTGTATATATAAGATTAATATGTTGAGGACTGAAAAGCAGGTACTGCATCCAGATAGTAACTGTGCACTACGTTTTTGCTCTTCTTTGTATTAAATTCTTCATGCCACAACTCTTAGCTTGAGTCTCAGCAAATCCAGCATCAGTAGGTAAGCTTCCATTCTATCAACAAGGAGGTAACATCATAAGGAATCCATGCTACTGTTTCTGATGAACAAATTCATGCAATGTATCAGAAATATCTGATTGCTAATTTGCACACAAATGTATTATATCCAAACAAATAAGCGCATCTAGTTCTAAAAGGTTCAATTCCTTGATTTTACAGTGTGTCTGTATATAACTATATTGTGAATTTAACCTAAAGTCTTTTACTTACGATATTTTTTTTCTGGACACAAGTACAGATACTTCTAAATGACCTAACAGTTTTCTCCTTGGTGTCATACTTTGAGCTTGCTAGGCTGATGTACTGAAACCCCATGTATATAGTAGCTTTTACTGTCTTGGGTGATCATAAAATAATGAGTCTTGAGAGTGTGGCTACAATTTAAAAAAGAAAGGAATTGTGAAAACAGATATCAAGCCTTTTTCTTCCCTCCCATCTCCACTTGTGTTAAATGAACTCATCTGAGCCTATCCACACCGGTACAACTATCTTCAACATCAGGGCCAGACATAGCTACAATTGCTGGTGCAGGACCTTCTACACTGCAACTTTTAACCAAATATGTAACCAGTTTGCTGCTTGGTTGGCTGAGCGTAGTTTGTGGACAAACGCTCCCTCCCGTATGTAAGTTATAAAAGCTGCAGGACATTTTAACATTCTAACTATGGGCATAACCTGCATGCATTATCCCTTCTTCTGAGCAATATGGGATTGCTGGCCAGATTTTTCCAGAATATAAATATGGCTAAGCAGTATATGTGTGCACAAATTCTTCTCCCAGGTTGGGTGGCCAAAAAAGCTGCCACGTGGATATAATTCAACCATGAGTCTCACAGCAAAGTAAGAAAAAGAGTAAAATGAACTGGTAAAAAAACATAATTGTCCTTATAAAATGGCCCTTACTCTACAAGTTTACTGGAAGCAGGGAATCAGCAAGGTAAATTTATTTGCCCACACTGCTGTGCCCCATCTACCATGCAAAGCTGCCATGCACTGAATATTTTCCATGGTTAATTTATGAAAAACATTTCTGATGATTCATTTGTGGCTGCTGGTGGCAGCCTGTGTAGCTAATAGCATGTAACTTTTAAAAAGTATTTTTCAGGCCCAGGGGCTAGAGTCTGATCTTCCAGAACAGTTTTCAACAACCATTTGGAAAATTCTGCATAGATCACCACAAATGTGTTGCTTAAACCAGGTAACAGGAACAAGTGTTGGCAACCATGTCAGTACATAATTATGTTGTACTGTTTGGGTTTTAAAAGCCCCTCTCACAGTGGGGAAACTTTATACCTGGTTTTAAAACCAATGCAGCTAAGGCAGTCTGGCTTCTTTAACCTCTAAAGCCAGATCTAAACCACAGCTCCCTCCAATTTTAAAGTCACTTTAGCTGAACCAGCTTTAAAACGAGTCAGAAAATTTCTTCAGGCTAAACAGACCCGAATGCCACAGGATTCAGAAAGAAATGAGGATTAGGGGAAATACAAAGAACAAGGTAATTAAAAAGCACTCTACGGGGAGAGAGGGCTGGGCAACTCAGGAGTTGTAGTGTGATATGGATTCAGTTGCTAACATTTTAATGCTTGTTTTAGTTACAGAAGTGCAAAACCATAAACCAATTTACTTCTGTTTTTCTGCATTCTTATGACTAAAAGATATTCAGTTTTCTTTTTAAAAACTTACACAAGGCCTTAAGACCTCATGTATTCAAACTTCAGCATTCTGAGTACTTTTTACAAGCAGGTTAGAAACTCCTGTAAATTTGCCTGACTAACATGGTGGCGCTAGTAAATAAACATACGGTGTAGCAAGGCTGTGATACAGTGCTAATATATCACATTGTAATAGTAGAAGGATTACTACTCACTGCCTGTGTATTTTACGCGATGGGATAGTCCAGTGTTTATTCAAACTATGAATATATGACCTATTTTTTTATGGGTTAAGATATATTGCAGTACTTAGTGTTTTATATAGACTATTGTACTTTTCATTTTTATTATATTTGTTGCATAAGTGCAAAAAGTTATTTTTCCAAAATAGCATATTAGCCTTTTTATTCTGCAGGAGAAAATACTATTTACAATATGATCACTGCTTTCTGAAACGTTTTTGGAGTAGTGTATATCAGTTGAGTTTGCCAGCTTGATTTTGTACTAGTGTATTTATTATGTGTTGCTATAAAAAGGAGATCTATTGATTTCTGAAGCTATCCCCTTTAAGAAAAACATTCATAGTGGACAAGTATTTGGTTTCACCATTGAGGACTGGCTAGAGTTGCATCAAATTTGCATCAAATCATTGTCTTTGCTACATGAAATCCTCCCAATTCTTACACTCTATTGCAGAAACATCAGATTTTGACAAACACCAATAAGAAACGCTGCACATTCTATCATTGCTGTGTTGAGTGTGATATTTTTGACAAACATTACAAGCACTGGGCTGCTTAAGTGAGTGAAACTGGCTTTCCTTTAGCTAAACAAAATGTTGCTTTTTATAAAATAAACTCATTGTAATTTGGGGTTTTAAATTCTTGCAGTTTTATTAACATCATAATATCTACTTCTATGAGAGTATTTAATACAAATGCCTGTGGTTTTCAATGTTACTGATATTGTCACATCAGTAAAGTGACTTTCAATGAATAAGATTGTAGTGTGTATGCGTTTTTAAAAATGAGCATATAGATATCTTTTGTTAAAAGGCCTCTTAAATAAGAACACTCAAAATACAGCAGAGGCACCCATTTTATAGTAGTGGAATCCAAATACACTTAAACAACACTATATATGCAGCTTTGTAAATAGCAAGGCAAGCCTCCCACAAAATGACTTCTGAGCATGCCCCAGTTTTGTGCTGGAAGAACTAATTGAAGAGATGAGCATGTAGTTTTAGTTTTTCTTTCCTTGCTCTGGCTGCAGAAGCTGCTTACTGGAAAGATGTTTCTCCACTAAAAACCAGACCAACCACAACAACTTATTTTATATAAACCAACATGTTATGGACATAAACCATACAACTCAGGAGAAACAGTCATTTTCTTAATGATCTCTATTGACTCTCTTACAACCTAGAGTTGCTCTCATATAGGATTTTTTCCCCTAGCATACCTTTCTGCCATTTAATCTGGCAGAGAGACATAGCTGCAGCTCCATTTCATATCTGACAGCTGCTTGCTATATCTCCCTTGTTTCTAGCTAGTAAGTAATTCTTAACTCACAGTCATCCTATGGCAATCATGTTTAATTACTAACCTAGGATTGATTTAAACCTAGACAGAGGTGAAAAATGCTATATCCTGCCATCTCCTGCATGACCCAGCTCCCTGGGCATCCTGGGGCTTCTGAAACACCAAAAGGGAATATATGTTCTAAAAGCTTTCAGAACCAGGTTTAAAAGGACACAGAAAGCTGGATAACTATTATTGACACCTGTAGAATTCTGGTAAGCTGAACAGGTTTATAAACAAAGTATTTAGTAACACCAAATCATGGGACACACGCAATAAATAGGATTTTCTTTCTTTCTTTCTTTTTAAAGGCTGCTGAATGAAACTTAACTTGAACACACCAAAGGCCAATCCCCTACTCTTGCATTGACTAACTATATTCTTTTCTTGATTGCACAAGGCTTCATTTTACAGATGCAATGGGGTGGAGTCTTCAACAAAATAATTAGGAGTAATGAGAGGCCACGCTTTAGCTCAGCATCAGAGCCTGGAACTTTAGCAGGTAAGAAGAACGCTTGGCATTAAGCACACAGATGACTTACAATAATTTGAGGCCACATTCTACTACTATTTCCTCTGGGGGAGTGACAGGCTGACTTGTCATCTGTTTTGTAAGCTGGGTTTTATGTAGGTGCATTGCTCTTTAAAAGGTAAACTGAGCAAAGAAGTTTGGTGGGCTCTTTCTGCGCTTTTGCAGTATTTTCCAGCCTAACAGCTAGGCCCCACTAAGAACAGAACTAGTCCAAAGGAATGAGGCCTGGGTAGTAAACTCAATGTGGGAGTTACTATGCCCTTCCCACAACTGCTCAGTAACACTCTTTTCTCTGCCCCTTCCCCCAAGTATATTATGCACCTTATTTTTCAAACAATACACTATGTAGTTGCATCTGTTGCTGTGTCATGACTTGTATTTTCATTTCACTGCAGGCACAATTTTGCATACAGCAGATTGAGGCCCTGAAAACCCAGATTGGACTGTTTGATCAATTAAAGGCTGATCATTTGGTTATCTGAAATTCAGGCTGTTAGGTCATGACAAAACCTGCATGGAAATGTTAATTCCCCCCAAGCTACATCCAAACAAAACTGTTCTCTTAATGAACTCAAATATTCCCGTTTCATAAGAAGGTTAAATTCATTAATGTTTATAAAGCAGCTTAAGAGTCCTTTAGTGCAAAAGGATGGAGAATAGTTAAAATGACTGATGTGGAGTCACACTTTTCCAATTAAAGCTTCAGGCAATATTAGGCAAACTACATCTGAATCATTTAAGGCAAAATTTTTTGTCTTGGGTTTCTAGTTTGGGCCTGGTTTTCAGCGTTGCTGGGCACGTACAAGATCCAAATGAAATCAATGTCAGTGCCAGGTGTCTCAAGCTGGGCACCCAGAATCAGTTATTACTCTTGAAAATGTAGTTATGTGACTTAGTTTATAATCTCTTGTGGGTTAAAGCACAGTTCAATGTTTATTGTATTGATAAATATGCACTGTTTTGGAGCTAGCTATCGGGATATGATAAAGTTGGCAAGGTAGCACTATACATCAACAAAGTGGTAAACTGTAAAGAAATAAGTGGCAGTATGGACAAAACAGAAGCTGTTTGGGTCAAAAGAAAACTATTGTCTATCATATGCAGGGCCCAGTTACTCCTGCATATGATAGACACTAGTTTTCTTCTTTAAATTGTCACCAAGAGGTGTTGCAATTTTAGACTTGGTTTTGTTAACTAGTGAGGACATCATAGAAAAGTTGGTTGTAGGAAGTAACCTTGGTTTGAGTGATCGTGACTTGACTCTGTTTAAATTAAATGGAAGGATAATCAAAACGAAGTCATCACCTCTGATATTTTATTTCAAAAGGACAGACTTTGGGAGACTAAGGGAATTAGTTAAAAAAATCATTTGGACTAAACAGCTCAAGCACTTAAACACAGAGGAGGCTTGGAATTTTTTCAAATCAGCTATACAAAAACTGCCTGAAATTTGCATCCCAAGCAAAGGGGAAAAAACAAATAAGGAAAGGCTCCAGGCCCAGCTGGATGAACAGCCACCTCCAAAAGGTGACAGAAGTAAGCAGAGAGCCGATGCTGAATGGAAAAAGGGATTGATCAGCAAAGAAAGCTTCATCATGGAGGTTAGAAAATGTAGGAATAAAATGTGAATTAACTCTTGCCAAGAAATTTAAAATGAATAGTAAGAGTTTTTTAGTTATATATAAGAAAGAGAATAAGGAAGGATATGGTTGAGTTGCAATGCAATGTGAATGGGAAGGAGATTAAAGATCATTTAGTTATAGCCCAAAAACTAAATGAATACATTGCCTTGGTTTTCAGTAAGAATGGTAATCTGGAACATGTGCTTAAAGGCAATATGGCTGATGGAAATGAGCTTAATGTGCTTAAAGTGAGAGGGGCTCGGGCTGGATAACTTCCATCCCAGAATACTGAAAGAACTGGCGTAAAAGTGCTAGTCTGGTAGCAAGGATTTTTAATAAATCTAAATTATGGAATAGGTTTCCAATGGAGGTTGTGGAATCTCTTATCATTGGAGGTCTTTAAAAATAGGTTGGACAAACCCGTCAGGGATGGTTTAGGTGAACTTGGTCCTGCTAAAGGGCAGGGGAATGGATAGGATAACCTCTCAAGGTCCCTTCCAACCCTAAATTTCTACGATTCTGCCTATGGGGGAGTAGTACCTTATTAGTGGAGAACAGCTAATGATACACCAATATTTTAAAGAGGTGGGGGCAAAAGTGATCCTGGCACTTACAGATGTTTCTGTCTGACCTGTGTAGTACGCAAGGCTTTAGAAAAAATTGTGAAGAGTAATTCCATTCATGGAGGTAAACTGCAAAGGGGATGTAATGCAATGTGGGTTTGCCAAAAATAGATCATGCCAGACTAACATGATTTCCTTCTTGGAGAAAATAACTGATTTTGTAGATAAGGAAAGTGCAGTGGATCTAATATATTTGAACTTCAGTAAAGCATTTGACAAGGTACTATATGGGAAATTATTAGTAAACTTAGAGAAGATGGCGATCAGAATAAGAATTGTAAGGAAGATATGGAACTGGCTAAAGGGGAGAAGGCAGTGGGTTGTACTGGAAGGCAAATTAATGGATTGGAGGCCAGTTACTAGTGATGTTGTTTAAGGATGGGTCTTGGGACAGTCTTATTCAATTAGTGGCCTTAGCACAAAATGTATATGTATATTAATGAAATTTGCTTATGATACAAAGTTGGGAGGCATCAAAATAGAGGAGGCTCAGAATAGTGTACAGGAAGAGCTGGCTGACCTTGAAAACTGGAGTGACAGAAATGGGATGGAATTCAATAGTACCAAGTGCAAAGTCATGCACTTGGATCTAATAATTATTTCTGCCAAAAGTTGAGGGTTCATCAGTTGGCAGTGACAGAGAAGAAGAGAGGCCTAAAGTGTGTAGGTCAATCACAGGATGGCTAGGAGCAAGCAATGTGATGCGATTGTAAAAAAGGCAAATACATCCTAGGATGTATCAGGGGAGGCATTTCCAGTAGAAATAGGGAAGTATTAATGCCATTGTACAAGGCACTGGTAAGACCTCACGTGGAATACTGTGTACAATTCTGGTCACCCATGTTCAAGAAAGATTAAATTAAACTGGAAAAGGTGCAGAGATGAGCTAATCACCAATCAGGGGAATGGAAGGCCTGTCTTATGAGAAGCAACTAGAAAAGCTTGGCTTGTTTAGTCTAGCAAAAAAATAGGCAAAGAGGGGATTTGATTGCACTCTATAAATTCATCAGGGGATAAATATCAGGGAGAGTGAAGAGCTATTTAAGGGACAACACTGGCACAAAAACAAATGGGTTTAAAGTGACCACAAACAAATTCAGGCTGGCAATTAGAAGATGGTTTCTAATCATTAGGGGAGTGAGGTTCTGGTACATCCTCCTAATAAGCGTTGTCGGGGAAAACATGATTAGTTTTTTAGGACAAATTTATGAGTACAATTGTATAATGGGATTGCATATGATGAGGGGGATCAGGGGTCAGCAGGAGTCCTGAGGCTCATTTCTGGTTTTCTTTTGGTCACCAGCAGAGGTCAGGAAGGAATTCCCTCTTTCCCTCCCCCAATGTATTCTAGGTTTGAGGTTTTTTGTTTTTTTTTTTAAACCTCCTTCCTATGCAGCATCAGTGATGGTCACAGCTGGAGGTGGGTCAGGGCTCTGAAATGCCCTCAAGCATTCTCTCAAGTGCATGGCTGGCTAGTTCTTGGCTCATATGCTCAGAGGTATCAAAGTTACTGGCAGCAAGGGCCATTTAAAACATTGTTCATTGGGTGGACCATGCTGTAAAAAAAAAAAAAAAATTAAAGGGGAAGCACAATGGCACAGCTTTCACTTACTCACTTTCTATATCAGTTTAATATTCTGGGGGCTGGTAGTGCTCACACGTGCCACGCTAGGGTGCTGCATGGCCGGCAGTGCTCCAGGGGCTGGAGGCACTCAGGGCAGTGATCCTTAAAGTGCACAGACTACAAAATTAACCCTGGGGGCTATATGTTTGATACCCCTGACTAACTAATCACCATGTGAGGTTAGGAAGGATTTTTCCTTTGGGTCAGAGGGGCAGTGACCAGGGGGAGGGAGTTCTCCTTCCTCTGTCGTGGGTGGGTCACTTACCAGGATTATATGGATATATATTTCCATGCCATTGAGAGGGCCTTGGGCCCTGGTACACCTTGGTCTCTCCTGTTCTCAGCCTGAGACATCATAATTTAGGTTGCTGGGGGCTGTAATACTTGAGTCTAATTGGTTAGTGTGCGAATGGTGGAGGGGTGGGTGCTACTAGCCTATGATACACAGGAAATCAGACTAGATCTGATGAGCTGGCCTTGAATTCTGACTCTATCATAGTGGATGGGATCAACTGGATCACTTTTCCAGGTTCTTCACACCAACATGGATCTCCTATATCAAGTATGTTAGGTAAGGTACGTTGATTTAAAAAGTGTTCCTTTATAATAACGCAAAAGACTAAAGTTCTGGTTCCCGATGTGCGATAAACAGATCTAACATGCTGTGTACAATGGCATTATATAAAGAGTACTTGTCACAGCCATGTCAAAATGTATTTACAAAAATTTGTTTTTAACATGTTAAATATTTTAAGTAGAAACACATGACTGTGTTGGGAAAGATAACAGTACATAATCTGCTTTGGCAGGAAAAGTTAG
This sequence comes from Emydura macquarii macquarii, assembly GCF_026122565.2. Lineage (NCBI taxonomy): Eukaryota > Metazoa > Chordata > Testudines > Chelidae > Emydura > Emydura macquarii. The sequence goes on along the minus strand of NW_027132559.1, from coordinate 35,354,075 downwards.
TTTCTTTCTTACCCTGGTAGGATAAAAACAAACTATATTCTAGGCCAAGGGGCAAGCCTTGGCTTGTTTGCTTTTTGAGTGGAAACACAGAATTTCCCCTCTCCTGGGAAACTCTGAAAAATTGTTCTTATTTAGATGAAAAGTGGACATTTCAACACTTCCCACAGAACAGAAATTCTGAAAAAAAACTTCAAGAATTTTTACTAATCAAAATGGTTTAATTGACTTGACTTAGCTTTCACTCTAATTAGAGTAAAACATCTCATTTTCTTGTTAAAAGTGCCTCCTGTTTCAATGAAACAGCTTGGCACTTTTAACAAGAATATTAGATAAGCACTCACTACTAATTGGAGAAGCAGATGTTTTTAATAGCCTTGTATTAGCCTGGAATTTTTTTTTGTTAAAAGCATCAAACTGTTTCATAACAATCAGCCCTTTTGAACATGAAAATATTTGACTACTAATTAGAGTAACAACTGTTTTAATAACAAGTAAAAAAGCCAGGTGAACAATGGAGTCAGCCAGCAGGGTTGCTAGGAAGTTGGGAGCCCTAAGAGCCATTAGGCAGGTGCTTGAGGAGATGGGAGCCTCCTTGGGCTGAAAGACATGTTATAGAAACTGGGTTTTTGCCTCTTATCTTATTTGGCATATAAAGAAGGCCTAAGTTTAGTTTAAGCTGAAAAGCCCTTTAAGATAGGAAACATGAATTTAAGCCTACATAGGCAGAAGTTTATTTGCTTGCAAAGGTGGGAGTTGAAGATACAGTTCTGGGAAAATAAATCTAATTCTGTGAATAACTGTCTACAAATATGTATAGAAAAAAATTGGTTTATATCAAGTGGCACAAGCTGAGCAGTTAGTTTTCTTAAGGCAACAAGAGCAGCCAATTACAAGATCACATATGGGAAAAGAGGTTTTTCAAAGGGCCTCTGCACAAGCATGTGCAACTTGCCATCCATGGCAAAATGGGCCAAGTCCGTCTTGAACCGATTAACCTTAGTTTCCAAATTTTCCATCTTGCTTTCTAGCATGATCACCATTCTATTGTGTTAACTCTTCAGTTTGTACCTTTGTTCAGTGCAGCATTGTTACAGAACAAAAATACCACCCTGGCTCCATGCTACTATGTAGGACAGGAAAAAGGACAAGTGGCACTTTGATGAACGGTTTTTAGTAGCTCATGAGAAGGGGAAGTAAACACACCACAGAAAGTCTTAAGTTTTACAAGATCGTTTAAGTTACATACAACAGGTGATTTACAAGTATATGCAAAATTAAAAAATTGGCTCGTAAGGTTAAGGGTGAGAGCTGATCTTTCATTTTTAAAACAACCATTTGTGTTCATTTGTATTTATCAAAACTAAAAAAAAAAATCACATCTTTATAAAATAAGCAAATACCAATATTTAGTTACATAGCCATGATAACTTTGGGTGCAAAGCAAAACACAAATCGGAATGTTAATCATGCCCATCCACAGCTTCCTTCCTCTTCAGTTAGATGCTCATAACACACTGTATGAACTGAAAGAAAACAGGCATCCATATTAACCCAGAGCAGTGAAACATGATTAGTGCCCCCTGCCTTTCTGTTGATTGAAATGCACTCCCCATGCACCCACTGCCCTCAACTTAATTTTCCACAAACTGTCTTCAGCCAAACAACGAAAGCAACAGTGAAATGGCTGCTTCTCTTCAACGAGGCTAAGCATGATATAACATTAAAGACATCAGTAAGCTAATATTTTACTAAAACAAAGCACTTCATAAAAACTCTAAACTCAGCATTTTCCTGTCACAGTAAAGCACAATCAGGGAGCCCTGCCCAAGGAGGCTACCAGAGCATCACAGTCCCCTTGAAAGGGGAATGGGGATAAGCTAAAAAGCCTACCAGGGCATGAGCTTCACTGAAGGGAAGTCAAGCCTCAGGCGTGAAGCAGAAACTTAGGTATATCTGGATTCCAGCCCAGAAAATACACAGATGATATTCTAAAGATCTATGCAATTTACTGTTTCCTGAGGAAAGTGTCTGAAGAGCAACTCCATGTTTTTTCCCTTCACAATTGGAAAAGAGGAGGAGGGGATGGGAGGGGACAACTTTGTCAATGCCTATTCATTCCTTAGGCTCTCAGCTAAGATAGTAAATAAGGGTGCCAACTCAAATAGTGTTTAGTGAAATGATTTTCTGGTTCCCGTCTTAAGTACTTTTTCTTTAATTACAATTTTCGCTAGTTTGAAGTAAACAGATGTCTTAGGTGCACTTACATCATCATACTGGAAATTCACAACACCCTGCTGGGATGTATCCCTTCTTCGAAAATTGTCTGCAAAAATATATACAAGAATATTGTATTAGTGGAATCAATAGGTATATGGAAGCACAGTATTATCAGAACACTGAATATTTAGATACTATCCTTCTGATTAAAATGGACTCCTCTTTTTATTACTAAACAGCACTTGCAATGAGAATAAAAAAAATCCTGTAGTCTACTTAAATTTTGTTGCTTTTAAGCACTGCCCAATTGGTACAAGATTTTCACATGCCAGTTTGTCCAAAGACTAGTTTTTCTTCTCAGCGAAGACCTGAAGACAGGTTTTGTGAGGTCTCTTGCTGATGCAAAAGTGCTTCCATGCCACCAAAGAACTGATTAGCACTCTGCACCTTCCTACTATGAACACTGACTCAGCACAGTAGGCTGTGGCCCTCTCAAGTGCACTATTCACTACTGGAGGGAATATTATGAGCTGTATTCTTATAGGGCAGAAGGAGGAAGAGCTGAAAAGAGAAAGGGAGAGGGTTTTGATGCAAGGGTGACAGCATGAAGTTAAGGGGAACAATGATAACAGAAGAAACAAAAGAGGTGGAGACACAATAGATGAGCTCAGCCAGGAAGAGAACCATACTACTGTTGAACCATACTACCTAAGAAGGTAATTCCTTAGGACAGGTTCTTAACCTCAGTCTTTCAAAGCAACAGTTTGGAATTTTTCCATGCACTTTTATGGTAATGAAAAGTTGAAGAGATTTCTGGTCTGGCTAACAAACAATCTCTATAACAAATGCTATATTTATGTGATGTCGTATGTAAAATGGTTTCCCTGATTAGTGATTAAGTCCTTTCAGAGGAGGGCAAATGAGAGAAATTTAACAATAATATACAGTACCACTCTGACTGAAAATAGCTAATCTGCTGAAGGAAGAGCCAGCTCCTGAGATTGAGAGGCTGAAGTTTTCTGAGACACCTTAGATTAATCTCATTTCATAAAATAAAAATGTATTACCAGATGCATCTCCATAACATACCAGTGAGAGCTCTGAGTTTTACACAGCAGGCAATGTAATCATCAAATGTAATCTTCCCCTGGGTGCTGTATCGTTTTGCGACTGCAGTCACTGCCTGTGGGCTCAACCTAAATCCTAATTGAAAGAATGGGGGAAAAATAGTGAAATGACAGCCAGGTTACAGAGATCCAAGGCAGTTTTCAGGGGAAGATTTGTTCTGTGCCAGTTAATGCAAAACATTAAGCTGTGTTGGGAGATCCCACCAAGTCAATGTCATGATATTAGAAGCAGGGGAAATTTCAACCATTTACCCATAGTTGTCAAGGCTTTCTGCAGCTCTTGAGGATCCACTGTACCACTTCTGTCACTGTCAAAACTTATGAAGTGTTGTCTCCACCCATTCAACACAGTCCAGAGATCTTTAAATTCATTGAATCCCATTTTGCCAGACATATCCCTCTGAACCACAGCTAAGGAAAAAAACTGTTCAATTTCCAAACAAGTGCCAAATATTTCCCAATGAGAATCTATATTTAGTCATGCAGGGTTAAAATTTATTTACTGAAGTTTGGGAATTTTTCATTGTGCTAGCTTTACCTATCTCTAGAACACAAAACTACCTCAGAGCTCAGGCAGACAGAATGCTTTTGGCCAAAAGTCAGATCAGAAAGCCAAGGGTACTCCAGTCGTCTGAAAAAGAAATACAGCACTTCCTCTCTGCTGCTGTACTGCATTCATGCATTTTATGAACATCGATCTTAGAAAAGATGCATTTTTCATCATTAGTGTGCAGCTGTAGCTTTGTCCAAACATCAGAAAAGCGAACAATAAAATAAAGGCTTGTGCATATACTAGTATTTGATATAATAAAAATAAGATTTGTTTTGCAGGTCAGGTACTAAGGGTAAAACAAATACAGTTCAGGTAGTTACAGCCCTGCAAAACCACAGATATTCATGGAAAATGAAGGGATATTTTTAAGTTGTATGTGTTCTCAATTCTGTGAGTCACAGAAGTGAACTATCAGTATGCTAAATATCAAGTGATTTATCAGTGCAGTGAGTACCAATTAGTCATATCACTGCTGAAAAACTTTATAAATGAATACAGCAGAACCCCTATTTTATCAATTGGGTATTCAGTTCATAATATCAAACATCTCAGAATTACAGTAGGTCTGGTGCATAAGTTAATAGTTCAATGATAGGGTATATAGCAAATATATAAAGTGTGCTTGATTTTTCAGCGAACTGCATATCTTTGCCTCCAAACCATCAGTCTTGTCAAACATGTACAGCCACTTGAATGCTGGCTGAAGGACTGAAGTCACATTCAAAGCAAAAAAAAAAAAATCACCCTGTCTCTCATAAAATCGATGTTCATAAAAGCAGGGGCTTCTACTATAGCTAATCCTCCCAATTCCAGTTCTGTGTTAGACCTATGCTACCTTGGATACTCTTTCTTGTTATTGACATAACTAGCAACTCATTCCGCCAACCATGTAAAGGTTACCAATATGCTTTTAAAAAGCACTTCAAGTCATCAGAGCTTTCTTTCACACTAATGCAATTATAGACAGGGCTGAGACCACCACATATTAAGGTTGCCTGATACTTTCCATTATAAACATCCTGTTTTCAGTTGTTTATACCTATGCTAATCTTTAATCATTTGGGCTGAAATTTTCCAGAACAAAAACCCAGAAAATTTCAGCCAAAATGATTGTTATTTCTGAAAATGAGCCTAGAGAAAAGTACATCATTTTGTCCATTATAAAAATACTGACAATCTTTTCTTTGAACAACTTTAATGTCCCCATGCTTTGAAATAGGGATGTGAAATACGGCAGGTGCATGGCCTTTGTGTCAGAAATATGTTTTTTGGCATCGCAAGTTATTGGCTATTGAAAAGTCACAGTTCACACAAGTTCAGTAGCGATGTCAGACTTTAGCAGCCAAAAATCTCAGGAATCAGTTATCCAATGATGTGGATTCCACAACTTCCCTTGGAAGTCTATTCCAGAGCTTAACTACCCTTATTGTTGGAAAATTTTTCCTAATAGCTAACCTAAACCCATTCGTTGCTGCAGATTAAGCCCATTACTTCTTGTTCTATTTTCAGTGGACATGGAGAACACTATCACCGTTCTCTTTATAACAGCACTTCTCTTACCATATTTGATGATTGGTTCTAGGGTCTCCCCCACTTCCCAGTCTCCTTTTCTCACATGTCCAATTTTTTTAACCTTTCCTCAGAGGAAAGGTTTTCTAAATCTTTCATCATTTTTGTTGCTCTCCTCCAGACTCTCTCCAATTTGTGTGCATCCTTCCTCAAGTGTGGCACACAGAACTAGATACCGTACTCCATCTGAGACCTCACCAGTGCTGAGTAGAGCAGGACAATTACCTCCTGTGTCTTACATACAATACTCCCATTAATAACACCTCAGAACGTTATTAGCCTTTTTCACAACTACATCACATTATTGACTCTCATTCAATTTGTGATCCACTATAACACACCGATCTTTTACAACAGTACTATCACCTAGCCAGTTATTCCCCATTTTGTAGTTGTGCATTTGATTTTTCCTTCCTAAGTATAGTACTTTGCACTTGTCATTACTGAATTTCATCTTGTTGATTTCAGACCAATTCTCCAATTTATCAGTTATTTTGAATTCTAATCCTCTCCTCCAAAGTACTTGCAACCCCTCCCACCTTGGTCACATCTGCAAATTGTATAAGCATATCCAAGTCATTTATGAAAATATTGAATGTACCAGACCCAGGACTGACCCCCTGTGGAATTCCATTAGATACGCCCTCCTGGTTTGACAGTGAATCACTGACAACTATTCTGAGTATGGTCTTTCACTCGTAATACCACATGATGGAATTTCTGTTTTCAGTTTGCTTTTTAAAATATCCAGTAAAGCATGCACAAATTACATTAAAAGAACATTATGAAGGCTGTAAAGTCAAGCACTCAAGTTAGGAAATACCAGAATTAAGGTTACCCTTGCCTCACTCAATGCACAGGATAAAATGTGTTCACCTAGAGTACATCTACACTGCAGTAAGACACCCATGGCTGGCCTGTGCCAGCTGAATTGGGCTCATGGGGCTGTTTAATCATGTTGTAGACATTTGGCTGAAGCCCGAGCTCTGGGGCCCTCCTCCTTACAGGGTCCGGGCTCCAGCCCGAGCCTGAACATCTAAAACACAATTAAACAGCCCCTTAGCCTGAGACCCACAAACTGCAGCCAGCTGGCGGGGGCCAGCCATAGGTTTTAAATTGCAGTGTAGACATACTCTTAATGAACAGCTATTTGATATTTTGTTTTCTCCTCGTTCAGTGTGTGGCTCCGTGCCTTATTTACTGTAAACTATCCAAACCCTGCTCTGAATAAAATATTTTCCTCATGAGCTTTTCTATGGTACTCATCACTACAGTACCCAAGTGCTTCACATTAGTTAATGTATCCTCACAACAGCCCTGTGAAGTGAGGGGTGGTGATATACTCATTTTACAAGTGGGGAACTGAGGCACAGGCACACATTAAGATCAGAAGTATCCACTAATTTTGGATGCCCAATTTGAGACACCTATGACCTCACTTCATATATTCAATTCAGTTTCCATTGACTACCTTTGCATCTGTGAGAGTTCAGCACTTCTGCAAATTCATCCCCAAAGTATCAAGTTGGGCGCCAGAAAATGAGGAACACATGATTAGTGATAATCTGAGAAGAGCTGGTTTAAAGCAACATGCCCAGTACAGAGGAACTTTGTGGTGCAGATTAAAGGAGAGAATTCCTTTTCTCCAAGGCAGCATTGAAGTCCCTTAAACTATAAGACCACCCTTTCTCTTCCTGCAATCCCCTTCCTCATTCACTGCACAACTTCCACCTTCTGCAACAAATAAAGCAGCGTCCACAACATAGCCTCTTTCACTACACAAACCCTGATTTATGCCCAGAGTAGGTCCATCTTGTGTACTGACTGAGAGGTCCACTGGAAAAAAGTATTATCATGGAATTGAAGACTTATCAAAATGCATAAATACAAGGGACAGAATTAAGGTTGCCTGTGCAACCTTAATTCTGGTATTTGTTAATATTTGAGTGCCTGATTTTATAACCTTAATGTTCTTTTAACAGTTTTCTTTTGTAATATTTATATAGTACACACAAAACAAAGGATACATCCAGCATGGAAATCATAAGCCTGCATGTCTCTAGGTTGAAAGCTGTTTAAATGAGAGGGAAAAATAGATTAGTATCAGTAAATACGAACTACTGATTTCTCAGTTTGGTTTCATAATATGTACATCAAGTAAGACATTACTCCACTGGAAAGCTGCATCTTGCAATTAGCTATCTCACTCTGATTCAAACAAACAAACAAAATCTCGTATCATGAGAGTAAGTAAGTATCATATAGGCTTTTGGGTACATCAAAATGGGCAGTCTGACCAGGACAATATTAGCATGAACTCCAGTCTAAGCTGGTAGGGTTTACAAACTGTTGGTCTAGATGTGAAACATTCTGTATCCCATTACTGGTGGCTTGAACAATTCAGTTTCCCCTCACACCACAAATTTAACTCTGCGGACACCATATATCAGGTACTTGGATTATCAAGTCTGCTCATAGCATTATTTGGTGGATATCAATAAATGCATACAGGTGTCACTTTCCTAAATCTGTTAACATTGGACATTTTATATTTAATATATATTTAATATATATTTAATATTTTATAGATATTTGCCAACTAGAAAATCTTGTTTTCCAAGTGATTTATTACAAAACACAAAGGATAAAAATGGAATTATAAAGGCTCTCTCAAATTAATTCTATCTTTTCGTAGAAGTTAAAAACCCAAGATACTTGTGTATCTAGTTTTCATTTTTAACTTCTCAAAAGCTAGACACAGAGCTGTTTTCTTAAAGTCTGGTCACCAGTCTCGAACTATGCTTGTAAATTGCTTTGTTACTGTCAACTCTGCAAAGTGATTTTGTGAAAAATGGCACATTCTTACAAAACAGATATGTCCTCTGTGGATTAAGAGTTATACCTGCTTGCTTGAGAATCTATACTACTCTTTTCATTAGTCTCGCTGCATGTTATATTAGTTAAGTGAAGTTGGTACTTCATTTGGAATTTATGTTCTTAGAGAAATGGAGTTGCACAGGTATAAAAGAGGGGAGAATTTGGCCCACACAAACTTTAATACTGATGATGATGCAAGCAGCAGAAAAAAAAAGACCTTGACTTTCAGACCCCAAGTTAAGTTTTCAAAGCAGGCAGCAAGAAAAATCTTTATCTGTAAGCAAGTTAGAGCTGGAATCACAGAGTAAAATGTGAAATCACTATGCTACTTTTCTAGTAATTTTTCAGAACACAGCTTCACATGAAATTATCTGTGTATTTGTTTTAAAGTTCAGATGTCAGTTGCATGGACGTCAAGATTACGAAGGTGTAAATTTAACCTTACTTCTTTCAGTCTGTAGTGTCTAAAGAACATCAACCCAGACTTGTACTGAGTTGTAGCCTTTGCTCCAAATTCCTTTACTGCTCTGGATACAAATTAAAACTGTGGGATATTCTACAGAAGTTTTGTCATTGTAACCACCTAGTTAGGGTTGCCAACTCTCCAGGAATTAAAGATCAATGTTGAATTACAGATTATGTCATGTGATGAAACCTCCAGGAATATGTCCAACAAAAACTGGCAACCCAATATTCATTTAAATATGCTTAAATGAACACATGGGACTCAATTCAACTGAAGGTATGCCAGCTTCTGCTGTATAAACCCTCTATTATCTTTGTATGAAGACTATCATGCAGATAAAAATCAAGATTAAAAAGGGTTACATTTTAGGTCATCAAATTCCTTTGTTTGACATAGTAAATAATAAAACCTGTATTGCTCAAATGACTGAGAAGTTATATAGAGATGAATTTCTAGTCAAATAGATGTTGCAACTGAGTTGCAGAAGACAACACCTCTGAAACAAACTTTTTACACACTACCATTTAGAATTCACACTTCTAAGCATTAATGATATTTGGAGTGGCTGTTTGGAGAGAATACTTGCCCACATCTGAAACAGACAGACTCTTCTAGACAGTCAAATAGGATGAAAAATTAACAAAATACTTGAAGCCTCGGCATTCTGGGAGAGACTGAATAGAGAAACTGTATCCAAAAAGTCCTTGAACTGATGCTTTGAAAATGTGGTACTAAACACACTCAAGGAGCCATGGGTCTGGGGATGAAAAAAGAACTCATACCTTCTCAACGGAAGGGCCTGTTCCAAGGGGACCTTTTACGCTGGTTTCTAATGGACTCTGTGGAAGGATCTCTCCTTTATTGAATCTGGGTGTCCACAACACCTGGTCCAACCTTAACTGTGCATTGGAATATCACATTTACAAAATTATCTAATTCTAATGTACCTGCTAGCCCAATAGAAAACACAAACTAAATTTGTTGAAACATTAGCAGTTCCAGGTAAGCCAATAGGAAAGTGAGAAGGCAAAACTAAAATCCTTCTCTAGAGAAGTGTTATCAGAACCATGATGTGCATAAATCAGGGTGTATGGCCCTAGGCTGGGCCAACTGTTCTTTATGGCCCTAAATTCTTGCAGCATAGTGCACGTGTCTCTAGAGTGGAATGTATGTGAGCAGTTAGATTACTTTCAAAGCACAACTAATGATTGTCTAATATGAATCAAATATACTTTTCTTAAAATTGTCAACTTACGTTTATACCCTCCTGCAATGCCAGATTGGGATAGACATCTCTGCAGCTCATCAGCATCTATTTGTCCATCCTTTTGAAAACAGAAAAGTAGGCTTGGAAGAGTTAGCTTTTTATTGGTAAATGTTGATAAACTTAAACATCAAGATCCAAGTTTACTGATAAACCTATGTATGGGACATCATACAAAAGACTTGCTCTCCCCAACATACTAATTTCAATCTAACAGAAATTAAATTCACTCCAAATTATTTTATTCATAGAGTTTAGGACCAGAATGGACCACTAGATCATCTAGTTTGACCTCCTGAGTATCACAGACTATTTAAATATAACCAAAATACCTCTATGTTGCACCCAAAGACCTCAATTAAACTAAAACACTTTAATCCTTGGGAAACTGAACTGCTGTATGCCATAGGCAGAGAACAAGAGATACTGAGGTGCCATCAATGCCCAAGGCCTCTGCAGCAGCAGGGAATTCATTAGGTGAAAAGTTCAGATGATCCTACGAGGTGATCCATGACACATCATGCTGCAGAGAAAAACAAAAAACAGCAGGGTCCCAGCCCATCTGACCTGAGGGAAAATTCCTTCCAACCGCAAATCTGACAATCAGTTTGACCCTGAACAAATGAGCAAGACATCAGCAAAGCATCAGAGGATTCACTGTACCACCTCAGAGCACCACTCTATCCCAACTGGCATCCCATCTCTAGTTGTGTCCGATCTGATGCTTCAGAGAAAGGAGAAAAATTACTCTTAAGATTATAGATGTGCATTGTGAGTGTGTGTGGGGTGGGGGGGAGAGACTGCTTCCTGACCCTTGAAACAGGAGATAAGATTAGTTGTTACCATAATATAGAACTACAAGTGTTATGAGCATGTTGAGGACCGCATAGGCAGTTCTGATAGTCTGTGTTCTAGTTTCTATATAGGGACTCTGCAAAACCAAGTAAACAAACTACATCAAATAGAAAACATATATCCCCGTTTCACAATCTACACAGTAGATTGGCAGTTAAAAAAATTGGTTTGAAACAGGGAATCGTTAACAGAGCAAATTAAAACAGGATGTAAAGTATTTTAAAGAAATAAAAACAGAAAAAAACCTGTCTACTCAATTAGGAATACCGTTTCCTTCCAAAGCATCTCTCTCAAGGCCAGTTGGAGATTATGAACAACTGCCAAGTCAGGTAAAGCAATAAGCTGTCAAAAGCGGAGTTGGAATTGCATGTCACAATCCTCACACCCAGAATTAAAGTTCATAAAAAGTTCTAAAGTACAATTTAACCTCATTCTAAGATAAAATGTTTCATTAGATGCAAATTGACTGATTCCAGAAGCATTAAGTACCAAAACAAAAGTTGTTTTATATTTGAAGACTTATCTAATTTGCTTCAGCATTCTCTGGAGAGATATTAACATCTAGTACATATCTAATTTAAGCCTCAAAGGACGATAAACTGCTGAAAAGGAGTAATATAGATGATATCCAGATAACATTATCAGAGAAAGGACACCAGTCCTCAAATTTATAACTATAGGAGAGACCGGGGGGGGGGGGGGGGGGTGTAGGGGAACAACCATACTTCTCTATCCCCTCCAAATATACTTTTCTGAATAAGTTTTGTAAATAGGTGGCTTTTATTCTAGTTAACAGTTGACAAGACCTGACAAAAGACAATTGTACTTTAATTTTATATGCCATTATAAAGACCAATTAAAAATACTGCTCCCCAACTTTCAGTATCTTTGGTCTTCAGGCCAGCTTTAGAAACAGTGCACCATATACACTACAATTATAATACAGGTGTGGTAGAAATGTAGGAAAACTCCAGTATAAGAAATTCAATTACGTCAAATCAGAATAAGTAGCAAATCACATTGCTAATGTTTTAAAATTCTTTAAATTAAGAATCAAAACAGGAAGCCAGTATCTCGATAACCTGAGGATGTGAAGGAGAACTGAAAGAATGATTCCTTACTGCAAAAGATTGGAAATTGGAAACTGTCAGAGCAAGTTCTACGTAAAAAACCTTAACAGTCCAACTTTACAGTAGACAGGGCTTACTGACAAGCAGTAATAAAATGAACAACTCCCACTGCTTCCACTGTGGTATGCCATTTAAATGATTCTGCTGTGCTGTTTTATACAAATTCAGAAGTACATCTTAATGGCACAAGTCTCTTTGATTGGGTTTTGAATAATCCCTGTGCTCTTCTAAACATTTTTTATCAGTCTGACTTATGGGAAATCAGAAAGCAAAAGGAGAGCTGTCCAGCAAAACATCTGTTAAACAAGCTTTTCTGTTTTCTTTGGCTGAAACCTTGCATAATGATTATTTTATTTTTCTGAGAAATAATTAGTGTAGTAGTTGTGGAAGCTCATGACATGGCATCAGAATCGATATGCTGCTACTCTTCCAGAGCTTACAGTGTGTTCCTATGGATGAAATAATACATCTAAAATGTATTCATCAATAAGTCACGTGATTCTTTTTTGGTTTGTTTTAGTGACGCCTCTTGATGGTGTCAAAATTCAACTGCAAGCCCAAAGCAATTCATTCTCTAATGGTAAATATACAGGTTTTTAAAGAATTAAGGTATTCTGATATCTTTATAAATACTTTGCATCTTAATAATTTTCCCAAATCTATTTTAAGTATGCTTCTACTCAGAAAAATAACATTGTAAGGTTCTGTGTTTGTCTCAATCACCTTTTTAAGAAAAAGTCATCGTCCCCAGCGCCCATTTCCCCCCTCAAATTTCAGCCCTGCAGACTCAACTGGGACCAGAAAAACCAGCTGGGTATTCTTTCTGACTTGCACATCATCTCTAGTAATAATGTTTTTGAGGTCCAAATTCTGTCCTCAGGTACGACTCTGCAACCCCAGTATTGCTATTTGGGTTGTGCAGATGTAACTAAAGGCAAAACTTGATATTGCAGTTTGAATTTACTTGACAATTCTGTTGATGCTGAGCTGGTGAAGATTCTAGTTCATTCTCCTATAGCTGTGTTGACTCTACAATGTCAATAGGAGTTAAAAATAAAAAAAAAAAAAAATAGCAAAAACTTAGTCAATAACTGTGTGCCCAGGGAGAAGATCTCTTAAGTAAGAAAGTGCCATTTTTATATAATCACTCTTCTGATTGCACCAGTATTTCAACTACAAAGAGCACATTGCAAAACTATATACCGGGGTGGTCAAACTTACTGACCCTCTGAGCCACATACAACAATCTTCAGAAGTTTGAGAGCTGGGGCAGGCCTCTGGGCTTCAGCCCTGTGGTGGTGTGCTGGTAGGGTTCAGGGCACAGTTTCCAAAGCCCCAAGCCCTGGTAGATGCCTCCCACAGGGCTATACAGTAATAGCAATTTAATTAACAGTTTATTCTTTCTCAACTTTAATTATATATAAGCAAATAGCGAGAAAAAAGAAATGAGAAGGTGATCAAGATACGTAAGTCCCTGCTTGACCTTGGGCAAGTTACTGTGCCTCAGTTCACACATTGGTAAAATGGGGATAATAGTACCTACCATACACGATAGATAGTATAAACGACATCTGATTTCACTATATCCAGATCCTTTCCTGTTTTCTCGTTCCTTTAGCAGCCACTAACATGTCACCCTTAGCGCTTAACTCCAGCTCTTAGAGTCTGGGTAAACAATTTGATTTTGTGTGGCAGGATTGTTTTTGGTAGGTGCATTTGCTGCTCCCCTCCCTTTTCTTTCTCAATACTAGCCTTTATTGACTTTCCAAGTTTATTCTGCCCCAGTTGGTCAGACCAGCACATTTGTTGCCTATATATTTGATTTAGAAATGCTGTTGAATGGTAATGATATTGAAGGAATTAACTGTTTCCTTATATGCAACATTTTATTAGAAAAATGTTTTATATACTCCAATGGCCTTATGGATCACATATATGTCTGTGAGAAAGGGAACAGCAAAGCCTGATATAAGAAACCTGGTCATTTCAGAGGGATGTTGATATGAAAGTTATATTTATAATACCAAGTATATTGGGAATGTGTCAAAAATAAACATTGATACCAGAGAGAGAAACTCAATTCACTGAATGGAGATTCTGTACAAAAAGTTAGCGTGGTTTTAAAACAAATCTTAAATATCTAAGATATTAACATTCATATGGTTTTCCTTTAAGATAATTTCCAGTATAAATTATTTGATATAATATTCAAACTGATAATATTGAAGATGTATAAGTTCATCCTCTGATAAATATTTTCAGAACCAGAATAGGTTGCAAGTGAAAAAGGATGGCCAAGCCAGTTTGAGGTTCTATAATAATTTGACTTGAAAACTAATTGGGTTTGGCCTATTAAGTACTTGCACGGATGTCCATGTGATATTACTTTAGTCTTGTTCATTTTATCCATTCAGTGTCACTCTTTGCTTATGGGTTTATGCAACAAAAGCACTACTATAAGTAGATAACAGATTTTCCTTTAGCTCAGTAGGTAATGTTTTTAAAGGTCTCTAGTTTATTTCAGTGAAGAACCAGATTCCTTACAAATAAGGCGAATCCTTAGCTACATATTCATCTGATTGCATTCATATAGTTTGTTATAATATCCTCATTTGTCTTCCAGAATGCATTAGCTGTATATTTTTGCAACCATTACACTTTTAAGTGTTCTGTGGGTTGTAAGAAGTTAGTTATTGAAAGAGAATGGTGAAAAAGGGGCAGACAGCAAAGATTCTCTAGGATTCAACTAATTCATAGTTATATGAATTTCTTGACTTGCACAATTCAGTATTACACGCTTGAAACTGCATTAATGGGTTTTTGCAAGTAAAACAACAGTCAGTCAGACAGACAAGTTGTTTACTGGAGAGCAAGTAGGATTTGTTATACAAAAATGACTAGAAAGATGAAAATAAGTATTTTTTGTCAGAACAATAAAGCTTCTAGCTCAGAGTTTACTTGTTCAAAACAAGAGTTCTTAAAATGGATTAGAAATTGTTACTAACTTACAGGAATATATAGATGTTTGAAGACATGATGTAGAAAATACAAAATTACAGCATACCAAATCCTTCACAGAAATGAATAGGCGATGAAAACCAGGCATAGAAAAATTAAGATGAAAATATCTGATAGAAGCGAACCCTTCTCATATACTCTGTCCAGCAAGTTACTCCAGGTAGCTCATGCCACCAGGTTCTGGTACTCCATGTTCCACACCTAGAGAAGCCGTCCCTTCACACAACTCTTACTAACCTCTCCTGGCTCTTATTGAGGTCATCTACGCAGCTGACATTTCCGGTTGGATTCTTACAATGCAAGCAATGGGCCCTCCCAACCCATGTGCATAGTTTTAAACTGAGTCAGAATGAACTCAAATAGTATTTCATTAAATTAGACTTTATTCCCCAGCTTGTCCTTACACAGTTTCCAATATTCAGATTTTAAATACTGCTCGGAAGTTCTGCTATACATACTCCTCTGTGGCAAACACTGATGTCCAATATTTAAGTTGTAATACATAGAGAGTATTTATTATCTTATGTCATAACTTCAACCAAATAGTTTTTTTGGAGGAAAAAATTAAACGTACCTGCCCAGCTACTGCAGCAAAATAACCATACAAAGGATCTTGAGTCTGCCCATGGAACACTGGTCCTCCTGGAGCAGCTCCATACTTTAAAACAAGAAATAAACAATTAAGATAAAATTAATGCTTTAGTTAACTATGAGATTTGTAATGCTTACATTTCAGCATCAGTTTTGAGTGTCATTTCTTATATGCACCTTGTCAAAATGTATAACTGCTTTAACAGAGAGCACACGACTTTGGTGTATATATTTGCTACAATGTAAAGCAGACTTACATAAAATATTATATTTGGGACAGTCCAGTGATCTAGTAGTAGCACAGAGTGCCTATGTTCTTTGTATATGGCAGGGGTGGCCAAACTTACTGACCCTCCAAGGTGCATATGATAATATTCAGAAGTTTGAGAGCTGGGCGCACCTGCCAGGGCTCGGGGCTTCAGCATGCACCTCTCATGAGACAAAAGGCCCTAGCCCCACAACCCACCCCAGGGCAGAAGCCCCAAGCTTCCCTCCCACCCCACAGTCTGGTAGGCGGAGAATGGTGGGAAAAGAGGGGCTCCGCAAGCTGCACCTGAATTGTAAAAGAGCTGTATGTGGCTCGCGAGCCACGTTTGGCCACCCCTGGTATATAGCATCTCCATTACTGAAGGTTTGCAACTACAGTAGCCCATTCTGTAGAATCCTTTGCTAATCTCTTGATTAACCGTCCTTTTGATCTACTCAGGATACCACATCATCAACCAAGGTCTTTCTTTCCCTTCGAGTGCCTGTAAAACATGCATCACCTGCTGCAAATTGAATCTGTCTTTTCACTAGAATTTGCTGAATTCTCTAGTATGTTTTCATTGGTTATACAGTCAATCCATGATATTTTCAGAATTTTTCTGTAACACCATAATTCAAAGGACTGTAGTTTCTGTTTGAATATCCATATTTCACAGCTGTGCTTTAACATAGACCAAATGTAGGTTTTTAAGAGTCAGAATTTAGTTTTCAGATTTATGTCCCTTCTCATTAGACCCTCTTCCATAATGTCTCTTTCGCTTTTGCTATTCTGGTGCTGACGTCAGTATCTGATCTTCCATCTTCCATAATGACGCTTCCTGAGTAGCAATAATTTCTCACTTGCTGTACGACTGTGTCATTCACTGGAATCTTGAATGTTTTCACAGGATCCTTGCATACCATTATAAGTTTTGTGTTGTCCACATTCAACTATAAACCATATTCATATATAATCTCCACCAACTTCATCAGACCTCCTTCAGAATCAGCCACCAGCACTATGTCAGCTGCATAGCGAATGTGCCTAAATTAGGAAGTCAAATTTATACTCTAGTTTGCGCCATTGTTGGCACAATATGGTGTACCAAAGGGAGTATATCCTCAGGGCTCACCATAGTTTTTTCTCCTCATAAATATTAATAAAAGGAAGGGAACTGATTTGTTCATACTTTTTTGAAGTGCAGTAAGTAATCTTCATTTATTATGCATGGTATGGAGTGAAATAACTGAAGCATGTTGGAATGACAACCATGTTTTTGCATTGCAATATTTATCAAACACTGTAACTAACTTTAGCATAGCACCAATTTACATCCCTGGTTTCAGTCTCCAGAAGCAAAGGACTCGGTGCATGGATGCATAATTACTTTCTCATTTCAGAATATTAAATGTCAAAATAGAAATTAATTCTGAGTGTCTGTGTACACAAAGTGATAAACCCACTCTCCCATAAGCATCTTCAATATACTGGGCCATCAAAGTAGACAGGACTTGGATGATGTAGTAACCCAGAATGCTATTACATTTTCAGTAGTTTATCAGTCCTCCAGATTTTCTCGGTGATCTGAAGCACTACTGTTGGTGATGTCTGGGAGTAAATTTATATGACAGCAGATTACTTTGAGGTTGAAAGAGTGCATGCTTCTTGACAGAGATGACCTCACAAACTATTAGTAGTAGTTTACTTTAGAGCAACACCTAAAAGCCACTACTGAAATGTGGACCCCAGTATACTAGGCACTGTAAAAATACATAGACACAATCCTTGCGTGGAAGAGCTTACAGTCTAACTCTATAAGAAAGACAAAGGTTGGAAAAAATATCACCACCCTTTTCCAGATGGGAAACGGAGGCACAAGGAAGTAAAGAGCCTTGCTAAAGAAAGACTGTCAGAGCTAGAAATTGAACCCAGATCACCTAAGACCTAATCTACCCTTAAGTTTCACTAGGATATCAATACCTATATAGCTATACTGACAAAACCTTCCTACTGTAGACACAGCTGATAGCAGCAACACAAGTGCTTCTGCTGGTATAGTTTATACTGGCTTGGTGACTAAAATAAACTATACCAGCATAAAACTGCTTTAGCCAATATAACTATGTCTCTACTAGAGCTTTTTATTTATGGTATAACTGTCTATAGTAGAGCTTTTGTCATTATAGAAATATCTCTCCAGCCACACACTCCAACCAACACTGCTATACCAGTAAAATTCCCAGCAAAGGCCTGGCCTATGTTCCTGTCTATTGAAACAAGCCCATTCTTCCTTTCAAAGAAGCTGAGCGTTATTTTTACCCACAAAAGGAGTATTTATGTTTTAACCAGAGCTTTGATTCTAGCTAAATTATTTTTGTTTAACAAATGGTAGGTTTAATATGCTATTACCTCTGCTGAGTATGATGAAAGGATATCCTGAACTGGATTTGAAGGAGCAGAAAGGGGATTCTAATAAAGTCATCTTTTCTGTGGTATCAGGCATCTACAAGACTCACTGATTTCAATGGCTTCAATTAACACCAGCATGTTGAAAAAAGTCTTCCCCATTTCTACAGTTCTATTATTTACAGTTGGTTGCCTAAACCAGCAGCTTTTTTTATTGTATGAGGACTGGGAAGCCAGCTTCCGGTCTGCCAAACGCAGCAGCAAAAAGCCCCTTCTGACCCTAACTATAACAGGAAAAGAAAACCATTAACTGCTTCAGCCTTGCTACAGCCATTTACTATTCTGACTCATTCAACCCCCAGCTCCCGCAAGCTTGTAAAACTCATGGGCTCCAAGCAGTGTGCTTATGTTCTGAGAACTGTTTACATCCTGCTAACCAGACAAATGCTTTCGACAGGCCAAAGAACCAGTTCGGTGTGAACGCCTTCAGCACACGTCCGGATGGTACAGGAACCCGCTGCCATCCAGCCGGGCGGCTCTGCACAACCTCCTCGAACCCAGCGCTTGGGGCAAGTGCGGTGGGGTCCGTGGCCCTAGGGACTCAGGGGGCACCGCAACCGAAAGCATCTGGATCAGTGCGGGGGGGGGGGAGAGGGGGGGCAAGCGATCTTAAACTAGGCGGATCCGATCCTCCAGTGAGGACGCGGAGCGAGCGCCGCCGAAGAGCCGCAGGGCCAGCAAACGGCTCAGAGGCGATGGGCTGCAGGGTGGCTCCGCGGAAGAGGGGCCGGGCCGTTGCCGGGGCTGGGGCCGTTGCCATGGCACCTGCCCCCACGGCGCCGTGGCTGGCGCAATGACGCTGCAGCAGGTCAGAGAAACCGAGCCCGCGAGGCCTACAAAAGCGTGTGTGAGCCCCGCAGCGGGGCCGCCTGCGGCCCGGAGGCTGCCACGGCCCCGAGTGAGTTAGCTAGCTAGCAGGCCGCAGCGGGGGGAGGGAATGCCCCCTCTCATCCCTTCCCCTCAGCGCAGCCCCCACTGCGGGGGGGAGGGGCGCCTCCTCTCGCCCCGCAGCACAGGCAGCCGGGCGGGGCGGGCGCTGCTTTGCGCGCGGGCAGGTCCCAGCCTCTGCACGGGCCCGGACCGCACTTACCCCGCTCTGGTAGTAGCCGCCTCCAGCGCCGGGATGCCCAGGATACGCCATGTCCACCGAGCCCGCCACTATCGTCTCCGCCGCCTGCTTTCGCTTCGCTCCCCCCTCCCCTGTTACTGCCCCGCCCCCACTCCGTGCTCCGCCCCCTCCCGGTCGTGGCGGGGCCAGGGGCACAGAGCCTGGGACACACCATCTGCCGGGGGGGGGGCGCCAGAACCAGGGCGTGGTACTTGCAGCGCCGCTTCCACCTTCCCCCAGCGGGGTGTAAGCGACTGCGAATGCCCCGGACGTTGTGCGGTTGATTGTTCTGACAGACACCCAGTTTTGGAAATGATCCCCTTTGTCTCGCTAAGAAGGGAGAGAACACCCCTCCGCTGTAATGGTACAGGCCAACAGCCCGCAGGGGTGGGTTTTTTTGTTTCTTTGCGGGGAAGGACAGTCGAAAACTTTATCAATGCGGAGCGCGGCGAACGCTGCTGCTCATGGCTGTGGAAGGTACCATGGGACGACGCTGTGCAGTGCAGGCTGCAATCTGCCATTAGACCCAATTAAAAAAAACCAACTTTATTGATCATTATGGACAAGATGGGGACGTGTGCGAGCGTGCAAGCAATAATGGGCTGCTGAGTGTTGCCAGCTCTTGAGATTTTATCCAGAGTCTCTTGATGTTTAGTTTTTTCTTAAAGCTCCAGCTCCCGGAGTCATGTTAGAATCTCTGCTGCTGTGTTTTTAAAGGAGATTTCTAGGCCTCATATTTGCAAGAGAAAAATGAGGTAGGATCAGAGGCCAGAATGGGAACGGAACAAATTAAAAATTACTTAAGACAACTTAGGTGTCTTCAGTTCATCAGGGCCTGTTGAAATACATCCTAAAATACTCAAGGAGCTGACTGAGAAGATATCTGAGCTATTAGCAGTTATCTTAAAAAATTCTTGGAAGATGGGAGATTCCAGAAGATTGGAAAAGAGCAAATATAGTGCCAATCTATAAAAAGGACAATAAGGACAACCCGGGAAATTATAGACTAGTCAGCTTAACTTCAGTACCCAGCAAGATAATGGAGCAAAGAATTAAGCAATCAATTTGCAAACACCTAGAAGATTATAAGGTGATAAGTAATAGTCAGAATGGCTTTGTCAAGAACAAATTGTGTCAAACCAACCTGATAGCTTTCTTTGACAGGGCAACAAGTCTTATGGATGGGAGGGAAGCGGTAGATGTTGTATATTTTGACTTTATTAAGGCTGTTGATACTGTCTCACATGAACTTCTCATAAACAAACCAGGAAAATATAACCTAGATGGAGCTACTATATGGTGGGTGCATAACTAGTTGGAAAACAGTTCCCAGAGAGTGGTTATCAGTGGTTTACAGTCAAGCTAGAAGGGCATACCGAGTGGGGTTTCGCAGAGATCAATTCTGGGTCCGGTTATGTTCAATATCTTCATCAAAGATTTTGATAATGGCATAGTACTTTTATAAGGTTTGTGGATGATACCAAACTGGAAGGGTTGCAAGTGCTTTGGAGGATAGGATAAAAATTCAAAATGATTTGGACAACTTAGAGAAATGGTCTGAAGTAAATAGGATGAAATTCAATAAAGACAAATGCAAAGTACTCCATTCAGGAAGGAACAATCAATTGTACACTTACAAAATGGGAAATGACTGCTTAAGAAGGAGTACTACGGAAAGGGATCTGGGGTGGGTCACAGTGGATCACAAGCTAACTCTGAGTCAACAGTGTTAAACTGCAAAAAAAAAGCAAGCATCATTCTGGGATATATTAGCAGGAGTGTTGTAAGCAAGACATGAGAAGTAATTCTTGCACTCTACTCTGCGTTGATTAGGCCTCAACTGGAGTATTGTGCCCAGTTCTGGGCTCCACAGTTTGGGAAAGATGTGGACGAATTGGACGAAGAGTCCAGAGAAGAGCAACAAAAACGATTAAAGGTCTAGAAAACCTGACCAATGAGGGAAGATTGAAAAAATTGGGCTTGTTTAGTCTTGAGAAGAGAAGACTGAGGGGGGACATGATAAGAGCTTTCATGTACATAAAAGGTTGTTACAAGTTGGAGGAAGGTTCTCGTTAACCTTTGAGCATAGGACAAGAAGCAATGGGCTTAAATTTTAGCAAGGGCAGTTTAGGTTGGCCATTAGGAAAACTTTCTGAATGTCAGGGTAGTTAAGAATTGGAATAAATTGCCTAGGGAGATTGTGGAATCTCCATCACAGATTTTTAAGAGCAGGTTAGACAAACACCAGTCGGGGATAGATAAGATAAGACTTAGTCCTGCCTTGAGTACAGAGGATGGGACTAGGAGACCTCTCGAGGTCCCATCCTGTCAAAGAATCATAGGAAGAGTCTTGGCCTACAAAATGAATTAACACTGTTGCCAGTATAATATTCATAGTAACAAGATTTCAAGAAACACCATCCCACTTGTCACCCTTGTTTGCTGTCTCGGTGATGAGAGTGTAAAGGCACATAGCACTGAAGATTTCTGACAATCTTTTCCTTCTTTAGGTTTCATTTTCAGAAGATGGAAACAATGTGGGATAGGGAAGAGGAATGTAGGTTTGGCTGATTTGTTAATAAATCTAAATTAAAAATGTGAATTACACTGATGTGCTGGCAATATTTTAACAAGAGGTTCCTAGAAACATAAACCCTATGTTCAGATGACGTGGCCTTTCAAGGAGCTGAGGCGTTAGGGGAATCTATTCATAATGGTTCCCTCACAAACATTGGCAGGGAAAGTGGCAACACTACTTGGCAGGTAAAATTATATTAATTGCGTTTGCTGGAAATGTTTACACTGTGTTCCTGAAAATTACACTGAATTTCTCACAATATTCATCGTGTATAATTTGATGTGTGGGTGAAGACTTTTTGTGGGCATTTGGAGTATCTTTCAGCAGATTTTTTAAAATGACTTCTGGTACAATCTGGTCCATTCCAAAGGTAAAAAAGTTTGAAGGCCAAGGATAAGCCATTCCTAGCAGGATGATTCAGCAGTACCTAAAAAGGGGAGTAAATTCCATCAGAGGCAAGGACAGAATTTCAAGCTTCCCTGCAGTGTAATGTCAAATTTCTAACAAGGGACTTCTATCCAGCACAGCACTGGATAGAAGTGAAAACAGTGAAACAGTCCATACGAATAAGGAAAGGAAAACCATGAGAAAGAAAAAATGAGAGCAGTTCAAAAAGGTGTATTGATTCCAACATGCAATGAAACAATGAACAATTATGACTGCTTCTAAATTGGCTGTAATGCCAAATGAGATTTCCTTTTCACAAAAAAATGTGAGGTTTTGACATTTGTTTCTGTTCTGATGTGCAATTAAAATGAGAACTTTTGAATTTTTGTAGGGGAAAAAAAGAGGGAAATAGACTCACCCACCCCAGAACAGGCAATAGCTCAGTGTTTAGGGTACTTACTGGGATGGGTGACAGGTTCAAGTTGCTGCTCTGGAACAGGTAGACCAAGTCGCTGAATCTGGGTCTCCCAGGTGAATGCCCTGACTGCCAGTTTTAGAGTCAATATTTCTCATTATGGCCCAATGAATATTTAATTATTTATATGAAGGGGAACAACCCGCAACAGGAGAGCTTGAACATGAGATTGACTCTAGTCCTGTGGTTAGGGCACTCATGGGGTGTGGGAGACCAAGTTCTAATACCCCCCTCTAGCTTGAGTACGAGCAGGAACTTGAATCTGGATTTCTCATGAGTGGTCTGACTATTGGGCTATTTTGAGCTGCGTCTCTCTGTTGAAACAGTCATTTCCATGAAAAATTTCAATCATCAGTTTCCACTGAAAAAATGTTATACTCAAAAAATTCCCAAACAGATTTACTTGCAATATAGTTTGATAGTATCTTCTCATTTAATAATAAGAGGCTGATTTTCATTGTGGTCTGAAAGGAGGACTAGCTTGATAGTTATTAACAATATTAATGTGACTCAGCAGCTAACATTAACCTGTGTGCATTGCTGAAAAATTATGTATATTATAATATTCTTTTGTTTACAAAAAGGAAAAACACTTAATGTACTGTATGTTAAATGTCCATGTTACAAACTGATTTACGTTATAAGGCTGCTACATGAAAATTAATAGCTTGAGGAAATTAGCTGCATTTTCAATTGATCTTGATATAATTAATTAGAAAGTGACTTTTTTATTATGAAGAAAAGAAATAATTATAGTATCCTGGGAAGATGATCCAACATCTATACATGAATATTAAATCATTTTTTTAAAATGAAGCTGGTGTTATCTGCATGTTGACAAGGGAGAAATGCCAGAAATTCCATGAAGTCCACTAGGGACTTCACGTGGAAACTATTCAGATACTACGGTTATGGGTGGCAGTATAGATAGATTGTGAGTCAAAGAATAATCATTCTTGTTTAAATGGTGGCAATACAACACAATGGTGGCATATCACTTTGCATTTTTTTTTCTACACAGTAAAATTGGTAATGTGAATAAAGAAAATAGAAGCTGCCTATAATATTTTATGTATTTTACTTGCTCTATATGTTTGAGTGTTGTGTTATTTGCTATCTGATTATAAGGGGTTATTTCCAACAGAAGGTGATAGCACATACATAGGAAAGTGGACAATAGCTTCAGATAACAATTTTTCCAATACTTAATAAACAATTCAGATGTCATTCACTTTGAAGTTTTACCTCTGACCATGCTGTTTAACAGTCTGGTTTGTAACCCAGGAGGGATTATCCAGGTGGAAAAAACTTCAACAAAGAGCTTTGGAGTGGATACAAAAGATTGAATCCCAGTCTCAGATGTTTGGGATAAGCTAGGCCTACTAAAGCCTTTTGTGGCCTCATGCCACCTGGCCAGTCAATCTGCTTTTTTCCCTTCCTCTCTACCACTTAGTCTGGTACCTGAACACTCTTGGTGTACATTGATGTATTTCAAAGGCAAGCTATTTGTTTTTCAGAAGGATTTTTTGAGCCCCTGGGATGCATCATGTCTAGTAAAGAGGTTTCAGTGGTATCCAGAGAGGAATTTACTTCATCAGACAGAAAATCATCTCAACCCTTCCTTCCATGTGGTGGTGGAATTTTAACAAAGGGCTCCCAAGAGCTTCCCTCCAGCACATCACTGTTTTTATCTTGTTTTTTGAAGAACAGTGTAAGAAAATATGTTCTGTTGGGCTTTTCATAATTAGTAGGGAGAAGCAAACTAAAATAATGATACAATTTTTAAAAGTTAAAAAACAAACAGTCTGATTCATGAACAGCTTATAAATCTTGTATACATGTTATTTGTTAATTTTTGATTTATGATTAATTTTTTAAAAAGCACCTATCATATGATCTAGAGCCTTTTAAAACTTTAGATAATACATCTATAAACTCAGCAGTTTATTTCTTTTCATGCACACACCACAGATACATTAATGTTATCTTAAATATCTCCTTCCCTTTCTTGAACATGCCATCCATTACTCTCTTCCCCCTTCCCTCTCTCCAAAACCCCGAGAAAACAAATGAGCTGCATAATGTGCCCGGAAGGTCAACAAATCCGTATTATTTTGGACCAGAGAAGAAGTGTGAATTACAAAGTCTTGCCAGAATTACAATGGCCTTTCCCAGACAATGTCCTGTCATCAGTCTTTGATCTCTTAAAACAAGGCAGTTCCAGCCTGAGGAATTTAGCTAAGGGTCAGGATGTGGTGCTAGTCTCCACCAGCAATGAACTAAATTCTTTCCCACCAGGCTCTTCCAGCCAGGGGAGACATAGGTTTTGGGCCCTACTCTACTACAAAAAGGATGTGGACAAGTTGGAGAGATTCTAGCGGAGGGCAACAAAAATGATTAGGGGGCTGGAGCACAAGACTTATGAGGAGAGACAGAGGGAACTAGGCTTGTTTAATCTGCAAAAAAATAGAATGAGGGGGGGATTTGATAGCAGCCTTTAAGGGGTTCCAGGGAGGATGGGGCTAGGCTGTTCTCACTGGTAGTAGATGACAGAACTAGGAGCAATGGTCTCAAGTTGCAGTGGGGGAGCTCTAGGTTGACATTAGGAAAAAGTTTTTCACTAGGAGGGTGGTGAAGCACTGGAATGGGTTACCTAGGCAGGTGGTTGAATCTCCATCTTTAGAGGTTTTTAAGATGAGGCTTGACAAAACCCTGGCTGGGATGATTTAGCTGAGGTTAGTCCTGCTTTGAGCAGGGGGTTGGACTAGATTACCTTCTGAGGTCCCTTCCAACTCTAATATTCTATGATTCTAGATTCAAAACCCAGGTTGTAGCATAAACAATTCTCAACACTTCCAGCACCTCAATAAGCAACACTGTCTGAAATTAAAGGCGAGAAGACTTAAAACTTTGTTTCCACCCGCACATGGATACACAGGTTAGTCTGAATTAAACGGATTTTATTTGCAAAGTATCATAGAATTTCCTCATGGTGGGAGGGACTTTAATGACCTACCTCACAGACAGAACTCTAATCAGACTCCCCAGTGCTGAAACAAACCCACAAATCGAGACATACCTGAAGAGAGGATATCGTTTTCTTTTAAGTTCTACAGGTTTTTTTTAACATAATTTCTGAAGAACTCTGTTAAATTTGTATAGAACCCCATTGATTTAATCCCTTTTAATTTCTGCTGGACTTTTCCATTGGGGTTATTCAGCTTTCTTAACAGCTTCCAGGTCATCCTATAAACATGGCTATTGGCCCACATCTCCATGGTGTATTATTCTACCCTCACAGCCCTATCTGGATTAATATTGTTTATGTTGCTAGTAACGGACCTAAGGATTGCTTGTTTATCTTGTGAAGTTTAAGACGGTAGAAAAAGAACAATTCATTATTTAATACCTTCAGCACACAAGCAGTAGCACACCTAAATTACACCATTCCTTTCAAAGTGGCTGGGAAAGAATGTAGTTAGTGTTTCAGGTTTGTTTGGGTTTTTTTTTGCTTCTTGTTGTTATCAAAACATTTATCTAGCTGATAAGAATGTTTGACTAGCATTCATTGATCTCAAAGTATGCAATGGCTGAATAGTTTGATTTACTGAATTTAACTTCTACATACTGTATACATTGCAAGAGGATTTGTGTCAAACCTAGTTAAAGAGCAATAATTGTATATGCAGCACATATTGATTCTATAAGCTTAATTGTGCACTCCATTACAGACTTTTTTTCCGACCTTATTTTTTTATTTGCAAATAAGAATCCAGAGCAGTGGTCATCTTTTTGAAAATCTGCCCCATCATCTGTATATGCTCTAATATTGTCTTCACATGTAGGGTATGTTTCTGTACATGCTACAGTGTAGTGATCACTCTGGTTGCAAATTTCATTGTATAAAAAGGAGTGACTTTTTATTAGTGAAGATGTTTCTCTTATAAAAGTGATAAAAATCAATATATTACATGATTTCAGGAAAACTGGCTATCAGGGTTACAATAGGTGTTATTGGATGCTGAGCTCTTTGGAAAATAAGGTGCTTATTTAGATGCCTAAGTAGTAGTTGAGCCCTTTTGAAAGTCTAGCTCCAATAGTGGGTGTTGAGCAATTGAAAATCTGGCCCTCTGGGTATGAACTGAATTAACTGATCATATCATACTTAACTATGCATCTTAAAGGAAGCCAAGCTTTGTTAATTGTGTGTCTTCATCATTCTCTTGCCCCAAACCAAAATAAATGGTTACATTGGAGCATTAGTGTAATCTTCAGATTACACAAATACCTGTGCTATATAACATATAATCACTGGGTAAAATGTAGTAGCCGAGGAGAAGACAACTCATGAGGCAGATTTCCTTGCAAATATTTGTCATTAAATCAAGTACCTTGAACTCTATGGATGAAAAGTGCTTTATAGGAATGAAGTTGTATTATGAATAATATAGAGCCACAAATGTGCAGAGTGGTATATAACCAAAAAGGATAATGTCCCTCTCCTAAAGAGATTACAATCTAAGGGTCTGATCCTGCAAACACATACTAACGATTGTAATGAGTCCTATGGGACTGTCCCTGGTAATGAACTATATGCCCAGTAGTAAATGTTCACAGAATTGCACTCTCAGTTAGACAATGTATAGACAAAGGAGCTGGGAGGAAGATGTAATAAAGTAATGTAATATTAGATGGATTATTTGTCTGGCAGGCATCTGTTAGCTCCACTGCATTTTGTTATTATAATTTTACATTTATATTATAGGCCTGAGTGGAGGAGGCAGACTGCTCTAGACAGAATGGGGCAGCCTGAGAAATGGCAATGAACCAGTTTACAGCAGCTCGGCATCTGTCCCCATCATGACCCATATTGAAGTGACCTTTCAAAATTACAAATGAGAAACTAATGTTCAAAATATGACAGTAATAAGCTTGTCTAAAACAAATAGCTGCTGATTGTGCAAATTGCAAACAAAAAGGTGTGTGGTCCCTAAAGATGGGAGACTAGAAATGGAGAAAGCCAACAGACTAGAAATGGAGAAGGCCCGTGTTAGAGATTGTACTCTGCTTTGTCTCAAGAGAAGGTCTTCATTAAAATAACTTCTTACCCCAGGAAAAAAAAATATTATTTTACTACAT
The DNA here is from genome assembly GCF_026122565.2 of Emydura macquarii macquarii. Lineage (NCBI taxonomy): Eukaryota > Metazoa > Chordata > Testudines > Chelidae > Emydura > Emydura macquarii. The sequence continues at coordinate 35,326,008 of NW_027132559.1, read as the reverse complement.
TAATTTTGCTAGGTTCTTCATGAAACATAGGAGAGGAAATTCACTAGTGACTTAGAGGAGTCCCCTACCTTAAGACAGATTCTCTTAAGAAAGGCGCTTTTTTACTGAGAAGCACTATTAGCATCAGACAAATCTTTTTACAAGCTGCATTAATTTTGATTAGCACGATTGCTCACAATTAATCAACATTATTAGTCTTTAAACTTGACATGGGCTCACACACAAACCTTAAAGCCAAACCCCCTGGATTAAAAGCCTTAAATTGCACAATGTTGGTAACTTACTTGACTGTCCTGGGCTGGTGACTGCATGCTAAGGCCTCTAATGGAACTGGCAAGCTGGGTGAGGAATTTGCCCTTCTCAAATCTACAATAGAAGGAGTTGGGGAGCAAGAATAGGAAGGAATTTAGGGATTAAAGGTCAGATCTGCTGACATGCCTACCTAGCATATCTGAGACATTAGATAGCTAGCCATAAAATTTTTACTTGAAAAAAGTTAGCAGATTACTTTTACAATTGCTTCAACTGCTCTCCAGAAAACAAATGACTGGTGGCTTGTGGGTGTGTGTGTAAATATTTATATAGAAAGGGTTACCATGGTGAATAAACTCAAGAGGTGACTTAATGATTCATTTGAAAGGCAAATTCAGTAAGAAGGTTCTAACGTGATTATTAACACACAAAGCTGTAATAAAAGAACATTATTAAGGTTAGGAAGCCAAGCACTCAAAAGTTAGGGCATTCCAGAATTAAGCTTGCTTGTGCAATCTTAATTCACTCCTGCGCGTGCATGCATCACAATATAGTCTTTAATTACATGATCACATACTGCTTTTAACAAAGTTTTCTGTGTGTAATTTCCATCATGTTGACACCCACATGATTCATCAGCAGTCCCAGTCTTTCATCCTAGTACCAGTCTTCGTGTCCTTCCAGTCCCAGCCTCCCTACAACTTCTCATTCCATCTCAGAGTGCCCTGACCAGGCAACTGGCTCCCAGTCTCCCCCATCTGTTTACAGAATCATTCTCCCAGTCCCAGTCTCCGCCATGAGCCCCAATCTCCATGCCCAACCAGACTGTCTTTCCCTCCCCACCAGCTCTGAGTCACTCTTCTTGTCCAGCCACTCCCAGTAATAATTTGTTTGTTGTTCCAATCTACTCTTTTTCTTTCCCTTATCCTATATCAGATGGTTTCCTCCTACAAGCTGCCTGAATGCCAGCAGGGGGGGTCATTGAGAGCACAAGAGAGAGAGGCTCCCTGCTCTCATTTCCGGTGCCTGGCACCAGCCCAACCAGAAGCAGCCATTAGAGGGGAAATTTAGCTTTACCCCTGCAGCCCTGGGCTGGGGCATACTCAATTGCACTGTGGGGATGGTCGATGCACAGTTTGGTCAAAATAGGAACTGTATGGGGGTGGAGCATACTCATTCACGCTGAGAGGATGGCACACAAGCAGACCAGTCAGCACTAGGATCTATGAGAGGCTCAAGGATGCTCAGTGAAGCTGGAATCTTTGGGGCGTTTAGCTGCTAAAATTGAAAGTTTCTACTAATCGTGTGCAATTTTTCAAAGGCCAATAGCTTTGACAAATTTGAGTGCATTTTCATAGAAACAGCAAAAGGCACTTCCTGACACTAAGGCCACGCCCTGCCAAATTTCAAGTCTGGGCTCCAAAGCTTGGGATACTGAGCTGTTCAAAGGAAAGGTCTGCAGAATTGTTTAACATGGGGAAAACAGTGTATTTTCCCCTAGCCTTGCTGTCAGAAATGGCTGAACCATTTTGGCTCAAACTTTCAAAAAAAAAAAAAAGTCACTCTGAAGGAGACACCCAGCATGTACAATTTCACCCTGAACAGCTCATGTTTGGCAAAGTTATAAGCAACTGAAAACAGGGTCTGATCATGGGAATGTTGTGAACCTTGATGATAGGAGGCATACCTAGCCTCCTATATAATGTGGTATTGTATCCCTGGTTGATTTAGGAGCCAGTAGGTACAATCCGCTGTTACTGAAATAATAAAACTTAGCATGTATATTGTACTTTACATGTTCTAAGCACTGTATACATATTAACTATTTTTTCCAACTCCTCTGGGATCAGTGTAACCTTATACAAAGATTACTGAAATAAAGCTAAAGTATTGTGTTTTAGTCACCAGGCAGAAAAGTTAGTTTCTGGGGCCCAGTAAATTTCAGGTTAATGGTTCCAAAGGCTGTTGCACTACATCTTTAAAAAATAAATAAGGAAAATGGAGCGGCTGTACATTTTGGGACAAGACAATTTACACGTCTGCTTATTTTGCACATCACCTACATATGCCTTTTTGGTTTATTTTTCTAGGGGTAACAGAGAATACTTCAATCCATACTGGAAGTTTGTAGGGTTTTAAACAAAATGTTCTTCTTCAAGTGCTTGATCATGTCCATTCCATTATAGGTGTGTGCACGCCTCCATGCATGGCTACCAGAACTTTTTTCTCCTTAGCAGATCCTGTAAGGCCGGCTCTGGCGCCCCCTGGAGTCCCACGCCCATGCCACGTATATGAGGCGCTGCCGGCCCTACGCCCTCTCAGTTCCTTCTTTCCACCCGTGATGGTTACTGGAACTGCCTGCACTTGCATTGCAAGTGCTTAATTCCCCGTGTTTTAAACAGGATTTTTTTGTGTTAATTAGTTAGTTAGATTAATAACTGTTGTAGTGGTAGTTAGAGACTTAGAGATAGTGTAGCTCAGATTTACCAGGAGCAGGTATGCTCCGGTGTCATGGCTTCAAGTCGCGCGCTTTCGGCGGGAAGGCTTTCCCGCTAACTGACCCCCACTGCCTAAAGCGTGAGGGGGAAGCCCTTTGTGAGAAGAGAAAGGCTTTCAGAACCTTGGAAAATCTGCCCGGAAGCCTGGCTCATGGAGGCCTGAGCCAGCTCCGAGCCATCCCGCTTTGCCTTGGTATCCAGCGTGCCGCCGGTTCAGAGGGCACCATTGGCACTGACCTGAAGATGGAGCGTGGATACTCTCCCGCACCATTGGAGCAGGTGGGGTGGAGCACCTACCAGCACTGTCGACTTCGGTGGCTGAAGGGCGGCAAGAGCCTTGTTGGCCTTGCATACGCCCCCACCGCCAATGCATCCACGAGAGAGCGTTACGGGGAAGCCCGCGTTGGGCCCCCCTGAATGGCTCAGGAGATCCCCGGTATGGGGAGGAAGATCTCCTGCAGACTGGTTTCCTAGGGTAGAGCAGGAACGCTCCCTTAGAAGTCATCCCAGGTCAAGGTTGCTGGACTGACCTGCATCAAGGCAGTGAGCGAAGTCGCCCACCCGGCACCGGTCTTGACCCCCTGGCACCAGGTGAGGTCCATCCCACCGCTCTGGCAACAAAGAGTTTGCCCGCAAGGACGCGGCGCCAATCCCAGTCACCGGAGACAGTCTCGGTACCAAGGAGTTCGCCGGGCAGTGCAGAACCCGGAGGCTGGAGACGGACTCGACACTGAGGAGTTCGCCCTGCGCCGAAGCAGCGCTGGATGCTGGAGATGAACTCGGCACCGAGGAATTCGCCCCCTGCACTGAGGCAAGCCGAATGCCCGAGACAGCCTCGGCACCAAGGTTTCCCCCCGGGTACTTAGGCTGCGCCAAACTTGGTAGCCAGAGACAGTCTCGGCACCAAGCAGTTTGCCCAGCACCGAGGACAGGCAGAGTGGGTCGTTGGAGCTTGACTCAGTGCCGAGACACACAGAGCGCAAAAAGTCCTCGATGCAGAGATGATGCTTGGGTCGGCTCAACTTGCCAGAGCGTTGTCTGTATGCCTGCTCCAGCCGCGGCACTCATAACGAACCTGGTAGTCGAGGTCATCGTCGCCGAGGGGTCGCTCTCTGAAGCGATGGTACTGCACAGTAAGAGGCTTTTGGGCAGCCCCAGCAGTAGTCTGTCAACAGTGCCTCGGTGTCCTCTTGGGGATGCAGTACCTGGGGGAGCAACCATCAATGAAAGGTGCCAGAGCCCCAGGCGGATGGCCTCAGAGACAATGGTCACTCCAATGGCTGTATGGGGGCCTAGAGGGTTTCCCGGGGGAGGATGGTACCACGGTCCGTCAACCCCTCAGGGATGCAGTCAGTGCCTCAAGTACAAGGAAAGGGCCACCATGCGCCCTCAGACGACGACTCGGCCCCACGGGCAGGGACTTCTGTGGGGACTGCCTGTCGGCGAGATGAGGGGCTGCAGCCTGCATGGAGGCAAAGGAGCAAAAGGGGCTTCAGACAACTTTTAATATGCTACAGAGGGGCTCCATAGTGTGGTAGCCTTCCTGGCCTACAGAGGGGTGCTCAACATAGTGAGGGTCTCGTGGCAGACCCCCTTTTCCATAGCCTAATGCCTAAATGAGCTGAAAAAGGTATTACACCCAGCCAAGAGGTTTGAATACTGTTCACCACCCCGCCCCGGGTCCCTGATGGTGGTTGCCGCCAGCCACAAGGATGAGCAGAGCAGACAGGCTCTACTCCAAAGAACAAGGATGACTGCAAGCCAGACTTGTTTGGAGAAAACTTTATTCAATAGCACTACCAGCAAGTGGAAAGTGAGCCCTTGGGGGACTCAGTGAGCCACTTTGCTGAGGCTGTGCCTGGCAGCAGGCACTGAACCTGTATGCCATTGCAGAAGAAGGTACCATGGGAGCTAGAGCAGCGCTTCTGGCACCCTCAGTTGCTGCTGATTCGGTGGGCAGAGCCATACCCCCTGCCATCGGCATGCCCAGAGGTTAGCAGCTGCAATCCTGGGCTATCCTGAAAAGGTCCATCTGGGGCCCTTCCGTGGACAGGTCAGCCTTCTCTTCAGTTTGGGTAGAGGTGAAGCTGCATGGTCTCAGGGATTCCTAGACCATGCTCTGTTCCCTGGGCCGCTACACGCCACAGACCTTTAGGTGTCAGGCATGTCTCCAGGGCGGCAGCAGAGGTGCCAGCCACGGCCATCTCACAACCTACGGGCAAGGGGACAGAATCAGGGGGTCTAGGAGACACCATCCGCCCTGGCTGGCTCCTTAGGCCCTCAGTAAGGGTCCTCTCGGCAATAGGGCAATTGGAAAAGACCCTTCTGCTGGTGAACATAAGGGCAGTGCCCTAGCCTATACCCTCCTTCAGGCTTGGGTGAGCCAGAATGCCTTCGGACCACTGGGTCCTTGAGATAGTTCAGTGAGATAGGGCCCCTGGTCATCTCCTCCCCCCGGCCCCTCGATGCTTCCCCCTTCCTTCCTCTCAGTGGCAATTCCACATCCAAGAGGTCGAGGCTGCCTCAGCCAGAGCAGCAGGAGAGATCCCACAGGCAGTGGCGGAAGAGGTCCTACTTGAGGTACTTCCTTGTCCCCTTGGGAAAAAAAAAGGGGGGGGATTTGACAATGGTGACAGACCTATGTCGTCTCACAAATAACGAACAAGGGGCTCAAGCCGCGCATGGTCCCCCCAGCTCCAGTAGTGGAAACTGGAACCCGGTATGCCGCCCTGGATGTCAGAGACGCACATCCTCAGAAGTTCCTTCCCTTCAGAGGGCTTGACTCCCTCTAATGCTTACGGCTTACCCCGCAGGCTGCTATTTGGCCGGCAGTGTTTACTGAAGACCTGGCATGATATCTGCATGCTTGACGGTGCATGATCTGCCCAGGCAGGCCCAGGTCCCAAGCCCAGAGCAGGGTGAGCCGGTGAGGCGTCTCTTGCAGCTGGCGGGTCCTGCTGGTAAACACACAAAGTTCATGTTAACTCAGGTGCAACTTATGGAATGCAACGGCGTGACCAGTTGCCTCCCGGACCAGACCTTATTGCTCCAGCCAAGCTGTGGGACAGAGTCCCTCAGGATGAGCCACATGCATAGAGTCTGAGCAGGCAGCTCCTGTACCGGGAGGCTACGATCCCCCCCAACAGCAGCAAGCCCTAGCCTCCTGAGACGGGTGAACGACTCCTCGGGATGTGTGAAGGGGCGTTCCGTCCTTCAGTTACCCTGATAGTGGCTGCCTTGAGCAGAGGGTACAGTGCCATATAAGCGCTCACCTTGGCTCACAAGATGTCTTGCCCAGGGAGGAGAGGCATTGGCACACCAATGTGAAGGCCCGCGAAACGCTCACAGGGCTTGCGCAATGTCCCTCTGCTTTATCGAGGGCAGGGAGGTACAGGTACTGACAGACAGTATAGCGACCATGTACTACATCGACAGGAGGCGGGAGCCCATTCATCAGCCTTATGAAGGGAACCTATTGGTCCTTAGGACCTGGCGGTGATCACCTCTCGGGGCAAGGAACGACGAGGCGGACCGTGTCAAAGGATCGCTCTTCCTCACCACGAGGGGTTGTGGCACCCACTAAGGGCATCTACGACCGTCAGGAGGGGGTTTTTCCCCAAAGGGAATCCGTCTGTATCGGACTGGAGCACGAGATGTCTGCAGTGCTGCTCTCTCCGTGATCAAGGGGCGAGGGCGCTTGCCAATGCCATTCGGCTGTAGCGGTCAGAGACCTTCATATCACTTTCCCACCTTTCCCCTCCTGCATACAGTCCTGCTCAAAATGAGGAAGGGCTAAACAGATGCCATCTCGATTATTCCAGCTGGGCCACGCCAGCACGGGTTCAGCATGCTGCTGGATTTCTCGATCGCCCGCCTCAGAGACAACGTGATCCCAGCTCCAAGGATCATGGTCACCTATGGTGCCCAGACTTGGACCCTTGACACGTCAGGGAATGATGGTTCGGTGTCTGAGAGGTGATGAGCGAGCCGCTCAGAACAAGCCCAGTGAGTACTGATGGGTAGCAGGAAACCCTCCATGCAGGTCATGTACCGGGTTAAGTGGAAGTGGCTGCTGCCTGCCAGGAGCAGTCCCGGGATACTCTGCCTGGCCTCTCGCCAGTACAGGTGATCAGAGAAATACTTGCTGCAGCTAAAGTTCCAGGGATTGACTGTGGCCTGCCTGAAGGCCCACCTAGCAGCTATATCAGCCTTCTATCAGCCGCTGGAAGGGGGATTGTGGTCCTCCCGTCAGATGGCAGTTCAGTCCCTGAAGGGGGTGGGAGGCTCTATCTGTAGTCCCGCGACCCAGTGCCTCCCTTGGATCTTGACCGGGTCCTTCCCAGCCCGTGGGCCCTCCCCTGAAACCCACGGCATCATGCCCTCTACTCTGGCCTTCTGGGAAGGTGGCCTTCCGGGAAGGTGGCCTTCCTGGGGGTATTTATCTCGGCATGGAAAGTCTCCAGGATCAGAGCTCTGACCTCAGAGCTCCTCCCCCATACTGTAGTCTATAAGATAAGGTTCAGTTGAGACCACACCAGACCTTCCGGTCACCCAGCCTCATTGGACCATTCATATATTCTCTCCAAGTTTCCCCAAACCACACTGTTCGGAGGAGAGCAGAAGGCAGCACTCGCTAAAATGCGAGTGGGGCCCTGGCTTCTACATCAGATGTACAAGGCCGTTCCGGAAAGCGACGCAGCTCTTCCTTGCAGCATCTGGCCGGATGAAAGGTTCACCGGTCTCCGCCTGGCGCAATTTCCTTAGGAATAATTTCCTGCATCACATTCGGCCGCGAGCAGGTGAAGGTGCCGCTTCTGGATGCCACAGCTAACCTAACAGAGCTCAAGCTCCATCTACAGCCTTCCTAGCGGAAGTGCCAGGGCAGGGCATCTGCAGAGCAGCTGCCAAGCTGGCGGTGCATACCTTCACGTCCCACCACGCCTCTGTCTAAGGCGCAGGAAGGAGTGGGCTTCAGCGGGGCTGGGCTGCAGGCAGCTCACTGCTAACTCCGGCCCACCTCCAAGATACTGCTTGTTAGTCACCTGTAGTGGAATGGACAAGAGCAATCACTTGAAGAAGAAAACAAGGTTACTTACCAATAACTGATGTTCTTCGAGATGTGTTGCTCATGTCCATTCCACAACCCACCCCCATCCCCACCGCCGGAGTTGGTGGAAAGAAGGGACTGAGGGGGTGTAGGACCAGCAGCGTCTCATATACCGTGGCATGTGCGCGGGGTTCAGGGGGCGCTGGAGCCAGTCCTACGGGATCTGTTAAGGGGAAAAAAGTTCCGGTAGCCGTGCTCGGAGGCGTGCACACACCTATAGTGGAATGGACATGAGCAACGCATCTCGAAGAACATCAGTTACTAGTAAGTAACCTTGTTATTTTCAAACATTTATTCAAACTCTCTTATGCTTTTGGTTAGGTAATGGGAGCAGGATCCTCACCAACTCTGTGCAAAACTAAAGCCAGAGGCAGTTTTATAAAAGAAGGTGAGCTTTGTCTAGTGATTAAAGCATACGAATGGGAGTTAGGAGACGTGGAGTCTGAGACTCTCTTGCCTTGCTCTGTGTGTAGTCATTTACTTCAGTGCAGAGGGAGTGCCATTCAGATTTGGTGGCACTTTGCATTTACTGTAAATGATTATATGAAGTGCAGGACCACAGGAACCTGGGCCCATGATATCTATTCCTGGGTCTGCCACAGATTTATGATCTTGGACAAGTGACTTTGTTGAATACCTGTGGCTCACTTTCCCCATGTCTAACATGGACACAATATTTCTCTGAGTGGGGTGCTGTGAGCGTAATTAATTTTTGATAGACACTTTCAGATCCTTCAATGGAAGGTGCTATATTAGTTGTAATATTAAACCTCAGATCATTCCTGGCTTTGCATATTTCTTTAACTGAAGTATTTTTAAATAAAAAACAACCCCACTATTGAGAGTGGAATAATGAAACTCATTGTGCAATCTCACCATTCACAAGCTTGGTAGCCTTCTTTATAGGTGCTTTGCTCCTTTTCTAACCAACATGAAAATAGCTTGATCCCTATAGGACAGAATTTTCATATGGGCTTACCTCCACCACATACACAGTTGGGGCCAGATTTTCTAAGTGCTCAGCATCTCTCATTGAGAGCAATAGGAGCGCTATGCACTGAGGTCTTTTGAAAATCTGGCCCCATGTTGTTTACACCAGCAGTTCCCAAATTGTGGTCCATATTTCACCAATGGTATGCAGCCCACCTCCCGATGATATGCGTCCACCTACTGCTGGGAGGCTGGCCAGGAGCCGCTCCAGTGCCAGCCCCGCCCCCAAGCACTGCAGCAGCCCGGCTATTCTGCTCCTCTCCCGCTGGACACAAAGTGGCTGGCCAGGAGCTGTTCCAGCCCTGGCCCCACCCCCAAGCAGCGCAGCGGCCGCTCCTCCCTTCTGGCCCTCCCTCTTCCCCCCAACCCTATAGGTGGTGGTACAACAGGTAGTGGGTGTTTTATGTTGGTGGTATGCAAGGTGGTAGAGTTTGGGAACCACTGGTTTACACGCTTCACCTGTGGTAGTTAAGCTAGGAGCCGACCTTTCTGCAAGCCTGGCACAACTGCAAGTCACAATAGTTAACTCTTTATCTGCTGATTTTAAATTTCCCTTGGGAAACAGGCATAGACGAAATTCAGAGTTGTTTCGAGAAATGTCTGGGGGCTCATTTATCCCATTAGTAGCACACGTGTAACTCATTGACTTCAGTGGAAGTAGTGTGCATGCAATTGATGGGATAGTCATGATCTATCTATCTATCTATCTATCTAAATTTTACATGTTTATGAATATTTTTATTACTGAAATTGCTGGACATGCTAACAAAGCCCCCCAAACATGGTAACATTAGATTTGTTTATAACTCCTGCCGTGTAACTTACACTTCAGTACCCTCCTACCACAATTCTAGTGAAAAAAGAATGATCCCTTCTGTCTAAAGCTTTTGTAATAATTCATTTTCTCTCCCACGTATAATTGAAGTTCTCCACCATTTACCAGCCCCCTTCCTTATGTTGATCCTCTTGCTTCCTGTCTTCTACTGTTTGTTGTCTCATATTTCTCATTTTTGTGAACTTCTAAAACCTTACAGAATGTGACTATCATTTTTCAATAAAGCATCCACTAGGTGTCACACTAGTATATTTAATACGGCCACCTTTGGTTATATACTGCTAGATCTTTGATTTTTTTAAAAAAACTATCAGTTCCTAAATTCATACACAAAAATAAATTAAACATTAAAGTTATTAATTGATTAGTCTTCAGATACTGATTCTAGTTAGCCTCTGAAAATGAAATCATCATCTCTGTATGACTATATTCTAAAATGTTCCTCTGGATTTCCTTGTCTGTTAGTTGTGTAAAGTGATTGGCCAAGAAGCTTTTGAATATAGCTTGAACATTTTCAAAGGTTTTGGGACTCTCAGCAAGAGTTAGAAAAGTCTGCTTGACCTTGCTGTAATGTAACTTATTTCAGTGGGCCTTGCTTAGAGCTCAGCATATCTGAAAAATGGCTGTTTAGGTCCTAATCCCTTAAGAGTCTAACTTTAGTCAACCTTGGTCAATGCATTTAGCAAATGCTACTATCTACACACTCAATTTTAAAGATTTTTCAAACGATTATGAGGTGGTTAAGAAATGTAATTTCTGTAAGCAGTTGTAATGCTTGAGATGCATTGTATTTTCCTTAGATCCTTTCTTTGAGTCCAGGAGAGAAGGCAAAAGCTGTCACTTGAAGGATTTTCTTCTGTGTTTACTGGCATGTGGATCACAGGAATCTTTTTTCCACTGGGAGCAGGGGTGTGTGGCAAAGGATAGATAATATGTGTCCAGGGTAGGCAGAGAGGCAGCACTGCTTACAGAGATGAGCAAATTAAAGAGTGTCATTAGCAGACGACATATTTTGACATATTCAGACTGACAAATATAGCTAATATTTGGGGAAATTATTATTTGATTCATCCATTTCTAAAATCTGGTCAAATGAATGCCAGGGGCAGATGAGGTTTATTTAAATGGATTTTTCTTATACAATATTTGTTGATATTCATTTCTTATTCATTTCTTTGTAGCTGAATCCTTTTTATACTTCATTAGTACATATATTATAGTTGATTATTTTCTTTCCTCCTTTTTATCTGATATATGTACAGGGACAAAATGATTAGAATTTTCAGTGAAAATAAAATAAGGCACCTACATCATTTTTTAGTAAAAGAAAACAGATGTTGGTTGAAAATATGCATAGGATGAAACAGAAATCAAAGATAGGATATTATATGGCCTGTCTTTTATCATATGCCTTGTAAAGTTCTTTGGCGTTTTTAAAAGCAGTTAAAGGCCATTACTCTTATAGTAGCTATTCTGCTAATTGTTTGTGTATATTGTCATTAAATGATATACATTTTTATACAATTTACCTGCTCCATGAATCGCTACAGCTAGTGTATAATAACCACATGCTGCTTTGTATTCTGTATTGTATCTGCTCATGTGTAGAAACACTTGAAAATTATATTCGACTGATGATATATAAGTGTTGTGATAACAAACCTAGCTGTCTAGGATTTCCATGATTAAACCAACAACTAAGTTCCTCCTGTGCAGAAGAACTCCACACTGTATTTGTATCTGTTCTATTAAAAGATTTCCCTCATCAAATGTTATGATGACTATCCACCACAAGGTGGTATATTGTCCATCATGTTTACTTCATCTTGCCTGCAGATCTACAAGAATGTTTAAAAATATACATCTGTAGTCCAACTCTGTGTACTCTATTTGCTGCAAGCACCTGAACCATAAACTTCTTTTTACTTGGTTATAGCACATTCTCATCCATCCTTCATCACTGAGATAAAAATATTGATGACTGCCACAAACATATTAGAATAAGTCAATAATTTAAAAGCCACAAAGTATTTTTATAACAAACATAAACATCAGTTACTACTTTTAATTACTGAAATTACTGAAATTATTAATCAAACATTGTTTCTCCTCCTCTCCACTCCCTGCTCCTCTGATCTTCTCTTGCACAAGTTTTGTGTCCTTGTCCTCTTCCTGTATTTTTGTTCCCCTTATTCAGTTACACTGTCCTTCCCCAATAGATAGCATGGATCTTTTGGCATTTAATTCAGGCACTCTAGTCCCAATCCAGCAAAATGTGCTTAATGTTAAGCATGTGCTTAAATACTTGGCTGGATTAGGACTACAGCATTCAGCAGCTGTTGAGCCCTGATAAATAGAGCTGGGTAGATAATCAATTTTTCAGTTCACTGGCAATTCCAATTTAAAAAAAAAAATCGCTTTGAGTTGAACCAAATCCAAATGTTGCAAATAAATAAATAAATAAATAAATAATCTATTTCAAGTAAAATGAAACATGTTTTGTTGGACCCAAAATGGATTTTTTGGGAGGAGGCAGCAGCCTCCTTTATAACCTTTAATCCAGTGGTTAGAGCAGTCACTGGGACATGGGAGACCTGGGTTCAGTTTCCCACTCTGCCAGATGTGGAAGAGGGTTTTGAATAGGGGTGTCCTACCATACAGCAGAGTGCCCAATGACTATGAATATGTGCCACTAAGTGTGTGTGGGTGTGTGTTTTGTTTGCCACTCTTAATTCATAAGATCATGTTTTTAACTGACTGGTTTTTCCACATATCTTATTTCCTCTTACTTCATCCTTCATCCACATATAAGATATTGAATTACTTCCTCTGTTATTTCGAAGTAACTGCTTAGTTTACACTAGCCTGTGTCCTTTCACTTACTGTATTTGCCAAAAAGCTTATTTTTATTAAGTATTAGCATTGGTATAGCTCTAGCCCAGTGGTTCCCAATCTTTTTGGTTTGAGGGCCACAGATATCATTTTTACAATCCTGAAGGGTCACCAGTCTCCGCCAGCAGGCCCCCCCACTGCAGCCAGATGGAAGGAGTTCAGCGAGGAGACTGTCTCCTTGTTGATCTCCCGTCTTCCTGACTGCAGCAGGGAAATTGCATGCATCCTGTAGCCCTGTACGCTCCACCTGGGTCCCTAGGCAGTAGTTCCCTTTTGCAGCCAGGGGGACGGGAGATCAGTACTCCCCTCCCTCTGGCTCCAGCAGGGGCCCCAACACCTAGGGAGCCAGGCAGAGCGCTTTGCTCTCTGCTGGAGGCAGAGATGATGAGCGCTGATCTCCCCTCCCTCTGGGTCCAGCAGGGACCCCATTGCCTATGGACCTAGGTGGAGTGCTTTGCCGTTCTCCCGGCTACAGCCAGGAGGAGGGGAGCGCTGATCTCACATCCCTTTGGCTGCAGCAAGGAGCCTGCACCAGTTTTTTAGCCCTGTGGAAATGTGCTCCCCCAGGTCCTTAGGCAACAGCTCCCTTCTGCAGCCAGCAGGAGGGGAGCTGCGGGCCACTTTGAAAGTCCCCACAGGCCACTTTTGGCCTCCGGTCCACAGGTTGGGAACCGCTGCTCTAGATGCAAGAAGGTGGTTTGGACTGATTGTTGAAACTTTTCCTTCTAAATGGCTCAGAGGAAAATCTGTTTCTCTTTAGTTTACACATACAGTATACATATGACAAAATGACCTATTTTCTCTTCTCCATTTTTTTGTTTTATTTAAGGATCTCTCTGAACATCAGGAGACGAGTGTGTTCATTTGTAGCATACTCAGTATTTATTCAGGGCTTTACATCTTCACAGTTCAGTCATAAATTAATTCGTAGAATTTTAAGGTCAGAAGTGCCCATTAGTTCATCTAATCCAACCTCCTGTATAACACAGGCCATAAAACTTCAACCAATTACCGCTGTATGGCGCTCAATAGCTTGTATTTGACTAAAGCATATCTTCCAGAAAGGCATCCAGTCCAAAACTGACGACTTCAAGAGACGATGAATTCATCACTTTGCTTGATAGTTTGTTCCAATGGCTGATCAATCTCCCTGTTAAAAATCTAGGTCTTATTTCTTATTTGAATGTATTTGACTTTAACTTCCAGCCACTGGTTCTTGTTATGCCTTTCTCTGCTAATGAGCCCTTTAGTACTTGGTATTTTCTCACTGTGAAGGTATTGTTACCCCTTTTGACACCCGAAGTTAGTCAATATTTGGGGTCATGTGAGTTCTTTCCATTAGGAGGAGAATTTGATGGAATCAGGTATTTCTTTGGTGCAATCCTGTTTATTTACAAAGTCCTCTTTCCCTGAATGCAGTGGGAATCATAGAACCATAGAGTTAGAAGGGACTGCAGGGTCATCTAGTCTAACCTCCTGCCAAGATGCAGGATTTGTTGTGTCTAAACCATCCAAGACAGATGGCTATCCAGCCTCCTTTTGAAAACCTCCAGTGAAGAAGTTTTCATGACCTCCTTATGCAGTCTGTTCCATTGTCCTACTGTTCTTTCAGTTAGGCAGGTTTTCCTGAGATTTAATTTAGATGTGCTATGCTGTAGTTTCAACCCATTCCCTCTTTCTTGTCCTGCACTCTGTGGCAAGAGAGAACAACTTTTCTCCATCTTTTTTATGGCAGCCTTTCAAGTATTTGAAGACTGCTACCATGTCCCCTCTTAATCTCCTCTTTTCCAAACTAAACAAACCCAGTTCCTTCAGCTTTTGCTCATATGGCTTACATTCCATCCCTTTGATCATCTTTGTCACTTGCCTCTGGATCCTTTCAAGTTTCTCTACATCTTTTCTATACATTGATAACCAAAACTGGGCACAGTACTCCAGCTGAGGCCTAAGCAGTGCCAAATAGAGCAGTACTATCACCAGCCCTGAGTTGCATGCTATGCCTCTGATGATGTAATTTAAAATTGCATTGGCTAAAGCTGCATTTTTTGCAACAGCATCTCACTGTTGACTCATGCTGAGTTTGTGATCCACCACAACTCAAAGATCCTTCTCAGCAGTGCTGCTGCCAAGCCAGTTTTCCCCATTTTTGCATCTGCTCTGTGTTTTGGATGGCGGTTTGTACTGTTTCAGATCTCTTACAGGGGCAACCTACCTCTGATATTAGAACTGTCCAGGAGAAGGCTGGATAGTGCAGCACACATTTTTTGGGAAATTTTGGGACTGGGAGTGAGTGGGGGTCACCCTGCAGATAGTAACCAAGGCTGCTGGAAGTCAGAGTATGACTGGTGAGTTGCTGACAATCTGCTGGGGTCAGAGCTGCTGGATCAGGGCTGTAGCTATACACAGGCACTCAGGATATGACTTACATGCTGTTTGTGAGAGGCCTGCTTGGGATCTACAACAGCAAAGCATTGTGAGGCACTGTACAGGGTCTATAAGCCCCATTCAGGACCTAGGCAGGAGGAGGAGGGGAGCCTTTCCTATCTGCAAGCAAGCAGACCACGCCTACACACAGCTGCCAGAATTGCCAGTCATGGAAGCAGGCACTCACAGCTGGGCCTCATAGAGGAACCAAAGCCTACTATAAAAGAGGGAGAGCAGCAAAGGGGAGGAGGAAGAAAGGCTTGAGACAGTAGGGTGGCAACAATTCTGCTTCAGGCAGCTTCCCTGAGCAACACTGCAAGGCGGTGATATCCCTGTAGGTTCCAAGAAGCATCTATCTTTAAAAAGGGGAACAAAGAAGATTCACAGAATTATAGTTCAGTCATCTAACTTTGACACAAGAGAGCTACTGAAACAAATGGTTAAACAATCCATTTGTAAACACCAGTGGATAATTGGGTGATAAGTAAAAACTAGAATGGTTTTGCCAAGAACTAATCATGCCAAACTAAACTAATTTCCTTCTTAGATAAGCAAACTAGGGAAATGTGGTCTAGATTAAATTACTATGAGGTGGGTACATACCTAGTTGAAAGACAGTACTCAAAGAGTAGTTATCAATGGTTTGCTGTCAAACTGGTAGGACATATCTATTGGGGTCCTGCAGAGGTCTATCCTGGGTCTAATAATAGTCAATATTTTCCTTCATGACTTGGATAATGGAGTGAAGAGTACACTTATAAAATTTGTGGCTAACACAAAGGTGAAAGGAGTTCCAAGCACTTTGGAGAGGAAGATTAGAATTTAAAAGGACCTTGATAAATTGAAAAACTGGTCTCAGATCAACAAGATTAAATTCAATAAAGACAAGTGCAAAGCACTACACTTAGGAAGGAAAAATCAAATGCACAAATACAAAATGGGGAATAATTTGCTAGGCAGCAGTATTGCAGAAAAGTATCTGGGAATTATACTGGATCACATATTGAATGTGAGCCAACAATGTGATGTAGTTATGAAAAAAGGCTAGTATCATCCTGCGATGTATTAATAGAAGTGTTGTATGTAAGCCAGGATGTAATTGTTCTGCTTTTCTCAGCAGTGGTGAGGCCTCAGCTGAAGTATTGTGTTCAGTTGTGAGCACAACACTTTCAGAAAGATGTGGACAAATTGGAGAAAGTCCAGAGGAGAGTAACAAAAAAGGTAAAATGTTTAGAAAACTTGATGTATGATAAAAGGTTAAAATAACTGGTCATATTTAGTCTTGAGAAAAGAAGACTAAGGGCGGGGCGGAGCTTGATAACAGTCTTTAAATATATGAAGGGGTTTTATGAACTAAACTAATTTCCTTCTTTGACAGGGTCACTGTCCTAGCGGATGGGGTTGTTCTCTATATCCACTAAAAGTGGACAAGAAGTAAGGGGCTTAATCGGCAGCAAAGGAGATTTAGGTTAGATATTAGGAAAAGCTTTCTAACTGTAAAGATAGTTAAATACTGGACTTGGTTACTGAGGGAGATTGTGGAATCCCAGTCTTGGAGATTTAAAAAACAGGTTAGACAAACATCTGTCAGGTTCAGGAATGGTCAAGGTATACTTGGTCCTGTTTCAGTGCAATGGGAAAGACTAGATGATGTTTCAAGGTCCCTTCCAGACCTACTTTTCTATGATTCTCTGATAATGAAATATGAAAATAGGAGACATTTGCTATGTTTCATATTTCATTAGAAACTCTAATATCATCACAGGTTCTCAAATCTGGATCTAGTTTTGGGTATTTTTTATTACAGGTTTGGTCCAGCCCCTCTTATCATGGATCTCTCCTCCAGTCATTCCCCTTTTCTCTTAAAAATTACTCTGACTTTTCTGTATCTTATGTGGGTGATGGCTACCCATTCCTGATGTCTTTGGGAACAGTCATCTAGTCGTTTTCCCATTTGGTTCTTTGGGACCTGGTAAATAGAGCTTCAGCCTTCCCTAAATCCATGGATTTTCTTTGGGATAGTGCGGAGGGCAGAGGATCTACTTGACGAACTCTCTGACAAGCAGGATATAGAGAGACAGCCAGCTGGTCATTCATGAAAACTGTAAGAAAATAAAGGCATTGTAAAATGCTAATGGGCTGTTTGTGCACTTGCACCAGTTTTACATAGATGTGACTTTATTGACTCCAGTGGAATTATTCCTGGTTTAAATCCACATAAGTGTGCAGAGACTTAGATACTAAGTTTCAACAAGGTGTGCTTAGGAGGCTTGTGTCTGAATGAACTCCAAATTAAGCAAACCTGGTAGATATATGAACTAAAAATGCCAGTTTGGGTTTGCGTGCTTCTGACAAGTTGCTAGGTTCACACAACCTTGTGGTCAGCACAAGTGATTAACTGTATTTTTTCAGGACTCTGTAGTGCTCTGTTTTATAGCACTGATATTCTTCCTCAGAAATCAATAGCCCTAGTCTTGTCAAGAGCATTTTTTGTAAAGAAGTCTACATCGTATCTTTAGGACAATTCTGGGTCCCAAAATTGAGAACATCGTTAGACAAGCCATAACTGTGAGATATGTGCTATTTGTCTAACTAATGTGATACCCAAGTGCCTCTTGGGAGTTGTGGATTTCCTTTTAATGAAAAGAACTGCTCAGTTTATCCGACAGAATAAGAAACAAGTGGAGGATCAGGTCAGAAGCAAGTATAATGGAAAAAAAAGTTGAACTAAAGAAAAACTGTAGCAGTGGGTGAAAAAGGAAATGAACAGAGGCTATTGCTGGTGTTTTAGAGACTTAATAACATGCTAATTTTAATACGTAGCAGTAGAGAGGGGTTAAAAATAAGATGTTTGTGATCAGGAACAGAATGTTAAGAAAAATTGTTCCATCTACCTACTTATACCACTCATCACTTCAGTATCTGGGCTGGTGGGTCTGTAAAGGGCACGGTATTTGGGACAAGATACACTTTTCTCATTCATGTCTAATAGATGGTGACAATAATGAGGCCCCAAGAAAACCATGACAAGCTGGGCAAGGGGATTCTTCACAGAAAGACTCCTGAGAAGTCACAATTTGGAGTTAGGATGAAAGACTAAGCATAGAAGCAAGGGCTAGAAAGCCCTGGCCAAGGAATTCAGCTGCTAGGATTTCAGAGTTTCAATTGATAGCCAGCACAAGGATAAAATAGGGTGCAAACTGGGACTGGTGGTTTAATGGTAATGGAACCAAATGGAACTAGTGATTGACCCAGCCAAATTCCCTATAGTCCCAACAGCAGTCTTAATCATGTGGCAGCTGCAGCACAGCAAGCTGGTGCATACCTGACCTCCCAAAATGTCTCAGGGCCTACGTACAGCCGATGCAATTACAATGTTTTCAGGTCTTTGTACTAACAGGTAAAGTATTGTTGTATTGGTTCCAGCAGATATTCCCTAAAGATATTCCTTACATTTACTGGTCAAAAGGCAAAAGCAAACTTAAGCCATGCCTACTCTGCTGTATGTAGATTTATTTTAAGAGCTTCCACTGATCCCTGTTATGATGATCCCCATGCTATGAGGTCCAAACCTGACTGGTGGTGGGTGCTGATCTCCATCTAGTCTATAAATTTCACCAATCTCCAATTCTTATATTTTATTATTTATCTAAAGGGCTGCATTTCACATTTTCTAAATGACCCATTCATTGATTTGGATTTAACAGTGTCATCAGAAAGCTAATGTGGTGTTACATTAGGGAGTCTTAAGATGACATTAGACACTTATGCACACAAAGGCTTTTCTAGGCTTCTGAGAGATGAACAGTACACATACAGTCCAAAATCTATATGCTCTTAATTTAATAACACTTCTAACATACTTGGCATATTTAAAACTCAGTCAGTAATCATGTGTACAATGTACAGATGCTATTTTTACACAGCTGGCAATTATTGTTATAAAGTTGTTATGGAATAGTTCAAATATGTAAAAATTACTATAGAAAAATAAATATACTTAAACATTATGATTTCTGTTAATATGTTCAGATAGTAAATAGTTAAAAGAATTCTGCCCACAGGCAACAGGATATGAAATCATTCCAACTGAAACTGGAAAAATATGTCCCGTTGGAGGGCAGTTCCACCACCCGTGGCCATTGCCAAGACATGAAAACACTTTATAGGACACATCCCTGGACCAATCAGTCAAAGGGCTTTGGATCAAGCCCTTAGTGCTGCCTGTATCCACATTACTTTACATAATTCCCAACACTCAACAAGATGTCATTCTTTCTTGGGTTGAACACATCACATTCTGGGGCTCCACTCCTGTAGTCTTATTCCAGCTGGAGTAATGCAAAATAACTCAGACTAAAGAGAAATTTGCAGACTACAGCTACCAAACATCACAGGACTTCTCTAGATGGGGGAAAAGCCCACAGTAGGTAATGTGCGTGAGATACTCTGCACTAACTCCCCATGTGGACACACTTACTGACCACTGCGAGTGCCTTTGTGTGCAGTAGTTTAGTGCACTTTGGAAGCACATTAAGTTAAACTACTCAAGTGCACTTGTCGTGTGCAGTAAGAACATTCACATGGGGAGTTAGTGCACAGTAAGCTAAGGGTGTGAGTTTAAAGCATACTAGCTACTCTGCACTAACTTGAGATGTCAAGTTTGCACAGTGACTAGTGGCTGTAGTTAGCAGATGGATAACCCTGGTGTTGGATTAGACATAAGGGATCTGCCTGGGCTAGTCACTAATACATTTGGCTCGTTTATCATTCCACAATCAGTCCTACACTTTCTTAGGTCTCAGGTACATGTTAAGTACTTTTTTTCTTTTTGATGAAGGTAGTGGAGTAAAATGGCTCTGGTGTTGAGAAGGTTTTGGAAAGCTTCAGATAATGATTGTTTGTTTATTCTGGTCTGGTTGGTAGTACCCATTTGAAAGTTCAGTTAGTCGTTTCATGATTACAGTTATTCATTTGTATGTGTTTATCTTGACACTGAGATAGAGTGACTGAGACAGAGAAGAGTTGGTGAACAAGTCTGTTCCTGTGAAAACACATTACTCATTCTTTTCTTTCCTCTCCCAGTGCATAGAGGTCTTGTGGTCTTTAGTCACCTCAATTCTAGCATAAAATCACCATTCACCATCTCCTCCCCGTTTATCAGCAGCACGGTCACTCTCAGATGACTTGGTGACTAAGCATAAATCTATAGAGCACTGGCAGCCCTTCTGCATCACAGGACCCCCAAAATGACTCACAGAAATCAATTATTTTAAGAGTTTTCTTCCTTGTCACTAACATATGCACAGTATAAGTGCTGCTGAGCAACAGTTGAACCCAAGGATGTTGGAAAGCAAAAGACCTCGTCTTTATTGAGCATGTAACACAAAATTCCAATAAAACAGCATATTACATCAGTGATTATAACTCATTACAAGCATAGACTAAAACAAATTTGGCCATAAATTCATATTAAGCTAAATGACTGATTTAACTTGAGAACGCAGCATAATCACAACCTCAATCACTGGTCATGCTTCACCTGCACTAGATGGAGACGCACACATTTGTAACCATCATAACCAAAGTCTGCCTTTTCCTGACACCACTTTCCTTGCCAAACAATTTTGGAAAGTCTCTCTCTTCCTGCATCCCCAGCAGCCCCGTGCCTGAGTTTGCAATAGTCCAGTGCAGCAAAGACCACTGGCCCGACCACTTCCAACAATAAAAGGTCTGTCACCCACCAAACAAACCTTGGCTAGCTATCTTTAAGGTACACATGTGGTGTAGCTATAGACCTCTTTTTGAAACAGAGGGGAATGGAGAGCAAGCAAAGCTATCAAAGAGCTGAGCTCCTCTTTGCCCATGCAGGGCCAGGAGGGAAAGCAGGCAAAGTTTCTTCTTCCTGTCTTGGTGCCAGGAGAGTGAGAAGGGGCAGACTATTAATGACTTTATAGAATGAAGGAGGGAGCCAGCTCCTGGATCTCAGAGCATTCCCAGTGGCTTTTGGCTTTGTGTGTGTTTAAGATCAGCCCTGGGTCATTTTTTATATAGATAAATTGCTCAGGGCCGGCAAAGTTTCCTTCTTTTTGCCTTTTCTTGAAGGTAAAAATGGGGAAGGACATTACCTGAATATAAAAGTTTACATTTTTGGGACACTGCAGTGATACCCAGATTGGGTGTTTATACAGCTGACTTGCTATCATTGTAGTGGGATTGTTCTGAATCTTTAGAGTTCCTCTCCCAGCCCTGTCGAATTTGTGTGAGTGGTCTGTCTATACATGGGAATATAAGAACAAATTTAATGGCCAGGACAATGCAAGGAACAATGAGAGAAAGCATGTATGCTGCAGGAAGATACCATCTATACATTGAGGGGTACAGGAACCTCTTCCCACCGTAGACCAGTGTATGTGCAGTGCACAAAACCAGTGTCAGGTATCCCAGTTTGGACTATTGGGAGAGAAAAAAAAGAGCATCAGTTAAGACTGTAAAACAAACTTTATTTACAACCTACATAAGCTATTGGGCTATAACCAAAATTGGCGATAAACTCAGACTGTTAAGGTGAAATTGCTTTGCATTGAAGACTGGGCCAACCAGTGGTGCAGTGCTCTATATGAACCAAGCACTGATAGTAATCAGTGTTGCACTGTAAGCAGGACTACACTATTTATACCAACATGATATCACGTGCCATGAGTTCACCAGGTTTGCTTGCACATGAGCGGGAGCTTAGAACAAGTTACTCACTGTAGAAAAGGTAGGCTCCCCTCTAGGTGTCCAACACTGAGTGGGGAGGCAGGATCTGTAGTATAGGGATGGCGGCTGACACAGCTAAACAGCTTGTGATATGCCCCACTGGCGCTCTGATATCTGGTCAGGTAGGGCCAGCTGCATGGGTGGCCCACATCTTTGAAGGTGAGAGGAACCATATCAGGCCCAGTGAGCAGTAGGGGCAGATGATGTGGTCGAGTGCCAGAGAAGTGCCATTGACAGACTTGTAAGAGACAGAGGGAAGGAAAAGGCCAAAGGTGGGGCAGAGGCACAAAGGAGCCGAATGGGAGGAAGAGGAGGCAGAAAGAACAAGTGTATACGAGCAGAGGCAATTTCACCCCTGCTAACGTTGGTACTTGAGGGCACTATACAAAATGAATGTGGGTACTTTGTGCTCAAAAACGTTCTCCATCCCTGACAACCTCAATGGACTAACCATTCTACAGTTTATGGATTAAAACCGTTTTGTAGCCTTCAATTCTCTTCCATAAACGGAGCATAAACGTCTCCTCTGACTAGGATGCTATAAAGGTGCCGGCAGTCCATGAGCACCCCCTTTGCAGCCCAGCGTGGTGCTGCTGGAGTGTCCCATCTCGATTGCCCCAAGTGGAGTAGCAGTAGATTTCAGTTTAACAGCCCGGGGCAAGAAGAAGGAAACATTTTAAAAACAAAATACCATGTCCCCTTTTAAAAAGGCTTTGGACCAGGAACCGTTACAACAAAAGCTCATCAGGCCCTGGGTCAGGCTTTCCAAACTTAAGGTCCACACCCAAGCCTCTGAATCAGTTCCAAGTCTGTCTCCTTGTGCTGTGAGAACAGCTGCCATTCATTACAGCCTACTTGACACCTACTTCTCCCTGTGCTTCCTGTTCCTGTTTATATAACTCAGCCCTGCCCCAAGGCCTCTTTGATTATCCTCAGGTCTTTAGTCTCTACCTGTCCCACTTAAAGGGACAGTACCCTTTTAATCATACACTCGTCTACTCCTTTATAGATGCACAATAGCATCAGTACTACTACACATATATAACTCCTGATTTTCACACCCTGGTATCCTTACAAGATGTGCAATTGCTGGGTTTAAAAATGAGGTAAATGCAGCTGTGAAACACAAGCAAACCGTCTTACCCTCACTCATATGAATGTATTTTTGGCTAATCCTTCTGATTTTCAGCCACTCTCTTGTTCTGATTGATGGGGCATGTTTTGCCCAATTCCTTTTATGAGATACTTATGATCTCACAAAGATGAGGGAAGGATGGGTTGCTTATGTGGAGATTCTAAAGAAAAGCTACCTCCTGCCAGATGGACTGCATTGTTTTATGACAATCACTTACCGCATTTTTCCAATGTGGAGAGGGGAAAATGGATTGTTAATACCGGCTTTTCATGTATGAAACATCAAAAAGTGATGGTATAGTTGTTTGTATGTTGCCTGAATATTGTTAAATTTCAACCTGGACTAAATACTTTATGAGCCAAAATAATTAGTGAAAGAACTTGGATTTTTAGTCAGTGGCTGAATATTTAAGGGTTTAATCGATGTAACTAATCACTCTGTTTTTACAACCATTTTCTGAAAGCTACACATTTGTCATTGCAACTTCTCATTTGTTGTTTGGAAGTTCGGTTTTCCTAATTTTACTTTATGTAGGTGGTGACTGCAATGCCATCATCATGGGCTACCAGGAAAACATGAAAGTTGACAGGAGAGTGCAGGGAATGCAGCGAAGGAAAAGGACATTAAATTAGTTTTTTAATTGAAAGAAGGTGTATTCCTCACCTGTACAAATCGAAATTCTCTCCAGTTGACGCTGTTGCTGACTGAGGGCAGGGAAGTTATTCCCAGCAAGAGAAACAGAAAAAATCCCAGGATACCTAAAGCCACGTAAGAGTCACTAATCCAGCCATTAGTGTTGTTAAATGGATCTGTTTTGTTGTTGTTTATCTGAAGAAAAAAAAATCACATATACTTTAATATTGCAGTAGCTGCAGCACCAATGTACAGAAAAGTGCCCTTTAACATGAGGTTTCCTTTAAGGTGAACTGGAAAGGTTTTGTAAATACATTAAAGCAATCAGAAGCAGCAGACTAGCTTGTTTCCTGAACAGGGTCAGGTGCTCTGGACTGCCTGTATGCATGGCCTTCCACAGCATGTGCACTCAGAAGGCAGCAGATACATTGTTGCATGCAGCCTTAATGTAGCATTAATATAGCTTTCTAAGGTGCACAGTACATCTCTGTAGACCTACTGATGATTGCGGGAATATGGTTATTTTTAAAAATAATAAGGCATGACTTTCTGTATGTCAGTAAATGCACCCCTCTCAAAGGGATATGCAGAAATATGGAACCATGTTTCTCAACATTATTCATAATTGATATTTATCTGCACATTTTATTAACTGCAAGACTAGCTAGAAAGAAGATTGAGAGCAGAAGTCCCCCATCTAACCACAGCATCAGTGACCTTTGGCAGTCCAGGTGCTTAGAGGAAACGCCAACCATTCAAAGAAATTCAATAGCATAAAAGCAATAACAATATAACTTTCGACATGAAGTTCTGAAACTCAACCTACAGGATAAGTAGCATACATAAGTGAGGTTGGGGAGGAGCAATGAACAGAAACTTACCTGAGATATGACATAAACATTTATTCTCCATCTTACATAATAGCGTATAGGGATAACAAGCGTGTACAAAACATGTAGAAAAGCAAAGGCCAAGGCTACTAATCCAAGCTGTTTCCTACAGAGCATCCATTTGTCCAGCCAGTCTGGGAAACGACTGTATTTTGTACCTCTGTGTAACTGGAGAATTGCAGCAATTATGCCAGGAAGGTAAACTAAAGCAAGAAGGATGAGTGCCAGTATCGGGCAGACCCGATTTGGAATGGAAATTGCAACAAAAAATGACAAGTCTTTGTTTTCATATATGTAGGGGTAAATCACATCACGGATCAAACAGTAGAAGAAAAAAAATGCACTTAGGCCAATAGACAAGTAGATGGGAAACTTCCACATCGGAAAGAGCTGCAGTGGGTAATTTTCTATCTCTTTGGCAGCTAAGAGAGAGCCTTGATCCAATGGTGTAAGACCAAGAGTCCGAACAATATCCATCACCATTTGTTTAGCTTTGTTGTCATCTCCGCAGACAAACACCTGTAACAAAAAGAATGGGATTTATTTTGACCAGTCTTCGGGACAGACTTTACTATTGACCTGTATGGGTATAAAACAAGACCTTTAAGTTGATTGCATTTCCAAACTTTCTGGAAATCATTGGCTTTTCTATAATACATGTAACACTGGTATTTAGCTAGAACACTTGGATTTTAGCACATGCTTTGGAAAACAACTCTATCAAGCAATCTGTAAACACAATAGCACCTGACTAGTAAAGATTTTCGTCGATTTTATTTAAATGGGCACAATCTTCCACTTTTGCCCCACATGTATAAAGCAGTGATTCACAAGCATTCCAGAGCTGTGAGGATACAGGTAATAGGAAAATAGATCACCTGTAATTAAAATAAATATTTCTCTTCAAAGATCCTGAGATGTAGAGGGAGCCTCTCTCATATGGGTATGCAGGGTAACAGAAAAGCATCTTCTCACCAGGCAAGTATCATGAGCACAGGGCAGGGAGAAGGATGTGTGTGTGTAGGTGGGAGGTTGTTTTGGGAAAGACCGGACTTATCTTGGAGTCTGGAGAAAAAAGATAATCTGTGCTTTCATTCAGACCCACAATAATGGGGATTTTTGGAGTTCCTGACCATAATGCAGCTTGAAGGTAGCTACATCTGTGCAGAGATAAGCCTGGACAGGAGTACAATGCACCAGATCCTTTTGCATTGCACTGCAATCAATTTTGCCCTCCTGTGTGTGGCAGCATAAAACAGGTTTAATGATAGCATAAGTGACCAGCTGAGGCAGCGCACAGTGTAAGAGCATTCTGATGGTTCCTGGCTGCCATAGCGGTCCCTTGGGGAGTTGCACAGCTGGAGCAGCTTAAAGTACTCCCTGAAATACTAAATTGCTTCTCAGGTCTAGCCCAGCATGCAGTGGCCCAAGAGTCAGAGCCATGAAGACTGTTAACAAATTCTGTAGTTCCAGCAGCCATCCCAAGCTGCCTAGATATCAGACTCTCCAAGTCCTCATTACCCCCTGACCTCCCCCACCCACGCACTTCTGAACTCTGGGTATGTTCAAACCTGCCTCTGGACTTTGGGAAGCGACATGTCTGCTTTCACACTTATCCATTACCTGAAAGTAGCCAGAATGGAAGCTTGAGTTAGACAACCTGACATCTCTTCTCCACGCTACATTCCTCTCTGTCTCATTTCTCCTCCTGCTCTGTCCAAGTTCCCTCCATCGTCTCATTACACTTCTCTCCTCTCTTCTTTCCCTCTTCTCTTGATTCTTTCTTTGTTTCTTGCTTCTCATTTCCTTTCCTTACTCCATCTTCAGCTCCCTGTCTCCCTCATTCATCCTGATCTTCACTCTCTTTTTAAAGTTCCTCTTTCTTACTTTTGCAACTTGCAACTTTTTTAGAAGATTTTAAAATCCTCCCAACTCTGTAGATACATAATAGCAGTTTCCTTCTCCTTTCTCTGTTAACATGTTCCTGCAGTTTGGGAGGGGGCTTGTGCTTAATGATCAAAAGGCAGGGAAAATCAATGTTTTTTAAAAGTTGAGGATAGAGACTTATTTCTCGGCTAAGATCAAACAATCACATTTGAACATGAAAGGATTTTTTTAGCTTAGTTATTTGACAGGTGATCATAATGAAATTTGCATCTGAATCTTGTTGGATACTTTTCTCTTATTTAAATGTATTTTTCTGTATTGCTTAGAAATTGCCATATGATATAACTTACAAGACACTCCTGCTCCTTCATCTTACCTGTCTGCTTGCATCCAATGTGCCTGACTGCAAGGCCCATGCTGACACGGTGTTAAATGCTTTCACTACCTTAGCTCCTGGCACCAGTTGAGCAAGATATTCTGCGTTGGATTCAGGATATTCGTTTATTTTGAGGTTGTTGCTTACATCCACTAATACTTTTTCATGGAGAGTTTCAGTTAACTCTGTGAGAAAGTTGTAATATTGTCTCTGAATTGCTACAATAACAATGTCAGCCTTCTGCGCTGCCTCTTCATGGCACAGCACTTCTGCACCTTTGGGAATCAGGCTGGAAGTCTTTGCATTTCGGCTTCCGAACACTACTGAGTAGCCACACTG
The DNA here is from genome assembly GCF_026122565.2 of Emydura macquarii macquarii. Classification (NCBI taxonomy): domain Eukaryota; kingdom Metazoa; phylum Chordata; order Testudines; family Chelidae; genus Emydura; species Emydura macquarii. Next base: position 35,298,988 of record NW_027132559.1, on the reverse strand, counting down.
GAGCATTTTATACCCCAGAGATCTTCCAAAATCTCCGGTTCCAAAAATACACACATTCTCTTTTTTATGAGGCGAGTGTTCAGTGAGAGGGATCATGTTGGAAGAGTTTTTCTCCATATCTAAAAAACAGTAATAGGGAAAACCAAAACATGAATACTTTGAAAAAGACAAACTAGCAGAATGTGTTGATTATACCAAAATGTATATTACATTTCTCTTTGTTTCTTGAACCCTGTAGCAGGAAAGTCTATCAATTAACACACATTGTCAGAGGACTTACTGTGCAGTGTTATGAAGGAAAGTTAAGTCAATTTCTCTCCATGGACTCATAGAACCCTACCTTGCCCGCCTCTGATAGATGCAGACCCTAGCTACACAAGAACTGTTGCAGTTCTCTTCTTTCATGAGATGCGGTGGTGGGGGAAGAATGGACAGGATACAGAGAGAAGAAGGAATACCATTTGCCCCATTTTTCTGGGTCATTTCTGCTTACTTAGTTGACAGAAACAAGTTAAAGTTGAATGTACCAATAGAGAACAGGACCTGGAGGCTTTTTGCAGGAAAACTCAAAGAAGAGACATTAGAATAAGAGCAAGCTGGGAGCTCACCTGTCCTACTGAGTGTTTTATTGTTATTGCTCTTCAATACCAATTTGTTTATTAGGAAAGGACCCCAGGGGAAGGGACTACTGAGGTACTGGGCTACAAGAGTGTATTTCCTTTACTTATAATAATTCTGTTATAAGCAATGTATAAATATTGATCTAGCAGGTGCTTATATGACCCACTACATTGTAATATCTGAGTGCCTCGCAATCTTTATTGTCTTTATTTTTTATTTGCATTGTGGTATCACCTAGAAGACACAGGACCAGGACCCCATTGCGTTAAATGTTGTACAAATACAGACAAAAAGTCAGTCCCTGCTCCAAAGAGCTTACAGTCTAAGCGTGTATCTTCTCAACACCCCTGTGAGATAGGGAAGGGCTATTATCCTCATTTTACAGATGGTGAATGAGGCACAGGGAGACTAAGTGAACAGTCCAAGGTCATGCAATATGTCTGTGGCAAAGCAGGTAATTGATGCCAGGTCTCCTGAGTCCCAGATTAGTGTACTAACCACCATCCTTTCTCTGTGTATTTATGTATACATACAAAGGTAATCTACTCAAAGGGACCCATAAGTAGAAAGATTTAAGAAGCTACTATTTGAGTGCTGTGTCATGTGATACTACACACTGCTATCTTTGGACATGTTTAAAAATCACTCTCTGTTGGCTCTGCTGATGTCCTGGGAGACTGTGATGGAGTGTGTTCCCCTACACAAGCCCTGAAAGGGTTAATGTGAGCCTGCAAGGCCAATTCTGGAGGGAGAGCCAGGCTTAACTGATGATGAAGCCCAGCTGGGCAGGAACAGGATGGTTAGTATAAAGCCAGGAAGATGAGCACCGAAGAGGGCTAAAGAGAGGGAGTCTGCAGTCATTCGCTGGGCACAGAGTGGTGGTGAGGAGAACACACAAAGTGGAAAATAAGCCCTGGATCCTAGCCTTAAAAGAAGGGTGAACCCAGAGAAGTTACAAGGAAGAAAGCCTGAGAGAGGCTGGGTAGGCAGAAGCCCAGGGAAACAGCAGCAAGGAGGGGGACTGTGCAGACTGTGGTTGCTGGTTATAGGGTCTTTGACCTGGAACCCCATGTAGAGGGAGGCCTGGGTTCCCAGCCAGCCCCTGGGAAAGTGCACAGGGCCTGACGATGTGGGATGGAAGACTGTCTGAGGTGGCATCTGGAGAGCTTGTCCAATGGGATTATGTTACCCTGGAAGGGAAGGACTATATAGTGACACAGCTGGAGGACCAAGTCACAAAGAGGGAATACCCTGAGTCACAGAGAAAAAGAGGGGCCACAGCATGAGAAACTGATAGAAGGGGGTGCATGACAGGGTGATAGCTAATTCCCAGACACAGCTCCAAGGAGATATAATTATGATGCGTGAATCCTTTTACAGAGTCTCAAATGGGAGTCAGGCTGTAGAATTCCCTCTTGTGGATGTTCTTATATTTCAACGCAGAATAGCAGCATATGGAATACTGATTCATTGCTCTGAGTCACTATATAGTAAAATGCAATATCCCTTTTTTAACATATTCTCTGCAGTAAAATGGAGGATGGACCTTGTTTGAAATATGGTAGTATACAGCTAAAATCTTCCAGTGCCTCCAAGAAATCAGAAAGCTAGCACTGAGTGAACTGTATGGCAGTCATGCCCTCTCCTAACCGAGATCTGAATGGAAATAAATAGCTATTGCTATGTGATGTGCAGAATTATTTATATTATAAACATATTTTATTTAATGAAAGCTACAGCAATAAGAAATACATCTACAAAGTGTCTCCACTGGGTGTTCTTTAAAATAGAATACCAAACATTTAATTCACTGATGATGATATGGGGCTAAGCACTTGCAAGCAAGCAGTGATCTGACCCCTAGAGACCTTAAATATTGTTTTCGGTTTATATGCCTCCAATTACTGGCCAAACACTCACAAAAATAAATGTTCCTCATGTAGGCCTTGCCTTGTCTCTTATGTAGGCCATATGATTCTTGAGAACTGAAAAGGGAGAGATTACATAACTGAGTTCACCCACATCTGAAACAAAGGACAGGTAATTTAATCTTTAATAATTCTTCAGAGTGACAGTAATCACACTGGGGCTCTGGCATAGTACAGTGTTAAACTGTTTTGTAGGAGCCAAGAGTATAAGAGGTATTTGTAGGGTTATAACTATTGAACTGGCTTGTGTCAGAGAGCAATGATGATTAAATGACTGTATTTCAGGGCCCATCCTGCTCCCAATGAAGTCAATAGGAATTCAGTCTTTGACTTCAGTGACAACAGACTCAGGTCCCAAATATGCCATTAAGAAAGGCTGTCTGTGTGTCTTCTCCTCAATAGCTCACTGAATTCTTCTCTCTCTTTCTTCCCCTTTCTAGAACTATCCATTCCTCTTACCTAGAGAGAAGTCTGCAGAAGAAATGTTGTTTCTTGGCTTTACTGTTTAGGGTTTTATTCAACAATGTTCTGATGGCCTTCTCTAAGATTCTAAGCATCTTCAATTCCTGGTTATGCTGAAGTTGAGGGTGCTCAGTACCTTGTAGGATTGGGCCCGTAGTGCTGATAGGCCAAATTCTGCTTGCCTCACTCTCACAACTAGTCTCATTTCATCCAGTGAGACCCCTTGCATGAATAAAGTAAGGAGAATTCAGCTTTGTTTGTTAGGAACTACTGGGTGTCAGACATAATGAAAGATGATGGTGCTTATTATTATCCCTTTGGTGATTTGATGGTACACAAAAAACAGAGATAAATTAGTCAGTCGTTAATGTCTTCATAAATATCATACATTGTAAAATCTTGTTTGATAACTTTGTGTAGCTTAACATTTGTTTCTGCAGCACATACTCCACAAATACAGTACTCTACTAAATAACATGGAAAAAGTTTGCTTTGAAGCTGCAAGACATCTGTAACTTGCCTAGTTAAAAGAATAAATATGGAAATGAAATTAGTTGACTTCCATCTAACCCTTTTTCTGTCCTATTATGCCCCCAAGCTTTTTGGCAAAATTCAGTAAAATTTCTGGCAGTTGCTGAATTGGCCTGATTTTTTCCCCTAGAATGAGGTTTATGATTTGTAATGAATCTTCTGTGATAAATTCACAGAGTAAGTCACCTGGGTCTCTCAAAACCTCACGAACCCACAGGCAATGCTGATTTTGTTCTGAGTTTTGGCTCTGTCATGTGCATTTGGTTCAAAATTAAAACTCAGACTGCAACTCAATGAGTATGAATGTGCGAAAATCAAAACTAACGAGTGTCCGACAGAATCCATGACACTAGTAAGTTTTCCACAGCTCTATCTGTAATTCCCTACTAATATACTTTACTACATCTGTTGATATTCTTTAATACAACATCAATATCAAGGACTCTACATCAAGAAGAACATCTGCGTGGTCTTGTGGCTAAGGGCTCAATCCAGCCAGGTGTTTGAGAACTCTGGTCTGATAAAACATAGCTTTTTGGTGTATGCATTGCTTTAAGCATGACTAAATGGGACAATTCACATGATTAAAGTTGACCACATGCTTAAGTGCCTTGCTGGATCAGGGCCAGAATGCACAGCGCCTTCCAGGACCAAGCCCCAAGACTTTGGATTGGATTCAGTTCTCACCTCTGCCACAGACTTCCTATGTGACCATGGCCAAGTCAAATTAATCTCTCTGTGCCTCAATTCCCAGGCTGTCATATGGGAATAATACTTCCTTTGTCCATCTTGTCTATTTACACTGTAAGTATTTAAAGGTAGGGTCTGTCTCATGGTGCATGTATGCACAGCACCTGGCACATTGGGATCCTGGTCTTTGTTGGAGCCTGTAGATGGTACTGTAATTATCTAAAAAGAACCAAAAACCCAAAAACCTAAGTGCTGATGAACATCAAGTTTTACAGCAGTGTTTACGGGAATATTAATGCTGAGTGTTCTGAAATAGAACAATATGAAATCTTTCAAAATAGCCATAATTAATATCCAGTTAATGACACAGATTTCATACTATCATTTATTCCAAAAAGTGAATACACACTTTAAATTTAGCCTTCTTCTGAACAACTCCGGAGTTCTGTGTGGTTGGGATATATGTGCGTATTATATTACTCATTCAATTAAAATGAGTTGCAGCCTTATGAAATAGCTTCAGCAAAGTGGGAAGCTATGAAAAATATCACATGGAAACAAATTTAATTACTTCCCTCTAAATGTTGTTCACAAAAATATATTATAAATATATATATTATAAATAGAAATGTGCACTAATTACAGATATTTTATCAGAGAGAGCTCTCTTGCACTGTGACCTAATGCTAACTAATTTCTTTGTAGCACGAGCTATCATGCTGTTCTGATTCTACATCAGTGATACTCAGATGAAGAATGTGAATGAATGAATGTGAAGATTTAATTCACTTGCTCTAAACTGTGTTCTTATGTTTACATGGGCTAGTGCTTTTGGGGATCTATGTCATTCTTTTGTTTCCTGGAATCTAGATACATATATATCCCCCTATTCCAATTCAGTAACTTGTCTCCTTGCTCTTCCTCTGAGAAATTTCAGAGGAAAGTAATTTGTAAAACCCCAGAGAAATTAATTTAATGTGAAATATTCCTTGGTGTCTTTCCTTATAAAATGTGTGGGAATGGAGGTTTGGGGGTGGGGGTGGGGGGTGGGGGGGGGGGGAGGAGAGGAAGATAACTTAGTTAAAGTTTTAAGTATAGAAGTGTTAGAAGGAACCAAGTGTTCTAGAAGTCTGTGCCTTGAAGCACTCCAGCCTATGCAAAATGAGTTCAGCTGATTGAAAATTTTGATGAAAATTTCCAGTTTTGAAAAACTAATTTCTGATTTTTATTTGTTCCAAAAGAAATAATTGTTCAGAAAATTTCAATCACTATCTATTCCCAATACACCAAACAAACTAGAAAATGAAAAATGTGTGTGTGGGGAAAAATGTGCTTGTTTTTTCCTTTCCACCCCTTGTCTCTTCCACTTCCCTTTTTTAGTGGCCAAAGGTAATGAAGGGAGAGAAGGGTAAAAAACAAACAAACAAAAAAACCCAAACAAACCCCGGAAGAACCCCAAAAAATTGAAAACAAAATTTTTCCAATCTTTTAAAAAATTATAATAAAATTCTTTCTAAACCTGCAAAATGCAATTTTTTTTGAAGTTTTTCACTAAAAATGATTTTCCATTTTCAACCAGTTCTAAAACTGATTTAAACAATATCAATCAGATTCATGTAAGACACTGATGAACAAAACCTATTATGTTATACAGTCCAATTCTATACCAATATAGGATTGTTTCCACCATTAGAGGTGAATCTTCTATCCCAGTCTGCTTCTGATGCAAAGGGAGTGGAAACCTCCATATCCCTGTGCAGAGAATCAAGGAGCCACACCCAGTTCCTTCACATACACAGCAGAAAATGGAATCTTTATGCACGTCTAATTCTAATTCTCAGTGCTCCAGAGGAAAAAGCTTCCATCACTTTCTTTGGGAGACCAAGAATAGATATTGTGAGAGGAAGGGATTGTAAGCTTTCCTCACTCAGCTATAGCTAAAAGCAAGTGGACGGGAGTCCTGTTACAGGACAGTAAAAAATCCAGCTGATTCCTCTTCAGGTTTTCATGAATCTTGAGCCTTTCTTGGAGAATTTATTTTTTGCAATGAAACCCCAAACCATGGTCACTTTGCATAATTTTTGGATTTGGGTTTGTAAATTTTATTTGGAGAATATATTTCTGTTGAGCCAGTAGCTGGCAGCATAAACTAGCTTTGTTCTGTGATATTAGTCTGGCATTTCATAATGCTTGGGGGAAAAAGTAACATAAGAATTAATTTTAGTTCTCTTATTTAGGAGTTCAGATTCTATAGGGATGAATGAAAAAGAAATGCTTATCAATACATGGAATTTGGCTTTTTCCCCATAAGGTTTTCTTTCTGTTTTTGGCAGAGAATTTTGGAAAAGAATTCTCATATAAGTTCCATGATGATTTGCTTATCTGCTTTTTTCTCTATAGTGTTGTTGTTGGTTGTTTGCTAATATAGAGTCCTATCCAACTCCTAATAAAATTAGTGGGAGTCTTTCTACTGAATTCCATAATGAGCTTGGTCAGTAAAAGCACAGGAAGTTATTATCTTTGACCCAAGGAACTTACGGTATAAATCAGACACAAACCACCTGGTACAGACATATCTGATACACTGGATGAAAGTCTTTGGTTCAGCAATGTTGATCTTAGTTATTTTAGTTGTTTTAATAATTTTATGTTCTTTGGCTGATTCATGTTGAAAGTCTTAATGGGAGAATCATGGAGGGATTTGAACCAAGAGAGATGTTGTTTGGCACGCAAGAAGAGATAAGCAATTCCTAGGAGTAGCACTGGTATGGAAGAAGCTGTGAAGCTAAGAGTGGGAACAACATGAGGGAGAGTAAGAGGAAACGAAGGTTGAAATACAGGCTGAGATGGAGTTGTGCACAGCCTTGGAGGTGAGGATGAGAAAGGTATAACTTGATATGGAGAAGACAGGAAACCAGCGGAGAGATTCTGAGTGGCATGAAAGAGAACATTAATGGTCACATTTACAATAAAATAGAAGGAAAGGAAAGTGTGGGAAGGGCTGAAGAGAAACAAATGACCAAGGTGTGGACAAAGATAGGATCCATAGGAATGTACAAGACAGAATGGATTTTAGCAGAATAAATTACATGGGTGAGAAAAGACAGGTCTGGTGTAACACAGAAGTTGTGAGCCAGGAAGGATGGAGGTTGCCTATGGTACTGGAAAAATTGGGCTTGAGAGAAAAAAAAACAGGATGGGCCATATGAGCCTGAGATTTCATTGGCAGGACTTCCAGAAAGAGATATCAGGAGCAGCTGCAGATCTAAGCCTCATGATGTCGACTGTTTTATTCTTCCCTTAATTTTCTTCAGATATATTATAATTAATTCTGCAAATCTGTCAGTGCAATTTTGAGGATAGTCAAGGGATGGTCAAAGTGTAAAGGGTGAATATCCTGGAAATGTAATTTTAAAAGGTCAAATCTTACAGGCATTTTTTATATCCAGACTAACGATTTATACTTCCATTTTCTTGTAAACAAGAAGAACCGTGAATCTGCTGTACTATGGTAATAGTTATCAGGACTGAGCATAAGAGTTTCCCAACTGGAGCAGACCACTGGTCGTTCTAGTATGATATTTCAGGAGATGGCAAAGACCCTGCAGAATGCACTTGGCCAATTGTATAATGTTCAGGCTCAAGGCCTGGTCTACACTACATGATTAGGTCTACACAAGGCAGCTTATTTCAACCTAGCTGTGAACGTGTTTACACTTAAATTTCGCTCCTGCTGATGTAACTGCCCAGCTACACCAACTTAACACCACTTCTGCACATGACATAGACTCAAGGTTGATGTAGTTAAGCTGACACACTGTCATTGTAGACACTACGTTATTTATGTCGACTGTTACTGGTCTCCAGGAGCCATCCCATAATGCCCCATACTGATCGCTCTGGTAACCATTGTGAACTCTGCTGCCATGGGGTCAGGTGGATAGAAAACTGCCCCTCCCTGTTAAAGCCCCGTGAATTTTTGAAATTCCTTTTCCTGATTGCCTGGCTTGGTGTGCACATCTAGCAGCTCTCCATTGTTGAGGGTAACTGCTCAGCTGACCATGCTGGTTACACACTGCAAATGCACTGCTGCCTGGAGTACACAGGAGGTACTGGATCTCCTGGGCTTATGGGGAGAAGAAGTTGTGCAGGCACAATTTCAATCCAGCCATGAAACGTGGACATTTATGAGCAGGTTGCTTGGGGGATGCAGGAGAAGGGGACTACAACAGAGACCAGCAGCAGTGCCACGTGAAAGTCAAGGAGCTGCGGCAGGCATACTAGAAAGCAAGGGAGGCCCACGAATGATCTGGTGCAGAGTTGCAGACTTGCTGCTTTTACAAAAAGATACGTCCCCTTTCTGTTGATGTACTCTGTGGCAAGGTGGTCTGTTGCTAAAATAGAGATATGCATACCATGTATCACTCCACCACAGTTCAGTGGTGCCCCTTGCATTGACACAAGCACTCCATTGAGGACCTACACCACTGCCACAAGGAGCACAGTGTGCTCACCACACAAGCGATATCATAACTGTGGCGGCTGTATGCTGATGTAACTTAGGTCAACAGAATTTTGTAGTGTAGACATGGCCTGAGGTTTGTCAGGGTAAATTTACAGAAAGTCATAGAGGAGTCATGATAAAAATGCCAATATCAAGCCTGCTTTCTAGATTCACCTTTGTAAACCAAACCTACTCCTTCACATTTAAAAGGGGTTGTTTATAGCTACCTAACAGCATGGAGAGAACCTCAAAACGCCTTGGAACTATGTGCTCTCACTGAAAGTCCAGTAATTTACTCCATTGTGTTGCTCCTATGTTGACCCTCAGCTGCTGATCTCTCTTAGCCTCACAAGGAGTCCAGTGTTTAACTCATGCTTTGAGACAGATTGGTTCATCTGTTACCATTACATTCATTGTCCCCTCGTTTCACATTGACCTACATAAATTTCACCTCCTCTCAAATGAGAGGACTGTGCCCTTCTTTGCAAATCAGCACCTTCACTCTGCCTGCAGCTCCTGAATGGCTCTAATTGTTATTTCATCTAATGTAGCTCTGGAAAAGAACAGTCTGTAGGTCCAGGGAGAGCGGGGACTAGGATTGTGCATGGCTTCTGTGTGGAGGGACTTCTTGCACTCTTCCCTCCACATCCTTGCACATCTGTGTAGCGGCTGGGCACAATCTGGCTCAGTCCTTCCTGAGTAAACAAGTACACATATTTGGTGAGGAATTCACCTGTCTTTGTTGGCAGTCTTTCCCCCTTCCATGCCCTAGGGAGTCAGACAAAATGCCCTTTCCCTAGAAGTAAATCCTGCCTCATCAATTCCTGGACAGATTCCTGCATATACTCACAAACAGAAGTAATAATCTCTGACTGCTCCTTGTAATGAGATGCTTGGTTTGTGGTGGAATGTCTGAGGCATGAATAATTTTATCAAAGGGAAAAAAGATATCCATGGATATGCAAGTTAGACAAACTGTCTGACCAAATGCACTTGAACTAAATTCTATTCTCTACCAGCATCTTGATAATTAATAAGTAATTAAGTAATTTAATTTAATTAAATATGTAATTAATCAGTAATTTTACATGACATCTATGTTGAATGATACTGTCATTTTGAATGTACATTTCCTATAAGATAAACTACATAAACCTTTAAGTATTTTGCCATCTGTGTTTTAATAAACTATCTTCAAGCATTTTGGAGAACAAAGGAATAATGCAGTTTAAAAAGCAACCTAAAATATACATGCAATACCCAAAGGTAGTCTCATTTATGTAAATAAAAAAAACCCAACCCAAATATATCAAATATATATCGCTTTGTCACAAATAAAAATACAATATGCTCAGTTTCTCATTGGTGCACAATTGTAAAAACAATTCCTGCCCTCCTCCATATATACATTATATATCTGTCTTCTACTACACCTACAACTGGGAGATTTATATGTGACTAAACTGGATTATTGTGCTATGAATTACACTGTTTCTACTATGACATTCACCCAGAAGAGAACAAAATAATGTGAGGGATCAAAGGCTTAAAAACATATTGCAACCAATTATTGGCTACTTTACTTTTAAGTAAATGAGGTTCTTTCCTGTGCAGTTACTCTCAGCAAAAGGTCTTGAGCTCTGAGTTTTGATAGAGCTGCTAAAACGAATTGTTGGAGATGATAAATCCTAATACAGAAAACACACAGGTATACCATTGCCCACATCTCTGCTTTTTATCAGGAGAACACTAAAGCTGCCTGGAGGTTCTTCAGATATATGAAGTATAGGCCTTAATAGGTGTGCTTAATGTTGTCTAAATCATAACACAGTACTGAGAAAGCTGCAAATCTCACTGCCTCAGACTGTTCCCATAAATACACAAGACCCAGCTAAAAGTCAAGTAATTTTCTCTGCACTTTCAGAGTTGTCAAACTCTTCAGAGTTTTACAAGTATCAAGCACTAATCCAATCCAGTCAGCTGCACATTGAATAGGAAATGATTCCATAAGATCAAAAGTCTGAGGTCTAGTTAAAACACAGGACTGAGAGGCAGGAGACCTATTACAACTGGGCCAATGACTTGCTTTGTACCTTGGCCAAGTCACCTAAAATCCCCTGTGCACCAGACAACAATTTCTCTGGGGGTTCCTGCTTGGAATGTAAGCAGGCTCCCTCACTGTGGCGCTATGCCAATAGGGCAACCTGTGCTTAGTATTTAGTGATATTATGATGGGCATCCTAAAAGTGCCTGAGATGCACATATAGCTCCATATATGTGTATAATATTCTCTCCTTGTCAAAAGAGCAAGCGAGAGCAAGTGAGCAAACATCTTTGAATTATGAGCCTCTTATATTCTTTTGGTCTCTGTAGAGACTGTTAGAATGATGAGGTGGTAGAATATTTGAAACATCTATCAATAGGATACTGCTAGACATATCCATGAACTAGCTAGCTGTCTATGCTCTTGCATCCAAATAACTACTCATGCAGCTAGTTTAAAACCAGACGTTTTGACCAATACACAGAGTTAAAACAACCTATTCAGCATAAGCTCTGGAAAGGTACAATGGGGCTTGATTCTCTTCTCATCTAGACCAGGGTAACTGTTGACTTCATTGGAGTTACTCCTGCTTTTGTGCTGGTGCAAGTGAGAAGAAAATCAGGCCCATTCCACTTTGTTATCTACCCCTTCACGAATGCAGATGAATATAGACTTAAATCAAACTGCAGGCTACCTACTGTTGTAGAAAGGCTTCAGTGGGGTTTCTTGGCTCTCCATCACAATGTATAAAGTTGCAGAGGGAGGAACAGGGAGAACAAGTTAGAATTATTAAAAGAGAAATAGTTCAAACAAGAGGTTTGCCTGCCAAAACAAACAGAACATGTGATCAGGATCAAAGACCCATTGAATATGGTCCAAAACTGATTTTACATACATTCATTTAATCTGCATTCATGCTTGCACAATGCTCTGTACTGTCATATTTCGATAAAATACTATTTTTAAGAAAGTGTTAATAGCATGCAATTTTATCAGTAACGTAGACCTTCTGAAATAAAATACAATAATCCTTTCTTTTTCTCTTGCTTATTTTGTATGTCCTTGACAGAACCTTGAACAACTCATCCATTTTCTCTCTCATTAGAGCCTGCATCACAGTCACATTACAGCCACAAAACATGTGCTTGGATTCAGGATACTTTGGATGCAAGGTAAATTGAGGAGCAAAGAGCAAGTTTTGCTGTAACTTTTGTAAGAAGTGATCACTACATTGAAATATTAACACGACTGTTCTGAAAAGAACCTGCAAACTGATAATTCCTCTTTCCAGAGTCTTAAGGAAGGACTGGTAGCAGCACTTTTATGTAAACTTGGCTGGATTAATAACAAAGTAAACTTGCAATTTGGTCACCCAATATAAATATTTGAATGGAGGCCTGAGGCATCATAGAAGATTAGGGTTGGATGGGACCTCAGGAGGTCATATAGTCCAACACCCTACTCAAAGCAGGATCAACCCTACCTAAATCATCCCATTGTCAAACCGAGCCTTAAAAACCTGTGAGGTAACTTAGGTAACCCATTCCAGTGCCCCACCACCCTCCTAGTGAAAAAGCTTCTCCTAATATCCAACCTAGACCTCCTGCTCTGCAACTTGAGACCATTGCTCCTTGTTCTGTCATCTACTACCACTGAGAACAGCCTAGCTCCATCCTCCATGGAACCCCACTTCTGATAGTTGAAGGCTGCTATCAAATCCCCCCTCACTCGTCTCTTCTGCAGATTAAACAAGCTTTGTTCCCTCAGCCCCCTAATAATTTTCGTTGCCCTCTGCTGGACTCTCTCCAATTTGTCCACATCCTTTCTGTAGTGGGGGTTCCAAAACTGGACACTACTCCAAATGTGGTCACACCAGTGACAAATAGAGGGGAATAATCACTTCCCTTGATCTGCTGACAAGACTCCTACTAATGCAGCCCAATATGCTATTAGCCTTCTTGGCAACAAGGGCACACTGTTGACTCATATCCAGCTTCTTGTCCACTGTAATCCCCAGGTTCTTTTCTACAGAACTGCTGCTTAGCCAGTCAGTCCCCAGTCTGTAGCTGTGCATGGGATTCTTCCTTTCTAAGTGAAGTACTCTGCACTTGTCCTTGCTGAACCTCATCAGATTTCTTTTGACCCAATCCTCCAATTTATCTAGGTCACTCTGTATCCTATCCCTATCTTCCAGGGTATCTACCACTCCCCCTAGTTTAGTGTCATCTGCCATCTTGCTGAGGGTGTAATCTACCCCATCCTCCAGATCATTAATGAAGATGTTGAACAAAACCGGCCACAGGACCGACCCGTGGGGCACTCCGCTTGATACTGGCTGCCAACTAGAAATTGAGCCTATTGAGCCCAATGATCTAGCCAGCTCTCTATCCACCTTATAGTCCATTCATCCAACCCATACTTCTGTAACTTGCTGGCAAGGATACTGCTGGAGATCATATCAAAAGCTTTGCTAAACTCAAGGTATATCATGTCCACCACTGTCCCCACATCCCCAGAACCTGTCATCTCATCATAGAAGGTAATCAGTTTGGTCAGGCATGACTTGCCTTTGCTGAACCCATGTTGACTGTTCATGATCACCTTCCTCTCTTCAAAGTGCTTCAAAATGGATTCCTTGAGGGCCTGCTCCATGATTTTTCCAGGGACTGAGGTGAGGCTGACTGGTCTGTAGTTACCTGAATTCTCCTTCTTCCCTTTTTTAAGGGTAGGCATTATGTTTGTCTTTTTCCAATCGTCGAGGACCTCCTCCGATCATCTTTTTCCAAAGATAATGGCCAATGGCTCTGCAATCCCATCAGGCAACTCCCTCAGCACCCTCAGATGCATTGCATCTGGCCCCATGGACTTGTGCATGTCCAGCCTTTCTAAATAGTCCTGAACCTGTTCATTCACCACTGAGGGCTGCTCACTCCTTCCCATGCTGTGCTGCCCAGAACAGTAGTCTAGGAGCTGACCTTGTCTGTGAAGACAGAGGCAAAAAAAGTATTGAGTACTTCAGCTTTTTTCCACATCATCTGTCATTAGGTTGCCTCCCCCATTCAATAAGGGGCCCACACTTTCCCTGACCTTCTTCTTGTTGCTAACATACCTGTAGAAATCCTTCTTGTTACCCATCACGTCCCTTGCTAGCTGCAACTCCAATTGTGCTTTGGCCTTCCTGATTTCACTTTTGCATGCTCGAGCAGTATTTTTATAATCCTCCCTGGTCATCTGACCAAGCTTCCACTTCTTGTAAGCCTCCTTTTTGTGTTTAAGATCACTGAAAATGTCTCTGTTAAGCCAGGCTGGTTGCCTGCCATATTTGCTATACTTTCTGCACATTGGGATGGTTTGTTCCTGCACCTTCAATAAGGTTTCTTTAAAATAAAGCTAGCTCTCCTGGACTCCTTTCCTCCTCATATTGGCCTCCCAGGAGATCCTTCCCATCAGTTCCCTGAGGGAGTCAAAGTCTGCTTTTCTGAAGTCCAGGGTCCGTATTCTGCCATTTTCTTTCTTCAAGATCCTGAACTCGACCATCTCATGGTCACTGCTGCCCAGGTTGCCATCCACTTCTACTTCTCCTACCATTTCTTCCTGGTTTGTGAGCAGTATGTCAAGAGGCGCACAGCCCCTAGTTGGTTCCTCTAACACTTGCACCAGGAAGTTGTTCCCAACACTCTCCAAAAACTTCCTGGATTGTCTGTGCTCTGCTGTATTGCTCTCCCAGCAGATGTCAGAGTGATTGAAGTCCCCCATGAGAACCAGGGCCTGTGATCTGGAAACTTCCATTAGTTGTCTGAAGAACTCTACCTCATCTACCTCATCCTCCTGGTCTGGTCTATAGCAGATGCCTACCACGACATCATCCTTGTTGCTCTCGCCTCTAATCTTAACCCAGAGACTCTCAACAGACTTTTCTATAGTTTCATACTGGATCTCTAAGTAATCATACTGGTCTCTTACATATAGCGCAACTCCTCCACCTTTTCTCCCCTGCCTGTCCTTCCTAAATAGTGCTCCAATCATGTCAGTTACCCCACCAAGTCTCTGTTATTCCAATTACATCACAGTTCCTTGTTTGTGCCAGGACTTCCAATTCTTCCTGCTTGTTTCCCATCTAGCCATCTCCTCCTACCCAAGACAACTGAGACCCCCTGGGCTGCCCTTGTTTTCCATCCATCTTAAGGTTCTGTCTTGAATGGACTAAGAGCAGCACCTTCTCAATTCAGCATTCCCTCCTAAGATTCTCCTTCTCTGTCTATGTACCACCAGAGTCCTTCTTTAGTTTTCAAAGCTTGGTATGAAGCCTCCTTATGCAGCTCCGTTCAGTTTTGACTATGTTGGCCTCCCTTTATCACCTCTTCCTTTCTGGATTTGGGTTTTGCTCCATTTCTCCTATTTGCCAGATTCCGTGTATTCCGTGGCCTTGCAGCAATTCGATGTGTCCACACAGTAACATCATTCTTAACAATCCATTTTGGTACTGCACGCACAGCTTACCTGATAACTGTGGCTGTATCAGTGCAGTTTGGGACACCTCCTACACCTGCATTATTGCTGAATGCAGGGACTTTGGAATCATTAGCAAATGTGAGGCACCTCAGAGAGGGACAAAGAGAGGGAGACAGTTTGAACCAGCTGCAATACTTTTAGCTTACTATCAATGCTGGGGAGAGTCATTAGAGAATGCACTGGTCCAACTAACCTGACTAAAGACCTGTCAACAGATGTTGCAATCAGATTACACTAACCCAAGTCATTTCTTGTGAAGTTCCCCAGACAGCCTACACTGCAACTTCTTGGCATTACTTAACGTAATACATATTTGCAACATCATTTATCCTAATGTAGGCAGTGCCCATAAAGGAAACCCTTGATTGTGTAATATGAAAATAAATTTTATGCTAATAGAAAAACCAAGTAAGGGAGCTGGAAGAGGGAGACTATTCCCTTGTGTAACTATTCAATATTTTGTTACCCAAATGAAACGTTTGACAAACTAACCTGTAAAGATTTCTGCTGCCAGTGATAGTATGAGTGAAATCCCTGGCTGCGTCTGAAGAGTGTACAGTATGAGTGCAAAGGTGGCTAGTGTAAGCCATTTTTACCTTCCCTGCGTTCCTTGGTGTCAGGCTGTAGCTAGCCTGCTTACCTGCTAGCTTAACCCGGTGGCAGTTTAACGAGTGCAGTCATCTGATTGGCTAAACAGCACAACTGGCTGAGGGGATCAGCACACCTGTTCTTAAGACCAGCAGCAGGGCACTGGTTGCTCAAAGCATTTGCCCATGGATGTGTTAGTTTCTGCTCCTGTCTTGTCCCAGCCTCGCTCCTGCCTCAGACCCAGCCCTGCTTCTCTCTTCCCTGATTCCAGGTAACCTGCTTCTGACCTTTGCCTCCGATTTCTGTCTCTGACTCTAGCTTGACCATTGGCTTTGGCCTCTAGCCTCTGACTTGCTCTGATCCTCGCTTCTGTTTCCCTGCCCTGGATGCCTGCTCCAACCATAAGGCATGACTCCTGCTTTGACCACAAGGCAAGACTACCCATGTCCAGGCTTCTAACACTGTCATAGTTGTGTACTGGTCTGGTCCCCGAGGGCTGCTCTAAATTATGGCAGTTGTCAATGGCTCTGAGTGGTCAATACTGCAGCTCAGCATCAGTGGGGTGCAGGAAAATCTTGGTCACACCTACTTCCCAACCCTTTATGTTTCTACACTGGCTCAATGCCACTGGGCTGCTCCTTCAGTAACTGACTGTGCTGGTTTTCGGACTACTTTTCACTGGAGGCATGACACAAAGCAGAGTGGATAATCTGGGCCTCTTAATCTGTATGTCTGGAATTGTAGAACTCAGGAATTACTTTGGAATTTAGGAAGTGGCAGAGTTAAATGAATTCTTATTTGAAAGTCTTGACATTTTCCCTGAATATATTTTCTAAAATAGAGCAGCAACACTTGCAAATATTTTGCATGTATAGAAAAGCTATTTAAAGTGCATAATTTCCATAAATAGCGTGATATCTTAAAGAAGAGAAATGAATAATAATAAATCTTTTTGGACCCCTGACAGCCCAAACCATGCCAGAGCTTCACATTAAGGTGACAGTAATTATAATCTACTGGATCAGATGGGATCAGATGCTAAAAACTGCTTGATAAATGGTGTAAACTGTTGGGCCAGATCCTCAAGAGAGGATTGCTTTCAAACCCTGACCACTCAGATATTTGGGGGACAAGTCTCCTAAGATACACACAGCAAGTCTAAATTCTGATATTCACCTTTCCTGTTAATATTAATGGAAGATCTATGCCATCAGGGACAATAGATTATCAATCAATATTTCCACCAGATCTGAAAGGAGAATTTTGCTTTTAAATACCAATGTTATTATATTAGATACTGAAGTCAATTCTCTGACACAACAGTGTAATGCACTACCACGAGTTGTTTTGTTGAGAGAAATCCCCCGGCCAATGGTAATTTTGGTTGATAAAATGCAGATTGAGAAGAGTGTTTAGAAAAAGAATAATCTCTTAAAATATGCCATTGCTCAATTTAAGACAAAAGGATTGATATAAACTGCCAATCCAAATAACAATGAATTACTTCCTTCAGTGTGGCTTGTGGTTTTTTTTCTTCTTAATCTGTTTGTGAAACAGAAGGACAACGGGTTCCAGAAAGTAATCTTTTCATTCTTCTTCCTTTCCTGATCAAAGAAGATCAATCACAAAGGTGTCTAGGCACATAAACCAAGGCTTTTCATTTCAGCCACCCTCTCATTCTCTAATATCATTCATTGTTTCTTCCTTACAACTGTACTCATGGCCCCTAAAACCCTGTGAGTATAGTTTAAACTAACTTTAACCTTCTAAGACCAAAAGCATCACCTCTGCCATGATCTCATATTTCATGTAGAAAGAAATAAGTGGAATTAAACCAGAGATGGGCCTGATTCAGAAACTACGAGTTACTTAAGTTAGATAATAGAAACCAGGGTGGCTTCCCTCTGAAGACAGCTGCTACCCAATAATGGAGCTAACACAGTAGAGATTTATAAAAACACCACATGACGTTTCCTATATCCATGTACTTTAGAACATGATACATGAGATATAATGTTGATTTGGGTTTGTTCTGCTCTTAGCAATTTGGTGGCAGCTCTAAGCTCTGCAGGAGTTCTGGAGGTACAGTACTCTGAAAGTTAGGTCTCCATAGTAACATGAATGATGGATGACTAGCCACCTTAATGGATTGGTATCAGGTGCAATACACTGATTATTCCAATTCACTCTTATTTGCAATGCAAAGTAAGTAACAGTAATGTCCCAGTCCTGTAGTCAGTACATGTGTGAAATTTATGTTGAAGTCAATAGTTTTGTGTGTAAAAAGAAATGAAGGCTCAGACACTTTATTACGGCAGTTGTGGATAAACGACAGTGAGTCTCCCATGTTGGAACTGATCTTAAGCTGTTCCTTACATGCCTTCTATCACAAGGCAGATTTTCAAAACTATCTACCACTAACCCTAAGAGTGTGGGTGTGTGTCTGTGTGTGCGTGCACACCTTGTAAATCCAGTCTGATAGTTAATTTGTAGGTGGATTTGTTGTTTAAAGACCCCTGGCCTCAGTTCCTCAATGAGAGCAAGATTTTCCTGGGTGTTTAATTGATACAGCTTGAAATGTTTTGGCTGAAACTTTTTCTGTTGAAAAATGGGGCTTAACTGAAAACAATGTGTTTCTGTAGGAAAATATCACACGGTGATTTTTTTTCTATTTTTGCTGGGGAAATTTTGAAATGACATTTCAAATTGAAATTTTGTTCCAGTTTTGAGAAACCAAAATAACTTTGAAAGCTTTGCCTTCCCATCTCCCTTTCTCCCCGTTTTTTAGCCACTAAGTACAATAATATGAATAAAGTTCAGAGCTGCCCTCTCCAATTTTTTCATTCCCCTCCCCTTTCCTTTTCCCCCTTCTAACTTTTCAAAGCTTCTCCAACTTGGCAACTTTGGCCAAATTAGAATTTCACTTTTCTGTTTGACACTTAGTAACTCTTCCAAAGTTGGAGAAGTTTTGAAAAGTTAAAGTAAAAAAAGGAAAGGTGGGTGGGAGTAGAGTAGGATGGCTCCTGGACATGTTTTGTTTTATTGTAGTCAGTGACAAACAGTGACAAAGGAAAAAGTGTATGTAAGAAGGGATTGGAAAAAAGTTAGTCTTCAAAATTGATTCAAATCAAAATAACATTAAAAATTTGATTCCAATTGAAATAAAAATCATGTCACCTGGAAAATTTCCTGAAAATCAAATGAAAAATTTCACATGAAATGTTTTGTCTACCATCTCTATTAGGGAGTATGTTTTGAAGGTGCTCTCTCCTTCCATTTTGTCTTAGACAATCTCAGAATTAACTAAGAAAAAAGGTATTTGGATAAAAAAGAGAAGTTGAGAATGAACAGATCTACAATATCATCCTTTAAAGGGTCAGTGCCTGTGCATCACAAAGTGAGCTGCTTCAGCCAACTAAGTGTCTTCTGGGTTCTAAGAAAGGAAGTAACTGGAACACGCTGTCTAGTTCACTGCTATACAAACATGTTAAGTACTTTTCAGCCTGGAAGAAGAAAGTATTGATAAACCTGATTTCACATAGACTATTAGAATATTTTGGTGCAGTAAGAGTAGTTTCTTAGTTATTACAATGTCATGCTATTCTGAATCATTAAGTCAACAAATCTGGGAGCTTGGAAAGGTCGTACTTCAAATAAATAAATAAAAATAAAAATAAATGACAGCCTCTACTGAATGCATCGTTTATAAAAGTACAACAATCTGAAAAAAGATATGTTGTACTTAGAGTGACATTTTATATGATTACAGGTTTACTGGGAATATGAAATGTTCATATATAAATCTTAAGAACAGTTCTTCTGACAGCCTCAAGCAATCTCTGAATTAACAATCTGGTACAAATTAACATTAAGGAAAAATCATTTTTCTTCTGCAACAATGGAGACGCTTATCAACCTATAAAATATGCATTTTAAACATGATTATTATTGGAACACTGATTTCTGACATTAGAAACAGTGAAGTCCATATCTGAATCTGCACAAGGAAAAATAAATCTGTAGTATCTAGCTAGCCTTTCAACAGTTGCTGAGTTATAAATACAGGAAAATCAAACATCATGGGAGTGTCTCTGCTTTGATTGCTAAAATCCAAAACAAAATTTCTGGCACTGTAGTGTCAAAGGAACTCTGCTTTCTAGCCTAATCAGTATTATTTTTTAAACAAAAGCAGTATTTCTGGGTGCTTTACTTACTTCCTTTAACTATAACAAATACCTTTAAAAGACTGAAGAAACTTGGGATTAGATCTTGTGTGTTTTTTAAAAAAAACCTATGAACTCTCACAGACTGATCTGATTTCCTGTCCATCATTAATTTTTAGCTTACAAAGTCACAAAAAAAATCTCTTGTGGTCCCACTTTCCATGACCTCTTGTAACACGCTCTCTGTAGCATCCTGTCCTCAGTACTGGTTGAGTATCTTGATTCACATTAGAGGTACAAGTGAAACTGCGCATTAATTATGTATACTAAATTCTTATGAGGAAGTAGCCCATTTTCTAACGCACTTTCCTCATTGGCAAATCTTGCTCCTAGGGCTAGAATTAAAACAGAAGGGCATTTTCTGAAATGTCATTAACAAAGATGAAAGAGCCAGCCCTCTGTATTTCAGGCAGGGAGGAAAGTCGGGGGAAACTCATATGGGATAAAAGTTCCAGAGTGTAGCCTTGTTAGTCTGTATATACCAAAAACAACAGGAGTCCTGTAGCACTTTAAAAACTAACACATTTCTGCAGGCATAAGCTTTAGTGGGCTGCAACCCACTTCCTCAGATGAATGCAACTG
The DNA here is from genome assembly GCF_026122565.2 of Emydura macquarii macquarii. Lineage (NCBI taxonomy): Eukaryota > Metazoa > Chordata > Testudines > Chelidae > Emydura > Emydura macquarii. Next base: position 35,278,303 of record NW_027132559.1, on the reverse strand, counting down.
ACGAAGTGGGTTGCAGCCCACTAAAGCTTATGCCCATAGAAATTTGTTAGTCTTTAAGGTGCTACAGGACTCTCATTGTTCATACTGGACAGTTTAGAAGTTTGAGTTCATGCCCATCCTCCGAGCAGTAATTGCAGACTTGGCAAAAATATAACTTGCCTGGCTCAATCAGAGAGAAAAGCAGGGAGCAATTTTGCGCTGGAGGTGGGGGGTGGGGGTGGAGGGATACCTGAGAAACTTGCTTTAAAAACTTACCTCCCCCCCAAACTTTCGGCGAGGGATGCCTGCAGACAAATCAGCGTCGCCCTCCCCCCCAGCTGCAGCTGGATCGCGGTGCTGCCGAGGAGCGGAGTGGAAGAGCTCTGGGACGCTCGAGCCTCCCAGGCATTTATGAACCGGCGGGGCGGGGAGAGATGGGGGGGTTTTGCAAGCCTGTACGGTGCAGAGAACGAGAACTTCCCGTCAGAGTCCGGGGGGAAAGCCCGGGCCGGCTTTGCAGGGTGAGGCGGCGCTGAGGTCGCTGGTGTCAGACTGGCAGGACCACAGGCCTGGCTCTCGGCCCGCGCTGAGAGCTGGCTGACCTCCTCCCGCCAGCCGGGGGTGGCTGGGGACGCAGCGCGGCAGGAGCCAGAGCCTCCTTAGCCTTCCAGCCCTCGCGCCGCTCAGCGCGCGCGGCTGGCTCTGTGCCCGGGCCGGGCGGAGCAGCCTGTGTTGCTCTCGCTGAATTCGGCTGCCCGGCAGCGTGCACCGGCTGGGAGCAAGCAGGGTCACGGCTGCTCCCCCGACAGGGAGGCCCAGAGCTCCCGGGGCGGCAGGTAGGCCGCGTGCTCCTCCGGCTCCTGGTGCTTGGGGCGAGCACACCACGCGCCCCGCTAAAAGTGCCGCCACTTACATTTCCGCGCAGCCCCTGAGCCCAGAACAGGGCCAGTGAAGCGGCGGCTTCAAAGGGGCCTGTGTTCCGCCGCCCACACAGCCGCTGAGCCAGGCACAGCCCGGTGGGCACCTGAGCCTCTAAAAGTACGGGGTGGCCAAAGGCGGGGCCCCCCTGACACGGGCCTTGCACCCGCCCCGTGCTCCGGGGAGCTGCTGTCAGGGGCAGGATTGTTAGGAGTCTGTGGCCGGACCTGGCGGGAAGAATGTAACGGTCACGTGACAAGCCCCATGCTCCAAAGCCTCACCTTGGAGCCACGAGGGTGTAGGAAGATTTTGTTGTTTTTTGTGGGACTATGGCCCATAACACACACACCCCCCCCCCAACCCTCCCCGCCGCCCCCATGTAGGGGCAAAGCCTATTTCTTCGCTGTAGTTGCCTCTGTGCCTTTTGGCAAGGCCTTGTATCAGGTAGAGACTTCTGGCTGCTAGCACAGGCCGGTGATTTCGACATCAGTGGAATTTCCCAGTGATTGCTGCATGCAAACTCCAGAAAGTTGGCCAGCTTTAATCTGTTTCTTGCCCAGTGATTTATTTGTAAAACTCCCAGGGGGGAGCAGTTTGGATGTCCTGAAGCAAATGGCCTGAAGCTGCAGACCAAGGGAAACAACATTTTGTAATGTGTATAACAAATGATAACCCAGGCCAAAGAAAAATATACAGAGAGTGGGAAACTATCAAATGTTAAAAGCTAGGGAACAGCTCGTTCTTTTGGAGAGGGGGCGACTTTTCTAGCTACCTCCCCCTAAATAAATCACTGGTCTTGCCTAAGCTGGTCATTGACCCAGAACATATAGGGTGTGTCACCACTGTTCTCTGTTGGAGAAAGTGTTTAAGAAATAATGGAGTGGGGAGGGAAACAATCCTTTTTTTGTCAGAATGAAACTGACGCAGTAAGGGAAAGAACACAGATGATGTTTGAGTACCTTCCTATTTGCTCTGTAAGTACTTTGAAGTAATGTGCTATGCAGAAACTAGCTTCCTTGGCATTCATGCCAATCACAAGACAATGAATTAGAGTGAGGGGTGATGGTGGAGAGGACCAAGCCGCGTTCTAAACATTGCAGGCTGTTGACAAACTAGAGAGACAAGGTGGGTGAGGTAATACTTTTTACTGGACCAACTTTACCAACAGAAGTTGTTCCAGTAAAAGGTATGACCTCACCCATCTTGTCTCTCTCATATCCTGGGACCAACAGGGCTATAACACTGATACAGAAACTGTCCTGGCTGGTGCCTAGATCTTTCAACAGCCATTGATGCTGTTGTCCATTTGAGGCTGCGGTCCCTGGTGGGAATGAATAGGGTTGCTCTTGAATGGCTGTGTTAATTCCTGGAAAGGGGGAGTGTTCATAGGCACTTGTTCATCTGTACCCATAGGGTGCCATAGTATTCCCCTACTCTTAAACATATATAAAGGCTAGTGAGGGAGATCATATGGAACTATGAGCTGAGATAACATTGGTATGTAGATGGCAAAATGTAGCATTATATGCCTTTCAGTTCTTTCTATCATTATTGCCTGTTTGGTGGTTATCAGGCTGCTCCTTTGCCAGCCAATTTATTTTCATTGGGATTAAAGACAATTGGTTAAAACTCAATGGAGCAAAGAATATATAACATCTATTGATAGGGAGAGGGATCATTGTGAGATGCTGATCAGTGGAGGTTGCCCCTTATTCACAAAGTCAGGCTCCCAGTGGTGAAATGGCTGTGGAATTTGGTATCACCCTTGATTGCTCTTTCAGCATATATGACTATGTTGTGCCCATAGGCAGTAGTCATGCTTGACAAGTCTGCCTTATCTGGAAAATCCAATAGTTTTTCTTGGATGTAGATCTCACTATAATCATACATATCTTTGTCACATCCAGACCGAATTGCTGTGCTCCTGATTAGTCTTTCCTTGAAGTTTTTTCCAAGGCTACAACAATGGAGAACACAACAATGGAGAACAATGATGGAAAACAATGGAGAACACAGATGTTCATTTGCTTCTTGGAACATGCTCTGTGCAGAGTACATTGGTTGCCCATATGCTAAAGCATCCTCATGAAAATAACTGACACCCTAGACAAATGTGATATCTAGGTTTTACACAAACCCCTGAATTTACAATTCATGATAGTTATGTATCTTGTTTGATGGGTAGTTTTAAAGCTTTATGTGTGCTTTTTTTTATCTCAGGTGGCAATCAAAATTCTATAACTGAAATTTCACTAGGGTCAAATGAAAGAAAGTATTTGACATAAAATATTGATAAAAATTCTTAAAATTATTGACAGGACAGGACTAGGCTGTGAAGGTCTTGCTGGTGCAGAAAGGTACATTTTGTAGTGGGATGTGAGCTATTGTATAGTTGTGATGGTGTCTGATACTGTGAGTGCTTTGTTCTGGAAGTTGCTGAGCATCCTCAACAACCAATGACAGCAATGGATGCAGAGCACCACACAGGAATGGACAAATTATTTTTGTTTTATGTCTTCATGTCCAATAGAATGGAGAGACTGAAATGAAAATGACTGACTTATTTCATAAAGACTTCTGAACCAATGGTAAAGTGTGTCAGCTACTATTAGCTTAGGCCAGACTTGAATAGAAGCCTAAAGCTGTCCTATAAACTATCCTAACACATCTATCAGTTTTGGCTTGTCCTAAAGTTTATTCAGAGAGGTCCGTGAGCCTGGACTGATGTTTTCTCCTTCTCTTTATACTTTTATTTGGATTTGTGTGAGTTCCACAAAGCAATACTGTTGTGTTTGGATGCGGTTACCGTGAGATGTCTTGTGGAAAGCCAGCTTTCTCACGCTGGATTTGATGCCTGCCCATTAGTTTGCTTAATAATAATTTTCTGAAATGGACTCACTTGGCAGGACTCAGATATTGGAGAGACATTTTAAATATGTTATAAGTTAATTATATTTGAGCAGAAGGTCACTTGGCAGTTTCCCCCCCTCAAAATCTGTGCTTTGTAAGTTCTCACAAATGTGTATTTCTGCTGCTATAACCACAGTTGATATTTTATACTGTGTATTTAGCAGCTTTGCAGTTAAAATGTAATTAATTAACTTAAGCTGTAATAAAAATATTAATTAGAATTATAGGATCATAGGATTGGAAGGGACCTCAAGAGGTCATTTAGTTCAGGCCCCTGCACTTATGGCAGGACCAAGCATTATCTATACCATCCCTGACAGGGGTTTGTCTAACTTGCTCTTAAAGATCTCCAATGTGGAGATCCCACAACCTTCCTAGGCAATTTATTCCAGTGTTTAACTATACTGACAGTTAGGAAGTTTTTCCTAATGTTCAACCTAAACTGCCCTTGCTACAATTTAAGCCCATTGCTTCTTGTCCTATCCTCAATGGTTAAGGAGAACAATTTTTCTCCCTCCTCCTTGTAACAACCTTTTATGTACTTGAAAACTGTTATGTTCATCTTCAGACTAAACAAACCCAATTTTTTCATCTTCCCTCATAGGTCAGGTTTTCTAGACCTTTAATCATTTTTGTTGCTCTTCTCTGAACTTTCTCCAATTTGTCCACATCTGTCCTGAAATGTGGCACCCAGAACTGGACACAATACTCCAGTTGAGGCCTGATCAGCACAGAGTAGAGCGCATGAATTACTTCTCGTCTTGTTTATAACATTAATACTAACTAATATAACTGCTAATACATGCCAGAGTATTTGCTTTTATTGCAATAGTGTTACACTGTTGACTCACATTTAGCTTGTGATCCTCTATGACTCACAGATCACTTGCTGCAGTACACTTTCCCAAGCAGGTATTTCCTATTTTGTATGTGTGCAACTGATAGTTTCTTCCTAAGTGGAATACTTTGCATTTGTCCTTATTGAATTTCATCCCATTTACTTCAGACTGTTTCTCCAGTTTGTCCAGATCACTTTGAATTTTAATCCTATCCTCCATGCACTTGCAACCCCTCCCAGCTTACAAACTTTATAAGTGTACTCTTTATGTTATTATCTAAATCACGATGAAGATATTGAACAGAACACCAGTACTGATCCCTGTAGACCCCACTTGATATGCCCTTCCAACTTGACTGTGAACCACTGATAACTACTCTCTGGGAATGGTTTTCCAACCAGTTATGCGCCCATCTTATAGTTGCTCCATCTAGGTTGTAATTACACTGTGAACAAGGTATATAATGAAAAACAGACCTGGCAATCAAAATAGAGATCTACTGATTATGTTTTTAATCCATCCTGCTGTCAACTCTTGGAAAATTCATTTCCAGTACTAACCTTGTTGCTGGGAAGTTCTGATACTAAGGAGTTAAAGGCTGAAATTTCATAGAGTAGTTTGAAAAACATCCTATTCAGATGCCAGTTCTTCAGGACCACATATGTTTTACATTTCCCTTTCTTTTGTTTACTGTTCAAAACAGTATCATAATTTTCAACTAAGGAATAAGCAGGAAAAGATTAAGATGTAAGTCCAAATTCAATGCTAGTGTAATTTCTTTGATGTCATTAGAGTTGTGCCAGTTTCAGTGAGGGTGAAGGTGGTATATGATTTTATGTTTGTGATACCACAATTAATTGCAGAGACAGATTGTTATGCATCGGTAACTGACCTATGTTAACACCATGCCTAGATGAACTGTACTGAGATGGGTAAATAACTTCTGAGGACAGCATGATAACCACAAGGGTAGAGCTTGAGTGGTTTCTAATGTCATCAGACCTCTGAGATGTGTCAAGCCTTTTTCAGGGTCTTTATGTGTTTAGTGTGTGGTGTAATTGAATGATGTCATGGATACATGTTTATTAAAATGGTTATGCAAAACTGTCCTTTGTCTTGCTGCATGTTTGGCTTTTTGAAATTACATTCAGGATATTAGAGGAATGCATCCTATTCTCTTTTAAGTTTATTGTTCAATTTCAGGACTGATACTTACTGTCATGTCTGCGCCATTGGAGATGATTCAGCTAATTATCATACAAATGACAAGCTCATTTGAATACAGCAACCCTATTGTTAAATACTCTAAAAGTTATTCTGGGTTTTCTCTTAACAATAATGTTTATGACCTTTCATACATGAAATATAGTTATCACATTGTACCAGAGCAATGAAATAAATAATAATATCTAGCTCAGCGGTTCCCAACCTTCTCAAGTGTGCGGACCCCTTTTCAACCTCCAAACATTTCACAGATCACCACATGCTACTAGTTTTATTTGAAATTGTACATTTCCTTGGTGAGGATATTGTTTTTCTTTTCCGTGGACTCCCTGTAGTAGTCTCGCAGATGACCAGGAGTCCACGGACCACAGGTTGGGAACCGCTGATCTAGCTCTTATTTAGTGTTTTTCATCAATAGATCTTTATGGATTTTATGTTTATGGATTTTATCTGCTAGTTGGTTTAAGGATTACAAATTTCTCTTGCAAAATATATACAGTGGAACCCTCCTTTAGTGATATGGTTGCTTGCTATAAGCTGTTTCTCTATAATAGAAAAGGACCTGTCTGATAAAAGATCCCCTTCTCTACACCCCACATGTGGTGTCAAGGCCTCTCTCCAGCCCCTGCAGTTTCAGAGGACATTTTCAAGCAAGGGTATGAACACATTCTTTGGAAGGGCACATCTTTTCTTACAGCACAGGAGTAGCTGTAGCAAGGTGGGAACTAGAGATTCCTCCTTGCCCCCTCCTCAAATGCGGGGAGAAGATGAATAGAGGTGAGCTAACTGCCTTCCCCTACTGGGGAAACTGAGTCACAGTTCACTGTCACTGTGGCTAAGGTCTCTGCAAAAAGGGGGAAACTGAGGCACAATTCAGTTATTGTGGCTCAGACCTCAGCCAAAAGCTGGGAAACTAATGCAGTTAAGGAATACTGCAAAATACGTGATTCCTATTGGGTGGTGCTCTTGGCTGCTTCTTCAGCCGTGTCCAGACCCAATTTATTATTACGTAAGTGCAAATTAAGAGATGGAGGTTTCATTGAGTGTTGGACAATCCCTTAATCAATTCAATAGGACTTCCTTGAAGGGAATTTTGGATGCCAGAATCAGACCTGAAAGTTGATTTGAATGCTTTGCAGGGAGGGGGATGTGTCTGGTCTGGCCCGGCCCATAAAATGAAACTTTCCCTCTGTTAAAAGCAGCATCTGTCAGCCCTAGATATCAGGGAGAGCAGGATCCATACCATCAGCCTGTAACAGTACACCAGCACAACTTGGGTCTGCCAGGAAATGAACAGCACTGTCCTAAACCAATTTATTCCAGAGAGGGCAAACAAGCTGTTCCACAATACTCTGCAAATGCAAACATAGAGTGGTTACAGTGAGTGTAGAGCTATGAACCTTGCAACATGTGCCCGGATAATTATATTGTTTGTCACGGCCAGATACAGCACCAGTATGGACATGGAGCATGACAATATGGTAATGTGGCCATGCTATCACAGGTTAGGCGACCACAGGTTAACTGTACCCCATGATTGCTTACCTGTGCTTAGCATGCAGTAAAGACACAGCAAAAGCACCTGAGTTAACTCTGTAGTGAAGACATACCCTCAGTGAACTAAATTAATCCATGATGTAATTCCAGTGCTATCAGTCGAGTTACACCACTCATGAATTAGAATTGTACCAGCATTGTTAGAATACTCTTCTCTGGAAAGCACTTCATAAATAATTACAAAAAACAAATCCTGGAAAAATTCACATTATCCTGATACACTGTTTTCTTCTTAGGTGGATATTTGGTGAGAACTTTAGGATACTTTTTACACAGAGTACTAACGTGTATATATTTTACATGTTTTAGTTGCGATAAACAATCCAGTTGATTAACAGGTTGTGTGAATTAAATAATTTAGGTTTGTTATCCTCTTGTGTAGTCAATTTGTTACATGACTGACCAGTTGGCAATTGTTTGAGATAGTCACTGTTATTTATTCAGAGAAACCTCAGCAAAAGGCAAGACATACTATACCACTTTTTAGGGTTAAAAATAACTACAAGCAAAGATCATGGGCCTAGTTTTCAAACATATGTTAACTGGGAAATCCAAATATTGCAGTTATGTGCTCAAAGCAGCATATAGGTGTATCAATTTAAATTTAGATATATGTGTCTAAATTTTGATTTGAACATCTCAATATAGGAAATGGAGTTTTAAGACTTCCACACTTGAAAACTGGGCTCCATTATTTGAGATACTTGCACTTATTCTATTCCTAGTGCAACAATTTGAGCATAAGTTTTTGCTCTTGAATTGTTTTCTAAATGTCATAATCCTTTGCATTTATTTAGTACTTTTAATTTTCAGATTGCATCATATATATTAAATAATTAATGCTTGCAACACCCCTGTGAGGTGGGTAATACTACCTTCATTTTGTAGATGGAAGAACTAAGATCAGAGGGCTTTATTTTCAGCAGGCAGCCTTGGTTCCTGCATGTGCAATTTTGTGCAAGAATACACCCATGTGTGCAGTAGCACATGGTAGAATTTCCATGCACAGAACCCATTTCTCCAAATAGAATTTGCATGTGCATCCTGCCCTCCTATAAGAAATTATTAATGCTCTCCACTTCACACTTAATTTTAGCCATGTGGCCATGGATCCATGTTGCAGGTAGCTGCCTGAAACTTCCCCAGAACATCAGTGTTCAGTGAGTGAACCTGGATGCATCTCAACCACAGATAATGTGATGTTTGTCTCTGTAACAGGGCACTGGACTTTGAGGTGAATGCATGTCTCAAAGTATACCTAATACCTCTCTTCGGCCTTTTAAAATGGGAATATAGTTGTAGGGCATGTCTGCTCCTAATCATGTTCCCTATGGGAAATCATATATAGGGCTTCCTCCCCTTAGGAAGAGGAGCTGACAGGAGAGGCCCAGCATGAAGGAAGGACCTGGAAAGGGCACTCTGCATCTGTCAGGCAGAAGTCTTGAGAAAGGGACACCTGCATGGAGCAGGAGCCAGCTATGGGGAAGCCTGAACTCAGGAGTGCTGTGGAACCCTGGAGACAAGGGCTAAGACAAGCCCCTTAAGGGCAGTGAGAAACATTTGGGTTTCTTTAAATCTTTGTTTCTACGTAAATAATGAAAGGAACTGGAATGAAGTAGTTATTTGGAGCATGATTTCATCTTCCCCAGCTAATGGAATAACTCATCAGCTTACAGTCACCTACAGACACAGACCTGACACCACACGTACCTTCAGGCTAGTCTGAATCTAGTGATCTTATCCATGAGAAAATTAGAAATCACATCTCACCACCTTTGTGTTAGTTCCCTCAAACAGAAGGAGGGACACCACACAGAAAGAAACAGGGCACATTTGATGGCATCATCATTGACATCCAAAATACACAACTCAGTACAAATCCACCAACATAGGCTGTGTCTACACTGCAGCTGGGAGTGGGCTTCCCAGCCAGGATAGACAGACTTGCCCCAGAGGGGCCTGAGCTAGCATGCTAAAAATAACAGTGTGGACATTGTGGCTGTAGCAGCAGCAGCAGCAGCAGCTTGGTCTCTCACCTCACCAGATACCCTGGGTCTGAGTGTCGGTGGCTAGCTAGTGTCTCTGCTACTGCCACAACATCCACCACTGCTATTTTTAGCATGCTAGCACAAGGCTGGCTAGTGCAAATCTGTTTACTCAGAAGACTCAGCCCCAGCTGCAGTGTAGACATGCACATAGTGATCAGCTAAGCAAAATCACTGGCATCAACCGAGGAACGAGAGAGCTGGCATCTGCATATCAAAACAGCCAGCACTGGCATCAGGGTACCTGGGGGAAAAAAGAGGGTAGTGAGGGAGATGGATGAGCTTAACAGAGAGCTAGATGTTTGGAGAATCTGCTAAACATCTTGTATGTCTATACACAAATAAAAGGAGTATTGGGCATAAACAGGAAGAACTGAAAGTATTAGAACCGAAGTACATAAATTAAATTGTGACTTAATTGGCATCACAGAGACTTGGTGGGCTAAATCTCATGACTGGAATATTGGTACAGAGGGGGATAGCTTGTTCAAGAAAGACAGGCAGGGAAAAAAAGAGAGGAGGTTTTGCATTGTACATCAAGAATATATACACATGTTCTTAGATCCAGAAGGAGGTGAGTGACAGACTCGCTGAAAGTGTCTGGGTGAAAATAAAAGGAGAAAATAAAACAAGGGGTGACATCATGATAAAATCTATTACGCACTACCAAATCAAGGACAGGAGGCCAATAAGGCATTTTTAGAATAAATGACAGAAATATTCAAAACACCAGACATGGTAGTAATGGGGAATTTTAACTACCCAGATATTTTTTGAAAAAGTAATACAGCAAAACACTAAATGTCCATCCCAAGAACTCATTGTACTGGGGAAAGTTTCTTGTTTCAGAAGGTGGAGGAAGTAACCAGGAAAGCAGCCAATTTAACTTTATTCTGCCTAACAGGGAGGAATTGGTTATGAATCTGCAGGTGGAAGGCAACTTGGGTGAAAGTGATCATGAACTGATAGCCTTCATAATTCTAAGGAAAGAGAGGAGTGGGAACAGCAAAATAAGGACAACAGACTTCAAAAAAGCAGACTTTAACAAACTCAGAACTGGTAATTAGGGTCTCGTGGAAAGAAAATCTAAGGGAAAACAGAGTTCAAGAGAGCTGGCACTTTCTCAAAGACACAATATTAAAGGCACAACAGCAACCTAGCCCAATGCAAAGGAAAGATAGGAAGAGTAGTAAAAGGCTAATATAGCTGCATCAGGAGTTCTTTCATGACCCAAAATCAAAAAGGAATCCTTCAAAAAGTGGAAACATGGACAAATTGCTAAAGATGAGTACAAAAAATAGTATAAGCATGTAAGGGTAAAATCAGAAAGGATAAGGTTACACTTAGGAAGGGACAGAGAAGGCAATAAGAAAAGGTTCTTTAAATGCATTAAAGGCAAGAGAAAGCCAAAAGAAAATGGGGGGAAATAATTAGTGGGGAAGGAGAGCTCGCAACAGATTATGAAGACTGAGGTGTTTAATGCCTATTCTGTTACAGTCTTCACTAAAAAGGTTAATTGTGAACATACTTAACATAATTAATATTAACATTAAGGGGGGAGGAACACAAGTCAGAATAGGGAACGAACACGTTAAAGAATAATTAAATTGGCTGTATTCAAGCAGTCAGGGCCTGATGAAATTCCTCCTAGGATACTTAAGGAACTAGCTGAACCATTGTGATGATTTTTGGGAACTCATGGATGTCAGGTGAGGTCAGATGTCAGTGCTGGAGAAGGGCAAACATAGTACCTGTTTTTAAGAAGTGGAAGAAAGAAGACCTGGGTAATTATAGACCAGTCAGTCCAACTTTGATACCTGGAAACATACTGGAACAAATTTGTAAAAAATCAGTTTGTAAGCACCCATAGGATAGTAGGGTTTTAAGGAATAGCCATTGTGGATTTTTCAAGAACAAATTATGCCAAATCAACTTAATTTCCTTCTTTGATGGGGTTACTGGTTTAGTGGATGGGGGGAAGCTGTAGATGTGATATATCTTGATTTTAGTAAGGTGATTGACACAGTCCCACCAGCAAACTAGGAAAATGTTGTCTACATGAAATTATTATAAGGTGGCTACACAACGGGTTAATAGGCCGTACTCAGAATGTTATTATCGATGGTTCGCTGTCAAACTGGGAGGACATATCTGATGGGGTCCCACAGGAGTCAGTATTTGGTCTGGTGCTATTCAATATTTTCCTTAATGACTTGGCATTATGAGTGCTCCATTAGCCTGCAGATAACACCAAACTGGGAGAGGTCACAAGCACTTTGGGGGATAGGAATAGAATTAAAAATGACCCTGACAAAATTTAGAACTGGTCTGAAATCAATAAGATTAAATTCAATAAAAGAAGTGCAAAGTACTACATTTAGTAATGAAAAATCAAATGCACAACTATAAAATGGGGAATAACTGGCTAGGTGGTAGTGGTGCTAAAAAGGATTTGGGGTTATAGTGGATCACAAATAGAATATGAGTCAAGAGTGTGACACAATAGCAAGAAATAATTGCCTTAATCTTCAGCAAGGGAGATTTAGGTTAGATATTAGGAAAAATTTTCTAATTGTAAGGATAGTTTAGCACTGGACTAGGCTTTCAAGGAAGGTTATGGAATCCTGATCATTGGAGGATTTTAAGAACGGGTTAGACAAACACCTGTCAGGGATGTTCTAGGTCTAGGTGTACTTGGTTTTGCCTCAGTGCAGCGGGCTGGACTAGATGACCTCTCAAGATTCCCTTCCAGCCCTACATTTCTATGATTCTGTAGTACCAGCAAGGGCCATCACTAGAACATCCTCCCCACAACATTGCTCCTGCTGAGACCTGTACCCTTCCCTGAAGAGCACTCAAGGTTTCTATGTGAAATTAACAGAAAGATTTAGTCAAATGGTGGTATCTTATATGCCAAATGAATTATATATCTAATATATTAAATGTATATAACACATATATATGACAGACTCAAAGATGAATAACAGCAAAATGTACTGCCTTTTGGAGGAAGATCTTGTGAGTGTGCCTACAAACAAAACATCACATTTTGTTTCCCATTAGACAATATATTACTGTTCCTGTCTTTCTAAGGAGCCAGTATTTGAATTGCTCACCCACAAGCATGTGTTCATTCACATCCTCATGTACACTATAGAACAGTGAAACTTCTTTTTTACCACGGTAGCACTGATGTTCTGAGTTGTCAGTTGACTCTTATTCGCTCAAGGAAAATCTTCAGACTGATTATAGTGAAGTTTCACACCACTCTGAAGGTACATCTTCACTGTAAAACTAGCTAGGGCTCTTACACGAGTGTCACCCCTAATGCCCTTCCAATCCACACACAAAACCATCTTGTGACAGACGTGATGAACACAGGCCTATCTTGAGTCTACTGTATTTGACATTATGAATGGTATCTGTATGTGTGAGCCAGACCCTGAAAGCACAAGCATGTCAAACGGTTACATTGAGACGAGCCAGATAATATGGACCCATAGAATATTCAGAGACCTTTGTAGCAATAAGCATTATATGTGTTTGTATATTCCTTCCTTGCTGTGGGATTTTCTTGTGAAATCGAGGCTCACAAGGGAGTGATTAATGCAAAATCCCAAAGCTGATGCAGATACTCAGCCTTTGAGGCTTGACCTCCTGGGGAAAGGGGCAGCAAATAGCTTCACCTGTTTTCAGGAGGCTGGGACACACAGCAAGAGTTTGGGGTATAAAGAGCCAGCTTGAACTGTCAGAGGGCCTTCATTTTGATTCAACAAATAGACATTGTTCAATCCAGGCTAGTAGGCATGGCTAGGGTATAGGCTATAGTCCGGGTTCTGCTTTCACCTTAAGATGGTGACCCACCCATTTTGCAGGGAGGACCCAGGCTTAATCACCCAAATGCAGATTGTCCTCCAGTGCTTTTCCACAACTTCCTCCCTGTGTCCAAAAGGATGTACATGTTCGCCCACAATTCACTGGGAAAGAATCATGGCATTTCTCTCCAGAGGTCTTAGCAATACACTGGGTGAGTACAGAACCAGTGAGGAGGCAGAAACTTGAATCTGGCTCTGCAATGTGGTTGCTTCCCTGGACTAAGCTAATTCAGGTACTCAGACCGAGGTGCCTATTGCCTGTGCTAACTCCACAGTGAATACATAGCCCGAGTGTTCCAAGGCTTATCTTCCTGAAGCTAGTATTTTGAAGTAAATTTTCTTGCAACTGCTGCTCTGCAGTAGCTACAAAGGCCCATACTTGCTAAATTATTTGCTGAGCTTTCCAAGTTCGTCAGCTGACATACACATTCAATGTGGATTGAAGGGTTAAAAATTTGTACTAAGGTTCTGCAGCTCTATACTCCTAGGAGACGGGGGTATCACTCTATACTTTTCTCAGAAGCTCCTGTGTCTGATCTTGCCATTGTAATGAGCATTCGCCCTGGACAACTCTTCTCCCCACCCCCTCCTCTTTCCTTCGTCCTCCTGTCCTCACAGTATCCACCACCTTCTGCTCTGCTCTTCTTTTCTCTTCCCTCTTTCTCTTCTCAGTTGTTTTGTTTGATTCATTTCATTCTTTCAAAGTTCTCTGCCTGGCCCCATTACCTGAGGTGCAGCCTTTCCTGCATCTCTCTTGGAGCTGACATTTCACTCACATTAAATACATTTTTATGGAGGCAGGGTTTACAACTAGTGCAATATGAAGGGAATTAGAGGCCCCCTAAGAAAAGCCACGGATGCAAAATTTAAGATAGCAAAATCAATATTTGACTGGTGACCATATTCTGGGAATGTACTGAAAGCAGTCTAGATATATCAATATTGTTATGAGAAGAGGAATTAGCTTGTGCCCAGTTCTGTTAGGAGATTTATGTACTCTACCCCCTGCCCAGTGAAATCAATGTCTATTATGTTTGGACTTGTTAAATGGCAAACAATTCAGAAATTTCAAACAGAGGATCCTGTGTGTGTGTGGGTGGTGATGGTATCAGAAGTACAAACATTAAGACACATTACAGTAAAGTCTCAGCAATCCTGTTTACTGACTGCTATCTCTATTACAACCAGGAATTTAATTTCATAATCATGTCCCAAAACACTTCCTATTAGTGCTTAAGGTTAAACTCTGAGTGGTAGATATTCTTAAATGTGTGCATCTCTCTAATACGTATCTCCTTTATTACATCAATTTGACCCACTTCCCTTTTTTAGCATGGCAGGAAGTCACAAAATCTCTAAAAGAAATTGATTTCATAAGGATTTGTGAGGCATCTGCACCAGAATGACTAGATCCAGGAAAGAGAAGTCACCCAATGGACTAATTTTAGTAATGGGAGAATTTTTTTTTGGTGACCAAAATTATGGACTAGGGGACAGAACCATCCCCTGTGGAAATGAATGCCTACAAAGCCACACTTATGTCAACAATCTGCTGCTAACAGCATAGGAAGTTACTTGGGGAAAAACATCTGTCTGAAGTAATGGTCCTTGACTGGTTTCTTTAGGTGCAACGGCATACATATAAATAACGATAAATAGCATGAATACAGGGAGAACCAAACAGTCTTCAGCGAGGGCCAGATCATCCATGCCCATTGTGAAACACAAAGGGGAGGCTTCTGGGAAGGACATTTCTACAATAATACCCTCATGGAGATTGCCCACCCATCATCTTGCTTCCCTGCCTTGCAGAAAAAGCTGCAGGGCCCTCCCGATCCCCATGGGGAACCCTGGGGAGTTCCAGAGATTTCTGTGTTATCTGCACAAGGATAGAGCTATCCACACAGTAATCCTGGACCTCTGCACCAGCAGTAGCGTTCTGTGTCCTTGCCTGCTCCTGCACAATGGGACTCCATTGAAGCTATTCAACCAGGGACTTTTCCTGCCTGCAGCTGTCCTTATGGAACCACAGGGACTGGCTTATCTTTTCTGATTAAAGCTACAAGAGATAAGACCATGTGCATCCCTCCACTCCTCCCCACGCCTCCTCCTGGCTCAACTTAATTTTCTCCTCCAGTGTTAATCCAGAGTCTGGAAGTGGAGGGAAAGGGGAGTCTTGCTGCTAAAGTGCCTGAGCCAGCCCTTATGTGCAGAAGTGTGGAGGTCCATACCCAAGGCCCTTCTGTGCTGCTCACCTTCCAAAAGCAAACCATAGACAAGACAGGGAAAGAGCAAGCAAATAATTCAGTTCTCTGCAACAAGGAGCATTGCAAGCCTCCTTGTAACACTGTCTAATAATCCATCAATTATTTTCTGCCAGCAATTCTACTGCCGAATGATGGAGAGTATTGAAACTAACTATATCCCCATCAGTTATCATAAAGATTAGGTTCAAAACCACAAAAAGAAAAAACAAATTTAGAACAACAGGAAGCTATGTACAATTTTATTCTCAGATTCTATTCTGTTGTATTCTATATAGGCTTTTGTACTACCCTCATCACTATTGTATCTGAGCATTAAGCAATGTGACTAACATCTGTTAAGCATGCTTTGTTTCTCTCTCATCCTTTCTCCCGGGGGAAAATTCTGTGTACAGTGTAACATTTAGATAGGATTAAAAAAAAACATACACACTGCTATATGTCTATATTGTAGAAGGAAGGGTCAAAGAAGTGTGTCTTGCGCTTGGAGCAGAAGATGGGGAGTTTTGTGATCATCTTAGTTTCTATGGGAGTGTGTTCCACTGTCTAGGAGTAGCCCCCGAGAAAGCTGTGTCCTGCACAGACAAGCTTTATTCTTGTAGTGGAAAGTTCCATTGTGCCTGAGAAGCAGAGTTGCTGACCGTAGACTTCATCCTGGAGCTGTTTGATATGCTGGGCCCAGGCCATTGAGTTAAGGGCTGAGACTGAACTTGACTCAATAATATTCTATGGGAAGCCTGTGCAGATAATGGAGGACAGGTCTGATGTGCTCGCAATAGCCCATGTTGCTGGGGAGATGCACTGTTGTCTGAATTAGCTGGAGTTTCCTAAGGGCAGTTGGCTTCATGCTGCGTTACAGTTGTCCAGGCCATAACCTGCCAGGATGGTGGGCATAGGGTATAGGGCATAGGCAGGTATAATAGGCTGGAGAAGGCTAAGTCTTCCCAAGCAGAACCTCCCGCTCCACCCCTCGCCCTGCCCATGCTCCACCCCCAATATACCCCAGGCTTCAGCTGGCCCCCCCGTCCACAGTGCCAATCCTCCCAGCAGCACCGGGGCTCGCCTGGGCTTAGTCCCCAGGTGGTTGGTGGGGGAGGGTCCCAGGGAACTTCCCTCTCTCACCTGGAAGGAAAGCTGGGGTAGGGGTGGCCCCTTTGCATGAGGGGGGACGGAGCTGTGGGTGAGGGAGACTCTCAACATGGGCAGCGCAGCCAACCCTGCTGGGGAGATGAGAAGGAGCTGCCCCCCCCTGCTATCCACACTCCTGGGCCCCTGTAAGGCAGTGAGTCACCAGCAGGTCAGGACCGAGTGGGGCGGGGGAACCAAGGCCACCAGCTGGGAGCGGCAGCCACAGGAGCGGGAGAGGTGCCGAGGGAAGCACTCAGTCCCAGCGACACCTCTGCAACCTGCCTCCAGGTGACTTGGGGTAGCAGGGCTATGGATACCACCCCCTGACAGTGGCACTGTCTCCAGGTGGTGTTGCCCGCTACCCTTCCCCCCACCCGTGCCTCTTCACACAGGAGTCACCAGCCGTCCATGATGGTGGGTGTCATTAATTTGTTGTACATGGTGGGTTGCAGGGCTGCTACTAGCAGGTCAGGCTTCTCTACTGGATATGGACTGGCCACAGAGCTTCCTTCTCAGAGATGTGTTCTGTAAACATCCTTTAATGTTCTGCCAGGCATGTCTGAGGTTAGCTTAAATAATGTATGTTGCCCAGAGCCACCACCCAGTGGCTGAACTATTGCAAATAGTTTATCAGTCCATTACATTTCCTCCTTTAAGTTCATGTTCCTACCATATACAACATTTACAAAATTTGAAATTCATGTACGTAACAGTCTGTTAAGCCTCTCTGAATTGTACTTTTTTTCTAATTACATGACCTGAATGCGTAATAACTTGGTGATTTGGCTGTCCTTTAGTGGCAACGACTGACTGTGGTCAGTTTGGAGTCCCTTGAATCTTCTTCTTGTTCTGCATCTGCCTCCTGTGGAGTTTGCTCTGTCTATTGTTCTTTCTGAGGAAAAAACTGTAGCTGTTGAGCACTCTACTGTCAGTCTTGGTTACATATGATCCGGGTGATTAATTCTTTTTTCTTTACAACAGCTGGAGTGCTTCATCCTTTTTCTCCATCCAGTTTGACACGAACATAGTCACTAGATTCTAGACCTGGCAGGTGTCTGAGTGACTTACGTTGTAAAAGTGTTTATAAGCTTTTTTTTTTTTGCCTTTTTACACAGTTTGGCCATTCTCTTCATGTATGACCACTTTGGAGATAGAACTACGGTTCTAACTTTGGAAAAGAACCTGAGTTGTCTTTCCATCAGGAGTTGTGCTAGACTATATCCAGTAGCTGCTGGTGGTGTTGATCTATAGCTCAGAAGAGCAAGGAATGAATCTTCTTGCTGTAGGATTTTCTTGGCTCTTTATACAACTCTGAGCCTCTGTATTGGCTTGTGCATAGTGTGGGCTGCTAGTAATATGATCAAAATCATATTTCACTGGAATGACTTAAATTCTGCTGCAGTAAATTGTGGTCTGTTGTCCATCACTAGTTGTTCTGGAATACCAAAGTGAACGAAAATGCACTTCTATTTCTCGATAACACTGCCACATATTATGTCTTTTAAATACATTAGTTCTAAGTAATTGCAAAAAATAGTCCATTACAATCAGATAATGATGTCTCTGAATTCACATAAAGCTAATCTCATCCAAGTTCTGTGTGGAAGAGATGTTGTTGTTAAAAGTTCTTTGTGTTGTGTTAGTCTGTTAGTTCTGCAATGTTCAGATGCAGATACTTTATTCTTTATATCTTTGCTGATGCTCAGCCAGCATCAGGGGTAATACTGGGGGTAGGGGTCTGTAGCCACCCCAAAATTAGCCTTAGCTGCCCCGTAGCCATCCCATAGCAGCTGCCACTCTCCAGCCACCCAGCTCAGAAGGCAGAGTGGAGAGAGTAACAGTTGCGGGCCAGGCATCCAGCTCCTGCAGCAACCGAGAAGTAAGCGTGGATGGGGAGGGAGTCCGAAAGCAGACCCTGGCCTGTGTCCCCCCATACTGGGGCAAGCCATCCAGGGCAGGTGGAGGGTCCGGATCTCCCCACAGCAGCCCAGACTTATCTTCTCTGGCCCAGGTTCCCTGCACTCACAGTCACGGCTCCTTGAGGGCTCTGCCAGCCTTGGAGCTGGGTCCCCCCACCAGGGCAGCTCTTACCGGCTGCAAGCAGCCAGCACCCTGCACTGCCTGGCTCCAGCTTTCAGTCTTCGATTTGGCCATGGGGCGGGGCCACAGAGGGGGTGGGGCCTTGAGGCAAGCGGGAGTACAGACCCCTTCATTTTCTGTCTGGCCCACCTCAGCTCTGAACAGAGAAGAGGCTGGCACTGCCCCTGGCCACCACACTGATTGGTTGTCCCAGTCACAGCATTTAGTTAATCTGTGGTGTCCTTCATGGATGAGGTTTAGTATTTCTCCTGTTATTTCATTTGGAATTACAATGCAGTCACCTTTAATCATGAGTCCATTTGACTTGCTTAATTGTCCATGTACCACAAAGTAGTCTCTTGTCACTTGCTTAGTGTCCTTTAGATACTTGGGCCAGCTGGCCCTAATGTAACTTAGAACTTCTTGAAGTGGTGTGTCTGTTGAGGTTGTATTTTGTTGCTGGCATAGTCTCTTTTCCGACGCTGATTTGCATGCATCCACAGCATCCGCGTATGCCTTTACGTCACCTTCGAGTTCAGAGGGCGTTGAGTGCGATGCAGGGCTCCATGACAGAGTATCTGCTACTAATGGATTTTTCCTTGGAACATATTTAGCAATGGGGTTAAATTGCATTAACCTTTTCCAATAGATGTTGGCCCCTCAGCAATGGACTAACTGGAGCAATGTATGTGGATACCTTCAACCGAAACAGATGTGACTGCTTGGCTACGTCTAGACTGGAGCTGGGAGTGTGAGTCCCAGCTCACGTAGATACACCTGAACTCACTTTGCTTAAGTCAGTGCACTAAAAGTAGCATGTAGCCAAGGTAGCCTGGGTGGTGGCTCAGACTAGTCACTCAATGCAAGTACCTGGATATGTACCTGGATAAGACCTCTGGATATGTACTTGGGCAGCTAGCCCAAGCTGCTGCCCATGCTACATGGCTATTTTTAGCATGCTACTTTGAGCAGAGCTAGCATGGGTACATCTATGCAAGCTGGGAATCACACCCCAGCTCCAAGTGTAGACATAACCTATGCATGCCTGATAAAACTGAGTATCTTTTTGTGGATTTGAACTTCTAAATCTCTCTCCCCTTTGGTTCTTCTGTATCATTCAGAGTAAGTTTCTGTTGGAATTTCCTAACAGACATCAACTAGGAATCAAAATGCAGCTTATTTATTGCTGTAATTCCTGCTTTTGGTCTGTTACACCCCATTCCTCATAAGCCATTTCACCATCTAGTGTGATTTTAAAGTGTAGGTATGCAAAACTAGTGAAACATTTTCATTAAAATTAGAGCGCATTTTTCAGCTGTTTGTTTTGCATGAGCATGCACCTCTGAAATTTCAGTTTTGTATGCGAATTTAGCCTCTGCATGGACTGGGGTCTGCACTGTGGGAAGAAGGGGGTGGAGAGTGGTCTGACCACAGGGAGGTGTCAGTAGCTACATGACTAGTGGGATGCAAAACATCTCCTCTTTTGGCAGTATCCAATTTTATCTGGCTACTTTCTGGGTCTGTTATTTAAACAAACAAATAAAGGATAAATAAAGGCTGGATCTGTATCATTTTTCCAGTAATTGCTCCTCTCTCCTTCCAGGACTTGTGGACAAGCTTGCCCAGGAGGTAGTCCTGGGTAGTATGGCTTAAATGCAGATGCACTGCTATAAGGGTGTGTGTACGTGTGTGTGGAAGAGGATGGCAAGGGGCCAGAAGTATTGCAGAGGCACAGTGCTTGTGTGTTCTGTCTCCTGGCTCCTGTGGTTATTTGAGCAACAGCCAGGTTTGGGGGCGAAGCTTTATTTCATGTTAGCACAAACTCTGCTCCCTGATGTGATCATGTAGGTGGTATCCTCATGTAGATTTCCTCCTTTTCTGATGCATCCCGTAAGATTTTCTGCAGAAGAGGATGGTCTGAACCAGTAACAGTTGCACGGTGCAATAAAGTTCTGGCACAGTAAATGACATGAACCATAAAACATGTGCCAATAAGGGAAGCAACTGTCATGGGGAAGTATCTTGATAAATACTGCAAACATAGTGGAAACCCATGCTGGTTTATAATAGCCAGTTTATTGCTGTGCTCTCTGACACCAGAAAGAATGAAAGTCTTAAAAATTATCTCTAAATCTACAGAAAACCATTTAGTGTTACATTGTTTCCTCACTGACAGTTAACACAAGCTTCTTTCATCCAGTACACTTTATAATAGCTGTGTCTAATCAGTGCTCTTAATTTCATCTCAAATGGTGTGTTTGTGTGTGTGTATATATGAGAATGTAGTTAGTGTTCAAGAAACATGGTTAAAACTAAGCTTAGATTATAAAATTCCAGGCTAGGGGAAAATAGAATTATTTGATTAAGACGACATGCATGCTTCATTATAAGAGATAGAGGGCCTGATTCTCCATTACACTGCATCTTGTGCAGTCTGGGATACCAATATAAAGTGTATACAAAATGCTACCCTTCTACTCTGGTAGGATTTTACATCTACTTGGCACTGGTGCAATTGACTGCATAAGGTGCAGGGCCATAGTCAATCAGGTCAAAATGTGTTTTAAGGAGCTCCAACCTGGAAGTGAATACAGCCTGGTGTAACTGATTTTGAAATTCAACTTGAACTGGTAAGCCTGAATGCAGCGCAGTATCATCGCTGTCTGCTTAAACTCAGAAAAATTGTGGCAAGTCATAAATGATTTCATAGGCATTTTGTCATATGTGCAGAGTTGAATGGTTATCATCCAATCTGTGATAGCTGAAAATTAGACCATAATGGTAAATGTTTGGAGGATCGGATTAATTACTTCAATGTAGTGATATGCTCAGCTCAGGTAACAGGAATGAATTTAATTAATGTCCATTTATATCATATTGATGTAGAATTGTATTAATCAGACCTCACAAGAGTCTTCTCAAAAGATCCAAAAGCAATTGAGCATTTACCTAAAGGATTTTTTCTTCAGATGTTAGTAGTAATTGATAAAAAGTAAAGGTGAAATTTTAAGTACCTGATGTGGAAGTTATTCAAATATGACTGTAAAAGTTCCATCAGCATTGAGCTAATTGTTGATCCTATAGAAGTCTTCACTAAAAATATTACAGTGTCTAGAGCCCATTCTCAAAGTGTACTCAGAAATGAGACACCGATAAGATACCCATCTTCTTAGCATCACTTTCTTCAAAGTAATCAAAAGTTACCCAATAACTGGATATAAATAAGTATGATTTTATTGTATTGCTATTGAGTAGCAAATGTAGCAATGACCAGTGAGAACAAACTCCAAAAAACATGTGATGAATTTAATTTCTTACCTGAAAGGAGGAAAAACAGTAGAGTCTTTTAGAATTTTGTTTATTGTTGGTGTGACAGGGTGTACCTGGCTCTTCGAGGCTCCCTGCTGGAGGACCTGCAACCCTACTAACCCCGCTCCAGGAGAACAGCAGCAAAAGTGGGTCCTCCAGGCCTTCCTAGAGAGGCCTCATAAGAAGCAGCCAATAAGAGCCCAGTAGGCTCAGTTAAAAGGAGCTGCATGGGGTTAGCAGCAGGGTAGTTACTAATCCTGGCTGGCCTGCATGGCAGGAAGTGCAAGAGAGAACCAGAAGCTGAATTCTGGCTGCATTTTGTTTTCTACAATGAGAGAGCAGACCTGAAAATGGTAACCCTAAGGGACTGGGTGAAAGGGAAGAAACCCAGGGAGAACAGTAACAGCTAATTAAAGGGATTAAAGAAAGCAGAATGTGGCTGCTATTTGTAGGGTCCCTGGGTTGGGACCTGAAGTAGTAGGCAAGCCTGGGTCCTGCCACTGGGGAAGAGGCCTAAGCCCTGAGAAGGGGAGAAGACTCTTTGTTAAAAGCCCAAGAAAGGGGTTGGAGTTTAAAAAAAGCCAAGTGATGGGGCTGAAGACCCTGGAGAGGGCCAACTATTTGTTGAACTTTGCTACCCTGGAAGGGGACTGAACTTAAGGGGTAATGTGGATGGAGAGCTGGGGCAGCAAGACCAGGTGAAGGCAAAGAGTCTTAAGTGAAAAAAACCCTGGGGCAGTGCTCTGTAACAGGACAGGGATGGACTTAGTTCTCAGTCCCTTCTGGGTGAACTGTGAGCCCAGAGACAGGGCTAAAGACACTAACTAGGGCACAGTGATAGGCCCAGTTGGACCATTGTTACCCTGGAAGGGGTTCATTCATCCATTGTTGACTTAGCTGGAGGGCAGAGCTACTGAAGACCTGCCTAAGGAGGTCAACAACATAACAGGGTTCCCAGGAGAAAAAGAAAATTGTAGTACCACACCTACCCAACAGGAGGCACTCAGGAGAGGTGAGTACACCATGTCACACTTGTAATGATAGTGTATTTTAGTGTGTATGTGTTTTAGATGATTATAGCTGTTGTGTATGTGATATATATGCATAGAATTAATATATGTAACCTTAAACCATGAAAAAAGTAACAAAATAATAGTTGTTTAATATTAATGGGGTGAAGCATTTGGAAATGTGGCTGTTACTATTATCAATATATACATTTAATATTGTCAAAGAATGCACGTGAAATAGGGGACCATTTATGTTACCACAAAGTCAGTGGCAAAACTCCCATTGAGTTGAATTGTGCAGATTCAGAAAGGCCAAATTGTACATCCTCTGCTCACGCTTGTGAGCACTTGCTCTTGCAAGTAGTCCCACTGAAGTCAATGGAATTACTTAAGTAAGTGTTCACCAGTGTTCACACATACTTATGTGTATAGCTGAACTGTTTGCCTTTATCCTAGCCTTAAACTGGCTAGTTAATATTTACCCATGAGGCAGTTACACATAAGCAGATAAAATCCTATAGAATGTTCTCAAGTCTCTGCTAATGATTCAAATAAGGGGACAAGAGACATGCCCTTAAATCATACATTACAGTGAATATTTGAAATGGACTTTAGCTGTTGTTGAACTTGGGTGGGTCACACAAATATATTTGAAAATGTGCCCACATAATAGCAACAAAAACATTAGAAAGGATTATACTGATATTCCAATTCCATGATCTAGGGATGAAACTACATTTCTCATCTAGTGTATAGTAACACAAACAGCTCTTGCAAAATTAATAATAAAGGAAAGAACTTACCATACAATGTCTCCAGATGTAAATCAGGGATTTGGCATTAACAAATTCAGTAGGAAGCATCATACCAAATGTAAGACCCTGCAGGTCTAGAATCTAGACCTGAAGAGCCACCAGGCATCTCTAGGCTGCCACCGAGTGTCAGTTGTAGCAGCTTGTGCTCTACTTCCCATAACCTGCTGTGGACACAGACCATGGGGAAGTTCTGTGTCAGGGTTTGACAGACAGCAGCTTAATGGCTCCTGATTGGCTCCCTGCCATATGTAAACCCAAGGGGCATTCCAGAAAGTGTCCGGGCAAGTGTGGATTTCCTGTAGCCGCCATGACCATACCTAGTTCTTGCTCCTGGGTTTGATATTGACTTGATTTGGACTCTGCCTTCTGACATGGACCCTGAAACCTGACTTGGACTCTTACCCTTGGTATTTACCGTGGCTGGGACCTGACTATGAATTCCTCTGCTACTGCCAGCCTCAGGTTTGCCCCTGCTCTGACCCTTGGCCCTGACTGCCTTGGTTGGGATTCTGACACTGAATTAGTTAAAAAATAATACACAAAATTGTTTTTGGGGGAATAGCAATTCAAATTAAATTCAGTTTAAAAATACAGATCACTCTGTATTTGTTCACGTTGTTTCATTATACTCTCTGAAATTTTGTTTCTGATGACTAGTCTTCATTGTAGTATGTCATATTCAACAATCTTTTGTCTTTCAGATAGCTACCAAGCATACTGTTTACTACTGATTTCAGTGGGCCTAGTTGTAGAAGTCATTAGATTCAGTTGCGTTTGTCCAGGATTGAACTTAAAATTTGTTAAAGCATGCCAGGAGAAACAACTCAGAGGATACTTGGCTAAGAATAAACAAAGTTTAAACCTTTGGTTTCAAATAATCTATTAAAATGTCACCTTCAGGGTTAGGAGACTTTTATTACCTAAAAATTCTGCTGAGTATCCTTCCTCCTAGTATAAGGGTTTTTGTTGGTTGGTGTTTGTTAGTGGTTTATTTTTTCCAAGGTTCATTTATGGCATTGATTGTACCTGGGTATTTTGATTTTTTTTTTTTTTTTTTTTAAAGTGACATTATGGATAATGAGATTCCATTGAAGAGCTAGCAACAGTATGAGTAGATGACATTCCTTAAAATATGATCTAGTTGAGATGTATCTACAGTGTATAACCAAAACACTTTACAAAGGTAGGACACAGCACTTCTATAAGAAGTGATCTCTAGCAAACCAGCATGCCAAGCAAGGAACAAGTAGTAATATAGCTCTCAGCCTTTCTACAAGATGTGATAATATCTTACAAGAGAATGCTCAGAGAATAAACAAAGGGGACATTATACAATTAAAATACTAGTATGATCGACACCTTAGGAATGTCTTATAATAATACTTGAGACTAACAGCTGTTCAATAGAAGTAATTTGACAGGGACTGTCAAAGGAATATACATGTATGATATGTGTAAACAAATGCTTTTGTAGGATGGAGAAGGAAAATTGTATTAGCTGGGATGTGATTAATAGCACTATGTACTATGCTAAAAGGAGAATACAATAAATGTATATACTTCTAAAGCTATTTTTGGCCATGGGATAGCCTTGGGATGAAGATCTAACTTTCTCTGTAGATTCTGCAGTTAGAATGCTAGGAACATTCTTTAAAATAACAGTGGGAATCAGTACCTCTGCTTGAATGATACTAAAAATGACTTATACTGCCAATGCTACCTGCACTAGATATAAATAATCACAGGGAGGACTGGTTGACAACAAACTTACTCTAATTCATATTGGACAAAACTGTTTTAAAAAAAAATCTGATATTAGTCATTACATTTACATGATGTCAAAGAAAAATATAACTAGCTCACATAATCTTAGGATATTTACATTCAGATCTCTAGCCCTCAAAACAGATAGGAATTTTGCCCCTTTCGCTGATGAACAATCTTTTCTGACTGCTTCATCATCACTGAGCTCCTTGCTATGTGTACACTAGTTGCTGGCCCTTTAAATCTGAGGCAACTCCTTGCAGCATTAGGGTAGTAATATTTGCCTTCTGATTACTACAGGGTTGCAATTTATTCACTTCTCTAGCTAGTAATATCTAGCTCCTTTCTGCTTATCATAGCTGAGGTGTACATTCCCACTGGTGTCAAAAGATACCAAGTGATAAAGACTTACTGTTATCTTAGAATTTTACCTTATTGGAATGAGAACAGAAGGGACTATCATAGAATGCTGTTGGAACAGGAGATAATTAATATAAGGCTCCTCCCTTTGCTTAAGTCCATGGATATTCACAGACAATAGCTGAATTGCTCAGAGTATGCAAATATGAAATAAGGTTAGGAAAAAGACTGGAAATAATTAGTCCTCTCACTGTAGATGAACCATTAGACTACCTGTCCAAAAAGCTATGGAATCGGGGAGTACAGATTAGCTAACACTAGTACTTTCAAGGAAGTGTTTGTCCCATCAGATTTCATTAAGTCTAAGCCTGAAAAATCTGCAGGCCTATCTTATTTATATTTTCTGCAGTTTTGTCAAGAAAATAAATTAAATGGCCTCAGTCCACAAAAGGATTTAGGCATTGTGACACTCAGTATTCCAACACCTAACTTTTAGGCATCTAGAACATCACAGGAACAACAATGCTATCCACAAAGCTTGAGTTAGGTGCCTAGGTTCTTATATAACGAATGGGGAGAGATAGGCACCTTAGAATGCAGTGCAAAAAAGTCAGCATGCTAGGTAGGGAGCCACCTAAGCTACCCAGTGGGAGATGCTGATGAAAGAGGTGTGTCCTAAGCCCCGCTCTTCTCATGGAGGTAGGTGCCTCCTTGCAGCCTGGAATTTGGTGCCAGTCTCTGTTTGCGATCCACAACCAGGAACCCTCTCTTGGAGTCAGACGGCTTACACACCTAAGTCGTTGTTGGCTGTTTTTTTTTTTTGAGAATCAGCACCTACCTTGCTCCACATACAATGACTAGAAGAGAAGATGCCCACTTTATAACTTTTAGTCCCGCGGATCAGGAGTTGCAGATGAGATGAGCACTCTTCTATCTTCTCCAGGTTTGTGGGTTGCCCTGGGGCTTAGGCAGAAGATAGATGTCCAGATGCCTGGAGTGATGCAACACTGTGCATGACCAGAAGCAGAAATGTAGGCACCCAGGGGAATGTTTACCCTGAAAATTTACTCACTAAGTGAGTTTAGGCGCTTATAGTATGAGGTGTCAGATGAGCTGGGGTTTTGTGGATTGCAATGGAGCCTAAAACTGGGATTTAGGCACTTAAATCTGGGGTTTTGGTGCCTAAATACTTTTGTGGATCTTGGCCTAAATTCACTTTACATCTACACAGTAGGGAGATATTGCAGGTATTTACATAAATATATTTATGTAATCTTAAAAAATACATGCGGTTTAATTAGAACATTGGATAATTATTTTACTGTTAAATAGAGCTGGATGACTTGCCTGATATATTTCATAATACCAAAAGAAATGCAGTGGCTGGTAGCATCATAAATTCAACACAAAATAATACAGGAGCTAAATCTGCCAGATTATGGTCACTCAATGAATTCTCACTAGACAAACATTCTTGGGGACATGTAACCTGAAACCTACAAGCTGTTATGGTATATTGCTAAGTGCAAGATGCACCAGGCAAAGATTTGAGTCCACTGTTGATGAAACTTGTTAATGTTTCCCAAAGCAAATTGGGGTGTCCCATGGTTAAGAGATCAAAATAGGAGGGGAAGTTCAAAGCTTGTCTCTTTCTCATCAGCAGAAGTTGGTCCAATACAAAATATTACCTCACCCACCTTGTCTCTCTAATATCCTGGGACTGAC
The DNA here is from genome assembly GCF_026122565.2 of Emydura macquarii macquarii. NCBI lineage: Eukaryota > Metazoa > Chordata > Testudines > Chelidae > Emydura > Emydura macquarii. The sequence continues at coordinate 35,250,502 of NW_027132559.1, read as the reverse complement.
ACAGCTTCAACAACACTGCTTTCTGCTAAAGACAGTTAAGCACTGTGGCATAGAGAAAAGCAAGAACAAGGGGAAGAAAATACACAAATTTTGCCTGATGACATTTTGACAAATACATAGCACTCAGTTCACTCCTGTCAACGGAGGTCAGTATAGCGCCAAAGGGGGTGGCGGGCTTTATGCCATCATTACGCTGCCTCATCTTAGGGCCACTTTAAAACCCTGGGGCAGATTAGTGCAACTCTGGTGTTGCTCTAAAACATGTGCCAAATTGCCTGTTGTCCCATGGGATTGTTGCAGCACCTGGGAATAGTGGCACTCCAGCCATGCCTCCATTCCCCAAGATTTCCCCTGTTATATTCCCTCTGGTGGGAAGTGCTACCTGTGGTGTGATTTTAGAGCCATTATGGCAGCTCGTCCCTTTAGCTCAGTGGAGCCAGTCTAAAGGAGTTTGATCTCGGATCTTCAAAATCTTATCAAAACACTCTTCAGCAAGAATATTGAATAATACTGAAGTCCAATGAGTCTTGTTGTTCTTATTTTCTGGTATGCTAAAAAACAGGAATTGCTATGCATTTAATCAGCATTGTGCAACAGTGCCCTCCTGTGCTAGAATGAAGGTGCCTTCATCTGTCACAGATCAGCATTTATTCCCAATAAAGCTTAGAGCCAAAGAAGCAAAACTTTCTGTAGAACCTTTTTAATTGGGTCCCAGTGCTTGCGTCTCTTGGAATGACATGTTGTCTGAATGAGATGAGAAGACAGATGAATTAGAAAGAATAAGTGATGAGCACATTAGCTGGAAAAACAGTTTGGGACTGTCAATGGAAAACTGTCATTCATCTCTCACTCTCCTTGTCTGGCAACTCCACCTTACCTTCTATCTCAACAACTCCCTTGTTGAGGCATTTTAAAGGGTAATGTCATTGTGATTTTTTTCAGTTGATTGCTCTTCATTTTTGTCATGCAGAGGGTTCACTTATGAAGAAGTCCAATCCTATTCATTGTCAAGTGATTCCACTGGTATCTTCCTCATTTGGGGTTTTGCTGGAAATATTTCACTGCTATTCATGTTACTACATCCTCTCATTGCTCATGTTTTATTCTGTGTTAGGACACTCTCTTTATTTAGGGGGTGGTTATCATTCTTTTCCAATTCAATATTGCATGATAGAATTTGGTCCTCAAGGGATATAGTGCACAAGTTGTTCTCTCTCATTGCAGTGGACAGCTGCTTTTCTCTTGTATTTTCTGCCCTGTTGTGTTGCCATTTCTATCAGTCAGAGATATTTTTGTCGCTCTGATAATCTGTTTATAAGATCAGCACATGGTGCAGACTCATGTTGGGAAACTTAGCTAAGTGACATAATGCTAAATTACAAAATCTGAACACTGCAGCCTGCTAACCCAAAAAACCCTAAAATTAAATAAAGTTTAGTTCTTCTGAACTATAAGACCAGATTTGTGAATTGAGACACCATCTGCTTGTAAAACTAACGGATCTATTTATCAGAACACTAATACATCTTCAGTGTATGAACTGAGATGAGATCTCATAGAGATTCCCACCCTCCTCCCCTCAAAAAATGTTCTATTGGAGTTTTTATTTACAGAATTTAAGGGGCACTCAACTACAAATGAGGCCATATTTTTGAGGGAGCTGAGGGCACCAACAGAAGTGACTGGATTTTTGGTAAACCCCATCACACTGGCTGCTAAGGGTTTTTGAAAACCTTATCCCAGTTGTGAATGCTGAGCACTCAAAAATCTGGCCTGGAGTGTGAGCAAATTAAATGCACAAAACTATTCTGAAAAAATATTAGGGAGGAAATGCTCCCTGGCAGAATTAAGAAAAAACCAGTCCGTCTCCATCTATAGTATCTGTAAAGCTGATTTCAAAGGAAAGTAGGAATATATTATAAATAAGAATAGCACCTGCAGTTACACTAGCACAAATAAAAAATTATTAGGGCTATCACTTCTGAAGCCTCTGGTATTTGTGGATCTCAGAGACAGGATGTAAGGGTAAAGGGATCATTATTTGTCCTGGCTTGAATATTATTATCATTCCTGTCTTTAAAAAAAGTCATGAAAGAATTTATAACTTATCCAAGCTACCTGAAAGAACAGATCATTTCCCTGCTAAGCACAGAGTACCTGGAGATTTCCTAACTCATATCAAAATGAAGAGAAATAGCATGTTAGAGCTCTGCAAAATATTCATGACAAAATTAGCCTTTTTGGAAACTAGTGTTTCATGCAAAATTGGTCACATAGCAGATTGTTAACTTTTGTTTCCTGCCCAGTGGCTGTTAATGATAATTTCAGTGCTTTCTTGGTATATTTTCAAATTTCCTACTGGATGGAGTGAGGTTTCTAACATCAGCTGGATCACTGATTGGCTGAGCCTACCCCCATGCGCTTAATGGTGTGAGCTGGAACCAGCATGACCTGGGTTTTTAGGCCTTTGAGGAAAGGAGAGGAAACACCTCCAGAAACACATAATGGAAGGAGCAGATCTGTTGTCCATGAAAGAAACTAAATGAATTTAGCAGAATGCAGATCCTTCTGCCGAGAGCAGAAAGCAGGTGGGAGAATGGGAGCTTTCAGGGGAATGGTCTACCACAATGCTTGGAAAATGATTGTGGGGATGGAGAGTGCTGGGACCTGCTTGGGGGTGGGGGTGGGGGGTTAGGTGCAAATAAGGATCCCAACTTTTAGATTCTTATACAGACCAGATAACAGACCTCTAGCGGTAATCACATTAGCAGTTATTTTTTTCTGATACACAGTAAACCAGCCTCAGTGCCTTTTCATGTGGTTTTGCCGCAGTGGTGTGTGGAGGCTGATTTATCACTTGCTTTTATATGTCATTTTGTGCAGAGGCTAGCTTGCTGTAGGCTTTCATATGCAGAGCTGTAAAACTGCCTGCTTTCAAACTTTAACTCAGGGAAGGATGGTGTCTCTTCTGATATGCAGCTTTTTGCAATGGGAATACACGTGTTTAACCGACAACTCTTGTAGTCCTATAAGCAGGACAAGAAGCATTTGACAGCAAAAAGGAGATGGTTAGATCGAGAATCACAACTGAGCACCTCTGCTGCCAGTCTCCACCAGTAGCTACATCCACAGCATCCTCATTCCTACTCACCTTCTCTCCCCAGCCTCCTCCCTGCTCCTTACTTCTGTCCTCCTGCACAAAAGGAATGCGAAGAGGGGCTCGCATACACAAGAATATTGGGAAGAGATTTCCTATATTGATTTCCAATGGCTGTGCTTTAATTAAGCTTTTGTCAGCCATGTTTGTTTCCCTGTGCGTGAAAAAGATACAGTTCCATAAAACATTGCATTGAGGTTGTGGGGTGACCAGTGGGAGGCCTGAGAAGGAAGAGAGATTATGATCCTATGGGGAGTGCTGTGTTCTCTTTGACTGTTTTCTGTTTGAAATTCAGCTAGTGCAAGGGAGTAACCTACTAAAATCTCCTTACATGAGTGGAGGTAACTATGGTCACAGGAAGTGCATGTGCTGCCTCCTTGACATCTTTTGAGTCCCTAAGACCCCTAGAAACCTCTCTGAGTGTTCTGAGGAGACCTTCTTCTGAAAGATTTTTCTGGCTCAGGCTTAGGAGGGGATGCTCTGTAATATTGTTCCCTGCTCAGCATGCAGCTTTCCATGTGCAGCTCCAACTGGGAGTTGATCCAACTTCAAGCAGGATTGACGCCTCAGGAGCCCACTCAGCTGCATGGAGACTGCTGATCGCAGCACAGTTTCTGGTGGAGCTGCACTCCCAGGCCAGCCAGCAAGTCACAGAGGGGCAGCTGTTCAAGCAGGATAAATCCTGCCTCTGGATTTGGGGGTGCCCTTCCCTGCAGATTCTTAGGCTGTGGCAAGTTGGTCCACTTCATGCTTTTCACTAGAAGGACAGTTCTTGAAAATGGCATATGTTCTGTTTTGCTGTTTGTCATTCCCACTAGCCCCCTGGCATAGGTTTCTAAATTGGAGGGGGGAATGATCTAGCTCTTTTATTAGCCATAGTTTTTCCAGTATCCACAGCATACAGGTCATTAGACCTCCATCAGTGTAATCTTCCTTGGCTGGTGACCATATAAATTGGGTGCTTCTTTGATATACCACCTCTAGGTGGCATTATGATTCTAGAAAGAATTCAAGAAATATTATGTATTTAGTCAAGTATTAAATTTTTGTCATGGGTATAATGTACTCAACAGACTAACATCTAGGCCCTTGATAGCCTTTCAGATGTTGTCAATTCCTAGCGTACATCGAGCGGTCACTATGTTAATACTGGTGTACGCATTTAAGAAGGTCTGAAAAAATTACTGGGCATGCCCAATAGCAACATTTTCAATATTCATAATGCCTTAATTCATTTTTAAATATCAAAACAGCATATTCCATCCTGTACAAAGATGTCAGTCCCTAATTTAATTTTTGTAAGTCATGTTTGAGTTACTGGAATGCAAACTGAGGCTGTCATAGCTAAACTTTAACCTCTCTTAGCATCTTCATTGTTCTAAACTACAGATGTGTTTGAAGGAAGACAAAATGTGAAAATATCACACATGCCCAACTGGTCTAAAAGATTTGTAAATGACACTTTAAAAGGCTCAGAGCCGATGTTTAACCTCCAGTCGGCACATGAAATTCTTATCAAGTTCAATGGGAGCTTGTAGATACCTATTTGTCTGTATTCCTAAATTTGCCTCACAAGCATGGAAAAAAGTCCACATCATAATCTTCAGAGGAAAACAAGGATACGTGAGAAATCCTTAGCACTTTATATCAAATTATTATTTAGTCAGTGCCATCTATAGGCTCTGCACTGCATACAAGGAGAAGCACATACAGGGTCAGATCCTCAGCTGATATTGATTGTCACAGCTCCATTAAAGTCAAAGGAGCTGTGACATTGACACTAGCTGAGGATTTGCCACCTGGTCCCTCCCTCAAGAGCCTGCAGCTGCAATCAGACAAAGGTACAAGTCAAAGAAAGACAAAGCAACTGACAATTCAAACTCCAAGTGGAGCTAATACATGGGTGAAAACATTGATGGAAAGGACTGGTGGAAGAGAGAGATTTGGAGGAAGAGAGGAAGGTTACGTGCCACACAAAAGGTAGGCATTTCCAAAAATAAAGGACCAAAAGGGAGAAACCTATAACCTTTGTCATTTCCCTTTTGGCCATAATTGCCCAATGCAGAATACTCGACAGATCCGCTTTGCAGCAGTTACTGTATGTCTGGCTTCAGCACTCAGAGGGTATGTCTACATTGTAATGTGAGCCTGGGCTCAGATTCTAGCTCCATCCTAACCCCTCTCCCCCTTGAACCACAGCTTCAGGGTCTGAGTCCGCTCAAGCCTTAGCCCAGGGTTTGAGCCCTATTGCTTTGCAGTGTAGATGCAGCTCCACTTGACTCAGGTCCTGGAATTCCTCAAAAATCCCACAATCCCATGGGTCAACTTCCTTTGTCCTTTCGAACCCAAGAATCTTGAATCTACTCTCATGAAAACAGAAGCAACCACCCTTGATGTACTGCAGCAGCTCAGTGAGTCTGTGTTAACCCTTCCATTGTCTTCTGACCACAGAGCTGCAAACACACCATCAGAGCCTTCTGTGTTTGCAGTGGAGACTGAACAGACCAGGGCTTTTGCAAAGCGTGCCCTTCATGGTCACAGGAGCACAGCCTAATTTTGGTGAATCTATGGTTCAAGGACAACAAAACTGTGGACTTTAATAAAAGTCCCAGGAATGACCACGTATACCAGCAGATAGTGAAGAAGCTGGTGGCTTTGCAGATGTACCTGGTCAGTGACTAGTACGAGAGCAAAGTGAGTGTGAATACCAGAGTGTGTATATTTGAGAGTGAATACCAGAAAACCAAGGACCAGAACTGCACCTTGGGCAACTTCCCAAAATCTTGCCCATTTTCTGAGGAGGTTGACTACGTGCTGGGCACTGCACCCAGCGTAGAGCCAACCATGGTGCGTGATGAGCTGGTCAGCTGGAATGCTGCCCAGCTGGCCCCAGAATCCAGAAGGGGGACTGGTGGGAGCTAGTGGCAGGCACTGTGTGGGGACAGTGAAATTAATCTGTTGCTGAAACCAATTCCAGAGCAGGCTTTGGAGCAGAAGCAGCAGAACATTCTGGATCTATATTTGGAGCTGAGGCACCCCTTGAGGAACAGACCACTGTGAAGCCTGCAGCAGAGCCAGATGGGAAGGGGAAAGAAGAACAGATGGCCAGGGGACATGCCATGGTTGGGTGTTTCCGGCTTGTACATGGTTTCACAGTTTGCACTTGTTCATGCACTTTGGTTTTATTTTTTCTTCTGTAAGGATCTGTTACTAATATTTCTTGGTGTGGTAATGGCAGTTGGCCTGCCTGGGAATGGATGAATGTTGTACTTTTCTAATACATGTTTATAAATAAAGGTGTTTATTTCATCGAAGAAGCTTATTTCTATCATTGCTTCACACCATATGATAATAAAGGTAAATGATCAGGGACAACTAGTATGCGATTACCATGCAAAAACTTTCCTGCATATAGTTATCTATAGCAATTCATACTTCAATCACTTCCTTACATCAATCCATACAGTGAGTAACCCCCTCCTCCATTTCATAAGTGGTCATGTCATTCATAAATACATTGCATGGCACTATAATTCCACACCCCTCCACAAGCACTGACACTCCCTACAATCAATGAGCCCCCATACCACCTACACTCACAAGCCATTCATAAAAGTACTATTTCCCCCTGTTCCATTGGGCCATGCAAGTCCATAATGTGTGAGCGCAAAGCATCCATGACTTCTGTTGCCTGGATGCATGCCGCTCCTGCTGTGGTAGATGCACTTTCTGACTGAGGGTACCGATTCAGCAGTCCCTCGCTGTCCAAGGCCCATTCAGGGGGAAATGGCTCACCTCGGGCTTCATAAAGATTGTGAAGAGCACAGCAAGCCACAGTAATGCAGACAACACTGATGACACCAGCATCCAAACAGGTCTGTAAAAATCTTGAATGGGATTTCAATCTGCCAAAAGCATGTTGAACAATCCTTCTACACCTGCTGAGTGTGTAATTAAACCATCTTTTGCCAGGCCTCTGAAATCAGGTTGTGGTTTCATAAGCCAAGTGGAAAGGAGTTGGGCAGAGTCCCCCAGAATAACGGTGGGGACAGTAACTGTCATAAATGGAATGTCATTTGATGGGAATAGTGTCTCAGCCTGTCCAGCAATTGTAGACTCCTGATGCGTGGAAAACACTAGCATCATGAACAATTCCACCCTGACAGTCCTAAATCACCCTTTGTGGTCCACGAGGGCCTGTATAACAGTGGAGTAGTACTCTTTGTGCTCCTTGAGGAGGGCAAATTAAGGGCACATTAGTTTAATCAATGGCCCCTGTCACTTTGGGGTAAACCACACACCTGATTGCCTCAAACCTCCACAACCACTTTACCCGCAGTTGACTCTCCAACACCAAACTGGTTTACAATGGACCTATAGAAGTCTGGGATAGCCAGTTTCCAGTTTAGCAACTCACTTCTGGACTAGCAGGGGTGGCCTCATGCATGTGTTATGCTGGAGGGCCAGGTCAAGCTGTTCACAAAGCTCTAGAAATGTAGCTTTTTTCATGCAAAAGTTCTGGACACTCTGCTGGTCATCCCAGGTCTGCATGACAATGTGATCCTACTAGTCTGCATGTGGCCTTGCTCCAGAAGCACCAGTGTATCTAGGGCGCATCAGAGGCTGTACCGAACGTATTGAGAAGCATGAGCCAGTTCATCTGCTATGCCTAGGTACACCTCCTCATGCTCCATCATAAGCTGTCAGGTGCCTTTGGTGGGTCAGAAAATGTCCATCAGCATTTCATGGAAGCTCTACCCATTTCCTGACACAGGAGTGAAAGTGCAAGCAAGAGAAGTTCTTCAAAAAATGCTCCCTTTATGTTGCTGGCTCCAGGAGCTGGGAGCACACAGACCAAAATGACAGCTCAGCAGGAAAGGTTGGCAGGCTGTTCAAACTTCCTGTAATGTGCAGGGTGGACAGTCAAGTTCTCCCACAGTGCACCATGTTCAAAAGGCTAGAGTGGCCACATTTTGGGCAGGCTCTAGGGAGTCTGGGATATAGTTGGTTTGATTCAGGTCTGTGTGCTGCGGTGTGGCTGCAAGAGCCTCAGGTTGGAAAATTCTTAACCTATGGCTAACAATCAGTGCAGACACTCAATCCTTGGATTCTCTAACCCAAAGTCAGCTGACTTAAGTCGCACTAGCCCCCACTGCATATCATCCCCGGATGCTGTATTACTGTGCTTTTTGAACCTTGACTATTGCTTTATTGTTTTTTGCCTAAACATTTCCTCTAATAAAACGTTTTATTCCCAGAGTTGCAGCTGCTGACTGAGATCCACTAGGTTGGACAAAGTCAGATGAAGTGCCTGGTGTGGCAGCCCACTTGGCCCTTACATCTCAGCAACTGCAATCATCTCCCAGGGGGATGTTGTGAGTCTCACCTTGTGGTGCCTTTATTGAACCCTGAGCCCAGATCTGTAGATCAATGTCCCTTAAAGCACCCCTGCCTGACTGCTCAGGGTAATTAAAAATCACAGAATAATTTTGTGAGGAAAAGTAATGATAATCGAGTGTGTTGGATAAATTGCAGTGTAAGTAATTATAATTACATTAAAATAATTGTCAAGACAATATTAAGGCCACAAAATGAAGCACACAAAAGTTGGAAAATGACAAAATTAAGACTGCCTCTAGAAGCTCCCTTAATTCAGCTCCTTTGTATGTATGCTTTATGAAACAGTTTTAGGTGCTACTGGCTCCTAGTAGTCAGGAGTAGCTATTGCAACAGAAGTCCTTCTCAACACCTGCAGCTGTGGGATAGAATCTGGTCAGCGTATACAGAATCTTTGGAGAATTTACCAAATTCTAACAAGTTTCTGGTGAGCATTTGCAATCGGAGATTTTTTTGCAGGCTTATAACTTGGTCAAATTTGGGAGAATTCTCATAGGAACAATAAAAGGCACACCCCTGTTACTAGTGTGACCTTCCATCCAAATTTCAAGCCCTTGTTCCATAGCATGGAGGTGCTGGAGCTTCTCACCAAAATGGTTAAGAATTTTTTTAATGTGGGTAAAACTTTTTTTCCTAATCTCATTCTTGGAAATGATTAAACTGTTTAGTTGAAACTTTCCAAATAAATTCAGCCTGAGGCAGACACCCGGCATGGGAAAACGTCAATCCAAACAGTTAAAGTTTGGCAAAGCTTTAAGCAACTGAAAAGAGGGTTTGACAAAGGGAAGTATCAGGCAACCTTTAATTGGTGGCATTACCAGCTCCATCTACAATATTGCAATGGTCAGGAACTCAGCTGGCTCTGGGTGCAGTTGCCTAGCAACCCAATGAGCTTGGCTGGGCACAATAAACCCTGAATAGTGACTGTGCTCTCTGGTTTGACAGAAGAGCCAACAGGTCACCATTTAAGCCTTGTAGCAACAGCAGTACAGTGGATGCTTAATGTATTCTATATCTGCAGCTGCAGCAGACCTGCTTCTTATACTGGCCCTTGCTCCAACCTGTGCCTACTCCAGCCCTAGTTTTTACCATCCTCAAAACTCCTGGCTCTAACCACTGGCTTGTCTCTTGACCGTGACTTCAGCTCTGCCCTTTGGTTCCGCTCCGGCTCCTGGCTCCTATCATTGGCTTGTCCCTTAACCACATCTCTGGTTCTGCCCTCTGAATCTGCTCTGGCCACCTGGCCATACTGCTGTTCCAGCTACTAGAACTGCACCACCTACATCCCAGTGTGTGACACATTTTATATTTTGCTTACCCTATATCCCCTGTGGTATGTTGGATATATTCTTCTGCAGTCCATGCTCAGAACTTCTATACAGAGCTGCTATGAGCTGTTGAATAGCTGTGCTGTTCCACCCCAGTGCCTGGTAAAGTTTATATAATCCTGTATATATAACAGTTAAAATTTTAAAGCACTTTGGGAGCCATGAGCATGGAAGACACTACGTAAATGTAAGATATTACTGTAAGACATTATTTAAGACATCAGAGGCCTACTACATGCCTTTGTTTTATTATTAAAAGTCATTTGAAATAATTTGCACCTATGGTATTCAGGTGCAATATTTGCAAAAATCCCATAGTAGTGTTCTCTTTTTACTTTAGTATAAAACATCATCCAAAGTGCTAAAACGGTGGGGAGAAAAGTACTATATGAATAAGAACTAAGCCCTCCAGTAAAGAATTTCATAATTCAGTCTTCATAATAACACCTATAAACTGTTGAATCATTCATAGCGTATAATTAATATATCCTGTTTTCTGCTTCTTCCCAGAATGTAAGAATTGCCAAAATCATTCAAAATAATTACAATATATGCAGTGCTGTTAATCGTGAATAGCACCTAGTTTGAAATAATGTATTTCTTCCTTCAAAAGGGCAGATCTTATTGTGTTGTAAATCCTGTAAAATTCTGTGCAGCACCTCCCAGTATTCATGTTTTGCAAAGATTAATCATGCTCATGGGATTGAAAGTCCATCATAGATGTAAGCAGGGTCTGAATGAGCTCTTCCTGACATCTAGTGATGAACTGGGGGGAAAGACTTCAGGAGCAAAGGGTATTCGCACAGACACACCAACTCTGCCTAGGTGCTGCTTTGCCAGAGTGATGAATTTTGGCTGGCTTTGGGTTACAATTCACTTTAATGTTGAATGCAGGGTAATGAAATGTTATCCTATTTGTATGAGTAAAAGGCAGCAGAACTGTGCTTAGCATGCCCTGATTGAGGGTGTCACCCTGAACTGAACCTCACTTGCTAAGCAGAGGGTAGAGATGCCAAATCCCAGTGAAGATGAGAAGATGGGTGGATGTTTGTTTGTTCCTACCTGAATGTGTGGACTCCTCCTAAAGAATCCTGGACACTGTTTGATCCTCCCCTCTCGAGTGCTTAAAGTCAGAGCTGATTGGACTCAATAGAGAGTCCTTGTTTCTGTTCAGTGATTAGTAGAGCTAAAATAGCTGATGAGCAGGGTTGGGGGTAAGCCTTAGACCTGGTGGGGAACAGTGTTGCATGGAAAGAAAATACAGAGACTGGACTAGCAGTGAGGTTCCCCCTCCACTACCCAGTGGGATCTCCAAAAGCTGAAATGATGGAGAAGAACTGGCAGAACTTCAGAATGCAGCATTGAAGAAGTGGCAGTGAGCAGCAATAACAGCAGCAGATTCAGGACTGTTGGGTTGTACTGTAGGTTCTAAAAGGCCACGTGCTCCAGTGGTAATAGGCCCTTCTGTCCTCAGCCCATTTCTCTTCCCATCTGCTCCTTCCTGCCCCACCACAGCGCTTGTTCCAGTCTCCCTCTCCTCTCTATTTCTGATTCCTTTTCTTCCTCCCCCTCTGTTCCTATCCACCTCCCATGTCCCAGCTTCTGTCCTGTCCCCTCAGACAGAGGTAGCAGTGAGCAGCAGGCAGTGGCAGAGATGGCAGCAGCAGCAGTAAGCTGGTTGCAGAGGTGGCGGTGGCAGCAGAGGCCCTGTTCCGAACACTCCCCCTCCTCCTTTTCAGGGGTGTGAGGTGAATCTACATGAACACACCTCTGAATTCTGGTTTTTGCTGACCAAGGGCAACTGTCTGTGAGGGGTATAGCGGAGGGAAAGGGGAGTGGCGTGTTGAAGGGGCATCCGTTTGTCAGGCTTTCACACTTCAAGGTGGGAAACTGAGGCAAAGGGCACTGCCCAGGGTGGGATTTGACTTCTGGTTATATACTAATGAATCGTGGTTGTGATGTTTTCCCAAATTAATGCTGGGTTCCCTTTTCCTTTTAATAAAAGTTTTCTTCCGTGATGCACAGACTCAATACTTGTGAGTGGGGAAGTATTGCCCCTAAGAGGTACCCAGAGGTGGTGTTTAATTTTCCCAGATTACTGGGTAGGGGCTGAAGCCAATTCTGTTTTGTATTGTTAAGAGGAACCCCTAGGTATTGAACCCAGCCCTTTCTTCCATGTAGTGTCAGCAGCAACAAGGGCTGGGTTCAATACTAAAAGTTGAAATTCTTTACTGGAGGGTTTAGTTCTTATTCATACAGTACTTTTCTCCCCATGGTTTTAGAGCTTTGGATGATGTTTTAATAAAAATAAGAGAACACCACTATGGGATTTTTGCAATTGTTGCACCTGAATACCATAGATGCATATTATTTCAAATGACTTTATATTTATATATATATATAAAATAAAGCTTTTTATCCAGAAATAATATTTCAGAAATTGAACATACATATATTTCTTTAAAATAGTTGCAAAACCAGTCACTGTACATTGCCTTATTTCTTTATATATTAAAATGTATGTATTAAAATATTTTCAACATATTTTTAAGAAGCCTAAGAAGTCTTGATGAGGTACAGGAAATGTGAATCTATTAGAGAGAGGGAAACTATTGATTTTCTGATGTCCACCAGTTAGTCAGAGTCCGGACTAGAAGTCAGAAAACTCCAGGCTTCCAGTCCTGTCCTTAGACCATCCATCTAGTTATATATCACCTGCATCCAGTTGAATCTAAGTGTCTGAGGCTATGTGTTTCTTTCATGACAGAGGAGAAAATGTAGATCATTGAGCAGATTTTAATCTCGGTCACAGAATAACTGATAGAACCAGAATAATCCATTGACTTCAGTAAAATTACTCCAGATTTAGACCAGTATAAATAAAATCAGATTCTGGCCCTATTTTGTTTATTTGTAGGCAGATGGAAACTGAGAGGAAATGAATTCAATCTGCATTAGTCTTCTTGCAAACTCTAGTTCTGGGGAATGGTGGGGGGAAAGCAGATGATGATGTCATATGTGATGGTGACGAAACACTTTCCAATACTAATTGAGGAGGATGTTAAACAGCAGCTACTAAAGTTAGACATTTAGCAGATCTGGATAATTTGCTTCTAAGAGTTTTAAAACAGCTGGCTGACGAGCTTGCTGAACTATTAATGTTGATTTTCAATAACCCTTGGAACACTGGTGAAGCTCCAGAAAACTGGAATAAAAGGTAAATGGGATTTGGGTTAAAAGAATGGAATGCCTGATATGGGACTCGATTAATAAAGAATTAAGAGAGAAATATAGTGAATCATAGAAATGTAGGGCTGGAAGGGACCCTGAGCAGTCATCTGATCTATCCCTTGCGCTGAGGCAGGACCATGTATACCTAGACCAACCCTGACTAGTGTTTTTTTTTTTTTTTTTTTTAGAACAGATTAGACGAACACCTATGATGGGGATTCTACAACCTCCTTGGTAACCTATTCTAGTACTTGAGTATCCTGATAGTTTGGAAGTTTTTCTATTATCTAACCTAAATTGCCCTTGTTTCAGATTAAACCAATTATTTCCTGTCCTCCCTTCCCTGGTCCAGGTACTGTCCTCTTTATAATACCCTTTTAACATATTTGAAAACTTATCAGGTCCCTTCTCAGTCTCCTTTTGTTAAGACTAAACATACTCAGTTTCTTAACCTTTCCACATGCATCAGGTTTTCTAAACCTTTTATCAGTTTTGTTGCTCTTCACTCTCTCCAATTTATCCCAGTATGATGCCCAGAACTGGACACAACACTCCAGCTGAGGCCTCACCAGTGTTGAATAGACCAGGACAATTATCTCCTGTGACTTAACACCAAACATTTCTGTTAATACTCCCCAGAATGATATTTGCATTTTTCACAACTGTATCACATTGTTGACTCATATTCAATTTGTGATCCACTATAAACCCCAGATCCTTTTTTGCAGTACTACTTCCTAGTCAGTCATTCTCCATTGTACATTTTATTTTTTCCTTCCTAAGTATTGTACTTTGCACTTATCCGTATTGAATTTCATCTTGTTGATTTCAGATCAAATCTCCAATTTATCAATAATTTTGAATTCTAATCCTGTCCTCCAAAGATCTTGCAACCCCTTCCAGATTTGTGTCCTTCCCAAATATTATAAGCATACTCTACACTCCATTATCCAAGTCATTAATGAAAATATTGAATAGTACTGGCCCCAAGACAGATACCTGAGGGACCCTATTAAATATGTCCTCCCAGTTTGACAGCAAACCATTGATAACTTCTTTGAGTGTGTGTTTTCAACCAATGGTGTACTCACCTTATAGTAATATCTAGAATATGTTTCCCTAGTGAGAATGTCATGTGGATCTATGCCAAAAACTTTACTAAAAATCAAGCATGTCTACTGCTTCCCCCTTATTCGCTAAGCCAGTAGTCTGTCAAAGTAAATGCCAATCAATATGGGTTTTATGGAAGATAGATCTTGTCAAACTTGATTGTTTTTTTGAATGACAAGGGAATAGTGTTGAAGTAATATACTTAGAATTCTGTGAGGCATTTGACTTGGTAGGTACCACATGACATTTCGATTAAAAACTAGAAAAATACAAAAGTAATATATGTAGTGGTGATGTAGTTGTGTTGGTCCCAGGATAAGGTAAGTGAGGTAATATTTTTTATTGGTGGAAGGAACAAGGTGTTGAGTTTTACAGAGCTCTTCCTCAGGTTTGGAGAAAGTAAGCTAAATACAAAATGGGACAGATTAAGCATAAAGGGTTCCCACATGCTTTAGGAGACCACTTAAAAATGATGTGGGCAATTAAGGGTTAGCAGGCAGTAGGAGTGTTACAAATTGTTGCAATGAACCATAAAACCAGTGTCTCTATTCAGTCCATGATTTTTAGTATCCAGCAGAGTTATGAATATAAGTTCCCAGGATTGTCTTTTGAAGCTCTTGTGCAGCTTTCCTTTGAGGACGAGGACTCAGATCAGATATGGAATGATCACTTTGTGAAATGATATGGTGATATGGTTTTTCTGTCTTCTATCATTTTTTGTGGGAGATCATTCAAGACCCTAGTGGTTGTCTGGTTTCACCCACATAATTGTTGTTGGGGCATTTGATGCACCAGATGAGGTACAGAAGTGTCACACTGTCTAGAATGACTCACCACCATGAGTGCCCACCTGGGGGCAGACTGTCAAAAGCAGGGCAGATGGCCCAAACTGCTGATATGTTCTATAATTAGATTTCACCAAGCCAGTAACAAATGTGAACTCCTGGGTCACTATAACAGTCTTACCACGTAGTCATAGACAGGACCGTTGGGTTCTCCAGTCTATCTTGCCACCCTAGCAAGTTGGGCTTAGTGATAAATGGTCACTTACATCAAAAATCACAAGATATTCATATTGCTCCTGGTCCCAAGAGACCAGTCACTTATCCCAGATCAATTTGTACCTTAGATCTTACACCAGAGACAATATCTGTAGCCAGTCGTGTAACAAACTAACTAAAGGTTATTAACTAAGAAAAAGAAATGAGTTATTTACAGGTTAAAGCAGGCAAGCATATATACACAAATGAGTTCGTCTGTGATTCAAAAGGTGATAGAGATGTAGAAATCTATCAGCATTGAATGTCTTTCGGGGCTTAACCCAGGTCAACGCTGGGGATCTCTGCTTTTTAGTTTTTTAGGTCTAGCCCTCGTAAGAGTCCATACAAGAAAGACATGAAAAATCTTCACATTAGTCATTTTTATTTCCCTCCTTCAGCATTCAAACCGATGGGAAAAGGCCTTCTGCATGTACTCTCCCATGGATGGATGGGGCAATTTACAAAGCTTTTGTCTTCTAATGGCCCACTTAATTTTGATAGCCTTCCTGGATGGCAGGGGGAGCCAGTCTTCCCATCTGAGTTCACAAGTTTAAAGCAGACATTTTTGCAATTACAAAACAAACTTATATTTTACTGTGTAGCATGGAATACAGACATTACAAGTGAGATTAATGCATGCAGCAATTTACAGGCATTCTATAGGGACTAAACACATCCTTACAAGTCTAATACCTCTTTCGAACAATCATAACAACAACAAAGCTGTGTTGGTGAGGTATAATATGTTGGTGAAGGGTAATATTTGCATCTGTTCTGGCAGGATCTGGTGCTGCTTTGAGTTGCTGTGTCCTGGTATGTGGGGAGTTTGTGTCTGATGAACTTGGTGAGGTTGTGGCATTGTTTGAAGGCCAGAACAGGGGGTTCAGATATGATTTTTTCAGAGATGATCCCCATCAGGTATGGGTTGTAATTGTTACCTTGTAGGGGTTCTAATGTGGGATGGTGGGTGATAACTAGGGTGTGTGTGTGTGGTCAGTGGGTTTTTTTTTCTGTATTGAAGCAGGTTCTTCCAGTGTATTTGGGTGGCCTATTCCATGATATAATCTAATTCTCTGATGGAGTTCCCTTGTTTAGTGAGGGCGATTTTAAGTGTGTGTGTGTGTGTGTGTGTGTGTGTGTATCCTGGACTTTCTCTTTGGAGCAAATTCTGTGGTATCAGAGAGCGTGGCTGTAGATAATGGATTTCTTGGTGTGTCAGATCTGTGGAGGTAAATGTCATGATACATATATTTTTGTATGTAGTAATTTGTAGGATTCCATTGTTGAAGCTGATACTTCTAAAGAATCTAATGAATGGGTGGTGGTTTGAAGTTGTGGTGGAAATCTGAGGGAGTTTAGTTCATCTGTCCAGAGGACTCAAAATGTAATTATAAATGGGGAGTCATCATAGAGTGGGTATGTTTCTAATGTGCTCCTTCAGGGATTGGTTCTTGGCCCTTTTCTATTTAACATTTTTCTCAGTGACCTGGAAGAAAACATAAAATCATCACTGATAAAGTTTGCAGATGACAAAGAGATTGATGGAGTGGGGGAGAGGTCACTGACACAGGAATGATCTTTATCTCTTCATAAGCTGGTCGCAAGGAAACTAATATATATATAAATATTAATACACCCAAATGTAAAGTTATATATCTGAAAATAAAAAATATAGCTCATACTTTCAGGATGGGGGACTCTATCCTGGGAAGCAGTGACTTTAAAAAAAGACTTGGAGGTCAGGGGGCTAATTAGCTGACATGAGCTCCCAGTGTAATGCTGTGGCCAAAAGGGCCAGTGTGATCCTTGGATGTATAAACAGGGGAATATCAAGTAGGAGTAAGGAGTAGTGCTGGTGAATAATTTATTTTTTGCTTCGGCAGCAAACTGAAAAATCGGGAAATATTTGGTTTGGTTCCGAAATGGTTCAGAATTTGTCAGCAAATGGGAAAAGTCTCTTTTGGGAGTGGGGGCTGGGGTAAGGGAAGGAGACAGAGAGAGGACACTTACCTGTAAGACCTTTAGCCTGGGTATGTGCCTTTATAACCTTTAGTTCAGTGGATAGGGCACTTGCCTCCGATGTGGGTGACCCAGCTTTGACTCCCTAGTATAGAGCAGGGACTTGAATTTGTGAAAATAATATGCTTTTTCCTTCCCTCCTTCTCTGTGACCCTCCATGCCCAAATGTGTCATGTATGATTGTCATCCCTGTTTTTCTCACCAGGCCTGTGACACCATTTTTCTCTCCCACCTTGTCAGCAAAATCTAATCCCAACTCCTCAAACTACATTCTCTTCTCCAGAGCAATACTTTCTTTACTGCTTCTTCCTCCCCTTACCTTTAAAAGGGGCAGATTAGGGGCTGCCTTGTTTGGGTCTGGTGTTTCTGTCCCTTTTATCTCGCTTTCATGCCATGGGATGACACAATGAACATTTAGAAACGGTGTTTCATAGTATGTAGAGTAAGTTTCCAGCGGTCCGTGGGATTCTTTATTTCTATTTGCATTCCAGTTGCACAGAAATCTTTCTCCCTCAGATTCATATCTTGTGAAATCATTCCTGTCTTAGCAAATACTTTGGTAATATATCCATGCTGGCTTTTAGTCCATGTGTGGTTTTAAGCAAATTATCTAATATCTCTATGCCTTGGTTTCTCCATATGTAAAATGGCATAATTTTTACCTACTCTACGTCAGTGGCAGAACTTGAAGTTAATCACTTCTATAATTATCAATCATGAACATCTAAAGCTCATTTTAAGTCATCATCTTAAATATAATTTGAGAACTCTGTGTTGATAATGAATCATATAGGCAAAAAGCAGCAAAACCAGAAAAATTAAAAGAAGTTAAATATTTAGTTTTGAATCCAGCTTCTGATTTTTAGCATGGTAATAAAATTGCACTAGTTTTACCCTGCAGTTTTGATTGTTTCCTGGCTCTTCACATTTCTGACATTAGGAAAAGACAGGAGGCAACACAGTTGTATATTTATGAAAAATATTAAAAGAAAGGATCCAACTGCAAGTATATATCCCACTGAGCCAAAATGTGCTGTGTTCCTCCTTTCTTTCAAATTGGTCTTTTTGTAACATCAATAGTGGAAAAGGAAATTAAAGTAGTTATACTTAATGTACTCTTTGAAATCCCAAGTACAAAAACTGCTGTTATTTAAATTAACACAGGACAGTTCAATATTGCCACCAAAAAACTAACACAAAATTGTTTGCAATGTAGCTATTATGTAACATCTTTGTCAGAATAATTAGTTATACATAAGGCTGAATCTTTGCTTCAGCTGTCACAAGACTCACGGATCTTATGTTTTTCATATTTTTTAAAACGTATACTTGTCTGTTAACATTTCTATGTACAAATGAGTGGCCGGATAGAAGTGAGGGTAAATGATTGAAAACATTTGACTGAAGCCTTGAGAGCTGCAACATTTAAAACATTAGTTGCATGGGAAACTAGTAAAAAGCAAAAACAACGAGTTCTGTAGCACTTTAAAGACTAACAAATTTAATTTCTGCAGGCAAAAGCTTTCGTGGGCTGTAACCCACTTCGTCAGATGTAAGGAATAGAAATCACATAGGAGACATATATATACATATCCAAGGGAAGTAACAACAATGGGGAAGTTAGACTAACTTAATGGACTTTGCTTTCATCCACCTTCCCCATTGTTGTTACTTCCCTTGGATATGTATATATATGTCTCCTATGTGATTTCTATTCCTTACATCTGACGAAGTGGGTTACAGCCCACGAAAGCTTTTGCCTGCAGAAATTAAATTTGTTAGTCTTTAAAGTGCTACAGAACTCTCGTTGTTTTTGCTGTATACAGACCAACACGGCTACCCCTCTGGAATTAGTAAAAAGCAGATGTTTAGTGGCAAAACTGGATGGACTTAGACCATGGTCTCACAGGGAAAGGGCTCTGCAAAATATCTGGACTGAAAGTCAAACCTAAAGTTTCATGAATTTTGGGCTAGTGGAAAAGAGGCAGGTCAGAGAGGACAGATTTTTCCATTTCATTATAGATCCTAGAAAGTTTTGCAGGATCTGCTTGGAGTCTTGGATGTTAGGAAAACCAATCTTCCATCAAATCTCACAAAGTGAGAACTCATGTACTATGAAACCAGTCATTTTGGGCTTGCTAGAAAAAGGAGTAAATCAGAATTGGCATATTTCTCCAGTGAGATTTCTAACTGCTGAAGGCGCCATGACACTCTCTCTCCCTGGGGTAAAGAAAATCTGAGACTTGGGTTTACAAAGGATGGCTCCAGATTGGTAAACTGTTCTAAACATTGTTCTTGTTGCTTGGATCATAAAAACAAATATAGAAATTATTTGGGAATCATTGCTTGAGACAAGTTTGCAGATAACACTAAGCTGGGGGCAGAGTGACTTAGACAAATAGGAGGACTGGGTCAAAAGAAATCCGATGAGGTTCAACAAGGACAAGTGCAGAGTCCTGCACTTAGGATGGAAGAATCCCATGTACTGCTACAGACTGGGGATTGACTGGCTAGGCAGCAGTTCTGTTACAGTGGACAGGAAGCTGGATATGACTCAACAGTATGCCCTTGTTGCCAAGAAGGATAATGGCATATTGGGCTGCACCAGTAGGAGTATTGCCAGCAGATCAAGAGAAGTGATTATTGCCCTCTATTTGGCACTGGGTGAGGCCACATCTGGAGTATTGTGTCCAGTTTTGGGGCCCCCCACTACAGAAAGGATGTGGACAAATTGGAGAGAGTCAAGCGGAGGGTAGCAAATATGATTAGGGGGCTGGGGCACATGACTTATGAGGAGGGGCTGAGGAAACTGGGCTTATTTAGTCTGCAGAAGAGAAGACTGTAGGGGAATTTGATAGCGGCCTTCAACTACCTGAAGGGGGGTTCCAAAGAGAATGGAGCTAGGCTGTTCTCAGTGGTGGCAGATGACAGAACTAGGAGCAATGGTCTCAAGTTGCAGTGGGGGAGGTCTACGTTGGATATTAGGAAAAACCTTTTCACTAGGAGGGTGGTGAAGCACTGGAATGGATTACCTAGGGAAGTGGTGGAATCTCCATCCTTAGAGCTTTTTAAGGCCCAGCTTGACAAAGCCCTGGCTTGAATGATTTAATTGGGGTTGGTCTTGCTTTGAGCAGGGGGTTGGACTAGATGGCCTTCTGTGGTTTCTTCCAACACTAATCTTCTACGATTCTATGAGACTTTTTTCTTTCTTACTATATTTTATGATTTCTGCTGCCTTCCCTGCTTTCACCATGAACCTAGAAGTTTCCTTGTGACTCCTCCTAAAAATTTGTCATGGGCTAGGAAGGAAGATAAGACTCAGGGTGGGTGGCTGGGTGAGAGGGAGAAGGCGGCAATCTGAGTAAGAGAAAGGGAGGAGAGAATAGCAATAGAAACAGACTCAACTGAAGGAGTGAATTTTCCGTGGCTGCTTAGAATAAGACAATTTAACTAAACTACCCTTCAGTCCAATGTACCGCTCATTCTTAATCGGCCAGTAAATAAGTAACCACACATTTAAGCAATCTGGCAATTACATATAGTTTTACAATCTTAAAAACAATTAGATCATACCAAAACAATTACAGTAAAAAGTTACTGCAGCATAAAAAGAGTTTGTCAGCCAGTGGATACAATGCAAGCAATTTACTTAGCAATTATCTTAACAAATATAGTGATTTTCCCAGTCTTTTACTATATGCATCAAAGTGAAAGCTTGCCTTTATCTACTGCACTGGGAGTAGCAAAAGAGGCTAATGCACTAGTTTTAAACTTCAAGAAACCTAGTTTCAAATCTTGTTTAACATATTGACATGTGGTAATTGCCCAGTGATTGCAAAAGATTTACTGCTTAGTCTTGTAATGCCTTATGTAACATCCTTTAGTTGATCTTAAAAATAGAATCACAAGCCTGTGATAAATCATAACCTTGTGATAAATCTTGAAATAACTAATCACTGTGTCATTTCATCACTGTAGATTGCAAAAAGCAAAATGGGCTTGGTAATAGCTAAGGATAAGATTATGTCATGATGGTCATGGAAGTCATGGATTCTGTGACTTTCAGAGACCTCTGTGACATTTTCCTCTTCAGCCCTCAGGTGGCGGCAGGGCCAGAGATGTCAGCCAGTGGGACTCCCCGCAGCTCTGAGCCTCCAGGGCGGTGGTGGTGGGGGGCCCTGCAGCTCTGAGCCCTGGGGCTCGGGTTCTTATCCCCCCAACTCAGGCTTCAATCATCCCCTGTAAGGCCCTTCCCCTGCATTATTTTTAGTAAAAGTCAGATCATGGGTTTCCATGAATTTTTGTTTATTATCCATGCCCTATCCCTGACTTTTACTAAAAATAACAGTGACAAAATCTTAACCCTAGTAATAACATTCAGCAGTCATCTTTGCTTTTTAGGCTTGTAGCAGATGTTTAGGAGGTAGAGCTGGTCAAATCATTCATTGTAGATTTAGCTCTTTTATCTGTTCATGAGTCCTTCTCAAACCAATCTTGATTTCTGTATTTGTTATTTTTAGCTACTTACCATTCTGGCAAACAATTTTCAGAAGGTGAACTGTTTGTGAAGTGTTTATTTTGGCTGTTTTCTCTTTGTTGTTCATGAGTTATACTTGGTCACTGGTAATCTAAGTCACATGCTAACTCAAATGCTATTGTTTCTGCTCTGATTTGATGACTTTTTTGGGGGGTTGGGGGTGGGGGTGGGGGAAGAGAATGCCAAATGATAAACGTGTACTTCAAATATACTAAAATTCATGAAACTTCTGTGATTCATTAACATTTTCACAAATACTAGGTGGACAGTCGAACATTTGCAAAAAAATGAATGACCGCCTAAAAATTAGCAGTGAAGATGGCCCATTTATTTATTAATCTGCTCTGTTTCTCAAATACTAACTTAACTGTTTGTTCCTCAGTCCAATGCTAGCTCTTTGTTTTGAAATAGTTGCAATGGGAGTTTTCCACTTACCAAGCTCTGATAGCCTATGGCGGTCTCAGTACAAAAAGTTCCCCCTTCCACTCTGACTTTGCTTACTCAGTCTCTTTCTTTGTGCTTAGTGCAGGAGACTTCATGGCTACATAAAACACTTTCTTAAATCATTCAGTCACACTTCCATCATCACTTTCCGTCTCTCTCTGTAGCTGTGTGCTTTCCTCCTTTCACTCTGCTCTGGTTGACTTTAATGCATTCCTTTTCCTCACTCTAAGGACATTATCCAGAGCGCTTCCTGTCCAGAGCCGTAGAGTTAACCAAGTTACATTTCCATCAATTAAACATGTTTAATCCTATTAATGTCACTCCAGGGTATTATGTTTATCACCCCTCTATGTTCAAGTTGTCATGAGGGGAGAGCGGGAGTTGTAACTGCACCTGATTTATGGTGGTTTTATATTGCTCCCCTCTGCCCCAGCCTGGTAGCTCCATACAAGCCTGCCCAAGGAGAAGCAAGCTGCATTATTCCCATCCACCTACGCAGCAGGAAAGTTGGGAGCACTGAATGAAAGGGACTAAAGCAGACCTGAGAGATGAATTGGAAAGTACTAGGGGCGCCTGATTACTGTTGTGAGGTATTGTAGCAAAGCAGACTCCTGT
Source organism: Emydura macquarii macquarii (assembly GCF_026122565.2). NCBI lineage: Eukaryota > Metazoa > Chordata > Testudines > Chelidae > Emydura > Emydura macquarii. The sequence continues at coordinate 35,227,624 of NW_027132559.1, read as the reverse complement.
GTGTAAACCCAGTGATTGCTTTGTAAATAACGTCTCCAAACCCTCATCCATATATGTTTCTCTGGACAATAACTGCATCTGCACGTGGGTCAGTGGAGCAGTAACATAAAGGAGAGGAGAATGCTGAATTGTCTCCTCCAATGTCTCTCTCTCTCTCTCTCTCTCTCTCTCTCTCTCCTGGAAACATCTTCTCACATGGAGGATGGGAGCATTTTAAATCACTGCCAGATATGGGCAGGGCTTGGTCTGAATCTGCTGGGGATCAAAAACAGGAGAGAGAACAAAAGCGGCTGCTGAAAGAAGTGATAATTGTGTGAAGGAGAGGGAGACTGCTAAGCGGGAGACAAAGGACAGCAGGCTTGTGAGCAGTGGGCCAAGGTGATAGGGCACCTGATTGGCCTGTAGCACTGATGATTGAGAGAGGAAGCAAGAAGTCAACAGTCAGGTCTGTGTAGATGGGACTTGGCTGAATAACTTGCACATAGGAGGACTTATGGCCATTTTTGCTATAGATTTTCCATGAGAAGAGTGCTGCACAGTGGGTGGGGTGCCCTTTAGCAGTTTCTCCTTTAGCAGTTTCTCAGTGTCTCCCATGCAGTCAGCCATCCAGAATTGGACTGGAGAGACATGCACAGGGCTGAGGAGGAGAAGGAGGATACCAACAGCACAGGTGTATTGTTCCCACCACAGATTTTATACTGTGTACATGCTTCTAAAGAGCCGAGAGTGCAAGCAGCATGGGCTTTACTATACAATATATTCGGATCACTAAACTACCATATAGTTTGGCACAACTGGCAGTCTCTGGCCAGGAGAGGCCCAGGGCGGTGAAGTTACAAAATTAAGACAGAGGGCGTTATCGGAACCATGGGGAAGATTACACAGTCCCTGCTCTTGAAATGCCAGGTTTAAGCAAATACAGTTTGTCCATTGATTTCATAAGCACTAGATACACATTTCTTCCTACAACAAAACTCCCAGCGAGGTAGAAAAAGGAAGAACAAGAAAATCAGTATTATAGTGCTAAGTGTCATATGATACACACTCATAATATTTACATGAATGGATGAGTAAGTCTTTGTGCATCATGATGGGAATAGCCTTATAGTCTGGAAATAGTATCACTATAAATTGCATAGCTGTGCAGCGCAGCTAATATATGGATTAGGATTTTTAGTCTAAACTCCATCTCTGGATAAATATAAATGAGGAAATATGTACCTGCAACCCTCTCCACAACCAAAAGAATTAAGCAAGGCCAGATCCTAGTCCAAGCATGTAATAATTCTAATAGTCCTTCAAGGCTTGTTGTGAGGCTCCTTTGTTTTTTTAAATGTAGGGGGAGGGTTGAGAGGTGACTGGGTTTCTGGGAGGAGTGGGGAATTTTTCTTTCTGGTTCACTGATTTTTATTTATGTATTTTGACTTGTACATCCAACTATCTAGTGCTTTTGAGAAATGTCCAAAATACAGTCCATGAATATCAGCAGATCCAATAGTCTCCTTACCCACATAGCTAAAATTAATCATCCAGAGGATGAAAATAAAATTCACCCACCTTCTTGCAATATTATCTTTCACCCTCATCATACTGCATCCTCCACAATCCCCCTCGAAAAAATGCCTGTAGAAATAGCTGGATTTTACAGCATGCCCTAAAGTTTGACAGATTTGAGCTATTTTAGATCAGGGGAAAGTGAGGAGCCATCATGGACAACTCCTCTTTTAAACAAAGGGCTCCAACTCAAGGACCTTTGCTAATAAGAACTGTGGCAGTATGACATGCATATGATTTACGATTTATATGCACCTAGGCACAGCATCTTCAGCACCCCTGCACCTTCAGCTGACCTTCGTGTTTTCTGTGCAGGGGTGGGGAGGAGAGGGGATGAGGTGACCAGCTGGGCCAGCTCTGGGCAGGGGGAATATGCTCATCTCTGGGCTCCAGCTTCCGGCCTGGCCAGGAGGCAGGGCCTCTGGGGGAAGAGGAGGAGAAAGGCGGTGGGGCCCCAGGAGAGAGGAGGAGGAGCAGGGGTCAGGGGCCAGAGTTCCAGCGCTCGTTTGGGGCCCACAAATTGGCCAGGGCCCCTAGACGTGGACTCCGTTGGCTCGTGTGGTAATCTGCCACTGGTTAGGAGCTCCTAGCACACCGGCGCCCCTAGGCACGTGTCTGCTGTGCCTAATTGGAAATCCGGCCCTGATGACATGGGAAGGGAGGATCTCTCTCAAAAAAACACAGGGACAAAGGTGTGAATGACGGTAGTGAGGCCCACATCTGAAAGACGTGCCCCAATATATATTGGAAGGGGGTTATCCTACAACAGCTGGAGTAGGGTATGTCTACACTGTAATCAAAGACCTGCAGCATGGCTGCAGCTGGCCCAGGTCAGCTGATTCAGGCTCATGGGGCTAGAAATTGCTCAGGCTGGAGCCTGGGCTCTCAGACACTGTGAGGGTGGAGTGTCTCAGAGCCCGGCTCCTGCAGGAGTGCAAACATCTACACTGCAGTTTTTAGCCCCATAGTCCAAGCCCTGTGAGCCTGAGTCTATTGACCTGGGTTGTGAGACTCAGTGCCATGGTTTTTTTTATGGCAGAGCCAGCATACTCTTTGACTGTGAACTCCACTGCTAGGTGGGGCACAGGCCCTTTTTACTATTAAAGTGGAAGATAAACTTTTTGCCATTCCTTCCATGTATTCCATCATACCAGCATTGTTCCATATTAGTCAGGTCGACTTTCTGCCAGCTAGGCCTCCCTCATCTATACCCCAGTATAACTCAGGCTTTATTCACAAAGTACCATGACATTTCCCCTCAAGGGGGAGAATTTAAATGGGTAGGGATGGCTTAGTCTTCCTGGTTTTGGATGCACTGGTTTTAAATAGGTATTCTTTCTATACAAATCTAAATTCAATCCTCAAATGAAAAAATTAACATTCTTCTGTATGGAGAGACCTTGCCAATCCTTTGGGTCTGAAGCATTTAGAGTTCCCTCACCTGAACCTTCAACACCCTTGTGTCCCTCACAAAAATGGTTATAATGTTACAAACTTAGTCCCTGAATCTGTACAGAGAACCACACAGGTGCACCCCTGTGTCCGTGCAGAAGCAGAAGTCAGTGGGGATCTGTGAAGGCATGGGTTCATCCATGCAGTTCTGGATGCAAAATGAAACCCATAAAGACCCAATCCAGGAAACTCTTACCATAGGGTTGCCAATTTTGGTTGGATGTATTCCTGGAGGTTTCACCACATGACATAATCTTTAATTAAAGATTAATCTTTAATTCCTGGAGACTCAAGGACAATCCTGGAAGTTTGGCAACCCTACCTTACTCACATGAATTAATATTGCTATTGGCTTCAATGGGACTAGTTTTGTAAGAGAGGAATACTTTTCCCATACAATGTATGATTAGCCTGTGGAACTCATTGCCGCACGTTTGCCACACATGGGAAAAGAGAGGAATAAGAGTGAGCCCGTGGTTGAGAGTTTGTCTGTCTTCTCTCAGTGCTGGTATGCTTCACCCCTTCCTGGCTTCCTGCACAACTGGTCTGATCCCTGTTCAGAGTGGACTACAATATCTAGGGATTCACTGGAACAAGGTTAAGCGACAGCTAATTTTATTTAAATAAGGGCTTTCATGGAAGGTATTTATATACATTTGGGGGGTGGAGTAAGGTGTCCAGAAGCTTTGTGAGACCTCCCTAGGCCATCAGGAAACTCTGCAACTTTGGAATCTCCAACTCAGGTCTTGTGAATCAGACTGAATATTTATTTGGTAGAAATCCTTGAAAAGGAAATATCTGAATGCACATTCTAAAGTATTAGTGTTAAAATAGCTTTTGCTAATATCTGTGACTTCAGTCTCTCCATAAATAAAGTCAATATCATTCTTCTACTACATACACTTGACCACAATGAAAGTCCTGTTCATGCAAAGAAAAAGGAATGTCAGTGCTCAGGACTTTAGAAGTTGTGGAGAGTTAATCTCTGGGGCTTTTCGTAGGGACAATGTAGAATTTGGGCACTTTTTATAATGAATCAGGATGGCATTGATCCATATATTGTGTGACACTTCAATGGCTGAAGGACTATGATGTCTTCTATAATTTTTTTTTTAATGATCTCTTGACAACACAGCTGTTGAGTCTGAAACTTAGGACAAATGCCAAATGAAAGTACAGTACTGCTGTTACTCCCCCCCACACCCTCTGCACCCCTCTCTCCCTGACTGGTCCTCTAATGATGTTAAATCCTTAAAGGCCTGCTCTGTTGCAGAAGGAAAGAAACTTTCCTGACTGCCAGTCTTCTGAAGAAACAGGTATGTTGTCAATGAGAAGTGTTTTGAGTTCATGTGAGTATAAACAGTGAGGAGATAAGGTGAGAGCAGGGTAGAAATGACAGTCATTAACTCTTGGCCCCAACTTCATTTTTGATGTCTTCTTGTTAGTAGTAAGCAAAATAATGAAAAAAAATTGCATTCTTCCCTGTGGATGGTAAGAGAGGGAATGAACAATTTTCAGTAAAAATACAATAAATCTTCCTTTGCCTTAGGTAAAACTGCAGGATTGTTCAAACAAATGATTTTTATGCGGTTAATATAGAAATATTAAATAATAGAAAAATCAAGATCTTGCTACCAGAAGGCCTTTAAGACATTTCTTAAAACCTTGTTCTTCATTATGCAGCCCAAAAGCACAGAAATTGTCACACCAGACCATATTTATGGTTCATCTAGTGCAGCATCCTCTCTCCAACTGAACCAACACGGTTACAGCACATAAGAACGGCCATACTGGGTCAGATTAATGGTCCATCTAGCTCAGTATCCTGTCTTCCGACACTGGCCAATGCCAAGTGCTTCAGAGAGAATGAACAGAACAGGTAATCATCAAGGGATCCATCTGCAAATGCCCATACTGCATACCAGATGTCAGAGGAAGATGGAAGAAGCCCTCCAGCAGGCAATTATGGAATACATTGGACATGGGGAAAATTTCTTTCTAACCCCCATGAGTTAGAGGCTGGCTTTTGTCTTGAAGAATGAGTGTTCATATCCATTCCAAAGCTCTAAAAGTTTTTTGATGTTCGTTAGTATTTACTCCTTGTTCCTATTAATATCCAATCTATTTTTGAATCCTGATAAGCATTTGGCATTTTATGAAAACGTGTGGCAATGAGTTCCACAGGTTAATCATGCATTGTATGGGGAAAGTATTTTCTTTTATTATCTTTACGGTTGCTGCCTTTCAAATTAATTGAATACCCTTTTGCTCTTATAATGTGAGCGATGGTGAACAGAAGGGCAAAGACTCATTTTATATTTTGAGTAGCAGGGTAACCAATAAAAGTATATCAAATTGGTTACTAGTCAGCAGCAATGCACTGTCACTAAAAACAGCATGATCAATGCAGTGCTCATTAATCTTTTGATCATGCACTATGAGACCCAGATGAAAAAAGCAACCCATCCTTGGAAGTGTGGTTGGGAGAGAGACAGGGCCAAGCTTATCAGTGGTAGCAGCATGGGAGCTGTTGTGGCCAAAGTTTTGTAGACAGGGCCCTCTATCCATCCGACATTTTAACCTCCTCCTAGTTTTCTTTTGCATAAATACTGACTTTTATGGAATAATAGTGAAAAAGGGAGACAGAAAACATACAATATGCAGCAATATGTCTTGATTCAAATCCTGAAGAAATACAATAAATCAGAAGGGCTTTTAGGGCTGTGCTAATGCTTCTTGCTTGGATCCCAATACCAGTTGGCCTGAATTCATTTCACTCTGCCTGCTCTGTCCTAATCACAACCGTCATTTAAAAAAAAACAAAAGCCCTTTAAGAAATGACAATTGGGAATTATTCATATTCAGATCTGAATTAAATCCAAATACTAGCTGGGTGGATTTTTTTTTTCATTTGGCAAATAGATATGCTTCCGAGACAGAAAACTATTCCAGGCCAGGATCTGATGGTTCTTGTAAGCTCTCTAGGCCCAGGTCATAATCATTACTTAATATAATACAGAGTGAGTCACCAAGATTTATGTTCAGAGACTGATCTTTGTTTTCTGACCCCAGTCATATGACCGGGTTTATGGATTTTACTGTTGTTATATGGTGAGAGTCAGCTCATGCCTTTGGCTTTAGCAACACTTCAGACTCCTGAATCTTCCCTCATAACAGTTTTGTATGCGTTATAGAATCAGTTAACCAAATGTTAGGGTCCAAAAGGCTCATCCTTAGATTATACCAAGAGTTATGAGAGAAGGATATGGAAAACGTGGTACATGAAAAGTTGGCAAAGATCATTCCCTTCAAAAGCAGTGGTCTTCAATATGGCAAAGGACAGCATTGCCTGCAATTGTAACATAATTGCTTCAGAATTCTATTTAGAAAATGAGTATGAACTACTCAGATGTGTGCCAGACGCCTGGTGGAGCTTTGAGGTAGTCTTGGACTTTTTCAATAAAGAGCAGGTGCACTCTGAAAAGTCATCAAGTTAATCTCAGAGTTAATGGTTGCTGCAGGTTGCTCATTAGCTGAACATTGGGGAAAAAAGAGGCCTTGGATGCAACTGTTTAATTCCAAACTCATGTTGGATACTTTTAATTGCAGATGTATTAAGTGGGGATAAAAAGAAAAAGAAATTTCTGGCTCCTGCTGTTGGAAAAAAGAACAAAAATGGTACCACAAATGCAAATAGCAGATAAAAATAAACATTTTTTTTATATTGTATAATGGTTGTGTTCTGAAATTGCTAATATCTGCCTCCTCCTGCTCTTGACATGCAGCTAGCCTGGTTGTATGGATAAGCTAGTCACTGAGCCCTTTGCTTATCTGTATTTGCATCATATGCATGTCTGACATGTTTTCTTAGTGGGAAATTCTCAAAGGCAAAAAGGAATTAGGCACCTAATTTCCACTGAAGTGTCTTTCAGTGGGAGTTAGGTGTTTAACTTGTCTGAGTGTCTTTGAAAGCTCTTCCCTTTGCTTTGCATTCTGGGGGGAAAACCAGTTGAAACTGTGTGGGAGGTGAGTAAGGAGGGTCAAGGATTCCTTTTCCGCAGTGGCTACTTTGCTGTATTCACAATGGTAGCATCTCTTCCAGTTGCTGGCTGCCTGGGAAGGTAGATGAGACAGTTTAATAAAGAGACTATTGTTGAAGCTTTAGTGGTAATTCTGGAATGTGTATGAATTTTACTTAACTGCCTCTTCAACCACAAAGAAGCAGATGGGATGCTGTCTAGAACAAGCATTATTGTGTGTGTGTGTGTGTGTGTGTGTGTGTGTGTGTATAGAAGACTAAATCGTATAGAAGATTAAAACAGTGGGGATAGTGCAAGATACTAGCAAAGATTTTTATTTTAAATTCTTGTTTAGGAGAAGTACTAAAACTAGTGTTTGTGCAGCTTTTTAGCTGTGCATTTGGAGCGGGGGAGGAGTAATTTGTTTTATTCACATGAGAATTTTGGATAGAAAATATATTAGCCTATCTACACAGTCCAACAGTTTTAAATATAAAGAAACCAAGTTAATGGAGGAAAAGAAGACTAAATATGAGTTTTGTGTTAAGGTTCATTAAATTACAAATCAGTGAATGACTTAAGATAAGATTAAACTATGAATTTTCTAGTCTATTTTAAGCTGTCCTACTATTGTGATTTTTATTATACAAAGTTTAGCCAGTCATTTATAAAATCATCTAAATGCACCTTTTTCACCTTCTGTTCTGAGATTTGGCAGTGAAAAATTGTTCTGATTGCAGTTTCTTGAAGTGTAATTACTTTGTCAAAGGAAAATATAATTAGAACTGATATTTAAAATGCACTATAATTGTATTTAAGCCAGTTGATAATTTGGTCACGTACTGGATGTTTTGTTAATTTAGCAACAGCTAACAATACTGAAGTTAGGAAATGGCCTGACAAGTTTTCTCTTTCCTGTTTTGAAGAAAATATCATTTGTTCTAGCCTTTTGTCTAGTCACCGGCAGAGGCTGTGGGTAGCCACCCTTCTACGCAAGCAGTGCCATTAACCTCAAAAGGAATAAGCATATGAATGTGATTTGCAGGATCAGTTCCTTTGTGAGCTATGAACTGAACTAAATATTTGACTGTTTTAAGACTTTACATCAAGTTAATTCATCAGAAAAGTGTGGTCTGAGCAATGGGTTTGGAAACCAGGAACAGTCTTTTAATCCTAGTGTTGACACTTCCTCTGGGCAAATTGCTGCCTCAGTTTTCCCTGTTTGTGAAAGGGGGATGGTAAGGTAACATCAGCCTCAACAGCATATGATGAAAATTATCATCTGATGTTTGCTCTGGAGACATAAATGGCTATTTCAGTGCTAGGTAGTATCTGTATTAGCAATAGACAATCTGATAGTGGAACATGAATTGCCTCTAAAATATCAAAATATTCTGAGCAACAGTCCCATCCTTTCGCTGACGGTTAGCAGTGTTCAGCAGAGGTACATGCAACTCTGGTAATTCTCACTGGGTAGGCCAGTGGCTGTTGTTCACAAATGTTTATCCCAGACCTGAGGCACCCAGTGCATTTTGGGACAGTTTTAATCTCCGGAAGCCAGAGAAGGCATGATGAGATCCAGAGGTTAGTGTGAGTAAGAGCAACAAGCTTTGAGAAGCTCCCATTTCTCAGTTGGGTGAAAGTGAGTTTGGATTATGGGAGATCACATCTGTTTTTATCCTTCAGTGTAAAAGGGACTATTTTGTTAGAGAGGAGAGCAGGATATATTCAGGCTGTGTGTAATATAGCACAGAGGGGTAGCATGCCTGGGTAGAAAAGTTGTATTTCCAGGAAGATCATCGCAGGTGTCCCACATGAGGGAACACATATGGCGAGGGTAAATATTTTGGGGGAGCAGGTGTCTTATGGGGAGGGTGAGTAGAAGTCTGATGTGGGAGGAGCAGTGAAGCACAAAAGTTAGGGGTGTCTAATTGAGAGACCTGCCTCAATTAGCATCTTCACTCCAGTGTGGCTGTTGTGGGAGGTGGTGAAACCAGTCAGCATGGCCTCTCCTGAAACTTATCTTGGGGCATAATTTTGTGGCACAAGCCATCTGATGTGAATCTCATTACACATGAACATACCATATTTTCCATGAGCCTTCCATTCAGCTTGCAAACGGGAACACCCAACGTCTCTCACTTAGCAGCACTGGTGCTTATGTAATCTTAACTAACTGTCTCCCAGATGCTCTTTCAGCAACTGATAAGGGAAAAATGATGTGAGGACTGTGTGATGAACATACATTTGTTCAGTTTCTTTAGCTGAAAATTCAGCTGATCTTCTGCAGTCAAAGACTGTGAAAAAGAAAAATCAGTAACTACATCAAGAATTGTTTGTTTAGTATTAGACAGTATTTTGCTCTTGACATTTTTTTTTCCAAAAGACTTTCATGGTCTCCATTAAATCAGCCTTTGATTTGTGTGAGTCTCAGGGTATTTCAACCTGTCCAGTTATCGCTCAGTCCAGGTTTCATTTCAGGCAGCCCAGCAAAGCTTAGTCACACTGAAAATGTATTTACTTTACACTTAAGTCTCTGGGCCTAGAACGATATTAAATGTCAATACTGATAGACCCTTATCAATTTCTCAACTTACCCTAAGCCCATAAAACAGCCCCCTTGAGCAAGAAACTAGGAGAAGAAATGAGTCTTGCACACTGTGCAATGAAGTCCAGCAGACTCAGGGCACTGGTAGCCTGCACTGATGGCCATTCACTCACAGCACCCTGAGGTTTGGGACTGATAGCTCAAGCAACTGGTTGATTTCTCAGGGAGAGAGGAAGGCTCTTAGGCAGCCAGCAATCAAACCACGTAAGACAGTGTTTCCAAACTTATTTGGGCTGCAGCCCAAGATGTTTAGGATGGATTCTTGCATCTATCCCTAGTGTAATTGCTGCATCTCTTCTAGTTTTTATCCCTTTTCATCTTCTATTAATCCCTTCTTGTTTTCTTTCTGTAGTGATTTTTTCCATTTAATTCTCCCTGTTTTCTCTGACATTGTCCCCTTTTCCCTGTGTGACAATGCAGTTCTCAGCCTCCCTCTCAAAGTTCTGTCCCTCTTGCCTCTCTCCCACATTTTCTTTCTGTATCAGTTTCTCCACCTTCTCTCTGTCCCTTCTCCGAGTTCAAACCCCTGATTTTCTTCCCCTTCTCTTCCTTTGATGTATAAAGAAGAAAATTACTAGGAATAAATCTCTTAATAAGGAATCTTGGAGCCCTGGGGCCTCTTGCTGATTGCACAGTCTTAAGTGCATTCTGGTCATTTTTGTCATTTTCTTCTAAGTGCGTGACAGAAAAAAAGCAGAGAAAAGTCACCCAGACTCACGGGAAGGTGTCCAAAGCCTTCCAACACTCCCTACCATTGCCTGATTTGAAAAATCATGCCTTAAACATAATATTGCATCCTTTTTACCCTCATAGTTCCCCATTTTCCACTCTGACCCTTGTGGCTTTTCCTTAATTGACGTTGGGGGTGCCCAGCAGCAGAGGTTAGGTGGGAAGCGGTTTTCTTGTCCCCTGAAAATATTTGAGATTTAAAAATATTTCCTGTTCTGCATTGAGACAAGACTGAGACCTTCTGAAATATTTCAAGAGAAAGCACCCCACCTCTGAATGCCCACTGGTAGGTAGGGCACACACCTGGTATGTGGGAGATGCAGGGACTTGAATGTGGGTCTCCCAGAAAAATGCCCTAATGACTGGGCTATAGGGTCGGTCTTCCTTTGGCCCACTGAATATTTATATGAAGTGGAACAGCTCCCACAGGAGAGACTGGGAGAGAGTCACCCCAGAGTATCCAATAGTCTGGAGGCTGGGTGCTCACCAGGGTGTGAGAGACCTAGGTTCAAACCCTGGTCCAGAGCAGGGAGTTGAACCAGAGCACTCTTCTGGGGTGTGGAAGATTCAGGTTCCAATCCCTGATTTGGAGCAGGAACTTGAACCCAGGTCTCCCCCATCCCAGGTGAGTGCCCCACCCCTCTGACTATTCTGGGGTGGGTCTATGTCTGCTTTTGACTAGAAAGTCCATCCTGGCCCTGAGAGATCTTTGACTAAGTTTTTGTTGAAACTGACCCTTTCCTGCAAAAATTCTGTTTGGACAAATCAGCCTTTTCCAATTAAAACCCATTTTGTCAAAAATGTTCCAACCAGCTCTGCTCAGCAGTCTTGAAATCATGTCTAAGTATGATTAACTTGGCATGGGGAAACCCGGCAGTCCATGGTGTATTGCTGTATATGGTACTCCTCATGGTTTGCATGATATTGTATTACTAAAACGAAATAGCATGGTATTTAAAAATTGTTTTGTAGCTCCCAGAACAGTGATAGGCATGTCACAGAAAAGGCACATAATTCAGATACCTTCCCCTTCTTTCTAGATGAAGGATTAGACAGTCAGGTGAAGATATATAATACACCAGGAAGGGAATGGAGCTGAAGGGACAAAGGATAGGAATATACAATTATGTAGGTACTTGGTTGGAGAATGCTGTTGATTCAATTTTTTTGTGTGCAGTGTAAACACTCAGATGATGCAGAAATGGGTGTAGGAGAGATTCTGAAGTATCTGAATACTTAATTGTTCTAATTTACTACCTATCATAGGACCAAAAGATTGTCATATACACACATCAGGCAGCAGCTATCACCAAGCTAGCCTCATTTCCCCCCCCCCCCCCCCCCCCCCCCCCCGGTGCCGTGCCATCAATATTGATAGGTGTTACATGCATTTAGAGAAAGGAATGATTTCCTAAATAACAACTCTTATTGTATCACAACATTTCACACTTGGAAAAGTTCTTCTGGGATCTACAAGGTGTTGCAGTACAGAATACTGAATACAAATCTGACATGTTTACAGAAAGTGTGGAATAGTTATTTGTCAGGTTCAAATAATTTTTTTCATAGTTCTATCAGATTCAGGACTGTAACTCTCTGAAAAGGGATCATATAATCTCTCTGTAAAGTGGCTAATGTAATTGGTGCTGAGTCAATAATAATAATAATGAATAATAATTGTACCATGACCAGAGTTGCGAAAGCACTGGTTATAGAAGCAATTTTTTACTATAATATCTGAAAATTCTAGAGTTTTTATATCCCAATGCGAGTTAAAAATGTTGAAATCTGTATAAAAATCTGCCCTATTTTACTGCATTGTATGAATGGAAGTACATTAACAGCCATGTTTACATCTGAAATTTCACGACGTTGTAACCGTGGGGGTCCCGACCCAAAAGGAGTTGGTGGGGGTGGGGTTATTGCACACCTGTTGTAGGGGGTGGGGGGATTGCAGGATTGCCAACCTCACTTCTGTGCTGCCTTCAGAGCTGGCCTTTGAAGGCAGCAGCCGTGGAGTTTCCTGCAGCCAGAGGTGGCTTCTGGAGATGGAGGTGAGTCTGATCTCCCCAGGCTGCTGGCAGCGCCTCAGTCAGGGGCTCCTAGCTGCTAGTCCCGGTCAGCTGGGGAGGGACAGGACTTGCTCTTCCCCTGCACAGCCCCTCTTGGGGGGAGATCAGACCCACCTCCAGGTACCTCCCCCTGCTGCAAGAAGCTCCGCTGCTGGGCAGTAGCTCCAGAGCTTCTTGCAGCTGGAGGAGGTTCCTAGAGGTGGAGGTGAGTCCAATCTCCCCCGTGCTCCTGGGAGCGATTAACGCATGGGCCCACAGGAGCTGAAGGGGCCTGAAGGGGCCTGGGCACCCGAGCTGTGGCAGAAGCTGTGGAGGGCGGGTGCCCTGAGCCCCGTGGAGCTGCCAGCAGCAGGGGGAGGTCCCCGGAGGTAGGTATGCTCTACCCCCAACAGTGGCTGTGAAGGGAAAGAACAAATTCTGTCCCTCCCCAGCCTGCCTGGGACTACCAGCTAAGAGCCCACAGCTGAAATGATCCCAGCAGCATGGAGGAGATTGAATTTCATAGGGAAGGGCTTATTTCACAGCTCGTGACCATGAAATTGGTAGGGTCCTACACATCTCAAAGGTTTGTGGTTCCTGCTATTAAGGGAGGACTTGAGCTCAGAAAGTAATTCTGAGTGAAGACTGGAGGTTGTTGTTTCCATTCTCTGCGTAGGAGAGAGTAAATGAGTCCAAAGCAGTGCAGCATGGGGGTAATTTTTCTGTGTGTCTTCTCGAACAGGAAAGGCTGTAGATCTTTCTTAATGAACTTTCTTATGTTGTCTCGGTATTGTGCTCAATTGCATTAGCCCCCTTGTAACCAGAATCTGACTAGTGCAACATTCTCTCCCCGCCACAAATAGTCTTTCTGGGTAGGCCTCCAAAACTTGTATGATTAAGAGGATGGCAATGGCACTGAACTGTGGCTTGAAATCTTGCCAGTTCACCTAAAGATTAAGACACTGAGCAGCCTGGCAGAAGAATTCTATCTTGCATTTAGGCATTAGGAGGTGATATTTAGTTAAAAAACCAAAAACTTGAGGGGCAGTGAGATAGAAACAGACCTCAAACACTACAAATAATTAATCAGTTTTCCACTCAGGTTTTCCAAGGGCTCAACTATGCATCTTCCATCAACACTTCAGATTCAATAAATCAAATATTCTGCAGCAATTTGACAAGATAACTTGTAAATGACACGTTTTCAGGCAAGATTCTGAGCCAGGGCAGCTATTCAAGTGTCAGAAGGTATTGAGATGTACTGAAGAGGACAGAGCTGGGCAGGGTGCCTCTGAAAGAGTGGCACTCACAGAAGAGTTAACTATTACACCCATTAAAAGGGCAAGGGCATCTTCTAGGGCTGGTGTTCAGAGGTAGCTAGTGCTGTGGTTATGCTCCTATCCTCCATAGCCACACTGAGGGAAGAAGGGTGATTTGGTTAAGTCCCTGGACTGGGACTCAGGCGTGGTCTGCACTACAGATGTATGTTGGTATAACCACAATTATACCTACCAAACTCCTGGTGTAGGCAGTGCTATGTCAATGGGAGGGCTTCTCCTGTCGCCATAGCTCCTGCCTCTCGGGGAGGTGGCGTGCCTACGCCGAGAGGAGAAGCTCTCTCATCAGCATAGGTAGCATCTTCACTAAGCGCTACACTGGTGCAACTGCAACAGTGCAACTATGTCACTGCAGCGTTGTATGTGTTGCCAAGATCTCAGGAGAACTGGGTTCAAAATCCTGGCTCTGCCACAGACTACATGTCTGACCCTGGCTGCCACTTCACTCTCTGTGAGTTAGTTCCCTATCTTTAAAATAGGACTAGTAACTTTCTCTACCTTAAAGTGTGTGGTGCTCAGATACCCATAGTCTTCATCAATATTGTATGTCTACATGTGGAGCTGAGGGTGTGCTTTCCAGCTAAAAATAGAACTTAGCCACTGCCCTGTGAGTGGCTATATGTCCAAGCATGTGCCTGTCAGAGACACTAGGTACCTACTCAAGACAGCTAGCCACTTATGCTGCAGTGGTGAAGTTCTATTTTTATCACACTGATGAAAGCCAGCTTGAGTATGTCTCCTTGAGCTGGGAATCACATCCTCAGCTGGACGTATAGACATACCATAAATGTACAACTCTGTCTTGCATCCTTGACAAAACAGAGCTCAAATCTTGCACACAATAACAAGCACAATAAGTTATGAAGACAGGAAATGTTGTATTTTCTCACAGTTTATATTTATAAAGTCACAAGTGGGAAAGGTGAAATGGGATTTATCTTCAACAGAGAAAAATATAAGGAAATTACAGATACTCAGACCTCTGTTAAAAATAAATAATATATTGTACACACATTTTTCTAGAGATTTACTAGAGATTTGTTGGGCAATATTGACAATGTGATGTTAAATTGGGAGAAGGAAATGAACCAGAAAATCTCTGGATTGGAAAGATATCATACTAGTTACTAGGAGGAGATAGAAAATTGATTATCTATTTTCCTAGATCTGTCTTGCAAAACAAAATAGACCAAAGATTCACATCAGAGTGGTACAGGATATTCCAATCTTCTGGGATTTTCCCAATTTCAGAAGCTTATAGTCTGATGTTAGAAAATGACTGCAAGAGTTATTTCAGGGAAATATTCCCCAAAATTTCTATTACTACACTGTTAGAAAAATGTCTTGGTTTGCTGGAATTAAACAATGGTGGATTCTTGTGTAGAATTTTTGCAACTGCTACCAATAATGTGCTTTATCACTATGGTTGCACAAACAGATCCCACTATAGAAAGGTGATTGACAAGAATTAAAAAATGGAAATGATTCACTGCTTGTGTTAGGATAACAGCTGAATTATTTAAGGAATGGGATTAACCAATGAAAAACAAATAATTGATATCATAACATCATGTATACTTACTGTAACTCAAACTATACTGCTATAACTGTGCTGTATTGTTATTTTTCTATATTTGTAACCCTCCTATTTAATAATTTTATATGAAAATATCTTTCACTGTCAACATTTTTGATTTTTTAATAAAATGCTAGCAACTACATTAAACTGAATACAGCAGGGCTTAGTAGCAGTCCATAATTTGAAAGAATCCCTTTAACTTAAGTCGAGTTTTCCTCGACTTCAAAGTAATCAGTGAGAATAATACTAGTTTTTAGATCCCCAACTCAAAATATCATCTACATCTTTTAAAATATCGAGGCTTCTCTAGGCAAAGGGTCCAAGAAATAAACAACACAGTCTTAATTTTCTGATCTGCAGTCATCTTAATTGAAATGGATCATGCTGACTTCAAAAGGAACCATACATTTTGAGGCCCTGTAGGGGAAGTTATAATTTTTCTGTTCTTATGCCACGTGTTCACCTTTTTTTTGCAATGTGGGCTTCTGCCGTTTTGTTTGAGCCATGTGACTATTTGGCTCTCTTAGAAAATTCCCAACAGCCTGTGTTTACTTTCTAGACAGAGCATAATATAAGGCAGTGACCAGATGAGCTGTTTGAACTTTTACCCTTTTGTTTTTCAAAACTCTGAGTATGAAGTTTGATTGCAGTGCAGTTGCCTGAGCCATGCTGTGTACCAAAGGCACATGACTCTTCATGTGAGTTTAGGGATTATTTATCTGAGGTGTAAACATAAGTCTATGTAAACTTCAACACAGCTGTAAAAAAGTATGACCCTGAAGTAATTCATTAGTTAGGAATATTTTGGCAGATTTAAAGGATTCCATTTTGTATTTTCTGTCCCTCTTACTCCGTGTAATGACTACTGAAAGTGAAAAAGACACAATAATGCCCTGTTAATACAACGAAGGGCTGATCCTATCTCTTCCTGTGGTTCGCATGTACTACATATGGGAGCTGCTAGTGGCTGGGGGTGAATTCCTCAGTGCAAGCACAGTTTAGGACTGCCATAGGGGCAGCAGTCTGGACTGCACCACAGCTTGTAGGCAGTCTAGGACAGGCTGCCATAATTTAGTGCAGCCAGGGGCTCCTCGAACACAAATTCAATAGCTTCCTATTTAAATAAAAATCTGCTGACGCTGTTTGGGGGATAGCATGTTCTTGGTTTTCTTACCATGCCTTGTCAGTCTTGAAAATGTTTAAATTGGGCAAAACTCATCTAACATTACTGAGCTGTGGAAAGTCATCAGCGTAGCATGGGCAGTAGGCGCCTTGTCAAACATGTCCAAATGGGCTCTCGTGGATATATAGCTTGCCACACTTTCTTAGTTTCTGCTCTTTCAATTAAAAAAGAAAAAAAGATCTGGTACTCATTGTGTTCATCCTAATGTAGCTTGGTGCTCCTGAGTGCTCTACAGCACAGCAGTGTAGTCTGTTACCCACCAGCTATAAGGGATGCCTGCAAATTAGAATCACTGCACTATCTCCAGGGAAGAACAAAATTGTCAGCATACTGTCAGCTAAATGCAAATAATCAAATGTAACTAACAGCAAAATAGTGTCATAAGTAGAATCATTCTACTTATATTTTGAATCACAACTGAAGGTCCAAACATCTTGAAATTAAAATAAAATAGGTCAAGTTATTTCTTGGACAAGTCCTTCCTACAGAATGTGTCCTTCCTACAGAATGTATCATTTGACCAGTGCAGCATAGAAATTTCCATCTAGACTCAAGTTTTTAGTGTCCCGCAAACTTAGGAATTGACATTCCCAGGACATCTTTTGAAGGACTTGAGTAGGTTTCCTTTGAGGACAAAGACTGAGAGGTCAGATATGGAATGATCACTTTTGAGTTTTTGTCTCCTATCCTTTTTCTGTTCAAGTTCATTTGAAAGCATAGTGATTGTCTGGTTTCACCCACACAACTGATGTTGGGGCATTTGATGCACTGGATGAGGTACACCGTGTGTCGTGATAGGCATGGGTAGGAGCCATGGATATTGAAAAGTGTGTTGTAGTGGGTGCTGCTCATCGTAACAGTGGAGATATGTCTGCAGATTTCGCCTCTGTTGTTCTGGTGGGGTCTAGATGCTGCTTTGCATTGGTTTCCACAGACCAGAACATACCATGTCAGTGCTCAAGATGACAAGTGCCAGAATGCATTACCACTCACATTGGCTGCATTTAGCAGATAACTAAGCACATTCATTAGTGAAAAGTAATATAGTGACAAGCTGTCGCACAAATTATTGCATTGTTTTGAGACTTAGATGTGATTTTTTAAAAGAAACCATCTAGCCACTTAAATGTGTGGTTGAGGAATGGATTGTTCAAGAGGGGGGAAAAGCTAGATATTCCTTTCTGGTCTGTAAAGATGGGTTGGCTGCAGCTACTCAGAGACCCATTCCCACATGGGTAAGATCATTTAAGAAGAATTTATAATTTTTTCTCTTACTAAAGGTTTTGAGCCTGTTCCTTAGTTCCTTCACTGGGGCTGTGCTGATTTACAACACTCTTTTTAGAACTCAGTCAGCCATTTAGGACCTGATTCTGTCACCCTTATTCACATTGAGTGCCCTCTGACTCCAAAAGTAGCCCTATTAAATGGAATGGAATTCAGTGTAACCACTCATGGAGTAAGGCACTGCTTACCTAAGGTTGCCAGAATCAGACCCTTAATATCCATGTAGACTTGTAAATCACAGTATTTAAGGATTTGCTATGACATTTCAGACCTTCATGCTAAGTTTTAGTAGAGGTGTGTTTATACCCCCTCCATTTTAACATATACTCACACCAGATAGGTAATCTAGTCTGTCTGTAAAAGCCTCAGAAATGCCACCCCCCTGCCTAAATGAGTGGGGAACTTGAAGGTAGCTTCTCCTTCCCAGGAGTCTCTGGTACCTATTGGCCAGCTGGGCGGGTGGGTGGGATGCTGATTGCCCAGCATTCCCCAGTTCACAGGATTTAAGCTGGAGCAGATGCCATGTGGACCCTCATTCAGCTCCATTGCAGCAGTTATCCTCCCCCCCCCTTACACTCACCCTGAACTAGGAATGGGAACTTGGCCTGACAGATGCTGTGCGGGGAGGAGGGGGTTCTAGCTGATTGCCCATGTGAGGGTCAGGAAGGAATTTTCTCTCTCATGGGCCAATTGGCAGAGAATCAGGAAGCTTTCTGTCTTCCTCTGAGCACCCTAAAGCCACAGTGGGTTCAGTAGGAATGTGTTTAATACCCAGCTGAGGTACTTGGGGTGAGTTGTTAATTGGTCGCAATTTATGACCAGTTTCCAATGCAGTGAAGGAGGATAAAATGAAGAGTTCTCAGAGGTAAAAAACCTGGTATTGGTGATGAGTCTTGGCCTCATACAATAGGTTGAGACCTTGTGGCCTTCATAGGCTGAGATCCCCACCCTTCTTCACCCTCTTCCCCTTCCCTGCAGGGAGGATGCTGGGACTCCAAAGGAGCTGAGTCCTGATGGGGGGAGGAGGCTGAGTAGAGCTTACCCCAAGTTATGGGTTATATGGTACCCACCCTGTAACCACTGCACGAGAATCAATTAGATGCATGGTATAGGAATGTATGAGTGATGGACGGGTATCACCCCCTCCCCTGTGCTATTGTTTAGTAAAAGTTGTGGCCTGCCACTTAATTCCATGTGTCTGTCCTCATTTCACAGCTATGTCCACATCAATAGATTTAGCTCAGGTTCAGTATCACTTCTGAGCAAGGTTCTGATTTTATCTGAACCACTTCAGAGAGGTTCTGATTTGATCTGAACTTGCTGGCTCATTTTTTTATATTTAGATGCTAGAGCCAAATGATACTGAAGTCAATGGCAACTCCTCCATTTTGTGATGTGGAGAAAGCAGCCCCTTCATGCTACTGCTAAATAGTCTGCAAGCTGAGGAGAGTGACCTCTCCATGGTTAGAACCCCAGTGTCTCTGGTGATATGTTGGCTCCATGGCCTTCTGTGGCTCTTCCACAGGCCTCCAGATTTGGCCCACACAGAATATTTAAGTATATTTTTAGAATAGGTCCGTCAATAGCCATTAGCCAAGATGGTCAGGGATGCAACCTCATGCTTTGGGTGTCCCCAGATCTCTGACTGCCAGATGCTGGGACTGGATGACAGATAGTGGATCACTCAATAATTGCCCTCAATCCCTCCTCCCTCTGGCATTGGCCACTGTTGGAAGACAGGATACTAAGCTAGGTGGACTATTGTTCTGACCCAGTATTGCTATTCCTGTGTTTTTAAGTTGTTGGCACCACTTTGGTGGAGTCAGATCTCTTTTTAAGGAAATGTATCTTAGGCTGTGATTTATTAGTCAGTAGTGAGTCCCCAATGCACTGTGTAAATATTTGTGATCACATGCTTTTAGTCAGTTTACTTTTGCCCTGCTGTATTTATCCTGGCTTATGCAATATTAAATAAAAACAAATTTTTAAACGTTTGTGCAGAGCAATAATTGCTGCTGCAGCCTTACTTATAAATTCCCTAATTTTTTTAATCTTCAACATTCCGTTAATGTAGACTTTTGTGTTTAGTACATAGAAAAGTTTTGTCTTGTATATTTGGCAGCCTTCCCATTGCCTGAACTGTTGCTTGTTCTGGGGAATCACTGAAAAATGAATCAATGAGTGCTTATCTTGGAGGATTCCAGCAGAAACAATCTCAGTGATGACAGAAAGATATCCATCAAAGGATGGATGGTACCTAAAGAGGTCTCAGGCTCAAAATTAATTCAGAACCTATTCTTAAGGTTCCTAAAAACCATCACTTAAAGCTGCCTCATCAGATTGGAGCAGGCAATCTGAGTGGCAGCAGAGGAAAAGAGAGGATTGGGATCTTGATGGCATACTTCTCTTACTGCTTACTTTTTATTTTTCAGACAGATAAACATTTGCAGAGCTGGGATAAGACAATGTCAGCAAAGTCAAATTCTTACAGATTTGGACAACAGCATTTTATGATTATCAATATCAAAAGATTTCTGTCAAAAAAGATTGCTCCACATTTTTCTCTTCAGTCAACATCTGTAGGTCTATGCTTGTGAATTCCACCCATGCTCTACACGATGAATGTCGGCATTTAAACACAGACTGTCTGCAGCTGATATAGTTTTACTTGAGTAGGTTATCATACTTTTATATAAGTTATTGAGTTTTCTGTCATATCAGAGATAACTACAGAGGTCGCTTGGTACTTATTGAGAATAATTAGTGTGGTGTGTGTCATGATATTTTTGTGTGTGTGTGTGTGTGCATGCGTGCACGCATACATGTATATTGGACAATAATAAATGTAAATAAAAATTATTGACCAATGTTCATATTTAAACAACACAAAATATTTAATGGACTGAGGCAGTAAATATACAGAGAGAGTCTCAGCAGCATAGACAAATGGGAAATATAGGATATAGGACAATCTTTCTCTCTCACTCACACATGGGGTTGAGGCAGTACAAAAATTTTGCACGAGCACATTCATTATTTGATATTGTGGGTGTGAATATACAAAAGCAGGACATCATCAGTTGAGAAGGTATATATGTCAGCTGGTGTTGTCTTTCCATTACATATTCACACCCACAATATGAAGTAATGAGCGTGCTCGTGCCAAATTTTTAAAGTGACCCACTTCATCAAATATTCTTTTTATACTATGTAAATATATATAGGTCACCACAAAAATGAAAATAGTTGCTGGATTACTACATACTAGAAAATCATATTCTGGTGTGTTTTCCCTATTCTTAGAACAGGAGCTAATTGGTATCTGATAAAGGTGAGCTCCATATTACTCTCAGATTATGCTGTGATTGTGAGTGACTGTTGAAGTCTAAAGAGATTGTTTAGCAGCTCCTGAGAGAACAAGGAAGCCCTATTGCATAATTAGGGGAGAAACTGAACGTTGCATACAAGATGATAATTTTAGCGCCTACTTTTTGTCCACTTCATTACTTGAGGAAAGTAATGAATTCTCTAGGTGCAAATTCTAGTGAAGACTGCACTCCATTTAGCAGAGTGCACATTCTGGTGGCTAGATTCACTAGGTGAAATCCTGGCCCCACTGACTTGACTGAAGCTAGGATTTAACACTGTGTGCACATGACAGCTGGCTCTGGCCCTCCTGGTCTACAAGCATCAGCCCAACACAGGTAAATGAAAAGGGAGCCTTTCCTGCAGCCAGGCCAGCAGGAGCTGTGCTAAGCTTGACTCAGCTGGAAGTTGTTTGCATATGTTACAGTATTTGATTCTGATTCAAAGTGATTTAAATTTCAAAGTGCTGTCATCTAAAAGTATCCAATGTCATTTCATTTTGATTGCCCAGGATTTGGTTTCATAATATTTCTTTGATTTTTGGCTGTGTGTTTTTATTTTTACAAAACAAAAAATGACACAACTTTTTCTGGTTTGAATGTTAATTTGAGATCCATCAAAATGTTCTTATTTCAGGGACTCCCAGTAACACTTGAGACTCTACACTTCACTTGTGTAAGAGCTCAAGTCCCCCAGTCGATTCCATTGGTAGCAAGTTATTCCATACTTTTTTCACTCTGCTGGAGACAAGAAATCCAGGTAATGCTATGAAGCATTTGTCTGTTATTGATAAACACAATACAGTCTCCCACCTCTTGACGTGGTCTTCTCTCCATAAGTGCTGGCAATTATACAACGCCTTAAAATGAAGGCTTGACAGAAACCAAATATTGCTACTTAACAGCAAAACAACAACAAAATACCCCACAAACGTGGGGGCTTCTATTAAGGCTGCATTTTTCATTTGTGTGTGCTATTGCTAAAACCTCTTTTCAGCTCATTGTGTCCTTTAGAAAGGTAGTTAGTCTTCTGCTCCTGAAACAATGAACACACATTTACAAGAGATGTTTGTAGTTTTGTGACTCACCTCCTCATTCAGATGCAAGTGATGCTCATGTAGTCTAAACGAACAGTCTAACAGTATATGCAAAATATGCCATTATAGTGTAACAACTAGCATAGAATGTTGTCGGTTTCTGTATCCAGCCCGCATTCAGGTAGCACACTATGCATGTGTGCTGTAGAATGCTAGATGCTTGCGCATTACAAAGTGATTGTGGCTATATCTGTACTATTCTTAGTATGCAAACTCAAGAGAAAATAGCATAGTACAAATAAATATTATTTAGTTGTGTATAATATCCAGGCTATGAAATTTAGATGTAACTGGCCTGATCTTGTAAACCTCAACCCTCACCAGTAATCCTTACTCATCTGTATTGTCCTATTAACAGCAATGGATGTATTCAAATCAATAAGAATTCATTATCTGAGTAATGGCTTGGAGAGGACTGAGCCCATGTTCAGCTAGGTAATTTTACCAATTCTTTTAAATATAACCAAGTGGCTTACACTACAGTGTGGACTTAATGCAGTCAAAATCACTTTAAAAATAAAAGCATCTAAGTGAGCCATGCTTTTAATATTGTGATACTACATATGTTCAAGCTTTGGATGTCTTGGATCTTCTGTCACCCCAGGGTTTCTCAAAATTTTTTTGCTGGGACCCCCTTTGAAAATATTTCAGGCTGGGATGACCCTCACCCCCCATGCCATGCCATCTTTACTGGCATGCAAGGGCTGACAGCTCATGACCCCCTCCCTGTAATAACCTTGCAATCCCCTGAGGGTTCATAAACCCTACTTTGAGAACCCCAGAAGTAGAGAGATCAAATTCAGCTGCACATCTTGAAGTGCTCTCTTGCTTTTATTCAAATAACAGTTACATTTTAAAGAGAAAAGTTATAAGTACATGTAAACAATATTAACTTTTAAAAAAATGTGTTATGATAAATCTTTTTGGTTAATTGTTAGAACATTGCAGACTCGAGGAGATTAATATGTCCTAAAGTCTGTAGGTGGTGTTTGGGAAAACAGCAGCCCTTTCAGAGATCAGCTGGCAGGCTCAGCTGGAATCTGCAAAATGTCTAACAACTTAGCTGAAGTCTCCAGGCTGCTGTTTCCATGGGAACTGAAGTTGGATTGGTTAAAATGAGGTACAGTGCTTTAAAATCTTTTTAAAATGCCTTATATCATTTTTTTGGTCTGACTCTATTTCAGTGGAAATTGTAATAGAAATATCAACCAGCAGTCTTCATCTGGGTTGTTGGAATTCTTGTTAACTTCATCAGCAGCTGAAGCTAGAGTTCATTAAAAAAAAAAAACGTCCACCCCAGTTAAAAACTGGTTGCCACATTCATTCCTGGTGCATCTTCATTGGCTGGGAGTTACAACTGAATGAATTAATTTGACCTGTGTACATCAGTGCAGTTAATAAGGTATATTTTTTGGACTTATACCCAGCTGTGCACGAGATTCCACCTGGTGAGTATGAGATCTGCACCTGAATCATGTGCATGTGACATGGTTTCTTGTAAAGAATCAAGCTTTTAATTTATTTTATCTGATTTGTATTATCAGTAGAGCCATATTTTTAACAGTGATCTCTAATTTTGGGTGTCCAACTTTAAGGAGTTAGGGCCTGATTTTCAGATGTGCATCTATAGATTTCACTGGGCCACATCTTCAGCTGGTTAATTGGTGCAGCACCATTGATTTCAGTGGAGCAATGTTCATTTGCATAAACTGATGATCTGGCCTATTAACTTTAGATGGGGGTGTTAGTTTCTTAGCATTTTGGTGCATCTGGTTTAAAGGCTGTTACTGAAAATCTAGGTCTACATTTCTTGTGTTCTCAGCATATGTATTTGAAGGGAAAGACTCCAGTGAAGTCAATTAACTGGATTTACATGGTTTTTCTTCCAGTAGCATTTCCGTAAATGATTCAATAGCATCTGAAGAGTTTATAGAAAATCAGTTTAGACATATTGAAAACTAGCTTGCCTTTAATATAAGCTTTACAGTTTTTGTTCAGTTTTCAAATAATGTGATAGTTTAAGCTTTTCTTGTGCCAAAGAACGGCTAAACTAACTGCAAATACTTTTAAATCAGTTGTCCAAAAGTATTCTTAAATAAAATAAAAAAAAATATTAAAAAAGCAAGAGTCCTGTGGCACCTTAAAGACTAACAAATTTATTTGGGCATCAAACTTTCGTGGGCAGAAACCCACTTCATCGGATGCATCATGGGTTTCTGCCCACAAAAGCTTATGCCCAAATAAATTTGTTAGTCTTTAAGGTGCCACAGGACTCTCGCTGTTTCGCTAAAAACAGACTAACACAGCTACCCCTCTGGAACTCAAAACTTATAAACAAATTTCTGGCTATAGCTGAGGAGCTATTGTCTGAGCTGACCATCATCCCATGCCCTGGAGGATCAGGAGATCTCACAGTAAACCATCACACACACCCCCTCACTAATGATCTCAGGAGGACAAGGCTCCTGAAGCTTACTTTAAGACTTTCATATGTTTGCATGTGTAGTTTATTTTCAGATATGGGCTGATGGAGTGTTAACAGAAATTCAAATAAAACATATGTTTACAACAGCCCATTCTGTTTTTTTTGCCATATGGGACACTTTTTTTCTTTGCTTTCTGAAAGGAAGTTTAAGAATAAAAGTAAATTCTTCGTATATAATCTATTCTTGTGTATGTGTGTGTGTAATAACTTCTAGTGGAAGTGATTTTTCTAAATGGAGAATTTCTCTGTTGATGGCTCAGTTTCTCTCCTGTTCACCTCTATCTCGGGCAGCTTACGAGGGTCGTTGGCACAGTGAAAGTGTGCTGCATGTTTATTATTATTTATTGTAACAATGAGACCCTAAAAGCATCCCATTATAAGAGGGCAAGGGGCTCACTGGTGTCAGGTTGTGACTTTCTGCTGGCCTGACCAGTTCAGTGTACCCCAATTCACTTATGTCATAATTTATATTTAATAGGTATGGAGTAAAGTATTGGAAACCAATAACACATTTATCATTAATATTCTTGCATGGAGTATGTATGTTAAACACCCAAAGCCCTGTACAAATGAAGGAAATGTGGGACTAACAAATAAAAGTGAAGAACACTTTTTAGTGACTAAGACTTAACAAAACTACAGTCTTGGTTCAAGGTAAGATTCTTACCACACTTCCTTACAGAAAGATGACTGACCACCGTCTTGGTCAGGATCTCTGACAAAGTCCAAAGTGCTCCGTTTCTGTGTCACTTCAAGTCAAACACAGCACTGGGTTGATATAGAATGAAAGTAAAACAAGTTTATTTAATCAGAAAGAGAGAGGTTTAGTAATGTTCTGTTTTCCCAGAGAAATATATATGAACACTTCATTCAGGCCATACCAGGTCTATAATCTTCGTGGTGTTTAAGTGTAGTTAGAGTGCTTGTTTTTTTCAGTAGAGGAGATGTTAAAATATTGCAAAGACCTCCAAAAGTTCTCACTCACTGGCAGTTAGTGTCCAGAGTGAGTGCTACCTGCTACCCCACCAATCTCCTTACTATTCCACCACTGTTGCAGTTTGACCATATTTTAAAAAAAAATTAGAACCTAACACACATGTAATACAATTCTGAATGGCAATTTCAGCAAATAAGAAACACATTCAAGTTGCTTTTGTAACCTTTAACATAAGAACAACAAATAAAGCTTATGAATACAGTACTGTGTGAATTTAGCAGTTTAACTTTGTCTTAAACCTATGTATAAGGCCTGGTCTAAAACAGTGCTGGTGTACACACTGCAATCACCCTCCCGCCCTCGGCCCACAAAACTGCCCTGTTTTTTTGACAAAATGAAACCACCTCGGTGAGAAGTGTAGGGCTTGTGTTGGCATAGCTAGGGTGACGCAGTGTCAATATAGACACTACGTCCCCTTACATTGATGGAGGTGCTGCCATTCTTGTCAATTTCACCACTCCACTGCTTTGGTGAAACTGAGAAGAAAGCCAGGAGCAACTGGTTCCCACTCCCGGCTAAATGGGGTGAGAAGCCCCGACTGCTGCAAGCATGGGTGCCTGGAGCCCAGCTCCCAGTTGCGAGCCAGGATCAGGCAAGTTGCAGCAGCTGCAAGCCCTGGCGACTGGTTCCCGGTCCCAGCTAGAATTGGCAGCCATGTCATTGACAGGACAGCCCCAGTGGAAAAGCTCCCTGACTTCTTGCCCTGCTCCCAGCCATGACTTCCAGCTTTCAGCGGCCTGGTCTTCTCGTCCACTTCCAACTGAGAAGTCGGGACGGCTGGTTCCAGGTCCACTGCTCAGCCGTGTAATTGACATGGCTTCTCTTCTGGCAGAGAGCAGGGAAACAGCTTCCCCCTGCTCCCAGCTGGGACTGGGGAAGGGAGAAGTTTGGCGTCACTGCCCCGGGCTCCCAGCTAGCACCAGGAAAGAGAGAAGTCCCCATGTGGCTGCCCTGGCTCCTGGCTGGGACTGGGGCGTGGGAGGGCAGTGCACAGGAAATCTAGGAGCCTGTGAACTCCCGGCAGGGAGCTGAGACCAGGCTGTCAGCTCCCCACGCTGCCCCTTAGGTCGGTGGAAGTGCTCCTGGTGAGGATGCACTCCACCGATCCAAGGAGAGCAGTGTGGACATCAGCCACCGCTGTAATTATACACTGTTTTAGTGTAGACAAGGTCTAATATAAAAAATAGTAAGTTGTCCTAATTCTGGGTATGGCAGAACTCTGAATTTGCAGGTGAAAATAATTGTTTCTTGGAAAGATTGCAGTCTGAGTAGATTTAGCTGAAAATGAATAGAAATGTTACAGAACTAAGATAAGAGAAATATCATTAGTTTTCTTTTAATTCAGGGTAAAACATTTTTTTTCACTTCATATTTATTGCAGAACAATTTCTTCTTAGAAACTAAAACAGTTAATCAGAGTGCAGCTATTGCTAAGCCTAGTAGTAGTTATAGAATAATAGAATCATTTTGAGGGAAAGGACCTTTACTGGGTCATCTAAGTCCATCTGCCTACATCTTTGTAGGATGGATTTCATTATTCTTAAACTAGCCTTGAATATCTTCAAGGTTGAAAATGCTGTAACTTCCACTGGCAGTTTGTTCCATTATGTAACTGCTCTAGTTATAAATTTTCCCTGCTGCACTTTAAGCTAGTTATTACTACTTCTTGATCAGTCTTTGTTGAGTAATGAGACTAATTGATTCCTGTTCTCTTTATAACATCCTGTCAAGTACTTTGTTTTCCTATTTCCCTGTAGCTGCCTTTTCTCTAGATTGAACATGCCCACATCATTTAACCTTTCTTCAGAGATCTTATTTTCCAAATCTTTTATCACTTGTGTTGCTCTGAATCCTCTCCAGTTCATTGTCTTTAAAAAAAAAAAAAAAAAAAAAAAAAAAAAAAGTGAATACCAAAACAAAACAAAATACTCCAGGGGAATCCATAAAAGTAAGTAAATAAATTTGTTTATGTCTAGTGTTGAATTCAGCAGCACATCATAATTTGATTTATTTTACACATGATATTTTATAAAAACAACTCAGTGCCATTGCCTTGTAGATCCCTATCACATGCCATTTTTCTCTCCTAGTCAGTCATCTATTTTAATACCCGGCTTTTTCATGCTGTGCTCTTGCATACCCTGATTATCTATTATATATCAATTATCAATTCCTTTCTACTATTTATAAATTATTCCGCATTGTTCTTATTTAATCTCATTTATGGAGTTCATCCCGTTTCTTCACTTTGTCAAACCTGTATTGTTTTTTTTATCAGTATCTGGACATCTAGCTGGCACCGATATTAATAGTTGAGTTGTTTGGGAATTTTTTGACTCCGTGTTTTTTGTCAGAAAATGCCAATTTATTAATCAAAACTTCTTTTTGCAAGAAATAGATTTCTTGATTCAAAATATTTTTGAAAAATAATGTTTTGAAATTATTGAAATGTTTTGTTTCACCATTTTCTAAATGAAAAATACTTGTTTTTCAGTTCAAGACAAGATTTTGTTTAAAAATGTAGCCTAATTAAAGTAAAAAAAAAATTGTAGATTGAAATCAGTACAAAAGATTTTGAAATAATCAAAATGAATTGTTTCTTTTGACCCAAACTGAATTTTTTTAAAATTTTCAGTCCATGAAAATGTTTGAGATTTTTACTTTGTCCCAATTTGGGATGGGAAATTGTTTTTGAGATCTTGGACATTTTCACAGGATTGGAAAACAATTTCCTATGCCTCTGTAGTTAATAGAATTTAAGGCTGATATGTCAATAGCTGATGGCCCAAGATTGTGCAATATATTGTAATCCACACCCTCAGCAATATCCTGTTGACACTTAACTGTCTATTTTCTTCTTCTCTTTAAATGTGGGTTATGTGATCACCCAGGTGTCTCAGAACTTTAGGTAAGTACCTGAATGACAAGTTCAGTCCAGATAAGACTGAAGTGATGCTGGTAGAAAGCAGGGGAAGCACTTCAAGGATCTAGCTGGAGCTTTGACCGCACTCTAGTTTGAAGGCCCACACAACAAGACAAACTGATTCTTAAGACGTTGCTTATCAGCTTCTGGTTTCATCGCTACTCCTGGTGGTCACACCCCTCACCATGATCTGGTTCAGACCCAAGGGGCCAGCCTAGCAGCCCCTTTCTTTCTCTAATTCCTGTGACTCAGAATTGCATATTGGTTTTAGTAATTTACACAGTATGTATTTAGCTCCCATCTCATATATAGAGAGGCAAACATAGCTCAGCAGAGTATCTTGAACATCCCCTGTTGTGCTTGCAGTCTGCTTGACATAGCAGTCAATTAATGTGACCAGATGTCCCGAATTTATAGGGACAGTCTCAATATTTGGGGCTTTATCTTATATAGGTGCCTGTTACCACCCCACTCCCTGTTCCAGTTTTTCACCCTTGCTATCTGGTGAGCCTACAGTCAATTTTAATCAAGCACAATGTCTTTACGAAAGGAACAGAGAGAAAATTCTTGGCTGATCATGATTTATGCCAAGAGGCACTGGAGTAGTAAATCCTTTGGAAGTGGCTTAGCACTCCCCTTCCTATCTCAAATGGAGATGATTAAGAGGGTAGGAGAATGGTCCTTGACTTCCTAATCAGTTGTCTTTTTATTGCTACACTTGCACTCCACCCAGAAGGTACAGCTGATGCAAAATATGCCTTCCTGCCTTCTAAATGTACCGAAACATTGAGTACATTGCTCCTGTGTTCAATTCTTTACCATGGTTTCTGGGTCAGTTCTGGATGATGATCAAAGTGCTGATGATCTATAAAGGCCTTAATGGTCTTGATCATATGCCTCACTGTACCCCATCACATCAGTTAAGATGTGCCTCTTGCTGCCAGCTCCTATTGTAACTTTCTCTGTCCCTTCCTATGAAATTTACTCTCCTTGCCTGCTCATAAGGGTGCAAGGCTAGTGAGCTGCAGGGCACAATGCAAGAGTATTCATTTGGCATAGCTTTTTTTTTTCTCCCTTTCTGTCATAGCGCTGTATTTAATTTGACTTAATTTTGTAGATAAGCACTTAATAGTATAGCAATGGGTGATCTGCAGTTAATGAAGGTTCAGATCTTGTTCCCACCCCCAGGGCTGTAGTGGGTCCACAGGCAGTGCAGCTGGTGGCGGGAGGAGGAAGGGAGAGCAGAATTTTTGGGGGACATGCAGAGATCGGCACTGGGGTAGAATTCCATGTTCTAGTGCACAGGGCCAGGTAGGGACAAGGAAAGTTGGAGCATTCCCTGATATGCAAATCCTTTCTAATGCTCTCTAGCCATGCAGGGGATGCACTGGGGCTGCAGGGAGGTGACTACAGCTTCACCGGTGCAGCAACATCCGCTGCTGAGGAGATCAAAAGCTGCTATGTAATCTAGGGGCATTGGGGTTGAGGAGAAGGAAGATTCCTTCTGCACGTCTCCAGCTTACATTAGCTGCTTCTTGAGTGGGGCACTGAGGGTTGGATTTGGGCTGCAATTTCCCCAACTACAGTCACCTAATTCTCAAGGTTCCACTTTCTAGACCATCTCCTTATAACTGCACAGGACTGGATGTGATTCACTTCAAAGCTTATCAGTGTCACTCAATGGTCTCGAGTGAATTATGAATGATTCAAGGTAATTTGGGGTGTAGAAATCAGATCAAGATCATTTCACCTGACTTCAGATTTTAATTTTCCAAAATAAAGGTTGAAATCAATCAAGACTATTCAAAATTATATATTTTGTGTTCTAGTATTCTTTGCAAAATGCTCTGTTCTGATGTGACCTACAGATTTGCTAGCAGATGTCCTTTTAAATTACTTACTAACCTCCTGATAGTGGTTCTGAGGACCAGTTACTATGTCAGCAGATACAATTTAGATCAAATGACAAGCCTGCTTCCCCCCTCCCCCCCCCCCCCCCCCCCACACACACACACACACACACAAAAAAAGAGAAAATCACTGCATGTTTCCTTCAACAAAAGAACAACTCCCTCCACTGGCTTTGTGATGATATGGGAGACCATCATATCGGCAGAGTTCATAGCATGCACTAGCCTGCAGTGCTGGAATTTAACAGGCTAGTTATCTAGAGGAACATTTTAAAGTATTATACACAATGTAGCTTTTTGGTACTCAGCTAAAGGCTCAGAAGGGCATCTTAAAAATAATATGCAGACTGGCTTCTGTATATTGTACCATAAAAGTCTGGGGAATTATAATTTTCCTGTGGGCAAATTTTCTAGGAATCAAATGCTCCACTCTTTTGTGGAGCATATAAAATAGAGCAGTATCCAAAATTTGCACCTGCAAAATTGCACGTGTAAAAGGGTGGTTGGTTTTCTGAAAAGGCTCTAGGATGTGGTTGAAGAAGACTGAAAAATGTAAAATGCAATGGAAATTGGGCTAGAATTTTTCTGAGAAGTCACCGTTTATTACAGGTTAATTATCAGATGGGGAGCAAATGAAATGACTTGCAGGCTGTTCTCGCTAAAGCCCATATGCTGATTTAGGAGGATCTCCTTCTCCCACTCCTTCCTGGACTCACAGAAAGTTGGAACCCTCTTCTCAGGTCCTAGAGACTCAAGTGTAAAATAAACCAGAGAATTCCCTTAGGGCTCATCTACACTAGAAGTGCTGAAGCGGCGCAGCTGTACCAGTGCATCTGCGCGGCTATAGTGCGTATGGTGAGAGAGCTCTCCTGTCGGGATAATAAAACCACATCTGCGAGAGGCGGTAGCTATGTCAGCGGGAAAAGCTCTCCTGCAGACATAGGACTATCCACATTGTCTCTGAGGTTGGTGTAACTTACATCACTTGGGGGGGTGGCTGATTCACATTCCTGAGCGACGTAAATTATATTGACATAAGTGGTAGTGTGTACAAGCCCGTAGTCTGATCTTCCCTGAAGCACTAAGGCAGCATGGTTTGTCACACAGTTCTCAAGCACGCCACATAATAAACTGCCACCCAAACAGTTGAGTTCATAGGGAGTTTACAATTTATATGTACTGTGAGAAGGCAGGTTTTGGATTGTAAATTTGTTTGGTAGAAACAGTTGTGTGCGTCTTGTAAGTGAAATGTGTTTTAGGAATCCAGTTTTACTAATTACTGCAAGAATTTTATCCTCATTCGTAGTCTGCAAATCATACAGTAAAAGCAGCTTGGCAAAAATGGCTGAATGAACTGACTCAATTAACTTAGGAAAATTGTATTCCTCTGTTGTACTGTGCTGTTACATCTAACAGTTTTGCTTCTCTTCCGAGCTAATTAAAGATTTTTGGCAAGCAGCAGTGTGTTATAAATTTTGAAAATCTGAACCAAACCTGCCCCAATGCAATTGCTTCAAATCATGAGTGGAGCTGAACTTTCATTTACTTCTTAAACTAACAGATTTGTTATCATGAGAATTATTGACTTCTGCTTGGTCAGTATGCAAATATTTTATATTAGGTGATCATGTTACTTGAAGCTTTTCATGAGACTTTTCCTAAGAGGGTTTTTTTTCCTGTTTTTATTAATAGGTAAAATGTTGAAAGACCGGAATAAAAATAGCTGACTGAATTCCAAGCTTTCATGTCACTATGTGTCAGAATCTAATACTTCAGCCTAATACTCAATGAACTGGGGGTTTTAAGATTAGGCCTGTGTGAAACAGAACAATTTTTCTCTGTTGGAGAATAGTAGGGCTCAGCCTTCATCCCTTCTCTGACTAATCCAAGCAGGCTGTGAAGATTTTTACTTTTCTGAGCTACTTTTCTATTCTCATCCACAGTTGATCAGTAACATCTTGGGTCCAGATTCTCTCCTGTGCTGTGACCGCTTTGCATCATTCCATTGGCATAAAGTGGCCCCAAATCCTGCATAGCTGCCTATGGAAGAGTCGCCCCAGGTACGAGTATCCTCTAGTGGTGTAGAGTTGGTGTAGCAGTTCCTAGACATAACCCCCTCCCTGCTGCTGGCTGTTGCCTAATGGAAAGGGAGTGTAGCTAGAACTATGTCCTGCTGATCCTTAGATGCTATATGAACCTGTTGGATCTGGTTACAGCCGACAAAATTTAGATCAGCCCAATTTATTTTGAGCAATTGGCCTGGCACCCAGGCAATCCAGGATTGCATGCCTTGTCTGTAGCAGAAGGCTGGGTTCCATATATTCTCTTAAACTGTACATACTTTGAGACAGAGACCCTATTATTATATACTATACTGCACCAAACACATTGTCAATGCTTAAATAATAAAGATGATCTCTGTTAAGATATATGGCAGTCATGGTCTCCTCCAAATATACTAGTAAGATCTCTCTTGGAAACAAACAGTAAGGAGTACTGTATAATACTGGTAATTAATAATATTTTGGGATTAATTAACCACTGTATTATACTACTTTGACACCCACCTCATATAGACCTGAGTTGCTGCATCTCTGACTGTGGGGGCAAATCATTTAGCTACAGGTGCAACTGCTCAGGTTAGACCTGCAAACTAGGAGGGCCTTAGCCCTGCTGTAAATTTACCCATAAATGTTTTCTTGAAACCAAATTCCCTAAGGCACTGACAAAGACTGGACTATTTTATTTGATCAAACGCTTCCACTGCATTGATGTTCAGTAAAGCAGTTGGCATCCCTGCGCACTGGAACTGGCCTGGCCATAATATTAATCAAGAGTGTCCCCATGTAGCTTCATAGACATCTTTCATGCAGTGAAAGCTTTTGATCTTCTTTGTAGCAAAACCAATCTATAACCACACTCTTCTTTTCGTTCTAGAAAACACAGCTGCCATTATTTTGTCTTTTCAATGTAGCTTAAAATGTTACTTGTTGGAAGTTTAGCAGAAAGGTGAAAAAATCTAGAGGCTCAGGGTCTGTTTTAATTAAAAACATGTCCAGCTTGTACAAATTCTGTGGAAAGTTGAAGGAGTCACTGAAAATCCACACAAGTCAGGGCTTGAGAAGGTAACCACGAAGCAGAAGGTAGATATGTTTTTGCTGAATCAGCCCCTGAAAGGTGTGTTCTTGTTGGTGCTAATGAGGAAGGATTGTGTTTAGCATACAAGCATTTTTATGCCATGTGTAATCTGAAGTGAGTCTTGTACCAATCACTAGAGAAATGCCAGCTTCTAATAAATAATTGGCATTTCTTTCTGGCTACCTCAGGTTTGCTGAAGGCCAAGAGTTTACCACCAAGGAATATGAAAAGTGTGTGGATAGCTTCAACAGTGCTTAGGATTGGACTAACTCTGCTCTCACTGAGATCAATGGGAGTTTTACCACTGACTTCAATGGGAACAGTTAGGCTATCACTGAGTCCTGTTTAAAGAATCCCATCGGTGAACTTTTTTCCCAAAAGAAAATCTTTACTCTTAAACAACAATTGGCCAAGAATTCAGCTACAGTTCTCGAGTCATGCTGTTCTAATCAATGTATTCTCTGTAGTGGGCTATTTCTGTTTTCTAAATAAATCACTGAAGCACAAAGGAACCACACTTACTTTTTTAATGGGTGTATTTTCTCTAAAAACTTTGATTAACTAGATTCAGATCCAACAAAATAAAAGGATTTTTGTGTCTGAAATACACTCATTATAGGTATAAATAAATGCACAATGAAATTTCCTATTTTTTGGAACACCCTCCTTTGTAATCAGTGTTTGAAATGTTCCACCACAGCACTTAGAAGGGAATGTGTTGTGTGTGTGTGTGACATAGATATAAATAAGCTCTTCATTTTGAAGTGGAAAAAATAGACACCCAGAAGATACTATATGGTGATTAAGTTGTTGCAACTTTTCCCCATCAGCTTGCTTTTGTCTCAAGTTCATTAAACCTAGTATTAGACTTTACTGCTTTTAAAATAACAAGTATAATAGCTGTTCGCTACATCCTTTTCCTTAAACTTCAAATCTTAGAAAACTAATTATAAATAGTAGGGCAGAGTCTTCAGGTCCTTTGCAACCAG
Source organism: Emydura macquarii macquarii (assembly GCF_026122565.2). NCBI lineage: Eukaryota > Metazoa > Chordata > Testudines > Chelidae > Emydura > Emydura macquarii. Next base: position 35,192,924 of record NW_027132559.1, on the reverse strand, counting down.
AACTTCCACTGTGGTTAAAAGTAGGGATCAGTGGAAGGTTCCACCCATGGAGGTCTTGCAAGATTGTGTCCCTGAAGACTGAATTATGACTGCTGGAGTGTGGGATGAAGCAAAGAGGGGTTAGGGAGAGGCTGTGGTTGTGCTGGGTGCTTAGTCCTCCATTTAAGAGGCTGCCCTGCTGCAGCATTGCCAAAGTCAGTGCGGAACATTTCAGAGGGGCTATGTCCAGATGAGCTGGCGGCTTGAGCCCCATGCATTGCAATCATGAGGATGATATTACTGTGACAACAAGCTACGCTTTTATAAAAGATGTAGTAAGTCTGGCCGGAGGTTATCATACGCTTCCTGCAGCACTCCTGGAGGCAGTATGCCAATTTCTGCCTTAAAGGTATAACAGCTCCAGCTGCTGACACCCAGGCAGTGCTCCCTGCCCCCCTTCTTTCCAACTCCCCCAATGCAGCTGAGTCATTAGGAAATTTAACTGAGCTTTCCTTGTTTATTTGCACAAATTGCCATCTCAGAATTTTAGCCACTTGCAAAATTATCGTTGTCATTTCTCTTTCTTCAAAAAACATTTTACTGCATAAATAAGAGTACATGAAGTCTGATCCTGAAGTCTGATCCCTTCTACCATATGCCTACAGAACAATTTATCATATCAGTTAATTAGGTACGTTAGAATTTCTTAATGTAAACAATTTATTATTTTGTGCTGTTTCATGGGTAACTTTATATATGGAAAAATATGAAGTATATTATTGGTAATTAAGCTTCCCAATTTAACCTGCTTGTCTATTTTCAATCCTTATCCCTGATTTAAGAGAGAGATTTTACTTGTCAGTTTTTCTTCTAGGTCCTGTCTGGTAGGAAGGTAGGTATTCTGAGTCTATAGATTTGTCTTGCATACTCAAATAATCTTTCATTAGTTTATTGAAAGGCTTTTATTGAATTTAACATTGACTTGACAATGCATAACTACATCTCATTTCAGATAGAGATGAGCCAATCTGGGCACTTGGCTGGTACCCAAACAAATGTAATCACCTTCAAATGTCATAATAGATAATCTCTTCTGTAGGGTTTTTTACTTGTCAGGCTTTCAGCTTGGGAGACATTTTTTAAAGTGACATTTAATGAAGGCAAAAATAGTTTTATTCTTTTGAGTAGCATAGAAAACAAGTATTTATAAATAACATCTTTATAAATCCAATGTGTTATATAGAGCAAGAAAAAGTGACATCACCATCATACAGCTGAACAGTCTTCATTACTCCAGACAGCTCATGGCCCTATACTGTCATCAGCAGTACATTCCTTAACTGCTTTGTCCACACATGTTATTGGGGAGACCCAGTGCAGTGATGATAATCAAGACAGGGTATGGTGTGTTGGTTGGTCATGGAGCTAGATAGCAAGAGAGAACAATAAAATATGTCTTGAATTGCCTTTTATATGAATGACAATTGTCTTTTCTTAAGTATGACTAAGACTAAACAAACCGGGATTAAAACTTCAAAGCTGACCCATATCTCCGCAGTGAGCAGAACCCAAATCCCAGATCCAAAACATGCTGATTTTTGAGGGGAGGGATTAATAAAGGGATCTGGATCCAAAGTGTGTGGCTGTGCTAGTTAACATCACTGAATATCTATTGCACTCACCACTCCTGCTCTGGTTTTGAATGTACTTCAAAAACTACCATGCTTCAAAAACTACCCCAAGTTTCCTGCTTCTTTGCTCTTCTCTGTGTTGATTTTCTAAGCAACTATGGATCTAGTCAATGCTTAAAAAAAATCTTTAAAAATAAAACCAAGGTGTTGCAGAAAATGCTCTTGGTGATTCAGTAGGTATGGATGCTAATAAATAGTGTCTGGATTCCTCACTCCTCTATGATAAAAAATGTGGGTTTTTTTACAAGACACATTGCCCAAATAAAAATATTTTAGAAGCATTCCTTGACTGTTTCTAATAACATTTTGGAAGATGTTTGTTTGCTATTTGCACTATGCCTAGTGAAAACTAGACTTGTCATCTGCACCTTCTTTTTATAATTGGTGACTTTCTGATACTCTTTCATTTGTACAATGTTGTGAAGGAGAATTTCAAAGCTTGAAAGTCTTTCTGTTCAGTAAGGGCCTGATCCTACTCTCCTTAAAATCAGTGGAAGACCACCTTCCACCCAACTTCAATTGAGAACTGAACTGGGCCCTTAGTCCTATTAATTCAGAACCTTAACTCGGGGATTATATATCTTGATAGGTTATTCTTTAAGTGTTGATGTTATGACCTCTTTTTTTGACATCAACATTACTCCCAATGTATCTGGGTGCAATCTAAAGTAGGGAAAGCTTGGTAGCCATTATTAGAAGTGTGTTAATAAGGTAACAAACTGTTCAGAAAGCCACTCTCAAAAATCACTCAAGAAAAAAAATGGACAGAAAACAGATACATATGCTAAGTTAAAATACAAGACTTATATTGCTTTGCATCTCTGAAGCACCAGCTTAGATTTTTTCTCTGCTATCTCGTTAGGCTGTTAGTGGATCACTTCCTCACAAAATAACTTGAAAACAAACACAGCAGAAATCAAATCCTTCTGTGAAAAAGTCAAATGACTGAACCAACTAAGGGTTTGGGGACTTTATATACAATTCTGTAAAGACCTATACTCTCAGTCTATCAAAGATCTGTCTCTTTGGCACCTATTTTTTTTTTGGATAAGCTACCAAACTTATATTTATTTAGCCTTGATTCAGTCCCAGCTGGAAGCTCCTATCACACACACGGAAATTAGTCAAGCAGGAATTGTTAAAACCCAGCAAAGCCTCAGGCCCAGATAGAAACTGCTGATTTCTATAATGAATTCAACCTTCTTATGCTTCCATGCAGTCTCCAAACTCTTAACCTCAATTCAGTCTTCCATAGTATCTCCTCTTATATAAGGCAAAGTGAAATACTTTTTGTAACAAATAATATCTAGCATTTTTCACCTGTAGCTCTTAAAGTGCTTTACAAAGTAGATAGGTATCATTATCCCCATTTTACAGATGAGGTAACTGAGTCATAAAGGGATGAAGTGACTTGTCCAAGGTCATGCAGCAGGCCAGTGGCAGAGACAGGAACAGAATGCAGGTCTCCTGAGTCATAATCTAGTCCCTATTCTCTGAACAGCATTGCCTCCCATAATAAATACAATAAGGTTCTACCCTGCACAAGTTGTGCAAGGGGAACCCCCACCCTCCCACAAAACATAAAGCAAACTCCAATTACTTCCATATCACATTGCATGGGTGGGGCTAAAAGTTGCATCCACATGTGCTGCAGGAGGGGGAATCTCAAGTATCCCAGAAAACCATGAACATCCTTGTCAAAAAGCAAATCAAACACAACCACAGGGAGATAGTTCATCCATCAGAAGTAGTCAGCTCAGCTAGCATCTGGTGAGAGAGACCCACCTGTAGCTGATCTGGCTTAGCTGGGAAAAAATAACAAAAGCCTCACAACAGTTAATTAAAGGAATACTAATGGAGCAAGACAGGCTATGTTAATTTAACTGTTCAGTCCCACAAGTATTCAGCTGGATGGTTTCTCATGTAGTCCATGAGCAGAGATGACCTGTATCTGCTGATGGGGGGCGGGGAGGTAGAGTGAGGGCAACTGACTTCAACAGTGTTACTGAGCATGCTCAGAACAAGCCAAGCAGGAAATCTGGGCAGGCATGTGCCCCCTCTGTCCATGAGTATATCACTTGGCCTCAATCCTAGCTCTTCAACCCATTCCGATAAAATCTTTGTGAAGAAGATCAGAATCCAGGCTGGTCTCCAGTATATCTCATCCAATCTGTGCTCCAGCTGCTTTAACTCCCATTGATCACTTTCAAATGGCTGTGTCCTTTGGACATGAGAAACAATTAGTTTACACAATGGATTAGAGAATTGAATTTTTTCTACCAGCTGATAATCACTGATCCACACCTAGTTGAAAGGGAAGGTCTGATATACGTCAACAAAAGTAAGGAGAACATAGGGGGCCATGGGCTTTGTAAGCCTCTAAGGCTATGTAGAAATGGACTGACTATGGTACTGTAGTAAGTGTGGAATAATTCCTACAAGATGATACTGGAGGTCTCAGCAAATATAATGCCAGTACTTGAAATATCCTCACTAAACCCAAAGAATAGATAAAACATAAGGCTGGATTTGAGAGAGGACTCTTCAGATATCTGAGGCAAATCCAAAGAGTCTCCATCTTCTAGGAAGTGGGCCCATCCTAAACTTCTGCCATAAGTCAAAATCTTATGTTTGACTGAAAGCTGTAATTTCACATGGATTTTTTTCACTAAATTGATCTATTAAAAATACTGAAGAGGAATCAAACTCTTTTAACAGGTTTTTTTTTTTTAAGTTAAAATATATATTTAGCATAGTCCCAGTATTAAAGATGCGGGGACATATTTTCGAAAGAAGTCCTCTTTTTCTTCCTAAAAAATTGTGAATTCAAATCATCCTGGGTGTAAATTTTTGCCTGCAGTTATTGGTGTCCATGAGAAATGCCTCGATGATGATAAAGTATCTAATTTGTGCGTGCTTACACAAACATAGCTGTCCAGGTGACCCAAACTGCACACACAAATTATTGTGGGGCAAAACTGAACCATCAATTAACTGTGCCTGCAATTATGATAATATATTATTTATTATTGTAAGTCCTAGGAGCTGTAGTCATGGATCAGGACCTCATTGTGCTCCATGTTGTAGAGATGAATAAAAAGATTGTAAATTATGTGAGACAGGTACTATCTACAATGATTTCAGGCACAAAGAAAGAAAACCTGGTGAAAGCTAAACTGAAAATATGATCCACAGTGTATTTTTATCAATGCAATATATTCTATTTTAAAAAAGAACTACTTCCAGTTCTGCAGGGAAAATTACTTGTGATGGTCATTTCTCACTGTATTTACCAATATCTTCTTTGTGACTTTTCTTCATCTCTCACCTGTTCCTATTTCCAAAACATTTTCACCAAAATAATCTTCCTCTGTTGCTAGTCTTTAAATCCCATCATTTTGGTCTCACCTTTAAGGCCCTATGTAATCTCTTTCCAGTTACATCTTTAAAGCCATGGCTGCATTACAAGTTTACAGCAGCACAGCTGCTGTAAGAGCGCTTGTGTAGCCGTGTTATGGCAACGGGAGAGAGCTCTCCTGTCGGCGTAATAAAACCAGCTCAACGAGTGGCAGTAGCTATGTTGGTGGGAGAGTGTCTCCAGCTGACACAGTGCTGTGCATATGAGCGCTTATGGCAGCAAAACTTACGGTGTTCAGGGTGTGTTTTTTCACACTCCTGAGCAACAAAAGTTCTGCCAACATAAATGCTAGTGTAAACATGGCCTAAATTGTCTCATTCTAACTCCTCCATTCCATATGCTGCTGCTAATCCAGCTCGCTTCATACCATTCCCACTCAAGGCTTTGTACCTTTCATAGTGCACTCCCAGTACACGGGGTGTCTTCTTGGAACAGTCTTCCACTTATTCTCTAGTAACTGCTTTTCTCTTTGTGTATAAATACACTTCTCCTCCCATAACTCTTTCCTACATCATTCTTCTTAGCAATTATCTCTTTACCCTCCCTTACTTCTACTATTGTCCTGCATCTTGTCACATATTTTTGTCTAGTCTGATTTAGGGCCTGGTCCAGGACACCCTTACTCATGTGAGTAGTCTTTCTGGCTTCAGTGGGACTGCTTGAAGGAGTAAGAAGTACTCATGCAAATAAGGGTTTTCAGACTCAACCCCTTAGATTGTAAAGCCTCTGGAAAACAGAATGCGTCTGACTGTTTTATAAAGCTCCATGTATGTTTGTGATGCTACATAATGTGCTCATTGTTATTACTAAGAAGAATTGTAGCACTACTGAGAATAGATTTTAAATACTAAACAAAAACTTCCTCCATCGCTTCAAAAACTCTTTCATTGTACTGTGCTGCAATGATGTTTGTGTTGACACTTAAAAGCCCTTCATATTTTCCCTGGGTGTGATGCAGATTGTACATAAGATGAATGAGGCAGAAGGGAATAATCAGTTGTTGCAAATAAAGAGATGTGTTGGAGAAGTTTTAATAAATTAGAGTGGGATTATTTCTAATTAAAAGCATAGACTCTCTGTGTGCTGTCAGTCATCTTTACTGGATGTGACAACAGATGTGAAACCCATAATTGTGGGGCTAAATTGCCCAATTGTTTAAGATACCTGCTAGTCACATCTGGAAGCAGGGAACTCATTTTCCTCTCAGTTACACTGGTGCAAACAGGAGTAACTCACTGAAGTCAGTGGAATTACAGAAGTGTCACTGAGAAGAGAATCAAGTGCAGGGTTTTTAAGTCTGGCTTTGGTTACAGTCACAAAGGAATAGGAAGATGAATAGAAACTTCAAGGTGAACTTTCAAATCGTGCATGGGGTTTTAGCCTTGTGATTTCCACTAAAGCCAACAGAAATCGAAAAAGCTTAAATAATGCAAAACACTGGAACAAATTGCCTCAGGAGATAAATTGCCTAGGGAACCTCCGTTATTGGAGATATTTAAGAGCAGGTTAGACAAACACCTGTCAGGGATGTTCTAGATAATACTTAGTCTTGCCATAAGTGCAGGGGGCTGGACTAGATGATCTCTCGAGGTCCCTTCCAGTCCTACAATTCTATGATTCTATGAAGACAGCATTACAAGTGTCTTGTGAAAGCCACTCCGCCAGTCTAGGAAATGGGGGTACACCTTGCTGAATAGGCAAAGCTTGGAAGTACAAGGATCAGTCCCCCAGTTTTTGTTTAGATCTGGACAGTTAAACAACAATAATGGGAGATTGGCTATTGAATGTGTAATAGGATAGATGATCTGTGAAATGTACAAAAAGAGCTGACATGAGGTCAAATATAACGGTTATTAGGCCAGCTTGCTAAAAAGACTAAGGAATAGGGACCCAAAACTGAAATACCTAGTTGGTCTCAAGTGGAAACAGTGACTGGGCAAGGGCACCTATCCAAAAACTGGGAAAACTGGACCTCTGGAATTCAAGGAAGAAGGCTGGATTGCTGAGATAGTGGATGAGCTAATAATTATTTTTGATTTCATGATGGCTAATAACTGTGTAATCAATGCCAGGGAAAATGTCTTGCAACTTCAGTCTGTGGAAATTCCCTTTACAGATATGGCCCAAGTGAGACAGATAATTTGTAAGTAATTGCTTTCTAGTGAAGAAGTTGGCTTGCTGCCTGAGGAAGAAACCATTATAACAGCTACATGCTATGGTTACCTTCTAGCAAAGGAGAGATGGGGAGTAGTTAAAACCTCTTTTGAGACACAGTATCTAGTGGCGGGTGGGGGAATCTTGGCTGCTAATTCATTCCTGATTCAGATTTACAGAAGCAGATCCCTGTTCATTTGCTGAATATTTCTGACAAGCAGCAGATAGAGCCGTGACTGCAAAACGTGAACCAGTGGATATGGGAAATGCTGGTATTGAGGAAAACTACAGGAGGGGAATTTCCACTGATTGGAAAAAAAAAAAAAAAAAAAAAAAGGAAATTGAGGCTGTGTAGAACTGGCAAACTCCCTAGGCATACTCATGTGCAGTTTTCTAGGACTGTTCCTATTACAGAAGGTTTATTTGTGGGTTTGCCAATATTGCAAAATTACTGCATAGGTTGAGTGAGAAAGGGAAGCCATTTCAGTGGTCAGCAGAGTGTGATTTAGTATTTTCAGAGTTGAAAAACACTGTTACGACCACTAATGTTTTGGCCTACCCATGTTTCAAAATCCCTTTCATTTTATGGCTTGTCTACGTGGCCCCACAGTTTGGACTAAGGGGGTGTGAATTGCACTATGATACAGTGGTGCACTGTAATCCCTCTTTGTGGATGCTGGGGCACAAACTAAAGGGAACCTACGTTGCATGAAAAGTTTGTCTTGACATACAGTGCTGTAGCGCTTTAGTGCAGATGCTACTATGCCGACAGGAGAGCTTCTTCCATCAGCATAATTAATCCTCCTCCCCAAGAGGCTCTCCCACTGACATAACAATGTCTACACTGGGAATTAGGTCAGTATAACTAAGTTGCTCAGGGGTGTGGATTTTTCACACCCTCCTGAGTGACATGGTTATACTGATATCAGTTTGTAGTGTGGACCTGGCCTTAGCCCTGTTAAGAGGACTATGTTAATACAAACTAAGTCCTTTTAGTTTGCACCCATGGCATCAACACCCAGGAGTTGCAATGCAGCACACTAATGCATTCTGTAATTCACGTCTGTATAGGCCAGACTGCAGGGCTGTGTAGCCATAGCTGTAGACACAAGTGCCCATATTTCATGTTTGGGGACAGTATTGATGCAAGAATGCAAAGAACATGTGAGACTGGTGGTTTGTTATAACAAAAGTTCAAGTTCTCCTGTGAGAAATTACTGAAAAAGCTGAATGCTGTAAGGTCATGTGGGGAACATTTTTTTTAAAAAAGGAGCTCTGTTATGATTGTATAACCCTAAAGAGAGATCAGGGAGACAGGATTTCAGCATGGCTGCTGCCTGAAATTAAGATTGTAGCTGTGGAAGCTGAGGGTTGAAAAGTTGTGGCAGCAATTAATTCCCCGTTAGAACAAAATAGGCAGAGTCTGTCTTAGACCAGGTCCACACTAGCACTTACGCTGGCAAAACTTTTGTCACTCAGGGGTGTGAAAAAATACACCTCAGAGCAACATAAAGTTTGCTGGCATAAGCATTTGTGTGCACAGCACTAGGTTGACATAGCTACCGCCACTCATTGAGCTGGTTTTATTATGTCGATGGGAGACTCTCTCCTATCAGCATAAAACAACTACACCAATGCTTTTACAGCGGTGCAGCTGCATGAGTACAGCTGTGCCACTCTAAACTTGTAATTGTAGACATGACCTTGGCCAGCAAATTTCACAGAAATAATGGGCATTCTTCACTGGGCTTGCTGAAAGAGGTCCCTGCCCAGTGGTCAAAAGAAAATTTAGTAGATGGTGAAAAATCCCAAAGAGATTTGGGTGGCTGTAAAAAATTGATTGTGCTTGTGATATGAAAATATCTTGACAGAACGACACTGTAAATATGTAAACAGTTGGCCTTCTCTCATGTGTAATTTGTTAAATTGTTTCTTTTCTTTCTATTTGGGATGGGTGATGTCTAAGGTTAAGATTTTGTCATGGTTATTTTTAGCAAAAATCAGACAGGTCATGGGCAGTAAACAAAAATACACTGAAAATTCCCTGCGCTGGCAGGGAGCCGTGGGGTCCCACCTCGGAGCACTAGGCCAGTGGTGGCTGGGAGCTATGGGATCCCTGCCACGCACCCTGGCTCACAGCAATGGAGCCCCCACAGCTTTGAGCTGCGGAGTCCCTGCTGCTTGCAGTGGCTCAGAGCAGGGTGCCCCTACCACCTACCATGGCGGTGTGTTGGAGCTACGGGGTTGTTGCCGCTGCTAGGGACTCTGGGCTGTGGGGTTTCCGTTACCCGTCTGGGCTGACAGCAATGGGGGCCCTAGCGACAGCTTGGAGGGGGGGGACCCTGCAGCCACTGAGAGCTGCCGCCCAAGAGCTCTGGGACTGCCTGAGAGCTCTGCAGTCCTCAGAAAATGACAGCTTCTGCCCCAGGTCATGGGATTGAAGCTGAAAAGGGTAATTTCGCGGAAGTCTCTGGAAGTCATGGAATCCGTGACTTCCGTGAACTCCATTACAAAGTCTTATCCTTTGTCATGGCCGATGTCACCATTTTAGGCTCCGTCAGGACAATGGGTGAAGCTAAGGTGGGGACAGTTCCTGTGGATTGGATTAAATCTATTGTTATGGTTTTGGTGTAACCATCACCTTTTATTCAGGATGAATGTAAAGAGGTGACTGAAATTCTTGCAGTCTCCAAATCCAAACGTGGGCAGGTGTCCCTGCCCAAAACAAAGGCAAATGCAAGCCTGCTCAGAAATGTTGAAGAATCTGGGCAGAGGGGTTTGCTGGATTTTGTTTTGTGGGAGATGTGTGTGTGTGGGGGAGGAGTGCTGTGAGGAGTGGGAGAGCAGCACAGTTGCGCCATTGTAGCTCTTCAGTGAAGACACTAGGAGTTCTCCCGTCAGTTTAGGTAATCCACCTCCCCAAGAGGCAGTAACTAGGTCGACAGGAGAATTTTTCTGTTGACCTAGTGCTGTCTGCACTTGGAGTCAGGTCGTCTTAACTGTGCCACTCGGGTGTGGATTTTTCACATCAACAACTGCCTGAAGGTCCGTCTCTAAGGGAAGGGAGGACCTGCTTCCGATAGACCATGAGAAGGAGGCATTTCCCCCTCTCATCTACTAATCCAGGTTATTTGAGTTGATCCTCTGTGTTTTGTGTATAGAACCCCTGAAGGGCAGTGACTTGGAACTGACCTGGCCTTAGGGCCAAGGCATGAGAGGAGGCAGCTGCTGCCCCAAGCCAGAGAGTTACCATACCACACCTGGCTGTGAAGAGGTGCCAATTGGTGAGTTCACCATCTACACGCTTTCCTGTTCCAGACTGCAAACTTTGAGGAATATGGAGGTGGAAGGAAGTGGCCCAGGGAGGGCATCCTTAAGGTGCTCCTGGGTCTCAGACACTTTTGTCACCCTCACAGGGTCCTGGCCTAGAGGCCAGTGGAATGGGAGGGCCCAGGCTCCCTTACCAGCCCCCCTCTGCATGTTGAGGTGCCTAAGACCCTGACCACCTCCCCATAAGCAAAGACCATCAGACTGCTCATCAAATCTTTCTGTTTCTTCTATGAACATCTCCTTCCTCTGTCTCAGTAAGATAAGTTCTTGGAGCAGCGTGACCAGTACAGTCTCTCCATTTTCCAGTGTGAAAAAGGCTTTGCACCTTGGTCAAAGAAATATTTCTGCTTTGTTTGTCTCGATTTTAGACATTGTGTGTCCTTTGTATCAGCTTGAGTTGAAACATCTGTGATGAAGTCGGCTATCAGGTCCTTAGATGTCTTCCCGTGAGGAGTTGAACAGGTGATCCTAAATCTCCCATAGGTGTATTCCAAATAGTCTAACAAGCTAAAATAGGGATCGGTGTTGTCCAAGCTACATTTTTTAAGAATCCCTTTTACAGTTTGAACTGCTGTCAGTGATTCCATTAAATTGTGGCAGCAACTGACTTGTTTTGTGAATAAATTCCCGTTGCTTTGCAAAAGTTTTAAAGCTTCTGGAGCAAAACTGTGGTCCATTTTCACTAATGCATTCTTCAGGTCCATACCTTGCACATATAGACTTGCAGTGTCTGAAGACAGATGTACTTGTGGTGTACTGAAACAAGCAGACTTCAAAGATTTTGAATAATGATCAACCAGAATAAGATAATCTGCACCTTGAAACTCAAACAGGTCCATGCCAAGTTTCTGCCAAAGTCTGTTTGCAACCTCATGTAATAGCATTGGTTTCTTATGAGTTTTATTTCTGAAGGTTTGACGTGTTACAAGACTGTACCGTGTCCTCAATTTGCCTGCACATGCCTGGCCAATAGACAGCATCTCAAGCTCTCCTTTTACATAGCTCTGCTCTCAAATGACTGTCATGAGTAATAGCCAAGAACTCTTTTCTGAGATTTGCTGGTACTATGATTCTGTCATTTTTACAGACAAGTCCATCTTGCACACTTAGGTCCTCTCTGTATGATCAATAAGCAGGGATATCCTCTGGTATTTCAGGTCTCTTGTCTGGCGTTCCTTGCAAAATAGTTCATCTTAAGATTTGCAGTAGCTGCTAGAAATTCCTTCCATTTCTGTTCTGAAATAGGTAAATAAGATATCATGATATGTATTGCAACATCCGCTTAACAGGCATCTTTGAATCCTTGGGGGAATACTGTACAAAGGTTTTCTGAAAATGGCCTCCAGAGGCTTGTGGTCTGTTTCCACAACTACTTTCCCCCCATAGATAAACTGCTGTAATTGAGAACAAATATTATTGCCAGCAGTTCTTTTTCCATTTGGACATAGTTCTGTTGTGTAGATGTCATAGATTTAGAGGTATAAGCAACAGGACCCCCTTTTGCAGCAATACAGCCCCTAATCCGGAAGAATTTGCATCCACTGACATAGTAATTGGTTCTTTGACATTAAAATACTGTGGCCTGGGTGCCCTGGTAAGCAACACCACCTCATGGATTTTGCAGTGATGTTCATATACCACCTCATGCACTGGCATCCAGACAAGCTTGACATCTTGACAGTTGTCTTAAAGTTGTTACATGTGTAAAGCACAAAGGATTCTTTCTCCAAGAATCAGGCGGCACAGACAATACTGAAGAGGTTTATTCACGATACCAGGAAGTCTGATAAATCAGCTTCAACTTCATGTTGTTACAGTGGTCAATTATATATGCTTTCTTATCGATTATACAGTACATTTTAAATTCTTTATCTGTTCACTTACAAATACAGACATTGTCCCATCCGGAGAGAACAACAGTGATAATGGTCATTACATACATGCAGAGACACTTTAATCACTCTACTTACATCAAGGATGCCAGGGCTACACTCGGTGGGGGGTAGGGTGGAGGAAGAAGGTGGGGGGGGGTCCTTACAGATTGGTGGCAGATGAGACAGAAATTCTAAAAGCAAATGTGCTGTTCTCATTGGAATTAGAATCACTAAGAGGACATCTGGCTTCCTGAGCCATTGGATGCTTACACTAGCCATTGTCCTTGAGGCTCAGGTATTTTTGTTAGCCATTTAAATGAGTTTTGACCTAAAACTTGTTAGCTGAAAACAACCTCAAGCCTTACACCTGTGTGAAATATATTTCCCCAGATAAGTAATTATTCCAAGAAATCTTTGCAATTCAGCCCTGCAGGTCAGTGTGGCCTGCAGTTATTGCAGCAGTTTTTGAGTTGTCAGGTTTTGTGGCTTTTTTTGTCAAGTGACACCCCAAATATTTTATCTGTCAGAGCCAATTTGCATTTGCTCTTGTTCAGTTGCAGGTTCTCTTTGTGACACTTGTTTATAACTCTCTTGAGCTTTTCATCTTGTTCTCATCGGGTATTTTCCCACACCAGCAATTCATCTGTGTAAAAGTCAACACTGTCCAGATCTTCAAATGTCTGTTGGATTGCTCTTTAGTTCACTTCAGAAGCTAAACAGATGCCAAAAGGAAGCTTGGTGAAGCTGCACCTGCCAAATGGTGTGTTGAACGTAGCATCTAAACCTTTTGTCATCCAAATGTATTTGATAAAATCCATTATTGGCATCTAAGAAAATGAAAAGTGTAGTCTTTGCTAACTTTCTGGTGATTTTTTCTGTTGTAGGCAATTGAAAATATTCTTTTGGCATTGCTTTATTCATCTCTCTCAGATCAAAGCATATTCTCATTTCATCTTGACCGGGTTTATCTACAATTACTATAGAAATGACCCATTTTTATAGATTCTTGCACTGTTATTACTTGCAACTGTGCCACGCAATGCAATTTTTTCCCACTTTATCCCTTAATACCACTGCCACTTTACAAGGTACATGAATTACAGGTGGTACTTGAGTTCATTTTTGTGATGTGCTTTCTTGGCCGGCAACCTAAACCTTCAAATACATCTTTGTGTTCTTTAAATATATCTTGGCCACCTTCTTGTTCTTCCTTTAGCCATATTGACTCTTTGCACTCAATTTGAATTTGTCACTGCCTGAAAGCCCAGTATGGCTTGTGAGTCAAATTCCACCACCTGAAATTCCAGAAAATCTTTCTTATACGGATATTCACAGTCCAAAATGGATTTGCCACATACTTGCAGTTTTTCCCTGACTAGGTTATCAGCCAGATACTTCAGCTGTGAAGTGGTTCAACCCTTAAGGAGCTGTATAACTTTACAGATATCACACTGCCTATGCCACGGGATCAATTTTAAATCCCATGCTTTTTGTGATAATTAATAAGCAAATCCACATTCCACTCATCCTGGGGATGCTCAGTACTCAGCTTACCAAGGAACAGATCTTGTAAGTGCTCATCTGCTTCTGGGGGTGGTATTTCCTTCAGAGCACCCTGTCAGAAACTCTCTTCTCTGACCACTGAGCTCTGAAGGGCTCTGGCTGTCAGCCATGCTCAGGGCTGACAGACGCAGCACACCGGTATGCGTGGGGGCTGACAGCTCACTATCCCCCATAATAACCTTGTGATCCCTTGACGTGTCCCAACCCCCAGTTTGAGAACTCCTGATTTATAACTCTTAGCTGCCTCGACTGCTCTCGCTCGCTCGCTCTCTCTCTCTCTCTCTCTTTTTTTTTTTTAAACTTCTCTTGATCACAGGTTTTTATTAGCAGTAGATTGTTCAGACAAATTAATCAAGTGCACTACTAGATGAAATGGAGGTTTCCAGCAAAGAATGGTTGGCTGAAATACATGTTCCATTGGGAGTTGAGCACTACAATCTGACAGCTAGCTTTGCCCCATGTGGAGTCTGCTGGTTGATTAATTTATTACTTATGTTACTATTAAGGGGTATATAAGTCCAGTGGTAGCCTCTGAAGTGTAATGTTCTCTGCCCAGTGGTGCCCCAAGCAAAAGGCTCTGCCCTGTAGCCAGTTGTATGTGGATTGCAGCTCCAGACTGTTTTCAGAGACTCATCTGGCAGTGCATGTAATGTAACAGGTCGCAAGCTTCATACATTTACCTGAAGTAATGGGGTGCCGCCAAGATTGGTTTGAACTCTGAGCCTTTAAAAGTGACTGTGCTCTTTTCAGGGCCTCTCAAAAAGCTGGGGGGTGAGGGGCTGCTGACTAGAATCCAGGACAGGGAGTTCAAACTAGGCGTGGTGGCACCTGATTACCTCAGGTAAATGTATGACACTTGTTACCTGTTACATTGCAAGAGAGACACTGCCAGATGAGACTGAAAACCCAATCTGGTCTGGAGCCTCAATCCACACACGAGCTGTGTATATTGATTTGGTGTTTAGACACTGGATGCCTGAAGGGAATACTCACAGAGGCTTTGCTACTCTGCTTTATTTTGGTTACATCAAAGCAAAAACACCAACAACCCTTGTAAATGTAAGCCAACCTTGTAAATGAACCAGAAACCCTGGAACTGGGTTAATTTGCTTAATTTGGGACTCCTACTGAGTTTCTGTGCAGAATCTGGCCCTGCCACAGTTACCTCCTTCAGATTGTAATTTGGCTTGATGCAGAGGTAGAAGTAGAATTTCTCAGAACAAATAAATGTGACAGACTTATCACTTTCCCTTTGTCTGCTTCTTTTTGTATGTCATAATTTAGCTTTGTCCCTTTTTGACTGGGAACTCCTTAAATCAAAGCACTGAGGCTTATTAGTTATGGATACCTATAACTGAAACTATGTCTGTGTTGTGTGAGTATCCACATAGCATTCATTAAACTCCCTAAGCCTGTCACAGCATGCAGAGAGCTCTAAAACCTTGGAAAGATACCTGGAACTAAGTTCCAGAGGGGTAGCTGTGTTAGTCTGTATACAGCAAAAACAACAAGAGTTCTGTAGCGCTTTAAAGACTAACAAATTTCTGCAGGCATAAGCTTTTGTGGGCTGCTTATGCCTGCAGAAATTTGTTAGTCTTTAAAATGCTACAGGACTCTTCTGGTTTATACCTGGAGCTAGGTTCTTTTGATTGTTACCAATTACCTGGTCAGGAATCTGGAGGGGATAATACCAGAACATCAAAAAACAAACAAACAAACCCCCCCCCAACATTTGAATTAATAAAAATATGAGATTAAGAAAATGATGCTTATCTGCAAGGAATATCTCAATTTCAGGTTAAACATTAAAACTAAACACAATCAAAACTGAAACCTGTAAAACATGTTATTTCAGTACATAAGCAGAAACCTCAAGAAGTTACAGCTGCAAATTAGAGTTTGAAGCAAGTTCTATACACACACGTTAATATTTCCTATACCCATCTAAAATTTTCAGTCATAGAAATCTTGCTCACTTACTAGTACTGACTGGCTCGAACTAATCATAGAAGATTAGTCATCTAATCCAACCCCCTGCTCAAAGCAGGACCAACCCCAACTAAATCTAAATCATCCCAGCCAGGGCTTTTTTCAAGCCAGGCCTTAAAAACCCCTATGGATGAAGATTCCACCACCTCCCTAGGTAACCCATTTCAGTGCTTCACCACCCTCTTAGTGAAAAAGCTTTTCCTAATATCCAACCTAGACCTCCCCCCACTGCAACTTGAGATCAGTGCTCGTTGTTCTGTCATCTGCCACCACTGAGAACAGTCTAGCTCCATCCTCCCTGGAACCCCAGCTTAGATAGTTGAAGGCCACTATCAAGTCCCCCTACCTCCTAACTAATGAGTAGAACTAGTCAAAATTATTGATTGACATTTTTCAGTTTTTCAATAATAATAGTTTTAGTAAAACTACTTGGATTTTGGTAAGAAAAGTTTGCTTTTTGCTTAAACTAATTTTCAGCTTGTTTTTTTGGTAAAAAGTTTTGGTGTTTTTTTAAAAAAAACATGTTTTAACAAATAATGGTTTTTGAAAGTTAAATATGTTTCAGAAAATGTTCCAGGAAAATTGAAAAACCAAAGAACAAAATCCTACTTTTTTTTTTTTTTTTAAATTTCCAATGAAAAATGGCATTTTTCAGCCAGCAGTATGGATGGGGCTAAGTTCACACCAGTTCTGTGGCCTAACTTGATGTCCACACATTGATTCTATTAAGACACTCATCAATTTTATGAAAAGCTTTCCTGTCCATATAGACCCATGATATGGTAAAATAAAGTTTGGGGTTGTTTTGATCTCATTCATCACAGAAACTAACCTACCTGTTGGCTGTAGAAAAGGTGAGCCCTCATCTTCTGATTTAAGAAAACTGAGGGAAATTTATTCAGCAGCTGCAACACATTATCTAGCCTTAGATAATTGGAACTCTGCTGCTCTCTTCCAGATAATGAACACAGGCTAAGGGGAGTTATATAAACTTAGAAAGAAATATCAACTAGGGTAGCTTCCTGGAAACTGAATAAACAACATTTTTGGAATGTGTAACGTTAACACTAGAATTCTCATCCAGCAGCACATCACCTCCAGTTTCAGAGTAAGGTTACCATTCCCTTTGTTTTCTTTTTTACTACAGTGACAATTTTTGTTCCTCCTTCACGTCAATCAACTGAAATTCACTTCAGACTCCATTAGGAAATCAATACCGTTAGTGAATTGAGTCTAAAGAGGTCATAGTTCCAGTATTTTTTCTTCTCCAATGAATATATCACTGTCAAATTCCTTCTGGCCAGCATATGTGGGAAATCTAAATTAGAGCTACTTTTATATGTAGCTAGGCTGAACTGTTATATTGAACTGCTACTTCTTCTGTTTGTTGGCTATTCAGCTGCTACAGGGTTTAACTATAATCCAGATATAGGGCCAAATTCTACTGTTTACACAGATGAAAATCTTGAGTGACTACAAACATTTACATTTGAAACTTGAGTGGAGTTACTCCAGAGTCTCTATTATATCTGTAAAGTGTCCATCACTATAATATCCAAACACTAACTGAGCAGATTATTTTAATGTATTTAATGCAAGATTGAAATCAATATAGAGAAGTTCAATGGAAAGGGTTTTTTTTTTATGTCAATAACATTTGATCACATCCCTGTGTAATGTGACTTGCACTTCTAATGGCTTACTTTGGAAAGTTATCACTGAAATTATTGCCAAGATGTCATTGATTCTCAGCTGTAATGCTTAACTGCATACTTCTGCAGCCTTCTCCGCCACCAATAACTATTTCAAAATGTGGTTATTTGCATGATGAAGTACAAAATGCAATTACATTTGACTGGTATAAAGAACTAGTATAGTTTTAATCTAAATTCAAAGAACACTCAACATAAAGCCAGCAATGGAAGCAGTCCACCAAATTTTATTTACACAGCCATTTGACTAATTTTGTTTCGAGGGGTCCTAATTCTGCCCTCAGTTACATGGGTGCCACCACCCTACCTGCCACGCTCTTTAGGCAAAAACAAGTACATTTTAATTTGCATAAATTTGGCTGTTTCTAGACTGGATTTTCCCTTGATATCAAGCTGTACCAGTGCGACTTCTAGTGCAGATAGGTAAAACACAAGTTGCACCAATAGAACTTACACTCTCATTAGAACTGGGCTTCAGTTTCTTCCCTTGCTGCTGTTCTTCCTCACTCTGTTCCGGCTGAGGTGGAAGAGGAAACTCTTTACCCACTTCCCTCCCTGGCTTGAGAGAAGGGACAGCAAGAAGTTTTTCTCATACACCAGGGCTGGGTGGGGAGATAGCAGGAAGTCTGTCACCACCTTCCGCCATCCCTGCCTCGGCATAGGGTTGGCAGGAAGGCTGTTTACAGCCCTGGGAGAGGGGAAGTGCTGAGAGCCAGACAGTAAAAGCTACAGAGTCAGCAGGAGAGCGGGAGGGCTCAGTGCTTCAGGAGCAGTGCCTTAAGGAGAGGATGAAGTGAAAGCTCTGTCTGCTCCATGTACTGTGGGAAGAGGAAGCCCCTTAAGATGTGAAGACAATCTGATTGGTTGCTCTTCACCAGAAGGTGGGGAAGGACAGCCAATCAGGGGGGTATTTTCCTGCAGACTGATGTGTTTTCCAGTAGATGGGTCTGAAAATCTGCAAGCTAAGTGCTATATAATTAGCAGCCCTGCAGCTCCCACTGCCTCCTCAGTATGTTGATACACATATTTGAGGGCAGAATTGGTGTCCATTGTAAGATACAAACCCTGCTCCTGTAACTTTCACTGGTAATGTTGCATCACAAAGACAGGGCAACTTAGACTGTAAAGGACATACATTCTGTTTCAAATTTTAAATCAAGGTATAGGCAAAACTCATTGATGTTAATATGCAGTGTTGTTGGAGCTGTGTTGGTCCCAGGAGATCAGAGAGACAAAGTGCTTGAGGTAATATCTCTTATTGCACCAACTTCTGCTGGTAAGAGAGACAAGCTTTCGAGTTTACACAGAGCATATCTTCAGGTGTGGGAAATGTACTGAGTATAGACCGGAAGAAGAACTCTGTGTAAGCTCAAAAGCTTGTCTCTCTCACCAGCAGAAGTTGGTCCAATAAAGATATTACCTCACCTCCATGTCTTATTGATGTGAACAGGAATTTTGCTTGAGTGAGGAGGTCAGGATGGCTCTATATAACCAGCTCTTCTGAGGGCACACCAAAGACTGTGTTGTGCTGTGCTAGCTTGCAGTAGGACTGCAAGGCAAATTGTACACTTTTACCAGAAAAACTCAATTCAATTTGATGAACTTCCTACCTTTGAAATCCCATTTCTGCAGATTATTACCTATTACTTATAGTGACCTCTGGCTCCATTAATTCTGGGGGGACAATTACGCTGAAAAGCTGCAGTACTTAGAAGGAGGGATGAGGAAGGTATCAGATAATGTGGTTATATGTCTGAGACTTATTAAATAATTTAGTGGATTTGCTAATTGATCTCATTATTCAATTATTGCAGGGAGGTTTGTGAAGTCTGGTTTCATTTCCCTGCTCCACAGAGTCAAATTGATAGGAGTGGGTTTCATTACATAAAACAATCAATATTTACAAATTATAAATGCACAAACAGATATGAAAGGTTTTAGCTTCAGTACCCTTTTGCTCTATTATTCACTCTTTCATCCTCTTTCAAACATACAGAATGGTATTTGGACTGCAGAGATTAAAAAATAAAATACATATCATGTTCAGGTCTCTTTCTTGAAGTTAAATATCTTTTTGGCTGTTGAAGCGCCCTTCACCAAGACAATAAAAACCAGTCTTTACAACATGTGGAAAGGCAAAGAGCTAATCACAAATATGCATTAGCTTTGTTGTCTTTCATCTGTAGCCCTTCTGCCAGACCGAGTCGGGAGCAGCAAGGGCCAGGTTCTATATCTAGGGGTCCCTCTCAATGATACAACATCAAACTGGCTCGAGCCCCCACCCAGTCACCTGGTAAATTACACACTATTCCCTGGGCACCCCCCAAAGGGCAATACTTCCCCTCTCGCAAGCACAGAGTCTGAGTGTAGAAAGAAACCTTTTAATAGCAAAAGAGAGGTAACACAGCACTGGTTTGGGAAACAGTGCAAACAGCGTTCATGAACTCAATGAGCCAAACCCATCACAGAGTACAGGGCGTGTTCTTCACTTCCCCCTTCCTTCTTCCCCCTGTACTGACCGCTGTAGTTGCAATGTCCACCTCTTGGGTGTGGCTGCACCCCCTATGCCACTCCTGTCCGACACAGGCTTGATCAGGCCCCTCTGCTGCTGTCTCCTACCGCCTTTGGGCCTCGCTGAGTCCCTGACCTCTGGCAGCGACCATGCCTATTTCCCACCGACCGCTGGCACCAACCACACCTGGCTCCCGCTGACTGCACCGAGCTGGCACCGACTGTGCTGGCCCCTCTGCCAACCGCTGACCGCACCAGGCTGGCACCAACTGTGCCGGCCTCTCCACCGACCGCACCGGCACCGGCTGCTCCGGCTGCTTTGCTGACCACTGACCGCACCAGGCCAGCACTGACTGTGCTAGCCTCTCCATCGACCACATCTGCACCAACTGTGCTGGCCTCGCTGCCAACCGTTGACTCACCAGAGTTGCCTGGTGCTCACTCAGCTCTGTTAGTTGTCAGGCTTCCCAGATCCTCTCTACTGGTTCAGCTCTTAGTGATTTCAGCTCATGGGTAAACCTGCTGCTGACATACAGGTAATGTCCCTGCTTTCAAGAACCAAAAGACTCCAAGATGAGTCATTAAATCTACCTTTTAACAACAGGGGAGAGAGAATCACTCCATGCCTGGGGGTAGCCCTTTACCAGTGCAATCCCAATAGGCAACTCCCTGCTCCTGCTCCTGCTCCTGCTCCTGCTCCTGCCACCCCCCTCCCCACCCCTGTTTCCAGGCTGAAACATCTGTCCGCCACCCTTGTGGAGCTCTGTTTAGTTTAGGGTGCAGATTCTATCATAACAGACTAAACACAGTTTTGCTGACATCTGTTTATACAATTGAGGGACAACATTTCATTACCCCAGCAGTTAACACAAAAGTGGTTTGTAGCCCAAAACCAGCCCTGCTAACCATTTCCCATTATGCTCAGCACCTAGGTAAGTTATGCTAAATACTTAATTGTAGTCATGCAGATACAAAGCCCATGCAAATAAAGTGCCCCCCTTTCAGCTGCTGAGCAGGGAGAGTGCCACTGAGATGCTCAGATCTGGCTTACACATCTTTATTTCCAGCTCTTTCTGTTTTAAGGAGTATTCATTCACAAGCATGCACTGACATCAACTGTTTCCTCCCTCTTGTTCTTGTGGTTTGCACACAATATAAATATTAGACTTCCTTGAGTCCTCAGCTGTTAAACTTAATGCCTCTTGATAATCACTCATAATAATATGAGGACATCTACATGAAAAGTCAAAATATGGAAAGTACACTAAAGGTAGATTAGACTAATGAAGATAAATTATAGGAATATCTGTATAGACTAGCTGGGGGAAAGGTTTTTAAGGTGTGGTGTTGATTGATTGATTGATTGAGAACAGTCATTGTGCCGGGTGCTGAACAGATAGCAAGGACGGTGCAGTCACTGCTCGAAGGGATTTGCAATTTTAAGATCTATGTTGGGTCTAGCCCTGCATTGGACAGGAAGAAGGCAGGAAGCCAAGAGCAGGACTGGATGAATCATCCATCTCCATAGTCTAGGGATACACAGTAGGATTTATCAAAGAGTGGTCGGCCTGCTAGCCTGCATCTGTCATGGTCTTTACCAGATGGCTCTAGAAAATGCAAGCACTCTTGGGTACCCATCACAAATATATTTGTAACTGGCTAATTGTGCAAACTTTAAAGGGAAAAATTGCCTCCTAATTCTACCCCAAGGATGATCATTTAATTCCCTGAAGCATGGAATTTTCTTTCCTATGTCATCAATTTGGAGTAATCTCTCATCCTACAATAGTGTTAGCTATCTAAGTTATATTTATGCAGATATTCATCCAGGCCCCTCTTAAATTCCACTGAACTATTTGATTAAATTATTATGTAAAACAAATTGATTCTACAAATTAAGTATTGTTTTTTGTATTGTGGTGGTAGGGGATGGTGTGAAGGCGTACTGCTTCTGTGGGAGCTCCTGGGTGCACAAGGGCCCTGATTGCCCTCTCACTTACATGTGTTTTACACTGGCATAACTCCACTGGCTTCCAGTACACACCAGTGTGAGAGGAGATTAGTGTCTCAGCCCTTCAGGTGTGGCAGCTGATGTGCAATCCCTGAGCAGGATGCAGTATACACTCCCTTCAGCACCTCTATGAAATCTCCTCCTTTACGATGCAACATTTTAGGTGCAGTTATCCACTGACCTATGTGAAAGCAATTCAGTGCCCCTCTTTGAACTATACAAAGCATATTTCAACTTTGCCACTAGTGGAACATGGACCAAGTAGGCACCCATGCTACCTTGACACTGGGCACAAGGCCCTTGCAGTCCACCTACAACCTGGAGCCTACCCCAGCCCACTTATGTAGGAGCCAATGAATGTTCTAACACCCATTACCCCACACAAGGACATCTTCCAGCAGCAAAAAGTGGCAGCACATAATCACAGCCTCATTACCCTACCTGCAGCCCTCTGATGTCAATGAAAGAACAAATTATTGATATATAAGAGTGAGGGGAGGAAATGATCAGGGTGAAGGAGGTGCTTGGAAGAAGAGAGAAAGATCAAAGGCATGGGGATGTATGAATGTGGGTATGTTAGAGTTTTATATTTCTAGAAAGACGATGAATAGAAAATAGCTTTCATAAATACAGTGAAAGCAAGGCTTTGAGGGCAAGAATCCATTCTGTAAACAAGTGTTAGTATATGAAAACCCCCCACATGAAACAATATAACACCCTTGTGTTGAATCCCACTCTTTCCGTCCTTTGTCAGTTTGTTGGCTGCTTAGATGGTAAGTTGTTCCCATCAGTACTTGTTTTATATGGATGTAAATAATAACAATCCACAATGACCTCTTAGATCCTTTCCCCAAGGGGTTTCAGCTACTTCATACCAATGTGTGATAAAATCTTAGATTAGTTCTCCTTATATGTATTATTTTACATAGGACTATCAAGTGATTAAAAAAATTAATCAGGATTAATCATGCGATTAAAAAAATAGGATTAATTGTGTGAGTAATCATGCTTTTAAATAATAATAGAATACCATTTATTTAAATATTTTTGGATGTTTTCTACATTTTCAAAAATGTGATTTCAATTACAATATGATACAAAGTGTACAGTGCTCATTTTATATTTATTTTTTATTACAAATATTTGCACTGTAAAAATAAATGGTATTTCAATTCATCTCATACAAGTACTGTAGTGCAATCTCTTTATCATGAAAGTTGAATTTACAAATGTAGAATTATGTAAAAAAACCCAACCTGCACTCAAATATAAAACAATGTAAAACTTTAGAGCCTACAAGTCCCCTCAGTCCTACTTCTTGTTCATCCAATCGCTAAGGCAAACAAGTTTGTTTACATTTATGGGAGATAATACTGTCCGCTTCTTGTTTACAATGTCGCCTAAAAGGGATAACAGGCATTTGCATGGCACTGTTGTAGACAATTGCAAGATATTTACTTGCCAGATATGCTAAACATTCGTATCCCCCTTCATGCTTCGACCACCATTCCAGAGGACATGCTTCCATGCTGTTCAATCTGCTCAGTAATGTTCCAAAGCAGTGTGGACCGATGCATTCATTTTCTTCATTCGAGTCAGATGCCACCAACAGAAGATTGATTTTATTTTTTGATGGTTTCGGTTCTGTAGAGTTTCCGTATCAGAGTATTGCTCTTTTAAGACTTCTGACAGCATGTTCCACACCTCATCCCTCTCAGATTTTGGAAGGTACTTCAGATTCTTAAACCTTGGATTGAGTGCTGTAGCTATCTTTAGAAGTCTCACATTGGTACTGTGTGAGGGAGGCTTACTCGGCCCCATGGGTCTGCGCTCCCTTCGGCTACATCGATGGTGTGGCTGGGTGAGAGTGGGGGAGGGGAGGGGGCCAGGGACTCTGTGAGGAGTAGCCTCAAATTGCTTAGTTCATGAGCTACTACCTTCCCTGGGTTGCTTGTCCGTGGCCCCCCTGCTTTCGGTCCACTTCCTGGAATTAGGTAGGAGGGTTTTCACCCTTCCTCACTTGAGTCTCTCTTTCCAGTTGTTTGAGCGGCGCTGATCCTCCTTCAGGCCTTTGGGAACTGCGTCCCTTGGCCTTGCCTGGACGGGCTTCTCCCTACGTCCCGTGGCTTGTTGCTGTGGCAGCAACAGCACTAGCTCCAAGCTTTGTAGCAGCTCTGCTCCTTCATCCAACTCCCTCTCAGCTGCCCCTGTCTGCCTGAAAGGGAGGCTTTTACCTGCTGTGATATGCTCCTTAATTGGCTTCAGCTGACCCAATTGACCTGGAGTAACCCTGGCTGTATTACCCAGGAACAGGGATTTGTTAAGCCTGGGTCTGATATATGTGCCCCACAAAGTTGCAGGACCTCTTTGTCCACCTCCTCCTAGCCCTGGCCAAAATGGCCATCTACAAGACCAGGGAGAGGAGGTTGGTGGGGGGCTCTGCGACTGTGGGGCCT
This sequence comes from Emydura macquarii macquarii, assembly GCF_026122565.2. Lineage (NCBI taxonomy): Eukaryota > Metazoa > Chordata > Testudines > Chelidae > Emydura > Emydura macquarii. Next base: position 35,168,236 of record NW_027132559.1, on the reverse strand, counting down.
ACTTCCGTTCCCTTGTGTACTCACGCATCCGGGCGGAGTTCCTCTAGGCAACATCTGCTGGCTCCCTTGACACCTTCTGGGGCAGTGGGCGCTGTCCGGGGTTCTCTGCTCGGTGTCCCGTTCTGGTTTTCTTCGTTTGACCCTCCTGTTTTTTCATTAGTTGTCCCCTGTAATTAGTTGTATCCCGAGCTCAGTGGCTCCTCCCCTTACGCAGCATTCCCTGGCTTACAAATAGTAGCACCCTCCTGTAGCCGTCAGGTCTGGCCCTGTCACAGTACCTTCTTTGCATTTTGTCAAATCTGCAGTAAAAGTATTCTTAAACAACATGTGCTGGGTCAGAGATTGCTATAACATGAAATATATGGTAGAATGTGGGTATAACCACAGATCAGGAGACATACAATTCTCACCCAAGAAGTTCAGTCAGAAATTTAATTAAGAAATTATTTTTTTAACGAGCATCATCAACATGGAAGCATGTCCTCTGGAATGGTGGCCAAAGCATGAAGGGGCATACAAATGTTTAGCATATCTGGCACATAAATACCTTGTTCTCACTTTCAGGTGACATAGTAAATAAGAAACAGGCAGCATTATCTCTCATAAATGTAAACAAATTTGTTTGTCTTAGCGACTGGCTGAACAAGAAGTAGGACTGAGTGGACTTGTAGGCGCTAAAGAAATACATTATTTTGTTTTTGAGTGCACTTATGTAACAAAAAATGTCTACATTTGCAAATTGCACTTTCATGTAAAGAGATTGCACTACAATCCTTGTATGAGGTGAATTGAAAAATATTATTTCTTTTGTTTATGTTTTTACAGTTCAAATACGTGTAATCAAAATAATATAAACTGAACACAGTAAACTTTGTAGTCTGTGTTGTAACTGAAATCAATACATTTGAAAATATAGAAAAGCATTCAAAATATTTATAATAAATTTAAATTGATATTCTTTTATTGTTTAACAGTGTGATTAAAACTGTGATTAATCGTGATTTATTTTTTTAATTGAGTTAACTCAAAACAAATTAATTGCTTGAATTAACTGCGATTAATTGACAGCCCTAATTACACTTACTAATGTTAAACTCAATCTACCATTATTTAGTTATTCATTCTCCAATTTGTTTAGATCCTTTCTGAGTACCTGATTGTCTTCCATTGTTCTGACCACCATAAATACTTTAATAGATTCTAGCACTGTCTGTCATCTAGTACTATATGGAAGCCTAATTATCATGCACAGCTCTGTGGTAAAATCATCTTACCCAGTTGGGACGCTCAGAATTTGGCAGGTTCATTGTTACAAAGAAAACATCTAATGATTCTTTGTAGAAAGCTTACATTTGGATGGGAGTGATTGATTAACCAATTAAAAACTTCTTTAGTTGAAGCGAGTTCTCTGCAATATTTTATTTTTTATATTGCAACTCTCCAGTATCAATTTTATAGCTCATACATTTCTGCTTGGCTGTTGCATCTATATTTAAAATCCTTGCTGTGTTTTGAGAATAGGCCTTTTTTGGACTTAGCATTTTTTTAAATGCTGCAGTAGGTTCCTGTAATTAATAAAGATTATTTTAATAATGATTATGGACCAGGCCGTAACTTTATAAACCAATCTCAGTAAGGTGCAATGCATAGGTGTGTTAGCCCCCGTCTAGGACAGAGAATGAATGTGATTTGGGGAGTCAAAATTCCTAGCCTGCTCCCAGTTTGCTCTGTGTTCAGAGTAACATCCCGCACCCTTTGCCCTGGAACAGCTTGCTCTTTTCCATGTGCCCAATGGGTGACTGTGGCTAGTGAGCAGCGGATGCAGAAATGGTTCTACTGACTCCCGATAGCTATTCACCCCTCCGCTCCCACCTGGTCACAGGAGGGAACCCCCATGACGGAGTCAGAATCTGAGAAGAGTTGTGCAGGGAAGTAAAGGCTGTAACAGTATGAGAGCCCAGTCCTGCAAGACACTGAGCCCCCTCAACTTCTATGGACTTGGATGGGACTTGAGGTGACTCTGCCTTCCAAAGATGGTGCACCTCGCTGGATCTGTCACATTCCATAAGGGCATGCATTTAGAAACAATGAATTTCCTAATTTTTAGTTCTAAATTTAGAATAGCTAATTGCTAGAGGCACCAGCCTCAAAGTCTGGGCACAGGTTCAAGGTTAAATGACATTTGTGTAGTTTGAATAGAATGCACTAGTCAAGCCATAACACCTGCTTCCTTGGGCAGAAATGTGAGATGATAATTGTTTGTGACACGGGCTGTGCACCCTGAGCTGAGAGTGAGGGCACATTATGTCAACAAGGTCAGTGATCTTCCCCCACAAGTGTACAGCCAAAGGGACTAGTTGTGATCTAATCACAGCATTAACATCACTTAGGGACTGATTTTTAGAGATGTCCAAAATTCCTTGCATAGTGAGTGGAGTTTTGGGTGCTCAACCAAAATAAATAAATAAATAAATAAAATCTGGCCAGCAGTAATTATTTTTATAATCTTTATTTTTATTTACCATCTCAACAGAAACAAGGCCCACTTATACAGGGGATCCACAGTAATTTAGCTATATTAAAAAGTTAGTAATAAAAGTTTTTCTATTAACAAGCTCATCATTAAAGAAAAGTGTTCCCAGGGGCAAATATATTAAACTAAAAACATCCAGCAAAGAAAGGCTATAAAAACCAGATGGCATCACATATAAAACACCCTCAGTTTTTTATGCTTCTTTGTAAAAAGTCTTGCAAAATTTCCCAGTTCTGAAAAAGCTACTCTTCTACTCTTACCATGATTGTGATAACAAAAAATGAATGGTATTTTACTAGCCAATCAAAAATATTGCACTCACCTCAGGCAAGTAGTTGAGAAGGATTTTGCAAAACTGATGTAACAATATGTTAGCCTGCAATTGGGCTTTCATCTATTCTTATATATCATCTTTTAACTCAAGCATTTAACTTCACTGTTATGCTCGCTTCTTTCTCTTTGCTGACTGCACGTTCTTCCATGCTGCCTCTTATTGTTGGGAACCAGTCCTTCAAGTAGAATGAAACAGGAGAGGGAGCTCTTGACACACCACCAGGGTGCTACTTTACTTCAACCACTGCTTGGAACAGGCTACAAGTTAGTCAACACCAAGCGTCTGCCTTTCCTGCTTCAAATCATTTCTCAAAATTCATCTGTTCTGTGAAGTCTAGCAGAGCCAGGAACTGAAGGCGGCTCTCCTGCCTCTCAGCCCAGTGGCTTCCTTCCCCTTACCTTATGTAGAACTATATGCATTACTTCAAAAATGTTTGCAGCTGGACTCTCAAATAAATGTTCAAGAGAAAGATGTTTAAGGGATTGAAATGCAGAGTTAATGACAACTTATTCCTGAGAAAAATGGACAATTGCACATAAGGGTAAAATGAACACTGTACAAAATAAAACAAGCATATATGTGCTGTAAGAATAGGGAATTTCCAGGCGCTAACTCCAAAATATGACTGGGAAAGGTAATTGTTCAATGGACTGCTGAACATCCTAGTGGCTTGCCTGATCCCTTCTCAGTTAAAATTTGAGTCAATAATAACTTTTCCTATTAAGAAGACAGTGTTGCTCATTTCATCCGCTGTGATTTACCTAATTAAGTGGACACTGTTAGCAAAAAATATATATATATATTTTCTCTATTTCAGTCTGTTTAGTTGGGACATTTGGTAGCACTTTATGCATAGTATATTTCATTGTTTCCCTGTAAATGAAATTATTATTATTATTATTATTATTTTAAGTAGTAGTAGTATTTCACTGGTAACTACAGGCTTCAGTGGTCCCATTGTACCAAGTGCTGTGCATGCACATAACAATAAATAGACTGTAAGCTCTTTGTGGTAGGAACTAACTTAGTCACTCTGAGTATATCTACACTGCATTGTAAACCTGGGTCTGTGGGACCCGGGCTTGTGGACTATGTGTTTCCAAGCCCATGCTTAAATGCTCACACTGCATTGTTGTAAACCTGGGATTACAGTTGCTGGACCGGGTTCTCACAGCTGTGCTAACCAGTCCATGCTGCACTACTCAGACCTTCTGACTATGTTCTGTGGTCTGATCTGTGTCCACACTGCAAAATGACAGGGATTGGACCCAAGTCAAAGTGGGACTCAGGCCTGACCCAGTTGCCCAAGGAGGATCCTAGGATCTGTCTCCTGAGTGCCCACTGGTGTAAGTCAGACTGCTTTGTGTGTGAACAGAAGGGGGGCTTGGGCTCAAACCTGAGTCACAGCCCAGGCAAAGACATACTTTCAGTTTCACCTTGCCTGAAAAGATCCTAATAAACTTCATCAGGAACTACAAAAACCCTTAACAATTAAAAAAAAGAAAGAAAAAGGAATTAAAAGGAGGAGTAAAAGGGTGCTCTAATAACCTGGAGTTGTTTGAAATTAAAGTTGACTGACCCATGTCCATTTTACACATTACTCTGCAGCTGCTGCCAGTTTGCATTATAAAGAAAATAGTGGGCCAAATCCTGAAATTCTGTTTTCACTCAGCTGAAACTTACATGGATCTGTCTGTCAGGCAGTCAGTCAGTCACATAGCTGGCCATTTGCACATGCTAGTGTGTGCACACAGTCATGAATATGGTCTGCAAATGTGAGAGCATTTCTGCTTGTGCAGTTGCCTGGCTGCCCTTTTGAAAACTGGGCCCAAAACAACTTGCTGAAGGTCACACAGTGAGTCAGTAAATCGTGTGACTCATAATTTACTTACAGTTCCATTTTGGTCACTTTAGCTTATTCATACACAACACCCTAGTCTCTTGAACAATAGCAGCAGCCTAACATTATGTTAGATTAGTGTAAACCTAATTTGATTTCCTGTCATCTGTCATCCATCTGCAAGATTTTAATGTCTTATTCTCATCACATTCAATACAGAAAACTCACATCTCTCTTTGTAATGTAATTATAGTTTTGTTATCACTCCCTACAGTAGAATGTCAGAAGGAATTTTCTTCTGCTTCATGTACAATTTAATTTACCTTTTGACTGGCATTGTATAGTAGTGTATGCACCAGGAATCTCTCCTTTCACTTTCTTAGGCTTGTATGTATTTTCTTAGTAAGAAAGATTAAAACCCAGGAAAGTTATTAAAGCTATTATAATTAGATTGTAGCCTGGTAGCTTGGGTACTCACTGCAGATGTGGGAAACCTGTTTTCAAGTCCCTGCTACACACAAGGCAGAGTAGGGATTTGAAACCACATCTCCCATGTCGCAGATATCCTGGTTATTGACTCTAGTGGAGTTTGTGTGTGTGGTTCTCTCTGTTTCCATATGAGGAAAGGTTGGGTTTGCACTACTAGGGTACAGACTACAGAAGTGGCTGACCTAGCTTAGGTGCCTAACTCTGGGAAGGGTTCACAGCTGAGAATCCTGAGGTGAGGGAGGCATCTCCCTTTGACCCATCAGTCAGATGCCTAAATATCTTTGAGGAGCTGGACCTAATCTTCACCCCTTTCATCTTCCTTTCATGCCTGGCTAATTTAGGCAGTACCCTGCTTAGCTTTATGGCTTCTGAGGATCCCTTCTTACATGCCTATCTCTCCCTGGGGATTGTATGGTGAGCTTGTGTGCATAATTCAGGAATCAGAATTCCACTAGGGGTGAGCCTGAGGTTAGGTACTGCAATGCCAGATACCTTTGTGGATTTAGCCCTTTGTCTTTCTCTAAATTTGTACAGCTCCCAGCACAGTGGGGCTCCAAATCTGACTGGCACGTATATCAATATTTATTTTATACTGAATTTAGCTTTTGGGCCTTATTCAGTTTCCTGGGGAAAATTAAAAACCTGTAATGTGCCTATAGCTGCTTCTGCATTCGTGGAGGTTTAAGGGGCATTTCCTGGAGTGCTGGGGCAGGCAATTTGCTTTTCATGTACTAGAGATGCACAAGCTGCAGTGGCAAATATTGCATCCAATGACAGGGAGCAGTACTTGTTTCACCCAGTGCCAGCCCTACTCATTCTCCTTTAGATGATCTAGTTCTGACGCTCACGTTATAATGCCCATATCTTGCACTCAGGTAGCACAAGCAACTGGATTCTGGCTGCCACCTGTGCAGGAGGACAGTGAGATAGGCTTCCTGTGATCGCTCCCTTCTTCGCATACCTGTTGAGGAGCCATAATCCGCTATAAGTACTACAAAATTATGGCTTGATCTGTTATCCAGTGCGCTTTGGGCTTTATTTTAAGATTTGAGTTAATCTTGAAGTCAAAATTCAAAACAAACAAACAAACCCAGTTTAAATTTGTTAATCTCCAAGTGTTGTGCAAGTCTTCTTATTCAACCCAAAGAACTACTTCATGTTATTTACAGAACCCAAAACAAAACTATGGAACTGAGTCTCAAAAACTTCATGCCTCTCTAGAAATAGCATTGTGTTTGGCTTTGAAAAGTTCACAGGGTACAACACATTTCTCCTGAAGCTCATCTGGTATCATTCTCTCTCCAAACTAGTTGAATTTCACATAATTTTGGCTTTTATTATGAAAAGGGCAACCAAGGCAGAGTACAAAAAGTTGCAGCCAACACTTCTTTGGCTCGATGTCTAGATGGCAGCCAGGATCAAGCAGGAACCCAGGAGTCAGTCCTGCAGCTGGTTTTGTTCAACATCTTCATTAATGATCTGGAGGAAGGGGTGGATTCAACACTCCTCAAGTTCACTTATGACACTTAGCTGGGGCGGGGGAGTGGTAGATACGCTGGAGGATACAGAGTGACCTAGACAAATTGGAGGATTGAGCCAGAAAAAATCTGATGAGGTTCAACAAGGACAAGTGCATAGTCCTGCACTTAGGATGAAAGAATCCCATGCACTGCTACAGACTGGAGACCGACCAACTGGCTAGGCAGCAGTTCTGCAGAAAAGGACCTGTAGGTTACAGTGGACAAGAAGCTTGATATGAGTCAACACTGTGCCCTTGTTGCCAAGAAGGCTAACAGCATATTGGGCTCCATTAGTAGGAGCATTGTCAGCAGATTGAGGGAAGTGATTATTCCCCTCTGTTCATCATTGGTGAGGCCACATCTGGAGTATTATGTCGTTTTGCACCCCCCACAGTCAAATTAGATAACAATACTCTTGCTGAAAGGTTGCAGTGTAACACTGCATTGTTTCTTAGAATTCAGAACAATAATACACAAGAACCTCAAAACATAGAGAGAAAACAGGCTGCTCCTTAAAGCAGCCAAGCACAGCTCACCCCACTCTGCTTTAAGCTGGCTGTTTCCAGCCTGGCTGAAACACACACTGTGCCACAGAGCCCCCAACCTGCAAGCAGAACCAGGAAACCTGCTCCCTACACACACAAACACACACACACACACACACACAAACTCTTAAAGCATAGCTTGCAGTTCCAAACACTGTCCTCAATACACCACAAAATCCTGGTGGAGACAAGGCAGTTTGTAGTTTTAATATATATTAATAGGTAGAGGTAAACTCTGGGTTCCCCTGTAGTCTTTACTTCAATCTGCTAATATGTGTTAAAACTACAAACAATCTAGGCTTCACTAGAATTTTATCATGTGTTTATCATGGTAAGAAAACACCTTTTTTCCTTAATGAAGTCAAGGCCTTAGGTTCCTTTGAAAATCCCATCCTCAAGGCCTTTAGGAAATGAATAAGCATAAAACAAACTGTGTATCTGAGTTTGAAGGCCTTCACTAGAGTAGGAAATTGAGATGTGTTTTTAAACATGTTGACTAATTAATGCATTGTTAAACACTACTTAGCATCTAAGGTGGATGAAACAGTGGTAGTTAAAAATGTGGGTTGGCTATCTTTGAGAAAACCTAATTTTTTGTACTTGTCATTGCAACGATCCATCAAATAGCATGGTGTGTGGCTGGTTGATTGGAATATTTAATGACTAGAAGTTTAGGTGTTTTTTGGGGGGAAAAATTCTAGGTATCAAAACTATAGCTAGAATGTGACCATTGTATTTGTTGTAATATTGCTACTTAATGGCAGTGTTTTATATTCCTTCTCTCTTTATTTTGGGAATGGATCACAGCTAATAAGTGGCCAAAATATTTTTGGATCTATGCACAGGACTACACTAATGAAGGATTTATGTTAGGCCTGTCGTGGAAAAGAATCACACAGCTACATTTTAGAGTAGGATCGGGTGCAGCTTTAATTGTGACACACACAATCACATAACCATAGCTATGGGGAATACTATAGCCATAGGGAAAACCCAGGTGGCTATAGGGAAGTCAAGCAGCATGTCTGGATGCTGGGCAAATGTACTTCAACTGGCTAACAGATGCAAAAGACTTATATAGGAGTTGCTTAGGTTCATTTACACATTGATCGTATAGTGGAATTTGATTAACAATTTATACTTAACAGAAAAGACAATCACAATGCACAGTGGGGCACACCAGATGCCCTCACAGGAACGCCCAATGAGTCACTTGATTATACAATCAGGTTTTCAGGGACCCTGGCTAACACCCGAAGATGGGTGGTGACACAATACTTGTTCAAATGCTAATTTGTATGGAGTAAGTCTCTATGGGGCCAGTAAGACAAAGGGGGCAGGTACTGGTACTTATCAAAACAGTTGAAGTCTGTTCAGACTTCAATAAGGCTTAAGGCTCATAACAGAGACTTGCCTCTCGGGTGTGGTTCAGAGACCTCTTGTGTGACTTTAACATCTTTATCCTAATTTCAGTTGAGGCATTCTGTTAATGGTTTAGCCTGGGGCTTCTATTTCAGTTTCAGGCTACAACTTCAGACCAGGCCTTCTATGACCAGTTTCAGGCCAAGCATTCTATTAATAAATGTAATGCTTATTTCTTTGATTCCACAATCCTCCCTTTTGTACTTCCAGTACAACATAAAAATACTTTGATTTGAAAGGGCATAAGCATCTGTGGCCTCTCTTATCCATTACTATTGGGGGGAATTACAACAAAATTGAAACAAAACTTTTGCTAAACACACTTAGGTTTGCCTGTTCCACGAAGCCATTTTCTGTAGTTCAGGTTCAAGCACTTGTCCTGCTATAAATTGTACTTCCACACACCCTCACTCTCATCTAAAGAGTGGTCCAGGCACCTACCCTTCCCGCACACTGACCAGTGGGGCATCGGTCCAGGAGGCCCAGGCTCCAGGTTGGTCCGATGCCTTATCCACTGGGCATGCTATGGGGAGGCAAGGGAGGCGGTTGTCTGCTTGGACAATCATACCCAAAACTACAGGCATGGTTTTCGAGGAGAGACTGGGATAACATATTGTTATACATTATTACAAGGCGAAACATTAGAACTATGTACATATTCAGGTTGCATTACATCAAACGAGACTAACAGGCAGTCAAGGCAGTTAGAATGTAAGGTCTTCTTGGGGGGGTTTTGAACTTTCACAGTGAAACAAAAATGTCCATTAGCTGCTGGATTTCTTGGTTGTTTTCTTCTTTTGGCGGTAGAGTCTGCTTACAATGTGAAGCATGAATCCAGTTAAGGTATCTTTGACATTGCACTGCGGTGTTAGTGATTAGCAGCACTAAATAAGGTCCTTTACACCGAGGTTGCAACACATTCTGTTGTTGGTGGACCTTTACACAGACCCAATTGCCAGATTGGAGGGAGTGGTACAGTTCTGTTGCAGGTGCTGGAAGGACTTCTTGAACCTGTGAGTAGATAGACTTAACACACTTCATTAATAATTTACAATAGTTCAGTATCACATCATCAGTTAAGCGCAGATCCAATCCTTGTGAGTCTAGTGGTGATCTCATGGATCTGGCCATAAGGATCTCATGTGGAGGTAGTCCGTTTTCTGTTGACAGTATTTCTAAGATACATGAGAGGCATGGATAAGCCATTTGGCCACTTTACGCTGATTTCTGCACATAGGTTTTGAATGACTTCTTCTCTGGAATGGGTCTCTTTATCACTGTCCAGGATGAGGGGTAACCCAAACCTAGGTATAAATTCTTTCAATAGTTTCTTGGCAACAGCTACTCACATCTGCTTGCTTACAAGGACATGCTTTTACCCATACTGAAAACATATCAATGATGACTAACACATATTCAAAGTAAATCCATTTGTGAGTTCACAAAGGGTCCCCATGGAGGGGGTGAAGTTCTCAAAGGGACGCTAGGCCAATAGGGAAAGATTCAGGAAAAAGAAAACAGGAAAAATTCGGGGCACCCAATCATGATCAAATTAAATCATGATGACAAAATCAAAAAATCAAACCACCAAAAATCATGAAATCACATGATGAAATCACAATGAAATCAAATCACGATAACATCTGACATCCCCTCTTTGCTCGTGTAAGTCACGGAGTGAGTTGCACGGGCAAGGTATGCAAGGTATTACAATATAACAGTGTAGACTTTGTATAGGACTTTTGTGTCATTTTTCTAAATTATTCCAAATACATGTTCCCACTACGGTAGTTCTGTTGCATGTTTCTACGGAGGAAGGTATGGATAGGCAGACCCATTTGGGGGGTTTACATGCACTACAGCCCCTGGTATCCAATAGTTTTCTCTCTCCCAGCCCACTGACTTATAACCCAGGGTAACCCAAAGGATTCTATGGCCAATTTTGGTAAGGGGCTTACCTTCCATACTTTATCTCCATAGATTGCTGGTGGGCAATTCTTTCAAATACCTAATTTGACACTTTGAGGCACAATAACCATGACCTTGTGCCCATTCCGTTTGGCAGTGCAGCTGGTTCTGCAAATTAGGATGTACAGGCACTCTTGTAAAACAGTCAAATTCATTTTAAGCAGTACTGGTTTCACAGAAGAATAAAAGGTATACATCACCTTTAACTGGTTAGATCTAAGTTTACAGAGCACTAGGGCTGAAAGGAAAAGCCTTTCATACTCAGTTTGCCTAGAGTTAGATGGCTGCTATAGTCATGGAGCGAAAGCAGGGGGGGGAGACAGACTGCTTTCTGTAACGTGATCTCCGAGGAGTTGAGTTGGGGTGGGCAAACTCCCCTTCTTGCAGCAAAACTCAAAAGTAAAGATATAGGACAGCCTCGGATGATTAGATAAGTAGCTAAGTGACTGAATTCAGGTTAGGTTCTACAGGAATTTTACAAGTGAAGCAAACTTTAAGATTCATTGTCTACCATACCCTGCCATTTTAAAAAGGCTTGTTATTTGCTTGCAAGTAGTAGGAAGTGAAGGCAAACAACAACAACAACAACAAAAACTTGCTCAGATTGGGAGAGTTTCACAATGGTAAAATAGATAGCAGCTGCAGGAAAACATGACAAAGTAGTAGCCGGATTAGGGACAACAGAAAAACTGCAGCATAAACTGCTTGCAGATCTTGCCCAAATTAGAACTTGAGGTACCTTCATTCACACTCACACATACTGATAGGCATACACAGAAAGAGACAGACAAACATTCATAGGGGTCTTATAGATGTTAGACCCGAACCTCCTTCCATTGCTGTTTTAATTTTTACAGGGAGGCTTTGAGATTTCAAGTTTGTGACTTTTTGAAGCTTTATTATACTAATTCAAAAAATGCACCCCATTGTGCCTGAGATACTTTGCATCCAAAAGACTCTAGATTTTTTCTTAAATGCATTATCTTATCCAAATCAAGTGTTTTCACATGGGGGAATTGCCTGGCCAGGTCATTTTTGCTGTAAGAATGCTGATTTGCTAGAAACTTGCAAGTTCAAGGAGCTTAATGCATACTAGGTAATACACTGGGGTTCCCTTTGGGGGACCTGACACTTGCCTAGATTGTCCTGTTCCCCTTATCACACACACTCACACACATACACAGGAATGGCTTATTGAGGGATCCACACCGCTTCAGTTCAGCCCGCAACGCAACTGGGGTGAAATGAACCCGATGATGGAACGCTTATTTAGCGGGAGGGGGTTAGGAAAGGAGACAAGACACAGAAGGGGTCTTCCAAAGTCACAGGAGTCCATTTGGACAACGGATCTAAGGAAGCTCATGAATTGAAGGGGGAAAGGGATAGCCTCTTCGGCTGCAAAACACTCCGCCTGTCCGTTGGGTCACTAGGTTCAGGCAAGCCCCCCTTGCAATTGACTCACACCGGTTAGCGCCAACAAGGCTTGCAGTGGAATCAGGGCGGCTAGAACTTGCCTTAGTCCAAGACCTGGTCAACGGCTCATTTAGCTAAACACAATCATTTGGGTCATATCCACACATTACTTTCCCACCCTCTGAAGTTTCCTGGGTGTTATGCTTAAACCTGCTACAGGGAAGAACCAGCCCTCCACTGACAGAAACTTAAACTTGCTATTGCGAAAATTCCCATCCTTAGCTGACAGAAAAGAAAATATAAATCTATGTAGCTTCAGTTTATAAAGAGAAGGAAAGGAAGAACCCAATCCTGCCAAGGTGAAGATTTCTACCTTCAGCTGGCAGTGAAATCAAAAACCTACCAGGCGGAGGACATGATCCTTAGCCCGTAGTCTGCCGGGACCCGTGAAACCTGCAGTAAAACCTAAACCTGCCGGGGTGTGGATCTAACAGTGTCCACAGCCCGCAGTCTGCCGGGGTAAGGATCTAATAGTGTCCTTCAGCCCGTAAAACCTGCAGTAAACCTGCCAGGGGAGGACTAATATCCTCAGCCTGCAGTACCTGACGGGGAGCGTCCTCGACCCGCAGTAAAACCTGCCGGGGTGGAGACTTGCGTTTCCAGCCCGCAGTACCTGTCGAGGTGGAGACTTGCATCTCCAGCTCACAGTACCTGTCGGGGTAAAGACTTGCATCTTTAGCCCGCAGTAAAACCTGTCGGGGTAGAGACTTGTGTCTCCACCCCGCAGTACCTGGCGCGCTTTCCAGTATCACAATAAACCCAGGTGGGGGAGACCTAATGTCTGCAGCCCACAATAAACCAGGTGATCACAATAAACCAAGTGGGGAGACTTAAGGTCTGCAGCCCACAATAAACCAGGTGACCACTTCAGTTACATACAGACAAAACAGATAGACACAGACAAATTAAAGCTTACCCCGATCCTTAACAAAGTTCGGATCTCGCTTGGCTGTTCTCAAATAGGAAGCCTATGGACAGCCCTCCTTCAAGACCCCAAATAGAGATTTAAAAGGTCTCTTACCTTTGAGTGGCGCCGAACGGTAGAAGGGGAGCGTTCTGTGGTCCTTCCTGGGTGAGTCTAGCGCTTGGAGATCCGAGTCACGGCACCAAATTGTCGTGGAAAAGAATCACACAGCTACATTTTAGAGTAGGATCGGGTGCAGCTTTAATTGTGACACACACAATCACATAACCATAGCTATGGGGAATACTATAGCCATAGGGAAAACCCAGGTGGCTATAGGGAAGTCAAGCAGCATGTCTGGATGCTGGGCAAATGTACTTCAACTGGCTAACAGATGCAAAAGACTTATATAGGGGTTGCTTAGGTTCATTTACACATTGATCGTATAGTGGAATTTGATTAACATTTATACTTAACAGAAAAGACAATCACAATGCACAGTGGGGCACACCAGATGCCCTCACAGGAACGCCCAATGAGTCACTTGATTATACAATCAGGTTTTCAGGGACCCTGGCTAACACCCGAAGATGGGTGGTGACACAATACTTGTTCAAATGCTAATTTGTATGGAGTAAGTCTCTATGGGGCCAGTAAGACAAAGGGGGGCAGGTACTGGTACTTATCAAAACAGTTGAAGTCTGTTCAGACTTCAATAAGGCTTAAGGCTCATAACAGAGACTTGCCTCTCGGGTGTGGTTCAGAGACCTCTTGTGTGACTTTAACATCTTTATCCTAATTTCAGTTGAGGCATTCTGTTAATGGTTTAGCCTGGGGCTTCTATTTCAGTTTCAGGCTACAACTTCAGACCAGGCCTTCTATGACCAGTTTCAGGCCAAGCATTCTATTAATAAATGTAATGCTTATTTCTTTGATTCCACAGGCCATAAAAGTTCATAATTGTAATGCTGTAAAGCCAATATATCTGGTGTCATTTTTGATTGCACACTCACCTTTCATGACCATCTCAAGAAAGAAGCCTTCAGAGCAAAGACTCACTTTGATATATCCTAGAGTCGTCAGGAACAAGCTGGGGATCAACTGCCCCAGAGCTATGAATCAGCATTGGTCCTGGTGTACTTAGCTGCAGAGTACTGTGTACTGGTGTGGACCAGAAGCTGTCATACCCAACTTGTGCATAGGCAACTGAATCAGACCATGTGAATCATCATGGAAACTTTAAAATCAACAGCTCTTCCATGGCTTTCTGTATTACAAACACTGAACCTCTAGCTATCCATCAAGATACAGCACAAGAATTGAAATGTACAGAGATTACCCAGAACTTCCTATCCAGCAGGTTATGGACAACATACTTCAACAATGCATGACATTGAGAAAATCGCGATGCATCACATGCAACAACCTCAAGTCTTTGGATCTGGCCAGGGAATGGCAAAATGTCTCTGGTTCTCATCCACAATTCCAAACAAGCACATTGTCACTGACCCAACAAGGTGCCTTTAGACCATGCTGAACTGCATCTGAACAAAACATGGAAGATGCAGCTACTTGATGCACAAGTGGAAAATCAAAGACTTTCTTTCATGCAACTGTGGTGAGAACATCCAAATCATCGAACACATCATAATATAATGCCCCAAAGACAGATTCAAAGGTGAAATGGCCTGGAAAGAGCTTATGGACCTACTATTGCATCTGTAGAACATTTCTCTGCAGATACCATACGCACGTGCAAGAGAGATTGTATTGGGTAGGTTCTTTAGAGAAATGTGCATCCTGCTTCAAGAATTAGACCCAGGATTAATTTGTCTATAATCTGGAAACTGTACCAGACTTCCTGTGCAATGTATTCTAGTTTCTGGTAGTAAATTGATTGCTCTAGAGACAGGATGCATGACACTAATATCTATCAACGCAAGTAAACAAAAGTTTATGCAAAGTTTGGTACCTAAGGCAATTGATTCCAATTGACAATTCCAGTCAATTTTTCATTGTTGTGGAATAAGTAGTTAGAGGGGTGTATGGCTGATTCACCCTTATTACATGTCAATGAGCAAAATAGGATATACTTTTCTGGCCCATTGATAGGAATTCTGAGCCCCAAGGCAAAACAGTTCTGCCCTGCCTCTTCCGCCCGCAGTCCCCACCCTGCTCGGCCCACGTGTTGCCATGTCCCTTACCCCTCGGCCCCACACATTGCTCGGACCTCCTCCTCTCTTCAACGCTTCCCCTTCTCTCAGGTGGTGAGTGACAGTGGGGGCGGAGCGGGGATGGAGAGAGGAGAAATGCAGCAAGTGTGAGGGGAGCAAGTGTGAGCAAGTGTGAGGGGAGCAAGTGTGAGGGGAGAGCGGGGGAAGAGAGGAGGGATCCACTCAGCCAACAGTGGCAAGTGATAGTCGGGGGGGGGGGCTGAGTGGGAAGAAGGGACATGACTGCGGGGACGCCAACCGTGGAAAGGGGATGTGGAAGAGAGGAGGGGTCCAAGCAGGGAGGTGGGCTGGTGGGGAGAGATGCGTTTGGTGAGTGGGGTGGGGCTTGGAATGGAGCAAGAGTGGCCTGTGGGCTGGGGCCACAAGCAGAAGAGGTGGGATGGGGAGGTAGCATCGCTGAGGGGAAGCTTTCAGGCCCACAGCCCATGGTCCGTTTTTAAATCGCCAGGCCACCGGGCAATTGCCCCCATTGTCATTCCCCCCTCCCGTCAGCAGGCCTGATACTTGTCACCTTAGTTGCTTAAGGAATGGCATAATTCTTGCTGATTAGTGGATGACTGCAGAATGTCTCCCTCCCACTTTGCAGTCTGACACCTTGTTCATCTATGACGATTGTGACGTTTAAATGAAGCATGAGCACAGCCTGTAGAGTCTCTCTCCATCATCTTATTCTATAATGAATTAGAAATGAAATATCCATACAAGATGGGCACATGTTAATGCACTAAAATACCATGTTTAAAAAAATTATGCCTGATAAGTCAAAGCATATGCTATAAATATAAATATGTTATGAAAATGATAAGATGATGCTATAGGCATGTGACGGATAGGCATACAGATATATGGGATCACTCCTTTTTCCTATTCTCTTTCTATCATGTTCTTTCTTTGCTCCTCTTTTGTGGTGTTTGAGATCTGTAATTTGACCTTCTAAGAATTCTGTTTTTACCAGCCATTCAGTAACACTGAGGGAGCTGTATACCCTGTTACTGGCTTTGGGAGATATTCCATTAAAAATAGATAAGGGAGCTCACTGCTGTGATATAGTTTCTGAACAACAAGGAATTCAAATTGGGATTCCCCAGTCTCCAGTGGTCTAAAGAAGACAGCATCAGCCTGACGACTGATTAAATGGATATGGAGGCCATGGGTCTTAGTGTTCTTATATGAATTCAGATATAACAAAACATCCATTGTCTATTTTGAACAAAAATACAGCTCATTATTAGTTATTATTTACTTCAAAAGATCCTAGTGTGCTAGTAACTGATAATTCAATATACCAATATTGGAGGGTTACAGCCTAGCTCTTTTTTTCTTAAATCATTTTTCTTTCTGTTTTTAAGAAACATTTTTATAAAACTATTCTCTTAAGACTTTCCAGTTGATAGAAGAGGGCAACAGAATACAGAATTTCCGATGCTCTAGACTTCCTGTGCTTTCAGTCACTCATTTATACTGATTCACGTTTCATATCACATTTTCTTCCACAAACAGTGCTATTGCCTAAAACACCAAAAGCAAGAAGTGTTATAAGTAATATGGTGTTTGATCTAAAGCCCACTAATGATAGTGAGGAAATTCCAATTGATTTCAAAGGGCTTTGCATAAATAGCCCCATGGGGCCTCATTCTGTTACCCTGCACCTTGTGTAGTCATTTTTACAAATGCGAAGTAGGTGTAACAAACAGCCATTCTGATTGAAGTCAAAGGAATTTAATCACATGCTTAAATGCTTTGCTGAATTGGGGTCTAAATTTACTGGCTAAATTTCCAAGGTACGCATTGTTAGAGCAACTAGCTGTCATGCAAGGTACTTTTCACAGATTCCATACTATCCATAAAAGCTGCATGGAATGTATGAGGTAGGTGATATACAGGAAGGTTACATTTGTTCAGGATTCCTTAAATGTGCATTTCCCTACAATCTTTTCTTTAAACTTTAACTTTAATATAATATTTCCTAGCTTTTATCATTTTCATTTTTAAAACTGTAATATTTAATTTTAATTAATCAAATGATTGATTCTTTGTCTGCCTTAATTCCATCTTCACAGAGTTTTTTGTGTGGGAATAAACATTTATTTACAATCCTTCAGTAAGTTTGTAATCCATGTATCACACTTCATATCCAAGTCTGAACTAATTTCATGAGCAAGACTTCATGAGCCATTGTATCAAATGCCTTATTTATATTCAAATGTATTTTGGCTTAGAAGGATTCATTTTTTAATTCCTAAACGTCAATAAACATCGATTTCACTGCACACACAAACTGACGGAAAGTTTCCATTTATAATAATCAAAATGTATAGATAGGCCAAGTAAGAAAAGTTCTTAAAAAGCAGAATTTATTAGAGTTTCATTTATGGATACTTACTATGTATATTTTGACATGTGATGTTGAGAATTGGTGCTCTCACAGTTATAAAGGTTTAACTTTATGAATTTTAATGTCTGCTGTCATGAAATCATTGTCTGTCCTCTCCCATAATTTTGCACAACTGTGAAAATTGAAATAAATACAAATTGAAAAAAAAGAAAAGGCTTACAACTCATGATTTTGTACAACTGTGAAAATGTAAATTGATAAAAATAGGGGGAAAAAAAGCTTAAAAATAAATATTGATATTATCTGTCAAAATTATATATAAAACATCAAATTCTGCCAAGCCTAAATATATTACGAGCAGTGCTTTTCCTTTCTCTACAAATTTTGTGGTTTTGTTACAAGCTGCACCAGCAAAGTCCCTAAGCTTGTTTGGTAAGATCTGTTCTTGTCTTTCCATGCTGTTTATTGCTCAGGGTTTCATTATCTTCTGGATTTTTGGGTGATTTTTTTTCATCTCTCACTATTTGTTCCATTATTTTACTTGGGATATTAGTCTGACTTTCAGGACAGAACACGCATATGCCAGCAATGTTTTCTTGCAGTAGAAAGTAAATGAGACAATCAGCAATCTGGAGCATGTTGAGTTGGAAGTGCTTTTCACCGAGATGCCAGGCTAAGAATGTGTATGCGCGGAGCCCAGGAAGTTCTCCTACAGTACACTGTAAAACAATTAACGAGTGGCACATCTTAGTGAAGAGCTAAGAACCATGGGATGTGCTCCCTAGAAGTCCTATTGCCCCACCTGGATTAGCACAGCACTAAAGTGGATGCAGCTACAGGGTATGACTCTACTGTGGCTTAGCAGTGTGGATGCTCACACTCAGGCCAAGCTAAACTGGATTCCCAGACCCAGGTGCTTGGACCTGGGTTAACTCTGCAGTGAAGACTACCCTGCAAGTTAAAGAAACATTGTGGCTGCTCTAACTTGCACTGGGGTCACTTTGGCCCCCCCCCCAGGTGGCCCAGAATCAAGGAAGACGAGGGAAGCTCTAGCCACCTTTACGCCTCCTTGCCTCAGCTGTGTCAAGCATGAGCTCAGCACAGCTGACAACTGTGACTCTCAGTTCATATTCACCTATCCATGCTGATGGGGCAATGCTTTCGGCACCTGCAGCTGCTCTACCAGAGACTATTCAATAGCACAGGCCTTCAAGCTTTTTCTGTATGTACTAGAAAGATTTAGGACTGATCTACATTAGGAAGTTGTACCAATCTGACTATGTAGGTTAGGAGTGTGACTCTTTACCAATATAGGTAGAGTGATACAGCCCCTAGTGTGCATGCTATAGTGGTATTAAGCACCTTTATACTAGTATGAGTTATTTCCCATCCTATAGGGAAATAGTGATAAAGGTATAAAGCACCTTTTTACCAATATAACTGCATCCATGCTGCGTGGGGAATTGTACTGCTTTAACTGTACTGCCATAGTTAAAGTAATAAAACTTTCTAGTGAAGATGAGGCCTTATTCAAAAGAGAACTTTCTCATGTATTTCTACCACTTGGAAAAGTTGCCTAAGCTTTCTTTACAAACAAAGGGCAAGAATTAAAGAACTTGAGCAGGGATTTATACTAAATTTTCAAGTGCTGTTGCTTGGGGGCGGGATTTTGAAGATGTCTCTTTGAAAGTTTCTACTGCCTTGTGCAGGAGAAAGAAGAAGGATCTCCCACTGGTATTCCACAGCATGTAAAAATGTCTAGGAAACTCTGATACAACTATATCAATGCAAGGAACTGAGAGGAGTGCTTAGAAAGACTTGCAGTCTTAAAAAGGACTGGGACCTTAGGGTCAAGCATTGTAGACTCAGCTGTAGAAATATGTAGTTCTAGTACTAGAGTGGGTAAAAGAAGCTTGACCATAATCTAAAGACAGATTTTTCAATCCTTTTTGACACTGTGCTACTCCGGGGGCTAATTTAGCAATTGAATAATTTAAATCAAGCTTTTTAATCAAGTGAATTAGACCAGTCTAAACATCAGCAATATTTATAGAACTAATAAGCAATCGCCACAATAATTTTTAAAGATTTACTAGGAGTAATATGGTACCAGCTACTGATATACTTAGCTACTAAATTGCTATCTCTAGTTCTATCTTGGCACTAAAATCCTTTTACTGAACATAAACTTCTTCGAACAAAGGCCATATATGAAAATGCTATAGTATGACTTTGGAACTTAAAGGATGTTATTTGTTAACATTTTAAAATTATCATATGAAAAAATTGATAGGAGTTATTTCAGTAACAATGATATAACCTTTAGCAGAGTGAAAGTCAATATTATATTGAAAATCAAGCTCACTGTAAGCTTAACCTCTTTGGCAAAGGGTTTGTAACTAACAGCCCAACTGGGGTCAAGTGACCAAATGGCTTCAGCTGGTCTTGAGCTTGTGACTGAATTCCTGGTGAAAAGGCTCTGTCTACTGAAATCAGTCAACATCCATGGCTGCTATTGTCATGAAATACAGGTAGGCATTCTTCATGTGCACTGAATATAATAATATATTTCTTATTGCCTGTGTTATGTTTTCATCTTAATTCCTTTCATTTAGAAGGTGAGAGTTAATTCTTGGCTCATTCAGTCCACAACTGTGACAGATTTGGATGGTACCACCAGCGTAGTTTGGTGACACCATCTTGGAAACACAGAATTAAGGAACCTTTGAAAATGTTTAGTTTAAAAAAATACATTAACATACCTACAATGTTTGAAGTGCTTGCTTAGGGATAAAATCATAGAAGATTAGGATTGGAAGGGACCTCAGGAGGTCATCTAGTCCAACCCCCTGCTCAAAGCAGGACCAACCCTGAATGGCTGATGCCCTCCACATATGCTGATGGAAATGCAGAGAGGAGCATAAGCCGGGAGAAATCAGGTGGGGAAGCTTCAGAAAGAATGAGCATACTTCTTCAGCATACCTTGCCTTCCTCCTGTCGGATTCCATAGAATCTCTTGTAGCAGAGGACCATGTAGTGTCAGTTCTGATTGGGCTGTGAGGTGGTAGGGCCAACAAGCAGCAGCTCACCCAGCATGTGACTCTTCTATACTGGTAGAAATACTGTTGTTAAAATCTAGCTCTGCATGTGTGTAAGGTTTAGATGTGGGAGTGTGGTGATTGGGCAAAATAGCAAGCATGCTAGTAGGGATAGAGGGAGAGGCTAGAGGGCAGAGAAGAGGGAACAGCTCCTCTGTTTGGTTTGAGTTACCTCCCTGAGGTCGACAAGGTTTGCCTCCCTATCTCATTTCCCACAATGAAGAGAGTAAAGAAATCTTTGTTCTAATCCCTGTAAAAGGGGCCAAGGTTTTATAGTGTAAGGCCATGCAGCTGTATTCTCCTGCAGCTGTAACACACACTAACTGCGTCACTTTGGCTGGATAATGTATAGAGATTTAAGTATCTGGGACTGCGTCTAAACTAATGGACCTGGTCAGTGCAGGCAATAGTGGCTTGTGCTTTTAGATCCAGAGACTCTGTGTCCTTTCCTTTCAGATGATCCATCCAAGGATGCTGCATTGCGAGCAATAGTCCATAAGTGAAGTTGAACAGATGTGGACTTCTGAAATAAAGGCTGATTTTCCCTGGCTAGGGCTAGACCTTAAACAGAGGCTTATGAGTCTGGTTCTGCATGTAAACTAATGAAGGTCATTTAGCTCAAGCATTTGAGGTGTATGTCTCTTAAAGCCTATGTTCAATTCCCCCCAGATAATCTGATGGAGAATGTTAGCGTTATATATAAAATTGCAGAGTTTTACTGAACCTCTGGCTCCATTCCCTTAGCTTTACTTGGACGCATAGGAAACCCAAAGCAGAGCAAGTTTTTAACTTCCCGCCTTTGAGCTTGATCCTGCAACGCATGGAACTCTTAGGTCCCTAATTAACCAGAGCACTTTAAGCATATCTGTAGTCCCAGTCAACTCCATAGGAGAAGTGCTCACCTATTAAAAGTACTGTACGTGCTTTTCTGGTTAGAGGGCAGAGTGCTCCGCACTTAGCACGCCTGCCCTGTAAGTTCAGGGGGAATTTCATTTTTAGTTTCAAAAAGCAGTTAAATCATATCTGGGGCAGTGTACCAGCAGAACTTAGGTTTAAAAGGTCTAATAACACTAACATAGTTTATATGTGTTATTCCCAATACTGGGCCTGATCCTGAATGGCGCTGAATACCTTGAACAGCAGCTGAAGGCAATGGAAATTGAGGGCATTAGTGACTTTAGGATTTAGACTAAAATGATGGGTAAGAATGGAATAATTGTAACCAGTCTTTCTTGGGATGACATCATTTATATAATCTGTGTCTGCAGGATTTGTAAGAAAGCATAATCTAATGTGTTTTTGGTAGCCAGAATTTCTTGTACCATGTAATCTGTTCTGACATCAAGAATTCAGCAAATACAATATTTAAAGGTCTGTGTAATGCAGGTGTTTGATGGGCTGGTGATATAGTGTGAATTTAATCGAACTACAGCAGAAAGAGGGTTAGGGCAACTTCATTTCCAATTCATGTTGGCTGTCTGAAGGAGGTAACTAATATTTTCTGTATCCTTTCCTCTCCTTGCCAATTGCACCAACAATTTGGCATGCATAGTAAGAAGTTATTATGGATTCTGCTGAGACAGTCCTGTTGCATGGTGCAGATAACACAAATCATGTTAACAATCTGACAAAATATAAATGGCTTCATAATGTATTGCCACCCCCTTTAATACCGCAACAGCTTCAAAAATATTATCTGACTGCTGCAGGGGGTTAAACTATGCATTATGGAGGATGAATGTTAGCACCCTGCACCGTTATAGCTCACCAAAAATATGAATGTTTTTCATGGCACGATAATTAAACTCAATCTTCTGTACCAAACACAGCCATGCCCATTCATTTAATTATGGCCATATGGAGAATGGTACAAGATAACTTTTAAAATTGATACTAAAACGGTTGAACCAAAATCATCTCTGATTCACAAACAATTTTTTGAATAAACATACCAAGACTTACTGTGATTCACATCTCTGATTGGTGATTGTCGTAGGGTGAGCTGCCCTTTAAGAGCCTTGGGGCTCAGCCTCATCTAGGCCAGGTTTAGTCCACTTTACCAGATGAAGGGAATGAAAAAGAAGGTGACGTAATGGGGAGCATGTCACCAAGAGGAGATGGGACTAACTGAAGCCTAGGAAAGTTGGAAGCTGAGCCAAGAGAAGGGCTAAGGTGGAGCGGACAGACCCTGAGAGGAAAGATTGTGCCCAACAAGAATATGGGTTGGAAGACTTTGGTTTTGTTTCCTCTTTGGACTTTGATTATCTTTGGAAGTGGTGGCCTTTTTTTTGACTTAGGCTAAGATACCTCAGTGATTTAAAAGCATTGGAGGCTGGTAGGTGATCATAACACTGAGGAAGCATAGTGACAGAAACTGAGGCAGTGGAGAGGCCAAAGCCAGACCAGATAAGTCCATGCTTCAGTTATTTAATATTTGGGTGACTACCTGGCATTTATAAAAAAATGATTAACCTGAAATTCATTGAACTGGCATGAATGATTGCTCCAAAAATGTATTTTTAAAATTCCTTGTTATCTATGACTCATTATTCTCTTTATAAATTTTATTTCTGCTCTCTGATTGGGTGACAATGCCATGTGACTTTTTAGTGACTAAACAACACAAGTAATGAATACCAATTATTTAAACTGATTGATTTGCAAATAACCAATGGACTTAAAATTATTTGTCAAACTTCTTGGTGAATAATTATGATTAACCAATACACTAGCAGAAATCAGGATTAACTCATTAATGTTTCACTAGTCCAAAAGAGACTGAGAGAGAGTCCAATGAGTCCAAGAGACTCAGTTCTGACACTTAGTTTATCTCTTGTGGGAAACTGGAATAAATCATTAGACCTGTTCAAATATTTATTACAAAATACTTTTTAACATTATTCAAATTTGCTTTTGACACATGTACAACCTCTTTGTGTCTATTCTCCATGAATAAATCTATGTTTTACTAACAGGAATGCTCAGAAAAGGTCTACCTGAAAGTTATACTCTTAATTACTCAGGAAAAGCAAACTTCAAATTCACTTGCTTTAAGCATTGGCACCAGACACCTGATTATAAGATTTGAATTCCACCAAACACGGAACAGAAACAGTAGCATGTGACTTCTGTGACCAGTCACAACTAAAAAAATGCAGCTCAAATTTCAGATTTAGAATTTTGAATAGAAAACTATACACTGAAGGAAAAAACAAGCAAAAAAGGTTGAATAATTTCAGTTGAAGTAGAGAAAATTACGATCTGTTTCTTTCATCCCATGAACAGAAGAAGTCACTGAATACATTATTTATTCAGTTCTAGAAGTCATTGGGAACACTTTTTATAATGTTTAAAACATCCTTTGGGTAAATTGATCCTTACTGATTTGGATTGTATAATTCAGAGGATAACCTTCTTACCAGCACTATTTTATATGAAAAATATCTTGTTTATTGATAACAGCTTTGTAAGACAGATATTACAGTATTTACAATATGAAAATGTGTTTGATTTGGGGTTTGATTCGGAAAGATACCGAACATCATAGAATACAAGAATTTGTGGGTGCTCGTCCCCCCCATTTAGGTTCAGGACCTAGATCTGTTTAATCATAAAATACAGAATATAGTGTTGTAGCAAGTTAAACCCTTATTTCCAAAATGCTTCTCATTTCGATTTCAGTGCTTCGGACTTCTATTTTCATATTCTCTACTGCTCTTCAAATTAAGCATTTTGACTTTCATAGCACAAATAAAACTCAAAGTGAACTTGTAGGAGATCCATTAAGGGAGTCTGGTTAAGGAATGTTGTTACTTGGGTGATTATAATAAAAAAAGGAAAAGTAATAGGCAGATCTTGTCAAATTATTCATGGCAAATAAATCATTCTGAGGAATGTAGCCCTTTTTATTTGTTTAGTGGATTGTTTACAAACTGACTCTGATTTTTTCAAATGTTTAAGCATTTGCAACATAGTATGGGTGAACAATTTTCAGGTTGTAATTGATGAGCTATACTTCCTGAGTCAGATTTTGCTACCCTTCTTCATGTCGAGTAGTACTTTACCCTGAGTATGCCTATTTAGGTCAATGGGGCCCACTCATCCTGAAGAATGGTATCAGAATCTAGGTCTCTGTTTGTAATGTATGACTACAACTTCTTAAACAGGAAAATAAGAAATGACAAGTAGTGAATAATGAATAGCAATTATTCTTGTTTATGAGTGAATACCTTTTGTTTCCATGCCAGTACAAGTATTCATATGAAAAACAGTCCTTCAGCAAGCATTTGTATGAACAAAAACCTGTTTGTATGAATGCTCATCAATAGCAAATTATAAGAGATCTGAGCATGGCTGAACTAAATAGCCTCTTGGAATCTGAATGAATGTTAAGTACTTAGTTAGAGCCATGGCCCCTCATAAGGGAAACTGTGTTAAGGCAGCAGCTGAGAGTTCCCTCATTCTGGGGTATTTCAGGGAGTGTTTCGGGGCAGGAAAAGGAATGGAGTGCATTGCACCTCCAGGGACCCTGACTGGCAGAGAGACTCCTCATGAACCATATCTGCTGACACAAATTAGAGCACTTATGAGTTATTCTGGCACACCTTGGAATCAATCTACTCTGACCCTGTCTACACTAGAACTTACTTCGGTATAATTTACGTCGCTTAGGGGTGTGAATAATCCACATAAATTATACTGACCTAAGTGCTGGTGTAGACAGCACTGTTGTCAGTGGGAGAGCTTCTTCCATTGACATAGCTATCGCCTCTTGTGGGAGGTGGAGTAATTAAGCCAACGGGAGAGCATTGCCTTGTCGGCCTAGAAAGTCTTCAGTAGAAGTGTAGATGTAGCCTCAGATTGCAATATTCAACCAATTCTAGTAACCGGGTACTATTCAACAGGTCTCTGATTGAGGGAAGTAAACATATCCTGAATAATTAGACAGTTTGTCCTGCTATCAGTAACTTTGAAAAAAAGGCACAATAATCATGTCACTTTCCTGTTGTGATCAAAAGCTAGAGTGTACTTTCACACTACATTGCTTGTAATTTGCAGTTTTGTTGTCTCTGTATTGGTCCCAGGATATTAGAGAGACAAGCTGGATAAGATAATATATTTTATTGGAACAACTTCCGTTGGTGAAAGAGAAAAGCTTTTGAGCTACACAAATGGCTTCTTTGCACATAAACTGCTCCACCAGCACAGCTTTACCACTGTAGCGCATCACTGTAGCCACTACCTATGCCAATGGGAGGGTTCGCCGTCAGTGTAGGTAATGTGGTAGATGTGGTAGCTAGGTCAACGGGAGAGTTCTTCCATCAACCTAGTACTATCTACGCTGGGAGTTTGATCTGTTTAACTGTCACTCAGATTTTGTGGATTTTTCACATCCCTGAGCAACGTAATTATACGGACATAATTTCTTAGTGTAGACCAGGCCTCAGAGTGTCACAGCTAAATACAAGGTGGAATGGATTGTTTAGTAAGTAGTTAACACATATTCTAAGGGATCATCTAAGGTGAAGTGGCTAGTTAACACTTCTGCATTCATAGGACAAAAAGGGGAGTTAGTGGGTTACAGATTGTTGTAATAAGTGTAAATCCAGTGTCTTTTTTAAGACCAGGATTTTTAGCATCTATCAAAGTTATGAATTTAAATGTCCAGGCTTGTCTTTTGAAAGTGTTGTGCAGGTTTCTTTTGAGTACGAGGACTGAGAGGTCAGATATGGAGTGATCATCTTGTGACCATGAGTGATATGGTTGTCCTTTATCATTTTTCTCTCTGAGTTCATTTGAGACTGTGGTGATTGTCTGGTTTCACCCACATAGTAGTTGTTGAGGCATTTAATGCACTGGGTTGGGGTACATCACAGGTCATGAAAGGCATGTGTAGGACCCATGGATCTTGAAAAGTGTTGTGAGGGATATTGATCATTGCAGCGGTGGAGATATGTTTGCAGGTTTTGCATCTATTGTTATGGCAGGCTCTGGTGCTGCTTTGAGTGATGTGGCCTGGTCTGTAGAGAGCTTGATTCTGATGATGAGTTTGGTGAGTTTGGGGTTTTTTTTGGGTTTTTTTTGAAGGTCAGGAGAGGGAGTTCAGGAAAGATTGAGTATGGGTTTTAAATTGTTTAATGATACCCCTTATGAGTTCCAGAGTGGGGTGGTAGGTGACAGCTAGAGTTATGTGGTCAGAAGGGTTTTATTTTCCTGTATTGAAGCAGGTTCTCTCAGGGCATTTGGATGGCCCATTCCATGATACGATCACTTCTCTGGTGGAGTGTCTTTGTTTGGTGGAGGAGCGTTCAAGGTGTGTATTCCAGACTTTTCTCGTTGACGCGTATTCTGTGGTATCTAAAGGTCTGACTGAAAATAACTGATTTCTTGGTGTTTTGTTTTGGAAAGAATACTGCTTGTGTCAATTACTTTACTGGAAGGTTATCCATGTCCTTTAGTGTTTCCTTAACAACCCCAGGAATTTATACCTTGTGAAGAGTAGATTAAGGGGCTGATTAGCAGGTTATTATAGCAGCATCCCTAAATCCATTTTTCTGGAGCAACAAGATGGCTAATGGGATTACAATAGGAGCAGGCTTAGGCCTGTATTAGGTAGTAAGATGGTACCAGTATATTTTGAAAAGTTCCAGAGGTGTAGCCGTGTTAGTCTGTATACAGCAAAAGCAACAAGAGTCCTTTAGCATCTTAAAGACTAACAAATTTCTGTGGGCATAAGCTTTCATGGGCTGCAACCCACTTCATCAGATGCAGTTTATTTTGAGTAATTAATACTCCTTTCTATTTTAGAAATTTCTAATTCTAGAAAAATTAGAAGAAATGGGGACGTAGGCCTGTGACTGTCACATTTAATTTGTACAGTAGTCTGTGGGGTATCTGTGTCCTCATTCTAAAGGACAGTCTGTGGGTCTCTGAAAAAAAGATGCATGGGATTTCTGAATAAGGATTCTTCCTTGTTCTGGACAGCCTGATCATGGGCACTCTACACTTTGCTGAATCATGCCTCTAAATTGTAATGGCAGATTCAAGTGCCCATAAATCCATGGAAAAAAGTGTGGACATCGCACCATTTTAACATATGGGAATGAACATAGATAATTGGCTAAGATACTAAGCATTAATTTGAGATATTTCGTATTAAATACTTTCTGGATTTAAACAGCTGGTGTCAGAGCTTCATTGTGGGTACAAGGAAAAAAGTCTAAAATATCTCTTGCTAAGTTATCTACCCAAAGTAATAAAAAGAATCCTGCTTTCCTAATGTAAAATTATACTGTATCATGACTCATTCAACATGCAGACTAATCAGGGGCATTGGATAGAAAATAAAGAAAGCATGTGCTAGACCCTAATGGAGGAGGGGAAATATGTAAAACCAATTCTCCTTAATTTTACCCTCTATTTGATGCATTAAAGTGATTAATACACTAGTCCAAACATAATCGATCATGTTGGCTACAGAAGTCTGGATTTTTGTTAGTGAGAAATCTGAGGTCTGATGCTCTTTTCACCCACAATTCTTGTATGGTTCAACTCAACTTTTAAAAGGTATCATAAATATTATGTATAAAAAAACCATCCCAATGAGATGCAAGAAACTTATCTGTTGTATCCAGATAGCTTTGAACTTTGTAGCCTTTCAAACAAATACAACTTAGATAAATAAAGCACAATAGAAGTATCAAATTAATTATGTTTATTTCTATTGTGGTAGTACCTTGGGGGCCCCGCTTTCTGGGCTGGAGTCCTCTTGTCCATGCACTATACAAATAAGTAAAACAAAAACCATCTTTCCTCAAACAATTTACAATTTCTACATGATTTCGAGAAAGGTGAAGAGCAGATGGAAGGGGAGGACAAGGCTAGAATAAGTCAGGAGTGTATGTGTAAATTAGTAAAAATGGAGGTCTCCATAGTCACATGTTGATTCTGCAATGGAGACCCAATAATAGGATTTTGCTGGAATAATATCCTAGAAGAAGTATTGCCAAATTAAAGAAATAAAATCCAAGGCAATATAGATTTATTTTTACTGGGTTGAATAATTTTTATTGAGCCTCTCTTGACTACAGAGAAACAAAAGCCAGAGATCACAACTAGGAGAATCTACAAGTATGGCCCTGCTGCTGCTCCTATTGACATCAATAGCAAAACTCCCCTGGTGCAATGGAAGCAGGATTGGGCCTCTGCCTATTGGAACTTGTGGCTTTATTTGTGGTGTGAAGCACTAATAGCAATTAGATAAATACCTATGTTCTGTTATTAATTTAGAGCCAAATTAACTCCAGGGGTAAGCATGTGCAACTTGGGTTGTCTGGAACAGAGTTTAAGCACTAAGCCAGCTGATCACATACCCTTTTCTGTTCTCAGACTGTAGCCAAGTGAGGTCCTTTTCATAAAGGAATTGTCTGTGTACAGCACATGTGGGAAATTGGCAGTGCATCTTCTTACTATTTCGTAAGTTACTCACTAGCATATCTTTGCGTGATGGTTACAAAAATGATTTGTAATCACTAAACAGTTGCAATGCCGTCTATCTGCCTCTGACCAGATCCTTGGCCGTGGCTGAGAAACACACAGCACAGCTTAGCCTGTGGGATTCATCCCAAGGTGGCTGTAAAACACCTGAGGTTGGGCCAGCTGTGCACCCGATGGCTGCTGGTGTAAGCTAGAGAACCTAAAAGCTGCTCTAAATCATGCAGGTTGCCAGCTCTTGTTTGTTTGGGTGCAAGGAAGCACTGGCCGTGTCCCTTTTGCCCAGCCTTGTAGCCTGCACCAGCCGCAAAGGAGTGGGTGGCATTGGCACAGCTACATCAACTTCATGCTTTTACTGGTGTGATCTTCACCATGGTTGGCCACACCAGCTTTAGCAAAGTAGTTTGAATGCAGGGAAATCTGGCTGCCTGATATTTTTTGGAAATACATTTTCAGGGTTGCACTGATTCAGCCATGATCAATTAACTTCTATTATAAGCTTTGCAGCGATTTGTTGACGAGTCATCATATGATTATCCTATTGGGCCCTACTCCACCAAAGCACTCCCACACATGCTTAACTTCAAGCTTGTGTGCAGTCCTGCTGTTTCCAATGGATTATTCATGTGCTTATACTAAACCCATGCTTTAGTGATTTACTACAGTGAGGCCTTAGTAGGCAAACATAAGTGTGTTTTATCAAATGTGAAATCCAAAATTAATGGCAAACAAAAACATTCTCTTATTCATCCAAACAGTGCGAAAGATGTGTCATGGGCCAAATTTTGATGGTGGTTATCTGTGCTGACTTTATTAGTATTGCACCACAGCAACCAGAATCTGAATTTGGCACTTCAGAGCTATGCTGAAAAATGTAATGTAAGAGATGACTTTCTCACCAGCTAATATTCGCTGTATCTTAAAAAAAACCCTGCAAATGTCCGAGGTCTGCCCTCTGGGATAGCTAAATTGAAAAGATTTATAAGTTACCACTGACAGAAGAGAACTGGAAGATGCTAAAGCCCTTCTAGCATCTTACTTCAGGGATTAAACTTGTTCTTCCTTTCCAGTTGAAGGGCAGCAATTTATACTTCAGAATATTTAGAATTTTAAAAATAGGTGTATTTGTAAACAACAGTGTTACACTCCGTACTATCCATACAGGATGAGCTGGTGGCCTGTGTCACAGATTCCATTACTCTCTTGAACAGGGTCAAACACAGAGGGGTCAACTGGGCCATTCCACCTTCTAAGGCAGAATAACTTATTGCCATGCAGTGTGTTCTGTGTGGGATCTTTCAGATGAGACCTAAACAGAAAGTGCTCTTGTTTGTAAACATTTAGCTTATTGGTGAAATTTGGTGGGTGGGATGGTGCAGAGAAGTGAGGTGGGCCTGGTGGAACAAAGTTCTCTTAGGCCTGATCTTCCATTGGAATAAAGGACTTTAAACAGTAGTGTTTCTTCCTTGTAGTTCTGACTTGCACTGGGGCTGGTCAGCTCAGACTCAGGAAGTCACAACTAGTTCCCTGATGGTTCTTCCTCCTTCCCCCCATGCTCATGGCTGGAGAAAATCTGCAGGAACTAATAGACATAACTCAATTCACATATGACTGTATCTGATCACACCACTACAATCACATCCTGGGCACAAACTTAACTTTAGTGGGAGCCGGTGGTGGGTTTCACACCTAGCTGGTGCACCTGTAAAACATGTGTATTAGCAAGATAATGCTGATGACAGTAACTTCTGAAAGGAACATGGAAAAGTAGATTTTATAGAAACTCAAGAAGATTACTGGTTTATAAAGGAATCTTCTTTCAATGAGCACTCTAGAAGGAAATGATAGTTTTCCAGAGTCATATAACTGCCCACATTTCTGAGGTGTATTGTGAATGACTGTGAGGGTACAAGAGGAAAAAAGGTATTTTTTTATAATGTCTTTTACGTACAAATTACTACACAAGCATTTTATATTCCCACTTAAAAACGGTATGAGTAATATTTGTGCATGATGATAAACATTAACATCCACTCAACTGAAAATCTATTGAAAACTCCTTTTTAACGGTTTCTAATCCCCAGTTTGCTGAACTGGCTGTATTACAGACAGGGTCGTTTTAGAAATGGGATTTAAGTGCTTATAGTGCTATCACTTTCCTGCATTTATCTGTGGCCTATTTGGTTAGCATGCTCTGCATTATTAAAAAAAAAATCTGATATAGTTCCAGATTTAAGGAATTGTACATACTCAAATCCTATTAGCATGACTAAACCACAGGTGTTTCCCATTTTGCTTTCATGGAATGTTGTGTTTTATTAATTACAGTAAGATCATTAGTATTTTGTGTGTCAGGCCAGTTTGCTTGTATAAAACATTTACAGCAATTTCTTCATGTAGTTGAAGTCAGGAATGCTGTTGTGCATTGTTTGACATGAGCGGAGCTGTAAAAGCAGAAATGTTTGATATCGCTCTCCTGGGAAATATATTTCTACTTAGCTGTTTTTTGGAGTATTAATGGGAGAGGATTTCCTTCTTAAGTTTTTCTTTTGGTCACAAAAACCAAATATGAGTTTACATTACTATTATGTTAACAGCATGCTTAAAACTATTAAGGTGACTGGGTTTTTTTCTCCTTTTCTGTAGCTTCCCACTTCCATCCCCTTTGAAGAGAGAGCTAGTAGTAATTACACTTAGGGACTCTGCAACTAAAACAGACTTACTTTGTATTTACCTGTGTTGTTGATGTCTTGTCCTCTGGAAACACTTTGTAAGAGGATTAAGTGTTCACACAAAGTATTTGACAGCCCTACAAACTAAAGCTCTTCTGTCTTTCACATATGGTGAAGCCTCCACTATCCCTTTAACCTCCTGCCAATGTGCTGCTATTTTGAAGGGATTTTGAAGAAAAACGGAATATCTGACAGTTATTTGTTTCAATGAAAACTCAAATCTTCAATAAAAATGGAAATTTTCTCACATAACCTTCAGTTTAATTAAATCCTTTGTGACGGGGCATGCTTGCACTGCACTGATTCTCCAGCGGGCAACCACCCCATCAACTCTGCTGGGCATGCTCCAGCTAGAGACTGGGTATAAAAGGGAGCCAAGCAGCTCAGTTGGGACTGCCGGCTCTCTCCTGGGAGCTGCAACAGGCTCCAAACCCCGAGCTAATACATGCAGAGCCATAGACAGATTGCAGGCTGTCGGATGAACCCAAAGAAGACAGAGCTGAATGGGCTGAGGCCCCTGGAGGCCCCAGGGAATTGTGAATCATTCCCACAGAGTAAGAAGTAGCCCGGGGGAACTTAAACATTACTACAGTATTGGAATCAGGGAACCAGTCAGTGTGTTTTGGAAGGATCCCCACTGACTTGGTGGTTAGTATCCCCCTCTACAGGCAGAGTCCTTGGCTGGGACTTGGAGGAGCAGGGTTGCGGGAGCCTGAGCCACCCTGCCCTAGGTGCCACACATGCCTAGTGGTGCTCCACTTCCCTGATGTGCCAATAGGCCATATTATCCCACAGAGGTGGGAGACTTTATGGGCTCCAGCCAGTAGGCCATGATGCCCAGACCAAAAGGACTGCTTTCTTGATTCTGGCCCTTAAGTCTTCCTGCCCTGCACACCAGTGCCACCATATTGCCTCAGGAGAGTAGGCCACACCACCCTGAGGAAAGGGGCAGCCATGTTGACTCTGGTCATTAATCTGTACCCCCTGAGGTTAAGGGAATCGGCACACAGCTGCAGGGCTATAGTGACCCCTACCCACCCCAAATGGGGGTGGGCATGCTTGCCCCCAACACCCTTTTTTTATTGGCAAACAGTTGCTACTAAGCAATTTTCAGCAGCACTAATACACAATTATGCCGTAAAACAGATAGCCTTTCCACCTGCGCCAACACTACTCACTTACAGACCTGTTTTGAGGGGATCCTCAGCAAATTTACCTCATATCATCTCCCATACACCAAGTAGAGCTGAGCAACAGCAACACTGCTATGTGCTGTGCTACAGTACTACACAGTCTGTGAGCATGTGTAAGTCCCAGGGCAAGTTAATGATAGAAAAGTTATGGATGTGTCATTTGATTCGTAAAAATCTACAGAAACATAATTTCAATTTTGTTACCCTCTGCAACATGGCAGGGGGAACTTGCTGGCCCCCAGTTCCAGGTCCTCCAGTTGGTGAAAATGTTGATAATACAATGTCATCAGACTTGAGTCAACTTGGGTCTAGTTCTCCCACAAACACAATGGTCCCAAACATGACGAACCTAGAACAATTACATAAATCAACAGTTCCCAACCTGGGATGCGGGACACCCGTGGGGGGCGCCAAAGATTACAATGGTCCATGAGGTTGCAGTAATATTGAGGTAATTTAGTCCCCCAACCTTTGCGCTGTGCACAGCAGCCTCAAGCTCTGTGCCAGCTAGAGCGGAGGAGCAGCCCCAAGCTCCACGTCAGCCAGTCACATCCCCCCAAGCGCCATGCTGGCCAGAGCAGAGGAGCAGCCTTGAGCTCCCCACTGGCCATAACAAAGAAGCAGTCTCGCCCCCAGCTCTACACTGGTCAGGCGCCCGGCGGGAGAGGAGCAGCCCTGTGCTGGTGGGGGCCTGGAGCAGCCTCAGCCAACCCACCAGGGCCTACCTATATTACCCTCAGTCCATGAGGGACAGGAAGAGGCAGAGCCACACGGGGCATGCAGTGGTGGCTGCGCTAGGGAAGGCTTAGCTTCTTACTCAGGTAAAAGTAAATTACTATTAGTGTAATTTAGTATTATTGTTATATGTGTTTATGGTCGGTGATGGGTGGATCGGGGAGGGGAGGGTTGCGTCTTTTATCTAGTGTTAACTAGTGGGGCTTTCACTCAGAGGTTGGGAACCACTGATGGAGATATATTCAAGAATTAAAAAAAAACCCACACTCTTTAATTAGACTTTAACACGGGCATATCAAATATGCAGCTCTCAAACTAAAACTGTGGCCCTCGACTGACAGTACTGTGTTATCAGTTAATGCTCAGAACGTGATACCTGATGAATTTTTTTAATGTTACAGATTACGCCCAATTGGAAGGAGCGCTTCAAGCTGATTGGCCATCATCAGCAAAAAAGAAGGAGTTCAGTGGTAGTGATTATCAGCTTTGTTTATTATGCCAAAAGAGTTGTAATGAGGCACTGGTTAAGACATCAGCATCCAGCCAGAAATTACTGGAACCCTTTATGGATGGATATGTACATAGATACATAAACATTACATAATTAATTACAATCCTAAAGTCATTTAATACAAAATTACTTTGGTCTTGATCATTTTTAGGCATCAGTGGAAAGACAAAGAGTATTATCTATTAGCTGAATTTTTGGAGAACACCACTGTAGAGGACCTGGTTGAACACAATGCTTGGTGGCACCTTACATGCTGTAAAAAATGCACCTGTACACTGAATTGGGCATGATTGGAGAGAAAAATACACCAAACATCAGGAAAAGTTGACATGGGGGCAAGTGCCAGCTATGGGTGATGCCTTAAATTAGGTCTCATGGCGTATATTTCAAGGAAAACACCTGCTTTTTCTGTAGTAAGCTGGAAGTCTGAAGGCATCAATCAAGCACAATTTCAGCACATGAGACAGGTGAGAAACTGGATGAAGCAGTCACTCCTTAGCAAGAACATTGCATGGAAAATAAATGCAAGTGGATGCATTGACCCAAAGGACACCCCGCTTATATTCTTGGTGTAGCACTTGATGTGATATGCAATATTGTATGTAATGTGTTGCATCAAATGGTAAAAGCAATAGATCAGTTACTGATTTTTACTACTATGAACTGTGACTCAGCTGGAGTTCATAAATTGCTCCCCAGAAGTTCTATTGGATGAGAAAGTGATGGCCATGGCCAATGCAGAGGCAAAGTACAAAGAAATATGTGCTTTGAACAGGATTAAAGAGGAAGAAATGCTTAGGAGAAAGGCTCTTAAAGCACTTATTGATATGATATCATATGAATGTAGTTTTTAGCAATCCTATCCACAAGAATGAATCATAGCATATGTCCTTGAAAGCTGCAAAAGATGTGGCTCTATTAATAGTGGAAGAAAGTGCTGATATCAGCAGCAATATGAAGACTCTGTTTGCAGCTGCTAAACTTTGCTGGAAAAGCATTTGGTCCTGCGGCATGTAGGAGTTTCAGGGATCAATGCTGATGCCAAATTGAAAAAGTAATACCGCATAACCTGTACTACTACTATAAGTGATGCACTGATGGTTGCAGTGAGTTTCAGCACCAGCAAACATGAGTAAGGAAGTGGACCACAAGACTGTCGTTTTATCACAAAGCCTCATGTAGAAGTGCTTGAGTG
The DNA here is from genome assembly GCF_026122565.2 of Emydura macquarii macquarii. Taxonomy (NCBI): domain Eukaryota; kingdom Metazoa; phylum Chordata; order Testudines; family Chelidae; genus Emydura; species Emydura macquarii. Next base: position 35,132,682 of record NW_027132559.1, on the reverse strand, counting down.
AAATGCAGGTTTGCAATTGTGACAGCGTTAGACCTGATGGCTACAGGAGGGTAGTAGGGGGGGTCTATATTAGCCCCAGAATGAGCAAATCCCTGTTCCCTGGGTGATCCAGCTGGGGCTACTCTGGGGCAGTTGGGCCAATTAGGCCAGCTGAGGCCAATCAAGGAGCTTGCTCCCAGTAGTTAAAAGCCTCCCTGTCAGGCAGACAGGGGCAGCTGGAAGGGAGTTAGGAGAGGGAGCATAGCTGAGCGGAGCATAGCTGAGCGGAGCTGCTACAGGATTTGGAGCAACCACTGCCACATAGTAAGGCCCCAAAGGTACCAGAGACGATCGGGGGGGGTACCTGTCTGGCTGCGGCCGGGGACCCAAGGCACAGGCCTGAGGGAGAACCCCTCCCCACCCAGTTCTGGGAAGCAGACGGCGAGCAGTGGGGCCAAGGAGAGGCGACCCAGGGAAGGAGTAAGTCACGGACGTTTGAAGGCTACTACACACAGGGTCCCTGGGTCGGGGCCTGGGGCAGAGGGCGGGACCGGGCCCCCCCCGCTCCCCCTCCCCACGGTGCGCCGTGGTCGTGGCCGAAGAGGGCACCGTACCCAAGAGAGGGCTAGACTAGCCGCCCCCGCTACAGTGGTGTCAGAAGTGGGATTGTGGGTGCCCAGCGGCTGAGAGAGAGAGAGACACACCAAAAAGAAAAAAAAGACACGAGAGGGGAGGGGAGATTTCTTTTCCTCTGTTTACCACAATGGAAGACGTTGTAAAGTCCCTCGTACAGGCCACGGCAGCCCAGCAAGAGGCCACCAGGGTCCAGATGGCCACCCTAAAGGAATCGGCGTGGCTTCAGCAGGAGACCAACCAGTTGCTGATCAACCAGGCCAACCAGGATCGGGCTCTCTTGCGAGAGGTGGTGGCCCACCTGAAGACCCTGAACCCCCAGGCCCCAGTACCTGAGGGAACATGCACACTACGGGCCACCAGGTATTTACAGAAGATGAGGATGATATTGAGGCCTATCTCCTTACCTTTGAAAGGATAGCTGCGCGTGAGGCTTGGCCCCTGGCCCAGTGGGCTGGTATTCTTGCCCCCTTTCTATGTGGAGAAGCCCAAAAGGCCTACTATGACCTACCTGCAGTAGCGGCAGCTGACTATCACCAACTGAAAATGGAGATCCTGGCTCGATCAGGAGTGACTGCAGCGGTTCGGGCCCAGAGGTACCACAGCTGGAGGTATCAGGAAGGCAAGGCCCCGCGCTTGCAGCTGTTTGATCTCGCCCACCTTGCCCAGAAGTGGCTGCAGCCAGAGGTTCACCAACCAGAGAAAATCCTAGAAATTCTCGTGATCGACCGATACACGAGGGCGCTGCCATCAGACCTCCGCGCTTGGGTAGGGCAGAATGACCCCTCATCCTACGATGAGTTAGTTGCCCTAGTGGAGCGATGGGTAACGGCCAGAGGCTTTTCTCGGGCAGCCAGAGAGGACTTGCCCCGGGGCAAACGACCAATCCCAGTTCCTGGAGCCCAGACTCCCAAGAGCCTGGGGAAGACCAGGTGGAGGACAGGGGAGACGGAGGGCCCACTGGGGCCTATTAAGGAAGGGAACCACCTGGGCAGGGGAAATGGAGGACAACCCCCTAGCCCTAAGGACAAAGTGGTACCCCGAGCCCCCTACCGGTGCTATGCCTGTGGGGAGTGGGGGCACATAGCAGCCCAGTGTCCCAATGCAGAGGAGCCCATGCAGTGTAACCTGGGGCACGGGGCAGACTCCTGCAGCCTGATTCACCTTGTGGGGGTGGCCTTAACCCCACATAGGTATACAAGGCCTGTAAAAGTAAACGGAGTCGAGACTCTGGCATTGGTGGACTCCGGGAGCGCCATCACCCTCATTTCAGGGAAATTTGTGAAGCGTAGTCAACTATTGCAGGCCAAGCGCATGGGAGTAACATGCGTCCATGGGGCGGTTAGCTATTACCCAACTGTCCCAGTGAATATTGAGGCTCAGAAAGGGGTCACAAGGGTGATGGCGGGGGTAGTTCCCCGGCTCCCGTATCCCGTCCTCATAGGAAGAGACTTTCCAGGGTTTGGAACTTTACTTCCCCCAGAGGGCTCGGAAGAACGGGAGGGTCCTGGGCCTACTGGACTAGCTCCTCCCGATAGCAAACCCCTGATATTCTCTGAGTTTGCCCAGGATCTATTTCTGGCCCCTGGGAGGGGCCGAAAGACCAGGGCAGAGAGGAGGGCCGCTAAGGCCCTGGGTACCAGGATTTTGTCCCAGGGCATAAAACCTGCCTTGGTAGGTAGATGGCACGGGCCGCAGTTAGAGAAGCTGCCCCAAGAGAGGAAGGGCCCGAAGCAGGCCCCGGGCTAGATCTCCCCACCCCGGAGGAAAAGGCGGAGTCGGGCCTACCAGAGCTGGGACACCTCAACCCAGTACGAGGGAATTTCGGCCGTGACCAGGCCGAGGACCCCAGATATAGCAATGCCCGAGCAGAAGTGGCAGAGATAGAGGGGGTGCCCGTAGAGGGAAAAACACGAGGGCCAGGGCCATACTTCATGATGAGAGGGGACTTGTTGTATCGGGTCACCGAGGTGAATGGAGAGAAGATACCACAGCTCCTGGTGCCCCAGAAGCACCAACGGGCCGTGCTGAACTTGGCCCACAGCCACCTCTTTGGGGGACATTTAGGCGTGGAGAAAACCCTGGCTCGGATCCTGAGGCGGTTCTTTTGGCCCGGGGTACACGAAGAGGTTCAGCGCTATTGTGCAAGCTGCCCCGAGTGCCAGCTACATAGCCCCCAACCCCACTTCAGGGCCCCTCTGGTGCCCCTCCCCATCATCGAAGTCCCGTTCGAGCGGATCGCCATGGATCTGGTGAGTCCCTTGGAAAAGACGACCCGGGGGCACCAATACATCCTCGTTGTCCTCGACTATGCCACCAGATATCCGGAAGCTGTTCCCCTGCGGAATACTACCTCCAAGGTGATCGCGACAGAGTTAGTGAAGATTTTTGCCCGGGTGGGGCTACCCAAAGAAATATTGACGGACCAGGGGACCCCATTTATGTCCAGGCTGATGAAGGACTTATGCACTCTGCTTCAGGTGCAGACCCTGCGAACTTCCGTTTACCACCCACAGACCGACGGCCTTGTGGAAAGATTCAATAGGACTCTCAAGGCCATGATAAGGAAGGTGGTGAGTCGAGATGGCAAAGACTGGGATGCCTTGCTACCATATCTCATGTTTGCCATCCGGGAGGTTCCCCAGGCCTCCACAGGGTTCTCCCCCTTTGAACTCCTGTATGGACGCCACCCCCGGGGTAGCCTGGACATCGCCAGGGAAATCTGGGAAGGGGAGACCACCCCAGGGCGGAATATCATTGACCACGTGCTCCAGATGAGAGACCGAATAACCCAAGTCACCCCCATCGTACGGGAACATTTGGAGAAAGCCCAGGGGGCCCAGCGGGTCCACTATAACCGCCACGCCGTGGTTCGGCGATTTCAGCCAGGAGACCAGGTGATGATACTGGTACCCACTGCGGAAAGTAAGCTCCTGGCCCAATGGCAGGGGCCCTATGAAGTGATCGAGCCTGTGGGGGAAACCAACTACAAGATACGACAACCAGGGCGCCGCAAGGAGGAGCAAATCTACCATGTTAACTTATTGAAACCCTGGAAGGCCAGAGAAGCATGTATGACCCTACCCCAGGCAGTAGAACTACCCGAGCAAGTGAGGATATCCCCTGACCTAACGCCGAATCAAAAGGCCGAGGCGTCAGGGATGGTAGAACGGAACCAAGACGTCTTTTCGACTAAGCCGGGTCGGACAACAGCGGTTTTCCACCAGATCATCACAGCCCCCAGGGTCAGGGTCATGATGAGGCCCTACAGAGTTCCAGAGGCTAAGAGGAAGGAAATTAAGGCAGAGGTAGAAAAAATGTTGGAGCTGGGGGTCATAGAGGAATCTCATAGCCAGTGGGCTAGCCCTATCGTGTTAGTGCCTAAGCCTGACGGCACTGCACGGTTCTGCAATGACTTTCGCCGACTGAACAAGGTTTCACAGTTCGATGCATACCCCATGCCCCGCATAGATGAACTCGTGGACTGATTGGGCAAGGCCCGGTTCCTGATCACCCTCGATCTGACCAAGGGGTATTGGCAAATCCCTCTAGCTGAGGAGGCAAAGGCAAAAACCGCTTTCTCCACACCAGACGGGCTGTTCCAATACACTGTCCTCCCCTTCGGACTACATGGAGCCCCCGCCACCTTCCAGCGCCTAATGGACAAGTTGCTACGGCCCCATGCTGAGTACGCCGTGGCATACCTGGATGATGTGGTCATCCACACCCCAGACTGGGAAACCCATCTAAGGAAGGTGGAAGGAGTCTTGAACACCCTGAGCAGGCCGGTCTTACTGCAAATCCTGCCAAGTGTGCCATAGGACTTGCCGAGGCTAGATATTTCGGATACGTCGTAGGGCGGGGTGTGGTACGGCCTCAACTAAGCAAGCTGGAAGCAATCCAGAGCTGGCCCCGGCCTAATCGAAAGAAACAGGTCCGGGCCTTCTTAGGGGTGGTGGGGTACTACCGGCGGTTTATCCCCCACTTCGCCTCCCGAGCCAGTCCGCTGACTGACCTGATAAAGGCCCGAGGCCCAGACATGGTGCGATGGACCCCCGAGGCAGAGGAAGCCTTCAGGGATTTGCGGACTGCCCTCTGCAGTGACCCCATCCTTCTCGCCCCAGACTTTACAAAGGAATTTATTTTGCAAACAGATGCCTCCGGGGGCAGTCTTGTCACAAATGGTGGGAGATGAGGAGCACCCGATAATGTACCTCAGCCGAAAACTGCTCCTGGGAGAACAGAAATATGCGGTCGTAGAAAGGGAATGCCTCGCCGTCAAGTGGGCTATGGAAGCCCTCCGTTATTACCAGTTGGGGCGCCACTTTACCCTCGTGACCGACCACGCACCCCTGCAGTGGATGCAGCGGAACAGAGAGAAGAATGCCCGCGTGACCCGGTGGTTCCTGTCCTTCCAGCCCTTCCGGTTCACGATACAACACAGGGCTGGTAGTCACCATGGAAATGCGGATGGCTTGTCCCGGGTTCACTGCATGTCGTCCCATGTTGCCCAACCCGGTGGGATTGAGCAGGGGGGGAGGATGTGTGACAGGGTTAGACCTGATGGCTACAGGAGGGTAGTAGAGGGGGTCTATATTAGCTTCAGAATGAGCAAATCCCTGTTCCCTGGGTGATCCAGCTGGGGCTACTCTGGGGCAGTTGGGCCAATTAGGCCAGCTGAGGCCAATCAAGGAGCTTGCTCCCAGTAGTTAAAAGCCTCCCTGTCAGGCAGACAGGGGCAGCTGGAAGGGAGTTAGGAGAGGGAGTAGAGCGGAGCGGAGCATAGCTGAGCGGAGCTGCTACAGGATTTGGAGCAACCACTGCCACCTAGTAAGGCCCCAAAGGTACCAGAGACGATCGGGGGGGTACGGCCGGGGACCCAAGGCACAGGCCTGAGGGAGAACCCCTCCCCACCCAGTTCTGGGAAGCAGACGGCGAGCAGTGGGGCCAAGGAGAGGCGACCCAGGGAAGGAGTAAGTCACGGACGTTTGAAGGCTACTCCACACAGGGTCCCTGGGTCCCCCCCCCCGATCCCCCTCCCCACGGTGCGCCGTGGTCGTGGCCGAAGAGGGCACCGTACCCAAGAGAGGGCTAGACTAGCTGCCCCCGCTACACAATACATACATGACAACTGTGTGGCACATGCATAATCTACCACTACAGGTGGCTGTTGGTGTAACAATGAATTTCAAACAATGATTAAGCATGGCTGGGATGGCTTTCCCAGAAGTAAACAAGCACCATGTAGACTTGTTCAGTGATGTTAAATGCCAAGAAAGGGCAATTTTAAAGCTCCTGAATAAACTTACTTACACTGGCAACTCATTGGCATGTGATGGACAGGAGCTCATTAATATCATGATTAAAGCAGTCTTCATTGATAACTAAAGATGTCAGCTGAATGGATACTCTGAGTCATGATTTATACGAAGTCTTCAAAACCCAAAAAATTATCCAAGGCTTCATAAATCTATGGGCTCCACCCAAGAAAAAAACAGACTAAAGCGGTGCTTGAATGCAAGGAAAGTCAGAGTACAGGTGTCAGGGGTTATTACAGAACTAACCACAGACAGGTCATTGATGCTCATCTCCTGGTTGTGTCCAGATCATCACCATGTTGAGATCTATGTGGGACTTTGGGGAAGTACTCAGGGTACCATGGAGAATTGGTAATGTTCAAATGTGATGGAACAGTGCATATGTGCAGGCGAAAAGCAAACTAATGCACATCTTGCATGGTCTTTCTAAGCCAGCACCTAAATAATGTAATTTGTACCATCAAAGGCCTTTCAGCATGGTAATCGTAGATGGTATGTCTGGGTACAAGCACTTGACAAACCAGAAATTGTTAACATCTGCTGAGATTTGGTGAACACTTCATTATGAGGCTACAGAGAAAATAATGGCCCTGTGATGAAGTTCACCTCATATTTGATATATATACAGAGGAATCAATTAATTGTACTACAAAGGAGAGACTCTATGGTATTGCACCAGTCCAATAAAAACTCATTGACTCAATGAACATCTCCAATGTCCCAGTGAAGAAACTATTATCTCAAACTCACACAAAGGATGAGTTAACCATATACTTTGCAGGAAAAGCTCCAGTATGTGAAGAATTGCTGGAAGAGTTTTGTCGTGACATGGTGTAATGAAACTGCTGCCTCACACTGTTCAGTGGAGTTTCTTTGTAGTTCCCAAGAGGAGGTTAACACTAAAATGATCTTGCATGCATCAGTGTCACAGAGAGAGATGCTACTAAACTCCAGATTTTTGCACATGAGAGACAGACACTAATCAAGAATTCCAGAAGATTCTGTTTTCGTGTCTGCTGCTGGGGGACATTAAAAGCCATTACTTTGCCAGGTTTCCATGCCATTTGAGGATGTAACACTACTGTAAGGCTTGCTGGAAAGACCAAATTATCTTCTTCGGAGGCTGAATCAAATGCCTTCCATGACTCTTTTCTGCCTCTGAAAGCACTTGGAGTAGCTGAGACAGACACTTATGAGGCCATAAATGCACTGAAGGCATTCGTGCACTCAGTTTACCATTTGAAAACCGACATTACAACATTTGCAGAGCTAGTTTGGTGGATGTTTTCCAACAAGCAGACAATTGGAGAAAAATTGCCACTGAGAAGGGGTGGATTTATATCTGCTATCAAAAGGGCAAATTATCAATCAATTGAATGGCTCTGGAATGACTCAGCATATCCAAAACTACCCTCCCCTATCAGGCATGGATGGGTCTTGGAGAATGTATTGATCACATCAGTTGTGAAATATCATACATGCCCAAATCAATCCTTCAACTAAACAAATGCTTGTTTGAATTAGGGATGTAAAAGGTTAACCGTTTAAACGGTAATTAGCTATTTGAACATTTTAAACAGCTGAGTATGGTTTAAACTGGGGGGGAGGGGAGTGGCAGCTGGGCTGGCTCCCTGCCAGCAAGGGCAGCTGGGCAGCTCTTGCTACTATTTGAGTTCCACAGGAGTCGCACCCACCCACTGCTAAAGGCCCCTCCCCCAGCCTAAGGGGAGGAGCCACTGGACCCAGGACTCAACTGATTTTGTGGGACAACTAATGAAAAAACAGGAAGGGGCATGAGGGTGGGACAGCTCTTACTGGTGGGGAGGTGCACAGCCCAGCATTGGGGGAGGGGGTGAGCCGCAGCTGGGCTTGTCTCCCTGTGAGTGGGGGAGTAGCTGCAGCTGAGCTGGCTCCCTGCCAGCAAGAGCAGCTGGGCAGCTCTTGCTCATGGGGAGGCGTGGAGCCCGGGAGAGGGGAGGAAGACAGCTGGGCTCAGCTCAGCCCCCCACAAGTGAGAGCTGCCCACCTAGCAAGGCAGAGGGAGCTGCAGCTGAGCCCAGCACAGCCTCCCCCCCCCAGCATTTAACCACTTAAACGTTCTATTTTTAGAACATTTAAATGGAGTTTTAATTAAACTAATTTTTACATCCCTAGACCAGATGCTCACTACTGTGGAAATGTTTGGCCAGCAGCCTGCCTTGTATGGAGTTGCGAGTGCAGCATGGATGAGGATCAGTGTGACAGTGTATCTAGCAGTGGTGCCTTAGCGGGAGATGACACTATTGATGACTTTGATTAAATAAAAGTTTTCAATTCTATAGGTCATGGCCAACTTCCCTAGGATTAACATTGTTGTGAATGGCTTTCTATACTGCTTCCACGCCACGTGGTGTGGGCTTATGCTACTACCCCAACCCCATCAGGCAAATGCAGAGACAAATAAATTGCTAGTTCAAGATTCTGTAAGATCTGGGTTCATTGGGTCCTGCTCCTGTGGAATTCCATGAAAAAAATTTTTCTATAAACTTCACTAGCAACAGGATTGGGTCATGAATATTTCCACCTCTGAAAGAGATACTTTTCATCTTGCAGTTTTTTTAAAAATCAAGTTTAAAATGAGGTGCTGTCAGAATGGATATCTACTTATTGCATTTCTGTGTGTTAACACAAGTATATATGTTGGCTCCAAGGAGTTGTTAGAGAAGTACAGACTGTATTGATCTTTCTATTTCCTTGTAGCTCAGAAATAAAGCCTATTAAAACAAAAACAACTTTTGTTAGCTGTTAAAGGTTATTGGACATGAGAAATATTTACTTCCAAAGGAATGGCTGTCTTAATAATCAGGACAAGAGTTAAAGAATAATCAGTGCTATGTGAAGACTTCAGGGTCTCCAACAGCAAATACTAAAGAACATTAATCAATGGAGAATCTGCAAAAATATGACTTGTTTGTTATTTCCTGTTTCTAAACAGACTAATTTATCTCTATTTTGGCCAGGATCAAGGCTTTGAAAATGTAACTGTCTATAGCTTGCCATCACCTCCTGCTGTGGTCTTTCTAGGGGGTCGCAACATCTCCTACCTCACCCTCCTCAGTTAGTTTTCAATTAGGTCAATTCATGGAGCCTCTCCTTGAATTGAATGAATGAATGAATTAATCTATCAGCCCTTTGGTTTCAGGGCTTGCAGTCTTCTTCTGGCTCCTGGTTGCTTTCTCACAGGCTGCCTGATGCAAAGCTGTTACCTCTTTGCTATCTCAGGTCTTCCTGCCTCACCTTCCCACTCTGTTTTCTTACCTTTATAACAGTTCTTGTTGGTCACAGCTGTGGGTGCCTGTCTCCATGACTGGCAGTTCTGGCAGCTGTGTGAGGGTGTGATCAGGCTGCTTGCTTGCAATCAAGAGAGACCTTTCTCTCCCTTCTGCCTATGCTCAGTATGGGGTTTGTAAACCCCATTACATAGCTGCAGGACTAAACCTACTGATCTAGTCCTGAATAGATAGGAATGAAAGGGCAGGAGCCCCTGTTGTAAGAAGTCAAAGTATTTTTTCCTCCCATCAATGCCAGCTGCAGGAAATTGGAAGGGTTCTTTCTGTGTCTTTTGATGCCTCCATCAAAATCCTCCTAGCTGTCATGCATGCAGGGCCAGCCCTAGACCAAATGGCGTCCCAGGCAAGGAGTGTCTTCAGCGCCCCCTGCCCCCTTTCCATTTGTTAAACTTTTGAATACCTTATTTTTATTGCATTTGTAGCCCATTTCATGACTTTAGTGCACGGTTTACATGCATGATTGATCCCTGTCATATAAGACGATAAGTTTGCACTCTAGGATCTGTATTTATTCATGCCATATATAAGCAAATAAAAAAAATTGTTTCCTCTAAGCTTATAGAAACTTTTTTAATTTTAAGAATAACAAATGTACTAACATCAAGCAACTGAACTGTGCACCAACGTTGGGTGGACCAGTATTAAATAATGTTACAGCAGGTGACAGCCTTAGAATGTTAACTCTAGTCCTTGAGTTCAAAAGGTCACTTCTGTCCTCACAAACTGAAGCAGAGAGATCAAAACGCTAGCCAATGGCATTTTCAAGCAATAAAATAGCAAGCGATGTCAGTTTCTTGTCTATGTTCCACTGTCTTAGAAAGTCATCCATCATTACGTGTTAAACATGGCAAAAGTAGTAACGATATTTCTTTTATATTGTTGTATAGATTAGTGTTCGATAGATATCTCTGACATCTCATCAAATATGTCCTTTATTAGTTGCTACTTACACTCTTCAAGTCTTAATACACAAGTACACTTTCACAGTTACAAGGTTCACAATATCACACCTGGGCTGTCACTTCACTTCATTCTTATATCTTACTGACTGAGGACACCCCACCCCTTATATACCCACGAGGACATGGCTGATAACATTCTAGGGGGTTCGAGGAAAATGTAGTTTTCCAGAAAGTCTGGAAGGTTCCATGAGATTCTACAAAGGTCCAGAACATTCCAAGAGATTAGTGAAAAACGAATCCACATATGGAATACCTGAAATATTTTACTTCAAACATTCTATTTGCTCTTTTGTCACTAACATCAAAAACAGCACTCCAAGCCCAGCGCCCCCTAAGCCCAGCACCCCAGGTGGTTGCCTGGGTCAGGCTGGGCTGAGGCTCCTAATCGCTGCGTTGTCAGTGCCACCCCCCTTTCAATTCTGGCCAGAAGCAGCAGCAGAGGCCTTGCGGAGCGCAGAGTGAGCCAGGCCTCGATCCTTGCACCGGGCCAACCATCAGTGAGACACTGGCCCACTCTGGCTCACACTTCTCCTCCTCTGGTATGGAACAGGCCCACTAACCCCACCCAAGTATGCTAACACAGCTTTGTCCTACCTGGAATTTTTCTGAAATGACACCCTGGGAGGCCTGCACACCTCAGTGCACTTCATATGCAAAAAAATCTGGTACACTATTCAGTGCAGACTTGAAGAACTTTGTGCTAAGACTTACTCTTTGCAAACTGCGGTGATGGCCACAGATATGGAATTAGATTATTTTTGCCCCTTAATCATTACTTTGGAAAAACCACAGGTGTTACCCTGCATTTGAGGGCTGTGTTACCCCAGAAGTTGAGCCAGCTAATAGCAGCCATAGTGTGTGCATTTGGCCATCATGAATTAATAAAATAGAACATCACATCGTTAAGGGTTAATTTGAATAAGCAGGGGTTCTAGAGGCAAGATGAGTGAAGGCTGGCAGTTTCTGTTAATCAGAATGGGAGGAGGAGAGAGAAGTGTGGACAATTCTGAGACTGAAAGAAAACAAGTAGACAGGAACCTTGAATTTAGGTGCCTCCATACAGAAGCTTATTATGGCTATGATTGTTAGGAATGTGTTATTAATATGTAGCTTACTAATGTTAGGAGAGGTGATGACCCAGTAGGGGTTGCTATGATCTATTTGTTTTGTGGTAATTAGTATAAAAAAACTAGATAATACAGTGTACTTTGGAGCATTTCTCTGAAACTACTGAAAGATTTTTCCTGACAACTGTACTCCCCGATGGGGAAGTGTCCAGCCAATGCTGACCTGCAGCAAATTACTCAATACCATCCCAGATTCTAGGTAATTATTTGGGATGCTCTAAATTATTGCTTATGACTGTGTGTAAATCTAATAAATACTAGATTGAGCTAAGAGCATGCTTGCTTGTATTAATCTTTATCAGATGGAAATGCTGTGTTCCTACTGGTTTATTCCTGAAACCGCCTGGAGTGAAACAGTTAAGTTACCACTGCTGTGGGTTCCGAAAACCCCGTGTAACAGATTTGGTGAGCCAGCCAAGAGTGTTGGAGAGGGGGAATGATTAATACAAAATGTTTGTTTGCATTAAGGGAAGGGGACAGTGGAACAGGGTAGCAACCTGTAATTTTCCATGTCGTTGTCTGTGAATTGATTTATGGTCACATTCCATTATTCATTTATGGCTCAGGCTCATAGCCTGGTTAAGTAAAAAGTTATGTTAGAAGGAAAGGGAACATCTAAAAAGAAAGAAACCCAAAAACCATTTCCAGTTTAACAGCTTTCATGCAGAAAGATTTCATGCAGAAGCATGATAAGGGTTTTTGGAAGTCTGAGTTTTTTCAATTCCGGAGTGTTCCTGCAGCTCTGTAAGCAGATAGAGTTAAAGGCAGAAAATGAGGAGTTAAAGAATGAGAAAATTGAGAAAGACAAAGAAATATCCAGCCAGAGGGCAGCTCAGATAGTGCACTGAAGAAGCAGGGGTATGATAGTGTGCAAGAGAGTAACAGGCTGGAGCAGGAAGTGTCTGGATTGAAACAGCAGACAGCGGAGAGTGAATATATTGTTAGAACCTTACCAAAGCATTTCCAGGATAAGACCCAGGTGGATCATGGGGAATGTAAGAATGAAAATTGTGCTTTCAGAGCCATGTTGGCAGAGCAGAAGGGAATAGTAGTTGTGATTTGTGGGAGTCATGGCCTAATAAGAAGAGGTGAGTCAGAGGAAGATCTCTACTTGTATCCTTCTCATTGTGAGGATGAGAGGGATGGTCCCCATGAGTTTTCTTTTCCCTTGGACTCTTTTAGGCAGTTCCTGTATGGTCTCTTGCTTGAAACACTGGAAGAGTTTCAGACACCCACACCCAGAACCCCCATGGTGAGGCAGATTGGTCCCTAAGGAGGTAACCATGGAAGGGAAAAACAGGTAGAGGTCAGGCTCTTCACCCCGACCAGACTAGAGCTACAGTGAAATTGATTGGCTAGTCAACCAGAGCACAGCCTTGGGATGGCTGGCAAGGATAGGTAGCACCCCATGTCTCACTGTGGCAGATGTGGCAGCAATTCCCATTCTCCTCTTGGAGCCAAGAAAGAGGCGAGGATTACAGGTTCCCAAATGCTTAGGCCCACGCAGCCCCACTTCTAGATTTGTTGTTGCTTCTGTACTTTTCTTGGCTTAGGTTTTCCTTTCTTCCTAAGTTGTTTTCCAGTTCTTCTCTCCACTTCTTCTTTCACTCCCCCCCTCATTTGCTTCTCCTTACTCCTTTCCTTCCTCTGCTGCTTTTTTTTCTTTTGTGTCTGCTTTTTGTTTTTTGAAAGTGAAGGGTTAAAGCCACACTTAGCTGTACTTAACTAAACGTATTTTACTGTTTTTGAAGATATGACTGCCAAGCAATGAGGATTGTTGCTACTGTTTGCTGCCTGGAGAGTAGTTTGAGAAAAGCAGTAAATTAACAGAAAGATTGGGCCGAAAGATTAAAAAGTTTGTCAGCATGAAGCAATCTTGTTTAGAGCAATAGACTCCCCAGATAAGATTTTAAAGAAAGGGAAGGAAGGAAAGAGAAGGGAGAAGTGAGACAGATTCCTTGATCCCTGGTGGGTGGAAATTTGAACATTGCTCGTAATAATGTCCACTCTGGCAGTTTTGTTAAAGCTGGCTGAGCATGAAGGGAAAAAAATCAGGAATGCACCGCTACCGCCGCTGCCAGTAGCTACCCTGTTAAGGGAGTTTGGGCATCCCCGGCTCCCCCAGTAATGGCACATTTGGACACAGATGGGTCGGGAAGGGTCATGCTTTATGTGGAGTTTGAAGGAGGGGTGTTCAGATAAAATCTGTTGTTAGATACAGATTCCCTGATTAGTACCCAGAATAAGAACCTGTTTAGCTCTCCGGCTGGAATTAAGACCTTACAAGGGTTCAATGAAGCACAGAGTGTTGTTCCCATATTTTGCATATGGATTTGGAAGGAAAAGGGATCCTGGGAATTGATGTCTTAAGAGAATTAAGAGTGTTATTTGATTTTGCTAACAGGATTCTATGGGAAACACCCCCTGGTACATCTCGGAATCAGTGGAGATTTCAGCAAGCTACTGGATAGCAGTCCTTAAGGCATCAAAAGAGCTGGAATGGCCCATGTGGACTCCAGAAGTTCTAGCAATTGCAGAGAAACACTGGGAAGTGTGGGCCAAGAACAAAATAGAATGTGGTAAAATTGAGGCAGAAATTCTAGTTACAGGTCCAGATCCTCCACCCCAGAAGCAGTACAGATATCCAAGGGAGGCAGAAGCCAGGCTGAAAGAAACAATTGATGGCCTTTTTAGCCAAGGAGTTTTAGTGAAACAATCAAGCCCCAATAAAGCTGCCCTCTGGCCAGTCCTTAAAAATGGTGGCAGGATGTGGAGACTAGTAGTAGATTTTTGCCCCTTAATTGGGTGGCCCCACTGATGGCCTCCATCAGGGGGTGGGGGCAGTGGTTTTTAGTTTTGGATTTGGCCAATATTTTTGCTATCCCTTTACATCAGGACAGCAATTACAAATTAGCTTTTACCTTTCAAGGGAAGCAGTTGTGTTTTGCCAGGATCCCCATGGGCTGGAACAATGCCCCTATTTGTCATGCCCATGTAGGCAGGATGTGGGATGGGACGCCAGAAAAAGACAATGTGATTTCTCATGTGGATGACATCTTGATTTGCACTCCAAGCAGGGAAGAGGATTGGAAGTATTGGATAGGGTGTTACAAAAGATTCAAGAAACTGGGTTAGGAAAGCCCAAAGAAAGCCCAGTTATGTGCCCAACAGGCAAATTATCTTGGAGTGATTTTAGGACAGGAAGAGTGCTCCCCTTATCAATAGAGCATGGAGCTGATTTTTGAATTCCCAGTTCCCACAGATGTAACTGCTTTTAGATCCTTTCTGGGAATGGTTAATTTCTTCTGAGATTTTACTGAGAATTTTTAGAGAAAGCAGCCCCCCCTGCAGGAATTTTTAAAGGAGAGAGCAGGGTGGGACAACCATTTATTACAACTGGCAATTACAGACAGGGGATTGAGAACTGTGCTGAGTCAGGGCTCTGGAACAGGGCTTTGCCCTGTGGCTTATGCCGCCAAAATTGTAAGCGAAGTAGAGAGCGGCAGCAGGAATACCTGGTGGGATTGTCCCCTGTGTTATTGAAAATTGCCCACTCCCTGTAAAATATGTGCTCACTGGCAAAATTAACAATTGCCATGTGTCCAGCCCTAGGCTAGCGAAGTGGACCCTAGGTTTGTTAAATAAAAATGTGGATATGGAAAAGACTAGCTAGTGTTGTCCCTGATACCCATGTTCTCATGATAAAGGGAGAGGAGCATGAGTGCCCCTTACTGGAACATGTACCCCTACTGCCCCATCCTTTGAGGCAGGGGCTGTGTTAAGTGAAATATAAGACAAAGTGGATGTTATGTGGTTTGTAGATGGATCATGTTATTATGAAAAGGGGAAGGAGGAGAAACAGTTTGGATGGTACCCACAACATTAAGAACAGAAATGATTTCCCTAGCTCCTGAGGGAGGCATTTGCGAGTAGAGAAAAACCTTAGCTCGATTACATCCTGCTGGCTGGTGGTCAGCCATGAGCAGTGATGTGGAACACTTTGTAAATAACTATCTACCCTGTGCAGCCAATAACGCTGATTTAAAATCATCAAAGAGTCTCTGGAACACCACCTGATAACCTGCAACCCTAAGTCCTTGCAGACCAGTGGCTGCAACAGCTGTTAGAAGTAGTTGCTAGTACTCATAGGCAGGTTGCTGTAGCCATAGGCACTAATGTTGAGAATTTGCAATAAAGCCAGTCCCATTGGTCAAAGAAGAAAGCCAGATTGAAATGGTTTCATTTCTCATAGCTGAAATGCTGGAAAAGGGAATAGCCCTAATCAATCTTAAGTAAATTAAGATCATTGCACATACTGGATCCCAAGAGGGCGCTTGGAGCACAGTGAAAAGTTCAAAAGCCCATTCCCGAGATGGGGGAGAATTTAGACTTGGTTGGACTAAAGTACAAGTTAATAAATGTTTAAATGCATAAACCCCGCTATATAGGGAGGGGAGAAGTGTGTTACAGATTACTAATTG
Source organism: Emydura macquarii macquarii (assembly GCF_026122565.2). Lineage (NCBI taxonomy): Eukaryota > Metazoa > Chordata > Testudines > Chelidae > Emydura > Emydura macquarii. The sequence goes on along the minus strand of NW_027132559.1, from coordinate 35,116,853 downwards.
CATGGATCCTGGAAGATTTTGGAGGTGATGCATTCCTGTGTGCTGTTTTTGCTGGTGTTTGGATTGCAGATCTGCTCCTTTGGTGGTGTGAATTCAGAACCTGTTGTATTCAAGGCATGGGGAGACTTCTCATGGATCACAGTGGAATGTAAAGGCAATAACACCCTTGACATTACTACCGATTCCTACATCCCAGCAGAACTAATTACTCTTTTAGACTCTTTCGAAGGATATGATCCGATTTCAATGAAATTAAAAGACTTGGACATGGACAAAGTAAAGATTAGCATGGGAATGAGCAAGGACTGGCAATGCATTATCATTTGGACTGCAAAGGGTCTACACTGGTGACTACAGAATCCCTACCACTTAGGTGGTGGCGACATCATCATCCTTATGTATACACTGGGAGTGGTTGGTGGGGAAACTAATTTGTTAGTGCGAGGAATTGGAAGCTACCCAGGTGAATTCAGTTGTCACTGGTGGGAACTGACAGGTTGCTACTTAATTGTAGTAAATTCAAGTGCATTCACTCGTGGAATGACATCCCTAAGTGGACAACTCTGGGGGGAAAGACAATTCATTTTAAGATGAAACATTCCTTTATGTTTCCAAATACCAGATAAGAAGATTTGAGGGATGCAAAACTACAGATATTGATTCCAGGATGGGAATGGGAAGTTCTTTTGCCTTGAACTTGGGAGGTCCTGAGTCGTCAAGAAGCTTACAAGAGGGACACAGGATGTTTGGGGGGTTAAATGGTGCCTTGGTAAAATGGTTATTAATATGCAGTGAAATATGACAGGAAAATGGCTCCTTCAGGGACCCGTGGAGTAAAAGATAGAGAAGTGTGGATTTTGGAACGACCTGTAATTAAATTGATTGAAAACATGCTTAGAGGAATTTGGGATTGAATATGAATGTACCAAAATTGCTCTGCAGCCACAGGATGTATGTTTAGAAGTAACAGAGGGAAAATGTTATTTTGCCATTAATCCATTTGCAAATGAATTTGTGGTTGTTTATGTAGGTAATAATTATGTATGTTTTAGAAGTTGGTGCCCTGTGTTCATAATTAATTGTGTACAATATAATCCATAATTCCCATGAAAATAAGTGTTTTTGTTAAATTGTAGTTAAGGGATGTGATTTTGAATTTTAAGTGCCTAAACGGAAACAGCCAAGAGTAAAATACACCATGTACTCTAATGTAATGCCTTTATCCATTGGAATGAATTTAATTGTAAAAATGTTATTTGAGCATCCCTATTTAAGGAATTATTTGCTAGGCAGAAAGTGTGCAGAGTCATGATTACCATCTACCACACTACTAATGAGATTAAAGAACTGATTGATGGGGTTAGCAGAGATTTGCAACACAATTGGTGGGAGACATTGTTGGGGCAATCCCCCACAGCATTGGGAATTTTTAATCTGGCTTTACATTCAATTTTGGTGATTCTAATGTTTCAGGAGACATTGATTGTTGTGCTCCTAGCACTGACATGCTGGAGAAGGTGGAAGATTGATTGGTTGCAAAGCCAATGGTTCTGCAGACCATGGGTACTCTCCAAAGATAAGTACATGAGGTCTGGTTTTTAACGAGGCAAAATCAGGGCTGAAACCTGAGAGTGCCAGTGAGAAGACTCTTGCTGAGTCTTGGTTGGGAGCCTTGAGTTTACTGCTGGGCCTTCACGAGTAACCCACTGAACTCATTATATATGTGTAAAAGCCTTATTAAAAATATATGGCCTGTAAGGAGGGGAATGTTACTCTGGATTTGAGGGGTGTTACACCTCAGAAGTTGATCCAGCTAATAGCAGCCATAGTGTGTGCTGTCAGACATCATGAATTAATAAAATAGAACAGCACATAATTAAGGGTTAATCTGAATAAGCAAGGGTTCTAGAGTCAAGGTGAGTGCAGTCTGGCAGTTTCTGTTAATCAGAACGGGAGGAGGGGAGAGAAGAGTCAACAACTTGAGACTGAAAGAAAACAAGTGGACAGGAACCTTGAATTTAGGTACCTCTGATACAGAAGCTTATAATGGCTAAGACTGTTAGGAATGTGTTTGTGACCTGGCCTAGGGTAGCCACCTGAAAATGCCAAGGTCAGGGCAGGCTGCAAAAAAGAGAGTCGATTCTCCCAGCCCTGGTAAGTGACATTGAAGTCAGACTTCCCAAGCAGCCACAAACAATGCTTCTGATTCTCCACACTGGTTATCAAGAAGCTAAAAAAAGCCCCCTTTGCTGCATTTCAGCCTCAGGCTCCCAATCAGCCACTAGGTCCAGTAAAGAGATCAGTTATTTAAAACTCTATGCTCTTTACCAAAAAGGTTCTCCTGACCCCAAAGGGTCAGCCACAGTACCAGATCAATAAAAGTTTGGATCTTTCCGAAAATACCACTGCCAATCAATCCTTAGTAACTAATACTAAAGGCTTGTTATAAAAGGAAAGAAACAAACTATAAGAGAAATGTTAAATGAATAAAGCAATCACATACATACAAATGATTTGAAAGTCCCTATATACATGGTTTTCATTAGAACTATGGAGTTTGTCTAGTCCCTCTGGTGTACATCCAGTACCTGGATGGATCTCAGTCCTTTGTTTCACGGCTTCAGTTGTAGATGAGTTAATCCAGAGGTAGGTGAAGACTAAAGACAAAATGGATGTGGTGCAGCTGCCTTTTATGTCCCTTGGCCTTTGCCATGCTGCATGTGGAAATTTACAGAAATAAGATGGAGTCCAGGGTCACATGAGTAAATCCTGCTGACTCATCATGTGTAGCCCTTGGTTCTCTCCCTGGGCTAATTGTATCTGTGGGTTTCCTTAATGGGCTTTTAAGCAGCTTATTGCAGCTGCCCTCCTACCTGGGGTGTCAGAAACACAGCACATGCTGAAATACACATACATCCAACATATCCATAACTTCCAATACAAATATGACACATACACATAAACAATATCATCATACTTAGCAAATTATACCTTTCTAACAGTGCCTGACATGGCATATCTCATATGAATTATTGTAATTTTGAAATATTGATGTTAAATAGTATCATAAATGGTCCCTTTAATCCAGCCAACTTCACAGTGTTGTTAATAAGTAGCTTATTGAAGTTAGGAGAAGTGATGACCCACTAGGGGGTCACTATGATCTGTGTGTTTTGTGATGGTTAATATAAAAGGACTAGATAATAGAGTGTACTTTGGAGCAGTTCTCTGAAGCTATTGCAAAAGATTTTTCTTGACAACTTTATTCCCCGTCGGGGAAGCATCCGGCCAACGCTGACCTGCTGCAAATTACTTGATACCATCTCAGATTCACGGTAATTATTTGGGATGCTCTAAATCTATTGCTTTTATCTGTGTGTGCTTAAATCTAATAAATACTAGTTTTTGATAAAAGCACGCTTGCTTGTATTGATCTTTATCAGATGGAAATGCTGTGTTTCCACCTATTTATTCCTGAAACCTCCTGGAGTGAAATAGTTAAGTTACCACTGCTGTGGGTTCTGAAAACCCTGGGTAACACAGGAATATATCAGAGCTGCATAGACATTTTCTGATGGAAAATGCAGTTTGCACTATGAATATTTTCATGGGAAAAATGTGAGATTTGCCACAGAAACCAACTTTCTGTCAGGAAAATTGAAATGCCATATTTTATTTCAGGTCAGTTAGACCTGAATCAGAATGTTTATTTTCAAATCAGTTCAACAAAACATTTAACTGCATTTCCTTGACGGTGCATTACTTTCTCGGAGTTGTAGTTCAAGCCCTCAGTCTCTTCTCTGCGCTACATCTCCCATAATGCAGAGGACTACATCTCCCATAATGCAGTATGGATTTCCCTCTGACCAAGCTACACGGTGCATCATGAGAAATGTAGTCCAGCCAGGGAGTCTGGCCCATAGGAGAAAATGGGGCAGCAGGCTCCCCAGTGACAACTCCCATGAGGTGATTAACCACTATCTGAAAAGGCAGTTTAATATTGAACTAACTTAAAACAAAGTGTTTCATTTTGGTTTATTGAACTGTGATACAACATTTGATTTCAGGAATGTAACACTTTACTTTGACGTCTCAGAACTGAAATCTTTTGGAATTTCTTTTCAAAATTTCAACTTTTTGGGATGAAAACAAAAGTGGAAACTTCTCATGTGATGGAAATTCTCACTTTTGCTCAGCTCTAGTATTGGAGCAGGTGGTAATGTAGGTTGAAAGGAAGGTCAAAGGGCAGGGAAGGAAAATAATTGACCTCACTACACTATTGTCAACAGTAGTAAAGGAAAATATAGTGCATTCTTTTGAGTATGGACTTTTAGAGAATCATACATCCAGCAACTTGTGTAACAGCTGGTGCACCCAATAGGCCTGGAGGGCAAAGACTTAACTGCAGTTCTCAGACATCCCTCCCGCAGACCTGAATCCAATTAACCAGGCAAAAAGAAGGACTCTAACCAAACTGAAAAACATCCCAAGAGCTCAATGTGGAGGCAACCTTATTATATCTGGTTAAATTAAGAATAAAATACAGTGACAAAAGCCCTATATTTTGGGATGTGAGACACTTGCTGGAAACACAGACAGATATTCTGTGAACTCTGACACAATGTTAAAATAAGAATGTATTAAAATGTCTTCAGAGACAGCCACAGGTAAATTATTTGTCTGCTCTCATTCTTCTCTGGCATGTTATACACAGCATGTACAGTTATTAAAAAAAAATCCTTCCAAAACAAGACATTCTACTGCTTATGCTGCTTCCCCCTGAGGAGAAGATAAGGGAACATACACGTGACAGATGTTAGTCACGTTGCTCAATGCACTCCTGGAAAGATATTCAGATCCTATGGTGATGAGTGTAGAATAAGAACCTATATAGAATATAATTCATCTGGTTTTATTAAAATGGGGTTTTAATGGTTATTATAATTGAGGACGTAATGTTACAAACTGTAAGTGAACAAAAGAGATCCTTTGAAATGCTGAAGTTGACAGGGGAAATGGTAACTTCCAATACTGTTAGATGCTAGAGTTTTATAACTGTCTAACTCTAATTTCAGAGAATGTAGCATGCCCGTAGTTAGCACTATATAACTAGCCTGATTTCTTCCTCTTCCGACAGCAAGGATGGACAAAATTAAAGTATTCTCTTCAATAGGTAATAAGCCATGGAGTGATATGTTTGATCGATATGACTGGTTACTTATTTATCTTTGTCTTTCCATCTGATATTCATTCTGTCAATATGTTTAATCATTTAAATTAGATTTTAAATTCAGGCATGTTAATTCTGATATGTTAAACATTGTTTTGACCTATTTCACATGATCTAAGGCTAACTTCTCTCTTTCAAAACTGCTTTACTTCAGTCTATAGGGATGATGCTAAGCTATATCAGAACAGGACTATTACTAGACTGTTTACAGGTAAGATTACTATTTATGTGCTATATCAGCTGTGAGACCCTAACACTCAGAATTCGAAGGTTACTCACACACTCTTTACCATGATTGTGTTAGTGAAAAATTAATATTTTTTTGACAAGTGACTAAACAAATGGCCTGAACAAATGGGCAAGAAAAGGATCATAAGGCTATGCTATGTAATGATATAGGCCCCTATTCAGCAAGTTCTTAAGCATGGGTATAATTTTAAGCCCATGAGTAGTCCCACTGGAGCAAAGTACTTTGCTGTATCAGAGCCATACTTGGTTCCAGTGACCTAGCATTTCCACGGCTATGATATCTGGAATGACTGAACTTTCAAGACTTCCTGGGAATGACTGTATAGCAGAATGGTGTGTGAAACTTCCAATTTGCCAAGTTTAGACATTGTGGAAGTAATACTATACCTGACATCTGATTTCCTGCATTCCTAAAATTCACACTGAATCAAAGGGATCCAGGTACTGTCTGTATAATAGGCTGGCAGATATCTTTGGATGCATTTGATCTTTGTAGAAGTAGAAACATTCTATGGTTAGAACTTTTTCCTCTGAGGTGAATGAAGTCAAACAAATTCCATATGGTGGAATCTGATATGAATTGTTCTCAAGGGAAGGGGCAGCGGAATGGATATAAGATGAATGTAATAATTACAATGGGTCAGTTAACATGTAGTGGATGCCCTTTTTCTTCCTCCTTTCTGAATGTTTTCCTTATTTCTGGTAACATTTTGGGGGCATTTTAAAGTAAACCACTAGGGCTCTTTTGAACTGTCAGTATAACTTACTGTTCTTAACATTATTCAAGAAAATCATTTAAGACAGAAACATACCTTTCTGGCATATGAGAAAAGCAGGAGTGTAGTCAATAACTATAGTAACCTATATAGTGAAGCTGTGCCCTGTCAATTGTAGAAGTGTTGAGAAAAACAATATAGACCCCTGACCAGGATGGACACAAACTACAAGGTCAGATCCTTGGCCACATAAAGTGATCTCTGAGCCAATCCAGTATAATATTTAAAATAAATGTAATAGTGAAGCATTGAATAGGGCTTTGCTAAAACAGTCTCACAGCCAGAAAAACTGATGGAAATGCAAAACTGTGATGTTTTTTCCCCCATGACAATGTGAGATTAAACTGGTACACCTCACTTTTTATTTTTGACTTTTTACTGAAAATGGGACCAACTGTTTCATTGCATAAGTGGCAATATTTATTGATGATTTACTGAAACATCACTCTGGGAAAATCTTATGATTTTGCTCAGGATGAAACTATCTTATTTTCAGCCAAGTGGTCAAAATGGCAAAATCTCTTTCCCCCAAAACTGCAAATTCTCAAACATATAAAAATCAAAGTTCACATTCACAAAGTAAAAATGAAAAGCTTGTCACTGCTCTAGTGCGACAGCTTATTCTCATTTTTTATTTTTTCATTGCCTGGTTCCTTGCTTACATGGGGGAATCATCACATTTATGTCTAGTCATGTAAATCACTTCTTAAAATTCAGATATATGAATTATGACCACTGGTCTGACATGTTGTTTATTGAATCTGGTTAATTTCTTGAATAGTGTGTATTGGCTGGCCTCCCTCGTCACAGCTACCTTCCATGGTGGCTTTTATAAAACATGTCTGACCTATACTGCACATCCCCCAAGTATAAGGTAAAATAAGATGATGAATTGATTTAAACATCATGGGTAACTATTAATTTGATTCATGATAACATTACATGAAATACTAACTTTCCTCACAACCAGTTGCAGTGATGTCACTGGGATAACTTATGGATCAATTTACTATTCAGCATGAATTAAAATATTGCAAGTTAGCCCTGTAGTATTGTGGTTTGGACTGGTAGCAGCACCTGTTAATGTTTCCTGACTCTTCATTATAAGACCACCTTATTTCAATTGCTTACAACTTTGCCTAACTCTAACCATTGAGGCTGAAATTTTACATGCTGGGTGTCTGCCTCAGGTTGAATTTTTCTGCTCAGGCCAAACTTCTGCAGCCATGAATGCTCAGCATTTCTACATATCAGAGCCCAGGGCATCAAATTGGATACCCAGAAAATGAGGACACAAAAAGTGACCACTGCTGAAAAGTTTGGTTTGAAATGACTTGCCCAGCATTCCAGAGGGACTCTGTGGTGCAGAGGCAGGGATAGAATCCAGTTCTCCAGGGCAGCATTCAAGTGCCTTAACCTTGACAGTGCCCCTTTTCTTCCTGCAATCCCCTGCCTCATTCACTACTCACCTTCTAACTTCTCCAACAGGGGGCAGGGGGCCTACAGACAAGTTTTCTTCACATACAACCCCGATTCATCACCAGAGCAGATCTGTCCAGTGCACTGAATGAGGAAGAGGTTCTGTGTGTGTGTTTGTATGCGTTGGCGGGTGGAATAGTATGTGATAAACGTAATTAAAGGATGTATCATAATGCATATATTCAATTAAGGTTGCCTAGGTAACTTTAATTCTGGCATTTCCTAACTTTTGAGTGCTTGACTTTGCAACCTTCATGTTCTTTTAACATAGTTTTTAGTGTGTACTGTAAATCATCATTGGGTCCTGCTGATGTTAGTGATACAATCCTTCTGTTTAAAGTTGTATAGTCTGGCTTATATCCAGTGTTTATACTTTTTCAGATATCAATTTGCGGTGTTCATTTTGTTTTGTACTTATAATTATTCATTATAAATGTAATATTTAAATAATATTTAACCAAACTACTTTTAACTCAGTTAAACACCAGGCTTCATAAAGAGCTACAGTTTCATTCAGAAGCAAAAAAATATCAGTTTAATAAAAAGTCAAACATATGCACACTTTGAAATGAACAGTAATGTCTTGAGGGCTGGAAAGGGTCAGGGAGATGCATTTCAAAAGGAGAAGAAGGAAATAGGGTAAAAAAAGGAGCAGAGAGCTGCAAGGAAGTATGTGTGTGGGGAAGGGGGATACTGAAAGAATTCATTTCCTGTTCACTAAGACCTCAGTTCAACTAGGTACTTAAGGATGTGGGTAGTCCCATGAGATTTTTCCCGTGCTTAAAGTTAAGCACAGGCATAAGTGTTTGCAGAATTGGAGCCGTATACATTTTTTTAAATAATGAGTATGTTCGTTGTTACAGGTATAGTCAAGATAATACAAACTGGCCAGGTCTACATACATGTATAATCAATACAATCCATAACACCAAGCAGATTGAACTGTGTTTCTACTGTGTTCACAGAAATATCTTACTAATGAAGAACACATCATGTATGAGAACTTATGGGACTCTGAGAACTTGATGTACCCTGGGCCTATATTGCTTTTAAAATCTTTACCACTCAACTAATAAAATGGATGAAACATCCTAATTAGGTACATCAAACAGCCTATTTCCCTAACAGGACAGGACAGGACAAAGTTGAGTGTTTTCTAGATGGTGTAAGCGAGTGGGGTGAGAGTGAAGGGTATGGCAAGTACACATATACAAGTGAATAGATTGCTTTGCTCACACATTCTCACCTCCTACTCAATGACTGTCATTAGACCTCAAGTACCTGGCTTTCATCCACCTCCCCCATTGTTCTCTATGCACTTGTATATGCATACGATGATCCTATGTTTCTCATTTCTACCTCTGCATCTGATGAAGTGAGCTGAGCCTCACGAAAGCTTATGCCTGCTAAAATTAAATTTGTTAGTCTTTAAAGTGCCATAGAGCTTCCAAAGGATTTTTCATCTTTAAAAGATTGCTCAGTCTTCTTTTTGATGAGACATTGTTTAAAAATATCGAATCACTCTAATTAAGAAAAATGATAGAAATAAAAATTTTGTCAATTCTCAATTAGTTTGTCTAATAGTGGGGTCCAAATTGGTCTACCACTGAATTCTGGGGAGCTTTGGATCCTGATCTGGAGCTGAACTGCACAGCACATGCCCAACTCTCTAATGGGCTGATCTGGATCACCGAATCCAAATACTGTCCAGACTTTGTAGGAGTTTGAATTTGGATCTGAATCCTGATTTGAACTTTTAAGTATAGGGCCATTTCTATTCATGCAAAGCCCCAAAGTATAATTGGAGAGTTTCAGCTTAGAGGAACACTTTACCAAGTATCTAAAAACTGCAAAATAGATTAGATAGTGTCACATGTGGTGGGTCAGATCCCCACACCATTCCAGAAGGCATCAAAGAGCTCCTCTGGATACAATCAATCTCAACCCTGTGCACCTGTGCAGCTTGTCAAGCCTGGAGACGGGCAGATCCTTGAAAGGGAAGGTCCCTGCTCAGTGAAGAGTGGCACTCTAAAGAAGCATAACTGGGGAAATGGCTTGTGAGCCTGGGCTGCCCAGGACCTCTCAAAAAGGAGAAGGACCAGTACTTTTCCCCCTCCTTTTTTTCTCTTCTTCTTTGGCTTCCTGAAGTCTGAGTTCTCTGCTTTCTCTGGCCTACAGAAGTATATTGGTTTTTTTGTTTGGACTACTTTAACTCCCCTTGCAAGGGGGCAGACACCCTGAACAGCATAGCCAGAGGGCTGTGCCCTAGACTCTCAGATAAGAAGCAGTGGCCCACCCGCTTCCTAACGGGAATGCTAGAGAGACATAGCCTACTACACACAAAATAAGCAAACAGACTGCTGGAGTTGGTCCACCAGTGCCTGAGTTTCTTAGCTTCCCGGGATCACCCTGAGGTCCTTATTTTTTCCAAAGGTGTAATGACAAATATTAATTTGGAATGTCTTCTACTGAGAGATTACATATTGATCTAGCAAGGGGGTGGATTAAATAGACTGAATAGGTCTCTTCTATTTCTAACTGCATGATTCAATCCCACTTTTTAAAAATGTTCACATACGAAATCACTCTGCTGAATTTTAAATAATTGAAACAAGCTATTAGCTAATTTGCTTCATCATGCTCATATTTAGTAATGTATGGACTATAAACAATAGCTAGTTTATCACCTCCTATTGGTGAAAACAGCAATTCCTATATTTGTGGCAAACAGAAACCCTGCCTCTTAAAAAACAAAAACTATTAATGGAAAGGGAATCATTTGTAGCTTGCATTATCACACTGAGTTTGGTAATAGATGTAAAATGGTGCCTTAAAATCATAATTTTTATATATACAAATATAATCAGACAGTAAGATGATATTTTTACTTTATCCCTATCAAATATTAAATGTCATTTTCATGCTTCAGTTAACTTCCTCCAAATAGCTGAGAGCATGATTAAAACATACATAGCACAAAGTTTTGTTAAATTAAGGCTACATAATCCTAACTGGAATTTGGAGAAATTAAACCTACTGTTTTTATAGAAAACACATTAAAATTAATTATTCAATAGGTCTAGTTTTTTTAATCGGTTTCAAGTGACATACTTTTCAGAAAGTGCACTGTAGCCATGATAAAGTATAGTCACATTCACTGTCTTTAACTTATGGTGTATATGTTATTTCTACTCACAACTAAGAAGATCTAAGGAGAGAATGTCTTTCTTTTACTTTCTGTACTTCTTGCTGGCTTTAATATTGGCCTAGTGGTTGGATAATAGAAATGATTGTCATGAGATCTGTTTTCTTTACCTAGCTCTGCCACTGCCTTTGTGTGATGTTGGTCATGTCACATGCCACAATTCACCAATGTGATTTAAGAATGCCCTTAAGTGCTGTGGGATATTAACCTCTTTCTGTATCAGCTTCTCCATTTCTAAAAGGTAAGATAAATGACTCCTGAAGAATGCTGCAAAAATTAAAGTAAAATTGTCCATACTATGAGGTATTTTTATATGCCTTTGTCTCCATCCTATTTATTCTGTCAGCGCTGCAAACTCAAATGGGAATCTGAAAGTCCAGCAATCATTCTATTTATTACTCCCAGGAGCTCATGTTCTAAAGACAAACAGGCAGAGTCAGGAAAAGGAGAACAAGACGAGGCAATCTCATCAAATGTCACAAATTGCTGCTATATAATGTGAAGACTAATTGTTCTAGTTAATATTTCAACATTCTGTGATAGAATGGTATTAGTAATTACTATTATTCTTCTTTTACTTGAAAAAGACAATTATTTTGGAAACAGCAGGGGAACCTGCAACAGAAGAAACTATCCTTAGGGTATGTCTGCACAGCAAAATCTGTGTGTGGGCTAGTCTGCCTGAGGTAGCCTGAATCCCACTAGCATGAGTAACAATAGCAGTGAAGTCAGTATAGTGTGGGCTTCAAAGTGGGCTAGTGAGCAGAGTACTACCCAGGGTCCATGCCAGGCTTGTACTACCCACTCTGGAGCCTGCACTGTCTCCACTGCTATTGTTACCTGCAGTTGCTGAACTCAAGTTACTTCAGGTAGGCTAGTCCATGCACAGCTTTTGCTGTCTAGACATCCCCATAGTGATGCTTATAGTCAACAGACTCTCCTTGTGCCATTATACAGCAAACCCAACAAAAAAGAGAATTACATCTAATGTGTTGAATTGGACGCGAGATGAAAAACATTGACAATATGAGACTGATTGGCTGCAGAAATAAAAATGAAAAAAAAAAAGTGGCCAAATGCTGTGTAGCAGCTCATGAGGGGAGAGCTCCACTACTCCCCGAAACCAGAGTTTTCCAGTTCCCGCATGTGGCCATGAAGCAAGCAGTAGTTAATTGATCTGGATTGACTCTCCTGTGCGGCCACAAGAGGAGGAAGAGGAAAGGGAGATTGATGGTGTCAAAACTTCTCCTATGAAATAGATTTTTAAAAATTTAATTTTAAAGTCCATCTTAAGGGTCTCATTGCTATGTATGACAATAAGAGAAAGAAAGATATCCAGTGCCCAGAGAAGGCAGATAACCCATAAGAACAGAAGTAAGCCTCCATGAAAATGCAGATCTGCAGAGGCAAATTTACAGCTGGATTGGGACATGGGGTAAATGAAACATGTAAGCAGAAGTAAGTTTGTTGCTTGTATGAGTCTTCCTTTTATATTTCTCTGTATGAGCTCTAGAAAGGAGGAAGCCTTGATGTATATTCTAGCTTTCATATAGTCATTAAAACTTGTTTTGATCAGTGTTATTTTAAAGTGTGATCTGGTCAGATGAAAAAGACAAAACCTCATTACAAAACTGAAAGCTGGAAACAGGCTGTGCATTAAAGGAAATTAAAGAAGATACAAACATATTAGATACATATTATAGATAATATATTGATATAATAGTTATTATAGATAATATATTGTGTATTGATATGATTGATATGATTCTTTCTATAACACTTACAGTTGGCTGGCTGCTATTGTCTAGCACCTGCATGTTCCCCAAGACTAGTTAATTTTGCCACATTTGCTAAATGGTTTATCAGATTATTAGCATTGTTTATCATTGCCAGAAGAAGTAGAATAATGCCCTAGACTAATATGCAACAAATAGTCACACTGATTTTGACTGACTACTGATTAACAAATGCTTTAGGCTGGTCAGCATTTCCATGCTACCTGTACTTCTTAAATATTTATTAAATGAAAATGGATTAATACCATCAAGTAAAACAGGGGTATGTAACTAAAAATAATTCTAATATAAAAATGTGAGAATTCCTCAAAGAAAGTTGAGGTAATAATGACATTATATTTGATTGTATCCACTGTTTCTTAAGTCACAACTTGGATACAACTCAAACCTTTTTGGTGGATTTGCACTGAAAATAAACTCTAATTTATTTTTCACCTGATTTTTTTTCATGTTTTGGCTTAGATGATGCCTGAATCTTCTCCAAAAGATATAGTGAAAAGACTGTAGAGAAAACTTTTGTCAAAGGACAAAAAGTTCTAACGCTGCAACAAATGCTTTGTTTTTCCTCTGCTTATCCCTCAGGCAGCTACAGAGATGTGTGTGCAGACTTTTTTTTTTTTTTTTTTTTTAAAGTTAAATTCAGGTTTGGTTGGCAGTTTCTTCTTCCAAAATGTAGCTCTCCTGAGGGAAAGTTTTATTTGTTGTGTATCCATATACGCTTATGACACACACCAAAAGGTTTCAAAGTTTTCGGTGCATTTTAATGTGATGAACTTCCATGCCTCCACACTTTACTTCTTTTTCCTGATCAGCAGTGAAGTGAGAATTTCAAAGGCTGTTTTAGCTATTTCAGGTCACTTTTCACAGATTTTTTTTTAATAAGAAAGAATTTGATTGCTATGGGTTATGTAGAAGATTTAAACACTTAGATGAAAATCTAAAGAACCACCAATAATCACATTGACTGTTGAATTGTGAACAGAGAAAGTTATTTACAGCAGCCCTCTTTATAACTGTCTTTGGGATGCAAGCATTGTCATGGTTATATATGGACAAAGCAGAGAAGGAGATAGGCACAGACACAAAGGGAGCTGATAGAAACCTGTGGAGACTTTATTGTTCTTCTGACAACAAAAACTGAAACCCACATCAAGGTGAGTCTTTTTGCACTGGGGAAGAGGGAGTGTTCAAACATTTAAAGGGACAGAACATTACATCCCTCCACCTTACTTTAAAAATCTGCCCAAATATCTATATACATTACCATTTACATGGCTAACATGAAATACTACATAACCTAACTAAAAGTTGCAGGTGGACTACCACAGACTACTGCAGCAGTTTCTTTGTTGATATCCATTTTATCCATTCCATTCCTTAATCCTTAATATGCAATGCTACTCCGCTATCTTTATCTTTATTTCTGTCTTTCTTGAACAGCAGATACCCTTCAGTACCTGTATTCTAGTCATGACTATTATTCTACCATGTGTCGATTATCCCTATAATATCTGGTTTCACTTCCACCAGTAGTTATAGTTCATCCATTTTATTTCCCAGGCTCCTTCTACTGATGTAGAGATGTCTTAGTTGTTTCCACTTGGCCTCACCTGGATTCCTTGTGAGATTAGTATTCTCATTTTACTGCCAGTATCTCCTACCTGACTGTTACTGTCATTAGTACTGGTACTATCTTTCTTCTTGTTGTCCATTCTCCTACCATCTATTGTTCCATTCTCTATTGCTGTATGCTCTTTTACTTGATTTCCTCCCACTTGGGAAGATTACATGAGTATCTCCCAACCGTCTTCCCCAAATTCCTAGTTTAAAGCTCTTTTAATCAGTTATGCCAACATCCATCCCAGAAGTCTATTACCCTCCCTACTCAGGTAGAGTCTTTCCCATGAGAACAGTCCTCTGTGAATGCGTCCCAGTGGTTGAACTTCCCAAAGCACTCCCTATAGCACCACTGCCTGAGTCATCTATTGACCATCATAATCTTGTCTCGCCTTTCCTCTCCTCACCTAAAAATAGGTAAAATGCCACTGAAGATCACCTGATCCTCCGTTTCTTTAAGCCTCTTCCCCAGCCTGGTGCAGTCTTCTTTGACACATCCTAGTGAGAATCTAGCAGTATCATGTGTTCCCACATGAAGGACAGTCAATGGATTCTTTCTCATTCCCATTATGATCCTCTTCAGCCTCACATCCCGTATCTTAGCTTCTGGCAGACAATACACCCTTCTGCTCTCCAGATGGGCTCTGGTGACAGGCCTGTCCATTCTTCTTAATAGGGAGTCCACAGTCACTGCCTCTTTCTGGTGTTGGTGCAATTCTCTGGCCTCCCCCCTTCTGTTCTTTCTGGCTGTCATTCTTCTTGTGTTTTGTTCTCACTTGCAATCTTCTGTGAGTCATCTTCTATCCTCCTGGGGCACCAAACTCTGGCTATCTCCATTGTCTGTTCCTCCTTCATGTAGGACTAGCCGCTCTTCTCTTCTTTTTTGTCTTTCCATCTTCTGCTACTGCCTGCCTCTCTCCTTCATTTTCCAACTCAGTGAACCTATTCCTCGGCTCTATTTCCCTTTTGTTAGCTGGTCTTTTCCTCCTCTTTGTTCTCATAATCACAGGCTTCTACAGACCACTTTCTTCATCCAGCAGTCTACTCTCACAGTTCTCTTGTCTAGGATGCATCTGCAAATCTTGAGTTTTCTCTTCAGCCTCTTCTCTTCTTCCCTCCACCATCTGCTCACATCCCCTTTCTAAACTCAAGCATAGATTCCAGCTGCATCTCAAAACCTTGGATCTTCTCTTCCATCAGTTCTATCCAGTGGCACTTCATACAAAGCACCTTTCAGGTACTCGCTCCAGAATAATGTACATTCTGCAGCTTCTACATCCAATTATTTACATTGTCTCTTCCATTCTCAAGATCACTACCACTGCTGTCTCTGTGGATGTCAGAGCCTTCCCCTCTAAATTCCTGTCAACTCAAACTCCCATTTTTTCTGCTTTGTTTGTTGGCTGTTTGTTTGCTAGTGTCTGAAGATCTCAGCCATTCATAATCTCTTTATAGCTTTTTCCCCTCTAGCAGCTGGCTGTTTGAGATCTAAATTTCTCTCTCTGACACTGCCTCTGCAGCTACCATCTCTTAAAGAGGCCTCTCCGTCTCACACTCACCATCCTGGGTCAGATCATGATGGCAGTTTGGGGCATCTCTTTTGCTTCCAGCTCTTTATTTTTGAGCAGCACTATATCTGACTTTATTTCCCCTCCTCCATGTTGCTGTCATTTGCCCAGCTCCTCCCTATCAGCTTTCCTTTCTGTTTTCAGCTCCTGGCTTGCTCTCTCACAATCTCTCACACTCATCCTTGGTGACTTCAAGTTCCATGTTGATGACCTATCTGATCCCTTAGCTGCATATTCCCTGGCCCTCAACTCTTCATCCAACCTTCAGCCCTAGTTCAACTCTCTCGCTCACCAAAAGGGCCATTCACTTGACTTGGTCTTCACCAAACACTGGTCTCTCAAATCTCTGTTTCTGAGTTCTACCTCTCTGAACATGACCTGGTCTCTTTCAGCATCACCCATCAGCCTCTCTCATGCCCTGTTATTTGGCCTTTCCATGATTTCCAGCCCAATAGCATTGATGACTTCTCATCTGCTCTCAGCCCTCTCCTCCTCTTCTTTCATTGATATGGTTGTTGATTCTCCCCATGCTTCACTCTTTTCCACCCTTGACTCTTTTGCCCCTCTCTCTCATTGTAAGGTCTGCCCCGCCATCCATCACCCTGGCTCACGCCCAGCATCCACTTTCTCCTCCTCTCATGCTGCAGAACCTTTCTCTCAAAAATCCTGTGATCATACTGATTTCCTCCATTAAAAAGTATCTCCTCTCTGTTCTTCAGTATTCATGGCTTAACAAATCTCCTTCTGCAACTTAATAGATTCCCAGCTGCCTCTTAACCATTCTTGACTCACTCCTCAAACCCTCCCGTCTACACTGCTCTCTTTGCACGGGATCTTGGCAATTTCAGTTTCTCATCTGCTCTCCTCCTCCAGTCCTTCCACTTCTCCTAGTGACCCTATCTCTTGATCTCCCTTATCCCCTCCTATATTCTCTCTGTATTCTTCTCCTTAATCTCTTGTTCTCCTCTGGTTCTTCCCTTCCCCACAAAATGATTCTTACAGAAACCCTATGATGCTGACCAATGTTGTCTCATTGTTTCCTTGTACGCCCCTGTATTTGTGTCCATCTGTTTCTTGTTTTTATACTTGTACTGTAAGCTCTTGAAGCAAGGACAGTTTTTATGGGGTTTGTTTTGGTTTGTTTTTAAAGGGTCTAGAACAACGGGGTCCTGGTCCATGATTAAGGCTCATACATTCTATAATAATCTGAATCATCATCATGGCAAATTCCAAAGGGACATGGCTTCCTTTGAGTGCCAGTCAGATCGATCTCTGGCTAGGTTCTTAATGTAGTCTGACATTTGCCACCAATACACAGGATACTGGAATGGCCCTTTTGCTGGGTGTCATTGGTCATTTTCGTCTCAGCCACAGAGAAACTCATGGCAATTTCAGTTACCAGAACAATTGACCAGATAGTCATAGGAGTTGGCTTCAGTTTAAATATCCCCATCCATCATTCAATATAAACATCCATGACGTGACCAAACCGACCCCAGAGAGGTCAATAATTTGAATATTTTAACTCACTTAAGGCTTTAGGAGTGATCATTTGTCATAAGATTCCATCATCCTACAGCGTGTTGGTACATCACATCACACCAAAAGAAGATCAGTGACCCTCTGAATCTGAATGTCAAAATCAGCAAAAAGAACAACAAGGGGTAAGGTGAAATAATTAATAACTTGGTGAATGACCCTTTACCTGCCTATTTGAAGCACTCCGAATACATTTACTGTGTTAGGCTTGTTGCACATCATTTGCAAATAACCTTTCACATAACTACAAAAATATGGTACTGTTGTGACTGCTGCATCTTAAGGTGGCAGGTGAATATTTGAACGAAGCATATCGTATCTGAGAACAAAACAATTAAGTTGTGTGTGGTTAGTAAATCAATGTATAGGCACCTAATATGTGACCTAATCTTTCAGAAATAGTGAGCACTCAACAGTCCCAGTTGAATTGAGTGAGTGTTGATCATGCATGGAATCTTGGAAAATTAGCCACTAATATAAATATGAATATATTGCAGTAGTGCCAAAATATAACTAATCAAAGCGGGGGGTCTAAACATGGATTTTGGTATCTAAAGCTAGACTGCTGAGTTTGAAAATGTTGACTGTTTCCATAATCTCTGTTGATCGTTTAAAAAAAAATCTGATATTCCGGATTCTTGATGATGACCTCTAGATGCAGTGGTCTTAAAGTATCTTTCCAGCTGTTTAATGGCTGGAAATATTCTTTCAGGAGCTAGTGTAACCCATACCCACTCAGTGGTGGTTGGGTTACATAGAGATTGAGCCTGCTACAGCTCTGGCTAATAGAGCTGTATCTCTTAGATCAGACACTAGAGACTCATGCTTCTAGAACCCCAGGGTCCATATTCAGTCCCCATTACTAACTCACTCAGAGGTTACAATAACATGCAGACACCATTTCATTTATTTGTGTGATGTATTTAAAATAAGCTCTTCTGAAAGTTTCTGCAGTTTTATTCAGTAAAATGCATTTTTCTAAGTGTAATGTAAAGTGCTGACAAACAGTAACTGAGCTGCTGAAGATGTGTAATAAAATGGCTTTTAAAACATTAAATAGAAGAGCAGTCTTTTTAAAAAACTTATTTCACTAATAGTTTCCATGGGGCATAGGCATGTGCCTTTCTGAATCAAGGCTTCAATGCATATAATATATTTCTCCATCTTTTGGAGCTATTTGTATGTCCCAGGTTATACTTTGGCATGAAAAAGGGGTTGATAAATCAAAGCAACCTACAGAAAAAACTTATGTGTAATTAAACTGCCAGAGCCATTATTTTTATAAATATACTTAAGATGCAACAATGACAGGACTTGTTATAGTACTTATGTATGAGCACAGTTAAAAATTGCCTTGTGTAATATGTTCAGGTAGATTGGATGGTATTATGAAAATAGATGTTAAAAACTGAAGATTGCTTTTATGTTTAATGTTTTAAAAGCTGTTTTATTATAAGCATTCAGCAGCTCAGTTGGTATTTGTCAGCACTCTACCTTATATTTAGAAATACGATTTTTACTGAATAAAACGGCAAAAACTTGTGTTTTTCAGAAGTCAATGCAAATGAATGAGGGATCGCCTCGTTTTCCAGGCCAGGCTGCCACAGCTGCAGTCAGTGGGGGAACTCCTATTTGTAAAAGGCAGGCAAGATGCTGTCAGTCAGGGCTCGAGGCTCTGGAACTAGCTCTTCCTTCCCTTGTTGCAAAATAACCCAAATCCAGTGATTTTCTGAGCATGCTGGAAAAAAGCCTTCGGTCTGATAGGGGTTTTTAGAAAACATGGAGGATATGCTTCTGTTAAAAGTGACGAAGTGGAAATGAGTTGTTGTATGTGTTGGGATGGGTTTCTGATGAACTGATCACTTCCTGCTGATTTAATTCTATTAATTATATTAGGGGACCTAAAGCCTTGGATTGGCATCTTTTTAGTTATTTAAATCAAAATAAAAGTCTATAGGACTTAAATTCTTTGCTGAAATGGGATGAAGTTACTGTTCTTGTGTCATTTATGACTTTAATTTATTTTTTTGTTCAAGACAAAGTAATAGGATTACCTAATCGAGTCTTCTACTTTAGAAAGTGTGGCACTTCATTATTTTCAAATCATGCCTGTGGTTCAGGAAAACTTAAAATCTGAAGCTGAAACCTTCAAGTCACTGTCTGGAGTTTAATTTTGTTCTGGGTATTTTCTCTTTTCTAAAAGGAGAACAAAACGTATAAGTATTTTGAGGTTTAAAAAGGGTCAGATTGCACCAATATATTCTGTTACATACCTATTAATTTAAAAACCATTGCAATGCTATAATCACCTTCTTCTGGTCATCCACTGATGTTTGTATCTGTATTGTTTCACCCGTCCTTTCATCTTGTAAACCTGTGGGCAAAGAGTAAGTGTCTCTATTTGCATAGAACTCAACATAATCTTTTCATCTAACTATTAATTTTTACTGTTAGAATACCTTGCTAGAGAAGATTCTGAAGCACCTGTAAAAGCTTGAAATGCTAGAATGCAATGGCCTCCTGTTAATTTAATATAAATGGTAATGGGCTAGATTCTGCTCTAAATTACACTGGTGTAAATCCAGAGCAACTCAGATTAGAATTGGTTGAATGGTAAAATACTTCGTTACTAATTCATTTATAAATCTGAGCCCTGAGCTTGATTCCCTGCTACATGTAGAGCCTTATTTGTTTAAATCCAGGCAACTATTGAATATGTGAATACCTAAAATTTTCATAAATTTAAGAAAGATGACGAATCATTCAGAAAGTTCATACTGGAAGTTCATGATTCACTTTGTTGTTCATTATTCACCATCTGCTGTTTAAAAAATTTTGGCCAGCTATTTGGGCATCAGAAACAATACTATGAGACTAAGCCAACTATACAACATAAACCCACACTGGCTAATAGTCTAAGACTGGGATGTGTAAAGAAGCCTGCAGGAGCTGGATGCCTTTGGAAATTCCAGGCTAAGTGAACAGTCCACAAACTATCCCTATCCTGAAAATTACTCATCCAATATATTTGGCAAATAAACTAACAAATATATATGAAGAAATTAGATAAGTTTGTTAATGATGTATAAATGGAAAGAGGAACTACATTTGTAATGAATATTCTTAATTCAAAGACTTCTACTTCCAATGCACACCTGTGTAACTGAGCAGTATTTGTCCTAATAAGCCTAATTCATCATACAGTAGATTTAACCGTTTAAAAAACCTGCATATGCTATCTGAATACCACAATCATGCTCATGGATATGATGAGCCTACAATCTAAT
Source organism: Emydura macquarii macquarii (assembly GCF_026122565.2). Taxonomy (NCBI): domain Eukaryota; kingdom Metazoa; phylum Chordata; order Testudines; family Chelidae; genus Emydura; species Emydura macquarii. The sequence continues at coordinate 35,096,107 of NW_027132559.1, read as the reverse complement.
ATGTGAGGCCGTTACTGTTTCGGGTTTGAATTAAATTTCTACTGCATGCATTCTTTCAAATCACACTGTAATGTGCCAAGATCCTTTTGTTACATACATTGTGCAGTACTTCTAACATAGTCTGGGTATATTTAAGCACTTCATATTTTCTTTAAAAGATCACTTTAAATAAATCTTCCTTTAAAACATCAGTAACAGCCTTTTATTTGAAACTGCCTTTTTCTTTTGCTAGTCATCCCTTTGACACAGAAAGGATCATTTAGAATATTTTTTTTTACAATTGCTTTGTACTATTTACTGCAACCTGAACCATTCCCCCCTGAGAATAGTTACCTTTCGAAGGAGAGTCTGTGAAGGGGACTTATAAAATAATGGCTTGAATGTTCTTTGCATTTTGCCATTTACTGCCTTTTAAAAAAAATTAGTTTGAATGCTTTAGCACACTCATCTATTCTGCTACTGAATAGTGGGGTAAGGTAAAGCTTGAAGAATTGGGTATTCAGAAGTGTCCAGGAAAGTTTACTGTTAATAATGGTGGGGAAAATATTTATAAAATGCACCCTACACATAGAGGTCACTGACAGCTGGGTTTAAGATAGCACTATCAAGGGACTGAACGGGACCCCAGCATAAAGGAAGTGTAAGGGACTGGGAAACATAAGGACCAAATTCTGCTTGCATGTTGGTGCATATGTAAGATTCTTAATGTACAGGGCACATTCCCAGGCCATTTCACAGTGAGGTTAAACTAGCATTTTTCCGTTTTCTAATCTTAATATAATTATGGTAAATCACCTCCAAAATGTTACAAGAGAACACCATGCCAACATAGGTCTGGCCCACTTTGTTGTGATGCTTTAGATTACTTTGAAACAGAAAGAATGCCTGTTGATTCACCGAGGGCCAAAATCCAGAAGTTTGGATTCAGCCAAATTTAATCTATGCTGTCTCAATTCATTCAGTTCAGTTTCAGGCCTTGATTTTTGCCTCATTGTTTCCCCCTCTGTTTCTATTGACTTTTGCCCTTTACATGATGATCCTAAAATACCCTATGATTTTTTTCCTAAAAATTTCCTTGTCAGGTCTTCATTCATGGACCCCGATTTTAACAAAGCACTGAAGATACATGCTTATCTTTAAGAGTTTGAGTTAGTCCCTGCCTACTCATCACATGCACAAGTTATTGAGAGAGGTTCCCTGGGTGAGGATAATTTAGGAGTCCAAAATTCCTAGTCTCAGGAAATTAATTACCTTTTTAAGGAAGTATTAAAACCTTTCTAGGACTTATCAAAAATTTCCCATCAAACTGTTTTGCTACAGTAAATTGGGTTTTCCAATAAACAAACGTTCACAGTGTCTGTTTTTCTCTTAAGTGTGTGTGTGTGAGAGAGAGAGAGTGAGCAAAAAAACCAAAAACAAAAAAACCCCCAAACCCCCAATAACAACAATAAAGTTTAGGCCAAAAAAAAAAATTTTTTTTTGGCTGCCAACCCCCCACCCACCACCCCCATTTTCTAGCATTCACTGTTTTGATGAAAGGTTGAAATTTCCCAGTAAGGCTGAGAGGAACCAGTTTCCCAGCCTGCTCTAGTATTTACACTTTCTCTGCTTTGACTTGCTAGTCAGTTGTAAAGATGAAACCATACTGTACATAGAGAGAGAAGGATCTATAGCTAGCTTCACAGTAAGCTGAGTCACAATGCTGTCTTTCACAGCAGCACAGCCTTTGAGATACTGGTCTTTTCATCTGCTGTAGTTTTCATGAATAAATTACTTTAAAAAAAAGTGAAATGGTGAAAAGGTCTTTTTGTGCTCTGTAATTATCTCATTGGATTTAATCTGAAAAGGTACTGATTAAAATGCTTAATGCAATGAAATAGAAAATATTAAACATGTTCATTTTTAAAACTATCTATTTTCTGATAGTTACAATAATGAAACATGTTTATAATACAATGTGTATTGTCTATGCCTGCATATCTGTTTGTTCCATAAAAATCATTATTTTACTTAACACTAGCAGAGTTAGGAGGTTTTATCCCTGGGAATAGTAATTTACCCCAAAATAAAATAATATAAACGTAAGAATGAGAAACACTTAAAACTAAAATTTATCTTTATTTTACTACAAAATTCAGGTTATAGCAGTTATATCCTAAACTTAAATGTAAACTATTTAAAAAATATGCTCTCAATCAAAAGGAATTATTTTGAGGAAGTTGTACAGCTTGTGTTATTCAGGAGGTCAGACTGGATGATCGCTGTGCCCCATCTGCACTTGGAAACTATGAATCTATTTGATTTCACACCATTTCACAAACTTGTAACTTATAAAAGTTGGTTCTTAAATTGTGAAACCTTTTACCTCCTTGAAAGAAATCCAGAAGTATTATAAAATGGGTTAATTAAACCCATAATTAAAGTTGTGCTAGCAATTCCACTATAACCAACTGTTTTCAGAGACTTATGTCTGAATCTGGGTATGTAAGGTTTGCTACCAAAAATTAATGATTTTTATAAATTTTGGGGAGTTTTTTTGCTCTTTTTAAATAGCAAAATTGGAAGCCAGTGTGTTCTAGAAGCTTTTGCAAATGCTTTTAACATGTTCTATCTTAAAATTAAATTTGGCAATGTTAGTCCCCAACGTGAAGCTGTGGTTTCGAATAGTTTTGAAAAATAGTTTAATTGCTTTTTGTTTAAAAAACTGGCCACTTCAAATATTTTTTCTAATTATAAAGTTATTGTTATCACTCTGCTCCACCTGCCATTTAACTGATGACCAGGAGAGAGTAACCCTTATGTAAGTTCTGACTAGCTTGTGATTCATTTCACCCACTGCAGGTTTGGATTTCTTCATCAGTGGGTTGGCTCAGTGATGGCAACTTTCCTAAGGCAGGATAACCCAAACTCTTTCATTTTATAGGCCTGGCTATGCAGTCCTTACAATGACAAAAGGGACTTTTGATGTCATTAAGGACTGTAGGATCAGCTCCAATGTATGTAATACTATTTGTCCTGATACTGATTTGATACTCTGATCATGCTGAAACATTCTTGTCTTCAATTATAGAGTTTGGTAGTGCAGAAGGTCAAAATTAGTGACATTTGACGGGGGAGAATAGCTGACTGTTGTACCTAAAATGCTGAGGAGATGGTATAGCTTAAGTAATTAGCTCACTAATTTCCACAACCAAGTGGGAAGTGAAGACTAACTATGACCAAGATTGTGTTGGTTGGAGGGGGAGGGAAGTTCTTCAGGAAGACATACAGGCCAAATTTTTAGAAACACTGCAACTTGGACTCCATTTGTACATGCACAGGTTTGCCCATTAAATTGCTTGTTTAATTATTATGCACTAAGGCTTGTGTATGCAGACGGCAGAACTGACATATGAAAAGTATACTTGGGTGCACAAGTGAGAGAGTGCAAAGACACATACATGTGTCAGGAGCCACACCTCTAAGTTGTACATGCACAAATGGAGATGTTTGAAAACTGGTTCTTTATGGTGTATGCATAACTCCAACTTAACGTGGTAGTCTGTTTTTGCTGAGTCACACAAACTGTTAGCCACAGACTTTTAAATGGGGGGTTCATGGAGATTGCATTAAACTTAAAGTATTCATATAAATATTATCATTTATGTGGTCTTTCATTTTAACAAAACAGTAACCTGTTCCACAGAACTACTGCATAATTATCCAATGCATCTGGGAGTGGGACACAATGATTTGCTTGTTTTTACCAAATATAATATTGCTGTTTATTATGTTGGGGTAATTTATTGTTTGTATTACCATTGCTCCAAGGAATCGTAGTCATGGACAAGGACCCCATTGAGCTAGGTGCTGTACAAACATAGAATAAAAGGATGGTTCCTATCCCAAAGAGTTTACAATCTAAATATAAAATAAGAGACAACAGATGGATACAGACACAGGCGAATACAAGCAAACATTGAGATAATACTAGTAGGCATCATAGGTAGTAGTCTTGGCTCACCAATGGCCTAACACTTGTCAATTTTTTCATAGGCATTATGACTAAGGAGAGTTTAAAGAAGGATAATGAGGTAACATTGTAGATATTTATAGGCAAATCCTTCCACTCATGAGGGGCAACATGGAAGAAAGAATGAATGTGCTTGTATATAAAATTTAACAAGCGGGCAATTAGAGATTATCATCAGGTCAACAGCAAAATAAAGAGAATGGAATTCAAGAAGGCAGATTTTAGCAAACTTAGAGAATTGGTAGGTAAGATCCCCTGGGAAGCAAGTCTAAGGGAAAAAAGAGTTCAGAAGAGTTGGCACTTTTAAAAAGAGACATTATTAAGAGCACAAAAGCAAACTATTCCAGTGCATAGGATAGATAGGAAGTATGATAAGAGACAACTCTGGCTTTATCAGGAGAGCTTCAACAACCTGAAGAGCCAAAAAGAGTCACGCAAAAAGTGGAAACTAGGACAAGTTACAAAGAATGAATATAAAAAACCAACACAAGCATGTAGGGACAAAATTAGAAAGGCCAAGGCACAATATGAGATTAAACTAGCTGGGGACATAAAGGGTAACAAGAAATATTTTACAAATACAGTGGAAGCAAGAGGAAGACCAAGAACAGGGTAGGCCCATTACTCAATGAGGAGGGAAAGACTATAACAGAAAATACAGCAATGGCCAAAGTGTTAAATGCTCTTTTTATTTCAGTTTTTGCCAGAAAGCTTAGGAATGATTGAATGATTGGCATAGTAAACATCAGTGTAAATGGAGTAGGATCTGAGGCTTATGTAGACATAGAATGAATTAAGAATTACTTAGGCCATGTCTACTCTAGCACTTATGTAAGCAAAACTTTTGTTGCTCAGGAGTGTGAAAAAACACCGCCTGAGTGACATAAGTTTTGCCAGCATAAGCGCTCGTGTGCACAGTGCTATGTCAGCGGGAGAGATGCTCTCCTGCTGACAGCTACTGCCGCTTGTTGAGTTGGTTTTATGAGGTTAACAGGAGCTCTGTCTCCCGTCAGCATAGCACAGCTACATGAGCAGTCTTCCAGTGGAAGAGCTATATTGGTACAGCTGTGCCACTTTCAGCTTGCTAGTGTAGACATGACCTTAGACAAGGTAGATGTCTTCAAGTTAGCAGGGCCTGACAAAATACGTCTTAGAATACTTAAGGAACTGCCTGAAGAGATCTCTGAGCCATTAGCAATTTTCTCTGAAAATTTGTGGCGGATGGGAGGGATCCCAGAGGACTGGAAAAGGGCAAATATAGCATCTATATATAAAAAGGTGAATAAGGACAACCCAGGGAATTACAGATCAGTCAGCTTAATTTCACTATCCGGAAAGATATTGGAGCAAATAATGAAGCAATCGGTTTGTAAACACCTCAAAGATAAGGTGATAAGTAACAGTCAACATGGATTTAAGAGCAAATCATGTCAAACCAACCTAATATACTTCTTTGACAAGGCAACAAGCCTTGTGGAAATGGGGGAAGCAGTAGATGTGATGTATCTTGAATTTAATAAGGCTTTTGATACTGTCTCATATGGAAAAACAACGAGAATTCTGTAGCACTTGAAAGACTAACAAATTTAATTTCAGCAGGCATAAGCTTTTGTGAGCTTCAGCTCACTTCCTCAGATGCAGTTGGTAGAAATGATACAGCTAATAGGTAACATATATAGTAGGCAACATTTACATATCCAAGGGCATAGATAACAATGGGATAGGTGGATAAAAGCCAGGTACTTGAGTCCTAATGACAACCATTGAGTAGGAGGTGAGAATGGGTGATCAGAGCAAATTACTTCTTGTAGTGAGATAGCCATTCCAAATCCCTGTTTAAACCCAGTTTGAATGTGTCAAGTTTGCAAATAATTTCTAACTCAGCAGTTTCTCTTTAAGTCTGTTTTTGAAGTTTTTTTGGAGAAGTACAGCAACTTTCAGGTCAGCGACAGAGTGCCCTGGGAGATTGAATTGTTCTCCGACTGATTTATGGATGTTATTATTTTTTATGTCTGATTTGTGTCCATTTATCCTTTTGCGTAGTGATAGTCCAGTTTGGCCAATGTACATGGCAGAGGGGCATTGCTGGCACATGATGGCATATATAACATTAGTGGATGTGCAGGTGAATGAGCCCCTTATGGTGTGATTGATGTGGTTAGGACCAGTGATGCTGTCACTAGAGTCGATGTGTGGGCAGAACTGGCAACAGGGTTTGTTGCAGGGATAGGTTCTTGGATTGGACTTTTTGTAGGGTGTATGGCTACTGGTGAGTATTTGCTTCAGGTTGGGGGGCTGTCTGTAAGCCAGGATGGGTCTGCCGCCCACTGCCTGAACGAGAGATGGATCATCTGCTAGGATAGGTTGTAGATCTTTAATGATGTGTTGGAGAGATTTTAGCAGGGGAATGTAGGTGATGACCAGTGGTGTTCTGTTGTTTTCTTTGTTGGGTCTGTCCTGTAGTAGGTGACTTCTGGGTACCCGTCTGGCTCTGTCATTTGTTTCTTTACTTCTCCAGGTGGCTATTGTAGTTTTAAGAATGTTTCATAGAGATCCTGTAGTTGTTTGTCTTTGTCTGAGGGATCGGAGTAAATCCGGTTGTATCTTAGGCTTGACTGTAGACAACGGATCGTGTAATGTGTCCAGGGTGAAAGTTGGAGGCATGAAGCTACGTATTGCGGTCAGTTGGTTTTCAGTATAGGGTGGTATTAACGTGACCATCCTTTATTTTTATTGTAGTGTCCAGGAAGTGGATTTCTTGTGTGGACAGGTCCAGGCTGAGGTTGATAGTGGGATGGAAATTATTGAAATCGCGGTGAAATTCTTCGAGGGACTCTTTCCCGTGGGTCCAGATGATGAAAATGTCATCAGTGTAGTGTAGGTAAAGAAGATGTGTTTGAGGATGAGTTTTGAGGAAGCGTTGTTCTAGGTCAGCCATAAAAATGTTGGCATACTGTGGGGCCATGAGGGTGCCCATAGCTGTGCCACTGACTTGGAGGTATAGATTGGCTCCAAATCTGAAGTAGTTGTGGGTCAGGACAAAGTCACAAAGTTCACCTGTTAGGTGTGACATATGATCATCAGGGAAAATGTTCTTGATGGCTTGATGTCCATCTTTGTGTGGAATGTTGGTGTAGAGAGCTTCTACATCCATAGTGGCTAGGATGGTATTTTCTGGGAGATCGCCGATGGATTGTAGTTTTCTCAGGAAGTCAGTGGTATCATGGAGATAACTAGGAGTGCTGGTGGCATAGGGCTTGAGGAGAGAGTCCATATAGCCTGATAGTCCTGCTGTGAGAGTGCCAATGCCTGAGATGATAGGGCATCCAGGATTCCCAGGTTTGCGGATCTTGGGTAGTAGATAGAATAACCCTGGTTGGGGCTCAGGGGGTGTGTCTGTGTAGATTTGTTCCTGTGTTTCTTTAGGGAGTTTATTAAGTAGATGTTTAAGTTTCTTTTGGTATTCCTCAGTGGGATCGGACAGTTGTGGCTTGTAGAATGTGGTGTTTGAGAGTTGTTTGGCAGCCTCCTGTTCGTAATCCAATCTATTCATGGTGACAAAGGCGCCTCCTTTGTCTGCCTCTTTGATTACGATGTCAGAGTTGTTATTGAGGCTGTGGATGGCATTGCATTCAGCATGGCTGAGGTTATGGGGTAAGCGGTGTTGTTTGTCGACAATCTCAGCTTGTGCACTTTGGCGGAAACACTCTATGTAAAAGTCTAGTCTGTTGTTTCGGCCATCAGGAGGAGTCCGTGCAGAATTCTTTTTCTTGTAGCTAGAGCTGCTTTCTTGTCAAGGGGGAATGCATGCAGTGTTCACCGCTCAACTGTCCCATCTTCACATAAGAGTCTACAAAAGTACCTTAATTCTGTACACATTTCTTCTTCAGATTTTAACTGGGAAGAACTGATGACAAAGAGCTAAAAATTATTTGGTTAGCTCTGAGATCTCTAATTGTTCATTTTTATTATATTCTTGAGTGACTAGCTTGATTTGTGTATATGGTTGAAAGAGAATCTTCATTAATATCCATGTACTGTACTTGTAGAATTACTGAGTAGGAAACTACTGTGGTATTAATATCACACATGATCTTCTCCTGGCAGAAGGTACTTTGAGGCTGTTTTCTCATTTTAATTAGGATGGTGTTATCATTATTAAATAAGACAAAATTATTCCTAGAATTGGCTTCATTTCAGCAGAAAAAAATATACCTGTGTAGCGCTCATCTTTATTAGTGCAGAGTCTATTAAGCCTTTAAAATACTCCAGTGTACAGAAAAAACCACTTAATGTAACAAACTCATTATAAATTGTAAATAAATCCAGATCTACTGTATAACACCACTTTACTGTGAATTCAAGTGAAACAAGAATCTAATCTTGTTAGTCAAACAGTTGTAGTGCCTAGCACAATGAAGTCCTGGTCTGTGGCTAGGGCTTAGGGCTCCCAGGTGTAATGGTAATTAGTGATATATATATGTGTGTGCATATTCTGAAGTTTATATATATATATATGTGTGTGTAAGTATACACACACACACATATATAAACTTCAGAATATGTGCAAATGCAAAACGTTAGCAATACATACTTGGTTTTGTGTTAAAAGATCTGGTTTACCCTCACTAAAGACATATAAGTTTTTTTTTAAAAAAGTTCTGTGCTCTTGGAATGACATTTAACATATATCTCCTAAAAAGAGTTGGACCTTCTCTAATTATTTTAAAGTTGGCCTTCAAAGAGAGCTTTGGGATTTTTTTTACTTCCAGTAGGTCAATGCTCTAGTTCCCCAGCACCTTTCACTGGAAATGTAAGTGCAGTTTATCTAAGCAGTTAGTTATACATAACTATGAGGGGGCAGTAATGGGAGGTCAACAGAGTTGTAGTGTTCGGTATTTTTATCTCGGTGGCAGGATGGAGCACACTGGCAAAAGGATGTCAAAAGTGCTTATTTATTACATGAGATAGCATAAGAGAGACAGGAGCGGGAGTTCTTTACCATACAGGAACTGAAGCTCCGGCACAAGTCTTAAGGTGAAAAATACAATGAAAGTACAATTAACCACAAGGATATAAAGTAGCAACTTATAGGTACAGAACTTATTATTATCATGAGCTGAGCAACAGCAACAGCAGCAACAATTAGTGAACAGAGAGGTGAACTATAAAGCAAGGAAGAGACCTGCCAAGAGGATACCTACAGCAATATACTCCAGGGGGCCCATCGATGTAAGAGAGCTAGCCTTATCTAAATGTGTGCAGGGACGCTTACCACTGCAAGAACAAGGAGACCCATACTTCGTTCTGATAAGCGGGTGGCATACGGGAACCGTCCTGACCGAAGCATCCGCTAACGCTTCCACGGATTCACGGAGAGTCTCCGCTTGGGGAGGCTCCCGGGGGACTGATATACCCTTTTCCCCCCCTCACCTTGCAGCAAGCCTTACCCAGTAATACATGACGTATATCTCAATCCCAGTAGGGATTGGGCCTTAACACTTAGTTGCTATTAGTCTATTGGTAGTTAGCTAGGGACCTTCTGGAACAAAGTGACGTTAGTTGTTTACTTCAAAAAGAACTTAGCCATAGCCTCACTTCCCCTTTATTATTACTAAAATAGGAACCTTTTAGCTTATTAAGCATTAACAAATGTCTGTGGTCATCTTATGATGCTCCAGACCCCAAGGCACTTCCTTCTCTGGCCTAAGGTCGGGCAGAGGGCAGCGTCTGGGTTCTGCTCCTGAGAGGTCTTAACTCTTGCTTTTCTGGCTGCAGAAGCTTAGCATTGCTTTCAGGGCCTTGCTCTTGTCAAACTATACTGATTTCGCGTTACAAAGTCTTGCGCACCCTAACAAGAGTATTTTTCTAGCTGCTATCAGCTGTAATTTTATGACACTCAGTTTTTATGCCTGTTCTGCATTTTTCTCCTTCAGCTTATGCTTGTTGTGTTTTTCTACTTTGTTTATCTTCCTATGCCTTCTGCTTAAGCAGCAGAGTCTAAGGCATTGTTAATACAATTTAATTTTAATATTTGGCTTAAGATTTCAGACTCAGAATTCTAAATGGTGGAGTTTCAAAGAATGTTTCAAATCAATATCCTTCCTGGATCACCTTAAAAATTAATCTACTGATGATCCTCTACTTAATTTGAGGAAGGATCATATTTTCTAGAGAACGAGCCAATTCTGCTGTCATTTACATTGATTCAGAGGTGTTTTGTCAGGGAAGTTGACAGCAGAGTTTGACCTGAATTTGTAACTAATGTTTGAAATTTGTTCAGTGATACATTAATAAAAAGATGTTGAAATCTTTACATATTGGAATACTGTGTGATGAGAGATGGCAGAGCCATACCTCTGCCACCATGAGGCATGAGAGATGCTGGACCTGTATTTGGTGTTGATGGACTGTTGGAACTTGAAAGAGAGACTGGTTGGACTCTGCTGAGGAATTATGGGACTTTTAAAATAAATTAATCCCAAAAGGGGCTATTTATACTCAGAAAGCTTGCGTGGCATTACTGGGAACTCTGGAAGAAAGGGGAAATTGAGTCATGTCTACTAATCATTCCTCAGGAAGGAGCCATCTTCCCACACTGAGCTAAAATGCAGGCTTGAGGAAAGGGCTGCATATTTATATGGGCAATAATGACATTGACAGTTGCGTTAGACAGGATATAAATAAATTCTAAAGGTTTGTCTAAACACAAATGTTGTAGTGCTTTAAGTATACCAGTATAATGAAAATGGTAATACTCCCATTTTCACTCAATGGATGCAGTTATATTGGCATAACATTGTTTATATTGGTACAGCTATTTCCATATGGAAAGGGGAATAAGCTATTCCAGTATAAAGCACCTTTTTAGCAATTAATTGCATGCATGCTAGGAGTTGTACCAGTACAACCATTTTGGTTTAAAACAAAATTGCACTCCTAACCGAAATAATTAATCTGATACAAAAGTGATGTGTAACTCAGACCTAGCGAGATTAACTATGTAAACTGATCACTGACTGGCAGGGGTTAGGAGGACACTTCCCTATGGTCAGGTGGTTTCATAATTATGCATTTCAGGATTTCTTGTGCCTGTCTTTAAAGCATCTGGTATTGGTCCCCATCAGTGGCAGGATACCAAACCAGAAAGATCAGTGGTCTGGGCCAGTATAGCAATTCCTATACATCTGCAGTATATTCCTTCATTAATTGGGGTCAGGCGAACTGGGAGAACAGTTTGTGGCACCACTAAGGATTATCCCCAAGGTCAGACAGTTTGATCTTTATATCTGATGTTTGCAAAGGTGGCACTTGTAATAGGTTGTCCTTCTCAATGTGTCTCTTGGACATCTCCAATGTATCTTGACCTCCCACCCCAACCAGCCATGCTCTAAATTGAGCATGCTGACTTTCAGGCCCCTCACGGCATGGTTGATGAAGGCTGCTTGCCTTTCTGCCAACCACAGCCTGGAGTCTGCCGGCATCAAGCAGTCAATTGAACCCATACAGTAGAGGTTGGTATACACTGTTTTAATTCAGCATATATTATAATTAATACACAAAAACACGTGGGAGGGGAAGTATATTAAAGGTGGTCTGTACAAAATCTCTGCCACCGTAAACAGATGTGACTCTCATTGTAATACTTCTGGAAAGTCACACTTGCTGATGTGGGGCAAAGTGTGCTGGAAGGCTGGCATCGCTCTTAGGCTGTGGTGTCTTGTTTCTGTGTGTGGTGTTTGTTTTAGGGGCAAGAGGTATGCTTCTAGATGAAGGACTAGGGTTAGATTTTTTTTAGATGCCTAAAGTTTTATTTCCTTACTTTCGTAGGTTTGTGCTAGGCTATATAGAAACCACTCTTAACTCTCACATGACAGGGTGTTTTCATATATTTATTTCCTAGTTTTTAGATTACAAAAGGATCTCTAACCTAGAGGTGGCTGCTTTTACAAACACCAGACTTTCTGGAAGTGCCCAATTGGCTCCAGAGCTCCACTTCCATGGGGCACTTTCATGAAGCTCACTTTTTCAGAGAATCATAGAAATGTCAAGGTGGAAGAGACCTTAAAGTCATCTAGTCTAGCCCCCTGTGCTGAGACAAGGCCAAGTAAACCTAGACCATCCCTGACAGGTGTTTGTGCAATCTGTTCTTAAAAACCTCCAGTGATGGGGATTCCACAACCTCCCTTGAAAGCCTATTCCAAACTTAACTATCCCCATAGATAGAAAACTTTTTCCTACTATCTAACCTATATCTCCTTTGCTGCAGATTAAGCCCATTACTATTTGCCCTACCTTCAGTGGACATGGAGAACAATTGATCAGAGTTCTCTTTATAACAGCCCTTAACATGCGGAAGCCGCTGCTACTTCATCAAAGATCTTCCTCTACAGTATATTGCACATGCTGCTGGAGTAATAAAACCTGTTCTTCTACACCATGTTAGTTCCCAGTTTCAGATGGAGGACACACTTTATAGGGGTCTGTGACAACAGGCCGTTTTGGGCTGCTCTTCTGAAGTGTTCAGAAAAATTTGACCAACTCAATTTTTTTAATACAAAGCTTTATTTTTACTTTGTCAAAAAATGTCAATGTTCTCCATTAGTTAAGGGTCATGTATTATAGATAATAATGCTAGGATCTCTGACACAACAATGGTTTCCTGTACAAAGAACAGGATCTACTCTGAGTTGTCTGAGCTTTTTTGTGAAGATCCTAATTAGAGCTGGCTGGAAAACAAGAATTCTATTCTTCATCAACTGCCAAGGTTTTGGCATTTGGTTTTGTTCCACATAGGGAATGATGCACAGATATCCGGCTTTGACAAAGCTGTTTTGTCAAATATCTCCTTTGTAGCAACACACATGCCCCTTGACTAGCTAAATCCATTCCCCAGACATCATGATAACCCTGGATACAGGGATGATTACTGGGGGCATACAACAAAAGACAGACATATATCCCTGTTCTAAGCCATTTAAAAGGTCTTCTGCCTGCTGCTTTGTAGAACAGAAGTAACCAGTATAGAAAATGTTTCCCTCTGCTAATCGCAGTGCATAAAATTCGGTTATGATGAATAATGCTTTTTTGTTAATTAAAAAAATTGTCTGACCCTCAGAGATCCTACCTATTTCTCATGTGTAGAATTTTTTTTTGACTTGCTACAGTTTATGACCTTTAAGATAGAGGGGCCTGAAAAGTCATGAGACTTGGATGTGAACTCTTTTAGCCAATTTGTAACATTAGAATTCAAAAGTTTATAGATTCACTTAAATATGAAAAGATTTACTCAAATTATGTGCTGAAAAGTTTTGGTAGATACACTGTGTATCATACAAAAAACAGAGGCTAAACTCCTGTTTTAAGTGCTAACATAAGTGTTAATCTAAGGACCTAACCTTAACATTGGGACCGCAAGGGCTCCAGTGTAATAATCTAGAAGGTGAATCATACAGCAATATTGCTGGGCTGAGAAAGGTATTCCCTTTCACAGAGGAATGCAATATTTTGAAACTTAGTTTCATTTAGATTGGGAGCAAAACCCAAAATTTGAAATTCTCCATGAAAGGGAATGGAGCCCTAGATCCGTCTGAGGACCCCAGGGCTTCTAGGGTCCATGGCTCCAACTTTGAGGCAGTAAGTCAGCCAGGCTGCCAAGGAAGGAAACTTGCTTGATAGTCAGAGTTTTGAAGGACCTCTGCCTAGCTGCTGGAGGAACTTCAAAATCAAACCATCTCTGCAAATCTGTTACATTTCAATAAATGGTTAATTCTGAAAGCGCCTTTCATCATTAAAAACAAGGAGAGTCCTGTAGCACCTTAAAGACTAACAAATTTCTGCGGGCATAAGCTTTTGTGGGCTGCAACCCACTTCGTCAGATGCATGAAGTGGAAATCACAGATAAGATGTATATATATATATACATCCAAGGGTAAGAAACATAACAATGGGGAGGGCAAGTGCTAACAAAGTCAGTTCAGTTAGGGTAGATGAGGCGTATTCACAACCATTGATTAGAAGGTGAGAATGTGTGAACAGTGACAATTGCTTCTTGTAATGAGAGAACCATTCCAAGTCCCTATTCAGATCCAATTTGATTGTGTCAAGTTTGCATATGAGTTCCAGCTCTGCAGTTTCTTGCTGAAGTCTGTTTTTGAAGTTTTTTTGTTGAAGTATGGCAACTTTCAAGTCAGCTACAGAGTGTCCTGGGAGACTGAAGTGCTCTCCTACTGTCGTATGGAGGTTACCATTTTTTATGGCTGATTTGTGTCCATTTATGCTTTTGCGTAGTGACAGTCCAGTTTGGCCAATGTACATGGCAGGAGAGTATTGCTGGCACATGATAGCATATATTACATTAGTAGATGTGCAGGTGAATGAGCTCCTGTTGGTGTGGCTGATATGGTTACAACCTGTGATGGTGTCACTAGAGTCGATGTGCATGCATACTAGTGCATACTAGAATTTATACCCCAACTGGAGTGCACTAATGCACCGTGTAGATAAGTCTTTAGACTCCAAATATTCACAGTTGGACTCTCTTAGACGTGCTTACAGCCAAATAGCAATATGTGAATGCAAAGGAGTTTAGGGCAAAAGATGTAAATTAAAAATGTTGCCCTGCTTTAACTTACACATTTTTGCTACGTTCTCTTCTGTGCCCTCAGTTTGCGATTTATGCTATCTTAGACTCCCATCACTCAGTTGGACTCAGTGGACCAAATTCAGAGGTATTGTGCAAGGAGTATGAGTGTGAGTCTTCATAACTAAGTCTAAGTGTAAAGCGGTTCAGTTCTCCATTCCGCTACACTAGTTTTAAGCCAGTGCAACTCCACTGAAAATCAATAGCATTACATCAGTATAAATTTAATATAATGAAGTGGAGATTGCCTCGAGGGACTCTGAAGTGTTTGTCTTGGTGGTTGTCTACCAGGATGGAGTTGTTGCCCATTTTACTGTTTGGAGGGGGGGAGGGCTGACCAAAAATATGAATCTAAGCAGTAGAAAGAATTGCATTCATCCTGATCGCTCATCTCTAGGAATCAAAGCCTACAACCCGCTAGTGAGAGTGCTCCTTTTTCTTCCTTTGTGAGCTTCACACCGGGGCCCATCAGCCACAGCTGCTGT
This sequence comes from Emydura macquarii macquarii, assembly GCF_026122565.2. Lineage (NCBI taxonomy): Eukaryota > Metazoa > Chordata > Testudines > Chelidae > Emydura > Emydura macquarii. The sequence continues at coordinate 35,080,968 of NW_027132559.1, read as the reverse complement.
AGTTGCTCCTGGAGAGAGAGGCTGTCACTAAGATCACTTTGTGCCAGGTAATTTAGGTGCTCAGAGGCTCATGACACTGCAGGTGAATGATTTAGAATTTCGCCTTCAATATCTGTTTGCTAAATGCTAGTGAGCAATCCTGAAATTCTTGAATTGTTGTTATTCAGAATCGTTCATTAATTTTTTCCTCCTGCATGAATAGCACACGTACCTCACTGTGGTGGTTTGGTTTTCAAACTTAGAAATGTGTTGTGTTGGCTAGTTACAGAAGTCAAGTGATACTGTGCCAGAAAAACTTGAGTGCTGTAATGTTTGTGGGGAAATGAGCACAAAAGGCCAGTACAACTGACGCTAATATTTATTTGCATTCAAAAACTAATATTCATAGAAACATTTTCCCTCCATTGTATGATTAGCTTAATATAATTTAAATAGAAACTGGAATTGGGTGAGGAAAAGATGCAGAGCACTAGTGCTATGTGCTCTCACCTATTCTTTATCTTTTGGTAGTTGGCTGCTGCATAATGGGCAGTTACAGCTTTCAAGTAGCCTTCACACTGTAACCAAATCAATCAGTAATCTAATCTAGGAACACAAAAAGTATGGATCACTATACCCAGGTCGGCAAGACAAAGCAAGGAGTTGATATTTTAGCTAGGTGGAGAAGCATTTCTAGCTGGTGTAGTTTATTTGAGCATCCACAGGGCCCTTACACAATACAGTACCTTAACTACTGGCCAGCAGATGCCCTCTCCTGTGGGCAACTAATCACTTCTATCAGTTCCTCAAAGTATTTTCATTTTCTGATTAGTATTCTTTCTGTTTTATCCTAATACAGCATGAGCAAACTATTTTTCATCCAGGGTTCAAATTCCCCTCCCACCTCAATCAGTAGAACAGCGGGGAGACAATATTGTTCATTCTTTAAAAAGGGGCAGGGCAGCCTGGAGGGTTAGCCTGTTGACAGAACTGTAATGCCTGGGGTCAAACAATTTCCTCTAGTGGCTTTATATAGATCAGGAGAGGAAAACAGGATTGAGTCCTGTTGGATTCCACAGCAGAGAGCTTTTAGGGAAGAGAAGCAGCTCCCCATTACAATTTTTTGGGTTCTATCAGAGAAAAACAACTGAAGCACACCTGACTTGACTGTCCATTCCATTCATAGGCAAGTCAACAGTCCTGTACCTTATGACTGACTGAAGTCATAGGGTGAATATCTATTGGTGCAATCAGCACCATCTATGTACCACAACTTGCTTTTTGTTCGCTTATGTTTTATACTGAGTGCCAAGTTGGTCAGTTTGGGGGGAATATCATCTTGGATGAGGAAAGCATATGAAGAATGGAAGATGCTAACCATTTGACACTGGCATTGATTGCTGTTGCTTTTCAATCAAGAGAATTTACACATCCAGCCACACTGGTGGATCTGAGATGCAGAATCAGTATGTGCAGATATTTTTTATTCTAGTCTTTGGCCAGAAATGCAAATCTGAAGCTATCACATTTTCAAATAATGTAGCAAATCCCAAAGGCCTGATATATTCAAATGATCCACAGTTTGTTTGAAATGGGTTAATAAAATAATGGCGATGTCACAATTATTTTAGAATGCTTTCTGATATACATTATATAAAAGCCTACAGTCTTTTGTATAATACCCACCATCTTCCCGACTACTTAATGAATGATGAAAGTTACAGTGCCTCCATCTTGTGGCAAACTTGAGGAACAGATCTTCCTTAGTACTTTGCCAAAATGCGGTCATGAAATAACATGATTATACAGATCTGCCCAGATATAGGACCTCATCCCATAGCACTAAGTAGGGCAAATCCCCCTCTGACTTTTCTCAGATTCCATTTTGCAGCTGTCAGCTGGGGCTGTTCTTTTTCCACACAGACCCCTTAATTCTTCCTGGCTGAAGCAGAAAGAACTTGCCTTCCCTTAAGGAGTCAGGGAGGCACTGTGCTTCTATGAAGTGATAGTTCATACTATAAATGAATAATAGTATTTAGGACCCCAGAATTCTAACTACTTACACATAATTGTCACAGCAGAAGCGCTCAATTACCATAATTCCATTGCACTATTAAATAATTTTTCTTAAAGCTAAAATATCAAATCAGAAGTCTTCAGTTACCTTAGTTGACTATTAGCATAGATAAAAATTTAACGTGTGTGTGTGCATGTGTGTGTGCATGAGCATGTCATGTCATGGCTTTAAAATGCAATTATTCAACTTGGTTGAGTGTAACATGACAACAGAAGCTTTGCATGCACACAGGAAGAGAGACTTGTGGTTGGTGCTGTACAGAACACAGAAGACAACCAGTCCTTTTATGCATTCTAATTCAGACAGGCACTACAGTTCAGACTCTTACAGACTGGATTATCGGATGAAGGCCTAACTTTCAACCAATAGTGGGGCAGATACATCACTTTTGATTTGGTTTTGACAAACAGTTCTCTCTTTGGTGTTCTGTCTCTGAAATGCTACTTTGAAGCAGGGTATTTGAATATAGAAACAATGGTGTTTGATGGACAGTTCTGTAGCTGAGAAGGTCCCCTCTCCCCCCAAGCACAGCCAATGCTCTCTTGTACAAGAGGGGGCTTTAGTGGATGGACTCGCACAGGCAGACTGTACTCCTTGTCCAGTATGGACTTTATCTCCCTGCATGGAGGGAAACAAGCCAGGTGTATGGGATGGATTTCTTATTATCTCAGAGTAGCCTCTGTAAAAGAGCTCTGAAGTTGCTCCCTCCCCATCTCCACAGGATCAGTGGGACAGGGAAACTTAACCAGAAATGTAGGCTGGTGCTGGGAAGTCGTTTATTTGGGGCTTGATTCTCCACCCCTTTTGGGCACAGCTGAGATAATATGGATGGGAGGTTGGATGCAGCTCCTTGATTCAAAGCCGCCTACTTCTGGCACAAGTTATGGCCTGTACAGGGGCAACCCTGGCTTATACCAGTGGCATAATGTGCCTTCCCCGTTCCCTTTACACTTGGGTGGTAAGAGCATCAGGAGGCAGCAGAGCAGACTTAGGAAGCAGTCAGTCCCTTACTCAGGGAGGAGTCTCCACTGGATATTTCTGGTCTTTTTGGGCCACTAATGTGGCATAAAGTGGCCTTACCAGACCAGGGACCAGGGAGTCAGGTCCTAGGATGAGAAGTTTGTAAAAGATATAGGAGCTGAGAGGGAGCTAGTGGAGGGATCTGAAGAGGGGCTGACTTGGTTAGAGTGGGATAAAGGCCACTGATGGAAATAAGTGCTTCTGTTAAGAATAGGTATAATATCAGAACACAAGAATGCCTGCTGTTTGGTAAATGAACAAACAAACAATCTAAGCATTTCAATAATGTTTTCTGGGAAAATATCTAAAATATATAAAAGGCCCAAATTTTCATGAAAAATGGAACATTCTGAGAATCATTTTTTCACAAAAAGTCTTTTGGTTGAAAAGGTTTTTTTTTTTTTTTTTTTTTTTTGAAATGGTGAAAAAAATCATTCACAACATTTTGACCAGCTCTACTAGAGAGTAAGGAAATAATAAGTTATGGGATACTTCTTAACCATTCCTTAATGGCCACCCAGCCTGTAACACAGACAGTGGCAGACTGTACTATCCCAAGGAACTTCCTTCTGCTTCTATTTCATAAGGGAACACGCAACACATTAATCTTTCACTGTAGAATTGGGCCACATCCATCCATGGAGTAAGCTCATCTATTTAATGGAGTTGAGGTGAAGTTGAATTTGGCCCACCATCTATATTTTGCAAACATTGCATGTGTTGGTCTGGACTAAGGAGTATTTTTTGAGTTACCACAAGTCATTGAGTTCTGCTCTGTTCTTGCCCACATATTGCCGGTGAGGCAGAAACATCCAGCTCAATAGCAAGCTAGCACTCTCTATCAGTCATGTTTTCCCTCATTTGCTTGCTCACAATATGTAGTCCTTGTACCCACACTGCCTTCTGTACTTGACATCTTTAAATTGTGAGTTATAAGTTACTCTTGTACTTAGCGCAGTGTCTGCATATGGACTCCAAAAGATATATAAACTGTGTCCCTCGGTACAGCATGCTGATTTTTGCTCTGACCATGCCTTTCTTCTTGCATGAATGGACTCACATAAAACATATATATAATATATACATGTAGTGTGAGAAACATGGAAGAGCATGCGAGCAGAGTCTGGCCAGGAGCATTTACAAGCCAAGTGCCAGGAGCATTTAAAAGTCACGTGACATGCAAATATGAGGAGAAAATAGCTTTATTTTTTATAATAGCTTTTAGTTTAGCTCTGAAATGAATAATCACAGGTTTCTAGAACTTATTTTCCCTGGTTTCATAATTTTCTGTTCTGAGGGAAAACAACAGGGTACCTCAGCATGAAACTAGATATGGTTCAGGATGCCTACATAATTTATGCATGTACATAATTTTACTCATGTGATTAGTCCCAGTGCAGACAATGGTATTACTCACATGTTGAAAATTAGGGCAATAAGTAAGTGTTTGGAGGACCGGGACTTATGTTTTCATCCTTTTCATGGAAATTGGACATATGAATATTAGAACAGGAAAATGTTCTGAGAGTGAAAAGAGATATATAAAAAATGGCACTTTCATGTATAGTATGTGCTTGTAAGTTGAGTTCCTTCATAATCTACAGAATGCTTTTCATGTTTTATTTCTGGCTAGTATAGACATAGTGGCAGTGTCCCAAGGCAGGTTCGATTAGAAGTAATGTAGTAATTAGAAGTAACTTTATTAGAGAAAATGATGATAAATAAAAGTTGCATTTGTTTTTGGCCTGCAAGCATTTTTGAGTTGGCCCTAAACTTATGGAGAATATATACTTGCTTCACTCTCCGCTTTTTGTCACCATCATGTGGTGGGACTCAATACTGATACAAAGAAAAGAGGACTTCTCTAATAAGATATCTACATTATGGATTGATTCCTGTATATTCTATTCCTTTCTTTATTTAAAGTAAATTTTCCTGAAATCCTTCTATTTGCAGTATAAATCATTAGTGAATTTTGCATATTCTTTCAATAAAGGTTAACATTTTCAAAAAGATTGTATGCCTCATGATGAAGAATTTATTGACTTTCTTCATAGGTTTAACGAAATATTTTATTTATTTGCTTTTTCACCTAAGGTTCAATACCACTTGCATATTTTAATTAAATAAAATAAATACCAATATTATCATTTCAAATATTATTTAATCTAACATTTTGAATATTAAATATTTTCTCTTATACAAGTTAGATCTTACCATGGGGCATTAAAATATAGCATACAATTTCTAGTTTTCATTTAATTCATTTTCAAATACTGAGTTTGCTTAAATTATATATAGGAGTCAGTTTAGTGCCAGATCCTGAGGTGTGCTGAGCACCTAGAATTTTCATGGAGGTCAGCTGAAGTTTTAGCATTTACCTCAATGGGAGCAAAAGCAGACCTTTATTCTGGTATGAATTGCTAGGCTACCATTTCCTTTTTATTTCTGACAACTAAAGTTATCCATAAACGTTTATACTTTACACCTTTGGATTTCAAGACCAGAAGTCTAGACTAGTGAAGATCTCAGAAGAAAAACAAAATAATTTAGTCAAATTCACCCGGAAAGAGAATGCATTTGATATAAGGCACTTTTTGGTTCTCTTTGCTCTTCTAATTGTATCAGATTCTCATTGTTAAATAATTCCTTATCCCAAGCTAGTCTATTATTTCTGAAACTTGTAGAAAGGTTAGTGAGTCTCCAGAGTTGTGATTACTTTTTCTAGCTGACATTTATTGATCTCATTACCTTTATGCTCATATTTCAAAAACTTTTTTTTCATGTTGTTACCATTTCAAAGATGACAGAAATGCTGCAGTGCTCACTCTATTAGAACTGTATGTAATTAAAATTTGTACTCCGTGTTTCATCAGAACTTCACTGTCAAAACCTCAGCATGTGTTGTTTACAAATTAGATTGTTATAATTAGAACACAAAATGATTGCAAAAATAAAGACTGAATTTATATTGAACTAAGTATCTGTTTTATTTCTGCTCTTAAGTACTGTGACACTCTTGGCCATAAAGCAAGTTGTCACTGTAATACACTTAGGATGAAATTCACCTCTGCGCAGATGCCAATAGAAGTTCACTTAAGCCCTCTTTTGAGGTTGTAAATTGGAATTACAAGGTGAATTGTTCTTCTGCTAGCCCTCTGTGCAGAGGTGAATTTTACCTTCTAATCTCATCACACATTTGTTTTCCTTATTTCAATTATCATTGAAATTTTTACATCGTTGTTAAATTCTGTCTCCTCTCCTCTCTCACTCCAAGGTACAATAAAATTCTACAATTATGCTGGAATAAAGAAAGAAATAGTTTCATTACAACTGATTTAGATGGAATGTGTGGGATTTTAAAGCCCTTCACCTATTTTAGCGGACAAAAAATAGGAAGTTACATTGAGAAAACAAATCTTAGTCTTCCTTGTCTTCCTTAGATAATGTATTAAGGTGTCAGAATCTTAAAACTATTATTTCATAGGGAACTAATTATATAAGGATATTCATGTTCAATTAGTAACAGAATTATGAAGGACACCAACTGACAAAACTGTTGTCAACCTAAAATTTCTATAGTGTCTGATATTGTTCTTTGTAAAAGCTCTTTAAAGGTTGTCTACTGACAAACTATCAAGGACAGCTGACAAAATACTGGCACCACAATACATGCATAACTCACATGATGGTCTTCTGGTAGTGCATAATAAAATCTTCTGTAGAAATACGTATATGGATAATAGGGATGGTGTAGGTTGTGCAGCAGTCTAAGTGGTGCCTGAGTAAACATCTGATTTAGTGGACATGAGTTTTGTTGATTAAATGTAGTCTATAGTGGAAGTTTGCCAATATCATCCTCCCCCCAAAATTAATAGTTCAGTATGATTGACAGTCACTGCTAAAAGGAAGCAAGGACTGGAATAACAAAAGTACTTTGACGGGGTTGTGGGGAAGCACTTCAGGGAGACAGCTAGCAGGAAATAGGAGATTTAAGGGCATTTTAAGCCTTTTTCATAATAAAGAGAATTGTATTTTGCTGTATATTGATTCCAGATTTTAAAATATCTCTGTTCCTTCCTGACTGAGGGAGAGAGACATAATTGCCAGATTTCTTATTGGCTGTTTAGTGGACTATTCATTAAATTTTGTCCTCTCATGTTCACACTAAATGATTGTTTGCTCATTCTCAGGCCTCTGAGCTACCATGTGAACCATGTGAAGTGCCCCGCTCATAAAAACGTGGATGGTCCCCCTTCACTGACACATCTTCCTTCCTGTGGCTGGAATATATGTAAACTGTTGCAAAGCATGTGACTTTTCTGCTATATTACAGGCACTATATTTAGTTATTAGTCCCCTGAGCCTTGGTCTGTAGACTTTTAAACTAACATACGCATGTTGACAATTTGTGGGTATCTTATGGCAAGGCAACAGGGATGATGACTCAAATGTTAAGATAAAGTAAAACTCAGTAGTACCAGTCATTGGGGATGATATTGTGAATATTAGGACAGTATTAATACAAATAGATGAATATGTGCCATCTTGATCACATAATATAAACAAATATCAATTCAGATAATACCAGAAGAGGAGGAGATTGATTGCCCTTGACTCTGGGAAAAATCCAAAGGAGTGATGTCTTCATCTTTCTATTGTGTAGGCAGGTTTTGCTCCACTGCTGTATGGTTAGGGAGTTCTGGCCCCAGAACCTGCAGGATTTGTCAGAGGCATACAGTCAGCTGTCCGCAGACCAGTGCCCCTTCTTCCAGCTCCCAGGCAGCCAAGTACCCTCTCATGATAGTTACTCTTGGTGTACTCCTTGAGAGAGAGTGCATGTGTGTATATGTGTGTGTGTGATAACAGCTTAGACAACATTTCCTTCTGTTTACATCTTAGTTTTAACGTCATTTTAATAGAGTTGTTTTGCATTTAACATTCAATTCTAGTTCTCCATTCATATGGACAGGAATAAAATAAAGGAGTTTTATGCAGCTTTTTGGTATCCAACCCATCAGGGCATACATAATTTGCTAGTACAAGGAGACTGAACATAGTAAAGACCTTTGCTGAGAAGTCAAAATTTGAGTCTGTCTAATGAAATTTTCTTTGTGGAATTTACTATTAGGCAAATGTAATAAAAAGAGATATATTGAAATGCAGAGCATGTTTGTTCTTCATAAAGAGATTGATGTATTAAATATTTATGCAAACATATTAAATTGGCAAGTGTATGAAAACATTACTACATTTTCATCACTTTCACATCTCATCTTTATAAAAAGAACCTCTTTGCTATAAAGATAGAATTGAATTGTAACATTGGAGTCATTCTCTACAATTTTCACACCAGTGACTATATGATATTATTCTTTCTATATCTTTTCCTAATTCAGCTAAACAAAACAACTAACTGTGATGAGAAAACCAATGAATTCTAATTCTTAATAGAAAAAGGAAAGGATTATTATATCACTAGACACAATTACCCACTGGAAATATTGGGCTTTTGTTAATGCTGGTGTTGGGTCCTATTTATGTAACTGAACTACTCACTGGTGTGAAATGGCTATATGCGGCATTCTTCTGAAAATAATGGATGATTAATTGTTCAGTACTGAACTGGTTAAGAAATGACCAATCTGACTGGCTATTATCTATGTAATAATAGTTAACACTTTCCATGTTAAAAATGTTATTTAATTAACTAGTCCTCACAGTAGCCTTGTGAGTGAAGTAAGTACCATCTCATTTTTCTATTTTTTAAATCAATAATGGGAAAATTGATGCAAAGCCACAGAACAGATTACATGTCAGAGCAGTTAGAGTTCAGGTGTGTGAATTAAATTCTGTCAGCTACACAAACTACTACACCTGTCTTCTCACAAAGTCAATGGGAGTTTGGGGACCATAAGGAATGGGCTTATCACTCTCGGGCTTTAGTACAATCATGCTGCAGACTGTGGCATTTTACCAACTATGGAATGAATTGCAAACTGTAATATGTAAATTAACTAGTTGGCACTTGTGGATTTCAAAAAGCTCCACCCAGGGTAAAGTGATGACAGTAACCAATGAATAAAACAACCTAATTTATCTACAATGTTTTAAGGATGCCAAAAATATACAGATACATGGAGGACTGGGTTATTGGAGGACTTGCTAGGTGAGTGATTCACACAATTGAATTTAGCTAGATTCAAATAGGAGGCAGTTGGGGATTTAATAGCTTTGGATAAACAGTCCTTTATTTACTTCAAATGGACTAAAACAGGGAAAGGCTAAAATAATCCTAATGAGTCCATCAAATGAAGACAAATATGTAATGAAGTTTACCGATATTTGTTTTGGTGGACAAACCAAAAAAATTGGCATCTTTTTAAGACTCAACAAAAAAGTTGTTCAAAGATGAAAGAGCCAAAACAAATGCTCTTTCACTGAAAGCAAAACAAAAAGTTTTGCAAAGACCAACTTCTCATCCATTTATTATAATACTTATAAGGCACTAAGTATAAACAACTCTTTACAAAATGTGTAGAAGGACAATGTGCCAACCCTGCAGAGAAAACAATCTAACTCATACCATCAAATTAATTCACACCATCTAGGGAAACAGTGCCTATTGCTAATATTTTATTCTAATTTATAAAGAGCAAGGAGACAGTTATGAGGAAATTAGAAGACATCTTCAGATAGAATAATAAAAGATTATTTGTAATAGAAAAGCAAAAGTTTTGCAGGCTTCTGTGAGAATTATTTTATATTCGATGAACAAATTCAATACATTTCCAATCTCCAGTGAAATCCAGGTCCCCTTGAAGATAATGGCAAAATTCCCATTGACTTCACTGGGGCAGGATTTCACCCCTTGTGTTGTAGATTGCTTCAAACTATGATGAATCAGCTACAGATCATATTCCACTAAAATGTACACAAAAGATGCCTGTCGACTGTGTCTTGGTATATACTGGTGAAACTAAATGCACATTACATCAGGGATTAAATGAACACAGAATTACAGATAAATCTTTAGTTTAAATTTAGTTATGGTCTAGTAATCTGGGCATCAATTGGTTGCCAGAAACTCCATCATTTTAATCCCAGATTTAATATTTATCTTCTCTGTGGCAGCAGGTAACACAGTGCTCTCAAATGGGCAGCTTAATGTCAAGCCTTTACTTTTATATTTTGGTACCAAAGTAAGTGGTCTGATTTTCAAATGTGCTGTGCCCTTTAAGCTTTAATAGATGCTGAGAGGAGATCAGCACCTGTGAAAATCAGGCCACTTTTAGGGTATGACTTCACTGGAGAGTTAACTCTCTCAAGTTAGCCTTGCCACACCATGAAATAACACTCAAGCTGCTTTGTCCACACTTAGACTGCACTCATTCGGGTATGGCACTAAAGACTTCTATTAGCATATCCCGTGGGGGCATTCTTTGCACTCCTTTAAACTGAGCTGCTCTTTGATTTCTTTCCCAGGGAATTATGGGATGACTTGTCTATCCTTTCTGGGCACCAGAAAGAAATATGGGAAGGCTTTGGAGGACTAGTGGAGCTAGCCTGCATCAGCACTGCAGGTAGATCATGTTGGCAGCTGATGAGTTGTGCTAACTCAGCCTTTAGCCTATATCCCCTAATGTATCAGCTAATTTGAATTAAAAGTGTGTGGATGGGACCTGAGTTGGAGACAACACTCAAATTAACTTTGCAGTGAAGATAAGCCCTTATGTAGGTGTCTAACTTTAGACATCCAAGTTTGAAAATTTTGATCTAAAACCTCTCTTTTAGCTTCTCCTTACTCAGACAAAACTGACTTCAATGGGAATTTTGCTTGAATAAGAATTTCAGGATCTGAGTCTGTAAAATGGAGATAATAACAATAACACCTCTCAAGAGACTGTGAGGATTAATTAATGTTTATAAAGCAATTTCATGGTAATAAATGCTAAGTACTCTTATTAATAATACAACCCTTGTGTAAATTGAGTGGACATATGAGCTGGAGAATATCTCATTATTCCAATTAACATTACAGACAGATGACCTGATTCTCTGCTTCCTTGCATTTTGAGAAGTCACTTAGGCATCTGCAAAGGGAGTAGAGAGTGGGTGTAAAATGTTACCAAATCAGAATAGTAGTATTTGACATCCACTTACAGAACTGGAACTGACAACATAAGGTCCAAGGCAGTGAAGAATTAGGCCCAGGTAGTGTAAAGTATTTTGCATATAATTAAGAATCATAATTCTGTTTACCTGTGATTAATGAGAGGCAGGCACAGTACCTCCAGAGCCTAAATTTACTGTTTAGAGAACTGACAATAATTAATCTCTAATTGTTCTATTTTACAACTATTAGTCTCATTTCCTCATGATTGTGTCCACCAAGTTGTTTATAAAATAGATCCATTTAATAATACCTGTTATTTCCCTAAGCTTGCAAGTTGTAATCAGCCTAAAATGACTTTTAGTTTTCAAAATACAGCAGGATCAGTTGAACCCTTCATCCTTCCCAGCTGGGTAAAATGAGAACTGTGCAGTCTACTCTGGGGCAAAACATGTTCCTTGCCCACAGCCTCAGTAAATGAACTGGCAAAGCTTTGTGAGGTTGGAGGAGGAAAACATTCTCCCTGCCTACCAGGCCATGAACCTACTGCACAGCCACTGCTACATGTTCAAGGCTGCAGCTCCCTAAACAGGTGGTTTGGGTTGGCCAATCCATCTGCGTAGTTGCCACCCACCAAGTCCCTCTGCATTCTAGAGTGGAAGGAGCACAGCTTCCTAGTGTACAGGGGGTGTGAACTGCTCTTCAACTTCTCTCTGACCTCACAGTGGAATTGCACCATTTTCACAGTGTGGGAGGCTGTTCATGACACTTTATTGGATTGAAGGAATTGGCCTTCTGTGTGGGTCTTTCAGACAGGACCTTAAATTGCTTTTATGATCTGAAAAATGAGATTTGTATCATGGAGAATCAATGACTCACAGAATAAATTTACTCAGCTCACAGGTGGAAAGATGTTCTTCTAACTGCCAGACCTGCAAACTCAGCCTTGCATCTGAAAGTCAAGTTGTGGGCCAAAATGCTACCCTAAATTACATCTTTGAAAGCCTATTGTTTGAAATAAAGTTGGGAAGAATCAATTCTACAGTTAGAACGTGGTTAACAATTCTGTTAATCAGGTGTATAAATCATAAATAAATAGATAAAGAAGGAATAAATTCAAGCTCACTCTTACAGCTCAGTTAGCTATGGAGTGCTAACAGGAGAAAAACATATTTTTGTCACTAGCACAAAAGGATGTGATTCCGAATTAATACATATATCAAGCCTGTTGGGTAAGAGGCTACCATCTGCACATCCTCACTTTCCATAGTAGAACCACGCTTAAAAAACAATAATTGAATTCTGCTTCCATTAAAGCCAATGATAGTTTTGACATTGATTTCAGCTGCAGGTCAACTTGGTATCAAGATCTGGTTTGTTTTGTAAAAATATGAATGGGTTCAAGTCACTTTTCCCAATATATAATATATAAATATTAATAGGTTCAAATACAGTATTTCTCCCCACTCACACCTCCAATAACCGACAGTGTGCTGACTAGTTGTCACTCTTCACCACAGGATACTTGAATTTCAACAGTTCTCTATGTCTATAGTTTTTAAAACATTTAAGGGATCCTTTAAGATGAAAAACACTGTATAAATGTAGAATATTATTGTTTCTGTAGAGTTAATTTTTATGTTCTAAAATTTGCCTTTTAATACTTATTTTTCAGGACTTAGCCCTACTTTGTTTTCTCTCTAGGTATGTGTGTGTGTGTACATATATATATATATATATTTATATATATATATATATTTATATATAATCTTCAAATCTATTGTTAGATATCATGTGAAATGTTTTCAAGTATGTTCAATCAAGATTGTACAGTACCTGAATATCTTATTTAATATTCTAATTGAGACAGTCACAACAATAGTTGAATTGTCACAGCCATTTGATCTTTTAAGTTTTGATATCCTGATTACAGTGTCTTGTGCAAAAAATATATATCTATATATCTATATATATATCTTCAGAATCCCAATCTAGAACTTACTGGGTTTACAACTTTCATTCACTATATGTTTGGAAATATAAAGGATCTTATTGGATTTGTAAAAGGAGGATTCCTAAGCAGTTGCTACTTATACTGAATTTTTAAAATATAGAACACTATTCTGGAAACAAATATGCAATTTACAGGTAATTACTAACACAATGGGTTATGTTTTTTTTTACTGAATTAGCTGAATATATGCAATATTTACAGCACAGCTGCAGAGATAATGCTTATGTATTGATGAAATGAAGCTGAGTTTGCATAGCAAGCTATGAGATTTAGGCTGAGTCTGTACCTTGCAAAAAGGAAAGCGACAACCTGTTTTACCTGCCTAATACAGGAAAAATGTCATGCTTGTAAAATATTTGGGTTGTAAGTTACTCATGAGTGTTTTGGGGGGAGGGAGAGAATCATGACAAGGGCAGAGACAGAAGTTGGGGATATTTCCATGCAGGCAGGGTTTGATCAACTGCGAGACACGTGCAGCTTTAGCCTCTTTCATCATGGTCCTATGCGAATCTGTGCCTCTAGCCAAGAGGGGAAGCATTAGCAAGAATTTCTTCCTCTCTCCTAGCTGGCTCTTGAGAGACTGTGATCCTTCCCCCGTACAGCCAGGGCGGCACAGCAGATCCCCAGTACAGCAGATCGGTAGCGGAGTCTCTAGGCTTGGGGGGGGCTCGGGCTACTTCACCAGGTGGCTGCAGCCGCCCGAGTCCAACGCCATCCCCAAAGCAGCAGCAGCAGCCTCGCTCCCGGCTGGTTCGCTTTGCAGTGAAGGGCCCCATTGCACTTCAGCGCCGCTCCTCGGGTGGGAATGGCTGGGAGGGGGCGGCCACGGGGTCCCTCTTTAACACCGTGCCTTGGAGGCTGCCGGGGGGTGGGCTCGAGCAGCTGAGCAGCAGTCCCAGCCAGCCGGGGAGCTGTGGTGGCGGCGGCGGCTGCCTTCAGCCTGGAGGGGGGTGGAGGAGGAGGAAGCTGAGAGGACAGCACGGGTCCCGAGCACAGGAGCGGGGACAAGGCCGGGCCGAGGATGCTGTCGGCGCCAGGGGCTCCTCGCAGGCTGACCCCGTTACGCAGGGGGCCGCCGCGGCGGTGCTTCCCCCGCCTGCGCGCCTTTCCCGCCGCCGCTGGCCCCAGCCGGCTCGGCGGCAGCAGCGCAACACCGGCGGGGGGCGGCAGCTCCCACCTGCTGCCTCGCTCGCTCGCGGGCCGGCGGAAGGGTTTCCCCCCCGCCGCCGCCCCCCTAGCTAAGGCGCGGGCCGCGGCGGCTCGCGAAGGACTTTAGCGGCGGCTGGGACTCGGAGCCAGGCAGCGCCCGCCCGGCCATGGGGATCGGCTGGCGCGGAGAAACCCCTCCCCGGCTTGCGCCTGCCGGTGCCCGCGGCTGGGGGGTGCGGGGCTAGCGCGGCGTCCCCCCTCTCCCCGCCTCCTCCTCCCGCCGGCCTGGAAGTTGCGCTCCGCCCCGGTGCCTGGCGGAGAGCCGCGGAACAGCATGCGGACTGGCTGCTGCCCGGCGCCCCTCGCTGCGCTCTGGCTGCCGCTGCCCTCGGCGCATCCTGCTGCTGCTGCTGCTGCTGGGGGCGAGGGGGGGCGGATCGCCGCCGCTGTTCCTCCTGCCGCTGCATGCCGGCGGCTTCCCCAGCGGCGGTAGCACTTGCGCCTACTGCTGCTGCTGAGGAGGGGCCGGCCCGCGTCCCCCCACCAGCAGCGCACGGCGGGGCTGAGCCTCTGCCCCGTGCTCACTCCGCCCGGACCCGCATGGCGTGCTACCTGGTCATCAGCTCCAGGCATCTCAGCAACGGGCACTACCGTGGCATTAAAGGAGTCTTCCGGGGCCCGCTCTGCAAGAAAGGCTCTCCTCACACCCCGGTAACTGGCACGGCGCGTTCCCTTGCCCTCTGGCAGGTAGACACACACCGAGGGGTGGGCGGGTGGCTGCGCGCACCGGGATCGTGTGTCAACACATACCCGCACCGGCGGGGGGTCAGTGTGCGCTGCTCTGCCTAGACACGGGAGTCGGCCGTCTGGGTGTTTTACAGAGATTTGCCCTTTCTGTCGCTCTGCCTGTGTGTGCCACTTGGAAAAGTTTCTCCCGAGACCGTTATTTGTGATGTGAGTGGCTGAGATTAAGGGGTTTTTAGCAGCGGTTCTAGGGCTTTGATGGAAGGGGGGAAGATTTTCCCCTCAAGGCTATGTATCCAGGTGACACAAACTGAAAGATGTTGGGGTTATTTTGGTAGCTGGCTGGTGAGTTGCAGCTTTTTGTTGTACAGAAAAAGTTAGACTATGAGATGATCAGCTCCAAGGGTAATGGCTTAGTAAATTCTGCAATGTGTAGACACTGAGAGGAATGATCAGCCTTTTTTTTTGGCTTGTCTGTTAAAACTGAACTTGTATGTTGCATCTATTTGACTTTGGGGTAATACAAACTACCTATCAAGACCAGTCCTGAAAGATGTTACAGAATTTATTAAGATTTGGGATAGGTTGCTAAAACTATAGACTATCCAGGTGTTTAAACAAAACATTTCTGGGTTGCTAGAAGGCATTTTATAGCACTTAGTATCTGCTTGGTAGCCAACCTTAAAAGATTAAGAATTAATGGGACTGCAGATTTGGTACCAGTTCCCCTCCCTTAAGAGGGTAGAAATACATAGAGGATCATGTCAAAAGAAGGTACTGTAGGTCTGATTGGGCTGTTGCTTGTTAGTTATAAGGAGAATGACTAGAATGCATAGTATCTTTAATTGGAATAATTATAATGGCATAATTATTTTTAAGTTTTTCAGTGACTGAAATTTAATTGCTCTATTCACAAACATTTTAAAGCTGAAGGTGTAAACTACATATGGATGCTGAAGCTCAGAGAACATAAACAAAGCTTATAATTACAGTACACTGCTAGTGTACCGTAAGTGAAATCCTGTCCCGGTTGACATCACTGGCAAAACTCATTGTTTTCAATAAGGTCAGATTTCACCCTATAGATGTGTATCAATGTGCACTTTGGAAAATGCAGTTGTAATTACCAAGTCCCTGCTTCCTATTTATTTCATAATTCAAAAACAATTCAATAGAGTCATCTGAATATCAATTCCATATATAACTGAAATCTATACAGTGTAAGAGGGCAGGTGCCTCACATATGGGGATTTTATTTCCATTGCTTTATTTTTAATCACACAGTATAGTAAAACTACCTGTATTATATTCATCATAGTGTAATACTTCTTGAACTGTTTTCAGGATCTCTAATCTAAGGGCCTGATCCAAAGCCCTTTGAAGTCAGTGGAAGTCTTAAATATTTATAATACTGTATATTTGTTTTTCCTTATTCACTGAGCTTGATTCTATTCTCACATACACAAGTTTTACACCAGTATGAGTCTATTGATATTGTTGGAGCTGCTCCTGGCTTACATCACTTCTAGTAATAGCAGAATCAAGCTCATAGTATTTCATATAAAACTCTATATGAGACGTTCTTGTAAAAATTTAGCTCTGTTTATGAATACATGTACACATTGTGTTGCTGTGTGTATGAAATATGCATATTTGTATGTGCTGTTCAACAGAGAAATAGAAAACAAATATAGATTTTTTTCTCCTACTTTTCAGTGATAGATAATCTAATATCTATAGTATGTGTATTCTAAACTACTTTGTTAGAGTTCTAATATATAGGTCCAATTCTGTATTTCTTGTACATATGCATTCCTTGCACACATTGTTCTCAATAAGAGATTTGGGTATACAAGGTGTTAGAACTCTATGATAGATTATTTGTGGTGTATTTAAAATGGTTTCTGTCCAAGTTAAAAAGTGGTAACTATCCTTCTGCCCCATCCCCAAAAGGATAAAATATTCTCTAAATGGGAGGTAATTAGACTGTAAACATTTTATATTTAGTAGAACTTTCCTTATATTTAATTTATCAGTGCTCAAATTGAAAAAAAGGAATTGGAAATATGCACCCTAAAATGATAGTTGGAACGTACTATTTCTCTCTGTTTTCAACTTGTTTCCCTTTCTTTCAGCCTATAACTCTACACAGTGGGCTATGATCTCAGTCTTCTGAATCTAGGCACCAAATGAAATAAATAACATTTTTTATTTCTCATTAGCATACAATTTATTTGGGATAATTATGCAAGATTATTTGGGAACTCGGGAGTAACTTTTGTTTTGATACAAGTATCAGACAGAAGAACAGGCACAATGAAGAGAAACTTTTTTAAAAAAAATTGAGTCAAATATTTTTTTGTAAAAATAAATATAAATAGTTTAAAAGATTTTGTTGGTGTTTGTCTTGCTTCCCTCTGTCTGTAAATCCAAATGCCTTAGTTATCATGGGCCCAACTGTACAGGGCTCAGTGGGAAAGAAAAGGTACCATTTGTGTTCCCTTTCCAACATATAAAGACAAAAAGTCCTGTTTCTGGACTCTCAGACCATGAGAGTTATAGTTGTGTAATTTTATATCTAGGAATCTTGTCACTGGGACAGGACTGAATCTTGCCGATCCTGAGCCTTCATCCAGAATATTTGCAAGGGGAAATTCCACATTTGAAGGGAAAGAAAGATTTCTCTAGCAGGGATGATTTTTTAATGGCTGCTGTTTGAAGCTGCTCAGAGGTTTGGAAGGTTAGACTAAGTCATGGGGAGATGGCTTAGTAGGCAGTTGATGGGAACACAGGTGTATGATAAATTAGCTTTATAAAGAATTGCTCCTCTTGCTTTTGGCAACATTACTAAATGAAAACTTAGCTTAGTTGCACTGACTTTAGTTTTGGTTTAGTTCAAGGAATTTCCAAGTTGTTCTGAGCTGTAATCACACCAAACCAATTAAATCTATATCTATATATTAATGTGCTATACCTTAAAGAAAAAAGGAACAGAAAATGCTGGCTTTAAAGAAATATTGGGGTAGAGAAATCAAGCATTCAGATGTCAGGAAATTCAAAAGTTAAGGTTTCTTTAGGAAGTTTAACTCAGCCATGTTGTACACATATAGTATTTTGATTTTTCTGTTCTTGTTCTCGGTGCTACCTGTAAATAATAATGTACAATTGTTTTTGTATTAATGTACACCATAAAGTACATAGGATGTGTAACATTGCTGAGTTAACATTGGGAGTAACTTTAGCTCTTGACGTTTTGTTCTTCTGAGTGCTTAATTTCTGAATCTTAATGTTGCATTAATGATAGTTTTTACATTTAATCTGAGAATCCCTGTTTTAAGTGGAAACACTGAACCAAACTTTTTAACTACAGAGTAATAAGTACCTTCATAATTACATCTGTGATTAGTCAAGGCAAAGACTGGCTCATTTTACCCACACAAAACTCCAGTGTGATTCTTCAGAAGTAAAATTACTCATGTATTTTAAGTATTTGTAGGATTCCCTTCCTTGTAATCTACATTATAGCCTGCAATGATGATAAAAGATCACAAAATTTTTTTAGACAAACATGTTACAAGTTACTAGTTGCTTAACTAAGTACTACTTCAATATATTTAGGAAGCAGTGATACTGTATATTTATCTATGAGTGGCTACATAGCTATAACACTCCAGACTTCTTCCTTATTGATCAACTCTATCAAGATAAAACTCAGATGTGAATAGAAAAAATCATCTGCACATATTTTAACATTACTGATGCAAAACTCTACATGCCAAGGTTTAGAGACTAATCAAATTCGTTTTAATGCTTCGATACATTATGCAATATTTATTATGATTTAAAGGTTTAGAAGGGAAGTTTTGAGCATGAGACATTTATATGTTCTGTGCTATACTGTACTTGTGATTTTATTCGATAATACCAAATTTAACTTTGAAAGATATAGGTCTGTGTCTTGTGGTAATATTTTATGACAATAGTCTTGAATATTCAATATTTATAATTTGTACCATTAAGCAATCCTACATTGATACAGTACAGGCTATCTGATGCATGCGTCTACATACTCTTTAATGTATAATGTGTACCTTTCTATATTTAAAGAGTTCTGTATTAACAGACCATGAAATGTCAGAAGGCTTAAGGCTATGCTTTCAGAAATGAGAACAGTAGTGAATATTTTAAATACCTTTATCAAATTTCATGGTTTTGTGAACAAGGGTTTCTCGGACTGGATCTTTCACAGTATTTACTTAGTGTATTTTGCTATTGTTCAGTAAGCAAATACAGCCGGTCCTCCAGGTCTATAGGAAGTCCTTTGGCAGTTGATCCAAAAAGGATGGCAAGATGTGGGAGACTCTGTAGGATGTGCATGCTTCCTGTGTAGAAGGAGGTGATGTGGTATAGGGTCAGGGGAGGAGCAAAGGCAGAGGATTTGTAGTATAGTGGTTTGTCTGCCCCACCCATCCCACACTCTTATGGGAAGGGGCGATGTAAGGACCTTCAAATATGGAAATATAAAAGAAAGGTTATGAAAGTGAGGATTTTAGCAAAAGTAGAGTGGACTCAGTAGCACACATCATGGAGTTGTATTTGGTCAGTATTCTAGAGGTGGTACAGGCATGTTAATGGACACATCAATGGATGTGGAAAATACACAAAATTTGCGGTTCAGATATGTTGCCAAGGTGATGGAAAAGAATGGGTGGTCTGAACAGAGGAGAGAAATATTTTGTCCAAGAGAAGCACTTCTGTCTTTAAGATATGTAGTCCTTCTGACCTTAGCTGGAATAACTTATGCTTTTGAGCCTTTCAAGTGTAGGTGGTAAGAAATTTTCTGACTACAAGAGTTCCTACCCATCTCTTAGCTAAATGCAATGAGATCCAAACATAAAATCAAGCATTTACTAGGGATTTGTGACACTCTCTGGAGGATTTTATGGCCTTGAATGGATTACATTGATCCATGCACTGCATGTAGTTTTTTTCATCTGTGACAGATATACTGTAATACTGATCTGCAGCCAACCCTCTCAGAAAGGCATCCTGTCAGACCTCACAAGCTTGGCAAAGTTGGAGCTGGTTAAGTACTTGGATATGAAACTTCCAAGGAAAACTCAGGCTGCTTCAGGAAGTGGTGCTGGTGATTCAGCAGATGGTTCTCTTCCCTCTGAATCAGTTCTCAGTCAATGCTGTTACAATGCTCTATGCTGCTTGAGGTTTTTCAGGTGAAATATAGACTTAAGTCTGTATTACTTATAATTATTAAAAATTCCCTGGTATTTTTTCAAAAATAGAATTAAACCCAATGCCCTTGCTACATTTCAGCTTCTTTGGTAAATTTCCCTGCAGCTTCAATTGAATGCAGTATTTTTCACCTCCTTCCCCAACTGTTTTGTAGTAAGGGTTAAAGAGCTGGTATGTTACACTTCAACAGTGACTTCATTTTACCAATGGGCAAAGTGAATTCTCAGTTGTATAAGGCCAAATTTTCAAGAGTGCATGTCTCATCCTGTCAGCAG
The DNA here is from genome assembly GCF_026122565.2 of Emydura macquarii macquarii. Taxonomy (NCBI): domain Eukaryota; kingdom Metazoa; phylum Chordata; order Testudines; family Chelidae; genus Emydura; species Emydura macquarii. Next base: position 35,060,347 of record NW_027132559.1, on the reverse strand, counting down.
AGGCTAGAGTCTGCATATGCACTGTTGTTCCAGTAACTAAAAAAATAAAAACCATTCAAAAGTACTTGGAAATAATAAATAACAAGCAGGTGCGATAAGGACTCCGCAGCTGTCTCCTCTCCTGTCCCTCTGTGTAGCAAGTAGCAACAGTGGGAGTTTTAAAAATATCTCAGGAAATAGAAGATGGTGTAAGGATGGTGGAATTAGGGACATCAATTGCAAAGCAGGAGAGTCAGGTCACAGGAAGCTCTCATTTTTCTTTAATGTGGAACTGCTAGCCATATTGGACCTGAACAAAGAACAGTTCCTTTTCAAGGCCACCAGGAAGAAGGGACCTGCACCAAGCACAGCTATGGAGCACACTAAGAAAGCAAATTAAGGGCCAGACAGTTGTCCAACACAGTATATGAAATTAGAAATAGATGGTGACTGCTTGAAAGTTTGGCTCCCCCTGAGAGAAGCATGTCTGAGTGAGTAGATGGCAGGCCAAATAGCCAGTAAATCTCTCAGCATAAACACATCATCCCACAATGCTGTGTCCCCTTAGCAGTTCTGACAGCAATGAAAATGGAGCTGCTGTTGGCTCTGCCATAGAATCCACTGGAACCATACTATAGACACAAAAATAAGAAAATAAAACTTTGGGTTAAAAAAATTCCATAAAATGGAACAAACATTGATCCAACAGCTGTAACAAATAAACTGACTTGGAGAGTTTCTTCTTCAGCTTCTCTGAAAAGGGAGGGAAAATGGAACCAAAGTTACAAAATAATCAAAAAGCAACAAAACAGAGGGGGATAACAGAAAAGAAAAACACAAAATGATACTTACATTCCTCTATAATAAAAGGTTCTGGGAACTATCTTAGGAGCAGTAGACTATGGCCACTTGCCAGGAACCCCCTCCGTCCCCCTAGGATGAAAGCATATAGCACGCTCACAAAACTATGCACCTTTGTAGGCATAGGTGCAATAACTAGGCAAAGTCACTCCCACGCAAATCTAGGTATTTCTAAACTTGTCATTTCAGACATTTTACACACTAGAGGTTTTTCTGTCTCTCCTGCTGACTTGTGCTGTATTTCCTACAAATTCTAACACTTCTACTCCTTTTGGGAGCATAAACAATCATGCAGCCCACTCACTGAACTTCACAGGTGAAATGATTTCCTGCTTTTTCAGTTCTTCTTACTGCCTTTCTATGAGTTCCTGCACAGCATAAGGAACAGGACAGCCTTTAGAAATGTATAAATGCACTTTTAGCCACATGCAGCTTTGCTGTTATACCTTTTATTAACCCTGTATATGTGTTTTATACAATTTCATACTTTGTTTTTAATTCTGTCACCAGATTCAACACATTGTGCATGGCATTACAATCCAATTTAACCTTCTTCAGCCAGCGTCTGCTATCAGCAAAGAATCATCTCTTTCATCTACAAGTAATAATGGTAATGAGAAGCAGGTGCATTTATGTTTTAAAGTGATCTCCTGCCATCCTAATACTTTTGTTGTTCCTTGATTATAGTTTTATAAAATTAGATAAGTTTCTCTCAATTTTTCATCAAGAAAAGTTTATTTCTTCAAAAATCATAGGTCTCGTTACCCTTGTATCCACTTCCACTCTTACTTTCAGTTCATGTCTATTTACATCCGCTCCAGCATTCTGGTTCAGTTTGTTCTGCATTACTTATAGTTTTGAGAAATGATATAGAATGAAGAGGCACAGTTTCTGAAATAGGCCATTCCTTAAGTAGCTAGGTTGGTGGTTCACTCTGGTAAGCATTAATTTCTTCTTCCCAGTACATTCCTTTCTGAACTTTTGTGGTGCATTTCAGGCCTGGGCAGCATGCTGTCCCTTTTTACCATAGCTCCTACACTACAGCTTATTGAAGAGAGTGCTCTGGTTCCCCAGCAACAAAAACACAGACACATCCATTTTGCTTTTCTGGATTATGGTGAACCATATAGTCATCTTTGTCCATGGACTGGACTTTGCTTCCTGCATGTGAAAAGCTGACAGAATTGCTTTCTCAAAGTGTAGAGCATTTTTCTTTGTGCCCTTGAAATCTACAGCAAGTGAGTAACTTTACTTATATCTCATTTCAGGATAAGACCCTTTGTCTGAACAGTGCTCAGTCACCTCTTTCTAATGCAGGTTTCCTTATCCCAAGAACAAAAGAGTTGGAAAGGGTTCTTGCAGAAAGTTATCAAAATGACAAGAAAAAAAAAAAGATTTTTAAGTCTGGCTAGAATACAGAGATCTTTTCCCTTTTCATTTGGTTTATATGATAGAGTTTATATCTTTCAGTTAGAAGATTTGTGTTTGGCACATAATGCATATTAAGCAACTTTAAGTCTTTGTATTCCATCTCACCTGGTTCTTGTGGAAAACATACTGTGAGAACTGCAAATGTCACTTTTCTCATCAGTGTTAGGATATCTGAGGAGAGGGGAGGAGAAGAGAGGTGGAGCTGGTAGGATTTTTTCCCCCATGGAAAATGTCTTTTTGGTGAAATATCAAATATTGAAACATTTCTATTTTGAAATACCACTGTAGTGCCTCATGGGAGTTTTAGTTCAGTTGCCTCATGCACCCACTCTCCTGTTTAAGATAGGGTTCCTGGCTGAAGTTCATCTCCCATGATGCTCCACATTCTCCTCTCTTGGTGAGGGGAGATGGTGCATCATGGGAATCACAATCCACACAAAAAACATTAATCCTTCTTTGACAGCTCGTGATCTAGATCATCACTGCAAAATGGTACTGCATATCTAAGTTAGCTATACTTTACATAAGGAGTCAAAATCTGCCCTCAAAAGTGTGAAGTCAGTGCAAAAGACTGCTAGATGTGCATAAGTGAGCCTGCAGAAAATGAACCCTCAACCTCAAGTGTAGCATCATTGAGAGTCTGATTCACCAAATCCAGGATATAAGTTATCCCCATGGAGAAGAACAATCATTCCCAAACATGTCTGTATGCAAAAGTCCTTCCTTCCAAATGTTCCTGAATAGCAAATAAATAGGGACTTCAATATGGTTGAACCAAACAGGTATTTGGAATTCAAATGAACATCTATAAACACAGGTTTTTGCAGTATTCAACCAACTCTATTGTTCGTTCATATGTTTTAAAAACATTTCAAAGGTTAACAGTATTAAAAGTTATTTGGTTTATGATTATACTCTGCATGGGTTATATCAGAGGCAGTCACTCTAATATTAGTCTAGACATTCAGGACTCAGTCTTGCATTTGTATGTTTTATGTGGGTACCAGTGAGAGGCTGGGTTAGGCCCAGGGGCCCTCTGCTGGAGGCCTCAGGGTCCTGCCACACCCATCCCAGGAAGGAGCAGTAGAGAGATCCTCCAAGCAGTTATAGTGGCTGCAGGGAAGCACCGAATGAGAGAGGCTTCAGGGAACAGCCAATCAGGGCCTAGGAGGGCAATATAAAAGAAGATGCAGATCTACAAACAGCCAGTTCTCTACTGGAGCTAGAGGAGTGCAGCTGGTGCTCCTGGCTGGCCAAAGGGACTTGCAGCACCATGGACAGCTCAGTGCTAGGAGGGAGTGGAGGGAGCAAGGAAGAGCTCCTGGCTGTCTTTTGGCTGGCTGAATTTAGATGAGCCTTGAGGTAAGGGTGAAGCTTTGGTGAAGGCTGGGGTCATGGGGAAGTGACCCAGGAATTGAAGGCAATTTTGCTAAAGGGACACAGTGATGTGTGACTGCTATTCTTAGGGTCCCTGGAGTAGTGAGTGGGTCTGGGTGTCCCCCACCCACCCATAAGCCACTGCGGAAGTGAGCCTACAATTGAACTGTAATACATCCCCAGAAGGGGAATGGAACTGCTAAGAGGCCCAGCTGGAGCCAGAACAGATCAGAGAGGGTAAAACCATTGCTTCCAGGGAGGAAGCCCTGGGGGTACAGTCTGATGCTAGGGCCAGGGCTATTTAAAGACTGCCCACACACCTGACCAGAAGGGGGTGCCCACAGCTGCTGTTACAGTACCCCTCACTGCTTATCTTGTGAAATCATCTACTGCACAAGAGTAACAAGATTTTTGTCATGAGATGTATGTCTGCATGCCTGAGAACGGTGTTTATTGCTCTAGATATGCTGCTGGGCATCCGATAGTAAGATAACCATTACTACTTTAGTAATAAAATGACAGCTTTTTGGTTTTCTTTTATACTAGATTAAATGTATGTGCATACCAGATGAGATGTGAATATTATCATCAAAGGTTTTTTTTGTCCCAGTTTCATAGTTATGCATAATGATAATTGGCAAGTTGGCTTAAGTAGGGAAATAGAATTATTGCCAAGAAGATTGCATGCAGCTCTGAAACAATGCATACATTAATCAACTCTAGTTGCTATCAATTTTTCAGTTGATGTTTTTCCCACAATACCCTCTAAAACAGTTTTAGTGCATTTGTGTCAACAGAAATGTTCTATATATATTCTGCTCAGACTGAACTGGAGAGAAGTATTTGATGTTGTTGAGAAAATTCTCAGTTGTAATCGGCAATAAATCTGCAGCATGCATTTCTAGCTTAGATTGTATCATGTAAGAAGGCATGTGAAACTAGATTACAAAGTCTAAGAAACAGGACTTCCTTACATATCTTTGATAGCAGAACATTTTTACAGAAGGGGTTTTGGTTTAAAAATGAAATAAATTTCTAAATTCATATTTGTAATCTAGATAAAGACTGCGATCACACTGGATACTGAAAATTCAAAGCCATGCAATTATCTCCCAGTGAATATACATGCTAGGACTATGCATCCTCTTAAACAGTCTGATAATTATGCTGTTCCAAATATTTCTCAATGACACTTTCAATGGAAATTTGGGGTGGCATTTTGCATGTTTTAAAAGTTAACAATACCGACCGTTGCTCTGTACTTATCACCAGTTCCTCAGGACTTTAGGAGCTGTTTGGGAGTGAAATGGTGTGAGCTGTGAAAGGCTCTGAACACTAATTTTTTTTGTGGGGTGCGGTGTTGTATCAGGGATAGTGTCTCTCTTAAATAAGCTCCTTTGGCTTCCTCACACACGTCCCATTGCCTTTATCTATGTCATTCTTTCTGTGCTCTTTACTAGGCAAGATCTGGGCAAAATCTGCCAATTCTAGTTCTCATGGGAGGGGGCTCATGGATTAGGGGACTTGGTGTGAGTCTCCAAAGCAGCACTTCTGGGTATTAGAGGATTTTCTAGGAGCCCTGTGATGATCTCCCCCTACTTTGATTGGCCACTGCGGGTTCTTTGCCCCAGTAAGCCCCAATGATGTCCAAAGACTGTTAGGTGACTCCATTGCTGTGGGAGAGTAGCTGGCTACTTTCCCTTTTGCTATCTTCTTCTCATCTTGTTAGAAGTTTCCCTCATGTAGAGACATTAGGTAGGAGAGGCATTGCATTCCTCCAAATGTTTTAAAAGAAAAATAAACTTAAAAGTCCAGTCATGTGGGTTCACCATTCAATATACACTAATCCTTGTGTGTGTATGTGCACACCCAAGCAGTTTACTTATATCAAGTGATGAATGCACATTCCATGTAATGTCGCTGAATGTATATGCAGCAAAGTCCAGTTTTTCCTAGCTGTCTAAATGCTTGTTAATAGCCTTTATAAACCTACGCCATACTGTTTCTTCATAGAAGTAAGAATATTACACTGAATGCATTTGTATACATTGATAGCAACATCAGTCTCATAGCATTCATTCTATTTTCTTTTGAAAGACAGGAACCCAAAACTCATATGGAAAGGTGAAATTTAGTGACCTCAACTAAGTAAGGTATATGCCATATACCACGCTCTTTAACAAAAGTTTCAAACTTCTGCTGAAGTGATAAATATATCATAAGCTATTTTCTATGGTGAACAGACAACCTAAGAGAGGCTTAGCAACATTGCAGATTGTGATTTATTCACAAAATAAACATCATTTTTGGTACTTTTACCTCCTGTGGTGAGTGGAAAAATGTCCATTGGCCATTAATAATAAAAAGAAAAATCACAAACTTGTGCTTCTTGATGCAGAAATCATATTCATACCCTATAAAATGAAAACAGTATTAAAATAAGTATTGAACATGTGAACTTTCTGGTTGTATACTTCCCTACCGAAGATCAGTTTATATCTATGGTGACTTGAATACCTTGTAGATCGGGAATTAATGTTCCTTGGTATATACTATACAATGTAGAAGTTTTTTATTGCTGGTAATGCATTATATTATTTTATTGTTTATCACTTCAGATTTTAAAAATACAACTATCAGCACCCAGCACAAACAAAAAATCACAACAAAAACAAAAGGACTGCCCCTAGTGTTAGCTCTCTCAGTCCACATTCTCCTCGGCAGCTGTAAGAAAGAGGGGAAAAGATGGACTTTGTTTCATGCCAAGAAGAATAACAAATCTGTGCAATGTGGATTTGGAAGTCTTCTCTTATAATGTTGGGGCCCAATTTTTGTCCTGTGAAGTAAGTAGGAGTATTGATATTGATTTCAGTGAAGCCAGGGTTTGGTCCTTTTTTTTTTTTTTTTGGTTCATACTGGATATCTTTAAAGGTTATACTATCCATTTGGGATATGTATTCCTGTCTCACTTAAAATAAGCATTGATTTCATATGGGAATGGGGTGCTGCTTCTACAAGGAGCTGTGAGCCATCCTCAGCAGTGACCCCACCTCCACCGGCATGAGCCCCATGGATACTTTGGAGGAACTGGAGGCAGCAGCCAGCAGAGTCAACCGTGACAAAGTGGCAGACAAAGTGGAGATGAAGGATGATGTGGAGCACATGACCACAGAGTCGTCTGATGATGTAGCAAATCAGGGCCTCTTTTTGACTGGTGGGGTCTAATCAGTCCCAGCACTCTGTCTGTAGCATGCATGATGCAGGACAGGGGAGTTCCGGTTCACAGCTGTGCATCCCTCCCCTGTTTAAAGGCCTGGGAATTTTTAAAATTCTTCCTGTTTGCTCAGCATGTACAGCTCACACAGCATCTGCCCAGCTCACCATGCCAGCTTTCTGCAGCAGACACTGTCCTGCATGTTTCTCTGGTTCCGAAGAGGAGGACCCACTCCTCAATGCTGGCGGAGCGCCTCCATCAAATAAGGCAGAGAACCAGGAGGAGTAAGGAGGATATGTTTCACGAAGTGCTGTAGTCAAACAAAGACAGCACATTGTGGAACAAGAGCATGGAAGGAGACAATTATTGAAAAACACAGACTGGATAGCTTGGAAAAGAGAGTGGGCAGGAGCCTGTAATAAAGCTACTGGAAGGGCAGTCCCTCATTACACTGCAGTGTGAGCACATCTGTGCCTGACTCCCGCTGCAATCAATACAGAACTCCATTCTGTGCACTCCCCCACCACCTTCTTTGCGTGTTCCCAGTACCCCATGCACTCCACCTCTAAGGACGGGTTTCACACTGAAAGCTGGAGTTACACACAGCTGTGGGAGCAGTAACCAAGAGTCTGTTCGTCACGGCCATGTCCCCTGTTGGACAAAAACCACAAATTTTGGTCATGCTATTAAAATTGAGCCTTTGAAATAAAATGAGTCTTTGTTTGTGCTAACATTCAAACACAGTGCCTATAGGCAGGAATATTTGCTCAGTACAATTAACACTCAGGAACCAAGCACTACAGGGGTTATTCAAGGCAGCAAGTAAATGTTGTCTGGCCAAATGCATCAGGTAAAGACACGTCAAAATTACTGTCAGAATGCCTCCTTGATTTGATAGCTGCCCGCTGTGACCCTCTAATTGCGCTGGTATCTGGCTGCTCAGAATCAGCAATCAGCTGATCAACCTCAGTGCTCCGCCCCTGGGGAAAATCTCCCCCCCGCTTCGCTTTGCACATGTTATGCAGAGTACAGCAGGCTCCCGTGACCATGGGAATATTTTCCTCAGTGAGGTCTAACCTGTCAATAAGGCAGTGGCGGCAACCTTTTAATTGGCCAAATGCACATTCAATGGTCATTCAGCACCTGCTGAGCCTGTTGTTTAGGTTCCCAGTGTAAGGCTTTATGAGCCATAGGAGCAAGGCATAGATGGGATCTCCTAGGATCACTATGGGCATTTCCACATCCCCCATTAGAATCTTCTGGTCTGGAAAGAAAGTCCCAGTATGCAGCTTTCTATATAGTCCCATGTTCGTAAAGATGTGTATGTCATACACCGTCCCTGACCACCCTGCACTGATGTCTGAGAAATGGCCCCGGTGATCCATCAATGCCTGCAAGACAATGGAGAAGTAGCCTGTTCCATTGATGTACTCGGTTGTAATGAGGTCTGGCGCCAAAATTGGGATATGCGTTCCATCTATCACCTTGACCCAGTTAGGGAGTCCTATTGCCTCAAAGCCATCGATTATTTCCTGCACATTATTGAGTGTCACAGTCCTTTGTAGCAGCAGGTGTTTAATGGCCCTGCACACTTGCATTATTGCAACCCAAAGTGGACTTTCCAATTCCAAACTGATTCGTGAGTGACCAGTAGCAGTCTGCAGCTGCAAGCTTCCACATACACATCACCACTCACATTTCCACACTGAGGGCAACTGTCATTCTGGTGTCCTTGCGCTGCCCTGTTAAGGTGAGCTCTGCACACAGTTCCAGGAATGTGGATTTGCATATCCAAAAGTTCTGCAGCAACCACTCATCATCCCATATGTGCATCAGAGTGTGATCCCGCTTGTTTCCCTACCCCAGTACCGAAAGTCCACTGTGTGCAGTTTGCTCCATGAATGCTAGCAGAAATCATGAATTATTTATTTCCATGGCGGACAGCAGGGCAGGCACCACTGATCCACTCTTTGTTTCGCAGCTCATGAAATACTGCAGGAGCGGCCGCATTGTGTTCATAACGCTCATCACCAGACTGGTCAGCAGTTCAGGATCCATGCTTTCAGGCGGAGAGGGCAGGTGCACAGTTTACACGGGCTGTTCTGAAACTGTGCAAAATGAAGTCAGAAGCCCATGGAACGATGAGACAGAAAGAACTGCATCATGGGACGGTGAGCATGCCCCTATGATGCACCATGATCTGTTCCCAGAGCTCTCAGCAGCAGAGGGTGGCAAGTTGCACAGTGGGATAGCTACCCACGCTGCAACATGGTCTGTCAATGGAAGAATAATTCGCTAAAATAAGGAGTATTGTGTGGACAGGCGTAACCAACATAACTAAAGCGGCTTATGATCATCAACGTAATTTAAATCATCTTAACTCTATAGTGCGGAAATAGCCTAACAGTAACTACTGGAGCCAGAATACTGACTGACTCCTGTAACGTCTGAGGTTGGTGTAATCCTGACTCGTCCTGACTGGGGTCAGGAAATAAAGTTTCACTAGCACTCCTGGGTGTCATACCTCCTGGAGCATTCAGCCCCTTGAATAGAAGAAGTGTAGGGAAGAGGTGAAACCAAGCCTTTGCTGCCCCATCCTCTTCCTCTGTTATATCAGGCAGGGAGCTCTGGATAACACTGAGGCACAAATTACCCCAACCCTGTTAGAAAAGATCACGCAGTATAAGAGTTGCCTCTTCTGCTGACATCCTCAGCATTGGGGTGCAGAAAATTATGTGCTAGCATTTAACATTTTATGTGCTCAAGAAATAAAAATGAGCACCACCTTCTGCTATATAGGCCTGGTCTTGTGTCACATGCTCTCTTTAAGAAACTCGTAAACAAGCCTCACCAAAACTAAGTAATGTAACAACTTAAAAGAACGTTACATTTCTTCTCCTCCCCTTTAAAGCTCTGTAGAATTCCATCTGGCTTATGTATCAACCCGTGCTTCTTATTGCATAATTAACTATTCTCCTCACTTAAGTTTGCCAACAATGCGAAACTCAGTGCTTCATTTGCCCACTCTTGTTCATGCCTCAAATGACCTTATAACCTTCCATTCACTATAACCGAATTAGTGGAACTAGCATGATATGTGGCTTTTGAAAGCAAACTCCATCCTAACATTAATTTGCATAAACTACCCTCCTTCTCCATTACCACTGCATCATGTTTTATCTAAGCCAGTTTGTAAACTCTTTGTGGGTTACTCAATGTCATGCACTCTGTCAGCACTAACAAACAATAATATTTTAAGATGCAGTGTCATCAGTATGTAGATGACACATAACTCTGTCATATTTTTATCAAGAATGGATGATAAATAGCAACAAGGTTTGGCTGAGAACAAACTGGCTGGCTGATGCTCAATCTGGATAAGACGGAGGTGATGCTATCTGTTTGGTGGAGAGATCCATCCTGGTAGTAAATTGTCTTTGATCTATAATGTTCTTGCTACCTGACATACCACCTCTTTTCTCTGACATACTACAGTGGCAGATGAGGTTAGCTGAGACAATTAAGATAACAGGCCCTTTTTAAATATGTCTTGAAGGTGCTCTCAGCAGAGGGTGCTTGACTCTGAAATTCCCTTCTTTTTCTTGTCTGACAAAGCCCAAGTCTGTTGAGCATTAGGGACAGAACTAGATCCTTCTCTTTTTTCAAACATTTGCTTGAGCAGGGAGGTTTGAGTGCCTGGAGGATATTTGTGGAATGTCCTTTTATGCTTGCTGCTTAAGACAAGAGGTAAAAAATGTTATGTTAAACATGTACATGTATCCTAAGATACGGTAATAAGGCATATTTTATACATCAGAAAAATAAATCTGTGATTCTTATAGCATATGATACAATAACTTGCTCTACCCTGCTTGTGAGCCAGGATGTTCACATTTCTCATCAATTACACCAGTCGAAAAGAATGGAACAGAAATTTGCCAAAATGTTCTTAGGGAAATTCAGCAAAATTGTACCGTTAACACACAAGTGTAACATTTTCATGGATCTCTGCACACCACCAGGGGCAGTGTAAACTTACATGGTATCCTACCCATTTCAGAAGTTACATGTTGGTGGATCAAGCTGTTTCTGAGGATGTAGCTATCCAGAAAAATTATTTTGTCATTTTAACTTCTTTTTTTTTGCAGAAGGGGCAGAGAACAAGGCTTGTTGTCATTCTAGGTTTGGCAGCCTAGTGGAAACAGTGGTGTGGAAACAGCACCGAGTGAAGTCACCCAGAGCAGGTGGGGCTCAAAAGATTATGAGGGAGATTTGAAAGTTACAGAGTGGGCATCTCACCTGGTAGAAGTGGGTTAGGAGTGTGCATACACAAGTGTACCTAAAGGGGGAAGGAGGAAGAATAGGTAGGAAATAAGAAAGGAAGACAAAGTGAGAGATGTTAGGTCAACCCATGCAGAATGTGTGTGTGTGGGGGGGGGGGGGGGGTATAAAAAAAACATATTTGAAAGGTGCATGTAGAAGAAGCTTTAGTTTTATATGTTGGATTTATCTGAGATCATCCCATACATTGACTCAAACTATGAGGAAATTGTTTCATATGTTACAGTCCGCACACCTGTAACATCACAATGCAACATCTATGTATACACAATACTTATGACCTTTTCCACTGGGAATCTCTGCCTTTAGTTACGTAAGCAGAACCTCTGTGAAATCAGTGGGGTTACATGGGGGTAATTCAGGGAAGAATTTGGCCAAATATCTGTTTAAACGGCTGATGCTCCAGGCTGTAGCAAATGAGGTGGTATTTATGGTATTTACTTATTTATTTGGCACCCAAGAGCAAAAAAATTCAATCACTGACAGGAATCTTTGTGTTTATGCAGAGTTCACCCAAAGAAAGTCTTACCAACTTCTCTATCACCATCCCAAAAAAGTCTGGTCCACCCACTGTTAGCCAAAAGTATTTCCCTGCAGTAGCATGGATTGTCTTGCTAACTTTCTGCATAGCATTCTTTCAGGAACAATCAATATTCTGATGAAAATCATAGGTCCCAACAGCTTAACATATTTTAGAATTTTTAGTGATTGTGTTTGATAGTGAGTCGGACAAAGTGATATTTGCAAGCCTTTGTAGTGGTTTTGAGCTAGCTATATTCTACATTCTGAGAAGAATTTAATTAAACAATAAGGAAAGCTGTCATTTATGATTAAAGTAACAATTGTAAAATCGTAGTACTTTTCACTGTTAGTACTGGATTGCACAAGGGTTTGTAGCTTGTTAGTTTAACAATTTATGTTGCGACATTCAGGCTGTCAAAACCTCAGTTTTTCTGAAAGTTTCAACTAATAATTCTGTTTGTTTTGTTTAATGCTTCAATTCTGAAACAGCTACAAAAAATACAACAAGAAAATGTAGCAGACTGATCAGTAAGAATGAGATACAGTTGCCTACCTTTCTTTTCTTGGTCTGTTCAGGTAAACATCTTGTTCTTCTACTTGGATGAGAGCAGGTATTCAAATCTCAATTGGCATCTCTTCCTGCAAGTTGAGTGATAACTGATGGAGTAATTATGGTGTCCTACATGCAAGACCTTTAAACATTTAAAGTGTCTGGGAGCTGTCTTCTTACAATAAAAATGTATTGCTGCTCATATTATACAGTATAAGAAAAATTGCTTTTTTTTCTATCATCTTTATGTACTTATGTTTATATTACTATCATGTGGCTAGTAATGGTGGCAAAAGAAGGCATTGGACATTAGACAGCTTTAGTAAAATTAGGCTTCTGATTCTAGAATATGCTGAGCAGTAAATTGTAGGGTTCAAATCTCTTACAAAGTTAAAATGGATATGCAGCATGTTAAGAAATATAAAGGTATCAATTTTCTGCTTGGTGGCACTCATAAATTTTGATTATACATGCATATTGAAAACAGAATAACCCACAGAGCACTACGATTATTATTTATTCATATAATGCCATAACTGTACATGGTCCTTTACAACAGGTAGAATATATTCAATAAAAATGACAATCTCTACTTACAATCTAAAGGGCACAGTGCCGTGAACAAAGCATCTCATGCTGATATTGCCAGCAGGCTTGCAAAACAGGTTGTTTTTCAGAAGTGACTGGAAAGAGGAGAGTGGGCTTGATGTATGCAGATAGATAGGCTCTAAAGAGAGCACTAAAGATAAAATTCTATCATTTCACAGTGTAAATCTAGAATAACTTCATGGATGCAGTGAAGTTACCCCAGATTTTCATGGGTGCACCTGAGAGCATAGTCTGGCTCTGAGATAAAAGGTAGTATGGAGGGAAGATTGTGTGGAGTGTAGGTAGATGGTAGAGTTTTAGGAGGTAGTAAGGACAGAGCAGCTGCAGGAGTGGAGTTGTGGAATGCTTTGAAAAGTAAGAAAATGCCTGAAGGGTATTTGGAGAGAGTGTAAATCACAGTTGAGATTCAAAGAAGGGGAGGATTAGAATAAAGAGGTTAGAGTAGTCACAGTGGGAAATTACTAGAGCATGGACTAGTGTTTCAGCAGGAGAGAGACAGAGGAAAGAATGATTACTTGAGAGATCATAAAGGAAAAAAGTGGCAATGACCAGGGACTGGACATGAGGGGAAAAGGAAAAAGAGAAGCCAAAGATTACCCAAAGGCTGCCAGCTTGGGTGACAGGAGGATGATTGTTTTGTCAACAGCAATAGAAAGAGTGGGAAGAAAGGCTTAATTTTAGACATACGATGTTTAGGGTGGCAATGACTCAGAAGGAGACCTGTGATTGGACAGCAGTGAAAGGTCAAGGTGGAGAAGAATTTGAACACTCATCATAACTGTGTTAGTTGAATGTGTGGCAAATAATGCACTGGAAGAAGCAGAAGGGAGCCAGTATAATGTTGCCATTTAGTAACCTAATTTATTAATCTAGTATGAAGAGTCACCTCTGTGCTGTCCCAGGAATCCTCATAAACACAATAGAGATGCACAGATATATAAAAGAAAACTCAGCTTTATAGTTCAGACTATAAGCTGCAAAATTAAAGAATGGGTTAAGGAATCCTTAACACATAGCACAATGAATGTCTAGAGTTCATACAAGTGAGCACAAGTGCCCTCTTCATATTTTTGAACTCTAATGTATGACGATTATCAGTAATATGGGATGGATTGTCCAGGTTTGATTGTACTATAGTCCTTTTAGTTTTATTTTCAGAGTTCTAAGCTCATCTTGTCCTCTGATTGTTCTCTTTTACGGAATATGTAGCAGGGACTCACCAACAGCCATATCTGTAAGGAGACTGTAGAGGGAACTTTACTTTTCAAGGGTCAAATGTAGGGGATCCTGCACTTGGATGGAGTGAAAGGCTTGACATTTATTATGGCAGAGTATCTGTTATCCTCTCTACCCAACACCCAGAGTGGCTCTGCATCTCCCTTGTGAAGGCTAGTTCAGTTCTATGGCTGACATAACCTACTATGGCTCTTGCCACATGTGGGACAGCTGGAGAAGCTTTGTAGCAGTGAATGCTCTGACTCTGTCCATGCCCCTCTTTTTGTCTTTCCGCTCTCTGTGCATTACCATACAGGGATACTCATGGTGCTAGCATTTTGCTGCATGGGGATGTGCTCCCAAATCCAGCCCCTGCTGGGAAACTGCTAGTTTTACACCTGGGGGAACCTCTGTTCATTCAGGTGAGAGCTGGATTTGCCCCTCATTGCTTAGTTTATAATCCAGACTTCATAAATATTTCCAACTTCCTGCCTGTTTAGCCACACCTCACCTCACCTGCACAGAGTGGCCAGACATCACAATTTATGGGGAATGTCCCAGGTTTTGAGGGACCACTCCAGTTTCAGTATAATCCTGGGATATAGTCAGCTGTCTTTGCCTATCAGCTGTCTGTAGCTCTACTAGTGCTGCCATGCTGTAAACATTTTTGACAGCCAGGCAGTAGGTAGTCCTAATCTTCTACTACTGGCTTCCAAAAACTTCAATGGGGAACTGATACTGACTGTCAACTGGACATCAAAGAGCTGTGAAGGGCTGTGATCACAGTTGCCAGCATTCTGAGAAGATGTTTGGGTCATCACAACTTTGTAGGAAGAATCCTGGGTCTGCTTATGCATCGGAGTTTAAAGCAGAGCTGCCTGAGCTAGGGGAAAAGGAAGGAAGAACTGAGGCAAGGGAAGAAGAGAGAAAAACAGAGAAAAAGAGGAGAGAATTGGGGAGGATGAAGGATAAAATGAGAAGGTGGTATGCAAAATGTGAATGCCCTGGGTCTTGTTTACAAAGTAAAGTTATGCTGCCTCTGCCATTAGGCGGGAGGCCACCATCCAAGGATATACTTATGCAACATGCCACTGGTTCTAAAATAGAGATCACAGAGAAATAAGAGGTGCGGAAAATAAGATATGCGTGTCTGTATATTGTCACTCTCTCCCTAGAGAAAGCCAGTAAACTAGATTTCAGTTGGAGCCAGAAACGGGAACCTACTGTATCAGTATGGAACCAGCTTGACCATCTCCAACCACCTGGGACAGCTGTGTTTGTGATTCATACACAACTAACAACCAGAGTCTACACTGACTGCTGGGAGTAGCAGCTGTTACACCAGCATGGTTCTGGCCAGCCTCCCCCATCAGGTAGGATAAGGTCAATGCATTCTGAGGAGGAGTATGATTAATCTGTAGATAGGAGGTAGTTGGAAGAAGGATTTGCTATCTTAGTTAGGGAATAAGATGTGTTCTGGGACTCTCTTCCTTTACAAGATCATAATATTACCCCCCTTCTTCAGATTACACAGGCTGGATAATGAGCTCTGCTATCAACACAGTGTGTATATTCAAGAACAAAGTCTGAACACTTGTAGCAAAGTGCAACTTTAGTTTGTTGCCTCTGTCCTTGGTTATGGTGATGACACAGTGTGTCTGTGTAAATGGGAAAACAAATCAACTGATTCTTCAGACCCATGCACACACCTCTCTAAAATAAATGCATCCCTGGGTCATGGGGTTTGTCACCAGCCACATGGGAAACTTTTTGTCTCAGCCCTTTACTAATATTGGCAGCACATCACTGATGCTCCTTATGGTACACAATGGGCTAGGAGAACAGTGCAGCAGAGACAGCTGACCTTCCCCACAAGGTGTGAAGGAGGGGTGAAATTTGCACACAGCAAGTGATTTTGGCGGAACGTTCCGTCCCCTTTGTAAATCATATAGGGATCCATTAATCTGTGCTTCCTATGCTTCCTGTACTAGTAGTTTAACTCAACTTGGCCTCATGATTCTCTCAAATCTAGTCTAGTATGTTAGAGCCAATAGAGATCTTATACATACAGATCAGTTCTGTTTGGTTCCTGCACAATCCATAGTAGGAGATCTTGGTCTGTTTCAAAACTTTCTACTCTCAGAGGGATTTAAGGATAAATACTACTGTAGAATCAAAAATTAACACATCGTATTAATTTTACATTATATTCGCTTAGAGATGAATAGTGCAAATTAAGAGCTTAATCTTGCTCCCAATGAAGTCAACAGGAATTTTGCTGTTGATTTAAATTGTAGTAGGATTAGGCTGTTTAATTTATACTAACCAGTTCAAGCTACGTGACTGGAATGTAGAAAGTTCTTGATTTCTGCTGACTGACTAAATAGCATGAAAAATATTTGTTATGCAATACAGGACTAATACCAAAAAACTCAAAAAATCCAACCTGACTCTGGGACCTTTAGGTGCTACCACAATACAAGCAATAATATTAACTCCTGCCAAAGTCTTTACTTGGCCTAAAAGTAAATACATTCCCAAATGTGTAAATTATTTTCTGGAGGACAACGTCAGGCAGATACAGAGATTACTTTCAGATCATTACATTCGTATTCCATGAATTACTAATTAGTGCTTAGCATTTTTCTCTATCAGATTTTGCTTAACAAACAAGCCTCACAGCTAGAGCTGAGATGACCAGATTCATCACATTAAATGACATCTAAAGCTGGAGATGTTTAGAGACCTTCAAATACGTTAGGGATAGTGCTTGTGTTTAGGATGAGATTTACTGCATATCTGTGCTGCTGCTACTTAAAGTTCTCAGCTTTTTATATAAAGTTCAGAATCAACAAGAAATCTTGAGCAACCCTACTTCCTTCTTAGCTTACAATATTTAGAAAAACGTAAACATGTTCGAAGTTTGGAAAACCATGAAAAATCTTAATCTTTGCAACTTTTAAACCTGGATTTTACAGGACATGGAAGATGATTGGCTTTAGGCTGGGGAAAAATGTGGTTTATTTATGTAATAGTGCAAGAAGTCTGGGTTTGTGAAGATGAGTTCAGAGTCTAAGAAGGGTTAGGAAAATTACATAGGAACAAGAATGCTGACTAGAAGAGCTTGGGATCAGTATCTTCCCTCTCCTCCCCTCCTTCCCCCCATACATCAAAATAAATTGTTCTACTATTCTGGGTCCTGTGGACCCCTGACCACTTCCCTTCCCTTCTCACTGTATTTGCTGAAGTATGCTAATGAAAGGGCAGTGGGATAGAGAGTGGGAAAGGGGTGAGGCAAGTGAGGAGGGGAAAGGGGCACGGAGGTACTTCTGAAGAGCTCAGACAGTGAGAGACAAAATGGATCCGAATCTGATTCAGTTTGCCTCCCATTATATGAATTAAGTAGTTAATTGCGGGGAGAGTGACCAGCTCCCAATTTTATAGGGACAGTCCTCATATTTGGGGCTGTGTCTTATATCGGCACCTATTACCCCCCACCCCATCCCTAATTTTCACACTTGCCATCTGGTCACCCTAAGGGAGGGGCTGTATGTGAATAGTTTATTAAGGTCATTTGGACTCCATACATATGCAAGTTTGTGCCCATGCAGAGCTCTTTGTGGGATCAGACCTATGCTGTGATGCACAAATGCTGATAAAAATGTGTTTACATAGTACATAAACAGAATAAGAAGGGTACATTTACACCAAATACTGGAAAAAGAAAACAATTTTCCTGCTGGTAAAAGTACCAAATCACCTGATATCATCAGGTTTTTTTGGGGGGGAGGGGATCTCCCTATACAATTAAGAAGGAATTTCTGTTTAAAAATGAATGACATAAACCCCCTAAATTCATTTTCCGTTAATTTTAACATGCAACTATGACTAAGATTTTTTTATTTAAAAAAAATGAGAAAACTGTTAACATATTAGGCCCTGATCCTGTAAAGACTTACACATGTGCTTAACTTTACACAATATGAGAATATAATATAAATATAATATCAAGAAGTATGGGTTGGTTGGATGAATGGACTATAAGATGGATAGAAAGCTGGCTAGATCATTGGGCTCAATGGATAGTGATCAATGGTTCCATGTCTAGTTGGCAGCTGGTAACAAGCGGAGTGCCCCGGGGTCAGTGCTGGAGCCGGTTTTGTTCAACATCTTCATTAATGATCTGGAGGATGGGGTGAATTGCACCCTCAGTAAGTTTGCAGATGACACTAAGCTGGGGGGAGTGGTAGATACCCTGGAGGAGAAGGATAGGACATAGAGTGACTTAGACAAATTAGAGGATTGAGTCAAAAGAAGTCTGATGAGGTTCAGCAAGGACAAGTGCATAGTCCTGCACTTAGGACAGAAGAATCCCATGTACTTCTACAGACTGGGGACTGACTGGGTAGGCAGCAGTTCTGAAGAAAAGGACCTGCAGGTTACAGTGGATGAGAAGCTGGTTATGAGTCAACAGTGTACTCTTATTGCCAAGAAGGCTAATGGCATATTGGGCTGCATTAGTACATAAGAACAATTAGTAGGAGCATTGCCAGCAGATTGAGGGAAGTGATTATTCCCCTCGATTTGGCACTGGTGAGGTCTCATTTGGAGTACAGTGTCCAGTTTTGGGCCCCCCACTACAAAAAGGATGTGGACAAATTGGAGAGAGTCCAGTGGAGGGCAATGAAAATTATTAGAGATCTGGAGCATATGACTTACGAGGAGAGGCTGAGGGAACTAGGTTTGTTTAGTCTGCGGAAGAGAAGGATGAGGGGGGATTTGATAGCAGCCTTTAACTACCTGAAAGGGGGTTCCAGGGAGAATGGAACTAGGCTGTTCTCAGTGGTAGTAGATAACAGAACTAGGAGCAATGGTCTCAAGTTGCAGTGGAGGAGGTCTAGGATGGATATTAGGAAAAATGTTTTCACTGGGAAGCTGGTGAAGCACTGGAATGGGTTACCTAGGAAGGTGGTGGAATCTCTATCCTTAGGGATTTTTAAGGTGTGGCTTGACAAAGCCCTGGCTGGGATGGTTTAGTTGGGGTTGGTCCTGCTTTGATCAGGGGGTTGGACTAGATGACCTCCTAAGGTCCCTTTCAATCCTAATCTATGATTCTAAGTCTCATTGAAGTTAATAGGTCTATCCAGAGTGTGCATTAGTCTTGATGGACTGTGCCCAAACCTTCTTAAAAAAAAAAGACATCTTCTATAATGCAGTGGAATATAAAATTAAACCTAGATATTAAACATTGTGTATAAAGCTCTACACATACACCTAAGGTAGTATAAAATGGTCTGATTCTCAAATAATACAATATGATACCAGAAACAGTATGTGATCATATAAAAAGTACTGACTCCTAATAAACATGCGAAAGTGGGCAGAATTAAGGTTGTGCAAGCAACCATAAACAATAACTTCGTTATTTCCAAATTCTGAGTGCGTCACTTTGCAATTTAATGTTCTTTTAATGTAGTTTTTGTAAGAGACTGTATGTAAGTTAAAGTAAGAAAAATACAAAATCATTGCAATTTTTTCTTGATAAATATTTCTTTTAAAACTCCCAATCAAATCTATTGTTTACTAACAACTAAAATAGATGGGGTGAGTCAACTATTACTTTACTTTGTGAGCACTGCTTTGGAAATCAGTGTTTCCTTGAAATCAAAAGTATTACTTCCAGGAAAGGTACAACCCAACAGAAGTAAAAGTGGCAAAATCTGTCCCTTAATTTGCAGGTCCAGGAGGTATAGAATACATCTGATTTTAACCAAAGCACCTATTTTTTAATATGGGTCACCAAAATAGTCATGGTTTATGCGTCATGGATTGTTAATTCCTTCACCACCATGGTAAAAACAGTATCAGAAAACTGAATGTTAATATACCTGCAATGCAACAAAAATCATCGTCTAGAAATGAAGACAGGTGTAAGGTTACTGTGGTGACCCTAATTCCATTATTTGTACTGAGGGGAACAGGCTATAAAAGCTAAAGCTCAATTTTGAACCTACTCAGGGAAAAAAATGGTATGATGAGTAAGAAAAACTAAGACTTTTTGCACACGGGGAGGCGTGGTTAGAACATGAGAATAAGAGATCTTAACTCATGCTTTCTATTGGTGGCTTTCACTACCTCATTGGATGACTTTAGGCAATTCACTTAACCTATGTGATCCTCAGTTTCCTCAACTGTAAAATATAGATAATACTTCCCTACCTCACAGGATCTTAGTAGTTAATTTTTGTAAAGTGCTTTGTGCGTCTCAGATGAGAGGCACTATACAAATGCCAGAGTACTATTATTACTACTTGTCATCTTCACGTTGCTTTGCAATAATTAATTAGTAAATCCACACAACATCTCTGTGAGATAGGTAATTAAGGGTGCGATTCACAAAGGTATTTAGGCACCTAACTCCCATTGATTTCAGTGGAAGTTAGATGCCTAAATACATTTTGTGAATCATACCCAAAGTCTTGTTATCCTTGTTTTACAGGTAAAGAACTTGAGGAAAATAGCAATTAGCTGACTTGCCCATGTCGACAATGGGAGTAAATAAGACAAGAAAGGTGGATTTTCTGGTTAAGACATTGAGTTGGGACTCAGGAGATTTGGACTAATTTTCTAGCTCTGCCACAGACTTCTTGTCTGACCTTGGGCAAGTATTTTACTTTCTCTGTGCTTCAGTTCCTTATTTATATAATGGGGATTTAATCTAGTTAGTCTGTCAGATCTTCAGGATGAGGACAATCTCCTGTACCACACCTACCACAACACGGTCTGATGTTGACCAAGGCCTGTAAGCATTGTTGTAATCAAAATAATAATAATCTGAATTTAGAACTCAGGAGTTTGATTTTGAGTCTTGTCTCTCTGTCCAACTGTGCCATTCTCTCAATTATAGTAAATTAAATTAGTAGTAGTAATTTTATTAGTATTTCACTAAAACAAGCTTCTGGTAATGTGAAGCTTTAGTCTTTTCCTATCTAGTTGTATAGGACTTCCTTAAATCTGTGACTTCTTGAAAAACGGAGATATCCCAGGTTTAGCCATCTTTTTTCAACCAAAGTCTACACTAGTATCTCTCATTTTATTGTTTTGGCTGGTGAGCTCTGCAATCTTGGATGCCATTGTTTCTAGAAGTACTCTCTTCACAAGCAGCTATTCAGGAGATGACATCATAACAGAGGGCACTTCCTGATTGATAGTTAGTCATTCACAACAGCAGTGCATTCTAGAGACTGAGGGGGTCAAATTGTTGCACACCTTTCCCATCTCAGTAGGTGTATAAGGACTCAAATACATTGGAAATATCATATTTCAGTTGCATAGGAAGTGGGTAGAAAATGGAGACCCTGCTTAGTCACTCCATATGCGTGAGAACGGTGTTTTGGGAGGAGGGGTTGTGGAAGAGATGTGGGCAGGCCAGGGCAGAGTTTTAGCCAGTGCCTCTGCTGTCCCAAAACCCTGTGTAAGGGAGAAGAAACAGGCAGAGTCCACTACTCCCATGGTCTGCCGAAATAGCTGTTGTGGGTTTCTTGGCATATATTTTGATTTACCTGGGCAGTGCACACTTTGTGGGGGATTTGGCTTTAAAGGCAAAGATTGCCTCATTTACTTGCAGAAAACCCCAGTGAATCAGTTGGGTTGTACACATGTAAACAAGAGCACATTTTCATTCAGCATTCTGTGAAGTGATTAAAAATGCATTCAGCTTCCACAGTTCACTGTTCCCAGGAGTGAATTGGGTATCCTTTAAAGGCATCCTCTAGAAATCGGAAGTTAAATCCTACTGAGGAAAATAGAAAAGAACATAAACTCTGGCAAGGCAAGTGTAAAGGTATAATTAGGCAAGCCAGGAAAGAATTTGAAGAGCAACTAGCAAAAGACTTAAAAACCAAGAGTAGTTTTTTTAAGTACATCAGAACCTGGAAGCCTGCCAATCAATGGAGCCACTGGACAATGAGGTGCTAAAGGAGCACTTAAGAAAGATATGGCCATTGTGGAGAAGCTAAATGAATTCTTTGCATCAGCCTTCACTGCAGAGGATGTGAGGGACATTCCCAAACCTGAAACATTCTTCTGAAATGACAAATCTGATGAACTGTCGCAGATTGAGGTGTCAACGGAGGAGGTTTTGGAACAAATTGATAAACAGTAATAAGTCACCAGGGCAAGATGGTATTCCCTCAGTGTTCTGAACGATCTCAAATATGAAATTGTGGAATTAACAGCTGTGATATGTAACCTATCACTTAAATCAAGTTCTGTAGTATGTGACTGGAAATTATCTAATGTGACACCAATTTTTTTAAAAGGCTTCAGAGGCGATCCTGGCAATTACTGGCTAGTAAGCTTAACTTCTGTAGCAGGCAAATTGGTTGAAACTATAGTAAAGAACAGAATTATCAGACACATAGATGAATATGATTTGTTGGGGAAGAGTCAACCTGACTTTTGTAAAGGGAATTCATGCCTCACTAATCTATAAGAATTGTTTAAGGGGGTCAACAAACATGTGGACATGGGTGATCCAGTGGATATAGTGTACTTGGATTGTCAGAAAGCCTTTGGCAAGGTCCTAAGGCTCTTAAGCAAAGTAAGCAGTCATGGAATAAGAGGGAAGGCCCTTTCATGGATCAATAACTGTTTAAAAGATGGGAAACAAAAGTTAGGAAAAATAGTAAGTTTTCAGAGTGGCATCTCCCAGGGGTTTGTACTGGGACCAGTACTGTTCAACATATTCATAAATGATCTGGAAAAAGGGGTAAACAGTGAGGTGGCAAAATTTGCAAATGATACAAAACTGCTCAAGATAGTTATGTCCAAAGCAGACTGCGAAGAGTTACAAAGGGATCTTACAAAACTGGGTGACTGGGCAACAAAATAGCAGATGAAATTTAATGTTGATAAATGCAAAGTAATGCACAATGGAAAACATAATCCCAATTATAGGTAGAAAATTATAGAATCTATTAGCTGTTACCACTCAAAAAAGAGATTTTGGAGTCATTATGGATAGTTCTCTGAAAACATTTGCTTAATGTATAGCAGCAGTCAGAAAAGCTAACAATGTTAGGAACCATTAGGAAAGGGATGGATAATAAGACAGAAAATATTATAATGCCACTATATAAATCCATGGTATGCCCAAACTTTGAATATAGCATGTGGTTCTGGTTGTCCCATCTTAAAAAAGATAGAATTGGAAAAGGTACAGAGAAGGGCAACAAAAAATGATTAAGGGTATAGAACAGCTTCCATATGAGGAGAGATTAAAAAGATTGGACTTTTCAGCTTGGAAATGAGACTAATGGGTGCTATGATGGCGGTCTATAAAACCATGCATGGTTTGGAGAAAGCAAATAAGAAAATTGTATTTACCCCTTCACGTAACACAAGAACCAGGGGTCACCTATTGAAATTAATAGGCAGTAGGTCTAACTGACACAAAGGGAAGTAATACTTCATGCAACCTCTGGAACTCATTGTCAGGGAATGATTTGAAGGCCAAAACTATAACGGGGTTCAAAAAAGAACTAGGTAAGCTCATGGAGGATAGGTCTGTCAATGGCTATTAACCAAGATGGTCAGGGATGCAACTCCATGCTCTGGGTGTCCCTAGCCACTGATTCTGGGAGTGGACAACGGGATGGATCACTTGATCATTGCCTGTTCTGTTTATTCCCTCTGAAGCACATGGCATTGGCCACTGTCAGAAGACAGCATACTAGGCTACATGGACCATTAGTCTGACACAGTATGGCCATTCTTATATTCTCATTTTGTTGAGTGTTGCATTCCCAAAGCATCACTAATAAGAGCCTTGGCCTGCTTGGCAATCTATAAGTAAATGTTGCTTCTTTGTGATCCAGACATTAATGGTTATCAATTATAGCAGTTTGTGAGCCTAAATCAGTCTAAATGGTTGGAATACTTGACACGAAAACATTAATGGGTAAACACAGACTGAATCTGAAACACAGTACAGGCATATGCTTCAGGCTAGCCTTGGAGGTGAGCTATCCAGAAAGCTCTGTGTTGCTCTTGATGGTAGAATATTGGAAAACTACTAATCACAGGGCTAGTTACATGCACAACAGACAGGCTTTGTTTTACATCAAGACAGTCATCTTGTTCTCTGGAGGCTGATAATTGCAAGGTCTTACCATCTTCAGTAGGATGAAGGCTACAGAAAATAAGCATTTCATAATTATAAATCCTGATATAGGCCTAGACAATGCCTCTATGTAGAAAAAAATCTAAGGAAGGTCCTGGAAACGATGTTCCCATCATGGGGTTTCCTCTGAATTCTTTTTGTGGGAGGGATTTTATCCCTTCTCTCTCTCTCTCTCTCACTCACTCACACACACACACACACACACACACACACACACACACACACACACACACACACACACACACACACACACACACACACACACACACACACACACACACACACAGAGGATTTGCCCCCCCTCAAAGTCACAGATTTCAGGAGATCAGCTGGAGGCACATGACCATCTGCATGGACACCCTTTGCCTTCACACTAGCTTTGAAATGTTTTGTTTCCCCCGTTCAACTCCCTGGCAGCATGGCTCCAATCCATTTGCACTGCCATCCAATTCTCTGTCACTAACACTAGAATGCCCTAGAAGTGGGCTGTCTATAGGACAGTTAATAATGCTCCAAACTGTGATCATTCCTAGTGATATGGAACATTAATAGTGATATCTTTGTACAGCTTTCAGAAATAAGAACCAAATCCTGCACTTATTCATTCTAGTATTCTCCTGGGAGTCAAAGGAATGAGTAAGGACTTATTGTGAAAACATTACTGGCAGTATTCCCTATTTTTACTCTCTACCATTCTAAAAAGTTCTCCTTTATGGCCACAATATTCCATGCTATTAAATTAGCCATGTGGCACAATGCGTACTCTTCCTATTTAAAAAAAAATATATCAAAGACGTTTTATCCCCACACAACTAAAAATGTCTTAAACTTTAAACTTCAAATATGTGTGGCTAGACCATACTGGGGAATAGTGACTAGGCAAATTTGAAATTTTATAAAATATAAGAATTCTAAGTTACTAAAACTTCATGTTCATGCCTGTGCAATAAAGTACACATCAATTAGGTTTTAATGGATTCCATGGACTGCTGTTTTATGACATTGCAATTCTATGGTGCTTCATCATGGGACACTGTAGTACCACGGTTAAGATGTGTGTCTACAGAGGGTGTTTTAAAATTTGTGGAATTATTAAGCACAATTGTACAACTTTAAAATTATGGAGGGAGAATTTTTGTATCATACAGAGGGCTACAGTTTATGAAGCTGTGTAAAACATAACTGCACAGCTTCATATTGCCACAACTACACATCAGTCTTTTTTTTTAAAATATAAAAACCCCTCTCTCCCCTCCACCCATAGAAATTAAATTAAAAACACTATGTTCATGTAACTATAACTTTCAACTTTAAAATAAAAACTCAATACTCTTTAATATATGTGAATCTGATACTCAGTGACCTGGATGTTTGCCAATACATTTTGTATTTACAATCAAAGAATGTGTAGTGAATTCAGGAGCAGCCTGTCATTCACTGATAAAGACTACTGTATGCTTTTATTTAATAATCTAATGGTTGGAACTTAACTTCTGTCTCTCTATACAATCTGTCTATCCATCCAGCTTCTTATATCAGCACCTCTCTCCACAGGATCTGAATACTTCACAAGAGTAAAAAATTACAACTGTGATATGTGCCTCTTCCTTCTCACCAGTAAGATTCAGTATTGGGTTTTTTTGGTTTATTTGTTTGTTTACATTATTGCTGCATATAGAAAACATATAGTGTTAGTGTGAATAAAGGGACTGTTTTTAGAAAGCGTGGACAAAAATATTGTCCAAGATATTGATATTCGAAGACAATGCAAGACAGGACATCTGGCACGGGAATTTATAGGTTGATGAGTGGAATACAAAATTAACTAAGATCTCTCTTCATTATATCCCTGGTTAACCCTGTTAATGTCACTGATGTTATTCAGTTCTGTGCATGCTGAAGAGCCTCTTTTACAATATGCTTTACCAGCAATGTACTGTGATCTGTAGATTTACATAATGGACCCCTCTATTGATCTTATCGACTTACGTTCATGTGCCCTATAGTACTCAAGCATATGCTGGTGTCTGTGTGGGCATTTGTGTGGCATTACAATGGGCATCTTGCTGTCTCTTTCATGTACCTTTTCATTTGGTCATCTGAGATTTTGAAATACTTGAATCCATGCACTGGCTTCCTTGAGCCAGATCATCACATTTTTTTGCCTTCTCTTTGTGTGTGGCTGTGTGGTGTGGCTGCACCTGAGACTAGAATTTGACTCTTGAAATAATTCTGGGATCTATGTCAAGAATAGATGCTTCCTGAAGCTCAAATTGAGCCTACTTGTAGGATAGGCCTTAACTTGCAGCTATCACTATAGCTTTGTCCATCCTGCAACTATGGATGTAGTTATGGGGGCAGCTAGAAATCTCTTCTGGGTACTTAACTCCTCCAATCCATGTAACAGTAGTTCTAAGACTAGTCAAGTCCGTTGCATAAGACTACATCAGAGCTTCATATCAACCAGTTGCAACATACTGTAATTCCTTAAACACCAACCAGTGAGACCTGACCTGTAGGTACACATAATACATATCACATGTAAATCTCCAACTCCTTAGAAACTTTATATATAAACTACTATCAAGTGGGTGGCAGGTGGAAATGCAATTAACTGTAGCAGGGAAGCAAAGGAATTCTCAAACTGCTCCAGCAGCTTTCTATTGCATTGGGGGCAGGGAGATCAATCCAATTGTTTGTCCGTATTCTCTAACTCTATGCAGAATGCCAGCCAGCACAATCCCATGCAAGGAGCAAGGAAGAGGACCCAACCCTTGCAGTCAAGTGTACAACCTGGCATCCATCAGTTCAGGGTGCCCAGCAGGACATTCTTGGGTGGTAGAGATGGGAGCTGCTGTCTCATACAGTGGATTAGCAAGGAGCCATGGCCAGATGGGCCATAATCATTATATAGTCTCAAGATGTAGCTTCCAATATTTTTTAGGAGAAAAAACAAATAGAATCATATACATAGTTAAATAATGCTTGCTTATAATGATTTTAGCAACTTGATATGGAGTCAATCTTGCCCATATGGATTCAAGTAGAAATTCTTAGCTGAAATTTTTTACCATCATCTGATGGATGTTTAGTAGTTTATGTGAAATGACTTAGTGACTTGAGGCTAATTTCTTGTGGACAGATGTTCATATACCCAAATCACCTCTGTATTTGGTATTGATTGGCAACCTTCTTGGCAGTTTCTTGTCCAGGGAATAAATGGGCATGAAGAGTAAACTGCCCTCTCATCCACAGGGGTGGTTTACGGCTGGGACACTCTGGTGTGCAGTGCTGTGAAGCCTACTTTCATGCTGTCTGTGGTTGTCTCTTGTGTAAATAGATAAAGGGATTTTAGTTTCCGAGGCTGTACATCCCACACTTTTCACAGGTACTGAAATGTTTAAATAAAAAATTAAAATGCTCAGGGCTACTCGAGGAATCCAAATACAAAATAATGTGGTGTTTTAAAAAAATATATGAGTTGATTTTGCTTTTTTTTTTTTTTTGAGTCAGCTGAAAGACTTCTTACCTGACCCATTGCATAAGTCTAGAGTTGGTCAGAAAACAAATTTTCCATCCCATTAATTTTTTAATTTTATTTTGAAGAATATTTTGTTCAAAATTGAAAAAGCCATAATTTTGAAAATTTTCACTAAATTAAATTCCAAAAACATTTCATTTTGGTCAATCAGAATGTTTTGGTTTGATGTATGACCATTTTAAATTGTTTTTAAATATAAAACAAAAGATTTCTAAACAAAAAGTTGTTTCAAAATTTAAAAAGTAAAACTTTCCACGCATTCAAAAATGTTGAAATGGACATTTCAACATTTTTGAATATTTTTCCAATAAAGTTCATACTATTTTATGAAATGTCTTTAATTGAAATGGCATTTTTTGATGGGAAAACTGTTTTGACAATTTTTTTGACCAGCTCACGATAGGTCTAGTATTCACTGATATGACAATTGTGGAAGTTGCTATAGTGTGAGTTCAATCTGATTTTATTCTTTTTTCAGTGACTCATCCCTGACTGTTTGAAGTTTGCCTCAAGTTAATGTTGGAAACAAAGTTATTCATAAATTCTGTACAAGATCCTTCTCTGAGACATGTTCAAAGTTAAAATTCATGTTTGTTTCATGTGGAACATTGGTGCAGGTCCTAAACAGTGCTGTTCCTAAATCTAGGACACATCCACTTCCACATACCACTCCTTTGTGAATCAGAAGCAGAATCAATAGCCTTTCCATCTTTTCTTTAACATACTGTACATTTTTTATGTTCTTATGAAAGTAATCTGTTTAATAAAATAGAATAGCTGTTTTTGTGCATCTTTCTTGCCATGGAAACTTGAAGCACCCCTAGAACTCTTGGGGCTGAACAAGAGTTTGGATTAACCAATACACATCGCTTTTAGTCTTTCCTCTCGGGTGCCAGTTGGATGATTTTTTTTTTTTTTGGGTGACTATGGAATTTTTTGAAAAACTCTAATACCAAAGCCAGGACACAAGGAGTTATCTCCAAGACCTGAACTATTACAGTTTTCTGTCAGATCTGTTGATCTGAGCTACAGTTGTGACTTTTTGCCTCCAGTTTCTCAGTTTAGACACACAAGTTGCTAGAATCTGAATTTGTTGAAGAAACAATTAACAGACTAAAAATAAAATGTTTTTCTTTTAAAAGAGAAAACAAATACAATATTTTAAAAACACCAATTACAGTCAATAACTACATAATATATCTGTAAAGTTTGGAACCTTAAGTTTTTTTGAGTGAGAACAGTGGAATCTGGTTCTGTCATAATACAATAGTCTTGTACCTATGCATTTTTGTTTTGGGTTTCCTAAAGTAAATTTTAAACAATTTACACTTATCCTTTGACAGATTTTACTTCTCTAGAAATACCCCACTTGAAGAAGTACCCCAATTGAAGGAAACAAACAAAAAACTGAAAATGACTTACTAAAAATATAGAAAGCAAACAATTAGTTTTTCCCTTTTCCCTAATGGACTTCAATAGACCTATGCATAGCTGAATCTCCAGTCTGTTGTCTACAATGTAACTACATGTGCAAGTAACTTTTCACCAGTGTGATTAAGGGGTTCACAGTCTGATCCAGAATTAGTTAGACTCCTGCAATTTGCTTTGAGAACTCTTCCCTATGCCCTGATTTCATTTACAGAGATGACCATAAAAGGAAAAGACTTGCAAAGCAAAATTATATTTTGAAATAGGTATGTTTCCAATATACTAGAACTTTGCCTAAACAAATTCTTCTAGCCTACTCTCCAGTCTTTGAGATGCAACATAAAATGAGCTGATTAAATAGCAGTTCACCCACTCTTCTCTCTCTCATCTGAGCTCCCAGTTGTTGCTGTGCTCATAACAAGAAATGGCTGTACCTACAGTACCATCCCCTGAAAATCTAATCCACGTCAAATCCTGCTTGTCAACAAACAGAACCCCACTAGGTCCCAGAGCAAATAAAGTTACAAACATGAATTTCTCTCAACTATGGGCTGGATCATGCCCTTTTGATCTACATGCACAAGGTCCACTTCATGAATGAATCTCCTCTACCTCATCTATGCCTTGACACCAGAGAGAGAACAGCGACCCTTGTTGAGACATGGACAAAGTGAAGCGAAACACATGTCCAGAAGAGATTCCTTCAGAAACGTAATATGGCTAAAGGATATATTACATTCCTAATGACCCCTCCTCAACAATGGAGATTCACCCCCTCTTTAGGAAGAGTCCTGGGAGCAGCCACAGTTAGAGCTTATGTGGCAATAAGCTTCAAATGAAAACATGACAAAAACCTGGATCAAAGTTACTGTGGAGGCACAGAGCTTCTGAATGGATAGCACTGTGTTCCCTAAGGAGGCATGAGATTAGCATCAGTCTCAGGGTATCCATAGTATTTGTGAGGCAGAACCTTGCTTTATTTCACAGGGAAAATTCTATCCCTGATAAGAGAAAACAGCCAAATTAAGTTTTCTTACTTTACTCTATGTGGATGTTGTCATTTTGGGATACCATTTGGGTCTGACTATTACCAAGTTACTCATACTTTCAGTTAGGTATGCTATAATTATGTTACAATTTATGTAATACTTTGTTTCAAGTGGCCTGATTATGCTTCTGTATTTAGAGTTAAGCTTTATGATATTTGATACAAAAGCAAGAAATTTGAACAGAAAGAAATCAGAGTTTAAAGTTTATGTATTAAAATAAAAAGAAAACATTTTTGTCTATTAAGCTGTTGGCATAAATAAAACTAAGTTCAGCCACGAAGTACAGAAGAACTCGATCATATCTGTGATGCATTGTGGTTTGTGAGTGGAGGAGAATGATTCCTGGATATGTTTTACAACTTCTGAGTGGAAACACTGATGCTACAGCACCAGGATGGGAAATGCAATCAGCGTGGCTGAAGCCAGCATCTATTTATCTTAAATTAATCATTTTCTGAGTAGGCAGTTGATATCCTGGTGCTGGGTGCCAGCTTTTTTACATTCATGCTGCAGACATAAAACCAGAGAATTCTTACAGCTGAAATATATTAAAGCACATGAGCTGTAAAAGTAAAATATTTTAACTGTTTCCTATGCATTAGTTTTACAGCGAAAGTTTGTTAACAATTTATGTTTGATTTCTCTGGAATTATCAGACATTTGAAAAATATAAATCTCATCTCTCATAATTTTGAAATTTAAGCTTTCTCAGTTCAGGAAACAATATAGAAAATAAAAGCAGATATCTAACTGCTACAACAATGTTTAGTTATTTTGCATTTTTAAATGTACAATGGTTTCTTTATCCATAATTGAGGTATGTCTTATAGTAAAGATGATCCAAAATTAGAACCCTGGAACTGAACCCTTTAAAATTTAAGGAGACAGTCATGATTTGGATTTGAATCTCTATATCTGAACATGTCTCTATGGTTTTAGTTCCAGGTTTGTTCCAAAACTGGATGGGGCTTATTTTTCTAGCTTCAATTTGGATACATGTGAAATATCTCAAATACAGAGGTTCTTATGAGATTTTTGACTCTTGCGAGCTTTCTGCCATTGAGGGACAGGAGGTAGATAGCCATATTTTTGCAGGATCAGGCCCTAAATGCTATAATAAAAGAATTGAATAAAGAGATCATGCACCATCTCTGAGAGCAGATATAGACATCACAAGAAAATTGGGGGGGAAAAGGAGCAGAAGTGGGGAAGAATTTTCCCTTAGGAGTCAGTATTTTTTCACCCAGATGCTGAGGGTATCTGACAATAATAGCCAGCAAATAAAAATAGAGCCTTATTTACTGACTGTAAGTCTCACATTGTAGTCCACCTTCTACCCCACCCCCACCAGTCAGCTATTTTCCCTGAATTTAAATCCCAAGGAATTTCAAAAGGTAAGAAAATGCAGCTCCTAAATGTGTCACTTTTTACTCCAGTTATAATTTCATACCTTTCATACAATTTCCAACATCTAACTTAGATATATTTTAAAAAAATATCTATTTTATACTTCTCACAATGTCTGACACCCATTATACAAATATAATTACCAATATTTGTTGTGTAATATCCTGAAACCTAAAGCAAAATTTGTGTTTTTACCTTTTAAATTATTGGAGACTAGAATTAAATTTTGATTCACCAAGTTTTCCGCGTTGTGTATTGGCCAAATTGTGTCAAAGTGAAAATGGTGACATTTTATATCTGTTTCCATCTCTCTTTTGGCTTAGTTGTCTTACTAATGTTGTTTTTACTGTGTGCTTAGTACTCTTTAGTTGCAGTGTTCTATGTGGTTATGTATATCTGTTACCCAAATAACAAATATTACAGGATCTTATTAGGGGATAAGGCAACAAGCCACATTTATTGTGAACACAGAAACTTCTGTAGATAGTATCCAAGAAAAGAAAAGTATCAACACTGTAATAACATTAATATTGTGCTCTACTTAGTGAAATAGCATTAATAATAATGTAAACACTAGGAAAACAGTATTAACATTATATCAATACTACAAATTAGAGAGACATGTTTCAATTGATGCTTTCATTCACATTCACACACACTGACAGGCACACACAGATAGAGAGAGACAAACATACATAGGGATCTTTCAGATGTCATAGTTACCAGCTTCTTGGTGCTCATGATAGTCACTGGCCAGGTGACTAGAGCATGAGGATGAGGAGCAAGGTTCTGCGCATCGGTACTCCTGGCTGGTGTGATGTTGTAGACCCGAACCTCCAGCCTTCATCTTCTTGTCCCATTTTATAGGGAAAGGACCCCATGTAAGTCTATATGGGTTTTGCATTGTCATGCTGCAACTTCATTCTTGGTGTGATCCTCAATCACCCACATTGTTGCAAGCCTGATCAGATTTTGTCCTTTGAAATGGGCTGGCTCCAAAGTTATCAGGGTGGCTCCTCTTCGGCCATTTGATCATCTTTGCTTCTTTCTTCTTCCCTCAAGCGTTTTAGGTGAGGCTGGTGTTTTCTTCATGTCTGTTTCGATATCCCTTACTCAGACCAATTGTTCAATCACTCTTTTTGTCTACACCCAACTCAATTGCTCAGCCATTCACACTTCAGTCACTCAGGGCCAACTCCTAGCTGAAGAACTTACATATTATTTTTTAGAACAAACCTTATTTCATTTTTGACAGTGTCTTTCACAATTAGATAGATACATTACATTGCAGTGTGGCTTTTGTACTTAGAATAGGATTTTTACAAATATATTGGAAGCAGGTAAAATTAACAGATAAACTGGCCAGTGGACATAGTACAGACATTTACAAACAATCTTAAAATTATACAAAGTACAGACAGACTTGAATTAACATTTAAAAGGGTAGAACAGTAAGAGTCAGTTTGAGGTTTTAGCTTTTGATTCAGACTGATGTGCCTTTTGGTAGGAAGGGGGGTGTTTGTGGCTCTGTTCTTACATATATTTCAAAAACAAGATTTTGGCCAACATATCCCGTAGTTGAATTTACTGTCATCTTCTTAAAATGTCTTGCCCATGAGGCAAATGTGACACTGATCACAAACTTGAACTGTCTGCTCATCACTATCAGATTGTAAAATCTTCAGGTCGAGGACCACATTTTTGCATGTATTATTTTGCATGCCTATTACAAAGGGTCTGCAGTCTTGCTTGGACTTTCTGGACACTATAACAACATTAATAATAATAGAAACTAGCTGTGCACATTATAAGTTATGTTCACAATTAATTTACTGACCTTACTGTGTCCCTGTCATCTTTATGAAGGTCCCTTTTCACAACTATTATTCCATTGCACTCAAGGGAGAAACTTACGTCAATGAAATCCACACTTTGCAGGAAAAAGGAGAATAGCAAGTAAGATTTCCAAGGGACAAATTCCACATCCTGAGCTACAGCCAGGGAGCGCTCAATGCAGTTTAACTGTGGAGGCCAATGATAGCTTTGACTTACCTTTATGCTCCCCAGATACTAGGGCTGTCTGGGTGCCAGTCCTGGGAACAAACTTGCCTCCTGCCAACGGCCCTAGCCATAAAGTTTGCATCAGCAGCTCGCAGGGTTGGTGCAGGAGCCACTACAGTTGCTCCATGTTACCCAAGGATTCCTCTACACAGGAGAAATCTTCCAATGACAAGCTAAGCAAACTTTAGGGTGGCTTTGCATCCCCAGATCAGTGGAGCACAAGACTTATGTGGAGAGGCTGAAGGAACTAGGCTTATTCAATCTACAGAAGAGAAGAATGAAGGGGGATTTGATAGCAGCCTTTAACTACCTGAAAGGGGGTTCCAGGGAGGATGGAGCTAGGCTGTTCTCAGTGGTGGCAGATGACAGAACAAGAAGCAACGGTCTCAAGTTGCAGCGGGGGAGGTCTAGGTTGGACATTAGGAAAAAGTTTTTCACTAGGAAGGTGGTGAAGCACTGGAATGGGTTACCTAGGGAAGTGGTGGAATCTCTATCTTTAGAGGTTTTTAAGCTGTGGCTTGACAAAACCCTCGCTGGGATTATTTAGCTGAAGTTAGTCCTGCTCTGAGCAGGGGGTTGGACTAGATGACCTCCTGAGGTCCCTTCCAACTCTATGATTCTATGATTCTAATGCAGGGAAGGATCTAATCCAGTGAAATTATTTAAATAAACTCCTTCCAAAACTCAAAAAATACTCAAAGAACAGATGCTTAATTAGTTATCTCAGTGTAACACCATAGTGCTGTTGCAAATGGATAAGCAAACCATTGTGCCACAGCAGTGCACTGGCTAAAATAATCTCTGACACAGTATACTCTCAAGATTCATGCAATCCAGGAAAAAAAATATAATGTTACTGCAAATTCAAAATGATAGTGACCAAAATTTTAAAAAATAGATAAAGTTAGGCTCCTAAATCTATGTATAGGCTCTTAATTTAGTGACCTGCTTTTAAAAGGGCTGAGCACGCAGCACCTCTGACTTCAGTGGGAACTACTGTGTGCTCAGTGCTTTAGAAAATAAGGTCTCTTTAGGGCCTAATGAAAAGTTTGCTGAAACCAATGGGAGTCTTTCTATTGACTTCAATGGGTTTGTATCAGGACCTTATTTAGGAACCTAAATATGGACACAGTGGACTGCACACAAGTGCCTGACTGGCAGGAGCAGGTACTGGTGGAGAAAGCCCAGAAATGAGGTAGGGAACTCTAAACTAGTTTTGTGCCAGCAAGGTCAAAGCAGAAGGAGGTATGAAGGGTAGGAAGCCACTGAATGTATGTTATTCTCTAATTGTACATTGTGGTGTTCTCTGCCCCTTCCTCTGAAACATTTCAAATTGACCACACTCAAGAGATGGGATAGTTGACTAGATGTACCATTGGCTTGATCTGCTGTGGTCCTATTTTCTACCTCCAGATCAGAAGGCTCTATGCTGGTCTGAGACAGAGAAACAGGACAATTAGAGACTCCAAAACTTGCATTTCAACCAGTGAGGGAATTACAGGGTGGAGGTGAAGAATACAAGGGCTGTGATTTGTAGGCATATGTCCGGTGCACCATCAACAGAAGTCTTTATCCTTCTGAGCAGTAAGGAAAACATTTGCACCAGAGTTGAGACCTCTGAAAACGAAGACTTAAATAGAAATGTAGGAAGACCCTTAACTATAACAACCTGAATGGTCCCATGATAATATAGTATATAGGTCTACAGAAGGTTGTTAATAACAGTGATCCCAAAGAATGCATTTTTGTCCTCAATCTCAAAGAAATTCTTTATTTAACAATAGAATTAATATCGCCTAGTTTTTTCACGTATCTGAGAGCCTGAAAGATAACTTCATGCTTATAAGGAACGTGACTTGCCTGCCATAGATGTTCAGAAAACAATGGTAAACACTTAGTACTTATTGGTAAACACTTATTACTAAGGAAAGCCCAATATATCTATGCATATGATGAAAGATTTACATCTACATTAAAATGGATAATACTCATACATTGCTGTGCATGCAAAGCTGCAGGATATCAAAGAAAGAATGTGCTCTCTAAGACAAGGCAGCTCAGGGAGCTCAGAGCATGGTAACCTACATATCCAAAGGCAAGTCCAGGATCATTAGCACAGCTGCCTGCTGAGTTAAGGTAGGACTGGTTTACACAATCATTTAGTTTGTGGCAAGCTGGGGTGTGAATCTACTTTGCATTAATTTGCCATACATTAAGTGTCTGTGTGGACCCTGCTAATGCTCACTAACAGTTCCTCAGTGCTTGTTGATCTTACTCCGTTTTGACACAGGAGTAGATCAGAGTGCACCAAGGAACTGTGAGTGCATGTCAGCAGGATCCACTTGGGTACTTAATGATCAGCAGGGCAGTGCGGGGTAGATTCACATCCCAGCTTGCCACGAATTAAATGTTCATGTAGACAAGCCTTAAGCCAGGGGTGTCAAACTCGCTGATGGTGACAGGCCAATTTCACATAGACTCCACTTCACAGGGGCCATGCAATGCCCGCTGCTGAAAAATTTGGGCCATTTTCCCCTTTTCGGTGGCGCAGCATCAGCCCTTTTCGGCGACAGAATTTTGCGGTGGACCCACTCTGCATTGCCGCTTTAAGGGATTTCTACGAGCAATACCCGCCACCGAAAAATTCAGGACGTCTTCCGCTTTTCAGCGGCTGGGTTCTGCGGAGGAAGGTATTGCCGCTTTAAGGCTCTCTTAACATGACAATGCCCTCCTCTGGGAAATCTCTTAAAGTGGCAATGCCATACGCAGAAAAACTTAATGCGGGCCAGATCAAAAAGGTTTGCGGGCCAGATGCAGCCCACGGGCCGTATGTTTGATACCCCTGCCTTAAGCAGCCACATATTGATATATGTCTCATCACCTCTCATTTGAGTCATGTGCAAATGAGTCAACTGAAGGAAGTCAAAAGCAAAAACACCTCGTTCTGTGCCAAGGGAGCGTTAGGTTAGATGTAAGAAAAACACATTTTAACTAATAAGGCTAGTTAAACACTGGAAAAGGTTACCAAGGGAGGCAGTGGAATCCATGTCATTGGAGGTGTGTTTGTCCAATCTGTTCTTAAACCTGTCAGTGATGGTCTAGGTGTACTTGGTCCTGCGCTGGAGGTCTGGACGAGGTGACCTCTCGAAATCCCTTCCAGCCTAAATTTCTATGATCCTATGATTTAAATTATGGTGTTTAGTTGTAATTTAAAGTACTCAGAAAAAAAAAAAAAGATATAGAGACCCTCAATGGGTTTTTTTCAAGTAGTTTCTGAAGATGTTGAATTCATAGGCCTCAGATTTCATGACCCTGACAGGCTGCCCCTTCTCTGAGGTGGCTCCTGGCTCTGGGGTATTGCATCACAAGGGGAGAGTCAGTCATTTCATGAACTTGGGAAGATGTGGTGATGAAAAAGGGATAGCCAAAATGATGTGTTTTTTAAATGTCAACTGCTATTCATTATCTTCATCTTCAGATCACATCTGCCTCTCTGTGGGATGTGCCATAAACTTTACATTTCCTAGTGTTAAATAGTTCCTCTCATAACTGCTTCATTTCTTTCCTCCCTCTCTAATATGCACCTCCTTTCATGCTACCCTCATCTGTTGGAACAGCCTCCCACTTCCCATGAAAGGCCCCTCACTCTTCTCCTTTAATCCTCTGCTTGAAACCCATTACTTTTGAGAGTCCTTCCTTTTGATCTTGGCACCAGCAATGTTACCATTGTTTCTTATAGTACTTCTGAATTGTACTGAATTTTTCTGAGAGCCTCAGGGTAAGGGCCTTGTATATTTTAATGTTTTTCTAACATACCATACACACTTACAGTGCTCTCTAAATAATTATTACAATGATAAAAGCAACCACTTTATTCTGCCATGCAGCACTAGCCATGCATTTATTTTCTTCTCTATCTGACATTCTCAGTATATGTCAAGCTGTGTAATAAAATTCTTATTTTTAATGTTCAGTTTACAATCAATTTAGAGGAATTTGCAGTTGGCTTGTTGTGTAGCTGTGTATATATGTATAGTCATATATCTATATGAATGTGTTTGTGTGTGTGTGTATACACAGCTGAAACAGCACTGCATATCTACATACATATACAACATGGCATATGTGCATATATTTGGTATTGGGGTATAGGGAGAGAGGCTGTGTTATTGATGCAGGACTGAGCCTAATGCACTCCAAGACATAGGGTCATTTTACCCTGGATGTGGCACAGGGTGTCCAGTATGCATAATGTAAACACTGTGCAAAGGAGATGGTCCTGGGACACACAGAGATTACTGTGCTCATACATGTGAAGCAACCACAAAGTCATTCTCCAATAAATCTGTGCCCAGGCAATGGAAGAATTCTGGAATGCAGAACTAATTGTTTATGGGAGTTAATTCATGCCAGTAATGCACAATTAAATACCAGGCCCCTAATTTTCTTTGTAAAACTATAATAAGATGTAACATGCAAAATACCAAACAACAATAATGCAGTTGCAACCAGCTGGAGAGAATTAGAATGTAAAAGGTACAGTACTAAGCTGTATACCGGAATAAAAAAGAAATAGATAATGTAGGTTTAGGTTTTTTTTCTTGCCTTTTAAAAAAAATAAGAATCAGAGAAAACATAGCAAATATAGCCTCTCCTTCTGCGAAAGTAGATTGAGAATGGCTTCTGCTGATTCAACTGAAATATATGGTAGGTTCAGCCAATCAGGAACCAGAAGAAATACCCGGTGACATCAACCATGTGACTTCTACAATATGACCAATCCAACAAACTCACTTGAAACTCAAAATGCATTGTATAAAGCTGTCTCAGAGTACAGTATTCATGGACATTCAGATAGTACAAAAGAAATGTGCCCAACTCCAATGGAAAATTTGTGAAGGCAAAAAAAAAAATCGGATGAAAATTACATGTTCATGCAAGCAAATAAGACTCAAAGGATGATTCTGAGTACTCTGAGTTACAAAGTCCACACAACTTTAATAGACATGACTAAGCTTAATATTGTGCATAGTTAAAGTAAGAGGAAAAGTTGTCCAGTAGTGGGGGCCCTAGCCTGGGACTTAAGAGATCAAAGTTCAATTCCATGCTTCTTCATTCACAGCTTTTCTGTGTGACAGGGGGAAAGTCACTTAGCCTCTCTGTTCTTGAGTTTCCTGAGAAAATTGGGCACAATAGAATCATAGAAATATTAGAGTTGGAAGGGACTTCAGGAGGTCATCTAGTCCAACTGTCTGCTCAAAGAGAACTAACTTCAGCTAAATCATCCCAGCCATGGTTTTGTCAAGCCTCAGCTTAAAAACCTCTAAAGATGGAGATTCCACCACCTCCCTAGGTAACCCATTCCAGTGCTTCACCACCCTCCTAGTGAAAAACTTTTTCCTAATGTCCAACCTAGACCTCCCCAACTGCAACTGAGACCATTGCTCGTTGTTCTGTCATCTACTACCACTGAGAAAAGCCTAGCTCCATTCTCCCTGAAACCCCCTTTCAGGCTGCTATCAAATTCCCCCTCATTCTTCTCTTTTGCATACTAAACAAGCCTAGTTCCCTCAGCCTCTCCTCATAAGTCCTGTGCTCCAGCCCCCTAATCATTTTTGTTGCCCTCCACTGGACTCTCTCCAACTTGTCCACATTCTTTTTGTAGTGGGGGGCCCAAAACTGGACACAGTACTCCAAATGCGGCCTCACCAATGCTGAATAGAGGGGAATAATCACTTCCCTTGATCTCCTGGCAACGCTCCTACTAATGCAGCCCAATATGCTATTAGCCTTCTTGGCAACCAGGGCACACTGCTGACTCATATCCAGCTTCTTATCCACTGTAATCCCCAGGTCCTTTTCTGCAGAACTGCTGCCTAGCTTGCCGGTCTGCAGTCTGTAGCTGTGCGTGGGATTCTTCTGTCCTAAGTGGAGGACTCTGCATTTGAACCTCATCAGATTTCTTTTGGCCCAATACTCCAGTTTGTTTAGGTCGTTCTGTATCCTATCCCTACCTTCCAGGATATCTACCACTTCCCCTAGCTTATTTTCATCTGCAAACTTGCTGAGGGTGCAATCTACCCCAACCTCCAGATCATTAATGAAGATGTTGAACAAAACCAGCCCAAGGACCGACCCCTGGGGCACTCTCTTGTGACCGGCTGTCAGCTAGACATGGAGTCATTGATCACTACCCATTGAGCCCGATGATCTAGCGAGCTCTCTATCCATTTTATAGTCCATTCATCCAACCTATATTTCTTTAACTTGCTGATAAGAATACTGTGGGAGACTGTATCAAAGGTTTTGCTAAAGTCAAGGTATATCACATCCACCGTTTTCCCCACATCCACAGAGCCAGTCATCTCTTCATAGAAGGCAATCAGGCTGGTCAGGCATGACTTTCCCTTGGTGAATCCATGTTGACTGTTCCTGATCACCTTCCTCTCTTCTAAGTGCCTTAAAATGGATTTCTTGAGGACCTGCTTCATGATTTTTCAGGGGACTGAGGTGAGGCTGACCGGTATGTTAGTTCCCTGGATCCTCTTTCTTCCCTTTCTTGAAGATGGGCACTATATTTGCCTTTTTCCAATCATCAGGGGCCTCCTGTACCTCACAGGGCTGTCGAGACACTTTCAGATATTACTGTGATGGAGCCCTTTAAGTATCTAAGATAGATAGATGGTACGACCAAATGTAATTGTGTGTAGGTAAAGGATGGGAGGAAACGATAAGAAACTATGCATTTTGAGTATCTGGAGAATCTCACTGTGCTGGAGCAGTGAGGTTAGGTGAAGAGCACTGAGAGGAAAATCCGCAAACAAAACCATAAACAGGCAGTAATGTCAAATCTGTAACCTCAAGATAATTATGCCTACTTTGGAGGAGTGTTTGAAAGAAGCTAAAATGTAAGTAGTGAGAGCTTACCAGCCATCTGCTAGAGCCTGGTTAACATACATTGACAAGCAGAAAGGCCAAATTACTATTTTGTAATTTTGTGGAGGGCCACAACTATGGGATGGTGGAGAGCTTGTTATATATGTACTGCAGAAGGGTTTGGGCACTGGAGGATCAGGTCAGGGAGAAAGCTTTGTCACAGGAAGTTCAGAAAGGTTTTGGCAGCAGGAGGTTGTGTTTAAGCAGTGCTTGCTATTCGAAGTGCATGACAGTGTGACCAAACTCGCCTAGTTGCAGCCAGAGAACAAGCATGGTTACTTGTTATGCAAACTGAAGTAAAGCTAGGCCATTCTTTTTCAACAAATAGTAAATTTGCCAAAAAATGCATTTTGGGGAGCACCAAAACTATTTGCAATTTGACACAAATTCTCCAAATAGTTTTGGTCACTTTTTTTTTTTAGGGGGGTGGGGGGCTGGGGAGATGTAGATGCCATTCACAAAGTGGGAGGAGGAGGAGCTGCATCCCTTATACATTTTAGCTCAGCAATTTATGGCATTTATGTGAGATGTACGAGACATAGGTTCAATTCCCCCTTCGCCTGTTGTGGAGGAGGAATTTGAACTTGGGTCTCCCACATGATAGGCGTGCCCTCGCCACTGGACTATGGGATATTCAGATGTGGGTATTTCTTGTTGAAGCTATTCCATTGTGCATTCATAATTAAATAGTCACTGGGCCAGCAAGAGAGAGAGAGATTGAGTGACTCTGTAGCCTAGTGGCTAGGGCACTTTTCTGCAATGTGGGCGTCCCAAGTGCATGTCCTTGCTTCAATGACTATTTAATTATTTATAAAAAGTGGATCAGCTGTAAAAGGAGAGATTGAGAGAGAGACCCAGAGCAGAGCTCACCCAGATATTGTGAAATTCCTAAAGCAGCAAGCCATCTAACATTCAACTACCTGAAAATTACATTTGGTTCTGAGGGCATTAACTTTCCCCCAATTTGAGCCATTATCATTAGATTCTCTATATAACAGCACTATTTTTCTATTTTCTTTATGCTCAGCCAGGTGCACCTTGCAGTGAACTATTTTCTTTATTAATGGAGTATCTACAGTGTGTTTTAATGCTGCGCATTAGTAACCCACTGGTCAGTTTGTATTACATGTGGCCCTGAGGTCATTCTTCAGAAGATGTGAGGCCACAGCAAGAGAAAGATACAGCAAAGACATTAGGAGGAAAACAAGGGAGTTGCAGAAATAGCAGGGGAAACGACAATGACAGAAATGTTGGGAGGGGCAACATTTTGCAGGGCCTTGAAGGTGAAGACATTGAGATGGTGCACATTGGCTTAGCTCTGTTAAATCAAAGAAGCTGCACTGATTTACTTCAGTGGAGAATCTGGCTCTTGAACTTGATGTAGAAGGTAAGAGAAAGTGAGTGGAAGGATTCAAAGAGGAGAATGATGTGACCAGAGTTGTGGGAAGAAAGATTGCTTTAGTTGCCGCATTTAGCTACTGGCTTTGTTAATAAAGGAAAGTTTCTGTTCATGTGGTCAAGGTGATTCTGAAGACAACTCAGAAGTTCATCCCAAAGGTGAATTCAAAATTTTATGGGGTATGAATCAATGTACTGTAGTTCATTTGTTTAAACTTGAAATTGCTGAAGGAAAGGAAACTTCATTGTTAGAAGCCAACTGGGCACAATTCAGGAAAATTCAATCTTTTTTGTTTGATTTGGAATGGCCAAAAAGTTATTGGATGAATATGCTCAATATATTTCATAAGTTTCCAAGAAATGAGAGGATTCTTCTCCTTTTGGTATCACATATATAATACGTTGCACTTATGTAATTAATGTCTTCTATCCAAGCACTTCAGCATGCTTTATTATTATAACATCTGCATGGCAGCACATTCAGCAACATCCATGACATAATCACTAGCCTTCTGAGGCCTTATGACATCAATATGTGCAGAAATGCAGATTGAAGTTCAGACCATACATTTGCCAGAAAGTGTAAACTGGATGTGTGATCACACATTGCCAAATACATTCTTTGTAATAAGATTTTGGCCTGACAAGGTCTAGTCCTGCATGTTGCTTTTCTGGTTGTGCAGTGCTTCTTAGTTCCTAAAATTCTGGTTTTGTCTTAAGAAATGAAGCAGAAAAGAGGTTTTTTTTTGTCCTGCTGGAAAAAACGCTTTTCTAACTGTTTCCCTGAACCAATCTAGAAACTACTCTGCCCTTTTCTCTTTTGTTTCATATAGGTTTTTAAACCATGCTCATCACCATAGTATCTGAGTACCGTCCAGTAAAGCATTAAGCGATGTGGCTACACATCTGTCACGTGTTGTTTGTTCCCTCATCCTCTCTTCTGTGGGAGAAGCATGTTCAGTGGACTATCTTATTTTGGTAGGGCTTTTTTATTAATATACATGTACTGTATTGCCCTGTACTAGGGTGACAATATCCGGTTTATGATAACAAAAGAAAATATCACTATGGTGTTATAAAGTTGCAGCTTCTAAATTCATGTTCTTCTTTGAGTGCTTGCTCATATCTATTCCATTGTAGGTGCATGCATGCCCTTGTGCACGGATACAAGAATTTTTTAACCCTTAGCAGTACCCGGAGGGCCAGCTTTGGCACACCCTGGAGCCCCACGCACCTATTGCAGTACATAAGGCGCCGCCGGCCCTATGCCCCCTCAGTTCCTTCTTTCCACCACTGACGGTTACTGGAACTGCATTCATTGCTTGCTTAATCTGCAAGTGCCTCTTAGCATTTTAGTTTTAAGTGTTCTTAAGTAGCTGTTAAGTAGAAGTTGTTTAGTGTCTTATAGATAAGTAGTTGTAAATAGTTTAGTAGATAAGGTTTAGTCACAGTAGGGACCTCCGCCCAGCAACAAGGCATGCCCCGATCTTCAGGCTTCAAGCCCTGTAAAACTTGTGGCAAGCCCTTCCTGCTTAGTAACCCCCACTATAGTTGTCTGAAGTGCTTGGGGGTATCACATAGGAAGGACAAGTGCTGTATCTGCAAGGCGTTCAGGCCAAAGATGCAGGAGTGGGAAATTCATCTAAAGGCCCTACTGATGGAGACCATCTTAAGACCATTATCGGAGTTGTTCTGCTCCCTCTCGGTGCCGAGCACCACGTTGGTGCAGAGCGTCCCTCCAGCATCAGAGTTTCCACGGCACTGATCTTCTGCTTCACCATCAAAGAGAAAGCAGAAGAAACATCGCTCAGAGACAGGTCACTCCCTCGCACCTAAGAAGGCTAAGGAAGCGGGGTCGAGCACAGGGCCATCACACCATCAGACCGAGAAGACTCCGCAGGAGCAAAGCTCGCCACCTAGAGCCCTCAGTCCCCCGAGGGAGCCTCCTCCGACTCTGAGGAGTGGAAGAGGCCCTTCACAGCTCATGATGCCATTGACACTGGACGCATTTCAAGCGACGAGAGACTTAATGGTGCTGCTTTTGCCTCCGATGCCTTTGCCCCAGACGAGACCCCCTCAATGGCTGCACAGCTGTCCGGAACCTCAGCGTGCCTCCCCATGAGACAGATCACCAAGGAGACGGTCCCATCTGTCCAAACACCGATCTCCAAGGGTATGTTCCCTGTCATCGGTCAGATCGCCAGAGAAGGAACGCCATCAGTGGGGGCATTCAGCGTCGTCGTCTTGGCACCGTTGCCAGTCACTGGCTCCCAGGACCACAGACTTAGCTGGGCAGTGCGGTTCTCAGTTTCGTCCGGATTGCCACCAAGGAGTTAGCACCGGTTGTGTTCCATGGCACCGTCGAGTTTGCCCGTGCGCTCATGGCGCAGAACCTAGTTGCTGGCACTGTGGAGCTCCCCCAGAGATGATCGGCGCTATTGCCAGTTTTCGTCACTGAGGCACTTGCCTGCAGTGCAGCACCGCTCATGCTC
Organism: Emydura macquarii macquarii; assembly: GCF_026122565.2. Classification (NCBI taxonomy): domain Eukaryota; kingdom Metazoa; phylum Chordata; order Testudines; family Chelidae; genus Emydura; species Emydura macquarii. The sequence goes on along the minus strand of NW_027132559.1, from coordinate 35,015,753 downwards.
CTCCCAACGGAGGGTTTCTCCAGCTCGGCACCGGTCTGGGGAACACCACCACCAGTCACCGGTATCCCTCACCCGATTGCTGAGGTGGCAGTTGCCGGAGCACCGGAAATCTCAGGAGGCCAGATACCGATCCCACTGTTCTCAGCACCACTTGGCGGGAAAAGGGTCAGGATCGGGCTGTCATTGATTGTCAGGGAGTGAGTCTGATTCCGCAGAAGAGGGTAAAACATCAGCACCCCTACCCTAGCCAGCCCCATCGACCTGGGGGTCAGGACCAGTGCCCCTGCCTGGCTGCTGCAGGATGGCCTCAGGGACAGTGGCCAACTCAGTGGCCCTTTTGAAATCCCTCGGGTTCCCTGTGGCCACAGGACCTTATTCCCTCCAATCCTCGGGGAAACAGTCTGCAGCCCTGGCGGCCCTGTCTGAGACTCACAGCTCGGTCTCTGAAGCACAGTCGGACCCACTGGAGATGACATCTGCTGCAGTCTCCCAATAGCCAAGGAGTATACCACCACCTCCTGCACCGGGTCAGTCGTCTTCCTCCTCTCCAGATGAAGTGGTTGTGGCAGGGCCCTCAGCTCCTCTGGACGACTACCGCACCCATCAGGAGCTCCTCAAGAGGGTTTCATCAAATTTGGAACTAGAAGCTGAGGAACTTCGAGAAACATTGGACAATCTCTTCGATGTGCTGGCAGCTGTGGCGCCCGGGTCACCCTACCAGTTCACGAAGCGGTTCTCAAGGTGGTCAGATCTCTGTGGCAGATGCCATCCTCCTTGCCACCAACCTCTAAAAGGGTGGAGAAGAAGTACTATGTCCCTACTAAGGGGTTTGAGTACTTATTTATGCACCCTTCCCCGGCTTCCCTGGTAGTGGCGGCTGCCAACAAATGATAGGCAGGACCAACCCGGCCCAACCCCCAAAAACAAAGACAACAAAACACTGGATTTGTTTAGGCAGAAAATTTATTCTATGGCGAGCCTGCACTTTAGAATCGTGAATCAGCAGGTGCTGCTAGGGAGGTATAATTATAACCTTTGGGACTCTCTCAAGCGCTTCGGTGAGGCCCTGCCCCAGAAGCAAGCATCAGACTTTACCACCCTCCTTGAGGAGGGCAAGATGGTGGCCAGGGCTGCCCTGCAAGCGGCGTCAGATGTGGCTGACTTGGCTGCAAGTTCGATGGCCTCCATGATCTCCATGTACTGTTGCTTGTGGTTACAGTCATCTGGTCTGTCCCAGGAGGTGCAGCAGTCCATACAGGAGCTGCCATTCAACGGGAATGCACTCTTCTCAGAACAGACCAATGCCAAACTCCACAGGTTAAAGGGCTCTAGGGCCACCCTGCACTCATTGGGCCTTTACATGCCACGGGCTGCAAGGAGGCAGTCCCACCTGCAACAGCAGCAGCAACAGCCGAGATACCAGGCCCAGCGTTTCGGGACCTTAGATGGCGTAGGTCAGGCCCGTGTTCCTTCTCAGCCAACCAGCCGTCCCAATCCCGGTGCTCTGGTGGCCAGCGCCAATCGTTTTGATGGTGTGCCCAAGGATGGCCTTCCAGTCTCACACCAGGATCCTGCTTCCCTGCTGTTTTGAAACCGGCTTGACCCTTTCCTCCCAGCAAGGATCCATATAACTTCAGACCGTTGGGTTCTGGGGACCATTGCAGCAGACTATACCCTGCAGTATTCTTTCCCCCATCCTCTGCATACCTGCCATTCCTGTTCCTCTTCAGGGACTCCTCTCACGAGCAACTCCTTATGCAAGAAGTGAAGAGCCTTATTGCGCTGGGAGCTGTAGAGGATGTTCCGGCAGGCAAGAGAGGAAGAGGTTTTTATTCCTGTTACTTCCTCATTCCCAAGGCAAAGGGGGGCCTCAGGCCTATCTTGGACCTGCAGGAGCTAAACAGGCACATCAAAAAGTTGAAGTTCCGCATGATCTCCCTAGCCTCTATCATCCCCTTCTTGGATCCAGGAGACTGGTATGCCACCCTCGTTCTGAAGGATACATATTTCCATATCTCCGTATTCCTCAGACACAGGTGTTTCCTCCAGTTTGTGGTGGGAGGTTCCCACTACCAGTTTATGGCCCTCCCTTTTGGCCTGTCCTCTGCCTCAAGGATATTTACAAAATGCATGGCGGTGGTGGCTGGGTTTCTCAGGCATTGAGGGGTTCAGATTTACCCATACCTGGACAACTGGCTGATCAGAGGCAGGTCATGAGTTTGGGTCTAGACCAGTATGGACTTAGTTCGAGCCACGTGTCACCACCTGGGCCTGTTGATGAATGAGCAGAAATCCACACTGATGCCAGTACAGAGGATAGAATTCATAGGGGCCGTTCTCAATTCTATGTGGGCGAGAGCATTCCTACCGTGGTCTCGATTCAAGACAATGCCAAGCCTGACTATGGGCCTACAAGCCTCTTCCCTTACGACAGCATGAACTTGCCTGAAGTTACTGGGGCATATGGCAGCTTATACTTATGTGCTGTGACATGCATGTCTGAGACTCAGGCCGCTCCAGCTGTGGCTGGCCTCTGCGTACAAGTACAAGCCCGCACAAGTCCTAGCCTCCCTGGACTGGTGGGTAGATCCCCAGTTAGTGATGGAAGGGATCCCCTTTGCAGATCTGGACCCCTCAGTGACCCTGGTCTCCGACACGTAGGATTTGGGATGGAGGGTGCACTTCAGCTTGGGCCATGGTACCCAAGGGACTTGGTCGAGGTAAATATCAGAGAGCTCAGGGCGATCTGCTTGGCGTGCGGAGTGTTCCTCTCCTTCCTGAAAGGCAAGGTGGCCCAGGTTCTAACGGACAACACTGCCTCAATGTATTATATCAACAGCCACGGTGGGTCTCACTCCCCAGATCTCAGGAGATGGTGAGTCTGTGGAACCTGGTGATAGGGCATGATATTCACCTGGTGGCTTCTCACTTCCCTGGTATCAAGAAGTCCACAGTGGACCGACTCAGCAGGACTTTCTTACCTTGGCACAAGTGGTCTCTCCACCCGTTGGTAGACGATATGATTTTCCGGAGGTGGGGGTTTCCCCAAGTGAAACTCTTGGTTTCCAAGATCAACAAGAAGTGCAGTCAGTTCTGCTCCATTTGCAGGCTCAACGGGGGAGCGCTATCACATGCCTTCCTACTTTCATGGTCAGAGAGACTACTGTGTGCCTTCCCTCCCATTCCATTGAGCCACAGGGTCCTGTTGAAAATCAAAAGAGACAAGGCAAATGTTATTCTTATAGCACCCGCGTGGCAGCACTGGTTCACTATGCTCCTGGAGGTGTCTGTTGCTCCCCTTCTGGAACTGCCACAGTGGCACAACCTGCTTTCCCAGGATCGGAGGTGACTCCTGCACCTGAACCTGGAGTCTCTGCACCTGACGACGTAGAGGCTGAGTAGCTGAGCCTGGAGGAACATGCTTGCTCATCTCAGGTGCGGGCTATACTAATGAGTAGCAGGAAACCTTCCACCTGGGCGTCATATCTAGCCAAGTGGAAGAGATTCACATGCTTGGCCACAGCCCAGGCAGTCACACCCCACCAAGCATCGATCCAGTTGGTGTTGGACTATTTGCTGCACCTTAAACTCCAGGGCCTAGCCATGGCCTCGTTGAAGGTGCATCTGGCTGACATTTCAGCCTTCCATCCACTGATTCAAGGGCAGTTGGTTTTCTCCCACACCCTGGCGATTAGGTTTTTCAAGGTTATAGAGAGACTTTACCCCCAGGTTAGGGATCTGTTACTCCCCGGGACCTAAACTTAGTCCTCTCCAGGCTTATAGGAGCACCGTTCGAGTCCCTGGCTACATGCCCCCTTTTGCTGCTGTCATGGAAGGTAGCCTTCCTTGTGGCCATCACCTCGGCTAGGAGGGTGTCTGAGATTAGGGCATTTACCTCAGAGCTGGTCTTTTATAGAGACAAGGTTATATGGTCTTTTATAGAGACAAGGTCCAGCTGAGGCCCCACCCGGCCTTTTTGCCCAAAGCAGTATCACAATTCCATGTCAGTCAGGACATCTTCCTGCCAGTGTTCTTCCCGAAGCTGCATGCTTCAGAGGATGAGCAGAGGTGGCACATGCTGGACGTGCGCAGACCACTGGCCTTCTACATTGAGAGGACGAAACCATTCCATAGGTTCACACAGCTGCTCGTGGCGGTGGCCAACAGGATGAAGGGCTTACCTGTGTCCTCACAGCAAATTTCATCCTGGATAACCTCCTGCATTAGGTGGTTCTATGAGCAGGCAAAGGTTCTCCTTCCGAGAAGTGTCACAACTCACTTTACTAGAGCGCAGGCCTCTTCTGCGGCTTTCCTGGCGCATGTGCCATCCAGGACACATGCAAAGCTGCTACATGGTCGTTGGTGCACACCCTTACGTCCCACTATGCCATAGGTCAGCAGGCAAGGGACAACGCCAGCTTTGGCAGAGAGGTGCTGCAGTCAGCACAACCCACCTCCAAGGTACTGCTTCTGAGTCACCTACAATGGAATTGACATGAGCAAGCACTCAAAGAAGAAAAGACAGTTACTTACCTTGTAACTGTTGTTGTTCGAGATGTGTTGCTCATGTCCATTCCATAACCCGCCCCCCATCCCTGCTCTCGGAGTTGACGGCAAGAAGGAACTGAGGGGGCATAGGGCCGGCGGCACCTTATGTACCGCAGCATGTACGCGGGGCTCCGGGGAGCACTGAAGCCGGCCCTACGAGTACTGCTAAGGGGAAAAAATATCTGGTAATGGTGCACGGGAGCGCGCATGCACCTACAATGGAATGGACATGAGCAATACATCTCGGAGAACAACAGTTTCAAGGTAAGTAACCGTCTTTTCTCTTCAATTTTGATTTATCCTGTTGTGAAAGCCAAAGCTGTCATACTGGAGAAATAGTTCAACATCGGCACAGATCTAATTTGCAGTTTGGCTTCTTCTTTCCCCTTCTGGGAAAGAATTGTATCATTGTGACACACTGTATCCATGTATACCCTTATAGTATGATTTGTGTATCATTCATGTTCACCCTTAGAGTATAACTGTGTATTGTCTAATGCAAAGTATGTCTGTAAGGTGTGTTTGGAATACTCATGGCATACTGAACATTATTGTTGTGGTAGCATGTTTCCTGCAATGTCATACATATGTACAGATAGCAGCAGAGTTTCATTTGTCATATCCCCAAATGTGTGTCTCACATGGCTTGAATAGATACAGACAAACACAAAGCTGTGTTTCCACGCACAGCAGAGGCATGCATACAGGAACAATAGACTGGGCTAAGCATCTGTGAGCTCTTTGGGTCAAGTGGAAGAAATCATGCCCATTGCCAGACATGGCCGATCACCTGACCCCAGGGGGTGTTGAGGAAATTTGTTAAAGGCATCTTTGTCTCAGGGCTCTCCTTTGGAATCTATCTTCCAAGCAACATCAAGGACTGGCACCTACCCACGGGGGGGCCTGGTTGCAAGAGGCATCGCAACCAGCTGTGGGTAAGCTGACATTACAGAAGCTACTGAAATGTTAAGTCTAGTTTAGCATGTGATTGATTACTTTAGTTAATTATGGTCAAAACTCTTGATTAATATTAATCTGATTTATGACCACTTAAAATCTTGCTGTAGTCAATAAACTTATTTGTTTGTTTTATCTAAAACAGTGCATGTGGATTGAGTGTGTGCAGACACCTCACTTAGAGTGACAGAGCTTGGTGCATATTAATTTCTTTGATAAATTGATGGACGAATGTAAATGAGCTTGCAAAGTGCAGTGTACAGCACTGAACCCTGCAAGATGGCAGTTCCCGGGGTTGCATCTGGGACTGGGGCTGCTTGTTGGGAGTCTATCCCATGAGTGGCTGGTCAGAAATGCTCCTTCACTAGGTCAGGGACCGATTACTCACAGGAGGTTGCTGACCCAGGAGTAGGTGGTTCACACAGCAAAGCGGGGTAAGTCGGGGCCCAGGAGTGAGGAATTGGGGTGACACAGCTACATACCAGTTTTGATTGCAGGAGGGGAACGTCACAACCATACAGTTCCAATATGATCCAGAATCAAAACTCTTTCTACCGGGAAAACAAAACCTTTGGTATCTTATCTTGGTCTACTATCCCCTATTTTTGTCAAGAAATTTTCAGGTTTGAGATTAGAGGCTGTAAAGGTAAAATAAATCCGAAAGAATAAGAGACGGAGCTCTTCTGAATCCATTGACCATGAATCATAATTTAAAAAAATAAGCAAGAATGCCTCTAATGCTTATTTCTTTGATCTGATATACAGAAGGCCCCAAAAAACCTTAACATGGCCTTGATAGCTAGCTATGTAGCTCAAAAAAGATGATTAAAAAAAAAGTTCTTTTAAGAAGGAAAGGATACATCTTGTTTAAGTTCATTTTTTATGGAGAAAAATTAGTTCTTTAATTTAAAATCTGTTCCATAATATAATTAATCTTGGGATAAAAATTTAATATCACATTACAATATTTGATCTCCAAGAACTACTGTATTTAGCTCTTTTGTATTTGAAAAGAGACTAAGCAGGAGGCTTGAATTAACATTACACTATTTATCTTACTAAGATTTTATTTGGTGAGTTACTATTGTTTTAATTCTTTTAATTTATTTCTAGACTTTGAATATTGTATAAGTTTAATGCACTTGTAAATTGTGCATTAAAGTGCTGCTGTTTTGTGGAAGTCAGTCAGGTATTCCATGGTTATATTATCTCTGCTCATTGGCATTTCTAGCATTGCATTACCATGATTTTTTTAAAGATTTTGTTCAACACTGACTAAAAAGGAAAATAAAATATTGCAAATGTCAGAAAAATTTTAAGGAACTGTTGTGAAATAGGGCTAGGGGAATGGGCAAGGTTAGACTCATTGTAGCTGCCATTATATGAAGAATCTTTTGGAAAATCACAAATTAAACAAAAAAAGAAAACCCACCCACCCACACATACATGAAGTTATTTTTAAGTAAATACTGGGTTTTCAAATGAGGGTACCTCAATAAAATGTCCAAATCCTACAGCTGGATACTCAGTGGTAGGACCTGTGCCTATTTTAAATGCCAGATTATATATCCAGAAACAAATTTGGGTGATTTTATTAAGGCTCATATGTTAATAGGGTCTACAATGTTCATGTCAACCAAAGCATTTTTTTTTTTTTTTTTTGCTTTTCAATATAGTTGTAACTTAAAATAATTATATAAATGCATGTTCATCAAGGGGTTTTCACACAGCAAGTGAGTTGTAAAGTTTCTCAAGCCTGTTGCAGTGCAGTCACATCATTTCAGCATAACATAATATATTATAAGGTCACCCATGACAACATGCTGCCAGACATGTAGAGATAGGCACTGCAGTCCTATTCATCTCACTGTCTCCCCAAATGGCCTTTTATATACATTAAACAGAAAGGGTGACAGAACAGAAGCATGTAGCACACCTCATGAGAACCTTCAGTGCTGATGAGTTATTACTTGAAGCTAACATTTGGGCCTTTTTGGAGACAAAAGAACAGAGCCACTCAAGTACAACCCAATAAATCCTTGCCAAGGTCTGAAAACATGTCAGGAACGTCTTTTGGTCAAGGGCATCAGAGGCAATGAATTGACAAATGTAACAAAATCAACTGGGATGCTTGACCTTCTTGGGGAATAGTCAGTGTTTGTATCAAAGAAAGGCTTAAAAGTAGATTAACACAGGTCAACAAAATCCCCCCAAAAGGGATGCTGAAGAGGAGAATATAATTGGGGAGATTCTCAGTATCAGAAGTGCATGATTTCTTGAACTTGGCACTAAAGATACAGCATGGATTTTTATCTAAAGTCATTAGTGTTTAAAGGGATCCATGTAAGCAATTACTATGGCTTTTACATTTGGTTTTGTTACTTTTTGGACCTTCATAAATGTCTAGGGCATTTAATAAAATAATAATATTTTAAGAGAACATAAATGTTAAGTTGTTTCTTCCTCAGCTGGAAATACAAATCCTATTTCCTTTACAGGGAGTACTTAAAATTGCAATTAAAAAACCCAACCCAACCCTCCATTACATTCAGTATCTTCTTTCATATATTTTTACAGTTGTCTAGTAGCTTTTTAGATGTGTTCACTTAAAGGCCAAGCAAGATATGTAATTTAAACAAATTCTAGGGAAAGTGGTGACATGAAATTATCTTCTTTCAAAGATATATAGATTTTGCTTCAAATGTATTCATTTTAGAATTGCAGAAATTCATTCTTTAAAGGTTATAGCAAAATCTGACATTTTAAAGGAAAAGTTCAGACCTTAACCAGTGCATCAATCTTTTCTGAAATTTCTAAAATATTTCTATAGTAGTTTTGCATACTGCAGATGTTAACAGTTAGATGTTATACACATACTCCGGCAACAGTACTATAAACAGAAAATAAGCGTATTGTTTTAGTAACAGAAGACAGTATAAGGTGGTTTGGATTAAAAAATAAAATCTATTTCATTTACCTTTAAACAGCAACTGTATTTTGAGAACAGTGGGACACTTTAGTGTGGCAAATGAGATGTGAATATGTCAATAATAAGTAACAATTAATTAGTTTCTTATAAGAGAAAATTCTTCCGTAGCCTCATCGCCTATGAGGATTTGATCCTACACATGGAAATATGGAAGTAAAAAATAATGAGCAGGACATGGGATGCAGAGAAACCTGTCTTGTCATTAATGAGAGAGCTGTTGTGTGATCAGCCAGTTACTTAATTAAGGCCAAAGAGGGGGTACATAGAGGGAAAGACAACTTTGGCATGCTAAGGGCTGGTTCACACTTACCCCGTGATTCGGCGGCAGTTGACAGGAGTTACGCAAACTACACAGAGTAGTTTGCGTAACTGAAGTCAACTGCTCAGCTTCCCTTCTGCGTGCTGTTCACACTGTGCTGAGCCGATGCTGTGCTACTTGAGGGGGTGGACTTAGTCAGTTGACTTCCTGATCGATTGACCGGGTCTCACTGACCGCTCAATCGATCCTGAAAGATCGATCTGGCGGCAGCGATTTTGCTGCCGTCAGTGTAAACGTAGCCTAAGTGTTTAAATTCATGTCTACTAAAATGTACCTCTTCTCTATACCCTGTCCATTTTTTACTCCATGCTCTTGAGAGTCCTGAATGGGGGTACAACAATCCTGAGAATGATTTTGGCTCAGTGAAGAGAACTAAGCCTAGTGCTTAACCTTAATTGTGCCCTCATATATCTGCCATTCACACTTGCACTGGAGCATTACACCTTTTGCCTTTCTGCTGCTCACCACATAAGATGTTGCAGGATCAAGGTCTAAATATAATAAAAGCAAGAAACAGATTACTATTAACACATTCCAGAAACAGTTTTTGTTGTAGCAAGTCCTGTAGTTAAGTCTGAGAGCATGTCTACACGTACGTCTGGTGAAGATGCTCTATGCCAATAGGAGAGAGCTCTGCCATTGGTATAATAAAACCACCTCCGTGAGCAGCAGAAGCTATGTCAGCGGGAGAAGCTCTCTTGCCAAAATAGCACTGTCCACACCGACACTTACGTTGGTGTAACTTTTCTCACTTGGGGAGGGGGGGTATTCACACCCCTGAGCGACAAATTCTGATGACATAAACTATATTGAAGACATAGCCTGAGACATCATTTTAATTACAGTTCTGTTTAAATATTATATAGATACTGTACACAATGCATATATTTCTGTAATATGAGAAGTATTTAACAGTATTGCCAACTTAAGAGATCAAAAATCATGAGTTAGCAGTCCCCGAAAAGGAGATTAAAAAACCATCAAATCATATTTTTTTAGTTTCTCTTTTGATTTTAACTCCCTTCTACCCATGCGTGTGTGTGTGTGTGTGTGTGTGTGTGGGTGTGTGTATGTGTGTGAGAGATAATTTCAGTCAGTCTACCTTCTATACACACAAAAATGTACGCCTCTCCCTGACTACGCAGTTGGAGACTTCCCTTACCCTCTCCTCACCCCTAATATAGGGAATTGTGATCCCTTTGCTATTACTGTCTTGGCTCCCTCCCCTCTAGTGTATTTCATGTGATAAAAGAAGGGCTGGATGGTAAGTAGATGGAGAGCCACTGACCTATTAAGGCATGATGGTTCACACTCCTAGAGCTTATGTTATTTTTAGGGTTGATGCATGACATATATACATATCAAAGAACTTCAAATTTATATCACGGCAAAAATGTCATGATAAATCAAGATGGGATTAGTTTAGCATTTGGCAAGAAGCAACACTTCTCTGCCTCCCCCTACTCTGGACAACCCCCCATCACTTCCCCCATTCCCCTGCTCTCCCTAAATTTGCCTCCTGTTCCCCCTCACACTGAAAGGTGGATGGGGAGAGTATCTTCTCCTCTTCACAGTCCCTGCATCCTGTATAGACCCCCAAACCATAGAGTGGGCAGCCATTTTGCCTGTGGCTTCAATTTCATTGAAAAGAGTGGGAGGTGGCAGCCAACTTTATTAAGAGCAGCCTCACTTCCACATTCAGATAGACTGTAGGGAAATGGTGGTCACCTTGCTGGCTTCAGCACCATTGATAGTGGAAGCAGTTGGTGGCCATTTTGAATAAGAGAAACCTATTTGAGTTGGCTGCCTTTCATCAAGTTTTCATATGACACGTGAAAAAAACATCCCAAAGTCACTAGAGTCATGATAAAATTGCCCGTAATGGCAATACTGAGTTAAACCAATTTGGTATTCCAACGGAGCACAGGAAGAACAAAGTTATGGTTTGCTCTGTAATATGTTTAACATTTCACATCAAGACGGAGAGGGAAAGTACAATGAAATTCAGTTTGTGGAGAGGAAATTAAACCAAACCCCTACTCCTACGTTTAAGAAATGCCAAAATTCAAAAATGAATCCCCACTAAACAGGAGATAGGTAAATATGACAAATTGTTGAAAGCTGCGTATATTTATATTACGGCAATAGTTTTTCCTTGAAATGCAGAGACTGGCATGGAAAAGCATATTTAGGATTTTACCTTCATGACCATGGGATCCGACTTTTATGCAACACAAATGTAATAAAAAGAACACTTAACAGTCAAACCAACAGTCAATGAAACACTGGCTGTTTCATATATATATATATATGTGTGTGTATGTGTGTATATATATGTGTGTGTATGTGTGTATATATATATATGGGATGGGATGGGATGGGATGGTGGGAGGGACAGTCCTGACAGTCTGACTGAAGACCTGGGTAAGCTTTGATTTGCTAATCTTACTTTTTATTGCTCCTTTGTTTGGCCGCAATATAGCTTTAGTGACCAACTCAGTAACAGAATTAGTCTAGCCTCCAGGAAATTACTGCTAAGTGTGGTGCATGGAAAAGCATTTCAAAGGCAAAACCACCATTTGCTTTTGGCTGCCTTGTTCCTCACAACTTCCAACAACGCCTCCCTGGTAGTGTGATAGCTTTTGAACTGTTAGTTTCCCCAGCTTCTCCTCTTTTTTCCTTCCAAAATATCCCCAAGGCCCCAGCTCGTAGGATTTTACACAGAGGATCATCCACAGTGTCTTGAGGCATAGGCAGCATGCTTTTAGGTGCTGTTATTACTAATCTTATTATTTGTTTTCTCCAGTCCAGAACCTGCACTCCATTGTGCGAGGTACTGTACAAACAGAACAAAGATAGCAGTGACCCTCTTCCACTCATTTGGAAACTCAACTGTCTCAGTTTACCACCCTCAGCAATGCTAAGGGAAGCATGTGGCAATGTATAAGATAGAAGTTAAAAAAGGTAAGAAATATTGAAATGATATTTCCCTAGATCAGGTTAGGACATTTTAAATGAGCTGCTTCTGTTATATTTCCTTTTCCTTCTCATACAGTTAAATGATGAAAAGTAAAAATTCATATTCAGCTTCTTCACATGAAGGTTGGCCTTTCTGTGCTTATTTCATTTAATTATTTCAGTAGAAAATATTTTCTAGTAATATAAGTATATAACTGGGAGGTTATCTGTTTTTTACTTCAGCTGTATCAACATTTCTGTACTTCATTTTATGTAAATTTTAGAATCAAATCTTTAAGTGATGTTCTTGGATTAATAACATGAGATTAGGCTATGCTTTTACTAGAGCACTTAGGAAAAAATGATATAAGAGACTCATATTATAGAGTCAAGTAGATGATGTGAAGCATAAGCTTCAGGCAAGTTTTGATTTATTCAGTGCACTCCGCAATGCAACAAATAAACCAAAGGCTGTAATTTTTATTGTTGACAAAATATGTAAAATCTTACAATATATTATATATTATAAACCTCTTTCTGCTAGACAGTCAGAATCATTCTACCACTCAAAAACCTATGAAGCAGAACAAAGAATCTGAAAGTTCAAACTGATTTAAAAATACCTAATTTTTTGCTAGACAACTCAAGATAGCCAAATCCATTCTGACTAAACTGTTATGCTAGCACAATTTGTCAGTGTTAAGTGCCTTCACTGTAATCTCTGCAGTTGTTACTTTTCCAGACTTGTTACTTTATTGATGACATAGCCTGCCGATCTGTTGTCACAGTGAAAGGAATTTTGATTGTGTTATGTGCACTATCACAATTAAATGTTTTGTTTCCACACACACACCCCGCCCCGCTATGCAGTATGAATGTGTTCAGCATGTCCTGTCACTTATACCTATGTGTGCTATATCTGGATTTATTTGTATGCATGATTCCACCTGCCTATTTTTTTTTTTTTTTGCAAGAGCATAATCTACTGTGTGGCGGGACTGAGCGAGAGTGATTTGGTGAGTTAACTTTTAAGATGTTTGTTTATCTTTATGATTTGCACAGCACCTGTTTCCATATCAACTAGGCACTTATTTGCAAAATTAAAGTATATTGATTACATAAAACTAAGATTAAAAATAAAAAGGGGCTAATGCTACTCAGCCATATCTTGTCTCAGACCCCTCAAGCTCACAAGATCTCTGCTCTGCTACAGAGTCATGGATAGTTAATTTCAAAGGTGGGCTGTAAGAGTGCAGGGCTGTCTCTCCTTGTCAGTCCATGAGGGAGGCCATGCCCCCCTGCGCTGTTGCACCTGTGCAGGCAGGCTCAAAGCAGGAAGTTAGCTCTCTCTGGTGCCCAGGCCCTGAGGCAGGGCCAGGCCACTGACAGTCTGTGGCCCTGGGCCCTTAGGCAGGGGTGAGCAGCAAACACAGTCTAGGGCTCACAGGCAGGGGTGAACACCAAGCAGTCTAGGGCTTAGGTCTTCAGTGTGGGTACCTGAGGTTCAGGGTCATCAGTCTCCCCGGGGTAAATGGCTAGCAGCAGCTCCTTGGCAACTCAGGCAGCTCAGGTTCAAGCTCCAGCAGTGGTGGAGAGACATCCTTCCCCCCAACTGATCTAGAGAGCCTGCCCTTTATACTTTCCCTTCCTACCCCACCCCTCTGCTTCCGGTAGGGCGGCCGTGGATGTCCTGGTTCTGCCCACCAGGGGGCAGGGGGCTCCATGTCCTTCTCAGAAGGAGACCACGCCTCCTCTCTATGGGACCTTCAACAATGGAAGCCCTGCCACTAGCACTGGAAGGGTTTATCTTAGAAATTCGTACCAATAGCCTTACAAGTCGATCTTATGCACTGTGGTATGCCAAAGGTTAGAGGCTGTCTCTCAGTCCATAAAAGGTTTGTAAATAATTGCCAGCTTCTTGAATGGAGCTCAGAAATGAGTAGGAAGCCAGGGCAAAGAGTGGAGCACAGATATTATATCTCATCCAGTTCAGCATTAGCTTATGAATGGATTTCAAAGCGGGCCCGAAGAAGAATTAAGTAAAGGTGAGAAAGGTATGTATGACATTTGTGAGATCTGAATCAGAAAGAAAACGTTTCTAGGTCATGGTCAACTGTAGATGACAATAGGCAGGCTCCCTGCCTTTGCTATCTGGAAAATCTCTGAACAACAATGGATCTTCTAGGACCTTAAGGTGAAAATGTTGGGCAAATAATGATAAACTGCTATAGTTCCACTACAACTGTGAACATATTTCAGTAGTAGTTCTGTTGTGATAGTGAACATATACTGCTTATTTATCAAGATGCTGAAAGAGGTGCCAAAAAAGATCTTTCAATTCAAACGTGTGGCTGTTAGATATTTTTTCCTCAAAAACTACCACTACCCACTCATCAAAGTTCCTTTGAAAATATGAACGGTTTTCATTTGTAACAATATCTGAACTGTATCCCTGGTTTATTATTAATATTATTATTGTTATCCCTGCTCAAATTATTAATAGTGAATAATATATCCAGCAGATCTATCCCTTTATTCTGTCCATGGATTATTTGAGAATAAGATTTGATATTTTTTAAAGTTTTTCCTTATTTACAGTTCTAAGAGTGGTTTGTACAAATGTCTTATTCCATGGCTTTTTTGTGAATGAATAGCTGTGAGTATTCATATCACGTAAGAGATGTTTAGGATTCATAGGCAGTACAGTATTAATCTTATTGTGTTCATAGGTGTTTGTCTACTAATGCCTTACCATGAGAACTGCCTCTAGAGAGAGGGGTTAAAGGGAGTGTGCCAGAAGCTGGGCGAGGGGAACATTTCTGATTGGAATGCTATCTGTTTGTTTTGGTGGTTGCTTTTAATTAATCCTTAGGGCACAAAGACAAGTATGCATGCCCTGTGCATGCTGCTCTGAAGTACATTGGAAGAGTACAGCCCTCCTGACTACCTTTCTCTGTGGTTCCCTAACTTGAACTCTGCCTCTCTCTTCACTCCTCTTTCCTCTCACTCCTTCCAACAAAAGAGATTCTTTCCAGGATTGCACTGGGGCTGGCCAAGGTCAGGGGGCTGGCTGGTCATGGCTCTCTGATTCTCAGCTGCCCAACTCCAATGCAAGTAAAAGCTGCAGGAGTACAGCTTTAACTCACACTACTAATACAAGGTCATTTATGCCAACAGAGAATTGGGTGTAACAGAACCTTGCTCTATTATGCTCCTGACACACCGTCTTTCTCCCCTTACACTTGACACTGGCCAAGATTCCCCCTTTGGCTGTGCGAGGAATTTGGGCACACTGCAAGGACAGGCGAAAGGAAGGAGGGGATTTCTGTCAGAGAGGAGGTGGAGACAGTTGAGTCTTACTCATGATGCGTCTTGACCTGGCATACTTCCTGACATCCAGAATCCCTTCTTTTCATGTATTGCAGCACTCCCTACCTGCCATAGAGGCCATCCAGCTAAGGTTAGCTATTGTCCAAAGGGATACATTAAATTAATAGTATAAACTAATGTAAAATGCACACCCTCACTGAAACTGCTGCAAGCTTTGTAATTGCACTGTAGCTGCTCCAAAAAAAAAAGAGCACCTTGTACTGGCTGCAGCAGCAGCTTGGTGACTAATAAGACTAAAGATTCTTCACAGGCCCTTCCAGGCCTCCGGGTATCTTGTCTTTTATTCTGTCTCACACAGGACATTTGAACAGGCAATGAATACAATTAATACCTTCTACTGCTAATTCACTAGTGTACTAATTATAAAAGGCCAAATTCTGTCCTAAGATACACACAAAACACAAAAAACTTAGACACTTTTGAGGAAATTGTGCTTGTGTATCCAGAAATTTTGGCAACACTCCCTGGCCGATAAGAAAACAGGAAAATCACAGAATATTTCCAGCGCTGGGATAGATAATGTGAAAGTCCACAAAGAACTTAATATTAAAATATTAGCGTAGAGCTGGTTGAATTTTTGGCAGATGAACTTTCCTCACCCTTTGATCCTTTTTGTTGTAAGGGATAATTACCTGTACAGAGAGATTATTGCTACTAAATGTAATGCCCTCTTGAGCTGGTTGTTCCTGACATACTGTGCTACGCCTCTCATAGAATCATAGAATATTAGGGTTGGAAGGGATCTCAGGAGGTCATCTAGTTCAACCGCCTGCAGGAAAAAGAATCCGTGGTCCCACAAGTGATTTCAGCTCTAGTGAACACTTCACAAAACAAAAGACTCCTAATGGAACCTTAATTAGCTCTATCTTTGAACAATGGGGAAGGGCCAGGCATATCATACGAGTCAGGGCATATCTACACAGCAGTGTAAACCCAAGGTTAGTGGGACTCAAGTCAGCTGACCTTGAGTTAGAGAATCCAGGGCTTGAGCATCTACACTGACTGATTGTTAACCTGGGTTAAGAATTTTCTAACACCAGCTCAAACCTGGGGTTTTGATGCCCACACTGCAGCAGGCAGATGTGTCAAACCAGCCATATCCCAGACTCCCTAGCATCCACCCTATACCTAATAAAGTTCCCTTCAGTTCTTTCTTGCATTTCATTTAATTGTTATAGACTTTTCTGTAATGCTCATAGTTGCAGCATTTGAACACCTCAAGACCCAGACAATTGAGTGGCCTTCCTGCAGCATATGCTGCTATTTATTTGTAACCCTTCTCCCAGGGGAAGTCAGCATCAATAAGGGCGTGGTTCAATATCTAGGAGTTCCCCTTAAAATACAAAACAGAACTGGCTAGAGTCCCCATCTAGTAATCTGGGAAAACCTACCACAATCTCTGGGTGCCTCTAAGAGGCAATACTTCCCCACTTGCAAGCACTGAGTCTGTGTATAACAAAAGAACTTTTATTGAAACAGAACCAAGCATTAGTTCAGGAAAACACCCCACCCACAATGAAAGCATGCAACCAGAAGCAAGCCTTTGTTGGACTTTCCCATTGCAAGGTGGGAAACTGAGGCAAAGGACACTGCCCAATGCACTGTCTTTAACATGGCAGTCCCTTCTCCCACCACTTGAATCCCATTCAGTTGGCTGTCCTTGATTAGTGAAAACACAGAATTCAGAGGTGCAGTCACAAGATTCACCTTCCATCCCTGGGGGTGAAGGCATTGAGCAATATCTCTGCTGCTGCCTCTGCAACTCACTCACAGCTGCGGCTGTTTCTGTGCCACCACTCTCTTCTGCTGCTGCTGGCCACTACTGCTGCCATTGCTTTTCTGCCACTGCTGGTCCCTGCTGCCGCCGCTGGCTACTGTTACTACTCATAGACTTTAAAGTCAGAAGGGACCATCATGATCATCTGGTCTGACCTCCTGCACACTGCACGCTACAGAACCTCACCCACCCGCTCTGGTAATAGACATCTAAATTCTGACTGAGTTACTGAAGTTCTCAAATCATGATTTAAAGACGTTAAGTTACAGAGAATTCACCATTTACACTAGTTTAAACCTGCAAGTGACCCATGTCCCATGCTGCAGATGAAAATGAAAAATTCCCAGGGTCATTGCCAGTCTGACCTGGGGAAAATTCCTTCCTGACCCCAAGTTTGGCCATCAGTTAGACCAGTGTTTCTTAACCTGGGGTTTTAGAGGGGTCACAAGTGCAGAGCTGGTATTGGGGGTGGCAAGAAAGGCAATTGCCTGGAGCCACAGGGGCGCCATGAAACTAAGTTACATGCCTCAGCCCCGTGGGGGTGGGACTCAGGCTTCAGGGGTACAGTAGTTTGGAAAGGTTAAGAACCACTGAGTTAGACCCTGAGTATGTGGGCAAGACCCACCAGCCAGACTCCCAGGAAAGAATTCTCTGTAGTAATTCAGAGCCCTCCCCATATAGTGTTCTATCACCAGCCATTGGAGATATTTGCTGTTAGCAGTCGCAGATCGGCTACTGCCATTGTATGCAGTCTCATCATACCATCCCCTCCATAAATTTATCAGGCTCAGTCTTGAAACCAGTTAGGATTTTTTCCCCCACTGTTCACCTTGGAAGGCTCTTCCAGAACTTCACTCCTCACACCTAATTTCAAGCCTAAACTTGTTGATGGTCAGTTTATATCCATTTGTTCTTGTGTCCACATTGCCACTTAACTTAAAAAATCCTCTCCCTTCCTGGCATTTATCCCTCTGATGTATTTATAGAGAACAATCATATCTCCCCTCAGCCTTCTTTTGGTTGGGCTAAACAAGCCAAGCTTTTTGAGTCTCCTGCCAATAAAGTGAGTTTTCCATTCTTCAGGTCATCCTAGTAGTCCTTCTCTGCACCTGTTCCAGTTTGAATTCATCTGTCTTAAACAGTGGAGACCAGAATTGCACATAGTATTCCAGATGAGGTCTCACCAGTGCCTTGTATAATGGTACTAACACTTCCTGTCTCTACTGGAAATACTTCAATGGATGCATTTTAGGACGCATTAGTCTTTTTTCAAAGCCATATCACATTGGTGGCTCATAGTCATCCTGTGATTGACCAATACACCCAGGTTTTCTCCTCCACTGCCACTTCCAACTGATACATCCCCAGTTTATAACAAAAATTATTGTTGTTAGTCCCTAAATGCATGGCTTTGCACTATTAAATTTCATCCCATTTCTATTATTCCAGTTTACAAGGTCATCCAGATCATCGTGTATGATATTCTTGTCCTCCTCCATATTGGCTATTCCTCCTGACTTTGTGTCATCTGCAAATGTTGTTAGCACACTCCCACTTTTTGTGCCAAGGTCAATAATAAAAATATTAAATAAGATTGGTCCCAAAACTGAACTCCACCAGTAACTTCCCTCCAGCCTGACAGTTCACCTTTCAGTATGACCTGTTGTAGTCTCCCCTTTAACCAGTTCCTTATCCACCTTTCAGTTGTCATATTAATCACCATCTTCTCCAATTTAACTAATAATTCCCCATGTGAAACCGTATCGAATGCCTTACTGAAATCTAGGTAGATTAGATCCACTGCTTTTCCTTTGTCTAAAAAATCAGTTATCTTCTCAAAGAAGGAGATCAGGTTGGTCTAGCATGATCTCCCTTTTGTAAAACCATGTTTTATTTTATCCCAATTACCATTCATTTCTATGTCTTTAACTACTTTCTCTGTCAAAATTTGTTCCAAGACCTTGCATACAATTGAGGTCAAACTAACAGGACTGTAGTTTCCCAGACTGTCCATATATGTTGCTGATGTAGACCAGGAACTACAGCTAAAAGGGCATGAAAGGGGAACAGAAGTTATAAAAGAAGCTTTCCAGGTGGTTGGCCAGATTGAATGAGCAAAATTGTTGGACTAAAGTTTCCTGATCTGTAATTGTCAGCAAAATCTGACACTATTAAGGTACAGAGAGTTTTTTCAACCTAGAACACCACTTTGGGCTTAATCCCATGCAGTACAGGTAAGGAGGGTAATCAATTAATCCAAGGTAAAAAGGGATGAGTAGGTCAGGGAGCTCAGGGACACAGTTCTCCATGAATGAGTGTAATGCAAAATTACTCCTAGTTAACAACAGGAGTCAGACAAAAGAGAGGAGCTCATATCTAAATTTTGCGGATTATTGCATTGTTTCATGTCTTCTCAGACACACCCAGACCTGGCCTTTTTTTTAACAGTATGAAGGAAGACACCTAGTGCTTAATTTAATGTGCACATGTGAGCAACTTGCCGTACTTACACAGAATTGTGACAGCCTTGTGTTCTTTGCTGCACACCATGCAAGTACTTCCAGGATGAAAGCATTAATGGAAATTGTTCAGGACCTGAATGGTGAAGGGAATAAATTCAACTCCTTAAATTTAAAATGTATGGGTCTCTAAGTGGTGTTCAACATATTACACTTGCATATTTAACAGATGCAACTAAGTTACTAAACAGCAAACTAAGAGGTGGGATGGATAGATAGATATTCATTTTCTTATCTATAAACATAACATAAACATAAACATAAACTATAACTATTCACTTGCTGCCTTTTCTCATCAGTACTATTGCTCTGTCAGCAAATTTAGTTTGTGGATGACTTTATTTTCTTCTGCCATATCCATTGTGAATTTTGGCTGCATAGGGAATGTATTGTATTATGAAGCTGGGAATACAATGTTCAGTTTGGGCATCTCCTTATCAAAAGTGTCAAAAAACCCCAAAAAATCAACTTGAAGGAGTTCAAAAAAGATCAATTAAAATGATTAAGGGACTTGATGAATTGACTTAAAAGGGGGGGGGGGGAGGGAACCATAAATATGTATATTCTGGCTAAGCAATGACTAATGGTGACATAACTGTTTATAGATATGAAAGATGTAAATAGTCTGCTCACCAGTTTCAGTTAGAATAGTCCCAGTGCCATATTTAACATTTTGGAAGAGGAATATGACTTGGGATGTAATTTTAATAAAAAAGAACAATTTTGGTCAATATCAGGAACAACATCCTGACAGTGAGATATATGCTCTTGCAGGATAGAATCCTAAGAGAAATGGTAGAAGCCCCATCCCTGAAGAAATTTTTTTAAAAACATTCTACCCTGGCAAGGGATGTCTTTCATTTCCTTTCTAATGCACCCATTGGTACTACTGTAATATTTAGGTGTTATGAGATGGACCAAGGGACTTATGTCTGTAATTCTTCTGAATCTTTCACTACCTGAGAGGTAGCCTACTCTCTTTCATGATATGGCCCTTTTCTAATGGATTTACTCCATCTGGATAAACATTGTCTAAGTTGACTCTATCTTGGGATCAGCAACAATATGCTCTCACAATTATGCAACAATATCTTTTTCTTGTTAAAATGTATGGTTTTTCTGTTCTCTTACTTCATGGTCAAATTTCTTTTTGTAGTCCTCTTACTTTTGGATTTACATAAATACTATCAGAAATTAGAACATATCTTTTTTTTTCTTTTTTCTTTTTTTTTAAGTTTATGTGTGGTATATGTAAGTTGCTTAGGAAGGACAATCAGTAACATTAAAGTATTAGAGATAACTACAACATATTGATAGGTAGTATAGTAGTAATATCTTGAATGAATTAAAGATCCTTTTAGAGATATGAAAATGTGTTTGAGGCAGAAGCAGTTCTGTTTAGGAGCTGGATCTATTTGTCTTGACTATTTCTATCTGCTAGATTTGAGAGAATAAAATAAAGATGTTTAAAATATGCATCCTTCTTGGATTTGCTATTACTATTATGACTTCACTGTAACTACAGAAAGAGAGTGTGCTGAAATTTCCAAGAAATCAGACTTAGCCAAGTCCAGATAAAGATATAACAAGAACCAATGGCTGGAAGTTGAAGCTAGAAAAATTCGTACTGGAAATAAGGTGCAAATTTTCAAGAGTGAAGGCGATTAGTCATTAGAACAATTTACTGAGGGTTGTATTGAATTCTCCATCACTGGAAATTTTAAAATCAAGATTGGATGCCTTTTCTAAAGGTTTCATGCTCTAATTCAAGTACAGCTATCTGTTTTGAAACTGGAATTAATACAGGGAAGTCCTATAGCCTGTGTTATGCAGGATGTCAGACAAGATTGTCACACTGATCCCTTCAGGCCTTAAAAATTGATGAATCTGTTAATCTTATTCTAGAAAATAAGGGTCCAAATTTTATCCCTGGAATTACTCCATTGCTCTGAGCTCAAACAGGCTATAAAACAGTCTGTTTGTGTACTAGCCTCTAGTTCCTCTCTGCTGAACAAGCTGTTCTCTGTCTCAGGCCAAACTCATACCCATCCTGTTTTTGTTTACATGCTTAACAACTCTTCCTCCCAGCCAATCACATTCCTTTGCCAAGTGCTTAGCACAGTCTTGTGTCTGCATTTCTCCTCACTTTGCTCTGTCCCCTCTTCAGTGTGTTAAAGGGGCAATGGTACCTTTGTTCTCGTTTTCCTAAACAACATCAGTTCTTCCTTATTTTTAATCCAGACCAGATCACCACAATATTATGTGTACAGTAAAATATTTTGTAAGTAATATTCTTAGTAAAATGAGATCTCACTATAGGTCCAGTTATTCAATCTTTGCTGAGAGGTGGAGAAAGGCTGCTAATTTTTGTGCTGATTATAAAGTATGTGATTTAGTGAAGTACAGATTAACAAGGTTCAGTTGTATGTGCCTCAGGGCAAGTCTACACTACAAAATTAAGTCGACCTAAATTACATTGACATACATCCACCATAGTAATTAAATCTCTTTTCCATGTCCATACTATGTTCCTTGTCTGGGTGGCGCGCGTCCCTACCGGGAGCACATGCACAGATTTAACTGTCAGTGTGGGGCATTGTGGGATGGCTTCTGAAAGGCAACAAGAGTCAATGTAAGCAATGCAGTGTCTACGCTGACACTGTGTCGACCTACCTACATCGACCTAAGCACTATGACTCTTGGGGAAGTGGAGTTATGAAGTCAGTGTAGTGGGCGACTTACATGGTCGGAGCTATATTTTAGTGTAGACATTTACAGAGTTAGGTTGACATAAGCTGCCTTATGTTGACCTAACTCTGTTGTGTAGAACAGGCCTTTTGGTCTTTTTTTGCTGAAGCACTACTGTACTTTCAGTATGTTTCATTCTCCTGTCCCTGAAAAGTTTTGGTTTCCATTCTCTTTATTTTGTTTCATAGATTTAACTATCTGCCTTTCAAATTTTAAGATTCATTTAGGTCAGATCCAAATTTCTTCCTGCATAAGCAGAATAAGCCCAACTTGCTTTATCATTTCTGAATCACAGCCTTGATTCTTTGAGACCTGATATAATTTTGCCTGCTCTGTACAGCACCTTCTCTAGTGCTGTAAAAATCTTACTATGATTAGGTGATAAGAAAAATAGAATAAATTTGACATGCTGCGCCATTTACTTTGTGTGGTAGCAATATCACATCTTTTGATTCAAATTCTATCCTTCTGCTTAGAAAAGTCAGTACCCCATTACTTATTTCCTGGATTTATGTGATGGGCTAAAGGTTACCAAGATTTTCTCAGTTATGCTTAGATATTTTCTCCTGGGCTTATGATGTACGATTGTTCTCTTCAATGCATTTTCTCAGTTTTACTTCCTTGGTTTCAGTTCTGTATTTTACCTTGAATTGGAATTAAACTGTATTAGCCCTTTGCTGTGCCTATCTTGTCTAAATCCTTTTGTATCTCTCTCTTTTCATATATCCCCCTTACTTTGGTATAATCAGGAAATCTTAGGATTCAACTTTACTACTCTAATTCAAATAATCTATATTAAAAAAAAAAAAGTAAAAAACTGACCATTACCCTTCTCAGTATGTCTTCCCATCTTAAAAAATTGATATTTACAGAAGCTTGCTATTTCCTATATGCTCGAGAGACATTTTATTTAACTACCAACTCTATTATGCATAACTGTGTTCATCTAGTATTAATAGCCCGACTAACAAATTTTTGATCAAATTATAAGCACCAGATTTGGAGATAGAAATGGAAATGTTGTGATACTTAGTTATAGCACTACAAATGGCAATACTGTCCTTAGATAGCAACAGAATTCCCAAGCCTCAGGAATGAAATTCATTACTTGATCTTGAATGTAACCTGCTGTAGTCTGGTGTATTTGCCCACCAGTTTTGGGGTAAAACACAGTCAGCCTCACCCAACCCTGTTTTAGCCTTCTTGTAGCAAGGTGCTGTGGCCTTCCTTGGAGCCTGGGCACGAGGAAGGGTCATGATGCCCCTGCTGGGCAGATAAGGACCCTGCAAGCCAAATACCCCGGGAGCAGAGGGGCAGGGCCAGGACAGGAAGGGGAAGTACAAAAGGCCGGCTTAGCAGCTCAGTCAGGGGGAAGCTGTTGCTGGAGAAGGATGTGCCTTCCCCGAGGCTGTGGTTTGGGTCTGACCCAGGCCCCATGGCTGTGCGGAGCAAACACCCCACTGACCGGAGCTTTCAGGGCCTGGCAGGCTGCCAGGCCCTAGTGTCTGGGAAGGGCCACCAGGCCCTGGTAGCTGGGAAGACCTACCAGAGGCTGCTGACTGGGAGAAACCTCCTGAGGCCAGCCCTGACTTAGAGGAGCTGCCTGTCACCAGGGTCCCGCTGGAGCTGCCTGAGCCCTGTGTGCCGGAGGACCCACTGGGACCTAGAGGAGCTGCCATCCACTGATGGCCCTGAGGAGTTCCCAGACCTGCCGCCGGCCGCTGATGAGGGACTAGTGAGACTCCCTCTAGCTGTCTACCCCAGCGACTTGGAGGAAGACCCCTGGCTCCAGGTACCCGGGTTCAGGATGGGAGGAAGTAGCCCAGGGGCAGCCGACTATAGTTTGACTGAGCTTGTGGTTGCACCACAGTCAGTGTGTTGTGGCTGGAGCCCCGCTGACCCAGTGGCAAAACCCCTTTGCCACTGATAGGGCCCTGGGATGGGATGCAGTGGAGTTGGGTGGGCCTGTGTCATCCTCCCCCCTTCCCTAACCACCCAGGGAGTGCTTGGCTCCTCTGAACCTGTTGTTGCAGAGGATACTGAGCATTGGTCCAGCCCCACCCTGTCTGGGGGCTGGGGGCTAAAGACTTGCAACCACTAGCTTCTTGTTGCGCCTTAGAACAAGGCACTGTGGCCTTCCTCGGAGCCTGGGCCTGAGGAAGGGTCGTGATGTCCCTGCTGGGCCGAGTTGCCATCCTACACTTCTACACAGGCTCTTTGATTCTTCTGCCACACTAACACAAAAATATGGAAGAGTAACAAAAGTGATAATGCTGACTTAGACTTATATTCAGGGTTCTCTGCCACATAGTTATTCAAAGCCCCTAGCCCTCCCTGAGCTACAGTGGGACCATAGGACTGACAGCCAGGGAAGCGTTTGTCTTTCCTGGCCCAGCCCCCTTTGTGGAGAGTGGCTCCAATTCACTATAATCGAGGGCCTATCAATAGCTGCTGCTTAGCAGAATCAGCTGGTTCCCAATACCTGTCTGCTGGGCTTCTCCTTAGTTGAGGACTTGCTGCTCCCTGACCCTGAGTAAATATAGACTAATATCATACTTTTCTCTTTGCATCTAAAAGTCCACATATTTGCTGGGCCCTGCAGTTTCCAAAAGATATCTGAAATACTTGCCTTTGCACAAATTTTGTGGGTGAAATCTATTGACAGATTGGAGCTAGGCCGAATTACGCTAGCTGAGGAGCTGTTTCATAATCACAGTCAAAGGGAACAAATTCTGTACAGCATCTTGGAAGTGGCACAGCAAAGAAGGTACAACCCAGCAAAGGGGAGGCAAAGGTTGTCCTATCTCAACTTTGCACCCTCCTAAATCTGTGCTGCTCCAGGAACTGTGGCATAAAGAGGCTTCACCAGGGACCACAATTTGGCCCAATATCTCTATGGCTACATCTACACTATGTTGGCTTGTAGAGTACAGAGTCTGTATGCCCAACTAGCATGGGTCTAAATAGCAGTGTACATGGTGAGACATGTCTTAGGTGAGTAGTGTGCCCTACGCAACTGAACCCTAGAGTATGTGTCCTGCGCACCCAGGCAGGCCTCCCACTTCTACACTGCTATTCTTAGCAATAGCAGTGTAGTGTCTTGCTGCCTCCTTGTTGCTCGAGTCTTTCTCTGCCACAGTGATAGGGTCTGGCAGCAGGGGAATGGCTCTGGCAGGGGGAAAACTGCAGGGAAAAGCTCAGGCAGTGGGGAGAGGCTTGCTGTTGCTGGAGCCTTTTCCTGCTGCCTTCCCTTCGCCAGAATCTCTATAGTGGGGAGCTCCTGGAGCCTTTCCCTGCTGCCTTCTCACTGCTGCATGTAGCTACACATATAGTGCCTGTACTCTACATGCTCCTGTAAGTATAGATGTAGTCTATGGGAAACTCACTTTTTAAACTTTCCCTAAATTAACAAAATCTTTGTGGATTCATGACAAAAACTGTTGTATAATGAGAAAATTTTGTATTTTTATTTTTATTCAATAACAAAAATAAAAGTATTAGTATGAGTAAAGCTTTCATGAATACAGTGTAGTGTTTCACCATATTCAGATGTTCATCAAAATTAAGCATACATACTGTCACTTGAAAGATCTGCTTTCTTTCCTAAAATTAAACTCTTAATTCATTACCATTGGATGATCGTGTGTAATTACCATAAAACCACCAATGCTCATTATAAGACATTTTACTGAACTCCAATGTGTGGAGCTATCTAACAGCTTTCTGAATTGTTTATGCTAGCACAGTGTTTAATAAAGTTTCTTACTTGAAAGGCCTTGGGGGTTGGGGGAAGCCACTGATCCTTGTGAATTTGAGTCAAGTATTGAGAAAAGATCTGTAAGTCCATACAACCCATACACATTACGTAAATATTTAGAGGCTAACTGAGCCACTAGCAGCATGCATTTTTAACCAATAAACCAGAACAATCAAACCTTGATCTAACTGCAAAATGAATGGAAGGGAAGAATACTCTAGATGTAATATATTTAGACTTTAATAGAACATTTGATAGTCTCTCTCAAAATGTTGTTTTTAAAAAGCGTAGTTCAGATTTTCTCATAGATTTAAAGCTAAGGGACTGTAAACAAATTGTCAGTATTGAATGACAATTTACTGATTTCTGGGTGGTGCAAGAGGGTTTTGAGCCCATCTTTATGTGATCTTTATTAGTGATTTGGAAGAAGGGATAAATACTGCTTCAGTTAAGTTTGCAGAGATGATAAATTTGGGAATTGTTGAAGACAGAGAATAACAATGTAATGAACCTTTTGGCTCAGTATTGGGTACTTCCTCCTCTGAATGCATTGGAGGGGAATAATTGAACCCTGTATCATTCTAGCATAGTTGGGATCCAGTTCAGCATCTTGCCAGTAGAGGGCTCCATGATGTCTAGTGAACAAGATAAGGGAGTGACATCCAGAGGCTCAGGCTGAAGAGGAGAGCTGTGTGTGAGAATTAGCAACAGGCTCAAGGCACAAGGCTGGAAGCTAGCTTTGGAGGAAAGCCAACAACTGGCCAGCCTGGGAGTTGGACATGAAAAGCAGAGAACACATCAGAGGAACTGGCTGTTGTTAACAGAAGCCACAGAAGGAGCAGCAGAAGTCTTGGATAGAGCCCGTGAGGAAACAGCACAGGGGACCCTGCAATCTGAGAGTGGAAATAGAGAGGAGTGAAGGGAACTCTCATGAGCACAGAGGGTTAGTAAATGAATATGAGCTTAAAGGAGCAGTAAATAAGCTGTAGTAGCAAAGATGCACAACGCACAGTGGATTAACCTTGGAAAGTAATTGGTGTGACCTGACTGTTGTGTTAGCCCCAAAGGCAAGGGGATGCTGTGCTTGAAAGGGCAGGAATAAGGCATATATAACCAAAGCTGTAGGGCGGGGCTTCTTGTCTAATTGTTGCCTACAGGAGGCGCAATGTGATAACAATGGAGAACAGCCTCCAGTGAGATCATAGAATCATAGAATCATAGAATATTAGAGTTGGAAGGGACCTCAGGAGGTCATCTAGTCCAACCCCCTGCTCAAAGCAGGACTAACCTCTGCTATATCATCCCAACCAGGGCTTTGTCAAGCCGCAGCTTAAAAACCTCTAAGGATGGAGATTCCACCACCTCCCTAGATCTTACATGAGGAGACAGAACTCTGGTTAGTGCAGAATGACAGGCCAACACCTAACTGCCTCTAACAGAGGGAGGGTTTAGAAAGGGACAAGACGAGTAGTAGACATGATAAGCCCCATAGAACAAGGTACCCTTTTTATCCCTCCACTGGACTGCTTCTGGGAGACAAGTTAGAAAATACTGTGCTGTATCTTTTGTTATAACTCACATTTAAATGTAAGGCTGTCAGCTTAAGCACCTCAGCTGACATCAGCTGCCAGGAAAGAGGATAAGGAGAGAGGCATCATCTAAAGTGGCCAGGTCCTAAATGACAAAAGGCTATGTAGGTCAAAATCATCACCTTGATCTACACCTGGAAATGAACTGGAAGGTAGTTCAGGTTATGGAGCACAAGTGTCATAAGCTGTTTGTGAAACACAACTAAGTAAGCATTCAACCACATTCTCCAAGTAACCTTCAAGTGTAGTCTGATGTAGAACGTGGTATACTAAGCTAGTCTGGAGGTGACAAAGGTCTGGATAACAGAGACAAGAGCCTCTCAACTGAAATCTAGTCACATGAAAATGAAAAGGGCACCTATGGCCACTCTTGCTATCTGGGCATTGAATAAAATAATATAAGATTAAAAATTTCTGGAATGTGCTTGGTTAAACATGGCAGTTGGGATCTACACTATGGACTAGATCTGATCACATCATTGATACCCTCTCAATTTTCTAGATCTGTCTAAAGGGATACTGTCCGCTCATGTACATTTGAAGATACCTGAGAATGACAGAAAAATGAATATCCTAAGAAAAGCCTGTTTTTTTCAGAAAGCAAGATATTCTGAATGGACTCAAGTTTTAAAGTCCTAAAAACTTGAATCCAATCAAAGGGAAAAAAATTATTTTTAAAGCAGACTTATCTTATCACTCTCCCAGCCTCAGTCATTTTTCAAACAGCAAGCAGAGTGTTGGCAGCTGTTAGTTCTATATAGAGAGAAGAATTTAAAATTGCACTGAGTGGCTTATAGACTTTCAATTCTTGCTCAGCAGGACCACACCAGTGATGTTTCTAACAAAAATCAACTTAATTAAATTGGCAAAATTTTACCGTGAATGAAAATCCTCAGTATAAAATGTGTGATAAACTAAAAATTGAAAGTTCATTGAAATAAGGGTCTGTTTAATATCAAAGGAGGACTATGTTAATGTTTATTTAATGTAACTAAAAATCATGCGGAAGTTCAAATATATTACAAATCGGTTATATATAACTGTGAATTGTAATGCTCTTCACATTTGTTTTTGTGCTTCTGCAACTTCTTGTTTCATAGAGTGAGTGCACATAAATGTAGACGCAATGATCATTTAAAAAGTTAAGAAACAAAAACCAAAATCTTAATGTTAAAAAATTACAATGTTATTTTTGCTTAAATATAGAAGTTTGGAAAATCAGTCTTTTGTTTTTTAATGTTTCCCTAATCTGTCTTATGTCAGCTGTGTGACCTCTGGTTATATTATGGAATTGATTCTTTACTGTCCTGTTCTTTGGTAGTCATTTATGCTTGTTCAAAGTGTGTGTGAAGTCCTGCCATTCTGATTTGGCCCAAACTGACTGGCTGTGGGTATGAACAAGATTGGTTCTTGCATCTCTGTCATATGAGTGTGGGCTCAGAGAACTGTAAACTGTATCCTTCTATTACCATTTAATATATCTATTCAAAGGTGTACATGTGGAACACAAAGAGGAGTATAAAATATCCACTGTCTGTGTGAGAATTTTTTCTCATCAAAGAGATAACCCCCTGTCTGAGCCCAAATTTTCCTGATAGCTCGGAAGTCGTGACTGTATGTACTAGAGTTACCTATGCAATCTTATCTCCTTTTTGCATTACTTTCCAAGCCTGTATTAATTGAATTTATTTTTTCACCACCTCTTTTGTGTTAATGTGATTTATTTTGAGGAGGGAATGCAGCCATTCAACAAAGTCAAGAAACCTTCCCTTAAGTGTAATGAGATGCAGGGGAACAAAATCACACATTTTTATCATTTGGTCCTTACTGAGCAAAGAGATTACTGTATTTTGAATATTAATTTTTATACTTCTATTAAACTTTTAATATAGAATAGGTGATTGGTTTCATATATGACAATTTTTATGTAATTGCTTTGTATTGTGGATTTTATATCTTATCTTTGTAAAATTGTCTCACCTTTGAGTGAAAAATTATGATGTGCTCATATTTTTCCATTTATCAGGAAAACAGCCCACTTTGTCATACTGTTAACCTTTAGAAACATTTACATTTTCATCAAAATCTAGCCAATCATTTCCTGTGGCTTTGAGCGTCAGAATACATTTTTTAAAAACTTGATATTTAATACAAATTACATGTGTTGTGGCTGAGGTGAGCAAATAGTTCATAGGATTAAACTGAATTTAGTGAACCTGATTTTCCTTTCATGCTGGTGTAAATCAGGAGCTCCTAGTAAAGTCCAAAAAGCCACACTGGTGTAAGTGAGATGAGAATCCAATCCCGCTTATCATGAGAAAGTATCCTCAAAGAAAAAATTACTACTCAGTGTGAATAATGCTGGTAATTTCTGGCCCCAAAACAAAATCTTGAGATCACTATTTCTCTTTTGTTTCATGACCACAGATACAGTGTTTGTTTCCATTATGACAAATACATTTTCACAATGGAAACTTAAAACCTGTAATCTGTATAATTGTACTAAAACTTCTGTTTCAGCATCTGTATTCGGTAGTTTGGTAAAGGCCCAACTTCTGCTGTTGGATTTGTGCAGTAGGACTCCTTGCAGAGTAGGTTACTACTTAATGTGAATAAAGGTGATAGAATCTGGCCCTCAGTGTTTTGGTCTCTTAGGTAAATATATATATTATGATGTACAGTATAGAGGTTACCTTTAAAAAGTCAATATTTACCAACTGTTACCAAATGGTAGCATCTTATTTCCTATTCTAAATATAGATAAATTATAGTGATATTGTGTGGCAACTGTTGATAAATGCTGACTGTGATTTCATACTTTTAATGTAAGCATATATGTACAATTGACTAAATAAACATTTAAACCCTTTTAAAAAATTGCTAGTTTCCCAACTTAAAATGTAAGTTAAGCACATTTCTGAAACCTTGAATGCCAAATTTCAGCCCAAAGAAAATTGTTCTGGTTGTTATAATCCCCTGATGGAAGGTTGGAAGGATGGAATGCTTACTCATACTTATTTGTTGTGGCCAGAAAAGATGCAGTCTTATAATTAATTATTAACAACATCAAGAAAAAAGCATATAAGGTCCCTGACTGAACTTCTGCACCAAATCTATTTAATGAGGAATCCTGTTACATATTGTTAGCTGAGATGGTTCCTTTGTAATTTGGCCATGCTGTTCCCTGCAAGTGGTAAAGTATACAAATCTGTTTGGCTGTGCAGTTTAAAACATTGTCTGGAAGCACTGCCCTGCAGAATGCAAACATGACATCTAATCCTAGATCATGCTAGACAGAGAAAGCTAACTACAGAATCTTTCAGAGGTGCTTGGCAGATGAGTTATGAACACTGCAACACCAAACGTTTGTAACTACTGCTATTCACAGAGCAATGAAACACATTTTTTGTAAATGATTCTTCTATAAATAATTATTGTACCAGTGAGATGCGGTATTTTTGTAATATTTCTAGCTGTTCAGTCCTGCTAGCTTATCTAGAATAATGGGTAGCCTTGTACACAGAAACAAGGGCCAATATTTGATAGGGGCCACATAAGAACCTAGACAGACAGAAGACACAGGCAGTAGGGGAAGAGAGGAAGGTCCCTCTCCTTGTTCAAATAGAAAGATGTTAAGAAATTTTGTCCTTTTTAGTTAAATCGCATTGTTTTTACAAAAAGGATGTTTTGAAGTGAGATAATTTGTTTTGGTTAAGCAAAAGCATGCTCTTCAATAGTCTGCAGAAGAAATTGCAAATAACCCAGATATGGGGAGGTGTGGGGGATCATTGCCAATTTAAAGGGTGAGACTCTAATCCCTCCTGTGTTAATGGAGTGTGGTGTGTATGGTGGTGGGAAGAGGGATTTAGAGTCACCGCAAGGGTACTGTTCCCTCTGTCTACCTTCACATCAGACCCTGAAGCGCACCCTTCATGTATCCAGGTAAGTGGGGCAAATGGACAGGGGGAGGTTTGGGAGCACAAGCAGAAAGGTAATTTAGCTCCAGACTGTATTTGCTTTACTGTGACTCCCTCCTTCAAAGTACAAGGCTCTGGAGCAACCACTGATAGTCTGACTCCACGGCAGTCGCCAGCCTCCAAAGGATGCCTCTGGCTACCAGTGCATTTTGGGTGATCGGTGGGGCTTGAGGGCAGAACTGCTGCCTGAGGTGGGCAAGTCCAGCCCTCCTTATATAACAATCTAGAAAAACTCAGTGAAGAAAATCCAATGGAATTTTCCTCCCCCCAGTCCTCCTCCCATAGGTTTTTCCACAGAAGGGGTTTATTGGGCTGTTAAATCCTGGACATGAGAGAACTTCCCAATTAAATTTTAATCAAAACCAATACATTTCCACAAAAACTTCAGTTTTCACTAAACAGAATATTTTGACAGAAAAAAATGTTGCATGTAATTTTTGTGACCAGCTGCTGTCGTGACTGAAGAAAAGCTAGGCCTGAGTAGGTTACTCTCAGGGATGGTAAATCTTAGGTAAGATAGGCATGTGTTGGGACTGTTTGTTTTAAAATCCTTTTTCTCTATGCTTTGATCCTTTGTGAGAATAAACAGCATTTTTGTGCTAAGAAGGCCTTCTGGTCACTGTATGCATCTCTGGTCACAGACTTCCGAAGGGAAGGTTTAAAGGTGCTGAACCTGGTCGGACCTTCTGGCTGCTGTGACCTGGCCCCTATTTTAAGTGAGGGGGAATCTGCTGTTCTGTACAGTGAGTAGTTAGCAGAGGGCCAGATCAACCATTGCCTACTAACATCATGTGGGACAGAGCCAAGAGTGGGAAGGAGGGAATCAAAAAGCACAGCTCTGAAGTATATTGCCCAGATTTCCATGTAGAAATCCACAGATTCTGCAAGGGACAGGCCCACAGGAGCAGCACTTCTTTTGCTTCACCCCCTCTGTCTGTTGCCCCACACTAAAGTCCATGCTTCTTTTTTCTTACCCCTATGTGGGTAGCTTCAGAGAAGATAATCTGGTTTATACGAAATGGCTGGCATACTATGCTAGCTGGTACAGTGTGAGCTACCTGGTGCACCCATTGCCACAGGGAACTTTCCAAACAGAGCCACATACTGTACTCCATGGTGAGCTAGGGGAGGATTCAGTTTTCTTACGAAGAACAGCATATGATCTCTGGCTACTGTTTGGTGCTGAGAAAAGCATTCACAGTTGTCAGTTTGGGGAGGGGGATGAGATGAGACCTAACTGCAGGCCACACTTTATGTAGCCAGTGATTTTATCAGTAGTCTTGTGATAATTGGTGCTTCTCTTCAAGCCCCAACTGCCCTTGTGATTGCAGGGAATAGCTTGAAAATGGGAATCCTAGACACCCCAACACTAGCAAGCAAATTAATAGAACCCTACTTGTGTAATGTTTTAAATGTCAGGATTTTTAAGCCAATTTCTTTTTCTTTTTTTTTTTTTGCTTCACTCATGGTTTTGAACATATGGGCTTGGCAGTGCTGCACACCTGATTCTCTTCGTTCTCTCATGAGCACTGTGGATAGATATGAGGAAAATAACTTATATATTCAACTCAGCAAGGTACTCATGCTGCTTATTATTACCTAGATTATCACATAGCTATCTGAATAACACAGTTAGCTAAAATACTGACATTTTGTAAGAAAAATAGAATTCTATCAGTGATTGCATATTGTGGTTTTGACTATTTTAAAATAATGGATCCCCCCACCCCCCGCAAAGATTATTGTTTTCCCAGGTATGTAAACCTCAGAAACAAAATTTGGGGTTCTTCCTTTGTCGGACTTGGAGCCTTCTCTTTCTATTGTTTGCTAAATGTGTCAATATAAAAAGAAAATATGTATTAGATATCCACTGAACATTTTTCACATTTCAAATGTTTCAGTAGAGTATAGGTTTGTGTACAGTACTACATATCTAATTATGCATGGCGGTGTAAATTGTAAGGACCCAGTCTTAGCATCCTCGCTGAGGCAAAGCTTTTATTGACTCAAAATGTAACTAACAAGAGAGCATGCGAGACATTAAAGCTGACCTCTATTTTAACTCTTAACCCCGGTGCTCAAGTTGTGCTGGAATGCTCTAGAATGCCATTCAGCACTTATATTAGAAGCCAGAACAGCATTCCAGTACTTCTGCCAGTCTCAGGCCAGGTGGTCTCTCTCCTTCTCTACAGAGCATCCTCCAAGCTGGCAGATGCTGGGCCTGCGGGGGAGTGCTCAGTAGTGGTCAACATGTGAGAACTGGGGATGCTGCAGCCAGGCTTGGGTAGGGGGTCAGCATGGAGGGACCTGGCAGGGCATTGGAAAGGCTGGAGCTGCTGGGAGCCCAGGATGGAATTGGAGTAGTAGGGCTGTCCCAACAGTGCAGCCCTCACAGAGAATGACAGCCAGGCACAGGTAGTGGGGAGACATGTATGGGACAGACTCTGTGGGGAGCCACCGCCTTCTTCCCCGGGACTCTCCCAGGTCCACTTATGACTCCCCAGCTCCCTCTTCTCCCCTCTACTTCCTCATGGGGCCTCCCATTGCCGTGCATTCCAGCACTTCTTGTTTTAGGACTCCAGCACTGCTCACAGCCTATGCCTCAGTAGATGTCCCGAACGTTCCCTGCAGCACAATCAAAGCTGCTATTAGATTACAATCTCTCAGGAAAATCTGCTGGTGGACTAAGTGGCTTTTTAACATTATTAAAAACAGAATACAAAGCTTGCACCTTTGTATGGTACAAAGGTATGTCAGGGGTATATATCAGTGGTTCCCAAAGTTTTCTCTGCCGTGGCACACCTTGATACCTTTAATTATTCCGTGGCACACCTGGTCAGGCCTGGCGGCATAGCAGTGTGCCATGGCACCCCAGTTGGGAAACACTGGTATGTATGGTATGTGATCGATAGTGAAAATATATTGTTAGACATCTATTTTTCCTAAATATATTGATAATATAGTATTCATGAATATGCTTGATATAATATTATAGTGCTTTAGTAGTCTCGTTTACACAGAATGGCCTAGTGGATAGAGCTCTGGACTGGCATTCAGGAGACTTGGGTTCTGTTGTTGTCACCCAAAAGGCCAGTGGCTGAGCCCTTGGGCAAATCATTTCAACTCCCTGTGCCTCAGTTTTCCCATCTGTAAAATGGGGATAATGATACTCCTCCTTGTAAATGACCTCCCTGTAAAGTGCCGTAAGATCTACTGATGAAAAATGGTGGAACAGAGTTGGGAATTGTTGTTATTAAAGAATTATACCTGCGCAGACACGGAAGGCATTACTCAGATTTTATATATTTATATAACAAAATATTTCTCCCATGGGGAGGGGGAAGCAGAGCTGTGATTGTCCTGGAATATCTGGGTGACCTTCTCTGGAGTGTCTTATTGAAGTGGCCTGGAAAGCTACAAAGGTTGCTGTGTCTCTTCCTCTAGGTTTAGCTGTCTGCCTGTCACAAATGCCGTCTGCTGTGTCAGTGATCAACTTTCTGTTGGCTTCTGCAGTCTCGATGTGCAACTCTCCTCATCTGTCAATCATATTCTTCTTCTGCCATCCTTCAGCCCCTGCCATGGGATTTACACCTGTTTTAATGGCTAGGCTTGGTAGATGCTAAGAAACCTGAAATCCCATGGATGTCCTTTTTGTAACCTAAATCAAGGGGAATCGTGGGAGTTCAGCTACTCTTATGATCAGACCCTTGTTTTGCACATTCTGCCTCATGGAACCCCAGTTTGGATTTATGTCCTTGTAAAAAGCTATTTTACTTGTATAATCCCTTTTTGCATCTCCATTTCTGAATATAGCCCTGTATTTCTACACAACTGATGGATAAATTCTATTGAACACTGCCCAATTTCTATGCTGTTGACTCCTGGGCAAGGTTGCACAATCCTAAAAAAAATTTTTTTTTTTTTTTTTTTGATTTTTCAAGGTTTCGACATCCTTCTATGCTACAGGAGCTGGATGAAGAATTTTTTTAATTTGGCTCTGAGTAACTCATGTAGCTCTGTCTTCTAACATGTCAATGTCTTCACTGTTGGCTGCCTTGGGAGAATTTAACTCATTCAACTGCTTTGTTTTCAAAAAATATTTCCATTTTTTCCCCCCATGACTTGCTGTTCATTTGTCATTTTGAGTTTATACAGTTTTGTTATTTCTCTGACTCTGCTTGCACACCAGCAAAAGTATGCTGCTAAATGGTACAGATCCTGCCCCAGTGAATACTGATTGTGTGAATTACACATGAGCCAGTTTAAATCATTGAGATTCTACCACAGTACATAAAACACACCCACCTGGTGTGTGAATCACAGCAAAATAGGGGCTGATTTTCAAAAGGTCAGGCATACAATTGTGCATGAAAAAATGTGCATTACTTGATTCCCTGTTGCATTTCTAATTTACATGGTATTGCACCTAGTATTTGCTGCACAAATGACCAGTTAGACACACACATAAATGTTTATCTGCATACAAACATGGTTATTGCGTGTGCAAATTAGATGTGTAAATGCACCCATTTTCTGTGCATGCATTTTCCTGCCTGACCTGTTGAAAATCAGGCACTTATTGTCTCTAACATATTCAGATTTCTCTTTCTGTGTCTGAAACATTTTATTTATTGCAATCCAGGTTGCTTATAGGAATGTTATAAATTTTAAAAGAGAATAAAAACTGTCAGTGTGAAATGAAACAGAATTAAGAACAATTGATTTCAAAATATATTTTCCCATGGCTGTACTTTACTGCTCAACATTACTCTTTTTACTTTTGTCGACCTGTTTAAAACTGGTCAAGGGTGGGTAGCTAACTTCAAATAATGGGGGGAAACTAGTCCTGAATTTTAAGCATTTTTATGTTCAGATTGTAAACTCAGATTGTAAATCCCAGTGCAGATTTATTTGACTAATGGTGCAAGTGGACCAGGGCACACAAGTTATGGACACCCAGCTAGCAAAGGCTGCTCTACCTTGGGCACCATTGTAGTTGTGCTACAGTCTACCTATAGGCAGACAGGGCTCTAAGGATCATTAAGTGGCCTGCTGCTAGGAAGCACTGCCTTCGCTGCAGCTCAGAGGAGCAGGAAACAGCCTCCTGGCAGTTGGATTGTCAGGGAAGTGCTCCCATGCCCCCACCCCCCAGCTGCTTCCTGCCCTCAGCGTGGACTGCTCCCAAGGGCCCCAGCTCTCACCTGCCAGATTGCGCCTGGCCCTGGTGAGTCCTGCTGCTCTGCTATCCCCTGCCTATCCTTGGTGAACAGGTCCCAAGCTTAGATGGGAGAGGGGTGGAGGAGGCCAGGGGAAGGTAGCAGGGGTTGGATGAGGAGTGGGTGTCCAGTCCCATGAAATGGAGGAGGAGGAGGCTGGGGGACTATTGTGTGAGGCAGATGGGAAGTGGCCCGATATCAGAATTAATCTCTTTACTCTATTAGAATGATTTTCTCTTAACTGTTGTCATTTGCAATGTTGTTGTAGCTATTTTGGTTCCAGGAGATGCAAGAGACAAGGTAGGTGAAGTAATATCTTTTGTCGGACCAACTTCTGTTGATGGAAGAGACAAGCTCTTGAGATACACAGAGCTCTTCTGCTTTGTGAAGCCTTGTCTCTTCCAAGCCTGAAAGCTTGTCTCTTCCACCAACAAGCCTGAAAGCATTTTTCTTGCACCAACAGAGACAAACTTTCGAGCTACACAGAGCTTTTCTTCAACTCTGTGAAGCCTGAAAGCTTGTCTCTTCCACCAAGAGAAGTTGGTCCAATATTACCTGGCCCGCCTTGACTTTCTCTTAACTAGGTTAGATTCTCTGGTGCACTCTACCTCCTATGCAACTTTTTGACTGTCAACCTGGTCTAATCAGCCAGTTAAAATGGGTGATGCGATGGCCCAGAAGTAGCTGGAACATACCTGTGAACCTTCCTTCATACTGGGTAGGGTCAAACCCTACCCAAAAAGTGCGTATATATTAGAAGTAATTAGATGATGTTACAGGTGTGGTGAGGCTGGCTTTTTTATCTTGGTCAGATAACATTTCTATGATATGGAAGCAGATGTATCATAAGTGCTTCTAATGTAAAATAGTTCTTATGATCTTTGAAAAATACTGAGCATATAGCTGATTTAATTTTTTTTAATTGAATGGCAGTATGAATTCTTATTTTTGGTTTCTCTGAGACAGAGACCATATTTTCAAGAGTGGTCTATATATTTATGACAACACCTTTTTGCATTTAGTGCACAACTGGTGAATAAAAAGCAAATGCTGTTTGTATTTAAATTGCAAGTTTTTCCATAGGCAATATTGTGGGTTCAGCTATAAAGATTGATGGCTTAATTCCCTGTTGCCTTATTTCTCTTTAACTGCAGTGTAGCTCCATTCGTTTAGTTCCAGTAGACTTGCACCTATTTGAAACTGGGGTAACACAATAGTAACTCAAGTGCTTGGGCTTTTTGACTAACTATATGTGTGCTGTGGATGTTTAGTTTAGTTTGACATATAAAAGCTGGGTTACATGTAGTTTTTGTGGTTTTTGTTGATATTTTTTTGCATATTTTCTATTAGATGAATTGGTAAATGTTAGGTTTTGAATATGGGTGCTTTATCTGATGATGATTTCCAAAACAGAACAGATTTTGGAGACTGTCTCACATGTGATCCCAGAATTACCAACTTGATATTCTTGTCTGTAGGGTTCCTGCACTGTAAAATTTAACACTACATCACTGCCAGTGACATTTTGTATAAATGTGTAAATAGAAATGTTCTGTGTATGGATAGCCTACATATTGTGTTGGTGTATTTATGAATTGGATGGATATATTTCTGATTTTCCAAGACGGTAAAGTCAGCAACATTTTAGATTTTGGAATTGGGAAGGGAGTCCCTAACCTCTTCTTGCATCAGGGCCTTGCTACGCCCCTGACTAGCATTATATTTTCCCTAGGAATGCAAATAAATAAATAAAAGTTGATGGAAAATAAAGAAGTCAACCAAAAATCTAGTTTATAAATCTTATTAGGGTTCTTTATGGTTGAAAAAAGGGTATTTTTAGGGTCATAGCAATCTGAGTTATAGTAGCCCTTGAGCCATGAGGTTTCTATTAATGCACGTTTCTTCCCTCTTTATGTATTTTCACATTGAAAGGGTCATTATCTGTGGAAGAACTATTAGAACCAGGTTACGAATCCTGGCTATTAAGTATGTTCCTATAGACTACTGTAGTGTCTATAAGAGGATAAGTCAAATTCACATACTTTGGCCAAATTTTACCTCTAGTTACATGGATGAAATTCTGGTTGGAAATTTCTAATATTTAGGAATCATTTCTAGTATTCCATCCAAATGGCTCGCTGGGATTCCTTTGGTCATGGTATCCACTGTATTCATTTACAGACAGCCTTACATGGGATGTAGGTTTCGGATCCCAGGTTAGTTAGTGACTGAGTGGATACTTACCACTGTTGAGAATTGGATCTATTTGTCTTTATGAACATCTATGAGGGCCTGATCCTAATTGAAGTCAGTGGCAAAGCTCCCTTTTACTTCAATAGGAGTAGGCACAGGCCTCTAAAGAGTTCATTTCCTCTCTCCCTACACTTTCTCATTGCTGAGATTTAATCTTCCGCTCATTGCAGGTAACTTGGGATGAAAGCTCCCTACAACAGCATAAACAGATTTTATAAATTGGAAATCTGGTTTCCGCTTTGGTTGCATTACAAAGACATGTCACTATACACTTGAGTGCATTCTTGCTAGCTTTATTACTTTTTACATAGTAAAGGTAATCAAATCTAATCTAAGTCAATAAACACTAAGAGGAAAAAGGATGAAAAAAGGCAATGATCCAAAGCACAAAGGTTTGGGTAACATATTACAGAAATATCATGCAAATCATATTCTTGTTTTGCTTGTCCATCTGAGAAAGGTAATATAATGGTGTGCAATCAAATGGAAAATTTAAATTGGATATGATGTATTTGAAACCATGAGCTGATTTTGAAAAGTATCAATTAGTTCTAAGGGCAGAAAGGAAATGTAATAAGGACAATTAACTTTAGACCTCTGACTTATTGAATTTCACTAGTCTATCCAGAACGAACCATTTTATCTGGAGGGCAGCTTAGGCATTTAAAGTTTTCATGACATTATATTTTTGTTAAATGTCATGTAAGGTCTCACAGAAAAAAGTTTAGATTATGTTGACTACCTCATTGGTAGATCGTACTCCTTTTCACACAGCTACTGCAAATACATAGGCCTATTTTGGCTTAACTATCTACCTAAGATGGTAAGAGTCATACAAAGACCTTTCTGAGCGTATCAGCTTGATACAGTGGTATCATTCTCCTCCTTAACTTCATCTCTTCTCTCTCTTGTCTCTCAGTGGATAAGGAAGGACCATGAATCTGCTCTTGTTTTATGGGGAAGAGATTAGAATGATGATCAGCACCAGGGATCTGTGAGCTGGTCAGAGCCTATGAGAGTTGGGCTTTTACTGTGTGAAATTAAAAAAAAAAAATTAAGCATGAGAGGATATGGTAGGTGCAGAAAGGTAGTGAAATTTGCCCAGACGGTGAAACCAGAGAATACTCTAGTCAAGATTTATAACAATCCTGCTCTGCAAATCAGTTGTCAGGTATAATTATGATAAAATAATCAAACCATTCAAAGGCTAATAGAACTATCTAGTAGTTGGTTCCCCTGAGCTATCTTCAGACTAAGCTGGCTGTCATCTCCATCCATGGTTTTATTAAGTTTATCGGTATAAGATAAAGATATGGGTATTGGGCATAAACTATCTTAACCCATCCTAAAAATGTAGTGTCAGATAAGTAAGAAATCCTACCTTCTGACTTGGACCTTGGGGTAGAATAAGAATGCTAGATGGGCCATTTTGGTCAACAGAACTAGCGCTGCAGGATGAATTGAAGAGCAGTTTAAAATTCCCCACCCTTAAAAGAGATTGAAGACAGCTGTAGTAATTGAAATAGTTGTTCAAGAATGATGATGATCAGAATAATATAAAATACACATATAGATAGCTAGGAAATATTCTATGTGTATCATTGGGGCAGGTTCGTTGTAATTACAAACTTAATTTTCTTCCCCTCGCCTCATAACTACCTCAGCCTTTGTCGTCTTTTGCATCATTTTCAATTTTCCTATATTCTTCCTGCAATGTATTATCCATTTGGTTCTAAAATATTGGAAATCAAAGGTGTTACAAATAAGTGATTATTGGATCTGAAAAATAATCACAAATACCTCATTATTTACTTTATTTTTTGTGTGCCTGCCTGTCTCTATTAATGTTCTTATATCATGCCTATCGCTATGGTACAGAATCTGAGCACTCATCATCATGGTAGGTTGCTATTTATTTTTGCATTGTATTTTGAGTTATATAGTGAGTAGAGTTTGAGTGTAGTATCATGACATTATCACCCACAAGGATAAAGGAAAGTAGCTGACAATAATATATCTTATTCTCCATCCTGAAAAAGAACCATACTATTTCTCATGGTTTAAAAGTAATTCATTACTGTAATCAATTGTTTTAACAGCCCTTGGTACCCATAATTATGCACTATAATCTAGGTGCAGTTCCATCAGCTGTTTATGCAGTGCCAAAATGAATTCCCTTTCTAATTTGTGCTCTTCTCTTCTAGTTAGATATCTCAGCATTCTGTTTGCTTTCCTACCTGCTACTCAACATCCAGATCTTTTTAAAAATCAGTTTTGAAGTGCATTTCTCCTTAAGGTATAATTAATTTTCCATTTGTTGACCTAATACATATTAAATGAGATGACCACTGTCAAATCACGTCTCCATTATTTCCAGGTAACTGTGGATATGGTTACTCTCCTGTTTAGTATTAAGCAGTTTCATTTATCTCCAAATGAACACATTTTACATCTGACGAAGTGGGTTACAGCCTACAAAAGCTTATGCCTGCAGAAATTACATTTGTTAGTCTTAAGTGCTACATGACTCGTTGTTTTTACATTTTACTACAGTGTATCCCTTTCTGCAGATCACAGATTGTAAATAACATTTTTCCCTGTAGCACTTCAGATGTCACCTTCCAAATTTATCAGTTATTTAAAAAAGATATAAATAGTCATGCTAATATGTCATTCAAACCAACTCATTTGAAGGAAGAGCTGACATTATGATAGGGCAATTATTATTGTGTGAGATCCTGTTATTATTGTAGCACATGGAAGAGCTGCAGATATATATATATATTTCAGATCAAACCTCCAACAGGAAATAAAACTGATATTAAATAAAGATTTTTAACAAAGTTGAACAAAAGGCTATTGTGCATCCTCATCAACTCACCAATTGCTAAATGCTAGGTGTTCTTTCCTGTGCTTGAATGACAGGTAACAGCAAACTACAGTTCTAGAATTTGGGGCACAGTCTAGCCCCCTCTGCTGTGTGTCTAAGAAAAAAGTGTTCCGTTCCTGGAAGTCATGGCCACCCTTAAAAGGACTTTTCCAGAGTCTTGAGTTTAGAGCAGTCCTTCTGCCTCACAAGCCTTTCTGTCAAATTAAATTAGCTCAAAATAATTGTGCTAACAATGCCATCCGAAAAGGGAAACAGGGAAATATTCTCAGTGGATGCTCCTGAATCCCCAAAATAGCCAAAGTTTCAGTAAAATAAGGATAAAACCATATGACAGTGAGGTTGTAATTATTCCCAAGTCAAGCATTACAAACCCAGGAAATTCACAGTTAAGGTTAATGGTAGGGTAAGAAATGTTACGCAGTAACCATATGATCATGATTGACTTTTAATCTGGACTCAAACATTAAAACTGATTTTTAAAGACTAACTTTTCTTTCATATATTTTCCCCTTATGGCATCACTACTGGGCAGAGTCAAGATTTTTTGGGTGCCTTAACAGTGCATTTCTTACCTTAAAGTGTTAGATTTTCTTGCAGACAATGCTTGAAGTTATATGCTCTGTGGTTTACAAGGCATAGCCTTGACTGCAAAGTTTTACATTGTTAAAGTCATGGCTGCAAATGCTTTTTTTATTATTGTCCTATGATCTGTGCTTACAGTTTGGTATTATAAATGATCGCACTGGACAACTTTACTCTAGCTAGAGTAGAAGGTGATATCCAAAGTATCATTTAGAGACACCGTGATTTATTTAATGGTGACAGTGTTCCGTCCACCAGATTTGCATACTCTCTGCAATTGGATTTGAATGCCAAGCCTTTTGTATTGCCTACACATCATGTAGCATGTGCACTTGTGGACAAGATCTGAGCAGAAGTGCCCCTCACAAAAGATAATGGTATCATTTGAGAGATGGAAGGGCCTACAGATTGGTGTTCACTTATAGTGATCATATATAAGAAGAATGGCGATATTTGACTGCACAAATTTTAGGGTACTTAATAAATATATGAAAGATGAGCAGTTTCAATTGCCAGCCTTCAAAAAGGTAACTTGCTGGGTAAGCAGATCCTGGATTTTCTCCCTGATGGACTACTAATCTGGTTATTGATACCTCTGTCTGAAAATTTGTAGCTGTTGCTGCCTTTTAGCATGCCATTTGGGAGGTACTGCTATCAATGACTCCCTTTTGGCTTCGTCTCTGCTCTAAGGTATTTCAGAGAGTGTTCTCTCAACTCCTGGATAATATTCAGGGTGTATATTGCTATTTAGATGACATTCTTGTCTTTGTGAATGCTCTTCCTGAGCATAATGCTATTCTGGGCCTCTATCATATGCTTTTACTGAAAGATACACCAGTTGATGGGATGGATGGACTACTGATGCCACTCTTCAAGATGCTGAACTGTGCAAGGTAATATATGCTGTACAAGTTGACCCGGTCCTTAGGAAAACTTTGTCAACATTCTATAAAATTCATTCTGAGCTCACCGTGAAGAGGTGCTTCTTGACATGTCTTATGCAGAGGAGACGGGGTGATCATTCCTGCAGTGCTGTGACAAGGCTCAGGATATGGCTCATGAAGGATATCTGGGAGTACTGAAGATAAAAGAATTTCTTTGTAGTTACGCTTGGCGGCCCGGGACTGGACTCAGACATTGAGCCATGTGTGCAGGCATGCTCAGCTTGCACAATGCATAGAACTACTATTCCTCCAGCTACTTTGAAACCAGTAGTTGAAGAAAGACCATGGCCTCAAAAGATCTCATTTCTTGCCTAACCACTTTATTTGCTCTCTTTGGCCTACCAAGAGCCTTGTTTTAGATAATGGGACACCTTTTGTATCAAGAGAGTTTTGAAGGCTTTCTGATGAATATTCTATCCTGGACAGGCAGTGTCTATTATGCAAGGATATGGAAGCGTTTTCAATACTTGTGGTGTGATCTTGTGGGCTGCAGGGTATGGAGCATGGCAAGAACCACAGGGAGAACACATTGTTAACCAGCGAGATATACTGCCTACTGAGAGAGGAACACATAGGGAAGAGGATGTTCTTTCTGCATATGATTGTCATGTGGCCAGTTGGAGGATGTTGCACCACAGCACCAGCATCTGTCCCTTGAGCTGGATCAGAGGTATTGTCTATGTCTGTGGCATCACCTGGTCCCTTCAGCCAGTTATCGCTGAACTTTGGGGGAGAAGGGAAGCAAAGTGTGATGACTCCTTGTTTCTGTTCTGTTTCTAGGTTCTTGTTCCCTGACCTCAGTGCTCCTATTCTTGTTTGATTGTATTTGTATGCATAGCATTGGGTGTTCACTGCTACAAATCTGCTGTTCAGGCTGTTATCGTGTTTTGTTCAGACTGTTGCTGAGCTAGCTGGTTCATGGTTAATTACCTGTTTGGATTGAAAACATACCTGCATATCTTGCTTCGTTTTTGTGTGTTTTTTGGATTGCTATTCAGGAGTGTATCAGAGCATAACACTTTACATATTTGATTTTCTTACAAGTGTAACTTTAACTGTGAATTTCTTAAGTTTATAATGCTTGTTGAGATAATTAAAACATCCCTGTAATGATTTTTACCCTTACATTATAAATACATACTCTCAACCTTAGCACCATCTTAACTTAGTTTTTTGTCTAGGAATTTTCTTAGTTTTTAAAAATTATTATAAATGTCAGATGCAAATACTAAACAAGAAACCCAAAGTGAAATGCTACCACATGAAACTTCTATTGATTTGAAGATATGAAATCTTAAATCAGTTTTTAAAAATTGTTCCTTTTAAGGGCAGGTTCAGTGGTATGCCGGAGCACTGCTAGACAGCCAGCATCCACTAGCCAGTTAAGCTGGATGTACAGCTGCTTTGCATCACCAGGACAACACAAAGCAGCCAACATGTACTGGTGAAACTGCCTCTT
Organism: Emydura macquarii macquarii; assembly: GCF_026122565.2. Lineage (NCBI taxonomy): Eukaryota > Metazoa > Chordata > Testudines > Chelidae > Emydura > Emydura macquarii. Next base: position 34,970,881 of record NW_027132559.1, on the reverse strand, counting down.
AATTTGCAATAGACTTATTGGTTTAGAGGGCTATGTTGAAAGAATGGCGCTGTGTGAAAGGAGAGATGGGAGAGCTCAGTCCCTGAGTCTAAATATCTCTGTCCTTTTAAAAGCTCCCTTTGCATTCCTGCCTCAGTTCCCTTGGTAGTACTGTTTTACTATGCCATCAATCGAGGCAGCAGTGTCCTGGGGAGGCTTTCAAGCACTGCTGTCCAAGTTAGCATGCAGACATGGACTCTTTAAAGTACAGTGACAGTTGGCCATGGAATCTGCCACTGAGAACTCTTGGCACATGTGGAAAAGTCTCCCTCATACCACTGAATCATTACAACCAACAGAATCGTTGCATGCAAATTATCTGTAGAAAAAGAATGGTGATTGGTTGGGTTACCTCTGATGTCACAGTGGCCTCACTATAGAGTTACCTGAACTGTTGACTTGAGCCTCTATAGCCTCTCTAATCATAACAATTAGATAAAATAATTGTTAATAATTTAGCTTAATTACAGCCTCATTTTTTAAAATATAGTCCATGAATAATTTCAGAATTATAGGTAGTGCTGGTAGTGAAACTTATAGTTAAGGTTGCATAATACTTTTCATTATAAACCCCTGTTTTCAGTTACTTACAACATAGCAAAACAATAAACATTTGGGGTGAATTTTTCCATGCTGGGTTTCTACCTCCAGTTTCATCAAAAACTGTTGAGCCATTATTAAAAACAAGGTTAAGGGAGAATGCCTTGTTTTACCCATGTTAAACATTCTTACAACCTAAATGATACCTTTGTGCATATACATTATGGTACAGTCTTTAATTACATAATTGCATACTGTTTTTCCAAAGGACTACAACCTCATTTATGCACATGCTTAAGTGGCTCCTGGACTGGGGCCCAAAAATTATATATAGAAAAGGATACACTGGAAGGCCCACAAGAGGAGTTAGAAGTTTTTTTAAGTTATTTTGATCTAACCCTCTTCTTCGGTAACATAATGATGGGGCGGAGATGGTGCATGATGAGGGTTAGTGTTTGTTGGTTTCACAGAAGATGAGTCTTCTCAGAGGAATAATATTATGAGAACAGCTTTTTCAAATACAATTCTGTAATCTTTTCCCTGATGTATACTTGAAATAGAGTTAATCAAATATTACTATGATATTTCTCCTGTAAATACTGGCTTTCTTTAATGGCAACATTTTAACAATGGATTAAGGAGAATTCCCTTGAAAAATATTTGGAAAGAAAAAAAGACATATTTGGCAGTATATTTCCAACATGTATGAACAAGGTATATTGCTGTTTTTTTTAATCTTTGGTGGGTCATTGCCATGTAGAGTTTAGCAAAAGCAAAACTGTCTACTAATTAGTTAATATTCATGTATTTAGTCTCCAGTACTCAATAGATTTTTTTCTACTTTTGCTGAGCCCCAAGTAAAAATGGTGCAGCAAGAAACAAAAAATATTGCTTTCTTCCTATTTTTTCCTAGTGTGGCTTGCACTTTCTTTGGAAGAGGTCAAGGCTTCCTCAGGGATACTTAGAGAAATGCTGTATATTAGCTTCTGCCTTCTGTCTTTTAAATATGGGCCAGATTGTGACCAATAGGAACACAATAGGGGAGTTCTGGAGCTGTTGTGCCCTAAGACGACTTCCAGCAGAAGCTGTGCTTCAGGAGTCTCAATTGCTCCAGGTGCTGCCTGTGCACATGCGGAGTGTACACACTTTACCATCTCTTTCGATGGTTCAACCTTCTCATTGCCAATGCAGTGACCTTCTGAGTCGGCTGTGGTGAATATGAGAAATACTGTATATTAGCTTCCGCCTTCTGTCTTTTAAATATGGTGCAACAATGTGCTTATGATAGAATTAGAAATCCCAAATATGTACCAATCAACCTTTAAAGCCCAAGATGCTTTTTTTTTTTCCTTTGTAAAATTGTAGACTACATTGAAATTTACCAACTTTTGATGGGGGTGTTTTCCCTCACCTGCAGACTGGCCTCCTGTTCCTACAGACATTCAGCTTTATGCACAAGTAGTCCCATTGACTTCAGTGAGACAACTTGTGCATGAAGTATACCAGGTGTATAAGAGTTTGCAAGATCAGGGCTAAGTGAAATGTTGCAAATGCCCTTATAAAAGATGCCTGTTCTGTCTCTTTTTTTGTTTGAGAGCAAATACTCGTATTTGGTTAACATTTCAGTAAGTCCAAAGATTGCCAAAATGTGATAACTAAAGAAGTATGTGTCGAGTGTTATTAATGTCCTTGGCACAAGGTGTTAAAACTTTATTGTGTGAGGTTACATACTCTCTATTAGGTCTTCTGTGTTACCAAGGTCATATTTGTTGTTAAGAATAAAATTTGCTAGCAGAAATGTTAAAGTAAATTAAGCCAATGACCCAGAAAACTATAAGTATGTGATCCTCAGCAGCCATCCCTCTTAGTCTTTCAAAGAGCAGATATGATGTTCCTTTAAGTTGTGAGGCACACGGACCATCTGGGGAAACAATATGCCCCAAATAAAGTAGAGATTATATATAAGTGCAACTTGGATTTTCAGTGATATTTCCTCACTGTGGTTTTAATGTTAGAAATTACAGTGATAAAAATGGGACATGACAAAATCAGGTCTGCCTGGGATTGAGGGGAAATATTCTGTAGATACGCTTACTGCCTGCTGAAAAATGTGACTCATAATCATCACTGCACATAGCATTTGCAACTGTACCATTGTTTTCCATTGTATGTTGCAGAAATTCTACCAAGGAACCCTGGTAACATATGATTTGTTGACCAACGATAAAGGCATCTTAGGGGCCAGATTGTGACCAATAGGTACACAATAGGGGAGCTCTGGAGCTGTTGTGCCCTAAGAGGACTTCCAGCAGAAGTTGTGCCTTAGGAGTCTCAATTGCTCGAAGTGCTGCCTGTGCACATGCGGAGTGTACACACTTTACCATCTCTTTCGATGGTTCAACCTTCTCATTGCCAATGCAGCTGACCTGCTGAGTCGGCTGTGGTGAATAAGTGTAGCATCTTATATCACTGTCTCCTCCCTTTCACTTTGGTGTGACTTGCACCCCAAGAGTGCTAGGAAGGAATGGTTCCTGCACTGGTCTGTGTTTAGGGAATGATGTTGTGTCTGGTTCTTACATAGTTTGTAGGGTAAGGGGGAAAGCTTCTTTCACCCTCCCCTCCATAAACTACAGCCAGACGCAGACCACCTTTATTATTCTTTGTCCTACATCCTAGACTTTTACAGATGCACAGATTTCTGTCTTGATAATACCCTTTGTAGTGTGTCTCATTAGAATATAAATAATAGAAGTATGTTTCATTCTCATTGCCAGCAGCTGAGCCAAGTTTATTCAAACATCTGGCCATATCCCGAGAAAGGACCAGAATTCACAGTTCTTCAGGTACATAGATCCTTAGATTGTTTGGAGGCATTTCATAGCCCCGGTCTTAGAACTGCTTTCTCTTGGAATCCTGGAGGATTCTTGTCTTTGTTGTTATTTTGGAGATGCGTTAGAACGTGTCTTCAAGGAAGAGATGGGCTCTGGATTTTCCCCAGAGGGCTGAGGAAAACTCTTATAATACCAGCTATATACTTAAACTAGTCTTTCAGCCTGGGTTGAACATTTTGTTGGTAGCCTGAGCTCAGTGATCTTGAGTATTTCAGCATAGGAGCTACAAATTCACCCCCACCAATGTCTGTGTTTGTCTGTTTCTATCTAGTCCTGTAGGTTGTTGGTGTTAGAAAAATATTCCAATTGAGGTTCGATTACCCTGCACCGAACAGAGATCCACGCAGGTAGTTGGGCAGTCTCCAAACTTTATTTCTGCAGAGGTCAAACACTTCCCAGCAAGTGGTCAGTGTGAGACCCCGAAGGCATGCTCTTTTGCATATTTATACAAACAAGACAAAGAAATTACATATGCATAAATTCTTGATGCTTATAGGTATATTCAAATTATTACTACTATTACTATTGGCTTATACTTTTCTATTTCTAAAGGTATGCATAACAGATAATATGTTAACAGAAGATTTCTACTTTTCTATCAAAGTTGTCTGATCTCTCTCTCTCTCTCAAAGCTATGTGACTAATTAAAACTAGTTGACTCTCTCCTTGCCCTTTCTCTGACCCTGGCAGAAGATTAAGCACTAAAAGGGAAAAGAGAAGGGGGGTGATTTCAGCAGAGAGCAGAACGCTCAAAGAACTAAAATGGAGTGACTATAGTCAAGCAGACAATTATTTTCCTTCATTGGTTCTGTTTGATTTCTACGGCTCTGTTAGTGGTTCTGTTACCAACTAAATGCCCCTTTTTGACTCGGCTGTAGATCTTTAAACAACAGCTACCATCAGTTGGCATGGGAGGGCTCTTGTTTTCCTGGCCCCTTGCTATACCATGTTTACATAACTGTGGCCAAGGGAGGTTTTCCTGGTTCTCAGCTATAGACAAGGAATAGAACCTCTTTCCTGTAGGTCACACTCTGATTAATCTAGACTGCTTCTCACTAGTATTACTTTCCTCTTATGATTTCTGTGATGAGCTTGCTACACTTTTTGCAGAGAAGATCAAAAGATTCTGGGCTGGATTCAGTGGACCTTTTGATTGTTAGAATTGCAGTCTCCCAATAGACTGTTCTCTGCAGTTGGGTTCACTGTCATTTATGATGATGTCTGTAGTTTTTTCCCATCCAGACTACTTTAAAACCAGAGACATGGCTATACAAATATTATTTACAGGAATTATCAGCTCTCCACAGCTCTGAGAACAATCTGTGTACCTGCAGAACTGTGAATGCTGATGCTTTCTCAGGATATGGTCGGACAGTTCAATAAACTAGTACTTTGCTTAGCAAGGGGATTGTGCTAAAATTCTCATCTTAAAAAAAAAAAAAAAAAAAAAAAAAAAAAAAAAAAAAAAAAAAAAAACCCGTATGGTTGAGAGCTGTCCAGCTACCATTCTGTATCCAATGCTGCCATTTAGGGTAGGAGCATGAGAGTATACTGGCTTTTCAAACAAAGGTGCATCTTGAAATTAATGAGATCATGGGTTGGTTCCAATGCAGGTTCAGACCTTCTTTTGAATTAAATTTATAGTTGTCAGGGTCATGAATGATTTTTATACTGCTCTAGATTAGGATGAATTGGCCATTCTGGTATTTTTTGTTCCTAGTGTTTTGATATGCTTGACCAGGGTGGTTTTTTTGACGACTTAGAGAAGCTGCCTGTGTGCCTGGGCCCACTTTCCAGTCAGGAACGATGGATAATTATGCATCTCTCCAAGAGATGTGAAATGTCATGCCCCTGATGGATCTATTCTCTCTCTTATGTTGCCCCATATTCATAGGGCAACATGAGAGATTGAATAGATCCAGTACTAGCAGAGCTGCTTCAATGTGTTGCACTGAATTGTTGCAGCAGAGGATTCTGAAATCTGAACTCTGAAATCTTCCTTACGCTGACCTGGGTTTGCCACAGGCACTGCAGGAACACGCCACCGCATTTCAGCTGCCTGAGTGGATCTGTGACATTTATGAGGACTAATATGCTGATTTCTCCCATTTGCTTTACCTTGCTAATGCCAAGTTGAGCCACAGAACACTTGCTTCCTTACAATAAAATCACTATCTGCTTTTTAAAAAATCAGCTCAGACTGGCTCCAGCTCACATATGCAGCAGGGACAGCAGGGTTTCTCCTTTAATCTAGAACTGTTGTACGGCTCTCCCCCCTACATAGGATTCCACATGTGAGCATGCTTGCTTTTACTGTTCTGTTACCAGTCAGTGAAAACCTAGATTTCTACCTGAAAAGTTTGCTTGATTCTAATCTTTTGCGTTTAGAGCCTTTGATGATAATGATGGCAAAGCTCAAAAAGTGCGGAAGTTTGATATGGATAAGCTACGAGGAGGTTAGAGCTTAGCCAAACTTTGAATCTTTGTTTGATCTCCCCGACTTTTCTTGCTGCATCATCCCCAAATCCCTCCGGTGACTCAGGCTCTGGTTTCCTTCCTTTTTACAACCAATTTCTTCCCTCCCTCCCATAGCAACTATCTTCAGTGATTTGGTTACAGAATTGCCCCCTTCTTTTGTAGGAGGCAAAGTGTTCAGGGAGTTCTTGCTTTCTCCTCTGGCCCAGAGAGAACCTCTGAGTGAGGACACACTGTGGTGGTAGCAGGCGATGGCAATGAACTGATGGGCTCCAGCAGTTCTGGCAGCTGCACTGTACCACGTGATGTGATGATATTTAGTCTTTGATCACATTTTATTTTGTTTATTTCTTTATTTAATTAGTTAGTTTGCTTTCAACACATTTTTGGAAGATTTTTTTTTTTAAATCTGTGGCTAGGTTCTGGCTATGTCTACCCTGCCAGCGAAATTTGGCAGCAGTCAACAGGAAATACACAAGATACTCTACGTAGCTTGTCTATCTCCCATCAACTTCCTAACTTCTACTTACTGCAGCGTCCCTGCTACGCTGCGCCAACAGGAAATGCCTTCCTGTCGACGCAGTGTTACTCTTTTTGGTGGGAGTGGATTAGCGGTGTCGACTTCTGAATCAGTTGAGCAGATCTTCACTGCTGCTCAATCAATCCGGAAGAATCGATCTGGCAGCGCTGGTAATGTCACTTGTCAATGTAATTATAGGCTCTACCACTCTTACTAACATTGAGTAACAGTCTATTCCATGAGTAGTGCCATTGACTTCAGACTCTGTCCCCAAATACTCCCGGAGTCCAATCTAAGGGCCAGATTCTGTCACTGTTACTCAACCAGTAGCCCCATTATTTGAATAGGACAACTTGTAGAGTAAAGTGCTACTCAACAAGCGTATTGAGCTCAATACAAAGTAATTGAATGACATTCTTTGACCTGTTATTCAGGAGGTCAGGCTAGATTAATGGTCTCTTCTGGCCTTAAAATCTATTAAAAGGGGCACAAATTGGCCCTATATAAATATAAAAGTTTCTTACTGCATATGGTTTGGACCAAAGTCTGCCTCCATTTACACCTATGCCACCCAGCCTAGATTAAAAGGGGTTTGCAAGGATTAAAGTAAGGTCAAAATTTGACCTTCTGTTGATAGCTCCATAATGCAAAATGCAGTTGTGATTTAATCTCTACATACTGAACATGAGTAACCTGTCAAGACTGATGCATTATCAGCACAGGTTTTATATTGGTACTCTAGAAATCTAGCAAGGATTGCTTAACTTCTAAGGTAATCTTTTGCATTGCTGTTCATTTTATGTCAACAGGGCAGAGGATTTAAAATGGAAATCTGGCACTTGGACTAATGCAGCTTTTTTCATTCCTTTCCAATAATTTGATGAAGATGACCATGATAACCTTTTAGAAAACACACACAGCTTTAGGTGGTCTTAAAACTATGAACAAACTGATAAATATGAAAGTGAGGGAAAAAACCATCATTTGGCCTGGATACCATGAAAATCAGGCAATGTGTTAAATGCTAAGTATTCTGGAAGTGTATGTAACAAAACAATGGGTAGGCAAGAAAGGGTAAGAACATAGATCCCTATCCAAACACAATCACAGACAGCCTTCAGGGCCCTTTAAGTCCTAGAAGACTGTGTACCGTGGCTGTGAAGAGGGGCTGATGCAGTGCTTAATTTGCACCTCTAGGCTTAGCAGTTCATAGCCCCAGCACCTCTGGGCTTGCCGCATCAGTTATGAAAGTAATAAAATTGCTTGAGCCCTGGCACCTAATTGCTTGCGTCCTGGCACTTTTCATTACAAAATAAGCACTGGGTTGATATACCCAGGGGAGTCATCTGCCTTCTGTGAAACAGGAAAGAAAAAGTATAAACCCAGCTCTATGCTAGGGAGTTGTAAAGCTGGAGGAGGGACGCAGGGCAGGGGAGTGTGCAGAGAATTCATATAGACAAACTCCTCAGTATCCATGCACTACAGCCCTCCTTTTCCTGCATATTGCACATAGTCTGGGCAGAGTCTGACTCCATCTCAAGGAAAGGAGCAGGCTTTGGGAGGATTATAGCACCACTTGTGAGGGGGAAAGTGCCCCATCTTAACAAGGAGCAGCCTCCAGAATCCTGCAGCACATGAATAAGAATATTTTGAAAATAAATGAGATGTTCTACTCATCATGCAAGCAGTTCACATTTGCATCTTAAATGCATGAAGGGATTGTCAAACTGTCTGGAGTGGCTCCTGACAGTGCGTGCCAACCTCAGGGCAGACTGTCGAGAAACAAGACACGGACCCCAAACTGGTTGTAAGTTCTATATTTAGATTTCACTGACCAAGTAAAAAGTGTGAACTCTTCAGGCACTATAACAGCCTTATCATGGAGTCACAGACAATCCCCTTGCGTTTGCTGGTCTATTTTGCCATCCAGGCATGCCTGCCGTTATGATAGATGATCGCTTACACCAAAAATCACATCCATATTCAGATTATTCCTAGTCCCAAAGGACCAGTCACTTACCCCAGGTCAAGTGCACCTTGGTCTCTCACCAAAGACAATGCTTGTGGCCAATCCTATCGCCGGTGATCCCTCGAGTTGAGGATGATCTCTTTCATGGGTTTTATTTTATATGGGTCCTTTGGTGACTGAGGAGTCCTATCCTTGAGCCAGAGTCATTGGCAGACGTTGTAGGTGGTGTTGGAAGGCAGGGTTGGGCCACGAGTACTGCATGACAGTTGTCTGTCCTTTCTTTTCTGGCATTTTCCTGCGACCAGGGCAAGGCGATTTTCTTCAAAAATGGTAGTTCCTTCTCTGATGAGTCTTCATGCCATTTAGTCCTATCTTGGGCTACTGTCTCCCAGTGTGTGATGTCGATGCCACATCTCTTGATGTTTGTCTTGAGGGTGTCTTTTAAGTTTTTATTTTGGGCTCCTCATTTCCTTTCTCCTTTGGTGAGTTGGGCAAACAGCAATTATTTTGATAATCTTGTATCAGGCATACCCGTGCAATGCCTCCACCTCAGCTGATGCTGGATAATCAGAGCCTCAAGACGAAAGATGTTGGCTTCCGTGAGGACACTGACGTTAGTATGGCGATCCTCCCACTTTATGTTGAGGATTTTCCAGAGAAAGTGCTGGTGCTGGTATTCCAGGTTTTTTCAGGTATTTTCTGTAGGTCACCCAAGTCTCTCAGCCATAGAAGAGAGTTAGGATTACCACCGCTTTATAACTAAACTAAACGTCTAGTGTGTGTTCTGATGTTATGGTTTTTGAACACCTATCGGGACACTCTGCCAAAGGCACAGTGGGCATAATGGATTCTGTGCTGAATCTCGACATCTATGTTTGCCCTCTGTGAAAGAGGGCTGACCAGGTAGGCAAAATGTTCTACATTTTCCAGTTCCTCTCCATCAGTGTAGACAATTGGCTTCTCCTTGAGCCAATCCTATAATAAATTAACTAAAGGTTTGTTAATTAGGAAAAAAAGATTAGGAGAGTTATTTACAAGGTCAAAGCAGGTAAACATACACAAATGAGATACAGTCTTAGGTTCCAAAAGATGATAGTAGCTGCTGTGATATGCAAGCTTTAAATGTCCTTTAGGGCTAACCCAAGTTAAACTGCAGGGGACCCCATTTTTAGGCTTAGAAATCTTTGTCCCTCAGCAGTGGCATACCAAGAGGGGTGCGGGGGGGGGGAGGCCCCCGGGCGCCAGCCTAAGGGGGAGGCGCCAGGCCAGCCCTTCACAACACACAGGGAGCAGGGGGCACAGGAAGCTCTGAGAGGCGCAGAGCCTCCTACGCCCCCCACCCTTGACCCATTGTGAAGGGCTGGCTCGAAGCACACTTACCCACTGCTCCAGCCCAGTCCCGGCTTAGATGAGGTTTGGGGGGGGCCCAGGCAACCCCTTCACAACACGTGGGAGGGGGCGTGGAAGCGGGAGCAGTGGTCCCTCAGCCTCCTGCGCCCCTGCCCGCCGCCTGTTGAGAAGAGCCCACCCACTGCCCACCCCCATCCAAGCCAGCGCCAGGCTGTGGGGCTGCATCAGGAGAGGCAGATTCCGTGTGCCAGGTAAGTGTGCAGGGGGGGCAGTGGAGCCAAGCCTGCATTTGCGCCCCCCCCCCACTCCTCACGCATCCCCTTGCAGGTACAGATCCCCCCTCCCCAGGGCAGCTGGGGGGTGGTTCCGGGACCCCTCCTGCCCTGCATGGGGGGGTGATTTTGAGGGGGCCCCCGCAAATGTAGGCTTGGCCCCCCAGGCGCTGGAGACCTTCCATTTGCCACTGCCTCTCAGAGTTTAAGCAGCATAACAATTACTTCTTAACAGGGACTTTTATTCCCTTCCCTCAGGGATCAAAGTGTGATGGGATGAGGGCTTGTGGCCCTCTTCATGGGTGCGGGGAAGCAATCAACAAAGTCTTTTGTTCACTGATGTTCCACAGTGGTTCGACAGGTGTCTATAGTCCTTCTTTTGTTGAGGAAGAGATGACACCTCTTGTGGTAAAGTAGTATTTCACACTTGGCAATGTCTCTTCCCTGACTGGGGGTTTTACAGTCTTAGCAAATATTTTTGTAGGTACAGAGCAAACACTTGAACATTACGTTATACCATGCGATACCGATATTACAAGTAAGATTAACACGTGCAGCATCCTACAAGCATTCCACAAAGTCGTCTTATAACTCTAATATCTATTTTAACAATACTAACATGTAGGTGATCCAGACTGGTTTCCTGTTATGTATTTGTCAGTGTTCAGTGAGCCCAGCAGCCTTGGCATGAGCTGGCACCTGGTCTGCCAGCCTCACAGGAATATTTACATTACAGCAGTTTGCATGCACAGCTTTCCACCTGTGGTGACTTCTCATTGGGTTTTATCAAGTGTGGACATCTATTATTCCCTAAAATAATAATAGTAATACTAGCTCCAGAACTAGTGGGGTAGGACACAAGAGTCCATCCTTAGCCCTCATGAATAGCAATGTGATACAACTGCAGCCCTTGCACTCCAGCACAAAGTGTTTGGGGATGGGCTTCTGGTATGGATCAACTAGTGGAGCTGCTCCACCTTAAATGATATCTCATAGCAGAGGTGGCATTCTCCCGGGGAAAGTTTGGCTTCACACTGCCCTGAACACGGGGCTGTTTCCTAAAGACACAGTTGACCCTCAACTTAAAGGTCCCGATCCAGCTCCCATTCAAGCCAATGTAAGTATTACTGTTGACTTGAATGAGAACTGGATTGGGTCTCAAGTGCACAGGAAAGGAAGGGTTTATTGCTCTCATATGTGGCTGATTTAGCTACATAGGGAAAAGTAGACTGATGACTTTGTGAGGTGTTCAATGTAGAGGTGGGCAGGAAAATCTTTTTTCTATCCTGCAAGAATTTTCAAGATTTCAGAAAATTTTCCCATCTTGAATTGGGATAAAAGGACAAAATCTCAAAGTTTTGCAAAATGAAAATAAAATAAAATAAACCCAAAAACCAAACCAACAAACAAACAAAAAACCCAGCCCCAAACAATCTGAGTCAATTGAAATGTTTCATTTTGATTTTGACCTTTTAAAAACTTTTTTTTTACTAAAGTTAACTTAAAATTTTAAATGAAAAGTCATTTCAAACAAAAAAATTGAAACTTTTTCATTTAAAACAATGTCAAAACAGGGTGTTTTGACCATTTTTTCCCAAAGTTTTGTTGAAATGGGAAATTTGTTAAAACTGATCCTTTCCCATAAACGTTTTCACCTTAAATGAATCGGCATCTTCTCACCACCCCCCCCCCCCCCCCCAAAAATGCATACTTAAAAAAAAAAAAACCTCCCCCCTAGCTCTGCTTAGAAGGAAAGTCTGTTCTGATAGGCACTTAGGTGGAAGCCATGCTCGAAAGCTTTTAAGGTTCACAGCAGAACGGTTCTTTCTTGTGGACCATCTAAACTGCATGAGAGAGAAGACTGCATCCTGTCCGCTTCCTAAAGGATGTTGGATAGGGTGTTCTGCTGCTGTATAGATTCTGATAAAATAAGTTCCTCCTTTTAAAAAAAAAAAAAAAAAAAAACCCTTTGTATTTTTTTCTGAACTAGTCAACAGATATGTAAGGACCAAGATATGGTGGAAACAATGCCATACACACATTTATTAGATCTCATACCTTTTCTTCAAGGAAATATACATCTTCTTTCTGGAGCATAATAAATATTTCTTTAAATTTCTATTTCTTTCCAATTTCTATTATATGGGTTACAATGCACATAGTATACAATACTATTCATTTTTTGTATTCCTGGTGAATCTGGACTAGACTTCCAGCTTCCAAGGGATCTGTTTCATATAATTATAAATATGCAAAGAATGATTGAAACTGTTGTGTCGTAATAGGAGGTGCGTGTTCTTTTTCTGAATATGAAATAAAAGGCAATTAGAGGTCTAGATATGTACCTTTTTTTGATCTTTACAAAACAAGACAATGGAGGTCTCCCAAATCCTGCATTTCCAGTGGGTAATTGTCAGGACATCCCAGTCTCCGTGCTATTAGTAAGTGTGAGATAGCATAGAATGGAGTGTGCAGGTCAGATACTAGTCCAAATAAGAAATTATCTGGAAGATTTTAGGAGGTATCAGATGTATTTGCTCTATGACAGCCCAACATGTCCACCAAAAATCATCATCATCTTCTCCATATACCCACGTTTGTCTCATTTTAGGAGGACTGAGGAAACATTGGAAGTGGGTCTTCTAACAATATTCCTCACTATTGAAGACAGTGCTACTTTGTACCATATTTGTGCTTGTTCTTTCTCTGAAATTGCGCTGCACACATCTTTCTCGCATTTGAACGAATAATTCCAACCTCATCCCATAGACTTCCGTCGTCCCCCCCCGAACATTTTTTGAGGAGAAGGGAAGGGATAAATTCTGTGGTCACAGTCCAGCAAATTTCTCCATTCAGATACATTATTATTGCATGCACGCCAGCACCTCAGAGCTCAGGTGGTCCACCTGCATAGAGTACCTTGCAGGACTGGAGCCTATGTTGTGGTCAGCAGAGGCATGGGTGAAGGAAAAGAGCCGAGTTTTGTGCAGATTCTCTCCCACAATCTCTTTAGCATGAGGACTGATTCTTCATAAGCCTTTATACAGCACCTTCCACAATGGACCCCCAATAGTCCAGTATTGCCAACCAGAAGCATTCAGAAATTGTCAGACCTCCAAACTAATGGGATTGGCTTAACATTTTAATTAAAAAAAAGTTTGGTTCTCTATTTGCCTTCTAGTTCCTGAGCTTTCCAAGTGCACTCGCTTTACATTTTCAAGCATTTCTGTGAAGCCCATGAGGACTAAAAACTTACTTTAAAAAAAAAAGAAAGCCGAGATTCTCATTCTATCTCTTCATTCCAGCTGCTGGGGCTTTAAAAAGTACACCAAGTTTCCTGAGATTCACAATAAAATCACAAAAGTTGGCAATACTGGTACTGGCCAAGTGTAATGTCCCTGATCTGTTGGTGGACACAGAGACACATAACATAGACACACAACACAGGAGGTTCCAAAAAACAGACCCTTACTGGGAGTCATGCTGCTTGCACCACACTTGGATCTTGCACTTCCTTGTGTGCACCACTACTGGCCATCAGGGCAGTATTATCCATTAGGCACAATAGGCACAGTGCCTAGGGCCTACGAAACTTTCAGGGCCTACGAAAAACATTTTTATATATAATTTTTTATTTTTATTTAAAAAACTATTTATTAATAGCTTAAAATCAAATTAGTTATTTCGGTCGGGGGGCCTACAAAGGCAAGTGTGCCTAGGGCCTCCGAAGGTCTTAAAACGGCCTGCTGGCAATGGGCGTTACTATACAAATATTAAATCATGAATAATACCTAGATGGCCTGAATTTGTTGGGATGGTCCATGGTACCATCTCATATTTACTGTTGGACATAGATCCTCCTCTTCTAATCAAATTAGTGCTGGTGTCTTAACATGGGTTTATATTAACCAGGCTATTGTATCTTTTTATTGTTATTTTATTTATATTACAGTAGAACCTAGGAGCCCTGCTAGGCACTATACAATTACAGAACAAAAAATAGTCCCTACCCCACAGAGCTTACAATATAAATTTAATCTGCAGACCTAATCATGAAGTTTAACATTTAAGACTGCTATACCACCCATTTTACTGGATGCTAGTTTGTGAATTTGACCCTAAGTTTCTTCTTGCACCATATAAATGGATAAATCATTTTCTGCATGTCTACCAGATCGTCCCATAAATTAGCTTTTTGGGAGAGGTACCATCTTTGACTCTCTGTTGTATAACTTCACACAATGTGGCCTTGATCCTGACTGGGGTATTTGGGAGCTGCTGCATTACAAATAACACATAAAAACAATGGATATGTCTATACAGCAACTAGATACCCACAGCTTGCCCATGCCAGCTGACTCAGGCCCACGGGGCTTTGGCTGTGGGGCTGTGTCATTGCTTTGTAGACTTATGGGCTCACGCTGGAGCCCAAGCTATAGGACCCTGTGGGGTGGGAGGGTCCCAGAATTCAGGCTCTAGCCCAAGCCCAGAAGTCTACACATCAATGAAACAGCCCCACAGCCTGAGTCAACTGGCACTGGCCAGCCGCAGCTTTTTCTTTGCTGTGTAGACAAACCCAATGTGATCATGACCTCATGCTATATTGTAATTAACATACACAAGGGGGAATTACAGATGCACATTCAGCCTTAATTCTGGCATTTCTTGACTATGGAGTACTTAACTGTGCAACTTCGATATTCTCTAACTTCTTTTGTAAAGAATAATATACAGCAGAAAGGAATAAACTGCTTTTTAGTTCTGTTTGAAGACTGTTTGAATTTTCCTGGAAAGAAAATACATATATTGGGATTCACTTTTTCAACCATACAAAACAATAAACAATATATAATATTAAGGTGAATTATGTTACTGATCCCTGAATACTCTCTCTGATGTCAGGTGAAGTGAACTGTACTTAAAAACATATGTTCCCTATTGCTTACTTCTGAAAAATTAAATACAAAATGTCACCACGCTTTAACATCAGTTACATTTATAATTGTCTCTGGTCCATTTGTAGGACAGAAGTGTAAAGCAATGTTATTTTTTGGATGTCAGTCAAAATAAAACATTTTTTCAAAGCTCTTGTTATACAGTTATAGTATAGTAGTTATGTTGAATTACTGCATGGTGTATTTTTCAGTTGGCTCTGGATTTTTATGAACTGCATCTATTTATAACTTTGCTTTTCATTTTGCCCTGAAATTCTGAGCACACACATTCTTGTGCAACATCAGATTTCATAACACTGCCTTTGACAGTAGAGTACTTCCATTCACAATATTATTCTGATGACCTGGGATCTGTCTCAAATGATAGTGGCAAAATTCTTTCAGTGGGTAAACGTGTTGATCATACCAGTGACAGCTGGAGTCATCCACCATAACACTCTCTCTCTCTCTCTCTCTCTCTCGCTTTCTCACTCACTCACTCACACACACACTCTCTTATGATGTCAATTTGCAATGGGATTTTTTGCATAAATAAAGATTACTCACATGAGTAAGGGATGCAAGTTCATACCTTAAATGTTTAACTTTATTTTAATAAAAATTATAATTATAAATATCTTTTGAAAAGTCAGGTGGTGTTCATTTCATGGTATATTTTGGCTGGTATATTGGCTTTTAGCATTAGAAAATTAGAAACCTGAACACAAAGATTTGAGGCTGACAGATAGCTCCAGTTCAGAGAAAGTGATCAGATTGCATAAACTTTGTAAAGCCAGAAGATATGTAAATTAGGGTTGCCAATTTTGGTTGGATGTATTTCTGGAGGCTTCATCACATGACAATCTTTAATTAAAGATTAGTCTTTAATTCCTGGAGACTCCAGGACAATCCTGCAGGGTTGGCAACCCTAATATAAATAAAGATTAAAAGGTTTGAGACAGAACAAGACAGAAAATGGAATTAAAAATGTGATTGCTAAAAATATTTATCCTGGCTGAGTTAAATATATCAGATTAAAAGAGAATGACCTAAAGTACTTAAAGCATAGTTAATCTTCGGGCATATTGTCTTGACTAACCAGGATATTTCAAAATGACATGTTTCCCTATTATAGGCAGAGAATTCTCAGTAAGAATTAAACTAAGATAATACTTTCTAAAACAAAAGGGCACAGTGTATTCACGAATTACCTGGAGAGGATAAAAGAGAGGTTGTACATAGAATATGCGTATTGTAAGCGAAGCATTCAAATCATGGAAGATAAGGGAGGCAGACAGAGGGAGAAACTACAGTGGAATCCTGATTATCCAATCTAATTGGGGCCAGGGCCAGATTGGATAATCAAAACTCTGGCTAAACCAGAGAACGGGTGGCGGGGCTCCCGCTGTCAATCACTGGTGACTAAGGCTCAGGCTATTGCCTTTATCCCCCCTCCCATCTCCCGGGTGGGCATGGACCTTCTGCAGCCTCTTGACCAGCCCCCTTTGGCCTTGGCACCATTGCCTGTCACCCACGAGACCAGCCCTGGAAAATACGGGCAATTGATGTCACTTCCATGGTAGTGTTGCCGTATCATATTTTTCAGCCTTGTAAAGTGACCATGACTGCTAAGCAAAAACATGTAGTATTGTCATTCGATGCTAAATTAGGGATAAAATAAAAAAGGAGAATCACTTGCAAAAATAGCCCAAGATTATAACATTGGAAAAAGCACAGTATCGGTCATCAATCACAGTGCTGAGCAAATTCTTAAATACAGCATAAATAACTTGGCATCCCAAAAGACCATGAAGCAACTAAATGGTGCTGGCCTATATGAAGCCCTTTATTGGTGGTCCTTAATATGCCAGAAGGCTAAGAGCTTTCATCAAGCTTTAGGAGGGGGTGCATGTTTCTCTGCTAATCAGGGGTGGCTCAGTTGGTTTAAAAAGCAGCATGATATCCAACAACTACTAGTCACCAGGGAAAATCTGTCTGCCAATTTGGGAGTTATTTCTGGCTATCAAAAAAAATTGCAAGATATCTTAGCTGAGCACAGCTTGTCACTGGAACAAGTTTACAACTGTGATGAGACTGGTTTGTATTGGAAGACGTTGCCATCAAAAACACTGGCTGCCAAATAGAAAAATCTGCACCTGGCCACAAACAGAGCAAAGAACGTTTGACAATCCTGGCCTGTGCTAATGCCAGTGGCACACACAAGCTCCCGTTAATTGTCCTTGGTGAAGCAAGGAATCCACGTGCACTTAAAAATGCAAACATGAATGCTTTGCCTGTCATCTACAGATCACTGGGGAAAGCATGGATGGACAGTGCTTTGTTTAGTGATTCGTTTTTTAAAACTTTTGTGCCAAACATACAGAGTCAGCTTTTGGTGAGTAGTTGTTTTTATTCAGATGCTTTATTGCTGAACAATGCACCTGCTCGCCTGATGACAGAGGGCTTACCACACAAGATGACCCGATCTTTTTTTTTTTCTCCCTCCAAATGTAACATCTCTTGTGCAGCCTATGGACCAAGGCATGCTAGAGAGTCTAAAACGGTGTTATAAACGGCATCTTCTTAATCAACTACTGATATCTGATGAAGCAGCTGAGAACGAAGACAATACGTTGCAGCACTGGAAAAAAATCAGTATCAAGGATGCAGGTTTGCATGGGGTTGCAGAAGCATGGGAAGACATCCCCTGGCCAACCTCAAAAAAAATCATAGAAAAATCTGTGGCCTGAAATTCTTGTTGACACTCAAGACAGTGAAGTTGCAGCTGCAACAACAGCTGAAGGTAGAGACCAGTGCATTTTTTTGAGCGCCTCCACTGGCTTCATGGGTGCACAGAAGTTGTTGAAGATGTTGTTGCAGATTGGCTCGAAAATGTTGCTAATGACCCTGACTGTTAGTTACTAGATAATGCCAAAATCATCTAGTCTGTACTACATGCTGACAGCCCGAGCCCTGCCATGACTGGGGCTGACAGCCTGATCCCCGCCACTTGTTAGCCCTGGGCGGCTGATGGTTTGGTTAAAACAGGGAGCCAAATAATGGAGGCTTGGATAAATGGGGTTCTGCTATATTTGTTAAAATAAAGGCAGAATTTTATTATTGGAGGTGTGAGCACATTGTATGCTACTGAGCACTTAGATCTCAGTTCAGAAAAGCACCTAAGCACTTAAGTGCTGAACTTTAAACAAGTGTTTAAATTCATTCCTATTCACTTAAGCACAGGCTTAACTGAAGTCAATGGCACGTAAGTACATACTTATATTTAAGCACATGGTTAAGTGCTATTCTGAAAGGTCCTACACCAAAGAACAGCAGGAGAAGTATGGAGCAGAATAAGACAGTCCAAAATGTAATGTAAAATTGTAATTAGAAATATAACTTGAAAAGGCATATGACGAGATTTATCATCAAATAAATATTTAGCCCTAATGTCTGCAAAGGGGAGACATGTTATTGTACCTAGTTTAAGCAGGGCATGGAAGAACCACCATGAAAGTACCTTCTACATAACCCAATGCTGCTCTAGAAATATTCAAATTTTTCAAGCATATACATAGGGAGTCAATATCTAAAGTTTTGAAGAAAGGGTTTCTAATAATGGGTAGACAACCCATATGAAAATTAGGTTACACAAAACAAAGGTTACAGGGAACAAATCTAATAACTTTCCTCAATACAACTACTAATGAGATATTAAAAGGAAGGCATTGGATGTAGCACGTTTTAGATTTCAATAAGTCAATTGATATACAGGCACATACATGTAAAATAACTGGATAAATATAAACCAGAAGAAAAGTATACTTTCCAGAACCAAACGGTCCTGTAGATAGGAAAAACTCACACATGGAACAAAAAAACATGGAAGAGGAAAGTGATGGGATGGGGGAATCTGAGGAAGAGGAAGTGAGAGAGTGGGGAGATGAAGGAGAAAAAATAAAGGGGCTAGAGCTTAAGATAACTGGGGAGGTACTCAGAAAAGGAAGTCAGTGGGAAGGAAAGAATTAGTGAAGGGCTAGAAGAAAAGAAAGGGGGAAAGACCAGGAAAGGTAATGGAAAAGACAGAGGGAAAGAGGGCAGTGAGATGATGGGGAAAAAAATAAAGGAGAAATAGTAACACAGGAAAGTGAGAAGAGAAACTGGAAATTAAACAGAGAAAAAGTGAAAGATACAGAAGAAATCACAGAATAAAGAAAAGGGGGGGAGAGAACAAAATTCACGTACAACTACAAAAGTTCATAAATTTCATTTATATTTTATTTACATTTGTTCCAGCCTGTCTTTTTGGGGATGCTCTGAGGAAGTGATTTAATCATTTATTATATAGTCTTAAGATATATTGCCAACTGTTTTTCTTTTCATTCTTACAATGGGAAAGGTGCTTAAGATGCTTTACCTAAAGGATCTGGTGCATAAAGGGCTTGTCGTGTGCTCTAGGGTGTGCTGTGAGTTTAGGGCGTGTATGATGAATGCTGTGGAGAGCAGTGTTCATACTGAGCTTGCCCTTTCCTAGTCCTAACCCTGCCTTCCCAATGCATGTGGAGCTCCAACTTAGGGAATTGCCTGTTTTTCTCTGAAAATTTTCAGGTTTTCATTAAAAAGAAGAAAAGGAAAACCAAATATTTGTCATGAATATGGTTTATTTCCTGGAAAATTTCTGGTTCGTCAAAAAGCCATTTTCCATTGGGGGGAAAAAAGAGTTTCTTCACAAAATTTCAACCACCTCAAGCTCTGTCTCTCCTGACAGATGGGAGCAGGATTTTCCCCATGATTCTGCCCTCTTTAAATATCTGGAGACACGTCTTTCCCGCTGCCCTCTCCCACACACTTCTCCTTAGTTGTTGCGCAGTCAGGCTGTACATATTTAGCACTTTAAAACTTTCTTCATAAATCAATCCCATCAGCTCCCTAAACCTTTTTGTTGCTTTTCCTTGAATTCTAGTTGAACAGCTTTCTGAAACAGCGATACCAAGAACTGAAAGCAAGATTTCAGGTGTAGTCTAGTTAGCACTGTATAAAAAGGTATTATTATCAGCTCTGTAACTTAACACTATTGTTTACATAGCCCAAAACATGGTCACATTTCAAATTCCAATCAGACTGGGGTGGTTCCAAGATTGGGGGTCCTAGCTTCTAAAGCAATTCTGGCCAGTTGGATCAAGCCTCATACAACATACGTGATTTAATTAGATTGTGCTTAATGAATTAGTAAAACCTTTTCTAAGAAACTGGTTTTGCCCAGTGATAGTGTGATGCTGGCGAACCAGTTGCCAGCTCATGCCAAGGTCCCAAAGTCTCAACTGGACACTAATAGATACACAGCTAGAATCTGTGTGGTTCACTTGTGAGTAAATATTGACAAAATAGGTATTAGAAAAAAAAGTGTTTAGACTCTATTAAATGCTTGTGGATTGCTGCATGCATTACTTGAAATATCTGTGTTCCACACTGTTAATGTAATATTTGAGTAGCTGTATTGCGAGCCTCTGACTGTATGATTTGCTGTACATGAGAGGGACATTAATTTGGGTGAAGAACTACTCTTTTGCAGAAATTGTTATGCCCCTTCTGAAAGAGGAGATCCATTGATACCAAACAGGCTGTGGGTGGATCTTACAACAGGAAACTCCCCATATCTGGAGTGCAAAATTCTCAACAAGACTAAAGACTCTTATTTGTGTTCTGCTCTCTTCCTGGTGAAGATGAGTCATGCAAGAGGACTTCTCCCATCAATTGAGTTCGCAGCTCAGAGCACATGGCAGGAGGAGGATAAAACCCACAGAATTAGGGAATCTCTATTCTCCTTGGCCTCTGGGGGGAGGGCAAGGTGTTTCTAGGCCCAGCTGCTTAGATTAGGTTAGCCCTAAACAGAGTTTGCTGATTATAGAAGCCTATATTACCTGTTGAAACCTAAGTGTAACTCATTTGAGCATCTGTTTGCTTGCTTTATCCTTATAAATAATTCTCTATTTCCTTTTCCTGATAAGTCTGGATAAATTTTCATGTAATTTACTATAGAATTGGCTACAAATGTTGTCCTTGGTATGAAATTTAAGGCATGAGATCTAAGGCACAATTGACTTGGGGTAAGTGACTGGTCTGTTGGGATTAGGAGTAACCTGAATGTTGCTGTGAATCTTGGTGTAAATGTGCCTGAGGAGTTTGCACTTTTTGCAGTTGATTGATGAAATCTAAGTTTAGAACTCACAACTAATTTGGGGTTTGTCCCCTGGCTTTTAACAATCTGACCTGAGGCTGGTATTCACTTTTGTGTCAGTGCTGGGAACATAACAAATAGTGTTTACTGATGACTTCTGCTTAATCAAGATTAGTTTTAACAGACAGTAAAAGCCAAGAGCATTCTTCTTTTCCTTTCTTGAAGATGGGAATCCCATTTTCTTTCCTCCAGTCCTGTGGTACCTTTCCAATCATGCATGACTTCTGTAGGTGTCTCTCCACTTATACACATAATTATTTATTTTTACATATAATTTTACATTAAAATGTACAGTTGGTGAGTTAGACAAACTGTACTGATATTTGTCTTTCTAAGTGTTTGGCATTAAATTGCCCTTGATATTTATGAAATAGTTAGGGGGATAGCCCAGAAAAGTGGCAGAAACCAGGTAAAGAGAGGTGAAACTGCTGAAACCTAGCAACTTGAACATCTCTCTTCCCCCCTCCCCTGTGACCTCCATCCAAAAATGGGCAAATGCAAACAAATCTGTCATGGAACTGAAAGATGACCCTAGGCAGCTTCAGCTTATGTGATGCTCACTTGTACAGGATAACGCTGCAGGAATTTCTCACATTCTCACACATAGACAGCATCCCTTTAGAGGTAATGCAACAGTCACTCACAATCATGTACGCAGAAAAAAATCTCACCCGAAAGACAAAACACATACATATTAAACAACAATAGTGTTAAATAAACTACTGAATTGTACATTAGGCAAAATGATTCTCAAGTAATAAATTTCATGGACCTTGCTCCAAATAACATACAACATTGTTACAGCCAATTAAATCCTCTTTTAAAAAAACAATTATGCTTTATTCTTAAAAAGTAATTACAACAGATGGATAACAAAGCTTGTTTTGTTTCTTTAAACAAAAATCTTCTATTCTGCCTCTTCTGTGCCAGGAGCAGCCCTTTCCTACCTTTCCAAGTTATGTTGCCTGTGAGGCCCAGGGGGGATCACTATAAGGGGTGCTCCTTGCCACGCCTATAAAAATGTGCAGATGGTGCTCCCCCATTCTGCCATCCTGGCACTCAGTGCCATATAGCCCAATCATTCATTCTCTGGGCTGTGCCAGCACTGCTGGCAGCGCTAGGCACCTTCTCTGGCCCCTAGCCCTTTAAATTTGCACTCAGGCCAGTTTCTGGTTCATCTACACACTCTTCATGTAGTCTGTGCTGCAGCTTTTCCCATGTATATGATGCACACTCCAGCAGCTGCATACAAGCTTTGCAGAAGAAGCAAGGCTATGTGCCTGTAAGGAAGTGCTAAAGATTCCTACATTTAGAGCTGTATATAGAAGCCAATGAACTTCTTTTCTAAAGCTTCATCTAACACTGCAGCTGTTTGAGATTTTCTGATGGCTCTTCAGATCAACAAGAAGATACAGGGTTTTTTGTTTTTTTTTAAATCTGTTTCAGAGCAACAAGATTAGCCTGCAAACTTGCTTTAGGTTTAGAGCTGTAGCTTTCTCTTTGATCTGTTCTATGGATCTGAGAATCACTGTGTGAAGTGAACACAGAAGCTGCTTGAATACATTTGATGTGAGATACTTAGTGGATAAGGAGCAAACCAAGGAATGGCTTGCCAGTGAAATTATTACTGAGCCCTAATTAACAAACATAAAGCATTCAAAGAAACTGTGAGTTGGATGCAATAAGGAGAGCTGAACTTTTCAAACTCACTTTTTATTAAATTAAGCTAGTTGGAAAACATAAAATGCTACCCAATTTTGATGAAATACTGTACCAACGAATCTACACTTGTCTTTCTTTCCAAGGAAAACAGTTGTGATTAGTATTAAACCTCTTAGCGTATGAACATATATGTTCAAGCATGGAAGCTTGTACATTCACACATTGTATTAAAATCTACTATCAAATAGCCAAATGGTCTGGAGAAAAGCAGATGAAGTCAGCCTTCACTACTGACATTCTTAATAAATAGTCTATTTACATAACCCCCTAACAGAACTAAGGTACTCAGAAAAATAAATACAAATTCTATCAGAAGCCTAAAAGATGAGGGCTTGAGAAATAGCTCCCAGCAGCTCACACAGAGAATAGTGCAGGAGCTGCAGAAACTGAAACTGCCTGGCTTCATCTGTGCTTGGATCCCAACCAGTAGTGCAGGTGGGACAGAGAAAATGAGGAGTTACCAGGCCAGAGGCCTTACTGACCAGCCAAGGCAACCAAGAACAGGCCCTGACAGCCTATATATAGCTGAAGCTGCCCACCAATGTGCACTGAGCATGGACAGACTCAGTGTTTGGGCAAGGAATATGGCTACTGGGAAAAGAATGGAGACAGACTTCCTGAGTTACACTTGACAGCGTAGATGAGAGAATCCTAGTTTTCAGCTCAAAGAGGCCCAACTGACTGGAAGCACACAGCTTCCCATGTCACTTAGATTTCTCTGAAACAGCTTGGCTGCTGAAATGATAGGGCAGTGAGAGAAGCCAGTGCCTCACCTCACTGAATCACCAGCCACAAGCTAGACCCAAAAGGGAGAGAGAGAGATCCCCCAGACTCCCTATTCTGAGAAACAAGATCATCGGCAGGCCTTACTCAGTAGGATTCCTTGCTCCAGAAGCGAGGGAAAGCCGCCTTTTACCTGCTCCACCCGGTCAGGGATCTGCCTTCAAGCTTTAACAGATTATACTGGGGATATTTCACCGAGATAGATAGGAAAGAACTCCAGTGGTGAAGAAACTTCTGGTCTGTCAGGGCACAAACAGGTGAAGGCTTACTTGGAGCTGAAGGGATGCATGGCACCTTGCTACCACCAACAGTCAGGCTTACAACCTTTCATTGACTGATTTACTGGACATATTTACCTCTGTTCTGTCTGCCCTCTGAAGCTTCAGCACAAGAACAGTATGTGCATCAGCCACCTGGGACCTGTGGTCCGGCAGGTTCTGAGTTGCACTCGCCTGCTTTTATATTCTATATAGGTTTTTGTTTTTAGAATATTTTATATTTGAGGGTGGGTCTGATAATTTTTGTGATGTTTAGCCAGTTCATTAATCTGCTCTTTTTGGTTCCTCTGCTTCTTTATTCAATTCCTATCCTTATGCTTTTTTTAATTAACCCTGTATTTTCCTGTAATACAGTGTTTGGGGGTTTTTTAAATGTGGTTGGTCCTTGACTTCTTTTGATTTAAAATGTCCTAAAAATCATAGGGCTACATATCAATTTATTCATCTGACATTAGGTGAAGAGAGCCTGGGCTGAGAATGTGATTTAGCTCCAGTGATCACTAAGCTAAGGTCTGACACTAGCATCAACACAAGGAGAGTCCATTGGTCCTAAGGTGGGACACAGCCAAGTGGGAGAAAGAATCAGGTGGACGATACCATGCTTGAGGACTGGGGTCCCCAGAAGGCAGCTATATAAAAGCCAAATAAACAAACAAAAATCCCCAACTGCCTTCTTAAAACAGTTTTTTTTTAAAAAAAGATTGGTTCCACTAATAACTGTTCTAAAGAAAAATAGGGTAATGTACTTACAAATGACCCAGGTTTTCAAAAGATTCTGGATCCTTGTTTGCTGGAATAATTTGATTCCCCCCTCCTTTTCGTGTCCCCCCCCCCCAAATCGCTGGAACAATTTGCACTCAGAATTCAAATGCAAATCAAAGTACGTGTGCCCAAATGGGTACACATTAGATAGCTAGAAGCACAAGTACACTTTGTCCCCACAGAAACTTTTTGTTAGTGTAAAATGTAGCCCAAAGGCTCAGGTCCACAAAGGTACTTAGGTTCCTAACTTTCATTATTTCCAATAGAATTAGGAGCCTTAACACCTTTATGAATCTGGCCATATTGCTCACACAAGCAAGGTCTTTTAAAAAACTTAATGCCTTGAAAATCTAGCACACTGAACTGAATATAATGTTTCAAAAGTACTTATGGTATGATACAGTAATAGAGGGCAATGTGACACCAACATTTGTAGAACCAATGTTTTAGGGATTCAGTATTCAATTACTAGCTAGGCCATATTTTTCCAAGGGAAAGAGGTGTTTGCAAGCATCATGGTTTTCTGAACAGTATCAAAATTTTTATCTGGTAGTTGGCACACAAGTTTGCCGTTTCCATCATTATAATGTAAGGTGAATGAAACTAATAAGATAATTACTGTTATAAAAAAATTTATACTTCAGAAAATGCTAGTAATTTGGGATAATTGTATATTTATGAATTTTCAAGGTTCATTTATGGCATGTAACTGTGGTGCAAATAGTTTTTAAAATAATAATTATATTGGTGTTTTCACTCGTGTGATCCAAATATTCTGTTTTTTATGCTACTGGGAATTTAGGGATGATCCATGTTTGAGTCTCACAATTTAATCAGCCACAAAAGGATGGTGGATTTTTAACAGCTCTGGTTTATTTAGGACTGTTTCATTTCTGCAGCCCTGAGTTCACCCATCACATTTTTCCAAAAGACTTAATATTCTGCCATTATTGGATGCTGCAAGCAAGTACTGAATCAGAAATGCTGAAATATCAGTTTAAACACATTCTTCTTCTTCAGTCTAATGTCCTTTGACTAATAATGTAATTGGTGCTAACAAGCTGCCCCTGATGACAATACTGTCTTCTTCATCAAACTAAAGTGAATCATTGACTTGCCTTCTAAACACTGGCTGTCATATAGGTCAAGAAATCAGCTCATTTGATCTATTGGCTGGCTCCCAAGTATGGATAAGAGTGTTCCGAGATAGATGTCTCTCTCTGTTCCTTGTTGACAAATAATATATCAGAAAAATGGCAGATTATGTGTGTTCCAATTAGACAGTGATGAAATAGTCATATCTTGTATTTGCATTTTCTTGGGTAGTTTCATCGTATGTTCAAAGGGATTTTTCTGGGTGAACACCTGAATGTGCTTGATAACTGCATTTTAAACCCAAGAGGACAGCTAAGGCTTATTGACAACCAATTCCTTTTTATAATAGCACCTGTTGAAGTCTAGAATGAGACAAATCCTGAGGTCATTACTCATGGCTAGATTGTGTCTGGCCTTGCACAAAGAAGCCTCTTCTTTCTACTATTGCTGGGTCTACCTACTCAGTAAAGAAACAATGTGCCTGAGGAATGGAGTCCCAGCTCCGTGTTAGTAAGGCCAATGGAACTACTCTCCCCAATGGAAAGGGGTGAGGTGTGTCCATGGCTCTTAGTCCTTTTGCAATAGTGATCAGAGCTGGCTGTATGCAGACTGGAAGGCAAGTTGCTCCCTGTCAAAGGCGAGCAGAGCTGCCAGTGCAGTGTGTGCTCCACAAAGAGTCCTTGTGCACTCAGTCAGCCATAATTCTTTCTGAGGCTCCTGCTCATGGCTGTTCTAAACATATGCCTGCGTATGCATGCGCTTGTGCACACACACACACACACTGCATCACTGTGCCTTTCAGGCACAATTCAGCCCTCAGCTTTTAATCATGCCTCAAGAAAAACTTGTGGTGAAAGCAATGTGCCAGATTCTGGAGCCCTAACTCAGTTTTCACCCCATGTTTGCTCAGAAAAAAGTCTCATTGACAGAAATGTGTGAAAAAACGAAGTAAGACCATCAGGATTTCACCCATAAAGTTTTGAATTACATGACACAAATTTCATATATGCTATTCTTTACAGAGTATTTTTATAATATCTGTAAGTGCTGTGCAGATAAATTATACATATATTTTAAATATTTCACTGCTGGGAACCTCAGAGGGTAATCAGTGAATTACAGGTTTTAAAAAATTGCAGTGCATACTCTTCCACTCAAATAGTGTGTTATATTTTGACATAATTATTAGTTGGGATGCCTCCAGAAGGTATTCAGCCAGCCAGTGTCTTCCGATGCAGCTTCCTCATCCACAGTAGTGTTTCAGGATCAATATGTTAAGGAAGGATTAAATGCTTAATTTTGAGGAAGGTAGGTGAGGTATGCAAAATATTTTTCTTACTGGTTAGTCTTTTGACACTTCAATGAATAGCCATTTCTGCCTACATCCTCTTCTTTCTCTTTTCAAAGTGAATTTTAATTATGCTAAAAAGTGTCGGAATGACAGTACTGAAAAATGAAGTTCTCTGTTTGTCCCCAGAAATGATCAGTCAAGAACACAGATACCATGGGGATCAGCACAGTATCAGAGTCTGAACAGAATAGAATTAGAGGTAGCAACAGTGGAAAGACTGAAGCCTTAGGTATCAGCTATGATGTTATTGAGATACAATGTACAGAAACTGGACTGAAATCATACACTTATTTTACCTAGGTTGTGATGGAAATGACTTTTAGTAGCCAACAATCAGTTTGACGTTTTAACTAGTTAATTCAAGACAAAGTATCAGAGAGGATCAAATGCAGTTACATGTTTATCAGAGAGGGAGGATAAAAAAAGCAAGTCCTGAAAGTTACAGGCTCTGAATAGTAGTTAAATTACTAGAACAAACACTAAGGTGGTCAATCTGTGAGCACTTTGAAGAAGATAATGCAGTAAGGCAGTATAGATTCATAAAAATAAACCATGTCAAGCTAAATTGTTTTCTACCTTTGACAAGATAATAAGCTTGGTAGAAAGGGTGAAGAAAGTGGACATATCTTGACTTCAGCAAAGGATTTGATAGTGCTGCATATCATAGCCTAAAGAAAAATGTGGTGAGGATAAAGGTCTTAAAGAATAAATGTGGTATGGATAATGCTTTTTAAATTGTTAGACAAATGACTGAGTAACCACAAACAGAGAATAGTTATTAATGTTGTTGAGGCAACTGTGCAGTGGACTCAACTATACTCCTGTAAGGTTTAGTGTTTTACCTAGTGTTAACCATTATACAGATTGCTAGGGCAGGGAAGCAGTTCCCAGACACAGTTCTCCAGAAAACAACAGTCCAGAGCCCAATCTGCAGGCACTCCGCAAAGGGTTTATTGAGGGTTACACTGACAAGCTTAAAACCATAACCATACCTCCAAGCCCTTCACACCAGTCAGGCTTATTTCTCTATACACTGATAGAGTTTCCTTTCCCCACAATCCTAGTTCTATATGCCCATAGAACTCCCTCTTTCCCTGACCGTGATTCCATATGCCGACAAAACCCCCTCTCTCTCCTTCTTCTTGATAGCCTTAATTATAGCCGTAGGCCACCACCTCCCCCGGTACCACCCCTTCCAATATATAGTCATGTTCTGTTTTGGAGGATCTGAGGACTTTAGTACAACCCCTTTTGTACTCCATGGGAGGGGCAGTGAGTGGTGTCACAAAACTTGGCCATGGTCAGTTTATGACCCTATGTTTGTTCCTTTTTAATACGTCCCGTCACCTCCCTCGCTTTCCCAGCTGGTTGCTTGGCCTTGCTCTGGCATCTGTCTTGAAGAGGGAGTCAGAGCTTTCCCTCACTTGTGCATTCATATATCACACCTTTACTATGCCTTGAAACATTTTAACTGCATCCCTTATCTTTTCACAATAATAAAGAAAAACCCATCTAATTGCAGACAGGCAAGAGGAACACACTATGTCTTTGTTCTTCGCTAACGTGTGGCTCAGAGACTTTGACTTTCAGGCTAGCACAGAGGCCCAGAATCCCATCTCAGGAAAATTTACAGGCCTAAATACTTATATGAACTTACATTATATACTTTTACCATAACACAGATATTCACTAATATCCTGAAGGATAGGATCCTGAAGGAAGGAGTGTAGACTGTGCTAATATCATTCACTGATTATTTGTTTATTCTTCATACCCAATATGCATGGCCACCAGCATACTGCTCCTTCTCTCATGACTGAATAGGGCAGGGACATGGAGGTGTTGCTAGTGGGGAAAGGGCCTATTGTGTGCTGTTCTCAACTGGCATAGCTCCAATAGTGTAAGTTGCTGTGAGCTGGTTACTTAGCGGCAGTGCTAAGGCACAGAGGTCTGCATTACAGACAACACTCCTCCTCCATTCTGTTTTATCAACAATGCCAGGTTCAACCAGGCTCTAGGTCCTGTCAGCCATTTTAGTCCCTTCCTTCTATTCCTCGTTGGATTTCTAATCCTTTCCTTGTCAGCTCTCTCATCGTACACTGTACAACTCCCCCCCGCTCCATCTCCAAGTAACTCTCACCCATCTCTCAATACTTTGTTGCCTCTGCATTCTCCCCAACAACCCCTGTACTGTCTCCTAACTGCACAGACCCCTATCACGTGGACGTGATCCTCTTCTTTTGTGCCACTTGCCCCATCATAGTTTTCCATTTAGTCTCTCAATCCTCCTTTTCTTCTTCATCTCCAAGATTCTTAACCCTGCTTCTAGATGGTTCCATGACCCCATCCCCACAATCTGTGGGGAAAGCCTTGCCTTTTCATGATGGTGCTGCAAAGTTCACCCAAAATTTCTCCATGGGTGTGCATAGAAGAACATGCAGAGGAAACTGTTCTTCTGCACTCCTGCACAGAATTTCTGTTCCTCTGATGCTGGTCTACACATTTTTTTATTTTGATGAATATCTGGCTTTAGGGCCTAATCTAGCCAACTGAAGTAAATGGGAGCAAAACTGGGCCCTTTGTTTTCAGTTATAATTAAATTCTTAATTGTTATATTTCTGAGGGTATTCAGTCTATTATTTTAATCTCATAGTTGTAACTCGCCCACTGCCATAGATAGCATATCACTGACAATGAAGTGCTGAGAGGTTTTAATCTAGATATAAAGAATCTATTCCCTGCGTACCTAGTCAAAGAAAGTCAATCATCAAAGGTTCTAGTTTGAAGCTTCTCTTTATTGTTGATCTTTATACAACTCATTATGACTAGATATTTTTCTTCAATAATATATCATAACAATACCATCTCACTTTTTATATTCGCCTTTGTCTCTTACTCTTTCAAGAGCAGCCAAGTGCATCTCTGGTGTAAAACCACTTAAGTCAAAACAGTTACAGGCAAGATAAATTTGGTCCTAGGAGATTTGTACCTTGTTTCCCCAGAGGACTCCAGATTGTGTCATTCCTCTCTTGAAGATGTAAACCCCAATGCTTATTATGCTACAGCATTTGAAGATGTTTTGTTTGTTTGTTTGTTTTTAAGTCCAAAGAAATGGAGAGAAGCAGTGGGGAGGAGATATGGGTTTTAGTTGAACCCTCTGTATTTCTGTACATGTGCAGAGAGCAAGCCAGGGTAACCGAGTTAGAAAGGCCGAGAGCCATCTAGAGGAGGAGTGTGATAGTTACTTGACATGCTACATAGCTGTTTCTGAAATCATGCAGAGGATTTATATTCAAAGCAAGCCACCTTGACGCTTCCACACATGCACCATCAGAGAGCTAATCCAATCAGAGCTCAGGGGGAAAAGGTTATAAATATGGAAATTGCAGACAGCCCTGTGGACTCTGTCTGATCAATGCAGGACCAAGAGATATGTTTGCCATGAAGACTGCGTCCCAGTCACTGGATACAGTCTGCAGAACTGGTGGGTAGCCATCTGGCCTGGGGGTCTGGCTTGGAAGAGTTTGTGTGGTGGAGCTGACCTGGTGCCCTGGCGTCCACGGCAGTACCAAGCAAGCTGGTAAGAAACCAGGCAAAAAACCTGACTGGTTTGTCAAAAGTTCATCAAACCTGATATGTTTCAGTTAAACATTTTGAGTTTGATGAAGCTGCACTTTCTGCTGAAATCCTGTCTCACTGGAAAATACCTGACCAGCTGTCGTTACACTGTCATAGAAGAAATGTTTGGCAATTAAAACAAAAGGGTCATTATTATTTCTACTAATTTTCCAGACCTTGATGACATTTTTCCCAGTATAGGGAGCTTTTTTGAAAGACATGTACTTTATAGTCTGCCAAATTTGCAGGTGCCACCCACCAAAACCATTCATTTTTGGTACCAAATTAATCTGTTCAGATACAGTACCAGCATAATCCTTTGCTTGTAGGATATTGCTTGATTACCATTTTGAGCATTTGTCACTCAACAAAGTTTTTTGACTGACAGACTACATATTTAAATAGCATTTAAGCACATGGTGACCATCAAAAATGGCATAACTGCTGCAGACCTAATTAACTATCATGTACCATAATAGCAATTTATGTTTTTTCTTTGCACTAAAGAGTCATATGATTAATTTATGCTTGATGTCTTGCCAACTGATTGGCAGCAAGTGAATTATGGGAATTTAACATGGTAAAAATGACCTCTGAAAAAATTGTTGAGATTTCATTTCACCTGAACTCGAGTATGCTTATTAGAAGTGGTGGAACTGATGGAAAGGAGCCTTTCCAACAAAGGAGGGCTGCCAGTGGTTGGCAGGCAGCATGATGTCACCAAGGAATGTTGCCCACGCTCCTGGCCCCCACCCCACAACCAGTAGCCAGATGCATGGCTTCCTTTCATTTGGAAATCACCATTTAAATCACTTTAAATGCAGCAAAGAATAATTTAAAACAGCAAAATATAAAAGCAACAACAATGACAAAACGCAACTGGATCAGCAAAGACAATGCACATAGCTATAATGATCTTTTAAACATTTACTGGTGTACTCATACGAAAAGAATTGAGAATTAAGGCTAGCTGGAAATTTGGGATATCTAACTTGCAAACAAATGGACATAAACACCCACATCAGTAAAGTACAACATTTATCATTTAAATATCTATACTCGAATCTAAAGTGCATTTTATATATTCAAGGGGTTTTGTTTGTTTTGCATGTAATAACCTACCTTAAAGGGAGAAGGCAAGGAACTGATAATTATTGATTTGGATTGCGTGAATGCGGGGCCATGCCCATCATTAGTAAAAGGGCTGAGCCTCCTTTTGAAATGTATCTCTTCAGGTTAGGAAGTGGTTACACAGTCCAGGAAAGTTGTAGTTCTTCATCTCTCTGGTCATAATGAGAGAAATTGACTAGAGGCAGATCTGTGGATCCTCACCCTAAATCCAGAGGGGCCCAAGGAAGGTCAAAGGTGAGCTGCCCTCACCCTGCTGCAAAGGGGAGGCTGATATTGTTTGTTCAATGCTGAAGCAGAGACAGGTAGTCCACTCTCACAGTTGGTTGCAGTCCTCACCTCACAGGCCAGCATACAGAAGCTGCGAGCAGGACCAGAGGGAAATGAAAGTAAGCTGACATGGAAGCCAGCCCAGAGGCTAGGCAGGGTAGGCACATGTTTCCCCTAGTCATGTCATGCTCTGTCCTCATGGAAGGTTGATGAGGTGCACCTGGCTGCTAAATGACTGTCACCAGCTATAGGAACATGTTGTTGCAGCTCTCTGTGGAATAAAAATCCTCAGCTTCTTTCCCTTTCACTTGTACCTCCCTGGCCTCCCGTGACTACTAATTCCTGTTGTTCACTCTCCCACACCAATTCCTCTTTCTCCCACTCCTGCAGTGAGCAGATGACAAGCAATGGGGAATGTAGAGGCTGCTGGGAAACAATTATTTTTATTTATTTTTTTCTAATTCTGGTTATTCCCCTCAGGTCAGACCTCACGTCTGTGAAATGACGTATCAGTTAGGGAGACCTTGGATTCAGAGAGCAGGAAGATGGGGCACTGGGGGGTGGGAGAGAATGGAGGGGCTTAGGGAAGTGGAAGTATGAATACCTCAGTGGCTGGGGTGATGGAATGTGGAGGGCAAAAGTTTGATGGATCCAAATCTCAGTAAGCTTAAAACTATTGGTCTGTCTCAGTAGTATTGCACTGGGGAGAAATTTTATTCTGGGGATATTTAGCTACATTAATTTGTTTTATTTAGTTTAATTTAATTTGGTTAAGTATTTGTTAATAGTTGCATATGTTAATACTTGCATAACTGCACTTGATTGGCTCATGCTGAAGAGAGCAGTCTTAGGCACATTCTGGTGGTTATAAACCAGAGACTGAAATATCCTTTTAAGAATACACAATTCTGGCTGATGATTTGTGCCTTTCCATCTTAGTCACAGTTTCTGTACTGTCATTCATTTCCCCCCACTTATTGTTTTCTCTCAGGATGATGTATGTGGATGATCTATTTTGATATAAAATCAGAACACTGCAGCCTTTTTTAACCAACAAACAGCTTGCTCCCCTTTTATTTGAAAAATTGGAAGCTCCTGAAAGCAGACATATTTGTTTGATAACATATTTCTTCTCTCTACATCCAGTTAAAAAAGATCTGCTGCCTTTGCAATAGCTAGATATTTTTTATTTTGACCCAGTAATTCATTTCTGAATGCATGCATTATGGTCACAGTCTGAGACAGTACTCATTTTCATTTTATCTGCCCTCGAACCCTTCAGCATCTCATCCCCAAATAAATCAACGTCATGCCGTTTCCTTTAAATCCATGCCAAAATAACAATCCAACTTTCTACTCTCGGAGCCTATCCTGCAGTCTGTCATGTGAAGGAGAGCAAGAAAACAAGGAAAAGGTTGTGAAAGCCTTTGAAACTGTGGAAATGGGGAATGGAAGATGAGCAGCATGCTCTTTCCTGCCCGGACCCCTAGAAACTGCATTGCATGGTTTGGACTCCATAGGTCCAATGTGGGAGCTGGGAGTGGGTGATCTATAAACATCCTTCCGAACCTGATGCTCTTTCGGCTGACACTCCAGATGTTCATGCTGCCAGGAGCCACATTAACTCCCTCTTCCTGCCATTTACTTCCCTTGGCAGAGTACAGGATGCTGCCACTGTGGGAAAGACAAAAGAGGATAGAAGAAGAGTTGCCATAGAGTAGGGGAACCTGTGTTGAAGAAAGGAGGGGCAGGCCTTTCATGTGGTCAATCCCAACATCTGTGAAGATGGCATTTTCTTTCCCACAGATCTTCAGCTTCTGGTGGGATTTGGAGGCAGTGCCACCCTCAGCAAGGCTGTAAACTCTTCCCCCACTTAACTGGGAAACTCCACCCTGTGAACCTCATGGTTTTGTTTCAAGCAAAGGGAGAGCGTGATTTGGGCTTTAAGGAACACTCTGTAATACATAAAGAGCAGGGGATTTTGTGTTGCGCTGTACTTTGGCATCCTGTAATGCCTTGTCTCATTTCTTCTCTGGCAGCTTCTAGCTGGCAATCAAATTATGCTAAATGCTAGTAACAGCTGACTTCCACTGTAGACATTTTCATATTTTTATACAGATATGGATCAATGCTTATATCCGCACTTTAGACAACTATTTTGTGTGCAAGAGTATTTTCGAAAGGTTGTGGTCCCTAACGTGACACTTAGCTTATAATTTGCACTGGGTGTGTTTTGCATTTTCTGATCTGAATTACTATGGAAGTAAAATGTACCATCGCAGGGCCTGATCTTCTAAAGTGCTGAGCACTCCTGTGATGTGTTGTCTGCCCTTAACTAAGTGGAGGTTGATGGTACAAATATCTTGTAGGATGGAAAGTAGCAGCTCCAACTCAGAAAGTAACAACATTTATGACTTCAGAATCCAAAGATTGTTTTTGTAAAATTGAATAGTATTATGTTTAATGTTAGCTGTCTTTGGTAAGTAGCTTTTATTCTCCAAGAGTGAATATTTCCAAAGTCTTCAGTTATTCCGGAAGCAATGACCTTTCCTGACCCATCCCCAGATCTCTTCTCTATATAATGTTAGGGCTTACTTTTGCCCTTGCTGTTGTCAATGAGAATTTTGCCACAGACTTCAATAGGAGAGGGATGAGCCCTTAGTAGTGGCTCAGTCATAGTCAAACCTTGTAGGCAAAGGCCCATGTTAGAGGCAGTGCAGAATCACGTCACCACAGCAGGAGCCTGAGGTGGCACAGTGCCTTACATTCCTTCTGCCTGCCTCATAGCTCAGTATCTGCTCTAACATTCCTTCAGGGGCACTGTATACACTTCCTCCCATGGCCAGGCTGCTTACCTTTGGGGTGGCTAGCACTTGCAGGGTTGCTCGAGAGAGCTCAATTGCAGAGAGATCTCCTAACCTTTTGCTCAGGTGAGTGTAAAAATTTCAGTTATGGCTGGCTCCTGAATTGGGTGGGTAGAAGAGGGGAGAGGAACAGCTGCCTCTTCTCTAGTAAAACCAGAGGAGTTGCCCCTCCTCTTCCTGTAAGGGTGAGAGACCTTATCTCCCCTCTGCCTTGTTCAATTCACTTTAACCACTTGGAGGTGCCTTGTACCCTCTCCCACATTTCACACCTATGGAGAAGCCACTCACAACTTGGCCCTTTGCATGTAGAGTTATCATGTTATTTCTGATCCTTTTTAGTCATGCATTATTCTCTGTGATCCAAGTGTTGTCTGTTTTTATATTTAAGCTTCTATCCTCCTACAACTATTGAACACAATACTGGTTTCTCCTTTCTTGCACTTAATGAAAATAATAAATCAGATTCTGCTCTCAGCTACACCGCTGCAACTCAGTTCACCTCTATAATCTCAAAATCTAGCAGGTATATTTTATTATCCACCTGAATGTTGGTGTTGTTTGTTTAAATACAGAAGCCCCTGAACTTCCAAATTTTTTCTTCCATTGATCCATCACCTTGAGGCCCTGAATATTTATTTTAAAATAACAGAGGTTTTAAATTAAATCTAGAAATCAGACATCTTTCTCTCATAGCTGGGACCTAACCTGATTGATTTGCAAGTTTTTTGCTTCATCTTCCTACTTCATGGCTGAAGTCCATTCTAAATTGACCAATTTGTTGCTTTGTTTCCAGTGTTTCTTCATTTCAGTAAAAAATGTCAGTGTGTAGTCTAGCCTTATGCTGAGTTTTTCTTATATGAGCTGTCAGTTTCTTATGGCTTTCGCTTCTTGCTTTATCTGTCCCTGTGTCTTCTTTTATATCTAGTAGGCTGATTTGGCTCTTTGTTGACCTATATTTAGCTCCTCCAGCCTCTTCAGAAACAGGAAATAGTGATCTTCTGAAACTGGACTTGCTAATTCCAACAGAGATATCATTTGGAGTAAAATATGCTAGTGTTTTATATTGTGGTGCTGTTTGCATTGACTGCTCTGACTTTCATGTTGTTTAACTATGGCAAACAAGTTAGGTAGTTTAAAAATCCAATATATTTACAGAAACCCGTGGCTTCTGAAATCGTAAGTCTTTGAACTTAAAGAAGAGCCATGGATTTTTGTTTTAGAAAGATTACCAGCAGAGTATTTATACTCCGTTAGTTTGGAACATCCTGTAGTCAAAGATGACTAT
Organism: Emydura macquarii macquarii; assembly: GCF_026122565.2. Taxonomy (NCBI): domain Eukaryota; kingdom Metazoa; phylum Chordata; order Testudines; family Chelidae; genus Emydura; species Emydura macquarii. The sequence continues at coordinate 34,934,497 of NW_027132559.1, read as the reverse complement.
CATCTTTATACCACACACCATTCTGATTTTTTTAAAAAAGCACTATACAATATCAATAAAGCATATGTTACATGGATTAAAAACTGACTAACTAAGAGAACTCAAAAAGTGGTTGTCATTGAGGAATCATAAGCAAATGGAAGTGTTTCTAGTGGGGTTCTGCAGGGCTCAGTGCTAGTCCTGACACTTTTCAACATTTTCATCAATGATCTGGGGAATAAGTATAAAATCACTGCTGATACAATTTGTGAATGACACAAAGGTTGGTGGAGCAGTAAATAATAATGAAGACAGGAGAGTCATACAGAGAGGTCTAGATAGCTTGGTAACCTGGTTCCATTTAAACAAGGTGTGTTTTAATACAGCTAAATGTGAAGTTGTACATCTAGGAACAAGGAATGCCAGGCCATACCTACAGAATGTTAGAATATTAGGGTGGGAAGGGACTTCAGGAGGTCATCTAGTCCAACCCCCTGCTCAATGCAGGACCAACACCAACTAAATCATCTCAGCCAGGACTTTAAGCTGGGCCTTAAAAACCTCTAAGGATGGAGATTCTACCCTAGGCAACCCATTCTAGTGCTTCACCACCCTCCTAATGAAAAGGTTTTTCCTAATATCCAACCTAGACCTCCCCCACTGCAACTTGAGACCACTGCTCCTTGTTCTGTCATCTGCTACCACTAAGAACAGCCTAGCTCCATCCTCCGTGGAACCACCCTTCAGGTAGTTGAAGGCTCCTATCAAATCCCTCCTCACTCTTCTTTTCAGACTAAACAGGCCCAATTCTCTCAGCCTCTCCTCATAAGTCATGTGCTCCAGCCCCCTAATCATTTTTATGTCCTCCTCTGGACTCTCTCCAATTTGTCCACATCCTTTTTGTAGTGGGTGGCCCAAAACTGGACACAATGCCACAAATATGGCCTCACCAATGCCGAATAGAGGGGAATAATCACTTCCCTCGATCTGCTGGCAATGCTTCTTCTAATGCAGCACAATATGCTGTTAACTTTCTTGGCAATAAGGGCACACTGTTGACTCATATCTAGCTTCTTGTCTACTGTAACCCCCAGTTCCTTTTCTGTAGAACTGCTGCCTAGCCAATCGGTCCCCAGTCTATAGCAGTGCATGGGATTCTTCCATCCTAAATGAAGGACTCTGCACTTGTCCTTGTTGAACTTCATCAGATTTCTTTTGGCCCAATCCTCCAATTTGTCTAGGTCACTTTGTATCCTATCCCTATCCTCCAGCATATCTACCACTCCCACAAGCTTAGTGTCATCTGCAAACTTGCTGAAGATGCAATCCACCCCATCCACCAGATCATTAATGAAGATGTTGAACAGAACTGGCCCCAGGATCAACCCCTGGAGCACTCCGCTTGTTACTGACTGCCAACAAGACAATGAGCTATTGATCACTATCCATTGAGCCCGATGATCTAGTCAACTTTCTATCCACCTTATAGTCTATTCATTCAACCCATACTTCTTTAACTTGCTGGCAAGAATACTGTGGGAGACCGTATCAACCGTTTTGCTAAAGTCAAGGTATATCATGTCCATCCCTTGCTCCAGATCCAGAGAGCCAGTTATCTCATCATAGAAGGCAACCAGGTTGGTCAGGCATGACTTGCCCTTAGAGAATCCATGCTTACTGTTCCTGATCACCTTCCTCTCATCCAAATGCCTCACAATGGATTCCTTGAGGACCTGCTGCATGATTTTTCCAGGAACTGAGGTGAGGCTGACTGCTTTGTAGTTCTCCGGATCCTCTTTCTTCCCTTTCTTGAAGATGGGCACTATATTTGCTTTTTTCCAATCGTCCATGGTGATCATGGGAGGTCTCGAGTTTTCAGAGATAATGACCAATGGCTCTGCAATCACATCAGCCAACTCCCTCAGCACCCAGGGACTTGTGCATGTCCAGCTTTTTTAAATAGTCTTGAACCTGTTCTTTCACCACTGAGGACTACTCACTTCTTCTCCATTCTGTGCTGCCCAGTGCAGTAGTCTAGGAGCTGACCTTGTCTGTGAAGACAGAGGCAAAAAAAAAACATTGAGTACCTCAGCTTTTTCCACATCATCTGTCACTGGGTTACTTCCCTGAATCACTAAGGGGCCTGTACTTTCCCTGATCACCTTCTTGTTGCTAATATACCTGTAGAAATCGTTCTTGTTACCCTTCACGTCCCTTGCTAGCTGCAACTCCAATTGTGCTTTGGCCTTCCTAATTTCACTCCTGCATGCTCGAGCAGTATTTTTATACCTTTCCCTACTCATCTGATCAGCCAACCCTCTGCTTCTTGTAAGCTTCCTTTTTGTGTTTAAACTCACCCAAGATTTCTTTGTTAAGCCAAGCTGGTCGCCTGCCATATTTGTATTCTTTCTGCACATTGGGATGATTTGTTACTGCACCCTCAATAAAGCTTCATTAAAATACAGCTAGCTCTCTTGGATTCCTTTCCCCCTCATATTAGCCTCCCAGGGAATCCTTCCCATCAACTCCCTGAGGGAGTCAAGTCCGCTTTTCTGAAGTCCGGGGTCCGTATCCTGCTGTTTTCCTTTCTTCCTTTTGTCCATAGAGGCTCTGACTGTATCCTAGATAGCTTCTCTATTTGTATAACAAATAAGCAAGTTAAAAAAAACCAGTGGAAATCTGTTTTTTGGGGGGGTGGGCGGAGAGGAGGATTTGTTTTTGGTTTTGGTTTTCATGGGTGCGTGTGTTTTTTTTTAATCTGATTATATTATATTTTAAGGAGAGTGAGAAATTATGGTTAGGGTGCAGAGGAAAAGAAAAGAGAAGCATCCCATAGGTACTTTTTAGAATGTGTTTTTATGGCAGAGAAGCTTTCTTTGATTTCTTCCCCTCTCCTGCCCTCCCAGCTTTTAGAAGGTTTTGTTTCACAGGAGACACTGGAGCTGATGTTATTTGTTTTCCTTTGAACTATTTTTTATTAGAGGATGTTGGTAAATTATAGATAATCCAGGAGACTGTGAGATTTTATTGTCTATTGCTTGCTCTGAGAGTGCAACTACTTTGTGCTCTTTCTCTCCTTCTCTGTCACAGGATGGGGCACTACAACCTGTTCCAAAGAATCTGGGTGAAATTTTTAACAGTGGCCAATCCCCCATTTCTCCAAGTGGCTGCCATGTGCCCTTATGTCCCCAACTTTTGCAGCACAGTACACAAAACATATCTGAGATCTCCTCTGTCCAGTGTAAAATATTAACCCATTTCTTAAGTCCCCCCACCACCCCAATATTGGTTGCCCAGCCATGGAGTTTACATGACCAGTCTTTCTATGAGAAGAATTTTACTTTGTCTTTATTTGGGTCACACAGCAAAACCAGTTAGTGCTCCCCCTCCTGAAATTTGTTACTGCTGGCCCCTACTTCGTTGGGGTCCCAGCTGGTGTTGCTGTTACACCTGTTCTTGTGACACCAGGAGTCCCGGGAGAGTCAGGACATGAGACATTTATTTCTCCTTATGGCATAGAGGTCATGGAGATCCTCCAGAATGAGAGCTGAAAATTTGTTATTCCAAACTCTTTTTTTTAAGTTCCAGAGGGGTAGCCGTGTTAGTCTGTATACAGCAAAAACAACGAGAGTCCTGTAAGCACCTTAAAGACTAACCAATTCCTGCCAGCATAAGCTTTTGTGGGCTGCAATCCACTTCATCAGATGCATGAAATTGAAATCACAGATAAAAGGTATATATATACATACAAGGGTAAGAAACAACAATGGGGAGGGCAAGTGCTAACAAAGTCCATTCAGTTAGAGTAGGTGAGACCTATTCACAACCATTGATTCATTCTCAACTTCTAATCAAGGGTTGTGAAGAGGCCTCATCTACTCTAACTGAATGGACTTTGTTAGCACTTGCCCTCCCTATTGTTGTTTCTTACCCTTGGATGTATATATATACCTCCTATCTGTGATTTCCATTTCATGCATCTGATGAAGTGGGTTGCAGCCCATGAAAGCTTATGCCCGCAGGAATTTGTTGGCCTTTAAGGTGCTACAGGATTCTCGTTCTTTTTTTTAAATGAAAAATGGATTTTTAAAAAAATACCAAACCTTGAAAATATTAGCAAAAAGCTTTCATTCCCTCCTATGCCCCCTGAGTTTTCTGGTGTTCGTCAAATGGAATTTTTGAATTCTTTTTTGTTTTTTTTCTCCCATCTTTCTCCCTTTTTTGTCATGGAATGCAGTCTAATGAATTAAGTCTTTGGCTTGGGGCTGGGTTTTTTTTTTTTTTTTTCATTTTCATTTTCCCCCCATTTTTCTTTTTTCTTTTCAAAACAGCCTCAACTTTGAGAAAGTTTCAGAATTCAAGAGCATCATATAACCTTTTGCCCTTCGTGATTTTTGTCCCTGTCCCAACTTTCCCAAAGTTGAGGCTGTTTTGAAAAGTTAGAGGGTGGCAAAAAGAAAAGTGAAGAAGTGGGGAAGGACCTCTGCCTGCCCCAAGAAAGAGGGGCAGGGAGCATATGTGAGAAAGGAGAAAAATGAATGAAATGTTTCAAACAATATTTCATGAAAAATGGACCTGTTTCAAATGTAGTAAAATGGAAACAACTTCCAAGCTTGCCGTAATTGTTTTCCTCTCCATGTGTCAACCAGCTCTATCCTGAATAGTCACTCCCCTCCTTTGGGTTTAGGAAGGGGAAAGATATTTACTCCCTCTCTCTGGCTTGGAAGAACACTCACAAATGTGGAAGGATGAGGCAGCAGTGAGAGCTCCAAAACACTTTCTCTCCCTCCTCTCCCCCCCCGTAACTTGAGGCAGCTTTAGGAGCAGGGAGAGCAGGAGCCCCATGGACTTGGCCAAATAGGAGAGGCCTTGAAGTGAAGGAGCTCTTTTGTGCAAGGGGTATGTCTCAGTGTGCAATGCCTGTGAGGAGGTGGGGGTGTACACATTGTGCTTTTAGCCAGCTTTGATGATGATACATGTTCAGGAAGGGGTGATTTGAATTCCACTCTCAACACAGCTTCATTGCATGTTGCCTAAAATAATGCATGTGTTGGATTATTTTTGTTGTTATTTTGTGTCAGGCACTGGGTTCTAGGAGTCCAAGCCTGGTGCTTGGAATGGTGGATGAAGCCAGATGTAGGGTTAGGACCGAGCCAAAAGCAGTGCTGAAACTGGGTCTAGAGACAGGCCATGGGTCAAAACCAGGGTCAGAGTCCATGGGCAAGCCAAACCAGAATCATAGTCAGAGTCAGGATGCAGGCCGAAAGTCAAAGCCGGGTTGGAGTCAGTCCAGAGATCTGGGGCTCAGGAAGTGGATGCAATGCTGGAGTGGGTCAGGAGCCAGGCTGGAGTAGGACCAGAGTAGGGCATGGACAAAGTTGACACAGACTGGGACAAGGCTTAGGAAAGGCCGGGGGCAAGAATAAGAACCAGATCAAGAGCAGGCCAGAAGCGTAGTGAGTCTGTAACACATCCAGGTATCAGGAGGGTTCCTACCTGAGTATTGCTCTGGCACAGACTAACTTGCTGTTCTGTCAGGGTCAGTGAAATACTGGTGCCAGGGGGTGATCTGACCTGGGCTCTGGCCACAGATAGGCTGCTATACCATGCCTGAGTCACTGCGGGCTCTGCTTATGGGATGAGTCAGTGCAGCTAAATTGCTGCAGTATGTCCAAGAGAGGATGCATCAGTGTATGCTGTACTGGAGGTATGAGTCATGGCAGTTTTCTAGTTACTAGAAATTGAAGGGCAGCCTTTAAGCCCTCTCACCGTGGATATGCTGAGCTAACTGGATGTCCTTGTGCATGATGGTGACTCTCTTGGTGTGAATAACACACAGGTTAAGTATCTTCAAAGAGCCCCAATATGTAGGTTTCATTGGTCTCCTACAGGGCCGTAACGGACAAACTCTGGAAGCACAAGCCACTTTTGAAGTCCTGAGTGAGCAGTCCTGGTCTGGGCGTAGGTGTGCCTCACACTCATCTTTCAACTGCATCTCACCTGGCAGGTTGGAAGCTCTTACTGATAAACACAGGTTTTTATGCCGTTGTTCCTGTATTTATTAGTCTTTGGCAAGGCCCAAAAGATCAGGATTTAGGAAGCTTCACTCAGATAAGCATGCAAGTAATTGGATAATAATCCATCCCTTTTTTACAAGACCGGGACAGGCTTTCATGTGAAATTACTGGTACGTGCTGCTTCCTTCTGGGTTTTCTGGGAATAACGAACATTCTGTTTCTAAGTATTCTGGAAGAACTGAAGTGCACCAGAAATAAGAAATAATCAAACAAAACAAACCTTATGGTTCTGATCAAACTTGGTGTTGTACTCGGTGTGTGTTGGTCACCAATGTTTATCAGTGTAGGCTGCATGCATGTGTCCCTGTGTAGGTGCTGTCCCAGCTCTGATCAGGAAACTGAGGCGGCTCTCACGATCGAATGAATCAACGCGACCATGGATTAGCTGAGCAGCGAAGGCACCCAGGCCAGGTTTATTGCGTGTGGCACAATGAGAAGTGACTTACAGAGTATCTCTGGGTCAGTTTCACATAGGCGGCGTTACAATGGCCTCGGCCCAACGGCGGGACTTTCCGTTATCCCCTAGACCGGACGCCGGTATTCCCTCTGACACCCTCTTTTATACATTGTTACATACACTTTCGTTCTGCCCCCTTTGACATGTAGTTGCCACCCTCTTGACATAGTTTAATACCACCTTTTTCCGTTGATTGGCTGATTTGGGCAAAACAACTCCATGTATCACATTTTGTCATTTATATCCATAAAAGTGTCATTTTAGAGAGTTAGTATCTTGGTACCTCCTATACCTGCTACATATTTTAGTAATATTTTGGCAATCTTGCAGTATCAGCACTTTCCTGTGCCAATTTCAGTTAACTTGAGTGACCCCTTATACTTCCGTTCACTCGGCTTTTTCCATTTAGGCCTTAGCCTGTTTTACAGGCCTTAAGCTCTCACTCCTTACTACACTTGGAAGATTTTGACTGGTTCATATGTGAACTCATTCCTCATCTGTAGCTGTTTTGGCCCAAATTCCACAGCCTTTCCTTAGTCAGAACGCCCACTGACTCTAATAGGACATTTGCCTGAGTGAAGACACCAAAATTCAGCCCTATAGGGGCATCCTAGTATGCTTCATTGCATGTTCTCTTATGTCAAATTAACTTTGTCTGTTGTTTCAGTCATTCAACCTATAATTTTTAATCTCAGTAAGAGTCTAGTGTGTTATCGTATTTTTGTATATTACTTCTACACCTGGGTGTCTTATCTGATATCCTATGCAAGTATGCAATATACTGTTATTGTCTCAAATTCTATAAATAATGAAAGTTAATTGCATGCTGCATCGTGGTTATATCTGCTTAGAAGTTTTTATGTCACATATATGGAGCTTTCTTGCCTTGCTAATGTTCCTCTTCCTTAGTAATCAATTTGGCTTGATATTTATGTGACCCAATAAGTTTCTTTCATTTGGAATTTATTTGTTGTTCTTTTCCCCCTATTTCTCTACCAGTCAACTTGGCTTGATTACTATTTATTACGTGACCTGTTGATATTGTGTTTTACTTAACAGCATTAATTACATGGCATGAGTTAACATGTAGCTCTTGCTTTGTTTTGCTGGCATAGCTATTGCTGTCATTGCTGGCTTGGCTTTTTAGTACACACATGCTTTCCGTTCTGCGTTACTCAGTATATCCCTGGGGTTTTGCCTGTTCTCAGATACAGTTTTTGCTTCTCTGTATTGATATAATTTAATGCTCAATTGCAGTATAAAACAATTAACATTTATGATATAAAAATGCTGCTGTATCAAGCAAATACAGCAGCTTCTATAAAACAAACAGATAAAAAGAATAAACATACTGAGTCAGTAGAAACTGATAAAGTGCAGACTTTGCCTTAGGCTATCTCAGCGCACAGCAGACTTAACCTGTACATCAACTTTTCCTCTTACTTTTTTTTTTATTAGGTCACTGAAGACATTCTCTGTTTCTAAAAGTAATTTTTGGTTACCAGTAATAAGCACAGTAATCTTCCCAATATTTGTGATAGTCTGTGGCTTGAACTCCTATGCTTAGTTTACGGTGAGGTAAAAGAATAGGCTGGCTCTTATTTCCACTAATGAGAAAGCAGTGGTCTCTCCCTTGACTTCAAAATTGAGAGCAGAGTCTGTCCATCTAAGAGGCTTCCTTTTCAAATTACTTATCATAGTTGTGGGAAGTGCTTGAGTAAATGTCTTCCTGTCTCTTAGATGAGATAAAAGTTATGTTTATCTCTTTGAAATGTCACCTTAGATCACAATAAATATTTAAACATGCAAACAGCTCAGACAATAGCTAGGAAATATGTACTACAGTGATGCAAAACTATTTTTCATACACCGAAGGAATTTCTTTACAATTTACAACAGAATGAAAAGTTGCAAGCTATTTTTTGTAGTCACCCCCTTCATCAATCTGGAGTAAATGTGACCACACATTGACTAGGTCTCATCTCAGCTGAAATTACATTCTGCTTCCAGTCTCTGTTATACTGTACTTCTATTTAGTTTAGACAAGCACCTATGAATTTGAGCTCTGTGTATGTTAGAGTTTTCTGTAGAGCACATCACTAAAGTAGCTAAGGGCCCAAGGTATGAATATGGTAGATTCTATCCAGGAGAAATCAAAGGGAATGAAGAGTTATATTTCTTCTATTGTGGACTTGTTTTGTTTGAAGGAAGGCTTTTTGAAGGATGGAAGGGGGAGTAAAAAGATGTGTATTGAGTCTCTGAGCTTTTGTGTACCAAGGATTGCTAGGGGTTTGTCCCAGCTCCAGCACAAGTTACTGCAGCATCAGGGCTGCTCTAATTTGCACTGGTGAATGGCCCCTGGGGAACACCACATTAGCCAGGGATCATTGGTGCTCCTGCAGCATTTTAGTCATGCCCCAAACCCAGGCACAACCCATCCTTAAAGCTACATATCACCCAGAGTTTACTCCATACCAAGGAAATATCCAGTTTTGCGATTATGGCAGCAGAACAAAGGAGTGTATCAGATCTGAGGATTTGGCGTTTTATCTAGAGATTTGTCAATCAAAGATAACCCATCCAAGTCATTCAAAGGTGTATTTATTTACCAAGGGGAGGAAGAGAGGTGTAGGGGGAGAGAGATTTAAGAGTTAAAGTAGGGACCCTGTGTGGATGTGCTGAGTGGGGGAAGGTGGGTGCAAGGAGGCTGCACTGCTGCATAGTAATGGTGCGCAATCACACTCGCTAAGCCCAGAGCGTGCACAGCTTGTTCCCACAGGAGTGGTAGCTTGTCCAAAGTGGGAGGAATAGCCCTGCTCCACATTGCCGTGGCCAGTGGAGGTGGCATGTTGCACTTTTTCAAAGAGTGTAGCAGCTGTCATGCTTTCTCGTGCTGCAAGAGACATTGTGCCTGACCAAGATACAATGACTACAAAAGTTCTCATTGTGGTTCTGCAAGTCTGCGCCACCATTAACATGTGCCTGTGTCTTGAAAACATATTATAGTCCTCAGAACCTGTCTGAGATGGAGGCCTTAATGCAGGAGAGTTGTTTATAAGGTCCCTGCTTCACCTCCCTCTAGCTCTTCTTCCTGGCAATGTTCCATTAGAAACCAATGGGGAACCTACAGTGTGTGCTTGGTAGAGCTCCTGTGCCCACAGGAGCCTGTCTAGGTCCTGCCATTTCCCTTTATCTCAGGCTGAGGTCCATGCTGCAAATCAGACTTTCAGATGACATTGACAGGCTTGTTACCTTCTTCACTTTCAAAATAAGCAAACTTTTCAGATTGTTCTTTGAAACGCCACAGTAAAGCAGGACTTGTGGAGGACATCTCTTTCCTGCCCTCACCCCTTGAGACCCATTTCCCCCTTCCAGACTTCTGTGCCATGGTTTCCCCCCTTTTCAGCCTGTTTGTGACTCCAGGTACCTTTACCAAGCTTTCCCTCACCAAGGGTCTGATCCTACTCCCATTAAAGTCAATGGCAAAATTCCTATTTATTTTGAGTGAGGCAGGATCAAGCCCCAAGGGTCTGTTCTAAAACGCACTGAAGTCAATGGAAAGCCTCCTACTGGGTTTTGGATCCAGCCCTAATGCCCTACTGGACAGGCGAGTTGGCTAATGGGTGTGCAGGAAAAAAGCCTCTGAGGGTGCACTACAGACCTCTTTCTCTTTCACCCAGACTAATTTGTTAAACCAGATGTTTGAATCTAGCAGATCTATTAATCTGGATATTTTACAGTTTGCCAAACACTAAATTACCAGAAAAGTAAATGGAAAATGTCATTTAGTTCTAGTGTTTAAATTCTCCTAACATAATCTAAGAGTGCTTCAAGCAAAAAACAGAAGCAAATATCCATAGCCAAAATCATCCTTGAGTTCTCATTCATCTCCTCCAATGAAGGAGCATTCCTCCTCTTTCTGAAGGGTTCTGTGCAGACATATTAGCGTAATTTCCTCTGACAGTTCTACTGAAGGGAAAGAAAATTCCTTCAGTTATAATTTCTCTGGAGGCACTACTGCATAAAGAGGATGTTTGCACTACTAAAGGAATCATGTTAATGGGTCTAGAATATTTCAGTGAGGGACATTATAGTGTGGATATTACAATGCAAGTATGTTACATTGTTAGGACATATCTGTGCCTGGCCCATTCACTCATCTACATTTAACTTCTGACAGCATTTGATTTGCAACCTTTCACTTGACTCTCTCCCGTCATTCTCTTAGTGTGAAAAATTTTAGCCTTTCATTTGACCTGTGTGAACGCATAATTTCTGGCAGCTGTCACTCACAAACACAGAGCAAACAAAGCAGCAAGAAAAAGGCTCTTCTGAACTGAAGTCAAGTGGAGCAGTTACATGCAGCCAGGGAAGACTGCCTGGCACCCTGCACAACTCTTGCAAACAACTTCATATCCTTTAGAAATACTCTTCAGTTCTCATGTGGTGAGGCACATAATTTTGGTTTTAAACAACTCATTATTTGTCAATGACTAGATTATCAATTTGGATTGAGAGATCCCTGCCTCATAAAGCCTGTATATTCACAGGCCCTAGCCTGGAAATGTCCTCCTCCCATTCTGAACACACTTTACTTTCCTACTTCGCAAAAACTTTAAGTAAATATTTCGAGCAAGTCTTTTCAGCTAAAGGATCCAGAAGGGGAAGTGCATGGCTCAGAGACTGACAATATGATATAGAACCTTTCATTCTAGATTCGTGACTGAATCCAATGCAGCTTTGTAGAGCCCACTCATGACTATTCATTTAGCACCAGCTTGTGACAAGTGTGCTCCTGCTGAGTGTCAGCATACTGTACAAGTAGTCCTATTGATGGCCCTTCATATAAAATAAGTTAGTAACTCACTTGCCAATGTGTCAGTTGTCTGTGTCCCAAAAAATACTATTACAAATAGCACTAGTCTGCACTAGTTTTTGAAGTGTCAGCATATGTTAGGCCAAGGTAAGACTGACTAGGTCTCTCACCCCAAAAGGTGGGACTCTCCATGTGTGAAGATAATTGCACTCCTTGTGCTACGTGCAGTCTTCAGACAAATAAAGGATTTTAACATCTAGGGCTGTCAGTGTAGCAACTTTTCTTGATCGCTGAATTCACTTTGAACATACAGGAGAAAAGATTCCAAGAAACATAGAAAGCTATTTGATTAACTGGTAGCTTTTATGATGCCTCAGTGGACAGTTTGAGAATTTCCACAACCAGCCAATTGATTTTCCTTTGAAAATAATACTTTAAATAGTCATCCTTACACTGATACATTATTCAGACTGTAAAAAAGTACACACGGTAAATGGTTCTATGTTAGCTAAAAGTGGCCAATCCTGTCTTTAAAGAAAGGAATCAAAGGTGCTAGTTTTCACCCTTCTCCCTCTGCAGCCCAAAGTAATAAGGAAAGTTAAATTAGACAAAACTTCCTGTGCTGATAAATCTGGACTGGTTTATCAGGGATTGGAATTTGGGATACTCATCTAAGTGAAGGGAAAGCCATCCATCTTCCCAGTTCCATAAGATGCATTAGCCATTCCATAAAACGTAGGGGCCCATAAACCATACAACAATGCCCTAGAAAAATTGTGCCTGGACCACCCTAGCAGGCTAGCGATAGTGCAGTGCATTCAGGAGATGGGGGGATTCTATTCAGTATGTATTTTACTCCTTATTCAATGGGATTGCTCTCAAGAACAAGAGAACTAGTTGTCTTGCCATTGCTCTGAATACGTAAGAGCTACAAATTTAGAAGTCCCATCTTGCTGCACTTTATTGGTTAATTGAGGAGTTTTATTGATTTGTTCTTAGCACAGGATTGTTAGCCAACGTTTAGCATTAGGGAATTATTGACTGGAGATAGAATGTAGAGTCATCTGTGAGAAGATTTTATTTCCTGCCATACAAATTCTATCTAAATATCAAAAATCTACAGATAATAATAGTTTATCTGCCTTTTATAAATAATCATCATTGTATAAACATGATATTTATGAAATTCCATAAGAAAATATTTTCATTAACATGTTCAATAAAATAGTTAACTATGAGATAATAAAGTGTTATTGAAAATCAGGTTTGGAAAAGTTCAAATATGAGAGAATTCAATAGATTTGTACTGTGCCTGAGGAAGTTATTTTTAAAACAGCAGTTGGCTCCTATTTGACAGCTTATCATCTGAATGGATGCTCATGAATCAGCTTTTGAGGGCACAAATTTTAAACTTGCAATCTAACAATGCAGGTGCCTGGAACCTGAACCCACATGATGTAACGTTTTAAATACAGAAGTAGTGCTATTTATAAGACCTATTTGTCTATGCATGGAATGATATTGAACAAAAGCTTTGTGTAGAAATTCTCCTTCATATTCTCACAGAAAATAATGAGCACACATTAAGAACAAATTATATGTATTGAACTTAATGGGTGAGATGTCCTGTGCTTTTGGAAATGAATGCTAATGGAAGAAAACTGTAATATAAATTAAATATTTAATTAACTTTCAGGACAAGATTTTTCAGTGAGTTACACCCAGGCAGCATGTATAAAAACTGCATTTACAAGTACAGTCCCATAATGAAAAGCAAGAGACATTTTAGCAGAGATTTTCTAAAAGAGAATCCTAATAATATTGTAATGAACTGACTAGTGTGTAGGTACACCACTGCTTCCTACTGGAAGGAATTTGAATGGCTGGACTGTGGCATATGCTTTATATTGCCATCAACTAAGTGAGATTCTCAATTGGCCCTGTGGAGGAGAATCTTTTTTATCTTAATTATTTCCAGTAAGATCTAAATAGCCACACTGAGTACCACAGGGTACTCATAGGTATTCATGGATTTGTTACACTCATATCAGAAACAGAATTTGAATTTCTGTGAACTGTCAGGATGTGTCTATACTGTAGCTGGGAGAAAGCATCCCACCCTGGGCAGACAGACCTTCACTAATGATGCCAAATGCCAATCTAATGCACTAAAAATAGTAGTGTGGATGTTGTCATTTTGGCAAACACTTGGGTTAGCCACCCGAGTTCAGGCCCAGAAGGTCAGTTTGGTTTGAGAGCCTGAGTTTCCACCCAACAGCAACACATCCACACTGCTATATTTAGTGTGTTAGTGTCTGTGTGTTATTCCCCTCTGCTGCATGGAATGAATATAATCCATATGAAGGGCAGGTCTACATGGCTAACAACCAACTGCCCTTAGTGTCTAGCAAAGTTATAAACTTAAGCTCCCAGGCTCATCTTTTGAAAGTGTTGTATAGGTTTCCTTTGAGGATGAGGACTGATAGGACAATATAGAATAATCGCTTTATAGTAAAGAGTTCACTCACAGGTGATGTGGTGTTTTTATCTGTTATCGTATTCCTGTGTGAGTTCATTTGAGAGCATAGTGATTGTCTGGTTTCACCCACAAAGTTGCTATTGGGGCAGTTAGTGCACTAGATGAGGTACACCACATAGTGTGATAGGCATGTGTAGGATTTATGGATCTTGAAAGCTGTGTTGTGAGGGGGGGTGTTAATCATTGTAGCAGTGGAGATATGTCTGCAGATTTTGCATCTGTTGTTCTGGCAGGGTCCGGCGCCACTTTGAGTTGGTATGTCCTGGTCTGTGGGGAGCTTGCTTCTGATGATGAGCCTGGAGAGGTTGTGGGGGAGGGGTTGTTTGAAGGCCAAAAGTGGGGATTCAGGACAGATTAATTTCAGGATAACGTCTCCATTGAGTATGAGTTGTTGTTTCATGATACCCCATATTGGTTCCAGTGTGGGGTGGTAGGTGACAACTAGGGGTGTGCGGTCAGAAGAGTTTTTATTTCTGTACCGAAGCAGACTCTTTCAGGATATTTGGGTGGTATGTTTCATGATGCGATCTACTTTTCTAGTGGAGTGTCCTTGTTTGGTGAAGCCAGTTTTGAATGTATTAAGGTGTATACCCTGGGGCTTTTCTTCAGAGTATATTCTGTGGTATCTGAGAGCCTGGCAATAGATAGCAGACTTCTTGGTGTGTTTGGGGTGGTTAGTTTATCTATAAAGGTTGGTGTGGTGATCCGTGGTTTCCTATATACAGTTGTCTGTAGCGCTCCATTGCTGAAGCTGATTGTGGTGTCCAGGAAGTTGATGCTAATGTAGGAGTGTTCCAGAGAGAGTTTAATGAATCGGGTGGTGGTTATTGAAGTTCTGGTAGAAATCTGTGAGGGAGTTTAAGTCATCTGCCTAGCGGATGAAAATATAATTGATATATTTCAGGTTTATCGTTAGTTTTGTGGTGTGTGTTATCAATCTGGCAGAAGAGCCATCAGGCAATAAGTTACACCCCATTTTATTTAGCCAGCAGGCAATAATCAGTGGTCAGCCTACTGTGTCATGTCATGCACCTTCTGCAGGATCTGTGGTTTGACTGCCTATTATTATCTGCCAGCCTTTCTGCTGCTTTTATAAAATATGATTCTAGAAGCTTACACATCATCCTTAATTTACTTTCTAGCAGCTAGTTTTCCAGGCCCTTCAGATCAATATGTGGTTTATCTTTATTCGACATAAGGTGCTGCATATCCTGCAACACCAGCTTACAGAAGTTCAAGACAATTAGAATCAACTATTGAATGGAACAAAGAAGGTAAGTTGGGTGCTTCTACTTACCCTTTGCTCCAGTACAAGAACAAGGGAACATTGAAATTGATGGGAAAAAGGGAAAAAAGGTTAAAATTGAATAAGAGAAATACTCTTCTTCAGAGAGGCTAATTAACCTGTGGAATTCATTGTTTCAATACATCACTGAGAGCTAGAGCTTAGTCAGGTTCCAAAATAAATAGATATTGATATGGATAATGAGGATATCTAAAATTAAGTTAGAAAGGATAACATTAAATATATATATAATTCTGCAGCATGAGGGTTAAGCTGGTTGCAAGCTCTTTAGGGCAGGGACTTTCTTTTTGTTTTGTGATTGTACAGTGCCTCGCACAGTGGGGTCATGGTACATGACTTGTGTGCCCAGATGCTACAGTAATTATAATAACAACAACCACTAAGTAATGGCAACTAGGAATAAATTTCTCTATCGGCAAATTCTTCCATAATTGTCCCTCACCAGGTTCTTTCACTGCCTGTGAAAGATCTGGTGCTGGCCACTGGTAAGCTTATGAATGGAAGACTAAACCCTAGGGGCCCCTTCAGTTTCCTGAGTGTGGAGTCTTGGGCCTCCGGACTCAAGAGCTGACTTTGAATTGCCTTGCCTTTATCAGTAAGCTTAATAAATATTGTTGTGTTTATCTGCATTTCTGTATGCATAGCCCCCCTGGCTCTGCACACATTTGCAATGTTTATAAATGTCATTGACAGGAAGGACCCTAAAAGTGAAAGGTCAGAGGGCCAGATTAAGCACATGGGCAAATTAAGGCCAAACTCTGACACAGGTGCAACTCCCTTTGTCTTCATTGTGAGTTAAACCTGCTTTGGGCAGGGCTGAATTTGGTCCAGAGAAAACACAAGGTTTTTTTTGTTTACACACGTGTGCACAATATAATTAGATTTTAAAGGGTGTTTTAATAGTGTCATTTCAAAGGGTACGAATGTCATTGTATCGGTTTGTGGTTAATTTCTATTTCTAAAAGAGTGGCTGCTAAATTCAAGTGGGCTAAAGCCAGATTTTTATAAAAATAAGTATTAAGAATTCCCCTGCCAATTGATGTGCCATATATTGACTCATGAATAGTTTAGGAGACAGAGAAAACACTGGATGAGTTGGTAAGAGAAAGTACAACAGTGGTGAGAAAAAAAAAAGGCGTACATAAAATAATTGAGTTGTTTTTCCTATCTGTCTTTCACAAACTATTTTTTCTTCCAACTTTTGCTCAGCTCCAGAAGGATGAGCTGCGTTAGGGTTTTTCTCTCTCACGATGAAGGCAAAATACAGTCATTTTACTTATTCATGCACAGGACACCTATTAGGTTAAATTTCAGAGTGGTTGTATAACATGGCTTGTTGCTGTCCTGGGAGAATTCTAATTACACTCAAGTCATGAATTGATTTTTACAAAAAAATATAGTCAGTTAAAAACGATTATGTCTAAAAATGTTAAAGCTGATGCCTACATCCACAATGAGGGGGTGCTGGTAGTAGAAAACCCAGTTAAAGATAAAAATTAAATGGAAGGGCTGGAACCTATCAAATCAATGGGAGCTGCAGAGCTAACATGATTCTGTAGAACTATGAATGTAGTAATGCTTTCACTGAATTCAAATGGCAAAGCTCTAACTTCAGTGGAGGGAGCCTCAGCTGTACTACTGCATGTAATAAAGCTCTAACATACTCGTATTTACCAGTGTAGTGTAATATATGCTATAGTGCAGTAAATACAGTACAGTATTTACCATAGTCCGCTGAAACATATATTATAGTAACTATAATTAGTGTAGTTTATCACAGTGGGCCCAACTCTGTTATCCGTACTCACTTCTGTATAGCACTTTCTCACTTATGTTAGCCTCATTGAGTAGTATCTTTCGGCCATTGAACTCACTGGGACCCCTGGCAGGAGTATGGGTGAGAAAGGGTTGCAGAATCCATTTTATATAGGCCCTATGTTTTCTGAATTGAAATGTGTGGGCAGTAATATAAATTAGAATAAGATCTACTACATATGTACTGACTTACTGGGGATGGGTTTACTTCAGTTTCCATGTTAAAGTTTCCCATATTCATTATACTGTAATAGGAAAACTGTAAATCAACCAGAATAAACGTATCTAGATCAATCTCTGTATAACCATTTCTAATAACTTAGAGCTTGCACTGGGCACTCTTATGTTTGCTAATTAGTATCTTACTCTGTGGGACCCTGACCCTAAAGAATTGGAAATGGTGAAATTAGTTAGGTATTGCTGGATTTATTTTTAATTCTATTTACAGTTTTGCTAATAAAATGACCAAGCACTTAGAAACTGTGTTGATGGGTACAATAGAAAACTCTAAAATAGATAAATATTTATTCCAGGACTACTGGTTCATTAGAACATAGTAGAAAGCTGGTAAAAAGAGAGACTTTTTCCAAAGGAGAACACTTAAAAAAAAAAAACAACCCTATTGCTCTTGCTGACTAAATTCCATTCTGTGAAATAAAACTTTTAATACAGCACTCCTTGCCCCAGTGAGAATCATTTATAAATCACAGCAATAATGATTGTTGGCATACCATTAAAGTGAGTGCCACAACAGCTAATCTTGTACTATAAATTGGAATGTGTGTAAGGGTCATTCAATTAAACTGGGCTACAGTCTGGCAATCATAGGAACAATAGGACAAGAGGGAACAATATCCTGCTTGTGATTTGATGTTGTCCAATCAGAATCTAGTTTCTATTCTTTTTGTAGTGCACTCTCTCTTCTTAAGAAATGTTTAGCAATTTGATCTATAGTCATGCACACTGTATGTGCAGCCTCTGGGTTCTGGACAGAAGAATTAACCCCTATTAATATTAAAAGGAGTTATGCATACAAAACCCCTGGAATTCTTGGAACAAATATTGTTCTCATTTTCACCTCTCAAAATCCAGAGTAATGTCATTATCTGCCATGAAATTATTCCAGCATTACAAGCAGTATAACTGAAAATAGAATTTGGACATTTCTATTTACCATATTACCAAATAGTCAGTTGGTCAATAATACATATTTCTGCTAAAGATGGGATTCTCAAAAGCACTCTTTTGATCTCTCTGTGCCTATGGAAGTCAATGGGAGTTTTACAATTGACTTTAATGGGAGTAGAACTAGGCCAACATTGAACTTTTTGAGACTCCCACCCTAGAACATGAAATCAAGATTTTCAAAATCGGGTGTCTAAAGTTAGGTTCCTAAGTCCCTACATAGTTATCTAAATAAAAGTAGCTTGATTTTCAGAGGTGGTGAGAACCCCCGACACCTATTTCCAGTGGGGGGTTGTAAATCTCTGGATATCAGACCACTTTTACTTTGGTAACTAAATATAGATTTAGGGGCTTAACATTTAGACATCCAAGTTTGATCTACATAATACAGTGAAAAATATTTTCTTCTAGTAGTCTCAGACAAATGGCAGTTTCAGTGTACAGCATACAATCTTTTGAAAATAGACAGGAGGAATAAAATAATGAAAAAGCATTTTGGTCTGGGTGTTAAATTTTACACTCGAAATAAAACTGGTGAGACCATCAGTCAAGAAGGTGATGCAAAAAAGAGAGAATGTCTTCCTGCTGAATTAATACAGGAGTTAGGAGAAAATATCTTGGGAGAATTTTTTTGCTTGAGATTAATTCACAGGATATCCATTTTCAAAATACCTTTGAAGGATTTTCCTAAGAACTTTGGTCCTTGTACACTGCATTATATATATATGATGTTACTATTCACACTGGATAGTACTTGATTCACCTTACACTTTGATCTGAACTTGACTAGTCAAATTCAAGTTTGGGTAACTACATTCTGCCTGCTCATTGAATGGTATAGTAGAGCTTCCTTCCTATCCAAAACTATTATGAAATGTTGCTACAGTATTTAAGTAGTGGGTGAAATTATTCCTATATTCAGAATATAGTCTAGTAGTTTGTAAACCTGTTAGAAAACTCAGTCTAGATCCTTCTGGATGAGAGGCACTGCATAAATATAAATATTCCGTCTAAGGCACGTCCTATGCAAAATGAGAGCTACTTGCCATTACTGTTGTGTGACAAAATGCACCAAGTTAGGTGTCAAAATTAGGGTGGGAAAAAGCAGCCTTACCTGTGTTCCATAACCTCTGTGTGGTTGGAATTGTACGGTTCTGAATGCAGTTGAAGTGAGAAGCAGAGAGTTATTGCTCTCTATAATATGCTTCCCTAGGTGAAGGTAGATTTTTCAAGCAGAGGTCTATACACATGTTATTGGTGATTATACCAACAGTAACAACTCTAATGTGGCTGTAACATATTCCCAAGAGTTTGGGGCAGGTAAAGGGTTGTTTTGTTGCAGCCTCTGGCAAGGGCTACATGGCACGTGCTGCCACATGCTAGAATTTGGAGATTTCCAAGAATTACTTGGAATTACATAGGGAAAAGAATGTGCTATATGTGACCAATGAAATCATAAACCAAACGGCTTTTTAACATCATTAAGATTTGCAAATTAGTACAAACAGAAAGGTGGCCTCTTAAAATTAGTCTTCTGAAAATGAACCAAATTCTGCACTGTTTTACATAAACTGCAAAGCCATTGGGAGGGTGTAAATCAGCACAGGAGTTGGCCCATTACCTTTTATTTGCATAGAGAGTGGAGGATCGTATGAGTGAAATAGAGGGAGTCGTTGCAAGGATTTCTTTGTTTTGTTTGGCTGATAAGATAAAGTAAAGCACAGTGGTAGACCTTGGATTTCTGCAACTGCTCTTTTAAAGTTGTTTTGCCTGATTTTAACACAATCCAATATCATCATGAGATAGAGTGTATTACAGACTTCCTTTTTAACTAGAATTTTTAAACAAAACTCAAGCATGATTAAAAATAACACCCCCCCCCCCCCACAGTAGCACTTGTGGTTCACATACAAAGAAATAAACATTCTGTGTGCTCCACTCTCTGCAAAAGTGCCCAGAACAGATCAAATTGTAGAAGAGCACCACATGTTCTTACTCTTATTCCACAGAACTGAAAGAGATGGTCACTGAGCAAGAGTCAAGGCTAGAAGAGGGACTAGAGGCCACAAATCCACTAAACTCCACAAGGCTTGCCCAGTTATGCTAAGGAAGTCTCCCTCTGTGCTGTCCAGAAGCCATGATAGCATGGCAGGACCAATAGTTATGCTGGTACTTTCTCATTGTCTCCCGGTGTATTTTGTAAAGCTCTAGAATGGGGGAGGTGGAGGTCAAAGAGTGCTTAGGGATAATTTAGTTGTCTCAGATCTTGTCTTCTCTGCAGTGTTAATATGAGGCATAACTCGCATTTTGCTCCTTACCCAACTCCTGTCCACACACAAATCTCTAGCTCAAATTGGTGCTTTAAGCTTGAGCTAGTAATGCAGTGGGGACACAGCTACTCTGGCCTGCTAGCACACTCATTAGGTGCTGCTGGAGTGTTGTTTTGCAGCGTGACCACTCATTCTGCTAGTGCTGATGGTGGGGCTCTCTCAAGCATTAACTCAAGTGTAGATAAGTTGAGCTAACATGGTAGTGAAGTCGAGTCCTTAGGGTACGTCTATGTCTACTTAGCAGTGAGTCTCGGAGCTCAGATCAACCGACTTGGGCTTGATCTATGGGGCTATAAGTAGCAGCATAGATGTTACTGCTCAGGCTGCAGTCTGGACTCTGAGATCCATCCCATTCTCTGTGATTCATAGCCTGGGACTTCAGCCCCAGCAGGAATGTCTACACTGCTATTTTTAGTCCCATTGCGTGAGCCTGAGTCAGTTGACTGGGACTTTGAGACTCACTGCTGGGGGGGCTTTTTTTTTTTTGTTTTTTCAGAGTACACATACCCTTAAGACACCTTAGCTATCACTGAGCCCTTGTCTTCACTGCTTAAAAATGTGTGTTTTTAACCTTATGGTAACTCATGCATGTGAGCTACGCTGAGGTAAAATCGCAGTGAAGACAACCCCACCTGGGCTTGACCTTGCTGAGTTAACCTTGCAGTAAAACGAAAATGCCTTGTTTTCACCTTAAGACAGCTCACATGCATTAGCTATCCTGAGGTAAAAATCACACCCTTTTTAGCAGTGGTGCAGCTTTTTGAAGGGGGCATGCCACTTAATGTGGCTCATTCCCTATCCTGGCTCCACACCCTCTTTTGCACATGGACTATGTGATATTTGTCTGAGGGAGAAAGGGGTGTGTTTTGTCCTTGGATTTGAACCTCTCCATGCTGAGTAACATGATGGAGAGAAGCACATTGGCCATAATATTAAAGGCATGTTAAGCACTTTCTGTTAGCACAAGACTCACGTAGTGTAGCCTGATTTTGGGTGTTTTAGTAATTTGAATGGGGTTATAGGCTCGCCAATTGATCTGATCAAAAGATAATGAAGTTCTTGTCCCAGAATCAGGCCCCAGAAGAGTTTTGTAGGGACCCCGGGTGCACGACAGGAATGCTTACACTGATAGCCAAATTTGTATAATTTTATAAGCTTTTATTAAGATAACGTAAAATGATAGACAAATGACTGATTAACAGAAAATGAATAATCAAATGGATAATTGATAGCATTACAGTCTTATGATATAAGACTCATGATATATGTATTTCTATGGTACGCTTTGGATTAATATACTCATACCCTTTCCTGATGACCTGGTTGAGAGAGATGTCTGGTTCCTCAACTCTTGAGTAGAGGGGTGGAGTAGGCAATGCTTGAGAGCTAAGAGTTATAAGGCTAAGACAAACACTACAAATAATACTAAGTATAAACAAAGGAATCTTAATACATTAACTAAAAGAAGCTTCCAGAAGGAGTAGCTTATGATTGCCCCAAGTAACATGATTTGCCCCTTCTTATACCCTGAGCAATATGGGTCCTCCTTCTAAGTCCAAACTTGGATTCTTCACTCCCAAATTATTAGGGTACACTTATTCTATAGGCTGGCAGGTTTGTGTGTGTTAATGACATATCCGCATCCTTTCCAGACAGTTCCAGATGATTTGCTTATCTCACCTTTGTTATTTCTGGCTCTTTTTGTGGGTTCTGTGGTATATCTGTGAAGTTTACTCGGGGCATAATCTGAGACAGCTCCTCCTGTTCTGATGCCTCCTGACTTATCTAGGGTAAAGGTTATAACCATATAGTCTTATCCTTTAACTCATCATTACTTATCTGGGCCAAAGGTCCCAAACATATGTATGCTAATTTCCTTAGCTTTCATACAGGATGTGGCCTGTAAGGTACCTTGCATTACAGCTATAATACTTTAATATGAATCTATGACTCTATTATAATGAAACAACAATACTTAACTCTATAAGGAAAGATATATCTATATATATATGCTTGCAAGCAGGCTAGTCCTATAGGCTACAGTAGCAACCTACTGTAAAGCTATAATCACAAGAAAATGTCTGTGATTTCTCATTTTAGCCAGTGCAGTTTTAAACTGAAACCATTACACCACAAAGGTGTTGTAGATACCACCAGTACTTCTTATGTGAGGTTCAGCGTCTCAGATTCCACTGTGTGGTGAAGAGTGATTTTGTAATGGTGAATGCTATTACAGAAATTGGTTCACACCACAGAATTTGACTCTGCATTGAGATTTTGAACACCTTCAAAGTTTGCGGGGAGGGGTTTCAAATCCGGGCTTTTGGTTCAGGACCATCTCTAGCTAATCGTTTGGATCTGGAAAGGCTCTTCCATGTATAGAGAGGCCTTCCACAAATGTGAAAGGAGTGAGATTCCTGCGAGTCCTCTCCCTTCCTGGAATCCTGCAGCCACCATTCAGTGGGTGCTCAGGGAGCACAGGGGTACACACAGTTTAGGGGGTGGAAAAAGACTGGTTGTATACGTCATGGAAATCTGAATGGGAGTTGGTAACATTTAGAACTATAAATCCCTTTGGCCATCTCTATGCTAGGGGAAAAGGTGTATTTTTAACATGTCAGCTAATACATGTTATCGTCCTTGTGTAGGCAAGACTTGTGGTTTTAACACATTGCTGGTCTAGGCTCCTCGCGAGGGTTTATCTCGACCAACTAATGTGTATTGAAAATGCATTGTGCCTTATCTAAAGTCAGGTGTTAACACATGTAAACCAGCATGTGTTGAAACTACACCTCTTTTCTGAATGACCACAGGGCCTTTGACATCTCACTGCAGCTACTTTTGAGCATCCAGATGAGTCTGCCAATATCTGTACAGCTTCTGGAGGAGCAGAGCTGTCGGGGCAAGATGACTCAGCAAAACTCCAGGAAAGCATAGCGGTTCATACAGGTCAGCTCCTGGGTTGTAGACTTCAGAAACAGCCTTCACCAAAAATCCCTGGCCTCCTGCAATTAGAATAATAGTATGATAGAAGTGTAAGGTTGGAAGGGGCTTCCAGAGGTCCTTGTCCAATCCCCTGCACTGAAGCAGAACCAAATATACCTTGACCATCCCTATCAGGAGTTTGTCTAACTTGTCCTTAAAAACCTTCAGCACTGGGGATTCCACAACCTCTCTTGGAAGCGTCCTTATAATTAGAAATTTCTCCTAATATCTAATCTAACTCTCCTTTGCTGCAGATGAAGCAGATGACTTCTTGTAGTACCTGAAGTGGGCATGGAGAAAAATTGATCACCATCCTCTTTAACAGCTCTTAACATATTTTAAAACTGTTATCAAGTCCCCCCATCCTCCATCTTCTTTTCTCAAGACTAAACATGCCCAGTTTTTTTTTTTTTTTTAACCTTTGCTTATAGGTCAGGTTTTCTAAACCTTTAGTCATTTTTGTTGCTCTCCTCTGGATTCTCTCCAATTTGTCTACATCTTTCCTAGACTGTGGCACCCAGAACTGGACACAGTATTCCGGTTGAGGCCTTGCCAGTGCTGAGGAGAGTGGGGCAATTACTTCCTGTGTCTTACATATGTCACTCCTTTTAACACACCCCAGAATGATATTAGACTTTTTCTCAACTGCAGCACATTGTTTATAAATTCAATTTGTGATCCACTATAACCGCGAAATATTTTTCTGCAGCACTACCATATAGCCAGTTATTCTCTAGTTTGTATTTGTGCATTTGATTTTCCTTCTAAGTGTAATACTATTCACTTGTCTTTTCTGAATTTCATCTTGTTGATTTCAGACTAATTCTCCAATTTCTCAAGATCATTTTGAGTTCTTATCCTGTCCTTCAAAGTGCTAGCAAGCCCTCCCAGCTTGTTATTGTTCACAAATTGTATAAACATACACTCCACACCATTACCTAAGTTATTAATAGATATTATTGAATAGTACCAGGCTCAGGACAGCCCCATGGGATACATATTCCCCCCCCCCCCCCGTTTGACAGGAAACCATTGATAACCACTTTTTGAGTCTGGTCTGTCAATCAATTTTGCATCCACCTTATGGTAATTTCATCTAGACCCCCGTTTTCCTAGTTTGCTTATTACAATGCCATGTGGGACAGTGTCAAAAGCCTTATTAAAATCAAGATATAACCCATCTACAGCTTCCCCACCTCCATCCATTAGGCCTGTAATCCTGTCCAAGAAGGAAATTAGCTTGGTTTGGCATGCTTTGTTCTTAACAAATCCATGTTGGCTGTTACTTATGACCTTATTATCCTCTAGCAGCTTATAAATTGATTGTTTAATAATTTTTTCCAGTATCTTTCTAGGTATCGAAGTTAGGCTGACTGGTCTGTAGTTCCCTGGGGCCTCTTCTCTCCTCCCAACAAATTTTTTTTTTTTTTTTTTTTGGTCTGAGCCCTTCCAGTTCCCCTGTCTGGAGGAGGAGATTTTACAGAAAACCCCGTATGGAGAACCTTGTCTTTCTGGATCTTCTCTTGAGGGTTTTGGTGGGAGGGAGTGACCTGTCCC
Organism: Emydura macquarii macquarii; assembly: GCF_026122565.2. Classification (NCBI taxonomy): domain Eukaryota; kingdom Metazoa; phylum Chordata; order Testudines; family Chelidae; genus Emydura; species Emydura macquarii. The sequence goes on along the minus strand of NW_027132559.1, from coordinate 34,909,451 downwards.
CTGAAGATCAAAGCATCAGTTAAGTCTAAGCATGTTTGTTCAACAGTTTTTTTTTTTTTTATATGTTATTTGCACTCACTGTTTGGTATGCTTGTTCATATAAGCTGAGGGAAGCTGTTTTCTTCGTCTTGTGCACTAAATTCTGAGCTAGTGTAAAGCAGTGTAGTTCTATGATTTCAATGAAGGTACACCAATTTATGCCAATTGAGGATCTGGTCTTCTGTTTCCACTGCTCTCATCAGTTGTCAAGTCTTCAGCTTTACCAACAATATCTGGTGAGCTTTAAAGTAGCTTTATAAATAGAAACAAAAGCTTAGATTCTGTCAACTGTCCTCAATAGGGACAAAACAATGAATCCCATTAGATTAAGCACTTGAGAAATGACCAGTATTCTCCAGAATCTTCCATAGGAGGTTTATTGGTGTGGGGTGGCTAAACCTTGGAAAATGCATGAGGATACCAGATTTGTTGAGCTCGAAAAGGGGGTAAGTAGTTGATTTTAAATATATGGTAAGAAATTGGCTAGTTTACCACTGCCCTCTCCAGGATAGCATTAGAACTGCTCAATGTGTGTGTCATAGGAACTATTCTGTAACAGCTAATAGATATTCTCCCTTAGCTGAAATGGTAGTGGTCTATGCTTATAGAACAGAAGAATCTGCATAATAATGGCTGACAATGGATTTCTTACAATACTTTAATTATTATAAGTAAAAATAATTGCTAGTTTGTGTGGAAGTCAGAGCCAAATTCTGCCTTCAGTCATATCTACACAACCTCAGTAATTACAATGAATTTGCAGTGGAGTAATTGCGGCTGAATGTTTTGTGGGTTAATGAACAGATTTCTCTTTATTGCAAGGCAGTGAGATGAATGTCGGGTGTTTTAATAGATAATATTCTGCTACAGCTAGCCATAGCTTTACTCTTCCAAATCGGCTCAGTGACTTGGGAATTGAACCTTGCTTGGCATTTATAAATCAGCAGAGTCTATGTTGCTCTCTGTGTGTTCAGCCACTCTCACAGCCAGATTTGCCTTGAGTTTTTTTTCAACATGTCAGTTCAATTGCAGTCCTTTATTGTGCAAGCTACAAAATACAGTGTAAAGTATTTCTAGACAGAAGAGTTTCTTTACATTTGTGTTATGCTATATATAGTTATCCCTTTCTTTTCAAATTAAATAATAACTTTGCATTTACATTTAAAGAAGAATGGACCAAATTTAACTCTGGCATGTGTGGGTGAACTCCCATTGAAGTCAATGTGAAGCATACTTCTTTACATTAGGCTGATTTTAGCACAATGTATCTGCGTGGGAAAAATATTATTTTTTATTCATTGTATCATACTTTATATTAACAAAAACCCAAGCACGAAAATATGCATAAAGGTGTCAGGCTGGTAGACAGATTGAAATGGTGGAGATAGTTTATTTTATTTTAGAGAAGATTCCTCTATAAACACAAATTATTTCTATTTGGGTTGACAAATGCTATTATATGTTTGTACCATATGTTTTCCCCCAAGCTGTTTAACATTTTAAATAAACAAAAGCCATGATGCATTCTACAGGAACCTATTGGCAACACAGTCCTGGGAAGAAATTTCAGACTGTGAACTTTGGAGCCCAGAACACCAATCAAAACTTGTTGGTGAAGACTGAGAGAAGAGGCTGTTTTTACAAACATGAATTTACTTAATCACTGATGTTTGTTAAACTTTGAAAATAAGATCCAGTTAAGAAACAATTCTGTGTATACAGTATATATTTTCTGTGAGAGAGAGGGGATTCCTGCCAAACTCTAAACCTCTAGAGAAACTTGAATGAACAGGAAATTTGTTTCTCAACAGTTCATCTACCTTGCTGCTTATTCCTCACCTGAAGTCCTTGTCTCTGTTTGTAATATCACAATCATCACCACAGCAATTACCATTTAGCTGATTCATTTCTTCTGATGATCACCTAGTCTATTTCAAGCAAGCAAATTTTGTGTTCTGTTATTTACTTTAATTGTAACAGATACTTCTTGACATTTGAGTTGCTTTTAATTGGCACCGTTGTGACTTTCATTTATCTTACTGCTTGCACAGAAAATAAATATAGCAATCATGATGTGAAAAGGCAGAGACATTATTTCAGCTTGAAAAAAAGCACAGTAAGTTAAGTTTCACCTGGCCAAATATATCCAATGAAATAAGTTGGACTAATATCTGAATATGGAAATATCAGAACAGAATTAATACCTTTCAATTCCCCAAATGGTAACATTGTTTATGAATGAAATAATACTTCCACTGTAAACCAGATACTGTGCAGGTAGTAATGTAGGTTGATTCCAAGGGAAAAGAATATCTTAGAATGTAGAATTAAGTCTAAAAAAATACAATGATATAATTTATTTCTGATGTCAAAATATAGCTTTGAGAGTTGAGGGTGGTCATTGGAATTCCCACTGTATTTATTAGATACCAAATAGTCTGAGATCTGATGCCTCATTCATATGTGTAGGAGATGCATCTTCGAACTGACTCTGTGCAGTGTAACTCTGCTACTGTTCAGAAATGACCAGAAAGCTGGTACCCTGGTATCATCTGCTTTTGTTGCTTCCACATGCTCTTTGGAGTTGTGGAGGTCCATTGTCTGAAGTCAAGATTATCTAGACCTAGTCAATATTTTTCATTCAAAGTTTTTTAGATTAAATGTGGCCATTTTTCAAAAACAAAAATTCAAGTTCTCATTAAAACTGTGTGACTTTCTCAACAGATTTTGTAATTGTGCACGTGACCTTATACCCTCTTTGTAACAAGTGCGAGGTGCCTCCGTTTTCCCTTTTCCAGTTCCAGACACTTCAATCTCCTGTTCTTGGATGGGCCTGTTCCAGTCCTTCTGAATGATTTAACCCTCCAACCGAATTATAAAGCTTATCCTCCCTTCTAGGGGTAGACAAGAAGTCCAACAAAACAAATTAATCTTCTGAGTGCTTTACCTTCAGCTCAGGGTTCCCACATTCTTTTGGCCTTTTTCCAGGGGTGCTCAATCCCCTTTGTGGGTCTCACAAGTCTGTTCGATTACTTCTCTCAAAGCTCCAGCTTTGTCTTCCTAACCCACTACAGAGAACCCCCCCCCCCCCCCCCAAGTACATCTGTCACTCACCTGACTTTATTGCAGGAGAGCGTTCCTCTCCCTACATGTCTCTTTCCCTCTCTGCAAGAAGCACTATCTACAGCTTACTATCATGCAATGCTTGATCCTCTCACCCAATTGCCAACCCATACCCTTCTCCTGGGAGGCAGATAACTAGGCAGAGGTGAGGCTGAGCCCAAGTCCCCAAAAAGGCTAGCCCACCCTGTGACAGACTGCTACATGTGTTACTCCCGCATGGGGGTCTCCAACCCAGAGAGTTTGGACTTCCTGAATTTGCACCTGATTTTTCCATTGTAGTTTGCCCATCTCTCTTCGCTGCAAAGAGGTGGTCGTGTGTTCAGTTCGTTGGTCTGATATCTAAGGAAGATGAGGGTCTCTGAATATCTCCCTAACCCCCATGGCACACAGACTCCTGCCTTATGTATCTGATGTATGATGGGGAACCTGTGTGAATTAATGCCAATGGGAACATCATTAACTTATGCTCTGACTAGTTGCAAATTTGAAAGAGGACAGTACAACTGATTGGAATTTTTCTTCTGCAAAAGTTGACTTTTGGGGGGCCAATCAAAACTTTCAGCTGGAGACAGAAAATTGCAGGGTCTCATGGGAGTTATAGTTCAGTTGTTTCATGTGCCTGTTCTCATCTATGGGCTTGACTTCCCGGACAGACATCTCCCAGGTACATCTACAGCTCCCGATCTCCCCACTTGCTGAGCTCCCATGGTCTATCACAGGAGATGCAATCCAGCTGGGGCACTTGGCCCATAGAGGAAAATGGGTTCCCTTGGCAGCAACACTCCAGCTCACGTGATACACAGCAGTGGTATTTCCAGTTAGAAACTTTTTGGTTTTGTTAGGGGTTGTTTTTTTTTTATGACACATTTCCCCTGGAAAGTAGTGCTTTAAAAAAAAATGATTGAAAAACCAAATTTCCTGTCAAAAATCAGTTTTTTGGTGGAACATTTACCCCCAGCCCAGGACAAGCCTGTGGAAAGCAGTCACCACCATGGAGTCCAATCCCTGTGGAATACCCCCCTTTCCACATTCTGTTCAAAGATCTGTTGATTTCTGCCCTCTCTGCTCTCGAAACATGAAAACATTTGGTCCTTCCATTTTTTTTTCAGACCTTATTTTACTATGCCCCAATAACCTACCATAATTATTAGTGTATATTTGCCCCCTTAGCTGGTGGTGTTAATTAAAAGAATCTGAGGGAACAGTATTGAAGAAAAGTGTTTGTATGGTAGGAAGTGTTCCCTAGTCTAGGAAAGGAGAGCACTGTTGAGTGAGAGCTTTGGCTGCATTCAAATCTGTTGAACTTTTAGACAACGTGGTCTCACCTCATTCCTTTGGATACCCCTGATGTTACACTATTCATATTACAGAAACATCTAGAAACCCCATTCAGGAGCAGGGACCCAGTCTGTGCATTGCACAAACACAGCCAATTAGACCCTGGCTCACGCAAAACACTAAAATGTATGCTTAAAGCTTAGCCTAAAGCTTAATTCCCATCAGTTCAACAGAGCACTTAAGCATATGCTTGAGGGGGAAGCAGGATATAATTTTAGAATAAGTAGTTTGAATTTGGTTCATACTTAGTATTGAATACTAACCAACCGCAATTATTTTCACCAATATTTGGGGACATCATATGGGTCTGGGTGAATCTAGACTTACTACCCCTGTTGACATTATAGCTGACTCGAGTCCATGCTTTTAGCCGGTCACTTTCATGGAAATCAAATTTAATAATTAGGGATTCAGAACAAATGATGGGAAAATCTGAGTTATATGCATCATGAAATTGGGCTGAATAAAGCTTTTAGACAGTAAATTGCATTTGATTAATGCTACAGCCATAACAATACTCAGTACACTTTTACTGTGCTAATAGCAATGAACGTGTCTCCGATCTCTGGGCACTCCTATAATAATAATAATTAATAATAAATTGCAAATTTTTTTAAAATAAACCATAGGGGGCCAGCACTAGTGGACCAATGAAAAATCACAATAATCAAAAAATAAAAATAATGTGTACAAAAAATCTTGTTAAATGAAGCTTTTAATTAAAACATAGTGAGACAAGGTATCTCTCGAGGGCCCTGAAATTTACTGGGCACTTTGTAAAACACAGGCCCCACTTCAAGGAGTTTGCAATCTAAATGCAACCTGACTCGAAAAGTAAGGGTCATAAAATGATGATGAATGTCCAAAGGGAGAGGAAGGACCAGAGTGACAACAAAAAGACCAAGTGGTTCTGTGGGGAGATCTCGATGGTTCCACTGTTTTGTTATCATCACTACTTCCCCTTCCTTCATTTCTCCTTTCCCCTCCCCTTCTGCAAAACACCAGAAGAAGTGTGTTTTAGGAAATGATTTGAATGAGGTGAAGGAACACACACATAAAATCCCTGTAAGTGACAAAGGGAGATTAGCAAGCTGCCAGGAGCATTTGTTATGGTCAGAGGTGACTTGCTTCCAGGGAATGCTTATGCTAGACAGACATATGGGCCATGGTGCCTACCAGAGATATGTAACTGACTTTAACAGCAAATTCCCAGGCAGCTGACATTACATTTTGGGGGATTTGCAACTAGACTTTCCCAGTATAAGCCTTCCTATCTGAATCATTCGTGCTGTCCTATTGTATAAAGGCTAATTTATTGCATGTCAGCTGCAGCACAGGTGATAAAAAGAGGTGGAGGAGCATATGTTTTACCTACCATGACTGATTAACTTTGTTATGCACTTTGGAATATGGTGGGTGGACTCATTAATTGCTTCATATAGTTATTTAAATTGAGGCACATAATGGCACCAGTTTTGTGAAAGTAGGTGATAATATTGATCAAGTTTAGCTTTAGCTAGTTGATGTTTTCACTTTTTAAAACAATTTTTAAAAATACATATTGTTTGCAGTGGTGAAAAGGTGCTGGTTTGACACTACTGGAGCTTGAAATCCATGTTAGCCACAGGTGCAGCGCAGGCAACAGCACTTCCTCTGCCTGCGACTCAGAGGGTAGTTCATCTATTAAGGCCAAGAAGGGATCATTATGATCATCGAGTCTGACCTCCACCATAATAAAGGCCATGGAATTTCACACAGTAATCCCTGCATCAAATCAATAGCTTCTGGCTGAGCTAGAGCATACCTTGTAGAAAGCCAGCCAATCTTATTCAGTCTCCAGGCTCAGATGATCCATGACCTTTCTTCTGACGCTCCCAGTAGGGCTTCCAGTTACTACCAAAAGGGGGAGGATTCTTTTAATGTCGATACTTGTTCATAGGGACTGGACCTGACGCCCTCTTTTATTTTATGTTGTTTGTTTTATTTGGGTAGTTAGTGACTGCTGTTGGATAACATATTGAAGTCATTTTTTGTGCTTTGCTAGTGTCATATTGAAATGAACTTGTCTTGTTAAGGTAATTGTGCTGCATTTAGATGACATTTTTCACTGCTTTGTTTCTTCAACTGTTTGAGAAAAATGATTTATACAGCAGTGCTGGCATATGTACATAAGCTATACAGCCTTCAGGCACTCACCATCTGCGGTTAACTTTAAAAAGTTATATAAATGCCAATTAATGCAAATATTGATAGTTCACTGGATCTTTAATTCCTGCCTGGACAATAACAAAAAAGAAACAAACAACCAAAAAACAAACAGGATGTCATTAAAACTAACTTACAATTACACTTGTAATTACACTCTGACCAGGAGTGGTTTTTAAGTAATAATATCTCAGCTCCAACAGAATAGCGTATCATGGATTAACATCTCATTTTTAGAAGTAACTGACGGACGTTGCCCAACCTTAGCATCATTGTCTCTTTGAATATGATATCCCTTCTGAAAATATGCGTGACAGTGGTAGCAGAATAGCCAGACTATCCAAAATTAGATCATTCTTCATGTTTGGAGGTATGCACATTTCTGCCTGTCTACCTTCAACAACTTAAAATAAAGTGGTCTTCCAGGGCCTCCCCCAATGGAGAGGATTGGTGGATGAGTGGTGAAGGCACTGGCTGGACGCAAGAGATCTGAACTTAGTTAGACAAATCACTTACTCCAGCAGGAGGTGATCCAAGCCATTAATCACTTTGTGCCTCAGTTCCTCACTTTTAAAATGGGGAAAATAAATCCAGCATCAGTTAATTACTGTTTGTGAGGTGTATATAAGTAAGTAGCGAGTGCAATACTCTGGTAATATTAGTAGGTATGGGACCAGATTGTTCTATGTTATTGTTCACTAAATTCTTGGGCCTTTCTATAGACACTTTTAAGTAAAAAGATCAAGCTTCATCCATCCTCTAGAGCAAACAGTCTTCCATATTCTCAGTTATGGAAAGACAATCTTCCACAAAAACCTGAGCCTGCAAATGCAAAACTACTTAATCTGTCTGTTCAATAACACTACCTAACATGCACATGCAATGAGATCTTGATTATCCAATTTGTCATGGGGGACACTGAATAAAAAGTATAGATTATAATAAAATTCTGGATACTTCCAGAGCTGTTGCGTGACATGCCCATGAGTTTCAGATAATCGGAAGTGTGAGGGAGAGTACTTAAGCAAGTTACTTAACTCCACATAAGTTCAGTGTCAGTGCTAAGATTCACATTCCAAGTTCTTGCCTTCCAGTCACATATTCATCTGTCTGCTTCAAAACCTTCTGACTAAAAATCTCACTTCCTATAAATATAGAGGCAGAAATGGAAGCTGGAGCATGAGAAGTTCACCAGGATCTCTGGAACCCATTTAAAATCTTAATGCTAAAATAAAGACTTCGAATTCAGTCTGTGCACCAACCAACAGCTAGCCCAGAACATGAAGCAGCAGATAGGCAGCATCTTTTCTGCTTACCCCTAACAACAATTACTATTGCCATGCTCTTCACCTACTGTGGACAATGGAGCAGATACTTTGGTTGTGTTATATGGCACACGCTACAGCAATCCACTTAGAGAGTCCAACACTGCCTGTATGCAAGCTACCAGTTCTGAGTGAGAGAGTAAAAAGAACAAAAAAGAGACCAGAAAAGACCTGGTCACAACTGACCACATACGATACGGTACATACTCCCTAGAAATGTTTAACATCTTATTAATTCTAAAAAGGGGAGAATGCATTGCTGAATTTGCTAGTTTAATGATTTGCTTTTAATTTCAATCTAACTTCCTTTTTAAAAAGTAGAATGAGAATTGATTTTTCTAGCCGGAATGGCTGGCAGAGCCTGACGGAAGCTATTTGCCATTTCATCTGAAATAATTATGTGAATTGTTTTGGTTTGCCACCCTTTCTGCCCTTTGTGTATTATTACATTACTGTTAAACTAATTGAAATTCAGTAAACTAGATTCCTACAATATATTAAATAGACCAGATCACAGTGTTGTTCTCTAACACTGGGGAACAATGTCCTTTAGACTGACTAGGAAAAGCTCACCAATTCCCCACTATTCACCCATTCAATAAAGGATGAAAAGCAATTTGGTTGTTTTATCTAGAGTCAGGGGATAGCTCAAAATAAAAATATCCCCTTGATGTTTTCCTTGAAGATTTCCCTCATTTGTAATCAAAGTTACTCCCTCTCAAATCTGTGAGGCAGTTTTAAAATGGAGAGAGGTCTGCCTTTACACTTGATACAGTTAATGACATTCATAATCTCTTTGTGAAAGGAACTGGGAAACAGATATACCATTACTATGCATTGTTAACACAGGAAACAGTCAAACCCTTTTAGGAACTCTTCATTGGCTCTATGCCATGGGACATGCCTCTGTTGGGGTGAAACTCATATGACTAGCTATGGTGGATTTAGGGCTACTTTACAGCAGCAATCTCCATAAAAACTGAGTTGCTACTCAAAAGCCATGGCAGGTAAGGAAACAGGGCTTTGGAATGTATGTTACTTGAAGACCCTTGGCAAAGGTGATTAAAAATTAGAGTTTCAACTTTGAATTCAGTCAGCCAATTCATGAAGGCGGATTGTACAGACAGCAAATTATTTTATTCTTTGTGAAAAATCAGCCAGGCTGAGAAAGGGCTTCTATACAATCATTGTTAGCTTACTAAAGAACTATGCAGATGTGGCTCTATTTTCCTCAATTGTTCAACAACTAACCTCTTTTGGAGACAAAGACCATGTACAGTGTGTCGTCCTGTCCCCCCACATATTAATGAATTTTTTCTTTTGCAACATCTTGATTGCAAAAGATTAAAACACTAATGACTATAATTTGCATGCATCTCTTTTGAAGTCTGTATTTGATGCCATGTCTTGACACCCAAGCAAAAGTTTTCAGTGTTACACATTTAATAACTGTTTCATATTTTTGTACTCAAGAAATTTGTGGATTAACTGTCACAGCAATAGTCTTATTTATGGGAATAAACCTTTTCATTACAATGAGTCAATGTTTCAGGGCAGGATGAAGAGAGTCAAGTGAAGTGGTTCCATATATATGAATCCTGCTTTACTCGGAAATATTTGCCATGTCTTGTAAATTTTACCTGTAGAGGAGTGGTGCTTGAAAAAAGGAAATTTGGTTTAATATTGTATTAATTACATAAAGATAGTTTCTATATGTTCTTGCATTATTTATGGGAGGAAATCATGTAGAACCCCCCTGAATTTTTATGCCTTTCTAAGCTATATTTTGACAAGTGACAAAATTATCTTAGTTAAAAGGTGAATGGACATGATTTTTTACACACATACAATCTAACTTTGCCTATTTTTGGATAGTAGAAGAGTCTTTACTCTTTCAGGCAAAAGCATAGAAAGATCCAATGGCAAGAACTGAAGCTTGTCAAATCCAAAATGTAAATAAGGTACACTTTTTTAACAGTCAAGATAATTAACCGTGGGGGCAACTTACCAAGGGTTGTGGTGGATTCTCCAAGAAAATATGTTCTAGTTCAACCAAAAGTAATGGGAATCACTTGATAAAATTCTATAGCTTGTGCTATGCAGGAGGTCAGATCGCAATGGTCCTTTCTCATATTAAAACCTATGAATTTACTTGAGTGCCCAAAACTCTACAAAATCATGAAATTCTTCAGTTTATTAATCTGCATTTTTTTTTGCTTTAGGTTACTGAAGTTGTTGCTTGGGTTTTTGGACTTCCCAGCATGCAGTGGACTAGTGACATCATTAGCACCACTAGAGTATGAGTCTACCTATGAGGAAATGGTAAGTCAGCTTTTCTTCAATAGTGAGCGGGTCTCCGTTTGTTCTATTTAATATTCTTATTTTGTATCCTGTAGGTATAGATCCACTCAATGTTGAAGAACAGCTGACTCACGTTTCTCTTTTAGGCAGGCTGAACAACTTCCTCCATCACTGATCAGCAGTGATATTAACATCACCAGGTTATTGAATTTTGGAATGTCTGAGCATGAACAGGAAGTCAAGCAACCCCATGGCAGCAACTTGGACACCTCAAAACAGGAAAAAATACTAGCTAAGCAACTGAAGAATTTAAGGAAATATATGATTTTTTTGAAGTGCTTTTGTCCAAAGTGGAATTTGTTCAGTCAAGATGGTAAGTGGCAAATTTGTCTATTTTTTAAACTTTAATTTTTTTTAGAAATTGATGGTTTTATCATGTATGCTAGAATCCGCATGTAAGGAACTAATAAATAATCATGAATTACCAGCAAGAACTTACATATGGAAGAATCATAAAATCATAGATTAGGGTTGAAAGGGACCTCAGGAGATCATCTAGTCGAACACCCTGCTCAAAGTAGGACCAACCCCACTTAAATCATCCCAGCCAGGGCTTTGTCAAGCCAGGCCTTAAAAACCTCTAAGGATGGAGAGTCCACTACCTCCCTAGGTAACCCATTCCAGTGCGTTCACCACCCTCCTAGTAAAAAGCTTTTCCTAATATCCAACCTAGACCTCCTGCACTGCAATTTGAGACCATTGCTCCTAGTTCTGTCATTTGCCACCACTGAGAACAGCCTAGCTCCCCCCTTCAGGTAGTTGAAGGCTGCTATCAAATCCCCCCTTGCTCTTCTCTTCTGCAGACTAAGGACTTAGAGCACAACACATATTGGCACAATAGAAGATACAATATTATAGCATAATCACCTACCTGTTCACTAATACTAAATTAAGTTACTGTTTTGTCTTTATATACTTGCAGAGAATAATTATAATACACGTTAATAATCTTTCAAATGTTTAGAAATTCTAGAATATTTATTTCTTGAGACATCAAATGATCAAAATAAAATTTCAGAAGTTAAGGTTGAATGTATCTTAAAATATAAGTACCTCAACACTACTTTAAATATTGCACCTTTGAAAGTCAAGCCATTGATTTAGGTGACTTAATATGAATTTGGGTATATTCTGCATGAGCCTGATCAAAACCCACTGAATTCAGAAGGAGTTTTTCCATTGCCTTTAGTGGGCTTTGAACCAGGCCCTATATCCTGTACAATATATAATGTAATACAAACTGCAATTTCTACACCAACTGACATTCAGTACACGCAGGGCATGTCAATGCTTCAAGCTGGGGGTGTGATTCCCAGCTTGAGGAGACATCCTCTACTAGGTCTGATTGACCTAGCATGCTAAAAATAGAATGTAGCTGCGGCTAGCCGCCCTGAGTACATACCCATCCTAGAGGTGATGCATGCACCCTGGGCAGATAGTGCCTCCCACTCCCCCTCACAAGTACATTCTTTATAATGCACTAGCTTGATGAGAGCTAGTGCGAATATGTCTCCTTGAGCTAGAAATTACACCTCCAGCTCCAAGTAGGTCCCAGTCTCTGGAGGCTGAAGTATGGACAGAGTATTACTGTGCCAATATGAGTATTGTAGATGCTGCTGTGTTTCTAAGTAGCAGTACCTTTCACTAAAAATGTTGTGACCTTTTTTTCCCCTCCTATCATTTTCCCTTTTTGGACTTCTTTTGAGTATGGTTGGGGCTGGTGCAGAAAGTGGGACAGCAGAACTTCGGGCCAGGTTTTTAAAGCTATTTATGCACCTAAAGATGTAGCGAGGTGCTTACGCACCTCCTCAATGCTTTTGAAAATCCCATTCGTTACTTCTCTACCTCTTTGGGTGCCTAATGCTTTAAAACTGTCTTTATACTATTCCAGAGATGTGACCCTACAACTTAGGGGGTTGGATTCGGAGGTCTCATGTAAATTAGCTCTTCATCTCGATTGGCAATCTAGGGATCATACTCTCCACTGCCCTGCATAGTATCGCCACATGGCCTCTGCAGGGGTGAATTCTTCCTAGCCACTGTTGCTCTCCCTGGAGCAAGCATGTAAACTGCACTTCCTTGTGCCTAAGAAGGAGGGGTGCAGTAAGCCCATAAAGTAAAAGTTGCAAGAACTAGTGCTGCTTTGGGTACACTACAATATACCGGCACGGAAATGGGCTGCATATCTGCTGCCACACCATAACAACAAGAGCAGTAACAATAACTATTGTATCTTTCAGTTTGAAACTCGTTTCCCTGGTTCTGGATGTCCAAACATCTGGTTTAAAGTTACACCACACTATTGGCTTCTGCAACCGCCTGCCTCCCACAGCTCCTTCTTTTGGAACTGCAAACACAGTGCATAGTTTCTTGGGCACATCTGTCCTTTTCTGAGCTAGGTCCCAATTCAGCAAAGCACTTCAGCATGTCTTTGTAAGACTACTCTTGTGCTTAAAATTAAGTAAGGGCTTAAGTGCTTTGCAGTATCAGGACCCTGTGTGTATCTGAATATTTTAAATACTACAAATATACGTGTGTCTTTCTGTATCTTGAGATATCCTTCCCTGTCTTCTCATTACAAGTCAGAATTGCCAGAGATGGCTACCATAAAGTTTTTGTGTGAGATTTTAAATGCACAAAATTGTAAGAGTCAGGAAATTCAAGCAAAGACTGAAATTAATAATCCAATTTACAAATAAGTACCAGAAATTATAGAATCCCAAAAATTTCACAGCAAAAAAACTTCTGCATGATCCATAAACCATGCAAAGCAAATTTGAAAAAATTATGTTTATAAAATGTCATTTAAAAATATCACCGATATCTATTCACAAGCATCCAAACAAAAATCCATGTTCGAAACGGACAGACCCCCTTTAATTTGTTTATTTTATCTAGAAAAGACATTTGCTGTGTCTGCAACCAACTTTCTCTGTCTGCTACACTCACTTTGTACAGATGTTCTGTAGAAACAGAGGAATGTTCAGGAAGACTGTATATTGTTAGTTACTTACATTTCTAGTTGCTCATATGCAAATATACTGAAGCAAAAGGCTTGATTCTCCATTCACACAAATGGTGGAGTCAGGTAGGCTGTGGAATCACACTGAAGCCAGGATAGTTCCTTCAAGACTGGCACAAGCAAAAGCTAAATCAAGTCTGATGTGTTTCTGTACATCCAAATGAGCACAGAATTTGGTCCTATCACTGTGTACATTGATAAAAACATTTTTAGCATTTAATTTAGTTTAAATACACTGTCATTTTTCACTACTGTTAATATATTGGTGAATCATGATAATGTGAAATTATAGTGTAAATTATACTACATTCTCTACTACTGAGCACTAAAACCAGTAAATTCACACTGCAGAATATACCAGATGTAGCAAGCCTGTACTGGCAAGGAGACAGACTAGCTGACCTAATACTGTAGGTGTTTTCCATCTCTGACTTATATGGTTCCATTTTATTATTACTGGGGTTTTAGGTTAAGATCCAATTGTTATCCTTGCCATGTCATCTAAGTGTAGTTACTCAGAAGTGAACAGTCCTGAGGGACTCTCTTTCTACATTATCATCCTGTATTTTAAGACACCCAACAGTAAGCAGCTCTGAATGTAGAGTGACCTCTTTACAGCTTTGAAAATGAAAAAGCTTTCAAAGCAGGGTTTAAAAAAAGAGCACAGCTGAAATGAAATTCAGTAAGAACAACTAGACTGTTCAGTGCATCTTGTATCTCTTCACACAATTTTCCCTCATGGATTTGAGATAAAAAAAATGCATCTTAGTTGTGTATAATTAATGTCAAGGAACTGTGATCCTACAATGACACAAACTATATTACTGAGAGCAGAAGGTAAAAAGAAATAATGATTGCTCAGCAATTTACACAGGAGAATGAAGGGGAAAGTCATTTTAAATTAATGGTTTTAAGGCCTTGATGTTGCCCTGCCACATTTCATAAATCTTTTCTGAGCTATATCTCCTGTGAAAAGGGACTTCACAGTCACTTAGGGAATACCAAATGGTAAATTTTTCAGGAGAAAACTGTTTTTACATTTTGCTTCAGAAAGCATCCTATGGAGAGAAAGAAGCATTTTAACTTTTAGTGTGGATTTTATATTCTACTGACTGCAAAAAGGATTTATCCTCCTAAAGCAAAATATTTCTCTTCTAAATAATATTCTACCTCCTAGACCTGTATAATAAAAAGTTGATTTTCCCACAATGAGTTGTGTAAACGTTACAGAAGATAACTGTTCAAAGGCTCATTCCATCTCCACAAGATGGAGTTCACCTCTGGCCACCACCATTTCAGTGAGACTTCATATTGCCAAGGCTGTGCAATGGCACTCTGCACAAGGGTGAATTTCACCGTATACACAGGGTCTGCTCTCAGGCCCACTGACAGCAATGGGCAGAACAGTCAATGGCCCCCTAGAAAGGGATGTCTGAGGTCTCAGTGAGCTTCCACTGGACTTTTTTACTTATTTATCATGTGCCATGCAGGTTCGTGGGCGGCTGAGGAGGCGGTATCTGCTACTCAGCTTCCTGTGTCCCTTGGACTCCCCAGGGACATTACTGATGAACCTGGAAAGCTGAGTAGCAGATACCACTGCCTCAGCTGCCCGGGAACCTGCATGACACATAATAAATAAGCTGGACTCAGGGGAGGGACATAGAGCGTGAGCGGCGAGGCCCTCGGAGGAAGGGGATATGTAGAGGAGAGGAGGATATGTATCTATCCTCCCATCCATCCGGGCCTTTTTAAATCACCAGGTCCCTGGGCACTTGCCCCGCTTTGCCTCCTCCTCCTCCCCCCGTCAGTGGGCCTCTCTCCACTGCTGCATATCTTGTAAAATATCAGTCACTTTGTGTGAACCCAGTATCAGAGAGCACAACTGAATCAGTTTACAACAGCAGGAGTATATTTGCCAATATTTGGGCACTTCCAAACATTTGGGGCCAGAGTGGGGTTAGGAAATACCAATGTGCATGTGCCAGAGGCTTGGTATTTTGGTAGCAACAGCATGTTTCCTGCTGACATTCCTCAACATATTCTGTACTTCCCCCTCAAAACCTCTTCTGGATCTTCTATCCAGCAGAACTGGTGTCATGTGTCCTAAAGCATCTCCAATAAGTAGCTGTAACCTCTCATACACATTCTTTTCAGAGGGCTGTATAAAGGAACAGCACAAGTCTTACTTATGAATGCAGGTGAATAGATTCATTTCACATAGACAAATTCATTTAGCATACAGTGAACAAGGAATAGGTAGAAGACCTGCCTTAACACATCCAACAGCTACTTATGAGCCTGCTAGTACCATTTCTGATGTACAAAAAGCTTTTTTGACTCTACATTCTCTACTACTGAGCACTAAAACAAATTGAGTGATAGTGCAAGGGACTCCCTTATGACTATCATTTGCTAAAAACAATCCCTTATGACTCCCTCAGGGCTGCTTCAAAATCTTTCCCAGTGTGAAACATACAGAACCACTAATGCATTTTGTTACTAAAAAACATCACTCATTGGCATCAGAATCCTGAAAGGGACTCCTACAGGAAATTTAAATGTGAAATGAAATCCTATAATCCTTCCACAAACTAAGACATAAGTGTTATGGTTCCAGGCAACTGCACCTGTAGTCCACTCTCCGTGGTCCAGCAAGGGCACCCACTCTAGGCTGTGAGCTCCTCAGCTGTCATGTCTGTCTCCTGAACAGAGTATTTCCAGACTGCACAGCTTCCTGCCCATACTGTGAACTCCCCAGCAAAGTCAGGCTGTCTAAGCAGTCCTGGTTTACTTTTCTCCTCAGAGATGGTAAACAGTGCAATTGCTACAGTTAAGTTATCATGTTGCTTTCCAAGCAAGCACATTTATTCTTAAGGTAAAAGCATTACAGAGAAAACATATTAAGAACAATAAAAGAATGTACACCCATGCTAATAAGTTTACCAGAGATCAACCCCTCATTCTGACAAGGACTCTGGCTGGTGATTAGTTCTTTAAACCCCACAGATGGGTTTTTCCTATGGTCACAAGTTCATCACAGTTTCAGTTCAGAACAAGCATGCTTGTGAGTAAGTCAGTTACTCCTTTGTACAGTTTGTCTTTGAACTTTCCTCATGCAAACAAGTGATGAGCAGAAAGAAGATCTCTCCCCTCAGTTCACTTGAATATTCATGATTGGTTATTTTCAGCATTCACAGCTGTGATTATAGTTACTGGAGTTCCTTGCTAGCAGCTCCCCCTACTGGCTAGCATGGAACTCCAGCAACAGCAGCCATGCAGCTACTTGCAGGATCTGTCCCCACCCCTGCTGTAACCTCCCGGCTACCCCCTCACCCTTCCCACTCCTGAGATGGACTCCATCTCACATGCTTCAGTATTTAATTTTCAACATTTAATATTTTATAAATGTATTATCTAATGCAGGATTCAAACTCACCACCAGAGCATGCTAGTCTTTGCTGGTAATTCTCCCATTCCAATAAAGCTTGTGTCAGGAGTAGAGCTCACAAGGCACTTCCTCCCTGCACCCTATTTTATCCTGGAGTTCTATGCTAGGAACAGGGACAGCTAGTAGTTTAAACCTTGTGGTTCTATTAATTTTTACAGGTAACTGCTCAACTAGTTGCAGTGGGTCACTGGATAGCAAATGTATTGGTTTATTTCAGTGCCTCTGCCAAACAGAAGTGTCAGAAAGCCCAACTAAGTTGTTTTTAAAATGCTGTCTAAGGACCAGATCTTCTCTCAAGTCCCCAAGGAGCAAAAGCAATTTCAAGAAAAAACAAGATAAACAAGAAAAATATGAAAGCAAAACAGCAAGATCTGGTTGTGTATTCTCTTGAAACATCAAGTGTTAATCACAGATTACAGGAAGGAAGGGAGTGGAGGAAGCAGAGCAAAAGATGTACTAAGAAGGTGACATTTTGTGAGTGTGAACAGTACAGTGATTACGATATATCCTCTTTCAGTAAAGGATAACATGTACCAGACTGAAATCTTGGAAATACCATCTGTGAGTGATGCCTGACAGGAAACACTTTTGCTGTTTCTTGATAGAGAATTTGTTTCCATTATTGAACAATACACAGGCTCAACACTCAATTGTTGGTTGGTTGGACAGATAGTTGGGTTGTAGATCAAGTACTTACATGCCCCTCATCATCACAGTAGCACTTGTATTGCATATAGTTGATGTTATGGACAATACTTTCCAGTTGAATAGTACTGAGGAGAAACAGACAATTGGTCCTAGAGGCTTAATGTATAAAACTAAAATCAGTGTATTAGTTTTTTTCTGTGTAACTTGTAGCAGGCAGATGAGATGACATTTCAAGCATCTTTATCTGAAATAACCTTTGGTGTACACAGAAAAGTGTAATACACATAAATTTTGAATTCAGGATAGGATATCTTGTGTGTGTTACACTGAAATGTCTTCCTGGTTCAGACATAAGGAATTGAACAGATGGCTCTCATATTGAAATCCAAGCTGCACCCTTTTTCTCATGCAGAACACTAATGTGTACATTCATTAGATTCAAGGTTTTACACATACCCTGTCATCAGGTTTTTATGCAAGGCTACTATTGGTTTCAATTAAATTCCATATTACAAAATAATGGCTGGATCTAGCCCTAGGTTTTCCAGTTCCCTTCTGTAGTAGTGTTCTTCTACTTTCCAGTTATGAGTTCTCTCTGCTGGCATGTCAGTCTA
The DNA here is from genome assembly GCF_026122565.2 of Emydura macquarii macquarii. Classification (NCBI taxonomy): domain Eukaryota; kingdom Metazoa; phylum Chordata; order Testudines; family Chelidae; genus Emydura; species Emydura macquarii. Next base: position 34,891,328 of record NW_027132559.1, on the reverse strand, counting down.
CTAAGAGCTTTAGATACATTAAGAGTTTGTTAAAAACAAAAGTCCTAGGCTGCCTCATTGGTAGTGGTACTTACAAAAAAAAAGTTTCCTTGTTTTTGTGTTCAGGTTTTTAAAATATTTAAACATCAAGGAGCATTAACTTTGCTTGATATAAGAAACTGATGAATATGCAAGAGGAGGTTAATGCAATGGGCAAAATTAATCAATTTCAAGTTTCAACTAATAGCTTTAACAGTTGGACAAATCACATCAAAGGTTTCTCTTAGATGGGTGCTAAGGCTAATTTGACAGAGTGCCTGCCATTAAGAAACAATTACTGGCTTTAGAGTGGCACTTGTCTTTATCCTCCCTTTTAAGACAAACCAAGGGAAAATAAGAAGCGGCACAGAAGAGGAAATGTTGCAGCTACCATTAAATTGCTGGACACATGACTCAAGTACATTTCATTTGCATAGCTTCAATGATCAATAAAATACATTCATCATTATGTAAGTAATACTTACATGTTCTACATGTGATTTAGAGAGGGCATGCTACTGGCTGTGTGTGTCTTAGAACAATTTTCATTGCACTACTTCAACATTATCGGCTAGATGCGTTGCTGTTAGGCTGTGGGTTCCTGGCAGGGGAAAGTCTACCTGCAGCAGAATGCAACAGTGCCAGCTGCCCACAATCCTAGCTCCACCAGGAAGTCTGAAACTGGCTGGCACATAGTGTCATTGAAATGTGGGGCAGAAAAACGTGAGAGGGTGCAGAATGTGGACACCCAAGGGCTCAGCTGGTTCCAGAATGAATGGGGAAAGAGGGTGAGTGAGAGAATGAACAAACATAGGGTCTGACCTTGCACTGAGAGTCATGCAAGGCAGGGGACTGCCCATGTACAAGATTTACTAAATCTCTTTGCTTTTGTGGCTTTGAATCCTAGTGTTAATTTTCCCACTAACAGGTTTGGTTTTGGGTTTTTTTTGTCTTGAATAAAACATAGGCAGCAACATCAGTGCACATATTTCAAGGTACCAAAACCAGCAAACCTTCACTCAGATGACAAACATCCATCTATTTCTGTGGAACTAGATTCATCAAACTGTCCTTGGGCTGTTGTAAATCCTTTACTTTAATAGAATCTAACCATTTCATTCAAAATCCAAAGGTCTACAGTCAGTCTGTTAACCCCTTCTGGACTGTATTACATCACATTGGTTGCTCAGAACATCCAGTAAATGTGTTCACTTAGGGCAGATTTTCAAAAGTGCATGCAGCAACAGAGTATGATTCCAGACTTGTTTTTTCCCCTTAGGATCCACACATTTCGATGGACGTTCCATACAAAAGTGTTGCTGGAGCATACACATGCTCTGGTGCTAGTGAAGAGCCTAATGTTCTTCTAATAGTTTTAACTTAATGTACGCAGCGCATCCAAACTATTGCCTCTACACAAAGTAACGCCACATTTTTTCTTGAAGTATTCCATAATTTATATGATGAGTCATTGACATTCTTCAGAAGGCTTTGCCACTTGCTTCATTCTCAGTGTCACAACTTGTTTTGTTATCAGAATTGTTCTGCCTCCTTATACTAACTTGCAGGCTTTACAAGTCTGAAATGTGTAACTGCTCATTAGGAATCTAGACAAGGCAGGGAGGGGGAACAACAAGAAAACAAACAAAACTACTGATCATGAAAGCATAGAATCAAGTAGCACGCAAAAAAGATGAATCAGGATGAAATCAAAATAACACAAGACAGATCAAAGCTGACCTGGAAACTACAATACCATGCATAATAGCATATTTTTTGTTTGTTGATATTTTCTGAGGCAAGGGAGACATTGTTTACAATTCTCATTAGCAAAGAATGGCCGTGGATACCACTGGTAGTAATTCACACACCTCATCAAACTGAAAAAAAGTGAATAAGTGTCACCCTGTGTACAGTATAAATACTTTATTACAACAACCACTGACATAATGTGTTATCTGCACAAAATACTCAGCAAGGAGTGAACATCTTAAACAGACAAAGTCTAAACAGCAGAATGTTTAAGTTTTATTTTGAAAGTGTTGGGAATAACTCCATAGTAAAGGCACTTTTCTCTAGAAGTAGGATTAAAGTCCCTTTCATAATTCAGTGATTGAATTTAGTGTCTAAATTTACTACAATTATTGATCAGAGTATAGTTTGGATTTTCCATTATATCATTTGGATAAGTTAGTTCCTAACATTTCAAATAAAAACATTTTAAAATGACTGCTGAAATTTTGATCCTTACATTTTCTCTCTCTCTCTTTCTCTCTCTCTTTTCCCCTTTAAACAAGTACAAATCACTAAACTCTAAACTTCACCCACACTTACTATCATCGCAATTTCTCAGACATAGGCCAGCTTTCCAATGTTTCAATTAACCACAAAAAGAGTTATTCCCCTTGTTCATCACAAACTAATTTAGCTGTGCAAAGAAAATCTGACAGACTGCCAAGAAATGCCAGCTACTTCCATTTTCTTAAGCTGTCTGCTTGGCTCACTGAGCCTTCCATCCTTGCTCCAGCCTTCATCCTACCCACTGCTGCTACCTGACAGGCTTTGGGAGTTTTAAATCCTGGGCTGATGGATGAGGTAAAATTAAATCAGAGTGGGATCCCACTCTTGCGAACTGTTTACCAGATGGAAAATCTGCCTCCATTACAGACCTGGAAGCTGTGTTTCTTCAACAAATTTCCCTGCAGACCTTCACTTCTCTCTGACCCTTCCTACCATGCTCTAGCCCCATCAGCAACAGAGGTCTCTGAAGAGAGTTGCAGCCAGTGTTGTCTGTGAAGTACAGTTTACGGTTTTACTACCAAGGAATCTTCTCTGATCTCCCGGTAGACTGGGGTTGGGGCTTGGATGTCAGAGGAGCTAGGGTGAATGGCAGTCAAAATCTGGATCCTGAGAAAAAGGGTACAGCACACTAGGATGACCAGATAGCAAGTGTGAAAAATTGGGACTGGAGGTGGGGAGTAATAGGTGCCTATATAAGAAAAAAACCCAAATATTGGGGCTGTGTCTATAAAATCGGGAGATCTGGTCTCCCTACAGCACCCTGCAAGTAAGGGGATACAGTGTATCACATAAGCTGTCAGTACAATGTTGTGTTTCAAAGATACAATGTGATTGTTAGCTGTATAAACAGGATATCAAATAGGAGGAGAAAGTTAGGGTTACTTCTATATACGACATGGGTGAGATCATTACTGGAACACTGTGTCCGTCAAGATCTGGCATCCATACTTTCAAAAGAACACTGAAAAATTGCAGAGGATTCAGAGAAGAGCAATGGGAATAGTCCAAGGTCGAGAAAACATGTCTTGCAGTGAAACTTAAGGAGCTCAATGTACTTAGGGGATCAAAGAGATGAATAAGAGGTGATTTGTTTGTCGTCTATAAGCACCTGCATGGTGAGAAGATATGATACTAGAGGGCGCTTTAATCCAGTAGGCAAAAGCATAATAAGAGCCAAAGGCTGGAAATTGAAACCGGACCATTTCAAACTGGAAATAAAGCACATATTTTTATCAGTGAGAATAATTAACCATTGAAGCAGGCTGCCTAGGGATGAAATGGATTCATCATCACCTGGAATCCTTAAATCACGATTCTAAGTCAGTCAGGGCTCAAGTTCAACCAGGTGTAATTGGGCTTGGTGTGGATAATGTTCTACAATCTGTATTATGCAACAGATCAAACTAGAGAATCCTAATGGTCTATTCTTGCCTTAAAAGCTGTGAAAGATCAGGGTTATACAATACAATAACACAGTTTCCCATTCATGTCTTTTTTCTGAGCATGTTCCTTGACAATAACCGATTATAAAGGACCATATTGTTAAAACCCACAGGAGCACAGCCAGCAAAAGAAACAGGTTTATCTCACAGACTACCTGACAACTGCTCCCTTCAAAGGCCTTGGACATCTGTGCGTCATGGGTGCTTCAACCCTGCAGAAGGCCACTTCCATGCTGCTCACCAGAATCATCTTCTCACATAGCAGCAGAGCTTTTTGGGTAGTCATGCGTCTTTTGCTACCTAAAGCACACCTTTGCTATACTCTCTTTGCAAGGGGAATTAATGCAACCCAGAATAAACTCTCACTGGTTTGGGCCAGGAGATATTGAAGACTAGCCTAGACAGCATATTAGAAATATGTTATACAAAATATCCCAGCACTAATAGGGGGATGGACACAATCTTATACAGCAGGGATTTTCTAGCTCTTATTTCTGTTATTCTTTAGACTGTTTTTCTTTAACAAAAGTATCACATCATGGTCAATTACCTGAAGAAATCTGACATGATAACATTGTTCTGTCTTCTCAACTTTAATTGTGTAACTTAGTGCAGGTTTTTAAAAGTAACAGTGTGCAGCACAACACCTAAATGTGCCTTTTTCATTTAGCTAAACACAGCAGTTCATAAATATTAAAAGTATGTTCTTCACATATCTACTGGCGTTTGATTAATAGAGAAATCTGGTGTCTGCTTACAGTATGTTTAGAAGGTCAATAATTATCACTAGAATTTATAATTAAAAGTCTTTATAAATCTTTATAAACAATGGATAGAATTGCTGGTTTTGATTGACAACGAAATAGGAAAAATATCTCCTAATTATTCCTTTGATGAATTTGGCTCATTATCCTGTGTTGGAGGAAAGGAAAACTGAAGAAACAATGCATTACAGCTCACCCTTTCAAATGCATCAACATGGAATGTCAGTTACATATTTTGCATTGTTATAAAGTAAACAAAGGGATAGTCAGTGAGATTGAAATGTACTAAACTTATAACCAGCAAAATAGGATGAAATTTAATAAGGACAAATGCAAAGTACTCCACTTAGGAAAGATCAATCATTTGTACATATACATAATGGGAAATGACTCCCTAGGAAAGAGTACTGCAGAAAGGGACCTGGGGGTCATAGTGGATCACAAGCTAAATATGAGACAACACTGTTGCAAAAAAAGCAAACATTGTTCTGGGACGTATTAGCAGGAGTTTTGTAAGCAAGACACAAAAAATAATTATTCTGCTTTACTCCATGCTGATTAGGCCTCAAATAGAGTACTGTGTCTAGTTCTAGGCACCATATTTCAGGAAAGATGTGCACGAATTGCATTAAAGTCCAGAGAAGAACAACAAAAAAGATTAAAGGTCTAGAAAACATGATCTATGAGGGAAGATTGAAAAAACTGGGTTTGTTTAGTCTGGAGACAAGAAGACTGAGGGGAGACATAGCAGTTTTCAAGTGGAGAGAGAAAAATTGGTCTCCTTAACATATGAGGCTAGGACAAGAAACAATGGGCTTAAATGCAGCAAGGGTGGTTTAGGTTGAACATTAGGAAAAACTTCCTAATTGTCAGGATAGTTAAGCACTGGAATAAATTGCCTAGGCAGGTTGTGGAATCTCCTTCATGGGTGATTTTTAAGAGCAGATTGGACAAATGCCTGCCAGGGATGATCTAGATAATGTTTGGTCCTGCCTTGAGTGCAGGGGACTAGACTCAAGGTTCCTTCGAGTCCTATGATACTATGACAAGGAAATACTACTTTAAGCATAGTGTAGACAACTGTAGACTTCACCTCCATGAAAACTCATTGTGACAAACACTGATTGATTTTTAAAAGGACTGGATTATTTTGTGATTATTGACAATTTATGCAGCCATATAAGCAAACATAATGATATGGGTTATCAAACCTCTGTCTTAGAAATTTAAGCCTGGGTTGGTTAAGAAGGCATTTTCTCCCGTTTACAGCCTTCCATAATCAACTAGTTATTTTTATCTTCCTCTAAACCATCAACTACATGTTGGTGCCACAACTGGAAAACTTCACTAGCCGTATTAATAGCCTGATTCAATAGAACTCATTGCTTTGTTTGCTTGTATGAGGTCACCAACACATTTCCTCCCATTGCCTCCTCTTCAGTTGTTAAGTGAACTCTATTTTAATACTGCCTTTTTTCAGTCCCTTCACACAATCTTACTGTTGGTGCGAGAACCTTCTCCTTTGCACCCCCTGGACACTATTAGGAAAGCTGGTCAGCAGTTAATGCAGCAATATTTTTCCTGGCCCTTCTAAAATGGGGCATTCCCATGATTGGGAGCAGTGGTCCGCAAGGGAGTCCCCGATACTCCATATGTGATGCAGAGGGTAGCAGGGGACTCTAGATCCAGCAAGCCAGAAAGCCTTTGTGCAGATGGCCCTAGTCTCCTTGGGATCACTGGGGATCTGTGGCGCTTAAACCATCTATTGAGTATGTCATTCATTATGGGCTAGACAATGTGCCCTGAGTTGGGGCCATACAAGGCTGTGCTGCCCAAGGAGCAGACCAGAGGACAAATTATGACTAGAGCTAAGCAAAGTTTTTCAGACAAAACTTTTTTTCACTGAAGAATGCGGATTTAAGTCAACCAAAACATGCTGCAAATTTGTGGCCAATTCACCAACTAGTTTTTGTTAAAATAATTTGGCAAAAAAAAAAAATCAAAACATTTTGATTTGAGACAACATTTCAATTCAGATTTTACCTCAGTTTTATTTTTAAAATATCTTTAAAAAAACAAACAAAAAACCCACTTGAAAACTAAATGTTTCATTCAATGTAAAATTAAAAAAAAAATTTTTTTTGTTTTCTTTAGCCAGTGAACCAAGAAAATCAGTTTCTTGCACTGCTCTAATTATGACTCAGTCACAATTCTTCTTGTGCTCCCCTCTTGGTCTGGGAGGGGGAGCAAGTAATTTAACACCTTTTCATGGGACAGCTTTCTCCCCCTGTATGCCTGGCTGGTGACTGGCAGGGATTGCATGGGTGGGATGAAAGAGGGGTCTTCCCATGCTCCACACTCACTTGCAGGGTAGGTGTATCAAGTAAGTACCCACTGCTTTTCTGTGGACAGAGTCAAAATGTGAGCAGGAGAAAACAAGGGAGTAAATGTGGACTTATTGCCCCGTATTGCTCTGTTTAGCCCTGTAAGGGCTGTGACAGTCTAGCCCTGTGTTTTTATAAACTCTGCTATTCACCATTTGCTCTTTCTTATTCCCCTATTTAGAGCATTTCACTCAGCCAATCAGGAATCAGAAACGTACACATGGCTTCAGTGGCCAATCAGAAATAATAACAAATAATGAATAGCTGAAGCACAGTTTGTTGCAATCTGAAATTTTAAAAATATTCAGTCAAATTAGTCAAAGAATACTTACAAATACTTACAAATAACAGACATGTTCAGAGAAAATCAGGATTGGTTTATAATTGACTCACTAACCATAAATTAAGCTAAATTCCTGACAAATATTCATATCTAGAGGTGGTCAACATTTTTCCAGTGGAACTTTTTTCAGTCACAAGTGCTGATTTGTTGAAACTGAAATGTTATGCAGCAATGTGGTGATTTCAATGAAATTTCATCAGATTCCTGACTAGTTTCCTGCAAGTTCACCCACCTGGCTCCTCAGGTTTCCAAGGCTTCCTATCTCCATGGCAGCCCATCAGGCAAACTGCCTCACAGCAGAGGATTCCAGGGTTCCTGGCTTTTGAGGGAGAACACTGCGGCTCTCATGGTTTCCTGGCTCCCAGAGCAGCCCTATTCCCTGCCTGGTGGGCTGCCAGTGCTTTGAGCAACTTAGCAAGCTTAGAAAAGGTTGAAATTAAATGTCATTTTGACTCTTTTAAAATGGAAATTGGAATTCCTGTTTTGTGCGAAATTTCAAAAATTCATGGTTGGTTTCTTTTTTGGAACAATTTTTTTTTTTAATTGTTGGAATTTCCCATGAAATGGAAGTTCTGGTTTCTAGCCATTTCTATTCACAACGAATAGTTTGGCCAGCTGTAGTCTTACATCTGCTGAAGCCTTAAGTTTACTAACTACAAATGCCAATGACTATAGAATTCGTAGAGCCAGTTTCAAATTAAATAGAGCATAGAGATCATGGTGTTTCTAAAGTTCAGATAAATTAAGCTCAGCAATGTTAAGTAACTGTTTTTCAGGGGTCACACTTAGCCAGTCACATACTGAGAAGTTTCATCAAAAAGTGGAAATGTATGAAATACAGCGACAGCTTGTAAGGGATGAAGGGCTTATTTTGTATAGTATTAGGATCAACATTTTGTGTTTCTATATGAATAAAGTGGTAGAGCAGCATATATCTTGTTTTACCCTACCAGCATTCAGTGTCCCGGTGTGGCTGTCATAGCATGAGAAGAGTTCTGTGGTTCACTAATTTGTCATTTTTGATTAGGTTGTTTCAGTGTGTCTCGGAGAAAATCAGATAGTAGAAACAGGAATGAGTGTAAATGGGCTGACCTGCGTTCAAGGGAGTTTCTATAAAATGCTGTGTGATTTCTGCTGCTTTGAGTTTTATTTTTTAATCTCCAAAATGGAATGTGTTGGTCCATTTAATCCTGCAGATAAAATAGCAAGTGCATGTAATCAGAGGTTTTATTCCCCTATTCTGCCTAGAGTTGAAACTCTATATAAGATACTTACATAGCCCCTGTTACTGTAGTATCTGAGTACCTCACAATTATTAATGTATCCTCACAATGCCCTTGTAAGGAAAGGAAGTGCTATTATCCCCATTTTACAGATGGGAAAAGTAGGCACAGAAAGACTAAGTGATTTACATAAGGTTATGCAGGAGGTCTGGGCGGGAACAGGGAGCTGAAGCCAACTCTCAGGCTACTGCTCTAACCTCTGGATCGTCCTTCCTCTTTTTTACATGATTGGATATATAGCTGTATGCAACCTAAATTGAAACAGGTGCTTTTATAGCAATCTGTATAGACAAAGGAATCAGTAAATTCAAACATTCAGATTAAGGCTGCGCAGAACACCTTTGTGACAATGGAGATGATAACAAGCTTGCAAAGCACTTGCTGCAATTCCAAGAGTCCTGTTCTTTTCCCATTCAAATTTCCAGGGTGAATTATTATTAGTCGGCACCATGACTTGTGATGTCATGTCATTCCATGTAGACATTTCAATACATATCAGACATGTCTCAGTGCAGCATAAAAAAATTGAGATTTTAAACTGAGAATGAATGTCAGTGAATGTATTTTATTGAGGTCTAAACATACACCAGGAGCAAAGTAATGGAAACATGTTCCCTTGAAACATTTTCTAAAAACAGAGGGCCAAATTCTGTCACCAGTTATACCCCAGGATCACCAATGATTTCATAGAAACTGAGAGCAGAATGGGCACAGAGCATTTTTAAAAAGAATTATCCATAACTAGATGAGATTGGATGGCTTTGGTCTCTATTCAAGAGCACACACAGTCCTGCATCCCTAGGGCCTGGCTTCAAATTCTGCCTCTATCTGTTGATATGGTGATAAGCATGGTGTAAGAACACACAGAGAGAGAAAACACTACTCACCTCTGTAGTGTTATTAAATCTTGTATATATCAGGAGCACTAACTTAAAAAGTACATAACTACAATATGCAAAATGTGTTAACAGTTAAATAAGATGTAGTAGTAAACCACAAATTACCATCTGAAATGTGTAAATGTGTACCATACGAAAATCAGGGCAAGCTGTATTTTTGTTCAACCTCCTTTGCTCAACCCAAAAGTCAGTGCTTTCTGCCTAATTAAAAAATGTAATGGTATGCTACAAAAAATATAAATTCACAACTGATCTAAGCCTAAAAAACATCATCTTTGCTGATAGGCAGCGGATAACTCTTTTTATTTTCAAGTATCTGAGTCATTCCCATTACGAGTTAGCACTCATAAGAACTGTGCAGAATGCAAAGTACAAATGAGACCTGAAAAGAGCTTACAGTACACAGAATGTTATTTCAGACTATCAGCTGTATCACTGAAGTAGGGTATTGAGGTCACCAAGACATCAAAGGATTATGTAAATTTACAAAATCACTAAGAGCCTCTTGTCTATAATGTCTTATTCCAATGTTTAGATCACACACCAAGATGCAGGAGCCAAGTTGCAGACTATTGAATTCTCTCTCTGTTATTATTTTTAGCATAGGGCTCAATCCTGGGAACACATTTTGCTTTATAACTTATAAATCAGTTATAAGCACCCAAATTTTCAGAGTTGCTGAGCATCCACACTTCTCAGTGAAGTCAATGTGAGCAGTGGGTGCTCAGAAGTAAGGCCAATCAAATTTTAATGTAAATTTTTGATAAAACATTTGGTTTTCAACGAAACAATTTTCACAAGCATCTGCTTTCCACGGAAAAAATCATTCTTGCAATGAAAAACTGAATGATCAAAAACTGAAATATTCAAAAAAACAAAACAAAAAATCTGAAAATGTTTTGATCTGGAAATGCTTCTGTGGTGCCCCATGGGAGTTGTAGTTGCTTTGTGTCCTCATTCTTTTCCATAGGCTGGGGGCCCCAGACAGACTACATCATCCATGATGCACCATGGACAGGGATTCCCAGGATGCATTGTCTCCCTTCTTCCTAGAAAAGAGACTGTGGTGCTTCATGGGAGATGTAGTACAACCAGGAAGCCTGGCCAATAGTAAAGAATAGAGAACATAAGGCATCTAAATTAAAACACCTATGAGACATCATGGCAGCATTTCCAAATCAAAACTGGTTCTCAGCCAAAATATTTCAGTATCGTTACCCCTTTTTGACCTGAGCAGCTAGTCAGAATTCAGGGCCCAGAATTCCAGACAGAAATAGACGTTGATGATGGAGTTTGGTATTTTCTTTGATGAAACCCTATTTATTAACAAGGAATGTACAAAGTCCTGCTTCTCTGAACACAGGAGGAACCCAACCTAGGAGATAAGCTTGGGCTGTAAGCAAAGAAGCTCTATCAGCCAGTGCCCTGACCCAAAAGCTGTCTCTAGGCTTCTTCTGAGATCAGACTTTCAGGCTGCTTCATGGCTTTCTTGCTTCCTCTCAGTCTATCTCAGTTTGTTGTCTGTCCATACCTGCCCCGGGGAGAGAGACTTTTTTGCACACACCTGGTCAGAACAATACCAGTGGAACCCTCTGCCCTTAGGCATTAATTTCTGAGCAGAAATGATGCCTTGTTTTAAGTGTCAACCCTTAACATCCCTTACAGTAATCTTAAACGTAGAGCGCATTCAGACATCAATTTCAATGAGGTTTTAATCGAGTTCATAACAATATCGCTTGTTTCATCATCTTGATGAGGCCTAAAATGGTGACCCATAACCAAGCCCAAACAGAAACAAAAGAAACAATTTAACAAATTACAAATGATATAAGTGAAACTTTTTACATCTATATATATATAGTGTCTGACAGGATGTCTTCATATCACCAACACAAAAGAATTTACTTCCAAACAGATCTTTGTGGACCTTTTCTCTCAAGAGAACTTAGACTTTGCTGAGATAGCCACTCCACTGCCACAAGTCCTTTGGGTTCTTATCAGTAGTCCCCCAAACAGTAAGCACGACCATCTGTGTCTACTATGAAAGGGGTTTTAAAACATGGATAGGCCAAAACAAGAGCAGTCACAAGAGCCTTATTAACTCCGAAAAAGCTACATCACATTCTACTGACCATTGAAATGATTTCCCTTTCTCACCCAATGTATGCAGTGGTTTTGCCATATTGACAAAAAAACCACAAATAAACCTTCTCTAATAGGAGCAGAGTCCTCTGCACATCTGCGAGAGTCTGGGGAGTTGGCCAGTTCTGTACAGCCTCAATTGTTTTTGTCAATGGAAATTCCCACTTGTAGTTTTCCGCAGCACCAGCATTTGCCAGATCCAACAGTTCACTTTTTGCAATTGTGGTTCTCTTTTTTTATTATTTACTGATTGTCAGCAAATGAACAGGGATCAGTTCTTGTTTCAGATCCACAAGAACTTTAGCAGCCAAGATTCCCCATGTCTCAAGACAGGTTTCAATCACTCCCCATCTTTCCCTTTTTCCCTGGAAAGCTACCACCACATATAGTTGCTATAACGTTTGCTGCCCCTGGGGGGGCAGGACAATTTGTTCACTGCAAGCCAATTACAAACCATTTGTTTCACCTCAGCTATATCTTTAAAGAGAATTTCCGCAGACTGAATTCGTAAGACATCTTTCCTGATAATGATTACAAAGTTATTAGCTATAATGAAATCCAAACCAGTTGTTAGCTGATGCACTGTTTGTGTGAATTCCAGAGGTCCAATCTTCAAACCCAGTTTTTGGGCAGTTCCCCTTGCCCCCAGTCACTGTATCCATTTCAGACCAGTTAGGTTGTTTATTTTCAGATCTCTGATTTCCTATCTGGTTTAGCGTATCTGTTTTAATAACTGTTGTTTTAGCCAGCGTCAATCACCCTTGTGCATTTCACAGACTCCATTACATTCGATTGCCAAACTCCCATTGTTGTTCTTCAACTGTCCAGATCTAAACAAAAATGGTGGAATTGATCCGTGTACCACCAAACTTTGCCCCTTCCTCTTGGTGTTCCCTCACTTCCTGAACTTGGAGAAGGGCTTTCATTAGATACTTGTGGCACTTTGTCTTGGCATGCCTTAAATTTATAACAATCCTTCTTTGAGGCCAGTTTTGTCACACTCCCAGCACTTGAACTGTTTCTTTTACATTTTGCATTATTGCTAATTTCCCTTTCTAAAAAACCAAACTTGTCAATTTTTCTAATCAACCAATAAGGTCACGAACCAGATTAGGATCTCCCTTTCCCTTATACACATTAGACACAGCGCTGTATTTACAGAACTCATGGCGTTCAGATCCATTCTTCCACACTAGCGGCAGCTTCTACCGCTGGTGCACTGCTGCAAGGAGAGATTCCAAGTTCTGTGGCGAATACCACAGCCTTTTGGAGTATCTTTGGCCTCTTTTTATTGATCTTGATCAGCAGGTCCAAGTTCAAGTCCAATTTATAAATTGGTCCATTGACAATTTGTCCTGGATGTCTTCTGTGGTGTTTGGATACACCAGGAACACAAATCTCTGCAGGTCCTCTGCCAGTTCTGGGGGGTTTCTTCTTTCCTGCTCCTAACTTTCAGCTGTGCCTTGGCAAGCTCCAATTAATGTGAACCAGATGTGAAGGGTTTGTATCCATCTCTTTTGTGGAGATAAGTTCTGCAGCATAGTCAGAGCCAGTGCAGCCATTTGAGCTTCGATGTTGAATTGGGCCAAATAAGCCTCCCAGGGAGTTTTTCCCTCAAAGACAGTGAGCTTTTGCATCATTTGAGCTGAGACTACCCAGCTTCTCCCCTGTGAGCCTCTGAGGGTTACAAACAGGTTAGAAATCTGTTATAAATCTCTACTCTTACCAAAGACTTCAATTTCACATCCCGGTGGCTGCCTTCCACTCTGATCTGTGACTCTTTGATTTTTTTATAGAGCTGTATTTTCAGCTCCTTAAGTCCTTGTTACAGCTCATCTCTGTTAGCAAGTTCCAAGTTTACCCCACTTCAGTTTGCTTGGTCTTCACTATATCATGGAAAACTTCTGGTCAGTGGCAAATTGTTGGTCACCTCATCAATCTATTTTGCCATTTCAGCTGAGGTCATTAATGTACTGCAATCACTTGAGGAAGACGGCAGCCAAAGTCAGCATTTGGAACAACCTGTTCAGAAAATTGGCCGGTTTAACCTGGCGTGTGAGTCCCTGAATGCTTAGAACATCAGCCCTTGCCCTCTGCTATTCAACAGCAGTGTACTGTGTTCCTGCCTGGTGTCGCTCGTCTCACATGAGGCTGGAAAATGTAGCATTTAACAAAGCTATGTGTATTGTTACTGGGATTTTACGGGTAATCCCGTTGCCATGGCTACCGATACTTAGCAACATAGCACCACCCCCATTCACCATGAGAAGGCCTCTTTCATGTTGTTGGCTAAGATCTGCAAGAATAGCGACCTGCTGTTGTATGCAGACCTCTTCAGCCACCCACCAGCTCGCCTGTCTTCTAGACGCCAATTATGATAATTTATGCCACCACAGGACATGACGGTGGAATCTGCTTGGTGCAACGACTGGTCAGTGACGATAGTCGTTAATCATTCTCTCATGACTGATCCAACCATCTGTCCACAAGGCACCTGTGGTCATCTCTGAACCATTTTTGAACAGGACAGGGTAACTGTGCAGCCTCTCTCTTTAAATGAGGTTTTTCTAATGACTCATGATGCAGCTGCAGTCAACTCCAGTTTATGTCACATGTGCCGAGTGCCCACTGACTTATTTCAATGATATGCTACCGACTCTCCACCTGGCTGATGATGACGCCATTAAAAGGTTGGGCACATTGCGCATATTCTGATATATAGCTGAGTTTCCCAATCCGTCCAGACACTTTATAGTTGTTGCTCCAACAGGAATCTCATCTTGGCCTGCAAGCCCTCCCTGAGCCCATGCTGGGAGCTCCAGCTCTTGTTTTAGATCTCGTCTTAATTCCTTTTGCAATGTCTCCAGCTTCTGTTTTAGGTCTTGCTTTAATTACTTTTGTCCTTTAATGCCTGCTAGCCATTTTTGATTTCTGCAAGCCCGTCTCTTATTTTTCCTATCTTGGTTCAACAGAAACACCAGATCACAATTTCTCTTCTTGGAAACTGGATCCCACTGCTGACACTCATGATACCCTTTTTGTCCCAAGTAGCTAGTCAAAATTCAGGGCCCTTGGAATGTTCCAGCTAGGAGTAGAAATTGATGATGGAGTCTGGTATTTTCTTTGATGCAATCTTGTATACTTACAAGGAAAGTGCAACGTCCTACTTCTTCAAATGCAAGAATAACCAAAGCCAGGAGATAGAAGCAAAACAAGATTTCATCGAGCACCCTCAATCCAGAACCTACCACTAGGCTTCTCCCAGGGTCACTACATGCTTACAGGCTGCTGCTTGGCTTTCTTCCTGCCTCTGAGTCTCTCCTCCCCTCCAGTTCGACTGCCCCCCACTCCCTCAGTCAGAACAATAGCCTGTGGAACCCTCTGCCCACATGGTGCTAGTTAATGGGCACACTGCATTATGCCTTGTTTAAGGTGTGTCCCCTTAATTGTCCTTTACAGCGGTGTTAAATGAAGGGCATGTTCACCGATCAGTTTCAACAAGGTTTAACCCAGCTCATAACGGTATTCAGATTTTTGCAGGAAAAAAAATAAAAATTTTCCATGGTAAAAAACCCAACATTTTTATCAGCTCTACTCAGGAGCCTGAAAATCAGACCCATCAATGAGTTTGTATGTGAATGTGAAGACACAGTGATGCATGTCCATGTATTTCACAGTAGGAGCAGGCCCCTCTTAGAACCCCTGATTAAAGGATTTTCACTCATCTAAACTTGGACAAATGGCATTTGGTCTCTCCAGGTGTAGGCCCAGCTTGTGGCTCACCCTGAGCAGGTGTGCATGGAATTGGGGAGAGGATGAGAGGAGCCATCCAGCATGTGTCCCTGCACAGGGACTAGGCGCATTCTGGCTTGGAATGGAGCCACTGCTCCCTACTAGTGCGGCAGCCAGTGCTATCATCACTCACAGGGAGGAGCAGGGTGAGGGCAGAAGTCTGGCCCCACAGCACAGCGAGCTAGCTGGGCACAGGTGGAAATGCAGAGTTTAGCCAATGTGCACTGCCCTGGAGAGTCCCAGGAGTCACAATGGATGAGTGGGCTGGAGTCCCCCCTGGGGTTCCTGCTGCAGTGTGGCTGTTCTGATTCTCCAAAATCATCTCAATGCAGGGTGGTGCTTCTAGTCCTAATCCAGCCCTTACTCTCCATTATTGACTCCCATATCAACACTTTACAAGTTCACAAGTCAAAACCAGATGTTCTGCATGGCTTAAAGTGATAAAAGAAGCCCTCAGAAGTTAGCTTTGATTTGGGAAACATGTTTTTATTAGATCACACAGTTGTCTGAAGAATACATGTTAAGCAAGGTCTATTGGCCAAAGTTGCATCCCAGAGGTTCAGAAGTACATCTGTACTACTTCCCAGACCACCAGACTGATTAAAGCAGTTACTTTTTGTAAGAGGAAATCCATCAGCTAGGATTAACAAGCCTGTGAATGTTGCCAGAAAAATTAACATTCCTTCTCATTCATCCTGCAGAATTGAGTACTGACAGCTGTAGCCCTTAAATGTTAGAGTAATACATAAAGGCAGAAGTGTTTATTCATTAAACAAATTTACACTCTCTCTAGGATCCTTTTGCACTGCAGTTCACTGGAGCCACTAAAGTCTTTATTTAGCTCTGAATGGTGTCTCCCTTTTGCCTAGCACAAATGCTATAGCTATATTTTGGGACAAAAATTTAAAATGTGGGAATAATTCAAGACAAAACTAAAAATGCTAATTCAGATGTGGTTTTTAAAAATAAGATACAAAAGATAACATAAGTGATATGGTAGTGACCTACAAGTAGAAGTCTTCATTGAACCACACTTTCATAATACGTAGAGTATATTAAATTGAATCATATTTAGGCTTAAATCTTGACTAGGGTAACAAGTGTGTTTTGGAGTCTTTCTTAGTTTCACTTGTGCACATAAGATAAGCACTACAGAAACAGTCACTATTATAAGACCTCTGGATGAGTCCTGATCCCTCTGAAGTAAGCAGAAAAACTTCATGGTAGTATGACTGGACCATAGGCCAAATAAACAGATATGTTAAAATTAAGACTAAAGGGCTGAGTTCCAATGTCAGTTACATTCGTGCAAGTCCTGTTGACTTCAACAGGTCCAGATTTTGGCACTGAACATTTTCTGAGGCTGTTTTAGGGCAATTTAAAGCTTTACCTCCCAACTAGTCAATCTGCATCCAGGACTTTCTAAAATGTAATGTTATTTCAGTACAAGTCTTGTGCTGTGCAACTCACAAACAAGAGTGTACGATATGCAGAAAATGAATTCCAACTTAGATGGATACAATAGTCAGGAAAGGGAACAGGGTCAGCTGTCATGTGCAACTCTTGGAATCAGTGGAAAAATTAGAAGATATGCAACTTTTAGTTGAGTCAGTTAGTGTTCCCACAGAGAGAGGCAAGAGCTGGTCAAATTGTCAATGGAACAGTTTTCTTCCAGAAACATGCAGTTTCAAATCTAAACATTTTACAGGAACATAAATGGTGATTTTGACAAAATTTGAAGGGAAAGTGTTGAAACAAATCATTTCAACTTTCTAAGTGCGTTTTGGAAATGACAAATGTTTTATTTCAATAAGGAAAAAACATTTCATTGTAATAAGAAGACTTTTTTAACTTTATTGTTGCATTTCATTTTGTTTTGACTTTCATATTAATTTTAACATATATATATTTAATATTTTATACTATAATGTTTTGGAATCATGGAAACAAAATGTTTCATTGTATTGAAACAAAATGTTTCTACGTTATCACACTGAAGTGGTGACATTATCAAAACACATTTTCAGATTCTTTTATTTTAATTTCCGTTCTTTGAGAAATGTCAAAATTTCATCTTTTTTGTTCCAATTTGGAACAAAAACAAGATTTGAAATATTTCCCAATAAATGGAAATTCTGTTTTCTGACCAGCTCTGGTTGGGACTGTGATAATATTCAGCGTGGGAAGATTCACAAGCACACTGGCCCAATTTCAAAGGTGAGTTATATGTCAGTAAGTAGATGTATGGAACTCTAAAGTGCACTAATTAGCACACTAAGGAGCCAGAAGTAGGTGATGTGTTTAAGTGTGTGGGAGAAGTAGAGGGAGAAGAAGCTATTTTAATAAACACCTTCTTACAGCTTCCTGATAGTTACTCTTCTTGCTATTTACCCTCAGTTCCATTTCTCTTGATGTGTAAGTTATACCAACTTATTATCCCTTAGGTTCCCTTGTATCCAATTTTATACATCACTTCTGAATTTGGCCCTATGACTTCAGCAGCAGGATTCCACTAATTGGCTAAATCTAATCTAATGTCTGCCACCAGCTCAGAGATACAACAGTGAAGAATCATGACTATCTGGTGAGGATATTAGCTTACCTCCTGGTGGATTCCAAAGAGTGAAATCCATTTTAAAAGTGCTGTAAACAAAAACAGGGAGAGAATGGTATCTATGTTTAAGAAAATAATTATTTCTGATAAACTATTACCATCCCAGGAGGCTCTTGCGATATGTCGTCTTCCTTTCACTATAAAAAACAAATGTCCTCACATTTGCTTTGCGTCTCTTTCTCTGGGTCCACTCAGAAGACAACAATCTCAGAGCATAATTGGTACCCGGATGCTATGTTTTCACTTAGAGCTCAGCTGCCCTAAGGAATTACAGTAGGGGAAATATATTATGGTTTGTGCTGTTGTGTGTGCAGAGATTGCAGTATGTAACGCTATATTTAAAGAGGTAGAAAACTATGTTTTTGAGTACCAAACAAGAAGGGGAGGGGTATGTTTATTTTGTTATGAAACTGCTTGTGCCTGATCCAATGCTCAGTAGAGTCAATGGAAGGATTCCCTTTGACTTCAGTGGACAGTTTCATGGTGAATGCTGCTGCCTGCCTTTTTTGCATGTACGAAACACCACAACTCCATCATCCCTGGACTCAGATACCTTCACTGGCTCTCCACATTCATTTCAAGATTCCTTTAAAAATTACTCTTCCTGGTACTGATCATGCAGTCTATCTTAGGTATTTATAAGTTGCCATATTGTCTGAACACCTTGCTCTATTTATCCTCACAACAGCCTAGTAAGATAGGGGTAATGATACTTTCCTACATTATAGATTGGGAACTCAGAGAGGCTAAGTGACTTGCTCAAGGCCACACAGGCAGTTTGTGGAAGGGTAGAGACCAGACTTCCCAAATCCTAGCTAGTGTCCCAACCACTGGACCATTCTTCTTCAGACCACAGATATCTGCCCATGTGACCCTCATTGCAGGATTGGGACCCTCATTTTTTAAATTCTCCATAGACTTTTTGTCTCTTACCTCAAGGACTTTACCTCTCTATATTCCAGCCTCACCACCATTCTCCCCAGCCCTAGCCCTCTCTCTTTCCCTTCATACAAAACTTATCATTATTGATGTAAAACCTTTCTTTGCACCTTCTGCCATTTGAAAGCAACTGCCTCTCCATTTCTCCTTCTTGGACTATCTCTGGATTTTACGTCTCAAAACATCTTCTCTCCCTTGACTATGTCTGTTTCCCTCGGCTATATTTAACTCTGTTATTTAACTTTACAGTGCATTTTGGGCTGCAGTTTGTGAAAGACGCTATATAAACACAAGTATTGTAAACCTGCTGGTTCACAATGTAAATTATAAAAAGCCAGTAAAGGTTTGGGAAAATTCCACAGGCTTTATATAGTCAATGAATGATAGACTGAGAGCACTGGTACACTATGGTTATAATGTGAAATATGTACTAGTCAAGAAGGTTCAGTGCAAATTAGGGACTCGATTACTTAGCCGTCCTCTTTAATGGAAGCATCTAGTGCTGAAAATCTAATTGTGTGGTTTCCCCCACCCCTAAATCAGGTGCTCTTTGACATATTTACAATAATTTATAAACTTTCAGCTTCAAACAATCAGCTTATTCATTTTGTTGCTTGAAATGTGATTCTAAAATTGAGGGCATATGTGAAATACTTGAATTAGTCATGCAGGGTATGCTAGTTTTATTATGAGGCTAGACGCCTCGTTGATTTAAATAGTTACAATGGTATGCTTTTTTCTTATTTTCGTTGAGATTATTTTGTACTATGTTAAACTATAATTGTGTTATTCATAGGATTGAATTGCAGGATCACAGTGTAGTGATGGTATGCATGTAACCATGGCTACTACTATTGTTCAATCTACTTTGCTTTTTATGCAGCTGTGAATATTTTTAGTGGTTACATTATATGATATTTTTGAAGTAAGAAATCCTTAAAATATAAGTCTCCTCTAATAGAGAATCACTCAGAATTGTCCAGTGTCCCCTTAATTTTAGGCTGTGGTATTGAGTATGAAAAGAGGCTAGAGAGAAAAGTGAAAATTATCTGATTTAGAGGTGACAGTGCTATTACACCTATTAAAAGCTGATGAAACTGAAGATCACTTCTAGACATCTCCACCACCTCACTTTCAGCCCACCCCTGAGAGACCTTTGTCAGTTAAAGTCCACTTCTGCTCCCTATGAAGTCAATGGCAAATCTCCCATAGATTTAAATGGGAGCAGAGTAGGGCCCTTTATCTTTTTAGGGCCCAATCCAAAGCCCACTGAAGTCATTTGGAAGTCTTTCTATCAATGTAATGGGTGGTGGATCAGGCCCTTAATCAATAAAGTGAATATTTTCCAATCCATGGGGTCAAGTAGGGTGTCCCATCCAATTGAGCTAACAGCGAAGAATGGAGACAGCAGTGTGATGCAACCAGGTTGGTAGGCATAATAGGGGGAAAGAGGACAGGACACCCTGGGCTCCATAAGGGATGTAGAGTTGGTGAAGAAGAGAGTCACACCAATATAGCAGTGAGAGATGAAAATTGTCTTGTAAGTTAAGAGAAAAGACTATGTGCACCAGGATATGCTTAGCCTGTATTTAACTGCTTAATTGTAAAACCCATAATAGAACAAATACAACATTTGCAAACTACCACACTGTTCATATTGTCTATATGTTTTGTCCTTTCCACCACACTGTGTCTGTCATGTCTACTTACACTGCAAGTTCTTCAGGGCAGGGTCTGCCTCTTACTATGTGTCTGAACAATGCCTTCCACAGCAGGGTCTTAGTCTTGGGTGGAGTGTCTAAGTGTTATTGTATTACAATTATTATGTTTGAATGGCTAAAGTCTTGCTAAAATGAGAGCATTTGAGATGATAGTAAAAAAGGAGAACCCTCAACCCATACATTTTCCATATGAATACCAAGGATTTCTTTTAACATGGTTCGTGATTGTAATTAAGGACCAAATTGTGGCATTTAGCCTTGTATTGGGGAAGATCAGAGCAGCAGTGCTTCAGGGTGAGTTTAGCACCAACCTCTCCAAAGAGCCGAGTACTTAGGAGAACTGTGAAGGACATCCTGCTTCCCTCAGTGTCATTGGCTTGCTTCACTGGCTGGTATGTGTTTTAGACAAGACCATGGCCCAGTTTCCTCCTTTATTTTCCCTCCTCAGAGTGATGTGCATTCTGAGCACAGAGGATCCATTTCTGAGTGGTTCCTTGTATGGCCTCCTTCCCTGCACAACCTTATGCCAAAGGGTGCACTGGCCAAGATCGGGATTTAGAGTGGAAGGCTCTAGAGCAGGGGTGTCAAACTCACTGGTGGTACCAGGCCACATTTTCATAAAGTGCACTTAAGCGGGGCCATGCAGTAGGAGCAATACCCTCTGCAGAAAAATTAGGGGAGTCTTCCCTTTTTCGGCGGCGGGGCTTGTCTTCCTTTTCGGCAGTGGGATGACTCTCTTGAGATGGCCCTAATCTTTGCTGAAAGATTTTGTGGCTGCCTCCTTTTCGGCGGCATGATTTGGCTGAGGAAGGCAATGCCCTCTGCCGATAGATATGTTAAAGTGGAAATGCCCTACGCAGAGAAGTCTCTTAAAGTGCCGATACCCTCACTTTCGGGGTCAGCACATCTCTCTTAAGTACGCAGCACGCGGGCCAGATCAAAAACGTTCACAGGCCAGATGTGGCCCGCGGGCCGTATGTTTGACACCCCTGCTCTAGAGCAACAAGCAGAGCATTGTGATTTTGGTATCGGTAAGGCAGAACACATGAATGATCATTGAGTAGTCAGGATTTTAAATAAGAAACTTTATTAAAATAAGGAAACAATATTAACACTAATGACTTTGCCTCCCAGAGCCCTCTGCTGTCTGGTTTCCTGCCACAGATTTGAAGAAGCACTACACATATCCTCACAGAAAGTGGTGGGGTATAAAAAAAAAAAAAGTTTTCAAGCTCAGGCAATTAGCAACACGACCTATGACAGAACAAACACTTCAAGTTACCTAGATTTTCACCATTTCCTTGAAAAAACTACAGGCTGGTTCCACAGCAGGTGTAAATCAGTATAGTTTCACTGAAGTAAACAGAAGTAAGAAGCTAGGCCTGGACACTTTGAAACAGTGTGAATTAACTTTTTTTTTTTCAGTTTTGCTATTATGAATAGTCCATAAAACCAACGGTTAATAGAGTCACCCATCTCCAACAGGTAGAGATAATACATTGCCTTAAAAAGACACAGAGCTCCTCAATGATCAACGGTAACTCCCTTGCTTGGATACAGTTTTTGCTATAACACATTATCTGTTTGGATTCATGATGTATCCCGTGGTCCAGAGCATCAAGCAAATTTTAGCACCATTTTGCATCCTATTCTTTGAAAATGAACTTTTTTATATATTTTACTATTTCTTCCTTTGTACATGAGATTTGAGATATTTCAGCTGTTGAATGTTACAAATCCATTAAGATGTCAGACAAGAATTTTGAGGTGATACTGTAATGTATATTATCTAATTGCAAAGGGCTCATGCTCACCCCCTTGCTGCTCTGGGCTTCTTCCCCCACAAATCACATGCAGATGCAGCTTTCTGCTCTTTTGCACTAGTGCTCTTTTATTTACAGGCTGTCATCCCACCACCAACTATTTACAGGTACAGTCTCTGGCCTGAGGCCACTCAGTCTCAGCCACCAGATCAGGGCAGCTCACCTCCAACTGAGTTTTCTCTCTGTCAGGCTGACCCCCTCGCCCCTTTCGGCTACTGCTCTTACTACCGCCCTTCAGTGAGCCCCTGGTCAGCCCTGTGAGTGCCTCCCTGCAAGCCTTTATAGGGCTGGTCTAAGGGCCTCACAGCTGCTCCTCTTTAGCCCAGTCCCTGCAGGCTCACTCAGCTGGCTCCATTCCCCCTTTAATTAGGGCTCCAGTGGCAGTGGACTGGCTAAACCCCCAGGGCTCTGCCAGCACCCTGTCACACTAACTCATACTAGCAGCAGCCTGGCCAAGGAGTTGGGGGGATTTGTTGGAGAATAGTAATTCTACATTAGCTATACTCATGAGTGCAATTAACTGAGAACAGACTTCAGGGAATAAGGAGACTGTTGCTGCTGGCTATAAAATGATTATAAAGCTTCACTGTATGGGTAAATATAAAAATGAGACATTAAATATACTAGAATTACTCAGCTCTCTTTATCGATGTTTATGACTACTGACAACAGGCACATATGCAATATGACATGATGCTGGAACTAGCTTTACATATAGAATTTTCTATTCCATGCACACTCTGTAGAGACAGTATTGCTTTCTGAATGATTACTTAGGAGTACAGATTTTAGCTTTCATGCTTTTCTCTTAAAGTTACATTTTGTTTCTTTGTTCTCTCACAGATTGTTCACATTCCCTCACTAATATTTTAATCAGTGCTCAAAAGGGAGGAGGGAATAAATTGCTGGTTAATACAATACTCAGGCTCCCTAAACCTTGGGCCACATCACTCTTAACATCTCCCATCTGAGGCTGACTGGCTGAAAAGTTATTGTGCCCAATATCTGCCAGGCCATAACCAATTCAAAGGTTTGTTCACTCCCTCTGGGACTTAGAATCATAGGGTTAGAAGGGACCCCAAGGGACATCTGGTCTAACCTCCTGCCATGATGCAGGATTTGTTGGCTCTAAACCATCCAAGACAGATGGCTATCCAGCCTCCTTTTCAAAACCTCCAGTGAAGGAGCTTCCACAACATCTCTAGTCAACATCTCAACATCTTTGCTTTTTTTGCAACAGCATTGCATTGCTGACTCGAGTTGAGGTTGTGATCCACCACAACTCCCAGATCCTTCTCATCAGTGTTGCTGCCAAGCTAGTTATCCCTCATTCTGTATTTGTGCATTTGGTTTTTCTTCCCTAAGTGTAGCACCTTACATTTATCCTGGCTGAGTTTCATTTTGTCTCTAGCCCAGTTCTCCAATTTATCAAAATCCCTCTGAATTTTAGCTTTATCCTCCAAAGGATTGGCAACCTCCTCCCCCCCAGCTTTGTGTCATCTGCAAATGTGATCATTTACTTAAAATATTTTCTTCCTATCTCCTTTCAGCTCCCCCTTTCTACCAGATAATGGAGACAAAAACAGTAGGAAGATGAATGAAAAACAAACCAACCCCTAACCTGAAAGTTGAGTGTAATTTTTTTTTCATTTTATCACTCCATTCTTCTCCCCTCCTCCCACTTCTCATCTTCATATCCATGTTATTTTGTCTTTCTTTCTACCCATCTCCCTTTTAATATTTTATCTTTCTCTTCTTCCCCTCCCACTTTTACCCCCATATGACTCTAAGCAGCCCATCTTCTGTCCCCTTCCCATTGTCACTATACTCTCCTGAGTTTTCACATTTCTCTTTCCCATCCATACTGTTACCATCTGCCCTCTTTCATTCTAAACCCAGTTTTCTGTTTTATGCCCATATTGCTTTCATCCTTCCCTCTGTACTCTCTCTATCTGAAACCACTTTCTCTCCTCTCTAAATGCCTCAATTATACATCTTTCATAGAATCATAGAAGATTAGAGTTGGAAGGGACCTCAGAAGGTCATCTAGTCCAATCCCCTGCTCAAAGCAGGATTAACCTCAGCTAAATCATCCCAGCCAGGCTTTGTCAAGCCGCAGCTTAAAAACCTCTAAAGATGGAGATTCCACCACCTGCCTAGGTAACCCATTCCAGTGCTTCACCATCCTCCGAGTGAAAAACTTTTTCCTAATATCCAACCTAGACCTCCCCCACTACAACTTGAGACCATTGCTCCTAGTTCTGTCATCTGCCACCACTGAGAGAACAGCCTAGCTCCATCCTCCATGGAACCTCCTTTCAGGTAGTTAAAGGCCACTATCAAATCCCCCCTTGTTCTTCTCTTTTGCAGACTAAACAAGCCCAGTTCCCTCAGCCCCGCCTCATAAGTCTTGTGCTCCAGCCCCCTAATCATTTTTGTTGCCCTCCGCTGGACTCTCTCCAATTTCTCCACATCCTTTTATGTAGTGAGGGCCCAAAACTGGACACAATACTCCAAATGCAGTCTCACCAATGTCGAATAGAGGGGAATAATCACTTCCCGCGATCTGCTGGCAATGCTCCTACTAATGCAGCCCAATATGCTATTAGCCTTCTTGGCAACCAGGGCACACTGCTGACTCATATCCAGTTTCTTATCCACTGTAACCCCCAGGTCCTTTTCTGCAGAACTGCTGCCTAGTCCATCGGTCCCCAGTCTGTAGCTGTGCATGGGATTCTTCCATCCTAAGTGGAGGACTCTGCACTTGTCCTTGTTGAACCTCATCAGATTTCTTTTGGCCCAATCCTCCAGTTTGTCTAGGTCATTCTGTATCCTATCCCTACCTTCCAGGGCATCTACCACTCTCCCTAGCTTAGTGTCATCTGCAAACTTGCTGAGGGTGCAATCTACCCCATCCTCCAGATCATTAATGAAGATGTTGAACAAAACCGGCCCCAGGACCGACCCCTGGGGCACTCCGCTTGTTACCGGCTGCCAGCTAGACATTGAGCCATTGATCACTACCCATTGAGCCCAATGGTCTAGCCAGCTCTCTATCCATTTTATAGTCCATTCATCCAACTGACAGCTAAGCTACAGTCTCTCACTTGGATTCAGACAATTGCAGCTGATTTTGAATGGAGTAATTTACCTTTCTTCGCTATCTCAGGTTATTAGCTAACAGAAGGCTTGTGTTTTAAATCTCTTGGCCCTTCACATGTATACCTTACTGGATGAGATTTCGTGTTATGACAGCAGTTTGTCTATCAATCTTGGTTTTCAATGTGGAAAGAGGAAATGCAAAAATCAGTGAATGCCCTTTACATGGACCATTTCTTCTCAGCCAGTAAGTCACTACGCCACATAATGAAATGTGACAAAGCATTCATTTGTGAAAAATCTAGTGTTGTTAGCCTAATTACATTGACATCATGGATTCGCTATGTTGTTGTAAACTAAAGATAACCATGCTGCTATGACAAAATGTTGTACTAGCTTTTGCCACAACTGATCTAACTGCAAATCCTTGGACTCAGGCACATGACACGCCCTGGAGGCTTGAGTGTCCAAAAACTGATACATGCCATACATTGCATAGTATTCTATATACTCTACTAATGGTCAAGAATCAATCTGCGAAAGATGTCATCTTATGCTGGCCTTTAAACTTTCCATAATATTTTAAGTACAATGTTTTGAGAGACATATCAGGATAAAAAATTCTCAGAAAAGTTTGCAATCTAAAACAGATACAGGTTATGGGCTTGATTCACTTCCATGAGCTCAGGGTGATGCACTTTGAATCAAAGCTGGCCTGAGGTGGAGAGCAAGCAGTGGTGTCATTGCTTTCCTCCACCAGACCATGGCAATCTTTAAACTCTGGTTATGAGTTCACATGACTTGTACTGACAGAGGCTGCCCAGGAGATGTATGAATGAGTGCATCTCCCATGCCCTCGCACTGCCCATTTTGTGGCTGAACTGGGTGGTTCTTGATCTCTCTGTGCAGCAGGGCTTGTGGGAAATTTGCATTACTACCCTAATCCAGATAGACTTTCCATCAGTGAGGGAAGAAATGAACCAAGCCCTAAGGTACATTTATTTTCAGTTAGACTTTAATACAGTTTGAACAATTTTAAACTCTGATTATGCTTTATTAGATATAGAGAGATAAAATATATGTATACGTTATATACCTACAGATAAATAGAATACATCATGTATGTGGAGGTGGCAATGTAAACATATGCCTATGACTGTATCACCTTCCTATAATCCATATTCCTGGGACTTTCTCTGATGTTCCAAACCCCTGGGCAGCCTCAAATAGCTGCCAGTATGTTTTTTCTCATTCAATCTCCATTTTAAACGTCTAATCATTCTCCCCACAAATGTGAATTTTTCACCCCCAACTATCCTGAGGCCCAGGACAGACAAGATTTAGCCCCGGGTCAGTGACAGTAAAATGTCATGGCTCTAACGTCCAGTCTCTTATATTTCTACAGGGCTACTCACAGGACTGTTCTTCCATTTGGAATGGGTAATTCCAAGCTCCATTATGAGACCAACACTCGTGTCTAGTTCTGGAGGGACTCAAGATACCAGTCTTTAAAAATGTGACATATGTGTCTAGAAAAAGTTGGTTAGGCCATTTTGGGCGGTTTTATGTTTATTGGTTTGGATTTTTCCTTTCCCTTTCAACACTGCAGATGTTGGATTTACGGGCTGGAATATTCAAAGGAGCCTGAGGACATCAGGTTGCCCAATTACAATTATGTTTCAACAGGAATTGGGCATCTAGTGCCTTAGCCCTCATTGAAAGTCTCAGCCATATTAATTAAGGGCTTGGGGAAGTTGACTGGCAAAACTATACTGATATAATTATACTGCTATCTCTATGTCAATGTAACTCCCCATGTGGACAGGCCCTCCAGTATCTGGTGTCAAGGTATTGGGAATTAAGAAATAGTTCCAATAAAATGTTTTAAAACCTCTCTAAAACATTCCAGAAGTAGCATTTCTGTGTCATATGTGATGTATTCAAGATAAATGATGGAGTAATGTGGCACATTATTTTTTAACTCCACAGCCCATTCATGACTTCACCACTTGTAAGTAATGCAACACCTTCACACCTCACCACACAAGCTTATGTTCCCTACGTTTATAGGAATGACAAACATCTATTTAATATTACTGTATTTGTTCTAATTTTATTATAACGTTTTAAATAAACCCACACTTTGTGTTTGAAAGAGATTTGGGGGAATTGTGATCACATTGATCTGTGCCTTTCCTGTAGTTCATCAAAAATGAAATATTACATTAAAAACAAAGAGAGTATGTGTTGGCTGTCACATATTTCAGGCAGAGAAATTTTATCTGCAGCAGCAATGTCTTACTAACGGTGTCTAGCAGCTAGCATTAGCAGATGAATAAACAATATTCTACTCAAAGGACAGGAATTCCAAAAGCTAATCCTAAAGAATATTAAACAACAGACTTCTATACAAGATTTACAGTCTCTAACTGCGTCCAAAATACAATTTTTATTTCACCAGGATTCTCTGTCAAGCAACATGGTTCAGGTTTAATTGTTTGGACACTGTACTGTTATCAAAACATTGACATTTACTTTGCCAGTGCTGCTGTACATAGGAAGAGTGAATGAGATGGGGAACATTACTGTCAGTAATTTAGTATTTAAAAGCTAGAATGAAGAACATTGTGTATAAAAATGTATAAGAAAGAAGCTATAGACCCAATCCTGCAGCTGTTGAAGGCATGAAATCCTAGCCCCACTGACTTCAACTGGGACCAGGCTTTCATCTCATATTTGCAAGGACTGTAGGATCAGAACCTATGTGAGTGGCTAATATATGTGTAAACACCATTGTATTTGTTCTGTCAAAATGCTGATAGAGAAACCCTGTCCCTAGTGGGATCTTTCACTGCAGGCCTTTTGAAAAACTAGACAGTGGAATTAAGATCCTTTTCCCCTGTGCCATTTAGATAGCTATACAATTTTCCATTTTGTAAACAGGTCTTCAAAAAGGCTAAACTCTGTCTTTGTTGAAGATCTTAAACCTGATATAGAAATGTACCAGTGTGACAACCTGGGGAATCTGTACAAGTTAAGAATTCCGGTAGATATTATGAAGTTGTTACCATGAAAATTGCAG
This sequence comes from Emydura macquarii macquarii, assembly GCF_026122565.2. Taxonomy (NCBI): domain Eukaryota; kingdom Metazoa; phylum Chordata; order Testudines; family Chelidae; genus Emydura; species Emydura macquarii. The sequence goes on along the minus strand of NW_027132559.1, from coordinate 34,862,682 downwards.
TATCAGTGAATGCCTCTCTGGAAATGTGAACTCCACCAGGGGCTGGCCGGGCTTGTAGCATTTACCCACTAGATTAGGGGCAATGAAGAATAGTTAACCTTAATTGTCCTCTGACTCTACAATGGATAAGCTAACGAGGTTGGCTGAAGATAGGATAATGAGTTTTTCCCAACCCCTTAACAGTGAGCGCCACTTGGAGAGTGGAAAATCCCCAAACAGACAAAGCATGGACTTATGAACTGGAGGAAGGTTTCAGAGATACCCAGGAAGTTTTGGGCAGGAGAGAGAGAGGAATACTTCTGTGGTGGGGGGTGAAGTTTAGCTCCTGAACTAACCAAGATTTGAGAAAGCAAGCTGATCCGAGAGAGAGAGAGAGAGAGAGAGAGAAATTTCGTGGTTCAGAAGTCTAGCTCTGAGATGCAGCAGAAGGATTCTGGACACTCCCAAAAAAAGGACCTGAACACCAACTCAAAGAATTTATCTGCAGTGGTGAGATGCTTGAAGCAGGGAAATCAGTGTAGGTTTTTTTAAAAAATAATTCTGGGTATTTCTTGTGTTATTACATAAAGAGCAATGGTGGTAGGGAGGGGGGTGTCAAATCTTGTGCAAAATCTGCTTTTTTGTGCATTTTGTGTTACTCATCACATGCCCTGGAAAAGGTAAACTGTAAATCTAGAGCACTGTCATAATGGGAGTTCAGGGAGTGGGCGTGTTGAAGCTACTGATGAGTCTGAAGGGTCAGCCCTGGTCCCAAGGGATGGGCAGTTGACTTCAAGGTCTCAGCTGGTTGGGGCCAGTAGACAGAGGATCTGCACCCTGCGAATGTGCCTGAATTCTGTTCAGACTCTGGAAGCTTAAAGCACACAGGAACTCAGTGTTTGGATCCCCTCACAGCAGTCTGGTGAGTGTCAAATAGAGGGGGAACAAATAGATCTGTAACAACCCAGTCAACAAAATTTCTCTGAAATTCGCATTAAGTTTAGAAGTAAATAGTTATAGTAAAAAGAAACAAAAGCAGGCAACAATATATATTCCCATATAGCTTTAAACAAAAGATTAATTATTAGCTATCCTCAGCACCACTTTGTTCTTAAGTTCAGTTTCCATCTGTCATTAACTGCAACGTCCACTTGGCAAATGTTTTGAACTCATCCAGGCCAGAATGTTCCAGATCTTAAAGATGCAGTAATCACACACAAGGCCAGATTCTCAGTTATACTAAGGCAGCTTTACACTAGAGCTGCTTGGGAAATTTTCAGCAAAAAGTTTGTTCATTGGAAAATACTGATTCATCTAAACCAAAACTTTTAATGGAAATATACCAGTTTTGATTAAACTTTCTTTGGGAAGATTTCTTAAAACCAGGATGGAATTTCTGGTCTCAACCACAGTGAGAGTGCACCCAGGATAGCCAATAGCCTGCCACTTAGTGCATTCACCTGGTCTGAGCCAGGCAGAGCAAGGACTTGAACCTGAGTCTCCCACACCTCAGGAGACTGGATATCTTAGGGGGTGCTTGTGCATCTTTTTCTCTCTCTCTGAAAATTTTTTAAAGGTCATGGGTTCATTCCTCCTCAGAATGGAAACATATGTCAAAACCTTGGAATTTTTCACAAAATAGAAATCTTGTTTCCTGGCCAGTCCTACTTCACACTCTTCTGGCAGTGCAAAGGGATCTTAAAGTCAGCATAATCTGCATCCACTTTAAGGCCCTTTACTTTGACAAGAGTGGAATAAATAAGCTCTAGTGTAAATGAGATTTCAGCTGATGGTCATTACAGTTCCCATTACCTCACATATCATGCAAAGCATCTTTATTAAATAATTATTTAAATAACTAATATTAGTTTAGGGAACAATAAGTTGAATGGACAGTTTAACCAGTTTCCCAGTTACTCCTTATGCAGCCTATCATGTCTAGAATCGGTTGGACATTTTCCTGCAAAACTTTTCATGAACTGAGAACCCTGATTTTTGGCCAACTCTACACATATATTCCTCTTGCCATTCCATATCTTGAAATCCCAATATTCTAACTCTTTTGTCTATTTTCCATTGGTATAAATATTATATTTAGACCTAGATCTAAAGAAGTGAAGTTTCAGTCCCATCCAGACTGATGTCCTGAAGATTTTAAAACAAACACGTCAATGCTACATTCCCCCTATTTAAGTTCCCTCTCTCCCCCCAGATTTAATTGAATAAAATATTGTTCACTTCCTTCCTTAAACCCTTGACTAGAGTTATTGTGCACTGTCGAACATCTGTCTTGTTTTCCCCAGAGGTGGCTGCAATTCTGGGCTGGGAGAATTGATTAAAATTTGTAAAATCCTTTCATTTATGTTATATAAAATATAAAATACGGCTGTTTTTATTAGTAATACTATTAATAAACTGCTGTAAATATCATTTAGAATATATCAGTTGTACCTCCTTCAGAGAAAGCTCCTTTCTTAGTCTTGACATTTCTTGTGTCTAGGCCACATTGCACATTTATACTTTGATTCAAACTTTTGTCCTGGGTACATTGTACATTCCCATCCATTCAGGAATGAGTCATAAACAAACCTTGCTTGATAAGCAGGCATTTTTGTAGTGTTTACATGCTTATATATCTTTTGTATTCATGCAATTTGTACTCAGAGCTTAGAGCCATCTACATCTTATGTCTCACTTTTGAACTGAGTCTCCTCTGCAAAACATGAATAAAACACTAGCTAGCTTCTCTGGCATACAGTCAGCACATAAGGCAATTCTTATTTGAAAGAGCCCCTAAGCTGCTGAATATGATAAGACTAAACTAATCTTTTGAAACATTTACAGAAAACTATCACACTTTTCAATTTGAAAATAGCATGTCAAACTGTAATATCAAGACTGAAAAAAATGGAAATGTCTGATTTTAGCTGTTATATTATATATATATATATATTTGAAGAAGTCCTGATAAATAAATCTTGCTGTGGTTTGCTACTTACTCAGTCAGACGCAAGGGTTCAGGTTTTTTTTAAAGAAAAGTCTGGTTCATATAGTGAGGCTATAGGGACTGCTACTTTCACGACGCTTTATCATCACTTTTTCCACTCTTTTGGATTTGGGGCTCATATTGCAACCAGCTTAAAAGCAACAAAACCAAATGCACAACAATAGCTACAGGAGTTGCACAACAAGTGTACAAACCTGTTAGTGATGATTTGACCATTTAGATTTTAATTCTCCCTTTTAGTAAACTTTCATCCCATCAATGTTGCAGAAGAACACCCATACCAAAATGTTCACAAACACAAAATTTTGGGTCCGTAACAAAGAGTCATTTAAAATAACAAACAAAATTAATGTTGTGACTATTTCATTTGGTGAGAAACTCACTAGTAAATTAAATCCCACTTCCATGCTGTATAGGCTTGGGGCTGGATCTCTGTCTAGGGTGTAGTAAAAGTACTTCATAAAAGTAATTATTATTAGCTCTGATTTGTATTACAATAGAGCGCAGAGATTCCAAACCTAGCTTCGGACCCATTGTGCTAGTGTTAGGACATTGCATCAGGGAAACAGTATGATGTGATTTAGGTGACCGATGACAAATTTGAATTTTGACTTGAATAATCAAGAAGAATATTCACAACTAACGTTCTGTACTTCATATACGTTTTTGAAAGCTAGTCATTGATCAGTTTCAAATAACAAATTCATAAAAAGTTGTGATCTGTTTGCAAACAATTCATAAGACAGGGGCTATATTTCCTTAAAATGTAGTTCACAACTTATACTTTGGCCAACTCTAGTAAACAATATTCTCTTAGTTTTAATAAAAGTACATGACAATAATAATGTCAGATTGTATATGGACAATATTTGCCGCTCCACCTCCCACACACATGCAATACACTCCAAACAGTTTCATCATGCTCAATTACTAGGAGAGCTGGTCAAAATTTCCAAATGTTGAATTTTTGAGTAATCTTTTCATCAAAAAAATAATTTTTGATTTGGAAAAAACCCTTCAAAATGTCAAACAGTTTTTTTTGTTGAAAATTTAAAGGTTTTTTTCAACCAAATCTATTAACTAGTGATATCAGACCCAATTGTTAGGACCAGACTCAGTGAGCCGCCTAAACCCAAGTTTTCTAAGATTGCAGGCTCTCTTACCCCAGTGGTAGGGACCTTTCGGACCAGAAGAATATACCAGTCAGGGTTCAGATTCTTCGAAAACAAAAGGGTTTATTAACAGAAAACAAAGGAAACAGGGTCACAACCTAAATCAGGGATCCAATGGAAATGATGGCAACTAAGGTAAGTGTCTCTAGTGAGTGTCTCTGGTGTTGTTAGACCAATCTCACGTTTGTTCTTCTCCTGGGTGGTGATGTCGTCTACCCGTCAGATCGTCTGCTTCTCTTCCTTGCTCGTCGGCTTCTCTTCCTCGTCCGATGTTTTCCTACTCTTCTCTACAACCAGAACTACCTCCCTCAGTCCAAACAAGCAAGACCAACAACAACAACAACCGTTGGTCCAGTGCCTATATAGCTCCACAGAATCCTCTGAGAACCAATAGGCTCACTGGGTTTTCCCGCCTTTCCGTGGGCTTTGCACACGGCACTAGAGACCTTTGCGCACGGCCCTTAGATTGTGCTCACGGCACACAGCTTTTGCGCACGGCCCTCTACTATCTACGGCCCTCCTGATTGGTCCCTGCTATATACATATTCAAACCTAACTGTTAACTGTAATGAACTTTCGACCTCAACTCAGTGGATTCTCCATTGGCTACTACATAAAAGGTCACGGGGATATTTACAGGGGAGAGGGGCCGTATAGGGTCTATGACCCACATCTTACACAATCTGTAAACCCCACTGACATGGATGATCATTATTTTACATTAATAGTCTCATAGACTTCAAAGGGATTACACATGAGTAAGGCTAACTGCATGAGTAGGGATTTCTGGAAAATCTTTGTGGATCCTTAACTTTCTAAAATCATCCCCTTTCCAATTAATTGAACCTGTACATACATAAGCTAATGACATGTATACCAAGAAGGTCATTGGAATTTATCTAACCTCCTTAGATGCCCGGGGTCCTGTTCTCCTGCCGGAGGAAACTAATAACTCCCACTGACTTCAGGACTTCTAGGAGGATTTGGGATTTGGAATTTCCCACTTCTTGGCTTCCCCATTCACCTAAATTAGATTGGCTAAAGTAAATTTTAAACACATATATATATATAATTAGTGGTGTTCTTTGACTGCAAAACTAGCTTCTAGTTTGTAAATATCAGTATGTGGAAATTTGAGGTATACACCACAAAGGTAACAATAGTATCCTTTACCTTTATATAAAGAATGTATTAAGGGGTTAACCTACAAGAAAAAAAATGTATTCATCTGTCTTAGAAAAATGGTATATATTTTTGAATTAATAGATGCAACATATGAAGCTATGTTACAGTGTATTCTGTGTCATATCTCATTATCATTACTTATATAGTGCCATAGGTGTGAATGATGCTCTACAGACAGCTAAAAAATGACAGCTCCTCACCCCAAGGAGCTTGCCATCAAAATTAGCACAGTAAGGGATGACAATAAACAAAGGAAGGAGGTGGGAGAATGTGGAGGACAGAGGTAAGATAATTGCAAAGGACACATATTGTTGGTACGTACCCTGTTAATGCCTATTTTGTTTTTGGCTAAAATTAATAAATTAGATCTATTAAAGTGTGGGGACAGTGTCGGGAATGAAGGATTGTGTGGGGCAGTGTAATAGGATGGCTTGCCTGAGGGCTGGGGAGTCTGGGGCTAAGCCAGCCCTGGTTACAAGATCAGTCCCACCTGCAAGGAAGCAGGTGATATCACTATACAAGCAGCAGGAAGCTGCAGAGAAGGGTGTGCTTGAGAGAGAGTTGAGGCTGCAGGAAGCGGATGGCTGTGTTCTGGGCTTGGTTGAAGGAGGGACTGCATCCAGTTTAAAGACCTGTTGAAAAACTTGGTTTGTTTTGGACTTTCGCATTCTCTTTTTAACTAACTAGTGGCAGCCTAAGGAGAATTTTGAAGAGAGAATTAAAGGATTTAGGCTTAGAAGAACATTGGAGACTGTTTGTTTTTTAAAAGGGGCCTGACTAAAAGGGAAATAGAAGTGGGATGGCCACAGATGCACCCTTAGCCACCAGGGGGCACCCAGGAGGCTATAAGCGGCCATTGGGCTACAGTCAGCAATGGAAGGCTAACCACAAAAAGTGATTTTTGAGGAAGGAGTTGAAGGAGGAAAGTAAGGATGTATTGTGCACATGGTTCAGGGGCCTTTTCTAGGCATTTTGGGGCAGATTCTCAACTGGTCAGCACTCTACAGAGGAGAAGGCTAATTGCATGAAGGATTTGTAATATCTTTGTGGATCTTTTAACTTTCTACTATCATCCCCTTCCCAATTAATTGAACCTGGACATATAAGTTAATGAGGGGAAGGTTTGATCGTGAACATTTTAGTAACCTTGACACTTTGCTTTTTAATAATATGAAATTTGATTTTATCTGACAGCATATTTGGAAATGTTCACCCATGTGAAAGAGAGACAACCATGATTACTCTTGTAATTATCCATAAAGATAAGGTATTATATGACTTGAATAATTAATTGTATGTACAGATGCATCAAAGGCAATTTAGTATGAACCATTTTATTAGGCTCTGCCAATAGCAATGAAGAGTTTTATTTCATTTTATTGTAGTTCAAAATATTCCTCCAGGTGTGTTGTCTAATTTCCTGTCACCGGAACCAATTGTGCTATTAGCAAAACAAAATCCTGTATTTTTTAGCAGAAATTCCCTTTTTATGAGGATTATATGCAGGGAGACGTATGCTGATGTCTACTTTGTGATGGAAGATATAAGTCAAGAGACAAATAATCAGAATGAAAGCCTGGAAGCATGTTCAATGTGTTGTTTGATATGAAACATAGTTCATTAGTGTTTCTAACCTTGTGGCACAGTTTTGTTTCTATTAACACTCAACTAGGATTTCAGACATTTTTCATTTCTCATCTTATTATGCTGAAATTTAGAAATATAAAACAAAGCTTTAGGAAAAGCTACCACTTTTTATCAGTGCACGGTAATATTTCAGGTATAAATAAACGTAATTACTTTTTTAATGCAGTGTTATGATTGAGAAATCAAATGCTCAGAAGTCATGAGGACATCCCAGAAGTTTCAGGGTCAAATTAATCTCAGGAGTAATTCTGATGATTTCAGTGGAGTTACAGTAGAGATGAATTGGTCCCAAGGTTTCCATCAAAATGTTAACTCAATCCCAACATATATATTACATGTCTTAGAATAAAGTAGCACATTAATATTTACATGCAAAGAAAACAATGAATCCTATGTATGTGCACATGGCCAAGTTAACTTTGCAGTACAGCATTACTGAATGTATAGCCACTTAGATCTTGTAGATTCCAAGGCACAATGGACAACTGTGATCATCACAGGCCATAGACCATCCCCAAAATAATTCCTTTTGAAATAGAGCACATAGCTTAGAAAAATGTCCAATCCTAAAAATTGACACTGATGAAGAATCCACCATGACCCTTGGTAAATTGTGCCAATTCATTACCCTCCCTGTTAAACTTACACCTTATTTCCAGACTGAATTTGTCTAATTTGAATTTACAGCCATTAGATCATGTTATGTCTTTCTCTGCTACAGTGAAGAGCCCATTATCAAATATCTGGTCCCCATGTAGGTACCTAAGAATGATGGAGCCACCCCTCACCACCTCTTTGGTAAACTAAAGGGATTGAGCTCCTTGAGTCTGTCACTAAAAAACATGTTTTCTATTTCTCTCATCATTCTCATGGCTCTTCTCTGAACCCTCCCCAATTTATAAAAATCCTTCTTGATTTGTGGACACCAGAACTGGAAACAGTATTCCAGCAGCAGTCACACCAATACCAACTACAGAGGTAAAATAACCTTTCTAGTCATACTAAAGATTTTCCTGTCTATATATCCAAGGATCACATTAGCCCTTTTGGCCCCAGAAATGCACTGAGAGCTCATGTTCAGCTGACTACCCACTGTAACCCCAAATTTTTTTTCAGTCATGCTTCCCAAGACAGAGCCCCTCATCCTGTAAGTAGGGCCTACACTTTACTCCTAGATGTATACATTTAGTCATTAACATGCATATTGTTTGCTTGTGCTGAGCTTACCAACTGATCTAAATCATCCTGAATCAATGACCTATCCTCTTCAGTGTTTACCACTCTTCCAATTTTTGTGTCATCTGCAAACTTCATCAGTGATTGTTTTCTTCCAGGTCATTGATGCAAGTATTAAATAACGTAGGGAGAAGACCTGAGCCCTGCAGGATGCCACTGGAAATACACCCATTTGATGACTAGTCCCCATTTACAATTATATTTTGAGACCTATCCATTAACCAGTTTTTAATCTATTTAATGTATGCCGTGTTAATTTTGTATCACTCATTTTTAATCAAAAGGCAGCGTGATACCAAGTATATTACATCAACACTATTACTTTTATCAACCAAACTTGGTAATCCCAAACAAATATCAAGTTAGTTTAGAGATTCATAGATTCCAAGGCCAGAAGGGATCATTGTAATCCTCTAGTCTGCCCTCCTGTATAACACATGCCATAGAACTTCCCCAAAATAATTCCTAGAACAGATCTTTTAGAAAAACATCCAGTCTTGATTTTAAAAAAAAATCTCAATGACAGAGGATCGACCATGACCCTTGGTAAATTATTGCAACGGTTAATTATGCTCACTGTTAAAAGTGTACACCTTATTTCCAGACTAGATTTATTTAGGTCAACTTCCGTCATTGGATTGTATTATACCTTTTCTTTTGTACTGGATTGAAGAGCCCATTATTAAATATTTTTCCCCCATGTAAGTACTTATTGTTTGACAGGATCTATTTTCCATAAATCCATGGTGATTCACATTCTTTATATTATATTCCTTTAATTCTTTTTTATCTCATATCAGCTGCTCCATTATCTTGCCCAGGACTGGCAACAGACTGACAGACCTATAATTACCTGGGTCATCCCTGTTACTCTTTTTAAAATATTGCCACAACATGAGCTTATTGCCAGTCTTTTGAAATTTCCCCAGTGTTCCATGGCTTATTGAAAACCAGCATTAACAGTCCAGCATTGTTCTTAGCCAGCTCTTAACTTTCATCCAAGAGTTTATCTTGATCTGTTGATTTAAAAATGTCTAACCTTAGTAGCTGCAGTTAAACATCCTCCCAACATATTATTAGAATGGGAAAAGTCATCATCATATGATATGATGACATCTCTTTTTCCCAAAGACAGATCAGAAATATATATTGAAAACTTCTGCCTTCTCTGCATTGTTATTGATAATTCTACCATTTCCATCTAGTAATGGACCAATACCACTGTTCAGATTATTTTTGTTCTTAGTGTACATAAATACCTTCTTACGGTCTTTAACTTTGCTGGCCATAGATGTGTCCCTTTGCTTCCATTATCAATTTTCTAAAATTCCTATCCTTCTGATTTATATCCATTACTGATGGCTTGCCTTTCTTTCATTTGTTATTTATATACTTATTTTTCTAATCGCCTTCACTTCTGCTGTAAACCATGTCAGTTTTTTAACCAGTACAGCCTTCGTTCTTGACTGTGGCTTTTTGGGCACCTAGAAAAGTGTTCTTAAACAATTCCTAAATTCAGTCACATTTTTCTCATTAAATTTTTCCTGCCAGCTGATTTGGATCATAATTGATTTCAGCTTTGTGAAATTGGCCCTTTTAAAACACCATGTATATATTACTGGTTTCAATTTCAATCTAAATCTCAATATCAGAAATATGATCAAGTTGTGATCACATGTACCTAGTTTGTATCATTAAATTTTACTCCTGTAATCAGTTTACTCCTGTACTCCTGTTTATTTTTCAGGGGTAATTGAGCAAAAGAGATGTGATCTCCTTCAGCTTATATGGAAAAAATGGATTAGTTTAATTATGAGTTTGCACATCTTAGAGTGCATGCAAATATAGGTCTGAAGATTTTTTTTTTTTTTTTTTTTTTTTTTTTTTAAGATTGGCCCCCAGGGTTTAATTCAGATCTTTCCTGAACTGATCACTAAAGCTCTAATTGAAACATTTAATTTGGTACTCCTCAAAATACATTTTATCATAGTACCAGCAAATGCTACATGTTACTTATTACAACAAAGATTAAAAAAAAATCCTGTGAAAAATTTATTTTTCTTCAGAGATGCCAGAAGGAAGTTAATTAACAAAATGCATAGTGCATATATGGAATAAGTCACTTTTGATTATATGCTCAGATTTTTGGTGTGAAATAACAGTACTTTTATTCATTTTTTAAAATCCTCTTTTAAGTAAAGTGTGGGGAGGGTTTCTATATCTATAGATACATATAACTAGACACTTTTCTAATAAATGGTACAAATGTAAAACTCATGCAATGGAAATCAAGGACAAGTGTAACATAAACCAAGGACAGACTGAAGAAAGCTGGAGCTATAGAAGTTCTCTTTCTTTTATTTTTAATATATAAAAATGACTTTTTTAAAGGAATACTCAGTTTCAACTGACATTACTACTGATGAATGCCAGTGTTCACTGGAGCATACTAATAGGGAAAACAAAGAAAAATTGAATGTCTTGAAGTAAAATGAGGGACATTTTAAAGATATGCATAGAGGAGTCTTAGCACTAATATATGCAGCTCATGTAACCTGGGGTTGGGATGTAAATCAAGAGCCATATATCTATGAAAGAAGATCTGCAGAAGTCACATCATGTTCTTTCATGAAAACCTCCAGCTGTTTTCCTCTTCCACCAAAAGTGCCACACAAAAGTCCATCGTTGCTCTTCAGTCTAAAAGGAGCCAAACTCATCCAAACAACATACTCTAAGAACTCAAGAGTTAGGCCAAAGGCAAGGTGAGAGTTCACCCTGCTTCCTCTACAGTTCTACAAGTGATCCGGGTAAGGGAGTGTGGGTATATGAGAGCATCTCTTGAAGATCCAGCCATACAAAGGGACCACCAACTAGCGAAGAACAAGGTGAGCAAGAAAAAGTGGGACCTACAGACCTGCTAGGAGGAATGAGCCTTGCTGACAGAGCACCAGTGCCAGTTGAACATCAGACTAATTTGGGTCTAGGATTCTTTTAGGATTCTTGTATAGGATCTGGAATCTGTAAGTCCAAGGCCAGAAGTTTAAAAGGAAAAAACGTTTATTCTTTAAAGTAATTACTAGAATTGATAATTGAGTAATTACTAAGCTAGGATTAAGGATCTTTAAAGAATTAGTCACTTAAATCCCAGGATCTTTAAAGAAGTTTAGTAATTCTTATTAAATTTCTTACAAAATACAAATCCCCCAAACCTTCAGTTTGGAGCTATGAAAATATTGAGTTTTGATAAGATTGAATCATTTTGCTCCTATGAGGTGAACACATTTCATACAAATAATGTCAAAACATATATTTTATATAATACTTTAATATATAAAAGTAAGAAAAAAAATAATCAAAATTATAAAGTTGACACTAAACATTTTACCTTACTGAAATGAAACACAGACATTATCAGAACTAAATATTTTAATATTATCAAAACAAAATGAGAAAGTAGAAATGATTAATTTCAGCACTTCCTTGTTGAAACTGTCATGTTCCCATGAAACATTTTTATTTCAATGACACTGCAGTTTTCTGACAAACTGTTTTGTCAAAAAAATTTTCCTCCAGCTTTCGAAATTAAGCTCAAAGGTTTGATTGGGAAACCAAAATGCTATACTTACAACATTCCAGTAAAGATCAAGTAATAGTTCTTATAATTACTCAAAATTACTGACCATTTTATTTTGTTAATCTATTCTGTGGCCTAGATTGAGATAGGCCTATAAGTGGTTGCATGTTAGATGGTAGTGTACAAACCATCAATAGGGAAATGCGTGTCTACTTTTTATACTTTATGGATATCCATCAGATTATGTTTGTATGGCTTCTTTGTGAGAGTTATTAAAAAAATTCTGTTCTGATTTCTATTAATGATTCAAGGACATGTCACTTACAAGAGTGATGTGTTTTATTATGATGCATTATATTTTCTAAGCAATCATTCCTGATGAGACAATGACATTTCCACTTGGAGACTTAAATTGAGAGCGTTCTTGCATGGTGACCTGAATGAGTGGTTGGATACTATTATTTTTGTTGTTTGTATGCTGATGCACAGTAATATCTACCTATGTCAATACATTATTCCTGCCCCTAAGAACTTGCAATCAAAGGCATGCAATCTGATAAATGATATGATAAAAATATATACAATTGTACATACTTTTTAATCTATGGATTATTTTAATATAGATTAATAAAATACCTATTGCCCTGCTGTAGCCTGATTGTATGGATTGCCAATTGATACTAATTAATGGGATGGGCGTAATAGGGTTCCCATCCCAGAATCAGGCTTCACAGAATTAAAACTGACAAGTGCAATATCTTGTAGGGATTCTCAGGGTATGGAGCAAAGACAGTCACACTGAGGTAAAAGCAAAATCTTGGCAATCTTTATTAAAACAATTAGTAAAGACAGAAAATCTCCAAACCACATAAACAGCAGTAAAACAGTATTAGGGATATCTTTGATGTCATTCCCTGCATAGGCCTATATACTTATATAATCACTCCTTTCCTTGGGGACCAGGTGGTCAGAAACACAGAACCAGACCTGTTTCTGGCATGCCGAATGAGTCCAGTGGTCCTGGTCCCCCAATGTCCAAAGATGGGTGGTAGATAACACTGAAGAGCTGAAGGGTTAACGATAAAAAGTTAGCCTGTGCTACATGGTGACTTGGCTTATTATAGGGCCTGGCACTATCATGAATATTCATTACGATGCCCAGCCTTCTGCGTCCAAATCTAACTTCCTCACCCTCATAATTTTGGGCTGCACTTATCCTATAGGTTAACAAGTTCATGCCTTTTAACTCATTATCATATATGTCACCTATAGCTCAAGCAAGTTTGTGGTTTGATATCTATCTATGATTCTCTCCTAAAATATCAGCCCCTTATCAGTTGAGAGTTCCTGCAGTTGCCTGGTACCAACTCCCTCTATTGAGCAAGCTATTCCCAGTTTGCCAAAATCTAGGGTAACTGTTGGGCCATTTTATCTATGCTAAAGGTCATAGGCCTACTATACTTATGCTAAATTGCTTAAGCCGGTGTTTTACCAGGTACAGGCCTGTAGGCTCCTTGCGTTACATCTGAGTGAAATAAAAAGCTAAGCTAGCTCTATAGGCTGCGCTTCACCCAGCCCATTATTAGCTGGGTAGTTTCTTGTAGGCACGTCCGAAGGGGTAGGACTTGAGAGGGGAGCTGAAAAAGGATAGGGTAGATGCCACAGGGATCAATTCAGGGAGGGCATTCCTAGACAGGGGAGGTCTGGAAGAAAGTTGAAAAAGAAGAGTTGTGTGGAATGGGAATATATTGAAGTCTAATACTGAAACAAACTCTACGTTGGGATATGTGACCCACCCTGGGGATAGTCTGAAAAACTCAAATAAATCTGAAAGTTTAAAAGGTTGAAAAAGTGTCAAGGAAATAAGTGGCAGTAGGTGATTTCAGGCTGAAAGTGAAAACTGTCAGGCATCTAAGTCTACCAGTAAAATGGAGCTATTTTTAACAAAAGAAAGATCATTCAATCTTGTAGAAGTTGCCAAAAAAAGAAAAGAAAAGACAACTGTCTGACCATGGTCAGACCAAACTGCCAAATCTTTTGTGTCCAACTCATGTCAAGATAATAGATCAAGATAAACCAGGCTGAGTTTTTAAGATTGAATTTTAAAAATGTACTTTCAGCTTCTGATACTTTCTTCAATATTTAGGACCTGATTCTCATTTATTCTGAGGCTGTTTTACAATACTTTAACAGTGTAAGGTCAATAAAATGGGTATAAATTAGAGTGGTGTAAAAGGGCCCTTCCTGAGGCTTATCCCCTTAATTCTCTTTTAACTGATGAGAAATAGATCCTAAAAGGAATTTGTTTGTATCTATACATGGAAAACAGATTTCAAAACAAAATAAGTGCCCATTAACATATGACCAACATTGGCTGATACAATTAACAAGCCACCAATTCTTAACCTTTACATTAGTATTAATAATAAACCCATTTGTACTGGTACTGTATGGAAACAGCACTTTAAAAACATCAATTAGTAAATAGGTCAACAAAACAGCCTTAGAACAAATAATAGACCAAATTTTTTGCATTCTCAAGGCAAAAGTGGCCACAAAGATGAAACATGAAACCAAAGACATATCTTCCTAAAATACTTCATCAAACATGGAAAATAATTAATAGACCTCAGTTTATCTTAAGGTTTTATACTGGTGCTAATCACTGTGGTATGGGAGCACACGTGCAAAAACATCACTGAATTTCATAGGGAAACAATTTTTCTAGGCAACTCCGATCAAGGCTATGCGATGTCTTAAAATCAAGCAGTTCAACTAAAATCACAGTGCTTCTTGACTTAAAGACAATTAAGTTGCTTTCCATTTAGAGTGAGGTGATCACCTGTCAAATGTGGTATGAAGTAATAATAGTACAAGTCAGAAATAATAATGGCTGGAATATGCATTGCAGCCTTCTGCCAAGAAAGCAAGATCTTGTAGTTAAAGTACATGTTTGGAGTCCCAGTCTCTTCTGGGAACAATTGTTCAACAGTCCCACTGAATTATTTATTTTTAACCTTTTGTGATTATTTCATTACTCACTAGCACCAGATGCTCAGCATGCTGTACTCCCATTGAAACCACTGAGAGTGGAGGATGCTTCAAACTTCCTAGGAAGTGCCCAGTATCTAATTGATCAGGTCCCAGTATTGTTTTTCAGTATGTAACTTTATAGTAAAAGCTCGGTTTTCAGGCAAGATAGACACATTTCAAGTGTTTGCATGCTTAGTTTGCAACAGGAAGTCTTACACGATTCCATGGAGCCTCTGCAGCTTGCATCAACAACAGATACACAAACAACCAACTAACTTGTAGCTACTAAACTACCAATTTACTAGCCCGAAGAGCTCTGTATGGCTTGAAAGCTTGTCCATCTCACCAACAGAAGTTGGGCAAATAAAAGATATTACCTCACCAACCTTGTCTCTCTGATATCCTGGGACCAATATGGTTACAACTACACTGCATACAATTTACTGGCCTGCCAGTTATATCATTATGTGATGGCAAGGATGATGATTCTATTAAAACTTTCTAGACTACATCATAGCCTGTGTTTTCTATAGCAACAAGCTGTCAGAATCTCTGCCTGTCGTCTTCTCATTTTGTTGATATTGCTTTAGTCAAAAATATGCCCTTGCTGCATTTAACTCTGGAGCCTTTTTTAGAACTGCTGTTCAGAATTGCTGATTTGATGGGCATCTGAAGTCTCTCGTTCCTGAACTCGTAGTTATTTCTTGTCACCCTTCTCTTCCTGTTGCCAACACTCCGATTGTGGAACTAACTGGTGTAATTGTATAAGAAAATAAAATGAAATTGTTTACATTGTATAACAAAGCTGGTAGCTTGCTACTCTTCTGGTTATAAAATAACCCTATGGGATTCTAGTGGATAGCACAGTGGACCAGAACTCAGGAGACCTGGGTCCAATTCCCAGCTCTGCCCCAACCTGTTGGCAAGTCAGTTCATCTCTCTGGGCCTCTGCTTTCCTATCTGTAAATTGAAGATAATAATATTGACCTCCAATTTTCATTTGTGCTTCCCCACTGCATCCATTTTCCTAATATAGAAGCCATTCTTTTATTATTGACAGCAATTATTCTTCAATGCTGTAAAAACCTTGGGACAAATTCTTACGCTGTTGAAACAAATCTCGATATGTGCTGAGCATCTGCAACTCCCAGATTGATTTTAATAGGACAGTTGCATAAGAACTGAGAAGCTCCCATCCACTTCAAAGAGCTCTACTTGAGAAAGGAAGTAGTTTAAACACAAGGCCTGATCCTGCGATGTTGAGACGATTGATTCCATTATTGAAGACAGTGGGAGTTGAGGACACAGCACCCTGCAGGTGGTGCTAAGGACTTTGCCAGGTTGGGCCTTCTGCAACAATTTCAGGATTTGTGGATTTATACAGGATTTATACAGTTCCAATGACATCCCAAGCAATTTGTTGATGATCTGCTTACTTGGGAGAATCTAAAACTTTTGAAAAGATATTTGCCACTTAAATCAAGAGTTGACACTAGTTTAATTTTTTGGATTTCTATGGGGTTCTCCAGGGCCTTAGGGACTTAACGGCAATTAAAAACATGCATAGTTTTAAAGCTATATAAAAAGAGATCCAATACAATATTTGGATTCATCCAGTCTACAGTTAAAAATATTCCACTCAGTGGACTTCCTGGTCTTGTAGTGCAAGCAAGAAATATTGGTTCTTTAATGTGGGAAAGCATACAATATATTAAAAGCTGATACTAATAAAGAATACTGAAAAGGTCAGAAAAACACAAAGCAAGAAATGCTGTCAAACAATGTAGAGACAACCACTGAAATCCCACGAAATTAAAGATGGAACATTCTGGACATGTTTTCTACCAACTGTAAAATGTTCCCAGTTTTATTATTTTTTCTCATATTATATTAAAATATAGAGACTACTTCATGGGTAATCAGAAATTATTAGGTAGCACAATTTCAGGAAGAACATTAAACAGTGGGGTGAAAGTGATTTATAATGTGATCAACACTTCAAGACATACATTAAGCCTTTGAGTCTATAGATGATGTCATTATACAAATAATAAAACAGTTCCTCATTGCTTGTCCTAGATTAACCCTGGGCTCACTGTGACAGTCTACCTGAACCTGTAGTTCTTGCAATAATATAACAGTGTTTCCCCAAGTATGGGGCATGCCACCCAGGAGGACACGGAGGACTGGGTAAGCAAAGAAGATATATAAATTAAGATGTGTTGGCCTTTAACACACATGACCGGCTTGAATAGGGTAGTTCTTGGTTTCATTTTCCTGAAAAGGGGTCAGCTACCAAAAGCCTGAGAAAGAAGAAAGAAAATCACATCTGCCAAACGGTATGTTCTAAGGCTATATGTAGCAAGGAATGTGGAAGACCATATATCAAACTTATATTAATGTCATTTGTAACCTTACTATTACATTATTTTACAGTATAGCTCCACAATGCTATAGCATCCATATTGTTTGCTAGGGCTTGGATTCAACAAGGTATTTAAGCACATGCCTGATTTGAAGTATGTGAATAGTCCTGACATTTTGGCCATGACCAACATAACTCTGGCTAAATCCAGTTGTTGCCTCGTCCTGTAATTAGACTGTAAGATTTTTGGGAAAGAGACCATCTTTTTTGTTGTTGTTCTGAGCTTCTATAGCTCCGAGTGCAACAGAGTCCTGGCCCTTGACTAGAGTTTCTGCAGTAATTACATAATAATAAAGATCACTGTAGACCTACAAGTTTCACATCTGCTCTGAGAAACTGTCACGCTCCCC
Organism: Emydura macquarii macquarii; assembly: GCF_026122565.2. NCBI lineage: Eukaryota > Metazoa > Chordata > Testudines > Chelidae > Emydura > Emydura macquarii. The sequence goes on along the minus strand of NW_027132559.1, from coordinate 34,845,074 downwards.
AATCTCAATTCGGTTTGCAACAGTGAGCAGTAGGTGTTTCCTTAGCATTGGGTGGACTGTGGCCCTGCAAGCAAGTCCTTTGAGGACTTCTTAGTTTGGACCCTTTTGACCAAGAATCCCAAGCAGGCTAAAGCTTGTTTCACTTCTTCACAACCATCCATAAATGCCCAAAACCATGGGGAAAATACAATGTATTAAAAACTGATTGAGATCAACTTAAAAGAAAATGAAATGAATAAATTGCATAACATATCTGGTCTTTCATGCTGCAAAATCTAGTCTGAATAGATTATCTGTGTGTCATTACAGGAAAACAAGCTGCCTCTAACATTTGTCCCCTCTGATCCGTTGCAGGCAGCTGGTCAGTGACACAGCCTGTAGTCCCAGGAGTCTCCTGTCATCATTCCTCCTTTTCTTCCTGACTTGCAGCACTATTTTTCTTTTCAGGTTTCTTTGATGTGCCTGGCTCATTTTCATACCAGACACCCCCCACCTTAGTGTCTCTGCAGAGGGGCGTATTAGCCTGGCTCTCGGCTGTGTCCCTTGTATGTTTTTCCAAAGTCATTCACAGCTTCCATCACTGCTTTAAATAAAGAATTTTTAGGTTCTCATATTCTCTGTAATCCTTTCATACTTTATTTCCAAACTAAGGCAACAAACTGGAAAAGGACCTAGAACTATGGAGGGCTGCATTACAAGAAAATGGCTTAGGAATCCGCTGACCAAAGATGGCATACACGAGAGGCTTTGCTGAGAGGATCAATGAGAAGCCAATAAAACTGGATGGTATAGCGCTGAAGTCTGTGGAATAATTTAAATACCTCACTTCAGTGTTGAGCCATGATGGGAATATGGATGCGGATATTCAGAACTGCACGTCATTGGACCACCACAACCACATTACCTTGCCATTAAATTTCTCACATCTTTTGGACACTTTCTGTAATATGTTTGGATATTTTCCCCCAAACCTTGTTGGTATTACTGTGGTCAATTTAGTCATTGTCCAGCCTCTGTAGAACCTCATCCTTAAATCTCAGACTAACTTCACTACCTGTGAACTTTCTATTTTGTCCCCGGCTAGTTTTTTCATCCAGAAGTCCATTACATGCAGTCTAAGTTGCCCCACAATCTGCTTTCCCAGGATCACTCTTGTGTTTTTTAGATCTCTTCCTCTTATTAGGAAGTAATCAATTTGAGACATGTTGTCACTACTCTTGTATGTAAGTGTTCTTCCCTCTTTACAATATGTGTATGGACAACAATCAGGCCATGGACTCTGGCTAACTCTAAGATATCTTCACTGGCTTAATTTCTGGTTCCAAATCTTCATGCTCTGTGACAATTGTTATAGCAAACACTGTGTTGTCACACATCTGTTGTGCTCTGCTCCAATCATCAAGTACTCTGATTGTGATGCTTATCAATTGGTCCAGCACTCTCTGGAATTCCTTCATCTGAGTTATTATTGATAATTCTACCATTCCCATCTAGTAATGGACCAGTACCCTTACTGGGATTCTTTTTGTTCCTAATAAGTATTTAAACTCCATCTTAGTGTCCTTAACTCTGATGGCCATAGATTTCTCCTTGTGTCCCTTTGCTTCAATTTTCAATAATTTTCTCTAATAATTTTCTATAATTCCTAGCTTCTGATTTATATTCACTACTGCTGACTTCCCTTTGTTTTCTGTGTAGCACAAAACCCTGTCTCTTTCACCAACAGAATCTGATCAAATAAAAAATATTACTGTACCTCACTCACCTTATCTTGCTAACAACCACTTCAAGTCAGTAGCCCTTCAATAAATCAACTAATAAATGCAGTTTACACTAACAAATAAAACTTAACCAACTTAAATTTACACTGCTACCACTTACCCCATACATAAGTATGCAATCCTCTTAATTTCAGAGTTCTAGACACTTGTTTGTGTGGGTGTGCTTAAAGATTTTGAAGCTAGGGACAGCACTCTGTTGGTCTGGTAAAGTGGTCCAGCTAAATTAACAACCGGCAAAGTGATTCCAATGTGGGATCATTCAAAGCTGGACACCCTCTGAAAATGGAACTGTACTGTTAGAGACTCCTTCTCTAACCTGTTCCACATGACGGAAGGGAAAAAACTCACAAGTTAATGTTCATTCTGGATGCAATAACTTAAGTGTGGTATTTGCACAAGACTGGTGCAGTTGAAGTACTTCCCTTGTGATCATTCTCCAACCTGGGCCCTCCAACTCTGCAGATTCCACACCCCATGGAACCCTTGAGGGAGGGCATCCATGTAGTTGAGGAAGGAGAAAACAATATCCTTTGAGGCTGACACTCTCTTTCCCCATCCTTCCACAGGTAGCAGAGACAATTTAAGAATAAATTATTAGCAGAGAGTATATGGAGAAAAACCGCATACATATTAGTCTAGCTATCATACTGGTTACCATACCCAGGAAGAATCTTTTTTCTTTGATGAGGATGCAGCTCATGGCAAGACAATACCAGATGTGAAGAATCTTAATGGCAAGAAAAAGTTATTCTTTTTGTATAAGAGGAGATTAAGTGATATAAAAGAGATCTTCAACATTGTTAGAAGGATCCCTAAATCTTGAGGACATAATTTGAAAATTAGGAAACTAAGATTAAGGAGAAACAAAGTGAAATATTAAATGAAAAGTGTAATAAAGTATATATTACTGGAAAAGATGATTTCCAAAAAGAGTATAAATAGAGTTGGAGTGTTAGATTCCCTTCAGGAGAAGAAAGGGAGTAAAGAGTGTGTTGGAAAAAAAAGCAGGAAGGTGTGATCAAGATGCATTTTTACAGGTCCTGCATGTTCTTCATCCGCTTCCTAAAATATCTTTTGTTCAATTAAACCGATGTCTCTTCATATAATTTTCAATCTATTATTGTTTCATTGTCATTTATCTGAAGAATCATGAGAGAAATGTATAGACAAGAAAATGCTGAAACTTTTAAAAACACATTTCTGTAATATAGCAAGTGAACCTATTTAAATAATTAAACTTTAACTGTCAACATGATATCATGGACCATAGCAATTAGATCTGGTTGGAAATTTTCCACAAAACATTTTTTGCCATCTGAAAATGCTGATTCATTGACACTGAAAGTTTTGTGGAAACATGTTAATCTTAACAAAACAAAACCTCAAAACAAAACACCCCAAATGTAGTATTCTGATAAGGTCACCTTTTTGGAATAGAACATTTCAATTTTCTGTATCAAAAGAATTGTTTGTTTCAAATTTTTAAATTGTATATTATACAAAATTAAAAAGAACAAAACCAGAATGAAACATTTAGATTGTATCAAAGAAACATTTTGATCAACCCGAAATGAATGTTTTTTCAGAATTTTTTCATGGGAAATGTCAAAACTTTTTCTCTGTGTTCCATTTTGGAATGGAAAAACATTCAAAATCACAGAATTTCCAATGAAATGGAAAATCTATTTCCTGCCTAGTTCTAATATCAATATATTGTATAATTACAAGATATAGCATCATGATGTAAATGTCTCCTTTATAAAGCTGTGCCTGGTACTGTACTATATATGTTTCTATTTCATCATGATTTTGTTTAGCTAAAACTGTATTTTATGACATAAAATAGCTTTATCCTATTGCCAGAGGAAATAACAGATGGTTTAGCATGCTCAGACATGCAATCCTTTCATTTTTAAAAGAGGACACTATTATAGTTTGATGAATACTGCAAACCAATGTTTGCAAATATTTTTCTCAAATGCCAAATGGCCACTTAGTTCCACCACAATCATATTCAATATTTGCAAGCATTCATGCAAACAGAAATTCAGTGCTGTTTCTTTGACAGTATAAATAACATTTATGTATGTAGTGGGCAGAGACTTGAGATTCCGACATGTCTCCATAGCACTTAGCAAAATGTTGGTCCCTTTTGTAATTTAAGACATACAAATAATAGTATTGCTTTGAATATTAATCTGACAGTATAGCCAATACAGACAAATTTCATTCCATAGCAACCACCTACCAGTGGTAACTAACAGCTACAGAAAGAGACTAAGTCACACCTGATCTCCTTGGTATACTGGTTGAGAGTAGAGATGGCGCTATACTGGAAGAAATTTCATTCGTAGACAAAATTAGAAAATGCTGGAATTCATGCAAGAGAATTAATTGTAGATTGTTTTCTTTTGCTTTTGGGCAGCAATCTGATATTTTACAGGAGAAGGAAAGGAAAAGGGTCTGTGAGTTGTGAATTACTATTAATATCGTGCCAGATTAGTTTGCAGCAGTGTGGGGGGAGTAGGAAAATCTAATCCCACAGTCCCCAGCCAGGCCAAACTGCCATTGATTAACTGGGAGTTTTTCCTGTGTGGGGACTGCCAACTGAAGCCCAATAGTTGCTAACTAGTGAGTGTGTCTTTAATTTTTCAACAGTAAAATTGTGAGTGCTCATTGGAGCTCAGTCAGGGAACTGAAAGGCAACTTGTTCATCTAGTTCAAATCTGACAACATATTTTCCCCTGTGTTGTTCAACTGGCGCACAGCCCTGCATATTAGGGCTGCAGAACTGACTAGCCCCTGTGAGAGCATGAGGAGAGATTGTGCTCAGGAAAGCCAGAGCTATTCAGTGCACGTAAGAAGCACTCTGCACCATCCATTAGGTTTGTTCAGTTTGCACCCACTGGGCAATAGCCTTATTCCTTGGGCCAGTGCAGAGGGAGAGTAGGGGTGTGGCAGGAACATGCCCCTATTTTTTCCCTGGGTGACTTTCTCCATGAACAGAGAGCAAAAGGACTACAAGGGACTGCTATCATGATCAGCCCTTTTGCAGGCTACTCAAAGTCAGGAGAGATTTCTTGCCCACACACTTCTCTGCTCACATGCATGGGGGCCGTTCACAAGTATGTTTCAAAATAAGATGCCGTTCTCTCTTAGGTAGCTTGGGCACCATGATGGGCAGACTACGAGGGATCTTTTGTACTGCTAAGTGCATTATACTTGCTCGAGCAAGTCAACATCATAGCTGTTTTGTTTGTTTGTTTGTTTTATAACAGATCAATTTGAATGTTAACTAGAAATGGACAATCAGGTTTGAATAATATAAGCGTTAACCCAAATTTTGAGTCCAAACTTAAAATGAGGAAGTGAAACATTTTGCAGGTTCAAAAGCAGTCAGGTAAAGATTTTGTCATCATTGCTTTCTGCTTTTGCATGTCTTTGCAGCTCCTCATTCCAGAAAGCGATGTGCTGAGATACAACGAGATAGGCACTCCCACAACTGGAATAGAGTGGTGGTGCCTACATACACCAGGGTTAATTTGGCTCCAGCATCACTGTAGAGACCTGTGAGCCTCAGCAAGTTCAGATAAGATCCAGATAAGTAGCTGACCTATTGAGCATTAGCCAAACTTAATCAGTAAAAACACACACTATCTAATCTACTATAAATAGAACCCCTGATCCTTTCAGAGTAAAACAAAGCCTGGGAGGCGGGAGCAAATTGTCTGTCAAGAAACAGCTGGCATGATAAATCTAAAAACAATCTCTTATGGACACTAGTCAACTCTCCTTAGGGGGAAAAAATGCTATGCAGCTCTGTCAGAACAACATACTACATTTTCTGTGACTAAATGGTGAAATGGCAGAAACTCAGCCATTCTGTCCATACTGGGTGATGTTTATTAACAATATTTTATTTTAAAAAAAAGGTATTTAAGAAAACCAAGTACATAGCAGATGCAACACAAACCAAACCAAGTCTTGCTCCTGAATTCACCACTCATTAAAATCAGTGGAAAGGCTTCCCATTTACGCCTGTGCGGTTTAGACAAGGACTATTTTGCTCAATCTGATCTCATCAGCCACTTCACCGGTGTCCAATTGTTAGTTACAAAGGCACATCCTTGTGCTTGGAACCGTGCCAACACCACAATGTGTGAGGCACTAATGCCATGGATGGCATCCATCAGAAGAGGGAAAAATGACATATTACTGACCCTTTCAGGCCACTGCTGCCAGGACATCACTTACAGGCACAGAAAACTAGAAATGCTGTATAAAAAATCCAATTTACTCTCCTTACTAGAACTTGAGAGACCCTTGCCTGATTTCTGTTAACTATAAACATTTTCTACAGCTCCTTGAGCAGGATGGATAATTACATGCTGCATGCCAATGTATTTTTAATCAGAATGTAAAGTGGCAATGTTTGAATACTTTATGTCAAGGATGAAATCCTGGCTCCAGTGAGAGTTTTGCCCTTGATTTCAATGGGGCCAAGATTTTACTCTAAATCTTTTTCTGTTTCACCATTTCTAATGTATTTTCTGATTTTATTAGTGATTTTACTGGGAATTATACATATGACAGAAAATTAGGATCCAATACTGCCATCCTTACTTGGGCAAAACTCTCACAGAATTTTGCTGAGTAAATATTATTGGCAGAGCACTTAGTGATGCCTATTATTAAGGTAGTCTGACAGGCTGAAATTTCCATGCTGAATGTTTATCTCAGACAGGATATTCTGGAAAATTTCAGCCAAAACTGTACAGCCATTTCTAAGAACAAGGCTAAGAGAAAATACACTGTTTTGTGGGTGTTAAAAAAATCTGGTGGCCTTTTCTTGAGGAGCTCTAGTCTGATGTGAAATTTGGCAGATGGGTGAGATTTGCCATCCATGTGATGACCAGTAGAGACTTTCTAAAACTTCATAGCCAAATTACCCAAAAATTCTGTCCACACTGAGCCTGCTCCAGCCTAGGGCTACATGAGGCTGAGCAGAACTTTCACTGTAATTGCTCCTGCAGGCTAGGCAATGTTATTATCAAAGTATTGAATGTGATCAAAGGTATTTGCTGAAGGTTTAAAGATTTGACATTTTTAAAAAGCCTTTGGGCACCATGTGGGTTAATAAGTTCACTTTCTTTTCAGAATTATTGTCATAAATTTTCTTCCTTTATAGTTTTCTAATTGTTTTAAAGATAACATTTTGCATCAACAAAAAATGCAGCAGCAGTTCTACTAAGGCACAATATAACTTTATATTGGTGTTATTAACATAAAAAGATTATGATAAAATTCTTTTTTTAAAATTGCAATCAATATTAATTATTTTTATTTTGCCACATATTTGGTCATTATTACTTTAGTTTTATATTAGCTGGAACCTCTTTCTCGTTAGATTACTTACTCTTAAATTTAGAGTCTAACTAGTTTTGCCATTAACCAGCATAGGAAGTTGCATTTTGCTTTGCTATTTTTAGAACTGAGTCAGTATATGCCTGGATTCAGCAAGGTATTTAAGCACATGCCTAACTTTAATCATGTCCTATTTATTACTCAGATGCTTATAGTTAGGCATATGCTTTTTAAGTACTTTGGCAAATTGGGGCTAAAGTCATTTGACTGAATTTAGCTTTTTAAATATAAAATGGTCAATTACAAGAAGAATTTTAAAAAAGACCTACACTTTCAAAAGGGACCTGTGATTTTTGGATGCCAACTTTGAGAGGACTGGTTTCAAGGGGTGGGAGGGAATCGTTTTTCAGAGGATGTGTATTCAGCTCTTTCTGATAACAATGCTCCTTGAAATAATTCAGCTTTGACATTTAAACCTTGTGAGATCCAAAATCACTGACAACTTTTGAAAATTCAGACTGAAGGTTCTGAGTTATTTCATAGAAAGCTGCAGCAACATTATCTTTAAGGGAAACCCAGTCAGACAACAATCATCTACAGAAGTGCTGTCAGGCATGTCATCAGGCTGTTGCTGAAAATAACAGTCAGTGGGCCACGCTGAAGTCCAACATCTGCTGAAGTCAGTGGAGAGACTCCTATTGTTTATAATGGGCATTGAATTTAGCTTGTAGTACACAAAGTTCTAGTTTGTACCGTCCTGTAACAACTTCAGTGAACTGGTCTGCAGACATTTCCAGCTAACGTTTATAAAAAATAAGGATAATGTACACAGTTGATTAGATGTAGCAGACTTAATGGCTGTTGTAAGACTTATAGTAATAAATTATACGCCAAAAAAATCTCTACCGCACAACAAAAATTCATACAGCTGCACATTTTCCCCACCATTTATTATAAATACATACTATTTTGGGTTTTGGTGAATAATTCCTGGGCACTGCTACTGCTTTGAAGAGAAATGGCAGAGCAACTAGGGAAAGCTGACAGATGGAGACGTGAGATGGAGAAGCAATAGAGATTTTTTGATTCTACAGAAGCAGTCAAAATCTACAATTTTGTTAAACCAGTTCTCTCACATCTAGTACTCTGCACAGTCAGTAGGAAGCTCTCTGTAACATCTGCCTGTGTAACATACTGCATGAGCCCCAACAAACAGCCAAGGGATGTGTGTCTTACTAAAAACTAGAGTTGCAGTGAGCTGTTCTCCAGAGATTTGAATGCTGATGAACAAGTTCCTCTAGGCACTCTGAAAAGACTACGAACAGACCTCCAGAAAGCTATTGTGAGGACAAACTCAAAAGGGAAAAAAAAATCCTTCCACGGTTATGTCACTCTAGGGTGGGATCAGTGAACCAAAAAAAAGTAACTTTCCTACCCCAAAGCAAATTAAACACAACTCAGGGAACGGAGAGTTAGAGAGCTATGGAGAGCGGGAAAGAACATAGCACTTGCCTAGTGATAGCAGTGGACACAGAACAAGTGATTGAAGTGAGAATAAAAGAGAGAATTCCTCCAAGAGTCTTTCTTGAAGATCTTCCAGACTTCCACTTCTGTCGCTGTTCCTGAAGCAGACTGTAAAGGAAATAATTGATAGGAACAGTAGATTGTGGCTCGCTGGAGCAATAGTTGCAGTCAGGACAAAATGTGAGCACAAAGAGCTAATAAATCGGAGAGACATTATAGAAAGTAGTGTTTCTGTAATGTGCTTTGGTGAAAAACAGGTTATTTCCAGTGGCCTGCAGATTCTTTTTCCAAAATCCTCAAGTGGCAAACCAATATACTGAATAAAAATAGTGTATAAAGAAACAGCATTAATGGGAGGATTTTGGATTGCCTGCTTGTTCTGTATTCTAATTTTCCTTCTCTGTGCTTCTTCTGGCGTACACTACAGATATGTCACATTTACCATACAGGCTCATGGCAGATATGCAATTCAGTAAACAAGCTGTGTTATGAATCACTCCATCCTTCTTATATATGCACAATACACCTACTTTATGCATTTGATAAATCCAGTATTAACACAGTTTAATTTTATCTTGCTGACAAGGACTATAGATGAGAAAAATAATGGAAGCACTTGAATGACATTTTATTAAAATTGATGTTACCAGTAAACCACAATTTAGCAGAAGCAACATAAGCATCAATGAAATAAATGAATAAATCCCCAGTGTTGTTGCATCTTTGGCTGTTTAGCACTAATATCGGAACATCAATATCCTGCGTGTGGTCTGAATACAGAATTGCTCTCAGTGATATTGGTGATGTCCTGATTTCAGTTAGCGATTCCATAGGGTGAAAATGGGAAGTTTATTTCAATATAACTTGCTAATCTATAAACCACATCCCCTTCAATAACGCAGCCAGTAATGACTCCAATGCCCAGCAAACCAATTTAAGTGTGAGTTCCTCTGAAATGTTTATTTACAAAAAGAAATAATGTCATGCTCAATGTCTGCCTGCAACTTGCAGAGTTTTTTTTATGGACAAAAATATTAGTGCTCTCATCTGCACTGGCTTTCAGAAGTACAGTTTAACAGCAGGAGAAAATACTTGGATTGGCATGGCAAGCCATGGGAATGGGAAATTTTAAAAATTCCCTCTGCTTTTATTGTGACAGATCCTCAATTGGTGTAAATGTCATTGCTCCACTGACTTCATTAAGCTGATGTACGCCTGGTGAAAATCTGTTGTTTTATTAGGACTGCTTTTCTGAGCATAAGCCTGGTGAAGTGTATTTATATTACCTTTGTTCATGAATGTTGTGACTGTTCCCCTTACACAGAATTCTGTACACAGATCATCAGTCATTCAGAAATGTGCTGCATTTGTGTGCACTCAGGATAAGCCCTGATTAACAGGCCCTTCCCAACTGAATAAAATCATATCTCTTGTGACACCATTGTTTTGCTGACAAAGGGTATGACGATTTCTATAACAAAACATTTCTGTATTTTGCAAGGACAATAAAATTACTGGACACACTGTATTTGGCATCTATTTTCTATTACTCCTGACATTATTCCCATAGGACACAAACCCTGGGGCACAAAGGGATGACTGTGTTACTTTGGGTATTGTTTTATGATATATGCTAATAGCTTTTTAATTTCAAATGAATACACAGCAGATACAAATTCTGGGTCTTACATCTTTGACTGCTGAGGCTTAGCCCCAATAAGTGTATGGCAGAGGTGGTCAAAAATGTTCATTCACATCTTTTTTTCAAGAAAAATGGCCTTTTTTCAAAACAATTTTTTTGTGGAAAATTCTTTTGAAAATGTTCTAGGGTTCCCATGAAAACGCAACAACTTTTCAGTTTTCAAAAACTGAAAAATTTCCAGGCTCTGTTTTTTTACCTGAAAACAGAGAATTATCCTGAAAAATTCTTTGGGGACAAATGAACATTTTTCATGCCTTTCAAAATTTTAAAACAAAAAACTTACTAGCTCTATTGTGTGGATAGTTTTCATGGGTTGAGCTATGTTAAGTACAGACAAAAATTTGTTTGTGCTTTATGTTTATTAAGCTAGTTTTTATTTTGCGGTTTAACATATCCCATTTTTACCATCTAATATCAAGCTCAGGTTTTCTTCATCTTGACTATTCTGTTCATGCTATTTCTGCTTAAAACCTGAGAACAGGAGCCCTCAAGAGATTACTACCACTTCTTACTCCCATATAGTCAGAAATACTCCAAGTGCGGTAGAGCCACAAAGTTGTGAACACCTTGGGAATGGAGGTTGTTCGTAACTCTGATATGTTCATAACTCTAAACAAGCTGTTTGGTTGTTCTTTCAAAAGTTTACAACTGAACTTTTATTTAATACAGCTTTGAAACTTTATTATGCAGAAGAAAAATGCTGCTTTTAACCATCTTAATTTAAATGAAAGAAGCACAGAAAGTTTCCTTATCTTGTCAAATCCTTATTTTTAAACGTTCCCTTTATTTTTCTTTAGTAGTTTATGTTTAATACAGTACTTTACTGTACAGTATTTGCTTTTTTTTTTTTTTTTGGTCTCTGCTGCCTGCGCTGCATGGTTGCATACTTCTGGGTCCAAATGAGGTGTGTGGTTGACTGGTCAATTCATTACTCTGGTGTTTGTAACTCTTAGGTTCTACTGTATAGTCCTTCCCATGTTATTCAGTACTTTCAATTCTGGCTGCCTGGAATCAGGGACTGTACAGACAGGACGATGAAAAACAACAGGTGAATATATTAGCCCAACTTTTCTCCAGACTATTTCAGATGTGGATTTGGTTGATGTTTTAAGTAAAAATTCAAGTTGGTCCTTATTTTAGTTGAACAGGTTCAGAAAGACAGGCTGGCAACTTTATTTATTTGAGAATGCTTTTATCTCAGATTTATCTCCTGGTCACCCCCACTAAATGGTGCATGTTTTTTAGCCAAACAACTTTATTTATTTCAGACCTGGAATGTTAATAGCAATCTTAACTCTATTTGACTGAAGTGTTTTTGCAAAAGGGCTGAATAAATCTGAATAGGTCAGTAAAAGCTAAAGTATCACTATTAAGTATAACCTATACTGGAAAAATGCACTCTTATTCCAGAATCAGAGTGATCACATGGGGAGTTGTATCAATATAAAGATAGGGTATGTCTGTGTTGGAGCTGAAGCTGTAATTTCCAGCTCGAGGAGATATTCACGCTAGCTCTAATCTGACTAGTTTGGTAAAAAAAATTAAAGTGTAGGCCATGTCAGTTCAAGTGATGGGAGAGGCCAGCTGTCTGAATACGTACCTACCATCCTGGACTGATACCTATTTGGGGCAACTATTCCTTCCTGCTGCTCATGCCACCACAGCTACATTTCTATTTTTAGCACACCATCTGGATCAGAGCTAGTGCATGCATGGCTCCTCAAACTGCAAGTTATATCTCCAGCTTAAAGTGTAGCTGTACCCTAGAGGTATGATTATTGCAGTAAATGTTCCCAGAAACACAAGCCCTTAGAGCAGCAATGCTAAGTGGCATCTGGTCTGCATCCAGCCCTGAGGACTAGGTTGATATAACTAGCTCCATTGCACCCACCCCTCTGCACCTACACCCCAAGTTTTTACTTATACATTGGGCCAATTTTATCTGGAAGTCAACAAATCAGGAACCCCACTGTGATATTTTTACCACCACATTTCAAAGGCCTACTCCACGTTAATTGATAAATATTTGTAAAGTACTTTGAAATCCAAAGGATCTGTGTGAGTGCAATGTATTAGTCTGGGGAATAATTCTACACTGACTTACGCCCCATACAGATCCCCTTACACTTCAAATAAGCAAGGGCAAAAGTTTATCTATTATATTTGAGCAGTTAATTTTATTTTCTGTGGGTTTTCTTAAATTTTATTTTCCATTTTCAAACAATTAGTTGCAAGGATAATGAGCTGGAATTTACTTTGTCACAGTATTTCCCAGCATGAAACCTGGAGTTATTGATGGAATTTTGTGTTATATCAAATACTGCTGCCAATTAGAGATAAAATAGTAGCAGCCTTTGAAAAACCATGTTGTGATACACACAACATTTCTGCATATGCCAGTGCTTTCTAATGTTAGACACAGAATAAGTCACAGGCATTGATTAATAAACTTGCAATTAAGTCCATTTATGATTTCTTTCTTTCTCTAATAATGCTCAATTGTAAGTGCAATAGTAGCACACCGTGCTATGGCTAATTGTGTTGGTTAATAGCACCCAGTGCTTTGGCTTCTAAAATTGCATACATGAATCATTTGGAGATTTATGTATATGCAGAAGCCAAATAAATTAAAAATAGAGGCCTTGGATTAATAATGACTTTTTGACACTTGGCACAGTCTTTTTTGTATTGCATGAAAAAATAGGCACACAGCTGTTCATTGACAAGGTAAATAATAATCATCCTTTGATTACAGTAGCTAAAGGCTGTCCTGTAATGGATTTTACTTGTCACTTTTAATTCTTTTTAATCTTTGTCTGCATTTCATTAAAATGGCTTTATCATCCCTATGGCCCTCGTGTCCTTATTCTAATTGTGTTAATGGGGTGTCTTCATACCATGGAGATCCAGTAAAAAATATAACAGTTTTATATTTATAGACTTCAGGGACATTTTTAAGTTGATTGCTTTGTCAATCAGCTTTTCTGGTTTTACATGCTGCATATTGCAAATATAGTGCAGCATTTTGCTTTCCCTTGCCTGGTAGGTACCCTGAGCAAAGCTTCTGTCTTAATCTTCCATGACTTAATCTATCTAGAAAATGCAACAGACATTTGGCAAGGGAGCTAGTAAACGGTCTGTTATCATTTTCTGTGCTACTCTTCGGCTGTGATTTTGACTTTCTGTTTATAAGCTACATGCCTGCATTGCCGTCCTTTTAACAGATGATACAGGTACCTGAAAGTTATTCAGAAACATACCTAAGGTCTTGTAACCCTACCGTTACACTGGACTTGTTTCTCTGTTGTGTTCTTCACAGTAGATGTGCAGTGGAAGTATGTGTGGGTTTTAGGCCTGTATACCTCATTTATTTATTTATTTTAAGTAGTTTTAAGGTACTGTGCTTTTTTCCATATTATAGAGAAGTATGATAAATTGGTTATAATTTTGTTGCTAATGTCATCCAATATAAAAGCCTTGTTAAATACACATAGAACATATGTTAGGCAGATCATGAGTACTGTTTATATTATGTACTGTAAAGATTAAACTGGTTATACATATTTGGATGATGAATAATATTTGGATGATGGCGAATGTGTCTTTCTGAGGTTCAGAGAATGAACTCTTGTAGGGTGTCATATAATACAGTATAGGACATGTTGGTGATAATGTCTGTGACGTGTTGTGCAGCTGTGACATTCAGCTATGTCGCCTGGCATCAGGGTATACAATACTTAGCTACAGATCAGATGTCAGAATTATAGCATTATATGAGCATACATATGTTTTTTTCACAGTTTGCTAGAGTATACTTTATTGTGTGTTTATAACAATGAGTTACTTTTGCCTAAAAGTCAGCTAATGAGGTTTATATATATATATACATATAGGTATTTTTCATGCTATAAAATGGTACTGGTGCCACATTCAAATTGTACTCTTCTCTATATTGATTCTCTAAAACTATGTGCAATTTTCATACTACCACAGCAGGTGTATTTATTGTTTTAAAACTGCATTAGTGAAGCAGAAAGGTATTATTTAGGTACCATATGATAGATGTGTTAGATGGATGCATTTCCAGAATTGATGAATAACAGAATTGCAAATACAGCAAATCTTAACAATAAATCACAGAAAACAAATTTCTGGCAATGCTTTTTTAAAATCTGGGTTTGGAGGTTTTTTTAATGGTGTTCACAGAGTAGTACATGTTGGGTGAAACATCTAATTTGAATTTGATGTGCTTTCCCTAGAAGTGTAATCGTGTGTATGTGAAAAATGTAGTCTATTTCAGTCAATCAGATACTTCTCCAAGCGATATCTTCATGTCCTAGATTACCAGGGGTTCCCTAAAATCAGAGAACTAAGACTCACTAATGTGTTGAAGTACCTATGTGAGCTTAATTCATCATGTTTTCAGTGTAAAAATAGTAGGGCTTTTATTTATTTGATTATTTTTGTTGAATACAGATGTATAGATACCAAAATAATCTTTATCAAATACGATTACTTCCCCTTGAACCATCATATAATTTGTTGAAAACTACATCTTTGTTTTTGTCTAGTTATTATATCAATATTCATTATTATTTGTAATACCGTAAATAGGAGCCCTTGTCATAAACCAGGACACTAGCATGCTGGATAGTAAACACAGAACAATACAAAAACATAACATGCTTTCATACAGCACATTCCTAAACTCCTGTCCTGGTGTGAACTGGGTTTGATGTAAAATATGCAGAGAATTATCTGAGGGAAATATATATTCTTGTTATTCTAAAATCGTGGTGAAGAATTTGGATGGGAAATCTGCCTATCCAGAGACATTAACTCAGAGATGGAAGTCTGTTGGAACTGGATTGACAAGTTTACTGAAGCCATATTTTTTATCCATTTGTGTATTCAAAAAAGGCTTTTTAATATGGATTCTCTGCATAAAGACATAATGGCCATACTGAGTCAGACCAATGGTCCATCTAGCCTAGTATCCTGTCTTATGACAGTAGCCAGATGCTTCTGAGAGAATGAACAGAACAGAGCAATTAGCAAGTGATCCATCTCGTGGCAGTTGCAGGTTTAGAGACTCTCAGAGCATTGGGTTGCATTCTTGACCATCTTCGCTAAGCCACTGATGGACTTATCCTCTATGAACTTATCTACATTTTTTTTTTACCCAGTTGTACTTTTGGCCTTCACAACATCCTATGGCAACAAGTTCCACAGGTTGACCGGGCATAGTGTAAAGAAATATTTCCTTTTGTGTGTTCTGCTGTGTGTGTTTAATTTTATTGGTGACTCCTAGTTCTTCGGTTAGATGAGGGTAAATATAATTTCATTATTAATTTTCTCCATAGCATTCATGATTGTTTACACCTCTATCATATCCCCCTTTAGTTGTACCTTTTCTAAGCTGAACAGTCCCAGTCTTTTTAATCTCTCTCCATATGGAATCTGTTCCATACCCCTAATCATTTATGTTGTCCTTCTTTGTAACTTTTCCAATTCTAATATATCTTTTTTGAGATGGGGTGACCAAAACTGCACTCAGTATTTAAAGTGTGGGCATACCGTGGATTTATATACTGGGATTATGATATTATCTGTTTTATTATCTTTCCCTTTCCTAATGATTATTAACATTCTGTTATATTTTTTTGACTGTTGCAGTACATTGAGCATATGTTTTCAAAGAACTATCCACGATAACACCAATATTTCTTTCTTGAGTGGTAACAGCTAATTTAGCACCCATCATTTTATATGTATAATTGGGTGTATGTTTTCTAATGTTCAATACTTTGTGCTTATCAACATTGAATTTCATCTGCCATTTTGTTGCCCTCACCCAGTTTTGTGAGCTCCCTTTGTAACTCTTCAGTCAGCTTTGGACTTTCCTCTTTTGAGTTATTTTGTACCATCTGCAAATTTTGACACTTCACTGTTCACCTGCTTTTCCAGATTTTTTATGAATATGTTGAACAACAGAGGTTCCAGTCAGATCCTTGAGGGACCCTACTATTTACTACCTTCCATTGTGAAAACTGATCATTTATTCCTACCCTTCGTTTCCTATCTGTTAACCAGTTACTGATCCATGAGAGAACTTTCCTGCTTATCCCATGACCACTTAGTTTGCTTACGAGCCTTTGAAGAAGGATCTTTTCAAAGGCTTTCTTAAAGTCTAACTTCACTATATCAAATGGATCACTGTGACAGGGTGACTGCTGATTCAGCCCCCTGTCACGCCAGCTCCTATTGTAGAAGGTACATTGGAGCTGGCTGGAGAAATCCAGCACCTAAGGAGACCATCAGAGACAGCTTCCAGCAATTAGCCTGAGGCTGTATAAAGCAAGCTAAGGAAGGAACGAGAAGGTGAAGGAAGCTAGGGATGGCAGCAGAGCAGTGGCTCGTCCCTCCTGGGGCTGACTACTAAGAGGGCAGACTGCTGCAGACAGTATACACAAATGGTGGTGGGAGCACTTGTAAATAAACCTGCACCAGTGGTTATGGAATCAAGGGTGTCTGAGTGAGTTTGTGACCAGAGAAGAAGCAGAAGCAGAGAAGGGCCATGGAGCACCGTGCTACACGTGGGGTCTTGTCCAGGACCTGTGTGCCAGAGCAAGAGTTTGGCAGTCCAGAGATGGAAGAGACCCTGCAATGGCTGGTGAAACAGCAGGAGGAGGTACAGAAAATGATGCAAAGCTTCCCATCAGCTGGAGAGGCAGGCCTTGCTGAGCTGGCAGGCTGAGCAGCAGAAGAGCTTGCAGGACTTTATATGCGGGCAGACCACTGTGCAGCAGCAGCTCCTACAGAGAATGGTGAGTCCCATGGTGGGGGATGGCATTCGGGTTCCGTGCTTTGGCCTCTGTAAAATGAGTGCTGCAGATGATCCCAATGCCTTCCTAGGCACCTTGAGAGGGTAGCCATGGGGGCAGGCTGGGATAGGGTGATATGGGTACTGTGGCTAGCTCCCTACCTGACTGATGAAGCTCAAGCGGCCTAGATGGCCCTGGGAGAAGAACAAGCCTGGAGCTATGAAGCAGTAAAGGCAGCCATCCTGGGTGTGGCTGTCTGAGGAGAAGTACCGCCAGAGATTCAGTGCAGCAAGGTGGACTGGAGGTTTGCATCCCTGGGCATTCATCCAAATGTTAATGGACTGGGCCACCCGATGGCTGAGGCCTGACCCCAGACTGGGGGGGAGATCATGGATGCACTCATCCTGAAGCAGTTTTTATATGGCCTCTCTGAAAGCATCAGGGTATGGGTAAGACGGCATCAACCGAATACGCTAGAGGCCATGGTCAAACTAACAGAGGAGTATGCAGAGACCGACTTCCCCAGGAAGGAAGGCCACCCAGATAGGAAGGAGGACACTGGGAGGAAAGGCAGGGTACCCCCGACCGGGAAGGGTCCAGAGAAGAGAGAAACCAACCGAGGAGTCCCCACTGGAACCTGACTGCTCATATGCTGGCAGTGTGGGTGACCAGGACATAGAAACGAAGACTACCCAGACATGCAATGTGCCTTTACTGAATTTTGTGGGTGGCCCCATTGGGAGGTGAGAGGAGGGATGGAAATTGTCCACTAGTTCCCTAATGGTGGGGAGGAGGTCCCAGTGGGGCCTAGTGGACACAGCCTTGGCCTGCCCTTTCATAAGGAGGGGGCTAATGAAGCCGCAATGGCTAATTCCAGGGGCCAAAATGAATGTGGATGTATCCATGGGGCTGAGAAGCAATGCCTGGTGGCCAAAGTGCCCCTAGAGGTTCAGGGCAGGTTTTCCTGGAAACTGGTAGTAGAGGGCCTACGATACCCGGTGGTCTTGAGCAACAACTGGGACCCCTTCCCCAATGGAAGAAGAGGTCGGGTGAGGAAGCCCATAGTGGAAAAGGGGGGAGATTTCCTAAGGAAGGGGGTAGACAGCCCCAAACTGCAAAGCCCTGGACAACAGAGCCCAAGTAGTGGGGAATGCATGGAAGGGGATCTGGGGGAGATATCCACCCTAGAGTCTGTTGCAGAGGAAAAAGGCCCTCTGGAAGCCCCTGCAAGGGGTTCCCTGGGAAATGAGGCTCCACCCCTGCTTGAGGGGTGTGGGGATCCTGAAATCCTGGGTGGCCAGGGGAGAGTCAGGTCCAGCCCCGAAACCCTGCCTGAAGTGAAGGGGGAAAGAGAAAGGAGGCCCATCCGGGGGTGCAACTGATGTGAACACCTGTGGGTGGACGTGGAGCTGTGGGGGCGCCTGCCCCCCACAGTGTAGTTTTTGTGGGTGTGGGATGGGTGAACCCCATCCACAAGGATGAGCCCAGCAAGGAAGACCCCAGGAGTCACCAGACCGGTGAGGGGGGGACTTTTCCATTGGGCCCTGTCCAATAGAGTGAGGAGAGGACGTGGACAGGTGAACCTGGCAGTTCGAGAAGGGCAGAGGTCTGTGACAGGTTGCTGCATAAAGGCTGCTGAGTCAGCCCCCTGTCATGCCAGCTCACATTGGTAAATTGGAGCTGGAGCATATCAAACAGCAATTGCCAGGATTGCCTCTAGAGCCTTATTAAAAATCAGCATTACATTAGCTACGCTTCATCATTGGGTACAGAGGCTGGTTTAAGCAACAGGTTACAAACCACAGTTAGTAGTTCAGGTAGTAGTAGTTTCATATTTTAGTTCTCTTAGAACTCTTGGGTGAATAACATCTGATCCTGCTGACTTATTACTTTTTAATTGTTCCAAAATCTCCTCTTATTGACACCTCAATCTGGGACAGTTCCTCTGAAATCTTCAACATTCTGAAAAGAATATTTTCTAATTCCAACTACTCTCTTTTGTTACAGGATCTATTGTGAGGCAATGGGCTTTGCCATCTATTTTTCATCTTGTTTTTGTGATATTAGTGTAATTCATCACTGTATTGCACAGACGGTCATATAAGTGGGTGGGTGGGTGGGTGTGGTGTTCAGAGCTCATTGTCATACATTCTTTCTTCTATTTTTCTTTTTTTTTTATTAAATCCACCACCCTCCTTCCAAGACTGTTTTGTATATAAGGACCCCCCTGCTCCCCCAATTTAAGTCAATGGCTGTTTTGACTTTGACTCTTACAGGAACAGCATCAGGACTGGTCTCTCTTTTTTCTATACTTGGTTAGGTTAGCTGTTTTTGTGGCTTATTAAGGACTCATGCAGTTTGACATGGAGGTATTGATTGATTCCATTTTCTCTCCCTTCTCCAGTTGGTATAATTTATTTTGCATTCATGGATGTTGTCATACAAAGTCTGTATATCTATCTACACATTTTTATAACATGGACAGGGCAGAGGCAACATCTAATGGGAAGAGATTACAAAAAATCATGGAATCATGAGGGACCCATTACACTACCACAGTCTTATAACCACAAACATTTGCCCATAAGCTACAGGGAATTCAAATGGCTCAGAGAAACTTTCTCTTTAAATGAGTATTTACACCACTGATCTTCATTAGCACAGGGGAAATTCATCCATCTAAAAAGTGTTTGCTGAAGGACCTATTCACTGAGAAGAAACAGGATGGCCTATAGTAATATTAATAAATAAAGTATAGGAAAATATGGTAGGCAAGGGAAAATGTGCAATGCACAGGCAAGAGAAAATGGTCATTGAAAAGACATTAAAGCTGGGACCATGTAAAGGAAAAGGGAAAGTTAGAGAACAAGAAGAGGAAAAAAAGGTAGAGGATGAGAAAAGATAACATGAAAGAAAGGAATAGAGAAGAACCTCTATGAATATGGTAAAATAAGTGTAAGTTGAAAACATCAGGATTCGTACCTTCAACCTAGACCCAATGATGTTTGATGCCTTAGACCTCTAGATCTCCTAGCAATAATTAGGATTATCTGTTTCATTTCTCTGCTATGTTGGCTCTACATGCCAGGGTACAATTAAAATTGGTCAAAGACAGTTATAAAATTCAATAAATGATTCATTGAAAACTGGCAACATTTGCTGAATAATGTTTTCGATGAAAACATTAGTTTCATTAGTCAGATCGTTCAAGCTACAATTGATACATAATGTTCAAGTGGCTCGCTGGCATACTTTTAAATATAATCAGTTGGTAAATGTTATACATCTTTAGTGGCAGAAGAACAAGAAACCAATACTGCATTTATATCTGGCCCCCAAAGAGACAGGATATATAAACAAATATGACCATAACAATTTAAAAATCATTGTGGTGCAACTAAAGTGTTACCACATTGAAACATGCTTAATTCCTATATTGAGACTTTTAAGGGTTTTGTGGAATTTCAGTTTGAGCTACAAAGGCTTTAATGAATGTTTTGTGGAACTCAGGCTACAACTTTTCAGGGTCGCAGTACAGTTCTTTGTTAGCATTCTCACCTCTCAGCATCTGTGTTCAGATGTATGACTCAGTATCTATGCTGTGCTGCATCTATAGTGTGATCATAAGAACATAGAACATAAGAACGGCCATACTGGGTCAGACCAATGGTCCACTTAGCCCAGTATCCTGTCTTCCGACAGTGGCCAATAACAGATGCTTCAGAGGAATGCACAGAACAGGGCAATTATCAAGTGATCCAATCCCCAGTGTCTGACGGTCAGAGGTTTAGGCACACTCGGAGCATGGGGTTGCGTCCATGACTATCTTGTCTAATAGCCAGTTATGGACCTATCCTCCAGGAACTTATCTAATCCTTTTTTGAATCCAGTTATACTTTTGGCCTTCACTGCATCTCCGGGCAACAAGATCCACTAGAACTTTTAGAGGTTCCATTCTTAACTCGTAGCATGAAATTGACCTCCCTATTGGCCTTCTGTAATGACTGGCCAGGTAGTAGTTAACCATCCAATTTATCAAAAAATAGAAGGGAAAAAAAATCTCAGTTTCTCAGACAGCATCTAAATGTTGTAAGTTCTCACATGGTCAATAGCAACTACTACCTCCACAAGTACAGACTAACATGCCTCTCTAAATGGCCAGAGAGCCCAAGTTAAATGTAAGACTGCTGTTCTATAGTGTGCTGAATTCTGGAGCATCTGACGTGATCCAAAGAAAAGTCTCTGGGAATCATAAGGGTTTGATTTTCACAATTTGCATTTAAATTGTGATATCATATTCAGAGAGCTTTCCACGTGGCTGGTGTGCCTACACCATATTCACCTTGAAAGTCCAAGTAACATTGAATAATCCTACTTAAATAATTCAAGGATGACAGAACTGGACTCTTAGGAGCATATTATGAAACTTTTATTCCTCTACAATAGCACCTTGGTCCACAAAAAACCCTTTGATTTCAATGACACTACTTCAGGAGCGATTCACTGCTCTGCCTGAGGAAGGGTGCCATGGATTGATCCCTAGTGATCAGATTGCACTGTTGCCCTCAAAAGCAGGTTTTGGAATGAGAGCATGGTGGGCTTTGTTTAAAGTATCTCAGTTTAAAGTGTTTAATTTCTCCTCCTGATCTAAAGATCTCAACATCAACAAAATATAGTATTCTGCCATTCTTCTGCATGTGTAACTCCCATTGAAATCAATGGGATTGAAGTAAAATTGAGGATGGAAAGTGATCCAGAAGGCAATTTTCACCTCACTGCACCCCCCACACCTGTTGTTAGTCTAGTTTGTGGAATGAAATAGTGTTTGTAAGACCCACGTGCAACATAATAATGCTTAGCGCTTATATATCCATTTCAGGAAGCAGTAATGTTCTTTTTACAGATGTGGGGTAAAATTTTCAAAAGTGCCCTATTGTTTAAGGAGCCTGTCTTCCATTGATTCACTATGGGATTTAGGCTCCTAAGTGCATAAGTCTCTTTTGAAAATGGGACGTAGGCTCCTAAGTCACTTAGGCTCTTTTGAAAATTTTACCGATGGAAACGTAAGAGCAGAGACGTTATTGTCACCCAGTGAGCTGGAGTGGCCGGTGGGTTCTGCAAGCTCAGTGAGGATGAAGCTCAGTGCGCCTTCTCTAGGGTGACTAGATGTCCTGATTTTATAGGGGCAGTCCTGATATTTGGGGCTTTTTCTTATATAGGCGCCTATAACCCCCCTGTCCTGATTTTTCACATTTGCTATCTGGTCACCCTAGCCTTCTCAAGCCTTCCTCATGCCCAGCAGCAGATGTGTCCACCAAGATACCTTTAAAGCCAGGCAGAAGTCAGAATTAGACTAACTAAAAGTGGAAAAGACCTAACTAGTTCGAAAGGAAGAAGAGCTTGCCAAACACAGTAAAAACGATAATTGCTGGATATGTATATGAGGGACTCTATGTGAGTGTCTGTGTGTGCGCATGTGTATAACTCCCCACACACACACACTCAGGAATGGTTACTTCCAAGTTGCCCATAATATACCCCACCTTTTCTGTCATCAACTGACGTATTTGTTAGCTTTTATTCAATTGCCAGCTTATTCTTCTGCAATCAATACAGAGGTCGGTGTGTTATTCATAATAATGTTTGTATAACTGATTTGGCTGAAGGCATTGAAAGCAAAATCTCCAAGTTTGCAAATAATACTAAAATTGGAGGCAGAAGAAATAATGAGGCTCAATGCAACCCACTTCAAACTGATCTGGAGAGTTTAGGTGACGGGGCCAACTGATAGAAAATAGAATTAAATGTAGACAGATGTGCAATAATTAGCCTGGGAGCAAGGAAACAAACCACAGAATATATGATAAATGGAACAGTTGCCCAGAATACTGATTAGGAAGATGATGTGTGGGTTATTGTGGCAAGATTATTTAAACCATTTGCACAACGCCAATAAAGAGTGTGAACAAAGTAATGGGTTGTATTAGTAGAGGGATAGAATATAAAGCAAATTAGGTAATAACATTACTGAAGAACACACTTGTTAAGACACTGCTTGGCATACTGTGTGAAGTATTAGTAGCTGGTCCAAATAAAAAACAACAAATAATAACAAGCCCCGCTCCAAAAAAAAACCAAAAAACCCAAACCTTCTCAAACCCTATCAAAACAAGACACTCCACTGTTCATGCCTCTCCATTCTGGAAAAAGGATGAGAAATCAAACAATGTCTGACCGATGTGTAATCACATTGCGCTGTAAGACAGGGGTCCTAATTCTAAAAAGCCACAATGAGGCATAGTAAGTTGGAATATTCATGGAGGTATTTTCAGAACTGAGCCTTAAGTTCTGAAGTAGGTAAAGATCATATGATAGACAGGGAAAACAGAAGCACAAAGAAGTTAAGTAACTTTTCTGAGGTCACCCAGCAAAAGAGTAGCAGAACCATGAACATGACTCAGGTCTCTTGATTCCCAGTTAAGAGCTCTAGGCAAATGCTACGCTCTTAACCAAACTGCATACTGTGATCTAAGATGCAGGAGAGCACACATACACTGCTGCATTAGAGGCAGAATTAATGTATGTTGTCCTGTGTTTAATCAGAGAAAAATGTGAGCTTTTTATCATTCAAAAGGGGAAAATTTTAATTTTCAGCATGCTTAAATCTTAAGATATTGGATGTTAGGGTCATGACATTATGCAGGAAACAGAACACAGAAAAACTGTTTTAGGTAAACTTTTGGAGGTCACTAACTATCATTGGTAAGAGTCCTCTACCTCCAATTCCTGTGAAGTTGGACCCAAGACACTAAGTGCAGTTGGCTTTATATGGACATGAAAACTAGCACCAATCACATTTTAAATTTTTTTTAAAACCATTACCAAAATAATCTTATCGTGAAATAGGCGACATACCCAGAATATTTGACTGTTTTATGTAGTGTTGCCATTCCATACTCGGGTCCAGAGCACCACACTGGAGACTGTATTTCTTTGAATGAAAACTCATTACAAATAAGAACACTGAAAGTAATTCTAGGGAAATTTTCTGTGTTTGGTTTCCTTAAAGTGCTTTTATTAATGCATCTAGAATAAATAGAATCATTCAAAAGTTCCTTGTCCTCTCACAATCACTGTCATCTGCATTCATTATAACATTGTCTTCCTTCAATAGCAGTGCTCTGCAGTCAATATACTCCTTTTTCATGGTCTCTATCATACAAATTTAATAAAGTTAGTTTATAAGGTAGATGCATCTGAGGTGAATTTTGCATTTGTATCAAATGTATATTGCTCTCTGACATTCTTCTGCTTCCAAGCAAATGTTTAAAACCAATATTCTGCTACAATAACTTCTTCTCAGCTTTTCAAATAATTTAAATGAAAGAGCAGAATTTAAATTCCCAAACAAAATCTAGGTTTAGAATGGAGTTAAGATTGAAATACATGTCAATAATCTACAGCAAAAATATTATAGTAGTGTAAAAAAACCCAAGCATTATATAACCAGGAAATCTGTGGTTAAAGTTAAGCTTCAAAGAAATCAAAACAGGATACGGTATGGAAACACACAGCAAAGGCGTCCAGACAACCTTAACTCTGCCCTGTAGAGAAACCCTGCAATAACCATATAATTATAATTAATACATAGTAGTTGTTGGGAAACCTGATTAAACTAAAGCTGCATATGATTTGTTCATATTTTCTTTTCCTGATGGAGTCCTGGAACTGCTCAGGAATCACTGACTGCCCTAGAAGAGGATAGCTGATTGAATATTTAAAACATTGCATCATAGTGGGCACAGTGCTGTACATAACATACAAGCCATATGAAGATTTATTCTCTTGCAGTCTGGGTCTTTGCTTTATGATTTTTTAGAAAACGTGTAGCATCTGCTATATCTATGAACTTATATAACATAAGTGAACTTGCAAAACCTAGATCGGACTAGTTCTTTTATAATATTTATTATATTATTTTACACTTCTAGGTCCTGATTACCATCAAGCAGCCTCCACTTATCCAGCACACATCTTGCAATGCAAACCCTTGATGTACTTTCACATGCAGATGCTGGTTTTCGGTTGTACAAATTGCATCATCTGTGTATGCAAATACATAATTTATATATCACCTGTTTATCACCTGTGAGCACAGATGTCAGTGCACCAAACGTGCAGGTGCAGATCTGCACATGCACAAAGTTGCACAGGGACAGGTTGAAGATGTGTTAAGGCACCTTTGAAAAATCAGGCCCTTACTCTAAACTGCATACAGTGAGCCAAATTCATTAGTGACACTTTAGAGCTAGTAGGATTTGTGTCCATTTACAAAAGGGCTGAACTGGGTCCTTGTAGTGTTAGAGAAAGAATAATTTATATTATACCTATTGCTAGAAGCCCTCTTTGGCCACTTCGGTGTATAAATGAGATTCATTTTTCTGCATCTATTGAGTGTCAAATATTTTCTGCATAACTTACACCTACCCTAGTCTATTCAGATTCTTACACCATGCCTATCTCCATGGTATCTTTTTTATAAAGCTGTTTATGTCTCTGCTTAACTTGACTCAGTATTGACCACGTATATTTCTGATATTGTCATGTATTATTAATGAAAATATGGTACAGAATGACACATTAGTGACATTGTTTGAAAGTCACATGCATACAAAACTGGGCATTGTCAAGAACAATATGGTATTAGTCTTTACTAACGCAATAGATAATAGACTCAGATGGATAAATTCAGGCCTGAGAACTCTTTTGTTATCTCTTTTGTTGTGACATCACTCACAAATTTGGCCTTACATGCCTACCAAGAAAGTCTGAAATGCAAAATAAAGTGTATTTATTTTAACTACAAGTATTTTAAAAGGATCATTCATATTCTTGTTTAAATTAGAAATGTTGGGCATTACTGAGCCGCAATAGTGCTTCTTTGCAGCTTCCTACTACTACCCGCCTGGTTTGAGATATCCAATTCCGGAGTCTTTTGGTAAGTATTTAAACCACAGCTTTCATTAAAGAAATGAAATCATAAACACTGGAGCTCTGTTGGTCAGGCAGAGTCACAGTGGGGCAACCTGGCTAGCAGATAACACCAAAGAACTCGTAACAACGTACATTGTATATATATATTCACAAAGTAATCAATCAATCAATGTAGAGTGAACTGTTGTTGGGTAAACAAAGTAACCAATCAAGAGCTGGTGTTAGGTAGACAGTTGCTTTTCACATGAATAATAATCATAAGCATATTTCTGAGGTCTTCATAGCTCAGGCCATGGGTCTCCTCTGAACGTGTGCAGACCCACAAAGATCACACAATGGACACCTTGATTGACAGCCTTAAGCTGCTCTTACTGAGCTGGCCATATCCTGGTAGCACAGCCTACAATAAAGACCTGTTTCTTTCATTTGAGATTTTCTTTGAAGATTGCCATATGTCTTTAAGTAATGTATTATGAAAGGTATACAAAAAGCTCAGATAATAATCAAATCAATGTAATAAATCGGCTTAATACCACAGCTGTGTTAGCTAACAAAACAAAGCCATAGATGCGCTGAAGTAGCAATGAGGGAAGTCCTATAACCCTATCAGTTTTAAATTAAGAATACATCATATAAAAGGGAGAGATTTTAGACACAAGATGTAACCAGAGGCGTAACGAGGTAGAGCTTTTATCACTTTTTCTAATTTTTAGAAAATATCATGCTTGTGAAAGCTGCTAAACTGGAAAATGAAATCTCTTTTGACAGAATAGGCATTGTACAGGGAGCGGCAGTAGAAGCTTCCTTATTCCACCCTGTTAATGTGCTTTAACGCTAACCTTTGGTTATGTAATCTGCACTTTGTCCTTTATGCCATTTTTGCAGAGACCACTAACAACATTTGAAACCTCTGAGCAATTTCAAACAGATCCCTTTTTCAATAATAAAAAAGCAAAAAATAGCAAACTGTTTTGTCTTTTCCCATTATTTACATACTCTCTCTGTATCTGTACATATGAATAGGTATTTAAAATTCTTGTATAGAATGTATATACACAATGTGTATACTTTTAAAATTGTACATTTATTAACTGCAGCAGTACTTCATTATTGGATACTAAATATTATTAATACTTTGGTTTCTCTGGCCCACAATACCAATTAATAAGTATAATCCTTGCAGAGTATAACTTCTCATATATTTATCAATACTAGGAGCATCATCAGTTGAGAATCCTTCATTATGGAGAACTGTGATGGCTTAGTGGCTGAATAGAATTTCTTAAATTTCTTTTCTTACCCTATATGTTTTGATATAGATTACATAGCTACTTCTACAGTTTTCAGGATAGAACATTTTCCTCTTTTGGCGTGTCCTGTATCTTGTAGAATTATTTGTTATAGTACTTTGCAATTCCAGTTACAAGGTTTATGTTGGACTCACCCAGAAGTTGTATTCTAGATGGAAAAAAACAAACCATACCAAAAACCAAACCAACCAACTCTTCTCCCACCCGCCCCAAAACCCAACAACCTTAAACAATATGCCTTATACCTCTGCTTTAATTTTCTACAAAAGTGGTAATCAGTTGAGATTATGGCTTGTACATTAACAGTCCATTTTATTGTCATACAGGTGATACTAGATGTGCCTTTTTATGTCAATTCAGAGCAGATTGCTCTTGATTTAAACTACAAAACACTGTGTAGTACAAGGATAAGAGTGCAGACTTCCCATAGAGTACTGTGGAGTAATGTTCTATGTAAGTAATATTCCTCTCATATATTAAACAAGAGGATTAATGAACAAACTCAAAATTGTCACAGTGCTAGTGAGAACCACAGCAAGAGGCTTTTTTAAATAGAGAATATAGTCTCTTTTATTACTACCTTATCCTGTGCTCTTGTATAGTATTTTGACTATGCATTATGCAGAGCACATACCTACAATCACAATGCAGTATGAGCTCTTGCAAACTGCAGTGAAATGACTTTGTAAATTTGTACATCCTCTGTGCAAACAAAGAGATGTAATTCATTGGAATGGACACCCAGATGCAATCTTGGTCTATCCTGATATAGAGTGGCAAGCAATATTTGTGGCTCCTTCTCTGTTACACAAAGGATTTCAATGTACAAACTTAATAATGCAATTTCCTTTTCATGAGTACTCTATCTTAATTTATGGAACACTTATTTATTTTTACTCCATTTCTTTTCTTAACAAGCTTTCCAGTACTATAAGGCTGGAACTGGAACAGTTCATAAATTTCATTAATTCCTTAAGGAATGACTCACATTACAGTAGTCATAATTATCTACAGAATGTGTATATTGGAGTCCTCACTTTCAGCCAACTTCAACAATAGTTTTTAGGTTTTCAGGCCTTCTGCATAGATAACTGGTGACTAGACACCATGATGACAGGCACATTATAAATGAAGATTAAAAACTCTTGTAAATTTAGAGTTATTAACTGTCTTCCACCCACCTCAACATGATATAGGAGGTCAGACAGTGAGTTATGAAGAACTTTATGAGAACTAAAAAGTAACTTAGAAAACTCTCTAATTATGCCTTCCTAACATGATTTTTTCTTTAAATATACTGCTCATGAGGACCAAATTTAGTTTTAAAGCCACACTCAACATTTTAGAAAAGTTTTCAAGTGTGTTAAATCCCTGTCCTCATGAATTTGAGATATACAGTTCTTTTATTTGTTGTGTAAGCCAAATTTTCAAAGGCTTCTCAACTTAATCTTGGCATTTGCACCTGTAGTTTTAACAATATACGTGGCATAACTAGGTTTTTGTGCAAACAAAGGTTTTGAGATGCTAATGTAGTTTGAACGTAAAATAAAATCCACATAAGCAGAACTCTGTGTCCATGCAGAGCTCATTGGAAGCCCTCAAATTCTAGTTAGCCCTATAAATCCAACAAACTATGAATATTCCTGATCAGCAACAGTTTTCTAATGACTTACTCTTGTAAACAAACGCCTATAAACTTTCCTAGTCAGGGTGTCTCTTCCTCTGTGTTCATGCACTGCCAACTGCAGGCAGCACAGCTCTTGATTGAGACCCTCTGGTGCTGCTGGAACATAAATGGTTAATAAACTAAAACTATAATAGTTAATAGAGGTTTTGAGGGCACAGGAAGGCAGGATTGGTATCCAAATTACAATTGATCTAATTATCAATTGGACTGCTGAAAAAAATGACACAATAATAACTATAATCAGTACTATTCCTCTGGCTAAATGGCTTGTGATTTTTCATCATCCCTGCTCTAGTTTGAAAACAGACCTCAAAAAGCCCATTTTTACAATGTTAACAATTTCTCCTATGACAGCCTCCTGCAGTATAAGTAAAGGAAATGTGATTTTGTAAAAGCTGGCATCACAAATTGGCAAAAATGTCTATTTTTATTTACTATTTGACTTGCTCTTCAATGTGTCATTTGGTACTTATAATCAAAAGGTTTTCTCAGCTAATTTGATTTGACAGTCGTGTACAGTGCAGTGTATATAAGGAAGCAGAAAGTTAGAGAGATGTTGCCATTTTGATAAAAACTTTTAATGAGAGGGTTTAAAATGTTAATTTAGTAATGACAAATGTGATATAAAACACAATTATTAAAATAAGAACAGATATATACATAAACAGAAATACATAATTATAACAACAAACTACAAGTGGTAAGAAAATAAGCTACTAATACAATTCTATGAAAAATTCAATTTAAACACTTTTCCCGTTGAAGAGTCATGATTCCTAGGGAGAAAATATCTCCAAATACCAATAATAAAATATTAACTAAAATAATGTCTTAGCCCTTTCTTGAAGGTATCCTCAGAGCACCCAGATTGTCTTCCAAACACTGTGAAGGTGAGCTGTATTATGCACATGGTATACAGAAAGAGAAGTTAGATAAAAACATAAATACTCTGGCTGGCAGGTTGCAATGCAACACTACTTTCTTTCTTAGAATTTAGAAAAAGAATCCCAAAACAGAGAGACAAAGCAGACTGCTCCCAAGAACACCACACCTTACTAAAGACTGGGTGGCTATAGATTGGCTGCTACTGGCCCCAGGTCACATTTTCCTATAGAGCTCACAAGCAGAAGGAGGAGAAAACCTTGGAAATTTAAAGTAATGGCTTACAATTTTAATACAGTTTTCATTACATCACAAGCTGCTACTGAATTGTTGTAAGGACTTCTAATAGGTTTCATATTAAATAGTCATCATGCTAGTTAATTTCTTTATTGCCTTTATGAAAGGCACATTTTCAGAGTTTCTAAGTTTACCAACAGTTTCTAAGTTTACCAGGTCCTTTTTCTGGTATGGAAATAGATGTCTGAAAGACAACTGGGGACTAGACACCGTAATGATAGGCACATTTTAGATTAAGATAAAAACTCTTGAAAGTTTAGAGTCTGCAGATCAGATTGAGGCATTAACTGTCTTTCACCCACCCAACATGATATGAGAGATCAGATGGTCAGTTATAAGAAATAAAAAGTAACCTAGCAATCTATCTCATCATGCCTTCCTAACATGCAGATTTTTCCAATGAGAAGGACTGTATATTTGATGTATAATTGCAGGCCAGTCATATTTATTAGTGTTCCCTTTACCATTTCACTGAAACAGCAGCACTCATAGAAAAGCCCCCAAATAATAAACAATCCTGTCTTCTGAGTTATTTTAGAATAAATTAATTGATAAATAAGTGAAATTCTCTTACCCATTGCAGTGCTTTACCTGATCTCTTACCTTTCATTACAAAACCATAAGACTCAGAATGTTTCTTATCCCTTCCTTAGCTCTATAATGTGTTAGCCCTGCCATAAAGTGATTGACATTATACCAGAATAAACAGGGATCTTCAGCATACTTTATATCAGTCTGCAAATAATGAGATCATTGATTTACCAAATGGTGTTGAAACTCATTAACCACTAAGAAAGAAACATTAAATTGCCATCCCTTAGGAGTATTTTACATTTATGAAGTCAACATTTATAAACATATTGCTCCGGCCAGAAGTATTGATGTGACCTATATTTTCTTATTTAACCACACCCAAAAGATTAGTAGATACCGGAAAAAAATTGGTATAAATTTCTCATTTAGGAGTTAGACAGAAGGTGATATAATCCCTCACTGTGGACCAAAATAAAGTAAATGTTTGACTTTGAAACTGGTTGTAAAAGTATTAGAACGTGAAGTTTTATTGAACTCTGGGGATGAGACACAATTTAAAGGACCTGCAAGTTTAAAAAAAAAAAAAAAAAAAAACCACTGGGAAAGTAGGATGGATAACTGGCTCTAAATCCCTGTCTTCAAGTCCTGGGGTGGTAATCAAAATGTGACAATCTCCTTTCAGGTGACCCTCACAATAAAACATTTAAGGATAAATATTTAAATACTGGTACATGATCTCCTGTATTTTCACATGACCTTGTATAGGCCCCACCTCAAGCAAATGGTGAAATACTGAAAGACTGATCAAAGTTCACTATGGAGCAAGGCTATTTCCAAACTCAGTTTTCATCATCTAGTTTTAGATGTACAGTGGTGACCAACCTTGTCTGCCTTGAACTGAAAAAGGGCATTGATTCAGGAATGTATTTGACCATGAGCTGAAGTCTGTTCCTCCGCAGAACATCACGCCAGCACTTAAGTACGTACTTCACATTAAGTACATACTTCACAGTTCTCACGGCCCATTGACTCCAGTAGGGCCAGGATTTCAACCAGGGGGAACTGTGAGACAGCTGTTCCAGGACCTTATTCAATTGAGCAGAAATACAGGATACACCTGGGCCCTCAAAAATCTAAGTTACACAATCATAATTATTTCTTCTCTTTCAATTAGCAAAATGTAAACTTAAATATCTCTTTATAATGTGTTAACAGGTGACAGCAACTAATTTAAGTTAAAAAAAAATCCTGATTAGCATGATCAGCGGAAACAGTACTCTCAAACTCCATTTTTGCAGGAATAGTTAAGAACAGTGAAATATCATTGAGTGAGTCTACTTCAATTTGTTCATTAAAATACAAATGCTCATATATTAAAAACCATTTCAATACAAGCTTCAGAGCTGCTTCTGGCTTCAGTTTCTTCAGGAAACCAGACAGTTCAGGGATTCTTCTAATGACCTTGATTTTGAAGGTCACCTGCTCTGTCACTGCTAGATAGTGTGCCATTTAATCAATTATATCCTCAAGACCATTCTGTAACACCAGTGATACTGGTAATTTAATGCTGTTAGACAGAGGGACCTGAGGCTTTAAAAGCTTGGGTTGAATTTTCAAAATGTGGCCTTTACGTGTGCTTGTGCAGCTTTACTTGTGAAATTATGTGAACACACAAAGTTGTGCATGTACAAAAGGAGGGTGAGCTGGGGATTCTTTCGAAAACATGGCCCTGTAATAGACCACAACTGCCTTTCAGTTCAAGGCAGGCATGTGGGCTTCCCTGTTTGCGTAAAGTCCTGTATTAACAGCACTTTGTAAAATACATAAGACTGAGTGTTAGGTAAGTAGTTACCTGCTTCATTATCAAAGAAATCAGTACAACTGAGAGCCTCTTCCTTCTCAGTCACATTATACACAAAAGTGCTTATCTAGTCTGCTTTTTCCTTGCTGTCTGTGGGTTTTGTATTGCTCATAAATATGTCTGGCAAATGGAATAGCCAAAGATGCTAAGATTATACATTTATTTATTTATTTTGCAGTGGAGTAAATACTGCATTCTTTCAGTGTTCATAATGCTCATTAACTTTTCAAACAGCAACCAAAAGATCATATTAACTGACAAATGAATCAAGAAATGGCTCAAGTGGCAATGTCCACCACCATCTTAATCTGCCCTGCTTCCCCATTCTGAACTTTTTTTAACTATACTGTATGCAGCTGAAGAGCTGAAATTAATGATGATCTGCAATTTAATTAAAATTGCCTGATTAATAAAAATGAAATGCCATGTTCTTTAAGGCTAATGCATGACTTGTCTTTCACTAGCATTATCTACAGTAATCCAAATAGTGAAAGTGCTTGAATTTGTTTGATTTAATATTTGGCCTTAATTTAAACTGAAAAAAAGCAATCAAATTAACGTTGGGCTAGACTGTGCTCTTGTCTTGCTCAACTGAGCAGTGGCGGATGGCCGTGTAGCTGATTAAAACCTATGTGGTTCTTAGATCTGTTGTGGAGCACAGCCTCTGATTCCTGGCACACTAGACTCTGAACTTGTGGGTCAGGGGGATGAGAGGGACTAAAAATCTTGGCTCCATCCTTCTACTCCCTGGCAAGAATAGCTGGCTAGGCACCAGGTAGGAATAAGCTGCACCCTCTCAAAGCCTGAAGTAATTTATTTTCCCTAGAGCAAGAGGGCAGCAAGAGAATATTGGGCCTTATAGGAGTGGCAATTGTTAATCATAATGAGCTGGACTGTGCCTTTAGACATGATTTTGAATATTCCAGCATTATAGAATCATAGAATCGTAGGACTGGAAGGGACCTCAAGAGGACTTCTAGTCCAGTCCCTTGCACTCAAGGCAGGATTAAGTATTATTTAAACCATCCCTGACAGGTGTTTGTTTAACCTGCTCTTAAAAATCTCCAGTGATGGAAATTCCACAACCCCTGTAGGCAATATATTCCAGTGCTTCCAGCCCTGATAATTAGGAAGTTTTTCCTAATATCCAACCTAAACCTCCCTTGCTTCAGTTAGAGCCCACTGATTCTTTTTCCATCCTCAAAGGTTAAGGAGGACAGTTTTTCTGCTTGCTCCTTGTAACAGACTTTTATGTATTAGAAAACCGTTATCATGTCCCCTCTTCAGTCTTCTCTTCTCCAGACTCAACGAACCCAATTTTTTCAATCTTCCCTCATAGGTCATGTTTTCTAGACCTTTAATCATTTTTGTTGCACTTCTCTGGACTTTCTACAATTTGTCCACATCTTTCCTGAAATGTGGTGCCCAGAACTGGACACAATACTCCAGTTGAGGCTTTATCAGCGTGGAGTAGAGCGGAAGAATTACTTCTTGTGTCTTGCTTACAACACTCCTGCTAATACATCCCAGAATGATGTTTGCTTTTTTTGCAACAGGGTTACACTGTTGACTCATATTTAGCTTGTGGTCCACTATGACCTGCAGATCCCTTTCCGCAGTACTCCTTCCTAGGCAGTCGTTTCCCATTGTGTATGTGTGCAACTGATTGTTTCTTCCTAAGTGGAGTACTTTGCATTTGTCCTTATTGAATTTCATCCTTTTTACTTCAGACCATTTCTCCTGTTTGTCCAGATCATTTTGAATTTTAATCCTATCCTCCAAAGCATTTGTAGCTCCCCCCATCCGCAAACTTTATCAGTGTACTCTCTATGCCATTAGCTAAATCATTGATGAAGATATTGAACAGACCCTGACCCAGAACTGATTTTGATAGGCCCTTCCAGCTTGACTGTAAACTACTGATAACTAATTTCTGGGAACAGTTTTCTAACCAGTTATGCACCCACCTTATAGTAACTCCATCTAGGTTGTATTTCCCTAGTTTGTTTATGAGAAGGTCATGCAAGAACTGATTGCTTGAATATTTGCTCCATTATTTTTCTGGGTACTGAAGTTAAGTTGAGTGGTCTGTAATCCCTGGGTTGTCTTTTTTCCACTTTTTACATATTAGCACTATGTGTGCCCTTTTCCAGTCCTCTGGAATATCTCCAGAATATTTTCCACGACTTTTTGAAGATAATTGCTAATGGTTCAGACATCTCCTCCATCAGCTCCTTCAGTATTCTAGCATGTATTTCATCTGGCCCTGGTGACTTGAAGACATCTAAGCTGTCTAAACAATTTTTAACTTGTTCTTTCCCTATTTTAGCCTCTGATCCTACATCGTTTTCACTGGTATTCACTATGTTAGATGTCCAGTCACTATTAAACTTTTTGGTGAAAACTGAAAAAAAAAAAGTCACTCAGCACGTCTGTCATTTCCACATTTTCTGTTATTGCTTCTCTCCTCCTTCCCACTGAGTAATGGACCTAATCTGTCCTTGGCTTCCTCTTGCTTCTAATGTGTTTGTAGTATATTTTCCTGTTATCCTTTATGTTTCTAGTGTTTGAGTATAATCTTGTTTTTATGCTTTGGCCTTTCTAATCTTGTACGTTCCTACTTCTGTTAGTTGTTTATATTCATCCTTTGTAATTTGACCTAGGTTCCACTTTTTGTAGGACTCTTTTTTGATTTTCAGATCATTGAAGACCTGCTGATTAAACCAGAGTAGTCTCTTGCCATACTTCCTATCTTTCCTACACAATGGGATAGTTTGCTCCTGTACACTTAATAATGTCTGTTTGAAAAATTGCCTACTCTCTTGAACTGTTTTCCTCTTACACTTACTTTCCAAGGTATCTTACCTACTAATTCCCTAAGTTTGCTAAAGTCTGCCTTCTTGAAATCTTGAAATTATTATGATTAAGAATTATCATTTACTACAATTTAACGATCACCTTTTAACATTCGATTGGGAGGAAATGGAATTTAGCAATAGCACAAATGCTCTATTCCGGATTGGATAAATTGGTTATATTTCATTTGGGGCAAATCCAGACAGCTCTGGAGCCATAGAGGAACACTTGGCAATGGACATAAAGCAGTTCTGCCACAAAGTTGTGTTGTGGGGAGTCAAGCAAAATGTTCACTTCCTCTTCCCCTACACAGTCTGCTGCGGATCAGCTCTCTGCACAGTGACGTTTGGCTTATCTGTGCTATCAGTGGGACGTGCAGTTAAAAGATACTTTGCTGTGTGGATTCTTTTATGGGGTGTGGGGAGAGAAGGAGGGAATCTGTGTAATGTCCTTTGTCCTATTGTTTATTCAGAGTTCACAAATTCTTTTGCCATTTGTTCAGAGATCTAGTGTTAAGATTTCAAGGCATAAATGAAGTGCTGCTCTGTACAATCTATCATAACTTTGTACTATCACTATCTCTGCAGTATCATACTAACCCTGTATGTCACATGTCTTTTTCCTGACTGAAGAGCTTTCTTTCATATGGTATTTGACTATTGCCATGGCAATGCCATACCTTGTATTTGCACTTCATACAATGCTGTTTGGGGCCTAGTCCTGCTAGTGGCTGGGCTATAAATCTGGTCTGAAAATAAGGAATCTTTCTTCTACATCTAACTTTTATGCCATTCCTGAAAGCAAAAGTCTTAGCTCAGGTGCCCAAAGTTAGTCTCTATGTAGAGTTGGTGAGTGTTGTGAAATATACAGGGGG
This sequence comes from Emydura macquarii macquarii, assembly GCF_026122565.2. Taxonomy (NCBI): domain Eukaryota; kingdom Metazoa; phylum Chordata; order Testudines; family Chelidae; genus Emydura; species Emydura macquarii. The sequence goes on along the minus strand of NW_027132559.1, from coordinate 34,808,584 downwards.
AAAATAATTTGCTTCATCCCATAGAAATTTTGCAGTGTTTATTGGCTGAAAAATTGATAATCTAATCTCCTGAGAGTCATAGATACAATATTTACTTCAGTACCATTGTATGACCCCTGATTTATGCATTTTCAGTATTTTGTGATGGCATATAGTTATACATAGCAGGAGCAAGGCAGTGTAATGAATGATATTGTAAACCAATGGAAAAAATAATTTTCCATGAGACGTGGGCTTTATAATGTGAAATATATAACATCATGGAGAAGCATTCAATATATAGATCCTATCTTTTCATAATTTCTGATCTCATCTGTCTTGTTCATCAGCTTCATGAGCAGTGAAGCAACTAAGGAGTCACAATGCTGGAAGGCATTGCATTCACAGTTACAATGACACCAAATTCCACCCAGTAAAGAGACTATTGTCGGGCATATAATACTTTTCCGGAGGCAGACCATTTATTTATTTATAACTTTCTCCCATATTCAGACTGATGTTATTATCACCCCAATTGTTTACCCAGGCATCTGGGGAGTGAGAGATGTGGAAGGTTGGTGTTTGTGGTAAGGGCATAGTTTTGATTTCATAGCTAGGATGCAATGAATTTCATTGTGGTCTCACACACACATTTTTAGAAATAATGATGTGTATTGTTAGTGCTCATGAATTTGTGAGCCAGGCAGTTCAGACAGGTACTGGGCAATCTTCCTCACACTCTACCCAGAAAGCTAACTTGCAGCTTGCAACAGGCCTGTTCAAGTATATCTGCCCCAGTCTGAGGTTAACATAATTCAAGAAAAAAAAAAAAGAAAGCAACAAAATATGAGGAAGGAATAAAATGTAAGAAAAGTAAAATGAAAAACTGTCCCAGAAAAAGCCCTTGAGGAAGACTGTTCCAGTTGCAGGGTAGTGGCAAAATGTCACTGTACGTGAGTAAATCTGAGAAAAAAAAAAAGAATGAAAAATAGAGAGACACAAAAAGCTCTATAGTGCCATTGCCACAAGGGCGAAAGAAAAGAGTCACGTCAACACTCAGAAATTTGATGAAATATCTAAGTCTATTGCAATTCGTTTCTTTGGTCCACGTGGCATATTTCATGCACTTGCTTCTACTGTTTCCAAACAGGATTATTTTTTTCCTCTCCAGATTTTGTTTCTCTTGTTAATTTGTTACTGAATTACATTAAATGTCCTAGGTGTACCTTTTGCCTTTTTAATTTTGCGTTTGCTTCTCTGATGCCCGGTCTACATTGCCGGCAGCAGTCAACAGGAGATACGCAAGCTACATAATGCGCCATACATAATACATACAAGCGTCGATTGGAGAGCACTTCCAGGATCGATTGAGCTGGTCTCAACTGCCTGATCAATTGATCACACGGCATCAACCTGGCAGTGCTGACACAGCTGCAGCAGTATACACATACCCTGAGAGTATATGTGCTTTTTCTTCTGGTAGAATTTTTACATTGAACTTTCTCTCCCCTACTGGTATTAACTTTTGGTGTGTTTTGTAACTTGCATTTGCACTGAATGGTCGAACATTCTGTGAATGTGAGGACACGATACTTATAGTGCTATGAGAAAAGATATTGGGCCAGATTCACAGCTGGTGTAAATATCATAGCTAACCATTAATTGTAGAAGTTGTGTTGAAGTGTATTTACCATAGAAACTCTAATTCAAACAAAAATTTTGTCATTGTTTAATCTCCCTCTTTAGGGACCTGATTCTGTATGCACTGAAGTCAATGTCACTTCAGTGGGTACATAATTAGGCTCTTATTATTTTGCTTGTTCTCTGCTGTATTAGTAAAATTTACAAAAGCACTTAAGTGATTTAGGAGCCCAAATTTTCTAAAGCACTTAAGGCACCGTTGAAAGTAATTTACCAAGGGTCATGGTAGATTCTCCACCATTGATAATTTTTAAATCAAGATTGGATTCCAAAATATATGCTCTAGAAATTATTTTGGGGAAGTTCTATGGCCTGTGTTATCCTGGAGACCAGGCTATATGATCACAATGGTCCCTTCTGGCCTTGGAATCTATGAATCTATGAATTGGGACTTAGACTCCTATTTCAATAGGAGTTAGGCACTTCAATACCTTTGAGGATCTGGGCCCTACATGACTTAGATACTTTTGAAAACTTTACAGCATAGTAGTGCCTAATAAATGTAGACCCTGTCTACACTTACCTCCGAGATTCAGCGGCAGTTGACTGGAGTTATGCAAGCTACTCAAAAAACTTGCGTAACTCCCGTTGACTTCTCTGCTCCTCTTCTGCGCGCCGTCTTCACTGCACTGTGCCGACGGGAACCACGTTCCCCTCGACGCAGCGTTACGCCACTTGTGTAGCTGGTCTTAGTACGTCGATTTCTGGATCGACTCTGCGGGTCTTCACTGACCACTCAGTTGATCCAGAGAAATCGATCAGATGGCAGCGACTTTGTCACCGTCTTTGTAGCCGTAGCTGTAGTTGCTGAGAGTTAGCTGGATGATGCTAGAGCATTCTTAAATCTTGCTATTCTAATTTTACTTGTAGTACAATCTTTTTCTGGAAAAGATAGACTGTTCAGCTGACCTATTTTAATCAGAAAGCAGCAGAACGCTAAGTTGGGATGATATAGCTGAGGTTAGTCCTGCTTTGAGCAGAGGGTTGGACTAGATGACCTCCTGAGGTCCCTTCCAACTCTAATATTCTATGATTCTATGATTCTAGGAAACTAAAGAAAACATAGACAGAGAAGGGACTGTCCCCTATCACAAAGGCTGCAAAACAATTTTACCACTACCCTTCCATTTTCAGCCATTCCTTACTTTCGGAGTAATCCAGCTTTTTGTGCTGAAATTGTCCAAGCTTGGTCTCTTCCCAAAGGGGAATTTTTTGTTGAAAGTTTGAGCAAAAGTGGTTTAACGATGTTTGGGTGACTGGAGAGTTAAAAAAAGACTTGTTCCATTAAAAAAAATTCTTGTGATCTCATTTTTAGACAGTCTTAAATAAAAATGGTTGGAGGTTCAAAAGTCACTGCATAGCATGGTATGAGACCTTACTGAAGAGCAGTGCATAACCTTTTTCCAGAGGAAATTGATTTTACTTAGACCAAGTAATGGTATCTGAAAAATCACCTATTCGGTATGTTCACAACATTTTTTTCCAGATGCATTATGCATAGATCTCCACAGTCCTCAGAATGGCTCTAAAACAAACCTATTTGAAATACTGTGAAAGACCTATGATCTGGTAAAAAGATCATTCTCCTTTTCCTCCATTCATTAAAATGCCCCATGGCCTAGAGGAATTTGCACAGTGCTAACAGCCAACAGGGGCTGAGTTATGTTTCTATCCCTTTTGTTGTTCTGTTTTAAAATCCTTTACATTTCATATGTTTTATGAAACCTCACACCACCGCTGCTAGGAGAGTGAAACATCTTACTGGATATTTATTTATACCCTACTCAGCACTATATTAATGCTTTATGAATTTTTAAAGGAACAGGAGGGTCTCTGCTTCTTTACCTCCCTCCTGCCCTTCCCCCCTGCATTAATAGGATTTTGTTTTATTGTGAGAAGACTACATTGCAGAAATGAGTTTGCATTTTGTTCTAAAGATAGTGAGGTTCATGATTACTCTAATCGATTGCAGAAGAGAATTCCACTGTGGTGAGCCAGCTGTGGAATAAGTTCCATTGCCCACACTTACCAGTCTAGTCCTTGTGGGTTGACATTTCCACTCTAAGGAACAATGCTGTCAAAGGAACTCATGGTTGTAGAGAGACAAGTGGTTTCTAAGGTTGCTTGAAGATTCAAAGCAATGGATGGCTTTGAAAATTACAATAAAAAATCAATTTGACTCTGCATTCAATGGGGAGGAAGTGAAGTTAGCAGAAGACTGGAGTAACGAAATTTCAGTAATCTGTGTTGCTAAATAGGCAGGCTACTGCATTCTAAACCATTTGGCAATTTTTCAGGGTCAGTGTTTTCATTCTTAGGTGCAAAGTATTGCAGTTATTAAGTCTGGAAATCACAAATGTGTGGATCACCATGGTCAAGTCCAAATATGACAAGGTGAGACTCAGTCCACTAGTCAGCCATGGATGGCTGTAGAAAATATTTTATGTGATTTTCCTCCCCTGAGGAGTATTAAATGGTCTTGCTGTTAAAGACTACTGTAGTACACATGCACAAGTAGCCAGGGTTAAGATTGCACATTCAGCCATAAACTTCTGCACCCAATTATTGAATGCTCAACTTTGCAACCCTAACATTATCTTAAAATAGTTATTTGCCTGGAATGTAAAATTTTGGTTTTCAGAGAACTATTCACAATGACTCCAAGATCTTTTTCTTGAGTGGTAACAGCTAGACCCCATCATTTTATATGTATAGTTGGGATTACATTTTCCAATGTGCATTTATCAACATTGAATTTCATCTGCCATTTTTGTTGCCCAACCACCCAGTTTTGTGAGATCCCTTTGTAACTCTTTCAGCCTGCTTTGGAATTAACTATCTTGAGTAATTTTGTATCATCTGGAAATTTTGCCACCTCACTGTTTACCCCTTTTTCCAGATCATTTATGAATATTTTGACAGTACTGGTCCCAGTACAGACCCCTGGGGGACACCACTATTTACTATTTACATTCTGAAAACTGACCAATTATTCCTACCCTTTGTTTCCTATCTTTTAACCAGTTACTGATCCGGGAGAGGACCTTCTCTCTTATCCCATGACAACTTACTTTGCATAAGAGCCTTTGGCGAAGGACCTTGTCAAAGGCTTTCTGAAAATCTAAATACGCTATATCCACTGGATCACCCATGTTCACATGCTTGTTCACCCCTTCAAAGAATTCTAGTAGATTGGTGAGGCATGATTTCCCCTTACAAAAACCTTGTTGACTCTTCCCCAACAAATTATGTTCATCTACGTGTCTGATAATTCTGTTCTTTACTATAGTTTAAACCAATTTGCCTGGTACTGAAGTAAGGCTTACCAACCTGTAATTGCCAGGATCACCTCTGGAGCATTTTTTAAAAATTGGCATCACATTAGCAACCTCCTGTCATCTGGTGCAGAAGCTGATTTAAATGATAGGTTACATATCACAGTTAGTAGCTCTGCAAATTTCACATTTGAGTTCCTTCAGAACTCTTGGGTAAATACCATCTGGTCCTGGTGACTTATTACTGTTTAATTTATCAGTTTGTTCCAAAACCTCCTCTAATGACACCTCAATCTGGGGAAAACTTGTATGAAAATGATGAGACCATAAACAAAACAGCAATTCCAAACCAAATACCCATGCCATTATTGCTTATGCCAGAACATATCCTAGATATAGTTATAACTAGTTATAATGAATCTACTGTAACTGATGTAACAGATCTAAAATATTTAGTGCCATATTCAGGCAATTAATTCACTAATATTGCACTGCTCAGGGTAGGGGACCTTTTTCAGCAAAAACACCTTATTCTCTCAGAAAGTTTGAATGACACAAAGGCTGCAACTTTATCTAATAAATAAATATAATCAGCCAAAAACAAGGTAAGAGGAAAGGAAACACAGCAAAGGATAGCTGCAGCTGATGATCCTGTCCCTAGGCAATCTTTTGTCCTAGATCACAGCTCCCAATATCTATATGACCCCCTCATTGACTTAACCTTCCAGCTCCCCTCACAGAAAAGAGAATAGTAAAAGGACAGTATACAGTATACACCAGCTATCTAAACACCCCCAGTCCTACGTTTACAAGATGGACTGGATGACTTATAGTGTATTGGTTCTCTATCTAAAATTTTTATGTTTCTATAATCAGATACACAAAGTCATCTTCTCTTGCCCTACAAATGATGCCAAGTGTTATCAGTGTGGAAAGGCAGGGCATTTAACTAGTCAGGCAGGTGAAGTCATTGTCACTGATCTCATTTTCCTGAGTGTAGATAACAGCTGTTCAACTAACCCGGTTCATAGACTGCTTTGCTACAGTGTGATGATATTTGCACCTCTGGAAGACAGCCACAGACTATTGAAATGATGCTTGATGGTGTTTCTATCCCAGTTCTGCTTGAATTGATTTAACAGCAGTGTTATCAAAATGTACAGTTTATAGAAACTAAACTACATTTGATGACTCCCTGAAAAAAATCAATCTCTGAGCTCAGTCACCTTAATGCTCTTGTGACACTTGGCATTTGTTCTTATATTGTCAGAACTAGCACTCCCATACTGAGAACTGACCTTTTTTACTGCTTTAAAACTACAAACCGTTAATGGACATGTTTCTTTACTCCAGCCCAGGATAAGCCTGTGTATGTAGCCCCCATCTCCATGGTGACAGAATGAACTGAGTCACATGGGGTTGTGAAGTGGAATTAGTGGAAACAATAAAGTTCAAAAGGGCTAGAGTCCCCCTTTCCTCATTAAACAAACTACAGAGCAACCCAACAACCCAGATGTTGTTACCCAGGGTTTTCAGAAACCAAAGCAGTGGCAATGTTACTGTTTCTCTCCAAGCAGCGTCAGGAACAAATCAATGGGGACACAGTATCTCTGTCTGATAAATGATCGATACAAGCAAGAGTGCTTCCAGTGGTTCTTGAACTTTTTGTATTGGCGATACCTTTCACGCAGCAACCCTCTGAGTGTGACCCCCCCCTTGTAAATTAAAAATACATTTTTTATATTTAACACTATTTAAATGCTAAATTTATAATCCCATTGGTTAAAATGATTTTACCTTTTCTCACCACTTTTAAACTAAGGATAAAAGACATTTTTAATCGAATTACTGTTATAAGCAGAAAAGTTAGTTTTTAAAAATAGTTACTGTTTAATACTGGGGGGGCGTGAAGAAACTTTGTCAATACTACTTTTCACAGCAGACTTAGTGCCCTATTGCCACCCTGGCTTCTGTGCTGCTGCTGCTGGTGGTGGCGGCGCTGCCTTCAGAGCTGGGTGGCTCATGACTCACACATAATAACCTCATGACCCCCTGAGGGGTAGCGACCCCCTCAGTTTCAGAACTCTCATCTAAAATGACTTTTTATTAAATCTTAAATACATACATATATGCTGTCACAGGAGGTTCAGAGCATCCCAAAACATTTATATTTACCTGAAGTTAAGAGAAAAAGTTTTGAGGAATCAGCAGCCAGGCTTCAGCGGAGGCCCTTCCTTCCATCTAGCTTCTGGAAAACAGGTGTCAGATCTTTGCCCAAAGAAAAAATTCTTCGAACTACTTGAAAGCACACTTTCTAACCAAACCTTTTATAAATTTTCCCCAAATAAAGCACATAACTCATAATAGCTGCTAATAGGGTAACAATTTCCCTAGCAACAGCCAGTAACAATTCATTATTCTCCTTTACAGCAAAGCGTTTCTAGTCACAACAACAATAAAACTTACATGTCAGAGACACCTAAAACCAAAGCTGTTCAAACATTCCTTCTATTTTCATGGAACCTTAATTCCCTCCCAATCTCCCACTCTGAGAGCAAAACTGCAAACATGCAGTTGCATGGTCTTGTTTCTCAGGGTCCTAAAACTATTTCTAGCTATGTGATGTTTGGGTTTCATCTGGCAGTGGTTAAACATACAAAATGGCTGACTGTGGTACTTCCAAATTCTGGGGTACATGCAGGAATGTCAAAGTCAGAGGCTACAATGTCTAATGTAATTGTTATATGTGAGACAGTATCCACACCAAGTTGCAGAATGATTTTCTCCAAAAGGCAATATGGTTACTTGCCGTGTAAGTCAGAGCCAAACTGAGAATGGCACCCAATAAAAAAGGTTATAAGCAGGTGTAGTACCTACCCTGCTTTAAACAGAATACATACACCCTGTGTAACGTCCAAGTTTAACCCCCTCCTGGAGCTTGGCTTTATAAGTAACTTAAACACAACCACAACATAAACTTCAGCCTACACTTTCTCCCCAAGTTTGGCTGTTCCTAGGCTTTTCCGTGCAGTAGCTCTCTGTGCCAGACCTTAGTTCTTTGTGCCTTAGGAGACTCCAGCTCCTCTTACTACATACTTGTCTGAAGCTAATTGGCTACAATGGCTGGAATGATCCAGCAATAATTGCATTGCATTTGCATGCAGGGTTCAAGCACCTGATAAGAGAATGACTCAATTTGAGCAGCCCTGCAGGGTTGTGGAGTCTGACCTCTACAAAGGTAATCTAATTTGCCGCAGTAAAATGCATAAAACCTAATTCAAGGAAAGCAAAATAAAAGTAAACAATGGGGAACATTGCTGCGTGCTACAATACTAATCCACTCTGTTTTTTTGTAAGTTTGCAGACAAAGGGACCATAACCCTTATGATCCACTCCAGACCATGGTACAGGTAGACAATATACAGTCTTTATTTCAGGAATACCTCCCTACAGTAACATTGAAAATCTGTCCCATAATCAGTATACAGATACTAATTATAAATGAAATCCACCCCAGTGTAGAAGATCCTCTGCACCATTTAAGCTCTTAACATGTGGCTTAAGTGGTGCACAGGGCATTGTACAGGTCCTCTACACTGGGATAATTTTACCCTTAACAAGCTGCTACTATCATTTCGTCTTATTATTGGGGAATATAATTACCTCTCAAACACTGCAGCTGAGGTGCTTTTCAATATCTGTGGGTGAGTTATTAAATAAAAAAGATCTTGGTGTTTTATAAGTGATACATTTGTGAGCAGGAGCAGTGCTTCCAAATAGAATAATTGCAATTATTATATGAAATGAGTCATTTTTGTGTCTATTGGATGACTATCTTGTTTGCTTTGTCATGTTAGTTTTCCATAATTTTATTGTATAGTTCATTTTTTTTGTTTGTAGAAATATCAGCATGAAATTAATTTCATTATCCTATTCTGCATGCAAGAATGTGGTAAATTTGCCAATGAAGAAATGGAGAGGAGCAGCAAATTCAGTAAGAGGGACAGTTTATTATGCATGCAGAGCCAGTACATGCTTGTTGCTGAGAGGGTTTAAAACAGTACATCTTGAACAGTTATGATAAAGTTGCCAAAATTAAAGTATGAGCTTTATGAAGAGAATAAAAAAAAGTAACTACTATAAAAATTGCCTCAGTTCATTGAACTCTGCACATTATATCTTGCATATGACCACAGATTATGATATTCATTATTAGACATGGCTAAAATCTAAAACTGAAAAATGAGGGACAAAAGTGGTGATCGTTAAATTATACAACTTGTCATAAAGTCACATATTATTATAAGTAGCCTCTTTTATGACATCTTAAATAAAAACTAAAGAAACTGCAAAAAGATGTTTTTCAGCAATAACAGTAAAAGCAAAAATATTTAAAAACAAGAGCTCAAAGCATTCATACTCATCTATACTACTTGTTCGAATAAAATCAGCACTTTTCTGTAAATTCCAAATTATTAATATCCTGGATTAAGTAGCCATAAATTTATAATTAAAGTGATTCATGAAAATGCTACTCATTAGCAGTCAGGCTCACAGCAAACAGTATAGCACTATTTCTCCTTCCAAAATACACAGTACTTACAACATTGGATTGTGTTGGGTCAAAGTCTGCTCTTAGATTTTGTGTTGGCAATGTTCTTTGACTCCACCAGGGATTGTATATGTGTATTTGACCTCTGTATTTGGTTCACAGAAGAATTTGGCCCAACTAATTATCCCAAATTTACTCAAGAAATATTCATGTAGAAATTAGCCAGCCATGGCATTAAAATGATCTTTTCACCACAGAAATTCTCAAGTAAAGGGGATGTTATTACTTTGAATTCCTTTCCAGCAGCCGTTTCACAACTGCTGCATACATACCCTAGCTAGATAGACAGCTAGATAGACAGATGCTGGTGTCTGAGCACAGGGGAAAAGACTGAAAATTATAAGATGGGTAGATGCATTGGGTCTTTTTCATTATGCACTGTAAGCCAAGACCAGTAGGAAGCTTTTCTTCATTTACATGTATTTTCTTTAGTTTTTCATTGTACTTTTCTGATGTCTTCTCTTAGTTAAAGTAGTCAGGATTTAGTGATTGAGTAGCAGATAGAGATCTGGACTGGGACTTGGAAGATCACATTTCTATTCCTAGTTCTGCCACTTGCCTGCATGCCTCAGTTTCATCATCTGGAAAAATGGGGAGGATGACACTGACCTCTTTTGTAAAGTGCTTTGAGAAATTTGAATGTAAGAGATAATGGATTTGGATAATAAAAACACCTAACAATTTTAACAGTGATTAGAAGAGGCTAATAACTAAACACTTTATTCCATATTATCTATTAAACATGTTATCAAATGCTCATATTAACTTTTTTGATGTAGTAAAGATGAGGTCTGGTCTGGAATTCCATACTCAGCAAATTTCCCACTGAAGCTAATCATTATTTATTACTTATTTTACAGGAACACTCAAATGGGACTAGGCTCCCTCTGGGCTACATTCTGTTTCAACTTAGAAACAGTCTTGGTCCTTATCCTGAAGACCTTAGAGTTTCACCTGAGTCCAGCATTCAGGACAGGACCTAAAAACTGAATTAATGTAAATTTTTTAACATGTAGTTTGGATGAGGGGATATCAATAATTCAGTCTCCTCCAGTGGGTTCCAATGAATACTCTCATCACACTTGTCAAAAAGGTCACTGAGATATCCCATTCTTATGGAGTTACTGCTGCTCTTCTTTTCCATCACAGCTGTTTGTATGCTGCACTTTGTTAAATTCGATGTTTAGTTGTTTTTGATGATAGCCCCTACATAGCACTAAGGCTCAAATTCAGAGTGGAATTGATGCATTGTTTGCACTGCACTGAGTTACATGGACGATACCCAGGGTTTATAATTACAATGATAGCTGCAAGGTAATTAAGACCCATTTCAATGGGACTGTACTTGAGAACGAATTGGCTGACTGGGCCTTTTATAGATAATTATTTGGTACATTTGAGTGTGTATTATAGGTGTTGCTTAATATTTCTAGGGTCTTAGTTCATTGCATGAGTCAGGCTTCATAACGCTCTCTTGAGTCTAAAATATAAATTTATCCATTCATATGACAAGAGGATTTAGAGAAGAATATACAGATGGCCACATAGGTCAGATATGGCCATCGCTGCTTTTTTTTTTTAATTTCTCTTCATAAAATATATACTGTAATTCTGGCAAAACTTGTCACAACCATTTTGCCATAGAAGAATGAATTATTTTGAATATACAAAGAAGCGTGGTGAATTTGCAAATGGAATTTACTATACCTGGGTCATTGGATGTAGCTTAGCAGATAGCATTCCCCAAGCTTTCAAAGTGATGGGACAGAAGAAAACTACTTCATCATCAGTCACACTTCATGTGAGCTTTTGTATACAGCTGTCCATACCTGGCAAGATATAAATGCAGACCTGCTTTTAGATACTGTATTATTGTCTTAGACTTGCTCCCACATTACTCCAAAGACCATTTCCTGCTCTTAGTATCAATGAATATGAGCTGAACTTCCAGCTCACTCATTTATACAGCACCTGTATGTACCCAGGACCATGAGTCACCTTGTTATCTGCTGCCTCCAGCATGAGGGAGACTTATTTGTGCTTAACTGGGTGTCCACTCCCTCACACTACAAGCCTGTTAGCCATCCAGACACACTCCTCTGGGCTATGGCAGCACATACGCGCCCTTGAAGTTAACAATAGGTGCATCACTGTAGCCTTTGAGGCATTCCACTGTAATGTCCAGTCCCTTATCCCCTGAATACCCACACTAGTACTAGGTCTGCTATTCCCAAAGGGCAGTATGCACACCTGCCTGCAGGATTCAACTCAGGATCAGTACCTTAGGTATATTTAAAGTGAAAACAAGGACACTTTATTACCAAAGATTTAAAGTTCAAGTGATAGTCAGTAAGAATATTGGGGGGACAGAAAAAAGGGTACAGACAAAACAAAGTCATAACACGCTTTCTAGAAACTAAACTTATCTCACCCCCCAAATTCCTCTACAGCATTTCAACCAAGGCTGGTTTTGATCCCATTTTCATTAATGCAAACACACTGTCCATTTACTTCCTAAATGAAGGATAAGGGAGTGTCTTCTTTGCTTTCACTTATACTCCCCCAAAGTTCATTGTCTATACTCACAGACAGGATAACCACCCATGGCTTATTTTTCCTATGTGCCACTTTCCTATTGACTCCTCATCTCTGTTGACTTTGTAAATGGATATCCACTGTGTTAGCTCTCATAATGCTTAATTTACCTGCTGACTGAGAGACAGGTGAATAAACATCTCTATTCTGACAGAAAACTTGTTTATCAACTCTTCCTTGATACAGACTTTAAAAATAGTTTCAGTATATATATTTAACTCCTTACATCGTATCTCTACATACATTTCACAGTGATATTAATTACCCATGTGCACCCAACTTTCATTTAAGACCTCACATGACATTCTTTTTTGAACCAGAATCAGGACATTCCTGTAAGCCCCTTGCCAGTTGGCATTCAGGGATTCTTGGGTCATACCTTCCATCCTAAGGAAGGATCAAATGGGAAAAAAGGGAGGCAGAGTCACAATCCATGTAAAAAATGGCATTATCTGTATATGAGTCACTAATAACTTGGAAGAAAATGATTTTGCATGTGTCTGGATCAGTGTGCTATCAGAGAAAGCACAAGATGGGGCATTAATTGGTGTCTGCTACTGACCACCAACTCCCACTGGGGAAGAGGATGACCGGCTCCTTATGCACCTTTCTATGATGTGTAGTAAAAAAAAAAAAAAAAGCTATGTGATTTTGGAGGACTTCAATTTCAGTGACGTATGCTGGTGATCTCATGCTGCCAATATTAAACACCTTCAGAGTTTTAAAATGTTATAGATGACAATTTCCCAACTCAAAAAATGTTGCATCTAACATGGGGAAAATCTTTAATAGACCTCACCTTGACAGAGAAGAAAATGGGAATGATAACTGGGCATTTTTAAAGAACTCTTTTCTAGATGCCCAAGAAGTGACAATTAAGGAAGAAGGCTTCACTTCACTTCCCTGCTAAACTGACGAGGTTTAGAAGGGAAGTAAAGGCAGCTATAAAAAATAAACCAATAATAATTTATAATAAATAGAGAAAAGTGGAAGCTGGTAGTAATGAACATAAATCAGAATCATAAGAATTGTATAAAATTGAACAAAGGGACACAAGGAGAAATCTGTGGCTAGCAGCATCAAGGGCAATAAAACGTTTTTTTAAAGTATATTAGAAACAAAAAGAATCCAAACAATGGTACTAGTCCACTACTATATGGGAATGATAGAATTATCAATCATAATGCAGAAAAGGCAGAAGTGTTCAATAAATATTAAATATTAATATTAATAAATTGTGTTGGGGGGAAATGATGTAGTCATATCACATAATAACACTCTTTTCATTCCACTAGCATCTCAGGAGAATGTTAAACATCAGCTGCTAAAGTCTGGCATTTTTAACTCAGCAGATTTGGATAACTTGCATCCAAGAATTTTAACAGAGCTGGCTGAGAAGCTCGCTGGACTATTAATGTTGATTTTCAATAAGTCTTGGAACACTGGGGAAGTTTCAGAAAACTGGAAGAATGCTAATGTTGTGGCAGTATTTAAAAAGGATAAATGGGATGATCCAAGTAATTCTAGACCTGTCATTGTGACATTGATCCCAGGCAAGATAATGGAGTCACGAATACAAAACACGATTAATAAAGAATTAAAGGAGGGTAATATAATTAATGCCAATAAAAATGGGTTTATGGAAAATAGATCCTGTCAATCTAACTTCATATCTTTTTTGATGAGATTACAGATTTGGTTGATAAAGGTAATAGTGTTAATGTAAAATACTTAGACTTCTGTAATGTGTTTGACTTGTTACCACACAACATTTTGATTAAAAACTAGAAGCATATAAAATGAACATGGCACATAAATGGATTAAAAACCGGCTAAGTGATAGGATTTTAAAATGTAATTGTAAAAAGGGAATTGTCAACTGGGTGTTTTTCTAGTGGGTTCTTGCTAGGGTTGGTTCTTAGTCTACACTAGTTAAGATTTTTATCAATGACCCAAAAGAAAACATAAAATTATCACACATAAAATTTGCAGGTGACACAAAAATTGGGGAAACGGTAAATAATGAAGAGAACAGATCACTGACACAGAGCAATCTGGATCGCTTGGTAAACTGGGTGCAAGCAAACGATATGCATTTTAATATGACTAAATATAGATGTATACATCTAGGAACAAAGAATGTAGGCCATAGTTACAGGGTGGGATCCTCTATCTTGGGAAGTAGTGACTCTAAAAATGTTTGGCGGTCATAGTGAAAAATAAGCTGAACATGAACTCCCACTGTGACTCTGTGGCTGAAAGGGCTAATGCAATCCTTGGATGCATGAACAGGGAATCTTGAATAGCAGTAGAGTGGTTATTTTAATCTCTATTGACACTGGAGTGACCAATGCTGGAATGCTGTGTCCAGTTCTAGTATGCACAATTCAAGAAGGATGTTGATAAATTGGAGAGGGTTCAAAGAAGAGCCATGAGCATGATTAGAGGATTACAAAACATGCCTTATAGTGATAGACTCAGGGAGCTCAGTTTATAGCTTTAAGAAACTTGATTACAGTCTATAAACTATTGGATAAAATTATTACAGAAAAATATTAGATAAAGGGCTCTTCAATCTAGCAGGGAAAGATATAATGTGATCTAATGGCTGGAAGTTGAAGCAAGACTAATTCAGACTGGAAATAAGGCATATATGTTTAACCACAATGTTAATTAACCACTGGAACATTTTACCAAGGATCATGGTGGATTCTCCATCATCAGCAATTTTTAAATAAGATAGAATGTTTTCCTGAAATATCTGCTCTAGGAATTTTTTTCAGAGAAGTTCAGTGCTGTTTTACACAGGAGGTCAGACTAGATGATCACATGATCTATGTCTTTTTGTCATATGAACTATTTATACTCAGTACAAGGGGAGGCTATTGACAAATGAGAGTTAAATATAAGGGACCAAATTCAGTGGTGATGTAAATACTAGTTTAAACTGGTTTATAAAAAAGGTATAAGCCATAAAGTGTCTAATCTGCATATGGAATTCAGCGGGTGTGCAAAATCAGGCCAACTTACATGGGGAGGCAGGACAAAGCAGGAATAACAACTCGCCGGAGAGTGCATTATAAAACAGCTTTTCCTCAGAAAGACATTTATTTGCTATGCATCAGCTGATAAAGCTTTTCCTTCTGCACAGCCTCATCAACTCCTCCCCTGTTACGCTTGTTTTGCCCACCTCCTGAATACCAAATCAGTACAAGTTATACTACTTACACATTATGCTCATTTTTAATCAGCATACACCACAATTTACTTCACAACTGAATGTGGCCCTAACACGCCTCTGAGAACTAAACTTACTTACACCAACTCTAAACATAATCATTGAGTATAAATAGGTAAGTAAGGCTATGTCTACACTGACGGCCTCAAATTTGCCACCGTCAGATCGACTTATCTGGATCGACTGAACGGTCAGTGAAGACCCACTCAGTCGATCCAGAAATCGACGTATTAAGACCACCTCCTCAAGTGGTGCAGTGCATTGAAGACAGAGTGCAGAACAGAAGCACAGAAGTCGACGGGAGTTACACAAATTTGCGTAACTCTGGTTGACTGCCGCCAAATCTCTGAGGTAAGTGTAGACAAGCCCTAATAATATTAGTTATTAGGGGATATTACCGTTAGGAAAGATTCTGCTTTAATTTACACTGGCATAAATCAGGAGTAATTCAAGTGAAACCAATGGCATTATGCCAGTATACAACTAGAGTGAGATCATAATCAGGTTTTTTTTGTTTGTGGTGTTTTATGTGTTACTCAAGAATGGGCAGTTTACTCTAGAGGTTTTAAATATTGGAAGGAAATGTCACTAGCTCATTGTTAATTCATTGAATGTTCTATTTAATTAGTTTGCCAGTTAGAGAAGTTACATGCTTATATTCATTAAGAAAATGTGCCTAATAAGGTTGTACACTGACCTATAACACCTGTTCTTATTGGATGGAGATTGTATATGATAGGAAATTTTTATTTAAAATCAAATCTATAAAGCACTTCTGCTGACTGCCATGGGTGACATTTAATAAAAAAAGTATTTAACATTCAACAGAGAATCACATTTTAAAAATAAATGAAAAACACAAAAAAGAACTTGCTAGATTTAAAATCAATTGATATTTAAGAACAATGAAAGCCTCTGAAGAAAGTTTCTATATAAAGTTATGAAGTTTAATACTTGTAACCTTGGACTTGAGACTTCAAATATAAGATAACAACTGATGGTAGAGCCAGTAATACCTTTTTCAAGAGAGAGAAGCAAACCTAGATTATCTTTCTGAGACTAAGAACCTACATTGCCATTCCTTTCAAGTCCTTTTGGTAAATAAGTGTGGAACAGAATGAGTTCACAGGTCTAATTGTTGCCCCAGGAGGAGGCCTCATGAAACAGTATCAAACTGTAATCAGCTACTTGAATTGTTTCACAAAGCCTCAGGTCTCTATGCCACCACTAGAAGTGCTTGTTACTGTCTGGATAATGTATTCCCAACCGAGTATTTATAATAGAATTAGCTTCACATTTTATAGTTTATTCATCTGAAGGCAGATGAGGATGGAATATGTTTTACTTGGACAATAAACTATTTATTGAAGATCTTTGTGCCCCAGACACTAGCAGAAACTTGAATTATATGTTGTGGTTTGAAATGCTAATACTAACAAACACCAACAACTGTGAACCAGTGAAATCAAGAGCACAGTAGAAGGGTGCCTTTACTTTGATAACATATTATTTTACTATTTAAAAATAAGAGCAGAAAGGAGAAGGAAATGTTGTCACCGATTACAAAACATTTCTTTCTTCCCTTAAAATATTTCCTTTAAACCTGCCTCTTCAAGCAAACCATCATCATTCTTTCTCATTATTAATAATCCTCACAACTCTTCCTTCGTCTGAACTGTTGGCCTGTGCTTTAGCATTTATTTGTTTATTTATTTGCCTTCTCATAATTATGGCTGACTCCAAAACTGCCATTAAAGTCAATGACAAAACTCCCATTGACTTCAATCGTAGTATTGGCTCATGTCTGGACAGATGCTCCTTCCTTCCTGCCAGGGGTTGTGGATGCCAGAATGGAGGCAGGCGACTTGGTCTTGTTGGTCACTGTAGCTCAGGAGCTCGGGGTGGTATCTTGGCTCACCAGGGCCCTTGTGGAGAGCGACAGACCAGAAGACTGAGGTCTAGCTTTGTCCTTGTCTGAGGAGGCTTGCATACAAAGCCCAAGGAGGAATAATTTTAGGCAGCCTTCTTGAGCTTTCTGAATTTTGCTTAGAGAATGAGCAATGTATGGAACATCACTCAAGAATATGTCCCTTTCTGAGGCAGAAGAGGCACCCAGAAAGCTCATCATTATGTGCCACTGAAGCTTCACTTTAGAGGCAGATTTTGAACCCCCTCCAGCCATCTTGCTAGAGTCCCTGTCCAGGGCGAGTGTGTCTTTAAACTAAAAGCTGACCAGAAATTTGATTTTTTGCTTGCCAATGGGGTAAAACTAACAACTAACTAACTAATGGCTAACTAGCACTAAAGCTAGCACAGTGTGCAGAGAAGCCTGGTGAACACTGCAGAAGTTCTGTCTTGCTGCCATGGGCAGTAAGAAGGCCCTGAAGGATGATTGGACCCACTCCACCCTTTATGTTCTTGTGTGAGGAGCATGAGCCCAAGTAGGGTACAGACCTAGACCTGCTGGCCAGAGGAATGTGGTCTTGCATGTATGGGGAGCATGTGCACCAAGAATGCAATCCATGTGGACTGTCACTCTAAGAAGAAGCACCATCAATCTATGATAGAGTGCAACATAGCAGTTGGGATGATCCCTATCAACTCAAAGCTCCTTGTATGCGTTTGCTCTCTATTTCTTTAAAAAACCCAGCCCTCATTCTTCACACTGGATGTGAAGGCAGCATCTGGAAACAACAAAAACAATTTAAATCTAGTTTAATATTGCAGTAGATTGTCAGTACCTCCCTTCAGGAAGATATGATGCCAGCAAGTCTTAAAGAAGTTATCTCTCAGTCCACACTGAAGGAACCATCTCTTGAGGCTGTGAATCTCAATTATCACCTTATCTCTAAATCTCCATATTAGAGGAAAGTTACTGAGGAGGAGGAGGAGGTAATGAAGAAAACTCAGACAATAGGTGGTGTTCTTGGATTTACTTGATCACTGTGAATTAGGCCTGGGTGTGACAGAAAGACTGAATTGGTTTCTTCGATCAATGATCTTCTCTTGACTGTGGGTGAAGATTAAGTGTCCATCATGATTCCTTCAAATCTGTCAGCTGTTATTGATACTTTTGACCATAAGGTTTTCTTGATGCCTGCACATCATGGCAGGGATAGACAGAGTGCTCTTGAATGAATTAGGTTATCTTTTCCACTGAGAGGGTAGCATTGGGTAATTGTTCCTCTGCTTAAGGATTCTTGAACAGAGGGTGTCACAGAGTTCTGTTCTGTCACCACCAGAATGGTGCAGTTAATCAGCAATTTCAGTGCCTAAATCAGATTGGAACTCAGATTCAAGTTAATTCACTGAGGTGCTGGTGATGTCACCTGGTGATGTTTGGTTTAAAAGGGACAGGATAGACTCCTTTCTTTTCATAACATTTTAAATGCTATTACAGTTTTTATCAGATCAACAATAAATCTTATGATTTAATTTTAGGAAGGAAGAAAATTATTTCTCTGGCTGACTTCAGAGAGAATTTTGCCCAGCTATTGACTGCAGAATTGAGTACTTTACTCAGTTACTTTACTGCACCCATTTTGTGCTTTTCATGACTGCAAGTTAGAAGTGGGCCTGAACAGAACTCCTTTTTTATATGGGCATTCCCAAACTTTGGGAAAGTGTAAATTTAGGTCATTGCTTGGGTCCATTTATTTTGCAGAAAGTTCTGTAAGGAGCAATGTGAAGCTAATACACAAAGTTTTCTTAGGTTTTCATTTAAAAAAAAAAGGGTTTTCATCACATTCAGTACAACATGCAGGCAAATCAGGCTTACAAAGGAAAGGCATAAGAGAAGATGGGCTACATAGATTTAATTAAATGAGGTGATTATTTATAACACAATTTGCTAAGACTAAAGGTAAGTTTCCACACTAGAGTGAAAATATACTTGATATATTATGCAAAAAGAAAATAGATCAAACTGGATTTATTAATAGTTGATTAGTCTTTTATAAAAATGTACAAGTTTTCCACCATTGCTGTGACCAATGTAATCCCACAGATATTAGATACAAAGGAGTGTCAATTATGGCACAGAATTTGCTTGTTTGAATTGGCTTTAATATAATAATATCTTCAAAGTCTGATTCAAACTATTTTAAAGGGAAGAGAATGTAAATGTTTAAAATTATTGATGTTTAAGAACCATAAAAAGCTATTTGATATGATTAGCCTACAATTTATGAGAAAGGCACATAAAAAAGGGTTCTAATCATCAAGCATGGGTTGTGTGCTAACTATTGCTCAGAGCATAATGGATGCTGCGTTTGCCTACACAGCTACTTCACAGCCAGGATCTAGTCCATTATTGTAAGGTGCATTTGCACTAACTTGAGTATGAAAGACATTACATATAAGCAAATTCCATTATGTCCTATGCATAGAACAAAGTGTTGGGTTGAAATGTATGAGGATCTTAAAATTATGTCAGGTAGATTTCAGCTCAAAAAGAAGTATCAGACAAAGAGATACAATATCACTCAGGTTATTCCTGAACATGTATTGTACTGTAAGAATTGCCGTTGGAAGAACTGGAATGCTAAGAGATAAATGGAGAAGGACTGACTCTCCTTAGATTAATTGATAATGCTGCACTTGTCAGAGAAAAAGGAAAAGGAAAAGATCACTAAAGAGGAGGGGAGAGAGAATTAAATGGGGAACAAATTGAAGGAACTGACTTTAAATGGAAGACTGATGCTAATGTCATGATCAATAGTGTGCAGCAAAGCATGACTCTAAAGAAAAGGGTGAATGATGTTGCTATTGTTGGCAGTCAGGTTTTTTCTGTAGTTTTCACTTTTTGTGTAACAGAGCTCACTTCTGCAAATCTCTGCCCATGTGAGTTGCTCTTATTTGAGGGAGAAGTCTTATTGGACCATATTCTTAGCTAGTCACATTCTGAAGTAATGTCTCTGAAGCCAAAAGCAGGTACTCCAGATTGACACCAGAGAGAAGGCAATATCTCCACAGGGGGAGGGAAGCTACATAAGGTCCTCTGGTATTTCCTAACCTTTGAGTGCTAGATTTTGCAACATTTTAAACATAGCTGTTTGCTACATAATAAATAAATGATAATACATTTTCTTTCAATAGAATTAGACTAGGATTTACTTTGGCCCTTAAATTTTTATCCTAGCTTTGACAACGTGAGGCCCACTGGCTCTGTTTCTCTGATTATAAAATGGCAGTCATATCTGCCTCCGTTGTATGAGCATTGTGAAGTGCAAATAGTTAATGTAAAGAAACCCTTTGACTATGAGGAGTCAAACACATGCTAAACATTATTTTCTAGACTTGTTCTCATGAAGGATTCTCACAAATGAAGAATATGTAAAATAGATTCATGGTGCAGATCAAAGAAAAGTATTTTTCACCATTAAATGACTCTGAGAAAGCTTGGAGAAATGACCTGAGCAGAAGCTAGAATAATAAAGTGTTATTCCAAGGAAGAGAGATTCAGTGGAACCAAATGAAAATTAGAATATCCCGAGTATGGATTCTGTGAAGTTCTACAATTAATCAAAGAAATGTGCAATAACATTTGGTCAGTTTCAAAAAAGCAATAGGAGTGGATACAGTAGAACCTCAGAGTTACGAACACCAGCGTTACGAACTGTCCAGTCAACCACGCACCTCATTTGGAACTGGAAGTACACAGTCAGGCAGCAGCAGAGACAAAAAAAAAAAAAGAAACAAACAAAAAAAACCCCCAACCAAATACAGTACAGTGTTGTGTTAAACATAAACTACTAAACAAATATATATATATAGAGAGAGAGAGAAAGCAGTATTTTTCTTCTGCATAGTAAAGTTTGAAAGCTGTATTAAGTCAATGTTCAGTTGTAAACTTTTGAAAGAGCAACCATAATGGTTTGTTCAAAGTTATGAACATCTCAGAGTTACAAACAACTTCCATTCTGAGGTGTTTGTAACCCTGAGGCTCTACTGTATTTTCAATGCAATGAATTCCTAACTATTTATCTGTTTTGAGTTTACAAGACCAAGTCCTTAAGTCCTTACTTAGTTCTCACTCAAATAAAACTTTCACTGAAGTAAATGGAAGTTTTGCTGGAGTAAAAATTGAGTTAGGACTTCAAGATTTGAGGTAAAATTTTCAAAAGCACCAAAAGTGACTTAGGCCCAGATCTTCAAAGGCATGTAATCACCTAACTCCCATTGGCATCTAACTCCTCTATTTGCCTTAACTTCAAAGGTATTCAGGCACCTGACTCTCAGTGGGAGTTCTGGACCTTCGTCCTACTTTCAAATGAGATTTAGGCATATAGGAATCTAAATATCTTTGATTTCAGCCACTTTTGAAAATGGGAATTAAGTTAAGTCACTTAGGAGTTTTTGAAAAATGTCACTTTTGTTCTACAATGAATATTTGTAGTGATAGCCGACTGATATTCTATTTATAAAGTTGACAAATTCAACAGAGGTCCCCAAGGAAGTATAACTTTCCTATACTGCAGTAAATTAACTGTGGTGCCACTAAGATGTCATTGTCTACTTTGAGATCCCAGAATAAATTTATCTTGGGACAATCACATTGATTGAGGACCGCCTCTGGATGAATATAGCAACCCAAGCAATATTTTTCTGCAAATACAGAAATTCTGTTGAAATAGATAAATTAGGAATGGGCTTGCCATCTTTTTGTTAAAAGAACTCTTTGATAGATCTGACCTAAAGATTCCAGCACATTTCTACTGTGAAAGACATAGCAGACTTGCTAAAAGCATTTTATTTTTCAGATGTAAGCATTCTAGTGGCAAATGGCAGTGGCTGGAAATATGGAATTAAGGATTCTATGGGAATAACCTAGGTGCAGAAAGATGGAAGAGGGACTTGTTTGGAGAAGCTTGGGAGCCTTCTTCCCAAAGTCAGCTGAGATTGCTGCTGCTGAAGAAGAAGAAAAGGAAAACCCTTTCCCTGTGAGATAATCTCATGATTTCTTAGTGTGGGCCACATGATGGCATAAAACATATATGGAATTTTCAAAGTGGGTGGCTGAGAATATGTTGAAGGGTGGGCAAATACAAATAGTTTAGGTTGTGGGCCTGGCCTGGTAAATGGACATGCAACCTATTTTCATATGCCCAGGATTCTATAGACATATTTCACTGCAGTCTAAAGATGTGACTCAGACATAAGCAAGTCATTGGTTAGGAAGCTGCAAGCCAGAAGTCACAACTGGAGATGATCTCCCATCAGCATTTCAAATGGCTACTGGGCCATTTAGTACAACTGTAAAGGGCCAGAAAATGAAACTCCATGATGAATAAATGTCTTGCATATTTGCCTCATCTCCATACTAAGCCTCCCCAGCAATTCTTATTAAAATAATCAAAATCATATTTACCATATTATGATTAACTGTATTCAAGAATCCCATGTTCTGTGACCATATGAAACTCTTTGGTCCACAGATGAGGGTCTTATCTGTGGGAAACTATGAAAATTCACAGAAAAAGATATGTCAATGTTAAGATACTGACGCAGCCGGCCTGATCACCTCCTGAATACTCCAATACTTGCAGCATTTGCCCAGTTCTAGAACATACAGTTGACTGAAAATATGAGTAGTACTTCCTGGATTCTTTCACTTGTGCCATTTGATGAGGTACTTGGACTCCATTTAAACATACTTTGCAGTAGATGGGGGAAAAAAGGTGGAAAGGAGACACTGAGAGCTGTCCTGGGACAAGATGAAGGTATGAGCATTAGATTTGGGGGATACACAGAAACATATTATTCAAAATGGAAATTTTGTGCATGCTGCTTAAATCTGCGTGCTTGTTCAGACCTTGGCCATCCACAAGCTCCTCTACACATGCAAGACGCCTTGAAATATGAACCATAATGTATATAACTAGGGGCAAATCCAACCTCAGGCCTTCATGGAGATGATCTTGCTTACAGAACTGGTGTTCTACAGCAAAAAGGGGGAGGGGCATGTTTCTG
Source organism: Emydura macquarii macquarii (assembly GCF_026122565.2). NCBI lineage: Eukaryota > Metazoa > Chordata > Testudines > Chelidae > Emydura > Emydura macquarii. Next base: position 34,785,213 of record NW_027132559.1, on the reverse strand, counting down.
TGCACACCCCTTATACGGTACAGAGCTCAGCTTCCAGCAGGTGCACGCAAAGGACGGACTTGGGGAAAAGAAAAGATCAGGCTGGTGCAGCGTCTGGTCATTGAACTTTCCTTCTGTGGGGACAGGGCAGCAGAACCACTAGCTGAAGCAATTTCTGTGAAGCATCTGCAGTGCTGCTTGGCAACTCTTCCTCCCAGTGCCCTTATGCAGTTGCTCACTGTGCTGCCTTGCTAGTCATGCCGGTCAGTAGGTGGAGGATGGAGGTATGAAACTGGAGATAAGCCAGTTGAGTGTCTCTGGATTAAGCTTAGAAGCAAGAACAATAAGGGTGATGTCGTGGTGGGTGTCTGTTACAGACCACCAGACCAGGAGGACGAGGTAGATGAGGCTTTCTCTACTCAACTAGGGAAAGTTTCCAGTTCACAGGGCCTGATTCTCATGGGGGACTTCAATCACCCTGACATCTGCTGGAAGAGCAATACAGCAGAGCACAAACAATCCAGGAAGTTTTTGGAGAGTGTCGCTGACAATTTCCTGGTGCAAGTGCTGGAGCAACCAACTAGGGGCCGAGCTCCTCTTGATCTGCTGCTCACAAACAGGGAGGATTTGGTAGGGGTAGTAGAAGTGGGTGGCAACCTAGGCAGCAGTGACCATGAGATGGTCGAGTTCAGGATCCTGACGAAAGGAAGAAAGGAGAACAGCAGGATACGGACCATGGACTTCAGAAAAGCGGACTTTGACTCCCTCAGGGAACTGATGGGCAGGATTCCCTGGGAGACTAATATGAGGGGGAAAGGAACCCAAGAGAGCTGGCTGTATTTTAAAGAGACCTTATTGAGGGCTCAGGAGCAAACCATCCCGATGTGCAGAAAGAATAGCAAATATGGTAGGCGTCCAGCTTGGCTTAACAAAGATGTCCTTGGCGAACTTAAACGCAAAAAAGAAGCTTACAAGAAGTGGAATCTTGGTCAGATGACTAGGGAGGATTATATAAACACTGCTTGAATGTGCAGGAATGAAATCAGGAAGGCCAAAGCACAATTGGAGTTGCAGCTAGCAAGGGACGTGAAGGGGAACAAGAAGGGTTTCTACAGGCATGTTGCCAACAAGAGGAAGATTCGGGAAAGTGTGGGCCCCTTAGAGAATGAGGGAGGCGACCTAGTGACGGAGGATGTGGAGAAAGCTGAGGTACTCAATGCCTTTTTTGCCTCTGTCTTCACAAACAAGATCAGCTCCCAGACTGCCGTACTGGGTGGCACAGAATGGGAAGGAGGCGAACATCCCGCAGTGCTGAAGGAACGGGTTCAAGACTATTTAGAAGGATTGGACATTCACAAGTCCATGGGGCCGGATGCAATGCACCCGAGGGTGCTGAGGGAGTTGGCTGAGGTGATTTCAGAGCCATTGGCTATTATCTTTGAAAGCTCGTGGCAACAGGAGGAGGTCCCTGAGGACTGGAAAAAAGCAAATATAGTGCCCATCTTCAAAAAAGGGAGGAAAGAGGATCCAGGGAACTACAGACTGGTCAGCCTCACCTCAATCCCTGGAAAAATCATGGAGCAGGTCCTTAAGGAATCCATTTTAAGGCACTTGGAAGAGAGGAAGGTGATCAGGAACAGTCAACACGGATTCACCAAGGGAAAGTCATGCCTGACCAACCTGATTGCTTTCTATGATGAAGTGACTGGCTCTGTGGATGTAGGGAAGGCGGTGGACGTGATATACCTTGACTTTAGCAAAGCTTTTGATACTGTTTCTCACAGTATTCTTAACAGCAAGTTAAAGAAGTATGGGTTGGATGAATGGACTATAAAATGGATAGAGAACTGGCTAGAGCATAGGGCTCAACGAGTAGTGATCAATGGCTCCATGTCTAGCTGGCAACTGGTCACAAGCGGAGTTCCCCAGGGGTCGGTCCTGGGGCCGGTATTGTTCAACATCTTTATTAATGATCTGGAAGATGGGGTAGATTGCACCCTCAGCAAGTTTGCGGACAACACTAAGCTGGGGGGAGTGGTAGATACCCTGCAAGGTAGGAATAGGATACAGAATGACCTAAACAAACTGGAGGATTGGGCCAAAAGAAATCTAATGAGGTTCAACAAAGAAAAGTGCAGAGTCCTCCACTTAGGAAGGAAGAATCCCATGCACAGCTATAGACTGGGGACCGACGAGCTGAGCAGCAGCTCTGCAGAAAAGGACCTGGGGGTAACAGTGGATAAAAAGCTGGATATGAGTCGTCAGTGTGCCCTGATTGTCAAGAAGGCTAATAGCATACTGGGTGCATTAGGAGGGGCATTGCCAGCAGGTCACGGGAAGTGATTATTCCCCTCTATTCGGCATTGGTGAGGCTGCATTTAGAATATTGTGTTCAGTTTTGGGCCCCCCACTACAAAAAGGATGTGGACAAGTTGGAGAGAGTGCAGCGGAGGGCAACAAAAATGATTAGGGGGCTGGAGCACAGGACTTATGAGGAGAGGCTGAGGGAACTGGGCTTGTTTAGTCTGCAAAAGAGAAGAGTGAGGGGGGATTTGATAGCGGCCTTTAACTACCTGAAAGGGGGTTCCAGGGAGGATGGGGCTAGGCTGTTCTCGGTGGTGGCAGATGACAGAACAAGGAGCAACGGTCTCAAGTTGCAGGGCGGGAGGTCTAGGTTGGACATTAGGAAAAAGTTTTCCACTAGGAGGGTGGTGAAGCACTGGAATGGGTTACCTAGGGAGGTGGTGGAATCTTCATCCTTAGAGGTTTTTAAGATGAGGCTTGACAAAGCCCTGGTTGGGATGATATAGCTGAGGTTAGTCCTGCTTTGAGCAGGGGGTTGGACTAGATGACCTCCTGAGGTCCCTTCCAACTCTAATATTCTATGATTTTATGATTTGCTCCTTGGTGAAATATTGGAACAATTCCATGAAAATAACCAGGCAACTCAATGGCTCCAATAGTGCCCTTTTCTGTGATCTGTTACATAAACCTACATTTAAACTAGCAAACTGTAACAGCTCTTCTAAACAGACACCTGTGTTCATATCCCTCAAGAAGGAGCAGTCCTTCACTTGTTTAGCTCTGCATTTAAGCAACATTCATCTGAATTGCTGATTGCGAATAGCAAACACTAATTTGAAAGTACCACGTCTCCCATTTTTACATGTAAGTTCATAAATGTTTAGACAAAAAGGGCTTAAGGCTTTAATGTTTATTCTGCTTTTCAATTTGCGATTACTTTGTATTTATTCTACCAGAACGTATTTATGGTAATGCCCAACCCGATCCAAAAAAACTGCCTTTGCAAGTTTCACTGTATAAATTGAGCTTCTTTTCACCGTAGTCCACTTGAATAGAGCAGAGCTATTTGTGATCAATTTCAGAAACAAGTTGTAGGATTGTCTAAGTCAGCATACTTTAATGGCCATGCAAGTCTATTAAATATCTCTTACCAACTCTGCATTTCATAAATGATTTCTAATTGACTAGGTGTCACCAGCAACATTCTAGAAAACTCAGTTACCCAGTGTTTTTCATTGATTTTTCCTTATATTAGAAAATGAAATGTCAGATACCATTAATTGCATTTTCACAATAAGGAGCAACAGGAAAAGTAACTGCTAAGTGAAAGCACTTCCAGTCTAATGCACAATGGATGTATTCACTGTAAATGAATACAATATATCAACATTTATTACAGTAATATGCATCTGTGGACTAAATTGATGTGAATGTAATTACTAGCTTTACAAATGGAGCAGCTCTGCAAGTTTCTACCAAGAAAATCATTCACATATATTTTACACATTTCCATTGCCTTACACGGCATATTATTGGCCTTTCAGTAATGCAGTAGGTAATTAACTCTTTGGTTTAGATGTTCCTACCTACAATGATTGCATCATCTTCATAACCTCCTGTACTTGCAGTTAGCTGCAGACTGTCCACCTGTCAAGGCTCACGAACTTACACAGTCTCACATTTATGTTTGTTTATCAAGCCTACATCTAATCAACATATACCCTATGACCCAGAATGAACTTTATTAGGTTGTGACACAATTTTCCAGGGAATCTGGTGATCTCAGGCACATAAGATAAAGGTTTTTCTTATTTATTTTCTTGAGCTACCTAGCAGAGAGCTAAGAAGGTATCAGGCTTCATATTATCAGATAAAATGTCAGATACGATTCTGCATGCCTTCCTTCACATGATCCTTTTATTGCACCCAAACATAAGCACTGTTCTTTGTAGAACAAAGGAAATGGTCTTATTGGTCTGGAAGAGCAAATTCATTTGACTATGCACAACTTACTGGTGCGCTGGAGGTTTTAACTCCTTTGTGGGGAAAGAAAATCCGTGACCTTTATAAAGTGTGGGATGTAGCATTCAATTTCCCTGCAGCTGATCGATAAGCAAGGAGGAAATTATATCTTTTTCCATGGCAGACACGCATAATTAAGCAATAAAGCAATGGAGGTAGTTGTGATTATCTTTGGATGCACCTGGAAGCTGCCTTGTTGCTTTTTTAAAAACATCTTTATGGTAAGGGAACTATGTATTAATTTCTGCAGAGAAAGATAAAAATGACAGTTTAGATTGCTCATGAACAGCAGTTTGAGTTGTGTTTCAGCGAGAATAATGTAGCCCGCCGCAAACAATTAGGTTGCTTCCTCCATGCAAGCAGCGATGAAGCTGTAAACATTTAATTGACAGTTCATAACCAGAAAAAAACAATTATGCTCTGGCTGGTTGCCAATGAGTCAGAAACATGCATTTTTACAAATTTAGAATAAGAATATGTTGTCCCCAATACTTGACTTCCAGGGAAGGCATCACTGCATAATTAGCGCTATTGCATGCACATTCTAATTTATGCATTTTAATTATACCAATGGGCCAGTGAATAATTAATGTTAGGAAAACAATAGGTCTGAAACATCAAGCTAAAAAGTATCACTGAAATGCTTTTTAATGGTTTTTGTAGGTTTCACATAACTAATGAAACAGTTTAACTATTTGAGTGCAAGAATATTTTCCTATAATAGTTTTACAATCAAGTTCCAAGAATTGATTAGTCTGTTTAGTGATGGGAGATCTTATGCAGCTTCCTAATTTTTCCAGTCACCTGAGCCACAGGAACTCAGATATGTCACACTGCTGATGCATGATTGCCCAAATCCATAGGAGGGGGTGAGGATTGCCATCCATTTGGTATGTGAGGTGGGAAGCTCAAAGTTTAGGAGTGGGATATCCCACTACACACCCCCATCTTCAAACTTACTGCTAGTCCTTTCATGGAGCAGGATGCCCACATGGACCCTTGAACCCCATCATGCAAGAGAGAGAGAAAAACTCCAAGAGGGGAATAAAAGGAAACTAGATGGTGATCTCAAAATTTTTATGTGCGAATGACCCAGTGACCCCCATCCAGACAATTCTTTGTACTGAGGCTAGATGAAGAGTAGACCAACTCAGGAACGAGACTTCCCTAGGAGTTGATGCATAGCATTCAGCATCATCATGTTTAGGCACCCAGAAAATCCCTGGGATTCACAAAGGCTGGGCTTGATGTCTACACAATAAATTGAGGGAGATAAGAAGATAGGCACCGAAACTGCGATTAATAAAAGCTAGCCTGCTAGGCAGCTCCCCACCTAAGCTAGCAATGGGAGCTGTGTAGGAAAGGGGTGTGTCTAAACCTCACTCATTTCAAGAAGTTCAGTGCCTAAGTCTGGGCTGCATGGAGTTGTTTGCCTCTTTGGGTGTCTCATCTGCAAACCCATGCTTGGCATTGGGGATGTACGCCATTTTTTGCAGGGGGATGGGGAAGAGGAGGAAGAGGATGACCACCCTAATTTTTTGTCCTTTGGTTAGGACACTCACCTGGGATGTCAGAGACCTCCCCCAGCTGAAGTCCTCCCTTGACCCTCAGCCTGAAGGGAAGAAAGGATTTGAACAGGTGTTGGCCACCTTTCAGAAGAGTGCTCTAAATACCCAACTGTGGGATATTCTGATGTGGGACATTCCCTCAATTTCACTGTTCCACCTACAGAAATAATTTAAAATTCATTGGTGCAGGAGGGCTGGATCCTGGTTTTCTCCATCCTGGGTGAGTGGGCTAATCATCAAGCTACAGGGTCTTTCTTGTGCTTATTTTCATGCTTCATGCATCACACTGGGGCTTCGGCATCCAGACACCTGGTCTGGGGCTACAGTGTGCACGTGCACAGGCAGAAATATAGGTGCCTCGGTAACATTCATTGCAAAAATTTAGGCACTGTGTGATTTGTGGCACCTACAGATTTCGGGGGCAGCTGAGCAGGGGTTTTGTGAATCCCAGTGGGGTCTGATTCTGGTTGCTAGAGGCCTTAGTCCTTTTATGAATCCAGCTCTAAGAGTTCATGTCCGTGTTACTATGAAAAAAAAAAACAACCCACATTCAGATCTCAAAGCTCGCAATGTGTGACCTTCCTGGAGTAAAGCCATAGACTTCCTGTCATGTAGGTTTCAAAATTTTCATTCCAGCAGAGGGCATATAGAAAGCAGACAGCAGTTGTGGAAGCCTCGTTATAAAAAGTGATGTGCCATTTTCCCATCCACAAATGGGTATAATAATTACAGTAAGTGCTTAATTACACGACTCACATGGCAATATATTACATGCATATGAATACTACCAAATAATTCATTGTGAAAATTATGATGGCTATCAAATTGATACTTTGACAACTTTAAAAAAAATAATTGTTCCATGTTTGAAGTGTGCTTTTTAAGCTCCAGAATAAAACAGTTTAAAAAATGAAATAATATATAATAAAGTATTTTTTAAATGACCAACACTGGGAGCTGCTGCTACTTTAGAAATCAGGCCATTTATTTAGGTGCCTAAATATGACTTTAGGAGACTAACTTTAGGTCCCTATTTCTGAAGAACTTGGCCCATCTCTCTTCATACACAGAAAATATTAAAAACAATGGATCACAATCTCTGCTTTCCTGAGCTTCCTCCCAGCACAGCAGGGGAACATAAGAAAGCCAGTGATAGCTCATTGGTTCCCAGAGTGGATCTCTGCTGCCGGGAGTGCTGGTCATAGATTAGAGCAGTCGAGGAGCTGTTCATTTACACCAACAGACTAAGGTGCCTATGGAATTGAATACCATCTCAGTTTAGTTGGAGTGCAGTATACTCTAGCCACATGGCATGCTTATTCATGCTGAAGCTGAGTGCAGGGAGAGGTGGTGCACAATCTGCTCAAGATGAGAGTTCCCCTACACCTGGAGAATTCTCTTCTGAGTCACTCATGTGGTGTAAAGAAGGCAGAACACAAAAGAGAATCTGGCCCAGTATGCAACTATATGATACAAGTTTGCTTCCTCTAAGCAACGATTTGAAAGAACAAACTAAAAATGTTGGAACAAATAGATTTATCATCCTGCATGTAGCCACATATTCATTTGTATCGTCTTAACTATTCAACTTCACAATAAGTTGATTAAGGGCCCTATCATTGTTATGTTGCTCTTTCCTTATCCTTGTACTATTGTTTCTTTAATCTGTCTGGAAAAAAATGTCCAGTAAACTCTGATGTCAGTAACTTTAGATCAAAATGTATTTTTCCATCAGTGTGGATTTCTGTGAATCATCAGTTCGGTCTCTAAGGTCAACAGTCCTAACTTTTAAATGCTCCTTATTGAATCACATAAAATGTGGCTAATTAAGTGTAAGATCAGGAAGCTGCAGTACTACTTGTAACACAATGCTACCCTTTCCCTCTGCCTTTGTAGGGTTATGCTGAGAAGGAGAAGGCCACAGCAAAGGATCTGGAGGATGTGAAGGCTAACTTCTACTGTGAATTATGTGACAAGCAGTATCACAAACACCAGGAATTTGACAACCATATCAATTCCTATGACCATGCTCACAAGCAGGTAAACTTGGAAAGTCATGCGTGTGATTGGTATTCCATCATAAAGAAAGAATGTGGCACAGAGAGACTGGAAGTCATCTTGAATGGCGTGGTTAGGAATATTGTTTTTGTTAACCATTCATTGTGTCCCACTCCCATTGATTCTGATCCAAAGTCCATTGAAATCAGTGGAAATCTTTCCACTGACTTCAATGGATTTTAAATCAGACTCATGGAAAATAAGCCTTCATGTTCACTTTCTTATTCAATATGTAACATAGACAAGGTTCTATGATGAGAACAGATTTAGACCACACTTCTGAAAGGACGGAATGATTACCTGTTCTTTTTACATGGCCAGGGTCTAAATTAATTCATATTAAAGACTAGCTAGCCTGGGAATGATCAAATGCAACTCACAGCTTATTTTTAAATTAATGTTTATCATTAAAATCATGTGAAATATTTTTGAGTTTTAAGAATTCTCAAGAATAAAACAATTGAACTGAAGAACCATTGCCACCAGTGTGAGATAATGGTTTGGTCTGGGTAGTGATACTGATATCTCTACATGTGGGGTTACCAGCTGAGTGGAGGAGAAGAAGGTCCTCCAACTTCCAGCCTCCCTTTTTTCAATTCATATGGTCAATATCCAGTCTAATCATGCTGTATCAAGAGCAGAAGATATTTTGTTTTAAAAATAAAAATATGTTTCTGAAGTGAGATTGAAATCTATGTTTTATAACAAATCATAGTGCTAATCTATTAAAAGGGGAATAAGGAGAATTTGGGGATTTATAGACCAAATTGGAGAAAGTCCAGAGGAGAGGAACAAAAATGATTAAAGGTCTAGAAAACATGACCTATGAGGGGAGATTGAAAAAATTGGGTTTGTTATGTCTGGAGAAGAGACGATTGAGGGGGGATGTGATAACGGTTTTCAAGTACATAAAAGGTTGTTACAAGGAGGAGGAAAAATTGTTCTCGTTGACCTCTGAGACTATGACAAGAAGCAATGGGCTTATGTTACAGCAAGGGAGGTTTAGGTTAGATATTAGGAAAAGCTTCCTAATTGTCAGGATAGTTAAGCACTGGAACAAATTACCTAGGGCGGTTCTGGAATCTCTCATTGTAGATTTTTAAGAAGAGGTTACACTAACACCTGTCAGGTGATCTAGTTACTACATAATCCTGCCTTGAGTACAAGGGACTGGACTTGATGAGGTCCCTTTCAGTTTTAGACCTCTATGATTCCATGATTTCTCAGGGTGGAGCTCTTACTGTGTTGCATACAGAACATAATGGATGCTATTGAACAACATCACTTGTCATTTTAGGAAAGAGATAACACTTTCTAACTGGTTATTATCATTTGCTTTGTAACAAGTTAATTACTACTATATATGCTAGGTACATCATATGCGCCTGCTGTCCCGCTAGCTGTGCTTTCTTCATCTTGCTTTTCTGTTGATTCTCACAGGATGTCAATTTAAAATGGCAGCAAAGAGGAAAAGTGCTATTATTTCATATGAAGATTGCAGGGTTCAGAACAAATTGGTTCCCCCAAGGTCATGCCAAGATCTGTGAGCGTTCAGAATTTCTGATGTAACTGATCCGTTTTAATGTCTGCAACAAAAAGTGTTGTTGAAATGGTTTAGTCCAATGCAGAAGGCGTTGTGGTGATAAAGATAATTAAGGGGCAAATATTTAGTCATCCGAATCCAACAGAGAAAAGAGATATACAGAATGTTTAATCAAGACAAAACCTCCAGGGAATTTTTGCTCACAGTTTTCTAAATAGAAGGCAGACACATTATTGATGAAGGGACTAATATGAGAGGTACTGAATACTCAGTAAATTAACCATTAATTTATTGTGCATGCTCAGCACTTTTTATGTCAGGGTGTAGGTTTCAGTGTGGGGACTAAAACTCATTAGAAACTGCAGGTTTTATGTCCTTCACATAACCAGAAATACTAGTTTTTCAATACTACAACCAGTACTAAGGGCAAAATTCTGCACTGACTCACACTCCAGGCAATTTTATTGTCTTCAGTGGGTTTACACAAGGTATAAATCAGCCCAGAATTTGGCTCTAAACGTCCTAACAGCACCATGTCCATCAGTGAGCCAAATTCTGCTCTCAGTCATGCCGGTGCAATCCTAAAGTCAATGTGGTTAAAATTAGTGGATTGCACCAATGTGACTGAGGTCCCAGTTTGGCCCATTGGTCTCTAAACATGCTAGATTCACCTCAGGTTTTGAAAACAATAGCACTTCTTCACATCACCACTCAATTAACCCATACAAGCACTTGTAATAATATACAACAAATACATTTTCAGATCTCAAACATGTGAAGCTAATATTATAATTCCCATTTCCTACACAAAAGCATTTGTTTCCACCCTTCAGTGTTTTTCCACTTGTCAGGATTGTATCTAAACTCAAACCAATCCATTCTCAGCACATGGCAACAACCTCTCCCCATCCCCGACAGTGTGATTTATGCAAAATAAAACTGCCATTTTGATGCACCCATCAGTTTTTCTTGGCTGCTTTCCATCGTAAAAGATAATGTTTAAGCAATAAAACTCTTTTTAATTTTAAAGTAAATGTAATGCTCTGAAAGCTGCCAGATTGACAGTACTCAAGACTAACAGCCTGTACTTAAATGTACAACATAAGTAGTACATCAAGTGACAATGCAAGCTTCCTCCACCCTTTCAAATGTAGCTCTGAAGCAGTAGTGTCATTAGCTCAGAAGTAGTTATCTTCTACAGGCAAAAGGGTAATTAAATCCTCCAGGCCCATTCATTTCTTCACCCCATGCCAAGCTGTGAGTAACGTTAGTTTGCAGAAAAACTGAGACAGGGACACCCCTCTGCTCCAACTTCTATAGTAAGGCACTAAACAGCCTTCATGTTTCTGATAGTTCCTGAAAGAACCTTAAAAGAAGGTGGAAACAAACTAGCTTATGGCCTATTGCATCATGTCCTGTTAGGTTAGTTTCAAAATGTTTGCTCTGGACAGTATATTAGTCACAAAAAAAATTTCTGAAATGTCAAATTAATTTCCTTCCCATAGGGCAGGTCCTCTGTTTCTCTATCAGAAATATGAAGATTCCCCATTGCTTTTTGTGTGTCACACCCTCACCTGCAAGGACCTGTGTCATGGCCAATGGTCTTCTAATTGGGACTGACTTAAACAGTGATTAGAAATGCTCTACAGTTGACCAAAGGAATAATTTATGAACAAAAAAAATCATTCCCTGCTGCTCCCTCACTTCTCATCCATAGGCTGCTACTCTTTCAGCAATATTCCTTTCCCCAATATTATGGGGATCATCATTCACTCGGATGGGAAAGCAACAAATAGAATTAATTTCTCAAGAAGCCAATAACTTGATGCTGCATAAAGTTAGAGTTAGAAAGATCCTGGCCAGGCCTCTGATTCCTGCTTAATTTGGGTCTGAGCATTCAAAGTAGCCCTATTCAGAAAACAATAGAGGAGAAAAACTACTTCTACATTACTCCACTATTAAAAGACAAGATATTACAGTATTATTATATACCAGGATGCCCATTATACTGCAGATGCTTTTTACCTTGAAAGATTGTTTCCTAAGCCGAAGGAAAGACAATTGTATTGTTTGTCCACAGACTGTAAATACCACATATCAAGGCAAGGCAATGCTTCTCTTAGAGATGGGCCGAATGTTGCAAACTGGATCAGCTACTCTACACCAGATATGGAAACATGATGTGAGACATTGAAGCTAGGGAACCCAGAAAATCTGATCCAGTTTCCCAGCTGATGGTTGTATCCAGTAATTGACTAATAAAATATGAAAGGGTATTTTTAGGATAAGGATGAGTAAAAGCAGAGGTGTTGATGGTTTAACTGAGAATTATACCATACATCCTATGTTCTTCTCCTCTGCTGTGTCTCTTTCATAATTTCTGACTCAAAATCACAAAACATTATACTTTTCTAAAATGAAATTCATGAACTATATTTCCATTTATGATTTCATCCATTCATTAAAATACAAAGTGCAACGTCTTTGGCCCTAATATTTGGTATGGTATTCATTAATTTCCTCATTCCTGGAGGATTAATTATAACGTCTAACCATAACAGCTTGGCTTTGTTCACTTAACTAGTTTGCACTACTGTACTGTGCTAACCCCATACATTAGTTAACTATATAGTACTTTATCAAAAATATTTTTTTCAAATACAGGTTCTCCACCAAAGTATGTTTCTGCATTGTCTTCTAACAAAAATCCATCCAGGCAAATAACATTTAGACATAATTCAGTAATTATGACTAGTTTTTAAGCAGTTCTTATTTCTATAGTTGTCTTATTATTAGTTAATATCACCAAAATCTTACCTATTACATAGTTCAGAAAACAGTTCTATACCTAGACGGCAAAGCTGCCCCTTTCTGAAGATGAAGTTCTTTGAATGCAAAATGTGGGATAAGGTGAATGTGGAAATTCTGGTTGTGCACAGACCTTCCCATTATTCCAAAGGTTATAGGAGCTATCTGCAATTAAGCTTGTTATTGAAATCAAGTTCAGTACTGTTTTGGGAGGAGAGGAGAGCAGGGGCACTTCAATATGTACTCTTGAGAGCTTTAATTCATGGTCCATGGACCTTTGACCATCATAACAATCATATGCTTAGACAGCTGGTCTTTCGGGCCAGGATATTAGGGTTGAAGACAAAGGATAAATTATCATGTCTTCATTCAGTTTTAATTTGCACCTTTCGTAGACAAAAAACCATTAAATTCAGTAGGGGTTTGCCAGAATAACAACCTCAGGATTCAGCCCATACTGTATACAATTCTATTGTGAACTGAGTGATCACCACTCTGATAGACTGGGTCAGAGCCTTTCCACTCTCCCATCAGAAGCAAAGGATCTGTGATGATGGTCCACTCTCAGAAACTAATAAATCCAACTGGTTTCTAGAACTTTCGGGGGGTGTGGGGAGGCAGGCATATCTACCTCCAGATCAGGGTATGGTTTCTCTCATAATTCATTAAAATTACTAGCTTTATGCAAATATTGATTTCCTGACTTCTAGACAAAGCATCTTATAGGTCGCCATATTTTAATGATAACCTGTAACAAAGAGAGAAGTAAGATTATTGCAGCATTAGTGACAGAAGACAAGTACTGAATCTGACCAGCTATTCAACAGGGTGTTTTTGCTACTCAATAGGGTGTTGTATGCTGTGGTGGTTTTGAAGGTTAACAGTTTCTTTTTTTCCTGTGCTATGGAATCTGTGAATCCTGGGCAACAGAATTGCTTGGGCAGTGGCCCATTTGACAAACCACAATGCCTCCCTATGAACCATCTGAGTTAAATAATCCCCGCTGCAAGGAGTTTTCATTATTCTTTGAAAAGAAGATCGACTGAATTAGAAGCAATTTCACTGGAGGTATAGAAAGAATATCAATACTTGAGGGGACAAATACCCTTGGTTTGGTTCAAAGAAGGCAGTACAAGCTACTGTTTGAAAGTATAGCATGGACATTTATATAAAAATCATTATAAGTAAAGTAAAAAAATAATACAAGGCAGTATATTTCCTTTAAGAGAGTTGCTTAGTTTCATAAATATGTCAATAGAAAGAAGACCAAATCTGGTTAGATATATCCATTTTGTTGGTGGCATTAAATGAAATCTTTGAATGCTTGTAGGTCATTCACCCATTCACTTATCATAGCAGTAGTAGTTGAAAGTTCCAATTTTGTATATGTAATTCTTGGCAAACAACAAGGTTTCCTTAGAAGCCATCAAGAGAAAGTTGTAAAATATAAATCTGATCCATATACTGCATAATAATAATAAAAATAAGCCATTAAGAAAAACAAGGCTGTATTGCCATCTTGGGGCTTCTGGTGACATCACAGGTATTTGCAGTTTTTGAGATGGTGATGACTACCCATATGAAAAAGAAGTAAATTGTTAGAATGTTTGAAATCTACAATACTTTTGTGTTACTTGGGCAGGATCTTTCAGTCTACACTTGTGCATATGCTTGTATCTAATCACACAGATACATGCTAACACTTGTGTACATGCTGTACATAGTCTATCACCTAGGCACATACAATTGTGGGCATTTTGACCTCCAGTTCCTATTAATGTAAATGGGGCTTGTTGGTGAAAACTCCAGGTCTGGAAGTTGTGCAGCTGCTACACTATTTAAAGCCTAAACAGATATATTTCAATCTTAGCTGTTGTATGTAACGAGAAAATACAAATTTAAGCACGTGCAACATCCAGGTGGAGGCTAGGTAATGCCCTGCCTGAAAATATTATCATCCATGAACATGAAAAGCACACTAAAAATCTTGGATAAATCCTTTCTATCATGGGGGCTAATTGCCTTTCAACTTTAAAACCAAGTACTATGCATGGCTGCCCAAGAACATCAGCTGATGCCTGTGTGACTGTAACAGGGTTAGCTTTGCCTTTGACCTCTTTCTCTCTCTCTCAGTCTGTCTGTGGGCACCCCTTCCAAGTGACAGGCATGCACTTCTCTCAGAGTGGAATCCAGCAATTCACCCCGCTTTTACATTGGGTATCCAGGCCACCTGTTTACCAACCGTGTTCCTGGGATTGATGCCTACCAGAGACTTCTGGGAGCTGTGAACAGTAGAAAAACACAGTGACACAAAACAGCTTCTTCAAAACAAAGTATTATTTATTTGTCCATAAGGACATAGTAATCAGAGGGAAAGGGTTAGAATAACAAAAAGCTGTCATTCATATTGTCTTACCTATGCTTAGCATTTCCCCCAACACATAGGTAGGTCTGACTTGCCCCTGGTACCCCTGCTGTTCTGGGGACTGGTTTACTATTTATATAGACTCTGCCTCTGCACTTCAGCTTCACAGCTGAGGTCTTTAACAGTTTCCAAGTTCTTTGGTTAACGTTTCCTTCCTGAAGGACCCGGCCCTTAGCTTGGGGTAGTTGTGCCCCCGTTGGACAGAGTCAAAACAACAAGAGGGCTTCATACCTGTGGGACTCTCTGCTCAGGACACCCAGAACTGTTAGCCATTGTGTTACCCCTCTGCCTTAGCAAGAAGTGCGCTTTATTACAGATTAGACTGCGTATCAGTTCGCAGCCACATCTGTCTGTCCACTTCACCAGCAAACTCGAGACTCTGGAAGTCTTTACCTTACCATGAAGGTAACAATCAGTGAACCCCAGTTCCCGAGTCTCCCAGAGACATCTCTTTGTAGTGTCAAGTCCCTCTCCCTGGACACTCACAGAAACTACTAAATTCACTGCATCCAAAGAATCAGTGTATGCACCAGCTTGTTAGGTTAGCTTAGGACTCACTTTATACATCAATATAACAGCACTGAGATGATTTATAGTAAAACTAAGAATAAGTTTATTAATAAAGAACACAGATTTAAGTAATACTAAGCAAGAGGAAAAAGAAACAAGCATGATTACAAACAAACAAAACAAAACATACTTAATAGTGCTTAAAATTTAATTTTAGCCAGTTACAATTTTTTCATAAGCTGTTTTCTCACTTACATCAAGTTACCAGCATCTCCAATCTACCAGACCAGAGGACCCAATGTTCACAGAATCAGAGGATGCTGTTCTCTTTGCTCCCTAAATGATGGATAACTCTGGGTGCTCTCCCCTTCTTTTTATAGTTCAATAAACCTTTGAAATGTATTCCCTTGAAGCATATTCCCAGATAAAGTTTCTTCCCTGCTGCTGTTGCAGATGCCATGCTGTATCCCTCTTCAGCTGGTCAGTTTGCATCTCCAGTTGGCTAAATCACTTTGTTTACCTTACATGTAAATGTACTTCCATTGTCTCTGGCCTCACCTTGCTCAATTTGCATTGGAGACAGATGCAAACAGGCAAAACAACAAACATTTGTTTAGGGCAGCCTCCAAAACATAACATATTTCAAGAACATATTTACAGCACACGTCCATAAGTCTTTATACACAGCCTGTACATGCACCACATGATGATAGCTTACAAGACACTGTTTGGCTAAATATTCTGACAACAGTGTGTTGGGTATACCTTTGCCTATTGGCACAAAGAGGCTCTTAGAGTCACAACCTGTATAGTCAGTTGAGCACCAGTGAGTGGGGCTGTTTAAAGACACTAACTTTTAGTTTTAGCAGATGTGCAAAAACTAGCCAGGACTGAGTTAACTCTCTGCACCCATGTAGCAGACAGCACAATTGGACTCAAATCAGTAGAGATTTACATAATATTTCCCCACATTCTTCATATCCCATTTACTAGGATAAGACTGATATACAAATGCTTTCCTATTACAGAAATAATATAGGGAATAAAATGGTAAGGATAAATGGTTTGTGATAGGGAAAGGCAGGTTGAAACAGCTGACATAAATAGGTATGTACAGTCTTGTAGGCAGCACTTTTTTTTATATTTAAACCATATATTTAGGTATACAATTTGTGCAGTCACTAGATTTTTATGTGGAAATACAATTTATGTATGCACAATAGGAACATATGCAATGTTGAGTGTGCAAAATAACTCCCCAGTCTTGAAAAATAATTTATCACATACTTAATTTTAAGCACATAGGCAATCCCACTTAATTTAATGGGACAATTCACATGCATAAAGTTAAGTATATGCGTTGTTTTAGCAGGATTAGGGCTTTAGAGGACACCTATTTATATTTTTAGTCTTTCAGTTTACAAAATTAGTAATAGTCACCTATCTAGACATGCTAGACACCTCTAAGATATAAATCAAAATATAGAAAATTTGGCCTATTATTCAATTTGAGTGAAACATCAGCTTACTTTTAGTCTTTTGACATCTCATTTATTTCCAATGATTTTTAAAAAACTGCTTGAGGATCCTTTAGGAATATGATCAGATACCTGGCCTTGCCAGACAATGCTACTTCATCAACATACCTTCATTTCTTTAAATGCTATTGTGTTGTCCTTAAAGGATTTTAAAAAAATGTATTGTCTTCATTCATTCTGTTTTCTTACAATACATACAATTCAATTTTATGCTGCTTTATTTAAGCATTTATTTTTCTTCCCATAGAAACAGTATACTGTTTATGTCTCTGGCATCAGTCTTGTTTTCATTCATGTGAAAACCAAAGCTAAGAATTCATTTATACTGTTTATAAGAGTCTACCTTGTCTGCCATTTCAGTACTTCTGCTATCACTGACTCACTGTTCTCTTGCTCACTCTTAAACTGATGTATTTCTTATTGTAGCTTATGCCCTTCATTATATTCTCTGCTTTAATTTTCACACTCTCAACTTTATATCAGAAACTGACTCTACCATCCCCCTTTTCCGCTGCTATGTCTAATATTTTGTTCATTTCATTTGTTTTTCTTACATTTTGCCTTTTTTTGTTCATCCTCACTGAGGCTACTTCTCCTAATGTAATAATTACTAAATAGCATGCATGCATGATCCTTTGGGCATATGGTAATTTCTTGTTCAATATGTTCCACTTCCTCACTCTACCTTTCCCATAATTGCTTTATCACAGTAAAAGCTGCTCAAAACTGTTCTCATTCTTCCAGAATTTGCTCTAGTGAAATTTAGTATTCATTCTCTTCCTTTGTGTACTCAAATTAGTTGTGACTACAAACTTGATTATTTCATGGCATCTATTGATTTATTAGAGACAAAGATGGCAGTGCACTTAAAGTTAAGGCTGCCTACCGCTGTCCATTATATAATCATGTTTTCAGTTGCTTATAAATTTGCCATACTTCAACAGTTTGGGCTGAAATGTTCCTTGTCAAGTTTTTGCCTTAGGCTGAATATTTTGGAAAGGTTTAACAAAAATGGTTTACGTACTTTTCAGAATGAAGTTTGGAAAAACCACATCATTTTACCCAGGCATGTTAAAAAATGTTTCAAAGTTTTGTTGAGACACTCTAAGGCCAGAACCCAGGATTCCTGAGTCTCAACATTCCTCTAATCCCTGGAAACTCGGTGTGAAACCCACTGGCAGTATGTTTCATCCCCTCTAATGACTACACAGAAGATGACAGTGTATCACAGTTACCAGTTACTCCATTAATTTAAGTGGTAGATGTCTGTGCTGTGAATCTAAAGATTCCAGCCTGGCTGATGACATGTGTGGAGGTCAATCTGGCTTCACATGATAAACTTTTGATTTTTTGGGTTTGCTTATTTAAAAAAACAGGAAATTTAAAAAATTTCATTAAAAGAACATGAAGGTTGCAAAGTCAAGCACTCAAAAGTTAAGAAATGACAGTATTAAGATTACCTGTGCAATCTTAATTCAGCCCTCTTGTGTGTATACATTATGATAGAGTCTTTAATTACATTATTACACGTTATTCAAAAGGACCATTGCCTCA
This sequence comes from Emydura macquarii macquarii, assembly GCF_026122565.2. NCBI lineage: Eukaryota > Metazoa > Chordata > Testudines > Chelidae > Emydura > Emydura macquarii. The sequence continues at coordinate 34,766,904 of NW_027132559.1, read as the reverse complement.
TTGAGTAGACATTATTGAGGGACTAACTCAGAGTTGTGTAGTGAATGAGGCTTTTGTATACACAAAGAAAGGTGAAGTAAGACACAGGAAACTATAGGAGGAGAAGGATATAGAGTATGGAAAAGGAAAGGAATGGGGTTATGAAGAGATCATGGGCATAGGAGTAAGGTATTAAGGTGGGCAACCAGAGAGGGAAGGGACAAAAAGCAGAGACAGAAGTGGCAGGGAGTTAACAAAGAGAAAGAAAAAGAGAGAACTAGAAAGAGAGAGAGATTGGGTGTGAAATAAGAGAGAGCTAGAAGAAGAGAAGAGAAACAAGGAGATTTGAGAAAGGAAAGACCTGGATAAAAGAGAAGAGGCCAAGAATATGAGAGAAAGTCAGGAAGAAAGCATAGTAAAAGAGGTCCTGTCAGAAGGAGCTTGTGTTGTCAGCTACAGACAGTTTGTCAAGCTACTAAGGCATTGGCTGAAAGGGAAAAGCCAGATCATCAGACCTAAGCTATGGAAACGAGACAGTTCAGTTAGCAAGTGTACTGCAGATTTTATATTGGCACAAAACTGTATGCTTTAAATATAGTAAGCACCAAGAGCTCTGCATAAGGATCTGGAAAAAAACATATATAGTATCATTGATGCCTCTAGCCCTCTGTCCTTGCCACTGGATACTATAGTGACCTAAACACCATCCTACCTTCATGCCATGTGCTCTCATTTGACATATTTCAATTGGCAGGTTTGGAGCCCCTACATTTCACAAACCATCTCTACACCACTCCTGCTATGCTCCAAAGTGGCTGCATAGTCCATCTTCTCTTCTACCTACTGCAATCCAGCATCTTTACAATGATGAATTTGTGATGCAATGAAGCAAACCATCAGGTTGTGACACATCACAAACCCTGATGTAACTAAAGAGAATTTATAGCAATGTAAAACACACACTGGATTACATCAGCATTTTTTTAAAAGGCTGTTGTATGCAGCTAATGCTATAAGAGAGTGCTGTATGTAGAACACTATATTGAACTATAGCTTTTATTTGCCTCAATTCAAACTAAGGTTATAATTAACATCTATAGTTTTCAGTTACTAATACAATGTATTCATTTTTTAAACATTAAGAGAGGAGGCATTAATTTACTTCAGTGTTATCTGAAGATGTTCCAATTGCACATAATTGTGATTGCATGTATTAAAGTAGTGCTTGGGTAGCAGAAATGGAATTATCAAATACCACTGAGCACAGCCCAGTGAATGGGTAGGTCTTGAGGCAACACATTCCAATTCTAAATGTCAGCTTATAAAATTATTTATTTTAAACCCACAAATCTATGCAGTCCAATGTGCTTTATTAAGAACCGCTGCACCTGCTGCACTGTAAGTGCTGTGCTACTTTCTTATTATGCAGAGATAAAGTATATAAATTAGCAATATTCATCCTTGGAAATTACATGTTGTTTAGAATAATGAGATTCTCTTAATCATTAGTACTTAAGAAATCTCTAGCAAATAATGCAGAGCTTCCTTTAAATGTAATGTCTAGATAAGCTAAATTATTAAATGCTAGACGTTATGGAATTACTTTTGCTACTCCTCAGAATGAATGCTAATTAACATGAAAATTAACAATTTAACCCTCTTTCCATTGGAAAAAACCAACGGGACACTTAATTTCATAGTTGTTAATGATGGTCCAATGACTGTAATATATTTCTTAAGTATTTCATTATACAAGAAATTACGGAAATATATTACCAGATTTTGCATTGAAAGCATAGCAATAATCAGATGTGTCTGTCAGAGGAGGTTCTCTACATTAATATTTGTGTTATTTTCCTTTCCATTCTTCTCTGAGGGTACACTTTATAGTTACTGAAATTTTATTAGTTTGTCTTGCAAGTAGTTTATTAGTTTGTCTTGCAAGTAGGAGGAAAGGACAAAATCATACAGTCTAGTGGATTGGTTCCTTAAATAAGTGAAGCATCCAAAAAGCTATATTTTTCAACTGTTTGCACAAACCTTTAAGTAAATAAATTCTATTACAGCTAATAAGGGTGTTTTGGTTAAAATCCTACAGATCAACTTGGAATTCTAACTTCTTCATTCTAAATGCAAGAAACAAGTTCTGATGTTCTTAGGTTAAACTCCCATTGACTTCAGGCACCTCATAGGGCAAATTCAGTGAAGGTTAAGCCATAGTAAACACATATGTTTGAATTTCAAAAGCACTTAATGTTGGCCTAACTCTGCTCCCGATGAGGTTAATAGGAGTTTTACCAGCTACTTTATGAAAGCAAGATTAGATCACGCCCAGAGTATGGCCTTCATGATGTGGCTAGGTTTTTACCTTTACTCAAGATGAGCAGATCTGAGGTTGTGAAGGTTCAACTGCACAATGGAGCAGGGATCTTCTGCAGTAACGTTATTATGGCATTATACCACAATATGACAACAAAGGTGACTACTGAACCTGCACCTGTGGGGTCTACTTCGAGTTCAACCAATTTGAATCCTTCCTGTTTGATTCCAGTCCTTATACACATACAATTGAGCGTAGCAGCAGTGGTGAAGTGCCATGACCTATAACCATTATGAAGCTAAATTCAAATGTAACACAACTGCAGCCAATCAAAAATCCCAAAGCAAACACTCATAACCTAGATAGTCTGATAAGGAAGACTTGTTTTGGGGTTTGAAAGGTTGCAATTGTTTTGTATTTGAGTTTAGTTTCATAATTCCCCACCTGACATCCTGAGCAGTGTGAAGAAACACAGGATCAGTGACCTTAGATTTCGACTCAATGAACAGTGAGGCTGGTCGAAATTTGGAATTTCCATACTGTGACCTTATTGAAATACTTTTTTCAATTTATTTTGTAAATAAAATGTCATCAACACACATCCACAGAAGGTTTCAATTTAAATGAAACAGCATTTTCCAGCAGAAAAACATTCCCTCAGAAAATTTTTGACCAGCTCTAATTAACAGTTTTCAGTGAAACAAAATAGACTTAAATGCAATATGTTTGCTTAACCCAAATAATCAAACATGGACTTCAGCAGTCTCCAGCCCTATTGCTTCCATAAATTATGAAAGAAGAAATAATGAAATTCAGCATAGTCAGTTCTTCTATATCAGCAAGCACTGCTTACTCAGCTGGCATGTACAGATTGAAGCTCTAAAGGACATTTGATGTAGTGCTTTACCCCTGCTTTGCACTCAGCTTGCACAGATGTAAGGGACTACACAAGATGAAAAGAACTAGACCATAGATAGATTACATGTATTTTAGTGATGCAGACATAAAAATTCAGGAACCTTTCTGTTCACAAGTGATCAGTATTGAAGTCAGATTAGTAAATCAGAAGAAAGACAGCATGGCAGTTAACTTTGAGACTTCTTAAAATAACAGCCGGATTAGATAGCCCTGTCTGTCCACATTTAAAAATCAGTAGTTAAAATATCACTCTAACAATTGCTTTCCTGAATAAGGGGCACATGCTAATGGTAATTGTAATTATAATAAAGCCTGTCTAAAATATCAAATATAAACATTACAATACTGATATAGGGTTTGACCTACAAGTTGCTAAGCATGCTGATTGCAATCCAACATAGTGCTTAAGGCACATACTTAACTTTAAACATCCAAGTAGTCCCACTGAAATCAATTGGACTACTCAGATGCTTAAAGATAAGCACATGCTTAAGTACTTAGCTGTGTTATGGACAGAGTGCTCAGTGTCTTGTAGAATGGAGATCATATTTTGCAGTAGGAAAACCAGCTGTAATACTTCGCATTTGAATCTGACCTTGAGCAGCTAATTCATGCTGTGTATGCATTCACTCTATTATTTTCAGTTCTGAAATGCTAATATATAGAGGACGTAAGAGCTACAAGAAGAAGGGATAAGCGTTAAGGGCCTAAGAAAATGTTTATGTTTAGATTAATGTCCTTGTTTTCAATAAACCTTTTGGATGGTTTTATTAGAGACACACCTATATTATTTAATCTGCTGACTGAATCATATAGACTTTGTTGCCCTTTAAAAAAGCACAAAAATGTGCCTCTTTTTTAAAAATGCCAAAAATGCCTCTTTTTAAAAATATCAAAGGTTCCTAATGTAGATTAGACTAACAAGTAAACAAAAAAGAGGTATAACATACCCTCTAACTACTCTTATGTAGAATGCCATTGCTTGTATAAAAATATCCATCCAAAGTGCACTATTTTAAGTGAATAAGGGTTGTGTGACCGTCAATTTGTGCATTTGCAAGTCTGAAAACAGACATATAGTATCACTTTTCTTGCACCACTGCTCCATAGACTGACCCTGACAAAGCATCAAGTAGTGGGATAAATAAGCACTTATGAGGCAAATACTCTGCTGGTGTAAATTAACACAGGTCTACTGAAATCAGTGGAATTTGGCTGTATGAGTTCTGTGTAAGCTAAGCAAACACTAATGAAATAGGGCATGATGCCTTAACTCACTTTGATTATCATTATCTAACAACCACATTCACGCTGATGGAGCTACTTGTTACCCAACAGGAGTATGGTATCAGAACCTGGCCTTCAGTGACTATTAGTCCAAATACAAACATGATTTTTGCTTTGGTCCATTCTGTGCCTCAGGTTAGCTTTTTGGTGAGCAATTGAATTTTCTGGCACAAATGCTTGCAGAACTTTAAATCCGTCCTCCCTTGCCAGTGGCTTCCCTGTCTCTGAGTGATGAATCCATTCCTCTAATCCAATTTGCACCCACACAGGTACATCTGGCCCAATGCCCACCTGCCTGGGATCTGCATCTAAGACATATTTTGCCAATTTTGACTATCTGTAACTTCCATGTAGTGGTTAACATACAGAATGGAGCTGCATAATTGACTCCTGTAGAACTTTAAAGTGATGCTAATCAACTGTACTTGTGTTTGAGGATATGTGCAGTGTGTCTGAAAGGGACACTTATAGGAGAAACAATACTTTAAAAAACCACAAAACCATGTCTGTGTATCACCATGATAGCACTAAAATGGTGGAGTTAGTAATTTATTACCCAAAGTTAGTTAGAAACATTAATTAACATCCTTTCATACCTCTCCAAGGGAAAAAATAAACAAAGATAACCCCAGACTAATTTAAATTTAACTGCCATAGCAAACATTTCTTAAAAATTAGACATCACCATTAGCCATCAAAGAAGATGATGATCCTTTAAGTGCCCTCTAATTAATACTAAATTACAGGGGAATACCTATGGAAATGCAGATTCGTGGGAATACCCATTAAAGCTATTATGTCTGATGTTGTTCCAGTGAATACCACATACATTCCTAAGGACTAGAGCTCATCCAAAAAATTTCAGTGCAGTTTTTTTAGAAATCTAAATGTTTTGTGGGAATGTGTTGATTTAAATGAAATTTGTGTTAGGAAAAGGACAAAACATTTAGTTTTGACGGTGCCAAATGTAGGCCGTGGAAGATATTTGTGACGCGTTGGACAGAGATAGGGGCTTGACGGGCCTGGTCAGAACCGGTTTGATAGGAGGCACTGCTCAGCTTGGTAAACAGGCTGTGTAAGGCCGTGTGAATTTGTTTGTGGTGCCAAAAGAGGAAGAAAGTGAGGAAGCAAGGTCAGGTGCTGTAAATTAGCCAATGCTTGCTGTTCCCTAGAGAATGCTGTATAAAAGCTTGAAATGCAAATTGCGCAACGAGACTCGGCCATGAATCCACTTGGATTGCAAGGCAAAATCCCCCAGCAGCCCGCTCCGCAGCACGCCCTAGAGTCTCCCGTTGCTGTTTGGAGCGTAAGCCGTGATTAAAGATAAGTGTACCTACATGGTGTGGGCGTGTTTTTATTCCTCACCTGGTATCCAGAACCTGCAGGCAGCTGTGAGCAGCGGTGCCTGGCATAACACCAAAGTATTTTATTTAGACAAGGTTGAAACTTTTTGTTGAGATAGTGTTATTTCATTTTGATTTTTATATTATTTTAAAATATTACTTCTAATATTATGTTAACATATAATATATTTTATACGTAAATGTAATATAAAACTCAGAACAAAATGAATCAAAATAATATTATCAGAACAAAATGTTCTGATGGTCTCAAATGAAAATCTTTCAAAGTTTTCATTTAATGAGAAATTCTGAAATTTTGACTTTTTAATTCCAAATCAGAACTTATGCATGCAAGTGATAGAAATTGTGCATGCACAATGACTTTGCATTCTCTTTACGCAGTACTTGTACCTGCAATTGCAGATTTGTGCCATTCAAATGGGTAGGAAGTAATACCCAACAGAAGCACTTGTTTTTATATATCATTTGAACTGTGGTACTGCCTAGGAACCCCGGACATGAACCAGGACCCCACTGTGATAGGCACTTTACAAAAATGGCTAGGAAATATCATCTTATGGTGGTAGGGTAAAAAATATCACTTACTAGTGTATATAGCAGGGGTAGCCAAACTGTGGCTCGTGAACTGCATGCGGCTCTTTTATAGCTAAAGTGCAGCTCACAGAGCCCTCTATTCCCCCTCCAGCAGGGTGGTGGGGCTAGAGGATTCTGCCCAGCCTGGAGAGGAGTCTCGGGGGGTCAGTAAGTTTGGCCACCCCTGGTATATAGTTATCAACAACTGTATTTTTCTACTGAAAATATTTCCTAAAGGTTACGTCATCATTTCCCCACTTTGCAAGGTAACCACAATGCTAAAATAAGTCTCGTATTGCTCTTGCCTCTGAGCAAAATTCAGTTTTCTCAGAAGCTGTTATCTTCTTTTCTTTTCTGGCTTTGCAGTTACGTTCACTCGTTCTATTTGAGCATGAGTTATGTCAGACATTCAGCTTCTCTAGATCAATAGGCATTCTGGGCCAGATTCTGATTTCCACCCCTCTGAAGATAAATCAGGAGTAACACCACTTAAGCTTAACTAATCAGAATCTGATCCTGTATGTGCACACTGAGAATACTTTATCTTCCAATGAAAAGTGACACAAATTGTCCTGGAAACTGATAATAAACATTAACCATGCCTCAGAACAAGTATGCAAACTAGCAAATCTCATGACAGTATATCTACATTAGCCTACTAGCCAAGTGAAACACATAAGAATTATTTTAGCAAAGTCTTCTAAGAAAGTCAGAGTATTTTTCCTGAAATATTTCATAATTTACAGAGTTCACAAAGCTGCACAAGGTTATTGTAAAGAGTTAAACCAACAACTCACAGAAATGCAATGACATATTGTTTCAGAAACTAAAATGGTAAGATGAATAGGATTCAACTGTCCTGTTTCTCCTTGTCTAAGAATAATTTATATCATTCTAACTTACCTAGTCAAAAGGCCATAAAGTCACTGTCGCCATGTTGAATCTGTGCTGTGCCTATTTTAAAGGGACTGTGGCTCTGAGTATTTAAACTCACAATCTTTCCTTTTAGTGAGAAAAAAATCAAATTCCGGGCTAAGAAGAAAGTTGCACGGACTTCAAGAATATCATGCCACTGTGTAAACAAAAGATCAACTTTAAATGTTACCAGAAAAGCAAGTTGCCTCATAACAAATAATAGAATAAAACTTGTTTAATAGGATATTTATATCAAGTGACAGACAATGAATTTAAGAAGAGGCCAATCGTATCGCAGAGCCACCAAGCAGTGGCTTGTAATATTAAAGCTATTGATGTTTATGTTAAGGGCTAGCTGTGCCTTTAAGGCACCCACTCATTTTCTGAAGTTGTGCAGAGACTCACTGCTAGGAGGAGCACCCTCCGGCATTCTGCTGCAGAGAGCTACCTTGCTTCCAAGGCTAATTACACAGCATGGAGTGGGGGGATGGGAGGAGAAACTTTCTACAGCCCTTTAAAGGGTGCAGCTTACTCTCAGCTGGCCACCTACTCTCCACCCTCTTTCCACTGAGTTGCTCTTCGAGGGGTGGTGGTGGAGGATCAGCTTGGTGGCAGCCTCCGTGCTTTCCTGAGCTGACCTGACACAGGAAGATGGGCGGCTCCTTTCTCTTTTTTGGCAGATTTCTAGGGAGAGACCTGGCTCTGAGTGGGATTTGCACATTGCATTTTACTGTCTAAGTTAATATGTATGCACCCCGTACTTAAAGGGTTTTGTGTATATTGTGCATGTCATTCTGGCTGCAATGTGTTTGAAGTAAAGGAAAAAAAAAAACCCAGAGAAATCTCTCCCACTCAATAAAAGCTTCAGTCACTAAATCAGGCATGTGACCTATGAGACCAAGCACAAAGAAGAAACTGAAATAGCCAATACCCGAAGCAATAGCTGCAGTAAATGAGCAATTTGTAGGCAAAAATGTGCTTGCCTTCACAAACAGGAAAGGGGCTACCTTAATTAATACATAGTTCACTGTTCAGAAAGACTCCTATTGCCTATGTTATTTCAGAAGGTAGTATTTTTTAACTGAGGTGCAAGATGGGTGGGAGGGATAGGACAAAAAGAGGGAATGGACTATAGGAGAGTGGAAAACAGAAAGCAAAGGAAAAGAGGAGAAGGAAGTTGAAGTTTTTGAAAAATTAATCCATAAAGTTTTGGATTAATCCATGAATTTTTTGAAAAATTAATCCATAAATGAAACCAGCATTATTTTAATCCGTGCAATTTACTGAGGAGGATGCTCAGAAAGCTGGCTCATATAGTCAAAAGGTTAAACCAGGACTCTGCAAGAATACTTCATTATTGAATTATCCTTGCAAGTTTGGGACATCTGTTCATTTTTTTCTGAAATAAAGCCAAAGATTGGAACATAAATTGTTACCCTAGTTATGTGCATATCAAGATTAAAATTAACAGATTATCACGCTAAATTTACTGCCCCACGTGTACCTCCCCTGTGTCAAGCAGAGTACATTCATTAGATCAGATGGTAGAAAAGAGCTGCAGATAAATGAGTCAGAGCTCATTCAGTTACTGAACTCTTAGAATCTGATTTTTAAAATATATGTTATTAACACAGCAGTGATGTACCTAAACACAATGATCATGACTTGATTACATTTGTTATGTATAAACAAAATAAACTCCAAACAATTATTTACTTGGTATTTTAAAAGGATTAATTTCACAAAGCTGAAAATAATTATGAGCCAAATCACTTGAGAGACAGAATTTTAACAAAAATTGAGAATGATAATTTGGGACTGTTTAAGAATGTTTTACTAGATGCCCAAAAAAGCCACAGTCAAGAAAGGCCACACTAGTTAAAAAAATACCAACCTGGCTTATGAAGTGAGAGCAGCTATAAAAAATTATATATGTATAAAAAAAAATAGAAGGGGAATTTGAGAGTAATGAATATAAAGCAGGAACCATGAAAAAAATTGAAAAGGAAAGCAACTGAACACAAATCAAACTATGACCAGCAAAGTTAAGAACAATAAGAATTCGTTATGTATATTAAAGAACAAAAGGAATCCTAACAATGGTACTGGTCCATTATTAGATGGAAATAATACAGAAAAGGCAGAAGTGTTCAATAAATATTTATGTTCTGTATTTGGGGAAAGCCAGATGATGTAGCCATATCATATAATGATGAAATACTTTCCATTCCACCAGTAACGAAGGAAGATGTTAAACAGTGTCAACTAAAGCTAGACATTTTTAAATCAGCAGGTCCAGATAACTTGCATCCTAGAGTTTCAAAAGTGCTGGCCAAGAACTACAGTAGCTGTTACTGTTGGTTTTCAATAAGTCTTAGAACACTGATGAAGTTCCAGAGAACTGGGAAAAAAAGTTAATGTGCCAATATGTAAAAAGGGTAAAGGGTTAATTATAGACTTGTCAGCCTAACATCAATACTGGACAAAATCATGGAATGCCTGATCCAGACTGAATTACTAAAGAATTAAAGGAAGGTAAATAATTACTTCCTTAAAATGAGCATTCTATTATAGCCTATCTGATACTTTTTTGTTTACCAAAGTTCATTTTCCCATTTCAGAGTTAATTTGTTTGTTTGAAGCTATTGTAATTGGGACAAAATTTAGATTTTTTCACTAAACAGAAGTCTGAAAGAATTCACCACTTCTGTGATTTGGTGATATGTTAGCAAGGGTCTGTAGACAGGCTGCATCCTCTTTTGATGGATACTACATCTGTTTGACTATTTTTTTAGTCAAATGAGTGATTTGCCAAGACTTCTTCCCATAGTCCATATTCTGAGTGTTCTTTTGGCAATATCCTCTTGTAACAGGGCTTAGCTTCTCTTCTGCCTTGTTCCCCCCAGAAACTATACAGACTCCAGGGGTCGTGCCTTCACTGAATATTTTTATTTTAATTTCCCTGCACCATTGACACAGCGATCCCCGTGTAACAGTCTATTTACAGTGCCACCATGCCTTTTGGCCTTCTCCCTGGGATCTGAGGAGAACAGAAGTCTCCCTCTCTTGAGACCTCTATATAACTGACCTCAACTAGCCCTGGTCCCCTCTCTCCCCTTTGCACTTCCTTCCTGCCTCTTTATCAGCCTTGGAACGATGGGCTAATTGGCTCCTTATCCCATCCATCCGTCCAGCCTAACTGTCTAATTACACCCCATCCCAGTCAGCTTTCCCAAGGGGAATAAATTAACATCTGAGTGATCAAAGTGCAGGCTCTCCTGTTCACCCCCAGCAGTCTGTCACACATCTGTACACAACAGTACAGCCTTTCCCTCACAATTTGTCCTAACCATTTCATGCTGGGTTAAGTACAGTGTAAAGTAGTTATAACCAAGGTCCCACTTATCTCAAGTACAGATCACTGTCTGTTTTTAGTCATGAATCTTCTCTCCACTACAGTACTTCAAAAGCACCATCCAGTGACATGTTGATTCAGCTTCGGTGTGCTTCTGACCCTCACCCCAGCTGCCTTAATTGTTTGGGAGAGGCTCAGGAGAGCAACAAGTTGTGCCCTTTGTAAGGGCTTTTAGACCCATTCTAAAAAAAGGATAGGGCAACCAGACTAAAATATCTGCTGCTCGAATCAGCGCTACATTCTCCAGCTGAGCCTTCTACCTTGGTCCGGATACCGAGCCCCTCAGCACTGACCAGCAGTGCCCCGCTAGCGCTACTGCTACTGAGAGGCACATCAGCATTGCCAGTACCAAGGAAGAGGCATTAGAACCTGGACAGTGCCAGGATCACGAAAAGAGGCAAAGTGGGTGATCTCTTCTAAAGATTTGGGAGTGCAGTCAAGGAGGAAGTACGCCCCAGAGCACATCTCTAAATAGACAAGTTTGTTGACTCCAAAGCCCACGATGGGCTTGTTGAAACAGGCTCCTGAAGCACCTTCATCAGCATCTCCTCATGCCATGGTACCACAGAATGTCTTTCTGGAACCAACCACTCTGAGGCATTTGAGGTCATGTGACAGTTGCTAAAACCTCTTGGTGTCGCCATCACTAGCCAATCAAGAGACTCAGAAGGCACCGGCACCCAAAGTACTGCCATCAGTGCCTTCACCGCCACACTGGGCAGTTCCATTGGATTTGGCCAGCAGGGTACTGGTCAAAGCAGTACCGTCTAGGGGAAAGCCAGAGATGATGTCCCCGGCTCCCTTTTCTTCAGAGTCTGAACCTTCTTCCCCAGTACCGACAGGTATGGAACTACCATAGTCACAAGAAGAGATAAATTTAAAACGTGTATAAGAGTACACTTGTAAAGTTTGTGGATGATATAAAGCTGGGAAGGTTTGCAAGTATTTTAAAGAACAGGATTAGAATTCAAACAAACTGGAAAAATGGTCTGAAATAAATAGGATGACATTCAATGAGGACAAATGCAAAGTGCTCCACTTAGGAAGGAATGATCAATTGCACAAATACAAAATGGGAAATGACTACATAGGAAGGAGTACTGCAGAAAAGGATATGGGGATTTAAGTGGATCAAAAACCAAATATGGGTCAATAGTGTAACACTGATGCAAAAAAACCTAACATCATTCTGGGATGTTTTAACAGGTGTGTTGTAGGCAAGACACAAGAAGTAATTCTTCTCTACTCCATGCTGATTAGGCCTCAGCTAGAGTATTGTGTCCAATTCTGGGCACCACATTTCAGGAAAGATGTGGACAAAGTGGAGAAAGTCCAGAGCAGAGCAACAAAATGATTAAAGGTCTAGAAAAAAATTGTTGAGGAGGATGGCTATGGCCCTAGACCAGTGGTTTGCAACCTTTCCAGACTACTGTACCCCTTTAAGGAGTCTGGTTTCAGCCCCAGACAGTGGGGCTTGGGCTTTGCCTTGAGCCTCCGGGGTGGGTCTGAAGCATGTAGCTTAGCTTCATGGGGCCCCCTGTGATGTAGGGTCCCATGCAATTGCCCTGCTTGTTACTCCCTAATGTTGGCCCTGCACTTATGACCCCCTAAACCCATCCTGTGACCCCTTTAGGGGTCATGCCCCCAGGTTGAGAAACACTATAGAGCAGAATAAACAAGTCATTGTCTACATGAAATTTTAGTTTGTACTGACTTGGCTAGTGCTTTTTACGTAGTCCGTTGTAAAACTAGGCAAATATGTAGATGAGTTGATGTACCCCCTGGACACCTCTGCATACACCCTCAGGTACGCATACTCCTGGTTGAGAACCACTGCCCTAGATATCCAGTTGGAGGAGGTCCAGGAAAATTCACACAAGCTGATGGACATTTTGACATCTACATCTCCAACCAGAATAGCTCTCCCTATAAAAGAGGCTATCTTAGAGCCTACTAAGGTCCTCTAGCTGACACCAGTAAGACCCCAGTAATGTCAGGAAGGAAGTGCAAAGGGGAGAGAGGGGACCAAGGCTAGTTGAGCCCAGTTATACAGAGGCCTCAGGGGAGGGAGGCTTCTGTTCTCCTCAGATCCCAGGGAGAAGGCCAAAAGGCATGGTGGCACTGTAAATAAACTGTTACACAGGGATTGCTGTGTAAATGGTGCAGGGAACTTAAAATAAAAATATTCAGTGAAGGCATGACCCCTGGAGTCTGTGCAGTTTCTGGGGGGAACAAGGCAGAAGAGAAGCTAAGCCCTGTTACAAGAGGATATTGCCAAAAGAACACTCAGAATATGGACTATGGGAAGAAGTCTTGGCAAATCACTCATTTGACTAAAAAAATAGTCAAACAGATGTAGTATCCATCAAAAGAGGATGCAGCCTGTCTACAGACCCTTGCTAACATATCACCAAATCACAGAAGTGGTGAATTCTTTCAGACTTCTGTTTAGTGAAAAAGTCTAAATTTTGTCCCAATTACAATACCTTCAAATAAACAAATTAATTCACCTATGGTCCAGCTTCTTGTCCTCTTTATTTTGCGGGGTTCATGTCTGGTGCCCCTGTTTCTTTTTCTCATTGGCTGCTGCCACTACAAAGGAGCCTGGAGGGGGATAGTTTTACAGATGCTCAAACCCCTGAGACGGGGACATAGTACCTTGAATCCACTCTTTTGCAGTTGGAGACAGTTATGTTGTGCCATCTACCATTACAAATGAGGAAGCTTTGTGGGGATGGTACAATTTTACCTTGTGGAATACAGTCTCAACATTAAAGACAAGTGTCTGCAGGAGGGTAAGTTGATCGCCAGAACAGCTCTGCAGATGGGTCTCAATGAAGCGAATTTTGCAACTCTCAGCATGGCCTATGCTATCATGATGAGGTGCTTCTCCTGGTTACACTCTTCAGACCTTTCTCCAAGTGTGCAATCACTTGAAGAAGAACAAACAGTTACTAACATTTCCATAACCGTTGTTCTTTGAGAAGTGTTGCATAAGTCCATTCCATAACCTGCCCTCCTTTCCCACACTATTGGAGTCTTTCCAGCAGGAAGGAACTGTAAGGGACTGGAGTCTAGGTGGGTTTACCTAGTAGTCACAGCAGGGCTGAGGTTTGTCCACCAGGAACAGGAGTCAGAAGGCAGGAGTTGGAAGAATCGCAAGGCCATGTCCCATAAACAAGAGTCAGTGTCAGAATTTGAAGACCAGAGATCAGAGACAATACTAGGTTAAAATTGGGAGGTAGGAATCAGGATCTGAGTTAAGCTGGAGTCAGAGACTGGAGATCAGAGGCAGTACTGGGCTAGAATTAGGAGGCAGGAGATGGAGTTGAATGCCTACTCTCCACTATGCTTCCTGGCTGTGGCTCAGCATGGCCACCCAGTGGCACTTTAGGAATATCAGCTGCTCCAGGATCTGTAGACCTGGCTTCTTGTTCCCAGATCCTTACAGGACTGGGTGGTGGAGAGGGGTCAGGGGCAGCTCAGCCCTTTATGTCTGTGCCTGTTGTGCGAGGCAGCAAAGAGTCCTCTTGCTGTCCTGAAAGGTACGGCTAAGGGGAAAACTCTGACATCCGTGCACTGGAGCACATGTATGGTGGAATAGACATGTCCAACACATCTTGAAGAACAACAGTTATAGAAAACTTAGTAACCGTTTTTCAACTGGACAAGGAGATGGCGGGTGAACCACAGAAGCTTCTATAGTGGGCAGAGTAAGATCCAAAGCACTGGAAATTTAAGAAAATTAGCTGACAATTTCTGGAATTACTCAATTATTTCCAAAGAGTCATGAAGAAATGGTGACGTACAAGAGGAGTGGGCAAAAGCCAAAGTAGTACAAATATTCACAAATGAAAAAAATGCAATCATGGCAAATACCATCAGGTGAATCTAACTTCATCACCAGTAAAGTAAGGAAATAAATATCAGGAGGAACAAAGCCTGTAAACATCTGTAGTACAGATTCTTAGCACAGAATCACACAAATTAAACAGAATAGGTTTATTCTGGGTTACTGCACCAGATAAACTATATTCCATTTTTTGTTTGAAGGAAATAATGGGAAAAGTTTCTTTCATATTTAAATTTTGTGTGTGGCTTTAGCTTACTGTCTGTTTTCCCCAGCAAGTCATTTCAATTCTCTGTGGCTCCATTTCCCCATCTTTAAAATGGTATAATAATGGTAAAGTGCTTTGAGATCTACAGAAGACAAGTGCTATGTAAGAACTAGATTCTACTGTTGTTATTATTCATTACATTGAAGCTGGTGGCCATGCTGAAGGTGATCTAAAAGGGTAGGCTGGATTCATCCCTTAGGTCTCTGGGTTCTTCAGAACACGTGGTCTTCCTTTAGATACAGTTGATTTTGTTTCCCACTGGCACAAGTGAACCTGGCGTGGTATATTTGGTGATAATGAAATTAACATGGGCAAAGAAAAATATAGGATACATATGCTAACAGTGAGAACTGTCTGACCATCTTCAAAAAAACATGGCAGAAAATCAAATATTTGATTGCATGAAGCACTGTGAAATTCTTATAGGGAAAACTCCTGCATTAGTAGAAGATTGACTACATAACCTATCTTTACCTTCTGGGCATTCTGTAATATTTACATGTGAAAAAATGGATAATACAAGTAGATATTTGAGTCATAGCTCCAATCAGAGGTCAGGGCCACAATGATCTTGTCAACGTACCAACATGCATACACTATCCTCCCCCCCAAATATTTTAGACTTTGACAAACTAGATACACTGTGCTCCAGTGACACGCAGCATCCTACAGCACACACTGCCACCTCACAAGGGGACAGATAACCCTAAATTCAGGAGTTCATTGTATAGATGTGTGAGGGCAGAGAGCCTTCAATTCACAGAGACCAAATAGGTGGACTCACACTGCAGAGCAGTGCTTTATGAATGTAGAACATTCCCTAGATTTGGACTGGGGTGAAAGACAGGCAGGAGTGTGATAAAGTAATTCCACTGCTATGTTAAATCCACAAATAACAAAAGCCTCCAGCATATGGAGAGTGGCTGCAAAGTGGGCTCTTTGTCCCCCAACCCGCAAAAAGCTCTCTGGCACAAAGCCTGTTTACTTAAACTTTGAATGGGGGACAAAGATTTGGCCTACATTGTCAAATGATAATAATAATAATAATAAAAATACCTCTCAAGGTTATCAGTTCAAACCAACACACTTCTGTCTGCTGAAAACATCAATATTCCAAATATAGGGAGACTTTTTGACGTGGCTAGTTTTACCTCTTTGTCAATCTCCCTGCCAGAGATTCTGCTTGAAAAGCACCACAACCCAAAATTCCTTGCTGTTGTTAGTCAGTGTAAGAATGAATTTCATATTTAATTCTTCTAACAAACCTGCAATGCTTGCAGTCTCTTCTGAACCAGTAACCTTTCCTAAACAAGAAACCAAAAACATTCCATTCAATAGATTGGACCTGGCATTTTATTTCTGTCAGGAGGGATAGAGTGAACGTCCTTGTTAACTCTAAGATGCAGCAGAAATTGGATATTACCACTTCTTCTGTCTGTAATCAGTTGAAGTGGTGAAAGACCATTTTTATTTTTTCAGTGGGATGTGGTTAACTTGACCTTACAATTCCTAGCAATTTTCCTGCTCAGATCTCCCCAGCTTCATTTCTCTCTGCCGGAGGCTAAAATGTTAGATGTAGGGAAGCAGTAACTAAAAATATGAGAGAGCCCCGTTCTTCAATTTAAATACATACTCCAAATTAAAAAACATACTAAGAGGCCCAAAAAAGTGCCACCATGGCTAAATAACAAAATAAAAGAAGCAGTTGTAGGCAAAAGTGGAAAATAGAAAGCAGCCTAAACTCTGGCAAGTAAAGTGTAAAAATATAATTAGGAAGACCAAAAAAGAATTTGAAGAACAGGTAGCCAAAGACTCAAAAAGTAACAGCAAAAATGTTTGTAATTACATCAGAAGCAGGAAGCCTGCTAACCAACCAGTGGGACCACTGGACAATCGAGATGCTCAAGGAGCACTCAAGGAAGATAAGGCTATTGTGGAGAAATTAAATGAATTCTTTGCATTGGTCTTGATGGCTGAGGAAGATTCTCAAACCTGAGTCATTCTTTTTAGGTGACAGATCTGAAGATCTGTGCCAGATTGAGGTGTCATTAGAGGAGGTTTTGGAACAAACTGGTAAATTAAACAGTAACAAGTCACCAGGACCAGATGGTATCCACCCAAGAGTTCTGAAGGAACTCAAATGTGAAATTGCAGAACTACTAACTGTGATATGTAACCTATCATTTAAATCAGCTTCTGTACCAGATGACTGGAGGATAGCTAATGTGATGCCATTTTTTTAAAAAGACTCCAGAGGCAATCATGGCAATTACAGGCTGGTAAACCTAACTTCAGTAACAGGCAAATTGGTTTAAACTATAGAATCATAGAATCATAGAATATTAGAGTTGGAAGGGACCTCAGGAGGTCATCTAATCCAACCCCCTGCTCAAAGCAGGACTAACCTCAGCTATATCATCCCAACCAGGGCTTGGTCAAGCCTCAGCTTAAAAACTTCTAAGGATGGAGATTCCACCACCTAGGTAACCTATTCCAGTGCTTCACCACCCTCCTAGTAAAAAACTTTTTCCTAATGTCCAACCTAGACCTCCCGCCCTGCAACTTGAGACCGTTGCTCCTTGTTCTGTCATCTGCCACCACCGAGAACAGCCTAGCCCCATCCTCCCTGGAAGCCCCTTTCAGGTAGTTAAAGGCCGCTATCAAATCCCCCCTCACTCTTCTCTTTTGTAGACTAAAAAAGCCCAGTTCCCTCAGCCTCTCCTCATAAGTCCTGTGCTCCAGCCCCCTAATCATTTTTGTTGCCCTCCGCTGCACTCTCTCCAACTTGTCCACATCCTTTTTGTAGTGGGGGGCCCAAAACTGGACACAATATTCTAAATGCGGCCTCACCAATGCCGAATAGTAAACAACAGATTTATCAGACACAGAGATGAATATGATTTGTTGGGGAAGAGTCAACATGGGTTTTCTAAAGGGAAATTATGCCTCACCGATCTACTAGAATTCTCTGAGAGGATGTGGACAAGGGTGATCTAGTGGATATAGTATACTTAGATTTTCAGAAAGCCTTTGACAAAGTCCCTCACTAAAGGCTCTTAAGCTAAGTAAGTGGTCATGGGATAAGAGAGAAGGTCCCCTCCTGGATCAGTAACTGGTTAAAAGATAAGAAACAAAGAGTAGGAATAAATGGTCAGTTTTCAGAATGGAGAGAGGTAAATAGTGGTGTATTGGGACCAGTACTATTCAACATACTAATAAATTATCTGGAAAAAGGGGTAAACATTTTGGTGGCAAATTTTGCAGATGATACAAAACTACTCAAGATAGTTAAGTCCAAAGCAGACTGAAAGAGTTACAAAGGGATCTCACAAAACTGGGTGGTTGGGCAACAAAAATGGCAGATGAAATTCAATTTTGATAAATGCAAAGTAGTGCATATTGGGAAACATAATCCCAACTATACATATAAAATGATGGATTCTAAATTAGCTGTTACCACTCAAGAAAGAGATCTTGGAATCATTGTGGATAGTTCTCTAAAAACATCCACTCAGTGTGCAGCAGCAGTCAAAAAGCTAACAGAATGTTAGAAATCATTAGGAAAGAGATAGATAATAAGACAGAAAATATTATATTGCCTCTTTATAAATCTATGGTATGACCACATCTTAAATACTGCGTGCAGATCTGGTCACCTCATCTCAAAAAGATATATTGGAATTGGAAAAGGTACAGTAAAGGGCAACAAAAATTATTAGGGGCTTCCATATGAGGAGAGATTAATAAGACTGTGACTTTTCGCCTTGGAAAAGAGATGACTAAGGGAGAATATGATAGAGGACTATAAAATCATGACTGGTATGGAGAAAATAAATGAGGAAGTGTTATTTACTTCTTCTCATAACACAAAAACTAGGGGTCACCAAATGAAATTAATAGGTGGCAGGCTTAAAACGAACAAAAGTATTGTGTCACACAACGCACAGTCACTCCTTGCCAGAGGATGTTGTGAAGGCTAAGACTATAACGGGATTAAAAAATGAACTAGATACATTCATAGAGGATAGGTCCATCAATGGCTATTAGCCAGGATAGATAGGGATTGCTTTTTGCCAGAAGCTGGGAATGGCCTATGGGATGGATCACTTGATAATTTCCTATTCTATTCATTCCCTTAGAAGCACCTGGATTTGGCCACTGTTGGAAGACAGGAGACTGGGCTAGATGAACCATTGGTCTGACCCAGTATGGCCATTCTTACGTTGTGGGAGGAAGAACTGCCTAAATCCCTCTTAAGGGACAAATATATTCTCTGATCTAGCCTGTTAGTCTCCAAAGGAATCTGGCTCCAAAGTGTTTTTTCACAGCATGAAAGCATGAGGGGGCAGGACTGAGTGGCTCTACTTGGCTGCAGCCTCCAAAGACAGCAGGAATCACAGGACAAGACTAATGATGTGCTGAATAACCATTTTAATCTTGCCAAAGATGGACTTCTCCAAAGGCCAGAAAGGCAGACAAAACTCTCACTTTAGGGAAGTTTTAATGCATCAGCTGCAGCAGTAAAAGCCTACATTGTGGTTACTTCTTATAGGCAAAGGAAGCTGGTGAAAATATTCTTTAAGGGACTGCCCCGCACTCACCCTGTTGTGGCAGCTCCTGTCCCATGGGGCTGGGCATCATGATCCCCCCCTTTCCCTTGGGTCTCCCCTTCTCCCCCACCCTGAATCAGATCCCCTCAGGATCTCTACCCTTTCCCTAGGGTTTTGGCCCTGCCCAAGAGAACCTCATCCTGATACCCAGTGTGGGGACTTTACACCCTGCTCTGCTCCAGCCCCATCTCCTTCCCCTCTTGGGAATCCTGTGGGATCTCAACTCAGACCGGTGTCTTCCACTCACCTGCTGGGACATCCCAGAGACAATAGCTCCGCTTCCCCCATGTTCCACTCCATAGGTAGGTGGCTCCCGAGCCTCCCTGCCCGGTGGATCTGCCACAACTGGCACTTTTCAAACTTCAACTTTCCCATGAAGCATTGCCCAGGAGCCAGAACCCTCTGCCAGGATTGAGGAATCTAGCTCCATCTGCTGGGAATCTGGTACACAGATGGCCCCCACCCCCACTAATGTGCCACCCTGTCCTTTTTCTGGCACTGCTGGACATGGGGCTTTCACCTGCTGAGCTGGGCATGTGCATATGGAAGGCTCAGAAAATGACAAGGCAGAGATAGATTTAACATCCTATCTGCTAAGGTCGGCTGTACTACAAGCTACCACAAAATATGTCACTACCACACATTTAAAGTCATCTGTGGTAGACTACCACTGGTAGTACTTTTTATAATTAAAACAAACAAAGAATTATGCATTAATTTTTAGGTTACGTTTCTTGTGGTTAAGTCCTTTATGTAACAGTCTTTCAAATTTAATTTTAGAATGTCAGTTGCCATGGTGAAAGCAAATTCCCTTATTACTACCTTCCCCTCCCCCCACATTTAGACCGCTAATACACTAAGTTTCAGACATAGAGTCTAATTATGTTCTGTAATGACTTTAACATATTCATTTGATACTTAGTAGTTCAAAGTTATTTTGCAAATAATGGTTTTGGTTCCAATATATTCTTCTTATAGTTTAGGATCATTAAAAGGAATACAATTATTGAAAAGCATGTTGTCTTTTTATTTTCAGTGTTCAACCCTTGTACTATGACTTTGTTTAGAAGACACTGAATGAGTTCTTGAACAGAGTAAACAGTATACTAAAAAATAAAAGTATATATGCTTTGTATATAAAACCCAAGAATATGCAGATTCATTTTCAAAAATGATAATATTGCACATGGCAGGCCAAATTCAGCCATCTGCTGCGTAAAGTGAAAGCACTTCCCATGTTTATTTCTGGGCTTGCAGCGGATTATAAGATGGTAAATATTACTGGTATAGATTGGGTATAAAATGATAAAAAGAACTGAATGTAAGTGACACTGTAATATAACTTGCACTGATTTGCCATTTAACAATAAGTGGGAATGGCAAGTGGAACAAAATCTGCTGTTTTACCTCCTCTTTACATCACTGTAACTCCAATGTCAATAGAGTTACCTCAAACTTACATCAATGTAAATGGGAACTGAATTTAGTCCTCATTGCATAACTTGCATCACTATTTATGCCACTGCTGGACTGATTTGGCCTGACATCTCTAGGACATTTGTATGCAGAGGCTCAGTCAAACCTGTTTGGGACATGATCCAAAGATCATCCCTAGCAGTGTGGTCAAGGAGACCATCAACTACCTCACCAGCACTATGCTCCCTTAGTCCCTGAACCCAGTGAGTATGCTCTGAAGGCCAGAGATTCATTCCAGGGGCAGGGAGAAGGCCAGGTAGGGATCAGGAGATCACATCTTCTCCACACTTTGTGATGCAGGGTATCCTCGCAGGGTTTAATACAGTCTGAATCCTAATACAGCCTTTCATTTTATTTTTCACAGATATTATCATTTGTCATATTTATTCCCTTGAAATACTGATTCTAAATAGTACTTTGAAAAACTATCCCTTCTTATGTATCCTTTATGAAGCCGTTAAAAAGATCTCTCTCTCACCTCATTTTTCTCCACGACCCAAACCAAAAACATACAATCATACATTTTACTTCTTTGTGGTGCTGTTGTAATCAACATATGGCTGCAAAAGCATAGACACTAGTTAAGCCATTCATCTGCAGTATGAGAAATGGAACTCAGGACTTTAATTCGTACAACACAGGCCCCCTACTACTGTAGCTAAAGGAGAACTGGCGCTAGGTGTTAGTAACATTAGGCCTTCTATCTTTTTTGTCAGGCAAGCCGCTAGAGAGCAACAATCACAAACACTTGTGCAGGTTGCACAGTGAGGCATTGAAGCACTTTACACTGTCTGTCTTGATGCACCTCACATAAGAATGGTAAAATTCCAATTAAAGTTTTATACAATCAGGTCCATGTAACTTTAAGGCAAGATCATTGCACTGTGCCCAGTGCCTTACAGAATAAAAAAGTCCTCAAGACAGGCTTGGGAGACTTTTTTGTTTTTACTTGGACTATGAAATATAATTTGAATGTGATTCTATGGGTCTGATTCTTCATTCACATACACCTTCGTAACTCCACTGACTTAAACAGAGCTATTACACCAGCATAAAGTAATAGGCAAATCAGTACACATCAGTTTCTAAGAGTATTAGTTATAGGCTCCAATATAGCTAAGGTGTGTTACCATTTATATTTTTCCATAATAGTGAATATTCTTTTCTTTTCTTTTCTTTTAATACTCTATGTGAGTGTTTATATAACAAGAGTAACTTTCATTATGGCAACCATCTTTTCAATCTTGTAAACATTCAACACAAAGGAACATTTTTAAATAGGAAAAAATTATACATATAATTTATGAAAATATATATATAATTCCTTGGTAATGCTATTTGTAGGAGCCATAAGAAAAAACATTAGAGTGCTATTAAATGAATCATAATTTATTACACAAACCTAATTTAGATGCCCAGTTAAGCACCTACTTCTATGAAAAATGCAATTGTCCGTTTAAATAGGTATTAATTGCCATGCTCACTTGTTTGGTTCAATGCTCTCACTTAGGGACACAATGATTTTTATGTTGTTCGGCACCACCTGTTGAAAACATTCAAGAGCATGTCAGTGTGGTTGTTCATGTCATTAACATAAATTGGTAGCAGCAGTAATTGCAATATGCAGGTGCATTGTTTTACAAATATAGCCTACATGTCTAACTGTGATGACCATATAATTACTGTGCTGTGCCACTGCAGGTTTTTTTTTGATGAGTGGATGAGTTGAGAAAGAGAATCTCTGTCCACCTCCTATATGCTTCTAATTTTTGAATTTCATCTCTCATGGATGAGTTCTCAACTACCTGTCTATTGTAGCTATGTTCTTTGTGTTCTTTTTCCCTATTTCCCTGACACTTGCTGTATAGCGTTAAAGAGCAAAAATACAGTTAGGTGTTCTATTTTTAGTGCTGGGCCATTTGCTTTGTTGATTATAATCCTGACAGTCAAAGAAGTGAAATGGCACCACTCTTCAGTACCTGCTTTCCACAGTACTAGCTTTCACATTGTTCTTTGTTTCCCTGACAGGTAGAAACTGTTTCTGTTTCTCCTCATGAATACTGTATGTGAGCTACTGAGCAGCTCATGGTGACAGCTAAAACACAGCAAGAGTGACCAAAGGACATTTTCCAAATGTGTTTCTTTGCCCTTTCTTCAAGTAGAACAGTTTAATAAAAATCAAGGGCTACTTGCATTGTTCTGTGAAGAATGAGATCTTCATTGTTTGAATAACTTTATGTTCTTGTAAAGTTTGGGAAGCTGTCAGAAAAAAAGTGATTTTCATTTTATTTCCAATCTAATTTACACTTTGGGCTCAAAATATTGTTAAAATGGAAGTTTCTTTCTTGGGTTAAAAGAATCTTGTTTTACACATTCATGATTGTCATAAATTACAGATAGTGAGAAGTGTTCAAGAGAGAAGGGCACCATAAGATACCCGTGCCAAATTGCAGTGGGAAATGGGGAACAAGCATGGGGGGGAAGGGGAAATCTAAGAAAGTGGGTGAAAAGTACACTGTTAGTTTTCAAGGAATTGAAAGTTTGATTGATTATTTTAAATAGGGATTAGCAGATGTGCAATTTCAACATCCAGTCCTCTGAAGTACTGAGCACTAGAACTGGTCAAAAAATTTCCAGTGGAACACTTTTCCACTGGAAGATTCTGATTTCACGGAATAGAAATGTTCTGTGTGAATGTAGCGATTCTGTCAAAATTTGAAATGGATACCAGACGCCTTCTGATATCTCTCAGGGCAGCTGCCTTAGGGCTGCCCAATGGCCCAGGCAGCCCACTACATTAAGAATTGGGCAACACAGGAAAGCAGTTGCCTGGGGAGTTGGGCAGCTGGGAGCAAGCTGACAATTTCCATTATGGGTCACCCAAAATGGAATTTTGTAGGATGTTTCCCCCCATGAAAAATTTCAAATGTTTGCTATTTCTGCCCAATTTGGGATAACATTTTTATCCAAAAAAATCAAAAATTTTTGTGGGAAGGAAATATAATTTTCCAGCCAGCTCAGCTGAGCACCTTCAAGTTCTACAGAAGTCAACGCCTCAGAAAGTCAGAAACGTCACAGAAAGTCAATTGGATTTAGGCGCCTATGTCCCTAAAGTCACCTCTGAAAATGGGATTTAGTTCGCAATGGCCCTTAGGCCTTGCAATGCTGAGTGGAGCTGTCATCATGCCTCGGTGGTCACAGCTGAGAATGCCAGGTTCAGGAAAATTGCTGAAAAATAGTGCAGACTCACCCCAAAACTGGTGGTTTTTCTATCATTAGATTACACCAAGCCAGTAACAAAAGTACATTTCTGTCTCACCACTCTCATTAATAAATCGCATAAAGGGCAATCTCTTTAGGCATCCCAGCCCTTATCTCACCACCCAGACATTGGGCTCTATGATGAGTGCTTATTGAAAACCAATTTCATCACATTTAGGGTCCTTCCAATCTCAAAAGATCAGCCACTTAGTCAGGTCAATATATAGCTTATATCTTCAATATAATCTTCAACTTATATATATAAATATATAACAATATATAACTTATACAATATATAACTTAGATCTTACCCAATAATCATGCTGCAGCCAGTCCGTTAGCAACTAAAATCTAAAGGTTGATTAATAAAGGAAAAGAAGAAGAGAGTTAAAATGGTTAATAGATCTCATACATACAAGCATCACAAAGTTCTTATAACAGGTCTGTAGCAACGGTGGAATAAACTTCAGATTGGAAGGTTTTCAGTCCATATTTCAAGTGCTCCTTTTAGTTGTAAGTCCATAGTCCAGAGAATCAGAGCAGGAAAGAGGCAACATGGAGATGATTCAAGAGTCTTTTATACCCTCTGCCGTGCACTTGGAATTTTACTGTCCCAAAACAAAGCTCACAGCACAGTTTGTGGAAAGCTACAGGCACAAGATGGAGTCAGGGTTATATGAGCAAGTCACATGCCATTACATGACTTGCTGACTCACAGTGGCAGCCATTACCCATATTCTGGCTGGGGCATCCACAGGAAGACTGACTGGGTGGGTCGAGCTTCTTCTATTGCCCATTGTTAGAGTGAAGTGTCCTTTAATGGGTCATTAAACTTGAATAGTCCACTCACAATGTGCTGGCACAATTGCCTTGTGGGTGTTACCCCAGGAACAATCCATTTAAGATATAGATACAGAGCCAATATTCATACATTCAGATACAGTGATGATGCATAGATTTAAACAGGCCAATATTCTTTAGCTACTCATAACTTTTCCATTGACACCTTACATAACATACTTCATACAAGATTTGTTGCAGTTGTCTGATGGTGGTAATATTAATGATACAAATGGCCATATTTCAATCATTCAGATTACAGGAGCAATGCCTAAAGACCTTTAAACATCTGGACACAAACATAACCACTGTAATGACATCTGTCTGAGATCGCAGAGGGTGAAATGATAGCTCTGAAGGTGTGAACTGCCCCATTTTTCTTTATGGGGTGGTCATTCATATGGGCAGTTACCATAATTTAAATGTCAACATTGCTAACTAATTCATTGCTGTTCAAAGCAGATAAGAAAGGAAAGGAAGGATCATTTTATGAGGATGTGTGCAACTTATTGTGAGGGCTGGTATCC
Organism: Emydura macquarii macquarii; assembly: GCF_026122565.2. Lineage (NCBI taxonomy): Eukaryota > Metazoa > Chordata > Testudines > Chelidae > Emydura > Emydura macquarii. The sequence continues at coordinate 34,741,301 of NW_027132559.1, read as the reverse complement.
ACTGAAAAAATGCATCATGTTAGAAAATGCATTAATCAACTAACACAATATTAATCACTAGTTTGCCCTTAATGTGGACAAAATAAACTTGTATTTAAAAACATGTTAGCTGCTCCTGGATAATCCCGGGGTGCTTTTTTTTTTTTTTTTTTTTTTTTTTTTTTTTAAACAGAAAGAGAGACAGTTGGTGTCTCAAGTAGGTGGAGTTTGATTTGTGGGTGAAGCTTGACGGAGTACTACTATATTTTCCCATCTTATGTCAGATGTTCCAGGTGGTGCTTTTACATATACACTTCCAAGCTCTCTTTCTGAACATGTGAGCAAATGCTCAGTCTTACTTGGTGTCTGATTAGCATAAATTCTTAGGGGACAATAGCTGCCTGGGAACAAACATTGTTGGATAAGCTTTCAGGGAAGGATGGGGGAAAGGATTTCCTGGATATTCTTTGTGACCACCTCCATTCCAGAACGCATGGAGATGTGTAATTAAAACAATATCCAGACTCGATGTCACTGATGTCTCCTCCAAGGAAATTTGAGCTGCAAGACATTGGTTACTGCTCAAAAAAGTGGAAACTATATTAAACAGATTATTACTAATACTAACTTTTTGTTATAAAACTACATTTAATTGCCCTGGACTCAGTTTTAGCCTTCTTCCTTTGAAGGGAAGGACTAACATGGTTACATTGCCGTTAGACTTCAAGCAGGACCATACTAACACCTCTTGGGAGTCTGACAAACTTTGTTGGCATGAGTTTCCTTTTAACCATTTTCTTTTTGTAAGGAGGGGGATAACTATTACTTCAGAAAATGCAGATGGGATCCTGGCATTCAGCCCCTTTTTACTTTTACATTTTCCCTTCAAATGAAAGTGCTAAATATTGTAATGGGCTTCCTCCTCCCCAGGATCTTGGTTAACTATGGGTGCAGTCGAAGAGAGCAGGGGGAATGGGATTGAAACAAAATATTCTTTTAGAGGGTTGTGTCTCATATTGCTACAGCTACAATAGTAAGTCTGAAACTCCGCCTGGTGGCCTTCAGATATAATTATGAGTACTTTCAACAGAACACGTAGGGCTTTTGAATGAAACACAATTGACCACGTTCATTCTAGGTATAACTTAATTAATTACCTCAAAGTATGAATTTGGCAGGATGGGTTTCAACGACAGCTATCCCTGCTTCCATGACCAGTGCTTCTGATCAGGAGCGCTGGAAGGTCCCTAGAAGTGGAGGGACAATCAGAGCCTGGACCGTGGCCCTCTCCCTCCTCTAGCCCCAAGCCCCGCTCATGCTCTGCCTCTTCCCCCAAGGCCCCACTCCCACTCCGCCTCTTCCCCGAGGCCTCACCCATGCTCTGCGTCTTGCCACACCTGCTCTGCCTCTTCCCCCAAGGTGCTGCCCGCCACTCGCTCCTTACTATCCCTTCCCCCCAAGTTGCTTTCCCTTAGGGCAGGAAAAAAGTGAGCAGGATAGCCCTCCCACTTTTAAAAGTGATGGGGGCCATGGCCCCATGGCTCCCTCTATTCCAGTACCCCTGCTTTTGCTACTACGTGGTAAGCCAGATCTGTTACCTCTGCTTGCAGTGCTTAGTTAGCAGCTACCATACATTCCATAGTTACAATACTTTTGTCATTAGAGCATCATCATGTGACAGCCCTTTTCTCCATTTCTTAAATCCTATTAATGCCATTGACTATAGCATCATTAAGTGTCAACTGCATAGTTGCTGCATTCCACTTCTTCCTTAGCCCAGCTGATACTGGGGCATAAATATATGGAGAGACGGGGACATCTCCTCCCAGCTTTCAACATTGGCAGACACCAATGTGTAATCCACCAACTTTGGCTTGCTGGAGAAGAGGAATCAGACGAGCGGGGGAGGAAAAGAGTCTTGAGGCCCTTCCAGCAGCAGAGCTTAGGCCTGTCCCTTGACGCTCTATTTGCTGCTGACAGACAGAAAGATAGGGGAGTAAAAGTGTGTTAGTGGGTTCAGAGGCAGATGGGGATTTGAGGTTAGAGAATTTTGAGGAAGGGGGCTTTCTGGAGACAATGGAAGAGTTTTGAGAAGTAGAAGAACCCGGGGGTTGATGTCTGGAGGGTGGGGAAAAGGAAGATTGGGGCATTTAGAAAGAAGGTGGAACTTACCATTATGTTTTGTTGAAGGCAGCTAGGGAGAAAGTCACTTGTATTTGAATTTTTTTCTGGTTGGTGGTGGAAGGTGGTTTTGTGGTCTTTGTCCTCCCCAACTTTTGTTTCAAATATACTTCACTGTCATTTGAACTTGACAATTACTAAAATCTGTGTAGGGTGCTCTGCAACTACAGTAATAGAACCCACCAGTCAAAGGCCTTATTACCTATTATTTAGATAGGCTATTTTACTTGGCTTCATGTCACAGCTACTTATAAATACCATTGCAGCCTATGCCTCTTAATAATTTTACTTAGTTCTAAGCTAAACCACAATTACCATTCTCCCTAAGAACACAGTCATCATTTTCTTGTGCTGAATGCTGCTTTCTTCTTTTCTACAATTTACTTGTGCAAAACTTTGTAGTTATGATATGTGACAATGGGGAACTAAAGAATTCAAAGAACCTATAGAATATGGCTTCATTATTTTCAGCATTTAGAATTCAGCATTAATTCTCTGAAATTTAGGCATATCAGGTATACAAAAATGTTGTGAATTTGATCATTAAAGATTTGATGAAATATTTCAGCCACCCCTTTTCTCCCTTGAATTACAACTGGGCTTTTAAAAACTGCATATGCATGCGCAGACACACCTACTCACATGTGAGTATATACACATGCATAAGTATCTGTACACCACATAGACTCAGAAACTATAAGGTCTGAAGGAAGATCATGATCATCTAGTCTGACCTCCTGCATGCTGCAGCCCACAGAACCTTACACACCCATTGCTGTAATAGTCCCATAACCATATTATATTATACGATCAAACAAGTTTATACAAGTAGATTTATACATATTATGGACGAAATCCTGATCTGTTTGAGGGCAATGGCAAAACTTCCACTGAATTCAATCGGGCCAGGTTTTCACTGCACATGTGTGCATAATGTACCTATATATAATGTACATACATATATACGATACATAAGTAGATGTGCATGTGTGTGTATCCGTATCTAATGTAAGCCTGTATGATACTAGCCATAAATGGTTCTGTTATTTTATCACATTCTGTGAAGAGTATTTTGAATCTCAGTTTGAGAAACAATTTTAAGCACTTTTTTATGATCTCCTGTTGAACACGGGCTTCAGCAGGAGCCCAGGAATGTAGTAAGAAGAAAGGCATTTGCTATGCACATCTATAATGCTTCCTCTTTTACTCCTTTCACACAGCGACTGAAAGATTTAAAACAAAGGGAATTTGCTCGAAACGTGGCTTCAAAGTCATGGAAAGATGAGAAGAAACAGGAAAAAGCACTCAAGCGGCTCCACCAGCTCGCTGAGTTACGGAAGCAGTCTGAATGGCAAGTGTTTGAAATATATATTATGTTTTAACACTCTCTTTCCTCAGTCCCAGAAGAAATCTCAAACTTTTATTCCTGCTTTCTATAATGTACAGAGATCACAGATACTGTCACCCATTTTCAGTTATCCATGATTCCAAATGTTGTTCTGAAAACCGTAAAATCAAAAGTTCCTGCATTAATTACTTGGTATTTTTAAGTTGTGTGTTTTTCTCCCTTGTAGCCTGTCAATCTAAGATGCTCTGCTTTGCGTGATTTGAAGATGATTTAACAATATCAGCACTTTCCTTTATTAGAATTGACCTGAATAGATTAGTATAACTCTTAGTAGTTTGTAGAAAGTGAAAGGAGGAGGCTAAATAGATCTTAATGTTTCTGTGTTTAGTCTGGAAATCCTCTTTCATTACTTTTAGTAGACAGACTATTTAGGTAGTTACTCCCTAGAGTAAATGACAGTACCATTGCGTGACTGAAAACCAGATGTAATTACCTCAGTTAAATTTATCCAATACTGCTAGTTAAACTGATAATAGTAGAGATACAGTACAATGTTTATACTAATAAACCTTTATGTTTGAGAAATCTCTTTTTTGTTTAATGACACTTACATACATGAAATGCTTCAACAGAGTAGGTTGTTACCAGACCTACAATTGATGTTAATCTGTGACCATAATGAGTTAAGTGGCTAATTAAACTGTCATTCTTATGTTAAAAATAAACCAAGCTTAGACTAGAGTGGAAATAGTAAAATTCATGGTGTACTATACAATGAGTTTAGGCCAATGCAGTCTTTTTTGGGTAAAAGGTTGAGGTATATCATTTTAGCACTATGCATTAGGGCTGGCTGGAAAAAAAGAATTCTGTTCCATGAAAAACTTCAAGTTTTCAGAATTTGTTTTCTTTCTTATGAAGAACAAAAATAAGACCTTTGGAAATTTCTAATGGACCTGAATGCAAGAGCCCACAATAAACAGTGCTCCAATAGGCAGGGCCTTCACATGGCTATAGAAGATGCAGGTTCAAGTCCCTATAGCATGCTATAGCATCAGTCTCTCTCTCTTTCTTTGGCCCAATGAATATTTAATGACTTCTACAAAGTGGAACAGCTCCAACAGGAGAATTTTAGGGGACAGCTACACTTTGATCTGGAGCTGTAATTTGCAGTTTGCGGAGACACACCCATGCTAGTTCTGATCAAGCTCGAATGTGAAAAATAGAATGTAGTTGCAATAGCATGAGCACAGGGGTGGGAGAGTCTAGTCGCTCAAGTATGTACCTCGGGTCTCAGACGGGATAGTACTCCAGGCAACTAGCCCCTCCCACTGCTTGAACCACGGCAACCACAGGTCTATTTTTTACGTGCTAGCTCAATCAAAGCTAGTGTGTATATGTCGCCTCAAGCTGGAAATTACACCTCCATTCAATGCACAGAAGTACTGTAAGAGAGATTGACTCTATAACTCGGTGGTCAGGGCATTCACATGGGATCCAAATCAGGCTTTGATGAATCAACATTTTTCCTCAAAAAGCATTTTGTTGAAAAAAATTTCTGACCTGCTCTGCCAAAAAAGACTGCAGTGGAATAGTCGTAGAGCAGAGTTGTGTTTTCAAACAACATAATCAGATGAAATTCACTTACCTGTGGGAAGACTCTGTGGGTTTTAAGTGGCATCAGAAGCAAAGCAAATAAATGGACTCACCTCACTCTTCCTCTACTCGCACTTTTAGACAAAGGTAGAATTTGGCCCTGTACTGGGTTACAATATTTTCTAGTTTCAATCAAACCCTTATTTCATGTCCACAGTGGTTGGCATGGGTGTATTACATAATTCTACCAATAATTTTACAAAACATCTTAGTTCTGCTCCACTGTATTGATTACAAGAACAGATATTTGTCTGGCAAAACTCATTTTTAAAGCATTAGTAAGGAGACCATTAGTGCAGTGATCATATATGTCTGATCTCTACTGCAAAAAAAAAAAAAAAAAAAAAAAAAAAAATGCAGCGCAGTCATTTTTGTTCCCAGTTGGTTTTATTAGAACAGACTGCTAGAGTTCTGTGTCAAAGCCACATTAGAATATCTTGAACTGAAAAGAAATTACCAGGAAGGTAAATTATACATTCAAAATCTAAAAGATTTAAGGAAGAGGGGAAGAAATGGAATTCAAGGGCGTCAAATACAGGAGGAGGAAATGTGAAAATAATAGCCAAATCCTGGTGGGTACTGGGACTAGTCTCTCTCAATGCACATTTGTAATTGCCATTACCATGAATGGAAGTCAACTGCATGCACCAAAGACAGAATGCTGATGCCTTAGTATCAAAAAGGGAGGGAGAAGGATTATAAAACAGATGAGATAATTTATAGAGAGGAAGTTATGCAAAATACCAAAGTATTATGGTAGCTTAGATGCTTTTTTAAAAACTTACCGTATTTCCCCATGTATAATATGCACCCTTTTTCGAAAAATTTGGGGTCTAAAAACTGGGTGCGTCTTATACAGTGGTTGTAGATTTTTTTACTTGCATTTATGATGAATAAAACTTGAGTTCAATAACTTTATGTAATACATTTTTTTTCAAATTTCGGGCCCCAAAATTAAGGTGCATCTTATACATGGGGAAATACGGTAACTTCTCTTTGAATGTTTCACAAAAGAATTGTATTATAGAATAAAGTCCCATATATTACAAAGAAAAAAAAGGAAGACAGCTTTAAAACATCTTCATTCTGAAAGAATCAGAGTGAGTAATGTACCTGACAAAAATTCCTTTTCTCTCATAGGGCCCAATTCACCAGCTCTCATAGGACCCAATTCGCCAATTCGCCATGCACCATTCGCCAATTCTCATAGGGCCCAATTTCTCTCATAGGGCCCAATTCGCCAATTTGCCATGCACAAATCTCCCTTTTGCTGGAGTTTCTCATGTGGCACTTCACAATCAGACCCATAGACCCTATAAAAAGCTGATCTAGGAATGATCACAGGCCACATTCTGATCTCAGCTACACGGGTATAAATTCACAGTGACGCTACTAAAGCCAGAGTTTACTCTGTATTGATGCTGGATATACAAAATGTGGCTACATGCTCATTTAAAATCACGTCAGTTACAGAGAATAAAGACTTCCTTGCTTTTTTAGAAGTGGCCGAGTCTTGGATGAATTGCATTTAGAAGATATAGAAACAATCGAATAGCTTTCACTTTCAGCAGCGTTAATGGCATTCCCTGTCAAGATAGTGATCTTGAGAAATCTTAATAATTTCTGAATTTTAAATTCGATTATTGAATTAATCCATTCATTTTATTTATGTATTTATTTCTGTATAGCATCAAGGGCAGCAGACCAGTATTTAAAGCTCCCAGACTGGTGGTGGAAAAGCAACAACTGCAAGAAGGAATTTTCTTAGCTAAAAATGGCAGATTCACAGCAGGTACCAAGAGCATGGTTCTGTGTGAAGGACAAAGTCTCTCCAGAAGCACATTAGAGAAACAACAGGAGCTTACACTAAGCAGGCACCAGTCACACACAAAGAGACTTTGTTCACTTGGAAATCAGGTCTCACAAGCATTTTCAGATGGCACCAATAGTCACAGGACAGGAGTGTCTTTCTCTTTCTCTAAAAAAGCCCATTTAAAGTTAGAGTCATCAGCATCAGTTTTCAGTGAGAACACTGAAGAAGCATATGATTGTAGTGAATCACCTAAGCATAAAACGAAACAAACTCCTGAGAGCTGTCGGTCTTGCACACTTTTGGGTGAGGATGCAAAAGCAAGTGTGGATACAGGATTAAATATTCCACAAGGTTCAATGGGCATTGATGCAGCAAGCAATATGGCAGCGAAAACTAATACGCTAAAGGAAAATGACAAAAACAGTGATAAAGAATTAGAAGAAACTGTCAGTGCTCATTCTTCATTTTGCAAAACCAAAATGCATCTTTCAAATTTGGATTTTACTGGTTCGTTTGCAAAAGCAGAACAAGAAGGTGAGTTGAATGAGACTGAGAAATTGATGGAGACTTTCATTTCACCTCCATGCCAAACTAACAATTCTTGTACCCAGCAGAACCGTTACAAGCACAGTGATACCACGTTCAGTGACCTCTTAACTGAATTCCCACCACAACACCCAGCTGACCAGGCATATGCAAGTGAGCTTCATTACAACCCCAGTATGGTCAAAACAGAGAAATCTTGTGAGGGTTCAGGAACTGTGAATGGAAACAGAGAAATGCTGACAAGCGAGACTTTGGTTAATGAGGTGAAGCCCAAAGCATTGCCTTTTCTTCATGTACTAAGCAAAGATGGCAGCACTGCTCTTCAGTGGCCCACGGAACTTCTTTTGTTTACAAAAACTGCCCCCTGCATTTCCTATGGCTGCAATCCATTATTTTTTGACTTTCGACTTTCTGTGAACCATAGAGATCATAAACAGCATGAAGCAAACAGAGAAAGCCATAGTGAGCCCTCTACAAATATGAATGCAGATGAAACGGAAGCCTCAGGTTTAATAGAAGACAAGCAAATGTCAAAGGAACAAGATAATCAGTCACTGAAACCAAAGAAGATGAAAGGTTCCAAAACCCTCCAAAAGGCTGAGCCAAAAGCTGATTCAGACATAGAGAAAGAAACGAATGAAAGTGGTCAAAAGCATATTGCAGATGATTTGAATGAAAATATACCCAAAGTGCCTGCTGACCTTGATGTCTCACAAAAGGATTATATGAGTGAAGAAAGCCTCCATGCCAAAACACCTAGGAGATCTTTAAAGCACCATTTGCAGAGCTGTGAAAGAAGAACACACAGTGGTGGAAATGAAAGCATTTCCTTTTCGCCCTGTGTGTCTCGAACTAAAAAGCATAAAGGTGCAAAATGTGATTTAAATTATTCTGAAGAAAAACATGAGAGCCAAAACAACTGCAAATCCATTCAAAATTGGTCGGGATGCAGCAGTGATGTAAGTGACAGTGGAAAAGATTCTATTGGAAGTTTCCTTGGTTATAAATCAAGTTCTCATAGCAGATATTCAGAAAATGAAGGGTGTGGAAATTATACAAGATACTGGAGATTCTCATCCTCCCAAAAGTCATCTTCTGACAGACATTCTAGCTATTCTGACGCTTCCATTAGCAGTACAACTAGTTATGTAAGTAGCTCCTCTAGTCACAAATCAGGCGATCACAGTAGAAATAATTTGCTCTTTTGTTGTAAAAGAAAAAACAAGACAGTTGAAAGGCACAAATGTAAACACAGAAAGCACAACTGCATTTCCTCTTCTGATGATGCAGATGAGGATTACCTTTTACACACTAAAAGTCTAAGAACTAGAAACTGTATGCAGAGGGATACAATTAAATATCAAAGACATTCAAGACATAGGGGTTTACAACATAGAGACAGATCAAAGCGAAGCAGAACTACACACAGACATTCTGCCAGAAAATACAGCAGAAGTAGAAGATACCACAGCTCCAGAAGTTCTTCTACCAGACAGTCAAGAAAGAGTGGAAGATCATCTAGTTGCAGAAGCTCAAGAGTCAATAGTTCAGGATCCTTCTCAAAAGAAACAGTATATTATTTGAACAAAAGCAAGGAGGATACAGAAGGCTGTTACAGCACTGAACCAGGGAAAGCAGAATCTACACATTATGGTGCGCAGAATGTAAGTTGTCAGTCAAAAAAATTTAATGTTGGCTCTTCTGAAAACTCAGCAAAAGATACAGTGGAACAGAGATCGTCACTGACAGCCAGGCTACTTTTGGAAAGAGTGCAATCTAAGAAAAAACAAGAACAAGCACACTGTTCAGAGGAATTTTCAAACAATTGTGGGATGGAATTGGAGGATCACTCACAAACTCACGTTGCTAGTAAATTTCCATCATCAGTAGGTGACATAGCAATGTTACCTATGCCTGAGAAAGCCCTCGATATAAGTAAAAAAGATTTAAGGAATGATGAAACCTGTTCAGTGGAAATCAGTGCAAAGAAAGACAACTTTGAAGCTTCACAGACAAATAATGTTACTCTTACAACAGGCACTGATTATGATAATTGTCTTTTTAAAGACATAATTCAAATAGGAATAGGCTATCAGGCTCCCAGCATAAAAAGGAACACAGCAATAAAGGAACAATCAAATCTCTTAATTACTGAAGTACAGCCCTTTATACAAAGCTGTGACCCAGTACCAAATAATTTCCCTGGTGCTTTTCCTTCTAAGAGATATTCTGTTGTTAATTCAACAGAGACCAAAGAAGAACTACGTGATGTAAACATGAACTTGCATCGAGTAGAAGGGCATTTAAACACTTATTGTGACAGTGCTATGCATAAGTATGATGAAACAGAAAACGAGTTAGAAATGTACAGGAAATCCATCTCCCCCCCTTTAACTCAACAGCCTATAACATTTTCACCTGACGAAATAGACAAGTATAGGTTACTTCAGCTGCAAGCCCAGCAGCATATGCAGAAACAACTCCTGGCAAAGCATTTTAAAGTTTTGCCTGCCACGGGACCAGCTGCCTTCTCTGCAACACCAGCAGTTCAGTCTGTTCCCAGTCAGCATCATGCTTCTATCGCCACAATCCACCATACACTTCTGCAACGCTTTGCTGTCTCCGCTTCCGTACATCCCCACAGCGGCCATCTTTCCTTGACCAACATACACCCATTCTCTGAATCACATTTTGCTCCCATATCACTTTCACCTTTAGCTCCAACCATCATTCCTTCCCACCATGCTCTGTTGACAGGACGCCCACTGCATTTGGTCTCCACCACACCCTTTCACCCTTCCTATCTAACCCTCCCATCATTGCCACATACTGCATTTATCCCTACCTTATTCACTCCACATCTGAATGCAGCTGCATCTGCTGCCCTACAGCTGAATCCTTTAATTCAGCCATTGTTCCAAGGGCAAGATCTTCACCACCATTCTTGCTCTAGCTAGACCCAGCAATTACCTGGCGTGAAAGACATTTTCAAAGTTTCTAGTTATTTAAACTAGCAAAACTATTACCCTTTTGTTCCAAAAAGAAATGTGAAGATAAACTGTTATTTCATATTCAGTCACACCTCCAAATGGAAGTCTATCATGTTGGTAAGAGCACATCAGCAATATTTAAAAGTCAAGGTTATGGTTGACAGCATACGAATATTGATTTAGTTTTCATACCACCAAATAAAAGCTAAAACTAAAACTAGAGGGACAGAGTACTGCTAACTTAGTTCTGCAGAGGGTAATTCATTTTTGGAAGATTGGCAGAACACGGTAGCACTAAATTACAATGGGGCTGGAGCTGGCCGTGAGATATGGGGAACTGTACCTGATTCCCTGATTATATTTTTCCCCTGTGAAGCAGAGCTCTACTGCAGGAGAGAATCATACCCAAAGAATCTATATAATCTTTCTAAAAAAGTGTTTGTACCCCTTCTCAGAAAATGTTTGCTGGAAATTATAATGTACTATTGGTCTCAGCTTGTTTCCCTGCCATCCTCCAGGCTGGGGAAGAAAAAGAGGGTAACACCTCCCAACATCAACAAGGTTATCTTGAGCAAATAATTTTCTGTAAGTGGTCTTTGGTTAGGGAACTGGAATTTCAGCAGAAGAGCCAAATTGTACCTCTGTCATATGCAGTTCCACTGAAGCTAATAGTGATGCACAGGTATAATTCAGGGAAGAATTTGGCTCTAATTAACAGCTGTACTGGACAAATCTCAGCAGTGTGAAATAAAACTGGAGTGAAAAAAAAAAGGGTAAATAATGAACATGCAATGAAGTTTCTAACATAATTTATTAGATTCTCAAAGTTAAAACTCTGATCAGCAAGGCACTGACCCTTGTACCCACACCTTCAGACACATCAGTAATTCTATTGACATCTGTGGGAATACTCTTATACCTAGAGTTAGCTTTGTGTTTCAGTCCTTTGTTGAACTGGGCCTCAACTGATCATATTTTATGGCGTTCTAATACTCAACAGTGGATACTTTGTATGAACTGAAGTTCTTGACTGCAATTAGAGGACCACAATGCCTGCCAATTTCACTGGCCAACAGAGCAGCTAACTTATAATAGCAACCTGTAAGGAAGTTTATTTTATGATATTAGATTAGCTATAGAAAGTGAGGAATGAAACTGTGGTTAGAATATAGCACGTGTTTAAAGTAAACTCTATGGCTGAATTTTCTAACTTGGTTTTAATCAACCTGGAATTAGAATAACCTACTCATAATCAAGTAAAACTGCAGCTTTTCACTTCTAAATGAATGAGCTTCAGATGAATACTCCAGAGTCGAATAGTGTTATTAGACTATAACATTCAAGTGCGGCCACTAATTCTGGATGCTCAACTTGATCCACCTAATACTTGATTTCAGAGATGTTGAGAGCCAGCTGCAAGGGAGTTTATCACCTCTGAAAACCTGTCTTTAGTGACTCAGGTTGGGCACCCAAAATTAGTAGACACATTTGAAACTTTTGGATTAATTTTATAGCTACCACCATTCAGTGGCCATTTTACAGCCTAGTACAAATAAACTCATAAGACAAGCTCCCTGCCCCAAAGAGATTACAATTTAAGGGACCAATCCAGCATCCATTAAAGTTAATGCAGGTGATTCCATTCTTTCATAGTTAGTTTAGAACTTATTTAGACAGCACACTGACAATAGGAGGAGGCGACGGAGAGAAATGACTGGCTGAGTGACTAAGTGGTGGAGCTCAACAAGAGTTTTGTTTAATTTTTAAAATTCTGTAATCTCCAAAGCAAGGGAGGTGGGTGGGCTACTGAATATAAAACTCCTTAAAGATCTGTCATTCTAAAATGACTTAGAGAAGGCATGTCAAATTGGGTCTAGAAAGAGTTCATGGCATATGGCTCATCAAGGAAGGACAGTGGGCAGCTATTAAAAAGGCAAGCAGTTTAAGTGATCACATATGGTGATAGCTGAGATACCACATTCACGTATTATACAATCACTAAACTGGAAATTTGTGTGGTATCTCAGATGTCACAGTGGTAACTATTGGCAGATGTTGACATTTTAGGCCCTGATCCAGCAATACACTTAAGCCTGTGCTTAAGTCTATTTCTATTTAGTAAAGCAGCTATGCAGTTAAACATGTTCTAAATGATTTGTTAACAAGCCTGGGCTTAAATATTTGCTTAGGTGCTTGGCTGAATCAGGGCTTTACTGACTATCAAAGTTGCCGCCATCAGATTGATCTTTCTGGATCAATTGAGCGGTCAGTATAGACCCGCTCAATCGATCAGGAAGTCGACGCTGGTAAACCACCCCCTCAAGTGGCGTAGCACTGTGTCGACGGGAACACAGTTGCCATCGGTGCAGTGCAGTGAAGACGGCGTGCAGAAGGGAAACACATACATTTTTACATATGAACCTCGGGTTTTACTTCAAAGACTGCACATGTTTATCTTTGCACACTCGAGTAGTTCTACTAACTTCAGTGGCACTGAGAACAGAATCAGACTAAGAAAAAGTCCAGTTTCATTGCTTCTGCTAAATATGGAAGATCTTGCAAAACAAATATCCAAACAAACAACCAAAAACAAAAAAAACCTGAGTAAATAGAACTGGGAAAAACACAAGTAAAACTACCGATGGAGAAAGCAGAGTTAAAAAGAAAGAGAAACAGAATGAAAGCAAAATAACCATGATGTGCTGCATTTAAAGGGAGGCTAAAATTGATTCCTTAGTGCATTTGGATGGATTTTCTTGAAGATGTTTGTTAAAATGTTGTAGTTTGATATTATTTATTTCCTGTATCTATTCCCACATGTTTGTTTTCAGTATGTTATTTTTAAATACATATATACCTTGTTAACACCTGCATTCTGAGGTCTGTTGTGTGCAGTCGAGCTACAGTTCCTATTTTATTCAGAATAATCTTAAAGGGGTGACAGTATGAGGTTGGTACTGGGAGGTCATCTCATGGGAAAGTGTGGTATCTGCACTCAAAGTCAATACATATTTTGGTATAATTATATATTCTTTGTCCCTTGGTCAAAGAGATATGTGTCATCCATACTGTACAATAAACATCAATTCCAATAACAAACCGAGCTCCCCGATCCACAATGATGAAACTTCTATTTTTTCGGTAACTGAGGCATTTCCTTAAAATACCTAACTTATACATTTGTTATTCAGTTTTGCATAAACATGCCATTTGACCTGAATGATTTTAACAGTGTTTAGTTTATATTAAAATTGAATAATACTCTGGCAAGTATAATATGTAAATTAGTAATTTTGTTTTGTATTCTCTGTATAAAGTGTTTTATATTATACAGTAGTTAAGTGAATTGCACTATTGTACATGCAATGCAGCTTTTTTTTTGTTTGTTTGTTTTAGTTTTATCAAGGAATTTCTGAGAACGTAGTTTAATGCAATAATTTTTTTTCAATAAAAAGGCTTAATGGTATAAAGAGTGTCAGTCACGTATTTTTAATGTAAAGCATACAGCAGCAACAAAGTAAAATGCAGAATTATGTGAACATATTCTGCATTTTAATATGCAGAACTGAAATGTGCTTAATTTATCCCTGTAGCTATAATTCTGACATTTCTTAAAATGTTTCTTAAAGATTTTAGTGTGTGTTAAAAGTGGGTTGTTTAAATGGAACTGAAAATAAATATTCCTTAAAAAATGATTCTACAGATGTGTTCTTTGCAAACACTTTTAACGGAGCAATGTCCCCTGGGAATTTGTTTGCATACTAAAATTATTAGATTTTTTTAGACTTATCCAGGGTAATCCATTTGTCAAATTTTCCAACACCTTTGTGCTTTGGCCCAGGCCATCCCTAATACGTGCAAAGAGCTCCTTTTAAAAATCTACAAAATCTACATTCTTCATCTTTAAGTCTTCCTAAAACTCACCTTTTTCTAGATGCCTACAGTGGTAGGCCAGCTATTATTTTGTGATTGCTGCTTATCACACCAGTCACAAGCGTCTCATTTTTGCCTTGTGCTTCCCAAAACTGTTTATTGTATCCATTTGTTGGGTCTCATAGAATCATCGAAGATTAGGGTTGGAAGGGACCTCAGGAGGTCATCTAGTCCAACCCCCTGCTCAAAGGTCTCATCTTATGCTTACATTGTAAGCTCTTCGATACATGGCCCCTTTTTGTTACATGCTTGTACAATGCTTAGCACAGTGATACTCATACCTCACTATTATTTTATCAACTATAACTGGTTAATAACATAGTAAAAGCATCCTGATTGGTTAATAACTTAGATTGGTTAACAATTAAATCACACAATAATTAAATAATAATTGGTTATAATTATAATATTATATATAATTATAATATAATAAAATAATAATAATAATAATAGGTTAATAATTAAATCACACAATAATGTAGATTGGTTAACAATTAAATCACACATGTGCTGCAAAGAGCTACAGGAGACGCATTAAAGAGCCACTTGTGTCTCTCAAGTCTCAGTCTGAGTATCACTGGCCTAGCACATTGGGCTTGGAGCCTCTTAGCACTATCACAATATAAATAATAGCAAACTAATAATAATAACTCTGCGTAATATGATTCAGCACATCATTTCCCTAGCTTCATATAAAGGCTTGGATTTTGGTAGATCCATAGCACAGTACAAAAAAATAGAGAAAAGTTTGCTTTACCACAGTTACACGCAATGGATTGAATTCTGCCCTGAGTGTGTATACATGACTGCATATAGCTTATAAGATCTGCCTACACATTTTAGAAGAAATGGCCCAAAGTAATTCCTTATTCACGCCCTTGGCTTAATTGTCTCATCAGGGATGTATTTGACGCCATATGTTCAAGAAAAGCTTTAAATCAGGTCATGAACACTTTTGCAAAAAAAAAAAAAAAAAAAAAAAAATTGTCCTTTTTTTCCCATTGAAATCTGATATTTTAACAAAAAAAATCATTGAAAAATAAAAAAAAAATCAGACATATGCAGTCTCTGAATGTAATAACTGGTTTGAAATGGAAAACTGTTTATCATTATTATTTATTATTATTTATATTACAATAGAGGTTTTCAACTGAGATCAGGGCCTATTGTTTTAGGTGTTCTCCAAACACAGCAACTAACACATACGTGGAAATGAGGTCATACACTGCTTCTTATTCTTGGAAGAACTCGCTGGTCTTCAGCAATGGAGCTTGCATATGCTAATTCAAATAAGCAGAAGAGGACACCACTTACTTCAATTCTTCAGCAAGTGCTCATGGTTTATTTCAGAGAACTGGCACATTAAACATGTGCAATAAACGCTGTCCTGTCAAACCTGAATCCTAGGCGTGTTTCAATCTTTACTCCTAGCTTAAGCCTAACTTGGATCCAAACATTCTTCTTAGTTCATCCACAGCATCATTTAGAAACAATTCTGCTTCTGCTCACACCAGATCTTTCTTTACTGAAAGGACAATGCGTTTGTCTCAAATAAATGGTGTTGGGAGGGGAAGAGGGGGGAAAGAAGTCACGCAGATGCATAATGGCAAATGTTGACAATCTCCAGAACTGTGGCTTTTCCCAACAATTCTGATCCCCTTCCTGCCTCTCCCTGTCTTTCACTCTGCTTCCCTTCCTCTGGCAAGTATCTCTTCAAGCGACTGAAAGAAGGGACACGATACCATCCTACCATACTGCACATAGGTGAGCTGTGGGAAAGCCTTTCCAGGCTAGCTGAAAATTATTTTCGTGGTCAATAAAGCGATTACCAGAGTGGGGAAGAAGTGCAAGAACAGTTGAGCTAATTAAGGTCCTATATGTAATAGCAACAGAACTGCTTCTAAATCAGTTTTTCATAACTCACCATGAGGCACCAAATTGCTCTCTGGGGCCCTGATTCAGCAAAGCAACCTTATTCAGCAAAGCACTTAAGCACATGCATAACTTTAATCACATGCTTCAGATCCATTGCCGTTAACATACTTAAGTGCTTTGCCGGGTGAGGATGGGTTTTGGAACATACTTCAACACTTTGCTGAATCAGGGTGTGAAAGGGCCCACTCAGCATCTACTGAAGTCAGTGGAAAGACTCCTGATGACAGCATTAGATCGGGCTCTAGAAGAGCTGCATTGTACTTGTTCAGAAAAGACCTTGCACTTTGTCCGTGCTTTTCATTATAACTTCTGATTCAGATGGTTCTTTCTTTGGAAAAAAATGAATTGCAGCAATTATAGACAGAAATAAAACCCCTGACAGCACTAATAGCTCTTTATTTTCAACTTCAGCTACTTTTAATGATAGCCAAATAGGTTTAAAAGTGCTCCTCACTGAGACATCTCAGAAGAATACTCAGCCCAAATTTACCTATCAACCCCTCAAATCAGAGATCAAGATGAAAAGGCTCTTAACTTGCTATGCAAGCAGCCACTGCTCTATTTGCAAACATACAACTATATCAAACATCAAAATCAATACTTCATTCCAATCAACCATGAAAAGTTTCAGATCAAAATGTATCTGGCACTTGCAAACCAATATATTAAATGTACTTATCAATTTTGCATGTAAACCAGCTCTTTATATACTAACCACTTGAAGCAGAGTTAATTGATCAAACCAATGAATTTCTAAATAGCTACCGATTTTCCATCCGTATATAAAACAATGTGCTTCATCCTATAGCTGGTCAAATAATTAATGGCATATTTATATATTTTAATCTATTTGCAAATCATTCATGAGCCAACTTATTTCTATAAACCCCTATGGGAAAAAATCTGCAGAATTTAATGGAATAGATAACATCTATAGATTTTGTTTAGACCATGCTATCAAATTCAACAGAAAATTAGATCGCTGGCATAATATTCTTTCTATAGAATGTTTACAAAAGGGAAAAAAAATGTCAAATCTGGAAGGTCTGAAAGGTTAGGAATACTCACTGTTGTGCCTTGTTGACCCCAGAATAAGTCACATCGGATTTAAGATGCTCAGATAATGGTTTAGGCTATATTGATGCATCTGATTGAACTGGCTATACAACCTGGTTCAAGCCTGCAGAGCTCAAAGCCAAAGCAAAAGAACACAGTCTATATATAAAGATTGTAAGCTCCACAGGGCCAGTTTCTTGACTACTTAAATCTCGGTAAAGCAGAGATCCTACATGAATGGCAAAATAAGCAATAAAACAAAAGAACAGCTTCATGTCTGTTCTCTTGACACATGGAAATCTCCTTTACTGGTTGCTAGATTGAATCTTCAGCTACTGTTAGGGGAATATTACCTAATTTTATACAGAGATATCAACTTGGACAGTTTGAAAGCATATTTTGGTGGAAACCCATAATCACAATATCCTTTTCATTCTGGTATGTGTTTGCTTCTTGTGAAGTGTGCAGAACACTTAGCATCTATTGACTTCAAGGGAGAGTTGCAGATGGGCAGCACCTCTGAAAATTTGACTAAATTTACATAGGTGAATAAATATGGATTTAGGTACCTAACTTTAGATACCAACATTTGAAAACTTTAATCTTGAAAATTGTTTTTACAAACACACAAAAACTTAAATTCTGCATAATTCCCAGGTCCTCATCTGGGAAAATCTTTCTACTCACCATTGTCATATGGAATTTTTTAAGCTCCACCCATTAACTAAAAAAATGTCCTGAAACATATGGGAAAATTTGCAGACCTCTTTTGTATACGTCTCAATTTCTGAGAAATTTAGTAAGGCTGCCTGTGAAGATGACTGACATATTTAAATGAGTTGATCCCTGGTCTACTTTTTAGTTTACCAGTAATATTTTAAAAGATTCATGTGACTTACAGTCCTTAATGCTTTTATTAATATCATCTGTAATTAAACTACTGAGGATATTTACTGCATCCTATCCTGCCTAGATATTAGAAGTTTAATCCTTAACTATGAGCTTCTCTCTTGTGAGTCTCGGTTCCTTAACACAATTTTAGTTTTTCAAATGCAGATTTATTTTTCTTAAATAATTTGTTGGATAATCATTTCTCATGTGATTTTCCCTGGAACTGATGAAAGCCAGGGTGAAGTACAATAATGAATCTTATTACAGGTTTATGATTAGAGCTGACAAGTTGGAGTAAATAATTTTGCCTTCTAACTTAAGCCTGCCAGACCCACCAACTTTTTTTTATTTTATAATAATAGGGGATAGAGGGACACTGAAATGCCAAGAGTGGGTAGGAGGGACCTGAATGGAAAAGCAGGGTGAAGAAATGGATTAAAGAAAGACTGGAGGCTATTTACAAATGATGAAAGTAGTATAAGGGTGTGTTGAGAGGTCTGAAGAACAAGTGAGATTTGTGCTAACTGATGTAAAAGGCCCAGTGACTGCTGAGAGGGGTAGGAACGAGGTTCAGAAAACATGGAGGAAAGATGAGGGATAGATAAAACAACATGCATTTGTGAGTTCAATTCAAATCTCATCTGAACCACTCCAACCATTAGTGTCTATAAAATTGGGCTGGAAATTTCTAAGCAGGCTTTTTGCAAGACTTATGGGTCTTCCTGTTTATAGAAGGCAGTAAATATTGCAAGGCCAGCCACTTATATTTTGGTTTTTGGTTTTTTTAAATCTAGACTAAGCCAGAACCTGAGACATGCAGGAGCTATGAATAATGTAAAATCATGAAAAACTGTGTATCATTTAACTTCAAAAAGAGGAACAACACAAAAAAGTTAAACAGACATTAAAAGGAACAGTCACAAGAGTGAAATGCCTGCAAGCTGCATAGAAATGTTTTTAAAACACCATAACAGAGGCTCAAACTATAGGTTTGACCCCAAAAGTAATCAGTAAGAGGACCAAAAAACAGCCACCATGACTAAACAAGAGAGTAAAAGAGGCAGATAGAAAAAAAGCCATCTTTTAAAATTTGGAAGTCAAATCATACTGAGGAAAATAGAAAGGAACATAAACTCTGGGAAGTCGAGTTGAAAATTGTAATTATGCAGGCCAAAAAAGAGCAAATAGCAAAAGACACAAAAACTAACAGCATTTTTCTAAAGTACATCAGAAGCAGTAAGCCTTCCAAACAATCACTGGACAGCTGGACAACACGTGCTAAAAGAATACTCAAGAAAGACAATGCCATTGCAGAGACGCTTCTTGAATTCTTTGCATCAGTCTTCAATGCAGAGAATGTAAGGGGGATTTCTCATACCTGAGCCATCCTTTTTGGTATCACATCTGAGGAACTGTCCCAGACTGAGGTATCAATAGAAGAGGTTTTGGAACAAACTGATAAATTAAACGTTAATAAATTACCAGGACCAGATGGTATTTAAAGACCTATTAGAATTCTTTAAGGGTGTCAACAAGCATGTGGACAAAAGTGATCCAGTTGATAGACAGAACTTGGACTTCCAGAAAGCCTTTGACAAGGTCCCTTATCAAAGGGTTCTAAGGAAAATAGGCAGACATGGATCAGTAGGAAGGTCCTCCCAGAGATCAGAAACTGGTTAAAAGTCAGGAAAGAAAGGGTAGAAATAAATGGTCAGTTTTCAGAATGGAGAGAGGTAAATAGCAAGATCTTCAAGGATCTATACTGGAATGTGTGCTGTTCAACATACTCATAAATTATCTGGTAGAAGGGGTAAACAGTAAGGTGACAACATTTGCAGATACAAAATTACTCAAGATAATGAAGTCTAAAGCTAAGTGTGAAGAGTTACAAAGGGATACTACCCAACTGGGTGGGTGGGCAACAAAATGGCAGATGAATTCTATGCTTATAAATACAAAGTAATGCACTTTGGAAATCACAATCCCAACTATACATGCAAAATGATGAGGTCTAAATTAGCTGTTACCACTCAAGAAAGAGATCTTGGAGTCATTGCAGATTAGTCTCTGAAAACATTTGCTCAATGTGCAGTGGCAGTCAAAAAAGCTAACAGAATGTTAGCAACCCTTTAAAAAAGGATAGATAATAGACAGAAAATATCATTATGTCACTATATATTCCATGGTATGCCCACACCTTGAATACTTCATGCAGTTCTGGTCGACCCATCTCAGAAAAGATATATTAGAACTAGAAAAAGTACAGAGAAGGGCAATAAAAATGATTAGGGGATGGAACAGCTTCCATATGAGAAGAAATTAAAAACTCTGGAAGTGTTCAGATTAGAAAAGAGACAACTAAGTGTGGGATATAATAGAGGTCTTTAAAATCATGAATATGGTGGGGAGAATGAATAAGGGAGTGTTATTTACCCCTTCACATAATACAAGAACCAAAGGTCACCCAAAGAAAACAATAGACAGCAGTTTTAAAACAAACATAAGGAAGTACTTCTTCACACAAGGCACAGTCAGGACTGTGGAACTCATTGGCAGAGAATGCGATGAAGGCCAAAAGTATAACTAGGTTCAAAAAACAATTAGCTAAATTCATGGAGGATAGCTCCTCCTTCAATGGCTATTAGCCAAAATGGTCAGGAACAAAATCCCATACTCTGGGTCTTCCTAATCTTTTGAGTGACAGAAGCTGAGATTGGACAATAGGGTCACTGGATAGTGCCCTGTTCTGTTCATTCCCTATGAATCTTCAGGCACTGGCCATTGTCGGAAGACAGGATATTGGACTAGATGGACCATTGGTCTGAACCAATATGTCCATTTCTATGTTCTTATGGAATATGCATCAATATTTTGCTAGAGTATTGACTGACGGTTAGGGTCAGCTCTTAATCGCCAAGAAATGGTTTACTTATTACTATATCAGAGACATCTGAATCAAGAGGTTTTCAGCTGATTTTGAGCACCTATAGGTGAGAGATGGCAGTAAACTTTTGATATAGTCCAGGTTAGTTCATCTGGATTCAAGAACAGGAAAACAAGTATTTATGGCAGCTGTAATCAAAATATAAACTCAAGAAACTTCTAGAAGGTTTGGATAAATTATGATATCATTTATTAATGATAAACTACATAGAAAATAAAAGTTTAATAATAGGAATTCTCACATTAAAACTATGAGGAGAAGCACAGTGACTAATTGCTTTTGTATCACAGGAACATTTCAACAAGCCTAAAATTTCTACTGTGGATGCCTATTGTTGGTTAAGCTATGAAGAACTGCCAGTGATAATTCAGAAGATTAATTTTACTCAGATTTGCTGCTTCGTCCAACACACTGGGGCCAAAGAGGCTTTGCTATAGCTACATTCAAAATAGATTCTTTCAGAAACTCGCATTGCTGTTCTTCACATCTGGTCTCTCCTCCACTGTAGGACTTTTATGAGAGTTCTTGGAGGTAGAATGATAAGTCAGAGGCTGCAATGTTCCTCCTGTCCCAAACAAACAGGCCTTTTCCACACACACACACACACACACACACACACACACACACACACACACTTGTGGAGGACGAGTCAGCAGATCTTTCCATAGCTGGGCATTTTGGGATAACTGGGCAGCAACCAGCAAGATAATATGTCTGCTGTTTATTTTCAGGGCATAGAAAGGATGTTCCATACCGGTTCTTGAACCAAATGTGCACAGAAGGATCATGAGGATTACACCACTGAGCAGCAATAGACAGTCTCATAGCTAACAAAAGAAACACAGAAAGGAATCCTTTTTTTTTCTTTTTTTTTTTTTTTAACTGTAAAGATTATTATAAACACCAAAGAGGGAAATAGTATGACAATACTGAGATGATAGTATGACAACACTCCAATCAGGCCAGGCTGCATCTTGACCATTTCCCAAAAAGAACACATATCTTTGAAGAAACATGGTTTTAAATCCAACAGCCACTTTAATTTTAAAAAATTCTATTTTAACTTTCTTATTGCAGCTGGGCAGAGTGCATATATATTAATATTAACCTGAAAAATTATTGTAGCACTGTATAATATATAAACACTTTAATCACATTGTAAAACTTCTAATCCCCATATCAAATCCTCTCTCTCTGTTATCATGATGATGCGGCTGTGCATTCACTGTTAAATGAATGTGGGGAATCACCAAGCACTTTTACCCAACTGCTAATTCAATAACTATTTGGATTAAAAATATTCTGCTCTTCTCTTTCTAAAGGTTACTCATCTGGGGTTGAAAACAGAAATCTATTCAGCAGCTTATTGTTAGGGGTACATTTTTCAATGCTGTGCTATGAATTTTAGCCAACGATTCCAATTCAAGTCAATATAATTCGAGAGGCTATGTACATCTTAGGTTTAAAATATATGGGTTTATTTGAGACATCACTGTTTTTAAAGCTCTCTGAGGGATCTTTCAGGAAGGTAGCGTTAAAGGCTTCTTGCAGATATACACACATGCCCCAACTCATTCCATAGGAAAGTTTCTTTTGGCAGTTTGGAAAATTAAAAGTGTCGTATAAGGCCCGATATGGAAGTTGATGACATTCTGTAATCTCATAGTTTTTATTTATTTGATTGCTGCTTATTGGTAAAGCTTAACTACACTTTTTCTTAAAATACCTTCTGTATTCTAGAACCCTAGAGTATATTATTGTGTGCCGCTTTCATTACATGATTTACAGATCTAGTTATTTCTGTGAGTACAACTTTCACTTTGAGCCAAATCCTGTCCTGAGAATGTGTTGTGTGTGTATAAAAGGCATAGTACCCCGTTATTGCCATATAATGATAACTGTGGATCACACCCAAATGATTGCAAGTATGGTCGACTCTAATGGAGATAGGGGAATGGATTTATATTGCTACTTGACTTATTGCAATGTTTTTAGTCATCTTGGCTGCCAAAAAGTCTCTCTTGCTGTGCAGTGTGTGTGTGAACAGGTCATTGGGTTTACTCAGTATGTGGCTACGCAGCCAGTGTGCTATCTTTGTTGTGTCTGAATCATTAAGGCATTTGACTCAAGCTTGCTCTTACTCAAATCCCAACTGAAATCAATGGCGCTACACTGATCCATACCAGCTGAGGATCTGTCCATTAACTGTACCAGTCATGTTAAAGAGCAGAAGAGGAGTCCAGCTATGCAGAAGCTGGTTGGGAATTTTCTGATGAAACTCTGATGCCAATTCACTGAAGTTTAAACATTTGGTGGAAATATATTGGGTTTCACTAACTTTTGTAGAACCACAGGCAGGACTCCTGGTGGAACCCTGCTGCTTGGTTTCCTAGCCAGGCTTCTGAGACACTGAAAGATCCCTGTCTTGAACCAGGGATCTCAGGACTTCCAGGGCTGCCAGCCTCCTGAGGGCAGGAGCGGCAGGTCTGACCAACTTTCAGCCAGCCCAGGGAGCCAGCTGGGCTAGAAACCTTAGGATCCCCAGCCTGGGGCAGTCAGTATGGTGTGATTTTTGTCAGTTTCATCCTGGCTATTCAGTGTTGAGCTGCAGTGACAAGAACTGACAAGAATTATGCCAATTTCATACAGCTGCTGCTGCACACCTAGGGAGCATTTTCCATTTTGGAAGCACCTTGTGTTAGTACTACCAAATGGAGATTTTTTTGGAATGTCCAGCTCACAGGAAATTTGGAAAAAATTGGTTTTGGTCCAAACTGGAACAAACTCAAATATATAAATATCAATATTTCCCCAAAACTGGTAATTCTGAGGTTTGGTCAGCTCTAATGACTACAGCTTGTTATTTGGAACCATATTTTATTATTTTGAACAAATGATCACTTGGGCTTGCTCCTGCTCCCACTGAAGTCAGTGGAAATGATGACATTTCAGCAGGGGCCGGCTCAGATCCAAAATGCTTTACAGAATTGTAATGAACAAGAATTATTTGCCAAAATTATTCAATTCATGATATATCATCAGAAATGCATTAAAAGTATTTCATGAACAATTGGTCAACAGAAAAAAGTCTACATTCAAATAGACTATTTGCTGAAAATTACTTGCTCAGCTTTAATTATAATTCAGTTAGGTGTTTATGTGTATCTGTACACACTACCAAAACGTAAACCAGATTAATGCCTCATCTTTCATTTCTCCAGGAAGATAGGTGAACCTTCTCTGTTATCAAACAGTTGTGCTGTTTTGCTCTTAGCTAATATTAAACCATTCCATTAATGTTCTATGTGTCATACAGACATTCTATACATAAACTGTTTTTGATAAACTTTTTAGGTGTTTGAGTGTTTGATCCTCCAACGAATAGCTCCAGATTTGGACAATGTCTTGCAGGTCAAGCAGGCAGGGTTCAGGAAAGGATGCATCACCTGTGATCAAGTCCTGGCCTTAACCATCTTTACTGAAAACAGTTTTCAACAAAATCTAAAGACGGAAACTGTCTTCTTGGATTTTACCATCACATATGACACAGTTTGGCACAGAGGCCTTTCTTTTAAACTCCCATGAGTTGTCCCACATTGAGTGTTGGAAGTAATAGAGCTCTTTCTCCAAAACAGACGGTTTAGAGTACACATGGACAACTGCTTAGAAGTGTCAGATCAATAGCCTTCCTTAAGACTCAGTTCTTTCACCAATACTGTTCAATGTGTACATTACTGACCTGCCAGCTACACTCTCACACAAGTTTATCTACGCCGACAACATCTGCTGCAACTACCAACCTCAGTCCTTCTCAGAAGTAGACATGGTCTTGAATGATGATATTAAGCACATGGCAGACTATTGTAACCGATGGCGCCTGCAGCCAAGCATTTCCCAAGAGGGTTTCTAGTGTATTTCATCTGCATAATGCATAATGTAAGCCAAAGCCACGAGTTAAATATTTTCCTTAATGGCCAATGCATGCATCATGATCCAAATCAGGTTCACCTTGGTGTGACATTGTCATTAACATACTG
Source organism: Emydura macquarii macquarii (assembly GCF_026122565.2). Taxonomy (NCBI): domain Eukaryota; kingdom Metazoa; phylum Chordata; order Testudines; family Chelidae; genus Emydura; species Emydura macquarii. The sequence continues at coordinate 34,715,995 of NW_027132559.1, read as the reverse complement.
CAACTACTTGAGGAAAATGGCATCCAAAGTCAGCACTCAAAACACCCTGCTCAGAAAACTGGCCTGGTCAGCCTGGGGTGCGAGTGCCCAGACGCTTAGAACATCATCCCTTGCCTTCTGCTATGCTATGCTCCTGTCTGGTGTCGGTCATCTCACATGAGGCTGGTCGACGCAGAGCTGAACAAAGCTATGTGTATTCTTACTGGGACTTTATGAGCAACTCTGTTGCCATGGCTACCAATACTTAGGAACATAGCACCACCCCGTATTCGCCTCTGTCATGCTGCTAGCCAATATTCATGAGAATAGCGACCTGCCTTTGTATGCATACTTCTTCAGCCACCCGCTAGCTTGCCCATCTTCTAGATGCCCTTTATGGTTATTTATGCAAACACAGGACATGACTGTGGAATCTACTTGGCACAACAAGTGGTCAGTGACAATAGTCATTAATCACGCTTTTGTCACTGGCCCAACCATCTGTCCACCAGGTTTTGATGTGCCAAGGCACCTCTGGACATCTCTGAACCAGTTTCTAACAGGACAGAGCAACTGTGCAGCCAATCTTTTTTAAATGTTTTTTTTTTCTAATGGCCCACGATGCAGCTGCGGTCAACTTCAGATTATGTTACATATCCTTGATGAGTGCCCACTGACTTATTTTGATGGTTGGCTACCAGCTGCCTGATGATGATGCCATCAAATGGTTGGGCACATTGCCCATTGCTGATAATGTGAAAAGAAACAGAATGAAAGATGCAGAAATGGAATGTTTTAAAAGGTTTCATCAAAGGAATGTGTGTGAATATCAATGGTGCGGGCCGCCCAAAAACCCCATCTATTAACAAGCATAAGAACAGAAAAATAAAATGAGAGGTCAAAGAGGCTTGTGTTGAACAGTTTTTCTTAAGACGAGTTGCAATTACAACATAAAATTATAGTCTTCATGTCATGGCTTTCACTTACTGGAAAAAAATAAAGCATTTGCTATAATCCCTCAGCAAGAGAAGTTCCAGGGTTTGATCACTGAAAGTGACTGACTTGAGTAGACATCACATTAGGATATATCATGGTCTTTCCCAAGCAGTCACTGCACAAAGAAATCTGTTACAGGTATTTTAGTTCACACAGGACACTTCTTGGACTCAGTAGCCCACCTCTGTGACCTTGTTGCTAGGCATCAGACTAGATAAAACATTTAAAAACCCACACATACACAAGGTTATGCGTGTTGAACCCCCGTTAGAGTTAACATGTGCAGCTGTGCCAACAAGGGCATTCGCTCAGAGGGGCAGAGAGTGGTATGACCTCATGGTAGGGAAGCTTTAAAATCTAGTTGTGGCTTGACAGGAATTCCTCTGGTGGAGAATGCTTGTGAAATCTGGGTCAGTCACCCTACTGGGCTGTGCCCTATAGGAGTTACCATGCCCCCTCCCCAGGTGGACTTTCTACAGTTGAGACCATGCAGCCTGGGTTCCATCATCTCAAAAATCTAACCTCAATCATTTATTTAAAGAGATAAATACCTAAAGGCTCTAAAATCATCATTTCAATTGTGACATCAGTGTTTTTAGAAAGCCATCTAAGCAAAATAGCCACTACTATAAATAAAGAGAGCTGTGTGCAAGATGGCGGGAATCTTTGAATACAGTCCAGAGGAGATCGGTGTGGGCTCATTCCTGACGTCTTGGAAGAATGGAACCAGTGGCCATATGTGAAAGTTAACTACATTTACATTCAAAGTATCTGCTGTCAAGCTGCCACAGAAGTGTCTGAAGATTAACACATCTCAGGTAGTTCCCATCATGCCCAACACCTTAAATACAAAATGATCAGAGAACATATTACACTACATGTGCTAGCTAAATCTCTCCAGATAAGCAAATAAACTGCTGGGGAATGGAAAGAGAAAGTACATGAGAGTCATTTTATGTGTGATTGCTTTTTGCCAGCATTGTATGTAGCAGGCCTCAGAACAATTGAGGACTGCACAGTACCTGTCTTCCTAGCACGTCCCAATTCTAAGTAACAAATCTAGGGAGGGAATATAGTACTATACTGAGTTTATCTAAGCCCTTCCATCTCAAAGCTCTTTAAACAATTTAATTTCACATCACCCCCAGAAAGAAGGTAAGTATTATTATTCCCAGGTTACAGATGCAGAATATAAGGCAGAGACATAAACAGGCTCATTTTAACAGTTATGTGCATTCAGAAACGTGGTTGACAATATGCACTTAATTTTCACACAGTTTTTACAATTACACATGCAAATTGGAACTGCACACATGCAATGGACAGTCACAGGCTGGTCCCTTGTTTGTATAAATATGCTTGTTTTGATGTACTAAAAATGAAATGTTTCATTTCTGATGGTCAAAACATCTTTTCCCTTTCCAAACTTTCTTCAATTTTCTTTAAAAATGCACACACCTGAAATAAACAAACCACTCAAAATGTAATGTTTCCTTTGAGGGTGGAACAAAACCTTTTGTTCAACTCAAATTGAAACTTTTTCTTACTTTGTGATTAACTGAAAATGTCAAACATTTTTGGGTCAACCTGAAACTAGTAGTTTTTAAATGTTTTCAGAACTGCCGACAAACCGACAAATCATTAATTCACATAGCTCTACAGGTGCCAGCCAACAGCAGTCCCTGCACTTCAGGAAACACAAGAGCTGCTATTGTAACCAGCCCCAACAAGGGGCAGAGAGGCTCTGTGTGCCCTGCCACCCTTGCATACCTACACAGTGGCTGGCCACAATCTGGCCTTACTTTAATTATTTTAAAAAATAACTAATTTATCTGAGCCAACTGAGCAATGTGTCTGTCCTCATAATACTTATATTAAGTCATGGTGCCTAGATAGCCCAGAAATATAACTATATAGGCAGTATAACTGTATATAGAAAATTTACTTAAGACAATCCTCTAAATAGTTGTCAGTTTAGACTGCTTTTCCCTTCTTTACAGATGGGCCAACCCTAAATCTCAGTCCAAGCACCCCAGACCTTTGGAATGTTCAAAATCTGAAACCAGATCCAACTGTTGACTCCTGAACCCAGTTCTATAGCTACTATCCCCGGATCCTTTAAACTACACTGGGTCTCTGACTTCTTAGCCTACTCCCACTGGAGCTTGTGCTTTCCAGCTTAACAATCTACCAAACTGACATTCTCCAGTGACCTCTTTGATTCCCTGTTGCATGTTGTCATGAGACAAAAACATACACGTTCTTGGATCTATGTTTAAAAATGTCATATTGCTGGTTTCTTCTGGTTTCTGCATTGTGGCCTCCGGATGCTGTCTCCAGACAGTGGCACTTCTGCTGGAAATAGGAAATTGCAGTTTAAAATTATTTGGGAGTTTTATGTTTTGCCATGCCACATTAGGCCAGGTTTTCAAACCAGGCATGTGTGCATGTATATTTGATTACACCTAATTCAAGTATATAGCTAAGATGCAATGTGCATGCAGAAACCAGTTATTTGCTAGCACACGTGGTCAGGTGAATCATTACTGCCATTGGCCCTGGTCCATGCAGATGGTCACCTGCACGAGTTCAGAGCTTGCTGCAGAATGATGGCCGAGGTGGTGTACACATCATGTGAGTCCACAGATAAACACAGATATGCAACTTTTTATCAGATTAACAACAGACTAGCCAATGCATTTGTGCTATGACAGAAATAATTTGTTTTATAGGTTGCCAGTTGAACAGAATGTTCAACCATCTCTTTCTGTTTCAGTCTCAGTCTTAAACACAAATTAATCATGCTCATCCTTATTATGATTGAGGGATTTAGAAGCAATAATCAGGTTGTTCTAAATTATGTGTTCTTTGGCATTTGTGCTAAAGAGTATGGCACAGATGGACTTGCAAAAGGCACTGGTACTAATTCATGGAAAAATGATAAGAAGGCCTAGCTGTTCACTGACATTAAACAAAATGCACTAGGCACTCTCGAATTAAGGGTTTTGATTTAAAAGGGGGAAACAAGTTTAGTTTGTTTCTTAGAAAAATCTTACTGATTTCCCCCCATCATTAGGTGATCATGAAGGTTTCTTTCTATGCAGAAAAACTTCAATTGAGCCAACATCCTAAAACAGACTGAATGATAGTATTTTGTTTCTGCAACAGAATGAAGTGACTGAATGCAGGATGCATGATATGTAAAACTGTAATGAACTTGGTAATGTGTAGATTTGTGCTATTTTATGCACAACACATTGCCAAAAGACAAATTTAAATTGGCTAGTCCTGGTCTAGCTGTTAACAGTACAAAAATGTTAAGTTTTTTCAGTCCTCATTTACTCCTGGCTACAGAATTGATTGTACACTGCAAAGGATCAGAAAGAAATAGAACAATAAAAACAAACTAAAGTTTTCTACTGTTTTATTGAATTTTTTCATGAGTGTTTTAAAAAATCTTCACATTCTAAATTAATAGGTCAATAGAGTATTTCAAAATAGCTTCTTTTCAAAGGTTTCTTGTTATTTCTTAGCAGGCTAAAACTGTCTAATTTTAAGAAATATATTTCTTCTTTTGCTGACAATGAAGTCCTGTAAATAGCAGTCAGAGGTGGTCACTTGAAGCAGATTATGACATTTTTTTCTGCAGATTATCAGAAGACATAGAATAACCACAAATAGATCCATAACATTTTCACATTTCATTTTGAAGTCTTATTTTTGAGACAAAATCATTGTGGCATAGAAACTGCATCCATACACCGGAAAGGGTAAAGCATTAAAAATCCATTTTCTTTTAATTCATCACTCCAGTAGAGAAAAGTCAGTCATTTGCTTCCAGGGAAGTTTATCTTCCCTAAATATTCCAGGCCTCTCTTCAAAGGGATGTCTTTCTGAAATATACACAAAATATTTTCTTAGCTCCATTACAACACTTTCTCATCTCTGGAGTCAGAAACAACAGAATCAGAATGGAGGATGACTGCCAGTTGCAATCTGCAGACCCTCATGCAGCTCTATCAGAGATAGTGGTTGGACCTTGACTTATTCTAACTGTCAGTTGGTCTACTGTTCCTACAGAAAAGCTCATATTCAGGAAATTGAAGGAAGATTGATGAACAATTGAGGAGGACAGTGTCCTGATAGTAGTTGTTGGAAGACTGGATGGAAAATCAGGGAAACAAAGATGAGAAAAATTTAGGGAGGATGCTCTGCAGATGAGAAATAATGCCAAGTCCCCATGACAGCTCAAAGCTGCCTTTAGGCTAGAAAAGGGCCGTCACCGTGTGGCAGTCCAAACTCAGTCATAAATATTCAACACTATTCTTTATTTCCCTTCCCTGCTCTCAGTGCCCTTCTCCTCTACCTTCACATCCATCCTTCTCTTTGCAATATCTCTGATTTTGCATTCATCTGTGCCAATATCTCCCTCTGCCTCCCAGAAAACACCACTGGTTGCAGTCTATAAACAATAGGATAATCCACTGAGGGGGAGGAGGATAGGGGGTGAGTGGAAGAGATTCCTGCTGAGAAGAGAGAAAAAATAATAAGGACGATATCATCATTTTCCTGTCTGAAATGATAGGACACAGAAATAATCTTATTTAACTGCTACAGAATTGCATTGAGATGTTCTGTGTCGTGTCCTAGTGTGATGTACCTTTAAGGTGGCCCCACATAACATGATCCAATGTGACATTTTTATTTAGGCTCACTGCTAGCATTTCAGACAGCATCCAGTATTCACAGGATATTTAAGCCTGAAGCACATGTGATGCAGCCATACAAATGGTCAGGAAAGGGGGGGAGTTTATCATTCTAAGGTATTGCTGATGAGTGTCTCTTACCGGCTACGATGGTCAGTTTGATCAATTTCCAGTTTCTAAGCAAAGAAAGCCAGATGCTGTCCTCTGCTCTAAAGGCATGGTGAAAGGGGTGCACGGGATGCTGAACTGCAGCTTTATCCCACAAAAGAAATTCTGGATCAGTCAGCAAGAATTCCCCTTGGGGGCTCCCACGGAGCTCATGCCCAGGGTGCCACAAGCTCTCTGCTTGACCAGCTCTGCAGGACAATGCGGAGGGTAGGAGAGTGCTCTTGCATGCTTTCAACCCACCTCCTCTCCCTTTTGGACAGTTAGGGCCTGTGTGGATCTAGGAGGGCCGGATGACTATGTTGCCTTTGGCTTCTGGCCAATCACTGCACAGGGGTGCAAAAGTGAAGGTGTTCCTTGAGTCCTCCGTAACTCCTGCACACCTGTGTACAGGCTGGCCAGAGTCTGACACATATGAAGGGGAAGTCCTGGTCCACTTTCCTGGGCAAAGGATGTAGAACTGATAACATCTGAACTGTGAAGCATGGTTTGAGCCCTGTACCTTTGCATCTAGAACCATGAAACACTGCCACTTGAGCTAAAGGACTGAGCTCAAGAGCAAAGAAAACCCATGGCTAACCCATGCCAGTTGACTTGGGCTCGCAGGACTCTGGTCATAGGGCTATTTCATTGCTATGTGGAGGTCTAGGGTGTTTGGATTACCCATAAAGACAAATTGAAGAAGAGCCATGAAACAAAGATTGCAGCAGGGAAAAGGCAACAACAACAGCAACTCCTACTACAAAACCCTTATGCTTAATCCCATCATGCAACTACTTTTATAGATAATCGTTTTAATGAGACAAGTACAGTTAAAGCAGTACAAGTTTTGTGTGTAGACACGACCTATAGGAAATATGTGTATACAAACATTTAAAGGGTATGACCATTACAGAGTGAAAGGGATTGGTCTGGGCGGTACCAGCGGGTATAATCAGGCGTCAATTACAAAAAAAAGGAGTTGGTACTCTTCAAAACCCTAACTCCTAGATACACAACAAGCATAATAGATCTTTGTAATTTGGTCATCCTTCTTCTTCCTTGCATGCTTTACGCAGCAGTGAAATATTTAATGTTGACATTTAGAAGGTCATTGTTAGCTTAAGAGTCAACAACCCACTGATGCAAATAGAGGACACGTCACACCTCAAAGAACCATTGTTTTTTGTCTGATGTCACTGCATTAACTTACACCCAATTCACTTTTTTATGGCTTTTATAAGGGCCAGTTTCCAAGGTAGTAACTACCGACAGCTCCCATTAACTTCAATGGGAACTGTGGGTGCTTAGAACCTCAGAAAATCAGTCCATTTTTTTTAAAGTAAGACTAATTCCAAGGCACAAGGTAGCAACCTTGAGAAAAGTGTACAGGCTTGCTAAGATGCCTAAAGCCTAATTACTAAAATGGATGAGGATTTTGGTATAATAGGCATTACAGAAACTTGTGGAACAATGATAATCAATGGTACATGGATACAAAAATATATAGGAATGACAGAGTAGGTCAAGCTGGTGGGGGAGTGGCACAGTATGTGGAAGAAAGCACAGAGTCAAATATAATAAAAATCATAAATGAATTGAATTGTCCCATAGAATCTCTATGGATAGAAATTCCATGCTGGAATAATCAGAGTACAGCGGTAGGAATAAACTAATGACCACCTGAACACGATGGTATGATTGAGAGAGGCTCAGGGAGATTTGAGAGGCTACAAAAATAAAAAATCCAGTAATAATGGGGGATTTCCACTACCCCCCCATCGACTGGGTCTATGTCAGCTCAGGATGGGACGCAGCAATAACATTTCTAAACACAATTAATGACTGCTTCTTGGAGCAGCTAGTCCTGGAACACACAAGAGAAGAGGAAATTCTTAGTCCTAAGTGGAGCACAGGATCTGGTCTAAGAGGTGAATATAGCTAAACAGCTTGGTAATAATGACCAAAATGTGATTAAATGTAACATTCTTGTGGAGGGGAATACCAAAGAAACCCACAACAATAGCAGTTAATTTCAAAATTGGAAACTACACAAAAATAAAGAAATTATCTGGAAAAGGGGGTAACCAGTGAAGTGGAAAAGTTGATACAAAATTACTCAAAATAGTTACATCCAAAGCTGACTGTGAAAAGCTACAAAGGGATCTCACAAAATTGGGTGACTGGGCAACAAAATGGCAGATGAAATTCATTGTTGATAAATGCAAAGTAATGTACATTTGCAAAAAATAACCCCAACTATACATAGAAAATGATGGGCTCTGTGTTAGCTGTTACCACTTCAGAAAGATCACATTTTGAATATTGTGTGCAGTTCTTGTTGCCCCATCTCAAAAAATATATATTAGAATTGAAAATGGTACAGAGAAGGGCAACAAAAATTATTAGGAGATTGGAACAGCTTCAGTCTGAGGAGGGATTAAAAAGACTGGGAGTGTTCATTTTAGAAAAGAGAAAAATAAAGGGGGGATATGTTAGAGGTCTCTAAAATCATGAATGGTGTGGCAAAGGTTCACAGGGAACTGTTATTCACCCTTTCACATAACACAAAAACCAGGGTCATCCAATGAAATTAATAGGCAGCCGGTCTAACACAAATATAAGGAAATACTTCTTCACTCAACACACAGTCAACCTGGGAATTCATTGCCAGGGCATGTTATGAAGGCCAAAAGTATAATTAGGTTATAAAAACAATTAGCTACGTTCATGGAGGGTAGGTCCATCACTGGCTCAGCCAAGATGATCAAGGATGCAAGACAATGCTCTTGGTGTCCTTAAACCTCTGATTGCCAGAAGCTGGAACTGTATAACCATGAATGTATGACTGGTTAATTGCCCTCTTCTGTTCATTCCCTTTGAAGCAGCTGGCATTGGCCTGGGTAAGAAGACAGGACACTAGATGGACCCAGTTTGGCCATTCTTGTGTTAAGCTTGCTCATTTTGACATCTAGGTAGAACTAGAAGTAACAAGATTAAACTCAGGAGCAAAAAAATCATAAAAACCGAGTGTTAAGAAATACATTCTAACTGTGAGGTTTGTGGAATGCAGAATAAAACCGAGTGTTAAGAAATATGTTCTAACTGTGAGGTTTGTGGAATGCAGAATAATCTCCCAGGCGAGGCGGAAGAATGAACAGTGCATTTCAGAACATACTGTAGAGATCATTTTTTGCTTTGGCAGCAGCAGGAAAGACCAATGACCTAATAGGTCTTTTCCCAGATCTAATTGATAGGATTCTCAATGCTTTCTGTGGAAGGGCAGTGGGGTACTAAATATAAAATAAAATAAAATAAAAAACAAGACACATTCTTCACATCTTCTGTTTCCAAATCTACATTTGATGACCTTTCTTGGCTGTGTCTGAGCAACTGTTCATTTTTCAGCTAACAGTCGAATGCAGCAAGTGATTGCAAAGCTCTATTTGTGTTCTCCCTCTTTGCACTAGGTGGGCAAGAATTGTTCATTTCGTAAAGTATTTACAACTGGCTGCAGTGATTCCACCCAATCTGGAGGCTTTGAAAAGTTACAGGGTAAGCACATTGGAGAGCACAGTTGCCAATTTCATTTTTGTTGCCCTTATTGACAGCAAAGCTGTGTATTTAAATGAGTAAATACAGAAAAGGATACAAGATCAAGAACAGAACAAAAAATAGTGCTGTTTAAACACCGTGAAATGTTTAGTTACACTTTGACACACATTTTGTTTCACTGCAGCTCAGCACTATATGAAACCAAGCAAAATCTATTGTACCTTAATGACCCAGTACTAATAAAAGTTTGCAATTTCAGTGATTCATTTTTTTTCAACTGTAGCTGGTGAAGACCCATTTCATCATCTGTGGAGGAGGTAAGTCTCCACCCTGGTCCCATCACACCACACACACATGCCCTCCTCCTTGAAGTATCCCCACCCTCCCTCTTTTTTTTCATTTAAAACAAAAATCTAAACACTAGCCAGAACTCTCCCTCCAAAATTCTATGTCAGCCCCCCTCTCTAACTTTTGTCCTTCTGAATTGTTGCTAGTGAGACCCAGCTGGTCTGGCTGCCAGGAATCAGCCAGAGTCAGCAATGTAGCTCTGCTTTCCCTTGCCGGTATTCTGCCACACTAACTCTAAAAATGCAAGACAGAAATGGGTTTATTTAGTTCAAGTTTTAGATAGCTGAAGCAATCTTGGAGCCATTAGCAATTACCTTAGAGAACTCAGGGAGGATGGATGAAGTCTCAGAGGGCTGGAGAAGGGTAAACATAGTACCTATCTTTGCAAAGCACAACAAAGGAAACCTGGGGAATTATACACCAGTCAGCCTAACTTCAATACCTGGAGACATACTGGAATAAATTATTAAACAAACAATTTTTAAATTCCTAGAGAATAATAGGATTATAAGAAATAGCCAGCAAGGATTTGTCAAAAACAAGCATGCTAAACCAATCTAATTTCCTTCTTTGACAGGGTTGCTGGCCTCATGGATGGGGGAAGCAGTAGACATGATATATCTTGATTTTAATAGGCTTTTGGCACAATCTTACATTACATTTCCATAAACAAATGAGGGAAAGGTGGTCTAGCTTAAATTACTAAAAGGTGGATGCACAACTGATTGTAAGATCTTACTCCAAGAGTAGTTATCAATGGCTTGCTGTCAAACTCAGGGGACATAGCTAGTGGGGTCCTGAAGATGTCTGCCCTGGGTCCGGTACTATTCAATATGTTCATTAATGAGTTGGATAATGGAAAGAATGCTTATTAAATTTGTGGATGACACCCAGCTGAGGGGGCTTTGAAAGGACAAGCACTTTGAAGGACAGGATTAGAATTCAAAATGACCTTGACAATTGGAGAATTGATCTGAAATCCAAAAAGTGAAATTCACTAAAGACAAGTGCCAAGTCCTTCACGTAAGAATGAAAAACGAAATGCACAAATACAAAATGGGAAATAACTGGCTGAAAAAGATCTGGAGGTTATGGTGGATCACAAATGGAATCTGAGTCAACAATAACAGTTGCAAAAAAAGCTAATATCCTTCTGGGGTGTATTAACAGGAGTGTCGTATGTAAGACAATACATTTCCCGAGATGATTGTCCCACTCTGCTTGGCACTGGTGAGGCATCAGCTAGAGTACTCTGTCCAACTCTGGGTGCCACACTTTAGGAAAGACGAGGACAAACAGGAGAGAGCCCAGAGGACAGCAATACAAATGATAAAAGGTTTAGAAAATCTGACCTGTGAGGAAAGGTCAAAAAACAACTGAGCATGTTTTGTCTTGATAAAAGAGAACTGAGAGGGGACCTGATACCAGTCTGCAAATATGTTAAGGGCTGTTAGTAAGGAAAGATCATGTATTTGTGCAAGGAATAGCATCACAACCTCACACTGACCATCCTCATGGCCCCAAAATGGCCATTGAAGATCACCTGCAAGTGTCAAGCTCATTTAGAATATAGCTGGGGGGCAGCCAAGCAATGTGCCCTGCTGAGCAGCAGGTTTTACTAGCTCACTCTATGCAGCACTGGTTTTTTAGCTGCTTCTGAGATTTCTACAGCCCTACATAGTCTGGGTACCCAACAGACCACATCTCACTATGTTCTCTCCTGCCAGTTCTAATCTAAAGCACTTCTGGTAACAATCCCCAAGGAAAAGTTGCAAAAGCCCAATGGCAATACACTATCAAGTGAACCCACTCAGTATAAGGACAGCATTCTTTTGTTTTGATGGATGTCTGCAAAAACAATTAAACCTCAGTTAGAAAGACAAGGTTTTGCAATTGCTCCTGGTATTGGTGCTCTGTCCTCTGTGTTGCTGGGATGTTGTCAACATAGCATAGTATCGTTTTCCAATCCTCATTGCTACCCAAGCAGCAATTAAACTACTAAAACCCATCAATGTGGGTTCTTACTGCCTCTCTCTGGTTCTCCCCAAAACAACCTGTTAAAAGACCAGAAACTAAGGCCTGTTGTTGTTCTGTCAATTGTCAAACAACTTGTAACAGATGATATCTCAGGCTGGAATTAAATGGGTAACACAGAAAGCGTCTGATAGCAAATGGTGGAGAAAACAAAAATCTAGCAGTGACAGAGTCAGCAGTGAAGTGATGATATTGACTCTCTCAAAACATACAGCCTGTTTTGAATGGACAACACTTTTTGTGACACAACTAGGAAAGATTAGCTAGATTCTAGATGCTGCCTTCCAGCTATGGAATACCCAGTCAAACTGCTGCAGGCCAGAGATGGATAACTGTATTCTACCTGTATTACGGCTAGTCAGCCTGCTAGTCAGCTTGTTGATTGAGACTGAGAGACGTTCTCATCACAGTTTAAAAGCATTTTTTCCTGATCATTAAATGCTTTAGTCTCAGTTTCCCCCCCAAAATGTATGTCTGGCAAGTGACGGTAAATGCAAAGAATTAAAAAGGCCAGATACTCAGATGATGTAAATGGAAGTATTATCATTATAGTCAGTGGAGCTATAACTGATTTATATTACCTGAAAATTAGCCCCAAATTTCCTTGAATGTTAATCGGTAATTAAGGTAATCATTCTGGATAATACCAAAGACCTAATTCACACATGCAGATTGCAAGCTAAACTATCTGTTATCTGCAATTTCTTTGTTTTGTTAGCAATCACCCTACTCAGCTATGTTACATATTTAAATACATGTTTATATTGAATTATGTTCCTTTTCTTTATAAATGTAAGGAGAATACAGACCATTCCTTTCTGTAAACTGGATGGAAATAGTGAGGAGAAAATAATAATTGTTTTTACAGGAGATACCTGCTGTACTGAAGGCATTTAATAATATGAAAGCCTGGCACAATACCAAGGGCAAAAATAATCTCACCTTAATCAGTACAGTGACAGGCAAAATTCAATGGCAGCAGCCTTCGGAGAGCCTCTCCTCCAAATGAATAGCAAGTTTTCTCTAGAGACCTGATGGAGGTATGGGTTTTTTTCAGCATACATACTTGTTTTCGCAGAATAGAAACCTCCAGAGAAGGTTAGTTTTATCTATTGTACACATGGCTAAATTGGCTTATGTCACTTTCCTCTACAGATTGATGAAGTGTTGTTTAAATTCAGTCAGATTACCACCATAGTACAGTGCTAAATCATGCTTCTAAATAAATATGACAATTAGTAAGGATGTGCAATATGTATTTTGAATTAATGTCAAGTAGATAAATATTTTCCTCATGCCTGATTTGCACAAGATGAGAGGTTTTTTCATGTTTTAAAAGCTCTATGTGGACTAAGATGAGAAGACAGCCAGCCAAATAATCATTCATAGGGAGCCAAAGAGGAAATCATTAAAGATTTGCTACAAAGTGCAGTAAAAATATGAATTTATTAATTTTGAATAGTATATCACAACTTTCCAGACACCACAGGGAGATGAACAAGACACCAAGATGTGGTTTAACTTGGCTGCAACTGTGTTAGTTTAACACAACTGGGAAACTCGTCACCTATAACTTGTCCAGTGCAGGCCATTCTTCCTTTCATCATCCATACCACCTGGGAACCCTCTGCTCAGCTCCCTCCAAGCCTTTAACCTGGATTCCATCACCTCCTGTTGTACTAGGTTATGGGGAAAATGGGGCTTCTTCTCTCTGTACCAAATGTTAGGTAGCTCAACTCTGTTCATCACCTTCTTTAGTCAATGTCCTCCCCTAATCCTGCTTTATCTGGGTGCACAGGAGCCAATGGGCTTGTGCTGAACTCTCTTATCCAGCCAATCAGTTAAAGAGCCCCCTGCCTCCTTCCCTCCTGAAGCCCAAGAAGAAGCTGACTGTTCATAAAGAAGGGAGGATAAAAGAAGGGGGAGACAGTCCTTGAAAAGGCCAAAGGGTTTTCTTTACCCTGCTGGCCCAGACAAAGTCTTTCCACCTCTCAGGCTGCAAGGTGAGGTGGGGTTGAGCTAGAGAGGGGCACATTTACTGAAAGGGATTTTGCCATCCATTTGAAAAACTATTTTATATTCAGATTCCATTCTGGGGACCCAATGCCATTTACCAATATTATAAAGTCACAAATAATCACCTCTATGAGCTCGGTACTGTTGAGATTTTACTTTAATCAGTCCTGCAAACACTTAAGCATGTGCATAACTTTATGCACTGTGACTAGCCCCAGGGAAGTCAATGGTACTCAACTGTAGTATGGTCAGATGGAGCATATACTTAGGTCCATGCAGGGTCAGGGCCTTAAATGATACTTTAATGAAACGCTTTCTGTCATGGACACACAATCTGAACTAGTCCCTCAAAATATGACTTCATCAGCTTCTAAGTAAAAAATCTGAATTCTGGAAAGAAAATAATAGCTCCAGAATTACTTATCAGGTATTGCCTTGACTTTAATTATTTTTTGTGTTATGTTTTTCTAGATTAACTTTAATATCTTTTTAAGTTTCAAACTCAGAACTTTAAAGGTGACTTGCAAAACAGAAATTCTCAAAAAAATTGTATTTGTGTCCTCTTTTTTTCTTGTTGTGCTTCTTTATGATAATTCAAGAAGGCCTAAGACGATTATCCCACACAAACACAAACTATGGTTTTGGTCATTTCTTAACTAAGGAATTCTGGGAACATCAAGTTTAAAGTTTACCCATTTTGCCGGAGTGTCTTTTGAGAGTCTGACAGAAAAAGTATTGGAACCTCTTAAAAATCAGTTGAAGGGTCAAGGATGGTGAATATTTAGCAGCGACATCCTTTCTCGATACTGTTCTTTAGGTATTGAAGTTAAATATGTTTTGAAACAAACAAAAACAGTCTGACTATAAATCCCTTCCTCTCTAAATAGCTCAGTTTCACTTCTTTGATCTGTGATGTTATTGTTTCCCTAGTTTTTTGTTCAGTTAGTCAAGTATTGAATTCTTAAAGAAAATAAGAAAGCAGTCCCTCCCTGATTTTTTGGGGGGAGGAAAAGGGAAAATTGTTCTCATCTTCTTTATGTATTACAGACAAGGAAGGTCTCACAGTATTTTGCTGAAATGCAAGCCTTTGGATATTTTCCTCAGTTCTTATTTTCTTATAATTATCAAAAGGTATTGACAATAATGTTCAATGGTCAGTTTCCAGTGCTGATAAATTGGAAGTGCAGGAATGTAGGGCAGAGGCATCAGGGTGCCAAAAATTCAGCAAAATATTTTTAACTAAATTTCCTCACATAAGAAACCTACATGGGTGTAAGGTAGCATATATTTTGCAGAACCACAGCGTACAGCTTTGATACTCCTGCAGGTGATGATTTGTATATTGAGGACTTACTTCATTTATTTTTTTGTTAATGTAGCCATGTACTATATCTACTGAAACTGGGCCTGTTGTTCTAAGACCTGGTTCTGCAGTCCGTAGTTGGGCAAAACTCCCACTGAAGTCAGTGCACTTAGAGATGTGTGCATCTAGCATGCTAGAGTTCAGAATGGAAAAGAAATTATCAAACTTCACAGACCAAAGTCAGGGTGAATAGTTACAATGGCCCAACTGACAGCTGAAGATATGAAGGTCAAAATGTTCAATTGTACCTGACAAAATGACTCATCAAAAGCTTCCATCGAAATGAATGGGTTGTGTCACATATAGTGGTGGAGGCCAAAGACATATTAACAAGCTTCTATGAAAGATTTCAATTTACTGCTGGATTTCCAGCAGTGTTTATCACTTTTATTCACCCCTATGCTTTTCCCATTTTGTCTTCCTTATACAGTGATAGTTACCTGGAAATGTGCAAATACAGCATTATTAGCTGTCAAGTGTTTGATATAATGGATTTATATGGAGTGATGGTCAGAAAATAGTTACTCACCCCACGCCACAAACATGGAAATTTCAACTTTTCAAAAAAGGATCAAAATGGAAATATTTCAATTCAAAATGGCACTGCATTGCCTCATGGGAGTTGTAGTTCAGGGTGCCTCAAGTTCCTATTCTCCTCTTTGGGCCCAGCTGTTTGGCCAGGCTGCCTCTCATGATCAGGTATTTCATTTCCGTGTTTCCCTTTTACTCTTATTATACATTTAGGAAGGGCTCACACGTTTCAAGAAGTCTTTCTTTTATTCTCTACATCACACATTACTTTTAAAATCAGATACAACTTCTATTAAGCCTGTGGGGGCAGGGGAAACACCAAATAAATTATTATAAAAAGACACTGAAATTCATCATATAAATTATTTGACAGATAATAGTTGGGTGGCTCTAATATTTAGTTACATTTGTAATGTCTCTTCTATAGGCTACAAGCTACAGTTTTATGGGTAAAATAGGATATCAGATGTTTCTGAGGTTGATATGAAGTAATCATCTCACTTCTTAGCTTTGATACAGTAACTAGAATGGGCAAACAGTCTGGGAGATTACTAATGACATGCAGACAGCAGAAATAATTCATATCCACTTCCTATCAGAGTCTTGATGCTGCACCCCTTCTCTCGCCAACTAGACTCTCCCAATGGGCGAAAGATTTCCAGTACCCATTCCCTGCCCCCTATCTCAGTCCCTTGCCCAGCTATTCTGAATTCCTCTTATTTCCTGAGTCCTTGTCCTGATTTTCCATGCCCAGGAAGCCACAGCTCCTCATCCAATCTGTCTCTCTTACCCTTCCAGCTTCAACCTTCAGAAATTGGATTGTGTTATGCCTGTCTCTGCTAGATTGGAGAGTCCAATATCAAGTATTTATTCCTGATGTAGATACTTACAGACTGTAATCAAGTTACTCTCTTAATCTCTTTGTTAAGCTAAACAGATTGAGCTCTTTGAGGCTATCATTCTAAGGAAGTGCCCGCCCTACCAAGACTTGAACAAATTGTGACCCCTTACCTTAAATATCATTAAGAAAATTATGAATAGTTCAAGTGAAGGTAAGAAAAAACATATGTGCCAGATCAAAGCTTATTTTTACACAGAAAGAAACTAAAATTCACTTTTTACCAATTATGAGTCTTACAGACTCCTTCAATGAGACACTTGTGCTTGTTTGGTACCAGCTAATTTTTTTTATGTTGGGTTGAATTGAAGAAACACTCAGCAGCAAGTCATTCTCCACAGATAATTTATTTCGTGGCTTTGTTTTTACTGCAACCATTAATGAGAATCTCAATTCACATAAGTATGATCTGCAAACAAAATTAAAAGCTTTCAAAGCTTGGGATACAAGTTTGGGATACTCATGCATTTGTGTCATCCAAAACATGCACACTTCTTCTGAAGGAAATGAATACTGAAGCATTTGAAAGTTTGATTAGTTTATCTTGCAGGCTTCCTGTAAGTTCGGCACACTCGACTACTCTTTTGTAGAATGAATTAATTATCCACCTCTTGCCAAATTCTTCATTGTAAGGTGGGAAGTAACGTGGAGCTGCATTTTAAGTTTATGTTCAATCATAATGTTTTTTAATTGTTTAATGTCCACACTCTTGTCATCGGCAATCAATTTTGTGAACTCACTTTTCAGGGGAAATTACTCAAAGTTTCCACTTTGAAGCCAAGCAAACCAGACTCCAAGCTTCTTTCCTAAAGGTTATCACTTTGTCTCCGATCACAATTATGTTTTTGTATCATCCTTGAAAACTCATATTCAATTCATTCAGATGATTGAAGATGTCTTCTAAGTAAGCCACCTGAAGAAGCCATGATGGATCACTGAATGATTTAGCAAGAGGAGACCCTTGATCCTGTAGAACAAAAGTACTTCACTTGCAGTTCAAAAAGTCTGCTTAACACTTTTCCCCATAACAGCCATCTCACTTCATTGTGCAAGAGAAGACTTTTAGGAAGTGCATCCATTTAATCACATAACACTGCGAACAGTCAAGTGGATGGAGGCCGGCTTTTTATGAAATTCACAACTTTTATAGACTCATCAAGTACTTGATGCAACTCAAAAGGCTTTCCTTTTGCAGCAAGTGTTTGCCGATGTAAGATGCAATGGCTTCAGATTGCATGCGGCATAATTGTTTTTAATCTTGCAACAAGCATGCAGTTCTTGCTAGTCATTGCTTTGGCACCGTCACTGCCTAAACCAATACATTTTTCCCAATTGATTTCAAAATATTCGGTAGCATCAACAAATATATTAAATAGACATTCATCAGTCATGTGAATGGCCTGCTAGGCAACACTTTACAGAAGAGCATGTTTTCTTCAACAGTAGCATCTGAATTATATTGACCGAAAGCTAAGAACTGTGCTGAGCCTGAAACATTGATTGATTCATCAAACTGACCAGCTAGGAATTTATACCATTTTAACTTTTCTTTCAACTGCTCATGAACCTCATCAGCCATTTCATTGTTATACCTCGAAACTGTATCACTTGACAAAGGAATAGCTTTAAACTTATTTCCCTCTTCATGGCCGAACATGCTTGTAACCATGTCTAAAGCCACAGGAAGTATGACAATCTCAGCTATTGTATGTGCCTTACATGTTTGGGCAATATGAAGTGACACAAGATATGAAGCTTCAAGAGCATTCTTACTGACATTCGTTGTATTCAACATCAGTGTTTGCTGCTATTCAAGCTGTTCGATTTTCTCTTAAAGAACTCAAGAGGCTTGTTCTTTAACTGTGCATGCTTCCTTTCCAAATGCCGAATTAATTTTGAAGGTTTTATGTTTTCAGTACTTAGCACTTCACAACACAAAACACAATAATGCTTCTTTTCGATTGCTACAAAACCATACATTAGATAGCCACAATCATATTTTCTGCACTTCGCCTTCTTCACTCCTTCGTTCTTCGAAGTACTTGATTCAGCTCTCTTTAAAATGTATCCACTGCACAAGAAGACCTCACTGAAAAGTGTGCCCACAGTACTATTTGCTAGCCGTGAAGAACAATAACACTTTCTGGACAGGAAGTAGCAGTGAGCTCATGTGGTTGTGTGAGGTCACAAGGTCATCTAATGCAGGGCCAGTGTTAGACTTGCTGGAGCCCAGGACAGAAATTAAGAAGCGGGCCCCCATAGAAGTTGCATGCAAAGTTCTCTAGAGGCAGAGCCAGCACTGGGTATGTAAGCATTGACACGGACTCACAGATTGTGTATTCAGGGCAGGAAGATCAACTATAGACATGATATTTTCTCTGTGTCAACTTCAAGAAAAGTGAAGAGAGTGAAACTGACCATTGTACATTGCCTTTGTGGACCCAACCAAAGCATTTGACACAGTCATTAGAGCAGATCTATTTGCAATACTAGAAAAGATAGGATGTCCATCAACCTTGTTAAGTCTTATATGTTCATTTCATGACAACATGAGAGCAAATGTCCAGTTTGACGGGTCTACTTCGGACAGCTTTGTGATGAAAAGTGGAATAGAGCAAGGATGTGTTCTTGCCCCTACGCTCTTATGAATCTTCTTCTCGGTATTCTGAACTGTGTGTTTAAGGACGTGAAAGATGGATTGTATCTTCACACAAGATCGGATGGGAAACTCTTCAATCTCTCACGACTTAAGGCAAAGACTAAAAAAAAAGTGCTAATCAGGGAATTTCTATGCATTGATGATGCTGCCCTTATAGCCCACAATGAAGATCTACTACAAGAACTCAAGGACCGCCTTTCAAGTGCTTGTCAGGCATTTGCTTTCACCATCAGCATTAAGAAAATGGTTGTGTTAAGACAGGGGGCTCCACAAGATCCTTTAATCACCTTAAATGCAAACCAGCTAGAAGTAGTCCAAAAGTTCAGCTATGTAGGTTCTACATTAACTATCAACCTCTCACTGGATGAAGTAGACTAACTAAAAGAGCATGGAACAACTCAAAGCTTACCATCAACACCAAAATGCTAGTGTGTTAAGCTTGTGTCCTCAGCACTCTCATGTCTGGTGGAAAAACATGGACAATTTACGCTCATCAGGAGAAAAAGTTAAACAGTTTCCATTTGTGCTGCTCAACATCAAATGACAAGCTAAAGTTACCAGTGCAGAGGTCCTTCAAAGGACAAACGTACCAAATGTAACAGCCCTGCTTAAGCAAGGATAGCCGAGCTGGTTGGGATATCTGAGCAGGTTGGAAGATGGACGCCTACCTAAGACATACTGTATGCGGAGCTATCAGAGGGAACAAGAACAACAGGATGTCCCAAGCTTTGCTATAAAGACACATGCAAGCGAGATATGAAGGAATTTGGAATTGATCCTGACTGATGGGAGACCTTGGCAAGTGATCATAACAAGTGGTACCATCGTCTCCATCAGGGCATCAAAGTCCATGACAGGAGCTGGCTTCTACAGCTTGAAGAGAAAAGAGCTTTTAGGAAGCAAGCAGCTCCCAACCAAGACACATGTTTGCAATAACTGCCAAAGATTATGCAAATCTCGGATTGAACTATTAGTCACATGAGACATTGCAAACCACCTACATCATAGCTGCAAATTCTACCGTCACTCACAGATAAAAGGATGCCAATCACATAACTTTGAAGGTGCAAAACTTCAACTACGTAAAATTTTCAGTGTGGATAGAAGCCTCCCAAACTCTCCCCACATATCCTTCTAACACGGCCTATGCTATAACCAATTTGGGAACAACACTGGTCTCACACACATATTCACCCTTGTACAATACCTCATGGACTTCCTGAGGAGCTAAAATTGAAAGTGTGTTTAAGTTTAATCCAGCTAACACTAGAAACAAAAAACCCAACAAACACTTTACAAAAATTCAACATGGTTTAAACATCCTGATTTAGAAAATATTTGCAAATGAGGAGCTATAGGCTTGAGATTTAACTCAACCCCATAATGTGTAGGCCTGTAACTTTACTTACCCCCGTATTAAACCAGCCTTGGGCAAAACTCAGGGATTTCACCACTACAATCAAGAAAAAATGTTCCACTGTTGGTAAAGCACCCCCACCCCAGGAATGCCCCTAACAAGAGTTATAACACCAAGGGTTGTAAAGTAGAGACACTGAGGCGCCGGGAGAAGTTTAGGGAGGATACAGAAAAACCGAGCAAATGGTAAAATAGATAAAATAAGCTCTGACCAGTGAATTTATGCTGATCATCTACACAAACAAAGATCATAAATCAGTTACAATTTGGGCATAAAAGATAAAATAGGCATAAAAGATAAAATGTGATAGGTTTAGTAAAGTTAAAGGAGGTAGCTAGTTTTACCTATACAATGTAAATGAAAAACCTTGCTCTTTGGGAACCAACACTGGACTGCAGTTGAACAGCAAGCTGCTAGAACTCTTACCCCTCTGCACGACTGTGACATGCAGAGGCATCACTGGCAACCCCAGACAAGTGGATCCTGACTGGCCATCGGATGAAGTTTGTCTGTATATTGGGAGTTGTGAGCATAACAGATTTGCTTGGCATATGCATTCTGTGCGTGTGTTGCTAATAAATAAATGTTTAGAGCACAGATGTGTAAGGCTCTTTTACTGGGAAGAGATCCTGCAGACCCCTAAATCCCCGAGCCACGTGCGTTTGGGTGGGTACTTAAATTGACCAGGTTTTTCCTTGAGCCCCGTGGGTAAGGGTGGATGCCTTACACCCTTAGATTTCAGTAGGGAAAGGGTGAGGGTACCTAAATTAACTGGGTATTGAGCCCTCAATAGGGTATAGGCGGAGTGCCCTAGATTTTTGCAGGTAACAGCCCAGTTCACTATTCACCATATAATCCTTCATCACCCATTATTACCTTGCCCAATTTATCACACCCAACCAAACCAAAAATTACTCCTGAAATTTGCAAAAAATATGTGCCAAAAATCAAAATAAGAAAATATTAATTACAAAAGACTATTTCTTATTCAAAGAAACCATTCACAATATATTATAAAAATTGAATCATGGTACCTTTCTCACTAACAAGTACACGTTTTAGTTGCTTTGCAATACAGTTAAAAATACAAACTTGCAAGAACTACATATACTTACATAAACATATAACACCATATAATCGACACATTCTGTAACACCAAACAGATCAATCTTTCAAACTGTATTCATAGAAATATTTTTGTACTCCACAACACTCACATTATCAGAAAACAGGCGGGAAGCTGAGATATCTTAATGTACACAGGGACTAAATCCCTTGTGAACTATTTAATGCACATCTGATAATACATAATATTAACCATGTGCATCCAATACCCTATTTCCAATCAGAAGAAAAAAAAAAAAGATGAAGATTAAGATTGCCTAGTAGTTTTTGGTCAGGTGGAGTAAGAATGAATGATGAAAAATTATATGGAAGAGTTGAATAGGCCAAATATTTGTTTTCAGACTTTCTAATGTTTGTTTATTTTATAGGTGTAACATTTTTTGTAAAAAATAAAATTAAATGCTTTTTGGGGTCTGTGAAGAGGGGGGAGGTGGGGGGAGGTGTTCACTAGACTTCATTGGAACATGCTGTCAACTTGAATCCTTTATTTATTTATTTTTAAAGCCCATCACAGCTGGCCATCTGAAAACATGTTGTATTACTTTCTTTTCAATACACACATCCAAATCCTTACGAGCTACAAAGGTTCTAAATAATCTAATCCCTACAGAACGTTTTCAACTACTTTTCAATTGGGAAAGTTTCCACCTACGGCTAATCTGTGTGCTCTGTTTTCCAAATCAGTTTTCCATCTATCTGTACTTAACGGGTCAGGAGGGGTTGGGTTTTTTTTGTGTGTTATTATTACAAAAGTAAAAATTTAAATATGCTAGCAACAGCATTTCTCATTCTGAACTCTTCAGCTGCATTAATTATGTCATATACAAAGATACATGTTGTAGAGCTCTGCATAGCTTGAAAGCTTGTCTCTTTCTCCACTAGAAGCTCGTCCAATGAAAGATATTACCTCACCTCACCCACTTTGTTTCTCATATTTAAAGCCGGAAGTGGATTGCGCACAGATGGTCCCCTTCTGTCAGTCCCCTTCTGTGCATATTGTTGATGTATAGACACTAAATAATTGGTGGGTTCTATACAGTCATCACCCTATTACAGATATTTCACTTTATTTCCAACTTTCTAGATCCTCCGTTGAATGTAGGGACTCCTCTGTGGTTTTAGTCCTAATGTTATAATTTCTTTCTTTTAAATACACTAAACAGTTCAGGATAAATCCTCTGCCTCACTGAGTTTAAAACCAGCTGGGATAAAGGATTAGACAAAACAGCCAATAACACTTGCCAGTTCTTTGTCTCCTCCACCAACCCCCACACATACAAGAATAGTTACTGTAAATTTCAAGAGGTCAGTCACACTTGGATAGTCTGAATCAGTTTACAAACCATTTCGGTTGGTTTAAGAAATAAATTAAGGTTTGCAAAGCTGTGGGAAATAGTAGCAATGCTGATTGCTGCCTATGGTTTTTGGCTACCCAGATACATGGCTCTGCTGTACTGAACATCCAATTACTCCACTCTTGACTGTTTTAATTTAATCCTTCAGCTATTTTCCATTCTCTGTTACATTACTTCCCATTTTATAACAATGTAAGCTCCTCTTTCACAGATCCTTTGTGACTGACAAACTGGAACGTTCCACGCAGTGCTTTAGCAGAATCAGGAGAAAGCAATGTGGGGTGGGAGTGGGGCTAGCATTTCTCTGCCTGATTCCAATTTTTCCTGAACCTATAGAGAGCAACAGAATAACTTACTGCACACTATGCTGTTTGCCCCTCCATACTGTGGAGCCCCCTGAGGCTTCTTCCCTTTCAACTGGGAAAAATATACCCTCGGTAGTGGCAAAGAGATTCCCCATATTTATTTATTCTGTCTCACTCAGCCTCCTTCTTCTCCCCACTAGACCCTTAGAATCACAGCAAGTGCTCAATCCCGCACACTTGTGTAGGTGAGCAACTTTGCTCAGGTGAAGAATCCCATTAAAATCGCTGGCATTACTCATATGGGTCTGTGTGAGTGTTTGCAGGATTGGGCCTGTGGTTAAAATAGCATTTTTTTATTTTGGTTTTGAACTGCAACCTCCTTTA
Source organism: Emydura macquarii macquarii (assembly GCF_026122565.2). NCBI lineage: Eukaryota > Metazoa > Chordata > Testudines > Chelidae > Emydura > Emydura macquarii. Next base: position 34,692,180 of record NW_027132559.1, on the reverse strand, counting down.
AATTAATGTTTTCCCTCTGTGACCAAGATTATTCTCAAAAGAGGAAAGCAATTACAAAACAAAACAACAACTAGAATCTTAATTTAGGCTTGATTCCGCCTCCTGTTTCTCATGGTCTAAATGCTGTTCTGCTTTAGCTTTCAATCCTCTCATAGTCTATAATATTCATCATTAGAGAACAGGCATGCACAGTAGTAAAGGAAGCAAGACGTCATTTCAACAAGTGTCTGGCTCCTTGGAATATTTCTTCGGTACATAAGCTCCCCTGTAGTAAAAGAAATATACTTGTGCATGTTCCAAACAGGTAGAAACTTATCATAATGGGAAAGATTCACTAAGGCTCTGAGAAAATGCAATCTTTGTTTAATTTCTTATACGATTCCATTCCTGTGCTTTTCTGTGGATATGCTTTTTCGTATTGGTACCATTGGGGAAGCTGAGCAAAGATCAAGTGTAATAAATGCAGCTGGTTGGAAATTTTCCGGTAGAAAATGCTAATTTGTTGAAATTGAAATATTTCATGGGAACATGCCAACTTCTATGAAATTCCATTGGAAACCTGCCTGGATTCCTGCCAGTGTGCCCCCGTGGCTTCTCGGCCGTCTTCCTGGGTGAGCTGACTGGGAGCCAAGAGCCTGGAAGCCCTGGCTTTCAGTTAGCTGGCAGCCCCACCTCCCTGTCTCCCAAACTCCCTGGGCTCTCAGCAGCCTGCCTGGTGGGAACTCTAAAGCCAGTCCCTCCAGGACTTCTGCCTCCCTGGCAGCTATCCTGGAAGGCTGCCTTTATCTGCAAAGCCAGAGGGAAGGTTCTCCTCCTGTCAGTCCAGGGGTTCCCCCTCGTGCACTCCTGTCATCAGACTGGGGGTTTCTCCCCTTCTCCTGTCCACTGCCTAAGGGGTTCTTGCCCCCTTTCATCATTAGCCAAGAGGTTTCCTTCCCCCTGGGAACAGTGCTGGTGGAGAGAGAGACCCAGGACAGACATCAGAACAAGTATGTCTCTGAATCCTAATATTGCCTTTCCTGGAATTTCCTAGGTTCAAGGTTCCAATTCAAAACAAATCAAAATCTCAAATACTCTGAAATTCATGTGGGACTGGACAGGTCTAGTAATAAGAACTAGAGAGTGGCCCAAACCAAGAACACAGCACCCACTAGGACTGGTACATTTTCTGTCAAAATTGTTTTTGAAAGTATATTGGGTTTTCAACTAAATGAAATTTTTTCATGAAGAGTGTCTGCTTTGTACAGAAAGCTTACATATGTTGTTGAAAAACCAAATAGCTCAAAAATAAAATATTTCAATGCACAAATGCTGCCATGGGCCTCATGAGAGTTATAGTTCAGTTGCCTCTTGTCCCCATTCTCCTCTACGGGCTGGGCTCCCCAGCTATACTACATTTCCCAGGATGCACCCTGGCCAGAAACTGACTCTCCAAAAGGTGAGACCACGGGGCATCATGGGAGATGAAATCCAGCTGGGGAGCCCAGCCTGGCAGCCTGCCCTGTAGAGAATGGAAACATGAGGCAACCAAACTACAACTCTGATGAAGCACCATGGCAGCATTTGCAAACTGAAATATTTGGGTTTACAGATGAAATTTTTCAGTATGAAAATTTCTCCCAAAAATTTTAAATTTTCTGCAGAAAAAATGTCTTTCAACCAACTCTTGATCTAATATTTCTAAAACTTTGGACAAGCTCAGATCCAAACTTGTGGCTGACTTCTCTCTTTACAAGGGCTGAGCCAAAACTCCAGATATGAACAATGCCTCCCCCCCATCTGAACTTTAGGAAGGTTTGAAGGTTGGGCATATATCTGGGAATAAAAGTTTAATAAAACATAAACAAAAAGCTCTCCTGTGCTATACTGTTTGCCTTTTCTACAAACATATTTACTGTCCTTTGAGGTTAACTCCTGCCAGTTATGCATCACTAGTTTTTATGTTTTGTTGAGCCTTTGCTTCCACATAATATTATTTCTTGGAGACTGTTTCAATTTGCCTAGCCCACAGCCAGTCCTCGGAGAAGTATATCCAAGAAGCTTTGTTTTATTTTATTTATTGCAAAATTATATTACGAAATAGTAGGAAATGCGGTCTTCTTAACTCATGCATTTCATATCACAAATCTCAATGGGTTTGGAGTAATTAATAGACATTGTCAAACCAAATCTTACTGGGAAGAAAAAGGGGATGGGAGATCTTTTTCACAGAGTAGGTGGCTGTAGTAACAACCCCTTCCCTTCTCATCAAAACAACAGCACTTTTAGAATTGTAGATACAAAAATAGAAAGGTTGTTGTGAGTCTTTCGGAAATTTAACCCTTTAGATTTATGATAAGCACAAAATTTCCAAGAGTCCCCCATTCAGTAGAGAGTTTTATGAAAGAATGTCTAGAAAACAGAAATTTAGACCTCCATATGATTTATGGATGGCTGGAAATTAGTTCTCCTGTATAACGCCAGAGCAGTTGAGGCAGTTCCATGCGGGAGTAAACTGGTGTAGCTCCATTAACTGATTTACAGCAGCTGAGGATCTGGCCCATTATTTTCAAAGACTGTCAGCTCATTCTCACTGAATGTCTCCATGTTTTATGAACTGTTATATGACGCAAATGTAAAAATAATTGCATTTTATGCCACAAAGTTATCTGAACACAGGGCACACTGACACAATGGCCTTTATAACAGCAAGAGATCACCTACAGTGCAAATACTCTCAAGGAGACTGGATTTTAGCACTGCTCCACTGAGCATTGCCATGCATACAATCAAGATGCTTTTTACCATCTTGTATTTTCATAACAACATGGCACTTTGGTAAATGCAAATGAAACCTACTGTAGTGGATGACATGATGGATGAAATATGAAATCAGACTAAGAACGAATGCATAACTCAATAGCTACAGATCAGATTGCCAGGCAGTAGCATATAAAGTACATTAGTGCCAATAAATGAAGGACAGGAAACTCTCCATGGCATCATTCCCCCAAACCAGGTTGAAATTTACTATTTCTCATTAAAAGGGTCCTTCTGAACACTGGAAACCAGTTAAAGGGAAAGGAAGAGATGAGTGTTAGTGAATACAGGTGTCCTCAGGGAGCTGTAACATTACTGTATCCAGATGGGCCTGGGCAGACCCTTCTTAAAGATGGCTTCTCCTGCCTTTACAATCATCATTTAAGGCCCTATGCTCAAAAAACTCACTAAGGGAGCAACCCTCATGAGCAGATCAGTTAGGAATGCCACAAGTTGAAAGACATGGAGTTTTCAGTCCCCTTTATGGGTATTTCCTCCCCTAATTTTGATCTGAGCCAAATTCTGTGCAGTCCAAATTACTTGAAGCCATGGATCATCCTGATGATCTGTCAGGACCAGAAGAGAAGGAAAAATGAACCCATGTATTAGACAACACGAAGCTGTGCTCCCTGAATGCTGATGCACAGTGGTCGTCTTCAGCATTTAAAAATCATTGCCAACAGCACGAGAGGATGCCAAAATGGGATTGCTGGAAAATGTCTGATTTGTTTGATCATTAACTAATCCTCAGTCATTCCGCAGAGAGTGGAGATTGAAGAAGAGAAAAGAAGAGGAGGACAGAGGGACGAGACCTGAGTATTGACACCAGGGGCATTGTAGGAGGCAGGGGCGAAGAGATGATAGCTAACATTTTGCCATGCCATAAATATTTTAAACAATTGTAGAATATTTTTATAGAATCTTTTGTTATAATTTTATTTTATAGCTTATATAAGATGAAAGATGAAAAATGTTCCCTGCTAATGTCAGGGTGATTTCATGTGATGTATCAAATGAAACAGCACATTATGCATTTTAATATCATGTTACATAAAACCTATTAATAAAAATTAGTTTGTCAGCTACCGCATAACATACTAAGATAGCTCAATTAACTGGCTATTGCTTTCCCTAAATTACTTTTGCAAATTGAAACACAGTAAACACTTGTAACTGGAAAATCCTTTTGTTACTGCTCACTGGGTGACTGAAAATAAAAAAAGGTAGCACATGTCACTACCTCTCATGCTGAAATCCCAGCAGCCAATCTACTGCCCACACTGCTGAGACTAGAATAGTACAGCTGGATTAATAACCTCAAGTACTGCAACCGCCTCCAAGAAGTCTAAGCCTCCTAAGGAATCTGAGCATAAATTCTCATTAGGAAGGAGAAGAAAAATAAATCTAGCCAAACAAAAGGTTGCAGAGAAATTTGACCTCAGTGCTACTAGAGGAATTTTAAATAGTGAAGAAAAATGTTTTGTGCCATGTTTTCCAAACACAAAGAGCAGTCATATGCTTCCAGTCTAAATGACTTATTTTAGGTTAAGGGAAAACATCAAAATAAGAAAGAACATACACAAAATTTCCATTAGTATATGTATCTTCCCTGTAAGGGTCTTTATCTAAACTGAACACGAAATGGCTACTGCCTCCAGTCTCCTAGAAATGAAGGGTATGTCTACACAGCAATCGGGAAATGTGATTGCAGTACATGTAGACATTCCTAGCCAGGAATAGCTAGCTCAAATAATAACAGCAATGAGGCCATGGCAGCATGGGCTAGCTGTCTGAGTACTCACACAGGAGCTTGCGGGAAGGTTGTAGTCAGGCAGCTAGCCATGACACCACCCATGCCACGATCGCTTCACCACAAGTGTTATTCAAACAAACTAGATCAAATTTAGCTCAGGTCTGTCTACATGGGCTACAGTAAGACCTTTAATTACAGTGTAGACATATCCTTAGATATTCCTTGGCTTGTGCAGCTGCAGCAAATGAACATACCAATGTGGATGTGATATTCTGGTAATAAAGAGATTTTATTTTTCAAAATATAAAGGGACTTTATCACTGATGATGATGCAGGTCACCTCAGTTTTGAGGACGATGGCAACAGTCATAGTTTGTACTAATGGGTCTTTGTGTGACTCCACAGACCAGTTTGGGAAGAACAACTTACCGCACTGGCCACTGGCATTTGCTACTTGTGTTGATTGAGCTGCAAGCTGTTTCCAGGCCTGGTGCCTCCAGCTGCTCCACATGATTCTTCTCAGGATCGTGTACACCTCCCCTACAGTGTGGCACCATGTAATACATTCAATCACTAGCTGCTCAAAGATCAAGTCAGAAATGTTTGTTTTGTACAGATTTTGCTTCAGAGTGTCTTTGAAGTGCTTCATCTGCTCTCCATGCTTACGATTCCCAGAGCTTAGTTGGGAGTACAAGACTTGTTTTGATAGACAGGTCTCAGGCATTTGAATTACGTGGCCAGTGCATCTCAACTGGGCTCAGATCAAATGAGCCTTGTGGCTGACTGTGATGCTGTCTGGAATATAAGTGATCACTTATAATATTATTGATGACAATATTGCAAAATTACAATGAATCTCACAAAACATGCTATGCCCATTGGTACCATTGGTAAGGTTATAATTTGCCAAGTGTAATAATATTGTTTATATGTATGTATTTGTTTTGTATTATGAGTTCTATATATATATGGTATATTTGTATTTCAAACTTGTGCTGTGTCTCTGGGTGATATCCACAGACAGGATGGCAGCAGCACTAAGCCTGCTTAATGGTCCGTCAAGGGAACTCAAATGTATAATGAACCCAATGAAAGAACCTAGGGCTACACCTTATGAGTCACTAGGACATGTAAGAACCTACCCATGCACAGGGGACTCTGAGGCTTTTCCATGCCATGTGCTGTGGTGCTGTGTTTGGCACAAGCTACATGGCAAAGAGACACAAAAGGCTGCTGCACCCTCTCCATCTTGTCTTCATTCCTGCTTCCTACCTCTGGATCAACTCATCTACAAATGAAGCTGTGAAACAAAGGACTGAGACCCATCACCATATACACCAAAGGAACTGTACGAGCCTGCAAACTATCCACAATTCTGCTAAGAACCTGATATATATGGACTTCGAAATCATTTGTACGTATCTGATTGCTTTGACTGTTAGACATCTCTCATCTCCTTTGTTTCTTTTCTTGTATATATATATACACACACACACAAACATATATATATATATATATATATATATATATATATAGTTTTAGTTACTAAAGGATTGGCTGGCAACGTGGTATTTTGGGTAAGATCCAAACTTATATTGATCTGGTAATGTGGCTGACCCTGGGGGGAATCAGGAGAACATTTTGGTAAAGAGAATAGAGTTTTAAATAACTTATCTCTTTACTGGACCTAGTTGCTGATTGGGAGCCAGAGACTGACATGCAATAAAAAGGGCTGTGTGTTTCTTGTTGTAGCTTCTTGATAACCAATGTGAGAAATCAGGAGCACTATTTGTGACTGGTCAGAGGTAACTTCAGTGTTACCTACCAGTTCTGGGAGCATCTGCTCTCCTTTTGAAGCCTGCCTACCCTAAGCACAAATGGATCACAACGACTGAACCAGTTTTCATCAGGTCGTCTGTGTTGGAAACACCTGACATTTGATACCCAGCAATCATTGTAGGTGTCACAAATGGAAATTATCAAACTTTTTAATGTGTCATTGATAATAGATCCACGTTTCACACCCACAGAGCAATGTTGTGAGCACAACAGTATTATAGACTTTGATTTTTTGTCTGTAGACAGATTCCATGTTGCTTCTAGATTTGATGATAGAGATGATCATATGTGGCTCTGACTTTCTTAATTCACGCATTCACTTCCTGGTTGATTGTCACTTCATTATTCAACATGCTGCCAAGATAAGTAAACTGTTTAATGTGTCGGAGTGAGTGATACCTTCCAGGCTTGTTGACAGGTATTGGTAAGATTGTTTTGAAATTGGCTGATATATAGCCTTGTTTTTTGTCTGGCTGAAGAGGCCAAAGTTGCAAGCTGCTACAGCAAAGGGATTTGTAATATCTTGTAGTGCTGCATCAGACTGTACCACCAGGGCACAATCATTGGCATAGACCAGTTCCTGGATCAATACTTCTATCACCTGGATGTTTGCACATAGCTGGAAAAGACTGAAGGGCTTAACAGTGCGGAACCATATAAAGATACCATTTGAAGCACCACAAAGGACTTCCTCTATCATCGCAGCAAAGAAAAGGCCAAAAAGCTTGAGGACACATCCATGAGGACACATCTCTGCTTCACTCCATTCATGATTGGAAATGGATCTGTTAGTTCACCATCAATGCTAACTCATACCGCCATGCCTTCATGGAATTGCTAAATGAGTTAATCAATTTGTCTGTACATGCAAATTTAGTGAGCAATTTCCAAAGGACCGTGCTGTTGACTCTATCGAATACCTTGGTTAGACTGAGAAACACAATGTACAAAGGTTGGTGCAAGGTTTGCAACATTTTTCCAGTAATTGCTAAATGATGAAAATCGTATATCATTCAATGATGCTCTGCTTAGCACAAAAGCTGCACTGTGACTCAGATAGAACATTGTCAATGATTTGGATCAGGAATTGGTTCAAGAAGATTTGTGGAGAATTTTGCCAGCCACAGAGAGCAAAAAGATACCATGGTAGTTCCCACAGTCACCTTTACTCTATTAAATAGTGACAATATTGGCATCTACCAGTTGTTGCAGTATAATTTCATGAAGCCAGATGTGTAGTGTTTGAAAACCTCAGCTGGAATGGCATTAGGATTAGGGGATTCGTTATTTTTCATTACTTGAACAGCTTTAAGCACCTCTGCTTCTCTGGATGAACTGGCAAGAGCTGTAGATGTGGGCAGTTTACGGACATTATCCAGTGACTCATCAGAAACAGTAGATGAATGATTAAGTAGTTGACTAAAATGTTAATGCTACTGTTGGTGGATTGCAGTACGATCTGTGATGGGAGATTCACATCAGCACTTGTTAGCAGTGTCAAGACAGATTGGGTCTGACCATTCACAGCTTTGACTACATCAAAGAAACCTTTGGAGTCATGTTTATCAACAAGGGTCTGTAATTCCCATGCTTTATAGTCAAACCACATATTTTGCATTTGGCTGAGTTTGTGTTGCAGGGTACTGCAAGATGTCCTATATCTGACTAGTTTTGACCCAGAGAGCGGGTCAGCTAAGAGCGCAGCATGTGCTTGTCGCTTGACATCAAGAATATTCAATATTTCAGGATCATTGTTGTTGAACCAGTCTGCATGATGGCTTTTCATATTACCACCACAAAGAAGTTATAAATTGTGTCACGCAAAGATACCTATTCAGCAAGTATGTCATCACTGATCATTGGAAAAGTTTCTAAAACAATAGTTAGCTATGGTGAAAATTGTCTGGAGATTGACACATCATTCAACTAGTCAATATTTACATGCTAAATAGATGGTTTTTTACATATTTTCAGCCAAATAGACAGGGAAAGCTTTGATCAAACAAGACAGTAGTCAACCCAACAATCTACTTCACATAATACCTGATTTTTGTGCACATCTCATAGGTCCCACTGTTGGACACATAGTCAATCAGATGCCAGTGACCTCTGCAAGGGTGAATCCAGGTCATTTTGTATTTGTTGGGGAGTCAGAAGACAGTGTTTGTAATAACTAGACGGTGCTTGGCACAGGTCTTCTGCAGAAATAGCTCATTGCTGTTCATCTTACTGATGCCATGTTTACCAAGTATGCCATGCCACATAGTGTCATCATGACCAACACGACTGTTAAAGTCACCTAAAATAATCCACTTATGTTCACAGGGAGTCAATCAGATCAGGTCATTTAATTCAGAATAAAAGTCCTCTTTACCCTCATTAGAGTTAGTCATTGTCAATGCATAAGCACTGATCAGTACACTATAACATCCACTTCTCAGGAACAGTTTGAGCTTCATCAGTATATCATTTATACTGATGAGTAGGCTCTTTAAATGATAGACAATATTCTTTCTAATTGCAAAGCCAACTCCTGAACCATCATTTTGTGGGAATCCCTTCTGGAAGAAAGTATACCCAACACTCTCCTCAATCAGTTGACCCTCTTCAGCTAATCAGTCTTGCTCAGCACCTCAATTTCAATACAGTATCGTTCAAGTTCTCAAGCAACTAGAGTAGTCTGCCTGACAGGATGATCAGTTTGGTTTGAATGATCAAGGAGTGTACAGACATTCCATGTTCCAAGGTTGAGACAAAAAGAAACTTTTTGAGGCTTGTTTGAATTTTGACATGATGGGACACCCTCTAGCTGCAGTAAGCTGGTCAGGACTGTTTGGGATGAACAATTTTTGTAAAGCACCTTTTCTAGCCTCCTCCTCAGATTGAGGTTGACTGTGCTGTCCCTAAATAGAGCAGCCAAGTCAATCAAGATGATGTCAGACTACAGTGTCACCCCAGGTCAACGCAGAGGGACCAAAGTCTTGACCCGCCCATGTATAGGAAAATGACTGACTCCCAGCAATGTCCATCACCAGTCACTTTCACTGGTCCCCCACTGCCACAGGACTTGTTAGATTGTCAAAGGCTGTATGAGAATCTGTTGAAAGTGGATGAGCAGTTGTGCAACAACTTGCAAACTCTCTTGGCCAACAAAACCATTTCCAGTAGCAAGATAAACAGAGACAACGGACGGACTTGCTGGCTGCAGGTTTATTTTCAGAGTAATCTTCTCTTAGACTAGTTGCCCAGTTACCCAGGCTAATCAGCCTATTCTGCTCAGCTGGAGACCTGTTAACCAAGGTGTTTTGGAGTAAATCCCTGCAGGCCTTCATGGTTATCATAGCAGCTCGCCACTGTACTTCACCCTATAGGGCAATCCCCAACTCTCCCTGTTTCCACCATCCCACCATGTGGAGGAGGGGTTGGAATTATGGGAGGGGACTTTATCAGTAGGCACATTATCATATGAGATACTGACATCTGCTTTAAACTCATGTTTTGCTTATAAGTGAACAGTTCAAAATATAACCAAAGATCTATTGGAAAAATCCGTAATTAGTTATAAAAAAGAGAAGATAACATCTCTGACAACAGGCAATTAGGGAAATGGCTATCTATCAAACGCATAAAACATGGAACTGTGTGTGCATCATTGTGTATCCCAATAGTTAAAGAGAAGATAACAATTTTGTGAACATTTGTTCTGATGAGTTTCTATCTGAGATCATTAAGATCATGAGAAGGGGGAAAAGATGAAGAAAAATGAAGAACATCATGAATTTAAAATAACTTCCCACAGCAGGCCCTGAATTATTGTTACTTGATTGTGGCAGTTGTGAAGAATGACAGATGCCTGTGAATATGTAATGATCAAATACTTTGTCAATTAAACTTTTCAACTTCTTTATTTTAAAAGGAAGCACAACAGAATACAAATAATTTTTTCAAAATGATTTTTCAGCATAGGCAGGTGGCATGAGAATCACCCAAGGAATGAATTATCTGCCTCAAAATACCAATGTGAAAAGGCAGATTCCTGTCATCAATCTCAAAGGAACAGAGAAACAAGGGAAAGATTTTCTATTAAGGTGTCTTTATGAAATGTAATTGTTATTCTCTCACCAACAAAGGGCTCATGTTGTATTTGTTAATGCTTTCATATTTGCTTCTAATATGTAGAAAGAAGGAATCATATTGCTGTTGAAAATTCTTGCATTAATGACAGTCTTCTCCTTGAAATTTGTCTCAAGTACAAAGTTATAACTCTTGAATTGTACCCAAATGAAACTTCCTTAGTAGGATTTGTGCATTCACTTACTTTCTAAACTTTGCTCACTAGCAGACTGCTATTTTCCTCTGCATCCTGCTACTAAGTCCCCATGTCTGCCCAACACCCTCGGGTCTAGAGCTGGGTGGGAAAGAGTTTCCCCATCCCATGAACGTTTTTGAGATTTCAATTTTTTCCCCCTGTTTTGCAGTGGTGTGGGGGAAAAAAAATAGACAGGCCCCTCCAGAATAATCAACAGCCCAGGGGTCAGAGCACTTATCTGTGATGTGGGAGACGCAGGGATTTGAACCTAATAGGCAGAAAGAGAGAACCCACGTTCAAATCCCTGCATCTCCCACATTCCAGATGAGTACACTAACTATTAGGAGACTATAGATTCAATCTCTTGCTGGCCCAATGAATATTTATTTATTTATACAAAGTAGAACAGCTCCAACAGCAGCAACTGACAAAGAGAGAGATTGAATAAAGCAGAGCAGAAACTTGAACCTAGATCTAACTACTAAGCATGCTCTCGCTCTTGAAATTTCTTTTTTTTTTTCTTCTTTTTTCTTTCTTTGAATATTTTGCTCTGGCGATGACCAAAAACAAATGTCGAAATCTCAACATTTTTTGTGAAACAGAATTCTTGTTTCTCTCTCTCTTCCTGATTTCTACCGGAAATTCCATCCTGTGCCTGAGAAATCTTTCAGTATGTTTCACTGAAAAAATTCCTGATTAACTCGATCCCTAAGCTTATCGCACTAATTACTTCTCAGTGTTGCTATGGCCTTCCTTGCTGCACCTCCACTCATTGTGGAATAGGGTGCTGGAATAAATTATCATGTATCTCAGTGGATTGCTTGCTTGCTGAGTCATTGCTATTGATCGTACTGGCTCCCATTTATTGATCCATTGCTGAATTTGTTTGTAATCACGTCTATCTGCCTTTCAGCCAGGACTCCCTCCACACTTCTCTTTTTGCAGCATAGTATCTGCCTTCCTCCTCCTTCTTCCATCCCTCACCCCTCTCCCCACTAGCTCCATTTTCTCTTCCCAGTTACCCTTACCCCTCTACTGTTCTCACCAGCTCTACCTGATTCTTTTCCCCTCTCCATCTCAATCCCGTTTGTCTCACCAACACAAATCTAGAACCCACAGCCACAACCTGCTCCACCATACCTCCATCCATCTGGTACCATCATTCTTAATCTCATGCACATCCTCCTCCCCCTCTTCTCTTGCTGTTTCTGGAATGGCTTTTTCCATCTCTAAAAAAATCATAGCCATCTGCAACCTCTTCATCTCTGTCTCTGCCTCCAGTTATTGGCTCTCACTGGGGCAGAGATCCCTGCATCTGACATGCCCTCTTTGTTCTTACAGAGACCTCTCCTTCACTCGCACTTTCTGCCCTGGATAAGACGAAGACCGAGGGCAAGGGGTGAGGATTGTGTTTCTTATGTGCTTCCAGCTCCTCCAGCTCTCCATTCCTACTCTTCCTCTTATTTTGAACAGCACTACATCCAACTTCTTTCCTCTCCCCCTCCACGTAGCTGTCGTCTATCGTTCCATAAGCTCCTACCTCATCAGCCTCTCTTTCTGACTTCAACACCTGGCTCTCTTTCGCCCTTTCCTGACAAATGGCCACACTCATCTGATTCCTGGGTGACTGCAGCTTCCATGTTCATGATCCATCTAACCTCTTAGCTTCCCCCTTCATTGTCCTTACCTTCTCATTCAAGCTGTAGAGCTAGTTTAATTCAGCCACTCAACTAAAGGGCGATTCACTTGTTTTGGTCTTCCCCAAACCCTGATGTTTCTGATCTATCTGTTGTTGAGTTCCCCCATCTGATCAGCACTTGAACTTTTCCATGAGCATTCTCCTTCCTGCATTCAGTTCTCTATGCCTTCCAGTCTATCAATGCTGATGATGTCTCTTCTGCCCTCGCCCTCTCTTCCCTTTGGCTCCACTGATATGGTTGTTGATTCTCCCCATGCTTCATTCTCCTCTACCTTTGACTTTTCCCCAATCACAAGGTCCACCCTACGAACTCCCAGTCTTGGCTCATCCCCAACATCCTCCACGCCTGTTATCACACAACTGAACGTCTCTGATGGAAACACCATGAGTTGGCTGACTTCCTCCATTAGAAATTTTCTTCTCTCCTCCAGTTTTGCCATCTTCCTAGCTAAAGAGCAGTACTTCTCCACCCTAACTGAATCCTGTCCTTGCAATCCCAGATGCCTTTCACCAGTTTTGATTCCTTCTTCAAACCTTTCACCCTCCTGCCTCCATTCCTCTCTCCACAGGATCACACCAATTTCTTAAAAGTGAAAATTGACAAAATATGATGTTACCTTCCCCATCCCTTCTACTTGCCTTCCCTTCCCCACCTACATCTGTCTCGTCCTCCCCTATCATGACACAGAAGTTTCTCATCTGCTTTCCTCCTCTGACTTGTTTGCTTGAATGAGTGACCTCATCCCAATCCCATTTCCCAATCTCTCGTGTCCACTCTCATCCTCTCCCTTACCCTTCTACTTAAACTCACTCTCCCATCGCTCTTACCCTCACAATGCAAGCATACTTTAGTCAATCTCATCTTAAAAAGTCCACCCTTGGCCTCATTGCCTCTCCAACTACTGCTCCATTTCCTTTTCATTTCCAAGCTCATTGAATGCACTGTCTACAAATCCTACTTGGAATTCCTCTCCTTCAATTTCATTCTAGGTCCTCTCCAATCCAGCTTCCACATCAGGAATTCCACTGAATTGGCTCTCACTAAAGTCTGTAATGACCTCTTCCTGGACAAAGTCGAGGACCTCCACCCTCATTATATCAGCCAATTTCAACACTGCCTACCCCACGCTTCTTCACACCTTGTCCTCCCTTGGCTTCTGTGATTCAGTCCTCTCCTAAAACTCCTACTTCTCAGATTTCTCTTTTAGAGGATTCTCCTCATCCTCCCTCCAACTTTCTTTGGTGATTCCATAAGGCTCAGTTCTTGGTCACCTCTTCACCTTTTACACCTTATCTCTCAGTAATCTCATCTGCAAACAAAAATTCAATTACCATTTCTATACTGATGACACACAGATCTACCTCTCTACTCCAGACTTTCTTTTTCTGTCCAAACTAAAATCTCGGCCTGCCTTTATGACATCTCCTTGTGGATGCCTAGTCATGAGCTCAAGCTCAACGTCCGAATTCCTAAATTATTTTCCCCAACCCTCCATTTTCAGTCACTGAGGACAACATCATCATCCTCCCTTTCACATAGGCCTGTAATCTGGGTGTCATCTTTGACTCAGGCCTCTCTCTCTCAAGCCTCACATCCAGACAGTCTCTAAATCTTGATGATTCTTTCTGCATAACATCTCTAAGATATGGTCTTTCATCTTTATCTGCACAAGTAAAACTCTCACCCAGGCTCTCATCATCTCAAGTCTTCATTATTGCAACACCCTTTCTTCCAACCCTGACACATGCAATCTGACCCCTCTCAGATCCAGTCAAAATGCTGCTGCAAAGATAATTTTCCTATCTTATTACTTTGACCAGGTGACCCCTACATTTACGTCCCTCCATTGGTTCCCCTTTCTCCATCACATCAGATGTAAGCAATTTGTCTTTTCAAGGCCTACTCCCATCCTATCTACCATCTCTCACATGATGTTAAAATGTTGACTCCTGCCTCGGATTGTCCAATGATGCCAGCCTCTATTAGCCAATTGTTAAATCTCCAAAAAAGCATCTTTGTGCTTTCTCCCATGCTGCTTCTCACACTTGGGATGAGTTCCCCTTAAACATCTGCAAAGCTACCTCATTGTCCTCAAAGTTCCTGCAAAACAAACAACATTTTAAAACAGTTAGGGTTTGCCCACACTCCCATTTTTGTCAGTATTACTTATGCTGCTCAGGGGTGTGAAAAAACACCCCTGGAGTGACATAAGTTAAACCAACAGAAGCACCAGTGTGGGTAGCACTATATCAGCGGAAGAGCAACTGCCGCCGACATAGCTAGCACCACTCGTGAATGTGGCTTTACTATGCTGATGGAAGAGCCAGTCAGCATAGAGCGGTTACATGAGTGATCTTCCAACAGCACAGCCGCATTAGTACAGTTGTGCCGCTGTAAGCTCTGCAGTGAAAACATGGCCTTAGACAACTGCTGAAGTGAGACTGTTGCCTGTCATCCTTATCAATATTGTCTCATTGTTTTCCTGTACTCCCCCATCTGTTTGTATGCACCCATTGTGTCTTGTCTTGTACTTAGACTGTAATCACTTTGAGGCATGGCCTCTCTTTTTACTCTGTATTTGTACAGCACCTAGTCCAATGAGATATTGATCTGTGATTGGGGCTTGTAGGCACTAATGCAGTACACATATTAAATAGTGATGCTATTTGCAAGCATCTGGGTACCGTAAAAATATGTTGGATAGTCATGGTCTGCTATGGTATGACTTCCATAATTTCAACTGGTTGGTTATCAGTCATGAATCAGTCACAGAATGTCTTGCAACCAGACTGCAAGTTCTAATGTTGATTTCCCCCCACCTTAACTTTACATTAAAACTAAGAGGAGAAGAAAAAAACCTCTGATAGAGTTTTGCTGAGAAGCGCCTCAACTGTTTTTCATTTTGTTATTTGAAGTAGTTGTTATGGACTGGGAGCCAGAGCAGGAGTCAGGGCTAGTGGGCAGAGCAGGCATCCAGGCTGGCGAACAAAGCCAAGGGTCAGCACCAGAGTCAATTTCCAGTTACCAGAGCCAGGGATCAAGCCAGAATCAGAACTGGACTCAAAGGTGAGAGTCAGAACCAAGGTGAGATGCCAAATGCCAGAGCCGAGAGTCAAGCTGGAGTCAGGTCAGAAGTTAGAGGCCAGGGTTGGGGCCAGGACTGGTCACTGGGGATTGAAGGTGAGACATAAAGACAGGTGGCAAGGCTCGGCTCAACCACGGAGCAGGAGCATGGTGGGAACAGGAGTGAAAGCATAAGGCAGAAGCCAGGAGCAGGGATCCGAGAAAAGGGCTGGATGCAGAAGGCAGTCACAAACAGGATCCAATGCAGACACAACAGGAAACCACCTTATTGCTCAGACAAGCTTTCTGTTGCCCCTCCTGGATCAATCAGTGGAGCCAGGCAATCCTCCAGTCAGAGCTCTTGTGTGTGGTGCCTTGGGTGGCACCTATATAGCCCTAATAGCTTCTCAGCCCACAGCCATTTCACTAGCTGTTGGGTGGGAGGCCAGGATAAGGCAGCTATCTGGGGACTCCCTGGTCTGGGTTCAAAACCCCAGACATCATGTCAGTTTTTGTTTGTGTAAACTTTCAATTAAAATTATCTGGGAAATGTATATAGTTAACACTTTATTAAATATTTTGAATCTTGGTACTATTATGCCCCTGACTTAGAAAAGTTCTTAAGAACATGCTTAACTTTAAGCACAAGGAGTCCCACTGAAGTCAAGAGACTGATGGAGTTGAAAGTCATTTGTCCAAGGTCACTATCAGGGTATCTAGAGTGGTTCACGACCATGAGTGCCTATCTCAGGGCAGACTGTCAAAAACAGCGCAGACACCCAAACTGGTGGTGTGCTCTATAATTGGATTTCACCAAGTCAGTAACAAATATGAACTGCTGGGTTACTCTCTCAGTCTTGCTATGTAGGCACAGACAGTTCCCTAGAAACTCCAATTGATTTTGTCACCCAGGTGAACTGGAATTAGTGATAATGGTCACTTATGACAAAAAAAATCACACCACATTGAGGTTGCTTCCAGTCACTTCCCCCAGATCAACTGCTACTCTAGATCTGACACCAAAGACAACACCTGTAGCCAATCCTGTAATAAACTATCTAAAGTTTTATTAACTAGGAAAGAGAAATAAGAGAGTTATTTACAAGTTAAAGCAAGCAAACACACACACACAAATGAGTGACAAAGTTGTAGTGATCTGTCAATGTGAAGTGTCTTCCAGAGTAGACCCAGGACACAGTCCCTGGCATTCTCTGGCTTCCACCTAGAGTCTCTGGCCTTTCAGAGTTCAAACAACCAAAAAGATGGAAAATTTTCCTGTGGTTTTGTTTTATTTCCTTCATTCAATTTCCAATCCCACAGAACGGGCTTCCTTGCACTTAGTATTCCTCAGGTATGATAGGGCCATTAACCTGTCCTTTGTATTGCAATGATTCTTGATGGCCCATCTGATTTTAATAGTCCTTCTGGAGGGGGTTGGGGGATAATTCCTGTGCCTGAGTTCAAAGGTTCAAGGCAAACAATTACAAAGCAAAACTTACATATTTTCTTCTAGCAAGGAATACAGAGATTACAAGTGTGATCAGTGCATGCATTTTAGAGAGTGTAAACACTAAATATATTCTTATAAGACTAATACCTATTTTGAGCAAAACTAACATACTAGTGACCTGGTCTGGTCTCTAGCTATGAGGTTGTCAGTTCTTGCAGCCTGGGCAAGAGCTGGCATCTAGCCTGCCAGCAGCACAGTCACACAATAAATCCATGAGAAAACACATATCCTGACTCTATGTCCCTTACTTTAATATCTCATATATCACGTTGCCCACATGAGTTGCACTACAACAAAAAATAATCAAGAAAGCATAAGCTTAAGGTGATGTGGGGCTATTCAATATATATACCTTTGTCTAAACATCTCAGTTTCATGATGTCTTATGTCAGTAAATTTGCAAACAAACAAAACAAAGTGAGATAACACACCAGATTTGAGTGAGATGGAGGTGTAGTATATTTGGGGTTCAGGAGTGTGGCATACCTTGTAAGAAGTCAGAATATGCTTTGTAGAGAGTAAGCTACTGTGGATATTCCTTTCTGGAAGGCATTAATGAAATTCTTTAATCTGAACTGTCAAATTTCATTGCACATGCCAAAAAAGAAAATCGAGGGACCACATAATGGTACAAGATAATAGATGATTTTTCTGTTGCAATTTGACATCTTAGTTACATTTTTAAAATAATGACAACAGCTATAGGAGATGTATTTAGTGAAAACTTGGGAGACAAAAGCAGAAGGTTAGATGTAATTGAGGGTACAATGGATAAAAACTTTGAAATCTTCAATTTAAGATTGCAAGTGGCTTAGAGGTAAATTGAAAAAAAATGAGATAATGGTTGATGGACATGATGTTAACCAAAGAATACTAAGCACTGCAAAGCACTGAGAATCCAAACTGATGACCTGGAAATAAATTCAGATTAAGAAATATAAAATTGATTCAGGCTGCTGAAAGCAGAGAGACAGGAGAAGTTGAAATATATTTTTCATAGAGGATTATGGGTAGGCAAGGGCAAGATAACT
Source organism: Emydura macquarii macquarii (assembly GCF_026122565.2). Lineage (NCBI taxonomy): Eukaryota > Metazoa > Chordata > Testudines > Chelidae > Emydura > Emydura macquarii. The sequence continues at coordinate 34,674,176 of NW_027132559.1, read as the reverse complement.
GTGAAACCCATTTATTATATGAATTAGCTTGTCTTATTTTCCTTATGGAAGTCAATTATACAACATCCTAAACAATAGGGGTAAGTCTGAGAATGATGAGAAATGTTGAGAGACATAAAAATCAAACTCCAGTTTTCAGTGTTCAAGAAAACTTTGTTCAGTGTTCAAGAAAATTTTGATGTTTTTAGTAGTGAATACAGATTAGGTAATAATTGAGCTGTGGAAATCTTTGGGGTAGAGCGGAATAATGATTATATTTTACTGTCTTTTAGCTCTATATTCTGTGTGTGTGTGCATAAAAGTCCTTACTAAAATTTTTATCTGGAAAGCAGACAGTCCTTTAGAAAACCAATGGATTAATCATTGTTAAATCCATAATTCTCTCCTCCTGCAAATCCCTCCCGTTGAACCTCTGCTGTGATAACTATGAGAAATCATCCAATCAACAATGTTCAGCAGTCCAGGACAACTGATTCTATTTCTATTTTTTAAAAATTCGTCAGCTGATTTGGATTCACAAGAAACCATCATCATGCTGTGCAAAAGCTGCCTATGGCCCTTATCCTGCAACTTGTTGCATACAGATGGACTCCTCCTTTGCAGATTCCCACAGTACTCAGTGCTGCTTCTTGTGGTGTTAGCAAAGGTTCATTGAAAAATAATAATTCCATTTCATGAACAATTTCAGGGTTTTGAAATTTGTTTTCATTCCGTATCAGAATTAAAAAAAAATCTTTTGAGATCCAGAGAGAGAGAGAAAGAGCTTCACACAGTATAGCCTAGTAATTAGGGCACTCAGCTGGGATGTGGGAAACCAGGTTCAAATCCCTGCTCTGCCTGATTTGGAACAGGAACTTGCTCCTATACCTCCCACATCTCAGCTGAGTGCCCTAAACACCAGCCTACTGGCTATTCTGGGATGGGTCTACATGTCTTCTCTGATTTTGTCCACAAATTCTATCCTGGACCCGATACATTTTCATCAAATCTGCAATGTTTTGTGGAACGGCATTTTTTGAAGGAAAAGTTTTGTCTAAATTTTTTGATCATCTCTAGATGTGCTTTTGTAGCAGTCTTCCCATTGCACAATGCTGCAGGAATGACCCTCTATAACCATTATCATCATCTTTCCCCTCCTTCCTTTAGTTGTCACGCTTACTTGTGGCGTTATGTTTCAAATTGGATAGTAACATCTTCAGGGCAGAGACCATGTCTTCCTGAGTGTTTCTCCAGTACTCAGCAATAATAAACACTAACAGGATTATGACAGGTTGTGCTCACCGATGGCATTGTCTAGTGGTAGGTCACTGGGTCTCCAGTTGCTCCTCCTTCGGGGACTCTCACTGGCAATTACTACACTCATGACATTCCACCTTTTAGTGGTAGCAACTCAGCCCTCTGGCTGGGTCACCAATTTAATATAGCCCCTGTTTGGGGTAAGAGTCCCAAGGAATATATATGGCCCCACTCCCTCACGACTAATAGGGCCTTCAGTCCATCTACCGACTCCTGTGGGTGTCCCATCCCAAGTCATAGGTTCTAGAGTCTCTACCCCAGTGATACTCAGAGTTCAGTGCTCAGAAGCCAAATTAGCTATCGACATTACCCCCCACAGCCTGTGTGAATTCATTTTCATTTACTATTTATATAGAGAGAATATATTATTCTCATAGTAAAATGACTGGCTAAGTATTATTTTATCATCTTCAGTTGGTCAGTAACACAGTACAAGCATCCTGATTGGTTAATAGTTAAATCACACAGTGTTTTAATACCATGTGCAGCAAAGAGCCGCAGGAGACACATTAAAGAGCCACTTGTGGCTCATGAGCCTCAGTCTGAGTGTCACTGTTCTAGCCTCTCCTTACTGCTGAGGGGCGGAGTGAGAGTGAGGGTTTTTGTCCTCCTCATAACAAAAGTGGTTGGTAGAGAAGGCCCAGGTCCTCCCACTCCACTGGGCTCCAGCCTAGGGCCCTTTAAGAAGTAGCAATGTCAAGCACCCTGAAGTGCCTTCAGGCTACCTGCCTAGGCCACATCCTACCATTCACCTTCCCATCAAAGACGTCAAAGTCTGTTAACAAGGTAACAAAGGGAAAAAAATAACTGAACATTCAGCACCGCCAGACTCAGGAGGCAGTGTCTTCCTCCCAGCAAGAGGTATCTTCAGTGCCCTCCCACAAGTGCTCTCAGAGTAGATCTCTTTCCTTTTCCTGTCTCCCCCCTTTTGAACTGTCTGACTCCCTTTTAAGCTTATCCTGCTGAAGCAGGCTGTTCAGGTGCAGAGGCATGGAATTGCCCAGGCCCAGAGCTGCTCCTTAATCTTTTCAGTTCTAGTATAGGGTTTATACATCACATCACCAGGATATTGTTAAAGTAAAAATAAAGTTTAAAATGTGTTATAACATATGGGATTATTCAAACAAAAAGAATTTATAAAACTTTTAATCATTTATTATTTCCATTTACCTTTTGCACTTCACTCAGCAATACGAGATAGGTTAGTTTAGGTTTTAACCCCCTTGCCTATTTTGCACATATGAGCACAATGGTGTTGAGTTTTAATTTGACTTATTGAGTACAAAAGAATACTCCAGAAGTGTAGATTATTCAAATTTTACACATCAGAATTAAAGTCTTTTCAATAATTTCACAGTCTCTATTCCTAAAATTCTGGCTCTTCCAATCCATTACAAATCAACAGAAGAAACTATGATGGCAAATTAGTTTATGAAAAGGAAGACAGAACACAGGTTAATCTTGCAAGTAAAGCAATTTACCAGAGATGGTCATGCATATTTAAAAATATTTACAAATGTGGCAAGCAGTGAGCAGCTGCATCCATTAGTTACAGCTCTCATATGGAGAATAGATATTTGCAAACACCAATCAGCATTTTCTGGGAGCTGCACTGAATGTACACAATGGACACCCAAAGGAGAAGATACTCAATTACCACTCACTATTACTCTAATGGGTAGATTATATGGAGATGAGAAAATAATATATCACTTGACAGTCTTCTAATCAAAAAGACTCTGTTTGAAATATCCACCTACTAGTAGACAAAATGGAGAGTGCAATAATGCATTGAGCAACACAAGTGCTACTCTTCATGTAATCAAGAAAGTCAGAACAAGAGAATATTTTCAGAAAGGAACATTTGTTGGCACATGACTTACATTTAACTAACAGATTTAAATGCCAAAGAGCAAAGGGGGGAACCTACCAGAAAACCTCAATAACTACTACTTAAGAAGTTTAACAAGATAGAAATCAGGAGATTGGCTATTCCACAGTTCAAATTTCTCTGAACATTGGAGAAGCAGCCTTCAATAAAGTAGGGGCAGACATTTTACTACCAATTCATTGCTTTTAGCTGTCAAGCAATTAGGTAGGTTAAATTATTTTCTGTACCCTTAAAGCTGCCCCTGAAGTGAATGAGGGATGTTATTTCAGAAATTTTTTTTCCCAATGTTAAGAAAGAAGAATTTCCTAGCCCCTATAAAGGCCACCCAGTCCAACTCCTGTGCAGCTCTCCATTTTGATCCCCGGTGCATGGACCTCACCCATTTTTGCCCTAAGATCTCATGGCTCTGTCAAGTTTTCTTCTTTATGCCATAGCAAAATAATGATGGAAGGATTTGTTACACAAGCAAATCCAGAAAATTAACCTGAATTAGTATTGTTGCTGCTTTTTCCATCCGAGTGGCTAGTCAAAATGTGGGGGCCTGGGGATGTTCCAGCTGGAGGTAGAAATTGATAGTGCCTGGTATTTTCATTGAAGCAATTTTGTTTATTTACAAGGAATGTACAAAGTCCCATGTCTCTGAATGCAGAAGGAACTAAGAACTTTTTTTAGAACAGTTTCTTAGCCTCTTTAGCCAACACCAGGTCTGACAACTCTCACTCCAGCTTTTTCCAGGGTCACACTGTGCATACAGGCTCCTGCTTGGTTTTCATGCCTCTTCCTCTCTTGTTGTCTGTTCTCAGTTTCTGTGTGTACTCTCTCTCCACCCCGACCCAAAACAACATTCAGCCAAAAGCTCCTGGGCAGGTTCACACCCACCCCGTTTGTCTTAGGTAGGGGCTTATGCTCACAGTTACCTTAACGGAAGGGTCTGTTCACACTCATCAGTCTCAATGGGGTTTTAACTCAACTCATGACAAGGCACCCAGGGGTAGAGTTTAATTTTCCCAGATTACTGGATTGGGGCTTGAGCTGTTTCTGTTTTGTGCTATTAAGAGGAACCCCTAGATATTGAACCTGGCAGTTGTTGCTGCTGATCCTACCAGGCCGAAAGATTACACTTAGACATAATGCCTTTACATTATATTTAATTATATTAAAAATAACATTTCAAAGAAGGCATTTAACACAAACATTCACAAAAAGTTTGGGCTAGGTTATGTCCTGCCCTGTGCAAGGGATGTGGGGAAAAAAGCACAAGGAGCCTCAGGAGACAGGAACTGGTCACAATCATTGTGCTTGCACTACCCTGAGCTCAAGACTGCAGCCAGTATTCCCCACGAATGAGGTAGAGAAGAATTGGGTAACGTCCCCATCCCTTCACACCAGCCAAGAGAGCTGGTTTCACCAAAGGAGGTAATACGCACATGGCACCCTCTCACAGACCCTACATGGTGGCTTCACCTCGGGTGTGCTCGTGCTTCCGTGGAGGCACTATGTGACAATTTCCACATGGCCAATGTGTCACCTATTCCCATGGATTGTACTTTAACCACAATTTAGCCCTATATGGAGATGGATCCCCTACTATTCTGATCCCTTTACTGTGACTATGATGCTTCTCAACAGGAATAAGTAAATCAGAGTCGGGCCCTAAGCGACCCAGCAAGAACTAACATATACCCAAATCAGGTTTACTACACTCTGACACATTTGCATTGCAGTTGCAAAGCATTCTCTAGTGTCTGTTTCACAAACCAGCACAGATGTGGACAGTGCTCTTCCATTATATAATTTCATCTGAAGAAACTCTACATACCCTTGCGTTTGACAGCCATGAAATGCTGTAGCTTGAGCTAAAGAACAAGTCTCTAGCCAGAGCTGTAAAAAACTCATATTCTGTGGATGGGACACAGAGGGGGACACAACACATGCTGACTGGTGGGTTACATTTGCACACAGAGGGAAGGTCTACACTCAGTGTAATGCACTGGACAGCCCACCTCTGTTACATACAGTTCCATTAAAAAGAAGCTTTCCAGAAAAAAAACCTACTTAATTAAGCAACCCAGAGGAAATGACCTACCTGAAAAAAGATAAAGGCAATGGCAAGTTAAACAACCTAGTAATGGCCTAAGCCTGTGCCAACCACAGTCCAACCAAAAAAGATATTGTCATTCTTCTTGGATGGCAATTAAGGACCCAGATGCTGGGCTTTGAAAGATATTTCCCTAGCAGCAGGATCTGATTCACTAGCAGACTTGTCAAACAGTTTAGCTGGCAACCTTGTAGTTGCCTCTGAGTCAGTAGCATGATTATTCAGCTCAGGGCAGGCTTATCTCCCTATATGCCAATTCCCTGGGCAATGGCTGTTCTTTCTCATAAAGATAACTTGTAATACATACATCCGATAAAGTGGGTTTCTGCCCACGAAAGCTTATGCCCAAATAAATTTGTTAGTCTTTAAGGTGCTACAGGACTCTCGCTGTTTTGTAATACTCTGTTACTATTTTGACTCCTTTCCATCACAATAAAAACAACTGTTTCATTTAAGCACATTTTTCAAAAAGGGACACAGTTTTTTTCAGTTTCCTGATGACTTGCCATATTGCAATGAATCATGTTGTGTGTATAGTCAGTGCCAGATAATGCTGTAGCATAATTTAACACAAAATAGCTAATATAATTATTATTGTTAAACTTAATTCAATATAACATCTGGTGAACTGGAAAAGGTGCAAATTTGATCAAGCACTGAATCAAATTCACACACTATATATAGAAACTTCAGACAAATTAATGTATTATTTTCTCTAAAGAAGACTGTGTATATGTGCATTATATTGTTATGACAGGTGTCACCAGATGGCGCAGTACATATAATCTTCCAAGATCTTTTTCTTAGTATGGGAGCCAAGATTCAGTCTTGGGAAGGCATGTTGCATGCTGTTAGTTTTGGTTAGCCCACATTCAGGGTAGAGAGAACTTGAGATCAGCAAGAGAGTTTGGTATCTGCCTTGGTCTATGATCCTTGAGGCTGAGTTGCTTTCTGGGAACCCAACACTAGTGTGGGGTTGAGATTTGTGCAAGAAGGTATTGCCAGCTGACTACCTCTTGTTCCAGGCCCAGTACATATGTGCAACAACTTACACTTAGAATATATCCAAACTCTAAACCCCTAATTTTGCCTTCATTGCAAAGCTGACCAGCAAGACCCCCAACAGTCTGCTACCATGTGGCAGAGAACCGTCACTGGTAACAGAATGCAGCACTAGTGTTGGATGAAGGTGCAACACTATATCATTATTATAGGTGGGCTGGTAGCACTGCCTATTATTAAGGTTTCCAATGATTCCCATTATAGGACCCTGCTGTCAGTTGGTTATAACGTTGCCTTTGAGCTAAAGTTTCCATTCTGCATGTCTGCCTCAGGCTGAATGTTTCTGGAACATTTCAGTCAAAGTGATTCAGTCATTTCTGAGAATTAAACTAGTAAAAAATATGTTGTTTTACCTATATTAAAAAATTCTGGTGATTTTTTTTTTTTTGAGAAACTCTACTTCCTCCATGATTTGTAGCAGGCATTTGAAATGTATCAGGTGGGTAACTTCTGTGTCAGGGATGTGCATTTCATTGTTACTGTGAAAATCCATCCAAATTTGGCCAAATTATAAGCCTTTTAAAAAAAAAATCAATTTGAACATGCTAATAGAGCTTCTCAACTAAATTCCCTGAAGATTCCAGCCTCACCGAGCATGCTCCAACTCAGTGATTGTGACACTCTGATTCCCAAAGTAGCATCCTGAAACCCCCATGTTCAGCATTGTGATAGGATTATGATATTTTGTACAAAGTATGCCTTGTGAGGTATCATTTTAAAAGTCTTGATCTACTGAACATTAATATCCTGCTGAACATTAATATCCTTTTAGATTGTATGCGTATCATATGTGAAATTATGAAGTATTGCTCTATGTGTTACTGAAATATGTTGTGAGATTGGGAGACGCCCACAGCCAACCTTTCAACTGCAACAAAGGACCAGCCATATATGTGCTGATGGCCCATTAAAGGGAATCCACTCACCCAATGGCCAACCCAGAGAATTCTCAGAGATAAATGGGGCTCACTTGATAAGAAGCAATTCAATATTTTCAACATAGTTTGTGTGTAATATTACACGCATATTCCTGGGAAGTTTGACAGACCCTTGAGTGGGCTGGCCCAATAAAGGTCGGTTTGTCAAAGGAATTTGTTTCCCATTTCCCCATCTCTTTCTCCCCTCCTTCCCAATATCCAAGCCCTTAAAAGGTAAAATTAAAGGGCAAAAATGGCAGGCAATCTCCGCTGACAAGCAGATCTCCAAAATCCATTACTGAGTTAGCCCATGGATCTGACAGTCATCAATAGTTCACCACAGGGAAGCTGATTGGCCCAAGATTGCCACTAACTTCTGGAGGAATCTGGAAATGAAGAGAAAAGCAGGGATCATGTGAATTTCCAAATAGCTTAAACATTAAAAAGAACTAGGGTATTTATACAGAAAAAACTTAGGTGTGCTATAATTTATGTTGCTATTCATTTGACAACCCTGACATAAAAACAGGGGACTGAACAGTTCATATACTTTACTCCTTCACCCACATGTGCACACCTTACCACAGCTATTGTTCACCACAGACCACGCTCCCCCATCTTAACTCTGAACTCCTAGGCTTGCCCTCCTTCCGGCAGCCCCTACTCTCTCGGGTATGCTGGCCTTGATTTCACAAATGTTGTGGTCAGTGAATAGTGTCACTGAGTTGTTATGGAAAATGAACTCTGAAATACACATGGTGGCAGATTAAATGAAGTCATTTAAACATGGGAATTCATACTTCTTACATTATTCACCCACACTAGAGAATATTCATTTTCTTGCTGAACCTCCTTTAATTGAGTCAGCTGGTACACCAAATATCCAGAACTGCTAGTGTTGGGGTAACCCACGGGTGGGCATCTGTTTTGTGTGTTCTCCTGTAGGCCAGTCCACAGAGGATACGAGTTGTTTCAGCCTCAGATCCTTAGCTCAAGCTATAGTAATTCAGGCTTCTAGCCCTGAAGGTCCATGGTTCAACCAAAATGGTGGCTATCACATAAATGGGGGGCTCATCTGGGATTTGAACTGCTATGAGTGAGTGTCACATGCTCAGAATGAGCTCCCTTTAAATAGAGGAACTGTGCAACCCACTGGTGAGTGTGTGCTAGAGTCCCCCTCTGTGCTGATTCACAGAGGCTATGAGATGTTGCAGCCCTCAGCTACGGAGCATTGAGCCACTCAAGCTTGAACTAAAAAAAAAGCCATATTTTTAGCTCTGGAGGTCCCCACTTCAATTCCCAGCATGTCAGCCAAGACAATGGCCATCACTTTGGGATTGGTAGTTTGGTAAACAGTGGGAGGGTGCTAGATAACTGCTATCCCAAGATAGGGCATTTTAAGGGCAAAGTGTGGTCTACGCCGGTATACAATAGTTGTACTAGGGTAAGGTGTATGTCTGTGAGTGAAATAATAGTGTGTACGTATTATTAGGTGCCCTAACTTTTCCTATTTTATGTTATGTGGGTGGAAACCTTAAATTGTTGCACAGTGAAGTTTTTTGTGCATACAGACCTAGCTAGCAGCTATATTTTCACTAAGCTCTGGCTCCATTTCCCCATAAAAATTACCATCAAACAGCAGGATACTCAACAAAGTAAGATTTTACAATGGCAAAAACATCTCTGGTCTTAATTCTGTTTAAAAAAAAAGATCTGGAACTTAGTTCAGCACAAAAACAGAAGGCGAAACAGCAGTCTTCCAGCACAGATAAGAAACCAAATGGTTTTAACAACAGCAGCAGCGGGAAGTCCTCAAACACAAACACCACTGGCGCAACAAAAGTCAACTTGGCAGACAGAAATGTGAAAGAAATTATACAGAACCTACCATAGTAATGAGAAAAAATTATTCCTTTCCCATCTGCACTTTGTCCTGGAGGAGTTTTCTACCGGCCTGAAAGATCTGACTGAGAATCTGTGAGTGCTAAATCAATGGGTTATACTAACAGATGAAAATCAGCAGAAGTAAGACCACACACTTGTGACCTGGCGAAAAATAGCAGAGGTTGCAGGAAACACCCTAGAATGACAGGACTTTGTCAGCACTGAGTTTCCTCATCCTGTTTCACTTTTTGAATTCAATTCATTTGAATCTTCAACAAAAAGGTAAAACATGAAATGTAAACAGCACATGGTATTCTCACAACTCATAGGGGGTTAAAGACCACCACCGGATTTCATCCTAGGAGCCTTGGGGAGCTATTACTCCTCAAAGCAGAATAAAACTGTGGAGCAGCAGAGGTTTTTCACTGGAGACCAATCCAAATGGGAGGGACTAGACCCCTATGTTACTGCTTTATGAACAGTGGTTGCTACATGCAGTTTTGGGGGATTGATAGACTCCATGATTTGAACAGGACAGCCTACACTTGGGCTCACCACCTGCAGGAATGGCTGGTCCAAGATGATCTCAGATTAGACAGATGCTTAGATAGGAGAGCAGTGGAAGCTTTAAGAGAAAGGATGAATGCCCTGGGAGGCACAACATCAGAGTGACCCTACAGAGATATAGAGGTCATCAAAGAATGGAGAGACTGAGAAATAGCCATACACCAACACCACAAGGAGGAGACTCCACAGAGAGATAGTTTGCTAGACTTGGAGACAGGTGACAGGAACACAGAGATAAGACACTCCTGGTGTGACCATCTGTTGAGGAAACCAAACTATCTCAAAGACTTTGTAACCCAGCTGAGTCTATCATAAAGGACAAGGTTCCAACTTGTCTATATGTTAGCAACCTCTGGCAAAGGGACACAGGTTTGGGAGCGAACATCAATTATTTGTTGTTAAAGTTTATATTAAAACATTTTTTAAATAGGGAAGGTGATCAGGGAAGCTGGAGTCAGAGGTCCATGTTCCTGTTTTTGATGGGACAACAGGAAAACTGGAAATGTGGGGAGTTAAGCTGGAAGCAACTCAGACACATGGAGAGAGCTGTGTCCAGGGTTTAATAAAGTTCCACTTGTTCAACTTAGCCTTCATTCAGCTTCATTTGGCAAATGAAACAGTCAAGAAGTGCTTATGCCATCACAGCACAGAGAGTTTTCAATATATTATGCAGAGTTTGTCATGTTTAACTGCCCATATTTATTCTGCACTTTATCAGTAAAGTGCTATCAATGGAGATGGGCCCAGTTGGCTTAGGTCTAAAATGACTAGATTTCAATTTAAATTGAGAGTTGGTTTTATCAAAAAGTAGGGTTAGTTTTTTTGTGCAAAAGGCAGCTTCAACACCAAACAAAATCAGGAACTCAGGAATCAGACTTCAATACATTCTTGTGTAAAAATATTTTTAGTGATTATGTTAGTTTATGTTTATGATGAAGTATTTAGATTAATAAAAATCCAGGACTATGTACTTCTCACTGCTCCATCTCCCACTTTACAGTTCTTATTAAGGTTTTTGCCAACAGCTCCTTGCTCTTTGAAAATATATGTGGGGATCAGTCAGGTTGTGTACATCAAGAGGCAGCCACAACAATAAAAAAAACTGTTGAACACTAGTCATTTCATGCAATGGCACAAAACAGATGCACTAGTTCAAAGCTTTGACTCTGAGAAGGCATTTGACAGCGTTTCCTTGGAATTTTTATTATTTGCAGCCCTACAAATCTTCAATTTTGCCACCAATATTTTTGTGCATGGATCACTAACACCTCTAAAGCCTCTGGTACCAGCTGCCTTTGGAGACAGGATATTGGACTAGATGTGTCTTGGGTCTGATCAAGTATGGAAATTCCTATTTTCCAAATTGTGTTACCAAAATCCAACTCTAACAGGGCTGATTAATGTAGCATCAGACTCTTTCAAGCATGAAGAAGGGACCAGCCACAGCTGCCCTTTATTCCCCACATTATATCCATTGATCATTAAATCCTAGGCCATCACCCTTGACCACCTTCATCTATCGTTACAGTCAAAATTCACAACCACAAATAAAAGTTTTTGCTTTTTGCTGATGACTTGAAAACACATTTAACCTCAACCCAAAATTCTGTGCCTTACATATGAGACTTACTCCTTTTGTTCTCTGGTCTAAAAATTAATTAAAGTAAATCTACAATCATTCCCTCTGGAGCTTTTACAAAAAGATACTATTTTCAATTGCAATAGACACCTCCCATGTTTAAATCTCTAAGAGAAGAAACACCAACATGAAGACTAGCCGGTCTCAGTTCCCAGGGCAGTATTCAGATGATAGCCAATCAGCTCACTAGAATCACTGTAGAAGGAAGCTAGTGGAGCTCTAGCTCACGAAGGGCTCTGCCCTTGAAGTTTCTGATTGGGGGAGATGTCTGGCCTCACTAAATTGGCTCAGAGGCACTACTTAAGTCAGAAGGAAACACAAACACAGGAACATAAGAACCTAAGAATTCTCTGACCCCCGGCGCTAGTTTCTGGTTCCTGACTTGGACCTGGCTGCCTGGTTCCCAATTGCCCATGCCCCAGTCCTCGCACAACAAATCTAAACAACGGCCTACATTTCCTGAATCTTGCCTGAATGAAAAGCACATTGATATGGATGACATCAATTCATTTCTATTTTACCCCAGTTTATTTAAATAATTAACGTACGTTATGGTGAATTTAAACCTAAATTTAACTTTTAATCAATTTAATATTTATTTTTTAAAACAAAACTAAAAAAATCCACTTTAAATAACATTTTTTTTTATTTTAAAAAGTAACATTGATTTTTATTTGCCCTGTGCTTCAGGCACATGCCTCCCTTTCAGTAAAATTATCAGCTGATTACCAAAATTCTTTGATTATCCAAAAATCAGCAGCCTTTCTTCTGAAACATACTCTGCATCTTGACTGCAGGACTGCCAACTTAAAAAGCATTTAAAAAAAAAATCAAGCCTGAAAAAAAATCATGAGATGTAATTAAAATATCACGAGATTTTAGAAAGTAATAAATATTGGGCTATTTTTATTTGCCAGCTGGTTTTTGAGCCAGTTACATTTTCAAGATTTTTTTTCACAACCATGGAGAACTAGAAACTTAGTTTTCATTTAAAAAAAATAAAATTGAGATTTTTACATAACAATAGGACTCCAGGAACTTTAAGAAAGACACCAAATACCATGACTCGCAATAAAAATCACTCTAGAGTTAGTAGCACTGGGCGTGAAACCGTAGCTCTGTGAAAGTGGGAACAGGACGTCTGCTTTCTGAGAACAGGATAAATCCATCTGCCAGTGAGAACATAGCTGGCTCCAGCCTATCTCAGCAGGAAAGAAGTCTCAATCTGGGCCCCTGCAGAGTAGAGGACTGTCAGTGGCTCTAATAACTCCCAAGTCTGAGCAGGGCTACAGTGATTATGCTGCTAATCCTTCCTGTGAACTGCCCTGCATTCCCCTGTCTTATCCCTGTTTCCCAACAATGTGGTGGCAACTTTAAGAAATATCTCTTGGTTTGTGGGTTCAAATTTCTTGGCACCCTATTACCATATGCCTCAGGGCAGATTGTGTTAGTTTATGAGCACAATGTGAACTCCATAAAATAACTTGAATAAATGTATCCTGTATTTAAATCCTGTATTTGCAAGCTTTGGAAACCATATTGCAAACACAGGATGCAAATACTATTCAAGTGCTACAGCAGTGCAATGCCTTTGGTCTGTTTGTGTTACCCACCTGCATGGGTTACTCTGCAACACAGCGTTAATGTGGAGCCTGCTTAGTTACTGCCCAGAAGCTGAGGAATCCTGGTTTTCTTTCATCCATATAACAAATTGGTGTCGATGAAGCCTGGTAGTTGGAGCAGAGGTCTGCTGATAGTTGGAGCAGGGGTCTGCTGCCTTACCAAAGACCTTCCGCTATTTTGTTAGTGGAGTCAGGACCTTCACTTCTTTAGCTGGCAGGAATGAAACAAATTGCTAGGTGGTACACATTATATCCAGACAGGGATGATTATGTAATCAATCATGCCTCTGTCAGACAAACCCCAGCTGAATTTTCTCTGTGCCAGCCTCAGAGGAGGATTAGCTAACTAGCTCATTGCAAACAATGGAGGTTGCAAAAAAAGATGGCAGGGGGTTGGGGGGAGGGGGGAAGAGAGGGAGGGAAGTGTTTCAATGCACAATGGCTTTTTCAATTGCACTGATCTGTGCCAAGATCTTCTTTATGTCTGTAGTAAATGGAGTGGCACAAGGTGAGTTTAGCAAAATCTGTTACAGGAGCAGGCACTTTAAAAAAAAATAAATAAAAGTTCTCTAAGTTCGAGCACCCAAAGGAAAACTTAACTTGCTGTTTCTCTAATATTAACTTGATTCAAAACATAGTTGATATGGGACCTGGAATTTTTTTCCATCCAAATGTGGATCTAAATATGCTGTTTCCCTTTGGTCCTCTGCTTGGATCAGAGCAACAAAATCCTATGCTAAACCCTCATTAGCAAACTATTAATATAAAGTGCTATCATTCCTTAGCCCTCCTGCAACCAGCTGAGAGATTCGCTCTCACACACGCAGCATGTCCAATGGAATATCATGCTTTAGAAAATATGAACATCTTCCTTCATGTTTCCCAACTATAAGAGTCCTGCCACACACCATTAACTAATCACCAGGAATTAAAGAATAGAAATTCTGCAATATTTCTCCTTCTTTCTAGATGTACACACTGTCCACTCACATTTAACAAATGATTTACATGAAAAATAGTAACCTTTTTTGTTCTCCACCCTTTGAGCCCCAGAGCCTTGTCCTAAATAGGCCACAAACTGACTTTATTTAAATCTGTTCTTACTACATTCCTAACATTTGGGAAACCAGTCTCTCTCTCTCTCTTTCTCTCTCACTCATGCTGTAGCAGAGGAATTGGAGTGCTGGCTGTATAGTTAGTTACGTAGGTCTGACTTTTTTCATGTTTTGAGTACTGTCATTTTAACAAAATTATTATAGTCCTGTTTGGGATGGAGAAAGAAGGCCAATGAGAGATGAAGCCTAGAAGCTGGCGATCTGCCTGTGGGAATCTCTCGTGTTCTCTGTGTGCTGGTGACTAAAACAAGACATAAATTATTCATAAACTATGTCGGGCAAAGTTATTAAAACATGTTGACTGAAGAGGGAAACTTACAGTAACATAATTAAATATACCTGGAGTTAATTTGAGGTGGTACATACAGAAAGCAGAATAGATTAGTAAACTAGAGTCTTGGTTACTGGATTATTTTAATCTTTGAGTTACTCTCAACCCAGTTGCAAAATATATTGGGCCAGTTCCTCAATTTGACTTGAATGGAGCTACCCTTTTACAGCAGCTTAGATTCTTGCTCATTGTTTGCCATTTTCACTTGGCAAGATTGCTGGGTGAAATTTTTTAACCAAAACTTTTTTGGGCAACAAATGAAGATTTGGCAACATGAAAATGTTTTTGCAAATTCATACCGGTTTCATCAAATTGTTAGTTTAAAAAGAAACAAACCCAAAATTCCTAAAAAATTTAAATATTTTGTTGTTTTCTAAATGAAACATTTAGATTTTTCAGTTCAAAGTGACTTTTTGTTTCAAAGTTTCTTTGAATTTTTTTTTAAATCAATAAAAGACTTTGTTTTGGGTTGAATGGAACTTTTTTTTTTTTTTTTTTACTTTTCCCCCCAACTTTTCAAAATTGAAAGTGCACTGAAAAAATCAGTTACCCACTTAGTTCCACTTGGCAATTATGTAGGCAATCGCATACCAATTATTGTAAGGTACACCTCTAAATAGAATTCTTGATGTCTTGCTATCCTGTATCAAATCAATATAGTCTGCACTTTGTCTTATATTTCAGCAATAACAGGTAAAGGACTAGAGAAAATGATACAAGTGTATGATTTTTACTGTATACAAATTTGTACAACAGTAAACAATATTTTTCATAGTTACTTTATAAGTTGAACTCATGTGTTTCAAGGAAATAAGCATGCCATTTAGATGTTTGTTTAGTGCTTATTGCTGTGGCACCAGCTGCCTTAACATTCAGGTTTAAGCATCAGATACAAATATCCAATAAAAACCAACCACCATTGCATACATGGGAATATAACCCTCACCTCAAGGCAGACACACGACAGGGTGCAATCAACAAGGGATTTATTAGGTCACAGCCTTTTAAAATATATTTTCCAGAATTATAGTAGGTGGACTCAGTCACAGGACCAGTTTTATAGTGCTGGCAATTTCCTTTTATGTACCTTCATGGTATACCGTATCTCTTCCCGATATTGTTGTGTTGCATTCTCAGCAGATATGATTGAATGCATGCCTAAAATTGCTCTCTCACCAACAAAAATGTGTCTTAGAAATTTGCCTCAAATTTATCTACTGTTCAAGTAGCAGTAGCATGTGGTTGTATAAATTATTTACTTTTACCCTGACATAAACTGAGCTATCCTTTTTCAGCTATCCACTCACATTTCTTTCTTAATTGTTTTCCTAATATGATCTTTTCCCATGTGCTTAGAGAACTGTGACTGTATATTATACCAATATAATTTAGCAAGCTGGATATTCTGGATAAGATACTTTTGGTGAGTCTTTGTTAGTAATAAAGAATAATTGACTTATTTAAGATATAATTATAACTTATGTATTAACACAGAAATTCCGCCATATCTGGTCCCAAGCCCAGTTATAAAGGAGAAGGGTTGGCATCAGGTTGGCAGCAAGCCGTAAAATTTTGCTGTAAACTGACACTAGGACAGCTCAAATGAATCAAGAAAATGAGGGAGTATTTTAGAAATGACACACAGTGCCTCCACGTGGGTGTTGTGGAAAATAGGCAAGGCCTAGGGTACAACTTTGGATGTGTACAGTCAAAGAAGCTAACCCAAAAAACTAAGCTCAGACTAGCTATTTGGAATGTTGGCATATTAACGGTCTATAGCATGAGCCTGGCAGAGACACCGAAAAGGAGGAAGGTACAGATAGCATACATCCAGGAAACAATATGAAAAGGGGAAGGATACAAAATAATTTACCATGAGGTCTCCAACTCAAGAAATGGAGTAGGCATAGCACTTGATAGTAAAATTAAGGAAAGAGTGGTGATAATAATATAGATTCAGTGACAGGTTAACAATGGTCAAGCTAGTTGTTGAATGTCACTTGCTAAACATAGCTAACACATATGAAGCCCCATCTGGCTGTGGTGAGGATAAGAAGACAAGTTTCTGGGAAATGTTAGACACTACTTTATAGCTAATTTCAGGAATTGAGGAAATAGTTATTGGTGCCAAATTAAATGGACCTGGACAGACATGGATAGAATGGAGTACATGGTGGCCAGGGCTATGGAACTTTGAATGATGAAGGAGAAAGCATATTGAAGCTGGTACAAGCTCATGACCTAGTAGTATCCAATGCATTCTTTACGAAAACAGATAAATATCTTATTATTTCCAAGAGATTAACTACTTCCTTATTTCCCAGCCAAAAATAAAAGATATAAAAGACTGCAAGGTGATTGTGGGATAAGGTCTTACTAAGTCAACATAGACCTCTCATCTTAGATATGTTTTTTAGAACAAAGGCACAGAGGGCAACATCAAAGGTAAGACGGCAAAAACTACAGGGAAAGGCACTGAAGGACTTTAGGGAGTCGGTTATGGAAAAGATGAGATTGGCATCACATGCAGAAGGAGTGGATAAATGTTGGGATTTTATGGTGACAAATATATTGGAGAGTGCTAAACAAGCTGTGGGTGAATGGAAAGTGAAAGCCTTCATTCTAAAAGAAATTTGGTGCTGGAGCAAAGAAGTACGAGAAGTGATAAAATATAGGAAAAATAAGTTTAAACTTTGACAAAGTAGTAGGAGTAAATGAGACTTGGAGGAATACAAGAATGTAAAGAAATTGGCCCGGAATGTAGATGCAAAAGTGAAAACAAAGGTGTTCAGGGAACTTTATGCAAGGCTTGGAACAAAGGAAAGGGAAAGTGCAAAGTTGGGCAAGGGGTGTAAAAAACTTCCCTCCATTCTTGCACTGCTGCAGAAAAGGCAATCACAATCTAAGTCATTGCACACCTGGAGCTCAAGAAGTGAGGACTCACACCCTAAAGCAAGCCCAAAGCTGGTGGAATGAGAGCTGGGCCTTGGTTCTGTTCCCCATTTCCCAATGATTACTGGACCACGTCCAGCCCTGTGGTGGGGAAAGGGAAAGAAGCGTGCTGCACTGGCATGTGCTCCCCAAATTCTCCGGGAGCCAATTAGATTGCTTCAGCACTAAGACAGCCTTGTTACTGTGGCAGAGTCTCTCCACATGCCACTGACTGCAGGCTCTGGTTTTAAAAGTCAAAATACAACACCCAGACTCCCTGTGTCTTACAATCCTCATGTGCAAAACAGGTATAATAATGTTTACCTATTTCACTGGTGACACACCTTTCAATGCTTATAAAGCACCGTGAGAGCCTTGGATAAAAGGTGCTACATATGCACAAATATAAAGATGTTCTTATCAATAAAGCAGAACAGGAGAGAGGGAGAGAAGATGAGGTATAAATAACTAATCAGACTTTCTATCTCAATTCTCATCTAAGCCACCATGTCAGGTCCCAGGAACTCTTAGCATAGGGATTGCCAAAGATAGGGCTGATGGTATGAAAGGGAAAAAAAAAGATGAACTTTAAAAGCAGGACACACAAAGCTGTCTCATTATCTGAGCTCAGACCATTGAGTCTGGACTGTAAATTCATCAATAATAGTTCACTCCTTTTCCCTTCCTTATAAATTTCTTCATTAATGTAGTTCCGTTTTTATGTAAGGCTACTGAGTTTTTTTAGCTGGGAAAGAAAGACTGTGCCCAAAGAAGAGAACGTAGACATGATTTTCATTAGAGGTGTTTCTTCCCCTCCCACCTACTCCATATACTCAGGAAATTAATTTTCATGATGAAAGTTGTGGCTTCAAATGAATTAACAATGCAGGACTATAGAAAATTTAATTTAATTTGAAATGTCAAGCAAACATTATTTTAATGAAGAAATATTAGTTCTTTTAAACTTTGGCTGGCTTCTCCTTTTGTACTGTAGTATTGTATATATCATACAGTGGTGTCTGTGTTTCTGGGTTGGATTAAGTATTGAAGGAAATGGTCAATAAAGAATGTTCCATGTAGAGATAGGATGATATCCATTTATAATGTCTATAAATACTTTATTATTGATTGCTGTTGGATGTAGATAGGATAACATCATCTCTAGTTTCCTGCTGATATTAATTGCATTTTCTATTATTTTTTCCCACAGTCCTGGTAAAATCTGCTTATTTATTTAATTGTGTTTCTATTTTCTGTGAAAAAGTTAAATTGCTTCCCAGAGGCAGGAAACAGAACACTGGTATTAATCTTTCTCTGTGCCATTAAGTAGCTCTGTTGCACTAATGATTCAAAGGATCAATTAAAAAGAAGGGCAGGGATACATTTCACTGTTGGAAAATAGTCTCACTGTAGTTGTATGGAGCCTGTGGTTTAATAGTCCTTTAAAAGGCAAGGTCAAGCATAGTGCAGGGTATTTGCCTGCTATCCTTTCCGAGTTCTTGAATCAATTTGCCTCTGTTTGTCAAGAAATCTGACTCAATAATGGGCAAATTATTATTCCTTCTGGATTAATATATGGGAAACATCAGAAAATGATGTTGCATCTTAAACGTTTGATAAAATGCATCAGGTCAAATTCTCTCAGTTACACAGGTACTTCAATGGAACTATGCTCGTCTAATGGAGAATTTGACGCTTGGGATTGAAGGTGTAAAACGCTCCTCACTGTATGTTATATGTAGCCCTCTATGCCTGATTCTCAGAGAATATGAGTCTGCTAGTACTCCCAGAAAAGAGAATTAGCTCTTTAGCATAATCTGAAATGGTTTATGATCTTAGTTCTGGAGGTCCCACAGTTCAACCTCCAGTGATGACCAAGATGATCATCATTAAACAGGCATCACTTTGAGCAAACTCAAGTACAAAAGTCTAAAGCATAGAGTCAAATTTTGCCCCCCTGTTTGACAGACATAAAACCTGAGTACCTCCATTGACAGCAGAGCACTTATTCACTATTTATCCTATCGTATCAAAGGCAGAAACTGACTTTCTCAGCCTAAAAATATTTGACACTGGTTACACATCACAGTACGGAAACTGACACACACAAACTGACATACAGAAGGGTGAGTCATTTGAGTTACAGAGATTTATATTGGGGAAAGGAAGATACTTTTTCTTCTCCTCCAAAGCTTTACAATTACTATTTGCACACTTACCCTAATCCATTCCAAAGAATGCATCCCACATTGCCAAAAGCAAAAACATAGTATATAAGATAGAATCAACATTAACTACCTCTTGTTTGTAAATTCATAGATTCCAAGGACAGAAGGGATCATTGTGATCACCTTGTCTGACCTCCTCTATGACACAGGCCATAGAACGCTCCCAAAATAATTCCTGGATCATATCTTTTAAAAGAACATTCAATTTTGATTTAAAAATGGTCAGTGATGGAGATCCAGCATAACCCTTGGTAATTTGTTCCAATGGTTAATTACTCTTGACGTTAAAAAAGTACACCTAATTTGCAGTCGAATTTGCCTAGCTTCAACTTCCAGCCATTGGATTGTGTTATATCTTTGTGTGTTCAATTGAAGAGCCCATTAACATTTTCCCCTATGTAGATACTTACAGACTGTAATCAAGTTATCCCTTTATCTTCTCTTTTTTAAGCTAAATAGATGGAGCTTCTTATGTCTATTACTATAAGGCATGTTTTCTAATCCTTTAATCATTCCCGTGGCTCTTCTCTGACCCCTCTGCAATTTATTAACGTCATTCTTGAACTGTGGATTACACAAAATATTGTAATGCTAAGAAAAGGTAGCTATTAGCCATTTATACTTCTTGTCTTGATTGCCTGAGTCAGTCTTTTGAATGCTGCTATTGCAATGTGAAAGTCCCTCCTTGATCTGTACATAAGAACAAAAGAATGGCCATTCTGGGTCAGACCAATGGTGCATCTAGCCCAGTATCTGTCTTCCAACAGTAGCCAATGCCAGATTCTTTGGAGGGAATGAATCAAACAGAACAATTATCGAGTGATCCATCCCTTGTCATTCAGTCCCATTATCTGGTAATCAGGGGCTGCATCCCTGAACATCTTGGCTAACAGCCATGAACTTATCCAATACTTTTTTGAACCCAGTTATACTTTTGGCTTTCCCAACATTCCCTGGCAATGAACTCCACAGGTTGACTGTCCGTTGTATGAAGTACTTCCTTTTGTTTGTTTTAACTCTGCTGCCTATTAATTTCATTGGGTGACCCTTGGTTCTTATATTATGTGAAGGGATAAATAACACTTTTTTATTCACTTTCTCCACTCCATTCATGCTTATAAAGTCCTCTATCGTATCCTCCTTTAGTCATCTCTTTTCCAAGCTAAAACAGTTCGTCTTTTTTTTTTACTCTCTCCTCCAATGGAAACTGTTCCATCCCCTTAATCATTTGTGTTGCCCTTCTCTTTACCTTTTCCACTTCTAATATACAATTTTGAGATGGGGTGACCAGAACTGTAACTGCAACTGTATTGATAGTTTGGGAGGAGAAAAGTCCTACAAACTTTCAACAATCCTCTGGTATCTGTTTTTACTTTACTACTGAATCTCTAAACACATTAAACACATAGAATCAAATCCTGCCATCCTGACTTGGTAAAATGTCCACTGAGTTCCTCTCTTCAGTTTAACTTTGAGTTTAATGTTGGTGTTTTCTCTCTCTCTTGTTCAGAAACAGAATCTGAGGAGGTTCAATCACAATCAATTATTTAAAATTTCCCATAGTGTCTAGTTTCTCTCTGGAATGCCTGGAATGAGTCTGACACTTTGCCTCTCTCCGATTTATTTTTCATTCTTCTTGGTTGCTTTGTGCCCCATTTTACCTGTTCTCAGTATAGCTTCCATCCCCATACCACCCTGACAGCTCTCCTTTTCCAATGTCAACACCAGGCCCAAATATCAACTATGGGCATCAGAAAGATCCATGGAGTGAATGGAGTAAAAATCCTCCCCCATAGGCCATAGATTGGCCATGGATCCACCTCACAAAGGTTACATCAGCTGGAGAATTTCATAAACCTCCATCCCATGCCTGCCTTCCCTCAGCCAGTTCACATGGTGTTGTGCAAGGGGCCCCATGAGGTTGGATTCTATCCCACTCAAGGGGTGGCCAATCCCCCACACATCCTACCCAAATACTTCCTCTACAATCCTCCATTGCCTGGTCGAAATAAACCCGATCTGGTGGCAGAGGACACGCTGCATCTTTGGAGGAGGGGCAGGATTCACTGTTCACTGCCTGTTCTTCATCCTTCTGATCCGACTGTGTTGGAAACCTCTAGACTGATTATCATGATGTAGTATTCATCCAGCTCAACAGAAGGTTTTAAAAGAGAAACACGTGGTACCATTCACATAAGGCTGTACCCACCTATTAAGAGAGCACTGTTAAAAAGCTATGGAGTTATAAATATCTTGGTAAAGGAGCTGAAGTTATGATTAGTAGGCTAAAGGCTGGATATCGTATAGCGGGGACAGTGCTTTGGAGTGGATGAAGACTCTTCCTTTGGAGATTATCTGCTCAGATTAACCTCTGTATTTCAGCTCCCAGTTTATTTCCTGTGGAGATATTAGTCCTGAGAGCTGGAGCTAAGGACAGAAAGGGCCTTGACTGATAAGAAAAATGAAAAGCCAGTTTGAAAGGAGAGTGGAAGCCAGCAAATGAGAAAGGCAATGTGAACAAAGAGACAGCTGAGCCGCTGAAAACAGGAGACTAGACTTCAGCTGTGGCAAAGACTATGCCTTCACTGCTAAAAGATAACTCAAGACAGCTATCGCCCTGTAACAGCCCAGTGGAGCCAAGACACAGGTAGTTTTTATCTTGTTATAATTAGTCAAGGGAAACACCAAGTGGGGGGTATATATAGAGTTGGCCTCAACTAGCTACACTGAGGTAAAAACTACAGTGCCTTGTCTCCAAGGATTTCATGCTGAGATAATTCTTTTGAGTTAGCTCTCTCATGTAAAGACCTATCTTTTTTACAGTAAAGATACAGCCAAAAATAGACCTGGAAGCAGAGAGAAAAAGCAATTACCTATGGGGTTAGAGAAACAGCAGATATGGAAACCGGAAAGGTGAGATCATGGTCCAGTTAAAATAGTCATCTAGTGAGATTAGACAGGCCATGATGGAACCAACCTTATCTTACCTGAAGAACCAAATTACACTTACCTTATTCCTCAAACAGTCCAACTAAAATCAATGGGACTACTCACTAAGTAAGGTAGTACTAAAGGTGAGTAAGGGACTCAGAATCTGATCCAATCTGATTATTTTATATATTTCCATTGACCACTAATGTGACCTTTAACAAAAGAAAAATTCCACTTTTTCAGCATAGTACTAGATGATATGGCCTTTATTTCATGTGCATTTTCTGGTTAAATCCTGAAGTCTATATAGAAATGCACTCCATATAAGCTTACATATCTGCAAGCTCCATCACCTCTATCTGATATTTTGTCAATTACACAGATAGCACTGTTCAAGAAATCACAGATATCGGAGAAGTGTTACTTGTCACTTCCTTTTATCTGTAAATTAAAAGTCTGCAGGCTTCCATTTCCTCTCCCCATGAGGCCAGGCCCCTTCTCCTCATTGTAGTGCAGTGGCCAAACAGAGAGGTGGGAGGAAGCAATTGTTGTACCAGCACTTAGGACTCAAAATTGAATCAGTGTTACATTTATGAATGAAATAAACAGCAGGATCTTATTCAGGGGGACAACGCAATATGCCACGCTTACTGTGAACACAGAAGTTTCAAAAAGCAACTGCCTCTACACACACACACACACACACACACACACACACACACACACACACACACACACACACACACACACACACACACACACACACACACCGTTCTACAGGCGGAATATAATTACCAGCCTGAGTTGCTCGAGCCAGTCCACTGTGTCCACACACACCATTCCTCTATCCTATGAACTAACTCACATCTACTTCAGAGAAAATAAACTCAAAACAAAAAATTACAACCCTCAATTAAAGCTACATTCCAACAAGGTAATATACTTTCGAAGACAGAGGGGAGAATTGTTACAATTCTAAAAATGCCAAGGTGGAATCAGCCATCAATATAGAATAACAAAGCACATTCACAATAAATGTTCTTAGATGTGAGCCAGATAGTTGCTTGTGTAACAAAAGGCCTCAAAATATTTCTAAACAGCAAACTGAACTGTGAGATATCACAGGCAAAATGCAAACAGAACTGTGAGATGTTACAAGCAGAATGTTCCCAAACACATGTAAACATAATTATAGCAATAGAGTCCCAGGATGTTAAGAAGTTACAATTATTTTTGCTTCCTAAATACTAGTAACAAGGCAAAATAGTTGCTCTCGGCCTACATCAGGAATAACCTGAATGGAATATATTATTGCCCATATGACAAGGTGTTCATGCTGTCCAGACATTTTTATGATATTTTATCTTGTCTGAAGGATTAAATAAATTCTAAACAGGAATAAATAAATAAATGATAGAAATAATTAGTACAAAGGAAGAAAAAGCTGTTACACCAAAAGTCTGTCTAAATCTTTGAGTTTCTCCAAAGTAATCAAAATCACATGGTACTTTTATTCCAGTTTTGAGGACAGACTCTGCTCTTGTTTTCACTGGAGTAACTCTGAATTTACACTAGTGTAACCAAAAAGGAGAATTGAGCCCTAGGTTTACAAATAGTACATAGCAAAAACAACGAGAGTCCTGTAGCACTTTAAAGACTAACAAATTTAATTTCTGCAGGCATAAGCTTTCGTGTGCTGCAACCCATTTCATCAGAAAGGGAGCATGAGGAACCTGAACTACAAATTCCATGAGGCAATGCACAGCCATAGGGAAATGAAATTTAATGAACAACATGAAATGAAACATTTGGGGTCAGTTCAACAAACCAAATTGAAGCAAATGTAGGTTTAAGTGAGCAGCCGAAGTAAATGGCAAATACCATCCTTGGAGCAGAATATTCATTACAATTGGCGGTAAGCGGCCCCCTTTCTGACAACCTGGGCAGGAAAGCCAAGGTGTCCATGGGCTTTGAGACTCCATTCCACCCCTAAAGACAGTTGCTAAAAGTCAAGGTAGAAGCATATTTAAAGTGGAAAATCCTGGCCTCTCTTTTCTATATCTGTTCTGATGATAAACAGAAGACTTCATACTCCAGAACCATCAGTCTGAGTTCTTTCACGGTTATTAAATTCTCTTTTAAAACAAAATTTTAAAAAATGAAATGAGAGTCCATCCTTTGTGACAGCCATGCTACTTTGGTGCCACACGTCTCTTTGCACATGGTCACACCTGTTGACATTTAGATACCAAAGAGAATATTTGAAAGGGGAGAAAAAGACACAGAAGAGTATTTGAGGCTGCCACTGAAGCATGCCTAGCACTAGCTGCCTGGGAATTTTTGTAAGAACATGCGTGACAAAAGCTGTAATCAGGATGTTCCAATAATCACAATATTATGTATGTGGGCAAATCTAGAGCATACAATGCACTGGCACATAGAAATATGAATTGCACATTTACCTTGAGGATGGTGCATTCACTTGAGAATTGGGCCAACAACCAGGGTAGCATAATACTAAGCTGTTCCAGTGTTTGGTATTCTGAGCTGTTACAGAAGGGACAAATGCAACAAGAATTAAGAGCCAGTGGAGCTGAGCATATATAATTTTGTTACACTTTTGCGACATGCATATTAAGAAAAACAGAGGGTATTATTTATGAAGAAAATCAGCCTTACAATCAGCCAGGACCTATTTTATAGAGATGTTATAATTGTCCATTAATCTATTGGTTTAGGTGTGAAATGCAGCATAGTTAATTTTGACAATATTATTTGGAGCAATGTGCCTGCCAAGGACATGATTATGCCACCCTTTCTCAGGTTCAGTAATACCTTAGTATACAAATGACCTCAATGAAATTGGTGTCACTCACCACAAGAGTCAGAGCCCAAGTTGCTGATGAAAATGTTTGACTACTGAATATTCTGTTTCCTATTTTATTTTTCCTGATACAATGTCTTAATTTTCTTTTCTATAAGACACCAACAAAAATGTTGAAAACATACAGACATAGCTATTCCCTTCCAATACTCCTTTGATTCAGAATATACAAATCAAAAGTTATCCCATCCTCGTTTGGAGTGATACAATATACACTCTGTTTCTTTATTTAGTGATCTCATTTCTACAGGATCTATCTGAAGTGATACCCGCTTCTAATTTTTAAAGTGAGTTATTCACAAGTCCACGACATGAGAGCATTTCAGGGTTTAAAAGTCAGAAGGCTTTTCATTCAGCAGATAGATTAGAGGTCTTTATCCAGCTAAGTCCGGCAGCATTGATGCTTATTCTCCCTGGACTGCTTTTCTTCAATAGTTTACCTGTGTATGGCGCAGAAGTTATTCCATTAACCTTCGCCAGATTGAAATTGATGCTGATCTACTCTGTTACAGGCCATTTCATGGCAAAAAATCAGGCCTTCAGCTTCCTGTTGATTCAGAAGCAACCCTAATATGATACACAGTCAAATTCCCGCTCCCATTTCAGCTTACACAACAGTGAGGTTATTACCATTCACTATTTGCTACAAAATAATGTTAACTTTTACTGAGAGTTTCAATATTGGAATAGTTCCAGAGGGGTAGCCGTGTTAGTCTGTATACAGCAAAAACAACGACTCAATGGTCGTCATTAGGTCTGAAGTATCGGACTCCACCTCCCCCATTATTCTCAATGCACCTGGATATCTATAAGATGCCTCTGTGTTACCTATTTTCTGTATTACTGCAGCTGAAGAAGAGAGCTGAAGTCTTTCGAAAGCTTATGCCTGCAAATATTAAATTTGTTAGTCTTTAAAGTGCCACAGAACTCTCGTTAATATTGGAATAATTTCTGATGGACTTATCAGTTTTCCAGCACACCTCTTCTCCTGCAGCAACTTCTGTGCTGTTGTATTATGGAATAGTCCAAAGGAAATACTCCAGGCACATGCTGCACCACATACATTCTGTGATTTTCCATAGGGAAAAACTACACAGGGGAAAATAAACCATGCATGCTTCTTAGTAGTCAACAATTCCAAATATTTTAGATATATTTTTCATTTTTAAATAAAAACCTTTCCTTCCTTATGAAAACAGCAAGGAAGGGAAAGTTAAAAGCTAGGCAGAGCAACAGAAGGTCACAGTGGCATCCCCACATTTCTAAGTAGTGACGCCAGTTTTGAGGTGTATTCTGGCCACTTTGTGCCAATTCAGCAGTGCCAATCAGCCTCCAACATGGTGGATCTGACCTTCAGAAGATCTCCCCAACTTAGAGTGGATGCTTGCATGGCAAAGAGCTGATGAAGCTGCTCCTGTGCTACCCCCACTTGGGGCTGCTTTGGGAAAGGATTCAGTCAATCTCCTTTATGCCATATCCTCATTGCCATAGCGAGCTGTTGGCAGCTGACCCAGTTTAGAACAACCATCAGGTACTAGTCCAGTACTGAGAACAACCAGGAACAGATGACCAGGATCATACAAAGGACACCTTTATAACCCTACTCCCAGCTGTGTCAGATGCAGCTAAAGAATTGGCTATTTAATAGCACAATTGAAAGTTTCATGGTTTAGTGAAGATTGTGACCCTTCCATGCCTAGGGCAGCCACCTGAAAATGCCATGGTCAGGGCAGGCTGTAAAAGGAGAGCAGATTCTCCCAGCACTGGTGGGTGGCACTGAAGCCAGACTTCCCAACCAGCCACAAACTGTGCTTCTGATTCCCCCAAACCAGTTATCAAGAAGCCAGTACACAAATACACACAGCCCCCTTTACTGCATCCAGTCTCTAGCTCCCAATCAGCCGCTAGGACTAGTAAAGAGACCAGTTATTAAAACTCTATGCTCTTTACTAAAAAGGTTCCCTCTGACCCCAAAGGGTCAGTCACAGTACCAGATCAATATAAGTTTAGATCTTACCCAAAATACCACGCTGCCAGCCAATCCTTTAGTAACTAAACCTAAAGGTTTATTATAAACAGAAAGAAACAAACCATAAGAGAAATGTTAAAGGATTAAAGCAATCAGATACATACAAATCATTAAAAGTCCATATACATCAGGTTTCTAGAAGAATTGTGGAGTTTGTAGACTTGTAAAGTTCCTCTGGTATACATCCAGTATTTGAATGGGCCTCAGACCTTTGTTTCACAGCTTCAGTTTCAGATGACTTGATCCAGAGGTAAGTTGGTAGCTGAAGCTGAATCCCGACTGAAGAACAAAATGGATTCCAAAGCCTTGCCTTATATACCCTCTGGCCCCTTAAACGCTGCTTGTGGAATTTTACCAGAACCAAACTGGAGTCCAGAGTCACATGAGCTAGTCCTGAGGATTACTCACCTTTGGTCTTTGGTTTCTCCCCTGGGCCCCGGGCCTCTGTGAGTGTCTTAGTGGGCCATTGAGCAGGCTATCGTCCTGCTTCCATCCTGAGGGTGTGTCTCAGTCATTACAATTTGAAATACAGGTATATCAAATATATCCATAACTTTCATTACATATATCACACATGAACATAAGTATTATCATCTTACCTAACACATTTTAACCTTTCTAACAGTACCTGACATGGCATATCTCACATGAATTATTATGATTCTGACATATTGATGTTAAACCATATACTAAACGCTCCTCCCCACAATCTAACCAGAGTGACAAAGATCATGCCACAATATTCGACAGTACTTTACACCCAAACTTTGTCTAACAGAAAATATGCTGGTGATAGGGCAGCAAACAGATTAAGCAATACAATTATACAAATGGTTTAATTAATACAATTTGGGCAGCAGCCTTATAGTAAGAGAGAAATGTATTCTGGATTTGAAATTAGCCTCATTCTAGTTCTACTTTGAATTTCAAGTACATTTTCAGAAGGTTGTTAGATGAAAGTTAATCTCAAAAGTAGTGTTTTTAAATAATATGTATTCATACAAGAACATTTTATTTAACTTGTCTCACTAAAATTCTATTTAATAATAGAAATACACAGTTGCATCAATATTTATAAATCAGAAGCATCAAATGCAGAGTCAGTGATTTAAAAAGAGATTTCAGATATTTCCTCAGTCTCTATAATATTTCAGGCTCTGCCAAGGTTTTTCCCAGTACTTAAACAACTTAGAGGGAAGTGAGAAGATGATGGCAAAACTGAGATATCTTAGGAAAATTAATAACCAAAGGGTCTATTCCTATAGAGTTGGAGTGGGAGGAAGATAAATGGCATGAAACTTGGTGTTACAACAAAGATAAATTTGGCCTATGCTGTCTCACAAAAATTTATCTGCAATAACAACAAAAATGTAACCCTTCTGCCAGTCAGATTCAGCAGCAACAAGGAGTTTCTTTCAACAAAACAACACAAAACCGGCTCAAGCCTCCACCCAGTAACCTGGGACAAATACACACCACCCCTTGGGTACCTCTAGAGGCAATACTTCCCCTCTCGCAAACAAAGAGACTGAGTGTAGAAAACAGATTTTTAATAAAAAGGGGAAAAATAACTCGGCATTAACTTGGGAAAACACCACAAGCAGGACTCACGCGCATAAAACCATGAACGAAACACCCATCCCAGAGTACATTGGACAGTTTTCTTTTGCTTCAGGTTCTTAAGTCCAGCAACAAGAAGTTCCTTTAATGCGTCCCTCCCTTCACAGCACCCCACTCATAGATGCTGTCCTTAGTCAGAGCAGATCCAGAGTCCTAGAGCTACAGCTGCAGAGTTCACCTCCCACTCTGTGTGTGGGGAGGAAAGAAGGCACCTTGCTCGCTCCACTATCTGGCACTATCTGCCAGCTGCCCTGCTGGCCGCTTTGCCAGCCTCTCTGCTGCACCCCATCACCTTCTGCTACCACCTGCTTCTGCACTATGACCTCTGGGGCTTGGCCTCTTGAGATTCCATCCAGCTCTCTGATTCTCAGCTCTCAGTGAGTTCAAATCTCAGTGACTGACAGCTCTTAGTGGCTGACCCTCAGTGCTGAGGCAGGAGCGCTGTCCCCCAGTAGATGAGTTCAGCTCTAGTGAGCACTTAACAAAACAAAAGACCCCAATGGAATCTTATTTAGCTCTATCTTTGAACAGTGGGAGGGAGCGGTTAAACTATGCCTGGGGCTCTTGGGCAGAGCCCACACTTCCAAGGAGGAATACCTGTCCCCACGCCCCATCCACCTTCACAGGCTCTGGCATCCGAGCCCCTTGCTTAGCCAGTTCTGTTCAGAGGAGAGTGGAACCGTAAGAGGTCAACCCTCAGAGATCATAGTGGAGACGCAGGTGGTAGCAGAAGGTGATGGTGTGCAGCAGAGTGGCTGGCAGAGCAGCTGGCAGAGCAAAAAGAGGTCATCAGGGCAGCTGGCAGAGGAGCCAGCAGGGCAGCCATTAGGGCGGCTGGAACATAGTGGCTGGACAGCGGAATAAGCAAGGTGTCTTCTATCTCCCTCCTCCCTCTAACCAGAGTGGGAGGTGAACTCTGCAGCTGTACCTCTAGACTGCGGGTCTGCCCTGACTAAGGACACGCAGGTGGTAGCAGAAGGCAGTGTTGTGCAGCAGAGAGGCTGGCGAGGGGTGGCTAGCGGAGCAGCCCATGGAGCAAAAAGTTAGGAAAATATCTACGGGAAGAAATAATAATGAGGCTTTGCAATTCGCTGAGGGGAGTTCCGAGTACCACATCGGACAAAAGGCAGACATCAGACAAGATTGCTTAAACAAGGAAGGCAAATGGATGGTGTTGCACCAGGCAGAGGCTCCTGCTGGCATAGGCAAGCTAGGCTGCTGCTTAGGGCAGCAGATTTCCAGACCTACCCCGGGGCCTTTCTATGGGCAATGGCAGGGGATGAGGCTAGTGGGGGTGCCCATAGGAGACAGCAGCCACCAGCCAGGGCATCATGAAGTACTCCCCGCTTCTGGGAATCACTCCCTCCCATCCCCAGCCACTCCATGCTCCCAGAACAGGTAAGATGGAGGCCAAAGCACAGGCGGCTTGGTGCTGATCCTAGCAGCACTTCCAACACTGCCGTAGCTTTGTCCACAAGCACAGCGACCAGCCCATCTCCATGCTGACACCCAGCCCCCACTGCCCTGGTTCCCGGGCAGCCCCCAACCCCTGCTCCGGCCACCACCACTGCCCGGGATTCATAATGCCGCCACCCTGCGCTATGAGGCCAACAGCAAGGAGCCTATCTGGAAAGGTGCCAGGGCTGCTGGGGGCCTGTCTGGAAAGAACAGGGGATGCGGCGTGCAGGCAGTTGGGTGGGGGGTATGGACTGGGATGAGCCAGGCAAGGCGTGATGGCAGTGTGGGGAGCCAAGTGGGGGTCCTTGAACCTGGGGGCTGGAGGAGTTCAGGGGAATGTTGTGTGTGTGCGCGTGGGATGGGAGGGTTATAGGGAGCGGGTTCCTGCTGCTAACTTCTAAGGAAGTAGGAGGGAGGCAGCGCACTGAAGTTGTGCCTAGGATGGCAGTTTGGCTTAAGTGGATCCAGCACCAGGGATGAATTTCATAGTTTAAGGCCAGAATGGACCATTGTCTAGTCTGACCCCCTGTGTCACATAGGCCATAGACTCTCACCCAGTAATCTTTGTTTGAACGATAGCATCCCTTTTAGAAACATATCCAGTCTTGATGTAAAGGCTTCAAATGATGGAGAATCCACCACGTCCCTATGTAAACAGTTGCAACGGTTAATTACCCTTACTGTTTAAAATTTGCCCCAGTGTTTCATTTCATTCAGCTTGGGTAATTTCCTGGCAGTTTCTCCTAAAAAAACAAAAAAGACTGAATCAAAGGCTTTGCCAGGAGTCTCAAGCAAGGGGCAGTGCAGTGTTAAGCTGCCCCAGTCCAAAGGAGGAATCAGACTGTGATTCAGACAGTCACAACTTGCCTCTCTCCCCACCAACCCTGCTCAAAAGGGCCCTGCTGGTGGGCCTATACCTGGTACAGTGTACTTCAGCCAGTGCAGCAGCATAGATCTGCCAGCCAATGTGTTGGAGGGAGGGAAGGATGGAGCCTCTCTGCCCCCTCCCACCCACCATGGTGGAGATGGGGAAGGCATAGCTCTCTAAGGACCCTGCTCTTCTACTTGGGGTTTGGGGAGCCAGTACAAGATAGCACAAGCCAGGCCAAGGTTTGGCCCCCAAATAGGAAAGAAAATAAGAGGGAAGAAAACAAAAATGAAACTCAGTAAACGACAACATGAAAGCAGCTGGTGCATCATTTCACACAGCTGTAGCAATGCGTATCAGTCCTTTTTGTGACTCCTTGAGGACCTGGTGCTACCTCCTTTGCCAATCTTAGTGCAAGCTTTGCCTTAGTGGATTAGTGCGCTTTATACAGTAACAGGCAGTTTGACAGCATGGGCTGCACACGATTACTGCAGTTTTTATATGATATAAAAATTATGTTGAGTAATCTTCATAGTGCAGTATTTTCCCCTAAGAGGAAGCACTGCCAATTAGGATTGCACACACAGATGCAGCGTCCATTGTTTGACATAATATGCCTTTGCAGGCCGTCAGTGCAGACCTTTGTTTTTGCCAGTCTATAGGTAATCAGCATTAGAAAAAGACATATAAATGGATCCCGTTGATTATAAAAGGCACTAACAACCTAGTTTCATATACAGGGTGTATATGTAACAAAAGGTCTCACCCTGCACTATATTTCATGGCCTCCTAGTTAAGTTTTTTAACATAAGTAAATTGAGCAGTCATAATAAATAACTAGTATTTTTTTTAAAAATTAAACAGATACTGATGCAAACAATATACACATTCTTTTTTCATGTTGGAATATGAAGAATTGCAGTACTTCAGTAAAGTTTATTCTATTATTTACTGTTCTATGCAATGCATTTGGTTTTTATAAGTTATTTTGTTCTTTTATATTTTTAAACTACCACTACAGCTGTCACTCTTAAGATCTTTACAGTTTTACCTTTTGTCAAATTACTGTGGCCTTTTTACTAAGAATAGAGAAAACCAGTTATCTTAACTACTTCCAAAATGGCAATTGTAACTATTTTAATGATTGTGATATCATAGTAATGTTTTAACAAATTACTGAACAGCTAATAATACGTTGCTTATAAACCATAATGTATAATATCCCCCAAAACTTATATTCTCTCATCACACATATTTTTTGCTACGTTACACTGGTATTTGTTCTTGGTGTGAGGATTACAAAGTCCTGCATCACTGCAGAGAGCTACGAAGAATGAAATCTATGTACCGTATGTTTTCATTATCCTGCTGAACATTCAACTTCAAAATAAATGTCTCCCTAGTTCACTGCAAGATTAAGGGCCCAATAGGACAAGTACTCTATGTACAGAACAACCATTGATTTCAATGGCAACTCCAAGTATGAAGTAAGCACAGGACTAGGTCTTAATTATTTATCAAAAGCATGCCCTAGAGCCGTGTGGATCACAACAAAGCCAAATAGAAAGATTCCAGGTGTCGATAATATGTTGCATTTCTCTGCCTATACAAAATACGTAGGAGATTTTCTGTGTGAGACTGGCTGGCAAGGGGGTGAATAAGGAGTTAGACGTTGCATATTATAAACATAGTAATGTGCCAAGTACTGAGTGGCTCTGATAACCTGAAACTCCCATGGACTTTGGCAGGAGATGTGGGTACCGAGTAAGTGCTCAGAGTTAGGAATTTAATAATAAATAAGCAGTATTGGTTTTTTTCCACTCCTAAAGTCTTATTTGTAAGGCCTTGTCTATACTAGCACTTATGCTGGCAAAACTTTTGTTGCTCAGGGTTGTGAAAAAAAACAAATACCCTGAGTGACATAAATTTTGCCAGCATAAGCGCTTCTGTGGACAGCGCTATGTTGACAGGAGATGATCTTCCACCAACATAACCAGCACCACTCATTTAGGTGGTTTTATTATGTTGACGGGAGAGCTCTCTCCTGTTGACATAACGCAGCTACACAAGCACTCCTACAGTGGCACGGCTGTACCAATACAGCCATGCCACTGTAAGTTTTAAGTGTGGACAAGCCTTTAGTCTCCATTTAACATTCTGCTGGAACATCATTAAGGTCAAGTCTACACTACAACATTTTGCTGGCATAGCTATGTCAGGAGTGTGAATAAAACCTTCGGTGCCTCCCTTCCCCAACAGACATAGCCTGGGCAGCCTTGGCGTGCTTAAACCAGGAGGGGAGGGGAGCTTCTTGCTCAACTTTTGCCTGACACTGCACCCCATTCCTGACGCTCTGGTGGATGTGCTGGGATCTGTGTTTCAGAAAAAGACCACTTATTTATGCATGCCCTCTGGGAGATGTTTGTC
This sequence comes from Emydura macquarii macquarii, assembly GCF_026122565.2. NCBI lineage: Eukaryota > Metazoa > Chordata > Testudines > Chelidae > Emydura > Emydura macquarii. The sequence goes on along the minus strand of NW_027132559.1, from coordinate 34,640,378 downwards.
CGGGTCTCATGATATGCAGATTCTGGTGGAACGCATCTGGTTCATTAAGTACTCTGGCGACCTTAGATCTAGCTTTTGAATCTTTTTTCTTCTTTCTTGATGTGTTATTGTCTACTAAACAAGGATAAATAGTGGGGAGAGAGGCTTGGACTCTTTGGGATCTCTTTTTGGACACAGCTTCTGGATCCCCCAATGGCAGCTGGAAGATCAGGCCAATCGAAAGCCGTCACTGTTTCCACCCAAAAGCCGCCCCAGACTTTGGTAATTATTGAGGGTCAAGGTGTTTTATTAACCTGTTGTGGACGTGTGTAAGTTCTTGAGCCTAAGTAAAAGTATAGCTTTAAAGTAAGAACACTCGTATGTTGTGCTTGAGCCTAAGTAAAGTATAGTTGTGTAGTAAGAGCACTGTTGTGTTATACTGTTTCTATCAGTTCATCTATCGGCTGGATGGCTGTCTCTCCATTTGGCTGATTTCCTGACACCACCTCACACAAAGTAAAGTTACCACAAGCTTTGGGTTGTCAGAACCCCAGGTAACACCTTCTCCTTAGAGGCCACCTGAAGGTGGAGAGGTATTACCAGAGCACCAAGAAGATGACACTGCCATTTTGTATATGCTGTACTTATTCTAAGTATAAATGGAGGCTTTGTTCCCAGATGTAACACGGCGGCCATCACAGAAGCACCCAAGGGTGTGTCCAAGGGTGCCTCTGCCATGCCCTGCCCCCATTTTCCCCTTCTTCAGGGCCTTAAACATAACTCCATGCAGTCTTGCTCATCCACTCACAGCTCTCCTTGGGTTTTATTAACACAAAGTTCCAAACACAAAACACAAGAACAAATCTCCCAGGCAGCCTGAAATGGGCACAGCCCCTCCTCCCTGAGGTACTATCCCTTTCTGCTGTCTGAGCAGCTGGAGAAGATGCCAGGTCTGGCCTGTCTTCATTGCTGTGTTCTACAGGAAAACAAAACTTTCAACTATGTCTTCTTGCCCAGTCCCAACTCCTTTGCCAGGGACCACTGCCGGAGACCATCCCTCCCTGCAGTTTTACTCTGCAGTTCCCCTTCTAACTCTGCCCTCCCTGCATTCCCCTGACCCTTTATAGCCCAGGTGCAGCCCTGCCTCCTTAATTGGCTCCGTTGGGAGCAGCTGCTCTGGCAGCTGGACTTATTTCAATCACAGGGGGCCAGCCCCCTTGTGACAGCAGGCCTGTCAAACCAGCACCGTTCACAAGCACTACATTCACTTTTCAGAGAGTAATACGTCTAAGAGAATGTGCTACAGCGTCTTCATTTGCATTAATGTCATTAGCGTACTAACACTGCTCCCTCTCTAAGTGTTCTTGATGGAGACATTGCCTATGTTCCATCAGAGCTAGAATGAGCAGCTGAGAATAAAAGCTATGCAAGCAAATTGTGCCTTTCTAATGTGTTTAAACAAGACATAAAACATTACTATGAAAACTGTATTCAGGTCAGGGAATGTATATTATTGATGTTTGTAAAGTACGCTCTAAACTTCTAGCACTGTATAAATGCCTTAAAATTAATTTATAATAATATTCTGCCTTTAATGCACACATGTAATTCTTATAAGTGTAAATGGAAATTATACATGCACAGCAAAAGGAAAAGTGCCCTCCCAGTAGGCCTGAGCCCCTAAAGGTCCTGAGCACACTTAATTCCCATTGACTTCCATGGAAATTGAGAGTGCTTACCACATCACAGAGGTGTTCAGTGCTTCACAGGATTGGGCCCTTCGAGGCTCAGTCAAAGGGAGGTGCAGGCGCACAGCACTTCTGAAGTTCAGGCTATTGTTGTCTTTGTGATTGAAGTCGGCAAACAGAGTGAGTCATCCTCTCTAGAAATATTCTACACTGGATTCTGGATATTATATATACCCAGCTTTTAAGGCATTTATAAGAGATAGGTGCCATTGTTGCCAGACCATGCAGCACATTGTGCTACTTTAGTTAAACATGGGGAAAGAAGCCCCATGTAGAGCTGTGCAAAATAGCAAGTAATGGCAATGGACAGAAATGTAGTAGTAGTACCCAGGATGCAGATGGTAAAGCAGCATTTAAATTTACTTTTTCACACTGGGCATGGGCCTCTCTTCTTATATACATGCAGTAGTGCTAACAGGAGCACTGAAGTATCTCATGGAGAAAATATTTGTCAACATGCTGAGTTGTACCTTGCTGTAATATATGATTTTTTAAAATTGGGAGCATTGAATTTTCTCATGTACCGATTTCAGTCAAGTGGTGCAGAGACTGGGTAGTTTCTACACAAGCAAGCCAAGCTTTACATATAAGAACAAGGGGATTTATCTTGAGTATGCACATTTGAGTATAAAAATCCAACTGTAAGAGAGCATAAACTGTAGTTCAAGAGGTGCAAAGATGACTCTGACTCTCACTCACCACTGGCTTTTCAGATGGAACAGCAACAACTATGTTCGTAGAACTTGGACCAAATTCTCCTCTCATTTACTCTGCTGAGACTCCATGGAGGGGCACTGTAGTAACTGAGAGGAGAATCTGGTTCCTTGTCCTCAGTGTCTTTTCCCAAAGGCCTATGACAGGACCCAGTGTTGCCTCTTAGACTCTCTGACACTGGGCTGTAGTGGATTTTCACGCTCATATTCCTTGGAAATCAAGCTGTTGCTTCTAGGATCTCATGTGCTCTGTGAAAGTCCAACCACTTTTAAGGCCTTGTGTCCCCTCTATCCTTCACCCAAACTATCTGTCCTCCCACTCCTTTTATGAGCCCAAGCAAAAACCAAATGAAGTCAACAGTGGATTTTCCATTGGCTTCAAAGGCCAATGGACCTGGGCCTATAGGCAGTAGTTTACATTTCTGGAAAAGGTTATTGAGCTAAAGAGATTGCAAGAACAACAAAATGTCAGGTCAGATTACTTGTGCCGAACAGTTTAGGATTGCACTGCTGCTGCTTTTCTTTTAAAAACAGGCATATCAAGCTGACCTAAGCAAAGAAAGAGAGGAATTTATGTGCTCCATTCCACAGAGAGCTCTTCTCAAGACTCTACTACCATTTATTCATTAGCAGTGGCAAAATTAGTTAACATTTAGTTGATATATGCAGGCAGGAAAGCAGTGGCATAAAGAAAGCAGCATCGGGATGTTTTACTGCTAGGGATTGGGAGGTTTGAGGTTTTTAATTGTTACTTTGTGTCAGGGATTGCAATGTAAATGTCATCAACAAAAAATTAAAAAAAAAGTGATTATATCACTCTTTTCTCCTTGTAAATTGGTACAAATGTGATCAACGGCTGGTTTGGAAAAATGCCTTTATTGCAGTCAGAGGAGTCAGCAGTGTTGGTGTAGCAAAGAACTGTGATATAGATGCTCATAAAACTAGAAATCTAAACAGCCTCAAAACTTTATAAATTACTATTTCTGATCATGTTTAATGCACAACATATTTCATGCTCTCTGCTCCATTTCTCTGTGAGCACAGTTCTATGCAGAGCAGATGAGCCTGCAGATACAGTAATGTTTATGGAGAGTTCTAAGGATATTTTCTGTAGCTAACGTCAGAGGTCTTGTAGTGCAGCATAAACCAAAAACCTAATGCAAATGGGAGGTTTTGGCCTTTTGCCAAGGTTAATTTGATATTTTTGCAAAACACCAAATCATAAGGAAACTCTGAGTTAACTGCCTATTAATACAGGCTTGCTTGTTTTCACAGGACCACATCCTGCAGACCTTACACAGTCTGTTCTTGACCAAACCTCCCTTTGGGCCAAATCCTGAGATCCTTACTCGTTGGGGTAATTTTTTCCAAACTCAGTCCTTTCTCAGGCAAAACTCCCAGGCCTGTATTGTCCCTCCCCAAATCTGTGAATAGATACCATTTCCTGTGCGTGCCTCTCCCTCTTCCTGCAGTCTGGGAAGAGTGGGACAGGGGAGTGTACATCTTTTCTCCTTTTTCCCTGTTATTTTGCACTATCTATTCTGCAGAGTCCCCTCCTTGAGGATTTCGAGAGCAGCTGCAGGCAGTAGAAATGTCTGGCAGCACAGCTCCAGCAGACCCTCACTGCTGAGGGACAAGAGATAAAGAAAAACTGGTGGAAAGGCATAGGGTAAGGGGCTTAGTGTGGATGGCCAAGGTCTCCCATAAATCTTTACTGATCCTGCAGGTTTGGGGCCAACTCTTTCCTCCCAAGTCCCAGTGGAATGAGAAGGGGGAAGATCTGTGAGATTTTCCTTCTGAAAGTCCCCTCCTCTGGGATGATCAAGACACCAGTTTAACCTGATTTGGCATTGAGTGAGGAGTGCAGGATTTGACTCTCAATTATATAACAAATTGTATCCTTGAAAGGTTACGGACTTCAGGTATATATACAAGAAAGTCACTGCAATAATAGAGAACCTCAGATATTATCTACAAGTCACCAATTCTGAGTGAATATCATACCTTTTACTGAAAAATATTTAATGTAAAAAGAAAAGTTACAAAACAAGAGAAGAATCCCCTAAAGAGAGGAAAGAGTGAGTGTAAAAGTCAGAGGCAAGAAAGAGAGGAGAAGGAGGACTGGGAATAGAACAGAAGGTCTCCCATATGGTGCAAGGAAATGAAGTTCTAGATATTGACTAGTTGACCTCATGGTTCACTTTATCTCTTTTGTACCCATCCAGAAGTGCACCTGATTAATTTGTATGACAATTCAAAATTAAAACCAGGGCCCAAATTCAACCCCACTGTAAAGTCACTGCCACTGGTGTCAGTAGATTTACACCAGAGATGAATGTGGCATCAGATCTCCTCAAATATGTTGATTCTATTTAGTCTTTTATAGGCCATTCTCTCTAAGACTGCCAGGTCACCAGGGGCCTGATGCAGAGTCCAATGAAGTCAATGAAAAGACTGCTATTGACTTCAGTGGGCTTTGGATCAGGGCCTATGTCCCTAGCACAAGTCATCTGTACAGGGAGCTGAAGACCTTTCCTACACCTAAATACTGTCTTTGACTTAGCCACCAAGGACATATTCCTCAGCAGAATGCATGGGCCAAATTCTGCTCTTCTCTTCACTCATGTAACTAGCTGGACTACCCCTTTTTCCACTGCTGATTTACACTAATGTACAAAAAAGTAGAATCAGGTTTATACTATTAAAGCACCACAGTACCATCAAGATGACAGATTGAAACCACTGCATACAAAATATCCTGTCTGTCTGTCAGATTGTAGCAAGTAGCTCTGCCGCTTAACCTAAATAGATGTCCCAATTTTATAGCGACAGTCCGGATATTTGGGGCTTTTTCTTATATAGGCGTCTATTCCCCCCACCCTCTATCCCGATTTTTCATGCTTGCTATCTGGCCACCCTAAAACTAAACGAGGTAGATATTTCACTAGTCATGAATCTCTATTAGCAAGGGAGATCACTTGATAAATTCTTAAGTCATGCTAAATTTTCATTACATATCCTGAGTATAGTATAGCATTTATTTAACTTTCAAATTCTTAGGAAAAACTTGAGGGGAGGGGAGGGGGAAGAGGGAGAGAAGATTGTCTGCTTTTAGCTCCCAGGGGACTTCCATACCATTCTGAGAAGCAGGTCTTTGCATTTTGGAGATGGATTCTACCACCATCACTCACACTAAGTAGTATCTTATTGTGAAAGCACCCCTGTTTAATTTAAAAAGACTATTAGCTGAATAAAGCACTACTCAGCATGGTAAAGGTGACACAAATGGTCCTTTACTTAGTGATTCAAATAGGGTTAAGGTATTTTTTGAACGTACTAACAAGTTACTTCAATACAGACATTGGCAGCAATTCCAATGACAGATATCTGAAACTAAGAAAAAAGCAATGTTTTCAAAATGCAGATTTCAAAGATAGAGAGAAAGTAGTACAAAGGCAGTTTTTGTTTGATATTAATTTGCTTACTTGTGCAATAAGTAATTATGTACTCATGTGATAGCATGTAGTGCCCACCAGGAATTTTTTAATGATAAAAATGCTTTAAATTGCTTATGAAAGCACACTTGGACTGTTAGCTGTGAGCAAACTTTAATAGCAACTAACGAACTACCAGCACTGTAATTGTAAAACAGCAAACATTCTCAGTTGATAAAGCATTTTGTAATTAGCATTAAACTACACAACAAAAACATCACTGTCAATCCCTGCTGATAGAATGTACCACCTCCTTATTACCAACAGAAAAGGGAAAATATCATAAAAGCTACATGTACTTACCTGATAGAAGAGAGTCATACAGCCCACAGCACTCAAATACAAAATGGCAACCTTAGGGGGACAGCTACTTCTATCTTCCAGATTTAAAGGACTAGCAATCGGAAGAGTAGGCTGGGATCAGACTCCTGTAAGAGAGTGAATTCACACTAGAAAGACTTGTCACAATTAGGCAATCATGTAGGAAGTGCATACTCGTGGAAGGATAGCATTCCCATTTTACTGAGGAGCAGGCGTCTGCCTGCAAGATACCTTGAGAATTATTTACAGAAGGGCTACCTAAGTGGCTAATGCAAGATACACCAGAAAAAAGAATAGTACTGAGGGCAGACAAAGTCACTGGACTACTGTCTATTTTATGAATAACAACATTTGGCCAAAAAAAAAAAAAAAAAAAAAAAATCCTCCTGGGACAACTGGTAATTAGAAATCTCAAAAAGGATAATTTATTAAGCCATTTACCGACCAAATACAAAATCTGAACAGAGAAAAATGAAATTGTAAAAAGCAAATCTGAAGCAGTGAATGGTTGAAATAATTATGTATGTACTTTTATTTTCCTGTGATATAATAAAAGTATAGGAGCTTTTTTGGACATTAGCTGCTTCATTAGCTAAAAACTTACCACCATTGTACCACAATTGCTTGTTACATACAGCTTTCTGTCAAACAATCCATCTTTTGGGCCAAATTGTCCATTTAAAGGCATGCCAGATCTAGAATTTGGATCCAAGTACAGCACCCTGATGAGGGGGAAAAGCTGCATAACCAGATATATGACAGATTGCATCTCCCACAATGCACCATGGTCTCTCCTCTTAGAAAGGGGAGATGGTGCATCCTGGGAGATGTAGTCCAGCTGGGGAGCCCCACCCATAAAGGAGATTGGGAACGTGAGGCAATTGAACTACAACTCCTATCAGGCAATGTAGCACCATATCTAAATGAAAATATTTTGATATTTAGGCATTGTTTTTTGACCAAAAAAATCAACGTTTTCTGCAGAAAGGAGTTACCTAGCAAAAATACTGAAAACTCAATTTCCCACAGTTTTGATGGAAAAATTTAGACCACTCCACTCTAGACTAAAATTCAAATTGATTGAGAGAAAAATAATTTTTCTCTTCTGCATTCTGGTAGGCCTTTAACTCCATTTGTACTCCGCACGTACAGTGAGGGCAGACTCCCACTGAACTCAACAGCAGTTGGCCTGTGTAAGGGATGAAGAGAATAAAGAAGGCTAGATTGGGCCACTTAGGTCTAACCCCGCATTGGGGGGCAGCATGGGGTTGCACTCATACAGGGAGCAGTAGAATCTATTCAGAAATCTTACTACTCTCCCCATTGCTCAGGGGCAGTAGGCATGCTGCTATACCCCTTCCTGGGGAAAAGTATACTGGCCTGATTCTGCCTGACCCTTACATCGGCACATATACATGCAGCCGGGGGGGGGAAGGAAGCCAGAAATCTCCCTTGCCTTGTGGAACCTGTGTAAAGGATGGGCAGAACTGCTGTCTGTAAGTTCAGGGATTGCTCCCTCACAGTTACATGATGCTCCAAAGGGACAGGGATGAGACAGAGCCATCTCTCTTCTCCATCCCAATACCTACGCAGCTGGCTAGCTTTGTTGGCTGGCTTGTGGGTGATTTAGCCCTTTTTAACTCTTATTTTCTGCTTTATAGAGCTGCTTTGTAATGACCACATTTAGGCTTCTGATTTTATCTTTTGCCTATGAAAAATATTCAAGAGAAATGGGTGCCAGCAACATCATATTTATATATACTTATTCTAAATCCTTAACACTGCAGAAGAAAGATAAGTCATATGATCTATCAGTCTTAACCAGGTGAGCCTTTCTGTCTGTCGCTTTTGATCAGAGAAAGCATGCTTCCAATACTACTACAGGCCAATAAAAAGCACAATTTTAATTTTAGTATTCACTGGAAAAAAAAATCCATAATCTGGGGCTGATCTGCCTGTGGCAAAAGGCAGTAAAGGGACTACACTTTTTATTTCTCTTCCCAACATATACACACAACATGAAAAAAAAAAAGGTTTTGCAATAAGAATCTTAGAGAAAGTAGATCTGTCTCTGCATCTTTGCCATTAATGTAAGGAAAAAGTCTAGTGCTGATACGTTTTATTTATTGGTTTGTGCATATTATTCAATGAAATAATTCAGGTGTATTGTATATGGCTATTTTTGCTGAGAAGCCATGCCAGTGGCCCTAAGATGCTGTAATAAAGTACATGGATTTCATGTTGCATTTGACAGCATGGCAGTCTCCAAGAAGCTAGAATAATAATTAATAATTAGCAAATGAGCATTCACTTACAGTGTAATGAAATCAGGCTGAGCCTGCTTCTCCCACAGAGACGCATGCTCTATTCCTGCCACCATTAGCTCTTTGAGTTGGCTGTAATGACATTTCAAACATATAATGACATTTAAAACACAGACTACAATTTCCTTTTTCTCTGTATAGATTTTGTATTTGGTCAGTAAATGGCTTAATAAATGAGCCTTTTTGAGATTTCTGATTACCAGCTGTCCCAGGAGGATTTGATTTTTTTTTTGGCCAAATGTTATTGTTCATAAAATAGACATGGGTCCAGTGACTTTGTCTGCCCTCAGCACTATTCTTCTTTCTGCTGTATCTTGCATTAGCCACTGTTCAACGTCTGCATTAATGAATTGGATAATGAAGAGCAGAGTATGCTTGTAACAATTGCAGATGACACCAAACTGGGGGCATTAGAAGCACTTTGGAGGACAGGTTTGACGTTCAAAATGATCTTAATAATTGGAGAATTGATCTGAAATCAACAAGATGAAATTCAATAAAGACAAGTGCAAAGTACTTCACTTAGGAAGAAAAATCAAAAGTACAACTACAAAGTGGGGAATCAATTGGCTAGGCAGCAGTACTGCTGAAAAGGTTCTGGGGGTTATGGTGGATCACAACTGAATATTCTTCAATAATGCAATGCAGTTGCAAAAAAGGTTAATATTTTGGGTGTAATAACAGGAATATCTTATGTAACACAAAGGCAGCAATTGTTCCACTTAACTCAGCACTTTGAAGCCTCCAGTGCAGTATTGTGTCCAGTTTTGGGTATCACACTTTAAGAAAAATGTGGAAAAACTGGAGTCCAGAGGAGAGCAACAAAAATGATAAATAGTTTAGAAAAGCTGATCTATGAGGAAAGATTAAAAAATGTTTACTCTTGAGAATACAAGGTTGAGTAGAGATGTGATAATAGTCTTCAAATATGTTAAGAACTTTTTTAAAGAGATAAGTAATGAAATGTTCTCCATGTCGAGTGGACGTAGGACAAAAAGTCATCAGCTTAATCTGCAGAACAGGAGATTTAGGTTAGATATTAGGAAAAACTTTCTAGCTATAAGGATAATTAAGTACCGGAGGAGATCTCTAAGGGAGGTTGTGGAATCCCCATCATTGGAGGTTTTTAAGAACAGGTTAGACAAACACCTATCAGGGATGTTCTTAATATATTTGATTCTGCCTGATAGTGGAGGGCTGGACTAGATGATTTCTTGAGGTCCCTTCCAGCCCTACATTTTTATGATTCTATGTTAGTTCTGCCATTTTTGTGGATTTCTTTTTTTTTAAATAATGTGACCATGATACTGTTGGGAGAGAATTAGCTAAACAGAAACAAAGGGTGGGAAGGAGGTATGGCAGGGAGGAATCGTATGGGAGACTAGAAAGGAAGAAAAGAGTGTCTAGAGGGCTGGTAGAGTGAGGCGTGAGTTAAGAGACGCTAAGAGGAAATAGAAGCAAACAGCCAATTGGTAAAGGAGAGAGAATGCCCAAAGTACAAAGCAAAAAAAGCAGTAATTAAGGCACCAAGATGATGCCACCATGAGTGCCCAAAGGACCATGTTCCAGATGCCCCTACCAGCAATTTCTCCTCTCAGAACTCACATGGCTGGGGACATATGGGTCCTCTTACCCCCAGGTGGTGGTTTTCCCTTACCAAGTTTGGGGTCCAGAGGATGTAGGGAGTGGGAAGTGGAGAAAGAAAGATAACCCTGACCTGGTTCCAGCTCCTTCTCATGATATAGCAATATCTGCTTGCCTCTGCTGCTGCCAGTTGAGTTTCAGTACAGAGCCTGGGCCTCTTGGCTAGACTTAAGAAAAGTCCACTGATTAATATAAGCTATGCTTCTATCTATTCCTATTTATGTTCCACAGAAGCTGTCACTTTCATCTTGTAACAGGATCCTGAGCATTGCAATCTGTGCTGCCAAGTCTGATACACATTTTCCCAGGTAGTTAATCACACCCAGAAACTGTTGTTACATCTGTTTTTGTTATCTGGTCCAGCTGAGCATGCTTTCTATAGCCTGCAGGTTAGTTCTGTTCAGCTTTACAGCAGCAATGGATAAATTATCTCATCTTTCACTCTCTGAGAACTATCACATTTCCCTGTTGAGTGTCAGTCCACATGAGTCACACATTACCGTCACATTAAATCACTAAATCATTAATGAAATCACTTTGGAGATGAAAAGTGCAACATAAATGCAAGTATTGCTGATGTGTGCCGATGAGTGTAAACTGTGACAGATTGGGGCTAGGTCTGTGTTAATCTGTGAACTCCATTTTGTTTTGTGAATGCCATTTTTTATTGTAACTTCATTGCCACCTTCCCTTTGTATTGTAACCTCCATGTCGGGTTCAGATATCCAGTTTATGATGGAAAAACAACCTTACCCAGCCAATGCCAGTCTGCACTAGACATGGTCCAGAAGCTGCGAGTGCCCACAACAAGGTGGAAATTTATGAGAACATGTGTAAGCAACTAGAGGCTCTGGAGACACTGGTTTCAGGGTCTAAGGTGACCAAAGGGGGATCCCAGTGCCAAAGAAGGGTGTCAGACAGGGGGCCTGCACCTGGAAATGTCTGGCAGTATGCTAGAGAGACCCAGAACTAGGAACAGTGATCAGTCACTGCCCAGTCCCCCACAAGGGCTTAGAAGCACATGGGATTCAGAGGCTGGGTCTACTAACGATAGACTAGTGTCCATCCAAAGAGCAGGAGTGGGCTAGGTTGTGACAGAAACAATAAGGAGAAAGGATTTTTTTTTTATCCTAAAAGACTATAACAAGCAGTACTGGGAGGAGATTAATCACAGACTGCACTATTCAAGTATATAGATAATTCATGAGGCAAAATAAAGAGGTTTTGTTTGAAATTCTGCCTCCAAAAGACTAATCTTGAGAATTCCAACATAAATACAATCTTGCTGGACAGGTGGGAATCCTGAAAGGAGGCTATAAAGCTGCATACGTCCATACAAAAGTTTCATTTTCTACCTTCCATTGCTGTTCTGTGCATTCAGATGGGCGTGTGGGTCCACAAAGACTGAAATTATCTCAGCTGCAGTTTTTTGGCTATTATTGTCACCAATGGATCACCAGGGAGGCTATTAATCCAATATCCTATAGGCTCCAGGAAGGTTGTTTGCAGCCAGCTATAAACTTCTTGGTCATTTCAAACACAAAGAGGATTAGGAAAATAGAAAAGACAGTTTCCCGAAAACTTTCTGAGGTATCAATAGTACTTTCAACATAAGTTTGCTTTATGACCTTTGTTCTATATTTCAGGCTTTAGGGGCCAAATTTTCCAAAGATTGTGGATTTTTTGCACTCAAATCTCTACACAGATTTATTCAGCTGGCTGCAGTTGTGGACACACCCAGTTGCAGAGGTAAAGGTAAAAGTCTAGATTTAGGAGCCTGCAGAGTTTTGTCCCTGAGATTCTCTCATGACTCATGATTATCAAATTAGTGTTCACACCTATGTCTGATGTTATAATTGTGACTGAACTGTTAACCTTTAGTGGCCGCTACTAAGCAAATGCTGTCACATAGATTTATAGTCCCTTCAATGCTACATGCAAAGAATGCAGTTTCAGGGATGACTTATCAATTCTCAGCTATAATAAACATTGCCATGCATATCAGTGCATCATTTTGTGTGAACGTCTGTGACACTGGGCCAGGAAAAGCCAAGCAACTTTACTAATTGTTTGGCCCAATTCTGACCTTTAAAGACATATTATAGGAAAACACAAATGGTAGTGAGGGTCATTCCTTACAAGTAGACTAGAGCTTTGATATGCAAGTGTATGTTGGTAGTTATTTGATGTTTATGTATATCTTGTTAGAGGTTAGCAGTGTAGATAAACCACTTTCTGTCTATCACTGTTCTATTGATTAAGAGTTCAAAAAATACATGAACATTTGGATGGAACTTGAATGTAACAATACTATTGTTTTTATTTCTCTTTGAAGTTTAAGTAGTAAATACCTGGGAATGGTTGTAAAGGGCCAATTAATTTGTATTCATGTAACTAGTTACCAGTACGCTCAGGACATAAGAGATGATACTTTAGGACCACAAGCAATCAACTATTAATTGTTCAAGGAGATACCTGCTGTCAAGAAAATATCGGTCAGCCTGCATGGATCTATAAAAGACTCTAGTGGACTGATCCTTTTTTATCTCAAATCTGTCCAAACTTGTCAGTGAAAGTTTGGATCACAAGATTGGGATCCCAGCACCAGCCTGGAATCATCCTACTAATTCTCATAGGAGACTTTGAACAAACTCTGTACATGAACTATTTAATCTTCATTTCTCTGGACTGGATTTCTAACAAAAGAAGCTCTCAACAAGGACTGATGTCCCCAAGCTGTCTGGGTAATTTCAGAGATTTTGCAGTTTAAGAGCTTTGCAACTCAGTTATCATCTCTACTTTGAAACTGACCTACGAGCTTTATTTTCATCTGTGTATGTATACTGACCTTTTAACCATTACTCTCTTTCCTTTTTTAAAAATAAATATTAGTTTAGTTTATAAGTGTTGGCTTTAAGCATGTATTTGGCTAAGATCTGAACTATTCATTGGCCTGTTTAGTAATGTGTCCGATCCTTTGGGATTGGTAGAACTTTTTTGCATATGATGGATAAAGGTTTGCAGTAATCTCCATCATATTTGACTTGGCTGTCTGGGTGCTAGCCAAAGGCTGGATAGTTTTAAGGAAACTGTGTTTTCTCTTCTGAATGACCAGTGAGGTTATCAGAACCTGTTTGTTGCTGGCTTGGTATATCTTATGGAAGAGAAATCACCAGTATTTAGGGCTTTGTCTGCCAATTCTTTGCAGTTTGCCCTGTTTAAGCTATCTCAGCATGGCCCCCCTGGAGGTCAATGTATAAGGAGGCCCTTAATAAAGAACATTTTTCAAACACTTTGCATGTTTTCCCAGATGCTGGCTTTTCTTTTGTCTGGTATTTCAACTGACAGCACTGTATAGTCAAAATAATGCATTACCTTAGTCTTTTGTGCTTCATTATTAATTTAATTATGCTAATTTTAACACTTCAGTCATTTCAGCTGTGGCCTTTGCACCAACTGTTATTGAAAAGCATGTTCCAGCACTATCTGAAAATTTTCACATACCGTACAAATATTCTCTTTTCTTCATTAAATAAATTTGTTGTTACATCATGTTTGATTGGCTTATGCAGTAACCTCCCTCTGATTTGGTTATTGATAAGCATATTCCCTAATTACTAATAGTGGCTCACAGTTTCAAAGGAAACTCGGCTTCTAAATCTATGCCTGCAATCAGTTGCAGGTGCAACTGTAAGCATTTCAGATATCTAATGGTCTAATTTTACCCACTAATCAGATAGATAGATAGCATTTAAGCAATTATCTGCAACTGCAATTGAGTGTAGCTGAAAAATCAGAGGCCAGGTTGAGGCTTCTTTAAATAATTGAAAGCTAACTAGGTTATTCTGAGCCTAAAATTCATGTAAAAGAAAATGTAACAAAGGCCTCTTCTTGCTAGTGTGGTCAACAGCCAGGTTTTGAGTGTTTCCTTTCTTAATGTCATATTTTTATCATCTTTACCTTTCAGAATGTATTATTAATGCAAATGGCTCATGTCCCTGTAACTGCAAGTAACAATGTTACTTTGTTTGGCAGGCTTTTCAGTGGGCTGAGCTGGTGTAAACTTTTTGCACTACCGCTCATATTTCTAGCCCTTTGCTCTGGAGTAGAGAATGGTTTACAGGTATGGACACACAGAAATCTCTTCTCTTGCTGTGCCTTTTGCTTCCTTCTCTCCTTATCGCTCATCACCACATGTCATCAACAACAATAGCAAGTGCCTGTCCTTGACTTTTATTGTGACATGGAGGAGAACTCTTTACAGTAGCACATTGCTATAGTATTTCTTCAGCACATAATTATAGATTAGATAATTAATGGGGAAAAAAGACAAAGTAAACATTCTTGAACAGAAGGAAATCACTTTCGAATGGGCAAATACCTCTTTATATTCACCACAATTAAACAAAGATGAAAACTATGGACCAGCTCATCAGTGGCTGTAAATAGATGTATGTCCATTGAGTGCACTAGAGCTATAGAGTAAGATTTTTTTTTCAAAATTCCCTAAGAGACATAGGAACCTGTGCTGATTACAGGGTTAGCTGCTCTTCTGCCCCTTCCTGGTATCTGAGTGCAGGCCCTCAGGTGTTAGGTCTCTTGTCCTTACCTGTCATGGACATGGAGTCACATGATTGTTCCACTCTTAGATTGAAATGAGGGTGCATTGACCAGTGTACCAACCTCTTATTAATCTGCAGATCCAACTGGGTTTTAGGTACCTACATTTTCTCACTTGGAGAACCTGTGATATTGACCAACATCCTTGTTAAAATGAAGTATTTTGGTTTAGTAGTTGAAACAAAGCATTAAAGAAAAAGGGATTTCACAACAAGCCACCTGCACACATATGTGGTCTCCTCTAATATTACACTTCACTGCAAGCTCAGTTAGGTAGACTTTCCTCTTAAGTTACAAGAACAGACTTGAAAAGTTCCAGAGGGGAGCCGTGTTAGTCTGTATACAGCAAAAACAACGAGAGTTCTGTAGCACCTTAAAGACTAACAAATTTCCGCGGGCATAAGCTTTCGTGGGCTGCAATCCACTTTGTATTCTCATAGCCATCTCCATACCTCCTGTGAGGCAGTTTGTCAGACTGTCTCTCCCCAATTGACCTTTCCCATTCAAATTGGTTTCAGTGCTTCTTCCATGACACCTGGCTAGAACCATTAAGGCTACTTACACTGCCATTGAGACTGAATGGATCATTAAGAGATAGACAATGAGTTATAATCACTGGCCTTGTGATTGTATCTCACAGTGGGTGAACATGTTGAAACTGTTTGCTCTCCTAATACATTATCTAAGGCCTTATATACACTAGCACTTATGCCAGCAAAATTTTTGTCACTCAGGGGTTTGAAAAAACACACCTCCTGAGTGACATACATTTTGCTGGCATAAGCACTTGTGTGGACAGTGCTTTGTTGGCAGGAAAGGCTATCCCGCCAACATAGCTACCATCACTCATTTAGGTGGTTTTATTATGTCAGTGGGAGAGCTCTCTTCTGCCGACATAATGCGACTACACAAGTGCTCATACATATGTACCAATACAGCTGAGCTACAGTAAATTTTAAGTGTCGTCTAGCCCTTCGGTTTTTGTCTACACTACAAAGCAAGGTCAACATAAACTGACTTGCGTCGACCCAGTTGTACATGGGTTTATATCTATGTTTGTCTCCCACCGATGTAAGCACGCTATTACAGCGAAACAGTAACAGTCAAATGACACAGAGCCCTGGTTGATGTACTCAGGTCAATGCAATGCAAGTGTAGATATTGTATTATCTCTGTCAACCCTAAAAGTCCACCAGCAGCCGTCCCACAATGCCCAACACTGACCACTCTGGTCACTGTTCCAAACTCCACTACCCAGCAGTCACAGAGAATGAAAACTGCCTCACCCCACTGAAAACCCAGTGAATTTTGAAATGCCTTTTCCTGATTGTTCAGCTTAGGAAGCACACCTAGCAGCTCCCATTGTTGTATGAAACTGCCCAGCTGACCAGTCCAGATTCACTCCAGCACAGAGTAGACAGAAGATATTGGATCTTCTGGCCTGAGGGGAAAAGAGGCTGTGCAAGCACAGCTATGGACTAGCCATAGAAATGTGGACATATACAAGCAGGTTGGACGGGGGGGCAGGAGAAGGGGTATGACTGGGACCAGAAGTAGTGCCACATGAAAGCAAAGCAACTGCAGCAGGCATAGTAGATGACAGAACAAGGAGCAATGGTCTCATGTTGCAGGGGGGAAGGTCTAGGTTGGATATTAGGAAAAAGTTTTTCACTAGGAGGGTGGTGAAGCACTGGAATGGGTTACCTAGGGAGGTGGTGGACTCTCCATCTTTAGAGGTTTTTAAGCTGTGGCTTGACAAAGCCCTGGCTGGGATGATATAGCTGAGGTTAGTCCTGCTTTGAGCAGGGGGTTGGACTAGATGACCTCCTGAGGTCCCTTCCAACTTGAATCTATGACTCTATCAAAAAGGTCAGAGAGGCCAACAGTCAGTCCAGTGCCGGGCCACACACCTACCACTTTTATAAAAAGTTGCATGCCATACTTAGCAGAGAAACCACCACCACATTGCAGATCACCATGGATACCTCCAAGGAGCCCCAGATACAGACCCCTGGCATGAACAGCGGGGAGGAAGCGATGGGGGACATGTAACTGGGGGTAGGCAGTCCAGCTATGCCACTATCCTGGATCCACTGCAGTCCAGTCAGTTGAGCACAGGCCAGCTTGATGCAGGGGAAGGAACCTCAGGTAAGTATGTAAATGTATTTCCTATTACAATGAGGCACACTGCTATCAACTTTTCATTAATGTACTCATACGAGAAGAAGTAGCGGTACAACAAAGAGAGCCAGAGATGCTATCAGCTTTTCATTCCCCTGTAGAGTTAGGTAGGGGAGCCATGCAGAGCAGATTACGTACACAGGGATGTGCCTTGAATCCTCCTGAGAGATTTTGATGAAACATTCATGGAAGTCCCTGCAACCTCTTCCAAAAGTTACTAGGGAGGACAGACTTATTTCTTTCTCCACAGTAGGACAGTCTGTCCAGTCTGCAATAACTTCGGCAGAGGCCATTGCGGTACACTGGCTAGCAGAATATGGGCCCAGGTGGCTTCAGGGCACCAGTAGTATCTGTGCTTTCTCTGCCTTTGTTACCCTCAGAAACGAGATATCAGCTAAAAGTCACCACTGCCTATGGAAAATGGGGTCTGTGTTCAGTGCCATTGCTCTTTACTCAGTTTTGTACAATTGAGCAATTCCCTCCTCATTTCCCTCACCACAAGCAGGCCATATGCCCCATGGCTGGAGCTGCGATGGGGCCATGCACAAGTGTTCTGATGCAGAAATGTCAATAAGCATGTCTTATTTACAACTGTAAGGGAGAAAGGGAAGGGAGTTCTGAACATTAACTTTTGCTTTCCATTGTGACTATACTGACAATACCTCTGTGTGTTTTGTCTGCTGCTGCCCACTGAGACCTTGAGAGGTTCCTTCTCCACACCCACAGAACACCTGAGCCAGATAAGGAAAAAGATGACTTGGGACAACATGTTCAGAGAGATCCTGCAAGCCGGTGCTGCATCAGACCATGAGCAGAGGGGCTAGAGGGTGTGTATTTCAGATTGTATGGAAAAAGGCCCAGGATTCCCAGCAGGAAAAGGAGAGGGAAATGCACCAGGACATAATGGGGCTTCTCTGGCAGAAGCTGAAGACTTTTATGGACCTACAGATTCAATAATCATAGGCTTGCCTCCCTTTGCAGTCCATGGAGAACTCCAGTATAACACCTCCCAACACTTCTACCCCTCCACATTACACATGGCAGCAAGGGCCATATCCCTACCTCTACCACTCCACAGCAGGGAACATTAACAACAACCATACTTCACATACAATGGCCTGTGAGAGCCATGGTTGTTCTATGTGTAGAGCAAATGGATATGAATGTTTTTTCCCCTTGTGAAATTCTGTTCCATTAATTTGTTGGGTTTTTAATGTATTTGCTTATAAGTTGCACAGATTTTTCTTTGCACTGGTACTCGATAAAATTTTATTCTTTGGAGAATAAATAATCTTATTTGTTCACAACATATACTGCAGAATGCCTACTGGTACCTGTCACGCTGGCTGGATTCGGGGGGGCCATTTAGAATATTGTTTGACATCAGTATGTCAAAATCATAATAATTCATGTGAGATATGCCATGTCAGGTACTGTTAGAAAGGCTATAATGCGCTAAGTAAGATGATAATGTGTTAGTAAGATATGTTCATGTGTTATATGTGTAATGGAAGTTATGGATATGGTTGATATACCTGTATTTCAAATTGTGTTGTGTCTGGGTAACGCCCCAGACAGGATGGCTGCAGGGATGGCCTGCTTAATGGCCTATTAAAACATTCACAGGTGCAAGGGGCCCAGGGGGAGAAGCCAGGGATATACCAGATGAGTCACCAGGACTTGCTCATGTGACTCTGGACTCCATTTTGGTTCCTGTGAAATTCCACAAGCAGCATGGCAAGGGCCGGAGGACATAAAAGGCAGGTGCCCGGGATCCATTTTGTCTTCAATCCTGTTCCGCCTGCAGCCACCGATCTACCTCTGGATCAACTCATCTATAAATGAAGCTGGGAAACAAAGGACTGAGACCCATCCATGTATTGGATATACACCAGAGGGACTATACGAGCCTGCTAACTCCACAATTCTTCTAGAAACGTGATATATATGTACTTTCAAATCATTTGTATGTATCTGATTGCTTTAATCCTTTAACATTTCTCTTAAAGTTTGTTTCTTTCTTTTTATAATAAACCTTTAGTTTTAGTTACTAAAGGATTGGCTGGCAGCGTGGTATTTTGGGTAAGATCTAAACTTATATTGATCTGGTACTGTGGCTGACCCTTTGGGGTCAGGAGAAACCTTTCTGGTAAAGAGCATAGAGTTTTAAATAACTGGTCTCTTTACTGGACCTTGTGGCTGATTGGGAGCCGGAGACTGAAATGCAGTAAAGGGGGCTGTGTATATTTGTATATTGGCTTCTTGATAACCGGTGTGGGGAATCAGAAGCACTGTTTGTGGCTCATCGGGAAGTCTGACTTCAGTGTCACCCACCAGTGCTGGGAGAATCTGCTCTCCTTTTGCAGCCTGCCCTGACCTTGGCATTTTCAGGTGGCTACCCTAGGCAAGGATGGGTCACAGTACCTACTGGCACTTACTTGTTGCACAGTGTGACAGAACTCATAGGATCAGTAACAAACAGTGTAACAATTATAGATGTATGCCAAGCGCTACACAATTCCTAACAGGCCCAAAACTGCAGGTCAAGCACAGGCCACCACAATATATTGCTGGGGCTCACTGTTAAAATTATCTTTAGATGCCTCCCTCAGCTGTATAGCTCTGCGTTGAGCTTGAAGAGCTTCATATCTGACTGTTCAAACTCAGCAGACAGTCCCTGCACCTCCACCCTGGCAGCAATTCCCTGCCCTCCCCGCTTCGCTTCACAGAATTATGTAGGACACAGCAGGCTGCTGTAAGCAGTGGGATATTTATTCACCAGATTAGATCTCTGTGGAAAAAAACCAACCCCATCGTCCTTTCAATCTACCAAAAGCACTCTCTGCCATTCTGCACTGGCCGAGCCAGTAGCTGACTCTTTTCTTGATGCTATTGAGGTGGCTGCTGTACAGTCTCATGAGACAGGGAACAAGGTGTGGGCTGGGTCCCCCAGGATCACTACTGGCATTTCAACATCACCCATGGTGATCTGCCACTTGGGAAAGAAAGGCCCTGCTTGCAGGTTTCTGAACAGTCCTGTTTCTTAAAGATACAGATGTCATGCACCTTCCCTGACCAGTCAACACTGAGATCTGTGAAATGTCCCTGGTGATGCGCTAATGCTGCATAACCATAGAAAAGTAGCCTTTTCTGTGGATATAGTCTGGGGCAAGGCAGGCTGGTGCCAAAATAGGGATGTAAGTGTTATCCATTGCTCCACTGCAGTTCAGGTACTCAATCCTGCAAATCAGGAGATGATTAATGGCCCTACACACTTGCACGACAATGCCCCCCCCTCCCCCCCCCCAGTGGATTTTCCAACTCCAAACTGATTTCCCCCGATCGGTGACAATCTGGCATTGCAAGTTTCCAACAAGAGCACCTCTGTGCTGCAGCAACCTGCTGTGGCAACAGGAGGAGGAGGAGGAGGAATGGGAGCAGAGGACAGTCCTCGCTCAAACCCCAGGTTGAAGCTAGTAACCATCTGCAGCCAATCCCACAAACATACCGCCCCCACTGCAGTTTTATGGGGGAGCTTGCAGCAGGCCTGCATCCAGTGCTGCAGGCTGGCCCCACACACCCCATCAGTTGTGTAACATTCTAAAGGAGGGCCCCCTCCCACTTCATGCACAGGAGCCAGCCAATCTTTGTGCCTCCATGGGCCAGCACTGCCCTGGCCATTCTGGCCTTTGGATCCTGCCAGTGGGTCACTTCTTACATTACTGGTATCAACCAGTCTATGGCCTACAGCGCCCTGGACCAATTTTGGGGGTGCCATCATCAGTCATGTGCATGACTACACCCTCTTCTCCTCCAACCCAGCTACCAAGAGGAAAAATATGTGTCCTTCCCAGGTGTCCTTGGAGGGGTAGATGGGACCTACGTGACCATTAGGAAACCACAAGCCCTACAAAAGACACTGCACTTATGGGATGGATATGATGCGGTTTGAAACACCAGATTACAGTTTATGGGTATTGTGGCTGAGTCCCCAGGATTTCACCATAACATGGCTGTAGGGTCACAGTGGGGACAGCAGGAGATGTTCATCAGTGGAGAGCTGCCCCCTGGTTGGCTGTTAAGAGCCTACATATCTTTGAGGATCATGGCCTTACTTCTGTCTTACCTAGCTTCCATTGAGTTCATGGGAAATCAGAATCCTACATGCCTTGGAAGATCAGGGTAGAAGTTCCCTTTCCTCACGTCACCAGATCCAACACGTTCCCCTCTCACCCCATCCAAGGCATGCCTGCCCGATCCATCACTGCCCACTCAGACCCCACCTTATCCTCCCAATAAGATTGGCCAGGTGTCTTAACCCTCTTGCATACATCCTCTACACCGATGACAAATGATATCTCCTGCACTTATGGTTCCTCATCTCCTTCATCGTGCACCCCTCAACTCAGGCAAAGGAGTGGTACACTTGTGCCCATGCCACAATTCAGTCGGTGAGAGAGAGAGCCTTCGGCATCTTAAAGATGCAGTGCAAGTGTCTCCACACTTCTGAACTGACACGCCTTTCTGGGGCTGTACTCTAGTGTAAGATCTTCCTTGCATGATATGTTCTACATAATACTGCAATGCCACACACCCACACAGGAAAAAGGGAAGAGAAGGTGAAGGAGGATCAGCAGATGGTGGGTGTGGCTGCCAAGGAAGAGGTGACACCAGCAACCCACAACAGGCATAGACACAAAGTCAACTGGCCCTTGTCAACCAAGGAAGGAGACTCTAGGAATGACTCCTGAAAGCGATGTTTTAGACCATCAGCCGGTATCTGTTCTTAGCAAACAAGACAGCCAGATTCCAAAGTGCATGCCTTGGTGGCGGGACAGCAGTTACATAATTTAAAAGGTGCATAGTAGAGTGAACAAAGCAGGGTAACACAAATATACATCAACATAAACCCACGTTAAAACACTACTTAGTTAAAAAAAGAAAAAAGAAAACATTGACTTGAAATGCCATATGGTTTTTTACTTGCAGCTAAAAACACAAACTGTTCCAAGTTAAAACACGCTCAGAGTTAAAACACTACAAATGTCATGCTGAGTTAAGATGGCATAGATTGTGCTCTCAGAGAATAAATGGCAAAATCAGGCTTAGTTTAGACAACAAAATAATGCTCGGAACAACAACAGTTAACTAATATGAAGAATGACGGTAAAATAAAGCTCAGAAGAAAAGTAATGGTACCCATTTTAGAAAATTACTATCCAAATATATAACTGGGGGTGGGCTATCAAGGGGTAGTGCTGTAGGGATTCAGGCTATCAGTGAAAGAAGTAATAAAACCATAAACCCACCACTCAATCCCTCCTTCTTCCACGATTTGCTGGTGTAGTGGCCAGAGAGCCCAGGATGCTGGCAGAGGTGGGTCCCACCAGTCTCTGCACATCTCCCCAAGCTGACCCCGGAGGAGTGCCTGGGATGCGCAAAAGCTTCCACTGCCAGGGTTGGGCTCTCTAGCCACTAAACCAGCAAAATGTGGATGGAAGGGCAATGGGGTGGCATTGGGTGAGGAGATGGGGAATGGCAGGTACGGTCTCAGTGGAGATGGGGCAATCTATGGGGAAGTGAGGGTGTTGAGGGTCCAACTTGCTGAGGGGGTGGATCTAGGGAGAAGAACTAGGATAAGGAATGTGGGGAGCAGAATGATTTTTTCTGTGGTTGAGAAGAGCTGCCAGACAGAAGGAGGCAGGAAGGATGTGGGTTAGAAAGTGGGTTAGGAGCTGTGGGAGGGGAAAGACCAAACTGGGATCTGGAGGGGAAAGGGCTGAAGCTAGGGGGACAATACATGGGGTGGATAGGACTGAATGACAGGGACTAAGACATTGGACAAGAGCTGACTGAAGCAGTGAAAGAGAGAATAGGGGGAGGGGGTGATTGTGATGGTTCACAGGGTATGCAGGGCTGTGAGTCATCTTTGTTACCCCCTGCCTCCACTATGAGGGAGTCTTGCTTGTGGTTACTTGGTGTCAGCTACCTAACACCACCAGCTTATTAGACAGTCAAGCACACTTCTTTGGGCTATGCCAGCCCTGGATGGCTTAGGCAGCTCCCTGTCTAGCATGCTGGGTTGCTGGATGGTACTGTGGGGTGCCTATCTCACCCTATTCACTATATAGGGGGCCTTAGGTGCCTGACTTGGCTTGGTAGATTGTAGTGTCGTTCCAGCGATTTTATAGATGCCAAAAGATAGTTACCCTTCCTACCTCCCTTCATGGATCCCACCCTAGGCTACTTAGGCATTGTTGAAAATTTTATCCATACTAGTTTAAATTAGCTGAAGATCTGACTGTATTGTCTATGCATTTATACTGTGTTCCTCGCTTTGGTATCTGATCATTTGTCAGTCAAACGCAGGCCAGTATTACACCTGACAATGACAGGGATCTAGGTCTCACCCAACATTTCAAGATGGCTTGAGGACTTAATCCAGATGAAGATCAATATTAAACATCCAGCAACCACCCTCTGTACAGATACCTGTAGAAACTTTTGAATTAATTTTAATTGGATTTTGAGAAGGTAGCTCAAATGAGCAAACTTGGTAACTTCTCATTGTAAAGATGTCAGTGAGAGAAATGAACAAGCCTGTGCTACAGAATATTACTAGTCAAACACTATTTCTTTTCCTCTGTCTCAGGTAGGAAATTGTGCAGATATCGGGTGTCCTTGACATTGTGACCAAGTTAACAAGATATCTAAATGTCTTGCTGTCCCATTATTATAAGACAGCTATTACATGGGCTGAAATACATTGTTAGAACTGAGAAAATGAATTTGTTTTTGTTATGTTTTTTGTAAAAACAAAATCACTAATTTACAATACATCTTAACATACATGGAAAACATTTTACTGGATTCTGTTCTATAGTTCAGGTTCTTATACTGTGCCTATCCCTGGGGTATCTGAGCACCTAAAATAAGATTAAATAAAGTGTAACTGCTGAGTAGTCTTTACCTTAACTATTTATTTTCCTTTAAAAATGAATATTCTGGCAACAAATCTTCCTCATGTTGAAGCAGTTGGTTTTTCTGTTAAATACATTTCTCCCTGAATAACTGAACAAAAATAACTGCTGCTTTTATTGTTGATCAAAAATATAAACTAGAGACCATGTTTAAACCTGTGTGCCTAAATTAGGCAGCTAAATCCACACCAAGAAATCTAAATAAAAGTGGGTAGATGTGCTGTGAACCTCCAGGCCTTATTGTTGCCTGTCAGCTCTGTGTTCTTGGGGAACCAGGGCGCAAAACCCCTTCTCTCTCTCTCTGGCTCACCTGAATCCGCCCCCCCCCCCCCCTCTGCTTGAACCAGAAACCAAAAGCAATGAAAAGACAGTGGGAGACACACCTAAACCCCTCCAAACAAGGGTGATAGGATTAAGGCAACTCCCCTAGCCTCATCTACATCAAAGATGTAAAAAGGAGACATCTCAATTAGCACATTGAATGGAGAACAGAAACCTCATCTACATCGAAGATGGAACAAGAATTAGCATAGCGAATGGAGAACCAAGCTCCAAAGCAGGAACCGCATTGAACTATGGGATTGGCAAAGCAGGGACACACTGCATGATGGGAGATCTCTGCTCCTGATGTAAATGAACCCACCCCTGCACATACCCAGCTCCGCAGTTATCAGGCCATTCTAGTTATTGATATGCAAAACACTGAATCTGCCTGATTGCATTGTGAGCTCCCTCAAGGAACACTGCCCATAGCCAGGAATGATCAGCTCCTATTGTCCGGGATAAAGAAAACCACTCTGGGATACTCCCTTGAGTCATTGTTTACCCATAAACAAACCTGGTGTTCTCCAAAAACCCCTACCCAAGTTCAAACATCTGGTTCTGATGCCTGGATCCAAATGCTGCATCAGCTCCACTGGGACTTCCCCTTTTCCTGACGGATCGTGTTGGGGGCTCTGCCTGTCTCAAACACTCCGGACCCTAAGCTGAACAGCCTGTCTCCTGGAAACCTCTGAACTGCACGGAGTGGTGAGCCGCTCTCCACATCTTCCGTCAACACACTCTCTCTCTCTCTCTATCTTTTAGTCCAAGTATAACTTTGTACTTTTGTAATCAAACCTGGGCTAGCCTTCTCCAATACCCCAACTGTAATTGTGTAGTATTGTAAACGTTTGATTGTTTTTCTCTCCTTGAATGGTATTACTATTAGTATCATAAGTTTTATATACCTGGCAATAAAATAACTCTTATAATGACGCTGGTTTCCAGTCTCTCTCTCCAAACTTCATTTACTCCTTTGTGCTCTTGGCTTTCCTATCTTGCTCTGCAGCAACGCTTCTTTTACCTAAGCCAAAGATCCCCGGAGTGCTCAAAAATCCCATGGGGTTTGCTCATCAAGGGGGTTACTGCTGGAACAATTGTGGAGTGACAGGGGAGGCAGCTGAGAAGTGCTGCTCTGCCTAGCCTATAGAGTCCAGGATCATATAAGGGTGGCAGCTGAATGTGCTGTTTGACCCAGCCTGATTGAGTCCAGGGGCAAATAAGGGGGGCAGCTGAAAAGTGCTGTTTGAACCCAGCCTGCTCAGAAGTGTGCTCTATTCTGGTGCGGTGCAAAGGGGCATATAAGGGTGACCGCTGAAAGTGCTGTGTCACCCAGCCTGTTGAGTTCAGGGACATATAAGGGGTCAGCTGAGAGTGCTGATAGCCCGGTCCACTCAGACGCACTTGGTTAATCTGGAATGTGTGTGTATATGTGGGGGGTTTATTTGAATCTGGGGCTGGGTCCAGTTCTGAAAACCTTAGGTCCAGCAGGATAGCTCCATTGGGAGGGGACTTGTAGCCATATGAACACCCAAGTAACACCAGCAGTACATTAATAGAATCACACACTCCCTTCCAGGAAAGTAACCCTAATAAATGAGTGAACCCCAAGGTGATGGGCATTTACTTAGGTACCTAGCTTTAGGCTCCCAGTTTTGAAAGTTTTGGCCTGTATACCTTATAATAATGCTACTAAGTTTGACTAGGATGATGTGCCTTTAAATTAAAAGTCTCAGCTTGTGCTGATTGGAGAGAGAGAGTTGCTATTACTCTGACCTGTGAGATCAAGGGTCCATGTGACACATATTAATGCCACCTTCCTCTTAGCCATGTGAAAAAGTCTGGATTTCATCCTTTGTGTGTGGAGAGTGACCTGATTATGCCTGATAGTGTGTAGATCTGAAACTGGGAATCCAAGTGGATCTATAGCAGAGTGATGAGTTATGTGGTTCCTCTGTACAAGCTACAAGAGGGTTAATCTAGGATGCACGTCTGTCAAGAAAAGCTATTACTGCTCATGCAATCTACATACTTTAGTTTTATGTAAAGAACTTACATTAAAGACTGTGACTGATTTGTTTACAAGTGATTCAGAGCTGGAGTCTTATACTATGCTTGTCACAGGCCACACAGACGCTTTCCATCTGAAAATATTAGCTGCTAATATTCTTTTTCTAATTATTCTTTTGGGAGAGGGGTGTTGTTCATTTCCTACAAATTCAGTGTATTTTTTTAGATTTTTAGCTCCAATTTAGCAGAGGCTCATTATTTTTCAACTGTGTTGGAGAAAATAGTGCAGCCAAAAGGCACCTGAATGTCCCTACTTTACTCTCATGTTTATTGCAGAAGTTCTTGCTTCTGTTTTCCCTTATGGGATTGTTAGTTTTTACAGTTTCTAAGATTATTGAATAGCTGCTTAATTTAGTTTTCCAGTAATGTGACAGAAATATTACTGATACAGCCACCTCCCATCATCCATAGTAGTAATTATATCATACTCTCCATCTCTCCCCAGGTATATTGTCTGACTCACTCGCTCTGTACTAATTTGACTGTATTTATAACATACATTCTGCTCACACCCAGGGATGACTGTTAAAATAACCACCTAGAATGCACAACCTTTATAGAAAGAATACAGTAATAGATCTTAAGTGGAGCTGGGTGATATATTCATAGAGTAACTGAGTTGATGAAGCTGGTATTATTTTTCTTTTTGCTAATTATTTGCAAACACACTGATTATTTTATGACTCTGTTGATTCCAGATTGTTCAATGAACACTGTACCTAAGTGTATTTCCAGTTGTTCTCCAATTATTTCACTTTCTTCTGCAATTTCCCTTTTGTGATCACATGCGATAGCATGTCTCTGAAGGTGGGGTGGGGGAACATAAGGAGAGGAAGGAGGAAGACACACATTTAATTTTCAGAGTAGATATGGTTCATGTTCTTTTTTTGTGGTCTGTGTATGTAAGACTAAATTGTGACAATTTGATGTTAAAATGCAGTCATTTCAAAGGCTACCTGGAGGAACTGTACCTTTGTAAACAACAATATAGTAGGTTATTTCAATGATCTGCCCAGATTACTGCATGCCACAAGAGACAGCATCTCTCTCATTATACTTATTCTCAAGGTTACTGGCTCATATTTGCTCAGTGGTATAAGTAAGCAAAAACTATCCAATGACTTTTTGATGATGTGTGAAATGAGCCACTAGTTTGAATCCTAATGGACAAGTTTCCACATCACAAAACTACCATCAGAGTTAGCACTATTGGTGCTTCATTGGGAGTCTTAACAGAATGGCCAAGGACTGAATAGACATGGAGGCTGTACTATTGCTGATCCACACTAGTGATCCCTGCAGGTCAGGGGTGATGGACATTTATAACTGTGTGTTCACGCATGTGTACCTGCAAGCCTGCACTGCTACTGCCTGTGCTATACTTTAAATTTTAAGGACATCAACCTCTAGGGCTATCAAGCCAGCATCTCTTCCAAACAATAAATCCTTGAAAACAAAACAACACTCCTTCTCTTCATCCTTAAAAACACTTTCTTGTAGCTCAAACCTAAGTTACTCTCCTGAAAGAAAGAATCGATTTCTCTGGTCCAAGTGGGTTGACCACTTAATGCTTTCCCAGGAGTGTGAGGGGATAAGGTGTATCTTGCGGATAAACAATCCATCTTTGTGACTCAACCAGCACTACCAGCAATGGGGAATCTTGAAGTGCCCTTGGAAACTGAAGACCAAAATCAGCCCTAGTGTTAGTGGTGCCTCTCCTATTGAAGTCCAGGAGCTGAACTGGACGATTAATGTGTCACACACACACTTCACTAGCCAGTGGATGAGGAAAGCGGGCTCTGCTATGGAGCCTGGCCATTTTATGTAGCAGTAGAACAGAATCCACCTACAAATTCATTTGCTTGAATGTTAACAGTGGGTTGTTGGTGTGACTTTTTTTGCGTGAATCTTTGAAAATATCAGCCCTAGTGAAGTTTGCATTCTGCCTAATAGTAGCACACCTGTTAATTACCAAAACAATTCAAAAAGACAAAACATAATGAACTTTGGGTTTTTTTCCCTCCACTGTAATCCTGAGACAGTCATTTTTTATTCCATGTGAAGAAAATCATGTCGGAGGCTACTAATCATCAATTTGCTACCACTGAAACTAGCACAGCTGGCAGATGGGTATTTTAATGTATTTCTAGATTAAGCAAGGCAGTTTAAAGAAAACTTCATGCAAAAATTCAATCTGCTATGGGTTTAAAATAAAGTCCTCATCTGTGCTGTGGTAGAAAGAATAGCTACCTTATGTTTTATCATATTGCAGTGGATTATCTTTCTAATGAAGCTTGTATCCCCTAAAGCATTCTTGAGATATTTTGTGTTCACATAGGTCTATAATACTGCAATGGTGTAGATTTAGTGAGTTGAAGAGTGGATTTTCCTTTTAGCGATGCTCTATCAGGACTCCTTTCCTAAGAAATTAAAACTGTAAATGAAAGCAATTCATACACTCAAGGCCAAGCAGAATGCTGTATATTGATTTCACTGGGCTATGGTAATGTCACCATGTTGGCTCTTTTGCAAAATTAGCAAAGGTCTTGAAAAGAGAGAGAATTTAAAGTTTGTTTCTTGTTCATATTGATATGTAATAATATCTTATATTCTCTTAATGTAACTTTAGGGACCCTGCTGCCTAGTGGAATCCACAGCCCTGATTCGGGCACCCAGACTCCCTGTACAATGCTTGGGGACAATTAGGGATCTAAGAATGGGATTCACAGAAGCCAGCACACTAAGAGTGGAGCTGCCTAAGCTAACCAATAGTGAATGTCAAGGAGAGGAGTAGGGCGAGTGCCAACCATGGGGCAATAGCATTGTTCTGACTCTCTCTCTCTGGCCAAGAGCTGAGGGAGAATGAAATCTTAATTTGCCTTCAGTTTCAACCAAAGTATACTCGTTAGCAGTGTTACACATCTATAAAATCTGGCTTGTAAATTACAACATGCATAAACAAGACAAAAGTTATTACATTAACCATATCTGACTAGATACTTGTGCCTATTATCGATTTTCTGGAATGTATCAGATATGTTAATACACATCCCATCTTAAGCTGTAGCACTAGGAATCTGATCACAGAATTTAACATTGGAAGAGATCTATTAGATAACCTTGCACCAGTTCTAAGTTGCTCCCTGCTGTAAAAATGTTAGTTCACTGTACACAGACTAGTTTTAAAAGTGCCACTGGGGTTTCCACCCTTTCTCTCAGGAGATTATTCCACGGGCTAATCGACCTCACAAACAGGAATGTTTTTTTCTGATATTTAGTAAAAATTTTCCATATCTTAATTTCAACTATTATGACTAGTTTTATGGTACTAAATAACTCCTCTCTGTGATATAGTTTGGATGCAGAAGGATATCAACATCCACCTTTTTAGCCCTTAATAGCCTTCTGTAATGCAAAGTTGCCATTTATAGGAACTTTCCCCTGCATGCCTTTCTGTATGTGGACAGGGCATGGCAGAAGGCTTTAGGCCATTTGAATTTGTGAATAAAGTGGCCATTCTGTGATTACTTACTGTTCCCTCGCTTTTCCATTAGGTAAGTATTCTTAAACTTTGTTATCTTTTGTCTATTTTTAATTCCTGTCTTCCTGAGATGGCATATTCCCATTTTCTTCTTCCTTAGTGGTTGCTCCTTTCTGATGTTTATAGACTCTTCTCCTGTTCCACCTTTCTCTTTTATCCTCACTGTGCCAAGCTATGTATATGTAGCTCTTTTTATTTTTCCCCCAACAGCACCCTCAGTAGCTTCCCCTCTTTGTTAATCTCTTCGTTAATGATGTTCTGTAAACTCTAACTTCTTATTTCCCAATGGAGAAATAATGCATCATGCCCTTCAGTGGTGCAAGAATGTCTAATACATGTTAATGTACTAGGAGGTTGGAGGTAAGGTTTTGTGTTATAGTGAAATTGAGTAGACTGTGATGGGCATATTGTATTACTTTATATGCTGAAAAACATCTGGGACTTATTCAAAGACATGGAAGTGCTATGTGGGATTTAGTGTTACAAAAAATTCTGAATTTTCAAAAATTTGACAAACCTTTTGCAGAAAAAACAACATTTGCTATTTTTTGACCAGCTTAAAAGAGTCAAAATAGGCTGAAAATTCAATTTTTTGAAGCAACTTCAATGAAAAAAATTGAAAAGAACCCCACCAAAATTCTTAATCAGCTATATTTCATAGATTCATACATTATAAGGCCAGAAAGGACCACTGTGATCATCTAGTCTGACCTCCTGTGTCATAGGATTTCCCTGAATTAAATCCTGTTTGAACTAAAGCATCTCTCTTAAAAACATCCAGTCTTGAATTAAAAATCGCTACTGATGGGAAATCCACCACAACCCCTGGTAAATGGTTTCAGTGATCAAATACCCTCACTTTATTTCCACTCTGAATGAGTTTAGCTTCAACTTCCAGAAATTTCCAAAGTGCCCCAATACCTCTTCTTCTCTTTTTATCTTTCATCTTTTGTCAATTTCCATCATAGCAAAAGATTAACGATGGGATGCCACAAGTTTCCATGTTAATTCAGGTGTTCATTAGCAATCAGTGATCCAGAAAGGGAGGTGAGTAAATAGATAGATTTGTATCATCTGCAAAAAAGAAAGATGTTATTATAGAAAGGTACAGCATGGCCTTGATGTTCAGAGGTACTGAGCACCTGCAGATCCCATTGATTGTTGCTAGAGTTGCAGGTGCTCTGCACTTCTGAAAATAAGACTCTATGGGATGACAACAACAAACATTTTCCAGTCCAGTCAGGACTCCTGAAATAAATTGCTTCCAGTTTGGAATATTTCCCAAATAGTCAGTCAGTCTGTATACAATAACTTCTTTTAGTTAATTAGTGAGCTGGAATTTTAAATTGAATCTCCCCCAAAAAACAATTTTAAAAAATGGAGTACAGTGTAAACAACAGTGATGCAGCAAAGGCAGGGGTGTAACTAAATTAAAGTTGAAGATGTATAAAGACAATTGTATGAATTACAAATACCAATTATTTTTCTATCAAGTTTATGGAGGGGATGGTATGATGGGACAGCCTAATTTGGCAATTAACTGATCTTTGACTACTAGCTGTAAATATGTCCAATGGGCTGTGATGGGATGTTAGATGGGGTGGACTCTGATTTACTACAGAGAATATTTTCCAGGGTATCTGGCTGGTGAGTCTTGTCCACAGGGTTTAGCTGATCACCATACGTGGGGTCAAGAAGGAATTTCCCCCAGAGCAGATTGGTGAGGCCCTAGGGGATTTTTGCCTTTCTCTGCAGTATGGGACACAGGTCACTTGCTGGTGGATTCTCTGTATATTGAAATCTTTAAACCATGATTTGAGAACTTCAGTAACTCAGTCATAGGTTAGGGGTCTATTACAGAAGTGGGTGGGTGAGGTTCTGTGGCCTGAATTGTGCAGGAGGTCAGACTAGTTTATTATAATAGTCCCTTCTGACCTTTAAAGTCTATGAGTCTAAATAAAAAGCCAAGAAAATATCAAAGATCCTTCACTATGAACTCCTAGAAACCTCCATTTCTGACTTTGCTGTTGTCAAACTAAAATGAGCATATCCTGCACCGTTGGGTACTACTGGCACAAAGCATGGTTTGTTCTAGAAACTGTTATCTGCAGAAACAGTGTGGTAAGAAGTCAGCATTTGCTATATAATTTTCAAGCGGAAAGAGAGAAATAACCTAAGAGCATGGAACAGCTGTTGGCTCCTTGCTGAAATTTAGTGTTTTTTTGGTTGGCCCTCTCCCAATACCAGGAGAAAGAGAAAAGGCCAAAGAGGAGTCAGGATACTGGGACTTACAGGTTCCCAGGTCCATCGGGCAGAGGCCAGCACTCCAACTCATCCAGACTGACAGGGTGAACAGGCCAAGGAGAGGGTCAGTGAGGGCCTGTCCTCCATGTGAGCTAGGGTTACCAGGGCAGAGCCCAGGAGTGTGCCACAGCCCAGAGCCAGAGCAGCCACAGTAACAGCTGAAACAGCATGAAAGCGACAGTGGTGGGTTGAGTCTCCAGTTCTTGCAGCAAGTTGTGTGAGCTGCTCCAAGGAGAGAGGAAGAGGATGCCCAAATTCTGTCAAGAGGACATGAAGTGCCAGATGCAGAGGGGAATATCAGCAGGGCCAGAACCGAAGGTGGAGAACGGGTTCTGCCCACATATAGAGTCCAAATCCAGCTTTGGGGAGTGACATCTGCAGCATCAGTGCATCCAGGTCCAGGGAGAAGACAGTGGACTCATACATTTTTTGTAACTGTAAAGTTTATTACACTATAGAGACTGCTGCACTGAACCTTATCCAAGCCATTTCCTCACCATGCTTTGTAGGGTTCTTTAATCCCCAAAGAAACGGCTTTGGTGTAAATAAATTGTATATATGTTTAAGTGAATTGCAATGACTATGGGTTAAAAGGATAACAAGTGAGTTAGGAGTATTCTGGAGTAGGGGGGGCCTTCATCCCTGCTCAGAGTTGCCCACAGAGAGACTGAGGTAAATATCCAATCTTGATTTCAACATTGTCAGTGATGGAGAATTCACCCCGATTCTTGGTAAATTGTTCCAGTGGTTAATTATCTTCACTGATAAAAATTTACAATTTATTGTGGGGCGGGTTTCACTCTTTGGGTCTTCATGAAACATTTTGAAAGGTCTTGGTTTTGTCCTGATATGAAATGGGAAACTTCTTGAAAATGTTTCATGGGATGGGAAAACTGTTTCCTGCTCAACAATACTAAACATGTTAAAATGAGGGCTTATTCATAATTGTCTGAGTAAATACTTTGGCAACATTAATTTTTTTGCACATAGTATCCTTAGATTTACTGACAGGCACATAACAAAGACGACAAGTGTAATGCTGAATACTTATAAAACAAAGGAAAGAACATAAAGGTATTTGTTATTTCAGTGTGATGCGTGGCTTGTTCTAATCTGTTTAATTAGTAGGTTAAAATTTAACAGTAATGTAAAACGAGTGAGGCATGAGAGCAGGAGTTAGTGGATGATGGAGAAGAAACTTTGAAGACGTGAGTCTTTAAGAGAGACTTCCACAGTTGAGGCAGTCTTGCTTTCAATAACAACACATGAACAATAGTTGAGAAATGGTGGCATCAGTGTTCAAGCTATACAATGTTTAAATTACAAGATAACAATTTTCGTTCTGAGCCAAAGATTAAGAATCCATGTACTTTAATCAACCAGCAATGTTTGTCCTAAAATAATTTTCTCTTATGTCAAAATGTAGCATTCCCAACATTGCTCATAATTTGCAATTCAATATAAAATTCCATAAAAATATAGCATAGATTGACATTTAATACAGCTGCCCATGAAGCATAACCATGGAGGTTATTTATCCTTCTGTCAGCCAAACTAATAGGTTTATTCTTTTCTCAATGCACACACACATCTTCTATTGACATTAGCATTATGTGTCCTGATAAAACCAATCCTGCACCATTTAAGTCAGTGGGAGTCTTGCTATTGACTTAAGGAGAGCATGATTGTCACATACGCAGTACAGACTTCTAATTTAATGCTAGCTACTTGCAGCCAAGTTCTGCCTTCCATTCTGTAGCATATATTTTTGAAATGTAAATTTGTACTTTATTAATAAAGTTTATTGTAGTTCTCAATATGCCATTACAAATTGTTCCTCTTTTTCTTGATGACGGATAGGAAAAGCCTGAACATTCATAAGGACTTGTCTATCCTCTTTCTTTGTTGGTGGCCTCTAAGATTGACAGGATGACTAATAGGATTATGACTACAGCTGCATGAATAACTAATTTTTCAGTTCACGGGCAGTTCTGAAAAAAAATCTAAAAATAAAATCTTTTAGGAAAACTTTTGGTGGAATTTTTGGCAAATTGAAAAGTCGGAAAAAATGTTTAGGATGGAATGAAATGTATCATTTGACCCACTGTGGAACATTTTGTTTTGTGTTTGGGCATTTTTACCCTTTTTTAAAAATAAAAGCAACAAGTTAGGGGATTAGGTGCCACTGGCATTCACAAAATGAAGAAGTAGATAGCAATGACCCCTTTATATCCTAATGATTAGGACACTTCTATGACTTGGGGAGGGGGAAGAGACCTGAGTTCTATCCTTTCCCCTCTCCCTTGGTGAATGCCTTAATCACTGGGCTACAGGGGAGGTTCCACTACTAGCTTGGTTTTATGCATACCAGTGGCACCTAAGTCCCCTTGTGAATCTAGCAAAAAAAAAAAAAAATCAAAACTGTTGTTTCACAAACATCAAAAAGAAACATTACGGCATTTCTGAAAAAAAAATAAATTCTTTTCTGACTAAAATAATTCACCAGAATTGACAC
The DNA here is from genome assembly GCF_026122565.2 of Emydura macquarii macquarii. Taxonomy (NCBI): domain Eukaryota; kingdom Metazoa; phylum Chordata; order Testudines; family Chelidae; genus Emydura; species Emydura macquarii. Next base: position 34,605,623 of record NW_027132559.1, on the reverse strand, counting down.
AAATTCGCAAAGTGTTTTGATTGACCCCTATCTGCAATTTTATGCCCCCCAAAAATGTTTTGGCTGGAAAATTTTCCTGAGCTCTAATCACAATATTGCAAATTAAATTCTGGCTCCATAAAGTCTATGGCAGAACTCCCATTAACTTTAGCAGCACCTGAATTTCACCCTATAGGAGGCAAAAAATTTAAATCTGAAAAACTCAGATAGGAAAAGATTTTTATCGGACTATTTATAACGGGTTCCCCCCACAACTAATTAATTCAAACTCTTGATGCACTTGGGAGAAAAGCTATCCTTGTTAAAGTCTTGCATGTTCACCAGTTCAATGGAAGACAGAGAGAACTGCTTTTTCAATTCTCTAGTCCTCCAGCAAAGAGAAGGGGAGGAATTTGGGTCTCAAAATGTTTCATTTTGCTGAGTTTCAGGAAGGGTTCTGTAGACCACTGCTGGACCCCAGACCATTGATCTTTCTGATACTTCTAATATTAAAAATCAAACAAGAAATGTGCTTTTTTTTAATGGGGAAGGGAAAAAAAAAAAACACCCACCCCCAAAAAACAAGCCCTTTCAGGCCTTTTTAAGCAAAAGCACCAAAAAATAGGGTGCAGTTCCCCTCCCCCCTTATGATCACCTTAAATTACAGATGACATGCATCCTGACAGTAATTCCAATTTATATCATATAGAAAGATGAAAACAACTTCTAAACATATTAATAGCCATGTTATACATGCTGCTCAAGAGCATTCATGAATGTTACAAATACCTGGTGATACATTGTAATGGTCTCCAGTGTTAATATACAGATTTAATAGCATTATACTAACCTCTTTTCAATGAAGTCCAGTATTTCAGAACATGCCTGAAATCTACTTATACTTTCTCATTCTTAGGTGGGGAAGGTTAGTAGTGGCTCCACATTTTAGAACATACTTCTGTTAGTGATCCAAAGCTGTCTTCAAAGAAACTGTTTGTTCTGCCCTCTCATCTAAAAATAATCCCTGAGTTGGCAGCAATTACAGAAGGGATGTGAGAACAGAAAAAAGATCAAACCTCAGAAAAAGAGCATAATTAAGAGGGACTGAGATGCTTAGTAAATCATATGTGAAATGGATTAATGCAGACACATAGAATAAATAATGATGTATAGACAAAGACTCAGAATTCTTAACTTGTTAGTTGCTAAGAAATATACATGTTAAAGTCCAATTAATGATCAAAATTGTTTTCATTGGCAGCTCATTAAACACAACAGATGGCCAGTGATTTCTGGTAAGAGAGTTGGAGTTTACAAACTTGAATTTTTAATGAGTAATTAGATACATGAATGCTGATAAGGGAAATCTTTTATCACAGCCTCCTCCCATTGCTTAAAAAGAATCCATGTCATTATGCTACAACAATCTGCGGTGAGCAGACGCACACGTTTGTGTTCAGATGTCAGGTATGCTACAGAATGCAACATTTTGTAAATGTCACAGAATCCAATCTGGACTTCAGTCACTGTGTTCTCTCTTTATTTTACGCCATCTCCTTTGAGTCCCTCAAAATTTTGTAGATGTGGTTAATTTAGGAACATTTTGTGTCTTAAAGACCCACATATTTAATTGTAATGGCTGAAATTTGGGTTTATGATATTCTTTCTTGTGGATATTTCATGATTAAAAGTGATCAAGTAGCATAAGGCTGAAGGAGATTATTTCTGTGTTATGAGAGAAATGAGTGAACTCAGGCACTATATTAATATAGTACCTAAATCTGTTTATATTTTTATACATTTGCTGAAATTGAGCAGAAGAGGGTCTTCATAGGCAAATTAGCATAATGGAGGTCTATGAAATTCTGGAGTTAACTAAATTTTATGTGAAAAGTTATCCATCAAAACATGGTTTTGTTGAAACCATTTTTTTTCATGGAAAAATGTAAATTTTGACTAAAAATTTTCCCACAGGAAATTTCTAAACAAAATTTTGTTTCAAATTGACATTTTGAAATGAAATTCTTTTGTTTAGTTTCAATATAAAATACCATTTTGTTGGGTTTTTTTAAACAAAAAAATCTGAAATGACAGTAAGTAGAAATGAAATAAAATTTGAGGGAGCTTAAAGGACTTATGGTAAAAAGAGTCAAACTATAATTCCCTCGGAAATGTAGTAATTTCTGCAGTGCATTCCCAAAAGAGAGGCCAGGCTGAACTATCACAGACTTATCAGTTTGGAGTTGGAAAGTCTACAGTGGAAGGTGCTGTGCTGCACAGAATGACATCAAAGGCATTTAATCAAAGGTGGCAAAGAGTACCAACCATCACTGAGAGGTTTATTAAAAAGCAGGGCACCTTGCAGAAGTTATTGTAAGAGTTATTTTCTGTTGGTCTTGCTACACCTGACAGTAACCTACTATGTTACTTCTAGGTAGAATGGTGCAGAAAATGGAAATTTCATTCTGATGCTGAGATTTTGAAACTTCTTTTTGTTGTGATTAGGAACAAAATCCAAAAAATTTGAAATTCTCAATGAAAGAAAATTCTGAACATTGTCTTGTTTTGCATCCATTTAAATGTTTAGTTTTGACAAAAATTGAAAAATTTTGTTGCAATTTCCACTTTTGTTTTATTATATATTTTATACAAAATAATTTTTTTTGTAAAACAGATGTTTCAAAAGGAAAAATCAAAACATTTAGTTCCAAAAATGTAGAAGAAGGATGTTTTGACATTGTCAGAGCTTTTCTTCCCTCCATAATGAAATGTTGGTGAAATTGACAGAGTACGTATGTCTTTAACATTTCTTGTGGCATTGCAGTAATTAGATGGTGCTGGTATGTGTAAGATGAATTATGCCACATCATAACATAAGTTTTGCAGTACAAGTGAATCTTTCATGTGAACAAAATGTGTTAATCAGTGTTTGTTGCCCTGTTACAACAAAGTAAGAAATCTGTTTTATTTTATTCCCTTAAGATTATGTTCATAAAGTGACTGTGTGCTCTCAGAAGTAACAGTTATTGTGCTATTTTCCTAAAGGTCATAGACATCCTGGTTGCTAATGGTCTCTTATAGGTTAAGTAATATGAGTTCTAATGAAGTACAGTTTAAAGCACACACTAACAAAGAAATGTATTATACGAACACAATGTGCATTACAAAGCCCCTTGTATTCTGTTTTCATCTAGGGAAGGCCCTAGATGGATCTGCTTACTCCAGTATACCCTGGACTTTGCAGAGTGCTGTCTGTGGGCCCAACGGTCTATGGGGCTAGTACAGAGACCATTGAAGAAGTCAGTGAAAAGACTCCCACTAACTCTGGATCAGGCCCTACATGAGAGGGAAGGACCTGGCAGTCTCCAGTCAGGGTAAGAGTAACCAGACTCATAAATCAAAGAAGAAATGAAATACAGCTGAGGGCTGCATTACTTTTTCTGCAGAGCAATCCCTACTATGGAGAAACCCTACTTTAAAGGTGGCTCTGGGGGAAAGACATGGCTATGGAATGACGTGGCAGAAGTATGTGTGTACAACTTCAATCGAACCAAGAGTTCTGAAGGAACTAAAATGTGAAATTACAGAACTACTATAGACTCTAAGGTAAGGTCAGAAGGGACCATTATGATAATCTAGTCTGACCTCCTGCACAACGCAGGCCACAGAACCTCACTCATCTACTCCTGTAATATACCCTTAACCTATGACTGAGTTACTGAAGTCCTCAAATAATGATTTAAAGATTTCAAGGTACAGAGAACCCACCAGCAAGTGACCTATGCCCCATGATGCAGAGGAAGGTGAAAAACCCCTAAAGCCTATGCCAATCTGGCCTGGGGGAACGTTCCTTCCCCTATTCCAAAAGATGGCCATCAACTAAATCCTGAGCATGTGGACAAGACTCACCAGCCAAACATCTGAAAAGAATTCTCTGTACTAACTCAGAACCCACCCCATCTAACATCCCTTCACAGGCCATTGGGCATATTTACCACTAATAGTTAAAGATCAGTTATTGCCAAATTAGGCTGTACCATCATACAATCCCTCCAACTAACTGTGGTTATGTAACCTACCATTTAAATCAGTTTCTGTACCAGATAACTGGAGGATAGCTAATGTGATGCCAACTCTTTAAAAAATATTTCAGAGGTGATCCTGGCAATTACAATCTGGTAAGCCTAACTTCAGTAACAACCAAATTGCTTGAAACTATAGTAAAGAACAGAATTATCAGACATATAAATGAACACGATTTGTTGGGGAAGAGTTAACATGGCTTTTGTAAAGGGAAATCATACCTCACCAATCTACTAGAATTCTTTGAGGAGGTCAACAAGCAAGTGGACAAGGGTGAACCAGTGGACATAGTGTACTTAGATTTTCAGAAAGCCTTTGACAAAGTCCCTCACCAAAGGCTCTTAAGTAAAGTAAATGTCCTGGATCAGTAATTGGTTAAAAGATAGGAAACAAAGGGTAGAAATAAATTGTCAATTTTCAGAATGAAGAGAGATAAGTAGTGGTGTTCCCCAGGAGTCTGTACCGGGACCGGTACTGTTCAACATATTAATAAGTGATCTGGAAAAAGGGGTAAACAGTGTGGTGGCAACATTGCAGATGATAAAAAGCAACTCAAGATAGTTATGTTCAAAGCAGACTGTGAAGAGTTACAAAGGGATTTCACAAAATTGGGTGACTGTATTTCTTTACACAATGCATAGTCAACCTATGGAGCTCCTTGATGGAGGCTGTTGTGAAGGCCAAGACTATAATGGGGTTTAGAAAGAAACTAGATAAGTTCATGGAAGATAGGTCCATCAATGGCTATTAGCCAGGATGGCCAGGGATTGCTGTTTGCCAGAAGCTGGGAATGGGCGACGGGATAGATCACTTGATGATTACCTGTTCTGTTCATTCCCTCTGAAGCACCTGGCATTGGCCACTGTCAGAAGACAGGACACTGGGTAGATGGACCATTGGTCTGACCAGCACGGCCATTCTTATGAATGCTTTATGTGAACACATACTACTTACCCTAGTTAAGGATCAAGAATTGCCCCATTAGTGTTCTCTTCATATTTTATTACATAAAAATGTCATATTTATTAGGTGATTTTTTTCATTTTGTAACAAAGAAAACTGCACTGATTCAGGTCCCTTCCCTTCCATTCAGGTCCTATTTATATCACTCTGATAATTCTCTTTCTTCCTGTGATGAGCAGATTGTGCCAGGAACACCTCAGCACTGTAAAGCTTAAGTTTGAGATGTATATTTATCATTTGGGGAACTCTCACTAACTCAGTGGCAGCATTAAATTCATCCTTCTACTTAAATAACATATATGTCACCAAGCAGACTTTAATTACTAATATTTGTAGTTTTCTTGGACTAACAGAGAGCAATATTATGTGAGGGAAAATCATAATTTCATCTTTGTTGTAAATGCATTATAGGTACCAATCTAATCTCCGTAATCTCAATTGATATATCCCTCAGTGAAACAGAAAACAGATATGATCCTATGTAGTCTCTGCTAATGCACCAGAAAATTCCAGAATTCCCCTGTTTTCAATTAACTGAAAACCATTTTTTTTTTTTTTTGTCTACAAGACAAGACTTTCTCCAAACCTGTTTGGAGGTAGAACTCCTACTGGGTGCTTTGTTATAAAGCAATAAAAGAACTAAGTACAACAGCCAAAGTTTTTGTCTAGCAGGTAATTGTCCTTCCTTTTGAGTGGGGGCTTCATTAAGTCCCAGCCTCAGATCTCATCATATCTCTGTGATACAGAGGTAGGCCAAGATGGCCAGGTTTATATTTTGCAATATTAGGGATGGTTTGGTTCCAAGCTCTGTTTTTATCAGAAACACCAAAGCTTTTTGTTGGAGCCTACCTTTAGTTTTCTAATAGTGTTCAAAGTGAGGTTCAGCTCTAAAAATGACAGTGAAAAGTCACTATGCCCCAGTTTTATCATGAAAGACAAGGTATGTGAAGTAATATCTTTTATTGGACCAATTGGAACACTTTATGTGGAGTTGCAATTGGAGTTGCAGCTAGCAAGGGATGTGAAGGGTAACAAGAAGGGTTTCTACAGGTATCTTAGTAACAAGAAGAAGGTCAGGGAGAATGTGGGCCCCTTACAAAATGGGGGAGGCAACCTCATGACAGAGGATGTGGAGAAAGCTGAAGTACTCAATGCTTTTTTTGCCTGTCTTCATAGACAAGGTCAGCTCTCAGATTACTGCACTGGGCAGCACAGAATGGGGAAGATATGAGCAGCTCTCAGTGCTGAAAGAACAGGTTCATGACTATTTAGAAAGGCTGGACATGCACAAGTCCATGGGTCTGGATGCAATGCATGAGGGTGCTGAGGGAGTTGGCTGATATGATTTCAGAGCCATTGGCCATTATCTTTGAAAACGTGTGGCGATTGGGGGAGATCCCAGATAATTGGAAAAAGGCAAATATAGTGCCCATCTTCAAAAAAGGGAAGGAGGAGGATCCAGGGAACTACAGACCAGTCAGCCTCACCTCGGTCCCCGGAAAAATCATGGAGCAGGTCCTCAAGGAATCCATTTTGAGGCACTTGGAAGAAGGAAGGTGATCAGGAACAGTCAACTTGGATTCATGCCTGACCAACCTGATTGCCTTCTATGATGAGATGACTGATTCGGTGGATGTGGGAAAAGCGGTGGACATGATATATCTTGATTTTAGCAAAGGTTTTGATAAGGTCTCGCACAGTATTCTTATCAGCAAGCTAAAGAAGTATGGGTTGGATAAATGGACTATAAGATGGATAGAAAACTGGCTAGATCATCAGACTCAATGGGTAGTGATCAATGGCTCGATGTCAAGATGGAAGCCGGTAACAAGCGGAGTGCCCCAGGGGTCGGTGCTGGGGCCGCTTTTGTTCTACATCTTCATTAATGATCTGGAGGACGGGGTAGATTGCACCCTCAGCAAGTTTGCAGATGACACTAAGCTGGGGGGAGTGGTAGATATCCTGGAAGGTAGGGATAGGATACAGAGTGACCTAGACAAATTAGAGGATTGTGCCAAAAGAAATCTGATGAGGTTCAACAAGGACAAGTGCAGGACTCTGCATTTAGCAAGGAAGAATCCCATGCACTTCTACAGACTGGGGACCGACTGGCTAGGCATAATTTCAACAGAAAAGGACCTGGGGGTTACAGCAGACAAGAAGCTGGATATGAGTCAACAGTGTGCCCTTGTTACCAAGAAGTCTAATGGCCTATTGGGCTGCATTAGTAGGAGCATTGCCAACAGATGGAAGGAAATGATTATTCCCCTCTATTTGGCACTGATGAGGCCTCATTTGGAGTACTGTGTCCACTTTTGGGCACCCCACTACAGAAAGGATGTGGACAAATTGGAAAGAGTCCAGCGAAGGGCAACAAAAATGATTAGGGTGCTGGAGTGCATGACTTATGAGGGGAGGCTGAGGGAACTAGACTTGTTTAGTCTGCAGAAGATGAGAATGAGGGGTGATTTGATAGCAGCCTTTAACTGTCTGAAAGGAGGTTCCAGAGAGGATGGAATTGGGCTGTTTTCAGTGGTAGTAGATGACAGAACAAGGAGCAATGGTCTCAAGTTGCAGTGGGGGAGATCTAGGTTGGATATTAGGTAAAACATTTTACTAGAAGGGTAGTGAAGCACTGGAATGGGTTACTTAGGGAGGTGGTGGAATATCCATCCTTAGAGGTTTTTAAGGTGCGGCTTGACAGAGCCCTGGCTGGGATAATTTAATTGGGGTTGGTCCTGCTATGAGCAGGGGGTTGGACTAGATGACCTCCTGAGGTCCCTTCCAATCCTAATCTTTTATGATTCTATGAACTGAAAGTGCCATTTTCATGTAAATAATTATTAATGTCAAAATCTTTAACATGCATTGCTGCACCAAGAAGAACTTGCTCTGTGTTTACCAGCAACCAGTAATGCAGTGGTAGAAGTGCTGAGCATGATGAGCAGTCTTTGGAGTGCAGAGAAAAGTTGAATGAGTATAGACCCTATCAAAGCTACTATTTTGCTCAAAATGAATGTTAGCAACACACGTTGTGTGCTTCATGATAAATAAGTTCCTAGAAAAAAGCCTCCACACTGAGAAATATACATGTGTTGCTGCTGAGGCAGAAGCTGGAAGTAGATACTCCAGAACTTTAAAAAAGTGTGTGTTTATCTTTGGTCTGAGTAAAAAACATTGCCACAAAAGTGGTTTTTCTTTTTTTAATTGAAAAATAGGATCAGTTTAGGTTCAGTAGGGGAGATCTCCAAAGACACAATGGATTTAATAGGGCCTGCCTCCTACCCTGTGTGCCTTTGAAAACCTCCTCCCCATATTTATTATCTGTAAATAACTTCCTGATCAAGTTTGATTTTTATTTGTTTTTTAATTACAAACTCTGAAAATTCAACCTGGCATCTAAAAAGCTCTGGGTTTGATGCTGCCTTTTACATCAACAATAATGTATCCCATTAGAACACAGCAGCCTCTTTATAGCACAGGTAACCAGCCAGGTGAGCCATGCTGCTGGGGCACAGATGGGATGCCTGTATTGACCAATATTCACAAGTATGGAGCTGATTTTCCTGAGGATCCACAGACTACATAGGATTTTTAAGCTGTGTAGTAAACTCTCTACCTGGCTACAAACCCTTTCCAATATTAGAAGAATATTAATAAGTTTAAATGAGATATTCCAGGGATTTTTTTCTATTATTGTTTTTCTACGATACAATTTTTTCTACACTGTCTTTACAGTGAATGATAACAAAATATAGGTTTAGAAAACTGTTAGCTACCTAGGTTCATGGGCGCCTTAGGGGAGGCTAGCCTATGGCTCCTCCTCTTCCACTTGAGGCCCCCCCTTCCCCCCTCCTTCGCCACCATGGAGCTCCCCTGGAGCTGGTGGAGCCCCGCCCCACCTACCTCAGACCCGGGCAGCCCTGAGTCCCAACAGGGCCACCCCGGCCGGCACCTCCAGCTGCCTGAGAGTCCCGGCAAGCAGCCCCAGCACCAGACAGGTGGTCTGAGCTGTATGTGGCCCCAGCTGCCCCGGAGAGGCAGTCACGTGTGGCCCCAGGGCCTGCTGGTGGCCTGAGCCACCCTGGAGCTGGGGCCACAACCAATCCCAGCATCTTCTGGCGGCCCTGGGGTGGCAACCCTAGCTGCCCCAAAGCAGTGGCCCCAGTGCAGCCCCAGCTGCCCCAGTGCAGTGGCCCCGTTGCCTGCTGGTGGCCCCAGAGCTGTGGCCACACTCGACCCCGGTGGCCCCAGTGTGGCGGCCGGCCCCAGCCGCTCCGAAGTGGCACCCAGGCTGCCCCAGAAGCACCTGGGAAGCTTCTGCTACAGAGGCAGCAGGAGGGGACGGGGCCACACCTGGCTCTTTGGGAAGGCTGAACCTTCCCCTGCCTACATTACCCGGTGCCCATGCCTAGGGCATTTTAAAGTATAAACCCCAAAAAACAGAGAAATTGAGATCGGAATGGTTAGACTGTTAGATTTACTTCTGCATGATTCAATCCAAGCAGTTGTTTTTTTCAAGTAGATATGACAGATTAGCAATAGAGTTGGCCAAAATTCAAAGTTTCAGTTGTTTTGTTGACATTTCAAATTTTGAGCAAGACAAAAAATGCACAAAGGTGGAAATTTTTACAAAATGTTTGTCCATTTAATGAGCTGTTATTAGTTTTAATTTAAAATTTAAGAGATCACACAGCTGACTCAGTCCTCCCTCTCATGCTGTGTAGATGCAGGCCGAAGAGACCCTCAAATGACATTGTCATGTATCTCCCTTGATGAAGCAATGTCTTCATCTTGCTGCTTCTGCAACTTACATATATGCTGATGCTATCTTAAGGTATTTAAGTGTAATCCTTCTGCTAGATATTGGAACCCGCAAAAAGAACTGGGTTCAATTTTCTAGGATTTTTCTTAAAATCTTAAGTAACACTGGCTCAAACCCCCACCCAGAAATCTAGGGAACTATATCTAGCACCCTGGATGTGTTGTATTAATTTAGATGGAATAAACCAGTCCAAGGTATTAATATAACCAAGTCACTGTTCAACATTAAACCATGTTAAACAAGGTCCAGAGTTTGGTGTACAGAGACCTCTGCCTGCTTAGTACCATGACATCATTAAATGTCCCATTCTTTTAACCTTTTATTAAACATTAGAAGAAGAAGGAAAAAACAGTTAAACATTTGAAATGTAAAGAATTAAATAATGCTTTCATTTTAACAACATCTCTTGTTCCCTTTCGCTTTAGCTGGAAAGAGTTTTTAGAAGGAAATCCCGCTGGTTTGACAATCTCTTAGATGGTATCAGAGATGGTAATAACTGTCCTTTTGGGGGAAAAGAGAAGGAGTTTGTTGTGATGGGCTGGAGGTGTTGTTGGTTGCTGCCCTGCTGTAAAATTCCAATCCTGTTTCATTTTAGGTGGTGTCTGGGCTTCAGCTGGAGCTGGTGGGGTGGTCATCTGAGTACCTCTCTCTGGGCCAGTCTAGTCATAATATCTTTCATGATCAGGATGACTGAGACCCTCTAGCAAGTGGGAGTCTTACCTCATAGAATTATTTGATTTATTAATTTGTTGATTTATTAATTTTCCTAAGTTTATTCTGTTGCCCCTCCTCCTTCCCCACAAAATAGACTTTCTTTTGTTTTAAACCTCTCAACACAGTGCTTGTGAAGGGGGAAGAATCGCCCTTTAGGGGTACCTGCTGTGATGTCTGGACCCACAAATCTACACTAATTGTGAACTCAACTGTAAAAAGTATGTGGAAATTCATAAAATGTCACAATAACCTCTAATAACAAATGATGATGAGAAAAGTTACAAAAAGGAAACAAAAAGACCTGCTGATATAACTCAAGGACTCTGTTAAGATCATGCCTTGTAAACAAGAAAATGTGGGCCCAGAAGAATATCCAAACTGGATATTAGGCGTAATTGCTGGACAAAATAATGATGGGATAGGCTATTCCACACATCACTCCCTTTTTGGGGTCCCTAAAGAAAAAGACTTGGAAATACAGAAGAGCAGACGGAGGCTACATCATCATGGCTGCCACCCCTGGGTGGTGCATTCTGGCCATTTCCCTCCTCCCCAGTTCCCAACTCATGATTAGCTAACCTGGGTTGGAGAAGTCCAAGGATTCTGGCTGGCCAGTGCTGATGCAGGCTCTACTACTTAACCCAGCTGGTGTGATTTCATCTTTAATTGCTGGGTAGTGAGGCCTGCACCAGAATCATGTAGGTAGGCTTCTGCTTTCTCTGAGGCTTCTGCCCAATCTGCTTTGACTCTGCTTCAGCCCCACTGTTCCGCACCATCCGTTGCCTAAAGCTGTCAACGGGGCCAGTTTCAGTCAGGGTGACCCCAGACACATTCAGTGGTGATGTCTTATCCTTGTATTTCTCAACAAAAAATGCTATTGCCCCAAAACTCAAAATGCAACTGTCTTTTAACCCAAATGCCCCCAGATGTCACATCACTAAAATGCAAATGAGGCCTGGCTCATTCAGTCAATTCCCTTTGCTCTCCAACAGAGCTTCCCAAAGGAGCCCATGCCCATCTGGAGTCTTTAAGCAGCTCTGGGCCGCTCTTCTCCCATTTCACCAACTGGTGACAATAGAGAGCTGTTCTCTTAGAAAGTCTTCAGGCCACCAGATTTACAAACTATGAGCATCAATGCTGGCCAATTCCAGGCAGAGCACAGGTGCACTTCATGGAATACAGCAAGTGATTTAGGCATATTCCTAGCTTGGGAGTAGTCTTATAGATGACACTTGCATTGAATTCCACACATGCTTAAGGATAGGCACATGCTTAATTAGCTTTCTGAGTTAAGGCTTATATTTGTAAACTAAATAAAGATTTTACAGTTCTTCCACTATCCTCAAAGCAATTTCTATGTATTTTTGTTTCATTCTCATCATTTGTTCTAGGGACTGTCTCTCATTAGCCATTAAACCAATAAAGAATGCCACCGTGAAGTTCACAGGCTATCCTCAACCAGAATTGACACAACAACACAAAATCAACACAACCCCTTCATGGAATTATTTTCTTGTATCTGACTGGAGCCCATCCTTTAGTCTGGATAAACAACAGTTCAATAGAGAAATGAGACTGCAAATATATAAGAATGAATTGGTAAAGGAATTTAGAGAGACAAGATGGGTGAGGTAATATCCTTGGACCAACACAGCACCGGCAACACATGGTAAAGGGATGATGAAAATGCTGGAGGAAGTAATCATCATGTCCAGATGTGGGAAGGGTATATTTGCCTAAGGTCTTACTGTAACACTTTTTGTTTGTGCATTATGCTTCCTGATTTTGGGATTTTCAAAGGACTCTGTGATTTAGATACCCCATATCTCACTGAATAGGATTTGAGCACTTGATTCTGTTAGGCTCGTTTGAAAATCTTAACCCTTTTTCAGGCATAATATTATTTTTTGAGCACATTATGCATGTGGAACTGCATAGGAACATGAGCAAGACTCTGAATCCAAATAGCCATGAAGGGTCAGAGAGTTTGGAATCAAATATGGATCCAAATGTTATGACTCAAGAATATGACAGATGGCAATTGGGAAGATAAACAACAATCTAACCAGAAGCAGTCAAACAAGGATATTTTGGATTCAGTTAGGATTCACATTCCATAAACTATAGCATATAAATTTCAAAATGCTGAGGTTTGTTAATCTAACAATTGAGTCTAGGAAACAACAAACTTCAATAAGCAAAGGCAATGTTTTTAGCTCCTTCTGTCAGTTGCATGTGATTAATGTGAAGAACTGCAATGAACTGAAAAGTCAGAGACAGGCCTTCCTTCAGAATAGCTCAAATGTAAAACAAAATAAACCCAGTAATAGTACTGGTGTCAGATGTTTATTAAATTGGCCAAGGACTTAAAAGAAATATATTTCACATGTCTTATTATTAATTCTACAACTTTGACAGTTCACTCAAAGAAAATGCAGTATTTTTAGAGAGCTTCCAGCTGTTAGAGCATTTCTTATTGCTGAATAATCTTATCCAACGATTTAAGAGATGGTGGAGATTACACAGAGTTTCAAATATGCCAGCCATGAATTTATCTTTTGTATCATCTTTCCAGATTTTGCCTCTAAGTAAATTACATAAATATTTTCAAGGCGTAATTAGTCTGCAATACTGTCTCATCAACCAGAGACTACGGCATCTATGGGGAACATGAAAGCTTTGTAGAACTGAGATAATGTGTGGAGTTAAACTTCCCTGTGACTAACAAACTATTTTTTATAATGTGTCAATTTTAAGAAACGTATTTCAGTCTAAAATACTCCCCAGACGCCATGTGCAAGTGTGTCATGCAGGTGCAAAAGGGACAGCAGAAAAGTCCACTTTGACTAAACTTCCCAAAACATTTTGCTTAAACTTAAAAATTGAAAAGTAATTTAGCTGAAGTTTGTTATAAAGGTTGCATACTTGGAAACTAAGCTCTGGAATTACTATGTTACATTCTATGTAAACTTAAAACCCCTGCAACATACAAACTATATATGTTAGTTCCTCTGCTTCCTGACATCTTCCTTCTGGTCAAGTCAGGTCAACACAACTACATTTCCCTCTCCTCTGGGAGTAATTTTACTCCACTCTAAGGCACCGAACTCACACAGGTTCAGCAGCACTTCACTAGCTCCCACCTTCCTGAACTGACTGTGAACCCTGCCTGGGAATTAACCCCCAAAACTTAGGTTGCTGTTTGGTTCATCAGGACTTCCACCCAGGGTCATCACTAAGGGTGTGTGGCAGATCTGCAGGGTCCTTTTCAGAGGGCACCAAAAGATCTATTGTGCACCCAAACACATGGGACATATCAATTCTACAGTGGGGAAAAGGGTTCTGAACACTTTTTTTTTTCATAGAATGAACAGTCCCCTTTTCTTGATTGTACCTCCAGTAAAGTAGAATGCATTGTTGTAATTAGCTACAGCCACTGAGGGCCCCTCCTTTTTAAAAAATTTCCTAGGTACTTGTTTCTGATACAGTACACAATGTCTGGGTGAAAAGTTCCAGAAGGGTAACCATGTTAGTCTGCATACAGCAAAAACAGCAAGAGTCCTGTAGCACCTTAATGACTAACAAATTTCTGCGAGCATAAGCTTTCGTGGGCTGCAACCCACTTCTGCATCTGACAAAATGGGTCGCAGCCCACGAAAGCTTATGCCCACAGAAATTTGTTAGTCTTTAAGGTGCTACAGGACTCTCATTGTTTTTAATGTCTAGATGCTTTCCAGAAACACAAGAAGGCAAAATCCCCGCCTTCAAAAGCTTACATTCTTAATATTACGAACCGGAGAGAGGGAAGTTATTTTTATGCACCTAGTTAATGCAGTTAGGAGGAGAACTCACAAATATACTGAAATGTTGAAAAATGGAAAAATATATGAATATTTTATAATTGACTATCTCTAATTAATAATTACTTGAGCTATGTGACCTGTTGAGTGTGAAAGCACTTTTGTCATGATTTCCAATTATTTGAAGGACAACCTCAACTCTGAATTTTTTTGCCACTCAATTTGCCATATCTTTGGCATATGGATACGTTACAATTCCAAAAGAAGAGAGAAAATATTGAAGTATTAAGCTACATTTCACCTGTGTGCTTTACTTCTTGATTTACTCAGTGGCATGAAACGGGACAGATTCTGGAGAACCATTTAGCATGTGTGTGTTTAGTCCACACATGCTACTGCTGTCTGTCAGACTCACTGTGCTAACAGAAGGAATGTGAAATGAAAAATAATTTCACTCAGTGCAATTTTCTGTTTTTGAGGAAGAGCATTTTCTGAAATTGTATGTGTGTTAAGACGCTGTATAAGAGTGGATTTTTTTCTCTTTTTTCCTGCTGCTGAAGAACGAGACATGTATTGATTGTTGAGCTGATAGTCTCTGCAATCTCTGAGAGCTTTGACACTGAGCTCTGGTATTTGCAGTCCTTTCCCAACCAACAGTCAAGGCTTTGATTCTTTGTTTTCTCCCTCACATGAATCTCAAAAAATTTAGGGAAATGCCAAAGAATTTCATTACTCATCTGAACCATGTTGAAGTCTTTGCCCTCCTTTTCTTATTTGACATATGCCATCCTTTTCTTTTCTCACCCCATCTAGATTTTACCCAGACCCCACTCATCTTCTTCTCTGATGTCTGGAGACAGCAGAAGTGACACTCATTTGGCATTTATGTAAGTGCAACAGCAGTGTGAGTCTGTATCAGAGAGACAGCAACTTGCTTCTATTTATCCCATGTCTGGGTATATGCACATTCTCCAGGTGAAGGGCAGAAAGAGTCTGTGAGTAAAGGGTGGAAGGCTGAAGATGCAACCCTAGCAGGAGAAGGATGTAAGTATTTTTTTTAAAATTCTTCTTTAAGATCCTAATGCACTTGTAGAGGGAAGCAAAGTTAGGATTGCCTGGTCAAAGGAAGGATAAGGCAGTGATAAGTATTTTCATTTTCTTGTCCATATTTTGTAATTTCAAATAAACATAATGTGAGCAAATGATATTATTGGGATTCATTTTAATCGTTAGTTTCGGGACTGGCCCACAGAGATGGCAGAACCAGTTCAGAGAAGAAAAAAAAAAAAAAACCCTGGCCCAAACAGCAGTCCAGATTATTGAACCAATGCTGAACCTCTCAGGATGTTTAGATTGGTTTGAAGAAACATAAATAGGCCCACAGGAGGCATGGCAATCCTTCTCAGAGAGAATGAGTTACCCACCACACCATTTCTCTTACCTAGACCAATGCAGACTAGCAGGACACAGAGTCCAATTCCGTTCCCAAACCTGCTATTGCTCGCCCCCATAATAGCTCACCACATATTTCACAAGCCAGGCAACTATTGCAAGAAATAGCACCAACCAGGCAATACAATGCAGGTCAAACCCTATAGCAGATGTGTAGTAGACATAAAAGCAAGAGGGAAAGAAGAAAGAAGTATAATAGTAATAAAGGCTAACTGAAATAACTTTCACTAGTCTCCAAACTGACTGCAGTGAACCACTTTTTGGAAGAAATTTCCTCAACTTAGAAATCTTGAGCAAAACAATCTGCCCAGATCTTTCGATAGTAGAACCCAGGCACCAAGAGCAGTCTATAACTGCTAAGCGTGGATACATGGGTGACCACACAAGGATTTAGGACCTAAGCTATGAGGAAATTGATCACTAATAAAGACTTTGGGCAAAATTTTCAAACCAGCTAAATTCCACTGATTTTCAATTAGACGTAGGGACCTTCCTCTGTAACATGGGACATGGGTCACTTGTTGGTGGATTCTCTGTATCCTGAAGTCTTTAAGCCATGATTTGAGGACTTCAATAACTCAGTCATAGGTTAGGAGTCTATTACAGGAGGGGATGGGTGAGGTTCTGTGGCCTGCGCTGTGCAGGAAGTCAGACTAGATGATCATAATGGTCCCTTTTGACCTTAAAGTCTATGAGACCTAGGTAACGTAGGTATTTTTTTTAACTTTTAGCCTTTGAATTGTATATATTAGCAGGTAATATAAATCAAATTCTACCACAGTAATTGTAACAGGCTCTTTTCCTAGAATTGATAATTATAGAAAATCTGATGAGGATTGAAAATGCAATCATCTGTCATATGTCTAGCTCCAATTTCCTTTTGAGTCATCTGGATTTCATCTGTTTGACCTTAATTTGCATCCTTGAGAAACAGTTAAAGTGTGGAGGTGGCAATTTGAAGCAATTTTGGCTGTTGCATATTCAGTTAACATATGACAAAAACATTGTTGCTATATGTGGTGTCTATATGAGTGGGAGGGAAACAGAATTATTCTACTAGCAGCCTTTTATAGCAGAGATGATGTCTGTCTGGAGAGGGAAGGAATGATAGCTAGAAAGATTGCTGTTAGGTGCAAGGCACTGTATTTTCAAATGGGAAAGGATTATAATTTTGAAAGCTTTTAACTTGACACCATAATGAGCAAAATCTATTAAGCAAATTACAACATCAGCTTGACACAATCAAACGAATCCCAATGAGGCACCTAATGTAAAAAATATTAATTGATCCAACTCCGTTTATTACAATGTTATAGTAGTACCAATACAATTATTCTTAGGAGACTCTTTCACAATAAGCCTTTGTTTTGAGATATGTGTAATCAAATATAGGGATGGCCTATGCCTTTCTTCCTGTTTTTTGTTCTGTGTGCTTGAGTTTATGAAAATATTTTGGAAATTTAAAGAGCAACAGTCATTCTTTTCTCCTTATCCATCCACACTCAAGCTGCCACTGAAAATGTCAGTAGGTGGATCTACTGTTCCTATGGTTCGAAAATTATCACTCCAGATGCTGATAAATGATGACAACTAGACATTTTCATATCACTGTATTTTTGCAGTCATTCTGCTCCTTCTGAAAACTTGTCTGATACTAATGGAATGGAATTAAAATAAGAGCTTCTGAAATTTATTTAGAATGGATGGGGTTGAAGAGCCAGCATGCCACAACTCATTTTTCATTTCTAAAGCTTGTGAGGGGACAAACAAACAGTGAAGCGTCTCCTGTTTGAAAGAAACAGTTTACAATTAAGTTGGCATTAGGAGCTCTTGTGGTCAATTTAAAGGGGATAAAATGTTGTGTATAGTTCATGTGTGTCCTACTCAAACTTTGAAAATCTGCTGTTTTTCTTTATTAAAGTATTTTAATCTACCCAGATGTATCTCTCTCGCCCTGGCATAATAAATGTATCTAAAGCACGCATTTGTGAATCTGGCACACAATGCCAGTCGTATAGCACACTTATTCCCTGCTGCAGTTATAAATGGTAAAGAGCGGCCCTCTTAAGAATTTTCTCTGTCGTGCTGCTAGCAGGAGATTCCTTGATTGTATAATAATTGGATCTGGCCAGATGGTGATGAGTCCTGGTATTCCTTACTGAATAGATGCTTTTTTAATCTCTCCCGCTAGGTTTCCTCATTTTAACATGGAGAAATTCTGTTTTAGGTCTACACAAGTTGAAAAACATCTTGCTATTAGGCATACAGAAGTTCCTGTTTCTTCATATGCTAGCAATAATTGCACAGTGTAATTTTCAAGCAATGTAAAGAAGAGCCATGATTTTTATTCAAAAATTTAAAAAATGTCAGTGTACTTACCTGTGACAGCCTTGGAGAATAAAGTCTAATTAGCTAGAGAACATAGACAGCATAGGCATAGGCAGCAGCTGTTCTACTATTGCAACATCATCTCTCCAGCTATGACTGGCTGCAATATGTCAGAAATCAGATCTGAGAGAGGGACAGCAGGGGTCCGCTCCCACAGCAGGCGAGAGACATCCTCCTCCTCCAGTGGCTCTCCCCTAACTGAGCTGCAGGGCCTGGCTTTTATACTTTCACCCCCTGGGCTTCCGGTAGGCGAGTCATGATTCACCTGGTTCTGCCCACCAGGTGGGGTGTGTTGGTCCCTTGGCATTGGCCTCTGAGGGAGGCATGGCATTGGTTATGCCTGCTCATTACAGTAGACGAAGCCTTAGTCTTCATTTCCATTCAAGTTTTGGATTCTATGGAGATTGCTAACAAGTGTGGCAAGGGCTTGATCTGAATCAATGACCTGAGAGGCAAAAGGCTCTATATCCAAATTCCCAATTCCTTGAGTCATCTCATCCTCTACAGTCACTCTCAAATTCTGCTGGAATAGATACCACACTTCATTTCAATACCAAATTTTAAGCATCTGTTCTGAACTTTTAGCCTTTATAGCAGTCTACAATAAAGTTAATTTGACTGAATGTTAATTGTATATAATAACAGAATCCTTATGGTAATGGTTTTCTTTAAATTTGCATTTTAGCCCTATAATATAAGGCTTGTAGTTCTAATATAAAAATCAGTGACTCAGCAAAACTTAACTTGGTAGCACTTTTTACCATTGCAAGCAACACACTGTTTTTTTAAAAGGGGTGTATTCTGCTAATTTTGTGAGGTATCTAAGGGGAAAACGATTGCATCGCTGGTGATGGTGCTGGGGCTGGTTAGACAGGGTGGACACCAACCATCTGATCTGGCATTTATTTATTGTGACACAGAGACCTGTTGTTGCCAGCTGTTCTGTAACAGCAACTCCTAACTGGCATGACACTCACTACATTTAACCCACTGCTTTCATAGTATTTATCCATAAAGAATATCATGTGTGATCTTAAATGAAAGCCAGGATCACACTGATCGTTAATATCATTGTGAAATATATGGACAGATGCTGTGGAAAAAGTTATGTCTGTATAATGAAAATATGATGCTAAAGTCTGAATCAAGGCAAAGTTGACAAAGAAGTTCTGAACGGACAAAGGATGTTTATTCCCTCGTCTATCTTGGTTCACATGTAAATTAAGCATTGTAAGACAATCCAATGGAAGCCACTTTTACATACAAAGGCAACAGGGATACAAGACACTGGAGACTGAACCATGGGGGCTTATCCTGTCTCTGGGGGTGGACAATTAACTTTGGGGAATATATGGGGAAGGCAAAAAAACACCCTTCATCCTGCACCAAGGACATAAGGAACATCAAGTTTACATTAATAAAAACAGGATCCCAAGAGTGAGATAAACTTCTTTAGACAGCTGGCCAGCCTGTTAAAGTTAAGTTTAGTCTCTAGGAATCATGCTATGATTTTATTTTATATGCAACCCTTCAGTTTCCATTATCCTTAATGGTATCTTTAATGGCAGGATTCTCTGTAACTAATGGTGGATTCTCTATATCTTCAAGTCTTTAAATCATGATTTGAGGACTTCAGTAACTAAGCCAGGGGTTATGGGTCTATTACAGGAGTGGGTGGGTGAGGTTCTGTGGCCTGCAATGTACAGGAGGTCAGACTAGATTATCATAATCGTCCCTTTAGGCCTTAAAGTCTATGAGTCTGTGAGTCCTTACTCATTGTTTCTTCAATTTTAATCTCTTACAATAAATTTATGATTATTTTCACTATAAATATAACTCAGTGTTGTGGTATTGTACAAGGAACTGATTCTGTATTGAATAATTCAAGCCGGTGCATATACCATGGGGACAGCATACCTAATATTCAGTGGATAAGGGACTGAATACTACAGGGGGATGCTTCAAAAGGGATCGGGTACGGGGTGCACCTATTGTTAACCTACAAGACAAAGGAAGGGCTGGCATAGCCCAGAGGAGATTGCTTGGGTGGATTACTGGAGATATCAGGGAGATGACACCCAGTTAAGCACAAGTAATTCTCCCTCTCACTTGAGGCCAGAGGGTTGCAAGGTGATTCACAATCCTGGGCACCCTAAGAAACATCACAGTATTGTACATATTTGAAGTCTTCAATGAACAACTTTAAAATGAAATACAATCTCTATGAAAACCACTTTATTAAACCTATTTGATAAGTGTATAATATTTAATTTTATCCCTGCCACTTACTTCACACGGTATCCTGGAATTCTGACATTCACTTGAATGCATTTCTAGAAGGGAAGAGATTCATATAGTAAAAGAGTTTCTGCTACTTCACATAGTGCTCTGATTTTGACACCAGTTTTTTTATCCTCTTCCTTTATGGGGAGAAGTTATTGTCATTGTGCTACATGCACAAATAACACTACATGGGACCGTGTGAAATATACCATATTTAGTAGGAGAGCTATTCCTCCCACTGCATTTAATGGGAATTAAATCAGGCCCTTGGTCCCAGGATTCTACTTCATGTTACCTTTGCTGTCTCTTCAAGCAGGAAGATGTCAGGGATGTACTGTCTCCAGACACATTATGAAATTCCACTAGTGCTGCACCATGGGACAGTCCTTCTCTCCTTTCTTACATTTCATTCCATATATTGCCTTGCAAGCATATCAGACACCTGACCATTTCCCTGCACTTCTTCAGTGCTCTTGGCCTAGACATTTTGTCTTAAATCTGGAATAGACTCCTCTGTAAATTCTCTGAGTTCCCTTTTCTTAAAGTCCCCATTCTACCATTCAGTAAACCTAACGCCTAATAAGTTGATTATCCCAACTTTGAGCATTCCCCAGTAACTGCAATCAAAGGTATTAGTACCTGTCGCTTACCCCAGATGGAATTTCTCCACACAATGTACTAGGCAAGTTAGAAGTCAACTGACCCTTCAGACTAATTTTTGAACCAACATTTATTAATTTAAAAAATTGCTTTTCAGCTCTAGTCATATCTGAAGAACTAATACATCACATAAGAAAACAACAAAACAAATCTCCAAAACAAAGATAAACAAAAATGCATGACTTGAAGGGATAATGCATTTTTAAAGACAAACTTTATTATATACCAATCCTTCCAACAAATACAGCATTATATATCTTCATATAGTAATTCCTGACCCACTGGGAGAATCCTTAAATGGATTGCCTCTATTTTAAAGTAGCTTTATAGTAGAGATGGCTTGATACATCATTTACTTTAAGATGCTCCAGTAACAAAGTATTAAATAGGTCACAACACCTTGTCTTTATATTGTATTCTCCCTTTTCTGTTTTAACCTTATAGTGCTGCAGTTGAGGAATGGATCAATGGCTAATGATTAATACAGCTGACATTTGCTCACCAATGGCTGTGGTGGGTCAGACATTATAGCCTAGAGTATGTAACCTCACAATGTGTCTCAGATGTGGTATGTAGTTATAGTGCTTCAAGAGCAGACCAGAGAATTAATTGTGACTCAGTCATGATTTATCCCCTGCTTTATCCTGGCTTTGAGGGAGAACTAAGTTACTTCACTTCTTTTGGTGAAGTGATTTATTCTTCCCTTGCATGTGAAGGAACTCAAATATGAAAAATAAGAAATTGCAGAATTACTAACTTCAGTATGTAACACATCATTTAAATCAGCTTCTGTACCAGATGACTGGAAGATAGCTAATGTGATGCTAAATTTAAAAAAGGTTCCAGAGGCAATCCTGGCAATGACAGGCCACTAAACCTAACTTCATTTCCAGGCAAATTAGTTGAAAGTATAGTAAAGAACAGAATTACCAGACACACAAATGAACACAATTTGTTGGGGAAGAACCACCTTGGCTATTATAAAAGGAAGTCATGCCTCTCCAATCTATTAGAATTCTCTGAGGGGGTCAACAAACATGTAGACAAATTCCTTCACCAAAAGCTCTTAAGCAAAGTAAGCAGCTGTGGGATAAGAGGATAAGATGGATGAGTAACTGGTTAAAAGATAGGAAACAAAGGGTAGGAATAAATGGTCAGTTTTCAGAATGGAGAGAGATAAATAGTGGTGTCCCCCAGGGATCTGTGGTGGGACCAGTGCTGTTTAACATATTCTTAAATGATCTGGAAAAGGGGGTAAACCGTAGGATGGCAAAAATTGCAGATGATTCAAAATTACTCAAGATAGTTAAGCCCAAAATTGACTGTGAGGAGTCACAAAGAGATCTCACAAAATTGGGTGACTGGGCAATACAATGGTGAGTGGGCACTAAAATAAAATGAAATTCAAGGTTGATAAATGCAAAGTAATGCATATTAGAAAACATATCTATACAACTATCCATACAAAATGATGATTAAGAAAGATCTTGGAGTCATCGTGGATAGTTATCTGAAAACATCTGCTTAATGAGTAGTGGCCATCAAAAAAGCTAACAGAATGTTAGTAACCATTAGGAAAGAGATAGATAATAAGACAGAAAATATCATAATGCCAATATATAAATCCGTGATATGCCCACATCTTGAATACTATGTGTAATTCTCATTGCCCCACCTCAAAAATATATATTAGAATTGGAAAAGATACAGGGAAGGGCAACAAGAATGATTGGCATTATGGAACAGATTTCATATGAGGAGAGATTAAAAAGACTGGGGCTACAGCTACACTGATGGCGGCAAAGTCACTGCCGTCAGATTGATTTCTCTGCATCGACTGAGCGGTCAGTGAAGACCTGCTCAGTCGATCCAGAAATCGGCTTACTAAAACCACCTTTGCAAGTGGCGTAGCATGGTTCCCGTCGGCGCAGTGCAGTGAAGACGGCATGCAGAAGAGAGCAGAGAAGTCGATGGGAGTTAGGCAAGTTTTTTGCGTAGCTTGCGCAACTCCGGTCGACTGCTGCCAAATCTCGGAGGAAAGTGTAGATAGGGTCTGGGACTTTTCAGCTTGGAAAAGAGATGACTAAAAGGGAATATGATAGAGATTGATTAAATCATGAATGGTGTGGAGAAAGCAGGGTGGATAAAAATCAATGATTTAAAAAAAATTGAATTTTTTTTTTAAATCAGATTTTTTTGATATTTTTTTAAAATCATCAATAAAATACTAAATTTCTCATTTAAAAATAACAGTTACAATTAAATCTCATCACAAACATGCTAAACCTAAACTTATATAAAAACAGCACTGAGAAAGATTATAAAAGATTCTGGAAAAGATTGGGACAGTAAGCTACCCCTCGCGCTTATGGTACTTAGAACTACGATAGCCACTCATGGATTTACTCCAAACAAGGTGCTAACAGAAAGGACTATGGTCATTCCAGAGCAAAGGTGGCTAAGAGGGGTCCCTCCTGACAACTTTCAACTGAAAGTTGCCATGGACAAATTTAGGGATAAGTTGCTGAATAACATAAGCAGTTCTGAGAGACAAGTTGCTCTGCAACTTAAGAGTAACTCCAAGTTCATGGAGAAAAGACTTGGAGAATCATTGAAGGTCAAGGAGTTGAATATAGGAGACAGAGTTCTCTATAAATTCAATTCAAAAGACATGGACTGAATCCCAAGTGGGTGGGTCCAATGACCATTGTCAGCAAGGCAAGTTTGACAGTCTACCAGGTCGAATTAAGAGGGAAGGGCAAAAGGAATCTCAACAGGCTGGAATGGAACCATTTCAAGGAATGGAAGGGCTTTGTGACTTGAGGAAATGTTAAAATTGTAACCTTTCCTATGTTTGTTTACATTTCAGGAAAGAATCACCCATCAGCTCATATTTCGTTTGATTATGGGGATTAGTGGTATTCTCGCTCTAATGATTAAAGAGGCTGAAGATTATTTTTGTGATGTAAACCAAACTCAGAGTAACTGATGGAAAAAGGTGGTATTGGGTCTGGGTTTTGAGTTGCCCAATCCTGAAATTAAAGGAGGTGTGGCAATATGTGTGTGACCCTTTCGTGCCTAGGGCAGCCACCTGAAAATGCCATGGTCAGGGCAGTCTGTAAAAGGAGAGCAGATTCTCCCAGCACTGGTGGGTGGCACTGAAGCCAGACTTCCCAACCAGCCACAAATCGTGCTTCTGATTCCCCAAACCAGTTATCAAGAAGCCAGTACACAAATGCACACAGCCCCCTTTACAGCATTTCAGTCTCTGGCTCCCAATCAGTCACTAGGTCCAGTAAAGAGACCCATTATTTAAACTCTATGCTCTTTAGTAAAAAGGTTCCCTCTGACCCCAAAGGGTTAGCCACAGTACCAGATCAATATAAGTTTGGATCTTACCCAAAATACCATGCTGCCAGCCAATCCTTTAGTAACTAAAACTAAAGGTTTATTTTAAAAAGAAAGGAACAAGCAATAAGAGACATGTTAAAGGATTAAAGCAATCAAATACATACAAATGATTTGAAAGTCCATATACTTCAGGTTTCTAGATGAATTATGGAGTTTACAGGCTTGTATAGTCCCTCTGGTATACATCCAGTACTTGGATGGGTTTCAGTCCTCTGTTTCACAACTTCAGTTCTGTTGTAGATGAGCTGATCCAGAGGTAGGTTGGTAGCTGAAGCTGAATCCCGACTGAAGAACAAAAAGGATTCCCAGGCCTCTGCCTTATATACCCCCTGGCCCTTCCCATGCTGTTTGTGGAATTTTATAGGAACAAAGTGGAGTTCAGAGTCACATGAGCAAGTCCTGGTGACAAATCAGGTATACCTCTGGCTTTTACCCCTGGGCCAGTTGCATCTGTGGATGTCTCAATGGGCCATTAAGCAGGCTGTTGTTCTGCCACCACCCTGTCTAAGGTGTGTCTCATACAGCACAATTTGAAATACAGGTATATCAAATATATCCATAACTTCCATTACACATATAACACATGAACAAAAGTATTATCATATGGCTTAGCACATTATAAACTTTCTAACAGTACCTGACATGGCATATCTTACATGAATTATTATGATTTTGACATACTGATGTCACATAATATAATAAATGCCCTCCCCAATCCAGCCAGCGTGACACCCCCAACGCTAGACTGGTGTAGAAGAGAGTAATCAGAGCTCCTGAATACACCTCAAGGGCCCCCCTGATCCAGCCAGCATGACAATATGCATATGAGGAAAATGAATATGGATACCTCATCTGGAGGGACGAAGTGGACAATCCTTCAATGATGGCATTCCCATTAAGTAATGGCTCCCAGGTAGCTGATAAAAGTAAGAAACGGTACAGCGTGGTAAAATAAAGTTTGACAACACATGACAGTGGGAATTTGATAACAACTTTTTGGAAAGCTGTTCAAAGGTACTGAGGGTGAAGGATCCATTAAAGTGTGCATATCTGAGTTCTAATATACCACCTTGGTTGCAACTGGGAATATTTACCATATAAATTGACATGGAATTGCAGTTTAAAATAAGCACTATGAGAGTAAATGTGTATATCCCCTCTGAATCAGACATTGTAAATCTGAAATGTTATAATGGTACAAAGAACAATAGTAAAGATTATTATAATGAAAACAGACTTCAGCGAGAAACTGCAGAACTGGAACTCAAATGCAAACTTGACACAATCAAACTGGGTCTGAATAGGGACTTGGAATGGTTATCTCATTACAAGAAGTAATTGTCACTGTTCACACATTCTCACCTTCTAATCAATGGTTGTGAATAGGCCTCATCTACTCTAACTGAACGGACTTTGCTAACACCCTTACCCTTGGATGTATATATATACCCCCTATCTGATTTCTATTTCTTGCATCTGACGAAGTGGGTTGCAGGCCACGAAAGCTTATGCCTGCAGAAATTAAATTTGTTAGTCTTTAAAGTGCTACAGGACTCTCTTTTCTTTTTATGGAACTAAAGAAACCATTCATGTAATGGTCATATCTAAGCCCTATATTAGCCATGTGGGACCTGTAATAGTGAAGCAAGGTATTAAGAGATTGCTTCTGTTTAAATCCTTTATACTTGTTGGAGAAGATTATAATGACCTTGCAATTAACATTAACAAATGTTCAGATTGATTGTTTACAATATACTGTTCCATTGATCATGGGAGGGGATGCTCGGGTTCCCTGTGTGTGGTACCTAAAAAGAAAGAATCTAAGGTAAAACAAGATGTATTAGCCTCTTTGCTGGGAGGTATTGGTATTGGGAGGTTTATGTGTGCTAAATGCTATTGATGAGAATGTATTGGCCAGAAAAATTGGTACTCTCGGACAGGATGTGGCATCCTTGTCAAACCCATTAGTAACATCCCCTAACCAATTCAGCACCTGGGAATATCACATTGTTGAAACCTTACCCAATTGGCAGGAGTTACAGAAACAAGATCATATGCACATTGCTGATGTAACAGACATCCTATAAGCCAATACTTCTATGTCACTAGCATGTGTTCAAGCCCAAAGCTGGCTCTTCAATATAGCCAAAAGCATTATTAGAGATGGACTAAATGGCATACTTCCTGTTGAACTTGCGGAAATAGTTTGGGAGGATTCCACCACAGGATTTGAAAAGCATCATCAGGCATGGTGGAAGCTTGTTAATTTTTCGTACAATCATCACAATCAAAGCATCACTGAATATGTACTTTTCATTCTGGATGCCCAAGAGGAATGGATTTATCCTCTAATTCCCCTTGGTCTGAATCTTAATGGTTCAGTATTGAATCCTGTAGAAATACCTAAGTGGGTTCATAGACAAAATGATCATTACAATAGTGTTAATCTGAATTGTGTATCCTGTAAAAACGAATAGGATACTCTTGTGAGTCAGGTATAATTGAAGGATCCCATATTTGTTTGATCCCTATATTTGGTAAATGCCATTACCAACTGTGTTCCACTGATACCAATCATTCAGCTGTTGTTTTAATAAATGCTAATTGTTTGTGTTTAAGGAGTTGGTGTAAGAAATTCATAGTAAATCACTTCTATAATATAGTAGATGATCCTCATGTTAACTTGTGCATTTGTTCCATCTATTCTATTGTAGGGTGTGGTGTTAATTTCACTATGAAAATGTCACTGTACAAACCATTCACACCTCTTATACACTGTACAAACATCGACCCTATAAATTTAGGAGTGAATGTTACTGTTTTAATGTAACGAATGAAACACCCTGACCTTAAGAAACATTTTAGGCAATGGGAACATCAGGGAAAGGAAGTAATGGTGACAGTTCATCATTTCCCCAAAAGATAAAAAGAATTCTAAAAAAAATACGGCAAGAGTCTGCTTTTGCTATTTGGTGGGAAAATTTGTTTTCAGGTCCCACCAATTTTATTGAAGCATGGAATATTCTCATTCACCCAGTTGTGGTGATCTTGTTCATTCAATCATTTATCCTGGTTACAAAAGCTATTATTGTTTATTGGGTCAAAAGAAGACCTAGTGATATAAATAGAGGACTACTCCCCTGGGCCGGGACTTGGGATCCTTCTCTCCCGCCCCCAGATTGCGATAAGAGTGGTGGTAGGGCAGTGGTAGCTATGAAGGGAAGTAGCGAGAATGAACTGCAGAATCACCCAGAAGGGAGGAACATGGACTGTGACTCATCTGGAGGGCCGAGTCATGAGAAGGAGGATCCAGCAGGACAGGACAGAAGGCGAGACCCCGCAGAGAGGGGCATCTGCCCAGCTGAGAGCTGATTCCCCAGATAGCAAGCAGGAGGCATCAAGGCAGTGAGTCGAACCATGTTACACCCCATAATTTAGATGGTGACATGGTTATAAATGTTACACCAAGTCACCAAGGAGGAGAAATGTAGAGGCTGTTTTTGAATTTGAGCCATCTTGCTTATCTAGCAACTGCTCGCCATGGCCACAAGTCTTGACTGGTGTAAACTAGCACAGTTCCATTGATTTGAATTGAGTTCCTCTGATTATCAGCCAAAGATTTTAAACTTCTTATTCAACGGGCCCTAATCTTGCCCTTGATGTTGCTGGAACTCTAAGTTTTGTATTTGATTTTGTGATTCCACTATGCATTCTCAACTGTAATTAACAGAGGTTTTTTTTAAACAGCAGTTTCTGGAGTTTATTTCAAGATACTACCTGTTCTAAATAATTTTAGTATGTTAAATTTCCCAAATAGACTTTGAAGTTCAAACCTCCATTGAAGTGGGGAGTGTTGGACTGAAGATTTTTTTCCTCAGACTTTCTTTTTGAATTGAAATCTGTCCCCAGGAAAATGTTTGGAAAGTTACAGTGTGTGTTAAAACAGGAGGCTATAATAAGAGCTATTCTGAGGTCTTCTGTATTGTCATTTTTACAGAAGGATAATGATCAGGAGATATTTATTTTTTAGGAGGTGTGTTGAAGGAAAATGCAGACACTGAATCTGCTTAGAAGGAAGCATGCTGCCTGTGCAAGCATTTATACAATGATGCTCGATATTGTCATAATATCCTGAGGTAAATATACAGAAGCCTAAGTTAACCTTTGTGCATTTGGTTTATTAATGTCATAGGGGCTTCCCCTGGGTTCCTTAATGAGAAGGTGCACTGTTATGAGTGATGATCAAAGCACAGTGCTTGGATTTTAAACAGAATACTACATCTACCTGTAGCTGAACCTGCATTTGGGTGTTGCACCATGAACTACATCTTTTAGGAGCATATGAGGCAGCTTGTCAGCTGGAGCACATCAGCATGGTGCTGCTGGTTCAACACTGAACCATTCTGAAGGGAAATATATGACTCATTCCAGTGTTGCAGAGGTATTTAAAATTCTTTAGTAAACCTTCCGAAACTTCACACTTCACACACCTCAACAAACTAATCTCTTTATACCTGTAGGAGAAAGCAGTGTGAATTTCAAGACATTATTCACTACATTTTGTCATGAATAATAAATTTAGATTTTTTTCTGCCATTTATCTTATAATATGGGTATACAGCATGTTTACCCCTTCTGCCTGCATCTTGTGTCTTTATATGAAGTATCAAATGTAGCAGTTACCTGGGATTTTTCTTCTTTAACATCCTAGCAACTAAACAGCCTCAGGCTGATTGGAGTAGAAAGCCTACCACCTTCTTCCAGGTGGAATTGGCCAACGGCAGTGCTCTGACTATAAGAAGGTATCACTAATTGAAACTGAAATTTTAATTTACTTTATATGATTTCTTTACTTTTTGCCTCCATCCTTGCAATAAATCAAAACATGCTGGTTAAAATGGAAGGAGCTCTGCATTTATACCAACGTTTTATTGCAATAGTAAATTAACATTGCATTTATAAAAAGATTTCTATTCAAAGAGAGTGAGGCAAAGATGCTAACACCTTCCTTACTCTTTGTAGAAGGAAGTATTTGGGTCAGATTCTCAGCTGACATAAATCAGCATGGATCTGTAGCTGTGCTGATTTACACCAGCTGAGGATTTGGCCCTTTATGCAGTGTCATGTGACCAGTGGGTCTCAGTAATTTTCAAGCAGGGAAAGGATATAGATGGCAATTCAGAGTGAGAGCAGGCAGGCATTCAGTTTTAAGTGATTTTTAAATGCTTATGCAGTTGTATTTTCATGATACAGAACTGAAATACCCATATAGCAGACAATTCCTATGCTCATCAAGCACTTTATTTTCCTTGTGCAATGAGTCTTGTTTGTTGACAACATGCCTTACAGTATGTAGGCAAGTACAATAGCAATATTGCTATAAATACAGGAAAAAATGACAAGTGCTATGCTCTACATTTGTCATCATGATCTAATTAGCTATTGTGTTAAGTAGCACTGTGAATATTTGGTTAAATAAAATACAAAAATAATTAAACTGTTCAAGCCATGTGTACTTTGATGTACAAAAGCAGACAATACAATTCCAGTGGACAAAAATATACAACCCTGTGACACCCAGACAACCTGCTCCTCTAAATAACTGCATGATGCCTCAAAAATACCCGCACTTAAATGTTCAGTTATCTTGAAATTTATTTTTTCCTTCCAATTGCAGCAGTAGCAAAAGAACTACACCAGATTAATACTTAATGGTTTATTCCATATAAAACCAAATACTACAAGCTTATAATTCTTCTTTCACTTTCCCCATCCCAGGGAGGGCCCCCTGCTGGAACCACTGATTCATTTCACACATCTGAATTTCTTATTGAAAAAGATAAGACTGTAATTAAAGAATTTCAATCCAATCCAATCCAATACGTTATTGTGCCAGCTGATTGAATACTATTCAGTGCATTTATTAATTGAATATATTCATTTAGATATTCAAAGTCTTTATTTGTATTATCTGATAAATTCTGTGTCTACTGTGAATGGTATTTCACTAAGTTTTTAAATGACTATATTACAATTCCTGAGATAAATGCATCTCTGATCCCTTTGTGGACTCCCTCAGGGAATTCCACTATGGTCTTAGGCCTCTAGCTGTCAACTTTCTTGGGGTGGTGTCCTTAAACTCTCCTTCTAGAGTGGGGATTTGGCAAGTAACTGTGGTCACTTTAGCAAGCTGGAGTTTAATTCAGTGATGGCTGTCCTGTTCTTCAGGATCAATGACAGAACTAACTGGTCTTCATTAAGCAAAGTATTATTTATACAGAACAAAAACGTTAGCAAGAAAACACATCTTTAAAACAAGCAGCTTATGCACGGATCTTAGCGTACCAAGTTGGTCACTTTTATACAGTTTTTTTCAATTCTTTGTTTGCCAGGTTCATCCAACCAGATCAAACTAGTATACACAGTTTTTCCCCAGGGTGATGAGGCTTCTTCAGACTTGAGACCTGCTTAGGGATTTCCATTAATTACCTCCCCTCCACCACCCAGTGTTTTTTTTAAATCCTAAAGGAAACACCTGTAACTCCCCCATGCAGCCAGTTATAATACTTGGGTTTGTATTTTAAAGACCGTGTTATAATGCATGCACACAAGGTGACTGAAATAAGGCTGCACGTGCAATTTTAATTTTGGTGTTCCCTATTCTTGTGAGCGTGACTCTGTAACCTTGGCAATGTTCTGCTAATGTACTTCTGTGTCTGTGTGTGCTCACATGTGTGTGTAATTATATCTCCTTCCCAATTCCCTTTGTCTTTAGACTTTAAGTTCATCAGAAAAGCATAGCTTTTCTCTTTAAAAGTACCTGCACACATAATATACATTTTCTTTCTCTGCAGTTCTGAATCTTTGGATTTTTTGATATAAAGCATAGGGTTAAACATTACTCCAAGCAAACAGGCATGTTTAGTCCTTTGCTGTTACATACCAAACAAAATATCAAGGGACCAACTGGGCAAAGTAGAGTCCAAATAACCATGTTGATTAACAACATAGCACATGCAAACCCTAGCTACATATATACCAGGGGTGACCGAACGGTGGCTCGCAAGCCACATGTGGCTCTTTTAGAGTTGAAGTGTGGCTCATGGAGTCCTCTAAGCCCTCACCCCCCATTCTCTGGCCACTAGACTGAGTGGGGGGGGGGAAGGCCTCAGGGCTTCAGCCCTGTGGGGCATACTTGCTGGGGTTTGGGGCTTCAGCTCCAACTCTCAAACTTCTGAAGATTGTTGTATGTGGTTTGAAGGGTCAGTAAGTTTAGCCACCCCTGATATATACACTGCTGCTCTGGCGGCTTCTGAAACACAGAAGATGGTAAGGCCCACAAAAGGGCTTACAAATTATTTAAAGGGATACTACCCAATTCCTATACACTACACTACCAGAGAAATCCTAAGGATTTTGGGAGCCGAAGTAGGGAAATGAGGTTAGATCCCTTCAAAATATATATAAATATTTCCATATTTCATTTGTTTCAAAAACAGATTTAATATATTTCCTAAACCTCACTATGCTCTGGAATCCATGGAGTGTTATTTTTATTGGATCAAGAGCAAGAACAACAAACAAACAAAAAATCCATTGGGTATGGAGGTCTTCTGTAGAAAAGGAGCAAATCATACAACAGCAGGAAGACTTTGGAAGATGGGTATGCTAAAACTCTGCTTTAAATCACAAAGCTAGAGATGTCATGGAGCTCATACGAGAGCAGAAATTTTATATTAACCGGTTTTTGAAGGGAATGGTGAAAATGAAAATATTAAATGAATACAAAATTTTCTGGAAATCATATTGAGAGTAAACTTTGGCCTGTAGTAACAAATATGAACTGCAAACAGATGGAGTTAGGAAACTCACATATACAGGATTGTTTGGGGAGTTGGGACTAGAACCCTGATGTTTCAATTCCAAAACCACTGATTACCACTTGAGCAAAAGGAGAGCTCCTTTAGTTGAAGCAGTAGCAGGTACCTTATTCCCCTCTGTGGGAGCCACTGGAAGGCTGATAGAGTCATATATAAGGAGCCAGGTGTACATTTCACCATCCTTACCAGTGAGCAGCGTTGTATACTGAAAACTAGAGCTGGGTGGGAATGTTCTTTTGATCAACCCTGCAGTTTCCACAAAAACAAAATTTTACATGGGAACATTTTGATTTTTGCCAACATTTTGATTTTTCAACAGAAAAATAAAAAATTTATTATTGGTTGACCTGAATAAAACTATTTAGTTTGTCAAACTGAATTGCAACACTTCATTTGTCTTGGACCAGTCTGCCATTAATCTAGGTCAACTCATGCTACTGAAGTGCCTCATATGTGCCCCCCTTCTCTTCGATGGGCTGGACTGTGTGGCTGGACTACATCTCCCATTAAGCACTGTGGACTGCTTGAACTTGTGTCAGGCATTATGGGAGTTCCATGATCATGATCCTTCATGCAAGATGTAGTCCTGCTGAGACTCCAGCCTGTAGAGGACATGAGGGACCCAAACTACATGAGGCACCGTGGCAGCTCAGGAGACTACAGATTAATGCTGAGCGAAGCCAAAATGTTTTGACTCTGGAATGTCGAGGTGTTTTGACTACTGATCTTGATTTCTTCCTGGCCCTTGAAAGGGGACAGAGGGAATTCTGCATGTGCCACATAAGGTACATGAACAACTGTATTAT
The DNA here is from genome assembly GCF_026122565.2 of Emydura macquarii macquarii. Taxonomy (NCBI): domain Eukaryota; kingdom Metazoa; phylum Chordata; order Testudines; family Chelidae; genus Emydura; species Emydura macquarii. The sequence goes on along the minus strand of NW_027132559.1, from coordinate 34,572,379 downwards.
CTGAACCCAGAGCAGCACAGAGTGCTTACTGCATGCCCTTCCGGTGGTGTAGTTTGAATAAAGGGCATAGAGAGGAGGAGGATCCAGGCTCATAGAGCAGGCTGCATTAATTAGGGAGAGTGGCCTATGATATCCTAAAAGAAAGTGCAGCCTGAGCTCATACCTGTGCACCAGAGCACTTGGGGAAGAATTGTATCTTCTTGATGCACAATCCCACAACCCATCCTCAGGGGGTGGTGTAGCCTGCACCCCATCGCTGCTTGGGGCTGTGTCTAATTGGCTCAATCTAACCCCTGTAAATATAGTGGAGTTAAAGGGGCCACCTCTCATGTAGAAAGTTCACAACTTTTACACAGAGCAAATGGTAACTTTTCTGTTTTCAGGGAAGAGAGTTTGGTGCCTCGTTAAAGAACAGTTAAGAAAATTTAGCACATTGTTCAATAAAGACACGTTTCCTAATATTTTTTTTGGTCAAACTCAGGCATCCTGAAGAAATCTGGATTTACTTAAAGCTAAATATATGCAGAGCTGACCACAGGTTACAAGCTTTTATTCTGGTAAACTGGGAATTATTCTGCAGGGTATAAACTTTCATGACTATCACAAGGAAAACGTTCTTGCATTTAAAAACAGCTCTGCTATGAGAACAGAATGATCATCTTCCTGAAACCTCTGAAATGGACTTAGGAAATCATTCTTATTTACCAGTTTCTTGAAGTTTGTTTTTAGTCTCATTGTCTTCTTCCCTTAATGGAATTTGTCTGCCAAGAGCTATCTGGGGGATTGTGTATTAGAATCTCTTCAATCCTGTCATTGAATGTCTATCTTTCAGCAAAGCTTGCCTTTTACATTTTCTTGTTTGGGTTTCATCAGTTGCAGTTTAACTACTTGTAAGGAATTTAAACTTCAAATGTGACTTTCTTCTCCACCTAACTTGATTTAGAATACTGAATCAAAAATTTATATAAATTTCTAATTTACCTCTCAGTCTGGTATTTGGTACAGTAAGCAGCAGTCATCTGAATGCTTCTTGTGTAAATAGATACAAAATATCAATTATAAAGAATTTTAAAAAAATTAATTCAGGGTACTAGCATAACCATGATGCCTTTGAGAAGCTGGCTTTAAGATATAGGTGTGCCCTCACCGGGATGCTTTTTTACTCTTTAAATGAAAGTTTAAGAGCTAAGTTGTACCCTCCCACAGTAAGCTGTGTGGGGGAAGGGGCTTGGAGTGCCTTCATTGCTGGTGCGTGCCTCTTGAATTTGGGGAGGCTGGCTCCACCCCAAGGCCCTGCCCCCACTCTACCTCCTTCCCCATGCTCCACTGCCACCCTGCCCCAGGCCCTGCCCCCCCCTCAGCCCCCACCCACAAGGCCCCCCTGCCCACGCTGTTCACTCCTCTTGGCTCCCTCCCTCGCTCTGGTTCTTCCCACCCCTGTTCTGCCTCCTTCCCTGAGACCCCCTGCCCAGAGCTTGCCCTGTGAAGAGTGGAGGGGAGGTGGGAAGAGGCAGAGCAAGGGAGGTAGCCAAGAGTCTTAGCCTCCCCTAGCCTCTTATATCTGCTGCCCATGAGGGCTTACCTCTGAGGTTGTCTGCACCACATGGGTAGGTATACCTGTGCTAGCTTTAATCCAACTAGCTTGTGAAAAACAGCAGTGAAGAGGCAGAAGCATGTGGTTCAGCATGGGCTAGCAACACAAGTATGTACCTGGGGAACCAGGCGGGCCTGCACAGCCCAGGCTGCCACATCTTCATTGCTATTTTTAGCAAGCTAGCTAGATGAAAGCTAGCCTCGGTGATGCTATGCCTGCTTGAGCCGCAATCACAGCTCAGATTGTGGTGTAGCCTAAGGTTCACCAGGTAGCATTGTGTCTTGACGTTCTCTTCCCAGTTAGAGATTTTTGAAAGGAAAGATACATGGGCTCCTTTTGTGCCTATCTGCTCTCTGAATAAGCTTTGTTATCGGCTTTAATACCAGGTAGTCATTAATATTTCCAGTTACACTGGCTGTGCTCAGGCTGCGTTAAGCTCCAGCTATGTTGAAATCCAATCTTTGTTCATTTATGTCTAGTGTCTCTCAACCCAGATTTGTTTTATGTAGTTGAGAGACCCAGGAAAGTCATCATCAGAGCTTTGTCCTCCAGCTGCATTTTCATAAATGCATTTTGCTTGTGTGAGTAGCACCCCAAGAGTGGAAGAATTCCTCCACTCATTCCTCCGTCCACAGTGGCTCTCTGTTGCTCTGCTGGGGACCAGTGAGCTCTGTGTTCCCTGTGCACCTTCTCTTCTTCCCTTTAAGAGCAACAGAGAGACTGAGTCTCATCTCGTTTATGGAAGCTGACTCCTTGCAATCATCTCCCTTCTCCTTGACATTGTCTCTCTGGCTCAGCTCACATGTATGGGTGGTCCCAGCTATGTGCAGGCTTTCCCTGGTCTGCAGCTGGTTGCTTTCACGAGCCAGTCAGGCTCCTCACATGTTGCTCAAGTCTCAGGCACCCAAGTAGGCAGATCTCTGGGATCTTATGGTTCTACTGTATTCATTTTGATTGAATAAATGGGCCCAGAGGGTCAAAGATGCTAACATGACCCTCGTACTATAGAACATTAATAAAGATGGTTCAGGACTTTGAGTACATAGACCATGGCCTGGTTAGTATCATGGAAAACACTCTTGAAAATTCATGCCACGGGTTAGAAATTTGTTGATTGAGATACACAAAAGGAAGAGTCAAAACTAGTCAAAAAGTATTGAAACTCAAATTGGATGATTATGCAAAACAAACAATTAAAACCTATCAAAGTTCCCTTTTCAGAAAGATTGCTCATTGCTTAGAATCTTTATTATGATAAGCAGTCCCTCTTGGTGGGTAAGAAAGGGCTGGATCTGTAGTTCAGTTTTGGGTCAGAAATGATATTCACTTTCCTCCATTTAACAAAACAGAGGGGTACAAGTGGGAGAAGAGAGAGGATAGAAAATGAGGGGGGGGAGATTAAGCTTTTGTTTATACTTTTGTTGTCAGGATACAGGGTGGCTAGTCTGTCATGGACAGTTGCTTTGGTCTGGCAGGTTGCCCATTGCAGCTGTTGCTTTGGACCCCAGCTCACCTCCCTGGTCAGGGAGGTGATTTGGTTGGTCTTGTCAAGTTCTTCTCTATCATTGGCCCTTCTGAGGCCAGGCAGAACTGGATGGGCCATCTCCCGGGCCATTGTGCTGGAGCTGTGCATTATAGTTAGTCTCAGGATCAGGTGTAAAGTGGAGAGAGTGAGAGATAGGATAGGAGGAAGACAGTAGTGGATAGAAGAGGAAGACAGAGCAGGATATCACATGTATCAGGCTGGGGTGCTCGCAGGTGCAGTGGTGATAGCCAGGTGTTTCCAATGGGTGCCGAGGTCTGGATGTTCCAATGAAAATTTCCTTAGTAGTGGCAGTAGCACTGGTCGTGGAAGTCCTCCCCTCCCTGGCTTCCTAAGTCTCTTTTTAAGGGCCCCAGAAAGGGGTGATGGGTGTAACAATCCATTGTCTCATTATTTTGCCTAGCAAATAGGCATAATTTCTGAAGCTTCAATTCTGGTCCATTGATTTCTGGTTCTCTGTCTCTCTTGTTTACCAGTTATAATCTTAACACAGTCATAGCAGATCCTCTGTGTTTAAATTTATTCAGTCTTTCTGTCTCTTCCTTATATCTTCTCTTAAACAATTTTATATAGCAGGTCACTGTGACAATTCATGAACCTTTATCCACTTTTTACCAATTAAACTCACAATTGGGGTAAGCTTCCAGTGTTAGAACAGGTCTTTCTCTCTGGAACATCCAAAACAGCTGGGCTACATGTATTTCTTATGGTTTGTACTAACAGCAATACACTGAAGTGAAATGATTGCTTTCTATGGCATGCATGACAAACCACTTCTTTGGTGACAGAGTTTTGTATGATACTGCGAGTGGCTTGAAATAAATTAAGTTGTAATATGGTCTCTGCCACTTATTTGCCCTGATTTTCTGTTTTTATGCTTTAGTGTGTATTTCAGTCCTTTCACTTCTTGCTGACACATTCGCTTGGGGAGCACAGTTTTCATTAATCATGCAAAGTCAAGTCCATTTTTCACAGTAACCTTTGGATCTTGTTACTCATCATATGAAATAATTTTAGTTAATCAATCTATTGATGATTCAAATTCATGTGATTTAGGTTATGCTACATTATTGGTCTGTAGCATAATGATCAGTCACCAAATTTGACAGTTTGGTTTCTTGTGAGGAAAATGTGTCTCGCTCTCCCGAGTGACATTTTTTTGCGTAATCTAAGTGTTCTTGAAATTTCTGAATGATTTTATCTAGCAGTTGGTATTTCTCTTCGTGCTTCCATTGGAGCATATTGCCGATTTCCAATGTCACTGTAGCACCCATTCTGATTTCTCTTCAATACTAATTGCCTCCAAGAAAATTTGGAAGCATTGCAACCATCTGCCAGGTTTAACTGGCACCTAACAGGCCTTGTGCTGTCTCTTTGAAAAGGGGTAACTATAAATTCATAGATTTCAAAGCCAGAAGGCATGATTGTGATCATCAAGTCTGACCTCTTGTATAATGCATGCAATAGAAATTCCTTAAAATAATCCCTAGAGCAAATCTTTCTGAAAAAATCCAATCTTGATTTAAAACCTGTTAGAGATGCAGAATCCACCATAACTCTTGATAAATTGTTCCAATGGTTAATTACTCTCACCGTTATAAAGGTACATCTCATTTCCAGTCTGAATTTGTCTAGCTTCAACTTCCAGCCATTGGATCATGTTGTACTTTTCCTTGATAGGTTGAAGAACCCATTATTAAATATTTGTTCCCTATATGTACTTATAGACTGTAATCAAGTCAATCTTTAAACTTCTCTGTATTAAACTAAATAGATTGAATTCCTTGTGTCTATCACTATAAGACATCACTCTATATGCCATAATTAAGAAAAAGTACAAATATAGTTGACCAATTTCTTGTAGCCATGAAAGTGAAAGTGAGAAGGGATTTACAAGAGTAAAGAATTAGTGATGGAAGTGTCACTTATGGATCATTTAAGGAAAATATTCCATATGCTGGGGGCAGCGCTGAAGATGTGCAGAAAGCTGTGGATGAAGTACTCAAGGCTAACATAATATCATTTATCAAAAGGAAAGGCAATTTGATAAGAAAGAGTAGGGGTGTAAGTGAAATTTAATAGTGTTAAAAGAAGTGGTTAATGACAAAAAGACATCTTATAAAAATTGGAAGTGAGATCCTACAGAGGAAAACAGAAAGAAATATAAACTCTGGGAAGTCAAATGTATTAGGCAGGCCAAAAAAGAATTTGAAGAGCAATTAGCAAAAGATACAGAAACTAACAGCAATATGTTTTAAAGTACATCAGAATCAGGACGCCTTGCCTAACAATCATTGGGGTCACCAGATGATTGAGGTGTTAAAGGAGCACACTCGAGAAAGACAAGGCTGTTGTGGAGAAGCTAAATGAATTTTTTGCATTGATCTTCATTGCAGAGGACACAGAAGTGATTCCCTCACCTGAGACATTCTTTTAGGTGACAAATCTGAGGAACAGTCCCAGACTGAAGTATCAATAGAGGAGGTTTTGGAACAAATTGATAAATTAAACAGTATTAAGTCACCAGGACCAGATGATATTCGCCTCAGAGTTCTGAAGGAACTCAGATATGAAATTGAAGAACTACTAACTGTGGTGTGTAACCTACCACTTAAATCAGGCTCTGTACCAGATGCTGCCGGATAGCAACTGTAATAATGAATTTTTTTTTTTAAAGGCTCCAGAGGCAAACCTGGTATTACAGGCAGGTAAACTTAACTTCAGAACCAGGCAAATTGGTTGAAACCATAGTAAAGAACAGAATTGTAAGACACATAAATGAACACAATATGTTGGGGAAGAATCAACAAGGCTTTTGTAAAGGGAAGTCATGCCTACCAATCTATTAAACTCCTTTGAGGTGGTCAACAAACATGTGGACAAGGATTTAGAATATTGTGTCCAGTTTTGGGCCCCCCACTACAAAAAGGATGTGGACAAGTTGGAGAGAGTGCAGCGGAGGGCAACAAAAATGATTAGGGAGCTGGAGCACAGGACTTATGAGGAGAGGCTGAGGGAACTGGGCTTGTTTAGTCTGCAAAAGAGAAGAGTGAGGGGGGATTTGATAGCGGCCTTTAACTACCTGAAAGGGGGTACCAGGGAGGATGGGGCTAGGCTGTTCTCGGTGGTGGCAGATAACAGAACAAGGAGCAACGGTCTCAAGTTGCAGGGCGGGAGGTCTAGGTTGGACATTAGGAAAAAGTTTTTTTACTAGGAGGGTGGTGAAGCACTGGAATAGGTTACCTAGGGAGGTGGTGGAATCTCCATCCTTAGAGGTTTTTAAGCTGAGGCTTGACAAAGCCCTGGTTGGGATGATATAGCTGAAGAACTTAGTTTTGCTAAGGTTAGTCTTGCTTTGAGCAGGGGGTTGGACTAGATGACCTCCTGAGGTCCCTTCCAACTCTAATATTCTATGATTCTATGATCCAGTGGATTGTACTTGGACTTTCAGAAAGCCTTTGACAGGGTCTCTCACCAAAGACTCTTAAGCAAAGTAGGAAGTCAAGGGGGTAAGATAGAGAGTCCTCTCATGGATCAATAATTACTTAAAAGAAAGGAAACAAAGGGTAGGAATAAATGGTCAGTTTTCACAGTGGGGAGAGGTAACTATCAGGATCTTTACTGGGACCGGTGCTATTCAACATATTTATAAATGATCTGGAAAAAAGGGTAAACAGTGAGGTGACAAAGTTTGCAGATCATACAAAACTACTCAAAGATGATTGCGAAGAGTTACAAAGAGGTCTTAGAAAACTGGGTGACTGGGCAACTGAATGGCAGATGAAATTCAATGCTGATAAATGTAAAGTAATGCACATTAGAAAACAATCTCAAACATCCATACAAAATGATATTAGCTGTTATCACTCAAGCAAGAGATCTTGGAGTCATCGTGGATAGTTATCAGAAAACATCTGCTCAGTGTGCAGCAGCAGTCAAAAAACATAACAGGATCTTAGTAACCATTAGGAAAGGGATAGTTAAGACAGAAAATAGCATAATGCAACTATATAAATATATGGGAGGGCCACACATTGAATACTGTGTACAGTTCTGTGTAGTCCCAACTCAAAAAAGGTATATTAGAATTGGAAAAGGTGCAGAGAAGGGAAACAAATATGATTAGGGGTATGGAACAGCTTCCATAAGAGGAGAGATTAAAAAGTCTGGAGCTGGTCAGTTTAGAAAAGAGACAGGTAAGGAGGGATATGACAGAAGTCTATAAAATCATGAATAGTGTGGAGAAAGTGAATAAGGAAGCATTATTTATCCCTTCATATAATAGAAGAACCAGGGGTCACCTGATGAAATTAATAGGAAGTAGGAATACTACCCCATGCTCCTTTAGTGGCTTTTTTATCTGAGGATCTCAAAGGTCTTTACAAACATTAACTATGTAAGCCTTTCAGCACCCCTGTTAATTAAGTCTGAGATGATGTCACCTAACACTGCAATGTAACTACCTCCAGGGTGGAATTTAGCAGCTGTTTCACAGTGCACAGCAGCAGAGAAATTTAGAATAGAGTAAAATACAATAACATATCCAATTGACACTGCAGGTGAAGTTTTAGATAGGTAAAATGTAAATACTCATGTTGCAATCTAGCCAGGACATTGGGATTAACATCCAAATTTTTAGAAAACAATATATGAATCTTAATGTCTAGACAAGGTCAGGACCTCACTTTTATATCTCCTCTGAAAGACTATACGTTCAGCAGCACAGTACTCCCAGTGCAGTAAGGATCAGTGGTTCAGTGTGGAAATGAAGTACCACTAACTACACAATGCTACTTCCTGCAGACTTGGAGGTCTCTATCCAAGAACTGACCAAGTTTTAGAGCTGGGCTAATAACAGTTTTATTTTTTTTTAATTTTTTGGGTTCACTGGTATTTTCAAAAAGTTAAAAATAATTATTTTAGGGTAAAATAAAACATTTTGTTTGACTCAATATGAAACATTTGTTTGATTTTGAGCATTTTTAAGTATTTTTGAATTTTTAAAAATCAAATTAAAGGAAAATTTGAAGTGAAACTTTTTTTTAACAGAAAAATCTCAATGTTTCCTTTCAAAATATTTGGACCCCTTTGGAATTGGTTTTTCAAAACTAACAATTTGGTGAAACCAACAGAAATTTGCAAGAGAGACAAAGTGGATGAGGTAATATCTTTTATTGGACCAACTTCTGTTGTTGAGAGACAAGACTACAACAACACTGCATAAATTTCCAAAACATTCAGGTGTTGCTGAATCTACATTTTTTGCCAAAAAACTTTCAATTGAAAAATTTTGCCTAGCTCTACCAAAATTTAGTTTGTAAATTCTGGTAAACTCAGTTTGAAAGATAGAATAATTAGTTTCTCCACTTTGCTCCAGCAATGCCCAGCTGTGATTGGTCTTTTAATCATCAGTGACTCTGTAAGAGCTCTTGCTGTAAGATGAGTTAAAACCAAAACAGTATAAAGTAGACATCTGAGCTTTTCTGATGCCGTACAAGATTATCTCTCGCCTCAAAATTCCTTTTTACAGAACTATGTTGCACCACATTAGTTCAGCCATCAAGAACTATGAACTAATTTCTGTTGTGATTTATGGCCCACTGAAAACTGTCAGTCTCCACAAGATGCAAGTCAGGCAAATTCAGAGGTGATATGAACAGTGATATAAGTTACAAGTGGTATAAATGATTGTAAGTTGCCAATATGTGGGAAAAGGTTGGGGCTATAGATTTAAAAAACAATCAACAGGAAAATCAAGATAAAGTGGATTGGGATTTGAAGAGTGGCTGTTTGGAATGTCATCCTCACTGGATTTGTATGCTTAGTGAAGCAGATAATATTGGGTCCCATTTATGCCTGGAAATTTATGCCTATAACTGAAGTCAAATGAATTACACTAGGCTAAATTTGGTCATTTGGTATACATTCCTAGGCTTTACAGACACATCTGCTTAATTGCACCAATAACTACCTGACTGTAGGACAAATCAATTAAGTTTTTGCCTGCAGTTAATTCTGACTCAGCCACAATTCCAATGGCTTAAAAGCCTCATCTTAGCTCAAAGTTGTACCATTCAGAAATGTTTGCCTTCATTTGAGCTGCATGAGCGTAACTGAAGGCAAAATTTTGCTCAAAGAGATAATGGATTTCTGTGAAGTTAGGAGGCAGAAGTGTAGTCGTTCTACAGTAATTATAGTATAATAAGGGAATAGTTTGTCCTGTTGTACTCTAAAAATTCCATATGCTACTAAATTCCATGTAATAGGTTGATAGATACATTTTATTCAAAGCCCTAATTTTAAAAAATGTTTCATACACTACTTATAAGATCCATAAGGAGAGCTGACTTTAAAAATACATCTATAGTTGATACTACTTTTAGAGAATGTGAGTGTTCAAAGACTTTGGGCCTAGATATATATTTTTGTAATGTTTCATCGTAATTATATATAGTGCTAAATCAGGAATGACAGCTCCAGAGACTATTCATATCAATTTTTTTATTCTGCTGTCAATCCAATTCATCCTCCAGCACAAGGAGAAGATGCTTTTATTTTCCAAGCCTCAATTTGCAGCCTCTAAATGAATAATTAGCCGTGTTTATACTTTTGTTTTAATATCTTATCCAGATCTCCACCCCAGGGCCTTTTGCAAACTGTTAAGTATTTTATGGGAAGTTTGTTTTTAGTGTAAAATTTCTTTAGAGTGCAGATTGGGAACTTAAATTGCTAAACTTATTTTCCTCAGTGTTTTGATTTTTTTCCCTCTTCTTCCTTCATTTTTATTGGACATATACTTTATTAGATGTGCCATGCTGGTGTGTACTCCTGAAGTTACACTATCCAGATGATCAGCACTTTCATATAACTACTTAAATGACCAAAATTTATCTAAGGACCAATGAATCCATTTCAAAAGAAACTTTACAAACCTGAAACTTGCTGGCAACAATTAGAAAGCAATCACTCGGATATAAAGCAATTCTACTATAATATATAGCATATTTAATCTTTACATAACATTTGGATTCACCTTATTCCAATCATTAGGAAACATGACTAGAAAGTGAAAAAATGAATGTGAAGTCAGCCAACAAGGACAAATGGAAATTCTGGAATCAAGTTAGAAGAAATAATATCTCTTTAAAGCCATGTTTTATGTGTCCATAAACTAAAATGTGTCTTAATTTAAAGCACGCACATTCTAATGTACATTTTGAAAACTAATTTTATGCATTTTTTGTATTCTTAATTGTTTCTAACATTGTCTTAAGCTATGTCTTCATTGACAGCAGGAAATGCGCTGCCGTCAGATCGACTTATCTGGATCGACTGAGCAGTCAGTGAAGACCCGCTCAGTCGATCCAGAAATCGACATATTAAGACCACCTCCTCACATGGCATAGTACTGCGTTGACGGGAACACAGTTCCCGTCGGCGCAGTGCAGTGAAGACGGAGCGCAGAACAGAAGCACAGAAGTCGACGGGAGTTACCCAAGTTTTTTGTGTAGTTTGCGTAACTCCAGTCAACTGCCGCTGAATCTCTGAGGTAAGTGTAGACAAGCCCTTATAAATCACCCTCTCCCCTGAGAGACGTGAGTGGTGGGTGGAAGGTGGCGAAGAGGAGCAAGCGGCAGGCAGGGGAGCTTTGGGGTTGGGGCCAAGTGGAATGGGGGTGAAGTGTGGGTGGGATCTTGGGGATGGGGTCAAAGCAGTGGGAGGGGCCACAGTCCAAGCATTGGTCCCCCCCACCTGCTCAGCGTCCCCAAAGGCAGGAGTCATGTGCCGGCTATGCTTATGGGAATTAAATATTGTCTTGACAAATTTCATCTCCCCTTACCACTTTTTAAAAAATCATTCATGTTCTTCCCCTCATTTATGACTACATATAAAATTTATATTTTAAAAATTTAATTTACATATTTCTGGACAACTGCCTCTAGTTTGCAACATTACCTCTTTTTGCAGCCGAGACGGAGTCTTGCTGTGTTTGTGTGCAGCACTTAGCACCATGGGGTCTCAATCCTGAATAAAGCTTCTGGATTGCACAATATAAATAAATAAATAGTAATTCCTAATGATCCAGTTTTCAATATGTGACAATCACCCCATATAATCTAATTTTGTTTTTAAGGAAGATTTTGTGAGGTGCTTAATTAAATGATTTACTGCAGTTCAGGGGTAAAACCCAGGATGGTTGGTTAGATGTAGCATATCCAGGATGCTTTCTCTGGTTGGAGTCTCTATTATCTGGATATGGAAGTTTTCATCTCTGTTCTGCTGTATTTTAATAGAGGTGTAGTTAAGGGTGCCCAAAAGTGTGCTATTCTGTATCTTCAAGAAAGTCAAGGCATGGCCCAAAAATATTTAATTCAGTACTGGAGTTCTGTAATAGACGCCTGTTGCAATTGCCCCTTTTATTTTCATTTCATGTGTCCCTTCCAAAATATTCTGTCACTCACATCCCTCCTCACAATGAAATTGTATTTCACTGGTTTTGTATCCCACTGACAGTGCATATTTCAAACACAAGTAGAAGAAATTCTCCTTTTTTGAATATGTATAGTGCAGTAACTCTACAAATGTTAACTTGTTAAGACATAGCATCTTAGTAAAAAAACAGCCTCCATCAGCACATATTTGAAAAAAGCAAGTTAGTTTCATGGACTAGCATGAGGGAACTGTCTCAGCGCACGGTACTCATGTTGAAAGTCCTTAAACTTACACTTCAGATACTACTGTCTTCAGAACTGCAGTCAGTACTGAGTGTCACTGAAACTGTTGGAAGATAGGCACATGCCATACTAAAACTTCAGTTTTCAAGACAAGGAAATTCAACTGCAGTATCTCAAATAAGACTAAATATTAAGAGTTAACAGTAAATTTGTTTTGGATGAATATACAACTTCCAATATCTAGAAGATGTGTATAAATAATTAAACAGTCATTGAAGTAGGGCCATGAATGTGGGCCTCCCATTTTCCAGGTGAATGCCTACACCACCAGCCCATAAAATCATTCTCTAGACTAATGACAATTCAAGGATTTTATACAAAATGGAACATCCTCAACAAAACCCACTCCAGAAAACGCAGTAGCCAGTGTCTACTGCACTTGGCTGCTGACCTTCAAATCCCTGTTCCACATCAGGCAGAAGGGGGAATTGAAGCAGGGTCTCTCATGTCCCCTGTGAGGGCCCTAACCTCTGGGTTGTAACGGTTGTAAAAGAGACAGCACCTTCTTCTCTGACTATTTTGTGAATGGCACCTAAGTCCCCAAAAAATTGTTTTGGCCAAAACTATTTGGTGAATTTACAAATTGACAAATAGTTTGGGTCAATCGGAACTACATTTCTTGCTGAATAAACTATTTGTCTGAAAAATTTTGCCCAGCTCTTGTCTCTCCTTCTTTCCCCTCCCCCAGACCCCGAAACTGAGCCTAGTGCATCAGCAGCATGCCCAGCCCAAGTTGGCCTGGTAAGCAAGATCCTTAACTTGGTGAGGTGCAACATCTAACTGCTAGAATGCTTGAAGAAATCTTAAGATGCCTGTGTTCAGATTTGCTGATGCACTGAAGCTAGTTTAATATACTGAGGGAAAAAAATGAGACACTTCTACAGCATTTGTTTTAATTAGCACTGCGTCTGCAGTTTTGCTTAATGGATTTGACTTTCAAGGGAGCAAAGTACCTGATGTTATCTAGTATAGTGCAGTGCAGTACAGTGAGGACACTCTCTTTATCATTGCCTTTTGATATGCTGATCAAAGGCTTCTGTGTTCTAGATCTGAGTTCCCACTGAAGCCCAAGCTAAACATCTGTTTGATTGTGTGCAGCTCAGTGTATCACACCAAATGTCTTTGTGGAACTCATTTAAAGACCAAGTCTGCTCTAACTCTATTAATAAGATGATCTGAATAATAGTTGTATTATAATAATCCCCGTTACAACTCATCACCAGGCTTATTAGAGAAAAAAACTTATTATAAAATCACAGGACATCTGTGTCATGGGGGTGTATGTACCCCATGCTGGCCCAGCGACCGAAAGGTTAAAACAGGCACAGCCAGCCACTGATGATAGGAAGCCTCCCAACAGCTGGGAGGATTAGAGGACTGGGAAGCAGAGCAGCAGGGCAGCTACCAGAGAGGAGTTAGCAGGCTGGAGAAAAGAGCTTCTGCCTGCAAGCTACTAAAGACCTGCCCCAGAGACAAACCCCGAGGGAAATGACCAGAAGGCTGGGGAGTATACAGAGATTGAGGAGGAAGAAGCTCAGGGCACTGGCACAGTTGAACCCCCTGTTCCAACCCTGCTTATTTAATTTGAGGGTCCTGAGCAGGAGTACAGTGGAATGGGCGGGCCTGGGTTGCCCTACCAACCCCTGAGGGACTGGAGAGTAAAGGAAGGACATCGGACGCCTGTGCACTAAGAATGGACTGACACCCCGTTGGGCTGCATGCAGTCAGGGGCTATGCTATCCTCGGTCAGAGGGGAGGCGCCATCACACTGATGCACTGCCTCACAGTCTACTATTAAATACATTTGAAAAGTCTGCAAATGAGCATTATAGATGAATTCTATACAGCACACCACTAAAAAGTGATCTAACTGAGTGATTTCTCATATGTATTTCCCATGAAGTGTACGCAATTTATTTATCCTATTTCTCGGGTGCTATCCAGAGCTCTAGGCATCTTCCAAATTAAAGACACATTAGCAAACTTAAAATGTAACAATACATTTTGTATTTCAATGAATCACATTTCCAGTTAGACTGTCTCATAAAGACTAAATAGCTCCAACCATAACATAACAAAACCTGCATCCTGCAGCTTCCCAGTCCACTAACTTCTGCTAGCACCACCAGTGAGCTCTAGGGAAGCTTCAGGATCTCTGGGTTGGAAATCAAAACCAAAGACTAGCCCTTAAGAGATTCATTGCTTTTATGGCAAAGCCCCTTATTTCTACTTATTCAATCTGAATTCCCTCTCCAATCAAAATCAATGACCTTTCAGTAGAGGGGACCTACTTCCTCCAAGCTATATCTTTCTCAGTCTCTCCTTGTACCACAAATACTGTGATAGGGCCAAACCTGATGGCTACAGGAGAGTAGTGGAGGGTATCTATATTAGCCCCAGGATTAACAAATTGTTGTTCCCTGGGTGATTCAGCTGTGACTACTCCAGAGCAATTAGGTCAGCTGAGGCCAATCAGGGAGCTGGCCCCAGCAGTTAAAAGCCTCCTGGCCAGGCAGCTGGCAGTAGCTGAAAGGGAGTTATGGAGTACAAGGCAGGGAGCAATTGCTGTTGCTACTACAACCCAAAAGTACTGGAGGCAAGGGGGGCATAGCTAGGGATTCTAGGCACAGAGGCCTGAGGGAGGAGCACTCCCCCAGCCCATGTTCCAGGAGGCAGACTGTGAGCAGTGGGACCAAGGACAGGCAACCCAGGGAAGGCAGTAGCTCACAGACTAAGCAGTTGAGGCTACTCCTCACAAGGGGCTTGGGGCAGAGGGCGGGACCAGGCTCCCCCCCTGCTCCCACCCAGCCATATCACCACATAGCCAAAGAGTGTGCAGGACCTACTGAAGGGCAGAAGGGGCCACCCTCCCCACAATACATTTAGAAGCACCACATACCCCTTCCAAAAGTAGAACACAAAACTCCTTTCAATCAGGCAGGTTTGAGTTAAATCAAAATGATTTTAAAGTACCAAATTTTAATCATGAATTAAATGAGCAAGAAATCTTAATTTAAATACTTGATTTTAATCACGTTGTGCATCTGTACATGTATTATTTTTCCCAGAGAGATGTTGATTCTCACTGTTGGTAACCATTAAAACTTGTTGATTTGCAACAAAAGAGAGCTCTTACACTAAATTTGGTGTTTATTTTTGCTGCTTTTTGGGTCCTTTCACCACAGTCATAGGTTTTTCCAGTGTTGGGCACATGATATGGCCTGGTCTACAGCCTTGGAGAGATTTTCCATGGTGCAGGGCTCCTCCAAGAGCCTGCAGACCAGCACATGTTCCATGTTTTGTGTAAGAACCTGCAGGGGTGGAACCATGGGAGGCCTGGACTGCTGTTGCCTTCTCATTGCCACTGGAGGCTTAGCTGGGCTCTCATGGGAGGACCCTGGGAGGCTGGGCTCAGCAAGAAGTACCATCAGCAGGACCTGAGTGGCAGCCCCTCATAGCCCACTGACTGGTCAATACCAGTACTTAAACCAGGAAGCCATGATCAGAAGCTGTCTGAGCAACAACACATACTGCCTGCCCATTTTCACTCAAACTCTGCTCACGATAGACCCTGAACTTTGGCTTCTGACCCTGATTTGTCCTTGACTTTGTTCTTTGATAACTGTCCGTAACCTGGAGCCTGACCCTGATCCCCTGGTAACCTGACCTTACCTGTCTACTGATGCTTGACTCTTGGTTTCCCTTCTGACCTGTCTCAAACTCTGACCTCCTGGTAATCTGACATAGCCTGTCTTCTGATGCCTGACTCTCAATTTGCCCTCTGACCTCCCGGTAGCCTGACCCTGCCTGTCTCTTGATGCCTGAACCTCAGTCTGCTCTCTGGCCTATCTTGGATCTGACCTCCCGGTACCTGACTAAGTATGATTCCTGTTCCGACCACTAGGTCTGACAGCCCTTGTCCCAGTCATGACTACCACAGTCACATGTGTCTGGGTCATTGGAATAGCTCCATTTTCGCACATTGAGTTTTGGCCTGCCAACTCTTTTTCAGAGGCAATTTAAACATCTCCAAGTTGACTAGTTCTTCTCTGCGCCTTCGGGAAAGTATTTGGCAATGTCAATATGCATTTTGACATCCTTGTTGAGTATTTCGAGCTGTGTGTGCCACATTTCCAGTCACGTAGCTGTTGGCGATTTCTTAAGTGGTTCCATTGAAGCTAGGAAGCTTTTCCATGATTTCAGGTGGCTAACTGCCATGGTGTGGCCATGTAGTCGATGTTTAATTTTGCTAACCAGAAGGATTAGTGGGTTAGAGTAGATGACCTTTGCGGTCCTTTCTGACCCTATGATTCTATGATAGGCTATATAACTGCTTAAATAACTATAGTATAACATACATATTTATACATATATTTAGTCTTAATTTTTACATTTTTACTATGTTAGAGAAAGATCAATTATATATTTTATTTACTGGATTATGTTTGATTATTTAATTGTGATTTGTGTTTAAACTCAGTTCAGATGGAAATGCAGATTCAATTAAAAATGCACAAAAACAGCATCTTAATTTTTTTTTCTTTTTTGACTAGTGAAATGTGCTGGATACATAGGAAAAAAGTTTATTGAAATATGTTTTGCATTTTAAACTAAATGACTTATTAAACAAAGGAAGTATTATCCATTGTTAGTTGAATTGGTGATCAGAATAAATCAGTTCATGATCTTTGAGATTTTAGAATTAGAAGATCTCATCTTCACACCTAGTTTTTATAAATAGATTGGAAGAAGAAAACAAACTTTCCTGCTCATTTTAATTCCAGTTGGTTTCTTAACTCTGACTGAACTAGTCACTGAACTGAATTAGATGATTAAAGTGGAATGAACAAAATAATCTTGCTGTACCTGCAAATGAAGATACTGCTGTCAAAAGCTGGATTAGCATAGAAAGTCATAGAGGTTAGGCCAGAAGGGACCACCAGGTCAACCAGTCTGACAGCTGCACATTACAGGGCACCAACACCACCCAGCGTCCACACACTAAATACAACAACTGGAATTAGACCAAAATATTAGTCCACAGGAGACTAGAACATTATGTGCCACAGAAAGAATATAGTAGGAATGCCTGAAGCCCCCGTGTCAGGAGTAAGGCCCTTAGCTGCACCTGCTCACTACTTCTAATGCCCTAACAAGCCAGCTAGACTGCCTGATGGACCGCCTTGTCTGATTGGCTGAAGAAGCCAGTAGGTGGGTTCTTAAACCTAACAGCAGCAGCTTGCTCGTTGTTCAGTGCACACGAACTCTCTACACTCATCTCTCCAAGCCCTTCTCCTGCTTTGCTCCTCCATGGCTCCAGCCTAGATCCTGCCCTGCATCCCACCTTATTCCCATCCTGTTCCAGCCTTGCTTCTGCCTCAGAACCAGCCCTGCTCCTGCCTTTGCTGACTTCTGGTAATCTGATTCTGACTATGTCTCAACCCTTGACCCTGGCATTTGGACTCCTAAGGACTAGGCCTGACCACCTATAACCCAGTCTGCCGACACCCTGAAATGGCAGGGACATGATTAAGTGAGATACACATAAATAATCCTGGCAAATGACCCATGGCTACATGCTGCAGAGAAGGGTGAAAAACCTGCAAGGTCACTGCTAATGTGAACTGGAGGAAAATTCCTTCATGATCCCATAGATGGTGATCAGTTAGACCCTGAGCATGTGAGCA
This sequence comes from Emydura macquarii macquarii, assembly GCF_026122565.2. NCBI lineage: Eukaryota > Metazoa > Chordata > Testudines > Chelidae > Emydura > Emydura macquarii. Next base: position 34,554,820 of record NW_027132559.1, on the reverse strand, counting down.
GGAATCAGCCAGTCGAGCACTTGAGAGAGAATTCTTGGTGCCACTTCAGAACAGTGGCTCACCCCATACAAAGTCCCATCTCCAGCTGTGGCCAATTCAGATGGTTCAGAGGAAGAAGATCAACCTCCCAGAATATATTGAGGGCAAGGGGAAGGAAATCCCTTCCGAACATCTCTAGGTGGCCTTCTGAAGCCCTGAAATATGAGCTTTTAGAAAAATAAAGCACAACCTGAAGTGAGTTCCTGGATTGCTGAGCCCTGCCCCTTACCATCACAAGCAACCCTGTCATACACTCACACTCATAAATTTGTCCAACTCTCTCTTACTTCTAGTTAGATTGTTTGCCCCCCACAACTCCAAATGAGAGGCTGTTCCAGATCCTCATTCCTCTGATGGTTAGAAACTTTCTTCTAATTTCTAGTCTGAATTTGTTCATGGACAACTTATACCCGTTTGTTCTTGTGCCAACACTGTTCATTAGCTTAAATAGATCTTCACCCTGCTTGGTGTTTAGTGTTTACCCCGCCAGATGTATTTGGGTAGAGCAATCATATCCCCTCTCAGGCTTCATTTGGCTAAACAAGCCAACCTCTTTTAGGGTCCCCCCTACACTGGGATAAATGACCAGCAGCCTGGCCATGGCTGACCTGGGTCAGCTGACTCTGGCTCAGGCTGCAGGGCTAAAAGTTGCTGTGTAGACATTCAGGCCCAAGGGGGTAACTGGGCTCTGAGCACCTCCCCACTTGTGAGGTCCCAGTCCTTGGGTTCCAGCCTAAGCCCAAACTTGTAAGCAGCAATTTTACAGTCCCACAGTCCAAGCCCCATGAGTCAGCTGACCCAGGCCAGCGGCAGGTGTTTAACTGCTGTGTAGACATACCCTCAGTCTCCTCTTGTAAGGCAGGTCCTCCCTTCCTCAGATCATTATAGTAGCTTTTTCTGCACTTGTTCCATCTTTCATGAACAGTGGCGTTAATTCTTCTCTGTCTCTACTGGAAATGCCTTGCCTGATACATTCTTGTATCACATTTGGCTTTTTCACATTCATTGTGATGGAGGGGGCGCTGGGTCAAATTTCAGCGAGTGGCACTGCAACCTTTCACACCAGATCACGACGCCACTCATTCTGGAGCCCCTCTCATACAGGGGGGGCTGGGGCAAAGTGTCCTTCCCCCCGACCAGGTGGCCCTGACAATACCACGCAACACTGTACAGAAATGCTCTGGGGGAGAATTCTAATTTATGCAAAATGAAGCCTTTCAGAGCTAGTGTCTTTTCTTTTCTCCTACAGGGAGCAGAGAGCTTTTCTTCCTCAAAACATCTGACTCAGAGGCTCGCATGTGCAAATGGTCACGCAAGGTGCAAGGCACTGGGGAATTAGACCAAATGACTCCAGCCACCATGGCTTGTGTGGTATACCTTCCTCCCAACCTGGGTCTGGCTCTACGAGACATCTTGGAGCTCAAAAGGTTGGAACAAAAAGTTTTAACTGTGGAAATGTGTTATTTATGACACCAGTAGAAACTCTGTTATACAACTGATCAGAAGGGAAGTGGGTAAATTGACTCTGAGTCTCCTAATGCATCTGAAATGATGATGAAACACAGCTACCAAATGACGTGGGCAGTATATAGCAAATGTGCTGTTCTCAGACTGAAACTGCTGAACTTAAAAAACCCTCTCTGAAAGAGATGATGTCAAATAATTTAGACCTCAGTCTTTTTTACCTACTGTCCTTTGGTAGCCTTTTATTCCAGCAGCACATGTTAACTGATTAGATCTATTTATTCTTTTACAATGGTGATATTTCTAGCTATGAATAATGTAAAAAAGACACCAATTACAAAGCCAATTGCTTCACTTATTGTAATCCCCATCATCCCCCTCCCCCATGAAGAAAGCCATGTGCTGTTTTCAGCTTGTTCTCTGCAGTCACAAGCAGTACCTGTTTGTTTGTAGTTGCTTGCCTGCTGGATAAATGCCTTATTATGGATGGGTCAGTAGCAACTCCACCCTGAAATTTGCCTTCAGATGTACACTTGAAGCAGGACTGAACTCCTGTATTTCACTTGTTGATAATTGAATTTAGCTGCCACAACCAGATTGGGGGCCCCTGCTCTGTCGAGGGGATGGTCTAGAGCCTTCCTCTCCTATGAGGAGCTATGGACTATTGTCCTCAGGCAGGTGTAATATCTCCTGGTAATACTCTATGTACTTGGTGTGTGTAATCTACTACTTCCACTAGCATTTAGTAGATGGTTTCCCTAGATGAGCCAGCTCTGCTTCCTCTCTGTCCCCATATCAGTAACTTGGTCTCTTTGAGGAGTAGGAGCAAGCAATCTCAACTCTCCTGGATGTAACGTTCACTCCATACATTCACAGAAATACTCTTAATGAAAGGTGGCAGTGTAAAGCTACTTTATTTCTTAGAATTCAAACTAACACACAAGAATCCAAAGACAGAAAGAGAGGAAACAGGCTGCTCCCCAAGGCAGCAAGGCACAATTCACCCCACCTTTTTTTAAGCTGGCTCTTTCCAGACTGACAGCATGATGCTTTGCTACAGAGGCCACTAGCCTACAAAGAGGGCCAGGAAAACCCTCCACCCTTAAATTGATAGCTTGCAACAGTCATCAATACACCACACAGGGAGCATAGAGACTGCTACTATGGGAGGTGCTTGGGCAACTGTGAACACTACTCCTAATCAGTCCCTAAATCCAGCATAATAAATCGTCACAGAAAAATTGAATTTTCCGTGTAGTGTTGCTAAAAAATATTTTACTAATTTTTGCAGAGGAAATGTTTTCAATGTTCATTTGGTGTAGGGCTTATTTCCCAGATTCTTTCCTCTTCTCAGACCTCCTGCCTGTTACTCTCATCTTCCCTGATATATATAGCTTCTCCTGCTGCTCCCCAACCAATATTATTCCCCTCACAATTGTTGCAAACCCTATATTGCCTGCTCAGCATCGTCCTCCATAGCCACTCTATCTCCCTCATCCCATCAGGCACCCCTGCTCTCCTCTCCACGTCCCTTCAGAAAACACTCCATACTGTGTTATGACCCCTGCCATGCTAATGACACCATGTTTCCTTATGCTTCTTGGAAATCTTATACTCCTTAATAGATACAGTGCATATTGCCCCATCTACCACCCTGCACTGTCTCCAACGTTCCATTTTTTAATGCACAACCCTAACTCTGACACCTACATTTTCCTGTTCAAATTACTCATTGTAGACTTTACTACTATGCATGTCTATAAAAATGGATCTAGTCCATGGGTTGATTAAATATTCCTTCCACTGATCCACTGGAACCAAGCAAACATAAACCTGGAGGATTCCCCCAGCATATCCCACTTATACATTCACTAGTCTGTAAACTAGTCTCCAAGGCCCATTTCTCCTATGATACTCATAAGAAAAAAGCCAACATATGATGGCAGATCAGTGGCAAACCCATCGCTCCACTCCCCAAAACAAAATCAACCTCATCAACTGTTTCAAAACAGCCAAGAGGTAGGACTTCTAGGTGTTATGTTAAGACAATAATCAATAACAGTGGTGATGATGATTGTGATTGATTCTTGAGATTAGGAAAGAAAAGAGGAGCAACCGCCCCTCTCTTTGCCTGGCAGACTGTTTGTCTGCATGTGTCTCTCTCTTTCTGTCTCCTACTTTTTACATTTTAATGTTGCTTCATCCACTTTTGTAACTTACCTGCTGTTCCTGTATAGTGGGTTTTGACATCTCCTCTTGAGACATCACAATGCCAGTTGATATATTTGGAGGCAACACACATCCCAGGTGGGCTCAGACATGTGCCAGTTGATCTTCATGGCTGTGCTGATTGTTCGGAAACCTCATGCATACTGGGCTATGGATTCTGAGGCTAGAGAAGTCATCTGTACCCACATTTGGTTACCCTTCCATGAATCATGACTACAAGCAATTTCAGGGATCAGAAGGATTAGTTCCAAGCACATTTTACGGTGGCTGTTACTATGTCCACTTCCTTGGAGTTACTGCAGCAGCCAATAGACAGGATCCTGGGTCACTCCAGAACCCCAGAGACAGGTACAAGCAAGTGCATCTTAGAAAAAACCTGATGTCATAGAGGAGGTGGCAGTGAGTAACATGTAAAGCACAAATGAAGAGCCATAGCAGAGAAAAAGGATTGAGAGACAGAGCAAGGAAGGGCAAGGAATTAATTTAGCAGGGAGAGAAAAAGGAGGGTTCAAAAGAACAATCACAATGCAACTGGCTCTGACACTGTTATACAAACCCTCTCCAGTCAGTTGCTAGCCAGTCAGTATTTTTTTTGCTAAAACTGTTAATTAAGAGTCAAGACAGTTAACATATTCTTATTCTCCGGATTCTGTCTCACCCCAGTTGGACTGTGTTGGTCCATACAAGTTCTAGAGCCAGAAAGGTATTGTTATATCTGAACCCAACAAAGAAGGAGCTAGACAGGCAGGGAGAGCTGATAGGATAATACCTGTCTGCTGTGACAGCCTTCTTGTTCCGGCAGCAAAATTACAGCCAACACCAAAGTGAGACTTGCACGGGAGTGGGAGGGGCAGCGTGCTCAAACATTTAAAAGGACAGGTCATAACATTCCTTCTCTCTACTTTAAAAAGCTTCCCAAATATATATACATTATTGTTCACATGGCTAACATAAAACACTATATAACTTTAACTAAAAGTTGTGGGTGGACTAGCAGACTGTCAAATTGCAAGGGATTGTTCTGCCCTGGAATAGCTCCTCACTAACTATCTTATCAGTTCAGGTACACAACTGGTGGACTAGCAGACTGTCAAATTGCAAGGGATTGTTCTGCCCTGGAATAGCTCCTCACTAACATCTTATCAGTTCAGGTACACAACTGGTTTTTGCACTTTCTTAGGATAGTGTGGTGATGGTGGTATGGTAGTATCTTGGATAACAGAAACAGTTTGGGGTAAGGAATCAACTGGATCGGGTACAGAATTAACTGGGTCTGGTACCAAACTTTTCTCCAACAAGTTGTCAAAAGGAGGAGTTGTAATGAAAGGAGGTTCAATTGGAGGAACAGAAGTCCTCCTGGAACATCCCTGGACTCTGGTACTTCTCAAGGTTGCAACTGGTTCATATGTCATTTCTATAAAATAATATTGGATAGTTTTACCACAAACAAAACAGGTCCTATGCATTTAAAAATTCTCCAGGTATCCATTTTACTTCACAACTGTAGTTGCAAGTCCTCATTGTGTCTTCTACATGCAAAGAATGATGACGAGTCTCAAGTTGTTGATTGATTTGCATAGATTTGACTCATGTAAGGCAACTTCAGGACATAGCAGGTCCCAACAGGTACACAGAGATCACTTCACAAATAGATTTGCAAGTGACTCCTGGGTAGTGACATGTGGTGTATTCCTGTAGACATGAAATTGTCCAATATCTGCTGATGAGTCAAAAGAGACTTGTTAGCTCTTCAGGCATGCTTAAGTGTTTGTACAAAGCATTTTGCTAGCCCATTTGTAGCAGGATGCTATGGAGCAGAGCATCTGCACTGAATTCCATTTGAAGCTAGTTACTGCTGAAATTCTTCAGAAAAGCATTGAGGTCCATTGTCCCTCACCAACTGTAACAATAAACCAAATTGACTAAACAAGGTTCAAAGCTATCCAGTAGTCATGAAAACTTCTGGCCATTTAAAATGGGCATTGTCTACAACCAAAAACATAACCCTCTAAAGGTCCAGCAAAATCCATGTGAATATGTGCCCAAGCAGTCTGAGGTCATGACTAAGCATGTAGATGACCTGGACCAGGCTCATGCTGAATTTTCTGACACCTAGTAAAGCACATAGTACAAGTCCAAAAACTGAAATTAACGGTCAGTGACCTGCCAGCAAGGTAAAGTGTCTGCCATACAAAATAGATATGGAACTTCAGAATTCCAAAGATAATGAGAACTTCTTGCTCTGTTTGCACATCGTTCTTCTCAGAGGTAATGAGTATTTGTGAAGTGAAGGCATTTGGTTTCTCCATGTCATCAGGAAAAATGTGGGAAAGAACTGCATCCATCCCATGAGGTGAAGCATCGCAAGCCAATTACAATGGTAGCCAGGCATCAAAGTGTATAAGAACTTCAGCCTATGTCAACAGTTACTTTGCTGCCTTAAATGCACACTCACACTCTTTAGTTCATTTTCATTTTTTATTTGCTCGTAACAGTTCATGTAAAGGTGCCAATACTGTAACCAGATTAGTCAGAAATTTACCATAATAGGTAAGCAGCCCTCGGAATGAATGTAATTGTGAAGAACTATCTTCTCTTTCTCTGGCAATTCCCTTAAGCCTGTGGGATCAATTGCATGTCCAAGGTATTCAACTGAATGTTTGAAAAACTCACATTTGTCTCAACATATTCTCAGTCCATGGTCTTCCAAACATTGCAAGATGCATCTGAATTTCAAAGATGATCCTCTTCAGCCTTTCCGGTAACAAGGATATCATCCAAATTGCACTGAACTCCATCCAGTCCCTTCAGAATCTCATCCATGGCTTTCTGGAACAGGGCAGGTGCCAATGTGATACTGAAAGGCAACCTGTTATAATAAAATAAGCCTCCTTGTGTGTTGATTGTGATGAGATATTTGTTGGATATTGGATCAATCTCCATTTGTAGGGATGCATTGAGCAAATCCAATTTACTGAAACACTGCCCCCCACTAAAAGTAGCAAATATATCTTCAATACAAGGTAAGGATACGGGTCTGCACATAAAACTTGATTCAGAGTCATTTTGAAATCTCCATAAATTTGGATTGACCCATTCTTTTTTGATCACTGGTACAATGGGTGAAGCCCACTCGCTCTGTGAAACCGGTGACAAGACCCCGATGTTCATGAAATGGTCCAAATCAGCTTCTACCAGAGGCTTCAGAGCATAAAGCACAACTCTGGGTTTGCAATATTTCAGCTTTGTCAGACTTAGTGAGTTTCACTTACACATTGCTCATTTATCCAAGTTCTTATTGAAAGCCCTTGGAATGTCTGTCCAGTACTTCTTGAAGATTTGAGGTGCTTTTGTGATCACCTTGATCTTGGTCCAATTCACCTTGAGTGTCTCAAGCCAAGGTCTGTGAAGTAATGATGGATACTTTTCTGCAATCACATACAAAGGTAAAATGACTGATTGTCCATCTAGCTGATTTTTCACCTAGAGTATCCCTTTTGGAACTAACTTTTCTCTGGTATATGTCTTGAGAACCATGACGGTTTCTTCCAGAGGAATTTGTGAAAACATTTGGTGATAGGTAGATGCAGAAATCAGTGAAACAGCAACTCCAGTATCAATCTCCATTCTTGTTGGAACACCTTCAATCAAGGGTGTGACACAGATGCTATCTCTGACTCCATCTTCTAATAACACACATAGGTCTTGATCAATGTCATTAGAGCTCTTGTCTTTTTCCACATTATGAATTCCCAACTTCTGACCTTTCTCAGGTTCGGTCTTGGATGTATGGTTACTCTGTGTTGCTGGTAATTGAACTGTGTGACAGGTCACAGTGATGTGTCGTTTCTTCTGGCACTTCCTGCAAATAACCTAGCATGCCCAGGAATCCTTCTCAGAGTGCATAGTTTGTGCACAATGGCCACCCAGAAATTCCTTACGTTCCTGTGGTCCTCTGTCTCACTGATTTAGGTGATGAATTTTTTGGTTCACATTAAAGTCCAGAGAATCCTTCTCTGTGATCTTCCTGGCAATGGCCACCTCAACAGCCTTCTGGAATGTAAGTGCTGATACAGTCAGTAACTTTTCCCAGATCTTTTCATTGCATAATCTAGAGACAAATTATTCAAACAGGGCATCACCTAACATTAGTCAAAACTGAGAATGCTCTGACAAATTCCTTAGAGCAGCAACAAATGGTGCTAACTACTCTCCATTTCCCTGATGTTGCTGATGGAACAGATATCATTCTACTAACAACAATAGGATAAGAAAAATATGCTCCTGCATTGCTGCAATATTTGTGGCATACTTGGCAGTACCAGAGGCGCAGTTGGAGTAGGTTACATAGCAATCCATATGTCTTTTGAGTCCTCACTGTTAGCAAGGTTGAAACTCTTTGTCTGGCTGGAATGGAGTTGCAAGCTAAAATCTGCTCAAAACATTCAAGGTACACCACCCATGATTCATGGTTTTCATCAAATTCACCAACAGTGCCCACAAAAGTTGCCATTTCACTGCTCTCCTGTTGGATTCACGCCTCCTGTGCATCTTTTTGGCCAGAGAGAAATTCTTTTCTTTTTTTTTTTTTTTTTACTGTGGACTATTTGCACCTGATTTCCCTCTCCTGGCTGTGTGCACAATTCTTCCTTTGGTTGCACTTGGGCCCCCTCTGCTGGGAGTAGATCTTCAGTGCAGGCTACAGACTCTTTTTCTGGAAACTTGCAGGTGGTCAGTCACCTTTGCAATAGACTGCAACGGCGTCACATCATACATCAAGCCTTAGCCCATTTTGAAGTGGATCGCCTTGCTCAAGAGGCTGAGAAGAGCCCAGGAGGAAGGAAAGTGTACCGCATCCCGGCCAGCAGCTGTGCTCTCTCCAAGCAACCACCTGTCACATATGTGGAAAAATCTGTAGAGAACGAATTGGACTCCTCAGTCATCTTAAGTCTCATCAATGATTTCCCCCCTGGCAGACATCATCCTCGTATTGAGGAATAGTCTATGATGACATGGTCAGTCAAGATGGCTGCTTGCTTCCCTCCCCCACTGCTTTGTTTGAACAGCTCTGGCAGTAATAGTACAACCCTTATTCTTTGTTCTATCTTATTTGCCTACTTCCCCTTCTCTAATTAGTTGTCTCACATTGATACAGCACCAAAAATCAGCAGTTTGACATCTTGGGCCTCTAGGTTAACCATTCTTCCTTTTTTATATATTATTATTATCGGCTTATTTTTTCTTCTTGTCCAGGCAATAGGAGCAATGGATACTTGTGGGACAGAAGGTCCATGTCACCAGTGTGTTATATTTGGACTTAGCAGAGAAGGAAATAGATAGACCCAGAGGGAACTGATAGAAACAGAGCTGTCTGCCATGGAGATTTCATTCGTGAAACTGACATGAAAGTGAGACTTTGCATTGGGGAGGTCTCAGACATTTAACAGGACAGGACAGGTATAACAAAATATTCTGTGTACACCCAACCTCTCCTCTATCTGTCCCCCCTAAAAAAATCTCCCATCAATATGCATTTTAGTGGATTAGGATACTGAACAATGATCAAATGGTGATCATACAATGAATATTTGATATCCTAAATTGAGTTTTGCATATTTTAAAATACTTTTGGTGTGATTAAGATGCATTTCAATGATTAACTTTACATCCTAATGTCTTGAAATGTATAAGCTTAGGAACTTTTGCAACATACATTTTTTATAAAAATGGTCTTTGATTAAGTGTTTGGAAAACCCTTAAAAAGACAAAACAAAAAACTGAAATCTGCTTATATAGTATTTTACAGGAGTCCTGACAATCAACAGAATAAACTACAATGCTTGACATAAAATGTGCCAAATTAAGGAAAACTGTATTTCTAGTAGCCCTAATGGACTGAAATGCCAAGTTCTAATCCTCTTCTAGGGAGACCCACAGCTTTTCATTTTGTATTCTTGACTTCCAGCATACTGCAATAAGAATTTTACACTTTAGATTGTGGTCACTGTGGAAGTAACGCTATTTACATTAACTGTAACAATAACAATAACACAAAAACCAAGGGGACGTTTGATTAAATTGATAGGCAGTGCATTCAAAACTGATAGAAGGAAATGCTTTTTCACACTATGCATAATTAGAACAGGATTTAACGGACACCAAGAATTTTGCAAATTTCAAGAGGGATTGGAAATTTATATGGATAACAAGAATTTTCAGTTATAGTATTTCTTGCTTAAAAAACACATTTGGAACTGTTGTTAGTTCATGCTTCAGATCTTAAATTAATCTCTAACTTTTAAGGGACAGAATGAGACTTTCATAGGGGCACAGATTATCCTTCATTTACCTACTGTGGGATTTCTTGCACCTTCCTCTGAAATGTCTGGTGTTATCACTGTTAGTGATAGGATATTGGACTAAATGGACCATATGTCTGATCCACTATGGCAATTCCTATGTTCTTATATACACCTATTAGTGTAAGAGTGGACATCTCAAGACACACCAAATAATGCATGCCCTTGATTTTCACTGGGAAAGCAAATGGCTGCATGTTATCAACAGAATAGAATAATGATCTGAACAGTGTCTCTTCTAGATAGTTGAAGAGCTTTGGCTTGGTTCTCTACTGTATTGCTCCCTGTTAATCATTGTGATCAGTTGCAAATGGGTCTAAAATGGAAAAGTCTAGTTTGGCAGCATTTAGCCCATATATAAATGACTACACAGGCTGCAAAGCAATGGGGAATCATGCACAATGCCTCCAGGCTAAATCCCCCTATACTAAATCTACAATTTAACCAAGGACTATATCACATACCCAAATACAATAAGCAATTCCTTTGCAAAGAGACATTAAGACACTATTTCACATTCATGCCGAAAGCCCACAGAATCAGTGACTCATTGCATAACAAGAAATAACTTTTATTTGACCACATCTTTTGCTTCAAAATACACCAGAGCCTCTCAAGATGGGTAAATGTTTGTAATAGTAGTTCTCAACGTTCAGCACAGAAATACCAAGTCTATAATTCATGGACCATAAACACAGTAAATTAAAGAAACATACAATGGAGCATGTAAAGAAAGGGAGGAAAGAAAGGGATTTAGCTGTTGCAGGCAATTAACTGTACAGTTGTTAAAATCTAGGAACTTCTTTTTTAGAGCATTGTAATGCATTTGCAATAATTATTGCATATATCTGAATCCTTAGACCATCTAAGGAGACAGTTTAAGTGTTCCTAGTATCATTAATTACCTCCATTTTAACTTCCAAGTGATAGAAAGCAATTTCATTTACTAATTTTATTTTTTAAATGTTTTGAGAGCTTGCTGGTGCTAGCACATTTGAATTATATGTGTGCCTCAGCATTTCTGCAGGTTAATAATGTCCCGAAGGCTACAGAATTTCCTTTTCATTTCCAAAATTACATATGCATTATTGCAAATGAGTTCTGCCATAAAGGAATTCATAATGAAAACATCAGAGGGAATTAAAGTGCTTCTTACAATACTTGAGCGTGCTCCATTAATCCGAGGGCAGAAAGAATTGAGTCATTATGTTCCCAGATGGCATTAGGGATTGAATGGACAGCCCTTTCCCTTTGTGATGTGTTTTTTTTCCTAAAAGTATTTTTGCTAGGGGGTCAGATCCAGGGGCAGACAATCCATACTGGTTAATTGAAGTCCCCAAGTAATGTTTTAATTCAAGTTTAAATCTTCATGAAGAGAGACAGCAGGTCATTGTTAAATAGCAAGAGAAGCAGAAAGATTAAAAATGTACACAGTGAATTACTTTAAGATGAGAGTGGAAGAATATAAGCATCTTTTACTGTGAAATAATTTCAGCAATTTATTTTTTGACTTCACAGAATTCTGTCTTTTAATATCCATCCACATGACTTCTTTTCAAACTCGTTGGTGGAAGGATATCTGAAATCAACAGGTACAGTAATATTTATCACAGGGCCTAATTCTGCCACTGTTTTGTGCATGTTTCATAGTGAAGTCATTGGCAAGTTAGAATGTAATATTTTATTTATTTGTACTGCAGTGACACCTAGACGCCCTAGTCACAGACTAGAGCCACATTGTGCTAGGTGCTGTACGAACACAAAACAAAACAAAAAAACCCTGTTCCAGAAAGCTTGCAACTTAATTATCACTGAATATATGGTTGGAATGGATTGCTTTCATTTTATCCTTAAAACTATCTCTTCCATGTATGTGAAATGTTTTTGGTGTGTGTCTTTGTGTCTTTGAGTTTGATTTCACTGCACATGACCATGAGATTGCTAGGGCTGAGTAAACACATGGTACCATGCAGGCAGCAGGCCACGTACTAGGGTGATCATCCATTCATTATTTTAAGATGTATTGAAATATATTAAAGCTGATCATAAGTACCATTTAATTGAAGTTTATGATGATTGCATTGTATATTTGAGGGCAGTAGAAATGTACACTTGAGAGACAAATGCATGATATGCTAAGGGAAATGGAATTCCCCTAAAATGTTCCTTAAATAAAGCATTATCCCTTATTTTTCATGTGGTTTCCCTTATTTCCATCCAACAAAGGTGGTCACCCTACCATGTACATATCATTTAAAGTGCAGCCAATGTATGGTAATGCTGGCCAACAGAATTACTGCTGTTTTCAATAGCAGACCTCTATTAAGAAGAAGCTGTCAACAATGTTAGGAGGGTTTTGTGTGACATATTTACACTACAAAGTTAAGTTGACTTAATTTAAGTTGACATCCAGCTGCTGCAGTAATTAAGTCAGTCGGGCATGTCCACACCATGCTCATTGAGTAGATTGTGTCCTCACTAGCAGCACTTGCATCAATGCACAGAGCATTGCACTGTGGGTAGCTATCCCACAGAACGACTAGCCGCAGGGGGTTTTGGAAAGGGTTTACAATGCCTCATGAGACCAAAACATTGTAATGGGGGAAATGGGAACGTGGCTTTGGCCTCCCATGATGCAGTTTCTTCCCTCCCTCCCATCCTCCTTCCTGTGATATCAACAGCAAACAAACCAATACTTTTTCTCACCATTTTTCGAAAGTCTGGCTCAGCTGCACATATGCCATAGCCCGAAAAGCCTGGACCCCACTCAGCTGTGCACTCTTGTTGTGAGCATTACAAGCACCTTGTGACTTATCCTGCAGTACTTCCAGAGCTGAGACAGGACCCAACGTGCAGAACATTGAGATGTCAGTCAAGCTGCTCTTCTGCAAGCCATCAAATGAAACAATTCCTGGTTGCTTCTGGACTTGCACAGCAGCTGAACATGGTGGAGCACCATTTCTGGACCCAGAAAACAAGCACTGACTGGTAGGATCACATTGTTATGCAGCTATGGGATGATGAGCAGTGGCTGTAAAACTTTCAAATGTGGAAGGCCATTTTCCAGGAATTTTGTGCGAGCTTTCACCAGCCCTGAAGTGCTGCAGCACTAAAATTAAGGCTGCTCTGACAGTGGAGAAGTGAGTGACAATTGCTCTGTGGAAGCTTACAATGCCAGCCTGCTATTGGTCAGCGGGGAATCAATTTGGAATTGGAAAATCCACTGTGGGAGCTGTTCTGATCCAAGTATGCAGGGCCACTAATCGACTTCTGCTATGAAGGGTAGTGACTCTGGGCAACATGCAGGACATAGTGGATGGTTTTGCCACAATGGGGTTCCCTAACTGCAGTGGGGCGATAGATGGCACGTATATCCCTATCTTGGCACCAGACCATCTTGCCAAAGAGTACATAAACTAAAGGATACTTTTCAATGGTGTTGCAAGTGCTGGTGGATCACAGGAGGTGTTTCACTGACATCAGTGTGGGATGGTCAGGAAAGGTGCATGACGCGTGCATCTTTAGGAACACAGGTATGTGCAAAAAGCTGCAATCAGAGACTTTCTTTCCAGATCACAAAATAACCACTGATGTTGAAAGCCCAATAGTGATCCTGAGAGACCCAGCCTACCCCTTGACCCCATGGTTTATGAAGCCGTACCTGGACAGCAGTAAAGAGTGATTCAATAATAGGTTAAGCAAGTACAAAATGGTGGTGGAATGTGTCTTTGGACTTTTAAAGGGTCACGGGCGCAGGTTGCTCACTAGGTTAGAATCAGTGAAAGCAATATCTCCATTGTTATTGCTGTCTGCTGTGCGCTCCATAATGTCTGTGAGACAAAGGGAGAGAATTTTATGCTCAAGTAGGGTGTGAGCGGCCAGATACCAGGACAATAAGAAGAGCCCAACAAGAAGAGAGGTTTTGAAAACCCGTTTCAGTAATAAGCAAAGCAATGTGCACTGCTTATCTATGTTGTTCTTTCCCATGCCATCCCCTTCATTGCATTAGTTTCACTGCACCTCCACTTCCCCTCCCTAGCCCCCATGCTTTGAATAAATAAAGAGTACTTCATTCTTGAGACCTTGACTTTTATTTCAAAAACATAAAGACAGTTAAAAAGCAAGAAAATAATTTAAGCTTGGGCTAATGGTGGGATAAAATTGGGAGGGGAGAAACAAAGGCAGCTTGTCTTTGTAAGCACACAAGTCGTGTCATTCAAAGATCTTTGAAAAGCTGCCTTTTGTTCTTAGAACCCTCCCCTGGTGTGGAGTGAAAGGGATACTGCCTGTTCCCCCCCTCTCCACCTCCCCCATTTCCTGGAACATTTGTAGGAGAGGGATTGGGAGAAGGGTGATGCTTGCAGGCCGTGCTGCAAGGGCTGCAGAGGAGTCTATCCTCAAACTGCCTCGACATGTCTGATTGATCAGCCTCCAGATGTCTCAACATGTCTGATTGATCCTTCATTATCCACAGCATGTCATCCTGCATGGCATGCTCATGCTCCTGAGCTGCTCTCCTATTGACCATGTCCAGGTCTAGTTTTTTGGACAATGAATTCCTCCAGGCTCTTAGCTCCGTGTTAGCTGTCCCAGAGGCGTTCATGATCTCATTGAACATGTCATCATGTTCTTTTTTCTGCTTTCTGATCTGCGACAGCCACTCCACCGGTGTGGAGGATGTGCTGAAGGCCAAGCTTTCCACTGCAAGGCAACCATTGTCAGTGCATGTCCACCGTCTCCCCTAGCTGACACCATGTGATATCAGTCTCCTGAGGGTAACGGGCAACAAGGAAGCAATGCAGCAAGTGTCTGGGTGCAGACCTGGTCCTCATGCTGCTATGCTGTGTATCGCAGTGATGCCAGCAGAGTTAATACCGGAGTGGCATGGGAAAGTGTCTTACTGTGGTGAAATAAATAAGGCAGCCCTCCCCAGAAACCTTCTACAAAGGATTGCAGAGTACCTCCATAAAAATTTCCTGGCGATCTTCATGGAAGATTCTCAAGCCATTCGTGTGCCCATAAACAGTCTTTTCTGGGTGTCACCCTCTGCATAGCTGGAGCTGCTACTGGGAAGCAGATAACCACTACGCCTAACTTTTTTTTCCAGATGAAACATAAAACACCAGAGGATCTAAGCCCTACAGTTTGATTAGAATTGCATACGCACCAGAGGTGCCTTCCCTGGCATCACGGTTGGTTACCATGCTGTCCTGCAACTAGCTGAATTGCTCCAGGGCTAAAAACAGTTCCTGGCTCTCAGGGAGAATGGATCCCCGCTCACCTGTCTCCCATTCTCCTCCTCCTTCTCTTCCTGGGAGGAAGCCATGCTGCATTTGGGGGTAGTGGTGGGGTTGCCGCTGAGAATCACATGCACCTCATCATAGAAGTGGCATGTCTGTGGTGCAGAACCAGAATGACTGTTTGCCTTCTGGTATGCCTGCCAAGGTTCTCTGATCTTCACACAGCATGATGTACCTCTTCTCCATCATGCCCTGCACAATCCTTTCATAGATATCTGTTACTTTGGCTGTTGTGCCTGCACAGACTCTTCTCCCCACAGACCAATAAGATCCACCATCTCCTATGTACTCCAGGATGCAGCACGTTTGAGGCATTCAGTCACCATGGTCAGCTGTGCTGTCGAATTCTCCACGCTGATCAAACAGGAAATGAGAATTCAAAATTTTCTGGGGCTTGAACAGGGGAGAGGCTGTTTTCTATGTACCAGGCTGCAGTGCAGCAGAGTTGAAAGCAATATCCAGAGCGGTCACAGCAGAGCATTGTGGGACACCTCCTGGAGGCCAATTCAATTGACTTACAAAACACTGCTTCTACACTGCCTCTCTGTCAACCCATCAACATCAAATTACATGCTACACCTCTCATGGAGGTGAAGTAATTAAGTCGACATAACAGGAGAGTTAGGTCAGTGGGAGGGACCTGGTAGTGTAGATACATACATTATTTGATCGACGTAAGGCGGCTTCCGTTTACCTAAGTTTGTGGTGTAGACAAGGCCATAAATTCCAGAACTTCAAAATGACAAGGAGGGAGCTGCGGTGATACACGACTACCTGGGCTAGAAACCAGTTGTAAAGGTACATAGAGTAGGGCTGTAATATCTTTTTCCTGGCCTGGATCTACACCTTTGTCCATTCCTGGCTTGGGCAGGGTTATAACCTCTAATTATTATTAGTAATCTTCCCCAGAGTTCCAATATCTATTTGGATGCATCCAATCAATAATGTTATCAGTAGAGTTGTGTGGGAACCAGAATATCCATTTCATGGGAAATTCCATGACTTTGACATTTGTTTTAATTCTTAATCAGAACAAAAACAAACAAAACAAAAAATTAAAATTTCCTGCAAAATGATTTTTTTAAAATAGTATTTGGTCCATCAAAATGCTTTGTTTTGATAAAAATGAAATAGTTTTTTCTGATTTTGACTTTTTAATTTTTATATTATTTATAATAAATTAAAATTTGAAGCAAAGTCAATTTGAAACCCAAACTTGAAATGTTCTGTTATGATTTGGTAAAAATGGAACATTTCAGCTTTATTGAAATGCTTCTGTGATGGGGTCTATAAACCCCATGCTGGAAGTAAAGGGGTTAAAAGGCAATACTAGGCTCAGGTAGCCCCACCCCTCCAGACCTGCTGAGCATGCTCTGACTAGAGGAGTGGTTTAAAAGGGAGCTCAGAAGCCCAGGTAAAGGCTGGTGGAGAGAGAGGAATCCTTCTTCAGTCAGAAGGTTGAGCCTGAGAGGTCACCACAGAGCAGATAAGGCCTTCCCCCTTGAGAATCTGCAGGGCCCTGCTCCTCTGGACTCTTTTGTTGTATGGTGATTGACTGTTTGGCCTATCGGGGCCATGTCCAAAACTGAAGGGATGTATAGGTAGGATGTAGCCCAGGGAAGCAACTTAGACTCACTGCAGGGAGGACCCTTCTAGTGTTGCTTCCCACAGGGTCCTGGGCTGGGACCTGTTGGAGAGGGGAGGGCCTGGGGCCTCCTACCACACCTCCTTAATGGCCAGATGCAGGTGGAAAGCTGAAGACTCCTAGTTTAAGCTCAGGAGCCACTTCTACTGCCCTGACAGAGAGGGAAGGGGCTGGAAATTGGCGCACTAACTACTAGGCAACCTGGCCCTCTGAGCTCCCTATCAGTTTCATTCCTTTTTTTTTTTTTTTTTAATGAAATATTGTCAAAATTTCTGTGTTCCCATGGCCAGTTTTGATTTTGACTAAGTGGCATTTTTCAAAGGAAAAAAATGTTATCAGAAATCCAAGAATTAAGTCCTACACCAGTGTGAAAGGACTGGGCTTGCCAATCCCAAGACATTTTTTAAAGTAACTCCCTCCCTCTAACTTAGGGCCAGACTGGGCCTTTCTCTGACATGCTTGCACAGAGAGAAGGAAACTTCCTCCACTTTCACAGCCCTGTGTAAGGGCCAGGTGGAAATGCAGCCTTCTCTTCTGTCCCTACTTGCCTGGGGGCAATAGGGCATGCTACACTTGGAGCAGAGGGAGTGATTCCCAGGAGGTATTAGGTTTTATCAAGCTAGCTTGCTGAAAATAGAATATAGCTGCAGTGGCTCAAGCAGTGGGACGGGCTAGCCACCCAACTCTCTACCTAGGGCTGGCTAGCCTCTCCTAACGCCGCGGCGACATTCTCGCTAGCTAGCGTGAGTACCTCTCCTCGAACAGGGAATCACACACCCAGCGTGAAGCATAGACATATCCATGGTGTTCCAGACAGAATGAAGAAAGAGAAGGGCCCTAGCTATGCCTCTACTACACGCCTGCTGGCCAGTCACGTTGGAGGGTAAGCTGCACCCCACAAAAGGCGTTCTGCCTCTGGGTACCCAGGAGTTCTGGCAGATATGAATCAGAATGGCTTGTGCTGCTCCCTGTGGATTTGTGCAGCTCTGTAACAACTTTTCTATGGGTTGGGCCTAAATGGCACAGTCAAATCCTTGGAATATATGATTAACCTACCGAGCACACAGGCAGTGCTCTCTACAGCACCCTGCACAGCGATGATTCAGGACAGCTGCTCAGACTGCTAGGAAACTTCTCGGCTTGATATTTTTATTTGTTTTTTGGCTGTCTGGCCTGAGCTAAATAACAAGTCAAAGCGTAGAATCATCCAGGAAACCCAGATGGTGGAGTCTGCTCATTAAGATGAGAAGGGTCTTTCTATTTAATACATTTCTTCCCTCCCTCCCCCCCCCCGGTGTGCTTGTTGCAAATGACTGCCTCAAACTCAACAGGATCAAACAATGGTAAAGAAAATGCATGTTTGTTTTCTGCAAGCCGCACTGTGTGGAGGCGAATAAAACATTTTGGGCAGTGAGTATGCTGTCTGCCTTTCAATGAATGTTTGCTGTGCCACACTCATGGCATTGTAGCAGAATCATTTATTTTTAATTTTAAGAAACAAGTAGGGAAAGACTGGAAGGAAAGCATTGTGTTTTAACCAGCAGCTGCCCACCACAGATTTAATTTGGAACGCCACTTGTGCTTGGACATGAGAGCTGTCTTGGATAATAAGTACAAGTAGCTCACTATTTTCCACTTCTAAATGGAAACTCCCCTCTCTGCTGGGGCAATTGGGACATCTGTCCCTTTCCCACCATGAAAATGTGTCCCCGTCATATGCATCTCATTTGTTTTTTGTCCATTTTCTCTAGTGTCTTTCTCTGTCCTATTTTTCATTCTTTTCTTTTCTCCCCCACCACGTTACTACTTTTTTCTTTCTTCTCCCCTTTTCTGCCTATAGTTCTCTTATATCACTTCTCTCATTTCTCTTCGTTTCCCTGTCTTTCCTTCTGCCTTTCTCTCCCCTGGTACTCATCTCCCTTCTCTCTTCTGTTCTGTCTAGCTCACTTCTTGCAGTCTCACCCACCTTTCTATCTCCTCTTTATTACTTTCTTTCCTCTCCCTACCCTAAGCTGTCCTCAGACCACCTCTGCCGCTGCTACTTAGGGACATAGGACTGGAAGGGACCTCCTGGTTCACTGAGTCCAGTTCCTGCTATTGCAGGCAACCCCGCCATATAATCCTGTTCATAGAGTTATCAAGCTCCAATTTCAAACAAGCTAGGTTGCTTGCCCCCACTTCTCCTGTTGTGAGGTTGTTCCAGAACCTCACTCCTCTGATGGTTAGACCTCCTTCTTCTAATACAAGCCTAAATTTATGGCCATTACAAGTGTGTGTGCGCAGGTATATGTGTGTTCCCACTCACCCTCCCACCCCGCCAAGGCTGCAGTGTTCCCTGCACTCTCCGCCACGAACAGGGAGCTTGCTGTGAAATGCCATTGCATGACAATACAGGAAAGAAGAGGCAGTAGCGGCCTGGCAGTTCCCTACATCAGAGGTAGGCTTCCTCAGATAGGTCTTGGATTCCCTGCCCACGGGGGGGGGGGGGTGTGCGTGTGCGTGTGTGTATGTGAGAGAGAGAGAGAGAGAGAAACACCTTACCAGCCTTGAGAATGGGGATGTTGACCAAAAGTGCAGTCCCATAGATGGCCACACACCTCCAACTCCCTTTGAAGTTAATCAGAGTTGAGAGCACTCAGAACCTTTCAGGCAGTGCTCAGCATTGTGCAGGATTGAGTTAGATGGGGGTATCCCACATTCTTTTCCTGTGATTGCTCTAGGTTGGTCATTGGTGAATCTTGGTCTTTCCTATGTTCTGTTTCTGTGCACTACTAACATGCACTGCCAGCAAAGTACCTAGGAGAAGGTATGTGCCATTGCTGTTCTTCCTTTCACCCCTTACATCTCTGACTTTCCTGGAATGATATCAGCCTACATGAGCTCTGAAAGATGCATTCTTAAATCTGGAGAACGTCTGCAACTGCCAGCTGTACTCCTGAACACTCTCAAAAACCAGTTTCTCTTTCACATCCACTATTACGTAGATTCAAGACCCACTGAAAAGGATGCAAGGTTTACTGTTTAGATGCTCAAATAAATAATTTGGGGGCAGGAATGATTGAGGATGGAAATCACTGAGTACGTGCTCCTGACTGTGGGCACAAAAATTCTTGAGCCAGTCCCAGAGAAGATTAAAAGCGTAGCAGATGAGATTCGATCTGGGGATGGAGAATAAATACTGAGTAAAATGGAAGGAAGCTGAGATAAATTGAGATTCAACCCTACTGGAATCTCAACTGCAGGAAAATTTGGTTTGGAAGGAATAAAATGCACCCAGCCAAAAAGGAAAACTGTAAACCACATTACAGTGTTTCACTGAAACAACCCAGAAAATGATCAATCTCGGTAATTTTCCCTTTAGGGTAATACCACTCTTGCTAAGCCATCCATTGTAGGAATATGCAACATGGAAGTCGTCAGCAATCTGGCGGGTATTTTGTCCTTTTATTGATCCAACAAATATAAGCCAGGCTGTTTGTACCATCTGTCACACTGGAGTCAGTAGGAGGGTCTAAAGGTGGACAGATGGTACACTCAGTTTTGAAATGTTATTTTAGAGGAGAAATACCAGAACTTGTGTCAAAAGGCCCTGAAAACAAAGCCTCAGTGCTGAAAAGACTGAAACAAAAGCATTTCTGGTGGTGTAGCTTGTCTTTCTAATCATGCAGCTCCCTTCTTTGTGGTTATTAGAAGTGAACTCCTCAGAATGAAAAGGTTGCTGTGCATGTGAAAAAGCATGGCCAGTCTTCAAATGTAGCACAAATGTAAATAGGCTGGATGCGCCAAGGAAAGTGACTCTGTCTAAAATGGCTGATGATACAATGCCAATATGTAATGAATCCCTCAGCTGCACGGGCCTGGAATAAAAACGTGGCAAAAAGTTTCTAGATTGATTTTTTGCCATGGAAACATAGTTACCCTCAAAGCATTCATCAAATGGTGGCCGGCAGCTGACCTCCATTATTCTGCACCTCCTTGCAGGTTCTTCTTTGGTAAAATGCTATTTCACACTATTATGAATATGTTGGCAAAAGAGTAATGCATACCCAAAAGGGGTAAGGCTTGGAGGGATTTTTCACATCTCCAAGGACAAGTCCACCGATAGTCAACTAAATAGTATGTCAGCCACTCCATTGGGCAGTGTTTCAACCAGCCAGTTCAACAAATCTTTAGGAAGAGGGTCATTAGGAAATATACAGCGCTGTGCAGTAAAGATTTTGGTAAAGTATACTGTGGCCATTCTGCAGTAGAAATTACAGCACCAATTTGAAATTTACATCAAGCCTCTGCCTGCTAGATTAAAAATGTTGCCAACCTCACACATGCAGTAGAGGATTGTGGCTATACATATTTACCTGTTTTGCAAAATGTGTGGTTTTGACAGACATGAATGACAAGTGCATTGTTGAAAAGAGCATCATGGTTGATCATAAGTCGGTTACTTTGTCTGTCTGTCTTTCATTATTCAGCATTCACCTTTCATCAGCTCAAGCTGAGAGAAGCTGCTGCAGGAGCCTGGTGAGCCAGGGGAAGCCCTGCATCCCTGAACACCGATGGACTCCCAAGGGAATGGTGAGCTAGAGTGAGGGGCATTACGTTCAGGATGTTTGCTGTTTTCTAAATGATCTGTGCTCTCATGTGCTTTACCTCTGAAGTAACAAATAATGATTCTTTATAAGCCTGTGCAAAGCCTGTCTGTTGGCTGTCACTATCATGAATCCCTGAAGAGGTAAAATGTAAACCCACCGCACCCACTGAGCTGAAGTTCTGGAGGAGGGTGGTTTTAAACTCTGGAGTCTGAAAGGTCAGTACTTGTCCAAGGAACTGAGCAGTTGGATTGCAGGGTCTCAGCTCTCAGGAGGAGGAGGTGGTACACAGAGGATCTGCATGCTGAGAGTGTACTAGGTACCAGGGGCAGTACCTGTACTCAGTTCAGACTCTGGAGGCATAAAGCACACAGGTTCCAGGTGTGGGTCCCCTCCTAGCAGTCTGGTGAGTGTTCAACTAGATCTGTGACAAGTTGTATGACTGATAGGCATTTGAAATGATAAAGCAATATATAGACACACAAGACAGTTATTTTCGTCCATCTATTGGAATGTTTTCCAGTTTCTCTCAGATCCTACAGGAATCAGTAATGACAGTGTAATAACTGTAATGTGCTGACACTTTACCAGTATATCTGCACCTGAAGGAAGGAAAATGCAAAGTGAATTTGAAATTAAAGGAGGCCCTGTTACATAAGAATATAGGTGTTGGTTTGGTTAAAAACAGAGCCACATAGGAATTGCCATACTGAATTGGATCTACGGACCATCTACTGCTGGATTTTCAGGGCCGACCCTAGACCAAAGGGCACCCCAGGCGAGAAGCAATTTCCCCCCCCCCCCCACCCCCCCGGTTTGTTAAACTTTTGAATACCTTATTTTTTATTGCATTTGTAGCCCATATTTTCCCTTTTGTCACTAACAACAAAAACAGCACCCTGAGCTCGGCACCCCCCCAAACCCAGCACACCAGGCAGTCACCTGGGTCGCCTGACCCTAAATCCGACCCAGTATATTCAGTCTCCAATAGTGGCTAGCACCAGATGTTTCAGAGGAAGGTGTGAGGACACCACAGTAGGCAGATTAGGATACTTCTCCTTCCCTCCCCATATTAGGTCTCATTCTGATCTTTAATAATTAGAGATTGGTTTAAACCAGTGGTTCCCAACCTGTGGCCTAGGGGTCAAAAGTGGCCCATGGGGTTTTTCAAAGTGGCCCACTAGCTGCAGAAGGGAGTCACTGCCTGAGGATCCAGGTGGAGCCTGTTGCTGCGGGGTTACAAGACCGATGCAGGCTCCTTACTGCAGCCAAGGGGATGGGAGATCAGTGCTCCCTTCCCTAGGCTGAAGCAGGGAGCATGGTAAAGCTTTCTGCCTGGGTTCCTAGGTGCTGGAGCCAGAGGGAGGGGAGATCGGCATTTCCTTCCCCTGGCTCCTGCAGAGAGCAAGCGCTCCACCTGGATCCCTAGGCGCTGGGGTTCCTGCTGGAACCAGAGGGAGGGGAGCACTAATCTTCCAACCCCCTGGCTGCAGAAAGGAGCCACTGCCTAGGGACCCAGGTGGAGCATATGTGGCTACAGAACACATGTGATTTCCCTGCTGCAGCCAGGAGGACGAGAGATCAGCAATGATGCAGCCTCTTTGCTGAATTCCTTCTGTCTGGCTACAATGGGGAAGTTGGGGGGCTGCTGGTGGAGCAACCAGGACCCACCATGCTTGAGGAGGGGCAGGATACTTAAAATCAGTGCCTTCTGGTTTGGCCTGAACTTAGCAGGCCATCCACCGTGACTTAGCTGCAGGCCATGTGCGTCAGTGTGTAGTGACAGTCACACATTTACACTAGTGCTTTGTCTGTGAGCATGTGATATACTGTGGGTAATCTGTAGGTGTAAAATAGTGAATGTAAAAATGAGCACAGTAGCATCAAAATGTTTACTTTAAATATGTAGTGATTTGTAGTCCTTAATGGTGTATGCGTCAGTATGTTTTTTATGAGTTGATAGACTGGTGGCCCTTCAGAGTTGTAAAAGTGATATTTATGGCCCTCGAGCCAAAAGGTTGGGAACCACTGGTTTAAACCCTGAGCATGAGACTTAATATCCATTCCGACTTTATCATTAATTATTATTACTAGATAGTTTTGATATCCACATAAATGTCCAATTTCTTTTTAAATCTTGCTGAGTTGTTAGCCTCAACAACTTCCTGTGGCAGTGAGTTCCAAAGTCTATTCATATGTTGTGCAAAAAAGTATTTCCTTTTATCAATTTTGAGTTTTCTCTCCTTTTAATTTCCTTTAATGTCTACTTGTTGTTGTGCTATATGACATGGAGAACAGAAGTTTCTCCTCTCACCTCTTTATACAGTTCATTATTTTAGATACTTCTATCATGATCCCTCTATTTGTCTCGTTTTTTAAAGATAAAGAGTCCCACTCTTTTCAATCTTCCTTCTTACAAAAGTTTTTTCATGCATTTTATTACTCATTACCCTTCTTTGAACCCTCTGTAAATCTGTAATATCCTTTTTGAGATGGGGTACTATATTACACATACTAATCTGGACAAGGCCACACCACTGATTTTTATAAAGTCATTATAATATATTCTGTATTATTCTCCATCTTGTTTCTTCTGCATCCTAACATTGTTTGCTTGTTTGTACACGGGAGCACACTGAAGCAGAGGTCTTCCCTGAGCTGTCTACAGTCATACTCTATTTCCTTTCCAGAGCTGATACAGTGAATTTAAAGCCTTTTAAAGTGGATGAGTAGTTTAATGTACTCCTGCCAGTGTGCATTATGTAATGTTTATCAACACTGATTTTCATTTGCCATTGTGTTGCCTATTCATCTCTGGTCCTGGCTAACCTAAATAAATTTGTCATATACAAAATGTTCTACCTTACTACCCACTTCCCAAGTCATTAATAAATGCATTAATGAACACTGGACCTAGTACAGAACCTTATTTTTAACTTTTCACTATGATAAGAGCTGTTGTATGCAGTGTGGCTGTAGCCATGTCAGTCCTGTAGACCTATCTCCACTTCTACGATGACCAACACCCCCCCACAACACACCTTTCAAGATTCATGGATCCTACATATGCCTATCACAACATGTGATGTATCTCATGCAATGCACTATATCCAACAACTACGTTAAGCTGAAACCAAACAATCAGTCAATCTTGTCAGTCCCAGGATATTAGAGAGACAAGGTGGGTAGGTAATATCTTTTATTAGACCTACTTCTGTTGGTGGAAGAGACAAGCTTTTGAGCTGCACAGAGCTCTTCTTCAGGTGTGGGAAAGGAACTCCCAGCATAACAGCAAAATGCAAGGTGAAACAGATTGTTTAGCATAGGTAGTTAGCACATATTCTAAAGGACCATTCAAGATAGAATGACCTGTTAACACCTCTGCAGTCATAGGCCAAAAAAAGGGGTTAGTGGGTTACTGATTGTTGTAATAAGCCATAAATCCAGTGTCTCTGTTCAGTCCATGATTTTTAGAATCTATCAGAGTAATGAATTTAAGCTCACAGACTCATTTTTTGAAAGTGTTGTGCAGGCTTCCTTTGAGGATGAGAACTGAGAGGTCAGATATAGAGCGATCACTTTGTGAAAAGTGTTCTCCCACATGTGATGGGGTCTTTTATAACTTTTCTGTGTGAGTTCATTTGAGAGTATAGTGATTGTTTGGTTTCACCTTAACGTAGTTGTTGGATATAGTGCACTGCATGAGATACATCACATGTTGTGATAGGCATATGTAGGATCCATGAATCTTGAAAGGTGTGTTGTGGGGGGGTGTTGGTCATCGTAGAAGTGGAGATAGGTCTACAGGTTTCACATTTGTTGTTCTGGCAGAGTCTGGTGCTGCTCTGAGTTGGTCCTGGCCTGTGGGGAGCTAGCTTCTGATTACAAGCTTAGATATCATGAAAAACTATAGCCCACACTCAATGCGAACCACATCCTGAAATAAATCTTTCCTGAAACCCCACTTTTGGCCTTCATACAACTCTCTCCAACCTCTCTAAATATGTTGTATCCGTGCCACAGAGTACTACAGTGTTTTTTTAAAGGAAAATTGGGAGTAAATAAAATGACTCTAGACTTTTACCACTAACTCAGAACAGAATTTCACCCAATAGCATCCTGAAACATACGTGCCAAAGAGAATAGTGCAAGCAGCAATAATAGTGTGTGAAAATGTAACAGTGGCACTGATGATACCAGTATCAGAGGCAGTAACTGCATACCTGTATAACTTCTAAGTGTTGTGGAGCCTATGGATAACTCAGTCTTTTTCTCTCCCTGCTAAATTAGGGCAGGTCTACAGAGGCAAAGGCAATCTTCTTCTCTATCTGCACTTTTGTCTTTGTCACATTGATGACTACTGTGACAGAGTGCATAACAGATCAAGAGAGACTTGGGGCAATCACTCCAAATCTGAGCAATGAATGTCCAAAATTTAACCTTTAGACATATTCTTAGCATTGCCATATGTGGTTTTAAAATTTAAAACTATATATATAGTAAAGAAAAGGGCAGATTCTACTCGGCTGCTCAAAGAAACATTTGGAGCATTATTGAAATTTTTTATGGGACTCCAAACGAAAGACATTAACATACAGATTTTTACCTAAGTACATACTATATCTTTATTCTTTCCAGATAACACATCTCTATGGATTAGTACTATTTTGCACTGTTTTAGCATTACTGAATAATTTCTTCATTGCTGAAGTATCCATGTCGAATCATAATGTGATATTAAAAGCTGTAGAAAAGGCCACATTTTTCAGCTTCACTATTTTGTTGGTTGTAATTAGATCTGGGTAAAATCATTTTTGCTGAGCCTTGGTCCCATGCATGCTTAGTTCCCAGGGCTGGGTGTTAATTGTGAATATCGCCTTAGCAATTAGGAACCCAAACATGAATGGTGAAGGCAAATGTCATCCTTCAGACTTTTGTCAAGTTGGCACTAGAGAAGAGCTCAAACTGTGAATCTAAACACTCCCAAACTTTGAGGAAGTCCAGTTCTGAACTTAGATCTGAACATTGAGGCTGGCCCTATATATTTAGTGAGATAAATCAAGAAGGGCCAGCAGCACTTGAATCTGGGCCTGTAGGGCTACCAGCCAACCAAAATCCCCACATTGCCACCTGGCAGCGGCTGTTGTCTGATCACTCCCTGCAACCCACAATTTGCAGAGGTTATATGCCATGGGAAGTTCTGCCTCTGCTGTTGCAACTGACGGTTATCTTCATGATCCCTAATTGGCTCATTGATCCTATATAAGCCCATGGGGCATACTAGTAGCGAGTGTCCATGCATCCATGTTAGGGTGACCAGATAGCAAGTGTGAAAAATCGAGACAGGGGTAGGGGGTAATAGGTACCTATATATGACAAAGCCCCAAATATTGGGACTGTCTCTATAAAATCAGGACATCTGGACACCCTAATCCATGTGGATTCTATGACTGCCTTGCTTTTGAACTCTTGGTATTGACCTTGGCTCGAACTTGGGTCCTGACTCCCAGTTGACCCCCCCAGAACTCCAACCATGACCCGGATACCTGACACTGACCCTTTCCCCAATTCCTGACCCCATCTCCGGCTCTGACCCTTGGCTTGCCTTCAGTCTCCAGCTTTGACCCCTGGCTTCAATTCCTGGCTCCCAAGCTCCTGCCACTAGTTCTGTCTACCTTCACCCAGGATCCTGACATGTAGCTGTTAACTTCTCTGAACTATGGGAAAGTCTGAGTCTGGAGCCAAACCCTGGCTTTTGGGAGCCCGTCTCTGTTCTTCACAGTCCTATCCTCCCAACTGGCCCCTCTCCCTTTCTTTCAACAGTCACCCTTCTTCCCCAGAAAACCTTGGAGATCCCCTCCATAGCTTTGTACTTTTTTGGGGGGAAATTTTTCTTAGTGTATTATTGTAACTTACCAGAACATACTACATTGTACATTACTTATTCAGAATGAGGTTAATATTCAAAGAACCTGGTCAAAGATTCTGGCTCACTGCCTGGAAAGCTCTCTTCTGGGGCTAAAAAGTGTGACCAAACTTATAAATATTTATCCTCTTTTTGGCACTTATCTTGTGAACATACTTGATGTGAAAACTTTTCCAGTACAAGGACAGTCCATATTTTACTATGCCAAAATTTCATAGAAGGAGAAGTCACTTTTCCAATAATGTTCAATCTCTCCAACAGAGCACCTCTCTATTAGCAAAAATATGATGGATCTTAACTGGAGTCAAAAGCTGTCTTGATATTAATGTTATTAAAAAAACTTCTTTATGAGCTACACAAATTGAAGATGTATATTCCCTTTCCAACATAAAGGCCCACTCATTGTACTCCGCCAAGACAGAGGGTTCGTGGTTTGAGATCTCGATGGCGAGAAAAGAGCAGTCGGGCAAGCCAGTGCCCACAAGATTTGTTTATTTAAGCTGCTATCAATACAATTCAGGCGCTTACCAAAATGAGGGAGGGAAGCCCCATTCTCCCTTAAGCGTGCTGCCCCGAGATCGGACCTGCCACATGGCACCCTCGCAGGCCATGGGTCCATGGACAGCTTCACAGCAGTGTGTCATCCCTTACCCTGATATAACCCTTTCCTTCATCCTTCCAGTTGGCCTATTGGTTACATCTTAATTCGTTAAGGGATTGGTTGCTGGAACCTGTTATTCTTTTTACTATTGGTGTTTTTTCAGTGTCCAATCCGCTATAATCTGTGGGTATTTGTTTACTTCTTTATCTGCTTCAAACCAGTTTTGTGGTTAGCATACTTCCGCTTTATCGCGAGCTCATATCTAGGTTATGGGGCCTAGCCTTGCCACTATGCTGTATTCACATACAATGTCTTCCGCACCTTACACTCATCCAGTTCAATTTATTTGTTTAAATCCTTCTCTTATCTTTTCATCTGGGTTGTGTTCTTTTCAACATCTCTTTCAATCAAAATTGTGTATACCTTAAATATAAATATTTCATTCCAGATTGCTCCTGGATCACCTCATCAAATATGGTTAAAGGTCTAAATAGACCCATCTTGTATCCAGATTTCACAATACAATGTTTGACTTGTAAATAATATAAAGATCTCGTGTTTTCAATATTTACGTTATTATATATCTCTTGGTATGATTTCAAATCAGGACACACAACAGTGGTCCAAATTGAGTAATCACAGCTTTTTCCAACAACAAATAGTCATTTTGATATTTCTTAGGAAAATTCCTAAAGGGAAGGGAGCTTCATTGACAGGTATTAAAAAAACGTGTCCAATGCTTCTAAAGTGGTCTGGATTAATGAGTGCTGTTTTTTCTTTTTTTTTTTGGTGAACTAATTTTTTAAACCCAACAATTACTATGAGTAGCTGTATTTGGGTACAGTCATCTTTTGAGTTTTACCCAGTGTTTGAATGGTCTATGGTCGACCCAGTTGTTCATGCATAATAATAATAAGCCAAATTAGTCGATCCTGTCTTTGAAGGCTTAAACAGAACTTTAGAGCTCATCCTTTGTCTTTCCATGTTCATTTTAATAGTGCATCACGCCATGTTGTTAATGCCATTTTTGACTGGCAAGTGCCTGCCCTCGCACTTGGATGCTGCGGTCGGATAGCCTTTTGTGGATCACAGCTCCCTCATTCTAAAATCTGCTTCTGGTGGGGAGAGAGCGTGCAGCCTGCCTAATGTACCCCCAGTGCAGTGAGAGCAGAGAGGCTTTCCTTCTGTCAGCTGTTTGTTTTCCAGAGCTGGGACAGAGAAGACTCCTAACCTCTTATGCATATTCAGGGCAGCTGGAGAATATAGGAGGTCCCCTGCATTTTATAAAGCAAATGGCACCTCTTTGGTGTTCTTAGTATACTGTTTGTGTGTAAAAAGAAAGTAAGTTTGTTTGAAAGGTCCATGACCATTTTGAGTTTATAACAAAGCCCTACCCATGTGTCATTCACATGGCATCAGATTTTAAAACAAAACTTAGCATTGCTCCAGTTGCGATGTTACTTTTTGCTTTACGTTTTGCTAGATGTGATGGAACTGTCATTTGATAAATAGTGATACTGTATAAAATCTGAAATAGTGATACTGTAAAATATGAAAAAGTTATATATGTAACTTTTTTGTGGGTTGGAAACCAAATAACAATGATATTAAGAAGTAATCCATCTCTCATGAGTATATTTTAGCTATTAATCTTACTCTGTATTATCCCAACATTCAGGTAAACTTGTATCCATCATTTTAAAAAAATGACAATGGCTTTCTGCAGTCAGAGTTCCAGAATAAATAAATAAATGTCATCCCTGTCAATAAAGAAATCACTGTCTCCCTTGATAACTGAATGAAAAAATCTAATTTTAAATAACACCTATGCCAACATTATAAAGTACCCAGAAGCAATCTAGTACTATTAGCTTACATTAGATGTATTATTTAAAGTGGCAGGAGCAAGATGGAGAGTTGAGAACTGTCTGATAAGCTTTAAATAATGGGTTTAATTGATAACTTATTTAAATAAGGTAGAAAACAATGATGAGTAATTGACAGAAAACAGAGAACCACTTAGATCAAATTCTTGTCAAATTATCTTTCTTCCAGCAAATAAAATTGAAGTGAAAGTTAAATTGAGCAGAAATATTGGCCAACACTGCAGGAAAGATTATAGATTAGATCAAAGAAATGATAAATGGTGTGGCAGAAGTTTACAAATATCTTCTAGTAAATTAAATGTATATATTAGATTAAAAGGTTATGGGAGCATTACTCAATGTCTTAAACAATCTAGTATTAAACATATTGCTTAATCATACCATTTATTGAAGTGTCAACAGTGTATCCCACCCTAAAATGTTTACAATCTAAGCCCCAGTGCTGCAACAGATCACGCAGGCGTAGTGGTCCCTTCATACATGAAGCCCCATTAACTCCAGTGGGGTTGTGCATGGACTCACCAGTCTATCTGTGTGGACCACAATGCAGAATCAGAGTTTAAGAGCCTAATTCTGCAAATGCATTTGCAAAGGCAGACCTCTGCACCTGTCTGAATCCCAAAGACCTTGTCCCAAAAGGTGTGTTCTTAATTCAAGTGAGCTAACAAGACTAGGCTTTAACTTCACCTAGAAAAACATGAAAGCTACAAAATGCCCTGTACTCACTAGGATTTTCTTCAAGCTAGCTCACTCCAGTTCAGAACACATCTTTTCCCCCAGTGAAAATAAGGCCATTGATTTAAAGGGCTTTGCCTGTCGGGTTAGAGTTGTAGACTTGGGATCTATCTATATACAGCATAAAAGACATTGAAAAGTTCTTAGAGTATCTTTTTAGAAATTAGCAAAAATACTGTCACATACTTATTATCAATATATATATATATTGTTTTTTACTAAAGGAAGCAAAATACCCAACCATCTGCCTTCAAGCAGATAAGCACACCAGTGCATGCAGGAGGTCAGTTGATTGAACTTTGACAGGCATTTGTATATTGATATTGCATAACATCTCATATCTACATAATTGAAAAATCATCTCATGGCCCTCTCCTGTGGAGTACTTTGCCCTTTTATGCATTAAAGAGCAAAACCTTTTGCCAGAAATTACGAGTCTAGGGACTGATCCTACTTGCATGGAAGATGATTGACTTCAATTGACAATAGAATCAGAACCACGGATTAAAAAAAAAAATCATTACTAATTTTTAATATGAGTTACAGAATAACAGAGAGAGCATGAGAATGTGAAGAAGTTTAGCACAGAAACATTATGTAACATTATCAAATCATCCTAATTGATTTTTCTCTCTGTGCCTGGAAGGAAGATAGGTGGTAAGAGGTCTAGAAGGGAAGAGTCTCAGGGAGAAGAAACCATGATTTTTAATGAGTCCTGAAATTTTAGAAATTGAAGTCCTCGTGATAGCACCTACAAACACAAACCTTTGTTTTGTGCAAACAGTGAAGGTCAGTTACTATATTAAACATTTCAAGATTGACTAAGTTTTGAGCATCTGCCTAGTCCCATTGACTACAAACTTTACTCGTGCTTTTTCTGGATCATGATCTAATAGCACTGGCAAGAATCATGTCTAATACTTTCAATGACTTCACAATCTTTTACATCCCCACCAAAGCACCTCCAGTTTTAACCTACACTAGTCCTGCTGTTCAAGTCCTAGCCTTTTCTTTAATATAGTCTGCCAGATATGCTAAATTCAGTGGTAGTTGAGGGATAGAATCATAGAATTATAGGACTGGAAGGGACCTCAAGAGGTCTTCTTGTCCAGTCCCCTGCATTCAAGGCAGGGCTAAGTATTACCTAGACCATTCCTGACAGGGATTTATCTAACTTGCTCTTAAAAATCTCCAGTGATGGAGATTCCACAACCTCCCTAGGCAATTTATTCCAGTGCTTAACTACCCTGACTGTTGGGAAGTTTTCCTAATATCCAAAACTGCCCTTGCTGCAGTTTAAGCCCATTGCTTCTTGTCCTATCCTTAGAGGTTAAAGAGAACAATGTTTCTCCCTTCTCCTTGTAACAACCTTTTATTTACTTGAAAACTGTTATCATGTCCACACTCAGTCTTCTCCTCTCAAGATTGAACAAACCCAGTTTTTTTCAATCTTCACTCATAGGTCATGTTTTCTGGACCTTTAATAATTTTTGTTGTTCTTCTCTGGAATCTCTCAAATTCATGCATGTTTCCTGAAATGTGGCACCCATAACTGGACACAATACTCCAGCTGACCCCTAATCAGTGCAGAATAGAGCATAATAATTACTTCTCATGTCTTGCTTACAACACTCCTGCTAATACATCCCAGAATGATGTTTCTTTTTTTTACACACTGTTACACTGTTGACTCATGTTTAGCTTGTGATCCACTATGACCCCCCAATCCCTTTCCACAGTACTCCTTCCTTGGCAGTCATTTCCCATTTTGTATGTGTGCAACTGATTGTTGCTTCCTAAGTGGAGTACTTTGCATTTGTCATTATTGAATTTCATCCTATTTACTTCAGACCATTTCTCCAGTTTGTCCAGATCATTTTGAATGTTAATCCTATCCTCCAAAGTACTTGCAACCCCTCCCAGCTTGGTATTATCAAAAAACTTCGTAAGCGTACTCTCTATGCCATTATCTAAATCATTGATGAAGATATTGAACAGAACCAGACCCAGAACTGATCCCTGCGAGACCCCACTTGATATGCCCTTATAGTTTGACTCTGAATCACTGATAACCACTCTCTGGGAATGGTGTTCCAATCAATTATGTTCCATCTAGGCTGTATTTCCCTAGTTTCTTTATGAGACGGTCATGTGAGACAGTATCAAAAGCCTTACTAAAGTCTAAAGCTTCCCCCCTATCCACAAGGCTTGTTACCATGTCAAAGGAAGCTATTCAATTAGTTTGACGTGATTTTTTGGAGTAAGTTGTACTTTACATCTTGGTGGGGACTTGTACATTAATTCACAAAAATGCTCAAACCAATTCTTAAGCTGTGCATCAATAATCCTGGTAGTATTTTCTATTTTTATCTTTAGTTGGCAGAAGTCACAAGAATGGATGTCTAATTAAGACATTCAAAATCTCAGATACGCATTTCTGATAATGTCTTTCAGTGGATTCCTCAGTGAGCTGTGCCATACTATTCTACCACAGATTACAATCATTCTGACAGGCTCTCCTACCAGCTCATTCAACACATTTTTCCCCCCTCTATTGCCGATTTCCTCCTATCTTCTCTAACTTGCCTCTGACCTTCCAGTACATCTATTCTATACTCACTTTTTTTTCTTCTTTCCCATAATTTGATGGTATCTGTTATCCAGTGTTGCTTTTTCATACTCCTTACTCCTAATTTTTCTCCAGTGATATCTGTAATAGATTACCTAAGTAGAGTCCACTCTTCTTCTGTGGTAGACAGCTGGCCATCCAATATAGAATATTTATTGAAATTGCTACTGCATAACTGTTAGCGATTGCTTCATTGTGAAGCTCATCAACATTGAAGCATCCTGATGTAGTAGGCATCCATTTCTGAAACCCATTTCTGATTGACTTCAGTGGTGCCAGGATTTGGCCCTTTGATTGTCTGCGCGGCATCTAGCACAATAGAGTTCTGATCTTGGTTGGGTCCTCTAGTTGCTAATGTAATACAACTACAACTGATAATTACATTTCTTTTTTTCCTCAAATGTAGTCATTATTTAAAATTAATTTAAAAATATTTATTAAAATGTTTTCTGGTTTTGGTTTTCATTTGCAAAAAGTTTGTTTACAGTATTTGATATTCAGAATTTGAAATCTGAGATATGCTGGTTGGACACATAAGTGATATGGTATAGTTTCTCCTTCCTGATTGAATGAGCACCTCTTTGCTTCCAACTTATGGTAGCCATAAATTTGGAACATAGAAATCAGAGAACAGGTGGAGAATTTTGTGACATGTGTCAAATATTTACAAAGCCAAAGTGGAGAAATAATTTAAATAAGGATACAAAGCAGAAAATCCTGTGGGCAATAGCCATCAATCACCAGGCATGGATGAGCGTGCGAGGAAAACAACAACTAACCATTATCTCTAAGTTCTGTGAGCCATAGGACATAGAAATCATGGATGATTTTTACATAGATAACTGTTGGGTAACAAATACAGCCAAACAGACCATCAAAGAAACTCCTCAGGTGTGTAGAAGAATAACTTTGTTTTACATTTCAGGAAAGCAAATTTTGGAGAATTGCAGTGAGAGCAAAGGGAGGGTATATTAAAATTAATCTTTGTGGAGAATACTGGGGAATCCTTTAAAAAAAAAAAAAAGAAAGAAAGAATTAAAGCACAACAGACTAAAATTCCTTTGAAAAAAGAACAAAAACAAAAAAAAGCAAATAATGTGACTTCATGAGGGATTGCTCAAAGATCTATGATTTTTTAAAAATCACTCTTGTGGAAATGGAAACTGGAGAAGGTAACCAAATGCAAATATTCAGTTAAGGCCTGGAGAGAGAAAAAATTAGCAAAACAGGAGAAGAGCTAATGATCACCAGAAAAATGAAGGAGAATATAAAGAGGGAAAAGTGCTGGAGAGAAAGCAGGCTGATTGAGTCAGTAAATGGAATACAAAATTAACAATGACTCAGAAATGGCTGGAATATTGAACTCCTTGTAAAAATCTGTCTTCAAGAAGAAACGTGAAGAAAACAAGTGTGCATGGTTTGAGCCAAATCTCGCAAGAGGCCTGAGTATTGTATGTGTGGTAGTACGTGCCCTCACTATCTGTTGACATCAGTAAGAGGGTGTTCAACAGGATCAGGCCGTTAGGTAGTAAGGAAGAATGTATAATGGTAGCAATTGATAAACCATCAGGTAAAAGAGTAGTTAAAGAAGAGTAATACACTCATCTCAAACTCATGTCTTAATGCCACATCACACCATCATGTGTTCCATATCCATGGAAAACAAAAACACACAGGCAAGTGGAAAAAATATCTACAGTTTATTCTAATCTGCTTTGGTTCCTTGGACCTAGTAATAAAACATTGTGCAGTTATTTACACTACTTTGACTTTCAATTAGAAGACAGAGAATAAAAAAATGATTAAAGCAAGATGCATACAAATGATTTGAAAGTCCATATATATCAGGTTTTCAATATAATTGTAGAATTTGCAGGCTTGTATAGTCCCTCTGGTGTACATCGAGTAGCTGGCTGGGTCTGAGTCCTTTGTTTCACAGCTTCAGTTGTAGATGAGTTGATCCAGACATAGGAAGCAGGCATGAAGACTGAAGGCAATGTGGATGTGGATGCAGCTGCCTTTTATAATGGATTGCCATGTGGCTTATTTCAAACAGAAGCTCTCAGCACATGGTGTGGAAAAACCTCAGAGTCAGAGAGAGTCCCCTGTCCATAGGACATACTCTTACACGTCCTGGTGACTTATCAGGTGTAACCCTGGCTTCTCCCCCTGGGCCTATTGTACCTGTGAGTTTCCTTGATGGGCCATTTATCAGGCTAGTGCTGCAGCCATGCTGTCTGGGGTGTTGCCCAGAAATACAGCACAAGTTGAAATACAGATACATCAAACATATCCATAACTTCCACTACAAATATGACACATACACATAGACAATATTATCTTACTTAGCAAATTATAACCTTCCTAATGGTACCTGACATGGCCTAGCTCATTGTATTGTATTGTAAATCTTGAAATATTGCTGTTAAATAATATCATAAATGGTCCCTCTAATCCAGCCAGTGTTACAACCACTATTCCAGTGGAAAGAGTATCTTAATAACAGTAGTGTAAGTATCTATTTTAAAAAGATTCTTAGTTACCATAAAGAGCCCATTTCAAAGGCAACAGTGGCTTTGAATTACCTGTTCTGTGACATCATAGAAACAAACTAGAACTGAACTGTAGCTGAGGTTTCAAAAACATTAGCTAACTTTTTCCCCCTAGTAGATTCAGTTTCATTTTGGGTTTTCTCTGTATTTTCAGACTAGC
The DNA here is from genome assembly GCF_026122565.2 of Emydura macquarii macquarii. Taxonomy (NCBI): domain Eukaryota; kingdom Metazoa; phylum Chordata; order Testudines; family Chelidae; genus Emydura; species Emydura macquarii. Next base: position 34,518,709 of record NW_027132559.1, on the reverse strand, counting down.
CTATTTCTCTGAGGGACTGGACAGAGATACCAAAATACCACATAAAATCCTGTTACAACAGTAGTCTCAGAACAGCCTGTTACATAAAATAACAATCTCTTGAGAGATGAGCCCAAGCCTCAGAGTTTGAATCTGGATCCATACATGAAGTGTGTTTGGATCTGGGTTTTTGGTTTATACACATCTCATTCAAGACAATATTATCTCCTAAGATTCTTAGGCAAATGTTGCAGTCCCAAATGGTTTGGATAGTTCAGATATCATTTGTGTAAGCGTTCTGGGGTGCTTATTGGAACTGAAACTTATAGCTTTTAAAGTTCCCTCCCCCTTGCCCCCATCACTATGTGTAGGTCTTCTGATAATAACTTTGTACACATTCATGTCATACATTTCACACTGGGTTCTGATGACATTTTTAGAATATCGTATAGAAGTACTAATGCATTATAATTTTTAGGCACATGTGCCCAAAGGCTACTGGAAGCCTTAAAAATAAAATTACATCAAATAAAGTAACTTGTCCATCAAAATCTAGGCATCTAGCAAAGGCCCCCACTGCAACCTACCCAACAGCAAATAAACAAACAAACAATGTAAAATCTACTAACCAAACTAAAAAAATGAAACAAAGTTGAGTCTTTCCCTGAAGGAAGCCACAGATGCACAACCAAGGCAAGGTTAGAACAGATTCTTAGCAAACAAGGTTGTAGGTCCTCATAGACAAGACCCTGCCTCCTGTCTCCTTCGGTAATCAGCAGGCCAAGCCAACTGATCTTCAGTGTCATTACTCCAGGCTAGAGGAACAATTCATAGAGTTGGTGGGGGGCCAGCAGGTCCTTCACGACATGCACGGGGGGGGTGCAGGAGTGGAAATGGGAGCCGTTGCCCCTCAGCCTCCTGCTCCCTCTGCCTGTCATGAAGGGCCAATCCGGCACCCCCCCAAGGCTGGGGGGTGAGGCCGCCCCGTCTGAACCAGCGCCAGGCTGCGGGGCTGGAGCAGCAGGCAAGTGTGTGTGGGTGGGAGGACGCGCTGGGCTGGCCCTTTGCAACGGGTGCGGAGGCAGGGGATGCAGGAGGCACTGAAAGGTGTACCTCAGGACCTTCTCCCTGTGCGTTGTGAAGGGCTGGCCCAACACTCCACCCCAGGCCAGGAGGTAAGGCCGCCCCATCCAAGCTGGCGCCGGGCTGCATTTGTGCCCTCCCAGCACCTCACGATCCCTGCCCGCCCCCCGCCCCCCGCAGGTACAGACCCCCTCCTCCCCAGGGCAGCTGGGTGGCGGTGCCGGGACCCCTCCTCACTTGTGCAGGGGTCATGAGACAGGGGGTGCAAATTTAGGCTTGGCCTCCGGGTGCCGGAGACCCTCCATACACCACCACTTTATGGTCCTCTGTACGGTGTTTCTGACCAGAGTAATAATTTTATTTAGATCAAATTAAGAGTGTAAATACAAAAGAACTCACAGGATTTACCTGAGTAATAAAGAAATATTTAGTTGTGTGAATTTTTTGGGATTAAATATGACTATTTTCCAAAAAATGCATTTTTGGGAGCATCAAAACTGTTTGTGAATTTGGGTTAAATTCAGCCAATATTTTCTGCTGAAAATAAAATTTTGGAGACATCAAAATGGTTTGTTTCTATATTTTCAAAACAGTTTCAACAATTCATTTCAAATTGACTTTCTCTAAACTAAAAATGTAGAAAATGTTTCAAATGTTGATTTGAAACATATCATTTGACTCAAACAAACTTTTTTTTTTTTTGTTTTAACAAGGGGGAAAATTTCAGCTTTATTGGAAAGGAACCAAAACTGGAAAATCAATTATTTGCTCAGCTCTAATTGCAGCTGGGGTGGCAATCTGTATTCCCACATCTTAGCTATCACAAAACCTGTGTGTAAAAGTCCTTGTCTGTCACATTACCAATACACACCATTATCTTTCAGCCTACATTTAAATTACTGACAGGGTCTGGACTGCAAAGTTCAGATCCATATCCAAACTTCTTGAAAAGTTAGAGGTGATCAAGTCCATGTTTTTATGACAGTCCATTTTGTCATAAATTGATAATGGAGTCTGGTATTTCCTGTAATGTAGCTTTGTTTATTTACAAGGAATGCGCAAAGCCCTGCCTCTGCAAACACAGGAGGAATCAAAACCAGCGGATAGCTTCTTTTTTACAGCTCCAAGCCTCTTTAGCAAGTATCAGACCCAAAAGCTTCTTGTAGGCATCTTTAAGGGCCACACTGTGATTACAGGCTGCTGCTTGGCTTTTTTGTTGCCACTGAGTCTCTCTCCTTTCTGTTTCTTGCCTGGCCCCTACTAAACTATTTCTATACCTATAGATACTCACCCACCTGGGTCAGAACAATACCCAGTGGAACCCTCTGCCCACATGTTGCTAGTTTCTATGTGGACTCCTTGTTTTAGGTATGGCCCCCTAACTGTCTCTTACAGCAATCATAAAAGAAGGGTACATTCACACATCAACTTAAATGACATTTTAACTCAACCCATAACAAGGTATAAAACTGCTCATAATAATATAAATCACAGTTTTACAAGCAGTTGAGTGTTTGGCTTCTCACTATAAAGGTGCTGTGTAATATGGAGAGACTAACAGTAAAACAAGGCTGGGAGAAACTGTAAAGTCAAAATGCTGTTACAGTGAACTGCAGGCTATGAAAGGTTTCCTTTTGTAGTAATCAGTTCTATGTTTAAAAGGGTTGTCTTTTCCTTCTCTGCCTCCTCATCCCTCTAACAGCAGGGAGAGGACAACACTATTAGGAAAATACTATATTGTATATATACTTGATTTTAGTAAGGCTTCTGACAAAGTTCCACATGATGGCCTCATAAGAAAACTAGTGCAATGATCTAGATGAAATTACTATAAGGTGGGTGCACAACTGGTTAAAAGACCATACTCAAAGAGTAGTTAGCAATGGTTTGCTGTCAAACTGGGAGGGTGTATCTAGGAAAGTCCTGCAGGGGTCAGTCCTGTGTCTGGTACTATTCAATATTTTCATTAGTGACTTGGATAATGGAGTGGAGAGTGCTGATAAAATCTGTGGGTGACATCAACCTAGGAGGGGTTGCAAGCATTTTGGAGGACAGTATTAGAATTCAAAATGATCTTGACAAATTGGAGAATTGGTCTGAAATAATCAAGATACAAATCAATAAAGAGAAGTGCAAAGTAGTTCACTTAAGAAGGAAAAATGAAATGCACAACTACAAAATGGGAAATAACTGGCTGGGAAGTAGTACTGCAGAAAAGGATCTAGGGGTTATAATGGATTACAAATTAAATATGAATCAACAATGTGATGCAGTTGTGAAAAAAGTCATTCTGGAGTGTTTCAACAGAAGTGTTGTATGTAAGACATGGGAGACAAATGTCCTGTTCTACTTGGCACTGGTGAGGCCTCAGATGGAGTATTGTGTCCAAATCTGGATGCTACACGTTAGGAAAGATATGGACAAATTGGAGAGTCCAGAGGAGAGCAACAAAAATAATAAAAGGTTTAGAAAATCTGAGCTATGAGGAAAGGTTAAAAATACTGGGTCTATTTAGTCCTAAGAAAAGAAGACTGAGTGATGAGGGGACCTGATAACAGTTTTCAACTATGTTGAAGGCTGTTACAAACAGGATGGAGATCAATTGTTCTCCATGTCCACTGAAGGTAGGCAAGAAGTAATGAATGGACTTAATCTGTGGCAGAGCAAATTTAGGCTAGATATTAGAACAAACTTTCTAACTATAACTCTGGAATAGGCTTTCGAGTGAAGTTGTGAAATTCTCTGTCATGGGAGATTTTTAAGAAGAGGTTAGTCAAACACCTGTCAGAGATGGTCTAAGTATACTTGGTCCTGCTTCAGCACAGGGGTTGGGTATGACTTCTTGTGGTCCCTTCCAGCTCTACATTTCTATGATTCTATGTAGAAGGGAGAATAATGGCATCAACGTAGGCCCTTCTGAGGCTCTGAAAATGTGAATTGATTGTTCATTTTTAAAACTTCCTCTTTTTTAAGGGTTTTTAAAGGCATATATTGTGCTACAATCTAAGGGCAGTCAGCTACATACCCTGAAGGACCCACTCTCTTCAAAATTACAGTATTAGGTGTGTTTATCCAAGCCAGTGATTTTATAGGCAAGCTGGCTGAAATTTCTTTAAGTGCTTTCTAATCGTAGTGACTTACAGAGCAAATCATACACATTTTAGAGTTAAAAATAAATCTTTCAGCACATTCTAGTACCCAAACATATACTGCTGAAGTTTTGAAGAATCCTGTTCACCCACCATTTTGTTAATAATAATAATAGTAGCCTATTAAATATAAAAATATCCAAATACAATTCAGAGTATTGTCAAAATACTGTGCTTGATAAAAGATAATAATCTAACTATCACAACACAATTTTTCTAGCATGCTTAATAATTTCAATCACCTATTTATATTATGATGATACATAAATTATAAACAATAGTTGTTATGTTTGATTCTGCTGCAGCTGGAAGAGTAAGTGGGGCAACAAGTATCTCTCTTAATGATGCTCCTTCTGTTTTCTCTCTAGATATATGCTTTTTTCCAATGCAGAGATTAAATACCATATAGGTGTACTCTTGATGTTGGGGTATATAATTTTTCAGGAATGTAACTTCATAAGAGAGAGAACAAGAAGGCTAGTGCCATTAGATTCTCTAGACCTGACAGCTCGGATGGCATCCAGAAGAAAGTTCTACCAAGTGGAACAGAGATACTCTCCCTAGATTTCAATAGGGTCATGATTTCACTCATTGAATTTGGTATGTAATTGTCCTGATCAAGAAATCTGATCTGGTGGGGATTTGACAGACAAAGAATACTGTTGTTCTGGAATATTTATACATGAAATACTTCTCTTCTTGGGAAACAGGAGGGCTGTGATCCATAGTGGCTGTTATACTGAACCAAAATACAAAGTATTTAAGAGGATGCTTTGTTTTCACCTTGAAACAGTCCAAGTCTGTTCATGTAATGTTTCCTGTTTTCACTACTTTAAAGCTTACTATAATCCTATTTCTTTGGATGCTGGATCTCTCGGTATTCCCTCTGATGATAAGATAAACCTCTATGCTGCTTACCTTGCCTTGTAATAACATACGTTTGAAATGAAGAGAAAAAATGGTTATCTTTAATAGAATACAATATTATTACACAAAGTACAAAAGTTGAAGTTTAATATGCCTTGTAATTTGGCCATTTTCAAAGTCTGTATAAATGGTTAAATATGACATCTTTCTAAACCATTAGAAGTCCAGTTATGTCATTGGAAAGGCAATTTTCCCTAGCTATGAAATAAGGTTTTAGTTTTGGCCTATGATATTGTTGTCACAATTATTTTTTAATTTGTTCATTCCCTGAACAAGTTCCACCACAAGTTTAATATAATTAATTAAAGAGAAGCAACTTTCAGAAACAGCTCTTTCCTTTATGCTATGAATGAATGCTAAATCCTACCTCGTAATTATTTTTCCAATAAATTCAATAAATATTAATCTTATGCCAGCCCTGTAGTCAGATAGCACTTTTAGTATCTGACGCTGACTAAATTAAAACAGGTTTCCATTACTGCCAAGAAAAGTAATAAGGTAAAAGCCACATACGAGTCCAGGAGAAGAGATTTTGCCCTATGATGATTATGAGAGTGAACTGCGAATCTAAGAACAGCAAAATATAGGGATAAATTATGGTCTGCACCCTTCTAGTGCAGGTGAGCAAGGACAAGATGAGACAGGACAAAAGGAGCTGTCTTCCCCTCCCCACTGGAGCAGCTTCACAGCGGTGACAGCAGTAAATCAGCTTCAGGCATGGGATTGGGAAGAGACCTACACTACAAACCTACATCGGTATAACTATGTCCCTCAGGGGTGTGAAGAATCCGCATCCCTGAGCAACACAGTTATACCGACCTAATCCCTAGTGTAAACAGTGCTATGTTGCTGGGAGAGCTTCTCCCTCTACATAGCTACCGTCCCTGGAGGAGATGGATTAACAACGCCGACGGGAGAAGCTCTCCCATTGTCATAGTTGCATCTTTACTAAAGCGCTACAATGCTGCCGCGCTGTACGTGTAGACAAGACCGTAGGGTGATTGAGACAGTGCTGGAAACTCTAGCTTTCCCACATAGAGAGTGTGTGGGTATGGACTGGGCTCCTCCTGCACGGTGTGCCAGCAGAGCTATGCTGGTAGAGAGTGAACGCTAGGGCAGACATGTCAGCACTGGAAGAAGAAAAAGCTGGAATGAGAGCATTAATGTAGATAAGGTGCTACGTAACTCATCCAATCCCACAGCCATGTATTAGACCTCCCTCCTCCCAGGCACTCAAGTTCCTTTCTCCTGGTCCCTCTGCTGACTGCTGGGTTGTCCCTGAGAGGAATGGGGAGGTGGAGATGCTGCCTATCACCTCTCTGCCAGCTGCTGGTTCCTGTCCTCCTGCAGTTGCTTCTGAGCAATATGCTGGTTGTGCAATATACTGGTGTGCTTCAAACATACTTTCTGATTATGGGGCCCAATCCAACTGAAATCAATAAGAAAAACTTTGCTGGCTTCAACGGGAGTTGGATACAGGCCAAATCTATTAATAATCTTGGGAAAGGAACAGGAAATTTATATTTATATATACTCACACTGGTAAGTTGTTATAAATAATATGTGTAGTGATTTGCTGTGTTTACAAGGTTAGGGGAGGGAGGCAGGAACAACCTTAGAAACAATTTTATTGGTCACATTAAAAAGTCAGCCTTTACCAACAGATAAACATAGTAGCTAAGAGATCCCATTTCCCCCTCACAGATAGGACAGGAAATGATTTGTAACAAGTTGGGACATGCTAACTTTTAAAGAGTGAATACTGCAGATAAAATACAGAGTTATTATTTATTATTTCTGTATTGCCAATGGTGTGCCAGGCTATTGAATCCTGTAAACTTTTCATTCCTTGAAGTTGTAATAACAAAAAAATATTGCACAGTTACTTACGGTGCAAGGCTGTTGCTTAATAACCCACTATATATTTGAAGGGCTGTCCTCTGTCCAGTGAAGGAGGAAAATTCTGCCTTGGATACTATCTACTATAGATAGCTACTGTGATTCTGTAAAGCGATATTAGTCATTTCATTTCTATGAAACTCTGCTAGTTGGAATTTGCTAAGATGCGGTCTTTAAAAACATAACCTTCATCAGACTCTATAGTACAAATAGTAATACAGACGATTTGAAATACTTTCATTTAAAAAAAACTACAGTAATAAATCAGACACAACACTAATAATATAAGTTGCTGTGGTTTCAATCATTACTATAAAATATTGTAGATTTTTAAATATGCAACATTGGGATCCATTGTCATTTTTTAACATACCTTCCAAAACATATTTCATCGTGGTACTGCAGGAAACATGAAAGTAGAGATGCAGGGTAAAATTTTCATAAGCACCTAAGTACATTGGGTTTTGAGCATTTTTGCCACCAATAAATAATTCTTTCACAATCAACAATGAAGAATTATTACATCAGATAGAATCTGTTTCTACCCACTCTATCCCCACTCTGCCCTAAAAAAAAGAAGAAAACCACAACTATACAATCTAATATAAATGTAAGTAAGGTATCTGGTAACTTCAAGGCCTGCATTTTAAAAAGCTGTCTCTAAAATTCTTCACACAGATTTTGCCTGTGAAATTGTTTATACATAATTGAGTTAAAGAAAGAAGTCTTTTTTTCTCCAGTACTTGCTTCTTCATTCTTTTATTTATTTTTAAAAAATAAACTAAGGGGATACAGCTGCAGGAATATAGTTACAGTGCTATTCAGCATGGTACTTATGAGGAGAAGTTGAGGGAACTGGGCTTGTTTAGTCAGCAGAAGAGAAGAATGAGGGGGGATTTGATAGTGGCCTTCAACTACCTGAAGGGAGGTTCCAGAGGGGATGGAGCTAGTCTGTTCTCAGTGGTAGTAAATGACAGAACTAGGAACAATGGTCTCAAGTTGCAGTTGGGGAGAGCTAGGTTAGATATTAGGAAAAACTTTTTCACTAGGAGGGTGGTGAAAGCACTGGAATGGGTTCCCTAGGGAGATGGTGGACTCTCCATCCTTAGAGGTTTTTAAGGCCTGGCTTAACAAAGCCCTGGCTAGGGTGATTTAGGTGGGGTTGGTCTTGCTTTGAGCAGGGGGTTGGACTAGATGACCTCCTGAGGTCTCTTCCATCCCTAATCCTCTATGATTCTATTATTTGAACCTAAAACCCTGGAACTGAATCCCATGCTCTATAGTCTACCTGCATTTTGTTTATAATCACACTGGGAGCAGTGCAAGGATGATCCCACAGTCCAAGTAAAGAAATTAGTTAATTTAAAGATACTGAAAGTTATTGGAAAACTGCAAGTTAAAATCTATTGATAAAATACATACTTTGTTGTTCTCTAAGCTATGAGCTACTTTTTACAGAGCTAAGTTTCAGCTTCAAATGGAAATAAAATATATAACAAAATGTATCATTGATTAATCTCAAAAGCACAGAATAAAGTTCTTATATATGCATACAAGGGGAAAGCCATAACCTTTTCTTGACCAAACAAATAGAATTCCTCTCACCTGCACTCCTATCTCTGATAGTCCTAATCATCCTCAGATATCCCTAAATACGAATTTTGGATGACCTGACTCTTGCAAATTGCATTCAAATTAGAGAAGCCAGACAAATCTCAGTTTTTGTCATCTGCCACCAACAAAGATGAAATATATATACATATTACTAGGTACTTCAAAAGCTTCAATTCCCTGGCTTTCATTCACAGCATGCACATTCAGAATAACAAGTTGCACATATACTTTTAGTGAATGCCCCATAGGACTATTAAGCAGAGAGCAAAACTAAATTGATCTAGCCGCTATCAAACTTTCAAATTTTGATCCATCAAAAGCATTCTAGCTCAGATTAAAAAAAACCCCAAAGACTCTGAAAGCTACATGTTATTTTAGACACAGTGCAGCTTTTTCCCTGCATTTCTATATTTTAATCAGCCTCATACAGTATGTTCAAGCCTCCATGAAGGCAATTCAATTCCCAAAGCCAATGGTTTTATCATATTTTTTCCAGTCAGAGAGCTCTGCCTAGAAGAAACACTTCCAAATGTTAGCTGGAGGGGATTGAAAAACCAAAACTTATTTCCTTAAGATCTCCCATTGGTCATAAGACTTCCCTGATTATTTCAAAAACAACACAGAAAGCTGTAACTGGGGTAGTTTGTTGAGGATTCTGGCTGATATAGGAGCTAAGACATTTACAACACTGCTTGTTTTTGCCAGCTGTTTCAACCCATTATTGGGGTTCCCCAGACAACGGACCAGGTCTGCTCTCTGTTACAAAGGTAGAAATCCAGAATAACTACCTTGACTTTAATGAAGTTACCACAGATATATGCTTGTGTTACAGTAGGAAAGGGCTCGCTGGGCATACATGTCCAGCACATTACTAAATCAGACTGTTTTCTCTTTGAGCCAATGGATATGCTTGTCTGAGGTAGGAGTAATTATTTATAAATGTTACTCTGCCCTTATACATTTGGGGTGTACAGTAATAAAAGATTGCTAAACACAAATTACTGAGTAACATTGCTAAAGATATCAGTAGACAAGCAAATAAATGCCTTATGTGACAAAGTGTGATGCTATCATATAAAAATGTTGCACATCAAGAATCCTTGAGTTCCTCCACAGCTTAGCATCCATGTTTCTCTTCAGTTTTGCTGCATCCCTTGCTAATGCAAGGTGGGCAGTACGTTTCTCTTTCTCCAGGAACTCCTTTTGTTTTATATGAAAACCTGGTTCCTTTGTTCTACCCAAAGACATTCAAAGGAACAGGTTTCCATTAGGCCCCAATACGGCAAGATGCTTAAAACAGTGGTTTTTAACCCTTTTCATTTGCAGACCCCTACAAAATTTTGAATGGAGGTGCGGACCCCTTTGGAAATCTATTGTCTGTATATACAGTTGAATTCTGTTCAGTCAGTTTTCATTCTAAGTCTTATACTGAAAACTGACTGAACAGAATTCAACCATAAATGTTGCACATGCTCGGCACGGCATTTGGCACACTGTGAGAAAGGGCGCCAAGCTGTTGGATTCTATGGTAATGACAACACTTCCGGTTTTGATCTGTAGGTGGGGGTATTCACATACTTCTGATTGATCTGAAAAATGGAATGCCTTTTCTGGGATCTGAAACTTTATTTTTATGGTCACTTTTCACCGACACCTCAGACATAGTCTGTGGATCCCCAAGGGTCCATGGACCCTAGGTTGAAAACCACTGGTTTAAAGCATGTTTGTAGTTCCAGTTCAGTTAATGCACGTGCTTAAGGCTATGTCTTCAATGGAATTGAATTCAATGAATCTGGGTCTATACTTTTAGTGATTGCTAGCTATCAGTGGGTTTTGAATCAGATCAAATCTCGGAAACTCATAACATTGAAACATGAATTGTTGTGTAGCCACTATACTTCATGAGACAACATGAAATCAGAAAAGAAATAAAAATGTAAAATCCAGAGACTTAAAATAATCTTGGATAGGAGACTAAATCATGATGATAAATCATCATGGGGAAGCTGGCTGTGGTCAGTGTAGCTGCGGAGAGAGAGAGTTGTAGCATCTGAAGACTTCGAAGACTGGTTTCAGAGTTCAAGAAATTAAGGGGTTTGCTCACAGAGATTCTTGATTAGAACAAGAAAAGGATATGGGAAATCAAATTTGAGATATGAGTGGGGAAACTTGGATAGGTCTTGTTTCTTCAGTGCCTGGCCCAAGCTAGTGCTATCAGTCCCTCACTTCTAGGATACCATGCTCACTCATAACATTGAAACATGAGTTGTTTTTGTTATAATGAGAAAGTTTAAAGCCTCTGATTGAACATGATTTATGTTATGTGGCACAGTGCAGCTAAAAATCCAATTGTACCTTTCCATCTATGTTTTAAATCCAGCTCTTCTAAATGACATGATGTGTGACACACTCAGTTTCACTCTCTGTCAAATGACTTCAGTATGCTTCTCTCAGTTTGCGAGGTTACAATATTTCTGATCAGCACATTTTAAAAACTAGGAGACATCATAGGAAGACAACAAAATGGAATCTTCAAGTACACAAATGTGGTGCTGCTAATAAAAAATCCTCAATAATTTGTTCTTTTTTCCCACAGGCTACAAATAAACTAGATTAACGAAGAGTTCTTTGGACTCTTCAGAAGGTTTTAACTCAAGACCTAGTTTTCTAGCAGAAGAAATCACCTGTTGTAATAAGCCTTCAGCATTGTGCATATGAAGGAAACAACAATGGTCAATTTTACCTAATTATGCTATTTTCTCTATGACTTGTCAACTAACAATGTAAAAGGCTACAGATGTAAAAGTCAAGAGGAAATATAAAATATTGTATATGGCAAGTTTCTTACTCTTTTGTTTCAACTTTTTAATTTGTTTTGATTTCAAATTTGGCCAATTTTATTTTATTTTATTTTTTATTTTTATTTTTTTAAAGATTTCAATGCAACAAAAATGTTTGGAAAAAATTGTTTAGGTTCAAATTGAAACCATTTTTTTTTGTGTGTGTGGAGTTTTTTGGTTGGCCCGTATGCCAGAAAATGCATTAATTGCTCAGCTTTACTTCTGAGCAACTACAGCTCTCAGGTCCTGATTCAGAAAAGCACTTCAGCATGTGTTTAAGGCCCACTGCAACCAATGGGACTTATGCATATGCTTACTGTTAGTCATGTGCTTCAGTGCTTTGCTGAATTAGGGCACCATTGATTTCAACGAGAATTCGGGATGATCATCAACACTTGCGAAAAGTGTCTAAATATAGATTTGAAAACTAACTTTAGGTGTCCAGGTTTTACATTTTTGACTGTCGTCCTTAAACAAATTCCGTTGATTTCAAAGGAAATTTTGGTTGATTAATGAACCAGAGAATTTGATCATTTCTGTATAAATGATTAAAAACTGAAATAAAGATCTAAAGCTAAGTCCTTTTCTACTATTTTATCCATGCAACAAAACAAATGTTAATGGCTTTTTTTTTCCTTTTCCCTGCAGTATCTGGAGATGTGTAAATACATCCATAGCAGGAAAATCAACCCAAACCTCCAATCAGTTTGGTGGTGGAATTTTGACAAAAAGATCCCAGCAAGCCCTGGGAGCTCTCTTCTGCATCTCCTTGCTGGCAGCTTTAAAATGTGCAAGGTCTCCATAGAAGACATGCTGGTGGCTGCTGTGGAAATACTAAATTAACACATACCCAACCGCTAACTTAGTATATTTTGGGCTTTACTATCCTTTTGGCTCCTAGAAGAAAACAGGTTGCAGTAACTTTGTTGCCTTAATTTCTCCCCTGGTGACGTTTGCAGCCCAGGGATGCTGTCAGCAGCTGGTGCAGACCCTGGCTGAAATCGTGAGGGATCCTTCAAGGAAAAACTCTAAGACTTTCACAACAGGGATGTGGAGGAAGTGGATTTTTTTTTATGTGCATAATTTACCCTATAAGCCACAACCACTATAAAAGCACTAAAGAGATGTCCAGCCAGCCAGTCAGATTACTAGAGTGGTCAAATGTTCCTAGCCCTATAATCTTGTAAATAAAGGGTGTTTGAGGTTCAGTTAACTGCTCTTAAATTGTTCTACTTGAAGTGTTGGACTTGCCCGCACTTTTTTTTTTTTAATTCATTTTACTTTATTACCCCTGAACTGTACCTGGTGGAATAGTTTGTTAACTTTGGATCCGTATTCTTACTATCAGCATGCAATGTATGTTCATGCTAAAGCCTACATTTTCAGAAATGGGCTCCAATGTGTCTGTAAATAAATGCAGACAGAAAATTTCACCTACAATTATCAGTGCCAGACAATGCACCCATTTAAAAATAATAACTCAAAAACTGTATGTGCACTTAAAATCATCATTTCTTTTCAAGAAATTTTTCCAGTTCTGGCTATATTTTCTATTTTCAGTATAGGGAATCTCTCTGAAACTTTTACTGTTTCTGAAACTGGATTAGATTTTTCAAATAATTTCACATGGAATTGTGAAACTGCAATAATGGAAGCAGAGAAGAGACCCAGATAAAAATCAGGACCTAAATTTACACATCTCAGGTTTTCATCTACACTTTTTGTCAAATGGAATATTTAATGGAATCTAGTCCAGAAAAGTATTGCCAAATTCATTACTGTCTAATGTGACAAACTCCTATTCCACATGAGCTTGAGAGTTGAATAAATATGTCTTTTACTTTTCAAGGCCAGGACACATGACCTTGAAATGCACAAACATGGATTTTTAAATCTAATTTACAAGGTGCAAATCCTCTATCCAGCACCCAACCAAATCCACGAGGCTAGATTCTGGAATCTTCATGGGAGCAAGGGGAAAGTAACTGTTCCTTAGCCCTCCAGGCTGCAGACTGGGATTAATTTCTGCAGCTCTAGCATGCCCTTACCCTTCCAGCAACCACTGAGTATGACCCTACTGCATAGAGCAGAAAAGCAACCCTTTTGTTAAGCTTCTAACTCTTGCAAACTATTCCCACTGCTTAGAAAGTAAAATGGGTGTTTGTTTTAGATTATTAATTGAGAAGAGCTCAGAGAGCAAGGGGAGCTCAGTGCAGCATAGGGAATTTTAATTTCAAGGGGACTTCCACCTCAGTTTATGCCTCTTAGCTTGGAATTCACATTTCAGTTCCCAAAATCAATTGGATTTATAAATCTATCACAGTAAAGTGAAGTTTTTGATGAGCTGACAGCCTGTCTTCATTGTGGGTGAAATCCACCCTTGTGCAGAAGGCCAGCAAAAGATCAATACACCACTTACTTTTGAGTCAACCTGTATTTTTGAAGGCTCACTTGAGTGGTGTGTAGAGTTTCTGCTGGTCCTCTGCACAGCAGTGAATTTCTCCCTACATGAATAACTCCCTGAAAAATACTGCAGTACTGTGCAGTAAGGGCCTGATCTACAGCTGCATCACTATTGTAAACTGTGGAGTCACAGGCATTACTGCAGATACTGTAGCACTGTTTAATGAGATCCAGAGGGGCAGCCGTGTTAGTCTGTATCCAGAAAAAAAACTTGAGTTCTGTAGCACTTTAAAGACTAACAATTTTAATTTCAGTAGGCATAAGCTTTCGTGAGCCTCAGCTCACTTCCTCAGGTGCAACTGCAGTACCAACTGCATCTGAGGAAGTGGTGTTTGAGGGAAAGTGACTTTTTGGAATGATTTCACTGAGTAAGACTCCAGTTCAGGAAAGCACTAATAAACATACTTAAGTCTGTCTCTACTGAGGAATTTGATCTTGATCTATTTTACTTCATTGGAATTTAAGTTTTGGCTAAGCATTGCGTAGTTACTTTCCTAAATAGAGATGCTTTCTTGAATAGGAACATAAGATTTTATTTCTAATTGATGGCAAAGAATCCTAGAGATTTGTAGATGTGTTCTTTTTAAGTTTGCTAAACCAAAATAACTAAATAATGGAAAAATGAAGAGAAATAAAAATATAATTAATTTATTTAAAACACTTTATTTCTGTCTAGGATAAGCCTAATGATTTTATGAAAGCAAATACATTTTAATTTCTGCAGCACATATGGAATGTCAACAAGCATGGAAAATGGGGTCCCGTATTGACCAAATTTAAAATGGATAAAATACATGAAAATTGCATGTGGACCGAGAGAATTTGTGTCAAATTTCAGCCTGATGCAAATTAAAATGAATGAGTTATACAATGCCTCTTTATCAAGGTTTGTATAAAGCAAATGCTGACAGATTATCCAGAGTGACATACCCTTAATATGACTCAAGTTCTGTACAGTTCCTGTACCACCGTATCATAGTACTAAGGTACATCCTTAAACAAGTGAAAAAAGAGAGCCACTCATTTTTCTCTATTCTAATTATCTTCATTCCAGCGGATTAGAAAATGGAAAATGTAGAAGTCAAGCTGGAGATGGTTCTGAGCTCAATAGCCTGCCAAGTTAAGTCTGACAAATGGCAAGTATGTATAATTAATACCGTCATCTTTCCACAGACCAAAGGATGACGGCAGTAACTATAGATTGTAATTGTCATCGTTGTCATATAAAATGTGCTATTATTAAGTTCAGACTGAATTTTATTGCTGCAAATGCTCATAAATTGAATGGTCCGTCATTTAAATTACCAAGTAGCAAGCTCTGTGGCTTGCTTTAAAGCTACTTTCTAAGACAATGTGTTTGACTTTAGACCTCCAAAAACTAATTGCATTTCTTTAAACTGACATTAGGTTGTAACCTATAAGTGTTCTGACAGATACACTGTATCCCATTCATGTTTTAAACATCACTGCATTTAAACATCAAATGTTTTGTGTGAAAAGGCAAATAAAGTATGTGTTATGATGGCAGTTTTTAAAATTGGACTTAGTGCCTTGCTAGGAGAGTAGATGCTGGTTTGAAAAGGTGACACACCAAATGTTTCCATCTAAGACTAAAGGGAATGATGAGAAATAGACACACACGTAGAAAGGAAGGAACTGGGATATAAAGTCTTCAGATTGAATTCAGTCCAGCTCAAGTTATTGCCATCCAATGACTGTTTGATGGCGTATGAAATAATTGATAAATGTATAAATCAAGGATAAATGGATAAATCAAGGTCTTTCAGGACAGTCAATTCAGAACATCTATAGGAAAAAAATTCAAATAAAACTCAAAGGTCAGAGACTGTGATATGAGAAATGGCTCATAAGGGTAATGGAGGAAGTCAGTGGGAGTTATGGTTGCCCAACATGTCATAGGAAGTGCTCTGTGTCCTGTAGGCTTTGGGTCTTCCATGGCAAAAGATAGGCTCTACCTGATGTTTACATCATACTTATTGTCTAGGTACTTCATTTCTTTCTGCATGTTGGTTGTCTGATACAAGGATGGTCTTTAAATATTATACAATGAAGAAGCATTTACTGGAGTAATAAAACATATGCCTTAATCTATAGGTTCTTAGACTATGTCCCATTGATTACTATGGTTCCTTGGAACACTTTCTGGTAGTCTGCATAGAGCTGAATGGCTACATAGTATTGGCCTCTCTTCATTTCCATCTGCTAAATAGAATTCAAAGACAGCTACAAAAATATTTAGCATATTCCTAATGTAACTTTTCCAAGTAAGCAATTACTGCACTTGCCACAGAAATATCATGCAATTGCAAATGGGAGTTGGTGGCCTGTACTACTGGCAATGAGAAGACAGATGGTCCATGAGGCAATCTCTCTTTTAAACTATGATCCACAATGAAAAGGTTTGAAAATCTCCAAATGAATTTATCATTGTTAAACTGTATCCAATGCACCCTGAAGTAGAAATCTTTGTACAGCATGGAACAACAATGGAAGGAACACACACCAATGAGCCAATAAGTGAAGACAAAGGACACTTTAAAAATGCAGAAGAAGGCAATAGTGACAAAGGACTAGTGAAGTGGGGATTTCATTAATTTGATGTTTCCATTCTGCAAAAGAAGATACAGCATTCAGAAGCTCATAGTTTCTAAATCCTATACATAAGAAAGACAATGCTTTGAACAAAGAATTGAAAGTTTGAACTCATCCTATAGCCACTGAAAAGATGTAAATGCACCTTTTATTTATATATCAGTAAAAGTATTTACCCAACATAAGGGTAGCCATCAAAGAAGAGGACAGTTACCTGGCCAGGTGTCAAACTGGGATTACCATCTATGTGGCAGCATACCAGAGGAAAATATTATTCTCAAGCTTTGTTGTTTCATTTGTTGTTTTTAATAAAAATCAAACTTACAGCCAAATGCCAAAAGCAAAGGCTATTTCAACAAGACAGCTGACTAATGTACCATGATTATCTTTCTCATTAGCCATATTTGCACAAAAGTATTATTCTGCCTTTATCCAATGCATGCTTTCTGGTTTATAACACTAAATATCCTCATAGCCAAAGCAGAACTCCTTCCATATACTAGGCTGTGGAGACAAAATAAAAGTATTAAATGGAATCCCCAGAGCTTCTCTCTCTTTCAGATAAACTCTAAAACCCTTTTGTGTGTTTTTTCTAACAAAATCCCTAGGCAGAAGTTAAGGAATTTAGTGAAAAACTATCCTCTTCAACACATTAATTGTGCTTATTAGACAAAGGTGTTTGTAATAGGCTCCATTTGAATAATGATACTGAATAGTGTCCAGTACAAACATACAATTTACTGTGAACAGCTTGCTAGATTTAGACGATAGGATAATTTCAAAGGAGAGAATTCAAAGTCTGGTTTGTTAAGTTTCAATAGAAACTGACAGAGG
The DNA here is from genome assembly GCF_026122565.2 of Emydura macquarii macquarii. Classification (NCBI taxonomy): domain Eukaryota; kingdom Metazoa; phylum Chordata; order Testudines; family Chelidae; genus Emydura; species Emydura macquarii. Next base: position 34,501,308 of record NW_027132559.1, on the reverse strand, counting down.
ATTATGAAAGCTCCCATGATTCCAGCCAGCTCCAAAGGTTTCAACTTATGGAAGCTAACAACAAAACTTGAAATCTCCTTTTCTCCTCCACCAATGTGGCAGTAAATCTTTTTCTGAGACATCTACAAAACACAATAATTTTATTCATACAGTGTTTTACAGACAGTCCCCTAGCTTCACTGGGTCAAATTTAGCGGTGGTATGTGGGTATATCTGTTAGCATCAGGGCTTGATTTGCCACTGTCACAAATCTGTGGTTCAATTTAGCCCAGTGAGAGGTTACTTGTCCTGTAACCCTCACTGCCATAAAACGCTCTGCTGCTGTAGTTCCCTGTCTAGACACTCTCATCCAGCATACAAGCATGCTCTGGGTCTGTGTATTGAGTAGCCCTGGTTCAGCACCTCTGACTCCAGAAGCCTGCTTGTTTACACCACAGCCACACTCAGGTCTCCACCTGGCTTGATTACTACTAGTCACGTGATTCCAGCACGCTGCCAGTCCCCAAATTTCCGAAAACCATCTGCCCTAAATGTCCAGCCCTTTCCTGGAACATTCAGAGAGTAATTAGGTCCTTTGCTCCATTAAAGAAACAAAAGAACAGCAGTTTGCTTCTTTAACTGGAGGCAATAATCACTCCAAGTCAAACACAGTACTGGATTGATTAGGAATAAAAGTAAAATAAGTTTATTTCATCAAAAAGAGAGAGATTATACATGAGTTCAAGTACAAGGTACAAAAGTGGTTACCAGCAAATAAAAGTAAAAATATGCTTTCTAGTGGCTAAGAATCAACTTAACAAGCTACAGTCTTTGTTCAAGGTAGATTTCTTACCAAGCTTTTTTCTTCCCAGCCAAGGCTGACTTTCTTTTAGTCAGGACTTTCCACAGAAGTATAAAGTGCTGGTTTCCCTTGTCTTCTTGGATGAAAGATATCTCAGGTTTCTCAGCTATATTCAGTTCCCACAGACTTCAACCACTTTGACTGAAGGACCCATCTTTCTGAGCTTGCAAGAGCTATGGCCCCTTGTGTCTGTCTAGTTATGGATGCCAAGATGGCTTTTTCTATCCCTTTATATCTTCCCAGATTCACTGTTTTGGCCCTAGACTCAGAATGACCTCATGCTGTTCTTCCCTTTCTGTGGACTTCCCATCCCCCTGCCAATTTGATGTAAATGGGGCATCCACTGGTTTTGGTCACACCTTCATTAATTTCATTGGAGACAGGTAGATAGCTGCCTTCCCTCCCACCTGGAAGAAACCCTGTTTTTCCCTTTGTTTGGTCACAGACTTTCAAGCATAATATCAGAGAGCATTCATAATTATTCATACAATGTTAATACATTGTGATGGGGTGTACCAGTCCCTTTGAATCCTGCTTCTGGAGGCTTCAGGGTCCTACCACACCCCGTTCTAGAAAGGAGCGGTAGAAGTGAGTCCTTTAAGAGGACCAGAGATGCTGTGTGGGATGTAGCCAATCACAGAAAGGCTGCAAAGAGCAGCCAGTCTGGGCTCAGTAGGCCAATATAAAAAGGAGCTGCAGTGCAGACCAGAGGTCAATTGGTGTCTGGAACCAGAGGAGTGAAGATGGTGTCCTGGCTGGCTGAAGGACTTGAAGCACCCTGGACAGATCAGTTGCTGGCATGGACCAAGGGAGCAAGAGGGAGCTCCTGGCTTGCTGCTGGGACTCAAACAGGGGAAGGCCCTGAGGTAAGGGGGAAGAATATCCTGGGGCTGTGGGAAAGTAGCTCAGGGAACTGTAGCAGTGATGCAGTTTAGTTAAAGGGATTTGGGGGACAGCTGCTATTTATCAGGTCCCTGGGAAAATGGCCTGGATATTGAGCTGTGATGCCCCCCTGGAAGAACTAAACTCTTTGGTGGCCAAGCTGGAGAGTCTCTGGGGAGGGAGTCTTGGGATGGGTTTATAGATAAAGAGATAGGCCGCTTGTTGGACTTGTACCATGGAAGGGATTTGTCTATTTATATTTGTTTCACATACAGTCTGTGTGTGACTTGATCGAGGGCTGAGCTGCTCGAGGAACTCCCTGCAAGGCAGAGAGAGAGAGCAGGCACATGCATTCAAACAAGGAGTGCTCACAAGAGGTGATTGCCACTCATTACATACATACATACATTTCACAATGATCTTAATCACCAGCATGCCATTAGCTTTCAGAAAAGACCTTACTTGATATACTTTTATAATACAGTAATATTGCATGCAGTCAGTTGATTCAATTATCATTTGAGGCTCTGACCCCCTATCTTTATAGTCCAGTAAACCATTGAAATGTATTCTCAGATAATAATAATTCTCAGGAGATTCTTTTCTCCTTCTGGGAAGAGACGCCATGTGGTCTGCTGAAGACTTCATGCTGCTTCCTCCTCTGCTGGAGTCATTGCCTCTGCCCCTTGTTAGCTTGATGGCTTTGTTTACCTTTTATGTGAATGCACCTTTATTTTCTCTGCCTGATGACAAACAAACAAATACACATTCATTTGTCTAGGGCAGACTGAGTTTCTGCATTGCCAAACACATTTTAAAAATATAATTCTAGCACAGGTAACATGCAAAAATATAATGATCAGTGAGTTAATAGTTTTCCCATGACATCTTGCCTGACACCTTTTAGATATAGATTATGACACAGTGTGTTAGGTGTAGGGAGTATGTCAAGCCTGACAAGAGTTGCTGACACAGAGTAGTCAACCAACCGTGAGTCACAGCCACAATGATTTTTAACCTCAGGAAGTGACCCAGAGTCTTACATCTTTTCCTGAAATGGTGCTGAACAATGTTTGGTTTCACCTTTTCCATTCTGGTTTGGCAGCCCCATTGTCTGATACCCACTGTCAGCAGCAGTGAGTAAATTTCTCAGCGTAATCAAAGCTTTAGAGGAAAAGAGAGAATTACTGATTTAAAACAGCTGTTTTGCATAGGAATTAGACACATATATTCAGTGCAATTCAAGCCTTAAAACCAGAATAAATCACAGTACACAATGTTTCCTAAGAATTTACAGCACACTCAATCACTCATTAGAAATCCCAGTTTCCCTCGGGAAAGGAAATCCTAATGGCCATTTTCCTTAATACCAGTTGAGTAATTGCTCTGGCCCCAATCCTGCTAACTCTTACTTTTGTGTTTAACTTTACTCACGTGAAAGACACATTAAATTCAAGAGGAGTGTTCATGAGACTAAAGCTAAGCATGTGCATAAGTGTTTGCAGAATCAGGGCCAATAGACATCAAAAACCACTGTGGAGTGAGAGTCGTTTGAAAGATCTTCTTGCTAAGGAACTTCACCTTCATATTTCTTACTTGCTATTGCCTTAACAATTTTTTCAGCTGACATAACCAACATAAAACACACACTGTGTCCACAGAAATATGAGGGTTTTAAAAATGAGTTGTTATACAAAACTATGAAAGCCCTTAGCAATCCCTTCAGAAATTTAAAAAAAAATTAGACGAAGGCAAAAAATATTATTTATCTTTAATTTTTTATTTCACAAAGTGGAATTAACTGCAAATAGAAAACATAACAAGTCCTTACCACATATAAGCTGTAGAACAGCACATTCAACTGCATGGACTTTCTAAGCATCTTCTAGGAAAATGAAAACAAGTGCTATCATGGAGATTTACTGTCTCTTGGAGTCTTTAGGTCGAACCCCAGTATAAGCTTCAGTTATGTTCAAATTTTCCACTTTTGTTGGTGCCTTGAAAATGATAATGGTTTTTTTTTTTCTAAAATTAACAACTAATTCAAACCTCTATATTTGCCATCAATATAGAGAGCTATCAGTTGCAGCCTTCATTCCTCTCTCTCTCTTTACATTTAGTGGATAGGCTGCAAATAGATTAAATTATTTAAAACCCAATTTTTCTCCATTTCAGTTAGGGAAATCAGTTATGCCAGGACATGTCTACACTGTTTTGTAAACTTGAGTCTGTAGGACCCACATCTGTGGAGTCAGTGTTACCAAGCATGTGCTTGAGTGTCTACACTGCATTGGGAAACCTGGGTTTACAACCATGCTGATGATCCATACTCCTTTATGCAGACCCTTCAGAGCTTCTGCTTCTGGGAGTGTGACCCAACATATACCAGGGTTGCTAACACACTCACCATCTGTAGCTGCTGGAGGCCTCTGTTCAGGGTGTATTGTGGGTAAACTTGATTCACCATCCTGCAGCACTTGAATAGAAGTTGTCTTAGCCCATAAACACATGCACCCAGCATGGAGCCAGCAATATGGATATAGCATCAATGGAAGAACTTGTGCAGCTCACACTTTCAGTCTTATTTCAGGAATCAGGCAGAGCATCTTTGAGATACTGGTTGACATTTTGATGGCAGTTTTTGTGCTATCGAAAGCCTGGCAGATGCCACTTATTTGTTGCTGCTTATGCCCATTGCCATAACTGCAGATTCTCCATATGTAGACCAGCACTTTTGGAGCAGGACCATGAGCACGGATTGGTGGGATTACATTGTCATGTAGTCCTGGGATGAGCAGTAATGTCTCCACAACTTTTACATAAAGAAGTAGACATTCCTGGAGCTTTGTGAGCAGCTTGCCCTGATCCTCAAGCTTTAGGACACAGTCATGAGGGAGGCCAAGCCAGTCCAGAAGTGGGTTGCAGTTGGGAAGCTGGCTACCTCAGACTGCTATGGGTCGGGGCTAACCAGTCTGGTGTTGGCAACTCCACTGCTGGGGTTGTGGTGGCAAAGGTTTTTGACGTGATCAGGACTGTGATGTATCCGGAGGTAGTTCCTGAAATAATTGCTGGTTTAGAGAGAATGGTCTTTCCAAACAGCACTGGGGCCATCACAAATAGGGTTCTAATCCATTTTAATGTAGACCCTGGTTGACCACAGAGGCAGGTTCATGGACACCAGTGGGGGATGTACTAGTAAGGTGCATGATGCGAAGGTTTGCTAGAGATCGGGGCTTTACCTTCATGGACAAGCTGGGACATTATTTCCACTGAATTACATTATTATAAATAGCGTTGCTGTCCTCAAGTTATTCTAAGGGATCCCACTTACCCCCTTTTACCATGGTTTAGAAACTGTACCCTGATTTCAGAGGACCTGGCAAAAGAAGTTTCAGCTACATGCTCAGCAGTTGAAGGATGGTGGTAGAACACATTACCATCTAAGCATAAGAAAGAAATTACATTGCATCTGCTGCACGGGGAGGGGCTGTGGCTACTTGGGGTCAAAAGATGTCACTTTTTATCATTGGATTTTATTTTTTTCCACACCAAAAAAATTTATTTTCACAGACTGTCCTGTGGGCTCTGCTCAGCAGGAAGACTTCAGACATCATGGTAAGATGCACTTCACAAATTCAATTTAAATAATTTTTAAATCCCAACCATTTTCCCCCTAGGGTTGTGTGGGATAGGTTTGGTTTTACTATTCTTTTAGGCTGGCCAACCATTGGAGAATGTAGTTCTGAAGATTCCTGACTGGCAGCGCGATCTTCTGCTCCAAGCCCCCCTGAGATCGTCCAACCATCTATGCTAAAGAGCTTTTTAGGTGTTTGGTGACTGACAAGCACATCTCCAAATGGAAGGGGCTCATGGGCTACAGAGGCAGACCTAATAAGTATGCCCCGCCCCAAAATTTAATTGACTGCCTGAAGTTCCTACTCACTGAGAAATACGCAAGCATAACCAGCCAGGACTAGGGTAAAATCTGGGAAAATCAACAGATGCCACTTTAGGTTGAAGACATATTACAGCCTTCTTGAAAGCACCCTGCATTCATTTGCTTCCATGAACAACATACAATCCCTCCAGGGACTGTTTGGACTCAGGACATTTGCACTACCTATAAACCCCTTGGGACAGTTAGGACTCATACTACAGGACTAATAGATGACATACACCCCTATTACCTTCCAGTACAGTTCAGAGTACTCAGACAGGTGGCTGTGGATGGTCTGACCCGGACAGTTCGTACGATGCAGCATACTACCAGGGAAGGCCATGTAAGGCTCTTAATTTTAAACCCATCTTTGAAATAATCTGAGCATATCCATTTTGAATTCCAAGGGGTGGGAGGAGGGAAGGAAGGCAGGGAGCTGGAATGAGTTCCACCGTTCATGTAAACATGCTACAACCCCTAGGCTATAATAGTACTTTAATAGGGCCTTAAGCTAGAAATCCCTGCCATTCATATATTAATAACAATCAATACAAAGGCACAAACATACCGGCTGTGGCTTTGGCTCCAGTGCTACTTCTGCCTCCTCTGCTGCAGGCTGCTCCCCAGGGCTGTCTCCGCACATATCCTCCAACTCTAGTTGCTCTGGTGGCAAAACCTTCTCAGGGACTGGCATAAGAACCAAGTTTGCTTCCCCACTTCCATGTGGTGGCTTCTGTCTCTCCTACGACTTCCTGTGACTTGGGGGATACAAGGGTGCCATCCCTGCTTAGAAGATTGTCATGCATGACTGTGGGCTCAGTGTTTGCTGGAGCCCCCAGAAGCTTGTCAAATTGCCCATAGAAGAGGCAGGTAGAAAGTGAGTTCCCAGAGGTTATTTTATTATTCCACAACAGTAAAATGCTGCAGGACTAGAACAGGGGACATGGGGGTTAGGGGCTATTGATGCTTCTGCATCACCTGGAGGCTTAGACTGGACTTCCACTGGAAGGAAATGTGAGGCTGGAGTTGGCAGGAAGTAACACCCAGTACGGCCTGAGTGGCAGTCCCTCACAGCTCATTGGTTGGCTGATACCATTATTTAAAGCAGGACGCCATCATGAGCAGCTGTCTGAGAAACAACACAGACTGCCTGCCTGCTTCTGCTCCAGACCCTGCTTGCAGTGGATCCTAGACTTCAGCTTCTGATCATGGTTTGTCCTTGATTCTGCTATTTGCCTGCTGCCTTTAACTTGATGCCTAATCCTGACTTCCTGGCATTTGGACCCCACTTGCTTCTGACCCCCACTACTTGTCTTCTGATCACAACTTAGCAGCTGACCAGTGAAAATCTCCCACATAGTTGCCCATTTTTTCTGGTGGCCCCACATGCAGGCTGAGCTCCAAGTGTACATAGACATCTGTGAGTGCTGTGCACTTACCAAGATGCTCCAGACCAGCTCCCTTGACACCTTCTTACTCCTGGAGATTCCAGCTAGGCCTGGGTCCACCATTTATTGTGGAACTCTTCGTGTATGATGACCACACCCTAGTCTTATCAGTTGTGGACTTCCTGACCAAAACAGCCCTTTTCATCCCCTGCAACTATCTGCCTTTTGCCAAGACTACCACCCAAGTCCTGCTGCATGATGAGGTTCAGCTCCACAGACTCTCAGACCACATAGTTTCCAACTGAGGCACACAGTTCACCTCTTGCTACACGAAGTGTACAGGTTACCAGACATCTGCATGTCCACCTCCACTGCATGTAACCCCCCCAAACAGATGGACAAACCAGATGGATGATCCAGTATCAGAGCAGTACTTGAGGTGCTTCAGAAATTATCATCAAGATGACTTGTCCATGCTCCTGACATATGCAGAGTTTCCATCCAACAACATCGACCATGCCTCCATGGGTCAGAACCCCTGTGCTAATTATGGGTTCCACCCATTTTTATCCAGCGCTACCAGCCGCCTCCCTGAACCCTGCCACCACCAACTGGGTCCAACAGATCCATCTTATTCAGGCAGAGCTCAGGAACCACCGAGAAGAGGTGAAGAAGGCCTACAAGAGGCATACACACTGTTGACGACAAGAAGCTTCACCATTCACATAGGCCAGAAGGTGTGGCTCATTGCCAAACATCTCCAGAGCAGTCGACCCTCCTGAAAATTGAAACACCAGTTCCTGGGACCTTTCCTGATATGCTCAGCAGATTAATCTGATTGTCTTCAAACTACAGCTTCCCCAGCCTCTTAAAATACATCCATTTTTTCACATTTCTTTCCTGAAGCCCTACACTGAGAACCCTTCCCTGACCAAACCACTCCACCACCTCCACTAGTCCAAATCCAGGGTTAACAGGGCTACAAAGCACATGCCTTCCTGGGATCCCTAGCAGACTTGTGGCTGCCTCTACTCTCTAGTAGACTGCGAAGGTGACAGCCCTAAAGAGCACACTTGGGAGCCTGCCTCCCCGTCCATGTGCTGACAGGAGAATGCCACAGGCTGATCCAGGCAAGCCTGAACTAGCACCACCCCAAAGGAGGGGGAGATGATATAAGAACCTGCAGGAGACCACCCGGGTTCTGGGCTGCTGCTGATTCTGCTTTGCCACTGGAGGCTTTGGCTGGGCTTTTACTGGAGGGCCCTGTGAAGTAGGCTTGGCAGGAAGTACTAACCAGTAGGGTTTGGGTGGTGGCCCCTCACAGCCCACTGATTGCTGATGCTAGTATTTAAACCAGGAAGCCTTTGTGAGGAACTGTCTGAGCAACAACACAGCCTGCCTGCTTGCTTCTGCTCCAGACTCGACCTACTGTAGACTCTAGACTCTGTTTTCTGATATTGGTTTGTCCTTGACTCTTATTCACCTGCACCTGACCCTAACTTCTTGGCATTTGGACCCAGCTCACTCCTAACCGCACTATTTATCTCCTGTTATTTATCACAACTTAGCGACCAGGGCACATTGGCCATCCATGACCCAGCCCTTATAATGACCTTGTGGTAGTAGATTTTAAGTCACTTGACTCGCTCTTTGCACTGATAGGCAGTCAAATGGATCTCCAATGCAGCAAGTTTCAAGTTTTCTTTGTACCCATGATCATTTCTTGCAATTTTAGGCTACATCTACACTTGCATGCTTCCCTGGATACCTGCACATGTACCCCGTACCCTTGCTGAGTGACCACATGTGCAGAGCTGAGCATGTGGACATGCTGTGCACAAGCATATAACTACGTCCACACTGCTGCTTTTCGATATGCGATGGTAATGCTATTGTTTCAGGGGTGGTATCCCAGAGTTCTGTGCACCACAAGAGATGCTCTAGGAACTGGGATGCTCTTTGCTGCGTGTTGCTAGTACCCGTACATCACTTTCACACATTTGGTGATAGCAGCTCCCAGTCATCTCTCTTTTCTGCCAAACTGCGTTGGAGACATGGCAAGTATATGATTAAGTGGTTTTGCTCCTGCTACCACTCACTGGATAAATGTTCGTGCAGTGCAGTACCAGATACTGAAGAGAAATTGTCCAGAAAAGGTTGAGACTGTGAAGATGGCTGATCCAGAGGGGAATGAAAATCCACTGTGGTCCCAAGGAACAGATGTATGGAGTGCTAGGATTGCAGAGGTATGCCCATGGGTCGAGTGCCATTTCTGGTCCTGAGAACCAGTATGGTGTGGTGGGATCACATTATCTTGGAAACCTGGGAGAGTGACCAGAGGCTGCAGAAGTTCAGACTGAGGAAGCAGACCACCGTCGAGTTGTGTGAGGTGCTTGTACCAATTCTTCAGAATCAGAGCTCTTGATTTCAGAAACCAATACCAGTGTGGAAGAGGTTGGCTATTGTCCTTTGGAAGCTCTTTTTTGGCAACATGTGACAGCTATCAGCCAGCTGCAAACCACTTTGGGGTTGGGAAGTCACTGGTGAAGGTGGTGGTTGTACAGGTTTATCAATACTATGCTGTATCCAAGTGTGGTTGCCATAACCCCAGTCTCTGAAATTATTGTGGGATTTCAGAGGTTGGGGTTTCTGAACAGTGTGTGGGTCATTGACAGAACATGCCTCTCTATACTTTGCCCACCAGAAGGGGAATGTGAATACATGAACCAAAAAGGTTACTATTTGCTGGTTCTCTAAGGCTTAGTGGACCACAGGGATCAGTTCATGAACATTGGACACATGGGAAAGGTCCATGACTCTAGAGTGCTCAGGAGGTTGGGGTTGTACCATAGGGGAGGGGAGGGAAGAAGAGACTTTATTCCCCTGAAATGATGAGATTATGTACAGTATTTCTGTGCCAACATTTTTTTGGGTGGACCCCACATATCTGCTCCTATCATGGCTCATAAAGCTGTACCCTGATATTGCTGATCCCCAAAAAAGGGAATTCAACTAAAGACTGAGTACCTGCAGAGTGGTGATGCAGAGCACCTTTGGGTGGCTGAAAACCCATTGGCAATGCTGCCAGCCCTGTGTGGATGCCAGTATAACCAATGTGTTTCAGATTATCGTGGTGTGCAGTGTCTTGCACAACATATGTGAGGCTAAAAAGGCACTGCTTCCACAGTGCGTGGACACAGGACAGATGTGTTTTTCAAAGCCTGTAAATGTGCACACGGCTCCTGGTTCCCAGCAGGACAAGGAAATTCATGATGTTTTGTGCTTGTACATCATGGAACAGCAGGGAACTAGAAGATGCCTTGTGACTGTGCCAAGGGACACTATTATGATGCTATGTTGCTGCTGGAAAAGCTCAGTAGAACATTGCCACGTACTTCCGTTGTGAGACACTTCAATGGGTTTCGATCCCCTGCAGCTGACATTAATGTATTAATTGAAAGCAGACAATCTGGGGAGGTCAGTCAAGGGTAACACCTTTATCCATGGCTTTTATGCTGAAAACAGTTTTAATGCACTTTAAGGGCTTCATTGAGCAATGTTTGTGTTAAGTGCTCTGTTTCAGCTTGCATTATGGGACGCACTTAAGCATTGTTAAAGTAATCGTTTAAAAGTTCTGTAAGGTTTTGGGAGGGGCTTCATACATTCCTTCTTCACAACAATTTGTGACACCATTGGTGATAGCACTTATCAGGAGCTATGCATGATTACCCCCATGGTTTTCAGTGGTGACTGGCTGGAGTTGGGAGGGAGAGGTTATAAAAGCACTGCTCAGTGTCAGAGACTTTCAGCATTAATTTAGCTTTGTTTCCTTTGTCTGTATTATCAATTAAATGGTTAACTAAACCCTAAAGACGTTAGTTAAATTGTCTTCTGTTTTTCATTCTAGTGCTCTGCACAGCAACAGTTATTTTATATCTTACTTCATTGTTATGAACACTTTTTTTTTAAAGGCATTAGCCAATTCATAGCGGTGGGAGGAAGGAGGGAAGAGGTTGTGGAAGGCATGTAATTCTTTGTATTTCCATGGCACTAGACATTTAAGAAATCAGTCATATGTTGTGATTTTTGCTACACCATCCCAAACCTCTGGAAAGTATCATATTGATGATACTCAGAAAACAAAGTACACACAGAAGTGAAGTGAACAGTAACTTTTATTTACATACATACATTAAACATAGAGCTAAAATGGTTTGTAAAAGGAACAAATGAACCAAAAATAAAAAGTCAAATTCCCTGAAGTCTGTGAACACATCTCCTTGCCCTTCCTCTCCTTGAAAAGAGGGGAATACCTGAAGAATATTGTGCAGGGGAATAAATGGGGATATCTACTGCATGATGCTTGGGGGCTAAACACAGCTTGGGATACAGGGACTGGATCAGGCTAATTGTTCCCCTCCTGAATGCTCTGGCGAGATCTCCTGAGAGATGTTTTGGGTATCTGCAGAGGATATTTTGCTGGATATCCAGCTGCTTTTCCCTGTCAGGTGTGGTGGTGGGTTTCACTGCCTAGGCAGCAGTCAGGGCGGTGGCTAGAGGAACAGATGGTGCCTGTTCTCGGAGAGGAGCAATGGGCCTGAAAATATTCTGCCACCAGTTGGACTAGGGACTGCAGAAATGCATGCTCCTGTTCCCTCTGTGCATTGTCCCATTGCTCGTGTGGTGTCTCGATTTGCAGGAGTGCTTCATCCTGGTTAAGAGCCTGATCCTCTCTTCCTCTAAAAAAGCTGAGTTGCTTTTGACTCCTATCTATTGCAAGAAGCAGATCTTCCAAGGCCCTTCTGCATCATCCTCTGCTATCTCTGCAGTGCTGCTCCTGCTGTACCACTGGAATGGTTTCCCATCAGCATTGGAATGTCCTGCCAAATAAAAGACAAGGGTAGCATTATATTTAATTTTTCCTTGGAAGATGTCTAAATCCCCCCACATAATGCAAGTGTGCTGCTGAAGGCCACAGTATTGATACCTTTTAGCATCCCAGAAATTCTACTGTCACAGACTCCTTCCTTCAGATTTCTTTTGCAGCCCACAAGGAAGGAGCTGAGGGTGAAAATGGTAAGGGGACCTGCATTACTTTTATTGAAATGTTATAATGTTTACAGTGCATCAATGAGCTGGTGGGGATGTAGTTCAATTCCTTCAGAGATAATGTCACCAGTCACCTTTTCATTCTTTAAAGACTGGCCATCACTTGGTGAACATAGCAGTTTTAAAGTTACCAGAATGGAGAAGAGAAGTGGCTTTCCAATACCATGGAGGGCACCCAGCCACCTATCCCAGAGAGATTTTTCTGCTAATGGTGACTGCGCTACATATTGCTGAGTGGAGGGGTTTGGTGAGCTATCTAAGTGAACCAAATACATTTGCTCTGATGTTAAACCTGAAGAACCAGCATGAATTGCTGCGACACCAAAAATTTTGCTTACAGGACTGAGTGGCAATTTGAGAGGAAATTGACTGTATACTATGCTAGCAGATGGTGTACTCATGGAAGAGGAATAGAGAACCACAGAAAATATCCACCCATCCCATAATCCCCCCCGTGGCATTGCCAGAAAGTCTGGTCCCTGTGTCCAGCGAACAGCACTGAAAGGAACAGGGAAACAGAGTGACTCCAAAAGTGTATTTTCTTCCCTGAACTTTTGGATTAACACCACAAGCCAGGACCTCTCCCCAACTAAGGGACATAGCACCCACCGGAGCAGACACTTCACCCAGCCCTGCTTCTCCTCGTTTCTGAAGAGAGGCTCAGTGAGGGGAGGGGACAGACACCAGGGACTGGGAAAGGTACAAAACATTTGAAATAGTCACAAGGAGAATGGACTGCTCTGACTTTCCTTGGACAACCAGATGGGTCCCTTTCCCTTTCCAGATCGAGCTGGGCCCACACACAAGCCATCAACCACTCCCATCCCCTTCTACGTAGCTCCTATTCATAAGGGGAAGGAAAGGAGGGAGGCAGGATGGAGGTACATCCATGGATGCACAACCATATGTTTTATGAAACTGTTCTTCCCCCTACCACTCCCAGGGCCCTTTTAAAACCTTCCCCCTTCTTTCCTCCATCTCCTTTCCCCCCCCTCCCCGATTTGCATGGCCTAAGGACTATCACTGTCAGAGCTTGCAGAGAAATGTATAGACCCAGGGGCACAGTGACAGCTTGTTAAGGGTGGAGCAGGGGTGGGATGAAATGGGGGGCTGGGCTGAGGCATGCTACACAGGAGAGAGAGGGGATGTTGCTGGAGAAGATGGGTGTCATTGTAAACCCACCAGCATCAGATGCTAATTCTTGAGTGGCTTTGTGTCCTCAGGCTCGTCAGGGAGTGGCTTCCTCTACTGGGCTGCTGGGTAGAGGTGCAGAATTACGTGTTCCTCTTCTGTGTCTCCTGGGGCTTCCTGCAAGACTTCCTCCAAGGGCCCTCCTGCCTCCTCACCCCACTCGCTTAGCGCATCCTTGGGTACAATGAGGCTGGTGGGGTTGAGGAAGGGGTCATGAATCATGTCAGGTTCTGCCCATGCAGCCCTAGAGAGCACCCAGTCCAGCTCATCAGAGCAAAAGCATGTGCTAGATCCCCTCCGGGAGTGGCTGTTGGAGTCATTCACCATCCAATACAGGAGCCTGAGGTGCTTCATGGGCTCCCAGAACTGGGATGGAGTCCAGTGAATGCCAGCCTTCTCCAGCTTCCCTGAAACTCTTCTGGTAGAGGTAAATGCTCCTGCTGATATGGGTGAAGTTGTGGAGGATGATGTACTCTGACCACACATTGATTGGCACACACGTGTGCTCCAAGGACCAGGCTGCTCTTGGACCGTGATCACCTGTATTGATCAATAGACTTCAGCAGAAAACTGTTCTGAACTGCTCAGCACTGCTGGTGGTCATTACTACCACTGGCAAGGGTGGGGTCAGGGACCTTTATACCTTTGGGTAAGGGTCATGCAGCAAAGGAATCAATGCATTGTGGGAATGGTCCTGGAGGACTATTGATACCTTGCTCCTTGCCCCCATCCACAATGCACTGTAGAACGGGTAAGGGGCATATACATATCCACACACCTCATGCACACTAGCTTTTGCTCACTAAACTATCCTTTAGGAACCTCCTTTAGGAACTATCCTTTAGGAACATCTTTCAGGTGTGGACAATAGGAGGGTTATGGCACAGCATTGAACATGTGTCAAGGTACAGTCACAAGTGTAGATGCCCCCTTCCTGAAGTCAACTATCTTGCTTGCCTTGCACAAGAGATTTATCAGAATTCAGATGTGTTCCTTTAGCCAGGTAGTAGTGTGCTTTTTGTAGGGCTTCTCCCCATTGGTGGCTGTAGCTAACACAGGAGACTGTTAAATGTGTTTCTGGGTGAGCAGTCGGCATGGAAAGAAAGAGGTAAATGCCCAGCAGCTTCATTTGAACTGTTTGGGAACCAAATGGGGCTACTTCCATTGCCAGGAAAGTTTTAGCGTAGAAAGACTCAGAAACACAGAGCCAGGGGCTTGTGGCATTATACTGGTGGAATCTCTGGACACAAGTCTGGGGACCCAGACATAAGCTGCAGCCACACTTCAAAGTCACAGGCGTGGACACAGGTTCCACTGGGACTCGGGCTCAGACCCATCCCCTCCTGGGTGAGTCTCAGGACCTGTGTCCTGAGGGCTTGTTGATCTGAGTCACAAAAGTTTGGGTGTGGTGGTGATGGTGGTGGTGGTGGAGAGAGGGGGTTGGGCTTAAATTTGACTCTGATCATGTGTTTACAGGGCCATGTAGACATACTCCTGTGGGTTTCAGCTGCCCAAACTGGTTCTGCTTGACTCATGAGATAATTTTCTTCCCTCTTCTCTTTTTCTCTTTCTCATTTTTCCCTCTCATCTTCTGTCCTTTTATGTAGTTTCTCTTCCACAGCTCCTTCATTCCCACTGATAAAGTCCTGTTCTGTACTTTTGCTCGCAAAAGCATTGCTCTGAAACTTATCTTTGTTCCATCCCTCTATGTTTTCATTTAAAGATATCTCCTCCAGTCCCAGTATTGCCAACAAATCACCCATCTCTTGTATCCAACTTTCTATCAAACATTGCCCCCACTTACCATCATGTTCCTTCCCTCACCTCACTTTCCCACCTACAAAGAACTTTTCTGTCAGCTCAGTTCATTCTATGAAGTTCCCAGAATGTCTTGCACATAAAGAACCACTGTTGCTGATCTTCAAAAACACAATGGCAGCAGTTCCTCAAATATAAGAGATGCTTCAGAGTGCAGATTGTGAACCATGAAGACATGAATGCTTCCTTAATGAGAGTAGAAGAGCAAGGGAGTACAGAATGTGACTACATATATTAACCAATCAGCATGAAACTGGATTGCAAAACTTTAGTTTTGTTTTGTTTGGCTTGTCATTCCAGTTGTCAGACTAACCTCTTTGTGACTATGTTAATTCTATGTAAATGCAGAGTGCAAACCTGACCCTCAAAGATATTGAGAGTGTCTCTAACTCCAAATTCTTTTTAATTGAACAGTAGGTGACCTGAAGATTGGTCCTTATTTGTCCATACGGTAGCTGTTGGGCTGGTTTTTATCTTCAAACAGTGAAGTCTGATGAGGCTATCTGTACATGTCTAAATCTCTTTCATCCCCTGTGGTTTCCCTATCACAAAGGATAAAAGTCTAATGCTCATTGAGAATAATGAACTCTGGTAAAAGAGAATGCTTTAAATACATGAAGCAGACTGTATGCCACTAAGTAGCAAAGTTTCAGTGATATTGTCAGCCTACCACTGTGCACTGTAGTCCTTTATTTGCATAAAATTAGATCTTGTGGTGGAAAAATTGGGCCTCAGCACTCAAAATTGCTCTTCTTTTTGGGATCTCTAAGGAAAACTGTTTTCCTCCAGAGCCTTTTTGAAATGTACTAGTAAGGGGAACTTTGCATTTTTCTACTTCATGCAAAGATCTTAGGGTGCTTGTGTTTGAACAGAAGTATGTCAGACAATGAATGAAAAAAGTGTCATGGCATTTACCTAAGAGTAGTAGAAAGCTGTTGCTAAACATGCTTAGTAAATAAGAATAAAGATTTGAGCAGAGTCTAATGAAGCCCCATTCCATTTGTAAAATCTTACAGAGCTTGGCAACCTGATGCTGGCACCAACAGCCTGAGGGAGACTTTAAAGTGTTGTTGACAGAGGTTGCAAACTCCATCAAAACATGAGAATTCAGGGACAAGTGAAAATTGTGGCTCTGAAAAATTTGCATATCCCTCTCCTTACTTTTTTTGCTGCATTCCACAGCTTTCCACAAATCCTAAACCATTGTCCTGAACTTTTTGGCTATTAGAACGCCATTCTATTGCGATGCCTTAGTGAATGGGTGCCATCTACCATATCTCTCTTTTGTATCATGACCTATTACAACTCCTGCTATCTTCTGTTCTGTCCATTTTCTCTGTCCTTTCATTATCTCACTCTCTGTCCACTCCCAACTTGCTTTTTCTTTTCTCTCGCTCTATTTATGTACTTACTTTGCATTCTTTTATCAAATCTTTTTTCTTGTTTTATTGCTCCCCTAGTGCACCTGCCTCTCATTATTTTACTTGCTCATCAGAAATCTCCTTAAGGTGGTGTTTTTTCTATAAAGTCCCAACCAGATTGTGATAGGGTGAAGTAGGCCCAGAGGCCTCCTGCTGGAGGCCCCAGGGTCTTACCACACCTTGTCCCAGAAAAAAGCAGTAGAGAAGTCCTCCAGGCTGCCTAACGTGGATATGGGGGATGCAGCCAATGAGAGCAGCTGCAGGGAGCAGCCAATCAGGGTACAGTGGCCTATATAAAAGGAGCTTCAGGCCCAAGCACCATTTAGTTGATGCTTAGAGGTGGAGGAGTGTATGTGGTGTTCTTGGTGCACTGACGTGCATGCAGTGCTATAGAGAGAGCAGTTGATGGCAGGGGCAAAGGGAGGAAGAGGGAGCTCCTGGTTGGCTGGTGGCACCTGTTGTATGCCCTATGATACGGTTAAAGTGTGTGTGAAGGTGAAGGGGCTGTGGGGAAGTGGCCCAGGAAAATTTAGCAGCAGTGTGAATGGTCAAAGGGATACAGCAGGCTATTGGTATACAAAGTGTCCCTGGGATGGGCCTGGGTCCTGCCTATTAGCCACTGGGGAGCTTTGGACTTTGATAGACCCCCCCAGAAGGGGACCTGAAGTGTTAATGGCCCCGCTGGAGAGCTGAGGCCAAAAATGTCCAGAAAGAGGGAAACCATTGCCTGCAGGGGGGAAAGCTCTGGGACTACCAGGGCTTGATACCAAGGCCAGGACTGCTCAAAAACAGAGAGATGTTTTGATAGGCCTCTGTGGGACTGATATGCTGGAAGGGGGCTGCTTTGTTTGTGTTTCACATGGACTTCGTGTGACTCAGCCAGAGGGCTGAGTCACAAAAATTGCCTGAGAAACCACTGACTGGGGTCACCACAGACAGAGAGGAGCAGATACACACCTGCCCAGGAGATGCTCAAGAGGTGTGTGCTGCTCTTTTACACAAATACAAAGCTGCATTTACCCAGCAGGCCATTTTATTCACTGATTGAAGCAGGGGTCCTGTGGAATAAATAGCATGTGCTCATGTAATTAAAGATTGTATCATAATGTATATGCACAAAGGAGCTGAATTAGTTGTATAAACCACTTTAATTCTGCCATTACCTGTTTTGAGTGCTTGACTTTGTAACCTTAACATTCTTTTAACTTGGTTGGGTTATTTTGTTTATATTTATAGACGTGTTTAAACATATACACTGTGTATAAATGCAAAAATATCTGTAATTACTATGAAAGAAACAAGAAGGGTAGCATCCCAAGCTTATTTAAAAAATAAAAAGCTTTACAAAGAAAAACAAGATCATGTAAAGATTTAATACAACTCAAAGCCAATGCAATTTGGTTTGATACATGGCCCTTTTATTTTGCTGCCTTAATGTCTCCCTCCTGCCAAAACCATTTGTTACCTTCTTCCTTGGGGAAATATGCAAAGACATGCAGTTGCACTCAGTCCTCCCCACTGGAAGTTTTTATTTCAATCCTATCAGCCTCTATTCTCACTTATTCTATTCCATTTTTCTTTTGTTCTCAGGATCCATTGTTTCCAATAATTCACTTGAGCTACAATAGCTGAGAGAGACTGAGAGCTGTTGTGATTTAAAGGAAAAAGATCTCTGCAGGGTCATTTTGTTTCAAGCACCTTTCTGAGTTTGGTTTGCAGCCTACAGCCACTTAAATACATTGAGTAAAGTTTATCACCAATGAAGCCATACAAAAATACTTTTATTTTATCTTTGGCAGAAAACATCCTAAAAATGTCAGTTAATGCTGATTATAGCTAGTTGGTAAGTAATAATATAAGGTCCATTTAAGTAAACAGATGATAGTCACCTGTAGCAACTGCAACAAATATGTAACTGCTGATTAAAGGCTGCGGGTGAAATTGTGGCCCTATTGAAGTCAATGGGAGTTGTGCCAGTGTCTAGAATGCAATTGACTGGACCATACATAGTTGGTACAATCCTATGCTGCAGCTGTAAAGAAGACTAAAATTTGTTCTTCTGCTCTACACAATAACCTTCATAAAGTCTTGACCTGTGGGTCTGGCTAGATACTCAGCTGGGGTTGTTTTAGCTTGGTTCCAGATGCAAACACATGTTGTGATGAGCCTTCCTACTGCTTTATAGGAAAAATTGGTCATATCTGGACAGTCTTGCCTACACTGCATAGAAAGAAGATTGGAGAAGGAATAGGTGATGGTTTCTGTTTCCTTGACTGTGTTTGGACCAAACAGGAAGTTCTATAGCAGTGGGAGAGATTCACTCCACCAAGTGTGAATAAAATTCATGCCCCTCTCAGCTTGTGAAAGCCAGCGGGAAGTACTTAAATCCAGTGTTGATGGTACTTTTATGCTCCCATCAGTCAGGCAGGCATTCAGCTACTTATCAGATCTTGGATGACGTGCTTCCCTCCTATCCCAATATGGGAGCAGAATAGGGATCCGGATGAAATGTGTCTACCTCAAGTTGAAAGCAGCTGAAGCTAACCTGGGAATTGGACCTCCAGCTAACAGTGATGGCCAGAATTTTTTGTCTTTCTTTTTCTTTTAGATGGTGACAAAGGAATGGAATAATAATGAAAAGGTCAAATCTCTGAATTACTTCAATGCATTCTACCTGGGATTACCTCTAACAGCTGCCTGGAAACTACATTATCACTTGGTTCAAAACACAGTGGCCTTTCTCCCTAATTAGGACAGGCCAGTGTGAGTACATCACACCAATGCCTCACACCCTGCATAACTAGTTACCAGTTACATTCTGAGTTCAGTTCAAGGTCTTATCATTATTACTGAGGCTCAGAGTCTACAACCCAGTGATCTGAGAGACCACTGATTTTTAAGCCTTGATGTGAAAAACCACAATTTTCACAGCCCTCACTTTCTCCCTCAAAGTGCAATAGCATGAACTTTTCAAGAGGCTTCTTGCTGTCATGGCCAACAGACTAAAGGCTCAATCTCCAGCTTTCTCTGTTGAGTCCCCTGCATGCTACCATGTCCTGAAGACTGTGCAGTCTATGGACAATTCTGGCGTTGACTGGTCCATGACAGCAACAGCTACCAAGGACACTAAAAATGTTGAGATGTGTTTGCATAGTGCAGTGTAGATGCCTCAGCATAGGTATGAGACTCACATAACAATGAGGTGTGGCTGCTAAGGCATGAGCTTGGACAGAAGGGATCTGCAGGCATGGGTCCCACAGACCTGGGTTTACTATGCAATGTAGAGGTAGGCTTCAGAGCCTGAGCTGTAACTTCAAAGCTGTGTCTACTCAGCTAATTTTAGAGGGCTAGCACAAGCTCCTCTAACCCAATGTCAATCTGTCAATCTGGTGTGAGAGACTCGCTGCCATGAGCTGTGTAGACATACCCTATGAGATTCCAGACCAAAGTTTTTTAAAAGCTGGGGTGGGGCGGGTAGGCATTTCTTGATAGGAGAGACCATGAAACCTGAAGTTACATCAGGGAGGGTTTTCTTGGGCCTGATTGTAGGAACACTATGAACTCTGGTCAGGGCTTCCTATTTAAGCCCTCCCTGCCCCCCCCCCAAAAAGGCATGGGAAATTGTCTGCACAATTGGGCTCTACTTTCTTGCTACCTTGGATACTACCTTCCAGAAATGCCCATGGTCTCTGAATCTGGCTCCGATCTTTGGCTTGACTCTGGACTTTTACTCTTATACATAGAGCAGGTCCAAACATTTTTGAACAGTTTTGTCAAAATTGGAACATTTAATGGGCATGGGTCTATCTTAATAAAAAACTTTCAACAGAAAAAAAGAGTCAAAACCAATTATTTTGACCTTCTTGTTTTGTTTCTACTTTTGTTATATATTTTTATAATATAGTGTTTTGACATTTTCAAAACACTAAGGTTTCCAAGTTGACTTTTTTTCAGAATTTCCATTCCATGAAAAATCTCAAAACTTTGACTTTTTGTTCTGATTTAGGATGAAGAAACATTTTGAAATGTAGGAATTTCCCATTGGATAGAAATACTGTTTTCCAGCCATACCTACTAAAGTGTAAAAATAGTTTTTATATTAATATACAAAGCTTTCCTCTCTCAACCCATCCACCTCCTTGTCCATACCTTAATTTCTTGTATTTCTGCAGTTTGACCAAACTTTTGCTGTTGGCTGTGCTAAGAAGTGGCTCAGAGAATATGCATAGTTTGAGTTGCTCAGCAATTAAGCTGATAGCTGAGTTCAGCATGAGGGAACAAGAGGGAAACAGCAGAAGAAAGAAGATTTAAACAAATCTTCCTTAGAAAAAAAATCACTTAATTTTTTTCTTTCTCTTTTCTCTCTGCTTGTAAAAAAGAATGCTGTCTTGAGAGTGCTGGGAACTGAAATCCTCAATTATCCATAGATTAGGTATGTCTCAGCATGACTCAGCCCTATGTTCCAGTAACCATTCAAGGATACCAGGGTATTTAAGTCTTTGTGCTCACTCAGTAATAAGACTGCTAATTAGTAGAGCTGGTTGGGAATTTTCCATCCACATACTCTTCCAATGGAAAATGCCTCTTTTGCAAAATAACAATTTTTCCATAGGAAAATTTCAATCTCCCTCCCCCACCATTGATTTTCTGTCAGGAAAACTTAAATGGTGGCTCCCTAGAAGGTTCTTGTCAATTTCACTTTCCACCCACAGGGAACAGAATGGTGTTCTTCAGAATTTCTGTCCTGTGAAAACACTGAGGTTTTTACTTTTTTCCTGAATCAGAACAATTTCTTTTCTGAAACTGCAAAGTTTTCCGAGGGATGGAAATTCCATTTTGCAGCCAGCTCAATGAATTAGTAACAGTGGTGGTGGTTTTCCTCTCTCCTGTAACATTTTTCTGCATTTTCCATGAATATAGTTATGAAATGGGGCTCAGAGGGTACCGGAGAGAATTTTGGTTAATAGGTATTTTGGGAGGGTTGAAGTGGGGTACTTGACTGGGAGAGAAGAGAATAAAATATAGAATCAAGTTTTTAAAAGAGATAAGATTTGGGTTTGGTGTGAGGATGGCTATGGAAGGAAATTATAGTGAAATGGATGTTTAAGTTTTAGATAATGGATGGAATGAGAAGATAAGGGAGAATAAAACTCTAAGGGAGGAACTCCTGGTATCCTCATAGTCTTCTAATGAACAGTCGAGCCCTTTTACTCAGAAATAATCTCTGAGCATGTTTGCATTTTGATTGTCTGTTTTGTGCAGAAAGAACACTTGCCTGAGGTTCAGGATTTGAAAGTTATGCTAACTTTCAAAAAAGTGTGTTACTCCTATTTAGAGCTAGGTGGGAGCTCTGTCAGCCTGCAATGGTCTCAAACAGGTAGGAAAACAGAGTGAGAATAAAATTAAGCCTACTGCATTCTAGAGACCTCTGTGAAGGAATGGATCCTATTTACAGCTTTCACATAAAATAACTGCAGTCTATTTAGCTGATGAGGTAAGATTTATCTATGACTAATGTTCCAATGTTAATCCACAAACTGATTGTTTTTTAGTGTGACTTGCTGTGTTATAAGAGAGAAAAGGGTTAAAATATTACTAGACTCTTTCTCTGGTATACAACAGAAAAATGCAATATCCCAGATTGATAGAAACTGGTACAAGAACTGAATTGAAAAAATCTTCTCCACAAAAAGAATGGAGGGGTAGGTGGGAAAGTGGGGCTTAGCCACTCTAGAAGGGTTTGTAAAGATTTATTGGATTCAGAGCAATCTGCCGTCTAGTAAATTGGCATTTGTGGGGTGTCACAAACAATAATGTACTACATCTTGCACTACAACATACAGGTGTCCAAAAGCTATTACAATCCAACCAGAAAATAATAGCATAGTCTGTACGTGAGTGGGAACCAGCAAACTTTTATTTTATTTTTCTATCTTTTTGTTACTAATATCCAGTGAGGCCCCCTATCCAATAAAACTCCAGTGAGTGGAGAAATTAAATTTTCTGCTCCTGGTTGAGCAGCTCCTCTTGTCAGTAATAACTCAAAGGGAAAATAATGGTATGTCGAGAGTGTATTCTGAAACGTTTTGTAGCTATGATTACAAGCACCCGCAATAGATGGATGATACTGTGAGAACCTGAGCTGCTCTGTGGTATTATGAATGTGAAACTGCCTTAAAAATGAAAATGTTGTGTCTTTTTATCCTAGTTACACCTGGGTTGGTTTGGTCTCTCTGTTGGTCCTGTCGCAATTGGTCTTGTCTCAATTTCTGAGCCTGAATGAGGCTGTCCACCATGACAGTGTAGCATTATAGTGCATGTGTTTCCCATCTCCTGTAACTTGACTGCCTTAGGCATAATCCCCTAGTCTATGCAGACAGGAGTCTTCTGCTGGTCTGGGAACACCACTTCTTCAAACAGCATTAGCTATGCTGACAGAAGCGCTCTTCTGACAGTATGGTTGCAACTTCACTGGAGGATTTGTTGGCATAGCTATGTTGCTAGGGGGTATGGTGTTTCATACCCCTCATTGACATGGCTATGCCAGTATACATTTTAAATGTAGATGGCTTTATTGGTTGAGTCATCATAAAGCTTTTTCACTGGCACACGATGTAATCCATTCTCATGGAAATCAACTCTACATAATGGCATGTTCCCCTTAGATGCCCTGATGATTCAATCCAATAAGGTACCAGTATTGTGTTAAACAATTCTTCACAAAGTAATTCCTACCAACATCTTCCCTTAACCTGTAGTAAAACTTAGTTTTAGAAAGTTTAATGTTTAAACCTGTATAATTGTAAACTCCGTTGTACAAGGTGTAGGGAATGGGAGAGATTCAGATATAACACTTGTGGGTGCTCAATAAGTTTTAAAATTAAACCTGTATATGAAGGAGGCATTCAGTTGGAAGCAAGAGGGGTGAGAAAAGGGAATTGACTCATTTTTCCTATTGAAACAAACCCTTTCTCCTCACCATAGCTAGAGGAGGAGGCGGCAGCACCCCCTTGGTGAACAAACTTTTGATTAAGGGAAAAGTCAAGACTGCTCATGACAATCATACTAAATATATTAATAGGGTAGCATAGTCATCAGGATGTGTAATTTGTGAGTAAGGAAAGCATGAAATGACTTCATAGAGGTACCCAGAAGTATTTTAACTTCACATACAAAAGGAATTGTTTTAGGAATTAAAAATCTAATGAAGTACATCAGATAGCTGAAGGAAGAATGTCCTAGATCAAAGAGACCTATCACTGCAGGGCATCTGGAACACATTGATATTAACCATTTAGTTGTCTATGTAAAATGTTGACTAACATTTGTACATTAATGTGAGCTTGTTTCCATGGTCCAAAAACTTTCAGATCTAAAAATTGGAAGAGGCTTTCTTTTTTTGGAGACTGACAGTTGCAACTCTGTATGACTAAAATGTAAGAACAGATTAGGTAACTTACTGTATGCACAACATACACTCAAAATCTCTCAGCAAATTCCTGGCCAAATTGGGGTGTAGTCGGGGGAGGATCAGTGAGGAGTCTCTCTAACCAATAGTGCTAAATGACAGTGGTGATTGAAGGCAAGTTCAAAGAGCTGGATGCCACCTATGAAGTGGAGAGACCCAGATGTACTGAGTGTTAGCTAGATTCCCCTGCACATAGCAAATACAAATTGTTCAATAGCTGTTAAGTTTATGGCTTGGTCTACACTGCAAAGTTTTTCTGGCATATCTTTTTCCAGTAGGAGTGAAAAAACTACACTGCCTATCAGACAAAGCTATGCCAGCAAACTCCCTGGAGTAGAGACAACTTCTGTCAGCATAGCTAATGTTCATGGAGGTAGCATAGCCATATCAGCATAACTCCTTCTGTTGACTTGCGCTGCTTCTTCACGAGAGGAATCTGCCAGAAAGGCTCTGTAGTATAGACCGGGCATGAGGCAGAACCTACTCCATCCACTAAAACCCTTAAAAGAATCGGAATTAGCTAAAGGGAAAGAATTGTACGTTCTTTGCCAACTTCATTGCTTACAATATTAGTGATAAGTTAAAGCCCTATGGAGCATGCTCTTTCAACAGCTACCCGAAGTAATATGTACCCAAAATTAATCAAACTCGCACTCTCTAACACAAAACCTTATCCATGACCTCACATGACTATCAACAATCAGCACATATGAACACTAGAACAGCACTTCTCAAACTATGGGGTGCACCTGCCAGGGGATATGCAGGAATGTGTCCAAGGAGGTGTGAGCTGTGTGGGTTTTTTGGAGGTTGGATGATTTGAAGAAAATAAATTATATATTTTAAATGTACTGTATAAAAATAACTACAATAAAATAATACAAAAAGTTTTAACATGCCAAGGTTCTATAGCAATTGTGACATGTTAGAATACATTGCATGGGTTTTTTCCCCGCAAGTAACTTTAAAAATGTCAGCAGAGTGTTCACAGTGAAAACAAATTAAATGAGAAATGGATCATTTTGTGACAAAGGGAGAAAAGCGTATGACACCAGCTGAAACGAGGGCGGCAACAGCAGAGGTTCCAGCAAAACATAGAAGCTGAAAATATGACTAAGCTTATTTAAAACTGGGCTTTACATGGAGCGGGTCCAGTGATGCACTGAGGCCTCAATGTGTTGTATACAGTGAAGTACTGGCCAACAATAGCATGCAGCCCTGAAAGCCACACCAGCATCTCAAAACAAGACCTCCTACCTTAGCAACCCATTAACTCATTGAACTTCCTCTGAAAAAACTTATCAGGACAAAAAAAGTCATCAGGCCTTGATTGGGGACATTGTTTTGGAATCCGTAGCAGTGGAGCACAGTCTATGACTGGCTGGCATAGCAGATTTGTGACAAAGGTACAAGAAGTGGTCCCACAGCAACCTGGAATTATGGTATGATCCACAGACAAACATTTGCTGCTAAGAAGATGGCAGAGGAGCTCAGCAATGTTCTTTCAGTTGCAGTAAAACGTGATAGTCACATTCAGTTAAATCAAGAGTCTTTGCCATTTTATGCAAAGAGATGGGGGCAAACATCACACAGTTGTTACATGCAGAAGTTCAGTGGCTGTCCAGGGGCAAGGTGCTGACAAGACTATGTGAACTGCATGAGGAAGTCCATATTTTTCTTGCTGATAACTCTCTACTTGTACAGCCTGTCAGTGACACTTGTTGGGTATCCTTGATGTCATATCTGACTGACATATTTGAGAGGCTGAATTCTGTGTCCCTCCAGGGATGAGGTGCAAATGTTTTCATTGCTAATGATCAGGTAGCAGCATAACAAACTTGAAATATGTCCTTTATGTGCAGCAGGGATCTGCTTGCGTGTTTTTCAACACTGCGGGATGTTGCACAACAGTGCAGTGATCTGTCAGTTGACACTATCCAGGACATAATTGTTCAGCGCTTAAGGGGTCTGCAGGAGCAGTTTTTTGTGAATATTTTCCTGAAGCGGGGAAAGACAAATGTAATCAATGGATCAGGAACCCATTCAGCTTTAAGCCAAACCATACAGATATGCTGTCTTTAAAAGAAGAGAAGCCTTATAGACCTGTCAAGTGACCAGGAACTGCAGCACAAATGCCACTTGCAGCCTTTTGGTTAACACACCGGGCTCTTGAAGCCCTCATTCCTTTTTCATCCCCCTACCGATGTAAGTGAGGCTTCTCCACATTAAACCACAATCAAAACAAAGTACCACTCCTGGCTTTCTGTTGATTGATTTCTTTTCCTTTCTACACTGCAACCCTGAATTCCACTACTTTGTACAGCAAGGAAACAAACACACCACTCCCACTGATAAGGTAGGACTGACGAATATTATACTATACTGAATTAATATATCCTTCTTTGATGTCATGTTTCCTAAAATGTTTGAAGTTTTGTTTTAGCTGCTTCCATTTGTACTGTTTTTGAACTTAAAATTAATACTTCTGAAACTCTCTGATCAAATCCCTTCTATTTTATTTTTTTTGCAACATAGGATTTTCAGTTTGTTATGTTGTTTTAGTAAACTCTGGGGAGGCGCAGGATTTTTTTGGTTTTTTTCCTCATAGCTCAAGAAGGCTTACTATCTCAAATTTTGAGAACTATGGCACTAGAAAATTCACTCCTCAGGAAACTTGCAAACAGTTTGCACTCTCATCCAATATTGCCAACCCCAAACATTAAAAATTCATGTTAGGTGCTGACAAATGAAATTTAAAACAAATATATATACACACAAGCCTTGTTTTTTGTTTCCCTTCTGGATTTTGAGCCTATAGTTTGAATCTGGGAACATTTTCAAACTTTTCTCTGCAACTGTGAGGGCTAGACGCTTCTGTCTCTCATAATCCCCTAGTCTCTAGGAGCTGGGAGGTTACGTGAAATATCAAATATAGCAAGACTCATGATGAAGGACTGGGATTTTCAGCTTGAAAAAGAGATGACTAAGGGGGAATATGATAGAGGTCTATAAAATCATGACTGGTGTGGAGAAAATAAGTGGTGTTTATTCCTCATAAAAAAGAACCTAGGGGTCATCAAATGAAATTAATAGGCAGCAGGCTTAAAATAAACAAAAGAAAGTATTTCCTCACACAAGACACAGTCAACCTGTGGAACTCCTTACCAAAGGATGGCAGGGATTGCTGTTTGCCAGAAGCTGGGAATGGGTGTTGGGATGGATCACTTGATTACCTGTTCTATTCATTCCCTCTGAAGCACCTGACATTGGCCACTGTCGTAAGACAAGATACTGGGCTAGGTGGACCATTTGTCTGACCCGGTATGGCCATTCTTATATTATAAAATCACAAGATTCAGCATCCTGGCATAATGTCTGAATCCTGCAGGTTAATGCTGGCTCTAGATTGTTCTCTGGCTTTGAAACAGCAGCAAAAACATATCTGTAAACCATCTTTGGCATACAGACTGATAACCGGTACATTGGTGTTGGAGGAGCTTCTTCAGCCTTGGAATGCAATAGCCACTGTGGAGTGGCTCCACTATCACCCTGAGGCCTGTGGGAGGTTCCTCTGTAGAACCTCACAGCTTGGCTGCATGGGAGGATTTCACCCTAAGTGGTGTCAAGGCCTTGCGTGGGCCATTTGCACAGGGGTGAATTTCACCCCAATGGATAAATGGGGACAAACATTCTCTAAACATAAGTTACTCAGTGAATGCTGAGACAGCGTGTTAGTGGTAAATGATTGTTTCTTCAAAATGTTCAGACTTCATTTTTATGAAGGCCCAGAAACAGTTCTGTAGGCTCTGCTCCTTTTCCTGCTTCAGCCAGTCTCTGTCCCACAGTTCATTCTCTTATTTATCTGATTTCTAATATCTTCACCTGCAATAAATGATCCACCCTACACCAAGGCTGCTTCCCTCAAACCTCTTTACTGTGCTTTCCCATTGATTCTGTTCTGTTCAGCTGCTAACAAAGCTGGACTCAATGGTGCAGGAGAGTCACCTGCCATTCTCATAATGTTCCTTTTGGTTTACTATTCACACCTCGCATAATTGTATGTGTGTTGTTTTGGGCCTGATTCTCCAACCTTCCAAACTATATTTCTGACTGCTTGCAGCGATTGTTTTGAAGAATACAGTGCCCGTTGTTCTTATAGTTTGGAAAAAATCCATGACTTGTAATGGATTTTCTCACAACAGTAAAAGCCTGTCAATTATTTTTACTTTCATATTATGGATATGTGATGGACAGTAAAAGCTTACACAGCCAGTTACCATAATCAGTCTTGCTTGGGATTAGTATGATGAGTTTGAAAATAATGAAGTAGTTTGTTTCATTTAGGCCTAAAAGTAATCCGATTATTTTTGAGGATTACATTCTCTGTTCGGGTTTATAAAAGGAATAAAAATCAAAATCATTGTTTTTAACAAACATTTGGACTCATTTTCTAGACCAGACGAACTACACTTGCTACAAGTTGGGGTGTTGCAGTTCCTTGGTCATGGGATGACAGGATGCCAGGCCTGTACACAGCACAGGCGAGAGCAGACTGTAGGATGCTCTGTCAGCTACCAACACCACATTCCACAGCAGCCTTTTCACAGATAGGGATCAACCAGACACATGGGCCCACATCCCTCACTTCCCCTAGTTAATCCTTTACGCCAGAGGCTAGGAGGTGGCTTGTAATGTAACCATTACACCAACTATACCATTACACGAATCCTATTCTCCTAGTTTCCCACTAGCCAGTTACATCAGGTGTAAATGTGCTGGGGGGGAGGGGCAGGGAGAGACTCTCTCACTGTTCCAGACATAAATAGGCCAGAAATTTGGGCACTGAGACTATTCACACTGTGTGGTCCAATAATGAGTCTGTGCTGAACAGGGTGAACACTTGTACGTGGTGATGAGGTCAAATCCAGCATCCACAGCAATATCTCATCTTTTTTTGCCAAAAATCTCTTGAAATTGTCTTTCCTGTGGAGTATTTCACAATTATTGTTTGACTATTTTGGACAAATTTTGAACTAACTGGTTTTTAGTGGAGGTATATGTGATTGGTTACCTAAGTCCTGTAAGATCGGCTTGCTTGTCTACCTGATTTGAAGGTTGAAAATTTTAAAGAGGAGAACAACAAGTGACAAATAGTGAAAACTCTTGTTCATATACAAATACCTTCCCCCTTTGTGAATATAGGTATTGGGATGGGGAAAAAGCAGTTTCCCAGACCCTAGGGCATATAATAACCCATTTACATGAATACTCCTGAATAATGGGGCTCCGACATTTTTTATTCAAACAGACACTTGCAATGAACACTTCTTTTGTAGCATTCATCCAGCTGTGAGAGGAATATGCTTCAAAAATAAGTGAATAATGAAAAGTTGTTTTAACACCTTACATAGTATAATTGTCTTAAATTTCAATAGCATAATTTAGCTGCTTTATGTCTTGGATATTCTACTCAACTAGGTTTTGGGATTAATTAGATGGTTGAATGTCCGATGCCCCCATTACTATCTGTTCAGTTTCTCTACTGTATACTTCACAAGGCAGCAGACTACAGATTCCGCCCCTTTAGTCTGAGATAGTTCCTCTGAATTTAATGGGATTCCAAAACTGTAGTGAGGGCAGAATTGGGCAGGCATGAATGAGATTTCTGTGGATTTTTGCTTTAATAAACCTTCTGAGTCTGGAGAATAAAGCACTATTTGTGGAAAACCCTATTCTCCTAGTAATCTGATTTTTCTCTCTTCTTCCCCCTCCTCCCTCCCTCCATCCCTTTAAATTTCTGTGAGGTGCTTATTGAAATACCATGTAAAAACTATTGAGGAAAGAACTGCTTTACAGATGACGAATATTCTAAAGGGATTTTCTTGCGGCTTGTGAAAGGGTACAGATTAACGGTCCTGGAGAACGAGGCTCTTCATTTACAGAACATATGCACCGCAGGCAGTGACTGTGCGAGTTTCCTCCTGCTGCCCCAAGGCTGTCCCACTGTCAGCAATGCCCTGAAGGGAGCACTTCTAGAAGTGATGGAACTGTTCAGTTCCAGGCCTAGTCAAACCTTGACCTCAGTGCTACAACTGCCAATGAGGATGACAATGAATAGAAAAACATGGTTGTCATTTTTGAGTTGTTGATACTTGTCCCTAAGTACAAGGAACTGGACTGAGAGCAGCAACAAACACCCATTGAATCATAATGACTTTCAGACTCTTCTAACCTGAGCCTTCATTGAGCCAGTGACCCTGCAGGCATAGCATTGCATTATCCACACCTGTAAGTCATCTGGGTTAGGGAGCTCTGTCATATTTTGAATAGACTAGAATATTTTGAGTATCTAAGTTTTATTTGGTGATGCTAAACATTTTTAATGTTAATCTAAATGGTATGTTGTTCATAACTTACTCATCCTTTGGAAGCTTATGAGGCCTCTCTTCCTGTAGATTCTCTCCCTTCTCTAAGAGAGCTCAGTCTTGCAATAACCTTTTAGCCACCGCAGCAGTGCCATGACTTTGTTTTAATGGAAATTGCAAGTTCAAAGGCTACCATCTTTGGCTGGGTACAAACCAGCCCAAACCAAACCTTTAGCCCTTTCTATGTGTGAGATGGGGCCACAATTGCCATTAATTAAATTTCCATCAGTCTCATGTGCCCATTGGGTGGGAAGAAACAACATTTCCTCTTCCTGTCTTTCATTTCTGAGAGGAAGGTTCTATTGTCCCCTCTTCTAGGCTGCTAGAATGAGGCTTTCCTCTTCGTTCAGTCCAGGATATTCTCAGCAGTCCCTTCCACCTCTCGGTCCTCTGTGGTGTCTGAAGGAATACCCTCTGGCAATTCTAAAGTTGCATGCAAAGCGTTGAGTTTACTGGGCCATGCTCTCTGGCTGAGACTAGGCAAAGGAGTACTGATCACTGTGGCCATGTTTCAATTACAAAACTTGTTGACTCAAGTTACATCAGCATACAGCCACCACCATTAGTATGTTGCTTATGAGCATGCATACTTGGCTCCTTGTGTTGGCAATGCTCATACTCCCCAGGAGTGCTTGTATTGATGCATCCTGGGTAGCTATCCCATTGGGGAACTCGCCACCGTCTAGCCCATTGTCTTTTGGGAAGTTTGGGCAATGCATGATGTGGCCAAAACTAGTCATGCAGGGGTGACTGGGAGCATGGGGTCAACTTCCCAGTTTTCAACTGTTTCCATCCCATAATATTATCTATATCCCATAACTTTTGCATCTTTTTTTTCCCAAATCCACACAACCTTTCTTGTGGTCAACTGTCTCTGACAGAAGCATGGAGCCTGAATAGCTCTGCACTATTGACATGAGCATTGCAAGCACAAGGCAAATGATCCTGGAGTATTTGTAGAGCTGCAAGAAGGACCAAATGAGTGGGGAATATGATTCCTTGGAGGACAGATTGCTTTGGAACATAGCGAGAACCAATTCAAAGTGGTTGCTGGCGTTCACGTTGCAGCTATGGGCCTGAGAAACAAACACTGATGGTGTGATCTTATCGTAATGGGTGTTTGGGATGATGAGCAGTGGCTGCAGAACTTTTGGATGTACAAGGCCAAGTTCCTGGATCTGTCTGCTGAGTTTGCCCCAGCCTTCCTACACAGGGATACCAAAATGAGAGCTGCACTGACAGTGGAGAGCCAAGAGGCGATCACACTGAGGAAACTTGCAACATGGGTTTGCTCTGGTCATTTGGGAATCAATTTGGAGTAAGGAAATCTACCACGGGGGCTGCTGTGGTGCAAGTCTCCAGGGCCATTTATCATCTCCTGCTACATAGGATGTGATTCTTGGCAATATGCAGAACACAGTGGATGGATTTGTACCAATGGGGTTCCCAAACTGTGGTGGAGGGATACACAGTATGCATATCCCTCTCTTGGCACCTGACCACCTTGTCACTGAATACATCAACAAAAGGGCTACTTTTCTATGGTTATGAAAGGCTCACCGGCGATGCTTCAGTGACATCAGTGTTGGCTGGTCAGGGAAGGACAGGACACTTGCATCTTTAAGAGCGCAGGACTGGTGAGAACTGCAAACAGGGACGTTCTTTCCCAACCAGTACATTACCATTGGGAATGTTGAAATGCCACTAATGATCCACAGGGACCCAGCTTACCCCTTGCCCTCCAGCACAGGAAGCTATACGCCAGCCACCTCAACGGCACCAAGGAATGATTCAGCTACTGTCTCTGCAGATGCAGAATAACAGATGAATGTGCTTTTGGTAGATTGAAGGGTTGCTGGTGGTGGGTTACTCACAAGATTGGATTTCAGTGAGGAAAAACTTCCAATAGTTACGTTTACTTGCTGTGTCCTGCATAATATATGTGAAGCAAAGGGAGAAATTTCTGCTGGGTTGGAGGGTGGTGGTGAAGTGGCTGTCATCTGACTTTGAACAGCCAGACACAAGGACTAATAGAGCTCAGTACGGAACTATGCAGCTCAGGGAGGCTTTGAAAGATCACTTCAACAGTGAGCTAGAGTAGCAAGTGGTGTTAGTGTGCTCTTCCTGGCCCTGCTCTTTTGTGGCATGGTAGGAAACATGGTGACTGCTGTACATGTAGGGATATGGCCTTGGCAATGCACCTATTAATTTTGTTGGTGACTGATCCTCTGAGTTGTGTGGCATTGTGCAGTAACAGGTAATTGATTGCTTTCAGAACTACTGAGCACTATGCAACATATGTTTGTGAACTAAAAGATGAATTGTGTTCCAAATAACAGAATTGCGTATTGTAACAAATAGTGCATAAAAAAAAAACAACCCTGCAATTTTAAAACAAATAACTAATTTATTAAGAGAACTTATGACAGAAAGAACATTGATGTCCATTTCAGCTATACATACTATACTATACAGCTATGCTGTAATTTTCACAGGTCTGTATGTGAAGCTGTGACTGTCTTTAATATCTCCCAGGGTGGAGTGGTGGGGTAATGCAGTGATCCCTGGTGCCACATGGAATGTCATGGGGGAGGGTGGGGTAAAGCGTGCTCTTGATATTGAGGTTTCAATGGGCTGCAGAGGGAGGCAAACAAGGGATTATTGAATCTGCAGGTCCTCCAGAGTCTGCAGCATGTTTGCTGCCTGAGAAGCCCCATTTTGTCCTGGTACATATCCTGCTCCTTTTCCTGCTGGGACTCCTGGGCCTTTGCCCTCTCCACTCTCTTTCTCCGAGCACTCTGCAATGTTTATCCTCCAGGCCCTATGCTCATGATCCAAAGCAGCACTGGCTTGCAGGATCTCACTAAACATGTCATCCTGAGTCCTCTTCTTTCTCCTCCTTGTCTGGTTCAGGCATTCCATGGGTATAGAGGGGTAGAGTCTGACGAAGATAAAACAGAGGTACTGTTGTCAGCACATTCACTACAGAAATAAAAACTTTCTCCCCTTGCTCCCCAAAATTTGTAAGCACTATATTCTCCCTTCTGCTTGGGATTGCTTGTGCTCCATGCCAGCCATGGTGACTATGGACATCCAAGGGATGGGGAAAGAAGGAAGGAATTGCTCAGTTGCATGATTCTAGTAGTATAAAGCAGTGGCTCTCAACTTTTACAGACTACTGTACCCCTTTCAAGAGTCTGATTTGTCTTGCATACCCACAAATTTCACCTCACTTAAACTACTTGTTTACAAAATCAGACCTAAAAATACAAAAGTGTCACTGTAGCAAAGTGCTGTGGCCTTCCTCAGAGCCTAGGCCCGAGGAAGGGTTGTGACGCCCCTGCTGGGCAGATCAGGACCCTGCAGGCCAAATACCCAGGGAGCAGAGGGGTGGAGCCAGGACAGGAAGGGGAAGTATAAAAGGCCAGCCTAGCAGCTCAGTCAAGGGAAAGCTGCTGCTGGAGAAGGATGTGTCGTCCGTTGTTTTAGCTTTTATATCTCACTCCTGAGGGTAACAGAGTCAAAGAGCACAACTGCTGCTGATGTCCTGAAGCCATCTGGGTCCATTTGCTGCTAGCTTGTCTGAAGTCATGCTTGCTGAAGTCATCACTGAGTGATGTGGGAAAGTGTCTTTACCATGGAGGAAGAAATACAGCAGCCCTTCTTAAAAACCTTTGGCAGAGAATTGCAGAGTACCTCCATGAAAGTTTCATCTCTCAGGGGACATCCCTGTACATAATCAAACTGTTCTGTGTGGCTCATGCTGGGCAACTGTAGAAGGAAATGAAAAGCAGAGTTGCTATCTCTCTTGATGGTACATCTTTTAGCACAAGTAAATTTAATGAAAAGGCAAAAGACGTCTTGCTGCTTTGGGGGGGGTGCCATCTCTGTAAATGAACATTTATCTATTTGCTTACCCAAAGTTCCTTCTCCTGACTGGACTGTGGTGGTGTTACCCAGGGTTCTGCCAACCCAAAGTGCGTGGTAACTTTACTTTGTGCGAGGTCAGGAAATAAGTCAAATGGAGACATGGCCGTCCAGCCGATAGATGGGCTGGTAGAAACCGTAGAACACAACAGTGCTCTTACTACAAAGCTATGCTTTACTTAGGCTCAAGCACCACACGAGCATGCTCTTACTTTGAAGATATATTTTTACTTAGGCTCAAGCACTTGCAGATGTGTGTAACAGGTTAGTAAAACACCTCAACCCTTAATTACTGAACTCTGGGGCAGCTTTCAAGTGGGAACAGTGACAGCTTTCCGACTGGCCAGATCTTCCAGCTGGCATTGCAGGATCCAAAAAACTCACTCACTCCCTCACCACCTCCAAACAGAGATCTCCCACTCCACCCCCATTTATCTTTGTTAGTAGACAATCACATGTCAAGGAAAAACAAAAAAGTTTCAAAAGCTAGACCGAAGGTTACCAGAGTACTTAATTAACGAGTTATGTTCTGACAGAATTTGGATATCTTGAGGCCGGGACAAACATCTCCTACAGGGCATACATAAATCAGCTTATTCATCTTTTCCTGAAACACAGATCCCAGCCCATCCACCAGAGCATCAGGGAGGGAGAGCAGGGTCAGGCAAAGGTTGATAAAGGGGCTCCTCTCCCCTCCTGGCTTAGTCATGCTAAGGTTGCACAGGCCTGCTGAAAGGCCTAGCAATTTTGGCTGCTGTTAGTGTATCATACTTGTTGCTATCACATGGTCCTTGGCCCTTTTACTGGTCTATTCAAAATCTTCCTATGCAGTGGAGTCAAAAACAGGTGCTGGCTCACTGCACAGTTGAATCCCCCAACTGTCTGTCCACCCTACTTTTTTCCTCGTTCACTGCAGGGGCTTGTAACTCAGGCTCTTTGGAGGTATCCACTGTGCTTTTGAGGATAGAAGTGGCAGGTCTACAGCTCAGCACTGGATCAATCGTTAGCCTGCTAGCATGCCTGCTGTAACTCCTTGGCTTTCATGTGGCGGCGGCACTGCTGGTCCCTGTTGTAGCCCTTCTCCTGCATCCCCTCAGCAATCCACTCATGGATGTCAGTTTCTATGGCTGGATCAGAACTGTGTTTGCACAGCCTCTTTTCCCCAGAGGCCCAGGAGATGGAGTAGACAGGACATATTCCAAGCTGGAGAACATCTGGAGCATGTAGCCAGCAAGGTCAGCTGGGCAGTTGCACTCAATAATGGACAGCTGTTAGGGGTGCTCGCTAAGTCAGGAAAAGGAATTTTTAAAACTTGCAGGGCTTTAAAGGGGAGGGGTGGTTTTTAGTCTCCGTGACCCATGGGGAGTGGAGTTCACAATGGTGACCAGAGTAGTCAGTGTGGGGCATTGTGGTACTGCTGCTGGAGAATAAGTAGGGATCGCATAACTAATGCAGTGTCTAAACTTGCACTGCATCAACATAAGTTCATCAACTGGCTCTACGCCCTCCCCAGTGAGATGGTGTTAGTAGGTGGGTACACCTGACCACTTACAGCGGTGGGAAAGTAATTTGAGTGTAGACACATGCACAACTCGGCTGACATAAACTGCCTTGCACCCAACCATGCAGTGTAGATGAACCTGAGTTCAGTGCAGCAGACAATTCATGGAATGTGAGCTACTTTGCACTGGGGGGGGGGGAACAGCACAAAACAGAATAAAACAGAGGCTGACCATGTGAAAGCCTGAGATTCAGTTGTCCAGTTCCCAGGTATCTGGATAGTAACCTAGATTAAAACATAATGCTCTTTTAATGTTTCCACATGAAGACCTTTTTAATTGGAAATAAAACCTGAACATTAACAGAAGCCTATTAATCCTCTTAGAAAAAGACATCACAGCCATTGCACACCTCAAGCTGTGAGAGCAGTGCTTTGGTGGATTGCTCCTACATCCTCTTTTAGGTAGGAGATAGACTGGATGATCTAATAGACTGCTAAAAGACTGAACTTCTTTGATCCTGGGCTTTCAGCAGAACATTAGAGGGTAGAGAAAACAACTATAGTGGCAGCAGTTATGCATCTAGTATTTAACAGCTAAGGAAGAAATGATAGGGATTACAGAGGAAAAGGGGAATGGGGTTCAGATTCACCACAAGCTAACTGCATTTACTATATGAAGAACAGAATTAATATGTGACAGTGTGAAGTCCTACTCAAAAAATAATCACATTTTGGATTAACTGAACTCCCATTCACTCCTGTTTGCTGTGCTATTCATTGGCTGCTCTTTGAAGCTGGATGAAGATGAGGAAGTCTTTTTCTAGAGCTCAGTCAGACAGCAGTTAAATGAACATCTAAAAATTATTCTACAAACAGGTGCTGATTAACAACTTCCTAAAGAAGGAAGTCAAATTTGGTGACACTTCACAGCCATATTGGCAGACCACAGTAAGTATTTTCAAACTCCAATGTCAAAAGTTATGATCCTAACTCCATATTTGGATATATAATATCAATAGCCTGATGTTTAGAAGTACTGAGGCCCCCTCCCTTCCCCTGCCCCCCCTCCCCCCCCAAAAAAAGAGGCCTGATGCTTAAATATGGATTTAATAGTCTTGCTTTAGACACCTGGATTTGAAAATGTTCTTACTGCAGGGATGCCTTTCACTTAAAGAGCCTGTATGAAATCTCATCTGACTAGGGGTAATGTGTAGTAATGTTAGCTGGCAGACATTCTTTGCGACCCACAAGGCATTTATTGACAAATGATAGGTGTACAGTATATCTGACTGTACATGTGTGCTGACATCTCTATGTGGGACAGTGTGGGTAAATACTGTTATGGATTGGGTTAAACTTAATTGAAATGGGTGAATGTAAAAGCCAGTATTTAAGTCATTCAGTATAGGTGTAAAAAGCTTTTGAGTTCCTTTATGGAACCAATAAGAGCACCACCTAAAACACGGTTCAGTATCTACTCAAGTCTTAACACTTGCCTGTGTGGTCCAAGGGGTTTCCCTGGGGACTGATCTAGCAAATATGGGGGTAGGGCATGTTAGGTGGAGATGTGTGTGGGAGATAAGCAGAAAGAACACCCCAGAACAGAGAAGGACTAGAAAGCCAAGGACATAGCGAGAACAAACATTAGGATTCTGGACCTTAGAAAAAGTTTAAAGAGAACCCTTTTGGCCCAGTGCTGGCTGAAAGATATCTTGTAATTGTGAGCAAAGAAACTATCCCCTGTTCTTTGATTCCTATTATGTTCAGGGAAACAGGATTTTGTACGTTCTTCTGTAAATAAACAGGTTTGCATAAAAAGAAATACCTGACTCCATCAATTTCTCCTGCTAGCAGAAACAACCCACTAGACCCCAAATTTTGGCTAACTGTTTTGTGTCTTAATATGTATTGTAGTGGTGTGAGGAAATGGATTGACTACTTTTATAGATGCTTCTGTTTGCTATATCTCTCTGCCCATGGCAGCTGGGGGAGATGGAGATGGAAACAAATCTTAACTAAGGATTTGATTGTGCACATTCTTCCCCTTGCATTTGGCCCAGAAACTCCTACAGTACTCTCTTGGAGAAGGAGACAGCAACTAAACTATTTGCGGCTTTGTTTCCCCTTCAGTTCATTGCTCTAGTACTTCAAAGGGATGCTTTCTAGCCCATTTGTCTGAAGCTGTTGGGTCAGGGCCAACAACTATTTAAAAGCTAGTATCCTTGCTAAAGGTGTATGGGGGTGGGGGAGCAGAAACAAGTCAACTTCCATTGGCTAGGTGTAGATAATAGGAGAGGGATCAAAGTCTCCTTTTTCTTTAATTTTCTCTTCTGCCTTCGCTGAGGGTTTTCTTTTCCCTTTTTAATGGCTCACAGAAGGGCATCAGAAAAATCCAGAGGCGTTTCCTCTGAAAACCAACAAGTTTAAAGAGCAGAAGCCAAATTTAAAATGTTTGTTTATACTCCAGAGTGACATCTGTCTTCATGTGGTGGCAGAGATCCATACTCTGTAATTCTGGACTGTCCACGATAATGTTGTCCAGAATAGGATTATGTTCTTCAGAAAATGATGCCTAAAACTGAGTATTTTTGGGGCCACTATTATTATGACTGCTGTTCTAGATGCAAGTAAACAAGCACCCATTTTTATAAGACCACTGCCACGACTGATTGCTATAGTGGCTGATACAATATAACTTCTAAAATATCTGCAGAAGAAATTTTGGAGTGAAATATTTAACAAATCAAAACTAACATTTTCAGCAATCACCTACTGCTTTGTGAGTGATTCTTATTCACATATATAATATCACACTGACTTCAGTAAACATATAAGCATGAATCAGGGGTGTGCATGTGAGTAAAGATTTTTTTGGACTAAACACACGCAACCAGATTCTGCCTCCCCCATCCACTTCTTCGCACCTCTGGCAGTGAAAAGGCCTGGAAAATTGGTTAATCAGCCAGTTGTGGATTTGCCCGGTCTGTGTAAATCTTCACATGATCGTAAAGTTGCCATACGTCTATGCTGCCCTCTCCCAACCTTCCCCCTGTGGAGCATCTTGTTCTGACACTCTCCAGCTGCATACTGGTGCCTTGGGGACTCTTACCAGCTGGACAAATTTAGAGTAGCCCAGAGGTTTCTTTTAAGTGGTGCAAGGGGCCAAACTAATCCCCTACTGCTCTGAGGATTGAGGGACAGCTGGAAAGGTGGCATAATGCCAATTTGCCACCTCCTCCACTCTGTTCTCTCTAGTCCTAGGCCAAGCCCAGATCGCCCTAAGCCTTAGGTCTATATCTATCTGTCTTTGATGGGTACATGGGATATTATTCCCATTCCTCTTTCATTATTACATTTTCTATTTCATGCCTTCCTAGTTGGGTTTGGATTCATTAAACATGAAGCCTGCATGGCTAAAACTGAAATTGCTGTGAGCTGTAAAGTGCTGTTACTAATTGCTATTACTCTTGCTAATGGCTGAAGAAATGCTGCTAAGCTCACAGGACAAAAAGGAAATTGGATATTTTGAACCAGACTAGTGTAGATTAAAACACAGCTAATAATCATCATGTGAAAAGCTTATATTTAAATTGGAAGTGTCTCTTTTCTGCTGGAAATTAGCATTCCATTTAAAGGGCTGCTTGTGTGTGACTTCCTTTTTAAGCACACAGGGACTATGTATTGCATTATTTGTGATAATGATGGAACAAAGGGGAAAACACTTTAATGAAAGGCTATTTACTATATAGGATATGCATATTTATATCTGTTTCAGTAATGCAGCTGATATAATCAATGTGTCTACAATCTTGAAAATTAAAATGTTTTTATTGATATTTTTTTTTTTTTGGTGAGTAGGCCTAACTCAGCATTTTATCAGCAATTCCCACACACACAGAAATTAGTCTGTCTATTTCAATAGTGACGTTTACAGTTTTTTTAAACTGATATGATAGTTATTAGTTTGCTTGCAAGTGGTATATTCTAGTAACTATTAAGAACTTAAATGGAAGTGAAGCAATGGTTTCCTATGCGTTAGAAACACATCAGAATTATCAGTTACTGACAAGTCTTTCAGAATTCCAGAAATCTATTTAATCTTGCATCTAACGTGTGACTTGTACGCAGGGTAGGGAAGGAGGGGGAAACAGACCTTTCTAGTTTATGGTCAAAGAAGATGTTTGAAAAAAGACTAACTCCCAAAGTTAAAGCAATCACAGAGAGGTATTTACTCATGGAGGGAATATGAATTAGTAGTCTCCAAAGAGCATCTGAGTGGGAACTTGAGACTTCATTGGTGCAAAGTCTCATGGAATGTCCATGTCCCATACATTTGAAAGTGATGGTGCTATACTTAGAATTTCATAATGCTTTTTTCAGAGTTCCTCTTAACAGATTAATGGCTGTGCTGAAGAACCATGGAATAAGCCATATAGTTTTTTTTAAGAAGTGGTAGGTGGAGAATTGAGAAGCATAACCACTTAAAAGATGAGGGACTATATTGTTAATGATCAAAGCATTTGCTGGCAGCAGACACCATCTTAAGGCATTTTTATTCTGAACTTTTTTAGATGAGAATTCTCAATTTTTCCTTTATTGTGTATGTAGCAAATATGCTTTGGATTAGTTGAAAATAAAAAGCCAAATTCTCTCTCCTCTTCTGGCACCTATCACAAAAAGGCTGAAAAGTGGTAGCTCTTTCT
Source organism: Emydura macquarii macquarii (assembly GCF_026122565.2). Classification (NCBI taxonomy): domain Eukaryota; kingdom Metazoa; phylum Chordata; order Testudines; family Chelidae; genus Emydura; species Emydura macquarii. The sequence goes on along the minus strand of NW_027132559.1, from coordinate 34,460,697 downwards.
AGCTGGTAGACATTGCCAGCTCCTACATGAGAAACCTCATTCCCTATTCTGGGCGCTGTAGGTAGCTTTTTAGGAGTAATAAAAAAGTATTCTTGGTATTTCCTTTGGGAGCCATTGCCATCTAGCATAACTTAGAGCAGTTCCAAGGCTGCTCTATGATACATTCTGACCAGAAAAGTGTAGAACCAGCCTTAGAATCATCAAACCACAAACAATTCCTTTGTACCACGCATGCCCCTAACCCACTCCTCCTTGCTGTACCATCAGAAACAGGGACAGCAGAGAATTCAGCTGAGAATGTCCAAGTTACAAGATGGTGCTAAAACTGAAGACAAAGCAGATGCCAGGAGCAATACAAACAGATTTAAAAGCATTTTGCTACTTAGGCAGTTGTAGCAATAGATGGTAAATATATGTAAATATAAAAAAATGCAAAATAAGTCTGGGAGAGAGAGAATGTCAGTGAATATGAAAATCCTCAGGGTGGTTCCTAAGGAAAATCAGTGAAATCATCTGTTCTGTACACAACAGTAGAAGGAAACTACGACATCAGGTTGCATTAAGAGGAAGAGAGAATACAAAACAAAAGATGAAAATAGAAGGCTCTTGTTAGACTCAGTATGCAGTATTGTGTGCAATACTAATTACCTACCAAGGGAAAGAGCTCATGATAAAAGTTCCAAAGAATCTAATTTGGAAAAAAAAAATGAAGGTACTTTTTTTTCTACTGGAGAAAAGATGTTGAGATAGCCTTAATAGAACTCTTCAAAATTATAAGAGAGACACTGTGAAAACAGGAAATACAATTTTAAAGTTAGAAAACTAGAAAGAAGCATGTGAAAAAGGTACCAAGAATGAAGATTTCTACACTCGGTTTGTTTCTGGAGAAAGATGGGAATGACAGAGATGGGGGCAATGTAAATACCGGCATTTAAAATAACCTCAAATGAGGCAATGGACGGCTCATGGAAGTGCTAATCACAGCCTGTGGAATTTGTTTTACATCAAATTAGAAGGAAGTCATCACAATCTTAACAGAAAAAGATCAGTTATTCTTGCAAGAGAGAGTTCAAGATGTTGCAAGTGGCTGCTGAAAGACATAAAAGTGGCAATCTGTGGAACACATTGCCAGGGGATGCTGTGAAGGCCAAAACTATAACTGGATTTAAAAAAATGTAGATAAATTTATGGAGGTTAAATTCATCAATGGCTATTAACCAAGACAGGCAGGGATACAACCCATACTCTAAAACAATGAGTCCTGTAGCACCTTAAAGGCTAACAAATTTCTGCAAGCATAAGCTTTTGTGGGCTGCAACCCACTTCGTCAGATGTATCTGTTGTTTTTGCTGTATACAGACTAACACGGCTACCCCTCTGGAACTTTTAACCCATACTCTGGGTGTTCTAAGCCTCTAACTGCCAGAAGCTGGAAGTGGACGAGAAGGGATGGGTCACTCGATAATTGCCCTTTTCTGTTCATTGCCTCTGAAGCACCTGGCACTGGCCACTGTCAGAAGACAGGATATTGGGCTAGATGAACCATTGATCCAGTATGACTGTTCTTGCATTCTTTTTCCTCTATGGCAGTAGTTCAAACCAGGCTCCAGTCACCCAGTGCCTGAAAGCTCACCTTCTGGAAGTAACAACTATCTGAAATGAGTTGGGGTGGTCTGAGTCCAGTCTCTGCATTGGTTACAATACCCATTGCTCCACATAATGGAGGATTGAATGGCTATGGAGTCTGAGCTAGCTTCTCATCCCCTAAAGGCCATCCCTTCAAGTTAGGATTGAGGTACATTGGTGGGGCGGGGCTATGTGTGGCCACTACTGCTCGCGTTGCACCTGTTCTGTGGATGAATGGAGGACTTCACCCTGAAAGATTTTCTATTTAGTAGGTACCTTCCACTGAAAGGAAAGCACAACAAAAACAAAGCACTTAGTGGTCTTTTTGGAGTTCCTAACACTTCTCATGGCCTGTTTCTTTTATGAGATTTATAGTGGCATTTTTATTAGTTTTATTCTAGAAATTAGGGCTGTGGCAGGCTCAGACAAGGACAAATTCTGAATAACCTCCGGTTTTAAATATAGCTGATATAACATGTATGGTATGGACAAGGCAAAAAGGTATAATTACCATAATTTTTCACTGTTATGTCTTTCTGCTCTTGCAACATCTTGAACTCTAAGGTCTCTTGGCAAGAATAACTGATCTTTTTCTGTTACTTTTTATCATGACATTTTAAAATAATTTTTATGTTAAAAGCAATTGATGTGGTTTAGTTTACTGTAGTTAGAAACAGAGTGAAATGAAACTAAAAACTTACCGTTAACGCTTCCTGAAACCTCAAGAATCACTTGAAAGACTTAGGAACATACATACTTTCTTCTATTTCCAAATTGTATTGAGATTTTTCACATCTCATTCAAAGGAAAATTGAGGGCCAAATTTTTGATGACACTCCTGAATTGCATTCTCACAACCTACATACAAATCTTTGTTTTCACAAGTAAAGCCCACAGTGTCACACGTAAGATGAGTGAACAGAGACATGGATATTGGGTATGCAAATATCCATTTGTGCAGTATAGAATCACAATCATAGAAATGTAGGCCTGAAAGGGACCTTAAGAAATCATCTACTCCAGCCCCATGCACTGAGGTAGGGTTGGTCTAATCTGTTCTTTAAAAAATCCAATCCCATGGCTTACCTATCCTTATAACTAGAAAGTTTTTCCTAATATCTAACATTAGTCTGCCTTGCTGCAAATTGAGCCAATTATTTTTTGTCCTATGTTCAATGCATATGGAGAATAATTGATCAATCATTTTGTAACAGCCCTTAACATATTTGAAGACTGTTATGAGGTCCCTCGTCGTCTTTTATCGAGAATCAACATGCCCAATTTTTTTAACCTTTCCTCATAGGTCAGGTTTTCTACATATTTCATTTTTGTTGTTTTTCCACAGGAGACTTCAGTTTTTCCGCCTCTTTCTTCAAGTGTGGCATCCACAACTGGACACAGTACTTCAGGTGAGGCCTTACCAGTGTCAAGTAAAGCAGGACAATTACCTCCCCTGTCTAACATATGACGGTATTGTTAATACCCCCCAGAATGATATTCATATTTTCCACAACTTGATTACATTGCTGTCTCATAATCAATTTGTGATCCACTATTGACCTTTTCAATTATGGTCATTAATATTATTACATGAGGTATGTATTAGCAGCGTATAAAGTATTATAGAAGTGTGCTGGAAATAAGTTCTTAAAAGTTGTTTGGCAAGCAGTGCATAAGGCCAGCCTGTCCTAGAGAAAGGACCTGCTTGACTGTGTCTCCCAGGTGAGACCAGAAACAATGGAAGTACATTTACATAGAAGATAAATAAAGCCCTCAAACTAGCAAATGGGGGAGACAACCACTTGATAATCATGAAGGGGGATGGAGGCTGTATCCCCAAGAGGCCTTCCTGGCTCTTGAAACTGAGACAATGGACTTTTGGTGATAGAAGCAGAAACAGAAAGCTTCTGTGAGTTCTCAAAAATTGCTAATGGCTCTGAGACTGCTTCAATTAGTTCCTGAAGTATCCTAAAATGAATTTCATCAGGCCATTTTGGAAGGATCTATGGACTAGAACATAGAACTGTAGGGCCAGGGATGGCTGTTTCCACAGTGCCACTGGGAGGCCATACAGAGCCAGAGCCAGGGAGAACTGAGGAGAGTAGGTGCTGCAGGAAGTACCACCCAAGGGACCCAAACTGACAGTATCCTGCTGCCCTCTGATTGGCCAAGCAGTCTATTTAACCCTGAAAGTTGTCTGGGCAGCCACACAGACTTCTGGCCTGCTGAGATTCCAGACCTCATCTGTCTCCTGATCTTCAGTATCTGACTCTGACCCATGTCTCCTGACTCCAGTCTGGTACGACCTCTGTTCCGTGGTCTCTGATTCCAGCTTGACTCTGACCCTTGCTTACTGAACCCTGCTCTAGCAATTCCTCTGATCCCTGCTCACCAACTGCTGTCTTTGATGTATGGCCCCAGTCCAGCTGACTGCTAGGCCATGATCCCTTGCACCTACTGACTTGAGTACATTTAACGTATCTAAATATTCTTTTAACTTGTTCTTTCCCTAGTCTTGTGTTCCTTTCACCATTGTTATTAATATTAATTGTGTAAGTATTTGGATACAATTTACCTTTTTACTGAAGCAATATAGGCATTAAACACCTATTCCTACTTGATGTATTCTCTAAGTAGTGGCCCAACATTTTCCTTCATTTTCTTCTTGCTCCTAATGTACTCATGGAAATGCTTCTTATTGCCTTTTATGTCCCTCGCTAGATGTAACTCATTTTGTTCCTCAGATTTTCTGATTTTGTGCTTACATTCTTGCACTATTTGACCATGTTCCCACTTTTTCTAGGATTCCTTTTTGATTATTTTTTTCCTCAGGCCAGTGGACAGCTCTTGATGGAGCCATATTGGCCTCTTATTATTCTTGCTATCTTTCCTTTGCGTGGGGATCGTTTTCTGTTTGTTCAAGTTCAGTTTATTGGACTCTGTTTACTCCAGAAAGACTGGGACTAAAAGGGAGGAGGCTGGAGGGCAGAGTGAAGGCAGATCACCACAGGACTAGAGCAGCTGTTGATAGAGGGTGCTACTGGAGAAAAGCCTGCTATGCCACACCCAGCCATGAGAGGGTGCATCAGCCTGTAAATCTACTCTTCTACACCTAATAGAGACACAGCTTATACACTGGTAAAAAGTCTTTTTACCAGTATAGTTTACAGACACCTGTTCTCCAGATGAAACAAGCTATAGTGGCAAAAGGAATTATTTGTTGGTATAACTGTATCTACACTAGGGCTTTTGATGATGTAGTTACAGTGGTAGGGGTTCAGGTAATCTTTTTTCTTCATGACCTAACCAACATAGCTATGCTTGCAAAACTAAGTATAGACCAGATTTTGTTCAAAATCACAACTATTTTTGAATGAAAATTGACCTGTTTTCACTTAAAGCTGTTCCTTTATATTTTAATTAAAAAAACAGTAAAATTTCAGATTTTTTAAATAGTGAAATGGATCATTTTCACAAATTCAAAATGAAATATAAAAACCTCAGATTTCAAATGTAATTGGGCCAGGGCTGAGTGAAATACAATCATAGTGCATTGATTTTAAGGTTCACTGGGATAATCTATTTATTTCATACAACTGGTTATTCCAGACAACCTCCTGAGTTTTTTCTTTGGAAACAAAAGCTGCAAGTTGAACTATGTACAGAATGGATAGTAAAGCTGGAGGCATCTGTTAAATATGGCCAAAGATCGTTGCCCTGTTAGAAATCCAAATGCCAAGGTCCTTACTCAGATATTACTCAGTCCTTACTCTCAGTGAAGTAAAGCCCTAAGGAGAGGCAACAGACAAAATCCCGGATGTAACAAGTGAATAGTCGATCCAGGATTTGGCCCATAAAGAAGTAAGATTCAGTACTGAAAGTTGAGCTGCTGAAGCAAATTGATGCAAACTTGCAAAGTCACACTCAATGCAAACAAGTTCCAATCTATTATAATAAAAAAGCACAGCCCTGGCCCACCATAAATTCAAATACTCTGATTTATAGTACCATAAACATAACGGGCATCTGCAAGTGATTGGGGTTTTGGGTTTTTTTTTGGGGGGGGGGGCATCACTCTGACATGAAGCAGGATTTGTTGAATATGCAGTAGAACCATGCAGCAGGACAACACAATAGTGACTTTGCCAGCACTGCTAAACCATAAACCATGGGAGCTGTAGATTTTCTGTGAACTGCGTGTTCCTAATTATAAACAATTATTTGACTTTTAGGTAACAAGTGGTAAAATTAGCAGGTTTTAAAATGAAAGAAAATATCAATCCTCTAGGAAATGTTACGTACAGAATGAGTATAGTATCTTGAATGGATAATCTCAAATTGTAGACCTACTACAGCTTCTGACCAGGGTAAACTGACATCTCCAAATGTTCAGGGTGAGCTACATAGCTTGGAGAATAATGCCAAAACAGGGAGGCTCAGCAGGCAACCCAGGGCAATGAACACATGGCAGGAACGCCCTGTGAACACTACTTCTTGAATGCATCTTCTCTCGCCCTCTCCCCCCTCCCCCATCCGTGCCCTGCAGGCATACCAGTAACCCCTGTGAGTGCCAGTGGTGCAATTTGCATCCCTCCTGCCACTGTTGTCAACCCCCTTTCGTGAAGAGCAGAAGTTCCCTTCAAAGGTAATAAAAAGAATTGCCCTCTGCCAAGACAGAAATACAGCCATTGTGACTTTGAGCCCAAGATGTGTTGGAGTAATGGAGAACTTGCTCACAGAGTTGTTTTTGCTGGAACTTTGAAAGTGCTGCTATGTCTGTGCATGCTTTGTCCAAGTAACTAATGCAGAGCAGCTGTTTCAGCCACACATTTGCTGACTATTTTTAAATGCTGCTAGAGTATTTTAGTGTCTTCTCACCTACCCCACTGGCCTCCAGGGCATCATCCCTTGGTTGAGTGATATTTGCATGTCAGCCAATGAGTGTGCCATCAGCAAGGACGCATTGATGAGTCATTGTTCTAGGCTGGACTTTTCATGTTTGTTGAAATGAACTTGCCACCCTCATTTTGTTAAACATGAATGTCAGTTGCTGCTTGACCTTTGCAAGGAGGTTGCAATGAGCCTTTCACTCACTTAGCCACCTCAAAACAGACAACAGCTTTGTGTCTGAGGGAGCAGTGGTGTGGGCACAAGGTGCTCTGAAGGAAATGGGCCCAAATCCCTGCCTCCTCTTTGCTCTGGCCACAGAGTTGACTGGGCATGCTAGAGGGAGCAGGGTCCATCCTCCAGCAGCATTTGGAGTCACCCAGAACACATGGAAACAGGTATTGTTTGTGTTGCTTGAGGCCCAGGCTTCACTGTTGGTGTCTTGAGGAAATAAATCCAGGTACACATACGCAGGTTAGGGCTGGCCAGTAAAAAAAACTACTCCATCTCATGGAAAATGTTGACGTTTCAACATTCAAATTTGTTTTCGTTCTGCATTTGGAACGAAAATGAAGATGTTTAAAAAATTTTCATGGAAAACCACATGAGTGAGACTGACCTCAGACTAGCCACGATCCCAGTGGCTAGGGATCTCATTTAGGAGAGCTGGGTTTAAGCCACTGCTGCAAATCAGGTAGGACTTAGACCTGGGTCTCCTATATCCTAGGTCTGCATCCTAACCAACTAGTTACTTTGGAGTATCTCCTGGGGAGCTTTACCCACCACAATTGGAGCAGAAATTTTATCGGAGAAAAGAAACATTCCTGTCAAAACAAATGCATTGCCATGAAAGGTTTCCGTTTTGATGAACTGGAATTTTCCAGTGGAAAAAATGTTTTGTGGAAAAATTTCTGACCACCTCAACTCAGGGTGATGGTCTCTCATACAGCTCCAACAGCCTGCGCCACACTCTTAATGACCCCTGCACTAAACTAATCCCTAGCATGGATGGCATACTCAGGTTACAATATAGTATATTTAAAAGAACATTATTTATATCCCTACTCCAACGTTTTACATGCTATCCAAGGGCTACTACACAATACTATAGTTTTGTTTTCATACACAACTGTGTCGCTATTACAGTCCTAATCCAGATTTGAAGTAATTTTACCATCAATAGTCTTCATGGTTCTTTTTTTGGATTTGTAAAACAGTTTTCTCCATAAAGAACTTGCTTATTTTCCTTTCTGCTGTCTCTTAATGAACCAGACTATAAGGTAGAAGATGCATTCATCTCCCTAGTTCTTTTTTTTTTTTTCTTTTTTTTTTCCTGCTGTACTGTCAATACAAATCCGAGTTCCTCCAAGAGCAATTTTTTTTTTCTCGGTCTATCATTAGCATCCAATTGTTTCCCCATTGGCCCAAGTTGTTATCCTAGCATAGCCCTGAATATTGGCTGTTTCTGGTAGGGGAAGAAACTGATATGAGGTATTTCTTTGATGCAACCCTATTGCATTTTTAAAAGAATGTACACACATTCCTAAACATGAGGGGGGAGGGGAAGACCAAAAACCCAATAGCAGGCAATTTCCAAGCCTGCCTTTCCAGCTGGTTCTGCGCCCACTCGAGCTCTGTCTCTGCTTCTTCTCAGAGTCATTCTCATTACTGCATCTCTAGCTTGGCTTCCTGGTGGCTTTCTGTTGGGTTTCTGCCTCTCTCATGCATAAACACACAAGCTGCAGCCAATCAGTCCCCTAGCCCATGTATTTGCATCCAGTCCCAGGGAAACCCCTCAGCCCAAGCAGTTGAGTTTCTGATAGGGCTTGCCATGTGGCCCATTGCCTAGGTGGTGGATTCCTATGGTTTCCAGTTATTACATAAAGAGGGCTTTATTTGCTCCTTCCATTGTCTGAAAGAAGGGTGCTTAGCACACCTGTCAGCTTTAATGTGGTCTGTGACTGTATAGATCAAAAACCTATTTGATGGTATCCATTAAGAGCTTTCAGCCTAAGAACTCCCTCCATCTTGATTCTGCCCATTGTCCTGATGGAGCTTAAAATGTTGACATCCATCTCCAGACAGCTAAAAAAATAATTTAACAACGTACAAATGATGCAAGCCTTCACTATGTACATATTTGCAGTAGGGTTTTTTTTTTTCCCAAGACCGCTTCACATCATTAACCCCAATCAGTTTTATTTCCATCCAAATCTTCTTGGAGCTTTCCTTTCTGAGCCTCGCTTCCTTTCTGCCAACTAGGAGGCACCATTTTTGTTTGTTATTTGGGACAGGCTTTCCCACTGTGTTCAATGGGGAATTCACCACTGATTCCACTCTTCCAGCCTCCACTTCCACCGCTATATTTTTAGTTTCTGGTTGTAGCTAAACTGAGGTTCTGTCCCTCTGTTCCCATGTCCGATGGTGCCTCCAATCTGTAATCACTAAACTCTGTGTCCAATATGAAAGGGGTTTTGAAACATGAGCCTCTAAGGCAGGAGCAGGGCCAAGGACCTCTCAACTCTGAAAAGTCTTGGTCACACTCTGTTAACTGCTGAAATGGTTTCCTGTTCTCGGCCAATCTATGGCATGGTTTCATTTTCTTATTTCCTCCCCCAGGCAGTCTGTCCTTGCTCTCACTGCCTACCCCACAAGGGGGGGCAGTGCTAAGAGGAGCAAGGAGCACAAGTGTGGGGACCAAGAGATTGTAGCCTGGTCTGTTTCTCCCAGCTGCCGGCTCTGAGTTTATCCTTCTCCCTGGAGCCCCATTAAGAGGACAGATCTGAATTAACAGAGGCAGGAAGAGAGGGATGGGGGCAAAGAGAAAAGGAAAGGAAAAATATATGGGGAGGGAGAAAAGAGGAGAAGAAAGAAAGGGGCTGGTGGGATAGGAAGCAAGAGCAAGGAAGCACTCCCTGGGGGAGGAACTGAGAGAATGAAATAGTTTTCATATGGAGAGTCACTACAGCAAGCTGTGGACGGGAGCGAGGGGAAGTGGAGTGGGGGCAGGGGGAAGTGGATTGAGAGCAAGGGGGCTGACAGGAGTGAACACCGTGGATGGGGAGAGGTGACAGAACAGGGGCGGGAAGATGCAGAGCAAGGGCAAGGCCTCGGGGGACAAGGCAAACCATGGGGCAGAGGCCAAGCAGGAGCTTCTGGCAGCGGTGGCTGGCTGGGGAGCTTAGCCTCCCCAAACCTCTTCTACCCTCCTTCCCATGAATGATCACTTTGGGTAAAGTTTTCATCCACAGGTGATAGTGTTTTTGTCTTTTATCACCACAAAACCAATAATATACCTGGGATACATGAATTACATTTTCATCGTTTGGACAGACAGCTTAAACTCCCTCACAGATTTCCACCACAACTTCAACAACTTTCACCCATTCATTAAACTCTCTTTCTGGAACACACCCTCACTAGCATGAACTTTCTGGACAACACAATCACCTTCAACAATGGAACCTTACAGACAACTATGTACAAGAAATCCATGGCCTGCCTTCATAGATCCAGTAACCACCCCAAACAAACCAAGAAATCTGTTATCTTCAGCCAGGCACTCAGATACCACAGAATATGCTCTGAGGAGAATGGCCAGGGTATACACCTTAACACACTCAAAACCCCCTTCACCAAACAAGGGCACTCCACCTGAGAAGCAGATCGCATCATGGAATGGGTCACCCAAATACTGTGAGAGAACCTGCTTCAATACAGAAATAAAACCCCCTCTGACCTCGCACCTCTAGTTGTCACCTACCACCCCCGTTGGAGCCCATACGGGGTAACCTCAAACTACATCCCATACTTGATGGGAACCCCATCCTGAAAGAAATCTTTCCTGAACCCCCACTTCTGACTTTCAAACAACCCCTCAACCTCTCCAAGTTCATCAACAGACGTAAGCTTCCCACCCACCAACTCAAAACTGCACCAGACCCTGCCAGAACAACAGATGTAACATCTGCAAGATCTCTGGGTCCTACACGTGCCTGTCACAACATATGGTGTACCTCATCCAGTGCACTAAATGCTCCAACAACGATTATGTGGGTGAAAGCAAACATTCACTACACTCTTGAATGAACTCACACAGGAATATGATAACAGACAAAAATGCCACATCATCTGTGAGTGAACACTCTTCCCCAAGTGATCGCTCTACCTCTGACCTCAAGCTCAAAGGAAACATACACACCACTTTCAAAAGACAAGTCTGGGAGCTTAAATTCATTACTTTGCTAGACACCAAAAATCATGGACTGAACAGCAACACTGGATTTATGGCTTATTACAACAATCTGGTTTTGTACTATGACTGCAGAGGTGTTAATGGGACACTCTACCTTGAATGGTCCCTTAGAATATGTGCTAACTACCTATGCTAAACAATCTGTTCCACCTTGTATTTTGCTGTAATGCTGGGAGTTCCTTTCCCATACCTGAAGAAGAGCTCTGTGTGGCTCAATAGCTTGTCTCTCACCACCAGAAATTGGTCCAACAAAAGATATTACCTCACCCATGTTGTCATGATCAATGACATTTGTGAATGGTAAGAGCCAAAGAGAAGGCAGGCAGATATGGGGCTAATGGTTTTATTAGGCTGCAGCAGTCTGGCCCTAATTCTAAAAGCTCACATAATGGGATGTTCTCCAGGAATGCTGGGATTTTCAAGTTACAATAGGGTGTCTTTAAAGAAGTTGCATCATTATAGCAACATCTGCCTTTATCTTGCATGCTTTATCATTAAATTTCTTATTGCAGAAAGATACCTTGAGAAATGTAGTAGTATCTCAGGCACTGAAAGGCATATAATTTTAAAAATTTCCTTGTTTGTCTGCTGCTGTCTAATCTTACTATGTACAAATATACATCAAAGGTCCTGTGCACATCCCTTTCCTATTGCTATAACCAAATACAGATATTATATTCCATCCCGTTTAGAGGAAAGCTGATCCTTTTTGATCACACTAAAATTCTTAGGTTCATATTTTATCCTCTGATATGTAGAGACCTCAGTAGGCTGCAGTAGGAGTCTTTTAAATAAAAAAGCAAGTTCTGGCCCTTTAAATTCAGTCTGCAGCCCATTTTAGCATATAAAACCTGAAGTGTAGTTGAAAATAAAGGTTTTAATTACAGTTGGCATTTCTGAGACTGCTGCTGGCAGTGACCAGCTTGTTAAAATGAGACATCATTTATGACACCATAACTAAGGCAATGTAAGAAAACAGAACATATTCTCAAATCACCCACCTACCCACACTTCCTGTCAATCAACCATATATCCTTCCTTGCTACTCAATCCACCCAGTTCTCTACTTGCCCATCCATACATGGTCATCATTGTTTTTGTTTCTGTCTAAGAGACAGCTATAGTCTCATGTCCTAACTCCTAATCTTTACAGTAGAATAAACTCATTTCAGGCAACTGGAGACCTAGGTAGATGTGTGGAATGCATTAAAAAGTCCTCCATATCCTAAGTATCACCTAACACGTACAGGAAACTTCTGCAGAGCAAATTTATTTTCTGAGTGTCAAATAGATTGGAGAGGGGAGTATATGCAAATGCAGTGGCTGTACCATAGACTCAAAATCTCTGGGAGTTAGGGAGAGGACTGTAAGGCTTTGTCTACACTAGAAAGTGGTGTTGACGCAAGTTACAACGATGATCAAGAAGCGCTGTAATTACAACGCTTGTACTTGTACACACAGCACTCGTGTCACTGAAGCACATTGAGAGTTGGTGCTCTAAGATCAGCAATGACAGCAGTCCACTGTGGGCAGCTATCTCATTGTGCAGCTCACCACCTTGTGCCACTAGGAGTTGTGGGAAGGCAGAGAGGATCACAGTGCAGGCTCATCCTGGGTGCAGGCTCAACGTCCCATGATGCAGTGATTTCCATCCCATTATTCTATGGGTTTCCGACTGTGTTTCACGGCATTTTTCAATGGCCCCAGTTTCCTGAGCGCTCACCATTTCTATCTGAAAGCATGGATCCTGCAGTGCTCTCCCACTGTTATTGTCAGTGTTCTGAATACATCACAGCTGGTCATGTGGCATATCATGAGTTCCCAATTGGAACAGGAATCCAAGGCACCTGACCTGCTGTGTGCCATGCAAACAAACAACTCCAAATTACTGTTCGCGTTCATGGAGCATCTGCACATGGTGCACTGCCAATCTGGGCGTGTGAGACAAGCACCGAGTGGTGGTATTACATCGTTATACAGGTCTGGGATGACAAGCAGTGGCTGCAGAACTTTCAAATGCACAAAACCACTTTCATGGAACTCTGCAGAGTTCACTCCTGCCCTGTGGCACAAGGACACCAGAATGAGAGCTGCCCTCTTGGTAGAGAAGCATGTGGTAATAGCCATGTGGAAGCTGGCAACTCCAGACTGCTACAGGTCATTCACTAATCAGTTTGGAGTCCGGAAGTGCACTGTTGGAGCTGTGTTACTGCAAGTGTGCAGGGCCATTAATTGCATTCTGCTATGCAGGACTATGAGTCTTGGAAATGTGAGTGAAATAGTGGATGGCTTCGCAGCAAAGGGATTCCCTAACTGTGGTGAGGCAATGGATGGCACGCACATCCCAATATTGGCCCCAGACAATCTTGTGATGGAATACATCAATAAAACGAGTCATTCTCTATGGTACTGCAGGTGCTTGTGGATCACCGTGGGCATTTCACTGACATCAACACAGATTGGTCAGGGAAGGTGCATGACTCATACATAGTCAGGAACATTGGGCTGTACAGAAAGCTGCAAGCAGGGACTTTCTTTCCAGACCAAAAAATTCCAATGGGGGATGTTGAAATGCCCATAGTGATCCTGGGAGACCCAGGCTACCCCTTACTGCTATGGCTCATGAAGTCTTATATGGGCAACCTGGATAGCAGCAAGGAGCACTTCAGTAATAGGTTGAGCAGATGCCGAATGACCGTTGAATGTGCATTTGGCAGATTAAAAGATCGCTAGCGATGTCTTTATGGCAGGTTAGACCTAAATCAGGAAAATATTCCCATGGTTATAACAGCCTGCTGTGTGCTCCATAATATTTGTGAAGCTAAGGGTGAAAAGTTTCCACCTGGGTGGAGCGCAGAGGTCGATTGCCTTGCAGCTGACAAACAGATGTCAGGGCTATTAGAGGAGCACAATCAGGGGTGAGGGTGGGCATTCGAATCAGGGAGACCTTGAGGAGCCATTCTGACAATGAACAACAATAAGGTATCTTTGTAAATAGCATTGTGCCATGCTTTGACTGCTATGCAGCTTGCACTGTGTATCAATGTGAGCTGTAACCACTCTGTGCAAAAGATAAATAAAGATTGCTTATTCTTCACAGGGTATGTTTTTATTAAATAATACTTATTCACAACACATACAAAAATCTGGGTTGGAGGGGAGAAAGCAATGAGAGGCAGTGTGGGCTATGACAGCTGGATGTAAGTCCAGTTATCGTTCTGGAAGCTGTCTGAAGGAGTGGAGTGAACGGAATACTGAGATGGGCTGGGAGTTTGGTAGAAATGTGTGGGTGGAGTTTGGGGAGGGTATGGAAAGCATTTCTATATTGTCTGCAAGGGGGGGATGAGCGTGCATGAATTCAGTCTGCAACATTATGAGTGACTTTAGCAGCTCCATTTGCTCCTCCATGGCTTTTATCATGTGGACGTGGCCTGCCATCAGTCACTCCTAGTTTTCCCTCCTCTCCTGCCTATCAATTTTCTGATTTTTGGATATAGTGTCTCCATGCCCTTTTTTCTTTTTTCTTCTGTCTCAGAGAATTAGAGGAATTCTTGGAACATCTCCTCTTTGCTTCTCTGGCTGTTTTCTTATCAGCCACAGGTGCTTGGCAGGTGTGGAGAGGTTTCCCCTAATTGGCACATCTGTCGAAGCACAATAAACAATGAACAGAAGCATGATTGTGAGTGCAATAACAGCATTGATCCATTACTGTAAAATACACCTCTTTCTCACTGTCCCCTGGTGAGCGTACAGCTCGACAATCAACCAGGGCATCATGAGTAGTGGTCGAGGACAGGAGGCACTCAAGCTGGGGAAAAGGTTCGGGGTGGTTGTTTGGTAGGGTGACTAGATGTCCCAATTTTATAGGGACAGCCCCAATCTTTGGGATTTTTTCTTATATAGGCGTCTATTACCCCCCACCTTCTGTCCCAATTTTTCACACTTGCTATCTGGTCATCCTATTGTTTGGGGTATTGATACAGGTAGTTAGTGACAAAATTTCAAATTGTGCCACCATTTTCCACTGGCAGGGGGCCATAGAAGCCAATATCTCACTCCTGAGAGTAAGGAGGGATGCTTGGGTGCATCTTCTCCGTGTGAGCAGCATCAAACCGGATTCCTATGCTCCTCGGCTGTGTGCCACTTTGGTCCCTGCACAAGTGTTTGCCGATTGGGAATGTTTCCTACAACGGGAGAAGAAATAAACCAGCTCTGCCAAGGAATCTCCGTCAGACAATTGGCGAATGCTTCCAGGAAAGTTTCCTAGAGATCTCTCTGGAAGATTCATGTGAAATCTTGGTGTGCATTAACACTTTTCCGCCACACAGTCTAGTTGAACAGGGGAATGGGAAGCACATGCAAACATGGCTACTCTTGTTCATTTTTATCCCTTCAACCAGCAGTATAATGCAACAAAGCAAAGGACAGCTGTACCTCATGTAACCGAGCAACATTAGCTCAAAAAAATCACCTACTCAATCTCCCCACTTCTGCATCCTGCATGCCAGAGCTGGAGGTCTGGGACTGGTTCGAAGCCTCTGGGGTTGAGCCAATGACTCCGTCTTCTGCTCCACATTGTCTTCCAACACAACCTCTTCATTCATGACTTCTTTGTCAGAGTTGAGTCCGGTGTCCACTGCCACTGGGCCCACAGAGATATCCACATGTCTCTTAGCGGTGGAGATGAGGTTGCCACTGAGGATGGCTTCTAGCCCCTTTGGAAACAGCAGGTCTTTGGCTCTGCACCAGAGCGATGGTTTGACTCCCTAGCCTTTTGGGGCACTGGTTTTATTTTGTTGCATAATCAGAGGAGTTGGGTTGGTGGGGAGGGAGATTGCACTGTGTACACATCACTGTTTTAGCGCAAAAAGCTGACTTTGGTCTGGTGTAGACCAGGCCTAAAACTAGAGTATAGAGGAAAAAATAAGTTATTTTCTACCTCATACATAAGGAATTGGGCTTATGACCGGACTGTAGCATTTAGACAAAATGTTAAATATTCAGTGGGCCAAAGAGTCAGTCTCTTGCTTTATCTAACCTGGTGGTTAGGCCACTGGGAGAAGGAGAACTTGGCTTAAATCCCTGCTCTAAGTCACATAGTTGCTCAGCCTTTGCTGTCTTTTGTGGGGATTAGGAGCAGACCTTCCAGATCAGCCCCTGGTCTCTTGTTCACCCCTTTACAACACTATGTTAAATTTTGTACAAAGCATACTGTGTAAGGTATCATTTGAAAACTCATGACTTGCTGATCATTATTATCCTGGTAAAATATGTGGGACAACATTGTATGTAAAGGTATAAGATTCCATTCTATGATATTACCCAGGCCATGTTCTGGAGGGCAGTCACAAACAAGTGCCCCAGAGAAAAAAGGCTAGCTAACACTTCAGCCAGGTGTCAATAATATCAAATGAACATCACCTGACTAAGTGGTCATTCTTTGGAAGGAGAGAGGGTGTGTGCAAAAAATCTAGAATTTGACAAAGCAACAGCTTAAGGTTCCTGGCCAACACCAACTTTCTGCCTTGTGAACATCAGCTGGAGATGATTCTTGCACAAGAGAAAGGGCTATACAAGGAGATGGCAGATGCCCCAAAAGATCTCTCCCTTGCTCTCTACCCATGGCATCATCAACACCTGAAGAACAAAGGAAGCAGCATTGAACTGAGGGTGGGAGATACTGACGCAAAGATGTTCACCCAGTAAGATTGCTGCTGGAGGTGGTGGTGACAGAGACCTTTGCTTTATATTCACTTAGCTTGTTAAGTTGGGTGCTAATTACGTTTTACCTTTTATTTCTTTGTAACCAATTCTGACTTATGCCTCATTACTTGTAGTCTAGTTAGAGAAACCCAGAGGTGCTGGGGGACTGTCCGATGTATGTGCTGTTGGAATGTAGACTAAACTGCTGGAGCCCTGCTAATAGAAGAGCAGGTAAAAATAATGGTAAAAATAATACTTGCCTTCAGAGAGGCCAGATTGTTTGAATAGCTACCATATTTTTAGGTGAATAGAGTTACTTTAATTAATCTGGACAGTTTTTATGTACATATAGAGTTCTTCAGAATGCTTCAAACAGTGTTTTACTGATCGGTACGAAAGGCTGTTAAACAACAATATTTGCTAAGAGTGTTACATTATATCCTGACATTTGTGTGCTGTTTAAAAAATTGTCCTGTCACAGAAGGACACTAATGGCTTAACGACCTAAAGGTAGCCAGTATGGGAAACCTTGGCGTTTAATCAAGATAAATGTCCTACTTTATGTAGCTCTACAATCAATGTGTGCAGAAGAGTTATGGTTTTATGCAGGCATTAGCTCTATTTTACATAAATATTATGTTTTATCACTGGACAAATGCATCATTTATACAGCAAGGTACCAAATGCAAAAATTTGAATTTGAAATAAGTACTTTCTACTGTGCTTTTTATGGTATATGGAGTGTTTATAGGGTGCAGTAAAAATTTGTCTTACAGCCTCATGAATCATTCTAGCAAGTCATTGATTTCATGCAAATCAAAAAAATATTTGGCTTGGGAAGATTTGATATTTCTCATCTATTAGCTAGTTTGTTTACTCTCCTGACAAATATGGTGTGACTAGAAATTCTTAAAAATAGTAGTAGGTATGTGAGTGCTTTGTAAATTTGCCATATCGTGTAAACATAAGCAATGGTTTAAAAACATCATTTTTCTTAGCACAGGCTATTCATGCAAGGGTGCTGTGGCTATCTGTTGCTGTAATCTCAGTGTTATGAAAATCACAAACAGGAACATAAATAAAAGTCTTGGATTTTTGAGACTGGTATCTGAAAGTGTAAAGCAGCATAATGTTCATTGGAAGTGAGCATTTCATCAATACCTCTTCAGTTTTAATTCAGAATGTAAAAGGGTAAATCACTCTTTGGACCAAGAAGTCTTTGCTGCTGGATATAAAACCTATAGACCTATTTAAAAGCTTAAAGACGTGGGTAACATAATTAATTCTGATGTAACAGAGAGTACTCTCTAAAGTGAATGCTCATTTTACTTAATAAAATAGCCTATGGGCATAATCCTTGTCCCACTAAAGTCAAGGAGAGTTTTGCCACTGACTTCGGTGGATCTAGAATGTCATCCCATATCTACAATAGATTCATAGACTCCAATGGCAATCCCTTTGGTGGGTGCATGAGCTGAGAGTACGGATCCCTAAGAGAAGTTGCAGCTAGTCTTTTCTGGGCAGGAGGGAAATTGCTATAATGTGGTGTCTTTGAGAATGAGTGGATTTATCTAAACCTCCCCACCACACACACACCAGAAAAAAAAAAGATATTGAGGTGTGGGGATTGGGAAATCTCAGGGCTTCATCATCATGTTCTGAAATATAAGGCAAGAAGCATATTTCTGGGGTGATGAGGAAGGAGATATGGTTACATGGCTCAAGGACCATGTCTAAAGCTGTGTGAATAACTGATTTTTGGGGTTCTCTGGCAATTCAAAAAAATTGTTTGGGGTCAAACAAAATATTTTGTTTCAATTTTGAGCATTTTAATATTTTTATTTGTTTAAAAAAATTAAACTGAAGTAAATCTGAAACAAACTCAGAGGAAACTCTGATTCAAAACTCTTGAAATGAGCCACTTCATCTTTTGGGAATTTTTTTTTCCAGCTGAAACAATTTGCTGAAACTGACATGAATTCACAAAACATTTTAGTGTTTGGGAAGCTGCATTTTGCACCAAGATGGAGTTTTGGCTGAAGAATGTTGCCCAGCTCTACATGTGTTATGATTCTGATGGGGGTGCTTATTCCCCTTGGCTTTCCAAACTCAACCTCTGCTTTTCCTCTGCTGGTGAGCCACATCCCTTCTCTGTCATATTTCCAACAATAGGCTCAGCTGCAAGGGCGATGCGCCACAGAGTTTGAAAATCTCTGTGCTAAATGGATGGCAGAAATCGGGGGAGGGGACATGACCCTGCATGCCCTTCCGTGTCACGTCTGGTTTTGGGGGACAACAACCCGCATAATCCCCCAATCTCCACCTCTAATATTAACAAGAATGTATGTGTGAGTTTGAGTTGTTCACTTATTGCCAAATACTTTATTCTTCTACGTTGGTTGCTAAAATAATGGAGAATTAATCAGATCTGGGAAAGAGTGACTGCTAGTTTTCTAACATGGACACAGCGTACACCTGTAGAAATAAAATGCTCAACTAGCAATCATGAGAGATGTCCAGCTGAACCCCTTCTTTCTCTGTCAGTTTTTTTGGTTTCTCATAGTATTTGTTTTTCAAGGCCTTTCTACTTTTTTCTAAGTCTCTTTCTAATGCTGCTCCATCTTTATGCACGCCCTCTTTCTTCTTCTCTCAGGAGACGGAATGTGAGAGAGATACTGTGTAACACCTGCAGTGAAAAAAGCCAAAATACTTATGACACACTACACTTCTGCTGATGCCCCAATTATAATGTGAGCAATTGGCCCTGAAAATTTCAATGTTTTCTAACTACCATGAGAATTTCAGTTCTCCAACAATCACTGACAAAGGCAACAATGTTGCCTGGTGTAAACCATATTTTCTAGTAGGTTGGTCAAAGAATTACATGATCAGAGATTACATTAAAGCTGTGTATTTGGAATTTGCTTGAACTTTCTAAGTGGGATTATTTTCTATTACTTTCTTTTTAGAAAAACAGGTTAAGAAATGGGCATGAACCAAAACTCTACAGATGAACCTGCTCATACTTTAGGAAAGTTCATACATTGGTAATTAGCCAATTATTATGATTAAAAAGATGCTAAGTGCCAAACTTTCAGAAGTGTCCACTAAAATTATGCTATTTTGTGTGTACGGTTTGTTTCATGTGTAGGTTTTTGCACATGCAAAATTTGGAATCATGGAAGATTAGGGTTGGAAAGGACCTCAGGAGGTCATCTAGTCCAATCCCCTGCTCAAAGCAGGACCAACCCCACCTAAATCATCCCAGCTAGGGTTTGTCAAGCCACACCGTAAAAACCTCTAAGGATGGAGATACCACCACCTCCCTAGGTAACCCATTCTAGTGCTTCACCACTCTCCTAGTGAAAACATTTTCCCTAATATCCAACCTAGACCTCCACATTGTAACTTGAGACCATTACTCCTAGTTCTGTCATCTATTACCACCGAGAACAGCCTAGCTCCTTCCTCCCTGGAACCCCCTTTCAGGTAGTTAAAGGCTGCTATCAAATCACCCCTCATTCTCATCTTCTGCAGACTAAACAAGCCTAGTTCTCTCAGCCTCTCCTGATAAGTCATGTGCTTCAGCCCACTAATAATTTTTGTTGCCCTCCGCTGGACTCTCTCCAACTTGTCCACATCCTTTTTGTAGGGGGGGCCCAAAACTGGACACAACACTCCAAATGTGGCCTCATCAGTGCCAAATAGAGGGGAATAATCACTTCCCTCAATCTGCTGGCAATGCTCCTACTAATGCAGCCCAATATGCCGTTAGCCTTCTTGGCAATAAGGAGACACTGTTGACTCTTATCCAGCTTATTTTCCACTGTAACACACAGGTCCTTTTCTGCAGATCTGCTGCCTAGTCAGTCGGTCCCCAATCTGTAGCAGTGCATGGGATTCTTCCTTGCTAAATGCAGGACTCTGCACTTGTCCTTATTAAACATCAGATCTTTTTTGGCCTAATTCTCCAATTTGTCTAGGTCACTCTGTATCCTCTCCCTTTCCTCCAGGGTATCTACCACTGCCCCCATCTTAGTGTCATCTGCAAAATTGCTGCAGGTGCAATCCACCCCATCGTCCAAATCATTAATGAAGATGTTGAACAAAACCAGCCCCAGCACCGACCGACCCCTGGGGCACTCCGCTTGTTACCAGCTGCCAACTAGACATCAAGCTGTTGATCACTACCCATTAAGCACGATGATCTAGCCAGCTTTCTATCCATTTTATAGTCCATTCATCCAATCTATACTTCTTTAACTTGCTGATAAGGATACTGTGAGAGACCATATCAAAAGCTTTGCTAAAGTCAAGGTATATCACATCCACCTCTTTTCCCACATCCACAGAGCCAGTCATCTCATCATAGAAGGCAATGAGGTTGGTCAGGCATGACTTGCCCTTGGTGAGTCAATGCTGACTGTTCCTGAATCATACATACAAAGCTTCATTTCTGTGTGCAAATTGGGCATTTAGTCATGTACAGAATTTGCATTCACCAATCAAGGGTTCTGCATCCAAAATTGCAAGCATTAAAAGATGCATGTGCAGAGTTTTAGGCACAAGTTCATCAGCTTATCTGAAACCCCTTTGAAAATCTGATTCTGTATATTGTGGACAAGGATATAGTAATATTCTTCCTATTCTGTTTTGTTCAGTTCAGAAAAAATACAGCACATAGTCAATATTTTTTTCATTGCAACTGTGACTAGAATGAAAATTCAATGCTAATTGTTTCTAGGAGGTTTAGAAATATTTTAAACACAAGTTATTTGTATTCCATGTCTTGATCTCCATCTTCAAGACCCTGAAAATTCTGCCATTCTAGGAACTTTTTGTTGTTTGTTTTTTTCACCCACACACATTAGTAACATTCCTTTTCTGTCAATTAAGTCTGACTCAACTTCTTTTAATTGAACACATAGAAAATATCTCCTGCGATTTTCTTTGCTGATTACTTGTGAATTAAGGGACTTGACAAATTGGTTGGACAACACAGGCCACTTTAAAGAATTATCTGTCCTTGAAATGTCTCAGTTTTTCATATCTGTTTTAATTTCAAGGATAATGGGGGTGATAGAAAAGACTATAATAAAATGCTATGCTTATTTATTTAGCCTTAGAGCAAACCATGGTAGGGCTAATTTCTAAATAGTGATAACCTTTTCAGTCCCTTAAAGGAAGACATGCATAAAAAAGAATGTCTAATCAAACCAATTTATGGGGATTGAAAAAGGAAAACCTTGGAAGAAGGCTTATTATTTTGTATGGCCATTGTTAACTGTACCCAGCTTCCTCTAAAGCTATATATATGATATAGGGGTTGACGTTTTCTGCACTTATCTCCCATAGTGAAATGAAAAAACAAAATAAGAATTGCATTAGCAGTAGATAAAGTTAAGATAAAGCTTTTGGAGTGTGGAGAAATTCAACTGATTCTCAGTCCTGTTTGATTTTCAAAATGTTTAATCACTTCCAGACAGGATCATATTCATAAGCTACTTATGCTTATAAATCTGGCAATGCATGTGTAATACGTATCTTTTTTACACACAACTTGGTATTCAGCAACTTGGCTTTATCTGTGTACAAATGACTACAGCCAGGAAAAGCAAAATCAATGCACTGGGACAGAACCTCATCTGGAATTAGCAGAGTTGCATCGACCTCAATGGATCTAAGCCATTTAGAACAGATGTGGCTCTGACCCATTGTTTACAAACAATACCAGATGGACTTTTTAGAGGATTCGGTTTAATAAATCAAAGCCTGTCAGGTCTTTTAGCTGGGTGATGTAATATGTTTCATTGGACCAACTTCTTCTGGTGAAAGAGACAAGCTTTCAAGCTTACACAAAGATCTTCTTCAGTTCTTCAGGTGACCTGAAGAAGTACTCTGTATAGCTCAAAGGCTTGTCTCTCTCACTAACAGAAGTTGGACCAAAAATACCAAAAGATATTACCTCACCTATCTTGTTGCACTAATATCCTGGGAGCAATGTGGCTATAGCAACACTGTGTACATGTCCTTTAGTTAGTATTTGTATTGTTACAGCATATGGAGGCCCCAGCCCAATTGCGGTGGGCATTATGGAGACATATAACAATGAGACAGTCCCTGCTCCACAGAGCTTACAGTCTATGTCTATGTCCCTGATTTGTGCACCAAGCAGAAGGGAGTCTAATCTTGCAAGGTATCAAGTGTCTCTTGCCAGGTGCTCAGCACCTTCCCCTCTCCCCCGCACCAATTTCCATTGACTTAAATAGAACTTCGGGGGGAGGGGGCACTCAGCATGCTACATGATAAGTCCTTATTACAGATCAGTACTATACATGGATCCTGAAATTCTATCTCCTGAACAAAATATATTTGAGCATCTTTCCCCCCAGCCAGACCAGCATCAGCAATGGGGACTGCAGTTTATGGAGGATAAGCTTAGAGTTCTGGGTGAGCCCTCCACTCACCTCAGAGCTCCCTGTCTGCCACATCCAAATAACAGCACTGCTTCTCCTCAGCCTTTTATTCCCCCTCCCCACAGGGGAATAGTCTCTGGCTTTTGTGTTCTACAGAAGGTCTCTGGTGACATTTCCCAAGGTCCATTGAGACTCATCCTCTTCAGAAAGCAGACATTGAGAAGACTCAGGGGGCAGTATGACCAAGGGAGTCCCTCAATGCCAAATTGCAGAGGGCCCACCATACCATAACTCTTATCAGGCCTGACACATTGCCCCATCACGCAGCTGTCATGATCGCTCTCTAAAAGGCGTCATGTAAGGTGTCATATCCAAACCAGTACCACGATAGTCATTAACATTATCACGTGATGTATGCACAGATGGTGTATAAATAATCTGTGTATAAATAATTTGTTCTTAAAAGTTTTGCAAGCCGTGCATAAACCCAACCTGTCCTGGACAAAGGAAGGTTTTTTGCCTGTTTTCCTGTGTCTCCAGTTGAAACTGAGCCAGGCAATACCTCAGAGGACAATGAAAATTTCATCTACATGTAAGGTATACAAAGCCATTACGTTAAATGAATGATTGGGAAGCTCACTTAGCAATCGTGACAGGAATGGAGCCTGGGCCCCCAAGTAGCCATCTTTGCTCTTGGAACAGACACAATAGATTTGGGAAATATAATTAAAGGCAGAAAGCCATGTTGGTATTGATCATTGAGAGGATGATAGAGTACAGCATCCTTCAAGCCTTTGAAAACTGGGTCCTCTTAGCCTGGAAGGCAAGAGTTGCTGGAGTTAATGTAAATGAGAAACCGGCTTAGACAAAGATTGTAACTTCCTGAAATTAAGTTTTAGTCACTAGAAAGTGAGTTTTGTTTTGTTTTACTTGTAACCATATGTCTCTTCTTTCTTATCAGACAAATATCTCTTTGTTAATAAACTTTCTCTTGTTTTATTACAAAGCCATCCCAGTATTGTGCATTTACTGAAGGGTGAAGTCCTTAGCTAAATTAAGAGGCTCCTGCTGTGTGTTCTATCTCTTTGGAGGCAGCAAACTTAGGAACTTCTGTGAGGATCCAGTGAGAAGGACTAGACGCTGCAGGGAAGACAGCTCTGGGGAGATTCGGGACTGGAAGGACTGTAGGTGTCACCCTGCAAGGAAGCACCAGGATGGTGGAAGCCAGGGTGCAGGCCGTTGTACTGTGAGCAGGCTTCTGGTGTCAGGGCTCTGAGCCAAAAGCTGCACAGCATAGAAGCACCCAGGGTTACAGAGCAGGTAGTGGCAGAACCCTTACTGGTCTAGGTGAACCCCCAAAACTTCACAGGCAGATTTTGTTCTGGAGCCCCTATTGCAAGTGGGATGATATATACCCCTCACCTGCACCTACACCCCACATCCCTGGCTTTTCAGGGGAAAGACTGGCAAGGCTCACTAACCCATAGAAGTGGGGTTATATAATGCCAGAGAAATGAGTGAGAATATTCCTTGTCTTTCCTATTGATCTTAATATTAAGTATGAGCAATAGGAAAGATGAGGAATTTTTCTCATTTGGGAATCTACTGGAGAGAAAGGAAATATGCTTTTTGAGAAAATCAGGACATATTTACCTGCGCTTTATAGAGATGGTATTACTTCAAGCCAAAAGATACTAAAAGGAACAATCTTGTTCTCCTTGGAACAATCTTGATCTTATTCTCTGCTAACACACTGCTGAAATATGAGCAATACCTTCAGACTGTACCACCATCTCTCTCCTTTTCTTTAACAACTTTTTATACATTTTTATTTGTCTGTTGTGTGTTTTTGATGACTGCTGTGGTGTTCCTTTACATTACTGCTTTCAAGAGGACGGGCTCTTTCTATAAACCCCACAGCATTTTAAGTCATGCCCTATTTAGTTAGTTACATTGCTTTTTCATATATTGAATGGCTTGTTTTTCACCACTGATATATTTCATGTATATTCAAACTAGATGGATTTAATTTTAAACCAACATTCCAAATGCATTTCCTTGTGCATATGCAGTGTTGAAATTTTTAGACAAAGCAATATGTATCATTAAATAAATGTACTAAGTATAAAGTATATATGCAGTATATCTGATGGGCCAGATTTTGTTCTCACTTATGTGACAGTGAGGGTTTATCTATACTTAAAGCACTGCAGCAATGCTGCGGCTGTAGCACTTCAGTGTAGACACTACCTTGGCTGACGGTAGGGTTTTTCCCCTCGGCATAGGTAATCCTCCTCTCTGAGAGGTGAATTTTTCCATCAACCTAGCGCTGGCTACATGGAGATTTAGATTGTTTTAACTGCTCAGGGGTGTAGATTTCTCACAGCCCTGACTGACACAGTTAAATTAGCCTAATTTTCTAAAGTACAGCAGGCCTCAGGAGCCTTAAGTTGACTTACCACTCTGTCCACATGGGTCAAACTGAGGAGATAATTGATTAATTAATTAATTAGTTAATTGGATGATTAACTGATTCACAAGATGGTTCAGCTCATCAGCTGAGGACTGTTAAAAGATAGGCAGGAAGAAGGGGCATGCCAGAAGGATGGGGCAGAGAAGCCTAGGAACGCAGGGAGGTGAGAGCTCGCCTTCTCACCTTGTGTCTTGGGAGACGGTCAATGCCTTATGTTGTGGAGGCAACAAGGAGTAGCACTCTGTAAAGAAAGCAGCTGGTGCTGAACTTGCCACAAGAGGGTATAAGGACTGTTTGCAGAGAAGAATCCAGGGTCAGAGATCCCTGCCCTGTGCCAGTGTAAATCCAGAGTAACTCCACTCACTAATCTGCATCATTATTGGCATAGCTGCAATCATAATCTGGCCTCATTTGTGTATTTTATACAATATTTAACAGCTTGTAAAGCACTTTGTTATCTTTCTGAGTGAAAAGCCCTGTTTGTACATCTATCTAAGGCTTTGCCTACACTACCACTTATGCTGGCAAAATTTATGTCACTCGGGGGTCTGGACCCCCCCCCGAGTGACATAAATTTCGCCAGCATAAATGGTAGCATGCAAAATGCTACGTCGGCACGAGCACTTCTCCCACCTACATAGCTACCACTGCTTGTGCAGTGGTTTTATTAGGTGGATGGGAGAGCTCTCTCTCCTGTCAGCATAGAGCAGCTACACAAGTGATCTTACAGCAGCCCAGCTGCATCGATACAGCTATGCCGTTGTAAGCTCTCTAGAATAGGCATGGCCTAATATGCCTATAGGCTCTCTGCCATTTTTTATCACCATTGCATTCAGTATATGTATCCAAACTGGATTCCTTTCCCTGGGATGACTTTTTGGCAGGGCAGTCTGCAGGAGATGGCCTCTGCTTTGGGTGTAGCTTTCTCACTTGCTCAGACAGAACCTGAATTTTAACCTTCCAGGCATGCTGCAAACAGCATCTTTTTTTTTTTTCTCTTTCTCAGACATTTAGGGTGGATGAGCTAAGATAATAGGATTTTGGGAGCCAAGAGGAATATGGAATAATGGATTTCTTGGTTGTTAAAGGGGTATTGAGCACCTGTAGAAGTGGGTACTTTTTATTGTATATTTAAAAAAAAAAAGATAGGTGATGTTTGGGGCATGTTCTTTTTATTGAGAATGTTGTGTCCTATGGCACTATGTGTTTCTAGTTTAGCAAAAAGCACCGATGGCACTGGATAGGAGTTCTTAAAAATTATAGGTGAAGAAATAATCAAAAGCAAATATATAAATATGTCATAAATAGAGCATGTGGGAGAGTGGGTAGGATGGTTTTGTATGTAAAATTATAGGTTGGAATCAGTGAGTTCTTTAAGCACTACTTTAATGCAAATCAGCAGCAGCAAGAACTTGACTTACTCTCACACTTTAGAAACTAGGGGAAATCATTCAAACATGGCTTCTGTTTTAATAGCTATTGACAGCTGTCTGTGGCTGCACTTCCCTCTTCTTCAAATCATCCCCTTATTTCCCTCTCCTTTCAAGGGCAAGCACAAGAGCAGTCCTCTTTCTTGTCAGCAGGAGCCCAGTGGGACTGCACAAAACTGTCATTATGAAACCTAAAACCCCTCCAAATCTGTCTGGCTTGGGATTTCTTACCAACTTGAGACTCCCTCCAGCTTCGCAAACCACCATCCAGTTTTTAGCAAGCCTCATTTACCAAAGTTCTGGCTGAGCTTTGCTTTTTTCTTTATTATTCATGTGGTGGGGAGGGAGGAGGTGGTTCTGCTTTGATTTGTCAATATGTCAACTCTGGTCTTAGCTGGCTTTGTGGGAAGACTTGTTGGGGGTCTATGAGGATGTATTTTGTAAGCTCAGACATCTAAATTGTAGCAGTGCGGGGGGGTGTTGAACCTTTAATGAAGTTTTCTCATTATTCAAAATGTTAATTAGTCATTGACGTTCAATAGGTGTTAACAAAAGCAAACAGAAAACTCTGAACAGTCTTACTAAAAATTGCTTAATTACACTCTCTTGGGTCTTGTGGTATCATTTGATTAGTTCCCCAGGGACAGTAGTTTTCCAGGCTAAGCAGGACCTGAATTTATAAACTTAAAAATAAAAAGGGGGGGGAGGGGACTCTTATAAATTCAGGCTTTCTTTTAAATACTTTTTTTTTTTAAAGGGGTGGGAGGCAACCCTTTTGTGGGGGGAACCTTTAGCATCTTTTGTGCAAACCTTCCTTGCTATTTATTAGGGAGAATAGATTTTTTCCCCTCTCATCTTAAGTTCCACTTCTGCCATTAGATCTTAATAGAGCAATCTTTATGTTCATGCAGGCAAACGTTAATGCCTTCCATTGAAATCAATAGTCTCTGTATGGGCTCAAAGGCTTGCTTGTGCAGATATGATTGCAGGATCCAGGTTGAGGAACTGAAATCTGAGATGGTCATTTCCTTACCTGGTTTATTTTTAGAGGCCATGAGACAAGACAGTTTTAAAATTGTAAATCAAGACATAATTGTAAGTAAAATGAAAGGGATAAGCACCTCTCAGGATCATCCCTAAAGCAGACAAATGAAACTAGGTAGTCTTTTGATTATAAAAAAGTTGATGAGATCGGGCGTTTCGAATAGCTATGAAATGAGTCATAATGATCTGTTTCTTTACAATTACTTATGGACAGCCTTTCTTTGCTTGCTTTAGAGTCTCACTATGATACCATAGTTCTGCATAATCAAACAACCACATTGAGATGAGATGGTTTAATTTGCTATTTCCATTGAATCAGGTTCTGGAAAATTGAACAGATTTCTCTTTCTTTCCTTTACACACTCCCTCTTTCTTAAAAGGAAAGCAGCACTACACCAGACAGAATATTGCTTTGAGCAGATTATTCCAGAGGAGCTAAAATTGCTCCAGCTTGCAGTTTTTACTCAATTTCAAAGTTCAGGTTTAAAAGGCTTCTCTGTATAAGAAAGAATTATGTCTGAGGCTGTCTTTCCCTTTTAAAAGACAGTCCAATTGCTGAACACTGTATCCTATTCATAACTGGGATATTACATTTTTCCTAAATAGCTTCCTCATGAACATCTATTACCATTCAGTAGTGAATTAATTAAGTTTGAAACTTTTTCAGGGACTATATTTTGAATCTTCTGGAAACCTGATAGGCCTATAAATCTTAAATCACTGGGGTTACATTACATATCTCTGGAGTAGAATCTGTTGCTTGAAAAGTTTCTTCGCCTCTTCGATTTTTTTTTATTGCAGCTGAAACTTGGAAGACTTTTAAAGGTTTAAATATGATGAGAAAAAATAATGGTGGCAGAGCTAGTGAATTTGTTAAGATCACTCGTATGCAAATCTTTTATGTCTTTTAATGCAGAAGAATTTCAGGGAAGTCGGAGATGTCATATTATATACAAACAGACATACAAACAACTATATCTTTTGGCAGTAGATTCACCTCTAAAATCTTTATGATACTTGTAAATCCTAGTAATGATGACCTGAGAGACATTATTAGTAGATCCCGAATCATAAATTTTATGAAGCCCACCCATCAAGTAGCTTCTTTTCTGTCTAGCTTCAGTGTTGGGCTGTAAAATCTGGAGAGATGAACTGAAAGATGGATAGCTGAGCATGACTGAGAACAGCTAATTAAAGGATCATCAAATTCTCTAAAACATGTACCAAAAGATCATTACAAGTAGAAAGGGTAAGTGACCAGAGCCTTTAATTCCTCATAAATTTTCTGTAGACAATATAGTAGGCAACTGAGCTGGAGGGGGAGAGGATGGGATTTTGATAACGCAGCTTGTAACAGTGCTTGAAATCTCTCATGAATTTAATATTACTGGGAATCAATTCTGTGCTGGATCTGTAGGTTCCTATATCCAGTTTGTCTGATGATTGACAGTCATATCGATTAAAGCATTTTGTGACTCATGCATGATTGATAGCCAGCCATCAGGAGGAAATAAAGCACAACCTTTCTGCAGTCATAGAACAAAAGAAAAATGTTTTTGTCTAATCTCCATTAATTTTAGTCAATGTAACTGTTTGCTTTGTCATTTAGAAAGGCTAGATATATTTACAAAGAGTGAAAGCAGAACTTAAATGAAACAAAGGCTAAACCCCTTTGTTCTATGACATTCTATGCTGTTTGTGTTCAGGCCTCCCTGATCAGTAAGATAGTAACAAAAAAAGTGGAAGTTCAAGAAAGTGAGCTCAAGCTAATAAGCAAATGATTCTGAAAGCAGGTTGAATGTCTCACGGAGTCTGGTGAAGAAGGGAACATGGCTTTCACTAATAGATCCCGGGGTCAAAGTCAACAGTGATGAAAAAGTTGTTACCATTTAATGGTTGTAATTGGTGCCTGTGAAGTGAATATCATAGTCTTATTTGAGTTTCTACGCTACCCTAGGAGAAAAACGACTTCCATGATCCACCAGCACAATTGGCACTGGCTGAAAGACTCAGCAGAAGCAAAAGACTGAATGGGGGTCTGGTGCACTAACTCACCCTTAAGTGGTCCCTTCAAATCAGGATAAAGGTACTGGCTGGGGAGCATGGGAAAGCTTTACAAGGCTGCTTCTCACACTGTACTTGTTATGTGGTGAGGAAGATGACTTCTCTCTGTCCATGTAGCAACTGTAATTAGCAGTCAAGTCAGACAAAAATGTAGGGAGGAAAAAGATCTTTAAAGTTTGACATACTCCCTATTTTAATTAAAAATCTCATTCAGGCTGGCATTGAATTCATGACATTTATCACCATTCTAGGAATTCTTCCCTTTATTATCTGGACTGCTTTGAAAAAAATGCATATTTTGAATTTAATGTAAAAGACACAGAACAAAGTATTAGTTAAGCAGCAAGATCTAACAGGGCTTGAGTTACTGTGCATTAATCCATACTGGATAAATCTCAAATGGTTTGGGGGTTTAAGTCAATTCAGATAAGATTTGTCCAGATCAGGTAAGAGGCCTCTCTAGAGAAGCCACAGAACTCATGAGATTTGAAGAAAGTAGTGAGGCCCAGAAAAGATTGCTAGATCTGCTAAGAAATGAGTATCTTTTCAGCAAAGGTAGGAAACTTTTTAGCGAGAAAGAGAGGTAATTTTCAGAACTTTCTGAAACTTCAGTTTGTTCCGCTTTGGTTAACTGTATGGGCTGTTTGGGCTCACACAAGTTTTGCAGAGTTTGCTTTTTCCTAATTTACAGAGAATTGTGAGTCTCTCTTTCATTGACATTTGGGATACGTCTATATTTCAACAGAAAACCCTGGTAATGAGTCTTGGAGCCTGGCTCAGTTGATTTTTGACTTACAAGCTTCAGGCTGCGAGGCTAAAAATGGCAGTGTAGATGTTCGGGTTCAGTAGCTCGGGGTCTGAGACCGAGCGAGTGGGGGGTGGGTCTCAGATCCCAAACTTGAATGGCTACACTGCAATGTTTAGCCCCACAAGCCTGAGTCAGCAGACATGGACCAGCTGTGGCCATGCTGCATGTCTTTGACCAGGACCTGGGTTAGTGCACTATAACTCCCCAAAGTGAAATACCTGGCAAAAAGACATTGTACGCAAGCATGTGCCTTGTGGTTTGTACTGAGCTGTTGGCAGAAGGAGGTATAAAGGGATGCCTGGGTTTTTTCACCCAAGAACTGTTTTTGATCATACAGTGTGTTGTAATCTGGTGCACTGACCAAGGGGAAAAAATATTCTTCAGAAGTATCTGAGAGGAAGGTTTGTCTTATGGCTAAGAACAGGATCCTACACTTTGTGTAGTCATTTAGATCCCAGTTCAATAAAAAACTAAGAACATACATACTTCAAGTTAATCATATAACAAAATGTCATTGAAATCAGTGAGAGAAGGTGTGTGAGGTAATATTGAAATCAAAAGCATTTAAACATATGCTTAACTTCAACAATGTGCCTGAATGCTCCGGTGAATTGGGACCTTATTCCTGTGCCAAGTGGATGTAAAACGACTTGATAATATTTCATACCCAGTATTCACATGTGTAGATGACTATACCAGCTGCTTTGTGATGGAGTATTTTAGATTATATTCCCCCCTTTGCCACAGCTACGTGACGTCTCTATACTTTAGTTTCCTCCTCTGTAAAATGGGGTTAGTACTTCTCATCCTCATAGGTGTGTTGTAGTGGTTTGTTCATTAAGTTTGTGAAGTGCTTTGAGATCCTCAGATGGAAAATGCTGGGCAGAGTTTTATTATTGGGTCAGAGTCTCTGGTATGTACAAGCTGCCTTGTGCTGTTCTGGAAAGCAGCCATAAACCGTACCTTAACTGGCCAGTTTCAGTGGGTTTATGGCTGTTTTGTGTTGCCAGAGGGTCACAAGGCAGCTGGAACATACCCATGACTCTGGTCCTGAATCTTCAATAGCTGATGAATAAAAGCATTTTCACAGAATGCTGGGTATGAAATATTATCAAGTCGTTTTACATCCACTTGGCACAGGAATAAGGTCCCAATTCACCGGAGCATTCAGGCACATTGTTGAAGTTAAGCATATGTTTAAATGCTTTTGATTTCAATATTACCTCACACACCTTCTCTCACTGATTTCAATGACATTTTGTTATATGATTAACTTGAAGTATGTATGTTCTTAGTTTTTTATTGAACTGCTTACAACAGTTACAGAACTGGTTACAACATTTAACAGATGGGGAGATGAATTCCACCAGAGGCAAGGGAATTCTTCCTTTTACTTTCCCCACTTCAATTCAAACACTAATTTTGGAGCTGATCCTGTACTCCTCATGCACCCCTCTGATTTCAGTGGTAGTTTTGTGTGTGTGAAGAATGCAGGATGAAATCCTAAATACACACATACCTGTGTGCGCGCTCTCTCTCTCTCTCTCTCTCTCTCTCTCTCTGTCTCTCTCTTTCTCTCTCACACAAAATAATTTTAAACCTTCTAGGTTCCCACTGTGAAAAACAGCATACAGCAGAAAAGTGGAGCCAATAATAATTATACGATGAGGACATTAAAAAAAAGTTACCCTACTGTTTACTTCCTAATTTTCCTTAATTGAAAATACAGTCTTATTGACTCTAATACAAATGAATCTTAAAAGCTGCTGCCTTTTCGGAACCCTATAGTGTCTAAAGCCAGGAAGAGCTTTCAATTTCCTTTCTGTAGAATCTACACTGGCTATTGCTCTGCAGGAAGCCTCTTTGAAGCAGTTGCTTAGGTGAACCCAAGTGGTTTTCTTCTTGAATGAGATAGTGTCTTTAATTTCTAATTAAATAAGTTAAACTTCACAACAAGACATTGTCCTACTTAATTCCAGTAGCTCTTGTGGTGATGTGGTGAGTCAGTTCTGATCAGCTTCAGTGAGTATAGTACAGTATGTTGATACTGTAGTTTGGCACGGAATCTTAATAGGCTTGAACAGAATTTGATTTTAATTTTTTTAATAATTTTGGTGGCCATTATTGATTATTTTAAGCAATTAAAATTATTTATTTGAATTTTTACTTGTGTGAAATTATGGGTTTTAAGCATTTTTTTCTATTTTGTCTTTAAATGTTCACAGTCGAGGGAAGTTATGGGGGGGGGGGTCAGACAATAATTACTTAATGACAGATGTTGAGATTCAAAAATTCAAAGTTTTATAACCATTCAAATTCAAATTGTCAACATCACATGTCAAAATACACAAAGTAAATATCCTTAAATCAAACTCTATTTCTCAAGAAGCATTTTTCTTACTTTGCCTATCTGTAAATATGTATTATTATCTATGGAATTTTTGTTTGTGTCTGGTGAAATCAATGTTTATTGACATTTACGAATGAAAATCTAATCCTTCCAAGGCTGTATATTAATTACACTGGTAGAAGTCTGAACTACACTGCTCTGATCTATCTGTAGAATGAGCAGTACCAGAATATCTAATCTGTACAGCTCCCAAACTATGGGGAAATTGAGATTTGGATGTGAATCTGAAACGAAACATCAAAGTCAGACTAAGCAGTGTGGCACTGGAGTAGGTCTCAGAAGACCTGGGTTCTAATTCTAGCTCTTCCAGTTGCTGCTAGATGACCTTAGGTGAGGTGCTTCAACTCTTGGTCCCTCAGTTTCCCCTTCTGGAAAATGATACTGGCCTTTTGTAAAGTGCATTGAGATCTATTGATAAGCATTCTATAAGAGCTAGGTATTATTTATTATTTCCAGTTAAAATGTGTATTAATCAACTCATCCCCTTGGCTCTGCTCCCTTTTAAGATTAAGGGATATGAGTGAGCATGGTGAGTGTGAGAAGGGGCCATGCATGGAGCTGGTAGAAAAATGCCAATTTTATTGGGAATGTAAAAAAAATTGCCATTTAAAACATAGGTTTACGTTTTTCATTGAAAAATGACATTTTTGTTTTCAAAAATTGGTATTGGTTGGTGGGTTGGGCTTGGGTTTTTTTGGTTTCTGGGTCTTTTCTACTAAGCACAGAAAAATGTTACTAAAAGCATTTTGGTTTTTATTTTGTAGTGGAATTTCAAACAAAATGAAAATATTCCAGGAAAAATGTTTTGACAATTTTTGGGACCAGTTCTAGTCATGTGAATCGGTGCAGTGAGCGAGGGGATATCCCAAAGTAGAGTAGAAGGTGAGGGCTAAGGG
Organism: Emydura macquarii macquarii; assembly: GCF_026122565.2. Classification (NCBI taxonomy): domain Eukaryota; kingdom Metazoa; phylum Chordata; order Testudines; family Chelidae; genus Emydura; species Emydura macquarii. Next base: position 34,426,685 of record NW_027132559.1, on the reverse strand, counting down.
ATGACTAGCTATGAGGAGGGAATTTGAGGGCAGGAACATGGAATAAAGGGTGTGAGGTGTAGTAGAAAGTGGGAGCCTGAGGCCTAGTATAACGGGGCTAGATGCAAGAGCTGAGGCCTGAACCAAAGTCTGGCTTTAGGAAATAGCAGCTGCTTGCCTGCTTACAAGTTCATTGGCTGATGCAGGAACTTGGCAGCACCACAGCATTATTAATGCATTGGCATTCCTATGACGCAGTAGCAGAATAACACAGTGTTGTTAAGAGCAATAGTAATCCTAACTCCCCCGATACATGGTGATTGCAGAAACATAATCCTGGGAGACCGTCAAAAGTACTCCCTGAACAGCAGTACAATAGGGAGGCAGTACAAACTCTCCCCAAGATGGAGTAGTGCATAAACATAACCATGAAGGACAGTACAGGGACACCCCAACCTTAAAGTAAGAGAGAGGAGGATGGATGAAGATGCTATGCTTGACTTGGAAGCAAAGTACAATAACCAATATCAAAGACAGCAGGTCTTGTGTAACCTGTTTACATCAGGGTATTATAAGAGGATCCTAGCAGGAGCATCTTTGTCTGGCTAAGGGGATAACAGAAATTCCTGCCATTAACTGAGCTGGTCCATTGTGACAAGCATATATGTCCTACTGTACTCATAGCTCCTATGGGGCACTAGCACTGTGCTTCCCTTGCAATAAACCTGGCCAAGTGCCTTTGCCGCTTATCCGAGTCTGTGGTAATTTATGGGTCGTGCTTAACGAGGTCTGTTGATTCAGCTAGCTGCAGAAGCTGAGACCGCGTCCAGAAGGGAAGTCACACCAGCACTCATGCCCTAACTGACTGACAATAGGAGGTAAGTGGAAGGGGCACAGAACTTAGATACTACAGCAAAAGGCACTTTTGAAATACCACAGGATTTGGTCCTGCAAACACTGATGTGAATAGTTGTAATCACTGACTCACTTGTGCAGTGATCTCCAGTGAAACACTGAAATAACTTTTCGCATTTGATTTCCTTGGTGGCTTTGTTTAAAAGAATAGTAGAAACACAAAGAGGGAGAAATACATTGGTGCATTGACCTGAATGTGCAATCATTTATCTAGCACATTCAAAGAATCACACCAACACATTGGTGGGGCGGGGAAAAGGCATCCAAGTCTAACGCAGACAGACCCTGATCCTTGTCAGCTGAGATAAAACCTGGGACCTCTTGAGCTAAATGGATGAGCCTCTCCTGCTTGAACTAAAAAACACCTGTCTCTTAGCCAAAGCTGTAGCAGGTTCATCAACTTCTAGCTGGTCTAGCTGCCACTAGATGAGGACAGAGTGCCACATCAAGCAGGCATGGGTTACGCAAGCACCTAGCTGTCATTCCAGCAAATGTTATTTCTGAGCCACCTGAAAAAATTCATACCCTTGAAATTCAATATAAATATACCGCTAACAACCAAAAACACTAAATCCTTTTGGATCTGATTCTCTATTGCCCTGCACCTTGTGTAGTGTCTTACACCAGGCAAAGTGTATGTGAAATGCTACTAATAATGGTAATTTCTTGCACTGGTATAAATGATTACACAATCATTTATGTGTGTAATCATTTATGGGACAATGAAAGTTCAGGCCCTTTGATTTAAAGGGTATCACTTAACTCTTTGTTCTCCTGCTCGCTTTTCTTTTGGGGTAGTAGGGAGGGCTTAGCATGGATGTAATCAGAATCAGCGATGAATGTTCTCTCCTTATCCCTTAACTGGTTCAGTTTTAAATTCATCCCACCATTTTCTTGATCTCTATTGGAAGGAGGGTCAACTAATGTTTCAAATCTTTTATTTTTATGCCTGAGGTCCACTCTGTCTTGATCATTCCACTCCTTTATACATAAGTGTAGGTAGCAGTAAGTAATCAGAACATCGTATAAAGAGAGAAAAATATAGGAAACCATTTGAGATGTGTTTGCATGGGTTTGGGAGGGAGAAATTATTTTGTTGTTATTTTTTTTTTTTTTTTTTAAGATGAAGGGCCTATTTTATGAAAATGGTGAGATGCAGAAATTATGCAAAGAAAGTTTTAAAAAACAGATAATAAATTGTTTCTTCTGAGTTTTCAACTCTTTTCTCTCATACAAAAAAAAAAAAAGAAGAATTGGTCACCAATTATTTATAGGCATTAAGGAAGAATATAAATCTGCAAAAGAAACCAAAACCGAAAATGAGTCATGAAGAAAGGGGGTCAGAGAACAATCCTAGAAATGTATTCTTGAACACACACAAAAAAATTGTAAAAATGAGTCTTAATTTACTGCAGCTCAGAGGCAGCAATAACTAATACACTGGAAATTTACCCATTTCATGCATCTATTTTGCTTGCTTGACTATTCTACTGTTCATAAAAAGCATTTATTTCAGCAACTGTCATGTCACTTGGCATTTATGTGATCTCTGAGCTATGGTGAAAAATGCACATTTTTTTCCAGTTTCCATTTTTTATTGGAAAGTTATTTATTTTACAGACTAATATCAATGTGATTTGTTCTGTATAATTAGTTTCACTGTCCTATTTTTATTACTTTCATTCTTATCGCTTGAGAATCAGGATCATCAATCATTTGTTTTTCTTTACTTTTAAAATCCTGTTTTCTACCATGTATGTTCCATCCTCTTTACATTGGTATCTTAATGTCATTTAACCATTAACTGAGAGTTTGAAATGAGTGCTTTTTCCTGAGCCCATGTCTGGTTCATTTTGGATTGTTCAATGGAGCATACTCTTTGGTAGTCATTACCTTATGCACACAAATCATCATGTGTCACATAGTTTCCCCTCCGTTATTATTTATTAGTACTGTACTCACCCCAGTCAGGGATCAGGACCTCAATGAGCTCGGTGCTGTACAAACACAGAACAAAAACAGGATCCCGATCTCATTTGGGCCTACAATTTAAAGTGTATAAGAGGAGAGGTAAGAAGAATATATTGTAACTAGAGGAAACACAAGGTAATCATGATATGATTAAAAATGGCATAAAGCCAAAAGCTGTTCCACAGAAGGATTTGAAGGTAGAATAGGAGGTGGTTTGCACATACTTCCAGGAAACATGAGAAGTAGAATTTCAGTATTGAGTTATCAAGCATGGTCGTGCTGCTGCTCCATATCTCTGCATTCCTGACAGCCTTACCCTGAGTGCTCCTCTATTAAAATCTATAGCTGTGGGAATGTGTACACAACCTGTGGCAGCAAGGCAGCCCATGCTGACAGTTGGGGGCTCACGCTCCAAAAATACTGTAGAAAGCCCTTTTGAAGTCGCCACTAGGCCTGGAGCTCGAGCTCTGAGGCCCACTCCCCTCCTTAGGCTTCAGCGCCTGAGCTCTCGCCCAGGCAGCAACATGTACATATCTCCTTTAGCGCAGTAGCGTGAGCCCCAGGAGCCTGAGTCTGTCAGCCTGAGCTAGGAGGCTCGCTGCTGAGGCTGTGTAAGCATTCCCTGGGACGCAACTTACTCTGAGGAAAAACTCAAGTTTCTAATAAACTGCTTGCTTATCTGCTCCTTCCGTAGAGTTATAGCTGGAACTGGCTGGGAAAAATTTAGATGAAACATTGTTCATCAGAATTTTCTGGTCAGTTGAAATGGAAGCATGCACTAGGACAATGTCAATTTTGCACCAGAAACCAAGCCTGGCTTGATAAGTGCCTGTTCTGTTTATTCCCTTTGAAGCATCTGGCACCAGCCCCTGTCGGAAGACAGGATACTGGGATAGACGGACCATTGGTTGGATCCAGTATGGCCATTCTTAGGTTGTTTTGAGAGCTTGCCCACCTGACTCCTTGGCATCTCACCAGACATGCTGCTGGGGGCCCAGGCTCATGGCTTCTCAAAGATGGGTTCTCATGGTTCCCTGCACTAGAGAGCCTGCGAGGGGGACTCCTAGTAGAGCTGGGCAAAGAACAGTAATTCTGTTTCAGGGAGGATGCTGAAACTTTGGGAGTTTGTTCTGAATGAGAATGAAACCAGATTTCAAAATCCTCCATGAACCAGAATTACTATTCTCCACCTGGCCAGACTTGCAAGTAGTAAAGTAACTGCTACTTCTGGATACCCATAGAATTTACTCGTTTCTTAGACAAGCTGAGCAGCTAGATATTGTCTAAGATTCAAGCCAGGTGCTGCTGCTTAGGTATATGAGAATCACTGTGTGCGCACGCAAAAATGTGAGAGAACTGAATCCATTAATAAAATCTCTGGAATTGTCACCCTGGTTTCACAGAATGTGCTTTTCCCATCACTCCACATCCCCTCTTTATCGACAATTTTAAATTTTTACCCAAGGCAAAGGACAGTGGAGAATCAGGCCCCGAGAGGAAGGGATGGTTTTGTTTCTCAATACTGGTCCCTTTGTCCAGTGAAAGAATGCTGTTGTCAAGTTTCGAAGGTAATTCATCTCAGTCCTCCCATGGCAGAAAGTTTGTGGTTGTGACAGCAAACCTTCTGGAGATGCTGTGAGGGAAACCATGCCATTTTCTCACTTGCAGGCAGCTCCAGAGTTCTTCCCCCGTTTGTAGCACTCAGTGGGGGTGGGATGGAAGGACAACACCCTATCCACAGCACTCTTTGAGGGGAGGCAGACCCACTCTTGGTATAAATCAGAGTCACTGCACTGATGTCAGTGGAGTGATGCTGATTGACATCATTTGATGATCTGCCACTCTGTGCCTCTCCACAGCTCCAGCATTCGTTAAGGCAGGGTTTCTCAACCCGTGGGTCGGGACCCAAAATCAGGTTGCCAGAATGATTCAAAGGGTTGCGTGGTGGCTCCTGTCCCACAGGACTGGCTGGGCTCTCCTCCCTGCTTCAGGCACTGCAGCCTCTGGGATCCCAGTGTCACTCAGGTTTAGCCCAGACTTCATGATGACAGGCGCCCCAATAGGCCAGATTTGAGTGAGTAACATGGCAACCCCATGAGCCAGGTCACAACTCCACACACATACATTTTGTCCAGTCAGGGGGGTGGGGCCAAACATGAGTGGCACTGCATCCCCAGACATTGCAATGCCCAGAGTGGAGAGCCAAGCCCAGCCAGCCCCACAGCACAGGAACTGCAGGAACCGCCACCCTGGGGTATGCGCCAGGCAGGATCTGACCAAAACCACCCCACCTCCACCCCCTGACTATTTACTGGGTCGTGACAGGCCATAAACATTTACAAATGGGTCCTTAGCCCAAAAAGTTTGAGAATCTCTGCTTTATGGGAAGGGTCTAAGAAGGGAACAGGTCACTTGGAAAACCTCAGCTAATGAAAGGTTTGTGGCTTCCCTGAAGCACTTTGCTCTCTGGCACGTTTTTGATGGGGAAGTCATAGGCAGCAGCAGTAATGGGTCTACCTTCCACCACCACAGAAGCAAAACAGGAGGGGAGACTTACCTACTGCACCTCTGGCCCCTTCAGGGCCTCCTTGACGGCACTCCTCTTAGCTGTCACCTTTTCTGGGGCAGGATTTTACTATATTCTCCCTCCAGAGTGGATACTTAGGCTGCAGAGTCCTGCAATTCACTGATGATCTCAGCAAGTCTGAGTTTAGTTCTGCATCTGCCGTCCTGTTCTCTCATGGGCAATGGCCAGGTAAACCAGTGATGAACTAGCCTTCAAAAAGCAAAGTACTATTTATTCAGAGCTAAAGCATTACAGAGAAAACATATAATAAAAACAATAAACAGCCTCCATGCGGGTCTAGCTTACCAGACAGTCACCCATAATCCACAAGAAGACCTTGACTGGAACAAAGTACTTCAGACCCTTTGTACATAACCTGTTTCACATCAACTCTTGGAGCTAGTGTGAGAGATTCTTTTCCTTAGGTTAGAATGGTCATTTTATACCACGTCAAGTTCTTTGTCTGCCAGGGATCTTGAACCAGGTCAAACCAGTACACCCTATTTCCCCAGGGGGTGAAACTTCCACAGCCTCATTACCAGAATTAGGGATTTGCATTTTACCCCCCAGTGCCTTTAGTTCCTACATGAAGTGTTGTTTAGCTCTCCCATTGGGCCAGGAATATAATCACTAGTCAACCTATGTTGAGTCAACAGTGTTTTGAATATCTTGGGTGTCCATAGCATTGCATCTGTCACACCAACCTGCAAAAAAAAAAAGGTGGTAGGGGAGATTTAAAGTTAGTTCAAAGGATGTGTGGATGTTATCCTGGTAAGGAAGGTGGGAGGGGCAGAATGTGGATTAATGGTAAGGATAGGAGGGGGCAGTTAGGGATAGGGGTGGTGACAGGGAAGCAGGTGGTGGGGAGATAAGGGCAGAAAGGAGAAGACAGGCTTCCTGCAGCTGGGCTTTGCTTGGTTTGGCACTGCAGAAGATGCCCACACAGGAGCCGGTGTAGGGATATCCTGGTACCTCGCTACATGTTGCCTCCAGGACCTTCCACATTCAGTAAGGACCCCTCCGCACGCACTTTCACCCCATAATCCCAGCACCTTATTATTAGTAGTTATGAAATGCTGTCATCTTAAGTAGCCTTGTTTCTAGAAAAGGATTGACATAAAACAATCATCTTCTTGGTTACTTCTAAGCACAACTGTGACAAGGAAGAATTACCCCTTCCAGCCCTCTAATTGATCACAGAAATATGCACCAAATGACTATTGACTAGAAAACCTAATTTGTTGCCTTGGCAGTTTCCAATATATTTAGATTCTGAAAACCTAGTTGTGGGTTTTCACTGCTCACAGTTTATGACAAGGACAAACCACAGGGCCAGTCAATCCTGTAAAAATATTCCAAGCTGTTCCTCTTGCATGTGACAATCCACAGCAGCATCTGTACTAGGCTCCCATAACTTGTCCTCCTAGATTGCAGAGTTTGTGCTAACAGGGTAATGGTGGTGTGAAATCTAATTTGGTGAAAGTGAGTAAAGATTACTGTCTTCCAGCCCCTCTGACGGTTAGTAGTGTGACAGCCTCTTGGTGAGGAGAGCTGATTTCTAGCAATGGTGTTTCTATAACTGTATTCCTGTTCCTGTGGAAGGACCTTTTGCACTCATTGGCAACATTGTGTGGGAAGTCTTCAAACTGAACAGTAATTGCATTACTTTTTTTGTGTGCTATAAGGATAGCTTGGTCACTGGCCTGCAAAGAAACAAACAAAACTCTGGAGCTATATTAAATTCACAGAGGCTGCTCATTTGCAAAGTTAGATTTATATTTACATGCAGCAGACAGTCATACCCTGAAGTGAGGTTTTATGCACAGGGATATCCCTCCTTATGATTTAGTGATGTGTACTGATGTTGAAAGGTAAAGTGCAGTTTTCAACACACTTACTGTCATACAAACCTTTCACATTAGCTGTCAGTATTTCTTCTTAATGCTTCTCGTTTTCCTTGGCATTTAGAGTATAAACTGTTGCAGACACAAACATTGGGTTTGCCAGATCAGAACACTGGCTTATCGACTCTGGTATTCTGCAGCCAGCAGTGGTTCATGCATCAGAGGAAAGTCAAACACCTCAATTTGTGCAATGTTGTACATAGAGAAAATATTCCTTGCAGACCCTGCAGTCATCAGCTTATTCCCTGAAGCATGAGATTTGATTATATGTTTGTTTCCTAGGGAGAAGAGCTGAGAGTATTTAAGCCTTCCAGGCTGCAGATCATGCATTAGATTAACCAGGAGGAATCTGGGGCCTGTGTGAAACAGATTGTGGGATTCCCCAGGCTGAAAAGAGCAAAGCAGCCATTACTAAAGTGCTTTCATATTGCTAACTGGAGCCAAATGACAAATTCATAGGGAATTTTGCCTCTATTTCTGTTCATGAGTTGTCCCTGGATAGCTTGGGATTCGTTTTGTATATAGTAGCAGTTTTCTCAGAATGTTTCCTGTGGGTGATTCTAGACTTGTAGTTCATTTGCAGAATTTTGCCTCTATTTCTGTTCAGGAATTGTCCCTGGATAGGTTGGAATTTGTTTTGTATGTAGTAGCATTTTTCTCAGAATGTTTTCTGTGGATGATTCTAGACTTGTAGAACTGCTCATATCCCCATAACTGAATCCAACCAACAATTTGGGTTCAAGTTGTGCCTAAAATATTAATAGAACAGATGTTCTCACAATATTTCAGGCAAGATGGTGGAGATTTGTAGGAACAGCTGATCTCATGAGACATTCAGCATGTTTGAAATGTTCATGAGACTTTGGTGCCAACAGGTCCAAACTCAAAACCAGAAACCTTCCTTATTCTGATCTTGGGCCTGATTCCAGTCGCTGCCTCCTCGTTTGCTTACTTCTATACAAAAATAGAGCTTTGAAAAACTGCTCTGCTGAGGCACGTTTAGCTTTATGAAAGTCATGATGCACAGTTTTGGCATTGTGAAATTCCATGTTAATTAAATACAATAATTGTTTTTCTTAAAAATACCCCAAAATCCCCACCATGTTTGGTTTGTTCATTTGTTTGTTTCGGCAAAATTTGTTTGTATCTTGTATGTAGTAAGTTCCTGTTGGGGAATTTTGGCATTACATAAAATTTCATATGCAAACCAGCCCTTGCTGCTCTTTTTCCCCAAGTATTTTAAATACAGGTCGATTGTGTTTATGCCATAGTCAGAAAGCAGCTAGAGAAAAAGCTAGGCTGCTTTGAAGAACCCTTCCCTGACTGTAGAAAGATGAATTAGAAGCTGAATTAGAGATCTTTATTCAGGTTCTGGTTCTAAGAAAGCAACTGATGGGGAAAGAGAGGGGATCACATGAAGGCAAGCAGGAGTATAGAAGACATACAGGTTTTAGCTGTCTTAGGTAACTAAAATCCTGAAATACTTGAAAAAAGTTCCCAACATACCTGTGACATGAATTGAAATTAAATTTAGAAAAGAATTTATGATAAGATAAACCATCTCTCCCTCATTCCATTTTAACTCATTTCATATAAAAAGCTGTGAGCAGATATATATAATTTTAGGTGCTGAGGAGTCAGTTGTGTTCATTTGGGAACTGGGGCATAAAGTGACCTCAGTCAAAGGGCCTAACCACAAAAGCATAATATAGCGGCTGATACTCCCTCTTCACAGCCATCCTCCAATGATAGGTATGATCTAGTATGTTAGGACCCCTTTAGCGGTGACGATGTTTTACTCTTTGGGTAACTCAAAGCTGCATAATAAAAGAAGTTGCCAACATGGCTGCCACCTGAGCACAAAACGATGTCAGATTGTCAAGCAAAATAGAAATACTAAGTATCCCTTCAAATGCAAACCTGAATATTGGAAGGTATTAAGCAATGATCAATGGTTAGACTGTCAGAGGAAAAGCCACAGAAATTATGTTTTTATTTTGTCTCCTTTTGGCTGGGAGACATGCTTGCATACAACTGGAAAATTCTTTGAGTTCACACAGGAGAATATCAAGCAATACAGTGGCTGTTCTCCAGCTCTGCCACCCTGTATCTCGACACAAGCTCCCAGGAGCCCTGGGAGGTCCAGCTGCATGATGTTCACAAAGAAGGGCTCCTGGGAGCTTGAGGTAGTGTATGGGCAGCACACTATATTGGCTGTGCTCCTTGTGCTGCCTACAGTTGGCTCATTTTGCTGTCCTCCATTCTAGGCACTACAGGAGACAATATTTCGGCTACAAAACTGAATGTTTTCCAACTATTTTGTTTGTACTGGAGAGATCTAGTAGTCGTATAGGGAACCACAGCATATAAGACATGGGACTCCAGTCAAAGACTGCTCATTGAAGGTTTTGGGCTGCTCCAAGCTTTGTGAAGGGTCCATAAAGCTGGCTCACCTGACCAGCTGAGCATTATGCCGTCATGCAGAACACTATTGAGGAAGAAAGGGGGCATGGCTTGAGTGCCATAGTGCCCCAGATGCCCAAATAGCTGGGCTGGGAGCATCTGAAAGCAACTTAAAGAGCTCTGAAGTTGTTCTGAAGATTGGGGGATCGCAGAGGTCACATAAAGCCACCTTTCACCCTGCCTGCGCTTTTCCATCCTCCGTGAGCAGAGCTCAGCTGGACGTGAGAATGGGGTACTTTGTTGTTTTGGCCTGCAGTATACACCTGGGTTTCTTTAGTGGTTATCCACATTCAGTTACACATAATGCATTTATGTTTAGCAAATAAAATAAAATAAATTAATGAAAACAAACCACCCAGGAAACCCCAACAGTCCAGCAAACTCTATATGATAGACAGGAGGCTGAATATTTTTATAGAAGCATTTTCCTGGCTAATTCACTTCCCAGGGTTTTGCAGATGTAGAGTATCAAAGTCTGCCTCAGAATCTTGCTTCAGGCAAAGGTTGCTTTACTGAATATTTTTTAAAAGGAAACACATTTCTGCCTTCACAGTTCAATCATCAGATTGCAAAATATATGAAAGTCTTGGAATATGTTCTGTGAGTATGGCTGGAAAGTTCAAAACCAGAGTGAAGAAATGGTATACTTATCTTTTGCAGGCTCTGTTTCCAAGAAATAGTACTCATGCTTGTTTACCATTTTCTGTTCTGTATGGGCTTGATCTTCTAAGATGCTGAGCACTTCCTCCAGAGCTGACAAAGGCCTTTTGGCTTCCAATGGGAGTTGAGGGTGCTGAAACATTCCTGTAGCCTTTCAGGGAGTACCTCACAGAGCACTCTTATTTCTGTGTATTTTCCAACAATAAACAGGGACAAAGAGGTCTGGAGAGCACCGACCTTTATTTACATTCACTTGAACCCATTCCTAAGACTCTGAAAGCAGAAGGAGATTGTATCTTCCTGTGAGACAGACAGGTTTGGTTTAAAACGGTGGTTCAGACCATGTCTTCTAGCTCTGCCCATGGTGAGGACTCTCTGCCCATGAATCTACTCCTATTCCAGCACTGAAGGCAAGCTCAGTTGCCTCCACAGCATCATCCTTGCACCAGATCCTGTGAAAGCCTCTCCATTTGTCTCAAAGTTACACAGGAAATGTTGAAGACTGCACAGGATTGGGAAGGGCAGAGTGGGTAGACTTGGGTGGGACCAAAGAACTACTGTCTCCAGGGAAATACCCTGGGGAAAAAAATACAATCTTGGGAGGTGGGGGCTTTTCTGTGGTGTGGTTCTGGGGGGCCTTTGGAAACTGCCAGATAGTAACGCAAATCCTATGGAGCTATGCCAGCAGAAAATTAGAGTGCCACGTTGGTGTGGCGGCTCAAGGCCTCCATGTGAATGATCCAAGTTTCCTAATGATCCCCCATGTCTACAGAGATATCGGAGAATCCATTCCACTGACTTCCAGAGGTTGGGGCAGAACCCTGTTCCTCAGTGAGCAGGTTTCATTATGAAGGATTTCTTTTGGAGATTTCTTTCCCAGAACCTTCGCAGTGGGTTGTACCCCAATGGTCTGGGCCTGTAATTGACCCAGCACAACTTCCAATCAAGCCCATTCTTAATGACAGAAAAAATGCAATCAACATTTCCAGTTTCACCAACTGCAAAAACTGTGAAAGAAAAGAAGTAGAAAATGTACTGTCTCCAAAGAAGCCCTTCTTCCCTTTATTATAGATTCTTGGCATGGCACAGTTGTTTTGTCAAGAAGCTATTTTGGTTATTGCAAGCATTGGATATGATTAAATCCTTATAAACTTGGGCTGTAAGAATGCATGTACTAACAGATCAAGAAAACAGATTTAAACTTTTTTTAAATGTTTTTCTGCACAAAGCGATTACTTTTGCTGACAGTAGGACTGAAATTTACAACCAGAGGAAACCATAAGTCAAATGTGGTGTGGCAAAAATGCAGTGTAAACTAACTGTAAATAGACCACACCTTCCAAGAGTGAATCACCTTCCATTTGTTCAACGCTAAAACATGTGTTCAGATCCTAATATGCATTGCATAATGCAGAACAAAGTTACTGTACCAGAACTGTCTGTATGCAATTTGATCCTACCAATCAAAATTCCTGTGAAGATTTTCTATTACATTCATCTACAAGGAGTACTGTCCGTTAACTAACTTGAGCCCCAAATTTAGATGCAGGGGGTGACGGAGGGGGAGTTTTATAAAACCTAATATAAATTGAAATGTCTTCTTGAAATTAATATAAAATTCAATCCAAAGAAAAAATTGTTTTCAAACATTCCACTGAAATGTTTGTAACCCAAATACAACCATGCATGGGATTCAAAAAGAGAGACCCTGACCTTCCATGAAAGTGAAACTGACAGGTCTCTTCACCAAGAGAACTAGAGGGGAAATTATATTTATATATATATATAAATATATATATATAAGATTCAAAACCACTTAGATTTTTAAAATTATTTAAGTTTTAAAGGTCTAAGGTATTATTAGCAATACAGCTAATGGCACTTTAAAAAAAATATATGAGGACCAATTCTGTTCTCAGTTCATTGATGCAACTTAATTGATCCAGAGTTGCCAAACCTTGTGATGAATGTGTTTATAGAATCTCATGATCTCCTGCAACTATCTCGCAAACTTTCACCCTTTTTCAAAATGGTCACTGTCTTCCATTATTTTCAATAACACTGATGCAGACAGTTGTCTGCTAACATAGCTACCATTACACTAAAACCTTTCTTTGTGGGTAAATATTTTGTTGTTTGATAGGTTTGTGATGTAAAAATAGCAAAATCTCAAAAATACTTTTAACTATTACTGCAATCCTATTTTATTTAGATATATAAGAACCACAAAGAGGCACCTATGTCACAAACTCCATCTTCTAACTCATTGTTCTTGTACCACAACAGAAAAGTCCCAGCCTTTGACAAGGTAATTCTGCAGCCAGCATAATATACTCTGAGAACTAAACAGGTTGCTTGTGGTCACATCTTAAAAGCCTTGTCTTCATCATCTTGCCTTCTTCCCAGGTGCTTTGAGATTTTCTACCTCTCTTACCACTACTCAGTAGGTTCCTGGAAGTGTTTTCTCATCAATTATTCTGTGAAATGACCTTGGTTAAAACAACAAAGCATAAAGTATGCAAACAATTTACAAAATCAAATCAAGAAATATTTTTCATGTGCCATGTTTTGATTTGATAGCTGTGATCCTTACATTTCTAGAATTCATTGGATGTCTTTGGCATGATTACAATTTGATACCATAACCCCTGAACATTTAAAGATAAATAATACCATTTCTCTTTTAAATAAAGGTGAATCAATGTGGTGATTCCAAATTAGAAAAAGAGTACAACAATTCCCACCCTGAATTTGATAAGAAATCTTGAGTATTGTCATGACGACACCAAGCATTGGTTGCTTACTCATTCTATGCAGACGTATTAGCTCTACTACCAAATATAATATAATAATAACAAAGTGTCAAAATGTAGGAGAATTTATCATCACAATCTCGCTATTTTACTGATTTTCATGACATTTTGCCCCATGGGACTCATGTATTAGGAAATACTTTGAACTCTATGTCCAGTATATCAAATCTTTTAAGTATTTTTTAGTAGTTTAATACATTGTTTTATTTCATTTATAGATATCTTATGATGACCAAAAGGACACAAGGGATATTATTCCTGAAAGACGGTATAGTCTAGATTATTAATAAATCTTGATTTTACAAGAACTCTGCTTATAAAATCCCCTTTGAAACAGTATGAGAGCAAAGTGATTACATACAGGCTTACTGAAAGCTGGTATGTGCCAGGCATGCTGGAAGATCCATTACACTAGACCTGGATGAAATGTTTTTGCTGAAAACAATGTAGATTTAAATCAATTGAAACAATTTTTGTCAAAGTTGGGGCTCTCTCAATCTCTCCTGTTGAAGCTCTTCTACTTTATATAAATACCTGAATGGTCATGGGTCCAAAAGAAGAGTCATTTTCACTCTATCACCCACTGGTTAGGGCATTCATCTGTGATGGAGGGACACCTGGGTTTCAGTCCCAGCTCCAATGAAGACTTATACAAAATGGGATAGCTTCAGCATAAGAGATTGAGATGCATCCCAAAATACCCTGTGGCCAGAAGCCGCTATAGGCACAGGTAAGTTGGGCAGCTGCCATGAATTGCAGATTTCTACATGAAAAGGGGTTTAGTGCTGAGAATGTCCCCTCCCCCTCTCCCACTGGCTGCCTCTGAGGCTCACACTCCCCCCTGAAACGTCCATTGCTGAGAGATGTTGCAGGTGGGAGAGGTCTGAGGGGCGTAGGCAGCCTGTAGGTAGGGCTAGATGGGATTCAGCCCTCCCACCCTGAGATCAGAGCTGCCCTGCCACCTGCACACACAGCCCAGCAGCAGGACAAGCCTAGGGCCTGGGCATGGTACTGCAGGCACAGTCCAGCCTAAGTGCAGCCAACACTCCATGAGCCAGCCCCCTCCCAGCTCCATCCCTCCCCGGTGCCTGTGAGCAGAACTGGGGTGGTGCCAGTGAGGGAGGGTGGAAGGGAGACGGAGGAGGATGGGACTGCAGGGGAGAGAGCCAGACTCATCCACAGCCAGCTGCGGTTACCGGCACTGCTACACAGCTGCCTGTGCTCCCAGCCTCTCACCCAACCCCCTCACCTGCTCCTCACACAGTGACCCCCATCTTCCTTCAACCACCCTCCCACAACCCCCACCAAACTCCCAGCTCCTTCTTAAACTCCTCCAACCCCATACTAGCCCATCCCCAAATAAGCCCCAGCTCCTCCAACCCATCCGATAAACCCGCAACTCCCACCCCCCAAATAAACCCAATCCTACAAAACCTCTTCCTGCCACAGCCTTCACCTATCCCACCTCCCTCCATGCCAGCCCCATCACCCCAAATAGACCCACAACCCCCCCAATAAGTGCTCTCATAAAACATCATCCTGCCAACACCCTTCCACAAGCCACTTCCCAGAGCCCCACATTCCACCAACCCCCCTTATCCCATAGCTCACCATCCGCACCATCCTCAAGCCACTTCCCTCCCCACAAACTCTCTCTTCATCAACCCCTCTGCCTGTTCCAACACATCTTATTCCCCCGCCCCCACCCAGGCCCTTTCTGCTGCCCCTGACACCCAAGTCCATCTATCCTACAGATCAGCCCAATCACCCCCAACTCCCAGCTGCACCCCTTCCTTCTTCAATTGATCAAGTGCCCTATGGCTCACCCGGGAATCCCCACACGGCTCCTTACCCTATTAGCCCTGGCATCAGCATCCCATCTTCACCCTGGAGTGTTATGTGGGGCAGGTGATCTCCCTTGCACCTCTTCTTCCCCTCCTTGTCTTATCGGGGTGGTCAGATGGTTTAATTCCTCCTTTTCTCTCCCTCTTCACCTCCCCCCACATTCAGAGAAGCCTGCCATAGCAAATCTGCAGTGAGAGCTAATGGGCTGGAGCTGGGCCCAGACCCATGGGACAGGAGTCGCTGCCGTAGCGTGGGTGTGAGATGGGCTCATTCTCTAATCCCCCCGTCCCTGAGCCTGCCCCCCAAACCATCTGGGCTAGAGGGTGTGACACCTCACCACACACACACTCCAGAGAGCAGGATCTGACTGTTTTCCTCAGCACTTGCAAAGAAGATTTTCACCAGCCACCTATTCCTAGGGGTGAATAGAATGGAGTGTGTGGGGTAAGTGGAGAGAGGGGGCAGAGGGGAAGGGTAGGGGGCTGGTGTGAGGAAGGGGAAAACGTAGTTGGGGAAGAGGAGGAAGAGAAATGTGGGTGGGGGAGAAGAAGGACAGGGCCAGGTGTGAGATGGGGAGTGGAAGGGAGAGGGTGGGTGGGGTAAAAGAGGGATGGGTGGGGGAGGGGAGGAGAGGAGAGGGGCTCCAGAACTATAAAATGTAGCACTATGTCAGTGGGAGGGGGCGGATCTGTGGTCCCAGGCGCCACTGCTGGGGCACTATCGGCAGGTTCACTCTGATGCCAGAAAACTGCTGCTGTCTGGGTATGCAGGAGGGTCCCAGTCCCCTGCTTGCTTCTTGATATGGGAAGGAAGGGGTTCCCAAGTATGGGGTAAGGGTCCCCTTCTCTGCTCCTTCAAGCCTGTCCCTGGCTATGGGATGGACACGTGGCTCCCCTGGGAGGTTTCTTCCTGAGGAAATTCCTTCCCCCAAGTGGGAATGGATCCCACTGGTGCAAGATTTACATCCTGCAATGTGGCCCAGCTATTTTACTCCAGAAAGGAGCTTAATTGCTTCTTCCATTTAGTCTGATTGACAGGACACCAGTCATCTTAAATTAGGTCTATGGTTGCCTAGAGATCAAAGACACACTTGATGGCAGCCTTCTAGCATAACAATATAGTAAGGCTAATCTATGCCTAGAATTTGTTAACAAAGGCTCTGCATAGCTACACCTCACACATATCAGCAGGTTGCTTGATCTTGGTGTTAAATAAAATGTTCTATGATCATAGAATCATAGAAGATTAGGGTTGGAAGGGACCTCAGGAGGTCATCTAGTTCAGTGTTTCTTAACGACCATGGACCGTGGACCGGCGCTAGTCCCTGAGACCTCCCTGACACAATTTAGGAAGTCAGTAAACCAGAGTAAGCCAGTCCCTGGCATCATAAAGGTTGAGAAACACTGATCTAGTCCAACCCCCTGCTCAAAGCAGGACCAAACCCAACTAAATCATCCCAGCCAGGGCTTTGTCAAGGCGGGCCTTAAAAACCTCTCAGGATGGAGATTCCACCACCTCCCTAGGTAACCCATTCCAGTGCTTCACCACCCTCCTAGTGAAAAAGATTTTCCTAATATCCAACCTAGACCTCCCCCACTGCAACTTGAGACCATTGCTCCTTGTTCATCCATTACATTCATAGAACTGAATGGGTTCTGCTTGGTAGCTAATTACATCCCACTATTTCCAGCTTTTTTGTTGCTATTGGGATGTCAATGCACATTAATTCTTTTCTTCCCAAAGAAAAGAATCTAATAAAGGTTTCATATGTATAAGAAAGGTATAGAAAAGGCACCCTTTATCCATGTAAAAGAGTGATGTCCATGTGTACAGTCATATTAGAGAAAGGTTGCCTATTTTATACAAGAGAAAGTTAAGGCTAATTTCCACAGATCCCCTATTTGGATTTATGAGCCCAAGGTGAAGGAATAAGTCACGATAGCTTTAATGAAGTCTTGTAAAGCTATTCACATAAATAACTGACCTTTTCCTAACAGAATACTATGGCTGTTTTTATAAATACTACATCTTCAGATAGCTGGACTGTTATTTTTCCAACTTGTGTTTTTTTTTAATATAGGAATGTTAAAAAATGTTTTAACATAGCTAATTATGAGCCAGATTCTGCAAAGCAAACTTTATTCACACTCTGTCATATCCTACTTTGGCTCTGATTCAGAAGTCTATCCCTATTCAGTAAGCACTTAAGCACATGCTAACTTCCCATTGACATACTTAAGGCTAAGCATGTTGTTAAGTGCTTTTGCTGAAAGGCATATATTTAAGAACATGTTTCAATTATTTGCTGAATTGAAGCTTATGTGGAAAATTAATCATACCATTTAAAGTGAGTAAGGTTGGCAGAATCAAATGCTAAATTATTTGATAATTACATTTGTGTTTATTATAATACAGATGAGAATTATTGTTCGCAGTGTTGTAGCCAAGTTGGTCCCAAGATATCAGAGACAAGGCGGGGGAAGTAATATCTTTTGTTGGACCAATTTCTGTTGGAGAAAAAGACAAGCTAGCTCAAAAATGTGTCTCTTTCACCAACAGCAGTTGGTCCAATAAAAGATATTTCCTCACTCATCTTATCTCTCTGAGAATTATTGGCAGAGTTTCCAAAGATAATAATCTCTCCAATTATTACAAGGAAGCATGTGAACAGTTTGCACGCACACATTTTAAATCCTCTTTTGTAGTTGTATTGAAAGTTGTATTGTATACAGCATCATGTTTCTCCAGAATCAATTACACTAGAATCAATGTTTGGAGTGTTTGGCTCATGATAATTATTGACCTGTGCTTCTTGACCTTTCTTAGTATTATCCATAGACGCCTTCTACCATTCAGCTACATTGACTCACAAACCACTTATTCACTAGAGATGTCGATACCGTTCAGTTTCATTGTCTAGGTTTCCAATTTAAAAAAAAAATCAAAACAACCCCCCTCAAATTGACAGTTGTGCTTACCATCCCCGTGGACCTGGGCACAGTGAATGCAAAACATTCCTATACTGGCCTCAAGTATTTTTACATCCATTTTACACTGCTGGGAATGTCTACACATGGCTCAAGGGAGTGAAGAATCAGGACCCTAGTGTTTTTCAAGGAGAAATTATTTATAAAGTTATTTTTCTTGGTTTATGTTCACAGATTTTGAAAATGTCTGTAAAACATATCACTGGCAGAAATAAGAAAACGGAAACAGTATTAATGCTTTTTACAGATGCTGTGCACAAACAATGGAATGGGAACAATTTACTTTCTCATAAGTAAATAATTAGCTCTCTAGGCTTCCTCTTGATTGATGAGTGTTAGTCGGAATTCACCTATGATATTAACAAGCCTCTGAAACAGAACCAGAATGGGAGAACATCTTGGAATCCAGTTTGGCTGAGTCATGGTTCTTATTAACCCCCATGCTGTTTATTTCTTTATGTAGCCACATCCATATGTCAATCTTGATCTGAATCCCACTGGATCCCAATGGAGTCTTTCCATTGACTTCAGTGGGCTTTGAATCAGGCCCATTATTATTAACCATTTATATTATGGTAGCACTTAGAGGCCCCAGGCTCAGTTGGGCATTGTACTAGCTATTGTACAAACACATAGATGGAGGCAATCCGGCCCTGAAGACTTTACATTCCAAATAGACAAGAGATGGGAGTGGAAACCATCACAGAGAAGTGAAATGTCCTGCCCGAGATCACACATCAAGTCAGTGGCAGGAATGGGATTATAACCCAGGTGTCCTGAGCTGGTCTGAAGCATGCTGCCTTTCATTAGATCAGGCTGATAGGTTGATCATGTTTAGGCAAACTCCCGACTGGTCAGGTTTGTGAGGTCAGCAGTAATAAGGTTTGGTTTGATAAGTGAACAAGCATATTTTAAGAATCATTATCTCATGGCATTTTGACTAATTCTGATATTGCTATCTGGAATGTTTACCTATAATGAATATCTATCAGAGGTGCTTTTTTTGTTATGATCCAGTTTACAGAAATCTTCCTGTGAGAGTCAGGTGTGTACCCAGGTCAGGATCTCCCTTAGTTATTGACAATCATGCAAGAACCTCTCATCAGTCTGACTCTTCTGGCTAATAAATACCTTACTTTGCCCCCCTGCTATTTTTTTCTCTTACATTGCAAACACAATTGATCTCTCAGACAAGAAATGCATTGGCATTTAGATTGCATCAAATGGTATTAAAATGCTAGATCTCTGTGATTTCATTTTAGGGCATTTCTTTAATTCTTTTATGCTCCATTGTTCTATTGAGTCACTTTTATGCAGTTCATATGGCTCTCATTTGTCTCTTTTTGAAAAGCTTTTCCGTATTGTTGAGCTGAGTTTTTATTTTGAAAACTTTGTTTAATTGAGTATTCCATTAATGAAGAGAAGTGTGATGCTAGCAGACCAGGTGCCAGCACATGTCAAGGTCCCTAGGCCTCACGGATCACTGACAAATGCATAGTTGGAAACAAGTCTTGCTTACCTGTGTGCTAGCATTATCATAATAGATATTAGAGTTATAACAATGGGTTAGTATTTAGACTTGATGGAATGTCTGTAGGATGCGGTAGGTATTAATCCTATTTATAATGTCTGTATCCCATTTATAAGGTAATGTTTAAATGTTTGCTTTGTAACTATAAAAATGTTTATTTGTTAAGACTGTAAATTGCCCACAGTCAGAGGAGAAACATTAGCAAGTGTGAAATATTAGTTTACCCCAATAGGTGTTATCTCCTGCCCATCAGGAAGGGCTATTGAATCCAAATAGGCCATTAGGGAACAAAGACTTTGTCGATTGCTCCCCCACCCACTCATGAAGAAATTACCTGCAGGAGCGCTCATCCTTTCAGCTTGAATTCTGGGGAGAAGGGGGATAAAAATTCCTGACAAGGAAGCTGGGTCCTTTGTGCTGTCTGGACTCTGAGGGGCAAAGATTTCTAAACATAAGCAAGAGATCTCCATGCTGCTTGGCTTGGGTCAGCCCCTAAACACCTTAAAAGCCTCTTATTATAGAAGTTTCTTTTACCTTTTAAAATCTCAGGTTATAACTCATTTGTGTATATATGTTTCCTGTGTTAATCTCGTAAATAACTCTCTCATTTCTTTTCTTAGTTAATAAATCTTTAGTTAGTTTATTACAGGATTGGCTACAGGAGTTGACTTTGATTTGAGATCTGAGTACAATTGACCTGGGGTAAGTGACTGGTTCTTTGGGCCTGGAAATAACCTGAATATAGTTGTAATTTTTGGTGTAAAGAACCATCTATCACATAGTCCAGTTTGCCTGGGTGCCCAAGGAGACTGCCTGTGACTCCATGGTAAGACTGTTATAGGGCTTTAGGATAATGGCTCTCAACCTTTCCTGACTACTGTACCCTTTTCAAGACTCTGATTTGTCTTGTGGATCCCCCAAGTTTCACCTCACTTAAAAACTACTTGCTTACAAAATCAGACACAACAATACAAAAATGTCACAGCACACTATTACTGAAAAATTGCTTACTTTCTCATTTTTACCATATAATTATAAAATAAATCAATTGAAATATAAATACTGTACTTACATTTCAGTGTATAATATATAGAGAATATAAACAAGTCATTGCATTAGGAAATTTTAGTTTGTACTGACTTCACTAGTTCTTTTTATGTAGCCTGTTGTAAAACTAGGCAAATATCTAGATGAATTGATATACCCCCTGGAAGACCTCTATGTATCCTGAGAAGTACACGAATCCCTGCTTGAGAACCACTGCTGTAGGAGTTCATACTTTTTACTGGGTTGATGAAACCCAATTATAGAATTTACAACCAGATTGGGATTTCTGCCCTGCCTTTTGACAGTCTGCCCTGAGGCTGGCACTCACGGTCATGAGCTCCAGAAAGAATCATAGAAGATTAAGGTTGGAAGGGACCTCAGGAGGTCATTTAGTCCAACCCCTGCTCAAAGTAAGACCAACCCCAACTAAATCATCCCAGCCAGGGCTTTGTCAAGCAGCACCGTAAAAATCTCCTAGGATGGAGATTCCACCACGTCCCTAGGTAACCCATTCCAGTGCCTCACCACCCTCCTAGTGAAAAACTTTTTCCTAATATCCAACCTAGACCTCCCCACAGCAACTTTAAACCATTGCTCCTAGTTCTGTCATCTACTACCACTGAGAACAGCCTAGCTCCATCCTCCCTGGAGCCCCCTTTCAGGTAGTTAAAGGCTGCTATCAAAACCCCCCTCATTCTTCTCTTCTGCAGCACGACAAGAGGGATGGAATTTCTATTTGTGAAAATTAAATTTGTGTAGTCTAGTATTAACTTGCAAGAGAATGGGGGCTGGCTTAGATGCTGTGGCATTCCCACCTGCGGCAGTTCCCCATATAAGAACAACTCTGTTCATTACAAATATAGAGTTATATGTGCATCTGGTGTACGTTACATTTATAGGGACAAGGTCCCAAGTACTCTGTGGGGTGCCGAACCTAAATTCCATGCTAAGATTTTGTTATAACCGACAGGAAATTCTGCAGCAGCTAAAATGAAAAATCACTCTACCCCATCAAGATCCCTTTTGCCCAGATGTGGCCACATGTTTTCAGGGATGTTTTTATTGGGCTGTCCTCCTACACTGATCTTTGTCCTGTGACTTTAATGAAGAAAAACTAATATGGCTCAGAACTGACTGACATATGTGCACTTATATGTGACCATTTCAGCTCTGGGACTAGCATTTGTTGATTAAGTAGTACTGCAGACTCAAAAGGAGTTTTAGAAGAAATCAAACCATAAGCTCTCCTACTTCATCCATCTGTAACAATATTAGCCAAATGCTGGACACAAGCAACTTGTCATGGTCTGTATAATCACACAGCTTCTCCTTCTAACCAGCTGGTGCCATATACTGTCCTCTGCTGTCTGGTGTGGGGACAAAGTTGCTGAAAAACCTGCACAAAGAGGAAGTATGATGAGAAAAGATGAGTACGTGGAAAGTTTCCACTTCTCCCCCACCATGCAGTGGCATCCAGACCCTCTGCAGTGAGCCTGCAAGCCGAGCTCCACACCGCATAGGGATGGAAAGCTGGAAAGAGCTGTTCTGATACAGTTTGTTTCCCTTTCAGAGCAGCTGTTACTGTTGCTCCAGGAAGTAGAAAGCCTCTTAAAAGGCTTTTACCGTATAGAGGACATTGAACCAGGTGACTGGTGTGGGAGGGGCTGCTCACGGAAGCTCAACCCAGTTGAGAGTTGTGTTGCCAATCGCAATTACGCAAGGGGCCTGAACCAGGAAAGCATGGACAGGCTGAGAACCATGGCACTGAGTGCTGTTGTTATTGTGAGTCTCTGTCTTCCATGGAAGACAAAAAGCTGCCTCTCCGCCACCCCTGATGGTCTGCTCTGTTGCTAATCTCACTTGCAGAAGGTGAATGTCATGGTGTACCAGGTATATCCCAGATGCCTCAGCAATCCCCTTTCTTGGCTTCTTACACTTGAAGGGGAGCATACAGACCCTAGTGAATAAGTCTCAGTTAGGATGTATGAATGGGAGCAGTGACACCTACAACAAGCAGCATTATAAATTTGGGGGTGGAGGATACTTGCAGATAATGATACCCAACATTAAGTAAGCTGTAAAAGCAAAGAAAGTGATGGCATTCAGAGAAGACTGTTGATCCTTTTGTCCTAGCTGTAATTTTGACACCTTCTTGTACCAATTTGGGTGAATCTGACTCAGTTGCTATTAAAGAAAGTGTTACCTATTCAGGATTCATCGTCTAAATACAGCCATTAGTTATGATTTCCAATAGTGACTAGGAATTCTGGATGCCTTTGTTTTTGGGTGCCAGTGTGAGATACCTTAAAGGAGCCTGATTTTCAGAGGGGAATGGGTATTCACTGGCATTTCATTTTTAGCTTTTGCAATGGGAGAATAATCTGATATTGACTGAAGAGAAACCAACATTAATTCAGTATTCAAACTCTGAGTAATGCATAATATTTGCTTAGACAACCTTGAGCTCAGAACCCAAAGAAAAAGGACCAAAGCAAGTAAAGACACAGGACACTAAATGCTGCTCAAAAGTATTAATGATGAATGAAGCCTCATTGAAGTAAATGACACTCTTTCCTTTCCATTAATATCTTGGGAGGATATTAAACAGCAGCAACTAAAGTTTGATATGTTAAAATCAGCAGGTCCAGATAGCCAGTTCTTTCAATATTTTTGAATGTAAGTTTATGAGCTTGCTGGACCATTAATGTTGATTTTCAACAAGTCATGGACAACTGGGAAAGTTCCAGAGGACTGAAAGAAGGATAATGTTGTGGAAGTATTTTGAAAGAGTAAACAGGATGACCCAGGTCATATAGGCCTGTCACTGTGACATCAATGGCATTATCAGGCAAGATAATGGAACAGCTGATACAGGATTTAATTAATACAAAATTAAAGGAGAGTAATATAATTAATGCCAATCAACATGGGTTTATGGAAAATAGATCCTGTCAAACTAACTTGATTTTTTTTATAAGACTTCAAGTTTGGTTGATAAAGGTAATAGTGTTGATGAAATATAGTTAGATTTCTATAAGACATTTGACTTAGTACTGCATGACATTTTGATTAGAAAACTAGAATGATATAAAATTAGTCTGGCACACATTAAATAGATTAAAACCTGGCTAACTGATAGGTTTCAAAATAATTTGCTGTTCACAATTATATCATCTAGCAGGTCTATTTCTAGTGGGGTCCTGTGGTTCTTGGCCCTATGCAAGTTAACATTTTTATCAATAACCTAAAAGAAAACAAAATCATCACTGACAAAGTTTACAGACAACACAAAAACTGGAGGCATGGTAAATAATGAAGAAGACAGGTCACTGATCTGGATCGCTTGGTAAGCTGGGGGCAGGAAAACTGTGTTTTAATACAGCTAAATGTAAACATATACATCTAGGAACAAAGAATGTAGGCCATACTTACAAGATGGGGGCAGGGCCCCCACATGGGGGGAAAAAGGGTAAATTTTACCAAGGCCCGGAGACCCTCGGGGGCCCAGCCCAGGCTGCAACCCCCATGGGTATGTGTGTGGGATGGGGCCCATGTTACAAGTTGGTACTGGGCCCAAAAAAATTATGCTTGGGCCCTGGATGGGAGACTCTATCTTGGGAAGCAGTGACTCTGAAAAAGATTTGGAGGTTGTGATGGATAATCAGCCGAACATGAGCTCTAAGTGAGATGTTGTGTCCAAAATGCTAATGTGATCTTTGGATGCAGAAAAACTCAAGTAAGAATAGAGAGGTTATTTTACCTGAGTATTTGGCACTGATGCAATCTTGCGTGTGGTGTAGAGTTCCATTCGAGCATTCATTCAGCAACTGTATGTGGCAGACCTCAGCCATTCCAATGCTTTGTTGGTCAGGAGGTTGAGAGAAACCCATCCTCCTTTGAGCTGGTGGATGGGGCATTCCTCCACAAGATGGTCCGCTGTTTGTTTTTCTCCACACTCACAGGCTGCAGTAGCACAAAGGTTCCAGCTGTGCATGCAAGAGTTAAAGCACCCGACACCAGTCCTCAGGCAGTTTAAGTGGGTCCACTCCTTTCATGGCAGGCTGCAGCCTATGGGTGAGGTGGAGATGGGAGGTAGGTGTTGTCGTCTGCCAGGGCATTGTTCCTTCCTCCACAGCTCATGACCCACTCACTCAGGCTTTGGCCATTGTCTGCCTGTATGAAGGCCTGATGGGAGAGGGGGAAACGGTCAAGGATTGTTCTAGTTGGTATATCACATGTGCTGCCACTCCACCAGGTCAAGTCTGGGCTAGGTGATGTATTCCAGCGGCTTGACTAGAAAGTGCCCGGTTGTTTATTATCATGCAGCAGAGTCAGGTCTAGTTTGGAGGCCCAGTTGTTTAACATCTCCCCATTTCCTGTGGAGCAATTATCATCCCAGTTGGTGTGCTGACAGTTGAAGTCTCCCATATACACGGTGGGTGACGGAACCAATGTGAGGTCATGAAGTTGCAGTATAGTGGATGTGGGGTTTATACACATTCACAATGTGCAGGTCTTGTACTTTGATAGTGTGCCATTGTAGCTCTATGCTTGTTGAAGACATAGCTATTGTTATGCAGTCATATACAGTAGACCACACATAGGAAGCGATTCCTTGATGGGGACTGTCTTTGAAGGCAAGTAGTTTGAAGTCTGGGATGCTAGCTCTCCTCTTATCGCACAGGTATATCTCTTGCAGCAATAAATAAGCACATTGTTAGCATTGGCAATGTGTGTGGCAACACGTCTCTCTTGGCAAGGGTGAAACCGTCAACATTCAGCTCTAGGATCCCGGGAATGGTTGAGAGTTTAAACTTCATGATGGGGCAGAAGGTCAGAGCTGATCAATGCTCAATACGAATCTCCAATAGGAATCTCAAAACCAAACTTGTTAGCCCAATAAGATGTTTCCAGGGTGGACCACGAGGAGTTCAGTTGTAATTCCACCCCGATGCAATCACCACTGGAATACTGTGTCCAGTTCTGATATTCATGATTCAAGAAGAATACTGATAAATTGGAGATGGTTCAGAGAAAAGATACAAGAATGTTTAAAGGATTAGAAAACATGCCTTGAAGTGATAGACTCAAGGACCTCAATTATTTAGTTTACCGAAAGGAATAATAAGGGGATCTTCAATCTGGTAGAGAAAGGTATAATGTGATCCAGGAGCTGGAAGTTGTAGCTAGACAAAGCCAGACTGGAAATAAGGTGTAAATTTGGAACCATTGGAACAATTTACTAAGAGTCATGGCTGATTCTCCATCACTGGCAATTTTAAAATCAAATTAAGATGTTTTTCTAAAAGGTATGTTCTAGGAATTACTCAGGGGAAGTTCTCTAGCTGATGCTATGCAGGAGGTTAAACTAGGTGATCACAGTAAACCAGTGGTTCCCAACCTGTGGCCCTCGGGCCAAAAGTGGCCTATGGGGTCTTTCAGCCAGTGGCCTGCGGCTCCCCTCCCACTGGCTGCAAAACAGAGCTGCTGCCTAAGTACCCAGGTGAAGTTCAGGCTCCTTGCTGCAGCCAAGGGGATGGAAGATCAGCGCTCCCCTCCACTTGGCTGTAGCAGGGAGTTCGGCAAAGCACTCAACCTGGAGTCAGAGAGAGGGGAGCACTGATCTCCCATCCCCCTGGCTGCAGAAGGGAGCCGCTGCCCAAGTGGTGTGCACCCAAGTGGAGTGCACAGTTTCCCTACTGTAGCTAGCTGGACTGGAGTTCAGCACTCCCCTCCCCCAGCCCCAGCAGTGAGCAAAGCGCTCTGCCTGGGTCCCTAGGCACTGGGTCCCTGCTGGAACCAGAGGGAGGGGAGCACCGATCTCCCATCCCCCTGGCAGCAGAAGGGAGCCACTGCCTAGGGACCCAGGTGAAGTGCACAGTTTCCCTGGTGCACCCAGGGGGATGGGAGATCCTCCTCACTGAACTCCTTTCCTCTGGCTGCAGTGGGGAGAGAGGCAGGCTGCTGATGGAGACTGGTGGCCCATCAGGGTTGTAAAAATTATATTTGTGGCCCTCGAGCCAAAAAAGTTGGGAACCACTGCAGTAGACCTTCTGGCCTTGGAATCTATGAAGCTATATAGTCAACAAGATCTGACCCAGGATTTACATCATCCTGGCCATCTTTTTTTTTTTTTATTGTTTGTAATTATTTTTCCTCCGTATTTTAGTTCTTCTCTTATCTCCATTCCAATATGTTTCTTCAAGAAGGATTTAGCTAAGCAACTGCCACTAGCACTCTCATTGATCTTGGAGATTATGCAGTTTAAGTTTTAGCCAAGACAAAGTCACAATGAGACCTTCCAGTTTGTTTCCACACTAATGTCTCTTTTCTGGAATAAGGATGTTCATCCTCCAGCAGAGACACTAGGGATTGAACTGAGTCCCTTTCAGAGGCAAGAGCAAGAACCTTGACAGCTTTAGCTAACAAGACAGCGTAGCAGGCTGAAAGCTGTAACAGACTCATATCCTCTGTGGATCAGGTACCAAGGGAGGCGTGTAACACAAACTGACCTGTGGGATTGTACTCGCTCCCAGCCACCTTGCTAACGTATGATACTCTGACTTAAAGAAAAGGTTTTCATTGTTTATTATAAATATTTGAAGCTCCTGAGGATAACATTTCAAGGATCTCCACTAACTTTCAAGCAACATTTAGGTGTTCAGTTAAAACTAAATCAGTTTCTAACTTAATTTGGATGGCTGGGGCCCAGCCATGCTGAAGCCTGATTTTAAAAAGGGTAAAGAACCCATTCACTCTAGTGGTAATCCTTCCAGAGATAGATTAAGACTCATTAGAAGGGCCTTTGGTAACCAATAATGGGTCAATAAAATTCCATGATTTTTTTAAAATTTAAAATGAGATTTTTATTGAAATATGATTGTTATTTAAAATATAATAAGGTTTTATTTTTTAAAATAAACCTGTTTAAATGAAATCCGAATTTAATACAAATATGTTAAGGCCTAAACGTATTATAATGTACTATAATTGTAAACGTGAAATATGTTTCAATAAGAGACCTTTATGTAATCAAAACATTTAAGGTTGTTTTGTTTAATAAAAATAAATTGTACATGCTGTCTTCTGTATTTAATTAAATTCCAGATACCATTCTAATGCAGCTTGACACAGATCATGAGCAAAGAGTTAATTATCTGGTAAATAAGCAACCATTCACCATTTTCTAACATACTAAGATGTACAATTAATAAGAATCTGAAAATATTAAGCTATATAATTGCTTAAATACATGTATTTAGTTATAGTGTACTTCGTAGGTAGCAAAAAGATTTACCATAGCTAGTATATAGGCCCAATTTAGTTGTAAATCAACATGTTTGTGTGGTTATATTAACCAATGAGAATGTGCCTTTCTTTAGAAAATAACAGAAGTACAAAAGGAAAAGTTGATTAAAATAAGTTTAAAGCAAGGCTTTCTACTTGGTGATTTAAATCAATCCACTCTGTAAGCAATATGCCTTGCCATTACCTACACTGCACCTTTCCTGTCCCAAGTCCTCAACAGTAGAGCAGGCGGATAAAGAGACAATTTTTCTCAATGGCTGTGAAGGCAGATGAAGACTGCGACAGGATGAAAGTCTCCAATTGTCTTGGTTTCCTTGCCATCAGACTATGATCCTCATCTTGTCAAGCACCGTGTGGACACAGGTGTGCAATGGTGTCTCCAAATTAAAAGAATTCATGCACAAATGCCTTCAATATTCATGTCCAAGTCCTGTGGCAATTGGTGAGAGGCGACGAGAGCAGGACGATGACCAGAAGCTCCTACTCACAGACCAACATGCAGGCGGTGGCTGTCAGATGGTTTTGTTTTTGCATTTGGACAGAGGCAGGGGTGCAAGTCGGCACTGCCACCGCAACGGAACAGCCCTTTTTTAGGATCTGCTCTAATCATCCCGCATGGGAACAGAGCTAGAAAAGTGCCCTAAATGTAGTCTGCCTCGCCTCTCCCCCACTGGATACCTGTGTCCAGAGGGTCACCTTACTGCGGTCGAAACCAAACAAGGATCCCAGTATTTCGAGATGTAATGGAGACAACAGGAAACGGAGAAATGGGAAAGAACATGCCACGTTCTTATTTAACAATCCAGATGTGCCCCTTCCATTGGGAAATATGATGAGATCTGTGGATCCCGGATTGGTCTCATTAGCTACCTGCAGATCCACCAGCGATATCTGGCTATCATTTTATGGAAGACAATCATCCTCGAACTCTGAGGGATTCCCAGGATCACTGACCTTTCCTGTAGGGATATGGGGGAGGAGAGAAGAGGACTTCAATCTCATGGCTGTCAACTGGTACCTTCTATTATGATCATTAAATTTAGCTTAAAAAAAAAGTCACTACTGAGAGCAGCACTAAGATTTCCAGTTGATAGAATTTTACCTGTCTTCTTCAGTCATATAATTCCCCTAGAATAGCTACACTCTTCTGAGTGTTTTGCCAGAACTTATTTCCATTTCTCAAATTGCTAACACTCTTAATGGCCTAAAGCAAGGTCTAGTGATTGGAACTAACAGCATGTCAATATTGGGATGTAACATTCACTGAACTTCTTTGCATGCACAATGCCTCTTGTTCTTGTATGAGGAGGGGAGAAGTATTGAGTCAGGAGGAAGCTTAGACACAGTATATTCAAATTCAAGTGCTCTGATTTATTTCATGTTCCTAGCACTCACTAAAAAATAGTGAGAAATTCAATTAGCAGGACATTAGGAGGGAAGACATTAATGGTCTCCATAACAATGTAAGTCCATGCCCTGCCCATCAGGAAGACCAACTCTCATTTTAAGCATCTGTATGCAGAAATGCTCAGTCTCCAATACTTGTCCATTCCAGCTGGAAATTCTTCAATTCTAATTTTTTTATAAGTAGAGTTAAAGGTGTGAAATTTGTAACTAATGTTTATTTGACAAATTTCACATCTTTTTTCCTTTTTTGTTTATGAATAGCTGGCCACCTATTTGTTAGTAAAGAGTTTTTGCGGAATAATTTCTGCAGGTATGTCTTTGCCTATAACTTGTTCATGAGCAGTACATTGTAACATATAACGTTTGCGCTGCTGCGGCTGGACACACAGGTTACATCTATTTACCATCCAAGTTTGTGATATCATATTCACAACTGTAGTATCCAAGCACCTTACCGAAACCATCAATGTACGGTATAAAGACTACAGCTGGTCAGGTCATTTTTAACAAAATGTATTTTCCTCAAAAAATAATTTCATCTAAGTGGAAATGTTTCATAGAGATGTTTCAATTTTGACAAAGTTTTTGGCGGAAAGGGTTCTGAGCTCCAAGGTGGACTCTCAGGTCACTTCCAGAGAAAGAAACGAATAAAAAACCTGATTATTTTTTTTAATCCTAAAATAGAATTGTATCAAAAACATCCATTTCACAAAAACAGTCAAAAGGTTTTGTTTTCATTGCAAAGAGGAATGAAAATACAATTTCAAAACCTCGAAAGTCATTCTCTGACCAACTCTAATAAAGACTGACCTGTGGTCTAGTTTGTTTTTCTCCCCCACTCATTACAAGGAAGCAAACATTTTTCTCCCTTCTTCCCCTCTTCTTTTCTCTGCATCTCCCTCTTCCCACCCTGTCATCTTTCTCCACATCCTGTGCTGCTCTTTTTTCAGAGCACTGGACCTGCAATGTCATTGAACCAGGTTCGTTGAAGCAGGCAAAGATGGCAGTCTCCCTGGCTATTAAGTCATGATTGCTGATCATCCCTGCGTCTGAGATCTAGCATTGAGGCTATGTGCATCATATTCTTCTGAGGAGTGGCTGTGGATTAGGTGCACTGAAGATATGCGCCTGGTCTATACTACAGACTTTTGTTGACAACAGGCAGCTTTTTGTGCCAAAACAGTGGTGGTATACACACTGCAATCATCCCCCTTTTCCTCCCCACTCCGAGCCAACTCCCCTGATTTTGCAACAAAATAAAACCACCTCGATGAGAAGTGCCAAACTTTAGCAATAAAGCATCAGTGTAGACAACGTGCTTGGTTATGTCACGGTAAATAGCCTCCAGGAAGTGTCCCACAATGCCCATCATGACCAATCAGTTTGAACTCCTCTGCCCCTCCTCCTTTAAAGTCTCAGGATTTTTTTAAATTCCACCTCCTGCTTGGTCGGCATGGAGAGCTCACATCTCATCTTTCCAGTCGACCAGGGCAGCTCCATGCACCAAAAGCTGTCCTGCTTGGAGCACACCGGAGCATATGTATCTGACTGGCATTTGCGGAGAGGAGGCTGTGCAGTCCCAGCTCTGCTCCAGTCACAGGACTTTGATGTGTACAGTCCAATTTCTCGTTACGAATGGGACATGCTGCAGTACCATGCAAAAATCAAGGAGCTGTGGCAGGAGTACCAAAAGGTAGGGAGTCAAACCGTTGCTTTGGTGCAGAGCCAAAGACCTACCACTTCTATAAGGAGCTGGTAGACATCCTCAGCGACAACCCCACCTCCACCTCTAAGAGACCCGTGGAGACCTCTGCAGACCCGGAGGCAGTGGACACCAGACTCAACCCTGATGAAGAAGTCGTGGATGAGAAGGCCAAGTTGGAGGACAATGTGGAACAGGGGACTGAGTCATTTGCTGAAATGGGGTGCTAGGATCCCTTCTCAACTGCAGAGGGTTCGAGCCAGTTCCAACTCTTCAGCTCTGGCATGCAGGATGCAGAAGTGGGGAGCTTGGGTAAGTGATTTTTTTTTAGCTGGTTACATGAAGTACAGCTGTCCTTTGTTTTCTTGCATTATACAGCTGGTTGAAGAGATAGAAATGCACAAGAGTAGCTGTGTTTGCATGTGCTTCCCAGCCCCTGTTCAGCTAGGCAATGTGGTGAAAAAGTGTGTTAATGCATGCTGAGATTTCATGCATCAATGCTGTTACTGCACTCACAATCATGCTTCTGTTCATTGTTTATTGTGCGTCTACAGATGTGCCTTTGAGAGGAAACCCTTCACACCTGCCAAGTGCCTGCAGCTGATAAGAAAATGGCCATGGAGAAGCAAAGAGGAGATGTTCCAAGAATTCCTCCAATCCTCTGAGGTGGAAAGAAAAAAAGGCATGGAGACACAGTGTCCCAAAATCAGAAAATTGATAGGCTGGAGAGGAGGAAAAATCAGGACCGAGTGATAGCAGGACACGAGTACCAGATAAAAGCCATGGAGGAGCAAATGGAGCTGCTAAAGTCACTCACTGCTGCAGACTGAATTCATGCATGCTTGCTCCCCTTTCCAGCCACAGAACAGCTTTCCATGCCCTCCCCAAACTCCACCCACACATTCCTACCAAACTCTTGGCCCATCTTGTTACCCCATTCACTCCACTTCTTCAGACAGCTTCCAGAATGATATCTGGACTTATACCCAGCTATCATAGCTCACACTGCCCCTCACTGCTTTCTCCCTCCAGCCCAGCTTTTCGTGTATGTTGTGAAAAATTTGTATTTAATAAAGACATACGCTGTGAAGAATAAGCAATCTTTGTCTCTTGCATGCGGTGGTTACAGCTTACATTGATACAAAGTGCAAGCTGGATAGCAGTCCTAGCATGGCACAGCACTGTTTACAAAGACACCTTATTGGTGCTCATTGTCAAAATGGTTCCTCAAGGCCTCCCGGATTCAAATGGCCTACCGTTGTGCTCCTCTGATAGCCCTAACATCTGGTTGTTCATATTCAGCCACAAGGCGATCCATCTCTGCGCTATACCCCAGAGTACACTTTTCACCCTTATATTCACAAATACTATGGCGTACACAGCAGGCCACTATAGCCATGGGAATATTTTCCTCATTTAGGTCTAACCTGCCATAAAGGCATCTCCAGCAAACTTTTAAGCTGCCAAACACATATTCAACAGTCATTCAGCATCTGCTCAACCTGTTATTAAAGCACTCCTTGCTGCTATCCAGGTTGCCCATATAAGGCTTCATGAGCCATGGCAGTAAGGGGTAGGTTGGGTCTCCCAGGATCACTATGGGCATTTCAACATCCCCCATTGGAATATTTTGGTCTGGAAAGAAAGTCCCTGCTTGCAGATTTCTGTATAGGCCCGTATTCCTGAAGTTGCATGTCATGCACTTTCCCTGAGCAACCCGCGTTGATGTCAGTGAAACATCCATGGTGATCCACAAGCACCTGCCGTACCATAGAGAAGTATCCCTTTCTATTGATGTACTCCATCCCAAGATGGTTCAGGGCCAAAATTGGTATATGGAATATAATTGGGATATCATCCTGCCAGTTAGGGAATCCCATCACTGTGAAGCCATCCACTATTTATACATTTCCAAGATTCACAGTTCTTCGTAGCAAAATGGAATTAATGGCTCTGCACATTTGCGATAACACAGCTCCAATAGTGGACTTCCCAACTCCAGACTGATTAGCAACTGACCAGTAACAGTCTGGAGTTGCCAGCTTCCACATGGCAATTGCCACACGCCTCTCTACCGAGAGGGCAGCTCTCATTCTGGTGTCCTTGCACCATAGGGCAGTAATGAGTGCTGCATAGAGTTCCATGAAGGTGGTTTTGCGCATTTGAAAGTTCTGCATACAGTGCTCATCAGCCCAGACCTGCATAACAATGCGATACCACCACTCAGTGCTTGTTTCATGCGCCCAAAAGTGGCAGTGCACCATGCGCAGATGCTCCGTGAATGCATACTGTAATCCATCGTTGTTTGTTTGCATTGCAAACATCAGGTTAGGTGCCTCAGATTCCAGTTCCGATTGGGAGCTCATGATATGCTGCATGACCAGCCATGATGTGTTCAGAACACTGGCAACAACAGTGCAGAGCAGTGCAGGATCCATCCTTTCTGATAGACATGGCAGGCACTCAGGAAACAGGGGCTGTTGAAAAATGCCACAAAACGTGGTCGGAAAACCATGGAATGACAGGACAGAAATCACTGCATCATGGGATATTGAGCCTGCACCCATGATGCACTGTGATCCTCTCCGCCTTCCCACAACTCCTAAGTGGCACAAGGTGGCGAATTGCAAAGTGGGATAGCTGCCCACAGTGCATTGCTGTCAATGTCGATGCCAGACCCACCAACTGTGGACACACTTTGGCAACACACTAAGTGCTTTGGACAGGCATGAGCCCTGTAATTACAGCACTTTTTGATCATCACTGTAACTTGTGTCGACAAAACACTGCAGCAAAGCCATACTAGCTGTATGTTGGTCTGATTCACTGGAGATAAGAGAATGGGATACAGCAGATGCCAAGGAACAATTTCATTTTCCACCTGTAACTAACAGGTACCATCTAAAAGAACTAAATCTCTTAATTTTTAAAATAAATGTATTGTTTTATGCAAACCAGAAAAAAGAGAAAAATATCCAAATCACCTTTATTGACAGGATTGTCCATACCAGCTATATTTATCAATTGCAAAGCTCCTACTATCTATCCATCTCTAGGAAGAATACATTACATTATTGATACAACCTTCCACTAATACACAAAATTGAAACTTATTGTAGTAGAGGAAGTATTACATTTTCCCTGTATAAATCAACAATATAATTGTTATTAATGCTGGCTTCAGTAGCAGGTGACTGTCAGTGCCACTGCGGAATTTTTCTTCAGACTAATATATATAGCATCTTTACTCATTTGTCAGTGACATAAACCATGAAATACTAGATGCAATGACCTAGATGCCAGAATGATGCTATTCTCTCTATTGTTCTGTATTCATGATGAATCAATGACAACAGAATGTGTGCAAATGAAAGCAGTTTTAGATTTACTTTTGAGATAATCACAGGATGTGTGTGAACAATTCTGATTAAAGAAAATATTGTTCTTTGTAAAAAAAAATTATAATAAAGCAATATTTTTAGTGACATAATAATAATGCTTTAAAACTAGCTTTGTTTGAATATGCGTTTACATTTGCATTGGGAATACCCTCTTTTTATATCATCATATGACCGCAGATACAAGAAAATATACACCCATATATGTAGAATCAGATTTCAGTCTTATAAGGTTATTAGAATTAATTTCATGTTCTTTCTGATTTGTCCTTCCTCCCATATATTAAGCTGAAGCTGATATAATGAAAGGGTTCATGACTTATTCAGCCAGTTAATGATCAAGCACTGTGTGAAGGCTAAACCATTCAATGAGTGTATATTTAACAAGAGTTTATTTGCAAATGTTAACACTGAAAAAATCAACACTATCTGGTTTTCAGGAGCAACTAAAAGCAGATTATTTGCCTTGAAATTGATCAATATCAATAAATCTGTTTCACATACATAACAATTCAACATTTTTAAACACAGCCTGCAGCTAAAGTGACATTTGGTAAGACATCATATTCCTAAACCTTATAGAACAATGTACTCTAGCAAAACATTGGGCTGTATTAGTCATCGCATGCGTATCTTAAACCTGAAAATTTAGATATTCAAAAATAAGTATAGGTTTTCAGATAAAACACTGCAGAGTATATTAACACCTTAACCAATTCCGAAAGAATGTCAATACTACTCGTACAAGGCTACAATTCAGATATATAACACTGTGATATCACTGGAGATATTTGACTTTTAAAACATTGTATCTCTGCCTCCAGACAGTTGTTGAATCTTTCACTTAGGGAAAATTTGCATGCAATTCAAATAAATCTGGAAGATTTCCATAGACTTTAGTCCTGCAATCAGGACTTTTCTTGGTGTACCCCATTTACACTTGCTAATGTTCAAAATGACCTTGATGCAGAATGTGTTGTCTGTACCTCCAACACCTTCATTTAGGCATCTGCTGAGCAAGATGTTTAATCACATTAGCTTTAAGCCCATTAATAGTTCAGTTGATTTCAATGAACTACTCACATGCTTAATGTTAGGTACTTGCTTTAAGTACTTTACTGTATTGGGTCCTTGTAGGAAGGCGCTGTGGCCTCCCCCGGGGCCAGAGCCTGAGGGTGGACCCCAGCAGCCTGAATGGACCAAACCAGGCCCAGCAGCTAAGTCTGCCTGGCAACAAAGGAACTGGGCTGCAATAGGACCGCCCGGCCAGCTCAATCAGTGACAGCGGGGCGGAGCCCCCACAGGAAGGGGTGGTATAAAAGGTCGGCCCCAGGGCTCAGCCTGGGAGAGATTGCCGCTGGAGACAGATGTGCTGCCCTGTTGGCAGAGGCCTAGGCCAGAACAGAGCCACCGACCAACCAACCCCGGTCCCTCCCGGGCCTGGAGACTGGGTAGGGCCCTCACGGAGCTGGACCAGGCAACCCGGCCAGAGCGACTGGCCTGAGGTACCCAGACCCCGGGACTGGACCGAGCCACCGAAGCCCTGGGATGGGGCGGAGACCCCAGAGCAACCCGGGTGGAGGATATCCCCCGAGGCCGGACAGGACCTGGAGGAGCTGCTGGAAGCTGAGCCCTTCCCCGCGCCAAATGACCTAGAGGAGCTGCCCCTAGAGGACTGTGCCGCCCGTGGATGAGGAGGGACTGATGGGCCTACTCTGGACCGAGTACCTCCACGATACCGAGGAGACAGGTACTGGGGCCAGTGGAGAGGAAGTAGCCCAGGGGCAGCCAAAGCCTGTGGCTGAATCTGAGGCCTGGTCGATGTGTTGCGGCAGGAGCCCCGCCGGCACAGTGGCAACCGCTTTTGCCACTGCTAGGGCCCTGGGCTGGGATGCAGTGGAGATGGGTGGGCCTGCGTCCCCCTCCCCTCCCCTTCCCTAGCCACCCTGGGGAGAACCTCCTTCTCCCTACCACTCCAGACAGCGAACCCAGTGCTGGCTTACTCACCCGCCCTGCCTGAGGGCTGGGGCATTAAACTGCTTACTCACCCTGCCTAAGGGTTAGGGCAACTGACTCCTTGCTCGCCCTGCCTGAGGGCCGGGGCGATAGACTGCGTGCCCACTCGCCGAAAGTGAACAGTTTCCCCTTGGTTTGGAAGGCGCTGTGGCTTCCCCTGGGGCCAGAGCCCGAGGGAGGATCCCAGCAACCAGGCCAGTGAGGACAGCCCGGTGACAGTCCTTAAGAAGTATTTCTCTCCAGCATTTTTTTAATCCAAGAACTGAGATTGGGGTGAAAATAAACTTGATAATCTTTGTTTACTAATAGTCCAGTCCCACTGTAAACATATCATGCCAGCATGGTCAGTCACCAACCAGTCAATCCCCTCTAATCTTGCTACAACATAATTTTGTTATTGTAACTTGCCACAGCCCAGTGAAGGAGATCAGTGGGTGACACTTGATGAGTTCTCTTAGTTTAATTGTATTTTCTGAGGGTCAGATTGTGAGACCCTTACTCACTTTGAATATAGAACTGTAGGATGTCAGGGCCACCCCTCCCTGTCTGTCTGGGAGGGAGACTATGCCCCCTTGCTGTTATACCTAAATAGACAGACCCAAAGATGGGGAATTAACTGTCTCAGGGCCCTTGCCCTCCAGCAGTGCGGGTTAGAGCTAGCAAGCAGTCTATGGGCTCAGGCCCTTGAGGCCAGGGGCAGAGCACTAGGCAGTCAATGACCTCAGGCAGGGCAGGGCAAGTGACAGTCTATTGCCCCTGGCCCTCAGGCAGCAGGCAGAGCTAGCAAGCAGTCTATGGCTCCAGAAAGGAAAGGGGTGAGCAGGCAGGCCTCCTGGCCTATAGTTGGGTAGCTGCTGCCCCCGGGGAGAGGCAGCAGGAGAGGTAGGGGGATGCAGGCCCACCCAACTCCACTGCATCCCAACCCAGGGCCCTAACAGTGGTAGAAAGTTCCACCAGTGGGTCATTGGGGTCCCATCCAAAATACTCTGACTGAGAATCAGGCCCCAACACAATCAGACTATCAGCCACTTCCCCTTGGCTACTTCCTACCTCTTCATCAGAGGGTATCGGGCTTTCAGGGTCACCACTGGTCTCCTCAAGGTAGATGGCTAGTGGCAGCCCCAGCGGTTCCTCAGTGCCCCAGGAAGCAGGCAGCTTGGGCAGCTCCTCAGCATCACAGCAGGGGGCCGCTCTGGCAGCTCCACCTCGGTCTTGATGCTGTAACACTCAGACTCCAGGTCCAGCGGTCAGTTGGAGTCTCTCCATTGATTTCGGATCCGGCCTGAAGAGAATCATTGTAAAGTGTAAAAAATGTTTTTGAAAGTACAACAAAGGGAATCCAGTTTTGGATTCCTACTGTGTTTTGATATATGATGAATAATTGCACTTGACCTTTGAGGGTGTTTTTATTTTTTTTAATAAAGAATCAACTTGTGTGTATAGGTACTGCTGCATTCTAATGAATAGAACCACAACTTCTCAGCTATGTCTCACGTGCCTACCAGCTAGTTCAGGGTCCTCCTTTATCTCAAGAGCCTTGGCTTTTTTAAAGAGGGAGGATCTCTGTTCTGTGATGGTGTGAGGTTATGAATGGCCATGTGATGTAGCACAGTGACACTCATTAAGTCCTTGGTGCATATGTTATCTTATTTATAATTATCTTTGTAACTTTTTTCTTTTTAAGTGCATTTAAGAACCATTAAGATCTTTAAGGAGAATCTTCAGGCCCTATTGTACTCTTGTTTAATAGATTCCTTGTTTAATAGATTTGTTGCATAGATGTCATTTATTTTCAAAATATCAAAATTTGTTCCAACCATCTCTACATATGAGGACTGCCCTCCCCTTATTAAGTTAGGCAGGAGTGTCTGAGGAACACAATGAGATATTATGACAAACTCTCAGAGAGCTGTTGAAACAAGAACACATTCATCTATCATTTATGCTCTGGTTCACCAAGACACTTAAGCACATGCCTGACTTTGAGCATGGAAGAAATCATGCTTAAATAACTTGTTGAATTAGGGTGTGACGGGGTGGGCTTGCCCCACACTGAAAGAGTTAAGCCTACTCTATGGGCAGCAGAAGTCCTGCCACCCAGACTCTCCTGGCCATGCTTCAACTGCTCCCCTAGCATTAAAAGGAGCAGCCCAGCTCTTTCAGGGCTGACCACTGAGGAGGGAGGGGGCATGTGGGAGGCTCCAACCCAGAAGCCACTTCAGCCCCCTATGATAGGAGCCAGGACCCTGGGAGACCTCGCTGGAAACCGGCCGCCCTTCGTCAGCTGCCCAGAGCCAGACACCTAAAGAGCTGCCTTCACCAGTGGGCCCCACGACCCAGGGGAGACGTGAACAGTGGCTACACAGACAGAGGAACCCGGATGACCCAGAGGCCCAAGGGACGGCCCCATTGATGACTGGGTAGGAAGTAGCCCACGGGACTTGCATGGTGTAACTGGGGTGGAGAGAGGCACCACTCAGAGTGTTTCAGGAGGATCCCCACTGACTCAGTGTCTGACTACCCAACACCAATAGGGCCCTGGGCTGGGGCTCAGAGGAGCAGGGAGGGCCTAAACCCCCTACCCCGGATGCCATCCCCTTTGGGGGTGGCCCAGGTCACGCTCCCCTGACCCGAGGGCAACTATTAACTCTGGCCACTAGGCCATGATACCCCTTCACTAGACATAGCCAATAGGGCTCAGACCTGCAGGACTCAGGGCTGAGGAAACCCAGTTTGGTAGACTGCACCCACGAGGACACTCCTTTCCCCTCGTTACCCTGTCTAACTTCCCTGCCGAGGGGTGATGAGGAGGGCTTACCCTGCAATACATAGTGGAGAATGCGGGCACCAATCGGGCCCTGAGGAAGAGTCCCAGGGGAGGGGATCATGGTGAGAGTTGTGACCCATCCCATGGTCAGGGAAGCCCCCTGAAAATGCCAAGGTCAGGACAGGTTGCAGACGGAGAGCAGATTCTCCAAGCACTGGTGGGTGGCACTGAAGCCAGACTTCCCAACCAGCCACAAACTGCACTTCTGAATCCCCACAGAAGCCAGTATACAAACACACACAGCCCCCTTTACTGCATTTCAGCTTCTGGCTCCCAAATCAGCCACTAGGTCCAGTAAAGAGACCAGTTGTTTAAACTCTATGCTCTTTCCTACAAAGGTTCCCCCTGATCCCAAGGGGTCAGCCACAGTACCAGTTCAATATAAGTTTGGATCTTACCTAAAATACCACGCTGGCAGCCAATCCTTTAGTAACTAAAACTAAAGGTTTATTGTAAAAAGAAAGAAAGAAACCATAAGAGAAATGTTAAAGGGTCAAAGCAAATCAGATACATACAAATAATTGAAATTCCATATACATCAGGTTTCTTGAAGAAATGTGGAGTTGCAGGCTTGTACAGTTCCTCTGGTATACATCCAACACCTGGATGGTCCTTCAGTTCAATTGCAAGTGAATTGATCCAGAGGCAGGTATATGTCAGTAACTGAACAGGAACAAAGGTAAAATGGTTTCTGTGGTTTGGTCTTATATACCCTCTGTCCCTGGCCATGCGGCCTGTGGAAACTTACAGGAACTAAAATGGAGTCCAGAGTAACATGGACCAATCGTGGTAACTCTTCAGGTATGCCTTTAGTTTCTTCCTGGGCCCCTTGCATCCATGACTGTCTTAATGGGCCATTAAGCAGGCTATCATCCTGCTGCCATCCTAGCTGGGGTGTTGCCCAGGCAGCACAATTTGAAATACAGATATCTCAAATATATCTATAACTTCCATTTCACATTACACATGAACATAAGTATTATCATCTGACTTAGCATATTATAACATTTCTAACAGTATCTGACATGGCATATCTCACATGAATTATTATGATTTTGACACACTAATGTCAAACAATATAACAAATGCTCTCCCCCACATCTACCCAGCATGAAAAGAGTAACCCCCAGCCCCCTTTTTTTTTTGCCTCACCATCGTAGTGCACGATGACGGAGACTGATAAAATTTTGAAGAGGCTCTTGGAGAGCCAACAACAGCAGCAATAACAAGTTTAGCTACTCCAACAGATGGCTTCACAGCAACAACTGCAGGTGTATCAGCAGCAGGAACAGCAGCAAAAGATGCTGCAGGAGTTGGCCGCCCAGTGTCAAGAACACCAGGAAAGACCAGTTCAATAGATGGCGATGCTGTTCTGGCCAACTACACCACCTACATCCAGCTTGGCAGGGCCAGAGACAGGAGGCGGCTTGACGAGTCTGCCGGTGTGACTGACGAAGATGGGCCCAGGGGATGACCCTGAAACATTCCTTGTAACATTCAAGCGAGTCGCCAGTGCCGCCAGGTGGCCACCTGAACACTGGGCCACCCTCATAGTGCCCTACTTGACGGGGTTGGCCCAAGCCACCTACTGCAACCTCCACCCCCAGAAGGCCCTAGAATATCCAAAGGTTAAGGATGCCATCATGGACCAGGTTGGCATCAGCCCCAAGACGTACCAATGGAAACTACAGCACACGTGGTACCCATTGGGGCCCAGCCGAGGGCCATGGCCCAATGGATCTGAGACAACTGTTGGTGCTGGCTGGAGCCAGAGCAGCGGACTGGAGTCCAGGTCACAGAAGCCGTCGTCCCAGAACAATTTGTTCAGATCCTGCCCACCAGGGGGAAGATATGGGTCCAGTGGCACTGTCCAACGACTGGTAGAGGCTGTCTCCCTGGCAGAGGACAACCTGGCAGCTGAGGGAGCGGACTTACAGTCCCAGAGGTCCAAGAACCCATGAAAGGGCGATGGACTGCCGAGAGAGGAGCATCATAGAGCCGAGACAAGGGACCTCACAGCCCTCTGCATCCCCAGCTCGCCGTGCCGGACCTGAACACCAGCGGTTTCAATGCCAAGCCAAAACTGGAGGCAGAGGGAACCCACAGGAAAGGGACCCACAGGGATGCCCCATTCCTCTCGTTACCCCGTTGAACTTCCCTGCCAGGGGGTGATAGGAAGGGCTTACCCCGCAACATAGGTCCTGATGAAAACTGTTTACATTAAGTTATTAATACAGTAATATGAGTCAAGAGAATTTTATTCTATCAAGTGAAATTCATCCCATACAGAAAGCCGACACAGATATGTGCAATACTTAAGCTCTGCAGATGCACAAGGCTGAATTTTACCCTGTGACCCGATTTGCTTCTGCAGCATCTCCTTGTGCACAACAGGATACAACTCACCCCATCACAGGGTCTCCACTGGCTGGCCAGAGTCTCATGTAGGTCCAATGTAGCAATGCTTTAGCCCTCCAGTCAAGGCACATTTTGGTTCTGCCTCTTCCAGGGTGCTAAAGTCCCAAATATCAGGAAAAAACACAACTCAAAGCAGGGTCATCCACCAAATCTTCAGCGGGACCCCACCTTTCTATTCCAGGCCTGTCTTCAAATAATCAGCACTTTGGTCAGTCATCCAGACCAAGAGACTTGTCCAACCAGCTTCTCTCTCATTAGGAGAAACAGAGCTCTGCTCTCCTTCCTGGTTATGTCTGCAATGAGCTATGTCCCCTCCCCTTTAACATCCCTCTCCATGACTAACATCTACTGAGGTGTAGAGGGGTGGGGCTAACTGGGTCCCCGGATTCTCATTAACCCCTTCCTTTCCTGTCTGAGGCCTTTCCGTACTGACAAACCCTCCGTGACTTTTATAATTTTTCCCACCCTATATATTTTAGGTTTTCAGAAGGATTTGATGTGCTGTAAGTTTATGTGACTTAAACTGAGATCCTACATGTACCCACTGATATTCTGAAGCAGTCTTGAAAGAAGACTTGTTTCTAGATGATACTTGTTTTTATCTCCATTAGGAAAGCCTTTGATTGTGTAGAGTCCTGGCAAGGTTGCTGGACCTTATGGGCCTTACTTTAAAACCTTTCTGGTTACAATCACAAAAGAAACTGGAAGCCTAATATGCTTTAATATTAGCGCTGTGCAAATAATGGATTTTTTGGTTCACTGACAATACTGAAAAATCAAAATATATATAACTAATTTCAGATTGATCCAAAGATGCAATTTTTCAAAATGTTTGGTCACTCAAAATATTTGGCCTGAACAAAACATTTAGGTTTGATCATTTTTAAATATACAAGTTAAAATTAAAATTAAAGGAAAGTTTGAAAATAAAAGTAATTTTGAGCTGAAAATTTCAAACATTTCATTTTAAAATGTCAAAATAGAATATTTCCGTTTTTTCAGAATTGTTTTGGGATGGTTGGGGGTTTTTTGGTTAGGTTTGTGGTTTTTCTTAAGCAAAACAATTTGACAAAACTGACATGAATTCACAAAACACTTTGGTGTCACTGAATCTTCATTTTTTTTTTTTTGCTGAAAAAAATCGGCAAAAAATATTTCACCAATCTCTGTTTCATATATCACATACTAACAGCGTCACTGTATCAAAATTATGCTGGATGCTGTCCAAGATACACCATAGAGACAGACATTTCCCCAAACAGCTGACAACACAATTGAGAGATATGTCTATAGTAGGCTCTGATATGTAGAAAATGTGGCAAAGCATAAGAGTTTGCTAATATAACTGAGATATTATGTAGGCACATTAGGTCCTATTAGGAAACAGATTTCAAACCACTAAAAAGAAATATTAAACCAAAAGCATCACAACTAAACGAGAGAAACAATTTTATAACATTAATTTTCCAATGTAATGACACACTTAAAGATTCTTCTTCAAGCTGAATATTTTTTAATGTAAGTAATATTCACCCATCAAATGCTACAGGACACAAAGTTTAAAAAAAACAAAACAAATCCACAACTGATAATAGTGTAGAACTTTGCCAAGAATGTCTTGGACTTGGTCCAGCTGTCTTCTGTTATTTAGCTACCACTCTTCAAATCTGAGTATAATAAACTTAATTTTAAAACAGCTTTATACATGTTTATTTGATGTCCTTTCTTTCTCTCTTGGCAAAGAAAAAGAAAAATGAACCAGCATTGATAAAGGTGGTATGTGTATATAGTTGAATACAAAGCAGTACTTCAGTCTCACTATATCACAATGGAATAATATGCATAGCTGGCACAAGTATGGCCAATG
Organism: Emydura macquarii macquarii; assembly: GCF_026122565.2. Classification (NCBI taxonomy): domain Eukaryota; kingdom Metazoa; phylum Chordata; order Testudines; family Chelidae; genus Emydura; species Emydura macquarii. The sequence continues at coordinate 34,383,061 of NW_027132559.1, read as the reverse complement.
AATAAAATAATTAATTTGGATGCAATGAAAAAGGAGATAATAGTGAAGAAGGCAGAAATTATACATAAATAAATGAGTGTACTTCCATAAACCATCTTAAGGGATTTTACTATTCTGTGTGGAAAAAATTATAAAGAATTTACTATTAAAAGGATATTTTATATACATCAGGAGAGAAGAAATCTTATAGATGGCAAAAGCCATTCAGAACCAGAAAACAAAGGGACTAAATCAATAACTAGGATGCGATCTTCAGCTAATGTAAATCAACATAGCTCCATTGTCTTCAATAAATTTACACCAGCTGATGATCTGGTCCCTAGTATATTGGTTTAAGTGGCAGGTGCTTACAAGATTAGAGGTCTTTAAAAGTATTCACTCTGCAAACCAGTGATGGGGATGTTAAGCAGATATTAAATGATTATACACTCTTCCGAAAGTCCTGTTCTATAAATACAAAATTACTCAAAACAAGGTGGTTCCAAGATAAATAATGCGGATTATCTGATTGGATAGCGCATCTGACCACATTAAAGCATATAGCCAAGTGTAGGAGCTTTAATGTGTTTAACACATTACAAGCAGAAGGTTCAATCAAATTGATCAATATCTTCAACTCCTATTAAAGGCAGCGAATTGAGAAAGCTCAGCAACTAACAGGAAGATTGATCCCAGAACGCAAAATTCTGTTCTCATGCCTACTCTGCACCCTAAACTCAGCTTTCATGCTCCCCACCTGTTGACTTCAGTGGGATTTTTGTGCATATAGGCAGATGAAAATACAAGCTAGGGATGTGAGCTAGGGGAGTGATCCCCTGCTTGTGTACACATACTCATGCTAGCTCTCATCAAGATAGTGTGAGCATAATTAGCAGTGTAGCCATGGTAGCATGGGCAGCAGACAAGAGGGCAAAGCTGAGCCATGCCAAGTACATAGTCACCAGTTTCAGGCACGTCTGTACTCAGCACGGCTCAGTCGTGCCTCCACTGCCACTACACATGCTACTATGGCTGCACTGCTATTTACACTCATGCTAGCTTGATGAGAGCTAAGGTGAGTATGTGTGAGTACACCAGCAGGGGAATCACACCCCTAGCTCATATCGTAGACCTAGCCAAAGTTGAGGTCTGATTGCTATTTTAAGTATTTCCGGGGCACCATCACATATAATATCTGCTGGGACTGGGAGACTTTTGCCTTTACTATGGGATTCAACCTCAACACTACAAGCAGAAGCACTTAGGCTGTCTTAGAGGAACTGCATATGAAGGAGACATACAAGCTCTGATCGTCAAAGGTAGTTAGATGCCCAAATACTTTTGAGGATCTGGGCCATAGTGACATAAGCAATGACTGATAGCAACTGTGTGCAGGTCTAAATTGTCTTGCTTATATTGCTTGGGTCCAACCTGTTCTAAGCATGGAAATGACATAGACATTCCACTGCTCTATACTGCACCTGTCTGGCCATGGCCCCAAAGGCCATTCAGCAGCTGGTGAACACTGGAGTAATGCCCATACATGAACCTTACTACATTCTTGACTTTTAGCACCACCAAAAGAGCCAAGCAATGAGGTGGGGCAGAGCAGAGCCAGCTCTACTGATCCATGTGGAAAATATGACTCCTGAAAAGTGATGACCAACAGCTAATCTTGGTGACCAAAAAAAATCTCTAAAAGTGATGTTAAAAAAGAATATGTACAAGATTATTTAATATCGCTGTTGTATTCTTTTTCTGTTATTATTTATCAGTATTGTAGTAGTGAGTAGAGGTCCCAGGCTGGATCAAGGTTCTGCTGTGCTAGGGGCTGTACAAACCCATAGAAAATGGGCTGTACAAACCCATAGTAAATCCACAGTCCCTATCTCACCCTCCTTTTCTCTCTGGATTAATTAATTCCATCAGTGACAAAAGGCCAGATATCCTTACAGGGTCAGAGCTATCTTACGTCTTGAAAAGTCCAATTTGTTTTAAACAAAATCCCTAGTGAATTCAGGAGCTTTCATATAAAATGTTTCTTTGCATGGATGATTGGATGTGTGTGATATTGATAACAGGTGCATGTCCCGTGACGGTGTGGAACCTCATGCTTGTAAGTGCTGCATAGCGATGATAAACTGGTAATGCTAGGTGTGTCTGAGATAGAGGTGGGAGAAACATGTATAGGGAAATACCAAACAACTAAAAAATTGTGGCCAGGATTAAAAAGAAACTTAAAGATAGTTAGCCTTAAATCCACATTTCGGCATCTTAGTGGCCTGATTTTCAAAAGTGCTGCTCACCCAAAAGTTCCCATGAACTCAGTGGGAGCTGCTGGAGGTTTAGCACTTTTTACTATCAGGCCACATTGTTATGAGGCTCACTTTAGGCATCCATTTTTGAAAACCTTAAAAACATGTTAAAATTGACTTTTTTATTCCCTCTCCTGAGATGTGCTAACCTCAGAATGGCCAAGAGTGTGTTGCAACAAACGGCAAGGGAATGTGCTCAGTCACACTGGCTTGATCTGTGGGAGAAGATACGAACATCCTTGAGAGTAGAATTCTAAGAGGGATGTATGATGGAATCAAGAAAGCAATAGGTCCTTCAGTCAAGAAGACCGCCCCACGCAAATCTCTTGCTGGAGATATCATCCACAAAAGCAAACAGATGCAACACTGAGTGGAACATTATCACAAAATCTATTAACATGAAACCTCTGTTTCTGAAGCAGCACTAAATGCGATCCTGAGGCTCCAGACTATCAAAGACCTCGATATAGAATTATCTATAAATGGTCTTAAAAATGCAATCACCTCCCTAGCACCAGGAAAGTCTACAGGAAAAACTAGCATTCTTGCTGAAGTGCTGCAACAAGGACAGGTTATGCTTAAGCAGCTCCACAATATCTTGCTTCCTTGGTGGAGGGAAGGAGGAGTACCATATGACATGAAAGATGCCAACATCATAACATTGTATAAAAACAAAGGTGATAGGAATGATTTCAACAACCGCAGAGGAATCTCTCTACTCAGTGTTGTTAGCTAGCTTTCATGGGTCATTCTCAAAAGACTGCACATTCTTGCTGAACAGAAAGTCAGTGCAGCTTCCATTCCAGTAGATCAACTATCAACATGGTCTTCACACTAAGGCAACTGCAAGAAAAGTGTTACGGAAACAAAGAAAACCTCCCTTAATCTTACAAAGGCTTTTTGACATGGGCAGCAGAAAGGGCCTTTTCCAATTGCTAGAGAGAATTGGTTGCCCCCCAGTCCTAAGTACTCCACTTAGGAAGGAACAATCAGTTGCACATGTACAAAATGAGAAATGACTGCCATACTCTTTAGTATATACTTCCCTCTGCTGATTCATCATGCTTTCTCATTCAGCACCCATGGTGTACATCTCCAAGATCAGATGGCAAACTTTTCAGAATTGCACATCTAAGAGCAAAAAACAAAATCTAATATCTGCTGATAAGAGAACTTATTTTTGCTAGTGACACAGTGCTCATTGCTCACAATAAAGAGGAGTTCCAGCAATTTTGCAATAGCTTGTGATCAATTTAGATTAACAATCTGTCTAAAGACATCCATGATTATGGGAGAAGGTGTGTAGACTGCACCAATAGTTTTAATACCTAGCACTACACTAGAAGTTGTGCACAAAATCTGCTATCTATGATCAACTATATCAAATAAGCTTGTCATCTAGAGATAAGTTAATTCTCTCATCAAAAAGGCAGCTACCACTTTGGCCAGCTGACCAAGTGCCTATCGGATAACAGGAAACTGAGGTTATGTCTACACTATAGCTATGTCAGCATAATTTATGTCGCTCAGTGGTGTGAAAAAACAGCCCCTGAATGATGTTACACCAATATAAGCATTCATGTGCACAGAGTTATGCTGATGGGAGAGTTACTCCCACTAACACAGCTATTATCGCTCATAGAGGTGGGTTTTTTATGAGAGCCCAACTGAGGGTACCAAGATGGGCCCCTGATGCCTTCCTCCAAGAAGGAAGCCTTAGTGCAACAGCCCCATACCAGAGCTTTCTCCCATCGGCATATAGTGTCATCACCAGACGCAGTACAGCTGCACCACTGCAGCACTGTATGTATACATATGGCGTAACACTGAACACCAACAAACAGCTCTACCACATGTGCATTCTGAGCATGCTGCTGTATGCTGGCATGACTGGACCACCTACAGCAGGCACAAGAGAAGGCTAAACACCTCCCACAGCAGCTGGCTTTGTCGTATTTTAAATATCAAATGGGAAGTCAAAGTTCCTGTTACCAAAAGCAAAATGAGAGCAAAATTGCCAGGTCTAGTCAATACTTTCAAACACTGACGTCTCCATTGGCTTGGTCATCTACACTGAACAAACAATAGATATATAGTATTGCAAAGGATCTTCTGTACAGAGAATTTGTGGATTCTGCAAGGTTATTGGGCTGACCTAGGCTCAGGTTCAAGGATGTTTGCTACAGTGACTTGAAAACATTCATCATCAAGACCGCAAGCTGCGAAGGTGCAGCTAGCAACAGGTCACACTGGAAAGCTGCATTGTTCCAAGAAGTCAAAGAGGCTGAAGAGTGGAAAATGAAGAGAGCAAAAAGAAAATGCAGAAGACCTCAAGCACTAGCAGTGGGCCAGCTTCATCCTCTGGACCTGCTCCTTGCATCTGCATTATCTGTGGCAAGGACTGTTGCTCAAGAATTGGACTTTTTGGTCACTCATAATGCTGCAGCATAATACACAGTAACTGAACTGCTTTGGTGCTTACACCATCATCTTTGATAGACTATAGATATCTAAACAGCAGCTTATTTCTGAGAAAAGTTTTGCAAAGTATATTGAGTGAAAATGACCCAATTTTGCAAGGCAACATCTTCATATTGAAAACATAAGAACAAAAAAAATTAAAGAAATCACATATTTACTTGTTTTCAGAATGAAAATAGCCAGTTTGTAGACAATTCACATTAAGTAGAGCTGTGTGTGAAATCATGCAATAAAAGGCTGCAAGCATTTTCAGATGAGATTTGAACCAGAGACACAGAACAAAGCCTTTGGATTTTACAGTTTTAGTTAGTGGGTAGGAGTGACTTTTATAATCAAAGAGACAAGGCAGGTGGGGAAATATCTTTTATTTGACCAACTGCTGTTGGTGGAAGAGACAAGCTTTTGAGCTGCACAGAGTTCTCCTTTAGGTCTGGGACCAACACAGCTACAACACTTATCACACTAATTCACAAGAATGTATCCTAAAGGATGACTGTGACAGGGTGGATTAGGTCTGGAGGCCCCCTGCTGCAGGCCTTCTGGCCCTGCCTCACCCTGCCCCAGGGCAGAGCAAAAGAGAAGTCCTCCAGGCAGCCTAGAGTGGTTGAAAGGGAGCAACCAATCAAAGGGGCTGCTGGAGCAGCCAGTCAGGGACCAGAAGGGCCATATAAAAGCAAGCAGCAGCCATAGACTATTCAGTTGCTGGGGGAGCTTGAAGAGGGAGGACTGGGTGCCTGGCTAGCTAGAAGAGCAGCAGGACTGCAGACAGCTCACTACAGGCAGAACTGAGCATGGGGCAGGCTACTGAAGACCAAATGCCTGGCTGGTTAGAAGAGTGGCAGGACCATGGATAGGTCACTGTGGGCAGGCTGAGTCCAGGGGATTGAGCCCATAACTTAGCCAGACCAAGCAAGGGTACCATGATGGGCCTTGCTGGTCTGGTTGTAGACAAAGCCCAGGGAGGACTGCTGAAAGGAAAGACCAACTGAGGGTACTGAGATGGGCCATTGTTGCCTTGTCAAAGAAGGCAGTGCCTCCAAGAAGGAAGCCTTTGTGTTACAGCCCTATACCAGGGCTGTGAGAAGAGCTAGAGACTGTATACTGTGGAAGGGGGGACTGTGTGTGTGACAGACAGACTCGGTGGGAGGACTGAGTCACTGAAGAACTGCTGACCACATTAGTGACAATAGTGATCTTTTCCATGTGTGTGTAGGGTAAACCAACAGAAAGGCTTTGTGGGGGACTTGTTTCAGTATACTCTTTGAGGCACAATAGGCACTGGGTATGTAGTGAGCCAGATGATCTCTAGATATAGTGTACTGAATTTCTCACACAAAGAAAAGTCAAAAAATAAATCACAGCTCTTATTTTTAGTTTCATCTTACATATTGTTTCATTATCTGAAAACACCCTTACTGCACACCAGTCATAGAGTAGAGTCTACGGAGATGTTAGTTGGCTCTGAAATGATGAACAGCCATTTCATAGAAGGGCTGGTTTGAGGTCTAGCAATCAATACAACAAGCACTAAGGTATGGTTCAGACAGCCGCTCTGGCTCTTATCCAAGATCACAGAAAATGATAACACAAAAACAGTGCTATCAGAGTAATAGTTGGTTACTTCATCTTTCTTTAGCAGTGAAAGCTGTCCTTCATCAGTGTCTCCACCTCCTCAATTGGTCACTTTAATACTGTGGCTGTAAGTACCCATCTTGTCTTTCACTTCAAGTGTATTTCAACAATTTTTTTCGTTAAGCTTCACATATAAGGAAGTGCAGGAGCAGGGCAAGAGGGATGAACTGAAGAACCCAATCTACTGAAATTGCTTGGAAATGGTTTACTACCAGAGTGGTGTCAATGAAGTGGACTTTAAAGTATTTCCTCCTGAGAACAAAAGAAAAAACAGATGTAGCCAAAAACCCAAGATAAAAATAAGTGGTTTTTTCGGTTTCTCTACCTTTCAGACAGGGATAACACTGATCACTTTGAAACTGGAGATCTTTGTTTCAAACTATTTGAATCTGCTAGGCAGAATAGTCAGGTAAAAGAGGTTGCAGAAAAGTCTCAGAAGGGGTTTAAAATTATAACAAAATAACAGTAATCAATTGGATAAATAGAGAGGTAACAGTGTTTGGACATTTAAAATATTTAATTTTTTTTTTAGGAAAAGGGTCCTTTAGGATTAGCAAGTGAATCTGGCATTGGCAATTAGAAAATAGCGCTCTTCTGTTTGCTCCTCACTCCTAGCCCCTCTCCCATCCATTTTTGACATTCTCACTCCTGATGTAACACCCCCATTCCCTGCCCCACCCTTTCATTAGCATGGAAGGTGTGGTTAATTAGCATATTAAGTATCGATTGGCTTACAGCCTTTTTACATCAGAACCTAATTAACATGGCAATTATAGCCTAATTAGCATATTAGGTGGCCTTTAAACTGAATGGCTGAGCTGGGTGACCTTTGGATGAACTCCCTCCTAATGTCACCCCGCCCCTACCCATTTTGATGTTCTGACGAGCTATATATAGCCAACTGTCAGCAGTTTTGTAGGGAGCTGAGATCACCTGAGGAGAAGAAGGGCTGAGGAGACTCTCAAGAGAACCAGCAGCGAAAGAGAAGCTTCATGGACAAACCTGAACAGCAGTGAGCGTCACAGCAGTGAGGTGTGCCTTAGGCTTTGGACAACCAGGCTAACTGAGTCCCCGCTCTGTGTCCAAGCCCGGGCAATCCGACTAGGAAACCACACAGGTGATCCTGGGCTTACAGGCAACCGGGCTAACCAAGTCCCTGCTCTGTGTCTGAGCCTGAGGTAGCTCTCTTAGCAATTTTGGGCAGAACAGAAGGACCTTCCCTGATGAACAGAGGGATGTTTTAAAGGCTGTCTAAGTAAAGACCATAAGTCTGCATGTTGAAGTTGGATGCTTGTGGTCTGAGTGAGATTCTTCCTCGCTACCCATCCAGCAACCGCCTAGCTAACGCTTGCTGGATGATTGTTAAGGATTTGTAGTAATATATGTATAGTTATTGTATAAGATTATTAACTTAACAATACATTAATCAGTGTTAAGTATTATAGCATTAAGTTGTAGTTGTAGTTTTCTTATGCCATATAGGTTCTAGTAGTCTAAGTGCTATTTTCTGTACTGTATATCTTCTAATAGTTGTATTCTGAGATGGTTACATATCATGTTTGATTGCTATCTCTTTCTACTTAATGTAACAAGTCACTTCTAAATAAATTTGGTATCTGTCTTTGAAGTATCACACCTTGTGTATTCTATTTTGATCAGAGGGCTGTATCCGTGCCTTTTCAAGGGAGGAGTGTCTCCCTGGAAATTCCAATGGATCAAACTACCGTACCAGTAGTTTTTTGCGGGGGTTGGCCTCTAAATTCTTCCTGGTAATAACTTAGCTTTTTTAAAGTGCTTTGAGATCTACATATGGAAAAAATAAAAGCTATATTTAAGTAATTTCTAAAATGAAAGGAGACTGACTTTTTTTATATTCATAATAGAAATTAGAGACAGCGCATGGACAAAAATGAAGCACAAAATAATGAATTGTTGTTCAATTTGCTCCCCAAGTTTCAGCATTCACACAGCACAAACCACCTACTTCCCCATGTACAATCCCTGACAGCTTCCTTGCTCCCACGATTGCTTCCATTCTCTCTACAGAATCTCTGAAGCTTCCCCATTCCAATACAACTGCTCTAATTTGGATGGAAGCCTAAGTTGACAGCTCCCTCTGATACTCACCACCCCTTCACAAAGCCACCATGAGCCTGGTTTTGTTTTTTGTTTTTTTTAATAGAATTGTAGGACAGGAAGGGACCTCACGAGGTCATCTAGTCTAGTCCCCCTGCATATATGGCAGGACTAAATATTATCTAGACCATCCCTGACAGGTCTTTATTTAACCTGCTGTTAAAAAAATCTCCAATGACTAATTCCATAACTGCCCTAGGCAATTTATTCCAGTGCTTAACTACCCTGACATTTAGGAAGCTTTTCCTAATGTCGAACCTAAACTGCCTTTACTGCAACTTAAGCCCATTGAAAAAGCTGAGGATAGTACAAGAAGCAATCTTTAACCATAGTTCATATTTTCTAGACCTTTAATTTTTGTTTCTCTTCTCTGGACTTTCTCCAGGGTGTCCACATACCACCTGAAATGTGGTGCCAAGAATTGGATATAATACTTCACTTGAGGCTGTATCAGCATGGAGTAGAGCAGAAGAATTGCTTCTCGTATCTTGCTTATAACACTCCTGCTAATACATCCAAGAATGTTTGCATGTTTTTGTGAAAAAGTGTTACACTGACTCATATTTAGCTTATGATCCACTATGACCCCCAGATGCCTTCCCATGGTACTCAGTCCTAGGCAGTTATTGCTCATTTTTTGTAAGTGTGCAACTGATTGTTTCTTCCTAAGTGTAGTACTTTGTGGAGCATTTGTCCTTATTGAATTTCATCCTATTTACTTCAGACCATTTCTCCAGTTTGTCCAGATCACTTTGAATGTTAATCCTATCAGTCAAAGTACTTGCAACCTCTCCCCACTTAGTATAATTCAAACTTCATAAGTGTACTCTCTATGCCATTATCTAATTCATTGAAGATACTGAACAGAACCTGACCCAGAACTGATCCCTGCAAGACCCCATTTGATATGCCCTTATAGCAGGGGTGGGGAACCTTTTTTCTGTGAAGGGCCTGATGGTGGTACGCGGAAGACGGCTGAGTGTCCGCCGCCGAAAAGGGGCAAACGGCGGCAGAGTTTCGGCGGCAGGCACTGACCCTCCCCCCCCCCCGGAACCCCGCCACCGCGAAACCGCACCAAATTCCTGCCGAATTCCCTCCCGCCGCCAGGGCCGGACCAAATGGTCCCACGGGCCGGACCAAATGATTTTGCGGGCCTTATACGGCCCACGGGCCGGACGTTCCCCACCCCTGCCTTATAGCTTGACTGTGAGCCACTGACAACTACTCTTGGGGAATGGTTATGCACTCACTTTATAGTAGCTCCATCTAGGTTGTATTTCCCTAGTTTGTTTGTGAGAAGGTCATGCAAGACCATATCAAAAGTCCTACTAAAGTAAAGATATACCACATAAGCCTTGTGGAGGGGAAAGAATCAGTATGCTACACTGTCAAAGAGAGCTATTAGGTTGATTTGACACAATTTGTTCTTCACAAATCCATGCTGACTGTTACTTATCTTATCTTCTAGGTGTTTACAAATTGATTGCTTAATTATTTGCTCCATTATTTTTCTGGGTACTGAAATTAAGCTGACCAGTTTGTAATTCCCCAGGCTGTCCTTATTATCTCTTTATAGATTGGCACTATATTTGCCATTTTCCAGTCCTTTGGAATCTCTCCATCTTCCATAACACTTCAAAGATAATAGCTAATGGCTTAGATCTCCTCGGTCAGCTCCTTGAGTATTCTAGGATGTATTTCATCAGGCCCTGTGACTTGAAGACATCTTAACTTGTCTAAGTAATTTTTAACTTGTTCTTTCCCTATTTTAGCCTCTGATCCTACTTCATTTTCACTGGCATTCACTATGTTAAACATCCAATAACTACTAACTGTTTTGGTGAAAACTGAAGCAAAAAAGTCATTTAGCACATTTTACATTTCTATATTTTCTGTTCCTCCTCCTCCCTTCAGACCTATCCTGTCCATGGTCTTCCTCTTGCTTCTAATGTATTTGTACAACGTTTTCTTGTTATCCTTTATGTCTCTAGCTACTTTCATCTAGTTTAGTGTCTTGGTCTCTGTAACTGTGTCCCTACGTACTTGTGGTGTTTATATTCATCCTTTGTAGTTTGACCTAATTTCCACTTTTGTAGGACATGGCATTTCAGATCATTGAGAATCTCCTGTTTAAGCCGGGGTGGTGTCTTGCCATAATGAGTGGAAGCCGGCATGGTCTCTTGCGTTGATCGGTATGTTGTGTATTTATTTAATATATGAACATGAAGGTTCTGTTCTATTTTCTGGTTCACCTGTCACACATGAACAATAGCCCACAGTTTATTTGTTCTGGATAAACTATTATTTATAGATGGGGAGCATATACAAATAGAACAGTGCTTAGCACAATGTGAGCATAGGGCTACATTTATAAAACCTCAGCCCATGCCAGGGGTGTGGGTGTGGAGGAACCACATGATAACAGGAGGGCCCAGAGGCATTCTGCTTGAGCCAGACAGCATGCATCTGGCGACTCTAAGGGAATATATTCTCCTTTATACCCACTCAGCTCTGCCAGTCACTACACAATAGAAGTGGGGGTTGTGATCCTATCCCCAAACTGCCCTACCCCCATTTGGTTTATCTAGTGGCAGAGCTAGACTCGCACAATCTTTGTACTCCTTGTTAGAACTATGGCACCACTATATAAGGATGCAAGAGATGGGCCTCAGGCTCCTTGCATCCTCTCTCCTACACGGCCAGCCAAACAGACAGCAAAGTAGTGCTGAGAGCAGAGCAAAAGTCCTGCCATGCTGTTGCACTGCACTGCCAGCCCAGCTTCATGGAGACACATGTTGGAATCTCTGAATAGTCAGCAAAGCCATGTACAGCACTTGCAGAAGATGACAGGGAATCACTTCTGCCTGCCAGGTAGATTTGGCTGCAGATCTAGATAAGTCATTGTGTCTCAGATCCACATTCCCCAGCACATTGTTAGCTAATCCAAAATCAACCTATTTGTCATCTTAAATATGTTTTGTCACATGGTGCCTTTTTTGATCCCAAACAGATTGTTCTCTTTAGTTACTTCCTGTCAGGAATCAGGCCCTGCAGCAGAACTGTCCAGGCAGCCTCATCAGTGCAACTAGCCTGCATCAGCAGCTTGATTAGCCAAACCACCTGACTGGCTTCAGAGGCCAGCTGGCCAGCTCTTATGCTAGCAGCAGCTCACTGGATTCTCAACGCTGATGCCCACCCCTGTGCCTGCTCCTATGCTACCTTGTTCCTTCTACCCCTACCTTAAACCCCTGCTTGCCTCTACGCTGCTTGCAATAGTTCCTGCCTTATGGTTTGATCCTTGGCTCTAGCTCCTGACTCCAGCTCAATCTTTGCCTTGGGTATCCAGTTTTTGTCTTCCCGTTTGATCTTTTGTCTCCCAATAACTGACTATGGCTCTGACCCCACCCACTGGGCTTGCTGCCTGCTCCGGCAAGGCTAAGACTACCCTCATCCCAGTGGGTTGACACCTCCCTTCCATAAGCACAGAAATTGTATCATTTTTCTTGACATAAATAGGCCCTATGGCTCAGTTGTGTGATTAAATAACAGAGTGTGAAAACAGTCCAATAAAAGGTGTAGTTGTAGGTTAAGACACTAAATGGAAGGCCCTACCTACCCAAACACCAAAACAGGCAAATATCCTTTTTAGTGCAGGGTTGTCCATTGAAATTATATCACGGATCTATAACACTTTTGGTCCAATAATAGAAAACAATGGCATAAAATGTCTGCTTTAATAAAACAAAAATAGAATTTATCCTATGACTAGTCCCATCATGTTTCATAAACAAATGTACAGGATTTGTATTACTATCAAGCATGTCACAAAAGGCCAAATCTGTGACTCCATAAACATAAACTAAGGGCAACCAAAGCACACTTCAGAAGTATGCATGCAACACGCCCAATCATGAAGGTAGCAGGAAATCCTACTTTTTGATGTTGTCGTGTAAATTGTGCCACTGGTAAAACCAATGCCAGCTCTTGTGAAGACTGTAAGGATCAGCTGAGCACTGGCAAATTCATAGCTGGAAACCAGACCAACTCAACTGTGTTAGTATTGTTCAAGAGATATGTTAGAGGTGTAACGATGTGCTTAGACTCTATAAAATGTTTGTAAATTGCAGCATGCATTAATCTCACTTGTAATGTATTTTACCTTGGTGCATGGAACACAGACAAGTTGGTTTTATAACTGTAAAAATGTTTGCTGTGAAATCAGATAGGAAGAGTCGCTCCCTCCACCCACCCAGGAGGAGGATCAAAATTAAGTGGGCCATCATAAGACAAAAGCTTAGTTAATTGCCCCATCCACCCATGGAAAAATACATGCAGCAGGCCTTCTCCCTTAGGTCTGAATGCTGAAAGAAGGAAATAAAAATAGCTAAGATCAAGATTTTTTTTTTTTTTCATCTCTTTGCTGTTTGGATTCCCTCAAGGGCTGGAGCTAAGAAACAAAAAGCAGAGATTCCCAGGATCAACCTGTATTAAGCCCTAAAAAGACATTCAATGCTGATAAATTACTACAGCTCATATTTTTGAATCACAGACCAAAACTAATTCATATATATATGCTTGCCTACTTTAATCTGTAAATAACTCATTTCTTTTTCCTAGTTAATAAACTAAAGGTTTGTTACAGGATTGGCAACTGCTTTGTCTTTGGTATGAGATCTAAGGTACAAACTGAGTGGAGCATGACTGGTCTCTTGGGACCAGGATCAACTTTGATTTTTTTTGTTTTTTGATGTAAGGGACCATTCATCACTGAATCCAGCTTGCCTTCGTGGCAAGATAGACTAGGCAGCCCAAAAGGAGACTCTGTGACTCTATAGTAAGACTGTTGCAGTGATCCAGGAGTCCACATTTCTTACTGGGTTGATGGAAATCTGATTATAGAACATATCACCTGTTTGGGGTGTCTGCTCTGCTTTTGACAGTCTGCCCTGAGGTTGGCATTCAGTCATGAGCCACTCCAGAGACAGCGTGACATAGGTATTCCCCACACATATTGTTAGACAATAGTTCCCAGACCAACAACACAGTTGGTGCTGCAGTGAGGCATAAATATATCATTGATCCAGGAATTTTCATCTGTGTTCCTGATGTGAAGAACTTTGGTCCTTTTTTACTGTAGTTCATAATGAGACATGGTAGCTCAAGTGAATATTTTACAAGCTGACAACCCAATTTTGTGGGATGTTAGATATCTATATCTCCGCCAGGGAGTGGCTTCAATTAGCTTGCTATATGTGCTTGCTAAAGTTTAACATATGGTAAACCTATGTGTGTCCATACCCTTGTCTATCAAACTGCCTGTTACCTTGCTAGCTGCAGAGGCTGTTAAAATCAAGAGGATTGAATCAATAAATCACTAAAAAGATTGTTATTTTGTAGAAGTTGAAGGTCTGTGCAGGTCATTCCCACTAAAGCAAACAGATCTTGTTAATTTAATCCAACAGATTTGGCAGAGAAACTAAACCAGAATTTAATCAGCACCAGAAGGTGGTGAACATCTCTGAAAACTGAACGATCATTGTGCCAGATAGTAAACATCATTTAGAGGCGACTGGGGGAAGGAAAGGAAAAAGTATACCTCTTTCATGCTCTTCATTAACTTAATCAAGCACATAAATGATTAAAACTAAAGTGTTTCCAGAAAAACAAAACAAAACACATGCAGGAGCAGCCAGGCAATAAATCAGGGCAATATTTATGCCGGCATTAAAATTCTCTCTTAACTATCCATTTATTTTCTATATTGTAATTCTTTACTTAAAGCTGTCTTCCTGCAAACTGTAGGATTAGATGCATAATGTAATATTGCTATAACCCATGCTAAAAAAAGAGAGCAATTGGCTTTTTAATTTTTCTCATCCTGCAAAAAATGTGAAAAAGCATAAGCATTCAATACTTACTAGCAAATCAATGCCTTGATATCTACAGAATTTGCCCTGGAAAGAAGTCTGGAATTTGAAGGGAAAGTGGTTGTTAAACACACTAGCTTTTTTTGTTTCTTTTTTATAACACCGAAGCTGCCACACATGATCAGTGTTCTCATAATCTCTTCTATCACGGAAATGCTACTCCACAAACAGCTTATATATCTTTTTTTATTTCCTGTCCCACAAACAGAGTAGAGGTATAGTAGAAAGTGCTAGTCTGTTCTGACATCATTGGTTGGAGAGGTCAAAATTGATACTTTTATTTTAAATGTAGAGAAAAACTCCAATTCAAAAGACATATGGAACTACCTTCAACTCACGTATTCAACGTAGAGTTCAGTCCAACTGTTCAACATCTTCTATGTATATTTTTGATGGCTGATCCTCTCTGTGTTGAGATTAAATTATCTAGCTGTTAAAAGGCATTTCATAATTTACTGAATTTATAGCTGATTCTAACCCAGTTCTAAATTGCCTACAGTGCTTTGATCAAAACCTTAATCTGACACATTAGAAAACAGGATATTTTTATAGGCTGTAGAAACAGGCTGCCCTCTGCTACATTAGAAGATCAGCACACATTTAGGAGGTTTTGTTGTCATTATTTAAGTGAGAGCACAGTCTGTATTATACTTTTCCTGAATCCTTCAATAAGGAGCTCAGGCACAAGCTGCAATCTTGAGGCTTTTCCCCTTAATTACAATAAAGAATGAGATTAGTAAAAGAAATCAAAGAAGAACGGTATCATACATGTTCACTTGCTTTTGTAGGGTGAACAATTACCACAAACTGCAAATGTACACAGCTGGCCTGATCCTATGTTCTTTGAACTACTTACACTCTCTCTGTCTGTCTCTAAAGATCAGCATGAGCAATGCAGTCCTATAGGTAGCAATTCAAGTGCTTTCTAAGCTTATATGTGTTTCAATTGAAGAAATGGGTAAGCCATAGCCAACAAGAAAGGAAACATTCTGAAATTATTATTTATGATACTTTGAATCCTTTCAGATGAAAAGTACTATTTAAATATAAAGTACTTCATACACACTGGCACATCACCACAGAAATGCAGCTGCCCCTGGAATGAAGGGCAGTAGCCAACCAACACCTAGAACATTAAGTAATAATGAAAAGAAGGAATTTTAGCCAAGGACATTGAAACAAATCCCATGACATCTTTAATGCCCCAGGATATCAAAGCACCTATTTTTTTAATGTTCTACTCAAGAGAGCCACACCCAGCAAACTGCATGGCATGCAAGATAGATAACTCAAAAAGACCTTCTAGCATTTAAACTGGTTTCTAGAAAGCCTGTATTGGATGTATCAGCCATTAAGACATCTCATCTAATTACAAAACAACACAAACAAATAAAGGCAAATGAAATACTAACACGCAGTTATTTGAAATTCACTGATTTTCTGAAGTAATAAAATCCCTGTAATTAAGGACTGTATTATTCATAGATTCACAGGGTGGGTCTATGTTTCAATGAAACACCTGTGGCACAGCTGCGGCTGGCCCAGCTCAGCTGACAGGCTTGCAGGGCTTAAGTTGTAAAACGGCAATGTAGACATTCAGGCTCAGGCTAGAGCCTGGGCTCTGGAGATCTGTCTGGTGGGGAGGGTCTCAAAGTATGTCTACACAGCACAGAAAAACCTGTGGCTCATCCATGCCAGTTGACTTGGGCTCACTCCATTTCAGTGCTGTGTTGACTTCTGGGCTTGGGCTGAGCCAAAGCTCTGGGATCTTCCCACCCCACACGGTCCTACAGCTGGGCTCCAGCCCAAATCCAGAAGTCTATACAGCAGTGAAACAGCCCCACATCTCGAGCCCTGGGAAGCCAAAGTGGCTGACCCAGGTTTATTATTGCAGTGTAGAGACACTCATAGATTCTAAGGCCAGAAGAGATCACTGTGATCATCTAATCTTATTTTTTGTATAGCACAGGCCATAGATTAATAATTATTAAAGTATATCTTTTAGAAAAACATCCAATCTTTATTTAAAAATTGTCAGTGAGGGAGACTGCACCATGACTTGGTACATTTTTCCAGTGGCAAAATACTCTCATTGTTAATTTATGCCTTTTTTCAACTCTGAATTTGTCTAGTTTCAACTTCTAGCCATTGGATCTTGTTACACATTTCTCTACTAGATTGAAGAGCCCATTATTATATATTTGTTCCACGTGTAGTTACTTATAAGCTATAGTCAAGTCACCCATTAACCTTCTCTCTCTTAAGCTAAATACATTGAGTTCCTTGAATCCTGCACTATAAGGCATGTTTTCTAATGCTTTAGTCATTCTCCTTGCTCTTCTCTGGACCCTCTCAAATTTATCAATTTCCTTCTTGAATTGTGGAAACCAAACCGGAACACAGGATTCCAGCAATGGTCTTACCACAGCCAAATACAAAGGTAAAATAACCACTCTATTCCTATTTGAGATTCCCCTATTTATGCATCCCAGGTTCACATTAGCTCTTTTGGCCACAGCATCACACCAGGAGCTCATGTTCAGCTGATTATCCACCTTGAGCCCCAAATCTTTTTCAGAGTTACTTCTTTCCAGGATAGAGTCCCGCATCCTGTAAGTATCACCTACATTGTTTGTTCCCAGATGTATACATTTACATTTAGCCATATAAAACCACAATTAGTTTGCTTGCACTCAGTTTACCAAGCGATCAGTGACCTGGTTGATTATTTACCACTCCCACAATTTTGGGGTCATCTGCAAACTTTATCAATGATGATTTTGTTTTCTTTTAGGTCTGTGATAAATATATTAAACAACATAGGGCCAAGAACCAATCCCTGTGGATGCCACTGGAAGATATTTACTCAGTCACAGATTTTCACAAATATTTTTAAAGTGAAAGATGTGCTAAATTATCTTTTTGTACCCTTTGAAAATTATCCTTAATTTATAAATTCTGTCAAGTGGATTAGTATTAAATTAGCTTTGCTATAGGAGACTGTCAAAAAGGGTTCATTTTATGGATAACTAGGCTTCCATATGCCCCCCAAAAATTGTATTTCTTTGTTCTTGAACTGAAATGTTACTAAATGTTACTGAAATGTTACCTTAAATGACTTAAAGTTCAAACCACTTTTGGTGATATTTGATGATCTGTGGGAAAATGGGACATTGTAAAAAAAAAAAAAAAAATGATAAAACAAACCTAACAAATGTCTTTGGGTATTTTTTAATAATATTGATCTGTCATGTCTAGAACAAATATTTGAAAGGTTTCAAAATTTGATTTCTTTGAATCTGACTTACTAATAGATAGACGATATTAATTATTTTGTTTGGTTTTTTAAATGCAGTTTTATTCTAGATCCTTCTCTTATGGATTTTTTTCTCAAAAATACTCCTGCATTTCAATAAGTTATAGATACTTTAAAAATGTATGATTGTACAAACATTTCCTGGCTGCAGATTGCAGTAGTTACAACACACTCTCACTACATTTTACATCTTTTGTCAATGTTTTTGTATGCTTACTCTCAGCTAATACTTATTTTCCCCTGTTCTGGTTTGTCTAAGAGCTTAGTGTGTTTTAGTGCTCATGAATGTGAATATTAGTGTTGGGTGATCTCCTTTGATTCTGAATACCTCTGAGTAACTAGTGCCTGATCGAATGCCCATTGAAGCCCATGGAGTTCACAGCTCAATGGAAACTAGGCTTTGGGTCAGACTTCTAAAGAACAGGTACTGCATGGGCAACCAGAGCATGAGCTGCCACTTGTCCACCAGCATAACACAGTCCTAACCTGGAAGGATCCCATTCAGAGGTATTCTGTGTCCATTCAGTCCTGGGCCTCTTTTGTTTATTTTCTCAGAATCGGCGATCTAGCTGTGGTGTTTCCTGGTACATCTCACAAATGAGTTTCTTCCTACAAATGACATGGACCTTATTCTAGCTTTATTCCCTGAAATAAAGAAAAACTACTGATACAGAAGTAATGAATTAACATGAAAATGGGCTTCTTCCCCTGATTCCTACAGGAAGCAGGAGGGTCCCATCCTGCTCCCATTGCTATTTTGAGGGATTGGGGAAGGAAAGAGACCTATTTTGAAGTGGAGAAGGAAGGAGACTCCTCCTGCGACTGGATTTTGAGAGAAGAAAGCACTCAGCCTGCTTATCTTTATTACTTCATTTATTATTTTATAGCAAAATACACCAGACCCCTTACAGTGCAACTAAAAATACAATGGCCATGTCTCAAATACCTCACAATCTAATGTCAGAGCGGGGGGGAAGGGGAGAAAGCACAGCAGTAAGACTATGCAACTACCCACTTAGTGAATGTGCATGTAGTAGAAAGTGAGAGCCTGAGGTTCAGTATAACAGGCAGGGTCTGAGATTGAGCTAAAACAGTAGTCGATCCCTGCTGTTATAAAGCAAAGTTAGCAAAAATCAGGCAAGTTCACAGAAATTGGCAAGAACAGAGCGGGTGTTGCAAAAACACACATTCCTAAAGAAGTGCTAGGCACAGAATACTCAGCAAGCACATTCCAAAAAGCTGGTACCAGAGTAGTCCAATACCAGGAATGGTACAAGTACACTTATCAAACATAACGGGGACACACTGACCCCTCTCTAAGGCCAGGATGATACTATGATGGATAGAGATGTCTTGATAATATGACGAATAGAGAATTTTTGACCAAACCATCTGGTACAAGGTAAACAGTGGTATCCTACCATGTCAGGGGGTGGTACACATGTTACAAGGGCAATATGCAACTTGTTTCTATCAATGTATGAAAAGAGAGAGTCTTTGTCCAGCTGAGGGGGAAACGGAAAGTCCTGCTTGTCATTGAGCTGGTCCATTGTAACAATATATATGTGTTAGTGGTCTGCGGGATACTAGGACCGGGCTTTGTCTACAATAAACCTGGCTTGGCACCTTCATGACTGAAATGGATCCCTGGTCTTATTGGATAATTCAGTCGTGGTTTGATGTCTTGGTTATCTGCGCAG
Source organism: Emydura macquarii macquarii (assembly GCF_026122565.2). NCBI lineage: Eukaryota > Metazoa > Chordata > Testudines > Chelidae > Emydura > Emydura macquarii. The sequence goes on along the minus strand of NW_027132559.1, from coordinate 34,363,575 downwards.
AGCTGGGACAGCTTACACATTGAGAGAACACACATGCAGCCAACAACTGACAGCAGGGCATATTCTGGAAGAACCCTTTTTTAAATGTAAGCAGGTCTGAATGAACTTTCCCCTGACATCTAGTGATGAGCTGGGGAAGAGGACTTCAAGATATGACCTTGTTTGCATGGGCACACCCACCCTGCCTAGGTGCTCAGCATCATGGGGTGGCTTTACCCAAATTATCACTTTTGGCTGGTGTTGGATCACAGATCACTTTGTTATTGGGGGCAGGGCTACTAAAGGGTTATTATTCTTGTGTGAATCAAGGGCAGCAAGAGGGACTCACCCTCAACTGAACTACACTGACTTGCTAGACAGGGAACAGGGGTGACAGAGTCCAGTGGAGTTGAGAGAGGATGGACAGGTACTTGTACCTGGTGGTGTGGGCCCTGCCTAAGGGTCCCAGACACCATTTGACCCTTCCTCTCTCCACTGTGTAAAAACAGGATTGATTAAGACTCAATTGAGAGTTTTGCTACACACCACAGAGCTGAAATCACTGATAACCAGTTCTCAACATTATCTTTGGGACAGTGTCTCTGATGCAAGAGACTGCTCAGTGTGCATTAGCAGTGTGACTCCCCCTCTAACAGCTGAAATCACTGAGAGCTGTCTTAAGTGGTAGGACCTCAAGACATCCCAGAGCAGAGGGTGGGCTGGTGGGTGGAATGGAATGGCCAGCAGAGTGGGGTGGGATGGAGCAGTGAGCAGCTGGCAGAGTGGAGCGAATAAGATGCCTTCTCTCCCTCTCCCAGAGTCAGGGTGGGAGGTGAACTCTGCAGATGCACCTCTTCTGGGTCTTCCCTGACCAAGAACAATAACTGTGAATGGGGTGCAGTGAAGGGAGAGGCACACTAAAGGAACTTTTGGTTGCTGGACTTAAGAACCTGAGACAAAAGGACACTGCCCAACGAACTTTGGGGTGGGTATTTTGCTCATGGTTTTATGCTTATGAATCCTGCTTGCAGCATTTTCCAACGTTAATGCCAGGTTACATTCCCCTTTTTGATAAAATTTTCTTTTCTACACTCAGACTCCGTGCTAGCAAGAGGGGAAATATTGCCTCTAGAGGCACCCAAGGGATGGTGTGCAATTGTCTCAGGTTACTGGATGGAAGCTCAAGGCAGTTTTGTGTTGTATTGTTGAAAAGGAACCTCTAGATATTGAACCTGGCCCTTGTTGCTGCCGACTCCAACTGGCAGTAGGGTTACATAAATATATTAACAGAGTATCACTTCTTGTGAGTGTCATGGTAGATGTGGACTTGAAGAGGGATAGGATTAAGGAGAGGATGACAGAATGCTCGCCTAGAACTGGTCCTTTGGGCAACTACATTCTTATTCAGATCCTTCTGGAGCACACACAAGACAGGAGTCAAAGATACTTTTTGTAGAGCCTGACTGGCCTCTCTCACACACTCTGATTTTATGCCTGGGACTGATCCTTTACACAGCACTCAGGGACATGGCCATCTTTGCACCCCCAACTTGCAATGATGCACTTCAGCCATCACCATGGATCTGGTCCTTTTTTCATTTTATGATCTTCTTGAGTCCCTAACCAGCATAATTTATAACTTGGGAAAAACAGGACATCATTGAAAAATCAGAGTTGAGCTTACAGGGTAAATAAATTACATCAGATACTGACTAAGAATACACCTGACAGTACACAACACATGTATTGTTAATGATTGGACATACAACTGTACGTACTGAAGATAGGCTAACACTTACAATGGACATTTTTCAAAGTACTCTAGTCAGTAGAAACATCTACTACTGTTTAGTTTTTGCCAGGATTTAAGGAGACCTAGACAGCATAGCTCATGCGTCATCTGTGAGCTATAGAGCCACTAGAGCTACAGCATGCTGTCCTTGTCCAGTAGACTCCCCTATATGTTTATTACAATCAAATATTCCCTTTCTCTACAGAAATGACACTATGTAAAGTCTTTGCCTGTGCTAACCATTCATGAGGGACTGCTGACTATACTAAACATGACTAGTCATCTAAACTCAGCAATACTAAAATGGGATCCTAAATGCCCTGCTAAAGGCTTTGTCCTCTTCCAGAATGTAACAAAAACCTGCTCTGTGTGGAACCTTAATTGCTTTCAGTTTTGCACATATTGTTCATGGTACAAAATATTAAATTGTATTAGTCTCAAATTTGTAAAGCATGAATTAATTAAGCAGCATAGTATATAACAAACATATTTCAGATGCTACTCCAAATTCTTCTGTGACATAATTACTGTTTCCCTGAAGGAGAAATTAATTTATCTTGTTAACAGATTTATTTAGAAACAAATATATAGTATTTAGAAACAAATAAAAGTTTAACAGCCTATTTAAGAGCCCCGGATAAATGTCTGGCAATTGTAATGAGAGCATTAGAAGGCCTGATACCGCATTTTTCATGCATCCAAAGTTCCTAGTAATTGCCACAGAAGTTTGAATACACTAAAATACAGGATTGGACTAAGAAATGGGCCCAGTTAATTTCAGGATTGCAAAACCCTCCGTCCACTGGTTTTATCCATTTGAATTGAACTCTGTTGTGACTATGAGCATATGTTCAGGTGGACCTGTACCTCAAAGTGGAGCCCTCAACTTGATGTACAAACACCCCTATATTGGGACTCAACAGTGACTTGCAAAGATCATAATTCTATATCTCTACATGAGTTTCTGCACTTACGGCCTGAGGTGGTTCTTTTCTGATTCAAGCTCTTCCTCCCCTCCCAATCCAAAGACATCAGACACAAAACTAGCCCTTAAATACACCATGTCTAGTCTATTTTCAATCTTTGGTACATGCTGTCGGTAGGAACGTATTGTACTTGATTCTCCATAAAATATATTGTACATAAGTATCTATATACAGATAGATATATTACAATGCACACCTTCTTGAAATAATTGTAACTCTTTTAATTGGAAGCAAAATGACTATAAACCAGCTAAAAGGGGTGAGGAAGGCAGACACCACCAAAAACATTCACTGGTCATCTTGATTCCAGTTCAAACATGTAAAATAGTTTGAAAAAGGATGCACAGTATGGCATTTATACCTGATGGTCTACGCTTTATTAGCAGTGTTTGCATTACACTAATGCTGAAAAGATCCAATCACGATTCAGGTGCTCTATAGGCAGCTGCAAAAAGGACAGTCCCTGCCCCAGAAAGCTCACAGTGCTGGTTTGTCTCAAGATGAAAAGGATGATAAAACAAATAAACAGATGAGGTAACAGTAAAACAAGTATATTTTTATACAGTTAATTGTATTTTCAACTTGCCACCTGCTTAGCCAGCTCTCATTACAATGGCCGTGGGCTTCAGCCACGAACTAGATCTAAGAATGAGTGAGATGTTTAAAGCTAAACTAGGTAAAAACAGTAACCTTTAACTGGTTGCTTTGAAGAAGCCTTTCTGTATTCCACACCCTGAAAAAAAGAATGGGCATGGGCAATCTCTATCCTGGATCTGGCAAATGGATCCATACGGTCAGATCTCTGCATTCCTATAGTGTCCCACTGATTTCACTGAGGCTCTCTGTTGGCACAAGGTCCACTTTAGTTAGTGGGTCTAATTGCAGGCTCAGGGCCTGTATCTAGAAATAAATTAGTGATAGAACCGAGGTTCACAGCTCAGATCTGTATCATGTTTTCAAGTTTGGGGATGCTCAGATTCAGGTTTTTTCTTCTAATCCATCTTTGTCTCCAATCCAGATAAGGAATAGCTACAGCTAGAGAAAGAGAGAAGCGAGAACACAGAGAGCAAAGGGAAGAGAGAGGAAATGAAGATGTGAGAAGGAAAAGGAGGGTAAAGGAGAAAATAGAAACCACAGCAACAAAGATGATAGAAAAGGAGACACAATCTGAAAATAGAAATATAGATGATTGAGAGAAGAAATGAAAAAACAAACAAGTAGAAGAAAAGAATGAAAATAAGTACATGGAGGACAAGGGAAAGGAAACCAAAGAAATGGAGAATGGAAAGGAAGTCTGGAAAAAAACTGGATGAGATCATGAATGGCCAGATGGTTGCTCTCCATGACTAGGAGCATTGTGTCAGAGAGCCTTTCCCATAAAGGGGCATAGCAGTGGGCAGGCTCTCCCAGGACAGAGTAACTACACATTGCCCCTCACTCTGGGCTGTGCCTAAATGGCAAAATTTACTTCTAGGTAATTAATTCGCCACCATCAGATTGATTTCTCTGGATCAACTGAGCAGTCAGTGAGGACCTGCTCAGTCGATCCAGAAATCGACGTATTAAGACCACCTTCTCAAGTGGAGCAGTGCAGTGAAGACGGCGCGCAGAACAGAAGCAGAGAAGTTGACGGGAGTTACAAATGTGCTGCCGAATCTCGGATGTAAGTGTAGACAAGCCCTAACATATATTTATAACTGAATGTACGCCTGCCCTTGTCCTTTTGCTACCAGGTCATGGTCTTTGCTAGTACATTTGGGTGTAACGTGAGGTCAGTGAAATTCTCTCCTCTATTCCTGTAACCTTTCTTTTATTTATGGTTGCTTTGCTGTTCTGTTCCTTTGATGTTCCTAGATTTGAAAATCCTATAATCCCATTTTACATGGCAGGGCACCTTCTGCTTGTGCATATACCTCTTGGTTACGCCAGCTTTGGGTAGTTTGATTACTGTCTCCTTTTCACGCAGTTTACTATTATATCCGATATTTAACAATAGACAGCTCTTCAATTTCCTTTTAACTTAACAGGCAGCACTTCAAAGGAGTCCTTTGAACCAGGAAAGGTGGATACACCTAACACTTCTGCATACCTGAAAAGAAGGCAATGTTATGCATTCACTATGCAGAATTCATTCTTCTCTGTTGTGCTGTGAGCAAATACTTCTTCATGCTTCGGGTCTTTCTGACTACTAATCATTCGCCCTGCCTTTGTCTGAAGTGTTTTATTCAGGCTACTTTATTGTATCTATACCTGGGTCATAGTTAATTATGCCTTTGTTCTGGGTATATATCCTCTTTAAATGTAAGACCTACACTGTTTGCAGAGGTAGGCAGGCATATTTTGTTCAGCTCAGTGCAATGAGAACCATCAGAAGCGATGCCCACACAGTCCAGAGACTTTTATTTTGTTTGTTCCTATGTATTTGTTCTTGCCATCTAAAATAAAGGTCATTCTAATTGAAAGTATCAGTGTGCTCTGGTGGTATGGAAAAGCATAATGCACACCAAGGTCACCTACAGTTTATCTATATCCTACTCTGCCTGGTGGTACTCAGCCTGTCAGTCAGTGATCTAAGGCCTTTATCATAACTCATTTTTATAAGCCAAGTCCTGGTCCTCCTTTACATAGGTGTAAGGGGTACACCCCGTGTATGTGAGATTCAGAACAGCCTCACTGCCAAGTAGGGTCATGCTGGTATATGCGGGGTATGGGTCAAGCTGATATATGCGAGCTCCTGTGAGGAGGGGCGAAGTGCTCATGCCAGTTCTACGTACTTTAGTCACATTCCTGACAATAACTTAAGGCTTTTCAATTAAGCCCATCAGCACTTAGATACTACAGTGACAGGCTCTGTAGAAAAGCTGAAGCGAGCCCCATAGCCAGGCAGAGGGCACATTAAAACATAATTTCCAGTTACAAATACCATTTTAGAGATGAACTATTGGCAGAACCATTTATCTGAATCCCTGTGAGCTATAGGAGAGGGTGCCAAAGGTTCACATCTTGGGGTCACCCTCTTGAGGTGAAAGCTGACACCTCACTTACCTCCTCTGTCTTTCTCCTGGCAGTCACAACCCTGTGGTCTGGTTCTGGGGTACAGGGCCCAGCCCTCCAGCTGTGCCTTTTGGTAAGTCCACCCTCCTTGGCGGGGGGATATAAAGCAGTCCACAAAAAAGAAAATATTGCCCTGCCCCCCCTTCCTGGAGAGGGAAGTAGTCTCTCATGCCCTTGAATAGTTGCATAGTAGAGCAGAGGACCCACAGATGGACTGTTATTAACAGGATACCAGAAACCCATATAAGCATTGTTATTAACAAGACACCAGAAAAACCGAGAATTAGGCTGAAATCAACTCATCACATGGACAGAGCAGTGCACAGGGTTTAATAACACCCACTTGTTCAACATGCAGCTTTACTCACTGCAGATGAAACAGCCATCTCCAGTCCCACTCCTCAGTGAGATCCAAAGTCAAAGCTTAATCCTAGGAGAATTTCAGCCAAGCAAATCAGCCCAGCTTATCTTCCTCAGAGGCTTGGCCCAACAGTCACTTAGTATCATAAGGCCCCCAGCATAGGAGGTCTGAGCCCAGGTTCTGCTTGATTCTGAGTGCCACCTCAACAGCATTGGGTTCCTCCTTAAAAGGGCCTGAGTCCAGATCCAGCAAGCCTCACAGGTGTGTTAAGTTGGGTTAGATTGTGACCACAGGAGTTCTTTAGCTCTTGCCTGACCTGGGCGGTGGGATGTATCATCTCCCCCTCTATATGGGAGTTCAGCTAAAACGGTCAAAACACCACAAAAACCAACCGCCTCTCACCCCCTCACCCTCCCCACCCCCGAGTCTTGCCTAGCTCCATATCTTTTAAGTTATTTAAAAGTGACCATGGACCTCACCACTTTCTGAACTACACATTAAACTCGTGTCTTCAGCTTAACTTTCCCTTAACAGTTCTTCACACACACACACATAAACAAGAGCAGAAGATCCATGAATCCGATCCATGAATCAAGCTGTTTCTCATGCAGACTAGACAGGAAGAAAGAATGGGTGAGAGAATGTACAAAATTGAGAGATTATTTCTCTTTCAATGCTTGGGAAGCACTCATTAATTATTATTATTATGTTATTTATTATTATTTATTTTATTATTATTATTATTTTGTACTGCAATAGCACCTAAAGACCCTGATGGAGATCAGGGCTGTGTTGCACCTGTCCCCTCCCACTGCTCAAACCACCATGACTGAGAATTGCCAACCCTCGCAGGACTGTGATGAAATCCCCAGGAATATGTCAAACCAAAACTGGCAACCATACTATGACTACACTCTGGTTTTGTGCACTAGCTCAGTAGGAGAATCACAGCCCCAGCTTGAAGTATAGTCATACCTACATTGTCAGGGACCATAGGGGATGCTGGATCACAGGGCTCTTAGACGATTGTGAGTTTCAACCTGCCACCCAGTGACCTGTTAACAGGAATCAGAATAAAAGCTGAACTGGGATCTAATTGCCAGAACACTGAGGGGGTCCTGACTGGTTCCCAGTTTCCATTTAAACTCAGCACAGGAACAGGAAGTTGTCCATGCAACTGGATTCTCCCTGCTTCCGCTTAAATATCTGCAGCTATTGATCTCCTGGTAACCTGACCCTGACACTTAACTCCTGGTTTTGCCCTCGGGCCTGTTTCAGACTCTGACCTCCTGGTATCACACCTAGCCTGACTCCTGCTCTGACCACGAAGTGAGACTGCCCATGTCCCAGTCGTGACACACAGTGACAGACAGTGTCTGCCTTGGAGAATTTACAATATGAAAAGACGAGACAGATGAAAGGCGGGAGATGAAACAGAGGCACGGAGAGGGGGGTGACGTGGCCAAGGCCACTCAGCAGGTCAATGGCAGAGCTGAAAGTAGAAAACAGATCTCCTGATTCTCAATCTTGGGCCCCATTCTAGGAGATCACATTGTCTCAAAGACACTGCGGTGGTGGGGGGAGAGGGTGGTGACGCGGGCAGACCAGATGCCAGCTCATGCCAAGGCCCCAGACACTGTCAAATACATAGCTGGAAACCAGTCTGGCTCACCTGTGTATTAGTATTGTTAAAATAGGTATTAGATTTATAAAAATATGTTTAGTCTTTAAACTTTATGAAATGCTTGTGAGTTGCTCATGCGTTAATCTTACTCGTCATATCTGTGCCCCACATTATAAGGTAATATTTAAGGGTTTGCTCAGTAACTATAAAAGTATTTGCTTGGAAACTGTAAAGCCCCACAGTCAGGAGAGAAGTGTGGCCAAGTGTGAAATACTAGTTTACCACAAGGGGTGTCATCTCCGCTCCAACAAAAGAAGGCCCACAGACACCAGACAAGCCATTATGGAACTTCAGTGGACAAAAGACTTTGTTGCTTGCTTCCGCCACATCCATGAAGAGGAGACATGCACAAGCACTCATCCCATCAGCTTGAACACAGGGGAAAGGGAAAAAAAATCCTTATCAACAAGAAATTGTTATCCCTATGCTGCTTGGACTTCAGGGAGAGGGCAAGACATCTAAGTGTAAGCAAGGGATCCCTGGCTGTTTAGCTTGGCTTAGCCCTAAAGGACATTTAGAGCTTGCACATTACAGCAGTTCTCTTACTTTTTGGAACCTGTGACGAGGTGTATAAGCCCCTCATTGGACAGTAAAGGGTTGAAGAACAGCTCTAGGCTCAGGAGGCCCCCACCTCTCCATCCATTCCAAGTGTGCACCACTTGGAGGCGGGGCTTAAAAGGGAGTCAGCCAGCTCAGTTGGGGGTGGACAGGGTAGGGAGAAGGACTGGCTCTGGCTCCTCTGTGGAGGAGGAGGAAGCAGCCAGACCCAGACTGGAAGGAGGAGCATCAGGGAGCGACAACTCTTCCAAGCTGGAGATGGGTGGGCAACCTGCAAGGTGGTGCTTGCCGGGACAAACTGCAGCATGCAGTAGGAAAGGGGAAGATAGGAAGTGACCCAGGGAGGCTGACTTGAGGCACTGGGTGAAAGGCACTGGCCAGGCCTTGCAGGGCCCTGGATCAGAACCCAGTGAAATGAGAGGGCCCAGGTTCCTCTTCCCCTCCTACTGTACCCATTAGGTGGGGTGGCCACCCAAGATTGTGACCACTAGACTCTGGACCTGTTCACAGAACTTAAGACTGTAACTCATTTGTGTGTGTATGTTTACCTGCTTTACCCCTGTACATAACTCTTATTTCTTGTCTTAATTAATAAATGTTTACTTAATTTATTATAAGATTGACTGTAAGTGTTGTCTTTGGTGTGAGATCTGAGGTCCAACTGACCTGAGGAAAATGACTGGTCCTTTGGGACTGGGAGTATCCTGAATATTGTTCTGATTTTTGGAGTAAGGGACCATCTGTCACAAAGGCAAGCTTGCCTGGGTAACAGGATAAACTGGAGTACCCAAGGGGATTGTCTGTGACTCCGTGTTAAGGCTGTTATAGAGCTTGAGGAATTCACACTTGATACTTGGTTGGTGGAATCTAAGTATAGAAATCACTACCAGTTTGGGGTTTGTGCCCTTCTTCTAAACAGTTTGCCCTGAGGTTGATATTCATGATCTTGAGCCACTCCAGACAGCTTCACAGTGGGTCATAACAGCACCTGGATAGATGGGTATTTCTTTTCTACAGAACTGAATTTTTCGCCAGCCATTCTAGTCATATGCTCGTGATTCTGATGTGAAAGAAAGACTGTTGAAAGAATATGTTTATTTTATGTTTAATATGTCCTAAAAATTTCATAACGTTTAGATGAAATTAAACCAATTAGATAAAAAGTTTGAATTTTCTAACTAAAAGCCACCAAAAGACTTCCCATCATTTTATATCCAAGATATAATGTGGCATATGGCCACTATGAAGTTAGGCTTTTTCATTTTTAATTCTTGAATGTTACAAGTTTCAGCTGGTCACCGCCTGATATGTGTAACAACTCCTTTCCCTGCTGTGGCAGAAAAGATTATTACTCAGCACAATGGGTGCTTTATAACTCTGTATTCAAAGTTAAACAGAGACTGTCTAAGGACATGGAAAGCAAATGCAAGAGAGGACAGCTCAGACTGAGTGCATGGAGATGACAGTGGTGGTGTGATTGGGCTCAGTAATTGCTGAGCTACTTTTCTGACCACAGCTTGGTGCAAATCATATCTGCAGTCAACACAGAGGACATTTTTGATCACAGTATATACCAAAGATTGGCTGTCAGGTAGTAGCATATGCAGCACTAATACTAGAAAATAGATTTTAGCTTTAGGAAGACCACATTCCAGGACTCCGGAGTTTACACTGTAGTTGACTTGATTAGGTATATTTATTTCCCATTAGCATCCTGCTGTTATTATGCAAACTCTTTGGACAGACAAACATGGCAGACTGGAAGGATGTTTAAATATTATGAGCCTGGTTCTCAGTTATTCTAAGTTTCTCTTATGCTACTCAACTAGTGTAAAAGGGCCATAATATGGGTGGAAACAGAGCCCTGAAAATACTACCTGTACAGTGGTTGATATAGACCTGATGTAAGGATTTTATGCCAGCCCTGTTCCAAACCCCTCATGTAGAGGGTGGATTGCACACGTGACTGGAGTGCACTGCACTACTGCTATTCTCTGCTTCTTAGGGCCCCTGGCAAGCAGAGCAAAAATTAGGCTGCCCTAACTTACAGTAGAGGTCAGGCAGGACCCTGCATGGCCTCCCAATATAGAGAGCACAAAGGTGGCTTAAACCCACATTTGTCCCCTGTCCTCTTTCTTGCTCCATGCTCAGGGAATCAGTCTCTTTATATCTGTGGAGATGGGATGTATACACCTATCGTAGTCAGGTGAGCAAAGGAACAAAATCTGCAGTGGAAGAAGTTGCCTTGGCCATCATTCATCTTTAGCTGGAGCTCATTAGCATCCTGTAATACAAGTAGGGTAGTTTAACACATCAAACAGAAGACAGTAAGTTTCTGGAAAAGAGGAAGAGTACCCTTCTCCGCCACAACCAAGCACTCTCCTGAATTTTTCTAGATCCTGAAACAGAAAACAAGAGTCTGAGTGAACTTTGCTTGAGAAAGTGTTTTTTTCTATTCCACAGCGAGGCCTGAAATGCAGAGTAAATGCCTGACTGAACCCTGCTAGAGGAGAGTATAAAAACATATTTTAAAATTTTATTAAAGCTAATGTTATAAAATGATCAAATACAGAGTTTTTAAATAGGGTGCTTGGCCGACTAGAGGCCTGCAGGGTACTGTCACTCTGGCTCCTTTGGGTGGTATTTCCTGCAGCACCTACTCTCCACAGTGCTTCCTGGCTGCAGCTCTGCATGGCCTCCGGTGGCACTGTGGGAACATCAGCCATCCCAGGCTTTGCAGATTAACATTCGAATATACAGACCCTTACACTCTCAAAGTGGAATTCTGTGATTCATCTACTTTTGACTGGACCACAAGGTTACCTCATCCCTATTTCCCAAACATATTATCTTCAGCAAGTCCCCTGAATTCTCTTTAAGAGCCATGACCAGCTGGTGAACACATTAACATTGTTCAAAATAGTATAATTTATGTATCCAGAGGCAGAGAGAAAAGGGTTAAAAATAAGAAAAGCCTAAATGCATATTGTTTTACCTACATTTAGCCTTTCCTTCCCAGTAAGTAGGTTCCACTTGATCCAGGCGTCTCCCAAGTACTAGGCTGGGTGAGAAAGGTTACACCTCTGCAACTGCTGCCTCTCTGACAGTCTCTCTCAGTCCGTGTGTGTCTACTCAGGAAACAGGCTGTCTTTTATCCATTTCAAAGGTCCTTTGTTTGCAAGATGTCACCTGAAGATCTCCTAAGGTTTTGAGTAGGACTCCTGAACATGACCAAATTGGTTTATGCCTTTTATCCAGAGGGGACAGAGAAAGTCTTCACACAGTAAAATCCTGGTATTGTCCAGTTGAGCACCAGACAACTGAATTCTGTTCAACAATTGTTTAGGTTCCTGAAGCTTTTAATCCTTGCTCACCTTTGAGCCAGCACTACAATAACTACTAAACCCACAGATACATAAATAATATTCATAAAAATAAATGCATTTAATTCCCATGTTCTTCACAAAAGGCCTCATAAGATCTGTCAGAGCGGGGACCCCCTCCGGCATGCTTTTCACACCAACCCAATTTACTCTTCTGGTGCTCATTCAAAAAAAAGCTCTGAGATATTCTCCAAAAAAAAAAAAAATCATCTTTAGAGTCCACTGGTTGCCCCAATGTCTTTACAAAATTAAAGCTGCTCCCAGTGATCAATCCTGGAGGTGTTTAGTCAAGGATCCACACTTGCACACACATTCTGGTCATGCCTTATTGTTTCATGCTTCTAGGATGCCATTAGAACCAGAATTAACATGATCCTAGAGATTCACTTGACCATTAAAGCAGATACCTGCATACTATATGCAGCAAAGAAAGGCTATTACCAAAAGGGATGACTACATAAAGCTTTACTGGTTGCAAGTTGTTAACATTTGCTACATAGGAACAGTAAATCCCACCCAAAGGATAAAGACTGGCATACTGGACTGGCAGACCTGGCTGCAAAGAAAAGGAGCATATACAATAGACCTCAAGCTCCAGAAAAACTTGAGTCCATTTGGGATAGTTTCCATGAAGTGGTCAATATCCCTGCCATAGGCCTGGATGAAAGGTGAGAGATAAATCCACATATTCCTTTCCTATTCCAGCTCCTCTTTGTGTCTTTCCTTCTACTCTTTCTCTCTTGACTTTAATTTCCTTTGTTGTTGTTGTTCAATACGTGTGATAAAAATCTGTGTGCTAAGGATATTGCTGTTAATACGTGAAAATCCAAGCACTGTGTAAATATCTTGCTCTTTTCTGATGTACAGTACTTTTGACCTTGTTTTATATGATGGCACCTAGAATTTATTTGGTTTTTATAAGAAAACAGATTGAAAAGGTTAAGAAATGAAAAAAAATGTTGCAAATCTCCGATACCAAGAGATAGACATATACAAATAAATTTAATGAAAATACAACCCCAGCAGGATATGAACTCAATACCTTTGAAATATATGGCAGGCACTTTATCCACTAGGATAAAAAGACTTTGGTTAACACTCATGGGAAGTTAAATGTATTATTTGGCCAGGGGGCCTACATATCCATCTGTAAACGAAATAGAAATTGAATCTTAACCTTAATCCCACAAAGTTTACAACTAATTATCTTGTCAAAGCATACAGGTATATTTTGTAGGATACTAACGGAGCAAAAATAAAATTGCTAATGACTGATTTAGGGCCCAGAAGAGTCTGGAGTGGTGTCAGACTTACACCTTGTACTCTCTTGTATAGCAGTGTACAGTTTGAAAATTAACTGGAAGTTTTCTCATACAAGTAAGCACTGCTCTTCTTTGAATGTTAATTTTTCCTTTCTATGCCTTTAGGGCTTATCAAGGGGACATGGATCAGTGTTCATGTTGCACTCCTGGTCAGTATCTGGCCCGAGCTGAGAAAGTTAATAAATCCAACCAGTGGACCAAATTCAGTGATGAATCCTGGTTATGTGGCATCTGAGGCATGTTGCGCATATTCTAAGAAGAAGGGCTCATCCTCCAGTCCATACTCAGGCAAAATTCCAATTTCTGTTCTTTACTTTTGCCTCCAGCTGTTCATTTGTTCCAACTGTATATTCTGAACGCTTACCTCAGGAACAGGTATGTGAATCTAACCATCACTGAGGGCCTGGTTCTGAAAATACTTGCAGTCAATGAGAGTACTCACTATAGTAAGTACTGAAGGACTGACTCAAAGTCCATTGAGGTCAATGGGAATCTTTCCAGTGTTGACTTGAGACCCATGAGCTCATCTTGGAGAGGATATGAGAAAAACTTAATTAATATAGTGTGTGTAAAATTGCTGTTTAATAATTATGAGCTGAGCCAGTATAACTGAAATGCAAGTAGGGGAACAATTTGGATATTAATGTTAAAGTCGGCTTGGTAATAAGCTAAGGCCCAGTATGGCCTATAGTAGTTTAATAGTCTGAAGTGTTATAAGATATAGCAGTACTTCTCAATATGTAGCTTGCAATAAAAAAGTACACCAAAGAAGCACAAAATAATGGATTTGGGGGATTTTTTTAGTATGTGTAACCATGAGGTCAACCTCATTGGAAATATTGGGAAATGTATTTGTGACACTGGCTGAATTAGGGGGACCATTTATGATATTACTTAACATCAATATGTCAAAATTACAATAATTCATATGAGATAGGCCATGTCAGGTACTGTTAGATAGTTATAATTTGATAAGTATGATGATATTGTTTATGAGCACGCTTCATATTTATATTGGAAGTTATGAATATGTTGGATGTATCAACGTGTGCTGTGTTTCTGGGCAACACCCCCAATAGGATGGCAGCAGCAGTAATAAACTGTTTAATGGCCCATTAAGGAAACTCACAGGTACAGTGGAAGAAAACCCAGGGCTACACCTAATGAGTCACCAAGACTTAATCATATAGAATCATAGAATCATAGAATATTAGAGTTGGAAGGGACCTCAGGAGGTCATCTAGTCCAACCCCCTGCTCAAAGCAGGACTAACCTCAGCTATATCATCCCAACCAGGGCTTTGTCAAGCCTCAGCTTAAAAACCTGTAAGGATGGAGATTCCACCACCTCCCTAGGTAACCCATTCCAATGCTTCACCACCCTCCTAGTAAAAAACTTTTTCCTAATGTCCAACCTAGACCTCCCCCTGCAACTTGAGACCGTTGCTCCTTGTTCTGTCATCTGCCACCACCGAGAACAGCCTAGCCCCATCCTCCCTGGAACCCCCTTTCAGGTAGTTAAAAGCCGCTATCAAATCCCCCCTCACTCTTCTCTTTTGCAGACTAAACAAGCCCAGTTCCCTCAGCCTCTCCTCATAAGTCCTGTGCTCCAGCCCCCTAATCATTTTGGTTGCCCTCCGCTGCACTCTCTCCAAATTGTCCACATCTTTTTTGTAGTGGGGGGCCCAAAACTGGACACAAGCAGTATTCTAAATGTGGCCTCACCAATGCCGAATAGAGGGGAATAATCACTTCCCGTGACCTGCTGGCAATGCCCCTCCTAATGCAGCCCAATATTCCATTAGCCTTCTTGACAACCAGGGCACACTGCTGACTCATATCCAGCTTTTTATCCACCGTTACCCCCAGGTCCTTTTCTGCAGAGCTGCTGCCCAGCTCGTCGGTCCCCAGTCTATAGCTGTGCATGGGATTCTTCCTTCCTAAGTGGAGGACTCTGCACTTGTCCTTGTTGAACCTCATTAGATTTCTTTTGGCCCAATCCTCCAGTTTGTTTAGGTCACTCTGTATCCTATCCCTACCTTGCAGGGTATCTACCACTCCCCCCAGCTTAGTGTCGTCCGCAAACTTGCTGAGGGTGCAATCTACCCCATCCTCCAGATCATTAATAAAGATGTTGAACAAAACCGGCCCCAGGACTCCATCTTATTTCTGTAAATTTCCACAAGCAGTTTGGCAAAGGCCAAGGGACATAAAAGGCAGCTGCTTTACATTCATTTTGTCTTCAGTCAGTCTTTAGTCTTCAGCCTTCACCTAACTCTGGATCAACTCATCTACAACTGAAGTTGTGAAACAAAGAACTGAGACTCTGCCAGGTACTAGATGTACACCAGAGAGACTATACAAGCCTGTAAACGCCACAATTCCACTGGAAACCTAATATATATGGACTTTCAAATCATCTGTATGTATCTGATTGCTTTAATCATTTAACACTTCTCTTATAGTTTGTTTCTTTCCTTTTATAATAAACCTTTAGTTTTAATTACTAAAGGATTGGCTGGCAGTGTGGTATTTTGGGGAAGATCCAAACTTATATTGACCTGGTACTGTGGCTGACCCTTTGGGGTTAGTAGAACCTTTTTGGTAAAGAGCATATAGTTTTAAATAACTGATCTCTTTACTGGACCTAGTGGCTGATTGGTGGCCTGAGACTGAAATGCAGTAAAGGGGGCTGTGTATATTTTGTTTTAGCTTCTTGGTGACCAGAGTGGGGAATCAAAAGTGTTGTTTGTGGCTCGTTGGGAAGTCTGACTTCAGTGTCACCCACCAGTGCTGGGAGAATCTGCTCTCCTTTAGCAGCCTACCCTGACCGTGGCATGTTCAGGTGACTACCCTGGGCACAAAGGGGTCGCAGATGAGCACAAGAGAATATAATGTATACCTCCCAGCACCAGTATGGGTAGAATGTCTTTAAATCCTTGTCTCAGACTGATAAATGTTTCCAATATAAGCCTGGTTCAGAAGACAATGGGCAAGAAAATGCCCATTCTCAGAAAAGACCTGCCCACATTTCCATACAGAAGTGCTGTGCTAAGACCCAGGTTAATCTTTAAGGTAGGGAAGAGGCACCACAAGTTACTGCAGGGGAAAGGTAGTAGTCACCATGGGCTGCCTGGGGAGAGAGGCTGGGGGATTGGAAGAAGGGAAGCTGGAAGGCCAGTGGGTGGGCCAGTGATAGTGGTAAAATCATAACAGATCATCACCCAAACTGGTAACACAGCATACACTGAAGTGTATTTTCAATGCCTGGAATATCCAAAATGTCAAGTTCCAAGCATATAGCAATAACTGGCGCCAGCCTGTCAGTGTTCACTGTGGCCCCCCCAAGAAAACATCTGCACAAATAATCCTTCTGCAAGAAAAGGCAGCCTAAAGATGAAACACCAAATTTACATTTTAATACTTTTAGCGCTTTTGTGACTATCCTGATTTTTTAAATTACATTTAAAACAGTAATAGAAAGGATATAAAAAGACCATTACAAGTATGTTAAATATGAAAGACAATACCACATGCATTCTGTACTGCAATCACTTGTATAATCTTCCCTAATAGAAGGTCCTTACAGACCAGTTAAAGAAATAGATATTGAAATAAGATACTAAAGTCTCTTTACAGTGTTTTGTTTTTACTTTCAGGAAACTTGCAGTATCGCTGGAAAAAGCTATCAAGGTTGCAAATGAAAATAACTCCTCTTCATCCCAAGAGGTATCTGTATGATTAGTATATTTACTTCTTTAGTTGGAGCAAAACAACTTTCATTAATATTTCAACACATTGTGCTTGGGACCTTACAAGAGCCACATCTTCAAAAGTGCACTCACATGTTTGCCTGCGCACAGATGCATGCAGTAGCCAGGCTTCTTGCACACATGCAACTATATAGATCTGAAACCATTCACAGCTTTGGAAAAGTGGCCCTACATGATGTATTTACTGCCAACATATTCCATACATTTTTTTACCCAATAAAATATACGAATTATATATGTGTTGAACAGTGTTTCATTTTTGCAGTTTGTATTACACATCATAGCCATACCACACCAGGCTGTGATCTCATCAGTTATCAACTTGGCAACATCCCTGTTCAAAACAATGGCATCTCTTGGACTATGTCATTGTAAGAACACAGGATCTAAGAGACGTCCAAATCAGCCGTGCCATGAGAGGAGCTGACGATTGCTGGATTGACCACCACCTGGTGAGGTCAGTCATGTCCATCTGGATTGCACCGTAACACGGAAAGCAATCCAGATCAGTCAGACAGCAATACGATATCTAAAGACTTCAATCCTCAGTGCACCAAGGGACCTTCCAAGCACACCTTAGTGGAAAACTGGCCATATGTACACCTGGAAATGACAACACAACTGTCTAAGAAGATTGGGAAGCCCTAAAACAGATCATCCATGAGGCTTGTGAGGAATCCATTAGCCTCGCTACCCGCCGCCATCAGGACTGGTTTGACGACAACAACGCTGAGATCACAGCCCTCTTGAACCAGAAGAGAAAACCTTTCAGCGACTGGCAAAACCATCCATCATCTAGTCAGCAGCAGAGCTTTTTCCATCAATTTAAAGCTGAGATCCAAAGGAGAATCTGAGAAATCAAAAACAAATGGTGGGAAGATAAAACAAAAAATCCAAGCATTTGCTGCAGACATGATATGCAGAGCTTTTTCTGTGAGACAAAGACCCTGTACAGAACATGTAGCCTCACATGACTGAGATCTGAAGATGGTTGTATCCTTCCTAAATACAATGAATCCATCAAAGAGTGTTGGAAGGAACACTATCAAAAGCTTCTAAATCGAGAATCGACTGTGACTGATGAGACCATCAACTCCGTCCCTCAGTGCCCAGTCTGGGAAACTCTTGCCAATCCACCCACACAAGAGGAGGTTCGTAAAGCAATGAAGCAAAGAAAGAACAAAAAACCATCAGGTCCTGCTGGCATACCAGCTGAAGTACTGAAAGTGGGGGGAGAAACACTGACAAACAAGCTCCATTTGCTGTTCCTCAAAATCTGGCATACTACAGAAATCCCTGCTGACTTACACAATGCCAACATTGTCATCATATTTTAAAAGGGCTGATTGTGGCAATTATTAAGGCATTCCCTCTTCTCCATTGCTGAGAATATTCTTGCTAGAATCTTATTGACTCGTCTGCTTCCTTTTTCAGAAGAAGTACTCCCAGGGTCCCAATGTGGCTTCGGACCATCACAAGACACCATTGACATGATTTTCACAGCCAGGTAGATCCAGAAAAATGTTAAGAACATTACCAGGGGCTGTACATGGCCTTCTTCGATCTGACCAAAGCCTTTGATTTTGTCAACCATGAGGTGCTGTGGAAAATCATGTCAAAGTTTGGTTGTGCAAGCAAATTTACCACCATTGTAAGACTCCTGATGACCAGATGACTGCCTCCATCCTGTATGGTGGCTCTACAACTGAGCCCTTTGCCATTCAAACTGGCATAAAGCAAGATTCTGTACTGGCACCCAGCCTCCTTTCCATTTTCCTAGCAGTTATGAAAATGCCAATCCAAGACTGTCTGCCACAGGGCATTGGCATCCAGTATCAGGCTGACAGCAACCTCTTCAACCTCTCGCGCCTCCGTGTTAGAACTAAAGTAACGTTGGCAACAATAACTGAACTTCAGTATGCAGATGATTGTGCTGTAGTTGCACATTCAAAGGAGGAGCTACAAACAGTCCTCAGCTTCTTCTCTGAAGCTTACAAAAGCTTAGGGCTAACCCTGAACATTGGCAAAACAAAAGTTCTCCATCAGCCTGCTCCCAGTTAATCATCAAACCCAGCAAGGAAGATCTACATTGACAGAGAGGAACTGGAAAATATAGAACACTTTGCCTATCTTGACAGTCATCTTTCACTGAGAATAAACATAGATGTTGAGATTCAGGACAGAATCTGTATGCAGCTTTGCCTTTGGCAGACTGTCCCACCAGGTGTTCAACAACCACAATATCGGAACACACAGTAGACTTTTAGTTTATAAAGCTGTGGTAATCCCAATTCTCTTCTATGGCTGTGAGACCTGGGTGACCTACAAAAAACACCTGAAAAACCTGGAACGCCAGCACCAGCACCAGCACTTTCTCCAGAAGATCCTCAACAGAAAGTGGCACTGTACTAATATCGGTGTCCTCACGGAGGCCAACATCTTAAGTGTTGAGGACCTGATTATCAAGTACCTGCTGAGGTGGAGCTGCGTGTGCATGCCTGATGCATGCCTACCAATATAATTGCTGTACGCCCAACTCACCAAAGGAGAAAGAAACCAAAAGAAACACTTCAAAGACACCCTCAAGACAAACATCAAGAGATGTGGCATCAACATCACACAATGGGAGACAGTAGCCGAAGATAGAGCTAAATGCCGAAGGCTTGTCAAAGAAGAAATGACCACTTTTGAGAAAAATTGTCTCACCCTGGTTGCAGAAAAACGCCAGAAAAGAAAGGACAAATGACAACTGTCAAGCAATAATCGCAGCCCATCCTGCCTTCCAACACCACCTGCAACATTTGCCAACAAGTCTGCAGCTCAAGGATCAGACTCTTCAATCACCAAAGGAGCCATATGAAATAAAACCAGTGAAAGAGATCATACTCTACTCGAGGGATCACCGACAATGAAGTTTGTATTACACACTATGGTCATACTACACCAGGCTGTGATCTCATCAGTTATCACAGCAAAGCAGTGAATTAGGGCAGTACTTCAATAGGAAACCTTCAAAGAAAACCCAAGATGGTCCAAAAATGACATTGACAAATCAGTCCTCTCTGCTCCTCTTCCTCTGGTGCAGAAGCAGGGCCATGTCAGGACTAGGTAGGGGCAGGGTGGTGATATTTCAGGGTGGAAAGGGGGCTTGACAATGGGTGGAGCTGGACTGCATTTCACTGAGCCTTAGCCAACAGAACATCTCTAGGTAACTGTTCTATCCAGGGTAAGTTAGAATAACTCTGTGGCTGCTCTACCTTGTGCCAGGGGCTGGTCTGGCTGTCTGGGCATCCCAGGATCAGGGGAGGCATAAATGAGTCTTAAGCCATCTTAGCCTCAGGATCATACTATACAAGTCTTTCAGGTGCTCTTTATCTCTGATGTATTTACTCTACTGGCAAAAAAATACACTTGTTTTCCACTTGAAACAATATGCTGCATGTAGGTGTGTCAAATAAGAACGATTTCTCAAGTAACAGTGCTCAAATCTCTTATGTCTACTTCTCAGTGTCATTCATGCGTACCTTGTTGCCTCTGAATGCTTTCTTTTCACCAGCATCGCATTAGTCATACTGCCAGTTCCAGAATAATGTAACTTAGTAACTAAAATTCTGATCATGAATGGTCATGTTCTACAAAACCATATTCTTCAGGGATCAGAATTCATTTCAGAACTAAAAGCTCCTCAAAACTATTGTGCGATGAAACACTGTAGCACTCCCAATTTCCTTATGGATAGCTCCTTAACTACATTTATCCTTACTTACTGTGGTGGTTTAATTTAAAAATTGATTTCTCATAAAAAACATGGACTAATTCCATAAAAGGTTCCTGGGTGCACTAAGCAATTAGTATATTCAGCATAGCCCTTTCAGTCTCAAAACACCAGGCATCAACTCTGTCTTGCAGATTTTTGATATATAAATCAGTGACACAGTCTAAAATCTAAAGGTAGGAAGAGCTTGAAGAGTTGTACAGCTAAGTTGTTTTACATCTTGAAGAAAATGCATGTTACAGAGAATGCTTTGTTAAAAATCTAATGTTCTTTTCATCTCAGCTTTTACCATCACCACACATATTAAAAAAGAAGAAACTTTTTGATGGAAAGAAAGGTGAGGCCTACTTTAGGTTCTCAGCATGCACCCATATACTGAGGCAAGAGGAGCCAGAGGAAATTGGACAAAGTGCTCAGTGATTGTTTAAAGCATCATTAAATGTTAATAAACTGTGAATGTTTTGGGGAAGGCATGGAAGCCCCATTGACAAGGGAGGAATCCAGCTAAGATAAACTCTGCGTGAAAGTACCTTTTCTTTAATCATTAAATGATCGTAATTGGCTGCTCTGCATAGTTCTTTTTTTATCCCTCCTTATATTATTTTCTGGGTTACAATGTTATTGGCTCCTAATTTCATTTTTTGCCCTCCTATAATGTAAAAGAATTACTGTGAAACTAATGTGAATGTACTGTGAGTTTAATGTGCACTACCCACTGTTATTAGGTACTGCTGCAGGGCAGGCCTGCTTTGATGTAGTGGAAGGGAATGTTTTGTAAACGGTTTTTAAGCTATATTTGTTACATAGCAGTTTTATATGGTTATGTCCATTTAAAATGGCTTGGGCTTTAGTTCATAGTTCTCTAGCAGCATAAAAATTTGTATAGCTTCACCATAGAGAAAACTTGAAATATATATTTGAGTATGAAAGAAACACAGCAATCAACTGTGCAAAAGGACTTAAAAGAGGCCTGTTTAGAGCACACCAGAATCACAAGCTGAGTATCCATTTCTTTGCATATAGAAGGTGTGCGCAGGGAGGAGATTCAGGTTTCCAAAGATTCTGAACACCAACAGATGGAAATTTTAAAGGGAGCTGATGAAATTCTGAATAAATGGCTGTATAGTCTTGTGATTTGTCTTCAGATATTTCAGTTGATTATAAGGTTGATCATTTCCTGAGACTCTCAGTGCCACTGATGCTGGCACTATAGGTGTGACAGCTAGGGGAACTTGGGTGCACTCCAAGGTAGAATATCTTGATCTGGAACTTTAATTGATCAGGTCGTACTTTGAAGTCTGTAACTGAAGGTGCAGTGTTACATTGAGACATTAGGTGCTCAACTTTTTGAAAATCAAGCCACTCATTTAGGATTTAGGAGCCTAATTTTAGGTTCCTATTTTTGAAAATCTTTCTTCTACTATTTAAACTGAAGCTCATGTGACATCATCAGAACTTCAGGGACTATGATTTATAGGGAGATTTCCAAAGGTGTAATGAGCAGTTACGTACCTAATTCCCATTGAAATTCACTGGGATTGGGGAACCTAAGTCCCTTAGACTCCTAAGAAACATCCAGTTTACAGGGCTAAAATGATCTTGAAGTACCTCCTAGGACATTTAGGCATAAATGGGTATTTCTCAAATATTCAATGTGAATGTTCTTGGTTTTTAAAAAATTTTGCCATTACAATGAAACCCATCCACTCTCACAAATGTTTGGAATATTTCTTTGTTCTAATCCATGTGAATTTGTTTTCAACTAATTTGGGATTTTCTGTCTATTTAATATTTCAAGTAAAGAATTTCAGATCCCCCGTTACCTTTGCTGACAACTATAAAATTAAATAAGGGGTTTTGTTATAGGATGAATGTTTCAAGATTGTGGGGGACTGTAATCATTGACAATACCAATTTGGGAATATTAAAGCTATTTTCTTAATTTTTACAATCAATAATTTCAAAATAAATCAAATGGGTTTTAATAAAGAAACTTATTCTTGTTGTCAAACTAAACTGTGAAAAGCAATTTTAACCCACTACTTTTATCCTCTGTTACACTTCTCCTGAAGTCTAAAATGTGATTAGTTAGTTTGTTAGTTAGTTAGTTACAGCAAATCAACTCCACCAGCCAACCCTTGTGCAGGTAGAGGCAAATCCTATGCTCAATACTCAGGGTAGATCATATGTGGGGGCAGATCTGGAATAGGTTCCACAGCCCTTGCACGTGATTCAAGGAGATTGTACCCAAATCTGAAAACAAAGCAGAAAGGGCTTGAATCTCTCCTATGTGTGAGTTCCATTTGGTGCAGGAGATTTGGGTGCTGCCAGGATGTTGATTACGTTTCCCTGATTTTGTGTGTCAGTCAGTGCTAACCTCAGTAGTGGCATGCGAGAGCATTCTAGGGACTGCTCTACCTTACACCAGTTGACCATCAGCCGAATAAATCAGATCTCCTTCCTCTGACGCTCAGGGATGGCCATGGCTGGAGATGGGACACTGGAAGGGGATGGCAAGGGCTCTGAGGTGTCATGGAACATTCTTTCTCTCAGGTACGTGGCTGGCGGGTTCTTGCTCACATGCTCAGGGTCTAACTGATCACCATATGTGGGGTCGAGAAGGAACTTCCCGCCAGGTCAGATTGAAAATGACCTGGGGGAAGGGGGAGTTGCCTTCCTCTGCAGCATGTGGGTACAGGTCACTTGTCAGGATTCTCTGAGTATATCTAACTTAATCATTTCCCTGACATTGCAGGGGCCTTCCCCCCTCCTACCCCAACACATTCCCAACATGTGTAGATGCTTGGTGTTGGTGGCTCCATTAGATAATCCCTTCCTGCCCTTAAACTCTATGACTCTTCCCCACCCCAACACATTCCCAACATGCTTCTCCATGCCTCCAATACAATGACTGGCTAACCTCTGTCCAGGAGCAAGCTTTACTTGGTTTATGCCAGCTGACATGTTTCCCTATACCCACCCCAGGAATTCTAAGCCGGTTAGCTAAAGCCAGAATCTGGGTCCTTTCCCTGCCTGAGTGACCCAGAGAAGATGAATCAGAAATGAAAATCTACTCCAAAAAGTACAAACCAAAAGGCAGTTATGCAGTCTACACAAATTTACTAAGATTCTGCCTTTCCCATAAATCAGTCCATGTAAACATTTCTTGAAGATAAGCTTTTAATTTCTTCATTTCCTTCTACTGATTTAGTCTGCACATCCTTCATTAGTCATTCGCAAATAATTTAATTTGCACAAATTAAGTAAGTGATTGCAACCACACAGACATTCCAAGCTGTGTGAATCAAAAAATTTGTAGTTTTATATCTGTGGAAAAACTAAAAATCCAAACCACAAAGGTAGCTCAATAGCTACTTCATTTCACCCAATCAGCATTTTCTACATTCAGAAAGAAATGTGGTCCAAGAAGTCACACCTCTTATTCTTCATCTTCAGTCAGCAGCTTGACTGGGGTTATTCAGGATTCCCATAGAGAAAATGCACTTTGTTAAATAATTGCACTGAAAAAAAAGAAAACTAAAAAAGGGTCTCTCAATTCTCAGTATATGTGAAGTTGGAGGATTACTCGGTGTTGAGTCTGGAATCTAATCTGCCATCCTTGACATAAGGCTAGATACAAACATAGGTAACTGCTGCTAATTTTAATGGAAGTTCACCCACATAAATTTCCTTAACGTTACTGAGAGGAAAAGCCTCCTAAAGTGAAACATTATAATGAACTGCAATGTTTGTTTTTAACTTCCTGTTGACATGAGGTTATTTGTTATTTCCTTGAACAAACCACTCAATCGTTTAAATTGTATTAAATGTCTTTGTAGTAATTTAGTTTTTCATTTCTGATTTGACAGTGAATTGGTGAATAGCATGGGATGAAGCTGAAGAAAAGAAAATTTAGCCTAGATATCAGGAATTATTTCCTAACAGAGAGTTCTATTATACTGTGGAACAGCTTCCCAAAGGAAATGATGGAAGCCCCTTTGGGTGGGTGATTTGAAACTGGCTGTGCAAAGTACTAAACAGAATAACCTTGTACTGGTAATAGATGAATGAGGTTAACTTCAGAGTCTTTTTCATCTCTGGCATATACAGTATTTTCTAATATTCATCATGTAAATACATTGAAAAATATGCAATCCATCAAAAGGAACTTGAAAGGATTTGAGCTCATTAAGGGGTTAGGGTCAGAAACAAACTTTGAAAGGTTCACAAGAATGTTAGTTGAAAACATACATTTTAAAGTTCAGATTTCCATAAGTCTAGAGGCGGAAGAAATTTGAAAAGAGGAAAGGAAGTCCAGGGCTAGAGTGTAAGCTCTTTGAGACAGAAGCTATCTTTTTAATAAGTGTTTATATAGGGCATAGCAGAGCTGCAGTCCTTAGGCACTATTGTAATAATAATCATTAATAATAAACTGAAGCTCAGCATTTAAGTTGAAATTAAATTCCTTGGAGGTGAACAGTGGTATCCCTATATATTCAGCAATATATGTCATCTATGCTGAGTATTTAGTGACCATGACTAAAGAAGAGCTTCCCCACGCAGAGCACAATAGACAAATAATTCATTACATTGTTAGTTGACACTTTCATTTTATTGTTGATTCTCAAGCAGCGCGAGGATAGTGAGAATAAGAGAGAGGTTGTTTAGACCTGGAGTGTATGAAAAGGGAATGATGGATGAGCAACGCCTCCAGTTCTTCCAACTAGATAAAAGAGCCATCTTAAACACCCATAATCTATTCTCTGAGTAGCAGGAGACTAGATCAAGACAAAGCCATTCCTGGTTTACAGAAAGTACTGCCTTACTGTTCTGTTGCAGGCTTTCACAAGCTAATAAAGTTACTTAAGTAAGTCAAGCCCCTGTTAGTGATTTTACAGTAACATGCAACCAAACCAGGAACTTTTTAACAATAACCTTCTTAGGCCATAGATGGATAAAATTGTTTTTGAAATATCCACTGTTGAGATGTACTTCTGTATATTTTCTGTGTATCTTGACTGCCACCTTTTGGTCAAAGGAAATTGTTTTCAACAAGTACTTTTATTACAAAGAGATCTGACTTTCAGCACTCTAACAGGCAACAGTACATGCAATAAGATAAGAATACAGTTTTACAGGATCAAAACGTTACAAAGATAAAATAGGAAGAAAAAGGCACAATAAAGGAGAGATGATGTTGTTCTTGCTTAATCCTATATTATTAATTCACAGACAGGTTCCTTGCTGTTGATTCACACCCTTCTGAGATAATGAGATTGAATATAGATTTATAAAGCTCCCATGGATGTGTCACATTTGGAGCAGGAGTTTATTTGAGCTTTCCCCTTAGATCGATGTCTCCCTTTATTTATTTTCTTTTGATAAATAAATGTTTTTTCTGCCTTATCATTTTTGTATGATTTGTTCTGTGTTTGTACAGCACCTAGCACAATGGACTCCTGCGCCTTGACTAGGACTCCTAGGCACTGCCGCAATACAAATAATGCATTGTAATAATTATTTTTATTATTGTTGTTATTATGTTTATATTGTGGACGCACCAAAAAGCTGAGCGAGTTGGGGTTCCATTGTGCTAGGTGCTGTACAACCAGATAATAAATGATCTGACCAAATAACTTAAAATTTAAAAAAAAAAAAAAAAAAAGCTAAACTCTTCTTTAACTTTTCTCATTCCAAGTAACTTGTAACAATCAGCAGCATACAGGACTCCCCCATCTCTCTCCCGTTAGTCCCAGCTCACTCAGCACATCAGACACAGGAAGGAACAGGCCGGGGGGATGGCTGCATCACCAACACATGCTCCAGGGATCTCCAGCTGGTGTATGGTTCTTAAGAGTCCATCACCAGCTGGTGCAAGTTAAAGCAGCCTCCAGGCTGTTCTACCCTGTGCTGGGGGTGAGGCAGAGAATCAGCAGCTGTAACTAGCTCCTTGCCAGTCCTGCCCCTCAGTGCCTCACCATCTGCATATTCTGCTGTCCCCAGCAGTCTCAATGGAAAATCTGCCTCATAGAGTCTAAGTGGGTGTTACGTGCGTGCTTATATGATGGAAGCCAGTGGAAGTTACAGTAGGGTGCAAGTTACTTTTAAGACCACCTTATACATGGTATAATAAATGTCTGCTATCTGATGAGACCATCTGGAAGCTGAAACTAGTCCAGAATGTGGCTGCTTCCTTACTAAGCGGCTTGTCACACAGGCAACGTGTGATATCAGAATTTTGTAAGCTGCACTGCTCGCCAGTACCTTCCTGGAGGAGTGCAGGCGGTTGATTTGAACCTAGAAAGCCCTAGGGGGAAAGGGATGGTGAGGCAAAGGAGCAGTACAGTGCTACTCCTGGGGATGGGCCTATTACCCCATGCTGTTTGCTATGGGTGCAAACTGAGGTGCAGCAAATGTGCTTCTCTAGGGACACTTGTGCCTCAGTGCTGAAAATTGTGTGGCAGGTTTATTGTGTAGCACATGCCCCTAGTGTGCCCATCCTGGCAGATGCAGCATTTGGCAGGTGCAAATCATGGGCTCCCCCATTTACACACCTCTTTAAGAATACTCAGCAGAAACAATTGCCGTTTGCTCTCGATCCTGTGAGCGCGAAAGCCCACTTTAGAGCACTGACAATATCACCCATACTGTTTGGGAGTACTCGGGGTGTCACTGTCCAGGATGTTCCTTTAATCCGGATAAACAGAGGGCTTCAGACTTCTTCCAGGTTTCAATCTGAAAACTTGCAATAAATTCACTTTAAATCTAGTTACATTATTTGCCAGAAGTTCCCATGTTTGCTCTGCCATCTCTAGATGTAGATCACTGTATGTAGAGCTAATCTATTACAGAATGTGTTTGGTACATAAATAGTGTGTGAAAATAATCAATAGATTTAAAATAGAACTATATAAGCTCAACGGTAATATCAGTTTTCTCTGATACTTATTTCACCTTGCTGCCTCTTGCCCGTTGTTTCATGGTATGTTTATGCCTCCATTATAGAGTCCTTAATTACAGAGAGTTTATTACTTAATTCAAAGAGTTTATTACTTCAGGATGTAAAAGGCATTTAAAATAAGTGTGTAATACTGTTTCACTTTACTCTGTTAGTTTATAAGGATATAAATGTTTTCACTGGGCTTTTTGTCTTCCTGGCTACGTCTTAATCCATTTCTGTAATTAAAACAATGTAGATTTGTAATAAAACACTTAATCGGCACTCCTTTTCTTTTGCAGTCTTATTCAGTTCTGTGTTGTAGTTGTAACAGTGACCCATAAGATGGGGTCTCCTACGATTTGCAGCTTCAGACAAGAGCTAGCTCCACATCTGGCACTGTCCTTTGCTTCTGAGCTACACTTTTGGTGCATGAGTCTCCTCTCTTTTAGGGCCAGATAAAAGTCCATTGAAGTCAATCAAAAACACTCGCTGACTTCAATGGACTTTCAATCAGGCTCTTACGCCTTTGCAAACAATGTGCTGCTCTCGTATAAAACTGATGTAAATGGATGGAGAAACAGGCCTTTGTTTCTTTCTTGTTGGGCTGCTTAATCATAACTACATGACACTTGGAATATTCTCTTCAGGAAAACAAACACTCTTCATCATAGACAGTCAGTTGGGAGGTAAAGTGATTCTCCAAGATCAGGTGCTGTGGGGTCAGCTATTGAAATACTCTAAATGGCAGCCTGGGTAGGGTGTGTTGAAGGCTGCATAGCCATAAATGGGGTCAAGCTGCAAAGCCAGGGCATGGAGCAACGGGTGTGCACCAGCACTGCAGCTAATCAGAAAAGAAAAAAAAAGAAAAGACAGGAGACAGAGGAAGAAGAGATGGCAAGAGAAGCTGAATAGTTGGAGAAGGGAGGTTATATTACCTCTGTATTGGGCATTAACTACTGTTGAAATACTATGTCCAGTTCTGGTGTCAACAACTCACGTATGATATTAATAAACCAGAGAGGGTTCAGAGAAAGGCAAAGAGACATTAAAAGGCTGGAAAACATGCTTTATAGTAATAGACTCAAGGAGCTCAATCTGCTTATTTTAACAAAGGAAAGGTGACTTGATCATAATCTATAACCTATATGGGGAACAAAAATTTTATAATGGGCTCTTCAATCTGGCAACTAAAGGTGTAACATAGTCAACAGCTGGAAGTTTAAACTAGACAAATTCAGACTGGTAATAAGATGCAATATTTTCAACAGTCTGGGTAATTTAACCCCTGGAACAATTTACCAAGTGTTGTGATGGAATGTCCATCACTAGCAATTTTTAAATCAAGATTGGATATTTTTCTAATAGACATCTCTAGTTCAAACACAATTAATTCAGGGAAGTCCTATGGCCTGTGTTATACAGTAAGTTAGACTAGATGAACACAGTTGTGTTCTCGTCTAATAATCTATGAATTTGCTGAATGTTTTGAGATCCAAACCCAGATGAGTTTGACCCTCATCTTCAATAGGAGCAGGATTTTGTGCAAATCCATGAAGCTATTAACATGATTCCTAAGTGAGACTGACCAGATGAAGAGGGACAATGGCTCAGTAAAAGATGTACATCTACTCCAGTTTAGTCTTGGTCCAAATCAAAAGGGCCATCCCCAACTGAAGAATCAAACTCTTCAGGCTATGGAAAATGCCCAAGAGTGACAAAGTGGAAGAGATAATTTGGAGATAGTGTGGAATTAAGGGTCTCAAAGAGTGGTCCATGGAACACTTGCTAATGGCTTGAAGACAGCTGGCTAGTCACATGGTGCTGGATCCCCAGCTGAGTAAAAAGGGTACAGATGGGATCAGGAGATGCAATTGAGAGCAAAAATAGAGAAAGGTTAGCTTTTTTCTTTTTTTTCAAACAGGACAAAACACCTATCAAGGCTTCATCTAAAACTGCATACACACTCTTCTAATATTACCACTCCTTGTAAATAATTGTTGTGGTGACCACAGGGATGTTCTGTAACTGGGAATGGGAGAGGAAATCCTCAAGGTGAGGGGAGATGGTATGTGTGATTGCACATGGGAGGAGAGGTGTTCACCAGACAAGCTCCCTATTAAGATGTGATCTGCACTATGGAATCTTGAGAATCCCTGTATTAGATGAAAGAGGAATAAAATATTTAGCTCCAGCGTATGGATTGAAGTTCTCTTTAGGGATGAAAATGGAAAGTGGCTCTATTAAAGGCAGAAAGTAAAATGAAGGGTATTATTATACAATTCAATGCTTAAATTAATTATTATGGACAGGCCAAATTTAAAAGACCTCAAAAGGAAAACTGTTTCTCTGTGGAATGTTTCAGTATCATATATTTACTAAATTTTCTGACAGCTTAGTGAAGAATTTTAACAAGTATTAAACTCCTGGGGCTAGATTTTGCTCTCACTTATACCTGGCAGAATAAGGAGTAAATCCAGCAAAATCAATAGCATTACGCTTGTGTGAAACTGGTATTAGTAAGATTGAGTCCAGCATCTGGTCAACACTGTACAATTTGTCATCACTACCATTCACTTTTCTAAATTAGTATATACAAACCAAGCACTGCTAGTGTTTCAATGCAGTCTAATCTATTCTATGCCAAAGGCTCTAATCTATACCCAAAAGGCATTGTAGCTTTACTTATTATTTCTGATTACACATGTACCTACATTGTAGTGAAGAGGAGGAACTCTTCTATAAGAAAACATTGTTTCTTTTTCTGTCCTGTGATTTCAGTTGTGTCTTAATTTTTTCATAATTATAATTGTATGCATATTTAATACTGCTACAGTATGTGACTCATTTATGAAAACCATTGACATAAATTTTCTATGAAAACTGGAATTTGAAATGACTGTATTGCCTGAAGAATTTGTTCCATCCCTATTTTACTATGCTCTAGTGATCTGTGAAATACTTCACCTTCCTTCCTTTCAAACGCAGTATAAAAAAGATGACCTGTTGATCCTTCGAAGGCTGAGACAATAGTTAGTACAATCAGAAAAAGACAGCATTTATTTCTCAGTCCCCAAAAGCCAGTGTACAATTTCCTTCAGTCACCAACGCTTTCTTCATCCCATTGAATCTTCTTTATTTCAAAAATAGTCATTTTATCCCTCTGCATTTTCAGACAAGTCAGAGCTGTGGTCATGACTAGTCAATCATTGTCACTCCAACTATACACTATGGGTTAGATCCTCAAAGGGATTTAGGCACCTAACTGCCACTTTAATCACTTAGTCCAAACATTAGATCCTCAAAACCCCCATTCAAATGACTCTTAACCCTGTAGATATCTCAGCTTGTCTACACTGGAGGCTCCATGGATGCTTCAGCAATTAATACAGTAGCAATCAACTGAGTGGGTCTGGTGAAGACCTGTTTAGTCAATTGCCAGGCACTCTCCCGTCGACTCCAGTACTCCACCAGAATGAGAAAAGTCTCCCATCAACATAGAGTAGTGAAGACAGTGCAGTTACTTGATGCGAGGTATGTCAACATCAGTTACATTACTTACATAACGTAACTTGCATACCTTGCATCGATGGAGCTGCACAGTGTAGACAAGCCCTCAGTTCTGGTGACAAAGTTCCTAAGGTGCCTAAAAATCTGCCATTGAGCATGTGCACATCTGTCTAATTCCTGATGTCTGGTTCCTACCCAGGCCTAAGCCACACTGGGTCTTCAAACTAGGCATTCCCCACCTATCTCACCTGTGGGGTCCGATCAGCCCTCACTCAAAACAACAGTCATATCTAATCTTTAGCCCAGTCATTAGTTCACACACCCAGGATGAGGAACTCCCAGATTTAAATGCCCCCCCTGCATGATTTGGATCCTGTAACAATATGACCTGCCCCTTTAAGGACCAGGAGGCCTGAGCTGGCCATCCCTGTTTAATTAGTCACATCCTGCCACTCTATGGGGAGATTTTGATAGACAAGTAAAAGGGCCAGGAACCACTTGATAGTGTAATATTGATTATTGTATTAATTGCTAACAACAGCCAAACTTGGTAGGCCTTTCTGCAGGGCCTGTGCAGCCTTGGTATGACTAAGCCAGGAGGGGAGGGGGTTTGGGCAATCTCAAGTAAGGAGCCTCTTGCTCAACCTTTGCCTGACCATGCACCCCACTCTGATGCTCTTATGGACATGCTGGGATCTGTGTTTCAGGAAAAGACTAAGAAGCTTATTTATGTATGCCCTCTGGGAGATGTTTGTCCAGGCCTCAAGATATGCAGATTCTGTAGGAACACATCTAGTTAATTAATACTCTGGCAACCTTAGGTCTAGCTTTTGAAACTGTCAGCTCAACAAGTTTTTTTTCTTTTTTGACATGTTATAGTCTAATAACAAGGATAAATAGGGGAGAGAGGTTTGGAATATTTGGGATCTCTTCCTGGACACAGCTTCAGGATCCTCCAATGACTGCTGGAAGATCAGGCCAATCAGAAAGCCATTACTGTTTCCACTCAAAAGCCGCCCCAAACTTCGGTAATTATTGAGGGTTGAGAGCTGGGGTGTTTTACTAATCTGTTGCAGACATAAATGCTTGAGCCTAAGTAAAATATAGCTTTAAAGTAAGAGCACTTTTGTGTTATACTGTTTTACCAGCTCATCTATTGACCAGACGGTCATGTCTCCCTTTGGTTTATCTCTAGATACAACCTCGCACAGAGTAAAGTTACCAGAGCTTTGTGTTGGCAGAATCCCAGGTAACACCACGCTTGTGCACTAAGTGTAGAACTTAGAAAGGGAGGAAAGCTAGCAGTCACGGGATGGCAGTGGGGGGGGAGAGTAGGTGAGCTGAGTAGCTGAGTTACAGAACTAGAGCTCACACCTGTAGTGGGCTCCAAGGAGAGAGTCCAGGGCCCAGTATTCCATGAGGAGCCCAGGAGAGGGACTAAAGATGCTTCAGTGATTTTTGTTTGTCATTTTGAGCTTTAATGAGGGGCCCAGGAAGAAGCCCCTGGCACCTGTTACTGTGGAAAGAAAAATGTGATTTTCGTTGAGTTCAGTGGTGAGTTGGAAGGACTTTGCTGCTGGCCTAGGCGGAGCCAAGTGAAGGGACTTTTGAAGGGGCCACCTGGGAGAAGCCATCTTAGGGCCTGTCCATTTACAGCTGGGCTGCTAAACCCCAGAAGGAGATTAAACTTTTAAGTGACCTGGCTGGAGGGCTAGGCCAAGGTAGACCCAAATGGAGATGACCAACAAGAGGAGGCAACCAAAGGGAAGGCCCTGTAACCATACACAATGGAGTGCTAGCCAGTGAGTTGCTTCTAAGCACATGGGCCTCACTCTGGGGGGGTGGGAGGCCTACACTGAAAGTGCTGTCCCAGACTCCCTCAAGGTTTCATGGCAGAAGTGGCAAAGCAGAATATGGAGGAGATAGAGAGTATGTCTACTCTGGAACTGGTGATGTATTTGTCACCTGTTGTCACCACGCCTCAGTGAGTCCCAGCTGAGGATGCCAAATTCAGGACAAACTGCTGATAAATAGGACAGACTCCCCTCATACTGGCGGTTATTCTACTATTAGATATCCCAAGCCAGTAACAAAAGTAAACTGCTTTCTCACCACACTGATTCACAAGAAGTCCAAAATGCAGTCTTCTTATGCGTCCCAGCCCTTGTTTCACCCTTGTTTCACCACCCAGACACTAGACTTTATGATGAGTAGTTATTGAACACCAATTTCATCAAACAAAGAGTTAGTCTGATATCAAAAGATCAGCCACATACCAGGTCAATATGCAACTAAGATCTTACCCAATAATCATTCTGTTGCCAGTCCTATAGTAACCAAAATCTAAAGGTTTATTTTATAAGAGAAAAGAAGAAGAGAGTTAAAATGGTTACTAGACCATATACATCCCATTATTGCAAGGTTCTCACGTCATGTTTGTAACAGTGATGAAATAAACTTCTGGCTTGTAAAGTCTCTGGTAATTTCCAAAAGACTGGAAGGTCCTCAGTCCCTTGAGTCAAATGCTGCTTTTAGTGTAAGTCCATATTCCAGAGATCAGAGCAGGAAAGAGGCAACATGGAAATAATTCAAGGGTCTCTTATACCCTCTGGTTGAAACAGAAAATCTCCAGGCACATAGAAAAGCTCACAGCCTCGGTTACAGACACAAGATGGAGTCCAGGATCACATGAGCAAAGCACATACCCTTACATGGGTGGCTGACTCTGTGGGGCAGGCATTACCCATATTCTGGCCAAGATGTCCATTGGAATGGCTTGCTGAGCAGGATGAGTTTTCTTCTATGGCCCATTGTGAGAGATAATTGCCTTAATGGGCCATCAAGCTTGAATAGTCCATTCACAGTGGCTGTCTAGAATGGATGTAAATTACCTTGTGGGTGTTACCCGGGGAGCAAACACAATTGAAAAACAGGTATATAGCCATTATTCATAACTTCTGACACAGTGATGATACATGGATTTAAACAGGATAATCTTATTTAGAAAATCATAACTTTTCCATTGACAGCTTACATGACATACTTTGTACAAGATTTGTTGCAATTGTCTAACAGAGGCAATATCAGTGAAATACATGGTCATATTTCAATCGTACAGCACCACACCTGTACCAGATCTGTTTGAGCTAACTCACTGAAAATAAATGTAGCCACAGAAATGCGAGCAGCGGGTCAGACTAACTGTCCAAGTACAATCCCGTTCGAGACCTTGGGTGGCTCACACTGCTGTGGCTACACTTCTATTTTTAGTGTGCTGCCTCAGTCAGAGCTAGTGCACATATATCCACTCGACCTAGAAATTCCACCTTGAGCTCCAGTGTAGACACACCCAGAATGAGCCTTCCCTGTCCATATGCCTTTTTGACCTAGGTGAACCGGACTGGGGGCCAATAGACCAGAATTTCTGGTCTAACTGCATCCCTGATGTTGTTACTATTTCCGTGAACTCCCCTGCCTTTATTACTCACTCGTTTTACAAAAAAGGCAAATTCATTTCTAGCAGAGTGGGAAAGAGAACCCAGCCGTCTAATATGACAAGAACCAAGTTTCACTTAATCACCATACCTTTCAGGCTGAATATACTACATGTATGTGCCTTCTCTTCTGTATCTGCTACATAGATCACACTCCCCTATCACAGCCAGGGACAGCCCCCAGAATCTTGATACTAGGTATTCCATTGATGTCTCAGAACAATTGTGTAACCTCTGGTAAAATGTGTGTGTCCACCTAAGGATAACACTATAATTCCTACTAGTTACTTCTTTAGCTCAAGTGGTAGTGATCTACATTGTCCTTGGTTCAAATACTGAAGAACCATGGGGGGAAAATAACATATGATCATGTACCATAATGTATATGCACAGAGGGGATTTTTTAAGGTTGCACAAGTCACTTTAATTCTGACATGTGCTAACCTTTGAATATTGGACTTTGCAACCTTACCATTCTTTTACTATTTGGTTTTGGGTATTTTTGCCCATAATACACACCTTTGACACCTTGTCTGGATTACAGCAATGCAATATTGATCATGAAGCCATCAGCTTTTAGGAAACTCCAGCTATTACAGAATGCTGCATCTCCTCAGGAATACAGGATACTTAGTTTTCAGTTTTTACTGATTTTCACTAATAAATTACCAATTTCTTTCATTAAAGGAGTTCAGTTTTTACTGATTTATGTTGATACTGGATGCTTAGTGATCCATGTGGATATCAGGGAGACACAGTATACCCGATTTGCAGATCGATAAGGTTTAATATGCAAGATTTTCTATAAATATACTAGTTAAAAAATAAGCCTAAAATTAATTACAATATATCATACTCACTAAACCTGGAGAGCTAAGCAGTCACTCAGAAGGCTGTATACAGGAATGGCTTTCTTCAGGGGCCCCGCCAGGGAGTCAGTGGATCCTCTGGTCCAACTGGCAGCACCTCCAGCGGAATCAGGTGTTGATGGAGCATGCCCCTTTGTCTAAATGGTGACTTTTTATACCTTTCTATACACAACTTTCACCTAATTTTCTATCTATTAATTATTATATATTCTATCACCTACATCAGGTTCTCACCCTTATCTACATTCCATTCTCACCATAACAATTAGGGTCGTCAAAACAACCTCTGGTAATAAGAGGGGTGGTAAACAAAATATGCCCCTTGGCATTGGAAAAATGTTCCCCCAGACATTCAAGGACAAGTTGTTATTCCCATCACTATTATCTATGTGCAGCTGCAAGCACACATGTTATGTATTTCGCCTTATTATGTGCCGTGGTATGCAGAAACTGAGACATCTGCAAGATTACTCAGTATTCCTG
The DNA here is from genome assembly GCF_026122565.2 of Emydura macquarii macquarii. Lineage (NCBI taxonomy): Eukaryota > Metazoa > Chordata > Testudines > Chelidae > Emydura > Emydura macquarii. The sequence goes on along the minus strand of NW_027132559.1, from coordinate 34,327,616 downwards.
TTTGTATCTGCCAACCAGAAGAGGTCAGGCTGCTGAGGCCAGAATGGTCAAGCAAGCAACTTGAGCTATGCTAGGCCCCAAGACACTGATCAAGCAACTCAAATTGCACTGGGCCTCCAACAATTTACACCCGTTTATCAATCCACTCGGTATTTTCTCAGGTACTTATTTTTGTTAAACACTAAAGCTTTACACGATTGTTTTGTCCTGCAGCTCTGAGACTGAAGCAGTTCCACAGTGTAAAACCCAGAATGCATACACGGTGGAGATCGGAAAATCAAACAATGTTAATATCGAGCTATGATTGGCTCACAAGGGGACGCTGCTGACTACTTCTTTGTACCCTTTAGTGTGGTGCTGAGTTTAAACAATCAATCAATCCCCCACCGATAAAGATACATAATGCCTCCTATCCACCCAGTTTCCTCCTTTAGTGCCAATCTCCTTAGAGGATTGGATGGATGGGCTTGGGTTCTTCTGAATCCCCACACAGCCAGTCCTGCCCTTTCTGTGGCTGGCTCCAGACTACCCCAAATGACTACTCTGCCCTCCAGGGCTCCCAGGGGAGGGCATCGCACTCCCTATTGGCCAGGCTAGCTCTTCTTCCTGGGCTTTCCCTTGTCAATCATTGATTCTGCCCCTTCTTCTGGGCAGGCACTCCTGCAATCCGTCCCCAAACCAACAGGGATCCCTGTTGTTCTATGTAGTGTCTCCCTTCTCTCCCTCTTGGTTGCCACGCAGACTCTGAGTCTACCCTTGGCTCCCCCTTCTACCAGGGATGGTGCCTCTCCCTGAACTACCAGCACACAGAGCCCCAGGAACCTAGGTAAGCTCCTTGGGGACTGCAGATAGATAAGATAAAGAGGTAAACATGGACAAAGACACAAATCTCTCCCTGAATGCCAACAAGAAAATCAGTGCTTAGAAATGTTCAAGGGAAGTAAAGACAGAGTGAAGAGGATGCATTGTGCTGCGAGTCCTGCAGCGTTGCGGTCAGTGCTCTCACTGACAGAATAAAGGATCGCGTTGAAAGCAAGCGATACAAGACGTTTAAAGAAGAAAGCGAGCTCTGGGATAAACAGTCAATACCAGGAGCTTTCACCAGGGCTTTAATGAAAGAGAGGACACAGCATGATTGTGTCAATGAATTTGTGCGTTCTCTTGGTTTCGCCGGACAACTGCTGTTAATAGCAGAGGGCCCTATTGGTGACTTTGTAAGACAATACTGTCCAGCAGTAAAAACCCCCCCCAATGCAGACACTTGTAAGTGTATGAAAGAAAATGACGATGCTTTAGCATCTAAACTGATGGAATGAATCGATGGAAATGTGATGTCTAGTCTGTTTTTTGACAAGTCTCCTGATGCTTTGGACTGTCCGATTCTTTTGCTTTCATTTTTTTATTTCAAACTGCATTGTTTTGTGCTGATATTCATCCCCTCTGCTGACGGCTTATCGATGCAGCAATAACTGACATGTTTGAGATGTACCAACTAACTTGGGAAAATGTGGCCACAACTAACACAGATTCTGCTTCCTACATGGCTAAGTGTGCAAAGGAGATTAAACTCAGTCAGAAACTGGAGCTCTTACATATTACCAGTCCTGCGTATCTGATTAATGTTGCACTGTCAGCAGCTACTGCTACAGAAGAAATGAAAGACATGAAATCTTTCATCATTGGATTCTGGGCCATTTTCAAGCATGCCAACACGTTGAATGCATTGTTTTTCATAATGTGACATAAGTGCAGAGCCAATTGTTGATTTCTTACCCCTGCTGTGCCACATCAGTGGATGATCTTGTATTTCACTGCCTGTCATGTAAATAATGTGTGGACTGTGCCAATGTGCCTCCTAGATCATCCTCAGTGTGTTGGTTCTAAAGCAGAAACTCTGAAGAGACTGGCAAATAAGCAAAATAACCACCAGATTCTGCACACCACGGTAATGTTCATTGTGGAAAACTTGGAATTGCTGTGTGACACTCAGAAAACACTGGAGTTTTCTTTTTCTATTGCCAACACGTTTGCCAATACAGACATTTACCAGATCCCAACAACCAAAATCTCAGATGAACTGAGCACAAAAGCTGCTGGAGAAATATATGGTGAGAAAACCAAGCTGTTTCCAGAAATCCTTCTCACCCTGGAACACAAGAAAACCAAAAAAGTATTCAAAACCTTCAACACAGCACTCAGGGAGAAATGAGAGACAACCATGGCCCGTAATCTGAACCCCAAAGTGTTTGGTGCTGAAGATTATTTTTGGAATGTCATCCAGGTATTGCACCCCTTCCACAAGGTGAATTTTGCAGCAGACTACAACTATTATGCCAGAGTGTTTCAACCATTTGCCACTAAAGAAGAAATTTCAAATCTAAAAGTGGAATTTACTACTTACATGAACTTGCCGAATCCTGACAACGAGAAACTGGATTGCTGACTTTTTGGAACAGTTGTCAAGACACTCTTCCCAACTTCAGCAAAGTGGTACAGTAAGCTTTGAGTGTACCCCTTGAATCTATTGATGCAAAGCGCATATTTTCAAAGTTGGACTACTTCCAAGACAGCAAGAGGCTCAACATGACTGGGGATACTTTGAAGAAAATTATGTGAGTTTATGCAAACCAGGATTTCTGGAAAAACTACTAGGTCCAAGAGAGACAAAATATACCTTTGTACATTAAAAAAAAAAAGTTTCAATTATACTGTAGTAAAATGTATATATTACAAAAACATTTTGTTGTTTTTCTTTTTCTCCCCAATTTTTTAATTTTTAACCTGATTTCATTCCAGTTTTAATATTTGGAAAATAAACACTGAAAAATTCCCAGATTTTATTTTTTTTTACAAATAAAAACTGAAAACGCAGAATACTAAAGATACTGCAAGCACATCAAACCTGTCCTCCACTCTCTACACTGGCTGCCCATAAACCACTGAGTCAAGTTCAAGGTCTCAGTCATTATCTTCAAGGCACTCTATGGTCTTGTTATACTTATAAAATAAACAGCAGGATCTTATTCAGGGAGACAAGGCAGTATGCCACATTTATTGTGAATACAAAAATTTCAAAAAGCAATTACCTACATACACACACACACACAGTTCTACAAAAATGGAGTATAGTTACCAGCCTCAGTTGCTCGTGTTAGTCCACTGGTCAGGTGACTAAGCACGAGGGAGGGAGCAGGGGTCTGTTGGTGCACACCGATGCTCCTGGATGATGATTGTAGAACCAAACCCAAAGTCCTCATCTTTTCGACCCCTTTTTATAGGGGTACGCTTTTATGCCAGTCTATGGGTTCTGCTACGTCATGCTGCATCTGTATCCTGGTGTGATTATTAATCATCCATGTTTTGCAAGCATGACCAATGTTATTTTTTATAGTTCGTTTTGTTTTTGTTTTCGAGGTGGATCCCAGGGTCATCGGGTGGGTAGTCTTCGGCCATCTGGGTAAAAGGTGTTATCTTCACTCCCTCGAACATCCAAGGCTGGTACCTTTCTTCATCACTCCCTGGTCTCACATACACATATCACTCATTCATCTTCACACACTAATTTCTTAATGTTTACTTAAAACTTGTAACTGGAAGACGCAAGTGTCCTCCAAAAACAATAACATTTCTTTTTATTTAAAACATTCACTACTATTACAAAAACACCATTATTTAACACTGAATCTTTTTGTTTCAAAACATTTGCTGATGTTACTTTAAACAGTGATCTTAACATATGCGTACTTCAACAATAGCAACAGTTTCACAGGATGATCTTTAGTAACTTTACAAACAAAATAATCAATAACCAAATGTTAGTTTCAAACAACTTATCAATAGTGAATAGATCACCCTACATACCCAAAATGCAAAGCCTCACAGAAACTGCTGTAATAGTTTGTCAATAGTTTGTCATCAAAAGAATAAGGGTATTTCACATAAAATCAATATAACAAAATCAAGCTTTGGGCCTACAGTCTGGGCCCAGGATTTCTAAAAGATCACCTATTGCTCCAGAATGAAGACCCTAGCCAACAACTCTGCTCCTGAGGCTGTGTGGAACTTCCTAAAATAAAGGTAAAGCTCATCTGCAGGAGACAAAGCTTTCTTAGGAGATGGTCAAAGACTGTGCAACAAACTCCTGCAGGAACTTAGGGCCATCACAAACCTCCCCACCTTCCATTTCAAGTGCCAGGTGCATTCAACCTTGTCTTCTCTAATATAAAAACCTAACAATGTACATGGGGGAAAAACAACCACAACAACAACAAATATATGCTGCACATATAATTTTCCCACTGGGAAGAAGATAAGAGAACAAACCACATGTGACAGGTATTAGTCACCTCACTTAATGCTCAGATACTCTGGTGACAAGTGCAGTATAAGAAGCTATGTATATTAGAACCTATTGGGAAACTGGATGCTTCATCTCATTGCTAAAGAACTTGTCACCACTAGACCAGTCTGAATACAGTGCAGCTCATGTAGGGATTGGAAGATGTTTTTCAAATTTGATGGCCTTTATATAACATGAATTTGGTGGATCTCAGTTCCAGCTCCCTTATCACAAACTCACCATCATCCATCTCAAGATTTGGCAGACTCAGCAGACAGGCCAAGAACTGCATGATCCATGAAGAGTGAATGACCCCTCTTATTTTGAGAGGTAGAGTTGCTACCTCTCAGATCAGGATTGGTAGTCGCACCTCATAATTTTGGATACTCCTGATGCTAAAATATGGTGAAAATAGCATGCCCTCAGTGGAGTTTACCAGACAGCCCAGACAAAATAGCAGAAAACAGTCAAGGGAAATACACATTTTTAGTGTGGTTTCATAATTCCTGCCCCAAAATGTCTGAATTTAAAATGAATCCTATACAAATATTATAACAGCCTATTTCTTGTCATTAAATGTAGGTGATAAAAAATTGAAAAATATACCACAGCTAAGAACTCTTAGCCAATCAGCCCATCTAAAATACATAGATACATAATTTAAAAGCCACTGTGCCATTGAAATGACATAATACGTCTGAGCATAGTCTGTGTACAAATTGTTATTTTTGTTACATTCATTTTAAGGCCTCACCACTATCATATCTGGGTGCAATTCACATAGCTTTAATAAAAAGTAAACAATATTTACCCCAAATTATTCAACAGATATGATGGAAAATTGGCCATTGATATGCACCACATCCCTATTATTATATGGTGATACCTTATCTTCATGGTCCTATTAAAGTTTGGGGATTGGAGTTTAAATGCCTACTTGGCTCATTTCTTGTAAACAATAAAGAAAAATGCATTTCAGGAGGGATTTGAATGAAAGGCTGGTAGTTTGGCAAACAGGGACTGAGAGGACTTTCCATACACCTCTCTAATTTATATCCTGGAAATCCAGTGCTCCATTCATTTTACAAATGGTGTAAAAACAATACACTGCTATTGTCATGTTCTAAGCATTGTCTTTTCACCGTTAGTTATGTGATTTTGGGGCATGAAAGTTCACATGGCTCTTACTTGTATCATCAATTGCTTCTAATGGGACTAGCTTTTTTAAAAAGGAGCTAGGTGACACACTGTGCTCTTGATTTCCCTTAGTTCAAAGTGCTTGCCAACACACACAAGAGCTCTTTAGTACTATATAATTATAGGTTTCTTCCTGTAATGTGGGCCTGGATCCATCAGTGCTGTCATAAACTCAAAACAAAGGTGATGCTCTGTTTTTTTCCAGTATATTTCATGTGCCTCCATTTACTGCAAGTTAGAAGGTCTATATTCGTCCTTGCTGTCTTAAAAATCCTCTAGTAGAATTCAAGTATTTTGATGGCTCTTTGTTTGCACAAAACTTGCTGATCGATATAAAGCAAGCAAGAGTGCCTTTTGATTTTAACAATGTTATAGAATGAGATCATAACAGCTAGTCCCTGTCCACAAATGTAGTCAACAGGGGAGATAGCAGTTGGTCTGCTTATCTGCTCTTTCTATCACTTTCCCATCATATAACAGAGCTTTTATTAAATCACAGTAAAAAACATTGGTTGATTTTAAAATGTTAATGCTCTCAGATGGCCTTACTCTATGAGCATTCCTTACAAGGTGTTACTAGGAATGATGTGAATGAATGTGTGAGCTGAAGGTACTCAGCCCTGGGGTCTCTGAGTTGGCTCTAGCCTATTTAAGAACTTTCTTCTTTCAGTTTCTGAGCCTAGGACTTTCAAAGGAGGTAGGTACCCATATCCCACTGAAATTCAATTGGAGTTGGATACCTAGTTCCCTTAAGCTCCTTAATTGCAGCCTGTAGCCTGGTCTACACTTAAAACTTAGGTTGACATAGCTACAGCACGTTGGTGTGTGAAAAATCCACAACACATAGCGCCATAGCTATGCCGATCTAATCCTCAGTGGAGATGCAGCTAGGTTAATGGAAGAATGCTTTCACTGACCTAACTACTGTTGCTGGGGAAGGTGGAGTTCCTACAGCAATGGAAAAACACCTTCTATCACTGTAGTCTGCATCTACATTACAGGCGCTACAGTGGGATAGATAAAGGGTCATAACTATGCTACTATAGGGCCTGTAGTGTAGACTTGGCCTTATTCACTAAAGGCCCACTTAAAGTCAAGGGGAGCGGGATCTGGTCCTAGTAACTAAATGGCTTTTATCTCCCTTTTTCCAGTAACCAGATGGCTTTTCCATCTTTCATTTATACAGTCCACACTTTATGGATCTCTTATACACCAGACTTTGTACAATGTACATACCCAGCACACTATACTCCTCTTTCTCCAAGACGTGAATAATTGATATGATTCAACAAATGCTTGATTTGGTGAGAAAAAAATGCTGATGTGCTCCAATTTCCCCATAGAATAGAGCCTATGACATAACCAGGCACCAATATACCCCCTCCACTCTCACCCAGTCACTGATTATCACTTTACAATTACAGTCCAATCAGTCTTTCCAAAGTATTTTTATCTGGTTTTCAAAGTCCAGAGAATTACCTCAATTTAGAAAAGGACATATGGAGCCAAATTCTCCTCTCAGTTACACCCAGGTAATCTTACTGACTGCAATGGTGTTGCCCAGATGTAACTGAGATTAGGATCAGGTGCATAGTATATAAAAATATGTATAAGAACTCACTGCCTATATTACTTTTATTCATAAGTAAAAACCAATCTGATAAGTAACTGTCTTTTATTAATATTAATATTGTTGCCCCTTTGACATGAACAGTTAGCCATTTTTCAAATCTTGCAGTTTCTCTGTAAGAAGGAGAAATTGCTGATGGAGTCGAGCATTTCTTGGATGCAATTCTGTTTGTTTATGAAAATGTACCTAAAGTCCTGTCTCCCTGAACTCACTAGGATCCAAACAGCAGGAGACATTTCCTTTCCTCACATCCCAAGCCTTTCAGCTAGCATTGTACCCAAAAATGCCCTCTCTAAATTTTCCTCAGGATCATGCTATAAGTGCATATCTCGCCATGTCTTTGCTTCCTTGTTGCCTTCACTGTCTGCTTCTGCTAGGTTTCTGCTCCTTCTCCCCCCTGCCACATGGTGACTAGCCCCTTTAAGACCAGTACAGCTGTACTGATTACCTGCTGCCAATGGGGCTTACCAGAATGCACCTGGGCCTTATAAAGGGAGAGACAATTACAGCTGGTTGTTAGCAAATGCCTGCAGATACTATAGGGAGTAAGAAGATTCCTGCAGGCCCCTGAGTCAGTAGGGGACCGATACCAGGAGAAAGGCCTGTGAAGAAGGCCCATCTCCAGGCTAGAGGTGCTGGGGGGAGACTGGGCTGGGCTCTGCTGAAAATAGGATAAAGGCTTTGTAAATTTTTCTTGTGAAAGGCTCTGTAGGATTTAATAAATTGGACCGCAGAAAGAAAAATGTTTTGAATATCTGGCCTTTGTGGCCTTCTTAAGAGGCCCTGAGTGAAGGGGAAACTTAGGCAAGGTGCTGCTGAGCCAGGCTTGGTCAGAAGGGAATACTACAGAGCAGGAACACCTTTTGACACCCCTGCATACAAACCTACAGCTGAAATCAAATCAATCCTTCACGTTGATGTTTGTTATCAGATACCTGGGATGCATCATGGACTGCATGGTCCAGGTTTGCAAGCAGTCGAGCCCTTTCCATTGTTTCACCTTTCACTAAACAAAGGGACATTTAATTGTTCCCTTGTGCCATCTGAATGGAAAGTGGCTGTCATAACCAACAGCTTCAATGAGGTGGTCTGAGTGCCCAACCCCAGCCTAAGAGTATTAGTCATCAGATAAGTGACTTAGTCAATAAATGTAGCCCAGCTGCCACTAAACTAGTCCACTGAGAATTTCTAAGTTTTGCCATTGATATCAAGGGGAGCATGTGACTGCCTTTGGACCTTAATATTTTATATAAAGATTGAGCCATTTCTTCTCTCTACATAGCCCAGGGGTGTAGCTGACTAAAGCAGGCACGTGCCTCCCTCATTTTCCTACCACTAGATGTCACCCTGATAGTGTTACTCACTTTTCTGTGATTTTTTAAAGCGTGACAAAAAGCACGAGAGAAGAAGATTAAATCACATAAATAGGGGAAACATGTCTAGGTTTAAGATAATGGGGAATCCCGAACAGAACCGAAGTGCACAATATCCGATGTAAAATTATAACAGGAGGGGTGGGCAATGTAATTATAAAAACACAAGGGTAAATATTGTCTTAGCTCCACGCAGCAGGATCAGTTATTTCATCTCTCTTCTTCCTGCGAGGCAATCTCTGATCTGCTGCCCGGCCTACGACTCAGCGTGGATTTCCTTGTGCTGTGTGGCACGCCCACACCCAAATCAAAGGGGTGGAGTCAAGTATTTCGGATTAAACAAGCAAATGATGCTGAGTTACATCAGCAAACCTCCTCTAAACCCGAGTGCAGCCGGAGGCACCGGCGATTTACTCTGACAGCAAGTGCAAGAGGTGAAGAACGTTTTGTGTCAATGTCAGTAATTTACCAACTGCAGACAAGATAATACACAGCACACAATCCAGAGCTAGTGTCCTGAATGCACCCCCGCCTTGTCAGAATTGCCAGATAAAAGGGGCACGATCAGGGCAGAGGTACTGAGCTGGAGTATGGATTTCTAACGTGAGGGTTACCTTAGTGGAGACAGGGCTGCAGGAGTGCTATTTGAGAGCAGGGCGTAGAGAAATCGGGCTGGGAGCGGGAGCTCTGAATTGGAGGTACAAGTGAGGAGGGGTGTGTTGTTGCCGGTGGATTTGAGGAAGGTGCTTTGGCAAGCAGCGGGCCAGTAGTTCATTGGAGGTAAGTTTGAGACCGGAGGCAGAGATCTGTGGCACTTTTGCACCGGAAGACATTGGGGTCTAGGTTATTTTTTGGTGTAAACGGAGCGCCTACGTTTGTGCTCCATTTAGAAGAGCAAGAATATCTTTCTCAAGGGCCCAAGTGCGAAAGGTTAGAGGACAGAGTGGGAGGAGGGACTGACAGGACGATTGGCGAGGAAGAGGAGGAGGAAGAGGAGGAGGAAGGCATAAACTGCCACTGTTTCAAGACCCAGATTTTCAGGGATCAAGAAGAACAGCCCGAGCCATTCTCTCTTCAGGCAGGGAAGTTGGGGGCCGGGGGCCTAGGGTTCCGAGCTGGCCGGATCTGGGCGCTGGGTCCGGCTTTTTGCGGCACTGCGCTAGGATGAATAGATGCGTCTCCCCCTTCTGTCTAAACAGTAGAACTTGCAGGATTGAGCCAAAAATCGGTGGATCCCCCAGATGCCGGATCCAAGGATTTGTGGCACTGAGGAGCCAGGATTCACTGGAGTCTGGATGTCTTTGGGGTGAGAGGAGCGACTCTCTTATTTGTCCGCTATTCGCACATTAGGATTTGGGGTGGGGAGGCCAAACGTGGCTGGATCCAGAAAGATCCAGCTGCTGGATCCGGGGGTTTTGGACCGTCTGTACCGGGGGACGTGGAGCCTAGGGTTTTTTTGGTGCAGAAGAAGCGGTGGAACCTGATTTCTATTTAGCCATTACAATTTGAGGGCTGAGGACGAAAAGCAGCAGGATTCTGGCAAATCCAGTTTTTACCCAGCCTCAGCGAAGGCGGGGGGAGGGGGATGGATGCAGAAGGCGGGGCTGGAAGGAAGGACGGGGGAGATAGGCAAGCTGAAGGCTGGGCATCAGACTTGCAAGGTCGCGTGTGGGTAGCTGGCTGAGCGAGCGTGCGTTGGAATCGCGCCCTGTCCTGAGTCCGTGTAAACCTAACCCGCGGTAGAAAGTTTGTAAGTAACTTTTAATCTCTGCGTTTTCTGACAGCTCTGCTGTGTGGCTGGGGTACGTTCACGCAGACAAATAGCGGCGACCGATTAGCTTCCTCCTGCCTTGCCTTGGTTAATCAAACACTTGCTGAGCTCTCGGGAGACTCAAAACTCAGCGCACCCGTTGGTGTCCCGGAGTCTAGAGCAACCTCTAACTTCCCTTCGCCCCCGAGTCCCTCCCTCCTTCCCCCACTCGAGCGCTGAATTCTATCGGTGCCTTCCTGCAGCTGGTGACTCAGCTGTAAGAACTGGTTTTACTGCCCGCAAAGGGATGAGACTAATCCCCAGATCTGGGGTGACAAAGCCTTGTTTGATTTAGTTTCCCACACTTTAATCTGAGCTGCTGCTTGTGCAGAAATTGATTAAATATTTCCAGGCAAGGCTCCCGTTTGCGGTAATCATTATATGGCTGCAGCTCATTCATATTTCCTGTGCCTGCCAGTTTGATTTTTCCACCCTTGTGGGTTGGTTGACTGATTGGAGCAGACTTTAGACTATTTTTGTGAAGAACAAAGTGAAATGCTAGTTCAAGGATTTTCATAAATCCTTTCCCGCTTCGCTTTTTAGGGATCTTGAGAAGATCTAACTCCATTCTGACTGTAGAGGAAATGCTGGACAATACTTGAACTATTCCAAATACTGTGTGTTTTATCACTAGGTCTTCCACAAAGTTCAGAACAAAAGCTTTGCTAAGTGAAAATGCAGAAAGCTCTTTTTTAGAAACTGTGTACATGTCCGAACTGTCCGAACAATGCAGAGAGGTTTTTAAAAGATAATCTTCTGCTCTTGAAACTTGTTATAATTTTGCAAATATAACAGCAGGTTTTCAGATGTAACTCCTGCAGCCCTTTCTCTGGAAAATCTCCCACTGACTTCAAAGGCAGCTTTCCCTGAGTGAGGGCTACAGATTTCGGACCCTCCTTTGTTTATTTAGCATAATTTTGAGTCAGCTTTCATGATACAAAATGGAATGGTCACATCCAGAAGAAAAAATATCATTTTGTTCACTAGCTGAGCTCAAAGTGGCCAGCAAACCTTGTATTCAACAGGTGGAGCTTGTCCCTTCGGAATTATAATTTTAAATGGGTTTTGCTGCTTCACTGTAGAAGGTGGAAAATTGAACCAATACGCAACAAGGTCAGGAGTTACTACAACATTTTTGTTGTACAATAATAATTATGATCTACTTAGTCATTATTCTATTTAGCTGGTTCCTCAACAGCTGAACTTTTCAATGTAATTTTCTTTTCCTCAGTGGGTGCCCTGGGGGTGGCTGCTTCTTACCAATTCATAAGACATCACAGAGTAGAATTATTAATGTCTCCTATATGGACCCTCCTAACTTATGTCTTATGTCATTCAGAAGATATTTTATTTTGTTAATTCTGGCTCAAGAAAACAAGTGCACTTTCATGACCCATCACCTATGATTTTTTGTATACAGCTCCACAGCTGAGACGTGTGCATTGGTAGAGAACGTGCATTCACTCTCACACAGTTTCTTTTCTCAGTATTGCTTATTAGGAATGTTTTTATTCCCAGAAAACTGATCAATTGGCTTCTAACAGTTACTTTTTGCATCAACAGCTGTCATCCCAGCTGATAGCCATTATAGTAAAATTCACTAGACCCTCCACAATCTCGCAAGCCTTTAATAGTTGGCAGGTATAGTTAGGATTCTCATTTATAGAATGTGCGGTATCAAACTAAGAACTACATGTCTTAATTCATGAATAACATTTTCACCTCTAGCTTTTCAGTCTAGCTCATGCTTTTGGAAATCTGTGTGAAGTGCTGCTAGAAAGGATGATTAGACTGACAGCACTGAAACCGAGAGAGGACAGGAGAGTGCTGCAGACACTCAACTCTCTCCATTTTATCCCTTCCCCACTCATGGACCTCGCTGTTATGGATTGATGTGATCTTGGCAGGTCCATTCAACTTACTCAGCTTTCCCTGTGCTGCCTCTAATGTCTCAGACAGAATTGAGTGGGCTCTTGATCCTCATTGTGCCTCGGATCAGGAAGAATGAAAGAAACTCCAGTTGGAGCCTCAGTGCCCCAAAGAAGTACGCGCATCTCTAAAGCCCCAGGCCGAGTATCACTTCCATAGGAGGCAAATGATCCTGAAAACATACTGAAAATGAAAAATATGGTCATTTCTGCATTTCAGTAAAATAAACTACAAAATTGCAGCAGCGCATTTGAGCACTTGACTTACATCCTGTAGTTATTTTTGCAGGGTTCCTCTGTAATGGAGAGCGGGACAGGTGAGCCCCATACTCTGGATCAGGATGAAGTTCAGAAAATGGAGCTTGGGAGAAATATGGGAAATCATAACAATTTGGTAATGTCCATATAAAAAGAGTTCATATGCCTCATGCAAATGTTTGATATCTTGCACCTCGGTTGTTCTGGAGAATTAACTGTTCCCATAACACTGGAATATCATCAGTTCATCTTTAAGTCTTGTAACAATATTGACATGAGGAGATAAAAAGATAAAGATGTTTCATTCTGTTTAGTCAGAGACCGTGCTTAAACACACAGTTTTGGCCAATTGAGTGGCACCACAGTTCAGAGCAACATGATGGATTTGAGTTTTGCCCTGAACAAAGCCCAGTAGAAATCATTTCATTCCGGTAAGAAATCCCTGAACTGCCCCTTTAAAAGACAGTCTTTTTAGAGTAGCCATCTCACAATGAATATTATGTCTTCCTCATTGCCCTAAAAGAAAAATCCAAAGAAAGAAAAATCCAGGGGAAAAAAAAAAATTTCGGCAGAAATTTGCCTCTGCAGCTGCTGAGGCACGGAACTAATTCAGGCTACTACTCCTTATTCTGAGGGGGGCTATCCCTTACCGCTAGCGGCCATTGAATATTGAATTAGGTCTTTCAAACTACCTCTTCAAAAGGTCAGAATCTTGGGGCCAAGATGAATCTCAGTGCGTATAATTTACCCCACCTTCTGTCCTCTCAGTTTGTGGGTTACCCCAGTTCAGTCTGTCTCTGCTCACCATTTAGAGCTTCTTACAGGATGGATGTCTGCACTGTAATCCAAGGTGTGGTTGCAGCTCAGGCAGACATAGCCGCACTACCTTTACTCACACTATCATTGCTAAAAGTATCAATGTAGAAGTGGCTAGCGGCGGGAGTAGATACCAAAGGACACCGGCTTGTTCAGCCCATGCCCCTGAGCTGCTACATCTACACATCTCTTTTTAGCCATACCATCTAGATTAAAGCTGGCATGGGTACGTCCGGAGACGACCCATGCCTGCTGATAGTGGGTGGGCAGAGTGAGGGCAGCCAGCTTCAGCAGTGTTGCTGAGCATGCTCAGTCCAAGCCAAGCAGCAAATCTAGGGGGTGGGGAGCACGTGACCCTGCATGCACCTCCATGCATTGCCTTTAGGTATGTCTACCTGAGCTGCAGTCACGCCTCCAATTCCAGTGTAGGTATACCCTTGGAATCTATGTCTTCACAGACAGACAAGATATGCTTTTACTGTAGGCTAACTAGCATGTTGGCTGTCCTTCTGTAAAACCCTACTGGAGACAAGGCATAAGGTCAATTTAGGGCCTTGTCTACACTAGCACCTATGCTGGCAAAACTTTTGTTGCTCAGGGATGTGAAAAAACACACCCCTGAGCGACATAAGTTTTGCTGGCATAAGCACTAGTGTGAACAGTGCTATGTTGGTGGGAGACGCTTTCCTGCCGACATAGCTTCCGCCACTCGTTTAGGTGGTTTTATTATGTCAGCGAGAGAGCTCTCTCCCATCAACATAACATGGCTACACAAGGGCTTTTACAGCAGCACAGCTCTACCAATCCACTTAGGATTTTATAGCAAGATCACTATGCACACTTGTTATCTCACTGTCAAAAACCCAAATACTTTTCTGTCAGTGAAGACAAAGCCTTAGTGTATGTCTGCACTGTGAGCTGAAGGTGGAATTCCCAGCTCAAGAAGTACCCTCATTAGCTCTGATCAAACTAGCATGCTAAAAATAGACTGTAGCTGTGGTGGCAGGAGGGGCTAGCTTCCCCAAGTATATGCCTGTGGTCTCAGATCATTATATACTCAGGCTGGCTACCTTTCCTGCTGCTCAACTAGCCCCTCATGCCATTGGGGCTACATTTTATTTTTACAGGCTTACTCAGTCATAGCTAGCACAGGTATATCTCCTTGAGCTGGAAATTACACTACCAGCTTGATGGGTAGATGTACCCTTAGACTTGCACCCAATGACCAATGGCTTACATGCTGCTCCTCTTCACACATTCTCTCTGAATCTTCCCCTCTGACTTGTGTCAGCACCATTGTCATATGGCGCAGTTTGGTTCTTGAGAATGATGCTGGATGACAGCACTGAACTTGCTTCGGGAGTCCTCCAATGTCCTAACGTGAGGCAGATTTAGAACTTCCACATTACTGACACGAATTATTTTTCTCCAAATCTAGTAGAGACTCTTCTTAACTGAGGTCTGGACATATGCCAAGTTAGATATCTTAAAACTGAACCATTTCCGGCTTCTTTATTTTATTTTTTTCTGGACTATGAAAGGAGCCCCTCTTGGATTATGAACCATAAATGGAATTCACCACCTCCAGACAAACTTCTACCAGCATCCCAACATTGCATAGATATAAAAGGAAAACATAAATACTAATCTGTTTCCCTCTTCAAGAGGTAATCTTTAAATATACTGACTGTAATGTGTGCTATAGAGTTATGCTGACGTTCTGGCCTAATTCTGCTCCCGCTGATGTCAGTGAGAGTTTTGCCACCAACTTCAGCAACAGTCAATCAAGCCTGGTAAAAGAAAATTCAATTTTGTAGTTAAGATGATCCAATTTCACATCATTTGTAAAGGGAGAAATGAGGTAGGAAACTATTAGATCTGTGTGTGTGTGGAGGGAGAGGAAGGGAATCAAGAATGGAGTGGGTTGATGTGCGCCCCTAGCTCTTTGGTTTCTTCTGTCTATGAACCATCAATCAAAAATGTTTCAATTTTTCCTGCAAATGCATTTAAAATATCACTGGCTGACTAGAATCTTGTATTGTACAGTCTCTGGCTTCCATTACCATGTGCATTATTTGGGTTACATTATTAGTCTGTATCTTGAAATTTATTTCTCTTCTCAGAAGCAGTAATAATGAAATCTTCTCTTGCGGTAGTTAACTTCTTGGAATGAAAATCTATTCAGAAACCACCTTAGAGAATGAATAGGGAACCAGAAATCTCAACTTAAATCACCTCAGCACACATTAGCTTGGTAGCTAACTATCTGAGTGTTGAAACCCCACATGTTTCAGCTGTCTTCACTTTGATAGCTGTTATGTTACTCTTTTGTATAATGTATGGGAAACATACAGTGAAAGGGCAATAATGCAGGAGTCTAGCATGATTGATGGATCCTTCAATCTCCTCTTAAATTTGATGAATTTTTTTCCCTTTTTATCCTTTTCAGAATATGGATTTGC
Organism: Emydura macquarii macquarii; assembly: GCF_026122565.2. Classification (NCBI taxonomy): domain Eukaryota; kingdom Metazoa; phylum Chordata; order Testudines; family Chelidae; genus Emydura; species Emydura macquarii. The sequence goes on along the minus strand of NW_027132559.1, from coordinate 34,311,803 downwards.
AAGTCACCTACACCCCAGAAGCAGCTGCGTTTTTCCATTTACATCAAACACACCATTTTGATGAGTTTGAATACCTTTCAGATCAATACTGCAAGCAGGATCTCTTCCCCAAATGGCACTTGCCAGTGAAGATAGCGTCTATAGCCTCATTGCTAACATTTATCTATACTTTTCTGAGGGATGTCATCCACCCTTTTGTCACGACTAATGAAAACACTTTCTATAAAATTCCAATCCTGGTCATAAACAAAGTTTTGCCAGTGGTTTCAATCACCCTTCTGGCACTGGTTTATTTACCAGGGATATTAGCTGCAGGTTTCCAGCTCCACTGTGGGACCAAGTATAAACGATTTCCGCAGTGGTTGAATGGGTGGATGTTATCAAGAAAGCAATTTGGCCTTCTGAGTTTTTTTTTTGCCTCAATGCATGCATGCTATAGCTTGTGCTACCCAATGAGAAGATCTTACAGATACAAGCTTCTGAACTGGGCATACCAACAGGTATGATTGGGTCCAAATATCAGACTAAAACTTCTCTATTGACAGGGTCTTGACGTCACCCTATTCAACTCACACAGAGCAGCTTGTGGGGAGAAAGATTTTCATTTGAATCTGAAGCAGCTGCCACAAAACTCTTTGTTTAAAAACCTATGGGCTGACCAACAAAATATATATATATATATTGCTTCACTTAGTGGGCTGGGGTACGTTAAAATGAAAGAGAAGAATCTAATTGCTAAAGCCTGGAACTAAGAGTCACGTCCTCAGTGTCAGTCATGGCTCTGCCAATGAATCTCTGTATACTCTTGAGCAAGTCACTTCCCCTGTGTGGGCTTGAGATTAGCCCTCCATAAAACAGCTACAGCAATACCTGCTTCACAGGCAATTAGTTGTTTGTAAGGTATTTTGAGATCCTCATCTGACTGTCTTCCTATCTATACAGCTCCTAGCACTAATCCCGAATGGAAGATGTGGGTGCCATTGGGACATAAATAACAAATAAGTATGAAGTGCTGTTAGTCTTAAAGCCCTATCTCAGTTTTCTGCTAACCACACAGATATGTTTGACTCAAAGAGGGTAGGATGCTTTCAGCTTCCTGAGAATTCTGCACGTGCACAAACACTCTGCTCCTGAATTTACAAAAAAGCATCCTTAAAGCTGGCCTGAGTGTCCTGCTGGGAATTTCCCTGGCATTAGGGAATCCCCAGGTGGTGTAGTACTGGTAAGCCATTGGCAGCCTCCGGCGTAGAGAGTGTCCAGGCGCCACATCAGGAAGGAATGACTGTGACTGGAGCACACTGCACTGTGATGATCCCTGCCTGGTGCAATGGCCTCTTAAGGGCTGTTGCAGGCAGCCGTAAATTAGAGCAGCCCTGAGGATCGGGGCCTCTGAAGGCTGATCCTTTCCTCTGTACAGACCATTGTATTCAGGGCCGCTCGGTGGACCAAGTGCAATTTTTAGAGCTAAATAGCTATCCTGGCAGGATAGCAAAGTAATTGAGAATGCCTGCTGATTAGCCCCGAAAAATAGCCGGTGTTAATATATTTCCTGTTAGAATCTTCCAAATAAGGTATTCAGCCATACAGGGAATTTTGTTTGTGAAAAGAATAAAGAGTCTCCTGCTGTGGAGTCAGGTTAAGAAGGCTGCAGAAAAAGTCTCCTCTGGGTCAAGGCCTTGCTCAAATCAGTAAACACTTCTCAGTCTCGGTGATTTTCCCTCAGCATAGACTGATGCAACCTTTGTCACCCGAAGTAAATAACCTAACAGTTAAATGCAGAGACTCGCCTGCATTCTCACTTGTAGGGCAAAAGCAAGAAAAAGAAAGTGAAAACAAAGCCCAGTATTTCCCTCAAGCTTATGACTAAATGTAAGCCTCTAATGTAAGTAACTACAGTTCTTGGGAACAGCAAGGTCCTGTCTCAGTCTGTCACTTTAAATCTGATGTTCTTTTGGCAGGTCAAGCAAAACAAGGAAAATGCCTGGATTGAACATGATGTCTGGAGAATGGAGATTTATGTGTCTCTAGGAATTCTGGGATTAGCTGTGCTGGCCATACTGGCAGTGACATCAATTCCATCTGTCAGCCATTCTTTGACCTGGCGAGAGTTCCACTGTATTCAGGTACACACAAACATTACATGTGATCTGTCCTTTTTTGGAGGATTTTACATTGTAAATTAAGAACTGCAGCAGTATCCCTCCTTTGAAATATCAGAACATCACTGTGTTCATTGAAACTAGTCTGAAAGTTTATTCAGTGTCCTTCGCCAGTTGCTTTTCAACAAACTTTCTACTTTGTTGTTTGGTGAAAAAAGATTGACCTATTGGTAGGTTACAATGTTGTTGAAGATTAGAGCTTGTTCATGGGACCAGGAGTGTCTTCTCACTTGTAGGACACTAGTTCAGAGATCACCAACTTGCCATCCTTGGATTTAAAAAATCAGATGGCTGTTCCATGGCCTGCTGCATGAGAAATGAGACTGCGGTCTCAGTGCAGTCTGTCACAAAAACCACCCCCACAATTTGCATCGTTGCTGGCGGCTTGAACATAATAAGGCCAACTATTAGATGGGTAATAGAATGAGATTCTTTTGACTCCAGAATAAGGTCCAGGTATGTTGGCAGGGCAGTGGAGCAGCATTCGTACTGCCACTTCCCAAGTCAAACCATTAAGGCCAGATCCTTGGGACCAAGCTAACTTGCATTCAGTATAGGACACAAGGAGAGGGGAAAAGTGGCTCTAAGCCACCTTTCTGCTCCACCAGTCCAGAGGCTGGCCACTGACAGTAATAGTCCCTTGGGGATCATTCCATTGGCCAAGGATCATTGGCATGAAAAGCATTTCACTCATTCCCTAGACCATTTCTATTGGCCCTGACATGCCCTCTGTCATGTAGGGTTGAGAGCAGAAGGAATAGACCTGACAATGCCATTTTTATACTACATGGGATTCCATGACACTAGGGGAATCATCTGTTGACTCCTTAGGACAGCTTTTTAGCAACTTTGTTTCCTGAGCAGCACAAAGCAACGGAAGGGAGGGCAAGCCACAAGGATCTGGCCCTTAGGGTAAACATAGGTTTCCATTCTCCCTTGCCAGCAAAAAAGGTGTGTTCAAAGAAAAGGAACCTAGTTGGAAATATAAGGGGTCAAATTCTGATTTTAGTTACACCCAACCAATCCTACACGTGCATGCTGAGATTGGCACACCCATGCTTGCTTCATCCACTTAAGCTTCAGTTTGAGAGGCTGGGGTTTTCCTGTCACTTACTTTAGTATTAATCAAAAAAGTCTCCTCTGAAGTCAATGAGGTTATACCAGTGTAAAAGTGGTTTCACAGAATGGTGAATCAGATCCTTAGCACCTAACGTGGAAGTTTGATGACCTATTAGGTGTGAAATGAGTATTTCAGACAGTGTAGTGACAGGGAATCATATATACTGTAATATGAAATGCAATCAGTTATGGATGAAAATTCTCCGATGTATGGAGAGTAATGGGAAGTAATGGGAAGGGGCCTCCACCTCACAACTTTTGCTATTCATATTAAAGTACTGTTCCCCCACTTTTTGACCCAACTAGTAATCAGGGTCTGGAGGATCATTTCAGTTGGAGAAATCACTGATAATCAGGTGATTCTGTGATACAATTCTGTTCATTTACATAGAATGTATATAAAGTCCTGTTTCCCTGAACACAGCAGGAGACACTTTCATTGCTCTCAATTCTATCCAGCACTTAGCCTAAAAGCACTCTCAAGGCTATATTCTCAGTGCTGGTTCTGGCTGTGCCTTTGGCCTTAAGCTGCTTGTGTCTCAGCTTCTGTAGTGTTTTTCCTTCTCTCCTGCTTTTATCACAGACACACACATCTCCACTAAAACAATATCCAGTGAAACCCCTTCACCTATGTGGCTCTGTTTCTGACCTGTCTTGCATGTGCCTTTGTTCAGGGTAATGATCCTAGTATTTCAGCATCCTGATTCTCTAGAGGAGCTCAATAGCTTCTTACAACTGTCTTAAATGAAGGTCATCAGTTATGTTCATTTCCTTCTTCAATGAGATACTGCCAACCCATACCAGCAGCAAGATAAAGAAGCCCATCTGACAGAAGAATAATGCTAATATGCTAGATTAGTCTTGTAAACAAATAATTTATCTATCTGATTACGGGAAGGGATATCTAGCACATGGGAAATCAATCATACATTGAATTTTCATTGATTACTCTGAAAAGTTAAATTTAAAAAAAATATATTTTGTTTCCACAGGAAATTCAAATCCAGTGGTGCGACTAGTACTTTTTTCTCTTAGGGCCTGATCGTGAATTCCCTGAGTATCCTAAATCAAATCCAGTGATGTCAGTAGAAGTTATTTCTATACAAGGAAGGCAGGACTGAGCTCTTCTATAGTTATTAAAATGGGTTTTTTTCATACCATAACATCAGAAGTTTCTGATTGACTTGCAAGATTTTTTTTTTTAATCTTACTTTGTTCTTATAGAACCTTATAGAAATAAGAGATGGGAAAAGCCTAAAAAAGTGTCTAGTGATATCCATCCTCCTTCTAATGGAGAATAAAAATGGCATGTGGGAAAACTGAGCTGATATCAAAAATGGACCTTTCTCTTCTGAGGAAAGCATGATTTGTATGTAGACCACTTAGCTCTCCTGACATCTCATTTATACTGCTGCTACACAGAAAAGTTACAAAAAATATGCCCAATCTTTCTCCAGTTAAAATCAAAGAGAATTTTGCCACTACTTTGATGGGTGTAGAATTAGTTACTGAATTAGTGGTCTTCAATCTGATCAAAAGCCTAATGAGTCTTTCCATTGACTTCAGTGGGTTATGCATCAAGCCCTTCTCATAATATCTGCCAAAGTACATTTTTACTGTTATTGAAAAAATAATTATAATCTTGTATTCTTTTCTCTTTGCAGAGCAAGATGGGGTATTTAGCTTTGCTGCTATGCACAATTCACGCATTAGTATTTGCCTGGAATAAATGGGTCGACATAAAGCAATTTGTATGGTACACTCCCCCTACATTTATGATAGCCATTTTCCTTCCTATTGTAGTCCTGCTTTGTAAAAGCATCCTACTTCTCCCATGCCTTAGGAAGAAGATCCAGAAGATCAGATGTGGTTGGGATGCCAACACAGAGATGAATAAAACACAGATGACTTCCAGACTGTAGATTGAATATGAGTGTTTATCCTGCTCCCATGTATAGATTTACTGAGCTCTATGAAATGGTCACATGTTGGCTTTGTTTGCATGCATTGGTTAGATGCTTCTTTTGTATTTTTCATTTCCACTTTTGTTTGGGGTTGCAGCATCTGTTTTCTCCTCTGACCTGATTTGCGCTAAGGGAGGACACTTTGCTGAGACAGTGGATTGAATTGGGGTCCTCAGGCATTCACTGATTTCTTTATTCTGAGTCTTATGCCTTTTAAAATCCAATTCCTCATTCCCATAAGAAATACTACAATCAGCCATTGAGAAAGTCAATCATAAATCATTGCTTGACATATTGACTATGGAAGATCAATAAGATAACAATTTAAAAGAACCAGATCTGAATCTTATACTCTAGAGGGTGCGTCTCAGTGCTTGCTATGTTTAAGATAAGATATTTTGCATTTTTTCCCTTATTTTTTTTTTCATGTGCTTTATTTACTTTTGAGGCTAGACAACTTCCACACTTTGGGTAGGAGCAAGCAGACACAAATGTGCTTACCTTAACTCACGTAAGTTGTCCCAATGACTTCAGTGGGGAGTAAATACATGAGTAAAGTTAAGCTCGTGCATAAGTGTTTGCGGGATCAACCTTTACTCTGTATCATAGGGTGATTTTATTTTCCAGCTAAGCCCTTTAAGACATTTCTAAGTTATGGCCGAATAGTGTGGAGTGAAGGAAAAATGTCATAGAATAAACAGCCCTTTGAAACTTAGCATTGACATAGTCCATACTGAGAACTTTGTTTAGATTGGATGAGAATTACTTTTTTAAATATGAAATTGTTTCTAAATACACTTACTCTGCTTCTCCTGAGCTTTTAGCCAAAGCTAATGAATCCTCACTTTCTCTGTGATTTCTACAGCTGATTGAATGATATTCGTTGAATAATTCACTTGACAAGTGTCAGGATATTTTTCAAATAAATTATGCAGTGACTACTTTTTTCATTATTCACCTTGCATTAGCACCAACACTGCCACTCTCCTGCCTAGACTAACTAGGGAGCCCAGAATAGGTGCTGATGATGCCAGACTGCTGTTAGGACCATTGAAATGAGAGTTGTAATTGCTTCAGTGGACCACACACAACAGACACATGCACATGACAAAATGATTCCAAAATCCTCTTCAAAAATCAGAAACAGAAGAAAATTGAGGATTTGTAAAAACCAATGGATCTAGTGTACATTATACCTGGATACCTTAAAACATTACATTAATGTATCTAGCACAAACAGCAAAATAATGGACTAATTAACATTGCTGTAGAGACAGTACGTTTTGCATTTCATGTCTTTTTGTAACTGTAGTCTACAGTGAGACACAGCTTAGGTGAATAGAGTGCTCTACATACATGGCACTCAGGCTATATACCCTACACAGCTTTCTACTTGCCCAAGCCGTGCCTCCGACAGCTACAATGCTATTTGTAGGAGTGTAGTGTCCAACTCCCTCCCTGGTGCCATAGTCTTTTCTCACCACAGGGAAAGGTTGAGGCAGCAGGGAAAGGAGTTCCTGGCACCTGTCATTGCAGTATGTAGCTACACCAGTAAGGTGTGCTGTTAGTGTAGACATAGACTTAGTAAGAGAGTGCAAGCCCCCCAGGGAACCATGTCACAGAAGGTAGCATTTGATCTTGAATGATTATCTATTAAACACAGGCTCTTTGCAGGGGCACCTTATTTAAAAGGTTTTGGATTGGAGCACTTTATTTGCTTTCCACTTGTCTTGCATTCTGGATTAATTGTTTTACAGCTGGCCATGGAATTAAAACCTTTGACATAGAGTTGAAATAAACAGGTCTGAGGGTAACTGGGCATTGCGACACACAGCTCTAAGCAGAACCTGACCCTTGATTGTTGAAAGCTACTGAGAGGAGATGGATTAAACACGTGCTTTTAAAAAGTCTTTTAAAGCAACCAGTGTGATGCCTGTACAAATGAAGAGCAACCTAATAATATAATTGTACACAAGTAGTGAGCAGAATTGCTCAAGGGATTAGTAATGGACTTTGAAGCTTTTCACTTGTGTTATCTTAACTGCTCTTCAACTGGTAATGGTTAGTTTTATCGGGGCAAATTAGGCATTTTCTTGTCCACACGTGGGGTTTGATCTAGTACAACTACATTAGTGGCTGACTACAAAGTGAAAAGTTATCAATATAGACAAAGAGTTGCATTTTCAAAAGTGCCTATGTGATTTAGGAGCCTAACTCCCATTTTTCAAAAGTGACAGGACTAGAGGCACACAAGGATTTAGGTGTTGCAACCTCAGCATTTCCACACGTAACTTTTAGGTATATAGAAAATCACTGGGATTCACACAGCCCAAGTTGAGCACTCAGGCTTCCTAGACAATGAATGGAGGAAAATAGGAGCCTAAGAATGTGGTGCACAAAAGCCAACATGCTTGATGACTTCCTGCCTAAGCTAGCCAATGGGAGGGGTGCATTGTAAGCCCCACCCTTCTCAATAAGTTCAGTGTCTATCTCTGCTGGGCTTCTCAACTGTGAACCCTCTTCCAGAGTGAAGTATCTAAGGTATTTCTTGCAAGCAACAGCAGCTCCTCCTCCCCGCTTTTTAGTCCAGTGGTCCGGGTACTCATCTGGGATGTGAGAGACCCTGTAGTCAAGTCCCCTTGTTGTCTGAGAGAGAGAGAGGATTTAAATAGGGATCTGCTACCTCTCCAATACTGCCCTATTCACTGAGCCATGGGAAATTTTGAGGTGGAACTCCCTCAGTCTCCCCTGTTGAAGCTGTTCCAGTATGGATAACTAATTAAAGTGTCATTGGCACAAGGGAACTGGATTCAAGTTCTTCCTCATGCTGGGTGAGTGCTGTAACCACCAGGCTACAAGGTCATTCTTGTGCATGTTTGCACTCTCACTCTCTTTGGCCCAATGACTCTTTATTTAACCACAGTGGAACAGCTTCAACAAGACAAATAGAGGGAGCCCCACCACACAATATCCCATAGCCCAGTGGTTAAGGCCCTCACCTAAGAGGTAACAGAGCTGTTCCAATCCCTTCTTCTTCTTAGGCGAGGGGTGGGCTTGGAGGTGGGGGTTTCCCACTGCCCAGGTGAGGACCATCACCTCTGGGCTAAAAGATACGAGGGAGGTTCTCCCAACCCAGCTGTTTTGTGTGGAATTAGGCATATTCTGAGCTCACCTACAAAATCAGGCCCCACAAGCAGGTTAGATGGAGGAACACCTATCTTCCTCTGATTCGTGAATTGCACTGGGGCTCTGGCATCCTGACACCCAGAGTGAGGCTGCAGTGCATGTGCTCAGAGGCAGACAGATAGGCACGTAGGGACGTTTACTGCAAAAGCTTAGGTGTTGAATAAATGTAGACACCTAAAGGGAATAATAGACGCTGAGCTGGGTTTTGGGAATACCAGTGGTGCCTTCCTCTGGGATTTAGGTGCCTAACTCCCTTTGTGAATCCAGCCCATAGGGACCTAATCCCACTGACTTTCAAGGAGAGCTATGATCTTAAGGGCCAGATATTGAAAAGTATTTTGGTGCCTAAAAATGTAGATAGACACTTAATGATATTTTCTAAAGTGCCCAGGCACCTAACTCCTGTTTATTTCTTCATTATGTATGAAGAATGTCCTCACCAAAATTACAACACTTACTCTTAGGGCACAGAATGAATCTTCTGAGTCTTTACAAATAAATGCATTAATTTGTTTGTTAAAATTAATTTTAAAATGGGTCTCAAAAAATTTAGCACCTTGTGTCAGATCATTTTCATGTCTGCAGTGATCCTAGTACTGGAACAATGCAGACCCTTTAATTTCAATTATTTCAATGGGAGTTAGGTGCCTAAGCCCCTTGGAAAATCTCACTAGACACCTATCTGCCCTTTAGATGCCTAAATACCTTTAAAGTCTGGCTCTAAGTGTCTACGCCACTCTTGAAAATGGGATGTAGGCTCCTAAGTCATTTAGGTGCTTTTGACATTTTTTCCAAGTCCTAAAAGTCTTTGGTGATCCATAGGAAATTATCTTAGTGCAGTTTCTGATGCCCAGTCTGCATTACGAAGAGCACAAGAACAATTGGCACCACTCTTAGTAGAGAGGCCAAGGACTGACTGGGCCTGAAAACCAAACTACCCATACTCTCTATGCCATCAATAGTGATCCCTCCAGCTCAGGTATAATGCATATCAGTTGAGCAATGCGAGGGAAGTGCTGCCTATACTATACCTATTCTGCAGATAAACAGACTAAAGGAGAACTTGATCTGCAGGACATCAGTCCAGGACATATCACAAGAATTACAGTCACTTTCTAAAAGTGTTGAAGCAAATCCTTGGACATGTGCATATTTAATTATCTAGCTGTAATTTGTGCAGCACTTCCGAGTTTATATTCATCCTTTTAAAAACAGTGGGGGATTATCTTATATATAAAAACAATTGGTATGTCCTATTTTTAATCTATCTATAGGTTGTAGCTTTGTAGAGGGTGAGACAAAATATATGAATGATTACAAGAGCTTTGAATCTGATTTTTTTTCAGCCTGTATCCAGATGCATTGTCAGTAAGCCACTGGTAAGACCCACATTAAGTATATGAAGAAAATGAAGTTGTAGTGACAGTTTGTGTCTGTAATATATTATCTCGATGTGCATTTGTTATTCATATAGCTGGTACTAATCACAAAAGCTCCACTGACTTCAGTTTCAGTGAGATTGGTTGAAATCCTAGTTTAGGTTACAAGTATAAATCAGTTTGATGGTCTCAGCCTACTGTAAAGGCAGATACTTATCCACCTCATATCCCCACCACATATATATTGGGACATTTGAGCACATCTTAGTGGTTCCTCTCTCTAATTGCCCAAAGATAATAGCAGAAATGTGGTAGCTGAAGTTTGCATAGCAGCTATGAAAGCTGTTCATAGCTGTGGTCAGTTGCAATCCTTACACTGAGCAACAAATTCAAAGAAAATTATAAACAGATTATTTTCTGGTTATTGTTTCTTGTGTAAGATCCAGATTTTCTACTTAACAAGAGTCTCTCATTCTAAGGGGAGGAAGGAAGGTCCAGTGATTAGGACAGTAGGGTGGGACTCAGGATTCCTCCATTCAAGTTCCAGCTCCATCACAGGCTTTCTGAGAGACCTTGACTACATAACTCATTTTATCTGGATGGGATTCACAAAAGTACTTAGGAGCCTAACTCCCATTGAACTGTGTGACTCCATTTCCCATTTGTAATATGGGACTAATAGCACTACCCTACCCTACACTTAGGTGCACAGGGATGTAGTTAAGATAAATATATTAGTGCTTGGAGGTGCTCACGTACAACAGTAATGGGAGTTATCTGAGTACATTAGATAGATATAGCTGAAAACAATAGAGTATCTAATTTACTAACATGTTTTTTTTCTGTTAGTACGATATATAGTTCAGTCCAGTCATAATTAAAATCTGAATGCCACTTAGGGTGCCTTGCATGTATTTCATTTTTTACATTGTTATTTCAAAATATAATGCATTGACATACAGAGTTAAATCTATGTTTCTGATTATGAGACTGATTTTTAAAAACAGTGTCACGTTTTGCACTGGCAACACTGGGAAAGGGCTAAGAATTGTGGCACAGTTTATATCCTTATGACATCTCACTACCTAATTTGCAGATATCAACTGGATCTGCAATTAGTTGTGTCTAAAGAATTTCACAAACATCAGAGAGCAGGTTGAGGCCCCTTTAAAAATTAGAGCTAAAATTAATTAATTTCCCTCTAGCCAAGTTTGTTTATGTCCACTATGTCAGAATTTTACACACATTTCTTCAACACTCTTGTTTTCTTCAGTTATGGCTTGATCCAATGATCCACTTCCAATGAAATCAAGGACAGCTTTTCCACTGACTTCAAGGGAGTAAGACCAAATCCTTCACTTCTACAGCTGCCCCTGTATAGCAAACACTTCAGTAGACTTTTGTTTTTGTGTTCATTCATGCTTTTTAAATCCAAAGCTGGAGTTGCTACTTTACCCCATTTCAATAGTGAGGGTGATATGATTTTGTTTGATTGCTTTGCTTATTATCCAGCATCTTTAGTTTTCTATAAATCATCAGTCAAGAAATCCATAGAACAAACTATTAGCAAAACAGATAAAAATGACTGACCTCAACATAACTGTGGGAATGACTGGCTTGGAAAAATATTCTTAAAACAGTTTGTGCAACTGATGACCTCATCTCTTATTTTCTCTTCTATTCTATCACATCTTTAGTTTTTCCACCACAGTCCTTATATTTGTTGCATCTACTCCTCTGTTATCCTTTTCTCTTACAGCTTACCAACCCTATTTTCCTCAGCTCTCCCCCTGTTCCCATTACCCACTTAGGAGCATTGATTCTCCTTTTCATCTCTTCCCTTTCTTCTTTCTGCCCATACCCTATTTATTTATTCAGTTTCATTAACTTTACCCAAGTGGTATTTCTGCAGTTCCCTCTGATTCTTTCCTCATGTTCTCTGTTTCCCATTCCTCAGGTTTTACATTTACGTATTTTATTTACCACTGAAGCTTAAGCTCCCAATCTGCCAAGTCAGCCTTCCACCAAGCAGTTGGTCTGTTTAGTTAGTGAGAAGAGGTCCTGTGTCCAGTAATGCTGACTCAGTAAAGGCAGGGATTAGCAGATTCAACACAGAAGCAGTAGCAACTACTACAGTAAGAAAAATGAAAATTATGTGTGGATCTATTACTGACTGGGCCAGGATCACTAAGTTCTCTTGGTGAAATCCTGGCCTTATTGAAGTCAGCAGCAAAATTCACATTGATTTTAATTGGGCGAGGATTTCATCCTCTGTCTCTCCATTTAATTCATCTGTAAAATGTGCATTATAATACTTGCAAGGGTGCTGTGTGACTGAAATAATAAATATTTGTAAAATGCTTTGAGAGCCTCAAATGAAAGTTGCTCTTTACGGTCAGTACACCGTTGTGTCAATTTTCCAAAAATGAAATATTGTAGTTGCTTTCAATGCACCTGATACGACAGAAGAGGTTTTGCCAGGAATTTTTCTGCATATCCTGTCCTTCGAGTAAGAAGGTAGAGGAACCCCACTGCCATCCCTCAGGCTCTAAAGCTCAAAGTTATAGATCCTTTCTTAGATATCCACACAAACCAAGTGTGGTCACTGGGATTACATCATTGTTACTGAGAGGAGAATTTGTCCTTCGATTTCATTTTTTGGTCTCAACATGAAAAAAGTGAAAAAGAAAAATCAATGCTTGAAGACTGTTTTGTTATACTGTAAGGGCCAGAACTCACAGCTCTGAGTCATGTGTGAGCTGACACATTGGCTTCATCACTGGGTTATTCACATGAACAAGAATTTCTTATATGAATGTGTATTGCAGAAACTAGCCCTACTATTTGGAATTTTGGAAAATAACAACAAAAACTCAGAGGGTGCTAGAACTTGAGGAAGGGACAAATGGGAAACATTACTGTGTAAATGCAGGAAACTTATTTTGGATTTAAAATTTGGAGTACATTTGAGGAATAGTGAAATCTTTTCACAGTCCACTTACAGGTTTTATCAGCAGAAATGTTCTTTGACTCAGGGAATTCTTCTCTCACACCAACAATTTCCTCAAATCCTGTTATAGATAAAGAATAAGTTATTTCTGAAGCTTGGGAGAAATGAGTGATTGTTTTTCAGGGTAAATGGCTTTATATACTCCTGAATATTGTTCATGCTTCATAAGACTCCAAACATAAGCTGATTTCTCTTAAAATAGGTTGTTCTTATATTGGAATAGATGTGGCTCTTTTGTTCCCTGGTAAATTGTACAGAACATTGTTTTAAATGGAGGAAAATGTATTCTTTGAACATAGTGATGCTATACCATTTTAAGATTTCCCTCCCCATGAAATGAAGAACAAAAAAACCCAAATAAGGCATAGAAAGTAAACTATATTCAGAATAGCAAAGAACCTCAGTTTTACTCTCATTCCAATATAGCTTTTTTATTGACTTTCTTTGGTCTTCACCCTACAGTCCTTATCCAGGCAAAATTTCCAGTAATTCAATGAGATTTTTATCTAGCTTTGTGGAGACTGGAGGATCAAGCTGTTCCTTAGCAATTACTCTCTTTTACAGTTAGCATTGCATTTCTACTTTTCCTTAATGCATTTGTGTCTCCTTGGATAGAGACTTTTTCTGATGCTTTGGATGAATAACATTCCGCTGTGTGACTTATAGAATACTTTGCTTGGGTTTTGTATGACTAAATTCCTCAGTCCCAGTTTCTCCATACTAGTGGGTCTTTACATCCAGGTAGAGCCCTACTGAAGTAAAGAGGACTGCACATGAGCACAAAGGTCCAGCTATGTAAAACAACTTGCAGGATCATGGCCTACCTACCAATTAAGTCCCCGTTTTTTTGCAATTTTGCAGAAGCTTAACTTTCTGCACAAGAGTAGCCCCACTGAGTTCAGTGCATGTGTGCGAACAGTTAAGCACCTGCCTAAGTGTTTGCAGAATTGGGGTCAAAATTGGTATCCCATTTTGGATGGCTTGTTCCCCACATGTATATGTTTTTCTCTTAGGGCTACCACTGTGTTTTCAAACTAAGGGTATGGATGAATTGGTTTTCTTGTTCTAGGGTTGTTTCACTTAGTTGATGTGCCAGTGTTGTGCTTAGATTAAATAAAATGTTAAAAATATCCTAGCTGAGGGCCTGTCTTAGGAAAGGGGGTAATGTGCCAATTATGGATGTTCTACATTTTAAGTCATATTTCTACATTTCCATGTCCATGCTGTTACAGACTATTTGATGTCTTCTTCTTCTCTTTCAAGCTGCTCGTATCAGTTGAAGAGTTATTATTCTCAGTTCAAAGTAGTTGCAAGACAGCCAAATTCCCTCTATGACTTCCCAAAGACATAAGTAGAATGAGGAAATCAGCAGAAGGATCCACTTGATAAAAATACTGCTTGTGATCTACAGCATTGTGAAGGAAACTTGACCTTGGACAAATTCAGGCTCAGCATTGGCAGCAAGAGAACTAGACACTTGCCCAGTGGGCTAGTCCCTGGTATGGGCTGCAAGAGTGGTGCTGAGCCCTTATGCACTCCCTCTACCTACTCTGGTGTTAAAGCACTTAGTCAAATCTTCTTAACAACTTCTTAAGTTGCACAGTGGAACAAGAGAGCCCATACTGCACCAGGAACTCTGCACCTCTGTTCTTTGTTAAAAGCTTGACTAAATGAACATTTTGCTCTGGATATAATTGAGAGGAAAAGGGATTTTTTTTAGTCAGACTGTTCAACACTCTGGCCTGAATCCACAAAGGGACTTAGGCACTGTGATGCTGAGCAGCACAAAACCTAACTTTCAGGCACTTAGAAGATCACAGGAACAGCACTGCAATCTACAAAGCCCAAGCTAGGCACTTAGGCTTCCCAAACAATGAATGGGGGAGAGGTAGGTGCCCTACAGGTTTAGACAGCAGACAAGAGGGACTTTTGTGGATCACAGAATTTAGGTGGCTACGTCTGGGGTTTAGGCATCTAAGTACCTTCATGGATCCAGGCATCTCTGCTTTTTTGTTTGTTTGTTTTGGTTAACGCCTACTTCAGTGACTATTGAACATTTTGAAGAAAGGATGCCTTTATTAAAAAACCCTCAATTAAGTTATGAGAACACATACTGGCCTAGTGGGTTGGGGGAAGCAGTAGACATGATGTATCTTTATTTTAGTAAGGCTGTTGACACGGTACTACATGACATTCTTGTAAGCAATCTAGAGGAATGTGGTCAAACCGAAATTACTATAAGGTGGGTGCACTACTAGTTGAAAGACCATACTCAGAATGTAATTATCAATGGTTTGCTGTCAAATTGAGGTGATGTGTCTAGTGGGGCAGGGGTGTAGCCAGATGTGACTTTTTGGCAGGGCCTGTGTCTGATATGGGTGGGCTGGCCGAAAAAAAAGCGCTTCCCAAACTTTCTGCTTCCAATCACGTGGCCACCAGCCGAGAAAGCTCCAGTTATGAAGGTAGCTTAAATGAAGCGTGGGTGGGCCTGCTTTCAAAGTGATGGGCCCTGGCCCACCCAGGCCCACCAGTATCTATGTCCCTGTAGTGGGGTCCCACAGGGATCTATCCTGGATCTGGCATTATTCAATATTTTCATTAATGACTTAGATAACAGAGTGGAGAGTAGGCTTATAAAATTTGCCAAATGCACTCAAATGCACAGCTACAAAACAGGGAATAACTGGCTATACAGTAGGATTGCTGAAAAGGATCTGGAGATTATAGTAGATCAAAAATTGAAGACAAGTCAACAAAGAGACGTAGTTGCAAAAAAAGCTAATATTATTCTGAGGTGTCAGTTTTCAGAATGGATAGCGGTAAATAGTGGTGTCCTCCAGGGGTCTGTAGTGGGACCAGTACTGTTCAACATATTAATTAATGATCTGGTAAAAGGAGTAAACAGTGAGGTGGCAAAAATTTGCAGATGATACAAAACTACTCAAGATAGTTAAGTCCAAAGAAGACTGCAAAGAGTTACGAAGCGATCTCACAAAACTGAGTGACTGGGCAACAAAATGGCAGATGAAATTCAATGTTGATAAATGCAAAGTAATGCACATTGGAAAATATAATCCCAACTATACCTATAAAATGATGAGGTCTAAATTAGCTGTTACCACTCAAGA
The DNA here is from genome assembly GCF_026122565.2 of Emydura macquarii macquarii. Taxonomy (NCBI): domain Eukaryota; kingdom Metazoa; phylum Chordata; order Testudines; family Chelidae; genus Emydura; species Emydura macquarii. The sequence goes on along the minus strand of NW_027132559.1, from coordinate 34,295,858 downwards.
AAGAGATCTTAGAGTCATTGTGGATAGTTCTCTGAAAACCACTCAATGTGCAGCAGCAGTCAAAAAAACAAACAGAATGTTACAAATCATTAAGAAAGGGACAGATAATAAGACAGAAAATAATACATTGCCTCTTTATAAATCCATGGTATGCCTACATTTTGAATACTATATGCAGATCTGGTCGCCCCATCTCAAAAAAGATATATTGGAATTGGAAAAGGTTCAAGAAAGGGCAACTAAAATCATTAGGGGTATGGAAAAATTTCCATATGAGGAGAGATTAATGAGACTGGGACTTTTCAGCTTGGAAAAGAGACAACAAAGGGGGGATATGATAGAGGTCTATAAAATCATGATTGATGTGGAGAAAGTAAAAAAGGAAGTGTACACATAACACAAGAACTAAGGGGTCACCAAATGAAATGAATAGGTAGCAGGTTTAAAATGAGCAAAAGGAAGTATTTTTTCACACAACACACAGTCAACCTGTGGAACTCCTTGCCAGAGGATGTTGTGAAGACCAAGACTATATTGGGGTTCAAAAAAGAACTAGATAAGTTCATGGAAGATAGGTCCATCAATGGCTATTAGCCAGGAGAGGCAGGGATTGCTGTTTGCTAGAGATTGGGATGGCCGACGGGATGGATCACTTGATGATTACCTGTTTCATTCCTTCTGAAGCACATGACATTGGCCACTGTCGGAAGATTGGGCTAGATTGACCATTGGTCTGACCCAGTATGTCCATCCTTATGTTCTTAACAGGAGTGTCATGTGTAAAACATAGTGATAATTGTTCTGCTGTACTTGGCACTGGTGAGGGCTCAGCTGGAGTATTGTGTCCAGTAAGTCCAGAGGAGAGCAACAAAATGATAAAAGGTTTAAAAAATCTGACCTCTGAGGAAAGGTTAAAAAAACGAGGCATGTTTAGTCTTGAGAAATGAAGACTGAGAGGGGACCTGATAACAGTCTTTATATTAAGGGCTGTTATAAATAGGATGCTAATCAATTGTTCTCCATGGCCATTGAAGGTACAAGAATTAAGGGCTTAATCTGCAGCAAGGGGGATTTAGGTTGGACATTAGGAAAACTTTCTAACTATAAGGACAGTTAAACTCTGGAATGGGCTTCTCAGGGAAGTTGTGGAATCCATATTTCTGTCAGAGTTAGTCTAGGTATACTTGGTCCTGCCCCAGCAAAGGGGACTGGACTAGATGACCTCTCAAGGTCCCTTCCAGACCTACATTTTTATGATTCTATAATACACATGCTTTTAGGCAACCAGAAGGTCCTATGGGGAGAAAACAGGGAAAAGCAGATTTCACAGTCCCATGTCTAAGGTAAAAAGCAAGCAGAAAAATAAAGGGGGATGTTTTGTTTTTTTCAGCCTGTCAGGTCTATGTTATCCACTATAAAGAAGCAATAATGGGCACAAGTACAATTTAAAAATAATCCATTTACAGGCAATCCTACTTTACTTTACCATGCAACCCTAAAGATGGTCTGGATCAGTTAGGCTTGAAGTTCCTGGTTTAGAGAGGCTGTATATCTCTACTAACCACAACTCAAAACTGGATGACTTAAAAGCAACACACCAAAAACAACTGTGTTTGGTTTGTTACCCTGTTAGGAAGGGAACTTTTTTGTGTTTGTTTTCACTGCCCTGCCCAGCAGTTTTGCTTTCCTCTGGCCAAAAGGAAGATCCAGAATTTTTCTTTCCTTTTGCCAACTAGGAGTTTTTTTTGTGTAAGTCCCTCCCTTCAAGCAAGAAATAAAACAGTTTGTCTGGACCTGCTGAAAAGATCACCTTCAAGAAGGAAAAAAAGGTTCCTTTTTTCTTTAAACAGATTGTCTAATATTTTTTCCTTTAAATGAACACCATCATTTTAAAACTCCTGTCTAACGGCTTGTCTACATTAAAATTACTACAGTGGCAAGCTGAAGCACCTCAGTATAGACACAGTCTACACCGATGGAAGAGATTCTTTCATCAGCAAAGGTAATTAGGTCAACCAAAGAGTACTACACGTTTTATATAATTTGACAGCTCTTGATTTAGTCAGTATCACTGAATAGTCAGGCCCCAATTTTGCAATGAGCTTTGTGTGTGAACACACTGTTTCTCCCATGCAGACTTCACTGCAAGATCAGGACCTCACTCTCCTTCTCCTGTTTGAGACAAAAGTGACTAACCCAGTGTCATATAGGAGGGAACTGAATCCCACTCTCTTGAGTTACAAGATAGCACCCTAACCTGTGAGCCATCTTTCACCCCTTTCATCTGTTTGAGAAGGTCTTTCACATAGCAATCAGGCAGAGATTTTTTTAAAAATATTTATTAATAAAATATATTAGGAAATTGAAATTTTAAATCCATAAGAATCAGCAGGGAGACTTAGGGTCAGGTGTAGTGCTTGAAACTACCTTTAACTCATTTTTTAAGATGACTAGATATTAAATTGATGGTGTCTCATTAATAGGTTAGCAAATGGCTGTGACTCATTTATAAGACCATTTGAAAAGTTGTCCTAATTTAGCTAAATTTCAGAAAATATATTCTATTACACAAATGACTGGATCACAGTCAGTTAATATTGTACAAAGAGAGTAAAAGGAATACATTAAAAACAGGCTAAAGCAAAGGGTACTTGTTCAGGTTAGCAGTTCAAGTGCCCAAGAGATAAAAGTTCAGCGGTTCAAGGATACTGAGGCCCACTCTTGTTTTCTTTGTTAATGAATGATTCTGTGAAGGTCACTTAAAACTTGTTTAATTGCCAACAACCAGAAGATGAAATCAGGGGTACATATCAGTATAAAAGAACAAAGCAACTAAATTCACAACCTTCTAGGTGAGCTTACTTTCTATTTGTGTTTGATATATGCAATTAATTCTAGTTAACGTATAAAATAATTAGATGAGAAAAAACAATGTAGATGAAAGTACAGTGAATGACTTCAATGGGGGTTTGCATGCATAACGGCATACAAGATCAGGGCCTGAAATCTGAACATCATGCAGTGCACAGAACAGAATGTATGGGACTTAGAGAAGGCAAATTTAACTGGTGAACATTCATCAGCCAAAAAGCTATGGCACAAGAGACAGATGCAAATCAAATTCGGAGAGCAATACCTGATCTGTCTGCTTAGAAAAAAGAATTACTGTCCTTGCTACAGTATTTATCTACTGCAGTATCCCCTAAAAGTTTGAATACGCTATGCTAAGTATCACTTTTTCTTACTGTGATAGTACACGTGAGGAGTATAAAAATGCGCAATACAGAAAAAATATCACAAGTGTTCAGATGTAGGATCTTATGAATATTGATATATTCTTACAGTCTAAGCTTTCACTTCAAATAAATTAAGTTTCTAGCCTGTATGACTGTGACTAGCCTTCACCTTATAAGCAGATGCAGAGCTGTCAATTTGACAGGTGTGAATATCTCCCATGACAAATTATGCCCTTTTTAATGTAAATACTTTAAACAGTTAAGAGTGTCCCAGCAACTATCTGAAGCACCAGCTGCAGTTAAAAAAAAATAAAATATGTAAAGCTACTTATTTTGTATTTGCATATAATTAAGAATATATTTGTTAAATATTTTGAGCTGACATTTTAGACACTCTAGATGTAGTCTGCTGATGTTGAACTGGCTAAGGAAAAAGAACCAGCTATATGAAAACATTCTGAACCCAGTTCCAAACCAAGGGAGGGCTGTCTAGTAGTTAAAATAGGGCACTGAAGGGATACATTTCTGGTCCTCACACTAAGTGGGGCAAGTCATTTAGTGCCTGATCCAAAACCCATCTTTCTACTGACTTCACTGAGCTCTAGATCAGAATATAAGGTCCTGGGAGCTGAGAGTTCAGCAGCTTGGAGGATCGGGTTCTGAGTTTGTCTGTGCCTCTATTTCCCCATATGCAAAATGGTTAGAAACATCTCCACCTCGTATGTGTTATGTGGCACTGTATCATTTAATGTTTGAAAAAGTTCTGAGATTTTGTGATGAAACTTTTTTTAGATCTCTTTGCAAATTCCCTATCATATTTGTTAGTATTCATTGGAATAAATGTTTGAAGTGATGGTACATATAACTCAGATTTTTAAAATAAAATAAAGCCCTATACTCATGAGCTACCCCACAGTACAAAATCACTCTCTACTCTAATCTAATCTAATGCATGAAAACAGACACATTAAGAATGTCACTGATCAGACATAAGTACCTTTATTTTTTTTTAATCATTTATGTTTGTATTGGCTGTTTTCTGTTGGATCCAGTTGTGCCCATTTGTTGCATATTACAAAAGCAGGCAGGAATTAAACATGTTAAATATACAGGGCTAATTGCTGTTCTCTGTTACACCGATGTAACCATATTGCACAGATGTAATGGACAGAACTTGGCCAGTAAATTAATATACATTAAAGGCCAAAATCTGCAGTTGCTACAGAGGCAAACACCACATTGCCTTGAGTGGGGGATTTACCCAAGTAAACCAGATTTTGGCTCTGAGGCCTAGATCCTCAAAGGTGGTAGGCACCTAACTCCCACAGAAATCAATGGGATTTAGGTACCCAAATACATCTGATGGTTAGTGCCTCTTATAGCAGCAATTCCCAAACTGTGAATTGTGACCCCAAGTGGGTTGCTTCATCAGCAGATGGGGTCATGGCAATCCCATGAGCATGCATAACAAAATGCAGAGTGTGCATTACAAAATGGCCTCCACTGCAAATCGTGCTCTCACACACACCGTATGCACGAGGGTCATGTCACACAGAAGATGTTATTTTGCTCTACAAAATGGTGCCCTGCATGCAGCAGGACCTTGCATACACCATATGTGTGTGAGATTATGCAGTTCAGAGGATGCCATTTTGTAAAGCAAAATGACATCCCCCTTGCAGCATGACCTTGCATGTACAGTGCTTGTGAGGTCACGCTGCAGGGAGGACACCATTTTTAAACTGCAACTTCCATGCTGTCTGGGGAAGTGGGAAACAACACATCTGAAAATGGGGTCATGCAGGGAAAATGTTTGGGAATCATTGCTTTAGAGTTTAGGTTTACCTTTTATAATAGTTAAGCAGGGGTGGATTGATTTAAATCAACGCAATTTAAATCATTGATTTAAATCACCAAGAGAAAATCACTGATTTAAATCAAGTTTCCCACTGATAAGCTGCAGATACAGCAACAGCACATTAAGAATGGCAAGAACTAAATCACACACACAAACACAATAGCACTTATATTTTATTCAACTAAACCTTAAATGTTACATAAATGTTTCACATTTGCAATTGCAGCAGTCTCCTGAGTTGCCAGCTGATGGCTGTCCTTAAACTTTTTTTTTTTTTAATTTTCAATTTATTAACTCTAACAGACAAGTCATCACAACACTAAATGTACACTGTCCTTAAAATTTCTACAACTAGCTCTCATCTTCCCCACTCCAACTGTCATTTTTATTCATAGACTGAAACAGAAATATGAGTTTTCCTGCTTTTTCAACTCCCAGTTGATTTCTTAGCTTTGAGTGAATAATACTAAACCATGAAAATATTCTTTCTGTGCCTGTAGAGGAAGCTACTGCTGTGAAAAGTTGGCTTAGCAACTGAAGGAACTATTTCAAGATGCCTGGCTAATGATTTCCACCAATTCAGGGGAGTGACTTTGTTCAAAACATCATCAGTAAACATGTACTTGACACATTTTTCTTTTTTACCCAGGGAAGGAATTTCTTCAAAATATTCCCAGATAGGGTCTCTCTTATGCCCAGAAGCCATGACAGTTTGTCTGTGGCAAAAGTCTGTTGGAATTTAGGAAGCTGTGTGTGTACTAAATGTCTTCCCTTTTTCTTTCCAGTCCACTGTTCCCTTCTACTCTGCCTCCATCCTTTGTCTCTCTGTCTTTAAGACAGTGTCTTAACTAACTCCTCTGCCTTGCTTGACCCAGTTCCACCACATAAGCACAGAACAACAATCCTATCCAGCCTGTGTCCTTCTTTGTACCTGACTTTAATCTGCTGAGAAACAGAAACAGAAAGCCCAGAACTTTTAAGAAGCAAGAACTGGTATTTAGGCTGGATAGACTATAGCCATTAATACATTGTTATGAGCCTGTTAGTGTAGGTTTAGCATGTTTGTGATGAGAGTTAATTGTAACTGTTATTTTTTAAACAAGAAATTTAGTATTTTATTGATTTTTTTTAAAATTAAATCTGATTTCAATAAAAAGGTCCAATTTTTTTTTTTTTTAAAAAATCATTTATTTTTATCGACCCTGTAGTTAAGCCAAACTGTGTGCTTACTTTATGTGGCCCCAGTACACAGAACAAACGAATGAGGGCACAATAATATGACAGATAAAAATTAAACCCAAGGGCCAAAATTCACTGTTCACAGCCCATCCAATGTGTTTGAGACCAGTGGAGGGGCTGTACTGAAAGCACAACTGAGCCCCTTGGAATTAATTTTTACCTACGGGTCCCATTATAACCTCCTGCTTTCTGAGAAGGCCCCAGCTGACAATAGCTAGGTAAAGGAGCTGCGTTTTTAACCAAATAACTAGAGGCAGGCGCCTATTAAAGACAAAATGCGGGGGAGGGGGCACGAATAGCAGCGGGGGGTGGTTCGAGTCACATCTAGACTGTGGAGAGGCGACTGAACCGGCGTTGAAGATGAGCAGGGCTCTGTGGGCCCAGGGGCTGGGCGGTCCGTCCCCCCCCCCGTATCAGCCAGCGCGCTGCAGCTGAGGTGAGGAAGGGCTCCAGGCTAATAGACCCCCAGGTGTTCGAGCTCGGGGGGAGTCATGGGAGAGGCCGAGGCGCAGAGCAGGGGCAGAGCAGCAGCGGCGGGATGACTGGACGCCAGCCCCGCCCCAGGAGGAAGCACCGCCCAACAGCTGCTGCTGCTGCCCCCTAGGCCTGGCTGCACCCACACGCCCCCATCGCTCCCTGTCACTCTGCAGTAGCGCCCCCCACCCTCTCTGCCTGTGTCGCGGCGGCGCCCGGCTAAGGTAGGAAGGGGCCGGGGCCGGGCTGGCTTGTGCTGAGCGCGGGGCCGGGCCCAGCCGCGGAGGGGCGGGTTGGGGGAGCTGGAGAAGCGCCTCCCTCCAGGTGCCGGGGCCGGAGGGAGCGAGGCGCGGCGGCGGCTGCTGCTGGAGGCTCCTCCCGGGAGGTGAGCGGGTCCCGGGCGGGGCGGGCGGATGCATCCCTCTCCTCGCCACCGCATGCACGTCTCCGCGGGGGGCTGCAGCAGCGGGGGCCTTGGGGAGAGAGAGCCCTGCGCTCCCAGCCCCATTGGCTTCCGTGGGGCCAGACCCCTCGGCCCCATCCACTCCAGCGCTCACTCCCGAGCATCCCCCTCCTCTCCATCGTCGGGCCGCGAGCAGCCCGGGCTGCGCAGAGGAAGCCCCAGAGACGGGCAGCGCCGCAGACTTGCGCTGCTGGGGGCTCGGCCGGCTGCCCGTGCCAACTGCCCCTCCCTCAACACAGCAGAGCGGATCCCTGCCAGCACTGATGGAGCTTGTCTCCCCCCTCCGCCCCCCAGCCCCACATCTAGGGGGCGCGTTCACTGATCATCAGCCTCTTGCATTACTCCGCGGGAGTGCCGTGGGGCGGCGCAGGGTGCAAAGTCAGCCCGGGATTGGAACCAGGGCGTGGGTTAGAGTGGCCAGGTCACACCTGGAAAAGCACCAAAGTCACACTTTCAGTGTCAGCCATTGTCAGTGGGACTCCAGCTCTGAAGTGGCCTGTGTGGAAATGTAAATTTGACCCCTTTTGGAGCTGTGCCTTCTGTGCCTCCCAGACCAGACCCTGGCTGGAGCTCACTTTTCCCCTGCCTGGGCTCTGGCAGGAGTTTGCTCCTCCCATCCGTGCCCTGGCAGGAGATTGCCTCCCTGCATCCCTGGGGCAGAAGATTTCTGTGCCCCTGATGATTACAGGTGGGGTGGGGGGAGGCGTGCCCCTGCTTGCCTCTACCCCTGCTTTGGTGGGTTGGGAAATATCTCCTGATAAGGTACTGGGCCAAATTCTGCTCTATTACACACCGGTCAATTCTTCACTGATGGTAGCAGTTAGAGGCCCCAACCAAGATCTGGGCTCCATTGTGCTAGGCACTGTACAGATGAATAGTGAGAGACAATCCTTGCTCCCAGAGAGTTTACAATCTAAATAGACAAAGTATGGGAGAGGGGGCTGATGTAAAGAGAGAAATGACTTGCCCAAGATCCTACAGTAGATCAAGGGCAGAAACAGGAATAAATCTAGGGCTGGTCTACACTTAAAAATGAGGTCAGTGTAGCTATGTTGCTCAGGGATGTGAAAAATCCACACCCCTGAGCATGAGCATCATAGCTGCGCCAACCTAACCCCCGGCTAGGTTGACAGAAGAATGCTTCCATTAATCTCAGGGAGAGAGAGTACCTATAGCGACAGAAAAACCTCTTCTATTGGTATAGGCTGTGTCTACACTACAGGGTTATGCCAACATAGCAACTGCACCATAGTTGTGCTGTTGCAGCCCCCATAGTGTAGATATAGGTGTCCTGGATCCATACTTCATTCCCTATCCTCTAGACCAGTGGTTCTCAACCATGGGTACACGTACGATTGGGAGTGTGCAGAGGTCTTCCAGGGGTACTTCAACTCATCTAGATATTTGCCTATTTTTACAAAAGGCTACATAAAAAGCACTAGTAAAGTCAGTACAAACTAAAATTTCATGCAAACAAAAAGAGAAAGTAAGCAATTTTTTAGTAATAGTGTGTAGTGACATTTTTGTATTTTTGTGTCTGAATTTGTAAGCAAGTAGTTTTAAAGTGAGATGAAACTTGAGGTATGCAAGACAAATCAGACTTCTGAAAGGGGTACTGTCATCTGGGAAGTTAGAGGACCACTGCTCTAGACCACATTGCCTTTCAAATTACACCAACAAAACTGAGAACAGAGTTTGGCCCAATTGTCTGTATGCAGGGTGGGAAACCACTGTAGATTCTTTAAGATGAAAGGTCTTAACTGTTAAAGAAGATGTTTTAATTAATTACTTTACTTAACAACAGGTTCATTGACTAGGAGCTTTTCTCTTTTTCCCTTTCAGTTTTTACACTCTGTTTCTATTGCGCTGTATTTTAATTTTTCTTCTCTTTCTCCTTATTTATGTGTCTCTACCTTCTTCCTTTGTGTTTCTTTCTTTCTACACATTCCTGGAAGCCACAAGAGGAAAATGAAAAGAAAACCATTATCTTGAAAAGCATATTTCTGACTGGAAAATTTTGTATCAACCATAATAACAAGAAATACTCAAAATAACTATAAGTGAAATAAGTTGGCAGAAAACAAATACTTCTTTCTTTTTTTTAGTTTGTGTACTTTGTCTATTTGACAACACTCTGTGTATAACCAGTTTCTCTTTTTCCCTGTATAGTCAGTCAGTCAGTGTCTCCTTTGCTGAACCAACACTTACCAACTTCAGTAGTGTAGCAGAAAAACAATTAATTTGATAGTGTTCCATTAACATCCTGTAGAACAGGGATTTAGAATTTACCATGCCAGATTTAGTACATTAAGCAGAATTGACATCTAGCCCCTTGGCTAATATCATGCCCCAAAATAAGACCCCAAACAAACCAAAATCAAACCAACCAAAAAGTCTATATTTAAGACACTTAGCTGGCTGGTTGTGTGCAGTTTGGAGAGAGTCCTTCCTTCCTAATCTCCCTAGGTGATTTATGACAGTGAAATATTATTTAGTGAAGCGTGAGATACGTATTTGCTTTTATTTTGAGTGACTGCGCATTATATGGATTTTTTTAAAATAAAAAGATCCATCTGGTTCTCTTCCTAATTCTGCCAGTGCCACTAAGAATAGAAAACCATTACAGTGTATGGATGATTTTGAATGGTAGTTAATTTGGTGGAATTCTCCTGCTTGGATAATAGCTATGGGAGCTCCCCAAAGCCATCAGAGACTCTTGATCCTATTACTGTTTGTAGCACCCAAGAAATGGAATGTAACCGTGGATGAAATATTCCTTGTAAATTATTGCTGGATGCCATAACCTTAGTTTAATAAGTTTCTTAATACTCTGTATTCAGCAACATTGCCTTAAGGATATGTCAGTCTGTTTTTTTCCATGCTATCTTCCAATCTGTAATTCTCAAAGCAGCTGGTGGAGGAATCTCGGAAGCCCACAATCTTGACATTGCATCTGTTGAGTACTTGATTTGTGACATATGCCTTAACCTTACACAATAATGTCCCAGAGCACTCCAAAAGCAGAGAATGTTGGATAAAAATTTCAATGAAGCGCTGCTTCTGTTTTAATAATGGGTTCTCACAAATATAATTTTCCTTAGTTTGCAATACAGTTCAGCCACCAATGGCCCCTCATCCCAAATGCTATTTGCAGTCCAGTCACCTGCATCTCTTGATCCAGCATTTTTCAGTCCCATCCTAATTCCTTGATATTCCTGATACTTTTCCTAATTATCTGGCTTTTCTCCATATACTTTTTCCATTCGCCCACTCACCAGAGGTCTCAGGAGCACAGGGTTATCTTTTGTCCAAGGGTGATTCTGCTGCTGAAAAGGGTGTATGTGTATGGGAGTGGAAGTATGCTGGGCAAGCTGTCTTGCAGAGAAGCCATCACTGCATGTCCTTTCACACCTCCCAGCTAGGGCTTGATGGGCATTTGCCTCTACTTATGCTACCTGCTCCTATAGCTGCAATCAAAGCAAAGGGAGCAGGGAAATCAGAGATGTGTTCACGCCAATCAATCTCGGAGGTTTGTAATCCAGGTAGTCACCAGTACCTTTCAGCATAACAATAATCTTGGATTGTTCGCTCAAGATTTTCCATACTGTTGTTAAATTTAAAATTGACTCAGGAGCATTGGCTTTGAAGGAGATGCACTAAGATGAAGCAGTCGCAGGTAGTGCTCAGTAGCCAATGGGGACAGGATAAGTTGCTTGAGTTAGTTCAAATTATATACAGCTACAAAGGCAAGGAAGTGTCTGTTTGAATGTTCCCTTTGTCATTAATGGAGTCACCACAAGTAGTAACCTCCTAGACTAAACCACAGCTATTCAGGTTGGCCTTGTAACTGTAAACTACATAGAAGAAGTAGAAACAGTATTAGGTGAAAAAGGCCTGCTTAAAGGATAAGTAATGCGGAGCCTCTTGAAAGAGAGGACCATAATCTTTTCAATCAGAACAGTCTAGACCTTGTCTAAGCTGACCTTCCTAATGAGGTGGAAGAACTAGTCAGGATGGGGAAGAATAGTGTAATGGAGCAGAATCTTGAACTGACAGTAGTGTGCTTATAGGGTGCCTTTTCAGAAGGAATGGGGCATAACTATATCTGCTTAGACTTAAGAAGATCAGTGTAGCAATAAGGAAGGAAAAGTATAGTCTTCCCATCTTAGACGGTACAATCTCAGGGTGAAATGCTAAAAGGTGTCCATTCTTACTTCGGCATTCCAAAAGAAGTAGTCACTGATGCTGGATCACACCTTGAATTCCATCTTTATGTGTACAGTATAACTTACAGCCTCCATCTCCCACCAGAGAATAGACTGGTGGGGAGGTGAAATACAAATGGTTAATTCTTCAGCAAAAAGCGCATGTGTTAGTTCTGCTGACCATAGGGTAATCGTCATGTCAGGCACTAGAGAGAGTCCAGCACAACTGTTATTGGGTCCACAGATCTGAGCAACATATTTAACTTTGTAGGAAAATGTTTGTCCTTAAGTGGCCCTGCTAAAAGAATATAAATCTGAGAGATGTCAAATGTAAGAGGGCTCAGGTTTCTTCTTTAACTATCAAAAAGCAGCCCAGAGTTTCCCCATGCTTAAACCTTAAAATCAGCCCTGATAAAACAGGATGAGGGAAAATATTGGTCAATGCCAATTTTTGTCACTAGATGTAACTTCACCCTAAGATTCTGTGGTTTAGAATTATCAAGTTATTCAGTGCAGAAGAAACTGTAGACTTCTTCAGTTTGTTCTAAGCAGAGTTTAAATGCCATGTGACCCTCATAGCAACGGTACTTGCACTTCAGCCTTAGAGAATGGAAATAATCTGTTGAATGGCATCCTATTGAACAGGAGTTTCCATCTCTGAAATTTGATTATTCAAGGAGTTAAACTGGACAAAACCCTCTTCAAGTCCAAAAGATAATCCGATCTGGATGAGTAGAGAAGTTGGTGTTTTGTCTGGATCTATTATTGTTTTCTGTTAACTATTCTTGTTAAAGATCCCTTATGAAAAAAAGGGTAAGATGTGTACTGTTTCCTTCAGTCTGTAACAGCTAGGTAGAGGGAACCTTATGAATGCTCTAGGCCAGTAATACTCGGACTTCAGTGGTTCAGGAGACAAATTAACAATCAACATTACCCAAAAGAGCCACAGTAATGTGAATTCATTGTTTCATTTACTATTTATATATAATATATATATTATTCTCGCAGCAAAATTAGTATTTATCAACTACAATTTGTTAATAACATAGTAAAAACATCTTGATTGATTAATACCTTAAATTGATTACTAATTAAATCACATAATTTAATATGTGCTGCAAAGAGCCACAGGAGGCAAATTAAAGAGGCACTTGCAGCTCCTGATCTTCAGTCTGAGTATCACTGCTCTACGCAGAACTTCTACATTGAAGGTTGGGGAGAAGCTTTAGGGATAATACTGTTTTCCTCATTCTACTAAAGTTTCTTGTTCAGTGTTAGAAGAAAATTACTGATTTTTTTTTTCTCATAGTCATCTGACAATCAGCATCTCTGAAAAATAGGCCAAAACATGATGTTGAGAGCCAATGTAGCCCTGCATCAGCTGAACATTTTTTCCATTGTTGCAGTGCTGAATGAAAGGGTAGTACAGAGAGCAGTAATGTTGAATCCTTTGACTAGGCTTCTCATTTAGGGCAAGTAGAATATCATTAGTTAATAAGAGGTTTTTTTCTTTGTTAGACTTGATGGAAGTAAGTGATATGATATTGTGCCTGGAATGCTGTACAATCAGATGTGGTAGGTACAATTGAACTACAACACCATTTCTCAATTCTTGATTTGGCATGCACCGAGGACCGAGAATGATTTTGCAGCTATTTTATCTGGATATAACATTTTAAGATACTGGCTTCAGAAAGTAAAACTTGCCTAAACTGAGCTATTGCATTTAGATTCATACGGTAGATTTCATTCTTCTTTAGAAAGCCATCTGGAACATTTGTGATAAATCACGTTTCTTGTGCTTAAAGGTTTTACTTAGATTGTAAGCTCTTTAGAGTAAGGGCTGTCTTTTTGTTCTATGTTTGTGCAGCACCTGGCACAATGAGGTCCTGGTCCATAATTAGGGCTCCTAGACACTATGATACCAATAATGAACATTTGTCTGGCATGGTGGAAAAAGAAAGAGAGAGAAGAATTAGGCTTCCAGGCTATTTAATAGTTGTTAGCCTATTTTTAAGACAAAAGAGACATTAGGTCCCCTTGAGATTGCTCCAGTACTACAGTCTTGAATGCTTCTGCGAGATTTCATCATGACAAGTCAACAAATATAATAATTTAATAATAAAATACTTACACAAATTTTTTTTGTAGATAGCTCACGATAGTGATCCCAGAAAGAGTTATCATCCTAATTCTACAAATGGGGTAGTTGAGGTACAGAATGATTAAGGTCAGCATTTTCAAACTCCAAAGTCAGGCATTTAAAGCCATATTTAGGCACCTGATTTTTCAGTGTTTGAAGTCAGCTGAGTTCTGTGGGATTTACCCCAGAATAACCTGAGGTCATGATGTGTAATCAAGAGCAGAATATAGCCTAACTCTATTTTTCTTCCTTCTCCCTTTGATCATTAAGCATTGGCTTCCTTGCTGTCTCCACCAAGTCTCATCACTGTTAGCCCAAGAGCCTTCTCCCTTACATTTTTTCCATCTGGGACAGCAGTCATGTGTCTCTTCCTCACTGATGCCACATCATATTTCAAATACCTTTTGAAAAAACGTATTTACTCCCTTGCTTGTACTTTTTGATTACTTTTTTGTTTTCCCTTCGTTGTTATTTGTCTCCAACACTTAGCCACTTAAAACATTTTATATTTCAGTTAGTATCATTGTCATTATACAGAATAAAATAAATAGGTTAAATTAGACCCACCAGATTTGTTTTAAATAGTGTTTTGATGGCTCTGGTGTTTTGTAAAAATGTATAATGCTGCATATTTTCTTTTTTGTTTTCTTTTAAAGGAAATCATTGTAAGCTTGGAAATATGGAATCAATTTCTATGATGGGAAGTCCTAAGAACTTCAATGAAACCTTCTTACCAAATGGTGCTAATGGTATCAAGGATGCCAGTAAGATCAAAATAGGCATAATCGGAAGTGGAGACTTTGCCAAGTCCCTGACCATTAGGCTTATAAAATGTGGATATCATGTGGTCATAGGAAGCAGAAACCCTAAATTTGCTACTGAGTTCTTCCCACATGTGGTTGATGTTACTCACCATGAAGATGTTGTAGAAAAAACTAACATCATTTTTGTTGCCATACACAGAGAACATTATGCCTCTTTGTGGGACCTCAAGCATTTACTTGTAGGTAAAATCCTTGTAGATGTTAGCAACAATATGAGGGTGGATCAGTATCCAGAATCGAATGCTGAGTATTTGGCCTCCCTGTTCCCAGATTCACTGGTTGTCAAAGGATTTAATGTCATCTCAGCCTGGGCACTGCAGCTAGGACCAAAGGATGCCAGCAGACAGGTACACTTTGTGTTTGAGTTCATTTAGTGTGTGTGCAGGATGAAAACTACAGTAACTGTAATAATAGGAACCCCCTGATGCCAGCTGTCAGAACCAACACTTAATGTCTTTTTCCATAAACATTATTTTTGTAATATTTTTCCTAACACCTAAACAAAGCTAGAAGCTGTATTTCTTGAAGTGCTCTACCTTAGGTGTTAGTGATGGTATCAATTGTTGCAAGAGAAATTGTGGGAAATAAGTGGCTGATCTAATTTAAAACTATTTACTTTCAAGGTGGCATTGTGAATGTAATAAAGGCATAGTTTGTTTTGTGGGGCTGGGTCTTCAGCTGCCCTGAGCTCTCACAGTTGAAGTAAAGGCGGGAGGGGGAGGCAGAGAGGCAGTCTAAGCTACCTTTTAGTCCTCTCTCAACCTTAGGGACCATTCCACTAGCCCAGGATATCAAGAGCACTTCATGCTCAATCTCCATCCCTAGATAACCCCAACACTCCCCAGAATGTCCCCCGTACAAAGTGGAGGAGCAGATAGAGGAAACCCCAGCTGCCTGTTAAAGCAGCTTTAGGTTTATTTGCACTGCTAGAGTAGTGCAAAGGTGACAAGCAAGGCCAAAAATCTGGTCCTTGGAACCTTCACTGGTTATGGTGCAGCATGAGAAGTAACTAACCTAGCATGACTCCCAGAGCCAACCTTGATTTTCCAAGTCTGGCATTTAGAAAACAACCATCTATTTGTTTTTAAACTGAGTAAATTGATATGGAATCGGTGTGATATACACACAGTATAATAAAAATGGGGGATCCCCCACATCATTTTTACAGAGCCACTTTTCAGAGTGGAACTGTGCTGTAGGTAGTTATTTTATTACACCTCAGTCAAAGTTGGATTCAAAGCTGATCATCAGTGGGATAAAAAGGTAATCAGATGCCATGGTGGTGGGCAAATTATACGACTGTAGGTAATAAAGGAGCAAAATCTAACACTTCATTGAAATTGTGTAACTGCACTTTTTTTTTTTTTTTTTTTTTTTTTTTTTAAGTATAATGAAGTAGCCCTTGGATCTTATTGCTTCTCCCTCCTGTCCCCCTTTAACAACCTGCTAAGCCGACCCTATTTTTTTGGGAACCTTGGCTGTGAAATGCAGCTCAAATTGTTGTACGAAGTATGATTAGTTAAAAATCATCTTCTGGGTCTTCTGCTTTGTTTTTATTGCAGCTGTGCTAGGCCATCGGGCAAGCTTTCTATATTTTAAGTTGTTCGTTTGTTTCTAAGACAATTTCAGCCATTGGCCCAAAGTTCATTCTAACTTTGTAGACATTTTAGTATTGTGAATACCAGGCATCTTAAGTTTACATTAACTCAGATCATATACAATCTTTTTGTTTAGGTTACCTTGTTTAATCATTTTACATATTTTGACCTTGAGTTGCTTAAGGGTTAATTTTTGTGTTCCAATTAATATGCTGGTGGTCGTTTAGATCTTTGTACTGTGACTTGTGCCTAGAGGCCCTGAAATTGTTGATTTTTATCTTTAGAGACCTCTCTGTTACTACCAGTAATTAATCTGACTTTTCCAAACAGGTCTTTATATGCAGTAATAATGTTCATGCTCGCCATCAAGTTATTGAACTTGCCCGACAGCTGAATTTTATTCCCATTGATTTGGGGGCATTATCTTCTGCAAGGGAGATTGAAAACTTACCTCTGCGGCTGTTCACACTGTGGAAAGGGCCAGTAGTGGTGGCTGTTAGTCTGGCCACTTTTTTCTTCATCTATTCTTTCATCAGAGACATAATACATCCGTACATGAGAAATCAGCAGAGCGACTTTTACAAGATTCCTATTGAGATTGTGAACAAGACTTTACCAGTTGTTGCTATTACTTTGCTCTCTCTGGTGTATTTATCAGGACTCCTTGCAGCAGCTTATCAGCTTAATTATGGCACTAAGTATAGGCGACTTCCTCCCTGGCTGGAGAGTTGGTTGCAATGTAGGAAACAGCTTGGACTACTCAGTTTTTTCTTTGCTACAGTGCATGTGGCTTACAGCCTCTGCTTACCTATGAGGAGATCAGAACGATACTTGTTTCTTAATATGGCTTATCAGCAGGTAAGGAACATATCATTTTTTATCTAATGACAGAAGAGTGGTTCAGAATGCCTTGACTGTGTTTCTGTGACATATCAGTGTCTTTGAATACATTTTCAATGGAAAATCTTTGGGGTTACATTGTGACTGCCTATTGCCCAATGGGGAAAGAGGGTACTAGGAATCCTCCCTAACTTGTGGTATGCCTCAGAGGAGGTCAGTCACAATCAAATCACTGCAGTAGGAGGAGTCCAGCATTTGTTTCCATTTCTATTCCCCACCAGGCATGAATATTACCTTTTAAAGAGGGTGGGGAAGAGGCAGGACCATGCAAAATCAAAAGAGCACTGTCAACTCTTATCATCTTGAGATGTAAGGGCTGAATGATACTTCATAAGAAAGCTAAAAACATCTGTCAGATTGTTTTCTTCTCTCTGGTCCCAAAGTTTGGTGGGTGGGTATCATAAATGTAGATAAATGTTGCTAAAAAGGTATTTGAATGGCCACTGTACAGATGTCCACTAAAATGTCCATTTACTGCACCACTGAAATGCAGCAGCCTTTGGGCAGATGTGTGCCAGCTGTTTAATAGTGAACCGCAACACTACACAAGTTTAGGACAGCAAAATCCTAAGAAAACATGTGTTCCTACTAGCAAAGATGACGACACTGTGTCACTTCTCAGACTAGTGGTAAAAAATGTTTCGTTTACAGGAAATTCTTTACTTCTCCACACTTACTGGCAGGAGGCATTGACTCGGAGTTCCCAACAGCAGTTGGTTTATCTCGGACAAAACAATCATCCTAGGCAGAAAGGTCTGCTTTTCCTAATCAGAAAGTCAGTGAGGTGCTATTTGCCTCTTCTGTACTAGCACTTCATAACGTAGAGTAGGTTGGTCATTCAGCATATAAAATCTGCCAAGAAGAGGGATGAGGAAGCAGGAGCTAAGGAAACCAGACCATAATAATCAAAAGTCTAAAAGGGGATTGGCTCAACAAGTGTAGAAAGAAGAGTGAGCATGAAGGACTGAAGTAATAAAAGCTGAAGAACATGAAATTGACAGGCATTGTGGTGGGATCTGTCAGGCTTTCTCTGCCCCCTGTGGGGAAGGTTCAGTGCCTGACACTCCTCACCCAAGGAAAATCTGCTCAGACAAGTAGCCAACATGACAGTGCTCCAGAGACTTAGAAGGGGTAGGAGGAAATACTGACTAATCAAGAAACAGCAGGCCAGTTAAGAAGGCTTGCCTCCTTTTGCTCAGAGGCAAAGCTGGGTGAGACTAGCATAGAGCAGGACCTCCTCAGGGTTAACCCAGGCCAGAGCCTTGTCTTGTCCTGAGCGCTGCAACAAAGCACTTGCATATGAAGGGTGTTTTTCCTCTTTGTTTAAAGGCACAGACAGGTGAATCCCGAGTTGCTGTTTTGTTATTTGATTGTTCAGAGACTGACGCCAAGCTGATGGCACAGGCTACCCTGCACCAACCAGGCAGCCAAATCTTGAAGGCTTAGGCAGGAAGCACCTGTAGTATCACATATGGCCCTGAAGGGGGGAATTACAGAACAGCCCCACCTTCCACAGACATACACAGAATTCAGCAAGGAACCTTAATTGTTTAGACTTACATACTTGTCAAAGGACCTGCTATTACTTCTGTGAAGAAGTTCTCGTATCTTCTATATTAATGTGAAAATCTCACATGTCAACATCAGCCCCTTGCAAAAATTGATATGTAATTACAGATTTGATAAACCCCATGGAAGTGGAAAACTATGAGATCTAATTGAGTATACCAGTGACTTGACAGTTGAGGTGAATTGGTTCTTTCCTGTCATGAGGATGTCCAGGTTCATCCATCTTCCTTATGTCTGACATTAGCAACAGAACAGACAGAGTAATTTAGGAGTTGTCATAAGGAGCTGAAGCAATAGCAGGAATTTATTTGTAAGTTCAACAAAATAAGAGAATTGCAGATTCACCCATTTTGTGGTGTAGAACATAAATTGCTGATACTTGAAAAATGTAGCAATGTGGAGAATCTCATCTGATTTAATCAAATAATTTCTATAAATAAGCAGTAGCTAATGCTTCAAAAATCACCTCCCATTTTTATCACTTTTTCAACATATCTTTCAATCTAATACACTCAGAACCAGCAGTGATGGAGCAGATAGGGGTTTTTTTTCTCCAAGACATGAAGAAATCGCTAAAATATTGACTATATTTTATATTTGTTTTTAATCTGTTTTCTTATGAAACTCAGACTGGAGGCTGTTACTCATCAAAATAGCTTTTGTGAATAGCATTTAATCTGGAAAATAAAGGGTGACTTTTCTGCTCTCTCCTCAGGTTCACGCAAATGTCGAAAATTCTTGGAATGAAGAAGAAGTGTGGAGAATTGAAATGTATATCTCCTTTGGAATAATGAGCCTGGGCTTGCTTTCTTTGCTGGCAGTTACTTCCATCCCTTCAGTAAACAGTGCCTTAAACTGGAGGGAATTCAGTTTTATTCAGGTGCGTGTGTTAAGAATGCATTTTAATTTTTATTTTGAACCATACCTATAGAATGAAAAATAAGGTGTTTTTTTTTCCTCTGAAAAGTTACTATAAAAATGACACATTCTTACTCAACAGAGAGAATCCCTATTGGAGTTGGGCAGATAATGGTTTTACTGTCCTACTGTTGTTTTCAGGAATTAACAATTTTCTCCTGTCTCAAATAGAGATTAAAAAGTAAATATCTAAAATATTTGTGAACCAAAACACTGAGTCTCGAGTCACGCAGAATGTTTTATTCTTCGAGTGATTGCTCATGTCCATTCCACTATAGGTGAGTGCACACCACCGTGCACGGTTCCTGGAACTTTTTTCCCCTTAGCAGATCCCGTAGGGCTAGCTCTGGTGCCCCCTGGAGCCCCGCATGCATGTCGCGGTATATGAGGCACTGCCAGCCCTACGGTCCCTCAGTTCCTTCTTTCCGCCCGTGAGGGTTGCTGGAACTAGCCTTGCTCTCTGCCAGTACCATTCCCCATTGTTTGAACTCTGTTGTTCGTAGTCCTTTAGTTAGTTTTAAGTAGTTGTTAAAGTAGCTATGCCCTGGTCACCTGGATTTAAGCCGTGAACCTCCTGCAGGAAGGCTTTCACACTCAGCGACCCCCACGATCGGTGCCTTAAGTGCCTGGAGGAAGAGCACAGGAAAGACAAATGTAAAGTATGCAGGGTTTTTAAACCGCGGACCCAGAAGGACCGGAAGATTCAGTTAAAAGCCCTGCTAATGAAGTTAGCACTCTGCCCGGTGTCCGAGCTGTCCCGATCTACCTTGGCGTCGAGCGTATCCTCGGTGCAGAGCACGCCGCCGGCACTGACATTGACTCGGCACTGAGCGACATCCCGGTGCTGAAGAAGAAGAGGCAGCTCACGGAGCGCGGATGCTCCCCTGTGCCACCAGTAAGGGTGGGGTTGAGTGCGGAGATGCATCAAGTACGGCCCATCAAGTCTTCTCCGGTGCCAGCATCTCCGAGCAAGGAGCCTCCCCAGACTCCTGGGAGTAGGAAAGTGCCCCTGCCAGTGCCGTCGACACCAGAGGCTTTTCAGGCGGCAAGAGCCTTGCTGGCCTTGCCTATGCCACCTCCGTCTTCTTCCCCCCTCCCCCCGCTGCCGAGGGAGAAGGGGGTGGTGTCCTGGGGCAAACCCGCACTGGGTCCCCCTGAAGAGCAGTGGAGACCCCCGGTGAGGGTGGAAAGGTCTCCCACTGAACGGCCACCAGGGGTAGAGTGAGGATGCTCCCCTAGCAGTCACTTCAGGTCGGCGTCTTGGAGCCGGTCTGCATCGACTCAGGACGAGTCCCCCTCTCGGCACCAAAGTCGGTCCCTGACACCGGAGGCAGTGCAGATCAGAAGGCGGCACCTGGACAGCTCCAGTTCCCGATCCCCAGCACCGAGGAGTTCACCTGCACCGACGCGGCACAGAACCTGGTCGCCTTCAAAGAAGCCGGCACTGCAGAGTCCCCGATGCGGACCCCAGTCACCAGAGTCTGGTTCAGCCCCGTAAAGCTCTGAGCGGCACCGATTCCGATCACCAAAGGGCAAACGACACCATAAGTCGTCGGTGCCGAGACAGCGTTCAAATACATCGAGCTCTTCGGAGTGCACCTCCGTTCGCCAGCACCAATCGCAGAGACGGAGGGGGTCCTTGTCGTCCTCCAAGTTGGAGGCGTCAAGAGGGCAGTCCCCAGCACAGAGCAGCACCAAGGACCGAGGGAGGGCTCAGCACCACCACTCCAGTGGCTCGGGGTCCTGTAAGGGGGGCAGTCATCGAGACAGCCGTAAGGACAGCCAACGCCCCCACAAGGCGCCACAGCCGGTGGCGCAGCCAGTTCCTGGTTGGCCACAGGGTCAATGGCCACAGCAATGGCCTTATTGGGCCCCATGGGGCATCCATATGGGACCGGGGCCACAGTCTGTCCTATCATTGGGGGTTCAGTCTGCGCCTCCCACACTGGACAAAGCCCGCAGACACCATTCCTCAGATGAGGAATCAAACCCCATGGAGGGACCCTCCATGGGTGCACCCGACCGCCAAGGGGTGGAACAGCCACAGA
This sequence comes from Emydura macquarii macquarii, assembly GCF_026122565.2. Classification (NCBI taxonomy): domain Eukaryota; kingdom Metazoa; phylum Chordata; order Testudines; family Chelidae; genus Emydura; species Emydura macquarii. Next base: position 34,274,383 of record NW_027132559.1, on the reverse strand, counting down.
TCGCTCCTTGGCAGTCCTCCTCCTCCTCCCTGGACGAGGCAGTCTCCAGGGACCACATGGCGAAACTGGAAGATTTCAGGGTGCACCAGGAGCTGATTAAGAGGCTGGCCTATAACTTAGGGCTGGAGTTAAAGAGTTAGAGGAGGACAAGGATACCCTCTTCAGTGTGCTGGCGGCAGCTGCCCCAGCAAGGGTGGCTCTCCCAGTCCATGACAGGGTCCTCAGAATTGTCAAGGCCCTGTGGCAGACCCTCCTCGGTCGCCCCTACATCGAGGGTGGCCAAGAAAAAGTATTTTGTCCCAGCCGAAGGGTTCAAGTATCTGTCCATCCACCTGGCCCTGGGAACCCTAGTAGTTGATGCAGCCAACCAGCGGGACAGGCAAGGTCAACCAGGGTCCACTCCCAAAAACAAGGACAACAAAAAACTAGACTTGTTTGGGAGGAAGGTTTATTCGACAGCAGCCCTGCAGTTCAGGAGTGCCAACCACCAGGCCTTACTGGGCAGGTACAATTTTAATTTGTGGAACTCCATCAGATGGTTTGCTGAGGCCCTGCCCCAGGACCAGGCCGCAGACTTCGACACTGTCCTGGATGAAGAAATCACAGTGGCTATGGCAGTGCTACAGACGTCCAGTGACGCTGCAGATTCAGTGGGTAGGGCTATGGCCTCTACCATCACCATGAGATGGTGCTCGTGGCCGCAATCCTCGGGGCTGTTGCAAGAGGTGCAGCAGTCCATTCAAGACCTCCCCTTTGATGGGTCAGGCCTGTTTTCGGATCAGACCAATGCGAAGCTGCAGGGTCTTAAGGACTCCAGGGCCACGCTTCGCTCCCTGGGCCTGTACACGCCCCAAGCTTCCTGGCGGCAGTCACAGCCCCAGGCGCAGCAGCGACCAAGGCCTCTGTCTAGGCCCTTCCAGTCCTACAGGAGCAGGGATAGAAACAGGGGTTTTAGAAGGCGAAATCAGCCCCCTAGCTCGTCCTCAGCCCTCCATCAGGGGACCCCAAGGGGTCGGGCAGTTGGAAAAGGCAATTTTGATGGTGCGCCCAAGGGTGGCACCCCTACCGCCCCCCCTGGATATGCCCCGCCCCTTCTTAGACAGATTAAGGCCCTTCTACACCGAATGGGCAAACATCACATCGGACCGTTGGGTCCTCGGGATAGTCCTTTGGGGCTACGCCCTACAATTTACATCTTCTTCCCCCAATAACACCCCCCCCCCCCGTCCCTCTTCAGGGACCTCTCTCACAAGCAACTTCTCTTGCAGGAGGTCGACACACTTCTCAACAAAGGGGCAGTGGAAATGGTCCCCCAAGACAGAAAGGGGAAGGAGTTCTATTCCAGGTACTTCCTCAATCCCAAGGCAAAGGGGGGTCTGAGACCCATATTGGACCTGCGTCGTCTAAACAAATAAATCGAACGACGGGTTTCGCATGGTCTCCCTAGCCTCCATTATTCGTTCCCTGGATCCAGGAGACTGGTATGCCGCCCTCGATCTCAAGGACGCATACTTCCATGTGTCTATCCTCCCCAGCCACAGCCCTACCCTTTGGCCTCTCATCAGCTCCCAGGGTGTTCACCAAATGCATGGCGGTAGTGGCTGCCCACTTGAGACGAAGAGGTGTGCAAATCTTCCCTTACCTGGATGACTGGTTGATCAGGGGCAAGTCCAGGTCCCATGTGCAGGACAGCATGACCCTCACTTGCTCCACGTGCAGCAGGCTGGGATTGCTCATAAACAAGCAGAAGTCCACACTAACCCCAGTGCAGCGCATAGAATTCATTGGGGCTACCCTGGAATCTTCCCAGGTCAGAGCCTTCCTCCCTCAACCATGGTTTGAGGCAATGGCCTCTATCATCTCCCAGTTGCACTGGTACCCCACGACAACAGCCAGGCACTGCCTACAGCTGTTAGGCCACATGATGGCCTGCACGTACATAGTGAGGCTAGCTCGCCTGAGGCTCAGGCCACTTCAGGCGTGGTTGGCCTTGGCATATGTGCCGAGCAGACACCCCTTGGCCTGGGTGGTCATAGTTCCCCCGCCAGTCCTAGCCTCCCTAAACTGGTGGCAGACTCCCAGGGCAGGGATGAAGGGCGTCCCATTCAGGGAACTGGTCCAGTCAGTCACCCTAATCTCCGATGCCTCAGGTGTGGGATGGGGAGCCCCCATCAGCGCCAACTTAAGCACTCAGGGGCTCTGGGCGGGGGAGGAGAGGCGTCTGCACTTCAATGTGAAGGAGCTCAGGGTCATTCGCCTAGCGTGCAAAGTGTTCTTCCGATTCCTGATGGGCAGGATGGTGCAGGTGCTGACGGACAACACCGCAGCCATGTTTTATATGAACAGGCAGGGGGGAGCACGCTCCTCTGCCAGGAAGCCATCCACCTGTGGGACTTCGCTGTGAGGCACAACTTTCACTTGACTGCCTCCTGGGAGTGAGGAACAATGAGGCAGATCGCCTCAGCAGGTCATTTCTACCCTGCCGTGACTGGCCATTGCACCTGGAGGTTGTGGCTTTGATCTTCCAGAACTGGGGTGTTCCCCCATTGGACCTATTCGCAGTGGCCTGGAACACGAAGTGTCCGAAGTTCTGCTCGCTCCAGGGTCGCACAGCCAGATCGATATCCAATGCGTTTCTCATCGACTGGACGGGGACCCTCATGTACGCATTTCCACCCATTCTGCTCCTGCCCAAAGTTCTCTTGAAAATAAAGAGGGCTAAGTGGAGGCAGTTTACCTGTTGGACGGAGTCCCGGGGTATTCCGCCAAGCCTCTCTCCTATTCAGGCAATCCTGGAGTACCTGCTCCAGCTAAAGCTCCAGGGTCTGGAGCTGGCCTCCCTGATGGTTCACCTGGCGGCCATTTCGGCCTTCCACCAGCCGCTAGAAGGGAGATCCCTGTTCTCCCACCCCATGTTGGTCAGGTTCCTCAAGGGGGTGGAGAGGCTGTACCCTCAGGTCTGTGACCCGGTGCCTCCCTGGGATCTCAACCTGGTCCTCTCGAGGCTCACGGGACCCCCCTTTGAACCCATGGCTTTATGCCCTCTGCTCATGCTTTCATGGAAGGTAGCCTTCCTGGTGGCTATTACCTCAGCTAGAAGGGTCTCTGAAATTAGGGCCTTGACCTCGGAGCCCCTGTATGCAGTATTTTATAAAGATAAGGTGCAGTTGCTGCCACATCCAGCCTTCCTGCCCAAGGTGGTTTCCCAATTTCACTGTAACCAAGATATTTTTCTCCCCGTGTTCTTTCCCAAACCACACGGTTCGGAGGAGGAGAGGAGATGGCATTCACTGGACGTGAGACGAGCCCTGGCCTACTACATCGAGCGGACAAAGCTGTTCCAGAAATCGACGCAGCTCTTCGTTGCAGTGGCAGACCAGATGAAAGGGTCACCTGTCTCCACCCAGCGCATCTCCTTGTGGATTACATCGTGCATCAAGTTCTTCTACGAGCATGCGAGGGTGCTGCTTCCAGGAACCATCACAGCGCACTCTACCAAAGCTCAAGCCTTGTCTACAGCCTTCCCGGAGAGAGTGCCCCTGCAGGACATCTACAAAGCTGCCACCTGATTGTCTATGCATACATTCGCGGCCCACCATGCCATCGTCCAGCAGGCTAGAGAGGACACGGGATTTGGCAGAGCCGTATTGAGGGCAGCTCACTGGTAACTCCAGCCCACCACCAAGGGTATGGCTTGTTAATCACCTGTAGTGGAATGGACATGAGCAATCACTCGAAGAAGAAAACAAGGTTACTTACCAGTAACTGATGTTCTTAGAGATGTGTTGCTCATGACCATTCCACAATCCACCCTCCATCCCCGCTGCTGGAGTTGGCAGAAAGAAGGGACTGAGGGGCCATAGGGCCAGCAGTGCCTCATATACTGCGACATGTGTGCCAGGCTCCAGGGGGCACCAGAGCCGGCCCTACGGGATCTGCTAAGAGGAAAAAAGTTCCGGGAACCGTGCATGGTGGCATGCACTCACCTGTAGTGGAATGAACATGAGCAACACATCTCGAAGAACATCAGTTACTGGTAAGTAACCTTGTTTTTTGATGATTTTGAAGTGTTTCATTTTGGTTTTCCCCTTTTTCTTTTTTTAAGCTATGTTTAGTTTAGCTTTAATTTCAGAGTAAAAAGTCATTTCCAATTGAAAAACAATAATTTTTTTGTTTCAGAAGGGTCCAAACAAAACATTTTGATAACCTTGAAACTTTTTCTTGAAATTTTTTTTGTGTCCAGAGATTTGATGAACTTAACACTGTTTCACAAGCCATTTCAATTTTGACAAATGGATATTCTTTGACAACAGTAATTGACGAAAAAATCCCAAGCAATTCTTCTCCCTGTGTGTATTCAATGAAATCTAAGTATTTACTGCATTTGACTCCTGTTTGTCTTGCAGAGCCCACACAGATAGGACTGAATAGGCTGGTGTCTACTTATTTTATTTTTTGTATTGACAGAATGTATTGTGTTTCGATCAATTACACATATGCAGACCCACTGCAGGCAATTCAGCTGAACAAGTGTCACTGGATGGGGATGGGGATGCACATAACTTTATAACTGAAGACCTAATTTGGTCATTAGAACCTTTACTGCTGGGGGGGATGCCTTGGGTAAAAAGAGCAGAGCTTGACTGTCAGATCCCAGGGTGAGCTTGCAGGGCTGGCAGTTAGAACAAACAGAACAGATTACTTGTGAACAGATTTGATCTGAACTCATTTTGAGATCATAAATATTTTTGTTAGTAAATCAGTCTTTCTGGTCCTGATGCTTATTCCTCAAGTGCGCCATCAGAAGTACATAAACTATACAGAGCTTGTTTTCATGCAAATGTTCCTAACTTTTTCTAAAAAGAGTATATAGAAGCTTTTCATTGTTCTACAGGCGGCACCAGCATTACTTCATGAGAGAAGTAACATATACAGTAATAGCAGGGTTTGACTGTATTTAGAATAAGTTTACTTCAGGATTCTTGGGACCATTTCTCCTCCATTGTAAAACCTGTGGGAGAAGAACAGGGGAGCCAAGAAATTCCATAAAGTTTACCTCCTCGAGTTTCCACTGAATGATCCCTTTAGGCAATAGGTGTTGGGGCTGCAGAAAGTGCAGGAAATGCAGCTTCCAACCCTTCAGGTCCCTGCAATTTTCAGGAAACAATGTGGAAGGACAGCACCCTACCTGGTGCTCCTCACACTTCACTCTACCTTCACTCTACCTAAGGTGCAATGCTGCCATTTTCTGTGCCCTGCTTCCCCTCCACAGGGGGTTCATAGAATCTTGGACTATTAGGGTTGGAAGGGACACCAGGAGGTCATCTAGTCCAACCCCCTGCTCAAAGCAGGACTAACCCCAATTAAATCATCTCAGCCATGGCTTTGTCAAGCCAAGCCTTAAAAACCTCTGAGGATGGAAATTCCACCACCTCCCTAGACAACCCATTCCAGTGCTTCACCACCCTTGTAGTGAAAATTTTTTTTTAATATCCAGCCTAGACCTCCCCCACTGCAACTTGAGACCATTGCTCCTTGTTCTGTCATCTACTACCATTGAAAACAGCCTAGCTCCATCCTCCCTGGAACCTCCCTTCAGGTAGTTGAAGGCTATCAAATCCCCCCTCACTCATCTCTTCTGCAGACTAAACAAGACATGTTTAATGTTGCTTCCAGCTGGATTAACTCCTATTAGTTTGGCAGGCTGTATTTTTTGTATTTTTCAAGGGGACCCTTCTGGCCCTTCCTCCTGACCTGGCACACATCCCCCCTCCCTTCACACATGAACATCTGAAGCAGAGATGCATCTGCAAACTTTGGGGATGGATGTCAGGTTGTCAGGGAGTGGCTCATGAGCATGAGTACCAATCTCAGGAATCAGGGCAGACTGAAGAAGCAGGGCACAAACCCCTGGTTGTGAGTTCTATACTTAGATTTCACCATCTGTCAGGTGTGAACTCCTCAAGCACTACAACAGCCTTAACATGGAGTCACAGACAGTCCCTTTATCTATCTTGTCTATCTTGTCACCTACACAAGTTTGACTTTGTGATAGTGTTCCTTGCACCAAAAATCACAACAATATTTAGGTTATTCTCAGTCCCAAAGGACCAGTTACTTACCCTATGTCACTTACGGTGAGAGATCTAGGAAGCAAGTTATTTACGAGGTTAAAGCAGGTAAACATACACACATGAGTTACAGTCGTGGGATCCAAAAAGTAATAGAAGCTGCTGTAATGTGTAAGCACTGTATGTCCTTTAGGGCTAACCCAGGCCAAGTGGTGGGGAACTCTTAGAGATACAGTTCCTTCTTGTCAGGGATTTGTATTGCCTTCCCCCAGAGTTTGAGCTGATCAGATGAGCCCTTGTGTAGGTCTCCCCTTCAGGGGTGTGGGTGAAGCATTCAACACAGTCTTTGTCCTTTGATGTTTCACAATGGCTTATTTGGTTTCAACTGGCCTTCTTGTGTGCAGAACCTAAAACCTTCTGTAGAAAGCTGGCATTTTACATTTTTTAATGTTCCTTTCCTGTTTGATAAGTACAGACATTTACAGTGCAAACTTTTAATATAACCTTATAACATGGACCACAGCTGTTAAGTGAGATTAATACATGCAGCATCCTACAAGCATTTCAAAAAGTCTAAGCATTTTCTTATTACTGTAAGTTCTATTTTAATAATATTAACAGCCAGGCGAGCCATACTGGTTTCCAGCTATGCGTTTGTCAGTGTTCATTGAAGCCAAAGGACCTTGACATGAGCTGGCACCTGGTGTGCCAGCATCACAGTGGGAACATACCATGTTGTTCCCCCGTCCCTCTTCCCCTGCTTCTAAGACTTTCCATATACTTTATTTTTATTTGCTGCCCTCCAGATATCACAGCAGAGTGTAGGACAAAGGGACAAAAGCATAGATAGCTCCTAAATGCATTTTACTCATGAGACTGTGGAAGTAAAAGTCTGCATTTGTTATACATGTGGCAATACAGGAGGAGGCCTTTCATCCCCTTCAGCAGGCATTCCTGACTTGCAGAAGTTGCCATTTTAATAGTAATGCCACTGTCTGATGAGATACAGACTGTCATGTCACTGAACCAACCTGGAGCTCCCATGCAGCAGCTGGGAAAATGCAGGCTGGCACCCCAACATATGTACAAATCACCTGGAAGGGGCAAACGAACACTTAGGAATAAGCAGTGGTGGAGCACTTCATATACTTCCTGCATGCAACACATCTTAAGTTGGATTGAAAGCTGATAGAGCAGCAGATAGACATAACTAGCGTGAGGCACTGAGACATACAAAAAGTACAAGCCCCAATAAATCATTGAAAGGTGTCAGCCTGAAATGAAATTATTGTCACTTTTAAGCTATGATAATTGATATGCAGTACTAATCGGCTTACGTCTGTTGCCGGGAGACATCCTGATAAAGCGTGTACCAAAAGTGTGTATTTTGCTATAATTTAGGGCATACTACTGTAGGTCTTACTCAGAGTCCTGTCTGACTAAGGGCTGCTGGGTTTGTCCCATTGTAATTACATTGCCTAGTTCACAATCCTGTCACTATTGACTGATTCTTGCCTGTATGTCACACACATCATTACTGCTTTAATAGTTAGGGCTCTAGGAGGGCTTTGTAAATTACAGCCATTTTAAGAGGAGTGACAGGGAACATTGCATTAGCTGCAATTGTCAAAAGTGTTCTGTCTGTGAAAGGATGCCTCCTCCTCTCTCTTTGGGTTTCTGTCAAATGGGGAATTCATAGGAGACCTCCAATAGGACTATGTTGAATTAGCACTTCCCCCAACTGACCTGGCTATTCCCCCTCCCTGACAAATGTCACCCACTTCATAGATAATGAAGAGAAGCAAAGTTATGGCCATTTTGCATTTCTACAACCTCCCTACTAGGCAGACTTTCTCCTTCAGGAGTTCTCTGCCTGGGACTATGCTAGAGATGCTAGCATGACTTAAAACTTTAGTTCAAAATTAATAATAATAATTAGTCACAGGTGACTTGAGCCATACAGCCAGTATATGATTAGGAAGTCTAACAGCAAGCCATGCAACTATAGCTTTTCCTTACCGAAGTTTCCAAACTTGGGCCTCAAGTTGTGGGAGCAGAAATGTGCATGCAGGCAAATCATTGCATAATTGCTTTGTGGTCTTTGGACATGCACTAGTGTACCACAGCTATTTCCACTGTAATTAATTAAAATCAACTTGTTTCTTGTTATTGAAGATGATAAACTAATGAAATGCTGAGTGATGATTCAAGGAGTCTGATTGGTGTACAGGACATTCCTCCTCTAGACATGCCCTTGTGTGAAACTGCATCACACATTAAAGAGAATTTTGACTATAACTGTCTTCTTAATTATCACCTTTGGCTTGTAATGGCAGTAATAATTGAAACACAAGGTGCTTCCTGGGGATTAATAACTAACTAAATGTAATGGTCTTTAGCTGCTTCTTAGGGCTTTAAATATTCCCTAGCTAGTCATTAATTCTTAGGAAACGCCCTCTGTCTCAATCCTTGTTTCATAATCACTTGACTTTCCAAGGGTTATTTTACCAAAGCAAATGAAGTTGGCATTCCACTACATATTAACATTGATTAAGTTCAAATCTCATATAGAGTGCTTAAGCAGAGCCTGATAAAATATAACAAATGCCCTTTTAGAGCCATTTCTCCACCTACTGAAATACAATATTAAAAAGAGGGTTTGCAGTTAATGATTTTAATCCTGCCTGAAGTCAGCAGGAGATGCAGAGTGGAATAAGGGCTACTGTAAATTCAGTGCAGCTTTCCCAGCCAGGGAAGTTCGTGATGGAGTAGCATGACACTAGTTTTACTCCTGTATCTAGCAGAAGCATAGATTCACACTGTGCCTTGCCAGTTGCCATGCAGTAACTTACCATGTAAACAAGCCCTAACTGAGTAAACTAGTCACACTTTTCAGGAGTAAGTCATGTGTTATCATGCTGTATCACACCTAAGTAAACAACAGAACATTGCACAAGCCTAGCGTGTATGAAGAGCAGCCTTTTTCTAGCTGGGTAGGATTATACAGAAGAGAGGAGATGAAGAGGGTAGTAGACTCAGAAGAAAACACCATGCTCCGCTTCTCATGTGATTGGAGTTCGTTTGTTGTCAGGCTTTTCTTTGTTAGGTGCAGCAGTAACTCAGTGTTCTGTCCAATTTTAGTCCTTTGATGATGTTTAAGTAAAACTAAACTTTCTCTGCGTAAAGGAGGAAAAACATCTGTGAAGCATTTCATTATCAGTGGCTTTCTCCAATGGTTGTTAGAGTATCACCCGTAACTGAGCCTGCTGAAGAAAAGAGGGATCAGATTCACTGTGTTGTTCCATGTTTACACCGGTGTAACAGCATTGATTTCAAGAGAGTCACACCAGCATAGAACTGAAACAATGCAATGTTGAGTCAGGCCCAAATTTTTATTTGTCATCTGAATTTCTTTCCAGAATATCAGGCAAGATCCTGTGTATGCCAGTGTACACCAAATAGGATCTGGCCTATAATGTTCAATTTCTTGGGGATTTTTGTTCTTGTTCTTTTTAATGAAACAAGTAGTATGTCTAAAAATGCCAACACAACTCTGGAAACCATTGTTCACTGAAAAAAGTAATGCATAATAATGCAGTTTGCTATACCCAGAAGTCTTCCTCAAAAGGCTGACACAAATATTTTTCCTTTTTTGTGTCACTGAATCTTTTTCCCTTCCTCCCTTCAGATGGTACTTTTTCTTAATGACAGGAGAGATGTTAGGTTTCTACTAGGGCTGTCAAACAATTAAAAAACAATCACAATTGAGCGATTAAAAAAATAGTCACGATTAATTGCAATTTTAATTGCACTGTTAAACAATAATAGAATACCAGTTCAAATGTATTATAAATATTTTGGATGTTTTTCTACATTTTCAAATATATTGATTTCAGTAACAACACAGAATACAAAGTGTACAGTGCTCACTTTATATTTTTATTACAAATATTTGCACTGTAAAAAGATAAACAAAAGAAATAGTATTTTTCAATACACCTCATACAAGTTCTGTAATGTGATCTCTTTATTGTGAAAGTGCAACTTACAAATGTAGAATTTTGTTTTGTTTTTGAGTGCAGTTATGTAGGAAAAAAAAGGAAAATTTTAGAGCCTACAAGTGGAAGCATGAAGGGGCATACAAATATTTAGCATATCTAGCATATAAATACCTTGAAAAGCCAGTTACAACAATGCTACGCGAATGCCTGTTCTCACTTTCAGGTGACATTGTAAATAAAAAGCTGGCAGCATTATGTCCCGTAAATGTAAACAAACTTGCCTGCCTTTTTCACCTTCCTTTGTAGCATAGAGCACAGGTCACTTACTGGCAGATTTTCTGTACCTTGAAGTCTTTAAACCATGATTTGAGGACTTCAGTAACTCAGTCACAGGTTAGGGGTCTATTACAGGAGGGTTTGGGTGAGGTTCTGTGGCCTGCGTTGTGATCATAATGATCACAGTGATCATAATGGTCCCTTCCGACCTTAAAGTCTATGAGTCATAGCAATTGGCTGAACAAGAAGTAGGACTGAGTGGACTTGTATGAGATGAATTGAAAAATACTATTTATTTTGTTTATCCTTTTTACAGTGCGATTAATCATGATTATTTTTTTATCTAGTAAATTTGTTTTGTGTTAATCGCATGCATTAACTGCAATTAATTGACAGTCCTAGTTTCTACCTCTCTATTTTTACTGTAGTAAGAGCAAAACCTTGGTAGCCAGTTTCAATTATTCTTCCACTAAATCTTTCCCAAGTGAGTGAGACATTATATCGGTTGATGGTGAAGTGTTTCCCTTCATATATTAAAAGCACTGCAATCATTTTAAGATGGTTTGGGATACTCTAAAATGCAGGCTAATGCTTTTAACTAGGAGTCTGCATAATTGTACTGTTGATGATGGGCTTGTTTTACATGGCCACACAGAATTTAGGATTAGGTGTGGAGTGTAGACCTTGCACTCCAGATATCCCCATTAACTAGTTGTCAAGGAAGGGATGAAGAGAGGTGAGGAGTGGTCTGAGCCTTGGTTCCACTGTCCAGCTAGTGGAGCTGTGTCACAGTTTGCTCCTTTCTCCCTGTAGAAGCAATGGGGATCAGGGAAGACAAATCACAATTCCTTTCCAGGGATCCTCCTGCATAGTCACACTGCTCCATACTCATGGCTGAGCAGACTAGCCCTTTGTTCTCTCATGTGACACCCTTGGTACCTGAATCTGATATCACAACACCAGTTTTACTCCATTGGAGTTACTTCTTATTTATACTCCTGATACTCAACTAGCTGCCTTTATTTTTAAATCAGATTTTAGATTTTGACTAGTTTGTTAGCCTTTCAAAGTAGAGCAAGCGCGCAGGCCTGTGGAAGCCAAGAGGGGTGGGATGTAAATCAATGTAGAATTTAGCCCTTAATTTTCAGCACGTTTGAATTCAAAACCAGCAATATAGCAACTTAAAATAATGTGTACATAGAGATTTTTTTTTAATAAAATTGAGCCTGGTTGAAATTATAAAGTGGTATAGTAGGTTTGTCTGATAATAAGGGATCCGGTTTTAACTTATGTTTCTTTTCCCTGTTTTTTTCCAAAGTCTACCCTGGGATATGTCGCTCTGCTCATAAGTACTTTCCATGTGTTAATTTATGGGTGGAAAAGAGCCTTTGAAGAAGAATACTACAGGTTTTATACACCACCAAACTTTGTTCTTGCCCTTGTTTTGCCTTGTATTGTAATTGTAGGTAAGATCATTTTACTCTTTCCATGTATAAGCAGGAGACTGAGAAGGATCAGAAGAGGATGGGAAAAAAGCCAAGTTATGGAAGAAACAGGTGGGACTGTTCCACATCTCTCTCCAGAAAGGATTACAGTGATGTGATTGTAGAATAGTGTCCATTAGCACCATTACAGTTGTCAATCTTTTTTTTGTTTTAAACCTTGTGTTTTCAGGAGTTTATATAACTCACGGGTAAAAGTTGCTATGGACCTGCTTGGCATGTGGTGCAAGCGCTCAGCCAAGGAATGAGCAATTTATTTTTCTTCAGAACATTTTTTTAAAAACCTTCATTTTTAAGTTACAAGAGGGAAAACAATATGAAATCAGGATTTTTTTCATGCTACTTTGCACAGTTGTTTCACAAAAAATGTGGGTGTTTTTAATTAAAACCAAATATTCCAGATAGCATTTCTTTAACTGAGAGCATATGTTACAGACAGTGCTTCTTTTAATAAAACGACCCTTTTTAGTTAGTCAGTCCAGAACGTAGACTAATAGATTTTAATGATATAGGAAAAAAACCTGTTTTGAAACAGCTGAGATTAAATTTTTTAATGGTTGAAATTATTAATTGCACATATACATTACACTTATTTGTGTAGTTCATAATGAATTTTGAACCAAATATGACTTGAATATGATAAAAAATATTCAGTTACACAGTGTAATAATGCATATTTTAACCAAACTGAATTTCAAAGTGTTGCATAGGGTTTTAAACATGTAATGTCCATTGACATTTAGAGTGATGCAGTGAAAATCCAGTCCAATACCTTGAAAGTGCAAGAAGGACTTATATAAATTTTGTACAATCAACTAAAGATCACTTTAAAAATAAAACTTCAAATGCCAAAAATTATTTTAATAAATTAAAGTTGGGAGAAATTTGCAAAAAAAAAAAAAAATCAACTTTATTGGTAAAAATTCCAATATCTTAAACAGAACAGAGAACCACCATATTGTTAATATTATTTCTGTGTTTCTGTACTGGAGTTTCAGTTATGGCACATGAATTTCCCTGACTCTGTCTTGCAACCTTAATATCTTTTTAATGTATTTTTGTTGCACAAATAATGTTCTATTTTTATATTAAACTTTTGTTTAACGCATCTGTTCAGAATGCGTTAGTGTGAATTTTTAAGAAATAAAAATATTCCTATATGTCAACATTTTAACATGAGTTGATGATCCCATGAAATGGAAATTTTCCTCTAAAACTTGTAATTCTGGTTTCCTGAGACTTTCTGAATGCTGTTTAGAATGCTTTATCAATGACTACTTTACCATGTTTTGTTCTTCTGTAAGGAATAGGCCAAACTCTACTCATTTACACTCATGCTGCTCCTATAGACATCAGTGGAAGTTGGTCCCATGCATCAAAGTGCAGAATTTGGCTGTACATTTATACCGCAAAAATAGAGAAAAAGAAAACAATTTAAAATCGGTATCTATCATTTACTTGTTTATTTAGCTGTATTGTCTTTAATTGCTTTCTTCCCTCACATTTTTGCAATAATTTGCCATCATTATGATAAATATCTGCAATATGATCCTGATCCAATAAGGCACTTGTGTGTACTTTAGTTACGTATAGGAGTAGTCCCATTGACTTGATTGCCTATGTTTGTAATGAACCGTATACCCATGCAATATGTACTTAGAGCCAAATTCTGCTCCCACTTACACCAGCATAAATCCAAAGTAACTCAGTGCCAATTGTTTTTAGTTTCATTACAAACTCAAGCCCTGAAGACTTTATCTGAAGGTAAATGCCATGGACCAAATTCTGCTCCCAGTTCTACTTGGGCAGCTCTATTGAAATCACTGAATTAGCATGAGTGCAGCTGAGCTAAAATTATTACTGATTGTGAATATTACTATTTCAATATTTAATGTTTGTATTAATTTTATAGTAATTCCCATTATTCTCAGAAACGCTAATTAAAATTAATCTTCCCTAGAACTTTCCAGTTCTTGTCTTATGTTGTAGGAATATTGCTGTAGTACTAATTAGGTATTAATATTATTGCATTATTAAAATACAGTAGTAACTACGCATTGCCACCTTAGTCCATCTGTTCTGTGGTGTGTGATGCATTATATTCATCCTCATTCCTATGCAAAAAGAAATACTTAAATCTAACAGAAAAAATCATACAGTGTAGCATGCTGCTTAACATATGTAAAAAGTAATTAGACCATTTCATGATTAAATCCTTTCAAGAATATTTAAACTCATGGTAAATCTGGACCACAAGACGTTTCTTTAAAAAAATATTGTCGTGGGTGGATTTTTTTTTTTTTTTTGGTCAAACTGTGTGTATGGGAAATAACAAATATGTACTTTTTATTTTATAAATAACTTGAAAGTTAAAATATTAAAGTATGAAGAAATAGCTTATATTTTTGGATCAACTAAATGAAGAAATTTTATGAAATATTTGTGCTACATATGGAATAATATACCCAGCTAGACTATGTATTCATTTCTAACTGGAGTAACAAGTTGACTTGCTATTAAATCTTTTGTAATTTACTTTATTGTAAAGATTGATTCTATTTAGCAAGAGAAACAAATTCTGAAAGTAAAATGACAAGGTCTTACATAGCACACGTTATGGATCAGATCATGCCAACTTCTATTCATGTAAGAAATCTTTCTTCACATGGTTAATCTCATTGATTTCTATGAAACTGTTTGCATAAGGTCTTCTCCTGTGAGTCCAGATTTGCAGGATCAAGTCCTAAAGCCAAAATTTTCAAAGTTGGTTACCTAAAGTTAGGCACCTAAATCCATTTTTAGGCATCTCCATTATTTACCTGCCTAAATGTAGATTTAGGAGCATAACCTCAGCAACCAACTTTGAAAATAATATGTTTTTATGCAACATTGCATTTACTGTTTATTGATTGTAGGGATGTCCTATATATTATGTCCTATATAGTATGAAAATAACTGAATTCTCTTCCTTCCAACAAGTCATGATAACAAAATATCAGTTAATATATAGTGCAATTCTGCACACATATCTGTAAATGCACATTTCTATGCAGTAAACAATTGGAATTACATTTTAGAACATGTTCTTTGTTTTCTGCAGATGATTAAGGTATTTTTATACACAATGTTTAATATATAGTGCCATAAGCATATTTCATATTGTGCTTAATTTCACAGTGTAATTCTATTAATTCTATTCTATTATATATAAAGTTGATAAAATCACCTACTTGAATTTTTAAGAGGTAAATTATTTTGAGATTCTGTTGTATTTTAAGTTGTTTGTTTACTTACTTAGTTTGTGACAATGTTACATTACTGTTTACTCATGCCATGTCTGTATTTTGTTCCAACATTGTATAACATTGTATTGCCAACATGAGTTTGTGCAACTGTATTTTCATTTGTTGTTAAATCAATTATAAAATATCTTGTACACATTCAATATGTAATTAGCTAGAAATGCAGCCTAACAGCATTAATGGGAATGACAGTTAAGGCACCTGTTGTATATTCCCAAGTAGCTATGAATTTCACACAGAATGAATAGAGTTAGGAACCTGAATTCTTCTAAATCTGATAAAAGCAAAAATCAGAAATGTCATGCAAATAAAGATTAGATATACTGAAGAAATCAATCAATCTGATATTTTAAAGAGTTCAGGTAAATAAACTCAATAGTAGGGGAGGCATATGAGTTGTTCTTTTCAAACAGTACCTCTCTGAGTACAGAAGTTTTGCCTTTATTGGGTGTTCATCCTTGTTCTTATAAGTATTTCCTATAAATGAAATAAGTAACTTTGCAGTTTTCATATTCTATCACTACATTATATTGCTTCAGTTAACTAGATTGCTACCTTTAAAATGGGTGACACTTTGAACAAATTTAAACAATGATCTCCATAATATTTGCATACTGTTTCTCACACTTTGTTGACAATGTTTCACAGTGAACATATTATTAGTCTCCTCTGTGCAATACTTACTTGGCAGTTCTCTTTGTAGTTATGTACTCCAACTTTGTCAATTACTGTTTGTGTTGTCTATCTGAATAGGGCTGTTATAAATGACTGTCAGTGCTTTCACGTATTTTTCCATTAGAATCTGTTTTACACAAAGATCAATAAAAAATTAATATCAAATATTTTGACTTGATCTTCTGAACTTCAACTTAATTTTTTTTTTAATTTTGCTTTTCTTTAAAATACATTTGTGTTCTGATTAATATGCCATCTGATAGAAAGGACATGGCTTTGGGGCTCATTAAAATGCTTCTGAAGAGTAAATTTGTTTCCTCTGGAATGGGCTGGATGACAACTATTTTTAAAAAAATACACTGTGGGAGGCTGCCCCATACCTTATTACAAGGTATTCATGCCTCTTCAGATTACACAAACTGAACATTGTGCAATATTAGCAATATATTCAGTATATTTTTCAGGAGCAATATATAAACATTTGAGGCAAGAGTGAGACTGCTTCGTTTGTCAAGTGGCGGTGGTCTTCCTGTTTGGTTGTGGGTGTGAAAAAGCAGAAGTGTTTCAATGAGAAAACAAATTAATAGCTTCTCCACTCCCTCTCTCCTACTCCCTGGAAGCATTATATATGTTTCAAGGACATTTATGATAGAGTGGGGGGCAGGGGAAGAAAAATTAAAGTCAATAACTTAACTCCCATTGACTTCAATGGAGCCACAATTTCACCTGTGCACAAATCAGTGAACTTGGCAAGTTTTATGTTAACTTTTATAACCTCCCCATATTGCTGCTTCTCTGCAGAAGAGATCTGACAAATAATACAAAATCATCTCTTACAAACACTGAAAGAGATGTCCGATATGTTCAATGTCCAAAATTAAATTTTCATATCTTTTTACTTGTGCCTTGCCTGTCAGACTGATGAAAATTTCACCCTTGATGTCTGTTTTTCCCTAGTTTGTCCAACTCCTGCACCATTTTCCCATACATTATAGTGATTGCTTTTATTTGTTATTTGCATCACAATAGTATCTAGGGGCCCCAACTAAGATCAGTGTCCCCTTGTGCTAGATGCTGTACAAATACATAGTGTGAGACAGTCCCTGCCCTGAAGAGCTTACAGTCTAAGCAGACAAAGGATGAGAAGGAAATAAAGGCACAGAAAGGTAAAGTCACTTGCTCAGCAAGGTCAACAATAGATTAGCAGCAGAGCTGGGAATAGACCTCATGCCATACCTATTAGACTATACTGCCTCCAATTGCGTTATGTAATTTAAATTGAGCTCAGAAATAAAATGCACTGAAATATCTTTTCACTCAGAAGAGCTTTTATGTGTAGTGACAACAGGAATCTCTCAGGGTCCACCATTATAAAGTACGCATCTCAGAGGCATGTGGTAAGGGTTAATCAGTTAATGTTTGGAAAGTGAATTAAAATGTTCTGATGCAAAACACTACAGAAAGGATAACTATTATCAATGTGCTGTGAAAGAGATGGCTCTACCATATAAGCCAGTTGTTTGGGGTAGCAAACTGTTCATGAAATATTTGTGTAGTTGACTGCTGTTAGTAGAGGTGGATATTTGGCTAGAGCAGCAGAACCTCTAGAGTCAGCCCTGTACAATGTTGCTTTCATCCCACTTAAAAAAGCTTGATTCATAAAGAAAGTGCAGTGAGAGGAAATGAACCTTAGCAGTATGATCTTTGGAACACTCAACCAGTAAATATCACATGACCAAAGCTTATAATTTACAGAAAATGTTGCCTAATTTACATATGGTCTCCATTCATTTGTCAGTCAAAACAATACACCCTTAAAGCTATAATATACTGGTGCATTTCTGGTCTATTTCTGAAATTCTGAAAGTTTGGTTCAGCATACAGAGTACAGGATTGATTGCCTGGACAACAGTCCAAAAAAAATCCATGTAATCAGATTTATCCAAGTTTAAATAAATTGTAAACCTATAAGCATTATTAAGAGAATCTATGAGGAAAACATAGATACAAACGTTCAATAAGAAAATAACATGAGTTACAGGCCCAAATCCCATACCATCACTGAGGAATTCACAGTGCAGCTCAGGAGATGATGGGTGTAAAATTGGCTTTTGCATGCCTAAAACCAGGTCCACTATATTCCAGGCCATTGTCCTAGCATAATTTAGAGCAGTGTCCAAGCTATGACTACAAAGGAGGGTCCCTTTGTAACCCTAACCCTAGCTTGGGAAGCCCTACTGCCTCACCCCTAATCCTAGCGTGGGATGCTTTAACTTTTCTAACCCAGACTTCAGCCTGGAGAGTCCTACCTTTGGTAATCCTAACCCTAACACTGCAAGCCCCAGAGGGTGGGGGAAGAAACTCCCTGCAAAGGAGAGGGGAGAAATAGGAGGGTCAGTGAGGGGGAGGTACTGAGACTTGGAGGGCTGGGGGAAACCAGCCTACCTGCTCCAAAGCCCATTCCAGCCCCTCTGGGTCCTGATTCCTGTTCCCCAGCCAATCCTGGGCCCCCAGGATGACTGCTTCAGCCCTTCCAGCTCTTGCTCTCACCTCTCCCACCCCTGGGCACACACAAGTTTACGTAGGGGCACAGCCATATAATATTTCCATTGCAGGGGCACTAGCACCCCCACACTGGTTCTGCCACCCCTGGGAAGCCCTGCCTTTTCTAACTATAACAAGGTGGCTTGCCCTTTTAAGGACCTTGGGGCTCTCTGTTCTGTCCAGTAAGCCCTAGCCTGCTACATGAGGGCAGTACTAGACTTAAAAAGAAGCAAGCCCAGCAACAGGGATCTGCTGGGGGAAGCAGTGCAGACAAAGTGGTCTGTGGTGGGCAAGGAGCTGTCAGGAAACAGGGCCTGCAACAGAGCCAGTCTCTGGGCATCTAAGGGTTTACACAGAAAAGAAAAACCCACAGCTGGCCTGTGTCAGCCAGCTTGGGTTTGCGGGGCTCAGGCTGCAGGGCTGTTTCATGCTGTGTAGATTTCTGGGCTTAGGGGACCCTCCCACCCTGCAGGGTCCTAGAGCCTAGGCTCCAGCCAGAGCCCAGAAGTCTACCTAGCAATGAAACAGCCCCCTGAGCCAGAGTTGGCCAGCTGTGGGTTTTTCTTTGCTGTGTAGACATAGCCTTGAGCACAGCTGGCCTGTAGCAGGCAGCCTGTTGGGCTACATTGGTGGATTGGTTGCAAGAGTCAGCAGACCAGCTCTTAAGCCCAGACCCAACAAGAGCTTGGCAGCTACTCAAAGTATTTACCTATGGCTGAGTTAGCTCCTGCTTTGTTCCAGTCTGGACCCCAAACCTGTCCCTGCCTTGCCTCACCTCACTCCAGGTAACCCAGTTCTGACCCTTGGCTCTGATTCTTGACCTCTGACTCTGGTGCTGACCCTGGGCTTTGGCACCTGGCCTTGGACTCCAGTTCTGACCCTGAGCTCTGATTCCTGACTACTAACACCTGCTCTGACTGCTACACCTGACTCCTGCTCCAACCACCAGGCACAATTGCTGATGTCCTGATCATGTGACAGGAGCCTAGCAGGAACTGATCAGACACTAGAGCCTGCTGGAAAACCCTGGGTGTGCCAGCTCCTGGGCAGTGAGATTGAAGTCCAAGAACTGGGGTTGGTTTTGGGACACTTTATTGCAGCTGGGGCCAAGCTGCAAAGAAGGAGACTAACATCTGAGCCCACTTGGGCTGATGATTTGGTTGTTATGCTGTTTTCCCTTGAACTTTAAATAAGAGACTCTTAGGCCCTGAAAGACACTGGATTCTGTTATGCAGCATAGCCAGAGGACCAAATCACATCTATAGCCAGACTGAGCCAGAAAGGACATAGGGAAACTGAGGCAAAGCTACTGAAATACCAATTCTGGCCATAAGGGAGCATGCTGAGGCAGCAGCTCTGTGGCAAAGGGGGTGGGACTTGTCTGGGATTTATTGAACTCCCCTCCAAGAAAGGAGGAACAAGATATAAATAAGGTAAAAGGACTCAACCTTGGATAGGAATAGGGTGTGTTCAGCGTGAATACATGGTCACTTTTCTATGGAGAGAGTGAGAGGACGTGGCCTCTCCCTTTAGAGGGAGGGGAAGCGATAGTTGGAGAAGAAGGGAGATAGTTGAGGGACAGAAGCAGGCAGTGGGGAGCCTAAGGGAGAGAGACAGAGCGAGTAAACGGAGAGAAACAGAGTGGGGGTAGGGGGAAGCCAGAAGGATAGAGGGAAGCCAGGACTGAGAGAAACCAAGAGTAAATTGAGAGACTGAGACTGAGCAGGCCAAACTGGCATGCAGGAGAGGATCTCTTTAGTTTAAAGCTGGTTGGTCAAGTCAGTCCATATTTGATGGCATGTTCCTAAGTATCTATTCCTGTTTGTTCCTGAGCATTGGTTCTATCATCTATCATTGTCCCTGAGATTTGGAACGGGAGTACCAAAGGTCCTTCAGATCCAGTGGGTCTGGTCTAATATGAACTCTGCAAGCAAGCATCACGGGAGTCAAGTCCATCTCTTCAGGAAGTCACAAGAGGTACTTGAGGCTCAAAGACTGATTTAGGCGTTAGGCAGTGAGATATTTGGAGAACCTTGAACAAAATAGTAGTAATAATAGTAATAACCTATGTAATAGCTTTGTGCATACAGAGACAGATATGGATATATTTATTTATATGGTTTTATTTAGTTACATACTAAATTAGTATGTTATAATGAGTGTAAAATATATATTCAAACCACTAATTTTTATTATATATATTCTTCATCTATTTAACGTTATTGCAGGTAGGTAGAATCCACTTCAGTTTGTTCCAGTTTAAATAAAATCCTTGTTGTTGTTTGTTTGTTGGACAACCAGTTGTATTATCTTGAGGATTACTAAATAACCTTTTATCGCGGTGTAACACCCTCCCTAGTCCCTAGCTCTCACCAGGTGGGTATATTATACCACCACTGTAACAAACTGTTACTAATCTTGGTCCATGATTCTGGGATGGAGTGACCATCAGATGTATTTCAAATTATAACACAGTAACACTACCATGAGAGGTCTGTTTACAAAGCAAAAAATGACACTTTTCTTTGTTGGGGTGTTCAGATGGCCAAAATGGAGGGTGTTATCCGCCTGCTGGTGGCATAGCAGGAACAGATGTACACTCTCCTACAACTCCTATAAGGGCAGAGAAGCAGCAGAAAGTCCAGTAACTGGAGCAGGAACAGTTCCTGTAGTGTGCTGAAAAAATGGACTATAGGCAATCAGGTGGCTCTGGGGAGCAGGGGCCAGCAGGCCATTATCAGGCTTGTTGAAGCTAGGACCAGATGATGATCCAGAAACTTTCCTGCATGCTTTCAAAGGGGTAGTGCAGCAGGGTGAGCAGTGCCATCTTGGGTGGTCACTACAGGGTGACTCTATTTCATCTTGGTGAGGCCCAAGGACCGTACATGGTTCTATTCAATAAGCAGGCAAGATCGTATATCATCATAAAAGAGGCTATTCTGGCCAGGTTGGGGACGAAGCCAGAAGCTTAGTGACGTTACTTCAGAGTGGACCCATTTCCCCAGAGGACGCATCCAAGGCTCATGGCTCAGCAATTCTGAGACCTGTTGATGTGCTGATTATTTCCAAAGATTATGTCTTTGATAAAATTATTAGCCAAATAGTCCTAAAACAGTTTCTGCAGGTCCTGTCAACTGAATCCCAAACCCGGGTTTGGCAGTTTCAACCAGTTTCCACCAGTGAGGCAGCAGAGAGGACAGGCTGACGGTCCTGAGAAATCTGAACAGTGGACCCAATTGAAAACATTACCGTAAGGAAGCCAGGAGGACATGAAACCCTGACTTACAAAAGGTGGGGATGGCCATGCCAGAAGATAAATTCCTGGGCAGTTCTAAGTTTGGGGGCTCAGATGAGCTATGAGCACCTCAGGTATTTTCCCCAACTGAGTGCAGGTTCCCCAGTGGACAGCCAGGGAAACCAAATTATGTGTTTTCAGTGTGGGCAACCCAGATGCATGAGAAGATCCTGCCCCCTAATGTAGTGTGTCTATTTTGAGTGCTGTTACAACCAGGTTCATGATTCAGAAAGTTCCCTCAACAGGAGTGAAACCCTGCCATATATGTTCAAACTGGGGAAACAGGTAGCGGAGCATCTGTGGACTCCAGCTGCAGACAAGTCCTTGTCCAGAAATGTGGACTGCAGTTGGTTAAGATTGACAAATCAGCCCATACACTTATACCTGACAGCATTGGAGATATGGAGTCAGTTAAGGCTCAGGGTGATAAGGAGCATTCTCATAGCCTTTTGCAGAGGTCTGAACTTCAAATGATAAGTAATTGAATCAACTGACAGTATACAATATTATTGTATTATAAAAGTGTATCATGTAAGGTCTTTTCTGAAAGCTAATGATGCACTGATGATTAATATAATTGTGAAATATATATATTAATGATATATAAGAAAATCTGGATACTCACTGATATTATGCTTTAAAGACTGTGACCAAACACAGGGAGAAAAAAGTTTTCCCCCAGACAGGAGGGATGATAGCATTGTGGAATCAAAACAATGGAAGCCCTATTTACATACAAAATCAGGAGGGGGATGGGAAAGCCAGAGGAAGGGAAGAACAGCCTGGGGACAAAACAGTGAGTTTGTAAGATATAAGGAGAGAGATGTGGCCATCATGGCATCCGTCACTGGACAGACACAGAGGGCCAGAGCTCTTGCAAGCTGAGAAAGATGGGTCAATCTAGCAGGGTTAGAGTCTCTGGGAATTTAATATATGTGAGAAACCTGTTTAGGCATAGACTGGGGGGACCAAACTTTGAGCCCCCTCTTCCCCGCCTCCCAGAAGGGATGAAGAACTCAGAGCTTCTGCCCTGCGGCAGAGTGGTGGGGCTAGAGGATTCTGCCCAGGGAGGAGGGGTTTTCGGGGGCATCAGTAAGTTTGGCCACCCCTGGAATAGATCTTTCACCGAGAAAGATAAGAGAAATCAGTAACTAATACTTCTATGGAAGGTCCTGACTGAAAGAAAGTCAGCAATGGCTAGAAAGAAAAATGTGGTAAGAAATCTACCTTGAACCCAGGCTGTAGCTTGTTAAGTCTTAGTCACTAGAAGGTGTATTTTACTTTTGTTTGCTTGTAACTATTTATCTTTATCTCTTATATTTGAACTCACTTAAAACCTCTCTTTCCTTGTTTTACTTTTATTCTAGATCAACCCAGTAACTGTGTTTAACTTAAAGTGATTATTAACTCCAGTTAAAGCAACATGTTGCTGTGCATTTTTCTCTTTAAAGGAGATTTGCTGAGGAGAGTGCAGTTTGTGCTTTGTATGAAGTGGGAGAATGCAAGGGATGGATTGTAATGTAGCTGGTGGGAAAGTATATGTAATGTAGCAATGTGAACATGATGCTTATGGTGCTGGAGTGGGTATAGTATGCAGGGACCCAGATGTAGAGCAGGCTGAATACTACAAACATTGTTCAGTTCAGCTATGTTTGACCTGTTTTAATGCATAAGAATTCACCCAAATGGATATGTTCATTAATGTTTGGAGAATATCTGTTCTTCATACAAATAACCAAATTTGCATGGAAATAAGGGCATTCATGATGCAGCATGAGGAATTCTGCTGCAGTCATCCAGTTAGGGACAGTACCAAGTAACTGAGGTGAACAACCACACACCCTGATCAATAGAAGTGAGCAGATGGAAGACACCTAACAGACCGAACATTATTTGTCCAAACAATCTGCCAAATAGTTAGGAATAAGGGCAATGAGCAAGAATCTGGATAAAGGCATGAAATATTCATAGACTGAAAAAAAGAACTTAATTAATTGAATAGTTAATGAACAACAAATAAGGCAACCAGTCCTGTTAGTGCAGGTAGTGGAAAGGATTGTGTAACAGAGGCTGCATGTCATAGTATGGGGAGAGGTCTGGCAGGAGTCTGGCCCCCAGCTCTATTATTGCATGCAGGGACAAGTCTCCTGGACTCCAGAAGCTGTCAGGGAAGTAAGGGGGAATGTTAGTGTGGGGGGGAGCTACAGGGCCGCGGAGCTGCTGCTCTGACCCGCCAGTCCCGGGAGGCGGCGCGTTCCTGGGCCCGGCAGCTGCTCTGGCTCCCTGGGGCTGCCGTAGGCGGCTTCCCCCGCTGCCATGGGAACGGAGCCCGGTTTGTGTCGGTGCCGACGTTGGAGCAGGGAGGTGGCGGCTGCCCGGGTCCAGCACGGACCCCGTCGCTCGCCGCAGCCATGTCCTCGCCGCCCGGGCCCGAAGTCGCCCCGGCCGCACCCCCGCCCCCGCATGCCGGCGGGGAGAAGCGCGGGCCGCTGCTGGCCACGGACAGTGACCTGGGGACCAGCCAGGTGAGCGCGGCCCGGGCCGAGCCATCGGCGTCGGCACCGACAGCCTGGCCCAGGGGAGCGGCCCGGGGGCCAAGCACGGTCACTGGGAGGAATGACCCCGCCGCCGCCCAGTGCCCGCTCATTCCTCCCCCTGGTGTCTCCTGGGGGCTGGTCTGTGCGCCCGATGGGGGAAGGGAGGGGCGCCTTTTGTAGCTGCCGGAGCTGGGGAGGGGCTTGGGAGCCCCAGCTGAGCCTGGCTGTGGCACGAGGCCCAGGGCAGAGCCAGAGCAGTGTCTGGCCCTATACCGGCCTTGGGCCTCTCCGCTTCCTCAGTCCCCCCGCCCAGCGAGCATCTCCCGCCCGCGCTGCTCCTTGCTGTCCCCCGCAGCAGCATGGAACGGACCCGGCTCTGTCAGTCCCGCGGGTTCTGAAGAGCAGCCGTGAGACGCCACCCCCAGATCCCCCACCGCCTGTGAGCTGTAGCAGAGGCACGGGGGGCCGGGGGGTGAAGGGGCTCTCTGTAGGTGGAGGGAGACAGTATGGCATCCGTTTACACTTGGTTCGTGGGTGGAGGTGGTGGTTGTTTGTTTTTACTTAATGAAATCTTGGGTTTTGTAGAAGGTGATGCCATTAGCCCAGGAAAAGTTCCTACTTGTCCTAAATGGATTTTTCAATTTAAAAATAATCTAGCTCATATGGTTGAAGATTGAAGCACATATTAGGTGATTTGGTGCTGCATCTGGGTGTGTCTCACCAAATCAATTGCCTGCCATTGTAGGGGCTTGTGGCACATGCTAGTTTAATCATGAAGGCTGTAACACTCAATTTAATCCAGGCATTAGGTGTAATTGGGTGGGGTTTAGTGGCCTGTAATGTGCAGGGGTGAGACTAGATTATTTTTTTCTGGTAGTCTCTTCTGGCCTCAAACTCAAGCAATTTCACACATACAAAATGGGAAATGACTGCCTAGGAAGGAGTACTGAGGAAAGGGATCTAGGAGTTACAAGCTAGTGGATCACAAGCTAAACATGAGTTAACAGTGTAACACTGTTGCAAAAACTAACATTATTCTGGGACATATTAGTCCCTGTGTTGTAAGCAAGACACGAAAAGTAATTCTTCTGCTGATTAGACCTCAACTGGAGTATTGTGTCCAGTTCTGGCTGCCACATTTCAAAAAAGATGTGAACAAATTGGAGAAAGTCCAGAGGAGAGCAACAAAAGTGATTAAAGGTCTAGAAAACATGACCCATTATTTAAAAATTGTGTTTGTTTAGTCTACAGACGAGAAGACTGAGTGGGGACATAACAGTTTTCATATATGTAAAAGGTTGTTACAAGGAGGAGGGAGAAAAATTGTTCTCGTTAACCTCCTGAGGATAGGACAAGAAGCAATGGACTTAAATTACAGCAAACTTAAAAACAGTCAGGGTAATTAAGCACTGGAATAAATTGCCTAGGGAGGTTGTGGAATCTCCATCATTGGAGGTTTTTAAGAGCAGGTTAGACAAACACCTGTCAGGGATGGTCTAGTTAATACTTAGTCCTGCCTTGAGTGGAAGGGATTGGACTAGATGGCCTCTCGAGGTCCTTTCCAATCCTACACTTCTATGATTTTATGATCACTTTCTGAGTAGCAGAGTAAAGTCAGCAAGACTGGTCAGTTTCACTGCTCCAGTTCAGAATCTGACCCCTAAGGAAGTGTCAGTCATGTAAGGGCTTGGGAAAGTTGTGAGCTGCAGCAGAGGCAGGCCTTGGAGCAGTTACTGAGAGAAGAGAACACAAATAAAGGGGCTGGGAAAGAGAGAGTAGCAGAGACACTCATATTCTTCACATCAACCAGGAAGCTCAGGGTGCAGGGGGGAGGAGAAAGCAAGTCTCTTCATTTCAGGAAGTGGGTAGAAGATGCTTCAGATTTATCACACCACCTATGGGCAAGAGGCTGCTTCAAAAACTGAGCCCTTTAATGCATGGTCTAGGGGTTCAGTAACTGGGGTGGGTATCTCACCAGTGCATTGCCCCAGGATTTTCTTAATCTTTCACATTAGCCTCTGGAGGATGGGGTATTTTACTCTGGACAGTAGCTGTCAGGTAAACTTTTCAACCCCTGTCAAAACCTCAAGAGAAGAATTCAAAGTCCATAGTGTGTCAAGGAAAGCACAACTAAGCAAGTAGCAAAGGTTACTGGCTGGTCTCACCAAGGTCATAGTCTGTTGTAGTGGCGCAGCTGAGTTGCCTTTACAACAGAAAGTTCCATAGCTATGAATTATTTTTCCCTTTCTCTCTCTGTAGTTACTAAAATAATTGCAGTTATTTATTTCAATGTATGATGGTCCAGGTGCGTGGATGCATCTGAAGTACTGCATTGTGATTCCTTATTAAAAAGTGAGATAGACCAGCACTGTGGATGTGCTGTATGACAATTTTAAATGTATACAAGTTTATTCATTGGAAACAAAACTTATTCAAATATGTCAGCTGCATTTTTCTCCACTCTGGACAAATTCTGTGCTAAGTTTGTTTTTAAAGACATTTTTAAATTATCCAAGCATCAAAACAAAAGCATCTGCAGTGTATCATAATGGATGGAAAGATTCTGTTTATTTAGAAGTCTCAAAAGTAGTCAAACTGTCATACATTCCAAAAACATTCACCATTAGGCTAACAATAACCATAAAAATTTTCATTTGAAAATTGGGATTATAATCAATGTCATTAGTGCAAATGCTACTATTAGACTTTGGGAGTGTTGATATCCCACTCTTTCCAGTAGTTGCCAGAGACTGAAACTGTTGGAGATGAAAAGTGTTTGAACTAATTACAGATATGCTCACCAAAGAGTTGATCTAAAACCCATTGAAGTCAATGGAAAGACTCTCATTAATTTCAATGGAGATTGGATCAAACTCTAAAGCCATGAAACCAGTAAAAAATTAGCTGCTCAGTGATAAAGGGAGGACAGGAAAGAGGCAACAAGTGAACTGTTGAATGACAGGAGGAAAATGCAGCAAGATAGATTGAGGCGGTGGTATGGGTGGAGGGTATGCAAATGGAATCTGGGACTCTATCCAGGCATTTATATAAAATTAGAAGAAAGCTATATTTTTTAATTATGAGACTATAATTCCTTATTATTGTTACTTCAAAACTGCTAGAGACTTAGTCTCATGATATATGATGTACCTTGCACCCCTCACTCGAATTATAGCCTCAAAGTTTAGTTCCCTATTTGTTCATATTTAACATTGTTTAATTTTAACATTTTAAACACTGAAAAAAATTAAGAACTGTATTTGTTTTGTAGGGTATTCAGTTGAAGTTTGTGGACCTTAATCGTGTCATCAAACTACTTGAAGATTCTAACTCAGTAAGTACAACATGAGGAAAAAGGCTTTTTATATGGGTAATAATAAAACACATATTACAATTAATTACACAAATAAAACGAAGATATCCAGATATTGAGCCCCAGTGGTCAGGTCTATAAATCCCTACTGGATTTATTTTACCAGCATTATACTGGAAGAATTACAATGTAATTTCATGATATTCAGTGTTAAGGAATAATGGTACCCATGAGCATTTATGTTAAACATTCATTCATGTGCCTAAATATGTACTTTCACAAAAATTGATGCAAATGTACAGATTATAGACTCAAGATGGGCAAATGACAGCGTTGGTGTTGCAATTGACTGTCCAAGATTGTAACTTTAGATTGTGAAACCCACCACTAAGAAAGCTGTTACAACATCCAGAATTATTTAAAGCTTATCATCATTTTTATAATGGCCCATATTAACTGTTGACATTTCTCTAGGGGCTTGAATTGGAGGAGGGAAAATGCTTACAAAGTTCAGGAATCAAGAACACAGAAAAACAGTAACAACTATAGCCTGGATCTCAAAAGACTATTTTTTGTCTCTATAGGAAGGTTTGACCAGTCAAATACACAAGAGCTATAAAAGTTCTCTGTGACTGTAAAAACCTAATAATTAATCATCTTTAAGCAAGGGGTTCATTGATCAAATCTAATTGCTGATTACAAATCTAAAAACCAGTCTTTTTCTCTCTTTTCTTTTTGATACACAGCTGAAAGAGTAAGCTGTGCATGATCTTCATAGAAAAATATTTTCTGAAAGATTGTGTGCTGAGCCTCCAGGAGGCACAGTTCACATAGGTGCAATACAGAGAAGGAGGCCTACTGATTCTGGACTGGTGGGTGGCTGCTCTACATTATAGTAGCCCTGCCTTGTGTCAAAGGAGCCCAGAATGGCCACAGTGGAGTATACTGTCGTATCCTGACATATCCTTAGTCCCTTTTCCAACACTGCTTCTTTACCAGGCCTACACCTGGCCTATACAATGTTGGCATTGGGAGATTCTTGGCTGCAGAAGGGGATTTTATGCAAGATACAGGAACTGTAGCAAAAGAGAGAATTTGGACAGTTCTAGAATCTAAGCTTTATACAAAAAAAAATTGGTCAGCATCAAAAATGATGCTTCAGAAGAATGGAAAACTTAGGGGTTTGTATGCAGGAGGGATCGCCTCAGTAGGAGTACAGATAATGGGAACTGCAACACCAGATTGGAACTCTGGTCCATTTGGTTTGGGTTTGGTTTTGTTTTTTTGTCTTTTTAAGAATAATTTGGAAGAAAGACAGCTAGAAACTCTCAAGAAAGTGGTGAAGCAGTATGAGAATGGGCTTGTATCCTTTTTTCCCTCCTCTGTGGAAACTACAGTTCAAATAGGATGTTACATTTTATATTTTTTAATATTTTGTCTTTTCAGCAAAGTGGCTTATTATTGGCTACATTTCACAGAGACGCATCACTTTGCCTGATAGCAACAGTGGTTCATTTATGCTTTAATCATTTAGGGCTTAGGGAAGGCCTTCTATGCAAACTTATCATTGCTAGGGTTGCTTGGTTAAGAAAGATTCTTTGGATGCTTGGGTCTACCTGCTTCAAAATAGAATAGAAAAATCTCAGCATGCATAATAGAAAAATGTAGATAAAAGGCTGTTCAAACTTACATGTAATTACAGCTTTTACAACTCAGCACTGTCATGGTTTCTAGGTACTATAATGATTAATACTTTAGAAATGCAAATAAGAATAACAATGACTAGTGGGTATAAGGTAACATTTAAATAAAAACAAACCCAGATTAATTATCTGGAAACATTTTTTATTATTATTATTAACCGTACCAGTCATATGTAACAGATTTCTAGAAATGACAGGTGAGACTGGGTATAAAGATTATCTCACAAATGTGTGTTTGGTCCACATTTTTAAACCTGAGTGCCTAAAGTTAGATACATTAGCCCATATTTAGGCATGCTTTTCAGAGGGGTTTAGTGGCCACAACTCCCAGTGACATCAATGGGTAAGAAAGCTCAGGTGCTTCACACATCTGAAAATCAGACCACTTATAGTTACTGTACCTAAACAGAGATTTATGTGCCTAATTTTAGTTATCCAAACCTGAAAGTGTTGGACTAGGGTATTTCTTTCTGAAAATGAAGTATATTACAAGAAATAAGCTTTTTTTTTCCCCTCATTCTCAGGAATTCTAACAGTCTAATTTCCTTAACTATTGAACATTAAAAGCCTCTTAAGGATTTAGCGCAAATATTTAAAATTCTTAACCTATGTGCAGAAAAAATTCAGAACCAAGAGGCTTTCATAGAGCCGACATGTGAAATTCTTAAATTATGTGGGTAAGTACATCAGTCTTTACTTTAATAATAAATAGCACTGAAGATTTATATACATGTTGTACCCAACCTAAGTGATTTTCACAGCCCCCCTGTGAGATAAGTAAGCATACACTGGTTCCCTTTCTTTCCCTTTTATAAACTGATTTTCTTTGGGTATGATTGCTGGAGACACAAAAAAAATCCTTTTTAGTAGTTCAGTAACTATGGAGCTACCAATTGCTGCCCTCAGGACTATATTATAATTAACCCCTGGATGCCAGGGAGCAGGATTCCCACGGGTGTTTCATTGCCTTAAGTGGGGTATTCTGAGACTATTGGCTGCCAAGAGATTAAACAATAAGTCTTGTTACGGTGTGTTTTGTTCTTTCAAAATGCTCTC
Organism: Emydura macquarii macquarii; assembly: GCF_026122565.2. Classification (NCBI taxonomy): domain Eukaryota; kingdom Metazoa; phylum Chordata; order Testudines; family Chelidae; genus Emydura; species Emydura macquarii. Next base: position 34,244,108 of record NW_027132559.1, on the reverse strand, counting down.
CAGGTGAGTTAAAAACTTCAGGTGAAGTGAAGGGACCTTAATAGCTTTAGGTAAGCTTTATGAAGTGATAAACCTTAGGTCAACTTATTGGGGGTGGGGGAAATAATACAAAAACAATGTGAGGGTTTTATATTGGTTTTATCCATTTTAATCTACTTTAGAATTTAACATTTAATTTTTAGGGTCCTCGTTGTCATATTACGCTTTACGTTATTTGCAAATCAGAATTAAAGTGTCATTCATTTCATGTTTGTCAGTACTTTCCTTTTGATTTGAAAATTGTGGTCATAATAATGATTATCAAGAAAGATTCCCCTTAACTTTTTTGATGTCTGCTTTTCAGCTAATAAATATAGTAAGGAGTCATACAACATTGCACTGAATTTCTTTCTTCTCTGATTATAATAAATTGTGCTGCTTTACTTTGCTGCCCCACAGTGGTTAATGAGAGAGTACCTCATGACGTTTTCAGTTTTTTCTGTGTATGGCAGAAACATGACAAAACTTTTCAATGAAGGTATAAAGTTCATACAGCATAGTCATATCAGTTCAAGTGAGAAGTAGATTTTCACCTATTGTGGAATTCAGAAATAACACTAGTTTCTGCAGTGAATGTATGGATGTGGTATTGGACCCAGTTCTTTGCTTTAATTTTTGTCTAATAGAGATGTTTCCATACTTCAATGCTTTTTCAGGTGGGGAGAAGTCCATAATTAGAGGAAGTGTTACTTGGAAATTCCTTTTAGCAGCTAGTCTGTCTCTGGTACTACTTTCCCCTTTTTTCTACCATTACCTTTATTTCTTTGCCTATCTTGCTCACACTTCTTTTTCTCCCCTTTTCTATCTCTTTCTTCCCATTTGTCCCATTATTTTTTCTCTCCCTTCCTTTTCTCTGGCTCTGCTGCTGATACCAACAGGGGGTCTTTCCCCTTCCCAACGCTTTTCCAGAAAACATACAGCAAAGCTGTGCGTGCACTATAATATGTAGTGAACCAAGCATAACATCTTAATATTTAGTTGAATATGAGGGCAATTTTTGAGCATTTATGTATCTACATAACCTCTATCCTCATAGTATCTGAGTAAATTTATCTGAACAATAGCCCAGTTTAAAGAGATAATCTGACTCTAAGTAGCCTAAATATAACTAATAGTTCTATTTTTCCATATTGTTAGCTGTTCTACCTAGAGATAGGTTCATTTTTTCTATCTGTGGTGGTGCATGTCTATTCATAGCCTGGTTCTGGCCCATGACTGATATCACCCAAGTTACTGAGTTTAATCTTCCATCTTTAAATGAGATTTGTTTGCTGGGATTATTTCCTGGTATACCTAATATGAATTACTACAATGATACTGCAGCCATTTACTTCTACCTGCCAAAAATTTAGTTGTTAGATCATGAAAGTAAACACTTGTTCTGGGATCAGTGTCTGCAAAGAGTATACTTGTCCTGGAAAAACTGTCCTCATCTTCAAGGAATTTCATAGGATAAAACATAGGATATTAATTTTCTATCAAATGCTGGCATCAACATGAACAAGTTTTGATTAATCTGTTTTTCTGGTGTGTTCTAAGGATAGTTATAATAATTTGCTTGTTCAATTTTTGCAGGTTACCATTTTTAAAGAAGAACTTATCTGATGAAGTAAACTACACCTCTGTAACTTTAGAATCAATTGCGCAACTGGGTAAGTTTAGATTGCTGTGTTGCAATACCATCCAGGATACTAAAAAGAACCACAATTATTTTCTCAGTTGTGGCTTAGAATTTTTATGATTTTGTTACTGTATTTATAATTACAAGTTCTTTCTATCTTCTGAGACAATCAACATTCTGAATTTCCCAGCACTCAGAAGCAACTTTGCTATTAACTTCACTGTGCAGCTTTCAAAATATTGGAGAATCCTAATTGGCTGATTAGCCAATGAGGTTTCTTTCTTCCCAGTGGGAGAGGCTACCTAGGAGGGTTAGCCCGGGAGAACTCAAGAAATAAACTGGTATTACTCCTGTAGCCTGATTTGCTGGTTGATTTCATTTTGTTTTGAGAAACATAATTGTTACACTTGAGTTTTTCAAAGAACAGCACCACAAGCTTTGTAGCTCAAGAGAGCATGGGGTCTTGACTATCCAGTAGAGATGTGGATGAGAAGAGGAATAGCATATCAGCAAGTGAGAAGACATGAGCAATAGAGAGGTGGAGCAGAAGGCAGAGTGTGACAGGTCAAACCAAAAAGGGATAATCTTGGAACCTGGGAACAGAAAGTTCTCCTGCCCAGAGGTCTTTATTTTCATCTTTCCAAAGAGACATCAAAATAGACCCACAGTCTCAGTTTATTTCTGACCCTCTTTGGTGGTGCCTACCCCCAAACTCATTAAAAAGTGGAAGATAACAAAATTAAAAGAGAAAGCAAGTCAGTCTCCAGAGCATAGCTCTTTCCAGGTCTCTCCCTATTTTGTTGAAAAGGTACTTTTTATATGCTCCCCTTATGTCCCATTGTGCCTCACCAGAAGCTAGGATTACTAATATGGCAGCCATGGTATCAGTTGCCATATTAATAATGCTAGTAATCCTGTTTTCTTTATTCTGAGGGAAACTGTCTGGAACCATTGAGCTGGCCTAATCCCTCCCCACTCTGGAGAGGGGGTAGTTCCAGCCCACCTTGCTCAGGAAACTCCCATCTCAGGCTGTAAAACAAAGGTCAACAGAATAGGCTTCTTTATAAACCCCAAACCACCTTCCCAAGACCACTTCCTTCCCCTTTTGACAGCGAATCTGTCTTTCAGGTATTTTATAGTCAAACCTGGGCTAAGGTAATACCGGCCCAAGACAGTTACCCCCATAAGGAGTGAACATAAATATATACAGGGTGCAAACAGTAAGGAGGGACACACATTACGTCTTGTAGTACAAGGGAATGTAAGTAAGACGAAATGAGATGACATTTTTAAAACTATTCTATCTTGTAAAAATTGCAAATCAGAATTTGTCTGTTTCTTACAGGTTACTTGATGAGGGTGCCTAGCTCTGAAGTGAGGATACAAATCTGTAAGTGTATCATTAGCTTTTACCATGCAGAGCCACCAAACAAACAGCTTGCAGGTAAAATAACTATTTTAATGTCTTGCAAGAATTAAACAGTCAAATATATATGATCTATCATTTACAGGGAAACAGCTCTTTACACTCAGCTGTGTCTCCAGTTAAGAATTTTCATTTGTGCAGATAAATAAGCTATAATTACCTTAATTAAATAGACAGCATTGGAGAATGTGTAATTGAATAATTTCATTTTAATTTTGTGACAATGTATACATTCTTATTGAAATTATATTAATGTGTATGCATTGAATGGATCTGTCTAATCTGGCAATATATACAAGATTAATTTATTTAGACATTGTTTATTATAACATTTTGTGGGATTACAGTGAAACAGTACAAACAATTGTGAGGAGGGCCACAAGGATTCTAAAACATGGAGGATACAGGAAAAAGGAGTGGTGGCTTTGGGGCTGCAAGTGGAAAAAATATAGAATTCTGGGTTTGGCCATATAGCGTCTATAGACAGGCAGCATTGTCTCCTTTTCCTGGGTTTTATGGATTTAGGAAGCTTACAGCAACTAGCCATTTCCTTGCATGTGGGGACCTCGGACACTGGTACACCTTAGTTCCTCATATTCTCTGCCAGTGGCACATAATAGTCTAGTCTCTTGTGGGCTTTAATACTTTGGTCTAATTTCAGTTGTTAGATTTAGTGCGTGGGTGCTGGGTGATATCGGTGGCCTGTGATGTGCAGGAGGTTGCACTGGATGATCTAGTGGTCCCTCGTGGCCTTTGACTCCGTGACTACAGTGGTACGCTGAGATGGCTTCTGTGGCTTGCAAAGCTCAAGGTGGTGCTCTCACCTCCAATTACCAGAATTTGGAAATGTCAAAGCAATCTATTTTTAATTTTTAAAAATATTACTCCAGTTACATACACACATGCTTAACCTTACGCAATTGAGTAGTTACACTTACTTCAATAAGTGTTGAAATTCTTGGAGTTTTTTCCTTTCCTCTACTAGGTACAGAAAGTAAGAGGTGTTATATCAAAACCAAGGAACTGTATTTTACCCTTAGTAGATACTGTTCCCTAATATGAGTATTCAGTGGGACTATTAATGTGCTTAAAGTTAAGCACATGCATAAGTCTTTGCAGGATCAGCATTTAAATTGAGATTTGATCCTGTAAGGTGCTGAGCACTCTGGGCCTGATCCAGCAAAGCATCAAATCACATGCTTAACCCTGTTGAAGTAAATGGGGCTACTCATGAGAGTGTTGACACTTTACTGGATCAAGGCCAGAATGCTCAGCACATAACAGGATTTGCCCTTGGTGATTCACAGTAGTCAAGACATTGCAGGCAGATCTGCTATTGGAAGAGGTCATCACTGAGTGAAGAACCACTTGCAATAAGGAAATGAAGGGATGTGTTTGAGTAGTACAAAATAAGAGGAATTTTTACAAGAATCTTGTCTTTAAAAAAATTGGGCCTTTTCTCTAAAATGTCATTTGTCTTTTAAAAACTGCTCATACTTAACTTTCCATTACTTGATAAGGTGGAACATAAAAATCTGACCTGCTCATCTCAATACTTCTGTTCCCATCTACAGTACAAAAAGAACAATAGTAGTGGTTTCCGTATACATGGGCAAAGGAAAAAACAAGTATTGGCAATTTAAACTTATAATCAACATGACCTTGAGGAGTCATGTGAAGCAATGGAATTTAGTCATGTTGACTGATAGACAGGTATACTAATTGTGAGAGGCATTGTGGTCCAGAGAATAAGGCACTGAACTGGGACTCAGGAGACCTGGCTTCTATTCCATATCTGCCACTGACCTGCTGTATGACCTTGAGCAAGTCAATTCACTGTTCTATGCCTCTGTTTCTTCTCCCACTCTTTGTCTGTCTTGTCTGTTAGACTGTTAACTCTTCAGGATAGGAACTGTTTCTTACTATATATTTGCATAGCATCTAGCACAATGAGGTCTTGATCTTGGTTAAAAATTTCACTTTTTCAGTCATTTTAATGAAAATTATCCATTCACATTTCATCCCTTTTTTTGAGGAAAGCTAAATACTGTATGTGATTGTGAATGTCTAAATAGTTATACCTTTCAACTATTGTACATACAGGTTTCCATTCTACAAGTGCAAACTATAAGATACAGATGGCTGAATTAGGAGGTTTAGCAGAAACCCTTGTTTTGTCACTGGCAGTAGTTGAAAATCAACTTGCTGAGAAGTTATGGGTACTTAAAGTCCTGCAGCATCTCTCCAAGTCTGGTTAGTACAGGATATTCTTTTAACAATCTCATTATCTCAGATACATTTTTTATATACACCTAAAACAATTACCAACCTTCAGAGTGTTGATTATTCAGACTTTTCTAATTCCAGGAGTAAATTGTAAACTTATGATGAAAGCCCAAGCAGCCAGCAGAATCTGTTCTCATCTAAATGATGTCGATCCCTCTGGACAGCTACTGTTCCGTTCATCAGAAATCCTATGGAATTTATTAGAAAACACTTCAAAGGAAGAAATTGTTAATCAGCTCAGTAACTTGGAATGTATACAGTAAGTACAATCAAACATTATGTAAACAAGTATTGCAATTTTGCAGCAATCTATACAATACTAAGATAATATGTTGCTGGGTTTTGGCATTTTGTTTGATACATGCTGAGAGAAGAGACAAAAGAGAAATGGAGGTTATGTAGTTTATCAGTAATTATTATTGACCCAATCCTTCAGAAGGAAAGGACCGCAAAATTAGGCCTTACATCAATGCAGTGCATTACTGCAATGGTAAAAAATTAAAGTATTGTCAAATGAGTAGTAAATGATATGTTATAAAATATAAGGTTGAGAACCAGATCCTCAGTTAGGTTGCTCCATTACAGCCAGTGAAATTGTGCTGATTTTCACTGAGGATTTGACTTTTTCTATTTTTAAAGAAAGTATTTTAATCAGGCAGCAATATGCAGTTAAGTGCACCTGTGCAAATGTAAATAGACATCTTTATAAATTCAATTTAACACCTGTAAAACAAAGATTTGTGTCCAATTCTGCCTATTTTAGCAGTTGGTAGTTGCTTAAATTAGATATGCAGTGGTACATACAAATTTTGAGAAAACCTTGGGAAGTTGTGGTGCTTGCAACTGCACCCTAATCTAGACTTTGAAAAGTCTGACATTGCAATGGTATTCAAGTACTCCGGAGCACCTAAATAGAATATGAAAAGGAAGATAAAACTCTGAATTTTGTTTTCTTTTAAGTGCTTTGAAGGAAGTTTTTATGAACCTACTCAGACATGGTTTCCGTCACTATGATCGCCAGCTAAGAAATGACCTCTTAGTAATAGCCACACTAATAGCTGAAAACCCTGGAGCACCAATGATTGTGAGTATTCACACTTTTGAGCCTTATAAGCTGGTAACATGTCCACTGCTATTAAAGGGAGTGTAAGCAGGTGAGGTACCTGCTCTGCTCTGTATGCACTGGATGTGGTCCAGAGTTACCACCTTCTTGGCATTTGTTATATTGTTAAATTCAGTCAACTCTTTCTCCCATGCTTGGCTGTTCCTAGGGCTTTCCTTCTTTCTTTCTTTCTGTAGTTCCCTCTACTTCAGAGACACTCAAACCCTTAATACTGTTAGCTCTTGCCAAAAAGTATAAAGATGGATTTGATAGTGAGAAAACAAAAATTACTGCATCTCTATGCAAGGCTTAACAAAAGGTTCCTGTTAACATGGAGCTTTATGTTTAAAGCTTTACTCATTGTTTGGAAAATGTAAGGAGTATGTGTATTACAGTACATTACCTAAGAAGTGTGTGTTTACCTCATTACCTGGAATATTTCATAGTTTTTACAAGAGAGCTGTTCGGTTCCTTGTTTTAAATAAGCTAATATTCTTTCACTCTCTGTTTTACGGTTTTAGATTTAGAATTGTAAATAGTCATTACATAATGAATAATTAGGCAAACAATGGTTTGCTGATTACATGGATCAGCATGGATGTTGTTTAGGGGCCTGATCAGGCATGTTCTCCTTATATGGAATTCATCTTTGTTTGAATAAGAGTTTCACACTCAGAAGCCTTGTTGGATAGCCCTTATAATTTAATTAATGCTTCCTGTTTTCCCAGTAGCCATTTCAGAATGTCTATTGTTCTTTTACAGTAGTTTATTTCATATCTGACGTTTTCAGGGCTCAGATCCTTAGGCACATAAATATCTTTAAGTGCCCTTGGTGTCAATGGGAATTAGACGCATAAATACTTTTGAGGATGTGGGCCCAAGTATTAATCTGTGTGACCATAGCTACAGTAGATATTTAACAACCTTTTTTCTCTACATCATATAAAACAGTGCAAACCATTGAGGAACCATGTACTTTATGACAACCTACAGATCAACTCAAAGATTAAGACTGCGAGTAATAAAAAAGAAATGAGAACTATAAATTACATCTGGAAAACAAGTGTATTCCATCATGGAAGCAAATTTGTTTTCAATTTAGACTGGATACTCTGTGTATTTGTTTTGCACTGTTTATGGAGATTATCCAAAATGTTCAAGGAATAGGTAGTCAAGTACATTACCTTATATGAGCAGTAGATTGAGTCCTTTCTTAAAGGTAGTATCAGACATTTTCTTGTTAATGTTTCACTTTTTTTAATAGGATGTGTTCTCATCTAACTACATAAATCTCTGATTTGTCATTTAACACAATGCAATGGTAGTAATAAATTCTAATCGACCTCATGAAACTGTCATTTAAACAAAAAATAGCCATTTTGATCAGCCCAGCAATTTGAACCTTCAAAAGTTGAAAAGAATGTCTTATCACCTGTGAATTGCAAACTTCCTGTAAAAACAAGGCTCATAATTACATTCAAATGAGCATTTCTGAGATTACCAGTAGCAGCAACTCTTTTTTTCTTTTTTTTTAAAAAAAAAAGAGGCAGTGTGGTAATTGTTAACCAATTTCCATCTTAGTTTAGTACCAAATTAACACTGAAAGGAAAAATATGCATTTTAATATTCCAACACATTTTTTTCATTAAAACACTGTTTTGTGGTCGTTAAAAGCATGTTGCAGCCGGTTGGAAATTTGTTCCTTATTGTATCCCTCCATGGTATCACAAAAGTCCTTTTTTTTTTTTTTAGTAAGGAGGCTCATAAATCATCATTGCTGTATTTTTCTGATGACAAAAAGTGCTTTTTTAGATTTGAGTCTACTGGACTGAGCACAATATGAGCCCAGTAATTGCTGGGTGCATCAAGGAAGAGAAGAGCTGTTGCATCTCCTAGAAGATGGTCTAGTCAGTTCTCTGTGCTGGTTCCAGTCCTGCAGATATTGGCGCTCAACTGGCTGTCTGGCACCTATAGTTTGTTCACATCCATTTTTTTGTCATGGACCATAAGAGCCAAATTTTCAATATGTGGCATCCATTTGTGCACGTCACTTGTGCATACAATTTTCATATGAACTCTTGTAAATTTCATCATTTGAATGTAAAAAGCACATTTACATGCACAAATTTAACACACACATTTGTGTGTACAAGTGAATGCACAAACATTACTCAAATTGGTGATTCACATATGCAAAATTATATGTACACTAGTGAAGGGAGCCACTTGGAAAATGTAGCCCTAAATATACTGTGAGACTATTGTCTTCATCTGTGCCAGACTGGACCTGTGAATGCCAATCTTTTGGGTCTTCCATAGACTTGCACAGATTTGTACAGAATGGGGCATACATTTTTATTAATTGTACCCTTAGATTACCATGTACCCTGTCACCTTCTTGGTAAAATGCTGAATACACTGACAAATGAGAGCTGACATTTTAAAATGTTGTCAAGAAAATAGTTAAAATTTACAATGAAATCATGAGCTATGATTTAATTAAAACATATTTATTTTGTATGTCTGTTAGGAAAGTGGATTTACTAAACAGTTAATACTATTAGCAACATTTAGTGAAGGTAAGACATCTTCTTTTAACTAATAAATATTGCATATGTAGAATACAAGTGTTTATTCTTAATTATCATCTTTTGAAATTTTTGTGTACCTTTAGCTGTAAACTGACTATAATTTCCTTCCCAGTTAAAAGTCAAAATCTTTTGGTGAAAGGATTTAAACTTACCTATAGTTATGAAGACTTTGAGCTGAAAAAATTGCTGTTTAATATGGTTGCAGTCTTAGTGAAAGATCTGTGTGCAGTACAGGTAAGTTGTACCCAAATTGGTGGTATAAATAAATGTGGATTATACTGATCAGAGCAATATCCTTTTCCTATCCATTTCATTACTATACTATTTCATCTGTAGGTGAATAATTCATAATCTTACACCAATATTTAGCCTAAGACCTAGTGTTGATGTTACACTGCAATATAAGATACCTATTTTTTTAGAAAAAACAATGAGAGTCCACCCCTCTGGAATATGTTTTTAGAGGTTCTGGAAATCTAGTTTAACACTAAAAAATTACCTGTTGCTGACAAATGAATGCTGAACATGGCTCAAATGCAGATGTGGACCAGGACAAGCCAAATTCATCACTGTTTCAGAAACCATCTTTTACTGAATTGATGCAGAATATGAACACTATTTGTCTTCACTGAACTATATTCAATATTAGTATCACTGTACCTGCTCCTGATACCCACGGCCAACCCCAGGTAATTTTCCTAGTGCAGGCCAGTCCTGTCCTGGGCATTTTCTCCCTATTTCTGCAGATTCTGGCAACCTGAAGGAGCCACTGAGCAATGAGTCAGTGAAATTGATAACAGGCTAGCTGAGTGCATATGGTTGCCAAGAACTACCATCAATCAAGCTTCTCATTAGTTCCTACTCTGTCCTCTTACCACACACCTGTCTATGAGCCTTTTATATCAGCATTACACCATACCAGCAGCAGTCTAAACATCCCTGACATCCCACTAATCTTGGCCTCTGTGGTGCAGACCCTTCTACCCTCACAATTACTTCAATTTTATTATTAGTTGCATAATTGTAGCAGCTTGGGGACCTGGTCCATAAGTGGGACTCCTTTGTGCTAGGGACTGTACAAACAAAGACCAAAAAGAGGTTGCTGGCCCTATGATTATTTATACCACCTGAGGATGGTGGCCAAACAGCTTTATCCAAGAGACTAATTATTAAAAAAAACCAAACAATATTTCCATTAGTGTTATTAATCACTGAATTAGAACAGACTCATTGAGAGCTTTATCCACTGACCATTGATATGAGATGATGGTACAGTGACCATGTATCATGCCCAGAGAGAGTCTGTGTGTTGCCAAAACACTGAAGGGTACATTTTAAGCGCTTTAAGGAGGAAATTGCAAATAGTTGAGATAAAATGATTTTAAAAATTAGTTGACACAGTCTCTTAGATTTTTTTCATATTTACATGTGATATCTTTAAGCTACATCTATATCCTATTTATCTTTTGAATCTGCAGCTGCTAAATGAGGGTAAAGTGGTACTGGCTTTGTTTCATTATGTAAAACCAAATGAAAAGCCTGGTGTACATGACTGGTCTGTTGCCCAATATGAAGAATTACAGCTTCATGCAATTGCTGTCTTAGCTTCAGTGGCTCCATTATTAGTGGATGATTACATGACCTGTCAAGGGAATACTCGCCTCCTTATGTTTCTAGAATGGTGTGTGAGCCAAGGTGAGTTGATTTTTAGACATCCATCTCAATTATACATCATGGTCCTGAAAATACAGCACAGCTATTAGATAGAAAAATTGTAAAACTGATCAACATGGAATACAATTTTCAAAAATAGTTCATGTAGGATCAGTTTTCACACCATTTTTTGAAAAACATAAATATATAGGGTTGAACTCTTGTACTGAAGAAAGTAAGCAACTGGTAACACCTAATTCCCTTTATTGCACTGTTAGATGCTCTACAGCTTTCTACACAACCGCTTATCCAATGCATCTGAGAGCTGGCCTGCATTACTTTTTTTTTATTACAGTTTTGGGTGTTTCTTGCACAGAAATAAGTAAATTTTGTCAGATGAATATTTTATTATAGAGATAAATATTCAGTTAATCTAGTGATCTCAGTCTTCTCCCTTTACCTGTCATATAGGAGCACAGATCTCCATTGAAAAAAGCCAGTCAGTAACTTACTCAGCTAACTAAATTGTTGAAATAGTTAAAAACACTCATTAAAAACACATCTTTGTTATGCTAATAAAATGTACAGTCATTAGTGTTAAGATTTTTTTATTAAAAAATTATTTTTAAGCAAAAAGACTTTGTCATAAGAAGGAGTTAGTTATTTTGCTTTTAGTTTATTTGCAACCTGCAAAATAGCAGCTGAAAGCAGTCTTCTTCTGAATGTACACTATACTGCAAAATCAGATGTTAATTTTGATTTCTCCACAGATCCCTTCTTCGGTCAAGGTAACTGTTTCCATGGTGCAGGTGGTCGTGGCAACAAACTTGCACAGATGCGCTACAGTCTGAGAGTGCTGAGAGCTGTGGTGTCCCTTTGTGACGAAGCTGTGAACCTTGATCTTTGTGATCAGGGAGCAATTAACCAACTGTTGGGTAAAGCATAATTTATATTGTGATATTTATCCAGTGTATAATTTGCTCTTTTGTTGAATACATTGTTTGGAGTGTTTCACATAGGTGTGCAAACTGGGAAAATTATGTTCTGTAACTTCCTATTTTTACCCTTTAACACATCTAATTTTATGTGCTCCTTTTTTAATACATTTCTAATATTTCTAATTTTCTAATATTAATGTACAGTCAGCATTGTGCCAAGTGTTTCAGGTACTAGTGCATAGTTATTAACACTTGAGGGTTTTCATCAATTAACAGCTTTGTCTCTTATCTGAGATACTTCCCTTTCTTCATTTAAAAAAGGAATTAATCTCTTTCATGAAACATCTTGTGGCAAGCCAGGATGTGAATCTATAGCACACCAGTTTGCTGAATACTAGCTAACTATACGGATACTGCTACAGCACAGTGATAGTCCTGGAGTGCGGCTTAGTGTTCTGCTTTCTGTATACTAAGCCATGCTCTGCAACTTTCACTGCTCTGTAGAAGTATCCACATGACAAATTACTGTGCAGCAAGCTGATGCATTGCAGATTCACACCCTGGTTTGCCACACATTAACTTGCTGTGTAGACAAGCCTGTAGTTCCATTAGCTTTAGTCCATCGGCGTAAAGGTTACACAATCTACTTCTTAATTTTCATTGTTAGTGTGAAGCAAAAAGGATTCTTTCCCCAAGAATCAGGCAGCACAAGATAATACTGATAATTCACAGCACCAGGAAGACTGATAAACAGCTTCGAATTCATGTTGTTACAGGAGACATTTATATATGGTTTTTATCACTTAAACAATCTATTTACATTTCTTTGATCTATTCACTTACAAATACAGACATTGTTCCACCCAGAAAGAACAGGAGTAATAATGACAGATACAGAACATACCTGCAGAGACACTCTAATTACATCAAAGGATCTCTGACTACACTTGAGGGGGGCGGGGAATCCTTACAGATAGGAGGGTACATGACAGAGAAGGGTGTAAGGAATGTGCTGCTCTCATTGTGAGGCAGAATCACTGAGTGGACATCTGGCCTTCGAGTTATCAGGTATTTACATACGCCATTGTCCTTGAGGCTGTGGTATGCCTGCCTGTTAGTTATGTGAGTTTTCAGCCTACCTGAAAATTGCCTCAGGCCTAACATTAGCAATTGATTTTCATTCATAAGTACTACAGGTTGTGTGAACTTTTGTGAACCTCAGTAGATGGATAGCACAGGTAGTTTGTGTTAGACAATAGATTATTTGTGTTGGAAAGTTTATTTAAAAAATATCAGCAAAGAGAGTAACTATATATAATTTTTGTTTTCTGTGTAAAACAGGACACTTGTATTTTTAATTTGTCTGTCATTCCAGGTATCTTAAAGCATATAGCAAACAAATATAAAGAAAATGAAGTTGCCATTGTACTGGAAATTGAAACTGATGTTTTACTTATCTTGTCCACTCTCTGTGAAAATGATCTTCATAGAAAGGTTTGTATCCTACTGCCTTATTCTTTGAGAAAAGTAAAAATATATTTTTATTCAAATTACACTGCCATTTTTCTTCAAAGGGATCATTTGTAGTTCACCACTCATGAATCAAAGAGTCTTTGACAACTAGTTTCAGTGATGTTGCATTTTACTTCCCATCATCTGACTCATAATCATTTTGAGCAATTGACTGAACCCTGTCATTACCATTTTCCATCATCTAAATAAAAGGATGAAAATATGTTTGTTGGGGTGAAGGGATAGTGAGATAGGAAAGACTTTTAGAATCAAAAGCTGAAAATCTATTTTAGCACTGTCAGTATAAGGAAGAAATTCTCCTCTAATTAATGAGGAAGAACTAATACAGATACAAGGAACATGATTTAGTTTTTGTTTTATTGAGATTTTGTGTGTGTTTAGGAAAAATACAGTTTTGATTAATGTCTTAACAGGAACTCTTTGGCTGTGAAGGAGTGGATATACTTATTCCATTAATGAAGATGGATCCAAATAAGTTATATAGTGGATTAGGACATAATCGACTCCTTTTTTGCACATTAGATAGTTTGTGGTAAGTGTGGAACTATTTTAACAATAGCAATTGTTAAAAGGAAGTCTTGTATTTATATTTGCAAGGTTGTTACTCTTCTCTAGACACAAAGGCCTTTTTCTCATTTAAGGTGCTTAAATGTTCATTATGCTATTTGATTTAATGATGATAATAAAAATAATATATTTTGCACATGATTCATACTAGATCTGGGGCTCAGTCATTGGTCCTAATTTCATGCATAGCAGACAGAAAGATGCCTTAAAAGAGCAGTTGAAGATTTCTCCTGTGCCTGGAAAATTCTTGGATTGCACAAGCAATAGTTGGCTCTATACCCCCCACTTTCCCCTCCCAGTCTTTCATAGGTGCCATGTTGGGAGTAAGGAGAGGCTGTGCCAAGGTGGAAAGTGGAGCACATGGTGCTAGTTGCTGCACCTACCAGGTACAAGTAGCATAACTTGTACTTTGGGCTGTTTCCGCCCCCAGGCAACCCAGGATTGAGGTAGTAGAAAGGTGGCTTAGAGCTGTACTGAATGAAGATTACATCACTAATATGCAAAGATGTCCTTTAGGCACTGGTTTCAATCTTCAGATGATGTGACTATGAACTTGAGAAAGTAAAAGTAGCTGTAAGGCTACGGCTACACTGACAACGGCAAATTTGCTGCCGTCAGATCGATTTCGCTGGATCGACTGAGTGGTGAGTGAAGACCCGCTCAGTCGATCCAGAAATTGATGTACTAAGACCAACTACACAAGTAGCGTAACACTGCATCGATGGGAACGCAGTGCAGTGAAGACGGAGAACAGAAGAGAAGCTCAGCAGTCGACAGGAGTTACGCAAATTTTTTGCATATTTTGTGTAACTCCCATCAACTGCCACCAAATCTTGCAGATATGTGTAGACAGGGTGTTAGACTCATGAGGCTGGTTGGGGCCCAAATGAGGTTGCTCTAACTTACAACAGCTGAAACAAACCTTACAATATTTGTTTGTTTTTCTCTGAAACATATTTAAAATTAATGGCTTCTTCAATCAATATTTTTAACAAGTATGTTTATTTTTTTCTGTTACAAGCAATACAGAGTTAATAAATTTAAATGCAGTGATAAAGTGATGGGTATTATACAACTTTTCCGTTCCCCAGTAAACATCCTATGATATATAAAATTATATTTTTATGCAACACATTAAAGTAAATTATCTGTTTGTTTGGTAGGACATTGTATAGCATAAAAGTGTTATTTCTACACATGCAAATTATTTCCATTTAAGGTGCTGTGTCATGGGATGCTACATCGCAGAGGATTATTTTCTCGAACAAGAGGGCATTTTTCTCCTTCTGGATTTGTTGGCAGTAGGTATTATTATTAGGGAATAACACCAGTACTAAAACATAGAAAAATAACAACTTTTCCTTTTTGTTATTGCTCATCTTAAGAGTATCACATCAGTATGCAATATCATGTGAACCCCAGAGCAGTTAATTCACTTACTGCAAGTACCTACATGCCATGGCACATGCACATATCATTCAAGTTTCTCATTTTATCTTTGTTTTTAAAAAAATATTTGTCAGTGTTAATTTCAGAGAAATTTATATTTCAATGGATCCTTCAATTTATAGGAAATTCACTCATTCCTGATTCAGGAAAGCGTTTAAGCACATGCTTAATTCTTACTGAAATCAGTAGGGGTACCCTTAAGCAAGTGCTTAAGAGGTTTGATGAATTAGGGCCTTAAAAAGTACTTTATAGACCCCTGGCCAGCATTTTACAACTGGCAACCTAAAGTGCTCACACAAAGCTTGTGGGCCTTCCACATACAAGTGCATGTGCAAGTTTTGTGAAAGTAATTTTGGTGATCAGTTTTGAATAGTTTGGTCCATAATATTTCTCTATTTTGCCTATGAATGTGGAATTTCTTTGTATTTTAAATTACTTTCTTCCCTTGTCCTTAACAAAGTTAAAACAAAAGAACATATGCAACCTAATTCTTGGAATATTGGTTGACTTTTGTGACAATCCTAAAACTGCTTCTCACATCAACACCTGGCGAGGAAAAAAAGATCAGACTGCAGCTAGCCTTTTAATATATTTGTGGAAACAAGAGGAGTTGGAGCTGGGAGTCAAACTTGATCAAGATGGAAGAATTGTTGGTAAGGGTTATCAGACTTTAAACCATCTGTGAGTAGTTTAATTGAATAAAGTAGAAAATAAAGCATTCTTCTAACAACTGAGTCCTTCAAATGTAAGTAAATTATAATAAATCTCTCGTATATCAGTGCTCCCTCATCTGACCAAGTTCAAAATGCCTACATATAAAGTTTTAATTTTGTTGTACAGTTTTTGCCACTAGGTGGCATTTGCTTCATTACCTGGCAAGAGAACTGTCACTAATATCCTCAACTGTCCATACGTTTTTAATGATTGACAGTTACACAGTTGCAGACTGAAGCTGTTCATCAGCTGTGTCCTTAAGGAGAGTTCTATGTCATATTTCAAAGTTTCCTTGAAAGAGGTTTTCCTCTAATATTAAGAGCTTCCTGCAAAGAACTTATACAGATACAAAATGTGAAATAGCAAGAAAGGGAAAGTTTTATTGTCACAAGATGTTATCGATACTAATCAGCATATCCTGGCCCAAAGTCTTCCCTATTTCACACCAAATCAATGGAGCTATTCCAGGTTTGTGTTGGTATAAACTTAATAAGATATGACTACCCCAGTTTTGGAGGAGGTGACCAAGGGTAAATAGTGAAATATACCAGTATATAATGGATGGCCAACACAAAACCACATAACCTATTTTTAAAAAATTATAAAAGTTCCTGTAAATTTAAAAATGGTATGATCTGACACTTGCTAACTTTTTGTGTGTTTGTGTGTGTTGTGAAATTATTAGATGCAAAGAGACCTTTACTTGGCAACTTCCAAGAACAGCAAGGAGTGATCCCAATGCCTGCCAACTGCCCCAGCATTGCCATCATGGAAGTGTCTGAAAACATGAGGGCAAAAATTTTTTCTGTATTATGCAAGCTAGGTAAGGACTATACATGGCATTCCCATTTTCAAATTTGTTATTAATCTGAACTTCTTCACCAGCAGCACATAGCCATTGCTATACATGCTTGACCTGCATCCAGATTAGACATCAGGAAAAACTTTTTAATCATTAGGGTAGATAAGTTAAAGAATAGGCTTCCTAGGGATGTCGTGGAGTCCCCATCATTGGAAGCTTTTTAAAACAAGTTGGACAAACATCTGTCAGGAATGGTCTAGGTTTACTTGGTCCTGCCACAGGTTGGACTTGATGACTTCTCAAGGTCCCTTCCATCCCTATGATTCACACACAACATCTCCATATTGCTTATGTAGTTCAGAACACCAGATCTGAGGAAACAAGTTGTATGGAAATAGCTTATACAAAATTGGAGAGCTTTTTTACAGCCTTTAAAACTTTGTGGCATACCTCTCAATGAAGCCATGTCACATACTGGCTTTTCGTCTGATACCGCAGATCTGAAAAATTTAATGAGGCTTGTCCTTTGATGCCATGCCACATATCACAAAATGCTTTAAAACTTTAAAACGATGGAAAGCATATTCTAATAAATATATACTACAGTGCTGGGCTACTACCATTTTGTAAGTGTGAAATTTATAATGAGATTTGGGCAAATATAATATCTGTACAATTCAAAATTATCTTAATTGGATATTGTTGAAATTCAACATGTACAAAAGTGAGAATTCAAAGTCCTAGCAGCTGTACCTTGCCTCCCTCCTCTCTGTGCACATTTATTCTTAGTAACATTTTATAAAATACTGGAGTCATTCTGCTTGCAAGGCTGAATTCAGAAGTTGGAAGAGGCTCTCAGTACAAATCCCTGAAAGTACCAAAATCCCTGAAATATGACTCTTCTGTTGGCTACTTCTCAGCTAAACAGCTTTGCTCCTTCATGATGCATTGCTTTACTGGAGCCACAGTATCAGGCTTCTCAATAAGGAAGGAATGAGCTATGTCTATCCCTTATGGAATCTGACTTAGTTTAAATAAAGGCCACACCAGAGTAGCAGTGTGTAGCATAGCAGAGACATAACACCAGCCGTGGCAGTACTGGTGATATGAAGGTTGCTTGGACACCCAGAAATAAAGCATTCAAACAAAATGATTTAGTTATAGGGAAGTGGCTAGGTTATCACCAGAAGCCAGCATAAGTAACTGACAGGATTAGAACAGTGTTTGGTGAAGACACTGTACAGATTTGTGACATCACTTTTGCATTTGATAACACATATCACACTTAATAAGTGCCATGGTGTATTGTCTTATATGTTAAGACAAATATATGATGTCATTCATATCTAGATAATAATTAACAATACTTTTTTAGGCTTTGAAAATTTGCCTGGTTTGTCTGCTAAGGATTTTGTCACACTCGCTATCATACGTCGATATCTTGACTTTAAAGTGAGTATTTTTGAAAAATGTTACTACTTTACCAACATTTGCGCACACAAAAAACAAATACAAGAAAAATAAAATTGTGTTACCGCTGAAGAACCCCTAGATAATTGCAATATAGACAAGTTATAAATCAAATGTAACACACAACCCTCAAAAGTTTTTTCTGCCTTATTCTTCTTGAGCATCTGTGCATGCACTGGTGCGCGTGCACACACACACACACACTATGGCCACTTGTTATGGCCCTGAAAAAGCAGCTTTGTATCACAAAAGGGGTGTGACTATAAATTCACACCCTGTCTTAATTCTCAATAACTCTCTGTAAAGACAAACCCTGTGTAAGCATTCTGGAGAATAAAATTTAACAAAAAGGAGAGAGAAAGAGGATATGTGGATAGTATTTTGAACCACTGGAACTTTCAGAAATAAACCTCAGCCTTTTTTAAAAATAGTCTGTCTGTTTAACACAAAGGTTGGAGAAGTCTGGAGTGAAGTATGTGCAGAACTAAAAGAAGAAAAGTTCAGACCAGTCACTCCTGATGAGGAAGCCTTGAAAGTTATTTTAGAGGCATCAGAAAATGTTGGAAAGATGGTTGCCACTCTCCAGACTGAAATGCTTGAAAGTCAACAGCACCAGGAACTCCAGGAGGAAGAAAAGGTTTACTCTAAGGTAGGACATCAAGTATTTTATACAAGAAAAGCCAATTTACTTCAATGTAAATTATGTTGCTGACTACTTATATTAGTAAGATTCTCTTACTTAAAGAGTTCAAGGTCACATCATATTTACATTAAGGTATTTTCTTCAGATTTCATAAGCAGTGAAAGTAAAATAATTTTTAAAAACTTAATTTTATTTCTCCAGTATTATATAATTTTGCCAATATTTAATTAGCACTACGAAAGAAACAACTGTGCAATGTATCATCACTGGTAGAATCAAAATAGCAATCATACTACTATGTTTGTTAGGCATGTATTTCGTCTTCTACAGAAGAGGAAAGGCAAGGTTATAATAATTATAAAGCAACCATCACAAATAGATCACTTTCTCATAGTGAAACACTAAGGTCTGTATCTACACTTGCAGGGGAACAGTCTTCCAAAACTGTTTTTAAACATGATTAGTGGTAAAACTGATTCCAATACAGTTTAAAGTAAGTGGGGATGAATAATGGATTTTTCAATTCACTGGCAGTTTTGGAAACATGAATGTGAGGAGAAGTAATTTTGAGTCAAACTAAAAATGACATTTTTGAAATTTTTCAGTGCATTGAAAAGTCCAAAAAAAAAATTCACACCAAAATGAATTGAAACAGTTTGACAGTACCAAAACAAAAAACTTTGAGTAAAAATGTTTCAGTAATGTCAAAACAACATTTCAGTTCAACCCAAAAAATGTAGTTTAGACTTTCATGCATTTTGACAAAAGCAAGCAAAGGATTCACAAAATGGCTGGAGGAGAAGATGAAGATGGAGGTAGTGCTTCCCTTATAAACTTTAGCCTAGTTGCTAGGCCTCACTTGGGTTATGGGAGACCTGGTTCAGATTTTTTCTCCCCATCAGGCAGAGGCGGGAACTGAACCTATGCTTCCCACACTTTAGGTGAGTGCCCTAGTCACTGGGCTAAAGCTTATAAGAGAACTGCTAACACCACACCACCTTCTTCCATTTTGAGAGTCCTTTGCTTGCTTCTGTCAAAAGGCCTGAAAGTGAAAATGAATTTTTTCAGATCAAAACAAAACATTTCATTTCAACATTTCCAAAATATTTCAGCTTTTTCAGTTCAGTTGAAACTGTTTGGTGAACCTGACACAAAATTCACAAATAGTTTCAATCAACATGAAACTGCATTTTCTAGGGAATAAACTGTTCATTGGGGGAAAAATATTGGTCCAGCTCTAGTGTAAAGAGCCAGCTCAGACATGCCAAAATTATGTTGGAACTTTTCTTAAAGAAAACTATTCTAGTCCAATTAGGTAGGGGTCTGTCTGTTTTACATTTAATCTATGAGCTATGGCAATGCAATGTTAATGTTCTAAACTGAAATAAATCAGAAAATTAAAAATTAAGATAATCTCAGTAAAATTAATTCCCCAAAACAGCACATACAATGTAATAGCTTTGATTACTAAATTGTTAAATGTAAATATGTATGTAGTTGTCAACATTCTAAAAAAAAATTCCAAGGACAGCTCTTCAAAGAAAATGGAGGTCTGCAGGCCACTAAAACCCCAGTCTCCTAGAGAGTTTTGTGTCTATTCTGGTGGATTTTAGAATGTTTTTAATATGAATAGCTTAATTCAGGGCCTCCAAAGAGCTAGAACTGGATAAACATCCAAAAGTTGGGCTACTTATCTGAACCCCTGAGATCTGCCATCCCCACATAACAACCTTCCACAAAAGGCTCACTCCACTTGCCATTGTTTTCTTGAAAAGAAGCAGTGTCCTGCTACCCATCTGGTATGTTCAAGAAGAGGACAGCAGGCATCCATCCCATTCCCTCACCATCAACACTTCCACAATCTCCATTTCTCTCTTCCTCTCTTATTCCTGGCACATCTCTCTTCTCCTTTCCCTCTGCCATCTGGGATCGTGGCCCCATTTTCCTCCTTTCCACTAGGAGACACATACAGCATCTTTCTTTTTCCCCTGTCCAAAGGATCTTCCTATTTGTCTCATAATTGTAATTCCCCCTCCATTTCTTATTTGTTTCCTCCCATCACGGCTGATTGCCTGTCTGTTCCCTCTTCTGTGCAGCTTTAAAGTAGGTAGGAATGAATGAAGGATTTCTTCTCTCTCAATCACAGAGTTGTCAGTACTGTTTGTTGTGGCCCCTTCATCATCTTTGGGGGGCACTGAAGAGTTGGTTTGCAACAGAGGTAATGTGTCTTGTCTTTGTTAGGGAGTGAGAAAAGCACAACACTCTCTAGCATTCTCCTCTAGTCAATATTAGAGCAGCACTAATACTGCTCATCCTTCCAGGCAAAGGAAAAGTGCTACATTAGGAATTGGCAGAGGGGAGGCCACAAAATCTGGGTAAATACATGGAAGCACTATCCCAACATCAGGAACAAGGAATTAAATACAGTTAATGGAAATACAATGTTACATCGCCTCAAATACAATGTTACATCTCTTCAAATCTTTATCATGTTGTAGATTCAAGCAATTCATAAGCAGAGAAAAATGGTAAATAAATTCTGGGAAGATTTCTTAACTCGGACATCAAATTATGAGGCTTTAAAGGTAAGAAGTTTTTTGGTGAATTTATATTAGCAATGTTGTTATATCATTGAACAATTCCAAGCAGTTTTTTCAGTACTGAGTACCAGGGTATTACTATAGAAATTACAGGTGGACTTGAGACCTGACTTTAGTAGTGCTCCAATAGTAGGAATGGCTCAGTAGTTACCCTAGTACTTGAGAGACCGAGGTTCAATCTCCTACTTCACCACAGATTTACTGTGTGACTATGGGCAAGTCACTTATTCTGTCTGTGCCTGAGTTCCCCACCTCTAAAATGGGGATCAAAATATATTCCTATTTTACCGGGCTGTTGTGAAGATGAATACATTAAAGATAGTGAAGCACTTTGAAATCTACTGGTGAGAAGTATTATCTAAAAGCAAGGGGGTATTTTTATTATTCATAAAATATAACAGAAATGCTGTTCTTCTTTATTGAAGACAAAGGTTTCCTGTCAGAGCCATGTAGTCGCTAATAACCCTGCTTCTCAATTTACAGTCAGATAGTGGGATTGAACACTCTTTCTGAAAGTACACTCACATGCACATGCAAAAGCAAATACCAAAAAGAGAGGCTGGAACTGCACATTTGGCCATCGTCTTTTTTTTTTTTTTTTTAATAATCTCTCGCTTGGTTTTTCCCACAGCAAGTATCTGAAGATAACCTGAGACTTACTGATCTGTTCTGATATCAAGAACACTTTTATTATATACAGTATTTGCATTGACATTCCAAAAAGGA
The DNA here is from genome assembly GCF_026122565.2 of Emydura macquarii macquarii. Taxonomy (NCBI): domain Eukaryota; kingdom Metazoa; phylum Chordata; order Testudines; family Chelidae; genus Emydura; species Emydura macquarii. The sequence goes on along the minus strand of NW_027132559.1, from coordinate 34,221,948 downwards.
CATCCAGGGTAGAATCCAGAGTAGGACAACCAGACTAATTTGGGGACTGAAGGAAATTATTGACAATGAAATGTCTCTACAGCTGAATCTGTTCATTCCTGAAAAAAGGCACCTGAGGGAAAACTAGTCTTGGTATAAGCATACCTAACTGGCTTGTAGCAAAGATCTAGGTTGTGATCTGATTGGTCTGTGTGGCAAGGTGTAACCTATGGTCATGAATTGAAACTAACTGAAGAATAAAAATTGACTGTAAAGAGAGAGTTGGTTTTTTTAACTTCCAGGCTCATTAGCTAGTGGAACATTCTGTTCAGTCAGATATTGGCTGTGCAGCAATCCAGCCTATTCTGGGGAATGTCAGCCCACCAAGCAAATCCAGAACACAAAAGAAAAACTTGCATGTTGGGGAGATATTGAGCAGCTTTCATGAGCTTTCTGCCTCTTCTGCCACTCAACTATTAATTATGTCTGTCTGTATCCCTTCTTACCCTTTTCTCAACCTCTATTAATGCTTAACTTTTACAACACCCTAGCTCTGAGGTAGTCAGTAGTATCATTTTCCTTTCTGAGATGTGTAACCTGAGGTATAGAAAGGATAAAGGACTTGTTCAAGAGCACACATTTAGTGGCTGAGCTATAAATAAAGGCCTAGATTCTTGATACTCACTCCCTGACTATTAGATCACACTCCCGAGGCAGAGTACTAATGACTAAACTTATTCTGTTAGGTCATTTTTTTTATCTCCTGGCTGCAATACCAAATTGTTTCGTTTTCCAATAGATTTTGATGAATTAGCTCATATTATAGACTTTACATTCCCATTATTTATACTTTCGTTAAAAGCAAATAGAAATGACCCTTCATGTTTTATTTTGTAGTATTAATTGCACATTCTCTGTGATTCTGTGCTGATTCTCATAAAAATAACTCTTACTTTGTTACATATCTTTAGAAAGCAAAAAGACTTCAGGAAAAATCAATAGAAACCTCTAGAGTAAAGTCAAGATCACGAAATGCAACACTCCACTCAACTGAAATTAAAGGGCTGAATACGACAGTAAGTAAAGTTTCCAGGCATTCAGCTTAACTCACAATAACAGGCTAGTGGAAATAAAATAATATAGTTTAGGCACAACAGTTAGTTAGTTTTTTTTGTTTGTTTTAATGTTGGACTTCCTGTCAGTTCCACAAATGAGTTGATCTCAGTCTATTCTATCTTTTGTCCAATCCACTCTTTTCCCAAGTTGCTTTAAGAAATGTCCAGCCCCAAGCATGTGAGGTTAAAGCACTATGCCTTTTGAAGCAGAAAGATGCCTATTATGAATGAATGTGTTTTAATGCCTTTAATGCTTCAGGAAAGGGTATTTTTCGCAAAGGCATTTTCCAGCAGTGTGGGCTTTTATTTGTTGAGCCTGCAAAGATCATGAAAGAGTCCTGAAAGCATTCTTGATGGATGATACACTCCAGTCTGTTAGGTAGATGTCTGCACAGAGACCAATCCAGCACAGCTGCTAAGCATCACTTCAACCTCTGTAACACATCCACAGGCATCAAGGAAGTGAAATTGGTCATGGGTGGCATATGACTCCTGCCTTTGGGGAGGCTAGGCGTTCCACCCCCTTCCCCGAGCCGCACTCCCACTCCACCCCTGCTAAGCCCCAGGCCCTGCTCCCTCTTGGCCCCCTCCCTCGGGGCCTTCCCACCCACCACTCATACCCGTTGGGAGAGAGGGCGAAGTGTGCAAGCAGGAGAGAAGGAGAAGAGATGCAAGTAGTGGGAGGAGGAGCCTTGAGGGAGGGGATAAACAGGAGTGGGTCCTGGGGTGGAGTGGGGCTGTAGCATAGGTGGTGCGGAGAGGCAGAGTGGGAACTTCCACTGGCGGTTTGGAGAGGCTTAATCTCCCCAAGCTTATTATACCCACTGCCTATGGTCTCTGTGATCTGAAGCTACTGTGAAGAAATTCAGAAATGTGGGCCCTAACATCTATGGGTCAATCTTTTAATAGGAGTGTGACAATCAGGGTCCAGACACCCCATAGGGATAACAGGGTTTGTGAACTCTAAAGAATAAGCACTTGAAGCAGCTGGTTGTATACAATGTTATTGTGCACTTTATAGCAGGGGAAGGAGAGGAGTCTTTTCCCAACCCAGTTGTTTACACAAAACTACTCTCAAGTACCCATCCATTGTCCAGCTAGAAAAGACATTGGTGGACCATTTGAATTAATGGGAAAACACTGAAACAACCTGAAACTGAAAAGAAAGCCCCAGGCTTGGAAAACTAAGAGAGGAGGGAATTTCCCTTGCCATGAATCACCATAATCAGAGAAAGGGAAAAAAACTGAAACCCTTAAAAGAGAAGGGGTTTGAAGTGAAGGACATCCAGAAGCTGAAGGCCAGCATCTAGGCAGGGTGTGGTCCGTGAAATTCTAAATGTTGTCTGTGACAGAGGGCATACTGGGAGGAGGCAATAGGTAACTTATATTAGAAAATGGAATTTAACTAATATGGAAATGTAAAGCCTGAAGTTGCGTGCCTGTTTTTCTGTGTAACTTGTATGTGTTTGCTTTTCCTTACTATTTCATCTTTGAATCTGTGATTTTTTTTTTTAATTAAATAAACCTTTTGTTTATTTTTACCCCAAGCAGGTCTCTGTTGTGCAAACTGTGGGGAGTGTATGTGCCAAAGTTAACTAAAAGCTGGGGACAGGTTTCACTCCTTCACAACCAGATGGGAAAAGTCCAACTGTCTGGTAGATAAGAACATGGGGTAGATTGATTTGGGGAGACTTGGAACCAAGATGGCTGTTGGGATCATCCTGCAATGAGTAACTAATCTGGTGGAAGCCAGGGTGAGACCTTTATGTTTTTTAGCTGGCTACTGATGTCAGGTCTCTGAGTATATCATTATATATCAGTTATATCTGAGCGTATCATTAAGCACACAAGATTGCAGGGCAGGCAGTAACAGAACTCGTAGTATTGTATTCACTTGCTTCCTCTTTGGAGTTTAAACCGCCTGTTCTCCCCTTGAAGTGTGAGTACCCTGATTGTCACAGGAGGCCTCCTATGAAAAATGTGGAGAGACCAGAACCTACTGCCTCTGTCACTGGGAATACCTGTGCAGTTCTTAATGTCTTCACTAAAGACTTCCTTTCCAGTTGTCCATTCCTTCACAGAGTCCCATCTGATGTGGCTGTTGACAAAGTTTTTAGAAGAAGAAGGTTCAAGTTTAATCCAATCTCTTCCCTTTTCTCTGTCACCTGCTGTCAATGTGTGTATAACTACCTCTTCCCCAGAAGATTTCAGATGTTTTCAGAATCTTCTTGGGAGCGCAACAGAGCCTCTGGATCTTGAACTCTTAACACTCCAGGAGAAGGCTTGCTATCTAATATTTTGAAGTTGAGATGAAAAGAGAAAATCTCCATTCCAGTCAGAGTGCCTCTGACTTACTTTTCCTTCTATGCCTGTGGGGTCCTAGTGAGCAGAAAAGATGTAAAAAGTCCTTTAATATGGATCTGATTACATTTTTTGCACGTGTTCCCTGAATTGTTGTTTCAGCATCTACAGAAAATCAGGGAGCGCTTAGTCCATTCCACAGAAGAACTGTAAAGAAAATAAATTTTATCAGTAGAAAGTCATATTTATCAGCAACACCACACTTGAGAATTACAAATTACAGTCATTGCTGGCAATCTACAGCTCATATTTGTGGAACAAGCTTCTCCCCCTGCACCCTCATGCCTCCATTACAACATCCTGTATAGGTGAGGAAAGAGGAAGCTAAGATGGTTGTTGCAGAAGGCCAGTGAATGAGCAAATATGATCGAGGAGCTGCATATGTTATTGGTTTATTTGGTGGAGACTACAGTTAGAATCAGCCATTCATAGCTGAGAATTCTGAGCTTTCCCCTGAGGTCATCCAGTTCAGGATAGAGGATTTGCCCTTCCAAGGCTTTAACCTGTTCAGCGTAAACATGGATAATATTTTGGAAAAATTGTGGATCTCTTTTGATCTTTAGGTCTTCTACAAATCTCCTCTAGAAGTCACTCCATGTCAAACTCTTTTCCGATCTTTTTTTTTTTTTCTTTTTTTTTTTTTCAGAGAAAGCTCACAAAACATTGAGTGTCTAATGTTTCTGGAGACAGTAGATGAGAGCAGTAGAAGAGTATCAGGGAAAGAGGTTCTAATCTCATTATTTGCTCATTCTCAATGCATAATCAAGCTTGGTGGAGTGAGCTTGTGGGGTGATATGATGCACTAACAAATATAGCTGGGGATTCTGGGAATCGGTTACAGAATGATCTTAAACTATAAAGAATGGAAATAATGTTCTCATCCTCTTTTACAAACCAGCCTAAGGAAGCCAGCTGACCAGTACATTACAATCCACATGTTTGCTACATCACTAAAATATTTGCAGCACTGCAAATCCAAATAGCAGAATGCATTGCACAACATCTTATTCTTCTGAGAACTTGATTTTCTTTTGCTACATGCTTAAAAGCAAACATAAAGGCTGAGCAACATAGTGTGTAAAGATACCAGCCAAGAAGCTGTTCAGTCTATATTATTGATGGAGTAATTTTGTATTTTGCTTAAAAAGTATTTTGAGAGGAGCTACGAAACCTTTGTAATACATCTCCAGCTTCTAAGTAATGTTTTGAAAAGACGGCCTGTGATTTAACTCTCGTTTCATTTTAAAGACTAATATGAATGTCAAATCATTTGTTTTGTTTTCTAGATTGCATCTGGTCGCTTGGTAACTGTAGAAAGTACACCTTCTGAATTAACTGGAGGGCCCCTGGCTGACACAGACCTTGCTCTTAGAAAGCTCTCTGTTCGTGGAGGAGCCTTAAAAAAGATCAAAGGAGTTAAAGTGCTGGACCCATTCAAGAAAGATTCAGTATCTGTAAAGTAAACATTGTCCTGTGCTGTTTCATACAGTGCTTTTTATTTTTTAGTTAATTTTATATATTTGTGTCCAACCATTATTTGTAAAATATAATCTATTTGTATTTCTTTGGTTAAATATGTAGATCTTCAGATGAATAATGATAGAGAAAATATATTTTTGCTTTACAAAAATAATGTGAACATCAGGATGTTCATGAATCAAGAATGCTATGCAGTATGTGCTTTAGACGTCCATTAATTCTGATAATTATTGAGGTCATCTGTACTGGGCTCAGTTTACCCTGACCTGTAGCTTAATGTCTGTGCCTCAGTTTCCCCTTTTGGTACCATAGAGTACACACACTCTATCTGTTGCCATTAAGGATCCCCTTCCTTGAGGATGTTTATTGGAACATAATATAAACGTATTCAATTCTTCACTGTTACAGCAGGGCTCCCAAAGTCTTTTTAGTTTTACCCAATTACCTTTGGGACAGGGTTCTATCAGTCTATTTGGCGTCTCCCCCAGGACTCCACAGCCCTGGCATCCGGGCTTCAGAAACCAGCTCTCAGCTTCCAGGTGTAGACTCACCCACCAACTCTCTCGTGCAAGTGAAGATGCTCTCTAGAATACCCTACTCTCCTATGTCTCACAGGCTTCCACTGGTCTTATTCCATCAGTTCCTTCCTGGACCATTGCCCAAACTCCCTCTTGGCAGAGAACTGTGCCAGTCCCATCCCAGCCTCTGCGGAGAGACCTCCCTAGCCCCACTGGTCCCCTGCTGAAGCAACAATCCCCTTTTATATGAGGTGCTGCTTCTGAGCTGTGTTTGGGGCCCTAACCCCTTACAGGTCCAGGTTTCCCTGTGACCCCAGCTGACCTTGCAATTTGTAGCCATCCCAACACTGTGACATAAATTGCTTTAATCATGTATACTCTGTCTTTTCCACACACATACAAAAGGTTTTCAGTACAAACATTCACTGTGTAAAGAGCTAAAGTAAATTAGAAAAACTTGTGTTAGTTCTCTAGAATTTAGCCACAAACTCGTCCCTTTTGTAATTCCTAGGAAGATGGATTTTTCTGTGTGTGCATTTCTACACAATCCAATGGTAGTGTTTTGAAGAGAAATAATTTATAGGGTGCTTTAGGCAAAAATGAAAGCAGACATTTGTTGAAGTATCCAATTTTAAGTCTGTATAAAGAAGACTACAAAGGAAATAATGACATAAAACCATGCACCAACACCATTAATTGTAATTAGACCTCTAAGATCTCTCCACCTTCCATTTAAGGCAGTTGCAGTTTCTCATATAGCGTGGGAATAAACATGGGCCCAAAAGGTTACTTTGTAAGGCAAGACCACTCTTTGTAATTTTAGTGACGATTATTTCAGTTGAACCATGTCAATTTATAGCACCGGAGGGTTTGGCTCCTTGCTGGTTATTGGTGTTTGACTCACATCCGGCTTGCTTAGTTTGTGTTTATAAGATTTTTTTTTTCCAAATTCCCCCTGCAGAAAATTTAGCCATGCTTTATTAAAGAAGCATTTCTTTGCTTTCTATATGCAAGAGTGACAAGTCTTTTAATCTTCGTTAGTTTGTGGAATATATAAAGGAACTAAATGTAAGTGGCTCTGACATTTCTGACCTACTGTCACCAAGAAGTTAGAGTGTGTATATCATGGGTAGTCAACAGGCGGATAGCAGGCCAAATCCGGACCACCAGATACTTTTAAATGGATGGTGAAATCTATTTACTTATTATTACTATTGTGGTGTGAAAAATGTTTCTCTGGAGTCTGCAGTTTGACTATACCTTGATCAAGAAATTTGGACTTGGACAAAAAAATAATTGACTACACGTGATGTATATGATGTTAATTTAACAGAGGGCTTACCCTTTCAATAGACTATCCACTTAACACCTTACATGTCAGTAAATGCCCTGTTTAGTCAGTTCATATTACTGTAATTTCACGACTCTTCATGCACAATGCTGACTCAGAGAATGGCATGATCTGAGTAGAAATCCAATGGCTAGGCTAACAGAAAAGTATGCTCCATTTTCCCTTTTTAAAAAATAAATACTTGTATAGAAGAATGAAGTGCCATTTGAAATGTATTATTTGCATGCATTTGTATGTGGCACTCATTACTGAACCATGCTCAGACCCCACTAGTTAGCTAGGCAATGGTTATGTGAGTGCACACACAGCTATCTCACTGAGACGTTTTAAAAAAAAAACCCCAGAAGAACATTGTGCCCTGACGGATACCTACCATTTGCATCTTCCATTGTGCCTCTATTGCAAACGCCCTGCTGTATTGCTAGTTAGGAATTATCTATAGAAGCTCTTATTAGTTGCTCTCCTTTGAGTGATTGTGCACATACACACCTGCAATACAATATGTGTGTGCCCAAAAGTTTTGCCAGCAATACCAATAGGCAGCACTTGCAGCCCCACTCATGTTCTCAGACAAGGGGAATAAAAGGGCATGTTCCTTTTCATGGCCTGTGGTAAGAGTTGGAGCTCCCCCTAGCATCTGTTTCAGTTAGCGAGTGTTGTGAAATTCCTCTAGTCCTCTAGTCTACATAGTTATAGATAGCAGTATTTAGTGTAGTTTATTATGAAAAAAATCCCCAGGTTTCAAGCTATGTGCAATGTGCAGGACAGTTTTCCCTATTACAGATAGGCACAAGAGCTGCTTGATTTGCTTCACTGAGGGCTGTGTGAGGGACAAATGCCCTATTTGTACGTCCTTCCCACCAGGACGCAAATTAAAAAAAAAAAAAAAAGGGATTTCTGCCTCAAAGTTCACCTTACGAAAGAGGTGGTGTCCTGTGTCAGAACTAAGCCCCAATCACAAGCTAGCAGATTCAGACTCCATGAAGAGCATCCCTCTGGCCACCATCAAGAACCAGCTAATACAAGTTCTTACAGACAACACCACAGTCATGTTTTATCTGAATAAGCAGGGAGGTGCAAAGTCATCTCAGCTATTCCAGGAAGCTAACCACCTGTGGAATCTATGCAAAAGAAGCAATGCCTCCCTGAAGTTGTTCCACCGTTCAGGAGTGAGAAACACAATTGCAGATCCCCTCAGCAAGGATTTCATTAAACCACACAAGTGATCAATGAGAAAGGACATTCTCTTCCAGAGTTTCCACCACTGGAGATACTCAGTAATAGACTTTTTCACGACTGACCTGAACAAGTGCAGGAGACTTTGCTCCAGGGCAGGCCACAGCCTGGGCTCCATCAGATACCTTCCTTCTCTTTTGTCCAGTCATCTATATGCATTCCTCCAGTTCCTCCCATTCCAGGGGTACTCAGGAAACTAAAAAGAGACAAAGCAACATTAAGTCTTTTGGCACTGGTGTAGCCAAGACAGTATTGATTCACAGACCCAATTAGGTTTCAGTCCAGCCACTGGTAACTTTACTCCTAGTAGAGAATCTCCTGTCTCAGAACCAGGGCAAATCTCTGCCTCCGAATCTCCAGCTCACAGCATGGATGATCGCTGGTTGAATTCTCATGTGAAATCATGCTCCCAAGATGATCAGGCCATCTTGGTGAGCAACAGAAAAGAATCCATTAAAGCCACATACACAGCAACACAAAGAGATTTTTACTTTGGTGCAATCTCAACATATCATCATGGCCCCATCATACAGAGGTTACACATAGTCCAGTATATCTGTTGCATCTGAAATAACTTGGCATTTCACGTAGTCTCATGCAAGTCCACCTGGCTTCCATATCTGTACTGCATCTGACAGTAGATGTTTTCCATTTTCTGTCACACTCTGGTTTCCAGATTTCTTACAGGTCTGCTCAGTGCTTACCCTCCTGTGTCTGATCCCATACTTGCATGGGATCTTAACATAGTCCTCTCCAGACTAATGGGATTGAACCTATGGCAACAACCTCACCACCCTTTTAATCCATCACGACAATATTTCTGGTGGCAATCACTTCTGCAAGGAGGGTTTCAGAACTTCAGGGTCTCCTGGCTGACCCTTCTTTCATAGTCTTTCATACAGACAAGATTTCTCTGATACCGCACCCTACATTTATGCCTAAAGTAGTGTCCGCTTTCCATCTGAACCAAACTGTTCGTCTTTTAGTCTTCTCCCTGAAAAATCATTCTTCCAAAGCTGAAGAACGACTCCATTCTTTGGCGTTTGTAGACTTTTGGGGTCCTACTTGGACTGCACTATGTCCTTCAGAGCCTTTCCCAGGCTTTTGTGGCCTACACTGAGAAAGTTGGAGACCTACAAGTGTCATCTCAGAGAATTTCATATTGGATTTCCAATTGCATTAAGCTCTGCTATGATCTCATGAAAGTCTCTCCTCCACCAAGAATAATGGCTCACTCCGTTACAGTGCTCAGACCGCTACATCAGCTTTTCAGAGCAATAGCAAATACTGTCTCTGCAAAGCAGCAATATGGTCATCTGTACATACCTTTTCCACACATCATGCAATCACTCAAGCTTCTCGTGGTGATGCCAACTTCAGTAGTGTTTACAGTCAGATGATCCAAAGCTCCTCCACCTGTAAGGGAGCTGCAGTGGAATGTATATGTGCACAATCACTCGGAGGAAAAACCAGTTACTTACCTGGCCAGTTACTTCCCTGCTACTTTGTGTTTGGACATTACATGCAGCAGTGTAAAGGAATGGAGAGGGAGGTGCCAGACATACCCCTTTATGCCTTCGTCTGAGAGCATGAAGAAAGCTGGGCACATGCACCACCTTGTGGTATTACTGGCAAAAGTCTCCAACTCCAGTGCACTGGGCTCCTCTCTTGCTCCACAAGCTGCAACATCCTCTTCGTGACTTGGTCCTCCGGCCAGGTCACTATCTGTGTTTCCCCCTTGCCGGGTACCAAAGGGAGTCTTCCACAATCCTTGGCAGTCTTCACACTCACTGCCTCATGGTGTCACTCCCCAGTAGTTGGCAGGGGAACCTGGGCCTGTCCTTTACTCTGCATTCTGGCTCAGGGACTCTCTAACCAGCAGTCAAGGTTTGTTCCTTCTGGACCTTATTGCCTTTCCCTGAGCCCTTTCCTTACCATCTGGCACCCCACTCTCCCCTCTGGGCTTGTCAGCCTTACCACTCCATCCCCCCAGGGAGCAACTGCAGAATACTTGTCTCTGCAGCCTTCAGACACTCTGCCCGTCTCCCAAGGAGCAACTGCAGCCTATTTCTAGCCCTTTGTGCATGGTGCAGTGTTGGAAAACTTGACTGTTCAGCCCGCACTTTACAGGAAGTTGTCGCAGTCCTCCAAGTTCCCAACAAATCCTGCCACACCATCCACAAGTGTGCAGCAGGAGCCTGGACTCTTGTGGCCATTCGCAAAAGCAGTTGCTCAAACAGGTCTTTCTGTTGGGCTCTGCCTTCCTCCTTCAACCAACATTCCTCTTCCAGGAACTGCAATACAAGTGCCTGCTCCCACCCTGGAGTTCTATCCTGCAAACTGCCTGTGCCTTTCCATTTGACGTGAATCCTTTTGTCTTTGGTAGTGCACCTGCCTGTTGGCCTGTCCAGAATATCAGCCATAAGTTCACCATGGAAACTTCCTCTTGGACTACTACAAAGACCCAAGCTTCTATTGGCATGTGCTTGAGCTGCCAAGATACAGCAGCCAGGAAAGGTGCTTGCCAGCAGACATAAAACAATATTGTCTTAGTGTGTCACAAATAATTCAGTGCATGAGTACAAAAAAAATCCTTATGGATGCTCAAGGACAAAAACTGATACATTGCAAAACTGAACTTCAATAAATTGTGAGAAGAATGCTTCAGATCCTAGAAGCGCTGTGGTCACAACTAAGATAATTGCAGTGAAAAAAGTGAACAGAGAAGGGTAAGTGTAAAATCACAATTTTGTTTAAAAATTGCAGCCTGCCTTACGCTTTGGGGAAGAGAGGTGGCCATGGTTTACTACATAAGCCTACTCTATCATTTCAGGCATTCCACATTTTGGAAGATATAACAGTTATTGTAGTTCCTGAAAGGCAAAGACAGAGGTTTTTTTCTCCAAGCTGCTAGTGGTAGGCCAGTGGTGTATGCCACCGACATATTCAAACTTATCATGACTGAACAGCACATCTACAAGTGGGGTGGGCTATCGAGGTGGCCCTGAAAAATACACCCTTCCCCAAAATGTGACTACCTATCTGGAGTTCAGGTAGGGGTAAAGTTTGTAGCTATCAGCACTCGGGATTGGGGTGAAATTCATGGGGGGAATCAACAGGATGCTGCATTAGCATGGATTACTGCCTCCCCACATCTTCTGATGCAGCCTTTTATGACTTCATGCAAACCCAAACATTAATACAGACATGTAGAGAACTCCACAGCCATTTCCCTCCACCCCACCCTACCCGCAGCACACATCTGCACTGCATACAAACCACCAGCCATATTTTGGTCAAATTATTTCATTACCCCGGCCTACATCTAGCTTAAATGGAATACATTTGTACATGGACTACATTTCACACACCCCCACACACCTTGTGTGCTACACATTAGACAATCTTTTAGTCTTTGTTCTCTCTCACACTTCACTCAGTATCTTCCATCAGGCTTCCTCTTATGCTTAGAACAGCCTCCTCCTCCTCCAAATATGCCAGTCAACCTCACCCTCCTCTGCCAATGTTCTTTGGATACCTTGTCATGCCAATAAAGTCCCATTGAATCGATTGCTTATACTAAATTGTAAATAACTTGGGTCAAGGATTTGTTTTTTAAGTATCCTGGGTATGAATAATAATACATGCCTTGGTGGTGGTGTAGCTTGGACTCCTTTTAGTAGATGAATAGTCAATAATCTATAAATTCTTAAGCTATTTGAGACCACTTCGCACTGGGACAAAGGCATCAAAGTATAAAAATGTTTGAACACATTGAGCTCAATCCTGCAAAGTGTTGAGTCCCTTCATCACCATTTAAAATCAATGAGCGTTGAGGACACCCTACACCTTCCAGGATGGAGCCCTTTAAAATGTGCATGGTGCATTGCAGCTTTTGCTCAGTTCAAAGGTAGTGCTGATATATATGAGCATAAAAGGTGGTCCTACAAGTATTCATGCATTTTTGCACTTGTGTAAATGAACCATAGTTAAAGTAACATTTTTTTGTATTTGCTTAAAAAACCACATCATTATTGCACAGTTTATATGACCAAGCTAGATAAACTGAGCTCTATAATGCAAACAATTGATCCGGATTTATATATTGGATCATTAATGAAACGTACTTCATTTATAGCTGTTAAATCAAAATGAGGGTTGTAAAAATTCAACTTTTGTTTTATAAATAAACATTTATTTTGAAATATCTTGCTGATCTGATGCCTTGCAGTATCCTCAGCTAATTTTTTTAACTTCAGCATCTTTCATTGGCTTTCCAAGGGTATGTCTATACAGCAAAGAAAAATCTGCAGCTGGACCGTGCCAGCCAGCTCAGTCTTTTGGGCCTCAGACTGCGGGGCTGTTTCATTGCTGTGTAGAATTCCAGGCTTGGGCTGGAGCCTGAGCCCTGGGACCGAAGGCACCAGCCTCTTCTCAGTGGCGGCACTGAGTTGGGCTAGATAGAAAACTTGGGGGGGGGGGGGGCCTACACTATGCATCTTGTGGGCACACATTTTTTTTTTTTAACAGTACACACTGAAACGTGTTTGATCTATGTTATCCTCAAAAGGAGAATAAAAATATATACAGACAGAGTGGTTTTAAACCTCATCTATGGCAGCTGATTGGTGCAACATTTATTCACAAAAAATCAATAGGAAAAAAAACTAAGCCAGTAAATAAACTAATATTAACAATAATAAATGCAAACTTCTGGAAAAAATTACTGATTAAATACTAATAGCTATTTACTTTAAATCTAAGAACATAATATATTATATTTTAAAATTGGCCATTTGCACACGCAAAGGAAATACGACAACATGTATTAAGAGATTTAACAAGCATTGTGAGATAGAGTCATACCTCACACATCCTTCTGGAAGTCGTTCAAACTGAAGCAAATTCAGGACTGATGCACATTGGAATCCAGATTGTAGTATGGCACATTCGCCAGAACCTCTAGTGAGTCATATCACTCATCCATTGTAAAGACCCATTACAAATATGCACTAAGAATCACTCCAACCCATCCTGCAGATTACTCAGCTGGTAACTGTCATATGTATGCTAGTTCTTCTGAGACTTAAGTCCCAGTGGTTGGGATAGATAACAAATATTATAGCCCTCCTAACAGTGTGTATTCTTTTCAGGTGAGTAGGAGTTGACTTCAAGCGGTCTGGAGTTTTAAAAGACCTCACAAAAACATCTTCCCTGGCACCCAGCCTCTGAAGTGTTATCCTCTCCCAGCACAAGTACCATCCAGTCCTTGTAAAAAGACTGTAAATTTTAAGGTGTGGTTGAGGATTGGGGAAGCCTTCTGAATATTTTCCCCTTCAACTAAGTAGGAGAATCCTGTCAAATTCCTAGCCCAGTAAAATCACACTTGTTATGCTTCTGCCCAGTAGTATTTGTGGTAGTCCTGGTAGAAGTCAGAGCCAGCAGCAGTGCAGAACTGCAGAGGTAAGAGTGGCAATGCCAAATCATGCCACCTTTATCATGCCACCCTTACTTCTGTGTTAATGTTTGACCTTTGTGCTGGGAAGGGTGACTACAGAGGGGCTAAGGCAAATTTTTATGGTGGCGATCAGGGCCTCGGCTTGGGATGCTGTTTTTGTTGTTAGCGACAAAAAGGAAAATAGAATGTTTGAAGTGAAATGTTTCAGGGATTCCGTATGTGGATTCATTTTTCACTAACCTTGTGGAACCTTCCAGATTTTCTGCATGCAAATTGTGCATCAGAGTTGTGAAATGGGCGACACATGCAATTAAAAAATAAAGTTTTAAAAATGTAACAAACGGAGGGGGGCACCAAAGATGCTCCTGGTCTGGGGCGTCGTTTGCTCTAGGGCCAGCAGTGGTGGTTATAGCCCCCACAAGCCCTGTCTCCCATCCTCCCAGTGTCGCCCCTCTTGATTTAAGGCTTGATTTAAGGCTAGACCTTGATTTAACATTCTACCATGAGCTGCACAGCCCCAGGAGCAGACTCGGAGAATCACAATTCATTACCAAGTTCCCCTTGCTTGGGGAGAGACCAGTAGCAGGTGATTGCCCTTCCGTGTCAGCTCTACTCTCCTGATTGGTTTCTTGTGGGGGAGGTAAGATTCCATCCATTCCCCGCTCCTTACCCATGTGCCTGAGGCTGCTCTCCCACTGTGCTGCCATCTGCAATGCTAGTATCCCCAATGTGGGATACAGTGCACCCCTTACACTCCCACATGGGTACATAGGGCACATGCTAAACGTATGCAGAATATGTAACTGGCCCTTTGTTATATTATATATGTACTGTATTTGTAACTAAGATATACAAATGGACAAGAATGAGAGAGTAACTATTATTCAGTCCTTGTTGCATAGAAAAATATTTTAATTCGACTATAACCAAGACCAAGCAGTGATCAAATACAAACTTAGAGGCTGCGCAATACACTACATCAAGCATAATCTCTCCTTTTGATATTGGCACTTTTTTTGCAGACCTTAAAATGAAATCCATTTCATGTGCAAGATACTGTATAAAATATATGCTTGTTGCCATTGCACTCTATTGTTTAATGTATAAAAATATATTGGGTTTCTAGTGCAGTTAACATTTTAAAAAAGAATTATTTGAAAGATGAGTGTCTACAAAAATATAGCACTAGTTTAACAGATAGATTTACCTGAGAGAACACAGATATTGACTCAAAATACATAAAGCATTCACATATGCAGTGGGGGAAAAGGCAATCTCGGTACATTTAAAGAAAGGGGGACATGTTGGCAATACACATCAGAAGTACTTATCAATTACCAAGTACTTGTACAGCATAAAAAAATCTCAAAATCCATCAAAGGAACAATGCTCATAAGCATCTACAGTACAGGCTGTGCTGTTGACAAGCAGGCTCTTCTCCTTCAGTTTGATGTCATCTTGCTGAGGTATCTTCATTGTTCTCCCATTGTGGCCTAAAATTGATGTTTTGAGAAGTCTGACCCTGCAATATTAGAAAAGAAGGCTTGTTGTTATCAAAGAACTGCCTAGGAATGCTAGGGTTATATCATCTTTTTTTGTCTATTAAATTTGTGCGTTATGTTCAGTCTACAAAATCTAAACTTGCATTTATAAAAAAAAAAAAATCTATTGAAACTGCTTTCCTTTTGGGGGCATACTACCTCTAGGGATTGGTTAATAAGCTATAAAGCCGGTCATCCATAGGCTGCCAGTTCAAATCCATCCCAGAGCAACAGTGACCAGTGAATTCATTACTAATTGGTGGTTCACAGTAGCCGGGTGGCCATGTTACAAAAATGAGCACTAATTGTATGTGTCAGAAGTGTCAGGGGGAAGGATGAGGCTTGAATGGACAGGGAATCAACCTCTCCTAGAGCTGAAGCAAATTGCTCTGAAGATTTCACTGTTGCTATTTCTTTTACTTCTGTGCTGTGAATAAACAAAGGAATTCTGTCTCCAACCTTGTTAATTCAGCATGATGAGCTTATATGAGCGTTAAACTCACACAGGCTCTTTTAAGAAAAACCTTTGTAAAAATATAATATCATAAGAACATAATTATGGCTCAATTTGCCTTGAACAGAGCACATGGTAGGGTTATGTGGAAATACATGATCTAGCACAGGGGTTCTCAACCAGGTCTACATGTACCCCGGAGCTACACAGAGGCCTTCCGGGGATACATTAACTCGTCTAGATATTTGGCCTTGTTTTACAACAAGGCTGCATAAAAAAGCAGTAGTGAAGTCAGTACAAACTAAAATTTCATAAAGACAACAACTTGTTTATACTGCTCTATATACTATTCACTGAAATGTAAGTACAATATTTATATTCCAGGTGATTTTTTTTTATAATTATATGGTAAAAATGAGAAAGTAAGCAATTTTTCAGTAATAGTGTGCTGTGACGCATTTGTATTTTTATGTCTGATTCTGTAAGCAAGTAGTTTTTAAGTGAAGAGAGACGTGAGGGTATTCAAGACAAATCAGATCCCTGAAAGGGGTACAGTAATCTGGAAAGGTTGAAAGCCACTGATAGCACAATCTGAACAACACACACAATTCTTCAAAATTTGATACACTACAAAATGCAAAAGGAGAGACGCATGTAAAGTATCATTAAAATGGCTTTATCTACAATATGAGAATGCAAGATGGACAGAAAACTAGAGACGATTATGTTGAGTTGTCTGAAAAATAGAAGACAGGTGAAGGATGGAATAGTATTTTGCTTTTAATGGCTAGAATTGTATATTAAAGTTACCTTCTGAGGTTCTCTGTGAGTATGTGGAAAAATAGTTGGGGGATAGTAATTGTCTTCTGCCCATTCCATGGGACCTTGAGAGCACACAGTCTACATACATATCCCAGAAATTCTGAGCTAAGTCATTGAAGAGTTCATTATGCTTGGGCTTCGGTGATTCTTTCAGGAACATCATGAAGTCCCAGAGATCAATGATAGCATCTGCTACCTTGAGTTTCTTCATTTCCACCAGCCTGTGCGAGGAGCTCTCCCAGCACTGATGGTCAATTTCACCCAAGCTTGCAGGAGGTTCTTTATAATATTCTGGAGTGGCATGAACCAAATTCACCATCAATATACAGCCCAGTTGAAAGTACCACCTTCTTCTACATACAGAGTCCATGCTCCACAGTGGTACCTAAAAGAAAAGGCATTAAAACAATAGTGACTTTGCCCTTCTCTAATCTTTTCTCATATCACTTTAAAAAAGATATCCCTGAGATGATTTATGAATTGTGTTCATGCATAATACTTAACATTTATATTGCACTTTTGATTTCCAAAGCACTAATATAAACATTAACCAATGAATCTTTGCAATACGCTTGCAAAGCAGCTCAGTATTATTAACTCCATTTTACAGATGGAAACATTGAAATAAAAAAGTTAAATGACTTGCTAATAGTCACAAACTATGTTGGCCTCTGAGCTGGTTTTAGAGCTCAGGTGCTCCTAAACACTCCTGTGTTTAGACCACCCTACCTCTCTGCTAGTTGTTCAGTTATCAGCAGCATTATACCACTCATGTGTTTACAATGATTGCAATCAAGTATCAGCATTATAAACAATCTGCATTGCTAAAAGTTGTCAGTCCCTAACCATTCTAATTCAGATGAGTGGTAACAAGGGAAAGAGTGGATTGTTGCACACGCGTGAGGCTGCATGTGCACAGAATGAGCTCATTCAGTGATAACAGTGGGAATAGTAAGTTCAAGGTTGTCTTCTTTCAGTATTGCATTAAAATTAAGCAAACGTTTATTATAGCTTTTGCTAACATATGTATATGCATAAAATATTAGAGATCTCTGGGGAGAGCAGAACAGGAGAGGCAAAGAGTAAAAACCCTACAGTCATAATGAAAAGTCCAACCCTACAGAATACACAGCCATTATGAGCTGATCTGCACTGGGAAAATTCTGACCTGAAATTCTCCACTGCTGCAGCTATATCTGCTCAGAATAACAGCCTATGCTAAACAATCTGTTCCACCTTGTATTTAGCTGTGACACTGATTACATTTCCCAGACCTGAAGAAGAGCTCTGTGTAGCTCAAAAGCTTGTCTCTCTCACCAACAGAAGTTGGCCTAATAAAAGATATTTCCTTACCCACCTTGTCTCTTAGAACAGAGTTAGACAGCACAATGGTTAAAACTCATGAGCCCTCTCTACCCTATAGCATCCACTATTCTAACCATTGATTGAGCTGCACTGAAGGAGAATTACAGGTCTGAATGTTGTGCTGTAGACATACCTAAGAAAGCAGCTGAGCTGGGAGATGAAAGAGCTAGAGACATGAAATACCTTGTAAATAGGAAGAACACTTTTGATTTGTGTCAATACATAATATCTTTGGTTTTGTGTCTGATTGTTAATTATTAATGTAGTCAAATCCAAATCAAGGACTCTTTAAAAAGAAATCTGTTCCACTGTGATGCAACTTTTATTTTCATTCAACAATTATTCTCTTCAGTCTCTAAATATTCCCAGTGCGTGAGCACAGGTGGAATAAAATTATTTGCACAGACCAAGTTAATTATGTCTTATCAGCCTAATCCAAAGCTCATTGAAGTCAATAAGTGCCTTGCCATTTTTTTGACAAGATAGGTCATCTCTCCCCTGAAGTTTAGAGTTGTCTTGTCTATTTGCCCCCAAGAGTCACAGGCCTCAGAACCTTAACACAAAGTGTAAGAAAACACCAGTGTGTAATGAAATGTATTAAATGGCTATTGTTGTTTCAGGGATATTATTAACTGTCCAACCATTTGGGGAACAATTAGCATTCAGTCAAGAGAACCTTACTATTTCTCTGACTGTCCGAAGAGGTCACTCTCTCAGATGCTGCTAGCCTACTCTCACAATGCACAGGCAGATCTGCAAGCTGGAGTTAAGGTTGAGCTGTTCATTATGTCTCTGCAGAGTAAATGTACACTACTATGATTTAGATAACCCAGCAATTAAACATGTCTGTAAGAGAGTGTCTTGGAAGAGCCCTTCATCCTAGTTCTCAAACAGTGGGGAGGCAGCAGATCTGCTTTCTATTTCCAGCTCCGTCGCAGACTTCCCATGTGACGATGGGTAAGTCACACATTAGCTGAGCCTCTTTTTTTACCATCTCTATATAATATGGGTATAATAATATGAAGCTACTTTACAGGATTGTTAAAGAATTAATGTTTTAAAGCACTTTAAGAGCCTTGCAGAAAGGCGTTACATGCTCAGTATTATGATTATATCCAGTAATTACACTGGGTTTTTTTAGGGTCTGGAAGGCAACACCAGTTTCTCCTCTTGGAGAGTCTCTCGGCCCAGAATGCAACTTTGTCACTGATTTGCAAGTCACAGGCACCAGTGTTAAGCACCAGCTAGTTGACACTTGCCACACACAACCCAGGATGGCTTCAGCTGTGGCACCAAACATAAAAGCTTGAAAGGAAGCAAAGGACTTTGAGAACTGTCTCAAACCCAGAACCAGGAATGGGACTGGCAAATCATCCTTTTGACACTTCAATCCCAAAACCATTCTCAAAGTTTTAGCTCTGAGACAGAGATCATCTACACTGTCCCTGTCGTGGTGCTCTCTGTCCCTTAGCTGACTGTATGTTTTTCTTAGCCCCTCCTCTCACTATAACTAGGGCCTGCAGGGAGCAAAGATACATGAACACAGAAAGGACACTGAGGAAAAAGATAGATGACAGGAAAGATTTGAAAACATTTTCCCTCATTTTGGTATCCCACATAAATGCCAGTCTGCAGATTTATCTGTCATATCATTTATAACCACACTCTTCACTGCAGTCAGTATCTGAGTCTCTTACTGATTCTCAGAGTAAAAGCAGCAAATAAATATGTGAGTTACCAACTTTCAGAGGTGTCATGTAGAAACAAAATTGTGATTTGGTCCAAAAAGTTTTTACACTGGGTTCTGGGAATTTGGTTGTGTCTCCCAACAGGGTTCTTTCCAACCAGAATAATATTGGGAGCCAATAATAACAGTTACTACAACATTTTTCAAAGTGCTGGCAACCAGTCCCTGATTCACCCTCACTACATGTATATGAGCTAGGTGATCACTAATATATTGAATCTAACTCTGTACTAAACCTTTCCTTTTTATCTATTGGTAGAGGTCAATTGGTTATACCTTCTTCTGCAGAGCAGCATTTTGTAAGCAAGTGTTCAAATTTCTCTGAATGTTTGTTCTTGCCTGTATTAGAAAGAAGTACTGTATTCAGTAAAACAGTAGGGATGAAAGTAAGTATCTTCCTCACTTTCATTTCACTGGTACAAATGCTTCCAGTAAGGACATGTAAGTGGTTTGGTTATGAAGTAGTAAAACAGCAGCTTTGAAGTCACCACTGATTTTTTTTTATCAGCCGCTAAAAGTAGAAAACAAAAATTACAAAAGTCAATTGCCATTTGAACCCTCAACCAGGAAAAAACCCTAGAACAGCTCCTGACTGGGACGTTGCAAGGCATGAGCTAATGGCCACTATTCAGCACAGGACAGATTAGTTTCACAAAGGCAATAATTTAAGTAACAAAGTGAAATACTTACAGAGTTACTGTGGTGAGAGCAAATATTCTACCCCGTGAAACACTTGTAGAAAAGAAAATAAAGTCCTGAAACTGGTTGCCGGAGTCCTGTGGACTGAAGAGGCTGCTGCTCTAGGGAAGTTGGGATTGCACTGCACAGAGCCTAGGAAGACACTGATACTGACAAAGCAGCAACAGCAGCAGCATTAACTCCAGCCAGTGGAAAAGGAAGGGAGAGGGGACTATTGATCTGAAAGTCCCGCCCCTAACCACATCACCCTCTCAGAGTCAGTCTCACCCAAATCCCTGTCCCTTTGTCCCATTCAGATTGTGTATGAGGTGGGAGTAGGGTGACCAGATGTCCCGATTTTATAGGGACAGTCCCAATATTTGAGGCTTTTTCTTATATAGGCGCCTGTCACCTCCACTCCTGTCCCGATTTTTCACACTTGCTTTCTGGTCACCCTAGGTGGGGGTGGAGTTGGACACAGGTGCAAACTAAAAATGTAGCAAGTCACATCTCTCAAAATCTTTAATGTGCATGAAGACTTCCCCCCCTCCCAACCCCATACACACACCAATTTCAGCTTGCCAAGTTTCAGTACTCCTGCTCAGACCCAGTCCCCTAGATGGATTCTGTTCCCACAGTGTGAGGACAAGAGATTTTAAAGTGTCAAACTTCCATGTTATCTGAGCTAATCAGAAAAGTGACTGCTTTCCCTACCCACCTTCCTGGTTAGGGTGTTACCTTCTTATCCGACCAGTAATTTAGCCCCGGTCATTGTATAAATCCAAGTTTTCATGGAAAGAAACCTCTTTAATGGACCCTCTGCTATGTTGTATTCATGCACGCACACATCTGGAAAACAAGATGGCTATTTATTCTTGGAGAGAGCCAGATGAGATTTCAAATTTATGGAAAATGGGCTTTTTATCTGGGACACAGGCTCCATATGAGATTGCAATAAGAAATTCCCTGATTTGAGATTAATATTTAGAGTGATTTCCTGATTTGGGGTTAATTTTACAGCACTTTTAAAGGTCTCTACTCTCTCCATCTGGTAATTTACATTCTTCTCTATATATGATATTATCTCATTCTCACTCTTACTTTGCCATAGCCCCTGAACCCACTGAAAACTAGAGCAGAAAACAGTGCTGCAGACACAGAACAAATGCTCGAATTCATACACCACTTATTGCAGGGGAAAGCAAACCAGCTACAGCAGTTTTTAATTAAGCCTTTTCTCTGTTACTTTTGTTTTTTTACTAGTGGTAACTTTTTGTTCCAAAGAAAAACTGGTTGATATGTTCTATTTTAAACTAATAAACATTTTTCACACTAAATATTTGCTGCAGTGGTTGCTTTAGTGTCTTCTACATCGCATTGTGTTGCTATGCCCACTGCAAAACAGTCAAAGTAGAGGAGAGGTTTGATTCACATGTGCATTTGAAAGTGTTCCATTTCCTTAGCAGGAGGAGAGACTTCTGAAGCTTAAAGTTTGTTGTATTGGATCTTCTGATGTGAGTCAAGGCTCTTAGCTCATATGACTACTGCAGCATGCATAACAACACAGGATACGTAATGTTCATAAAGACGTTATAATCATTGTCATAAAAGCAGAGGCGGTCAGAGGCAGGAAATCAGCTTTGGCATAATTCAAAACAGGCAGTGTCACTGTGCAGCCAATGAAGGGGACTACATACATAGTAATCTTTGAGGGAGGCAAATACTCTTCCCCAGCATACTTAAAACTTTCAGTACTTCGATACCCCTTGTGGCGGGAAGGATTCCATTGGATTTTTTGTTTTTGTTTCATTCTCTGAGATATTCCAACAGATAGCTTTATTAAATCACAAAACGAAGAATCAGGAGACACGGATTCTATTTCTAGCTTTGCTGCGGCTAGGGTGACCAGATAGCAAGTGTGAAAAATTGGGACAAGGGTTTGGGGGGTAGTAGATACCTATATAAGACAAAGCCCTCAGATATTGGGACTGTCCCTATAAAACTGGACATCTGGTTACCCTAGTTGTGGCCTTCCTGTATGACTATGTGCAAGTCACTTAATGTTGACAACCTAGTATCTACATTAGTAATATGAGGCTAATATTATCTTAACTCACAGGAGGGTTGTGAGGTTCAACTCCTTAATGTCCGTTAAGTGCTTTGAGCTCCTTGGATGGAAGATGCCTTGTTAATTCAAAGCATTGTTGTTTCAGGTGCCCCTAAATCCATTCCTGCAGTCACGTTACTTTTCACAAACTTGTGACTCTCTTCCTCCCCACAACACCTAACATTGCTCAGGCATTTTTAGTTTGCAAGTAGCAAGTTGTTGGAGCAGTAGGACAAGAGCACTGGCTATTAATTCTTGAAAAGAGCCAGCCAGAATGAGCGGGAAAACAGTCAGTGTAACCCTGAGCAGAGACATCTCAGCTGCAGGAAGTGGCAGAGGAGTTGAATGTGCTGTTTTTCCATGGGAGCACCTTAAGAAGATAGGGGTGAGGACTCTTGCAGGTGCAGGTGTGATAAAGAAAAGGCAGCCAGAAGGGAGAGGAGTTAAGAGATGGACAAAATGAGCATGAAGAGAAGGGGGACAGAACAATGGAAGATCAGAGGAGGAGAGATGGGGGAGTCATAAGTGAATCAATGTATAAAATAGGTAATGCACATGTGATTTTTATGCAGCACAGAATATGTGATGATAAAAGCATCTTCCCTATGGGCTATGTACTGTGCTAAGTGAGGGCCACATTCTGGTCCTAGTGAAGTCAATGGAAACCCCTGAGTGCACTGGCTTCTGGAGTCCTATGTTCAAATCTTGTCTTTGGTCACTGGTGAAAATGATTTTGGTGATGGCTTTTTCCAATTGCATACATCTTTTAAAACAGTTCTGCCATAGGCAGTTTCTTCAAAGAGATCCTGAAGTGCTGCATGTGCATTGTCTGAGCTCTCTGAGGGAATTCATACTTCAAGCCAAACTAGTAGTCCTTTATTTTCATAGGCATACGTTCACTCACAAGTTTTTAATAGTTACACGATCTATAACAGTTTCCTCTTTTGAGCCCAGTTATTGTAAAGCATTTTAGGTACTATTCAGATCTATTAACTTACTAAAACAATGGTGTTCTGGATTCACCAGCCTGCTGGCTGTTCAGAGATGAGCATATTATTCAACTGTTCTCGGGAGCCTAGTAGAAGATAGTGTTTTGAGGCTCTGAACTGGCAAGGCCTATGCTGCTTCACAGCTACAGCCCTGCACTTGGGAAAAATGCCATGGAATTTTAAAGGATTATTGCTGCGGGTATTATTATTATTAGCTTTTATCTGAAAGACAGAACCTCCAACATGGTTGCCCCCAACACCATGCTGGTGTACTGGTTCAGTAAAGAACTAGAAAAAAATCCACCTACTGAAACGCCAACACCTATTCTTGCACATCTGCTTTTCCTTGGAGTCTTTCATCCAAGTACTGTTCCAGTCAAACTCTGTATAGTTTGTGAGATCTGGCAAAATCACAGCATAAGATTGATACATGCCCTGCTCAATCTTGGATGATGTCAGATACATTTAACTTTCTAAAATATCTGTTCTCTTCTCGAATCTGAGAGCTGGCACAGCTGGCACCCAATAGATTTAGACCATAATTCAACCCATTCAGTTTTTCCATATGTTATTTTTATAGGCTTTTAAATATTAATAATAATGTATAGAGCACCATAACATACACAGGTCTATACAAAATGAGCTAGATAACAAAGAGTCCCTGCCTCCAAAGAACTTCCTGTCTCTAAAGGCATGAGCTGGAAAAATAACAAAAACAAAAAAATAAGACAATTATATAGTAAAACTTGTTCTTAGAATTTCAGTATACGCACTGGTGAAATATGACATGAGACTTGGCCTGTTTTTCATGTGGAAGTATGAGCTAACCTATTTTATCAATTAAAACAAGGTATACAGTACTAGAAACACAAATCCAAATGTGCTTTGAAACTGATGATACTCCGAACAACTCTAGCTGTTTACTGACAGCCTTTAAAGCATTAGTAGAGGGACAATTATTTACTTTGCATCTAAAAGGTAAAAATGAACCTAATTGGGCCAAAGCAGCTGTATGAAGAAAAACAGCCAGAGGATGGGTAAACAGGGACTTGATGTAAGCCTGTCATTGAGCTTTTTGAAGAATCAGTGAGCTTTTTGGAGAATTAAAAGAAGCAAAACCCACATGAGATGCAATTACCTCTTGAAAGCCAAAAACAGTTTTAATGGCCAAAGAGCTTAGAGCATTAGGGAGATTGTCCAAGCAACCTACTAGGCATAATGATGAAACTCAAAACCATCTCCTCCATAATACCAAGTAAAAGGAAAGGGGAATAGACAGTATATATAAGCCATCACTAATGAGCTTAGATGGTCTTTTTAACTTGGATCAAACAGTACCTTTCTGTGTATATGTGGGCCTCTCTTCAAAAAGATCAGCAGATCTCTGGAGCTCCAGAACAGTTCATTCTGTTTCAGTTTTTACTATAAAATTGAAAAATAGTGCCAGCTCTGTGGAATAGGTTTCCTGATCAGCGCTTCTGCAATATGTGGTCTGTTTAACCTAAACATATTGGTCGTACCAAAGATTTTTTTGCCTACCATATACAATACTTAATCTGCCTTTTCAATTCAGACTGGGCTTCCTAGACATTCCTAGGTGGAGATAACAGATATGCATAAGGAGCCTATGTAATGCTAACATATGCAATCTTATTTTTGAATCACAAATTATCTTTTCATTTTACCCCATTCTATATTTTTGTTGTTGTTACAACTGAATTAGAAATTACCAAATTGAGGGGGAGATACCCTTTGTTATATCAAATTCACTGGCACTATTTATTACTTTGTTGATTTATTATCATTTTTATTGCTATTTCTCAAATTTCTTTGCATGAATATTTCCATATGTATCTAAAATGGTGCCACACATCCACACAGCTTCCAATTAGGCACAAAGGGCCACATTTTCAAAGGTATTTAGGCATTGAAAAATACAGATAGTTGCCTTGTGGTACTTTCAAAAGTACTTAAGAAGGTTAGGTGCTTAACTTCTATTGAAATCAATGGGAGTTAAGTGCCTGTTTCACATGGGTGCTTTCATAAATCCCACTAGGCGCCCATCTCATCTTCAGGTGCCCAAATACCTTTGAAAATCTGGTTTTCTGGGCCCAGGCTAATGGCCGGTGAAGTTAACCAAAAGGTTTCCATTTACTTCAAAGGGCATTGACTTAGGCCCTAAATCAATTTTTCATTACACATTTAATATAGTCATTCATTTTTGTTACCTACTCTCAATTTTTCTCTTGCCATATGAATTCTTGGCATTGTATTATTTGCTCTTTTTTACCCCTAAAATCAGACATTTCCTGAACAGCATCTATGGAAATTAGAATGCTGGATTTTTCTTATGTAAAATAGAAATAGAAAAGGGTAGGCCTCTGCTATTTTTAAGACCGTTTCACCAATATCCTGTCCAATTCCCTTAGGAAATTATTTATGTGAAAATTCTTTGGTAAGAAAATGCTGCCCACAACGATATTTTTATTATTTTTTAAATAAGATACTGTACCAAGGAGGCATGGCCTCCCTCGGAGACAGACAGGGAGGGACGGCTCAACTCATGGTGGGTGGAGTCAGAACAATCCTGCCCGCTCCACCGGAAGCAGAGGTGCAGGACAAGAAGTATAAAAGGTGAGCCCTCTAGCTCAGTTTGGAGGGAGCTTCCGGAGGGGAAGGACGTCTTTCCATCGGTGCTAGGGCCCCAGCCCAACCTCTGCATTGCTGAGGAGCTGCCCCCTGCCAGAGGCACAGAGGAACTGCCAGAGCTGCATGCGACATGGAGGAGCTGCTGCCTGCCTGCGATGCTGAGGGTCTGTGTGGGCTACACCTGGTCATGTATCCCGAGAACACTGATGCTGACCAGTGGCAAAACACTCTGCCACGGATAGGGCCCGGGGCTGGGATGCGGTGGAGTCAGGAGGCCGTGTGTCCCCCTCCCATCTTGCCACACCATCCCTGGGGTGGTTGCCTCACCCAGCCTGTGAAGCCTTGGGTGCCAAGAGACTGCTTGCTCGCTCCACCCTGCCTGAGGGTCTGGGGCTATAGACTGCTTAATTGCCTGTGACCTGCAGGAGTGGCCAGGACCGAACGCTAATTCCCCTTTGAGTTTCTGCACATAGAGGAGTACTGTAGTGAGGGGGTGTGGGCTCCCTCCCAAACAGACAGGGAGGGACGGCCCAGCACCCTACAGATGCTCAAGTCTTGTGCCTTGTGACATGAGACTACCCAGTCTTTCCACCTCCATCGGTCTAGTGCCGTGTTTCTTGCTCCATTATCATCTGTTTCCATAACAGTGACATCTTTCTCGATATTTTCCTTACATGTCAGCTGTTGTCCTCCTTTCTGTCTTCCACCAGGTGGCATCCAGTCAAGGGCTTCTCTAGAAATACAGCTTGTCGATACTTGTACAACATGTTCAAACTGCTTCAGCCTTTATTCTTGAATCACTGTTGTTAGAAATAACCAAACAGGTTGTCCCTGGGGCGGATTGGGGAGATGGAACCCTTTATTGCTGCTCGTTCCACCTAGATGCCGCAAGTGAGCGACGAGGGGGTTACTTTACAATCTTTTTATCCATAACAGTATGTACATGTATACATTTTCAGCAACTCCCCATAGACCCTTATTTGGTTACACTGACACCTATAAAATGAATATTAACAACTACATGATGAATACAATTATACCTGTCCCTCTTTGTTGTTTACAGGATTACCATACAGAGGGCAGGCACATCACCTCAAAACCTATTAATTTTACACTAACATTCTTTAAAATAAAGGCATGCCAGGCGGGGAAGGAAGATAATGCTTTCTTCCCACCAACGGCCTTGTGCAGGAGTGGTGATAATTATTATGTCAGTCTTATCCCCTGAGCAGATGGTTAGGAAGGGAGGAAAAGAAGAGAGATAACAGACTGTAACTAGAATTCACACCAATTAACAGAAACAAGGTTTGCCCGTGCCTTGACCCCGTTTCCCATAACTTAGGCCTGACCATTTGTCCAGCTTTTAACTCTTTACTCTCCTACAATTGTTTCTACAGTTTGGTGGCCAGTCCTTTGTAACACATCAGCGTTGGTTACTTTATCCTGCCAGCAGACACCAAGTAATTCTTCTTTTCTGATGGCATGCATTGTTTCCTGTTGGGGGTTTCTAGTATTTACCAATTTTTTCTGTTTGCATGTTTTTTTTGTTTTGGGGGCTCTTGATTGGTTGGGTCTAAATGGAGTCTTCCACATTCAGTCCATCTCATTTTGCACACTCTGAGAAGACTAATATTGAATGGAGTCATTTCTCTAACTACTTGACTAAATATCCCAGTGTCCCACATGGTTCTCATGTTCCAGCACCCAATTCTAGTTTTAGTTTTAGCTGTTAGGAGCTCATGTTTCAGGCAAGGAACTCCCTCACAGGTTTCATGCACCTCCTTTATTCCTCCATTTGAACTCATTTGTTGTTGACTCAATGATTCCAAGAGCCTAAGTGACAGAGAGGCTGGCTAATTGAGACAGACTGTTTTATCAGGGTTATTTTTATAACTGACTTTTTTACATGGACAGGTTGATGGTCTGATTCACAACCATAGGTTCATGGCTCCTTATTCAATTTATTCAGAGCAAACCATATTATGTATGGGGTTCCCTTATCCGCCACCAAAGGGACACTCCTGGTAGCTTAGGATGCCCCAAAATAAGAAGGGATTTGAGAGGTTGATTTTGAACCCTAATTCCCCTTCACACTATTGTCTGCATTTGACAGCCAAGCCTTTAGGATTTATGAACTATGGCAAACTGCCACCTGCAAATTAAGGCCCTTTGCTGCAACAAGCTACACTCAGGTGGACCCTAATATCAAAGCACCATTAAGTGGAGCTCTGCACATGCACAAGGTTCTGCCTGTGTGAAATTCAGTTCAGGATTGGGACCTAATAATTTGATAGCATCTATCCCATTACAGAATTCTATAGCATTCTATCCAAGGATCTCAAAGCTTGAATCAAAAAATTTAACAAACACTAATAAAGTCAGACTATCACATCTCTAGGGTCAGTATTATCAACCCAATATTTATTCCAGTGTTTTTAGGGAGCATGTAAAAGTGAACTTCTTTATGGAATTACAGAAAGTAGATGATATCCCCTTATGCCACATGGACTCTCAAATACCATGCAGTCTGGAGCCAAGATAGGAACTGGGTGTTCCATTCTGCCCTGTGTATGGAGTCTGCCCTGACATTAGGGGACAGATTCCTCCTCAGATATATTCAGTCAACAAGGAGGCTTAAAACAATTTTAACTTGATAGTATTGTGCTCTCCCATGATGATATATCTATTCTGTAGATCAGCCAGGAAGAGCTCCAAAGCACCGAAAGCAACTACTCGCATAAGTATGGTTTTCTGGACTGGGCCAAAAGAAAGAAAATTATAGATCTTATATGTGACTATAAGACCTTTTAGTAGCTGATCTGAATTAAGGCAAAATAAAACATTTCTTCCTCAAATTCTTCCAATATTAATCATTTTGATTTTTTTTTTAATTGCCATACCAGTTGAAGTTGCTCCATCTTGTGGAGCTTTATCATACTTCAGTGCACGTTTGCCATTGGTCAAATCTATTTTTCTGTAAAATAAATATTTTAAAAAAAAATTTACATAAACAACACTTTAAAGTAATGCATCAATGTTTTAAAACTTCACAGGCCCAAATGTTTTTGAGGTAACTATTTTTGTCAAATTCAAAACATAATCTAAGCCAATTTCACAGCTTTGAACTGATGAGTTCTGAAAACTTTTAGAAAAGCAAGAGAAAAAATTGAAAGTTGTGTTATTTGGACCATTTCACTTTTGTTCTAAAAGTAAAGCTATGATGTTAATTAAATCGCAAGCATTTCTTAACTTAAAAAATGAACATCAGTGATGGTTCTTGTCCATAATAAAAAAAAAATGGACATGCATACACAAACTGAATTATAGAAAACCAGTATTGAAAGGGATTTAATACCCAGGTGGAGGCACTCTAATAACTTGTTCTTATTAAGGTGATGATATAATTGTTCCACAGTCTACTAAATTATTTCATGAGAAAATAGAAATAGGGTGGTAATAATTAGGATTTGATGTAGTAGCACCTTTGCAATTTTAGTTATCATGGACAGTGATGTCTGAGCACTTGAAGATGTATAGAGTAGAAATAGGAGAGGAAAAGTTCTGAAGTAGAAACTCAGAATATTAATCAATAAAATATAAATCAGTTTGGATTATTTGAAAGATCTAATGGCCATATGCATGATTCCACAACTGAATTCTGCTGTATGATTACACAGCTTGCTATTTTAAATCTGTTATTTAAGTAAGACTCATTGCAAATAAAGAATTGAGTCAATGGATTAGCAATAATCAATGCATCACTGATTAGCAGTGTGTGACGTCAAAGAAAAAAATGGTGGTGTTCTTACAATCAAGCTTGACACCAATGCCCACAGTTTGGCACACCCACTGTATAACTCAACAGCCAAATTAAATTAAGAGAAGATGATGAAAACTGCATCACTAAGATGCTGGTAAAATAGACTATTTTTTTAGAGTGGCGATATAAATATTTTTTTTAAAAAGCAATGTAATTGGTAAAGAAACTACCTAAATATCATAAATGCTTTGAGGTGCACACCAGCAATCATAGCATCTTTATCTTTCTTTTTCTTCTATATCATAGTATAAAAGACTTCGGCAGTGAAGACCCCTGAACAATGGCTCTTTTCAAAAGCAATGATTTAATAAGCGATCAAACTCTTGTTCCTCTTATGAACTTGCTCAGTGATGGAGCAGAACTAGTGCTAGAATCAATGGTTTTGATTCTAATGAGCATCATCAACACCCATTGACTTAACCTTCATTGAACATTCTCATTGTCCTTTGTTTCCCTTCTTTCACCTTCACTTCTGATTGATGTTATGTTGCTGAATTAATGTGACCATTGGTAATATCTCTGGACTAGTTTGTAGACATATTTATCTGTAGTTGGATTTATTTTTCTGATAGGAGTTGAGGGTGAACAGCATTTTACTATATAAGGCCTGCTTGTAACCTCAGTGTGAGTGACTTCAAGAACAAATATGTCTATAGACTATGCCATTGGTACTATCAATCACCATTTGGTATGTTCCAAGTTCTTGGTATGTTCTTAGAAAATGGTAAAAACTCCTGAAAACCAAACAGTACTGAACTTGAAAGAAGAGAAGCACAAAGTAATGAAAATACTCATCAGCACGTACTGACATAAAAGGAAAGAACACAGACTAGGACACTAGATTATTCATAACCATTAAGGAAGGTACTTCCCATATTATGAAGATGTACCTTGTATTTTGTGGGTTAACAATGTTCCTTTTCTATTGTATTTGCAAAAGAATATTTGCAAGTCCTACAGAAGACTCCATTATAATACGCTAAAACACATGCAGTATTTGCAGGAATTACAGCTATTTTTAGCCAAACCCAACTGTACCATTGATGGGTAACAAACTGCAGTAAAAGCAGGCAAATAATTATCAACGTAATCAAAGGCTCTTGTCCATATTTTCTCTCTCTCTCTCTCTCTCTCTTTCACACACACACACACATGTGGAAGTCATGGGTCAGAAATATGGCTCAATTAATTTTCAGCCCTTCTAAAAATACTACTAAGAACCTGGAATGATGCTCAAAGATGAAAAGCATTGTATATTGGGCATTGTGGAATCTCATTCAGTTAAGGTATTTATTCATTCATCATATCCACCAGCAGAAGGCTGGGAAGTCAGTCAAGATTTCACATGTATACTCATCAGCACAACAATCCAGCTGCAGAATAAGCCCAACCTGTTTTATTTACGATTGAAAGAGGAAATACTGTAAGGACAATTGAAAAGCACAGGCCTGGAAGTCTAGAGGTCTGGATTCCATTTTTCATTCTCCCTTAAACTTAAAAAAAAAAAAATATGAAACATAAAAGACGGAAAAGGGTCGGTCTAGCAAATACAAGAAAAGTTGTATTACCCGAATTAATTTATCTTGGTGTAGAAAATATTTATAACTAGCTTTTTGCATTCAGATATCATCCTAACTTCCTTCTGTGAGGAGGAGAAAAATAAAAATGATAGGGAAAACACAATGCCACAGGCAGGGATGAAGTTATACATTAACCACGTTGTACACGGGGTTCCCAACTCTGAAGGGTCCGAGAAATGAGACAGTGAAAAACAGGTTTAAATTGTTGTTGAAACTGTGGGAAGATGGGATGGTTCATGAATTTACAATGGGCTTCAATGTCTGCGCTAGACACAAGCAGACTAAGCAATTGCTGGGGGCCCCTCTCTTTGCTTTTTATTATGAAGGCTAGCAGGCGGCCAGGGAGTCCAGGATTTCACATCACCTCCATGGCTTCAGCCCCCTGCGGTTGGACCGGGGCGGTCAGCCCTGCACAGCTGTGTGGCTGTCAGTGTTGGGGGGAGCGGGAGGCCCCGTTTAGGGCCCCTCACCCATACACTTCACGCTGTCCTGGCCGCCCTCTCCCTCTCAGGCTGTCTCTGGCTGCCCCCCTATATTCCGCCTGCCCAATTCCGCCCTCAGCCTCGACCTCCAGCAAAGCCCCCTCCACTGCCCCTTCACCCTTCGCTAATCCCCGCCCCCAGCGCCTCCCGCCCGTCGCTCTGCGCCGCTCCTCCCGCTCTCCTGTCCCCCTCCTCCTCGCCCCGCCCCGCCCCGCGTCTCCTACTGCCCTCCCCTTTCCATTCCCCACACACACCCCGCCCCCATCACATGCTCCTCCTCCTGGGTCGGGACAGGTGAGCCGCCGCACATGCGCCTGCGCACGAACGAAGGCGGTATGGGGATTCAGGGAAGGGAAGCACCGCCCCGCCCCCCTATCAGCGGATGCGCCTGCGCCTGCCCGGCCCAGCACGCGCCAGAGTGACTCGCCTGTGTGTGTGTGTGTGTGTGTGTGTGTGTCCGTCCCGTCCCGTCCCGTCCCACTCCACACCACACCACCCGGCCAGGCTCGGGCCGCGGCCGCTCCTGCCCCCGCCCCCAGGATGGTGTGGGGCAGCCGCCCACTGCTCCGGCAGGTCAGCGCGCCTCGAGCCGGGCCCGGCCCTATAGCGGGCGGGCGAGCGGGGGAGGGGACAGTCCCCGGCAGTTAACTGCGGGCGGCCCGGGACGTGGGGCTCTGAAGGCGGCAGTTCCCCCGCGTGGGCGGGACGGGGCGGCGGGGGCCGATTGGGGCTGCTCCTGCTGGGGGAGGCGAAGGCATTTGCCCTGCAGTGCCCGCCCTACAGCGTGAGCAGCCTCCGGTGGGGGGAGAGGTCGAGTCGGGCTGGGGGCCCTTCTCCCTGGGCCGAGGAGCCTCGCTCCCTGGGGAGTCCCACGTCTTGCTCCCGCTGCTCCTTAATAGCGCCCAGCCGGCTCACATCGCCCAGCCCAGCGCTTGCTTTGGTGGGAAGCATCCAGAGCCTGTGGCCCGGCTTCGATGGGCTCAGCGTTGTATTGGCAAATCCTCAGGGCGATGCGGCTAGAAGATCAGATCTTGCTAGCAGGCCTTGGCAGGCCCAAACCTTTCCCTTCTCTCAAAGTATCAAGGGGGGGAGGAAACTCAAGCATCAGTTTCCTGAATTATTGTTTCACTAACACTTGGTATGAAAATGCCATCTTGCCTGAGCTGGTGCTAACTGCTAAGGAGTTTACTGACTGTTTGTGTGAAATGCAGATGGGACAAATATGAAATACCCATTTAACACTTCTTATGTTGTTAGTATGGCAACTTTATGGATAATCTAAGAATTTATGTGAAAGGAGGACCTGGTGGAATGGGGCATCCTCGCTTGGGTGGAGAAGGAGGGAGAGGTGGTGATGTCTGGCTTGTGGCCAAAGAAAAAACGACCTTAAAGAGAATTAAAGACAGATTTCCCCAGAAACGGTTTGTAGCTGGGGCAGGAGCCAACAGTAGGTAAGGATGTGCTGTATGTCCTGATTTATATTGTTGAGTATCTTTAAATTGAAAGAAAAATACCTCATAAGAGTTTTTAAACAATGTCTAACTTCTTATAGTATTCGCGCACTGAAAGGTGAAAAAGGAACAGATTGCATAGTTGATGTGCCTCTGGGAATTTCAGTTATTTCCAGTGATGGGAAACAGATTGGTAAGAACCTTTGTTTTTCTTTATTTTGAGATATCAGAAAATAAGAGTACACATAGCAAATTTTTGGTGTGTCACTCTTCGGATAAAAGGTTCTTGTGAGATGTATCACCAGATAAAGTGACATGAACATGTTCTCGCAACAAGATTTAGAGGCTGGAAGCCAGGTTGGTTTTACAGTGAGCCACTGAATTACTACATGACTTTGGAAAGGTTACTTGTCCATTTTGTAACTCAGTTACTTGAACTGTAAAACTGGCCAAGTTTCAGCATCCCAGGGATTACCCAAGATAATGATTTTAAAAAAGTATTGAAAGTAACTACTGTATCTAGAAGAGTGAAAAGGATTTCACAGATTATCAGTGCAAGGCTCCTGAAATGGCCCTTTCTCAATTATAACTTTGAGATTATAGAGCATTCTTCTTTTTATAGTTTTCAGAGTTTTTAAATTTTAGTAATTAAAAAGTAATTTTTATTGATTGGATACTTCCTTTAGTTAAGGCTTAAGCAGGATTGAAGTATGAGGTAGGTAAGGTGATATCTATAATTTAAATCTATAATTTACAAAAATACTTATAGATATCACCTTACCTGCCTCATATATATGTATGTATATTTGTAAAATACATATATATATATATATATTTTTGTTAGTGTTTTTTAACCGTAATTCTGAAATATGGTAACAATAGGTGGAGACATCACAGCAGAAATCTTAAGAGCCTGTAACATCTAATGAGTTTGGTGGTTAAAACAGACTATAATTCTCAAGTTTAAAGTATTTTGATTAACAAGCTATTATAGCCTTGGCTAAAGATCTCAAACCTACTGATATGTGTAGTTTTTCTTGGTTTAACCCATATCCAGCTACATAACACAAGATGGTGATGTTGAGCACTTAAAAGTAATACTTTGGGAGTTATAATATAGTGAGCTTGCAGGTGATTAGTGTTGCTTTCTTTTTGGAATCATGTGCTTGTTAATATCAACCAGCATTTTGACTATGCTATGTATTCCTTTTCCAGGGATGATAACTCCAAAAAGAAACTCTACCTAAAGTAGTTATGGTGGTAGGAGTTAAAAATTTTTGGAGCACACCTGATTCTTAACAGAGATATGCACCCTGACCATCAATCCAAGAGGTTTATATAAAAACTAGTTGAAATTCTCCCCTTTCATTGACAGCAAGTTTACCTGGCAATTGAGAACCTTGACTGTTCAACAACGGCTGTATTTTCTGACAAGTGATTTTATTTTTCAGGAGAACTTAATAAAGCAGGAGACCTGCTACTGGTAGCCCATGGAGGTCTTGGTGGCTGTTCGGTTACAAATTTCTTGCCTTTGAAAGGCCAGATACAAACAGTTAATCTTGATTTGAAACTGATAGCAGATGTTGGCTTAGTTGGGTGAGTATTGCAGTCTTGGTATCTGTCTATTAATTGAACATTTAGGAGTATAACTAAAGTAGTGTACTTCAAATGAGGTGGGAAGGGGAATACATGGAAATTGAACTCAACCTCTTACGTTTGAAAAAAAAATTGATGACTGGCCCTCAAACTATTACTTGCTGTTAAAATGAATTATAATCAGAATGGATTGCTCATGACTGAATGAGTGCAAGGCTTCTTACATCAGGGCCATTGGTTTGAATCCAGCTGAGGTTGATGACTGAAAATTGTTACCATCAAATGGCTGGTCAGTAGTATATATGAAAGGAATTGGGAATTTCAAACCAGGATTTAGAGAGCTGGTAGATGTATTGCAAAAACTGCCATTACCGACCAATTACTGGCACAAGTCGGTCTCTCTAATATTTATTCTTTGGCATCACTACTAAAACTAGGTATGGAATCAGCTCTCTCAGAAAAGCATTGTGGCATATTGTTAGGGAAAAGATTGAACTATATCCCTTCAGTTTCATTTGCATTTAGTCTGGTAGTTTCACTGCACCTGACAAAAAGAAAATACATTTAATTGATTTCTTTAGGAAATTGAAAGAAAAGCATCTGATGCACTAAAATCATGCAAACACTGTTTATTAAGAATTGACTAATATTTTTTCTGTTCCTTGTGCACCATGATTTGCTCTTAAAATGTTATGGATGCATAATAAGCAATGTACTTCTAGCTGAAAATGTGCTGATCTGGTTGTTTGAAAACTTGAAAGTAAGGTTGATATTTTGCTACCCATCTGCAGGGGTTGTGATGTTATAAAATAGGGTAGTGACTGGAGCCGCTCTCAGCCCCAAGCAGTGCTGCATGGCGGCCGTTCCCCCGCGCAGCCCCACTTTTTCCCTACCACCCATCTCCCACCATGTGGGACTAGCAGCGCCCTGGCCATAGCTGCTCCCTACTCCAAGCAGTGCTGCGCAGCAACCACTCCCCCCTCCTTGCTGAGACCCTCAGTGGTCCACCAAGATGCTCAGTAATTTTCAAGTGGTCTGCGAAAAAAAAGTTTGAGAACCACTAGCTTGGTTAGTTTCACTTTAGTTTCTAATCTGAGATCAGTTTTGGTTTCAGGCTGTCATGTGCTATCACAGTGCTACAATGTACTGTAGAATGTATTTGTTAAACTGTTGGCATAAGAATTTTTTAAAATGGAGATGTGCCTCATGGTCTTAGGTTTTGTAAAAGCTGATTTTTTGGCTCATATTTCAGCTGACTGGTTTTCTTTATAGAAAGAATCACTATTAATAAAGAGGATTCTGTTTCCTAGCCCAGCTTGTGAGTCAACCTCTGATATCCTGTCAGTGCCTGTACTTTGATCTTTTCTTTGAGCACTGAAGTAAAAGCAACATATATACACAAGTGCTTTGCCATTACATCAGACCTAGAAATCTTATTGTCTTGAGAGAGGATCATCAGGTCTGGGGACAGATTGTGTGGCACAAGAAAGGCTACAATTTGAGCTTCAAAGAGTACATTGAGCCTTGATTGAACTAAAATACTGCCTTGAAGAAATGGAAGGAATAACCTGAATTGTCTTTATGGCTTCTTCCATCATCAGAGAGTATTAAACTACCTCCAATAACTTTCCTATTATACAAAAGTAATTGTGATTCTCCATTGTGAGAAATGAAGCTTTTAAAATATCAGTTTTTTGATTAGTTGGTGTCCCTCTAGCTGTTTAACAGTTGATTTTTATTAATTTATTATTAAATTCACAAAATGGTGCATTCTTCAACCAGTCAAAACCAATAATGCATTACTGGGTGATAAAGAAAAATGCCTCTCTCTCTGTGGGTTAGCAGGCTGCAAGACCAAAGTCCATTTCTAAATCACAGATGTAGACTACACCCTTCCCCCCATTGATTCCTAACCTTCACACACTTTTGATCTTTAATACCTATTTAGAAACTTATTTATCAGATTTACTATTGTAGTGAAATATAATGCAATGTGATAGTCTACAAATTTGACTTAAACCAAGGTCCCTTATGACTCCTCCTAGTGAGTGACTGGGAACCAGAACTGTGTTTTATTCCTGTGAGGTTTGATTTTTAAGTATGGCACTTAACTATTTTGTAACTCCATTTAATCAGTAAAATGGGACAATAATACTTTTCTGATGAAAGGCATTATAAGTTCAAAATGGAATAATTATTTCTAACCCTGTAAGCGTGGGTCTATTCTGTAAAGTATATAAGTAAAAATGTCACCACCTGACTCTCAAAGACCTGTTTATGTTCAGTTGTAGCTGGTTTCTTATGTGAAAAAGGTTTGGGACGCATGGGGTGTTATTACAGTCAGCCCTGCATAATCAACCAACGTCTCACAGCAAGAACTAGATTTTTTTTCTGGTTCCCTCATCAGTAATAATACGTACCTCTAATATAGTGCCTTTCATCAGTAGATCTCAAAGTGCTTCACAGTTTTTAATGAATGTATCCTCATAACGCCCCTGTGAGGTAGGGAAGTACTATTATCCCCATTTTATAGCGGGGGAGTTGAAGTGCACAGGATCTGTGATTCGAAGTGTGTAAAATTAACAGAACTATTAACTTGGTTCCAATTTCAAGACCACCTGTAAAATTGCATTATCTGCAAATCATGTACTTAGCTACTATTACAGTCAGTAGGGTTGCACAGATATAACTAACACAAGTGTAAATGAAGGTAGCATTTGGCTTTTAGAATCGTCTATTACTGGTGTGATACATTCATCAGAAAGAACACACCTTAAATTTCAGCTGTTAGGCTGAGTTTGCAAGGCTGTCAGTTAGAAAAAAATCATTACTTTTAAAATTAGCAATATTGTATAGCAATCAGATGCAATAAATCTGGAACCTCATGATGCCTTTTTGACTTAAGCCCCTTTGGAGAGTTGAATGTCACTTAAAGCTGTTACACATGAAAGTGCATCACACTTTCAGATGTTTCATGCTCAAACTCTGGGACACTGTTGTGTTTACAGGAAAGATAACAGCTTGGTTAAAATAATATAAAGATGTTGTCCAGTAAACAAGTTTCGCTGTAAATGAGTTCATCCCTCAAACCTTCAGAAAGTCTTTTAGTTTGTCTGAATTCATATAAACAGTTGTGATGGTTTTCAAAATTATGAAAAAAGTTACGTAAAACATTTACTGTTAGTGTTCTAGAAACCTAGAGGCACCAGCCAAGACTGCACTTACAAAATTTGCAGATGACAGTGATGGGGCTGGGGGTTTGCAAGCACTTTGGAGGGAGGACGGAATTAGAATTCAAAATGACTTTGATATGTTGGAGAACTAGACTGAAATCAACAAGAGGAAACCAACTTGAAAGAAAGAGCTGCAAAGTACTAAGCTTGGGAAGGAAAAAATAAATGTACAAATTCAAAACTGAGAATAACTGGATAGGCAGGATTGTAGTGAATCTCAAATTGAATATGTGTTAATAATGTGATGCTGCTGCTGCAAAAAAAGGCAATGGGATGTATTAGAAGAAGCATTGTACGTAAGACACGGGAAGTAATTGTTCTTGTATACTCAGCATTTACAAGTCCTCAGCTTTGGACTCTGCACCTTAAGAAAGATGTAGATATATTGGTGAGAGTCCAGAGGAGAGCAACAAAAACGTCAAGAGGTTTAGAAAACAAGACCTATGAAGAAAGGTTGAAAGAACTGGGTTTGTTTCTTCTAGAGAAGAGAAGGCTGAAGGGGGCCAGACAACAGTCTTGGAATGTGTAAAAGGTTGTTGTAAAGAGGATGGTGATCAAATATTCTCCAGGTCCACCGAGGGTAGGACAAGAAATAATTGGCTTAATTTGCAGCAAGGGACCTTTAGGTTAGATATTAGGAAAAATTTTCGAAGGATAGTTAGGAACTGGAACAGGTTCTCTCTCACTGGGGGGTTTTAAAGAACAGATTAGACAAACACCTGTCAAAGATGGTCTTAACTATACTTAGTCCTGCCTGAGTGAGGTGGGAAGGACTACATCACCTCTAGAGATCACTTGCAACCCTACATCTCTGATTTCTAAAATCAGGGCCTCATTGCACTAGGCACTGTGCAAGTACATACTAGCACAGTTCCTGCCTCAAAGTATTTAACGGTATAAATAGTATTGTGTCTCAGTGAAAAATAATGGAATTATATCTTTGGCAGTGTTGTTCATTTAAATCAATAGTAACTGATCTGCAAGTGTGATATAAAAAGTTATTCATTACGTAAATCCCAACTTTCCTTCTAGATTTCCAAATGCAGGAAAATCCTCTCTCCTAAGCAAGATTTCTCATGCCAAACCTCAAATTGCAGATTATCCTTGTAAGTACAAACTGCATTATTTTTCATTGCTGTAACATTACTTGAGAACATAAGGGTTTTTCTATGGCTTGACTGAACAACTTTTAGAACAGAGCTGGAGAGTAGGAGCTCCCTACAATTGCTGGGCTACAGATGTCATTGCGTTCCAAATATCATTACTATTTGCCTTTATCTCAGTTCCCAACTGATAAAAGGCAGCAAGAAAGCCTTTGCTGTGGCTCTCTGTTCCTGTCACTTCTCTTTTCACATGAATCTGTTGTAAGTTCTGTAGTATTAAGTATAAGGCATGATAGAAGAGGCCACAACTGCAGAGATTTGTTTTTAGTTAGTTTTGTGAGCTCAGTGTCCTAAGAGCAAAAATGGAAGCAATAGGAGCTGTATGATCAACATGGTTAGGGGAAATAAAAGCAATGAGGGAAAACTCGGTGGTGGTGGTTCAATTTTCAACAGTGGTCTTAAATTTCAAAATTGATATTTAAAGTTGATATTTTCTAGGACTCATGTCTCACTGAACATAAGAAAGTACTACAGTATAATGTAACTTCATAATGTCATTCATATAAATATCTTATAATGGAAATGTTCCAAAGGACTACATGAAAGTAATTAGGTCCAGTAAGGATAAGGAGAGGCATGAAGGTTTTATGATGATAAGCACTGTATGTTATAAAGTGACTCTCTTTCTCCTTCTGACCCTCCAGTCACAACAGTAAAACCTGAGCTGGGAAAGATCATGTATCCAGATTACAAGCAGGTTGGTATTGAAGGGCAATTTAATTTGTTATACATTTGGGTATAATGGCTAGTTAGTCATGTTAGTACAGCCTTTCATCTTCTGCAGTGGAGCTTAATCCTGAATCATAGTTTCAGAAAAGTAAATATCTGTTTTCTTTGTTTAAGGATATTATTTCAATGTTTTCTATGGCAATAGTTGATGCAAAAATGGGGAAAGTAAAAATGGTTCCCACTTCTGTTTCCCTTAACAGAAGGAACCAGGATTTTGTAGTGACAGATTAATAGTTTATCACGTAAACATTAGCCTTCTACTCCCACCTTCTTGTTTCACATCTAACAAATGCGCTTCCCTAAGTTATTTAATATAGTAATAATAAAAAATACAGAAGTACCCAGAATTTAGTATGAAACAAAACTGCAATTTTTTTTGTCATCAAGGCAAATCCCAAATTATCATAGCCTTCTAAAACTTAAGAAAATTCTGGTTTGAGTTGCCATCTTTTGTCTCCAAACCTGAGTTGTCTGTGCAGTAACTTGGCATACAATGGGCTCATTTCTGTGATTAGGGGAGGCAAAAAAATTGGACACATATTTTGAATGAAAATTGTTCTGAGTTTAAATGACAATCCTTAGGAAACAGTAGATATATGGGTTTCATTTGTTTTTAATGCCAAACTAACCTTTTCAGTAATATTTCATCTGGGAGTGGGTGCATGTAAATGTGTGATGTCACACAAATCGTGCACAGAGTTCACCTAGATTTTAAAATACCCATAAACTATAGAATTTCACATTACTTAGGGTGTATAAAGTTCTCTATTATGAATCATTGTCCTGGAAATATGAGATCCACTGCTTCAAAATGCAAGTGAGATTTTTTTAATGTGTAGATTTTTTATTTAATCAGCAATTCTAGGAAAAAGACTCTTTACAGATCCGTGGACTAAGAGTTTCAGAGCCAGTTGTTCATCATCCAAGTAACAAAACACCCGTATATTTTAGTTTTCTGTATGTTACAAGAAACTATTATGTTACATTGATTTCATGTTATGTGTATTCCAAACAGCAGGGAAAATAATAACTGTGCGCCTATTTTTTTGCCCCTCTCCTCATAGTCTGCTTGCCAGGGTCCTAATTCTGCATTCTGATCTCAAACTTTTCAACTTAAGTTGGCATGAAGATCCTGTTGAAGTAATTGGGATTGAACAGAGTTCCATTTCTCTGGATTCTAATGCAGGATCGGGCCCCATGTTCATGTGGGACATTCGAACATTTTGCTTTTTCATGCTTGTAGCTTTGATGTGTAAAAATATATATATCTGACACATGCAGTAGTGTGCTTGTCACTCCAAGATTAAAGATGCACATTAAAGATTTCTGATGACTTTAACCACAAGAACAAAAGTTCTGAGATCTGAAAAGAGGGAAGTTTTTTTTCCTGTCAGAAACAGGAATGAAACAACCATCTTAGACAACTCAAATTTAAATTGAATTTTACTAGCATGAAATGGATACAGGAAGTACAATATTTAAATTCTCAGCAAGTGTTTCCCTAGCAACTGATATCAATAAGTTACTGTT
Source organism: Emydura macquarii macquarii (assembly GCF_026122565.2). Taxonomy (NCBI): domain Eukaryota; kingdom Metazoa; phylum Chordata; order Testudines; family Chelidae; genus Emydura; species Emydura macquarii. The sequence continues at coordinate 34,180,515 of NW_027132559.1, read as the reverse complement.
AAAGGATTGGAAAAATTAAAATACGTATTTTAGGATTTGATCACTTCATGTTTGCTCAACAAATTATCTTGGTTAATTTAATATGGGCAAATATCTAGCATATCTATTTTCTTGCCTACTTTCAATGGAGCTTATATACAAAATAATTGATGCATTTTATTTGAAATGTCAACATACCAGCTTTTGATATAGTATGTCAGTGTTTGAGGTTCATGAGTACTTTATTCTGCAAGCAGCTCAGAACTCCTGTGCACCGCCCAATTCCTACTGACTTCACAAGGGTGCTGAGCATCTTGCAGGATCAAGCCCTAAATTAATAGGTAATGGCAGCCAAGCAGTACATGTAAATTTCTTGATTTTTTTGTAAATAGGTAAAATACTCAAGATTTGTCTACAAAAACATGTTTGTTTATACAAAATGTCCTTTTAGTCTCTTGCATATATGTTTTTTGTATATTTTTTTTTTAGAGAAATACAGGAAGAGCAGATATTTTTGATTTTCAGATCAGATTGGGTTACAGGAAACATAAAAGAGAAGCAACCATGAAGCAAAAACCTTAATTTAAACAAAATTTGTTTGTCTATATTCTTTGTTTTCTTTGCTATTTGTTTTTTCAATAGTAATCTTTTTTCTGATTGATCCTAATGCTTCTTGTCTATTTACGGAAATTTAGTTATAAACAGCTAATTATTGGAAGATGGAAATTTTACATAGGTAACTAACTACAGTTGATTTTTAGTCCCTAGTGTATTGGTAGAACATCTGCATCTAGTGACTCTCCCGATATTGTGAATAGATAAGAGCAAGGTTCTGCCCTTTCATGGACATGCACAACCCTCAGCACACATCTGAAGGCAAAATGTGTCCCTGAATTGAGACACTAAATTGACACCTTTAATAAGAATCATAGAAGATTAGAGTTGGAAGGGACCTCAGGAGGTCATCTAGTCCAACCCCCTGCTCAAAGCAGGACTAACCTCAGCTAAATCATCCCAGCCAGGGCTTTTGTCAAGCCACAGCTTAAAAAACTCTAAAGATGGAGAAGAAATCAAAACAAGATAGCTGTTTGCTGCAGATAATATAGTCCATTTTTAATTCCAAAAAGAATTGATCTGCCAAGAATGAATATCTTGCTCTCAATGACACATCCTCTACCAAGTGGATAACTATACATCCCCATGGATGGTGTTTTTTCCACAGTTGGTCAGTTATCAGATTCCAGCAACAGTTTCTCATTCACTTGTATCAGTAGTTTTAGATTTATTTTTTTTCTTTCTCGACACCTGAAGTATTTCCTCTCACAGCAGCTTACTTTTTTTATTCTTGGTATCTATTTCCCTTTGTTTTCCCTCAGTTTCAGTTTGGACAGTTGTAACTTCATGAAGATGATGATTATGCTGTAAACTCCTTGGGCCAGGGACCCCCTTTTTGTTCTGTTTGTTCAGCATCTTGCATAGTGGGGTCCTGGTCTGTGATTGGCACTTCTAGGCACTGCACCAGAACAAATCATCTTTGGAATCAAGAGCTCTTGATGTTAAATTGGCTGCTCTGCAGCATACTAAACAGGAACATTACTCTGCCATGGTGGTAGACCAAGTAGCCTCTCTGCACATTCCTGCAGTCAGAGAACATTGAAGTTTTTAAGTAAGCACATAATCATATCCCACTTACCTTATTTTTGATGCACTCTGGAAGACTGAACACAGTTAAATTATCCTGCCCAGCTCAGGGCATTATGCTATACAAGTGGAAAGCCATTAGAGAAATGCCCAAAGGAGGGGTTACATAGAATGTAGGAGTACATCTGCACTCAGTGGGAAGTGTGCCTCCCAGTCTGGGTAGACAGACTATCGCTAGCTCTGCTGGAAAAATAGCCATGTTGATATTGCAGCACAGGAGGTGGCTCAGATCAGCCACATGAGTCCAAGCCCACCTAATTTCCTGAATCTGAGCTCAGGTGGCTAGTCTGAGTCAGGACTCACTGCCCATGCTGCAGTGTCCATGCCACTGACCTAGTGTGAGTCTGTATACCTGGACTGGGAGGCAACCTTCTGGCTACAGTGTAAACATACGCTAAGAGTTCTGCAGGACAGTGACATGTTACACTGAGCTCTTGAAACACTATCCAGTTGAGAACTTGCCAAGACCAGGTCAAAGAAATCTGTAGAACTGCTGGCACCATCAGGGAGTACCAGCTTGAGAGTATTTGGTGGACCCTGAAAAGTTTGTAACATACCTTTTATTTGATAGGAAGGAAATGTAAAAGTACAGTGTGATAGTGCTATTCTAGCACCACCTAACTCCGTCATACTAGAGAATAGATTTTTCCTGTACATTCAATTTCCATGGACTGCTTAGTATATGTAGTTCAAACTGTATAGCCTTTTAATGTATTTCCATGTCTTTTTAGATGGAGAATCCTGAAGCAGGGTTTGACACATTTAGCAAACACCTACTAGCCAGAGGCCAGTATAAAGGTGAGTGGGGGTGGTGTTCACTAGCAAGATACTGGGGCAACATCTTGATAGAAAGCCTAGCCATCAGGTTCTGGGAAAAGGCAAGGATGCAGGGATTCCTACCAGGTGCTGACCTGGGCTCTTGTCAGGTTTTTGTCCTTTATATCAGCCTCTGGCTAGTATTAGGTGTTGGATAGATGTGATGCCCCTCCACCCTGGCTACTGGAAGGAAAAAGAAGCTCTCTTCCTGTGCCTCCCTCTCCGTCCTAACTTTCCAGAGCTTCCTTTTTTTGGGTGGGGTAGGGGAGTGAGGAAATGGTTCTCTCACCACTCTACTGTTCTCCAGTCTCTCCTCTTAGATGGCCTTTTAGCTACTGCTGTTACTTCTTATAGGTTGCATAAACAGCAGTAGTGAAAATGACAGGATTCTTATTTTGGCACTCACCATTTTGGCACTAGGTTCTGAACAACAGCAGGGAAACTAACCAAAGCCTAGTTAATTTCAGTTTGAGTCTAGAGTTTGGAGACCAGATGAGCACTGTATGTGGTTTCACATTTGGAACGTTATCTTTACAACTGTAAGGACTAAAAACTTTTTCTTTTTTAATGGCAGCTTCAATTCTGAAGAGAGAGATGCCCTAGATTTTCTTGCTTTCTAGAGAGGCTTTTATTCTCCACAGAGAAGTAGATTTTGGAAGCTCTTGCACTTGAAGTATTAGCACTTCATTTTTCTAGATCAGCGGCTCTCAACCTTTTTTTCCCCAGTACCAGTTGGGTCAGGTCAAGTACCACTAGTCCTGACCTGAGTGGTACTCGAGGAAAAAAAAGGGGAGAGCTGTACTTGGTCGCCATTGCACAAATTTCGGCGGCAGGATTTAGACCACAGGGACATGCAGAGCCGGCCGGGTTGCCTGTACGAACCGGCACCCGCCGCCTATACCCTGCAGAAGGAAGAGGTTTCGGCGGCAGCAGGGGAGGGTGGGGGGAATCCGCGGCAGTAGAAAACGCATATTCGGCGGCAAGGGGAATTTCGGCGGCAGCGGGGGTGCGGCCATCGGTATGATACGCATCTTCAGCGGGGGGGGGAGGGTTCGGCGGCGGGGGGGAATTCGGCGGCGGCAGCAGGGAACGCCTCGCGTACCACCAAGCCGTCCTCCGCGTACCACCGGTTGAGAACCCCTGTTCTAGATTGTTGAGAACAAGTAAATATATAGATAGCTGAGCACCAGAAATGCTGCTTCAGGAGAACTGCAGAGGCTTATAGCCCTTTATTTGTCTGCTAAATCAGGCTTCTGATGACAGGCTTTAAATATTTTGCAGTCACTTATAAATATTGCCAGTGAACTGGTTCTCACCATTCAAATGACAGTTTTTAGGAATAAGTAGCTATAAAAGAAGATCATCGTAAAGTAAGCATCCCTGAAATACTTTTCTGTTTTGTTCTTGTGTGTGTGTGGAGTCATTTGAGGTGTTGATTATTTTAAAATTACTTTTCTCTGACAAATTTTCATTTATATTTCTAGGTCTCAGTAGCAGATCTCCCAGGATTGATTGAAGGTGCACATGCAAACAAAGGAATGGGTCACAAATTTCTCAAGCATGTAGAAAGAACCAAACAGCTTCTCTTTGTTGTAAGTAGTAATAATTTCATTTAGCTATTAACATTAGTTTTTTTCCTATTTAACTTAGAATTTACTATCCTGTGAACTTAAATTCCTGAGATCTTATTGCAGCTTCATTTCAAAGAAAATATTTCCTTCATAATTGTCGTGTATTATTTTACTCCTGGATTGTTAGTGACTCTAGACACCACTGTAAACAAATATAATTTTAATATAGTATTTGAAATGGAAATCTAAAAAAAAAATTGGATATTATGGTGATGAAGGTCCTAGAGATACCTAAGTAGATCAGAGGGTTTTCTAAAAATTGCCAGATACTCAACAGCATTCGAAGGTTCTTAGCACAGCGCAGGCACAGGTAGCCATTTTGCAACAAGTTCCTCTTAAAACACACCAAAATGCCATTTTTGGGTCTGTATATCTAGAAAAATGGTAGTGTGGGTGTTTTTTTTTTTTTTTTTAATATCATGCTTCATGTATAACTTGATCTTTTTTTTAGGTTGATATTTCTGGGTTTCGGCTATCTTCAAAAACTCGATTCAGAACAGCTTTTGAAACTGTGCTGCTTCTAACACAGGTAACTTCCCATCCTCTTCAGTGTTGACTTCAGTACTGCAAAGATACGAAGAAACAAACATGTTTTAAATATTCTAAGGTGACTGCTAGATTAGTGGATAAAGCTACTAAGTGAGGATCCACTGTGGTTGATTAATCTTTTTTGATTGCAATTTTAAAAGACTTGAAACTGTCTAGATGTACTTCAGGCAGATGATAAAACTTTAGACATAACTTTTCCTCATTAACTTTTGCTGTGTGTGCAAGAAAATGCTCCTGCGGGTCAAGCTGAGTGAAGAGCCAGAGCTCTTTAGTCCCCAGACTTGCCTGCCTATTAGGAAATGGGAAACAAATTGTTTGCTAAATCCCTGGCTTGATCTGTATCCAAACCAGGAGGTAACTGGAGGTATGTGTATGCTACAGCAGCACAGCTATGGCTCTGCAGCTGTGCTGATGTAGTGCCATAGTGTAAATGCTTCCTACATCCATAGAAAGGGGTTTTTCCATTGATAGTTAGTCCACCTTTTTGAGAGGCGATAGCTGGGTCAACATAATTCTTCTGTGACCTAGTTCAACCAGGGGTTAGGTCAACCTAACTGGGGTGCTCAGGGTGTGAAACTTTTTTCACAGCCTTGAATGATGTAGCTAGGTTGATCTAATTTGTAAGAGTAGACTAGGAGCTTGATGAGATACGAGTCTTCAACTTTGCAAAGCCCCCATCTCCTTTTAGTGCCATATCCAGAGTCTCATCATGGCCTATGCTGCATTATTCAATTGTCCCCGCTGATTTAAATAGATTTTTAAGATGGAGTTGAGTTTTCAATCACTTTCCCTCCTCCCCTGTTCTGTGACTTCCAGTAGTAAGGTTTTTGGGTTTTTTTCAGTTTTGGCTTATGCCAGTGAACATTTCTATGCTGTTTGATTCAGTTAGGGCTGATACCTTTGATATAATGACTAGATCTCTTGTATATCTTATAAAACTTAAGAATAATAAATTATCCAACAATTCCACACCCTAAAAACGTTATTGCCCTAAGCTTTGTCTCAGAGATTGTATCTTCACAGCACAGTTAGCTTGAGTTACAACTTGAGTGTTACCCCTAACTTGTCTCCTTTTCTCTCACACAAATCTAGCTCAAGTTAAGTGGTGCTTTAAGATTGAGCTAGCTGGCTTATGATGGGGGGAGGGGTAGGTTGAAGCTCAAGTGATGCTCGTGCTAGTAATGCAGTGGGGATGGAATAGCTCGATTACAGCAACTCATCCAATCAGTCTGTAACACCAGTGGGCTTGTCTACATGGTGCGGCAGTGCACACAACAGGCGTGTGAATTCTAAAGTGCACCAACATGTTGCACACTTACCGGCCCATGTAGATCCTGCTTGTGTGCACCAGCAGGGTCTACACGGGCCAGTAAGTGTGCAACATAGAGGTGTACCTTGTAGACAAGCACAGTGTTTTGAAGCTAGCTTGAGTGCAGTAACTTAGGTGTACCGTCTCAAGCTGTGAAGATAAGTCTTGAGATTTCTGACCAGTAATTTCAAGAAATTAGTAGATGCTTCTGTAGATGTGAATAAAAAGAACAAATCTGTCATTCTTCCTTACAAGAGAATTAATCGCAATTGTGCAGGCCGCATACCTACAGTAAATGCATTTAAATGGTTTATCTGACATTCTCAATTATCAATATTTCTTCTGTCAAACTGCATCGATACATCAACCTTAAGTACAGTAGATTTCAGTGCTGTAGTAAATAGTGATTTTCAGTGAGTTAAACAAACAAAAAGATAAAATATAAAACCAAAAAATCTCTTTTGAAGTAAATAAATAATTTACAAAAGCAAATTAACTTCTTGTTTTAAGGAGCTAGACTTGTACAACGAGCAGCTTCGGACAAAGCCTGCACTTCTTGCCATTAATAAAATGGATTTGCCTAATGCACAAGGTGATTTGAATGAACTTATGAAACAACTACAGAATCCTCAAGGTAAACTAATTTAATGCCACAGTAGCTTCTTATTTATGAGAAGTGGATTGCAATTTGTAAATATTTGTGGAAGTATCTATTACGTGATGATAAATACATTGAACGGTAGAATCAAGAGAGAAGGTCTTCATTTTTGCCTAAAATGTTTAAAATTTATTTGGAAAGTTTCAGGCCCCCACTTTCCTCATTTTGGTTGTTTGCTGTATATATACATCTATAAACTCTAGGTTCTTCTTTAAGTAGTGTCCCTTGTGGGTGTTCCACTGTAGGTGTATCTGCATCCCTGCACTGCTGAACAGAGAACTTTGGTAGCAGTATCCATTCAGTCGGCACATGCACTGCCCTTCATGCTCTGCCATGAGGTTAACCAGTGCGCTTGGGCAAACTCTCCTCAGTTCCTTCTCAACCTCCCCTGTTAAAGGTGGAGTTTAACTATCCATTTAGCAGGCCATTAATTTCTTAGTTACCTTTTCAGCCTTCTTTTCTTTTTTTAACTTCATTTTTCTTGTATTTGGCCATTGCCTTAAAAATAAAAAACGAAAAGGACTTGATTCTTTCTTCAGCCCCCTGTCTGGGGACCCCACTGGATAGGATATGCCCAGCTCCCCAGGCTTCAAGAAGTGTCTCAGTTGCAAGAAGTCTATCCCAATGACTGGCAAACCCTCTCAGTGCATCTGCTGCCTGAGAGAGAGAGACATCCCACAGAAGTGTGTTTTTTGCCAGCAACTAAAGCCCATATCCAGAAAGGACAGAGAACTGAGACTCAAAACGCCTACTTGTGGAGGCAGCCCTTCAACCATCTGAGCCACACCAAGACTGCAGATGGTGGGAAATCTCACCACAACCCTCTACTTCTAAGGGAGGTGAGCCCAAAGAGATGTCTACGAGCCACTCACATCAAGGCCTCTAAGTAAAGGGCCGTGAGTCCCCACAATGAGCCCTGATCAAACCGAAAACTATCTCTGACTCGATCAGTATCATCGGTACTGACAGCACCAAAACCGTCTAAATCCAGTATCCATGGCTCTCAGTACCATCCTGACAGAGCATGTTTGGTTGCCTAAGGCCCCAATGGGCACAGGCAAGGAACCAGTTGTACAGTCTAGGTGCAAGAAATATAGAAAATCTACCCCGTGAAAGGCTCCTGCGACACAGAAATCGACATTGGTACCACCTGTGGTACGCCAGGCACCGACGGACCATTCTATCAGGTCCACATCACAGACTCCTTCGGTACAGGCATCTCGGCATCGCTGGACTTCTGATATGCAATGGATCTGTTGGTGTCTGATGCACCAGGTTCACCTCTGATCAGCACCAGGGCCCAATATTGAGTTCACCTGGAGCTTTTGACTTTCCAATGACATACATCAACTATTTTCGTCCTCTGAATCAGAAAGTGAGCAAGGGGACATGATCTGCTGCTGCTCTTCTCACCCTCTGTATGGTGGCCAATTCTACTATGGACCACAACCATACCGTACATCTGATCCACAGCCTCCTTGATTTGGGCAACTGTGGTACCAACCACTGGGCCCCTTCCCACTCTCACAATGGCCCTACTGGGATTCCTGGCAGACTCAAAGACAACACGCCTCCCATAGCTCTAGTGTGGCCTACCAACAATCAAGGAGACGTCCTCCTTCAGCTGCGTCTTTAAGGGCATCTGAACCCCCTGAACAGATGAGATAGGAGCAGGAGGCTTAAGTTGAGAAGGAAGATATCCCTCTGACTCTTCTCATCATCACCACCTGATGAGGTGGTGGTACCCCCCTCCCAATTTGATCATAGTGGACGCAGTCAACTCAAATGGCCGCCAGCATCATTTCAAATCACCACCTACACCCAGGAAGCACCTGGATCTTTTTAGCAGGAAAACATGCCCCTCAGCCACTCTTCCATTCCATATTGAGAACTATCAAGTTTTAATGGTGAAATATTATTACCAGAACTACCCAAAATTCAATCCTTCATTGAATGACTTCAAGACTCACAAGGAACAATTCAAGTCCACTGTCAATGAGGGCCAACTGGTGGCAAAGACATCTCTCTAGTTTGCCGTGATGCAGCTGACATGGTGGCACATTCCATCTATACTGCCATCATGATGAGATGAGGCTCTTAGCTGCACTTATCCAGCTTTCCAAAAGAGGTTCAAACAACTGTGGAGTCCCTTCCTTTTGAAGGGACAAAACTGCTGAAGGACCAATACCTCCCTCCACATCTTAAGACTCTAGGGATACGCTTTGATCCCTGCATATAAGAGAAAGTATAGCCCTCAGCTGTCATTCAAACCCCGCTTGTGACAATATCCATCTCAAAAGTCACATGAACATCAGAGGAAGAAGTCTACATTCCCCAGATGGAAACCATCAGGATCGCAACCTACCTCCTCTCAATCTTCCACCTCAAAGTAACAATGTTGTTGGGATGGTGGAGATGCACATAGACCACTCTCCTCAACAACATCTGACACTAGAAAACCTCACCTATCCCTCCAGATGCCATCTCACCCTGTTCTGCAGCACCTGGGAATAGATAATCTCTGAAAAATGGGTACTGGAGATTATTTGAGATGGGTACTCCATCTATTTCACCACCTTGGGGGAGGGACACATTATGCCATCGTGGGGGTCTGTGCTGCAGATGTTATATTTGGTGCTATGGTGCTATCGTCTATCACAGACTAGACTCCAAAGCCCCAGCCTCCAGTGGGGAGCACTGCTCAGGAGTCATTTACAGTGGAACACCCATAGGGACCCTGCTCGAAGAAGAGGAAGTTACTCACCTTGTACAGTAACAATGGTTCTTCAAGATGTGCTCCCCCCCCATGGATGTTCTTGTCAATAACTCTTTGGTAGAGAAGTAACTAAGGAGGGTTCACCCATGCACACTGGCTAGCCTCATGGCAAAGCATAAAGGACAGTGCATGTGCTGGCTGAATGGACACTGCTACCGAAGTTCTCTGATCAGCAGTGCGGGGATGCAGATGCACCTACAGTGGACCATCCATAGGGGGACACATCTAAAAGAACCAACATTACTGCACAAGGTGAGTAACTTCCTCTTCCTGACTGACTTTAACCAGGAGAGCTCAATTATCACAAAAAGATGAACGTTCACTAAACTTTTTATATGAAAACTTCATTTATAAAGGGTCAACCGTTGCAAAGAAAGACATTCTTATTCAGCTCTTAAGGGTAACATCCTGAGTCCACTGACAATGGCAAAACTCCAATTAACTTAATTGAGGCCAGGATTTCATCCTAAATCTGTTCAGGATCCAGTCATATCTTGATCCAGTCAGCTGCTCTGTCTGTACTATAAATCCTACTCTGAGTTTTAGCCCCATTGCTTAAGACATATATAGAATTTGTTTGGGCAAAAGTACTACTAAATACACAGTTATGATAATTCTAGGTTAGCAAGGAGATGTTGGAAATTGAATGAAGCTTGTTAAGTCATGTAGTTAATTAATTATTTAAAAATGAAACTTAAAACCAGTCAGTTCCGGGGCCATATCCTGGTAGTGAATAATAGTGTCTGCTGATTTTGCTGTTAGAGTATGCAAAAATCCTAGGACAGCAAAACTGAAGCTGAAATCCTCATCTGCACCTCAATCCCTTTAGGCAGGCTATAAGGGGTGGAAGAACAGCCTCGAAAATGCCTTAATGCCCTGGTTCCAGGTAGGGGAGAATTCCTCCCATCACAGGCACAGCGGAAGACAGTAAAGTTCCCTTCTGAGGACCTCTTTCCAAACCTGGGCATGGGAGTTGGACATTGTTAGGAGCAGAGCCACAATGCTGCGGAGATGATGGGTGCCCTTAGGGAGGCTGCTGTATCTTAGATAGACCCCCATTACTGTTTGAGTTACAGAGGAATTGCTCTAGCCTCCTGGAGCAAATCAGAATTCAAGAAGGGGCGTATACACCCATAGCACCTCTGGGCTGAGAGTTTCTGTGCTTGCCTTTGAGAGGTGCAGGGTATAGTCTCAACCTAAGAGTGCAAGTGCACTCTAAATACAAAAATAAAACTGATGCTAGTATTTCTGTTCTGAAACTCTCTTTAAATTTGGAATTGTCAAAAACATTTTAATTATTCCAATCAGGTACAAACTGGTATTATGGTCATTTATTTCTAAAATTCAACTGATAAAGTCCCAATTAGGTAAAGTTTTATCACTGTTTTATGGTATAAAGAAATACTATATACTAACAATAAATATACTCTGTTTCAGACTCTTTACATTTAGTGGAGAAAGAGATGATTCCACAGAGCACCATAAAGTTTAAAGATATTATCCCTATATCTACACATACTGAAGAAGGAATAGAGAAACTAAAAAACAGTATAAGAAAATCACTAGATGAAGAAGCTGAGAAGGAGAATGAAAACTATCAGAAAGAGAAACTTCATATTTTACAGACTTCTGAATTCTAACAGATCATTAAGGAGGGAATCAGTTCTTGGATATTGGATCAATCTTTATGAATGTCTAAGTGGATGCTAAATTGTATTTTGTTAAGAATACAGTCCTCATGAGATGGAACTTGACTTTGTAGTTCTGACTCAATGCCACTATCAATTGAAAGCAAATCTCGAGTCTTACCTGAGACAGTGTAAGAAAGGGGTAACTTAAGAAAACTCTAACAATGTGAAATGAATAATATCCTGCAGTTGTATAGTGAACTTTCTAAGAAACAAATACATAATTTTTGAGGGGGATTTTTTTTGTTCTTAAACTTAGATATTCTTTGTTACTTAGCCACACACAGCAAAGCCTGAAAGAACGCATGAAATTGGGATTTTGCTGCCCAAACTCTAGTTTCCTATTTTTAATCACTATAAGTATCTGTTTTGAAAGTAGAGATTGGCCAGAACATGCAAGTCCTAAATGGATCTAAAATCTTTTTAAATGTTTCCCAACACACATGAAATATAACCACAAGTATGTGGATCTTCTATTTTTGCTCTAGACTTCCATTTCTCCCACTCCCCCTTCTCTCCTCTATTGCATAGATCATCCGAGGTCCCTGGGTGTAGCAGAGATAGGGAGTTTATGCTTTGGTTCTATGCTGGGTTATGGTCTACTCTACCAGCTGGTAAAAATCCCCAAGGGACTGCCCATTGTGCTGCTGTGGGAGCTGAGGTAGGTCAGCTATATTTCTGCTGGGGACTCTTTGCATCAAGAGAAACTTCGAGCATGGTGCTGTTGGCTCTTTCTAATGCTTAGGAGCTGGGATGGAGTAGAGCAGAGAATCGGGCCTGAACTCAAACATCAGTTTGTATTATTTGGTTATCCTGTGAATTGGTGGAAATCTGAATGAGGTATGGGAGAGGCTGATCTGGGGGCATGGAAGAGCATGGCATGCTATAGAACTGTCATTCTTCATTTCTACTCACACCTACTGGGTTCTATCTTCTGCTCACATAAGTAGAGGAAAGCATGGCGGCTAGGATTATCTCCAGTTTACAGAGGGATAGAAGATTCAATAAAATACCCAAGATCACACAAGTCCTAACTCCACATCCCCTGTCTTAATTGTGAAACACGCTTCTTAAAAGTTGGGTAGGTCTTGCATCTAAGCAGAGTGAACTTCCTGTCTTGGAAAAGAACTGTGCATATTTCAGGAGGTGCTGACATTCCAGGTTTTGTATAATGAACACATTAAATGTTACTAATAAAAGCAACTAGTATTCCTTTATTGTACAATGTCATCCACTTCAGAGATCCACTACACTGTTTCAAAAGGCAAAATTAATACTGGATTCATCAAGGGCCTCCATACTTAATATTTTTATATAGTAGTAAAATCGACTGTAAATTGAAAAGCACTTAGGGGTGGGGAAGCCATAATTACTACGTGTTATCCCATCCTTTTATCTTTTTATACTGATTAACTTTTAAATATTTCACTAATTGCATTTTCTTATTATTAGGGTAAATCAATGTTATCAACAGGAGCAGAACACAGTGTAACACTTGCTGTTGCACTTCACTGCAGGATACAGAATATTGTTTTACAAGAGCAGACTTTGTTATAGTGTGTTCAGATACCATGGGCCAGCCTCGGTCCCAAGGGTGTGAACGATGACTGTTTAAAGCCATATTCTGGTTAGCCATTTGGATCTTATTTGTGAGGTACAGTAGGATGTGGCTGAGACACAAATAAAAATCCAGCTGCTCATTGTTTAATCATTGAGGAGGAAGAAGTTGCAGGGAGCTAGATTAAAAATTGGACATTTCACCACCCATGTAATTCAACTAAGCAGCATTTATGGGATCTCTCATTCTAGGTAATGGTTGATACCATACCATCCGTTATTTTATCAAACCCACTAAAGAAGGGGGAAAGACAATTTTTCTACTTTTGGTTTTAATTTTATTTTCACATAAGAGGTTTATGGGTTTTTTGGTATTCTTTCCTCTCCCTCCTAGTTTGATTGTTACATTTACAGGCACTTGGATTCCTTTAAAGCTTAAGTGCTAGTAAGAAGTTGGAGCAGAAGCTGTAAATCATTTCTCAGTTCAGGTGTCTAAAGACTTTTGCCAGCCTCTCTAGCCCAGTGCCACAGGAAGTGGTGGTTTCCCCTAGAAGTCTGGTCAGCCCATCATTTTTCAGCATGTAGAAGGGGGAAATTAAGGAAGGAAACCTTGGGATAGCATGTTCAGGAGAGGGGATACTAAGGGTATGTCTATGCCACAGGGTCTATACCTGCAGATCTACAGTGCTGTAACTATGCTGCCATAACCCATAGTATAGAGGCAGCCTACGGTGACTTGGGTTTTTCTGTCAGGATAGGAACGCCACCTCCAAGCAGTGGTTGATAGAGGCATTCTTCCATCGATCTAGTTGTCTACCCTCGGAGTTAGTTTGGCATAGCTACATTGCTCAATGTATTTTTCACACCTCTGAGTGACACAGCTATGTTTACCTGAATTTTAAGTATAGAGCAAGCCTGAGATATATTAGAGGATCATGGCCTCCTTAATCCATCCTTGATGCAATCCTTGTCTAGTGTTTCAGAGGAATTTGGAACAACAATTTAACCTTCCATTGTTTTTTTTGTTTTTTTTTTTCTTTTCTTTTATTCCCTAATGTTAAATACAAGAACAAGAAAGATTTGGTGATGTGTTCACATGAAAAAAATAAACTTCCCTACTCTCTGAGACATGGAGGGGGAAAGAGATCTTCAGCCCACACAAGGCAGGTTACATGAGACCAAGGTGCACCATCTTTTTCCTTTCCTCCTGCATTTCTTTTCCCATCAGATCACCAGCATGTAGCGATATTTTAGACTTACTGAATCTGCACCATGCAAATTTAGGTAGACTACAAGTGCCCCACAGAGCCCTTATTGGACCTATTCCATAAAAGGTTAGGGTAGAGATGGACCCCCTCATGCTGTGAGGAAGTATTTGAGGTATTTTGTGATGGTTTGAATTTTTGAGTGGGAGACAAAAAAAAAAAAAAAAACCAGCTGGGTACAAATTATGTAAGGAACTAGCTCAAAACTCGTTTAGCTAATTTAACTAATTTAGCACTTTTCGTCAACTATGCAGAATTTTTGTTGTAACTTTATGACTACCTTTTGAACACACAGAGGTGGATAATCTAGAAATACCAGATATATTAAAGTCTTCAACAGTTGTGGGAGAACAGATGTACAAAAGATCCTTACAATGTAATGAAAGCCATTTCTGGTGATGTTAGTGATATTAAGATTGTTTTAATAGGAGACAGTCTGACCTAGTAGATAGAACTCAGATCTCCTGAGTACTGCTCCCATGCTCTATTTCCAAAGTTCCCACTAGCTGCTGGATAACCTTGAGCAAGATATGTCTGCTCTCTGTGCCTCAGTTTTTCCATCTAGAAAATGGGGATAATGATACTGTATTTCTTTGTGAAATGCTTTGAAATCTAGTGGTGAGAAGTGTTATAAGGAAGAGGGTATTATTATACAATGTATAGAAGACAAACGTGTACATTTCTTGGGAAATGCAATGCTGCTGATTTTACTATGAGTTTTGTGATATTTGTGGTTGGTATGGTTGTTTTAAGCACCAGTTTCTGGAGTCATGGGATTATATGAGAATCTCAGTTTTCAATTTTTTTTTTTAAAGTAAGTTTCTAGCCTCCCGTGGTTGTGGTGGAATGCTTGAAAACATGAGCCTTTGGGACAAAGGCACAAGGCAAATAAAAAAGCCCAACATTTATTATTATTTTAAATTTCATTTTTAAGACAATCTTGTAATTTTGGGAGACCAGACTCATGCTTTTTTTTTTTTTTTTTTAATTATTTTGGGGGTTGGTGAAAATGAAAAAACTCGGATGACTGAGAAGAATTTACAGTTATTTATATAAATTTTGCTTACAAATATGTTCTGTTTTAGCTCTGAGATAGACAGTTACCGTCCTTGGCCATTAGCAAAAGATGGTGATTGTAAGGCTTACCCCATTACGCCACAGTGGCATAGCAGGAAGAGGTTGTAGGAGCAGATTTTAAAGATTGATGCAGAGGAAATATTTCCAAGAGGGAATCCTGGGAGTTGTAGTCTTGGAAACCGGGATAAATGATACATCCGGGAGAAGCAGGACTACAATCCCAGAAGCCTTTGAGCATTTCTGGAAAAGTTCATGGCGACTTCCTGGAAGACTGAGAAAAAGGAGTAATAGCGAGCAACAACGCCCGGCGCTCCTTAGCGTGTGCAAAGAACGAGCTGCGTGCGGGGAAAGGCGGTATGCGATGTGTGATGAGTAATCTTGTTTTTTAGCCTTTTCTGTTCGGGATCGGGTGGATTTCAGTGTTTACAGGTAGTGAAAATCCATGATTGCATATCTTCTGGGGGCAGAGACGCAGACTTTTTATCTATCCCTATAGCATGAAATGAGAGCTTAGTTGCCTAGATTTCCTGAGAGAACTGGGCTCTTTCCTTATTATCGGATGTTCATGTTCAAAGGCAATTAAAATGCGGGGGGGAAGGAGGGGTGTTAAAAATCAGACTGAAGTTGTTTTGATAATAATGATGTCCTGATTCACATTCTAACCCACACAGTGCTGCCATTTGTAGGGGTTGGTTATAGGCTATTTAACAACAGTTCCTTCATCTTTTCATTAGTCACAAGAGGCACTTGATATATGTTCTGCAATATGCTCTAATTTAGCGTGGGCTGTCAGCATTGCTAGATTATAGGATTTTAGGCTTCTTAGTCTCATTGACTTTTGGTTTGTAGAATAAATTGTTTTGGTAAATGAGATTATATCTGTGATTGTTAAATATCATCCCTGTAATATATTCTAGCATTCACTGAAAGGTCTCTGGGTTAGAGAATTAGTGTGCTTGCTGTATTCTTAACCATAACTCGATGTACTTTGTAGATCAATTAATATAATAATTGCACTTGACACAATCTTTTGAAAACATTGTAGAATATTCCTGAAACCCACTAATTTGAGGCCTCTATAAATCTGTGACCTATGTTATATTACACTTCTCTAGATGTGACTTGTTTATAGGCTTTTGCAAAAATTGGGGATGTGTAGTTGTGAATTTTCCTCTTCTGGCAATTCGGTAGCTGCATAGGCATAATTTATTCTACCCACTAAGAACATGCAGACTTTCTGGGTGAATGAATATGGAGATAGAACTTGGGAATAGAGCTGGTTGTATAAAACTCATTTGATAATGTATCTTATAAAAATGCTATTATATATTGAATACATTTTTTTTTTATTTTAAACATTCGCCCAACTGGAGAGTTTACCAAATACTCTGTTGATTAATGCTTATTCACTAAATATAAGCAATGAATAATTGTATCCATTGCTTGATCAGCAATGCTGAGGATCTTCGGCTCCAAAATATGTATCTTTCAAATATGAGTGAAGAGTAAATCTCTGTTATATGTAGTGTGTTAGGGCTTACAGCTTCTGTGTGTCAGACAGACTAAAGGATGACTTTGATCCCACAGTTTAGCAGGCCTGACATTCCATCTAATGGGATGCAGTACTTCTAGCTAATACTTTTCATGTTCCTCTTCCCCATAATTGAAAGCTAGCTCTTGAGCAGCTGGGCTGAATGCCTGTTCAAGTCCAACAATTGTGCCTAATTGTTGAACACAGGTGCTGCCTAGACCATATATTGATTAGTGAGGTTAGAACTCAAGATCTTCAACTCCAGGAAGAATAGTCTCTATCATTTAGGATAAAGCAGAATGCTCTGTAGCTGTGAGTAGTATTGTACCTGCTGGTGCCCCCAGACTAAGTCCATTTTGAAGTAAGGGTCTGTTAAGGGTTTGATGTCATTCATCCACTGATGGAGAGTCATGTACATTTTTAAAGCACTGTGTAAGTGTGATTATTATGAGAGCTTGTGATCCTTTCTTATGGTTTTGGACTTCATTATAGCAACCTACACATGCCTTTGTCACCTCCAGGTTGGATTACTGCTCTACTTAGAGCGATGCTTTGAAGATTACTTAGAAACTCGAGCAAGTATAGATGCAGCTACCCACCTGCTCAGTGTTTTTGGTTTCATGGGGTTTAATAGGTGGTTTCTGTAGGTTGCACTGGCTTCCAGTACTTTTTCTCTGGCATGTGTTGATTTTGGTCTTTGTAGCCCTTTATAGTTTGGGTCATACATACCCTCATATTTGTCTCTCTCTTTGTGTGTTTTTTTTAAATTTTTTTTAACCTGGCACTTGAAATCAAATGGGAAGCTGGAGCTGATAATCTCTGGATTTCTGTGTCCAGGGCATGATGAAGTCAAGTGTATAGTAGAGGGCCTTAGGCTCTGAAATTCACTTTCTCCTTTTAGTTCAACAATACCTAACTTTGGGGACCATAAGAGCACACTGCAAGGTCTGTCCGCTTACCCAGACATTTTAATAGGGGGATCTTTCTTTGTCTGCGTGTGAGTGGGGTCTGTTGGTAGGGTGACCCCATATCCCCAATTTTATAGGGACAGTCCTGATATTTGGGCCTTTTTCTTATATAAGTACCATTAGCCCCCACCCCGTCCCAAATTTTCACACTTGCTAGCTAGTCACCTTATCCATTGGATTCAGCATAGGTGGCAAGAGAGGGTTTTCTTTGATTTTGTGGAAGGAGATTGTCCGAGTTCTTATAGTAAACTGTTCTGCATCTCCCTAGAGGCTGCTTAATAGGCGCAGTTTATAATGGCAAAAATAAACATTACCTTTAGGCTGCAACTACTACATTTGTGACATAGTCACAAACACTTGCAAGTCTGATGTTCTATTCAGTAGAGCAATGGTTCTCAAGCCCTGATCTGCAGAACTCTTTGAGAACCAAGAAATGGGGAGAGCAGGGCGCTTGGGGGGGTCTCTTCTATTGTGTTCTGTGGAATGAAAAAGTAGGGGAACCTCTAGAATGGAGGACTGTAGTAACACCACACACTAGCCAATACGTTCTACCTGCTCTTCTGAAAAATCAGTTCTCCTTCTTCTTCCCACCTCATTTATGCCCTTTTACCCAGAGAAATTCCATGGATTTGGAGAAGGGAGAAATCCCCACAAGTATGACAAAGTTGTGTGTATTCTTTAAGATTTCTCTTGTCCTTAATGACTCTCACCCCGACTGGCTAAATTCAAACTCGTAACCAAGAGCGGAAATAACCACTTGAAATGTATTTATCACTAAGAATGTAGAATCGAGGATCGGAACATCTCTCTGACAGGGTCCTAGGATCTTCCCCAGCAACATGGGCCTCTTCTACTGAGGTGTCTGGAGGGAGATTAAATATCCTTGGCACAAAGAGGGAAAGGGGCAGAGGCATAGGTGGTCCTATAGGAAAAACCTCTAGGAGCTGGAGAAAGCTTAGGCTGACTATTATGGTCTGTTGTTTTATTTAAGTTAACAATAAAGACAAACCCCAGGAAGGTAGCAAATTTGGACAATAAGCTATGTGTTTAGCTCAGGCTTGCCGCTCCACTGCTTACAGCCATTTCAGAATGTCTCTATTAGTGCTGCAACTGGAGTTGCATGGAAGTAAAAATGCAATTGATTTTTTCCTCATAATGTTCTCTTTCCTAGATTCAACAGCTCTTCTTTTCTGCTCCCAAGAGTTGTCAGGGTTTCTCTTGATTTGAATACACCTTTTGGTGAGTATGTATTATCTCTACTTACGCAGGCAGCTCACCTCTAAGCAGAATTAGCAATTGAAGTGTCATCCTGCCTAACAATATTTGCTAGGTAGGGTAAATTGGTGCTGTCTGTGTGACTAGAGATAACTGCCTGATCCCACAAAGTGGAGGAGAGAAGTGAAATTTTTAGTAACCGGTGTTTCCTTATCTCTGGCCTTGTCTGCACTAGAAAGTTTTGTCGACCTAAGTACAGCAATGATAAAAAAGCGCTGTAATTACGCTTGTGCCTGTCCACACAGCATCCAGAGTTGGTGCTCTAGCATCGACATTGATGGCAGTGCCCTGTGGGCAGCTATCCCACTGTGCAACTCATCACTTTGTGCCATTAAGAGCTGTGGGAAGGCAGAGAGGATCGCAGTGCATCCTAGGTGCAGGCTCAACGTCCCCTGATGCAGTGATTTCCGTCCCATCATTCCATGGGTTTCCGACTGTGTTTCTCGGCATTTTTCAACGGCCTCAGTTTCCTGAGCGCCCACTCTCTCTATCTGAAAGGATGGATCCTGCACTGCCGTCCCACTATTGTCAATGTTCTGAACACATCACGGCTGGTCATGCAGTATATCATGAGCTCACAATCAGAACTGGAATCCGAGGCACCTGACCTGCTGTGTGCCATGCAAACAAATGATGCCAGATTACTGTTTGCATTCACAGAGCACCTGCATATGGTGCACTGCCGCTTTTGGGTGCATGAAACAAGTACTGAGTGGTGGGACCACATCATTATACAGGTCTGGGATGACGAGTAGTGGCTCAGAATTCTGTGTGGAGCTTCCCCCTGCCCTGCGGTGCAAGGACACCAGAATGAGAGCTGCCCTCTCAGTGGAGAAGCACGTGGCAATTGCTGTGTGGAAGTTGGCAATTCCAGAGTGTTACTGGTCGGTCGCTAATCAGTTTGGAATCGGGAAGTGCACCGTTGCAGCTGTGTTATCACAAGCGTGCAGAGCCCCTAATCACATTCTGCTTCAAAGGACTAAGAGTCTTGGAAGTGTGTGGCTTCGCAGCGATGGGATTTTCTAACTGTAGTGGGGCGATAGATGACATGCAAATCCCAATTTTGGCCATGGAGTACTTCAATAGAAAGGGGTACTTCTCTATGGTACTGCAAGTGCTTGTGGATCACTGTAAGCATTTCACTGACATAAACGCGAGTTGGTCAGGGAAGGTACATAACGCACGCGTCTTCAAGAACACTGGTGTGTACAGAAAGCTGCAAGCAGGGAGTTTCTTTCCAGACTAGAAGATTCCAATGGGGGATGTTGAAATGCCCATAGTGATCCCGGAAGACCCAGCCTACCCCTTACTGCCATGGCTCATGAAGCTTTATATGAGCAACCTGAATAGCAGCAAGGGCGCCTCAATAACAGGTTGAGCAGATGCTGAATGACCGTTGAAAGTGTGTTTGGCAGATTAAAAGCTCACTGGTGATGCCTTGATGGCAAGTTAGACCTAAATGAGGAAAATAGTCCCATGGTTATGTCCCATTCATAGTCCTTCTTTGCCATTAAATGATAAATTTGACCATATGCATCGATGTTCTTTGGCAGAAGCGGAGCTAGGACTGCATAGCCTCCTCTCCCCATATGCCAATCAGATCCAGAAGCTCTGGTGTGCTCCAAATGGGAGAGTGTTTGTTGCATGGAGCCACCATGGTCAGCTGGGCAGATGAGATTTGAGCTGTCCATGCCAACCAAGCAGGAAGTGGAATTTCAAAAATTCCTGGGACTTTAAAGGGGAAGGGTAGATGGCTGCAGGGCAGTGGAGTTCAAACTGATGGCCAGAGAGGTGACAATGTGCATGGTGGGAAACTCCTGGAGGCCAGTTACCACAACATAACCAAGCATTATGACATTGACGCGTTAACTAAAAGTTTGGTGCAAAAAGCTCTACGCCTCTCATCGAGGTGGTTTTATTTTGTCACAAAAACAAGGGAATTGGATTGGTGTGTGTGTGTGTGTGTGAGAGAGAGAGAGAGAGTGTGTGCGTGTGTATGTACACACCACCGCTGCGTTGGCGCAAAAAGCTGACCTGGGTCGACAAAAGTCTCTGGTGTAGACCAGGCCTCAGAGTGATTTGGCCTTACTTCCATAAAGAGAAAAAAGATTCAACCTCTATTGCTTTCCATGCCATTGTTAGTGTAACGAAGTACATATTGACGCTACAACCAGTATGAGAACCCAAGTCTCTTGATTTCTGCTCGTTCTAAACCACAGACCATATTTCTTCCCATTTCACTCCCCTATCATTGGAGAGCCAGAATAGGCTGTGAGTAATCCAGTTCAGGGAAGTTTGGGTAAGTCACTCTGTGACAGTAAGTTCTCTGAGAGTTTTCAATAATCAGTATTTTTCCTGCTTGAATATTTGATCACGTGAAGAATAAAGTCATTTTCATTCTAGAATTTCTTTCTGCGTTAAGGGTTTTGAAAACGTGGATGTAGTATCTGTGAGAAGATGCAAACTGACAATCCTGGAGACCTTTCTCTAACTGCCAAACTGTAGCATGTGACAGATGATAGTCATGTTGCTCATTACATTGCTGATAGATGCTCAGATACTGTTGTGAGGAATGCAGTATAAAAATCTGAAGAACGAAATGGAAAGTTTCAGCGTCTGCCCACAGTAGAGAAGGGACCACCCATAGAGATGAGAGGAGGGCTGACACTCAGTGCCTATTTAGTAATGAGAACTTGTATAGCTCCATGGATCCTGAAGCACATGTTTAGCAGTGCACAGCAACGCTTACAACTTAGGACGGCGAGTGGGAGGGAAAGTTTTTTGTATTCAGTTAAAATCACAAGAAGCTAAAGTATAGTTACCTGCATTGAAAAATTGGTCAGCATATTTTAGCTAACAACCTTTCAAATGTGAACAGTGGTGTGGGAGCCTAGATGACAATGCATGGTCCAGTTTTATATCGCATCCAAAAGACTGGTCAGTTTTTGTCCTTTCTGTTGCAGCAGACAATGAGGATACTGCTCAGTGCTCTCTGTTCTCGGGGATTTGGAGAGCCCCACACTCCATTATGTGTCAAATTAAGCAGTGCCAGGACCCAGCCCAGGTGAAGCTGGGCCCTGAGTTAATCTTTAAGGGCCTATGCCAGCTCCCACTGAAGTCAATACAAGTCTTTCCATTGATTTCAATGGGAGCTGGATCCATTTCTGTGTAGGGAAGGTTTTACTATGAGGATTAGGCTGGGAGGCCTGAAGGACATATCAGTGGGTGATGAGAGGAATTGGGAGAGAGTTTACAAATACTTCTCTCTCTCTCTACACCAGTCCCATTAGGCTATGTCTACATGAGTACTTATGTCGGCAAAAGTTTTGTCACTCAGGAGTGTGAAACCCTTCCCCCTCCTTTCCTCCCCTCCCCCCCCGGGCAACATAAGTTTTGCCAGCATTAAGCGCTCGCGTGCAAAGCGCTGTCAGCGAGAGATTTTCTCCCGCCAACATAGCTACCACCACTCGTTGAGCGGGTTTCATTAGGTCGATGGGAGAGCTCTTTCCTGTTGGCATAACACAGCTACCTGAATGCTCTTACAACGGCACAGCTGTATCAATACAGCTGTGTTGCTGTAAACATGTAAATGTAGACATGGTCTAAGTCACTTATCTCTGATGCCATAATATCCCACGTTTCTTCTGAACATATTCCCTGTCTAACCCTTCCTTCAGCTGCTGAAATCCTCCTGTTCCCATTTTCCACCACCTGCACTAAAAATAGCAGTCGGAAGGGTATTTTGGTAGACCCATCAGAACTTTTCACCCTGGGGATCTATTTAGTCTAGCTGATAGTTTTTTCTTGAGTCCATCACCATAGTATCTGGATACTGTGCTACAGGCAAGACAGATCCTTACAGGACCCATGCTGTTTGTGTGTTGTATCATCGTGGCCACATTAGAGTTGGAAATAACTATTGTGGCACAGTTTCCTTTAACATCATCATTAGCCTATGAATAGAAACATGAATGGATAAGAGGTGATTACTGCAGAATGTGTGTTCTCTGTAATGTCCACAGATAGCTGCAATTTGTACTAAAGCAACATATGATACACATATCCTTTAAAGAGATTGTTAGCTGTTTCTTAAAACATTTCTCAGGATCTTGATACAATTGGTCTGTTCCTAAGTCTTGCATACCCAGAATATGATGTTAAAACATAAGTTCAAAATTAACTGCTTCATGTTATAGCACTTGTATCCTGTTTACCATCTGCCTTTCCATTAATCACAAGAGGTGCCAGCATAGCAAATCCTCTCTGTTTAAACATACTGGATAGGTTGAAATGATGGTTTATCTGAATCTCAGGAAGAGAAAAGGAGTGTGTGCTGTGCTGGCTGTATCATTCCCTCACAATGCCCACTCTTTTGCCATTAGAAAAATGCACCCCACTATCCAGCTAAACCCTACAAAGTTTTAGTTTCTTCTTCATGGGCTCACAATAGGACCAGAAACAACCTATCTCCCTTTGTTCCTGGTCTCTGAGTTCCTTTGGATTTGGGGAAGGATATGCACTTACCAAATGCAAATATTTAAAGCGCATGCAGAAAGCATCTGAGCACCCTGCAAAACTATGATATAAAATGAGTCTAAAAGAAAAGCAGCCCAGATACAGAGCCACACAACATTAAAGCAATGCTGGCGCATGACAAACTCAATAACCATCTGGAAAACCATACCACAAAACAAAGGGATCTAAGTCCCCATTGGTGTAGGAAGTAGATACGGCTGGGCAGAAAGGGATATTTGGTATTCAAAAAAAAAAATCACTCAAAACAGTAATAGGCCAGCCAATATAAATAGGCCTTGTAGTATGACATAAAGGCAGCCAGGAACAAACTGGAGACTGATGTCATCTGTCCACATAATAGGTATAGCAGGCAGAGTTACCCACATTGTCCCAACCATCACTAGAACTGGGCATATGGTCACTGGCATAATTACATCTACCAGTATTTCTATAGAAAAAAATAGATATTTGAGCATCCAAGGGAAACATCCAGGTATCTGACGCTGTTGATAGGTGACCTAACCTCTCTGTCCTCATGGGTTTTCTTTCCCTGCTCCCCAATACTCTAATGGGTTTTTCAGTTTCTATTATTGCAAAGGCATCTGTGGGACAAAGTGGGTTAGGAGTTGATCTGGTCAATCTTGAGTGCTCTCTGATCACTTCTGGCAGAGAGTTCCATAGCCAGTGGCCCCACCGCTACCTATCTTGAGAATGCCCTGCCTCCAGGGGACTCGTCTTATCACAGCTGCCTGACAAATATGCCCTTCACAAGCTTGTTTTGGTTTTTACATAAGTATCTAGGCCACACAAGGCACAACATTTGATCTCACAGTAAAGCTAAAATTGCCTCCCCAATTTAGAGGTGTAAACTTATGTTATTTCTTGGCCTCTTAAATGAGTTGACGAGGCTCTAATCGTTTAGGTTGAGGTGTATGTTCAGTAAACTATGGTACAGAGAAAGGGTCACATTTGGCCTGTTTTACTCATGGGGTACTCCTAGTAACTCCCATCAGAGTGCTCCTGTGAGTAAAATTTGGAGGGCGTGGCCTACCCTCAGCCAAGTGTGGAGTGGATCGATGTCGCCGTTGTGATAAGTGAGGGTATATCTACACAGCAACTAGACACCTGTGGCTGGCCCGTGACAGCCAACCCGAACTCGTGAGGCTCAGGCTCCAGGGCTGTTTCATTGTTGTGTAGACTTCTGGGCTCTAGGACCTTGCAGCATGGGAGGGTTTTTTTTTTTGTGTGTGTGTTCAAAACCTCACTTTAAAAAACAATACATTTAGATTACAATTGAGTGGTTTAATTAATCAACATTTTATGGACTTTCAACACGTGGAGTAGTGAAAAGCAGTTTATCATTATTTTACATGGCACATACCACCACGGTGTCTAAGGAATTTTCATTTATGTGGCATTAAATAAGTGTGCATAGTGCAACATTTTCAAGAGTCCTTAAGTGACCTAGGAGTCTAAGTCCTATTGATTTTCAGTGAGACAGGCCTAAATTTTCACGTGTCTGCTGATTCTTGGGTGCCAAACTTGAAAGACCTTAAAAGGAAGATGCTTAGCACTTTCGGGATATCAGGCCTCTTTAAGGTGTCTCAAGTTGAGCACCCAAAAACTGAGGACCCCAAATTGCCTAGTCATTTTTGAAGATGGGATTCTAAAGCACTATTGAAAATGTTACCTTAGACCCCTGTCCCGTGGAGTTTACACACTAAATCTGATGACAGACCATTAAAGGTAGGGGGATGACAATGATATTCAATAGGAAGGGGTTATCGCTGTTTTGGCAGCACAGCTCTCTACCAAGCACGTAGAAGCAGAAGAGTTGTCTGTTCTGTGGAGTTCTGGTTTGTTTGTGTGTTCGGAGGGTTAGCGCTGAGATGCAGAAGAAGTGAGTTTTAAGGAAGGCGCGTTAATCATTTGTTCTTAATGCTTGAAAAAATTCACGGACAGTAACTTATCGAGGGCTGACTCTCCGTTGCCTTCCTCTTTGTGTCAACACTTTGTGTCAACCAGTGCAAAGCGTGTGTAAAATGCTACTGAATCAAAATGGCAGTGTTTTACACCCACTTTACACAAGTGTAAACAATCACAGAAGGTGTATGGCCATGGAGAAAAGCAGGCCCTGAGGTTTCTTTTCTGCTATGTTCAAATGTTCCTTGTGAGACTCTCTTCCCTTCTAAACCCATCTCCTTTCATCACAGGGAGTGTTTTCCGCGGGCCGACATGGGCTGCCGAGATGTTCACGCAGCGACAGTACTGGCCTTCCTCAGCGGCACAGCCTCGGTAGCAGGACTCTTCGCTGCAGTTTTACTCCCGAACTGGCGACTTATGAGACTGCACACGTTCAACAAAAACGAGAAGAATGTGACCGTTTATACTGGACTCTGGATTAAGTGTGCGCGCTTTGATGGAAGCAGAGACTGTGTGATATACGACACAGAGTGGTACACAGCAGTTGATCAGCTTGATTTACGGGTTCTCCAGTTTGCCCTCCCCTGCAGCATGCTAACTGCTGTCTCGGCTCTACTGCTCTGTTTGATCGGCATGTGTAACACGGCCTTTGTGTCAAATGTACCAAACATCAAACTTGCTAAATGTCTTGTAAATAGCCCAGGCTGCCACCTTGTGTCTGGTCTGTTGTTTCTACTTGCATGTGCCATTTGTCTCACGCCATCCATCTGGGTGATTTTTTATAACAACTACCTGAACGAAAAATATGAGCCAGTTTTTACCTTTGACGTTTCAGTGTATATTACCATGGCCAGTGCAGGAGGCCTGTTTTTCACTTCAGTTTTGTTATTTCTTTGGTATTGTGCATGCAAAACCTTACCTTCCCCATTCTGGCAGCCTCTATATTCCCATGCATCTAGCATGCACAGCTATGCCTCCCAACCCTATTCTGCACGATCTCGGCTCTCCGCCATTGAAATTGACATTCCTGTTGTAACACACGCTTCTTAAAGAAAACAAAACAGGTTTTGAAACCCAAACAGTTATTCTGGCTCAAACCTTGGAAATTGCAGGCCTGATTCTCTGCTGCCTTGCCCATGTTTAATTACTTCCACCTGTGCAAAGTGGGTGTAATATATACTCAAATCAGACTATACAAGGTGCAAGAACAAAGTGAATTGGGTCCATAATATTTTAAGTCTGTTACTTTTTAATGTATTTCTGACCAATCTCTTCTCTGGAAAAAATTGACTGCTGCTAATGCTGTAATGACATTCTACTGATCAAAAAATCTTTTTGCAGAGACCTTCTTTGATATCCCCCCTCCCCCAGCTAATTCAAATCAAAGAGGTTTTGAACCTCTTTACTGATTTTATGAGATATTCTGAGGTCCTGATCCTGCAATAGGAACCATGTAGGAAGACCCAATCCAGCATGCATTGACCAGCTAAAAACAATGGGGCTTTTTATGGGGTGATGGTCCAGCTGGCCAGTTCCCATTGCAGGATGGCACACTCTAAAGAATATGATTTGCTAGTTGGAGCAGGAGGATGAATAGGAAATGGGCTTACAAAGCCTTGCACATATTTTGGTTTGTGATCTCAAACCAGTATTTGACAAACTAATTCAATGCTGCTACACTGTTCCTTGTTTTCCACTGTGCATAAACAAAAGCCATCTGCTTATGAACTTCAAATATAGCACTAGTGTCAAATTATTCTTTCATCTCAAAGTGAAAATCAGAGATTTAAAAAAAAAAATCAGTCCGTCTAATCATTCTTGATCGTATTGCAATGGCCTAGTCTAAATCTCAGAGGTTGGGATTTTTTTTCCTGCTCTTGTTGAGTGCAATTTCATTCCATTCAGTGGATATGGATAAATGATTAATCTCATTAGATTTCTCCATTTTGTGATTTCTTTTTTTTTTTTTTTTAATACCACTTGTAAACATTTTGGTTTAAAACTTGAATATTTTATTTAAGGATTATCATCAAGTAGAACAGGCCTAAAATAAAAACTGCTTTAGCATTATTCCGTTCTGGAGAGGCATGTCCTCCAGATTTTAAATGTATTGCTTAAAACTGGAGCAATTTTACAGAATATTAAACACTGTTTGCTATATTATAAATGGGCTATCAACATGCCTCTCTGGGAGCAGATTGTAACCCCATGGGGAGAGATTTACCATTCTGGATGTCTTATGTATATATTAATGAAAACAAGCTTATGTAGTATTTTCAAAGATGATGTTAATGGGAAGTTTTTTTAAGCAGTAGTTGTCGGGCTTTTCAGGATGTATCTTTATTTATTTACAGATCAGGATTTCACTTTTCCAGCCTTAGTGTTCAATATCTCTTCTCTGTTCAACTGTTTTTAGATCCAAGTTGTTTTCTGGGCTCCCTTTGAAGAGATGTTTCCATCCCCTTAAAATGAGGTCCCTAGTCATCTGTAAGCTTCATAAGTCAATGTATAAGCTTTTTTTCAAAGGTGACTAGTGATTATAGGTCCTTATTTGAGACACATTAAAGGGCCCTGTTTTTTCATGAAGTTCTGTCACTCATCCTCTAAAAAATCAAGGTTTCTGAGGTTGGGCAGTGAAAATCACTAATCACATTTGAAAGTCCTGACTTTACACTGACCTGTAACGTTCTCAGTACAAACGTTTCTGACTCACGTCAAATCCTTTAGTGTTTAAAATGTGGTTCTAATCTGAAAAGTGACATTGTGTTGGTAGCATTGTGGAGTTTGTTGTGTGTTTCATGTTTCATTAACGCCATAGTAAATTTGCACTTTAAAAAATGGGGGGAGGGAGGGAAGGTTCTAATTCCTTGCCTTGTAAACATAATCTGGTATCTTTCCTTCTTCATGTATTAGCACTAATGATAAAGATTCCGCAGGGCAACTAATGCCCTTCCAGGATCTTTATTTCTGGTGGTAGTGCATTGAGAAGGGATGCCTCAATCTTTGCTTTTATACCCCGGACTAAGTTTGCAGAGCAGGGAGTTAGAAAAGATACAGTCTTACTTTTAACCAGAGCACATTCTATATGGCATCATAAAGCACATGAACTCCATGGGGCTATTCCTATACAGTTATTTTTCAGAGTGGAACTATGCTTTGTTATGGTCATTTTCATTGTGCTGCTACAGATAATTGTAATTTCTTCTTTCTGCTATGCATGCTGCTACCTGCTTTGTCTGGGGTACTAAAGCAAAGGAAACCCTGGCTGGAGTCCTTCTCCTTCTCCTCTCTCTTCCCCCCCTTGCCTCCGCCGCCTTATTCCGAAAGATCTGAGTTTGCCAGTAAACTTTCCTCAGACCTGGCCAGTGTCTTTTCTGCTTTTTGAGCCTAAACCTGCAAGGGGCTGAGCACTCTGGAGAGATTTGAGTGCCTGCAACTCCCATTTACTTGACAAGGAATCGAAGGTGCCCAGCTTCTCTAAAATGCTCAGTGCTTGCAAGATTGGGCTCTTATACCGTAAAGAGGATTTTCAATTGAAAGCAAATGCATCTGGCTTTGTGTTCCATATATCTATATTTTTTAATTGGTGGAGTCTCTGTTTTTGGCAACTGTTTTGCATTTTGACTTTGATTTTCTGCACTAATGGCCTTATTAGTATAAATTGCTGTTGAACTGATAAAACGTTGCTCTGAAAATTGTACCTTGCTAAAATTCTGAGATGGACATGAACTGTGGTGCTTATGGATCAGAGAGTTTCAATCCGGGTTTCAATTCAGATATTATGTTGCATCCTGTTTAGTTCATAAAAGCACAGCACCGTTATCTAATAATGTGAGTTGCAAAATATGTCCCAAGTGAAAATGATTCTGAGTTCTGTGCTGTATTTTTCTTTGTTTATGAAAAGATGTATTTTTCCAAGTAAAATTCCAGTCTGACTTTCAGTAATGTTAATTATAGTGGGGGTTCATTTTATGTAAAACAGAAAATACGTATTTTTAATAAAATGTGTTCACATACAGCTCTGGTTTATTTTTAGATTTTTTTTATATAAAAAAAATTACAATTGCACCATATGCTTTAAAGTACAAAAGCCATTTACATGATCTTCCATTGGTCAATAACTTTGTCAGAAAATCTTTGAACTTATTTAATCGACTCCAAATGCATTATATCTATTGCATTCCTCTATTCCTCTACATCTGTTGCACTAATTTTGTAATTCTGCCCCCAAAAAAATTCTGCCAGGTTTGATAAAATCAATGAATATTAGGGTTGGAAGGGAATAGGTACAGGAATGGATAAGAGGTAATTTACCACAAAATATCTGCAGTCTTTGTTAACAAGTAGCTGAAATTTGTACTAAATAACATTGTGAAACATCTTAATTTACCAAAGAGGTTGCACAAGCTACTGCTCAAAACATCTGAGACCTTCGTTTTCTCTCTCCCTTTGTGAGTGTTCTACATAAGGAAGGTCTTGTCAATTCTTAAATTACATTTGACCTGCCCAAAATTTTAGCACCTACATCTTGTTTGCCATTTGATTTGCAGATGTCAAAAAATTGTAAGTGTTTTGAGAAAAATCTTGCAAATATTTGATTTCTTTTTAAAGCAACATTTTCCGTTTTTAAAACCAAACCCAACATTATTTCCATATTTTTTTCAGTTTTTCTCCCCCCTTCTTTCTCTTTTTCCCCCTTTTTCAGCAACAAAAGGAAGATGATGGAAGAAAAGAGGGCAGGAACAAAAACTGAAAAAAAATTTTTTTGATTTGTTTTGGGTTTTTTTTGTCAAAAACTGAGATTTTTGGAGAGGGGGGAAAAAAGAAAATTTTCCACAAGTTTCAAATGAAACATTTCAACCAGCTCTAACCATTTGTATTTCCACTAATCTTAAATGATGGCAACACTGCAAAGTGATGGAGCTAATTTTGAAATGGGTGTATTGTGCTAAATGTGAGCATCTTTGCAGGAATTGGTAGATGATAGCTGAGTGGCTTAGCATTACCAGTATTTGATAAGATGTTTTACTCAATGCTTGCATAAGACAAGACTCCTAAAGCATCATTCTTGCTTCCTGAAACAATTCATTGACAATAACAGAGTCTCAGATTTCTTTCATTGCTATATTCAAATGTTACTTTAACTCCACACTTCTGTGAGTGGCTGTACTTTTCTGGTAGGAAGCATCTCCTCAGGAGACAATTGATTTGGGATACCAGGAAGATTTCCTCACTGGAACAGCCTCATAGAAGGACTTTTTGCCACAGCTTTACTAGAGATAAATGTGACGGTACACAATCATGCTGCTTTCTGAGGTTGCTTGTGACTGATTCACATGTGTGATGCACAGGGATCAGTTTAAGAACAAGGGCCCCAATCATCAAATTAATTTCTCACCTTTCTATCATGCCTAGAGCTTGTGGGAGACCATCACAAGATGTACCTGGCCTCTGCCTATATCTTTCTTGCTGTAGCTCCCCGATCTTCTAGCAGCTGTCTCTGATTTTTCACAGCTTCCAGTGTGAGCAGGGCCAATTGTTGAGCCTGTGGCATCTCCCTTGTGGCCCAGGGTCTATTGTGGCAACTGGGAAACTGGAACTGGTGCTGCAAGTTGAGCAGGAGATATCAAGCCTGGGCACCCAAAGCTTCTGGGATTGCTGTTAAGGCGAGGCTGCCAATTAGGCCATAGCTTGTATCAGTTACTGTTGGGCCATCAATTTAGTAATTCTTTCTGGTACATTAGCCCCATTACCTGATAGCCAAGATGGCCCCTGCAGTATAACAAGATTACTTTCAACGAGACACCATAGTAACCTACTAGGCTAAGGAGATGTAGGATACTTGAGAACCAATAATCCTGATTGCTGAAGCATAATCTGCCTACATGTTCTGCAATAGAAGTCTGCTAAAGACTGTGATTTTATTGAAGACACAGTGCTGGTGGTTCCCATCAGAGCTACAAGTGTGAGTGCTGGTCAGAGCAGGATCTGCCAGGAATTAGACCTCATAGTTTTCACACCAAAAAGGTGAAATCCCACTTCTAGTACCAGGTATAGCCGGGCCCCAGTACCTACCACTAACCACCAAGGGCTTTTGTCTTAATCAAAAGGAAAACAAGTCAGAGAGGTCTCATTTATTAGGTTGTAGATAACATCAGAACAAAGATATTCTGATGCAACATGCCTCTGAATTGACTGGAAAATATACTAAGCCATATATAACCTAGTAAATAAAACCTGCAGCACCAGGATAGGTTCACAGGTCACCCAAGTAGATTCCCTGAGCTTCCTGAGTGGTTCCTTTTGACAGCTTCTTTCCCTAGAAACTGCCTTCTCATGCCAAGGGCCTGTATTAGCAATACTGCAGCATAGCTGCTTTGTTATATAGTGACTGCCATTCCCAAAAGAATTCTAGTCCTCTCTCAACTTTTCTATGCAAGGAAGTCTCCTGTGTCCTACCTGTCCCCCATCTTTCCACTACCAGATCTGTTACCAGATATTAACAATGTCTCAGCTGATGCTTCCTCACTTTTTTAGGGAAACTAGGATTTAGGGTGCAACCAAAAATTTCTGTGCTGCCTGTCACAGACACCAAGTATTACTGGGTCTACGTTAATATTATTATAAGCTGGTGTGAGATGTTTCACGTTTGTAGAGGCTGCCAAAGAGGTTTTTTTACTCCTTCTGCAAACAATACATTCAGAGCTATGTGTTCTTGTTCCTTGTATTTGGTTGTATTAATTGTAACCCTTTTCTGAGGAAGAAAGCACATTTGTTTATCACTGAGCGGGACTTTTATATTTTTTCTGTTCACAAAATAAAAGTAAACAATATAGAAAGACAGTGAGTTTATTTTTGAGCAGTTAAACTTCCATGTAAGGTTTCATGTAGTTGTTTTACTTGCTACCCGTGTTATCTGTGTCCAAATTATCATAGCTCTTCTCTGCCTCTTATTCGAGGAGTTGGTATTTGACCTGAGGCCCCACAAATTGCCTAATTTTGAGCTAGCCCTTGGAGTTTGGCCCTGGACAAAATTGCTGCTGTTGTTTCTTTGTCTTACTAATCTTTGCTTGGGCCCTTTGAATCTTTTGTTGTTGTTGCTGCTCTTGTTGCCATTTTCAGTTCACCCTCCATATTTTCCTCCCTGATCTCTATCTTCTATCCTACCATATGACCCTGGAACCTATTTAATTGTAGACCTAGTATCAATATCACTTTCTCCTACAGAAGGGAGAGATTAATTGATTCTCACCTAGTTTTCCCTTTTCTTTCATACAGATAGTCTTCCCCCACCTTCACCTCCATCCCATTGTAATAAGTGACTTCTTATCAAAGGAGTAATGCCTCATTCTCTCCACCTAGGAATAAACTTCAAGTTTCAACTCATAGTGATCCCTTTGACTGCTGCCACCTCCCCCTCCTCTTCTACTTTTACCTCTCTGGAAGAAGCCAGAGCCAGTTTTCTTAACTTGCACGAGTCTGCAAAGGCTCTTCTTGGCCCCTGTAACCACAGCTCCTGCAAAGATGTGTTCCACAGTGTGCCCGGTGGTGTATTCACTTGTACTATGTACTCCTGAGAGTGGTGAAAGGAGAAGGGGAATCTGGGGAATCAGCTGACTCCCCTGCCTTGCCCCCTTTGCACCTACTCTGTCTATCCCACTTTTGCAGTGTTGGAACTCTCCAGATTCTCTGCTGCAGAGGGATTTCCATGTGGTTTGAAGAAGGGAACCTGCTGCAGAAGACATAACTTCCCCTTGTGGTAACAAATGTTTGTCTCCGTATACAGACATGGGGGGGAAACTTGCAGCTGTTCAAGAAAAAGGCCAAACAGGACCCATATTCTAGCCTATAAATAAAATTCCACAAGGTTATGTGCTGTTCAGGAAAGACAGAAATAAAGCTAAGGGTGGTGGAGTAGCATTGTATATCAATGAGGAGATAGACTGTAAAGAAATTAGAAGTGATGGAAAGGATAAGACAGCATCTGTCTGGACCAGAATCACTTTGGGGAAGAAAGCTACTAGAGGTTGCTCTGGGATAGTGCTTGAGGTATGCTGCAGGTCCCCAGGATCCAATCTGGATATGCATAGAGATCTTTTTAATGTTTTTAATGAAATAAATACTGGGAATTGTGTGATTATGGGAGACTTTAACTTCCCAGATATGGATTAGAGGACAAGTGCTACTAATAATAGTAGGATCCAGATTTTCCTGGATGTGATAGCTGACCAATTTCTTCACGAAATATTCGCTGAACCAACAGGAGGTGATGCCATTTCAGATTTGGTATTGGTGAGTGGTGAGGATCTGAAAGGAAACTCGTTGTAGGGGACAACCTTGGTTTTAGTGATCATGAGCTAATTCAGTTCAAACTAAACCTGCATCCCAAGAATTGGTCATCATGAGCTAATTCAGTTCAAACTAAACCTACATCCCAAGAAAAGGGAAAAAAAAACATAGGAAAGGGTTGCAGACCAAGCTGGATGAGCAAGCATCTCAAACAGGCGATTAAGAGAAAGCAGAAAGCCTACAAGGAATGGAAGATGGGAGAGATCAACAAGGAAAGCTACCTCTTAGAGATCAGAAGATGTAGGGGGAAAATGAGAACTGCCAAAAGCCAAGCAGAATTAGGCCTTAAAAAGAAAATTAAAACCAATAGTAAAAGGTTCTATAGCCTTATGAATAAAAAGAAAACAAAGGACTACTAAACAGTGAGGATGAGATGGAGTTTAAAGATAATCTAGGCATGGCTCAACACCTAAACAAATATTTTGCCTCGTTTTTAATAAGGCTAATGAAAGATTTAGGGGTAGTGGCAGGGTGGCTAATGGGAATGAGTGTATGGAGGTAGAAATTATCACATCCAAGGTGAAAGTCAAACTCAAACAGCTTAATGGAACTAAATCAGGGGGCCTAAATAATCTCCCTCCAAGAATATTAAAGGAACTGGCATATGAAATTGCAAGCGCAACAGCAAGGATTTTTAATGAATCTGTAAACTTGGGGGTCGTATCCTTAGATTGGAGAATTGCTAATATAGTTCCTATTTTTACGAAAGGGGGGAAAATGTGATCCGGGAAACCGCAGGCTTGTTATTTGATCTCAATTGTATGCAAGGTCTTGGAACAAATTGGTAATTGGGATAAAATACAACATGGTTTTACAAAAGGTAGATCCTGCCAGACCAACCTGATCTCCTTCTTTAGAAGATAACTGATTTTTTAGATACAGGACATGCAGTAGATCTAATCTACCCAGATTTCAGAAAAGTATTTGATACAGTTCCACATGAGGAATTATTAGTTAAATTGAAGAAGATGGGGATTAATATGAGAATTGAAATGTGGATAAGAAACTGGTTAAAGGGGAAACTACAATGGTTCATACTGAAAGGTGAAATGTCAGGCTGGGGAGAGATTACTAGTGGAGTTCCTCAGACATTGGTCTTGGGACCAATCTTATTTAATGTTTTTATTAATGATCTTGGGACAAAAAGTGGGAGTGTGCTAATAAAATTTGCAGATGACACAAAGATGGGAGGCATTGGCAATACAAAGGAGGACTGGAATATCATACAAGAAGATCTGGATGACCTTGAAAATTGGAGTAATAGAAATGTGATGAAATTTAATAGTGCAAAGTGTAAGATCATGCATTTAGGGACTAACAAGAACTTTTGCTATAAGGTGAAGACTTAATCAGTTGGAAGAGACAGAGGAGGAGAATAACCTGAGTGTATTGGTAGATCACAGGATGACTATGATGACCAATGTGATGAGGCCGTGAAAAAGACTAATGCAGTCCTAGAATGCATCAGGTAAGGTATTTCCAGTAGAGATAGGGAGGTGTTAGTACTGTTATATAAGGCACTGGTGAGACCTCATCTGGAATACTGTGTTCAATTCCAGTCTCCACTGTTTAAGAAAGAGGAATTCAAACTGGAACTGGCGCAGAGAAGGGTCACTAGAATGATCCAAGGAATAGACAATCTACCTTAGGAGAGGAGCCTCAAAGAGCTCCAGAGGGATAAATACCAGGTAGGGAGAAGAGTTATTTAAGTTAAGTGCCAATGTGGACACAAGAACAAATGGATATAAACTGGTCATCAAGAAGTTTAGGCTTGAAATTAGATGAAGGTTTCCAACCATCAGAGGAGTGAACTTCTGGAACAGCCTTCCAAGGTGAACAGTGGGAGCAAAAAACCTAACTGGCTTCAAGACTGAGCTAGATAAGTTTATGGAGGGGATGGTATGATGGCACTGCCTACAATGACATGTAGCCGATCTGCAACTGCTGGCAGCAGATAGCTCCAATGAGCTAGTAATGGGGCACTAGATGCAGGGGACTCTAAGTTACTACAGAGAATTGTTTCCACGATATCCGGTTGGTGGTCTTGCCTACATGCTCAAGGTGTACCTGATCATTATATTTGGGATCAGGAAGGAATTTTCCCCGGGTCAGATTGTCAGAGACCCTGAGGGTTTTTCCCTTCCTCTACAGCATGGGTCACTTACAGATTTAAACTAGTGTAAATGACGAATTCTTTGTAATATGAAGGCTTTAAATCATAATTGAAGACTTCAGTGACTCAGCCAGAGGTTATGAATCTATTACAAGAGTGGGTGGGCAAGGTTCTGTGGCCTGCAACGTGCAGGAGGTCAGACTAGTATCATGATAATAGACAAAAACTTTTCTTGCATTTTTTTAACTTCTGCAGAAATGTGTGATATAGGCTATTATTGCCATGGTCAGGACTCTAGATTAAATGGTCCAGTGATGTGCTCTGTGATGACTAAGGCTATGAGTTGGTCACGGAGGTCACAGTTTCTGTGATTTTACGTGACCTCCACAACTTCAGCCTGGGATGGCCAGGGTCCAGCTGTCAGCCCCACACCGCGCTGCGGGGCTTTGGCTACAGCCCTGCGCTACAGGGTTTGGGCTTCTGTGATTTATTGTTTATTGCCCGCAACCTGTCTGTGACTTTTACTAAAAATGCCTGTGACAAAATCTTAGCCTTAGCAATGATGAATCCCATATTGCGATATAAAATTGTTAATTTTGTTCTGCACACAAGAGAAAACAATACTAATGATTTTTCTGCCATAAGCTCTGTACATATCTGAAACTATGCTGTATAAAATGGCATATAACTAAACACAAATACTATTTCTTGGCTGGCTGAAAGTAATGCAGCCAGGTTTCCTGTTACAAAACTGTTCAGCAAAAGGACAAACCCAACCTTTCATCCAGGAATCTGGAAGCCTTAAAATTGGCATTCAATAATTAGACACACTGTCTGGGCAAGTCAAAATAATTTTAGCAAGAGTCACTAAATCCCATCTAGCATTTATCCACTCAGCATATACCATATCAGAAAATCCATTATCATCCTGTATTTGAAATATTAGAGAGGACTAAATAGTAGCAGCTGTTTATATGCTGCCAATTTTAACTGAAACATAAGTTTTAAAGCACTTGGCTTGTCATTTTAAGTTACATTATCATAACCATAAATCTCACCGCAATACACTGTAATGTAATTGAGAGGTGAAATTCAATACAATGAACCATTCTGCTGAACAATGCACTTGACAGTTGTAACTAACCTGGACCTTTTATTTCACTACTATGCACTTTCTTTATTTCCTGTAGAAAATTCTTACTATGCCTTGTACATGGCAGGAGTTGTAACAGCTAGAGGTCAAAAGTGTTCCCCAGCAGGTGGCGCACACCCTCTTGCTGATGAGGCATATAAATGCATTATCAGCCTATATGGCTCCAGGATCACTGCATAAATATGTATCTGGGTTCATTTTAAAAATCATGTTTACTCAACAGATTCTAACTGTCCTACTGTGAATATAATGGGCCAAATTCATTTCTCATTTAACTTGAGAAACCAGGGATGAATTTGTCCCAATACATTTATAGGAAAATTGTAAATCGTATAATAAGATTGATTATACTAACTCCTCATCACACTCCAATGTCCTGATCTTGAAAATATATGCTCAACTGGACTGCTTCCAGGTGTAAGCCTTTGCAAGATTGGAGACTAGCTGTATCGTTCAAAATATCCAGATGACACAGTGTGATGGAATGCACCTCTGTATTCATACCTGCACTCTATTGTAATAATCTTTGTACAAAATATGCCTTGTGATGTATAATTTGAAAACTAATAATTCACTGGTCAATAATATCATGGTGAAATGAATGTAGCAAGTTTACATATGAAGTTATAAACATAAGCTGAAATTCGTGACTGAAGTGTGTTTAGCAGACAAGTCTGGGGAGTGGGTAAACCTGGTTCTCAAAGACAAAGGACAAGCTGATGCCTCTAGCCAGGTGTCATCAAAGTTGATGGGCCATCAACATCAAGTAAAGGGGGCAGGAACAAACAGATTGGCATTTTAGGAAACAACAGCATGGAACCTTTTTCACCACCAGACTCTTTGTCTCCACCCTCACAGCAGGAATTAACATTATCTGGGGTAACCCTCAGGAAAATATACTTTCAAAGGGTGACTGAACTGTAAAAGGGAGGGGCAAAAACACCCAAGGTATCTCTACCCATCCATCTCTCTCCTTTTCACTTAAGAAGATAAAAGAAACAGCTGTTGGACTTTGGGAGTAGATCCTGGCCTAAGAGTTTAATCAGCAATGTTACTTGAAACATGCAGTAAGGGACTTCACCTTTAACCAAGTTTAGTTTGTTAAGTTTTAATATTAGGATATGTTTTGTCTTTATTCTCTTGTAACCACTTCTAACTTTAATGCCCTATACTTGTACTCACTAAAAACCTATCTCCTTGTAGTTAAATAAACTTGTTTTATTCTTTAATTAAAACTAATCCAGTGCTGTGAATTGTTTGGGTAACTCCATTTAATGTATCAGATTGTTGTATATTGATCCCCTTAGAAGGATAATGGACCTAATATATCTGGAATGTCCAGGAGAAGGCTGGACAGTGCAGAACACACGTTTTTTGGGGAAAATCTAGGACTAGGAGTATGTTGGGGTTACCCTGCATCTAGTAACCAAGGCTGCTGGAAGCCAAAGTGTGGCTGTACTGTTGCTAACAAGCTGCTGGGATCAGCGCTGCTGGACCAGGGCTGTAGCTATACACAGCCACTTAAGGTGTGACCTACATGCTTGTTTGGCTGTTTGTGAGGAGCCCAGGTTGGAAGCTACAGCAGCAAAGCATTGTGTGGCACCCCTGCTTGCAGGGCAGGAGTGATACAGCCCCTCACTGGTCTGGATTGCACCCCAGGATGTCATGCCCATCTCAAACTAGTTGGATCCTCAATAAATGTGTTAAAAATCAAGAGTCTTTGTGGAAAGATGGTTGTTTTGTTAAGGCAGCAGAATGGGAATCAGGAGCTCTGGATTCTATTCTCTGTTCTACCAGTCTGTGTGACCAAGGAAAATCATATCAATTCTGTGATGTAGTTTCCCTGTTTGTAAAATGAGGTTATTCATACTTCTCAGCCACCCAAGGGGCATTGTCAGATCCACTGTTAAAAATTACCATGTTAAAACTGCACCTTCTTACTCAGTAGATCTGCTTCCTTTGTGTATGCAGTCATAGCTGCTGACAAAATGCCCCAATTCAGCAAGCTACTTAAGCATGTGAGTAGAAATATTGACTTCAGTGAGGTTACGCACAGGCTTAAGTTAGGCACAAACTTAAGTACCTTGCTGAACTGACACAGTATCAAAAAAGGGTGCTTTAAAAAAAAACAAAAAAACCCACAGTCCTGTTAGTCTTGCAGAATGAGTATAGTAACAACAACAACAAAGAGATGAAGAATATCCTGGACTCTAATCAATTTTGTGTATTATTAACTAAATTGTTTACTAACGTTCCAATCAGTGATACCGATGGAAACCCACTGAAGGTGATGAGGTTACACACTATCATTAAGGGTATCAATTTGCTAATAACAGGGCTGTATAACTGAGGGCCTAACTTGACACTTAGAACCTTATTACTGGTGGCAATGCAGAAAAATGGGAAAACTTCCCTTTTACTCTCAGCGCACAGCTGAGTTGACAGTGCTGACAATGGAAAAATCACATTACTTGTAATTTCATGTATTTGACAAGGAAATTATGAGAAATACTAAACTAAACTTAGTTAAAAACCTGAACATTTTCTGATGAAAGGTTTTTTTTTGCGGGAAAGAAGGTTGTTTGGTCTTCCTCTTCTTATACCTCCCATTGATTCCAAATCAGGTTTCTTGGGAAGGGATAATTTTTTTTTATATTTCTTCATTCCATTTTACCAAGATTTATAATTGTTGAAGGAGTGGTTACCCAATCAGGAAAAAAAAAGGGGGTGATTCATTATTATAGCTGTGCCTAATGTAACAGAATTATAGTAGCTGTTCTTAAATTATATTTACATTTTGGCTCCCTATGGAATAAATGATGGATCAGAAGAGCTATATTATTATAGTATTTCCATATAACTTTCAAGCAACTCTCTTATTTCAAGTTTTCCACATCTGTCATAACTTGTTGCTCCATTTGAAAGCCATTTTCTTCAGGACTAATATGCTAGAAGCAATTTAGAGAAAAGACACATTCTCCAAGTTGGAATTTGAGCTGTTTTATAGAAATCATTCTTCACTGCATACATAAAACAATTTGAAATGCAGCATGTAAGAATTAGCTAGATGACTCCTGTTCTGCTTCAGACATAATTCAGTACATGTAATGGAAACTCTAGCTACAGGACGCAAGCTTTGAGAAAATTCCAAGAACGTGTTCCAAGTGATTGAAAAGTTAAGATCCCTTTGAACAGAATTTATAAAACCTTGTGGGGATTTCACTTATAACCAAAGCAATATGTGACATACAGTGGACCTTAGGTTTTTTAGACCCAAGTGAAGTTATTCCTGCTCATGTCTAATCTCAATCTCTGTGGCCTGAACACCTTTGAGGATCTGGGCCTATGTCTTTTCCCTCCTTTCTCACATCCTATTTTTTCCATTTCATTCTTCACTTCCTCACGATAAGGAAGATGAACTGTACATGTTCTCTTTCTTGTCACCCACCTTTCCATGTGGCTGGGAAGTGTGCAAGCGGTGACAGCAAATCTCTCTTTGTTTGGTGTTTGTACAGTGCCTAGCACAATGGGGTTTATAATAATAATAATATCCTGCTAACCTGGGCATTCAAAATTCATGAATTAGGCCTAAAAAAAATGAGTTAAAAAAATAAAAAGTCTTGGGTCCTTTTTATTTCCCTTCTGGTTTCTGAGCCTTTGGGATGCACCCGCTTAATGTTTTCAAGTTTTTCTCCACAACCATAAGAACTAGAATTTTTGTATTTAAATGAAAGCTGAGGTTCTCATGTAATCACTTGATTTCAGCAGCTGGGACTTGAAGAACAATACCAAATACTACAAGACTCAGTATAACATTGCAAAAATCCGCAACACTCCTTCTCTTGGCTTCTCTTCCCTACTGGCTCCTCGGTGTTTTACCAGAGAAAAGACACTAATCTTTGCTCTGTTAACTCTGCCTAAGAATAGTCAGGTGCCATCTCTGTCCCATGTTATTTTTAGGGCTGTCTTGTAAAACATGGGGGCCATTCAGCTGTAGGTTCCATACATCCCAAAAACTGGCTCAGATGACAAAAGATTCTAACATTCTGTATGTTCTTCGGATGAACCTGTCCTTAACTGCACACAAGTCAAGTTAAATTTGCCAAAAAACCCACCAAATTCCCAGGACAATCACTGATTTCTTGCTACGTGTCCCAGAGCAGCTGGGATTTCAGATTGGTAAAAGCTGGGAAGCTTTAGACTATGTGTACACTACAGACCTTACAGCAGCACAGCTGTACCACCGCTGCTCTGTGACATGTAGCCACTCTGTGCTGATGGGAGAGAGCTCTCCCACCGGCATAACTAAATCACCCTCAAAGAGTGGCAGTAGCTATGTCAGCGGGACAGCGTCTACCGCCGACATAGTGCTACCCCCACTGGCAATTTTGTCAGTGAAACTTATGTTGATCAGGGGTGTATTTTTTTGCACTCCTAGCCGACAAAAGTTTTACTGACAAAAGTGCTAGTGTACACGAAGCATTAGAGACAGCTGTTGCCTCTGTGGCCTTCAGTACTCTGATGGCCTCTAAACTGGGAGTGCTCCCTGCAGAGAAATGGATGAGAGGGACAGCTAAGTAAGCAGCCTCACATACCAGCTTCTGCAATGAGAGCAACTTCAGACCTTCCCTCCAGTTCAACAAAGGATGCATCTTAGTACAATTAGTTCGAGAGTTAGCCCTAACTCAACTCCTATCCACACACAACATTTTCTAGCTCAAGTGGAGTGGTGCTTTAAACACAAGCTAGCTGGCCCTCCCTGGGACATTGGGTTGAAGTCTGAGTGATGCTTATGCTAGAGCTACTAATGTGATGCAACTGTTCCAGTTACAACGATTCAGCAGCTTATCTGATCACCCCACCAAGCCAGTGGCTCTGTGTAACACCAGGGCTGTTTTGAAATGTGTTTACTCTCACTGGAGCAAGGCTAGTGCCAGAGCGCGCTAACTTGTGTGTGCTAACTCTGGCTAATTGTTGCAGCAAGGACAAGCCCACAGGGGTAAGGTGAGGACCCACTATGTAGGGCCAGGGGGA
Source organism: Emydura macquarii macquarii (assembly GCF_026122565.2). Taxonomy (NCBI): domain Eukaryota; kingdom Metazoa; phylum Chordata; order Testudines; family Chelidae; genus Emydura; species Emydura macquarii. The sequence continues at coordinate 34,138,648 of NW_027132559.1, read as the reverse complement.
GAAGAAGAGGGCACCACAGGGCAAAGAGGAGGGAAAGACAGAGTGAGCCATCAGGAGAGGGAAGAAAGAAAGGGTGACATTGCAGGGGGAGACACACAGGGCAGAGGGGGAGGGAAGAAAGAAAGGGTGACATTGCAGGGGGAGACACACAGGGCAGGACAGAGCTGACAGCCCCGCTGCTTCCCATTCAGTCCCACAGGTGCCAGCCTGCAGCCCAGGCTCCAGGGTGGGTTCGGGGGTGCACGGGGCAGCCAGGGGCGCTCAGTGCCACTCCCCATGCAGCTCCCTCCTTCCCTCCGAGTCGGGCGGCGGCGAAGAGCGCAGAGCGGCCGGCTGCCACTAGGGGCCGCTGGACCCGGCACAGCCCGGCTCCCCAGCTCGCAGCGCGCCTGCGCGGGAGGCGGGGGCTCCTGGCACATCACACGCCCCTCCTGAAAGAACAGCGAAGGCGTCGGCTCGGCCGCGCTTGCCGCCGCCCCCCGGCACCGAGCGGAGCGGAGCGGAGCAGAGCGCGCCCGGCGGCGATGGAGGCCCTGCGGCTCTGCCTGCCGGGCCTGCTCATCATCCTCATCCGCCCGGCGACCGGCGTGGGCCCGGGAAACCCGACTGCCTCGGGTGAGGAAGGGCGGGGGCCACAGCGCGTCCCCCGGCGGGACAGTGAGGCAGCTGCGCTCAGCGGAGCCCGGGCTGCGGGGGCGCCCGGGGAGGGGGCCGGGCCGGGCCGAGGGGCGCCCGGATTCCGGGGGGGTCTGGGCCGAGGCCACCTGCAGCTTCATCCCTCCGTGATCGGCCCGGGCGGCTGCTGCTGCCCCCCGTTACCCGCCTGCACCGAGCGCGAGGTCGGGCAGAGCGTCCTGCCGCCTCCCTGGCAGGGCCCGGCCTCCCGGCCCGCCTGGTGCGAGCGGGCGGCGGCTGCGGCTGCTGCTGCACGGGCGGGGCCCCGGGGGCCGCGTGACAAAATGAGCCTCGACGCTGCTGGTGTCAGTCAGTGTCTCGCGTAGACCTCGCCTAAAAACCCGGCGGCAGCGAGTGTCCCGGGCCCCCGCGAGACGTGCCCGGCTGGCACGTGTGACACGCCCAGTCGGAGGCACCGTCCAGCCCAGCGGAGACAGGGGCTGTGGGTTGTTGGAAGGGTTCGCTTAACTCTTCCTGCCCTACCAGCCAGGCCAGGATTTCAGGTTCTCTCTGTAGCCTCGCGCCTTGTGTACACTACATTGAATTGCCCTGAGTTAGGTCAAGGTACAGCTTCCTGTCCACACAGGCCCGCACTACAGGGTTTTACAGCTGGAGCGCCTCCCCGCCGCCCCACATCCCGGGTGGACTGGAGGAAGGCTGTGCCAGGGAGCTCAGGCTGTGAGCCCTGGGGCAGGATGGGGGGAGCCCCAGCTGAGAGCCCCGCATGGGGCTGTAGGCCAACAGGCATGTAAGTAAGGCTGGGTCTTCCTAACTACATGGACCTAAGTACTATGCCTCTTGTGGAGGTGGAGTTATTAGGTTGCTGTAGGGGGTGACCTCAGTTGGTGGGAGCAACATTGTAGACAGGCACTTAGAGTTAGATTGACTTAGCCTGCAAAGCTCAAGCTCTCTGTACAGAACTATTATGGCGTGGTTGCTCCAGGGAACATAGGCTAGGCAAGTAAAAGGACTGACTCCAAGACACTAGTGGCAGAGCCACTGATGTCTATTTCAGCTAAAATCCTCATGCCATTCATTCTTGGGTTATTACTGGTCAGCCTGGTAGAACAGCTGAGATTTAAAGAGGTTTGAAGCCAAGAGAGAATACATGGTATGTGTTATGTGTCTGTGTGTGAGGGATGGGTTTTGCAGTGAAAGACAACTGAGGTGTTCTAGATTGATGAACTGATATACTATTTATCCTTTGGGAGCCATTTGTACTGTGCCAGACCATTGAAGGCTCTTGGTAAAAAAAAAAAAAAAAATCTCAAACTTTAATAGTTACTAACAGATGTTACAAGAAAATGTTTTAATATGGTTGGTTTTTATTAAAGTAGATTGTGAGAAATATGTTGTAATTAATACTCAGGATTCAATCTGAGTAGGCCATCTCTCTTCCACAAAGATTTCCCTATGAAAAGGAATATTGAATTTCCTCCTCCCAGCTGATCAACATATTGAGACAAAACAGAACTTTTTTTATTCTGCTCCTGAAATATTAGGGAGGAAGCAACAAGAGCCAGAGCAGCTGATACCTCTGTAAAATAGTCAGTTTCCACAGGTCAGTGTGCTCTGAGAATGCCAATCTGACTCTGAACATTGATTACTTGCACTATAGGAATTATGTGCACTTGCTACATTCAGATCTTCATCCTCTTTTAGGCCATGTCTATATGAGGGGAAAAGGTGTATTTTAACACATTAAAATATTAGAGCTTTTTTACATACAGAATGTGTACAGCTTTAACTGCCAGTATAGTTAAAGTGGTCCAACCCACTAGTGTGGATGCAATTGTAGTGGAATAAGGATGGTAGCTTAATCCTGTACAAGATTCATAGATTCCAAGGCCAGAAGGGACCATTGTGATCAACTAGTTTGATCTCCTGTATAACAGGTCATAGAACTTCCCCAAAATAATTGGCTGTTTTTCCTAAAAGATATGCTCTACAAGTTTTGATTTAAAAAGTGTCCATGATGGAGAATCCACCACAATACGTGGTAAATTGTCTCAATGGTTATTTACACTATTAAAAATTTACATTTTATTTCCAGTCTGAATTTGTCTAATTTCAACTTCCTTTGTTCCTTTCTCTGCTAGATTGAAGAGCCCATTATTAAATATTTGTACCTCTTGTAGATACTTATAGACTGTAATCAAGTCACTGCTTAACCTTATTGTTGTTAAACTAAATAGATTAAGCTCTTTGAGTCTCACTATAAAGTATTTTTTCCTAATCCCTTAATCATTTTCAGAGCTCTTCTCTGAACCCTCTCCAATTTATCAACACTCTTCCTGAATTGTGGGCACCAGAACTAGACACAGTATTCCAATAGTGGTCACACTGCCAAATATCCTCGCTCCTCCTACTCAAGAGTCCCCTGTTTATGCATCACAGGATCACATTAGTTTATTTGTCCACATCATCACAGTGGGAGCTCATGTTCAGCTGATTATCCACCACTACACCCAGATCTCTTTCAGAGTCACTTTTTCCCAGGATAGAGTCCCCGTTCCTGCAAGTATGGCTTACATTCTTTGTTTGTACATGTATACATCAGCATTTAGCCATATTAAAATGCATATTGTTTGCTTGCACCAGTTTACCAAGCGATCCAGATCATTCTGAATCAGGGACCTGACCTCTCATTATTTACCACTAGCAATCAGGCACCTTTATACTGATATACTGGTTCTATGCAAGGTTGTATTGGTATAACTATTTGGGGTAACACACAGACACAAAGACAACCCAGGACAAAAACTGTGTAGAAAAGGCAAGTTTTGATTTTAATGTCTGTTAAAAATACACCTCTTTTTCCTAGTAAAGACAAAGTCTTAGAATCGTGAAATGTTATGGGGATGTTGTCAACTTGAAATCCAGCTGTGCTTAAAAAGACTTAGAAGTAGTTTCCATGTACTAGACTGGCTTCTGAATCTGCCTACAAGTGTTTGGTTTTGATTGCATGTTCCTATTTTTAAAAAGTATTATTTTCTCTCTCCTCTGCTGCTGTTTGAAAGACCAGTACAAACAGGGAAGGTAAAGCTGTACCTGACTGCAAAGCAAATAGTGAAAACAGCTGTAAGCAAAGTGCTGTAAAGTGAACAAAGTAAAACAAAATGAAAATTAGAAAATATATTTTCTAATCTTTCAATTACAGTAATCTTAGGTATTGTAACAACAATAAATCAAATTTTAAAATGTCAACTCTTCAGTTTTTTTCTGGGGTCAATTTGCTAGTACAGAATAGGGTGTCTAGTGTACTGGGTCATTAGTTTATTACATTGTGACCTGCTGCTTTGTAAGAGGAGTGAGGCTGATGGAAGTGTATATTCTGATTGTGGAATTTTAAATGTTTGACATTCAGGGCTTTTGTATGGCTGCTGTTTATTTTTATAAATCTAAGGAAATCATTGGTTCTGTTATTCAGGCCCCAATCCTGCAAAGAACCTAAAACCCTGCATGCTATCTGCCATAACTTCTCAGCAGCCTTCCTGTTTATGAAATTTCACTGAGTTGAATGAGTCCTACATAAGAACGGCCATATTGGGTCAGATCAATGGTCCATCTAGCCCAGTATCCTGTCTTCTGACAGTGGCCAATGCCAGGTGCTTCAGAGGGAATTAACAGAACAGGTAATCATCAAGTGATCCATTCCGTCACCCATTCCCAGCTTCTGGCAAACACAAGCTAGGGACACTTCAGAGCATGGTTTTGCATCCATGCCCATCCTGGCTAATAGGTCCATCAATGGCTATCTTCCATGAACTTAGCTAGTGTTTTTTTTTTTTTTTTGAATCCTGTTAGTCTTGGCCTTCACAACATCCTCTGGCAAAGAGTTCCATAGTTTGACTTGTGTTGCATAAAGAAATACTTCATTATATTTGATTTAAACCTGCAGCCTATTAATTTCATGAGGGGGAGTAAATAACACTTCCTTATTTACTTTCCCCAGTCATGATTTTCTAGACCTCTATCAGATACCGCCCCCCCTCTACTAGTCTCTTTTCCAATCTGAAAACCCCAGTCTTATTAATCTCTCCTCAGATGGAAGCTTTTCCCTATCCCTAATAATTTTAGTTGCCCTTTTTTGTACCTTTTCCAGGTTTTTGTTTTTTTGACATGTGGTGACCAGATCTGCATGTAGTATTCAAGATGTGAGCAGACCATGGATTTATAAAGAAGCAATATATTTTCTGTATTATCTATCCCTTTCTTAACAATTGCCAACATTATCTTTTCTGACTGCTGCTGCACATTGAGTGGATGTTTTTTAGAGAGTTATCCACAATGACTCCAAGATCTTTCTAGAGTGGTAACAGCTAATTTAGATCCTATCATTTTATATGTATAGTTGTGATTAGGTTTTCCAATGTGCATTACTCTGCATTTATCAGCATGGAATTTCATCTGCCATTTTGTTGCTCAGTCACCTAGTTTTGTGAGGTCCCTTTGCAACTTTGCAGTCTGCTTTGGACTTAACTGTCTTGAATAGTTTTGTATCATCTGCAAATTTTGCCACCTCACTGTTTACCCCTTTTTCCAGATCATTTATGAATATGTTGAACAGCTCTGGTCCTAATACAGACCACTGGGGGACACCACTATTTACCTCTCTCCATTCTGATAACTAACTGTTTATTCCTACCCTGTGTTTCTTATCGTTTAACCAGTTACTGATCCAGGAGAGACTCTTCCCTCTTATCCCTTGACATCTTACTTGGCTTAAGAGCCTTTGGTGAGGGACCTTGTCAGATGCTTTTTGAAAATCTAAGTACACGATATTCACTGGATCACCATTGTCCACATTCTTGTTGACCCCTTCAATGAATTTTAGTAGATCGGTGAGGCATGATTTCCCTTTAGAAAAACCATGTTGACTTTTCTCCAACAAATCGTGTTCATCTGTGTCTCTGATAATTCTGTTCTTTACTGTAATTTCAACCAATTTGCCTGGTACTGAAGTTAGGCTTACAGGCCTATAGTTGCCAGGATCGCCTTTGGAGCTTTCTTAAAAATTTGGCGTCCCATATCTGTCCTCCAGTCATCTGGTACAGAAGCTGATTTAATGATAGGTTACATACCACAGTTAGCAGTTCCGCAATTTCAGATTTGTGTTCCTTCAGAACTCCTGGGTGAATATAATTTGGTCCTGCTGACTTTTTACTGTTTAATTTATCAATTTGTTTGAAAACCTCCTCTAATGCTATCTTGACAGTTCCTCAGATTTGTCACCTAAAAAGAATGGCTCAGGTTTGGGAATCTCCATTGCATCCTCAGCTGTGAAGACCGATGCAGAAAATTAATTTAGTTTCTCTGCAATGACCTTATCTTCTTTCAGTGCTCCTTTAGCATCTTGATCGTCCAGTGGCCTCACTGGTAGTTTAGCAGGCTTCCTGCTTCTCATGTACTTAAAAAATGTTTTGCTGTTACTTTGAGTCTTTGGTTAGCTGTTCTTCAAATTCTTTTTTGGCCTTACTAGTTATATTTTTACATTTCACTTGCCAGAGTTTGTGCTCCTTTCAATTTTCCACAATAAGATTTAACTTCCACTTTTTAAAGGATGCCTTTTTGCCTCTAACTGCTTCTTTAGCCATGGTGGCACTTCTTTGGTCCTATGTTTTTTAATTTGCAGTATACATTTAAATTGAGCCTCTATTTTATGATGTCTTTAAAAAGTTTCCTTGTAGGTTGCAGGGATTTCACTTTTGGCGCTGTACAACTGTGCTTAATTTCTGTTTAACCAACTTCCTCATTTTTGTGTGGTTCCCCTTTCCGAAATTAAATGCTATCATGGTGAGCTGCTTTGGTGTGGTTCCTGCCTGCTACCTCTCCCCCCTTGGATGTTAAATTTTATTATATTATGGTCACTATTACCAAGCAGTCCAGATTTATTCACCTCCTGGACCAGACCCTGTGCTCCACTCTAGGACTAAATCAGGAATTGCCTCTCCTTTTGTGGGTTCCAGGACTAGCTGCTCCAAGAAGCAGTCATTTAAGGTGTCAAGAAACTTTCTCGGTATCCTGTCCTGAGGTGACAAGTACTAGTCAATATAGGGATAGTTGAAATTCCCCATTATTGCTAAGGTTTTTTATTTTTGTAACCTCTCTAATTTCCCTGAGCATTTCACAGTCACTGTCACCATCTTGGTCAGATGGTCGGCAATATATCTCTACCACTATATTCTTCTTATTCAAGCATGGAATTATTATCCATAGAGATTGTATAGTACAGTTTGGTTCATTTAATATTTTTGCTTCACTTGATTCTACACTTTCTTTCATATATAGTGCCATTCCCCTCCAGTAAGACCTATTCTGTCCTTCCAATATATTTTGTACCCTGGTATTACTGTGTCCCATTGATCATCCTGCACACCATTTACTTTCTTGTTGTAGTTATTGTGGCTGTTTGCTTCATTTTTACTTTCATTTATAAAAGGTCATCCATTTAAAATAATTTTAAAAATTCCTGGTATTCCCATATCTTTCTGACAATACTGGTCCACTGAATGAACCAATTTCCTGAACTTCATTTACAAACTTCAGTTTTGTAGCTCTGATCATGGTATATATGCTTTTTTGCCTATATGACGTAACACTACTAAAAATGTAGAAATTAAATTTAGAGAGTTAAGGAATATTTGCTATAGGCTTTATGAATTTTTTTCAAATTTTGATTTCCACTTTTTCCTTGAGGTTGGTGTACTGGCCATACTATTAGAATTTGAGTTTCTTAATTGCATTGGCTACTTATCAGTACAGTGTGAGCTAATCAGTGGATTTTTAACAAATTTATTAATTTAATCTAAATATACTTGTAAATAAAGCACAAATTTGTTATATGCTAAGAATTAATATCAAAGTGTCAGGACAATGAACTATGAAATGTTTAAATATCTTCTAAATGTTTTGGAAAAAGAAACAGTAAGCTCTTTGACAATTTTTGCAAACTAAAATTTTCTTATCTTTCTATGACTAATGGCTGGTGCTCTGTAAAAAGTAAAACTATATTCCTGACTAAGTCATTACTATCTGATGGCTTGCTATGTGTGACTTCTGTGAAATGAATTAATGGTGTCATGCCAGTTTCTAGTGGATAGGCATCCACTCACACACACAAATTACAGTTGAAACCCTTTTTGACAGAGTAGGTAGAAAATCAAGGATTGATTGGGCCAGTGACTGAACAATCTTTTCATCTCTAGAAGTGGTCCATGTAGGTCAGGACTGAAGCACCTCATTGGGCCAGTGAGAAGAAGCTATTATACCTGTGCTGATAAAAGACCAGTCTCCAGGGCTGTTAGGATGGCTTTTCACAAACATTAACCTCTAAACTTTTTCTGTAATGATTAAAACAAGTTGCATCCTGTTATCTGCAACTGAAAGATAGTGAAAACTAGTAGCTGTAATCGTCCTCAGGCAATATGAACCAGCAATGGGTTTTCTTTGCTAGAAGATTCTTTTTTTCATTTTAAAACCCAACTAAAATATAGATTAACTCTTCCCATATCACTTGGTTTCTAAAACATCCCTCTGCAATTCTTCTTGAGTTTTTTTGCTAAGCAATTTTGTCTCCTATCGTCAGGTTTTTTTCCTCTTAGAATGAGAACATGCCTGTCCCATGTAGTTTTATTTTTTAAACCTTTTTTAAAAGTTCTTAAGACTTTTTATGGAAAGGAGGCAAATTTGGTACTATATCCAGATTAGCCATTACTAAGTTTCTGCTTCCAAAGATGCAGAGCTCAGAATTTCATTTAAATTGAACTGTAAGAGATTTAGAATTTCAGCAAAGATGTAGGCAGGCTCAAAACTCATGGGTCACGGGTTAAGTCTCACGTAATCATCTTAGAGAGAACAGTCCTTTTTCACTGATTTTCCTTTTGAAAATTAGATTCAAGCATGGGCATAACTTTTTTCCTGAACAGTGTGGTCGTGAAATTGAGTGTTCAGTATCATTTTACTTGTTACAATAGTATTGGAAATGAAAGCTTTGATTTAAAATAAAGGCAAACTCAGTGTTGTTCCTTCTTTGTATGTATTTTTATAGATGAAATTACATTTTTGTGTATACATGCTGTGATTAAAAAGTTATATTATTTGATGCTATTGATTTTTTAAAAAAAATATTCTATATCTTTCATATAATTCTTTTTTCTAGCATGCTCTGATTTCTCCTGGAAGTCCTGTGAAGAATGTCTGAAAAATGTTTCAGTAAGTTTTGGCATCTTTTTGCTATTTTGGGGGTCAGAGAATCTGGTGATTATTACATGTGATGAGATGATGCTGAAATGTCTTACTACATGCTAACTTCTTAGTTGTGTCACACAGGCCCAGAGAGAGAGAGGGGAAAGGAGATAGCAAAACAGTATAAGTCATTAAAGTGTCATGTTGTGTCGAGTAACTCATGGCTGTGTGCCTCCCTGAGGGCAGACTGTCAAAAATAGTGCCAACACCCCAAACTGGTGATACATTTTATAATTAGATTTCACCAACCCAGTAACATAGTGATCCAGGAGTTCACATTTATTGATCTTTCTGTAGAGTCACAGACAGTCCCCTTAGGCTCTCCAGTCTATCTTGCCACTCAGGCAAGCTGGACTTAGTGATAAATAGCCAGAAATAACTAAATATTCAGGTTGCTTATAGTCCCAAGAGACCAGTTATTTATCCCAGATCAATTGGTACATCTTACACCAAAGACGATGCCTGTAGCCAATCCTGTAATAAAGTATCTAAAGGTTTATTAACTAGGAAAAGAGTTATTTACAGATTAAAGCAAGCAAACAGATGAGTTGCAGTCTAAATCCTAAAAGTGAGAGTTATAGTGATCTATCAATTCAAAATGTGTTTCAGGGCAAGCCCAGGGATCACTCTGGGGGATCTCTCATTTCAGTTTAGAATCTCTGGCCCTGTGAGAATTCAAACAGCAAAGAGAGAAAAAAATCTCGTGACCCTGTTTTTTCTTTTACATTAAGGCCTTATCTATGCCGCCCTTATGCTGGCAAAACTTTTGTTGCTCAGAGTGACATAAGTTTTGCCAGCATCAGCACTTGTGTGGACAGAGCTATGTTGGCGGGAGATGCTCTTCCGCCAGCATAGCCACCTCATTTAGGTGGCTTTATTATGTCGGCTGTAGAGCTCTCACCTATCGACATAATGTGGCCACAAGCACTCTTACAGCGGCACTGCTGTGCTGATGGTGTAGACAACGCTATCTCAATGGGAGGGCTTCTCCTGTCGACAGAGCTACTGACTCTTGTGGAGGTGGATTAACTACGCTGACGGGAGGTCACCAGCATAGTAGAGTCTTCACTGAAACACTACCTGTGGTGCAGCTGTATGATGTGGTACACTGATAACAGCCCTTAGTCTTCCAGTTTGAGGGGAGTTCCCTTTCATGTAGCATTTCCAAGGTGAGATAGGATCATTCACCAATCCTTTGTATTGCAATATTCCTTAATGGCCAGTTTAATCTTCACAGGCCTCCTGAATGAGCGGGCGAATGATTCCTGTGTCTGGGCTCATGAGTTCAGAGCAAATGTTTTCAAAGTTATAAAGCAAAACTTACATATGGCCTTGTAGCAAGTAATACAGACATTACAAGTGAGATGAATACATGCAGCAATTTAGAAGCATTTTATAGAGTCTAAGCACTAAATACATTCCTGTAAAACTAATACCTATTTTGAACAAAACTAACACGTGAGCTGGATTGGTTTCCAGCTATGAGTTTGTCAGTTCTTAGCTAAAACCTATGGCTTTGGCCAGAGTCGGCACTTGGTTTGCCAGCATCACAGAAAGCATTCCTCGTTTATCAAGCTAATGAAAAATAGAAATCTTTTGAAGTGTGAATCTAGTCAGAGATACCATTTATAAAAAGTAAGGGTCAAGATGAATAAAAGATTGGTTCCGCTCTTTATTTTTAATAAAATTGTTCAGGGGCCATTGACAAACCTTTCCTCTCTGTTTTCCCCTCTCCCTGTTGCCAATATAAAAGACCTGTCTTCTGCTCCAGTAGATTTGCATGTCATCAGCTGGAGATGGGGTTAGCCATACAGAAGTGGTCTTAACTTGAGGTTCAGCTGCCCCCCAGAAAATCTGCACCCCAGAGGAGTAGAGGGAACCCCTTTATGTGCACTAGGTTAGCTGGGGTGAGGGAGTGGCGCCCACTGTCCATTTGTCACTTCAGAATTTATGGGCAAATATATCAAAGAGCTCTGTATACAATATAGTAAAAATTATTGTAAAACTTCTTTTCACTAGGAAAAACTGTCTGAATTCTTCCACCTATGTTACTTTGTGATGGGTTATTTCATTTAGTCCCAATTAGCTCTGTGACAGCAAATTTTAAAATAAGATGAAATATGATGATTCTGTCTGTATTGGTGTAATTACTCACTGTGTGTGCTGTTAGCCCTTCATTATCTCAACATGAGACTTTAGCAAAGCAATAAATAAAGATGCTCATCATCTTAGAAGTAGAAAACAAGAGAAGGTAAATGTGAGTCATCTAGGGTGAGCTTGGTAAATATTGATGAAGTCACTTATCACTGACTTGGCTATGTTTTAGGAAGTTTTATGGTATTTTTTGTTTGAATAGATGCTGCTTGTAAGTAGTAAAATGTTGGCATGTAAATAGGTGTATTCCTGACCACCACTCCACCCCCTACACACTCCATCAACACAAGTGACTGCTACTCAGGTGCATTGAGAGCAAAAGAAATCCTCGGGGGTGTGCTGAAGACATCAGGAAAAATGTAGATACGTTATCTTGAAAATCTATTGAACTATTGACAGACTTCCTTTGAAGACAGAATGATGGATGATGCAGTGAGATTGCCGCAGTATCACCAGCACTGACCTTGGAGAGATGAGTTTAGACTTGATTGAGCCAATCACATGTGCATAAATATAATAAACTACTAGCATTTATGTATGCAATGTAAAGGCACTGGATCATTGGAAATTATTTCTTTTTAATTGTTGAAGTAGAAGAATACCCAATTGCTCATTTTGGTCATAAAATAGCAGAAAATGAAAATAAGCATTTGGGGAATAGACGATAAAAATTTCTACTAACTCTTAAACTGAACCAAGTACTGTAACTATTATCCTAATAATGAAGTCAGAATGTTATAACTTCTGGCACCTAAAGAAAAGTGGCATGATCTTCAGAGTTCCTGGAGCAGTTACAGTTTCCGTTGTCTTCCCTGGAAGCTCACAGTGCTTTACATTTTAGAAATTAGGTCACTTATATTTAGGTGCCTAAATGTAGACTTTATATCCCTTATTTTAGGCACCATATCTGAAAATTCTGGCTTGAGTTCTTAAATCTTGTAACTGAACATTGTGTATTGACTTCTGGAAAGAGAGCTTAATGGCATCTTTTTTGCTGTGGTTATAAAATGACTGTACCAGTTCAGCTATCTGCTGCACGTTGTATCTCTTGACAGACCATCATAGAATGTCTGGCATTGGATGAAGTGAAAGACTTCTATTCTCCCTATTTGTACGTATGGTAGCTTGATGGTCCCTGGAACGTGAAGTTCCAAAGCAAGAGACATAATATAAATGAGACTACTTATATATTGCATTTTAAGATCTTTCAGTTGGATGTGTATATATTTCTTTTTCCGAGGAAACCTGTTTTTGTGTTTGATTTTTAAAAAGCCTAATTTTTCAATTTTTTTCTAGACATTTGAGAAATGTGGATTTTTTTTTTTAATTGGCTCTACCATTCTCTTCTTGAGTTGTTTTGTCCAGAATTTAGTTCTTAAAATTTATATTACTAAAATAAATTTCAGACATGCTAGCAGAAATAAATAAAGATAAAAGCAAATTGACACTAACAAATTACATAGAAGCTTTTTAAAACAGCAATGACTTATCTGCGTGACAGATTAATCCTATGCCCTCTGTAACTCTAATTATAGAAGATAGAGGAAGCAGCATTTTGTTGCGTTCATGAGGCTAAGAATTGTTATACTTAGTATTATCAAAGATATTATCCTCATAATGAGTACAGCCTCAGGCCACAAGCTCATGTTGATGTCAGTGAAACCTCATGTAAAATCTGGAATCTGTGGTAGCAGATTCCAATGTAAATTTGGGCCCTAAAATAATAATCTCAAAATATAATGCAAACTATGCTAATGATCTCTGCCTAAGTAGACCAGCAAAATATTTTCGATTTTTATGAATTTGAGGACCTAAGTTAGGCAAGTGTTTCATAGTATTAATACAATTTGGTTGTCTTGTAGCTTTCTTTAAAATAAATAAATAAATAATAGCGGTAGTAAAGCAGTTTCTGCTTTGACATCAAGAATAAATCTTAAAGAATTTTTATTTTAACCTGTGCACTCCCATACCATCTGCCCTTGAGGCTGCATACATTTGTAACAGTTACACAAGCAGTCTCCAGAAACTGCTAAAGTTGACCTTTCCACACCATTACTTACAGCCAGCAGCAGCTTAGCAGTGGCTCCAATTATCAGTCAAGCTGTTATTAGGCTGGCTGTTCTTTATATATTCATACGCTTCATCTTGCATGTTATAAGAAGTGGTACTTTTTTGTGTCGGCTGAACTAGCTAAAATCTTGGTTTAAAATTGATGCTGTAAGGATATTTATTTGGGGAAAATTAAAGCATTCTGGTTGTTTTGGTAAAATTAAGTTCCTGTCTTTACAGAAAGATTCTTTGAACCAAAACAACATGCATACCACAAGTTACAAGAAATGAATTGCTCTTTCCCCACTTCTAAGAAAACAATTATCTAGTTGATTCCAGAACTTTATTTCCTGCATATGGCTTTGTATTATGACTCCTGTAAAGAAAAACAAAACAGTGTATTCTGCAGAATAGATCATTGGTTCTAAGAGCTAATTTTTTTGGTTGTACAATTGGATCACTAATAATTTCTGGATAAAATCTCTTCCTGTAGTGAGTAAGTCCTAATAAAATGTGATCTGGAAAGGGCTATTATTAAAATCCTGTCTATATTTCTTCACTGATTCAGTAATGTGGTGAAGGAGTTCTGAATTGGTATCAATATTATATTCCAAGATAAAAATTAAATTAAACTAAACTAGAGTTAAGGTTGGGTACAAATTAGCACTTTTAAAAAATAAAAACATTATAGCCGTGCTGGAATTATAGCAGGAAATTCAGAGTTGATGTTAAATTTAAAAGAAATCTAAATACATTAAAATGCACAGTTAAGGCACTCTCACAATTTTAACTGTGCCCTAGAACAACACCATTCAATAACCATACAACTATGGTTAGAGCTTAATATTTGTAGTAAGAAAATATAGCAGGAAAATGTAGGAGAGGTGCAACATAGCTTTAGGAAAGGAAAGGAGTACAGTAGAACCTCAGAGTTACAAACTGACCAGTCAACCACACACCTCATTTGGAGCCAGAAGTACACAATCAGGCAGCTGCAGAGAAAAGGGAAAAAAAGCAAATATAGTACAGTACTATGTTAAATGTAAACTACTAAAACAATAAAAGGAAAGCAGCATTTTTATTTTGCATGGTAGTGTTTCAAAACTGTATTAAGTTAATGTTCAGTTGTAAACTTTTGAAAGAACCATAATGTTTTTTTCAGAGTTACAAACACAATGTTTGCTAATGAGATGGATGCTGGAAAGAATGATAAATGGCGGGCATAACTGCTATGCAGTATTTAATGATCAAGAGAAAGCATACGACTCAGTTCTGCAGGAGCTGGTATTTGGAGTATTAAGGGGGGGAGGATTAAGGAAATTGAGATGATAGAGGAGCTGTCGAGGGTTCAAGAGCTAATGTGGTAACAAAACATGAATTTTGGAGAGTTTTGAGGTGATGGGGGGATTGAGACAATTAAATGTGCTGAGTCCACACTTCATCATAGTTAAGGAGTTAATTAGTAGGAGAACCAAGCTGTTGGGGAGAGAAAGAAAACGAACACAAAAGGGCCAGGTCACTAGCATGTGTGACAGCAGAGAAGAATTGGTAAAGAGGCTATCAGTGGGCATCTGTGTTTGAAGGTGTTAAAAACTGAAGTTTTGCATGTAGGGAAGGTAGAAGAGCTGTTGATTAAAGTTTCAGGAATCATAAAGAATATGTGTATGTGAGAAGTATTTAATGCCATTGGAAAGAGATCTGGAGGGTTGAAAAGGAGAACACAGTGTTCATGGGAAGCAGTGAAAAAGGTGCTAGTAGTACTGTGGGACCAGCAATTAAGTAACAGTGAAAGGAAAAGTGTATTCTGCATGTGTTTGTCCCTGCCTGCTCTATGGTTTGGAAATGGTGTGACTTACAGAGAGAGAAGAAAAAAAGGTACAAGAAGCAGAAAATATACTGAGGAGAATGTCTACCTTCTGCTTTACTGCCAGAGTGCTCATGGAAGAAATTAGGGGGAAGATGAGCTTGTGACTCTTAATGACAGATGGGCTGGAGATCACACATTTGGGGTTGGCTGGACTTGTGATAGTGGTAGAAGAATGACCAGCAAACCAAGCATGGAAGGAAGAGGAAAGCAAGAAGAGACATAGGAGACTTAGACTATAGTAGAAGGACTTTGTCAAGAGAAGTGTGAAGAGAAAAGGGCTGAATGTCCTGGGTTTATAATGCTTGTATCTGATAATTGCAACATCTGTAAAAATTTTTACCCTTAAATTATTGATATGTATTGAACCCTAATTTTGGTTTAATATAACTTTTTACCTGACAATTTCCTTGTTTTGTCTTTTTGAAATTATTAAACATTTCATATGTGAACAGTAAACAAGAAATCCAAAGGGACTGTCGCTGTCTGGTATTTGCAGTGATCTGAAGATATGTAATATTCACCTTGAATCTTTTCTTAATTTTACTTTGAGGGCAGATTTGCCAAGTGATGCTCTCTGGCTGCTTTGCCCCATTCTCGAAAAGCACAAAGCAGTCAGAGTGTACTCTCCAATTCCCTTCAGCTCCCAACCTCTACTTTCCCCTGCATACATAGCCTAGCTTCTGCCCATCTCCCGAGGTCCATGTTCCTCTGCACACACACACACACCCCTGTTTTTCCACTTCTGCCCTTGTTAGGTAGATCTGATGCAAAGTGTCGTTCTTGACTTTTTTTGTAGGCTTAATGGTCATTTTTTGCTGTTATGCTTCATAATTGAAAGTTTCTCCTTCAGCAGAAGATGATTATTCTACAGAGATTTCCATGAAGAATCATCCTTCTATTGTTCTCAGTGGAAATGAGGTTACAGGCTGCCCTTAGTAAAGATGCCTCTTTCAAAATGGTCAGTACCTCCCATTTTTTTCAGTGGGAGAGAAGCCAACTTGCACTCGGGAAAGATAGTGGCCCTTGTCTTGTCAGGGATCAATCATCATCTTTGTAAGGGCTGATTGGCTGCTCTCCCATTGGGAGCAATAAGATGTGATCACAATTTTTAAAAGAAGGCATCTTTGGTAAGGGCATCCGGTAGCCACACTCACATTGAGAACAATAGATGAAGGCAGTTAGTTCTTCATGGAAATTTCTGTAGACAAAGTTGTTCATCTGCATCTTTTGAAGGAGAAGCCTTCCATCATTAGGACTAATGGCAAAAAATAACTTATCCTTTCTTTAAAAAAAAAAAAAAAAAAAGAGCAAGTGCACAAGACTTCAGTTTTAAGTTTATGAGTAGTTTGAAGAGTCTGTGTAACTTTGGACAAAAAGTCCAACACAGGATGCTAAATTTCTCAAAAGGACCAATTTTTAATATTAATTTTCTTGATTAGATTTTTTAAAAAACTGGCCACAAGGATGCCTTATGTGGAGAAGGATGCTTTTTTATTTTTATATATATTTGTTTAAAATGTTTTGCATGGATTTTTGAATCGCTAAGAGAATAAAAAATTATTTTACATACCCACAATTTGATTTTTGAAGGGGTTTTAATTTTTACTTTGGAGGGTTTTTTAACAGTTCGTGCTGTTTTTCGAAAAGACATTTTTTAAAATTTTTTCATTCTGTTTTTAGGATTAAAATATTAGCAAAATATTTATTTTTCATTTATTTTGAAAAATTTATATGCAATTTTTGGGGGAATTTTAATTTGTTTAACTAACCCAGTGTTTTAGATTGTTGAACAGATATGGTACTAGAATGAAACATACACAATAAATGAAGTCCTGTGGGTTTTTTGTTTGTATTTTATTTGACTAATTTTTGCCCTTTAATTAGCTAGGTGTAGGGAGAATTTTGTAGGTTTTCTTTTAGAATAAATCAAATTGAAAGGAAGGTCCAGTATAACGCATTAAAATTTTCAGGGTTTAGTTTTGGGACTTTACAATTGTGGTGACTGTTTGGGACCAAGTTTTGTCTTTTTCTTGTGGAGGACTACACAATACCTCAGTTAATTTTTTCAGGAATTTTAACACTATTAGACAATGGATTACCCACTAAAACAAAGAAATTACCCTCAAAATTTGAGATGAGCTTTATTTTAAAGCTAATATTAAGCTAATTTCCAGGAAATTTTGAGTGGGATGGAAATAACCCATAGAGCAGTGTTTCTCAAATGGTGTTCCACGGAACCCAAGGGTTCCGGGGAACGAGTTGAAGGGTTCGACGAAGAAGTGGAACCGCGCCGCTGAACAGCTGCTCGGGCGCCGCCGAAAAGAGCAAGATTTTCTTGACTTTTCGGTGGAGGGCATGGCATGGGGGTGCAAGGGTTCCTTGGGTATGGCAGGGGTGTGCAAAGGTTCTGGGGTGGGAATGAAATTGAGAAACACTGCCATAGAGTAATTCCACATTTGTCCTTTCTGAATTACCATGTTTACAGGAAAATTCTGTGTGACGGGTAGAATTTCTACAGAAAATTGACTATTGCATGTGTTACTTTTGGAATTTTGACCAGATTTTAATTGGCCATTGGTGGGTTTTAGGGACATAAAGTTGTTCTTTAAATAGGTAAAACCTTGATTCTGTTCAAAATCTAAAACTGTAGCCATTTGTACCAGTGCATTTGATCCTAGGTATATTGGGCATGGTCGCGGCATAATAATAGTCTAGTCTCCTGTGGGTCTCATTTATTTTGGTTTCATTTCTGTTGTTTTTAGTGTGTGGGTGGTGGGTTGGCCTGTGATTTACAGCAGGTCAAACTAGATAATCTAGTGGTCTGTTCTGGCCTTGAGTTCTATGACTCTGACTTAAATTGACAGATTACTTAAATGTTAGAAAGATCGTTCTGTACCTGAAGAGTAAGTGCTACAATTATGGGGTGGATATGCTTTTTTTCATATTCGACACCATTGTTTGAAATTTTTTTCTGAGTATGAAACTCAGTTTAGTCCTAATGATAAACTGCAACTAGGGCTTCCATAATTTGCGTAGGGATTCATTCTTCAAGATCATGGGACATAGCATTTATGCTCACTTAATTTGGAATTTTGTTCATGGACTGTCGTATTGGGGCCCTTAATTGGAAATAGCTGTCTGATGGGCAGTAGGTGTAATATGTCTTTTTCTCTCCTGTACAGTGCCTTTGGTGTAACACAAACAACACTTGTATGGACTACCCTGTGAGAAGTATTCTTCCATCATCTTCACTGTGTCCACTCGCAGATGCTCGATGGGGAGTTTGCTGGAGTAGGTACTAATAGTAATTTTAATAGACAGATGTGATTACTTCTAATTCAAATTAGAGTAAGATCATATTGATTTTATTCAATAATTAAGTTGACTACCATGTAGTATTTATGATTTAGAAGATGCTGCACAGAAGGAGCATCATCTTAGATAAAATCCACTATAATAGCCACCTGATGTCCTTAGGGACAGCCTTTGAAGTGTAAAATAAGGGCGCTCTGCCTTAGTAAGCATATTAACCCCTTGCTACTTAGTTGAGTTCTTCCACCTCTACAAAAGGTAGGATGATGTGTCTGTCCTCCTTTGCCCTGGGTGAAGGGGGTGAGCATGATAGAAACATATAGCTACTCTCATGGCTGGCTCCTCAGAATGCACAGACAATTATGATGGCAGCAGAGAACTGGTACTATACCAGTATTTCCATTGGAATAAATGCAGCTGGAAAGTTCAAGAGCGCATGTGAATAGTTCAGGCTGAGGATGAAGGTATGTGGGCTATGGGTGCTGAAGAGATGCAGTTGGGGTTAACAAATGGGCTGATAAGCAGGGAAGTCATTCTGCTTATTTCCTTACTTTCTATAGTTTGTGTTGACAAATTATGCAGTCTAGCAAGTTTAACTCTCAAATTAGTTTGTGTGTGAATAATGTAAGGATTATGAATCCTATGGTCTGTGTATCCTGCCTGGCTTGTCACTTTGAGAAAGTTGTATGTTGTTAAGATGTTCTTGGTGCTATACAAAATAGAAAGAGAGTGGTGGTGATCCCAGCCATGAATTCAGAACCTAAACGGACCAACAAGAATCACACTGGTGTGCACTAGGAAACATTAAGGTGGATTGATTTTAAATCATGATAAAAATCTGATTTAAATCAGCAAGCAGGAAACCTTATTACAAATTCCACACTGCAGCATGCCATATGGATGTATGGTCTCATTGAATTTGTCCACTTCAGACACAGCAGGGAACTAATTGCCCCTTGAGGACGGCACTGTTGTTCCTCCTTGTTGCAAATGAAATGAAGCAACACCACTTATTTTTGATTCAATGTTGCTGAAAATTAATAGTGCAATTCGTGAAATGCATTTTCGTGTTCAGCTGTGTATTGGTGGAAAAATGGAAAGCTGGGGAACAAATAGCTCCCAGATACAATTGATGTCTGGAACCTGACATGCTGACAAATTATTAGTCAAAGGTAAAGGAGGAAGATGAATGTAAAAGCACTCTTGTTTGAATTTGTTGTATTTTCATGGATAATAAGCAAATAAAGTAGCTGGTGGGACACAGACTGACATTGATATTTGTTCCATTTTGTTGATAAATTTTATTGTCAATTGCTTGACCACACTTTCGTTCAATATGAAATATATTTGAGACCAAATAACCAGTATCAATCAGATTTATTGCTAAAAAGTCAAATAATAGTATAGTAAGGAAGCAGGTTCAATATGGTATCAGTTTCCAGGAAGCTGTCTCATGCAGCGTTGTTAAATTCATTTTACACAGAAGGAGTGCTCCTCAAGTTATACTCCTAAAGATAACCTTTTAATATCCATTCTGTTTACAAGTAAAGTACTGGGAACATCATCTAAAACTAGGTCTAACCAGTCAGCTTTCTGCCTTGTTTTTCTGGTACCACGGTCTACTTTTTATTTCTTTGTTCTGAATACATGCACTCCAGGTACACAGTGGTGTGAAGGCACCTCTCAGGTTTGTACCAGGGTAACAATCTATATCTTGTCCTTTTTTTTTAAAGAAGGATATTCATTACTGGCCTGAGAGAGTAACTCCCTACCTGTTGCTGTGGTAAAACACCAAATGTCCTGATCCTGACAGTTTTCCTTTATAGACATCTTAGCATCTGCATAGTTCAGATTGCATTGAGATTTGCTCATATTTCCCACCATTAGGGCATCTTGTGTGTTTCATAAGGTGTGTGTTACATGACTATCCACCCTGCCTGGAAGTAAATGAGTGGTTACGCAGGTGGTGTCGGAGAGAGGGCTTTGGATTCTTTGACCATGGGATGTTGTTCCAGGAAGAAGGATTGCTAGGAAGAGATGGGATCCACCTCACAAAGAGGAAAGAGCATTTTCACAGGCAGACTGGCTAACCTAGTGAGCAGGGCTTTAAACTAGGTTTGCTAGGGGATGGGGACCTAAGTCTGGAGGTAAATGGGACGCCAGGAGGAAGCACAAGGAAGAGGGTGCAACAAGAGAGGCTTCCCGATCCCTACAGAGAACGTAGGACAATCAGCTAGTTATCGTGAGTGCCTGTACACAAACACAAGAAGCTGGGAAACAAGCAGGAGATATTGGATGTCCTAGCACAGTCAAGGAACTATGATATAATTGGAATAACTGAGACTTGCTGGGGTAACACACAACTGGAGCATTGTCATGGAAGGGTATAAACTGGTCAGGAAGGACAGGAAAGGGAGAAAAGGTGGAGGAGTTGCACTGTATGTAAAAGCAATAGGATTGCTCAGAGCTCCAGTATGAAACTGGAGAAAAGCCTGTTGAGTCTCTGGGTTAAGTTTAGAGGTGAGAGCAACAAGATGATGTTGGGGTGCGTGGCTGTCATAGACCAACAGACCAGGAGAACGAGGTAGACGAGGCTTTCTTCAGACAACTAGTGAAAGTTTCCAGATCACAAGACTTGGTTCTCATGGAGAGCTTCAATCACCCTGACTGCTGCTGGGAGAGTGATCTAGCAGAGCACAGACAATCCAGGAAGTTTTTGGAGAGTGTTGTGGACAACTTCCTGGTGCAAGTGCTGGAGAAACCTACAAGGGGCAGTGCTCCTCTTGACCTTCTGCTCACAAAAAGGAAGAATTGGTAGGGAAAGTAGAAGTGGGTGGTAATCTGAGCAGCAGTGACCATAAGATGGTAGAGTTCAAGATCCCGACAGAGGGAAGAAAGGAGAAAAGCAGAATATGGACCATGAACTTCAGAAAAGCAGACTTTGACTCCTTCAGGGAGCTGATAGGCAGGATCCCCTGGGAGGCTAATATGAGGGGCAAAGGAGTCCAAGAGATCTGGCTGTATTTTAAGAAAAACCTTATGGAGGGCGCAGGAACAAACCATCCCGATGTGCAGAAAGAATAGTAAACATGGCAAGCGACCATATTGCTCAAGCATGCAGGAGTGAAATCAGGAAGGCCAAAGCACAACTGGAGTTGCAGCTAGCAAGGGACATAAGGGGTAACAAGACGGGTTTCTACAGGTATGTTAGCAACAAGAATGTGGTCGGGAAAGTGTGGGTCCCTTACAGAATGGGGGAGGCAACCTAGTGACATGAGATGGAAGAAGCTGAAGTTCTTAATGCTTTTTTTGCCTCTGTCTTCACAGACAAGGTCAGCTCCCAGACTACTGCACTGGGCAGCACAGAATGGGGAGGAGGTGAGCAGCCCTCAGTGCTGAAACAACAGGTTCAGGACTATTTAGAAAGACTTGTGCATGTCCAGCCTATGGGGCCGGATGAAATGTATCCGAGGGTGCTGAGGGAGTTGCCTGATGGGATTGCAGAGCCACTGGTCATTAACTTTGAAAACTCATGGCGGTTGGGGCAGCTCCCAGACAATTGGAAAAAGGCAACTATAATGCCATCTTTAAAAAAGGGAAGGAGGAGGATCTGGGGAACTACAGACCAGTCAACCTCACCTCAGTCCCTGGAAAAATCATGGAACAGGTTCTCTAGGAATCCATTTTGAGGCACTTGGAAGAGAGGAAGGATGGATTCACTAGGGGCAAGTCGTGCCTGACCACCTGATTGCTTTCTATGATGAGATGACTAGTTCTGTGGATGTGGGGAAAGCAGTGGACGTGATATACCATGACTTTAGCAAAGCTTTCAATATAGTCTCCCACAGTATTTTTATCAGCAAGTTGAAGTATGGGTTGGATGAATGGACTATAAGATGGATAGAAATCTGGCTAGATCATCAGGCTCATTGGCTGGTGATCAATGGCTTGATGTCTAGTTGGCAGCCAGTAACAAGCGAAGTGCCCCCGGGGTCGGTGCTGGCGCTGGTTTTGTCCAACATCTTCATTAATGATCTTGAGGATGGGGTGGATTGCACCCTCAGCAAGTTTGCAGATGACACTAAGCTGGGAAGAGTGGTAGATGCTGGAGGGTAGGGATAGGATACAGAGTGACCTAGACAAATTGGAGGATTGGGCAAAAAAAATCTGATGAGATTCAACAAGGACAGATGCAGAGTTCTGAATTTAGCAAGGGAGAATCCCATGCACTGCTATAGACTGGGGACTGACTGGCTAGGCAGCAGTTATGCAGTAAAGGATCTGGGATGGGTGGGTATTCAGTGAACAAGAACCTGGACATGAGTGTGCCCTTGTTGCCAAGAAGGCTAACGGCATATTGGGCTGTATTAGTAGGAACATTGCCAGCAGATCGAGGGAAGTGATTATTACCCTCTATATGGCACTGGTGAGGCCACATTTGGAATATTCTGTTCAGTTTTGGGATCCTTCTACAGAAATGATGTGGACAAATTGGAGAGAGTCCAGCAGAAGGCAACAGAAATGATTAGGGGGCTGGAACACATGACTTAGGAGGAGAGGCTGAGGGATCTACGCTTGCTTAGTCTACAGAAAAGAAGAGTGAGGAGGAGGAATTTTACAGCAGTCTTCAACTACCTGGGAGGAGATGGAGCTAGGCTGTTCTTAGTAGTAGTAGATGACAGAACTAGGAGCAATGGTCTCAGTGAGGGAGCTCTAGTTTGGATATTAGGAAAAACTTTTTCACTAGGAGGGTGGTGAAGCGCTGGAATGTGTTACCTAGGGAGGTTTTGGAATCTCCACCCTTAGAGATTTTTAAGTTGTGGCTTGACAAAGCCCTGACTGGGATGATTTAGTTGGGGTTGGCCCTGCTTTGAGCAGGGAGTTGGACTAGATGACCTCCTGAGTTCACTTCCAACCCTAATCTTCTGATTCTGTTAATATATTTCAAGGAACAAAAACTATATTAACATTGATCTAAAGTTAAGAATACGTATTAGTAACGTAAGGGCAAAAAGCCATAAGACAGACATTGTAATTGTCATGTTGTCTGGAGTGGCTTATGACTGGGAGAGCCTACCTCAGGGCAGGGAGAGCCTACCTCAGGGCAGACTGTCGAAAGCATGGCAGACACCACAAATTGCTGGTATGTTCTGGAATTAGATTTCACCAACCCAGTACCAAATGTGAACTCCCAAAGAACTACGGTCATGTTATAATGGAGTCACTGACAGTTCTCTTAAACTCCTCAGTCTGTCTTGCCACCTAGGCAAGTTGGAGTATGTGATGAATGGTCGCTTACACAAAAAATTACAAATATTCCAGGTTACTCCCAGTCACAAGAGACCAGTCACTCACCCAGATCGAGTTGCATCCTAGATCTCACACCAAAGACAACACTAGTAGCCAGTTCTGTTGGAAACTAATTAAAAGTTTATTAGCTAAGAAAACGGAGAGTTTCTGGGAGGTTAAAGCAGGTTAAAATATATGTACAGGTGAGTCACATTCTATAATTCCAAATGGTTGCAGAGATGAAAAAGTGGCAGATTTCTACAAAAGTTTCTCAGGGTTGCCCAGAGTAACTTCTGGGGATCTTTGTCTTCTCGTTCATTTATTCTGTCCTGTTAGAATCCAAACAGTCCAGAGGTGCGGAATCTTTCCCAGAATCCATACTTAGAGCTTCTTCTTATAAAAACAAGCTGACGCTGACACTACCCACATAGGTTCTTTCTTTAATTGGTGGAGAGAGAGAGAGAGCACATTTAGATTCTTTGATTGCTTATCTCACACACACAGACCACTTGCCTTCAAATGTGTAAGAATTCTTGTTCATCAACAGAAATTGGTCCAATAAAAGATATTACCTCACCCACCTTGTCTCATTAGGTTTAAGGCATTTGAGTGTTTGTAGTCCTAGGTTAGATTTTAAAGACATATTTAATTTTTTTTAACTTTTTCCTATGTGGTAGCACTACCGGACAAAGTTCAGGTTATTTGAGTTTCTTAATGTCTTGGAATTTCTTTGGGCTTAAAAAATAATTATACATAGACTAAACAAGAAACTCAGAATGCTGCCTTGTGATATTTCTAATGATTTGAAGATACGTTGTATCAACCTTAAATCATTTTAAAAAAAGTTGTAAAGTGTTTGACTTATTAGTACACAACATTCTAATTGAAAGATTAATACTGTACAATATCAATAAAGCAGATATTAAGTGGATTAAGAATTGGTTAAACGACAGGTTCCAAAGAGTGTTGTCCATGAGGAATCATCATTGAATGGGGTGTTTCAGTGGAATTTTTCAGGGATCTGTTCCAAATTCAATACTATTCAATATTTTCAACAATGATTTGTAAGTAAATATAAAATCACTGTTGGTAAAGTTGGCAGATGCCACACACATTGGTAGAGCCATGAATGATGAGGTCAGGACAGTCGTACAGAGAGGTTAACATAGCTTGGTAGGCTAGCTTCATTCAAATAAAACACTAATGTAGCCAAATGAAAGCTTATAGGTCTAGGAGCAAAGAATGGAGGCCATACCTAAAAAATGAGGGACTAGAAAATCGTGACACTGAAAAGGTTTTAGGGGTCATAGTGAACAAACACCTGAACGTGAGCTGCAAGTGTGATGCTGTGGTGGTAAAGTCTAATGCAATCCTTGGAGATAGAAACTGGGTAACGAAGAAGAGTAAGAAGGTGACTTTACTTCTGTGATCAGCATTGGTGAGACCAGTACTAGACTATTGTGTCTACATTTTTAAAAGAATGATGAAAAATTGGAAAGGGGGCAGAATGAGCCACAAAAGTGATTCAAGGGCTGGAGGAGATGAATTACTCTGAAGACTTAAAGGGCGAAGTCTGTTTAGTTTGTCAAAAAGGAGATTGAGAGTGGACCTGATTACAGTGGAGAAGTATTTACACAGGGAGAAAAGAGTGGTTACGGAAAGGCTCCAGTCTAGCAGAGAAAGACATAACAAGAAGCAATTGCTGGAAATTAAAACCAGACACATTCAGATTAGAAATAAGACACAGATTTTTAGCGGTGAGGGTGATTAACCAATGGAACAATAGACAAGAAAAAATGATGGATTCTCCATTTCTTGATATCTTCAAGTCAAGACTGGATGCTTTTCTGAAAGATGTGCTTTAGTCAAGCACAAATTATTGTGCTCGTTACAGAAATAATTGGGTTAAATTCTTGGACCTGTATTATACAGGAGGTCATACTAGGTGATCTAACAGTCCCTTCTAATCTTCTGTATAAATCTGTGAATTTTAAGAGCAGATTCATTACATCAGCACAGTACAAACCAGCCAGTACACATTGTTCACTTAAGGTGGATTTACAGCTATTTGCAATGTCAGAGCAGTGTGTAGCAGCTGAAGTATACTGGTGAATCTCTTCCTTTATTTGCAAATGACTTATTGGTTTAGTGGGCTGTCAGTGAGGCTAGTACTCTATGAAGGGATGAGAAGAGCACACTCTTATATGAGTCCTAATGTGTCTGTGCTTTAAGGGCCTCCCCATGTACTCCTTTCTCAGTTCCCCCAGTAGCGCTGCCTCTGTTGAGCTAATGCAGTGGTGCTATGCCTTTCAAGCACCAATGGCCAAGTGGTTACATAACTTTTAGGGTATTTCTACACAGGGATGATAGCTTTGCAGCTGGCCCAGGTCAGCTCACTCAGGCTACGGGGCTAAAAAAATCACTGTTTAGACATTTGGGCTCAGGCTGGAGCCCATGATCTGGAACCCTCAACCCTCACAGGATTCCAGAGCTCGGGCTCCAGCATGAGCGTTAATGTCTGCATAGTGATTTTACAGCCCTGCGGCATGTGCCCCATGAACTCGAGTCAGCTGATCTGGGCCAGCTGTGGGGTGTTTTTAATCCCTGTTTAGACATGCCCTAAGAGAGCAGAGACTATTAGACAAATAATCTACCATTAAGAACTGTTGGAATGTGGGCGGTCTCCCTCATGCCACTGATTTATAACCCCAATAAAGTTGTTACATGAAAATTAGCGATAGAGGAAGAATGGTGATTGTTTGAAATTACAGTGGCCCCCCTTAAATTACCTGAGCTGTTAAACCGACCCTGTTTGTAGTATATCTAATCACAAGAATTGGCTACAACAATTGTTAATAAGCTTAATTACAACCTAATTTGTTCAAATATAATTTCATCATAAGATTTTCATGAAAATTTTAACTATAGGGAAGAATGAAGAGCCTGTATTGTTCCATTATTCAGATCATAAGGAAAACAAAAATACTGACACAGATGCTAAATTGTTTAGCGTTCATTTTAAAAATTAATTTTAACTTGAACTGATTTGTCAGTTTTCAGAAAACTTGTACGGTACTCAGTAAGTGTTTGCTGTAAATTTGGATAGGATATGTATTTTCATACAAAACGAAGAGGCTGACTCCCTGCTGTAAGTGCAAAATGGAGGTCATGCTTAATTATCGAGATGGACTAATATTTCCATAATTACTGAAGTGTGCTAACAAGAAGCATTGTTAAGGTTGCATCTTGATTTCTACTTTAAGGGATCTCTTTCTACAACTCAGTAAAAACATCAGTTTTAGATAAAAAACCAAAGTGTTAGTGAATTATCGAAAGGAATCAAGTGAAAATTAGTCATGGTGAGGCGAGATATGTCCTCAAGAAGTATATTGCAGGATTGAGGTTGGGGGAAGAGGCAACAGAGAAGGGCAACAAGAGTGATCAAGGGCATGGAAAAATTCTCACATGGAGGGATACTCAAAAGAATGGGATTATGAAACTAATTAGAGGCAATATGAAAAAATATTTAAAATAATGAATGGCATAAAGTAGATCAAGAACTTCTCCTGTCTATAATACAAAAACAAGAGGATATTCAATTGAATTGAAGGATGAGAAATTCAAAACCAATAAAAGGAAATAAGTGACATACAACCTATAATTTGACTGTAGAACATTGCCACAGAAAGTCACTGAGATTAAGAACCTAGCAAGTTCAGAAAGGATTGAATGTTTATATGTATATCCAGAGTTGTCATTAATTATTATAAAACTTTTAGGAGGGATACTGTATCTCATACTTCAGGGCAAGCAAATCTCTAATTGTTAGAGGCCAGAATAAGATGTAATGGGGGGCATATTAGTCCACATCTACCACTGCAGGATTCCTAAATCTTCCTTTGGAGCAACTGGTGCTGGATTAGATGGTGTCGAGTCTGATCCAATACGGAAATTCCTATGTTACTAAAAATCTGTACTTTCTATGCCAGAAATCTTGGCTTTTTAAGAACCCTTTCATTGGTGCTACACAACACAGATTAAATCTTGCAGTGGAGTGTTAAACTAAGGAATACGTTTGAGAATGCAATGCCTTGAAAAACTTTCCATGTTCTACTTGATGTGAGGGAGCTGTCATTTAATGTCATCAACACAAATCCACCATCGTAAACTTCTGGCCTTTGATGTGTAGGAAGAGAGTGAATATATATGTGAGCTGCATTGGAGATCTGTTGCAGCAAGCAGTTGTGGTGAGGAAAGGGGATAAAATGATGGATGGGATCTGAGGAGAAATGTTTAACGCTTTAAAAAACAAACTTGCTTCTCTAACACCTGTTCTCTCTTTCATCTCTAAGATCATCGAACACACTGTCCACAGCTACTGTCTAGGGTTCCTCTCCAATTCCATTCCTAATCCTCTCCAATCCATTTTTTGTCTCTTTCATTCCACTGCAACAGCTTTCATCAAAGCTTCTAATGACCCCTTTCCTGGCCACAACTCAAAACAGATGGATGCGTCCAGGGTTTAACCATGCAAGTTATTGACACTAATGGTTCATATCTCCAAAAACAAACTATGGTCTGAAAATGTCTGGAAGATGTGTATAATGGTTGTAGATTGCCCAGTTATGCAAAAACCACCCTATAGCTCTGTAACTGAGAAAATATTAGTATATGAAGAAAAATTGGGAGAGAGCTTCCATTGCCATGTCCAAATCTGAGATGAGCATGCTTATATATAAAAGTAGAATAGACAGTTCATAAAGGAGAGGGCTAACAAAGGGATTAAAAGCAACTTTATCTCATTAATCTGGTGGATGATAATTTTTCAGTAACTGACAGTAGCAGAGTTCTTACATGAAACTGAACAGTGTTGCCTTAGTACCTATTTTACTAAAATTCCATTAAGAGTACTGCATAAAGAAACCACAAGTGAAATTGAGAATGACTAAGACATTAATCGGGGAAGCAGCGAGAAGTTGTAAAGAAGATAAATACAAATGGCCACTGCTCAAGTCTTACAAGTTGTTTTAATTTTTTATATTTATCTATCTATCTATTTATTTTACAGTGAACTTTGAAGCCTTCATCATTGCCATAGCTGTAATAGCAGGACTCATCCTGCTGTCCATTGCTGTCTGTTGCTGTTACTGCTGCTACTGCAGAAAGCGTTCTAGGGGGTAAATATATTTTTCTTTTCTTAACTTTGTTGGTCCTACAATGCATAATCTCCAGTAGTCCCACTAGAAATTGAAGTAAAATAAAATAAAATAAAAGTAAAATAAAAAGAAATTGAACTTGAAGTAAAATAAATTTGGTATTTTTGGTTAAAGATGTATACATATTTATATACTTCAGTCTTGTATTCTTAAATCACATCTTCGTGGTAAGAAGGTAAAATGAAAAAGTGTATGTATACATATATTTCATAGTTATTTTAAAAAATCACATGTAGAGTGTGTGTGGTTTGTTTAAAACTTAACAATCATCTTAACAGGAATTTTTTCCAAAGATTGATGTAAAATTTAAATATTTTTAAAAAGCTTTAATATTTAATTCTACAAAATATGGCATGTAACCATGAGAGTAGGTAGATGAATCAAAGCATATTGGAATGTAAATTACATTAGCTCCTCATTTACAGTGAGTTAATATTCATTCTTCACTAAAACAAGTTCATGGTATAGCAGTATACAGTATCCACTATGAACAGACTGCGTTATAAGATCCATTAGTTTCCTTCATTTCACTTGTTTTAAATGATTGTCTTCTGAGATTAGATGTCTTCTGCACAAAGTTCATTTAAAAAAATAAAATAAACCCCACATGCCAAGTCTGTTGCCTGGCAAAGTAGATGTAAAAAAAAAAAAAAAAAAAAATCAGATTTAAAAAAAAAAATCTGTTTAAAATGAAATCTGAATTTAATACCAACTATATTAAGACCTAAACTTACCATAACTTAGTTGTAAATGTGAAACATATTTTGATAAGAGACATTTATGTATCCAAAACATTTTAAGGCTGTTTTGTTTAATAAAAATAAATCTAAATGCTGTTTTGTGTTTAATTAATTACCATCCTAATTCAGCTTGACACAAATAATGAGCAAAAGTAAATTAACTAGTTAATAAGCAATATATCACTCGTTTTCTAACATACTAAAATGTACCATTAATAAGAATCTGGAAATATTACGCTGTGTAATTGCTTAAATAAAAGTATATAGTTAGTATATGTACCCTCCTAGGTAGTAAAAAGATGTACCAAATCAAGTGTAAATTCTCTATTGAGTTGTAAGTCAACATGTTTTAATGGTTATATCAACCAATGAGAATGCACTTTTCTATAGAAAATAACGAGTACAAATGGAAAAGTTGATTAAAATCCGTTATTTAAATCCAGATTTCCACTTGGTGATTTAGATCATGATTTAGACCAATCCACCCTGTTGCATGTTATGATTTTTGGACAGTTTTTTGTATTTAGCTGAATCAAGCTCCCAAGATTAATGGTGGTGGTAGCAGCGCCTGGTGAGACGAACTGCCTAACTAGTGGCTGCAGAAGGTCCTGGATTAAGACCTTGAAAGCAGTGAGTCTGAAAATGGCCTCCCATGTGTCTCATAGGCATCCTTGGTCTCTCAGCTTTGAATGAAGCTACCTGGTTTGTTTGTTCTAATCCGGACTGGTGTAATGCTCATACCATATTCTAGAGGAATATATGCCCAGGGACTCATCCTTTGATAGATGTGCAAATTCAGTTGAAATGTCTTGAAGTTTAAACTAGTGTGTTATGTATAATTTTATGCAGTTCAGTCTGATTAAAAATTAAAGGTTTTGCAGATCATGAAACATTCATTATTTAAATCCAAAATGTAATCTTACAATTACATTCAAAATAGAAAAGTATGAAGTACATTAGTAAACACCATGTACTAGAAAATAAATGTTTCAACTCTGATAGTATCATAAATAAGTGACGCTATACTTAAAATACTGGTTAGAGTATTTAGTTGCAGGCAATATGACAGAGTTGGTAGTATTGCCAACACTGATGGCACAAATATTTATTTTGGAAACTAAATTAATTGTTCAGTATCTGTTTCTACAGATTATTTCCTTTTTAAAGGTGTACATGAAAAGTTCATGAGTGGCAAATTAAAGAGTTTCTTTTAAGGCTAGTTCATGACTCAACAAAAGTGGGCCAGGAAGAGGAACAAAATTAGCATCTATCCTGTATAAACCAAGCAATATTGTCAATATAGTTTACTGCCCAGGCACCTGAGTCTGCTTCAGGGTATTTTCAGCTAGCTTGCGTAGACTCTCTAAGGAATCAGCTGTCAGAGATGCTATTTTCATTTAATTTACACAAATGTCGTGACCATAGTAGAGGTAAAGAGATACCTTTTTTGCTTAGAGGCTTTGAGGATGCCTGAATTTATTTTAGACAAGTTCCAAGCATTACAAAAATCAAAGATCTCTAAGATCTTGGAGGATTTCTGTCTTGCTGCCCCTCGTTTAATTCTTTAATTGTTTAACATAATTCAAAAAAATCCAATAAGGGAGCAGTATCTTATTTGATGAGCATATGGGATGACAGCTGTA
Organism: Emydura macquarii macquarii; assembly: GCF_026122565.2. NCBI lineage: Eukaryota > Metazoa > Chordata > Testudines > Chelidae > Emydura > Emydura macquarii. The sequence goes on along the minus strand of NW_027132559.1, from coordinate 34,107,456 downwards.
GTTTGTTTGTTTGTTTTTAAATGGCCAGTGCATAATCCTAATTGAGACAGCTTCTGGAAAACAGTGTGGCACTGCATATTTGAAACTGAGATTGTAAGGGGCATGCAGTCGCAACCAGCTCTATTCCTTTCTTTCCTCAGTAGCCATAGGGATATGGACCTTCTCTCCATATCTGCAGGAATTTCTAAGGTTCTGTACACCAAATATCCTATCCCCTTGTTTATTGTTTTTGTTTTAGAATTTTTTTTAGATATTACTCAATTTGTGCCATTGCACAGTTCTCTTCTCAGTTCTGGTCTCTACATCAGGGAAATATGATTGATCTGTAGCTACCAAGAAGCAAGATTTTAAAAAACATGGATTTAAGTCATGCTGTTATACTTATAAAATAAACAGCAGGATTTTATTTAGGGGATAAGGCAGTATGCCGGTTTATTATGAATACAGAAAAGAAATACATTTTAAAAAGCAGTTGCTTAAAACACACTTTTACCCACACACACCCAGACACACACAGTTCTGTAGGAGGGATGTAATTACCAGTTTTTTGTTGCTCGAGCTGAATTACTGGCTAGGTAATTGAGACCCGAGGGTGGAGCCGGGCTTTATCGGTCGCGACATGATGGTTTTTGGGATTTGCAGAACGAGCCCAAAGTTTAGGGTTTTTATTTATTCATTTATTTATTTTATTTGGGTTTATGGATTTTGTTGTGTTAGATAGTTTTTTTGTGTGTGATGTAATTGTTAATTACATTTGATATTGTAAGTGTGACAGATTTTTTATTTTTTTTGTTATTTTGATTTTTGGCTGTTTGGGTTGTAAAAGTTTATTTTAAACAAAAGCATTTTTTTTTTGCCTTTGAAGGCTGAGAACATTACTTCAGCAATTACTTTTTTGCCGTCTTACTTTAGCATTTAAACTGCATTTACTTTTTATTTATACTTATTAGAATTATTACATTTTTATTTTATTACATTAGTATATTTTATACTTACTTACTAACATGATAAAATCCTTATACTTACATTAATTTTATTAATAATTTTACAAAAAGGAAACAAAAAAAAAATTTATTTACCCTTTTATTGCCCCATGATTTACACATTAATCACATTTCTGATATGCATTGGGCACTTTTTTTTACTTGTAAATTATTACAATTAGTTTTAAAATATTCCTTTGTAGATGTTCATAAGCAGGGCCCCAATGTATCATAAATGTTAGATTACAAAATGTTTAGACAGGATGTACCCCCTCATATGTTCAAGCAGTTTATTATCATAGTGGAGCCTGGGGTGGCATGAACAAACAATGTATCCAGAACATCCTTATCTATAATGCCTAGCTCTGTTCTCTTTCAGTATGAGGATTAACTTTTAAGCTTTAAATACATATTTATGGTCCGGGCCTGCTTTGGTTCAGGCCTACATCACAGTGCTGCGGCCTACAATGTGTCATTCCCCTGTGTTCCCAGAGAAGGCTGTATGTACCTGTTTTTTCTGCACAGTGAAAACTCATTTCCCCAAACTGCCGCTCTGTGTAAGTCTTCAATACTTCATGCCCAAACTGATAGGCTCTGCGCCACCACTGCCTTTCTAACAGAGTAAGCTTTCTTGACCTGTCTCATCTACCACCTCCCCATGATTGTGTAGGCCTCTTGATTTTCATGCCAAGAACATCAAGGACGGCTCCTGGGGAAAAAGAAATCTGTACCGGATAGGTTATAATTGTAGTATGTGTCTTTAGCTGACAAATCACCTCTAGCACTGAAGACACATTGGTATCAAGTTGGTAGTCTAGCAGTGCCAGGATTCCATTTGTGCTAAAATCATCTTTAGTATTTAAGTGTCCTGTTTCTCATAGGTCCCACACTGATAGGAAACTCAGTTCTGGGGGCTTCTCTGCCAAAGAATGCATCTGTTTGTAAGCAGGCAGCTACTGTTACTTACGTACATGGGATCTCTTTGGTGTTGAAGAGTCTTGATCCTGATCAGGAATCCCTCCTGAAGTGCTGGGGCCTTCCTTGGCACCAAAGAAGCCTGCATCAGAGCATGAAGCTATCAGTATGGGACCAATTTCAAGTGGGGCTTTGTTTTGAGGAGGCAGCAGTACCATTCTCAGCTGTGATCCAAAACAAGGGCAAGAAAACCATGTTGAGCAGATTTTCATGGGTATGTCTACCCTGCACTTGGGAGCAATCCTCCCAGCCCAGGTAGACAACTTGCACTAGCAGGCTAAAAATAGCTGTGTGGATGTTGTGGCACCAGTGGATGCTTGGGCTAGTCATTCAAGCTCACCCTACCAGCTGGATCCAAGCTCAGGTGGATAGCTCAAGCTCAAGACCAGTGCTGCAATGTCACACAGCTATCTTTAGCGTGGTAATGCAAGCCCTCTGAGCGTAAGTCTGTCTACCCAGCCTGGGAACCTTATTTCTGGCTGCAATGTAGTCGTCTCATGTTAGGGAAATTAACTGCCTAGAAGAGAGAGAAGTGCCACCATTACCTTCAGCCAGTGAGCATTCAGGCATATTAATCCTCGCAACATTGGTACAAATGGCTTCTCTGGTCTGTTCCTGCCACAGGTTCCAAGACTCCCAGGGCTTCTCCTACTTCCTCTTCAGTTGATTAGCATTGCTAGTTTCTTGCACCAGAAGTTTTGCTGCTTCCACATTCTTCTGAGGTTCATGAAACTAATGATCTGTGCCAATCTGTTGCTCCTTTCTGAACTTGTCAGTCTGCTGAAATACTAAAGTATGATGATTACTTCTAGTTATGATAACTTTAACTGAGAACTTCCCATGGGAGTCACTTGAAGCAGGAAAATAATACTTTTAAATTCCAATGCTGTCCAATAATAAATACTGTACATTCCAAGTCCTAGAGTTGGGACTTCATAGCTGTTTGAGGGTTTACATATTTTGGAACAGAAATGTGAGTTGAAACTATTATGTAGTCCCTCCTGGCCTCTCTGATAAATCAGTTTTACAAAAGGCTGTGCAAGAGTTAGAGGCTTGCTGTTGTATCTCACATTTCAGCCAGTGTGTTCATTCCAAAGTTATATCCAGAGACAAAGGATATTTAAACAGATGCTGTCAACATGAAATCTGGTCATTCACAAAAGATCAGTTTATTGTCAATATATTATTAATCTTCTGTAATTAAAAGAAAATTACTTAGTTCTTTTTTCTTGCCTGTTTTGATGAGAGAGGCCCACACAAATAGGAGAAACAGAAATTGACTGTACAGGAAACCTCTACACAGCAGCAAAAAAAAAAAAAGCCCAGAGCAGCAGGTCTCAGAGCCTGGGTCAACTGATTCAGGCTCACAGGTCTTGCTCTATGGGGCTAAAAATAGCCGTGTAGATGTTTTGGCTCAGGCTGGAGCCTGGGGTTTGAAACCCTCTCCATGCACCAGGTTTCAGGGCCCAGGCTTGAACCTGAACCAGAATGTCTATACGATTATTTTTAGCCCCTTAGCAAAGCAAGACCTGTGAGCTTGAGTCAGTTGACCCAGGCTCTGAGACTTGCTGCTCTGGGCTTTTTTTTTTTTTCTTTGGCTGTGTAAGATGTACCCAAAATATACACCTTTAAAAATATATATATTTTCACTGTAGTCACTTTTTAGTATTCTTGGATGATACTTGTTACAGTAGTAGGTTTTAAAAAAAATTCTGTGGAAATGTGACTTGAAAGTTGATTGTGACCTTTAATTAACTGCTGAATTCAGACTGCCCCTTCTGATCTGTGTATGGCCTATCTCTACATGTTGTGACATGTTGTGGTTAAACTGTTCTAGCCACTGGATGTCACTGTTGCTCCACTTAAGTGCTGATGTAAGTGCATATATATGGTACTGTTAGTCTTCACATCTCAACCAACATATATTGAGACTAACGAATATTTACAATTAATACATCTCCAGATCATGCATTCAGTTTTGTGAGATAACGCATGGAGAAATGTGACAAAAGTATACATTTACTAATTCTTTGTGTTTAAAAGAGTTGGGCTAAATAAAGTCCATGGTAAATAACTAAAAGAAAAATAACAAATATCCTCTGAATGGCATTGCTTCAAATGTTTTGTGTTCTTATGGTATAACAAATAGGTTTACTTAGTAAAGTGTGCAAGTACTGCAAAACTGAAAATGCTACCAGTTTGTCAGTTGTGAATTAAACGATGTAATGGAGTCAAGTACAGCTGTAAAGTCTGTAAATCAGGGCTAATTAAAGCTTTTTCTGAAAAATGATCAACATGTTTTTTCTCAAGCACAGAAAAACTGTCTTGATTTCTTTCCTTCCCCCTGTCCCCCAATCTTTCTAGTAGACCAGATGAAGCGGAAGAAAGACTTGCCAGAGAGCGAGAGGAGAGACGAATGCAATCTCTTCAGCGGTGAGTTTTGGAAATACAATGTATAATCACACGCTTCTTGGTAGAATTTGTATTAGGCAAGTAGTAATATTTGCTCCTAGGGAATACAGCATATACTAAACAAACAGTCTAAAACCCAGAGCCATCTAAGCAGGCAGGGGCAATAGAGAAAAAATATTAACAGGAAAGTATAAACACAGACAGTGCAACTATAATTATGATTCTGAATAAGACAGTGCAACTTCAGCTACTGTATAGAACCAGAGTACATCCCTTTCCATTGGTTAAACTGGTGTGATCTTTACTTAAGGTTGTTCTCTGTAGGAAAAGAAAGAGTTCAAACAAAATCGCAAGGAACCTCATACTTAAACAACACTTGTGATCTGGAAATTGCTTACCAGTTAAGCTCTTTGAATTTAAAGCAAAGCTTTGCACAGTTAAAATCAAGATCAAAAAATGAAATATAAGGTTCTTGTATATGTTAACTCTGCCCTGTAGCACATGTGAATTTTGTTTTTCTGGTTAAATGTGGTGTTTAATTTAGTGGATGTTAACTTAGCCATGTATTTTATGGTTACGTTTAACGTTGCTGTAGGAACAAATTTCTGGCTTTAATTTAACTGTGCAGACTTAATCTTGCTGTGTATATTTTTGCATTCATGTCCTTTTTTGGAGGGGTCGTCTTGTGTTTTTATAAGGCTTTGAAGATCACACTCCACTGATGGGAATAGAGACTGGAAGGGGCAGAGGTCAGAAATTTCCTAGTCTAGACAGGGTCCGTAGATTGTTTGTTTGAAAATGTGTTGACTGATGTATTTTTAAGCATGACTTTGCAGCAAATCTAGACACATTTTAACACCTTTAAAAATGCATTAGTTGGTCATGGTCTGTATTGGGTGCAAATTTGTATTTAATAACATGTTACTAAGATGCTAACTTCGCATCTCAGGAATGGAGTTTCCTCCACTCAGCCATGCAGAAAAGAATTAGTGGTCAGCTAGGAAAAAACATTCACATACAGTATGATTTGAGCATTTTACACAGGTACCCTCTGGTGTCTGTGTAGTGGTCATGTAACTGAGGGAGGCAGTAGCACTACTAGAGTCAACGCTTCCCTCTCTTCAGTGATAGGAAGTGTGAACCCTTTCAGTGTAACTGCTTTGGTGAGACACATTCCAACTTCTTTCTATACCTTTCAAATCTGGCTGGGAAAATATTCATTGATGTCACAGGAAGGCGACAGACTGTGCTTAAAAAGAGCTTTATAATCTTTTTTTTTATTTTTAATTCTTCTCAGATTTGCGTGTGGACCTAATCCAAAATTAGCATTGTTTATATAGCAGGTGTCAAAGTTGGCTTGATATGTTTAGAAAATTTGACAATATTTTAGTATTTGTCAGCATTGATTGATGACATTCAATTTATAACTGATCACTTAGCTCATGCAGTCCGTTGTTTTGGTTTCACAATTAGCGTAAAGAAACCTGAAGTACTATAACAACCTGTTGAGAAGAGCATCGCTGATCTTAACAAGTTCATGGAGAAGCTGTGCTGTCTGTGGAGTGTGCTGCCACAGAATGCCACAATTGATGAGATTCTGTGATGCTTCAAGGCTACCCTGAGCTGTGGAGCACCTCATTACCACTTGGCTTTAGCATGAAGAAGCCTTGTCTGTGCTTACCAGAGGTCAGGTCCCTGACACCCCCAGCCACAGGCAGCCTACACAGGCTGCACTGTCCCTCATGCAGGCTAGCAATAGGCACAGTCCAACCATTGAGTCCTTTGAGCATCCCCCTGGGGTGTCAAGCCCTTTAGCCACTGGAAGCTCTCAGAATTACCAGATTGCTAATTACATTTTAGAACACAGCTCTGCTTAACAAACAATGCTTAGATTTGTTTATATAGAAAGCAAATATAAGTTTATTTAACAAAGAACAGAGATTCAAATGATAGCAAACAGAAATATTGGAAACCAAAAGTGACATATACAGTAAAATCATAACACACATTGTAGAGACTATACTTAACTGACAAGATGCCTTTTTTCCTAATAAGGTTATTGCTTACCCAAAGTTCTTTTTACAGCATTTTTCAACCGGGTTAGCTGAGACCCTCCTTTCATGAGTCCAAGCTTGCCTCCCCAGATGAAGGGATTACAGGATGTCTTTCTGCACCTCTAGATATATTAGACTAGTCCTTTGGTCTTCACCTCTAAACAAGGTTCCCTTTCCTGCTGTTTACCTCTTTGTTAATTTCTTCTCTTGAAGTCCCCACAATCTCTTCATTAGCTGTTGATTCAGTATTCAAATTAACTTCCATTATAAGACAAACAACACACAGTGGTAAGCCAGGTAGACATATGTCTCCTACCTCCCTGTCTGGTGGAATCTTTCTTAAGGCACATTTTCTCTGGGTAACCTGCCTTTAACTTCAGGGCTTTAAAATCGTAATTTCCAGTATCTATACACACATTATCTTCTCATACATTTTGCAAAGATTATGAAGTTGAGTGAGACACAGGCTTCAGTAGAAACCTTACATAACACCCTTTGGTGAACTACAATGTAAACATCAGACCCAGGGGATTCCTGTAGCCCTTATGTGCTGCTGTGTCCTCTGCCAGTTGACATCAAGAGGTTCTTGGGTCACAGTTACTGATGCATAGTCAAGGCCAGCTCTGCATTTGGAAGAACACAATCTATGGAAAGATAGAGGTGTCAAAATAAGCATTAATCTACATGTCTGTTGGACAGTCGTGCTTACAACGCTTCTATATGGCTGTGACACCTGGACAACGGAGCCACCATTTTGGAAGCTTGTTCAGTTCGACATGCATTGTCTTCAATCTGTTAGCAGGATACTTAATCATTGCTGGATGTCTGGCATTCAGATTTTGCTCATCAAAGCTCAGCTGCATTGGTATGGGCATCTCATTCATACTGCTGACTCAAGAATACCCAAAGCCATATTTCTTGATCAGCTAAAGTAAGGCGCCCATTCTAAGGGTGGCCGGTGCAAATGATATAAAGAGATGCTGAAGCCAGATTAAAGCATGTCAGGCTGACCCCATCAACTGGGAAGCAATAGCCCATGAGAGACGAAGGTGGTGGTAGATTTGTCCTGTTGCCATAAACTGCTTTGAAGCAAGGTGCGTTAACATCTTGTGAAAAACATGAACTAGTACCAAAGATGCAAGAGCCTGCAGTGGTCATGGACAATTTTGTCTGTCCCACATGTAACCATGTTTGCAGTTCTCGCATTGGTCTGACCTCACGTGTGTTCACCTATAGTATTTGCTGAATTCTCATACATTTGACGTTGATGTGAGACTCCATCACTGTACATTTAAAGTTTAGGGTATTCTACTTTATAAAAGAAACTATTAAAGATGAATAAATAGAATGTTTCTGATTGTCCTACAGCCTGGCTAGGGAGGCAGAGTTAAAGTAATTTAAGTGTCTTGTTTGAAGAATGCAACCTTAACCTTGAATTCACTGGGTTTCTACTTTTTTTAAAAATAACTTTAAAAAAAAAGTTGATATGCAGTTAGACCACTGATATGTGCCTTCACAGTCTTGTGGGGGTATGGTGGAATTCAGGGTTTTATTAATGCTCCGATTTTGATTGGAGAGGAACTATTCTTGCAAACTGTAGGAAGCTCACAGTAGGGAAAACTCTGTCTAGCAGACCTTAGGAAGTCTGGGGGTGGAAGGCAGGGAAGGGAATCAGTATGCATGTGGTTTGCTGGTGACAAAATCATCTGTTAATTGCAGTATCTACCCAGTGTCCTGTTGAGGAGACTGATACTGCAGATCATTTAAGGTCCTCTAAACCTCTGTAAGCCCTCAGCATCTTCTCATATAGAACCTAGAAGGTGTGTAGAAGTGTGACTCCCTTTCTTTCAGCTTCTAATAGCTGATGGTAGAGGCATAGGAAGATGGGTAGTGGAAAATACTGTCAGGAGGTTTGGGGGTCAGCTCACTTGGAGAAAAACTGGCCTATGCATCCTAGTGCTCTCTGCCCACTGTGTAGGGGATTCCTGGGAGGTGAAGGTTTCTTTCTGGCTCCCTGTGATCTCCTCTCCCTCCCCTCCTTGAGCTTCAGTGCTTTTTCTACATGGGAAAACTGAATAGCAAAATTATACTGATATATTTACACCACTATAGCTATACCAGTATAGCTCCCTGTGTGGATGCTTCTTGTTCTGGAATAAGAGTGTCTGCATGGAGTGTTACCCTCTATAGCTCAAGTGGTATAATTATGCCGTAAATTTTCCCTTGTAGTCAAGCTCGCGGTAGGATTTTCAGCCCCCTGGCAACTTTTAACCTCTATCCCCCATGACACTTATAATGATTTTGGGGAGGGCCCCACCTGTTGCAATTCTCAGAAAGTTTCTTAGGACCCCATTTGTGAATCTTAAGATGTTAATTGGCGTCCCTGGGTCTCAATCTCTAAAGCCCTGCAAATCTGCGGATATCTGCTTTATATCCATGGACGTCCCGCAGATGTGGTTGTATTGTTTGCCATGTTTGCAGATTGCGGATGTGGATATAATGAGATTCCTACATGTACTTCAAAGAGACACAAAGCCCCTCCCCCAAAGAGAGAAGTGTGACATAGACCAACACACACAGCAAAATCCACCCTCCTACCCATAGAAAGAGAGACTAAATATTCCCTCTCCCCCTGTGTACAGAGAAAAGGGAGGTGATAGATCAGGACAGGCAGCAAAATCCCTCATGCTTCTATCGCCACAGTCGGGGAGGGTGAGGAAGCAGCTGTCTGCAGCTATGGCTTCCATACTTAAGTTGTAAAAGCAGCTGCCTCCCTCGCCAACTGACCCGATAATTCAATAATGAAGTCAGGAGAGGTTTCCTATATTGCTTGGCTGCTTAAAGTGCAGCGATAGGAGCATGGGGGATTTTGCTGCCTGTCTTGATCTATCAAGCACTGGCTCAGCAACTGGAGAGCACCTTCACCCTTCTCCTGGGCCCCCCAACCATGCACCCTCCCTCCTGCCCCCATGGGGGGAAACTGACCTGGAGTAACGGAGCGTCCGTCATTGCTCCTCACTCTCTCCCTGGGCACTGGTGCAAATTAAGCACTGCAGCCTTGTGATAGTATTGCTGTGGCATGCTTCTGCAGGGAAAACAGACTCCCTGTCCCTTGCTGGTGCGATGGGGATGTGGGTACAGATAAAAGACGGAGTGCAGATCACGGGTTGGATACAAGATGATTCTTATGGATGCGGATCCAAATTTTTGTATATCTGCATGGCTCGACTTATCTCCGTAGCCCAGCTGCTTGCAGCAGACATGTTTTGGGAATAAACAAGCCTATGGCGGTTCAGTGGTGGCACCCAGTGAACCTCCCAAGGTGTGAAAGATCAAAGAGCTTCTTAAGACTTGCAGTTTTGTTGTTGGTTCTCCCCTTCTGGGATCTTGATCTTCCTCCCTCCTGTAGAAAATCTACTCTAAATTCCCTAAGCTCAGCAGCAACAGGGTGACTTCCTGTGGATCTCAGGAGGCTGCCGGTGGGGTTAGAGAGGGGTGTTTGAAAATTGGGATCTTGATGGGGGGCCAAAGATTTGGGATGCATTTCTGGCCTCCTGAGAGCTGCCCCTCAGAAGACCTTTTGGTGGAAAATATTTTTCTATTGCCAAGCCAAGCTAGTGATTGGCTTACATTGAGATCTCTGTCTGCAAGGAAAAAGACTGGAGAATTTAAAAAAAGAAAGCTCAGGCCTCCAGCAGTCATATGGCATGCTGTATTAAGACTGCATGGGCAGATAATCCATAGCAATGTTTGAAATTCAAGGGGTAGCTTCTGAAATTAGATATTTTTCTACTAAATGGTGGTGCTGTGCACTAAATCTGAGCTAGGGGAGTCTGGTAAACTAAGTTTCTTTCTTTCCGGCTTTCTGTTTTTTGGCTGTGAAGTGGGGAAAATGTTAGACTATTTGAACTATGAGTAACTCTATATTTAGTGTCAGTTAGAAACTCTCATCTAATTTGCTTTACATTTTTAGGACAATGCTATCTCTGTGCCAGGTTGAAGTTTCTAATTTTTAGACTGGTCTTGTGAGAGGATGGGGGGGAACCTGTTTGAGAACATAAATACGGGTGCAACCTTAGTTATGGAGTGACTGCTGTGACTCCATAATGTATACTAGTGCATCCTGTTGTTCAAAGTACATGCAACTTTCTTTTCTTAAAAAGGGAGATTTACAATCATTCTTAATGGAAGGCAGGAAATATTGTGCTGCACACCAGAATTGCTCAGTGCCAGGTCATAGTTCGCTAATTGATTTTGAAGAGGAGGGAGAGAGGAGAGGGAAATGATGGGAAGTGACATTGTGTACTACAGCATATATCTGCTTACATAATTTCTCTGCAAGAACTTTTAGGATTGATGAACACAGACATTGTACTATAAAAGTGAAATATACTGATCTACAAGGCACTGATACAATGCAGTTGTATTAGTGATCAAGGATTTGATGTCTTATTGTGTGATTCTGTTATCTCTGTTTAGCTCACTGGAAAATATCTTCAAATTGCCTTTGAAAACCATCAAAATAAAGTCTTTTTTGCACATTCTACCCTTTACTGTTCTATCCTGTTGTGACTACAACATTTCATAGGTGTTTTTTTTTTGTCTTTGGATCTAAATTCTGCATTTTGATATACCTATATATGCATTATGATTTAATTAATTGCTTTGAATTCTTAAGGAAGAACCTCAGTTTTAAAGTTTTTTGGTAGCTATTTTGTAGGCATTGAGTATTGTATGTGGAACCTTTAATGAAGAGAGAGAAAGCAAACCATGCCTTGTGACAACTCTGTGACTCGTCTCCTGTCTTCCCTGATGGAAATGCCACTCACCTGACCACCTGTCCTGGAATTAATTGATATAATTACATTAAACTGGTTCCACTCTTTGCTGTATAAAATATCCATAAAGATTCTATGATGGACAGCTGCTGCTGCTTCTTCGGAGCTTTGACAAGGAGAGTCCCTCAGGACTCAGTTCTGGCATTGCTGCTATTTAACATCAATCTGTAATCTTTAGGAAAGTAGAGTGAATTGACATGGACTACAATGTCAACAATATGCAGATGACAGGCAGGTCTGTTTGTCCCTTTCATTGAGCCCAGACAGCACTGTGTCCAAAATATCTCAGTGCATGGGGAAGATTGGAGCCTGGTTGAAGATCAGCAGGGTGAATCCTCTGAGGAGCAGTGGAGAATATGCTTTCTTGCAGTTAACTTAGTGCACACCTTTAATGTCGTACTGGACTCGCTAATCCTGGACATTCAAGTAGCAGCAGTTACCGAAAGTGTCTTCTTCCGTCTCCAGCTATCAAGATGAATCCATCCTTTCTTCTGGGGCAATGACCTAATCATAGGAACTCATGTGTTTGTACTCTGCAGTTTCGACTTACTGCTACTTTCACTACCTGGATCCAAATGAGAAGTTCCCAAGTAGCTACAGCTGGTACATAATGCTGCGGTTGTCTAAGTGTGATACACTTAAAGTGTATCAGGTCAATGCTTCACAACTGTACTAGTTCTTTGTGCACTACCAGATCGTAGAAGTGGATCTGACATAGACTTTAAAAAACCTTCCTTATCTTACAGACCACCACTTTTGGAACCCGCTACAGCAACTGCAGTTAGCCAGCAAACTGTTTTAGTCCAGATCACGATTTGAGGAAGCAGGAAGACAGTGCATTCAAGAGGAGACCCAAGGTTCTCAAATGCTCTTCCCAGAAGATGTCAGGAAGAGTACCCATAATATCCTTTGGTCACTCAAGATACATATCCTCACTATAGTACGTCCTGCAATTTGAAAATCTGTTGTGTTCAAAATTAGCATCCCATTGTTGAACCTAGGGAAGGACTGGGAATTGACTACCCTTCTGGACTTTTCCCACTGTGCTTTTATAAGCCAGGTACAGTGCTTAGATACTGTGGCAATAAGCACTTCTAGAACTGTTGGTTGATACAAAACAGTCTGGGAAAGAAGTGGTGCTGAGGTTTTTTTTGTTTGTTTGTTTGTTTTTTGTTTTTAATTGAGATAATAGGTCAGACAAGACCCTCTAGTTTTTGTGCGCTAGGCTGCTATAGTGCTTGTAAGATCTACTACTCAGTGCATTGTCTCCTAACTACACACCCCAGATAATTCTTGCTCCAGTTCTTGAGAGAGCAATGTGCCTGATCTGGTAGTAAGTTGATAGCAAGATGACAGCCACCACATGAAAGGGAGAGGCTAGGAATAGCTGAGGGAAAAGATGTAGAGTGAAAATCAACTATTGGACAAATCAAAACGGAGGGTGTATGTAAGCTGCCTGCTACCCTCACAGAAAGGCATTTTAAAAACGTACTTCTAGTTTTGTTCCAGTAAATGCTCAGAACAAGTGCTTGAATGTGATTATCATGGTGCACATTGTTAACAAATTGAGCTGATTGTACGGTACTTTTTAAATGAACTTTTTTAATTCAGAAAGATATAAAGGCTTATTTTTTAAAATCTGATAATTCCGTAATGTTTCTACTGACCTTTCCCTGTGCAGCTTCTATGCAGCTTTATTTAAATCTGCCTTACTTTGTGCTTCTGTATTACTTTTGACGATGCCTTTTTCTAAAATTAAGTTTTCACCACTACATGTTGCAGTGGGAGGGTCATTTTGGGGAGATTTTCAGTATTCTCAAGTAAGTAGACTCCTTACCCCTTACTTATAGGAAATTATACACTAATTTCAGCTTGATGGGTCAGCATTTGTATTTCTTGCATGCCTGATCTTTGAAAATGTACCTAAAATCTAGTTCTGCTGGGCAGCCCTGCAATATTATATTTAAGAATCTAGGGTTCTCCTCTGTGAAATGTGTATGTTGCAGTGTATTTCACTTGAACATTCTGAACAGTTCTAGAAGGAATGGGTGTATTCCAGTTTGGGAATAGTAGAGGAACAGTACACAGCCTTGTGTCCATAAACCAAAATATAGCTGATAGGCCTAATTTTAGTTCTGGCATCATGAAATACAGCAATATAGTAGTTCAGGACTTGCCTACCCAGAATACCTTTAGGTTTATATGCTGTATTCTTCCATATGCAGTCATGTGCATAAATATCGGTTTAGTAGGGTATTGGTCTGCTATTGCATCCTTCAAAGAAAAAAAAAGGGGGGGGGAGGAGTATTGTGAAGCTATTCAAGAGACCTCATCTTAGACATATCAGAAATAATACATTATGCTGCCTACACAGATGTGTCCTCTGCATAGAACCATAAAAAAATTGTCATCAACTCTGGATGTAGCTGCTTACTTAGTTTTTATTGACTGGTTGTAACATGCATTGCTAGACAGTGGGAGGAGTATTTAGAGCATTAACTTGAGTTTATATCAAGCGTATGGAAGAAATGTTATTTCTGAAGCTGATACTGAATATAAGAGCATTTTGTCTTTAAATACTAAGCTATCGTGTTTTCCCAGCATTCTCAGCTTCCAGAATAGCTTGATTAAAATTTGTGGTATAAGTGAAATTTCACCATCAGCATATTGTACACTGCAATTGCAGGCAACTTGGGACTTGATTGCCTTAAGTATTCATAGAACTCAATCTTAACTTTTGTGATTTAACACAATAAAAGAGTCTTATTAAACCAATTCCACAACCCATCAAATGCAAGATAAAGTTCATTCAGTGATGTCCAGGAAGTGGTTGTTGGAAAGGTTGGTGTCCATTAAAATAAAGTGACAGGGCTAATAGTTTTAGTTACCGCTTATTATCACAGGCAAGAAATTTTATCACTGAATCCTTAAGAGTTTCAAAGACTTCTGACAAACTGAAGAATAATGCAGAGGTAAATAATTTTGGTTAGAGCAGGATAAAGGAAGACAGGACTTTGGAGTTCATAATTATAAATAGTAAAGATAAATGGATGTTATATGGTGTCTGCCAGAGTTCTGTCTTGGGCTTCCTGTGTGGTCTTGTCTTTTTTTCCCATATGTAAAATGGGGATAGTACTTGCTTGCTTTCCGCAAGGGAGGTTATACAACTAGTATAGGGCTTTGAAGATGTAAATTGTGTCAGTGCTAAGCAGTAACATCTAATTTTTAACTTGGTAACTCTTGGAGTAGTTTACAAATTTCAGATTTTTCTACATGCAGTTTACAGAAATTCACTATAGGATACCATGTTAATATAGTTTGACTGCATCATAACTGTTAATCTGTGTAGCAATGGCTAACAAGCTGCACAAGCTACTAAAATAATCAGAAATGTAAGTGTGTTTCCTACTTGGAGATGTTTAGATTATATGTTTATTGCAGATTGTATGTTTATGTGAGGGGAATAGCAGTTGTTAAATAGAGCAAAGGGCTAGCAGTGTTACTATCATTCTGGAGGTGTATCTAGTTATTTACAGTTCAAATGTTGATTTTAAAAAAATCATGTCTTGTCATAATGGTACATAGTGCATGGATGCAGTCTAAGTCATTGACAAATCATAAAAGCAAATACAGAACTCTGAAATGAATGAGCTAAAAGACCATTAAGCACATTAAAAACAGACTATTCAAAAGAGGGAAATATCTCCTTTTTAGTAAGCTTAACTTGAAAAACTAGACAACTTTAAACACTGATTATGATCAGTCACATTACTCATTGATTGAGTTAAGATCCCTAAATACATGCTTTAATTAGAGTTTAAAAAGTACATTGAGCTTTTGCTGAATGAATAGTGAGCATTGAATGAGTAGCTGTTCAGTATTTCATTTTTTCCGTTATTCAGTCTGTGTGATTCCAGGTCTTATTTACTGTAGACCATTAAAATCCTGCTCTGAATATAGTAACAATTTAATTGTGGGTTTTTTTAAATTGCAGTGCTTCACAAATCTTAATCATCCTAACACCCTTCTGAGGTGAGGTGATATCTCTATTTTGCAGATGGGGAATTTAGGCACAGAGAGATTAGTCAAGTGTCCAGTAATTTTAAGTGCCCAATTTGAAATGCTATGGGCCTGATTTTTTTCTAAGGTATTCAGCATTTCAGAATGCTTCATATGTTCAGAGCAGAGCTCTGCTGGATTTCCGTTGATTACAGTTGGAAGGGACCTCAGGAGGTCATCTAGTCCAAGCCCCTGCTCAAAGCAGGACTAACCTCAGCTAAATCATCTCAGCCAGGCTTTGTCAAGCCGCAGCTTAAAATCCTCTGAAGATGGAGATTCCACCACCTCCCTAGGTAACCCATTCCAGTGCTTCACCACCCTCCTAGTGAAAAACTTTGTCCTAATATCAAACCTAGACCTCCCCCACTGCAACTTGAGATGATTGGTCCTTCTTCTGTCATCTACTACCATTGAGAACAGCCTAGCTCCATCCTCCCTGGAACCCCTTTCAGGTAGTTAAAGGCTGCTATCAAATCCCCCCTCATTCGTCTCTTTTGCAGACTAAACAAGCCTAGTTCCCTCAGCATCTCCTCATACATCTTGTGCTCCAGCCCCCTAATAATTTTTGTTGCCCTCTGCTGGACTCTCTCCAACTTGTCCACATCCTTTTTGTAGTGGGGGGCCCAAAACTGGACACAATACTCCAAATACGGTCTCGCCAATGCTGAATAGAGGGGAATAATCACTTCCCTGGATCTGCTGGCAATGCTCCTACTAATGCAGCCCAATATGTTTAGCACTTCTGCGTATTATGCCCCAGTTGTCTAAAGGTGAGCACTCAGAGAATGAAGAACATACAATTTGTGACGACTGGTGAAAAATTTAGTTTGTGATTTGCCCAGCATCAAATAGGAATTCTGGCAGAGACAGGATAGAATCCAAATTTCCCAAGTAGCATTCAACTATTTTAGCTATGTGATTAGCCTTTCTTCTTCCTGCAATCTCTAGCCTCATTTCCTGCACATCTTTCAGTGTGCACAACAAATGAGGTACGGGTTCAACAGTACAACCTCAGTCACTATACAACACTGATTCATTCCCTGAGCACTGACTATCCTGGGCACTGAATGAGGCAGGGGTTCTGTGGAAAAAAATAGTATGTAATTAAAAACCTTATTTTAATGAATAAACACAAAGAGGAATTAAGGTTGCACAGGCAACAGTTTTTTTTAATGTGGATTTTAATGTAATTTACCACATTTTTTAAAACAGCAAACTGAAAAAAAAAATTACATCACATGGAATTATTTTGACCCCCACATAGGTCATCTTCACCAGGGTTGGGAACATTAGAAACCACAGCACAGCCTTCTATCACTTGAACAAATGTAACTGGTAGCAGAAATAAACTGTTTATCCTCTATGTGGACTAGTCAAATGAGAGAGCAGTGGTTTTACAGATATTTGTTGACAGCAGAGCAGTGTTGAGACTCAGGCTTCCTGGGTTCACTTCCAGGTTCTGAAGGAGTGTGTATTCTAGGGGTTACAGAACCCTGTCACCCACCCTAAACTTCATGCCTTCTACCTCTGTCTTCTCCAACTTGTCTCAGTCCTCATCCCTCTGATCTCCCTCATTTTCCTCCTTTCCCGTCCCCCAAGTTTCTCATGCTTCTGCATTCTAGTCAGGCTAACTCCTTTTCCATGCTGCCTGGGCCCCGGCAGTGAAATCAGTCCCTGCTTTCAGTTCTGGTGCTTGGCACCTCAGTGACACCAAGCTTCCAGGAAGAGCAATTGCAGGGAAAGTCTAGCTCAACCCTGGGAGAGAGCATACTCTGCTGTTCTTGTGCCGTCTGGTTGGCACACAGGAACTTTGTGGCAGTGGAGTTTGCTCAGTGTAGATGGAATCTTTGGTGAACTTAGCTGCCAACCTGCACCAAGCTTCTACTGAGCATGTGTGAACTGCTTGGGTGGATCTTGATAGTGATAGCAAAAGACGCACACCTGGAGCTAGGACAACTCCCCTTTACCAAATTTCAAGTCTAGCTCCAAAGTATGGAGGTGCTAGAGCTTTTTAGTGAAATAGTTGTAAGAATCTTTTAAGAATGCAAAATTATGTATATTCCCCTACATTTGTTCTCATTTCCAGCAAACTCATTTCCACCAAAACTCCCCCCAGCCTTCTTCCTCCCTTCTCCAAAAAAATCAGCCTGAGACAAACTGCTAGCATGCAGAATCTCCGCTTTAATGATTAGATTGGCAATGGTACTGGCAACTGAAAACAGTGTTATAATTGAAGTTGATAGGCAACATTAACTAGTGACTTCACTACCAGCACTTCAATGATGTCGTATTTTAGTATGTCTCCATTTTTTTTTTACGTTCTAATGTTTTTAGGGTTTTTTTGACTGCTGCACATTAAGATGTCTTCACTTAATGCCTAATAAACATTAACAGAGGTAGCCTCAGAACATTGTAGGAACATAAGAGATGGAGGATAGGGGAACTGACATGTTCTGTCTTACAGATGGGGAAATTGACAGAGAAGTTTGATGATTTGTCACATTGGAAGCTCTAGGTAGAGGCAGGAGATCTATTGATTCCTAGTCCATTTGTTCACCACAGGCCAGCCTTGTCTTTTTGCTATATTTTCCTCTATATAAAAGTCTGGCTTTGTTTAAAAAGTGATATGTTGACTTAGTCAAAATTTTAAGGCAATGTCTGTAATTGCAGATTCCAATGCTCAGCTCAGTTGTGAAATGGAGTACAAGAATCAGAGTTCTGATTCTGAAGAATCAACCCCATGTGTGTATGTTCACTAGCTGTTAATACACCAGTGTCTTCCTGCTCCTCCATATTACTATTGCTGAAGGAAGAAGATTAGCAATAGCGTGATGCTACCAGCATCAGAGTAGCAAGACTTTTATACAGGCTTGGTCTACACTTACCCAGCGATTCAGCGGCAGTCGAAAGGAGTTACGCAAGCTACGCAGAGTAGCTTGTGTAACTCCCGTCAACTGCTGTACTTCTGTTCTGCACGGTGTCTTCACTGCACTGCACCGATGGGAATTGTGTTCCCGTCAGCTCAGTGCTACGCTACTTGAGAAGGTGGTTTTAGTATGTTGACTTCTGATCGATTGAGCGGGTCTACACTGACCACTCAGTCGATCCAGATAAGTCGATCTGACGGTGGCAAAGTTGCCGCCGTCAGTGTAGACATACCCACAGAGACAATGGGAAGCTTGATTCCCACCTAAGCCAAATTTTTAATAGATTAAGTTTTGTGTTTTGTGTTGTTTTTCTGTTTAGTTTGTTGAAGTGCAGTAAACAGAACTACTGTACCCTAGTAGTTTCTGGTTTTTGTTTTATTAAAGAATTTTTATTAACAGAGCATTTATTTCAAACAATTTTAAAAACGTTCTTCCACTAGAATATAAAAAAATGAGTTGCCAATGTTATGCCTTTTATAGAGTTCATGGTATAGTTTAGACACCAACTATATTTTTATTTACTCGTTGTAATATGTAACCAAATAATGCTAATATAAAATTTTTTTTATAGATTTGTGATGTTGAATTAGCATTCTGCAGCATGCAGTCTGATATGAATTTTACAACTATGTTCCCTGCTGAGCAGCATAGTGGCATTTATGAGATTGTTCCCTGGATGTAATTAAGTCAGTGTATTTTCAGTTTGCTTGCTTGTCGATATGATCCTAATTGGTGGCTTGATTTGTTAATGGGGAGCTGAAATGAGTTTTAGAGCTGGGAACTGTAAGCTTTAGAAATGATTTTTAGAAAGTTCTAATAATTGCACTATTCTTTAAAAATAAATTAAATAAATAAATACATAAAAAATACACCACACCCCTGTCCTAATGGGTTCAAATGTAGTTGTTTTGTTATATCTTGATTATAAAATGTCTTAAAACAATCTAAAATATGCATATTTTTCTGATAATTATTAATAACCTTTGCAGGAAACATGAAAGAAAAGTGAAACATGATGAGATACGCAAGAAATATGGTATGTATGCTAATCTTGCTGTAATAGTATCTGAATAAAGTCTTCCCTGTTCACACTACTTAAATAGGCATATTCCATCATATTGGTAATGGGTATGGAGCCTTTCACCTCTGGATCTTTAATGCAGGTTAATAGTGATGAAAAGTCACTATCTCTGACTGTTCAGAGGCCGAAGTAAAGTAGATTGGCTGGCCTTAGTCCTGTTCCTTGTGGGTGATAATTAGATTCCTTATTAGCATTCACAGCAGGAAAAATAAGGATTAAATGGAGGTTTTGGAGCCTGAAGTATTTTTATTCCTGCAGTTATTTACTCCAAAATAGAATTGTGGCACCGTAGTGAGAATGGGAAAGTATGTGGGAGCTTAGCACTATTATCACCTGTGTTGTGCCTCTTATTGGAGGACTTCATCATTCATGGCTGTAAATCTTAGCCCTTTTTAATTTGGTTTATTCATGGGGCTACTGAAATCATTTTTAGATGAGAGCTAAAGAGAATTTCATGGATGAATATTTTAATAAGTTAAATGAATATTTTAATCAGTTCACTTTGTTTTAAAATTAGTATCCCCCCTTTTTGGTGCTTGTTTCTGCAGACTTGATGGGCTCAATACTGTGGGGGTACTGAGCTTCCTGGTACAATCCAGTAAAGCACTGAAGTTAGTGGGACTACTCATCTGCTTCAAGTTAAGCATTTGCTTAAATGCTTTGCTGCATCTTGTCAGAGTGCTGAGTGCCTTGCAGGATTGATTCCTATAACTGTTTGCACTCTGGCTATAAATCTACCAAGCTCACTTGCAGATACATTCTTCAATCACATGCATGTCAGTGTGTCACCCTGCTTCTACTGAAGTCAATAGTTCTGTCACTGACTTCAGTGGGAGCACATTCCAGCTCTCACGGAAGCCTTGACATCCAATAAAATCATTAGACGTACCATTTTTGCACACAATTAACTTGTTTACAGTGCAGTTGACACACAATAGTTGAACAATTAGACCTAGAAACGTCAAAGGTTAACCCTTTTATAAAATTTATTTATTTGCAAGGTAAGTTTCATCTGTTGTATCTTCAGACAATATTTAGTTACATTATCAACCCAAATGCAATGTCTCATAATTAATGGACTTTTCAAAAAGGGCACCAAATGGGATTATGAAGATGTGTATGCATAAACAGGTGTGCGTGGTTGAAAAGGAAAGTGTTGGAAGGAGAGATGTTATATAACTTTTTTAAAACCCTCAAGCAACATGAAATGACTCCTAATATAGGAAACTCTTATTTTGAAATAAAAATTAATCCAAAATAGTTCAGTATGCTAAATAAAGTACAAATGCATTTCTAATACTCATCTTCAAATATGGTTATAAAATAATTAAATCAGGCATAAGACAAGTCTTCAGCACAGCTTTGAATCTTCCACATCTGTCTTCTTTTTTAGCTGTCTAGTAAATACATGTTAGCATATTAAATACAGTCTGATAAGAATTGCTGCAGAAAATTATGGAGACACTAGATTATTATATGCTGTCTCTTACACATTGCAGAGGGGATTCTCTGTTAAGTAGGCAAGGATGAGTGGCAGAATGACAATGGCTTTGTTAACCTGATTCTGTAAATTAAGATGATCATGCCTGAAATGTCAGCCCTTGGTTGGCTTTAAGGGAATGCCTTTTTCCCATTTCACCCAACAGTTTTTCTTACCCCATTTAAATGGTAATTATGCATTTATAATGCATTGCAGGTGTCGCTCATTCCAGCCATAGTCCTTTGGGAGCACTGGAAGCAATAGAGCTTTAGTAATCGGGAATATTCATTTTGAATTGTTTCTTTGTTGCAAAATTTGTCACTATTTTTCATTTGCTCATATATATGAATGCAATATGATTATTCAAATTATACATTGATGGTTTAGCAACCTTTAAAATAGAATTTAGAGTATTTTCTAGCATGTATAACATACAAAGAAACTATGATTTAATTGCTCCCACATTTGCTGCTATTGTACATTTAATATAGCATCAATAAGATGCTGGTTTACTGTCTGTACTTCTGGATTTTTTGCTTGGTGGTAAAGGAAGAATCCTACCTCTCTAAGATAATAAAGGATGACCTTTTGTCTTCAGTTACACAAGATGATTCCCCTTCATGGTTTTGCGATTGCACACTCTGTTTCCTCTGATATTCCGCATACATTTAATAGACATTCTAATGTTGCATAATTCTATTTCCGTTCTTTGATCTTACATAAGACATTTATTTTATGTTCAAAAGTTTATCACAATAAATACTTACACTAGTCTAGATGGGTATATTTTACTTTGGCCTTCTGTGGTATTCTGAATGCAAAACAGTTGAATCTCTTCTAAATCATATTATATTACAAATTTTGTAATACTTATTAGTGTGTAACTTGGGAATTGAGCAGTTGACTATTTTGAAGTTAAAGTACAATATGAAATTTAAGGAAGAAAATGTTTAGTTGTGGAGAAAAGTGTACCTACACTGAGAAAAGAGGACATGGGAAATATGTATCAACCTCTCACATCCAATCTAGTACAATTTAGTTTTCAGTGTGTACAGTCTGTTAGAAATATTGATCAAATCCCATGTTTGGACTGCATTTGTGAATGCCTAGGATCCATTCTGGCGGGCTAAGATACAATTATAAAATGTTAACCCAGCACATAACATAAGTGAATATTATAGAGAGAAGTATTTGAACACTTAAATTTGCCTTGCCAGTTCCCATGTGTTGAGGCCTTGTACTCTCACCCTGTCTGAAGAAAGGTGCTTGACTCTGAGAACTTTCAAGGTATCCAAATAACCCTTAAGTAAAATTGAGTAAGCCAGCTAACAAATTAAATTGGTTGCAAAATATTAAGCCAAAATAAACTACGATGAAAGAGAGAGAGAGCAATCTGCTTGTGGTTCTTACAAGCCTGTTTTCTCATGACCAAGTTCAGAAGTGACCTGAGAGCACCTTTACAGTAGGCTTCAGGAGACTAGCCTAACAAGTCTGTCCTCTGAACTTCACAGTTCAAATCAAAAGTTGAGGTTTTCACACCTACATCAAAAGGAAAACCATCACCAGGAGAGATTTCCCTTGTGCCTAGCTTAAGACAGTGGGTGAGCTCTAGCTGAATTCAGCTATCTGATGACTTTCAGTTCCAGATCCTTCCACTTTTGAGCAACGATGTGGCAGCTGGCACTGGCTTGTCATCACCCCTACCCTACCCCTACTATCCTCTTTTGTTGATGGTACCCCAGATCCTTTATGTCCCTCCATCATGTATGACAAGTCTGCTTCTCCACTAAGAGCCAATACAAGCAACTTACGACCATGTCCCAAGTCTCTGTTTCTAGTGGTGATCTCAATAAGTCTGCACATCCTGCATTCTCAGATAAGAAAAGGAAGAAACTAAAAAAAGTTGGTGTATGAAGTGTAGCAGGTAAGGGTGGGATGCATAAAAACAAAGGGAAGATTGTGAACAAGGCACATAGGATATCTTGTGTCACATTACTCCTCATGGAAATGAAGGCATACTCTTTCCCCTGTGCATTCTTCATCTCCTGGAGGATAGGGTAAATGAAAACTCCTTCCCTTATTTCAGGAGCCTTTGTTCTTGGCACCATGAAATTAAAATTTCTCCCTGTTACCAGGCAAGCTTGTGACCCATAATACTCATGCTGGACTTACCTGTTGGTTTAGGCCTGAAATATTTAGTTCCCCTACTGTGCCATAGTACAAGGATAAAAGAAAACTCTTTGAAATTAAAACATAAAAACTAGTTATAAAATATTAATATGTGGAAATTAAACCATAGGATACTAAGTCTAATAGTTTAGTAAAACTAAAACTATGAAAAGCATCTGCAACAATGCTAGGTAGGACAAAATTACATGCTCTGTAAAGTATATGAGGACTAAGGCAATGTCTACATTTAACAGCTTACAGTGGCACAGCTGTATTGGTACAGCTGTGCCATTGTAAGAGCTCTCCTGTAGCCGCATTATGCCAACAGGGGAGCTCTCCCATTGATATAATAAAATGTTCTAAATGATCAGTGGCTGATCACAGGGGAAGTACTGTATTGTATGGGTAAGTGCATTATAGGAGTTTCATTCCTTGTTTGAAGAATTTGGATTTGGCACTGTTGAAGACAGAATACCACTTATATTACTTCTTCTCTGATTAAGCTGTTAATTACAGTGGTAACTTGAGCTATTCTGTGCTGCTTTCAGATTTATCATGTAAAGTATGTATTTTAAACAAGTCTTATGAAAGGCAGATGTTAATAAGCACTTTGCCAGGCAAGGCTTAAAGCAGGGGAACATACAAGTGAAATGAAATAAGAAAAGAACATGCATTTTTTTAGGGGAAAAATAAGTTTTCACAGTATCCATTTTTAGTTGCAGCAATTGTCACATCTAGATTCCTGCTGGTTAGGGCAACTAACTAAGGTGAGAATCTTTTTTTTTTATTAGCATAAGATTCCTGTTTTATAAAGGTTTCTAAGGATTTTATTTAATCAGAAAGACCCTTTCATCCCAAACTTCATTTTGTCACTGATTCTTCTTCACTTAAGACTTTAAAAGTTAGGTTCTTGGAATTGTGTAGAATCTGATCAGTGCAGAGAATGTATAGTCTACTTAGTGACACGTACAGTAAAATAAATAGTCACATCTAGTATTGCTACTTTATTTTACATAGCTTTACACAATATTTAGCTGTCTAATTTATTTCTTCTTATATAACTACTGCCAAGGAAGGTTTACATCCAGAATGTAAAATAGACCTTTCTCTACATTGAATATGTCATTCAGTGAAGTTTTTTCATTTTTATATATGATGATATCCTTCATTTATTCCCCTGCTTGAAATTGCCAAGGAGATATAGCATTTTACATTATTCTAGTGATAAGTTACCTTATTATATGTTAAATCTGTTTATTGGAGTATAGAAACTTCCAGAGAGACTGTTGATGTTAAAAATAATAAAATAGGTGAACTCATTTTATAAAGGCGTGCATGTTACTTTTGAGTGTGTGTATGCGAAAGTGTTACATTTTATTAATTCATTGTCAAGCTGCCAAAATTGATGATTAACCTTGATGAATTAATGAAAATTTTATTCCTCCTGTATGCAGTTTCTGAATATACATTATTGTGTAGTAAGATAAATCTGTCATAGTTGTTTATGGAAAACTTGTTCTTCTGTCAGTTATATTTGTTCTTCTGTCAATTACATTGGCTCAAAAGACTGATATATTTTCTGATACTGCTTTAAGACTAGCAGGCTGTAAAATAAGTTATACCTAACAGGTATACAAGACTGATCATGGTTTTGTACAGAATTTAATCAGAGGATTTGAAAATATCTAGTTTTAATCTATAAATCACAGGGAAATCAGTCATTCACTAGATCTAATACATTCCTACTGTTTGTAGGAGACTGTTTTGCATATTGGTCTAGTACTACTAAATTTTGGAAAGCTTTGAATTATCTCATATCATTGATTCAAGTAATTGTAATAATATCCATAAACTATAATATTACAATTTAAACATCTGTAAAGTGTAAATATTTGTATGTATGATGGTAGCTGAGAGTTTTTATGGCCCTGTAAATAAATGAGGTTAACATTCCTCTCTATGTATGGATGTTGCCTCCCTAATATAAATGAGTTACAGCAGGCATTAGGGAACAAGTAACCATAAAGCAATGGTGGTTTTCATCACATTTCAGCCTACTTGTGTAAAGAACTGTTTCTGGTTCTTAACTTTTATCACCTTTTGTGGGTACTTTATAGATAGACCACCTAAAATCTTATCAGTTTGAACAACTAAGGGAGACGTAAGTGGCTGTGCTTATATTCTATAATACTATCTAACAACATGCACGTGAAATAGTCATATATCAAACCTTATTTTGGTAGTCAGTTATTGATATAAATAATCAACAGTAAATACCAAAAATGAGAGTTCTGTAGCACTTTAAAGACTAACAAATTTAATTTCAGCAAGTTTTCTATTGACAGGGATTGAAAATGTATTGGCTGTTAGCCAGTGAAACTGGCTAATACTGTCTTGCCTGACAGTTTGATATTTTACTCACTGCATTGTGCCTAAACTGTACTTGTGACCAGTGCTCCTTACCCCTGTTTGCTTTTGTGCTTCAGACAGAGCAGTGAATGCTCAGCACCTAGGCACTGAAACACATGTACATGCATCCTCTTCACCCGATGAATAAAAGATCTGGGAGATTCTGTGGAGGTTGGGAATGAATGGTACAATTTTCTTTCCTCTTCCCCTTGTACTGACTACTGTAAAGAGGGGAATGTGGTAAAGAGCTTTACTTGTCAACTCATTTCCCTGCCACCTGACCAAGATAAAGCAGCTAAGAAGGTGGTGCTCCAGATTTTTGGGGCATCACTTACAAAAGCCAAGATGAAGGATAGCAAAACCCTAATGCTCCTTCACAGCAAGCGTCTGCCACTGGATCCCTCTAGGCCCCTTTATCTTCAGTGTGCACTTCTGGCTGAGAAGTCTGATGTCTGAGAAGTTTCTCAAGGTCTTGTTGAAAATTACCACTATATGGAATGGTGATTGTTGCTGAACTAAGCTTTACAGAAGATGTTCACAGACATTAATTGAGTATAATTAAATGTCTTTGCAATGCTTTCTATGGCAATATTCTGGTTACATTAATAATCTTTGCTAAAAGCACACACTGTAGTCTGGTTTAAGTGATACCTTTATTCTTGTCCCCAGTAGTTTGAGTGAGTTTGCAGGTGATTTGTATTTGTCCTTAGAGAATATTGGCCTGTACCACAGAAGTACTGCATGTCACTGATTGAACTTGACAGGTTTTTGCTCAAGAGTGGAACAGAATTAAACCAGCATGATGACTTCCCACCTTTTTGAAGGATGGTCCTCTTACAGCAAAGCTGAATTTATTGGCAGATCAGTTTGAAACTATGCTTAACCATATCTATGCTTGTCTTTGATAAAGTAAAGAATTGCAGGTTAGCTTTACAGTATCCTTCACGAGTGAGAAATACTGTTTCTCCTTAATGACTTTTCATAAAGAAATCTTTCTCACTTTTATGTTATGATATACTCTTGTGAAGTTCATGACTTTTGGTTGAGGTGCTTTTTATTTCTAATTTACTACCACACATGGACAATAGTTGTCTCTTATACTTTTTTGTCCCTATTTGTAGAGCACCTAGCAGAATTCCTGGTCCATGATTAGGGCTCCTATGTGCTATGGTAATACAAATAATAATAAATGCTGTCCTCTTTCCTCCAGGTCTCCTTCAGGATTCTGATCATCCTTACAGTAGATTTGAGAATGAATGAAAACAGACATTGCTGAGTCTTCTCATGGAAAGCTAAGATTCCAAGATAAATGAGCATTTTTATTTTGCTTTCCAGGGGTCTTCAGGCTTCCTTTTTTTTTTTTTTTTTTTTTTGCAAGTTTTCAGACAGTAAAATTAAGTGTACAAATATTTACTAAAATATGTATTTTTTTAATCTGGCATATTTACCTTTTAGAACTAAATTTTTTATAAACACTTGGCTTTTGAAATGTTTGTCAATTGTAATCTCATTAAATGTGAAATGTCACCTTTCCTTTTTTTTTTAAAGCTTTTCTTTGGACTCCGATTTAAATAGTTAGGTTCCTAATCATGTATTTGGACTAATATCTTATCTCACCTTTCTCTAAAAAATAAATAAATAAACAAACAAAATTCTTCTGTTCCCATGTTCTTAAATAAAGATTTTCTTTCTAAATATGTTGTATGTATATAAGTGATGTCAAGAGTACAGGAAGTGTTTGACATAGCAGAAAATGTGTCATTGGGGTTGACAAGAAATAATTACAACATACAAATTCTTTAGTACCAAATAGTATGTTAACAGGTTTTTAAAGATGCAAAATGTTTGGGTTTTGTTTTTGTTTGTTTGTTTTTTGGCATAGCATAATCTGACAAAAATGTTAGTATATTACCAAACTATGTCCTTGATGGGGGGGGGAGGGGGAGGAGAGGGAGAGGAGTTACTAAAACTGGCATAAAATCTTTTTGAAATACAAGCAAAATCTGAATATATATTTGTGCATAAGCTTGAGAGGCAATATCAGGCTGTTTAAACACTTTCTTCTATGAACAGTTCTCCAAATTAAAAATATTGTATAAAGTCAAGATAGCGTCAGTTTAACTGTATAATGATTTCATATTTTTTACCTTTGAGGTTTTTGTGGGGAATTTTCATAATGCATTGAGTTCTGTCATCTTCCTGGATTGGTGGATTTTTATTTTTTTCTCTTCATACACAAATGCCTTCATTGAGCATTTTAAATATCTTGCTGACATGATGTAGCATGCAGAGGTTCATTCTTGTTTTTCCTCCCTCATATTTAATGTGAATTTCTAGTTCTATATAGTTGCAATTTACTGTATACTATCTTCTACTAAATAAATTTACTATACTGAAGGCCTTTGTATGTCATTTGTATCAACCTCGCTGGAAGAGAACTCTAATTGAACACCTTGAATTCAGCTATCCATTGTTTTTGTTCCAAAAGAGGGCTTCTGTGAATAAAAAACACATTAAAGAAATGATCAAATATAAGGTTTAAGGGGGGGAAAGGAATGCAATTTTGCTTTCTCTGTTCCTCTGTTAAAAAGAAAATCTAATACCATGTATATACAATATGAAATGGATATTGTCTTAGTATGGTCAGAATATTGCCATTCTTTTCTGCATCCGAATGCTTGCATATATTTAACTATTTGTAACTAGATTCTATCACTCCTCTGAGACTAGTTTCTTTCTTTGATTTTTTCCTTCTGCGAATATTTTTCCTCAGCAAATGTTTTTATAAAAACAAGCAACTATCCGTTAGTAGATCCCCAGTATGATTAAAGATGTTATTTAATTCTTGAGTATTTTTTTTGTTTGTTTGCTTGGAACTCATGAAGCAGAACAATGGACTGAGCACTGTTTGCTATGTTACTTCAACTGTCCTCTGTTCTCAAGTTTAAAGTACTATTCAGATATCTGTCTGAAGAGTAATAATGAGTAGTAAGAGTGAGTTGATAATGTGGAAATAAAGCATGGTGATGGTTTTCCCAGGAGATGCCCTTTGTAAAAATGATGGAGATCTGCCCGTCATCTCTCAACCCAAATAGTGACATTCGTGACTTAATAGAACAGCATTTTTTTTGCACCTGCTACAACATGTGAAAAGCTGTCATGTACTCTAACAAAAGGGAAAAAGCTGTCAGGATGACATTTAAAGAATTTGTATTGGGTGAAGAAGCAAAATATTTTGAGCATATGGAATCTGTATTTTTTGCTAAAATTATGGTTTTAAATGTAAGGTAAGTAGAACTATACTATCTTTCCATTAAACACTGGTTTTGTAATTCTTTTGCCATAATTACAGGCACTAAGAAGGTATATATTGGAAACTATATCATCATTAGTCTCTTAGCACATACTGTGTATGTAATTTTTTAGTATCAAAAAGTAAATGGGGCATAGGGAAATCAAGTATAAAGAAATACTCTTACCACTTCAAGCTGAAAGTTTAGCACTGTTATAATCCTGCTACCATTGAAGTCAAAGGTAAAATTCTTACTGACTACTAAGAACAGTTTTGGACTGCAGTACCTCAGAAACCTACTACAAAATATGAAATAATTCTTGACAAACTTTTCAAAATACTTCCCCATTATATTATGCCATTCCTGTTTTGGGAAAGAGTCGGTTATATAGAACGCATCAGTATTTCAGCATTGTTTATGTTGTTTTGTATTTAAGCATTCCATATTGTATTAAAAATGCTGGTTTTGTCTTATGAGGCTGAAGGTTCACAGTCTTTGAATCTTAATTTAGCTACAAGTAATTGAGTGAAATAGCATTAGACAGATAGATGTAACATAACCTCTTTCTTTGTCAGTGCTCAGGTGTGTGCTAGACTCCTTAGTTCATTTTCAGTAATGAGATTCCCCTCCCCCACACTCTGTGGACAAAGCAAACCGAATGAAAGTAGTGTAAACAAACACATCTAAAGGGAACAGAGTAACCACACCTATAATGTCTGATAAACCCAAGTACTTTGTTAATTCTTACTACAGATTTGCGTAATAAATATCCTCCCCTTCACTTAAACTGGTTTCCTTTATTCCATCTGGCTTCCCTTTTACTTCAGCAGCTATTCCAGTTTTAGGACTAAAGTTAAGGTCATACACAAAAAAAGGAGGTACTATAAGAAAAATAACAAACCTAAAACAAATGTGTTCATTATTCCTTTCAAAACTTTTCAGAGAGTTAAACTCCTAAAATAACCAGTATTAGGAATAATAGGGACTAGGCTAATTTCATTGCCCAAGCAAAGTGAAAATAATAAACAGCCTAAGTGAAGAAAAATAAAATACCTTGAAATTAATTAAAATAGAAGTGAAAACCATACATATTTTTAAAAATTGCTTGTATTCTGCCAGATTCTTTTTAAATTGACCCTTACAATAAGGAGATACTTAAGGGGTACTTAAATAGTTATTTATGTACAACGTGCTGCTTACTCTTTAGAAGACAAATTTAGGATGGGTGTGACACTGACATTTAAAAGTTTAAAACATCAAAATGCAGTGTACATGTATGTCTTTGCATGTCTGAATGTCCATGGATGAATCTTCTTGTTTTGTTTTAGGCATGCACAGTACCTGTCTTGAATCAATGATCTATGTACCCAGTTTTCATCCGTTATTCTCAGCACTTCTCCCCCAATTCAGTCACTCCAGCAAACTGCCTGAATCGTTCACTTATTTCAGGAGAACACTCAAGCTTTCCTCTTCACAAAGCTACTGCTACACAGAGTCAGATAGGGTAGCATATATTGCGTATGTGTACGTTCCCATTACCAAAATAATGAAACTTACTGCACGTTAGCATTAAGTGGCCATCACCTTGCTTTTTGGACAAAGATCTATAGTACCAAGTTAAGCTACCTAGGTGAGAAGGAAGTGGATGTGAGAGAGTGACTATATCTTTCCTTTGAGCATGTATTCAGAACTATTTTACCTCACCCCTTATTATACAGCTGCTACTGTAATTGGCACTTTGTCATAAGCCAAAGTATTATGTTGCATTACAACA
Source organism: Emydura macquarii macquarii (assembly GCF_026122565.2). NCBI lineage: Eukaryota > Metazoa > Chordata > Testudines > Chelidae > Emydura > Emydura macquarii. Next base: position 34,077,002 of record NW_027132559.1, on the reverse strand, counting down.
TTTAGCAAAATTGGTTGTCTTCCGTCTGGCCTCATTGTGGATAATTGTACCAAATAATGGTAGAATAAGAAGTAAAAATTATGGTAGTGATCTATATTTACAGTTGAGGAGGCAGAGCTATGCGAAAATACTGATAGAAATAATAAATGCTACTCATTGCTCTAAATTTTCTCACTGTCAATCTGTTTCCATCTCTGCCCTGGAATATTGTCAGTTTGAGTGGGGGAAGAAAAGGCAAACATTGAGGGAAAGGAGGCTTGTGCGAAACAGCAATAAAAAAAAGTAAGAAAACGTGAAAAGAGACCTGTATTTCTAATAGGTAAGCAAAGCCTGTTTGTAACTGCTTGGTCGAATGAAATGTTTAAGAACAGTTCATCTGTGTGGGGAAAAAATAATATAATCCTCTAATGTCAAGTTCTAAATTGATCTGTGTAACTTCTAGTTATGTAAGCAAAAGTTGCCTAGGGTCAGACTGAGTTTTCCAAGGTATTGTAAACACAAAGATAGAATGAGGAATTTGCTTATTTGGATGAGTTGTTCTGCTTTTTAGAATGTGTAAGCCTTTCTGAAATCCATGCAGACTTCAAGGAGAGAGAGAATATTTAACATAATTTAATTGAGATGCATGAAAATCTGAAATGTCTTTAGAACAATACATACTTCAGTAAAAGTGCTTCCCCCATGCACACGATGCCTTCACAGATTTAAGTATACAGAATAAAATTAATAAAGCAGTATAACACTAGACTAGCAGAAACAAAATGCAATCATACAACCATCCTATCCATCCCTTCAGCTAGCTCCCCCACTCCTTTCTACACCCCCACCCCAAATGCCCATGGAGGAGAGAAAGATGGATTTTGCACCCTCCTTGACAGTTAAGAAATCCTGGCTAGGGAGAACCAAACCGGGGGGGGGGGGGGGGGGGGGTGTAGGAGGTGGGAGGGGAAGGAAAGGGATAAAAGCTAGAGAGGCCATCCCCTCATGAACATGTAATTCTGCCTCTGCCCCTGTTATTTAAGGAAAGGGACTCCACCTGTTTCAAAATTAGCTGGGGATGGGGGAAGAGGTGGCCCCAGAGAACTAGCTCCAAAGTCAGAGCTTTATACATTTAAAAACAGCATCTTAAATTCCACATAGTTGAAATTAAAAGTTTAAAATAAGATCCTACATTAGCCATGATAGTCATGGAATTGCTATGTAATCTAAAACTACTGAAATGTACTAATTTAATGAACACTTTGTGACCTGATGGATGGGGGAAGTTATGGTGTGTTGGGTTATAAGATTTCCTGTATGAATGCATTGATCTAGCTTTATGGAGGTTGTGGAGTGAACAAACAAGGAGATAATGGCCCCAGCGCACACTGCGGAAGACAAATGGCAAAACTCAGCTTCAAGGACCTTACATTGTCTCCAACAAGTTGCAAGCCATGTTCTGCCAAAGCTGGAAACTAACATTGCAGGGCTACAACCAGTTAAAGTGAATTGGTCTCAGGGAGAAGTGGGGTGATCAAGAGGACTAAGCACCTTTAAAAGGGCTTCCTCCCTGAGGGTGAGAAAGGGTTTGAGAGGTAAGGGAACAGACTGTCAGCCAAACCCTAAAAATCTCAGGGCAGGGTTAGGGTGGGTGGGGTCTATAGGAAGCTGAGACCTACCAAGATCTTCAAGCAGAAGCCAGGTATCTGGTGAGTTAGATGTGTACAGTGTGTTTATTTTTTTCAGATTTGTTTTTCTCAAGTGCTTTTGTTCTAATAAATAATACTTTTAAAAGACTGTCTGGTCAATGCATGCCACTGTCATCGCTACCAGGGGAGTAGGATCAGGCTGGAATTGCAGGGTCAGGACACAAGTTAGACCTGCTGAGGCAATGACAGATATAGGGGACTGCAGCCAAGGCCTGGTATGAGAGTGGAGAGGACTGAGGGGGGATGCTCTCAAGAAGACAAGGAGAGGTGAGAGGTGCAGTTAGCCCAGGAATTGTGGTGACGTGAAGATGCACATTTACTAAGGGCCATTAAACATTTCCTAACTGTTTGCTGTGCTTCCAGCTGACATGCAGCCTCTTGTCTGGATGGGATGAAAGGGCAAACCAAGAAAACTTCTGTCCCTACACCTCCTGTGAATGACTTTATCCTCTCCCTATATCTTACTTTATTACATTAAAACATACACAGATTCAGTGCTTGCTTGGTTCTCAAAGTGACTTTGCTTGTTCTAATGCCTATTTATCTGCCAAGCAAGTACTTGACTCAAAGCGACAGCTCAAAAACTCTGCCCGCTGTTGCCTTTTCTGTTGAGAGGTAATTGCCATATCAGCAAGAGAAAAATCAGCTCAACAATATATGCTGATGGTTCTGACATTCAATCATGAGAATGATAAACTTGTTAAACTACTATAATTCATCAGATCTAGATTTACCTTCAATCTTTGTCCTTATTCCTTTATGCACTCAACTGGACTGGAAATCACCACCATTTAGAAGTCCTTTTAAAAAAATGTACAATGAGAAAGGGCGGCGTTCTGAATTGTAGCTGTTGTTTATGCCATAGTAATCAGGCTTCCTGTTTATAAAAATCTGCCCAAAAAGTTGGCTATTCAACCTAGAGGGCATTTAATACGACAAACTACAAGAAAGTAGCAAGAATGGATGTCCATATGACCTTGAAGGGATAGGGCTCTTCCCCAGCCCCCCAAAAAGAAGCCTTGATCTTGTGAAGTGCTGCATGCCCACTACACCTATTTGGGACAGTGAGTTAAAGGTATGCCTTGCGGGACTGGACCATAATACAAATAACAGACCTGAACCTCTGCCAAAATACTTACCTGTAACTTTAAGCTTTGGAAAACATGTTTTCTTCCATCTCCAGCTGTTTGTTGTACCTTCCTCCCACGCATGTCCTGCCACCAAAAAACATTGTTTTACCCCTTCCCATTCATTCCTTCAATGTACAATTGGCTCTCTGCCTGTATTTACCTAGCCTAGATTCCTTCACTCCCCCACCCCTCAATTGTTCTTTTCCTCTCTATGCTGATCCTGTGTTCTTCCCTCAGACCCCATCACCCTGATATTTCAAATCTATTGTAGAGTTCCAGTAGGTTTAGAAGTGGGCTGGCTGCTATATTAAAATTTCTCACATGTAGGGATGTTCTTGGGTCAAAAGCACCTTAGAGGGACCTGCAGCCTAAGATCTTAGAAGAAAATAGAGTGCCTTTCCACAATCGTTAAATTTCCCATTCCATTTGCAAACTTCACCCCTCCTCATCTCTCTTCTCTTCCACCTGGTCTTTACCACTTCCAGACCCGAGCCCACCTTTTCAGCCTTCAGGGATTCAGCTCTCCCCCTGCACCCCATGTACTTTCCTTGCCAGCCTGTCTTGAGTGTGTCTATAAGCAGTGTTTCCTTTCTCTGTTGCCAGGAGGACACTACCGGAGTCATGACAGAGAGCCACATTCACCACACAGGCGATGAAGATGAGGATAAGCATGAATAGACACCTACAAGTGGAAAATGTAGGTGTGAATCTTCCCAGTGCAACAGGGTGGGAGTCTGTGCTGAAGTACAGGAGTTTGGTTTGGTTTCAAAATGTGTGGGGGACTTGGTACACATTCTTTTCTCAGTCTACTGGGTTCTACTTTGCCTCATCTTTCTTGTTTCCTGTTTGTCATGTATAGGATCCTTTAGTTTCTCCCTTCCCTCCCATGCTCATGCACACCTCTTTTTTTTTTTCTTAGGATGTCACATTATTTGGTTTTGTATGCGTTGATTCTTTGAGTAGTGCTCCTACTTCAAGTTCACATGTGCCTCTCAAGCCCTTGGTCAGAGATTTTCAGTTTCCATTTGCTCTCTGTCTTCACATGCTGGATGTCCAAGTTATAAAGAGATGCATGGGTGAACCACCCTCAGCTCCTTTTCAACCTCCTTGGCCTGAGATGGAGCCCTAGCATGTCCACCTTGAGCATGGCTTGGCTTTTTAAATATTTTTATAGTGGTTAAGACAGCTTTTATAGTTAGCTGTTAGTTGTTGGTATAGTTGTAGTTAAGTAGTGAGAGGATGGGTTTACTCCTCTTTCCCCTCAGGGAGACATATTTTCCTGGCAAGGCAGGTACCTTGCAGGTTTCAAACATTGCCTCTCCTGTCGAGAAACTATACCTGTGAGCAACAGCCACTCTAAGCCCTGGTCTACAATTACCTAGAAATTCAGCAGCAGTCGATGGGAGTTATGCAAGCTATGCAGAGTAGCTTGCGTAACTCCCATTGACTGCTGTGCTTCCCTTCTACGCGCCATCTTCACTGCAGTGTGCCAATGGGAACCGTGTTCCCGTCGACGCAGCATTATGCCATTCGAGGGCGTGGATTTACTGCGTCAACTTCCTGATTGACTGAGCGGGTCTACACTGACTGCTCAATCGATCCAGAAAGATTGATCTGATGGTAGCGACTTTGCCGCCGTCAGTATAGACGTACCCTAAGTGTTTCCATTGCTTGGGGGAGTCCCACATCTCCCAGAAGTGTAACTTCTGCAAAGCCCCCAAGCCTAGGTCAAGGAAAAGCAGGCAGCTCCCTTTGGCCAGCTTCTGAGTCAGGTCAGGGGACCCCTGCCCTGCGTACATCTGTCTGCAGACAGATCCAGCGCCCCTTCTAGCTCAATACAGGCTTCTCATAAGAAAGGGAAGACTTGGAAGGCTTCCAAAAAGAGGAGTGTGGACTCTCACCTTAAGGAGCTGAAAAAAGTCCAGGTCACTGGCAAGATCTCTGATCTCTGATCCCTTGACCTCTCAGCTCAGTACCATTGAGTCCTCCTCTGGTACTGGCGGGGCTGTAAAGTCCCAGAGCATGAAGACATATGGCTGTGAAAGGGCCTCGGAACCTTCTACTAGCAAGGAAGTCAAGCAGAGATGCTCGAGACTGTTAAGTTCAGCCCAGCTGTTAGTACCTATGCATGTGGCACCATTGGCCCCAAGCAAGCAACTGTGCCAGACACATTGGCATCTACTTCAGTGTTCCTCTCATCAATGTACCATCTGCTTCTTCCAACTATGGCCTCGGCTATTGTGTCAGTACCAAACCCTATTTGGTACCACAGGAGTTCAGATATATTAAGGATCCCTGGATTATGAATGAATGGGAGTCCTTGCTCCTCATGGTTACTGAGCATGTCTCAGTACCGAAATCCCGGTCTTGGAATACCCTCCTCCAGTACTCTCCACTGTTTTCTGTGGGTACTCCTCCTTCGGATTAGATGGAGAAGAACAAAGGAGACTTGCAGTCTGCCTCCTCTATTTCCTTTCAGTGTCCTCCAACATATCCCTTCAGGAACCCATTCACTGAAAGTCATAGAGAAGATCGGGCTTGTTATCGGAGTGGTGGAACCAATTCTGCATGTTCCCCACCCCCATGGCCATACTGGGACCCTTGTGCTGTCTATGGACAACAATTTGCCTGACCACTAGTACCATCTCATGGGGGAAGCAGAGTTGTACAGCTCTCTCCTCCCACACCAGCCCTCCACCTCCCCCAAAGGAGATATTTGAGCAGAAGGAAGCTAGGGCAGATAAGGAGGCCTCCCCTCAAACACATTTTTCATCCTCATCTCTGGATGAAATGGTTATGCCTCTGCCACCAGCCATGCTGATGGTTTTCAGCAATTTTAAGACCTCATAACGAGGGTAGCTGATAATCTTCAGATTCCTCTCAGAGGTCAATGATTCACAGCACAAACTGTTGGATAGCACAAACTTGCAATCAACAACACCCTCCAGGGGCACTCCTAGACCAGGCTATGATGATGTGGCAGACACCTCCACTATTCCACCCACATAGAAACTAGTGGATAAGAAATATGTTTTCTCCTAAGGATTCTGACTTTTTGTTTGCCCACCACCCACCTAACACGTTGGTGGACGGTGCAGTGAGTGAATAGGGCAGGCAGCACTTCTCTAAGTCTATCCCATATAACAAGGCTGGATATCTTTGGGCAAAAGGCCTGTTTGTCAACAACCCTGCAATTCAGAATGGCAAATTATCAGGTGGTCATGGCCATATATAATTTGCAAAATTATAACAGATTCATGGCTTTTATTGAACATCTGCCCCAAGAACATAGGAAGCAATTCCAGTCTATCAACTCAGAATCCTGGATGGTGGCCAGAACTACTCCTTCAGCATCCTTAGATGCTGCAGGCACTGCTGCCAGGTCCATCTCCAGGGCTGTGTTTATGCTCAGGGCATCATGGCTCCATCTCTCAGGGTTTCGAAGAGAAGTACAGAACACTGTGGAGGACCTCCCCTTTGACAGTCATAAACTGTTCTCAGAAACCACAGGTGAATCCTTGCCCACTCTAAAAGACTCGGGCTACTTTAAGATTCCTGGACACACATGCACATACAAATAAGAAAAGGTTTAGTAGGTCAGAGACTGCCCAGAGATTGTATCCTGCTCAGTTCCAGGTTCAATAGATCCACCAAACCACCCCCAGAAAGAGACCTAGATTTCAGAGGTCCAGCCACCCTCCACAACCACCCAGCCATCTTTGAAGCAATGGTTTTGATGAGTTAGTCAAAGGTTTGAATCTTCCCACACCACTGGATTTACAGCTGTGCCCATTAGCCCACCTCCCCCACTTTGGAAACCACCGTGCCTATTTCCAACATGGTTGGAGGCAGATCAGTACAGATAAGTGAGTCATAGAGCTTATAACATCAGGATATACCATCCATATATATACCATACCAGCCATATATACCATACCAGCCACTCCGTCCCTTCCACCCTTCTTCCCCATCCCTCTGTAGGGACCCCTTCACAAAATGTTATTGAGACGAGAAGTGAAATCTCTCCTTTGATTAGGAGCATAGAACAGATTCTTCCTCTTCATAAGAGCAAGGGATTTTATTCAAAGTATTTCTTTGTGCCAAACAAGGACAGAGGGTGGAGACTGATCTTAGATCTAAGACTTCTAAACAAGTTAGTAAATTCTCAGAAGTTTGGGATGGTGACTCTGATGGTTATAGTTCTGTCACTAGAGAAAGGGGATTGGTTTTCAGCCCTTGACCTACAAGATACCTATTTTCATATAACGATACACCTATCACACAGGAAATGCCTATTCTTCACTATAGGCAGGATCATTTCTAATACAACGTGCCTCCCTTTGGCCTTTCCTTGGCCCCAAGGGTGTTCTCAAAAGACATGGCAGTAGTGGCTGCTTATCTCCAACAAGAAGCGATTCTAATCTTCCTGTACCTCAACAACTGGCTAGTCAAGGGCCGTTCCTATAAAGCAGTACTGTCTTCCACCCACAAGCCTCTTGTTCTGTTCCAGGAGTTGAGTCTGCAGCTCAATGTAAAATAAATAAAATCCACATTAAGATCTGTACAGAAGATATAGTTTACAGGGGCATATTTGAACTCATGGATAGGAAGAGTCTCTCGTCCCTTAGATTTGTAACCTTGTCAGATCTGGTACAGGCAATTCTGAGGAACTCTCAAACGACCATAAGGATCTGTCATTGGCTCCTGGGCCACATACACTTTTGTGACGGATCATGCAAGGCTACATCTCTGCTGCTTTCAGGGCTGGCTCACAATGACTTATTCTCCGGTCAGAGGCTCATTGGACAGACAGGTGACTGTTTCTTTACAAGTGAGGAACTCTTTAGACTGATGGAAGGATATATTCAAGCAGGGATTCCTTTCTGTCATCTAGCCTCATCAGTGACTTTAACAACAGATGTATCACTGTTGGGATGTGGAGCACCACCTCAATAGCCACATGACTCAGGACGATGGACAACTCAAGAAACCAGTCTCCACATCAATCTGTTGTAGTTCAGGGCTGTCAGGAACACTTGCCTTCATTTCCTACCCCTCATGAGAGGCAAAGCAATCAGGGTCATGATTGACAACATCTCCTGCCTGTTCTATATCAACAAGCAGGGAGGGGCAAGATCCCCTTGCCTGTGTGCCAAAGCCATGAAACTATGGCACTGGTGCATAGCTAATCAAATCCAAATTTTAGCAATCTACCTTCCAGGCACTCAAAGCACCAAAGCTGATATTTTCAGCAGACACTTGTCACAGTATTACGAATGAAAAGTAGACGCTCAAGTTCTCCACAGCATATTCCTAAAATGGGGACTGCCAGAGGACTTCACCACCTCCAGGAACAGAAGTGTCCTCTTTGCTGTTCAAGAGGGGGTCTGGGCCACCACTGTTTAGGAAATGCCTTTCTGCTATCTTGGAAGAAGGGTCTGTTCTATGCATTTCCTCCAATGCCACTGATACTAAGGATGATGAACAAGGTCAGACAGGCAGAGCCAGAGTTATCCTTATAGTGCAGACCTGGCCAAGACAAGGTTGGTACCTTTGCCTGCTTCATCTGTGTGTCCAACTGTTGTTCAAGTTCCTGACCATTCCTCACCTCCTGTCACAGGATGCATGCAGGTAAATGCTGGAATTCAAATTGGGAATCATCGCTTTTAAGTCCAGAAGGGACCATTAGGGCATGTAATTTGACCTCCTATGTCAGAGGTTCTCAATCTTTTCAGACTACCGTACCCCTTTCAGGAGTCTGATTTGTCTTGCGTACTACAAGTTTCACCTCACTTTAAAAACTACTTACTTACAAAATCAGACATAAAAATACAGAAGTGTCAGAGCACACTATTACTGAAAAATTGCTTACTTATTTTTACCATATAATTATAAAACAATTGGAATATAAATATTGTATTTACATGTCAGTGTATAGTATATAGAGCAATATAAACAAGTCATTGTCTGTATGAAATTTTAGTTTGTACTGACTTCACTAGTGCTTTTATGAAGGCTGTTGTAAAACTAGGCAAATACCTAGATGAGTTGATGTACCCTCCTGAAAGACCTCTACATACCCTCAGGGGTAAACGTACCCCTGGTTGAGGACCCCCGTCCTATATAACACAGACTAGGAAATTTCACCCAGTTACTCATGTACTGAGTCTAATAACTTGTGATTATCTAAAGCATCTTCCAGTAAGACATCTAGTCTTGATTTGAAGACAGCAAGAGATGGAGAATCCACCACTTCACTTGGTCATTTGTTAACCTTCTCACCACCTTTACTAACCCATTCCCATGCCTGCTCCATTAAGGGCAGTTGCTCTTTAGTACAGATTGACATTTCTTATTTGTTTCTAGATCAAGGGACTCCTGTTTGTGCTGTAATGAAACAGTTCGAAATTTTGACACTGTGTGTTGGGGCTGGTCCTCTTACCTAGTTAAAACTCAAGGGGAGGTGGAGGAGGGCAATATTGCAGCTGTGGGATGCAGGAAATCCCCAGCCACCTAAGATGGTGGCTGACATAAGAGCTTCTCTCCTAGTTCTGTGGTACTTGAGGATTCTCCTGTGGCCAATACATTGGCATTAGGGCTACTTTGTTCCGGGGCCGCAATGCAAACTCATCACATTGCACAATATGTTGCTTAATCGTTAACTGTGAATTTCATGGCTGTGTGGATTTCTCTGAACCTTAACATTATTTTATCACTGGTTTTTTTGTTGTGCAATTTCCTTTAAGTAATTGTAGCTACCTACCATGTATGTATGTATGTATGTGTGTGTAATTAGCATAAAAATCCTAATCGCCTAATTAGAATGTGTAATGATATTGTAAAAATCCTTATTAAACTTTGTGAGGAGATGTTTTAAAGAGTCCTCGCTAATAGTTGCAAGACATGGTAGAGAAGGGAGGGAGAAAAGATACATAAAGATTTATTATATGGAGATAACATGGTATTTCTTTAATTGAACTTCAAAGAACTACCCTCAATGTATGCATTTAATTGCTATATTTGGGAAATTTTCAGAATATAATGAATAAATTTAAAAATCTTATCTATAGAGAATGTTATCAATCTCATTTTCCAGATTAGAATTTTGAATGAATGCATGAAAAATTAAGAGAATTTAGGTCTTTACGTATCACTTCCCCCACAAGACATACTTTAAATAATTTTAGATCCTATATTGAATTCTATTCAGAGCAGACCTAATATAGTAGAAGGAGTTATCTTTTACTTTCACTTGGGGAAGAATTCATAAAATTAAATAATGTCTCCACTCTTTTATATATCTCAGGATTTGACATCTCAAATACTGGATTCCTATTTCTGAAGAATAAATCAAATGTTTAAAAACTTTATATAGGGAGATTGTAAAAAATGAAATTGACAAATGATACTTGCCTATAAATTCAGAAGAGTTTTCACTTCTGTAAGCTTGAGATAGTTTTCACTTCTCACTGTTTTGTGTATTGTTTTGTCTCAGATTGAGAGAGGATATGCAGCTGGGTCTCAGTATTCAGTAGTAGTGTTTTAGTTATTCCATAGTATGAACACTATACTAGGTGTTTCAAAGACAGATACAAAGATACAGTCTCTGCCCCAGAGGGTTCACAATCTATATAGACATCACAGATAAAGCAGGAGAGTCCAGTTCATTTTGTGGAAAATTCCAAATTCAATTTTAATTATGGTCCCTGGGCAGGAGCACAATTTCAGGACTACATACTAAATCCCACAGTGGATCTTCCACTGATGCTAATCGGATGTTGTACAAGGATACCACTATTTAAGTAGTAACTAAACATTGTATTATTTTTCATTATTTTGCACTTGTTAGGTGGCTTATTATTGTGAGCAACTTCACCTTTATTGCCACCCCTATTTCTGATTTCTGTTTCTTTTCTATTCCCCTTCCCTGTCTTTATGTGCCTCCTTTCTTCTTTCCTGCATCAACTCCCAATTCCACCGCCACTGGCTTTATTCCCACCATTTACCCATCCCACCTGCTAAATTTTTTGGCAATGAAATAATATCCTAAATTTCAACATAAACTATCATTAGTCTTTAGAATCAATATCCCAGTTAGATGAATGGGGGTGTGGAAGTTCAGACCCTCACAAACCTTTGTTTTGGGCTGTCTGGAGATTCAGAACATCACTGCATTGGTTTATGAGTAGTTCATCTTTTGTAAGTTTTCTTCACAACCACAGGTCTAGAAGGAATTTTTTTTAAATGAAAGCGTAGATTCTGCAGAATCTGGATATGTTATGTGGGTTACATAAACATATAAACCAGGCCAGGTGTATGATGTCCCAGAGCTAGAGGATAGGATGCAACCAAAACTGGATGATTAAATAGTGATGTTTACCATGTTTTCTATTTTCACATTTTTTGTTTTGAGTGGATAAAGATTTTCAGTTGTATCACTTCCCACTTTTCTGAGATGAGTACTACAATGGAAAAGACTTTTGAAGGAAGTGCATTTTAAGGTAGGGTGTGAAGGAAGAGAAGGTGGAGGCATAAACTTGATGTCTTAGCCTTATGCCAAATTCCCTCACCAGCATGCCTTTCAATACAAGTAGACAAAACTGATCAGAAATGTCTAAATAGCTGCATTTCAGTCAGTTTCTACTTTCAGTTGACATCATTTGATGAACTCCTATTTTAAAATAGACATGGTTTTATTTGTAATGTATTGAAAGAAAAATCCCTTTGAACACAGCAAAGCAAGCGTTTTCATGTAACCTTCAAGTTATATTGTGGAATACCTATGATGTTGAACCTGAAAGAGATGATACTGTAGCATAAGTTATAGTCTGAATTGTTAGTTATTATAGGACAAAACTAATGTCTAGAAAATGAAAAATTGCAGCAGAGCTCTGTGGTTTTCTTTTGGGAGATTTAACCTGATCATTGACTACCTGAAAGTAGTCATAGACTAGAGGATTCATCTCCATCCCTTAATGAAAAAGCTGATAATTTTTTAGTGATGCTTTAGAATCACCTTGTGACTCCCAATAAACATTCAAAGAAATGTTAAATCAATATCTACCTCCCCCACAAAAAATTAAAAAATGGATTGAAAGTGAGATGTTGGGCATAGGTAGCAACTATCCGTCCCTATAAAATCTTCAGAACTCACAAATCAGTGAGGCCTTTATATGGGCACTTGGAGTAGTTGCAGAATAGGTGGGGCCGGTGCAGCTTTGAAGTCATGTAGGCACCTTGGAGAAGCAGGCAGCCTTCAGCTATGGCTCCGTCCTATGGTCCTGCTAGTTTAAATGCTCTCCCTTATTGTCTTGGCTGGCACCTGGGAGCAATGACATTATAGTGCAGCACCCACATTCGTGTCCTGAAAGGAACCAGGTGACAGCAAAGAGATGCACTTGAACTTCTTCAGCTGCATGTGTAGCCCTGTGACAGCAGATGGATGGAGTCAAGACTGCTGATGTTACTGCACCTTTGTTAGCTAATGTTTGATAGAGCTGGACAAGCTGTAGCATGAGATTATGCCTTATCCTGCTGCATGAAGGAGGCTATAACAGATGGAAATGATCCCCAGGGTTTTGATTGTACCTCTTCTATTGTCATGTCACCAGAAAGTGCCCCACTCCCTCTCTTGGTGGCCAACTTTAGGGTTCCATATTGTGAGAGGAGGACCTTTTATGACTCTACGTAAAGGACAAGATTGAAGGGTCCTTCTTCAAACCTGAGGCTTCAGCTTTCTGTTCCCTGTGAGTATACCACTTCCTGTTCCTTGCTCCTTTCAGCTGCAGAAGATTCTGGTAGGATTGATCCTGGGGATTTCATGTTAGCCTCTTTGATATCCAGGTACCTTAAATATTTCAAAACCTCCTAGGTGCATTGAGGGTTGGAGATCTCCTGCTGTGCCTGTGATGTCTTGCCTTCCTTCTCTGCAGTGGCCCGAAGTTCAGGAGTTAGTTCAGGGACTACTTCCCTCTTTGTTCCTCAGGCCATGTTCCCTTCAGGCAACCCAATTCTACTGCTCTGCCTTCAGTCGCTGCAGATGCCGTTCTCACAAATGTTCCCCAGGGCTTATTCACAAATGGATCCTTAGCAACACTGTATAATATAACCAGCAAATTATTTTCTTGGGGATATTACAAAGGTGTGTAAACCCCCATATAATGTGCAATGGAGGCCACTGATGAACTGGTCTGTAAAAATACCTTGAGCACCATAGTAATTAGTTATTTTTAAATTGTATTTGTTTCCAGTTTAAGTTAGTGTAATAGATCTTTGGTTTGAGGTATGGCAGAACAGAGATCCCCAGACTTTAAATTATTCCCTTCTCCAGGGGAAGGGGCTATTCCCCTAATGGAGTCCTGACAAGTGCCTGTATTGCCTGGGTGAGAACATATTGTGGCCAAGTGTGCAATTTATAAATCTTTTAAGAAAGCTCAAAGCTGCACACAGAAGGAGAGACAATCCATAAGCTTTTCCTTATGGAAAAATCTATGAGATACCTGTCTGATCCTGAACAAAGTCAAAGCTCAAGAAGTTCCTTTCTATGAACTCAATCTTCCAGTGCTCCAGTCACCAGGGATGTGACTCCAAGCTCAAGAGGAACAAAAAACTCAGGGAAATCTCACAAATGTCTTCAGAGCAGGCAGGGACCCCTGCTGTCTTGGTGGTGAGCTGTTAGTAGCTTGCTCACCAGCACCATTCACTGTTGACTGTTCTCTGATGTCTGGAGGCAGAAAAGCTTATTCAAAGGTGTCATTGAAGCCACTGCAGAAGGATTCTGTGTAGGGAATTTCATCTTCTGACTCAGACTCATCCTCAGATTCCATCAGTAACCTCCTTCCCCCCACACACCTGAGAGGAGAGCGAATGAGCAAAAAAAAAAGAAAACCAGAGAAGACAGTACTAACAAAATCTCATTCTCCTTGGTTTCCCCCAAGTTGGGAGAATTTCTTATCCGTTTAGTCCACAAGCTTGATCATTTTGGCCATGTCGGCCAAAATATCCACAACATTCAGAACCTTTCCACCACATAGATGTGGAATCCTTGTACATCAGCTACTCCAAGTTCTCATGTGACTCAACACTGCCCTGTTCAGGTTATGAGAACAGAAGAACATGAGAATTCCTAGGAATGAGGAAGCACTGGCTCATCAAGAAGATTCATTTAAGCTTGCACATTGTTCTCCTCCCTCACCTGAGGAGGCTATTTCAGCTGCTGTATCTATGACAATGGATGATTTTAAAACCTTTCAAGAATTATTGAAATGTAGGGCACAAATGCTGGAAGTCCCATTGGAAATGCTACAGGAGAAGATATGTAAACTGTTTTGAAATTTAACAATCAGCATCTCAAAGCAGAATTGCTCTTCCTATAAATGAGGGAATTTTTAGATTCACCTGTCATGGACCCACATGCTGGTGGGTGCTGGTGCTATGCCCCCAGCTTTGGAACAGTCTCTGGGAGGACCCCTTCAGTATGCTATATCCCCCTAGAGGTCTCACACTTTCTCCAAGGCAAACCACTTGGCTTCACCGCCTCCTCTGGTCCTTCAGCACTCCTGCTTCACACCGGGAGCTCCAGTCAGCAGGTTCCACTGAGGCAGACCTCTGAAGGAAGCTTGTACAGTCTTAGAGAGCACTGCATCTCCACCGTCAGCATTTGCAGTGACACTCAGCTGGCATTGTGAAACAGAAGAGACTATTAATTGACTGGAACACAACATAGGGAGCTCTTGGGTGCCTCTCAATGCCTTGCTGAAGTAGCTCCTCCCTGGGCCATTCACAAACAGCCTGCCAGCATGCAAGCCACACCCTGAGTGTCTGTGTGTAAATGCAGCCAGCCAGCCAGCCATGCTTGGGTTACACTCTGGCTCTCACCAGCCTGGGTTATACTGCAGGGTGACTCCAACACACCCCCTGTCTCATATTTCTGGGGGAAAAATCTGTTCTCAGTCTTCTAGGGGAGAACAATGGTCTGGCAGACTCTGTAAGCAGAAAGGTGACCTTGACCCACGAATGGGAATTAAATAACTCATACTGGATAAACTTCCAAGCATGGAGGTGTGACAAAATACACCACTGCATTCACATCCTACCTGAAACGACAAAGGAAGCATCGGTTGGACTCTGGTAAAGAGGGGTCCTGAGAGAGGGTATGGTCAGACTGCTGAAAGCATGTGGTGAGAAATGTTGTTTGCATGTAATAGTTTGTTAGGCATTAGTAAACATCTTATCTTTATTTTTCTTGTAACCATTTCTGAGTTTTATGCCTCATTACTTGTACTCACTTCAAATCTCTCTTTGTAATTAATAAACTAGTTTTTTTTTTTGTTTTATCTCATCCAGTGTGTTTCAACTGAAGTGTCTGGGTAACTCCATTTGGGGTGACAAGTTGTGTGCATATTATTATCTTAAGGAATAATTGACTTAACATAATTTGTATTATTCAGGAAAGGGCTGGGCAGTACAGAACATACTTGCAAGGCAAGGGTGACACAACTGCTCATTAGTCCGGATTGTACCCTGCTATGTCACAGGGGGTTTCCCCAAATAAACTTGTTCACTTAAAATAAAAACAAAAAGTGTCTGATAGTCTGCTCTTCAGCAGGAAAGAGTCCAGGGTCCATAGCGGACCCTTCCATGATTTGCTGGTCACACTATTTTAATGTATGCTTTCCATCCTCTTCCATTAATTCCAAGGGTGTTAAGGAACATAAGAAAAGCAGCAGCTCAGGTTACACTGATAGCTCCTACTTGGCGTTGACAGTTCTGGTTTTTGGATCTGCTAGTGTTGTCCAGTCGCCAATTTATCATGCTTCCAATTCAGAATGACATGCTATCACAGACTCACAGTCTGGTCCCACACCCAAATCCAGTGTCTCTACATCACACGATGTGAATGGGATATTGATGTCCTCATTAGATAAGGAATGTGCCTCAGATGTACAGGATATCTTACTTTAGAGTGTGATATTTTCTATTAGGATTACATATGCTGCAAAATGGAAGGACTTTTTCACTATGGGCATTATCAGTTACATTCCTTCTCAGGGTTCTATTCTGATTATTTTGGATTACTTGTTACAATTAATATTTGGGACTACCTATTCCTTCTACCAATGTACAATTAGCAGCAATTTCAGCATGTCATCCACCAATAGAAGGAGGTTCAGTTTTCTTTAAAAAGTCACTGAATAGATTTATTAGGGGTCTAATTCAAGTTTTTCATTCTGTAAGGAAGAGTGCTCCAATTTGGGATTTAAATTAGTGCTTACTTCTCTTATGGACCCCATTTTGAACCACTGTTAAAATGTACCATTCGTCTATTGTCCATGAAGATGGTGTTTTTTGGTAGCAATTACAGCAGCACGTCTGATAAATGAATTGCAATATGTTGTGCCCCGCTAACGTGGGCTTTTCATATGGACAGAGTAACTGGGAGGCCTCACTTATCTTTCATTTCAATCCGTTGATTTGCTTACCAGTTTTCCCCCTAAAACCTCATTTGTCTTTGGCTGACACTAAACGCCATATCTTAAATATAAAGTATCTTTGTTATTACTACCTGGATAGAACTAAATCTTCTCATAAAACTTCAAGACTTTTTAATTGATCATAATTGATCATTTTTAATTGATCATCTGAAATGATGACTATTTCATCAAAGACTACATATAATGTTAATAAAAGAAGCCCTCCTTCAAACATTTGGACTTACTTCAACAGGGCACAAGCAATATCACCAGGGTGTCTGAGTCGGGTACCAATTTAGAGCCAACGTGGACTTCAGCTCATATTTTTATTCAACATTCATTAGTAGCTGCTTCCAGATCAGATTCCTGTTTTGGAAGGGCAGTTCTACCCGGGGGTGATGGAACAGGGGGGCGGAAACATGCATCCACTTGAGCCCAAGTGCTCACAGGTGCTTAGGCCAGTCCATTGTTCCTGTATGCATGCCTCTGCTGGGTGTGGAAACACAGCTTTGTGTTCTAATTCAAGCCAGCTGAGACACACATTTAGGGATATGACCCAGCAGAGTTCCATATCTGTAAATATGTATGATATTGCAGGAAATATGCTACCATTAACACTAATGTTCAGTATGCCAGGAGCATTCCAAAAACACCTTACATGGCATACTTTGCATCAGACAATACACGGTTACATTATAAGGGTGAACATGAATGATACACAAATCACACTATAAGGGTGTACATGGGGTACAACAGGTCACAAACCCTGTGGCTGAACCACTCAAAACTACCTCAGACTTTGGATAATTCTATCTTTGTGGTGCTTCTAGGCTACTGCTAGGTTTTGATGTGTGCTTTAGACTCAGTAAAAATGAGGATTTTTGAGTGGAAACACTCTTGTGTAGACCAATCATTTATCAGACGGAGGTGCTGTGTCCCCACTGATTTATTTCCTGACACCACCTGGAAAACAAAGATTAGTAACCATAGCTTTGGGTTCAGATAACCCTGGGTAACAACACAATGTATGCCCCCAGAAGCCTGAGAGAAGTGGATGCTCATGTGACTGTTTGATGGCTGGTCCAGTGCACCGCTGCAGAACCTGGCAGAGACACCACCCTGGGGCATATGCACCAGCACAGGGATGCAGTGGGGGACTGGACATTGGCACCTGTTCAGCAGCCAGTGGTGTGTCTGGCTAGCATTCAAACTGGGTTATTGCAACTGCTAGTTCACTTCCAGCACAACCATGAGTGCAGAGAAATAACACCCTGCACCAATAAACACGCAGAGCACATGGGAAGGATACCACCACCCAAAGCAATGCTGACAATTTCTAATTTGCCCTTTTTCAAACTTTAATTGAGAGTTACAGAAAGAAAACCCCACTGTTTATGGTTAAAGCAATTATTTTTTGTGTCTGTCTGGGTATAGATTTTAGGAAAGAAATATATCTTAAAGGGGTGTACAGGCTTGGGTATCTTAATATGGTACTTAGTATGTTTAGATTTCAGCATGCACTTCAGTCATCATCCTCTCCCACCCCCATTCAAAGCAGCCTTTGATTCTGCAATCTCTTTGCAAATAACTCCTAGCTCCCATCTCTACTGAAGATAGTTAATCACAATGAGTGGGATCTACATGTGAAGCACTTGACGAAAGAACAATTACTTACTTTATAGTAAGTACTTCACTGTGGTTCTTTGTTGCACATGTAGATCCCATCACCTGTCCTCCTTTCCTACAGCTTGGAGTCTTGGATTGCTGCACTTTTTTTGACCTTGGAGCTAACAGTTGAGAAATCAAGCATTAAAAGGTCATAAAATGTGAGGTTGCTCCCTGAGACAGAGTAGCATCTGGGAGCCAGAGGAACTAATAGAGCAGGTGGGTCCAATGTTATAAAGGATCTTGTCTAACTGGAATGGAGTAACAGGGGAGCTTAGTTTCCCTCTTCTGAGATCTTTGGGCTCTACATGCAAATAAAAAAGCCTCCTGTTGTGAGCAAAGGGAGACAGTGTAGCAGTGGCTTTGTTTAGAACCATATTTCTCAGAAGCACTTTTCTGAAAGGCATTTTACTTGGGGAAGCATTCCTCAGAGCTTTTTTCCTTAGTAGAGGAATTTACTGATGATATACTATTTTTGATGAGTCTTAAAAATATATTCCGGTTTTGGCTGATTGGGAGTGCAGGGGGATTTGCACAAAATACACACTTTAGCACATAACAGTCTTACTCTGGAGACTGCTTAAATCTTTCTATGCTCCCACTATATTAACTTGGCCACATTGCACATTCTAACTGTTATCATATATATATATATATATATAAAGAAAAAAAAACATTAAGGGAAACTAGAACAGAAGATACTACATGACTTTAAGGGAACTATGCTAGGATATTCACATGTGATTGATTTCTTCCCAATGTTAACACAGTCTTAAATTTTGGAATTTCCTGTCTTTTGAGTGCTTGATTTCTCAGTCTTAACATTCCATAAAAGCTATTTTTGTTTTCATTTAATTTCCCTGGTTTGTGGAGGGTCTTTTAGAATGGAAAAAATAAGAAGCAAAAGAAAATCTGGGAGTTATTCAGCTTGGGAACCATACTTCCACCTGGCCAAGACAGAGGAATTTGTATTTGGCTTGTGTCTGCACTAAAGCACTTTAGCTAGATCAATGTATCTACTAAGCCCTTTACCATTGGCTGGGCCTCGTGGGATGGGAATAATAAAATGCTGATCTAGGTGAAGCATTTTTGTCTTTGTATATTTACACTAAATAAATATTTAAATTCAATAAACCTATTTCTTAGCTAATTATCTCTGCTAAATATAAATATAAATTTAGAACTTTAACAGTTATTTTTAATCTTAGTTGTGTAATAATCACTTGAAATTTAATTTATAAAAGCTTTGGAATACAGGTAAATGATTAGAAATTGCTAAGACTACACAGTTTAAATACACATTTTAAATTTTAAATAAAGTAAACTGAACCCATTGTGTATTTTTTAGGCTAAACACACTGCTGGGGGAAACAGGCCTATCTCCCTAGTAATCAGTGGCTATGTTCATCTTCAGGACCATGATGAATCTGATCCAATATTTAATTAAACTAAGCCTTTTTGGTAATTAAATTTGATGAGTGCATTTGGACTATGTGAGACTAGTCCTGAGAGATGCTGAGTGTGCTCCATTGAAGTTAATGGGAATTAGGTCCCGATTCTAGATGCCCTATCTGACAATCAGTACGTCATATAGATAGATAGATTATACAGGAAATTTCAGAGTGAAGTTATAATGTCTTGTTGTCTTTGCTCAAATGAAGAAAAATTTCATAATATAATCAATATATATACTTATTGGTTTAAATATAATGGGGGAATCGCAACAATCAGGAACATAAAATGCATAATTCTACTTTTCCCTCACAGATTTGATTTTAGAATGATGGCATATGGTACTTTATGTCATTAATTCTAATGTGAGTGCAATCTGCCCTGAATTGTTTCATGCTATTTTATATAAACGACACTCTGCATTGTGACCTGTATTTTGATAGCACCACTTTGGGCTAAATTTTCACAGCATTGTGCTGAAGTGACTTTTTACAAGTCTTTTAATTAACAGGCGTGCCAAGATTCAATCACAGATTTAGAAAAAATAGACTGGTTTTTCTTCTGAATTTTACAAAGGGCCCCTTTAATCACATATTGAATTTATTATTTTATTAAATGTGGGGAATTTAGTTGGTGCCTATTTTCATACATGTTCAGGTTATGTCTATATCTTGCAGCTTCTTCCTCCAACTTCTCTAAGATACAGCTTTTCCTTTCTATCCCACAGCTAAAACTGAGGTCTGGACCCTCTTCATCCCACATCTTGACTGCTGCAACTTCCTCTGCTCTGGCTTTGACAAAAATGCCCTTTACAGCATTCTAAACGCTGCTGCAAAAAATCACTTTCCTGGCTTGTCATGCTGACCCTTTCACCCTCCTCTTTGCCTCCCTCCACTAGCTCCCCATTCTCCATCGCATCAAACACACAACTACTTCTCTTCATTTTTAAGGCCTTTCCCAGTTTAGCTCTATCATCTCTTATACTCTGTTGAGCCATCAGGCTCTGCCTCTGATCTGCCAAAAGTGATGTCATCCTTTCCTGCCCATTAGTCCAGTTTTCCTTAAATCACCTCTCCAGTTTCTCCCATGATTGATGCCTGGAAGGAGTGCCTCATAAAAATATCCCAAACCATTATATTAACTGCCTTAAAGCTCACCTCTGCTATGCCTACAAAACACTGAACAACAGGTAGGTAGTTGGTTTGCTCTGACTACTGCTTATGTCTAGTCTCACTGCTCATGTGTGCTATCCTGGTCTGTCTGTTTTATCTACCTATTGTCTCTCAGCACATCGGTCTAATATAAGCTTTGTGGGACAGGGACCATCTCTTTGTTAGCTGTGTGTACACTGGTTAGCACAATGAGGCCCTGATCACTAAGTGGCGCTTTTAGGTGCTACCACAATGCAAACAATAAATAATCTTAGTAAATCCTGTTAGAGGGCTTTCAGCTCTGGTTTGTGCCAGACACATTACAGCCAATAGAGCCTCATTAGATCTTCAATGCCTTATTTGTGATTTTGTGCTGCTTTAAAAGGATAGGAGCTATAAAAAAAACCTTAAGATCTATTATCCAAGACTTCCCCAGAGCAGAGATCAGCATGTGGGCTGAATGATTTCAAAGTAGTTTAAGTATGGAGTTTGTGATGGAGATGAATGTAAACTGCAGTAACTTGAGTAGAGCACAAAAGGTATTTTAATGTCTGTCCTAAAGAACTAAGTCCAGACCTTCAGGTATGAAAGGCGAGTAGTGCAGCTGTCCACTCTGCCCTATAAGCTGTGGTTCTTATGACGGTAGCACCTACACATTGTGTATTACCCACCTTGTGTGTGAAATTCACCCCTGTGTTGGAGGCTAGCACAAGACCTATGCACCTCTGGAGTTGCACTTAGATCCTGCCAGGTGTGCTTCACTCTTTGGGCCCAGTCCTGCAAGCTTCTGAGCACCCCCAGAGGGAAGCAACTCACACGAGTCAGCTTTATGTGCTGGTCCTCTAACATCCTTTGAAGAATACTTATGGTGTCTGTGATTTAATACGCTTTATTAAATGAACAAACCAAGTCTAAAGGCCTTAAAATATAGGAGGGGTTATTCTCTAAACCACTCTTGTTTTCTTGAGACATCAGCCAAATAGCTGTCATTTTAAAAATTATTGTATTTACACATCCAGAATCAGATGGGCTTTGTGTGCGTGTGTGTGTATGAACACATGCATGTGCATAACTACTTAGAATAAACAAATGGAACTACAGATCTGATGGCCAACCAGTCAACTGTAGATGAATAATAACGACCATACAGTAAGCACCCTTCATTTCATGTTTATGATGAGATTATATGATTCACACATGCTTTCTGAATGTATTTAAATGGATCATCTCCTGTCAGCTTCCTATTTATTTATCATCTTCATTACAAGAGTATTTATTGAGCATTTCTATGATGTTAGAATAGAGGGATCTGATATCACAATGGTTGAGGTCGTTTCACAAGAAATACCATTTTCTCTTTTACTAGCCCTTTACCAGGACAGCACAAGAAAATTAGCTGGTTAAAAATGTTTCCACTTATTTCACAGGAACAACATTCAGCTGTAATGTGATGTTGCTAGGTAGACAAGTAATCTTAAACTGGAAAATATCTCAGATCACAAATTCTTGCAAACCTAATGCACTTATATATGCTCAGCAGAGCCATTGAGATTACATAACTTTTACTGTAACGTGATATTAAAACTTTGGGGTTATAGGTAAAGTGTTTCTGTTACCTCAGAAGTTTGAAGTGGGTAGATTTATGACATAGTCATTGATTTTTCTTTACTGGTTACAATTCTGTTTCTTATCACCCTGTTTCCCCAGACTGGGCTCTCTCTGCATTTGTCTCAGCCAAAACCATGGAAGCTACATGTGCCTGGATATGAAAGGGACAGTTGCATATTCCAGGAAAACAGTCTAAAAGGGAATACAAATTATAATAGTCAGAGATAATAAGACTGTCTCTGAGGCCATTTAAGTTCCAATGCCCAAGTATATAGTAAGCACAAAATAAGATATAAGGGACTAAACTATATACTTTAGTTTGTAAAAGGACTGACCACTAGAGGGTACTGCAGAGAGACAAAAGTTCACAGATTGCTCAGATTGAGAGGTCACTGCTAAAGGCTGGTTTCTGCCAGCCAGGAAAGCCAAACTCTCTTCTCGACCTTGTCTCATCCATGTGGGAACATAACACATCACCTACTACTTCACAGCACAGGATCTAAATGAAGCTGTATTCAGGCTTGAGAGGTTCTGACATTAAATTTCTAGCTAGCTTCCTTGTTTGTGCTCCAATTATCAGCAGGGATGCACAAAATGCGTAAATAAGATTCATTCTCCTGGGCTGATAAGTAGTGATATCTCTCCTCTTCTTTAAGAGCATTTTTCCAGGACCAGATGCACTCTCCTTCCACTACTGCCAAAGTTTAATTTTTGTCTCTAATGCATTTTGCTAGTAGAGCTTAAAGGTCGTATCCCCAAGGAGATGGCTCAGTTTGTGATGTCAGAGCCTGGCTTTCTCTTCTCAAACTGAGCAGTCATCTTGGATTAAATCCTAGTAGAGGCACAGGGAAAGTAAGACTCTTAATAGGGGCTAGCAGCCTGTTTTTATATTGATCCTAATCATGGGAGGGTCAGTCAAGACTGATAGCATGGCCGAGTACCAGCTCCAATCTTTCCAAGGTGAGCAGACTGGCATAAAGGGGAATTTCCTAAGCAGGGGAGAAGGGAGATTTATGACATTACTCTGGACTGTCAGGAGGAGGCCCAATGAGGCTATGCCTCCCATATCCAATGCTACACGTGACAAGCCTGTCCTTCTGAAGCGTTATTTCTTACTCCCCCCTCCTGCTAACTTTGAATAAACAGCCAGGTCTGAATGGGCCTGCCTCCACAGCACAATGATCTCTGAACACAGCCCTCAAAGGCATTGTATTGACTGGTTCTTTGAGGGACATGCTTTTTGCTTCTTTATGCACAGTTCAAGTTTTGAAATTCAGCTGCTTGCGCCGGTGCAAATTCAAATAACCCAAGTACACCTCCTTTCAGAGATCCCTAAGCAAAACCCCAGTGACTCTCCCAGGGGGAAGGGGAGACCATTTCCTTCCTCTTTCCCTAGCATTAGGAGACTTCAGAGCACATAAAACTATGTCCCAAAGTACTTGGATGTCTGGAAAGTCCCCTTCTTCCCACTACCTCATCAGTCATTCTCCGCACCCAAACTGGAGATTGGGTGTTCATCATTTCCCTCTTTCCCTACAAGTAATGAATAGGGACTGCACTGTCCTGCAGAAGTGAGATGTGGGATACTGACACCGCCAGGCCTGTTACTGGACTGGAGATGGTTTATATCAATCCCACAATCCCTCTCTTCCCCAGTAGTCCATGCTAAAATAAACAAACTGAAGACCCCACTCATTTCCCCATATAAATAACACAACTGACTTATTACTTCAGTGTGCAACACATGTGCCACATGCAGGCTGGCATTTCCTATACAAATCCTGGGATGTTTTGGCCAAAGGACTGATTTCTCACCATGCTTGATAAACCCTTCAGTTTTCAGAACGATTCAGATTCTCACACCTGCAGGGGCAGAGGGTCAGGAGTTGTCTCAAGTGAATTCTTCCCTCAAAGCTGGCCAAGGACATGTTTGGGATTAACAGTAAACGATTTATTTTTCTGACTGCTTTTCCCTCTCATATTCTGTCTTTAGGAGGTTGACACTGGACGTTATGCTTTAAACACATTACCGGGCAAAAATTCTCAATGTACAGAGTTCATTTTGTCCCCAAGTTAAAACTGTGTAGATGCTTTTGGATAAAGGGTGCAAAGACAAATGGTGGGATTTACTGAAAGTGTAACAATGCTGATGCTCTCTAGCAGTTAGTGCACATTGGTAACCACTTCGGTGCTGTAAATTGCAGTGTTTAAATATGCAAAGCCGAGACCGAGGTCCCTGGCGCTGCAAGAAAATAAACTATCACCACTGTAATAGCTGCATCCCTGCGGTTTGTTAATTTCACATTTCCGCTTTATGGGTTTCCTGAGCTGAGCGACAGAAAGGGGGGGGGGGGGGGGGGCGAAGTATTGACATCAGGAAAGTCAAGAAGGTGCTTGCAGGTTTCAGACTCAATGAGTTTGCTTCAACCCTGGTGTCTTTGCAAGCCGCTAGGGGGCTGGGAGGGGAGGGAGTGGGGAGACACACGGACAAAGGCACTAAACATTTACACTTCTCTTTCCAGCAAAAACCACCAAGGAAGTGAGGAAGAGCAAAAATTGCCGTGCGTGTTTTACCGATTCCTGCACAGCTTCTAGCTGGTTGGAGTGGGTCAGTGTGCAATGCTCCCGGTGAGTTCAGGTTGTAAGATCATACGAGCACAGCCCTGTGTCTTCTTTCACTGGCACCGTGCTACCGTCCCTTGCATTCCGGCAAAACTCACATTGATTTAAAACAATGGGGGTTTACCTGAAAGGGGACTGCAGGATATAAAGCCCGGAGCAGTCGATGCAAGATAAACAGAACTACAAGCATCAAAGGAAACAACTAACGTCCCGCTAGCCTTTCCTTTCCTTCTCTTCTTTTCCATCCTTTCTCTAACACAGTTCAGTGCTTCCTAAGAGTAACTACTCTCTTGCGTCAATTGTTTTTGTCCCAAACTAAGTCTTTAAGCACAAGACAATAGATGACACGTGATCTGATTCCTCAAGTTTCAGGTAAACAAAGCATTAGAGTCACACCCTCATGGGCTTTGTGTCCAGCCAGCTGACTCAGGATGATTAACATTTCTGATCATTATGCCTCCAAAAATAACACAGCCTCTCTCTCTCCTTCCCCCAAGGGCCTGACAAACATTTGGACAACTGAGCGCAAGGTAGCTTATTAGTAGCCAGAGCAAGAGACACTGGAAATGTGGAGTTATAAATGGACACACTTTTAAGTCTTTCTGCAGTCACTTTTCAGGTAACAAAAGGAGAGGCTAATACCTCATAGTTTATTTTCTAAAAGTCAGCTCAAATAAAAATATGGCCAAGATGAAAACTAGAATGATTTCCAGATAGACTATAACTTGGCTTTGTCACCCACGACTTAGACACTACTGCAAAAACCTGGGTTTAATTGTACAGAGCCACTCAAAAGCTATAGCTAGTGTAGAATGGAATTGCACAGGGCTAATCAGCAAGTTTATACCCTGCCTGCACTCTTTCCTCTGTGCTGGTACTCGACCACCTCTGGGTGACACTAATGAAGTTGCAGTACACAAAACCATAAATTGCCTTACATTAGCACCTTAAAGGCCTCAGTCAGGGATCAGAGCCCAAATCCTGATAGTGGTTGTGTGCACCAGAGCTGTCAAACTCATTATGTGCAGAGGGTCAAATTCTACTTGTATGTATGGTCCATGGATAAAGTATACATTTATGTACCCCCCTCCAGCCAGAACAAGAATGCCCACTGACATCAATGGGAAGTTTGAACAAAGATCAAGCGTAGAATCTAACCTTTATCTAGTAACTAAACTTCTAGTTACTATTATTTATTAAGTACTGTACTGTCATATTCAGTATCATTCAGTGGGAAGTATGGCCTCCTTTGGGCCACTCCTATTTGTTCCTTTTCCCCCCTCCTCCTACCCCACCGTCATCTCTTTGTTTCTGTCCCTTTTCCTTGTCTTTGTATCTCCTCCTTTCTTCGCTTTGTATTTGCATCTCTGCAACATTTCCCTTTCCCCACCCCTATTCCAGCTACTAATATGACCAGCAATTAAATGGCATTCATTAAAGTGCTATTTTAGTTAGCAGTCCCATGAAATTAATAGGGGACAACATAGTTCACACCTCTGAAAGCCATTGTTTCTGGCTGTCTGCAGACTCAGGCTTGTCTACAGAGAGAAATTGATCAGCATTGCTAGTATAATTAGAGTGCTGTAGTTATGCTGTATAATTCCTCATGTGAAGAGTCTGTTTTGGAATAACTGGCTATTTTTTTATTTAGTTTATGTTGTTTCCATAAACTAAACTGGAAAAAAAAGCCACTGTTATAATTACTGATATAGTAAGGCTGGTAAATTTCCCTGTGTAGACAAGCCCTTAGAAAGGCAACACTGCATAAGTTGTTTATTCTTGGTTCACATTTGGAAGGTTTTCTTCACAATCATGAGAGCTAGAGAAATGTACTTTTCAGAATGAAAGCTAATATTCCCCACATACTGAATATGCCATAAGAGCCATACAAATACATCATGGAGGTCAGCTCTGACTCATAGGCCATATATTTGATACTTCTAGTGTATGTGCATGTTGCAAAAGACAGTTTCTACCCCCAAAGACTTTACGGTTGCAGATGATCTAGGCCCAGGTGCCTGTCTAGACAAACGTTTTTTAAATTGAGTTAGCTAACATGACTTGAAACATTCCTTAACACTGGCAGCGGACACAATTTAATACCTGTAAAATTATGCTAGTTAGCCCTGTTATAACCCAGGGGATGAGCCTATGGTTCACCTCGAGTAGGCAATGTGTATTAAAATACAACTTGCCCTGTCTCCACTAGGGTTTACAAAGTGTTTGTTAGTTACCATGTTGTGTGTGTGTGTGTTTTTAATGCTCACCTTTTATTCTAGCTTAGACATACTCCAAGGCCCTATCTTTATTGGCCAAAAGAGATCATTTTTCAATCATGTCAGCTCAAATGCATTAACTTAACATGATCAAGAAGCTCTCAACACTCATTAAGATTCAGACTAACACAGCTGAAGCTGTGTTTTAAAACTTTGGGGGGACTCTACATTTGGACTTGAAGAGTCCGAATGTATATACTAGCCTTTTAAAATGTTAGTTAATGGGTGTTAGCTAACATTATCCCTTTAAACCTAGTCTAGACAAGGTCTGAAAGACTCTCTTCTCCATTTTTGACTTCTACGCCAATTACATATCTCCAGGCTGCTCAGCCACGGGTTCTCAAACTGGGGGGGTTGGGACCCCTCAAGGGGTTAAGAGGTTATTTTGAAGGGGGTCCTGAGCTGTCAGCTCCTGCCCATGCCATGGCTGACAGCCAGAGCCCTTCAGAGCTGGGTGGCCGGAGAGCAGCGGCTGCTGGCTGGGTGCTCTGAAGGCAGTGCCAGCCCCAGCAGCAGCGCAGAAGTAAGGGTAGCCTGGCATGGGGGAGGAGGGCATCACGGCCTGAAATATTTTCAAAGGTTGTCCCGGTTAAAAAAGTTGGAGCGAAGCGAACTGTCCTAAGGATGCAGCTGGTAGGAGCTGGAGACAGGCGTACTGGATGGTGAGCGCTTCCCTCTAGAATTTACTCCTCCTAAATTTCAGCCTTCTCACTTCTGTAATCATTGCAAACCACCGCTGTTTGAACGCTTGACTACTGGGCATTCACTCTCTCCTGGCTTAATTCCTCTTTGTGTATGTGCTCTAGATCACAGAGCAGGAGGGTGGCGGGTGTATGGTAGTCCTAATGAGTAATCACTATTTGTTGTCAGTTCAATCCCTACCAGATTCATCCGGATGCCACAGGGAGGGGCACCCCACAGCAATAATTCGCAGCTGGAGATCCACAACTGGGTTGAATGGACAATAAGTGATGCTTTTAATCTTTGACGGCCTGGGCTGCGGTGAAAAGTGGCTCTCCCTTACGTCCTGCTCTGTTAAACGTCACTGGAAGGAAGATCAACACAAACAGCCGGCAGTCCAGAGCCCCCTTCATCCTCTGCCCGCAGCCTTGCGGGGGTGCGGAGGGGGGAGAAAGATAAGCCCCAGCCCCGTCCCCGTCTTAAATCTACTAGCCCCGCTCCCCAGCACCGGCTCGAGGAAGCAACCACCCTCCTTAGCCGCGCCCCCTCCAATACACCCTTCTCCCCCAGCCCATCCCTGGGCACCCTGCACCCACTCCCCTGACCTCCAGCCCCCCACGTGCAGCCCCCTTCTCTCGCCCCGCCCCGCCCTTTTGCCGGCCACCCGCCCCCGCCCCCTCGCTCCCCGGCCCGCCTCCCTCGGCCAATCAGCGAGGCTAGCGGGGGCGGGGGCGGGCTGGGCTGTGCGGGAGCCGTGGGTGGGTTGGGCAGGCAGGGGAAGAGGACGGGAGCCCGGAGAGCGCGAGGCTGGAGAGTTGCCGCCTGCCTGGCTTGGAGCTGGCGGGGTCGCGGCGGCTGCTGCTCCGCTAACCGGAGCGCGTCCGAGCCGCTGGCGGGACCCGGGCAGGGCTCCCCCGCCGCCCCGAGCCCGGCCGCCAGGGCTGCGCCCCTCCAGGGCTGCTCCTCCCACAGCCCCCGCGGGAGGCGATGAGCCTGCCCTGGGCGGCGCGCCGCGCTCCCTCCCCGGCGGTGTGAGCGGCGGCGGCGGCTGGGGGGACCCGGGGGGCGCCAGACGATTGGGCTCCGCTCCGCCCGGGCGCGCTGTCGCCGAGCCGGGTCGGGCCGGGCCGGGCCGGGCCATGCTGGACGCGCAGGCGGCCGAGAAGAGCGGCAGGATGAAAAAGTTGCGGAGAACTTTGTCGGAGAGTTTCAGCCGCCTGGGTGAGTCGGGTCAAGAGCCGCCGCCGCCGCCTCCCCGTGTCCCCTTCCCCCCACCGGCGCGGCTGGGGGCATCCCGGCACCCCCGGGCACGGGGCACCCCTCCCCTGGGGTGCCGGGGCGTCAGTCGCAGCCCGGGGAGTTTAGCCTCAGCTGGGGCGGGATACGGGACTTGGCCTTTCCCCCCTAGAGCGTCGCAGCTGTGAACCCCGCTCCCGCCTGGACTGAACCCACCCAGAGGGCTGCAGAGGGGCAAGGCGGGGGAGGAGGTAATAGCTGGTCTAAAGAGACCCGCTTTGGCGTTTACACCCAGCGCTTCTCTTCGGGCCAGTCACCCACCTTTTTCTGACATCCCGGGACCACCAGGGCTCCAGCGCCACTGCAGACAACAAGGAGAGATGTCTGGCTGATAAGTGAGCAGGGCTGGCAGGGTCAATCCAGGCCACTGGCATCCCTGTGATACTTGTCTGTTTCCCTACAGTGTACCGAGGATGTCTTGTAGCACACATGACAAAAGGAAGTGGTATGGAACTGGTGGAACTACTTTCTGACACCTAGAGGATCAGATTTAGTTATGAGTGTTAGCTTTCTTGTACTTCCTTGCCTCATCCATCTCTTGCCCTCTTTTCTCTCAGGCCTGTATCTCTTAATTTCTCTGTCCTTCTGCTTTCACTTTGTTAACTCTAAATATATTATTTAGCTCTGCAAGGTAATTTAGGATGCAGTTTGTCTGACAGTTTGTGCTCTATAAGTAAAGACGCTTTCTGCCTAGCTAACCTACTTATCTGGTACCATGGATATGCACTGTGCTTTCGAAAACTGAAGAACTATAGCAGTGTTCCTGTATTAAAAAAACAAAATCCAAAGCTATAGATAACCAACAAAGATTTCTCAGTAGCATCTCAAACTCAGATACTCAACTACAACATGACCCTGCAATTGAATTGGCTGAAAATAAATAAAATTGAAATTGACTAGTCTGCTTTCAATGCCATACTGAGGTCTAGACAAAAAGCAGCACATCTAGTGGAAAAGTAAATTACTTCTTATTTTTAATAATATTGTTTGTATGCCAGGTAAAGATGTTAAATTAAAAATACAACAGCAGACAACATCCCCTTAAGGCTGAGGCATAAAGTGGTAAAGCAGATGATAACTGAGCAGTAATGGTTAGGAGGCTAGACAAAAGAAGTCTATCTGTCATCTCTTGCTGATGTAAAATGTGTTGAGATAGCATCTTATACTTTGTACTTGCTGACCTTATTATCTCCTGGTATTACTAACCAGCTTTCTTTTTTGGCATCGTGTTGTTTTGCCTTAAAAATTGTTATTTACTGATCTTCTTGGAATTCTTTGCCATTGTTCTCCACACTTACATTGATATTTTTGATTCAGATTGATATTTTATATCTTTGGCAGAATGCATAAAAACAACACACGTGTGTTGGGACAAAATTAGAAAGGCCAAGGCACAAAACAAGATTAAACTAGCTCAGGTCATAAAGGACAAGAAAACATTTTATGAATACATTATTAGAAGCAAGAGGTAGATGAAGGATATGGTAGGCCCATTACTCGATGAGGAGAGAGAGACAATAACAGAAAATGCAGTAATGGCCAAGGATTGAATGCCTTTTTTTGTTTCAGCTTTCAACAAAAAGATTAGCAGTGAGGGATGACTGTCATAGTGAATGTTGGTGTAAATGGAGTAGGATCTGAGGCTGCAATAGGGAAAAAACAAATTAAGAATTATTTAAGCAAGTTGGATGGCTTTAAGTAAGTAGGGCCTGATAAAATATATTCTAGAATTAGTAAGGAACTGGCTGAAGAGATCTCTGAGCCATTAGCAATTATCTTTGAGAGCTCATGGAGGATAGGGAGATCTCAGAGGACTGGGAAGAGGTGAATAAGAACAGCCCAAGGGAATTATAGCCCTTTCAGTTTAATTTTGGTACCCAAAAAGATAGTGGAGTAAATAATCAATTTGTAAACACCTAGAAGATAATAAGGTGATAACTAACAATCAACATGGATTTGTCAAGAACAAATCATGTCAAACCAACCTAATACCTAACTCTTTGACAGGGTAACAAGCCTTGTGGATAGGAGAAAGTAGTACAGTAGATGTGAGATATCTTGACTTCAGTAAGGCTTTTGATACTGTCTCACATGATCGTCTCATAAACAAACTAGGGAAATATAGCCTAGGTGAACCTACTGCAAGATGCATGCACAACTGGTTGGAAAACTGTACTCAGAGAGTAATTATCAATGGTTCACAGTCAAGCTGGAAGGACTTATCAAGTGGGGTCTTATAGGGATTTCTCCTGGGTCCAGTTCAATTCAATATCTTCATAAATGCTTTGTATAATGATATAGAGAGTACACTTATAAAATTGGCAGATACCAACCTGGCAGGGGTTGCAAACACTTTGGAGGACAGAATTGGAATTCAAAATCATCTTGACAAACTGGAGAAATGGTCTGAAATAAATAGGATGAAATTCAATAAAGACAAATGCAACTTAGGAAGGAATAGTCAATTACACAATACAAAATGGGAAAAGACTGCCTAGCAAGGACTCAGAAAAGATCTCTGGGTTAAAGTGGATCATAAACTAAATATGAGTCAACAAGGTAATACTGTTGCTAAACAAGTGAACATCATTCTGTGATGTGTTAGCAGAAGAGTTGTAAGCAAGACATGAGAACTAATTCTTCCATCCTACTTGGCACCGATAAGGCCTCAGCTGGAGTACAGTGTCCAGTTCTGGGCACCACACTTCAGGAGAGATGTGGGCAAATGGGAGAAAGTTCAGAGGAGGGCAACAAAAATGATAAAGTCTAGAAAACATGACCTACGCAAAAGCTTGGAAAAAAATTGGGTTTGTTTCTTCTGAAGAAGGGAAGAGTGAGGGGGGACATGAGAACAGTCTTTGAGTACATAAAAGGTTGTTACAAGGAGGAGGGTGATAAATAGTTGTCCTTAACCAGCGAGTGGAGGACAAGAAGCAATGAGCTTAAGGGAAATTGCAAGGGAAATTCAGGTTAGACATTAGGAAAAACTTCCTCATTGTCAGGGCAGTTAAGCACTGAAACAAATTACCCCAGGGAGTTGTGGAATCTCCATAATTGGAGGTTTTAAGAACAGGTTAGACAAACACCTGTCAGGGATGATCTAGATAATACTTAGTCTTGCCTCAGTGCGGGTAAGTGGACTAGATGACCTGTCAAGGTCCCTTCCAGCCCTACATTTCTGTGGTTATTTTTTGGTGTAGTGTTTGAATCAACTAGTATCTCATTTTTAGTTCATGCAAATAGCATAACAGTAGTCATTGACAGCAGCCGATAAGGGAGCAGTGCAGCTTGGGAGGCAGGAAAAGGTGTCTTTGTTTTCCTGTAATTTGGAGCTGCTGAGAATATGTGGGGTCCCTTGGTATTAGAGCCAACCTCTGGCTGCTCTAAATTATGCTGTTGCCAATGGACCTTAGTGGTTGATATGGCAGCTTCGGATCACTGGATGCAGCCACACCCACTTCCTTTTGTTTTGCCTCTTACCCCAACTGCAGAGATGGGGTAGGGTCAGAGCCATTATGCTCTTCATTATATCTTAATTTTTAAGAACTGCAGATCTTTAAGTGAAAGAAAATATCTGAATCCAGACACCTTTCTCTTGTCTTCCTGTAACGTTCATATTTATAAAGGAGAAAATGTTGCCAGGATGAATGCTAAGTTCCAAGTCTGAAGCAAATATTTACATTCTGGTTATAGATTCTTGTGTCCCCATATGAAAACAGTGCATGTGTATAATTGCACATGTCCAGAGCTAGTAATATGCTTTTTTAAAGTAAAAAAGCGTAATTATGTATTTGATGGACCTGATTGATTAGGTAGATAATAGTTACAAATATATAACCAAGGAAGTTTTGCTTTTTAAGAAGCCAAGACCAAGATTTTGATTTTTATTCTTTTTAATGGGCATTTAAAATTAGTCTCTTAAATAAAGCCCTTTCTGACTTAAGCACAGGCTTCATTTAATGTCCTGGGAGAAGTCCTATTGACTCTAAGACCTGGTCTACACTTACCTGGCGATTCGGCAGCAGTCGACAAAAGTTACATAAGCTATGCAAAGTAGCTTGCGTAACTCCCGTCGATTGCTGTGCTTCCCTTCTGCGCAGCATCTTCACTGCACTCTGCTACTTGAGGGGTTGAGGGGGGTGGTTTACCAGTGTCGACTTCTGGATCGACTGAGTGGGTCTTCATTGACCACTCAATCGATCTAGATAGGTCGATCTGACTGTGGCGACTTTGCCGCCGTCAGTGTAGACATACCCTAAGTCTTTTGCAGGATCAGGCCTAATTGGGCTATCTTCCAAAAGTTTTATTACTGCTGAAGTATTTTGAACATCAGGTGGATGTACCGTGACTTGGTTCCAAGTCCTATCATTTTACAGTGTGATGCAGCTCAGGCTGCAGACGCGAGTCAATATGTGTGCTGCTGTATGGGTGTCTTAGCACAGCTGTGGGGTCCAAGTCCAGCACTTGTAAACCCAAGTTTATAGTGCAGTGTGGACAAACCCATAAAACCTGATCCGGAGCTCATTGAATTCAGAAGAAATGTATTGGGCTTTGGATCAGGCCTTCCTGAGGAGCTTAAATATTGAACGCTATTTTTGAAAATCTTCGTCCAAGTAAATTAAATATACAAAGACCCAAGTCTACTAATAAAATGCTTTAGTGACAGCAATGGGTATTACTTGGATGTGTGCCATCATGCATTGATTCTGTGGGTTGACATCAGCATGTGGGGCAATTGCTTGAGCTTACTTTAAAACCCAGGACTTTTTTTCATATATTGGTGACTTGAGCTGCCACACATGAGATGCTGGAATCTGTTTTGGAGTTTGCACCCTCTGCTTTTCCATTAGCTTGAGTATAAGAAGTAATGCAAGTTTATTTCCCCATTTCTCTTTCAGTAATAAGTAAAAGGACCCTTTGGTTCCCTTGGGCTCTTTGGCTTGGTTTTTGATGCAAAAATTGTGTTATATTATGTTTACAGTCGTGCAGCGTCCCCCATGGGATAGAAGTGCATTTTGGTCATTTTGTTAAAATCCAATCATTGCTAGTGAAATCGTTCCACACGGAGCTGGTCTGATGTTTTGACCTTCTTGCCACTTATAGCAAAAACATTCTAATATGCCCGCATGGAGTTTGGACGTCATCGCTCCCATATGACCCATGGCCATATGCAAAAAAACCCTCTATGTTTAAATAAACATTGAATTTCCTGGTGTGTTGGTTAAAGTTAAGACTGGGGTTGTTCTTAACTCATACTTTGAAGCTAAGGAGAGGCAACAAAACAGCTCTAGAAGGAGCCCTAACAGTTAGTTTCATGGCTCTTGTCGTTTGTGGCCTTGCACCTTTTTCTGGAAATATGATATTTCCTGGGGAGATCAAACTGTTAATCCCGTATTAATGTTGGTCTAATCTGGGTTCTTTTTCATTCTGGAACCCTTCAGCTCCCCAAGCCGAATTCCTGGTATGGCATGTCTCTTATGAAGAGCACTTTTGGTAGGGAAGATGGTTCTTTTCACCTTTCTTGTTTTTCACTGTAGCTTCTTTATGGGTTCTGGATGGTATTTTTGGATAACAGGGATAAAAGTACAGTATCACAGTGAATGTAACTATGTGAAAATGATAAATTGTTTAAACTGTGTTTGAACCCAGTGGTTAATGACACATATCATAAGCCACTAAAGCAGTGAAAGCAATGTATAGTTATTCTTAGAAAAGCAGTATAATATTGAAAGCTTTTTTCTTTAATAGATATTAATGGTATAGGGCTAACTACTCTCCAAATATTAGTCACCAAACATCCAATTCACAGTTAATCAGAGAGAGTTTATCATCTCAAACAGCCTTGGTTGGTAACTATGCATATAAATCTGAGGTCTTTATTCACTGATTTTTGATGTTAGTATGCATAACTAGCATGATGTTAGCAGAGCCCCTTAAATCTTGGGGCGGTGGGGTGGAGAAGGGAATGTTTTAAAGATATCTGGGGGTTTTCCATTGTAATTGTTCTTGGTATAGCACCAAGACTTTGTGGTGCTTTGCAGTGTGCAAAATATGTTACACAGTGATCCGTTGTTTCCCAGAAGAAAAACTGTAAATGTATTCATGCAAATGATTTCATTTTTTAGTGGTGTCGGTAGAGAGAGAGAGATCCTGATTGTTGGGTGCACCAAAGCCCTGCTTGGTGCACCTGATTGAGGTGGGCCCTTAAAACCATCTTTATGCTCCTCAGGACACAGCCCAGGGCAGCTCCAGCCCCTGCACAAGTCAGAACAGTCTCGGGAGCCATTCCATGAGTTGAGGTCATTGCAACACAATGCATTCAGCCATTGCCTCTGGGGGCTTGCGGGGGACGGCATAGATTTGGATATGCTGGCTTTCCCACCCTATGTACCTGTGATCTGGCCCATAATCTCTAGTGTACCCGGTCTTGAGTAATTATTTCATTGTTCTGAAAAATGTCTAAAGCCAAATTCATTCCCTGAACTTTCATTCTACAAAGAACTGGCATTTGTAGTCTACTGATGGACAGTGTAGACCTGAGGTGTATTGAAAGAAATGCATACTAGTTTTGTGCTGAGCTCAGTATTCCTAAACCAGTAGCACAACTACTGTTGGTTATTCAGTGCAAAAGTTGTGAATTCGCTGCCTGGTGAGTCTGAAATATCAGAACCCTTCTACCAGTAGAAATGACATCTTGATTGTAAAAATTTATTACAAATACACTTACCAAAAGATCATAACATTCTTCATGATATTCTAAGAAATGTAAGTAGATAAATAGTGTTCAGTTTCTTTAAAGAAATAGTTAAAAAATTGTCCATAGAAATCTGTCTGTGGCTAGAGCCCTCCAAATCTGCTGATGTCTGCTTTATATCTGTGGACCATATTTGTGGATCGGATGTGGATACAAATTCTGTATCCATGCAAGACTCTATCTGTGGCTTGGCAAACTAACTGATCCTCTCTGATCAAAGTCCATAGTTCCTTGGCTAGATGAGGAAAAATGCGGAATCCACTTAAATTAATACACTATAGAGTAAGTTAATCAGTTGTTTAAAAGAATCCAGTCAAATCATTGCTCCATTTAGTATTTTAACATCATATAAGAGGATTGATGATTAAAAATGTATCAAAATGTCAGATGACTTAAATTATTAATTAAAGGCAGTTCTTAAACTGGGGGGATGGATCGCAAGGAATCATAGATGCAGCAAAAAATAAACATTGAGCCAGCTTGCATACGGAGCACATTCTAAGCACTCTTACCAAAGCTGCTATTCCTAGGCTATTCCCAGACCCCCCCCCCCCCCATGCACACGTTTTTCAGACCACTTTAAGCACTGATTAAAGGCATATTTTGAAGAAATTTGTGAGTTCTACATATGATCAAGTTCTTTAAAACAAATAACTTAGACATCTGCTAACGCCATGTATTTAGTCTATCACCAAAACTGTATTTTAAGAGGACTTTTCTATCTATACTATTTTATTTGTTTTCTTATGCTGCCTATTCTGGTGTGTAGGTTTCTAGCTGGAAGGAATGAAAGAAAACATTGCATGTTTTCTGTGCACTAAAATCAAAATGTCTGTTGTAGTTCTGAGCAATTAATGTATCTGCTTGATTATTAAATTCCCATTAATATAAAGCTTATCACTTCAACTGATTAGAATTCACATAGCTCACATACCTTAAATAGTGAGAAATAAATTGGTAAACTATTTACATTTTTATTTTCAGAGCCATTTTACTGTGAAATATTACCATTGTGATGAGGAAATAACATATGATTTGTATGTAATATATATGGTTTTTGTATGAAATTTGCATTTTAGTGATTTCCCTTTGGAGTGGCCATTTTGTAATCTGATCAGATAGCTATTTGCTAATTAAAATTTCACTCTCAAACTGAGAATTATCAAGGGTTTTAGTTTTATTGATTAAGAAAATCCACATATTTTGATTTTTCTGTTTAACAATTCTTAAATATCCATTTCAGTAAAAGTTAAAATACAATTAAAGGTAAAGATGTGAGATTTTTCTCAAGAAAACAACGTAACACATGCTACAGTATTAGTGTTGCTTGCCAACGCTGAGATTTGTAATATTTAGTGTTTTTGTTGAATCCCCAGCACCTGGGATCCTGTGATTACATGAGACTCCAAAGTCATTTAAAAAAAAAATCAGTGGAGAGAATCTTAACAGTGTGACTCAAGTGCCCCCAAAGGCTCAAAAACCAAAAGGCAAATTAAAAGAGCAGAAAATGTATCTTCCCCCCCACCTCCCCAATTTCATGACTTTTGCGGGGCCTGGCTCATGATTTTTGAACATATGGGGTTGGCAGTACTGCACTGTATAAGTTTTTTGTCCTTACTTCATTTCTTATTTCATTACAATAAAAAAATTGATACTCAATGTACAGTGTACTCCATAAATTACTCGGCAAAACCCCAAAACTATTATTTAGTGTAACTTCTAGATAAGTTATTAATAAGATTAATATGTCCATGTCTTTCTTACGACCTGTAAAGAACCATGTTGCCTGCCCCAATGAGCTTGCAATATAAAGGCAAACAAAAGACAAGACCTCTGGGCCTTGTCTGCACTAGGTAAAAATGAGGCCAATAATTGACCACTGGGTAGAAAAGGTAGCACAGGCAGAGCAGTGGTGGCGTATTGTCTGACAATGCAGTAGTAAAATGTCTGACCCCTAATCTGCAGCTTCCACTGTATACAAAACCCAAGATGAGTCGATTTGGGGGTTAGTAACAGGAAGAAAGGAAGGAAAGTCTCTCAGGAGGACAGTGGGCACTAAGTGGAGGAGGAGAGGAAGATTATTCCAGGTGTAGTGGCAGCATAACCTCTACAATTCTCTCCATTCAACTGCTAACTGTAAATGTTAGTATAAACATAAATGTTACATAAATAAACATAAAATGTTAGTATAAACATAAAAATGTTAGCCAGTATAAAAATACTCCAGTCAGCAGTGCTAATGGCTTGATAATTTTAACTGTTCAGGGTAGTTACCAAAGAGCACAGTCATGGATATAGTGGTTTTTAATTAATTACAAAACACAGTTTTTGGAAGATGTGACCACAGTACATGCATAAATTAAATGTATCCTTTACTCTGTAGGCTGATGTAATTCCAGCAGTGAACTGAAGAAATTAACTTTGTTTACATTTCAGTACAGGTATCCAGAAGGCTCAATGAAACACTTCAAATTGATTGTCAGAGCTGCAAAACTGCTCGCAACATTTTTTCTGCCTTGCCTTGCCTTGATGCTTCACACTCCAAATCTCTCTTTTAGCTTGACTTTAACTTTATCCGATAGTATATTTGCATGCAATAAACATTAACATAATCTGTGCTGTTACTCTTCTAATGTAAACCATAGAAGAGTATAACAAGTACTGGTCACAATGCATGCTCTGTTCGTTGTAATGGAAATGTTGAATTCTGTATGAACTGAATGTGTTATGGTGTATGTGATAGGTGTGCTTTACAAATGGCTTTTTGAAGTTCACTCAGATTTTCCTTGAGATGTTTTCATGCGCAATAGAAATAAAAATAAAAATTTGTAGATGCCTATTTTTCTTAACTTGAGAGGATAGCTTGATTTACATATTTATGAAAAATTTCTCAGATACATGCTGTGCAATTTTACATTGCATTTACAGTTTCATATTTTGATTATAAAATTGTTATTCAGGCCAGTCTGTTCTTTCCTGTTAGCACAGGAAAAGGTTGCTCTATTTTTTTTCTTTTTATTCCTGAAGTTAATTATTTTATCCTCATTGAAATATCTGACATAATGATTTTTTTCTTGTTTTATTTTAAAGCTTTGAAGAAAGAAGATAACAGCCTCGATGAGGTAGGTTAAATATCTTTGTACCTTACTTTGTCCAGATATATTTAATTGCTACAGATTTCTAACTAAAGTTAAAAGTAACTTTTGCTTTATCATGCTAGCGTGTGTATGTGTACATGCGTATAACCTGAATATCTTTTCACTTCTCTAATGACTATCAGATTAATTTATTTACAGAAGGCTTTGAGCTGAATGCTTGTTTCTAAAACACCTTTTATACGAAGTATTGCATTATGTTATGTAGAGAGAAAATGCTTTACAAAACTGAATCCTTACTGGTTTTTGTAATACACAGTAAATATGTATTTATATACAAGATATAAAGAGGGAAAATCTTTTGAGGGAACACATCATACAAGACATTGCCCTGTTTGGTCCTTGGTATTGATTGAAAAAGTAGTATGCTTTGGTGAGAACTGAAGCTAAAATTAATCCTGCTTTAGGAAGTTATCTGCAGATCAGGTTTTGTACCAATGGAGGCACCAACACAATAGAGTCAAAGTTAAATTGTATACTGCACAAAACATACAATGTGATTTAAACCTCTTAATTTGCAAGAGGGGTGTAGACACTTGATGATTTGTGGTGCTTGATTGTGGTTGGGATGGGGTTCAGAGAGAGTATGTTGTTCTGGATCACAGGATCAAACAGTGAAAGATCGCTCTCTTATCAGTATGAGAAATTGCCAGTAATGTGATCAATAATTAAGTAAATGCCCAGTCATTGCTTTACATTTCCTTCTAAGCATGTAGATGGAAATTAATAGCAGCATCTCTAACTTTCCATGAAATAATCTTACAGTTTCTGGCAATTTGCATTTTCTTCTGTATTGTATGCAGAAAGTAAGGACTCGGATAATAACTATCTTGCTAAGGCAGAGGCAGTGGTTGTTTTTGGTTTGAACTGAAGGGACTGTATTGTTTAATGGCTGATCCTGAAATAAATGAGTGAGGGAGCAGTAAGTGGTTGCCACTTCATCTCCTCCTAGATCAGATTGGAGAAAACAAATCTGGCCCTGTTTGCTCAGGCTTTGTACCTATGAATAAGTGTGTCTTCAATGGCACTGAAGCAGAGGCAATGTAGGCAGGGTCAGGCTTTGTTACAACACTAAAGGAACAAAACAAGCTCTAGAGCAGAGAGACAGCTAAGATATGGTAGTTTTTAAAACCTGGTTCTGGTGCAGGTGTGTCCATCCACAATAGCTGTCTAGATAGTGTTAGAACATGGATCACCCTTGAGCAAGTTGCAGCTGTTTGCAGGTAAGAATGGTGGTTAAACTCAGGCTATATCTACACTGCAAGCTAGAGGTATGATTCCCAGCTTCTGTAGACCTACTCTCACTAACTCTCATCTGAGCCAGCAAAGCTAAAAATAGTAATGTAGCCAAAGTAGCGTGGACAGTAGAGACATGTGTTAGCTGCCCTGCGCACAAACCTCCCTGAACCCCATGGGTATGTACCTGGGGCTGCTAGCACATACTGCTGCTGCCCGTGCTGCTGCAGTACTGTTTTTAGTGTGCTAGCTCAGATGAGAGCTAGCACAAGAATGTCTGTGCGAGCTGGGAATCGCTTCCCTAGCTTGTAGTGTAGATGTAGCCCGAGTCCTTCAATTGTACTAGAAATCTGGCATGTTTTGCTGCTTTGCTTCTGGTTTCTGTAGGAGGCTGAATTGTTTGTAATAAAATTGACAGGATGTTCTTGTTTTTC
This sequence comes from Emydura macquarii macquarii, assembly GCF_026122565.2. Taxonomy (NCBI): domain Eukaryota; kingdom Metazoa; phylum Chordata; order Testudines; family Chelidae; genus Emydura; species Emydura macquarii. Next base: position 34,036,382 of record NW_027132559.1, on the reverse strand, counting down.
AAGGTAATCCACATAATGAAGAAGAAAATGCTTTATAAATAACTTGTATTCAATTAGTACTTTGAGTTTGGAAGGAACAAAATCCACCTGTTAAGTAAGAAGCACTTTCAAATCTTAAAGGAAAGCAAATTCCACTTACCACCTGTGGAGGATGCCTCATGTACAGATTAATAGTGTTTCTGGTGTGTCTGGGTTTCCATTTGTACAAATGGGACTATTTCTCCAAATGGTCCAGTTGAATTCAGTGCGTGAATATGTTTTTTAAAGAGGTCTTTAAGGGAGTCTGGCCGATTCAGCTTATGGATAGCTGCATTGTCCGCAAGAGAAGGCTCATGGGGAGGAAAATACATGAGAATCTTTCTTGAGTCCTCAGTACCCACCAAAGAGGCAGGTGTGACATAATTGTTAATACCTGTTCTCTCCTTATTTTGGGGTGACATTTTGCAGAAGAAAGAAGTGTGTATGTCATTAATATAAAACAAGGACAGCAAAAAGTATAAGTAACCCCATGCAGACTCATAACAACAGCTTCTACTAATTACCTAGTCTAAACTACAAATAAAAAGAAGACATGGCACAGCCTAACGTGATTCTGACGACTTTCAATAAAGAGTATAAAACAATCTTTAGCAACAGTGATACACCCCGTAACAATGACATGTTTTCCTTTGGGAACTAAAAATGCAAAGAAGTGCAACAGAGCAATTGACAATCTTGAAAAGCTGTCCCAAGAAAATCTCAAGTCAATTTCTGAAATGGGTCTTTGTGATTCTCTGAACATCACCCATCTTTTGGCTAATGGGCATAGTACTGACGCTCCTGAAGGGCTATAGGCTTATAGAAAACTTTGGTGGCAAGAAGCATAAAAACAAGGATGGGGGGGGAAAGAGAGAAGGACACAGTTATTCAAACACCCTCTAGTTCATGCTCTGTAGCTTCTCTGTCGTGGAATGTGGGAGGCAGAGCACTGAAACAGGAAATGTAGTTAGCATGAACCGTCTTCTCCTCGAGCAATTGAAACATTCCCTCTCCTGTTCCCAGCATGGAACTAAAGGGTGTTTTGTGTTTTTCTTCCACAGTATAGATTATCCCTGCATGAAAGAGAACCAGCTGATGAAGTAGGGATCATACCATAAGCACCAGAGGATTTAAAGTTGGAACCTACAAATATACAGCACCCCCCAACCCAGCCCTTAGCTTGGTAGGGAAAGGTTTATCTGGGTTTTCGTCTTCTGAGGTATCAGTATTCCTTTCCAGCCCCCATAGTGTCCTCGGGCAAAAGCAGGGTAGCTGAGACCTGAAATTTCAAGCTAAAATCATCCATTTGAATCTGTCTTTACACATCCTAATGGAGCATTCCTTTTGCAGCTCACTTTTAAAACTGCTTGTTACACATACGTAGCCAAGTCAATGGCTACATGTTGTACATACACTTGAGAGCTTGTTCTCTATCTTTCGAAAATGAAGGGGAAAATATAGGATACTCAACAGATTCTCTGCTTGTTCTACAGTTGGATCCAGTAGCTCAGATATATAGTACACTGTGGGAAATTTCTTTCCTTTGAAGAAAAAGCTGCTAAAATTATATCAAACATAATTGCTTTCTGTGGGACATGAAATTAATTTCCCTAGTGAATTAAGACCAAGAAAAGTCATGGGCAGCATAGCCTATGAATGCGTTTTGTGGGTCTTGCTTGATAAATTGATTACATTTCGTATCTCAGAAACAGAAGATATGTTCCAGTTTTTCTGGAAGCCTTTTAGTAGTGTTTCTGGTGCAGGTAGGCCTGTCTCTAGGCAAATATATTGTAATGTAGGAACGAAATAAAGTTACGGAAGAATTCTGCAGGATTTGTTGCTTTTGTTTTGTATTGTACCCGAACTCTTCTTGTTACTGTTGCTGTGAGGAGACCAAATTTTTACTTTTTAAATTCCAAGTTTTCTGACCAGCATAGGGCAGATCTTGCTCATGTTGGTACCAATCCATCAAAGCTCTTAAGCTCCTGTGAATTTTAAATGTGCAGGTAGTCCCATAGACTTTTTATGCGCTCTTTTTCTGTGTTGTTTGTGTTTGTAACTGAGTTGAATTTGACTCTATGGTTGTCATGGCTCAGTCATGTTCATAATACATTCAGATCATGAAAGTACTGAATTGACCTCATGATGTTTCACAATGAAAACACTGTAATAACTTATATTTTTTGTGCCCTGTATATCTCTGATTGTTTTTCCCCGACAGTAACTACCACTGTCATCTATAAACTACACACTTTGTGTTTGAGTGTCTTCTGCCAGTTCCTTTTGATATGCAAATCTCACTCCATTCACAAGCTGCACCAGCTTTGCTGTGGCTGTGGATTTATAAATCCATTCTTTTAGACACCTGATCTAAAGCCTGTTGAAGTCCATTAAAGACTCCCATTGGCCCCAGTGGGCTTTGGGCTAGCCACTTAAGTTTCTAAAATTTCATTTGGGTATTTGATTATCTTGGTTTCTAGTTTTGTTGGTAGGCTAGCAGTTGGACATTCACTTTCATGTCATCTTCTTGATTCCCAAAATGCTATTTCTTCTTGCCCATACGCTGCCTCTCCCAGAAAGAGGGTTGCAATGTGGTTGAAGATACAGTTGCCATCCTTTTGAAATCCACCTAAAGTAAAGTGAGGGAATTGCTTTCTCTGTGATCATAGGTTCAGATGTGGAAACTTCATTATTATCCTGCTGTTTGTCTGCTCCATTCTTCTTGCTTACAAACTTCAATATATTGCTTCATATTTTATCTTGCCATCTCAAAGCAGATAAGCACATCTGAGAAAGTGTTACATGCAAAGAGGTAGTCATGGTCATTTTTAGCCTGTCAGCCTTAATGTTGTTCCATTTACTACCAAAGAAGTCTTTTTACATACATTTTTGGATTCAGTGACTTTAGTCATAGATATCTGGGCAGAAGGGATCACTGTGATGATCTAGTTTGACCTTCTCTGTAGCACTGGCTATAGAATTGCACCCAAATTCTGCAGTGGTGGGAATTTTCTTCCCTACCATAAAAGTGAACGCTCTCTAGCCCAATAGCATGTGGCTGAACTACAGCATGTGTTTTAGAAAGGCATCCAGTCTTGATTTAAATACTCGGTGGTGGTGGATTCATCACCATCCCTAGTTCCAATGGTTAATTACTTACCCTCACGGTAGCACCTTATTTCAGTTTGAGTCTTTTGAACTTAAACTCCCAGTCATTGGATACAGTTGTTCCTTTGTCTCCTGGATTAGAACCCCTTAATATCAGACACGTTTGCTTTGCGCAGGTACTTACAGTGTGTGAACTAGTGGGGTCTTAATCTTATTTAATAAACTAACTAGATATACTACATAATGACCGTAAATTCAAAAGTCTTAAATTTTATATTCTTTTAAGAAACTTGTTTTAATATCTAAAAATATATTAGCCCGAATCATGACATGAAAACTGTTTTTATGGTACTTCAACTGTGTTCAGGGAATAATCTACATGCTTCCTTCATAATTGTATTAACTAAAGCAGCTGAGGAGTCCAGAGTTCTAAACAACTGAATAGAGATTAGAGATGTTAATTACTCTTGCTAAGGGCCAGATTTGTATTTTATTTTTCTAATGGGCTTTAGGAAAAAGAACCTTCCTACAAGTACTTGACTGAAGGTGGGTTAGCAAACACACATTACAAATCTTTTTTGGAGGAGAGGTTGATCTGAGTTGCTTGGTTTGCTGGTAGTGGGCAATAGTGAATTGTACTGCTGCATTTCAGTTATGTTTGGGTATTTTGCTATATTTTTGACATTGTGAAAGGCATACATAATTCTAGGAGCTCTTTTTTAGTAGGCATATTCATCGGTGGGGGGAAGGAATCTTTCCAAGCTTCTTGATCTTGAAATAATCCGTCCAATGGAAGGAAATATAGACAGCAGTTTACTTTACTTCACTGTTGTTTCTGTACTTTATATAGTGGAATATTGATTTTTACACATGAACAATGTTCCATTGGTATAAAGTAGGATCATCTAGAGATTGAGTCTGAAGAGTGAAAAGGATGTAGTGTAAGAGCATATCTGCAGTGAATGGAGAGGAAGATGAATTTGAGTGCAGTATATGGAAAAAGTAATGGCAGAATGATGATGAGGGAAAACAAAATATAGTGACACAGGATTTTTTTTAAAGTGACTTTTGACATAAGGAGCTGCAAAGGTTCCCTGGAAGAGAAGTGTTCTGATTTCATGGGGTATCTTTGTCCTTCTGGAGGGCAGGGGCTAGATTATGGAAGCAGAAGCATCTCCATGGTCTCGCTCTTATGTAGTGGTGGAGGAGGGGATATACTAACTGTATAGGTTATCTTTATCTTCAAGACTTGGAGAATATCTCAGTGTGTAGAATCTCAGAATAGTGAATACCTGTTTAAATGTGATTAATTGCCAAAGAGCCCTCTGTGCCTGAGATATAGGAAAGAGTGGGATTTGTGTGTTGACAGTCTTGGAAAAAAACGGTAGTATGAAAAGTTTAGGTTATCTTTTGCCATCTTTCCTCTTAGGTAGGCTGGGCAGATTATGGGAGTAACCTAAGACTGAAATTTATAGAAGATTTGGCTTGGTTATTCATGGTCTGATTATTTCATACATGTTCAGAGAGGTATGGACTGTGGTGACATGTGATGGTTGTTCTGTTGAGCTCACCTACGTGAGCAACGCCCAGTAAGGTTGTTAGAATAAGCAATGTAAGCATCATATTTATGTAGCCTGATAAGTGGGTAAATGACCCATAGACAAAATACAAGGCTACAGTTAGGGACTGATGATATATTAAGTTTTAGCTAATATTGTTTATACAATTCCTTAGATGTGTTTTGGTGCTGAGGTAGACCATGCAGCCTGGTCAGAATATGTGGCAAGAGAAGCGATACAAAGGGACCTAGAAAGGCTGGAAATTTTGGGAGGAAATACCCAAATTTGAAAATGCAAAGGGAGGTGATGGTTTCTATCTACCTTTAGAAAGATAGGTTTAAGAATCTCATTATGAAAGCCTGATTTTATGATGTCTCAGCTGAAGGATGCTGAATCTGGGCCTTTTGGATAATAGATCTAAGAGATAAGGACCATTCCAGACTGGTCCCACAAAGAAAATGAGAAGAGAAAATGGTCCTATGCAGGTTAAAACATAGACAGGAAACAACAAGCCTGAAATACTGCAAGGAAAATATTGGGGGGAAATATTGTATGCACTTGCTTTGGGAATGAGAAGCCTGGTAATGGTGAGAGAGACTGATCAATGATGTTGGGTAGCAACTTACACTACAGCTGTGAAAGAGGCTAATATGAAGTCCTTCTATCACACAGCAAGGAGAGAGTAGTCTCTGGGTTAAACTGGCAGAAGTCAGAAGACAGCCTGTGCATCCCATTAGAGAGTAACACTCAAGGTGCTCCCTTCTGGTGTGTGTGTGTGGGTGGGTGGGAAGAGACGGGTTACTCATTTTCTCAAGTGACATCTTCAGTTTATGCCAGGGATTCTATGGGAAACAGGCTGAGGGGGCTTTATTCCTCCCCCACAATTTGGGTAGTTATTCTTCCTCTGCCCCAACCATCAGTGCCCTGTGTGTGTGTGTGTGTGTGTGTGTGTGTGTGTTTAGGTTTTTTGTGTGTGTGTTGGGGTAGGGGGTTGGCAAATTTGAGCAAGAATGGTTTACATTTCATTGAGAATGAAGGCAGAGGTGATTATGATGGTAATTATCTCCCCACTAGATACACCTGCAATCTTTTTTTATGATCAGCTGTAGTGCCTGAGTGGTTCAAGGCAGAAACTTGAAATGGTCTAGACTGTAGCTATGCAATTCACTTTTCTGGTGAAAATTGGCTATTTGTGAAAGTTATAAGGCCGTAAAAAAAGAGCCTGCATGTTCTCACTCAGTTTTGTAATGCAGTCACATACTGATCTGCCAATATTCTGTTTGCTGTATGGATAACTGGGGGATTCCCTAGTCCTTTCCCTATGAATATATTGTGTGTGGAAGGGAGCAGGCCCCTGAAAGATGAGTCTTTTCAGGATAAGGGAATAAGTGGAGTCATCGTAATGCCCATCAACAAGTCTTGGACTGGTGGTACAAGGGCTAATAACTAGAAGTGACCACAGGACAAAAATTCCATTTCACAGCAGTTTTCAAGGCTTCCAAATTGAGTTTAATTCCACTGCAGAATTAAAATAAAAACCTTTTGAACATTTTTGTGAAAATAGATTTGTCAGTGTCTGTCTTCTCAGATCAAAGCCCTGAGCCTTTTTGGGAAGAGGTATGTGAGTGTAGTCTTGTGGTTTGGGCCCTGGTCTGGGATGTCAGAGATCCGGGTTCCAGAGTGTGTGTGACTCACACTCACATACACTAAACTTTCCTTCCTAGTGAAAACTTTGTCAAAATCTGATACATCCCTGGAAATGTTTTAGTTTTGACAAAATTTCATTTATTTGAAAATGTGCTAATCAGCTCTACTACTAACTGAATTATTGGGATAAAATTAAGAAAGGGTAAATTGAGCTTGACTATCAAGAAAAGCTTATTCAACAGTGAGATCAGTTAGGTCTTGACTTTCAGACATGCTCATTTGACTTGAGTAAATGGCAATGGATGAGCTTGCATGCATGTGTTTCCAGGAAGGAGTCTTAAATTGTAACAAGTGCATCATTGTTGCATGGGATTGGAGGATGCTGGCAGACACATTGTAACAATGGAGTTACCTGTTTTTAACTGGCATGTTCTGTAACAATGTGTCAGATCACTTTTCAATCAGAGTACACTGTATTTTCACTGTACAGAGCAAAGTAGTTAATAGTCAATAAATGTGAAATTGTTCTTATTTTCATACTTTAGACTCGTTGATACAGGATGCCAGAAGGATTTGTATACGAGCTGGACATAAATGGCTTCAGCTCAATTGTTTGAATATTTTGTTGAGAGGCTGCACTTGAGACAGTATAAATTACTCTAGCTTATTTCAAATAAACAAATTCTGGCAGAGGAGCAATTAAAAAGAAAGCTGCTTGATTTTTAAAAATAGTGTTGGTAAATATTTAATATATCACTGGCCACTATAAGAAATAAACTGTAAACATTTCTAAGTTATTTTGCTACGTTCTAGAGGAAGAGATCTCTACTGACTGAGCAGTATACTCCCCCCAAAATAAGGGAAACATTCTGCTGTTATTGGATTTCTTTCTGATTTGCGTGCATTTATTTGAGTAGGAGCTGAGCAGTGGAAATCAATCTGACTCCTTCCTTCTCTGAGAGAGAGACCTCGCAGCCTTCCCTCTGAAAAGGCTGATGGATTTTTCTTTGGGGGCAAGGGGATGAATATCAAAGGAACATTTCCAAATAGAATGTATTTCTAAGCCCACTTTCCTCATTTATGTGTGTGTATCTTAATTACATTATCAATGTGCCTGTTACTGCAGGTCAAAGGAGAGCATGTGCATTCCAGAGATGTGGACTTGTCTCTTTTGTTACTGTTGTGGTGTACGCTTATGTAAACCTCATGGTTGTGCTATGTCTGACTGTCCTTCCATCCACTCGCTCTTTCTTTGTTCAATTCAAGTTCAATTCAAAGTCTGTGAAATTCAGTTGTGAGAAAGTGAAGTGTTTTAGATGATGGGTTAAAATGTTAACCTCGGATTGAATTGCATTGTGCATTGGTTTTCACTGCACAGGATATGAGAGAGATTCCTACTCCTGAGCCATTCTTTTTAGGTGACAAATCTGAGGAACTGACCCAGATTGTGGTGTCTGTACTTGGTGCCATAGGTGAATAGTATTTAGGACTCCTCTCCCCTAATCAAGAAGGAGCCAAGTTCAAGCAGCTAGCAGAGCTGATGGGCATATTCCAGCCCCTGTGAGGGGGAGTCCAGCTCAAGGCATCCATTGGTACACAGAGAGCATGGACAATCATATTCTTTTAATATCTACATGGTCTGCTGAGAGTGGTGTCTAATTTTGGCAAGTCACAAAGGTGGAGCTTATTTTGTTGGCAGATCTTGGAATTTTTCCTCCAGTTTTTCTTTGGTGGCAAATGAGAGAGGGAAGTGATCAAGTCCAGAGATGCAGATAGGATGAAAATAGGAATAGACAAAGTTTCCAAAGGTTGCAGTTCAGAAGTATTTAAGGAGAATGTTAACTAAGTACTCTGCAGTTGTTTCTTAATCGTCCTATGCATGCCGGTCTCTTTACTTTTTTCTTATTCTCTGATCTCTTCAGGACAGCCAGTATCCCTTTAGTATTTCATGAATCATGGACTTTTTTTTTTTTTTTTTGTGCTTCTTGGTCATCTGATATTTAAACCAATAATATTTAAAATCTCTTTTTGTGGATGTGTCACCTGCTTTGCATGCATTTCCACACAAACCATTAAAACTATTTGTGGCAGTTGGGTTACATCAGGGTGCTTGAGGTATGATTTTGAAGTTTATAATTTAAAAAATAAAAAAAAAAATCTAGCCACTAACTCAACTCTGGAAATCTTTTCTTGACCAGAGCACAGTTCCAGCTACCTGAGATCCCTTTGGAGAAGTGCTTTCTTATTCTCCCCGCTTTCTTTATAGAAAAGAAAAAAAATATGCCCCTTTAAAAAAAAAAAAAAATTTGATCACTCCCGCCCTTCCCATCCCCAAGCCTGCTTTTTATCCTGCATTGTAACTTTCCTTCCAAACTCCTGTTACCAGGAAGAAAATGTAAAAAGAGGCAAAACCATTCACCTTTCCCGTCCTCTGTCTTCCTAGTGTACATACTTGTCTTCCCTTTCCTAGTCAGTGAAGTCCCATGGGAGAAGCCTGTAAATGGACGACTTTGTTTATGAACCTTCAAGAGGACTCAATGCTCCCTTCCTCCAGGGAAAAGACTTAGCAGCTTTCCTTTCCATTGGGATTACATTTCCTTAGAATTGTCCTGCAGGGTTTTGAGGACTCCTGAGATTACTCCAGGAAAGGGAAATGTTTTCTGCCAAAAGCTGCAGAGTAAAACTGACCACAGGATTTTGCTGACTAGAGAACATCAAGCCTCAATATTTTGTTTTAAAAAGAGAGAGTTGATCCAATATTAGAGAGGGAAGTAAACAATTCTTTCCATCTTGCATCTACAACTCATCAGTCCTGACTATAAGAGGTATCAAAACACCTTAAATCTCATGCCTCATTAGGTGTCTCTTCTCATTCTTTTTCTGAGGTGTTCGGTGGCTCTGCCATCACATTTACTAAGCCTCAGATTTATTTTCTGAGAGTTCCTAACACACAGTCCCTTTTTAGTTGTGATTATGAAGATAAATGTGTGTTTAAACACAAGTAGGAACCTATCTGGATGTAGGGATTTATATTGATTTATTCCAGCCTAATACCAATCCAAATACATAGCATAGGCTGGCTTGATTTGAGTAATTGGACATGGGTGAGGCTTATTTCTTGAGAGACAGCGGTAGGAAGGTAAATGGGTTAGCAGTCTGGAAACTAAATGTCTGTACTAGCTAAAATAAGGGGAACACCCAGGGAACCATTTACAACAGACAAGATAACTATGGATAAATCATGAATGTAAAGATGAGGTAAAGAGTAAGTTGTGCGTGGATAGTGCTTGCTGTACAGGGATTGGTTCTTACAAAGTAACCAAGCCAATTCCAATATGTGTGATGCAATGTATAATAAATGCAACGTGAAGTGTAAAGTTACATAAAGGAAGAGGTTTCCCGAGTAATTTTGGATGTGGGGTATAACCTGTACCCACTCTCTATAGTTGAGCATGATCAACTCTAGCGTCATTTGATTGTATGACAATAAAGGAACCTGAGTGATGAGAATGGAATCAAACTGCATTCTTGGGAAACTGAGCGGAAGACATCTCGGCGGAATCCTAACACACTAGTGCTGTGGTTCACATCTGCTTGTCTGGAGCAGGTAACATATACATCCATAAGTATGAGGGTTGCAACCTAGCATTAAAAAAATAGCATTGGAAGGATTTAAGGGTTTAAATACATGGAAATTGGTACCATGCTGGAAAACTGTTAACTCTAAGGGCAGACCCTGTGGACTCCCCAGAGAAGTATTAAGGGGAGACTGAAACGAAGTAAAGAAGGAACTCCAAAGGATTGTATAAAAATTTGTGTACAGTGAAGACCTGTTAAATGCCACTAAAATATTAAAAAATAGGACCCATTGTCAGCTATAAAAATAACTTTTTTTAAACCCTAAGGCAAAGAAAACCCAAATCCAGGCATCAGTTTCACAAGGATTATTTCTCGTAGCTAAAACTTTACAAAGTCTACAACCTTAAGGAACAAACGTAAAAGGCATAAAAAGCAAATCAAAGATGTAGAGGAGGAAACAAACTAAATGGAAAGAATTCCTGAAAGGTCAAGAAAACGTTTGTTACTAAATACATAAATCCAAAGTAAAGAGCAGCCGTTCTTCAAGAGCTGTACTTAATGCAGGCAAAGTGTTCGAAGTTCAAAATGAAAAAAAGTCCAAAATCCATTTAAAAAAAAAAAAAAAAAAAAAAGCTTAGCGCCACTGAAGAAAATTGTTTAAAAATGTCACTTTAAAAAATAAGTATATTTGAAAAAAAGAAGCTAAAATAAATCTTTCACATAAATAAACACTACAAAGTTTGGAGGGAATTAAACAGTTGGGGTTGTAAAAATATTTAGAAAATGTTAAAAATGCTTGGTTTAATAATGATGATAACCCAGTTATGTCAGTGTAATGCGGTGCGGTCATGCCTAGTAAAACCCTTAGAAATAAAACAAATTATTCAAAGGGGATTAGGTGATAACTACCACCAATATATGCTTCCCCCTTCCCCCTCCCCCCAAAAGCCTTTACAGCCATTCAGAAGGAAATGGTCCCTTCCTAAAAATGTCTGTGAATAATCAATTGTGCTGGCTGCTGCAGGCTCAGACAGCTTAATTTAAATGATTGGACTATGGACAATGTAGTCAAAATCACTAAAAAAAGAAAGAGGGTTTCTATATGGCTTCATTTCTGCCAAATGTATTAGTAGAAATGTAACCTCCGTACTGTTATGTAAAAAACTAAGAGCAATGCAAAGGGTGTTAATCAGCTCAAACAACAGATTGTAAGAAAAAAGGGGAAAACACCCCATGAAGTTTAAAAAAAAAAAAAAAAAAGAAGCAAAAAAGATAGTTCTTATAAATATAAAAATATATAAATATAAAGACATAAAATAAATGATTTATATAAGATGTATAGAAAAAAACAAAAAGGCAGCGGAATGTAGGCCAGGAGTAATTGGATATGGGTGGGACCTCATTTTTTTGGGAGATAGTGTTAGGGAGGTAAGTGGATTAGCAGACTGGAAACAGAATGTCTGTATTAGCTAAAGTAAGGGGAACACTCATGGAACAATTTACAGTGGACAAGATAACTGGATAAGATAAGTCAGGAATGTAAAGATGAGGTAAACAGTAAGTTGTGCATAGACACTGTGCTTAACAGGGATTGGTTCTTATGAAATAACCAAGCCAATTACAAAATGTGTGATGCAATGTATAGTAAATGCAACGTGATGTGTAAAGCTTTTTGTAAAGGAAAAAGCATGGTACACCCCATGCCCACCCCGTACACTCGTGCCTAATCAACTCAAGTGTAGTTTGATTGTATGACAATAAAGGAACCTGAGTGACAAGACTGGAGTTGAACTGAATTCTGGGGGAACTGAGTGGAAGAGGTATCGGGAACCCCAACACCTAATAGTTCCTGATTTTTAAGGACCAGTTCTTTAAACATTTACTACTATGAGTATTCTCTTGCTATCTTTTTTCCTTATAAGCACCTGATCCTGAATTTGTTCCATGCTTGTAGTTCTCATTGAAATCAATGAGCGTTCATGTGAAGAACATGTGCAGGATGAGACTCTAAGTGCCTTCAGTTATGTGAACATTATTCTCCCACACCATGGATTGTCATAAAAAACTGAACCTTGGAACTTCAGCACCTCTGCCACTTGAGCTACAGGAACAACTTCATTAGTTGTTGTCAGTAACACATTCTTATTCTCTATGTGGAGGATTATGTGACACGCTTAGCCTGGCTGTTGTAGGCACACCTCTCACCGAGGTCCATGGGAGTTGTGTACATAATCAAAGCTAAAATTTGGCTCCCTATTTTGGAAGTGTGACATACTTTTTTCCACTGTTTCCGTGTGCCGTGGTAATCTTTGACTAGAATCTCGCCAGTTTAAAAGTTCAAAAAATTGTCCTCATAGTGTTGAAAATGAAGCATTTGGACTGCTGCTGCTTGATGAATCAGACTTGAGGATTTTGTAACTCTCATGATTAAGAGAGCATCTTGCACAGTTTAAGAACAGGCACTCAGTTGCATTCAACACTGTTGTGGAAAAGAATGTGCATGAACAACTCATGGCTGTAATTATTTAATGAATCTCTGGAGATAGCTTTGCTGCTGCATTAGCTAATTATGGTGTAATGGTTTTGCTGCTGAACTAGCTCATTATGGAGCAAATACTAAAAATTTAATCCCAAAGCAGAGTCTGCAAAAGTAGCTAAAGAGTAGTGAATGTCACTTTTCATATGTTGGCTTGATTTATTGCAAGACTTTTCTGTATGACAGAAGTTAGCAACTGAGTTCAGTAATCAAAAAGCATTCCTTAGATGTGTTGTGGCATTTCTAAACGGATGAACTTTGTTTTGTGCCACTGAAGTCTGTTGCAAAACTGTTACTGGCATTTCTGTTGTGCTATAGGCACATGGTGATTTCTTATGTATTTTAAAGAAAAAGATGAGTGTCTAAGAAGGAAAAAAAAGCCATCACACCCAATATCCCTGCACTTTTCTTTATCAACCTTCTTCCCTTTTTTCCGGTATTCCTTCACTTTTTTCTCCTTTTCCAGAAAGAGTTTTAGATATCTCTTGAATTCATTGACAAGAATAAGCATGATTCAAAGCTATTGAACAGATCTATGATGTAACCTATTTATCTAGACGGTGACATCCACTTGTCATGTTTCTTTCATAACATATAGATTCCAATCCTGCACGTGGACCTGCATGGGGACCAGGGTCCACCCAGAAGAGATTGCAATATTGGTGCCTTAGTTTTTGATCTTGTGAAGACGAGAGTGTGTGCTGAGCTTTACCTACTCTGAGTTGCCCCCATTGGCTTCAGAAGAACTACTTGGAATATGTAAAGTTAAGCATCAATGGGATTACTCATTGCAGAAAGTTAAGCAGGAACATAAATTTCTATACACTTTATCTTCTTGTTATTAATTCAGTCATTCACTTGTCCAATTTAACACTGTGTGTTGGTTGCTTAAAAGAATTTTAGTAGAGACAGTTACACTCCAGATGGAAAAGTTGGCTAATTATATGTCTGATACCATGGTGTAAATATTTTTGTCTCCTAAGAAATCCTTATCCATTACCTTATTTTCTTTTAAATATGCAATTATTTGGAAAAGAGATGACTAAGGGGGGGATGAGACGGGTCTGGAAAATCATTTCTGGTGTGGAGAAAGTAAATAAGGAAGGGTTATTTACTCCTTCTCATAACACAAGAATGAGGTGTCAGCAAATGAAATTAATAGGCAGCAGGTTTAAAACAAGCAAAATGAAGTATTTCTTCACACAATACACAGTCAACCTGTGGAGCTCTTTGCCAGAGGATCTTATGAAGGCCAAGACTGTAACAGGGCTTAGAAAATAAATAGATAAGTTCATGGAGGATAGGTCCATCAATGGCTATTAGCCAGGATGGGCAGGGATGCAAAATCATGCTCTGAAGTATCCCTAGCCTGTGTTTGCTAGAAGCTGGGAATGGGTGATAGGAGATGGATCACTTGTTTACCTGTTCTGTTCATTCCTGCTGAAACACCTGGCATTGGCCACTGTCAGAAGACAGGATAGTGGGCTAGATGGACCATTGGTCTGATCTAATACGGCTGTTCTTATGTTCTTTCTTTTTGGGAGGAAACGCATTTTTCTGGTTGTCATTCTATTCTTAAATAAAGTTCACATATTTTGAGTCTCTATGTTTAGATGTTGCTTTCCAGTCAAACTGATATTACTTGTAGCATTCATGAGAAAGCATTACGGACTTCTGGAGGAGGAAAGTAGAGGAGTGCATGTGTACTTTTTCCCCCATGTTGCTTCTGATGCGTAGGTGGAGTATAAACAAATGAACTTTTGCTAACACTCATCTTTCAGACTACAGATTAAATGGAAAACTTCTTTTCTATTTATAGAGATTTATGAAGATGCTTATAAAGGCTGTGTTCTTTTTAAAAGTACTTAAATTGTGCAGTAAATATTTGAAATACTGTTAAAACTATTGGCTGTGGAAAAAAATCTTGTTTTGTTTGTACAAAATACTTCCAAATCTAGTTGTTTTTCAAACAGTAAATGGAAATTAGATATGAGCTGTTTTTTTTTTTTTTTTTTTTTTTTTTAAATAACCAGTATCTCTTATTTTAAGAAATGGATATAAGAGCAGTGATAAGTCAATTGCAAACAATTTGGTTTTGATACACTGGAAGGTTAGTCAAATTCACAGACAACTACCCAACAATCCACTCTGTATTGTCCCCTCCTATCTCCTTCATCCCATCCACACATACGTACCCACACACCTGAAATGTCAACAGACTCTTTAAGCGGGGGGGAGTTGTACAGCTTGCTAAGGGACGGGGAATAGCACCTTATGGCTAGGAGGGGGAGCAAGGCTCTGAAACTGCTGCAGAAAGGGGGAGTGGATCAGCATGGTGACAATAACTCGTTCCTAGGAACCAGAAAGGTTGAGGAATTCAAAAGGGGCAAGCCTGGTGGGAGAGGTCCCTTTCCTCAGAGCAGGCGGAGCAGCACCCATCCTCCCTCCCCTTGAGGTGGTAAAATATCAGGTTTGATCAATACGTGCTGTGGGCATCACGCTAGCTGCTCATTTCTAGGAGGGCTGGGAAGGAATTTTTTCCTCACCACCAGATGGGCCTAGGTGGAATGGGGTTTTTTCGCCTCCCCCCCGCGGGTTCAGGGGGGCTTTGTTATGGTGAGTAGGGGCGGGAGTTAGGCTATGATGTCGCAGCTCATTACCTAAGTGTGGGGCTGAAGTCCAGTGCAGGTACTCCATAGGGAAGGGATACAGTGACAGGATAAATGGCTTGGTAAAGGACTTGAAGAGGTGTTGGTTAAATGAGCGGATAGGGAGGAAGGTTCAGGGATCCTATGACTGGTATCAGGAAGCCAAACCCCCCTTTCTTATAGCTCCCCTCAGCCCTCATTTGGGGGTGGAGGGAAGGATGGTAAGGTCCCAGCAGTGAGTTAGCTGGGGGACCTGGATGGAAAAAGAGGTTGCGGGGGGGGGGGGAGCTGGCGGAAGCTTAGAAGTCCGAGGTATCTAAAAATAAAGTTGCGGCCTGATGAAAGCCATATTGAGCATCTCCTGTCCTCCTTTCAGTATAGTCAGATAACTGGGACCGTATTGTGACTTGGTCCTGGTCTGTTCTCCGGGTTTCCCCCTTGGTCACATTGGGATGTAACTTATGCCAGCCCCATACTTGGTGCAAATTACTTCCCCTGCATGCTGGCTAAGCATGTTTGGAGAGGGAAAGCCAAGGCTCTGGCCACTTCCTGCTGGCTCACTCCATACCCACATTCCCAGGATGGGAAGTAGTGCCCCTCAAAGGCTGCTCTCTCATCCCCCATGCTATCCATGACCCAGGGAGCAAGAACGAGGCTGTAAGGGTGTTGATGATCCCCTACTTCCCCATGTTGGTGGGCAGCAAGAGGCACAATCTGGCCCTGAGTAACCAGCAAACCTCTTCTAGTGTAGAGTGAATCTAAGTAAGAGTATCAGTGAAGAGAAGAGTGAAGAAAGGAAGAGAAAGATGGAGTGTAGAGAAGGAAAAATGGATGAGGATGCCTTCAGGGGAGGCAACAGACATCCTAATTATATAGGACCCAAGAGGTGATTTACAGATGCATAAATGCTCCTTTCCCCAAAGAACTTCTATTCCTTTGTTGGTGTGTTTTCTTTGAAGAGATGGTAGTTGTGTTTTAAATGATTTGCATAATCTTCCTTTCCATCTTTTTAAAATCCTTAAATTCGATAATAGTGTTTATAATTACATTTCCCCTGCAACTCTTGTTGATTCATTCCATTTTTCTTAATCTATTCTTGTTTTTTCAGATTTTATTTAACCCTTTAATTATCCATTCCTTGTAAGAATAACCCCTATTTGCCAGTTTGGTTTTCTGTGTATTGCTTGCAAATGGGACCCTAAGGACATTTGTTTTAAGCTGTTTGTTTGTTTTGTTTTGTTTTGTTTGAAGTATAGTTCTGGAGGCAACTTTTTTGTCTAAATAAATAAACAAAATTCTGTTTCTTAGCAGGTAAGTTCTTTGGAGAAGGGACTGTCATGCTATGTTTGAAGAGTGCAGCTCACTTTAGGCAAATAAAATTAATACATTGTATAAAAATTGAGCAAGTACTTATGCTACTGTACATTGCCACTGTGTTGGGGAATAAGGCTTGTAATCAGAAATTGCTGCATTTGTAGTTAAGTTGTCATTTTTTTTACATTAATTTAGGGATGTCAAATGATTAATAAATAATCACAATTAATCACGAGATTAAAAAATAATCGTGATTAATCGCAGTTTCAGTCGCACTGTTAAACAATAATATAATATCAATTTAAATTTTTTATCAATATTTATGGATGTTTTTCTACATTTTCAAATACATTGATTTCAATTACAACATAAAGTACAAAGTGTACAGTGCTCACTTTCTATTTTTTATTACAAATATTTGCACTGTAGAAAAGATAAACAAAAGAAATCGTATTTTTCAATTCACCTCCTACAAGTCCACTCAGTCCTACTTCTTATTTAACCAATTGCTAAGACCAAAAAGTTTGTTTATATTTACAGGATATAATGCTGCCCAATTCTTATTTACAATGTCACATGAAAGTGAGAACAGGCATTCGCATGGCACTGTTGTAGCTGACTTAGCAAGGTATTTATGTGCCAGATATGCTAAACATTCGTATGCCCCTTCAGGATTTGACATGTAGGCACTAAAGTTTACATTGTTTTGTTTTTGAGTGACATTGTTTTAAAAAAAAAAAAAATTCTACATTTCTAAGTTGCACTACAGTACTTGTATGAGGTAAATTGAAAAATATAATTTCCTTTGTTTTATCTTTTCTACAGTGTAAATATTTGTAATAAAAATAAGTGAGCACTGTACACTTTGCATTCTGTGTTGTAATTGAAATCAATATATTTGAAAATGTAGAAAAACATCCAAAGATCTTCATAATACATTTAAATTGGTATTCTATTATTGTTTAATGGTGCGATTAAAACTGGCATTAATCGCAATTGTTTTTTAATCTAGTTAATTTGTTTGTGTTAATCGCATGCATTAATTGTGATTAATTGACAGCCGTAATTAATATAGTGCTCTCAGTTTAATATTTTTTATCATGATACATATTTTCACTGTTAATCTTTTATGGATGGTGAGTTAAAATGTCGTCTTTATAGTTGTATTCTAGTAATTTATTATAGGCAATTGTATATTTGAAACAGAAAATTGTCTTTCTGTGTGGCATGTACACTTGGTGCAGTGAAATTTTCATTTCCTATTTTCTGTGTATGTCTGGCTGTGGTTTGAGTGTATTGTTATATTTATCTGAAATGTGAATGGATTTTTTTGTTACGGAAAATCATTTCTAGATGGAGTATTATTGCTTTTCATGTGCCATTTAAAATATTTATGGGAGCTGCATTAGAATTACATACGGCAGAGATGGCTTTTTAATATATTGGTGCCATTTGCATGGCTATTGTTAAGGATCTGTCAGCATTTCCATTATAAATCAGCATTTGCCTGAATTAATAACTCCGCTATAAAAATTAGCTCTTACTAGAAAGGTGGCACCAAAAGGTTCAGTCTTAGAGAAAATTTTGTTTATATTAATTTAGAAAATAGGGGGAATTTAGTTTTGCTATTTTGAATTTGTAAAATGCAATTCCCTTCCATCCCCTCCTTCCAAATAAAATATTAGATAAATATTTGCTTTCTAAGTATTTTTAAAACACTTTTTGACTAAAGGCCTGACCAAATTTCAGCTAAGGGTATGAAACTAGACAACTTAAAGGAAAAATAATATGTTGTGTTTGTGACAAGAACAGTATGCACACTTTTCCAGAACATGCACAATTTCCTTTCACAACAAATGTAATAGTTTTCAGCATGTGGCTGTATTGCACGTGTGGTACACAGCACTGGAGAGCTCTGCAATAAGTGGAGTTAGCCTCATTGCCAAGAGACTAGAATGGCTCCTAAAGAGCTATTGCCACTTATGGTGTAATTATTAATAATAGGTATTTTAAAGTCCCTGCACAGTTACATGCTTAAACAGTGCATCTGACAAGGTGCCAATCACATCCTCTGAGGTGCCAGGTCTCCTCAACTCCTGACACTGAAATCAGCCATTTGGAGTTGAGGGGACTCAGCATCTCAGAGGATTGGCCCCTAACAGGATGGGAATCTAAGCGAGGGGATTTATCTGTGTATGCACAATAACTTCCAATATCAATGAGTTCATTGAGGATATATTTCTCCAGATTTCTGTGTATAAAGATGAAAATGTTATCCTAAAATTCATGGGCCACATCCTGAGCTAGTATAAATTATAGTAGGCTCCATTGACTTCAATGAAACTGTGCCAATTTGCACCAGTTGTGGACTACACTGTACTTCCTTAGGAAATACAGTTGTCGTCTTACTTTCAAACCGTACATCAGACCACACCAACAGCAGGAAATTCAGCTTCTGAAAGCACTATATTAAAATAATCAGGTTTAAACCTTCAAAGTACGGAACACTGACACTTTAAACCCCTGCCTTTGCTGCTCTATTAAAGTAGTTTCCCAGAATTAGCTGACTAACACAGCTTTTATGAAGGAAACTATTTTTTGCTATTAATGTCAAATTGGAAATAGTACCAAATAATGTTTAACTGATAGCAGAATTGTTTGGTAAACTATTTATAATTGTTCTTTAATAATATTGTATATGCATCTTAACAGAAACAATATATAATTTTATGGATTAATGGGAAAACTTATAACTCTGTAACAACTGTATACACATGAACTTGCATGTGAAGATGACCATTGTATTCATATATCATGTTTTCCAAAAGGGTTTTGTATTGTATTTATATTTTTAGATTTACTGGTAAAATAATATTATGTATTTGAGTTAGATTTAAGGTTGTTGGGTTGCGATGAAATAGGAATTTGTAAGAATAACATCCCAGAGCCTGGGCTATAGCTAAAGAGTGCTAACTTACCGAATGTTGGAAAACTGTTAAATCATGGTAAATTTAGTGTTGCATCCAAGATTAGAACTTTCGTGTCTTGGTTTCACACCTGAAGCCCAGTAGGCCATAGTGAATTCCAGGCAAGTCATAGAACCTTTCTCTGTGCCTTACTTACCTACAGTGCTTTTTTGTATGTAGAATATTTGTCACATTTGGGTAGCAATGTCGCCCAGTTGGGGATTACTACCATCTTTAGGTACTGAGCTCTTTGGAGAATGGTTAACTTGCTCAGGGTATCCTCCATCTTTCATTTAAATAGGGCAAAGTGCCCTGGAAAGTGGTGATAACGAATGCCTACAGAGCTGTCCTATCTCATGAAGGGTAGTCCCTTTTGAACTGGGAACCTCTGTGGTAGAGAAATACAGGAGAAGCCCTGAGGCGCTGTGTGACTTGCAATCAAGGAGACTGGTTTCTCTTGTCTAAAGTGGTACTGATAAAGAGCTCTGCTGGTAAATAACTTGGCCAGGGGCTGACTGGAGCCAAAGAGAGTCCATGATAAGTATCTGGATTACCTGCTTCTTGTTGCGAAATGAAATTTCAAGACACTATTTTTTAAGTATGTTAATCATGAATTTCACTTTTATCAAGATACTTCATATAGTCCTAGTTGTAAAGTATCTGGATGTCTCATAATCATCCTTGCAAATCATCTTGGAAGGAAGTATTATCCTCATATTTCAGATGGCAGCTGCAGAACCAAGTGATTAAGACTTGTGCAAAGTCAAAGTTTGTGGCAGAGCTGGGAATTGAATCCAGGTCTCCTGAAGCTCTGTCCAGTATCTTAATCACAAGACCGCCCTTCCCCACTTGTTTGAAATGTTGAGAAGACGTCTGATTAAGTAGACTAGATGTTTGGTATCTGTGTGGGGCGGGGACAGAGGGAGAACTGTGCTACATTTCAAAGAAATAGCAAAATTGTGGCATATAGTGTGATTAAAAACATCAGAAATGACAGGCTGTTCACTGAATCGGAGGACTCTGACATCCAATTCTCTGAGAACATTACTGTTGTTATGGCACAATCCCAGGCTGCTAGGAGGAATGACTCCCTGAATTATTTTAACCTTGGCTGTCAACCAAAACCTGGATTCCCAAAGAGAGGTAATTCTCTGTTTAAGAATCACAATGGAGCTTGAGGGGTGAAGAGCAGGAATTGTCCTGTCTTCCCAGATAATATTAAAATAGAGAAGGAAGAATTTTCTTTCAATAATTAATGAGAAAGAGGTGTTGATTAGGTTTGAAGGTTGTTTCTCTGGACTGTCTTAATATAGTCATTGGTATATTCTGTTGCCTGTATTAACTATTAAACAGTTATGTATCACAGAGGTGATTGGACGTATGGGTAACTTGCATTTACAGTCCATGGGAATCACAAATATTGAGGGGGGAAAAGACCCCTTGGCAAATAGAAACATTCTTTTCATGTTGCCTTAAAATCTAAATAACAAAAAGCTGGTTTCCATTTTAAAATGAATTGGAAAACGAATGAATGTTCATTTGACTCCTATTCCTTGGTCATTCGAAAAGATATGGAAGGTCACAACTTCAGCAACATACACGCTACAACAAAATCCGCTGCCAAGACGTACCAGCTGTGAAAATGTGGCAAAAGGGCATGGTGACAACTTGTTGGGGAGAACCACCTGGTTTTAAGCCTAAACCAGCAGTGAAGCCTAGCACAGGGTCAATACCACCCCCTATTTTTTCACAGATAAATAGGGGCAGAATCCCTGCCATCACTCCAGGTAGTTTTAATGTTTATTTTGCAAGACTCATGTTCACATCCCCTTTCCCATCTAATACCAGGTGCAGGTTTAAGAGAGATTTCTGGAGAGCCACCAGTAGAATCTGAGAGAAGGTGGTAAATTTGGACTCTCAAGTCTGAACCCTCCCCAGTTTGAAGTAATTCAAGCAGAAATATCTGATTTCCTGCCTTACAATGGCTTCTTCTGGGCAGAAAATCAAATGTGAAGGAAGAAAACTGACTTGTTAAAATGGAAAGTTTAAACTGATAATTTCATCTTGATATATCTCACCATCTTTTGTCTGTCACTGTTGGGAGTAATCCTTGAGAAGTGTCACTTTCTCCTATAGCTTCATGTAAATGGAATCTATAAAGATTTTTTTTGACTATCTCAAGGCAGATTGTGTCAAGTTTTGGAGCAAGTGCATCCATGGAAATCAAAAGTGCAAATTTCAGTCCTACAAGCCAGTTGGGTATTTGACAATTTGTACACACACAAGCCTCCTTTGTTTTATCCAGTGCATTGTCCAGGTCATTGGATCCAAGTACATATTTTAATGAGCAATGCTGTGGGTATTTGTATTTTCAAAGCAGTGTTGCAAATCAAGAGGAAAATATTAGCATTTCAGACTTGCTTTCAGTATGTGCGTATGAAGAGGAGAGGCATGGGATTGGAGAGTCTACACATCACTTTTGTTTTCCTGTTTACAAATATTTTCTCCAAAGCAAGGAGAGAGGTTATAGCACTTGACAAAATCATATGCTTTTACAGTAGAACCTCAGAGTCACGAACACCTTAGGAATGGAGGTTGTTTGTAACTCTGAAATGTTCATAACTGAACATAATATGGTTGTTTCAAAAATTTACAACTGAACATTGACTTAATACAGCTTTGAAACTTTACTATGCAGAAGAAAACTGCTGCTTTTAACCATCTTAATTTAAATGAAACAAGCGCAGAAACAGTTTCCGTACCTTGTCAAATCTTTTTTTAAACTTTCCCTTTGTTTTTTAGTAGTTTACGTTTTAATACTGTCCTGTATTGTACATTATTTTTTTGGTCTCTGCTACTGAACTGTCTGATTGCGTACTTCTGGTTCCAAAAGAGTTGTGCGGTTGACCGGTCAGTTTGTAACTTTGAGGTTCTACTGTACTTTATTCCTGTAAAGTATGCATGGTATATTGACAGTACAGTATAGCAGTGGGTGTGGGAGAAGGTGCAAGAAGTCAACTGCAGGCGGAGTGTGTGCACATGTGGGGGAGGAGTGGTCAGGACTCTCCTCCCTCATTTATTTTTGAGACTTTTAGCCATTTGGAGCAATTTTATCTATTCTAAAAGCAAAACGTTTGCAGACGTAGCCCCAGGATTAAATAATCTCTGGCAGTGGGTGACTCCTTTCAGAGTTGGGAGTGATCCCATTGTTCCTTTCAGTTTTGTAGCAGAATGTTAATCAGAGGCTCTTACAATTCCCCTTTAGGACATGACTAGATGCTTCACATTTCTGTATATAAAGTCTGTGTATTCATGTGCACAGGCTGTTTCACCTTGTTACTACTTCTATTTTATGTGACCTTGCTCTCTATCATGGGTTTTTTTCACTTTAGCGTGCATCAGATCTGGTTGGGATTGAACTGATGCTTGCACAACTGCTCATTCAGCATGCAGGAAAAACACTTTAGAAGGAGTGTTTCCATAGAAGGAGGGGACAGTGTGGAAAAAATACATAGAAACTGGAGTAGGAGAGAGAAACAAATAGGTTGTGTAACCTGGCAGCATTGTCAGAGTGGAGGAGCCAGTGGAAAGGGATAAGAGATGTAGGCTTTGGTGGAGTTGACATATTTAAATGGGAGTTGCTTATAGAGTAAGCTATGGGGAAATGCTCTTTTTTTCTGTTCAAGTCATGATGTGTGACACAGTCTTACCTGCTGTGGGTTTTGGACAGAAACATACTCTCAGCCTGCAGGTTATTCCATATCAGTGGACAAAGGTGCAGGTTCCCGGCCAGAGATTGCTGTCATGAATGGGTTCCCAGGGACATGGTCAGGCATGGCAACCCTAACATTGTTTTGTGGACCCAAAAATTGCTCTGAGGAAGGTGCTTGGTTGGTTGATTTTTTTTTTTTTTATACTGCTTTTATTTAAGCTAGGATTCCTAACAAACTATATATCGAGTTAATTGCTTTTCTGAAGAATAAAGAAAAAATTTGGGAAAACTTGTTTTTCCTCAAAAATAAGTGGAATTTGGAATCCGTTTACCCTAATGCAGTTTGAACTTTCCTAATCTGAAAATAGTTGAAATGCCAAAATCATTTTATATGTAGGTTGTTTTGAAGACAGTTCAGTCTCATAACTACCTTCTGTCTATATTAAAGAGGCTTCCCGAAACCCACTGTAGTCTTTCAAATCAAGCTGATCAGTTGATCTCTTTCTTACCTTGGATTCAAAGCCTAATACATTCCGGCAGCATCCTAAGATTAAGATGCATACAGTGTTTTAAAAGGGTCTTCTGAAATCTGTAACAGTCAGTGCTTGGGAAAAAGTAGTTAATGTCGATGCTAAATTCCCAGTCCCTGGTTCCTGTGTGCTGATTAGACAGCTAAGCAGATCAGGAAAACGTTGTGAAGAGACAAAAGAGGAGAGAACCTTGACATAGAGCACAGTTATGCATTTTTAGATGCTGTGGTGAATCCCGGTAAGTAATCCTGAATGAGCTGCTCTTTGCTGGAGCTGTGTCAAACCATAGCAGCTGCTTGTTTTGACCTCAGAAACATTTATGCTTGATTGATTAGATAATAACATGGTTTTAGCATTGGGATTGGAATATGTATTTAGCACCTGATAGAAATAAATTACAAATGTACGCAGCTGCATACTAGTGTTTGATATGAGCAGAGTTGAGATAAATGGGATATATTCCAAATGAGATTACAGGAGGCATCCTTTAGCTAATAAAAGGGCAGACAGGTCACATTTGTAGGAAGATGATACACAAACCTTAATTCAGTGGTTGGGTGTAACTGCTTTAATTTCACAAGTGTGTGATAAATTATACGCCTGTTTAATCGTTTGCTCGTGCAAATTCTAAAATTGTGTAACCCAGAATTTATTGTGTTACATCCTCTTCAGATGTTGTGACTCTGTTACAACAACTACATAAAGAAACTACTCCTTTAGCTCAAGTGGAGAGGAACATGACTCTTATTCTGGAGGTCTTGGGTTCCAACCCCAACGCTGAGCCATGGTGGCAGTCATTCAGTTCCTCAGCCAGTCAGAAAAATTTGTCAATTTTTCCATTGGATGAGATTTCAAAAGAATTTTTCTTCCTAATTTGGGGGACAGTCAAACTTTTGAAATTTTTTGTGAAATAAAATTCCAAAAGTCTTTGTTTTGGATAG
Source organism: Emydura macquarii macquarii (assembly GCF_026122565.2). Lineage (NCBI taxonomy): Eukaryota > Metazoa > Chordata > Testudines > Chelidae > Emydura > Emydura macquarii. The sequence continues at coordinate 34,011,824 of NW_027132559.1, read as the reverse complement.
GTTGAAATGTTCTGTTTTGATACATTCAAAACACTTAATCTAATTTTCAACAATTTAAAAATATTTTTATATGTGAAAAACCTAAACTTTGAAACAAATTTTTGTTTCCAAATGAAAAGTCAAGCTTTCTGTTCCGAATATGACAATGTTTTCCCAATTTTTTTCTAAATTAAATTTTTGTCAAAATCAACTTGATTTTGTGAAATTTGGATAGTCAAAATGGTATTTTCTGGTGGAAAACTATTTAAATGCTAATTTTTTTATTAGCTCTGCTCAGTTAATTCACAATTGCAGAAATGACTGCCAATGACCAATTTTTTTTTGTTCTGACCAATGTGCTAAAATTTGCCTAATTGAATTTAATGACAGGTAGCGATATGACAAACTATCTTTTCAGTAAGGACCAGTAGTAGGTTGCCATAAATGACAGGCTTGGAGACTTTTCCCCCTCAGCTCCCTCTTGCCATCCCAACGATACTGAAGGTGGCGTGTGTGCTACCTAGTAATGTTAGACTAACTTGCTGCTGTTTCATGGTGAGGGCAGCAGCTTTATTGAAGCTGTGCAATGGTGTTAGGAATGTGTGTGCGCCATTTGTACTGTGTGTGTGTCTTTCTTTTTATCTGTTTGTATATTAAGCCTGTAGAATCCTATATGCTAAAACTAAGAATAAAATTGACTTTTAAATTTTCTCTCACCTTTTGTCTGCTGTTCATAATAAGAAGCACAGCAAAATGAAGTCATAGAAGTTGCCTGTCAAGACTGCCATTGGCACAAGCTACCTTAAGAGATAAGGATTTAAAGATGCAATACTTATTCTTGATGCTCCTGAGCACCTCATGTAAATGAAAAAGGCATTGGTGTAAGGGCAATAGTAAGACTTAACATTTTTCTTCTAGAAATCATCCACAAAATTTCCCTAGACAGAGTCAGGGGCTTTAGGCCTACAGGTTCAGGCTTTGCCCAACAGTTGAACTTCATGGAAATAGTACATCATTCGACTTCTAAAAATAAATTGTCCTGATTCATCCCATCTTTTTAGTTTCTATAAATCAGTAAATTCAGAACACAAAACATGGAGTACAGTTACATAAATGCTGAGGGGAAAAGAATAAGGAAATCTGGTGTAATCTTCCAGTCTCAGATATCTCAGCTGACACTTCTATTGAATTATTTTTTAAAAATGGTACACTAATAAAGCAATTCATTTAGGTATTCAAGGGAACAGTGTTGCATTAATTGTGTATAATTTTCTTCTGATTGATGTTGTTGTGTTTGCGTAATGCATTAGTTTGGAATGAGCAGTATAATGTATTGCTGAGTATTTCTTCAAAGGCTGAACACACTGGCAAGTTCACATAAACTATTTTATTTTAAAAACCGGTATTAATTAGCAATGTACAGAGAATGGTGCAGTGATATGGGTGCTATCCTAGCACTCTGGAGAAGTAGGTTCGATGCCTTGTTTCATTCCAGAGTTCTTGTGTGAGCTTGGGCAAGTCTCTTAGGGCCTGATTTACAAAAGGATTTAAGTGTGAGAGTCCAGCATTTAAGTTCCTAAACGCACCAGCATTCACAAAACTCTTGCTTGGCTGCTGCCTAACCTCATTCGGCACTCTGTAAAAGTTCCCTTGGTGGTGCCTAAATGTCGTCTGCTTCTGGACATGCACACTGCTGCTTTGTTCTAGGCATCTGGACGCCTAAGCCCCCCAGCACCATTGTCAAAGCAGGGAAGATAGGTGTTCCCCCACTTATCTCACTTGCAGGGCCCAATCTGATAGGTATGCTCAGAGCAAGCACCTTACTCTTAGGTGCCTTTTTTCTTCCCATTCATTGTATAGGGAACTGTGGCACCTAACGCAGGCTTTGAGAATCCTAGTGATTTTCTAGGCACCTGAAATTTAGGTAGACATGTGTCCCTTGTGAATCTGGTCCTTAGTTTCTCTGTACCTCAGTTCCACATCTGTGAAATAGGATAATACTTCACTACCTCACCCGTGGTGTGAGGATCCGTGCATTAAAGATTGTGAGGTGTTCAGGTGCTATGGTAATGGGGGCCAGATACATGCCTGAAATAATACCATCAATTCTATTTTGTTCAGATAAAGATCAGTTCTATTTTAGGGTGTGTCCACACTGCAGTTAGGCATCCACAGCTGGCCTGTGCCAGTTGATTTGGGCTTGGGTTATGGGGCTATTTAATTGTGGTGTAGATGTTTGGGCTTGGGCTGTAGTCCAGGCTCTAGGACCCTGTGAAGTGGGAGGGTCCTAGAGCCTGGGCTTCAGCCTGTGCTCAAAAGTCTACACTGCAATTAAATGGCCTCTGAGCCTGAGCCTCATGAGTCCGAGTCGGCTGGCATGGGCCGGCCGTGGGTGTCAAATTGCAGTGTAGACACACCCTAAAAGTATAAAATAATACGCTTACAGGAGATCAGTTTAATTGGTTTTTTTTTTTTTTTTTCAAGCATGATAAGCTTCTTGGGTATCCCATATAATTACTATCTCATATGTACTAAAATTACATTAAGTGTTTATTTTAGATTTGTACAATCTATCCTTCGATGTAACTGTTACTATGTTCCTAATGCTAACAAGAGTCAACAGATACTAAAAAGTTTGAAAATACATTTGCTCATCAAAAGATTAAGGCTGAAACTCTGACCACCTTCCTTCATTTACTCATCCCATTATTTCTCATTCATCTTTCATATAACACTAAGTGTGGATGTTCTACCCAACTTTCTAATCCTTAGGTATTTAAAATGTAGAATGTAGTAGATGGTCTAGTTTCACAAAATTATAAAACACCTGGGAGTGTGGGGGAGAAAAATCAATTTTAGATGCGGGTGGGAGTGAAGCTATATAAAAATATTGGACTGTTCACCCTCCCCCATACCCTCTGCCGTGCACCATATTTTCAAGACAGAATATGAAAGTTGTGAAAGATTCGTGTCACCCACGGTGAAATAGACAAATAATGGCTGCACATATTTGTATTAAAAGTAAGAAAATATTTGTTGTCAAAACCAAACATCCTTAAAAATGAAATCCTACCAGCTCAGTGCTTGGTCCTGCAAATTCTTACACTTACAGGGTCTTGTGCATGCAGTAGCGTCAGAAAATGAAAATGTGTGATTCTGCATCTGGGGAAGATACTCATCTTCTGTGTCCATAATAGATAATGAAGAATTGAAGTCAGATGGTGGAGTTTTTAAAAAGGGATACTGGTGGAGTGGGGTGCAGGAATTAGGCATTGCTTTTTGGTCATCTAAAATTTCCTGTTCAAAATAGGACTGTACAGAGATCAAAAGATAATTGACCAATCACCTCTTCAGATATTTACAATTTAAAGATTATGTAATAAAAGCACAAAAGAGATTAGCATCCAATTTTGTTAAAAGAGATGAATATAGAACAAGAGGAGTACCTATGGCGTAAGAAGTATTGATTTCAAGGTCATAGTGAAGAACTACTTTCATAAAAACAATGGAAGGGAATCTGGGAATGCACACATGTGGAAATGGGGCACTTAATTTGCTTTCTGTTTATAAGTAGAGGAAACTGCTTATCCTATCAACTATAAGAGATCTATGATAAAGAACTGAAGAATGCTGGAGAGTTGATGACTTCAGGGGAATTTTATAGTGATCTTGTAGATGGTATGCAGTTAGTCATTTTGTTTGTACGGGTTCATCCATACTTTATTCAAGTTTCATATCATTGGTTTTGCATCTCCTGCAGTTTGCTTTTATCTTGGGGCTAGAAATAATTACAAAATTCAGAGCATAACTGAGTCCAAGCTACCAAATATGTGAAACATCAGAGTTTGGATGCTTGCCACTTAAAACAAGAAATTCATGCAGGCTTTATCCTGAAGTTTTTGATTCAGCTTCTCTTAAAGGTTCACAGATTTCTTGGTGAATCGGGGCTGAATTTTCAGGTTGCCGATAAATCCCGAGGCCGAGTAATGTTGGGCTGGCTTTCAGTTCATTGCAACTTTCACACAGCTCTGGCCATGTCCCACTATCTGAAAGCGTTCTGTACCCAGATTTGGACAATGGGTTTTGTGAGTGTAAATGTGTAACGTGTACAAGATAATGCCATGTGGAGGCTGGATTTGAAGGTCCCTTTGAAATCTGGTCTATATATCTACTGAGTACATCTGTGTGTACAGATAGATGGTGCTAATTTGTACAAGATTAGAACTAAACTGTGTTTTGGAATTACCATTTAATTCTGTTAGTGTATAGCAATAAGCATACGATGTTCATATATTTTATGTTTCACTGGGGAAAAAACATTTACATTATTTAGCATAAGCTATTTTTCCACTTGTGATGGTCATTAACAGGACTGTTAACTTTTTTTAGCATTGGAAGCATTTGTTTTTTGTGCTGGCGCTTGAATATGTATCTGATTGTATACAATAGCTCTCTGTGGAAATGTCTTTCCAACATAAGAATCCCTTAAAAGATGACTAAAACAAAAGATTTTGCCTTTTCTCAAATAAGTTTATAAAGCATTGAGGGGAGTAAAAAATGAACTTTGAATAAGTTTGGTGTTAGGTATAATAGCATATAAAACTCTTATCGTGAAATAAAGAAATATGTTTAGGGCCCTGTACTGCTCTGAACATGTTGTCAATGGAAACTATACCCACTGATTAAGGGCAGCATTTGAGGAGTATTGTCTACTTCAGAGAAGTAATGATTTGCCATTTAACGCGTAGCTTTATCACCAGATAGAATAATAGTTTTTATATGATAGTAAAGGGATATAAGGGCTGGTGAATGTACACTTTTTTCATTGTCAATTAATTAACTGTAGGTTTATATTTCATCTACAAGACGTACGTTTGATGACACAGTATGCTAGTGATTTTAATAAGAATTAAAACACTAAGGTGTGGATTATTTCCCCATAATCTTATGGTACAATACCGTATTGCAGTGCTCTTAGCTAAATCATATTGTAGTACATATTTTTGTAATTGAGATGTTGCCTTGTTATGTGGAAGCCGGATGTGCCAATGAGCATAATATCCTATGGCAGTTATTTTTATTTAAAAGCAGAAGAATGAGCAACCAAATTCCTTGCTGAAAATGAGCTACTCTGCTTGTGCTTCATAAAACATTTGTGCTCTCTGAGGCTGGTCCCCACCCCTTTCTGGTTTGTATTAAAATGTGGTCATGATGGCAGTACAGATGTGTGGTTCTCTTGTCCCCGGTGTCCCTTTGCCTGGTCTGTTCATGAGATTACACTGAGAGGAGAGAGAGAGAGAGTCTGGCCCCAGATAGTATATGAATTTGTAAAACTAGGCTGGAATTGATTTAAAGCACTTGACATCCTGCTTGATTAAGCTGTTTTTGTTAAGATTCGCAATTTTATGCCAGTTGACTTGTATTTTGCCATTTATTGGTGCTGCTGAAATGGACGTGGAATCAGCAAAGCCTGTTTGAGGAAGAAGTCAGCATCATATGGCTATGGAATTTGTTTCCTATAAGCTGCATTGCAGTCAGAGTATCCAGGGTTATGGCTGGGTCTTTCATGCAGCATAGTGAAATAGTTAAGAGAGTATGTTCATGCAGTGCTAAGGATTTAACCAGTCTTGTTCAGTTTTATTACTGGACGGACTAATGCTATGTATTTTTTAAATAGATAATCCTCTTTGTTAAAATGCTTGATTTTTCTTCTAATTCTCTTTTGTTTTAATAGTTCCCTGTTTAGTTGAAATATTAAATCTTAGGGAAGATAGGCGTGCAATAAAAAAAAGTGTAATAGTTTTTGCAAAAGGAAGTCAGCCAAAAGTGAATTTGCTTTTGCTTTTTTGGTACTGATAAGGCTTTGATTGTTAATCTGATTTTAAACAAATTGAAGCAGTTTTTTTTAATAGTTTTCTGTCTTTCAAAAAGTAGTGAAGTAGTAAGCCATAAGGAATAAGTAATGTATGGAAACTTGAGGAGCATTCAATAATTGTATATAACCGATCAGTAGAGATCTCTGAAATTTTGCATTTGGTGTTTAAGGATTGTGGCTTCTGGCCATTATTTTATGATAGAGTAAAGAAAGAGGTCCTTATTTACTTTACTTCTGTAAGAATGAACACTTGACTAGTAAAGTTAGTATTGATTTTAATCCTTTTACCCAAAAGGTGGGCAGCAGTTCAGTTCTTTAGGTTACGTTGAAAAATAAGGACTTCAGTAACTCCTTAGCTTATTTTTAATGGTTATTGCATCTGTGCTCTATAATGGCAATAGGCTGAAGAACAGTACTTTTTATTATGAATTGAGCGGAGATGGAATCAAATTCCAGAAGATCGTTTTAAACAGTGTGTGTAAAGCGAGAAAGGGCTAATCAAAAGTGAGCAAGATGCTTCTAGAGGAATGTTATCATGAATTTATATAAGTATCCAGTAATGCGCTGCCCGCTCACTGGGCAATTCTAGGGTCCAATTCTGCAACAGTTGTGTATGTGAGTCGCTTTACCTACATGAGTAATCCCACTGAAATCAAGAAAAACTTTTCACCTGCTTAAGTGTTTGTAAGATTGCATCCTAGGTTAGGAAAGCCAAGAGGTACAATGTATGGCTCTCATTTTATATTTATAAAATCATTGTTTTCATTGCTTGTTAATTTTAAAATAACATTTTACTTTCATCAACCTCCAATCAAAACTCATTATTCAGGAATCGCTCCCTTAGCGTTATGCCAGTGCTCACATGCTCAGACAACTTTAAGGCACCATCGTGCTGTGCATCTCTAAGGAAAGGAAACATTTAACCTCTTCATTGTCCTGAATTGGCATTTTACTCATGTTTCCTCACTTCATCTGCTGAAAAGAAATGTCATTGTCCCTGGGTGCATATAGCAAGTCAAATATAAGTGGTATATGGGACTGTTGAAAATTAGCACAGGCCAACTTTTCATGCTACATTAAGAAACAAAATCAGCCTAATAAAAAACCACCAAATATTTCTTTACTGAACAAGTACAAAAAGTGTCTTAGGGATTCCTCCTATAGCTAGTAGGATCTTGAGCTTATGAACATGTTGTGATCTTGCTGTGGGTCTTTGCACAGGAGATCCATTTTTCTAGTGGTTCCCACTGTGAGATTGGGGCTATAGGGAGTACAATGAATGGAACAGGTGTATATAGCCAAGGATTCTAAATTTTATGAAAAGTTCTGATTGTTTTTAGTCCATAAACAGGTTCTTTATACATGGCACAGTGTGAAACTTCTGAACTCTGTTTACATGCTATTGGGACCTTTTCTGATTTCCATTGCCTTGTGCTGTACAATACTGCATAAGAGTGGGGGAGATAATAAGCAGAAATTTCTACTGTGAGCAGCAGTGAGAATTTCAAAAAAGATATCTCAGAGAATCATCCTTGGTTCCAATGGAGAATTTACATTTAGGTGCAATTAGCATAAAGCATTGTAGCCCATTAGCTAAGAGGGTGTTGCTTTCAGAGCTCTTTGAATGGAAATAATCCAATGCTGCGTTAGAAAGAATTGCTTTTAAAATCTTGTTCTAAGAAAAAAAAAATGGGTCTTGAGTTTCAGGAAGGTTTACAATAATTTGATTTGACAAAATTTGATAAAAAATTAACAGCTACCTCCACTGAAACCTGCAGGTGACATTAGAGGGCTGTCCAACAAAGGGGTTGGGTGGGGGTTTCATGACATGGACATGCGAGAATGTTAATGTTTTTGCAGATAATGGTACTTTCAAACTAAACTTACATATTTCCTTTAGTGTTGGCAAAACAAAGAATAGCATGCCTCTGGGAAGACACAATCCTCCTATTCCCCCCCCCCCCCAAAAAAAAAAAAAAAAAAAAAAAAAAAAGGGCTCTTGGGAAATAGTCCAACCGTGACCCTACTTTTGACCTAGCTGTGTCTTAGGGATGGGATTTTCAAATGTGTCTAAATGATTTAAACACATCCTATTGTCTTCTATGGCACTTGTGGTCCTAAAGAGATGTGCACTTTGGAAAACCACCCGTTGCCCCATGAGTCTCAGAGCCCAGGTCAGTTGACTTGGGCTTGTGCTGTGGGACTAAAAATAGCTGTGTAAACACTCAGGCTGGTGCATGAGCTCTGCAACCCAGTGAAAGGGGAGCATCTCAGAACTCAGGCCCAAGCCGGAATGCCTACACTGCTATTTTTAGCACCAGAGCATGAGCCCCCACAAGTCTGAGAGAGTTGACCTGAGACTTGCTGTCTTCGGTCTTTTTTTGCAGGCCTTTTTTTTTTTTTTAAGCGTAGATGTGCCCTGAGACGTGTAAGCACTTTTGTCGATCTCATCCTCCGATCCCAACCTTCAAACTGGATTCAGACCCATATTGACTTAAGTGGGGTTCCGTACTGATGTAAGGGTCCTGTTCTGTGAATGGGGATCACAGTCATGATATCAGTAATTGCATATCTTCTTCAGATGTAGGTACTGGATAATATTTATTGATTTTTATATAGCAGTTCCTCACCATTCCTTTTCTTTAAAAGAGCTAATATGTGAAAATAGCTGAAATTATAGCCACAAATGTTGTATTATATATAATGGAAGATTTGTCACCATATTGTCAACTTCTGTTTTTTTCAGCTCTGCCCAGGTATTGCCACATGGTTTCACTGTTCCCACAAAGAGTGTGTGTACTTTGCATAATGGAATGAAACCAGGCTGAGAGCTCATAGCAAACAGCTTGAAGTCTTTAAAATCATATATTAGATAACTGTGGGATGCATTATTTACTACCACACATGGTTTTTTTTTTTAAAGTTGACTGCACTAGTATCTCTCACATAATAGTCTTATTCTGTATTTTTCTCTCCTTCCCTCTCACCCCATAAGCACTCTCACAAGCTCTCACTTTCCTCTCAAAATGTCTTTTGTCCTCCCCTCTCATCTCCACACATCTGGTCGTCCTGTTATTTTTCCCTCAGCTTGATAGTTTCATTTTTTTAAAGCTATGTTCCACAAAGTACATAATTAAGCAATAAGACACGACAGGGCATGAATAGCATTGTGTTAATTGATGGAGAGAGAGAAACCAAAGGAAAACTACAGACAGAAAATACCAGCTGGCACTCAATAGGTGTATAATTTGCAATTCATTTAAAGGGAAGTTAATCCATGGGGTGGAATTTTACATTTTAAAATGATGGCAAAAGCAGTGCTAAAACTGGATGTTGCCACTTAGATATTTATATTTTTATTTAAAACTGGCCAGCATTGTTGCTGCTGCTCTTCACATTAGAACTGTTCTGGACAGTGATAATATCCTGTTCCCACCAGAGTAGCTCTTTCACTATAAATGTATTGATTGCTGTGCAGAAGTGGATTGTTCGTTTTAAGGGAGATGTATTGCAATGTACTTACAGATACACAGCTGATCTGCTGGCGAAAAGTATATGTCAATAACGTCATTTTGTTGCAACCCAAAGAGACGATAGCATTTGACTGAGGCCTGGTTTACTCTACAGAGTTTTGTCAACCAAAGTTCAGCTTTTTGCACCAAAACAGTGGTGGTTATGTCATGGGAGATGGTCTCCAGGAGGTGTACTGCAGTGCCCATCATAATTGCTCTGGTCAGCAGTTTGAACTCCACTGCCCTACAGCCGTCTGCCCCTCCCCCTTTTAAGGCCTGGGAATTTTTGAAATTCCACTTCCTGCTTGGTTGGTGTGGAGAGCTCACATAACATCTGTCCATGGCAGCTCTATGCAGCAAACGTTCTCCTGCTTGGAGCACACTGGAGCTGTTGAATCTGCTGAGCATATGCCCAGCTCAGCTCCAACTGTAGAAACTTCAATACCTATGGTCAGATTTCTCGTGGCATGGTAGAAAAGGGCTATGAATGGGACACGCTGCAGTGCTGTGTGAAAATCAAGGAGCTGCGACAGGCGTACCACAAGGCTAGTGAGTCAGACTGTAGCTCTGGTGCAGAGCCAAAGACCTGCTGCTTCTATAAGGAGCTGGAAGCCATCCTTGGCTGTGATCCCATCTCCACAGCCAAGACACCCGTGAATACCTTGGTGGAGCCAGAGAAAACAGACACTGGACTTCACTCTGAGGAAGAGGTTGTGGATGAGGAGGTCGAGTTGGAGGACAAGGCACAGCAGGGGACAGGGTTCTTCAGTGCTGTGGGGAGCCAGGACCTCTTCTTGACCTTGGAGGGTTTGAGCCAGTTCTAGCCCTCCAGCTCTGGTGCGCAGGATGCAGGAGAGTTTTAAGTGATCTTTTTGAGTTGATGCTGCTCTGTTATATGAGGTTCATCTGTCCTTTGTATTCTGCAACTGGTTGAGGGAATATAAATGTACAAGAGTAGCTGTGTTTGCGTGTGCCTCCCATTTCCCTGCACAGCTAGGCAGTGCTGCGGAAAAGAGTGTTAATGCATACTGAGATTTCATGGGAATCCTTTAGAGAGATCTCTTGGAAACTTTCCTGGAGGCACTTGCCAATCCTGTGCCAAAGGTTCCTTAGCAGGGTTGCTCTGTTCCTTCCCCCGTTATAGGAAACTTTCCCGGGCCAATTGGCAATCACTTGTGCAGGGACCAAAGCACACAGGTGAGCAACATATGAACCCAGTCTGAAGCTACTTGCATGGCGGAGATGCACCCTAGCATCCCTGCTTACTCTAAGGAGTGAGATATCGGCTTCCATGACCCCCCTGTGGAAAATGGTGGCAGAATTTACAATTTTGTCCCAAGCTACCTGCAGTGACCCCCTTAACAATCAGCAAGACCCTTTTCCACGTTTTGAGGGGGGGCCCATCTCTTAAGAGCAAAACTCACTATGTTCAGGACGTTTGCCAAGCTGTGTGTTTGCCACAGGGCAGGGGTGAGCTTTGCACACAGTTCCATGAAGGTGGCTTTGTGCATTCGACAATTCTGCAGCCACTGCTCATCAACCCAGACCTTCATAACAATGCAATTCCACGACTCAGTGCTTATTTCACGCGCCCAACAGTGAAACCGTATTACACACTGTATGCAGCTGCTTCGTGAATGCCAAAAGTAGTCCCGTGTCACTTCTTTCCATGGCATGCAGCAGGTCAAGTGCCTCGGATTCCTGTTCAGATTGGGGGCTCACGATCTGCTGCATGACCAGCCGTGATGTGTTCACAACACTGACTGTAACAGTGGAGAGCAGTGCAGGATCCATCCTATCAGACAGAGATGGTAGGCGCATAGTTAACAGGGCATGTTGACAAATGCCATGAAATGCAGTTGAAACCCATGGAATGATGGGACGGAAAACACTGCATCATGGGACATTGAGTGCACTGCGATCCTCTCCACCTTCCCACAAGTCCCAGCTGCAGAAGGTGGTGAGTTGCACGATGGGATGGCTGCCCACAGTGCACTGCTCTCTCACGGTTTGATGCCAGAGAACCAGACAGTGCTCTGCTGACAGAACGAGTGGTGTGTGAACAGTTACAAGCATTGTAATTATAGTGCTTTTTTATCATCACTGTAATTTGTGTCAATAAGATTCTGTAGTGTAGACAAAGCCTGAGTGGTAGCAAATGGCAATGGCGGATAATGAATACAAACGAAAACAAGCAGAGGAAGTACTTCCTAACCAATGATTGTTTGGCAAAGATTATACAACTTTAAAGTCACTGCTTGCCTTTAATTGAAATTCCATAAAGTGAAATTTAATTTTGGCAAAGAAAGAAAATGGTCAAATATAATTTTTTTCCCCTTTTGTAAAAGAGCAGGAGTGGACTAGTGTAGGTAGGTGTTCAGAAGAAATGTAAAGAGCTGACAGAGGAAGCAATTTGCAGTGTGTAACAAGTTCTACTGCTCCTATTGAATCCATGAACTATGCTTCCTGTCCTTGCGTGCCGTCTGCTGGTACTTTATCTAGCAACTATTTACATGTGTGGAGCACTCTCAACAGCAGAAGCAGCAAAACTATAGTTCTCTTTTGTGCAAACAAGCTGTGTAATTGAAAATGCTATAAAGTTTTGAATTAGCCTGTTGAGAATTTCGGTGTAGGCCAGTGCTGCTTTGGGTTTCAGAACATAATTCTGACAAGTGCTCAGTTGTGGTTTATAAACTGTAACTATAAATGTTTCTGAAGTGACAAAGCTTGTATGGAATACTCTTTTCATATCAACATTTAGTTTAACATTTCCTTTTTTGTGTGTTCAAAAATATTACTTTATTGCTGCTGTTAGCTGAGAAAATCTAAATGTAAAGGATCAGGAGAGCTCTTCATGAAGAGATAATGATGAATAAGGGTAAATTCTTTTGGCTTCACCATAGTCTCTCATCCTTTGTAGCTTGTCATGTAGCCTGATCTATAGATTATATTGATTGCTTAAGAATCCTCAGTTATCACTTTGAGGGTTGACAGATTCTTGTCCCAAGCTCAGGCCCAGTATTATTCAAATTAATATAGTTGGGAACCCCAATGTGCAATTGCAACACTCACACTATAGGAAGTGTTCTGTATTACAAATAGTTTATTAATACATTTAGCACAGTTACAAACACCCCAACTCAGTAAGATAGATGAGATGCTATAGAATGTACATCTGCACATCCATATACTCCCACCATCCCTTGTAGAACAACCTGAAATGTTAGCCATCATCTTCCTCATCACCATCAACTTCCCCTTCATAACCAGTGGCCATCATTCTAGCACCTCCCAAGAACTACATCTTTCTCCTACCGCCCCAAGGCTGGGATGTAACTTTTATAATCCGATATGCTGACGCTGCTCTGTTTGATGCATATTCAGTATGGGATTTTCCCTTTTCCATATTTGTATTTTCTCACCTTACTAATGTTGGAGTGTTTTTCTCCAATACTAGATCATTACTATATCAGTGATCTCAACTTATCATCTATGTCAATTTGTTACCATGGCCCTCCTGTGGTTAGGTATCTGCAAATGTAGCTTATGTTCCTGTTATGTATGTAAATTTGTTGCCATGACACACTTATGGTTGGATCATATACCTGTGATCAGAAATTTTTCTTAAACACCCTATTTTCAGCTCCCCAGTACTTGGGGTTTTTCTTTGGGCCATTTATCTGTTCGAAGTTCATAGGCCTCAAACCTTATGCTAACTTGCTGAAACTGTCTTGCAATATATAGACCTGTAGGTTCCTTGCATTACTGCTGAATATAATGGAGAGCAGTGAATATAATAATGGCAAGCTAGCCCTATGGACTACACTCAATAACTGCCAGAAAATGCCCTTCCATTGGTCATAATTGACTAACGAAATACAAAGTACAGTAACTGCTGCATGCTCAAGGTATGATGTCAAGGTCAGCATGGCATTTTGTCTCCTATGTTTGGATGGTATAAAACTTATCTAAGTTTGGGAGAAGGCTTAGAAGTGAACGCGTCGGTGATGATCACTGTTTCCTTCCAAGCGCCTCTCTATGCTGACCTGCAAAAACAATGGTAAAGAATTAGTAATGTGAAGGAAGAATAATTAATTCATCCTGAGTGTTGGGTATTACGATCACTTGAATGAATACCTAGAAAACTTGGACGTAAATGTATATTTTATATGTATAATGTTTTTATATTTATACATTCAGTTAATACGGTTGTTGTCCCTTTGGCCAACATACAGCCAAAATGTGGTCTTTGCAGGGTGATTCCATTTCGTTGAGAAATAAGTGGCCTGAAGTCACGTATGCATTAGTTTAATTTGTTTATTTATAAAAATACATCTGTTTTCCTGAAGAGCAGAAGGAGAAATCCCAGACAAGATATTCCAGCTTCTCACTGAAGAAGCCACTTCCTTCTTGCCATTTCCTCTCCCCAGGGACCTACAGAGAATCCTCCTGCTTGCTCACTCTAATTGCTTAATAGATAGCTTTGTTCCAGCCCCTGTATTTGAAATGTGCAAAACCCCCTTAGCTCTACACTCTGCTGCTGGGCCACCTGGCATTGAGATATGAGCCTGCTTCACTCATGTCACAATATTTCCCAACAGCTCCAGGTGGTTGTGTCCACTGTTTCTCTAGAGAGAAACTTGACTACCCTCAATGGGCAAGGCATTATGTACATCTATCCCAACAGTATGTTATGTGGGGAATGGTGCTCTGGCTGCAGTGTGCCTTTTCACTTCTTGGGCTAAGTCCTACTTGCCTTCCAGATTCATAAAAGAGAGTGAGTAAAATCAGCCCTCAGGCACGGATGCAGTTCCCATCGAAGCCAGTGAGAATTGTACATGGATATGTGTGGGCAGAATTTGGATCTGTTTTGAACATTGTTGCAGTTCATTTGTTAACTTACTCTGTATGTTACACTAAAACAGCTGGAAGAGGGTTGCCTTAGACCAGTTGTTTTCAACCTGTGGTCTGCAGGTCCCTGGGGATCTGCAGACTGTCTAAGATTTCCAAAGGAGTCCACACCTCCATTTGAAATTTTGTGGGGTCCATAAATCAAAAAAGGTTGGAAACCATTGTCTTAGACCCTTGAGAGAGATTTCTTTATAAAGATGAATCATCTGAATCATCTTTTCAGTCAGGGCTAAAATGGAATAGTATGGTATTTCTTCAATAGCATTATAGTCTTCTCTTTGGAACTTTAAAATATAGCCCTATGTAATAAACAAGCAATCAATAATAATAATAAATAAATTAAATAAAATAAATAAGTTATATTAAAATTAATATATATTAAATAATAAAAAAAGCTTTGACCTTTTTTTTCTTTCTACAGCACCTCTTCTATCCAGGTTCTGGCAACACGCCTTTTAAAAAAAACAAACAAACAAACAAACAAAAAAAAAACCCTATTTTTCCTTCACTTTCTTCCATCTTCATTGGCATCAAAGTGACTTAATTTCAGACTGCTATGGAAGTGGCGTTTTACAAACTTGTTCTATGAAAATGATGGTGCAGCATCATATTTGTGGCTGGGTGACGAGTTGTGACATGACATGAATTTTTCTTGTATGTGCAGAAGCAACAAGGCATTTTTACCCAATGTTCTGACTCACAAGGCAAATGCTGCTATACCAGCCCCAGAGTAAATCCACATTACAGCGATGTGTGTCCAGATAAGTCAATACCATTGCGAAAGCCATAGTTTTCACCACCGTGAATCATAAAAAGTTTTCTTTAATAGTCCACTCTTCAGTAGTTACGATTGTAAACTCTGGTCTAGTGGCTAGAGCAATGGATGATAAGTCTGAGTTCCTAGGTACCAGTCCTGCCGCTGCCACTGACTTGTGTGACCCTAAGCAAATCACACATCCTCTCTGAACTTGTTTTTATTTCACCTCTTATTTAACAGCTCCCTTTACATCTGTACAAAAGGGAAAATAACCTTATTTTAGGAGGCCATATCAGAATTAATTAATTAATTAATTAATTACTGTTTGTAAGATGACTGAGAAAATCTATGGAAAGATAGCTTAGAAAGTCAAATAATTAGATATTCATTCCTACCACTTCAGGTAATTTTTTCTACCCTCATCCTCCACCTCCCCCCCGTCCCCCTCCCCAGCAGAAAAAAAAAAAGAAAATCAGCAAAAACTCTTTCCTCGCTCCAGAACACACACACAGGCTCTAGTTTGATTTCTCTTTTCTGTTAAAGTTCACTTGCCAGTTCTGAGTGTACCTTGTAACTTTACAGACTGTTTTCTACTCCTTTTGCTAGCTTAAGCTTCTCAGTATATTCACTGGTCTGTTACTCCTGAATGTCTGTATGCTACTTATCCAACTGCTAAGTTGACAAGGTTAATTTGTCTTTTTTCTCCCATCAGTTGTATATTAGAGCACCTTTCAGTTTTAATGGGCTCTGACCACTTTGCTCCAGAATTGTTTCCAAGAGATTCACATCTCCCTCTTGTTTTTGCCCATCCCTCCAATTTTGCAGTGGCCTCTGAACCCAGAAAAAATCTTTTTATTTCTCCCCTTATTTAACAGCTCCCAATGCCACTAGAAGAATCTCAAGTTTTATTGAAATGGCTTTTTTTCCCCCAAGCAGCAGTGGTGATGGGAGTTCTCTTCCCTCTGTTCTCATGTGGGTTCATTTTGTTTAAAATCACTTTCACCTTCTGGTTCCCATGCCTTTAACAGCGTGCATGGTGTTTTTGTTCATAATACTGCAGGGGAAATATTTACATATCAATGAAATGTTTTTCATCTAATTGATTTAAAAAAAGACTGTGCTGATATTCAGATATTGAGCTTATGATATTGTAAAAAGGAAAAGCACACATGTGAACCCTGTCAAGCCACCATATGCTGGTTACATCCATTCTAGTGGCATGAAAGTAGAATATACAAAAAAGGTGATTCCAGGGACAGAGGAAATAATATAAAGGGAGCTACAGTCATTAGCAGCATTGTTAACCGAAACAAAAAAGATTAATACAAATACAAAGTTACATGTATAGGGGGATATAATCTGTATCACATACGTTCAACTATTTAATGAAAGAGGAGACACTTGAGAAGCAGTGAAGTTGAAAGAGAGCTAAGGAGGTTGAACAGATCACATACTACGTGAGTATACAATGTGAAATGACAACAAAAAAGTGTGATAGATTTTTGGGCTGTATACACAGACATCACATCACAAAGCAGGCTTGGTGAGAGAACATCTATAATATGTTATTCCAGCTGGGAGCTTTAATATCTGAAAGATATTGACAAATTGGAAGGAAATAAGATGAGCAGTAAAACTATTAAAATACTGGAGATAGAGATGTGCAAATGACTGTTCTGTTTACTGCCAATTAAAAAACAAAATTTTCACGTCCGCTCAAATGAAACTTTTCAAAATTTTCAGTGAATTAAAATGTAAAATGAATGATTGTCTTGGGTCATACAGATATTTCATTTGACCCAAAATGAAACATTGTTTTGCTTTTGGGTGTTTCTGAATGCTTTTTAAAATTAAATTGAAGGAAGTTTTGAAATGAAAAGTTGTTTCAATTTGAAAAATTAAAATGTTTCATTTTGAAAATGTCAACTAAATAGCTAGACTTCCTCATTAGGAGTCAGATTTTGACTCCTTTTTTGGAGACCACTGCATTTAAAGGTGTAAATATCCTGGAGGAAGAGGGATTCTTTAAAGTTAAAGAATGTAATTATTGGAGCTGGTGAGAAATTCTATCCCACCCCCAAACCCTTCAGAAAACGAAAAGTCAGTTTGAGCAATTTTTCACAAACTTTTGACTTTCTGCAAAATATTGAAAACAGTATAATATTTTGATTTGGAAATGCCACCATGATGGCTCCTGGGAACTGTAGTCAGGTGTCTGATGCTTCCACCTTCAGTAAGCGGTTGGGCTCCCTGGCCTGACTACATCTCCCATGATGTATAGCCTTCCACTTTGGTTAGGGGAGGCAATGTATCATGGCAGTCCCATGGATGTAGTGCGTTATGGGAGAGGAAGTCCAGCTGAGCAGCCTAATCATAGAAGAGAATGGGGACATGAAGAAACTGAAGTACATGAGGCACCAGTATTGGCCTAGCTGTATAAAAATACATTGTTTTTTGACCAAACCAGAAAACTGTATTTTGTTTCCAGTTGTTCATTTTTTCAATGGAAAAAATAAAAATTTTCCATGGAAAGCAAACACTTCTAGTAAAATAATTTATTTAGTCAAAAACTCAATTTTGACACAACAGTTTAGAAAGTTTTTAACATTAAAAACAAAATGTTTTTAACTAGCCATAGTAAACATGTCTCTTAGCTAAGAGATGAGTAAGAGCCAGATTTGGAAGAGCACTTAGGCATCTAACCCTCCAGTGTGCTTTTGAAAATCCCTGTAGTCACCTATCTGCATCTTTAATAGCATACATATCTTTAAAAATCAGCCTCTATAGACTTAAGTGTGAATGGAGAGGAACAAGGCGGGTGAGGTAATATCTTTTATTGGACCAACTTCTGTTGGTGAGAGGAAGTTAAGTTGACAGAAGAAATAAGAGTGAGGCTAACGAGGTAAATTTAGGCTGAATGTCAAGGAAAAACATGCCAACATAGTGATGTATTAGTCTGTGGAATATCTCCCAAGGAATATGTGCAAGTCACGTAATGTAACATATAAAACTAGACTAGAGAAAGCAGTAGAAAATACTCCATCTTCTGAGATTTTAATAACTTTTTAATACAATCTCTTTATTTTGAGCCTAAAAACCTAACCAGCAGTGGTGCTATTAAAAAAAAAAAAAAAAAAAAAAAAAAAAGTGATAGTTGCAATTTACCTGGTTAGTCTCATTCTTCAAATTTCAGATTTAAATTGAAGTAATCCAGGAAAATTATTTATGGTGATTGATTTTTTTTGTACGTGATTGTGGCCTCTTTTGGGGTACTTTTTCCATCTGATATAGTCTTCTTAGCTAGTTCAGCTCAACAAGCAATTTACCAGAAAGTAAGAGGAAAGAAGAAATCCAAACTAGATGGTGATGGTTTTTGGATATTAGAAGTACTATCATACAGTTATTAAAATAAATATATATATATATATATATATATATATATATATATATATATATTTCTACCCTTTACATTTTTTATTTTTTCAATTAGATGCAATTTTATATTATAATATGCCAGATGTTAAGTTGAAATAATGTAATGAGGGCCAGTTTCCATTTTAAAAAAGTGTTATTGTGGCAGATTGTAGAGCAACTTTCTATTGCTACAAAAATATTTTTATAGTGCATTCATTTGAGATAAATTGAGAGCTTGGGTGCTTTACCAAGTAATACAGGATTGCTGCTTTTAATTTCAGAATTAAGGATATATGCAAGACGAATAATTTTTTTCCCATTGTAATTTATTATTATAAAAATCTAACTATATTCACACACCATAACGTCTAACTTTCATCAGGGATGTTTGCTAGTGGTTTTCCGTTTTTGTGGACATCTTGTCCACATTTTTGACCTTTTTTGTTGAAGGTAATTCTCTAAATGTCTTTCAGTGTTGTTCTTCACTGGTACTAGAGAGAGAATGAAATGGCCAGGAGGTTCTTTCCCCACTCTGGTATCAGTGGACAAATAACACCATTCTACTTTGAATGGAAACTACATTTAAAAATTAAAATGAATCTAAATCTAAAGTGTGACAAACATTTGGACTAAATCCTGGATTTTGATTGAGTTAATCTGGATTTAAGGAAGTGTAAATAAGAACAGATTTTTCTGTGTACATATAAGAAAAGACCATAATTATATGAAATGTTTAAAATCTTGTAGCATTTTTCCTTGGTATAACTTCTTAAATATCTGTGTGTACAAAAAAAAAAGTGTACAAACGTTTCATGATTTGACATTAGGAGTCATATCCAATACCATTAAAGTCAATTGAGAGACTTCCATTGGCCTCAATTAACATTGGATTGGCCCCCTATATGCAGCTTTTGTTGAACTCAGGTATGCCAGCATTGAATATATGTGATAGGTTTCCAGCATGAATCTTGTCCACCAGGGAACAATCACTGAAAAAGATCTAATCCTCGAATACTTAAGCATAGAAATCTCCCCATTAACTACAGTGGGAGTCTTATCTTTGAAAGTATGGAAGGCTTCAGTCCTGATGTGGATGAAAAAACTATGATGCCTTTGAGTTCTACTAGATTTGTCTTCTCACAGTCATATTCTCCAGGAGTTCCTGCATGATATTCAGCTTGAGAAGTAGAGACAGACATGAAAAGGAGTGCAGGTTAGGGAGGGGAAAACTAATTCAGATAAATAAGGAACTGACCATTCCTCTGCCCAGAATTCAGATCCCACTGAATCTGAAATTGTTCAGAGTTTGGAGAACATTTGGCCCACACTATTAAAATAACTTTTTGGAAACCTTCCTTCCCTTTTATGCATCTGCACTGAGGAATGTAGGAATTGTAGTACTGAAAAATACCAGTGGTCCTCCCCTGACTCCAGCAATGGGCTGCAACAGCATCCAGCATCATAAAGTGCTCCATGGTGCACCTCACTTTGCAACACCGTACCAAGGAGAAATGTATTCCTAACTTCAGTTAGTGATGAGTCTGTGCTCTGGAGCATTAAGATTGAGGCTCTTGCAATTTTTATTCCAGATGCTGTTAATCATAATGTGTTCAATCCCTTTTTTAATCTTGCGAAGCTGAGTTTCACAGGTCAATGATACTTATATAAAATATATAAAGTTAATCCTTAGATTTGGACAGGACAGAAATATCCCGATTTCATAAAAGACAATAGAAGGTTTTGTCCTATGAGGAAGAACTATTATTTCTGACCTTGCTACAGCCAGGAAGGACTATGGATATATAGTTCTTGGGACAAAAGTTTGAATAGTTCAGGTGAGCATCTGAAATTTGTGGATGCTCATCCAAGAAGAGCTAAGGTTCTCTCAATAGTAGCAGAAATGTATCAGTGTTAACTTTTAGCAGCTTGTTGATTTTTAACTGTGAAAATCTCTGGTGTATGCTAATGGATGTTTTTTACCTGCTTGGCACTGGGACTGGATTTTCCAAGCCTTGGGCACTTTTGAACTTTGAGGTGCTGAGCATATAGGGCTAGTGTGCTTATAGTGGGCTTATTTTTAGGTTTGGGTGTGTTCAGGGTCAGAGGAGAATAATAAAAAAAAAAAAAAATTTACGTAGTGGACCAAGGTAAAGACTGAAGACCTGATTCTTTTCTCACGTGCGTTTAAATCAGTAGTAATTCCATTGAAGTAATTGGAGTTATACCAATGTAAAAATACACTCCATCAGAGGAGAATCAGGCTCCAATATTGAGTTGTATCTGCTAGAAATGTTAGGAAATCTTGGTTACCCTTAAGATAGGAGAGCTGTCAATTTATACAAGGACATCAACTTCCCAGCTGATTTAACAGACTTCAGAGAACACCATCTGGAGGAGAAATGGAGCATATCCTACCATTCCAGGAAAGCTGCAGTATCATACACTGAATAAATGCAAATGCTCAGCTGCTAAATCGCTAAATAAAGGGCTTGAGCCATCAGCCCTCAATTTTTTCTCAGGGACACTTTCAGCAAAATGTCACCTTTTCTGAGAATGGAAGGCTGCCTAGCACAGAGAACAGAACTAGGTCAATGGAAACTTGCATAATTTAACCATCATGTCATAAAATGAAAACAATGCATCATGACCTTCCAGTAGTACTATACAAAATTCTTCCAGATGAGGCAAATAAGATCTGGCAGTCTTTGTCCCCAAAACTGTATGAGGCTCTTAGAAGATGCTTCACAAGGTGGAGCAGGTGTAAAAAGGAAAAACTTAATTGCAAGTCCTCTGATCTGAAATGTCGAGACAAACATAGTATCTGAATCTGTAGACCCATATGCAAGGAGAATATCCTTTCTGAGCTCCCATATTCATTCCTCCTGAAGACTCACTTCTGCTGTGATTTAAGTTGGAGTACCACTTACCCATCATATAGCACTTGTCATCTATTGACTTCAAAGTGCTTTACAAAGGAGGTAAGTATTTGTGAATAAATTATTTCATTTTGGACCTGGGGCACAATTAGGCCAATATTACCACGACTTCACCAAGAGTCACTTTGACCACTCTAAGTTTAGTTTACAAAAATAGATTGTGCTCCTTAAGTCTCTCACTGTAAAGCATGTGTTCGAGGCTTCAGATCATTCTTGCAGGTGTTCTCTGAACCTGCTTCAGTTTTCCATGTGTCGACACCAGAACTGGATGCAATATTCTAATAGTTGTGTCTCTGCTCTCATTTACAGAGAGAGAATACTTCCTCCTCACTTACTCAGTATTCCTCTCAGTATAAAGCACTTTCAGCCCTTCAACCAATAAATTACCTGAAGGCATTTCAATGTGGAGATGATCTTCTGAACATTTTAATACAATAGTGGAGAGAACATCTTGAGATCATATGTTCCAAAATTCAGCTTCAAGCAGACAGAGCCCTATATTACTTTCTTTAAATATATCTGATCTAAACTATTAATTCAGGGCTCTTTAAAAACTGTCATAAAGGGAAATCTACCTATCCATTATTCTTTCTACTTTTAAAACAATTTTCATGTCTTATTTTTGATCATTTCTCCTTATAGACGATGACTGCGAAGAGTTGGTAATATAGAAGACTACAAATAGAATGAAATGTGTATCAGATTTTAGCTGAGAATGGATTGTCACTCAGGTATCAGTAAACATTCTACAACTGCAAGTTCTAACTCAAAAATGTTGTGGGGCAATTGTTGCCCGTTGCTTCACAGGCATGAAGAATCATGAAGTCATCAGGACTGCTATGGTTCATTTTCAAGTAGTGAAACAGGGATGCCAGGTGCATTGTCCCGTGTGCTTTGTGAGAGCTCCTTCCAAGCTCCTGGTCAGAGAAAGGTTTAGTTTATGATAAAGTGACAATATTTTCAAAACCAGGGCAGTTTTAGTGGCAGCTTCTTTTTAGTTTTTGGAGAGGGTCACAAAATAGTTCAGTTAAATGTACATGTAGTAGTCCGTCGTCTCTCTCCTCCTCCTCCGCCCACCCAACCCCCCCCCCCCCCACACACACACACATCATGTGTGCTGGTGTCTCTACTGCCAGCTTGTGACTCAACTGTGACCATATGCCTATTTGTTGGAGTGGAGGACTCTTCCCAAGAGCTAATGTTCTGAATGAATTTATCACAAAACATTAAATAAGGCTTGTTACCATTCACTTAGACACTATCAACGCTGCTCTTTTAGTCAAACGTTCACTCGGCTTTTCTCTTCATTCCAAACGAACGCTGTTCATCACACTGAAGGCTTGTTCCACTAGACTTTTTGTTCCTAGTAAATGGAGTAAATGCTATTCAGCAGGACATCTATTTTGCAGTTATAAAACAAATGTTTTGACTAATTAAGTAAAAGCTGAGACAAGAAGTTCTGATAGCATTGTATGAATAACAGTGCCTCATGGCCATTTCAGTTATGGAGTGGGCAGGACTGATGGATCTGTCACCACACAAACCCACTGAGCATTCTGCTTCTAATGGAAGTGAGGGAGCACCACAGTCTTGGGAACCTCTGGAGTCTTGTGGCTGGAAAGTGACTCCACTGTCCATCTGTGGGCTGGTCAGTGGAAAGGATTCCCTTCCTGCTCCCCTGAACTAAGCCATTGTGTATGGGTGGCTTGTGCACAGAATAGAATTTTGATGCTGTAGGCACAAACCTAAAAGATAATAAAATGCTTTGTGCATGGAATAAAAAGACATGACTAGAATATCTTATTTGTACTATATATTTTAACAAATTGCTATTTGTTGATATACTGCACTAGTTGTAGTTTGATTAAATTGTCCTGCCATTTTGTCATTCTTGTTCTCAGTATATTGAGAACAAATGTTCAAACATAAATCATATTTATTCATATAGGCTATTAAATATTGCACCTTATTGTGGTGCGCAGGTATACGATACCCTTACAGCTACCAACAATTACTCTAATGAAAATCATAGTCATATGACTTATATATTGATGGGTATTCAAGCATGTTGTGAATGCGTAACAGGGTCTTGTACACAGAGATCCAAGACCTAATAAACTGAATTAATATCTTGTTTTCTTGCTCACATTCAGACAATAGGACACTCACTGCTTTTATAGAGTTTTCAATGGCGATGATTTACACTGAGATAAATGCTCCATTATGTAAGCACAGTTTGAAATTAGGCCACTTAACTAAGTTGTCTGTTGGACAATCTGCTTAAAATATATTGTCCACGATTTTGTTGATACAAAAGAGCAAAGTGGTGTTCTGTGCTTAATGAATTATACATAAAACCCTGAGTTAAATTGTTTTGAGAGAGACGCTATGGTGATACAGTACTCTGGAGCAGGAAAAACACAATTGTTTAAAATGTAGCGTAACACTTCAAGGAAAATATGTACTTAGTTGTAATATGTTTTAAGCAGTCATTTTAAATTAAGTATTTTTATCTTGCGGTTTTCTTAATGTTTGTCTCCCCTCTCCTGCACATTAGATCATATCACTTTAAAAACGATTAGAAAAAGTCCTCCCCAAAATCAATATTTCATGTTATATGGTAGAGATTTTTATGGACTCTGAAATCCCTTTTGACCAAGGATGCCTTTTTAAGCCTGTTACTTCGGTTCTCTTATTTTCCATTAGCCACCTGTTCATTTCTGGTGTGTAGTTCAGGGTGTTGGTTTCAATGGGTAAGCTCTGAATGGGCGAGGGCTCTGCCGTCTGAGGGGCCACCTCTCCCTGCCTTCTGTTGCAGGAGTTATGATCCTCTGGGTTATTCTCATGAACAGTTCCTGGGAGTAAGCTTTCTCTGGCTGGAAGAATAGTATTCTTGACATAGGTCTCTTGCCTGTTGAACTTGGTCTGTCCAGTGGTCCATCAGAATCCAAGTTTGGTGAGCTATAGAGCATGGTGTAAAACCTATTTCTTTAATCAAGTGTTTGATCATTAGTATTAATAAGAAATGAGGCTTTTGTTACCAAGCAGCAGATTTTATTATGTTTTTGCCAAGAAAAGAAATGGTAAACAGGTTGTGTGTGGAAATCCTACCCTGAAGCTCAAACTCAGTGTGGAGCAGGTTGTCTAGACCAGGTGATCTTTAGCTTAGCTGACTGGGGATAACTTCTGGACTGTAACCATTCATACGATCTGCCTATGAATTGGCTGAGTAAATTCTTTGGAGAAGTGACTGTTAAAGTTTGTGCACAAGTGTGACTCAGTTTTATTTTTATCAGTGTCCGTTTTAACGTCCTTGTAATTTACATTAACCCTAATCTAGTTCATTGTTTAATTTCTAGCTGTAACCGCTAATTTAACAATTTGAGATGTTAGAGGGACTGTATTTCTGTCCCCACCCGTTTCACATAAAATTCAAAACTTCCTTCACCTTCAGAACTTTCCAGAACTTAATTCTCATCTACATTTCTCCCCCTTCCTTTTATTGCCTGAATATCATTCCTATCGGCTTCTTGCATCTCCCTTTTCTGTTCTCAACTTTATGCCTTACTTGCTGTTACCCCCTTTTATTAGAATAATTTTCCTGTTAACACATGCCAAGATCTCCTGTTTTCTCTCTCCAAACCTCCATACCCACCTGTTACATAGTTCATTCCAGCCACAATTATCTGTTACTCTTTTTATATAGTATTATTGTGTGCTGCCCCGGATCATATTTATGCACTTTTGGTTTTCCTGTTGTACCACCTTGTGTCGACTTGTGGGATCGTATAAAAAAGAAATATAATTTAAAATATCCCTTTTGTGTTTCTGAACAATAGGTTAGGTAAGTGTCAAGTCTCTCTGAAGTTGATATCTGCTCTGTGCACAAGTACAGATTAATCCACTGGGATATTGTCCATTTCACTGGGCAAAATGTAAACAGAGAATTCATACTGTGCCAGCTGTGCAACTGAAAAGCAGCTGGAGCACTAGAGGAGAACATTTGGCAAGGCTGACGGATGGCAAAGGGGCCTGCAAGTCAGCCATGAATGTAAACATTTGCCTAGTTTAAATGATTAGGGGCAGTACTTCTGTAGCTTGCTTATTAACTGATTAGAAGAGACTAGAGCTAGCTTTTTAAATCCTCCCTTTTGATAGGGCAATAAGGATCATTAAGCATGTAGTACATTTGCACCTTCAGTCAGGTTGTCTGCAGTGACTCAAAAGCAGAAGTAGCAGCCCCAGGGCAGACTGTAGAAAGCAGGGCACAAACCCCCAAATTGGTTGAGCATTCTATATTTAGATTTCACTAACCAACTGCCAAGCGTAAACTCCTCAGGCACTATAACAGCCACAACAGGGAGTCAGATAGCCCTGTAGGTATTCCAGTCGTCTCTCCACTCAGGTGAGCCTAACTCTGTGACAGCATTATTCAAGTTACCCTCAGTCCCAAAGGACCAGCCACTTACTCCAAATCAGTTGCACCTTAGAGCTCACACCAAGACAACAATTGCAGCCAGTCCTATATTAAACTACATACAGATTTATTAAATAGGATAAGGAAATAAGAGTTATTTACAAAGTTAAAGCAGATTAAGATACACAAATGAGTTTTACAGTTTTAAGTTTCAAAAGGTAATAAAAACGTCTATAAATAAGCAAGCTCTAGATGTCCTTTAGGGCTAATCCAAGCTAAGTAGTTGGAGATCCCTTGCCTTCTGCCTAGAAACCTTGCACCCTGGAGTCCAAGCAGCATAAGAGACAGTTCCTTCTTGTTCAGGGTTTTCATTCCCCTCCTCCCATGTGATCTGAGTGGCAAACTCAATTGATGGGTGGAGTCCACTTGCATGGTTCATCTTCATAGGGTGGAAGAGCAAAGCGACCAAGTCTTTTGTCCTCTTTAATGTTCAACGATAGTCCATCTGGTATCGATGGACTTTTCCTGTTGAGCAGGACTTAACTCCTTCAGTTGCAGATCGGCACTTCATACTTGTTAATGTCTCTCCTGTGTGGTGATTTACATAGTTGCAGAAGCTTATGATAATAAAACTCAAATATTACCTTATAGTATGGGACACAGAAGTTATAAGTGAGGTTAAGGCATGCAGCAACTCACAAGCACGCAATAAAGTCTAAACACATTCTTATTACTCTAATACCTATTTTAACAATACTAACACACCAGTGAGCCAGACTGATTCTAGCTGTGTATTGTCAGTTTGCAGCTGAGACATGAAAATGTTGGCATGAGCTGGAACCTGGTCTTCCAGCGTCTCCTTTTCAGTGAAGTCACTGGAGCAAAATCAAGTTTTCTCTCAATACTGATGCTGTATTCAGAAAAAACTCTGCATAGGGGATCTAGAAATTCCTATTAGTTAGTGAAAGTTCAGAGCAGATACACTTTAAGAGCTTAGTTTTGAAAAGCATCTGCACTATGTATTACGCACCTAGGTCATGCTGATAAAGAAGGGGGAATGAGGGGAATCGAGGTGATTACTACGGGGAAGAGAAAGCAAAGGAGATGATAACCAAAGAGATGAGGAGAGAACACGATACAGGGAAATGATGCTGCTGTGACATGATGGCAGATTGTCAAGTTCTTGCGTGCAATCCAGAGCAGTGAGGGCTTGTCTCCATCTGCCCCACAGACTTAGGTGTCTCACAATGCTTTGCTGTTGTAGTTCCCAGCTAGGGCGGCACACAAACAGCCTGCTGGCATGCAGGTCACACCCTGAGTGTCTGTGTAGCTGCAGCCCTGCTCCAGCAGCTCTGACACCAGCAGCCTGTCTGCAGCACTCCAGGTACACACTGGTTTCCACCAGCCTTGATTACTACTTTCAGTGATCCCAGTGCATTCCCAGTCCTGAATTCTCCCAAAAAGTATGTTCTGCATCTTTCCTGGCCAGTTCAGATATTAAAGGTCCATTGCCCCTGTAAAGGGTCAATATTCAACAGTTTGCTATTTTATCTGGAGTTAGCAACCAGTTCAGTTTAAACACAATGCTAGATTAGTTTAGGTTAAAAATAAAACCTATTTAACTACAGAGAAATTTTAAGCAAGTACAAGTATGTGGTGTTAAAGTCAGAAATGGTAACGAGAAATAAAGATAAAACACTTTTCTAGCAGCTAAAACTTAATGAGCTAGACCTGGTTGAAGTTATAAACCTTATCACAGGTTCCCAGCAACATGGCTGATCTAATTCTTAGGTCATGATCTCCCCCAAAAGTCAAAGGGCTGGTTCCTTTGTCATCTTAGTTAAAAGACGGGTGTTTTTACTCCCCCACTTTTATAATCCAGTCACCCTTTGAAGTGCATTTTCCTGAGGGTTAACCCTAGATAAGGTTCTTTCTGTCTGTGAGGAAGGAGACATGGTGTCTCATAGTGAAAGAGGTTCCATGTTTGCTAAAATGCAGATAGATCTGTTTTTCTTTGAGTCCTTGCTTATGTCAATTCCAAGTAGGTGTGTGCGTACTGCATGCACAGTCACGGGAAGGATTTTCCCTTAGTGGTTTCCATAGGGTTGGCTCTGGAGCCCCCTGGAGTCGTGCCTTTATAGCGTTGTATATAGGGCCCTGGCAACCCCCTGCCTTTTCAGTTCTTTCTCTCTGCCCATGGCGGTTACTGGAACATTGGGTTTTCTCTGGCTTTGGCAAGCACTTCCCCAATGGTTTTTTGTTTTGTTTTTTTTAAACTGTTACCTGTAAATAGTTAAAATAATTTGAGTTAGTTTATAGAGAATATAGGTAGAGTAGTTAGGACCTACTCATCCCATGGATGGGTCATTTGTTCTTTGTGTTCCCACCTATCCCACTCGTTCACAAGGTTCTACTGAAGGTCAGTAAGGGTCCTTTGTGATTCTGGTAGCCCCTGCCCGGCCTCACCAATGCTGGTACACCACACTCCTCAACCTCCCAGTGGAAACTCCAATCAGTCTGCCTCTGGTTCCGGGTCTGATCACCCAGGACCATAGCCGCCTTTGATATCCCAATCTTGAGGCTCTCCACCTTGTAGCATGGAAGCTCCATGGCTGAACCCTCTGGAGCTAGAGTGCTTTGAACCAGTAAGAGAAGACCTCCTTGACAGCAGAAAACCTTCCACCAGGGCCACTTACTTAGCTAAGTGGAAGAGATTCTCCATCTGGTCAAAGCAGAAGGGCACTCCGCATGTACTGTCATCAATACATTTCATCTTGGACTAACTACAACTTAAGCAGCAAGGGCTGTTGGTGTCATCAATCAAGGTCCCCCTGGCCGCAATCTTGGTGTTTCATCCCTGGTTTGCAGGCCATTCGGTCTGTGCCAACCCCACGTTGGGGCATTTCCTTAAAGATCTAGACAGGTTATACTGTCAAACGCATCAGCTGATAACCCCAATGCAACCTCAACCTCATACTATCAAGACTGATGGGACTTCCCTTTGAACCTCTAGTGACGTTCTCACTTTTCTATCTATCTTGGAAGGTAGCTTTTCTGGTGGCCATAACTTCAGCCAGGACAGTTTCTGAACTCACATCCACGTGAGATCCACATCCACATCCTCCTTATACGATTTTCTACAAGGACAAGGTTCAGCTACATCCTCACCTGGCTTTCCTTCCAAAGGTGGTTTCACAATTCCACACAAACCAGGACATATTCCTCACAGTTTTCTACCCAAAGCCACATGCCAACAGCCGAGAGCAGAAGCTGCATTCTCTGGACATCAGGTGGGCTTTTCAATATAAAAAGCCAAGGTCTAAACCATTTAGGAAATCTTTGTAGCAATAGCAGACAGGGTGAAAGGCCTTCTGGTATCATCCCAAAGAAACTCTTCATGAATCCCATCCTGTAACCGGATATGTTATGACTTGACAAAAGTACCTACCCCAGCACTGCCAGTTCACTCCACAAGAGCGGAGGTGTCGTCAGCAGCGTTCCTAGTTCGGATTCTAATCCAAGACATTTGTAGAGCCGCAATGTGGTTGTCTAGTCTCACCTTCGTGGCACGCTGTGCTATTACACAGCAAGCAAGAGACGATACTGCTTTTGGTAGAGCGGTACTGCAATCCGCAGGTCATCAAGCTCCGACCCCTTCTCATATGGATCTGCTTGGGAGTCACTTACTTGCAATTCACGTGAGCAAGCACTTGAAGAAAGAAAAAAAGTTACTAACCTTCTGTAACTGTTGTTCTTTAAGGTGTGTTGCTAATATCCATTCCAAGACCCACCCTCTGTCAGAGTCAGCTGACAAGAAGGAACTGCAGAGGCGGGGGATCGGCACGGCCCTATATACGGCACCATGAAGGCACAACTCCAAGGGGCTCCAGAGCCAACCCTATAGATACCACTAGGGGGAAAACCTTCCAGTGACTGTAAACTCAGTGTGCACATACCTATTTAGAATGGACATGAGCAACACATCTTGAAGAACAACAGTTACAGAAGGTTAGTAACAGGTTTTTTTTTTTCCTTCCCCCACTTCATTGCTAAAGAATTGCTGCTTGACATCTGATTGCAAATCAACTTTGACACTTAGCTAGAGAAGTCAGTTTATGCTTTGTCTTTGAGAAACCAGTTTCTCCCCCCCCTCCCCCCCCGACTTGTCTGGTAGTCATAATTTCAGTTTATGTTCATAACTTTTATGTTCATAACTCTTAATATGTATTTTGTACATACATTACATAAGAATATTATAAGTGTGGTGTTACTTTTTAAATGAAACCTTACAAGGGATATTTTGCACAGGTATTATAATAATAATGTGTGGGGTGTGAATACAGGGATGCTTTCGGTCATAGAGATGGAAATAAAAACAAAAGAAAAAACAAAATGGAGAGAAGGAAAATGGGGAGAACATTATAAACAGGAAAAAGGTAAAGAGAAGTCAAGGCATATAGAAATGTCTTAGGGAAGAAACAGTTATATAAATAAACTTGCCTTCTGTTCAGTGTATTTCTCTAGAGGGAGGTGATTGCAAAATTTCAAGCCCTGAACATAATATACTGTGGAAACAAAACAGGCAAAAAGGAAAAGACTGGAAAATGCAAGACATAAGGAAGGTGCTGCATTTATCTCTGTTCTCCTGACCTTGCTCTGCTTCATGTTCATAGTCAATGAGATCAAACAAAATGAACAAAGTATGTTCATAAATTTTTATCTGAGCTTTCATTTTCTATGAGGTTAAATAGAAAACATGATTTTAAAATGTTTTATATAACAGGTAAGGGAACTTTGAAGGATTGTTGCAGGTAAACCTCAATCCCTCTGGTTGGGTTCTTCTGTACCGGTGATTTGAAGTGCAGACTACATGCTGCAATCAAAAACCTCTGTCATGTCCACTTAATTAAATCAATGGAAAGGAATGAAGACCTAGCTTCTTGTGTTCAACATATGTCACATATGAATCGTTGTTCATCATCTCAGCTATATGTCCTGGTGGAGGATAATCCTTGCCCATATCAGAACAGCAGCGATGGGGTGTTTGCTTTCAAAATGATGCATTCATTTGGGAGCCTTGGAGAAGAGTCCCATCCATAGAATTACAACTTGGAAATACCCATTGAAGGTGGGTCCACGTATTTATTATATGTGGGATGGTAAAAGCACAGTTGCTTATGGGTCAGACCCCTCAAGTGCATGTATGATAGTTGATTCAACCTACTGTTGTCTTGTTCCACTGATTGTTGTCCTCTGTTGGTGCATCAGTGCCTCCTCTGGCTTCATGGAATAGCAAGGTAGTTGTTGAACAGTATCAGAGCTGTTTTTTGTACAGTTAATTAAGTTGCAACCAAAGCTGTTTCATATTATAACCGTACAAAGGTTTGACTTTTCTGTCTCCCTAATAGCTCTCTCCTTCAGTATATTCAGAATAATTTAATAGAAGATTATTCCACAGAGAATCACAGCACTCCAACTAATTTCTACATTTGTCCATGGTTCATAATGTCAAAAGTGTTAGTACTATAAATGGAACTAAGTCTGTCTCCTTAGAATGTTTTGATTTTTATTGACTGGGAAATTTAATGAGAGAGTGTTTTGTCAGAATTTTTCCAAACAGTTGTAGTTAACAGTAAGCCTGCTGGACTTCAAAAGAATCCACAACAATCGATTTATCAATTTATTAAAACAGCTATTAACCTTTTAATATAAAGGTACATTTATAAATAGTTTTTGACCTGCATTTCCTTTGAGAATTGGATACTTTAGTGTAGTGCCTGATGGCAGCAAAATCTTCAGTTTGTCTTTGAATAGTGTCCATATGGGTGCTCCACTTCAGGTGCGCATGTGCCTTTGATCAGAGATTTTTGGTAGCAGTGTCTGTTTGGCCGCGCATGTACCCTACACATCCTGCATCGAGGCTGTATAGTGCTGCATGGGCGAATCACCTGCAGTTCCTTCTCAACTGCTTTGGAGTGAGATGGAGCATTCAGCGAGCCCGCTTTATTCAGTGAAGCGTGCCTCTAGCCTTTAGTTAGTTGTTAGTGTTTAGTTTAGTTTAATTGATATTTTTGTTGTTTTCTAAAATAGGGGTTTTAGGTATTTCCCTCGTCGTCCCTCCCCCTCCATTCCTGGGAGGTTTTTCCTCCATTTGTGGGGGGTATAGGAGGATCACCGGGATTCAAGCGTTGCCTCACTTGCTTGGGAGTCTCTTCTAGTCAACGACGGACATTTCCAGTGCATCCATTGCCTGTGGGCATGCATATCCCTCAGCAGAGCAATTTCTGCTCAGCCCTTAAGAGTAGAGTCAGGAAGAACCAAAAGATTAGCCTGAAACTCCTTATGATGAGGCACTGTCTTTGCCCTGCCACAGACCTAGGTCAGGAGACCCCCCCCACTCCATCCCTGTACATCAGGCTCTAAGTGAGTATAGAGCCTGACCACCTCAGCGCTGTGTTCACCTAGACCCTTGAAGGAAAAGACCCTCAAAGATTCTGGGAAGGTCTGGAAGAAAAGGAACTCCAATTCTCCTCACAAAGAGCCTCTTTCAGTAACTTCTCTGTCCCCTCACAAGTTGACCACGTCTAAGCCCTGCGGTTCTGGATTGGGTACTGTTAAGCCTCCAGGCTCCTTTGGTACCAATAGTACTTTTAAGACTCTGAGTTTGCTTAGAATGATTGCAAGTGTGCTTTGGTACTGTCATAACATGACAAGGACAGCAGAAAGAAGCAGCCTACATCTAGCAAGTTGGTACCAGTGGACCTTCCTCCATAACCTTTGGTATCCAGCATCATGACTCCAGACATCTGTGGTACTGAGGGACACCCACCTCAGACTACACTCACTTGCAGTCAGCATCATTGGTACCGATGACTTCCATTACAAGGGATTCACCCAAGCAGCACTCTACTTTGGTACCTTTAGCCCACCTGGTACTGCAGGAGTTTAGGTATTCCAGGGACCTGTTTTGTGTCAGATAAGCTAGAGTATCCTCTCCTGTTGGTTACCAAGCACCAGTCAGTACCAAGACCGACACAGTCCCTAGAATTATACCTCTTTGGATATTGAGGATGAGCACCTTTCTTCTGACTTTCACATCTCAGTGCAAGATTCTCCCGCCTATCAATATAGGAGCTGTTTGATGGGGTGTACAAACTCTACACGGGGATGGAAGGGGTTAAGACTATACCGGACCCAGCTAGCTCCGCCACTCCAACCCTGCAGAGCATGCTCCAACTGGAGATAGGGTTGAAAAAGGAGCAACCCAGCTCAGGAGGCTGGAGAGGAGTGCAGACCTACTCTGCAGGCTCCTGCAAAAAGAGTTAGGGACGTCTCCCTGAGATACCAAGGACTGTATTCTGAGCCCAGTTGGGGCTGACTGTTTGGTTTCCTTTTTATATTTTCTTTCTCCTTCTCTGGGACCAGAGGTGGAGAGAGCTGTGGTAGGAAGCAACTCAGGGAGGGTAACACAGAGGGTCCACAACCCTACCTAGGGGTCACTACTGCTGACCCTCCTAGGACCCTGGGTCAGAGCCTGGTGGAGGGGATGGGCCCAGTCTCCCCTACCACTTAACCTCACCCCCAGCTGAATGGATGCTAACCACTAGGCCACCTAGCCCACTGAGGACTCTACTACAGGCCCACTAATTGATATCTACAAAGAGAAGAATGACTCGAGGGAGACAAATCCAGGCTACCCTTCATTGGCATAAGCAGCAATGGATGCTGCCCCTTCTTCCTTAGGGTTCCCCTCAGTGGCCACATTGGGACCTTGGGACTGCCTACCAGCAGCCATTTTCAAGTTCGGGGTCTTCAGGACAGGCAGTCTCTTATTCCTTCTGTTCCTCTTCAGCTACCTCAGCAACAAGAGGAAACCTTTGAGGAGCAAGAGACCAGAGCAGACAAGGAGGCCATCCTGCAGATTAATATCTCTTAGTCTTTTCTGGATGAGAGCATGATGCCTCCCCTCCGTTCTCTGGCCAATGACTTTAAACAGTTTCAGAACCTCATGAAACAGATGATTATTTGCAGGTATCCCTTGAGGAGGTCAGAGAGTCACAGCACAGCAAATGTCATCTTGGGCTTGAGTGGCCTTGCCCATTAAGAAGGCCCTCCTGGATCTTGCCAAAATCATTTGGCAGACTTTGGCAACTGTACTTGCCTATGAGCAAGCAAACTGGGAAAACGTATTATGTCCCAACCAAGGATTCCTATTCCTTACCTAACTCTGTGGTCTTTGAAGTAGTAAATGGATATGAAAGACTGCCCCACACTAAATCGACCTTCTATGACAAGGACCAAAAAGACCTTAACATTTTTGCCCGTAAGAGTTATTCATCTGTGACCCTTCAGTTTAGGAATGCAAATTACTAAGCTCTCATGGTGAAATACAATCACACCAATTATTCCAAATTCAGTTAATTTATTGAACACCTTCCAGCAGATCATCCTAGCCAAAGGTCAGCTGCTAGCTAAAATGCCTTTACTAGCCTCCGTAGATGCTGCTGACATTGAAGATTGCCCCATTTTCTTGGGCATCTTGGCTTTGGTTCTCTGGGTTCCCTAGGGAAGTCCAAAATACCTTTTGGTTTGAAACTCTTTACTGAGACCCCCAATGAATCATTGCACATTTTGAAAGATTCCAGGGCCACCTTGCAACCTCTTAGGAATATATACACACACACAAGCAAACAAAGATATAATAGATCCCTCCCTGTTTGGTTTTCTGGTTTCCAAAGACCTAGTGAGCTGTTGGGGGGGAGGGAGGGGGGAGATTTCAATGGAAGACACCATCCACTACATCTGTTTCAACTACTCAGCCATCCTCATCAAAACGTCAATTTTGACAAATTGGTTGAAGGACCAAGGAACAAGTCTGCATTTCATATCTACAGCTGCAACAGTTTATCTGCTTGCCTCCCTCCCTTTGGGGCCTTTCTTTCCCATTTTCAAGTGGTGTGGGTGGGTGAATAATAGATATGGCAAATTGATGTTGAAGGTTATAACGTCAGGTTACTCCATCATTTTATTGCCCTCCCCCACCCATCATCAGGGAACTCTCTCAAACACTTGCTGAGACAGAAAATTGACTCCTTTCTCCACTTGGACTTAGTTTTGAAGTGGAGCACCCATTGGGACACTACTTGAAGATGGAGAGGTTATTCATCTTGTGCAGTACTGGAGTTCTCTGAGATGTGTGTCCCTAGGTGTGCTCCACTATCTTCCCTCCGATTCAGAGTTTCTTCTGTGGGACTTTGCAGTGGAGGATGGGGCAAATCAAACATCCTTCAATGGAAGGCACATGAACACCTGAAGTGGAGAGATCCTAGCGACACACATCTCGAAAAACTCCAGCTACTGCACAAGGTGAGTAACCTCACCTTTGATTGTCCTTGCTCACTCTAGGAAATCTTTGAAAGAAGCATCTGAAGAAAGTTATTTCTGGAGATTCCGTTCTTAGCACACCCCATTCTAAGAGTAGTTCCTTTGAAACTGTAATCAAAGCACTCTACTGTGCTATTCCAGTGGCAGTATTCGGATTATGATATTTAGGAGGCTACTTCCGTTTCTTTTACCCTTTAAAAGGAGGGATTCAGCTTAATGTACTCAACAGAAACCAAACAATCAAACTGTCTCTTAAATGTCTCTTGTCAGTAGATGGATTGGTAGCTAATCCTTTTAATAGATTATTCCATATGCTACTGGGCAGTGCGGTGCTAGCTGATTGGGGGCCCTAAACAGGAATATTCCCTCCTCCCCACTAAAAGAGGCAAATTCCTATAATAAAAAGCGAATAGGGGGCCCCCTTGAGTTGCTCAGGGCCCTAAACAATTGCTTAGTCCGTTTGTCTAGTGCTGGCTCTGCTACAGGATGGGTATTGTCCCTAAACTGCGTGTGCGCGCGCGCGCGTGCGTGCGTGTGTGTAAAAGTCTGAGAATACTTCCCGAGTGTGTGGACTTTGCCCAGTAGTAGCTGGAGTACAGCAAAATCAGTAAGGAGCCTTTAAAAATGTGCTAAGCTGTAAATTGTATTAAGCTACAATTTTGTGGGAATGGCAGGGATTTTTAACTTTTATCAGTGGAAAGGGAGTAGTGTGTTGTACATATTGTATAATAGTATTTTGAGGATCTAGGAAACGTATATTTGTTTTTGTTGTTGGAATGCTTTAGCTGTATAAAGTAGTGTGGAAGTGGGTGCTAAACTAGAGCATTCTTTTATCATCTCCCCTCTAATGGTGCCTACTCTTAAAGACCCCAGTCATGTCACTTGCTGCACATAGTGGACCTCTGTACAGGTTTGAATTCTTACTGGCTTAAAAATATGCTGTACATGAAAGCATAGATGAGTCAAAATGGAGCGAAGAGGCTAATGTCTGATGTATCGCTTACGGAAGATGACTAGAATATTCAGTGTGGGTTTGGCTTAGTTATTGCTATTTATGTGCTCCCTCTCAATGGTAAACTTTCTCACCAAGGTTGTGCTATTATGCCTCACTAAAATATTTTGTGGTAGTAGTACTTTCCCTCCCAATCAGATTGATATATCTATTTCTTATATCTATTTTTATATGTGTAAGATATATGGAATGGACTAGTGTGTTGGTGATATAAAGTGCTGCAATAAGAATAGGAGTGATGATCTCAATTATGAGTCAGATGAGACCCTGGAGTCAAGTGGGATGAGTTTCTATTTGTCTTCCTCTCAAAGACACCACTACACTTTGTAAATCAATTGGGTGTATTAATCATCTCCCCTATTGCCAGTTCTTTGTGACTGAAGCCAATATATTAAAATGTGCTTTTCTGACTGTCATTACTAATCATGAAGACACAATGCCTACATTCAAATCAGTCACTATACAGTTGAGGTCTTTCATCCGCAGTTTGCAGTTCATCAGGGTTAAGCTAGACTTCTGACAACATTGCACTGTTGTTTTGATCCAGTGTTGAGCATTTTAGGAGGAAGAGGAGTGCTTTATGGTTCCTCAGAGAGTCAAAGAACAAATACACATAAAAATATCATTGACATCTAATTTAAATTGACAAAATGAAGAAAAGTCAGACATTTCCAATTTGAATCATGCTTTGTGACTAGGTACAGGTTTGCAGTACTTAAACACAATAGATAACAAGCCCAAGATGTATTGCCAACCTTAAAAGGGCATTACATGCTGCTACAGAACATTTCGGTGATGCAGTAGCAACACAAAAAGTGTTGTAATCTATTTTATTATACAGCAGTTAATAATTAATTAAAAGTATATAGCATGTATTGTGTTAATTTGTAATATAGCTCCATAGACTTATATGTGGTGTTATATGTATCTGTTCAAAGGCAGATTGCCATTACATCTTGGGTTTTTTAAAGAAAGTATTATTTTAGTTGTCTGCAGGATACACTTTTCTAGGGATTGGTCACGTTTTTGCCAGTGCAAACAGAGAAGTATCTGAAAAAACAAGTGCTCTTATGTGTGCGTGCACCCACCTGCTGATCTAACAAATCAGACAAACCAACTTAAAACAATTATTTTCTCCAACACCCATATAAAAACAAAATTATTGGCTGGGATTTGTGCAAAATTTCACTAATTTTTTTTTTACAGCTAAAGTATAAACCTCTTGAAGAGTCAGGTTATAACAGAAACACAGACAGATCACCCTATAGTAGCTATTGTAAAATGACCACGCATTGACATAATGAGATGATTACATTTCTTTGAGAGCTATCTGAGAGTATTATAATACATTTGCTAGTAAGTGTTCTAAAATTGTAGCATAAATGGAATCTTAGGTGTTGTAAATGTTTCTATAGTAATGACCCTTCTTGATCAGTAGCAATTCAGCATTTAGTAAGATACGAGAATTTTTTTTAAAGTATTTTAATGGAACTATATCTCCTATGCTCCCTTTTTACAAACAATCTCAAATAATAAGCAGTGGGTGAAAGAAGAGATGCTTTTGTGTGGGAGAGGGTGGGGGGAGGAGAAGCCAAACCTATGGTGATATAGCCTAAAATATGTGTTTACTAGAAATCTTTTAGTAATAATGGTCTGAAGCTAATATTAAACTAAGGAAAATTCAGACTGTTTAGTAGAAAACTTTAAAACCCTAAGGACCTTCATTCCATTGAGTGAAACACTTCATGGAGTAAGTGAAGGAATTGCTGTCACTGGAGCTCATCAAATTGAACAGTTTAATATAATTTGTGTTGAAGGCCAGGGCTAAATAGAAACATCAGATATTTGGTTTTGTGTTGAAAGCACTAATCTGGAATTCAGGAGATCTGATTTTTGTTCCTGATCTGCCACAGACTTCGTGTGCTGAGAGATCTTGGAAAAGTAAATATCTGTGACTCAGTTTCCCATCAGTGAGAGGGAGAGATCATACCTCCTTATTTAACTGATACATTGTGAGGGTAAATTCATTAATGTTAGTGAGGTGCTCAGACACTGATGATGGTGGCCCTAGAAATACCTAGGTAGATTAATACCAATGTTGATTCTGTAGGGTTTTTTCTGATGACCTGGAAGTAATTTTACTTTCTTAAACTTGTGGTTTCTGGGAGTAGAGCTGTGAGAAGCCTCCTGAGGATCCGAAAATATTGTAATAAACTTCTTTGTTACAATAGGATTATGATTGTCTCTTTGCTACAGCAACATTGGGTAGGATTCTCCTACTCCAGAAACACAGGCTTATAGATTTCAAGGTCAGATGGGACCATTATAATCATCTAGTCTGACCTCCTGACAGGCCCTTACTGTTCATACTACAGAGACTCTGTTAGTTGTTACAATCTGAGTTACTGTGCTACAAGTTCTACTCCAAGTGACATTTCATCATGATCTGACAAAACCATTTTTCCACAGTGAAAATTGTCAACATTTGCACCTATGCACCCTTGATACCTTCCTTCCTAGGGCTGGGATGGGAGAGGGATTGGGTCCTAGTGTTTGGCTTTAACATGTAGTCCTCTTGTTGTTAGTATTCGCACATTTATTAACAGGTTGCATGCTTGCATTCAAATTTTTTTTGCCCAGAAAGCATACTTATACACATTTGAATACGCTAATTGTATGTAATTTGTGGTTCAGTGAATGCTAGTAGCACTTTAAACTCTTGTTAAAATCCTGTGGAAATTACTATGGCAGGACATTACATATGACATCCATATTAGCAACAGATGACTCTGTTATGACCTCTCTTGTTACAATGAATACCAAATTCATTAGTAATGACAAAATGCTTATGTAGTATTATTAGAATGCTATTATATTATGCCATGAGGAATTTAAATTCTTTCATTGATAGGTCATTGCATGGGTGTGGTATGGATGGGAAAAATATTCTCAGTTGCAAGTTCCAGTGTCCTGCTGATTGCAGAAATGGGATTTTTTTTTTCATGTTTAACAATATAAAATGAAGTCATATTAGAAAATGTTTGTTTGAGTAACCTAAACTCTAACAAATTCACTGAAGTCAGCCTTACTTTGGCTGCACAGAGCATTCCAGTATTGTATCATTGTAAGTAAATGTGAAATTAACAGAATTTGGTGTACTATTAATATTTTGCTACTTTTCTCTGAGGAATAAAAGTACACTTACAGGTATATTTCATTTGTTGAGAGTGCAACTTGTTTCTACTTTTAATAATAAAACTTAATTCCATTTCCTTATTACATTAATACAAATTGGTAGTATCTCCACATAGGATCATGTTAACAGAAAAAGTTAAATGGTCTGCCAAAAAATCATGTAGGACTGAAAGGGACCTGTTCAATCATAGGCCATGTTTTCTAGACCTTAAATAATTTTTGTTGCTTTTCTCTGGTTGCGGATCAGTTGTGGATATAAATTTTATATCTAAAGCTCTGCAAATCTGTGGATATCTGTGGATCACTTAGTGGATCGCGGATCAGATGTGGATACAAATTTTGTTCTGTGCAGGGCTCTACCTGTCTGTTTAGTAGTCCTTCTTCCCAGAACAACATCCTGTGCTCAAGGAAGCTGAAGGCCTCCTGGTGACATCATCCTTGCAGCCAGGCATTCACCGCCAGGTTGCATCTGTCTCTGCCTGGGCCCCCCCCTTGACCAGAAGAATAAAAAAGAACGCCACCCGGGCCCCCAACTCCTTCACCCTTACTCCCAGAGCCCTGTAGTCACTTCTGATCTGCTCAGGGTCCTACCTTGCAGTATCATTTGTACCCACATGGATGAGTAGCATAGTGTAGTAGTCAGGGCTGGATGATCCTTGACAATCCCTCCATAACGTTTCAGATATGGGCCCCTGGCAGACAGCATACCTCCGAGGATGCCATATCAGACCGATAGATGGGTGCCTCTATCCCCCTCAGAAGAGTCACTAACCACTACTACCATACATTTCCTCCTGGGAGTGGTGGCTGCCATCCTCCCAGCCTTAAGGGTACATGGCTTCTCCTTCTCCACCTTTGGGGGCGATTCCTCATTGCTTGTTGCCAGGGCAGCATAACTGTTCTTCATCACTCTGTTGGGTGGGTTGGGAGAAGGGGTGAAGCACTGTCTGCTGCCAGAAGTGACCACCAGCCAGGAAACATCTATATTTAGGGCTCCACTGAAATTGATGGCAGTCTTTCCACTGACTTCAATGGGTATTGACTTCAGTGGGCAACGGCCCTTATTGCTTCCATGGTATTTGATAATTAACTGAAAATTCTATATTTGCCACATGCTTACAGTTCAGAAATGAGAATTTGGTTTTACTGTACCTTTTATTCCTTAGTTTTCTGTACCTCTGCATGTGTTTTCATGATTCTGTTTACTAATGCACACCTCCATTTATGGCTTCAGCTAAAAAAAAAACCCTGGTTTATTTGCTTTGTTTGTCTATATGTTTATGCATCTCTGAGATGTTCTGCTTAATGTATATTTTATTGTAACATAATGGTTTTAAACATTGTGTATAAGATATATTCAATAGAATACTTAACCTAATGTTAGGTTTTCCTGTCCCATATTGTATATACAGCATATTAGGATATGTTATGGAAATCTAGAAGTTCGTTCCTTTAATTGGAATTCTTTTTATATCGTTTTGATGGAATCAATGGCCACATTTTGAGTGTCTGGTAAAAGAATAGCTGTTTGATAAAGGGCATGTTTAATGTTGTTTATATTACCTGGGTATGGAATAAAGAGCAGCAATTAAAAAATTTAAATGGATATTTCTGGAAAACGCCCCTGGGGATGCATTTGATGGATGTTGTTCCTAGACTATGTGCAATGGAGACGTGTTACATAATTAAATATCTAATGGTAGTTTACCCCCCCGCGCTCTCAAAAGTTGAGCTTGAGTGGAATACAGTTAGCTGAATAGAGACAGATGTTTTAATATTGATTTAGCAAAAGCTTAAAAAAGTGATCATATAATACATAATACACCAACTCTGACACCTATATTCCCTTCCTTGGAATTATACAAAAACTAATAGATGCCCTTTTCTGGTAATCCTCCTCCACATACCTCACAAAATCTCAAAGCCCATGTAGCTTTTTAAATTTTCATTGAGTTAGTGTAGGAAATGGCTGTGTACAGAGCTTGCATAATATTCTGTGTTATGGTTTGGAAGGCTGCCTCATTTCTCATATGATAGATACCTGCTAGTCAGATGAATT
Source organism: Emydura macquarii macquarii (assembly GCF_026122565.2). NCBI lineage: Eukaryota > Metazoa > Chordata > Testudines > Chelidae > Emydura > Emydura macquarii. Next base: position 33,970,373 of record NW_027132559.1, on the reverse strand, counting down.
AAGAAAAATAGGATTGTGATATTCTGACTACATTGGTGGAGGCAAGAATTTATTTCAAATGTTTGTATACACTTCTGACAACCATGCTAGTAATCATATGAAAAAAGGTTCTCAGTGAGCCACCATTAAGCTATGCTTTACTTTTCAAAGATGGATTTTAATTGGTTGACCTTCATTTGCCAGAAGTTTAAATAGACAGCCAGTAAATAGACCCGTCACAAAATCATAAGGGTCATTTTAGTTTTTGCGCTTGTTCAAAGCAGAAATATATCAACAGAGAAATGGACCTTAATTAGGACTGATATTACTCTTAGGGCATCCTCTTCTGTATAGTGGACTCCTCCTTCCTCCCCATGTTTGATATCTTGGTCTCTCCTCCTCATCCCTTTCTTCCTCATGTTCATGGAGGATTGAAAATTTGACAGCTGCTGTAGTTACGCTGCGCAGTAGGAGGGACTCGTTAGAAAGCAGAGAGGCCATGCAATGGGGCTTGTTAGCCCCTGTGGGCTGGAAAGCCAAGCTCTCTCTAGTGGGCCATTCCCTGGGTACACGTGGGTGGAGCAGGGGAATGGAGGCTGGAATGACCAATGGATCTATGAATTACTCAGATTGACTGCCCTAGAACTTCTCTCAGGGAGGCGTAGGAGCCTGTAGTTACTACTCATGCCCATAGGCTGGAGCAGAAGCTGTGGAAAGGACTGTGCAGGTGCACAGTCTTTTTTAAGAGCAAAATTTGCTTATTCATTATAGATGGAGCCTGTCACAACCCTGTAGCTATGGTTGCCTGCCTCTTACAATGGTAAGAATCTGTTCTCAGTTGTCTTTTGCCCTGTTGAACTTAAACCATTTGCACTGAAATTATTCGTGGTGGGTTTCTGCGTTGGGCTGATTTTTTTTTTTTTTTTTTTTTTTTTTTTTTTTAAAGTTTCAGCCAAAATGGTCCAACTGTTTCTGAAAAAAAGACTAGTGGAAAATACGTTGCTTTTCCCCTTTTTAAAAGAATCCGTACTGTTTCACTGTCAAACTTTAGACGCCCAGACCCAGGGCTTGAAATTTGGGAGGACGGTTGCTGTGGTGCCAGGGATTTGCCTTTGCCATCCCCATAAAGTTTTTCTTGAAGTAGAGTCTCTGAAAAAGTTTGTTTCCACATGCTCAGTACAGACTTGTTAGAGTTTGGCAGCTAAAATCTCAGATTCCATGTGCACTGAGTATGCTCCAGCCACTCCCTATATGTCAAACAGATGGTGCATGTGCCAGCCCTACAGAGTGACTGAGTGTGCCCCAAAACTGAGGAGAACTTTTCCTGCAGTTGCTCCTCTCAGGTGCCAGAGTGTGCGGTGGGTGCTCCTCACAGAAACAGAGAGCAGGGAGACTGGCCAGTGCTTTCAATGTTCCCTCTGCATGAGGGTGTGGAGGAGGAAGCAGCAACCTGACAAGAATGCAAAGAGGTAGAGATGGAGGAGAATAGGAGCAGATGGGAAAAGGGGTTGCAGGAGGCAGAGTTTGGGGAGGGGCGTCTGGGAGGGGCATAAAACTGCATGGATAGAGAAGGAAGAAGGAGCCAGGGGGGTTGAATAGAGGAAGGTGGTCAGGAGCCAAGGGTAGGGGATGGCTGGATAGAAGCAGAAGGGGAGGGGGCAGGAGCTGGGGCCCTGGGCAGAAAAAAGTCTAACCACTTAGCACTCACTCGCCTCCAGAAACAGGAACTGATCCCAGGATTCCTGAGTCTACATTCCTCTGCTGTCAGCAAAGAGCTGTGAAAACCACTAGCAAAATGTGTGTCATCCCCTTCTAGTGCTGGTCCATATAAAGAGTGGCGACTACTGCTGCTACCGCTGATTCCATTAACTCAAGTGATAGAAGGCGATGCTATGGATCTAAAGGTCCATATCCTACTGATGACCCAAGTTGGTGTCAGTATGTTTCCACATGATAGAACTGGTTGCCTTCATTTTTTAAAAGTAAGAAATTACATCCAAAACCACTATATGAATAAAAAAAATTAAGGTTGTAAATTCAGATGCTGGCTTTGGGCAGGGTTTGTCTGAATTACAATTTGATTGGCTGGCTGGGCCTTGTTGGTTAAGTCCCAGCTGTGCGCAGCGTTCCAGTAGTGCTCAGCTGGGACATTGGATATAAGGCTATTTTTGGTCATTATGCTTGCTTGTCTGGGATGAGAGGGTGAGTTTATGGGGGTGGCTGGTGAGAACTGAAAAAGATCCTTTTCCTTTTATTAGAATATTAAATAATGAAAACATTCTATTATTAAAATAAAAAAAGCTTATAGGCTTTTAGCTGCAAAAATTTTGTGTTCCTTGCAACTGCTAATTTCCTCCAACTAGTTTTCCTTCTCTCTCACGCCCATTCTTCCACTGGTCTTCCAGTGTTGCCAATTCTCATGATTTTATTGTGAGTCTCACTATATTTGGTATTTTTCTTAAAACCCCAACTCTTCTAATGAGGAGTTGACATGAGAATCAGTCACCCTCATGATTGCAGAGAAAAGTCTAAAAAACATGACTTGAATGCACTCTCAGGGCTCAGAAACCTGAAGGCAAATAAAAAGAATACGTTTTTTTTGTTTTGTTTTTTTGTTTTTGTTTTTTTTAAGAATTGTGATTTTTAAGCCAGTCGCAATTTTGGGTGGGCTTGTAGTTAGTCAGATAGCCTAGGACTTGGGAGACCTGGGTTCGATTCCCTGCCCTGCCACAAATCTTGGGCAAATCATTTAACCTGTCTCTGTCTCAGTTCCACATCTGTAAAATTGGGATAATAGTATTTCCTGATCTCACCAGAAGTGTGGTGTAGCACTCAGCTACTTCAGTGATTGGGGCTGTATAAGTACCTAAAATAGACGTGGCAGGTTTAAAAGTCGACTCAAGACATTTGTAAGTGCTAGTGTGTTTAATTGTTTTTATACGTTAGGGAGTATTTAGATGGATTTTTATTCTTGCTAGCTTGAGTTTTAGTGCCTCTAATTTTATCTGTTTAGTACTCAGCTTGCTTCTATTCATTCTTTTAAAATATTCCCACATCTTTCTTCATCTTATTATACACACAAACCCTCAATGTAAAAAGCTGTAAAAGGATTACAAAATTCTTCATTGTGTCACCAGTCATTATCTGTCAAAATAATGGTTGGCCCCCTGCATATGCCAGAACAACTCGTGCATAAATTTTCCCTCAAAGAAAGCCAAGGCTATATGGGGATTACATCTCAAGAGCTATCCAACAGCATTTGCATTTCTGAAGTTATCAAACCCTTTCCTCAGCAGAACTTTCGATATACTATAGGGAAAATGCAACTCAAGGGCAAACTGCAGTTTATATGTTCTGATGAGATTTTTCCCCCCCACATTTTAGGACTTGAATATGGTTTTTAGATATTCTGTGCAATATCAGTTTTAATACATTAAATGCTGTGTTAATCTTCATTGCTCAGTTCTTAAAATATTAAATTTTAGCTCTGATTCAGAAAAGGGATCCTTAAATGCAGATTCTTGCTTCCCCCAAAAGTAAAGTTCCTTGTGTGTGGATCCATTTGCCAGACTGGGCCACATAGTTGTATTGGGGCCATCTTAAAATTTGGAAGGGAATGCTGAGGAAAAGTCTACTCAGTCTTGTATGGGAGGCACTTTCTCTGCTCTTTGGCAGTATAAGTGGCTTGTTGCTAAACTGGTGGTTGAAGACAGGATACTATAATTTAACATCAGATTATATACTTAGTGTGAGAGAAACAATAGTTATGGGAATGATATTGTACTTACTGCAAGCTAATTATGCATGTACAGTGACTGGCTCCTAGGCACTATACTAATACAAATAAAAATAATGAAGTTTTACACATAATTTCATTGTGTTTAGGGTTAGCTGTACATATCTACAGTAGCTAACTCACCATATTTTTCTTCTTTCATTCAGTCTTCTTGCTTTCCTATATCATTTCTCTGCTCCTGTTTCAGTGTCCTCATTTATCCAAAGGGAAGGGAAAAAACAGTTCACTCATAAAATAATTACTCCTTAAACTTTCCTTTGCTGTTATGCCTATAAAAACACATTCATGGATTCATTTAGTAGATTCCAAGGCCAGAAGGTACCATTGTGATCATTTAGTCTGATCTCCTGTATAACACAAGCCATAGAGCTTCCTCAAAATAATTCCTAGAGCAGATCTTTTAGAATCCAGTCTTTATTTAAAAATTGTCAGTGATGGAGAATCTACCATGACCCTTGTAAATTGTTCCAATGGTTAATTACTCTTACCATTAAAAATATATATATACCTTATTTGCAGTCTGAATTTGTCTAGCTTCAACCTCCATCCTTTGAATCATGTAATACCTTTCTCTGCTAGACGCAGGGTGGGCTCACCCTGGCGACTCCTGTCGAGCGGGGCTGGCACCGGCTCCTCACTCCGTCTCATTGGCTCTTGCAGCTTGAAGCTTGTGCCAGTGAAACAGTGAAAGGCTTGACCCAAAACTTCTCAGGAAGGCAAGAATCCCATTGTCTTCAAAGTGACTCTTACCGTAGTAGAGGAATAAGGTCAAACATGACGTAAGTTTAAAAACCCTTGAAGATAAATATCTAGTTCTTATTTTAAGCATCTGACTTTTGAGTTCTGACTTCCAACGTTTTGGATGACACTGTGTGAGATCTGGAACACTTTCTTTCATTCTGCTAAAACATTGAAATGTTTCTTGCCGGTAGGTGTTCCATACGTGAGGCTGGTCTTAAAAACGTCATGAAGCTGAGATCAAACACAAGTCAGAGTAACATGGCAGCAGTGTCGACCTTGTCATTTATTTATCACTGTTTTTAATGTAATGCCAAAGCACACACAGTAACATGTGGTATACTAAAGCAATTCAAGAAGAGAGAACTTTCTTTTTGGGTGGGGTGGGAAAGAGCGACGGGGCAGAAATAAATAATTCCCTCTGGCCTAGCAGAGCTAAGGGAGGGGCAGGAGGTAATCCTTGGTGTCCAGAAGGAGCCTGTTTCAAGGAGGGAAGGCAGAGGTATTGATACTGATTGAGCTGAGCTGATAACCTTGAAGGCCCTGGCAGACGCAGCCAGCCCAGCTTGCACGTGCCACTGCTTCCCCAGTGTGTAGCCCCAGCCTCCTGTCTAGCCTTGTGGGAGTTGTAATGCATGGAGGCAGGGAGCCCAGGCCCCCTGGCAGATTGCAAGTCCCAGGCATGGTTAGCGGTGTAACTGTGTGTGGGGCAACCGGAGTAGAGCTGGCAGGCAAGGAGCATGCTGTGGGTATTTCTGAAGTGCCAGAGTGATGCTCCAGCAGTGCTACACACCTGTGGCAGAGAAAGATTTGGGGGAACTGAGCCACCTGCCCCTCAGGGTTGAGACCACTGTCTATCATGCTGACGAATGTTGTCAAACTGTTTCTTTGTGTTCCCCTGCCCGTCTGTATCCATCTGTTCTCTTGTCTTAGACTTACATTGTTAGCTCTTTGGTACTGGGAAAGTCTTTTTGTTACATTTGTACAGCACCTAGCATCATGATTAGTGCATCTGGGTGTTGTTGTGCCGCTACTACTACTACCTGAATTAAGTAAGTAGACATTTTAGCAATTGGTAAATTCTAGATTCTTAAGACACAATTGTTGTATGCATAAAGGGTAAGTTCCTTTTTCAAATAATTTTGCACTGACTTTGTGTACACAAAGATTAAAACCTACAGTTCATGCTCCTCTACTCCTTATGAAGTCACTGCCCTATTGTGGGAAGTGAGATAAAGTAGCTTTCCTCTCAATTTTTCTAAGACAAATCAAGAGCAGTGTACAGTGTTGGATCAACCTAAAGAAATATATAGCATAATATTGTTCATTTTTATAGCAAAGGTGAAACCTATGGGAACGTCATTATATGTTGTTTATGTAGCTTAAGGTCTTTTGTGAATATTCTGAATATTCAGGGTGAAATCCGGGCCTCACTGAAGTTAATGGGAGTTTTATTGTTAACTTAATGTCACTAGTAACCCAGGATTTCACCAGCAATCTTTCATCTGAATACTCTGTGGAAACTGTTGAGTAATTTTTGCATGATTTGTAGAAACTTCATTTCTTGCCAATTCTTATATGATAGAGAACGCTTACCTAGCTGGAAGAGAGATTGAGATTGTTTGCTAGGTTAATCAGGTGATGCTATTCTCAGATATGTACGAATTACAAGAGAGATCATTCCACTGGAGATCTGATGTTGTTATATTGGGAGCACAGGTTATACTTTTAAAAATAAATGTTATGGTTAGGTCTACAATGTATAGTTTCTGTCTTTTAGTGATTTCTTAAAAATTTCAATGAATATCTCCTTTTAAAAAAAAAAAAAAAAAAGATCTGTATTAACTGGGTTTCTGAGTTAATATACTACACAATTAGATGCCTATTTTTTATGTTGTGAACCACACTAACAGAATTTTCTTGAATATATTTTTCATTGCTTACTGTATATGATATTGAGGTAAGTTTTATATAGGAAGCTCTGATAAGGCATATAGTTGATGGATTTTTAAGTGCTAGGACAGAGAAGCAAATGTTCTTAAGCTGTAAAGAGCTAACTCATTAAGGGGTAAATCCTGCCCTACTGTCTGCATCCATAGAGGGCTCTACCAATGTGAGAACCTACGTATTCAATGACATGGGGAGGGGAAGGGCAGAATGCAAGAGTATATACTTCCCTTGGCTTCATGGAGCCCTGCTCTACAGACACTAGTGTGAAAGGGAAGAGTTGCAGGTGGAGAAAGCAGTGCAGACAGAGCTAGTGGATATATGCATGAATCGAGGCACAAGCAAGGTGGATATCACTGCAGTCTGAAGATTACAGTAGCAGGGACAGCTTTATGCTTTGAGGAAGAAGAATTTCTCCTTATTATGGAGTTGCCCGGCACTGAGGCACTATGCTAGTGGATGGGATAGATTTTTCCAACAGCTTTGTATGGGGCTTTTGAAAATGGGGGTGAAATTCACCATGAGCCAAAAAAAAAAAAAGGCCTTTAATTTCCTCCCATCTTGCTAAAGACAGACCCCTCTTCATCAGCTCACTCCCTCCCAATCACACCCCTTCTTCCAAAACAGCTTGGGGCAAATACATATGCAGTGCACACACAAACTGAATCAAGTTCCAGAGGCCAGTGCTCTTTGTTGAGAAGGCTCTTCTACCCCAGGTGAATGTGACTAAAGACAGTCACTTTTATCTAAAATGTTGCAATAAAACATGAGGAGGAAAAAAGCCTTTAAGGTGCAGAGAACCCAAATCTCCTGCTAACGTTTCAGTGGCTCTCCAATGTAAACCCAGTAGAGCACATTACAGTAATCTAATCTGGAGGTGACCAAAGCATGGATAACAGTCATAAGGGTCTTACCTCAGAGTGCAACCTTCTAGGTAAGCATAGGTGGGGAAAAAAGCACTTTCGGCTATTGCTGATATTTGACCATAGCACAACCACCAAGGAACCAATAAGGCTCCAAAATTGGGAGCTTAAAAAAAAAAAAAAAGAAAAAAGAAAAAGGGCAGGCTTCCTCAACTCAAGAAGAAGATATAAATTCCTTCTTTTCTTCCCTTTCCCCTCTAGCATAAAACCTGTTTTAGCTGCCATCTTGGTCTCATCAGACTTACCAAATATGACATATCTTGAGGCCCATGCATTTAACAGATCTGTCATGCATTTCTTTGGGACTGATAAAATATTACAGACTTTTGAGAGAGTTTGTCCCTCCCCCATAGCCTCCATTTAATCTGGGGCAAATGGCAACTGAGCTGCAAACTGAAAAAACGTGAGTTCCAGTCCCAGCTCTTTCACTTATGTTTATTAATATTTCTGTGCACTTCACAATCCTTATTTACCAACTTCTCAATTGCCTGCCCTAAGGTAGGGTATTGCATTCACCTGGTTTACAAATAAGGTAATTGAGAGGGTACACCAAGTCACTGTAAATAAAGCTGGGAATGGTACCCATGTTTGTAACGTGACTGGTCGAAGTGTAATTCCACTTTGCCACACTGCCTTTTGGAACAGTTGTGTGCTTATGTAACCTACACTAACACGTTGTGGCTCTTTCCTCCTGCTAGTGTCTTGACCATGTGTCAAGGCTTGTGTTTGCTATTGCTTCCAAGCTAATGGAGCTGGTCTTTTTGATCAAGTAGTATTGTCTTCTATTTTTACATCTAGAGATCCTGGGTTCAAACCCTACTAATGACCCACCAAGGACATATTTATATTTGGCTATATTATCTTTAACCACTATATTATACACTGTTTCTACAGCCTGGATAGGATCCAGGAATCCTGATATCCAACAGCCCCGTACTATTCAACAAATAGTTGTGTAACCCATTTTCAAAGTATATCGTGTCTCCTTCCATGGGCTAGTCTGCACAGGTGGATGTCAATTTGTTTTTTCCACAAACTACTCCTATAGCTGAAGTAGGAAAGGTCAGAGCTATGGGTCTGAAGAGTGTGGGTTCAAACATGCTGTTTGATCCATTTGGGGAATAAAGTTTGAGGAGTTTAGAATAATTGTTGAAATGATTTTATATTGCACATCTTTGTATGTATAAGTAAATGTGGATATTGTGGAGTTTGTTTTATTGTATAGTTAGTGTTTTTATTTTGGTTAATGGGAGTTGTCTCCTTTAAGAACTGAGTCAGCCACTCCTTTGTAATATGTATATGAAGAGGACTGAGAGCAATATGTGGGAGATCTTACTGTTGTTTTCAAAGAGTGGAAAGCTCTGTCTGGGTAAGCTCCTAAAAGGCCAGAACTTGATGTAAAACTTACCTTTCCAGAAAGCAAGCCTTATCTCAAAGGTGTAACATTAGTACTTACAGGGGGGCTGGATGCTGTTTGCTACTGCTAATGAGCAGTAGAGCCTGTCACGTGGAGGTCCTGAGTTTGAATTCTGCCCAGCACAGTAAGAACAATGGTTGTTCCCATCTAACAGATGTTTGGTGGCTCTTGTATGGGATGAGTTTAGTGACTCATTTCCAGCTTCTACATCACAAACTCACCATTTTGAAAAAAGCTACAAAGAGTATGGAATGAGTGATCTCTTAATTGCTTTGTAGACACAAAGCTCTCCATGAAGTATCAGATAAAATACCTATGTGGACAGTAAAATAAAGATAATTGACTTGGTCTGTGAAAGTGATGTTTCTGATTACACATATTAATCCTCTTGTGGAGATTTATGATGGCCAATATGGAGGAAGTGATTCAAAAGATGAATACTTGTTGAATGAATAAAGGCAGATCAAATGGTTTTGCAATGTGCATGCTGTTAGCTCTAAAACATACAGACTATTCCTAGTTTCTAACATCTACTGCACAGATGTGTGAAGATAATGTGACTTTAATTTTGTAACCTCAATAGCTTACATTGGTGCATAGAATCTTTTTATTTTTAAAATCACAGTTCTGAGTCTCTTTATTCCATTGAAATATGGAAAGTGAGCAGCTGGTGTGAAAATCAGAGCTTTCATGTGGATACCTTCAAAATGAGAAACAAGGGGAAGTGAAATCCAGAAAATGTCATTAAAAGAGACTGGAATTTCAATGTACGGCATATTTAAACTTGCTAAAGTGCTGCCCATGAACCCTTCTTGCTGTGATAAGTTTCAGTTCATTTATAGCTGGGCTTTCTTCTCTCAGCCTTTCAAAAGGTAGGGATGTCTTTGAAATGAGATGTAACTGGGATTAGCCCTGTGTGAGATGGGCTGTAAAACTGGATATAATTTGAAAATAAAAAATGATCAGTGAGATCACCTCTTGTCGTTAGCTAGTAAGTATATTGGTCGATTATTGAGATCCTGCTCATTTTAAAGAAACTGGGGATTGTAATCTGTATTTCTAACATTTTTTCATAATTATTGTCAATAAGAAAATAACTAATCATTCTATTTTTTGTTAATTATACAAAATCCCACTTATCTGGCAAGTATGAAAAGAATTACTTTTTTTTCAAAGAAATACTTTTAGGGTCTGTAGGTTTGAAGAGATTGATTGCTTTTGATTAAAATTAATTGGCTACATGGTCTTATATCTATTGCTTCTGTCTTTCAATGAAGAGCACATGCATTGAATTTTACTGCTGGTAGATATCTTTGCAGCATTTCAGAGAATAACCTTTTTGACCAAAACATGATGATTAAATATCTTTTACCCCAGGATTTTTGACTGCGGTGGTTTGCACAGAACTTTAGTTAATAACTGTCCTTGTTTTAGTTCTGTCACTCTGTCTCTTACCTGTTGAAACTGGTTTTGGTTCTCCCCAAGGAGAGTAGGCTAGGACCATTAAGACTCCTCACTCTGGCATTCTGTCTATGATCCTGAAGTGGAAGCTGTTGGGTGCCTATTCAATTGGGCTTCCTTTCTCTTTTCCTAGGTGGGTAGGCTAGCTCTGCTACCCTGAAAGACCCCCTACGGTGAACTATCCACTCCCATTATTAAGACAGATACACCATGGTAGTGTCATACAGGCATGTTAACAATCACCAAACAGCAGCCCTGTTTTTGTCACAGCATGATCTTACTTAACCTGCACATTTTTGAAAGATAACTGAATAAAATGATATGGCTATATGTTCATTTTCCTGTGTATACGTGTTTATTTTGTGTGTTATACTTGTTACTTTTTATTGTAAGTGTACTTGAAAGAAGGGAGAATTTTGCAGAAATTTTTGATCTGATGAGTTTCAGTAAATTAATATAATCATTCAAAACTGACTTTTACTTAAAAATACGTGCAGTTGGATTCATCTTGTATACTTAAAGAATAATTGTTACATTATATAGATCTGCAAAAATTTCTCAGGACTAAAGTCAAACCTTAAAATACTTTATGGAGAGTTATAAAAACAGTACCTAGTGTTCTCTGGTGCTATAGCCGCTAAATATAATTTAAAAAACATTTTGATTGTCTACATACAAAACAAAATGTATTGGACCATGCAGAATTGCTCCATAAGCTGTGTAATACATTTTTTTATTTGAAGTTAATAGTTTCAAAGATATTTGGTGAAGTATTACAGTGAGTTGTGCACTTAACTTTTAGGTAAAGCATGAGAGTGAGAGAGAATGCAGATGGTATGATTGTATTCTACTGGTGTATTCAGAATAACTTTTTACACAATCGAACAATATTTTGTTTGCATTTGATAACTTCTAAGGAATCACTGCTTGCATCTACATATTTTTGTCCCCTTTTATACTTTTAGGCGGCATCATTTATGTAATGTTACAAATTGGAAACAGAACCAAGTAAAGCAGTGAGAGAGAATGCCCAGAATATAGGGTTGCGTCCCTGACCATCTTGGTTAATAGCCATTTATGGACCTATCCATGAACTTATCTAGATCTTTTTTAAACCTGGTTATAGTTTTGGCCTTCACAACATCCCCTGCCAACAAGTTCCACAGGTTGGATGATTGTGTGAAGAAGCTCTTCCTTATATTTGTTTTAAATCTGCTGCCTTTTCATTTCATTGGGTGATCTTTGGTTCTGTGTTATGTGAAGGAATAAATAACACTTCCTTATTCACTCTCTCCACACTATTCACAATCTTCTAGACCTCTATTATCTCCCCGTTTAGTTGTCTCTTTTCCAAACTGAAAAGTCCCAGTCTTTCTCTCCTAATATGGAAGCTGTTCCATTCCCCTAATCATTTTTGTTGCCTTTCTCCATACCTTTCCTAATTCTAATATATATTTTTTGTGATGGGGTGACCAGAACTGCATGCAGTATTCATGGTGTGGGCGTACCATAGATTCATATAGCGGCAATATGATATTTTCTATCGTCTTATCTAACCCTTTCCTAATGATTCCAAATATTCTGTTAGCTTTTTTGACTGTCGCTGTACATTGAGCAGATGTTTTCAGAGAACTATCCACAATGACTCCAAGATTTCTTTAAGTGGCAACAGCTAATTTAGATCCCGGTATTTTGTCTGTATATTTGGATTATGTTTTCCAATGTGCATTACTTTGCATTTATCAACATTGAATTTCATCTGCCATTTTGTTGTCCAATTTAATGAGATCCCTTTGTAATTCTTATCAGTCTTCTTTGGATTTAACTATCTTGAGTAATTTTGTATCATTTGCAACTTTTGCCACTTCACTGTTTATTCCTTTTTCCAGATCATTGATGAATATGTTGAATAGCACTGGTCCCAGTACAGAGTATTTACCTCTCTCCATTTGAAAATGGACCATTTATTCCTACTTTGTTTCCTAACTTTTAACCAGTTACTGATCCAGGAGAGGACCTTCCCTTTTATCCCATGACTGCTTACTTTTCTAAAGAGCCTTTGGTGAGGGACCTTGTCAAAGGCTTTCTGAAAGTCCATGTGTACTATATCCACTGAATTATTCTGATCTACATGTTTGTTGACCTCCCTCAAGGAATTCTAATAGATTGGTGAAGCATGATTTCTCTTTCTTCTCCAACAAAATGTGTTCGTTTATGTGTCTCATTCTGTTCTTTATAGTTTCAACCAGTTTGCCTGGTACTGAAGTTAGGCTTACCAGCCTGTAATTGCCAGGATTGCTTTTAGAACCTTTTAAAAAATTTGGCGTAACATAAACTATCTCCAATCACCTGGTACATAAACTGATTTAAATGATAGGTTACAAACCACTGTCAGTAATTCCTGAATTTCATATTTGAGTTCCTTCAGAATTCTTGAGTGAATACCATCTGGTCCTGGTGACTTATTACTGTTTTATTTATAATTTATTTATTTATTTATTAAAGTATAGCCTTTGTTTACACTGCAATAAGTCTTAAAGCAGCCTGAAATAAGTGCTGGGTCTGTCATGGGCAGATGCACCATTTCAACGAAATTTTGTTCTTCAGTTTCCTTCCCCACCCTTTCTTTTCAAGGTCCCCACGTTTGTGCTAGTGAAATATAATAAGCATAGAAATATAGTATGTATAAACACTATAAAAATCAGTGGTTCTCAAAATAGTCTTCTCTTCCTTCTTCCATTTCTCTCAAATTCCATTTTCAATCTGTCATTTTATCTTTCTATCATTTATTTGGCACTCTCTTTTCTCTCTCCCTCTTGGTCCCAAACCTTCTTTGTCTTTCCTTTAAAAAGCTGTTCCTCTTTCTTTGTGCCTCTCTCTACTTCTTGAGCTCTTTTTGCACTCCCACTGGTGTATTTCTTACATGCTATCCCCCATATTGTGCCCTTTTTTCCAAATACCATTTTCTCCTTTCATCCCAACTTCTTTACTTTCTCAGACCAACCATTTTCTCACTAAGATTCCTCCTAATTTGTTTATTCCTGGCCACCTCCATCTTTCCCCTCACCAGGGCAGAATGTTCATAGTCTCCTTCTCATTGTTCCTCATCTCTTTTTCCCTGCCCCGTCTCTTCTCTCTCCCCTCCGGCCCCCCCCCCCTTTTTTTTTTTAATCCATCTCTTTTGTGGTCACTGGAACAGTAAGTGTGTGATGTCGCATGTGGGTTTCTGAAGCTACTTTTCAAACAGTTGGATTGACCAGCTTTTCAGCAGGAGCTTTGTTTCCATGCACGGAGGGCAAGGTGTAGGAGTGCCTGTTTGGTTAGTGCTGGCCCTCTTTAATGGCCTGTTTTCTAGGTAAGGAGTCTCAGAATGTACAGGGTATTATTCTGAATTGTCCTGCTCTTGTCCTGAACTTGACCGTGCTTTTTAGGGCGCTGAGATCTCAGACCTTCATTTGAGGGTTTTCATTTGTTTTTGCCAAGGCTTTTACTGGGTACACCTGAAGCTGTGCACTGACAGGGTTGTAAGTGGTGTCCATGTGTTAGTGCTCCTTCCCCCTTCCTCCCCCCCCAGCTTATCTATGGCCACTTCCGCAGTCCAATATCCTCCTGGGAAGCAATTTGTTCATAGTCTACTGGATGAAAGCCTTTAATCCTAAGGAGACTTGCAGGATGCAGATAAATGTAATGCAGTTTTTCCTCCATAGACATATGATTTCAAATCGCTATATTGACCTAGCATTTCTTGTACCAACTTCTCTCATAATATAACTTCTCTAGTTGCTGGTCTCTCTCATTTCCCTTCTGTCTAGTCTGGTTGTTTAGGAGAAACATTTTCTGTGTCTTCTGCCAATGGCGGAAGCTTTCCTTTTTTCACATAACATGCCTCAAAGATCCTGAAAGATGATCTGCTACGAGGACGACTAAGCTAACAAACTCAAAGGTGACTTGTAGCATGGAATTGGTAACTGGGGCTGGGAAGTAGATGACGAAAAGAAAATCCTTTCAAGATCTTACTTCACACTTTGAGCATCTTCTGGAAATGGAATGACTTCATTTAAGCTTTCTGCTAGTGCCAGACAAGATCACTTAGCTCATTAACACATCTAGGCCTTGATTTAGTAACCACTGAAGCATATGTTTGTCTCATTGACTTCATTGGGACGCGGGCACATGTATGGAGTTTTTAAATGTTCTTAAGCCTTTTTTTTTCAGAATGGGGATGGTCTTGAGACTGTGCTAAGTGATTTGCTGAATTCAGTGGAACTACGTGGGGTGTAAGTCAGAGCTTCATTAAGCCCAATTGTTGTCCTGCGTATTCTCAAAGCTATGCAGATCTGCTGCTCTTCTTTGTTAATCTTTGCCCATATTCAGAGTGAAGGATATGAGGCTTTTTTTGGGAAGGGCATTAAGCCATTTAGGGTGAGCTGCGTTTTATCCTCTTCCTCTGTTTTGGCTTTCAGCTATTGCTAATCCCTTTCCTCTGTCAGTCAATCCAGGATGCAGTGCCTTACCTATGGCAGGAGAGATTTCCTTGAAGTCAGTACCAAGCAAAGACCCACTGGCCAGCAGGGGTGGCTAGTAGAGCAGTGGATACAGAGAAATGTGCGTCCTCTTTTTGAAATACCATAATTGATGTGTCTTGTCCATGCTGACCTCTTTCCCTGTGTACCACACCCAGGCTCAGTAAGGCTCAGCAGTCAGTTCAGCATAGATACTCTGCTGCTTAGTTATTCTTTGATGAGAGTATTTTTATTTATTTTATATACGAAGGTTGATGGCAAGGCACATCAGCTATATATAAATACATTAAACTGAGCCATAGTATTCTTCGTGTTCATTTCCAGATGCCCTTAGATTATTGTTTTAACATCATTTGTCACTCAGGACACTCACTAGTTTCCTTCAGTACTGGGGGAAATAATTGAATTGGGCATGATTACTTGCCTTCTTTTGATTAAATATTTTTTCTCAATTCCTATAAAATCCTCATTAGCTATTTTGGCTCCAGTTCTGTGTTCTGTTGAAGCAGCACTATGTTGTAAATCAATATCTTTTAAAAAAGACACTGCTGTAAATTGCCTAGACAGCACATGCATGGTTACTTTGGCTGCAATGCTGCTGCAGAGCCTGGGTAGTCTGCCTTCCTGGGAACTCCACAGGCAAGTCCACCCTATTTTTTAAAATACCCTTTTCAGAATGAGCAATGTATTGCTGATGAAATTTAGATAGAGAATTATTCTGCTCTGTGTTCATCTGTACTTTTTATATTACACTCCTCTGGGATATTCTGCCTTTAGGGATTGCTTTGTTTTGTGCTTTAGCTTTCCCCCTTTCTTAGCTGTAGTACAGCCGTACCATTTCAGTTGGTTAATGCAGAAAGATGTGAATTCAGCTGCTGAATGAGCCCAGCCTGTCTGCAAACATTAACATTGCTAGAGATATGTTTAAGAGTTGCAAGTGAATCTGACCTGATCCTGACAACAGCAAAACGGTAAGATGATGTTTGCTTAAAATATAGGATTAATTGAGTGCCGGAGTCTCCTGTTAAGCTTGAGCCCTAGCTATCACATGCTTCCAACTTGAGCAGGATTCATTCTGTGCATGTCAGTGGTGGGTTTTTTTGAACGCTGAAAACCTAGATAGATGAGTGTGGTCGTTAGCTTGAAATGCCACATGAGGCTACTCAGCGTACAGCCTCATGAGACTCCCTACATATCGCTTTTGGTTTATAAATATCAGTAAAAAGGTAGGGAAAAGGTATGCTTTTTTGCTACTGCTTCTGTCTATCTCCCAAACAGCCTTATTTATTATAGTATAAAGAGGACATTATAGACAATTGTGCTGGTGTATGCTTGGCTGACTGCCCTCTGGGACAAGTGAGTGAAGGACGTGACCAGCCACTTTTTCATTTCTGCAAACAAGTCTCTGTATCCTGATAGATCTGAATTAAATATATGTATATAGTAAATTAGAGATTTGCTTAATGTAGGAAAATATACCATGTACCATCTTGAAATGATCCTTAAGGAAATACATTCTATATGATGTCACAGGTCAGTGTATCTTCTTGATTCGTTAGTCATTTGGTGGTTTTGTTTTCATGTTTATAAAGTAATGTAGTTGTTGTAAGTGGTCGTTCTTGAATGGCTGGTGTGGAAGTGTATTGGCAGCATTTTAGCTTTCAGTAGAATATTTCAGCATGTATGAAAGCCTGGGGCAGCAGCATGTTCGTAAAAAAAAAAAAACAACCCACTCACCCAGTTATGAACAGTACAAGACAGGAGGATAAGAACATAACCATAGCATTGCATTGCAATTTGAAATGTTGATGATGATGCCAATTGACAGGTAATGTTTTGAGCTCTGCATCAAATCAGAGACTTACTTTTAACTGAAATTTAATGAAGCTAAAACATTTTTCTGTTCTATAGTATATTTCAGTCAATAAGTGAGAGCAGCTGGAAAAGCAATGATACAGTAAATACATTTATTGCACTTAGATAATGTCAAAACTGAATTTAATTTTAGCGGAAATGTGTGTCTAACATTCACATGTTGTATAAAAGTAATGCAGGTAAAAATTAGTTATAGAAATACAGTAGAGAATTGCAAAATTAGTACAGTAGTAATTTGGTAATGAAGCACAGTATTAATATCTACTTGCTCTTTAGGTTTGTGGCAGATTATAATTAAGGGTGTGGGTGGTATTAGTTGTTAGTGGGGGGCAGGTTAGGCCTGTATCTAGATTATTTTATAAAATCTTACATACATTAAATGTGAGTGATATAAACTACCTGTTGCACACCATATTCAATTTACATTCTCATAGGTATCAGAAAGAAACTTCTCTTTGGTCAGCTAGGATAATCTCAGGCATTTCTGTTCAAATAATTACTTCAGCTACAAGCTGATTTTGACTGATATATTTTCCCTGGTTTATACGACTGTTCCCCATTTTTACCATAAGAAACACACCACAAGTTTCCTTTGGCCTGTAATAAATAGATTAAAGTGTTCTGACTATTGGTGTTTACTTTCACTTTGTTGAAGGCGTGAAAGTCCAGGATGGATTTTGAAGGGTTTGGATTTTTTTTTCTTTGAGTAAATGGTAAAGAAGGGTGTATGTGGTGTAATAAATTGCAGAATAATGGTGCTGTTTTTACATCTGCTAAACGTATCTGACAGACTCAGTGTTTAGAGAGACAAGGTGGGTGAGGTAATATCATTTATTGGATCAACTTCTGTTGATGAGAGAGACAAGCTTTCAAGCTTACCTCACCCACCGTGTGTCTCTTAATATCCTGGGATCGACACAGCTACAACACTGCAGACTCAATGTTTTTCAGATTTCCTTAACAAAAGCTTGGTTTTTGTCTTCTCAGATATGAAAAGAAAACTAGCAATTCTGTTCAATGCACATTAATTGTCTCTACATTTTTTTCTCCTCTTGGACTGTCAAGCTCTTACTCTTGAGATTAAGAATTAAATCAAGGGCATTTTAGACCTTTTTTATATGAAAATCTTGGTGTTTTTCTTACACTGTTGGTTAGTTAACATCTCTCACACACACACACGAAACATGCGGCCATATCTGACAAGCATGGTTTAAGGGAGAGACAGTGCTGAATACTTCATAAGGATTATCTGCCTATTCTTCAGTGTGTGGATCCATTACATAGCTGCAACCTATCTGTCACACCGGATGATAAGCCTCTTAAGGTTCCCTCTTGTCACTCTGTCATTGTAATTATTAATTTTAGTTTATAGCTATGAGGCCCAAAGGGTGTTAGGATCCTTACAAACAATTGAAAAGATGAGATCCTTCCCCAAGTAGATTAGATTAAGGGGCTCCTTGACATGGGTCATTTCTGCATGTGAAGGCATTCTCTCTTCCTATCATTCCAAATGATCACTTGCAAGCTTTGTGGAAAAGCCAGAACCCTCTAGGTTAGTGGTTCTCAACCTGAGGGGGTTTCTCTTCCAGGGAATATTCAACTCCTCTAGAGCAGCTTTTCTCAACCTGGGAGTTGGGGACCCTCTAGGGGGTTGTGGGATGGGTTTATGGGAGGGGGGGGGGGTGTATCACAAGTGCATGGCTAGCATTCGGGTTGGCAAGCAGGGCAATTGCCCAGAGCCTCCCACCACAAAGAGCCTCGTGAAGCTAAATTACATGCTTAAGCTCTGGGCAGTGTGGCTCGGGCTTTGGGCTTCAGACAAGGCTCACTGTGAAAAACAGGCTCAAGTATCACACTGACATGCAAGCACCATATTTATATGCCAGTCAATTTATTTTGTAATTATATAGTAAAAATGAGAAAGTAAGCAATTTTTCAGTACTAGTGTGCTGTGACTGACACTTTTGCATTTCTATGTCTGATTTTGTAAGCAAGTGGTTTTTAAGTGAGGTGAAACCTGGGGTACGCAAGACAAATCAGACTCCTGAAAGGGGGTACAGTCATCTGCAAAGGTTGAGAACTGCTGCTCCAGGCTATCAGAGGATAATGTTAGTCTTCTGATTAGCTGAGATAAGATGGATAGTAAAGAGAACTGTTCCATAGTACCATTTTTCTTGGAAAAAAGTGGGGATTTTTTCAAATTCTTCCTGGATTCCTCTGAATCCAGATAGAAAGAACTTGAAAAAGTTAGCGCTTAGATGATTTAAACTCTTCCTAGAACACCCCAGGAAGCGTTCAGAAGGCCTGGAAGTCAACAAGGAAAATACTGGGAGAAGCATACTCCCAGTCCACCTTGCTGGGTAAACCATTATAAATGCTGGATTCTAAAAGTGGTTTTTCTAACCATGACTCTAAGCTGTGGGCTC
This sequence comes from Emydura macquarii macquarii, assembly GCF_026122565.2. NCBI lineage: Eukaryota > Metazoa > Chordata > Testudines > Chelidae > Emydura > Emydura macquarii. The sequence goes on along the minus strand of NW_027132559.1, from coordinate 33,951,288 downwards.
CCCAAATAAAAGCAAAATCTGCATGAAGCTTCTTTGAAAGAAGACCTAAAAGTTGGTTCCCATGCAACTAAGTGTTTCTTGCCGCTAGAAGGCAATTTTTGTTTCCCCTGTAGAAAAGAAAATTGATAGTCCTATAGAAAAGGCTCTTGATTACTCAGCATTACAAATATCCATAGCCATTCTGTGACATTGGCCTCCAGGGGAGCCACAACAGGGCAAAACTGCAAAGAATGGGGCAGGCAGACCTCCAATACTGGTAATTTTTCTTCCATAAGATATACCAAGCCATCAACAAACAACTGCTAATCACCTTGCTGGTTATTCAGAAGGTAAAAATATACTTCCCCTAAAGCCATCCAGCTCTCTGGCTTCTATCCAGACATCCAAGTCAAATATGATGGGGATTATTGAAAAACTTCAGCCATCATACGTAAAAAAATTCTACCAATCCCAAAGGATCGGACACATTACCAAACAGGTCAATGAATATTTCAGATCTTACCCAAATACACACTTAAAGCCAATGCTTATTAACTAAACTAATATTTATTTTTTTTAAAAAGGAGAGAGGAAGTATTGGTTAAAAGATGAGAATAAAAGTTCGTAAGTCAGTTTCAAAGTAGAGTTGATAACCGAGTTGCAAAATTCTTAATTTGAAAAGTCTCTGGAAATTGCCCAAAACAGTTTGTTGAGCTTCTTTCTTAGAAATCCAGGCCAGAGAAATGAAGCAGGAAATGAAGACAAAATGGAGATGTTTTCAGAGCCTTAAATACCCTCTGCCATGTGGGTGGATGCTATTGTTCTAGCTTGTGGAAATTCACAGAAACAAGATGGAGTCCAGGGTCACATGAGTAAGTCACATGTCCTTGCATGCTTTGTTGAGTCATGGGAGCTGCCATTACTTATTAACTGGCTAAAGCATCCACAGGAAAGCTCACTTGTAAGTGCTAAGTATCCTTTGATTGGCCATTAACTGGCACTGTTTAATCATGAAGTAACTGGATTGGGTACAAACAAGTGTTATCCTAGGAGGAAACACATTTGAAATCCAGATGGAAAGTAATATTTGTAACTTCAGATACACAGATGATACATGCATATAAACAGGTTAATTATACTCAGCAAATCATAACTTTTCCATTGATACTTTACATGACATACTTTGAATAAGATTTGCTACAATTATATAACAGATTTTTGTGTATTGTGAAAGGCTTCCTTCAAATATATGGTTTCTCTTCCCTTTCTTTACTTTGTGGTAAACATAAGAAAATGGGAATGAAAAGCTAGATATGTCTGTTATTGCCTTTGGGATAAGTTTATCATAGATTTTCCAAGTTTCTGTCTCAATTCTAGACTAAGAAGGAAAGACAAAGAGCGCATGGATATCACATACACCTAAAATAATATATTTGGGGAACGAAAGAAATCAGATTAGTTCTTTTCACAGAGATAGCTCAAACCATGACATTCATGCCTGCAAAATCACCCTAAGTAATGGAAAGGGAAGTGTACAGCCCAGTACTTGGCAGGCAGGAAACTCTGACTATACAGGGTAAAAAAGTAATTCTGGAAGTGCAGTGATGTTCTCTTGAATGTGGAGAGAGAAGCTTTTCCCTTTTTTCTTCTTAGACTATTGTCTTCAATCCATGCTTTCTCTTGTCAATGTAAACACAATATTTCTGCCTTGTAGATACAACCTTTTGGCTCTGAGTTCTAGAGTCAGTGGGCTGGAGTACAATTCTGACCTCAACTTTTTAGGTCTTTTGTTTTTTGGTATTAACTTGTGGGATTCTTTGAAAAGTCTATCAGCTCAGCATTGATCTAGGAAAGTTGCAGAAGCAGGGTAATTGTTATTTGGCTTTATTCATGGTGGCACACTACTGACCAAAATAATCAAGGTTCATAACATTCTGATTAGAGTTCAGCTTACTTCTAAGCACAGTAAAACTTGCTAACTCATTCTGATGACTGAGGTACATTGCAACCCTTCTTGAAAAATTCTATAACATGTAACAGAGATGAAATCAATAAGAATCTATAAGTATAAGAATTACTTTAGCAATCTATTAAAATATATGCAAAATTATATCCCTTCTGTAAGTTTTTGAACCACCCTATAAGATTCTTTAGCACAGGTATATTTCTCTATTAAATTCTATAGGATGGTTTTTAAAATTCTGTCAATGGCAATCCTTTTTGCTATTAAATTCTAGAGGATTTCTCCATAAGGTTAATACTGACTTTTGTGATTCAACAAGTGATAAAGAAACACATGAATAAAAACAAGCATAATGCACCATATTTATTTTGACAATTGTAGTTTGATTTAATTTATTTCTAATACTTAGTTTGCTACTGTAGTAAATGTAATGTAATTTGTAAAAATTGTAAAAATGAATTGTGTAATGAGGCTTCACTATATCACACTCGAAATTTGTTGTTTAAGGACTGGGAAGAAACAACCAATGTTTTTTACACTATATACAATGTGTGTAAAGTATGGGTTGACCAGGTTTGGTTGTACAATGTTGCTCAATTGCACCTCTGAAAAACATTTATGAACCAATGTATTTTGGTGTTGGGTAATGGCTATGAGAAGTATCATTTGGAGAGAGCAAAAAGAGGTCTTGGAAAGAGCTAAAATGTATTGGTGGTGGTTGGTACTGCTGCAGTCTGTGAAAGTGGTTGAACAGCAACTTAACCATTCTGAGTTGGCAAAGCCCATTTGTTTTACAGTGTAACTGAGTGATACCTGAAGTAATAGAACTACAAGTGCAATTACATTGCATGTGGATAAGATAATGGACACTCGCATAGAGCTGGGGAAAATATTTGCAATGACTCCTAGAGCTTCAAGAAACTTCCCTTGGTTTTGGATTTTGTTACAAACTTAACTAGGTTTGAGGACTTGGGTTGACAAATAGTTTCATGATGAAACTGTGCAAAATGCAAACTGTGTATTGGTTGAATGGTGGCAATTCTAACTGATTTGGCTTGGAATTATGAGGTTTGTTGGAAGGTAAAACTCTCTTAAAGAAAATTCAGGAGTTTGGGGTGGGAATCTGCACAGGTTGCAGCCAAAGATAATGTTGATCTTAATCTTTATAAAGAAAATCCACTTGAGTTCCTTACAGGTGTAGTTTTTGGTTTTTCTCCAGAGTGGATGTTTAGCACAGTCATAAATCAATCACAATAGGTATTTCCAAAGAAACAAGCTAAGAGGCAGCACTGTCTCCTACTCTTCTTTTGTAATATGTCATTTTATTGGAAATCAAACTGCAAATATACCATTTTAAAGCCTTTTGCAGAAGTAATTTCATGTGATTACAGCTATGCTCATTCATGTTGAGCTCTCATATTACAGCCACCATAAATCTGAAATCTTTCCTTTTTACATTTTGTTATGTTGTTAAAGAAAAAAGATGAAATGCAGAGTTCATGGTATTCAGAATAATCTGATGCTACAGTTTCATTATAACATTAGCTGAATCCTTAGTGGGCAGGGACCTAACGTGATTGTGGGGAATTCTGCTTTTTTTAGTGCACTACATCAGATACTGATAAACCAGTTGTATTACCTTTTGAGACACCTTTTTGCTTTGAAAGTTACTGTACTACTGCAAGACCAACAGAAATTTGCAGAAGCTTCTGGAAAATTCTGTTAAGATGTTTTCATTCCATATCTGAACCGTATTGCATTCTGATAATTAATTTTATATCCCAAATTGTAGAGAATAGTCACTTATTTAAAAAAAATCAGACAGTTATATACATATATGAGACTTGAACACAAACATGGATATATTTCTTTTAATTATTTGAACAGCTACAGCTGAACTCTCATACTTTGTACCTTATGAACAGAAGACGAATTTCCTGGTATGAAAACGTGACTGAAAAGGCAGTGATAGATACCATTTCAAAGGAGCTAAGTTGTGGGTAGAAAATATCTCAGATCTCTGAATTCTGATCAAATTTGAGAATAAATTACTTTTTTAGTCCTTTTTCCATCCTAGCCTTTATGCAGTCTTTCTTAGCTATTTCAGGAAGCCTCATCAAAGTTCAGTCATATCTTTTCCTGGTTCTTCAAGAGTCTACGTCAGTGCCTCTTCTCTCTCTCTTTTTTTAAGGTTATTTTCATAATGAAGGCACCATCCTTTTTCCTACCACAACATTCAAGGTTTCTGATTGAATGTTCTGACTAAGGTATTCATAGTCTCCTCTACTGGGAGTTGTGACCTCCCTCAAAGATCAGTCTTCTCCCCTGTCTTCTTCAACATCTACTTGAAGTCATTTGAGAGTGAATTGTTAAGAAGCCACAGTTTCACTTGCCAGCCATATGCATATGATATCCAGCTCTCATCTTTTTACCTGTGATCCAATTAGCAACATTTCCTAGCTATCTTCCTGCTTGCCAAGATCAGTACCGGGATGAAAGGCAGTGACTAAAGCTGAACCTGGGCAAACCGGAGGGAGTAGGGAAACACATTGGAGATGTAGCAAGCACTATTTTCTCATCTCCTCTGAAGGAGTCTGCCTCCAGCTTGTCAAGTCAGTACACATCCATCGGGTTGTCTTGGACTCCTCATTCCTGCTATACATATAGATAGAGACAACCCCAATAATGCTTTCTTTCATTTATGAAGCCAGTAGTCTGGGTCCCATCTATTAAACAAAGACCTGGCTCCCGTAGTCCATCCCTTTGTGACTTTCAGGCTGGACTATTATGGTTCACTGCAGCAAAGAATGAGCACTCCAGCATTAAAAGAGCTTCCGTTAATGCAGAATTCCAGCCTGCTGCAGCAGCAACAGCGGCTGACAGCCCTGGTGCTTAGCTCATTACATTGGCTCCCCACAGAATAACTGCTCAAATCCAAGGTCTCAGAGTTTAATATTAAAGAGGCCTCCATGGAACTGCTCCAGCATAGCTCTGGGAGTGTTACTTTCACTGTGGCATTGACCTTCCTTCAAAGCTACGTTCCTGAGGAATTGGGAAGATGCTGACCTCAGTGGTGAAGCTCATGAGAGCAGGAGCTATGGCTTTCTTGGCACCAGAGCTAACGCTTTGGAAAACATCATCAGAACAAGGTATAAAATTCACTACATCATCTTAGCTTTCCCATAGCTGCAACTAAAAGCATCAAAAAGTAGAGATGGTGGAAGAGAAGGAGAATAAAGGGAAAGCAAGAAGGATGAGAGAGTAGTAGTAAAGGAAAGTGGTGGTGGGGGGGAGGGGGGGTTGGAGAGAAGGAGGAAATAAATAAAAACCAAACAAAATAGCATAGAAAGTAGGAAGAAAAGTCACACCATTAGACCACAGCAATCTTTTGGTTATTTCTTGAGAGGCACTTATGCCTTGATCCAAGGTCCACTGAAGAGAATGGAAAGACTCACGTTGATGTTAGTGGACTGTGTCAGGCAGTGATGGTTGCCATCCTAACCTACTAGAGTTGTTTGAAAAACTTGAAAATGAAAAGAAAGGAGGTGTATTTTGCAAAATCATTAGTGCAAATTCTGCCCATTTTGCAACCAGTTCTGCAACCTACACAGATAGTAATGAGCTCTCTAGAGATAATCATTGACTAAGAGTACTGGTTCGAATGAGATCTTTTTGCTGCACGTTCATAATTCTTATGAATTAAAATACCCCTTTTTAACTCAAATTTGTATCTGATTGTGGGCATTTTTTATTTTCTATTAAGTCACAAATTGAGTTTTAATCTTTATTTTCGCTTGCCCAAGAACCTCTATTGAGCAGAGTCTTTACCAAGTGATTGGTTGGTATTTCTGGGGGGCCCATCCCATCAATTGACATTGCACTTATTGTGTGAACAATTTTAACCATATACTGTCTCTTAGCTATTTATTGCAAAGGACGCATATTGGAAAACATAATCTTTGATTTAGAAGATCCACTTAATAATTATTATTAAGTTATTATCCTGTTTGCTGAGGAAATGCTCTGATTTTGTCAACAGTAGATAGCCATAGGAGGGCTCTAATATGGCCATACTTTATCCCCGTTGTCAATTGGGATTTGCCATTAGCCATAAGGATTAGAGATGCAGAATTTTATAAATAAAAGGGTCCACTTCTGTGGAAGTTTTTTCTGAGCAAATGCTTGAGGCATTAAACTAATAAAGCTGAGTGTGTTTTGATCTTCTTGTTACTCTGGACCAGAGGTACTTGATGTGGGCATAAAGGAATTGAGATGTATGTGTAGTGGCTGGAATTTTCAAAGGAGCCTAAAAGAGTTTGTCACTTCAATCCCACTGAAAGTTATTGTGTATGTACTTGTATCTAGATGTGTACCCTTATACCTAATCCCCATTTGTGCCTTTGAAAATCCCCCTCTATTGTGGTTATTTTCAGAATTCCAGCAAAAATAAGCACTGCCCTGTTAACACCCTTAAATGAGAGCATATTTGGGTGTTGGAGGAGCTACCGTATATTTATGTCTGTTCCTTTAAGCACTTCCCGTTCACAAGAGAAGCTTGGAGGATAGAATATAAATCTTTAAACTCTGAAAGATTTATATTGAACTGAATAATTTAACTAATAGAAAACCATTAATAATGCATTAATGGAAGGAAAACTCTAGAAATTTGAATCATATTTGCACATGTAGCCATCTGTTGGAGCAGGAGGGTGAGTAGACAACAATTTTTTTTTGGTTGGGAAAGTGATTGAAAATATATTTTTTTTAAATCCTTTATTTTAAAATGCTGTTCATATGGTTAAAGAGGAGAATACAGACTGAAGACCCTAATGGGTCACTCAGCAATGGAGTATAGAAGCTATCTCTTATATTGCTGTTTTCTGTTACACATTAGCGATGCTACTATATATGCAGTATGCACACTACAGAACAGGTTAACTTCCACCCCTGAAACTACACATACTTTGAAATGACAGTGAATTTGAGGTATTGAGATCTCCGTAATTTTAATAATACTTGGCCCTTGAAAAGTTCTGTGCTTTTTTCAAAGTGCTTTACAAACATTATTTAAACCTTGCACCAGCTCTGAGAGATAAGTATATTCTAATTTTATAAATGAAGATTCACGATTTGTCCAAGTCACAAGGCAAATAATTGGAAGAGAGAGGAACCAAATTCAATAATTCCTGGCTTCCTGTCCTGTGCTTAGATTCAGTAGACAGCACTAATGTTTAGAGACTAAATTAGAAGAATAAATGTATGCATAACTAATGTTGAAGCTCAGGGTTCCCCCCACCCCCCAAAAAAAGCAGTATATAGTATTATGCGGCAAAAGATTTCAGCAATTGATTTGCTTGACATGAAGTGAGCCCTTCATTCCCCCAAATCAAGTGCTGTGCTGAACATATGCTGTTAATAGTTAGTTATATATGTACATGTAAATTGTATATGAAAAGCTGCTGAAATCCAATATCATTTAACACTACATTAATATTGCTTAGAAAATTCCAAAAAGATGTGAATGCTTCATAATAGAGTTAATGAAGTAATTATCAAACAAATCTGTGGGAGGTAATCACTGAAACACAAAGAGAAGCTTAACAAATCTACCATATCAGCAACATCAGAGTGATTATGAGCAGATTCCTTTCCTAACCTACTTTATAGCTCCAATTCATGCAGTATTGTGAAAACTGATCCCCTTTCTAGAAGGCTGGTTGTATTAACAAAGAAAACAATAAGATTATAAGTTCCAGAGGGGGAGCCATGTTAGTCTGTTTTTAGCAAAACAGCAAGAGTCCTGTGGCACCTTAAAGACTAACAAATTTATCTGGGCATACGCTTTCGTAGGCAGAAACCCACTTCATCGGATACATGAAGTGGAAACTTCAGTTTGGTAGATATATATATGCATGCAAGGATGGGTGAGGAGGGTAAGTGTTAACATGGTTAATTCAGTCAGGGTGGATGAGGCCATTCACAACAGTTGATGAGAAGGTGTGAATATCAAAAGAGGGAACATTATTTTTTGTAGTGGGCTAGCCACTCCCAGTCTCTTTAGACCGAGTCTGATTGTGTCAAGTTTGCATACGAGTTCCAGCTCTGCAGTTTCGCGCTGGAGTTCGTTTTTGAAGTTTTTTTGTTGAAGTATGCCAACTTTCAAGTCTGTTACTGAGTGTCCAGGGAGACTGAAGTGCTCTCCTATTGGTTTTTAAATGTTACTATTCCTGATGTCTGATTTGTGTCCATTTATTCTTTTGCGTAGAGACAGTCCGGTTTGGCCAATGTACATGGCAGAGGGTCATTGTTGGCACATGATGGCGTATATCACATTAGTAGATGTGCAGGTGAACAAGCTCCTGATGGTGTGGTTGATGTGGTTAGGACCTATGGTGGTGTCACTTGAGTAGATATGTGGGCAGAGTTGGGAACGGGGTTTGTTGCAAGGACATGTTCCTGGGTTAGGGTTTCTGTTATATGGTGTGCAGTTGCTGGTGAGTATTTGCTTCAGGTTGGGGGGCTGTCTGTAAGTGAGCCTAGCCTGCCTCCCAGGGTTTGTGAGAGTGAAGGATCGTTTTCCAGGATAGGTTGTAGATCCTTGATGATTAGTTGGAGAGGTTTTAGCTGGGGGCTGTAGGTAACAGCCAGTGGCGTTGTGTTGTTTTCCTTGTTGGGGTCTGTCCTGTAACAGGTGACTTCTGGGTACCTGTCTGGCTCTGTCAATCTGTTTCTTCACTTCCTTAGGTAGGTATTGTAGTTTTAAGAATGCTTGATAGAGATCCTGTGAGTCTTTGTCTCTGTCTAAGGGATTGGAGCAAATAAGGTTGTATCTTAGGGTTTGGCTGTAGACAGTGGATTGTGTGGTGTGTCCTGGAGCTCTCTCTTCTCATCCTCTCTCTCACAGAGGATGCATCCCACATCCTTTACATATAGATGGGATAAAGAGTCGTCTCAGTAGAATTAGCACCTGCTGGATGGGGTATTTTAGGCAAAAATAGAGTATGAATGTAAGAGCTTCCAGTTAAAAAAAACAAACAAAAAATTTTTTTATACAGCACGTCAGTGCTTATATTTGTATTCTTCCCGATGACAAAGACCTTGGGTTTTAACAGCAGCCTTGACTTCAAAAAAACAAACAAAGAAAAAAGCTACTGGAGTAAGCTTTTGATATGGGGATATGACAGGAAGATTGACAAAAAGGCGCTTTCGGTTTGTTCTGTTACACCTGTGAAGGGATATGTACAATACGGATTATATGATACTGTCAGATCCCAACTACAAGTCTCCAAAATTTGTCTTTAGTTGTGTTTTTAACTGGATGATAGCAGTCTCTGCACTCAATTACTATTGTTTTATTTATATAGCACTTAGAATAAAAGTTATACCTGTACCAGGGAGCTTACCATATGAATGCACAACATACAGACAAGGGAGTGGAGAAAGGAAGCAGCACAAAATGTTTACTTTCAGAATCAGAATTCTCCACCCCCACCCCGCCTCCTTACTTATAATAACCCCTATTTGCTGCCTAGTAGTTATTTAACACTTTTCTATTGGAAATTATATTTCATTCCCTTTGGTTTTTCCTTAATGATATTTTCTTTCTCAAAATTTTTCACCCAAGCTCATTCCATCCCATGTTTCCCTTCATATCCTATCAAATCACTTGCTGCCTACTTCCAGGTGCTGCCTCCCTTCCCCCACCGTTACTCATAAACTGTTCGTCTTTAACCCTTTCTTATTCTAGCCCAAATAATGAATTATCTACCCTTCATAAGTGTCGTCAGCCTTCATCGCAGCACCCAGTGATTTTTCCTGCCCTGTTGCTCCCCAAGATGACTCTAACTTGGCTCCATGTCTTTCTCCCACCAGTTAGGACCTCTTCTACACATAAAACAATCCACTGAGGCTGGTGCTGCTGGCATCACAGAAACTCCTGGGCCAGTGAATGTGTCCTTTTTGCTGCCTTCCAGGGGAGCTGGAGAATTGTGTGAGCTGCCACCAGGAGTGACTAATAAGAAGTCAGCCACATTTGGTCACAGGCAGAAGGAGTTTTGCTGGTGCCTTGTCCTGCAAAAAGAGTGAATCTCAAGATCCTTTTGAACAAAACTGATTATAATTCTCCAAAAAACATCCTAAGTCGTCATCAGAAAAGGTCAAAATCCAATATTTATATGGAAGTGCAGTAATTTATTTTATCGTTTTATTTTGCCTTTAAGAATGTACCTTTGTGGGTTTGATATTTGCTGCTATCCTTCTATCTAGTTGTAAAGATGCCATATAACTAAATGTGATACACTGTTTGTTCTCAGACGTGGCTGCAGTGTTGCAAGACTAGTTGCTCCATTTCAGAGTGACATGTTTAGAATCAGGGGATGACTGTGTAATCCTAATGTTTTTTTCTTGTGCTAAAGCTCATTGGAAAATAAAATATCTTTTCTAAAAGTAAGAGAAACTCATGCCCAGATGGGAAACTTTGTATGCAAATTAATGCCTTCTGCTCTTCAGCATTTGCAACTATATAGTCACTAGTCAGTTTGTTTATTTGGCATATGCAATCCAGTCAAGCCAAGCCATAGTGTTCTTATCAGTGATGTTCAAGGCAGGAAGTTGTCATTTTGCAGTCCTGAACAATGTGTCATGGTTTGTGGCTGCCCACATCGACATAGTGGAGTGTATCTAAAATCCCACTGAAATTCCACTACAGCACAAATTCCCTGTCCGGTACGAAACTGGTTCAGAAGGCTCCATTGCCTTTGTGGTAAATCAAACCTGGGTTGATGTTGAGTGGGGTCCAAGACAAGGTAATTGTCACTTTCTCTGCAGGCCACAAAGCTCACCACGCATCCTCTACCGTAAATCCCTCACCCGCTAAACTTATCCACAATGGGCGCCATGAGAGCAGACTATGTGGTGGATTAAAAAAGTCTTGAATTAATGTATATGTGGCATATCATGAAGTTTCGTCATGAGCTTTGCTATTCTTTCCTCTCTGTGAACACCTGGTGGAGCAATATTGCAGAGAACTGATAACCATGGAAAGGTGTAGATTTAAGTGTGCCTGAAATAATACACATGATGGAATTTAGATGTACGTCGATCATCTTTGTTTGAGATGAGAAGCCTGTACTGGAGTGCAATGCTCTGCCATTGAATCATAGCGTTCCAAGGCTGAAGTACATAACATTTGAGCATTGGCGCCCCAGGTCATTCCGTCCAGTTTTCCAAGCACATTGTTACGTGTTTTGAACTTAGTCACTGTCTTTGTCTGATGGTCATAATATGTGAGAGTTCTATCCAATGTGACGCTTAGATAGACTGGGTGTGAATCATGCCTTATTTGCTGACCTTTGAGAACTATATTCAGCTCTCTGCCTGCTTGTGCATGATGTAAGTGGAAGACACTCGACACAGTGTTACTCCAACTTGGTATCGGCACCACCGACGACAATAATCAGCCATAGCCGCCATATCTGCATTCAGAACACTCTCAAGTATGTCAAAAGAGTGAGACTGAGCCCTGGTGTACACTTACCCGGAGATTCGGTGGCAGTCGACGGGAGTTATGCAAACTACGCAGACTGCTGTGCTTCCCTTCTGTGCGCCGTCTTCACTGCACTGGGCTACTCCACTTGAGGGGATGGTTTACTAATGTCAACTTCCTGATCGATTGAGCGGGTCTACACTGACCGCTCAATCGATCCAGGAAGATCGATCTGATAGCGGCGACTTTGCCACTATCAGTATAGACATACCTTGAGTGCCAAGGCGCATGTCGTCCTCATAAACAAACTTGCGAGATTTGGTGTATGGCAGGTCATTCGAATATAAGTTGAATAACATTGGAGATAATATTGATCCTTGTGGGAGGCCGTTCTTTTAGTGCCTCCAAGCAATTGTTCTGTCACCAATCTTGTTCTAACACGGAAATGATTTCTCAAAACGAAAGCCATTGCACGTACTGACCAACCTGGCATAGTTCTAGACAGTTTCACCACTAGACTGTCACTAATCAGTGGCTACCTGTGATTGTATCAGGGATAAATACACATGTCCAAATAAATCTGTAATTTAAGTGCAAAACTTTTATTCTGGGATATTTCTGATGTTTCAAGGAATAATGTGATTATTGTGATACTTCATGGGAGAGGACCCTAGTGTCACAAATAAATAATAATTCATTATCCCATTTTATTTGAGAAACTATTAGGGTGCTTTACAAAATTAACTAATTAGTCCTCACAGTTTTATTTGTGTAGGGAAATTATCATTGTCCCCACTTTACAGATGGGGGATAAACCCCTCCCTCCCCCAACAACGCAGAGGTTAAGTGATTCTCCTGAAGTTATTCAATGTCCCCGACTCCCCCCCCACCAGGGAGAGAACAGAACTCAGATCCTATGCTACTTTGGGCCTAGCTGTTGCCAGGAGCCACTTCAGGCCTAGCTGTTGCCACCTATGCTGCATTCGCGTCACAATTTTCTTGTGCGCGCCCTACAAAGGGGAAGAAACAACAAAACTGAGAAGACAATTTGGCATCATCTCTTGAAACTTCATGTTTATTGGATGAGGAAAATGGGTTCACTTTTTATAATATTATGTGTGGGCATTTAGAACAGAATATGTCTGTTTTCCCAAAATGTAAGATGCATTTGTAGAACCTTGTGGTGCATCAGACTTCACTGCTGTTTGTGATGTTTAATGCATGCTTTTTGGTGTGGTAGGACATCTAGTCTGTCTCTTGTCAAAATTAAAGTCTAATCCTGCAACTCTTGTTTACATGAGCAATTTTTACTCATGTAAGTAGACGCTCTTAGAACAATGGAGTTTATCTCCTTTATAAATTACCCAAATAGATAGGTAAAGTATCAAGGGGACATTCAGGATCATAATGGTATTAATTAAATGCATGGATTTAAGGGTAATAAAATACTGGAGTAAGTTACCATAACTGGTCACTTCCAGTCATTCAAATGCTGTTATGTCTCTTGATTGAGAGTTGAATGAATTAATCCGTCAATCTTAACTGTTAGTGAACTTCTTTTTCTTTTTCTTTGTCTGTGGGAGGTAGGGGGGAGAGGGGTTATTAATGTCAGGTAAAGAACCCATTGTGCTGATAACAGAACAAGGCAACTTAATTTAACAAAAGATGTTTAAAAAAGTAGTCCCAGATATGGAGCTAGTTGTTGACTGAACATTATCATTCCTACTAAGGACTTAGTCCTGTAAGGTGCTCAGCACTTAAGCATATGCTTATTTTAAGCTCATACATGGGTCCCTTGATTTTAATTGGATTGTTCACATGCTTAAAATTAAGCACATGCCTAAGTGCTTTGCTGAAGTGCATCCAGAGACCTCAGCACAAGGATTGAGCCCTGAGTGCCATTTGCAGTACTTCAGCATGGGGTAATCCCCAAGGGATGGAAAGATGGCTTCACACCCATGGGTGTGGAGCCATTATAGGCCAGGGAGACTAAGCCTTCCCAAACAGCAAGATGTGGCCCCACCCATGCTCTGCCTTCAGGTCCCATCCCTTCCTGCTGAATCCCACTTTTTCCCCATAGCCCCAGCTCAGCTCAGGCAGGTACTGGTCACTCTTCCTGCCCTTGCTCAGCCTCTCCTCTGAAGGGAGCAGGGGCTGGGGCTAGGGCGGGCCAGTCAATGGGCCAGGACTCAGGATGGCTGGGACCGGCACTCGAGTCGTCCAGCACTCCGGGACTGGGGCTGCCCGAGACGAGCCGATCAACCTGGGGCTGGGGTGGGTCAGCGGCTCAGGCTGGCTGGGGTGGGGCTCCTCTGGTGAGGGAGGTGTCGGAAGGGGCATGGCCTCAGGTGGAAGGGGCGTGGCCATTGGCTAGCCTCCCCAAATGGGGGGTTCTTGCACTGCCCATGGCCACACCAATGCAGTAGTCCTGGTGTGTCCCATTAACTAGTATGTGAGGAGGTGTGTCCAGAGTGAATTGTGTTCTAGAGATTTTTGCTGATGTAACAGCAAACATACAGGTCTGTAACAGCTATCTAGCTTCACTTTAGAGCAGGCTCAAAACTGTTCTTTCTTGTGCTGAGGATTGTTTCCCGGATTGGAGGAGTGGGACAGGAGGGTGCTAGAATGTCACTTTTGGGGTCTCCTGTCCCCACCCCAGGTTTGATGGGCACTGCTCTGTTGTATCTGAGTATTCAGGCTTATATGTTTCTGAAATATAGACCAGCAAGTGTGCAAATCAAAGGGAATAATCTGTTACAACTTCTATAACTCTAAAATCTGGCAGGCATTCAATGAAATTATCCAATGTTAAGCACTTTCCTCTTACAATCTGGCTCTGAGTGTAATAGTTCTTCACATTTTATTAGAAAAAAAATTCAGGATACTAAAAGTTTGGTGGGGTTGCCTTTTTAGTTTGTTTTAAATCTATGAAGTGTGCAGTAGCTAAATTAATGTTGAGATTAGTTTGTTGAATGTTTTGGTTCACTACAGAAATCTACTCTCCTCCACTTGTCTCAAAAGTAAAGAAAAATGCACCATGCAGACAGGTGCTGGAGCAAGATTGACTCCTTTCCTAAGGACTTCAGGTAGCAGACATGTTCCTTTAATCCTTCTCTCTCATGTCTCTCTTTTTGTGTGTTCTTTTCAGCCCAAATCTCTCAACTGAGATTTAAAAGGAGGGAGAAGTCCCAAGCCTGTGGGCCTTCTGTTGTTTTTAATCCTTTTCTCCACTTGTTATTTGCCTTTGGATGAATGAGCAATAAGGCTTTAGAGAGCCGTTCTGAGTCACTTTAATCAGCCGCTGGTCACATCTCCTGAAAGGAAGTCTCCTGCAGGGGTCTTGCCCGGTAGGACCAGCTCAAGCTCACCAATGGGGGGGCAAGGAGGGCAATTGCCCAGGGGCCCGGTGATTTAAAAGGGCCCGGGTGGATGGGATGATGGATACCTATCCTCCTCTCCTCCACACATCCCCTTCCCCCGAGGCTCCTGCCGCTTGTGCTCTCTGCCCCTCCTCTGAGCCTAGCTTATTTATTATGTGCCATGCAGGTTCTGTGCAACTGAGGAGGCAGTATCTGCTACTCAGCTTCCTAGGTTCATCAGTAATCTCCCTGGGGAGTCCAAGGGACTGGGGAAGCTGAGTAGCAGATACTGCCTTCTCAGCTAGCCGGGAACCTGCATGGTGCATAATAAATAAATAAATAACTTCTGGCAGAAGCTCACTCGGATCCCACCATCCCTTTCTAGAGGGGCCATTGACTGTTCTGCCCTGTGGCCCAGAATTGCTGTTGGTGGGCCTGGACCTTCTAGAGTAGCCCCAGTTAGCAGACAGAGAGCTTGCTGCCCAAACATCTAGTATGTGTGTGGTTGAAGGGATGAGAAAGTGAGAGAGGTGAAGGGAGCCAGTCCTGTCACCCAGCGGGTGCACTCGCTCTAGCCTTGGTAAAGGCTACTGAACAGAAAAACCACTTTTCAAAGATGACATTACTTGTTGTTTGTCTTTATATGGTAAAATGAAGAAAAATATGACCATTCTGCTACTACATTAGTCTGAGTGCTGCTTCTGTTTTAATAGTTTAATGCCTTATCTGTGATACTGTTAAATCAAAATTTCTCAAACTTTTTCAAAGTGAGGACCACACTTAATACACAGATTGTCTTGTGAACAACCTTCTCCCATGTGCACTTACGTAATGTTCCTGGGATCTTGTCTACACTTAGAAATAGCCTTAACTTAGCAAATGGTGGCCAGCAATTAGTATAGCTGCACCACAGCTAACTCCTAAGGACATAGAAGGGCAAACTGGGTCTTAAAACCCCCTTTTCTATACTGACGGATGAGCACCAAGCTATTCTGGAGTGTGAACAATAGCAAGTGCTTATATGAAAAAGCAGTACTGGAAAAGTGTGTGGATTTTAAGTTGTTTTTAATGTGGTAGTGGTTTTGCATCATGGTAGCACTTAGAATTCCCAACTGAGATCAAGGCCTCATTCACTGTATTCATAGATTCATAGAAATGAAGACCTGAAGGGACTATTCAATCATCTAGTCTGATTTGCTGCATAACATGGGCCATTGCATTTCAGCCAGTTAGCCAGTATTGAGCCCAGTAACTTGTGGCTGATGAAAGCATTTCTTCCAGAAAGGCATCCAATTGTGATGTGAAAGACTGTCCAGCCCTGGAGAACGTATCACTTCTCCTGGTAGTTTGTTCCAGTGGTTACCCCTGTTGCTATTCAACATTTGTGTCTTATTTTCCAATTTGAATTTGCCCGGCTTCAGCTTCCAGCCATTGGTTCTTACTATGCCTTTCTCCACTAGATTAAAGAGCCCTCAGATACCCAGTGTTGTCTCCCTGTGAAGATATTCATACATTGTAATCAAGTCCATTCTCACTCTTCTGTTTGATAAGCTAAACAAGTGGAGCCATTTAAGTCACTCAATGGAACATTTTCTCCAGCCCTTGAATAATTTTGGTGGCTCTTTTCTGCAATTTCTCCAATTTTTCAACATCCTTCTTAAAATGTGGACATCAGAACTAGATGGTATATTACAGAATTGATCTCACCAATGCCATATACAGAGGTAAAATTACCTCTTTACTCCTACTCTTTACTCTTATACATCCAAGGATCACATTGACTCTTTTTACCCCAGGGTCACACTGGGAGCTCATGTTCATTTGTTCATCCACTGTGAACCCTAAATCCTTTCAGAATCTCTTGTTTTCTAGGATGCAGTCCCCTGTTTTTCAGGTCTGGCTTCAATTCTTTGTTCCCAGATGTATAACTATGCATTTGTCTGTATTGAAGCACATTTTGTTTGAATGGGTCCAGTTTACCAACTGATCCTTGTGACAATCTTGTCCCTTATAATTATTTACCATTTCACCAATCTTAGTATCGACAGCAATTAGTATTATGGTTCCTGTTTTACAAATGGGAAATGGATGCACATCGATCATGTGACTTGCTCCCAAGATCACACAGGAAATCTGTAACAGCTGGAAGTGAGCCCTCATCTTCTAACACTCAATGCAGGGTCTTAACGCAAAATCATCCTTCCTCTGTAATCCAAGTAAGATGCTGGAAATAAGGCAGAGACCAGCCAACTATTTCCAGACCACCAGCAAGTACGTCCTGGATCACTAAAGGTCTGCTGACCTCAGTTTGAGAACCTCTGTTAGATTACTTGGTCCAAAACCGAGTTTATATAGCCAGGTATGTATTTGTGCCAACCTTTTGAGTGATCAGATATAAGATTGTATATGAAGAAATGGCAAATGTATTTCTTACATTATGTAAGGAAAAGACTGCTACTTTCAAATCTGAATTTTGTTTGAATTTCTGGGTCACATTGTAGTGTGTGGTAGTGTCAGGTGTCCTCTGCTGACCTCTTGGATAAAATGAAGGCTCTTTCCATGTCCAGAAAAAAGACCCCCAAAATAGTACACTAATACACTGATGCCTTATGTAGGCAATAGCTGAATGTCGACATTTTAAACTTTAGACTTTGCAAAGGGTAGATTTTGGTCCTAAATTGGCTTTTTTGACAGTAGATGGGGAAGAATGATGTGTTCTGCAATCCACCTATATGGTCAAAAAGCATCCCTTTTTAGGAGTCCATGAGGAAGACTGATCAAACAGAAGAACCATACTCTTTGGAAAATGGCAGAATTCTGGTAAATGAAAAGTTCTGAGTAGAAGGTTCTGTGCTCAAGTGTTTCATTAATTCAAATTTCAGAAAACTTCAGTATCCCACAGCCAGTAATTACTTGATGTGCACATATAACATTTATTAGTGGATTATATGTGCATATGGAGAAGAAAAAATATCTTTTGCCATTCAATTTGCTAGAGAAATATATTTTAAGAGTCTGGGAATGAGTGTTTGACAGAACTAAAGAGTGATGTACTCTGTTCACAGAACAGACAGAGCAGAGGCAGTAACAGTTCAAGCTTGTCCATCTCCCCATAGCCTTTGCTTCTGGAAAGGGGCACTTCTGAGAGTATTGGTCAGTCTGTATTTCCATTCATTCCCTGAGCTGCAGAGCTCCTAAGGGGACCGCTTGGAGCAAATGTTGACTGTGGATTTTGTGACATGGACATTTTACATAGGCCACCAGATGGTAATCTCTTTGGTGGATTTTAACCTAGTCTAGATTCAAACTAGTGACCTAGGGGTGAAGGAATGTCCCCTAAGACATCCAATTTGAAAGTATTACCATTACTGCTTGACACACACTTGATGGCAGCAGATGTGCTGCCAATGTATTTCTGTAGGTAATGTGTGCTTAGCCCACATTAGAGCCTGACACTGGGCAATAGGTTCTTCAGTTTAATGTGCAAGCAAAACTCCATGTAAGGCAGATGCAGTGATGATCATGGTATCATTGTTTGTATGTTAGTTGCTGAATTGTAAATATTTAAGTTTAATTGCTGACAGCTGACCTTTAACAATTTCATTAAGACAGGTATGTTTTAGTAGCATTTTTATTAATTACTTTTTGTTTTCCATTCTTTAGTTTATAATATTTTGGAAGTTGGGAAATATTTTTTTTCTTTACTGATTTTATTTTTTTCCACATTGGGAAAACATGAATGGTGCCGAACTTGAACATTGCTGATTAACCTCAGCTTCGGCTTGTGCATTTATTGTATCAGAAACATCTTGGTTTGTGCACCAGCACCACAGGTTTCAATATATGTCTGGAAAGAGCAATGTTAAGTTTATAAAATGACATGTGTGTTTGTGGTTGGCATGGTGGTCAGGAGAACAGTAGTACATTTTAAAAGGGAAGCCAACTTAACTTCTAAACCTACCAGTGTATTAGGTCTTTGAGGTAGTAACAATATGCCAAAGTTTAGGTATTAAGCAAAATTCTGGCCAAAGATTTGTATATGGCTTAGGATGAACAGGCACTGCGCCTATTCCTTGGTACCAGCAACAAGGTTTCAAATAGATGAGGTTTTAGCTGATTATGTCTTTAAATAAGAAATGAAATGTGAACCCTTGTTATCCTGTATTGGAATATCACTTTAGAGTTAAACCTGTCTATGGTAATTCAGATAGAGTGCTGTACAGTGTACATAATATTTAATTATGAAGGCAGTCTTTGGACCAGTGTGTGTTCTCTGTGTTTATGGAGCAGTGTTGTGATATTCAAGAATATGATTTGTTTGTTGTTCTGTATTGTATCCTTTTGTTCTGCATGAAGGCATTACTGTAAGTGAACAATCAAAGTAAATTGGATTTCAACCAACCAAACTGTAGAGGGAACTGTGAAGAATGATTTGCTGTTGGAAAAGTTTGTTTGCATTGGGAGCAGAGTTTATAGCTATGCGGGAGGCACCCTGCACAGATTCACCTCTAAAACTGATCTCTGGTGTGACACCCAATTTGTCATGCTTCAGCAAGTTTTCAAAGTATTGTCAGTATGGCCCCTGCAAACACTTACATACTTGCTTAACTGTACATGTCACAGTACTATTGATACTAAATCAGAATTGCCAACTCCAAACATTTAAAAATCACAAGATATTTCAAAAATACATTTTGGTTTCTTTTTCTGTGCCTTTAGGTTTTTGAACCTTTCAAGTTTTTCTCTGCAACCACAAGAGCTAGAAAATTACCCTTAAAAAAGCTGAGTCATATAATTACATGAATATAGGGACTGGACTTCAAGAAAAACCACAAAATTTTGCAGGACGCATAGTAAAATGGCAATCTATAATTACAATGGTATTACCTGAGTGTGTAAAAGATACGTATGTAACTAAATGTTTGCAGAATCAGGTCCCCATTCACAAATATAGGTAATATAGTTCAACCCTGTGGCAAGAACAAATGAAAATTGTGATCTTTCTGTTTTAGTGTGTTGTCAAGCTGCATTTCTCATGTTTCAGTACTTGGGTATTGATTTACTAATTTGATTTTCTGGAGCATATGGTGGTGGTGATAATCCTGCATAAGCATTACTTTTAAAATAATTATATACTGGTATTAAATCTTTGCAGTACAGCATAAAAGTATGTATGTAAATTGGTATCATTTATTTAAGTTTGTTCTCATCCAATTTTAAACAAATGGAAATCAATACTGGTTGCAGATACCAGTGACCGGATTGTAGGATGAAGTGAACTGGCACGGTTACAAAGAACAGTCTGCGGAAGTTTAGATAAAATAGACCTCTGCTGAGACATTTATTCTGCGTTTGTCATTTTACATGATTATACAAACTGTATGTTGCTTCCTCCTTTCTTGTCCTTCTGTCCTTTCTATATTTTTCTGTACCCTTTAAGTAGTACAAATGTGTGTATATTTGATATGCCTATTTGTGTTTATATCTGGTGTGTGTGTATGTATATACATGTTTTATAAAATGTCAGTCTTTAAAAATGTGTTCTTGTTATACTTGAAATTTCATCTCTCTTAATTGCAAGTGTATAGATTTAGATGGTACTTGATGTCTATTACATTCAATTCTTGTAATTTGTTTTCTTTCAGATATGTGTCACAAAGATGTCTACACGGAACTTCCAGGGAATGGACTCAGTGATCAAACCCCTGGACACAATTCCCGAGGACAAAAAAGTCAGGGTTCAGAGGACGCAGAGCAGTTTTGATCCATTTGAGAAACCAACTAGTCAAGTGAAGCGGGTCCATTCAGAGAACAATGCTTGCATTAACTTCAAAACTTCTTCAGCAGGGAAAGAATCTCCTAAAGTCAGACGACATTCTAGTCCCAGCTCTGTAAGTGCATCCTGCTTATGTTATCTGTGTGATTACCAGCTTCTGCACCAAATGCATAAATCTATATTTCTTACCTTGGTAAATGAAATTAAGAATCACATTAAAACTAATACATTTTTTAAAAATGCCCTGTTTTAACTGTTACTAAAAATCTAAACTACATTTCACTGTCATGCTGTTTAATTTGACATTTCTCTCAGCTCTTGGGCCATGAGTTTCACTTGTTTATAGACAATGTCTAATCACTTTCACTTTTAGGTTTTCATTACCAACTACAATGCTGTAATATTTGGGTTGCTAACTTTGCAGGAGAGTGTTTATTTCCAAAGAAAAGTTGTTTTCCCTGGAACTTGAAAAAAAAAACAACGTAGAAAAAATTATTTTGGTTTTAGGTTTCTAAAATTTTATTACTAATTAACCTTAGTCTTGGGCTAATTTTGACTTTTTTTTTTGGGTACCTTTTAAAATCCTCTTATTTCAATTGGAATATCTAAGTGAAAATAAAATTACTGTTTTCTGACAGAACCATGCTGCATGTGGAAAAAATGAAAGAATGTTTATTGATGCAGTATCATGTTTGTTTTCCCTGTGTGGCGTAATATTTTGAAAGAAGGTAGATAAATAAAATGTCATGTCTTTCATTAATAGTGCCCAGATAGATGTCCCACAAGAGACCTTAACAAATTATTGAAAAAAAATTTTTTTTTACTGTAGCAGGATAAATCCATACTAGTGTGACCTTTGAGACAAAGATTACAGATTCAAGGAGAATGCAGAGAACACTTCAAAAGTTAGTTGGCATGAAAGTGATTTAAAAGGTTGATTGTCTTTTCTGCTGTGTCTTCTGGTTCAGAGAGAAAATTGAGAAAATTCTAACTGTTTTATAAAGAAATGTCAAAGATTTTCTTTTCTAGAGCTGAGTTTTGTCTAACCTATGTGAATTTAACAGATAAGATGTCATGACTCTAGGGGACTGTAGGAAAGGTTACATTTTAAAAGGAACTATCTACAGCAAAAATAAATTTGCTTTTTCATCATGGAGTCATATAATACAGCCTCTTTCACAAAAGCCTCCTGCGTGTTCAAAATCATTCCATAACAAGGAGTTCTTCATAGTATCTGCTTAATAGCGATAATAGCCACCACCATCACACAACTATTTGTTTAACGTTTTCAGGACAGAATGGAACTTTAGTTATTCCTCACCCTCTCTTTGTTAATATAGTGTTTTTCTTGGAAGGGTCAGTTTAGGCTCTTCACCTACAAGGTATCCAGTGCTCTAATCTGATTATGTAAAATAATTTATTTGTTTACACACAGTAGCATCAGTATTAAAAGAAAATGAACAAGTTATACAGGAAACATAAAACCAATATCGGATACATCAAGATCCAAATTTTCCCCTAATCTTAACTAAGGGCCCTACCCTTCTCTGACTGAAGACAATGACAAAATTCTTCACTGAGAGCAGCACTGGGCCCTAAGAAACTGCATGACTAAATAAACTCTCTTCTCAGAGCTCCCACATGGAGAAAGAGATTGGTGTAATTAGAGAGAGAGAAATCTGGTCCTTCTAACTGCTACCGTAGATTCACATCCCTTCACGACTTCTTCAGTGTAAATGTCAGTTGACTTTTCTGTAGCATTTATGGACTCCTAGTTCTCATATAATCATAGAAATTAAAGATGGAAGAGCACTATGAGAGATTGCAGTCCATCTCTTTGATGATGCTGGATAGTTTCCTAAAATAAACGTTCTGTGTTTTTTGTTTGGTTTTGTCTGCTAGTTTCAAAAGTCACAAGCAATGGGACTTCCATGGGAGTTGATTTGCCAGCCTAAACTTATTGCCAGAAAGCTTTGCTAATATCAGCCTAAATTTTGTGTTTCTTAATGTTTTCACATTGCTTCTCCCACATTGCACTTCTTGTAGCTGTCTAAGTAGGAATAGGCATTAGTTAGTGTTTACAGCCTTCAAATATTTGTCGACTTCTACCATGTATTCCCCCAACTCTTTAATTGTCATCTGAACAACTTGCTAGATATGAAGGTTAATTTAGTTTTTCTTCGTAAATCAGTCCCCTTGGCTTCCTAATAATTCTTGTTGCTAGTATTCTTTGAATTTCCTTCAGTTTATTAATATCCTTCTGTTAATAAAGTGCTTAAAATTAACATTCCACCATATCAGAACTGTGAAATTAGCATTGTCGAGCATATCAAAGTTGCCCTGACCCTTTTTCTTCTTGATCTCATATCACAGTAGAAATCCGCACCTACTTAATCACTCTCAACTTTATTTTCTTTCAGCATTACTGTTTTTCAGGTATTTCCTGCTTACTGAATTTACTGGAATCATGTTTCCGCAACTGTATTAGATGGAATTTTTCTATGTTCCAAGTTATTTGTCTATGTATTATTTCCACATGCATTTTGCCCAGACTGATTTTAGTACGTGTTCATGTTTTCCAAGCATGCTGAGACATTCTTTATGCACAGTTACTTTTACAGGCTCTTCCTTGCTTGCTACTTGTTCACTTTTGTTCTTTATTTTCTTGCTAAAGACAGGCTTATTCAAAAAATAATAAAAAGCTCAGTATCTCCACCGTTTTGGTTACACGTTTCCATTTATTAATGAGGCACCACTTTTTTCTAGTACGTCCTTCCTTCCCCAGATTATATTTAGAAAAGCCCCTTCCCTACCTTTTGACTAGCATTAACTCAGTTTCCTTTTTTATTGCCCTTATTTCTACCTGCAAACAATTAACTGATTGTTTGTTATTGTTTGGCGGCCTCTCCCTCCTCTTTTCTATTTATAGTAAAATATTTTTTTCATATTTTTGAGCAGTCCTTTCATGAAATTACACTGGTGGCTAGTTGTTCTTTTTTGGAGGACTTGTAATCTACTGTGCCTTACTTACAGTGTTCCCTAGTATTCCACAGACTCTTTCCAAATTGGTGGATTTCAGTGCTTTTTCCACTTGTTCTTTACTAATTAGGGCACAAATCCTACAAGCGCATACACACATTCTTAACCTTATACCTCATGAAGACTTACTGATTTCAGTGGAATGCTAATGAATGAAGTTAAGTACATGTGTAAGGATTTTCAGGATCAGATACTTGATTATTTAATTTCCCACAATCATCTTCTCTGAAATTGAATACTTTTATATGGCTGCATCTATGAACCAATTTCTTATTATACTGCTTCCATTTAGCTTTTGGTTACTTCTTTTCTTCTTGCCCATAGAATTTCCAAAAAGACACCTCACACATGCTAAAAATAGTTTGTTACAATGGCCGCAACTTTAATAAACAAACAAGAATGTGAATGGAGGAGAATGTACATAGTCTTAGTGGCAAAGGTTAACGAGTCACTCTGCTTGGACGTTAGCCCCATTTGATTCTGATGGCCAAACCCCAAAGTCAAAATGGCTACCAACCGGGAGATAGTTTCCATGCACCCAGGCCTTGATACATAGCTTGGACCACAAGTCACACTTCACCTCTATAGAGAGGGTTAGAGCTGCCACTGAGACACAGCCCAGGCAGTTAGTCTCTCCATCTCAACTACACACTGAATCCAACACTTCTGTGAGGTAACATATTCTTCCCACCGTGACCCAAACAGCCAAATGAATGTGATCCCTGCAAAGACTGCCTGCCCTAAAGTTGTGGCATAACACTCAGGGACGTGTGGAAATCTGAATGCAAATCTAGCTTGATCCAAAAAGAGAGTTCAATGGTTAATCATATATTCAGTAATTAAATGCCAATAAAACATCCCAAGGTTACAGACTGATTGCTTGCCCTATGCCCTGCCTCCCCAGTGCATGGGCAGCAGCAGGGGAGCCTGAATGGCCCTGTGACAGGGTCCTGGTTGAGCCCTGGAGGTTTAGCCAGCCCGCTGTTAAGAGGGGAGTGGAGCCAGCTGAGAGAGTCTGCAGGATCGGGGCTAGTGAGGAGCAGCTGGTAGGCTAACTCAGCCAAGCCCTATAAAGGCACACAGGAGCATGACGGCAGCTGCAGGGGAAGGGGCGAGTGCTCAGCCTGCAAGGGCGAAGCCGCAGTTGGAGGCAAGCTGCCCTAGCCTGGGACTGTATCTGTATATAGTTGGTGGTGGGGAAGCCTATAAATAAGGAGCACCGGTGGGAGCACAAAGCTGATGACGGTGCATGGTTTGTGGGCACAGAGGACCTGACCAGCAGGGGAACCTACGCGAACCTGCTACAGGTCCCTTTGCTCCTCCCTCAGCTCAGCCCAAGGGGAAGAGGACATGTGCAATCCCCTCCCTCATGGCCAATAAGAGGGTTTCTTGAGCTGGAGGAGCAGCCTTATGTACAGTCAGGCTATGATTTGTTGGAAGTGGGAAAGGAGCCCCTGGCATCCATTCAGGGCAATCTCCAGCAAACCCCAACCCAGCTAGCCAGACATTGCTATACCATCTTGAGTGTCTGTCTCTTTCTGGGGCGGGGAGGAGGGGTGGTGGCAGTTGGTAAAAAAGGAGGCTGAGCTGAATTCTCAAATATTTCCCACCTCTCAGTAGATCAGGGATAGTTTCTCCTTTGTCTTCTATGTAATTTGGGAACATTCTGATATGTGTTTGGCTGCATAGTTAGATTCCTACAGGAGATTGCAGCCTGCGTTTTTCAGTAAAGTGAGTTGATTAGGGTTTTTTGGTCTTGTTTTCTTGTAGTCATCCTATTCTGTAGTAGATTCCAATTGTCACTTCCTCTACTATTTATTCCTTGTATTTTTAATCAAAGAATCACTAGCAGATTCCTCATTTTCAAATTATACCTTGCTGGGACTGTAAATACTTCTGGCATATAGATTATACCCATCTGAGTTGACATTTCAGTTAGGAGAAGCACCCTACCAAGTTTGTTATGCCCTCTAGGTCATAATCACTATAATTTAGTTTCAGTTCTAGTTCTTTTTTTTTTTTTTTTGGTAAGCCTCAATTTATGTACGGATTCTTTGATAGATGAGTAGTGTCTTCATCTTTTGTTTAATAAAATTTCCACTTTCTGCCTTGCTTAGTATTATGTATGCGCATGCCAGATCATTTGAATTAGGCAAAAATTCCCATTCTGCCTCTTTCTTGCCATAGCTTAAAGCCTGCCTAAGCCTTCCCTTCTGTAGCACTCACCAGAAGAACTGTGAGCTCATACATAAATTTCACTGGTTATGGCCCATCTTCAGTGTCCCATTCTCTGACCCTTTAATTCCAGTCTCCTACTAGTCTTAGGGTTACCAAATGTCCCGGTTTTCAACCAGAAAGTCCTGCTGACTGAGCACTAAGAGTCCAGTTACCTGCAGTAACTGGTCTACACCACCCGGAGGAGGGGGCAGGAAAAGCAGATGCTGCTGCTGGAGCTTGGAGGAGCACTCAGAAATGGCTCCAGCGGAGAGAGGTACCGGCGGCTCAACTGTCCTGCCCGTCACCCTCCCACTTCTAGATCCCTGTTCAGATGGCAAGGGGAGGAAGGTGGAGAGAGCAGTGAGTGATGGGGGGTGGAGGGGGGGGAAGAGGAGTGGAAGAGGGGGTCTCACGGGAAGGGGTGGAGCAGGGGAAGGGGGAGGTTCCAGCACTCGGTGTCCGGTTTTCACAAATTAGAAAGTTGGCCACATTCTCAAGACTTAACCACGCCACTTCTTTAGATGATATCTTTAGAATATTCTAGGACTTTAGACTCTAGTTCAATCAATCTCAATAGCTGAAATAGCTGTAGGGCAGCTTTGTGTTGCTGGGTGAAGAGCAAACGAAGCATAACTGCTCAGCAGGTGTGATATTCTCCTTGTACACACTCTGCAACTTCCGTTAATGTTGTTGGGAGATAGCACACAGAGGATTTTGTGAAATCTGTGACTCTTTCTGGACACAGTTTCTGCCATTCAGAAATGAAATGATTTGCTATTAAGCAGCTTGCCTCATTTAAATTTACATTGCACCTCTTCACAACTGCATAGATGTTCTAGGTTGTTAATTAGTTCTGTAGCATAAAGTGAGAAGTTGTTGCATGAATTATTTTTTGTTTATTTACAAGTTTAGGTTTTGAAATTATCTGATAGATGCAAACTCATTATGTAAGACTATGATCTTGTATTTTGTTTTATTCTTCAAGGGTCAGGTATTTATAAGCACTAGAGGGGAGCTTGCTTTCCAGTGCATGTAAATGGTGCTAAAAATAGCACTGTGGCCATGGTGGCTCAGGCTAGCCACTTGGGTACCTGCTCAGGGCACAGGTGGGTTTGTACTCTGGTGGGTATTGAGAGTTATTGCCTGTGCTGTGACGGCCATCCTGCTATTTTGAGCATGCTAGCTCAAGCAAAGTTAGCGTTTATGTCTGTCTGTCCGATTCTGGGAAGCACACTTGCTTCTGTGCAGATATACTGTTAGGGAGATTAGATCTCTTTGCATGCAGTTTCAGAATTATTTATTCAGACAGAAACTGAATCTTGTTGTTGAAATTCCTAGCAGAAGAGATTGATGCTCTTTGATTAACACAGATTAATCAATCCGGCATTAGGAATTTTAATCTTCAGATACTCCTTTGGACATGACAAATCTGCATGTTAAAAGTATGCATGTAGCCAGCTAGGAAAATTCACTGCGAAGCAGCTGAGGACAACCCAAAACCTTAATACAGACAAAATGTAAAGGGACACTGTCAACTTAAATGAGTGCAGTCTATTTAAGAAAATGAATTCAAAGTAGTCTGATATGGCACCTTCCCCAGAGTTCCACTGTTAATTTCTTTGGTTTTACAGTCGAATGTCTTTAATTTATTTAAAAAAAAAAAAAAAAAAAAAAAAAAAGTCACTGGGTTAAAGACGCGTACAAATAGTGTATATAAATAAATGGGAGAAACAATGAAAACCATTAAACACAAAGAAATTGAAATTGAAGGAAAAAGGTTTTATTATTTTTCCTCTAATTGTTCAGCTTTAGTAATATTAGATGCTAGTTGGAACAATAGATAAAACATTTTCATAGAGAGGGGTATGATTTTTCAGGTTGGTGCCGTACCTTTAATTATTCCAGTACACTGGACAAGCTGCTGAGATGCACACAGAAATCTTGGCTGCAGTGAGTGACAGGCATATCTCACTTGATGCTGAAAATAAGAGTCCTCCTGCCTCAGGTTTCTTGCAATCACCATTGAATAGCAGAAGAAAGCAGACCTATCAGGCAAGTTGTGGTATTCTGCTAAATTGTGGTATTCTGGCTCCATTCAGCCTGTCACTTCATGTACTGTATTTTGGAGCACAGGCACATAGCTGATTCTCAGTGCGCACCCTGCCCAAATGAAGTATGGAATACAACTGCCATTCACCGATACCGGGCCTGAGGCACAATTTCAAATTGTTCACACTGGTCAGTTGAAGCATCCAGGATTGTAAACTGAAGGTCAGGCAGTCTTGGGGACATACATAAAGCACAACATTTAATTTGCATAATCTTACTTTAAAAAGGAAGTTTGAGTCCTATTTTATTGTTTGACTGCCAAATTTGAGAACCAAGCTGTGTTTGGACAAGTGACCTTAATTATTTCTTTTCCCTATCCTACCATACTTTGATAGATATTTAAGTATTATTCCACTTGAACTAGCTGGTGACTTTTTTAGGTTTAGCTAATCACTTTGCATTCCTTGAGCAACCTATAATGTCTTTGTCATTGATCTGTTAAGTACAATGCATTTCCAAAATGTACACGATCTATCTATGTGCAGCGGCGTTGTAGCCATGTTAGTCCCAGGATATTAGAAAGACAAGGTGGGTGAGATAAAGGGTAAGAGCTTGAGCTTTGTGTAAGCTTGAAAGTTTGTCTCTCTCACCAACAGAAGTTGGTTCAGTAAAAGGTATTATCTCACCCACCTTGTCTCTATATCTATTTCACAGATTAAATAAAAGTTATTTTTTATAATGACATGTATCAAAATACTGATTTTCTGGCCCCTTTGTGTTAATGGAAAGTATTTTAATTGTGGTAGTTTATTCATTCGTATCAAACTAAGTTGGATAAACAAAGTGTTCTGACCCATGGAGCGTGTAGGAAGTGGGTAACATGCAGCTCCATGGACCCCCAGCACCTTCGCTCCCTGTGGAGAGCCCTGACACCTGGGCTGCAGCCCCATCCTACCACTTCTGCCCTGCTGGCAGGCAGGTTTGTGGGGTTGCAGCCAGGGAAGGCATGTCCCAGCGCGTCTTTCCCTGACTGCTGCCTCTCAAACCTGCCTTCTGCTTGTTAGCACCTTGAACCTTTTCCTACTTCTCCCATTCAGGTGGGTGTGGAGCACCCTTGTAGGCTCTGTCTCATTATTCCATCCATCCAGCTGTGGCGGCTAGGGAACTTCAGAGTTTTGGGTGGGAGATGTCCCTTTCTGGCTGCATGTGAGACTTGGCCTGGATGGTAGTGCTGAAGTGAGACAGAATGAGATGGCATGGCTTTTGGTCCAAAGATCTTCCTACATATCCTTCAGTAATTGGGAGGGGAGAGGAAAAGAAACCCCTACAAAGGCGGTCCAACTCCCTTGCAGGAGCTGATTAGCTAGTATTCCTTGACCTCAACAGCTATGAATTTGTGCACCTGTACTGGAAAATGGATGTGGCTACACATAGGGCAACTTGGGGGTGGGGAAATTGGAGAGCTCATCTGCAACTGCAGTTTGGGCACAGGATTTTCTTTGCAGACCTCGTGCACTGAGCCCAACTGTCCTCAGCTGGTCAGCCCAGAGGTTTATAAGCTTGGCCAGGGTTACCAGTCACTTACTGCCTCATAGCCAGCTGTGCTTCAGGTTTGATCTTAAGCTATTTAACTCTAGCATGTAATAGGATCTGTTCTCTCCACAAGCCTGTAACTCCCCATGAGCTGTGTGGGGTTTGGCAATGAAAGCTTTACTAGCATCTCATTGGAAGATATTCTCTCCTATGACAGAGAATAGACCCTGAGTTGTTGTAAAGGATTCTCTCTTGACTTGTCCTTTAATTTCAGATTTTTCTTACAATGGATTTATTCCTCTTGAGGTATATAGCAAAACAGATAGATCTTCATTTTGGATTTTAAATAAATTACAATAGAACTGTGAACATAATATTTTTCCCTTGAGGATAATTTCATATTGAAGTTTAATATCCTATAGTTTAAAAAAAAAATCTATTTAAAACTTTAGAGTCAGGAGTGTGATGGTAAAATGTGACATTCACAAGCTGTTTTGCAGTTATGAAAAATGCATGAGAACATAACCCACACAGTTTGTATAAGAATAGTCAGGTGGCTCTGGATGTAATTTTCCATTAAAGCTTTTTTTCCTAAATCATACACTGATTCTTAAGAATTTCTAAAAGCTGTGAGGTATAATGCCAAAACACACCACAGGATCCCAGATTAAACTTGCTAATTACCCTACAAGGTATGCAAATGAAGTGGTCATTTGAAGTTAATTACAATGACTCTTCCATCTCCCATGTTTCTTTGCATTTCCATTTTTCATAATTCCCTCCTATGAGCCTGAAATGCCAACTTCTTCCACTCCCCCCCATTTGGCATACTCTTTCATCTCCCTTTGTTGATAGGATTTCTATGCTCCATTGATCTGAAGGAGATTTACCTCATATTGTCATATATCCATCTCATCCCATTTTTTCTTTCATTTACAGGGCCACTGTCATTGAGTGGCTTCATTCTTTGGCCTCTCATTTGTACCTTGTGTAGGCTCCAAGCATAGGGTGAGTGTACTAGTAAACCTTGACCTGTATTTTTTGCTATTTGGGTGATTTATTAGGTAACTGACCTCTTCAGAGTAATTAGTTCAGGGGTGTCAAACATCCGGCCCGCTGGCCGGATTTGGCCTGCCAACCTTTTTGGTCCGGCCCCTGGCGGCAGCGTGTGCTGCTGTGACATCTCGCGGTGTTGTACTCTCTGGCGGCATCGCACGCTGCCACCAGAGGGTATGCCGCCGCGAGATCTGTGTACTCTGGTGGCAGAGTGTGGAGCTCTGCGTTCATGAGACACAGCGCTCCAAAGGTGCCTAGTATTTCGATTTATAGTATGTATGGCCCACTTGAAGTACATTTGATTCAAATCTGGCCCGCCATAGCTAATGAGTTTGACACCCCTGAATTAGTCTGTCTCCAAGTACATGGGAGAAAGCCTTGGGCTGGGGAGCCTATACAAGTCCATTTTTTTTTTTGTCAAGCCCTACAGCCCAAGGAGGAATTCCTGTTGTCTCTTGTCCCCTGAATGAAAAACCAATACTTTTGCATCCAAACTCTAGTCCTTTTCTTAGAATACAACAAGACTAAAGTCGCATCATTTGCCAATGGAGGGGAGAAAGAGGTCCATTCTCGTGTTTGCGATTGTGAGGATTCTTCTGTTTCTAGAGCAACATGATCTAGTCACATAGGCAAACTACACCCAAGGAAATTTAATCATTCAAGCAGGCTAGTTAAACCATCAGGTTCCATTTCCTGAAGAGAGGGATATAAACCTCGGTGTGCTCTGATCAGCCCACTTATTATCCCAGGCAACATGATCCAGCACTGTCCACAGTGAAGGCTTTATCAATACCTTGGGAAAGATAGTGGATGTATGCTTTCATCTTCTGTCTCTCTTCACCCACGGTAGGCAAAAAGATGAGGGAGAATCATGCCAGGATCATTTCACCTACTCCATATTATGTTTCAGAGACCTTGATCCTCACCTGTTTGAAAGAAAAATCAGTTCTTCTTGGAACGAGAATTCATTTTCCAGTGGCCAGTTTGTTATCCCAACAGTGCCAAGATCTTTCTGACCACTTGGTACCTGAAAGATTGAATCTGCAAACACAGGGACATGCTGACTCACTGCTCTAGAAGCTTGTTAAAAATAGGAATGATTCCATAGCTAAAATCAACAGAAAAATATGGAAAATATTTTTTTTAGTTGGTATAATGCTTGGAACATTGATCCTGACATGTCAAGGAAAGCTGTCTGAATTCCTGTTTGATGGTTTCAATTCATTTCTCAACCTTGTCTTGAAAGAGCCAAAAATGGCTTTTTACATAGAACAGCCTCTTGGAAGTTAGATGCTCTTTTCTACTGACTGAATGCTTTATTTCCCTCTTGGCTTCCTTAAAATCAATACTTCCCAATGGTTCAAGCTTATATTTTAAAGGAAGCTTATCTCGTCTCAAAAAACTATATCCACAAGACGACTACATATCATTGTCCAGATCTCTTGCTACCTCCTGGGTAAAGAGAAATCAAGTGTCATATTCAGGAGCTTCAGTGGCTGCCACCTAGATAAACTTATCCTCCAGATAATGAAAGATCTTTTTTAAAACCTCTGCTTTTATCATCACATACCTAAGTCACCTAGGCTCCTATTATTAACCTCCTTATCTAATACTGTTCCAAATTATTATGTTAAATATGTTCCTTCTTTACTGTGTTCAGAACTACTACTCCTCTCTCCTTACCTGTTACTGCTTTTTACTGCTTATGGTGGATTCACTGTGAATAAGAATGAGATGGTTTTGCCTCTTTTGTACATTAAGTATTTTCCAGTTTCATAGAACAACCTTGGCTTTTTGTCTTCTGGGACTATGTGGCTAACCATGGATTCCAACGCTAAACAGTAGGCTTCTTGAGGAACCTTTACATGCATGAGTAGTCCCATTGACCACAGTGTACTTAAAATTAAATGTGTGAGACTCTTTCCATGACATGGGGCCCTAACTCTTGTCCATCATGCTAGAAAAGCAGCATATAGATTTCTCTAGAAGCCCATGTGAAAAATACTTAATGCATAGAAAAGAAACAATCTATATACGAGGAAGGGCCAATTTTCAAGTAAGGCAAAACTGTCCCATTGTTATTCAAAGTGGATCCTCCAGTCCAGAAATGGGATGAAACAAGCAATTGTTATGATTTCAGGCAGCCAAGAATAAATATCCTCTTGTGAGCAAACTGCAGCTTCCATACTTCATCATTCTTAAAATCCCTTCCAGTGAATACCATTTTAAACAGTGTCCTTGGTGCCAGGCCTGAGGCAAGAGAAGAGTATTACAGTAGTGATGACTACTTGCTGTTTAATCTGTGCACGTCAGAGACTGTTTGCATTTAACCTACTGGAGTGCTCAGTTTTTACCATTGGCTCCGTCTGCTTCTTCATGTAGCCCCCATATAAAATTTCCATACAAATCTCAGTATTGTGCCAGCATGTGCAGCTGATGTCCATTTCTTGTGAATTTACTTTCTGATGGCTCTAATGCAACCTGTTTTTGATTCCCAAAGCTAGTTTTC
This sequence comes from Emydura macquarii macquarii, assembly GCF_026122565.2. Taxonomy (NCBI): domain Eukaryota; kingdom Metazoa; phylum Chordata; order Testudines; family Chelidae; genus Emydura; species Emydura macquarii. The sequence continues at coordinate 33,918,324 of NW_027132559.1, read as the reverse complement.
TGTACAGGTTCCACTTGCTGCTTGTGTGATTCTTCTGATTTAGATATCTGTGTATCTGTTGTTGGCATCGTATGGTGAGGACTTAGGTATCTTCTGTTATGTCTGTAGCTCTCTCCTGTAGGTATGGGTGAGAACAAAACTTGTATCATTTCGTAGCGTACTGAAGGGCTCAGGTCATTGTCAATGGAACTACTCACATGCTTAAAGCTAAGCACTCCTATAAGTCTTTGCAGGATCAGGGCCTTACTCAGTAGGTACTGTCTTCCAATTGGGAGATGCACTTGTTATGAGATTATCATTTTGCAGGTAAAACAACACTCTCCTGTTAATTTTTCTAATTAGTTTAAAAGGTGAACAGTAAAATGATTTCAGGCCAAATTCAGCCCTCGTATTAACATCACGTGTTTTTGTAGTAGTTTATGCTTGAGAGATTGAAATCAGCCTCCACACATATGTTCAAAATTACTTATATTTGATCGTCATCCAGAATGCTTGCAGTTTCTTATCTTCATGTTCTCTGAATTTTGTGGCAGCTGATTTTTTTAAAAGAAACATGGTTTTGAACAAAAACAGAAAATTTTTTTTTAAATGTGATAGCTGTGAATTGAACAAACTCTTCTAAGATCTTTAGTTTTTCTATATATAGTACAATTAATTTTAAAAGTGTTGGTGTTTTGCTGTAACAATTGAAAGCTAATTTTAAATATAAGGGGAGGAGTGGTCCTTTCTGTGTTATAGAAAGATCCAAAGCTATGGATTTTTCTCTCCAAAATATTATAGAAATATACATGTGAAATTGGATGTGATACAAAGAGGGGAAAAAAAAAACCAATTTTGTGTACACAGTACAGTATTGAAATACAAACATTTGGGATTTTCAGCGTTTACATGGAATTTCTGGTTATTTAGATTTCCAGTTTAGAATTTATAACAGTTTTACAAAATTTAATATTAATAGAAATTGTTTTCAGTCTTTAGAAGATCAATCTCAGCAGCCTTTTCTACCCTGACGTTGCAGTATTATGCTGTTGAATAATAACCAGAAAATTAAACTGATTGGTATACCCTATGTTCCAAGATCAGTGAAATGCAGAAAGTTACCATGTGAAATTTGTGAAATGTAAATTAGTGTTAGTTTTATTTTCATGCTTAACAATCAAAAATATTGTTACCTGCTAGCATAAACAATTGGTGAATTTTTTCAAAGTTTGTGCATGCTGAGTGCATCCTCAATATCACTTTTCAAAGTCTTTTGTAGTCTCTGAAATGTCTTGCAGATTAGTTTGCAAGTTTCATGCTCAAGTATCATAGCAGCAGTTTTTAGAAATTTGTGCTTGTGAAGGGTAATATAGGGAGTAATAGAACAACTTAAAGGGCCAGTTTTTAAAGATACATTGGTGCTTACAGATGCAGATAGGAGCTTTTGAAAATACCTTTAAGCACCAAATATGCATGTTTAGGTGCCTGAACATCTTTACAAATGTGGCCTACAGTGTCCTACACTATATATGCAGGCAGACACACCAGTAGGGTCTGATGCTGCCAGGACTGTGTACACTTTGGTTCCACCTTTGGAAGTGGTACAAGGATCACACTGGATTCTGGGTCTACAAGCTATTCCACCCAGTGGTCCAGCTACATCAGAGGGCCAACCTGGATGACCGGGTGGGTTAGCTTGTGGATCCAGAATCCAATGCAGATCCGTGTGCCACTTCAGGAGGACTAAAAACACCTTTTTAGTCAGATCAGAGGGCCAATCTGGATTGAGGCATCATGGTCTGCAAAAGGGAGGAGAGCAGCAGCTGTCAGGTCTATCTGCTGGGGATGGACAGATGGTGACTGAGTAGCTTTCTTGTTGCTTTGGGACTATTCTCTCTCAGCATGCCCAAGCACTGGACAACTGGGAGTTGTGGCTGCACAGTAAGGGAGAAGTAAGCATCCTGCTTCTGTGAAACTGGAGTCTGTAGCACAACGGCGGCTGCTGCTGCATGCTGCAGAGGCTCCCATCAGGCAGAGGCAGTCAACATAGGCCACTGTCCTGCAGAGTCAATAGTGAGCTCTTCCTCTGGACATCTTACTGGTCCTGCCAATGCAAGCTCTTCTCATTCTCTGCCTGCTCTCAGTGGGGATCCACCAGGCTTCCACGGAGGGAGTGAATCAAATGGATAGGACTTAGTTTAAACCACTATTTTTGACAGCTGTGAATCTGTGGCTGAGGGAATAATTGTTATTGTTTGGTTGTGTGGTAATGGATTACTTATCAGAGTCCTAAAGCAGTACTGGTTTTTAAGACCTCCAGACCGGTGGCATTATAAAACAAACAAACAAAATCCCAACACAAGTAAATCTCAACATGAAAACAGGCAAACTACATATCACACATAGTAAACCAGCTTCATCGTAGCTGAGCTACATGGAAATCTAGTGATGGAAGAGTCTCAAAGTTATTTTTGATAGTTTTGCCAAACCTACTACACATTGTAGACTACTTTCTCCCTGTCCTCGCTCCTCACACACACATCCATGCCTGTGGGTAATGCTCACTGGGGAGCAAGCTGATAGCAGACCAACCTTGTCTGATGGATGGATCCTTTGCCTTCTCATGTCTTCAGAGGGCTGCCAGGCATAGCTGCTGCCCCCTTAAAAATTTTTAGGTGGAAGATGGAGAAAGTCTCCCTTCACTGCATTGGGAAGCAGCACTGAACAATTTACTGATGTTAACATTGACAGTGCTTCCAGACCCAACCAACTGTCCCAGAGAGAGCACACTATGACAGCCATTACATTACTTGCTCTCTGTCTTGACCAGATGGGGAAAGCGAAAATATGTGGAAACTTTATTTTAAAAAAAAAATCCACAAATGTTACATTAATTCATATAAACTGATATATTTGCGAAAAAGCACTGTAGTGAATATTTTAGCCATCTCTGTTGGTACCCACACTATAGGGGCTGATCTGGCAAACATTAAGCACATGCAAATCTTTACTCCTGTGAGTAGACTCATGTGCACAAGTGTTAGGAGTTCCAGAAAATGTACATGCATTCTAAAGCAGCAGAAGGATTGCACAGGAGGAACCTGCAGTAATTGAATAAAGCAGTATTCCATATTTCCTGGATAATGCCAGGCTAATTTAATATAGTGGCATAGTGTGGGGAAAGTACATCTGTTTCCTTTTTACTTTACATAAATTTTCAGTGTTCTAAATAGAATCAGTTTGGGCCCAGTTCATTAAAACTATGTTCACTTTTCAGTGGAGGCTTCTGGAAAGGTCTTGGAGGAATGTTTTTGTTGCATTTGATGGTATGAAAGTCAGACAGATACTGTTTTTTACTACTGTGGTAGCATCGAGGAAGCCCAATCAAGAATCAGGATTTCATTGTGCTAGATACTGTACTGGCAAGTTACAAAGATGACAGTCTCTGCTCCAGAGATCTCACAGTTAATGGGCTTCTGCAGCACTTAGCTAGGGAGTTCCCTTCCTTCTCCAAGATCATGAGGAGGGAAGAAAAAAGGGGAAGACAATATGAAAAGGGAGTGGAAGGAGGGGGCAAAGGTTTTCTTTCCCCTGCTGGCCAAGATGCAGACTTCCCATCTCTGTGACCTGTAGGGGTGGGAGGGGAGGTAGAGAGAGGAAAGAGGATTTAGGATGAATTTTTAAAAATTCTCTAAAACATTTTTTCATTGTATGTGGAGTAATTATAAACAGGTGTGCGTTTGTGTCGAACTAGTGCTGTCTGAGAATCTTTCGCATAAGTTTTTGCAATGAAAATTTGCACTTCATCTGAATTGAAAATGTTCATGGTTGAAACTTTTGATTTTTTTTATTACATTTTTTTAAATGAAACCAAAACTTTTATTACATTTAGATTTTTTATTCTTAATTTTTAGTTTTTCCTCTCCCTGTTCTGTTCCTTCCCCAGTGGAGAAGAGGGGGAAATAGTTTAAAAATAATCTCATTTTCTCTCTCACTCACTTTTTCCCTCCATTTGCATTGGAAAAGTATAAGTGGGTGGGCGGATGGAACCCAAGATGAATCCCAGACTGAAAATCAAAAACCAAAAAGTGGTTTCTTTGACCAGGAATATTTATACCACATTGCACTCTCATGTGTGTCATAACTATATATATTACATATGTGGGAGTATGTATGTATGTGTATCAGAGATGCATGTCTACAAAGAGATGGAAAGGTTATATACATAATTTTTTTCATAGACTATTGTACTGAAATAATGAAGATTGCTAAAGATGTTTGGTATTCTCCTGCTGAGTACACTATTTAACAAAATGAAAAATAAACTGTGTAATTTTACAAGACAGAGCCCTCTGCATAATTTCCCTGTCTTATTTTCAGCACTTCCAAATTAATCATATTCAAGTATATTTTTAGAGATGTAATATGAACCTGTACTCTTACAGCTCTAGTTATTGCCAGTTTTGTTAGGTTTGTGTAAAAGCTTAGGGCAGATTCCCCTCTGTCACTGAATGGGGCTATATCTATTTGCACTTAGCTGAAAATCTGACCCTTAGCTTTTTCACTGAACAAGGGTACTGTAGTTAGTTTGATTCAGTTATAGAAACCCAGGCAGCAGGCATTAAGAATAAATATTATAAAAAGCCATGCTGCATACACCTGTCATTAAAAGGCATGATTTGACTGTATATAAACCAAAGAATATTAGAATCAATTCAGAAGTGAAATTCACTCTGAGGGCCCATTCCATAAGATGTTTAGATCTTCTGGGAGGTGCTCAGTGCCCTAAGTGCCACTGATGGTATTTTTTGCACCTTTTCATCTAAACAGGCCTATGAAATCACCTTGCCTATTTTATAGAGCAGATTAAAATCTTGAATTACATCTGTTAAAACAGATTGGTTGGGTTAGCTGGAAATGATCCACCTCTGAATATAAAGTTTTTTATGCCAAAAGTGAAACACAAGCCTCCTTTTGACTTAGAACAAAATCCTTTTGATGGCTCCACTGATACAAGAATATGGTTGAAGTAGGTAACCACCATCTGGAGTGTTGAATGACGTTTGTTTGAGCAGCCTATTAAACATTCTACATTAGCTCTGCTAGATGATTCTTGCAGACAATATTAAAAAAATGTAAGCATAATCCCATCAGTTTCAGTATTGTTGTTTAGTCTTTCATGGTTGAATCAAAGCAGTTAATTTTGGTGTTAATGCTGAAAGTTCCATCCTTTATTTTTGTTTAGCCTACAAGCCCCAAGTTTGGAAAAGCAGACTCTTACGAAAAACTGGAAAAACTAGGGGAAGGATCATATGCCACAGTGTACAAAGGAAAAAGCAAGTAAGTGGGTTTATTATTATTAAATATGGGAAAAGGGTTGGCAAGTATTTTATATGCATGTGCCATGATCCTGCAATTGGATGCAAAATCCATGCATTCATGTGCAATGCCATTGACTTCCATGCAGGTCCTTGAACTGATCTATTGAAGGATTGGAACATAAGATATAGTATCTCTGTGCCAGGACATCTTGATACAGCTCTGCATTGTTACTTTCTTAAGCAGGATCTCAGGGTTTTGTACACTTTGTTCTCTCAGTCAGTGGGCTACTCCTTCAGTATTTTCTCAATATACACATGAAAAATAAATCCTTCCAAGTATTTCAGCTTGTTAGTTAAAAACATTTGGACAACCTTCCATCTAATTTGATATCTTATGAGTTTCTTAGAACGATGTTAAACATGTATTGTAATTTTATTTTTCTTGTTCTTCTGTACTTTTTGGAGGGCTGAAATAGCACAATGTGACCTAACATAATTTTGCGCTGTTGTCAGTTCATTCACAAAAGCAACCAATAGGTTACTATAGTTGCTCAGACATATTACAATAAACAAACTCACCCCTAAAATCGAGGTAATATTAGCACAGGTAATATTTACCCGTTTATTTAAATAGAAACTAGTGCATGGTATTTAAAGCAACAGCTGTGGAAAAGAATCTCCTTGGGATAGGAAATTTGTTTGATTGTGAAATAAAGCCTGTAGCCAAATAATGCTCAGAGCCTTTGAATTCAACCGCCATAATCACGTTTTGTTGTTACTTGTTCCAGTTCACTTTGTCAGGGATCATGTCTTACCCTAAAGCAGTGCATTTATTTACTGTATTCTGTATACATGAATTTTATTAACATTACTAATAAAGCAGCTCTATGAAGGGGTCTGGTACGCTGAGTAGCTTTGAGAAGAAGTTTATTCCAATGTGTCATATAACATACTTTGGGCTTGTCCACACAGAGCAGCAGGTGTGATTTCTAAAGCACACCAATTAAAACAGCACTAAATTAATTCACCCTTGGGAACTTTTAGTTCACTCCAACAGGGTCTATATGGATCAGTTGGCAAGCAACAGGCTGGTGTGCTTCAGAAATCACACCCCACGAGTGCTCATTGCCACTCCATAGGTATGTATACACCAATGGCAGCAAATTCGCCGCCGTCAATATCTAACATTGCTGTGGAGTCTGATAGTACATTTTGTTGCTGGTGGTGTCCCTTGTCCATATGAAACAGCGAAAACTCTTTTTAAAAGAACTGATGGACAAATGAGAGAAACTCCCAACTTTGGTTAATATTCACTGGGTTATAGTTGTTCCAAAGGCAAATTACAGAACTTCTCCAAAATCAACCCAGACACACACTCTTCTTTAGCTTTAATCACACAAGTTGTCCTTTCCTTATTTGTCTAATTTTGATATTAAATTGTTTATATTCTGTTCCATGTTCTATGTTTGTCTAACTTAGATATTTAGCTCTTCAAGACAGGGACCATTTATTTTTAATCTCTGTAAAGTGCTGTGTGAAATGACATTCATTTAACTATTCCATCTTATCTTCCATTTGCTATGAATGAATCACATTTTCTAATATGAGCTTCCTTGTGTTCTCCTCACCACCATGGTATATTGTAGCATGGCACAGGGTTTTTTCCCAAACCTGAGTTATTTTGTTTATATTCCAGTTCTAGTCTCTTGCTAGAGAACAATCCATAATGATTCGTATTCTAGTAATTTGGTGCTTTATGGGTTGAACAACAAATCTACTTAGTGATGTAAGCACATCCCACTTATACACCCCTAATTCAAGTTTGTTCCATTCCATGATTTAAAAAAAGCAGTGGTGTAAGCTCATGGACCTTTTAAAATCTGTGAAGAATCATCTTCCCATCTGTTGTTTCATTTCAAAATCCAGTGCTTTTCAATTAGAAAAGAAGCCTGCTTGCTCTTTCATCTGTGTATCATGTTGCACTGTTTCACACATTCATATAAAAGTTGTTGGAGATCCTGTACCAGAGTCAACTTAAATGACTGTATAGAGTGTAGAATGAACCTGCTCATACCTATTTGAGAGAGGAACTTTTTAAAGCTCCAGTTAAAGAAAAAGGGCTAGATAAGTTCATGGAGGACAGATCCATCAATGGCTGTTAGTTAAGATGGTCAGGGATGCAACTCTAACCTCCAACTGCCAGAAACCTGGAGGGGAAGACAGGTGGATTGTTCCAAGTTCCCTGTTCAGTACACTCCCCCTGAAGTTCTGATACTGGCCCTGTTAGAGATAGGATACTGGGCTAGAGGGACGATTGATCTAATCCACATTGGCAGTTTTTGGTTACCCAAAGACCAAAGGAGCACCTGAGCTTCAAGAGACTGAAACTTGAGTGACTGGTGTTAAATGAGGATATTAATATTATAGGCATCACAGAAACATGGTTGAACATTGATAATCAATGGGACACTGTAATCTCAGGTCACAAAATATATAGGAATGACAGAATACATTGTGCTGTAGGGGGAGTGCCACTATATATGAAAGAAAGCATAGAGTCAAATACAATAAAATCTTAAATGAATCAAACTGTAACATAGACTCTCTATGCTTGAATAATAAGAGTATAGTGGTAGGAATATACTACCTACCACCCGACCAGGATGGTGACGGTGATTGTGGAATGCTCAGGTAGATTAGAGAGGGTACAAAAACAGAAAACTCAACAATAATGGGGGTTTCAGTTATACCCAGATTGCCTAGGAACATATCACTTTAGGCTGAGATGCAGAGATAAAATTTCTAAACACCAGTAATGACCTTCTTGGAGCACCTAGTCATGGAACCCACAAGGGAAGAGGAGATTCTTGATTTAGTCAAAGGGGAGCACTGGATCAAGTTGAAGAGGTGAATATAGCTAAACCACTCAATAATGTAATTAAATTTAACATCCTTGTAGGGGGGAATATATCAAAGAAACCCACCATACTAGCATTTAACTTCAACAAGGGGAATTATACAAAAATGAAGAGGCTAGTTAAATGGCAATTTAAAAGAAACAGTCACAAAAGTGAAATGCCTGCACGCTGCATGGCAGCTTTTTAAAAACACCATAATAGAGGCTCAAACTGTATGTATACCCTAAATTAAAAAAACAGTAAAAGGACCAAAAAATAAAAAAAAAACCCAACCCCAACAAAACACCACCATAGCTAAACAGAGTAAAAGAGGCGATTAAAGACAAAAAGGCATCCTTTAAAAATTGGAAGTCAAATCCTACTAAGGACAATAGAAAGGAGCATGAACTCTGGCAAGTCAAGTGTAAAAGTATAATGAAGAAGTCTAAAAAAGAGTTTGAAGAGCAACTAGCAAGAGAGTCAAAAATTAATGGCAAATAAAATAAAATAAAAAAAAATTAAAAAAATGAAGTCCATCAGAAGTGGGAAGCCTGCCCAAAAAATCAGTAGGCCACTGGGAGGATGATCAAGTAAAGTAGCACTCAAGGAACACAAGGCCATTCTGGGAAGCTAAATGAATTATTTGCATTGTTCTTCATTGCAACAAATGTGAGCCCACATCTGAGCCATTCTTTTCAGGTGATATGTTTGAGGAACTGTTGCAGACTGAACTGTCAGTAGAGGAACTTTTGGAACAAATTGATAATTAAACAGTAATCAGTCATGAGGAGCAGCTGGTATTCACGTAAGAGTTCTGAAGGGACTCAGATATGAAATTGCAAAACACTAACTGTGGCATGTAATCTTCTGCTTAAATCAGCCTCTGTATCAAATGACTTGTGGATGCTAATGTGATGCTGATTTAAAAAAAAAAAAAAAAAAAAAAAAGACTCCAGAGGTGATCTTGGCATTACAGGCTGGTAAGCCTAATAACAGAATTATCAGATACATAGAATGAATACAGTATGTTGGGGAACAGTCAACATAATTCCTCTCCCTCCCTGGTATTTACAAAAACTATTTAAGTTCAGCGCCAATGTGGACACAAGAACTAATGGATATAAACTGGCCATCAGGAAATGTAAACTTGAAATTAGATGCAGGTTTCTAACCATCAGAGGAGTGAAGTTTTGGAATAGCCTTCCAAGGGGAGCAGTTGGGGCAAAAAACCTAGCTGACTTCAAAACTGAGCTTGATAAATTTATGGAGGGGATGGTATGATGGGTCTGACAATTGACTGATCTTTGACTACTGGTGGTAGATATGCCAATGGCCTGTGTAGGGATGTTAGATGGGGTGGGTTCTGAGTTCTAACAGAGAATTTTTTCTTGGGTGTCTGGCTTATGAACCTTGCCCACATGCTCAAGGTTTAGTTGATTGCCATATTTGGGGTCAGGAAGGAATTTTCCCCCAGGGCAGATTGGCAAAGGCTCTGGGTTGTTTTTGCCTTCCTCTGTAGCATGGGGCATGGCTCACTTGCTGGTGGATTCTCTCTATCTTCAAGTCTTTAAACGATGATTGAGGACTTTAATAACTCAGTCATAGGTTAGAGGTTTATTACAGGAGTGGGTGGGTAAGGTTTTGTGGCCTGCATTATGCCTGAGGTCAGACTAGATGATCATATTGGTCCCTTCTGACGTTAAAGTCTGAGTCTATAAAGGGAAATCATGCTTCATCAGTTTATTAGCATTCTTTGAGGGGGTCAACAAACATGGGGATAAGAGTGATTCAGTGGATATAGTGTACTTGGACTTTCAGAGAGCCTTTGTTAAGGTCCCTCATCATAGGCTCTTAAGCAAAGTAAGCAGTCATGGGATAAGAGGGAAAGGTCCCTTATGGATCTAAAACTGATTAAAGACAGGAAACAAAGGTAGCTCTAAATGATCAGGTTTCACAATAGAAAGGGGTAATAATGGGGTCCCCAAGGATCTGTACTGAGACCAGTGCTGTTCAACATATTCATAAATGATCTGCAAAAAGGGGTAAACAGTGAGGTGGCAAAGCTTGTAGACCATACAAAATTACTCAAAATAGTTAAGTTAAAATAGACTGCAAAGAGTTATAAAGGGATCTCACAAAACTGGGTTGAGCAACAAAGTGGCAGATGAAATTCAGTGTTGATGAATACAAAGTAATGCACATCTGCAAACATAATCCCAATTATACATACAAAATGATGAGGCCTAAATTAGCTGTTACCGCTCAAGAATGAAATTTTGGAGTAATTGTGGATAGTTCTCTGAAAACATCCACTCAATGTGCAGCAGCAGTCAACAAAGCTAACAGAATATTAGGAACCATTAGAAAAGGAACAGATAACGAGGTAGAAAGTATATCATAATGCCACTATGTAAATACATGGTACACCTACACCTTGAATACTGTGTGCAGTCTGGTCGCCACATCTCAAAAAAGATATCTTAGAATTGGAAAAAAAAAGGCAACAAAAATGGCAACAAAAATGGTAGAGAAGGGCAACAAAATGGTTAGGGGGGAATGGAACAGCTTCCATAGAGGAGAGCCTAAAAAGGCTGGGAGCATTCAGTTTAGAAAAGAGACAACTAAAGGGAGGATATGATAAAGATTTCTAAAGTCATGAATGGTGTGGAGAAAGTGAATTAAGGTAGTGTTGTTTACCCCTTCACGTAACACAAGGAAATTAATAGGCACCAGATTTAAAAGAAACTTTAAGGGAGTACTTCTTCATACAATGCACAGTCATCCTGTGGAACCCATTGCCAGCGGATGTTGTGAAGGCCAAAAGTATAACTAGGTTAAAAAAAGTATTAGATAAGTTTACAGAGGATAGGTCCATCAGTGGCCACTAGGAAAGATAGTCAGGAAGGCAACGCCATACTTTAGGCGTCCCTAAACCTCTGACTGCTAGAAGCTGGGACTGGATGAGAATGGGAATGGATCTCTAGATAAATTCTGTTCTGTTCACTTTCTCTGAAGCATCTGGCACCAGCTACTATCAGGACACTGGGCTAGATGGACCATTGGTCTGAACCAGTATGGCCATTCTTTTGTTCTTAAAAAAGAAAAAGAAAACAAAAGACCGTTTCACCATGCTTTAAAATCAATTTAGTTGAGTTTTACGAAGCTAAGATTCTACTGTGAAGCAAACGAATGCAGATCACCTTTCTCTGGTATATTTTGTATTTGACATTGCACTATTAGCTCAAACACTTTCTGAAGTGTATTATTCCAGTATCCAAGATGTGCTAAGGACTTTACAAAGTAAATAGGAAGATAGTTCTTTCTGTAATGCACTTACAGTCTAAGGCCTGATATTGCAAAAATTGTTACATACATAATGTTACATACCTGAGCAGCCCGAAACTACTCATGTAAAAAAGGTCTTCAAGATCAAGTGGGGTCTGTAGGAAAAGGAGAGGGAGGACTGAAAGATGAGCCCCAGCTTATGAAGCCTGGCCACAGGGAGAATGGTAGTGTTGTTAACAATAACTGAAGGCAGGCAAAATATAGACGGTTTAAGAGGAACTTGGAGTTATAGCTACACTAACATTGCCCCTCTTTCACATCCAACAAGTCATTCAGTTTAGCTCGGTTAGCCATTACCTTACAGGCATGTATGACTTTACAAAAATGTTAGAGCAGTCTTTTCTCTGCCTTTAAAGTCCTGTTGCAGTTGTGTGTTGTCTTAATATCTCACCTTGATTGGGAACAAGTTTTGGGTTAAAATGCTAATGCTGAAAATTATTTCCTCCATTTCTATGATAGCTAGTCTAGGTTCAGGAGAAGACTAAGACAACAATTCAGTGGGCTGGCAGATGCTCAGTGTATCCTTAAGTGAGCTATAGTAACATTTCAAAGTAATGTGCTGGGCTTCAGCCATAGGCTACCTCTAACATCTAACTAAGAATTGCATGTCTAAGTTGGCTAAATCCTTTGAAAACTTACCTCCAATGGAAGCATACAAACGGCTGTTTTCTCAGTGTTCCTTTGATAACTGCTGAATAGCAGGTGCAATAGCTTTGTGTTTGACCAATCATCTAACTGGATATGTACAAAGTACATTGGTTGTCATCAAAAAGTTACTTATACCAACAGTCACCACATAATGGCAGTTGAGTTATCACACCCCCCCTTCAGGGTGGCCGTTGAAATGGAGCATCAACAATAACAAAAAAAAAGGGGGAGAGCAAGATTTTTGAGGGGTGGAAGGAGATTTGGGAAATCAAGTATAGTATGTCAATTGACTCTTCAGAAAATTGGTGAAGATTTTGCTTTGTCTATCAGTAAGACCCAATTCAATATTGTAGGTTGTATTAGTCTTCTCTTGTGCTCCCATACAGCTAGTGTTACAGTTGCACAGCTTTTTTCAGCAAAGATGTCTATAGCAAAAGGCTCAGGAATGCCAGTTGTAATTAAAACGTGAACAAAGCCTATAGGTGTGAGACTATATTCATGGACATTGCTTCTCGCACTGAGTTTTCAGATTGCTCTCTTGAGTAGAGTGAGTGCTGCCTAACTGCAAACAAAAAAAGTCACGCAATTTGTTCCATCTCTACCCTCCATGCTGTTTTCACTTTCTTTTTGTTGTTTGCTTCTTGATTCTTCTTCACTCCACCCGTTCTTTTGTTTTTAAAAATATAAAATTCTCCCCACTTTTCAAGTCCTCTGTCAATATAATCATTTGTATTTGAAACCAACTCCTTCTTCCCCTCATCCCCCCACTACCTTTTGAGAAACCTCCCTAAGTGTGGTGTTCTCCTCTGCCTCTTTTGACACCTTTAGGAAAGTTCCAATCCTCTTTGCTCCCCTCCAATCCAGTTACTGGCATTCCTGATGGTCTCTTTTGTCACAATCAGAATGCTCCAGAACCAACCAGTTTTCTTCCACTGAGCTGTAGGTACTCTTGAGATCCCATTTTCTTGGCTGGAACCCAGCCTTGAAGTTCTCAGTCATTCATGAGACTTTGCACAGCCTCCCGTTTTAGGATCCAATGTCATCCCCCCTCCCACCTCCTCCGCAGTTTTCTAGTGTAAATCATCCTAATATTCATTCTCTCTGTGGTCCCCATCCTGTAATGAGCTCTGTGTGAGTGGACCCTGCACCCATGAGAAGGCCTGCTGCCTTTATTGAGGCTCAATTGAGGGGCAGGGATCCACCGACATGGAGCTCATTGCAGGATTGTGACCTACCTGAAAAGACTGCATCTGTTCTTCAGGGGAGCACCTGGGGGGCGATAATCCAGGTCTAATTTTTTTCCTGAGTTTTTGTGGAGATGGAGCAAAATATGTGAAGTGCATTATTGCATAGTGTGCTAATATATTAAGTATAATAAACACATTGTGGAGCAACAAACTTTAAAAACGTTACTTGAACTCTGCAGACACATCACATTATAAGTTATCATATGAATATGCGCCTCCTGAAAGATTGAGACTTTAATTACAAATGGGTTTTCTGATCCTGCACGTGGTGATTGGGATGCCATTTTTAACACTGACAAAAGAGGAGCCCAGTGTAAGATTCCTGAGACTACTTCAAGTTTCCAGCCTGCTTCATCACTCATTTAAGTCACGAAAGAACCTTAGAACTTTTAAAAGAAACTAAACATTCGGGGATTGTTTCCAGTCTTCTTATATGGAGAAAACTTGTTCAGGATGTAGTGAATTTAGTAGCCAGTGACCCTGTGTTTAGAGAGTGGCTGAAGGACTGTGGTGTTTTTGGCTTTTCCAGTGCCTTAGATGTCATGTTTTCCAGAGGTAAAGCTCTTCACTAATTTTGATCTTTAGTATAAATTTTGGATTCATAAAGTGCAGAGCACTCAGCAGTTCCTTGACCCTCATCTATAAACTTCAATGGGATTTGTTGGAAGCATAGCATAATTGAAAATCAGGTCAGTTATTTAGTTAAATATGAGCCTAGCTTTAGGCACTAATTTTTTAAAAAAATGTTGACTCTGGAGTATTTTACACTTTCCAAGTTTCCCAAGGTTGCTTGTTAAAATAACTTCCTTTCCCCCTTTAAATTCTTGTCCTGATTCTAAGATGGCGAGGAAAATTAAAAAAAAAAAAGAAGAAAAAAAGCAAAAGCAAAGGCCAAACTCACAATTTGCGAATCCATATACCGTATAAGAGCACAAAGTTAGCTAATACTATTCTTTCGCTGAAATTTGTAGTAGCATACATACTGCAACAGCAATTAGGGGAAGTCCTGCCCATATTTGTAACATGGAATTTACAGCAGGCTTAGTAAAGCCAAACCTTGCTTTCCTGTTATAACACATTACTTCACTGCTCAGAGAAGGGCAGTAACTTAGCAAAATTAGATTAAGTGGCTGGCTCCTTTTACAGGGTAGTTTGACTGATTTCTCCTTCCTTAACTAGATACTATTGATCCAAAGCTGCACAGGATTGCACGGTATCTGTAAAGTCTTGTTTTAGGAATGAAGGAGACAGACACACAAGCTAGCTTGCTGTTCTACTGGTTGACATACCTACCTGCTTGGGAGGGCAAGCCGTTTCTGGAAAAATAGCCGAACTGCAATTTGTTGCTCAACTGGCCTTTGCACAAGTAGGTCAATATATTTCTCTGAGTTCATATGTTAGTCTTCACACTCAGAGCTGGAGACACCTGTCCTGCTCATTCTTCTTGCTTTTTTGTCTCTACCAGTAACTAACTTATTGTTTGTTGTATAAAGTCCTGTATGGAAGTCTGCTTACCCACACGTTGGTTGGAATCTAGCATCACTCCGAGTGGAATGTTGCTAGAAACAGCCTGTGAAAAAAGGCTAACAGATCTGCTGATGATACCATAGAAGAATGATGCAGGTGTTATCTCATTTCTGGGTGACTAATGCTATGAATGTATTTATCCACTTTGCTTCTAATCAGTAAGGCTAAATTTACTGAAAACAGCAAAGATGTGTTGTGTTTGACTGAAGAAAGCAAGGATCAATAAGATTAAACTAGATTCTGCAGGCAAGTTCACTTTCACCATCTTGCCTGTCTTCTTTTCTCTGATTCCTTCGGTCTGATTCTTTCTCTGAGTTCCTTTTAGTGTTAAAGTGCACATTGCATTTACTTACTAACTGAACAAAACAGAAGTTATTAGATGCAACCTAAGGACTACGGATAAAATTTTCATAAGTGCCTAAGGCCTGTTGACTCTCAGTTGGACTTAAGCTCCTTAAGGGACTTAGGTACTTTTTGAAAATATTACTATTTGATTGTATTTGACAGAAAATACAGGTTAGCACAAAATACCACTCAAATAGGCCAGCCATCTTATTCTGCGCCAGCTGCAATTTCCAAGTGGTTTTAAGGTGACATTTATACAGTCAGCATGGCCTAACCATTGTCTATATTTGTTTGCATGTCACCATATCCCAGCATCCTTCATGAACAACTAGGTGACTCTGGTTATTTTTCATATGTTTTGGGGGACTGTGGCGGTCAGACAGTAATCATCTTGCCTATGCACAGGGATAGTCATGGTCTGCTTTTCAACTTTTTGGTGGTGTAGGCTCTATTGACAGATGATTTTGGGGGCTACTTGCTCTTCCTATTTTTGAGCTCATATTTTCTCTTGTGCATTTGCTGCATTCACAGCTTCCCTTTCCCTTCCAGGCTGCTTTCTTGCCTTTTGCTTTGTAGGTTTTCAGTGTGTGTGTGTGTGTGTGTGTGTGTGTGTGTGTGTGTGTGTGTGAGAGAGAGAGAGAGAGAATGCAATTCTTGTGGGCTTTGGCTGCCTGATGAGTGTGCCGTGCCTTCCATGTAACTCTTCCCAACTAGCCACCCTACCCTCAGCTTTTATCTATAGCTACACAAGATACAATTTTCACTTGTACCAACTCAGAATTCTGCATCATGTTGACATGCTCCCCAGTGTCAGTTTTACTTACGGCAGCTTGAGTTATACATCTTCAACTCATTTTTCATTACTTGTTCCTTCTAGCTTTGTTTTAGTATTTGGGAGGTTCACCATGTTGATCAGGTCCCTTTGAAACCCTTTTGCCAGGTGAATTTCAGCAGCAACAAGGGCTGGAGTCAACATGTAGGGGTTCCTCTTAACACTTCAACACAGAACCAGCTTGAGTGCCCACCAAGTAATCTGGGAAAACTTAACAACACCCTGGGCGCTCTAGGAGGCAATACTTCCCCACTCACAAGCACTGAATCTGCGTACAACAAATGAGAACCTTTATTAAAAGGGAACCAAGCATTCGTTTGGGAAAACACCACAATCACATTCAAAAACACATGTTCATCAGCCGAGCCAACCTGACCCCACAGTGTGTTGGGCAGTGACCTTTGCCTCAGTTTCCCATCTTCTGGTGCGAAAGTCCAACAAATGAATGCCCCTTTAACACATCACATCACTGCCCTCTCCCTCCACTGCACCCTACTCACAGTTGGCTGTCCTTGGTCAGCAAAGACCCAGCGTTCACCTCTCACCTGCGCAGAGGGAAGGGGGGAAGCATCGAGCAGTGCCTCAGCTGCTGCTGACGCTTCATCACAGTTGCCACCATTCACTCTGCTGCTATTGTTCACTCTGGTGCTGCTGCTGCTTCTCTGCTGCCATTTGCCACTCTCTGTGATGCCACGTTCTGAGGTTCCGCCACTTAACTCGGCTCTCTGGGATTTCACTGGTAGTGGGGAACCTAACTGCTAGTGCAGGCTGCGCAATTGTCTTTCCTGCAACGCTGTCCTGCAGTAGGTCTAAAGCTCAGCAATGAGACCTGGTTATCAGTGCTTTCAGCTCTTGTCTCAGTTGAGTCTAATCACCTCTGTCTTTAAACAGTGAAGAGGGGGAGGGTCAAATGGTGTCTAGAACTCCTAGGCAGAGCCCACGCTACCAGTGGAACACTTGTTCCCATCTTCTCTCTCATTTCACTGGGATTTGGCATCCCTACGGGCCCCTGCTTAGCGAGTGCAATTCAATTGAGAGTGACCCCCTCAATCAGGGCATGCTGAGAATGGTTCTGTTGCCCTTTACTCATACAACAAGGGTAACAGTGTTTCATTACCCCTGCACTCAATATTGAAATTTTTTAAATTAAAACTAATGTTATAAAATCATCAAATACAGAGCTTTTGAAGGGAAGAGTTTCTGTACATCTGGGAATAATGCATAGGTTATCCAAAAGGTACAAGGTTGATTAAAAAGTCATAAAATACAGAGTAATTAATCTGCAATATCCCAGATTAAGGGTGATCAATTTAGTGATACAGTTGAGATATAAGCATTGAAACATTCTGAAGTGATTTGCAACCCTACAACAGCCAAAAGTGATCACTTTGGCATTGCAGCTCTGTCTGCTGAATACCTTGGCAGAGTAGGTGTGTTTATGCAAATATGGTCTGGTCCTGAAGTCTTTTCCCTCCAGTTTATCACTAGATGTCAGGGGAGAGCTCATTCAGACCCTGCTTACACCTTGGTAACCTTTTCCAATAGGGATGAGAAGATTTTCTGTGGTTCATGCTTTTGCAAACCTCTCATTGTTTTTGGTTTTGCAAAGCTAGTTAGTTTTGAACCTTTCCCTCTGTGATTTAATATATTCTGAGCCATTTTTTCCTATAGTTTACACAAAACTAGTGTTCTGCTGTAAATGAAGCAGGGACTTTTCTATTTACCTTGCCAGGGAAATTAATATAGATTTATAGATTTTTTTAAGGCCAGAAGTTGCCATTATAGTCATCTAGTCTGACCTCCTCCATAAAGCGTTCTGGTGGTGGATTATATTAAATTGTACTGCTGCACATAGGGTATTATCTGTGATATATTTTCCAGTTATATCAAGGGTTCCTAGAACATGGATAGATGCCCTTTTTAAGCCTGTGTACCAATATAAATAAATCCTTTATCAAAGCTCAATAACTTCTAGTTGAACTAGAGCAAATTTAAAAAAAAATATTTTAATTTAAGATGCCAAGCAATGGAGAGTGTGACAATTAAAGAAATGCTAAGCATTGAAAGAAGTTACACATACCTTTTCTTCTGTTTAAAAGCTTTAAGAATTGAGGATTTTAACTAAAGGATGAAAGAATCGCATTGAATGTATGCATCATAGTCTTCATTCCTATGATCAGTTTCTCAAAATTCATATGCATTCCTGAAACTAACAGTAATTGTGTGTGTGTGTGCATGCGTGCGTGTATAAACACTTAGAAACAATGGCAGTTGGCATACTAAATATACTTATTTCTCTGTATTGATGATAATGAGCACTTTTCATTTGTAACTCTCAAAGCACTTGACAAAAGCGGATAAGCATTATTTATCCCCATTGTACAGGCAAGGAAACTGAGGCACGGAATGATTGACTTGCCCAAGGTCACGCTCTGAGTCAGTGGTAGAGCTGGGACAGAAACCATGTGTCTTGTGGCCTAGTAACAAAAATAATAATAATTTAATAGTAATACAAAATATATGCATGGTTTGAGAGGCAGAATAAAGTCTAAAGCCTCGTCTATGCTGGTAGCCGTGTGTAGATTACAGGCAGTACACATGTAGCTACATGCCACAGTGAAAGGTTAGGGGTCTATTACAGGAGTGGGGGAGTGAAGTTCTGTGGCCTGCATTGTGCAGGAGGTCAGACTAGATGATCATAATGGTCCCCTCTGACCTTATAGTCTATGAGAGAGGCCAGCTGCATCCACTCACCATTAAGTCTGTCTCACCAGTAAAGCTACAAGTTGGTCACAGATTCCGTGATTTTACGTAACCTCCGCGACTTTACCCCCGGACAGAGAGGCTTAGGCTGTCAGCCCCAGGAGGCAAGATTTGGGCTTCCGTGATTTATTGTTGCTTGCCAGCGTTCTGTCCGTAACTTTTACTAAAAGTACCCATAACAAACTCTTAGCCTTACTCATCATCTACACTGCTGTTTATACCTGTGTTAGCTGGGCGTGTAATGTCTGTATTCTACACACTGCCAAAAGTGCAGACATAGCTTATGGTGTCCTCAAACTACATGTCATTGTGCACCAATGCATTTTCCATTTGAGAGTGACACACTATCTTTCGATAGGAGATCAAATGAGACTCCAAAGATACAAAATGATAAAAGATGCCATCCCTCCGCAGCCACACCACCAGATCTGCTCTGGAACCATTCGTGCCTACAGAATGGTTTCTGCAGGCTCCCAAGGGATATGAAAACACAGGAAGGAGTGCTGCCTTCTGTTCTTTCCTATGCTATCTGTCCCAGCTTCATGCTTCTTTCCTCCCCTCTGCTCAAATAATGGGAAGAGAGCATCTAATCCATGGTCTTTACTTTCAGGCACAAATTTGTTCTTTATCTCTGTGCATGCTCCATTTAAAAATACACATTGATAGAATATTTGCCATTTCTAGAACCATAGGTGCCCCTGTGACCAATGATTTATGTACCTATTTTGAGGAGAGATTTTATTTAATCTTTACTTGTAGAAATACTACATCTATTTCAAGTAATCTGTTAACATATATTGGACATCTTTATTTTAAAGATATTTAGTTCCTTGTTACCACTGTCACTTATCCATATAATGCACATTTCATGATATAGCACAGAGCAAAATGCAGACAGAGCTCTTTTCTTAATCTTAGAACTCAATAGTAATAATTCATATTCTTTCAGTAGCCAACTGTTAAAAAAAGAATGGTTGAGTACATACACACATGCACACAGAATATATGTGCACATGTATAGAGGTGACTGTATGTGTATATATTTGTATCGAATATGATTAGTTATGCTTAATGTAATTGTTTTGACTGGAGGGTGTAGACTTGGAGGTAAATATTCTTTCACTCTGTTCATTCATGCTTCTTCCTCAAAGAGAAGAGCTATAAAATGGTGCATTCTGTGCCTATGAACCTAAATTGTGACTTCTGTAAAGAATTGATGGATTTGTTCCCAGAGCTCCAGTTGCAATATTTTAGCTGTGCAAAAATGAATAACTTAAATCGACCATGTCTCTTGGAAGCCCTAGATCTTTTATCAGTCATATCATAATAAACAGCCACACTAGAATATAGTCCCTAATTTATTATTTTATTTAAAAGAGCAGAAATCAATTAAGCAACTAGCTAAATTTTTTTAAAGAGTTGCAGGTAAAAATGTCATAGAAGCTGAAAAGCGATATTGGCAGGCTTTACATTGTGTTATTGAATACTTACAGGAAAAATACATCTTTAGCAGAACTGGTGAAGTTATGAGTTTACACTGAACTGTCTCAAATGTTTATGATTAAAATAAACATTTTATTGAGTGTGAAACCAATTCTGTGGAGTAATTTGAAGTGCTAAAATGACTACAGATTTACTTTATAGCATGTATAGCAGAATGCTAGCAGAGCATGGCTTTATGAAAACCATTAACCCTGTTGGGCTTTGGACATCTGTTTGTGAAGCTGCTATAACTACAGAATATGTTTTGTTGAACATGAGGGATTTATATGGTGTTAGAAAAAGTTTATATTCTTTATGTAAATGAATATCTATTATGAGTCCATTTTTTTATACAAATTAATTTTCTGAGAGATGAGAGTAACATCAGGAATTAGAGAAGTAGTACAGATGCCATCTGGTGATTTGTCTTTCTTTGCAGAAATGTTCCCCAAGTCTGTGCTAGTTAGAGCTTTGAACTAAGTTTCATCTCTAGCTAGTGATAAAATTTTTCACAAAATAAACAGATTAAAATCCTAGAGGTGGATTTTACATAAATTGAACCCCTTAAGGGTGTTATATTTAGAATATTTATTACATTTAAATATAAAGGAAGAACTTGTGAAAATAAATAGTATTCCATTCTTATCTTTTGTTCTCTAGATATGCATTATCCATATTATGCCAGAAAAACCAATTAGCCGTCAATTGCTTTATATTAATTAGTATTAAATTTTTTTAATGATGCACGATTAGAGCAATAAATGATTTCTAATCTCCAACATTTTCCCATTAATAGTCATGTTTTCTCAATGTAATTAATTTGGGTCATGTTGACATTATAGCCTGCTTTGGAAAATGATGTGTAATGTATACATTTTATTAGGATTTTTGTTTTCGAACATCTGGTTCAAATGGGCTGAAGCTCACTTATGATTTTAGAATATGCATAATTTATAATGTGCCATATGTATGTACATAAACCCATAGTTCTTTAACACCTTTCATGCAAAGCATGCTAGAAACAGTTTACAATAAAATTCCAAAACTACTCATTTTAAAACAGTAAACAAAAATAGTAACTAGTTTAGACTTCTAAAAATTCTCCTGAGTCTAAATATTATCTATAAACTACTAGTGATAGCTGGAAGGCCAGAGTGAATAAAGACCTTATAAGAGAATTAATTCAAATGATGTTTGGAGATGGTAAGAAGCTATGCAGCTTATCTCAAGGCATTTTTCGAGGTGGGGGAGAGGAGAGAGAGAAACCCTATTAGTTTAGAAAGGAATAAGACAATGCAATGATTGTATAATCAATATTGTCCTTAATAGGAACCTATGACGCAATTAACAATGTGAATGGGAGATGCTGAGAAAGTGAAATACCCTTATCTTGATTGCGGGAAAGTGAGCATAGAGTTTTCTTATTCTTATTTCTTATGAATTATACATTTCTTATAATTTTTTCTCATAGATGTTATAAGATGCAGCAACCCTGTCTTATTGTTAGATTGCCTAAAGACTCCCTACCTAGCGGTGTTTCCTACTTATTTTTAATAATAATAATAAAATAATTAATCCAATACTGAATATAATAACATAAACTATAGCAGACTGTTGTAGAAGACAAAGATTAAGCCATTCATCCTGGTATTATTGTAAAGTATTATCTGATTATCTTCCAAATAAATGCATGGGTAGATTTTAATAGGTTGGGAAGCTAATTTTCAGCATGACAGTTTTCTTCAGTGTTGATTCTAAGGATTCTGTGATAGCCACATCTGCACTTCAGACAAGGCATGACAAGGTTGAGATTGCCTCAGTGGGAACAGCTGGAAGCGGAAAATACATCCAGTTATCACTGTTAAATGATGATAATTCATCTTCTATTTCCCCAAAATACACTTAAGGAAAAGAATGAGTTAAAGTAAAAAAAGCTCTTAGCAATCTAATAATTAACTGGAACAAGATCAGATGAAAATTATGTTTTTTGAAAGGTAAGAGATTGGTATCTTCAGGACAAAAACAGGGTATTGCTATCTCTGAGCAACCAAGCATTCAAGATGAGTTGAATCATTTCAATAGCATTAATAGTTGCCCAGAGCTCTACCAAAGCAAATGACAAATATTGTACAAAATGCTAATAACTGTTTCATCCCTCAACTGCCTCATCTACTGTAAATTAAGAACACTAAGATTCATCAATTTCAATTATATACTTTTTCTACTTTCATTGCTAGTCAGTGGTAAAATTAATTGAATAGGTAGAAAAAAGATCAATAACCTCAGAATAAAAAAAGAACATAATCTATATGAACATGGCCCCTTCCTAACGCTACTTCTCCCTACTTACCAGTCTTTGTCTCTTATTGCATTTCCCCTGCCACCCCATTTCCTCCACTCAAACAATGTTGTCAGCCTTGATATCTCATTTGTCTGCTTCTCCCACTGATTTCCACATTGCCATCTAGAAATGGAACACCTTTCCTGGCCTGAATCTGCAAAACTTTCACCCTCTCCTCATTTAAATCCCTCCTGAAGATATGTTTTTCCTGCGCCCGTATGTGAAAGTAGCCAATTTAGTAATCTACTGATCTAATTAATTTATATAGTTTATGAATAAGCTAATTTGTTTGCAGGAAGAGGTGGTTTAAGGACACTTAAAGGAATTAAAACAAACCGATATGTAATCAATAAGCCACACGTCTCTCATCGAACTTGCCACTTTTGCATGTCTGACACATTTCTATACCATTCCATTCTTCTATCCTTGTATATTCAGATTTTAAACTATTTAGGGCAAAGACTGTCTTCCTGTCTTTCTAAAATACCCCTGACACATTTTGTTACCACAATCTAAATACAAATAGAGGTCAAACATTAATAAGTGAAATGTCTAATTTATTAAAAAATTAACTTAGTGGGAGGGACTAAATTTCCAACGATGACTAATGGCTGTGGGCATCTCAGTTCTTGGATTTCAATTAGAGTTACCTTAAAGAGGTTTAAGTATCCCACCCTTTGAAAAATTAGGCCTTTTTAGGGTGACTTGAGTTTTGTATGTTTGTAGATTACTTAGCACAATAGGGTCCAACCTAGCTGATGTCTTTAGGCACTATCACAATGTAAATGTTAAATACTACTAATAAATAGAAGAATAAAATACAATAGCAACCCTGTCATTAAAGATTAAAAAATAAAGCCTGAGGGAGCAGCTAAATTGAAAACCACTAGATTAGATATTCATGTCATCTTGCCACAAGATTCAGAACAACATACTTTAAGTCTCAGTGCAATAAGGAATTGCCTCCACAACTACTGGAGTCTGAAAGCTCTATCAGTCTCCTGGGCTCTTCAGCTACAAAATCTAACACTGGTTTGTTTGTTTTTTTTAAAGGAAATTGTAACAATAATTCTTGGTTTGCCAACTGCATAATATCATGTTGGGAATGCTACCCCCAACGATCCTTTTCATATTTAGGGAGTCTCGTAAAGTCTTAATGCAGGAGTAAACTTTTGAGAAGTAAGGTGTTGAAGATGGTTTTGGTCATCTGAGTTATTGACCAAGCTTCACCTGAATAAACTGTCTGAGCAGATGGGGCAGATTAGGCAAAAATTGCATTAAATGTTACATACTGGAAACTAATTCAGTCGACTAGAGCTGAAAGAGACAGACATCTGTTGTGAGGCTTGATCCATGGGAGCACATTATTTTAAACCTTATAAATGGGTATCATTATAATAAAAAACTAGTCTGGGCAGTGTACTCAGGAATTTGCTTTAGGGAACAATCTTGCTTTAAGGGGAAATGGACAGAATGAATGACCTAACATATTTTCCACCTCAAATTTCCGTGACTCTTGGAAGGTAACTATTGTGGGGTATAATTCAGGGGGATGAGAACAATAAATATAAATATGGGTATACCATATGTGCAATGATTGATTGAAGTTCTGTTTGGATTAAATGATCAAAGAAATAAACCAGATTTTTACAATGCTATCCTTTCTTTAAACAAAGCCTACACTTTAGTGCTATGATAGAAAGGAAACAGAGGCTGACTCACAGAAAGCTGAGATCACTTCTTGGATTACATGAATGTGAATATTTAAAGCTGACATTATGGAGGCTATGAAGTGTTTCTTACTGTGCTGTAAGTGAATCACTGACATTGACAGAGAAATTAAATAATACATGATGGGAAATAAGCCCTGTAACAGAATATTCATTTTTCCCCTTAATTTTATGTATGTTTCTCTTTTTTTCTTCCTCTCCCCTCCCCCCTTCCTCTCCAGGGTAAATGGGAAGTTGGTGGCACTGAAGGTGATTAGATTACAAGAGGAGGAAGGAACTCCATTTACAGCTATCAGGGAAGGTATGCACACACATTTCATGATTATTCATGGTTTTTTTTTAATTGCATTGTGTAGGAGAGTAAAGAGTTAAAAGCTGGACAAGTAATCAGGCCTAAATTACAGGGAACAGGGTCAAGGCACGGGCAAACCTTGTTTCTGTTAATTGGTGTGAATTTTAGTTAGTCTGTTATCTCTCTTCTCCTCCTCCCTTCCTGGCCATCTGCGCAGGAGATGAATCTATTGCCATTCCTGTGCAAGGCCTTTTGGTGGGAAGAAAGCATTATCTTCCTTCTCCTCCTGGCATGCCTTTACTTCAAAGAATGTTAGTGTAAAATGTATAGGTTTTAAGGTGATGTGCCTGACCTCTGTATGGTAATCCTGTAAACAGCAAACAGGGGCGGGTATAATTGTATTCATTATGTAGTTGTTAATATTCATTGTATAGGTGTCAATGTAACCAAATAAAGGTCTATGGGGAGTTGCTGGAAATGTATACATGTACATATTGTTATGGATAAAAGAATTGTGAAGTAACCCCCTTGTTGCTCACTCGCGGCGTCGAGGTGGAACGAGCAGGCAATAAAGGGTTCGGTCTCCCCATTCCACCCCCGGGACAACCTGTTTTATTATTTCTAACACATTGCACTCATTTTCTTCAATACCACACAGTACTGAATAGCTTGAGATTTTAAATTATATGGGTATGTCTGCTGGAGGAGGCGGCTATGGTACTTGAAAAATCAAAACCTCCCTATAACGTGGGAGTTATGTTAAATAAAACAAATCTGTGCCTCTGTAGTTTGGCTTGTCTGAGAACTGCTATTGGGTACAATGACATACTTAGTAGAGTATGTGTTTGGGGTGGGGGGGGACTGTCACTGGTATAATATGTTGGGGAAGTTTTGCTTGTGAAGCTGCACCTAAAATGAGGGATGGATTTAACTTTTTGCTTACGTGAGGCCATGTTCCCTAAAAGACAGCTATATAGAACTCATCTCTGCATTTTTTGATTGCGAGAGCCATTGTAGGTTCAGTGACAAATCTAACAAGCTCCTTAAAAACTAGGGTGACTGATTACCATTTTAGAGAATGGACTCTGCATGGTTGGGTTTGTATTGTCGTCCCCCCCTCACTCCCCCAGCCTGCCCTGGACTGTCTGGCTCTAGGAATGACTCTTTTCTAGCTGATTGCCAGAGGTCTGTCATGCTTTCTGCTCCACTTCCTCTATCCTTTCTCATCAGCCCTCTGGCTTCTTCCTGGTGACAGGTTCTTTATGTTGTACTTGGCTGCTGCGAGCTCCTTTGCAGAGGTTGCTGCACATGCTAGCTTTGGATGGGCCTACTCTGTTGGTGGGTGCCAAAGATGGGGACTGGTGGTGAAATAAGAAACCTTTTACCTTCTGGTCACTGATTCAGATTCAGCTCAGGTTGGTAGCAAGCTCTGATACAGCATCCAGTGGTTTGTATGAAATATCTTGACAGTCTTAGTGCAGTTCCTAAGGTGGGGAGAAAGGTTCATGGCACATCAGAACACCAGCCCAGTTGACACTCTTGTCATCAGTCTAAGCAGAATACATTGTTCCATAAGCATTAAGACTATACTAACCAAGGACAGGGGTGAGATGCCAATAGATGGGCTAGTGTGAGGAAACGTGCATTGTCTGTATTTGTAGTGCTGCTTCAATAAGCACCATAAGGAGCTCATGCACCTGCACATCTACTAATGTGATATATGCCATCATGTGCCAGCAATGCCCCTCTGCCATGTACATTGGCCAAACCGGACTGTCATCACGCAAAAGAATAAATGGATACAAATCAGACATAAAAAATGGTAACATCCATAAACCAGTAGGAGAGCACTTCAGTCTCCCAGGACACACTGTAGCTGACTTGAAAGTTGCCATACTTCTACAAAAAAACTTCAAAAACATTCTTCAGCGAGAAACTGCAGAGCTGGAACTCATATGCAAACTTGACACAGTCAAACTGGGTCTGAATAGGGACTTGGAATGGTTCTCTCATTACAAGAAGTAATTGTCACTGTTCACACATTCTCACCTTCTAATCAATGATTGTGAATAGGCCTCAACTACTCTAACTGAATGGACTTTGCTAACACCTCTCCTCCCCATTGCTGTTCCTTACCCTTGGATGTATATATATATATACCCCCATCTGATTTCTATTTCTTGCATCTGACAAAGTGGGTTGCAGCCCATGAAAGCTTATGCCTACAGAAATTAAATTTGTTAGTCTTTAGAGTGCTACAGGACTCTTGTTGGTTTTGGTATCTACAGTAAGTGTTTTGCTGTTGAACTGTACTCATATAGTTAAAGCAGGAAAGTTTTCTAGCATAGAAAAGTCCACAAACAGCTTGACTTGAAATGCTAATGCTCCAAGGCTCCTGTCCAACAAAGCACTTAATCATGTATCAGACTTGAAGCATGAGCACTCCCTTGATTTCAGTGGGATTTCCTAAAGGCCTCAAATTATGTATGTTCTTGAAGTGCCCTTCTTTAAGTGTTGTTCTTTACTGGGACCTGATTCAAAGCCCATTTAAGTTAACGGGAGCTTTCCCTTGACTTCAGTAGGCTTTGGATCAGGGCCCAACACATTTTTCTTAAAAATATTCCTGTCTTCTGTTCTGTGGAACCTCATATAGAGTTGTGGATGCCATTGGCAAATGATGGAAACCAATTTCTGTAACTTTTTGGGAAGCTATGTGTGGTGGTGGAAGGGGAAGGAGAGGGGAGGGGAGGGGTCATTTTTATCTTTTGGTGAGCACAAACTTTAGCTGAGAACCAGAGAAGGAAAGAAAAATAAGTTAAAAATGTAACTGTTTGAGGAATCTTTTTCAGTGTTGAGGCAGACCTGTACTAGTAAACAATATATAGTTCTAGTTATAGAAATAAAAATGGAAAGTGGAATAAATACTTTATATTGAACTCCTTGGAGAGGCCTGATATACATGAGACTAAAAAGTGATGAGGCTGGGAAGCTCTGAGCTACTTAAACCTGCTTGAAGAATTTTTCTTTGTCTCCATTGCTGATTAAAGGGTGCAGTCCTACAATTTGGACTAGAATAGCTGGAGCTAGAGAAGCTACCATTTACAGATAAGGTCAAATTCTAATTTTAGTTGTTATCTGTACAATAGTGTTGATCTAATCAAGCCAAAAAATGCGTTTCATGAGCCAGAGGACAGCATGCAGGCATGCAAGTTAAACACACAGACTTCTTTCCAGAGCTTTTCATAATGTGGAAGCCAGACAGTTTTTATTCTTGCTGACTCATGCCCTGTTTTCAATTTTTCCATCAGTGAATCAAAGTCAGGCAAAAATCCAGTAACGTATAAATTAAAACTGGTGTAAATTAATTGTTTAGCATCTCTCATGACCCGTCGTGCCAAGCTGTGGGGGAAATAAAATTCTTGCATTGTGTTCCTCCTGTTGGAGATGTTGTGTGATGCTAATTAAGGGGAAGTCACAGACTGAAATCTTGAGCAGTACTCATGCTGAGGGAATTTTGTAGTTGGCTTGTGTGTAGAGAAGCATATTGTTGCCATTGTGACAGCAACAGAATGAGGCTCAAAGGAAAACAAAGCAACTGGGAAAAAAAGATTAAATTAAGAAATGCAGGATTTGAAAAACAGGAATATATGGATTGGGGGGAAGAAGAATAAATTAGAATAAGTTGGGCAAAATGGGAAGAGAGCAAAGTAATTATAATTGAAGAACAAAAAATAAATCAACAGAATACCAAAAAAGCAGAGAATAGTAATTATAATTTTTCTCATGTCCCTGAAAACTTCAGAGACAGAGACTTGCTGAGACAGAGAATAATTTTGCTTGGACAATGTACATTTTTTGTCTTTTCCCCCTTTTTGACTCTTAGGTACATTTGCATGAAAACAGGATCATATCTACATGAGTTCATCTGTTTAATGTCTGGTTGCCTCTTGAAGTCATAGACTCACTTCTGAAATTGGCTCTAACTGGCACGTTCTCCCTGCCCCATATTATGCTGCCTTAGCACTGCAAACTTGCTTACTGACATGCGAATTGCTGGGTCCTTGTTACTTCTGAAGTTAGCTCACAGAGTCAAAGATGATTTAATTTGCTTCCGAGGAGTCAAAAGAGAGAATATATAGTAAGAAAAGGAGCTAGCCAAGAGGGTGTAAATGGGTGTGAGTTCAAATAGGCCACCCCTTTCACCTATATCACCTTCTTGGCTACATGGCATGTGAATTACATGAACTCAGATTTCCTTCTACTAGCATACCAATGTGTAGATTGTCACCTCCCTCATCCCCTCTGATTTGGCTTACAGTGTCCTATTTCAAACATCAGTTGATCTGGGAATGATTTACTTAGTGTATTTTCATATCAAATCACTTTTATAAAAGCTGCATTATCCAGTGTATACATCTCTGTGTTAAAGATGGCTCAAGTTTATTCAATATAGCAATCACTATTGTTGCATGGAAATATTGATATCAGTAGGCTTCTCAAAAAAGATCATATTAAAATCACTACAACCAACGCAATAGTTCACCAGCCCAACCTTTATCTCATGTATAGTACCTGCTTAATTTCCTGTAATATGCTTAGCAGAGCCTCTGATCTCCTAGATTGGCTGTTGAACTATGTAATGGAAACTACTTCTAGAAACAAACTTTTTTCTTGATCGTTCCACAATTCCTACCTTACTTGATATCTGGATAATTGAAATTCCTCCTGATCAATATGAAGGCATTTTTGCAGGTTTCTCTTCCCATGTTCGTGTGTACAAAAACATTCCTAAGCCCAATGTCTGACTTGCTTTGTGAAGTTAACTCATTTACTGTGAAGTTCCTTTCTTTGGCAGACTGTTAAAATTATTTCATCTCAATGCTGGCCATCTCTCATAGCATATGACATTGCTTGTCCTTTCTGTGTTCATATGTTATCTATATTGTCATATCTATCTATATTGTCATCAACTTTGCTGTGTTTAACTTAATTGATACTCTTATTAAAATTCCAGGATTGAGTTTAATTATCAAGTCACTTATTGTTCCTGAGAGCTGTCTTTCCAAACATCAAGAAAGAGCCATTTAATAAGAATTGCTTAAGTGTTATCAGTTTTTACATTTAAATCACCTCTTTTTAATCTTGAAAAATGCATTTATCTAATATCCACTTAGTTTTGGTTACTCATTTTTCTTTATTTTTATTAATCCAATTTATAGAATATATAATTTAAATGATAAATTCTATAGGGCAGGGACTCTGATTACCTGTGTGTTTGTGGGCTGCATAGCATAATGGGGCCTTGGGTTGCAACTGCATTACAAAATAGTAGTAATACTTCCCAACATGAGAAGTGTCCTACCACTGACATTGCATTTCAAGATTTCATATGAGTGAGCATTCACCTAATGAACTTTTAACATAAGTACAGTATATATCTGGTACTGGTTACAGATCCGAATAATTGTAGAGCATTTTTTATTTATATGCGAGGGCAGAGAACACATCCTATTGCAAATAGAGAGGAAAAATTTAGGACTTTGAATACACAGCTAGGCATTCAAATATATGGTCTCATTTATGACCCCTCCCACTCTTTCCTCAGGAGTGTGCCATAGAGGTCAATAATTTGATATACCGATGCGTCACAAAAGCTAAAATATCAAAAATATTATACAAAAATATACTTTATAAAGCATTGAAATCTACATTTCATTGAGTCTTTTGTGTGAAGTCTTAGTTCATTCTCAGTCAAGAGGGTTAGAAATAATGGCACAAAATATTTCATTCTCATCCATAGAGTCCATGTGTCCTTTCTCTCCCCCCCCCCCCCAAAAAAAAAAAAAAAAAAAAAAGGTAAAAGCCTAGAGATTTCCAGGAGAATTGACTAAGTCCCATAACATACCACAAACCACACAAACTGCATGTTCTCTGAACTTGGAAAGTTCAAGAGTACAAAATAGCTCTCCATCAGACTTCTTTCTTTGGAGAATTGATTCCAAATAGTAACTACACAGAAAACACCTAGAAGAATAACAGTTCTTGGGTTTCCTTCAGAAATCAAAGCCTTATTTCATTGTATATTCAGTTCTCGGATACAAAGTGGAAAAAACTATTTTATAAGAATGCTGGTAAAATTATAGTAACAGTCAATTTGTAAGCACCTAGAGGACAATAGGGTAGTATGTAATAGTCAGCATGAATTTGTCAAGAACAAATCATGCCAAACGACAACGTAATTTTCTTCTTTGAGAGGATTACTGGCTTAGAGGATGGGGGTGGGGAGAGGAAGCTGTAGACACGATATATCTTGATTTTTACTGACTGTTTTGACACAGTCTCACATGACATTCTCATAAGCAAATGAGGGAAATGTGGTCTAGATGAAATAACTATAATATGAGAGCATAACTCGTTGAAAGAGTAGTTATCAGTGGTTTGCTGTCAAACTGGGAGGATGTACCTTGTGAGGTCCTACAGGGGTCTGCTCTGTATCCAGTACTATTCAGTGTTTTCATTAATGACTTGGATAATGGAGTGAAGAATGTACTTATAAAATGGGAGGGGTTACATGCACTTTCAAGAACAGGATTACAATTCAAATTGACATTGATGAATTAGAGTATTTGTTGAATTACATCTTGTTGATTTCAGACCAAGACAAGTGCAAAGAACTGCACTTAAGGAAAAATCAAATGCACAACTACAAAACAGGGAATAAATCGCTAGATGGTAGCACTGCTGAAAAGGATGTAGGTATTGTAATGGAATACAAATCAAATGTGATGCAATTACAAAAAAAGGTAAATATCATTCTGTGATACACTAACAGGAGTGTCGTATGTAAGACATAGGAGGTAATTGTTCTGCTCTACTTGGTGCTGGTGAGGCCTCAGCTGGAGTTCTATGTTCTGTTTCGTGCACCACAACTATTTTTAAGTGTGGACAAATTTGAAGAGAGTCCAGAAGCGAGCAACAAAAATGGTGAAAGGTTTAGAAAACATAACCAAGAGAAAAGGTTTTAAAAAAAAAACAAAAAACTGGGCACATTTAGCCTTGAGCAAAGAAGACCCGGGGGGAGGGGTAACTTCATAAGTCTTCAAATATGTTAAGGGCTGACATAAAGAGGATGCTGATCAATTGCTCTCCATATCTAGGACAAGAAGTAATTGGCATAATCTTCAGCAAGGGAGATTTAAGTTAGCTATTAGGAAAAACTTTCCAACTATAAGGATAGTTAAACTTTGGAATAGGCTTCCAAGAATGCTGGAGGTTGTGGGTATCCCCATCATTGGAGGTTTTTAAGAACAGGTTGGAGAAACACCAATTGGGGTGGCTTAAATGTACTTTGACCTGCCTCAGCGAACGAGGCTGGACTAGATCACCTCTCAAGGTCCCTTCCAGCCCTATATTTCTATGGTTCTGTAAAGCAGCCATATATGGTTGTTGTTCAAAAAAAGAATGTACTGTTTATCCATACCATCTTGAAGAGAACCACTGGAAATTATATTGGGAATTCAGTAGTTGTCTTTCTCATGAAACCATACTGAATCAATGTCCTAATATAGTATAGAAAGTACTATGCTGTTACAGCTGTTGACTTTTGCTGATGAATAAAATGGTCTTAACAACCTTTAGTTAGCAAAGATGGCACTCTTTGGAAGATTAATGGCATTAGGCCTGTTCTTCATTGAACCCAATGGGAGTAAGATATGGAAAGTTGTGTAGCTTTGCTGTAGCCTACTGAACAGCTGCTGCATTCAGTCTAGCAGTGTCTGTAAAGGGTGAAGTAAAGGGATTCATATTTGTTTATAGAGAAATCAAAGTGGTGTCTCTAAGGATTGCTACCATCAATGATAGAAGTTAGAAATGGAAAATGAATTTGGTAGTTCATTCCATCTTCCTGATAATATGGGATTGTTCTTTACTCTTCATTCATGTTTAATTTAATCCTCCATTTATAGCCGGAGAGAGAAAGTTTGTTAGGATAGCAATTACTTGGAGCATAGGCAAAGCTGCAGAAAATTCCTTTCCAGAACTGGGCAAATAGTAAGATTTACTGGTTTTCTGGAAATTCCAAAACATTGAAAAACAAAAAGCAGTAACGAAAAATATTTTGTATTGAACCAAAATTGAATTTTTTCAATGTTTTTGGAAAATGGGAAAAGATTTAAGCTGAATGAAACTTTTTGTTTCATGCAAAATGAAGTATTTCATTTTCATTTAAAACATTTTTTAATGTTTTAAAATTATTTTTTAATAAGTTGAAGGAAAGTTCAAGACAAAATTATTTCATATGGAAAAATTTGGCTTTGAAAATGTCGAGGCAAAACATTCCAATTGTTTTGCTGCTTTTTTTTAGGGTTTGTTCTGACTGAAACAAGTTGGAGAAATTCCCATGTATTCAAGATATTTTGGTGTCACCAAACCTGCATTTTTAGCTGCAAAAATATTAGGTCAAAATTTTTTGCCCAGCTCTACGTGGCCCCCCACCACCATAATTTTCCTTAGCTGTACTTCCCCCTCCCCCAGCAGTTTTTTGCAATATCTTTCCTTGTTTTCGTTCTGAACTGTGACTGATGGAGGCTAGTGAAGTGACTGGCTGAAACAGGCAGGTGAGAAGCCTAACAGAATGTGTCTGTCCATCACTGGTTGCTTCTCTTGCCACCAGCTAGCCAGCTACAAGCTACATGGCTCCTCTATGCTTCCAGTCCTGCTTGTGTCATCATGTAGCACTGTTTCAGCCTTTCCAAGCGAGGCACTGCTCTATTTCCAATGTGCTGATGAAATGGTGCAGCCTCTCTTCAGTTTGCTAGAAGCAGTAGAGGGTGAATAGAGTCCGTTCACACTCCCTTCCAGGCTTCTTGCTGGTCATAGACCTAGTGCAGCATTTACGTTTGTCTCCACACCAAGAGCATCTGTGATGTTTTGGATTGTTTGGGATGTGGATGTAAGATGATGATGACATTTCCCATTAAAAATCATCATCTGAATTTTAAACTACTCAACTATGAACTGTCATCAGGTCAGAGAGGCTCATGATTGTCAGAAAGTTCTACTGGGGACTTTGGCCCCAGTAAGGCCAGGAATTTGGTGCGACTGGAGTTGCCAAAGGAAAGCCTGGGGGTGGGGGCGAGCGAGTGACTGCTTGGGAAGCAGGATACCAGGTTCCCTGTGTTTCAGTCAAAGCATGGAGGATCTGCCAGAGCATCTGTCCACACTGGGACAGGGAGAGCTAGCTGGAGGAGCAGCTTGGCTTGGAGGCTCCTGCATGCAAAATATCGGATTTTCTCCAGCTTTTCATAGCTAAATCTACTTCCCATAATATATTTTTTCCCTCAGAAAGAACATTGCTGTACTGATTTATAATCTTTTTAAAGTCAAAGCTATGATCTTCCTTTGGCCTGTGTTCTTGGGTTCATTTCAGAAAAGACAAGAATGTGTTGAGACTTCCTTTAAGTGTCCTTTAACTTCTTTGCAGTGGCAGGAATCGTCTCCTCATTCTCTGTCACTTTAAATATAAGCCTTTTTGCAGACAGCCCTGCTTTCTTTGGAGGAGATGTTCTAGTTTCTTTGATATGCATTTTTAATATGCTGTATAAGGAATCTTGTGCTAGTTCCAAATGAAGCACATTACAAATCTATTAATTCAGGACACCATTAAGTCATCTCTCCTCCCTCTGGAAGGCCAAATAGTCTCATGATTTTGACCCAAATCGGAATCCCAAGGCTTGGTTATTTAATTCTCTGTTGTCTTACTGTAGCCATCTGTGTTGGGCAAGTGTAACATTTTCTTCTTTTCTTATTCAATATAGACATCTGAACTGTTTCAGCCTTGATTTTGTTGAGATGACTTTCCCATAGCTCCTTAATTTGGCCTCCTATGCCGCCAGTCCTGCACAGCATGGAGGGGAGCAAAATAGGGAAAAGCTGCAGTTGCAGCACATGGAACAGAAGTGCCGTTGTGAAGGACAGTCCCTCCCTAGTGTCCTGGCCATAAACCTCTTTGCTAAAAGTGTGTGTGGTCCGTGATTGGCAGGTAAATGTGGGAATGTGTGCGGGAACAGGCATTCTAAGCAATGTGCAGATTTAGTCATCTTGTGTACTGACTAAAGCCTACATAAAATTAGAGGACATTCTGCTAAGATCAGCATTAGCTTTTCCCTCTGCAACCTGTCCTCTATTTGAAGGACTAGAGGGTGCAGGTGCTGGCAGGAAGCTGATTGTAATGGAGATGAAAGCCAGCTATGCTGTCCTTACTTGGGCTGAAAGGAAATGCTGAAGGAGAGACCTTCTAATCACAACTCCCTGTGACTCCATGGTCTATGTGGCAAAATTGGACCTTGACACCACCCAGTGTGCAAAGCTTCTAGTCTTTCGTAGTAGTGTCCCCTAATCCTAGGGGGCTTTCAAGTTTGTGTTCCTTTGCTATATCTCTCATGGGTGAAAATAATAATCTGATCAACAGTATAGCTAGCTCTCAGTTCAGAGCAGTGATTGTGCACTGACCAGTATCAGAGGTAGTATTAATCTCTGTCAAGATCTCTTTGAATGCTTTGTTTGTTCTCCCAGTCTTGTATCCTGAGCCTCGAAGGTATCTGAACAAGATGGCAATTCAGTTTTTGCACCAGTTGGCTTAGCTTTTCCATGGGCCTTTTGTGTATGTTGAACAGTAACAGGCAACAGTTGTATCCCATCAGAACTGATTTTCTATTTATTAAAGACTGGCAAATGTCAAAATAAGAGTACAAAAGAGAAGTCTGCTTTCCAGGTACAAGCTCTCTAACCCCCATATATATATATATATATATATATATATTTTTAATAAACAAATCCTCTGTGGCTACTGAATGCTAGGCACAGTTGGAATCCTGAACTGCTGAAAAGAATGCAGTAAACACTGATTTGTATGTAAATTTAAAATATTGTCTCGGAGCCTCCTTTTTCATTACCACAATGCACAGTGCGTGAAAGATGCTGGCAAATGAGATATTTATAAGGCACCGTATTCTGAATGATTTAGAGAGATATGTTACTATTATGTATGATATACATTTTAATTTGTATAAAAAGTGAGTAACGTACATGGCCAAATCCTTGTAAGGGTCATATACTAGTCTTGATTAACACAGAGAATACCTGATATGAAGGGGAGTTGGAGCATGTGGCTGTAGGGCAGTAAATGACACTTTCTGTGTAGTATATAAGATACAATTTATGCCCAAACTGGGGTGGCAGCCATACTCTAAGATATCCAAAAGATAAAACCTTCCCCATGCTCAGTGTGTTTGTTTCCTAACTACAGGCCTAATTCATAAAGAAGTAACTAGAGTGTTTTCATACATACAGGGGAGAGAGCGCCCCTGTAATGAGTCTTCCTCATGCAAATTTCATATGAGAGTTGTTCAGCAATGTGGAATGACACACTGACTGAGCTGCTCAGACATAGGCATAGCAATAAAGGCAAGTTGTGTGTATCTGTTAGATGACACGGGGGAGCATGTATCCTTTTGTTTTAGCCATTGCCTATTGGTGTATTGTCGTTTTGCTTTTACATACATTACAAAGCATGCAAACTACATTCTCCTTGGAAAACTTCATAAAAAATGGGACTAGTCACTTCTTTATAAGCAGAGTCTAGAGTTGAGCAAAACACTACATGTTGAGTGCAGTCAATAATCCTTTTCCAAACCCAGGACACTGTTCTATCTTAACACATTCTCCCTTTCGCGTAAAAGGGATGTATGTAGGTATCTGCTTCACAGAGGCATGGGCTATGCTTTCCAGAATGAGGCTTTCGATAATCAGGAAGGCAGGGAACCCAGAAGAGTACAAGTCTGTTTCTGTTTCTCTTTTTGGTTTTGCAACCATTTCCCCCTCCCCCATTCTTCTGGAGGTAAAGGATCAGTTCTTCCTTGCATGTGTAACCTATTCTTCAATTTCAGTATTTTCCTCGAGA
Organism: Emydura macquarii macquarii; assembly: GCF_026122565.2. Taxonomy (NCBI): domain Eukaryota; kingdom Metazoa; phylum Chordata; order Testudines; family Chelidae; genus Emydura; species Emydura macquarii. Next base: position 33,881,616 of record NW_027132559.1, on the reverse strand, counting down.
TTGTAATGAGTTTTGGTTCACAAAGTTTTAAATAAAATGATTTGGATGGTGTTTGTGGCAGTCTGCTCTTTGGAACTCTGATCATGGGATTTTACGGCCACACGACGACACCACTAGCACATCCTGTCGGGAAGAAGCAGCCATTTATAGTTCAAACAGTAAAAAAGCTATAGGAAACAGACCTCCTCTTAAAGTCAAGGTTAAACACTGTGGTTCTTCAGGGCCATAGATAGGGCTGGTCGTTTCCCTCTCTAGAGTTCCCACAGACTCAGGATTGCCCAGGATTTATTTTAGTTTCACTTTCCCAGCTGCTGCTTTTGGACTGTTGTGGGAGCCTCTTCCCTCAAGTCCCTAGAATGTCAGGAATAGTGTTGGAGAGAGGGCGACATAGAGTTGAATATGGGGTTCATATTCGTATGGCACGAAGGAAGTTGTTTCTTTCAGGCTTTACAACCCATTTAAATCAGATAATGGTCTTTTCTATTGTTTTTTAAACAATAAAAAATATCCATATTTTAATAGGAATAAACACCATTATTCACAAACTATTAATTGATTGCATTTCACATTTGGGATTGAAAGGAACTGGATAGTTCAGACATTAGTAATGGGATACCAGAGCCTTTCACCTCTGGGCCACGGGTCGAAGTACAGCCCAGGTCAGTACTGACTGAAAGTCATTAGTGTGGTGTTATGCAGCACTAAACACTGTGGTGACTGTGTGGTGACTGCTCTTCTAAGGTCTGGAACATATTTTATGGCAGAGTTCAAAGACTTGTCGGTTGGCAGCAGTTGCAACTGGAGCTGAGTTGGAGACTGAACCCAAGAACTAAGTGAAGCTGGATGTGGCTTGTAAATAAGGACACACTCACTAGGCTAAATGGATTCATTTTTCTTGTTCTGATCCAATTAAATGGCTAGATAGTTCTTCCCTTCTCACTTCTGCCCCTTCCATAGCCACACGCAGAGAGGATCATCTAGGCACATATTTTCCTTTTTCTGTGCAGAAGTGGGGTTCAGCTCTCTTACTCAGAGACAATGAAATTCTCTGCATTGGTCCAGGATCTGTATGGGTGAGGGGGTAGGTGCTGAGGGGGACATAAATGATTTCCTCCTCACCTCCTGTGGATCTTACCTGGAAAAGACACTAACCCCCAGGTTATATTATAGTTTAGGGCTCCTCTGGGGCTTCTGCATTTGGGAGAGTCAAGTCCCTGCCAGAGAGACGTGAGTAGGGGTGCCACCGGGACCCAGAATTGGTGTAGGAGACACAGGGTCTCTGCACAGATATCCCTGGCCTTCCTTAGATCTCCTAGGATCAACCAGGTTTGGGGATAGATCCTGTGGCACTTCCCATGGGGAGGCAAAACCTGCCCTCCACTCTGGACTTATATCATTTGGGAAAACCCTTGCAAAGATTTTCTCCGCAAGTCACTTCCCACAAATTCTAACATGAGAGGAAACCATGAAGCCAAGAATTACCATAATAAATTAAAGCAGAGCTGGTTGAAAAATGTGAATACCTGTTTTCACAATAAAATAAATAGATAAATAAAATTTGAAGTTTTTGTTTGGAATCATTCAAAATGAATCCATTCTACTCTTTTTCATTTTTTAAATTTTTTTTTATAAAAAACATTATCAATAGAATATCAAAACATTTTTGGTTACCAAAAATCAATATGTATATAACACTTTTAAAATAAAGTTTTCCCTCTAAATAATAAGCATGATATTTTCCCCAGAAAACAAATTCAACATCTTGACAGTTTTTTCGCAACAAAATTTGTTTGGAAAGGCTATTTTTCAATGGAAAAACTTGCATTAAAAATTTCACATAGTTCTGTTACAGAAAATATTTGGATGATTGAATTTTGGGAAAAGTTTAGTGGCAGGTTGTCTGAGCTCATTACTTAATGGATAGGTTATAAAAATGTTTTACAATTGATGTCCTTGTTGGCATTGAGAGACTGTATAGGGACTGAAAGGACACGGAGATTAAAATGCCTTCTCAATCTGAGAGTTCCACTAAAGGAAGGTTAAAACGCATTGGCAAGATGGTGTGAAGAACTTCTGACACTTCTCCAGGTAATCTAGCCTCCATATATTTATGGTCTTGAAGGCTTTTTCCGTTAGGCAACTAAATATTTCTGAGGAAAATTTATTTTTGGGTTGTGAAACTGACATGGTTGAAATACTGGCTTCACAGCAAGATTCCTGAAAAGAATTAACATCTGAATCACTTGAGGCTCTGTTCACAAGACGGAGGCCTATTTACATAATCAAAAATGCATGATTTCACAAGGCAATGGAGAGGCTGAAGATTGTATTTTTGATTCACAAACAAAATTCAGGCTATCAGTATTGATGTGTGCAGGCATGCTGCTGGCTCTCAGGCTTGCTGGCACAAATAAAGATAAAGCCATGTAAAGGCAGAAAAAAAGATTTGAGGGCAATGCATATTTCCCATTCAAAGCCTGACTAAACAGTAGGGATCAGAGGGGCAGAATCGTCAGTGCCCTTGTAGAGGGTAAGGTTTGGGGCACCTTCACAGCTGGGCTGTAGCTAGAAGATTGGATATTTTTCTTAAAGATATGCTCTAGAAGTACTGGGTAAAAGTATATGGCCTGTGCTGTCCATGAGGTCAGATTAGATGATCATAGAAATATTGCCAATGGATCTATGCATCTTTTGGATCCATTAGTCACTTTCCATCATCAGGTGCTTCCTTCCAACTGTTGTCCATCTCCCCAGGTAGCTGTATTCTGGCCCCTTAGTGGCTGTGGAGAAGGAGCCAGAATCTCATATTCAATAAAAACCTTATTTTTTTTACTAGATTTTAAAAAATGCCAGGCAACTAAAAATCCCACTGAAGCCTATGGGAAATGCAGGTGCTCAATACCTTTGACAGGACTTTTTTGTTTTTGTTTTTTTTGCTCTTTACTGTGAACTTAAGAAAGAACATGTGTGCATTCTGTAGCATGCATAACAAGGTTTAGATAATATAAGCCCCAGTCCCCTAATGAGCTCTGTCCAGATCAATTGCTGTACCCATGCAGATCTCATTATAAAATTGGGGCTACAGTTATTACAGTATCCAGATTCTTTGAAACAGAAAAAGAAAGACTTTGTGCTTCAATGCATTTGCACTATAAGTGCACTGCATTACCCTTTATCAACTATCTTAGAAGAAGAAAATTTTTTTTCTAAACTTTTAAAAAATACTATATTTTCATGCAGGTATGTAACAATGCAGTGAAAGTATGATTTTAATACAGAATGCAGGTGCTAAATCTCATTTACCTTTCTCTCTGAAGAGCTACAGTATTTACAGTTTAACTTTGTAGACACATTAAGCATGTTGACCCACAGTGTTTTGGAAAGCATTTATGAAGACTTGGAGAATCCTCTTGGTGAACAGAGGAGGAAAATTCAGAAGCAATTTTATTTTAAAATATTGCTTCCCTATATAGAATCATGGAAATATAAGGCTGGAAAGGACCTTGAGAAGTCATCATGCCCAGACAGGACCAAGTATACCTAGAACATGCCTGACAGGTGTTTATCCAATTTGTTCTTAAAAACCTCTGATGATAGGGATTCTACAGCCTTCTTTGGAAGCCTATTCCAGAGCTTAACTACTCTGATAGTTAGACAGTTTTTGCTAATATCTAACCTAAATATCCCTTGCTGCAGGTTAAGCTAATTATTTGTTCTCCTACCATAAGGGGACAAGGAGAACAACTGATCACTGTCCTCTTTATAACAGCCTTTAACATATTTGAAGACTCTTATTAGGTCTGCCCTCAGTCTTCTTTCTTCAAGATTAAACATGCCCAGCTTTTTTAACCCTTTCCCCATAAGTCAGGTTTTCTAAATGTTTTTTTCGTTTTTGAGACTATCCTCTGGACTCTCTAATTTATCCACTTCTTTACCAAACTGTGGTGCCCAGGATTGGATGTGGTACTACAGAGGAGGCTGCACCAGTGCTGAGTAGAGCAGGACAGTTACCTCCCAGGTCTTACATACGACACTCCTGTTAATATACCCCAGAATGATATTAGCCTTTTTTACTGTAGTGCCCCTCTCTACCCTGTTACCTTCTTTACTGCTATCTGCTTATAGGTTTTGATGGACAGGCCTGGGTTCTTATGGATCTTGCCACCTACTCAGCAGGGTGTATCTGCTTTATTATTTTTTTCCCCTATGAATTGAATTGTTGGTGTCTCCACCCCCCTCACTCCTTTCTGGCAGGATCACAAGGGCAGGTTGGGAAGAAAATGCTAACCACAGGATAACTCCTACTTACTTGCCAGATAGTTGGAGACTCCCAAGGAATAACACAAACACATACACTATATTCCATGCAGCCATTATATTAAACAGGAGATAAATATAGCGTAACAGGGGAAAACACGATACTTAGGATCACCAGTCACATGACCTGATGTAGCAATTGTAAAAGTAGTGTCCCACTGGTACACGTATTTTGATGGGGCCCTTGATGATCTGTGTTCCCAATATCTTCTGGGCAGTGGTTTAGCAGTGTGGCTGACTGGGTTCAGCACAGCCCAAAGGCTCACAATTGGGATAAGGTGGTCAGTCCCTCTGCAGGTTTAATAGGCAGCAGATTATTAAAATTCCCAAATCCTTTCTCCTTGGCTTGAGAACGCTGCCGTTCAGGGAGTAGGGGTTCCCCAAACAATTACCCCGACTAACTAACAGACGATGCACTCACAAACTCCAGGATTGATCCTCAGATGCAGAGATGACTCTGGACTTCTCAGTCACTACAGAGGGGCTGGTCTTTGCAGGCAGGGATCCTCTTCATGCAGCCATCAGGCTGCCTCTACTCTCAAAATTTCCCCTCACCACCAAGGGGTGCAGAGCTCAAGGTGCAGATTACAAAACTACACCAAAAACCCAAACTTCAGTCTCCCACCCCAGCGCCCCCGGCGCACACACAGCAGGCCGCGACCCTAGACTAGCAGCCAGAGCAGAGCTTGCCATGTGGTGCCTCTCCCACCTAGGGAGCTGGGAGCTAACTCAGCCTGCTGGGGGAAGTTTTCCCAACAGTGCTCTACAAACTGGGAGACACCTTGGAGTGGGAAGGGCTCAAGCTGAGGGATCTTGCTTTCCAGTCCCCAGAGGCCAGTTCCGTGGGCAAACCCTGCATGCAGGCCTGTGCTCAGCAACTCCCACACAGCCAATCCTACCCCTTTCCCCGCTGGCTCCAGACTGCCCCAAAATGGCCTCTCCCTTCTCCTGAGCTCCCTGGGAGGGGGGGGGGGGGGAGGGCATCTCCATCCCTATTGGATCCCTCTCCCTGAGCTACCGGCACACAGAGCCCCAGGAATCTAGGTAATCTCCTTGGGGGTTACATTACAATTGCATCATATTGTTGATGCATATTCAATTTGAGATCCACTATAACCCCTGAATACTTTTCAGCAGCTAGCCAGATATTTCCCATTTTTGAAGTTGTGTATTTGATTTTTCCTTCCTAAGTGTAGTACTTTGCACTTGTCTTTATTGAACTTCATCTTGTTGAACTCAGACCAATTCTCCCATTTGTCAAGGTCGCTTTGAATTCTAATCCTCTCTTCCAAAGTCCTCCCTTCTTAGCATAATCCAAAAAATTTATAAACATATTCTCCACTCCATTAGTTGAGTCATTAATGGAAATACTGAATAATACCAGACCCTGGACTGATGCCTCTGGGGCCTGAGATTATTTAGCTGAGGTTAGTCCTGCTCTGAGCAGGGGGTTGGACTAGATGACCTCCTGAGGTCCCTTCCAATTCTATGATTCTATGACCTCACTAGATACATCCCTGCAGTTTGACAGTGAACCACTGATAACTGTGCTTTGAATATGGTCAACCAGTTTTATAATTTTATCTAGATAACATTTTCCTAGCTTGCTTATGAGACTGTGGTGTTACACTGTATCAAAAGCCATACAAAAATCAAGATATATCACATCTATTGTTTCCTGCACTCCCCCACCCATCTCCACTGGGTCAGTAACCCTGCCAGAAAAGGCTATGAAGTTAGTTTGGCATGATTTGTTCTTGAGAAATCCATGCTGGTTATTACTTATAACTCTATTACCCTCTAGGTGCTTACAAATTGATTGTTTAATAATTTGTTCCAGTATCTTTCCAGATATTAACGTTAGGATGACTGATCTATAACTCCTCAGGTCCTCTTAATACCTATCTCTAAAAAATGGAATAACATTTGCCCTTTTCCAGGCTTCTGGGATCTTACCCATTGTTCATGAGTTCTTGAAGATAATTGCTAATTATCTTTGACAGAAATTGTCCCAGTGGCACATGGGAGAATGAGATGACTCAAGTGGACCCTGCTACTATACTATAAACATGTAATAAGGGGCAAGATACATGGGCAAGCGTGTGGTTCTACTCTTTCCAAGTTGCCAGCTGCAACTGTAAGGTGCACAGAGCCCTTAAATGACTGGTCTTTTCATACTTATAAGTAAAAAAATATAATATCAATATTAACTATTTTAAGGCTCATGAACGGAAAGGAAATTAAACTTTAATTAGTATATTCATTACATAGTGTGCTTCCATATTTATTGTAAAATCAGCAGTTAGATCTATTTTCAGCTGTAACTTTTCCAGAGAACCTGGTAAAATAAGACATTTGCAAGGTAATGAGCCTTCCAAATAATGCGAGTAATACAATGAGAACACCGTATCTCATGATTGGTTAATGATATTAGTCGTGCTGAATGATGGTGCTGTATTTCCGAAGCTTGATCTCAACAGAAGCTATCATCATCTTGAGGTTCTTGAATCTCAGTATCTGAAAAGGTTCTTAACACATTTTGCTCTTCTCAGCCTTTTCATGCTAACTTTTAAAGCATGTTCTGCAAAAATATTTCAAGATACCATCGAAGGTCATTCAATACATTCAGTCTCTCCAGCTATAGTGAGGTAATCTATGGGAAAATCCAGGTAGGACATGATGCAGCCCTTAAAGTTGGTTGCCAGTGATTTGCTGCACATTACCTCATCCTGAATAAATCAAAGTATGACCTCAACAAAGCCAATGAATTTTATGGGCTTACTTTCTCTACCAGGGCAACAGAACCGGACATGAAAAAGGTCATAGCAATTAAGATAGTAACAAGTATTCACAGATGCCAGTGAAGTTCTATCCTCCATCAGCATGATTAACTACTGTACAGGCTACACCAGAGACTTCTCAATAATAATTGTGCCTCTGTAGGAATTTATTAAACAAGGAATATCACATCTCTGGTCACATGTCAGAGAGCATTGGATAAAAATCAAGGAACTGATTACATTGCAGATGAAAATGGTGCATTTCAATCCAGATCTATATATTGAAATAGTCGGTGGTGCTAGCATCTCAGGGTATCATTCTCACTGAACATGCATCCAAGTCCATACGATTGTGTCACATGAAAGCAGAAACCTGATACCAATGGAACAAAAATGCTCACAACCTGAAAAGGAAATGTTAGCGATGGAACAGGCCTATGAATGCTACCCTTTATAGGTATGTGAGGCTCCATTCCCCATGGTGATAAGCACTTCAGTAGACCGATTAGAATGCCCCTAGACCAGCTTGTGAGGATACTTATATCTGACCATCTGGTAACATTCAAAATAAACACGATGAAGGCCTTCACAGAAATTTTTGCCAAATTTCCCAGAAAAATTGTACCCTGGTGCAAGATGCAATGTGCAAAATATCAAGAATAACAGTTTCTTTTGGGAGCAAGTTGGGGAGGGATTGAACACTGGCCTTACATTGGATGGCTACCTTCCTCCTTAACTATGGAATGACTATCACACTTCATAAAAGGATGAATTAATATTGTATAGATATGCAGTACTTGTCTCACCCATGTCGGTTGTAAAGAGCTAAACAGAATGGAGGCACCTGCAGGTGTGGGACATGGTGCAGCCATGATCGACAGCAGTTGGTATGGTGAGAGGAAAAGTAGAAGAGAAATACCAGTGATGAGGAAACAGGGAGCAGAAGTGAGACACCCAGGGGAGGGCATGGGAAGAATGGAGTTCAGGGTGGGAGAAAACAAGCCAGAATGGAGATGGCAGAATATGGGTAGCTGAAAGCCAGCAGAGAGGCGGAGGTTGGGGAATAAACAGAGTTGGCAGCAAGAGGGAGCCTGAAACGCAGTGGGCAGAAGGAGGCATGTCCTGGAAAAAACGTAGAGTGGAAAGAAGCCAGAAGGGGAAAAGGGTGCCAGCACTTAGAAAAGAATGAGAGAGACTCTGAGCATACCAGGGAAGGAGGAGGGAAACACAGCTGACAGCTGGTGGAGGTGGAACTGGCAGGAGAGGGTGACTGAGAGGGACAGAAACTCATTAGCCAGGAAAGGGACGAGGGAGAAGAGCAGGAAAGCCAAGTGCTAAGTAGTGGTGGATTGGAAGAAGAAAAGAGAGTTACTAAAGGAATCATGCTATGCGAGTGTTGCCAGTTCTTGCAGTGATATCATAAGTATCATGATATTCTGCATCTTTCTTGTGGGTCCAGCTCCTGGGATCAAATACTTACCTGAAAGTCTCAGCTTTCATTTAAAAAAAAAACAAAAACTCCAAAAACAAAGAAACAAAACAAATTTTTTAGCCCTCATGGTTGCAGAGAAAAGCTTGAAAATATGACATGACATAGAGTAGAACCGGTTGGAAAATGAGATTTTTGTTGAAAACAAAACATTTCACCAAAATCATAGCAATTTCTATGAAAACTTGGTTTGTTTTTCTCTCATTCTGAAAAAAGTTTGTTTTGAAAAAAAAAAAAAACAATTTTCATTTTGAAATTTTAGATTATATATTTTAAAATTGTGTATTTCATGCCATGTTAGTAGTACATAACATGACTTGGCATGACATGGCATATGTCATCATGTCAGCAGTAGTAGGATGCATGGCATGAACTACAACTACTAAAGTCAAATCTGAAGTGCGTGTGATAGGTGCCAATCTGAATTTATTTTGAAATAATGTCTAGGCAAAGTTCTCCTAATGCTAGCATTACTTCAGCTTTACAATGGTACTTTCCAAAACCTAGACTAAATCCAAATGGTCTGAATGATCCCAAATTTGGATTTTAGTTGTAGAGACAGTGAACATTTCCTAAATGTTAAGAACCGAATTTAGTATGTCTGTTGACACAAGAAAGTCTGTGAAAGTACATTTCTGATTTTACCAGTAATCTGAATAGGACAGTACTCCTGATCTCATTAATAGTGAGTAGTGAAAGAGAAACTAGCTACTATAAAAATTTAAGGGTTTTAATGGCAGATTTAATAGCACCTCTTTCACTTCCTATGATTACTAGCAAAAATTAACAGCCTACAGTCTTAAATTATCAGACTAGTATAGTCTCTTAAATCAATTTGGGTGCTTCATGAGTGTACTGTAGATTAAAACTCAATCTTTTGTTTACAGTTCTGGAGGAACATAAGCAGAAGCACATTCTTTTCTTGCAATTGAGCAATAGGATGCTTTAAAGCAGACCAATAAAATAGGAGCATTTTGTAACCTAAAACCATGGCTTAGAAATCGATATTGTTCAAATGCAATTTCATTTCATCTCCAGGGTTTCCTGAAGCCTTTATGAGAAACATTATTAGCCTTTTTACCTCACAGGTGCAATATAGAGATGGATCATTAAAAAATAGGTTCTGTGACACTAAAAGGTTTAGGGGTATATCCTCTTTTGAGGAGTCTGCTTGTTACATAGAGTATTTTTCATTGTGTATTTCATCTCTAAAATTTTGAGTCGTGCTTTTTTTTTAAATAAAAAGCATTTATTTAGAACTGTCTGGCATCTACAGCCAAGACTCCTGAATGCCTTACATTTAAAAAGCAATCTATTTTAAATAAATGAAGTACCATGGAGCTCTCTGCTTGTTAACATAAAAAAAACCCCTCATGTCACAAGTCAGTCAAAAGCCTTTCTAAACAAACCCACTGTGCCCTGAATTTTTTGAATCAAACAGATGATATATTCTTGTGAAAATTGCATCAAAGGACCCAAAAGACCCGATCAGGATTGGGATCCCATTGTGCTAGGCACTGTACATACATGTAATAAGAGACCCTCCTTGTTCCAAGGTGCTTTATCTAAGAGTTGGCTGTCTGTTTGAATTATTCCTCATCTTGATTTTTATAAGTGAAAAGGAACTCTTCTGTGAGATCTCTACTGGGGTCCTTGCTTCATCTATATGAAACAAACTAGGTAATCTTTCATTCTCCCATGTCTTTGAAATAGAAAGCTGAAATTCTTAAGAAGTATGTGCTGTAGTTTCCCTTCTCCCAAATGTCCTGCCTTCTTGAGGCCTTTTTTTCCTGTTTCCTAGTCCCTTTCTCTCCCAAATCTCATTTGTTCTGCCTTCTCTCTTATTCCCTGTTCTTCTTCCCACACACTCTGGGTTCCATCCCACTCACTTGCTGTCTTCTGAACCCCCAACTGCTGGAACTAGTGATTCCTCACCAGTCACTCTCATCGATGTGTATGTTAATGTTGAATCCAAATGCTCCTTTGACAGTAATGCCTGCTTACTAGAACAGGTTGGGAAATTATTCTTTTGCCCATGGAAAACCTTGATGAAACCAAAAAAGTTGAGCTGGAAAAAAATTCTTCAAAATGCTCCAGCTGGCTTAGCGCACAGGCTATGTAAGCACCTAACAGCTGAAATTGCCTCCTTCTCAATACCTTTCTCACGCTCATCCTACTTTTCCCTGTGCCCCTGGCTGGCTTATGGGCAGGTGCTGTGCTGGCCCCCACCACACCCACAATTATCAATCCTCACCTGTCAGACCCCACAGTAGGAGCCAGGTCTTAGGCATGCTCAGATACAGGATTGGGCCCCGTGGGTGAGAGAGGTCATCCCCTTTCGCCAGTCTGAATCGCACTTCCAGGGCTCTGTGGCTTCAGCAAGGGCTCCAAGCTGCTTGTTAGCTGTGGGGGGGCATCAGGGAATAGGCCACTTTGTGAATGCTGACTGGTGGAAACTCAGGTGCCTAAGGGGATAGGCAGAAGCTAAGCATCAACTTTGAAAATGTCATTGGGGCCTAAATGGTGGACTTTAGGCATTAAAGTATCTTTGGGTCTGGGCCTTCATCTCTTTATGCCTTTATTTACCCTCTCTCCATTTGTGTATTTTGGTACAGGGACTCACTCACTATGTGGTTGTGCAGTGCCTAGCCTTAGGAGTCCCCAGTAATAATGAATCTGTTAAAAAACAAAAAACAAAACAAAAAAACAAAAAAAACCATTTTATTTAAAGTGGGATCACAAACCCTAAAATGTCATAATTATAGCTGAATGATTGTTGCATGGCATCACTGCAGACAGAATTAAGGTTGTTTGAAGGGGGAAAAGTAGGGTTTTTAATATCTGCATACAGCAGAAAAGGTCTTGGTTGTTATATTTGGCATGTAATTATTATTATTTTTTTTAAAGGCATCTGTGGTGTTAATGGGATATGCTGGCAGATCTGTTTGATGTTTTTTTTACATTGTTTAGACCTGTTTTAATTGGGTTATTGTTCAAAATGACTTTTAATTGGAAGTTATGTTAATATTTTGGTTGGGAACATGAGACTAGGCACAGAATTCAGTGTCAGGAAAAGGAGTTGAAGATGTTGAGAGGTTTTTTTTTACATGTTGGAGTAGGAGGATAGAAATTACTAGCTTACTAGAACTAAATCTCTTCTAAGCATCACTTAGCTTTCTTATCGCTTTGTCACTGTCAGCTGTGGGTGTCAACTCAGTGAAGCTGAGACATTCCTTCAGCCGATCTTTCCTATTCTAGTACCTCCTTATCTTTCTCTGATGGCCAACTGCTTTTAAAATATACATCAACATTATTTTGCCATCTCTTTGTTTGGGGGAAGATTGCTGGAAATTTTTTTTGAGAAGCAAACTATAAAATTAAATCAAATGGCCCATAAGGCTTAAACTTGCATGTGGTCATCTAGGCAGCGACATGGTCTTATAATGCTTTATTGTTCTCTTTCAGTAGAACTTTGAAATCTTGAAGCAGTGCGTATTTTGTTGGCTAGAACTTTATGCCAAGCAATATACAAGCAATATATAATACAAGCAAATGAAAAGCAATATACAATGTATATCGTATAGTTCATATCTACTGTCTTTTCTCTTTTCCCCTTACACGTAATTTCTACTAATGATGATGATAAATGGTATGAAATACAATGATTAATGACAAATGAAGGACAGGATGAGAACCCAGACATGACCCAGAAATCACACAGAGAAGCATCAGAGTGAGCAAAAAGGTTGCTGGATGGCACGTCTGTCCCCCGGATGTTACGATAGTTGAGTAGTGATGGAATGGTTTCCTTTCATGTTGAGGGAATACTTGTGATATATTGAGATAACAGGATTTGTGGGGAAGGAATATAGTAGTGGCAGAAAGGTGGCAGTAGTTAATGGTGCAGCATTGCAGGGCTGTACCATGATGATCTACACCACATCAAGGATTACAGTGGATCGTAATTAGAGGTTACTCTCAGCACAAATATATACTACTAACCTGTAGTGTGTATTAAACAAAAACAACCCTATTTTATGCAGCACTAAGATTGCACAGTATAAATGTTGAAATCACAAGATGCAGAAGTTAAGGTATGTACAGACACTTGGCCTTGCAGCACAGTATTTCTGTTTTCCTAGTTAAAACATACCTTCATAAAACATATCAAGAACTGCAAGAGACAGACCTCAGAGACATCTCCTTGGCTGGTGATGCAGTGCCTTTTCCTGTAAATCACTGCTCTGCATTGTGACTGCCGGCAAGCTCTGTGCTGCTGCCCCTCTGCTCTTCAGCCAGCCCTTCCTATTTCTGCTATAGCCTCTTTTTTCATGGGGGATGGGAGAGAGATTAGAACAGAACTCAGTACAATTTTAAATAATTCTTATAATGGTATTTTCAATATTGTTTCTTATCCCCATTCCTTATATAGCCTAATGTTTAGTTTGCTTCTTGATTGTTATTGCACATAGAGTAGATGTTTACATCAGGCTGTCTCAAGAAAGACCCACTGGTCATTCGTAGTGGCTACAAGTTAATTTTGAACTCAGCATGAGTAGCTGAAATGATCACTTCCATTGTGCCTCACCTTGCACCTGCAACACTGGATTTCACCTGCAGTTATGCTGCCTGTTCATCATAGTTTTGTTAGGTTCCTTTGGATTTCCTTATGCTCTTCTATAAACTTGACTAATTTAAATAATTTTGTCTCAATTGCAAATTTGTCAACTTGCCTGACTCTGACTGCTTACCTGACCGTGTCTCTTATTGCATCATTCTGCATTTCACCAAAAATGGCAGGGCCGGAAGGCCAAATTTTTCTGCTTGTTTAACAGCCATTTCTCCTTTCTTCCATGCCATTTCCTATGTCTGGAACACCCTTATCGAGCTGGTCCGTGAGGCCATTTCTTTTTCCTCAACTGAATATTCTCAGAATATCAGCCTCTACTGTGACATGTACAGGACAATAGCTAACTACATCATCTATTTACTGAACTAATCTAGAAAGGAAAGCTTCACTCCAACATGCTGGGTACTGGCCTTCACTGTGTAACTGTTTGATCTCATTGATGTTGTCCCTGCTAGCCTTCCCCCAAGTCTTTCCTACTTTATTTGCCTCCTTATGTCCTATCTGAAATTAGTTTGTAAGTTCCTTGAGACAGGGATCTTGCCATTTTGTTTTGAGTTTGAGGCACCTGGCACATTTGGGTGAATGGAAAAAAAATATAATGCATGTCTCCCCACTAGCTAGGCAGAATTTATTTGTGGATCTTGAGATTTCCTGGCTTTCCTTTTTTTCCCTGCTACAGTAGCTAATGTTTTAGACTAGTGTTCTAGTGCTTTGAAAGTTAGTTGCTAATTATTTACAACTCTACCTATCTTAAAGCTATTTGCTATAAATGTGTAATTCATGCTGTAGCTATATTTCATTTAAAATACTAACAAATCTTGATCTTTTTGTATTCTTAGTCCATATTATGCTTCTTTCAGTAGCAAAGTAAAACAGTTCATATAATTTTCACCATATAACATATATATATAAAATATTACAATTTTAATTTTAGTAAATATTATTGATGGAATTTTTTCTGGTTTGTTTTTCATCACCACTTCCTTTCTCTGACCTCTAAATCATTCCACAAGAGACAAAATGATGTCATGTTAGTTGCAGCATTATTTTCCAGCTGTTAGCAAAAAAGCATATTGAACCTCACCCACCCATAAAAATGAAACTGACATGATCCTTGGAAGGTTTCTGTTTCACTCCCTTCTTAAAAAATAGCAAAACATATGCCACAAGCCTTTTTCTGCAGCCTGAAGTATATGCTGACACAAATAATATCACTCTGCCTTTCATACAGTACTTTTGCTTGAGGAGATGCCTCAGTGAGAAATGTAACAAAGTAATTCCTTTTTAGAAAAATGTATCTTTATATATAGTTCTTAATTGGTAAGTAGGACAGTGAAATATGCTTGTAGTCAACTGGGTTATTAGGAATCTCAGTCATGCCCTTTCCTTCCCTGCCAAGACCTCCCTGGATACCTACAGCTAATACAAAAATGTACTTATCTACAAAAAGAAATCCATTAGAGAGAGTGTGTGCATGTGCATGCACGTGTGTGTACAGCTATGTGATCTCTTATCACAGTTTGACACATCAGGGGCAAAATCCTGACCCCATTGAATTTGATAACAAAACTCCCTTTGACATCAGCAGAGCGAGTTTTTTCTACAAGTGTTTAACCCCATTACTACTTTACTTTGTTCTCTGCATGTGTATACACACACTATCCACATATGTATACACACACAGATATCTTACACAATATATATATAGAATATATATATTACACTAAAACTACATAAGTTAGGTTGCAAAGTCAAGGACTCAAAAATTTAAAAAACAGAATTAAGTTTGTCCGTGGGACCCTCCTCCCTCCATATTTCCCTCTGCCACTTCCCCCGGACATCTGGATCTTGTCCCTTCTGTGTTTGAAACAGGCAGCTCCCTCCTCCACAAGACATGGGCTTAGGAAGGGGATCACTGGCAGTGCAGGAAGGACTGGTGTATGAATGAGGTGTTGCTGCAGTTTCAGGGGAAAGCCCTGCTCAGCCCTGTGCTGGAGCATGTCCACTGCAGATGGAATCTTTGGGGAATTTAGCTGCTAAAACCTAAGAATTCTCTACTGAGCAGGTACAAACTGTGATTTTTTTCCCCCAAAGGCTTATAACTTGGCCAAATTTGGACAGATTTTCATGGGGTGGCAAAAGATACAACCATGACAAAAGGCCATTCCCCACCAAATTTTCACTTTCTGCTCTAAAGCAGGAAGGTTCTAAAGGTGTTCAAAGGAAAGGTCACCAGAATTTTGTAATGTGGGCAAAATAACATATTTTTCCCTACCGTCATTCTTGGAAATGGCTGAACAGTTTTGTCTGAAATTTCTCCAGAAAAATTCCACAAGGAGGCAGACACCCAGCATGGAAAATTTCAGCCAAAACAGTTAGTTTGGCAAAGTTATTAAACAACTGAAAACAGAGTTTTATAATGGGGAGCTTTGGGATATCTTAATAAGTGGTGCTACCAGTCCCACCTATAATATATACACACTGACCAACAGCACTGAAAAGTACTAACGGTGTTAAACACTTGTCAAAATATGACAGGAAATGACGTAGTCGTTTACTGCATGCATGTCTGTACACCATTGACCTCTTCTTAAATGCTGAAATAGAATATGGAGACAAACTATGATTGGTTATGACTAGATACAGCTGACACATAAGATCTTTCTGTGACATTTTGACTCTTTTAATAGGTGAATGAGGCTTCAGTCTTGTGTAACCTTCAGTTTGTACCTGTACATAATCTGAAAGAACAGCATGTACTGTAGATAATGAATACAGCTGTATAAAAATTCAGCTAATGGTGGAATGGAACTCATTCCAACTAAACATATAAACTGTTTTCCATTTTCTTTGTAATAAGATTGTATTTTAGTGCTTTATACTCATTAACCGAATAATCCTCTCAACACATATTATCCCAATGTTACAGATGGGTAAACTGAGGCACAGTGAGGTTATGACTTGCCCAAAATCATAGCACAACAGCGGTAAAGCCAGGAGTAAAACCCAAGATTCCTGACTCCTATTCCAGTGCTTTAATCATTAGATATATTCTTTCTTTCCTATAATACGTAGTGGCTGTTTTAAGAATACACTGCATTACAAGGTATGCTCAGCACATAAGGACTCCACACAGATGTGCTTGGTAAAATATTAAACCACATCTTCATTAAGCAGATTAAGAGCCTGAATGTTAACAGGCAGTTAATCACATCTAATGTGATTCTATTTTCCTTCAGCAAAATAACTCATTGTACCATCAACTAAGCACCAGCAAATATTTTGTTCTAAAGCAATTCTGGCCTCCTTCTGTCTTGTTACTCCTCTCTAACTCTTCAAAGGAAGATTTAAGATGAGGATCACTTTTTATCTGGAAGAGGGAGTCGCTAGGCTGAAATGGACTCTGAACAGGCCAACCATAAAATTTCCCAGCAGGAAATTTCCCCAGAACTACTTCTCCTTGAAATTACAAATGACCAGATATGGTCCAACAAAGTTGTGTGTTCGTTTTGATTAACCTTGTTACTTGGGTTTTTTGTTTTCTTAAACCAAACCCATTGTGGGTTCTAGTCTACTCAAACCACTAGAATTTGGTGTGAGGGTGGCGCTTCAGAGTAAAAATTTTTTGGTTTTGGCCCATCACTGGTAAAAATACAGTTTGAAGTTCTGATGCAGCTACCTTATCTTTGGACTTCATTCAGTAAATGCTTACATGCCTTTCCACCTTGTTAAGGTATATGGTATATACATGAAGTAATTGTTTGTCAAAGCTCTCAAAACACTATTGGCCAAGCATGTTCTCCGTTCCCCATTTTGTATTAGAGGCATAAAACACAAGGAAACCCAATCCTACATTGAGATTTCTGGTTTGTGTGCTGTGTTTGTGCAAATGTAGAGACTTTAGCCCTTCTTCTGAGATGTACTTAGTACAAGTGGCTCAGGAATGAGTATTATTGAACTCACTGTAGATTACAGAAAGTAGTGTTCTATGATCATTTTAATTACTGCTTTATCTCACTGCCCGCCACCTATGTGAATCTTTTAATTTCAGGAATTATCCTGTACGAGAATAAATAAAAACATTTAACGGAGAACAAGCACCTGTGCATCCAAACAAATGCAGTAATATTTAGCCCAAATACTGTTTTGTTTTTAAAAAGACTCTAACATCATGTGCTAGTATGTGTGCTCAAGACTCATTGGGGAAATGAATTAAAAATGCTGCCATCTGTTTACCTTACATTTGATGTGAGGATAAAAATCCCAGTATCAAAGTAATATTACATCATTAGTTTTTCAGAATAAATACTAAGTATATTGTACATATTGATATGTTGTCTGCTGCTGTTCTGGTTTCTTGAAATGCTGTTTCAACAATATTTTAGTGTCTTTTCCCCCAAAAAAACATGTTTACTGTAAAATTTGTAGGCGATTGTCAACCAAATCCAGTGATTATCTGTGGGAGGATATTTTGTTCTAGCACCAACAGCAGGAGCAGCAGCGCCTGTCTCCTTGTTGAGCTCCAACAGCAACTGCATTAGCAGCTTCAAAGTTGAAATCAGGTCTGTCACAGAGACCTATGCTGCCTTTGGATGCTACTTGCTTGGTCTCATCTTTGAATTAGTGGTGTTTGTGCAGTTATGTCCACTTCTGAACAAGAACTTATACAAAATGCCTTGTGACATTTCAACAGCAGTTATTTGTGGCCGTTAGTTTTTAAAAAGAAAGGGTTCTGAATGTTTTCATACTCTAGATTATGCATGCCACTTAAAACAAGGATTTTTTTGGAGGGGGGTGGAAAAAGGGGAAAATGCAGTCCACTCATTAAATCACATATGTTTAGCCTCTGGGTCAAAAATGTTTTGTTTTTGTTTTTGGTAGAGTTTTAGAATTTGGCTCCAGGATTGCTTCCATCAGTTACACTACTGTAAATGCAGAGCAATTCCATTGACTGCATCTGTTACTTTGGATTTACACGAATGTAACTGATGGCAGAACTGATTCTTGGTTCCCATTATATAAAAATGTTACATATGTAATGACAATCAAGAAGGATTTTGCTTTCCATGTATATTAAACTCCTCTATTATTTACTACTTTTTGGTGGGACTAATAGGGGAAGCAAAGAACCCATCACAATTATTTTGTAATTCTTGTGACCTGTGATAGATATTGAAGATCCAGGAAAAAAAAAACCCAGTCAGGTAAGGGAGAGAATTAGATATTACGGATGATAAATGAGAGACAGGAGTAAGGCAGGGAAGAGGAGGGATGTCTGTACAAAAACCTGAGGGTGTGCTGCTTGCCATATTCTGTTTAAATTTGAATGCTCCATTTAGAGGTTTTAACAATGAAGTAATGGCCATCTAGAGGAGCTAGCCTGAACAGTGAAGATTGAGAGAGGTCATGAATACTGTTTCAGCATGTAGCTCTACTAAGCTTGTATCAGTATATTTTTAACACTTCCCTCTTTATGGGAGAGTGTGGGGTGGTGAGTTGAAAAGAGGTGAGGGCAGAAGTGCAAAAAGCTCAGTTTTGCATGTGAATTGTTCTCTAAATCTATGGGAAACCAAAGGACTTTCCTTTAGTCAGAGGCACAGGATTGCGGTTTCAATTGTATGCACTTTATTTGCATCCGTATGGCTCTCAGTAGTAGCACGTCCAGTCTGCTGTTCGCTTCTGTCCATTTAAAAAGGTGTGTGTGTGTGTATGTGTAGTGGGCTTTTACCCTACAACTTGGAGGACAACTATAGTCCTCCTTAAGGTTATAAGCTGATAGAATCATGAACATTTTGTTATGGTGTTCCTTGCTTCCTCTCTTCTTTCTAAAATAGCCCTTTCCACCAGCCCTTTCCTGATTCCTTGGTGAATGCTAGCTGTTACTAGAGAGAGGCTGGTCAATGGAGTTTCCTATGACCTGTTTACCTCCTCCAAACTCAATGACAGCTCCTCTCTCAGTGGTACTCTGTGTTCGTTCCTTGATGGCGTGAGGTGTTGGAAGGTGCAGGCCAGGAGAAGGGACAGGAAAAGAGAGGTTCTGCAATGTCAGTCAGGACTAATCTCAGAGAAAAATTCCAATTTGGCTTTGGCACCCAGTGGCCCACCTCCACTCAAAAGCAGGGCTGTCCATCTCTGATTTCCTGGATGGTTCCCAACCCTGCAGAATGCAGTCTACTGTATGCCATGGAAATGTTTAAGCTTCTTCTGTGCATGGGAAAGAGGGATACCCGCATGTAGAGGATGTTGGCATAATCTGGTGCTTCATTAGTTTCCAGAATAATAAGGAAGAGGAAAATTAAAGTCCTGGTAAATCACTATTAAAAATGCCACGTATTTCTGTGCTGTTGTGTGTATAATATACTCCATGATGATGACTGATATTAATTTTTCTCATATATATGACAAGGCACCAATGACACATTGACATAGGTAACACCACATGGTTTGTCATGTCATATTGCTTAAATATGGCATCTTTTGTGGGACATTAAATATACATGTTAATGATGCATTGCAGCGAAAGAGTTAAATATGCATTGCAGTGCAAAAGAAATTTGGGGCTGGGAGGAAATCTTCTGGAGGTTCAGTAGATAAATATTTCTGTCACTATTCTAAACACCTGATAAGAAATACGAATTGATAATGTTTTTCAAAAATATGAAAACACTGCTTAACTTATTTTTCTGTTGTTAATGACTAATACAAATAGTTAATTCCATCAAATCTGAATGTGGATGGGGGAAGTTATTAAAGTGCTATGTACAGAATATGTGCTTGGCTTTGGCTAGTGAGTTCCTTTGGTATTTTGCATATGAAAGGGAAATGTCATTTTGACAGGCTTTAGATTATAAAATCAACACACACATTTGATAGGCCAGAAGGTAGTGGTTTGATTCACTGAGTGCAGACCAGTCAAGCGAAACCCGTGCTACTTGTGCCTCAGAGAAAGGTTGAGTAACTGGCAAAATGGAGAAGACAACATCGAGAAAAAAAAGGCTTCATCCTTAGTAAAGTTGTGAGAATAAGTGATTTTTCAGTTCACTGACTGTACTGAAAAACTGGGGGAAAGGGTTATTTTGGGTTGTCCTGAGACAAAAATTTTCAGCGAACCAAAAAGTTAATAATAATAATAATAATAAAAAATCACTTTGGGTTGAATGCAATATTTTTTTTAATTATCAGCATTTCTTATTAATAAAATGAAGTACATTTCAAAACAGTCATTCAAATTATTTAACCCCAAATATGCAGGTTTGGGTCAATTAAGATATTTGATAAATTTGTGTCATTCACTGAATTGCTTCGGTTTAAAAAAACCCAAAAATCTTTATTTAAAAACAAACAAACAAACACAAAAAAACCCTAGAAAAAATGTGAAAGATTTTTTCAAAATGAATTGTTTTGTTTTTTATCTGGACTTAGTTTTTAGAGGGGTTTTTTTTTTTTTTTTGACCAAAACAATTCCGTGAATTTGACACAAATTTGTGAAATATTTTGATTGACTGATCTGTATTTTTTGGGTGAAAAGTTTTCCCCAAACTCCAGCTCTGATCTGGAGAGGTGAAGAATGTTGAAGTTGAAGGCATTTTTAGCATCCCTTGGGAGCAGGACATTGATGGCCAGCCAGCGAATAAAATTAATAGAATGACTGATTGCCATCCCAACCATTTTGAAAATGAAGCTGTGCTAATCCTTCACTGTAAAATATTTATTTCTTGAGAAAGTAACATTCTTTATAATGTGCACATTTTGCTTTGCAGCTTCTCTTTTGAAAGGACTGAAACATACTAACATTGTGCTGCTTCATGACATCATTCACACTAAGGAAACCTTGACACTTGTGTTCGAATATGTGGTAAGTAAAATTAATTTAATGTGATAGGAAAGCTAGGAAGAATATGCATTTTGTTGGTAAATGTTTGTTTTACCGTACGTGCACAAGCGGACAAAATATTTCTATCTATGATCATTGAAATTTACAGATAGGCAAAGTAAGAAAAGTGCTGCTTGAGAACTTTAGAGTTTGATTTAAGGATGTTTACTTTGTATATTTTGACATAGGATTTTGACAGTTTGTGTTTTAAAGTTTCAACATTTTGAATCTCAATGTCTACCATTATTAAACAGTTATTTGACCTCTCTTATTTCCCGCAACTTTGAAAATTTTAATTAATAAAAATTTTAAAAATGCTTAAAACCCATAGTTTTGCACAACTGTGAAAATGTAAATTGATAAAAATAAAAAATACACTTAAAAATAAATGTTGATATTATCCATCAAAATTATGAAGAAATAAAAATTGATTTCTGCAAAGCCTAGTTTCAGGGTACATTGAAACTGGAAAGTTGGCTACAATAGCCCTGTGTCTGAGGCTGTTAAGTGGATGTAGGAACACTTTAGGTCGCTGTAATGTTGAAGTTGACTATTCAGCTGGTTTATTTAACCTGTGTTTTGGTCCTGGCCTGTTTGTTAGAATGTTTTCTTTAGTATCAGGACAGATAGTAATTAAAAAATAGGTAGGGAGAGCAAATAGGATTAAAATGCTCCACAGGTAATTTCTACATCAAAAGAATGTGACAAGTGAAAATGGCTTTTGTTGTGACTAGCCAGTGGATGGTTTCTGAAAGGACCTTCTTTAGTAAGCAATGTCACTAAGGAAAGTCTGATAAACACAATTTAGGCTTAATAGATTTATTTTCCCCCCTGACTGATGTTTCAGCTATTAATTAAAACTTCATTTTGCATAGTACACAGAGTAATGATCTAATTGTGTTCAGAGTATTACTTTCCTAAGTCTTGGGCTTGAATTCCTAATTAATCTTTCTACATTTTCCTAAAACAAACATATGGTACTGGTGTAGAACTACTTCAGCATTTAGCTCCGGAATCCTGCAATGTACCATCATAATTAACCTCCCAATTTTCACAGATGGATCTAAGAACATGTAATTTATATGAAACAAATTAGTCTAGAGGAAGTTTTACTTTAATAGAATATCTGTCGTGTTGTAGTGAATAAGGCTCTATATTTATTCTGTAATGACTGTTAGTTTGTTTTTTTTAAAATGAGAAATACTTTGACTGATTTTACCATAAAATAATATGGACTGGATTAATACTTAAGACCGGAATGATACCTAAGACATACATAGTGTGTTTTCCCCTTCCCTCAGTATCACTGCTAAATTTTTACAAGATGTAGTACACTGTTTATCATCTGGCGAAGACGTTCACCTTGTTTGTTTACATATGAAGATACATTTTAATAGTGTGGTTATTTGGCCACTGAAGACTAGTGCAAACAGCTGCATACATCACTGTTTCCGTGCATGGGGTATAGAGACGTTAACACACATCTGATTCATTTTCTTTAATCAATGATTCCAGTGTGCCTAACTCAAACTGAATCAGCATTAAAAAAAGCCTTGACATCTTATATCATGTAGCAGACAGTGGAGATATAGTTGCGTAATTTCACATGAATACCGTTTTGCAACTTTATGTCAACTATTGTTTACCTGTATTTAGTAGTGCTGGCTGAGAAATGAAAAATGTTTTCCATGAGAAATTTGTTGGAAGTTGTAGTCTTTTTTGGTCAATTTCAAACATCTTGCTTTTTCCAACCATCTCTAATATTTTAAACCTCCCCATATTGT
This sequence comes from Emydura macquarii macquarii, assembly GCF_026122565.2. Classification (NCBI taxonomy): domain Eukaryota; kingdom Metazoa; phylum Chordata; order Testudines; family Chelidae; genus Emydura; species Emydura macquarii. The sequence continues at coordinate 33,858,743 of NW_027132559.1, read as the reverse complement.
ATTAAAAATATTTGTGGCCCTTATCCTGCAAAAAATTGTATGACGCAGGTGCCTAATTTCATTCCCGGGAGTAGTCCCATTGAACTCATAAATGGTTGTGGAGTTGGGACCTTCAGGCTTGATCCTATGAGGTGCTGAGTACTTTCAACTCCCATTAACTCAGTAGAAATTGAGGGTGCTCAGGGCCTTGCAAGACCGAGGCCATGTTGGTTTCCAAGTTATAGTTCTCAAAAGTAATTGGTAATGATATGAGGAAATAACTTCGAGAACAATTTGGGGTCCTTTTGCAGCAGTGAAATACAACAATATTTGTACCATGCAGTGCAGGAATTCCCCCAAACAGGCGGTGGCATGTTGGAAGAGAGATCAAGCAGGACTCACTGGACCATTCCTTGGACTCAGAACATGGTGCTGGCAGCCCACCCACCTTTCCTTGATGACCGTGTTCTCCCATTGCCATTGAATGCAGTTAGTTCAATATCTCCAATAGTAAAAGTGCAGGTTCAAGGTTCAGACTCTATTGATGATGCATGATGGGGGGGGTTGTTCCAGTTGTACGTAATAAAGTCTGATTTAGCCTTTTAATACTTTAATATGAAAGAAAGAGTATAAGAAAATTACATACAAAATCTCTTATCTGTGTTATTTAGATTGCAAAGTCTAGCAGTAGTAAATTAGGAAATGTCAGTTTTAGGATAACCCGTGCAATCTTAATTCTGACTCCCTGTGCATATGCATTATGATATAGTCTTCAATTACATGATCACATGCTTTTTCCCCCACAGGACTCCTGTCTCATTCATTTCATGGGATGAGTGCAGAAAGGGCAGAAATTAAGGTTGCCTGGGTAAACTCTGTTAAATTTGACTTTTTCCTGATTTTTTGTGTGTTTGCAACCTATATTTTTTATGCATCTCTCTCTCTCACACACACACACAGTGCAAGGTAACAGTCTAAAATGCCCAACATTTCAAAACCTATACCTGAGCTTAACTTGATGCATGTGAGTGATCCCAGTGAAGTCTATATGACTACTTTTGAGTAAAGTTAAAATGTGCATAAGTATTCGCAGGACCGACGTCTAAAGAACTTACAGGAGATTCATGTTTGCTTTAGTTTCTACATATTGCTGATCTTATTATGATATTTTGCTGCTATAAAAATGACATCTTATATCTATTCTCAGTAATGACAATTTCAAACTTAATAAAAATCTTTTGAGATGGAGTAATTAAATAAGTGATGAATAGTTAGTGAGCTGAAAGAGTGCTCGGCAAATGGAGCCAGGAGGTCATCAAGTTGGTGATGATTTAGTAGATAAATTATTACTGGTGGCATACTTTAGATTATAAGGGCTGTCCAATTTCAGTGTTGACCATGAAAGAGTAGAATGGAGTTTAGTTTCATGTAGCACCCTTCAGACTCAAAGTATTGCAAAATGCTTTACAATAATGAGTTAGAAAATGATAATATGACTGTGTAGGCAAACATGACAGCCATTTTGTACTTAGCAATAGCTCAAACTGGAAGTTACTTTATTGGAATTTTGTCTATGTTCACATAGTCACTTGAGATATTCTCTCTCTCTCTCTCTCTCTCTCTCTCCCCCCCCCCCCCCCGGCCAAATTTTTTAACTTCCACTGATGGCCACCAGAATCAGGAAGGACGGTCCTTGTTTTAACAATTCATCTGACAAAAACAGCTGTTCTAGTACCACAGTGAAATGTCAGCTTTGCGTATAAAGCGAAGTCCTGGTGTGAAAGTTGACCCCACTGCCTTCAGTCCTGGGAGAGACGTGCACCATCTGAATGAGAGAACTAATGTCAGTGCTAGATAATATATACCGTAGTTTAATACTAGGGCATAATTCTTTGCATGCATTGGCAATTATTACATCAACTAATTATTCATGAATAATTGATCATTCAAATTTTGTAGAAGAGACAGCGAAAGAAAAATTTAAAATTTATAACTGATTGACTGAGAGGCACCTCCTGTTCCCTGCATAGTTTGGAATACTTGGACTGCTTTGAACCACTGTGTCAAATCCTGGCAGGATTGACTCAGTCTTTCATCCTTCTGTGGCAAGTAAATTTGGTTCCTTGTAATTAGCTGCATTGGAATCTGTTATACAAGTCCCTAAAAATGAAAGTGCTATATGCTCTGTGTGAATGGTGCAGTTCATGTCACTTTTTTTTTTAAGATTTGGAGTTTCTCATGGGGTCCTTGGTTAAAAATTTCCCCTTCTTGCAGTGCAGTATGTTGTGTACTGGGTGACTGATACCCTCCCTCTCCTGAAGTTGGCTGCTTTTCCCTGTATGGTAGTATGTATATTTGCTTCTCCATGTTTTCAGTATATTTTGTTGAGGCCACTTTAAAATAACATTAGTACAATTTCTCCAAAATTAAGTGAAAAATATTTTTGATTCACTTTTAATGGTGAATATCTTCTCTTTTTGTCTCCACTATTCCTGAAAATGAACTTTGTGGCTCCTGAGATTGCAGATGTTAATAGAAGCCTATTCACTAGCACACTGCAGTGGAGGAGCATTGACTGCTTGTTCCCCTCCTGTAAAGGCCTTATTCAGAAGATAGTATGACCTTGTGGGGTGTGCCAGCTATAGAAGGGTGCATTAGCAACCTGCACTCTGAGACAATGAGGAAATGATGAGGGTTGCAGGTGAGAGTTAAGCAGAGCTCTTTGAAAAAGGATTCATGTCTACTTCTACTAAACTTGGCACTAGCTGGAATTATTAGTTCTTCATTTGTCTTTTTAGAGGGAAGACAAATGTATCTATAAACATGAAACTAATTTTAAAAAATCTACAGTAAATGTTGGTACAAACTTAGTACAATGCAATCTCTAAATGGTAATGAGATTTTAGTATTACACATAATTATGCAAATATATTATCATCAATAGCTGAACTAGTATATTATGTTCTTCTATACATGGCATGTGAAAAGTGAATGTGTAATAATGCTTTTTGTTATGCTTTTAATATTTATGAACAAGAATTGAAATGAGAACAGATATGTGATAATTGAAAGCATGTTTCTTAATGAGTAATAATTATATTTTTGTCTCAACTATGCTATTAACAGGGAGGAAAAAAGCTCCCAGAGTAACATGACTGTGTAATTTAAAACCAAGGATTTTCAATTTACCTTGCCTGTTTTAATCTTTTGTGTGTCCTTTTTTAAAAAAATTACTTCCCATTAAAGATACAAGTTAATTCTCATTGGTTGATTGCAAGACCCAAAACATAGCTTGCTATGAATTGACTTAATAAGCAATGAATTGGCTTAATAAATTGCATTCATTCCTATTTTTTCCACTCTGTTCTCTGGCAGAAATAGTTGGTTACAATTAAGAGCCACAGACCTGAATTTTCAAAAATGATTAATGACTTTGGGTGTCTGTAATAGGGTTTGCATCCTCATGGACGTCCCCCGGCCAATGGTTTCTTTGTCAGTCTTCAGTGACTCAGCCCTCTGGTCGAGTCTCTCACACTGTCTGTCGATGGAACAAATAAACCAACCCCTTCCAGGGTATAAGTCTCTAACTGCCACCAAAGCTTCCTCCGAGGAGACACTACCTTCCATAACAGTCCAACTGGGCCCATTGTGGTACTGTCAGTTGCTGTGTCCTTTTTGGAATCCCTCCCTGGGTTCAACCTTTAACCAGGCCAGCAGGGCTCATCACAATATCCTCACTTGGTCTGGCTGGGTTCTGGGGTCAGTCCTTGGTTGGTCACCGTAGCCAGCAAGGTGCTCCTTCTTAGCTTCCCTGGTCTTCTGCAGCTCTCTCTGGGCTCAGTCCTGCACTGAGCTGTCCATGGTCCTGCTGCTCTTTCACTAGCAAGAAACATGGTCTTCCCCTTTCCAGCTCCAGGCAGCAACTGATTGCTGCTCTGTCCTGCAGCTCCTTTTATATGCCCCTCCTGGCCCCTGGTTGGCCACTCCTGCAGCTCCTCTGATTGGTTGTTTCTCTTGCAGCCACTCTAGGCCTCTTGGAGGACTTCTTCTTGCTCCTCTCTGGGATGAAGGTGGCAGGACCTTAGGGCCTCCAGCAGGGGGCCTCTGGGCCTACTCCACCCTGTCATAGTGCTCATCTTGAGACACCTTAAAGGGGCCTGATTTTAGAAAATATTGAGCACTTGCTATCTGAAAATCAGGCCCTTTTAAGATTTTTCAAGTTGGGCACCCTATATATGTAGTCATTTTTGATAACTTAGGTCAACCATTTTGACCTATTTGTCAGACTATTATGCTAATTGAAAATAAAGAGATAATTAAAATTGTTATGTAATCAGCATTAGTGAGTCACATTTTTACATTTATCTGTGCTCTTTTGCCCTTTAGGGTCCCAGACTATTTTGCAAAATGTATACAGGGTCCTTCGTTTGCCTCTGGAGTCTGAAATCTCAAAAGAGGTAGGGGAACTGCTGGTGGAGTAGGGTGAGTCTCCTTTCCTTCTGCCTTTGGAAGGAAGCAGGAAAAAGAAGTGGAGTGTCTCTCCTTTGTGGAAGAGGGAAAGTTAGTGGGAAGAGAGATCTTTTTGTACAGGATTGAAAAGTTGGTAGGAGACTCCTGCTTTGAACCCATTTTTCTCCCCTGTCAATGCTGCTCCTGCTTCAGTCGCTGTCAGTAAAGACTTGGGAAGCCCAGAAACTCTCGAGCCAGACACCGGCTTTTCTTGCTGCTCCATCTCAGACTGCCTTGCTTAGTGAGTTCTCACTTCACCAGCTAGAAAGAAGGGAGATCCCTGAGGGAGCAAGGTTCCCCCAAATCTGGGAAAGAGGTGAAGGAAGGAGCTCTCTATTTGCTTTTTACCGGGGGAGGGAGAGTTGCTTTTCCCATTTCTTTTGCTCCGTGGGCCCCAAGGTCTCTGCACCGGAGAGTATCATTTACATTAGAACACACAATGAAAAAGCCAACAGAACATGGCTGGGGAAGCAGAGGGAGAGGAAATCCTATATACGGAGAACAGGTGATAAGGAAATACTGCTCTAAGGAGAGCATTGTTTTTTAAACCTTTTTAAATAAACAGATATGAGACCAGGACCTGCTAAAGCTGGAGTGCAGTTTGTGATGGAAACAACTCTAGTTTGAGGAAGTGAGATTTCTGTAGGGATTTCTGAAGGAGGAAAAGGAAGTTTTCTTGGTACACAGTGAGGAGAAGGGAGTTATAGACATAGGAGTCCGAAGGAAGGAACGAAGAAATAAGTGTGAAAAGTAGAGAAGATTAGCTGAGCATATTGAAGGGTTTCCATAGGATTAGATGCTACTTGGGAGGACATTTATCCCCCACCCCTTCAGACAGACTTTGTGGAATTTGCTCTTTTAATTTCCCTCACAACTGAAATTGAATGGACTGACCCAAGCATTAATAAATGGTGATCAATTGTGATAGAGTCCAGCAGATCAATAAATTGTTTGGAACTATGGATTATAACCATTCATAACATCTTCCACTGATATTCTTATAATCATAACACGTATTGCTTATCTCTGCACCATGTTTCACATCTATTAACCCTTTTATAAACTCTGTATAAATATACTCCATATTAAGTGTCATCGAAAAAATCTAAACATTCAAGGACAGATAGTTTTTGAGTCAAACAGGTAAATGAAATCCTTAGAAATGAGTGAGCTGCCCTGTTGTTGACAAATCTCATTGGAAATTTATGTCCTTAAACACAGTACATTTTAATTATTTAGTCCCAATCCATCAAAAGAATTAATTATATGTTTAACTTTAAGCATATCAGTAGCCCCATTAAAGTGAATAGGATTATTTTTATGCTTAAAGTAAAGCACATGCATAAGTGCTTTGCTGGATCAGGGCCTAAATGAGAAATGTATGCTTTCTATGGACAGCAATGAGTTTAAAATACTCCTTATTTAAACAAGTATTTAAAAAATGTTCTTGTATGTTTAAAGTCTCTAAAATTTGGTCCTGAAGAGTTTGTCGTCCAGTTATTTTCTTAGCAATTCTGAATTGTAAATCTACCATAAATGTTATCCTGACTGTGTCCCAAATAACATTTATCTTTTTAGTTTTAGTAATAAACCAGCGTTGCCTATCTCATGGTTTAAAATCAAAGCTGACCTAATATCTCAAGTGTTAATAAAAGGTAAAGATTATCCAATCTCATTTAAAATTTTCAGTGAGTTTTTTTAATAACGTGGGTTGCTATTATTGTTTAGTCTAGGGGATCCTTAAAATGAGAAGCTCTGTCTGGTACAGAATTAAAGTCTGAGTCAATTTATTTAATTGAATGGGCCTCCTGGAAGTGAAAGAAAGGGGAAATTATTTCCCAACACAATGCTTATCATGTTTCTCAAAAAAACAAAAAAAAAACCCCCCCAAATAAACTAAAAAAATCATTGCTTGTATTTTATCTTTCCTGAAAACAAACATTTTCTCTTGATCAGGGTATATGCAGCTTTTCACATTCAGTGATCAGATTGACAGTAAATGTATATTATAAATACTTTACAAGTGACCGGTAAAAAGGATTAATAATTCCCGTTACCTTTGAATGTAACCATTCTGCAGTAACAATTAGTGCAATCAATATTAAAAAGAAAACTTTGTTCTCTTTTTCTTCTTATGTTTTCTCATGATTTCTTCTGCTTTATACAGAAAGGAAATAGGCCAGAAATTCCACATTTGTCCCCTTGTCTCCCTTTAAGTCTAGAGCTCAAATCACATGTTTTTGCAAAGTTTGCATCTAGCTAGGGGTGAAGGGGAGTGGGCGGGAGGGAAATCCACCAACTATGAAGACCAAGTTGCCTGAGACACAAATGTCCACTTCTCTAGTTCGGAGGAATGTCTAGGAAATAAATGTGCAGGTCTTGTTCTCCATTTAAATCCCCACCTATAGAAAGTATTTGCATAACTCTGTCCCTTCCTGCTCTGAAGAATCCAAGTCTTTCTGATGTTGACAGGGTTCAACTATCATGGAGAAGAATCTGAGGGACCTGGTGAAATGCGATCATGGTTCTATTATTATAGGAGTTGCATGGTAGTGACTTGTATAGTCTTTACATCAGGAGTGTCATAACAGCCTATTGCTTGAAACTTTTTCAGAAATTCTCCTTTGGGGCTGAAGCTTCTCGTTCTTGCTACCTGCCCAAAGGTGCAGATATCTTCCTCACAACTTCTTTATAGCTTCACAAACCTCTAGATACAGTTTTTGCATTTGAAAAGGTTAACACTTTTTAGTGGACACAACTCAAAATGATGAATTTTTCAATTTGAGCTTTTATAAGTGGCAAATCCTCATAGAGGGCTAATTACTTTTGTTATAATATTTTATAAAACATAACATTTATATTAAGTATTTAATAAGAGATGGGAGATTCTTTACAAGTGTAAATTGTTTTGACTTGAAGGAACATAGGCCTAAGACAATTTACATACCCTGAGGATCTGCCTTTTGGTTCTGAACATGCCAGGTAGAAATCTTTCTAATATTCTATGCTAATTATATAACTGAAATAACATAATTGGTACCTACATACTTTACTGAACTTAATCTTTCTTCATACTAGTCATAACAATATATATAATAATATAATGCTTTGCACTTCTGCAATGCCCTTTATCTGAGGATCTGAAAGCATTTGAGGAGTAGTGACTTTACCTGTAAGGTGGTGTTACAGATGAAACAGAGATATAATATAGTAGTAGTATCTCCATTTTACAGATGCGGAAAATAAGACAGAGAGATTAAATGGTTTGCCTGAGGGTGTAGAACAAGCCAGTGGCAGAGCTGAAGTCGTTAGGGATCTGAATTTTAGAGTTGATGAGTAGCTTTAACTGCAGTTGAAGTCAATGCTCAGCACCTTTGAAAATTAGGCACTAAATGGTTGGCCATGTAGCTGCAGTGTTGACCATCATTGAATGTAATGTAAGTTAAATGTAATGTAAGTTAAAGGTGCTTCAGGCCACTGGTGGGGGTGAGGGTGTGATTCCAGCTTGTATATTACCGTAAACATACTCATAAATCTGTTTGAGCTTGTCACTGTCGTCGTCTTTCTTGTCACTTCTCTATTTGGGGTTGGCAACTCTTATAACCTTCTTCTAAAACTTGTGATTGTATACCTGGCTGTCATGCAGTTTGGTCTTCCTAAGGTCTGCTGATGTACCGAGTCTTTGACTTCTCTCTTGATCATCTTCCATCCACAATCATTGTAAGGGTCATCCTACCAATATAATTCTCAGGTCTCTGCTGGATATACCCATACCTATGTAGCCTAGCCTTCCTCAACTTATCTTCAATTTGGGCAGCCAGCATTAGCCTCTTCACTACTTCATTTTGTTTCCTATCACAGAGTGTCCATCCATTTGATCATCTCAACAAGTGATGGTCAAAGTAGTGGGGAGCATACTGATTTCTTTTCTTGTGGCTGGCCAAGTCTCTGTTCCATACATTATGATGAGTCAATTACTGTTTTATACTGTTTACCTTTTAACTTTATTGGCGGCTTTTTATCACAGAGAACTGGGGTCAGCTCCCGCCATTTTCATTAAACAGCTTTGGTACAATAACAGGCTTTATGTAGGAGGGCACCATTGTCAGCAACCATTGGTCATCATTATTTAAATTCTTTCACTTTTCTAATCTCTCCTCTGTCTGTAATATTTTGTATGGAGTAGGTTATCCTTCAGTTATCAATGCCTGAATCTTACAATCATTCACTGTAAGCCTCCCCTCCAGCTCAAAACTGTGTTGCCACTGTTCAGAGTTGGTTTGCAGGGTCTCACAATCTTCTGCACATATCACTAAGTCATCAGCGAACAGCATATTCCAAGGTGGCTCCCTTTGTATAGTGTCACTTATTACATCCATGACAACTGCAAACAAAAAGGGGCATCAGAGGTCAGTGTTGAACCAACATTTACTGGAAATGTTCTGCTATAGTCCTGTTACGTTCTGGAGGGCAATTTAGAACAGTAAGGGATTGTCACTGCCTGTCCTATAGTTACAATCTTTACCTAACCAGGTTTCTCACCTATAATCAATTTCCAAGACTTCAACCCCAGTGGTTTAAGGACCCATCTTTCTGTGATCTCAAGAGCTCAGGCCTCTTTAGTCCCTCAAGTGATGTATGCCAATATGGCTTTTTTCTCTGTCCTTATATTAGGGTGAGTAGAAAGCACGTGTGAAAAGTCAGGACGGAGGATGGAGTGTAATAGGCGCCCATATAAGATAAAGCCCTGAATATCAGAACTGTCTCTGTAAAATCAAGACATCTGGTCACCATACCTTATATTATCTTCCCAAACTCACTGTTTTGTCCCCAGACTCAGGATGACCTCATGGTCTTCTTCCCTTTCAGTGGACTTCCCCTCTCCTTGACGAGCCATATGTAAATAGAGCTTCCATTTTTCTTGGGTCACATCTTGGTTAATTTCATTGGAGACCAGCAGATAGCTGCCTTCCTTCCTGTCTGGGGGAAAACCTGTTTCTACTTTTGATTGGTCATAGACTTTAAAGCATAATATCATTAAGTATCCATATTTCCTCTTACAGTTTTAATACATACATTTCACAATGATATTAATCACTAGTATGTCATTAGATTTCACAAAAGACCTGACTTGATACACATTCATATTATATAAATATTTGTATACAATCAGTTGATTCTCAGTTACTTATCATTTGAGGTTCAGACACACACAAGAGGCTATCTCCCTTACTCACTAGGTTGATGGCTTTGTTTACCTTTTATATAAATATGCCTTCATTGTCTATGCCTGATGACTAGGCTGGTCAGACAAACAAATACACATTCCTTTTCCAAGGTAGACTGGGCTTATGCTTGCTCACATGGCTTCCTAGCTTTGCTTGCTAAACACGCATTAAAAACTGTGACAGGATCAGACTAGATGGCTACCGGAGAGTACTAGAAAGCCAATATATCAGCCGCAGGCTCACAAGTCCCTTTTCCCCTGGTAACTGAGCAGAGGTTACTCCAGGTTAATTAACACACCTGGGAGCCAATCAAGGCTCCGCCTAGGACTTGTTAAAAGCCTCCCCTCCAGTGAAAGGGTGTGGCTGGAGTTGTGAGAATGAAGCGAGCTACCCGAGTGTGTGAGCTGGCAAGACACTGTCAAGAACCAGGAGGGTTTCGGAGAAGGAGCAGAACACTGGCAGAAGAGAACCCTGCAGGTACAAAGACTGGGGGAGGGAAAACTCTGCCCGAAGACAACAAAGGACCTTTCCCAGGCATGGAGGCCTAAGGGAAGAGACCCTGCCAGAAGGGAAAGATTGAACTGGACATTTGGTTTGGGCCAGTGGGGCTGTCAAAGGTCAAGAGCCTTCCCTAGCAAGGAGGCCAGGAAGGACCCCTTTCCGGGCAGGGTACGGACATTAAGTCAAGGGGCACAGTGAAGTAACTCAGGGAAGCTAGCAGCTTTCCTGAAGCCACAGTGTGAGGCTGCTTCTTGTAGGGTTCCTGGGTTGGGGCCCGGAGTTGAGGGTGGGACTGGGTCCCCCCTCACCCTGTACTGGCCATTCACTGAAAGAGCAAGAGTCCCAGTGAAGAGGCAAGGGCCTGTGAGAAACAGAGACAGGACCGAGAGCCAGCAGGGACCGGCCATCTTAGAGAGGCTGTATTACCCTCCCTCCCTGATGATGACAACAGTATGTTAGGTGTAGTGAATATGTCAGGCCTGATAAGAGTTGCTGAAACAGAATAGCGAAGTGTCACAAGCCCCATTTGGTTTTGACTACAGTAGTCATTCCATCATATATATCCTAGATAAGATGGACATATCCTTCTGGCACATCTCTTCGTCGCAAATTCCACCAAACTAATTCTCTTGGTACACAGTCATATGCCTCCTCCATGTTCAAAGAAAACATACCCAATTGCTGTCTCTGCTAGTTCTGCTAGTGTTAGCACACTAAAAATATTAGTGTAGCCATGGTAGCACGGGCAAAGGCAAGTGGTGGCATGGGCTAGCTGCCTCAAGTATAAACCCATCCAGACCACATGGATATGTACTTGAGACAGCTAGCCCAGGGTGCCATAGGCCACTGCCTGTGCTACCATGACTACTACTATTTTTAGCATGGTAGTTTAATGAGAACTAGTGTGAGTATATTTACTTGTGTTGGGAACCACACTTCCAGCTCCAACTGTACACTTACCCTCAGAGGAAGGATGATCATGTAGTTAAAACACATAACTGAGAATCAGATCTGAGCTGTAGTCATGGATTTACAACACCCTTCTTGTGTGGTTTCCTTCAAATGTGAGTAATAATTAAAATTAACTTACTTTAAAGGGGAATTGTGAAGTTTGATTAATGAATGTTTATAAAATGCTTTGTGATTCGCAGGTGTAAATTGCTATCAAAATATAAAGTAGTAGGTGTGTTATGGCATCCTTTCAGTTTGTATGCTGTTCCGGGACGGCAGGAGGCATCTAGTCCAACCCCCTGCTCAAAGCAGGACCTACACCGACTAAATCATCCTAGTTTTGTCAAGCTTTAGGCTTTGTCAAGGTGGACCTTAAAAATCTCTAAGGATGGAGATTCCTCCACCTCTCTAGGTAACTCATTCCAGTGCTTCACCACCCTCCTAGTGAAAAAGTTTTCCTAATATCCAACGTAGACCTCCCCCACTGCAACTTGAGACCGTTGCTCCTTGTTCTGTCATCTGCCACCACTGAGAACAGCCTAGCTCCAGCCTCTTTGGAATGCCCTTCAGGTAGTTGAAGGCTGCTATCAAATCTCCCCTCACTCCTCTCTTCTGCAGACTAAACAAGCCCAGTTCCCTCAGCCACTCATAAGTCGTGTGCCCCAGCCCCTTAATATTTTCGTTCCCCTCCGCTGGACCCTCTCCAATTTGTCCATATTCTTTCTGTAGTGAGGGGGCCGAATACTGGACCCAATAATCCAAATGTGGCCTCACAAGTGCTGAATGAAGGGGAATAATCACTTCCCTCGATCTGCTGGCCAATATGCAGTTAGCCTTCTTGGCAACAAGGGCACACTATTGACTCGTATCCAGCTTCTTGTCCACAGTATAACGCCTAGGTCTTTTGGCTAAGCAGTTCTGCGGAAGTTAGTCCCCAGTCTGTAGCTGTGCCTGGGATTCTTCCGTCCTAAGTGCAGGACTCTGCACTTGTCCTTGTTGAACCTTATCAGATTTCTTTTGGCTCAATCCTCCAATTTGTTTAGGTCACTCTGTATTCTATCCCTACCCTCCAGCATATCTACCACTCCACCCAGCTTAGTGTCATCTGCAAACTTGCTGAGGGTGCAATCCACCCCCATCGTCCAGATCATTAATAAAAATGTTGAACAGAACTGGCCCCAGGACCGGCCCCTGAGGCATGTCGCTTGATACTGGCTGTGAACTAGACATTGAGCCATTGATCAGTACACGTTGAGCCTGATGATCTAGCCAGCTTTCTATTCACCTTATAGTCCATTCATCCAACCCATATTTCTGTAACTTGCTTGCAAGAAAACTGCGGGAGACTTCTATTCCTGTTTCTTTATAAACATTTTATTTAATACTAAATATTATTGTTTATATATAGGAGGTACAGTTTGGCTGAGTTAGTATCACTATGAGAACCTTACATTGTCCTGGCCCTACATTTGAAATACCCATACAATGCAGTACTCTAAGTTTATGTATCTTAATTGTTTTATTTTGAAGTTTAATATGGCATTTGTTCACACATTAGCTACATGTTTCCAAGCAAAATTATGTGGGCACAAATGTGTCTGGAGGAGATATAGAGAGAAGGGGATTTATGTCCATCAGATAAGTGGAAAAGTAAAGCCATGGACTCCCCTGTTGCTTCCCCAATTCTGTGGAACATGTGTATTTTGGAGTATACATCCAGAAACTCCTTCCACAAAAATGGGTCAGCCTTCTCTGAAAGTAGTCTATGCCCATGGCACAAATCCAGGAGTTCAACATGTACTTAAAGGAAACTTTGTGTTAATTAATAACCAAAAAATGTTTTCTTCAGAGAACCACCAAAAGCATGAGAGAATCACGTGTCATTGGCACTAGATCTGTTTGCTGTACAGGACACTTGATTAGGCTTGGTGCATAAATTATGTGCTTTTTTTCTTCTGTACAGTATCACTTGTGTGTTTCTGAGTAAATTTGTCCTTGTTTCTAGTTGGTGGGAATTCCAAGACACTAAAGACATCTGTTAGCAAAATTGTTTTCAAAGATGTCTTGTGTTTCTTTCTTTTTTTTTAAAAATTCTCTCCTATCTGTCCCTCTCCTCAGCCCCCTGCTGCTTCAGTCCAGCTGCTCCTGTTGCCACCCCTTCTCCGTCTGAAGGTTGCATGAGTATCACTCTGTGAAATAGCTTGCAAAAGGATTATTTTTTAGTGGTGTGGATAACCCCTTCCTTTCCAATATAAGGGAAAAGAGAACATCATTGTGCAAATATTTCCATTACTTTCCATTGTGCAGAGTTCTATGAAGTTTTCAAAAGCTTCAGAAATTTCAAATGTGATGACTAAAACTGTACCATAGTAATCAACAGATTACATTAAGTATAGATTCCATTTAAATAAAAATAAACTTTCCTGTGATCTTTTAAAACCTATATTTTAAATGTTACTGCAGCTATCAATATTTTTCTGAATGGTATTGTCAGTTTAAGAATTTGTTAGTGAAAATAGGAAACTATTTCAGTCAGTAAAACTGCTAGGGCATAAATAATGTGTGCACTCTTTTTAACAGGAAAGAATGGCTTGAAACAGTCTTGTTGCCTCAGTGAAACAATACAATCTGTCTGCTGCATGATGTCATTGCCAGAAGGCAAATAGTACAGTTTTTGTTTTAATGGAAGAGCTCTTTCACATTGCTGGTTTTACATGTTGGGAATGTGGTTGGAAATGCTTCCTTTTCCATTCACAAGCCCCGGGCTGTCCATGCATTTCAGCTTCAGATATGACAGCTGAAACCAATTAGGCAGAATTATGGGACAGCTAAGTCATGTGTAGATTTATCATGATTGAGGGAGAGAGATTATACTGCATGGGAAATATAAATGACTAATTAAATTAGGAGAAAGCTATATTAGTAAAATTATTATGGAAAGGCTTGTGAGGTAGAGCTTATTTTATGTGGCTGACTATATCTTTTAGTGAGAGATTTCTGTGAGAGCTGTTGCATGTTTGGTAGTAGATTCTCAAATCTCTCTAGATTGGCTAAAGTCAGACAAAATATTTGATTTTAAAATAAATCATGAAAGCAAATTCTAGGACATCTGTTGTTTGTGGCTTACTCATTTATTCATAATTTGAATCCTTGTTGCAAGGTGGGGGAGCACCTGAATCTTTAACACTTGTTCCTGATTTTATTTATTTACATATTCACTCTTCCCCAGAAGTAGAATGCAGTTTACATAAACTTTATTCTGTCTGGTTGGGTCTCCCTTTACAATTGCTTGTGCACGCACATGTCTGCAGCTGTATATCATGGTTTTACTGAATAAGAATCACCTGTCACATTTTGCAATGCGTTTCAAGCAAAAACATATTAATTACATTATGAAATATTGCCCCAGGGGTCATTTGCATAAGTAACTTAAATTTGTTGTGGCAGTTTACAGAAAAAAATAACAAAACAAACAATGATAGTTCAAATAAGGCTTTTTAATCCTGTGTCCTTTATACCATTCCCTGTGCCAAATTCTGCTCTTGATTAATACCATGTAATTTTGCTGTCTTTGAGGCGTTCTCAAAGACTCCAAAGTGTTGTCTTGGGCAACTCATCTAATCCATCTATCTCACTCTTTTCACTTGTGAAATGGGGGTGTTATGATCCTAAATTCATTAAGGTTTGAAACATGTTTGAGACCCTAGAAGGGAATGCATCGTAGAAAAATATAATTCAGGGTAGGTTGTGTGTGCGTGTAACTTAAGGTGGAATTTGGCTCTTTGTCTCCATGGGATATTAGTTTTAAAAAGCAAAACAAACTTGTACTACATTGGATGCTAAGACTACAGGATAATACAGTGTTATATTGAATAATGTCTTGGGACTGTGTCTCGAATTGCTATACAGAGTTAGATAACACAACAGAGCAAAATAATGGCACGCTCAGACAGAGAACGTAAGGGGTAGAGGTGATGAAAGAGAAAAATGTCTTCATTATCAGGCAATTTTTTTTCTTTCCTTCCTATGGGCATAGAGGTCCCCCAGGCACAGCAGAAACGATGAGGACCTATGACTGAGGCCTGTGCTCTTAGGGGTTCTTTGTATACTGTCATGCAGAGCAGTTTGAAGGTGGGTCATACAGGGATAGTAGTGGAAACGGAGCAGCTGGACCCTCTACACACAGTGAGGTGTGGGGGTTGTGGAAGCTAACTACAGCCTCATTAATTGAGGCTATAGTAGTGTCCATAAAACACCTCTGCTGCTGCTGCTCGCTGGACTTGATCAGGAGAGGCTGGTGAATGAAAGAGAGACAAAGGATTTTAAGGATGGATTTTAAGTGGCAGGCCACAGATTTATTAACTGTGGGGAGGGTCACTCTGCCCATCCCCTCACATACCTGGCATGTAACTAGGTCCAGTGCAGGGTTACAAGGCTCCTACCATATAATCAATAACTGGGGATAGACCGTCTTCAGCCAACCCCTAGAACTTAGCTCACTTCTGAATCTTCTTGCCTTGCCTCCTTTGAGGGGATAAAGGATACCAAGGAAAATCTCAGTCTGTGAAGATTTCAGGTCTTCCCTTCTACTTACAGGCAAAAGGACCCATATCCTGGGTCTCATTTACCTCTGGGAGCTGGCCCTTGTAGCCTATATCTGTCCTGGATACTGGCTGTAAACTGTGATGAACTAAACATTCCCTTGTTACCTCCTCATACTAAAACTCCTGTACTACCCTTTTACACCAATTGTGCCTCCATAAGGCAGCAAGGAAAGTAGAAAACCCTCTGACCCCTGCCAATTTGGTCCCAGGGGAAAACATACCTTCCTCATCACCAAAATAGGCAATTGGTCTGACCCACAGCATCCTGGAAACACAGCATAATATACCTCAACTATAGGGAGGCAAGGTGGGATGCAGTCATGGCAAGATGGTTCTTGGATGCCCTGGAAGGCTTTAAACTAGGAGACAGGGCATGAGAGCAAATTGGTTTGTCTTATCCTGCTACCCCAAAACTTTGGACCTAAGAGACCCTATACTGGCTTGGGTATCCCAATAAATCCCAAGCCTTACTTCTGTAGGCGGGTAACCAAAATGTGATCTGCCCTAGGAGATTTATAAGGGTCCACCAGGGGTTTCCATTTAAATCACTGTAGAACTCTGTAGACCTGCCTGCCTCGGTGTACCCTTGGAAGGACACTGCTCCGCTCAAAGAATTGACACTCAGACAATGATTTCTTTGAAAACAAAATGTTTCGTTATTAAATGCAAGCTCTTATACAATTGGATTTTAAATACAAAATTAACACAATGTACCAAATGAAATTAGCTGTTTTAGACAATACAAGAGACCATAAACTATATAACTCAATACGGCGCACCATCAAATATAACATAAATTCTAAAATTGTAATGCAATACTCATAACTAAGGATAAGATTTGGTCATGGAGGTCACGGATTCCGTGATTTTCCAGGACCTTTGTGACTTCTGGGGAAGGGCTGGAGCAGCTGTCAGTCCTGGGACTGCTGCCGAACAGCTGATCAGCCCCCAGCTCCTTCAGATCCTCTTTCCTATCTATTGACCCCAGTCTATTTTTCTGGTATTGGTCAGCCCCTGCCTATGAACAGCGAGAAGGTGGATGAGGAATATGGGGGACAGGCGATTGGGAGATCCATCTGCACAGTGAGCCAGGATATGTTTTTGATGCCACTGCCAGCCAATCCTGACAGTAGAGCATGGGCAAGCCTGATGCAGGAGAAGGAACCTCTTGTTTGTATCCAGTTTACTTTGAAATTACAGGGGTGGCACCCCTGAATTGCTTTACTCATTTTTATTTGTGCTAGAAGAGGTAGTGGAACGACCAAGAGAGGTACTAACTATCTGCTTCTCTTTCCCCTCTAGAGTTAGGCAGTGGGGGCCACATGGAGCAGTTTATGTGCACCAAAATGTCCCATGATTGAATCCCTCTTAGAGATCTCAATGAAACTTTCATGGAGGTGCTCTGCAATCCTGGTTCAAAAATCCTATGCTTTCCTCTCTCTGCAATTCTAGAGAACTCAATATTCAGACCTCCCTATATCCCGCTTCCCCCCTTCACCATCCCACGTAACGTCAGGGATGAATGCACTACCCTATCACTCCACTTGCAAGGACTTTAAAGTCAGTCACAGCTTCATATAAACTGACCTGTGAAAGCCCTGGTTGGTGTATGTGTACCTGAAATGGAAATTACTCCTCTTTCCCCTTCATAAGTTCTGTTCCGTTAATTTATTAAATTTGATCAAGTTTTTTAAAAAAATGTTAATTTCCTGGTTCATATTACAGAATAAAATTCTATTTTTTGGAACAAAATTCATCTTTATTAGTTCACAGAATATGCTGGCTGGTGCTGAGCAGGTCTGACAGCGATCAATTTTCTGTTACTGCTCTGTGTCTCACAATCCATAACATCATTCACAAACAATATTATTAGGTGCATTGACCATGTTTATTTCTATGTACACAGCAATCACTGCAAGATTCATGCTGGGCTGCGAAAGGGCAAGGCCAGATGGAACACACTGTAGCAACACATGCTACTCTGACTTACTATTAAAATGGTCTTTCAAAGCCCTTTGACCCATATAGCTCTGTGTTGAGCTTGTCTAATAGCCTTCATATCTGGCTGTTCAAATTCAGCAGACAGCTGCTCCATCTCCACCCAGAATGTGGCCTTGCATATCCAAAAATTCAGCAGCCACTGCTCATCATCCCAATGCAGTCCTATCAGTTGGTGCTTGTTTCTCAAGCCCAGAACTAGTGCTCAACCATCTCCAGATGCTCTGTGAAATGCCACCAACAACCTTGAGCTATTTTTTTCTATGTCCCACAGCAATCTGGCCTCCAAGGAATTGTCATGTTCCCTGCAGCTCCTCTTGCGGCTCTCCAAATACTGCAGGACTATGTGTCCTGTGCTTGCAATGTTCAAGAGAGTAGTGCAGCACTGTGCAGGCTCCATGTTTCTGTCAGAGATGGTTCAGTGTGGGTTTGTGGGATTTGGAAAAGGCATAAAATTATGGGATGTGGTAGAAATTATGGGATGGGAAGTTGACCCATGCTCCCAGTCACTGCTGTGCGATTTGTTTTGGCTCCATCAGGCATTGTGAAATTTCCCAAAAGACCCTGTGTTGGATGGTTGCGAATTGCACAATGGAATATCTGCTCATGGCGCACTGCTCTCTGCATTGATACAAGAGCGCATGAGCTCCTGGTGAAGATGCACACCACTGAAACATGGAGCCGAGTGTGCATCCGCAGAAACGATGTAATAACTGAGGCGGCTATATGCCGACATAACTTAGGGCGTCAGAATTTTGTACTGTAGACATTGGCCTAAGGATATATCTACACTTAACATGCTACAGGCTGCAGCCACTGTAGTGCTTCAGTGTGGACAGTATCTGTGCCGAGAGGAGGGGAGATTTCTTCCACCAACCTACACCAGGGGTTAGGTTGGTACAGCTACGTCTCTCAGGGGTGTGGATTTTCCAGACCCCAAAGAGACGTAGGTATACTGCTGTTAATTTTTAACATAGACCAGGCCTTATTAAGAAAGTGCAGTTTTGTTGAGATGCTGCCCTGGAGTAGTGGCAGGACCAGAGATTGGTGGGGTTATTGGCATGATTTCTGAAAATACAACTATCAGAGGAAATGGGGGAGAGAGTGTCTGCAAGCAGCGTCCTGCATCGCACACAAGCTTTGAATCGTACCTTGAAGGGTAGAAGGATTAAAGATGAGGAGCTGTTATGTAGCAGCCAAGAAAACCAGTACAGAAAGGGCACCTACCTAGTCGGATCCTGTGTAGTGTGTCCAAATCCTGAAGCTGGGAGGAATAAGGATGACTGAGTGAGAAGCTAAACCAGTACTAAGGGCTTGTCTACGCAGGAAAATTTATCCCCGTAGTTACACCGCCACAGTTATAGTGCTATAGCGCCTCATGTGGACATCCTTGTTCCAGAAGGAAAGTTATACTGGTATAACTATAGTGGTATAATTATACTGTTTGCTAGTAAATTTTCCCCATGTAGACAAGCCTTAAATTGGATTGCAAATAAGCAGTACTAGGGATGATGGAGTAAAGCAAGTTCCAGGCTTGCATGATCAGGCCCTAATAATTTTCTAGATGCTATTTAATGAATACAACTTGTAATTAATGAACGGCTTCAACAGCACACTTCATTTTTGTATCTAAAAGAATACAAAACTCAATGCTATGGGAATTATTTATCCATTGAAGTAGGTACAACTGGGGCCTTCAGAACAGTAGTGAACGTGATTTTGAATTTTTGCTAAAAATAATGCATGTAAAGGGTATATAACACAGAGAAAAAACTTACTTCAAAACAGTTGTAAGTCACTAATCACATTTTTTTGGACTTTTATCTAAGAGATTAGCTTTACTAGCTGCAAAGTGTTCAGCAAAAAGCAAAGATCCTTCCCGACAATACAATATGCTGCATGTAAACCCAGTATTTCATTGAGGGCAAAGCGCACAGGTCCTAAGACTGAATGTGTACTGTGATACACTGTATGAAAGAAAGACCCTTCATCCTTATGTAATGCACTGGTTTTACAGAACACAGAGAACTGCTTTGACACAGCTGCTCCCACTGATGTTCTCAATTTTGACACTTCTGATGCTCTAAAACATCCACATCCACATTTTTCTTTTCCTCAATGTCACTGTGCACTCTTGGGCATGAGGACAGACACTCATGTGCCCAAGGGAAAAATCAGCTTGGAAATAACTATCTGTGCAGAAGTTTCATGCTGGCAGCAATCCTGGCTGTGCTAAGCATGGAATTCTGTGTTCATTCACTGAGCCTCTGATTTGAGAGCAGAACAGTTACTGGTAACACATGCCTGCTTCTTTCTTTTCCTACAGAACAACATCTATCCCTCTACATTATGTGGGGGACAGACTGCTTTCCCATGGCTGGTGATGTTGGATGCTAAATTTATGATGGAGATTATAGATTAGAATCCTACTAATCCTAGAGCGAATTTTTAAAGTTTGACCAAAAATGGAGGTTGTTTTTATTTTTGTTTCAACTGTTTGGGTGAACAGGTATTAGAAGTTTTCATGTGACTGGAATTGTGACAGGGAGAGATGAATGTGTGAGGGCCTGTTCTGCTCTCATAGCAAAGCTTGGAGCTCTGGGTTGTGTGCTGCAGCATGCATCGCTGCTAGCATGGAATGGTTGCATTTATCTTCACAGCCAATCAATTTTCATGCCTGAAAGAGAGAACCACTATTGTAGAACACAGAGGGCTACCAGTTGTTCTAGCTCTGGAATCTGAAAGGAAAATTAGCAAATGAAATGTAACTAAAAACACAATCATAGATGTCATTTGTGTTCTGAGAAACTGTACAAAGTACTTACTGAAATATAAATTCAGAATGTGATCATCCTCAGAACTGGCTACAACCAAAGAGAAATAATTGTATCAAGACCTACATCCCAGATACTGATAGGTTCTTTGGTGCTTAGTATCTTAGAGAAATTATTCGAGGTCTTCTGTAAAGAAAGATGTATGTGGTTCTGATGTAGAAGTTCCTAGGTGGCTTCCAGGGTTGCCTGGAGTAGATATTGGGGAGCTAGGGAATAAAGGACAGGGGTGTTCTTGGAGTAGCTTAAGGAGTGTCTGTATCTGGGGTTTGGGTGGGATAACTGGAGTGGCTATTGGTGCCGCCTCCCTGCAAGGATCCGCAGGACTAGAACCTGGGTCTGCAGAGTCTGGGACAGCTGACGTTCCCACGTCACTGCTGGGAGACCACACAGCGCACAGCTAAGGAGCGCTGTGGGGAGTAGGTGCTGCAGAAAGTATTGTCCCAACGGTCCAGATTGAGAGCATCCTGCAGCCTTTTGATTGGCTTATGCTCACTATTTACCCCTGATGGGTGCCCCAGGAAGTTGTCTGGGCAATCATGCTGACTTCTAGCTTGCTGTGAGTCCAGATCTCACTTGGCTTTCTGACTTCTGGGCTTTGACCTTCGTCTGACTCTGACCCAGGCTCTTGCCTCCTGATTCCATTCTGGTAACTACCTCTAATCTCCTGTCTCTGACCCTGGCTCTTGTCTTTTGATCCTGGCTCTACAATTACTCTGATCCCTGTGCTCTGACCACCAACCATCCTTGGTGACACCAGCCCCACCATGACCATTAGCTTAGACAGCCTACACCCTGGCCCCTTACACTTTCTGCTCTGTTGGCTGACTGCAAGCCAGATGTGGAGATCAGGGAGTGGTGGAGGAGTCAATGGGGCTCTCTGCTCAGCCTGTGCCACGGCTGGAAGGCTGAACTGCAGGAGACACCCAGGTTGCCTGAACTGCAGCCCCGTTGGGAAAATGAGAATCCACAGTGATGTGTGGCGGTGTGATAGGGCTACGAAATACATGCATGTGTGTGATATATATGATATAGGGCAATCCTCATCTCTTATCGTGTGTTTCTAACAAGCAAAATTCAGTGGGGTTTTTGTCAATATTTTTGACTTGGACTTCTATCAAAAACAAAGGAAATGGTCTTTATTCAAAAATTCACATTAAACAAGAGAAATGTTTATTTCATGGAGGCTGCCGTTCTTCTGCTATAATAGGAGAGAGATCAAGAGGAAGAAACTTGTTCCACACCAACTGGAAAGAAACATTTACATCATTGCAGTAATGAGGTTTCAGATGTTTTGCCAAAAGGCATTATATGTTGTGCTAGAGTTAGTGCTCAAGCAGTATCAATCACTCAACAACCTAAAAGGTGACAAAGGTGACTTTATATCAACATCAAAGAAGCATAATAATCAATCAGTGAAACAGAATCTTGAGTGTGCAATGTAGTGATGAATTGTTAAGAGTGATTGGCTAGTTCTTGCTGTAGTCCCAGATGATTTGGAGAGAAAGATGGAGGAACCAGTACTGAAGTGGTTTTTAGAGCGAGAAAAAAATTAAAGTAAAAGGATCATGTTTAAAGTATAAACCTCTGTGCAAAATACAATTTAACTACCTCACATTAACACTGACGAGGAAAGTAAATGCATGAACTAAGTTTTTATTTTCTTGGTTAAAGTACTTCACTGATGTGTTAACTATAAATTAAACCAATAAATGTTACTCTTCATAGACTGTGTTTGTGAGGAAATTGCTTCCTTTGCTTATCTTCATGACTATTTGAATGGGTTCCTCTTTGCTTTCCCTGTGATATATACACACACAACTTTTTGGTGCCTAGAAATTTCCACTGCACACAGAATATTTGCTGTCTTTAGACTGCAGCAGAGTTTCTTAAATAAACATGCTAATGCACAGCCAACTGAATATATGCATCTTTTACCCTCATTTAAGAAATAATGTTTTAAATGATATATTTATATTTAAACTACTTTGAGCAAATTGATTTAGTCCCACATTAATTTTCTAATGCTGGCACACTTGTGATAGAGAAGGATTATGAGAATAAAGCGTGGATGTAGACACAAAAAGGCCACAAAATAGAGTGGTTATTTACTGATATTAATTTGAATCCTATCTGGAGGAAATTTTACTGGATAGGTAAATGGTAGGCTTCTGAATGAACATATAAGAAAAGTTTCTGGGATTGAATGGGTAGCAAAATGAGGCTCAAGAAACCACTCTGGCTTGGAGAAGAAAGAAAGCTTCTGTCAAAGACTCTTATTTTGATCACTCCTTACACACAGCTTGCCTGTCCCTGCATGCAATGTGTGTATTGACAATTATCTTGTGCAGGAATGATTTTTTTTCTCCCATATGCAGTCCTGAATGGAAAGTCAGCTTCAGTTTGTTGGCGGTTATTCCAATTAATGTTTTTTCTTTCAGTCCTGACTGTAATTTCAGAAGTTACATTGTGGGTATCGAGCAGAGAATCAAAATACCACCTTACTTGAAAAAAATTGTGTGCTGGCAGGAGCCAAAAGAAATGTGAGGGGGTGAAAACGGGGAAATTTAAAAAAGGAAGCATTTTCAAATGTTTCCTATGCAAAAGTTAATAAATGTTTACCAAGAATGTATATGTAGATGTGTCTCAGTTGTCTTCTGGAGTGTTACTGTAGTAAAATTCAGAGACTACATTAAATCATTAAAGTGAGAAACTGATTTTATTCCTGCTTTAAGTGCAAATCTCAACACAATCTTCACTATGAAGCTACTTCTGACATCTAATTGTCTATGCATAAGCACACATGTGCATTGACATGTTTCATCATATCTTTTTTTTGGTACAGAACAACATTCAGCAATCTGTTCTAAAGCTATTTAAAGAATTATTTTTATAAATAATCATGGGCCAGAATCCTGCTTGGTTTACTTACATGAAACATTGATTCCAAAGGTGTGTTATATAAATAATGTAAGCAGGATTTGTTTTGTGATGTTTTTCTTTTATGATTTCCCTACCCCCGATGTTACCTATAGGGCATTGATGATAATATGGATTCTTATAAATTAAGAGTTGACATGTTGTGTATGCTAGATTGAGATTTAAATTAATAAATTGTCCATGTACAGGAAAGAGGAGAAAGAAACTAGATACAATTTAGTTCTTATAAATTGTCTTACGAGTCAAGTTACAGAGGTGCTTAATAAGCATGGAGCCTGAAGGTAAAGACAACATGGTATAACTGAGAAAATGTTTTCTATTTCCATTTGCTCTGTCCAGAGAAAACAGTGACTTTGAAGTGGAAGAATATTGATCTGTTGTGGTCATGGGGATATTAATACAGTTTTTCCCCTTTGACTTTTTTCCAGCACACTGATTTATGTCAGTACATGGACAAACATCCTGGAGGACTTCATCCAGACAATGTGAAGGTAAGAGTTAAAAGAACACTTTCAGGCAGAGTATAGTAATAAGAAAACTTGTGTTGAAGGTAGAGTGAAATATTTCACAGAAGCTTTTCTCCTTACTAGATAAAGGAAAATTAGTGGCAATCTGAATTAATTGTATTGGTGTTGCATTTTTCTTTTTTAAAATGAAAATACAATTCTAATTTAGACAATCCCACAACAGAAGAACAATGGGAACAGTGTAAATAGATGGTGAGCCAAAATTAATATGTAAATATTGTTATTTGAGTGATGACCCCTATATGGATTCCAGGTGTGGGTGTGCATGTGCACCATACGCTGGAGCCAACTGTCTGTAGTAGTGTACATTGACCTGCACGTGTGTGGTGCGTTGACCTCATGGTGCGTCTGAGACTTTAAGAGGCTGTGCAGGTTGATGCCACTGCAGTTCCCTCTCACTGCCACGTGGCCAGAGTTGGAATTCCTGTTCCTTGGTGCTCTTAGCTTGCTAAGAGAACTCTTGTCTGTTCCTGCTTTTTTGTATGTAGCCTTTTAGTTGTATATAGTTACCTAGTTGGACTTCTTTCCTTCATGGGGTGCCTCTCCCCACTGAACTCCTGGGGACTATGCCAAGGCCTGGTAAGCTGGCTTCAAAAACTGTGCTTCATGCCCGCACGCCTTCTCTGTAAGCGACAAGCACCAACACTGCCTATATTGCCTCGGCAAAGCCCACATCGTCACCCACTGCTACATCTACTGCTCTTTCTTGCCTTGCACTCAGGAAGCCAGAGAACTTTGCCTCCACAAACATCTAATGGAGGAGGCTATGTGCACAATCGGATCTGGGACTGACAGCTGCTGGAGTGGTGACCGTCACCACAGGTGAGTGACCCCTGGCTCTCTCCCAAACACTGGTGCTTGTGGCACCACCACAACAACAGAAGTCCCACTGTGCACATAAGAAGCATGTCCATGGGCATAAGGGAAGCTCCCCGACATGGACCGCTCCTAAATGCAGCATTGCCTACCTGAGCCATGCCAGGGCAGGTGAGAAGTTGCATGTCAACTCAGCCACTTCACCTCCTGTGAAACCCCCACACGGAGGCTTTCACCTCCGTGGAACCATGAAGTACCACCGGCAGCTGCAGACTCCACATCCGACCACTGCCACAGATCTGCTGCCTCTCACTACCAGCACCATCAATGCCACTAGGCCCCTCCGGACTCTTATGCCCAATTCCATGTATCCCGGGCTGCCTCTCTGCTGGAGCTGATGCTACCATACGCTGGTTTCTCCCAATGCTCAGGTTCCCTGGATATCTTGAGGCTTCCATCTTTGGTGGATGAACCTATCCTACTCCTCCTTGAACAGCTCCCTGCTCCACCTCACTTTGCACCACTGGGATCGCTGGCCCCATCTTCGGATTCTGAGTGGTTTTCTGAGCTGGACTTCTTATTCTCACCTGCACACACCTACAGTCTGGATTATCAGCAATAGCTGCCCTACCCACCCATGTACAGACCTTCTGCTGATGCATAGTTCCGTCGTCCCAAGGGGCTGCTGATGCCTGGTGACCCGTATGCTTGGCCTTATTGGCCTGCTTGGGACCATGGGGTGCTGCCTCTGCCATCTTTCTGGTCATCCCCTGCCCACACCACACCCTTCTCATTATGACGAACTGCAGGACGTTCCCATACCATTGGCACTGCCATGCCCCACTGGGGCCTCGTTGTCCCTAGACAATGCGCTCATTCCGCCTTCCCTCTCCCCTCCGGAGGACCATAGCAGATCATGGTACTAGCTTTCATGAGTGGTGTGTCTCTCAACCTTCTGGAGGAAGTCCAGGATGTGCAAAACCCAGTTCGTGGATATTCTGCAACTAGTGGGGTCCTCCATATCCACGAGGCCATCCTCCAACTGGCCCAGGTGGTCTGGCACACTCCAGCTTCCTGTGCCCCTACTCCGAAGTGCACTAAGCATCATTAGTGCATCCCATCTAAGGTATAGACTTCCTGTTAACCCATCAACCTCCCCAACGCACTCATGATCCATGTGGCGACCAAATGCGCTCAACAGTAACTCCTCAAGGCCACCCCCGAACCTGGCGGTGAAGAAATTGAATCTTTGGGGCACAAAGTTTATTCCTTTGCGGGCCTCCAGTTCCGTATTGCCAATTACCAGGCCATCTTGGCCAAATATGATTTCCTTTCCTACTTGAAGCTAATGGAGTTCCAGGCCTTCCTCCCAGTGGAGAAACCTCAAGATTTCCAGACACTGCTGGATAAGGGCAAGCTCATCGCCAAGGTTGCCCTCCAAGCCACAGTCGATGCTTCTGAGACCACGTCCCACGCTCTAGCAACCAGTGTCATGCTCCATCATGATTGCTGGATACAATCCTCTGGCTTCCCTAAGGAGGTCTGGACCACTTTTGAGGACCTTCTCTTTAACAACCAAAATTCTTTAGCAACAAGATGGACAAATTCCTCCACTCCTTCAAGGATTCCTGTGCCACTGCAGTTGCTTGAGTGGGTTCTGGACATCATCCACCAGTGGTACTTGATAGAGTTCCTCTCATTCTCCCGTCATCACCCTTCCCTTAGTGACTGCAGAGATCCTTCCCACCATGACCACCTCCGAGAGAAAGCAGACACCCTCTTCCAGAAGGGAGCCATAGAATGTATCCCTCACCATTACCATTGCCCTGGATTCTGTTTCCCTTATTTCCTTGTGCCAAAAAAGGGGAATGCCCATTGCCCCATTCTGTTTCTATGGTCGCTGAACAAATTAATATGCAAATTCCGGTTTCAGATGGTCACAATCCCTTTCATTCTCCCGTCCCTCTCCCCTGGGGGTCTGGTTTGCGGCTCTTGATATGAAGGATGCCTATTTACATGTTAACATCCACCAAACGTGTCAGAAGTTCCTCTGTTTCATGGTGGGACACGTACACTGTCTCACCCACTCGGTGTTTCTTTACCTGGACAACTGGCTCCTCACTATGTCATCATGCACCTGTCTCCTCTCCACTATCCAAATCCTTCGCACCCTCCTCTCTAGTCTGGGTATCTGTATCAATGAGGACAAGTCAGTTCTCATCCCCACCCATATACTCACATTCATCAGGGAGCATCTGAACCCTCCCATGGGCCAAACCTTTCTCCCGACAGACTTTTTACCACCCTCATCTCTCTCATCGTGCAGCTACATCTCAATCTGTGTACATGTATCTGCCAGTGCCTTTCTCTCCTTGGCCACATAGTGGCCTGTACCTCTGTAATACCTCATGCCCGCCTGCACATGTGCTGCCTCCAACTGTGGCTCCGGTTGATCTACAAGCCATAATCAGACCACTTGGTCATGCTCTCCCCTGCTGTCCTGGCTTCCTTCACGTGGTGGACCAACCCATCCAACGTGTTGGTTGGCACCCCATTCACTCTTCCCACTCTCCACACCACTCTCACCACACATGCCTCCATCACTGGGTGGGGTGCTCATATGCAGGAACATGTGGCACAGGGCCTCTGGACACTGTGAGAAGTGCAGATGCACATCAACATACTAGAATTGTGGGCTGCCCGTGTTGCCTGTTTGGGCATTTCTGACCTTCATCAGCTCCCAGCACATTCAACTGCTGTCCAACATCATCACAGCAGTTCTGTATATCAACAAGCAGGGCAGTGCCTGGTCCCCCTTCCTTTGCGCAGAGGCCATTCACCTCTGGAACTGGTGCCTCATGCACGGAGTCACCCTCCACACCATGCGTCTCCTGGGCATCAGCAACTCCCTGGTGGACACGTTCAGCAGGTCCTTCATTGTGAATCATGAGTGGTAGCTCCATGACACCATGCTTCAGCCAGTTCTTCGCCAGTGGGGCACACCATGCTGTGACCTCTTTGCGACTGCCGAGAACCATAAGCTTCCTCTCTTCTGCTCCAGAGGAGCCCTCGGACTGGGCTCACAGGGCGACACCCTTCTCCTGCCCCGGACCACCGAACTCTGCTATGCCTTCCTGCCCCTTCCCCTGCTTCCGCAAGTCCTGTGCAAAGTGCAGCAGGATCACACAACAGTCACTCTGATAGCCCCCTCCTGGCCTCATCAATATTGGTTCAGCTATCTTCTCCATATCCTTGCTTGCATCCTGATCCACCTTCCCACCCTCCTAGATCTCCTCACATAGGTGCAAGGCTGCTTGTGGCACCCCAATCCGGGCCCACTCTACCTTATGGCTTGATATTTGGATGCGGGTCGCACGTAGACAGGGCATGCTCCATGCCCGTATATGACATCCTCACGCACAGGAGATGGCCGTCTATCAGAGCCTGATCTCAAGGAAAATATTGATGCTTCACTGCCTGTGCCCTCGCCACCACTACCCTCTGGACTCCATCTCCATTCCCATCCTCCTGGACTATTTTCTGCACCTTAAGCTGTAAGCCCTCGCTCACTCCTCCCTCTGAATCCTCCTGGTAGTGCTCAGTGCCTTCCTCCCCCTGTGGACAATTCCTCCATCTTCACTCACCCAACCACTGCCTGCTTCTTTCAAGGCCTTCTCAACCTCTTCCTGTCCCTTCAGAAACCCACCTTCTCTTGGGATCTGAATCTCGTCCTCTCTGCCCTCACTGTTTGCCCTTCAGACCTCTTATGACCTGCTCTCTCGTCCATCTCTTTATGAAGGTGATCTTCTTGGTGGCCATCACCGTGAGATGGCAACCATGATGACACACCTTCTCTTCACTATCTTCCTCAAAGACAAAGTCTCCTTGTGCTTGTGCTCCAAATTTCTCCCCAGTGTGGCCTCTCTGTTCCACCTCAACCAATGCATTCACCTTCTGATCTTCTACCCCAAATTGCACACCTCCTCCAGAGTGAAAACACTGCATTCTCTTGATGTCTGCCAGGCACGGGTCTTCTATCTCCACGCACCTGTGCCTTTCATGCTTCTCCCAGATGCTTCCTCGCTATCGCAGAGCGCTGCTGGGCCCAGGCCCTCTCCTCCCAATGCCTCTCTAAATGAATCTCCCATTGCACTGAAGATTGCTATGCCCTCTCTCACTTTCCTCCGCCTCCATGCGGGCATATGCCATCACATCGGCCTTCCTCATGGATGTACCGTGGCAGGACATTTGTAAGCAGCCACAGGTCCTCTGACCACACCTTTATCGCTTACTACACTGTCGTCCCAGCAGCAGTGGCAGATGCAGCAGTTAGCCGTGCCACCCTACAGACTGTAACTTCTGAGCATCTTTGCATCCACCTTCATGATGAGCACTACTCGCTGCTCACCTACTTCTGGAATCCATATAGGGACTTTCACTTTAAGAAGAGGAGGAGGTTACTTACTGTAACTGGAGGTTCTTTGAGATGTGTGGTCCCTATTTGGATTCCAATACCTTCCATCCCTTCTGCTGTGGGCTCCATTGGCTTACTGGCAAGAGGGACCTGGAGTGGTGTTGACCCACAAGGCATCTTAAAGTCTCTGATGCACCATGTAGCTGACTGCATGACACCCGTGCGGGTCCACGGACACTACTACAAACAATTCTGGCTCTGGCACATGGTGCGCATGCGCACCCATGTCTGGAATCCAAATAGGTACCACGCATCTTGAAGAACCTCTAGTTACAGAAAGTAACCTCCTCTTTTAATGTGGTAGAACACACTTTGCTTGCTTCCTTTGAACACAAGAAAATAATGCCCAAACCCCTCCCCCGAAATCTTGACTGAAGTATTTTAAACTGTCAGGGACAGATCCTCAGCTAATGTGAATCAGTACAGCTTCATTGACTAATCAATGCTATATTTATTTATAGCATTTGAATATTTTGTTCACACTGCTTTTCAAAAATAAATGCAGTACAGAAAATTTGAATTCTCTCATTTTTATTAAGTAGTTTTAAGATATAACTTGATTTTCTCTTGTTTATTTGTTTATAGGAAGTTAGATATTAAGTATCACACAATATGCATCCAAAGATGGATATTTTTATTTGGACTTAATGAAGGGGGGAAAAAAGAGAAATCTTCTGAGATTTCAATTCAGCTACTTTCTGGGAAGTCAGCCATATTATTTTAGCATAAAACAGAAGCTAATCAGATATGCAAAGTGTGTCTCACATGTACAGACCACCAAGGTAATATTTCTTGAACTGGTCTTCTGCTTTGACACTGTTCCCATTGTTCTGCTGCTGTGGAAATGTTTAAATCCCCACTTATCATGCTGAAAATTTTACTCTAGCATTTGGCTTTTTAAAAGGAGGGTGGGAGATAGGAGAGGGAAATAGATGAGTGCATGTAAAAAAGGAAAGATCTTCCCATGGAATATTCAAAAGGGGTGTGTGTGTGTGTGTGTGTGTGTGTGTGTGTGTGTGTGTGTGTGTGTGTGTGTGAGAGAGTGGGAATAAAATGATTTCAAAAGAAAAAAAAGGAAAGAATCTGATTTATTTTAATGTGATCACCACTATACCTCATATCAGGCTCTTTGACAGCAATTCTAGGGTAGAACAGTCAATGGCCCCCACCCCTAGAAAGGGATGGCTGAGATTTACAACCAGGCGCTGGGGATGAAGCTTCCCTAGCGGAGATTAGTTCTCCATCCCATCTCTTCCACCCATGGCCCAACACATTCCACTCCCGCTCTGTCCCATACCCTGTTCCCTCCCCTGCTCAGCCTGCTCGCTGTCACGTCCCTCCCCCTACTTGGTTCCCCTCCTCTCTTCCCCACAACCCCTTCCACCTAGGGGGTGAGCGACAGCAGGGGGGCTGAGCGGGAAGGAGGGACACGGTGAGCAACAGCGGGGAGGAGGGATGAGGCTGTGGGAAGGCCAAGCAGGGAAGGGGAGTGTGGAAGAAAGAAGTAGGGCTGAGGGTGGGAGAGAGGGATGCAGTGGTGAGTGGGCCCGGAGGGGGCGGGGCCTGGGGTGGAGGGTCAGAGTGGGAGTTGATTGTGGGCAGGGCCTTGGGTGGAAGAGGTGGGATGAGGACTTAACCTCCCCGAGGGGAAGCTTTACCCACTGCCATGGCCCAGGCTTGCCTTAGATAGTAGTATAATGGTAATTTGATTAATGGTCCCTTGCTTCCACTAAAAATTGCCATCTACAGTACATAATTGTAGATAAATGTATGTGTGTATCATAAGAGGATTTTAAAGGATGAAATCCTCCTTTATTGTGCTTTCAGTATTCATATACAACAAATATAAAGTGATTTTCATTAAAACTGTGTTCTGTACATGTTGCAGCAATAACCATGTTTAAACATTGTTGTGATACATGGTTGTGATCCAAATAAGTTGCCTTTGTGTGCAGAGAAAAGAATGTAGCAACCATGTATAAGGATTTATATTTTAGACCGGTGGTTTTCAACCTGTGGTTCACAGACTCCTGGGTGTCCACAGACTATGTCTAAGATTTCTAAAGGGGTCCACACATCTGTTCAAAATTTTATAAGGGTCTGCAAAGGCAAAAAGGTTAAAAACCACTGTTTTAGACAAACTACCTACTAGCCAACTACCAGGAGCTTTTTTCTGTTGGTGCTGCTGGCTCTGTGACACTTGCTGTGTAAATGTGGGTTGTGGGAGGAGGGCCTACTCACTCCAAAGACCATTTGGGATTTGAGGGATATAATGGTCCTGCCTGGTGGCCTTAAGAAGATACCAGGGAGGAGAATGGTCCTCAAAGACACTGGCCTCTAGGGCCTGCTCCGCGCTAGCCAGAGGGCTACTTTAAGTAAAGGTGGGAGGGTTTGTGTAGAGCAGAGGGCTGCTACCATCCATCCATTGTTTTGGGTAGTTTGGGTAAATATCCAGATTCTGAAATGTTTGAGGTTCCCTCATCATCAGGTCTATATGTAATTTTTGTTAAGGTGATTAATATTGCTTTGGAAACTGCTTTTATATTTAGTTTCCCTGTGTGAAAGCTAGCTTATATTATGCTCTCCAATTGGGGTTGAGACCTGTTAATATTGGGTTCTAATATTGGGTCAACTGTTCTTACATGTTGACACCTTGGCACCTCGGCTCAGCCTTCCACCCTCGTCAGACTACAGGTTAGCAGACGATGAGGTGTATGATTTAGTACAGATGCCCATGCCACTTCTGGAGGTGTAACCAAAGATTATACATTCTTGGCATTTTCTGTGGCCACCTGCCATTGTGTGTGTCCAGTCTGTATCTATATTGCACTCTCTCCTTTCTGTTTTCTCTCAAAAATTAACAAAGAGATGGTTGCTGTAGTTCTTTGGCAAATTTCAAATGTATGGCATTTTGAGATATTGACATTTTGAGTTAGAAGTGGATTTCACAAATTACTCTGTGGAAATATTTTGGACCCTTGAAATTTCAGGCAATTTTGATGACTCATAAACAGCATGAAACAAGTTGCTGGTAAATGTGGAGTGAAGTTTGGCATTTCCCCCCCTAGTGCTTTGATCTTTAATGTAAACATCTCTTAAAGAAACATTCTTCAGCTAGAATATAAACCACAACATTTCCTCCCAGAACCATAGTTGTCATTTCATGCATCTCTTACAAGTAGTGGGGCTGCAGTAACTTCATTCCCTATGGAGTCTCTCTCCTGCTACTCTCTCAGTACTAAGTCTGCAAGTGTGTTCTCAAGATATCCCAAAGCCTTTATTAAGCAATGAATTAAATACTCCTGCTTATTTTGCAAAGTGTTACAGATCCTTTAACTTCCAGCTGGACAACCATCAGACATAAGCCAAAAGGACTTCAAATATCCATTGAACTCATGAGAGAGACTCCCCTTGACATCAGTGGGCATTGGATCAGGCCATTAATGTCTCATCTGAAGGACAGAGGAAATAGTTGGTTTATTTTGATTCCAAAGAATAGTCTCTCTAGTGAGAGAATTCCAGGTCTTCTACAATGTATATATCCTTACACCCACAATGGTAAATGTATTACATTAAAGAAATAAGGGGAAATGTTTCAGTGTCTTTCCTCTACAATGTTTTTTAAACCTGTTTTCATAATAGGCAAAATATTACAGGCTTCAGCTGCAAAGGCATTCCATGTCCTGTTATGTGGAATTTTAGAATCAGTTCTCCTCTTTGTTTATAAGGGAAATAACTAACTACAGACACAAACGAGTTGCCATGCTTGAGACCCAGCTTTGTCTGACTTGTTTTACCAAGGATTACACACTGCCTGGACCTCTATACAGCACACATACACATCTAGTGGTTGAAAAATGTAGCTTCAAGCACATTTATAGCCACATTCTCTTGCCTAGTTTACAGCCAAAACTCTTCTGTCTATCTCCTGAGCCTTCCTCCCTTTAATTGCTCATCTTGGGATCTTTTGAAGAAACTGAAGAAAACTTCTGCCCACCTGAATAGTTGGCAATAGGGAGATGTGCAGGGAGAAGAGAGAAAGAAGCAAGCACGTAAACATACTCACTTATACATTTATTTGTGTGTGTTGCGTGTGTTCGTGTTTTATATCCCAAGGCTGCAGAGGGGTTGCACTGTGTAATCAGAGGTCTAAGAATGAAACCGTCATTGCATCTATAACTCAGGGGTGTGGGGAGAGCATGAGAATTCACAAAGCCCCATCTGTAGCCCTTCATACCAGTGCACAGGGAGCCATCCTAGAGGTGAGCTCATCACTGAGCAGCGTATGCATGTCCTTTCTGTGCACTGCATGTCTATTCCAAGTCCCCTATCCAGTTTTATTGCAAGGAGATTCTATATGCAATAGTGGCAATGTTTGGATTAATCCATTCATCTAGCTCCTTTATTCATTCATATAGCTTTCTAATCACGGGGATGTTTCAGAGATGCTTGGCTGTTTCTCTGGTTCAGCTAAACGCTTTAGCTGGGCTGGGAGAGAAAGCAGCAGTTCCCCTCTAAGTCCTGCTGCTAGTGCTCCTGCTGCAGTAGAACTTCAAAGGAAAAATGCTGGTTACCTGTGTCAGGGATCTGGTCGTCAAGGGTCGTGCCTTGTGGTTGGAGCAGTAGTCAGTAGCCTGGAATAGGAGCCTGGGGGCCAGATGTCCAAGCCAAGGTTCAGAGCTGAGGTCAGAGGTCAGGAATCAGAGCCAAGAGTCAGAGCTGGGTTACTTGGAGTGAGGCAAGGCAGGAGCATGCCTGGGAATAAGCAGACACAGGACCTATTTCAGCCATGGGCAAATGCTTTGAACAGTCAGCATCCTGCTGCTGTTGGTCTTAAGAGCAGGTCTGTGTTGATTCCCACAGCCAGTGGGGCAATTTGGCTAAGCAGGAGGCTCAGTTGAGGCCCAACTGTGCTCCTTAGACTGCCTGCAGGTAAGCTAGCAAGAGGGAGCTGAAAATGGCCCAAAGGACACAAACAGTTGAAAGGAAATTAAACCTAGGCTTATGGAAAGTAAGAGAGGAGGTTGTGCAAGCAAAAAAAAGACACATGAAAGAAGAAAAAGCTTAACACATGATTTTACAGGAAATCTAGTCAGAGTTGCCTGAAATGGGTGTTTATATTCCTTTGAATACTTTTTCAGCCATCCACTGTTGAGAACTTTCCATGGTGGAAGGAAACATTGCATAAATTCTTCCTCAGATCAGTTTTTAAAACAATACTTTAGTAGCAATGAGCCATTCTGGACGGTCTTAGCTATACTCGAATAGTAAGCTATAGATGCTCTCCCAAGGTGGTTCAAAGGCACTCAGCTTTGTTCTTGAGGAGTGTACCCTTCATCCCAGTGCAATTAGCTGCTATAAATATGTAAATATACATACATTTTTTTCTGTAGAATGCTATACAATATATTTCTTGTGGAACAACATTTATACTAATACAATGACTTCTGGTAGCAGTAACTGCATTGAGTATATGGAAACAAGGTAGCCTTTATTAATGTTTTGGTTTCCCTGGGACACCCCAGCCTAATTATGAATCAGCTTTATTCCTTATTTGCTAGCTGAAGACAATGTAGTTCCCTAGGGTTTTACGTTAAGAGCAAAATTGCAAGTGGAATAAAATCCCTATTATTGCGGACGCACGTACTACTGTTGTCTTGGTTATTGCCTTTGACATACTGCCTTTTCTAGTGGTTCCATAAAGACTTATTGTCACTTAAACACATTTAAAATAGTGATAATATTTTGCTCCTTGTACGCAAGCATAAAAAGGAAGTTCTCAAAATTATCTACATTGTAAGGGACATCATGTTTAAACAAAGACAAAAAGGATTGCATCCCAAACTATTAGACTGAGGTGTGTGTGTGTGTGTGTGTGTGTGTGTGTGTGTGTGTGTGTGTGTGTGTGTGTGTAAATATTTCAATATCTCTCTTGGGTCCAAATCTCAAAATTGACACATTAAATTTAGACCCTTTGAAATGCAGGGTGCTTGGATGTTGGATTTTGGTTTGGGACTGATGTATTATTTTACATTCTGGCTGATACACCCTGTTTCCCCGATAGTGTAAATGTAACTGTCAATGAAGCAAATGTGTTTAGACGCCTTGTAGCGACCTGATAAGCTAGGAGGCAAGTGTTGAACCCCAGGTACTACAAACACTAGGCCCTATAGACTCATCACTAGTGGGTTCTCGGTAAATATTCGTGCTCACATTTGTCAACAAATAGGCCTCTACTAAATCTATCAAAAAAAGAAATTGTTCAGTGCATGAGATACAAACTCTTAACTAGATCTATGGGTTGGGGGAGGAAAAATAATTAACAGAGACTCTAGAGAGCAGTTTAATAGGAATAGGCAAACTCAGGGTTTCTTGGGTCTGGTACCAAAGATGCCTGTTCAAGTCCACTGGAGGGAGATAAGTTTAAGCCCTTGGCCTCATGTTTCTGGGCTTGGCTCCGCTTTTGATGTCTGGATGTTGTCTGGTAATTAGAGATGGTTGAGGTTTTTTCCTATTAAAAATGTTGACCAAAAACATTTTTTTTTGCTTTCATCAATTTTTTTCCCTCTAAAATAATGGAGGTTATTGGCAAAAACAAAAAATACAGTTTGATTTTTTAAAATAAAAATAGAATTTTTTTAAATGAAAATTTCAGTTCAATCAATAAAGCATTTTCCATTGGGAAAAAAGTGTCAACCAGCTCTATTGATAATCTGGGTGGGGCCCATCCATGTCATCTTTCTCCTATCACACTCCAAATGTGATCAACATCTTCACTTTCTGCATTCTTCTGTGTGTGGTGAAAGACAACTGTTCGCTGAAGCTTTTTCCACAGCCCCACTTTTTTCTTTCCCTGTGACCCTCAGTTCTTCACTGTGCTGGAGTCTTGTTCCCCCTGCTGATGAAATCCAAAAAGCAGGAGTCATAGCTTCTCAGTAAGTGATTCTTCCCCCCCTTCTCCCTTTTTGTTTTTTTAAGAACCTTCCATATTAATGTCCTTTTGCAGTCTCTTGAGAGTTGTTCCTGCCCTAGGTCTCCCTTGGGGCAATTCTGGCTTTCTATCCCTTCTTGTCAGACTTTCTCCTTGTTTCCTGTCAGCTGCAGCTGGCCCAGCTTACAGGAACTTTTGCTCAGATTTCTTTTCCCCAGCTGTTGCTGCCTGTGGAAATTGTTTGCACTTCCTAGTCCCCAGGTGTAGCTATATATGACTGCTTCCAGAAGCATAAACTCAGATGGCTACAGCAGCCACTCCCCTTATGACTTTTGCTAGTTGCCTCCCTGCTTACCTTTTTTCTTTTCCTTTTGCTCTCTGGCCATCTCCTGGTCATTCTATCTAGTTCTTTGAACATTTTTCTGTCCCTGGGTCTCCTGAGTGCTAGTAACAGCCATCTATAAAATTCTTCCAATTTTGCAAACTCATCATCTATTTCATTTTGAAGAATTTTTTTCTTTCTCTTTTTCACCCAGCTCTCATGGAAATGTGTGGCACTTTTAAAATTGTGCTCTTATCTTTTCTGCTCTCAATTAGTACCTAAATATACTTGTTTTTACTCCAAAGCATCACATCTCCAAACACATCTTCCATTTGATAAGTAAGCAAAATGATCTTCCTATCTTGGTATGTTTGTGGTTAAGCCCATTTTCCATAAATCCTAGAGCTGATAGAACAGATGGAATTTGAGATCATAGCAATCATGCCTGAATTACTTTTGCATCCCTATCTTAAAAGGAAAACAACATGGAGGCTAATTCTTCTTAGATTATCTGAGTCGAAATTGTGTTGAAGTAGGCTGAAGCTATTGAAAAATTGCTGAGATTTGTTTTTAAAATTCCAGGCAATTTTTGGCTCTTGTGTATTTGTGTTGATAAGGCAACTTAGACTGGACAAAGATAGTTTTAATGTAGGTTAAGCTCAAACATTTTCCTCTAACACGGTGTGTTTCAACTTGTGCTGTACAACCCTAAAGTGAGTTGCTCAGGAGTTGCCAGAGGGTCACATAAAATCAACCTGCTCCCTCTTCTCCCAACCAAAAAATACTCAGCCTGTCAAAACAGGGAGGCAAATAGGGGACCTAGTGTGATTGAAAAGAGATGGAAGGAGCACCTCACTTCCTCCACCACCTAATACTACTGCTCTGACTTCCTCCTTTTCTTGTGCAGCTTTTCTCTCCACAGCATTCTGGACAAGTGCAGAGCATCAATGCCACAATGCAGAGATTTGGATGCAGGCAGAAGGGAGAATCAATCTTCCCCCAGCAATCCACTAAGACTGCATCTAGTATCACTGCCCAGTTGGCTCCAGCACCACCATCTGAAACTAACCACCGTTTACATTCCAGTCTGTCTGTCTATCTGTCATCACCATATTATATGAGTACCGCAAATGTATTTTATTTTCACAGCATTCCTGCGGGACTGAGGCACGGGGAGAGCATAATTGAGTTGCCCAAGGTCACACAATGAGTCTGTGGCAGAGCGGAGAATTGAATCAAGGTCTCCTGATTCCCAGACCAGAACCCTCAACTCTGCAAAAGATTGCAGGATTCAGGTTGCAGCAAGAAAACTGCATCTGATTTTATTTTTTAAAAACAAAAATAAGTGAACTGGAGTATGTGGCAGGGCTTTGAAGTAATAGGCATTAGTGAAACATGGAGGAATGACAAAACTCTGTGGGATACTGTAATATGTGTGTGTATGTAACTATTTAAGAACAAATTAGACTATAGAGACAGTAGGTGAGAAATATAACTGAAAGATTGCATAGAATCTAATGAGATAAAAATTTGAGTGGAGAAGACTGTGCAATGGAATCTGTATGGGTACAAATCTCAAATAGGATCATGAATATATTAAAAGTAGGCTTATACTACTGGCTTCCAAAAAAAGGAAGTACAAAATAACCTTAAGAATGGTGAAATACACATACTGTACAATAAATGGTGCTCTTATAAAAAAAAAAAAAAAAAAAAATTCTCAACTTCGCTCTATTGCTTAATCATCACTTGCAGAATTCCTTTATTGCCTCCCATACTCCTCCGTCATGAACATGATCTCTTAACTAATGGTTACCATTTTTAAAGTAATATCTATTCTTGACAAATGGATAATTTCAGCAGCTAACGACCAATCTGGAAATTAACAACCCGAGTCGAAGCCTTAGGGTATTAGACTTATAAATATTTATATTTGCAAAAGGCATAACTGAACTGATCTCTGCTTTAGAATAATTTGGAGCACAAAACATAGGGAAGAATTTAGAACATAGGATTAGTTAATTAACCTCTCCTATGTTTTAACCAAATATGTCGTCTTATCTTTGAAATATGACTTCTGAAAATATGCCAATAAAGCCTTACCCGGTGGGTGTCACTAAATAGAAACTGCCATTAGTTAATCGTGCTGAGTTAAAATGTATATTCACTACTAAAGCATAACAGCTAGGGAGTGTCCTATATAGTATATTATCATCGCGTTGTGTTGTATGTATGTATTATCATCATATTATCATCATGTTGTGTTGTATTTATTTAGTCTAGAAAAAATTATCAGAAATGATCAGCAAGTGAGAGAGAAAAATGGAAGTATCTTTACTCTGATTCCACCAATCCACAATTTGGGAGTTACCCCCTGTCAGGATGATTGACAAGCAGCAGCAATCATAAGGTGTCCAGAGTTTTGGTACTTTTGTTGAAACTTCCCATAGTACCTCATCATCTAGATGAACAGGAGTTTTCATGACTAAACCATGATAACATGACGGGTGATGGGAAGGGTTTGCCTCATGCATCTAGATGGGAATATATAGCTTGTCTTACTTATCCTATTGAGTCACCATAGTTCAGCTAAAAAGACTATTTTACATTAAAATAAATGTCATGGTTTTTCTCCTTACTTTATATAGCATTTCTGCAGATCATGTTTTGGAACAAATTAAAACTAGTGTAATACTTCTGAAATATCTGCCATATTCACTGAAATTAGTGGTGCCATTGGTGTAGAATTCAGTTAAAATATGTATTTTAATAGATCTGATAAACAGAAAGATGTGCAGTTGAATATGGTTGAGAAGTTTGTTTTTCATTCTTTATTCAGAGAACAAGCAGGTGTACAGCAGACAGAATGTCATTCCAAATTAAGGTAGTCTTTTACAGATGGCATTGAGAATTGGATTTTTAAATGAGACTTTCTAGTGATCAGACATTAACTATGTCATCAGGATTTCACTCTAATTCCTATTAGCTTTGCCACTTAGACAGTAATGATTTAATACCATGCACAAATATGAACATTAAATGCAGAACCTTTATTAATGTATTAAGAAATATGCGAGTTTCATTAAGTTTCTATAATATGTTGAGATTTGAGAACTCTACACAAAAAACCTTCACTGAACACACACATATTTTCTGATACGTTTGTGCTTCTGCTAAAAAAATATAGTCAAGATGAAAATTAAAAAATGCATCCTCAG
The DNA here is from genome assembly GCF_026122565.2 of Emydura macquarii macquarii. Classification (NCBI taxonomy): domain Eukaryota; kingdom Metazoa; phylum Chordata; order Testudines; family Chelidae; genus Emydura; species Emydura macquarii. The sequence continues at coordinate 33,818,914 of NW_027132559.1, read as the reverse complement.
AAATAGTGTTCTTGGAACTGATGATGTACTACAATACCAGTCATTCTTGAACTATTTCAGCATGAAAGTCATCAGTGGGATGAAAGGTAGAAGGGAGAGTTTTTAATCTTGATGGTTCTGGAAAAGGAAATGAAAAGAATCTTTCACCTATTAAGTATCAGCTACTAAGTTGCACATTATATTAACTGATCAGGAAGAGGTATCATCAAGCTCCGTTAATTAACCACACTGTCCCTCAGTACAAATGACTTTAGTACAAGGGGGGGGGGGGAGGGAGATGCACCAATGAGAGAAAAAATCAAAGAATATAGAACTTGGCTAGTTAACACTTTCTAAGCTGTTTTCTCTACAGTTCTGCTAGGCAAGTGTAAATTTCTGTATATTTTTAGTATCTGGATGAGATTTTCATTTCCAGTGGGTACATGGTTGAATATTTCTGTGTGAAACTGACTTTGGTAGGACTTTTCTATGTTTAAGGAATGCAAGAGCAGGCTCTAAGCCTCTAAGAATGTGGTTCTGATAAGAGTGTTTTTAAACCATGCTTTTTAGAGAAGCCTGTCCAGTTCATTCTGGGAAATTAAGACAGGACCAGGTTTTACTGAAATAAAGCTTATTATGATAGTGGAGATCATGCTGACTCAATTGGCTAATATTTTTAGTCAGATAAGATCCTTTGTTCTTTGGGATGCAAGTCCATGTCAAGTCAATACTTTGTTCCTGAAGTTTCTTCTCCTGACTGTTGAGATGAGAGAGCCTACAAAGCTTTGACCTAAAAAGCACAATACATCTCCAGAATACTGTTAGAAATGAACTGTTACATTTTATCTCAAGGGTATTATCATGGTGGGGGAGAAAAAAAGAATAACAAACCTACAATGGTAAAAAAGATTACACTTGATCAGCTCTGGACATGCTAGGAGAGATCGCACAGAGACATTTGTCATTGCTGCTACACTTAATGGCCATTTATCCAATCAAGTAGAATTTTATAACTTTAATGTTTTATTTTTTTTTAAAAAGAACCTAACCAAGTATAACATATGGTTATATTTATTTTACTGGCTATATGTCTCTATTGTACATGTTGCCCCCTCCCTTTCAGCCCCTAATTAACCAATAATTCATCTGACATTACAATATCCTCTGAATCTTGGGAGAGAGACTGGTTTCAAACATGAGGTATCTTGGGTTTCATTACTGGTATTTTTAGATTTGATGGCCTATTAAGATTGAATGTGATATCGACTGATGTTGAATACACAAAGGAGAACTCAAATGATTAAGTAATACACCACCAATACACTTTTTGATAGGTATTACATCCGTAGCATCTATGTAATCAAGGAAGATAAAGCTTGTGGTGTGTGTGTGTGTGTGTGTGTTAAATCAACTCTGCTAATGCTGCAATATTAATCAAGGGAAGACATTCTGCTAAGAATCTGCACAATATTCAAGACATGCTCTAATCTTTGTCCCTTCGAGTGTGGGGTCCGTCTTAGCTGCTCAGGTCCACGTGAAGTCCCATGCTGTGGATAAAGTGGGACCAGGATTTGGACCTGTGTGTGTTCTGTATAATGAAAGCTGCTACCTAGTTCTCTCCTTTTACACATTTGAGGCCAGATCATCCTCTCCCACAATAAAACAAACAAAAGAGGGCATGCAGGAAATCTTTCAGGAATTCCTCCATGTCATCTCATATGGAAAAAGACCTCCCATGCTGGTGGAAAGGACTGCAGGGCTAGCTTGTAAACCTGGCAAATCCTTTGTGCATCTGCACCAGTTCTGGCCTCTGACAGTCTCCTGAAACATTGCAAGGCCCAAGTCTGCTTGGGGGGGGGCCCAAGAGAGATTCTGTGGAAAAGTTAACGCAGCTTCACTATCTTTTCAGGGGAATCTGTGTGGGCCTGGAGAAGGATGATTGGCATTCTTGCACCCCACTCAAACCCTGTACAGCTCTGTACAGCAAACTTCTTCTACATCAGCCTGTCTAGCCTCTATCCCTTCTATGGGCAGGTACCCTAGACCCAATGAGCTCCCTCTTTAGGTTCTGGAGACAGGCACCAGTTCTGTGGAGGCAGCTGAACACGCTTCCTTCACACAAATAGGAGATCTGCACATGGACAGCCTGTCCTGATGGCTTGATGCAAAGCCCATTGAAATCAGTGAGAATCTTCCCATTATCTGCAATGAACTTCAGATCAGACCTTGTGTGCGAACACGGGGGGGGGAATGGTCCAGACCTTACATTGAGAGCAGAGATGTATGGTTTTGTCTGTCATAGATGTTAACTTTTTGTGCTGCTTTTCCTTATATTTTAAGGAATAGATGTGACCTGTATGCAGCCCCCTCACTATGGGACTTTATTAGAGAAAACAACCCTGATTAAAGTGCGGGCAGTATAACTTTTGGCAAGAAAGTGCTGCTTTCATGGCTGTATTAAATAAGTGGAGGTCTCAAATGCCACTTTTCAGACTTTGTAACTGTATGCTTTTAAAGAATATCAATCATCCATCATGTAACATCAGACCTTTCCAAAGATTGACAGCTAAAAAATAACTTCAACTAAGCCTACTTCTGTTGTCCTTCCCTTGCCACTTTCTGCCACTCCTCTAACCTATTCATTTACTATCACTATGTTTCAGAGTGACCAAAACCTCAGTTCGTGCTAATTATCAGCTGTATGCACAGTGTGATATCATAGTCCCGTAATCACAGGTTATTTGACAGGCCTGCATCCTGGTTTATTTTATACCACTTTTTGTTTTGTTTCATTAATACCATGTCAGGACAAGTCCCACTTCTTGTCTCTGTATAATTCCCCCTGCATGCAGAGCTCGATCCTTCTACCCATTGAAGTCATTAAGAGATTTGCTATTGACTGCAGCAAGAATGTGAATGGGCCCATAGTGTCCACAGAACTTGACTTATTTACCTTTTTCCTGACAGAAGAGCTTAAGCGCATAGAGCTGTAGGGTCCCCTCTGCTTACCCAGGTGGAAGGGAGCTAAAGCTCTTGGCAGAGCTAGGAGGAGTCAGCAGTTCAGCAGCATACTCGCACTCTGTCTCAGAGTCCCTCCCAAAAACCAGGCACCGTGATTTAGAATTGGGCATAGGAGAGATGGGAGAGGGTGAAACCAGCAGGAAGACCACTATACCAGGCACAGCTCTCCCAACCGAGCTGATAGCTGATCAGAAATTTAGGTGGGAGTTAATGGTCATCCAGGTAGCACTAACTCTGCCTCAGAGCTTCTGCTTCCCAGGGTGGGAGCCTGGTGCAGATAGGTTCAGAGGGAGATGAAAAGGGCCAGTGGCATTAGGGCATGTGTTGAAGCTTTGCTGCCAGTTTTCCACGATACAACTGGTACATCCTGGTTTTCTGTTCCTATTCTGACTTTATTTTGTAGTCTTTCCCAGGCCAAGATTACAAAACTCTTCCCTTCAGGAAGTTATCATGAAAACTACATGTTTGAGGGCTGAATAAAGCTAAGAGTTTTTGGTTCACACTCAGCCCTCATAAACTCTGTAATTTAGTCTGTTTAGTTCATTGTGAAATTTTTTTGTTTCTTCTTCCTACTTGGATATAGCACCTCAGATCCTTTTGATTCATTGTCTTAGAGGCAATTTAACTAAAGTATTATTTATGAACTCTCTGTATCATAGTGTTCTAATAATCCGAAATGTTTGTGATTTCTTTGCACACCTAAAATCAATCTTTGTGGTCAAATACCTCTTGGATGATTGAGCAAACTGGCCCTATTTCTTATTTTTCTATTCAGAAATGATAGGGAAGCTACTTGATGATGCATAATCTAAATTCTAAGGGCATAATGAAAGCCAGTTTTATTTCCTGTCCTAAAAATAGTTTTTATGTACCACAAATTCCATGCTAACCACAATTCACAAAGGAATTTGTATGTTACTTATCATTTTCCTGTTGTTCTTTCTTTTGTTACAGTATACTGCTCTTACATTTCCTCAGCACATTTTAAACTGAACCTGGGCAAGAAGCTGATTGATATGACTCTTTGTGCCCTGACTAAATAGCTAAACATACAGTATATTGTGTCTGCACTTGAGAGGAAAAATGGAATGTAATTAAATCTTTTTCAACTTGAGTAACGTGACATTTCTGTTCCTTTCATCTCAGCCTTTATTCTCTCCTCTCATCAGATTTCATAACCTCATTTATTATGTTTTCTCATTTGAATATTCTTTAAATAAATGTAAAGGATGCATTGCCAGCTAATTAATTACTATTAATGTGCCTATGTTGACTTTTTAGAAATCTTTGGGTTTGGCGGTATGGATCCCCAAGACTTGCATGAGGTCATCTTTATTTGCAAGATCCCTAACTAATAGATAAAGAGTAATTCTTCCATGACCTCACCTGAACCTTGCACATCTAAAATACAGGGGACTGTGCTGTTTCCTTGTGGAAACCAGAATATTTCTTCCAATAATTATAATATCAGGAAGGGCCTGTGTACAAGCGGACAGCGCTTAAAAACAAAGCGGATGCATAGACAACATCTGTGAAATCAGTATTCAACAGTACAGATGTTAGTTAATACAAAGGATAAGATTTGCCTACCTGTAGTGGCAGGTGCCTATCAGAAGAGACATAAAAATTTGAAGTAAAAAATCATCTAGGTCTTTTTCATAAGAGCAAATTGCACAACTGCACAAAAGGAGATCTAAAGAATCTAAAGCATTTGTAGAGTCTGGTGAACATTTAAAGGGGGCACTGGCAAGGAATGTCATATTCAGCCTAGTTTAAAGACCATTAAGTACATGGAAAATAGCCTCACTTTCAGTGAAAAATTTTTTGGTTTTTTTAAATAAAAAAATTCAGCTCACTCCTATGTAAAACTTTTGGGAGGAAACCCTTCCTACATCATCTTTGCAAATAGTTTTGGGCAAACAGAGATTGTTGTTTGTACCCTTAATTTTGTACCCTTTTGTTTATTTTAGCTCCAATATCCCATTCCCTCTCCCTGTCTCCCTACCACTGTCCTGTATTATTGTTTCCTATAATTAATTCTGTCTTCAGGCTACCACCTAATCACTAAGGCCATATGGGTAAATGGAATATAATTATAATTTGGTAGAGACTGAGCATTCTGCTTGTAGTTCTATTGTTCTTGTGTTTTAAATCAGGTACATTCAAGGTGTGATGCAGTGGGGTTTGTGGATTGGAGATTGTTTTCTGCAAAATATATTCCTTATTTTTACATTTGAAATTTAAAAAAAAAAAAAAGTTTGGGGGGGGTCAATTGTATGATAGTGGAGTCATGAGAAATTGTTACCATAAAATACAAATGTCCTGCAGTTTGCATAGAAATCTAGTGCATTATATACAAATATTAACGGAGATCATTTTTTGTCCCCCTCTTTTTCAGTTATTTTTATTTCAGTTGCTGCGAGGACTGTCTTACATCCACCAGCGTTACATTTTGCACAGGGACCTGAAACCACAGAACCTTCTGATCAGTGACTCGGGGGAATTAAAGCTGGCAGACTTTGGTAGGAAAGCAGTTAATTAAAAGTCTATTTTATAATGTTGTGGGAATGTCAGACAGATGGTTTCATTGATTTTTCCTGTTCCTTAGACACACCTACTTTATTGCAGATAATTCTAATTTTTTCTCCAGAGCTAAGAAATTGATTATGGTCAATGTAATGGTTGATTAAAAGAAGTGAGTGAAAAATAAATAAATACTCCAAATCCTACTAGAAAGGGATGGTAACAATGAAAGTAGTCCTTGTTATCTCCACAACTTACGACTTAGAATTTAGAAGACAACCTTTGAAAAGGCCTAAAATGTACAGGTTATATCTACAGTCACTTAAGTGTGTAATCTTGGGGACATAAAAATCTGGAAATAGGACTGAACTTTCATGAAATAATCACTGATTGAATGAGGCTTGAGGAAATAAGACGTAATGTTCTTTATGGTGATTAGAAGAAACAAGGAATTATATGGACTGTTTTCAGTATCCATTATTGGTCCCTTGTGGGGGACCCTTTGTTAAGTATCTAGGCATGGGGCATTGTTCACCCTTTCCTTGTGAGGATGTCTCGTCTCTTGACACTTCCTTGAAAACCCTCCTTTTCTAGCAGTTACTGTAACAGTGCCTTTTCCTTGTAAAGGATAGTGCCAGTGTGGATGTGGAAAACAGTAATGCTTTTCTCAGGGCTTTTCTAGACTTACAGCGGTGCAGATGTGTCGCTGTAGTGCTTAGTGAAGATGCTATCTCTGCCAACAGGAGAGCTTCTTTCATTGACATAGGTACTCCACCTCCCCAAGAGGAGGTAGCTATGTTGATGGGAGAAGCCCTCCCATCAACATAGTGCTGTCTACACCAGAGGCTAGGTTGGTTTAACTACCTCTCTCGGATGCGGATTTTCCTGACCCCTGAGTGACGTAGTTATACAGACATAAGTTCCCAGTGTAAACCAAACTTCAGTGACTTTAAAAAAAAAACTCTTCAGTTTATCAAGTGTAAGCTTCCAAATGCTGAGAAAGTGTTTGAAGAGGAGTTCAGTACCTTACTCTGGGCTAGATTCTCAGCTAGTATAAATCAGCATATCTCCATCCACTTCAGTGGTACTATATCAGCTTATGCCTATTGAGAATGTTGTCCATCGGCTTCTTGAGATACCTTTCTTTAAATCCCGCCCAATACATTGGCCTTCTCATTCAATGTTCCAAGTGTAGTGAGGGTACCTTGCATGCTGATTGACAATATGACTAATAATTTAGTGGTGATATTATCTTTAATTTAAGTTACTGTGATTAACAGCTGTGTGTGTGTGTGTTTGCTGTCCTGGGGGAAGAAATAGAGCTTCATATGACCACAGTTCACATAAACTTGATTAGCCTATAGATTATGAAGCAATTTAAAGAAACAATATCAGAAACCAGGATGTATATCCTTACTCACCATTTTCTGTTATTTTTTGTACTTGGAGGATGCCACAAGATTTGAACAAGAAAGTCTTTTTTAAAAGAAAATTCAAAGATCTCTGCCCTTCTGGATGATATATTGTAGAATAAAATTCCATTTCTAAGAGAAATTCATGAAACACAGGGGAACCATTATGTAGTTATGCTTGCAGTGAAATATACATTAGCTCCCTGATGAAATATATGCAGTTCAACGTGACTTATTTTCTTGGTTGATATTGCTGGATTTGACATATCTGTTAGAGGGATAGAGATCCAAGGATATTATGAAAGTACCTTGAGTTATAAGTTTTATAAAAATCTAAAAACCTTAGGGGTAGAGCTGACAAAGTAGCTGATTTTTTGGATCAATATCCAAACCGAAAAATCAGAAAACAATGGTTAGTTTTGAACCCAAACTGTTGTTGTTTTTTTGGTTTTTGTTTTGTTTTTTTTCTTCACAGAATGAAAAATCACAAATTTCTTGTTCTGGCTGAATAAAACATTCTGACATTTCTGAATTTTTAAAAATAATATTTTGGCCAAAACTATTCACTGAATTTGACTTAAATTCATAAATATTTTTGATATCCTGAAAAATATATTTTTTGGCAAATTTACTATTCGCCAAAATTTTTTTTGCTTAATTCTGCTCAAGAGGTTCTGATGACAACATTATGGCTTTGACTGGTAGTGAAAGCTGTAGTTAAGATTGCAAAGTTTTCATTATAATCCCACTTTTCAGACCCTCTTAACTTTCCTTTTATGCTGATGGTCTGTGACTATTGGAGATGTTTTTTAAACTGAGTAATTCCATTCAGCCATTTTGAGTTCAGCATGAATGAAACAGGCTTTTCTCACTTTGAAAAGTAATTAACTGCATTTCTTAGACATGGCAATAGGAAATCCAGCTATAGTGCCAAACTTCGAGCTTTGTAGTTATTACTTTGATTATGAGTTCTGTGGGGGCAAGGACAGCCTTTCATATATCTTTGTAAAGTGCCTAGCACAGTAGTGTCCTGGTTATGACTGCGGCACCTAGGCTCCGGGCCCAAGCATAATTTTTTCGGGCCCAATACAAACTTGTAACACGGGCCCCCACCCACACACATACCACAATCCCTCACCCCATACGTGCAATCTCATGAGTCATGAAAATTTTTTTCCTCATGATAATAGGGGTTGCAGCCTAGGCTGGGCCCCCCAGGGCCTCCAGGCCCCAGTAAAGTGTACCCTTTCCCCCCTCATGTGGGGGCCCTCCTAAGCCTTACCATAATACTAATAAATAATATATAGTTCTCATCTGTGTAGAACCTTTGTTAGGTCTGGTGGGAAATAAAAATGAAAAATTGTAAGAGAGAGAAAAATTTCTTCAGTTCACGTCTGGTGGAATCAGCTAAAATTTTAGCTGAGCCAAATAAAATGATTTCCGATTTATGAAGTCACTGCACATCCGACCTGTCCAGTTTGACAGGCATCGATCTGCCAGAATAGTTGGCGTGAACTGATTGTACAAGTCTCATGGGAACACATAGTACATAATCCTCCAGAAATCTTCCTAAATATCAGAGACAGAAGAAAATTATGGAGATTTAAAAAAAAAAAAAAAAGTGTCAGCAATGTTTGCTGAATTCTGCAATAGCCTGTAAATTCCCCTTGAGTACACTAGACTGGGTCTATGCCACCTCCTCCCCCTTGGAGTAGGGAGCAAGCAAATAGTTTATCGAAATTTAGAAAATTCAAAAATGTTTTACCACCTCTGGTAAGTACCTCTTTGAACTGGAAACACAAAATCACCAGAGACACTTCCAAGTGTCTGGCAGGCCACTTGAGCACTCCTGGGTTATGTTGTCTGATGTCATGGGTTGGACAGAGTAGAAAAGTAGATGGGACATTCCCAGTTTTCACTGTCTCACCTGCCTTCACCCCCTCGTATAAGGAAATGCCCTAATCGCATACTTTTGGTGAGATCCTGGCCCCAGTGCAGTCCATGGCAAAACTCCCATTGACTTCAGTGGGGCCAGCATTTCACCTCTTTATGTTGACAAGAATTTAGGACTTGGGTGTAAGGCTTGCCATACAGTGTTATTTTGAAAGCACACAGTCCATAAATGGAGAACAGGTAGAGATAATACATATAAATGAAAAAGCCCTTACAATATTCAGCATCCATATTTGTATAGCTGTATGATGGTGTCACGGAGTCTTTTTAATCCCTTATGTTTGTCATTATTAACAAAAAAAAATCTGAATAGTCCTCTATCAATGACATACTCAGAGAAGATTATAAATCTGTATTTTTCCAAGTTATTTTTTCCCTCATGGCTCATGACCTTGTGAAATGGAAAACCAGATGGGTTAAATTTCCCTCCAGAAAATCAAGATGACAAATTAAAAACTATGAGGTAAAGAGCTGTAGAGTCATGACCCCTTTCACTGACAGCATGGGAAATGAGAAGACAAATAAATATCCCTCTTTTTTTTAATACTATGCAATTATACAAAATAAATGACAGTCTTCCACCGAAGACATAAAATGAAACCCTTTTGCTGTTGGTGCTCTACCTCCCCCAGGCTACTTCTTCTCTAGAAGGTTCTTGGGAGGGAAATTTGTGTAAATTATATTTTGGATTAATGACAGTACATTAGGGGGTGTGTGTGTGGTTTTTTTTAAGACAGAAGAAAAGTCAAGGAGCAATGCACTTGTGTCAGAGACAGGATTGACTTTGCCAATGTAATAAATATAAAACCTTTCAGTCCCAGAAGAGAAGACCTTCAGAGTTTGGTTTCATAAGTTTACAAAAATCAACAGTGCAGCCCTAGTTTTTAATTCAGTGTCAGGTTTATTTCATTCCCTCTGTGTAAGATATCAAATACTCAGAAGTTGGCTTTGGTAGATCATTGTTCTTGGATAAACATGCTGAAGGAAAAGCACTCATGCTTGCTAGTGCATCACATTGCAGCTAAGATGGAATCTTTGATTAACTGTAGACTCAAGCTTTTTTTTACAATAGAGAGTTCCCAGATGTTGACACTCTTATGTGTGGGAGTGTCATTCTTCAAAGCCAGGAAGGAACCAAGGGAGGTTTTCTTTCTCATTGTGTCTATTGAAAGAGCATTTATGAGAAGAGAGACCCAGCAGTCAAAGGAAAAGGCAGAACAGACCAGAGACTATATCAAATTAAAAATTGATAAAGTATAAAAAATTGCTTTCATGAAATGCATGAGATAGAATATGTCTAGAATAATTGGTGCTACACAAAGTAGACAAGAAGAAAACTCCATTCCTTTTCTTTCCACTCTAAATCTAATTTAAATTCTAGGAGAAATTAAAATATGGTAGGAGTTCTCCCTGTGAAATGATTAAATAAGAGCAAGAATTGATTTTGATCCAGTATGTGAATTTGACTTCAAGTTTTTTTCTTAAACTGTCCTCTAAGTAGAAGTCAGGTGCTAAAACTTTAATGAATAGAACCATTTGCAATTGCATATTGAAAAGAATAGACATTTGTTTTAAGCTACCAACCACACAAAGAAACCAAACTTCCTGGCTAATTTCCTTTGGCCTCAGTTCATAATTTCTTCATTCAGCTATTTGTATATCTTGAGCCTCCTGTGTTTGCAGATACATTTGTTTAGCCTTTACACAGGATTGCTTTTGGTGTGTTGAAAAACCTATGAGTTTTTGTTTGGTGATGTCATTCTGCAGCAGTTTTGAAAGCTGCAGTATTTCCAGAATAAACATATTTATCTTAACTATAGACAATGTCAAATGATTGTGCAACGTCTGATAGAAGCACATACTAGAAGATATAACCCTAAAAGTGGCATAATTTCCCTTCAGAAGTATGTGTGTTCATGCACTTATTGACTAGGCAAAAAATCAGATCTATGTTGTTTATTATATGGATACTTTATGAAACCCTTCACTTTTGCTTTATATTAGAGCTACATAAGATAAATTATACCATTTCAGTTACCATTACATTTCAAATTAATGTAGGAAAGTGTCTCCTCATGGACTTTTACAAGAAAACAGTGCTTCAAAGATGTTGGAAAGAAATAAGGACTAAAGCATTGCAGACACTTTCTGCTTCAGTTTTCATGTAGAACATACAAGGTGGGGTTTTCAAAAGTGCTCAGAGAGTCATGAGTGCAAAAGTGGTTAAAGTGAGAAAAGAATCTATAATAATATGCCCCAAAATACATAGTAATGCAAAACTGTCCAATGAAAAATTGAAAGCATGCACAGAGCCTTTGAGAACAGGCATGCTGCCCTCATCTGTCAGTGTATTGAAAATCCCATCGAGTATGGGTGTAGAACACAGGAAAAGTTTAGCTTTAGCTTGGAATCATGTAACTCTATCAACTTGTGTGATTGTGGGAGAAATTAGCCAAAATATTAGTAGGGCTGTTGTCCTACTACAGCAATAGATTGATATGCCTATGCCACCAGGAATTCAATTTCAGGTGTTTTGCTGACTGATGAAGCTTCCCTAGGGCCAGCATTCCTGGGTGTCTTTTTCTTTTTTGACATGCAGTGCCAGGGAACAGCAATTATTTGTGCTGATAGAATTCTGATGAAGAGACCTACAGATGAGAGAAGTTGGAGGATCCTAGAGCCTGGGTTGTATTTTGGCTTGTGCAATTACTGTAGAGTACAGATGCATGCTGTGTCATCACTGCTTATAATTGGCACTTCATTCTCTTTAGTATGTACACTGACTTTTACAAGTTATTTTAGTTCCTTGGCTGCAGTACAACAGCTGATTATTATTATTTTTGTTTCCAGGATAGTGTGTGGCTATGAACATCTAAGCATTTGAGAAGAAGGGCTTTTAAATACAAGTACAAATACAATATTGAAATGGGAAACATGGATCAGAACAATAAAATATTTGCAGTTTTATTGTAATTGTCAAAGATAGAGAAATATCTAATGCTGTGGATTTTTTAGATGAAATATTAAATGGAGTTTTTGTTTAAAGTTGCGTGATCTTCTGTTTTCTCCTGACATTTTAAAGATCACAGTTAGGATATGTCTATACTGATGGCGGCAAAGTTGCCACTGTCAGATCAATCTATCTGGATTGATTGAGTGGTCAGCGAAGACCCACTCAATCGATCCAGAGGTTGACGCTGTTAATCCACCCCCTCAAGTGGCGCAGTGCGGTGAAGACGGCGTGCAGAAGGGAAGCACAGCAGTTGTCGGGGAATTACACAAGCGACTCTGCGTCCGCTTGCATAACTCCTGTCGAGTGCCGCCGAATTGCCAGGTAAGTGTAGACCAGACCTTAGAAACATCAGCTTTGAACAGTCCTGAGCCTGGAGTAATCACACATAGCTCGGACCTTTCAAAAGGGTACAACTGTTAGTGGTCAGAAACTTAGGCTATGGCTACACTGATGGCGGCAAAGTCGCCACCATCAGATCGATTTCTCTGGATCAACTGAGCGGTCAGTGAAGACCCGCTCAGTTGATCCAGAAATCGACGTACTAAGACCACCTTCACAAGTGGTGTAGCGCTGCATCAATGGGAACACAGTTCTCGTCAGCGCAGTGCAGCGAAGGCAGCACACACAAGAGGAGCAGAGAAGTAGACGGGAGTTTTTTGCATAACTTGCGTAACTCCCATCGACTGCTGCCGAATCTCAGAGGTATGTGTAGACAGTCCCTAGTATTTGTCCCTAAAGCCCTTGGGACTGATCACTGTCTTCTATGGGAGTGGACTTTGGGGGAAGAAATCTGCACAAGGAGATATTCATGGAAATTTTCCTGAGTTCTTGATTGGGAGATAAAGTTTCTCCAGAAATATTTCACTCAAATCCTTTGGGTCCCTCCAGGTCTGTGGAGATATGAGGATCTGCAGAGGCCAGGATCAGATGCATGGAGGAGGTCCTGTTTTAAGTTTTCAGGGGGTTTAGTCATGACCAATGAAAGACTTTGAGTGCTTGCTCACGTCCATTCCATGTTAGGTGTGTGCATGCTGTGTGCACTGTTGCTAGAGATTTTTCCCTTAGTCATATCCGTTAGGCCAGCTGTATCATCCACTAGAGCTGCACGCATATGCGCCGGTATAAGGGGCGCCACCAGCCCTACACCCTTTCAATTCCTTCTTACGGCCCGTGACAGTTGCTGGAATGACTCTTCCTTGCTCTGGCAAGACTTCTTCCCAGTGATTTTGGACTCTTTCTTTATTTATAGTGCTAATAGGTTTATATATATATATATATATATATATATATATATATATATATATATATAAAATAGTAGTGTATATAGTTAGTGTATATTGTTCCTATTGTTAAGGGACTTTTTGCCCCAGGGGCTGGCATGCCCCAGACCCTGGGTTTCAAACCTGGTGCCCTCTATGGCAAATCTACACCTGCGAGTGACTTGCACTCCAGTTTCTTGAAGTACTTGGGGGAAACGCATGTAAAGGACCAGGACTTCAGACCACGCACTAACAAAGACTGGGACATCAAGCTGAAGGCTGTCCTCATGGAAGCCGCCTTCAGACCCATCTCAGAGCCGAGTCGCTCTGATTCTGAACCGAGCACTTCGGCCTCAGTTCCGAGCTCTGCCCAGCACCATTCTCCACCCGAAAACCCCATAAACCACCCAGAAAGCAGTGCGCTGATGCAGAAGAGAGATAAGCGGGGAGAAGGAGTGAGACCCATGCCGGGCCGCTCATCTGCTCCTGGACTTACATTGGCACTGTCGACTCTGCTGTGAGCCTTGAGTCCAGTATGGGACCCTCCTCTGACATTGGAAAGCCGCCATGGTAGCGGTCTGATGGTGCCATTGACTCTAGAGGCCTTGCAGGCATCTAGGTACCTTCTCTCTCTTCCGGTCCCCCTAATCCCAACAGGGTATCAGCCTCCTCCCTCCGCCAGGAGAGTATCTGAGCTCAAGGTGCTCACAGCAGAACCTCTATATATAAATTTCTTCAAGGATAAGGTTAATCTTCTCCCTCACCCAGCTTTCCTTCCAATGGTGGTTTCCCAATTCCATGCAAACCAGGACATATTCCTTCTGGTTTTCTAACCAAAACCGTATTCTAACAATCAGGAGTGTAGACTGCATTCGCTGGGTGTCAGGCGTGCCTTAGCCTTTTATATCGAAAGAACCAAACCATTTAAGAAAACAACTCAGCTCTTTGTAGCAGTTGCTGACAGAACAAAAGGGGCTTCCTGTTTCCTCGCAAAGGATTTCGTCATAGATCATTTCATGTATCAGGACTTGCTATGACTTGGCGAATGTGCCGGTCCCAGTGATAACAGCCCATTCCCCGAGGGCACAGGCATGAGCTGCAGCATTCCTGGCCCAGGTTCCGATCCAGGATATGTGTAGAGTGGCAGCGTGGTCATTCACACCTTCACTCACTGTGCTCTCACCCAGCATGTCAGAGATGAGGCTGCTTTCAGCAGAGCAGTGCTTCAATCCGTGGGATTTTGAACTCTGACCCCTCGTTCCACAGACTAGCTTGGGAGTCACCTACTTGGAATCGACATGAGCAAGCACTTGAAGAAGAAAAGATGGTTACTAACCTTCTCTAACTGTTCTTCTGCAAGATGTGGTGTTCATGTCCATTCCAAGTCCCACTCGCCTGCCCCTCTGTTGGAGCCAACCGGCAAGAAGGAACTGAAGAGGTGGAGGGGAGGCAGGGCCCTATATGGGGTGACCATGAAGAAGTGACTCCAGGGGGCCTACAGCCAACCCTACGGGTACCACTAAGGGAAAATCCTTCCGGCAAACTGTGCACGTGGTGTGTGCACACACCTACTTGGAATGGACATGAGCACCACATCTCGAAGAACAGCAGTTGCAGAAAGTTAGTAAACCTATTCTCTTGTGAGCTGACCATCTACTGTAGACCTTCCCTCCAGTCCCCTTGGTTCAGAAGATTCTCCTAAAAAGCAAATGGGATGAGGCAAAGGTTATTTTGGTAGCACCGGCGTGGCTGCCTGGACCTGGTCTCACAAGACCATGGCCGGTTGCTTCACCTGAATCTTGCCTCTCTGCACCTGGCGGCACAGTCACTGCATGGCTGAACCCGAAGAACAGGCCTGCTCAGATCAAGTTTAGCAGGTCTTGCTAGGTAGTAGAAAGCCTTCTACCACTGCTGCCTATCTGGCGAAGTGGAAACGTTTCACTTGTTGGGCCTCTGAATGGAATCTCTCTCCATCCTGATCTTCTCTGCAGTCCATCATGGACTATCTGCTCCACCTAAAACATCAAGGTCTGTCTCTCTTGTCTAATAATGTTCACTTGGCAGCCATCTCAGCCTTCCACCCTCCAGTGAATGACAGATCAGTGTTCTCTCATTTAGAGGACTGTCCGGTTTCTCAAGGGTCTGGAAAGGCTCTACCCTCAGGTTTGCGAATCTATCTCTGCCCCATGGGACTTAAACCTGATCCAGTCAAGACTCATGGGGGCCCCCCTTCAAGCCATTAGCATCGTGCTCCCTGCTGCTTCTCTCTTGAAAGGTTGCCTTTCCTGGTGGTTATCACCTCAGCTAGAAGGATCTCTGAGATCAAAGTCCTTATGTCGGAACCCCCTTATATGGTGTTCTTCAAGGACAAGGTGTGCCCCCATCCGGCCTTCCTACCAAAGCTGGTGTCGCAATTCCATAACAACTAGGACGTCTTTCTACTGGTCTTCTTCTCAAAACCTCACAAGTCTGCTGAAGAATGGTGGCTTCATATGCTGGATGTTAGGTTGGCCCTTGCCTTTCATATTGACAGACTAAACCCTTCCGCAAGTCCACACAGCTCTTTTTGTAGCAATAGTGGAAAAGATGAGAGAGAGACCTGTGCCATCCCAAAGAATCTCATCCTGGATAACTGCCTGTGTTCGGCCTTGCTATGAGTAGGTGAACGTCCCACCTCTGGCCATGGTGACCGCCCATTCCACAGGAGCCCAGGCTTCATCAGCAGTGTTCCTCGCACAGGTACCAATCCAAGATATCTGCAGAGCTGCGACCTGGTCATCGGTTCCCACCTTCACATCCCACTATGCTATCACCCAATGGGCCCAAGATGCTGCCAGTTTCAGGAGATCAGTATTGCAGTCAGCATGTCCATGAACTCTGAGCCCACCTCCGGGGGTTTTGCTTGTGAGTCACCTAGCATGGAATGGACATGAGGAAGTGCTTGAAGAAGAAAAATTACTAACCTTCTGTAATTGTTGTTCTTTGAGATGTGTTGCTCATGTCCATTCTATGACCCACCCTCCTACTCCTCTGTTGGAGGCACTGAGAGGCTCCGGGACCAGCAGTGTCCTGACATTGGTGCATATGCGCACGACTCCACAGTGTGCTATAGCCAGCTCTACAGATACCACTAAGGGAAAAATCTCTGGCAACAATGCACGTGGTGCACACACACACTTAGCATGGAATGGATATGAACAACACAGCTTGAAAAACAACAGTTATGGAAGGTTAGCAGCTGGGGTTTTTTTTTTTTTTTTTCAAATGAATATGATCTATAATAGATAGCTAAAGGGCTTGCGATTTGTAACAGAGTTATATTCAGTGGAGTTGCAGTTTAAAAACTGGCTGCTGTACATGGACCGAGGATGTGTCCATGAATTTTCATAAAGATTTTTCCTGTGGAGAGCATGTGCTTGGAAATTTCACAAGGGACCAGACTAGTGCCATCTAGATTACTGTTAAAATGATAAGCTATGTTATTTAATCCAAGAAAATAGTTCTTTCTTCTAAATAAACATTCCCAGAAAGAATTTGTCTTTATAGTATATCGTGTATGATCCCCAGATGATGGATCCTGTAAATGTGCATAGACACAATACAGTGTTATGCTTTACTACTGGGTCAATGGCCCACAGAGTATCAGTTCTTTAAGATATTGATACAAGAGATCATCATGGTGACTGAGAACCTGTTACATTCTTTTGTCAATGATACAGAGACAGTTGTTTTGCTGAGTTCCACCGAATCTGTATAATAGCTTTAATGTCTCCGAAGGATTGCTCCTCCTCCTTGCACCTATCATCATTTCTTTGGAAGAACAAGTATTGTCAGGGTTCTATTGAAAACTTACATGTCTTGAATTTTTGTTATTACTGTAGATGATGATGATTGGGTGGGGGAAGAAAGACAACATCTGCACAAATTATAGGGCTTCTTTCTCCCCATTGTGGGTTATTATGGGGCAGAGTGTGGAAGTTGGCATCTCACAGAGGTGTTTTAATGCCTATTTTGCTTCAGTCTTCACTACAAAGATAAATTGTGACTAGATACTGAACAAATTTAATATTAACAAGGGGGGAGAAACACAAGCCAAAATAGGAAAAACAGGGTGAGGAATATTTAAATAACTTAGATGTATTCAAGTTGGCAGGGCCTGATGAAGTTCACCCAAGGGTTCTTAAGAAACAAGCTGAAGCAATTTTGGAAACATTAGAGATTTATCTTTGAGAGCTCATGGAGGATGAGTGAGGTCCCGAAGGACTGAAAAAAGAGCAAACATAGTACCTATCTTTAAAAAGGAGAACAAAGAGGACTTGGGAAATTATAGCCCAGTCAGCCTAACTTTGATACCAGAACAAATTATTAATCAATTTATAAGCACCTAGAGGATTATAAGGTTATAAGCAATAGTCAGCATGGATTTGTCAAGAACAAATCATGCCAAATAAACTTAATTTCCTTCTTTGACAGGATTATTGGTCTAGTGGATAGAAGGAAGTGATAGATGTAATTTATCTTGATTTTAGTAAGGCTTTTGACACAATCCCAACATGACATTCTTATAAGCAAAACTGGCGTATTGGGATCTAGATGAAATTACTGTGAGATGGATGCAAAACTGGTTGAAAGACTATATTGAAAGTGTAGTTATTATTGATTTGCTGTCAAACTAGGAGGGCATATCAAGTGGGGTCCTCCAGGGGTCAGTCCTAGATCCAGTACGTTTCAACATTGTCATTAGTGACTTGGATAATAGAGTGGAGAGTATGCTTATAAAATTTGTGGATGACACCAAGATGAGAGGAGTTGCAAGCACTTTGGAGGATAGGATTAGAATTCAAAATTACCTTGACAACTTGGAGAATTTAGTCTAAAATCAACAAGACGAAATTCAGTAAAGACAAGCGCAAAGTACTTCACTTTGGAAGGAAAGATCAAATTCACAACTATAAAATGGGGAAACTGGCTATGTGGTAGTACTGCTGAAAAGGAGGTGAAGGTTATAGTTGATCACAAAGGCCAAAGGGAGGTTCCGGCCCATTCTGGACCTGCATCGCCTCAACAGACATCTTTAAGAAAGATCTGGACAAACTGGAGAAAGTCCAGAGAACAGCAACAAAATGATTAAAGTTTTAGGAAAAGAAAGATTAAAAACACTGGACATGTTAAGTCATGGAAAAAAGGAAGACCTGATAAATCTTCAGATGCGTTACAGGTGTTACAAAAAGAGGATGGTGATCTATTGATCTCTGTGTTCACATAAGTTAGGACAAGACGTAATTGGCTTAATGTGCATGAAGGGAGATTTAATTTGATATTAGGAAAACTTTCCAATTGTAAGGTAGTTAAGTACTGGGAGGTTGTGGAATCCCTATCATTGGAGGATTTTAATACAGGTTGAAGAAACACATGTCAGGGATGGTCTACGTATATGTGGTCCTGCCTCAGTGCAGGGGCTGGACTTACAGCAGACTTCTCAAGGTCCTCTCCAACCCTATATTCTATGACCTCTGATGCACCAAATTAGTGAGAATCCCCCCTCTGGTTTCCACTGTTCTCTATAGACCAGTGTTTCTCAATTAAATTTGGCCACGGAACCCTTTTGAACTCGATAAATAATTGCGGAACCTCCCAAACTCTTAACAGTTTTTTTACATATGGGGCCAAAAAAAAGTCGAAATAAGCAAATTATATACAAACAACTAGGTCAGCGTTTCTAAATTAAATATAAATTAAATTACACTTATACTCGATACCCTCCGCCGAAATATCCGGGACATCTTCCCTTTTTCGGCAGCGCGGAGAACAGCTGCTCACGGTGGTGCGGCGAACAGCTGCTCGCGGAACCCCAGGGTTCCGCGGAACCCCAATTGAGAAACACTGCTATAGACAGATGGAGAATTGAGGCCACAGTCCAGGAACCAACTGTGTTGACAGGAGCCCAAAATCCTCTGTCTTGTGGAGTGGGAATGAAGTTGCTGGCAGTAAGGGCTATGGAGGTCGGGGGCCAGGGAGGCTTGGACACATTGGCATGGTGGTCAAATACTATTCCAGGACAGCAGAGCAGTGAGGAAAATGCTTTTTATCATCTGATTTGGGCAGCCTTGGGCTGAGATTAATGCCAGGGAGTGTCTTCTTCCCCCAGGATATTCTCTCTGATCCTTTTCAACATTTCAGCATTATTACCCACACAAATTAGGGCTCTCACCCCGCTGCCCTTTCTCTTGGGCACTCAGGGAGTAAGGGACCCAACTCTACTCCTCCATAGGCTCAGGGTAAACACCCATTCCCAGTGGGCTCAGGGCTCTATGGGTCTGCAGGGCTTTTTCCAGTGAAACAGCCTTACACAGTAATATCCTTAATCTATATTTATTAACAATTAATCAACAGAATACACAGGCTAAGCATACAAAGCTCACCACTCCCAATAAAACAGGTGAACTTTTCTTGATAGCCAGTTAAGATTAGAACGTCTGGGGACTCCGGCTTCTGCACGGTATCATCGGCAGGGGTTGAGCTCTGGCAGCTCTGATATTGGGCTGTGCCCCGGAGTTAGGTTCAAGAGAACTTCCTTTTGGACCGCAGTTTATATAGTTAAAACTTGGGTCCTACTTAGCTATACCTTAACCAATCATTTTAAACTAAATTATTACAAAACAGTATTTTTCAGCAATTCTAGTCCATTATGAAACAATTCTTTAACCAATCCTAGCACATTGTGAAACAATTCTTTTAACCAATCTTAGCATATTACTCCCTATATCAAGCATCAATTCAAATATTGTGAAATTAGTTTACACAGCAGACAGGAACAATTAAAAACCAGACAGGATCATACAGATTAAATAATAGAGAAGTAGGGACCATAAAGGCAAAACAACAGAGAAGTATAGATTTCACAGTCATAACTGTTGATGTGCTTTCTTGCCAGACAAAATGTTATCAAACAAAGTTTTCTTTAAACATCTTAAGTTCTGTTTCTTTGTCTGGTGATGGTGGGTACTATTGGAACAAGAGTGCCTTCTTAACAGCCCAGTATCACATTGTTTTGGTGCAATTTAGATGGTACATGAGGATGTGACTCTGTGCAACTTAGTTCATAGGTGCTGTTTTTAATGCAGAAAAAGGCCTCAGACTTTACAACATACAACCACTAAGTGAACTGGTCAGATGACAGGACTCAAGTGACATCAATATGCAAATGACAATCAGCTCTATCTGTCCTTCATCACATATAACCACACCACTAACACCAGGATGGCCCAGGGCTTGGATGAGATCAGCTCATGAATAAAGAACAGCTGGCTGAATCTGAATCTGAGCAAAACAGAGGTGATGCTAGGTATCCAGAGGAAAGCACTTTGAGGAGTTTGCAGCCACAGTGCAGTCTTTGACTGAAGGTTCACATCCACAATTGGTCAATTCAGTCCACAGCCTAGGAGTGCTCTTGGATTCCTCACTGATACTGAGCTCTTATGTCACAGTGGTGCGAGTAGTGCTTTCTACCATCTCCGGTTGGCTTGGAGACTCTGCCCCATCCTAGTGGATTAAAACCTGGCCTTAGTTATTCATGCCTTTGTCACCTCTCAACGGAACTACGGCAATGCAACATACCTCAGCATGAAACCTTCAATACTTAGTAAACTCCAACTAATGCAAAATGCCGCAGTGCATCTCCTTAGCAACAGAGGCTTCATGATCACATCACACCTGTCCTCCACTCTCAACACTGGCTAACTATAGAATTTCAAATCAAGTTGCAAGTCTTGGTCCTTATCTTCAAAGTGCTCCATGGCCTGAGCCCAGGATACCTAAAAGACAGTTTACAGCTCCATGATGAAGACTGTGGTTGATGGCAACACTCCTCTGGTGCAATGGAACTCTCAGCAATAAGAATTAAGTTAATCTATGTGGGAGATAGAACCTTCTCGGAGGGTGGTCAGACAGCATGGAATAAACTTTCCCAGGAACCTAAGGACCATCACAAATCTCACCACTTTCCACTCTAAGTGCCAGGATTATTTCTTTGATCTTTCCTTCTCTAATATAAACACATAGCAACATGAATATTTAAAAGACACTCTTCTCCCCCCCCGCTCTCCCCTCCAAATCTTACTAAAACAAGACATTCCACTCCACACACACAGGGCAGAGGATGAGAGAATAAACATGTGACAAACGAGTAGTCACATTGCTTAATGCATTACTGGAAGGGTGATGGTGGTATACTAAGTGGTATAAAAACCTATATAGAATAATATGCAGAATAGAATAGAAATGGCAGCATCTGCTGCTCTCAAGATCTCCTCTCATACTGCCCAGGAGACGTGGTGGAGAAGGAGAGGAGATGAGTGTATGGGTGGTATCAAATTGTCCATTGACTACAGCATATATTGTTGTCAGTATTAAGGGAAGGGTATGATTTCCACAGTGATGCCAGACATTGTCCATTGAGGACATGCTCACCCTTAATATTTTTACACTGTTGACTGTGTGGTGACACGGGGGGAAAAGGGTGTAAGGGAGAGAAAGGGGTTGGATGTGATAGAGGAATTGTTGGTCCAATATCTTTGCTGACACATCTTACTCTAATAGGTCTAACTTATGGTTATTGCTATAGTACACCTCTGTCTTAATCATTTCATAGATCTGATAGTGATATTGATTTTTCAGACAGGTTTAAGAAAACTGCCATTGTGTCATTAGATGCTGAAAGCGCATCTGACAGACTTAAGTGGGGATTCATGTTAGTTCTATGGCATGAAATGGAAAATTGGAAAATACTTTACTAACTGGATACAAATTCTTTGTGGAAACCCTGAAGCTGTATTTTGCTCAGCTAAGGTCATATCTGTTAATGCCTTTCCCTTCAACAGAGTACAAGACAAAACTGACAATCAAGTTAGCCCTTGTGTTACATTTTTGGCACGTCAGTCTGCACTAACTGCTTTCTGAAGGTGTCAAAATTAAAAGTTTTCAGAAAATTCCACTCGCCTGACATAAGTAACATATACTTTATAATGTACTTCTTACCATAGATGAACTCAGAGTGTTTCTTAGACTGAACAGGGTTACTCACCTATTCGTAAAATCAACCACCTCAGTAGTGAACTGTGGCAGCCATTCTATGCCAGCAAGTAGATAGAGAATGACTCACCAAATATGTCTCTAATTAAAAGTTGATGGAGGAAATGTAGGGCCCAATCGAACCCCCATTGATTTTTAGTTGGAGTAATAATGAGTCTTTAGGTAGAATAATGTATCATAATTGCCCTAGCTGGAATTTGATCAGGATACCCTTAAACATGCAAAAATTTATATTTGAATTACTTGGATTTCAGTTTCATCCAAAGTACAGCACCTTTACCCCAGTTCAGTAGTTGTTACCTACAGAATTACCAACACCACTTTTTTCAGAACCTGAGATTACCCAGGCCCAAAACCCTTCCTAGTTTGACAACTGAAGAAATTGCTAAGTGAAGTGTACAACATCTCCTGTGATTAGACAAGCCTATATATCGCAGTGAATGGCGAGAGTATTTAAAATATTGCACGCTCTTTCTTAAATTTGCATTTTTGAAAATTTAGCTTCTGGTGCTTCTGGTAGGGTTATGGTGACAAAATACCACATGTGCCTAATAAGACTAGAAGTCAGTAAAGGATTCAAGGAAGAGTGAAGTACAAAGACCAGTGGGAGAAGAATTATAAATAAAACAGTGGCTTTTGGAAATGGTGAGAAGAGAGGAAGCTAGATATGAGGATTTATTGGTCAGTAAAATTACACCCCAAACAAAACAATTTAAAAATCAAAACAAAACACTGAGAAATAGATTAATTTTATTTTATTTTTAAAAATTTAATTTTTAGCTTGATTTTTCAGAAATGCTGAGCTCCTCCAAGTCCCATTACTTTCAATGAGAACAGTGGCTGCTCAGTTTCTTTGAAAAATGAGTCAATCTCTTTAGTGATATCATTTACCTCTGGCCTGAAAAATGGCAAACTGTTCCTACCAGTGCAATCTTTGTTCATGTGCTTAGTATTCTAGGAGCTTGGCAATGAAGTTTTTGAATCATGGTCTCTTTTTTGACTTCCATGATGTGCTCAACTCCTTGCCTATCCTGCTGTGAATAAGATTTTGTTTAATGAGTCTTTAATAAAGAGAACACACTGTATTATATAACAGCAAATGTATGCAACAATTTAAAATAATTATAAAGTGATTATAATGCAATCCATTAATAGTTCTGCAGATTTGTTATTTTAAAAAACATATAAACTATATGGAAATTAAAGGATAACTTAAAGGGAAAATAGTATGGATTAAAGAAGGAAGTTTAATATCAGCAGAACAAAAATACTGAGGGGGCAAGGAGAAGATTTTTTAACAGGAAATGATGGAAGTGTTTTCACAACTTTATACAGGTTATCATTTAATGTATGTAGTGTTTAATGAGGTTTTTTTTTTTTAAATTTTCATTGTTACTGAAGGATACAATCTCCTCTTGATGTGCTAGGGTTTATTGTATGTGCACGACTCTCCTGTTAATGCAAATAGGAGTAATTCATGCAGATCTATCTGCATTAAGATGAGAATATTCTGTTTCCTCTGCAGCAGCTGGCCTTCTGAATGCCCAAAATATGTCAGAAACCATTTATAATAGTAATAGTTAGCACTTACCTAGTGATTTACATTTTCAGTGTTATATAAACATTAACTGCCCATCACCCCTAATATATGTTAAAAATAGGGAAACTGTGATACAAAGGTTAAGTGAAAGGCTGGAAGGTTATCCATATTAAGAGCTGGGATTAGAACTTGGCAGCTCTTAGCTCCCTAAACATCAAGACATCACTTTTCTCTATTAACTGATTCTTACTTTATGTAATTGAGACAAAAAACATTAATTGAATCAGTCTTGTTTTAGAGCAGACCAAAAAAAAATACGGCTTAAGTTTCCTGCAGACATTTATGTATTTAAGGACATTTCCAGAAGTTTAATGTGTTCTCTAATAGCTTTGGCCCCATCTGTAACAGTACCTAGTCCATAAGTTAATGAACATTTTCATTTACTGTATTTCTGATCCTCACCTAAAGTCTGTGTATTTCTAAGAACCTGTTTTATTTACTTGTTGAGTTAGATGGTATGTAATGAGGAAAAAGTGTAGAACAAATTTAAATTCTTGTTGTTGAGAGTGGAAACTGCAGGGGCCACCAGCAGCAGCTGGGAGTTTGTGACACCGCCGCGCCCCCCAAATCTGTGGCATCAGGGAGCTTTCAGGAACCTCCACTCCACCTTCAGGGGTCTCCACTGCTGCCTGTGTCTCAGAGCTCTGGGTCCCCCCAGCCCTCCCTTGCCCAACCCTGCCCCCACCCGAGCTGAAGCAGAAAATGACATGGAGGTTGCAGGAAGTCACGGATTCCATGACCTCTGTGACATGATCTTATCTTTATCCATAATGAATAGCACTTGCATTTATGGCACAGATATAGTTTTATATATAGTTTTATATTAACTATGGATAACTACATTAGTCAGGGGGAGAGGACCTTTGTGCTAAATTGAAGGTTTTCTGGAGTATACACCTTGGGTCAGATTCTCAGCTGTTATAAATCAAAGTAGCTCCTCTGAAGTTGATGTAACAACACCAATTGGCCCCATCTATCAATTTGCTAGCTGCAAGTCACTTTTTCCTGTGACCATGCTCTTACTTTTTATGAAGAATTTTAGGACTATAAATAGTTTCATTTTTCCTTAGTCTGTACATTTTATTACCATACTGTTAAATTAGATGTAGCTGCTGTGGGTTGGTTTGATTGTGGAAGCAGATACTGACCTGGAGGAAATAGATTAGAAAAACTTTGGGTGGCATTTCTACTGACAGTGCTGATGTACTAAAGATGCTTAACTCATCTATTAAGGAAGCTGAAAATGTGCTGCAGGTGCTAAACTATCTGTAGACCTCAAAGAAAAAGACAGTTGCCCACTCTAGTATATGTCTGAGATTATACTTTTTATGACAGCTGTTTGAAACTATGGCAACTCTGTGCCTATGCTGTCTTGTAATACTCTTGAACAATTCAAATCTTGCCATATAGGTTGTCTGCTCCAGCTAACACGTGAGGATAAATAGATTGTCAGATTGTGACTTTTAAGTTTGAACTATTCAAAATGCATTCAGCCATGCACATTTTCCTTTAGACTCTGTTTACTGTTACCTCTTCTACATACATTTTTAGGTTATTATTTTAACCACCCCATTTAGACATAGAATTTTGACATACAGTTATGTTAATATGTTTTGCAAAACTCCGTAAGTGTGCAGCGGTTTAGGTGCTTAAATGAAGAATAGTTTAAAGCAAGCTTTGAATAGTCAAAATTTTATATTGAAGTGGCCATCAATATTTATTTTTCATTGGTGAGCTTGCTATTCTCAGTGTTTTGGTTCCTACTCAACTAAATTTGTCAGAGGTGGTTTCTCTCAGTGACCTACTGGAGACATTGCTTCAACAAATGCCAGTTCAGTCGGTGAAAGGAAGGTGGCTTGCTTTCTGTGGTAATAAATCTTTGACTCAGCGTGTGGGCCAAATTCTGTTCTAATGTAAGCCTATGCAACTCCATTGTTTCAGTGCAGCCGTATCTACTTATAACAAGGCTAGATTTGGATTTGTGTCTTTAATTGTTCATTGTCCTAAAAGATTCTACAATGTGGTCCATGCAGCATTTTCATAGCACTTCATTGTACGTAGGTACTGGACAGGGAGGTTTGGTTGTTAACTGTGGATTTCCAGGTATTTATTGGTGTAAGGCACAATATTAACATTCTTCTAGTATAATTATTTTATATCAAAAGTCCTCTCTTCGTTTATTTTCTGTGATAAAATAGATGTTTTGTTGCAGAATTGTATTATGATCTGATTAGATATCTCTGAAGGAATATGTATACATGATTACTGGTGTAAAGTCAAATAATGTTCCAGGTCTGGACATGCTGGAATGTAAACTTTCACATAAAACTTTGTCTTCAAAATGTGTGATTCAACTAATTTAGGATGACATATGTTAAATGGGTTTGGAGGAAGAATTCACTTGAACAGGTGGATCTGAGGACTCAGAAGGGTCCTCTCACATTAAGTTTTTCTGTAATGCCATTCTGAAGAAGCAATGTGTCTGTACGTTTGCCATTTTTGCACTTTAAAGCAAAACAAAAATACCTTTACAAATGTTTACTAATGGTATAAATATTAGTTAAGTCACATGCAGTAACTGTCATTCTTAGATGTGTTTGGCAAGCCTCCAAAAGAAAGCAGGGAAATGTAGAATTTAATGCTGAATTTGAGCAGGTTTTGTATTATTGTAGTTCCATTGTCTTTCAATGCAGTTATCCCTGACTTAAACCAGCGTGAGAATAGAATCAGGCCCCCACTGATTGGTGGAGTTCTCCAAAGAGAGAGTGCTATTAGTATAGATATTAGCATGGTAGTATATATAAATTGTGCTGGAGTGCCTAGACACAGTGGGTGAGACTCTGGGAGATGTAACAAAGAACTCATAGCCCGGGGGGGGCGGGCCAAAGGGCAGCTTTAAATCATCTTGTGCCTTCTTGATCCTGGGCTGCTCCAGAGGCTGGAAAGGCCCCAGAAGTAACTGAGAGTATGTCTACCCTGAGGTCAGAGGTGTGACTGCAGCACATGTAGACGTACCTGAGCCAGCTTTGAACTAGCTAGCATGAATAACTATAGCAGTGAAGCTATAGCAGCATAGGTTAGCTACTCAGTTACATATCCGGGGTCCCAAGTGGGCTTGTGCAGCTTGTGCAGCCACCCATGCTGCCATGACTTCATTGCCATTATTATTCAAGCTAGCTAGATCAAAGCTAGCTCAGCTATGCCTACATGTGCTGTAGTCATGCTTCCAATTCCAGCATAGGCCTAGTTTCCCAGGGATGTCTAAAGGTAAATCAGCCTCCACAGGGAGCCCAATAGGCTGCAACATTGCCCAGAAACTTTGCCGCACAGTGTGCCCTTCCCCTGACAGGCTTTTGCTGCCCCTAGGCAGTTTACCCGACACAATGGATGTTAGGGTCACTTTCTGCCACTCTAGCCCTTTTACCCTGGTGTAAAGGGGTGAGAGTGAGGGTGAAGATCTCATCCAACATGTTGAAGGGAAAGGAATGCTAATTATTGAGGTACTGTTTATAGCACTGCTTTTCAAATGGAGGTTTGTAATATTTTCTTTAACATTTTATTTTTAATCTTCAAACACAACAATCTTGGATACCAATTTAACACAATGTGTCTGTGGACACATGAACACTGAAATACTTTTTTTTAAAAAAAAACCAAACAAACAAAAATCAAACCTAAGACATCCTGGATTGAGATTGCTGAGACTCCCTTCTTTTATCTTTCCCCCAATAAAGTAACTTTGCTTTGTGGTTTGTAGTTACAGGGCTGCCTAAGAAGTGGAAAGCTTGTGAAAATAAGCTCTCCACCTGACATACTGAATTATGAGTAGATGGATTACTCTACTTTGTTGTTCTACCTATAAACTGCTGGAACCTACAACCCACAGGCTCATGTGCTGAATTCTGTGTAAGAATAGATTGCAAACATACAAAATAATCCATTCCTGCACAGAAACCTAAGTAAATAGCAATGGCTCACAGGAAGAACAAACGCTGTGCACATATTCAAATTCTAGATAAGCAGATCTATTTATAGATAAATACTTGTAATTGGAAATTAATGTCCCCCTCCAAATTAAAAATGAATCTGCTTCCTTGGACAAGCCTACCATAGTCTTATTTACTACAGTATCTATAACACCACTCCTGCGGTTATATCTATTCCTTAGTAAGTTTACAGTAAGATCATACCCTTAATTGATCATAGTTTAAAATATTTTCTTTCATGCGAATTCTCCAAATTTTACCACTTATTGAGAAATGGTTGAATATCAGAATTGGAACATCCCACTGGAATGAGTTGCTCTTCAAGGCAATGCCGCAGTAGGGAACAGGGAGAGCATTTAATTGATGGAGACAGCTGACACAGTTATTTGATAAGTATTTCAGAGCACTACTGTCAGAGAAGTCATCACTAACATAGTGACCGACCATCACTAATTAATGCAACGGGCAGTACGTGGCCTGTGGGGCAGCACTTTGTCAATAGCAGCTTTGCAGGGACATATGGAGACTAGAGCTGTCTAATAAGGGAAACGTGATTATAAATATTAAAAGAATGAAAACAGGGGTAAGGATATAACACTATAAAAATGAAACTTCTGCCTAATTTCTCTGTTTTACCTGTCTCATTTCTGATATCATTCCCATCACCGTGGTATCTGAGTGCATTACAGAGAGAACTTCTTCACAATTGGTCCATGGACTGATGTAATGAAAAGCTTTGGAGGAAGGGTATAAAATATGAACTATTACTAAGCCAGTTTACCCGTTCATTGTGTCTAAAGGGCTAGATTCTGGTTTTTGTTCCAGCCCCTTTACAGCAGCACAAAGTAGCTGAAAAAATACTAGATGATCTGCCCAGCTGAGAATTTCCAGCATACTGGGCCTCTTGTCTGGCACGGAGCTTGCGTAGTTGCCCTGTCCCAACCCCTCCCACTTGAACTGGCACAAGCAGTAGGTGTGATTATACACTCTGGCTATGCCCAGCTGGTCCATGAAGGACTGTAACCAGCTGATGGAAGTTAGAGGCAATTTATAGTAGGACTCAGGGTGGAACGGTCTGCCCTGATAGTAGGGGATCTGTAACTGGCTGTCTCTCAGCCCTCTCTCACCACTGCTCTTAGTTGTGCTGTTGTGTACCATAATAAATAAACAGTAATCTTTTGTGTGTTAAACTCTTCAGATATCTATGGAATGTTATAATGCCCGTCATAGGTATCACTTAATCAAACTATACATATGTAGCTCTTGTAGTCTTTCCATATAAGTCAATTCGTCCAGCACACCTGCATCATTTTTATTTCTCTGTTCTGAATTTCCCTCCAGTTTGTCAGTATCTTTCCAATAATGTGATTCTCAGAAATCATAGCAATATTCCAAGTGTGGTTGCTCCAGGGCTGCATCAA
Organism: Emydura macquarii macquarii; assembly: GCF_026122565.2. Lineage (NCBI taxonomy): Eukaryota > Metazoa > Chordata > Testudines > Chelidae > Emydura > Emydura macquarii. The sequence goes on along the minus strand of NW_027132559.1, from coordinate 33,789,657 downwards.
AATGCTCTATTTACCTTTCTTCTCTTCCATGTGATACGTTTGCGTATGCATCTTAAAATTGCATTGATCATTGTTAAAGTTGTACCACATTTCAGACTCATGTCTAACTTGGTGTCCCGTATCACTCCTAATTCTCATTCAATCTAGCTGCTTCCCAGGTTTCTCCCTCTCATTGAGAATATTTTTCAGATTATTTTCCGTAGATGCATTAGCTTTCATTTTTCCAGGATGAATTATTTTCTGCCCATGTTTCTCTAGATTCTTGTGTAATATTTTCCTCACTGTTGTTTGCAACTCCTCCCAATGTAGAACCATTTGTACAGTGAATATTGCTAACTCTTTGCCTTTACCTTGACAGCATATCAGTATAAATGATTAATTGTGATATATTTTCACTTTTTGATCTTTCCATCAGAGTGGCATGTTCATGCTGTGATGTTGTTAGCAGCAGAGGTCATCATTTTCATATAGAATATTTGCATGATAATAAAGTGAGGTTCATTAAATAAGAAGCCAGAAACTGGAAAGCAAGATTTAAATCAGTCAGCTGTTAAATATTGGGTGCACATATACTGAATTCGTGATTCCTATTTCTTCATTAATGCAGATATGATAGGACGTTATCATTGAGGTGGAATTGCTTAGTAACGCTTGATACTATAAGGTTCTGTGCATGTTTTTATTCTTGTTGCAGATATTTATTTTTTTCTCCCTAGACCATTATTTTCTTGTTTCCAGAATAAGATAGACAGTATGAACATATTAAGACTGATCCAAAAGTTTCATAAGAAGAGATACTTTCTCACTTTTTGGAAAGTGCAACATTTTACATTATTTTCATTTCCACAGGACAGATGTTAGGTTTAACTGGTAATTATTAGTGTGCTTCCCTCTACTAAGGGGAAAGGAATGAATCTAGTGATTGTGATACTCTTTTCAAACCCAGGAGGCTTTTTCAACAAGTGACAAAAGAATTTTAAACTGAGAAATATCTTGACTTTGCAGTTCCATTGAGTTGATGGGATCCCCAACATTCTGCCAATCTCTTCGTGATCCCACTTTTCCATGGTCTAACATCACTTTGTGGCTAGACAGTTCGATTGGCTGGGTATAGAGAGGATATTGGGGTTTTTGAAAAGTGGCTTTGGAGGGGGACAGAGATTCCTTTCTCTGACTGCCAAGATTGGTCAGCTTTGCAGCTCACTTCTCACTAGCTACATGCCATGGCTGTCATGTAGACAGTTGGTTTCCATCTCCAGACCAGAGTACCACTACCTTCTAACTCTCGATAATAGATTCGTACACTCTAACTTGGATGCCCAGTCATAGCTCGAGTACGTTGGGAATAGCCATAAGGAGAACCTGCTTGGTAATGTGTTAGCAGTCCCCAGTGGTGGGTAGTTCTTGCAGTAGAACTGTTTTGTGTCTGGAAGGGGACAGAAAAGTAGATGTTGGCCAGCTAATTCCTCACTCTGTTTACTGCGGTTAGACTGAAGGGAAACATTCAAACCTGTATTGTGGTAAACTGCAACATCAGGCATTGCTGGTGGTTATCTTCCTTGAGGGGTGAGGATGCAGCTTGTAATACATAGAATAGAGTGACAGGTACAGCTATGACTTAAGTCATTCTAGAAGGATCTCGGTAGTCCTAAGTAAAATTTGGTGAGATAAACAGAGAAGGATCTAAGGGACAAAGTAAAGTTTTGAACTGCAATCACTGCCTACTGAGTTAGATTCACGTTTTACTGAATTAGTGATAATTTTTCTGCCGTTTTTTACTTGTATTGTGTTCTTTTCTCATTCAGGCATTTCCTGGCTAAATGTGCCACTCAGATGAGTGACTAAGAAGCGAGTGTCATTGGTTTGGTCAACTGAAATAGACCATTATAATCCACAATTTGATCATATTATTAATTTTATAATTTGAATAGGAATTATGAGTTTACAAGTCAATTATGCCAAACTACCGGTATCGATCAGAGAATTAAATGAGTTGCTAAAAAATGAGGCCTCAAAGGGCTTTGAGACAAGAGAAAACAACAGCAAAAAACCCATTGTTTCTTCTTTTCATCTCATGCTGCTAGAACCTGTCTGTTATATCTAAGTCAAGATGAAATGCATATTAACAACACTGAAATATAAAAGAAAACATATTGATGCACATGTATGTAATCGTTTAAACAGATGACTATGTGGAGATTAGTATGCATATATTTATATCAAGTTTGATTTATTGTATTTTTTTAACCCCCCCGACTGTGGGTAAGCCCACATTTGTGCACCTGCATATTTTGCCTCCTTTATCCAGATATGGTAGATGGGCATAAGGACCACCTGATTTGGACACAGAGTTGGCTAGATAGCTATCAAATGGCTAGAGAGATGAGAGAGAGATTTGTGCCACACATCTAGCAGTACACATGCAAAGGGCATAAACTATTATGTCCTTTAAACTGTAAATACAAAATAAAAATATTAAGTAATAAGGCTGTGTGTGTGTTTGCCAATAAAAGAGATTAGAGAAATTCAGACACTGTTTCCCTGAGCCAGAGGTGCAAGATAAGGCTCGACAAAGGGAGAAAATCATATTTGCCAAACAATGAAACATCTTCATATATTTAAGACTTTTTTTAACACAGAGGATGTGGCAGTCTGAGTATTTTGGTGGTAAAAACTAAAATATATTGGGAACTGAGTGTTGAATGTGTTGAATGTGCATCCATGGCCATTGTAAAATATTCTTGAATCTGTAATTTACTAAGAAAAATTTAAAGAAAGTTGTACCTTTTCTCATAATACAGGTAAATTACATCATCTAAAATATTAGAATGTAATGCATTATTGTTTCATTCAGTTTCAACTAAATGTAACATTCAATACACAGAATAATACACAAACCTAATAACACAGCTCTTTGAACAATTATACAAAAGTTCCATAGTGGGCTTGATGCGACCTGATTTCTAGTAACTGGCCTTATGGTTGTCTCATTACTTTAAGAATAGGACGATAGCGGCAGGGTATTGGTACTGGTGACCTTTTATCTGTCCAAAGGCACAGGAGCTAAAAGATACTTAACTGAACTGTCATGAAGTTATCACTGTATATCTTCAGTTCAAAAGCGTATAAGCAGCAGTATGCAAATATTGTGTATTCACCTAGTGATCTCTTCCATTTACCTTTTGGCTTTTTATTCACTCTAGCCATTAAGATTAGAAGTTTTGATGATCAACCATAAACTGTCTTTTTCAAAAGAGATTGTCTCTTCCTGTGGCGTAACCATGGAAACAGACAAGGAACCCTTAAAGAAAGTGATCGAACATGCTGTGCTAATTAATCCTACCCTACAGTTTTCCTTCAGCTGAAAGACGCAGTTAAATAAATTTTGCATGAGTAAGCATATTTGAATGCACAAATGGTATAAAATATGCAACAATTTCTTTGCAAAAGGATATTTGAAAAAATGGTAACTGTCACTTATTCATATCTGGTGAATCAAAACAAGAAATACTGTCTTGTTAGTTTCTCATATATATTTTTGATGGTTTTGTATTTAAATAAATCCAAAAATTTTCTAAAGGAGGAAAATATTATTTCATGCCTTAGGACAATCCAAAGTGCATGCACTCAGTTTGAACATATGAATCTAAATGTGCGTAAGTTACATGCTCAGTTACTGTAGTTGCACTTGCAGTTTAGCCAATCAGTCACCTAACTGGTCTACATGCACAAATAGAAAAATTTAGGCCATGTTTCAAACAAAGACATCCTTACACCTATCCGATGCCATTTTGTTACTTTGCTACACTGAAGTTGCTTAACACTAACCCAAAAACAATCTCAACTCATTTTAGGATACATAGTTTTCTTACGCTCTAAGGCGCTGTTCATCATTTTTTTTCTTGCAGCAGTGAAAGCAACCCACTCAGACAACTGTCTGAGAAGCCAGTTACAGTGACTAACCTGTGATGACTTTGTTTTATGGTGGCTGGGGGATCAGGAGCAGATTTAAAGATAAGGGATAAATTGGCAAACAAACTGGGTTTAGGAGAGGGGGATCAAAGGTGGCACTCTGAAAAAGTGGCAGTTAGAAAATCTGTGATAGGTTTAGTTAAAGTTAAGGTATCCATGGAAGAGGAGATATGGCAGCAGTAGAGGCAACCAGGGGCTGGAAGAAACAGGAAGGGCAGGCCAAAAGAGCTGATCCAAGGTGGTTGGAAAGATAGTCTGTGCTGGCGAAAAGCTGCATCTGGGCTGGCCAGCTCCATGTGCCAGCCAATCAGGTGGCAGTCAGTAAAGTGGTGTCATGAATATTTTCGAAGTGCAGGTAATCTAGAACCACCTACTTAAATCTGAACCAAGAATAGTTTCTTTTATTTTCTCTACCTTAGTTCAGGCAACACATTTTCTGTTTGGCAAGAGGGGCTCCTTCTGGCAGGATGGATTTTCATCTCTTTCCCCCTCTCTTATAGGTACTGAGACACCCTGTGTCACAAAACAACACCCCAAAACCCCCATATTCACCAGTGTCATATAATTATATGTTCTGTACAAAGTATTCCTTGTTTGGTATTATTTTAAAAGCCTTGATTTGCTGAACATTAACATCTTGTTGGATTGTATGTGCTACCATTCATTGTATGTGAAGTTATGCAACAGCATTGGACATGTTAATAGAACATGTTACAAGGTGGGAAACTCCCACAAACAGCCTTTCAGGCACAACAATGGAGTGGCCAGACAGTGCTAATAACTATCTCTCACTCATTCAAGAATATATTCCACTATTGTTTACAGTTGAGGCTTCACAGTAAGGTGCATGTTCACAATGGGGGGTGGCTGACCAATGAGGATGCCCCCATAGGTCACGAGCCCCGATTGTTCCAGCAAGCTGAAACAGACTATAAAAGGGGGAGCGTGACATCAGCACTTGCCTTCACTCTCCCACAACTCAACATCTTAAGAAACGGCAGAAAGACAAAGAACTTTGAACTGGGGGAGGGGATTTTTCACAGATTTTGCCTGTGAACTGAGGATTGGTAGCCTGCATCTACCATCTCTCAGGGTGAGATAATTTTTAGGGTCAAATTCCGTTAGTGTGTAGAACTTTAGACTGCAATCTTAGGTTTATTTCTTTTGGTAACTACTGTTAATCTCTTTACACTTGCCACTTACAATCACTTAAAATCTATTTTTCTGTCATTAATAAACTTGTTTAATGTTTTATCTCAATCAGCGTGATCTTGAATTGGAGTTTCTAGGAATCTTAACTCAGTAACAAAAGCTGTTGCATGTCTTCCCCACAATGAGGGGGGAGCAGACTTATTAATATCATTTTGGGGATAGACTCCTTTTGGTGCAGTTCTGACGAACAGTGTGTGTGTGTGGGGGGGGGGGGGGGTGTTTGGCTGGTGCCTCTATTGTTGGTTCATAAGTGGCTAAGCAAGGCACTCATATAAATCAGTTGGGTGTGTCTCTGCCTGTAGATGGCTGTATAAATGTAGCTTGTTGTCAGCATCACAGAGTGAGAGACATCCCAGGTTAATGTTCAAGTGATCTAGCAGGGTGTGGTGCTCTGCATTCTGTTGGGCTAGGTGATACCAGCTCCAGGAGAGGATTGCTGCTTGTCACTAGTAAGGCATTGTGAAGGACAGCCCAGGCTGGAGAGTGAAGAGGGCAGGGCATTCCCAGTTTTCAGGTTGCACCCTGGGGGACCCCATTACAGGTACCTCCTTGTAAATTTAGGAGTATGAGGATTTCCATATGTTTCCCTCTGTTCCACACTGGAATCTAGCTGAGGTCCTCCACATCTCAATCTGGCTAGAAGGTGACACTCCCTTTAATTATGTGGGATATAAGTAAAAATTGCCTTTCAAACACTTCAGACTCTTACCTGCTCGTTCATGCTGGGAATTCGTAGTTACTCATCTTAATTAACGTACGAGTATCCACTGTCTCTGATCTTCTAAAAGCATAAACCTGTAGTCACAACCCAGGGCTCTGTAGGTGTCTTAGGTTCTGCAAGATGTCCAATGTACTTTTCCCAAGAAACTGGCACTACACTTTCCGACACGGAATTCAGTACAACAGAAAATACTGGGCTGATTTATACCCAGGGAAACAAAATGGAAAAAATGTTGGAAGATGTAAAACTGAACAAAGAATGATTATTAATTTCTGAAATGTTTTTGTTTTTAAAATTCTGGTGTGCCAGTTAAACTATCTTCCTACACATGTCTAATGTGTATAATCAGCAGATAACCCAGTCTCTGCACAGAATTTGCCAGCGTTACTATGGTAATATATTCACTGGGATTAATTGTTCTTAAATCACTTCTCGAAAGTATTAGCTATAAAAGTGGAAATGTCCTTTGTTTCAACTTCAGGCATGCAGTCCTTAATTTTCATTTTTGGTTTTAAAAATATTTGTTGCTGATCGTGACAAGATTCTGATCTTCACTTACATGTAAACTCTCATTGTAAATTCCTCTTGTAGTTTGTAATCTTTCACTAAATGAATTTGTTTTGGTTCCCCTTTTAAAGATTTCAGTGAGGTAAGAGAACTGATAGTGACCTTCTGTTTTAGTAATTTCATTGTCTTGTGGAAGGAAATTGACTTTCCTTCTCTTAGCAGATGAAAATCCAGCAAGGTGTGCTCCTGGTTCCCATTACTTGTATACGCTCTGTATCCCCCAACTTCAGGGGTTGTGAAGACAGCAGCTTTTAGAATACTGGAACATGTCTGTAGAAAAGCAATCAGGAGCAGACTGTGCAGGGAGAGTTCTACCACCTTATCTTAGCCTTGAAAGTGCCCCTGTCCCTGAATCGTGGTCCCTTACTTGTAAGAAAGGATAGAATAAGTTCTCTGTCAGCACGCAGTGATCACGCCTAAAAAATTGCAAGTTTTAGGAGTATGCCTTGGATGTCCCTATACTTCTATAGAGTACATGGCAATTGCTAAGGTAATATTATTTAGTTATCTAAGGCAGTTGGCAGGATTTAAGGATGACCATGGTAAATGCTGCTCTTTCAATAGACTGTGGATTGGTACGTTTCATTAGAGAGAAAACAGTTTTTCTTGCTCCCAGACCTTCCAGAAACTGAGTTTCCCAATGCTCAACCTCTGGGAATTAGGGAATAAAGTCTTTTGCACATGCAATTACTTGATTTACATGCACAATATTAATAATTATGGATGTAACAGTGATTGTACACTTTTGAGTATTCTTTGTATGGGCCACTACTATTTTAAAATTTGACTCTGAATCTGTAGACTAAGGGAGGTTAGGCTGCTCTGGAAAATTCCCACTGCAGTGCAGTTTGCATTGGATTTTCCTCACTTTTATTTTTATTATAATTATAATACCATTGAAATGAAAGGTTATCAGTGCAGAAAAGTGATGAGTTGAAAGATGAATGGTGTAGGAAATGGCAACCTTTTTTGTTTGTCTTGCATACAGGAGCACCAAAACATATGCTTGAAATTTCAAATATATTTTCAGTGTATTTTTCCTTATGTAAATATAAGCTAAACCTTTCATAGGAGTCATTAATTCCCTATAAAAATCCACCTGTTGTCTTGAATTGTGTTGTCATGCTGGGTTAGTTCTTCCTCGCTTTGAATAAATGACCTTTAGGGATTTATCTGATTTACTTTTGAATACTGTGTTTTAAGAATGCTAAATAAATGTGAAAGATAAAATTCCAGATGACACCTATTTCTTTCAGATTATTCCCACAACAGATTTTTTTATATCTATAGCTATAAAAATACAAATAAAAATGTAAGATGCTTCAGTGGTTATAGTTATCAAAGACGTGTCTTATAGTTCTTTCATAATAACAGCAAATCTGTTTTAGCTATGTACTATATGATAGAGTTTATTATGTTCCTTCACTAACTAACTTACTTCTAGGTCAGAAGAAACAAAAAGCAGTCTTGCATGCAACACACATCCAGGTTCATATGACACGCATAGCATTTTAAGATCTGAACTGTACAATATTTCTTTGTTCTCTTTATGCTTATTGCTTTTTTATTGTATTTATCTTACAGGCCTTGCAAGAGCCAAATCAGTCCCCAGCCACACGTACTCTAATGAAGTGGTTACCTTGTGGTACAGACCTCCAGATGTCCTTTTGGGCTCAACAGAATATTCCACCTGCCTTGACATGTGGTAAGAATAGCATCCTTATACAGGATAATCCATCTAGGTGCTTTGGCTTTGACTTATTGTAGACAAATATGTACTAAGATTAATAGTGTAGGATAGACTGCCTATGTATGCTAATCCTTGTGGATCCTCCCAAATACTACTTCCTGAGAGCATCCCCCGTCTGTATATCCAGCACTTTACAGCAGGTGTCCAGTAATGATACATGACTAGCATGAACAATAACACTTTTCAGAGATGCAATTTAATTATATTGCATATCTTTTGTGGTCTTCATCTGAAATTTTGTTTTGCAGAAGGTAGATTTTATCTCCTAGCAAAAAATAGGGAAAAAGGGAATCACCATAATTCAAGATACATACAATACAGTGCAGTATAATAACAGCATAACAGCAAAACTATTGTTACAAATCCGTGGCTAGTTAGGACCTTGCATTTGTCACTATGCCGCTCACCATCACTGTGTCCACTCAACTTCATAGCAATAGCAGGTATAAAACTCAGAGTCGGTTACAAAAGCACTGCCCTTTGATCAAAAGGAGAATCTACCTTAGCTATTGGTAGTATGTTAACATATGACAGTTCTTATGCTATCCAGTACAGGGCAGTGTAATATCCATAGTATGCGCTAGCTAGCGCATGATAGTAGTGTTACTTAATTTTGTAGTGAACTGAAAAGCTTTTTTATTTGTTAAGACCCGTGCTTAGGGTTCTTTGTTTACCTTGTAGTATGTTGAGATCACTTAACACCTACATTACCTGTGCCACTTCTGCATTTAGTGGTGGTATCAGCTGTTTCAAGAGAAACACAGAGCCATGAGATGAGGACTTTTACATACAGGTAGAGAAGGAAAATCTTTCATCTTATTCTTACTAGTTTAATAAAGTCTCATTGCTGTGTAGAGGAAATTATTTTTAGTTAATTTGTTTTAAAATATAGTATCATTTCATTTTAAAAAAAATCACATACTACTGGCCCAGTTCTATTAAACAAATCACCATTTAGCTATAGTTCATTTTTAAGGAAATTGACACTTTTTTGTCTTATTGCATAAACTGTAAGTTCTGTATGAGTATAGAATTATCTTATTTTAATTTATAGAGACAATTTTAAGTAAAAGTAAAAAGGAACATATGTTGTAAATTAGCGATTAAGAGGGAAGCGACTTTCACCCTCTGTCTGAAATATTTGCCTCATTGAATTAAAGAGCATTTGTTTAAAGCTGAAAAGTAATATTTTAGAACAGGAATATCCTTTTTGCCTGGAGGAAAAACTGTGCATGACTAAGCTTTCATTGCTCCTGCAAGCCTGGGAGCAGGGAACATTGAAACAAACATTACCTTTCTCTGGGCAGCTCATTCTTTGTTTCCCATCAAGAACTATACTGTTGTCCTTGTAGGTCTCAAATTCCTGGGGGCAGAGATTAGTAAAGTATCTTGCAGTGTTCTGTCCACTTATAGGCTACATACTATAAATATTAGAATATCGACCCTTGTAGAGAACATTTAATGTAGCAGTGCCATGGGAAGCCGTTGAAGAGCCAGTGCCTCAGTACATAAACACTCTGCCATAGTGTGACTGCCTGGTGCCTCAGCGAGCCAAAGAAGTGGTTCTGAAGAGTCCTTCAGGCACTGTTTCCCATCCCAGACCCCCTCAATATATACCAGAGTCTCGTCTCTGCCCAGAGAGCAATCTGGGTTGATAGGGGTACATTCAGAGCACAGCTGGTGAGTCTGGGTGCATTAGACAATGAAAATAACTGATGGATCTGAGCATTTCTGTCAGCTAATCTTGGCATAGTCCATGTAGGTAATCATGAAAAGAAAAACTCCATGTGTTTAATTTATTCAAATTTCTCCTAAATGATCAGATGTTATCTCTCTCTGCATGCATGTGTGCAAGTATGGAATTGTGAGGATGGTGACTTTTATCTAGAGGAACCCAAAGATCTTCAAGAAAAATGGGAAATTTTCAAAAAAAAGGGAGCATTTTTAAATGTTCTCTCTGCAAAAATCATAAATAGATTTGGTCAAAATTCTTTTTGTTGTAGAATGGCTTTTTTGACCAAAACCAAAACTTTGTGGAAATTTTTCATTTTGTTTGAAATTTTTTAGCTTTTCAACAACAAAAATCACTAAAACATTTGGGGGTTTGATTGGATTATCAGTTTTTAGTTTTTGAAAACTGATTTTTTTATTTTTATTTTTTGCCAAAAATGGTTTTTGAAGATCAAAACTTCTTTGGTTTTTGGTTTTTCATTGAAAACTGAAACATTTAAGTACATAAGAAGCAGGAAGCCTGCTAAACAACCAGTGGGATGATCAAGATGCTAAAGGAGCAATCAAGGAAGATAAGGCCATTGCGGAAAAACTAAATGAATTCTTTGCATCAGTCTTCACAGCTGAGGATGTGAGGGAGATTCTCAAACCTGAGCCATTCTTTCCAATCTGTGGAATTGTTCAAATTGAGGTGGCATTAGAGGAGGGTTTTGGAACAAATCGATAAATTAAACAGTAGTAAGTCACCAGGACCAGATGGTATCCACCTAAGAGTTCTGAAGGAACTCAAATGTGAAATTGTAGAACTACTAACTGTGGTATGTAACCTATCATTTAAATCAGCTTCTGTACCAGATGACTGGAGAATAGCTAATGTGACACTAATTTTAAAAAAAGCTTCAGAGGTGATGCTGGCAATTAGAGGCCGGTAAGCCTAACTTCAGTACCAGGCAAATTTGGTTGACACTATTGTAAAGAACAGAATTATCAGACTCATAGACAAACATGATTTGTTGGGGAAGGTCAACATGGTTTTTGTAAAGGGAAATCATGCCTTGCCAGAAGCTGGGAATGGGCAACAGGATAATCACTTGATCATTACCTGTTCTGTTAATTCCCTCTGAAGCAGCTGGCATTGGCCACCGTTAGAAGACGGGATACTGGGCTAGATGGACCATTAGTCTGACCCAGTATGGCCATTATTAGGGTCTTCATTTTCACAGGATTTTTTTTTTAAGCAAAATATTTTAGAAATTCCTCACAAAAAATAACTGGCATTTTTTACCAGTTCTATTAGCAAATATTTTACTAAAAAAGACATAGAGCGTTCTTCTGAGCTGTGTAGAATTACTGTGCCAAACTGGAGACCAAATTAAACCATAAATATGTAACAGAGGTATTTTAGATTTGCTATACAGGCAACATGGGTATCTTTGGTATTTCCTCCCTCCCTTCCGCCCTGAGAATGTTAAATCTAATTACTTTATGGTTGGTATTACTGAGCAGTTCAGCTATATTCACCTCTTGGACCAGATCCTGTGCACTACTTAAGAGTCAATCAAGAATTGCCTCTCTCCTTGTGGGTTCCAGGATTAATTGTTCCAAGAGGCAGTCGTTGATATCTAGAAATTTTATCTCTGCATCCCATCCTATATTATAGAGAGAGAGCACTCTAATAAATATCAAATCCAAGAAGGACCTAACCAAACTGCTATTTGGCAAATGTAATCATAATCTATGTTTGTATCTTGGAGGTGAGGCAAGGGTGCTTGCTGGAGGACACAAAAAAAAGGTCTTAAATAACTGACATAAATGTATTGATATCCCCTGATAGGAGGACCTTTAGCACACGCCCAAAAGAGATCCAGGGTGCCTATGGAGATAGCTTTGTTCCAAATGACAAACGAGGCAGCACTGATCGTATCTAGCAAAGCTATGAATCCAGTCCAATGGCAAATAATATATTTTTTTCTGATATGGAGCAATCACAGGATCAGAATGTTAGTCAGAGCACCCAGTTCACTCAGATGGCACATTAAACGACTGTACAGCGAGTCGGTCCCCCACACGTCCCCCACCCCACACATATGCTCCCCAGTTTATATGCAGGCAATGCAGAAGATACTGCATGTTGAAATCATTTTTGTTAATGTGGTACAGCTAACAGTAAGGCATATTGGAGAACAGATAGTATGGGAGCTCTTTTATAGCAGCAGCACATTACTGGGCCACAATTAAATTAAGACTAAGTAATGATTTCCCAGAATGAAGAGACAGAGAGAGAATTCTTGCTTACATCACACACCAAGATAATTCATTACCAACAAGTATGTCTGTGTTTGTGTGACATTAATATCCATATACAATTATTAGTGTTTTGTCCTTATGTTAAATACTGTGTGCCATTCTGTGTCCTCATTCTCACATACATCTTCATTACAAAAGCAGGCAGTCACTTTACTGAAATATTTATATAGTATTGAGATAAAATACACCTCTGCTTTTTCCATTTAGAAAAAAGATCACAGGGTATTGACTTTAGCCACGATAAATGAGATTTAATTGGGGTTCCTAAGGAATTGAACATGGATCTGTTATTGAGTAGAAAATCAGCTGTAAGAGAGGAGTGCAAATATTAACCACTGGACAGTGTCAGGGAAGCAGGTGGCAGTGGCTGCGGGCTATTTTTACGCTTCATTTGCCATAGTAGGGCATTAGGATAGTAACTAAAAGCTAATGATCCACATACAGTATTACATTTTCCAGCTTTCTGTTTAAATAGCTACTGGCAGTAAAAGAATATTAATGAAGACATACATACATTAATGGTGTCAGCTAGTGATGGAAATCAATGAAATGTGCGTTGGGATTTACATTTGTCAGCATATGAGACTGTGGCATTGTGTGAACATATTAGGCAACAATAGACTGAATCAAGGAGTTATGATAGCCTTAGATATGTTTTTTTCCTTGATGAGGACTTGCTGGTAGGTAAGAGTACCGTTTAGCACTCCCTCTGGTATACATTTTCTTAATCCTTGGATTTTACTGTTCTTTGAAAGACAGTGCAGGAGAAATAATCTTTAAACCAAAATGTTTTATAAAACACTAAAAACCATTTATAGGTAATATGAAAATGTAAAAAACATGGTATACTTACCTGTTTGCTTGTCCCTTACAAGAAGAACTGAGCTTTCGTTGCGGAGATCCTTGTTTTAAACAAGTTATTAATAGCTTTTTGATTCTCACAACATAAGCACTGCTACATCTGTTTTTTAAAAGCTGAACGTCACTATGGCTATTTTATTTTAACATGTAGCTGGCTATAATCTATAGTTGCCAGCTGTCTGGCAACTGTCTTATTGTATCACAACCATACTACAGATTTCTTTCTTTTAAAAGATACAATGAATGCCTGATAAGATATAAATTGTTAGTCACAACTGAGGTAAAAGAAGCTATGTGCCAGTTTTTAAATTTTAATTCTATGAATTAACGTTAACTATGCTTATTTCTGTGGAAGAAATCGCTTATAACTTTGCCTGTCAAATGTAATGCCATTGCATATTAGATCATCATTATCTTCATTAAATCTCTGTCTTCAGATTTACATTAATTTATTTAACTTTGTAGCAGCTGGGATGACAGTGATCTCAGTGCTGATCTCAAGTATTCATATCAAGGTTTATATCCTATATATGCACAATCCATTTCCCCCCGCACAAGTACAGTGAGCCCTATTTTGCTATTGTAATCTGTTCTCCCATTATTGGAGAGCAGAATTAAGTGTTTACCATAATCCTATGTCTGCTTTCATGAATACTTCTCCAATCCAGACCTATGACAACAATTAAGTTATTATATAAAAATGGTTGTCTTTGGGGCACAGGTTCATTAAATTATCTAGTTGCACAAGGGACATAGCAAAGGCATCTTTATTTTACATCCCTTGTAAACAGTTTTCAATGAAAGAGTGTGGGGCAAGTAATCCCAGTTCACTGTGAAGAACTAGTTGTTTGAGGCCCAAAAGAGAGAGAGACAACAGTAGGGAAAATTGGTTCTTTAGTCTTTGATGTTTTTTATCATAATAAGTTCCACTCTAGAGAAATGTTAATCCTTAAGAGGTCAGGATGCTGTGATAACCGTCAAGATATTCTTAATTAAACTTCTGGAGAAGAAACTGACAATGAGACGTTTTATTGGCTGAATTAATCTGTGATTGGAAAATTCTCCCAGGGTCAGGTTCATATGAGGAATCCTCTTTTGTTCATAGGTGTGGGAAACACATTTAATTTTAGTTTCCTCTTTCTGAAGAATATTTTCTTTAGTTTGGGATTATGCATTTCAACAGAGGTGTGTCAGTTTTAGAGATGTTTCATACATGGCAGAGAATTCAGTTTTCAAATCTCCTTATTCCACAAAGGAAACAAAAAAAGCCAAAAACTCCTGAAGAATAGGAAACACATATTCAATATAAAAATTTTGCTGCACAAATGCTGCTCATTTTAAAATGACATTCACTTCAGTTGTGTTTATGAACCCTTCTGTGTTCTGTTTTCTCAAAATCCGAGCAACCAAGTTTAGTTACATAAAGTGAGCTTGCAAACGGGGTGTGTTTTATGTGTAATTGAATATTGCAGCAGGGAGAGGAGAAACACAGAACTACTCTTCAGAACCATAGTTTTTAGGCAGCTAAATGAGCCAGCAATGAATTTGACCACACCTTTCAGAACTAATGTGAATAAAAAAAAATTTTACCTTGTGAAAAATTTAAATTTTTTCATCAACAAAACATCATTTTGTTGAAAAAGTCAAAATATTTTTATTTTGATGTACTGATGCAGTGCTTCATGGGAGTTGTAGTTTGGTTGCCTCCTGTCCCCATTCACCTCCAAAGGGCCAGGCTCCCTGGCTGGACAACATTGCCCATGATACACAACAGCTGGGTGTTACTGTCCCTCCTCTCCAAGAAAGGAGACAGTCACAGGAGATGTAGACTTACCATGGAGCTCAGCCCATAAAGGAGAATGGAAGCCTGAGGCACCCAAGTGACAACTGCCGTGAGCTACTGCAGCAATATTTCTGAATCTAAATATTTTGGATTTTGGCTGAAATTTTTCACCGGTTAAAAAAAACCACCTTGTTTTTTGACCAGCTTCATTAATAAGTACAATCAAGTAGGAGCATGCAGTTGTTCTGAATAAATATAGAATCAGAGTAATAGAAATGTATGGTTGGAAGAGTCCTTGTCACTGGGTTCACTCACAGCTAGAGGTGCCTCCTCGCCACTCTGGGGATCAGCTCTTTCCAGGTCCAGCACCCCCTTCCACTGCTCACTACATGCCTTGCTGTCTGTCTGTCTGTCTGTCTGTCTGTGGCGTAGGGTGCTCTGTCTTCGTGGCTTGGCCCTCTGGCCAGGGCACTATAGTCCTCCACTTCCAGAGTATCAAAGTCTTTCCTTACAAATGGTCTCAAGCAGTCTTCTCATTCACTGCCCTGACGATGCCACTTCCCCAGTGACAAGTAGGGGAACCCAGGCTCACCCTCTATTCTGGGTTTCAGTTTAGGGACCCTCTAAACAGCATCCAAGGTCTGTACCATCCTAAATCTTGCTGCCTTTTCCCTGAGCCTTCTAAACCTTCTGCCACTCCTCCCACCCTGGGTTTGCCAGCCTAAACTGCCTTCTCACAGGGAGTAATTGCAGAGTGCTTCCCTGCAACCCCTTTCTGCTACTAGCTCCCTGGCTTTATTGAAGACCTGCCTGTTCCTGCACAAGTGAGCTTCCCCTAATTAGGGTTTTCCTGTCAGCCTAACTATACCGCAGCTTGCAGCCGGATAGGTTAATTGGGCCCCTCTGACCTACATTAACTCCTTCAGGGTGAGTGTGGGGAACACACCCTATCACAGTCCTCAAGTTGTAATCTAGTCCAGCCCTTGTGCAGAGGGAGGACCAAGTATAGACCATCCCTGACAGGTGTTTGTCTAACCTGTTCTTAAAAACCTCTAACGTTGGGGATTCCATAACCTCCCTTAGAAGCCCATTCCATTGTTTAACCTTTTGGCATCCTTTCATCTTCGAGAGACGGTGGAGTGTGCAGCCTATAATGTAGCTGGTTTGCAATGTCTCATGTGACTAAATAGTCCAATCTGAGATTTGCATAGTCTTTGGCAGTTATTGCAAATATATATCCATTGGTTGGGAGCAGCTTGCTGCCTACAAGCTCTTTTCCTTTTCAAACTGTAGGAGTTGGCTCCTCATGACTTTGATGCCTTGATGGAGATGATGGCGCCACTTGTTATGATCACTTGCCAAGGTTTCCCATTGGTCAAGATCAATTCCAAATACCTTCATGTCTTGTTTGCATACGTCTTTATAGCAACGCTTGGGACGTTCTGTTGTTCTTATTTCCTCTGATAGCTCCCCATATAGTACGTCCTTAAGTATGAGTCCATCTTCCAACCTCCTCAGATGGCCCAGCCAGCACAGTCGTCTTTGCTTAAGTAAGGCTGTCACATTTGGTACATTTGCCCTTTGAAGAACTTCTACTTTGGTAACTTTATCTTGCCATTTGATGTTGAGTATATGGCTTAAGCAGTGTAAGTGGAAACTGTTTAACCTTTTCTTCTGATGAGCGTAAGATGTCCATGTTTCCCCAGCATACATGAGAGTTCGGAAGACGCAAGCTTGGTACACTAGCATTTTTGTCTTGATGGTAAGCTTTGAGTTGTTCCACGCTCTTTAGTTAGTCTACTAAAGGTGGTGGCAGCTTTTCCAATGTGAAACTTAGTTCTTCACCCAGTGAGAGGTTGATAGTCACTGTTGAATCTAAATAGCTGAACTTTTGGACTATTTCTAGCTGGTTTGCATTTAAGGTGATGAAAGGATTTTGTGGAACCCCCTGTCCTAACACAACCATTTTCTTAATGCTGATGATGGAAACAAATGGCTGACAGGCACTTGAAAGGTGTCACATGAGTTCTTGTAGTAGATCTTCATCGTGGGCTATAAAGGTAGCATCATCAGTAAATAGAAATTCCCTGGTTAGCACCTTTTTTATTTTAGTCTTTGCCTGAAATTGTGAGAGATTGAAGAGTTTCCCATCTTATCTTGTATGAAGACACACTCCATCTTTCATGTCCTTAAACACACAGTGCAGAAGACTGAGAATAAGATTCCAAAGAGTGTAGGGGGAAGAACACATCCATGCTTTAATCCACTTTTCATCACAAAGCTGGAGTATACCCATCAAACTGGACATTTGCTCTCATGTTGTCATGAAATGAACATATAAGACTTAACAAGGTTGATAGACATCCTATCTTTTCTAATATTGCAAATAGACTTGCTCTGTTGACCATGTCAAATGCTTGGTTAGGTCCACAAAGGCAATGTACAATGGTCAGTTTTGTTCTCTGCACTTTTCTTGAAGTTGATGCAAGGAAAATATCATGTCTATAGTTGATCTTCCAGCCCTGAATCTGTACTGTGATTCAAGGTAAACATGATTTGCCAGCTGTTGTAAGCTCACTAAGATGACTTTTGCAAAAGCTTTTCCTACTACACTGGGTAGTGAGATACTCCTGTAATTGTTAGTCACCCTTTTTGCCTTTGTTTTTATTGCTTAACTACCTCATAGTTAAAAAGCTTTTACTAATATTAACTTAAATCTCCCTTCGTTCAGATTAAGGTGATGACTTCTTGTCCTACGTTCGCTGGACGTAGAGAACAATTGATCACCATCTTCTGTATCCCCCCCCCCCATATATTTGAAGACTATTATGAGCCCCCTCCCCACCCCCACCCCCCAGTCATCTTTTCTCAGGAGTAAAAGTGCCCAGGTTTTTTTAACTTTTCCTCATAGGTCATGTTTTCTAAACCTTTTATCATTTTTGTTGCTCTCCTTTGGATTCGTCCCAGTTTGACTACATCTTTCCTAAAGTTGTGGTGCCCAGAACTGGACACAGTACTCCATCTGGCTGAGGCCTCACCAGTGCTGAATACAGTGTGACAGTTACCTCCCATGTCTCTGCTGTTAATACATCCCAGAGTGTTAACCTTTTCTTGCAGTTGTTTCACATTGTAGATTCATATTCAATTTATCCTCTGTAACCCCAGATCCTTTTCAGCAGTAGTACCACCAACCAGCTTTTCCCCATTTTGTGGTTATACGTTTCATTTTTCCTTTCTAAGTGGAGAACTTTGCACTTGTCTTTATTGAATTTCATCTTGTTGACTTCAGACTGATTCTCCAAGTTGTCGAGGTAATTTTGAATTCTAATCTTGTCTTCCTAAAGTGCTTGCCAACCCCTCCCATCTTGGTGTCTTCCTCAGATTTTATAAACATACTCTCCACTCCATTATCCAAGTAATTAATGAAAATATTGAATAGTATCAGATCCAGAATATACCCCATGCATGGCACTACTAGATACAATTTGACAGCGAACCATTAACTACTCTTTGAGTATGGTCTTTCAACCAGTTTTGCAACCACTTTATGTTAATTTAATCTAGATCACGTTTTCCCAGTTTGCTCATGAGAGTGTCATGTGGGAACGTGTCAAAAGCTTTACTAAAATCAAGAAATATCACATCTGCGGCTTCACCCCATTCACCAGGCCAGTGACACTGTCACAGAAGAAAATTAGGTTTGTTTGATATGATTTGTTCTTGACAAATTAATGTTGGCTATTACCATATTATAAATGGATTATTTAATAATTTGTTGCGGTATCTTTCCTGGTATCAAAGTTAGGTGGACTGGTCTATAATTCCCCATTTCCCCTTTCTTTCCCTTTTTAAAGATAGGTTCTGTGTTTGCTCTTCTTTATTCCCCTGGGATCTGACCCATCCTCCATGAGTTCCCAAAGATAATCTCTAATGGTTCCAAGATTGCTTTAGTTAGTTCCTTAAATACACTAGCATGAATTTAATCAGGCCTTGATGACTTGCATACATCTAATATATTTAAATATTCTTTAACCTCTTCTTTTCCTATTTTGGCTTACGTACCTTCCCTTTCTTAATATTAATTATGTTAAGTATCTGGTCACAATTTACCTTTGTAGTAAAGACAGAAGCAAAAGAGGCATTAAACACTTCAGCTTCCTTGATGTCATCGGTTGTTCTCCTTCCACACCTAGTAGAGGACCTACCCTCCCCTTCATCTTTCTCTTGCTCCTAATATATTTATAGAACCTCTTCTTATTGCTTTTTATGACCCTTTCTAGATATAACGCACTGTGCTTTAGTCTTTCTGATTTTGTCCCAACATATTTGCACTATTCTTTTGTACTCATTTCATGTTCGTTTCCACTTTTTGTAGGATTCCTTTTTGATTCTTCATGTCATTAAAGAGCTCCTGATGGAGTGTTATTGACCTCTTACTATTCTTCCTATCTTTTCTTTGCATAGGGATTGTTCACTATGGTGCCTTTAATATTGTCTCTGTGAGAAACTGCCAGGGCTCCTGAACTTAATTTCCTCTGATTTTTTTCCCCCTGGAACCTTTCCGACCAGTTCTCTGATTTCAGAAAAGCTGGTTTTAAAGTCCACTGTCCTTATTCTTCTGCTCTCACTCCTTCTTTTCCTTAAATTAATCAAAACTATCATTTCATGATCACTTTCACCCAAATTGTCTTCAGCCTTTAGATTTGCAACCAATTCCTCAGTGTTGGTTAGAATCAAGCCTAAAAAGGCTGTCCCTCTGGATATGCCTTCCACTTGCTGAAACAAGAAGTTGTACTTAGTACATTTCAAGAAGTTATTGGACATTTTGTATTTTGATGTATTAGTTTTCCAACAGATATCTGGGTAGTTAAAGTCCCCAATTACTATCAGGGCTTGAGTTTTTGATATTTCTGTTGTTTGTTCTACAAATGCCTCCTCCTCTTCCTGGTTTTATGGTCTGTAGTGACAGACCTGCCATGACATCCCTCCTGTTTCTTTCCCCTTTTATCTTCACCCAGAGACTTTCATCTAGTCTGTTACTTGCTTCCTTCTGGACCTCAGACCAAATGTATATTTTCTTGATGTATAAGGTAACAATACCCTCCTTCTTTCCCACCGGCCTGTCCTTCCTGAACAAGCTATGCCCGGTGGTTTCCAAACTTTTGATGTGGTATACCCTTTTCAAATAATGCAGTCTACCATGTACCCCCATCTGAGTTTGGGTCATAATGTACCTATGATTAGATTGCCAAGTCTTACTAAATAAAATGTGTTGTCCACCATTACAGGATTTTTCTCATGTAACTCCTGATGAGAATTTGTGTACCCCTAGGGATATGTATACCCCAGTTTAAAAACCACTGATATATCTTTCTATACCAGTTTTCCAGTCATAGAATTTATTCCAGTCTCTGTGATGCCAATGAATTTATAATTTGCTTATGTGCTAATAATTCCAGTTCCTTCTGTTTATTTCCCATACTTCTTGCCTTCGTGGGCCGACATGTAAAAGCTGAGCAGATTCCCCCATTGTTATCCCTCTTTTTGCTCCCATGACCCTATTGTAATTTTCCATGTCCTCCCACCCCCAACGTTAGTCCTCTGTTAAGGTCCACTTCTTAAATACCTACTTGTGGGCTTTTGTCGCCTGCCCTCTTGAACCTAATTTAAAGCCCTCTCCACTAGATTTTGTATCGATGTCAGCAATACATTCTCCGCTCTAGCTAACCTACTGAATGACGTCAAGGTAACCTGGTCTTAGACCATTAAATTGAAGACTACAATCCACCAGCGCGGTGATAAGTGCATTAATAATCAGCTGAAGTGAAAGTTCAACATCCTGGCACTTCGCAATCGTGAGGCATATTATAACCAAGTGATGGATGAAGTTGAACTTGGCTTAGCCAGGGAAGATTTAAAGCCGGCATCCTGTGCAATCCACAACCTCAGCGGTCAAGAGATAGTCACTACGAATGGCATCCTGAAAGACAGCCAAGGCTGCCCATGTAAATCAGATGATGACATCCTCTCACACTGGATGGAATATTATCACAGTGCCCAGAACCACTCTCCAGCCTTTGCTTTCCCAAAGGTGCATGATTTGGCAGCCACTGTGGTTTCGGACCTAGACATTTGTACTGACGCACCAACGCTGGATGAAGTGAAGCGCACCATTTGCAAACTGAAAAACGGATGTGCTGCTGATGGATGGCATCCCCCTGGAGCGGAATCACTTCTGGCCATCTTTCACTTGGTTTGGAGAACTGGAACATTGCCAACTGCCTGGAAGGACAGTATTGTGATCTCACTTTATAAGGGCAAGCGACTGCACAGTGAATGTAAGATCTACAGGTCGATTACTTTGTTGTCTGGGCCAGGGAAGGTGTTCGTGCATGTTCTGCTGGTGCATTTTGAGTTCCTGCTACATTGGAAGCGTCGCCCTTCAACAGTCGGGCTTTATGAGGAACAGATCCACATTAAATGCCATTTGAGTCCTCAGTTTGTTGTCAGAGATACACAGCGAGTTCAAGAAGCCCCTGCACGTAGCATCTGTCAATCTTAAGGCTGTGTTTGATTCCGCTGATTGAATCGTGCTGTGGAAGGCCTTAAAGGGCAGAGGTGTCCAACCTCTCTTCTGGACTTGATTAGTGAGCTGCATAATGGAACCACTGCCCAGGTACATGTGGGAATCAAACATTGGCACCTTTTAAATCGGTACCTGGTGTCAGGCAAGCCTGTGTCTTGGTCCCTGCATTCTTTTCAGGCAATGGATTTCATAATGTAGCATTCCATTGGGTCCATAGGCATTAAGATCAGTGATCTCTTGTTCTCAGAGCTTGACTATGCTCATGACATTGTTCTTCTAGTACAGAGCCCTGACAGGTTTCATGAGGCTTTCCAGCAAATGGAGGAGGAGTCGGCCTCATTCAGTCTCCATGTTTTGTGGTGAAAGACAAAGCTGCTAAACCTAGGATTAAGTCCACCCACAACTCAAATCTCTTTGAATAATGAAACTGTTGAAGCAGTCTCCAGCTTTTGCTATTTAGGTTCTCTCCTTACCAGTTCTTCCAACTCTTATAAGGAGGTTCTTCACTGGATTGGCATTGCAGCATCTGCCATGGATATTTCATGATGAATATGGAACCAATATCATCTTGACATGACAACCCAAGTTCAGGATGTGTTCGAGCTGAATCCTCTCTGTACTGCTATACAATTATGAAACATGGACACTACGCCACTCAGATTGGGCAAAGCTGGAGGCTTTCCATACAAAAGCCAATGTCATATATTGGGCATAAAGTGGAATGATTCAGTCGTAATGCAGACGTTTATGGTCGCTGTGGTCTACAGACTACTAGGGCTATTGTCCTCAACCGGCAACTTACACTTTCCAGACATGTCTCCAGAACGCCTCAAGACGTTCCAGCAAATGCTATTCTCTGGGTGGCTTGCAACATCCAGGATAAAATTCCACCAAACCAGGGGTGGAGGTGGCCCAGAGGCAGACCCCCTATTACATGGATGCATCATGTCTGTTCTGACATTGGACTTTTGGCCCATCAAGCCCTTTCGGCTGCACAGGAAAGGACCAAATGACAAACGATCGCTATAGCCAACAGTTCAGCTAAGCATTGAAGAAGATAACTAGATTGGCTAGTCAGTCTATGAAGATGCTCTTCCTCTTCTTGGTGAGGTGGACCCCATGTCTTCTCAGCAGTCTTCCTCCCCAGAAGAGCATCCCATGGTCACGAAACCCAAAGCCCTCCCATAGACACTGTCACGCTGTCTGGAGTGGCTCATGACTGAGAGTGCCAACCTCAGGCCAGACTTTCAAGAAGCAGGGCAGTGACCCCAAAGTAGCTGTATGTTCCATAATTAGATTTCACCATCCCAGTACAAGTATGAACTCCTAAAGCACTAGAACAGTCTTACCACCAAGTCACAGACAGTCCCCTCGGGCATTCCAGTCTGTCTTGTCACCCAGGCAACCTGGACTTAGTGATAGATAGTTGATATACACCAAAGATCATAAAATATTCAGGTTACTCCCAGTCCCAAAGGACCAATCACTTACCCCAGGTCATTACGTACCTCTGATCTCACATGCAAGACAATGTTTGTAACTAATCCTATAGTAAACTATCTAAGGAATTATTAACTAAGAAAAGAAATGAGTATTATTACAAGGTTAAAGCAGGCAAGCATATATACATAAATGAGTTAGTCTATGGTTCCAGAAGGTGGCAGAACTGTGGTAATCTATCAGCCCTAAATATCTTTTAGGGCTAACCCAGGTTAACCCTGGAATCTCGCTTTCTATTTTGTCGCTCTGGCCCTGTAAGTGTGCAGAGAGCAAAAGATATGAAAAATTTCCTTGTCAACTATTTTTATTTCCTTCTTCCAGAATTCAAGCTGATGGGATGAGCCCTTTGCACATAGCCTCTTCATGGGAATAAGGAGCAATTAACAAAGCCTTTGTACTGTAATGTCCCACAATAGCTCATTTAGTTTTGATATCCCTTCTTGATGGGAAGGAAATGCCTCCTGATTGGGTTCACAGTTTCAGAGCAAATATATATTTTTTTTTTTACTGTTACAAGGCAAAAACTTAAATATTACCTTCTAGTATGTCATAAAGATATTATAAGTGAGATTAATGCATGCAGCAACTTACAAGCATTTCATAAACTCATTGTCATAAGTCAAATAGTCATCTACTAACACACAGGTGAAACAGACTGGTTTCCAGCAATGAATTTGTCAGTGCTTGGCTGAGGCCTAAAGCCTTGTTAAGAGCTGGCACGTGATTTCCCAGCATCACAGACACCATCTGTTGAGCCATGCATTTCATCTCCAAGACAGATGTGTCCCTGCCTTCACCGTCACACTTCAGGAAAAACTGTGCAACTTTGTGTGTAGAACAGACTATACTCCTTTGTCGAGCTCCATCTGGGTCAGTGCAGTTCTGCACTGCTCCTACTCGGCCCAAAAGTTAAATACCATAGTTTTGCAGCTGTTAAATTATTTACTGCAAATTATTCACTCACCATTAATTAATATCCATCTGCTGAAACCAGCAATATTCCGTTTCATTAGGATGCAATAATGTGACACAATTCTGCAAGGTATTAGACCCCCTCAGTGGGAGTTGTGTTCTCAGCTCCTTGCAGATCATGCCTGTAGACAACTGGGGTGAAAACCCATTAAAATTAATGGTGGTTTTACCATTGATTTCATCCTGGAAGTTTCTGTCAGAGAACCAGATTTCATGAATCAGTGGTAGTTAAAAGCAACACTTCATTACAGGTGCAGGCTTAGTAGTCAAGGTTAAACATACAGCTCATCCTTTACAATACCTTATTCAAATATATATTGTATATCCACACACTGTCCTGAGACCAGTCCTTTCCTGGTATACAATTTCCAATTTACTAAAGTACCTGAGGGAAAATCTGTTAAATTGTCCTTACTTCACTACTAATCCTGAGCATGTACTTTTTTGAAGTTCAACCCATTGTTTAGAGTTTATGTAGTCTTTACCTTTTGATGTGAGTAAAGCATTCAGTACTCCAATGTTGCCTCTTGGTGGTGATGGAGAAAATACGAAGCAGATTTTGCTTCTGTATTATAATAAAAAAGCACTGTCCCTCTTGGAAAACTGGCACAAAATCTCAGTTATATGGATTATTCCTCTTGTGATTTTTTTATAAATGTTGTTCCTCAGTAATTTTATTGGAAGTATTGAAGCGATCGTTCAGTGCTTTCAGAATGTCTCCTCCCAGAGAGCCAAATCTTGTAATCTGAAATCAGGCTTCATGGCCAGACATAGATCTACTGTTTTTCAAAACATGAATGTCTACTCTGAAGGGACATGATGCTGATATAGTCTTCTGCTAGTGAATGAATCTAACAGAAAAGCTGTTAATTCAGCAAAAAATGTTCAACATTTGTTATAGTGAAGTTCCCCAATAGTCCACGCAAATATTAAAATCTGCATTTATGCAAACTATAAAAATCAGTATGAAAACAGTTTGTTAATCAAAAATGGCTCTGCTATTACTTATATGGATCTCTTTAGAGGTAAAAACAAAACAAACCCCAGCAACCTTAACAGTTACGAATATTCTTAATAGGTTTTTAGCTAAAGTGTCATGTAAAAAAAAAAAGTAATGGCAAAGGTTTTATAAATTCATATCCCGATAGCTTGTAATTTGTATTTGTGTGTTATATAAAATGTTACATAGATAAGTCTGCCAAATTTTTTTAACTGAATTTCTTAAATTATACAATGGCAACCAAACAAGTTATTTTTTTACAAACTGGTGGTCTTGGCCTACAAATGCAATACAAAAAATAAAATTTCTGTGCCTACCTCAGCTTCTCATTAGCTATTCATTTCCTATCTAAATTCAGATTTCAGAGTAACCCATTGAGCTTCAGCATGAACTCTTACTTTATAGTAGTCTGTGTAGTATGTGATAGATACAGTGAGAGGAAATTAAGTTGGACAAAATTAGATTGATGGCCACATATGGTATCATCAGTTCATCAATAGGCTTAGTCATGCTTATTGTTATCGGAGGGTAACTCACACATTTCAGCATTAAATGGCTGTCATTTAGTTTGTCATGTTTTCTTTCCAAGGTTATCTCACTTTGTTCCATTGCAAAGATTCCTGAATCAAGTATCCAAAAGCCCAGCAACTCAGTTTGCAAATAGGAATTCAGACCTTCTCCAAAGGCTGTAGGAAATGCTAAATCAGTTATTGAAATGTGGCCAAAGTTCTTCAATATGACACACACACTTTCTCAAACACTTTGCCTGAAAATGTTACTCACATACACACTATAGGGTATGTATGTATGTATGTGTAGAAATAATAAATAATGGGGGTTGTACAGAGAGAAGGGGAGAGAGACGAGAAAAGCAAAGTTACTTCTTGAAATATGAAATACGTTCTGATTAACATAGAAATAGAAATTAGAGATGGGAGAGAGATGTTAGCTCATCTTGTCCACCCTTCTGTTAATGCAAAATAAGATAGTTCCCTGTAGAATATTCTTAAGTGTTTCATCCAGGCTAGTTCTATGTGACATGAGCAGTGGAGCTTCCATTCCTTTTGGGAGGCTATTGCACAGTATAATTGACCTCAGTATTGGGTAGTTTTCCTTAACAGTCACCCTACATTTTCTGTTTCTTAATTGCATCTCATTACTCCTAGTTATACCCTCTTTGGTATACATGCAATTCTGGGGACCAGTGAAATCCAAAGCAATTCCTCGTCTCTTTCTTTTTTATACCTTTTAGATACTTGTACAGAGTCATCCTTTCCCTCCCCCACCCCTTTATTAATTGTTTACCCAAGAATGATGTATTGAGTTTGTATCTTTTCTTTACAAGTCCATTCTTCCAATAATGTAATCATTTTTGTTGCTTTGCTGAGAAATCTCCTCAGTTTGTTGACACATTCCTGTTTTGGGATGCCAGGAAATGTGCACAGAATTGCTGGGTTGTGTAGAGATTTGCTGTCGGTGCTCACAAAACACAAAAACCTTTTGGTTTTGATTTTTATTCTAAAATAATTTTTGGCTATCATATTGTATACTCATATTAAGTTTCCTATTTGCGATGAGCATGATCCAAAGTCTGTTGAATTCACTGGGAAGACTCCTGTTGACTTACATGGACCTTCATTATCCCAAGATCCTTATTTGGCTTTATGGTTTTCCATGTATTTTCCTTTTATTGTATATCTGTATTTCAATTTATTTTTCCTAAGATGTATTTTCTTGCCTTTTCCTAGGAGGAATCTTATTTTATTTCATGCCCATATTTCTGTCCTCTCTCAGGACTCAGTCCTGCTCTATGGTGGGTGAATGGGACTACTCTTGTGCTTAAAATTAAGCATGCATTTAAGTGCTTTATTAGATTGCATCCAGTGCTCAGCAACCTCCAGATGGAGCCCTAATAGTCTCTCTTTATTTTTCTCATCAATGATGTTTAATAACCCCCCCTGATTTAGAACCATTTGTTAAGGGATAAAAAGCACAGTAGTTAAATGATTCTAGATTATAATGAAATATGGTGTCAAACAATATCTAAAATAGTCCTTGTGACACTTAAAGGACACTTCCTCCCAAGTAAAGACATTGCACTGTATTAATAGTTGTTCATCCAATTTTCAGTCCATACCTGAGTCAATTTCCATTAAATATGCAAGTAAGATTTTGAGGGGCAATATAAAATGCTTTGCTCAAATCTTCATCTTCTGTTGTATTTCAAATGCAAATATGTACTAAGTGCTTGTTTGTATATACCTGTATCTGCTCTAAAATTTTAAAATAATTTAATCTAATGTCCGTTGTCTGGTTTCAGAAATAGAACTCTAATCCTCTGTCCTCCAGACCATATTCAATTTTTTTTCTTATCTTGAGTAAATGGCTCCTGTCCAAAAGCTTGCATTTCTCCTTCCCTGAGATCTAAATACTGTTTATATGTATTTGACGAAGATATATTGTGCCTATCTGTGCCTAATGAAGCGTTAACCAGAGTAAATGATGAGTGGCAGTTTAATCAATTCAGTACCTTCAGTAACCAACAAGGGCATATGGAACATAATTTTTTAATCTCCTTCTTTCAAACATACTGAATAGAACTAGGAATGGATCTGAACTGTGTTGTCCATTGTTTTTCTTTATTCTCTAGAGGTAAAGGAAGATCTTTACTTAAGGTATTCAGTCATTGAGAAGTAGAATCAGAAAATAATGGTGAATTATAAAAGCTTTCTTTTTGAATAAATCTGATCATATCCTGTTACCTTTAAAATATAATTATTTCATTATTCAGAAGCGCTCATTCCATTCTGAACTTAGTAAAGAATGGGGTCTCTGCTGGCGATCTTTGCCAAGTAATGTCTGCAAATATTCAGTTAGACATTCCCTCACTTACTGAAAACATGCAATCTGTTTACATTAGGAGACTTTCTTCCAGACACACTTCTCTACACACACAGATTCCTAAAATTAAATGTGGCTCGCTAAATAAATAATCATCTTCATGAATAAAAAAAAAATGTTTAATGTTATAGTCCAAACACTCGGCTTTTGGAAACAAAGTTAAAGTAAAGGTTAAGGTTGGGACTTTCAAAGATGACTATAGGACACAACTTGCATTTGAAAGGATTGGTAGTAATATGGCTAAATCCCCTAGTTGCCTCTGAGAAAGCTCAACCCCTACTGTAAAATATGTGTAACTCCACATAAAGCTGTTGGATTGACAAATATTTTGTTAAAATTCTCTCTCGTGTGTATGCACACACATGTGTATATAGTTATAGATAAATAGTGCACATATGTAGTGTGTAGGGACAAGAATATGTACATTTAGAAAAAATGTAATTGCAATAACACAATAAAAAATGTTTTATCGAATCATGCATGCTACTGATTCCTAAATAGCTTATTGGCTCTTGAAAATTGGAAAACATGCAAATCTGCCTTGGAGCCTATGGGAGAGAAGAAGATGAGGGTCTGTAGCTTCCCCTGGTGATCCACACAGTGCCTGAACTAACTGACCAAGCCCCACGCCTGTGGAACTATAGAAGCATGTCTAAGTTTCGTGGGCAAAATGTATATCTGAGATCATCACTGCTGCTCCCCCTTTTACTCTTGCAACCAATCCACATGTTTTTAAAAGCTGTTTTTGGGGCCTTATTTAAGATGCCCAAGGTTTTGACTCTAGGTGAATGGATTTCTTTATCCATTATCACTGTGACACCTAAGCAGAAACGAGTTATTGAAAAAATGTTTGAAAAAGAGCACTGATTGGTTTTCAACAAATTCATCCATTCCAGTTGTCATCCTGGTATCCTTGCACAGTAGAGTATGGTGTTGTAATGCTGGTGATAGAGACAAGTGTTTAATTTATTAATTATTTAATCTCAAGAAAAACTAACTGTGTTTTTGTTTTTGTTTTTTGTTTTTTTTTTAATAGGGGAGTGGGTTGTATCTTTGTAGAAATGATTCAAGGAGTTGCTGCCTTTCCTGGAATGAAAGACATTCAAGACCAACTTGAAAGAATATTTCTGGTGAGTTCTTTATGTCTGGATTAATATGTATATACATCATATGTTACCGTCCAAATGTGAATAATATAATGTAGCTTAAAAAAATCACTGAGTTAGTCCATTTGAAGTGTTTACTTTTCTCTACTGGAGTACAGTTGTCAAACACCTGGCTTAAAACCAGATCCAGCTGACCCTGATACATTTTTGAGGCTTGCATGACTTATTCAGATTCTGCAGAATCCAGGCTTTCATTTTAAAAAAGATGTTTCTAGTTCTCATGGCTGTAACAGAAAGCTTCCAAATGTGAGCCCAGTGAAAAGAGAAGCTGTGTTGCTATGCTGAGTCTGCAAATAGTCTAAAATAATAACTCAGAGACCACATTAATAGTATTGTGCTGTTTTAATGTTAACATGAACTCTTTTATTGCTGATCATTTTATGTGATGGAATAGGTCATGGTGTGGGAGTGAAGCCCATGAAGGTCAGGTGAGAATTGAGATTTGCTGCAGGGATAGAAATGCAGAGAGAATACAAAGACTGAGAAGGAAAATAAGAAGGGCAGAAATGGTGGTGATATTCAAGTTTGAGTATGTTTTCTCACTGTGGGATGCTTTATTTGACAATAAGGCACTTAACAAATAATAACTGACAGAGCAGAAAGGGGTGAGGTACCACCACTGCAGCCTGATTGGTCCATGCGTGGGCTGCATGGACAGCTCATTGGCCTGATGGCATCTCCACAAGGGTGAAGGCCAGTTCATATTGCTGCTCCTGGGTGTGGGCCACCACTTGTGTCTATTTTCCTTCCCCACCTACCCTCACTTTCGGGCTGTTTTGTTATTGTCCTCTTTCTACTGCTAGATTTTCCACTTTGCTCTGGATTTTGGCCTGTGCCCTTTTAAGAGGCTAGGAAGAATGTCTTTCACTTCACAGATTGGTAGCAAGCTGTGTGAGTTTTTTCACCTTCCTCAGAGCCCTCACGAGGTTTGCAACTGTTTTGCAGGTGCCCAGTGCAGTTTAACTGAAGTAGCCAATATAGTCCTGGATGCTGGCCAGGTTGGCTTCTGATTGCACCATTGCTGTTGTACGGCAAATGGGGGAGTCCTTGGAAAGAAGCACCTCTCACCTTAGCCCTAACACAAAAAGAGGGGAATCTGGGACTTGCTTGGTCCTGATCCCTAGGTGGATTTAGCATGAGGGGCTGAGTGGTAGCCTGCTCTGAAGGATTCTCTGGCTTTACAGACATTTGTTTGTGAGCTGCACTAGATTTATCCTTCCAGGAAAAGAGCTGTCTGGCAGCTCCTCTCCTCATTCTGTTACATCATAATTAGTAAAAGTTGTGGCCCTCCTTCTCACCAAATCTCTGTATGGTGTTTTATTCACTGTGAAGCCTGGGCAATTAATATTTGACACCTGCTGTACTGAGGTATGGTTCAGCTCTGAAAAGTGGCATCTATGATGCCATTCTTCATAGAGCTCCTTGTTTTTGTCCCTCAGTGATTTCTACATACCAGTTTCTCAGTCTCTGAGCAAAACGTGCTTTTTCTACAGGTTAGATCTGCAAACTCAGCGTAGGATGTGAAAGTCACATCATGTTTTTTCTGCCATGTCAAAACACCTTCACAGCTAGATCCACTGCAATGTAAAGGGCTAAACTGCTTCTGTGCTGTGTGTCAGCAAGGTCTGAACGAGCTCTCCCCTGACATCTAGGGATGAGCTGGGGGGAAAAGACTTCAGGAGCAGACTGTGTTTGCATAGACCCATCTACTTTGCCTAGGTGCATAGCAGATGGAGCTGCTTTGCCAAAATGATCAATTTTGGCTTGTTTTGGGTTACAAATCACTCTAGTATTTGAATGCAGGGGTAATTAAATGTTGTTACTCTTTTATTGTATGAGTAAAGAGCAGCAGAACTGTGCTTAGCATGTCCTGTTTGAGTGCGGCACCCTACAGCTATTCCTCACTTGCTAAGCAGGGGGCAGAGATGCCAAATCCCAGTGAAGAGAAGAGTAGGTGGGGACAAGTGTTCCTACTTTGTGGTGTGGACTCTGCTTAAAGAGTCCTAGACACCATTTGACCTGTTCCTCTCCAGTATTTAATGGCAGAGCTGATTAGACTCAAGCGAGAGTCCTTGTTTTCTGGCTGATGATTCCTAGAGCTGGGATCACTGCAGAGTAGGTCTAGGGGCTAAGCCCTAGACTTTGTGAGGACAATAAAAGACTCCACAGAGACTACACTGGCAGTGAGGCTCCCCGCTACCTGCTGATATCACTAAGAGCTGGGTTAAGTGGTGGAACCTCTAAACGTGGCATGTGGGACCAACAGCAAGCAGTAGCAGCAGAGAGACGGTGTTGGCAGAGGCATTGCTTGACCTTTCCCCACCACACACCAACCATTCGGGGAGAGAGGTGAACCCACGTGAATGCACCTCTGGATTCTAGGTCTTGGCTAACTGTGAGTGGGATGCAGCCTAGGCAGGGGGGGAGTGAAGTGTTAAAGGGAAAAGTCACAACACAAATGTGTTCGTTGGACTTCCTCACTGCAAGGTGGGAAACTGTGGCAAAGGATACTGACCACTGCACTGAGGGGTCAGGTTTGCTTATGGTTACATGCTTTTGAACGTGGTTGTGGTATTCTCCCAAATTATTGTTGAGTTCCCTTTCCATAAGAGTTCTTTTGTTATACACAGATTCAGTGCTTGTGGGTGAAGAAGTATTGCCTCTTAGAAGCGCTGAGGGGTGGTGTTAAATTTTCCCAGATTACTAGATGGGGGCTTGAGCTGGTGGTTTTGTATTGTTAAGAGGAACCCCTAGATACTGAGCCTATCCCTTGTTGCTGCTGACTCCATATGGCAGAAGGATTATGTTTATTTAATTGTAATGTATTGTCAATCAATGTATGTTTAATACACATAAGTATTGGGTAATTTTTAAAGCTCTGCTTTATTAAATTTGTGCACTACTCATTTAAAGTGGTAGAATGTAATTTCTCTCTTTTTTTCTCTCCTCACCTGTTTGTAAAACAGGAGGGACTTTTAAACATGGATCATGTTAAACATGTACTCAATATTTTGAAAGTCTAATTGACATTGTCCAATAACATTTGTTGTAATTAAAATATTTTTAAAAACATAGATTGTTGCTCCATTTGACAGGCTTCTTACAAGCATGTACATATCTGTAGAATTTTTGGTTTTGGTCATTCTCAAACTGCTTATTTGCTTTTTGATTTTGTTTGTTTGTTTTTTTCTGAAGGGGCTTGTTTGTTAAAATACCAAAATCTATCAACCCACAATATAAAGTAATGGCCTGCCAAATTTTAGTTTAGAAAAAAAAAAAGTTTTTAAATTGTAGCTTCAAATAACAAGTTCAGTCTTTGAAATCACTAAGGATAATTTTTTGACCTTGTCTTTTCAGGTCAGACTGATCTTGTACAAACTTAAAAAAAAACTTTAAAAGACGCTTTTGGACTGAGACTTTTATGGCATTTAGTCAACTAGAGTTAATTTTAAAATCCTAATTAAAATCCTCTTAAAATAGGAGTTTATAAAGGAAATGTCTAGCCATCCTTAACTAAAGTGCCTCTCTCATATACTGTTTTCATCATTAAGAACTTAAGAAGTTATCTATTTAAAAGTTCTAAAACAAGGGATTATTCTTGTTCACTTTGCTTCTGAACAGAAGGATTAAATTCATTCATTCATTCTCCAATGAATTGTGTACAGTAAGGTAGTTAATAACTTTGAAGTGGAAAATTAATCAGGTTGCTATTTAAGATAACTAATACCATTAACTCCCACATGCTGAGTTCTTATAACAGCTATGAAACACAGCTCAGCCAGCCAAAGTAGTCTTTTCCACAGAGACAAGGTGGGTGAGGTAATATCTTTTACTGGACCAACATTTGTTGGCGTGAGAGATTTTTTAGTTCACACTTTTCACTTCTTCAACAGTGAATGGTTTCATGTAATACTGTGATGTTCTGAAAGCAGATATACAATATAATATGTCTTACCCATTAATCCTTTAGTTCTGCAGTGTTCTGAGGTCATGTAGTTTAAAACATACCTCTTGCAATATAAAACAAAAAATCAATAAGATACATTACTCTACACCAGGTGTTGAAATATGATTGAATTTCTTCCTCTTACAAACTGTTGTATTTTGGAAAGACAAGCACTGATTGATTAGGAATAATATTTAGGACAATGAAACGTAATGTAATGTGAACAGAGTGAGCCTGTGAACAGCAGTTTTGTGTACTTCTCAAATAGCTCTTTCTAAATCTATTATATATATTTTCCATTATTATATAATATGATTAAAATATGTGATGCATTGTTTTTCCACAATTATCAAGTGCACAATAAAGAGCATATTCTCTAAGTGTGCTTGCATATCTCCTCCTTATCAAGAATAGAGTACATCCCAAAACCTGATTTCTGTTCGCTTAAGATTATATATTAGTTTACATTTATCAGTGGTTTAATAAAACTGCTAGGTTTAATGGACTAGAGAAAGAGATTGATCTTTGTATTATACTTCAGGAGATATTCTGTTCATTGATTTTCTTTTTGGTTGTTTTTTTTTTTTTTTTAACAAGTACTTTTTTGGGGACTATTTTTACATATTATGCTTATTTTGAACAGCTGCAGTAACCAAAGCCAAGTCCCAGTACTGTAGCAGTACTGCACAATCTGTCAGTTAAACCTGTCTGGTTGCCTCCCTTTCACAATACGTTTTCAGTCTATTAGCATGGACCAGTTGCTTAGCTCCTCTTCCATGGGGCTTTCTGACATTATAGGCAACTTCATTAATGCTTTCTACAACCTCATATGATCCATCCCAGATGTCCTGCATTTTATTTTTCCTTACTGGAATTAACACAAGCACCATATCCCCAATTTCAAAAGCTCTTTTCTCAGCATGCCTATCATACCAAGCCTTTTGAACTTCCTGACTTTTCTTAAGGTTTTGCTGCACCAAATCCATCATAGTTTGCAACTTTTCCTTAAACTGTGATAAATAGTCCCCTACTGACTGTTGTGTTTCCTCAGTATTGCCCTCCCAGGCATCCCAGATTAACTCCAAGGGTCCCCTGACCTGTCTCCCATATAGGAGATCAAAGGGAGCAAACCCTGTGGATTCTTGGGGCACGCTTCTATATGCAAATAATAAGTATGGAAGCAACACATCCCATTCGCTCTCTTGTCTGGAAACATACATTCGAAGCATGGCTTTCAGAGTTCCATTGAATCTTTTGCCAGTTCATTGTTCTCAGGAGGGTAAGGTGCAGCTTTTAAGTGCTTTATCCCACACAATGCCCATAACTTTTCAGAAACCATAGACATAAAATTAGTACCACCGTCTGTCAACATCTCCTTGGGAAAACCTACCCTACTAAAGATAGTGAACAAAGCAGTGGCCACAGTCTCAGCTTCTATGTTAGACAATACCACAGCCTCAGGATATCTAGTAGCAAAATCTACCACCACAAAAATATACCTTTTCCCAGTCCTAGAAGGTTTGGATAAAGGTCCCACAATATCTATGGACACTCTGGCAAATACTTCCCCTATAATAGGTAAAGGCTGCAGGGGTACCTTGGTAGGCCCCTTAAATCCCTTGCGCTTCTGACACAAGTCACAGCTCCTGCAGTATTCTTTTACTGAGTCATACATAAGTGGCCAAAAGAAGTTTTGCTTCAGCCTGTCAAACGTTCTTTCTATTCCTAAATGACCACCAAATGGCCTATCATTAGCTATCTGAAGCAGCTTTCTCATATACTCTTCAGGCTCAGCTATTTGCTGACACACTTTTCCAGGTAACCTCCTTTTCCCTGCAGGGGCTTCCCTAAACAACATTCCGTTTCTCATAAAAAAAATCTCCCTCTTCCTTCCTCAGTTGGGGCATCTGTCTGATCATCGGCACTGGCCTGTCCTAATGAAGCATCGCTCTCTTGAACCAAAATAAATTCCTTCTGAATTTTACTCAGATCCAGAACTACTTCTGATATACCAGGAGGATCCTCACACAATCCTCCACCAGGCAAGCTACTAGACTTCATAGCCAAAGGCCTGGAAGTATCCTCCTCCCTTTCTCAGCTTCCTTCACTGACAACAGGCAAGATAGTGGTATCAGCACCACACTTCCCTTTGGACCTAGTTACGACATTAACCGGATTAAATCTATCTCTAATTCCTACTGTCAATACACCACTAAAATCCCCCCATTCTAGGTGGATCTTAGCTAAAGGGACAGTCACAGGAAACTCTGCGAGGGCCAGAACAGTTATGCTCTTGCCTGCCAGTTTGTCCTCTTCCCAGACATAACATCTCTTTACCAAAGTAATGTCCGATGCTGTGTTGCGCCAGTCACAACAATCCACACCATTCGCCTTTTGCATCCCTAATAAATTCATCACTACCTCTCCAAGACTCAGCTCTGATATAATTCACGAGACTGTCCTTCCCCCAGACCTTCTCCTGCGGCTAATGAGATAGCGTTAGTGCTTACAGGATTAACATCCACACTCACAGCTATGGCATTGGTACTAGTAGTGGGTGCAGGCTGTGGGGCGGTTTGAAGCTTTGGACAATTTGACTTTATATGCCTGGGTACCCCACACTGGTGACAGATAACTGGCTTCCCTTCTGGGTGAGAGATTTTAGACTCTGGGCTCCCTTGGGGCTTTTTAACAAAATTGGGCTTAGGTTTCCCCTTAAATCCTTCATCTCTCTTAAATTGTGATGCAGAGTGGCTGCTTTTCCCCAGGGCTTATTTCTCTCATGATTCCAATTCTGCACATATGCAAAACAGAATCGGGCTTTCGGTTGCACACAGCAGCCCAGACCTCATCTAGATCTATTTTCAATAACTGTTCAAGAGTAATTAATTCCATTAATTTCCCAAAATCATCCCAAACATTTTCACTAGTAATCTATTTCTGAGGCCCAGTCTACACTTACCTCGTGATTCAGCGGCAGTCGACGGGAGTAGCTTGCGTTAACTCCCATCGACTGCTGTGCTTCCCTTCTGTGCGGCATCTTCACTGCACTGCGCCAATGGGAACCGCGTTCCCGTCGATGCAGCACTACGCCACTTAAGGAGGTAGCTTTACTGTGTCGACATCTGGCGACTTCTGGATCAATTGAGCGGGTCTTCACTGACCGCTCAGTCGATCCAGATAGGTTGATATGACTGTGGCGACTTTGCCGCCGTCAGTGTAGATGTACCCTTAGCAAAACCTAAAAGTTTATGAGCATATTCCAGATAGGTAACATCATTAGACATCTTAAAATTTGTAAATCTTAACCTGTAAGTTTCAGAAGTAACTTTAAATCGTTTTAACACAGTATCCTTATATGTTTCTTAATTTAAAGCATCATCCATACCCATTTCATTGAACACCTCCCTGGCCTTTCCAGTCAACTTGGTTAGTAGGATGGACATACGCTGTTCATCTGAGATCTTGTGGAGACTGCACAGGTGCTCAAAGGTAGATAGAAATTCCTCAATATTCTCAGTATCTTTGTAAATGGGACAGATCTTTTCCCAGTTTCTGTTATCCAGAGGAGACAGATTTCCAGGTGGTGGTATCCTCCTCTGTTCATCCAGAACCTAGAGCTGAAGAACATCAGCTTCTTTTTCAGCAAAGAGGCGTTCCATCTGCCTTTGATGTGCAGCTTTTTCTATTTCAGCAGTTTCTTTCTTTTCTCTTATTCTAAGTTCTGCCAGTTTCTCTTCATGTTTGAAATGCTGCTTTTTTTTTAATGCTAGCATTCTCACTATTTCTGTTTCAGTCCCTGTATCAAGGGCAGGTGATGAGATCTTTTGTCCTCTGATCACCAGCTATTGATAGGTTTTTGAGCTCTTGATCTGTGTTTTTCTTCTTAAAAATAATGCCCTTTGTGAGCACAAGTCTCCAAGGGCTTTTCTGTCAAGATCTGCATATGCTCTCGTTTCACCCATTCAAACTGATTTTTAACCCTTAAACTCCTGACTGTCAAAATCAGTTTTGACAAGCGTGGGGTTATGATCCAAAACTCAATTAATCTGTGGTAATGTGTATCCTGCCGACTGCACCACTGTGATGTTGGCCTCCAGGGGAGCCATGCTGAGATAGCTTAAACAGGGCAAACTGCAAAGAATGGGGCAGGCAAAACCCTAAATACTGGTGGTTTTTCTTCCATAAGATATACCAAACCAGCAACAAACAGCTTCTGATCACCTCACTGGTCATTCAGTAGACAGAACACAGTTCCCTTAAAACTATCCAGCACTTTGGCTAGCACCCAGACAGCCAAATCAAGTATGATCAATTATGAAAACCTTTATCCATCATATGTAAAAAAGTTCTACCAATCCCAAAGGGTCGGACACATTACCAAACAGGCCAGTGTGAATAGTTCAGATCTTACCCAAATACATGCTTAAAGCCAATGCTTATTAACTAAACTAATGTTCCTTAAAAAAAAAAAGGAGAGTAATGGTTAAAAGGTCAGTTTACATACACAGATGAAAATAAAGCTCTTAGGTCAGTTTCAAAGTAGAGATTATAACTGAGTTGGCTTGGTGCATAATTTTTTTTTTTTTAATTTTGCCTGTCTCTGAGGCATTACATATTGCCCTATACTAAGTGCAAGATACTAGTCTTGTTGCCCCAGTAGTCTGATCTGATATGACAAATCCAATATTCCTATAAACCCATATAATATACGCATCAGAAAGTATGAAGAATTCCTCAAGCATAGGGGAAACTCCGTGTCATTGTCAGGCTGTGCCAGGGGTGTGAGTAAGAGAAAAGCAACATGGTCTGGTTGTGCCTTTACTCCAGCAAAGATACAACTCCTTGGGGATGTTGGGAATCATTATAAATTATCTTAAACACTGCTCAAAATTACATGGAGAAATAGCCTGGCATCTAGACAGCCCAGGAACAGTGCAACTTGTGCATTCCCTGTGCTAAGCTGCACTGACTGCATTTCAGCCCGGGCCAAAGGTCAGGCCTGGATTCTTTAATATCTACATTTCCACCACCAGCCTACACTAGACCAGGTTTGACTCTCTTGTGCTCTCTGTTCTGTGCCAGTTTTGTTTTTCTGCTAAAGGGTGAAGCAGCTAGGTATGGTTTTTGCTTTTATCTCTCCAAACCAAGATTCTGGAAACTACTAGAGAGCAGAATTAATGTCTCATGTTCTTAAATCTTCCTTTTTGGAAAATAATCAACATGTCAATTGCACTTTTTTAGCCTTGATGCTGTACTAAGAGTTTGTCTACACCACAGCCAGAGATGTGCTTGCAGCTCAGGTAGGCATACCTGAACTAGTTTTAATCTAGCTAGTATGATTAAAAATAGTGTGAAGAAGTGCAAGACCACTGGAACCCTGGATACACATTCATGATGTTAGCTCACAATGGGGCTGTGCCACAGGAGTAAGGCTAGCATGGATCTGACTAGCTGAGCA
The DNA here is from genome assembly GCF_026122565.2 of Emydura macquarii macquarii. NCBI lineage: Eukaryota > Metazoa > Chordata > Testudines > Chelidae > Emydura > Emydura macquarii. The sequence goes on along the minus strand of NW_027132559.1, from coordinate 33,751,221 downwards.
GCAGTCGCTCTTCCAACTACAGTGCAGATGTACTCTGAGAACATCCATAGGGATGATACAAAGACAGGTATTCTGATACTGTACAGATCCCTGCACAAGCAGAGTCACAAAAATCAAAATGCTGCTCTGTCTATAAATGCAGACTCACTGTGCAGATGTGCTTGTGGAATAAATAAGCTGGCTTGTTCATGACAGTTTATGTAGTATGACACAGCTGGGAAGCTAGTTCACAGCCAGAACCCTCTCTCTTCACTGACATGCAGGCCACAAAGTACTGTGAACCTCTTTCTGATTTTGAATGATGATATTTTGCTGTGTTCCACCATGCATGATATTAAAAAATACTGAAATGGAAACTGTACCCATTTTGCTCATCCCAGAAGCATAAGAGTCCAAAAGATGATACCAAAAAAATCATAAATTTCTGCATCTATTTATAATACAGGACTAGTCCCGTGTTTGAAATTTCAGAGAGCTGCTTATGAAAAATAGTATTTTCCTTTAAAACAGCATGAATTTTGGAGATTGGGGGTGCAAGGGGAGTGTGTGTGTGTGTGTGTGTGTGTGTGTGTGTGTGTGTGTGTGTGGTCGGTCAGAAGTGAGTAAGATTTTATCTTTATATAACTAATTACAAGGAGTGTCTCACCTATGTAATGTTGCATACGAACACTTGCCCTGAGAACTTAATGTTAATGGGCATTTGTGAAACTGTTGAGCTGTCTCCCTATGGTTCCACATCTAAGGAGGCTGCTTCATGTCACTTGTATCATCTGAAGCCTGGGATAACTTTTTTTCAGCAGACCTGGTGTTCGTTCAATCAAGTGGTGGGCCAGAAACATCTGTTGTTTTAGAACATTGTGCTAAGAACACCTCTTTGGGAGCAAAAAATTCTGAATCCAATAGGTGAATCTTTTATCTGTTGTTTGTTTGAAGTTTACCAATATACTGTAATGAACTCTGTTTGCCCAACTTCATCAAAGTCTATTGTTCCTCACAACTTTTTAATGCATGCTTTTCTACTACTCCTATAAACTGTGGCTCCCAAATACAGTCTGTTTGGATCAGATAGAACACATTTGGTTGTAATGCATAGATTTAGGTTTTGACCACGCGCATTCCTGTGTGGGACTCTGCGGAGCAAGTTACCCTCCTTTTTGAGCTTCTACTCCTTGATCATAAACTTCCTTATAAAATCTTTACTCTTTTATTCTTTATTTTGGATACAAATATATAATTTAGAACTAAACAGGACAGAATACATTCTAGAAAACAGTTTGTACTGGCAGAGACATAGACTACATAACCTAAAAGAGCGTTCTTTTTCTAATATCTGTAGTTATGGGATTTTTTTTAAGAGGGTAAAGAGGTGCATTTGAAGTTTCTAACAAGGGCAGTTGTTTTCTGTATGTGTCTTTTGAAACTTTTCTCCTTGATGCTCAGATCTAAATAGTAAAATTTCAGGAACTGAGAAAATAGTAAAGGCTGACATTAATTTTTCTTCCTTTGGATACATTTAATCTGTTGTAAATTGCTTTTGATTTATAGATTTTGCTTTTTGCACCTCTTTCTCTCTGCAGTACTGAATTTTTAGAAGGAGAATGCCTCTAATCCCTTTCAAAGGGAAGCTTCCCTGTTTATCTTATATATTACAGAAGACAAGAAGACTGAACATGGATGGAAAGGCACCCGGGACGTTCAGCCCTCCGTGAAGGGCTGTGTTGTTTTTTGAGTGCTTGCTCATGTCAATTCCATGCTTGGTGTGTGCACGCCCACATGCACGGCTACTGGAGATTTTTTTGCCTTAGTAGTATCCTTAGGGCTGGTTTTGGTGTCCTCTGGAGCCCTGCACACATGCGCTGGCATATGAGGTGCTGCCAGCCCTGTGCCCCCTCAATTCCTTCTTTCCGTCCATGACGGTTATGGGAATGGCTCTCTCTTGCAGTCGCAAGTGCTTAGTGGTCGTTATATTATAGTTTTTTGTATATAGTTAATAGTTAGATAGGTAGTGGTCCCATCAGGAACGTTTTCCTAGGGACGGGGCATGTCCCGATCCCTGGACTTCAAACTGTGTTCTGTAAGCCCTTCCCGCTTAACAACCCCTCACGATAGTTGTTTGAAGTGTTTTGGAGAAACGCACATTACAGACAAGTGCAAGATCTGTAAGGGCTTCTGACCACAGACTAAAAAAAGACAGGGATGTCCACCTGAGAGCCCTGTTGATGGAGGCAGCACTCAGACTGGCCTCAGAATCCTCCCACTCAGACTCGGTGCTGAGTATTTCAGTGTTGGTGGAGAATGCCCCGCTGGCACCGAGCCCTTCTCGATGCCATTCACCTTCACCGGTGCCAAAGAAATGCCATAAGAAACAGCGTGTGGACGGATGCCCAAGAAAGACAAGAAGGTGGGGTTGGGCAAAGGACTTATCAGGCCAGTTGCCCGCATCGGAGTGGCAGGAGTTAGCTTCTCCACCCGGTGCTGCCATTGAGGGAACATCTCTGACTCCTGGGAGCTGAAGGGGACCTTTCCAGCTAATAGTGCCCTTGATGCCAGATGCCTTTCAAGCAGCTAGGGACCTTATGGCCCTTCCAGTGCCCCCCACTCCACGGTCCTTCCCTCAGCAGCGAAGCTGGTGAAGGAGCCTACCTCCAGGGGAAAACCCACCAAGGGGCCACTGCAGTGGTAAATTGACCCTCGCCATTCCCCAGAATCCTAGCACTGCTCCATGACCCCCCTGCCCAGTCCCAGGTACCTCGGCGAAGGTCTCCGCCTTCTCGTCTCTTGTCTCCGGCACCACGCTTGAGGTCTCTGGCTCCAAAGCACAATTCTCTGACTTGGTATTGCCTGTCTCAAGTGTCCTGGTATCAGTCTTCATTCTTTCAACACTGGTCGGTGGTGATGTGGTGCCGGTCAATGGGACCACGACACCAATCACTGATGCCTCGTTCCTCGATGCTGTACCATTTGCCACCGTCACAGTACTGCTCTTGGGAAGCCCAGTGCCGATTACCTTCTAGGCATGGTTCACCAGTGCTGCATGCTAGCCAGCAGGTGGAAGCACCAACTGCTCCACCATGGTCCCCGAGGGAGGAATCATCTTCTTCAGAGTTGGAAGGGGAACCCAGCTGCTGACCCCAAAAGCACCAGGTATCGAGTGCACAGACGTTTAGCGTGGGCCTGGCAACTTGCAGCTGGCTTCAAGGTCAATGGCTGGTCCAGTGACCATACTGGAATTCATGAGGGAGCCCCATGATGCCAGGGCCCTACTCCCATCAGTCATCCACAGTTGCATGAGATAAGTGATCCGTGGTACCAACTGCCCCAATGCAGGAACCAGATTTAGGTTCTGATGTTGGCACCGAACTGCAAGATCCAGCAATAAAGGCAAATCCCTTAGAATAAGAGGAGATTCCTTTCTCTCCCCCAGCATTACCGTTAGCCTCATCATCACTGGACGAGGCAGTTGCCAGCCCAGCCCACCAGTGCCACCGGATGACTTTCAGGCCCACCAGGAACTCCTCAAAAGGGTTGCCTTCAACCTGGGTTTAGAAACAGAGGAGCTCATGGAGCCCACGGAGAGCCTGTTTGATATTTGGGCTCCTGCAGAACTGGCCAAAATCACATTGCCAATACATGAATGGGTGCTAACGGTGTTTTCCCATGGAATGACGATCAGGTTCCTGAAAAGTCTGGAAAGACTTGACCCACAAGTTAGGTATCCTAACCCTCCTTGGGACCGGAGCCTAGTTCTATCGAGGTTCACGCCCCCTCCCCCTTCAAACTGATAGCTTCCTGCTCTCTGATGCTCCTCTCCTGGAAGATCACCTTCCTAGTGGCAATTACCTCGGCACAAAGGGTCTTCGAGATTAGAGCGCTAACCTCAAAACCACAATATGCAATGTTCTGTAAGGACAAAGTCCAGCTGCAACCCCACCCAGCCTTCTTATCCAAGGTGATGTCAGTTTCACATTCTTCCTACCAGTGTTCTTTTCGAAGCCAAATGGATCCAGTGAGGAGTGTAGGTTGCACACCCTGAATGTTAGATGGGCCTTGGCCTTCTACATAGAGAGGACTAAACCCTTCTGGAGGTCAATATAGCTCTTCATTGCAGTGACAGAAAGGATGAAAGGTTTGCTGGTTTCCTCCCAAAGGATCTCCTCATGGATAACCGCCTGAATCAAGTTCTGTCAAGCAAGGGTGCCTCCACCAACGATTGTAACAGCCCACTATACCAGAGTGCAAGCCTCATTGGCAGCCTTCTTGGCACAGGTGCCGATCCAGGACATCTGCAGAGCTGCTACCTGGTCTTCAATCCATACCTTCGTGTCCCATTATGCTATAACCCAGCAGGCCCAGGACAACACAGCTTTATCAGAGCAGTGCTACAAGTGGCACATTCATGAATTCTGAGTCTACCTTCAGGGATACTGCTTGTGAGTCACCTAGCATGGAATTAACATGAGCAAGCACTTGAAGAAGAAAAAATGGTTTCTAACCTTCCTTAGCTGCTGCTGTTCGAGATGGGTTGCTCATGACCATTCCATAACCCATCCTCCATCTCTGCCATTGGAGTTGACGGCAAGAAGGACCTGAGGGGGTGCAGGGCCGGACACACCTCATATACTGACGTATGAGCACAAGGCTTCAGAAGGTGCCAGAGCTGGTCCTTACGGCTACCACTAAGGCAAAAAAAAAAAAAAAAAAAAAATCAAGAGGGGTAGCTGTGTCAGTCTGTATAAAGCAAAAACAACTAGAGTCCTGTAGCACCTTAAAGACTAACAAATTTCTGCAGGCATAAACTTTCGTAGACTGCAGCCCACTTCGTCAGATGCATGAAGTGGAAACCACAGATAGGAGGTATATATATACATCCAAGGGTGAGAAACATAACAATGGGGAGGGCAAGTGCCAACAAAGTAATTTCACTTAGAGTAGATGAGGCCTGTTCACCACCGTTGATTAGAAGGTGAGAATGTGTGAACAGTGACAGTTAGTTCTTGTAATGAGAGAACCATTCCAAGTCCCTGTTCAGACACAATCTGCTTGTGTCAAGTTTGCATATGAGTTCCAGCTCTGCAGTTTCTCACTGAAGTCTGTTTTTGAAGTTTTTTTGTTGAAGTATGGCAACTTTCAAGTCAGACTTTCAAGTCAACTTTTCAAAAATCTCTGGTAGCCATGCACAGGGGCATGCACACGCTTAGCATGGAATGCACATGAGCAACACATCTCGAAGAACAACAGTTGCAGAAGATTGATAACCATTTTTTCCTCTTTCTCCTTCTCCCCCAACAACTTCCCTCCTCCTCATGAGAACAAAGAACAATTTTCAAGAGTGACCAAAATTATAATTAAAGAGGAACCAGAAAGTTGAGTTCTCCTTCCCCAAAGTGTGTAATTAGAATGAATAAAGAATAAGTAATACTGTATATTGCCTTCTGCCAATTTTCCTGTAGGCTTCATGCAGCTATAGAGCATGCATAAAATACACCATTTTTATTTTTAGAATTAGTGATGAAAAAAGGCAAATAGCTGTCCTTTCAATTACTGTCTCTGATTGCAGAACTGCCATTGAAGTAATCACTAGCACCCCAACTGCTACATAACTAGTGAAGTCAATAGGAGTAGCATGCATGAAGATTGTCACTGGTCTTTTAATTACCAATAGAGCTGTTGTGTTCACCATTGTTCAATACACTACAATAGATCATTAGTTAGTGATTAGTATAGATATACATATAGTATACATATAGATGATTAGTTAGTGTTGATTAATTAGTGATCCTGGGTCAAATCCTGCCCCTTTGGAAGTACACTTGCTTACCTTGAAAATTTCAGTAGACTTCTGCACTCTTACAGTGGCAACAGGTTGTATACCAGGTTTGTCCTTTGATTTTTTTTCTGTGTGTGCTTTGTTGCTGACTTGGCTCTGTGCAGGGTTTCTGGATCAGCACTTCTGCCAAATGTGGTCAGTGTTTACCTTATACATCCCCATGGTGGTGATAAAGTTATGTGGCCGTGCAATTTTAGTAGTAAAAGGACAGACAGTATTGTGCATATTCAGGGCCATGTGATACCATTAGATCCACCAAAATTGATTGCTTTTTTATTTATTTGTGCCTGACAATGGCTCTGTCTCCAAATTGGGCTTCAGCAATAGGAAATAAATTGTGTTCCACTATCTCCTTGTTTCATCCTCCACCTCTCCCCACCCTGTGCTCCATCTCAAAAAGAGAATTGCACGTTTTTTTCTGTTTGTTATGGCAGCCCCCAAAAGAGGGGATAGTCTGACCCACTGTGGGAGATATTAGCCAGTACCCACCCTAAACTGCATTTATATCAGGTGAAACACGCAGATCTTTAGCATGTCTAGTGAGTGAGCGTTAATATCAACTAGGTAAAGCATTTTCTTGTTAGCATGTTTATATGTATAGCCACTGACCAATTGTCTAGCTGCAGCATAGCATACAAAAAGTCTAGATTTGTGAATGGGTGTCAGTCCAATACAGATACACAAAAAAGATTCTATTTTTTTTTTTACCTATGAAGATGAACTGATACAGACGTGTTAAAAGTGAACTGAAATGCAAATAAAAAATTATTTGAGATCCCTGTTCATTAGCAGAAGCATGTGTAGACTTGTCCACCACAAAGAATGGACCTGACTGTACAGCCCTGACTCATGGGCCTCACTGAATTCACTGGGCTACTTGCCTGAGTAGGGGTGCAAGATCCAGCCAAATACATTGTGCTGAGAGGGGGTCCTAGTTTTTGTTTGACTTGAGTTCAGCCATCAAAGTTTTAATACGTTTTCCTGCAACTTTTGCAGTTATATTGCTAGCATGTCAAACACTGCAGGAAGCTGAATTCTTTCCAGGCCTTTCAGTGTTAGTGATGTTCCCAAACCCTGTAAGAAAATCACAGAATTATGAATGAGGCAGGAAAAAAGGCGGAACTAATTTATTTTAAATGAATTTTTGTCATTTTAAAATTTTCCGCACTCTATTAGGGGTTTTGAACGTTAAACAGTATTATTCATTAAAGCATTTCAGTTCATCTTTGCCTCTGACACTACATCATGGTTATTATCCACTATTGCCTAAGATGTACTCATTTTTCCTTCTAACAGGGAAAGATTTTGAATGGTATTAATGTACATGTAATGTTAAAAAAGTTATGTCCCTCCTCATCATGCTGGGGTAACTGTATCCTGTGTTGTCATCACCATATGTTGTAAAGTCAATGTAGTATAGGCCAACCAAACTAGTAAGAGGCTTAAAAATTAAGGAAGATTGCCCCACCATGCCTGGAAAGGGGAATGAAATATAATTAAACAAGTCAGAGTACCTGTGGTACACACAAGGAAGACATGAAGGAAACAAAAACTAAACCTGTAGAATGAATACACCTGCACTAAACTTACAACTTTGTTATAAAGGGAGAAAAGCCAGCCAGCCAGCCTGCTACTAATTCCAAAAGAAACCTATACCAAGTAGTATATGATGAAAAGTGACCAGGGAAGCTGATAGCCAGCAGCATGAGCGAGGAAAAAGTTAAAAAATCAATTAATCTTTGACCCTATTCCTGACAGTCAGTCTATCCAGTCACACAGCCTAATGTGCCACTGTTTTGTTGCCCTCTCACACCAACGTACCAGTTTGTGCTCTGGGAAGCCATTTTGATTCAGCCCCCGACTCTGAGAGAAACCCAAAGCGTGGTTGTTACTTCAGAGTCTTGGCTCATTGTCAGCATGGCAGGGCAAAATATGAACCCCCATGAAAAGTGATTTTCTGTCAGCAGAAGAAAACAAATTAAATTTCAGTTCAATGGAAAACAATAGCCTTTTTGTTTTCTTTGGAATTGCATATGTTTATCTTGTATCTGCCATATTTTAGTTGCTGAAAGACAATTATGCTGTATTTATAAATCAATATTGTTTCACTTCCAAGTTTGCCTGTTGCATCTAAGCAAACGATTACAGGCTGCATTTTAAAATATGAAGATAGGAGTAAAATCAGTGTAGCTCCATGGATTTACACCCACTGAACAGTTTTCTGTTCACACAGATGATGGAATTTATACGTGTAAAACCCATGATTTGTATGTGCAGGTGAATATAAGTGTGTGTTAGCAGTCACTCAAAAGCCAAGAATGGTCTTACGTTATAGTGAAATAGTGTTGTGATGTACAAGTATATATGCCCTTCCTTAATCCAGCAATAAAATGTGGTTTTATTTGTTAAGGAAGTTAATAAATCTGACACCGAGTCTTCATAAACTATTTTGCCATCCTTTTTTCTTGTATAAATAAGGGAACAAGGCATAATACAGTGGAACATTCTGTTTTGCTTGAATCCCAGTTGCAATTCTAATGCTAACAGCGTAGGCTGAGGACCATCATGAATGCCAAAATTGTTGTTTATCATTAGACAATTTTAGATGATGATTTTGGAAACAAATTGTGAGAATAAGAGAGAAATTTCAAGTCTGTTTGCACAAATTCCTGAAAGACTTCAAGATGAATAACTTAATTTACCCACACTTCGCACTTTCAGTAAAAGCAGAAAGGTCCCAATATCGTCACATAAGCCCCAATTCCAGACCGCATCACTATTCAGTATAATCAGTGGGAGCTGCCCGGGCTAGGAGTAAAGCAATCACTTAATGTCTTGGATAGAGATGGACTTAATTAGATGCTTAAGTGTTTCCTGAATCGGTGTCCATAGATTTCACAAAATATAAGGCTCAGTTCTGCAAGGTGTTGAGCACTTTCTGTAAAATGGAGTGTCCCTAACTCTCATTAGCATTGATCTCAGACAAAATCATCAGATGAGCTTAGAGAATTCTAGTATTCAAAAGCCAGTGTTTGATTAGGTCATCTGCTTTTCTGGTCTATTAAAGAAAAACAGTTAAATAACCCAGATGTTAAATTTGACCTACTTTGAAAATTTTATAACATTCTCCTCTATACTTAATTATCCATTTTAAGATTGTACCGCATTGTCACCAAGTATTCATACTAAAAGTAAACAATCGTGCATAAACAATGGCTATTAAATATTGTGATACTTTTCCTCTTTACAGCAGAGCCATGAAAAAAATCAGAAGGAGCACACATTAACAAACAAATCTTTTCCCCAGAACTTCACCATATTTATACTGTAATAAGATAAAAGTAACAACCAAAAGAATCATGTTAAGTTTAAGCTTAATTGAGGACTTCTGAAAAATCAACAATTGCCAAATGGAAAAGGACAAAATATGTAGAGGAAAGGCCTAAATGTTCAAGTTTGTAAGGGGGTACAAAGCAAGAATTTGCAGGGTAAGAAAAGGACCTTACAGGCATGTTCATGCAATGTTAATTTCAGAGTGATTGGTGTTGGAATTCCCCATGCCAAAATACAGGGTGTTGTGATTTACTCTTGTGCATGGTTTCTTCCTTCCCTACTCTTTTGAGTGCTCTTATTCTCTGATTATCTGGAATAACTGGCTGGCCTTATGAAAACTGTTTCCTGGTGGGCAGTTGCCGGGAGTAAATGTCTCTTATTTTACATTATTTGCTCAAACAGTGGGCAGCTGCCAAAGTGGAACAGTATTTTGGCTATTCTTGTCTATTTCCAAATACTTATAAGTAAGAAAGCTAACTGTGTGTATTGTTTTCCAGAGAGTAGATTGATCAGAATTATTCACAGTGCCTTTTCTATGCAAAACACAATTCAAATAGCTGTTGTAGAAAACTCCAAAGCCTGTCACTCAGAGATGAAACAGATGACTCTATGAGGCAAATTGTTACAGAATAGTGTGTCATGATCTCCTGGTACAAAGAACCATGTACTCTCATAAATGAGGATGGCATTGGTGGCAATTATATCCAGAGAAGAAATCAAAGGAAATGTTCTTTGTAAGCGGTCATTTGTTGTACTGAAAATGTACAGTTAGATTTTTGTAACTTTGTCAGCTGAGAAACTAATTAGCATCCAAGATTAAAGGGGGGACACTTTCAATTTGAATTAATCTTACAATATGCTAAAGATTGCCATAACGTTTTTACAACTGCACTCCTCAATTTTTAAAGAACCTCATATTATGAAAATATCCAATAAGTGATCTGACTGAAAAAAACAAACAAAACCCTTTACACGTGTATTACAGGCTGGCCCCGTGCTCTTCTGGATGGGCAGGAGTCTGTTGTGAGTGGACCCAATCTCTGGATTCCATGTGCTTCCAAGCCACCTGGGCAGAGTTTAGTTAGTGTTTCTAGTTGTGAGTCTCTTGGACACACACTGTCAGACTCGCACCCCTTGTCTGTGCCTTTCCTTGAGATGTGGGACTCTGCAGTCCAGCTTCCCTACACCCTGAAACCTGTGCCTCAGGTATCCCAACGCACCAAGTCACTTGCACATGCTTCCCCAGAGCTCAGTTGAGGCTGTGGGCACTCTGGCCTTGTAGTTTAACCCCTTTGGGGACAAAGTGGCAGAAAAGGAAGGAACACAGGCTTAACAAAGGAATTTCTTCACCACAAAAATTTTTCTCTTAAAGCACTCAGGAGTTAGATTTTTTTTAAAACAATGGAGTCCTGAGATGCATCCTCCCCTACACAGAACTCACCCCTTCTGTGAATCTGAAGTTTGTCGGCATTTCAGACTGGGAAAAGTCCCTCTTGCCCTCCCTCTCCTGCATGTCTAGTTTATGGTGATGGTCCTTCCCCCACTTTTAAATAGTCTCTGGCAGGTGTACAGTAGAAACTTTTGCCAGCATGGCAATGTCAGTTGCGGGGGAGGTAATATTGCTGTGACATTTATATACTAGCAAAAGCCTTGGCGTAGATGCCGTTATACCAGCAAAAGAGTGCTTTTTTCTGAATGTAGCTTATTTCGGTATAAAGGGAAAAGCACTTTGTTGGCAACCACGCTAAAAGATTTTGCGGGATAGCTGTACAAGCAAACCTTTGCTAGCGTAGGCTAGGGTTCTGCTCGTTACCATTTGCTCAACTGGAAAACTCCAGACCCCGCCCCCAGCCATATGATTTTCCCATAATTTAGAATCCTCATTATAAGATGGCTGCTCACCCTGTTTTCAGGTACTTTGATTATTTTATGAATCCTTATAATGTAAAGGGAAATAGAACTATTACCACAGCAGTGGGTTAATGGGTCCTTTTATAAAGGGAAGTCATTCAAAAGATCTTTGGTAAAGGTACTGTTGTCCTCCTCCTTTGTAATAGAATTCACTATATCATAACCCATTTCCATCATATACAATTTTTAAATTAACTTTAAATAGTCTTCTATAGAATATAATAGAATTGTTTTACAGTAATTATTAATTAGCCAACCTTATCACAAAAAAGAAAGTAAAGCTTACTGAATATGTTCACTTTTCAGAAGGGTTAAAATACTGGTCATTTATTTCATCCCTTCCTTTTACTTACCCATAATTCAAAGCTTGCTGCTGCTTTGTGTGTGTGGTTATTTAGTAGCCCTGATTAAGCAGACATCCTAACTACTTAGCCATTAAGGAGCCCATGACACTTTTATGAGAGTTGGGATGGTTAGCTTCGGTCTCCTGACCAAAGTCCAACTTGGATGATACTCGCCTCACGTAAATACCCCCTGAGTTTCATTTGGATGGTGTTCTTTCTTTCCTGTCCCAAACTGTGTAGTAACATTGCTGTGAGCTTGCTCCTCACAAGAGGGGTCCCAGTTGGGTGCTTCTGACCCCTGAGCAACACTGTTTCTTTGACCAACCTGCAGCAGCTTGTAATGATGTGGGAGTGCAGAGAAGGCCGTGTGTAAAGCCAGAGTAAGTCAAGTGCCCCTATCCTGAGGCATTAAAGTTTTCATAAAGTCCCTGTGTGGTACTACTCCATACAGGATGTCATCAAGTAAGAGTAAATAGCCAAAAACCTATTTAATGTGATTTCTACTTTGTTACCAGAAGTATTAAGATGCAACCTTTTCTTTGGGACCAGAATAGCACAACTGCTCTTGCTGTTAGTACTCATCCACTTAGTCTTATCTCACTTCTTGTTGACTGGAATATTCTTGCTGACACTTCCATGTTATTATTGTTATTGCTGCCTTTTATTAACAATAATATTTTATTAATAATCCCCCACCGCTAATTCTTCCTTCCTCCTACAGTTCAAGAGATCAACTGTGGCCACACTAAAGTTAGACTTACTGAAAGTTTGCTTTTTCTTTTAAATAAGTAACTTAAGTACAGTTATCTTTCACCAGGGTAGCATTTCCCATCCTACTAATTCAATGAAGTCTTTGACATGCACCACTTCAGTACTTTGTTGTTATAGCAACAATGTTTATAATAAAGGAATTAACATCATCCGTACCCAACTCCAAAGCAGAGCTGTGCAAGCCCTTCTGTTTTTCGGTTAGCACAGCACTCTCTGAACTTTCCCATTGGGCTGTATCACAAGCCGTATATCTGTAAATGGTTTGCTCTTACACAAATAAAAATTTACACAGTCAGCCTCTGTTGCAAAACTGTGTAGGTGTTGCCTGTGAGTTCATGAAAGCTTGAAAGAGTTCTTTGCACCCAGAATTGAGCTGTTGACCATTTTGTGGATTGACAGTTGTGGCATTTATAATTGAAGAGGAGAGGAAAGGACCATGCTGAGGGGGAGTGGAAAGAAAAAATTAGTCATAAATAATACACTTCACTTTGCACAAACATACACTTTCATGTACAAACATGATTATTAGCTGGTAGTGTGTGCTATTCAGTTTTGGTTTTTTAGTTTTATCAAGTATTTCTGGAGGGATAGGTAGGGAAATTTGTAGGTGAGCTTTAAGTTTGACATTGTATTTCACTGTGTGGCTAACTGAGGATCATCAAATGTATTTTTCCAGGTTACATTTTTAATTAAGGTCCCTATGCCAGACCTATAAAGTTAGCGCTGTATTAATTCTCCCTTGATCCTCAGCTGGAGATTCCACTGATGGCAAAGGGAGTTGTGTACAAAGATTGTGTTCAAAGAAGGTTCTTAGGTTGTAATTAAGCTTGTAGCTAATAAAGCTACTGTTGCATTCAGCGTCACTCAGTGGGAAAAATGGTCCAGGACACCTTTAAGACCATGGCAATTTTTCCCTTTGTTTCTCTCCCCTCCCACCATATTTGTGCATTTCCTTTTTCCCTTCTCTCTATTTTTCTTCTTTTTGGTCACCCATCTTCTCTCTTCCTTTTTGCCTCTGTTCTCCCCAGGAGCAGCCCTGACCTTAGTTTGTGTGTCTCCATACTGTTTCATCAGCTCCAAATTTTTTGTGTTGGCTTCATTTCTGCTACACTACTCATCCGCTTCCCCTCCCCCGAAACAATTCCCTTTCGGCAGTGGATCCTTTTCTGCCAATCGTCCCCAGGCCTGCACTATTCATCTCTCATCTTTTGTGCCCGGATCCCTGGTGTGTTGAATTGAGTGGAGAAATGACTGGGAAGAGAAGCAGCGTGACTACAAGGGACAGTGGAGAGGAGGGAAGGGCCATTGCTCCCACCACACTTTATAAATAGGGGAGCCGTGACCTCCCCACTTTTTACAATCTTTTTACAACACATTCATAGCTGGGTGGGAGCACACAGTGGCCCATTCAGGTCCCACTCTGCTTCATGCTAAATGAAGCCTGCCAGCCAGGTCCCCCTCTGTGTGGTGCTGCTTGCTGGGCCCGTGGCGGTGGCTTCTCTTGGTGCCAGTAACTGGCTGGGTCCGGGACACGGGATGGACCCATCACCTGAGGGCAAGGGACTCACCAGGAGGGAGAGGGAGGGTAATGTAACATAAGAAGCAGGAGGCAGGGCTCCAGGATGGTTGGGCTAGCGTGTGTCTGTGGACCTGGGCTGGCAGGCTTTATCCCAGAAGCCGTTCCCATATGTCTGAGGACCAGAGGTTCCCTGGTCATACAAAGAGATCCTTAGCATGCTGGAGGAGCCCACCCACTGCATGTACCTCTTCATACAATGCAGCTTATTGCCCCCTGCATGCCAGTCCTGCCCGTATTAGGGATTGTGCCCTTGGGGGTGCAAAGAGGGAGCGGTCTTCATCTCCACCAAGAGCTGCGGTTGTGGCTGGCCCATGCATCAGTTACATAGAGGGTAGAGGAGGAAGAAAGCATTCTACCCATAGCTCCTCTGGCCCAGAACATATGAGAGCTCAGTGGTCACAGGTGAAGTTACTGACTGTGCTAATGTCAAAGAAAACAAATCTGTTCACTGAAGCTGTCAGTGCAGCTGCTCTTCCAGTTGAGCTTCATCTGCAGCCCTGTCAGCTTTTACCCTGATTTACTTGAAAGCAAAATGAAAATCTCTAATCACCTCCAGGTTTGTTTTTGTTTCTTATAAATAAAATACAATTAAGAAGCAATAATGTGCTAGACAAATCTTTCTTAAAGCGACAGCTGCCAAAACGGTGAGTAAAGGGCTTTAATGCACTGGAGTGGCTCGAGACATGGGTTCAGTTCAAGGTACTGGATTTGTCTGTTCCTAGGGCGGTGGTCCCCAAACGTTTTACATTGCATCTGCCCCATCCAGGTCCCCCTGAAAGCTGGGGTTGGAGCCACAGCTGGGAGCGGAGCCACGGTCGGGCCTGGGGGCCGAGGTCAGGGCCGCAGCTGGAAGAGGAACTGCAGCTGAGGGCCGAGGCTGGGAACCAGGGGCTGAGGCTGGGGCTGAGCAGGGCTGGAGGGTGCTCCTTCCTCGTCCCTCATGGGATCTATCCTGGGCCCTGCCACGCCCCCCTGAATGTTCCTCCACGTCACCCTAGGGGGGCCAATCCCACAGTTTGGGGATCTCTGTTCTAGGGTGACCAGATAGCAAGTGTGAAAAATTGGAATGGGGATGCAGTAATAGTGGCTTGTGTAAGACAAAGCCCCGCCTATCGGGATGTCTGGTCACCCTCTCTGTTCCTTACCTGGGGCAAATCAGACAGGGCCTGGGTCAGTACCCTTGCTAGTCTTTCCATTAGCTCTGATAGGCTTTGGGTAACACTCAGACTCTTCCTGTGCCTCAGTCCCCCACCTGTAAAATGCTGCTGATAGTACTTCCCTACTTAGGATCTCATGATGATAAACTCAAAAACTCCAGTTTCTTTCTGGAGAGCCGATCACCCTCAAACATAGATGGGCTGGGCACAGATTTTTTTAAGAGGTGCCCTTGACACAACCATGAGTCTTTCCACTTTGCTGGTCTGCTCTATTTAGGAAAGGTATTCAAGCAGTCCTGCCTTCTAAATACCATAAAGTAACTGTTCTGTCTGGATTAGCATTACAATGAGCAGCCCACTGAGGTTCTGCTGTAGGAAGCACATGTGAAGCAGGGTAAATTGAGATGTCTGCAGTGCCAGAGGTGGGACTTCTAAAGATCTGTTTGAATCAGGGATTCTGGTTAGGCCCATTATAGGGATCAGCAGGATATCTAGACATACAAGAATAGTCCACAAATATCCACCCTCCCACCTTCTCTACACACCACTGGAGCTCTGTTATTAAGGCTTTGGCCATTTCAGAAATACTGTAACACTATTATTTCTTGAACCATATGTTCTCTAAGCAGCAAAGGCAACAGGTCTGGCCTCCTCAATCCACAGTACATTGAATGAATGACCTCTTATTTTGTTTAAAAAAAAAAAAAAAGACAAAGGCCGTAATGCTTCAATGAGCTCCATGTGGGCACAGTGATCTGCTCTTACAGAGCTTAATGAAAGATCAAGACCTTAGTTGGAAAAATAACCAAAACTTCCAACAATTGATCTGACTCTAGTATTGTGCTCTACTATCAAAGCTTAATATATTTTCTTAAAAAGGGAGAAAAGAATTACTCCTGGTACCAGTAATTTTTTCAAACCTGGAACTCAGCAGTCCAGTTATGCCACCTGTAGCCTGGCAACAGACCACTATAACATGCCTCCTTTGCATTGCAAATGTATCTCTGTCAAGTAATGAGGTTCTGTTGTGCTGGGCATGT
Source organism: Emydura macquarii macquarii (assembly GCF_026122565.2). Classification (NCBI taxonomy): domain Eukaryota; kingdom Metazoa; phylum Chordata; order Testudines; family Chelidae; genus Emydura; species Emydura macquarii. Next base: position 33,735,259 of record NW_027132559.1, on the reverse strand, counting down.
GCTATTTCTTGTGCAGAAGGAATGACCAATTTTACGGCACTGTCATAATGAGGTACACTTATTCCTTACGTGTCTTTTAACTAGGCACTGAGCCAGAAGCAAAGTGTTTCCAAGAAGTATTGTATATCTCACTACTTTGGAGTGGGATTTTGCTCTGGTAAAATGTTGTATGTATATTTATATGCAAACTAAAAGCCCAGAGCTAGATCTTCATGTGACATAAATTGGCATAGCACCACTGACTTTAATTGGACTGTGCAGATTTTACACCAACCAAGGATCTGGCTGAAAATATGCTTGTTTTAGCTTTTAAAACTAAAGAGCAATATCATAGTTGAGAGAAGTTATTTTATTTAATCTTAAAAAATATTTCCTTCCTGTTTGTATCATATTAAGGTATATAAACTTGGTCAAAAATGTATTGCTAGTTTTGAGAAGTGAGGTAGCTTTAAACCATAAATCTCTTCATGAACTGGTATGTTTCAGCCCATGCCAATGAGATTGGACACTGTGATGTTCATTAGGAATTTGTGTATGATCTGTGCCAACTTTGTGGTCTTCAAAAATGGCTCTGATACAAAAACAGCTTCGCTGTTTTGATTTGCCACCATTTCCCAAAAAACCCACATTGAGCAGGCTATCCGAGCCAGCACAGCAGGGCTTGCAAAAGCCTCGTATGGGAATAAGGCTTTCATTTTTTGTTCAACTGAACTAAAATCAATAGAAAATTTGGTAACAAACCCTGAAAGGCCCAGTCCAGGAGAGCAGTATCTCCTCTACCTGCTTAAGCAAGGGTATTCCATGCACCTCGCTGGCCATGCAGACACGATGGCAGACCCCAATTGCAAAGGCATACTTCTCCCTCCCTATCTTGTAAACCAGGGCACACATTAAAAGGCATCAAGGTCTGACAATCATGCTGGTCACGGAGGGGCCCATTGGGTGGAAGATTACACAGTTCCCTGTTCTCTGAAAGAAAGAAAGTCCTGATCACTTTCCAATAAATGGCAAAGAGGCTTCCCAGCTGTAGCAATCAAGAGCAGGGACCTCCATCCATTCCTTTCCAGCAACTGCGGTTTCAGAGTTTCCTCACTTAGCTGTAAGGCTTGATTTTGTTTTTAATGAAAACCAGTCAGTCTCTCTAATTTGACAGCCTTGGGGCAGCAATATACTGGCAACTTCAACAGGCTGAGCCACCCCAGCATGGAGATGGGGGAGATAGATCTGTCCAGGACAGGGGATATATCTCTTCAGCATGAGTTTTCCCTCTGCATTCTGTGCCAGCTGTGCAACTCCCAAGTGTGGGAGGTGTCTGGGTTGTTTTTGTCATCGTGACCAGCAGGCTGACTTTTGTTCCTATCCACAATCAGGCTGCTGTGGCGCCTCCTGCAGCTTGGGCAGCTCAGAAAGCCAAAGAGATGATGAGCTGGCTAGGATGCTAGGATTTTAGGTTACTACCTTATCTCCTGTCTGACATTTAACTGGTTTACAGACATTGGGGAAAATCCTGAAGCTAATGAATTCTCTCTCTATTTTTCTTGACTGGATTTCCCCCTTACAAATTTCCTATTACAATCACATTGTACAGAGTAACTTGTTCAGAATGGATCTGAATAGATATAAAGAGACATGGGGGGGGAGGGGGGAGGAGTTAGAGAGGGAGAATGTTTCTGCACAGTGGAAAACCTACCAGGGACTTCAAGATTAATACCATTTACATCTGAGTATTTGTTTCAGAGCTACTTTTTTTCTCCAGTGAAAATTATACAAAATAGACTGGGCTTTGATCTCTTTTCAATTTTGATTGAATTACGGGCATATAATTTTTTAAAATGCAGCTCACTGACAGCTACTACTGCAAATACATACATAAATCAGTCCTAGGGCTTGATTCTGTAACAACTCCATGCACAAATCTCTCACCCAACTGAGCAGTTAGGAACACAGATCAACCAAGCATTATCAGTGCTGCAGTGTGACTCAGGATTTCACATTCTGCTCTGGTGCAATCTGTAGGCTGCTTTTCTTCCACTTAATTCCATAAAATATTAGCCAAGGGACATAGTCAGCATGTAGACTGAGTAGCCAGACTGGGCAGCTGCCTGGAAGGGAAAAATGAATCATCTTCAGATACTGGAGTGATGTGGGCGTGTACATACTGCAGCAAGACAGATTGTCCCCTCTAGGCCACAAAGCAGCTGTGGAGCAATTCCAGAGTGGTTACTGAAGTAGCTCTGAATTCCACTAATATAGTCACTTGCTTCCCCTATTTGGTTCCATCCCGCTCTGGCTCACCTTCTCCCCACCTCTTGTGCTCTGCTGTGCAGGAAGGCTGGGTGGAGTTGGACTCTGTACCTGTAGGGGGTATGCGTCCTATGCAGGCTCCCTCCCTTATTCTCTTACTCCTGCTCAGCAGAATTGCTTCAGGTTCTCTGGCAATGGGCCCTCCAAGTGATGGTTTCAGTTACCCCTAAACAAAAAGAATTGAGAATTTGGTTGTACTGTCGAAGTGCTGCACATGGCACAGAGGCAGATGATGAGGTCATTCCAAACATTTGGTGTGGGCAAATACCTAAAAGTAATGAGAACCATTTCATTTCGCACAAAAGCAGGCATGAAATCACATGTTAAATAGGGTTCCTGTTAAGATTTCTTTACTGTCCACTTACAGTCAGACCAGCAGTACAGCAAGAACCATTTTCTCACCCTGCTTTCCACTTCTTATTTGGGTCTTGGTGAGAACTAAGCAGCCACAAATATGAGCAAAACCCTAACTTGATTTTTTTTTTAAATCAAGTTCAGCTTGTGTTTTGTTCAAGCTCTGTGGGATGGTCAATACTAATTTTATTTGGCCTGCTTTTCTCATCCTTACTGGCTTGTCACTTAGCTCTTATTTGATGATAAAACACTCTTCATGGATGCAAGTACGCATTTTTCTCTCACATAATGGAATGTAAAAATACCGCATAAATACCTGAAAGAGTTGGTCTTTTATTTTACACACCTTCGATTCTGCTTTTATTGATTTCCCCATGCTATGCAGAACAAAATGTACTCTAGCAACTTGTATGTTTCACACAACAGTATAACTTCACTGCACAGTGGAAAAGAACTTGCCTAATAGGGTGCTTCATTTGTTGGTAAACCTACTTTTCTCTCTTTCACAGTCTCTACATTGCTCTTGTGAATACTGTAGACATTATTAGTCTATCATTTGAAGTTATATCTTATTGTTTTGTCCAGAGCTGAAAAATGTCAAACTTCCACATTTTTAATGGAAGACACCATTTTTCACAAAAACCAAACAGTGCAAAAAATTCAGCCTGTTTTTTCAAGAGCTCTTGTTTTCTCGTAATAAATCCAGAGTCCAAATTAAACATGTCCGGTGATTTAGATTTGAATGTCTGGACTTCTTAATGAAATGCATATTCTGTAGCACATTTACCTACTGCATGAGAAATAATAGAATCACAGAACTGAAAAGAATCTGAAGAGATCCTCTAGACCAGTACCCTGCACTAATGTCAGGACTAAATATTATCTAGACCATCGCTGGCAGGTGTTTGTCTAACCTGCTTTTAAAAAATCTCCAATGATGGAGATTCCACAACTTCCCAAGGCAATTTATTCCTTAACTACCCTGACAGTTAGAAATTTTTTCCTAATGTCCAAACTAAACCATCCTTACTGCAATTTAAGTCTATTGCTTGTTCTATCCTCAGAGGTTAAGGAGAAGAATTTTTCAGCCTTCTCCTTTTATGTATTTGAAAACTGTTATCATGTCCCCACTCAGTCTTCTCAAGACTAAACAAGCCAATTTTTTCAATCTTCCCTCATAGGTCATGTTTTCCTAGACCTTTAATCATTTTTGTTGCTATTCTGTGGACTTTCTCCAATTAGTCCACATCTTTCCTGAAATGTGGTGCCCAGAACTGGACACAATATTCCAGTTGAGGCCTAAGCAGCACGGACTAGAGTGGAACCATTGCTACTTGTCTTGCTTATAACACTTCTGCTAATACATCCCAGAATCTTTGCTTCCTTCCCCTTTCCCCCCCAAAATATTGTTACACTGTTAACTAACATTTAGCTTGTGATCCATCCCAGATCCCTTTCCACAATACTCTGTCCTAGGCAGTCATTTCACTTTTAGTATGTGTGCAACTGATTGTTCCTTCCTAAGTGGAGTACTTTGCATTTGTCCTTGTTGAATTTCCTCCTATTTACTTCGTAACATTTCTCCAGTTTGTCCAGATCATTTTGAATTTTAATCCTATCCCCAAAGCACTTGCAACCCCTCCCAGCTTGGTATCATCTGCAAACTTTATAAGTGTACTCTCTATGCTATTATCTAAATCATTGATGAAGATGTTGAACAGAAACAGATCCAGAACTGATCCTTGCAGGACCCCACTTGATATGTCCTTCCAGCTTGTCTGTGAACCACTGATAACTGTTCTCTGGGAACAGTTTTCCAGCCACAGGTATGCATCCACCTTATAATAGCCCCATCTAGGGTTTTATTTCCCTAGTTTGTTTATGAGAAGGTCATGTGAGACAGTATCAAAAGCCTTACTAAAGTCAAGATGTACCACATCTACCGCTTCCCCCGATCCACAGGGCTTATTGCCCTGTCAAAGAAAGCGATTGGGTTGATTTGGCATGATTTGTTCTTGACAAATCCATGCTGACTGTTACCTATCACCGTATTATCTTCTAGGTGTTTGCAAATCCATTGCTTAATTATTTCCTCTGTTATCTTTCCAGATATTGAAGTTAAGCTGACTGGTCTGTAATTCCCCAGATAGTTCTTATTTCTGTTTTTATAGATTGGCACTATATTTGCCCTTTTCCAGTCTTCTGGAATCTCTCCCATCTACCATGACTTTTGAAAGATAATCACTAATGACTCTGATATCTCCTCAGTCAGCTCTTGAGTATTCTAGGATGTATTTCATCAGGCCCTGGTGACTTGAAAACATCTATCTTGTCTAAGTAGATGTCTTCAAGTAGATAGTGACTTTAGGATTTTTGTTTCCTCTGTTATTTTGTATCACTTGTAAATGTTTAAATTATCAGGACAGAATAATGTAGTAACATAAATCTAGCAATAACAGGCACCTGATTTATTAAAAAAAAATTGAAAAACTGAATTCAAATTAAATGTCTTCTATCTTGACTAAGCTCTTCAAAAAGATTCTTTGTCTTTCATTTGTAGGATGAGCATATCTCATTCCAATGCAGTGAGTCTCTACTCTGTATATTTCTAATATTTTGAATCTCATCTCTCACCTTTATTCCTTTCCTATTTTTAAAAGAGATGTGAATTTTGATGAAGGTCACTTGTTAGAAAAGGGGGAAGTTGTTATTGTTTTGTTGTATGTATTACAGTGGCATCGAGAGACTGCAAACCAGATAAGGCCTCACTGTGCTAGGTGCTATAAATACACATAATAAGAGACAGTTGCTACCCCAAAGACTTATACTGTAAACAAAAGACAGACTAAGGATGAAAGAAAGGAAGTAGTATTTATCCCAGTTTCATAGATGAGGAACTTAATTACAGAGAGAATAAGTGACTTGCCCAGGAAGTTTATGGCAGACCTGGGAATTGAACCCAGAATTGAAAGTGATCCTTTCTCTTGTTTTAACTTTTGATTTGCTTAGTTTGCTGCTCAGAGATTATATGGAATTGCTGCAGTTTAGTTAGAATGGAATGAGATTTTGATAACTGTATTTTAAGTTACCTCATGGGCAGCTAGAACAATGGGTGAATGCTCCTTTCACCGAATACATAGCCAAATAAATAAATGGCTATATATATGTATCCCCAAATATCTTGTTGCAACCTTAACTGATGGGTATTGCCCTTTGGAAAATTGAATCCATTCCTTTTCCAAATCTATCTAGAAATCTCAGAACATTTAGTATCTTCCCAGAGCTAAAATTTGTTTGTCCCATCTCTGATAGATGTGAAAGTGTGTAATGCTAAAATGCTAAATTTATTGCCCCTCAAGGAAACTGAACTATTGAGCTCCTGGTGTGGAAAAAAATGACTGGTATCAAGACTCTTCCATTTCTTTTTCTCTCTTTTTTGAATATTAAGCTTGACACTTAATTGCCATACATCATGCCCTGCAGAATTAGACAAGGAGGCATAGATGCAATTGTCAGTCAGCAGACTTTGAGTTCATATGCGTAATATACTGATAGTCACTACATCTATCTTTTTTAACTTTCTATAAAGAAAGACCAATTGTGAAGATGAAGAAAGCTGCTGATGGTCCCCTACACATCTCTCCTTCTCACTGCCATTGGAAGCCAGGCAGTAAAATGACATTGGTCCACCACGGTGAAGATGGCAATTATTTTGCACAGACTGAATGCTGTCGAGAAGAACTTTGTAGTATTTTGATCAGCAGAACAGTTTTTGCCTTTGCAGGTTGTCCTTTCCTCCTTTGCTGATAACTGATTTTGAAAGCTTCCCACCACCTTCACTGTAAGTATAAAAGGTTTTGGCAAGTGACCTCTCAGCACAGAAGGAACAGCAAGAAAATATCAAATAAACTTCTTTTCAGAAGACTAGAAGAGAATTTTTGTCAGCAAAAGAGGAGGATACACGAGCAGGTTTTGCTGCAAGGTAGTCTGGATTTGATGGCCCTATGCGTAGCAGCCCATCAGGCAGGCAGAATAGCTTTTCTGACTGGGAAAATCCTTCTCTGTAAACAAAATGGTGAATGCTCACCCTCCCCTTGCCTGGATGCCACAATGCTGCTTCACTTCCTCTTCCACCTGTGTAGTAGGTGGGAACTGGATGACAATTGTACAGGAAATTGGGTTTTCAGCTAAAAGACATGTTTTGTGAAATATCTGCTTCCTGCAGAAAAGTTCAACTTTTTATCAAAACACGAACAACCAAAAAACTTCAGACGAAAACAAAACAAAAACATGATTTGAAAATGCCACTGTGGTGCCTCATGCCCCTTCGTTCTCCTCTCTGGTTTGGTTCTCCAATCACACATCTCCCATGATGCACCACAACCAAGGATTCTCGGGATGTACTGTGGTGGATCAGCAAGTGGAGAGACCATATTTGAAACTTTCTTGAAGATTTTTTTGGGGGGAAAAATGTGATTTCTAAATGAAAAATGAATTTTTGACAGTTCTTCCATACACAGAAAGTTTTTGTTTTTGTTTTGTTTTTAAAAGGTCTGTGTTTTGAAGGAGAGAGGGGAACCAAAACTCCCCAAACCACCTCTTAATTCAAAAAATGTGGATCTTCTCTGAAGACTGTTTGAGTGGATCTACTTTCATGTTTATCCATCAAGAGTTGACCCAAAACACGAAGTGTCTAAAAGAGAATTCAGTAAACAGCCAGGATTTCATAGAGCCTGTCTTTCACAAAGTGCAACTCATTGGCCTTCTGGTCTTGCTCACATTCCTGCTTTGTCATTGCAAATTTCTGGATCAGCTTCTGGCTGGACGGTCTGTTTGTGTTGTTGTTAACAACAAACCAATGCCTTTCTTGAGGAATACCAGGAATTCTTATACCAAGTACTAAGGAAATTGTACATAACCGTATTAAAGCATTGTATTTTTAAGAGTTTTATTTTTAATCGGATAAAGCTTTGTATATTCTGCAATTTTAATGAATCTGTTGGCCCATTACTGAATATCCCACTACTTCAGAAAGAGCTGGAGGAAAAAAAATTGAGCCATGGGTTATCCCACAAGGGACCCAGATCAGCTAGGCAACTGTGTTACCAGAGTGGCCATTATGCAACAGTATGTAATTATTTTTGTACTCTGAAGAAAATACAGGACAATATGACTAATTATGCTGGCAATGTTATACTGTTCACAAAGCAAAGATTACCATAAAATAATGGTCAGCTTGGATACCAGGGAGTGTATTCATGAGGTCAATACTGAGTCTTTGTAAAACTAATTTTAAAAAGCAAAGCAGCAGTTTCTTTTCCAACTCAAAAAGTCAGACCAGTTACAGTAAAAACCATTTATTTCCCAAGGTGCTTTAGCTATTTTAAGTATTTTATTATTGAGCCTGCTGTAATATTACAGTGGGCACCAGGAGTTGTTCCGTTTACTCTTTCAAATTGCTGTATTAAGCATGAAAAGACCAACTCTCCTTAGGGTAAGTCATCACTGCAGTTAGCCTGGGTAATCAGCACCCAGGTTGGAGCACCCTGTTAGCTAGCTCAGTTTATGAGCAGCAACAATTTAAAGCCCCAGCCAAGTCACTAGGTTGTCACTGGCGCTGTACTCCTGTGTGTGGCACAAGATCTAGAACTGGTTAGGAATTTCTTGACAGAACTTTTTCTCATTCGAAAATGTAGTACTGTGAAAACCAAAACTTTTCACAGAAAAGTATCAGTTTTGACAAAACTTTCATTGGGAAAGAGTCTCAGAATGAAACTTCTGGTCAAAACCAAAGGAGGGAAGGAGGGAGAGAGACCAAGAGAGAGACCACCACACCAGAATGGTCAATAGTCCATTGAATAAGGCAATTATTTGGCATGTGAGAGACCCAGGTTCAAGACTCTGGTATGAATCAGGAAGAGCCTCTGGGCCATTGGCCCTGCTGGGGTGAGTCTGTTTTGTGTGTGTGTGCATGTTTGAAAATATTTGAAAGGTCTGTTTCAAATGCAGAAAGGGAAAAATTGTTGAAATCTTGAAAATTTTCATGGGACGGGAAAACCATTGCAGTGCCATGGAAATCCCTCTTTAAACCACCTCTGGCTCTGCCTACAAAATTCTTGGTACTAATGCCTAGGCAGTGGACAGGAAATTATTCCTCCTTATGCCAAATGTGATTGTTTCTCTGTTACTTTGTCCTCTGTGCTGATCATTTATCTCTACCTGTTGTATTTTCTCATGTTTAGACTGATAGCTCTTTGGGACAAGGATTGTGTCAAGCACAATGGGTCTTGATCCCTGATTATATCCAATAGGAGCTATCATCCTACAAATAATAAGTAATAATCCAAGTGATGGAATATCCCAGTTGTTTTTGGCAGACGAGTCACTTTTGACTACAGAAACAGTGGTGTAGAATATTTGGGTCCTACTTTGGTTAGAACTCATTTTGGTAACCGGCTCCCAGATACTGTAGCTGTACTGGAATATATAGACAGAAAATGAATAGAAAGGAGGGAAGAAGAATTGGTCATGTTACAAAGTTTTAGTGTGAAAAGTGATCACGTGACAAAGCCTTTTGTGTTATTTCCTGTACCACTTTGGAAACCAAAGTTACTTCCGTTGCTGTATATGTTTCTCTTGTTCTGTTCCCTGTTAAGTCAGCACAGCAAACCTTCTTAACCTCACAGAAGGTTTCTGATTTCATGAACTAGCTTTGATTTCTACCTATAAAGTGCACAAAAGTGCACTTGACACTAGAACTGTGCCTCACTCAGTCTAATTTTGCCCTTCATTCTTTTTATTACTGCTGCTGATTGAAGGGGAGAGAGTATGTGGGTGTGGTGCTCATGAATCTGATCTAAAATATTGGACAGTTAATAAAATAGTCATAATCTAAAAGAGTCTTATTGAGAGAGCCTGAATAATTTTCCTTTTATTGATATAGTTACTTGGAGGGGTTGTTCATTGAATTGCTGAAGCATGCTGTAAAAATATGCCAAGTTTTCAAGCACGCCTACAACTTCATTTAAGAATTGGGAGAAATCTTTGTTTTTAATCCACTGGCTCCCTCTACTGGTATGACAGAATTATAGTGCATAGTTTCTGGTGAGACATACTGATTATATAGTGCTAGAGGTACCAGAAGAAAATGGCTTTGCAAAGAACTGTATGAAACTTACTTGATCGTGGCACAGGTGAATCAGAGGCACCTCCTGGCTTCTAGCCCCTTGCTTTAGCACTGTATATACACCCTCTCCTTCAGTCAATAAAAGTGATGAAAAGAAAGAAGAAAGCAAATACTCACCAGCAACCATACACCCTACAAAAAGTGCAACCCAGGAACCTATCCCTGCAACAAACTCTGTTGTCAGCTCTGCCCACACATCGACCCTAGTGACAACATCACTGGTCCTAACCACATCAATCACACCATAAGGGGCTCATTCACCTGTACATCCACTAATGTTATATATGCCATCATGTGCCAGCAATGCCCCTCTGCCATGTACATTGGTCAAACTGGACTATCACACGCAAAAGGATAAATGGACACAAATCAGACATAAAAATAACAACATCCATAAACCAGTGGGAGAACACTTTAATCTCCCAGGGCACACTGTCACTGACCTGAAAGTCGCCATACTTCTCCAAAAAAACTCCAAAAACAGACTTCAAAGAGAAACTGCTGAGTTAGAAATGATCTGCAAACTTGACACATTCAAACTGGGTTTAAACAGAGATTTAGAATGGCTCTCTCATTACAAGAGGTAATTGCTTTACTCACCCATTATCACCTCCTACTCAATGACTGTCATTAGCCCTCAAGTACCTGGCTTTCATCCACCTCCCCCATTGTTCTCTATGCACTTGTATATCTATGTTTCCTATTTACTGTATCATTCTATCTCTGCATCTGACGAAGTGAGCTGAGTCTCATGAAAGCTTATGCCTACAAAAATTAAATTTGTTAGTCTTTAAAGTGCCACAGAACTCTCATTGGTTTTTTTTTTTTAAAGAAGAAAGGGGAAGTTAAGCTGTGATTGAGCCGCAGTTCTAGTCCACAACACCTTTTATTCAAACAGGAATTAAGCACAGTTTTTGAAATATAGAAAACACTGTTCTATAACATTAATTAAAATAAAACTTTAATGCAATCACCAGGATGTCTGTACGTACCATAACTAAGTAGTCATATGCTCTTATTACTGCTGTCCTTCACTCCCTGCTCACCACTGTTTGTTATTCTCACTAGATGTCTCATTTTAAATGCTTTATTTGTTTACTGTATTTGTTTGGATCACTATGCATCCACCTAAAAGGATCAACTTTTAATTAGAAAACTCTGCCGCGAAAGGGTGTCGTCTTTGCATTTGTACTGTAAATCACTCAGCAATCTTGTATGATTTTTTAAAATATAAATAATCATATAGTTAAATCTTGCAGCACAGCTTGTAGATAAGTATTATTGTATCCATTTCACGGAGAGGCATTTCACATCCACTTTGCGCTAGTGTAAAAGACTACACAAGGCAATGGTGAAACAGGTTCTGTGTATACAAAAAACACACATTTTAGAATATGTGTAGTGCTGAAACTGTGGAAGTGGTGCTCTGTGGAATATATCCCAATCTTAAATGGTTCATTTTCTGCAGACAGATGTGTGTGAAACATATGCACAATCCCTGGGTAAAGCATATGAGTGAGAATAAACCATATGTGATAGATGTTAGTTCCATCCCTTAGTGCACTGGTGGAAGATGCGCAGGTATCATGATGAGAAAGGCAGCATAAGAATCTGCACAGAAGAGAATAGAAGCAGAAGCTGTTCTGTGGGTAGATGGAAGATTGCAGTCTTCACAGTCTTTCAGTTTTTATGAGCACTAAATTCATGTTAAAATTAAGGCCATTCTTTTAAAGTTCTTGTTCCTACTGCATTCTTGGGAGTCTGGTTCACCGTCTGGGTACATCTGCTATGCTACATAGCAGTTAGCAAGCTCTTGGAGTTGAAAATCGTTTAACTTGTATATGTCCATTTAGTTTATTAGGATTACAAAGATCTAAATTTCCAGTGAGCTCAAAGGCCTAATCTGTGCCATTTCTGCTTCTCTGCGATGTACAAATAGGTTGACATTTGTCAGTGAAATGTCAGTTGTAATAAATGTATCATCTGATAGAGAATCCAATTTACTGACAAGGGTTAAAGGACTACAAGTCAGGTCTCTTGTGTCTAATAACTGATTTTGCCACAGACTTGCTATGTGACCTTGGGTAAGTCCATTAACTTTTTTCTTCCTTAATTAAGATTAACAACAGTTTGTACTGTAAAGTGCATTGTGGTCTGTGGAAGAACGGCTCTATATAAGAGCCAACTATTGGCAATGCTAAAATTAAAGGGGTCATTTTTTTTCTTTGCTAACAGGTACTTGGAACACCAAACGAAGATACGTGGCCTGGAGTCCATTCTTTACCCCATTTCAAGCTAGGTAGGTTTAAATAAGTTATCAAGATTTCAGTGTTTCTGGGAGTACATATTAAAAACCTTATGTGCTAGCTGAAAGAAGGGTTTTGAGATGGCACTCATCCTTTTTTGGCATGTTCACTTACTTGCTAATGGACTTCTGCAGCATTGTTCCAAAATAATCTGAATAGTGTTGCAGGATAGCAAATGCATTGTAAGCATATTGCAGTGCATTCATTTTAGCATTTCACATGTCACTATATTAGTTGGCTTTTGACCTTTAGCACATTATGAGCCATAGCTTCCCTTTGTAGCACATTAATATGAAATGTTGCACTACTACATTTCCTGTCAGTGGTAGGGCGACGTAGGCCAGTATGTTGACGTAGATCAACAGATGCAATGTGTAATAATGTTCTAAACAGGGGAACCAATGTGATAGGAAAAGGTATCCTGGAAACAGAAGATGGAAATATCCTATTTTTTCTGCCACTGTTTAGTTAATACAACGAGAGTCCTGTAGCACTTTAAAGACTAACAAATTCCTGTTTAGTTAACGTATTATCTAACACTAGGTTTAAATGGCCAAACTGATGATACTTCTACTACTACTTTTAGAAACCTGTTCCACAGTCAAATGGATCTAACTATTAGGAAGTTTCTCTTGCTACTTAGCATAAACAGTCTACAATCTGTATCCTGGAGAATAAGGAGTGAAGGACCAGTTTCTAGTGTAATTGTTCCCTGAATTGTCTAGTATTTATGATGCTGTACAAATTCTCTTGATCAGTTAAATGTTTTGAGGTTTTTAAACTTAATCCATTATTTCTGTATTCATTGTTTTCTCCTCCTTTTTTCTCAGCTGCCACTATTGCTCTTTTTTTATACTGATAGTCTGAGAGGAGGGCAGCAAATCAAGCTGTGTTTGCTTATGTTGTTTTTTGCTGGCTTTCAGGCAGCAACTTTTCTTGGAGTAGGTGACTCTTTCCCTATATCAACCCTGCAGAATAACAGCTTCCTCTCATCTGACTGCAATAACTGACCTTGACTTAACAAATTAAAATGATTTTACCTGGTGCATATTGAACAGGCAAAGCATTTTTAAACCTGTATTGGCTTAAACCATTTTTAAAAATCATGTCTAACAACACTGATGTTTTCTTCATGTGAATAGAGCTCAAAATTAATTCTTCTCCCAATTCCTTCCCCTACCCAAAGCCTTATAAATTGGGTTTGGCTTATAGCATAAATCCCTAATCAGATGATCCCACTGATTTCTCTGTATCCTTCCAAGTGATAATTTTGGGTAGTCCCCCTGTGAATTACTGGTCAGATTCAGTACTGGAAGCTTCAGAGGCGCTATAGCTGTTTATAAACTACTTTCATGGTATGCAATTTTTGTTAAGAGAAAATTTCAGTGTATTTATCCCTAAAATTTTGCATCACTGAGTACCACCAAAGGTTGTAAAGTAGTTTTCTGTTTCACACTTGATTAAATGTTAAAGATCAGTAGGTAATCCTGACAAGCCATGATGCAACCAAAATGCTGATGTTTTATTTCTTCCACAAGTAGACTTCTGTAATTGAATTTATAATTCATAATTGAATTTATAATTTATAATTCTATAAATTGGTCAGAAATATGCACCATTTAGGCTGGAAGTAGGTACCAAGCTCTACTGCACTATAATGGAATCCAGATTCTGCTCAGGTGAGGTCATAATTAAGTTAACATTGACCTCAGTGGTGTGTAAGTGTTTGCAGGATTGAGGCTGAAGTCATCCAAAAGATCTGAAAGAAAGAGTGATGTACCTCTTCTTGTCATAGAATACTATAGGAACCCTTCAATAATAGCACAGAACTATTAAGTAAATCTGGAGGGGTTTTAGCCTAACACATTCTATATTTTAAAAAATATTTTCTCTAAAATGCAAAAAACAACTGCATGTAAATTTAATTCTCATTAAAGAAAACACCACTTTCAAAAAAATTCCAAAGACATTTGTTGTTTAATACGCTGGGATATTGGAAGTGGAAAAACTGGAAATGGCTTTAGTAGTACTGTATTTTTGTTACCAAAATAAAGGGGTTGATTAAAATGTTTTGAACAGTAGGTGGCAGTCAAGAAACTTTCTGGTTAGAAAACGGCTTTGAAATGCTTCAAGCCATAAGGGTTTGTTCTTTCAGTTTTTGCAAAGGGACATTGGGAAATAAATTGACAGCTGGCATTTAGTGAAATGTAACAGGGGCATGTAATTTTTAAAATGGCCATTGTGTTGGATTTGTTTTTGTTTCCTCTGTTACAGAGCATGGATTTTGCCAGCTCTGAACACACAAAAATGCAGTAATGAGGGGAAAAAGATAAATGCAACATGGTAAATGGTCACTCAACACTTTCCCCATTTCCGTAAGGGTGCACAGAGTGCTCTTTGTTCTTTCAGCCCTTCCCCATCCCTGTGAAGTATGCAGATTTTCAAGCCAAAATAATTATTATCCTGGCTGATGACAATTTTCATCTATATGGGGCCTGTTGCTCCAAGGTGCTGAGCACCCTTAATTCCCATTCACTTACATGGGGTTTGAGAGACTTCTGCCCCTCCTCATGGGAAAAAGCCTCTTTTTGCTGCAAGTGCATGCTTAGCTTGGCGCGCCCTTTGCCCCCTGCCTCCCCTCCCCCTTTAGTTCACATGGTATTCTTGGCAAGACGATTAAAATGTCAAATAAGCCCTTTAATATGTCACAAAGATGCATCATTGGTTTTGCTTTATACAACAGTAGGGGTGAAATTAGCCTCACCTGCATAGAGCCTGAATACATGGACTTTCTGCTGGTGAAAGGCAAGATGGCTGGGGAAGCAAAAATCCAACACCTGCAGCATAGGGACAGGGCATGAAGCAAGGCTTGCATTATATCAAGTACTACATCCTATGGGCGGGGCTGGAATAATACCACTTATTCAGGCTACTAGGGCTATTGGATCTGGTTAGTCATGGATAACATAGCCCTTTCACTATCTGGAGAGCTGGTTCTCATGCTGACCTGTGCGTGGCCATCAGGGAAACCTCTCTGGAGACCACAGGGGTTGCATGGTCTCTTTGCAGCTGCTCAAACAGCCCCCTTTGCCCTTCCTATAGTGCTTAGATAGACCCTTTGCACTTGGATGAATTACACCCTATAAGAGATTTTTCCAAGTGAACTTCACTCAGAAAATTATTTCAGTCATCTTGTACTAACAGAAGCTGAGGAGTTAATGCTGTATTTTAACACTTCTCAGATTTATAATTTTGAAATGGCTTAGTCTCTTTGTTTTCTTAGTCCCAGAGTACAATATAATGAACCTGAAATGGTCTTGCCAAATTTGAATTGATTCCATCTGTGTCCAAGACGTATGGATTTATTGTATTTAAAAATAGAAAGCATGGGAGTATATTTTCTTTTTTCCAAGGGTTTGTTCAACACTTCTTACTCAGGCAAAATTTCTGTGTGTTGAGCAGAGCTCTAAAAAAGTGACATCCCCATCTAAACATAAATATACGAGCTAGAATTTAAACCTAGCACTTGCAAACAGCAAGGACAACCCATTTATGTGAAAGGAAAGAAGAGCACTGATGACTGGAACATTAGCATCCGTTCACAGCAGACTTTGATGTTATAAGCTTAGCTGCTTAAAAAGCATAAAACAATGGCATTTGAGCAGAAGGTATCAATAATAGATAGTGACTAGTAAAAAAGAAATTCTGGCTATTTAACTGAGTATCTGTGGAGCTGAAAAAAAAAACCAGAGTTTAAACAGCATTTCATTTTATTTGTTGTCTACATTCCAATAGGTAACTAATTTTTTACGCTGTGATTCAGTTAAAATCTATGATTCAGCCTCAGGGAACTAATCACGTTTTACTAGGGAGAGACAAATAACATCTGAGAAACATTGCATTAGATGTTCCAGGTTGCTGCTTCTCCATTCCAGTGTCCACAGGCCCAACTGCCATGTATTGTAGTTAGCAAAAGCAGTGATGTCAGGGATCTTCTGCTAAGATTGGTCAGTAGAGAGAGAGACTGATATCCTAAAATGCGAATAAACTTCTCTCAGGCTGAATGATGAGTCCACTTCTAATGCCAATCATAGAGAGCTCTAAATTTGCCACCTGTTTTGTTTCTGGGGCTTTCTCAGTCTGTAATTGGGGAAATAAAAATATTTTTATCATTTATTTCACCCTTAAAGAAGGCTATTCAAATGTAGGTGGTTTTCCCACCTGTTGTTATCAGCCTGCAATGAAAGGATGTGCACTAACCTTTTGTTCCTTTGAGGTAGCGCCCTGTCATGCAAATCTTGAAAGCAGTTTGAAAGTTGTCTGCTGTGTCATCTCCTACTGTTTCTCAGCCCTGCCCTCCACCAAAACAGTCCCGTCTATGTTTGCAAATACTTTTATCCAGTCTACTAAATTACCTACTGGGTGGATTTTCAACACTGTTTTTCATCTAAATACTTAAATTTAAAAGTGCAAAATAGAGAACTGTGAGATATCTGCCTTCTTAACTCAATTCCAAAACTTTGTGATCCTGATTCTCTTACAGTATCTCCCTGTGCTCAGATGTCATCTCTTCCAGCCTGGTTGTGCAAGCAAACATGGGACATGAGCACTGTTGTAAAGAAGTGTTTCATGCTCAAATAGGGTGGCCAACTTTCTAATTTTGTGAAAACTGAGCAGTGAGCACTGGAACCTCCTCTGCCCCCTGCTCCGCCTCTTCCCCTGAGGCCCTGCCCCTGCTCTGCCTGTTCCCCCTGAAGCCCTGCCCTTCCGCTCACTCCTCTCCCTCACCACCATCACTCGCTATTCTCTCCAACTCCCTCCCCTTCCCAACTGAGCCACACTCTGGGAGTGGAGGGGTGACTGGGAGGACGTTTGAGGGAGAGTTGCGCTCCAGGGGTGAGTGACTGAGGCAGGACAGGGGAGACACATTCCGGGGCTGGGAGGATGAGTGGGACAAGACAGAGGAGGGTGTGCTATGCTCCAAGGGCAATGGGGTGAGTGCGTCAAGATGGGGGAGGGTGAGCTGCGCTATGGGGATTGAGTGGAGCAGGACAGGGGAGTGTAGAGAGCCACACTCTGGGGCTGGGAGGGTGAGTAGGCAGGAGGGGAGGAGGAGCCGTGCTCCGGGGATAGGCGGGTGACTGGGGCAGGATGGGGGAGCTGTCGGTACCTCTCTCCACCGGATGCTCCTCTGGGAGCTGCTGCTATTCCCATGCCTGGTGGCGGAGGCCAGTTACTGCAGTTAGCCAGACTTTAAGCCGCTGGTCAGCAGTGTTGACTTTCCAGTCAAAAACCAGACACCTGGGAGCCCTATGCTCAAATGAGCAAGCTGTTCAGGGAAATTAAAACAAAAATAAAAGTAAAAACTATTATTATTATTACTGTTGTAGAGCCTAGAGGTCTCGAGCAGTTGGGGGTCCCATGGTGTTGAGCACCGTACAAACATATAGTGAATGATAGCAATGACCTGATGAAATCTGGGTTGGTTCATAAGTATTTGCTATGGCTTTGCCACAAGCTCTGAGTACGGGGGCAATGTGTATGTGTGTTGCCCCAGGAACAGATCAGTTACTTCCTCTTCCATGCTAGTTCAGTGGTGATGGCTCCTGTGTTTGGGGGGGATGGAGGCATGGGCCCACCTCTGCCTGCCCAACTGAATGGGAGAGGGAGTAGCAGTCCCAAGGAAGCTGCTTTCCCACTCAAGTTATGACCTGTGATCCAGGTAACTCAGGTTGGGCAGGGAGACACATCTTACGTCCTCTTACCTCCCTGCATGGGCGCATATAGCAATCTAGCCCAGTATCTGTTTTTAATTGATATTCATTTGAATAATCTTTAAACGTAGCTTATTCCCAGAGTACCCATGCACCACACACAAAAGAGAGCAGCTACTTTAAAAACATCCATGTTATATTAAGGTGAAATGTGAACTTATTCCCTTTATTGTTTTATGTTAAAACTAGGGGTGTCAAATGATTAAAAAAAATTAATCACAATTTTTTTTAAAAGTCACGATTAATCACAGTTTTAATCGCACTGTTAAGCAATAATAGAATACCATTTATTTAAATATTTTGGATGTTTTCTACATTTTCAAATTTATTGATATCAATTACAATACTGAATACAAAATGTACAGTGCTCACTTTATATTATTTTTTATTACAGATATTACACTGTAAACAGATAAACAAAAGAAATAGTATTTTTTCAATTCACCTCATGCAAGTTCTGTAGTGCAATCTCTTTATACTTACAAATGTAGAATATTTTTGTTGCACAACTGCACTCAATAACAAAACAGTGTAAAACTTTAGAGCCAACAAGTCCATTCAGTCCTACTTCTTGTTCAGCCAATCACTAAGACAAACAAGTTTGTTTACGTTTATGTGAGAGAATGCTGCCTGCTTCTTAATTACAATGTTACCTGAAAGTATGAACAGGTGTTCGCATGGCACTGTTGTAGCTGGTGTTGCAAAGTATTTACGTGCCAGATATGCTAATCATTGGTATGCCCTTCATGCTTCAACCACCATTCCAGAGGACATGCACTACAGTACAGTACTTAATATGAGGTGAATTAAAAAATGCTATCTTTTGTTTATCTTTTTACAGTGCAAATATTTGTGATCTAAAATATTATAAAGTGAGCAATGTACACTTTGTATTCTGTGTTGTAATTGAAATCAATATATTTGAAAATGTAGAAAGACATCCAAAAACATGTATAATACATTGAAATTAGTATTCTATTATTGCTTAACTGTGCGATTAAAACTGCAGTTAATCGCAATTAATTTTTTTATTTGAGTTAATTTATTTTGAGATAATCGCTTGAGTTAACTGCTAATAATTGATAGCCCTAGTTAAAACTAATGTTACTAAATAAATGGTTATGTTCTCTTACTTCCTACACATTCCTTCATTTCCATCCATCATCTTTTACTTTACAAAATGGTATTTTTCATTTAATGAAAGTCTGGTCTGCTAATACCTCATGGCATGACCCCATCCTGGAAAACACGTTGAGCTATGCTGAGGCAGTGGTTTTTCACCATTGTAGAATGAAGAGGGATTGCCTTGTGATACAAGTTGCCGTATTCTATTCTTATGAGCTGTGCTGATAACTGGATGTATGCTTTTCCATTGGCCCTACTAAGACAACATCTTTTCCTGTCACAGGTTGTCTCTGATGAAGAAGGAAAACTAACAAGCTTCAGGCAACTTGTTTTGGGGCCACCTAGTGACAATTGGGGTTTAATACATAGAAGTTCTGGGCATTGTGATCTATACCTGCCCCAAAGAAGTAGGTCTGCGGTCAGGATAGGTTATTTCCTTCCTCAGAAATAGACCACAAGAATGGCCATATTGGGTCAGACCAATGGTCCATGTAGCCCAGTATTCTGTCTTCTGACAGTGGCCAATGCCAGATGCTCTAGAGGGAATGAACAGAACTGGGCAATTAGCAAGTGATCCATCCCCTGTCATCCAGTCCCAGCTTCTGGCATTAGAGGCTTAGGGACACCCAAAGAGATGTGTCCCTGACCGTCTCAGCTAATACCCAGTGATGAACTTATCCTTCATGAACTTTTCTAGTTCTTTTTTGAACCTAGTTATACTTTTGGCCTTCACAAAATCTTCTGGCAATGAATTCCATATGTTGACTGTGTGTTGTGTGAAGAAGTACTTCCTGATGTTAGTTTTAAACTTGCTGCCTGTAAATTTTATTGGCTGACCACTGGTTCTTGTGTTATGTGAAGAGGTAAATAACACTTCCTTATTCACTTTCTCCACACCACTCATGATTTTATAGACCTCTATCATACCCACCTTAGCATTCTCTTTTCTAAGCTGAGCAGTCCCACTCTTTTTAATCTCTCCTCATATGGGAACTTTTCCATATGCCTAATCATTTTTGTTGCCTTTCTATGTCCTTTTTCCAATTCTAAGATATCTTTTTTTGAGATGTGGCGACCAGAACTGCATGCAGTATGCTTGCAAGCTGTGGGAGTACCATGAATGTATATAGTGACATTGATATTTTTGTCATATTATCTATCCCATTCTTAATGGTTCCTAATATGCTGTTAGCTTTTTTTGACTACCACTGCACACTGAGCAGATGTTTTCAGAGCTATCCACAGTGACTCCAAGATCTCCTCCTTGAGTAGTATCAGCTAATTTAGACCATATCATTTGTTATGTACAGTTGGGATTATTATTTTCAATGTGCATTACTTTGCATTTATCAACAGTGAATTTGTTGCCTATATGTCCTCTTGGTGTTTTCTTCATGGGCCAAATGCAGAAGCAGTCAGAGAAATGTATGGGGCACAAGGAGTTGGGTATATAACCATTCACTGTTGTAAGTCTCATCTGAAATTGAGCAGCTATCGGGGGATTTAGCACTTCCCACTCTATCAGATCTTATCCCATCCTCACAGGTGCAGTGAAAGAAATCCTCCATGTGATGCCAGATCAGTGAAGACTACCAGCTTCTCAGGCAATATCAGTAATTGGGCCTATGTCTCTGGTTCCAGAGACTGGGCTAGGATGTCTGAACTCTAATCCTTCCTCTCACTCCAGCCGCTCTTCTCTACTGGATTCAAGACCTAACTAGTGAGTCAAACAAGCCCAGATTTTTGCTTGGAGACTCGCCTAGCTGGTTCTATTAGTTTTTCTTATCAGCTTTCTGAAATGGCCCCAATCCTGCTGTCTGGGTTAATGCCTCAAAATCAAGTTGCCGGGCAGTTACCAGATCAACAGTGCTTCAGATTATATTGTGGTTTTGGTCCGTTTTGATTTGTTTTGACGCCCCCCTCATGGCCCCTGCATGTGTGTGTTCTCCCAAATATATAGCATACAGTGGTTTGGCCACTGCAGGAGCTGTCACCCCACACACATACCCTTCTGCCCACCCCAATCAATCCTGTCTCAATTCTGCTCTGTCATTTGCCTGTCCCCTAGCTCCCATACCAGTTCTGCTGCACCCACCCAGACTCACCTCTGCTCCTCCTGCAGCTCTCAGGGCTCTTCACCCCCTTCTAGTCCTTCCCAAGCTTGATGTTTCAGGGAAGGAGGAGGAGATACCCTGTGGCTCCCAGGAGGGAATAGGGGAGGAGAGAGAATGGTGTCTGCTTCTCAGAGGCCGCTCAAGACAATCTGCCTCCCTATGAAAAATATCAGTGTGCCACCCTCCTCCTATGTTTTAGAATGGATGTTCTCAATTGGGGAGGCATGTCCCCCTAAGGGGTGGTGGGGAAACCAAGCCAGATGGTTCAGTAGTTAGGGCAGAAGTTGAGGGGAGTACAGTGGTTTGATGTGGCAGCCTCTGCCACCTAGGCAGAATCTGTTGCCCTCAGCTGCTGCCTAGTTTGCCTATAGTGGAGCAGTGCCTGTTACTCCTGCCTGGAGTAGGAGAGAGAGCTCTGTCTGTCTCCTGTAGCAGCTCTGATTGTCTGCCCTTCCCCAAGGGGCGGGAGAGTGGGGAAGGCGGCCAATCAGAGAGTTTTCTCCCAGCCAGGGCTAAAATTCAGGAGAGGACTGGAGATTCTCATGTCATGGTGATACGGGCTCCAGTCCCAACTGAAAGCCTACCACTCATGGAAAAAATAAGAGTTTGCAACACTGCATCAAGCTGCTGCTGTTTAGCCAACTTCATTGCCTGCTGGAGCTGATGAGGCCAGTTGCCACTGGTGCAGGTGGATCAATAGCATCTGTAATATAATAGTTTACATCTAATTCTGCTATTCATTGTCTGGAGCGTGGTACTTTGGGCTGTGACTAACTGCTGTATCAGGAAGCACATAATCTTCTCCATGGTGCCCCTTTTATACTGGATGTTCTAGTGGGTACAAACGTGATCTCACTACCTGTTTTACATTTGGATGTTTTGTCTGGTCCTCTTAACCAGTCTGGTCCCCATTGGTCACAGGCAGGTTTTTCCCATTGAGTGTGTCAATCTCCTCTGACCAGACATTTGGTTTTATGGCTTGCAGAAACTTGAACCTTCCTTGAGAGCTCTCAGGAGGAGCTTCCTTTGTCCCCAGCCTGCCTTTTTCCTTGAAAAGCTCAACTTTGTATATCAGGAACTGCAGTTCAGCCCAGCTCCTCCCACTCCTTCAGTTTGCATTAACCTCTTCTCTGCTTCATGGTATATGGACTCTGTACACATCATCAGAGGCCCTCTTGAAGTTTAAAGAGTCGGTATTTATAATCAGAAACAATTACAGTAAGCAAGATGGGAACTGATGAGACACTATAAAGATTTTGTTGAAGATAAGTGACACAACAATGACCATCCTATGGTCTTTGAGGAGAAATGATGGTTCCTGGTACAAAGTGGTAGAGATTTAGAACCTCGTGTTAAAGAACCTTGTGTGTTCAGGAAGGGTGAGTGATTAAATCAATGCTTGACTGCTGTGGGGTAAAGGAGAAAATCTATACTTAGCAAAATAGCAAACATTATGAGATGTATACCATATGTGAAAACGAGTGTTTGCTTTTCAAACTTTAACTGAGTTCACCGTAGAATGTCACAAAATTCCAGTCAACTCTTTCTGTTAAACATTGGGTCAAATAGCTGTGCAATCAAATTGCTAGCCAAGATATTTTGAGCTGGTTGAAAAACTGGAGTTAGTCGGGATTTAACCTTTTAAAAATATTTTGCCTCCTCCCATTTAATTTTGACAACTTTGAAATTTTGATGATCTCTAATACCTGCAGTATGAGGAAAAACAAGTTATCAATGGTTTCAGAAAAGGTGATGATATTAAAAAGAGCAGAAAAGTTAAAGCAGCTATTGCATATTGGGAAAGGAAGCATGTGAGCGTTACTGAAGGACAGCACCATCTTCCAAAAATAATTTAACGTGACATTGTAATACAGTGCTGGCTAACTGCCTTATACACATTGCGTTTCTTATTTATGCTCACCAAAGGGACTAGAAAATAGCATTCTGTTGCACCATCCTTAATGTTTCTTGGAAAGACAATGAGGTTGCATTTCTGTATCTTTAATATGACCAAACAATTGTCAGTGACAAGTAGGAGCTTGGGTTTACATACATTTCTTTCCAGGGTACTGGATTTATGCCCCACAAAATGATATAGCCATCACTAAAGAATTCTGGGGTATTTTAAGATGCAATGGATGGTTTAGAAAACTGATTAGGAGTCAAGACTTCTGCATTATAGACATATTGTACATTTTTAGAAGAAGGGATGTTAGAATTGCAAGGTAATGATTTTTTCAGAACATTCTAAACTCCTGTACCTGCATTTCTATTCATGTTGGTATGGACTAGTTACAAAAATATTATCCAAGCAAGAAATTAAATTTTCCCTTGCATGCATAGCCATCATGACTGGGGGGGTAGTATGTGTGGAGGCACAGATGTTTTTCATTGAGAGGGAAGAAGCAACCACATCTAGTAATTAATAAATTAAAAAAAAAAAAGACATCTCCTAAATGTTGCTTAGACTATTTGAGTCTAACAATCTAAGCAAATATATGTAATGATTTTTGAAGGGCTGGATGATGAATTGAGCCACAGCATACATGCTTTTATAAATTTCTACTGCTTCCTAGCATGTCAGCAATTTAGAGAGAGCGTGACTGAGTAAATTACAGGTAGTAAGTAAATATTCATTCTCTACTCCAACTTCAGAACTCAGAGGAGGTATAAGAATGAGGGCTCACATGACAGGGGACATATAGCTCAGCATTGCCTATAGTTACGGTTAAGAGCAGCTTTTTTTTTTTTTTTTTTTTTAAAACCTTGACTCTTAGTGCTCTACAATCCATCCAGTTACTCAGATTGCCTTGAAATTTGGTGTGCCTCATGGGAGCTTGGGATTTGGTCAGTGGCCAAATTTGGGACCATTTGACCAAAGCGTTCCTGAGATACAACCCTTCCCACCACTCCCAAAAAACCCGTTTTTCTTAAAGTTGACATATTTTGGCAAAAGTTTTTTTGCCCAGACCTGGGGATCCAACTCTGGTCTGGTCCTGGCACAAGGGTCATGCCACTAAGTCCAAGAGTGCCCTCCTTACATAGGCTTTGATTCAAGAAAGCACTTAAGTACCTTTAAACATTGACTTTAATGGAAATTTTGCACATAAGTGCCTTCCTGAATCGGGGACAATATGTCTTCCTTATCTCCATCAGTAAATCTGCACTGAGGAGATGAATTCATTTTTTTAAGTGAGAGAATCATCTCATTTTGGGGCATGTCTGATTCTTAATAATATGGTTAAGTCCGTTTGAAACCAAGAAAGCAGAGCTTGAATCACATGATTGTCATGCAGCTCTGAGTACTACTGCTGGAGTTCAGTGAAAAAGTCCTAATTGTATATTCTTGCTTTATATAGTACTTGATGATTTGGATAGACTGTATGGTTCACTTGTCTTTTCTACCCTTAGATGACATAAAAGCAATATATATGTTAAAATCTCTGGTAGGAAAGTGGTGAGCTATATAAAAGTCACAATACATTATTGTTTTTCAGTATTAAAAATGTATTTACTTTGAAAGTAAAAAAACCACACTTTAAAGAATCCTGTTTACTAATCTGTTCAAAATATTACTGTGATAAATGTTTAAATGTTTGCATTGAAACTAATCACATTTGGTTTTAGAGAAGAATAGTAGGGCACATTAAATGAGCATGATTTTATTAATAATGTGAAAAATGGCTTGAAGTCAAACTCCTTGCATTTTAAGTGGTATAGTTAGAGAAGCTGATTATCAATACTGCTGAAAATAAAACTAACAAAATCAAAATTTGGTCCACTTTAATTCTTTGCATAGCTTCTTCTCTCCCTGTTCTAGATTTTCTTCAAGGCAAATAAATGGGATAGATATAATAGCTCATGTGTTTTCTGACTGATTAAAGGAAAAAAACCTCATCTTGTTTTATGTTACTTAAAATGCAAGTACTTATTTTTTCAATTCTCACAGCAGACCAATAGTTCCTTCGACGGTCTGCTAATAAGCTCACTAGTGAGTTCTCCTGAAATTCTCTTCTGTTTGAACCTGTCCTTGATGCAAGGCTGTTAGAAAGAGCCTGTTTATCAAGCCTATAATGTTTGCAGTGGAGAGCAGTTATGTATGTATGTGAGCACGTGTGTGTGCATATATAGGCACATAAAGCCACCTACTGTCTCTTATTCCATTTGTTAGCTTTTAAAACCCTAATAGTAATCTATAGGTTGTAGAAGGTTAAAATAGTTTATTTTTCTTTCTGGTGAGAAATATTAATATCACGTATCTGCTTTTACTAGTAAGATAGCCACACAGTATAACTATACAGAACTCTGATCTGTTTACATAGCACTTAGTTATGAACAGACCATTTCATTAGTTGTGAGTTTGCTAGCTTGAACTTATGTTTTCAGAAGCAAATCTTAAACACATTTTAATGTCTGTGCAATTTACAGAAAATCTGAAGTCACTCATTCCTTTCTGATTTGTTTCATGTGTTGAAAAATCATCTTCAACTAGTGAAATGCAAAGCTTGTATGAAAATCCATCTTTTTCACAGCAAGACATGCCTGATGATGGTGATCAGTGTACCTTTAGGATAGTAATTCAGAGAAAATCAAGTTTATGTTGCTCAATTTAATTATAATGGTTTTTCAGATAACATTGGTTCCCTTTAAAATTAGTTCCCTTTAAAATTTTCATATTCAACACAGCACTATTTTAATTTTAAATTCCAGACAAATTTAACATACTTGTCTACTGTGTTTTTTACTGAAAATAAATGCATTTAGAGAAATTTAAAATTATCTAAAAGGATTTGATTCCCTAATGACTGTAGTCACTATTTGAATCAGTGACTGAGATCAAGTCATAATAAATATGCAATTTCAGTCCCACTGCTTAACAGGATTTCTTTTTTTTTTTAAATTAAATGTTGATGAAAGTAAGCAAGTACCTTACAGCCTTCTTCACAGTAGCTTGCATACTTTAGAGTATTGTTTCTCCAATATGATTTATTCACAGTAGTGGCTAGTCCTGTCTTATAGTTCTACGAGAGAAGTAGCATGTAGGTGCATTTTGGTTAGTGAGGTTTGGTTTCTCCCTTGAATTCTGACTCTCTCATACCAGATGGCAAATTTATGTTGTCTGTTGTCATAGTCCTTCTCCTCCATAGTGTAACAATGAGCTATTTGCTTATACTGTTTCTCAATAAATAAGGATTTTGTGCTTTTGCATGTCTGATTATACATTTCCTGTGGAGACAGAAGGATTTGTGTCAAGTCCCAGGTGTATTTGATAGTTTGTCTTCCAGTTTTAGACCAATAAGGTAAATGAGGATTCACTTTTCAATTTCATCTTGAATCATTTCTCCTGCACCAGGAATTCTCAACTTTTTACACACTGGGATTCCCCCGTGATGATCCTTCTCCCATTTCTACCTTGGATTCCTTTCCATTTAGCAATATGGGAAGAAAACTGCAGTTGTGACCTCCTGGCCCACAGGTTGAGAACCCTTGCTTTATACAATTCACATGCTCTCACCATTAGACACTTATTTTTGAACAATCTCCAAATAAATGAAGTGAGAGATGTGACATCTGCAACATTCCTGTGTAGATTTGTTATTTTGTTGAGATGAGAGAGAGGGGGCATTGTTTGTTTTATATTTACATATTCTTTAAATTATTAATCTAGAAAAAGTTGAGCTAACCTAAAAAATGTGTGGATTTTGTGATTTTGGGGGAGGGGGTTAGCCCTAGAACTAGTTGGTTCTCACAAGGCAAAGTTAAGAGGTAATAAAACCTACCTCATACGTAGCGCTTTTTTCATCTATAGATCTCAAAGTGATTTACTGAGAAAGTAAATATCTCAATTTTTACATGGATGAATTTTTATGTGGAGCTGTTCTGAAATAATATATGGTCTAAAGTATGGGTACTCATCTCAGTCTGCGGAGATGGCTCTCTTTCTTTATGGCTAGATGTTGAGGGAAGTTAGGAAACTTTTATGAAAGGGGGGCACCAATGCTTTTATATGTTGTAATATACTGACATAGGGTGAAACCATCCTACTGAAGTCACGTAAACACTCCTGCTGATTTTTACTATGGCCATAGCATGCAAAAAGTTGAGAATAACTGGTGTGAAGTTTATGAATTTGGTGATTGATGGCACTGAGTCAATGGAAGCTTCTGAAGGAAAGGAATTTATATGTGGAACATTATCTGGGAATTTAAATTTCACCCAGTGGTTTAGATCACGGTATTGGCAGGCCTATTTGTCTAATAGTGCAGATTCATCATTAATATATTTATTCTTTAGATTATTAACCAAGTAAAAGTTGAGTTAACCTAAAAAAAATATCTTTTTATGTGGAGATGTGGGGGTTATGGATTTTATGGATTTGAGAAAATATTGGGAAGAGAAACTGCCTTTCTGGAGCTACTCTTTGATGCCGTCTGAGGTGAACATTAGTGTGTGGCTCCAGTTAAAGTAGGCATATCTAAGAGTTTACAAATATCTTTCTATGTTTAAAAGGATATAGGTTAGCATTTTGTTGTTGTTTGCTTACCTTGTTTACCTAGAGATTTTATAAAGTAATATGTAGGGCTTCTTGGATTGGAAGTGAGAGTGTTAATAGGCTGATTCACTGTGAGGGATTTTGAATATCAATTAGGGGAAGCAGGAACATAATCATGCTGCATAGTAATAGAGTTTGAAAATCCTTCTTTTTCAAAGGGGAGGGTTAGAATTTCTCCCTTCTTACAGGGATTGTTTTGCCAGATAAATATTGTGCATCGAGGATTTCTTTAAGGAGAGGTTTAGAACAGAGCAGGAGGGTGTATATAAAGGAAGCATGAATTTCAGTAATATTCTCATTTTGGTTATACTTATCCTTCCTAATAGCATCAGGGAGAGGTTTATCAATTGCTCTGTCAAGTTTAGTTTGGTATAACAATGGTTTACAATTTTGTAGTGCAACCTAGATAGATCTTCTGGACATTTAGGCTGAGATTTTCATAGAAGCTTAAGGGAGTTAGGTGCCTAACCATCATTTGGATTTGTGCACCTAGCTCCCCTGGCCTTTTTGAAAGTGCCACCCTAAATGCCTTGATGTTATATAGATGCAGAATTAATTTTAACAGGGTGGTTAAGTGGCAATATATTCCCTCCTTAGCTTAAGGATAGCACTTCTGTTCTGTTCTGTTAATTTTATAATGTGCAATTTTGCAGAAATGGTTAATGATTCCTAGAAGTTTGTTTGTAGGATGGAGTAAGAATACTGGACACATGTTGCCAGTGTGAAGTGATGTCTGTT
The DNA here is from genome assembly GCF_026122565.2 of Emydura macquarii macquarii. Taxonomy (NCBI): domain Eukaryota; kingdom Metazoa; phylum Chordata; order Testudines; family Chelidae; genus Emydura; species Emydura macquarii. Next base: position 33,706,805 of record NW_027132559.1, on the reverse strand, counting down.
ATTGATTTGAGTTCTTTTGGTTATAGGGCATGAAGATTTTTTAACACTATTTTATTACCCAGAATCAGTTATAGGTGCTCATGCTAAGTAAAACCAAATATTGAATCCTAGTGCACAAAGATGCACCAGTATCCCTTAAGGGATCTGTAAAATATGCAGCAGTATTCTGTACCAGGGAAGCCTTCACTGTGCTATCTTTCAGTCTAGTCTAATCTATCCAGTCATTCTTACTGCATTCATTGCCATGGTTATCAGCTTGCACAAAGCTGGGCAATACCAAAAAAAAATCAGAGAAGGAATCGAGTTCCAAAAATGTGCAAGCTTTGCACAGGCTTTAGTAGTATTTAATATGACTTTTTTACATTGAATTTACACTTGATTATTGTTGCAAGCCCAACTATCCCAAATCAACTGTCTAAGTGTAGCATATATTTCCAAGTGCTTCAGTCACACAGTTTGGCTCCGCCAACATGAGAACAGCAGTTGTGGCTTTTCACAACTAGAACTGACCAGAGGACGACAAATCCTTTTCACAGCAGTTTTCTAGGCTTTGACATTCTTTTTCATTCTTCATTCAGAGCAAAGTTCTTCATCCTAGATTACTCTGAATCAGAGCAGGGACTTTAGCCTGGGTCTCCCACATCCCAGATCAGTCTCTCTCACATTTTCTCTCTTCAAACCTTTGTGGTGGAAATGTCAGTGTAACAGACCCTGCTAAACTTGCCAGCTTTGACAAAATAGCATATTTTGGTGAAATTTCACCACAATGCTCTGACAAGCTCTATTCACAATCTCTTGTGTTAGAGTGCCCCTCACATGATGGATGGGTGCCTCGTCAGCTTTCCAGGTGCCATGCTGGAGCACAGATGTTATTGCTACATCTCCTCTTTTTCCTCCATGTTTCTCTCACTTTTTCCTGGCCTTTCTCTGTCTCCTTCCCTCCCTTCCTGCACTGTTCTCCCTTCCCTTGGCTTGTTTTTGTCTTTGTACTATTTGTTTGAGTGCTTTCCTGTTTTGTCACCCTCTCTCCCTTTTTCCACACTCACCAGAAGGCTATTTGTTATCCAGGTTGGGCGGTCTACTGGTGGTGCCATCGAGGTAAATGGACTTCAGTGGAGCCAAGATCTCATCCCAAGACAACGGTGGTTGCGCCATTAAGTGATGGACTTGACTTAAGAACTTAGACAAATTATAACACTTATTTCTCTGTTAATTTATCATCACACTCACATTGCTGAGATTGTATCTGTTCACTTAATACATAACGTATAAATCACTCTATTCTTTTTTTGACTGTTCTTCCTTTTTTTAATATCGGATTACGGACACTGTCTCCCACTACTGACTTCACACCTCCATTGTCCGGCATGCAATAATGGTTCTGGGTACTTGCATAGTATGCTTCATCAGAACATATATCATTCTTTTTACTTCTTTATAACGTTACGGTTACATTAGTTTTAGTACATACAGTACGGTGTGTAATGAAGATTTATATAAAAGGAGGTATTCAGAATTTCTGTGGTGGTGTTCAGTTTGCTTCAAAAGTGTGTTTGTTTAATTACCATATATACACAGAGAACTGAAGTGGAAACTCATAACTTGCTACTTTGTGCAATTACGTACTTACTAATTTCTCACTTCTCTACTATTCCTCTTTCTTTTCTTGACCCCTGCTAGTGTGCATCCACTGCAGTGTCAGCACACTATAGAAATAAGTGAAAAAATCACACTGCAGGTTTAAATTAATTGCACTGCTCTATTATGCTACAGGCTAGTGAGTACCTTAGATAATGCGCTATAAATTTTCTTTAATGTAACCTTAATTGGAATGGGAAGGTTCTGTAATTACTAAAGTTCTTGGTTGTTGACTAAGATTTTTATTAGACTAGAGGAGCATAAATACATTTAGCATTATAGTGTTTTATCTGAATACTACTCATGCATATGATCAGTAATTTTATGGTATGTTTTATCAGGGGATCATCTCACCAAAGGTTCTCACTGTTTTATGAGTTTCATAATAGTTTTCCAGTCAAGAAATTCTATTTTGTGAAGTACGTTTGTTGAGGAACATACTTTTTATTACTAGAGTATTCTAATCCCATCCCTTTTTTTACCTTGGGCAGGGAGTCTGAAAGTTTAATTTTTTTTCCAATATTCAAATAATTTTTTTAAAATAATACATTAAAATAACCTAAATGCAGAGATATTAATGGTTCTAATGGATACAGCTTAAGAGTGATGCTAGTTTGTGGAGAAACTGTGTAAAAAGGGTTTCTTACTCAACAGATCTGCTCCCTGACTATTTAGAAGTCTCATTTCTTTACTGACTAAATTACATTTTTCCTACTTTTTACTCCTGTACTACTGCAGTAGGACAGTCAGGTAGCTGCAGTTCTAGCTCATACATCATCTACAGAATTATTAACTATGATTCTGTTACAGAATCTTTATTTCTGGTGATGCACAAACTAGAAAGAAGCCATCTTGATTTTCTAATCCTTGGGCTGGTCTTAAAAAGTTCTACTCACATAACTATATTTGTTAGGAATGTGATTTTTTTTTTTGCCAATGTAGTTATGCTAGTTAAATTTTTAGTGTAGACACAGTTATGCTGGTATAAAGGTGCATTATACTAGTATCTTATTTTGATTCCTAAACTGTGGGGAGGAGGGGATTTCGCTATTTTAACTATGCTGGCATAGTTAAAGTGGCAAAACTTTTCAATGTAGATAAGCCCTTAGACTCTGAGTTTGTAGGTTGGCAGTTAGATAAAACATTTGATGTGGAAATCAATGAGAGGAAAAAAAAGTTTGATATCCTATGGTTCCATTTTAACCAAGTTACTTTAAGTCGAGCTGCATTTTAATTCCACCCATTTGTGTTTCTTGATCACATACAGCTCATTCTGTTCCCGTATTTTGTTGCAACTTTAAAGAAGAATACTCTCATTGACAGTAGGATTTTCCTATTGTGTTGTCTATAACCGAGTACATTGTTTTCAGAGTTGCCAGTAGTTATGTGACAAGGTTACCTATACAAATGAAGAGCAATTCAACTCATTTTAAATTGCTCCTGAAAACAAAAGGTTGCTTTCATTTTGTTGTTTATGATGGTGTAATCATACTGTACAAAAAATTGCTGTAACTTCATGGTCCTTTGGTATACGCAGCACTCTCCAAAAATAAACTCACCTTTTAAAGGTTTCGCGGAAATCTAGGTAGCATCTTATTGAGCGTATAATGTGAGGCAGATCTATCCAAAGCACATCACCCAGCACAGCAGTAGGAGAGTTGGCCTATTACAGTACTTATCTGCATGCTGTGTTTACAGTGTGGTGTAGTTTGTGATTTGAAGTTATTTATGTAGCTCTCCAGCCAGCTAACGTCTCTTGTTAGCTGGGGCACATTTGCTCCTGTTCAGAGAAGCAACAATAATGCCTAACTCCAACGTTCTTCCTAAAGTCCTGCCTTCACCAGCAGATATCCTCCTGCAGAGTAAATATTGGGCAATAGCTCTGGTCCTTATCCCTGCACTGGTCGGGACAATATTTACAGCTAAAACAGCTTGTGTGTGTGGGTAAAGAAACAAGCCATCACTATGCTTACAGTGCTTTGGTCATGTTTATGGATCTTTTAGAACGTGGACTTTTATGTGACCAACATAGCCCTCAGCTTCCCCCAATTTTAACTACATGCCACATGAATCTGGGCTCATTTCACTTTACATCAGAAATATTGAGTCATGACTACAGAGAATAGTATTTATGATAAAGAAACATAGGACCTGATTCTTATGTACACTTAAAGCCACTTTGCATCACTCTGGCAATATAACATGGCTTTAAAATGTATGGAAAGTGGCTTTTGTGTAAATGAGAAGGCCCGTAATGTCTCCATTATTTAAAGTTTTCTGCATGATTATTTTCCCCTGCCTCTCACTTTGTTCTTTTTCCTATATTTGGCATACAGGAGGAATGATAACTGCCAATAATCACCATTACTTAAAATGCTTGTATATGTTTTTAATATAATTAAACAAGATAATAATATGTCTTTCTTTTTGTTACAGAACGCTTTACACAGTACAGCTCTAAAAACCTTAGACAAGCGTGGAATAAGTAAGTTTTGGTTTTTTTTACTCTGTGCATTCTTTGACTTTCCATCCATATGGACTATCTCATGCTGAAGTTACCATAGCTAATTTACAATGCCTTTTGCTTCTTTGTCATTACATAGCAACATAGAATCACACACTGCTACATTTATCAGTTCTGAACTTTCTTTACTGACCAATGTTCAAATGAAGCCTCAGCTTCACCTCAAATACCATTTGACACTATTTAATCGAAATACTTAATCTTTGCCATTTGGGTGTACTATGTACATTTCTATAACAAAAATACTCATGTGGCACTTTGGACCATGTTTTGCAAGTTGTCTGTCTATTTACCTTATGGCTAAGGTTTCAATGATTAACAATGTTGTGTGCCTCAATTTTTGGATACCCAATCTGATACACCTTGAAGGGGACTGATTTTTAGAAAATGCTCAGCACCAACCTCCTCTTAAAATCAAGCCACTGTAAAGTGTCTGCAGAGCTTCACCAATAATCACTAGTCACTTTGGAAAATCTCGACATATATGGTTATATCTTTAAAATGTGTATTCTACATCAGGAACAGCTGGGTGGCACAGCTGAGATCTTCTGAGGCAACTGAGGTAGTGTGTTCTCCTCGGTGATGTCCATTGCATGCTTCCCAGAGCTAGTCAGGAATGTTGTGTTCTGTACTTTGGACAAACAGTTTTGGTTCTCATTTTTCCTATTCCACTTCTGCAATTAGAGTCCTTCTAAATGACGTAATAGTTGTTTCCAATCCACCTTTGCATCTTGTTTCCAAATAACAGTTCCCTGTTATGAAGGCCATCTACTCTTTGTTCTAGCCCGATGACCATACTTTTGTATGTTTTAATTTGTTTCGCTCTAAGAGTTAACCTGAATCCAGCTCATTGTCTGCTTTTGAAGAGACAGGGCATATATTTCCTTATAACACTCTTTAACTTTATTTTACTCTACATTGGATATGAATTATTGACAGATTTGCCCCAGTCTGACACAGTTGTAAAGGTGCTATGCCCAGAATGTGTAATGAGTGCCTATTAAATGATTTAACATCTTTTATGCTTTGAAATCAATGAACAGGGCTTAAAGTGGGTGAGCTGATGAGTGGGAGAAGGTGTCTTTCTGATATTTGGGTTTTCTAGCCAGTAAGTCTAAAGAAATATTTTTTCAGAGGAGCCCTACACTATCTTGAATGTGCTCTAGTCAGAATGCTTTTCAAGGAGGTCCAGACTTTGTTGTACCAGCCCTGTTATTTCCTAGTTGACAGCAGTCCACATCATAATTGGTGCCAATTGGTCTCTCACTGGTAGACTTACCAGAGATCAAGGACTGAGTTAGCAAGGAGACTGAATGATCCCCATCTGCAAGGTAGTCCCTGAAAGTCAAGAATGAAGCATTTTGGGGAAGTAACATCTTTGTTGTATAGAAAAAGAGAACTTGGCCCATCAGGATATCAATCCAATACTTTTTTCAATGTGCTTAAATAACTACAATGAATGGGATACATGTAACAAGTGTCATGGTAGCTTAAAGATTCAGAGCGTAATACATTTCCCAAAGCACAATTATGCATCCATCATTATAGTAATTTTGTAGAGATTTTAAACCATTCGGCTAAATGCTTTATTAAAAGACTTTTAAAAAGTGGTGAGCAAATTGAAACATGAAAGAAATCACTACATACACACTTACCTGAAAAGGGAAAACCCTTTTTAATCAAGCAGGGGCTGGATAAAGTTAGGCATCCATTTGGAAGCATGATGCCATAATACAGGCCTGTCCTTTGGCCAGGAAGCAGTGGAGTACTGTGCATTTTGCCCTACCTACAAGCCCCCAATATGCCCCTTCATGTGTTTGGGGTGGTTACTGGATATGTGAAGGTAGGTGTGGTGATCCGTGGGTTTCTTGTATACAGTTGTTTGTAGGGTTCCCTTGTTGAAGCTGATTGTGGTGTCCAGGAAGTTGATGCTAGTGTGGGAGTGTTCCAGAGAGAGTTTAATGGACAAGTGATGGTGGTTGAAGTTGCAGTGGGAATCTGAGGGAGTTTAAGTTATCTGTCCAGAGGATGAAAATATCATTGATGTATCTCAGGTATATCATTGGTTTTGTGGTGCATTTTTCCAGAAATTCTTCTTTAAGGTGGGCCATGAAGAGTTTGGAATTTAGGGGAGCCATGGCTGTTCTCATGGTTTGGACGAAGTGTTTATTGTTGAAAGCAAAATTGTTATGGGTGAGGATGAAATGGATGAGTTTGGCCATGTGTTTGGAGTGGATATCTGAGGGCTGTGCTTGTTTAGGCATATATATGATAGCTGTAGTCGAGAGCTTATTTTCACAGAGCTCTACTCACTGATAATAGAGATGGTAAGAGAGACAATTCCAAGTCAAAATGCAGCTTGTTATTTGATATTTATTAATATCCCTCAGTGTAGTGAACAATCTTAAAGTTGGTCTTTGATGACTTACTGTGATGGCATTCTAGGGGATGTATAAAGAGGAGAGCAACAAAACTGATTAAAGGTCTAGAAAACATGACTTATGAGAAAAAATTGTGAGGGGGGGTGGAGGGGAAGGGTTTGTTTAGTTTGGAGAAGAGAAGACTGAGGGAGACATAATGATAGTCTTCAAGTATGTCAAAGGTTGCTATAAAGAGCTGAGTAATAAGCTGTTCCCATTATCCACTGCACATAGGACAAGAAACAATGCTTAAATTACAACAAAGGGGATGTAGGTTAGACATTACGAAAAACTTCCTCACTGTCAGGGAAGTTAAGCGCTGGAAAAAATTACATAAGGAGTTTGTGGGGACCGCCGTCATTGGAGGTTTTTAAGAACATGTTAGACAAACACCTGTCAGGATGGCAGATCATACTTAGTCCTACCTCAGTACAGGGGACTGGAATAGATGACCTATCAAGATCCCTTTCAGTCCTACATTTCTATGGTTTTGTTTCTCCCTCCTTCTCCCACCCTCCAGTATGCGAGACAACATGCCACCCTTTGATTGGGATTTGAGGTAATACCATGATTTAGTCCACAGAAAGATCAAATCCATAGCTGTCAAGAGTTCAGATTTGAGTAGGGCAAACCTAGGTTTTCAAAAATCTTTCCCAGATAACTGCTGTCTCAGTTAATGTTTTGGGATTGTTGATAGCTACGAATCAGACAGGCAGCAGTAGCACTGCTGTACTCCAGGATTTTAACCCCTCTTTGGGATGAATGGATGGATATATACAAAACAAATTAGCTTGCACATTCTTTGAGGCAGGACTTTGTCTTCTTGCCTGTTTTAATAGTACCTCGTATAATGTAGCCCTGATCATAACTTGGGCCTCTGGACCCTGCCATGGTACAAATAACAAGTAATAATAATTGAATTTGAATTGAAAACATTACTCTGTGTGAGCAATATATTTCCTTCATCTATTGTCTGTTATTTTGTTTGCTACAAAATATATTGTTTGTTGAAAACAAAACGGTGGTCCAAGATATCAGAATTGACAAAAGGCATCATCCCATGACAGTCTGATGCAAATAAAACCAGAGCTTCCTCATTTTTAAGGAACCTCTTAAAAATATTTACACATTTTCTATGCTCCATGAATAAACGATTTGCAAATTTTCAGCATAAATGAGGGGATTGAAAGACTGAAAGCAATGACAATGCTTATAGTAGAATTCAGTGCTTCATATGTAAGGCTTTAATATAATAGAAAATATTTTGTTCTAAAAAATTATGTCATTTACATTTGAAATGTGTAAAGGATTTTCTCCTTTTCTAGTGTAAATCTTTGTCAGTGTGCAGTATTAGAGTGGTGCTAGATAGCACGTCTGTAGTTAAGGATATATCAACATTTCCATTATAGAGACTATATTCTCCAGGGTTTATAATTCAGATATAAAATTAACATTAAAAAACCTCAGTGACTCAGCCTAGAAAGTATTCCTTTATTTATTAACACATTTTGAAAAAAATGTTTTCTACTCTAAGAGTGCATTTTTAAATAATTCTGATTTCATTTTTTCAGGATTTTTTTGCATTCATGATGCAAAAATAGGTTGGTTGGTTTGTTTAAAATAAATTTTCAGTCTGGTCAGAATAAGGATAAAATCCTTATAGTGTTTAAACCTCCCCTAGCCCCCAGTATAACCTTATTGTCCTCTGCTCAGTTTTTAGAGTATTTTGAATATACAGATTTGTTTTGATACTGTTAACAGTTAATAACCATGGACATCTTAATGTCTTTGGAGGATCAACATCAAAGGACATCTAAGGCCCCGATCCGGCAAATATTTATGCATGTGCTTAAATTTAGTAATCTAAATAGTTCCATTAACTTCAATGGAACAACTCATGTTATTTAAAATTAATGCATGTAGTGTGTGGTGCTTGTGACCTGTGATATTCAAGATGTTAGACTAGATGATCTGGTGGTCCCTTCTGGCCTTAAATTCTATGATTGTAAGGCCATATCTACACTAGAGAGCTTACAGTGACACAGCAGGAGAGAGCTCTTCCGGTAACATAATTAATCCATCTCCAATGAGCAGTGGTAGCTGTCGGCGGGAGAAGCTGTCCACACCATTGCTTATGTCAGTGTGCCTTGATGTCACTCAGGAGAGTGGTTTATTCACACTCTTGAATGACATAAGTTATATCGACGTACGTGGTAGTGTAGACATAGCCTAAGTCTTTGCACGATTGGTGCATAGCTAGGAAATATTTTTGAAAGCCTCAGTTCTTTGGTAATAGTGGAATGACTGTACAGTATTAGGACAGCTTCAAAAAGCATGTATAATAGAAGATGTATTTAAAATACTTAGCTATATTTTAAAAAATATTTTAAATCTGCTTGAAACTGACAGAAAAGCATGTCCTACTCTTGATTTGCCGTTTGTGCAACCTCATAGATGTTTATGTTCACAAGCTGCAGTGAGTGCTCCTGCCTGTGCTGGTCAGTGTCGGAGGAATAGGACCATGGTGCCTCATACTTACTCTTTTCCTCCTCATCCCATGGGTTTGCAAGCACAGAGTCTATCTAGCATAAATATTTATATGGCCTCCATTACTATACAAGCTGAGCCCCTCACAGTCTTTTATGTAATTAGCCTGACAACATTCCTGAGAAGCAGGGAAGTGCTGCTATTCCCATTTTACCAATGAGGAAATGAGGCACAGAGAAGTTAAGTGACTTACCAAATCACACAGGAAGTCTGGGCCTAGAGCAGGGAATTGAACCCAGGTTTCCCAAGCCCCAGGAAAACCACTTCCTGCTAATCTGTGCGTGTCAGGAGTACCAAGACTGAGATTATGCCTGGCTCAGAAGAAGCTTTTCTCCCCCTCCATTTTTCTATTTCAGACTGCACAGGACTAAGCATAACAGCATCCCTTATCTTGTTTGTATACATAATGAGCTGCTGATACATGAGTTAAAACCTGAGTCTATAAACATCTTTAAAAAGGCTTAAATCCAAATATACCATGATCAGTCAGTGAATTTAAGCGAGGACAGGCCACTAAGAGGAATGGCATTCTGCTTACAAACTTTCATGGTACCCCCAGGTGTGAGGCAGGCTCTTCTACAGAAAACAAAGGCAAGAAAAAGAAAACACTACAGATAGTACACTGTGAAAGGATGGTAATAAGTCATATATTAGTTACTCCGATCACAAGAGATGCAAATCTTAAAGCCAGAGTAGAAAAGATAGAACAATGACTGATGCACTTTAATACTTCTCTAGCTAGCCAGTCTAGGTGAAAAACAACTGCTCAAAATAAGGCGATAGGTAATAAATAACTTTTTCAAAATATTAACTTAGAACCAATGGAAAATCATACCAGAGGCAAGAATATCAGAGTTATTGAACTACTCAAAGGGCAGAGAAGACAAATCCAGCAGGTTTATTATGTGAAAAACCAGTTCCCTGAAGCTCTTAAACTAGATGTAATAATTGATATATTTTACTTTTGAGAGGTCTTTTGGTGAAACAACGAACTGACAGTGAATAAGTACTTTGGTTAAAGTGTCCAATTACAGAGATACAGAACATGGAACTTACAGAATCATACACATGGTACTTAAAATGTAAGATGTACATTAGAAAATTATTCTAAGCTCTGCAGTTCCTTGGCAGGGTTTTCAAGAGGCTAAGGCAGTCTGTCACCCAACTGACACTGGCTTTCAATTCCATGTGATATTAAATTCCACCTGCACTGCACGTGTTACTGTATGGGGGATCCGGTTACAAGATTATAATCTCCTCATGGTTTGGTTTTTAAGTACAGTAGATGCTTGTTTGCAGCAACATCTTGTAAGAGCAATCACTGCTTATGAGCAACATTTCCCCTAAGAACACTTTCCCTACTGTGAATAACAGCAACAGCCACTCAGGAGCAACATAGTAAAAGGGCTCCGATAATGTTGCTACTAATGAGTGTCAGAGTGATCTGAACTGTGTTTTGTCTTTGTTCCGACACTGGTCAGTTCACTTATATCTGCACTGTGCCATCAGAACAAAATGTAAAACTCGCCATTTTTCAGTTTACAATAGCTTTCCCACAATAATAAACATTTACAGGGTGATGAGGAGAGAGAGCTAATTATCTTTGTGTATATTTCACAGAAGGATCTGTAAGGTACTCACACACTATGGTGATGGGTAAGAATTTAGACAGTCCCCTGCACGTCTATTCTTTACTATCATGGTTTACCTGATTCCCCAGCATTGTGGAATTTACTGTTTATATGGCACCTTAGCCTCACAGCACACGTCAACTACTGGAAGTTTCTGCTTCAAACAAGACCTTTTACAATGGCAGGAGCTGAAGCCTTCCATACTTATGTCTGGCAAAGTTTAAGAGTAGGATTCAAGGGGCAGACTCTCTCATTTTTAAGCCATTAGTCAGTGAAAACCCTCTGAAGAAGCAAGAGTGAGGGACTAGCAAAAGATTCAAAAGCCAAATATTGAATATGTGGGATTTTCAAACTTGAATAGTTAACAGTTTACTGTTGGAAAATGGTTTTTAGAAAAATGTATTCCCTAATGGGCTATTATTTTTAAAGACAAAATTTGATCACTTCTTGACTTTTATTTTTGCTTTTCTCTGTAATTGTGCAATATTCATCTTATTAAAATCTGCAGCCACCACTTTTTTCAATTATTCAATCTCTCAAGCACATAAACATAGGCAATTTACTGTGTTATCACAAATAAAACATCTCTTTCTTTTGGTACCCATTTATTGGATCAATCAATTTGATGGTGAGCTAAAGCTGAATCTGGGCTAAGAATCCAATGTGCTTTTTCTAGGATGAATAAACATGTAAGAAAAAACTGCTTTATATAAATAAATATATCCCTTCTGCCAATATACCAAGTAATCTTGTCAGCTATCAATAGGGAGTAAGCATGATTGTATCTACTGGGGGGAAAAAAGACTTGAATAGACTTTGAAAAATGTTCTTTATTGGAGAATCATGAATCTCTATCATTTGTTGGCTTCCTTCTTTGCATGGTTTTGGTACATTGTAAATGTTTTGAGGTTTTTATTTCTGCAAAATTCAGTAAAAAGTTATTTATAAAATTCTCCTTTTTAATTTCTTGAGTGATAAAGGGCTTGTCCATGAGGAACAATGCATAACTTGTGTAGTGTTCAGAAGTGTATTATTACAAACAGCATATATTACTGCCATGTGACACAAAGAACGATGATCATTTACTGTCTGACAAAAAAGGGCATATTATATTTTTTTTTTAAATAAATTCTCCAATGCTTGATATCACTAAGGTTTACTCTTTACAGTGCTACATTACTGTAGGTGTTTGCTGTTAATATTTCAATGCACAGTGCTTATATAACCTGTAGTAATGTTTGGGGTGGGAATTCTCAAACTTTTTTTGCTGGGACCCTCTTTGAAAATATTTCAGGCAGTGATGACTCCCCCAAAAAAGTGATGCCACCCCCATGCCATACCAACCTTACAGCTCGTGACCCTCCCCCAAATAACCTCACAATCCCCTGATTTAGGGCATGTCAGAAATATTTTAAAAATGCTAACACTAGGAGGAGCACTTGAGTTGACACAGCATAAATCATTTTTTTCTTTCAAAGATGAGTAACCAGAATTTTTGTCATAAGTGCTTTTATATCATCATTATTTCAGTATTAAATACTTTTTGTTCCAAGTGTTAAATTATTTTTGTAAATTCAGTTTAATACATTTTTCATCATTTCATTTATTGGATTTTATTCTCACATAGACTAAGGGCACTTTACATTGCTCTATCAGTGTCAAATGTACCCACTTCAGGGTCCTTTTACATCATCCTGCCAATAAAAAGGAGCCTGAGCGCAAATGAGAATTGGACCCACTACATCCACAGCCCAACTCAGCAAGAGTAGAGATCTACAGTTGGAAAGCACTGTCTCAGTATTTGGTGGTGGTGGTGGTATGAATATTTGTATATAGAAATAAATTACTGACAAAATCTATTTAGGTTCTATAATCTCCAGTGCCAAAGCTTACAGTTTATTTTGAGGAGGAAGCCCATTCTAATTCAAAATGATTCAATTGATGAGACATCACTTCTTTTGGGAGATTATTCCACAGTCTGACAGTGAGGTCTGTTAGAATATAAATATCCTGATATTCAAGCACAATTTCACTTTACTCTGTTATATTTTATTGTTCCTAGTTATACCTCCTTACACTACCTTTAAACATTCCTTCCCCATATAAGATGTTCATATGCTTTAGGTAATTCAGACCACTATGGTATACCTCCTTAGTCATTATTTAACCAAAATAAGTATATTAATCCTCCTCCTGAATTTTTCCACTTTTAAAAACTACTTTCTAGTACTAATAACTGTACATGATTTCTTAGATGCAATTTTATCAGTACTATTTTCTGCTTTCCTATCTATGATGTCTCTGCAAATACATCCCAAAACCATTCTGGCTTTTTCCCCCAGCCTTATAGCATTGTAAGCTCATGTTCAGTTCATTCTCTAATATTAGACTAGATTCTGTGAGTATTAGTGCTTTTTAGTGTCTCCGTCCCACTAAATATCTGTGTTTGGGATTATTTTCCCATGGATGTATTTGTCTGCAGTTTTCCATGCTGAATCCTGCCCATTGTTTTCTGCCCATATATTTCACTTTTATAAATCCCTTTTGTATTAATGTCTCTGTCTTCACTGGTATTTGCAACACCTCCTAATTTAGTAATTTAGTGAGCTGAGTAAATGTGCTGTTTATCCCTTAGTCTTTTTCATTAATAAAGATGTTAAATAAAATGGGATAAAACACTAATCCCTGGGGCACACAGCTGGACACTTCCCCTCCAACTCCGTACATGGCCAGTTATCATTCCCCTTTTTGTTTATGGTCTATTAGCCAGTTTTCAGTCCATGTGACAGTGCTCAGATCCAAGAGAATGTGAGTTTGTCTTTAGAGCAAACTTTTGTGAGACACTGCATCAAATGCTTAAAGTCCAGATATATTACATCTACTACATTATGTTGATCCACTGACATTTAAGTCTATTTTAAAAAGTGATCCGATTGTCTTGTTTTGATTTTTTGTTTATTTGTAATTTGTTGCTTATCCTTTTTTTTTTTTAATCTACTTACAATTTTTTTCTCTTAATGTCAATTCCATTTATTTTACTAGGGTTTGAAATTAGAATGCCAGCTAAAGGTTGCCAAGATTGCCCTCAGTTTTTTCTTAATGTTTGGTTCTGCATTTGCTTTTCTACCAAAATCCTGTTATGATCAACTCCATCATGACTTTTGAAAAGTACTTTGCATTGGTTTGGTGAATTCATTAAGTAATTTCTTAAGGTCTTGATGTGAATATCACACAGATTCTTCCTCTTTTTTCTATTTTTCTATTAGAACAGAAATAAAGAATAGAATAAAGAATTCTAAAATAAAGATAGAAATAGAAAGTAATAAAAAACTTTATTAAAGAGCAAGTATTGGGAAGTATATGTGAATATCACACAGATTTGTTTGTATTTATTCAGTGTTTCCAAATGTGAATTTTCCCAATACTTGCTCTTTAATAAAGTTTTTTATTACTTTCTGATTGACTCTATTTCTTTTCTTTACTTTTCAAATATGGTAAACTAACAAGTCTCTTTTAAAAGTAACATCAGTCATTCCTGCTTTCTTGTACACTTCCCCTCTCATATGGGGGTGTTACTAATTTCCCAAATGATGTTTCTTGTGGTGTGTTACTTCAATATTTCTATAGTCCAAGAAATGGTTTTTTCCTTTGAATTCTAGTAGTTCATGATCACTAGCAATAAGCTTTCCTATTACTCTATCCTCACAATCTTAATTAAAGCCTCTTTTTTTAGGCAAAATCCAGGATGGCTTGTGCATTGGCTGAAACCTCTCCTTTCTAGAGCATGACATTGTCTACAAAATTCTGTCTCTTTGAGCCATATTTAGATGCACGTCTGTGCAATTCATGTCCCCCTAGGAGCACAGGATGTGCTGTGATTTAGAAAGCTGTCATGTTATGTATCTGATTTGCATTTCTGTGGACAGCAAGGCCAAAATATTTAAAAATGACTGCCAACAATTAGCCACCTGAGAAAAGGTAGGCTGATTTTCAAAAGTGCTGAGCACCCAACAGCCACTATTGATGTCAACAGGAGGGGATTTATATTTTCTTTTGTCCACCATAGTATACCATAGAACATTTTTCTTCAACTCCCACATTTCTTTGGTTCTCATCGTTGCTTATCACCTAACCATTGGATATCAACTTGGAAAGGAGTGTTTTTAGTGCAATTAGCTAATAACCAACCTTGCACATAAGTTGTATCACCTCTGCAGCTAGCCTAAAGTCAGTCTGAAAATCCTCATGATTTTGCTGTTATTCTAGCCAAAGACAATGGGCAATTGCTAGCTTTTGGAAGTGGTGTCATGCACCACAGCAGTCACGGGCTTTGGAGTGCTAGACCATATCAAAGCACACATTGGCTTTGACAAATATTTATAACTGATCTTTATGGTGGTTTGATCAGGGTTTTTCAGTGTTCTTTGACTGCCAGTTTTCATAAAGTGACATGACCTTTAAACTGCCACCTTTTCCTCATTTAATCTCTATATTCCAGAACCTCATGTGACCATGTTCCAGAATCCTTTGCAATTCATGCCAAGGAAAAATGAAAATGTAGCTTTCTTCTTCTGCCTCCACATTTCTGGCTGTTGCTCCTTCAAGCCCAGCCTTCGAGGTCTGTCTCTGAATGCTGTGGCATAGGGCCTATGGCAATAAATTAGTGCCACTTAACACAAGGAAACAGATTTCTTGTTTTCTCATGCAGTTCTTTCAAATTAGTGATATGTTAACAAATGGCATTGTACATAATTAATGTAAAATGATGATCTATTTTAAACCTTGAAACATATCTATTAGATTAACAGTTTTGCTAATTAGATTAAATGAAGCCTTCAGACAAATCATTTTTAGAAAGTTCAAAGATATTGTTTCAAAGCTTAGAAGAGATTCTGCCTGTGGGAAGATGAGTTACTCTAAACCCAGGTGTGTATGTTCAGTGCCCACTTGACCTGCTTGTCACAATGGGCAGAAATAAGGTAATTGTTCTTGCCACTGCATTAAACTGGAGAGGATAGATTATATGTCTTCAGCAATACACTGTGAATAAAGAGACTCAGTGTAGCATTGGTGCACCTGTTATCGCTGGAGGGCAGAGAGGCAAGTGATTCCAAAGGGAACTGACCTTTTTCTTTTAGGCATTGAGTCAATTCCATATCCTAAGGCATAAATTCTGTGCTAAAATTATGATATCCCTCTTGGTATTGGTCTTTACAATAGACTTTACTCTGGCTCTTAATGAAAAGCCCATAAAATTCTCTTCAAAAATTAAAACTTTGTAGGGGAAAAAGTTATCTAATTTTGATAGAAGTTACTAGGTCAGTTAAGTTGTCCTCTGATCAATAAATTCTAATTTCAGTTTAGAAAAAAAAAGCTTTAGCAGAATGTCTTAGGAGTTGCCAGTCAAAGCATTGATACCTAAATGGCATTATTATCTGTACATGAAGAGAAATGTTAATTCTCAAAAAGTTCTGCTGTGTTATTATAAACAGTTATTTATAGTACAGTATATCCACTGTCTGCTAGTACCTCAGCTGCATTTACTCCCACAAGACTTGATTTACAAATAGTGCCAAATAAGAATTTTCCTTAAAATTATTCATATTTCCTAATAATTGATATTTCAGAGTTCCAGCACTGGAGGATATTTAATCATAAATTCAATTAAATCAGCCACCATCTTTGTGATGTTCATCCAGCTAAATCCTTCAGTGAATAAACCAATAAAGATGCCAGCTGTGTTTGTTTTATAATGGCTGTTGTTATGTGAGGGCAGGTTTGAGATAAAAATAAGGGAAACTTCTAATTTTTCAGATTATATTTGTGAACACCTACTCCTACTGCAGATTTTTTAAATGAAAAAATTTAAAAACAGACACATGCATCTTTAAAATATTCTTGCGAATCTAGTGCTTGCTTTTGTTTTGAACACCCAGAATCAAATTTGAACTATTGTTGAGGTCACGGCCCGAACTGACAAAAGCCGGAGAAATCAGCTGACCATTCTAATGACTTCTCTCATGATGATATGAATTAAGAATGGTCTGTCACTTCAGCCTTCTTTTTGTATTGCCTCCTTTAGTGAGATTTTCATGACCTTCAAGCTATGTTTTCTCTAATAGTGGTTGTACTTCATGAGAGTGCCCCACACAAATACAGTCCCAAACCTCCCAAAATCGTGAGTCAGGCCCCAAAAAATCATGAAGATTGGTTTAAACATCATGAGATTTTAAAAAAGTAATAATTTTGGAGTTCTTTTTATTTGCCTTATTTTTGAGCCCTTTAGGTGCACTCAAGCTTTATTCTGCAACCATGAGGGGTAGAAAAATTTTTTTTTAAGAAAATTGAGATTCTCATATAATCACTTGCTTCCCGGAGCTGGGGCTTGAAGAAAAGCATCAAGGGTGAAAACCTGGTTCTATTGAATTAAATTGCAAAACTCCAATTGTCTTTGGTGGGTCTCGGATTTCACCCCAAATATCATTATACTCAGAATAATATTTGAAGTGTTGTCAACTCTCACAGTTTTAATGTCAGTACTTTCCTTTATTCATTAATACCATTTGCCTATGCTGCTTGATTTCCCCTCTGAAATTCAGAGCACCCACAGCTCCAATTGATTTCAGCTACAGTTGTGGGTGCTTAACAGTTCTGAAAAGCAGACCCAGGATGTTCACTGACCCATCCAATTGGGGCAGGGCATGGTTCTGTGAGATCTGTCTGTTATATCTAATATGTCGATCACAGTATTATGTAGATGACAACTTCCACAGCATATTCTGGAAAACGAAATAGGTTTCTTACATCCTGGATCTTTTTCAGTAATAAATGCAGCTAAAAATAATTAAAATATGGTTTCTGTAGCACTAGATTTGAGCTGAAATGCCCATCAAGACAGATTTTTCAGGTTTACTCTGTTTAATTAGTGCTGTATAGGACTGCAGTGTAACACATTTGCAAACTCCTGTGACAACACCATAACTTCTCTCAAATAGCTTTGAATTTTATAGGAAAATACGGATCCAGAGAAATCTGTAGAATCCTACTAACTGAATTCCAGTAAGGACTTCTTCCTGTACTTGTTTATATTCTAAATGATGCACGAAGGAGGCCCACGTTGTCAGCATACTGATACAGAATGCTGAGAGTTTTTAATGTAAATTGGTGGAAATTTGCAACATTTGTGATCCCATACGCAGGATCAATCTTTCATTTGTAGTATCAATAACCCGGAGATGGTTTTCCTGCTCAGTGATGTCTGTTGTGGGAAAGGTAAACTTTCACAGTTCAACAAGTACAGGAAGTCTTCCACAGCAGCACAGCTCTTCTTAAAACCATGCTGTTACCTTGCACCTATGATTTCCAAAGTGTTTGCACAGCCTGCCTGCATGCAGAGTGAGAGATCAGTATTATCACTATTTATAATACAGTAGTGTGATTGGGACCATATTGTGCTAAGCACTGAGCAAACACATAGTGAGAGATGGTCCCAGAGAGCTCAGAGTTTAAATAGATGGCCAACCAAGGAACGGGGACCCAGAGAGACTGAGACATCCCCAAAGTCACACAGCAGGTTAGCGGTAGGGCTGGTTGTAGAAGCCATGTCTCCTCATTCCAGTCCACTGCCCTGTCCACTGGACCACACAGCCTCTCGGTTCATGGGCGGCAGTGCAGACAGTGCCACTGGGCTGGCCTTTTCCCTCCTTCTCAGTGTTAGTTTTCATAAGCCGTTCTTTATTTGTACCATGACGTTGGTTTATAATGGTTTAAAATAGAGAGATCAGAACTTCTGTATGACAACAATAACAAACACGTTGGGGAGGTGGGAAATAAGCAGAATAAGCAGAGCACTGATCACTGTCCCCCGGTAAAATCTATTGTTGGAAGAGCAGAGTTAGCAGTACTGCCATGCTGCTGGACGTGGGATCTGTCATGGCCCACTTCTGGCAAAGGTTTTAGTAATCATCCTAATGATAGTGACCCTGAAAGTTGTACAAATGGGAATGATGTGGTATCAGCAGAAATGGACCCTGAAACATAATTTGCAGAGTAGTACATCCACCGACCCACATCAGGTGCAGTATCATGTGGATAACTAATTGCTAACAGATATAGGGACTTATACTATGTCCTTACTCTGTCTTTTTACTCACTACTTACTTGGGACTCCCTTGGAAGTTCCGCACTTTTCCTCATTTTCTGTCATTGTTAACGTCACTATCCTGCCTCACTCAGGCCCTCCATCTTGGATTATTTTAAACTCTGCTCTCTCCTTGTCCCACACATCCAGGCTGTATTTAAATTCTACAGCTTCTTCTTTCTCAACATCTCCAAGATCCGTTCATTTCTTTCCATCCCCACAGCCAAATCTCTTGTTCTAGCCCATTATATCTCACTTTGATTACTGCAGTATTTTCCTCTCTTCCCAAGCATGCACATTGCACTCCTCTGTCCACACAAAATGTAGAAACTGAACTCCACTTCTTTGTCTGTTGATTTGATCATGTAACTTTCCTCATTGGATCCCTCCGCTGGCTCCTCACTTACTACCCCATCACCTTTAAGCTTTTTGTGATCCTGTTCAGAGTTCTGCATAACTCTGCTCCTTCCTACTTAGCCTCCTTGGCTGAGCTTTGTATTGTCTCTCGCCACCTCTGTTCTATCCATGCTCTCAAGCTTGTCAGCTTCTCCCACAGTCACCTCTGTTCCTTTTCCCATTTGGCCTCCAGTGCGTGGGACTAGTTTCCTGAGCTCATCCACAAAACTCCTTTTGAATGCCCCCATCTTTCATGCTGGTTTCAGTGAATCAAGATGACTTGTGTATAAATTATATATATTGTATACTGTTTACAGTTCTTTTTTCTCCTAACCTCTGTCTACTTGTCTATCCTTCAATTGTGGGACTGTCTTCTTTGATTATTTTAAAATCACCAACCAGTTGAGCAACTAGATTTTCAAAAGTGCTCCACACCAGCAGCTCCCATTGTGATGCTTATGGCCAGATTTACAAGGAGCTCAGTTTATCTCACACACTCAACATGCTGAACTCTTCTGAAAGTCTGCCCGGTTATTGTGGTGCCTCAGTGGGAGCTGACGTGTGCGTTTGCTAGAGTGTGTTTTTGTGGGAGTCCGGCTCCAAAAGTGGCTCAGCTCTTTTGGAAGTCTGGCCCATAAATGGCACCCCCATAAATAATTTAGATTTTTTTTTTTTTAAATAGTCAAAACTGGGGCATGTCTAAATACTCAGCTTTGATTCCCCATGTAGATCTGCCTACCTCTTTCATACCATGATGACCGTTAGAGATCTGCATAAGTAGTAGAAGATTCCCACAGACAGTTTTTTGAGTCATCTGGTGTCAGCCCCTGACTCGTGCATAAGATGCAAGTAAAAACACCTACTACCCACACACTTCAATATTTAATTGATAACAAATATACAGAACTTCTGTTTTAGTCATTCATTACCAAACGACTCATATTTTAATGGCATAAGCAGAGGAGCAATAAATCTCAAGTAAGGTAAATGTAAATAATACAGACATTTAAGAATGGCAAAGATTTGCAGTGGCATGCAATGCTGCACCTTCTTTTTAACAACACCAAATTCAGTGGGAAGCCACATTCATCTCTGCTCAAGCTATGCACTAAACTGCAAGCATTGGTTGCTCCTTCTGCAGTGCTCTCTACACCCAGGGAAGCCTTCTTGAACCACTCCATCATACTCTCATCCTTTCCTCCTTCAAATATCTTGTGGAATTCACATTACTTCCAGAAGGCCTATTAAAACCCTCATCACCTTCTCAAACTAACCACACAATTAAATATTATAGACTGGATTGTCCAGTCTGCTGGGTTTGCTTTTTGTTGTTGTTTGTGCAGCCAAAGTGAACTTGAAGCTATTGGAATATCCCACAGGAGGATTCACCAATGTAAGGGGGAAGAGGGAGTTGTCAGATAGGTAGCGGGTAGGTGCAGTGGGAGAAGGTGGAGTGGTAGAGCCCCTTGCTGTTTTAACTTCCAATGAGAATGGGTAGCTGAGAATCAAGGAGCTGAAACCTGCTTCTTGTGGTATAGTGAAGAATCAGGCCTCTGTGTGTGTGTGTGTATAAAATGTTTGAGTGCATATATAATTTTGAAATACCTTAAGATGCATCCACACGATCTTAACGGTGTAACTCTTGGCCCTCCTTCTTCCACGTTGTTTGTTGCAATTCATCATGTCACTGTTGTGTCTTAACTTCTACTCCAATTCAGTAAAGACTTGTGTATATGCTTCACTTATGCAAGTGTGTGGTCTCATTGAGTTCAACAGAGCTACTCACATTCATAAAGTTAGGCACATGCTTAAGTCTTACAGCACTGGGGTCACACTTTGTAAGCTTCTGGAGTGGAGGCATTCTCTTTCTCTCCAAATCCCATTGCATATTTAAAGGCCTGTATAAATAATACAAAGTGTATGCTTCATCGTTACATACCCATACAACCTTTTTCATTAGTTTGAAAAACATACAATAATAAAAAAATCAGACCAGTCTGACATTTTAGGGAGAGAAAGGAGGAGGAGACAAGTAGCTGTCTCCAAGTGTTTGACAGATATGAGGTCCCTGCAGGACAGATCTGTAGGTTAACTGTGATAAATGATCTTTGGCTTCAGTGACTAAAGAGAGGTCACCTTTTTTCAAAGCATTCTGCAGTCTTTGCAGCAAATTCTTGTTGGAGTACTGAACAAACAAACCAGTTCATATTTACATGGTGGTGAAATTAAGACATCTCAAACCCAGGATATTAAATATGAGACAAGAGGGCTGAGATTTATGCGAGAGTACTGTTGTTTCTTAACTAGGACTTGGATGCTTTTAGATATCAAAAGACAGTAGGTCCAAAAAGACAGTTGTCTTTTCCTTTACAGTCGTTTAATAGGGAGAACTTTGTTTGCAACCCCAGCAGCTGCATCCAGTGACAAACTCAAAACCCCAAGTTCTCTATCTTGCGTGCTCTCTCTCTCTCTCCCTCTTCCTCTCCCTGCTACGATTCCCTGAAAGTAACATTCAAGGGTGCTGAGAAAGAGGGAGAGAAACCCATAGAGCCTTGACTCTACAGTGTGCTCAAGGTTTATTTCAGCTACTCTTGTGGGGTTTTTTTTTATTATTCTGCTCCTTTTTTTTTGGTTACCCTGGCGTATGTCCAGTCAGTGAGGAAATAAATATGTGAAGAAAGAATGCTATGGAATGTTAACTGCACTGGCGTATTTTCTCCCTTTTATCATGCCCCAAGATTCAGTGAAGTTGATATAAATTCACCATGCCTTCTTTTAAAAAGCATAACAGAAAGGCATTCTTCCTGTAAGAGTCAGACTGTAAAAGGTGATTTTCTTTCACTCCGTTTGGTTTAAGCCTGTAAAAAGCATTAAGTGAAAAATCTGATATATTTGTTAGGGCATTTACTGCATTACTAACTTATATTTTCAATTCCCAGTGAAAGGTTTATAGAGAACATAAACCTTGAAGAGTTTTTGTTCAGGATTAAAGATATATTTCCCCCGTTTTCTGGTGAAATAATAGCCCATAAAGTGATGGCTTTTTTAGTAATTATTTTTAGCTGTATTTATTTTCCAAGGATACATTGTTCAGCTGGCCAAGATGCATGAGGAAGGTCTTTTAAAATCACTATCCAGATTAGATGATTCATGGCCTTTAAAGGTTTTCAAAGGAATATAAAGCTTCTGATTAAATGTAGCCACCAAGTTGTTGTTTTTATTAATTACATTTACTGCAAGGAAAGACCTTCCAATAAACTACAAATCTAGCATATTCTGAAATCTTCTATCATGGGACAAGTAATCTTTTACCCGTTTGCCATAATGAATATCGTTAATATTGGACTAACTGGTATGCTGAAATAATTAAGATAACTGATTGATGGTGGCATGCAAAATTGAAAAGAAGTAATTGCTAAAATCTTTGAGGAAAAAATGGTGAGGGAAGCTATGATTAAAATTTCTTGTAAAATACTTTTCTTAGGAAATATTTTTCCCTCAAAGAAATTGATGAAAATTGCAAACAAGGAAATACAACACAAATCTTAAAGGTCACCTATGACTATTTTTACATCTCTATGTTCAAACAGTTTGCAATCAAACAGTCACAATTTTAAACAAGAGAAGAAGACACTCAAAATAGTTCCATTGTTTTGAAATTAAAAAAAAACAAAACAGCAATTCTACAATTATGTGCCAGAATGTCCTAAATAGCATTCCAACGGTCATCTGACATGTCCTATACTTGCACTTAAAGCTACTTCATTTTAGTTCTTCCTAGTTCCTAACGCCAAATTCAGTGGTTCCCACTCCATGTGATTCCTCAGCATGCATTATGCTGGTAAGATTGTACACAGCACACAGTACTGCATTAGGCTTATTAACTTTTAAATAGCCTCATTCCCTCTCCCATGGGTCATATAATCTGCCTACTTTTAATGTAGCTAAACTATGCAATATTGTAAAATAAGACCATTATGCCTATAAGATGTCAGTAGTTAGCATTGGATTTCTATGCAGGGTGTGATAGCTCCAGCATAGTATATTTTATGGCTTCAAATAGAGCAAGAGCTAACAGGTGTGGATGTCAAGGCCCAAAAAGAAGAAAAATAAGGTAAGTTTAAGTCAGTCATGTGCAGAATTGTTCTCTTTAAACTCTGGGTTCAAAGCTCAAATCATCCAAGTTTATAATAATGGCCTGTGCTTCTGCAGTACCTTCCATATGAAGATCTTACAATGCTGTATAAATTTTGAAGGAATTAGCCCTTAGTGCACCATGGGGGGACATATTATCTTCATTTTTTTGCTGAAGGAATTGATGCAGTGGTAGATCAAGGCCCCAAGCCAACAAAGCACCTAGACACATGCTCAACTTTAAGCATCAGTATATGTATTGAAACCAATAGAAATACATGCAGAAGGTTAAGCATGTGTTTAATTGTGTTCCTGGATTGGGTGATTTGCTCAGTATCCCAAAGGAAGTTTGTAGCAGAGCTGGGAAGAAAATGCAGATCTCCTCATTTGTGGTCCATGTCTTGAAGATTGTCCTTTCTCCCATTTGTTCCTCATTCTTAATACTAATGATTATTAAACAACATTTTGGATGACTCAGGTGATAACACACTAGTTTGGTCTGTAGCCCAAACTATGTTATATCCAAGTTTTAAAGTATGCTTTACCTTAAGTAGACAGCCAGTTGCAGGGAGGAGCTATGATGTTTCTATCCCTATGAGAAAGTAAACAATGTAAATGACATTGATGAAGCAAAGCAGATCTTTCATCCTAGACATTGCAAGAAACACTGTGCAAGAAACCTATATTGGGTACAAACTATGCTAAGCTATTGAACTCAGTTGTTTTAAGTGTGTAGACTCGTCATACTTTTGCTATTTGGTGCATTCAGCAGCACCTAATGCTAATTCTCAAGCCAGGCTACCGGAGGAAATTGATTATGGCCTTGATTCTACATTCCAATAAGTTTAGAAGCTGATAGTAAGAAATATATGTTGATGTATATTGGGTCAGTAGATTCTAGTCTTAAAAATTCCTATGAGAATGTTTTTGACAAGAGACACTAATTAGCACACATGTTTTCATAAGAAATGTAGTTGTCGCCTTGTTTCATTTCCTACATTCACTTTCTTTTTTATCATGACACAGTATTAATCTTGTCTTATGCTCCAATTAATGGCGGCTGTGTGGCTGTTCAGTGAGACTTAGTTCAAATAGGTCAGACTTGTTACCTTGTTGGAATGCACTAAATCAGCTCACCTAAATGACTTGTCTAAATAGGGCAATGGCCTTCTTGAGCATCCACATAAGTGGCAATACCAAGAAATGAAATACTTACACTTATTATCATGGATGAACACCACAGAAAAAAATGTTCATTGATATTTGTCCTGGCTTTTATTTTAATGATAAAGATTTAGCCACCTTTCCAGCACTTTAATAAACAAGAATGCTGATGCTAGACTATTCAAATATAGTTAAAAGGGACCAAGCTAAATAACCTGTACATTTCCAATCATCTTTTCTTTCATACTCCTTTATGGAAATAGTGGAAACCTTGTAAAGAGTCACTTGATTTGTTTTTCCAGATCACAAAATAAACAGAAAATGAGGGTAGCACTGCCTCAACAATTCTTTTTACATTTTATGCCCCCTGTAGGAGTTCATTTGGTCTTTGATTTACACCAGTGGTTCCCAACCTGTGGCCCGGTGGCCAAAAAAGGCCCATGGGGGCTTTCAAAGTGGCCCCCGGCTCCCCTTCTGCTGGCTGCAGAAGGGAGCTGCTGCCTAACGACCCAGATCGAGCGCGTTGCTGAGGGGCTAAAAGACTGGTGCAGGCTCCTTGCTGCAACCAAGGGGATTGGGAAATCAGCGCTCCCCTCCCCCTGGCTATAACAGGAAGCACGGCAAAGTGCTCTGCCTGGGTCCATAGGTTCTGGGGTCCCTGCTGGAGCCAGAGGGAGGGGAGCATTGATCTTCCATCCCCCTGGCTGCAGAAGGGAACCACTGCCTAGGAACCCAGGTGGAGCGCACAGGGCTACAGGATGCGTGCAGTTTCCCTGATGCAGCCAGGGGAACAGGAGATCAGCGAGGAGGCAGCCTCCTCACACAACTCCTTCCGTCTGGATGCAGTGGGGGGCGGCCTGCTGGTGGAGACTGGTGGCCCTTCAGGACTCTAAAAATTATATCTGTGGCCCTTGAGCCAAAAAGGTTGGGAACCCACTGATTTATACTATTTTCTTTCCTTGCAAATCTTTATTATGGGAAGGAATGTCACCCTAAACAGGCAGCAAGCTAGGCTGGAGTAGATTGTCTAGCCAATGTAAAAAAAAATTTCAGCAATTTTAGATATTTGTTACAATATTTATGCTTTATGCTTTTATCTACATCAAAAGTTAAAAGCATCCAGAGCGGAGAGCAGTTTTAGTCTACTCTTTGTTATGGTGATTTCATCAAAGTAATGATAATGGGCTAAATTCATCCCTGACGTAATTCAGTTGACTCTAGTGGAGCTACACTAGGGATTAAGTTGGCCCAGTATTTTATATTTACATGGTAAAATTCTACTCTCTGAAGCATAGGTATGGTTTCATTGAAGTCAATGGGAGCCATAGGTATAAGTATGAGGGCACAAAATGGGCTACAATATTTGGTAAATAACCTAGTTCCCGGAAAGACTGGCACACATGTTTAACTTTACACATGTGCGTACTGCTAGTGAAGTCTCTCACGTGCTCAGAAATACAGAGTTATTTCAACTTGTGTCAGGATTATAGAAGAAAGAGCTATCTCAGAAGGCTCTCATTCAAATCCATTTTCTTCAAATTTATTTGGCCGTGTTTTACCTTGTAAGAAAATCCTATCACTGGGAAAAGAAAGCCAAACCATTACTAAAGACCCAGTCCTGCAAAGACTTATTCAACTGCTTAATTTTACCCACATTAGACTGTTGAGCAATAGGGTTCACAACAGAGCCAAATACATTTGAAAGAAATTGGCTTGAATAACAACCATCTTGCATACATTTTAATCTGCAACCTTGATACAGGTTTAAATAGTTTTCTTTGTATAAAGATGTCATTTTGACTGTGGACATTTCAGGTCTGTTAAACACAAACCCTTGCAGAAAAAGATCTACCTGCTATAGAATATTGTAATGTTTTAGGTAGCGAAAAAAGCACTGTACTCAGAAATACAAATATACATATCTTTTGACTGAAGACTGAATGCTTGAGAAAGAAAACATTAACTCTGCCAATTTTTAGGTGCGATAGTTTTATATCAGCACTCAGGAGTGGCCTAAAACTGGGACAAGAAGAAAATGCATTTTTGTCTCTGTCATTTACTGTATAGGAGTCCTGTGAGTTAAAACCACTTGATGGATGGTGTGGAAAAGAGCACAGTACAATTGTTTACTCTTTAGTAAATTTTTGGGTTTAGAGGGTAATACGGACTTCAGACCTTTACCATTCATAAGCATTCATGTTTGTTCCATTTATAACATTTAAACTTTAGACTCAACTAAATGATCATAAAATCGTAGGACTGGAAGGGACCTCGAAAGGACATCTAGTACAATCCCCTGCACTCTTGGCAGGACTATGTGTTATCTAGACCACCTCTGACAGGCATTTATCTAACCTGCTCTTAAAAATCTCCAATGATGGAGATTCCACAACCTCCATGGGCAATTTATTCCAGCGCTTAACTACCCTGACAGTTAGGATGTTTTCTTAGCGTATGTCTACACTGCCGGGACTTCACGGATCAATGCAGTGGGATCAGTTGAGCGGGCTGTGGAGACCCGCTCAATCGATCCCTGAAGTGGTCTCCAGTCGATGCCATAAACCCACCCGCCCAAAAAGAGTAAGGTTGCATCGACTGGAGGGCATCTCACATTGACGCAACGTAGTGGAGACGTTGCAGTATGGCAATGTAAGTAAGTCAAAGCTACAATATGTAGCTTGCATATCTCCCGTCGACCGCAGGCGTCAGTGTAGATCAGGCCTTAGTGTCCAACCTAAACTGCCCTTGCTGCAATTTAAGATAATTGCTTCTTGTCCTATCCTCAGAGGTTAATGAGAACATTTTACCTACTTCCTCCTTGTAACAACCTTTTATGTACTTGAAAACTGTTACCGTGTCTACCCTCAGTCTTCTCTTCTCCAGACTAAACAAACCCAATTTTTTGAATTTTCCCTCATAGGTCATGTTTTCTAGCCCTTTAATCATTTTTGTGATTGTAGTTTGTCTGCTAGAACTGTTTCTGGCTGGCATATTCAGTGCTTTAGGTTAAGCATGTGGTAGAGTGTTGGTCTTATGGTTAAAGCACTGGGCAGGGACTCAGGATGTTTTGGTTCAATTCAGCTCTGCCACAGACTTACTGTGTGACTGAGTCACTTAGAGGGATATGTTTAAAGGCACTTCCAATGGACATTGGAACCTAACTGCTTTTCATGCTTTGAATATCTCCCCCTTGATCTCTCTGCACCTCAATTCTCCAACCTTAAAATGTGAATAATACATCTTTTCTCCTTTCCCTTGTCTGTTTAGATTGCAGGTTGTTTGAGGGCAACAACTGTCTTACTGTATCTTTGTACGGGACCTCACACAAAGAGGCTTTGATAACAGTTGAGGGCTCTTGGCATTAGTGCAATAGGAATAATGAAATAATAATTATAGCATTTCCTTGTATAATCAAAAAGAGGTAGATCTGGAATTTTTAAAGGGGATTAAGGAAGTTTGGTGCCTTAAAAGAAACAAATTAGAAATATGCCATGAGAATTGTATTGTCAAATTACAGTTTGATTTGGAAAATGTAAACACAAAACAAATCTGTTTGCCTTGGGAAAGTATTCACCTCATTTGCTGTCAAAAGTGAATAGACAGGACTAATCTCTGTTTTTAAATACCCATGTCTTAATTATTAACATGAATTTAAACCCCGCTTTTCATTTCATTTAACAAGCAAAGCACCCTGAGTTCAGAAGGTCATTGCACATGCCTGAATCTTTTGTTTTTTTCTCAAAAGCTTAAACCAAACTTTAGTGATCCTAGTCATGTTCTGCTTGACCAAATACTGACCCTCCTTTGCAACAGAAATACATATAAACCTGCTTTCTGAAATTAAATCTAATTCTTATAATCCAGTGAGAATTACAGCTATTAAATTCTAGTCCTAGTCATAACTTTCAAGTGAAATAAACTAAAATGGCATTTGTTTTGTTGTGCTAAGGAGATGTGTGGACTCTGAGATTTATTTATAAGGGAGCAGGTATTTTTGGAAATATTGGCAATTTAGCTTTTTAAAAATTTTTTTCCCATTGCTGCCTGTAACAGGTCTTACATATAATCTAATGGCCAGTGATAAGGGCTTTACTGTACTCTGCTGTATGCAGCATTTTCTGTTGAAATTATGTATGCTACCATGGCCAGTAACCATTCCAAAGTGATTAGTGTGACAGTAAGTGAAGCATGAATATTGAGACTTGCCGTATCATGCATGCCAAGTTACTATATGGCCCAACTGCTGTGAGACAAAACATGCTATTATGTCTTAGATACAAAGCCATATTGTATGAAATTCCATCTTATCACCATATAGAAGGAGGTGTTTTTAGGAATCCAAAGGTTTTTTTCTTTTTAGATTTTTTTTTTAAACTTTTCTACAGTATATAGCACCTACATACAGGACCCAATCAGAAAATCCAAATTTTTTTCCCCCTTATTAAGGCATACTTTCTGAAATGTGTATCAGATAAATATTTAACTAAGTTCTAGGGGCCCTTATAATTTTGCATGTTCAAATGTATTCTAGAAATACATTTCTACAGAAACAGGGCACTAATATATATAAATCAAAATTGTGATTGAAAATTCACAAAAATGCTTTTTTCACATTTTGCCTTACTCTTCTTATCCTCATTTTACAAATATAGAAAATGAGGGTCAGAAAAGTTAGACTTTTTCAACTTTGATTGCCGGATAAGGAGTAGCCTGCATGGATTTGTCAAGAAGAAATCATGCCAAATTTCCTAATTTCCTTCTTTGACAGGGTAACTGGCCCTGTTGACTGGGAGGAAGCAGTAAATGTGATACATCTTGATTTTAGTAAGGCTTTTGACACAATCCCACTTGATATTCTCATAAGCAAAATAGAAAACTGGTCTAGATGATCATGAGCTCCACACAAGGTGCTTGTTGTGTCTTGGGTAGGGACACATTTAGGAACAGTTCTCCATCTGTAAGTTGTTCAAGAAGGGGTCTCGTGGTGAGAGACTTACAGCTGGAGCAGGCCATAAAGCATGCTACAGCACCAAGGCCCTTGACTGATCGGTGCTAACCTTTGGAGCTAGCAAGTGATGCTGCTCCATGTTCAAACCCTACTCTCTCCCCCAAGAGGAAGAGGAGTTGTTCTCCCTCCTCTTGCGTGGCGAGGAAGAGGTCCCATAAGACTAACTGGGACTGCTTCATGGCTTGGGGAGACTTTTCCTCATCTAAGAGGAGTACTGACTGGCACCTTTCTTCTTCCAGCATGCAGGATAGAGCAGGTCCATCTACTCACTCCCTGGTATCGCGCTGAGATCAGCGAGACCCTAAATCATCGATTCTAGTTCCACCATGGGGTGTCCATTCAGTTCCGTACTGATGACCACCAATGCTGACTGTCTCCTCTCAGATGGTGTATCAGGAAGCTTCAGATCCGCTTTGCCCCTCAATCCCTGACTTTCTACTAGTTCAGGAGTTTTCAGGTGCTAGAGTTTCTACTGCTTCCTCCTCCGTTGAGCCCTTGGCATCTTCTGGCCATGTCACAGAGCTGCAGTGCAAATGATCTAGCACCGCAGATCTACAACATGGCCCAAGAGCACACAGGGCCCATGTCTCAGCCTGTGGAATTGATGCCAATGCCATGCCTGGCATTGAAGGTCCTCTCAACATGGGTGCGCCCCTCAGCACCATCATTCCCCTGGTAACAAATCCAGTTGTCAAGCTCAGTGCCATTCTTGGCCTCAGTGTTGGCACCTCCTCTGGTACCGGGTGGGAGTGTCTCTCGCCTGGTACCACTAATGGTGATTCCCTCTTCTTCTTGAGCACCAATGCCAAGCCTGGGCTTTGGAGGAATCCAATCATTTGTTCATTCCATCAGAGCTGGCTCCCCCGTTGTCACTGGAGAATCTCCGGGACTTCTCGAGATCCAGGTCAGGGCCGTCCTCCCCTCCATTGTCGCCTGATAGGCACCAGAGACCATCATCAGATCACTGTCAGTACCAAGACCGGCATTATTCCCACAGTAGGGAGAGGGGCTTTTGGCCTGCTGCCTATTGACCAGCAATGCCATATCCATTTGCTCAGTGGCCTCCTTGGAATCTTTGGGACACTGCTCAGTCTTTGAGATCTCATTCTTCAACCCGCTCCAGAGCAAGATCACCAGTCCCATTTGTGGATGCCATTCCCAAACCACTGCAGCTACAAGCAACTACTGAGCCTGTTCCCACTGGGACTCCAGAGTTATCCTGACTAGATTCTGTGGTTCGAGTACAGGATCCATTATTGGCAGAGCAAACTGCTTTATCATCCTCTCTGGACAATTCTACTGTTCCAGGCTCCTCCTCCTCGCTTGACGCCTGAAGAGTTTAAGACTTCCTTAGGCATATGGCCACTACCTTAGGCATCCAGGCCAAATTTCTGCAGGCGAATACACAGAAGCTGCTGGATATTCTCCAATCATCCGTTCCAGTTGGAGTAGCCCTCCTGGTAAATGAGGCTCTCTTGGAGCCTGCAAAGCCCCTCTGGAATACTCCTGCTTCATTGTCTCCCATGGCAAAGGATGCAGAGAAGTGGTACTTCATCCCCATTCAGGGTTTTGTGGGTTTCTATTTCCACCTGGACCCTGACCTTCTTGTGGTAACTGCAGCAAATGACAGGGCATGGCAGGGAAGACATAAATTTACACCTAATAAAGAATCCAAAAGGATGGACTTGCTACTTTGTTTTCCTTGGAAGCTTATACTTTACAGAGATACCATGTTACCGGTCAGCAGCAATACCACCCCCACCATTTCTTTGAGCATTCCACAGAACTACCCCCGTAAAGATCATAGAAACCAAAAACAAAGGCCCTCTGGTTTCAGATTTAGCCAACTGGCTTGTCCTCCCCCAGCATCCAGCAGGCACCCATTTTGACTTTGTGTACAGGGCAGAGATTCAGTGGTGACCTCTCCATTTACATTCCCCCCCATTCAGGGACAGGCTGCCTCATTTTTACAGTGTTTGGGACTCAGTTACCACAGGAAGCTAAGTCCAAGTCACCATTCCATCGGGTTATGCCGGACATTCTTCTCCATCCCTCCTCCCCACCTTGTCCCTCTTCAGGGACTCCTCTCACAAGACACTGCTCCTTGAGCAGGTGACTTTGGGGGTGGTAGAGGAACTTCCTCTGTAGCATCGGGGATTTCCTGGTTCCCAGACTCGAGGGAGGGATAAGATTTATCCTCAACCTCCATGACCTCAAAAATACATCAGATATGTGAGATTCAGGCAGATCATTTTAGCAATTATTCTCCCAGTGTTAAATCACAATGACTGGTTTGCTGACCTTGACTTTCAAGATGCTTATTTCCACATAGGAATTCTTCTGATCCACAGGAGGTTTCACCAGTTTTTGCAGTGGATTGGCACTATTAGTACACCATGCTCCCATTTGGTCTGTCTCCCACTCACTGGGTTTTTACCAAATGCATGATTGTAGTGACAGCATACCTCAGTAAGAGGGGAATCTATATCTTCCCATATCTGGACGTTTGGTTACAGAGGGGCAAGTCAAGAGAAGACGTTCTCTCTCATGTTCAACTAGTTCACACAACTGTTACTTGACTGACCTGAACAGCAGAAAATCAACAATCAAGTTCATTGGGCCCTAATAGACTACAAGTTCGAGAGCATTTCTGCTGACTAACTGATTCCAGGCAACTCGCCATCTATGTCTGGAACTGCAGTCTTCACCCTCAACCACAGTGTAAGGATGCCTGAGGTTCCCAGGCCATGTGGCGGCATGCACACAGGTAGCCCCGTTTCCCAGATTGCACCTTTTCAAATATGGCTGAAGTTGGTCTGTCATCCAGATTATCATCTCTTGAACTGACTGGTCCAATTTCCTCTGCCAATCCAGGACTCCTTGCAGTGATGGATGCTTCAGGGCAACGTGTACCAAGGCATTCCCTTTGCTCAATCCCCACCTACAGATTTATTGTCACCGATGCCTCCTTAATAGGTTGGGTAGCACATCTGAGGTCCCTGAAAGTTCAAGGCCTGTGGTTGGAACAGGAAGCTTCTCTGCACATCAAGGTCCTGGAGTTTCTTGCCATCTACAATGCCTGTCGGGGCCTCCGAGATCATATCAGGTGCACATCCTTACTAGTAACACTAAAATGTATTATGTGAACAGTGTGATATGGTGAAGGCAGAAGGCAGTAGAAGAGTGCTGGATGGGAGATATGTGAGCCCCAGAATGCTCCAGGCTTTGTTCCCTGCTGACTAACTCAGAGCCACTGGGGGCAATTAGGAGCAGCTGAGGCTGATTAGTGATCAGCCAGGTGCTCCATAAAAGGGCTCCGCCCCAAACACACATTGCACAAGTTGGAGGAAGCAGAGGTGTTGTGCTGGGTGGAGCGGAGTGGAGCGGAGCGAAGCGAAGTAGCAGCAGCAGATTGGAGAAGCGAAGTGGGGGAGAGCAGAAGAACCCCAAAGGAGGTACTGAGCCCAGGAAGGGGCCACAAGGACATAGGGCCGGAGAGGCCGGAAAGACTGAGGGGGGAAAAGTAGCCCAGGGGAAGAGGCTGCAGCTCTAACAATACAGAGCCAGCAGTATACCGCTGTGGTTCATAGGGCCCCTGGGCTGGGACCCGGAGGAGCTGGTGGGCCCGGGTCCCTACCCCTCTCCCCCAGGGAAGACGGGGTGACGGGCAACTTCCTGGCCCACTACAAGCAGGAAGGTGCGAGACCCACTGAGGGAAGCCGGCCATCAGCCACAACAGACAGAGGACAGCACACACCAACATGCTGTGTCAAGCGGTGATCAGACTCTGGTAGTTTTGCATCAGGGAAACGTTATCCCCATGGCTGATCATTTATCTGGATCCAGAATCACCTGCTAGATCACCTCAACAGAAATTTCTCCCTGAATCATGAGTAGTCTCTGAAACTGAGGATTCTATGGACCATCATTACGGTTTGGGGCATTCTGCTGATTGATGTGTTCGCCATGAGAGACAGCAAGAAACGCCATCTGTTTTGCTCTCGATCGGTCTCAGTCTGGGCTTCCCAACTGATGCTTTTTCACCTGAACTGTGAATCGGTAGTCCTATATAGTTTTCCTCAAGTTCTGATTATCCTGCAGGTCATTCTCAATGTGAAATTGGATCGTGCCAGGCTCATTCTCATTGTTCCAGCATGGCCAAGACAATGTTGGTTCTCTGACCTCCTCAATTGTCAGTTCAGCCTCCCATCTCTCTTCTTCTTCATCCCGACTTCCTGATTCAGCATCACACTCAGATTTTGCATCCAGAGCTCAGCTCTCTGCATCTCATGGCGTGGGTGCTGCATGGTTAGATGAGGAGGAGGAACAATGTTTGAAGGTGGTCCATCCAACAAATCTTGCTTAATAGTAGAAAGCACACCATCAGAGTGGCCTATTTGGCCGTATGGAAGTCGTTCTTGATGTGTCCATTAGCTCAGGGAGTTCAACCAAAAATGGCTTATATCCAGGACTTCTTGGAGTACCTGTTACACCTTCAGTCTTCTGGTCTTTCACTCAGTTCTTTTACAGTGCAGCGAATGGTGATTTCAGCATTTCATCCACCCATCCATGGGAAGTCAGTATCTTTTAACTCCATGGTAGTGTAAGGACTCAGTTATCTCAGCCTGCTGGTGAAAGAATTGGCTCTTTTGTTGGACCTTAATGTTGTCTTAGTAGCTCTTATGGGTCCTCTGTACATACATTTACAAACCACTATGCCATTACAACTGCATCCAGATCAGATGCAAACTTTGGGAAGGCAATCCTGCAGTCCTTGTTTAAATAGACTCTGAGCCCCACGTCCTGCGAGTACTGCTTGTGAGTCACCTACATGGAATACACGACTGCATCTACTTGAAGAAAAAAAACAGTTACTTACCTTTGTTGTAATTGTTGTTCTTGGAGATGAGATGCAGTGTATATTCCACAACCCTCCCTCCCTCCCCTCTGCATCTGTATCTATGTTCTTGATATTTGGTGCAAATGAACTGAGGGGGGGGAGTCGGCACGGCACCACCCTTATATAGCCAAGGGAGACACTAGGACAACAGGGCACAAGCACCGCTCCTATGGATACTACTAAGTTATCTGGCTTCAGTACACCTACGTGAAATACACGACTCCCATCACATCTCCAAAAAACAACAATTACAATACAATGACGTAACCATGATTCTCTGTCAGACGGGGGGGCGTCTCCAGTGGGATCCTGCAGGGTTCAGTCCTGGGTCCGGGAATATTCAATATTTTCATTAATGATCTATGAGGAAAGGTTAAAAAATACTGGGCATGTTTAGTCCAGAGAAAGGAAGACTGAGAGAGGGCCTGATAACAGTCTCAAATATATTAAGGGCTTTCTATAAAGAGGACAGTGATCAATTGTTCTCTATGTCTATTCAATGTGGAACAAGAAGTAATTGGCTTGATCTGCAGCAACGGAGCGTTAGGTTAGATATTAGGAAAAGCTTTCCAATTATCAGGGTAGTTAAGCTCTGGAATAGGCTTCTAAAGGAGGCAGTGGAATCCCCATCATTGGACGTCTTTAAAAATAGGTTGGACACACACTTGTCAGGGATGGTTTAGGTATACTTGGTCCTGTCACAGCACAGGGGGCTGGACTTGCTGACTTCTCGAGGTTCCTTCCAGCCCTACATTTCTATAATTCTCTGATTCAGGTGGTGAAATAAGTGGTCTGATTTTCAAAAGTGCCGGACACCTGCAGCTCTCACTTAAAATCAGGACACTTTTATTTTCGTTCCTAAATATGGAGACATTTGAAAACTTTGGCCTAAATGACTTGCCTGAGGCAAGGTGGGTGAGGCAACATCTTTTATTGGACCGACTTCTGTTGGTGAGAGAGACAAGCTTTTTTTGCAGAGCTATGTGTGAGCTCGAAAGTTTGTCTCTCTCACCAACAGAAGTTGGTCCAATAAAAGATATTACCTCACCCACTTTGTCTTGCTAATATCCTGGAACCAAAATGGCTAGAACTACATTGCCTGAGGCCACACAATTCCTGGCTTCCAGTGCCATATGCAGTCCACTAAGTCAGGCCTTGCTAGCTCCAAGTAATCTCTGATTCCTGAGATGCTTAGATGTGCCCACATGAATATGATTTTTCCCAGATTTTATCTGCCCCCCTCTAATGAGCAGTATGTGTGCTGACACTTACCAGTGTCCTGCTTTCTAAAGCACTGTCTTGCAAATGTCATGAAAAGCCAAATGAAACAGTTGTTTAAAGAACCGTGAATTAATCCTCTGGCAAAGCTTGGGCAATGGTGAAGGACTGACATTGATGCCAATATTATATCACAAACTGAGAAAGGAAAAGGCTATAGCAAAATGACACTGAAAGATTGCTTTTAAATGTTGTCTATATTTATCCTGGAATAGCAATAAAAAACCCAATCCTAGGAATTTCTTCAAATAATGACTGGCTGGGATTAGTGGCCTGAGGTTAACTCTTTCCAGTCAATTGTTGATGCCCAGGAGTTCTCTGGACAAATATCCCATCTATTCACAAGAATGGAACAGATAGGCTCATTAGAGGGAAATCCCTGTCATGCACACAGATGTCACAGATCCAAAACACAGTGAATATAACATTTTTGGATTACCATCAATAGCAGCATATTTTGTGTATGTTAGCCCATAATTTACGTGTATTAATCACT
Organism: Emydura macquarii macquarii; assembly: GCF_026122565.2. Lineage (NCBI taxonomy): Eukaryota > Metazoa > Chordata > Testudines > Chelidae > Emydura > Emydura macquarii. The sequence continues at coordinate 33,670,529 of NW_027132559.1, read as the reverse complement.
TGTATTTATTAGTATCTGCTAAAGTCTTAAAAGGAAAGTATTAAGTCACCCTACAGAGGAATCACTGTGCGTCCTCTCGTAATGAATGTATCCTTTGGGCTAGAGTAGCTTTAAGTGATGTTTGTACCTCTCATAGGCATAGTGAACACTGACTGTATAGTAAGTCTGATTGTGGTAAGAATGGGCAGAAGAAGTTGAGTCTTTGTGAAGTCTGCATCAGAGATGTTCTCTTTGATGTTTCCTGTATGCACTGTAACCTGCATATGGTTTTCAGCTATCTGGTCATCTCTGAATGATGATGCTTATAAATTGTTGAACCTCAACCCACTATTACAAGAGCCTGAAAATAAAAAAGGAACTTTTTTATACATCATCTTGCTTCTTGAGTGATATTCCAGAAAATCAGCTTGAGACAAACAAGTTGGAAGACTAATTGTCCTCATGTCATATTTCTATTAAACTAAATTTGGACTGAAACTCTATAGGATTTAGCATTTTACAGGCAGATAATTGTATATATTTCAAATGCTTTGAGAGCTTGGCCTGCTCATCTAATATCCTTATTTGTGAGCTCATGAACTGCAAAATGGAGACATTTTAAATAATTGGCGTTCTGACTTTGTTGTCTGAAAACAGATCTTTAGTTAAGAAAGATGTGCTCGAATTTATAAAATGAAATGATGATGAAGACATTCAATATGTGCAAGATCCAACATTTTTTCTTTTGGATATCAATCAAAAATCTTACTGGTTTCTTAGTCTAAGGAGAGTACATTTTAGGCAGTGGTCCAGTATGGAATATAGCAAATCCTTGAACCAGTGTCATTTTTGGTCCCTGAATCTTCAATGATGCAAGATTCTACATTTTAACTGTACTGAATCCGGCTTATATTAATAAAGAGAGTAACTAGCTTTTATGTAGGTATGTCTGTTTATTTTACTTCTCTTTGCTTGTGTTTCAGGCTAACCTATGTGAATCATGCAGAGGATCTGGCCTCCAAACTACTTCAATGTTTCCCAAAGAACAGATTGTCAGCACAGGCAGCCCTGAGCCACGAATATTTCAGTGATCTGCCCCCACGGCTATGGGAGCTAACTGATAGTGAGTATGACAAAACCTCTGAGCTGAATAAAAGCAAGGAAATTGGTGTATATATATAAATTTATATATTTGAGCAAAATTCTGTAGTTCAAATTGCATAGTTTGCTTGACACAGGAAAAAAAATGGATTCTCCTTTGCTATCTCTGCTCTGCAGTCTGCAGCTAGCTATCTTTGTATTTGATTATGTGTGCAGCCAAGAGAATTATCTGAATTGTCATAAAGCAAAAGGAAAAAATACAATTTACATATTTAGTGCTTTTCACATTATAACATACAGTACTTTTTAACTACCTGCAGCACACAGGATAAAAATCCAGCAATGTTTGATTCTCAGACACTGGATCCGTTATAACAATAACCCTTTGAAAAGGACTTGGCATTCAGAAGACTGAGGAACATAAAGTAGACAGTTGGTTAATTTGTTGAATTGAAGTGTATGAGAAGAAAACTTGCAGTTCATTTTATTAGTTGAGAATGCTTTCGGTATTCACATACAGCTCTTTTGTTTCTCTTATTAAACAAAATACATTTCAGTTATCTTGGCAAAAATGTTCCATCCAAGACAAATGGTGTCAATTTCTTTTTAAATATTTGTGAAGTGTTTATATCACAGATTTCCTTATCTTTTTCCAGAGTGCTAAAAGTCACTGCAATGAATTCTGACAAAACCATGCTTATAATACATGAGGGTATTTTTGATTCAGAGAATTTTTTTTTTTTTTTTTTTTACCATAAATAGGTTTCACAGGGGAAACTTATTTATGACTTTTATTTAAAGCAACATGGACAAATGTGTTATTGCACTCTAACAATAGAAGTTGTTTTCAATTTTCAAACACAAGTACCTTAACAGGAGATCCAAATCTAATATCCAGAAACTTAAATCATTATGTGGTCATATAACACTGGCATTTATGTGCCTACACATGCTGATCTGAGCAATAAAATGTGATATTTGGACATTCAGGTTTGAAAAACTGGGCTCATGTTGCAAATTTTAATCAACAATAGGTTTTTGCTTACTTCACTTCTAGCAAGTCAACTTTACCTCTTCCAAATTTTTAGTTTTTATGTCTCTAATAGATAACAGCACTGGATCCCACGATAAGCCAGCTCTGTAAACTGGCACTCAAGGTACCCTACTCCCAAGGGTAGGAGTAAGCTTCTCTTAGGGCTAACCCCCATTCTGGAGTATGCAGAGACAAAAAAATCCTTGTAACTAATTGCAGGTTATAGTCTCCAATTCACCTGCAGCGCTAATAGATTTTCAGTCCCTCTATTAACACTGGATCCAGGACTCTCATCATCCTCTCCAGGTACCAACCCTCCTTCCAAAGCACCCATCCTTAAGCTAATGAGGCTGTAAGGAAGTCTGTCTTTGCTGAAAGTATGATGCAAAGAGAGTAATTAGTTCATGGCTAATCAAACATGCCAGTTCAGTTATTCCTTTCCCACTAAATGGAAACAAAAAACACTCTGCATTGGTGACATCTCAATCCTGTGAGACTGTACAATTTAGTCTAGCCAGGATTTTGATAGTCGATGAATTCTGAATTCTGTAGTAGTACTTTTCTGTTAATATGGACTTATTACCCACTTGCCACTTAGTTTATCAGTCAGTGGTTAAATCCAGTTCTATCAGTGAAGTAAATGCCTACACATTATCACTCTGCAGCAGGCTGCCAACAGAGACAGTCTTGTCCTAGTCATTAACAAGCACAATGTATGCAGAACACCAGAGGGGAATTAAAACCACAAAAAATACCTCAGGGTGGTATTTTTAATATGAGAATTTAATTTGTAATTTCACAGATTAAGAATTTTGGCTGCATTAATCCTTTTATCAGCTCACAGCAGGTTATTTGCAGAAGCATAACCATAAGGCGATATTCATTGGCAGAAACACGTCTTTGCATAACGTTAAACATCAGGAGCAGTGAAACCTTTTGAAGGGGGGAGAATAAAGATGAAAAATCATTATATTTTAAAGCAAGGTTCTGTTAAATGCCTCCAGTAAAATTTTTGAGTTACAGATATACTCTTTCTGTGTCTAGTAGATAATCATTATGAAGCATAAATCCAGATGCAAGAAAGGACAATCCCAGTATCAAATACTACAATCATTTCTATTTAGTACAACTTGGATATACTTGTAAACATATTTACAAAACAAAGAAGTCATATACTTTGGAGACTTTGGAAAATGTTTACTTTGTAGTGAAATGACTAGTTTTGGTGACTTCACTTGTCTGGGTTAATACTTTATCCAGGCGTCTGGACATATTTCTTATTTATATTTTATTTTAATTAAATTTTTGGATAAATGCAACAGCATTTAGCCACAATACAGTCAAAACCCTTGCAATCAAAACACTACCAGGCCATTTTCAGAGTCCATGTTATAGCTGATCCTCTTCATGGAACACATATTAGACTACAAAGTCCACATGCAAAACTGAAATCTAAGGCCTTTAACCTATGGAGAATCACAATTGTCTCAGAGGGGAAAGGAATCCCTAACATTAGAAGGAATTTTGATGGAAACACTTTTCCATCAGGAATTGGAGTTTCATTTGAATCAAAACATTTTGTAGAAATGTATAGATTTCAATGAACTTTTCATAGAAAAAGTGTCAATAAATCATATCAACATTTTTGTTTCATTTCAACTTTTGTGATATGATTTTAACATATAATTTATACTTTATTATAATATTTTGCAATAATTGAAACAAAACATGTTGATGTTTTTTAAATGAAATGATTTGCCATTATTGAAATATTATGATGATTCAAAATTTGAAATTTTTGGAATTGACGTTCCAAGAAAAATGTTAAACTTTTGACTTTTTTGTTCTGATTCAGACTGAAAACAAGTTTTTTCGAATGTTGGAATTTCCTGTGGGATGGGAGTTCCATTTTCCAACTAGTTCTACCTTACCTACATTGTAATCTTCACTTTGAGTGTATACAATTTCAAAAAAGACATAGGATTAGTGAATCTTGTACTACTGTTACAAAATTCATCCAAAAAGGGAGCGGATAATTCAGCTCACTAGAAGTATAAAGAACAAATCAACTTGAACAATGGTGCTTTGAGACCAACCGAAACATTCCACACTGGGTGTGCTCCGAGAACACAGTACAGTACATGAGTGCACCTGAGATCACACAGTCTTCCAACAGCCCCAGACCTGAACTGTAATATTGACACTAAAGGTGCCAGATTTCATTTTCCATAAAAAAGTACTTTCCCTCACTCTTTGACTTAAATAAGCCATAAGCATTTCCATTCATAAGTATGTGTAAATAATTTATAAACACACCTTCTGATTTAAAAAAAAACAAACATCCAGAATAAACATCCAGAGAAACATCCAGAATAAATTTTAGTATGAGTACAGTAGAACAAAGATGATAATTACAAGGCTAGATATTATAGTATATAGTGAAGTAAACACACTCTAAAATAAATACAATAGCTGAATCTATTAAATGTATAAAAATAATGTGGTGATCCTTGCACCTATTAGCTGCACTAGCATCTGTTGGACAAAGAAAACTATGAAGGTCTCAGTCTAACCTCTAAATGTGCACCTATAATTTTATTCTCTCAATCTCCTGGGGCACATAATAGATTTTTTTTTATGCCTAACAACCTGATACGCAGGTGCGAATATTTTCAAAAAGATAGAAAATACTGGTTTATCTCAACCAGTCTGAGGCATCCTAATTGGAACTAGGTTTCTTGATCATCAGTGTGAGTCCATCATCATTTGGTATTTTGACATTCCTTGTTAATATTATCATGGCCTTTAATAATTAGTTCCATACACACATTTTCTTGCCATCACCTTGCTATCTTGAAACAGATTTTTCCAGCAGCTCAGCTACAGATCCGATAGACTGGACCTGCATTATGTAGAGATACTTGGTTTGCTTTTAAATATTCACTGGATATTTTTTTAGACAACTTTAATGGTCTTTAACACTGTGGTTCTATTCTGTTCTTTTGCAATGGAGGGAAGGCAAATGTAGAGGCTCAATTCCACAGGCAGCCGAGTTTTGAAGCTGGAAGACATGAAGTTGAATTACTGAATGGCCCTGTCTTATTTTTAAACATTCTGGTGCATTTCTAAAGGTTACACAGGAGAAACTGCAAAAGTAATAGGAAAAAAATGAATCACAGATGTGAGCAGCATGAGCAGAAACAAAAAAACTGAAAACGCAACTCTTTACAAGATGTCTGGCAATGTTGTATGCTCACATAACATCCTCCACCATAAACAATCCCAGTTCCTTCCCACTGAAGATATTTTTTAAAAAAATTTAGAAGTAGCACAAAGCTCATTCCTTATTTCAATGTCTGCTGCAGCATTTAGCTGAATATTTTTAAACCAATACATTTATTATAAAACAAAAAACAAAAACATTCTGAATTGTCACTTTTTCCACAGTGTCTTGTATTTTTACTGTACCGAATGTAAGATTACAACCAGAGGTTGACGAAAGCATGAGAGTCTTTGGGAAAAACAATAGTTGTGGCAAAGGTCTATCAAACAGCAAGCACTGAAGAGAATACTTAGATTCACTACAGAGAATGCAGGTAAGAATGCTTATCAGAAAGAATTTCTTCAAATACAACATTGGATTAAATTGTGCTTGGATTTCACATGAGTAAGACAGTGTTAGTCCCTGGCACAATGAAGGGATGGGCTGAAATATTGTGATTGACATGTTTTGAATATGGCAGAAGCCAATAGGAGACTCCTCACTGATACAGCCGAGAGCACTCATTACAAGCTGGCACCTAGAGGGAGAAATTGACTTTTGGTGAGGTATTGATGAAAGACGGCATTTCATATCACGTTCGCTATTAGACTTGGGTTGAGAGACTAGTGATGAGTCCAATGAGACTGAGTCCTATCCCAGTTTACCACTATGACAAAGGGGAGGGCCAATGCCCTTGGTGGAGGGAATGATCTTGGCTAGATCCTATAAATAAATCTCCTTTTCTACCAGCATCACTTTGACCTTGCATGGATTGTTTGAACCAGCAGCTTTTCAGTCATAGCATCTAAAACATATTTCAGTGTTAAAATGCTGCTTGTTATGGCATCAGACTTTCTAACAGCATTGTGTAGACCTATATGTTGCTGGGACTGTCAGGAATGTCTGCCATGTTGCACGTGTAAGTTAAAATAGGTGGATGGCTGTTACACATTTTATACCAATCTACAAGTTACTTTTTGTCTGTTTGCATTATTACCATAATACAGACTTAGCAAGGTTTTCATCCCTCTGACACGCACTCTTTTGGACCAGCAACATCCCCTTTTCCATCTGCACCCCATAGGGTGTCTTTTGTGCCTGTAATATCTAAAAGGAGTTAGACACCTTTTTTCATAGTAACGTCTGGGATGTATCAGCCTGAGTGTTGTAAGCAAGACACGAGAAGCAATTCTTCTACTCTACTCCACGCTGATAAGGCCTCAACTGGAGTAGTGTTGAAAGAATGGGACAGAAAAGATGTGGACAAATTGGAGAAAGTCCAAAGGAGAGTAACAAAAATGATTAAAGGTCTCGAAAACATGACCTATGTGGAAAGATTGAAAAAACTGCATTTGTTTAGTCTGGAGAAGAGAAGACTGTGGAGAGGGGGTCGAGATAACCATTTTCAAGTAACCTCTAAGGATAGGACAAGAAGTAATGGGCTTAACTTGCAGCAAAGGAGGTTTAGGTTGGACATTAAGAAAAACTTCCTTACTGTCAGTGTAGTTAAGCACTGGAACAAATTGCCTAGGAAGGTTGTGGAATCTCAGTCATTGGAGGTTTTTAAGAACGGGTTAGACAAACACCTGTCAGGAATGGTCTAGTTATTACTTAGTCCTGTCTTGAGCGTGGGGGACTGGACCAGATGACCTATTGAGGTCCCTTCCAGTTCTACACTTCTACACAATTTAGGCAACAGTTACTCATTTCCTTACTAATTTATGAAGCACCCAAGTATATCTCATACCAGCTTTATGTCACTTCAAAATTTAGTCCTTAAAGAATTGCCTTTTGAAAGAGGCATTACCCTTGCACTTTTCTGTTTGCAGGTTAAAATATATCTTCGTCTTGGTTAATATTGTTGACATCAAATAAATTAGCATAGAACTACTGGGAAGTGAGGTAAACTGTAATGTTATTGTATCTCCCACCATGAAACTAGCCTAATGTATTTTATAATCTAATATTTATATTGTTAATATTCTTTGTGAAAAAATAAATAAATCCTGTTAGCTATCCATATATGTTACATTATCAGATACACACTTATCCCAATAAATTCTAACTGCAGTCTCTACCATTATAAAATTATGTTCCATTCTAATTTTTTTAACCTGTAATGTTAAAGGCGTGGTTTCTAGGGTAAAGAGTGACTGTTGAAAACTGAAGTGATCAGATTTCAGTCTTGGCAGTCTGCCCCAGTTATTGCACATGCTCTTTTCCAGCAAACCATTTAAGACTTTCTAATATCAAAAATGAGGCTGTCTCGGAGCAGTCTGTTTACTCTTTATTGACAAGCTAATCCCTACTCTTTTTCTGGAGCTGTGTCCCTGCAGACATCTTTTCAACCTTGCCTGTTTCAACATGATATATCATCCATCTAAAATAAATTTAAAATGTGCCCATCTGTGCTAAGTACCTTTCTTTTGGAAGCTTATGTACAGAATTTCATTTCTGTAGCCTCCAAACAAGAATTTATACAGAATTTGCAATAAAAGTTGGTATCTGAAAGTAAGCAGTTAAATTTCCTTCTTCACATTATTTTTGCTCATTCTTACTAAATACCTATATGAATAGCATTCAGTGGTTTCTTTCATCTTTCATTCCATAGGATCCCAATGCACTTTGCAAATTTATTATTATTATTATTATTTATTTGCATCACAGTAGCACTTGGGGGTCCTAGTCATGGATCAGGCCCCTATTGTACTCGGTGTTGTACCAAACACAGAACCAAAGAATGGTCTCTGTCTTGAAGAGCTTACAATCTAAGGATAATACAAGGCACAACAGGTGAACACAACCAACAAGGGAGCAAAGGGTAACACAGACGATATTGTTATATTGGTCAGCATGAAAAATAATGGCTGCATTATTGTGGAAGGTGGACACAGTGAGACTGGAAGGGGGGTCAGAGTTGGGGAGGAGGCAGAGGGGGATAGATGTGGGATCTGAATTTGTGCTGGTGGATTAGGATGGAGAGGGAAAGAGGAGCTGGTTAAGAGGAGGTGGGAGTTATAGAGGGGTGAGGGCTTCAGGGAAAAGGAAATAGTCAGTGCAAAGAGAGAAGAGGCAGAAGGAGGAGAGCAGATACTATGATGCAAGTTGAAGAATTGGTCTGAATTCAAGATGATGAAATTCAATAAAGACAAGTGCAAAGTACTACACTTAGAAAAAAAATAATCAAAGGCACAAATATAACTCAGGGAATAACTGGCTAGGTAGTAGGATTCCTGAAAAGGATCTGGGAGTTATAGTGGATCACAAATTGAATATGAACCAACAATATGGCACAGTTGTGAAAAAGGCTAGTGTCATTCTGGGGTGTATTAACAGGACTGTCATATATAAGACACAGGAGATAATTGTCCTGCTCTTTTTGGCATTGGGGATGCCTCAGCTGGAGTTTTTTATCCAGTTTTGGGTGCCACACTTCAAGAAAGATATGGACAAATTGGAGAAAGTCCAGAGGAGAGCAACAAAAATGATGAAAGGTTAAGGAAACATGACCTATGAGGAAAGGTAAAAAAGCTGGGTATGGTTAGTCTTGAGAAAAGAAGACTGAGGGCGGAGCTGGTGTAACAGTCTTCAGATAAGTTAAGGCTGTTATGAAGTGGGTGGTGATCAGTTGTTCTCCATGTCCACTGAAGGTAGAGAAGTAGTAATTGGTTTAATCTGCAGCAAGGGAGTTTTAGGTTAGACTTATAAGGTTTCTTAACTATTTTATAGTTCGCTCCCAAGGAAGTTGTGGAAACCACATCATTGGTGGGTTTTAAGAAGAGGTTGAGACACACCTGTCAGGAATGGTCTAGGTTTACGTAGTCCTGCCTCAGTGCAGGGGGCTGGACTTGGTGACCTTTTGAGATCCCTTCCAGATCTGCATCTCCCCTCTCCCCCACCGAGTAACAGACCTACCCTTGGTCTTCCTCTTGCTTCTAATGTATTTGCACAATGTTTTTGTGTTATCCTTTTTGTCTCTAGCTAGTTTAATCTCGTTTTGTGTCTTGGCCTTTCTAGTTTTGTCCCTACATACTTGTGTTATTTGTTTACATTCATCCTTTGTAATTTGACTTTTTTGAGTTTCAGATCATTGAAGATCTCCTGGTTAAGCCATGGTGGTCTCTTGCCATACTTCCTATCTTTCCTATGCAGTGGGATAGTTTGCTCTTGTGCCCTTAATAATGTCTCTTTGAAAAACTACCAACTCTCTTGAACTGTTTTTCCCCTTAGACTTGCTTGGAAATGCACTTAACCTGTCTGTGCCTTTAATTCTCCATCTGTAAAATGTGGATAATACTTGCCTACCTGTCCCATAGGGCTCTTGTGAGAATTGAGTAGGTTAGTGTCTGTGCAGATATCTGAAAAAATAGAAGGGCTATGTAAGTATTATTATTAGGAGCACAGAGGAGTAGAAAGCAGCACTGTGAAGGAATAGTAAATGTCTTTCCGTGTCTCCAGCTCTACTTGCTTTCCCAGGGCCTGGAGGAGGATGGGAGGCTCTCACAGTATATAAACTGAGAAGGGGTGAAAGGGATTGAGATGTTTGGAAGATTTTCCTGCTGCAATAAAGTAAAATAAAAGGCAATGAGAGAAAAGTTAGACAGGAGTAGAGATGCTTTTCTGCTCATTTGGTTGTCTGTCTGTGTTTGCAGAGAGCCTGGAACAATCTCTGAGGAGTAAACTACCCCCTTTGTTTCTATAGGCGCTACATTAGATGCTAGTGGTGAAACTTTAAATGTACAGTATATAAAATATTTCTCAGCTCATCAACCATCTAAAAAGGAGAAATATTTTTAAATGGCTTGTCTCCCTAAAACCACTGAGTTAAAACCAAGCAGGTTTGGTTCTGCCATTCAGCTTGATATGCTACGGAAGAATCTTGGCTTATTTTCTTCTTTGAAGAGTGATAGAAAATGGGAGAGAAAAATGATATAAAATTCCACCAAAGGCACAAAAACCCCTCCAACTAAGCCCAGAAGCTTGACCGACTGACTGACTGAGCGGGGGATGCGTTTTCCTCAGTTATTCCTCCCTTGGTTCCTCTTTGTGCCCCCTTCCTTCACAATTTCTCCCCCTCAGGAATCCCTGGCTAACCACACCTGAGAAATTGCTGCAAGGAATAGAGTTGTTAGCAGGGGCTGCGAAGGGGATTCAAAGCATCCCAGAGAGGCACTACTATTGTTGGAGTACAGCTGTGCTATTGCTGCCTGCTGCTACCCTAGCTGCCAACAATTCCTAAACAATGGTGAGGCAGCAGTTACCTGGTTTCTGAAAACCATTGCCATGAACCTCAAACAGGGAGTGGCACATTGTCTTGCTGCCCCTGTGACATACAGGACAGATGGCATGCATCACCTGGAACACCAGAACAGTAAGTCATCAAAGAGCAACTTGAAGATTGGTCACTAGTGAGGGAAATTAGGAAATATCAAATAATGAGCTCCATATCCAGAAAAAGTCTCTGTTGCCCATACGTAGAGCTCTGTGATAAAAGCCCTTGACTACAGCCAAAAACCATGTTTTGGGAGGGTTTGTGATAAAGCAAACTATCTTTCTTCTATGTCTAATAGTGCTCATCTGTTTTGTTTAAATGGGCAGTAAACATGTCAATACCTATCAAACAAAAATTGGTGGTTTCACACAGCTCTACCAATGCCAGCTTCTCTAATGACCTTACTGGGCCACAAGAAATTCGGAAGCCATTTTTACCCTTTGGTCAGTAAAAATTATGGCCAGAACTTGTTCCTCTAGTGAAGGATAAATCAAATGGTACTTGAAAAGGCAAGATATTACCTGTTATCAAATAATATATGTTATGTTCTCTCATAGTAATTTATATCCTGAGTGCTGATTGGTTGAACAAAGACAAAGATTTGTTTCTGCCCACTTATTGTGTGCCTCCTAGAGCCAGCAGGGACAATTTAATTCAGGATGGTAACGCCATATGCTTTTAAAGTATTTAACCTGTATTACCATAATGAGATCCCCCTGGCTTTATAAATCTCCTTGACAATGCACTGGAACAAAACAAAAAGTGGTCTTTATTTGTATTGCTTCTCCACAGGCACATGCATACAAGCAATCTTGAATTTCAATTGCAGGATGCTGAATTCTTTCTTCTGTGTCCATTTAAGACAGCAAGTGACATAATCCCAGCCAATCAGAAAGGCTATATCATCATTCAGGTCAGCTCAGCTGTGTAAAACAAAATAAAGCTTAATGCACAACAGTGCCTAGTATAATGGCAAAAGCTGCTAATTGCTAAAATGCTTGCGCTGTGGTATCCAAAAACACAGAAATGTTTTGTAAAAATGCTTCTCTCCAATGTAGTAGCTAGTTTTTATGTATGGTGAGAAGTGTATTACAGATACAAATATTTCCATTTGCCTTTTTATTTCTTCACCGTAGCATTTACAAATTGTGTAAGAGGCCCTCCTCAGAACTGCTGTAAAAGAACATCATTTTTGGAAGCTTTTCTTTAAGTCAAGCTGCGGGGAAGCTATAGTCCAGCAGTGTATGAGTCAGTCTGTTTTGAAAAGTCTTTCTAATTCATCACCACCTTGCTTTTCTCTACCCTCTGTGTCCCATCACTGCTGAATCACCGGGGAGATCTATCCACTGTGGTTCTAATTCCTGTTCTGACCAGCATCAGAAGATAAAACCATAGTAATTATGAAGTAGGGTCTGCATAAAAGGGAATTCCTGGGCTGAGGTACTGTATGAGCTAGCTTGACTTTGAATCTGTAGTTGTTTATTTAATCAACGGCTGAAAGCATCACATAGAAGTTCTGGGAAGGATAAAATTCGAAGTTCAATGTTAAACAAATTCTTTGTAGGAAAAAAAATAACACTTAAATGTAACAAGACAACAGTAGATGGAACTATTTTAAAGATACAGCTTTTTTATTTTTATTTTATGTTAGAGTTGGATTCAAATAGATGTATAGACGTACTCGTGTTGCACCAATTGAAAAGATGGAAGCCTAAGTACTAAAGATTGCGTGTTTTAAAGTCCTAATTTCTCTTGCATCTCTCAGTAGCAAATGATGTCTATACATGAATGTTGAGGGTCATTTTAATTATTTTACTAATAATACTGGATTTGCATAAATTGTCTTTAGTGAAAAGGCTAATAAGATGCAGTTGTGGTGGGCAGCCGAAAGCAATTTGGGTTTGAGTCCAGTAATAGTACTAAATGGAGTTGAAATTGTGGCATTAATTTTGTAAAATGTTAAATTAGTAGTGAGCACAGAGAGAACTACAGGATCCTAGAGGTTTTTGTGGCTCTTTAACATTTTTAGTGCCATAATTTTAAAATGTTAGCCCCATAAAACCATTATGTTACTGTTCCTAGTGTGTTTTAGTTTGCATCAAAGAATAAGGCCACCACACTGCTGGGAAACACCCTAATGCACATAGCAATTTGTCTAAGAAAGCCGCAGATGTTGGGCTATATACTTATCTGAAGGATATTTTGTTCCAATTTGTGTAAAATGGAAGCTATATACCAAATTCTGCCTTCAAGCCCACCATGCAAACATATTGAACCCAATGAGACCGCCATACATATGCTCAGGGGGTGAAATTCTCATCCATCATGTAGCAAGTCAGTACTAGACTATATTTCAGTCTCACATAGGAACTGTGCTAGCGGACTGCAGATGAAGCAGTGGCCAAAGGAACCTATGTGCCATGGAAAGGCTCTGCATGCCAGCCCTGTGTACTCAGTGGTACTGAAGCACATGCTTAAGTGTTTCCCTGAATTGAGTCCATAGTCAGTGTATTCTACTCTAAAATGGGTTTCGTTACTGCTGGTCATATTCACTACATGAAACACTGGAGTACACAACTCCCTTGGATTTCATGGATCAAATCCACATTTGGAGTTGGAAATCCACTGACATGGAATTATGCAGTCAGTTAAAGCCATTCACTTAAAGAACCCACTTAAGAATCCACACTTGATGAGAGCCTCTCACATGGTCTCACTGAGCCATTCAAACAGAGGACCCAGTCAAGTCCATTAATGAAAGGCAGGGAGAGCACATATTCCTCTGCATGTAAGAAATAGCACAAGCAGCAGTTCAAATAAGATGGTTCAGGGGAGAAGCAAAAGTGTTGGATGGATATTTGTGTGACATGTGGCCTCTAAACAGGTTGCACAAAGAGGGAAAAAATGTTTTTTGTTTATTTTTTTTAAAGTCCTGAGCTACAGTGGAAGAGAGGGCAGAAGAGATTTTGGGGAAGAGAAGTGCTGATCAAGAGTAGATTAAATAATGCGAAAAGGGCTTCCCAAATTGTTTGCAGGATTCTGACACAGTGCTTAGAAGCAGTGCAAGATACTTCTTTAAAGGTCCCCTGGGAGGGCGGGAAGGAATTGAGGACGAAGGAAAAGAGAATAGTGAGAAAGACAGAATGGAAACTGTGATCACACTTAGGCTTGTTACCTACAGCACTTGCCATGACCAGTTTTTGAAATATCTGAGATGCGGGTCTATAAATTCTGTATTATGATTGTATATTCTGTATTATTCTTTGTTGGAACTTGTAGTTGCATATTTATAGGTGTATTTTTGAGTTACATTGTTTCACAGTCAGGTCAGCTACACAGCTGCCAGATGAAGAAGGAAGTATCACTAATATTAAAGTGAACCCGAGTCAAGGGAAAATAGCATATTTTTTCTACCTTTGTTTAGTCTGATGCTTATGTTTTAGTTCACTTCTAACTGATAATTTGCCTGTATGCATTTTTAGCTGTAGTTTTAAGTAATTTTTAGTGTGTAGGATTCTAATTTAAAAATCTCAGAATATGCAGTTAACCTATGAAAATATTGGTGGTATTTTCAATAAAATAAATGCTTAGGTAACAGTATTTACCCATCTTTTCATTTCATGTTTGTTTATTCTTGAATTTGGGATACCGAAGATGGAATCTCGTGTGCCCTATGTACACTATATTGTATTATTAATATTAGGATAGCAACCAATTCCCACTAGACAGTCTTTGTGGTCCGTTCATGCTCTAAGAAGTGTCTAGGCATAAAAGACTGTTTGAGTTGAAGTGGGCTGATAGTCTGGGATGACATTTGAATGCATAGAGGACAATGTCTAAATGACAATGACTGGAAGAGATGCAAAAGAAGCTCTAAACTATCCTATTCTCTCATGGACGGTCACCTCTTCTTTGGGATTATTTTGTCACATGATTCCTCAGTTAGGCTTTGTCTATGGGGAAAAGTGGAATCACTGAAGGGGAGAAACTTAGGTTCCCAGACAAAAAAGAAGTTTCTAGTGCTGACACATGGCCTGTAACTTATAGAGACAGCAAATCTAATGAGAGGCATTGCCTCTAAGACATAATTTGCAATATTCAGAATTAATAAAACATTTTACTTTTAGCAAAATCATAAAACAAAAATCAATTTCATTAAACTCCTTGGAACTGTATGCACTGGGATGGTTTCTATGCATTAATGGTTTCAAGAGCTTTGTAGCAATATTTCATATTTGCATAGTTTATGATGGTAAATTATGAAACAAAGAAACTAAACCATAAGGGCCAAATTCTGTCCTTGGATAAATACGTGCAACACCCACTGAAGTTAATGGGAATTGAGTGTGCTCAGCTGTGGGCAGAATCAGGCCCATAAATACAGCAATATATTAAGCGTCAATTGATCAAATTGCATGAGTTTATGCTGCCCCATAATTCACAGTTTAGTCTGACTTTTGTTCCCATGGTTGAATGTCATTAAATAACCTTAAAGGTCTAAGGGCAAAAAGCAGACAAATTCAGAATAAAACATTAAACTATCCAATACCTAGGCACAACAGAGTAGAAAAACACTGAAGCAATGTCGTCTAATTCTTAAGAAGTGGAGGTTTAAAACTTATAGTTCCATAATTTTCTGGTGGTGTTATAAACTATCAATGTTGTTTTAATATAATTTTGACTATGTACATGTCTTGATTTTTTTAATTGTGGATTATCATTTTTATGTAATGGTAGAATCATTATATTCAATAACTGTTGCAAATATATCTTAAACATATTTTCTGTAAAGGGGAGGAACAATATCTTTAGAATGCGCTGTATATTATTACTTGTGCAATAATGGTATAAAGGCAACATACAATGTTATTGTATAATCTCTTAATAAAAATGTTGTATTCCATACTACATGAAGTATGTACGACATTACTTAGTTCAACACCGCAGCTGTTTAGTTTATATATTCTTTTTTCTAAATCTATTAGTTCACAGTCTGAACTATCCACCTATTGAACTTGATTCGGAACCAAGTTAATGTTAAAGTTATACAAGAGCAAAACAAATCTTAAAATTAAACAGGTCTCCTAGTACACTTAAATAATTCAACAGTAGCTGATCTATCACAATGTAAAATGAACTAAAACCAAGAAAAACCAAATCACTCATTGAAGTTATGACAATGATTGGTTTCAATCCACAAAACTTCATATAAACTATGTTCAAATTATATTTGTTGTTTACAGAGGTTTGTGCTTATATTTGTAAATAAAGAGGTGTAAATATTTCCAGCATTTAAATTGTTTTCAAATGCTATTTATGGCTTATATGAGCAAAAAAAAAATCAGTGACAAATCATAACAATCCGTTGGTGCAAATATTTATTTAACAAGTTCACAGCTCCTGATTAATTCCATGAAGAACGCCGTTTGGCAGAGCAGGATTATGAGGGTTGCATATTGGTGGTGGCAGTGGAAATAAATATATTTTCTATTTATATGGTACAATTTACTTGTGTTCTTTAGAAAATGGTACATATCAGAAGTGTTGCTCTCAAAATGATCTCAGGATGGAAAGAAATCAGTAATTACAGAGCTAGGCATTCAATTCTGCCCTAATTTTCCCACCAGTTTTTCAGTGTTCAGCTGCCTCAGAGACTTAAAGTATTCTCATTAGGTAGCTGCAGAGGCAGCTCGCTTGCCTACTCCCTCATTCTCTTGCTAGCTTTTTCTCTCTCTCTTTCTTTCTTTCTTTTTTTTTTCCTGCCTTGGGAGTGACTGTGAAGATCATTTGTTGGAATGATTGGCAGGTTAGAGGATTCGATCAGATGAGTTCCTCTTAGTGCAGGTCAAAAAGGCTAGTTAGCAGGAGCTGTCGAAAAATGCCAGCAGCATTTGAAATGGGAAATGTCATGACTTCGAGGCAGGGGGTGCCACCTGGAACAGAAAGCCCCCAGCTCATTAGCAAGTTACAGGATGCAAGCTTAACTGGAGGGAGCAGAAGAGGAAAGATAATACCCAATAGGGAAAATTATTGTGAAATGGAATTGATTTCATGTATAATTTGTTTATCACTAGAGGGGACAAATGCTGTCCTCCTGACATGTGCGGAGGAGAGTGGACTATGAATGAAGCAATTTAGCATAATCTCCAGGTTGAGCTCTGGATTTAAAGAATGCGAACTTCTTTCTTCCTTGCTGTGGAAATGATCAGGTCATGTTGTATTAATTAAACCTGACATACTCTCAAATGGTTTATCTGGGCGATTGTAGCAGTTCGGCAGAACCTGGTACATACAGAATACATTTATTATAAACATGCTATGGTATGGTTTGGTTTTGGGTTTTTTGAACACAAAGATTTATCTTTTTTAAGCTACTGTTGTGAAAAATCTGTCTCAATGGCAGACTGAATCATAACACATCTCATGTTTATCTTTGGTTAGTCAGACTGGATACAATCAGAATACAATTCCAGTTTCACAATATAATTTCATTTCCAGAAAAGAAAGTAGAAAATAAAGGGTTTTTTTAAATGTTTGTTTTTTCATTTGAAATTAAATCTAAATGAAATACTGCAAGGTCTCCTGGCTACCTTTGACTTATAGGATGCTTATATTAAGTCTCAGCCATACAAAATGCTCAGTGTTCTTTGAGACATTCTGTCACTTAAAATTGCAGGCAGAACCTTCGTCACAGAGAGGTTAGCTGAACCCTGGCAATTAATGCTACTAGCCATTCATTGTTTCATCATTCTATATCTGAGTGTATAAGATATATTGCATGACAGGGAAAATTAAATTACATGGGTAACATTTTTGAAAAATGGTGGTACATTGAACAATGAGAAAATAATATTGTATATGCCATTGCCCACACTTTCATTCAATCCTGCATCTTTTGACTTAAATGGAAGTGGAATCGGATTCTTTATCAAAAACGTCTTGGACACATTCATACCATTTTAGACTGAGTAAATTTGGTTTAAAAGCAGCAAGCTGTCTTTGAATAACTTATATTGCAAAGTATATCTTCTCTTGACAAGGAATGTTATCTCATTTATCTTAAACATGCATGTATCTAGCAAGTTTGCTTATTGTTGCAAGTCGTGTACAGCACTGCTTAATTTCTTTTATTTCTTTTTTTTAATCTGAGGTATGTTTGCTTAGTATTCAGACTCTGAGTATGTATTTTTTCAACGTTTTTCTGACTTGAGCTTTCCTTTTTTTTATGCTTAGGAAAAACTTTCTAAAGTCAGTAATGAAATAGCCATGGCTTGTTTTACCAACTAACCACAAGCAGTTGGATTTCCCTTCTGATAACTGTGAATCAGAATTTATTTATTTAAAAAACTCAGCAGATTATTTCTAGTTTGTGTTCTGCATAAAAAGCTTAGCATTAAGCTATGTTCCCTCTGTCTGTTAATTTGTCAGACAGAGGAGTTACTACAGCACTGCAAACACAGTCATCTTCTAGAGTCCTGTAGCACCTTAAAGACTAACAAATTTCTGCGGGCGTAAGCTTTCATGGGCTGCAACCCACTTTGTCAGATGCATGAAATGGAAATCACAGATCTATTTCATGCATCTGACGAAGTGGGTTGCAGCCCACAAAAGCTTATGCCTGCAGAAATTTGTTAGTCTTTAAGGTGCTACAGGACTCTCGTTGTTTTTGCTCTATGCAGACTAACACGGCTACCCCTCTGGAAGTCATTTTCTAGTTTTCAGATGACTACTTTAGTGCAAAGTTCCCCTTCTGGTCCATACTGTGGCAATCAGCTCTGGTACTCTTAGCTCTCTATACATGCATATATCTCAGATCCGTGCATGTACAGTAAGGAGAGCAGAATATTGGAGTCAAGAGCCGCTGTGCAGACCTGAAAGGAGAATTTTGCCCATGTTGTGTAATTCTGTAAATGCCCTATAGGATAACACTCTTTCTTTAATGAATAAAAATTTAAAATCAATTTGGAAGAGTTCACGAAGCATCATCATTGTATGAAAACCTATTTTGTTACTTTGGTTAGATATTTAAATGTTAGGAAGTCTGGATAAAATATATTAAATTCTTTATTTGGTAATGGGAGTGGAGCTAGAATGTTAGAATTTTGTCAGGAAAGGAGAAAAGGATGCAAACCATTTGGGAGCATTAATTGTCGGGACAGATTTAAGGGCACTCTATGAGGCTCATGTGTGAGTGTCATAGTTATTAGAGACACTCTTTGCATCTTGCTAAGAGCTGGATAGGCAGCAGGACGAAAGACATGGGAGCTAGTGATGGAGGCTAGTGCGCATGAGAAATCTTGACCTGGGACATGATCAGGGACCAAAGAATTCCTTTACTATCCTATTGAAATAGGAATTTGCCAGGGCCCTAACAATTAGTGATTCCCATGAGTCTAAGGTGGAAATAGTAAGCAGAAGTAACCCAGCCAGTATCTTCTGAACCCCATCACAAAATTCAGCCAGAACTCTCTTTAATTTTATCAGAATGTTTCTCCTTCAGAGAAGGATGAAATCTGCTGAGGTGCTGGCTAGCGAGTGCCAGCTGCACATCTTGTTACAAAAGACCCTGTCTTGCACTGGCCCGGCCAGTGCTGCTCAGTCAACAGCATCTTGGTTCCTAGACACTACCACAATACAAATAAATAATAGTAATTATAATAATGAAAGGGTTGATGATCCACTTCTTTTGCCCCTCAGGGTCCTCAAGAAGATAGTCCTGCAGTTGGGTCTGAAGCTCCCACAATGCTGACTTATCTGGTCTTAAGGATTCCTTGGTAATCCAATGAGACAGAAACAAAGAATGTCACATACTTGTCAACATATTTCCACATCTTCATTTTTAAGTTTCTGAGCCCTCTTTGGAAATCGCCATCATTCATTTCATGAAGTGACCCAGCTTTCTGAATCACCCCTCAGACGGAGCCCAACAAAGACTGAACGATGCATGCAAAGCCGCACGTATGACGTGCAGTACCCTCGGTCCATAGCGATTACAGCCAGCATCCAGTTCAGTGACTCATTGTCTGTGTGCAGGAGCACTTGCACTTTGTTTCATTTCTGTTAAGGGGTCATGCTGTTTTGTATAAAGTAAACCCAGGAATACGCACGTGGGCACAATTTGATCTAGGGGAATGTTTGCCGTTTTCATTGAAAAATGTTTTAATTTGTATAATTCAACCATGTTTGAAATGTAAGTCAGTTGACCATTCTATATAAATTCCTGTGTGGTAGGATAGGACTGATTGAAGGGTTACAAAAATCTATTAACCAGAAGCCTAGTAATGAACTATTTCTGCACTTTTCCATCCATTTCCTTCCTTGACTTCTATTTTCCTCTTTTTAACCCTCTGTCCTTCCTTTTCCACACAACTGTCATTCACCATGGGGTGGTGGCCAGCAGATATCACTCCATTGATGCTCCAGGAGGAAACAGATCAACAAGTGCTGACTGAAGGTGCTTGCTTTCTTATGAGCATCTTCTAGGATGGTTTTATCTTACTCAGGGCAAGTCTACACTTAAAACGCTGCATCAGCGCAACTGCACTGATGCAGCTGTGCCACTCTTGCACTTTAATGAAGACACTGTATGCTGAGGGGAGAGCTGTCCTGTCAGTGTAGTTTTTCCACTTCCCCTAGAAGCATAACCTACCTGGGCGGTTAAGTCAGAACAACTGTGTTACTCGGGGTGTGTGGATTTTTCACACCCCTGAGTGATGTAGTTATACTGCTATATGTCTGTTGCATAGACCAGACCTAAATCTTGAGGAGGCATATTTACACACACAGGCTGGCCCACAGGAGGTTCCTGAGAGTCGTACATGTGACTGTCGAATACCTATGTTAGGTACTCTTGATTGACTTCTTTCTAGTGCCCTGAGTGTTTGTTAAGTTTTGCTCATAGTCAGCTTTATTAGATGCCATCCTTTATCTGACATATAGAATCTCCAAGAGCACAGACATCCACAAAACACAGATCAATCAACAGAAGAGTAACTTGGCATAGGTGGAGTCAATTTCCCGCTCGGGCCTGGTCATCACCAAAAGAATTAAGCCTCTGGCACAAAACAGGATAGAAAATCACCGGCCTCCAATCAACAGGATGTGCCTCCAGACCATATCAAAATTAAAAAATCTTCTAATTCTTTGGTGGAAGGGGGAACATAAGAGAGAGTGAGCTGTACCAAGGTGTTATCCTGGATCTTTTGATGCAGGAGGGTTTTTCAACATCTCTTTCTCTCCAAGATATGCAAGAACCATTCCAATATGGAAAATATGGGCCAGAACATATAGTCACAATGAGGAAATGTATTATTATTCAAGGAGGAAAGCTCATGAGGCAGTGCATTGAATACCCTCTCTCACTTTGCAGAAAGAATACACTTCTAGGCTATGCTCACCTAACTAGAATAGATACGTAGAATTTTCAGAGAAAGGAATATGGCAACATAATGATCCATATCAAACCTGCAATTCACTTCAGGACAATGTGGCTCTGGGCATACTGGGCAGCATGCCAAGAGTCTATGCTTTAGCCCTGAGTTTTGTTTTTATTAGATCACCCACATGTTGCACGTTTCCTTAGGGCGCTAGAAAGCTGACATCTGTTCTGTGCTTTCAAGTGCTAGACTTGGATTCTTAATTTAGTTTTCCAGGTCTTCACTTCACAACCACTTAAAATCCTAACTTCAGCATCTCTATAACTCGACAATCAGTCATCTTCCTAGTAGCCACCAGACCAGCTTATCGGCAATCAGAAGCACAAGCTTCTACCACTAAGCCATAGCATCGCTTATTTCACAGGGACAGAGTGGTTCTGAGAGCCATAGAGGGTCTCACACCAAAGAAGATCATTGTCCCATGGATTGCAGGACATAATCCTCCCATATTCTGTCAAAATCCTAACTATAGGAAAGAGAAACTCTGGAGTGTCAAAAGGTGTTTGGGAGATGCCTCAATGGAATGGAGTTATTGGAAAAATCTAGTTCCCAGTTTGTGAATTTCTGTGGGAGAACAGAGGACACTGAGACATACCAGCTCCATTTTGATGTATAAGTGCCTCAGAGAGACATAAAGGTGCAGATGATATCTCCAATTGTGGGGCTGTGAGAGGACACACTGTTTCAGATGAGTCAAGACAATGTGGTCAGAGAACCTATGAGCTCCATCAGATGAAGTCTTAAGAGCACCTATCTAATCTATTGCTGTTGCTTATTTTATTCCCTTATTTATTTTATTTATATAGTTCCAAAAATAGGTGCTTGCTGATATTCACAAAGCGTCGTAAACTTGACCTACGGGCATCTTCTGAAATACCCTTTAGCAGAAGGTCACTTGCCACCATGGCACCCATCTGATGTGTTTCTCTGTTGTCATTCCATTACTTGCTCTATTCTTCACTTCACTTATTATTTAGTAAGAAATCAGTAGACATTTGCCACCCAAAAGAAGGTTTTCTCATACCTGTCCTTTTCATCTCCAAGAAAAGGCATGCCTGCTGATCTTTTGGGCAAAGATGTGTTTAGAAGAATACTATTTGATTCTCTATGCTTTCAAAACCTTTCAGGCTCCTCAGTGGTCTGCCATATAATAAATAGCAATTGATCCTAATCTGTCAGCCTTTGTGGCTGGGGATATTTCTGTGTGTTCATTCATTCTTTTCACTAGTAAATTTTACTATGACCCAGTTCACTAGTCTTCGACAGACTCAGACAGGAAGTTCAGGGCAGATTTTCTTTCCTTGTAGGTTCCTCCGATATACTGTTTTAGTGACCTTTGTCCAATCAGCAGAAGTAATGCATCACATGTAAAGTAACAGCAGACATGATCCTTCTTAGAGAAGTGAAGTTGACGGGGAAGACATTTTTCCCCTATGACCAAACAAAAAAAGTTGATGGAGAATTTTATCACCAACTTCCTTGTGGGGTGAAATCCAGGAAATCCAGGCATGATTCCCTCTTCTCATTTGTGGAAAAGAAGGTTTTTTATGACATTATCTTCATGAGAATATGTTTAGGAAGAGCCACATTTGTTTATTCCTGTTTAACTATTATGGAAATCTGATCTTTATCCAAAATACCAGCAATACATGGGGTGAAAAGGACAAAAGGTTAGCAGTTGATGATAATCATGGCTATCTGGCTACCAAATCAAACTGTTATTGTTAAGATTTCCAGCAACAAGATGACAATTTCTTTTAATGAGTTTGCATGTCATTGCAGGAAACACACATCCACAAACTTAGTGTTGTAGGTATAAAGGTGAGAGAGAGGACTTTCAAAACACATTTCGTTAGCCAGTTCCCTGTCTTCACACTGAGAAGCTTCAAATATGTATGTTATTCCATCAAAGGATAGATGTACTTAAATATTTAAAAAGAGAGAGAGAGAGAGAAATAAGATCAGGGCAAAAGAAGAAGTGTTACATGAGTATTATAAATACACTATGAAGTGAGAATTATGCTCAGTATAAAAGTATAGATGAATATTATTAAAAACAAAAAACATCACCACCCATCAAGATATGAACATATCTAAAATAAGTGACTCCATGAAAGTATTTTTGAAATCATTGCCCTAACTCCTCTTTTACCTCTTTTTGTTCGTTTATAAACCTCACTTCTTGTATTGTGTCCTAGATCAAGACTCTAAGTCCTTCAGATCAGGGGCCCATCTTTTTCTTGTTCTTTAAAGTTTCTAGCACACTTTTGGGCAATGTAAAAATAATGCATAAAAATAACAATATAAGGAAGCTCAATGCTGTGTTCCTCCAAGAAATAATTTCTCTTTATTTGTTGTTTTCCTTTTATTTAGCATAGCTGCTCAAATCACAGTGTGTAAGCCCCAGAATCATTGCCTCTCTGCAAAGATCGGTGATGATTTTTGTGTCCGAATCAAGCAGGGAAAGATAGTAAAATATGGAGAACTTCAACATTTTGGCAATTCTGCTCTGGTAATTTTGGAGATAGCTTACCATGCACTTTCAACAGGTAGCTTTTAATTTCCATGCTGCTGAAAGATGGCAAAATTTCCGCAGAACATAAAGAGAGTGAGGAGAGAGGAGGCTGCTGTCAGACCTTCGTATTTAATTTAAAACAACAATCAGATAAGTGCAGACCTAATGGCCAAATTTTGCCTTTTAAGGTAAATAATCCCTATCAGCCCCCCAAAATGTTCCATTTTAGCAGTGACATATCTGTTCCTCCTTTAGAACCAAATTCTTCTTGCCTTACTCAGGCGAGTAGCCCTTCTGAAGTCAATGGCACTGTTATTTGCGTGTGTAAAGCAAGTACGATTTGCTCCCAAGTTTGTATGATGTTAGGAAGGGTGAAGGGAGTGGGTTGGTTTTTTGCTTTTTTTGTTTTGGTTTGTTGTATTTGCCAGGGTGTGTGTTGCAGATAGGGGAAGGTAGAGCATTTAAAATGCACTGAATCTGCATAATTTTGGAAGATTGTAGATTGGTCAAGTCTGTATAAGCTGACAAAGGGGAGATGTTTACGAAAACAGATCCAATAATCATATTCAAGGAACTGGAAATATGTATTCATTATTCTCCTGTTCTCCAAATCTATTCTGTTTTAATCATGCTAGCTTCATTCTACTCTTTTCATTTTTCTTTGTTTATGCAATTGAATAGCTCAGTCCTGCCATGGAGTCTGGGATTGTATGGCAATCTTTGCCTTTTGAACTGTCTACATCACAGTTTTTGTGCAGCTCCCTATCTCCACCTTCATTCCTTCTCTTTGCTCTAAATGTTACCAAGGAGGAGGCGAAAAAAGAAAACTGCTGTAGGAAAAAAAAAGTTTAAAAGAAAACCTGGATGAATGCTTCACTTGTTGGCTTTTAGCACAATTACCATACCTTAGGAAATATGCAGGGAATAGTTAATTATGACTAAATGAGCTCCTTTTAGAGTCCATGGCAGGCCCCAGGATCCAACTGTCAGTGTTGTGAAAGATATTGAATTGGAAGGCTGGTCTCCCTGTCAGCCAGTAGGATGGTCTGCCTGAGTAAAATAGACAGTGAAAAGATAGCTGGTTTAGAGTAGCCTCAGACAAGGGAACCACGTACAGCATTTGCATACTTTTCCTGCAAAGGGGGTTTAATCCAAAGAAAGAAGGAGATTTCTGTATTGTCAGCCAAGGCTTTGTTCAGGTTGAAGAGTAGAAGGAAATCTGATGAAGGGGCCTTTCTGAAAGCCTTAGTCTCAGCCTTGAGGTTGTTCTAGTAAAGTTATGTACTTGTGGATTGTTTACACACTATTGTCTGTTTGAAGATCTTCTAAACTGAAAGGGCTCAAAGTATTCCCCTTCACTAGCACAAAAGCAGGGAATTTGTGTGGTAAAAATGACTTGCTCTGCAAAACTGAACAAGTTCTTTTTATTATGTGAACAAAATACCCAAAGTTTCTTTTATTATGTGCAAAATTCCCTCATTTTCTTCAACCAAACTCATATACTACAAAATGTTTGCAGACTAGAAAACAAGATAGACCCAGAGGGGTAGCCGTGTTAGTCTGTATACAGCAAAAACAAAGAGAGTCCTGCAGCACCTTAAAAACTAACAATTTTCTGCGGGCATAAGCTTTCGTGGGCTGCAACCCACTTCGTCAGATGCCAGCCTCTACAAAATTTGAGCTGGCGAGAGAAACAGAAATGCTTCAAGTTTAAGTGAGTCCGGGTCCTACCTCCCTTCCTCCTAAAATGGTTAATTATTAACACAATATGCCATTTCCTCAAAATTACATTTTAAAATTTAGATAAAAATAACCCAACTATAGAAACTGCATGACCGCAGGGATGAACTTAATGCTGAGGTACAGAATAGGCAATACAATAATGACAGTATCAGAAATATACTAGATTTTGTTCCCCTGTTGCTATAAGACTATGATTATGGCCTAGAAAGTAACATTTTTAGCCCGTATTATATTGTTTGCAATAAACAATATTATCTAATGTAGATTATGCTAGTTCAGAAATACTTTAGAGTATGATGCAGTTTGTCCTGTATTCAAATATGACGTCAGTGAGCGTCTTTAGCTAAATTTCCGTTCAGTTAACAGTTTGAGATGGCAATTGTAAAGCAACATAATATATCCCACCATGACTGACAAATGAAGATATTAAGATGGTAAAGGCCAAATCAAAACATCTTTAAAATACACCTTGAATTTTCTGTAATATAGACAAAAAGGATGCTCTCTCTTACTGCTTAATTTAATCCAAAGACAAGGGGTAGGCACATCCTTTAACAGCAGTTTCCATTGTTGAAGACAATATGCAGTTGTTCTGTATGATTATTTTTGTGTTCATTTGTTTAAGCACCTGTCTGAAGTGATTCAATTATTAATATTATGAAAAAAGATTAAAGCTTTATAACGTGATATAAAATAAACATTTATGGACAAATTCTGCCCTCAGGAATGTATTGTAACTGCTTTGGTTTGAATAGGAGCTGTTTTGTGCTTATACAAGGATAGAATTTGGCCCTGGCACATAGCTTTTGTATAGCCAATAACAGCATAGAAATTGGCCCAGCTCACTCCTATGTCTATGCTGTTATGAATGCTGTAGTGTTAGCAAGTCTTCCTGCCAGGGACGTAGTGTATCACATTAGAAGGCTTCCTATCCATGGAGTGACAGAGCAGCCCTAAAAAAGGGTGGTGCAGGCCAGTGATCACACTTACGATAGCCAGGAAATGTGCTGCTTAAAGTCATTTTCTGAGCACACTCTGCCAGCTGGATTCTTAAGGAAACCTGAATGTAATTTATTATTGCTATCTCCTCTTTCCTGCAGAAACCCAGAAGGAGAGGGCAAACATTGGCAAAACCACCTGCTCCTCTGGGGTGATTCAGGGGGATCAGCTGGCACACGCTGGAGCAATTCACACCTGCCTTTATCAGCTTCGGTGAACATAGCTAATACATGCCTTTAGGTGGTTAGATTTTTCTTATCAATGCGACTAGTGAAAATTAGATACCTAAAGTACAACTTTGGTTATTTACCATAGAGCATTCACTGCCAGAAAATACAGAATAACTCCATCCAGAAAGTATTTGTTGATAACGTTTAAAGACCTATAGATGAACTTGAAGCAATGAACAATGCTCAGTTTAAGCATCAAGTGATTTTTTTCTATTTTTACTCATAATTTTTCACTGATTAGTTGGAAATGAAACTCTACTCCTTACATAGTCAAGAAAACAAATGTGAATTTCTCACATGCGGGAGATCTTGTATATAATCTTGTTTAAAAAAAAAAAAAAAAGACAATGCTCAATACAGTGTTGCGGAAAGAAAGAAAGAAATGCAGTAATAATAAATATAACATCTAGAAATGTATTAGCCTTCAGAGAAGGTTTATTTCATCATCCAATGGAAATGTTTTAAAGACTAATAATATGGTCTTTCAGTGATACAAAGGGCAACGCAATGTAATGGGCACTACTGTCATGGAGATCAATGGCGGAGCCACATGCACAGATCGGGGATGCATATGACCCAAAATGAGCTGCTATGTTAAGATGAATAGCTTGTACAAATAGAAAAGAGGTGAACTCCTGCATTTATGATCAATATGTCCATTGAAGTGACGTTTTCTACTTTTCATTCAATTCTTTTTGTTTTGAGGGAGATGTGAAATCTCCGATTATAAATTGTGCTTTGCTAGAAGTAGCAAACTCCCTCTCATCCCCTTTTGCATTTTTCCTGTGAGAAGCGTGTCAGAATTTGGGGGAACTAAATATACTTCTTTGTTGCTGAGCTTGTCAAGCACAGCACTGTGTTCTCTTTCCCACCAGGAAGGTCAGACCGCTGGGGGGCCATTCTATTTTCTGAAATGATCTCTACTGTCTGTCCATGCTGTCTGACAGATTGAAACAGTTGTCTGTGTCACTGTGCTTTCAATGCTTTTTTAAATGCCTCACTTTCCATGAGAGAGAGAAAATAAGTAGGCAATGGGGGAAAAATATAAAAGGAACCATATTTTTCCTACATTGAAGTTTTAAAAAATCATAGATTTTACTCTTTAAAACATACATTTAATTTTGTGCTAAACCAATTGATTTTAGTAAACTTGCTCATTAAAGAAAGAGAGAGAGCGAGAGAAGCCACTGGCAACATATTCTACTTCTAGAAACCCATTTTAAAGTTAGGATACTAAGATTATTAAATATACATCCTCTTTCAATAGCAGAAGTGAAATAGTAAGTTTCCTTTGTTCACATATATTTCAGTTTAATATATTTTGATCTGAGGTATGTATAAAGCTTGAAGAAATTAGTGCTGTTCTGAGCCTTCAATACTCTCCAGATAATTGAACTAATTAAATCTTTACCAACATTAACACAACTCCAGCATTCCTTGGACAGTGGTTAATTATTGCATGAACATGGCCAGCTTAAACTAAACAGATGAAAATAGAGTCCTATGGAATGGGTATTGAGTTTATTCTTTATTCATCTTTTGATAAGGTTTAATTAAAACTGCCTCTCTCCATTGTGGTGGGAATGAATGTGCTTGTTTTCTTAGTGAAAGCCAAATTATTCACTTCAGCCATGGTTCAATAATCAAAGCCTTTGCAAAGTTTTGGGTTATATTGTCGCTGTGGCGATATAATTGCTGCAATTCTCTATGAAGGCTTTATCTTTTTATTACTTTCTTTTATTTACTTTTTAATTTCTTTAGAAAGAAAGCTATAGCATCCATTTTCTGGTGCAGTGTTTTAATGTTTTCCAAGCATTGGTATATATTGAAAACAATGGGTTGGTTGTTATAAAACACACTTATAATAAAGGAACTTTGTAATAATATTTTATGACAAAATATAAAAACCTTTCTTATAAACTTAAACACAATCAGCAATCTTTTAAACTAATAGTGTTGGGTATAATTTAAGCAAATAGTAAAACCTATTTCAAGCTACAGTTGAATGAGAATATTAATAAAGGAATAGTCACATTTATTTATAAGGAGAGATGTAGGACTGGTGTGATGACTCATCACACTATTATACCAGCTAGTTATTTATTTTAAAGGCAAAATTGTTGAAAGAAACCATGCCAGCTCATACGATTCGGAGACGCAGTGTCTCTCCAACTTTGTAAAGTATTTCTGTCATCCACAGCTACCTGACAAAGAGAATGAATTGCAGATTTTAGGATCAGTGCACTACTAACACACACAAACCTCTAAAACAAACCTTTAAAACACCATCATGATAAAATTTTGAATTTTTCAGTTAAAAAAAGAGTCCAATTCTCAAAAATTAGAAGAATAAAATGTTTGCACAGATGTACAAATCCCACCTGTGTGCAAGCAGAAAAACTGACTAATTACAGGTCCAATTGGTATTTGCCTTTTAAATTGGGGAGGCATTGGAATACTTAGATGCATTCTTTATAAGATGTGGAAACGAGCTTTCACTTCTAGAATATGCAGCTCACAATGCAAACCCAAATTCATATATTCTAAACTGATGCTGCAGGTAGGAGCATTTACAACTGTCTCTGATGATCATTTTACATAGTTAAACAAATAAACTTGTTGTACCAAAATGAGTTAATTCAAAGGGGGCACTGTCATTCATTTATCGTTTTTAGTTTGTGCCTGTCAGTCTTCTTACATTTTGTAATAGCTTCTTAGAAACATGGCTTGTTCAGTTCCTCCTTTTTCGTTTGGAAAATGTTCATTGTTTCCTCTCTGCTGGGTCAGAAGCCAGTATGACTTTGTGATTTCTTATATTCATGTTATGATGAACATATTCAAAATTGTCATACATCTTTTCAGCACAATTGAGGGAAGAAGACCTCTTTCATTTTTCTTTTCTTTTTGTTGTTGCTGTTGGGTTTTCCTCATGGTTTTTGTTTTTTGAGAATGAATTTAGTTATGAAAGTGAAGTATTGGAATGACTGGAGCATTAACTAAAGCAAGGCACAATGTTGTTTAACGACTATGAGTCAAATTCTATTGAGAAGGTCTTAAATGTAGAAGACAGTCTGCGCACAGTTTCTCCACAACTTTATCAGCTTTTGAGTAGTGCTAGGTGGTGGGCTTTCTCCTCAGCAACCTGGTAGATCCTATGGGGACAGGAAGGGAATGGTTGATACATGGCCAGTGAATCAACAATTATACAGATCCATTAGCCAAACCCCTGTATGTGGGGTAAGAGAATACTTCAGCGAGCTATAGACCATGGACCGTAGTAGCATCTGCAGAACAGCAGTGCAGATGTTCTGTGCACCGGAGGAAAGGAGTCTATTCCCCATCTGACCTATGAAGAGACTCCCTGCTCATGGGACATTTATTCAGGCTTTGCAGAATATGGCTTTAGCAAGCTTCCTCTCACAGGTTTGTTTATGCATCTCAATCCTGTTGAGTGGGAGTAGAGTCTGTTAGTTAACTTATGCTCTCTCTGGTGGATAGTTGTGTGGTACCTAGAGCACATATATGATCATGTGTATTTTAATGGTGTCTATTGTATTTTAATTTCTTGCCGACAGAGTAGCAAGATTTTTTAGAAACCACAAACCATTATAAGACACCAAAAGTTCCCTGCAAGAGTATTCAAAATAGAGCTTTCCTCTTTTTTATGAAATATATTTTTATTTGGCATAAAGAAAACATATTTAACAGAGCTATTATTTTAACTGATCAACTGTCCATTGCATTTTGCCTTTCAGAGCATTGGAAGTTTATTATTCTAACAAATTAATGTTGTTACTAATTAATTATTTGAAGGGTTTTATTGTAAGTTTGTATGAGAGTTCCACTATACTAGATTTCTGTGTCTTTGTTGCAAGTAGAGATTTTCCAACGTTTAGAACGAGTCATTCCTGGACCTTCTGTTATAGTCTCCTAAACCCTTTTCGTACAAGGCTTTCTTATTTGAATGAGTATCCTCACCTATTTGGTTATGTTAAAATAATTTTTATTGGGTAATTTATTTTTAAATGGTGATTACAATCTTGAATCAGATAGTTATGAAAAATCAAGCATCCAGGAAATATAATGGAGTTTTATCTGGAGATACTGAAAGAACTGCTTACTCAAAAGATCATAATCTAATTTGAGTGGATTGAAAGAGTTGAAAATACCTTCTTTAAAAGTGAAGAGAAGATTGTGGCAAGTTAATGAGTTGTGGCTAATACTCTGGGTTTTTAGACAATAGGTTACACTGCACTCTGAAACAACTTTGTACATGATTCCTATACAGGTCTTAATACAGTAAGATTCTTAAGAACGTGCCTAAAGTTAAGAGTGTGAGTAGTCCCACTGAAACATTTTTCGTATTTATTATGCATTTTAAGTTGCTACGTTTAATCATTTAAGTGAACTGTACCTCCCTAAGATACAAATGGACATACTTGACAATCTACATTTTTGTGTCTCACATATTAATTTAGGCTTAAAGTAATAAATACTTTTACCAGTTCAAAAGGTTTTCAACTGATGGGACTTTTCCATGTTTACTTGATTCAAATGGTTGTATAAACAAAGTATAATTCTTCTTCTTGCTTCTCCGTGATTTGGCATGAGTTGTATAGCTTTACAAGCGCAGTAGTCTCTGTCATTCTTATGCACGTACATTTCATGTCCATAACAGCACACCCATGTATAATTTACAGAGCCATTGCAAAAATATCTTACTGGTCTCTGTAAACTTGAAAGTGTTAACTTGCCTTCAGCCATAATCCTTACATTACTCTAAGTAGTCATCTTTGTAGTGTCAGCTACAGATCAATCCATTTCAGCTAAATCTGATGGGATTTCCCCTCCTACCTAGTAATTGTGTCCAGTCTTCCTAGCCATCAGTCACTGGGTTTGCTGTAGATATATCAACTTGTGACATTCTTCATCTTCAACTCCAGAGATACCTGGTAGGTCATTCCATTGTTTAAAGCCGTTCTAAGGCTTTGTTTAAGGTATTTGTCATAGCTGTAAAGTCTTAAGCTTTACCGTGTGTGTTTTTTTTTTCTGGCGTTGTCATCAGTTTTGCTTTCTTTAGAAGGGTGTTCTATATAATGTACAGACCCAACCTCTGTATAATAATTATTATTTGTTTAACATTCATATCACAATATTGGTTGAAGCAGGTTAGGTCCTATTGTGTACTGTACAGTTGCATATTAAATGACAATCCCTGCCACAAAGAGTTTACAATCTCTCACTCACTATTTCCAGCTTGACAGACTGTCATATTTGTACACCTGGTATCAACCACCTTGTTTAGATAAGTCATGGGATTCTTTCACACAGATTCTGTGACATTCGGATGTTCCAGTCATACGGTCATTTATAGGCATGGATCTTGAGCAATTATGGAATTGCTGTCTCATGTAAGGAGAAATTCTAGCTACCTCAAGCAGACAAAATTTTTAAAAATCGCAAGTACATTAAAAACAATGCTCTGGGAGGAAAGATGTTAATACACTGTATTAGACAGTCCCATGAAAGTTTACTTCTAAGGTAATTTCATATTAGTGTGATAACTGGAAACATTTTTACATACTGTAGAAACTAACAAAAATCTACTGAACTTACTTTAGCTGTAGTTATTTTGAAAACTTGAGCAGAAAAATAAGAAGGCAAAGCATTTTTTTCATGGTAGGACAGTGTTGCATTTGAGTCCTCAATCCAGTCTTTTTTCCCCCCCAAGAAACATTATTTTCTTATAATCTACAGATTTCATAATATGGTAAAGATATCACACTCTTTGATTTTTTTTTTACAGTGGTAAGCAGTATAAAGTGAGAAAGTGACAGTTTTCATTTGCACTTTGTGTGTTTTACTTCCCACTTATCTGGTGTCGAGCATTCTCTAGGCAGAGCAAGTGTTAGCTTAACAAATTACCAAAATTCAAATAAAAAGATAATTTATATGCCAGGTATTGTATGTAGTATTTGAATAAGAGTTCAGGAGTACATTATTATGAGTTCAAAGTGTAGGGCTGAGTTTACAATGTTGGGCAAGTGAAGCTAACTTAGTATGTTGCATAAAGGACTTCATATCTGAAATATGCTGTCTCCCCGTCTTCTCTACTTAGCCAATGATGCAAGCCTCAACATATCAGTCGTCCACTTCTCTCATAAGCTGTATCCACTCTTGTTTCCCTGCTGTGCTTTATGCACAGAATATCCTTCCTCAGCTGGTCTGTACTTTCAGAGGTTTTGGAGTCAGTTTTAAAATGAAACGTCTCACAAAACAGAAGTTTGTCTATATTTAACTCTTGGTAGAGAGATACGTTGGGGTGTTTCACAGGCTTAATTTAATTGGCTTTGCTCTACTTCTCTTATTGGGTAGCCACTCATAATGGAGTCAAAGGCTGAGCATGCCTGACAAGGCAAAATAGAATCTCTGCTCTTCCTAAAACCAACTCTGTCAGACAAATGATAGCTGCCAGGACTTCACACTCTTGCCCATAGGAACAAACACCACAAGCAGGCAATATCCCCACCCATGTGGACAATGACAAGCAAGATCCCATCATTTGCATCTAGGGGAATACCAGTTGTGGTGAGCAGAGCAGGTCCCTAACCACAGGGATGATGAAAAGCCAGGCTCTGTTTTCCTCCTTGCCTCTGACAGCATTCCCCAGGAAAGCCCTTGC
Source organism: Emydura macquarii macquarii (assembly GCF_026122565.2). Classification (NCBI taxonomy): domain Eukaryota; kingdom Metazoa; phylum Chordata; order Testudines; family Chelidae; genus Emydura; species Emydura macquarii. The sequence continues at coordinate 33,637,277 of NW_027132559.1, read as the reverse complement.
ACCTGCCGATGATGATAATGTCCCAGAGCACAGCTTCAGCTGTATTGTACTGAAACTCCATGATCAGCAAAGAGTGAGTGACTCTGTCTTTAACTTGCAAAGATTTCCAAATTTAAGAAAATCCCTCCAATGGAGACCATCGGTCAGTAAAAAAAGGTAATGATGGGCAAGTATTGAATAAAGGTGCTAAGTTGTGCTGCTAAGTTCCTGGCTTCAGTCACATGATATGGGTCAAGGTTAGTAAAGTTATACCCCATGGTCTCCAATGGTGTTATTACAGATATGACCCCCCACAATCTAGAGCTCTGAATCTGTGTGAATTTAATGTTGATAGGGCAATGTTGGCCAATAAAACAAGGCAAAAATAGCCTCTGAAACCCAAGAAGAGAGCACATGCCTCAGATACTCCAGATAAACTTGAGACTGTCAGGGCACTTTGAGACTGTCAGAGCTTGTAATCAGAGCACGTGGTCTTCAAACTCAGCAAGAGGAGAAATTACCCATAGGCAGTATTTCTTTTGGATATGTACATAGGCAGTATTTCTTTTAAATATAAATGAGATCAGTCAAATACCATAATAAAAAAAGAGCAGAGGAACCCTTACATCACTTTCTCCAATGTGCACTCAATGCTGGCAGCCCACACAAACAATTCCATAATTTCTTAGGAGGAGACATATTCCTCAGTCATAACACAGACAAGAAGATACAGTTGGGCCTTTTCATCCTCGGTATGATTTTCCAGGTTTATAGTTGGTGGTTTGCAAGACATTAAGAAAGTTTACAGTCTGCAAAGATAAGTAAGGCCCCTTCTGATGGATATGTCTTTCCCTTATGGCATACACACTAAGATAATTCACTAATTCTGAGATAACATGCAGGCGTCTGTGACTACTACCATCAAACCAAGGTGTCTTAACCACATAGCCAACTTCATTAGTGACAAGCAATTCAATGAGAGACAGGAAGAGTTTTGGGGGAATCTGGTAGGATTTTTAGTCATTTTAACCTGCAATAGTATTTTTCTATGCTTTCTTCAATGGAGTGCTTTGGGTACCATAGGCAGATAGTCCTATATAAATAAGATTTATTAGTACTTACATTTTTTCTCCTGTGTTTTGCTGTGAATGATAGCCAGGAGTTGGAGATGAGTTGGTCTGTTTTTCAGCCTGGACCTGGACCTCTGATAAACAAATTGAAACCTGTAGGGGAAAAGAGTTGACATTTGCTGAAAATTGAAAGGAACTTTCCTACTTTTTTTTGTTATACCTTTGCAGTTTGAAATGCTCATATTTTTACTAAAAAGGCTATAGAACTGAATTAAGTCACCGTGATACTATTTCTTTTTAAAATGGTAAAATCACCACAGCAAAGCACAAGGGGGGTTTCTATGTAGCTGCATCTATGTAGCACAGTGGGGGACCTTGTCAATCTTAGGTCTAAATTCAACCTCCATTTCTATAAGAGATGAGGATTCTGATTCTGTTCATGCTTACAAGTCAGTGGAGTTACACTGGTTTAAAAGTAATATGTGAGAGAGAAGAATCAAGTTCTAGGTATTACAAAGGCATCTGCTAATCACCAGGGGTTAGGAGTTGGCTTTTTGACTCCACACTACCACTTTGCCAGCCTGTAGCGGCAGTTTTAAAATAAATAAATGAAAAGAGGCTTGTGCCCATTCTCAATTGTGACAGCTACAGAAAGAGAGATGGGAAATAAAATGGTTAAATTCCAAGGATGAATGGGCATCTTCCAGCCTAAGCAGTGAGACAGAAACATCCTTCTTTGAAGACAACAGTGGATTCTATAACAGGAAAAAAGAGCCTAAAGATGTGAAGCCAAATTCATCCCCTGGTCTAAATCCCACTGGCTTCATGAGGGTTTATTAATTTGGCCAAGGGCTTTTAGAAAATAACATGAATTGAGTAAGTGGGTCCTAGGACCATATGCAGTATTACCCTTAATCTTCATGGACCTAAGTGCTAGGACTGCCTCAGATAAAGGCTGTATTCTGAGTGATAAATTGCTGTTGCTTAATATTACTTATTATTTATTTACCACCAAAAGTTTGCCAGCGTTTAAGTGTTCCCAACTGAACTTTGAAGGTAACATATCAGAGTTAGGTTCATGTTTCATGCTGCTGCTGTTTAGCTGGAAACATTTGCTGCAAGGACAGGTTATTGGGGCAACAGAAACTTACGAACGTTCACTTGGTGAAGGCTCTCTTTATAATAGAAAATTGCTAATTTTAACAATTTTAGGTTCTGTAGAAATCATTTTAAGTGTTGAAATTTGCTATAACTGTGGAGTCCAGATTTTGTAAAACGTGCTAGGTTTTCTATTGCCCCAGGTACTGTGTGTCTGGTATCTCACTGCATAGAGGATGTGTGGTGGGTTTGTGAATTTTATTAGAAATGGAAATGGAAATCCTGAGCATGTATCAATGGGCCTCATATTATAGCCTGTGCCCCCTGTCTGTACTGCCATTACAAACACATCTGGTGAAAGCATGCCACGTAGAAACTCAGTTCCAATCTACAACGTAGATGGGTCCATAACTTCGTTACTGAATGATGAGAAAGCCCTACAAGTGTCTAGGATTCAGGCATGTTAAGAAATGAGGTTTGGGGGCTTATTCAAATCTGTGGCTTGGGCTAAGGCTTTAACATGATTCAGGAAAGCAGCTAAGATCCTTTTTCCCGCACAGTACAAAACTGAGACCTTGCTGTAACTGGGCCAAGGTACAACTATATTGTAAATAAGTCTCCTGACGTGTTTGTAATTGTGGAGCAGACTCTTAAGCTAAAATTTTGTCAGCTTAATCAGCAAGCCCTTATCTAATCCTTCTTCCAACTAATTAATTCATTTCAACTACTGATACAATAAAAATATTAACCAGGAAATGTGGCAATTTAAACCCTGGCTGTCACTTATTTTACTCACTGCTTAATGTTAAAATCTGGGGGTTTTCAAAGTAATATTAAAACTAAACACTATGCTATCAGTATGTAATGATGTAGACCCTGTTATATACAGTTCACTACGTTATATCCTACACAGCATTCAAAGGACAACGTTAACAATAAGAGTCTTCGCTTCTGTGAGCTATATCAAAAGTATTTTTTTAATCCACTAACAAACCTCTTACAACAGAAATAAATGTACAGCTTCGAATATGGGCACACCCCTCCCCTTGTTGTTCTGTTGTGTGTTTTGTTCCATACATTTTTTTCTTCTTGTTGACCCTAGCGTACAAATCTGTAATGAAAAAAATTGATTGACTCGTGGAGTAGGGGATTGCAATGTCGTGATTTCACGCTCAGTTGTTGGCTAACAAGGAACCATAGTTTTTATTTAGTGAGGCCCAGTTGCAAAAGATGAGGAATTGTGTTAGGCCCAGCTGCCAAGGTTACAGAGCAAGCAGCTTAAAGGGCTTCAGGGCTCCAAGTGTGAAGGGAATTGTCTCTGCCCAGCAGGTAAGGAGTAGATCTAGACAGAGTCTGTTGTGCACAAGATGCTGACTGACCCAAGCAATTCATAAATTCAAAAAATTACAATATTCTCCTCTCAGCAGTAAACGAAGCAGACACTCAGCTGTGTAATTAACCCTTTGAGTGTCCTGCGTGTGGCATAATATGTCTGAGAGCCAGTTAAAAAAACATTTGAGAACGCCTGTTTCTAAAATCTTTCCCTGTAATGTTTGGGGGGGACCATTTATACACATGGAATATAGATATTGTTGAGAATCTCTTAAAACAAATGGTAGTTATACCTTACATATATCTTTTGAACATTGATCTGCCTTGTTCTTATATTTCATGTTCAGCCTCTAACATACCATAATTCCTGTATATTTCCATCATTGTCACCTAAAATACATTGGGCCAGATTCTCTGGTCTGGTTTACCTGCCTTTCGCACAAGACTCCACAAGTATGGATGAAGGTCAGCAAAGGTGGCATTAGATCCTCAATCCTCCACCGAGTCAAAAGCAAGGCTGATCTCCTGCTGCAGAGTATAGCCACCTGGAGACTTCCCTGATTTTTTGGTAGCTACCCCTAGATCTCCAGCAATCATTCCAAAAGCCGGGTACCTAGGGCACAGGAATGCCCCTGCCATGCCTTTTTTTACTCAGACGTGCTCCCTACACTATGGGCTAGGAATCAGAATATTCAGAATGAAGATAAACCAAATATGGAGCATCTGTCTTTTTGTGAAAGAACAATGTACCTATAAGGTTACAAAATGCAGTCACATTAACAGCCTTCACTTTTAATTGCCTATCTTTGGTCAATTTTGGCCATAATTAATTACTTACACTTTTTGTATGTATTGTGCTTCATTTTTTTTAAAACCCACTTCGTAATACAACAATATGAAAATCTTCAAAGTACAGTGAAGACCATGATAAGCCATCAAACTCTGCTTCTGCTTGCCAACATGAAACTACTTCTGATGGGAAAAGAAGGAGAGCAGTCCTCAACCAGAATTGCCAGGTGGGATTACAGCCCTGTAATTCATAGATGCCTGCCATTTATTGATCCTATCAGATAAATTTGCATGTAATGGCAGCACTTTTTCCATATTGTGTCCTTTGTCTCCAATAAACTAGAACTATTCTGAAGAAAGTGCCCCAGTTTCTTGTGGGGGGAGCATGTGTATAATACTCCATTTTAAAGACATTTTAAATATTTATTGAATGGACATGGGGTTAGGAACAAGAATAACTGAGATGAAGGAAATATTTGCTGTTCTAGTTCATCCTCTGCCATTTTGGAAGGTAAATTTAGAGAAGCCTGAGCTGTATATTCTAAGAAGCCTTTGAGTGAAAGAGTTCTTACTGATATCTCATCTAATTTTCCTGATTATAATTCATGTTCACAGATTGTACAATGATTCTATAATGAAAGTAAGTGAATTCCCTATTCCTTGTGTGGCCGCTTTGTATATTTGTACAATACCACTATTTACAAATCTCTCAAGCATGTCTTTTTCTAAACCAAGCATATCCATTTTCTTCAGCCATTCCCCAGAGTGAATGATTTCTATTCACATAGCATGTGTGTCGTCTTGGGCACCCTCTGGACTTTTTCTAAGTCTTGGAAATCTTTGTTAAACTTCATGACCAATATAATCCCCAATATTACATATGAGGACTAACTGGTGCTTTGTATAATGGAAGCATTATCCCCCTTGTTTTAAATATTATTCCTCTGTATATATATATCAGTACTCCATTTTCTTTCATTGCTATGAATACACACACTGCCTCCACACCTTCATTCATAGCTGCCCTTTCTTCATGTGTATTTTCTTTTATTATTAAGTCTATCTAGGTACAACTTTAACTTCCGATGGCTACATTTAATGTGACATTTCTCCCCCACATCTCCCTGGGGTCCCTGATCTATCATGTGCATTACTTGCTTGCATTTCATTATCACCTACTGTTCACATTCATATTTATAAATCATGTGTGAAACTTACTTGCAAATTCAGCATCCTCTTTCTTTCTATAATATCCTTTTAATATATACTGGTCCAGTTTTGTATCCCACCCAAATAATATCATAGTTACATCTTTATACATGTCTACCTGATTGTGCAAGTATTTTAAAAATGCATGTTCAAGCCATTCTGAAAAGCCTTGAAAAACTGGCAATATTTTGTCATACTATGTGCTTGCCAAATTTCTCATTTGAAACTACAGCCACTTTTAAAAATTACGCACACACAACAGATGCTTCCATAGCCAGTGAAATTTGAATTTCTTTTGTACTCATATCACTTAAAACCAGCTGAAGGAATTTTTCAAATATTTGTTTGAAAGGTTTGCGTCATGGCTAAGATTTTGCAAGCCAAATTCAAGTCTTTGTGCACATTTTTGTAATTCCTGAAATATGTTGTTTACTGGTGTAGCTATACATTTAGATGTGCAGAATAAATTAATGTTATTTCCATTTCAGTGTTGAAGAGGTTGTGTTTTTTCCTTAATTAAGTTGTTCCACATTTTCTACCTTTAAGGTTATGTGTTTGTATTTCATTATCACTTGTTATTCAAACTTGCATCTAATTTGAAACTTGCAAATCTGTCAGCCTTTTTCTATCTTGAATATAAACTAGTACTTAATTTCCCAAATCATCTGTTAGTGTTTAGCCTATTTTTAATTCCGTTTTCTTTCATGTAATGTTTATCCAGCTCTGTATTAAATCTACATGCACCTTACTTTCCCCACAAATCTTGTTATATCACAATGATCTTGTTGCTTTTGTTTGATTTACTTTCCTCATGCAACTTTCATCCTGATTTGCTGTTTTCCTTCTACTACCATAGCTTACTTTTGTTATGAATGTCTCCCAGTTTGGTAAAGAATAACTGGAAAGGAAGGAAGTAATATGAGATTTATGGAGTGAAAAGTACACTGGTTTGTTTAAAAGAAAAAAAAGCGTAGTTGGTTTCTGTCAGCAAAAAAGAAGCTTCTAGCACACAGTAAATTTATTCTATCAACCATGAAGAAGGCTGGGAAACATATAGACTGTAACCAAACAATGAACAATATACACAGCTTCCTACTAAATTGTCATCATTATTTGTGTACAGTAAAATTTTGGAAATGATCAGACTCTGCCATTCAGTTACGTTGCAGGTTGTTCTGATGCTTGGTAAGATTTTCAGATTATTTTCTTTTCCCTGACATACTCATTTCCATTTGTTCGTTGTCCCCGCATTTGCCTCCACATCCCTCGCCCTGCATGATTTTATAGTAGACTTGAATAGCACACTATGGGCTGAAAACAAATCTCTTGCACTAAAATACAGGAATTTCAGAGGTGGTGTCTGAATCCCAGATCCATCCTTCAAATAGTTTCTATCTTGAAAATTGGCCAAACAAATCAAAATCCCAAATCCATGTGTGCTCTAACTATGTGGTGTTTGAAATTAAGCTCTGAATTGTGCTCCTTGAGTGTACCCTTATTTGCACATAACTTAAAATAGTCCATGGGGCAGACTCTTGCTCAATTCACCATAAGGTGTTAACACAAACTTTGGCATAGGTCCTCAGTGGCATAAGACCACCGGGGAGGTTGCTGCAGTTTCTGGGAACTGTTCAACTGCTGAGTTTGCTAATTCAGTAGTTTTACCGTGCTGCTCCTGATGGCTGAGCTCCTCTGAAGTTCCCATGAGAATTCAAAGCTTTCTTCCAATCACCTTTCAAGAAAGAAGACTCAAGGAAGGAAACAGCAGTGGAATCATTGCCTACTCTCCACTGAAGTGAAAGTGTGACTTCACATTTCTCATCGGTTCATAGATTCTAAGTCTAGAAGGTACCATTCTGATCATCTAGTCTGATCTCCTGTATAATACAGGCCATAGAACTTCCCCTAAATATTTCCTACAGCACATCTTTTAGAAAAACATCTAATCTGGGTTTAAAAATTGTCAGTGATGGAGAATCTACCACGACCCTTGGTAAATTGTTCCAATGAGAATTACTCTCACCATTAAAAATGTATGCCTTATTTCCATTCTGAATTTGTCTAGTTTCAACCTTTAGCCATTGGATTGTATTATACCTTTCTCTGGAGCCACACCTTTGAGAAGGACCTTACTTTCTCTGGACTCAGCGCTTCTTCCAGAGCCTGCTTTTCTGAATATAGATGCAGATCTGCCACCCAAAAAAAAAAAAAGCTTACAAACCATTTAAAAATATACAGATAAAAGGAGCGATCTTGCTACTATTGAAGTCACAGCAGGAGCAAGCCCAAAATGTAATGGCCCATTCCAATTGTCTTCACCCTACATGCCAGTGAACTGTGGTCCATGGAGACTTCTTCCACACGGCCATCGGAGCAGATTAGAAGATGAGTAGAAGACAAGCAGTGATGGATTTGCAACATGTATCTACCAACCATTCTTCCACCCCATTCCCTATAGAGAGTAGCACCCATACAGCAGACATGAGAGGAAAACTTTATCCTCCCACACCCATGTGGACCTCACCTGCACATGCCTTCATCCTCAGGCTTGACACAGAATAGGATCTGAGCTTGTATCTTTTTCCATCTGCATACAGTAACTCTTTACAAACATAGAATAGGATCTGGGTATCTTTTCCCACATTCATACAGTAATTCTTCACATGTGCCATGTGGATATTAGACTTTTTGCTGTTATAGTATATTTCTCCTGACAGAAACCTGGAAAAATGACAACGCATAGGCAATTATGTCTTTATATTAAACTAAATGAAAAAGGAACTCAATAGAAAAGAGAGGTCTAGTAAATTATCATCTTTATGAAAGCAGGTTGCCTTTTTAACCCTAATAAGAATAAAGGTGCAGGGCTGAAATACTTGCTGTATCAAATGTAGATAGAGCAAGAACAAATATGTGTATGAGATCCTTGCTGTCTAGAACCATCTTGTAAAGATTAAGTATTTAAACTACAAACTTCAGGCCTGCCATAAAAAATGGGCAGTCATGTCGAATTTCAGCAATCCCACCCATAAAAAAAAGTCTTTTATCTGGACATTTTTAATATCTGTGAACATTTTATTTAATATTCAGCAAACATATGTTGGCAGTAGGAACAGTATATTCAGTAAGTTTGTGCTTTGCATTAAGGTTGTAATGCAAGACTGATCTTGCGGTCATTTAGCTATGGAGGTGGCACTTGTAAATGGAAAATATCACTGTTTTAACAAATATTTTCTGGCACCTTCACATTGCTGTTAACTAAAACCAGATAAAATGCTGGTTCTACTTCAAGTGACTGCTCATATCCATTCCCATATAGGTGAGTGTGCACCCCGTGCACTGGTTCCCGGAACTCTTTTCCCCTTAGCAAGCCCCGTAGGGCCGGCTCAGGTGCCCCCTGGAGTGCCGCGCTCATGTCGCGGTATATCAGGCGCCGCCAGCCCTGCGCGCCCTCAGTTCCTTCTTTCCGCCTGTGACGGATCCTGGAACATCTGCCTCTTGCAAGTAGCATCCCCTTTTGTATCGTGTGGTTAATTGACAGAACTGTAGTTAAGTAGTTTAATAGTTAAGTAGCCTAGTTGTTAGAGTTAAGTGTTAAGTAGTTAGATAGATAGATAGACAGCCCTCGAGCTTAAGGTTGGGCCATGCCTGGCTCAACCGGCTTCAAAGCCTGTGCCGCTTGCGGCAGGGCTTTCCCAGTGAGTGACACTCATGACTGCTACCTCGGAGAGCAGCATCGGAAGGACAGATGCAAAATCTGCAAGGCCTTCAAGCCACTCACCCAAAAGGAGAGGGACACGTGTTTGAAAGCCATACTTATGGAGTCTGTGCTTCGGCCGGACTCTGAACCGGTGCATTCTCCTGCAGCACCGAGCGTCTCCTTGATGCGGAGTGCTCCACCGGCACCGACGTTGATGCACGCCATGCCGAGAAGGAAAAAGCAACAGGACACCGCGTGCCAGGACTCCCCCGCACCGGCTGCCTGGCCTGGGGGGAGTCAGGAGATGCACGAGCCATGTGCCGTGGAGATTACTCCGACACCTGCATCTCCTCGCAGGGAGCCTTCCTCGACTCCTCGGGGTGGGGGAGCGCCCCTGCAAGGGCCGTCGATGCCGGAGGTATTCGCTGTGGCACATGCCCTCATGGGCATACCCACGTCTCCGTCCCCCCCCCGCCCTCGGCCGAGTGCACAGGGACCGGCGTCTCGGGGTAAACTCGCACTGGGTGACCCCGGTGGGTGGCAGAGACAGGAGTTGAAGTCTCCCCCCAGACGGTCGCGGAGGGTAGAGAGTGTGTGCTCCCCTCCCAGCTCCGACTCAGAGTCGTCAAGCTTCTCGACACCACGGTACTGAGGGTGGTCGAGAGGTTCACACAAGAGGCGACAACAATACAGTTCTGTCGCGCGTCGAGGTTGCAGTTCCAGCTCTAGCATCTCGGTACGGAGTCCAGCACAGCACCGGTCCAGATCCCTGTCGCGGATCCTGGCACCCGATGAGACCAAACGCGCTCGGCACTGGTCCAGATCCCCGGCACCAGCGGGGACGCCAGCAGCAGAACAGGCACAACGGCACCAGTCCCGATCCCTGGACTGTAGTCTGGCAAGGATCCTAGTGCAGAAGGACTCGGCACCGACGACAGCAACGGCACCACACTGCCAATCACGGTTTTCGGAGCCGGCACCAAGACAGCACCGCCGGCACCGATCCCAGTCCCCAAGGGGGAAGCACCATCGCAAGACCTCGGCGCGGAGGCGGCCATCATCTTCCAGCTCGTCTAGCAGCTTGCCCCCCCCACCGGCACCGTAGGCGTCGGCACAGACGATCCTCCTCCTCATCGTCTTGGGGTCAGTCGTCAACCAGGGCAGGCGAAAGCCGAAAATACAAGCACCGGTCCAGCGGCTCGGGGTCCCATGCCCACCATCGGAGACATCCCAGTCGGCACCGATGGTGGCACCGATGTGGCCACAAGGTCCTTGGCAGTGGCCATACTGGGGGCCTTGGGGACCCAGATGGGCCAGGGTACGGTGTTGGTCCACTCCTCAGTGGCCCAGTCAACACCCCCCCTCCAAGCCAGCGAGAAAAGGGCTATTCTTTGGAGGAGGAATCGGACCCTGGGGAGGGTGCCTCCACGGGGCCCAATCCGCAATCCTCCTCCTCTTCCCCTGACGATGTGGCCGCCAGGGACCATAGGGCACCCCAGCCAGACTTCCGGACACACCAGGAGCTGCTGAGGAGGGTGGCCAGTAATCTACAGCTGGAACTCAAGAAACTGTCTGAGGAGGAGGACCTCCTCTTTGGTGTGTCGGCGTCAACAGGGCCGTCCAGAGTCACCCTGCCAATGCATGAGAGGGTCTTGAAGCTGGCCAAGGCCCTCTGGCAAACCCCTGCCTCGGTTGCCCCTATGTCCAAGGGCGCTGAGAAAAAATACTATGTCCCCGCGGAAGGGTTCGAGTATTTGTACACCCACCCTGCTCTGGGAACTCTCGTTGTGGATGCCGCCAACCAACGAGAGAGGCAGGGGTCCCAGGGCAATACCCCCAAGAATAAGGATTACAAAAAATTAGACCTTTTCAGCCGCAAAGTCTATTCTACGGGGGCCCTGCAGCTGAGGATTGCCAATCATCAGGCGCTCCTCGGCAGGTACAACCTGAACCTCTGGTTCTCCTTGCAGAGGTTCGTGCAGAGATTGCCACAGGACCAGGCAGCAGACTTCACCACAGTTATTGAGGAAGGTGCGGCAGTGGCAGAGGCGGCCTTACAAACAGCCAGTGATGCGGCAGACACCGCCAGCAGAGCCATGGCTTCGGCCATTGTGATGTGGCGGTGTTCCTGGCTCTTGTCATTGGGTCTGTCTCCAGAGGTCCAGAACTCCATCCAGGACCTGCCTTTTGGTGGTGCTGGCCTCTTCTCTGAAAAGACTAATGACAAACTGCATGCCCTTAAAGATTCCAGGGCCACATTGAAATCCCTGGGACTTTACACCCCCCAGGCCTCGAGGCGTCAGTCTCGGCCGCAGGCCCAATGCCAGCCCCAGCCTGCCCCTAGGCCATCTCCCAGACCCCCTCAACCCAGGAGGGATCGGGACTGGCATAGGCAGCCTAACCAACGTGACCACCAAGGGTCCTTGATGGGCTCTCAGCAAGGCCCGTCCAAGGGGCATAAAAACAAGCGCCAATTTTGATGGTGCGCCTGCGGGCGGCACTCTTACAGTCCCGTTGGATCCAACCCCATTTGCCCACAAACTCAGGCCGTACTACACCGAGTGGCAGAACATCAGCTCAGACAGCTGGGTCCTCGGTGTAGTCCGCAGGGGCTATGCCCTTCAACTCACGCCCCCACACTATGCCCCCACACTCTCTCCCTACCCCATCCCGCTTCAGGGACCCCTCTCACAAGCAACTCTTCATACAGGAGGTGAACTCTCTCCTACGCCTCGGGGCTGTGGAGGAGGTTCCCCCACAGGAAAGAGGAAAGGGGTTCTACTCAAGATATTTCCTTATCCCCAAGTCAAAGGGGGACCTGAGGCCCATATTAGACCTCCGCCGTCTGAACAAATTCATCAGACACCTCAGGTTCCATATGGTCTTCCTAGCCTCCGTCATTCCCGCACTGGATCCAGGGGACTGGTATGCTGCCCTCGATTTAAAGGATGCATATTTTCACATCTCCATCCTTTCCTCCAGTTTGTGGTAGCTGGCTGCCACTACCAGTTTTCGGCCCTACCCTTTGGCCTCTCGTCCGCCCCCAGGGTGTTCACAAAGTGTATGGCGGTGGTGGCGGCACAGCTGCGCCGCAGAGGGGTCCAGATCTTCCCCTACCTGGATGACTGGCTGATCTGGGGCAGGTCCAGGGTCCATGTGAGGGACAGCCTGGAACTCACCTGTGTGACATGCACCAGACTGGGGCTGCTCATCAACGAGCAGAAGTCTACTCTCACCCCGGTGCAGTGCATAGACTTCATCGGAGCCACTTCCTGGATGCCACCCAGGCCAAAGCCTTCCTCCCACAGCCCCGCTTTGAGGCGATGGCTGCCTTAATAGACAATCTCCACAGGTCCCCCACGACGACAGCCAGGCATTGCCTTCAGCTGTTGGGACACATGGCAGCCTGTAGGTACGTGGTGAGGCTGGCTCGCCTCAAGCTCAGGCCTCTCCAGGCGTGGCTGGCCTTGTGTATGCACCAGCCAGGCACTTGTTGAACAAAGTGTTCATGGTTCGCACCCAGGTACTGACCTCCCTGGATTGGTGGAGGGACCCAGGAGAGGTACTGAGAGGTGTTCCCTTCAGAGACTTGGCACCATCAATAACTCTGATCACGGATGCCTCGGATGTGGGGTGGAGGGCCCACATCAGCAGTGACCTCAGCACCCACGGGCTCTGGTCAACACAGGAGAGGTGTCTCCATATCAACGTCCAGGAGCTCAGGGCAGTCTGTTGGGCCTGCAAGGTGTTCCTCAGATTCCTGAGGGGCAGGATGGTGCAGGTCTTCACGGACAACACGGCGGCCATGTTCTATATGAACAGGCAGGGGGGAGCGCGCTCCTCGGCCCTTTGCCAGGAGGCCATTCGACTTTGGGACTTTGCGGTGAGGCACGACTTCCACATATCTGCCTCTCACCTCCCGGGGATCAGGAACGACAAGGCGGACCACTTCAGCAGGTCGTTTCTACCCTGACACGACTGGTCGCTACACCCGGAGGTGCTGACTCACATTTTCCGCAGGTGGGGTGTTCCCCAACTGGACCTGTTCGCGTCATCCTGGAACAGGAAGTGCCTGAGGTTCTGCTCGCTCTGGGGTCGCAAGCCGGGCTCCATCTCTGACGCATTCCTCATAGACTGGACAGGGGCCCTCATGTACACGTTTCCTCCCATTCCGCTGTTGCCCAAAGTCCTCTTGAAGATCAAGAGGGACAGAGCGGACATCATCCTGATCGCCCCAACCTGGCCAAGACAGCACTGGTTCAGCATGCTGCTGGACCTGTCCATCGCCACACCGATACCGCTCCCGAGGCATTACGACCTGCTGTCCCAGGACCAGGGTCGCCTGCTGCACACGGACCTGGACTTCCTCCACCTGATAGCATGGAGACTCCCCCACAGGTTCTGCTGGGTAGCAGAAAACCTTCCACTCAGGTGGTGTACCGGGCCAAAGTGGAAGCACTTTACCTGTTGGGCGGAATCCTGGGGTATCCCACCGAGCTGTTCGCCCATACAGGCGATTTTGGAGTACCTGCTCCACCTGAAGCTCCAGGGACTAGCACTGGCCTCCCTGAAGGTGCACTTGGTGGCCATCTCAGCCTTCCACCAGCCAATGGAGGGGAGGTCATTATTCTCACACCTAATGTCAGTTAGGTTCCTTAAAGGGGTGGAGAGGCTGTATCCGCAGGTCCGCGACCCGGTGCCTCCCTGGGATTTGAACCTGGTCCTCGCTGCTCTGATGGGACCCCCCCTTTGAGCCCTTGGCTACATGCTTGCTGCTCATCCTCTCTTGGAAGATAGCCTTCCTGGTGGCCATTACCTCAGCTAGGAGGGTCTCCGAGATAAGAGCTTTGACCTCGGAGCCCCCCTACACCGTCTTTTATAAAGATAAGGTGTGGCTGAGACCCCACCTGGCCTTCCTGCCTAAGGTGGTGTCCCAGTTTCATTATAACCAGGATATCTTCCTCCCTGTGTTTTTTCCTAAACCGCACGGTTCGGAGGAGATGGCACTCACTGGACGTGAGACAAGCCTTGGCCTATTACATCAAGTGGACGAGGCTGTTCCGGAAGTCGACACAGCTGTTCCTGGCTGTGGCGGACCAGATGAAGGGCTCACCTGTCACCACCCAGCGCATCTCCACCTGGATTGCCGCCTGCATCAGGACCTGCTACGGGTGGGCGAAGGTACTGCTTCCAGGAGCTGTGTCAGCGCACTCAACCAGAGCCCAGGCCTCCTCGGTGGCCTTCCTGGAAGGCGTGCCCCTGCAGGACATCTGCAGGGTTGCAACCTGGTCGTCGGTCCACACCTTCACATCCCACTACGCAATTGTGCAACAGGCAAGAGAGGACGCGGGCTTCGGCAGGGCTGTATTAATGAAAGTAGCTCGATGCTGACTCCTGCCCACCTCCAAGGTATGGCTATTTAATCACCTATAGGGAATGGATATGAGCAATCACTCGAAGTAGAAAACAGGGTTACTTACCAGTAACTGTTGTTCTTCAAGATGTGTTGCTCATATCCATTCCACACCCACCCTCCATCCCCGCTGTTGGATTCGGCAGAGAGACGGGACTGAGGGCCCTCAGGTCCAGCGGCACCTGATATACCACGGCATGAGCGCGGCAATCCAGGGGGCGCCTGAGCCGGCCCTATGGGACTTGCTAAAGGGAAAAAAGTTCCGAGAACCAGTGCACGGGGTGCGCACTCTCCTATATGGGAATGGATATGAGCAACATTTCTCGAAGAACAACAGCTACTGGTAAGTAACCCTGTTTTTAGTGTCTTGCCTGCTGAAAATTGTAAGCTATAACTAGCAACTAACATTAGGGTTGATTTCACTGGGGGTGGGGGGAAGCATATGGGAACTAAGGAATTTCTCTTTATTTCTCAAGTGTTTCCTATTTTTTCCCCCAACAGTTCTGCAAGTGGAGATAAATATAGGTGCACTTTTGCAAGGTATCTTTTAGGGACTTATTTGTGCATCTGCAATTTACAAGCTCAGTTTAGCATACACAACTTGTAAATATTTGTGAATGCAGTTCAGGTCACTTAAGGTATGTCTACATGGCAGCTGGGAGCTGTGATTCCTAGCATGTGCAGACTAAGGCTACGTTTATATCAACGGCGGCAAAATCGCCACCGCCAGATCGATCTTTCAGGATCAATTGAGCGGTCAGTGAGACCCGCTCAATCGATCAGGAAGTCGACTGAGTAAGTCCACCCCCTCAAGTAGCGTAGCGCTGCGTCCCCGTCGGCTCAACGCAGTGTAAACAGCACGCAGAAGGGAAGCAGAGCAGTCAACGTCAGTTACACAAACTACTCTGCGTAGTTTGCGTAACTCCTGTCGACTGCCGCCGAATTGCGCGGTAAGTATAAACCAACCCATACACGCATTCGCAGACCTAATGCCTATCATGCTGGTTTAGTGTCTTGCCTGCTGAAAACTATAAGCTATAACCACTGTATCCAAAATAAGCCTGCCTAAAAAGGGTAGAGAGTTTAAATGTAATTTTGAGTCCTCTTTAATTCAAGTTTTCCTCTATGTATACTACTACTGCCAGAACCACTATACTGCTTTCACAAGCAACAAGTGTTGAGGTGGGAGAAGGGGGCTTTGAGGGTAATTATAAATTAAAGATCGTTCACTTGAAAAGACAAATATCTTCCCCCTCCCCCCAACCCTCCCCACACAGATAAACTGCCTTCTTAATACACTGGGTCCAGTTTTTCAAAGGTCTCAACTCTACCTCCTATTCCCCCCCCCGTTTTGCAAGTGGAGATAAATATAGATGCACTTTTGCAGGATATCTTCTAGGGACAGACTTTTAAACACTGGCCTTCATTTGTGCATCTGCAATTTGCAAGCTCAGTTTAGCGCACACAACTTGTAAATATGTGTGAATGCAGTGCAGGTCACTCAAGGTATGTCTACACAGCAGCTGGGAGGTGTGATTTCCAACGGGCGCAGACATACACACATTCGCTCCACTCGAACGAGTGTGCTAAAAGTAGCAGTGTAGCTTCAGCAGCATGGGTGGAGGCGCAGGTTACCTGCCCAAGAACAATCCTGCCCAACCGCGTGGGTAAGTACTCTAGTGGCTAGTTCAAGTCACTGCCTGTACTAACACAAACACACTGCTAATTTTATGCACTTGCTCCAGCAGACCTAATGCATATATATCTACCTGAGCTGAGAATCAGAATCACGTCCTAGCTGCTGAGTAGACACAATATTAGATGTCTGACTAGACCAGCCAGTCACATGTATGTGACCTAAATTACACCTGCAGTGATTTGCAGATGCAATGGTAATAATTGGACATCTGACAACCTAAGGCTGTGTCTACAGTGACAGCGGCAAATTCACTGCCGTCAGATCGATTTTTCCGGTTCAATTGAGTGGCAGTGAAGATATGCTCAATCGATCTGGAAGTCAATCAAATAAAACCACCCCCAAAAAAACCATAGTGCCGTGTCAACAGGTACGCATTTCCCGTCGGTGCACTGTAGTGGAGACGGTGCGCAAAACGGATGTTACAGAGTCGGTAGGAGTTACGCAAGCTACTCTACATAGCTTGCGTAACTCCTATCGACTGCCGCCGAATTTGCCAGTCAGTGTAGACCAGGCCTAATTTGTGAGCACAAATACACAATGCTTAGTTGTTACTAATTTCACTGGCAAAATTAGGGGCTATCACAAGTAATCAAAACATGTTGTGCGTAGAACACTGTCTAAATATATGAACTACATTTTCTAGTTTCTACAAAGTAGTGAACACACATTCTTTTGATTAAAAGATTGTTGTGTTTTGCTGTCCAAAAACAAAACCTACAGGAAACATAGTGAGAACAAATTTTATGACATTTCCCAGTCATTATTATCTAGGAATAAATGTTAGTAACCCAGGCTGCAGTTCATAAAGAATCAGTTAAAGTTCAGTAGCAAAATTATTACAACTAGATCCCAGAAAATTTAGTAAACACACCATCAACCCTCCCCCAAACCATCCAAAATTCTGCCACCAAAATCATCTTCCTGTCCTTTCTGACCACATCCATTCCCTCCTTCACTGCTTTCACCGGCTTCTCCTTGCTCCCTGCAGCACATTCAAGATCTTTGTTCTCCTGTTCAAGACCCTGCAGAATTAGGCTGCTACTTAACTCTCCACTGTATTGTTAACTAATATACGCTGGCTAGCATATGTATATATTATGCTAACGATATTACCCACAATGTATATATTCCATGCATTTACGTATACAGGTCATTAAGCATTAGAATAATAGTTATATAGCCCAAATTGACGTGTACCTTTGTTATAATCCGGTACGCTTATGCTAAGTAGCCCATAAAATTTTCCATTAGCGGAAGTAAGCCTTGGCTTGAGTAGACAGGAAAACTGTCCATATCAGGACATATGATTATTTCCTCATGGCAAGAGGATAGGAGTTTCCCACACAAACCTTGGAGGTATCTTCATGCCCATTAGTTCCTGGAATGCATGTGCTCAGAACAAAGGTAAAGGTGCATCATGATCTGGATGCATGGGTTCAGAACCAAAGATAAAGATAAACCATGGTACCAGAAACAAACAAGGTGAAAAAGGTAATTGATTAAATTCAGTTTCAGGTGATGTACATGGTACCTTTTACTGGTAAACAGGTAGGCTATAAAAAATGGATTTAGGGATGTAACTTTAGGGAGTGAACCTTCTGCATAAGGTGAATGTAACATTGCTGCACAGGACTGCTCTTCTGAGACTGGTGGTATATAGAATCTTTTTCCTGTACCACACTAATAAAACTGACTGTCAGTGGTTATTTGAATATATTTCATAACAAAATAATGAACCAAAGTGTGATCAAACAATTTATAATTTATCAACAGTGCTGTCCTTCCATTCCTATCCTGGTCCATTTTGCAGTTTTGAGCCTACCTGTCTCATCACCTCTTTTGCATTCTTTTCCCATGCTGCCTACATTCTGTCTTCTCATCAACCCTCTTCTTGCCCCTGTCTTCTATGCCTCCACCCTCTGAAACCGTTCCTTGAAATGCACTTCTTCCAGCAAGCCTACATACTGGTCCTCCCCTTCATGAAGTGTTCATTCACCGCATTGGAAAATCATGTAACTAACAAGCCATGTTGCTACTGGTGATTCTGATGCTACTTTTTATAGCCTCCTTCCCCACTTTGTATTTGTTTGTTGTCTATCTAGATTGGTGAGGCTCTTTTGAGGCGGAAACTGTACCTTTCCACGTGGTCTGTAAAAGCACTAGCATAGTGTTGGCACTAAACAAATAATAAGGAATAATGTTGTATGGTGGTAGCAGCACTAATCCAGCCTCTAGTATGATTTCACACATTTTGTGCTACTTTGTTTTAGCAGAAAAAAATTGCTACCACGTTGTTGGACGACAATTATTATTTCATTGTATTTCTTAAATTGTTACATGTCCCCCATTGTGCTATATATGTACTATCCATCGAGTGTAATGGACCTGTCTAAGTAGGCAGGAATGAAACATTGTGGCATACTTGATGCATGTACAATCATCATGTGATAAATGCATGAAACAAGTGGAGAGCTAAATTGAATTATTTTTTTAAAAAATATGGAACACTTAAGACAAATAAAGGTAAATATGCATGTATACTGATACACTTTAGATAACATCAGAGATTCTCCTCTTTTTTAACCTAGTGGAGATGAGGAGTGTCTCCACTGAAACCCCAAAGGTGTTACACTGATCTAAAACTACTGTTAGCAACAGGGAACTCAAGTCTCATCAACTGCAGCATATCGGTTCATTGATCATCTTCTAAGTAACTAAAGTATGTTTCAATCATAGAGATGTTAGTTGGATATTATCAGTAGCATTGTCAGCTGTGACTCCATAAAGCCATCTGATTAGTTTAGTGGCTACGTTTTTCAACTTGTACTTCTTCTTGTTGAAAAGTGGAAAAAATATATTTGGGTCTAGTAGTATTTCTGGATTCATTGCATTTATGTAAAAATATCTACATCGGTAGCACAAAAATAGCAAAGCTCAGAATTTCTGTCATAGTCTGTATAGTAAAGGTATTTACATTTAGTGTTAGATAATGATTCATTCCTACTATCTCTATTTGTGATCCATTATCTGCATCACTCTTCAGTGCCTTTGTTTGTTAAACAAAAGAAGAAAGGTCCTCCTGAACCCACGTTCTTACACCTAAAGAATCGAAGTCAAGTTTGTAAAACATCATGTCAGACCATTCATAGTCTCAGTGCCCCAGTGATCCGAGGTTGGGGGTCTAAAAAACAAAACAGTAGAGAGGAAATAGACACCAACCTGCCACATACATATGTACAGCGAGGAAGATATTTTTATTTAAAAGAGACAGCTGAGAAACAGTTATTTGATCCCTGCTGCTTGAGGGACAATAGGGAAAGAAAGGTATTTTTGTGATCACTCTTCAGTGTTCCCTATGCAGCATGGTTCCAACAATCACGACAAAAACCAAGATTGTTATAATAACATTGCAATAGGCCAGAGTTATGTTGCAAGCATTATGCACAGTTGTACCTAGCATACATGTTCTGTTTGATTGCTTACAGATCCATGACATTTAGTTTGTTAAAAGGTGCTTTATCTAACTGAAAAGAACTAGCCCAATAAATAGGATGCATCTAATAGCTATGGACCACATTCTGGCATCCTTACTCGTGTTGAATAGGACCTTGCTTAGCAAGCATTATTTATTATTACTATCATCAACATTGTTGAACTATAATGAGATATAGTATTTTCCCCAGTGACAGCATTCATTCGGTAGTACACATCTATATACTGTGTTCACAGAGAACAGCACACAGTTTTTAGAAGAGTATGTGCACTCATTTTCGGCATACAGATACTCCAAAGCATATATAGGAATTTCCCTGCTTACAGTGTCCATGTGAAAATGGGCTTGCATATTTGTGTACGTGTGCTCTTATGAAAACTTACTGCTGTACATGGAATAGATATTGGTGTGGCTTCATCAGCAATCATTTTGAATGACCTACATAATTCATTTGAGGCTTTGCCACTTGTGAATAATACTACCATATCAAATTAATGTTGCTATAACCTTTATATCTCATTGCCCCATCATGTATTCTGTATATTGTACATATTTTAAAGAAAAATTATTTTAGAAATGTTTTAGAGGGTTTTACTAACAAATGTCATTACTTTTTCTTGTATCTCTCCACCTTAAAACCAGGTGACATGAATCCAATTGTATCTGGGAGAGAGAAAAATTAAACCTAATAAAGGTGAAATACTCCCAAAATGCTTTTCTATGCTTAAAAATGTCAGTTTTATCATCTAATCTCATGCCTTTCTGCGACTAGATTTAAGTGTTGGCACAATTTTGAAGTGGGAAATCTCCGCTTACCAGTTGCATGAGAAGGTCTTGTTTCTAGCCCTTCAGGAATGTGATATATCTGGTTTTAAAGCCATGATGTTTTTACATATAGAAATGCTATTTTTAGTCCAGGACTGAATTTTTTTCTTTTTTTAATGGAGTTATCTCCCACTTTTTCAGCCTGCAGGGAAACTGTCACTACATGGCCTCCCGGCAGCCTTTTTTTCTTACTGACACTTTGTCTCTGTCAAAGAAGATGACAGAAAATGGGGAGAGAGTGGCAATGCAGGGGTGAAAGCCGAAGGAAAATGTGAAGAGTGGATTATTTTAGTTATGTTCAAAGACTTTCCTGGAAAGTTCCTGATGTTTGCAAATGTTGTTTTATGTTCTTTCAAAAGTTGTTTATGAAAGTACCTTCATGTACTTTTTGTCCTCACTTATATAACTGGATTCTTTGGTAAATCCAGATCTTGTTTGCATTTAAACAGGCATGATGAATAGTGAGGGGCTAGTGTGTTCATTATTATGTAGATATAATGAAAACAGACTTTATCAGGAGTATTCAAAACTATATTTTCCTAAAATTAATTGTATTCATGAACATATATAGAATATTATCCCTGGATTGTTGTAGAGATATCTTGTTGCCCGGTTAAATTACCACATATGGTATACAAAGAAGGTAATGTTGTTTAGCAGCTAGAGATTGCTCTTGTTAAAAGTTGTATGTCTATAATGAAAGACTGAATAGCTTTACCCTAATGATCCTGGTAGAACTGACCTCATTGAACATTGAGGTAAAGCTACTGAGCATTCATCACATTCAGACATTGTGACCTGAAATGAAAGTCTGTCTATCCTTACCAATCCACTGAGCAATTCATTCTTCCTATAAGTTTGACTATTTGTTTTGCAGAACTTTCTGTTGATGCATTGTTTTTTTCATTACAGTAGAGCTGATGTAATTGTAGTGCTTCTGGAAATACCTTAGGGGCCTTCTGGGCTGCATGTTTTGGTAATGTAGTGGGCTGACCTGCCCAAAGGATAAATAGGCATACTGCACAGAAAATGGGAAATAACCAACTGCTGTGTGTATGGTGGAACTACAGAAATAATGGGGGAAGCGGGGAATTCACTTATATGAATTCCATGCCTTCCATGCACCGTAATTTCTGTCATCCCGTGCAGGTACCATGCAAACCATGAGAACCGTTAGAGCCTCAGTGTTAGCGTAAAACCTCTTCACAGCCCTAGTGAAGGGAAGCAATGCATCATGAGGGTTTTAAAATAAACTTTGAGTTGGAAAGTGAGGTTGGTGAGAACATTTTTCAGAAATAATGGTGTGACATTTTTCACCAATTTGTTTTGTGAGATTTTGCCCCCCTTTTCCTCCCTATTTCCACTTTGGAATTTAAGTTTCTCACTAAAGTTCAGGAGATTGAAAATTGTTCAAAATGAAGAATGCAAAAACTTGAAAAGCTGCTTTCTCATGGAAATCTGGAGGCAGTTGTGGTATTCCCCATCTCTCCTCTAAAGCCACATTGGCTGGAAGAATGGGCCCAGGGCTGAGACACATGGGATCCTGAATTCTTTTTCCAACTGCTGCCACCACCTGGCCTTATTCCTTTGCATTTATACAGACATTTATGAGTGTCATTTAGTTAAGTTTCAGAGAGGTAGACTGAGATACAGAGGGGTTACATGACTTACCCTGACTTGTTCTCTGACTTCAGAAATGTTGTTACTTATTATTTATTTGTATTATTGTAGCACTGTTGGCCTTTTGATACTGAATGAAAAATGATGGGGGGGATAAGATATGATAAAGAAGGGGAGCCAGTGGGGAGATGCAAAGAGAGAGGTGACATGTTCAAAGTGACAAGCTAGGAAAATAATCTTTGCAGCAGCAGCATTCTGAATGGCTATGAGCAGAGAAAGATTGTATTTGTCAAGGCCAGAGAATAGGATATTGCAGTATTTGACACATGAGATGAGAGTTTTAGCTCTGTGGATGGATCTGAAAGGCTGTAACTTAGCTGAATTTGTGTTTGCGGATGAGGTTACCCAGAGGTAAGGTGTAGAGGGAAAAAAGAAGGGGACCAAAGGTAGATCCCCGAGCAACTCTCACAGAAAGCTTTAATCTCTCAGAGCCTCAATATTCCACATCTGTAAAATGGGAGCAATTATATTTACTTATTTACTCGTGCTTATTTTAAATTTATTGATAAGTGGAAAGTATCTGCGGGTTATAGTGGATCACAAATTTACCATGAGTCAGTAATGTGATGCAGTTGTGAAAAAGGCTAATATCATTCTGGGGTGTATTAAAAGGAGTATTGTGTGTAAGACATGGGAGGTAATTGTCCCGCTTTGTTCAACACTGGTGAGATCTCAGCTGGAATACTATGTCCAGTTCTGGGTGCAACACTTTGGGAAAGATACACAGAAACTGGAGAGAGTTCAGAGAAGAGCAACAAAAATGATAAAAGTTTTAGAAAATCTGACCTATGAGGAAAGGTTAAAAATTGGATGTGTTTAATCTTGAGAAAAGATTGAGGGGGGACCTAATAAAATTTCAAATATATTAAGGGCTGTTATAAAAAGGATGGTGTTCAACTATTCTCCAAATCTACTGATGGTAGGACAAGAAGTCATTTTCTAATCTGAAGCAAGGGAGATTTAGGTTAGATATTAGGGAAAACTTTCTAATTATAAGGATAGTTAAGTACTGGAATAGGTTTTCCAGGGTGGTTGAGGAATCCTCATCCTTGGAGGTTTTTAAGAACAGGTTAAACAAACTCTGGCATGGATGGTCTAACTGTGCTTGCTCTTGCCTCAGCCTGGTGGGCTAGACTAGATGACCTCTCAAGATCCCTTCCAGCCCTACATTCCTATGATTATTGAGGTCAGCCAGTGGTAGAAATGGGAATGGAACTTAGAACTTCTTGTAACATGGGCCTGGGTTTATTCCTCATGATCAGACTTGCAAAATATCCTGTGTGCTCAGGGTGAATAGGAATCTTTCTTCAGAAGCTAAGCTTTCATCCGGAAAAAAAAAAAAACCCTCACCTACATTTCTAGCTTTTATGGCAATGAGGAAAACCCTGTATCCAGGAACCACTTGCAGCTGTTGTGAGAAACAGATGTGGAGGAATTGTATGTGTCTGTGTGTGTGAGAGGGGGAGTCTAGCAGAGTTTGTGTGTGAAAGAGAACAGCTCAGGGTGTGATTGCATCCATCCATTTCAAATATGAGAATCCATGTGATCAGGAGCATGTGGGTGGGAGTGAGTGTATGTGGTTATATGGGGGTGGGTAGCATGTGTTGGCATATTTGGTAAGACTGGGCTACTAGATTATTTTTCACCTAGGCTAGTAAATTTTTTAAGGATTTTGCAAGACCATATGGTCTGGGGCTCCTTCAGCTTTGTCAGACATAACAAATGCAAATTTTTGCATTATTTTTTTTCCAGCTGTTCAGACCATGGAAAATATATGGCTGTGGGAAAATACTGAAATTTCATAAAACTGCTCAAATATCACCATTTTTTGTCTAAAAAATAGACACATTTAGTTGGCTAAAACTGTTTTGCAATGCATACTCTGTCTTACTCTACTCCTGCTCAGAGTCACTGGAGGTGAGAGTTTCAGCTTCCACATTGCCTATTAGGGAGAAAGGGAAATCTTTGTCTGTCATTCCAGAGCTCAACCAAGGAAAATCCTGTGCTTATATTACCCATTTAATTTCTTCATATCAGATACCGACTCTATATTGTGTTTTGCCAAGGGACACACATTTGCTCAGTTGGCTCTATAATAGGTGCTTAGATACTGTGGTGACGTGGTTATACATGTATCTAGATGAGGAGGCTTGATTCCAAAGAGCCTGATACAGCGTTCAGGCAAGAAAAATCCTGTGACTCCATCCCTGGGAGAGGGAAAGCTTGGGCAAATCAGCACTACATGGTTGCATCCAGGCAGGATTTACTCTCTCAGGATAAGGAATGGCCTGAGCAGCTGCCTATCCTAGGACTTTTAAGGGCGTTCATGGGCCAGCAGTCAGAGACAGTTTTAAGGTGAGATAGAGCCTAAGGATGATACAGCTACTGATTTTATACAGTTGAAGTTTGTCGAGGAGATATGGAACCACATTATGGGAAAGCACTGACGTACATCTATTAGAACTAATACATATAAATTTATGTCCATAGAATTCAGTAAATGTGAACATCTGGTTCCTATACTTAATATTTATTTATCTTCTGCAATCTAATTGAAAACAATTGCTTGAATAACAATTGTTTGATGTTTTCAGTGTCTGACATGAAGAATTTATGAAATGTGGTTCTCAGTCAACACATTTATGTGATGTGTATACAGTCAACCTGTCTTTGCAAACAATAAATCCCTCTGTTTAAAAGACAATGTGAAATTTTATGTTAAACTGTGGCCTGCTACACACATGTCCATTTTCCTGTTACTTTCTTTGAACACAGAACACAGTGAAATGTATTGTACAACTTACCAGTTTGATTTCACTTTGATAGACATGAAGTGACCTTATATACACACTCCAGTGTACTCTAATCTGTGGTCTCCCAGCTCCCACTCTGCAGGAATTCTGAGATGTTGATGGAACCCTGTGATTTAACAGAGCAGCTGCACTGACCCTTCACCCTTCACACTGGGTCTGACAGCTGCCTGCCATGTGTAGAGGAAACCTCACAGACTAAAATCTCTGTCATAAAGTAAAGATTTTTAGATAAACATGCGGGTCTGATCATGCTACTACTTTAAAATTAAATATTTTAAAACCAGAACTTTCTGTATGTCAATGAAAGAATGACACCTATATATACAAGATATACTGTACAGTAAAAATAAGGGATATGCAATGTAATGTTCCTCTTGCCTTTTAAAAGGGCATGCTAAACAATTCGAGTTGTTATAAACCTAAACAAACTTGCAAACTAAATTTGATTAATCTCTCTCTTAGAACAGGTTCAGCTAGCTGAACAAGGCTCATCAGGTTTTGCTAGTTTGTTAAAAATGAAGTGTCATAATAAAGTTGGGTAAGAAATAGCTTAGCCTTCCAACATTTTTCTGCATCAAGTGGTAGATGGAGTTTGTATCTAAGTACTAGTAGTAGTAACTTCTAACACGGCTACCCCTCTGGAACTTTTATCCTACAGTAGATTTCTGTTATCAGGCTTTTTTCTAGGAAAATAAAAATGAAAAGTATTTAAAATACAAGTATAAATCAAAATATAAAGTTGCTTTGAAAAATCCCTATTATGGGCTAAAATACCAGGCTGCATTGTACTTCTGATTCATTCTGTTCACATACTGTACCCAGAGTTATATCATTGCTAATGTTTTCCTGCTGAGCTACCATCATCTTTTGTCTAGCTGTCATAGTATTAAATTGATACACCTTCCACATTTGGGTAGAGGTCATTATCCTGTTGCCTGGTTGCATTGCCTCTGCTGAGCAGGTTAACTGCTTGAAGTCTTTTATCTAGATAAATGTTTCACCAGCACTTTTGCTCCATGATGACACAAACTGTTCCTCGGAGGTCAAATACAGTTGAATTAGCAATGCTAAGATAACTTGGTCCCTGTACTTTCACAGACAGATGCATACCCATGGGAGTAAGGTTTTCAACTTCATAATAGGAATAAAAATAACGACAAAAGAATTGTTCCCCCCAACTATTTGCTTTTCATCTTTAAAAGAAAGTATCATTACTGAAGATTGCAAATTAGCTTATAAAAAGAAAGGCAATTTGCTAAGAAATATGAGACACATATAGTAATCTTACGGAGTAGTCACCTCTACAAATAATTTTTTAACACAATGTTTGTAATTTAGAGCTATCACATTTTTAAAAGATGTTAGCTAATTTTATACATATCTTCTTTTTAAGTGATAACTTTTCATAAGAAATTGTTTAGGAATCTGTTGAGATTTTCAGCCATTTCCTGGAAGTATCTTTGATAGAGTCTTTTGGAGCATGAGTCCTACGTAGAGACAAAAGTAACAAATGAGAACTGATCCTCAGTTGGCTTACGTCTCCTGCGGCTCTTTGCAGCATGTGATATTAAAACACTGTGTGATTTAATTATTAACCAATTAAGTTATCAACTTGCACTAAGTTATTTGCTGTGAGAATTATTTATATATATAATAAAAACTAACTATTTCCCTGTCATTCACACTACTGTGGCTCATTTGGGTAATGTTGATCACTAATTTGGCTCCTGAACCACTGAAGTCTGAATATCACTGGTGTAATCATTCTGACAATTCCCTGACAACACAGGGCCAGGTTTTTAAAGGTGTTTAAGCACCTAACTCCCATTGATTTCATGCTTTGATATCAGTAGGAGTTAAATGCCTAAAATACCTTTAAAAATCTGGCCATTGGGTGACATGTTTATTCCAAAGGCAGACTAGCAATGATATTAAATAAAACAACTGAAGTAAGAGCCTGTTAAAATTCATTTTGAGGGTGCAGAAGGTTTCAAGAAAAAAAATAGAACTGAGAACTATTTTTTCAGGAAAAATACAATCTGTATCTTTAACAACAGCAACAAAAACCGAAAAGAAAAAACACTGACACTTAATACTAGCTTTAATAACTAATCAAACTAGATCATCTAGAAAAGTTTAACATAGATGCAATTTATGATTCCACAATATTACATAATCCATTTAAAAAATAAATGAAATAAAAGCAGTAAACACAGGGGCAATGGAATGGGCCCTAGTCCAACATCTATTGAAATTATTATGTAGGCTTCCATTGGCTTCAATGAGCATTGGATTGGCCCATTATAATACCAACAAATATTATCAACACTCTGATTTTGCATGCAAAAATAATCATATCTTTTCATTCCCTCTTCATATAGGTACCAATTCAGGATAACTATTGGGCACATGTTTAAAATTATATATGTGCTTAAGTCCCACTGAAGTCAATAAAATTAAGTGCAGTTTTTAAGAAAAAAGTTCCTATACATGCATTTGGATAGCTATATAAACCTGTATAACAAGATTTTTGTCCTGCTACATAAAATGTAAATCGAAATGAATCTCTGTACTTACGGTATATCATTTTTTTGACAACAGAGTCAGGGGTGAAGAGATTAGAGCCACACTGGAAAAAGACCATGGCTATTTCCATCTTGTATGACCAACCTAGTAAATTATCCTGACAAAATATTAGAAATGTATTCTGTTTCCTTTTTTGGTAAGGAATTTTTTTTTATATCACATACAAATAATGATTTTGAAAGAAGATGTTTCTGGAGGCATTTGTAGCCAAAATACAGGTAAGTTCTTGTTCAGCTGCCCACATTTTTGTAGACGAAAAACAGAGTTCAGTCTGATGATGATGAAATTTTTCATATATGGAGACTTTGGTATGAAATAGGGACCACGATTAGGAAGGCACGGCTGGCAGGAGGAGGCACAATTGACACTGAGGTCAATGGAATTGTTTGCTTCATTGAATTTCACTGTCCAAAAAAAAAGAGGAACTGAAAGGAATTGGGAGATGGATGATAAAGCCTGTTGGAGACTTTAATTGTTCCAGTTAATTATACTTCAGAATGAAAAAAAATGTCCAGGCCTGTAGGCCCTGATCCAGTTATCACTGAAGTTAATGGGTATCTCCACTTACTCTCCATTTACTTCATTGGGAATGAACTGGGCCCAGCAGGAGGGATTGGGTGTTCTTCAGATCCTGACAGTGCAACTAAGGCACAGTGTGGCTGGCACTTTTATTTTCCAGTCTGAGCAATTGTATTAACAGTGGCATGTCTGTGTAGCTTGGTTCTCAGAGAGGAGAATCTACTGCTTTGGTCCCAGACAGAAATTATGATCCAAGGCCACTAGCATTGTATTTCTCTATGGTGGTGTGAATTTATGTAGAATATACTATATGCCATTGGCTACTTCAGCCTAAAGAAATGTCTATTGGATGCCTATTTATCGGCATGGCTCCAGTTTTTCAGCACAGTCTCCATGTAACCTTTTTAATCTAACTCTTGTCTTTGACTTTTCACACTTTATATATTTAACCCCTCATTGCAGATATATTGCTTTAAGTGCTTTAGAAATCCTGATTTATTGCCTCAAGGGATTAAATAGAATTCTAATATTCTCAGTTTATCTACATTCATTTCTACAGTCCATTTGTATCTAATAAATACATTGCCTAGGTCATATTTCTCTCAAATCTTTATATCCTGAAAATAACATTATTCAGTGAAATAGTGTTTAAAAAAAAAAAAGCCATTGAATATTGCTCTTATTCTTGCTTTAAATATTAGTTTTCCAGGCACAGTGGGTTTACATTCTCCAAGTAAACACCACCTTTGAGGTTCACACTGCAAAGCTCTAATTTTTAGTTGACTTATAAGAGGATTTAATCAAACTACAGGATATATTATTCAAAGCAAAAAATGTAATTAAGAAAAATCCTTTTTCAGTAGGCAGAGAGCAGCTTGTTTTCATTAATTTTATGAAGAATGTTTTCTTTGGCTGAAAACTTAAACCCATAAGAGAAGAGAAGATTTATGGGGCAGTCCACAAATTGACACAGGTTTTGTATCGCAAAGCTATTATAGCATTGGCTGCTGGGGTCCCTATAGTTAAAGGTTTATTAGTCTTCCTTTATAACCTCCCATTTTCAGGTCAGGTTTTTACTCAGAGATTAGCTCTGAGCTAAATACTGTGATACAAAGTATCAGCCTGGGGAAACATGTATACATAATGTAGTGAATATGTATGTGTGCATATTTAATGTCTATAATCATCTCCAACAAAATATTTTAGGGATTGTAGGTTATGGGAGTTAAATTGAGTGAACGAAGGATGGCACTTTAGCCTTCTATTTATATATGTCATATGTTTTGTTGTCATTGTGCCTTATCCATGCATATGGTAAGCTGCCAAGCATTCCCTGGAAAGGAATGGAGAAGAAGGTAAGAATAAAAGGCATAGTCTTTGTTGTCCTAATTCTGCAAGGTGTTCGGCAACCCCTGTAGGTTATTGCATCTGCTAACATTCTGACCTGTGAATTGGACACGGTTAGATTCCCTCACTCATGGTTAGAATGGATGTAAGCTGACATAGGGGAGAGTAAGGGGGTTTATTGCAAGGAGGTTTAACTTTCACCATCTTACACATCACTTTTGCATTTGGCCCATAGGTTTGAAGTCCAAATTCAGTTTTAAATTTGCATTCTTTGACCTCTGCGTGTTTAAACTGAATGTTGTATTAATTTAGTTTACTGTATCAAATTATGTGCAGTACCTAAATATCTCTCTTACTAGATCTGTGGTTCAGAAGAACAGTAGCTGATGAACAGTAGTGAAACAAATACCTTAACAGAATGTCTTTTTCCCTAATGTTAGAGAGACTGTCTACTTGTTTAATATCATGTTAAACAAAATAGTTCATGGTTCAGTGCTTAAGCCTCTGAGCTTTCTCCCCAGGGCTGGGCATTTTACTTACTCAACAGGAAACTAACTAGTACAAAGACCAGGCCAGTACAGATGCCTATATACAAAGCCTTTAAGTTTTAAAAGGCATATGCTAGATATGGTTTTAAAGTTCTCAAAATGGAACACATTTCATCCTGTATAAGCAACAATTGCTTATCTTACTTTGTCAAATTAAACAATGGCGTGAATGGTGGAAGGGTTCCTCTATAGCCTTGTAATAAAAAAAAATAGCTGTTTCTTTCAACTGAAATTTTGAAACATTTTAATCTATATAAGCCAAGCTTGTAGCTTGGTATCCCATTTTTCTTGCAATGTTATTCATGATGATTGTGACTAAATGGAAAGATGATCAATCAACTGACTCTTTTTAGTGTCATTACATCCAAAACCAAACTGTATTCAAAGAACATTATAAAGATGAAAAGTCAAGTGCTCACAAATTAGGCAATGCCAGAGTGAAAGTTGCCTGTGCAACCTTAGTTTGGCCCCCTTGTGCATATGCATTATGATAAAGTATTTTAATTGCACGATCACATACTATTTTTTTCCACAGCACCCTGTGTCAGTCAGTGCACAGGATGGACAGTGCTCACTGAAAGAGTAGCTGTTCAACATTTCTTTTTGTCCTCATCATTCAGTGTCTGGTCTGTGCCTTATTTCCAGCACACCCTCCAAACCCTGCCCTGAACACAGGCTTATTAATTTCCTCATGGGCTTTTTCTGTGGTGCTCTCATCATCGTATCTCAATTCTTAACAAACATTAATTAATTAATCTTCATTACACCCCTGCAAGATGAGTTGATATTATTATCCCTGTTTTGCACATGGGGAACTGAGCTACCTAGATTAAAGTCAAAACTGCTAGCTAATTTTTGATGCCTGTTTTGAGAAGCATAGGGCCTGAGTTTGAAGAATACTTAACATCTAGCAGTACTTCATATATTCAGAGTAGACCTCATTTGCATTGACCTCAGTTGCAGCTGTGAGTGTTCAGCATTTCTGCAAATCAGACCCAAGGGTGTTGGGTTGGATACCCAGGAACACAAAGAGACCACCGGTGGAAAGTTTGGTATATGTAACTTGCCCAGTATCACCTAGGACCTCTGTGATGGAGGCAGGGACTGAATCTAGTTCTGTAGGGTGTCATTCAACTGCCTTAACCATGAGACCATCCTTTCTCTTCCTATAGTCCCTTGCTTTATTTACTATACACCTTTCAACTTGAGCAACAAACAAAGTTGGGATCTTAGACATCAGACTCGTTCACTACATAATCTTGGTTCTTTCCCACAGCACAGTGCATCAAGAGAGGCTGCAATCCTGTAGAAAAAATAGTATGTGGTCATATAATTAGAGGCTACATCACAATGCATACACGTATGGGAACTGAATTAAGGTTAGAACATAAGAACTAAGAACAGCCATACTAATAGTCTGTCTAGCCCAGTATCCTGTCTTCTGACAGTGGCCAATGCCAGGTGTTTTCAGAGGGAATGAACAGAACTGGTAATTATCAAGTGATCCATCGTGTCGCCCATTCCCAGCTTCTGGCAAACAGCAATTCCTGCCCATCTTGTCTAATAGCCATTGATTGACCTATCCTCCGTTAATTTATCTATTTCTTTTTGGAATCCCGTTATAGTCTTGGCCTTTACAACATCCTCTGGCAAGAAGTTCCATAGGTTGACTGTGCATTGTGTGAAGAAATACTTGCTTTTGTTCATTTTAAACCTGCTGCCTATTAATTTCATTTGGTGACCCCTAGTTTGTTGTCTTGTGAAAAGGAGTAAATAACACTTCTTTATTTACTTTCTCCATACCATTCATGATTTTATAGACCTCTATCATATCTCCCCTTAGTTAATCTCTTTTCCAAGCTGAAAAATCCCAGTCTTATTCATCTCTCCTCGCATAGAAGCTTTTCCATACCCCTAATGATTTTAGTTGCCCTTTTTTGTACCTTTTTAATTCCAATATATCTTTTTTGCAATGGGGCGACCAGATCTGCATGCGGTATTCAAGATGTGGGCGTAGTCAACCTTTATTCTGGCATTTCCTAACTCGGATGGAATTTCCTAAGTTTTTAAAAACTTAAAAATTGAAGGAAAAACTCTTTAATTTTATGGAACCATAGTGACCCCCTACATCAATCATCAGCAGGGTTGGGATCTATAGAACTACACCAGAGCCATCTACCAATTGAGCTAATGAAATAACTGATGACAGTAGGAGGCTATAATAGCCTTTGTGGACCTGCCACTAGAGGGAGATAGAGAGAGACTTTGAAAATGGGTTTCACAGCTATTTGCTAGACAGCAGAGGAATGTTGTGATTAATGGGTTCTTTGAGAGTCTGGAGAGGGATATGCTCTAATGGTTATAGACTCTTCTGCCCTTGCATCCTTACCTAAGTACTTCTGCCCCATCCCGTCCCCTCCCCTGCCCTGGCTCCTGCCTCCATATCTATCCCCTAGCTCCTCCCTGTGTTTCTTCCCAATCCCCTTTAGAGCTAGGCTGAATCCTAGGAGTTAAGATAAAGAGGGCCAATCCTGAATATTGGCTATGTGGCATGGAGTCCATATTTAACGTTCCATTGGATCTAAGTGAGAGAGAGAGAGAGTGTGTGTGTGTGTGTGTGTGTTTGGAGGTTCTTTCCCTCTCCACCCCCAGTAAAGTTAACAAAGTTGCAACTTTCCATTTCAAAATGTATCCTTATGTCTGTGTTTCATTCTCCAGCATGTCCTAATCAAAGATTGGATGACTCAGAACTTGGCAAAATCCGGATCTTCTAGTTTAACCACTATTAATCACTTGAAATTACATTTAGAGCTTGTTTGCACAAGATGTGTGCAAAGCAAAGAGCCTCACTCCTGCTGGCTTGACTGTCAGGAATTTCCTCCTTTTGCCTCCTCACTCATTAATATTAAACAAGTCAGGAGGTGGAATTGGATTAGCAAAGTGGGTGGCACCTTAATTACTGCTGTCCTGCTGAGTAGATGCAAGGCTGCCCCCTCTGATAGGCAGCTTCAGATAGTTTAGTGTGATGACATATGAGCCTTGAAGGTAGGAATTCATTTTCATATTCCAGAAGTTTCTGCTGTGATCAGTAGTATTTCTGTGCTGCCCAGATTGTCTAGTTCCTTGTACTCTTGATCACCTGATTGCTGCCTCGTGCCACTCTTCAATCCTACCTGCTCGCTTTGTTGTGGTCTCCTCAAGCTGCCTTGCCCACCTGTCGACTGCCCATTTTGCCCTGAGGTGTTCTATTAACCTGTAGCTCCCAACACACAAGCATGTTGAGGGTCAAGAGTCAGAAACACCTATGTGAATTTCAGAATCTTCTTGCCTTCATGGGGCCTCCAGAATCAGCAAAATCAAAGAAAGGAAAACAAGTCCTCACTTTGGCTTCTCAGGGTCAGTAGTTTCTCAGGTGTGTGTGTGTGTGTGTGTGTTCACATAATATACTGTGTGTATATCTATATATAGCTTATGTTTAAAAATAAATCGGATAGAACCTACATTGTATTTTAATTACAAGTTTAGCAGCCTGACTGATAGACTTTTACAAAGGTCAAATGAAAAATTAGCTTTCGGAGATTAGCCAAAATGTCATTCTTTGGAATATCAATGTTTATGAAATTTCCCAGGGTAGAATATCAGTCTTCACCTTGCCAGTGGTGACTGTTTTATTTCTGGATAAACAGGAGCTCTGGTGCCCTAGATTAAAACCTTTGTTAAAGAGACACAATCAACTTGACATTTTAGTCAATTTTGTTCATTAGATACCTCTTAGTCCTTCTGCCATTTTTAGTGGGTTTACAGTAATACTTCTTATTTTAAAAGTCTTTCTCCTCCTCCCCCCCCCCCCCCCCCGTTACTGTTGATATATGAAAGACACCACAAGGAAAACAATGAAAATAACAAATACACAAAAGGCACAAATGAGGAGGGGGAAACACTTTTCTCTAATCTCCTTGAGTTGCTCTAACTTTACCGTAGGTGATGTTTGTACTAATAGCAGGTAAAAATGTTCTGACAAGCAAGGTTGTAGGCTATTGATAACCCTTTAAACTGTTTTGTTTTACTTTGCAGTCTTTCATTTTGAAAGAGCCTTTTTTCATAATTTTTCAAGGCACACTTCACTTTGGAGCCTTTGCTTTTGGGGGAGGGGCAATGTACTGGGGTGAGAAAAGCTCATTTTCAGAACATACACCCCAATCCCGTGTAACATGAAAAACAGAACAGAAAAACATTAATCCCTGTTATCACACCATATACAAGACCACAAAGCAGGCCTGAGGTACTGTAGCAAGCAAAGGCCGACATTACAGTGTTCTTGGGGCCATACTGCATGGCACCAGGAAATACAGCACTTACCATGTATGAAGAGGTGAACAGTAGAGCCCTGCAGCGGGACCGAGATCCTGCCGGTCCTGCAGGATTCTCCTATAGTAGCGGGAGTGGGTAAAATCTACTTTGTTGCAGGCAGGATTAGGTGGGCAAAAAAAACAGACTGTGGTAATTTGTGGCAAAACACTCAGTCTCAAATCAGTTGGTCATAAATAGAATTTCAGCAATGTAGAACAAGTTTTTCTATTTAAAAAATATTTTAATACTTAAATTTAAGCAAGGGATAGAAAGATTTGATGTCTATTATAACAGGAATTCAAGTATTTTTACATGGTTGAAGCAAGATGTGTTTTATTCTTTTAGATTGTCTGAATTCCATTTATATATATAATATTTTTTATAATAATGTTTTTGTTTTGTTTGTTTTTTAAGTAGCATGGGAGAACCTGCCTTTCTTGCGGAATCTAAGGTTTTTGCATGTGGGAATGGGATAAAAATGCAAGAAACAATGCGGGAGCAGGTGGGAGTGGGTATTGCATGGTGGATGGGAGCGGGATTTAAAAAGAGCGTCCTACACAGGGCTCTAGTGAGTAGGTCCTCAAGACATCTGACCATGCTCACAAGGTTACATCACTACTTCTGTACTGATCTATCTTCAAACCGGTCAGGGCGTTCTACTGCAGTTGATACATTTCTCTTGCTTTCTTCCACCAACCTATGATTTATGGGGGATTGCAACACAACAGTGTCAGGTTCAAAGGAGAGTCATGGAATAGATGCCGAATATACTTGATTTCCTGATGAAGTTAAAGAAGAGGCCAAATATTTGGAGGGGGCAATAGGTATGCCCACAAAAGCCTGCATTTCCAGTTGCAAGCCTATGCTTGGAGATGCAAAATGGGTGATTGTGTGTGCACAAGGGCACACAAATGCACGATCACCTGTGTTTGTAAACACAAGTGTAGATTTCTACACACATTTCCCCTTTCTTTGAAAATTTGACCCCAAAAAGCAAATTATCTTGGTTTTATTTTTGTTTTTATCATCTTTTTCCTTCTCTGCCCCCTCCCTCCTTTTATCCTCATCCCTTTCAATATTTTTTTAGAGACCAGCTACACTTTATATGACTCATAAAACAAGTGCAAATTAATCAGGTGGATTGAACAGTAGTTGCCATGAACAAATGGGGAATTATTGGACCATACCACTATACTGTAATAAAGCTAGAGACGTTTGTTTGAGACAATCCAATATAAATGAATTTATATGCCCACCCATATTTTTTTAATTAAATCATGAGTCCTTGCTGTAGCTTTGACTACTAAGTACTTACAAATAGCCTTATTAGACACATTTGTTTTTTACACAGCTGTAAAAATACATATTCTGCCACATAATTGCTTTTTATTTGATTTATTTAAATAGAGTTAAGTAAAGATACAGTTTATATGGAAGGTTAAAGGGTCAAAATCCTATTTAATTAACTTATTTCCACTTGGGAAACAGCCAATATAAAGGAATGCAGTGAAAGTAAGCTTTAAATAATATTAAATCTTTGAAAAAGAACTAACCACCTTTGGTGAAAGACTTTTCTGTTCTTAACCTTGTGTCATTTAAACTATTTAAATGAGCCATGCAAAACCTTACATTTAATATATAATAGGACTTCAAAAGAAAGATTAATATTTTTTGGCAGTTACAAGAAAACTGATGCAATGCCACTGAAAGAAAAGGTTATAACTACCTATTTGACCACAGTTCCTGCTCTTGCATGCCAACCATAGGTATAGGTAATGCCTGATCTGACATCTATTATTTTTGTCCTACGTGTGGAACCTATGAAGTGTATTACAGAACTGGATAAAAATATGGACCAAGATTTTCAAAAGCAACTAGTGGTCTTGAGCACTCAGCTTGAGACATCTTTTAAAAAAGGCTTGGCTTTCAAAGGGTGGCTGCTGCACGTTTTCTGAAAATCAGGCCCCTAGAAGGTATCTCAAGCTGGCCACCCAAAATCACTGGTCATATTTGAAAATCTTGGCCATGGGCATGAAAAGGGTTCCTACCTTAGACAGAACATGTACTTCTCATAGTAAATCAAACCTCCATACTCGTTCTTTCTCTCGCCATTTGTACAAGGTGGGGGTCCCCAATTAGATTTGTCATTCTGTGGTATTGTCCCACCTGACTCTACAGAAGCTTCTTTGCTGCAGTTCTATAGTGTCAGGGTTCCCAGAGGTGGGAGGAATAGAACAGGCAACCAGTCGCTTTGTAGCACCCCACTAAATTTCAGCC
The DNA here is from genome assembly GCF_026122565.2 of Emydura macquarii macquarii. NCBI lineage: Eukaryota > Metazoa > Chordata > Testudines > Chelidae > Emydura > Emydura macquarii. The sequence goes on along the minus strand of NW_027132559.1, from coordinate 33,600,550 downwards.
AGAAACCCAAATGCATTAATGCTACTTCAAGCAGGGTTACTGCCCTCAGTTGTTACAATGTGCAGCCATGTGGGGACTCAGCTAATGACAGCACAGGAAGGACGGGGAGGCAGTATGGAGGGGACAAACTTCTATGCATAACTGCGGCTTCCTTTCCTCATAGATTCTCAATCTCTGCTGGGTTGGGAGACTATAAACCAGGCTTCAGAAGGTTGACTTCAAGCCTTCCTGATCTCTGTGTCTCTATTCTGTGGTGTTCTCTGTGGGACTGGACTGGATAGCCATAGCATAATGGTTCTGGGAAATATAGTCCAAAATTTAAAGTATATCTGTTACTTAAAGTTGTCATTTAATCTCATGTACCTTGTGATTCAACTTGTGAGGCTTCCATTCTATTTAATTTTGTATATACTTGTTCATTTGCAGTGCTGCTCTATAGAATTTATTTTAATTTATGTGACTACTTTGGCATGATGTTTAGTCTCTGAAAAGCCAGACCAGCAAATAGAGTTGTATAACCAGATGGATCTTACAAAGCAGCAGCTTTCAACTAGAAGGGTTTTTTTGCTATCCAGGATGCAACTGTAATGATGTCCCTTCTGTTAAGCTAAAAAGAAAGGCTCTCATAACTCAGCATTCCAGATTAATTAAGAATTCCTTGCTGGTATCAAAAGTATTCTTTCTTTTGGAGAGAAAAACTAGAGAAAACATTTATCAAAAGCAGAAATACGGATGAAAAATTGATTTTTCTTAGGCTTCTACTTTCCTGTCTCTTATTTCTTTCTCCTTTCTCCACCCAAACACACAGTATGAGAGAGAGAATTCTCACAGCAAAATGACTGACCAAGTATTCTTAGTACAAGCATCCCGATTGGTTAATAACTTAAATTGGTTGTTAATTAATTCACACAGTGTTTTAATATCATATGCTGCAAAGAGCCACAGGAGACACATTAAAGAGCCACTTGCGGCTCCCGAGCCTCAGTCTGAGTATCATTGCCTTGGAGCCTCCTGCAGTCCTTTCTCACCAATTGCATCTGGGTTTAGACATAAGCTCCCCTTGATTATTTTGCACCAGAAGTCTTAAATTTGTTCTAAGAACATTGATTAATCATGTAGCAACATTGATTATATTGATGGTCATGTATATGCAAAATGCCATATTTAACTACCTTATAAGATATTGTAACTTCATATAATGTGGCCCCTAAACTGCTTTTCAAAGGAGGTGGATACTAACAGCTCATCTAGCATCCAATCAACATATATTTCATTTACCTTGCAGATTGTGAATCCTTTACTCCAGTAGTGTACAACCTTAACAGCACTGCCGGCTCTACTGACAACTTCCCTGGAACCAAAAGGCCACACTAATTTGCATATAAATTTGCAGAGGATTTTAATCAGATATAAATGTGCAGTCATGTTTTAGCAGAGTGGTGTGTATATGCATTTCACTTCACAGAACACATAGACAAAATATGCTTAAGGGCAGTAAGGGAAAAAGCAATGAGAAAACCAGAACTGTTTCTCTGTGTGGTGACCACAAACATTACTGCATGTAGCTTTAAATATGTTAGCCAATTGTGGTGCTTCAGTCCAGAGGCAGAAAGAGTACATTCCCAAATGTAAGTACTTCCAAAGAGGCTTGCACAATTCCAGTGTTGTGTAACACTGGATATCTGTCAGCTGACAGGCATTAATAGAAATTCAGTAAGTTTCATTCATGAAATTTGGATTGAGGCATGATTTCTCAATCTGTTCACCTTGTACTTTGGCCTTATGCTGTTCATTTGCTGTTGGAAATTAGACTGCAGAGAACTTAAACATCTTTCTGTCCCTTTGAAAGTCTCAGAATTATTGTTGATTAAATGACTCTTGAAGCTTCTTGATCCCTTAAGCACATAACTGTTCTACTTCTTGAGTATTTGTTGGCAAGTCAGGAAATGAGAGAAGCCATTCCACTGAAGCAGTCTGAAAACAAAACAAAATTTCTATCTACCTCAAAGGCCATCAATCCCCTCCTGTTCCCTGCTCTCCTAAAACATATACAAAGTGTCTGTCTTTATTAGGCAACATTCTATCTTAAGAGACTGTCCCAAAATATCCCCAAACCTTTTGAGTTCAGTTCTTCCTTTATTAGTAGGCCTTCTCCATTATGTAATCAATTTTTGCCTCTAAGGAACTGGTTAAGATGGATTTCACTGTATTTCTGCATATCTGAAAATAATTAGTTAGCTGTTTGTGAGTCAAAAAGTCAGACTTGCAGAAAGTGGAGGCCTGCAGTGAGTGGTGAACTATGAGGAATTATTTTAGATGAAGAATGAGTCTGTTAAAGTTCCCCCAGTTGATTGTTCCGTCTGAACCTCCCAGTCTCTCCCACCATTCTGTTGGGCTTATCTACTGCACCTAGGAATTCTCCCATCTTCTCTCCCTGATACTCCACACTTCTGGAGAGAGGTTCAAATCAGGAGCAGCCAACCACTGACCTGATAGGTCTTTCATATTTGTGTTCTATTATATCCACCCACATCTGATTAGCATGCTCAACAATAAAGGTTTTGTTTTTTTTTTAAATCCACCTTGGCTTTTAAATTATTCTAATTAAGCATCAACATTAATACCACGTAGATAAAAATGTGGGCTGGTCACAGCTTTTATTATTATTTGTTTGTTTTACAGTAATACATAGCTACCCTGACTTAAATCAGGGCTGCATTATGTTAGGCATGATGCACAAACACATCTTGGTTTAGGTTGTCTGATCACAGATTCAGGAAGACAACATGGCAGCAGTTTATATTTAGATGGTTTCCTTTGGCAGATTTTCTTCACAAACAAGAGTTAGAAACCTAATTTCTTCAGAAACCAAGCAGACAGCAAGAAAAAGCTTGGCGAGCACTTTGGAAGCCATAGGTTATGTTCCTTAGTTGTACTACACAACTGTGGGTATAAATGCCTGTGAGTGAGTTTTTACCCACTGATCTTACTGGGCCCAAAGTCAGAGGAGACAACTCAATAAATCATTGTAAGTGTCTTGCCTGGGGCTGATGGTCAGAGCTGAAATAGGAAAAACAAATAGGAGGATGTAGGAAGTTGTAAGAATTTGGCCCTTTGTCTGGTTTGCAAAGCATGTTCTAGTGAAAGAAGAGGTAGCAATATTTCTGTAGTCTTGATGTGTTCCAAAATCTTGGTGTCTGAGCTATTAAGCTTCTTTCTTTTTTAAAATAAGGTTCATATGGCTCTGCTTGCAAACTATATTGAACTCACTAAGACTACAATTTTTGTAGTACTTCTGTGTGAAGTTTTAACTTTCCCAGAGCTCGCTTGTAGAGGACTGTATTTTATTCTCAAAGACTGGAAGAGGTATAGTAGATTCCTTCCTGGCCATTTTTCATGTGAAGCCTTATTCAAATGGTAATTGAAAAAGGCTTTGTGGACTTTGTTCTCTACTCAAAGAAAAAAATACAGCTGTGGGCAGTTTGGGGTAGTAGAGAATTTTTGCTGAAAGACTCAGAGAAAAACTAGCTTAGAAGTTACCACAGCCACCCAAAGGTTAAAGGGTCAACTACAAACTACGTTACCAAATATTAGTGGAAACAAAAATAGTGAATAAAATTGCTACAGTAAAGAGTAAGAGTTTTACTCGTTTTTGTTTTGTCCAGCAAACGTTCAAGAGTTAGTTAAAATATTTTTGCGAGCTCCAAGTACAAGGTATTCTGTAATTGTGTAACGAGTACAAAAATGCCCTGTTTGTTGTTTTAAGAGATTATTTATATCGCTGTAGCACCTAGATATCCCAGTTAGGTATCAAGCCTTCATAATAATAGGCATTGTTCAGGCTCAAGCTACAACATCTGGATTCAGATTTCTGACCATCTAAAGTTAAAGGACATCTAGGGCTTTGATTTGGACCATTATCACAACAGGTGCAAAATTCGTAGGCAGATCTGGGTTAGGATTTCGAACAATTCCAAAATTTGGATTTTTGCCTCATTATTATTATTGTTTATATAATGCGACCACCTGGAGGTCACAAGTAACATCAGGGCTTCATTGCGTTAGATACCGCATACCATACAATAAGAGGCAGTAACTGCTCCAATGAGTTTATAATCTAACCCAGACAAAACAGACACACACACAGAGGTGAAGTGATTTGCCCAAGATCATACATCTAGTCAGTGGCAGAGTGAGGAATAGAATCCAGGTCCTTTGAGTCCCAATCTAATGCCCTGTCCACTGCAGCATACTTACAGGCCGATCATCATTGGTGGCTATCTGTTCTTTTCTTAAATGCATTTATATTTGTACACCCATATTATCCATATTTATTTCCAGGTTAGTACTGTTGTTTTTTTTCCTGGTAGAGTTTACTGTTCATGTCTGGTAATTAATTTACCAGTTCTTTTAGTCGTTAATAGAACATGACCTGGATCATGCAATGATCTTCATTCAGGTGCTTGATGTCATGGGGCTCTGTGTGGGAGGAGGAAGCAGCCCAGGCAAAGTTCTTTGCAGGATTAGGAACTATGAAAAAAAGACACTGCCTACATTTTTATTAATATTCATAACTCAGCACTTTTTGGGCATGGTCTAGAATATGCAGCAATATCTTGCCATTGGGGACTGAAATCAGGGAGATTCATTCTGAATTAGCAAGTGAACACAATAAAGAAGTCAGGCACAGTATAGAAAATCAAGAAAAATGTTTCAGAAAAATGTTTTACTTATTTGACTAACATGGTTCTGATATTATTTAATAGCATATGAGTAAGTGTTCTATATAGTACTGGCTGATCACATAGAGCTAGCGCTCTTATTTGTTTCCAACTTGTTAAACTAAAACTAAAAACAGCTAAAAATATAAATTAAATATAAATTGATCTAGAAAAGATGTGACCTGTGTGACCGAATGGGAGGAGATACCGTCGGTTAACATGTGATCTATCTTATGAAAAAGTCTGCGTGTCACTGCCCTCGTATATCTGGTAAAGGAAAGTCTTACACCTTGCCTATACACACAACTTGCACCAACGTAGCTAAAATCAGTTTAGTTAAACTGGTATAAAATTCTATATAAAAACTCTTAAACCAACACAAGAGTGTCCACACAGGAGTTAGCACCAGTTAAATTAAATTAAAGACACAACTTTAAACTGGTGCAAGTTTGTATATAGACAAGGTGTTGGAAATAAGAGGCTTCATTTCAGCACTGTTCTACTATATCTCGCTGAGAAGTGCTGAGAGACTGCCATTAATTATGGGGTGTGTAAGCTAGAGAATTGCACAATAAAGTCTGTTGTAAAATAGTTCCTTCAAACATTACCAATTTGGAAAATTCAAAGTTTATTTCTAGAGTCAAATAATCTATTTTAGAATAAATTTTTAATCCCAGCCTTAAGACTTGGCTCCTCAGTGCATTTCAGGAGCACGGAGTAACTGGATAGAACTAAAGCCCTGGAGAAATCAGTTTTTAGTAGTCTTATACTTAGCCCCAGTGAATAGTGTTCCTCAACAAACCACGCAGATGGTTTAGCCAATGGAAGAGAAGCCCACAAATGATCTAGAAGCAGTATTGAAATAATCACTCACTTCACCTCTGAGCTAATGCCACTGAAGATATATAAAGAAACTTAACAGGCATCTCGTCTGATCCAGGCCTGTGCAGAAATAGAGGGCTTAAGCTAACAATACTTGCAAATAATTTTTTTCATATAATACAATAGTATTTTTAAAACTTGCTGTAATGCAAATGTATTTGAGAAACAAAGTACTTTGTAATGTATAAGAACTGTATATTTTAAAATATGTATTGATATAAATGTCTGTTTATAGATATGTTACATATATTTATTTATACACATACATATACATACTATGTATTTATATGTGTGTGCACATAGACACAGAGCTAAAATAACGTATGTATGTGTACCTATATTTGAGAGGGGAGCAGCGTTTATAAGAGGCTGGCCTGATTTAACGTGTCTGTTTGCTTGTATTCAGCACTTAAGGGCTTATACATTCAGTTTGCTCGAAAGAGTGATGAAGTACTTCTTGCTTATGCCTCAAATCAGAAATGCATGAAGTGCAGCTGCAGAGATAATACATTCTCCCCAAAGGCTTTGGCTGAGCAAATTAGGTGTCAATGGGGTGCCTGCGCAGGCAGTACTCTCTCTAATTAGTCTCTTGAGCCTAGTTGGTGGCGGGTATAAGATGATCTAATCAATTGGTCTGTGTCTGATGGTACGTGTAAAAATCCTACCAGGCAGAGCTGTCTCCCACAGGTCACTCACCTGCACAGCAGGAATGCTCATTTTCATTTTTCATCTCTTCCATCACATGATGCTGACAGTTGGTTTTAAGAAAATTGAATCCAAAAAAATATCTAGTTCATAGGGCATGCGGGTCAGAATAAAGTTGCATTATGGGTATTGGTTAGCCAATTAATTAACATTTATAGCAAAGAGCTGTATGTAGATATTACCTGAATACAAATCTTATCGACAATATATTTATTTTTAGTAGCTTCACTAGTAAAGTGATGAATAAAAGATAAGCAAGAAAGAAATGCATTATCTGTTAATATTATCTAATTTTATGGAAAGATAGCTGGGTGTGTGTGTGGGGGGGAGAGGAGGCATGAGACATGGGTGATGGTCTGAAATTGCCAGTATGTTTCACCTTCCAGAAAATGCAGTATTCCCCCTGGTTATCTGGTTGCATTTGTATTTACAATCGTATTTCATAGGACTGAACTGTCTAAAGTAATGCTAACAGGCTGAAGTGTAAATAGAACTGCACCCTGAGTGTGCTTTGCATGTTAAGGACTCTGTACGAGCACAGCTCCGCCCCATTGTATAATGTATTAACAGCACCTTGAGAAGGATACTGAGGCTGCCAAAAGGAGACTGTATGGGAACCGGAGACAAATATTTGTAAAGGGAAGAACAGTGCTTCTATAAATTAAAAAAATTAAATCGTCAGGAAGTGTTGGCCTCTTAGTCACCCCTCCCGTACTCCATGCCTTGAGACTAGAATTAATACTTAACATACAAAGCTTTAGTATCCTTTCATAGTGTTGCTATTACATCTTCAGCTGCAATATTATAAAGTTATTTATTGCTTATTTTTAAGGTGGATTAATAAATTATTGTGTGCCATCTGAGTTCTCTGACATAACAGGAGGCATGCAGCAAAGAATTTCATATAATTACAATTACAATGCTTGATTTACATCATTGAATATTTTAGATGCATCATTTACTTGCTTATAATCTTTTATTTTTGTTAGCAAAGATGTTATGAAAATCTAAACTGCCTCATCCTAAGTGCAAAAATAAAAGTTCATTTTTAAGGCAGCCTGTTCCATGTCAGAAGGTATTTTAAGAAGATCTGAAAGAGCCCTTGTTTGCTCTTGGGAAATCATAAATTGTAAATATTCCCTTTTGCAGCTTATGCTTTTATAAGCAAAGCTGTGACTAGGGGCCATAAACACAATCTGCATAGTCACCAAGCAAAACTTTGATTTGTATGATCAGAAAAAAACCAGGACATTTTAGTGAGGGCTTTTCTAAAATAGAACTCTCTCTTTTTTTAAAAAATGCAAAAGCAAAATTGCTAAGAAGCTTAGGAATTGTGCTGTGGTATCATGTGGAGAATCCTGGTTCAAGAACAGCCGGGGGCCGTAGATGTTTCGTATTTGAAGGGTGGGGGTAGGGAAACAGGGCAGTGTGGACCACCATGCTCTTCAGCAACTTTCAGAATCACTGGAACCTGCGTCCCAACCTGAAAGCTGAAGGAAAGGTATCTCAGAGCAGTCAGCGTTGGGGATGGGAAAATTACATTATTACAGTTGGGGGTTTCTTATACAGAGCCACAGCAGAAGAACAAAGGACCCCTTATAGAAAGCTTTGAACATCTACTCCACATTTTAATCACCATTGTTGGTCCTCATTCCATCATGTTACCAAAATGATGCTGTCAGGGTTTCCCAGCATGTGAAAGGGCAGCTTCTGCTGTTTAGTGTCAGAAATCATTTGTGCTAGCATAAGAATGGACAAACTGGGTCAGATCAATGGTCCATCTAGACCAGTATCCTGTCTTCGGACACTGGCTGATGTCAGGTGCTTCAGAGGGAATGAATAGAACAGGTTAGTGAGCAAGAGATCCCTTCTCTATGGCCCAATCCCAGCTTCTGGCTGTCAGAGGCTTAGGGACACCCAGAGCATGGGGTTGCATCCCTGACCATCTTGGCTAATTGCCATTGGTGGACCTATCCTCCATGTACTTACCTAATTCTTTTTTTAGCCCAGTTATACTTTCGGCTTTCACAACATCCCCTGGCTCGAAGCACAAACGCAATTGAAAAACAACTCAAATAGAACTCAAGAGATGGCTGAACATACTCCAAGAGGCCATAAACCAGTGTCACACAACACTCCTCATGTGTTCTTGTTGATCTAGCTCAGGTGCTGTGCAGTTTTCATGGAGAGGGAGAGGAGCACTCAGGAACCATGGTAATGAGCCTGGCATGGATGGAGAGAGAGAAATTGCAAGAGGTAGAAATTGTTTAAGCTGCTGCTGCTGACAAAAGCAATTAAAATCTTGTGCTAGAAGCTGCAGTTTGAATTCATTTTTAAGGACATTTTCATTGTTTCTTTCCTGGTGTTGAAATGAGGTCAATCACGGACTGGAGTCAGTAGCACCTGCAGTTTGATGTGTAGCTTTAGGAGGTGCTAATACCAACACACCTCTCAATCTGATAAATACTTTTGCATAACTGCTTTTTAAGTGCTATTTTCTTGTATATCAGAATGTGTCCTTGAAACGGCACTTTAAAATGTAACAAGTACCCATAGCTCTAATCCCATCTTTTGGAAAAACCAGTTGTTTTAAAAGCAATATCTGTATTTCGAACCTGTCTTTAGGTAATTACAGAATTCCCTAATTTCATCAGCAAACGGCTTGTACACAAATCCATTCGAAGATATTTAAAGGTTAAAAGCGCTAGTGACAAAACTAAAATCCTTCGTTACCCTGATCCTTACAGCCCTTATTCAGTTATAACTCCCATTACAGACAATGGGAAGTTTGATTAAGTAATTCAGGATCATGCCCCACAGGTCCTCAATCTGTTCAGCTGTCCCCAAATAAATAGCAGAACAATCACAAGCCATCTTTTCAGATAAAATAATTGGGAGTTTGTTTGATGAAATGGAAATTAGGAACAAACCATCCTGATGTGCAGAAAGAATAGCAAATATGGCAGGCGACTAGCTTGGTTTAAGAGAGAAATCTTTGGTGAGCTTAAACACAGAAAGGAAGCTTACAAGAAATGGAAGCTTAGAGAGATGACTAGAGAGGAGTATAGAATTATTGCTCGAGCATGCAGGTGTGAAATCAGGAAGACCAACGCACAATTGGAGTTGCAGCTAGCAAGGGACATGAAGGGTAACAAGAAGGGTTCCTATAAGAATATTAGCAACAAGAAGGAGGTCAGGGAACGTGTGGGCCCGATATTGAATGGGGGAAGCAACTTAGTGACATGTGATGTGGAAAATGCTGAAGTACTCAATGTTTTTTTGCCTCTGTCTTCACAGACAAGGTCAGCTCCCAGATCACTGCACTGGGCAGCACAGTATGGGAAGGAGGTGGGCAGCCCTCCGTGGTGAAAGAGCAAGTTCAGAACTATTTAGAAGAGCTGGACATGCACAAGTCCATGGGGCCAGATGCAATGCTTCTGAGGTGCTGAGGGAGTTGGCTGATGTGATTGCAGAGCCATTCGCCGTTATCTTTGAAAACTCGTGGCGATCAGGAGAGGTCCTAGACAATTGGAAAAAGACAAATATAGTGCCCATCTTCAAAAAGGGAAGAAAGAAGATCTGGGGAAGCTACAGACCAGTCAGCCTCACTTCAGTCCCCAGAAAAATCATGGAGCAGGTCCTCAAGGAATCCATTTTGAAGCACTTGGAGAACAGGAAGGTAATCAGGAACAGTCAGCATGGATACACCAAAGGGGAGTCATGCCTGACCAACCTGATTGCCTTCTTTGATGAGATGACTGGCTCTGTGGATGTGGAGAAAGCAATTGATGTGATATGCCTTGACTTTAGCAAAGCTTTTAAAACAGTCTCCCACAGTATTCTTGCTAGCAAGTTAAAGAAGTATGGGTTGGATGAATGGACTATAAGGTGGCTAGAAAGCTGGCTGGATTGTCGGGCTCAACGGGCAGTGATCAATGGCTCAATGTCTAGTTGGCAGCCAGTATCAAGCAGAGTGCCACAGGAGTCAGTCCTGGGGCCGGTTTTGTTCAACATCTTCATTAATAATCTGGAGGATGGGGTGGATTTCACCCTCAGCAAGTTTGCAGATGACAGTGAGCTGGGGGGAGTGGTAGATACACTGGAGGGTAGGGATAGGATACAGAGTGATCTAGACAATTTGGAGGATTGGGCCAAAAGAAATCTGATGAGGTTCAACAAGGATAAGTGCAGAATCCTGCAGTTCGGACAGAAGAATCCCATGCACTGCTACAGACTGGGGACCGACTGGCTAAGCAGCAGTTCTGCAGAAAAGGACCTGGGGGTTACAGTGGACAAGAAGCTGGATATGAGTCAACAGTGTGCCCATGTTGCCAAGAAGGCTAATGGCATATTGGGCTGCATTAGTAGGAGCATTGCCAGCAGATTGAGGAAAGTGATTATTCACCTCTATTTGGCACTAGTGAGGCCACATCTGGAGTATTGTGTCCAGTTTTGGAACCCCCCACTAGAGAGAGGATGTGAACAAGTTGGAGAGAGTCCAGCGGAGGGCAACGAAAATTATTAGGGGGCTGGAACACATGACTTATGAGGAGAGGCTGAGGGAACTGGACTTATTTAGTTTGCAGAAGAGAAGAGTGAGGAGGAGGAATTTTATAGCAGTCTTCAACTACCAGGGTGGATGGAGCCAGGCTGTTCTCAGTGGTGGCAAATGACAGAAGAAGGAACAGTGGTCTCAAGTTGCAGTGGGGGAGGTCTAGGTTGGATATTAAGAAAAACTTTTTCACCAGGAGGGCGGTGAAGCACTGGAATGGGTTACCGGAAAGGTGGTGGAATCTCCATCCTTAGAGTTTTTTAAGGCCCGGATTGCCAAGCCCTGACTGGGATGATTTAGTGGGGGGGTTGGTCCTGCTTTGGGCAGAGGTTTGGACTAGATGACCTCCTGAGGTCTCTTCCAACTCCAATCTTCTATGATTCTATGAAATCATTGGCATGATTCAAAGATAAAGCTAGGGAAATGATTACAAAGTATATATGCTAGAATAGCACCAGAATAAAGAGGAGTGTTCTGTGTTCCTAGATGTTTACCATTGCCAGATGGAGTTTACAGAGTTATTTGCTATATATGCCTGCAAATAAGCGAACTCCTTTTTCAGGCAAAGTGTTTATCAGGTAGTCCAGCCTGGGCTGTGCAGTCCTTGGTTAGAAGAAGAGAATGGCCATTGAGGCAACTGCTGGGTGCAGTACAGGAGAAAGAGCAGGGGAAGGGAACAGTCATAGATTATAAACTCCAAATGCTATACCAATAAGCAGCAGGTTCCTGTTTACCTGCCTGGGGCTTGAGCATCTTCTGCAGAGACAGCTGTCTGGTACATGTACATGCTCCAATTGAATTTGTTGGTGCTCATGGCACCTCTGAAGATTAGGTCACTTTTAATTAGATGCCTTAATAAGGATTTAGACGCCTCACTTTAGGCACCCAATTCGAAAATGATGGCTTTAACATTTCTGCCTTGTTGAAACACCTGATCTAAATATGTTTTGGGTTTGTGATATTTTGGTCATAGTTGGAATAATAAAGTAATGAGAGCCAGCTTTGGGCAAACATTCAAAAATCATAACATGATGCAGATCATAAGGCTTCTTACAATTTCTATTATTTTCTTACAGAATTATGCTCACCACTCTGCAGGAGGAAAACAGAACCTAATGAGGGGACCAATGATTTCAAGGAACCATGGCCCTGTCTCCTTTTTCTCTCTCTGGTGGATTTCATTCAGAAGAAAACTGAAGCTGGCAAGACCCAGTTTTTCCCTGCAATTTACTTAAAATCTTGCACGCATTTGGATACCTTGTGATTTCAGAGAACTATGTGAAGATTTAGCTTTTGCTTACTGGTACATGGGATATACTCTTTTCAGTCTTTTTTGTTTGATTTTGTTTGATTTTTCCACTGCAGCACAGCATCTTTATAAAGATTTTTATGCTTTCACCAGCAACGTCTTAAATACGTTAAGACAACACATTTGGTGTTCACACTTGTTCAGTAATGTCTGTACATAAAAGCCAATAGAGGCATAAAAATGTGTGTTTTCTTTGAGTGTTGGCATATTTTTCAACCAGTAAGGAGCTATTTCTAGCTAGAGCAAGTCCAAGTCCTCAGATTGACTGATACGTACAGTATCTTGCCATTATTCCTAAATTGTTTTTTTTACCTCTTCAGAATGTTCACATCCATTTTTTTTTAAACCTGGAAATAATTGCCTGTTTATTTAGAAACTCAGAATGTATTCAGTTATTCTGTATAGGCTGCATAGCATGTCACTTTTCAAAATAGACCTGCAATGAAGAAAAAAATGACAGGACATACTATACTAGCAGATATAGTGATGAATTCCTTACCCTTTGCTAATAGAGATTTTTTTTAAATGTTTTATAGGTCTTGGCTACATCTTACTTACTTTTTTCACACCCTATTTACCTTCTGGAATATTTTCTGAAAAAGAAACTGAAATGAGCATGAAACAGAATTGAGTTTACTTTAGGATAAACACTAGAGTGCAGAAATAGTATTTTCTGAATGAGCCCCTAAAACTATCTTTGTTTGCTTCTTAGAAAGCAAAATGAAAAGTCACCCTGATCTAAAATGTTTGCTGTTCCACACCAAAGCACTTTTGGTTATTTTGCTTAGATATTCTGATCTGATTGGAGGACACCACCAGCTACTATGTATTTAAGTTGTTTTTGACTGACTCATTCAAATGCACACTTTGCAAACAATGCAGTCATGTCATTTTAGAAAAGGAGACCTCTGTTGATTGGGGAGGCAGGGCTTGAGGGAAACTCATGGAATATGACTGTCCCAATGTACGAGGTATAAAACTTTGAATTCAGAGAGACTGGGAATGGTGCAAATCCTGCTGTTCAGTTATAACGGTACTTGAACACAAGGGCTTGTTAGGCTATTTTATTCAAAATGTAAAGTTCCATTGCTTCCTGGATGCATCAACTGCCATAAAAACACATTGGTTTAACATTTAGTATTTTGTTTGGAGGGAGTGGGGAAAGGACTGCCCCTCTCTGAAACTCTAGCACTGTTTCTATTGGGAACCAGGAAAGAACACCCAATAAGGCAAATCCTGGATTGTTCAAAAGCTACCAGTAGAGGATTCCTCTTATGAACTACAGTAAATATTGTTCTGTACTTTCAAACACAGTTAAGCTAAGTTAAACACAATAAGTTAAACACAATTAAGTTAAACACAATAGTTGCACAATCATTAAAACCTTTTGTCCCCTGGGACATCTCTGTCATTTCAAAACTTGTAAAAACTACCTGAAGGCAACTGAAATCACAATTCAATTTTAAAACTTATTACAAATTCACTCCTGTACTTACAAGGACATTGGGCAGGGAGCGGGGAGGACAAAACAGCAAGCCACTGAACTTTTCAATCTTATCACAAACTGAAATAGCCTTATGTTGTTTGCTTTGACTTACGTGTTTTATTTTATTTTTTAGGAGAAAAATCTTTTGTACATTATCTTTGCTACTTAAATCATATGCAATTTGAGGTTTAAAATTAGCTATTTTTTAAAAAAGGCTATACACTATTGCAAAACATCTGAAGAATTTTTGAAAACTTAACAAAGGTTTCAAGTAGGAAAATAATGGCAGTTTCTTAGACATATATCTTTTATTTTGGCAGCTGAAGAAGGGAGGTGAGCAATTATCATCCTCAATGAAACATCTGATGGTTTGATATAGAGAGTAATTCCCCAAACTGTTCCCTTCAGAGGGTTACAAATCTAGCACCTTACTATCCATGGTAAATCAAGTATAGCATTTGCTTAAGTCATGTGTCTGTGTCTATCCCACTCCCCACTTAAACTGTTGAAATTGTTAATGGTTGTGACCAAAATGTTCAAATTTGAGTGTCTGGAGTTGGGTTTCTGAATTTTGATTTAGGTGCCTAAATAGAAAGTGACTCAATTTTCAAAGGGGCTGAGCACCTGTAAACTCCCAATGGAATTTTGGGCACTCAGAGCCCCTGAAAATCAACTCACTTATTTACACACCTAACTCCAGACACTCAAGCTTGAACATTGTGGCCTGGGTTCATTAGCAGACTTATTATTCTGTTGAGGAAGTTGTGAAATGAGAGAGTTTATATCTTCATGGAGGGATAACTTGTATTCAGACAGCTGATGGGGTTAGGAGTAAGACTTTGAAAAGGTTCACAGGGATCCTCAAACCCATTCAATAGCAGGGAGGGCTCTGAGTTTTAGTGCAACTGCAAACATCAGTTCAGGTGCCCAAAGCTCTCTAGATCTGTGGTGATTGTACAGCCCTGCTCCCTCACCCTCTCCTTCCAGAGCGGCCCCTCCCTAGCTAGTTGTCACCCTGCAATACCCATCAGCCAGGGCCCTCTGCTAAACATTAGATCTCTCTTTAGAAAGCCAGACAAATGCTCCTTCTGCAGCATCCTGAAATGGAGTGTTGCCTTCAGTGCTGCCCTAAGAGGTGCTGGCTGACCATTCTCCCTCTAAATACCCTCCAGGAGGCACCAGACAGGCCCACTGCTGACCCTCAAATCTAGAAAGGGTTTTCAGGGAAGCAAGAAGAGGCAAATTGGCTCTTGAAGTGATGATCCGGAGCCAGGAAACAAACCTGCTCCTGCTGTCAGCCATTGCATTATGTTGGGTAGCACTTCATACTCCCAAGAACTGGGTTAGCTGCTGAGTATAGGTAGGGATGGCCATTAAACCCTAGAGCACAATAGTTTGAGAAGCCCTGAGACTTTACCTGTTCTTAGTCAATAACACCATGGCTGGTAGAACAGTGGGATAACTTCCCCTACAGATGCTTTCTGATGTTGAGGGGAGATGGTGGTTTTGCCTGAGGGAAGAGGAGCTGCTGTCTGGCACCCCTGAAAACCTAGGGAAGGGGCAGAGGGCAGATAAAAGTGCAAAGGTGTGTCCTAGCTCCCTAAAAATATCTAACAGTAGGTGGAGGGGGAGGGAGAGATGGTGATGGGGACGATCTGTTGGAAGGGATGCTTTCTTGGAAGTTCAGGTTCATAGAACTTACCCATACAAGTTACCATCTCCAATCCTCAATCCTGATGGGTTCAGTTCATCTGGCTCACAAGAACCATACCCCACAGGGAGTTGCACAGTACTAGTCAGGGCCCCTTAGCACTGTGATAGTATCAACATTACATCACTGCATAGTATCCTGGATTGGGGTGGTAGTTTTTTTCAGAAAAAAAGTTGTTTAGAATAGCAAATGTGTTCATGCAGCACATGAAAACTCTATCTGCAATGCCTGCAGACACTGGGGTCTATTCTTGCCTTTGGTGTGAGGGAGATCTTTACCCTCCCACTAATGCTAAAGGAAGTTACAATAGTAAATTCCCCACTGATTGGTGGGAGAAATACATGTCAGTGTGGTCTCTAAATGCACACATGATGAAACATGTTCTCAATGCTCTATGTTATGCTTCTATACAAAACACTCATCTGTGAATATTATTGGTTTTGAAACCTTTGTTTATATAAAATGATGTTTAGGCTGTACATACTTGGGGGCAAAATACTGACATCCCATATAAATAGAAATATGTTGTATTACCATCTAAAATAATAATCTCCCCTGCCATTATATAGGTGGAGGTAACTGTATATGTTCCTGCCTGACATTTTTTTCATATAAGCAAAAATAAAAGGATGCACTAAAAAATTCCTCCCCAAAAAATGCATTTTGACAGTGCTGCATACAAAATCCTTACTCGCCAACTTTAGCTGGGCTTTTTGTATGATGCACTAAGAGGCATTCTTTTTAACAGGGGTTTGGTACATGAAAACAATGTTAATGTAATTAAATATATATATACATAATTCAGAACAACAGCATAGTAAGCAGTACGCTAAGATAAATGTTGCGTTTGTTACAATTTGTAATTTGTCTGTATTATGAAAGATGTAATGGTTTGTCAACTGTAACTGTTTTCTTGTAACATGATATTGAATAAAGTGTAGCAGAATCTCTCTATTCGCCTTGGTGCTTGCTGTGTAGAACTGCCATACAATACAAAATTTCTTTGCAGAAAAATTAAAAGGATAGTGGTTGTAAACATTTTTTAAAACTTGTTATGAAGGCAATGTTACAATAAATCATTAACATACTTCAGGATCAAGTTAATATTCAAAGAACATGACTAAAGATTCTGGCTCACTGGCTGGCAAGCCCTCGGGAGTATGGCCATTTCTAAATTTCTGTTCTGTTTTTAGTGATTTTTTTGTATTCATACTTGCTGTGGAGGCTTTTCTATTACAAGGACAGTGCCTATTTTACTATACTACAATTCCATAGGAGGAGAGGTCACACATTTCTAATAATGTGCAGTACTGAGTCTAGCTGCTAACAATAAAAAAGAAATTAATTTGTCATTCTGTTAAAATGTAGATCCTTTACTGAAGCATTATGTAAGCAGGTCAGGCAATCTCTGAGAAGCCAGCATTTTGTCGTAAGATGAATCTTTTTAATAATCACCACATGTGCACATATGTTCCCCTTTTTCTGCAACCCCTCCAATAAAGCACCTCTTTAGTAGCAAAAATATGATGGATCTTAACTGGAGTCAAATGCCATCTATACAATAATGGACAGAAATTTTCTTTATGAAAATTGAAATTGAAAACAATTACATTGAAAGGGATGGAAACTACAGCAAAAAGCACTCTATAGATGCTTAATGAGTCTTTAGATCCTGATTCAGCCAAGCACTTAAGCACATACTTAGGTTTAAGCACAGAATTAAGCATATCCATATTCAGCAAAACGCTTAGAAAAGCCTTTGAAGTCAATGGGATATAAGCATATGCTTAATTTTAAAATGTTTTGCTTAATTTGGCATTAGTGAAGTAAATTTTACACACATCTTTATTCTACTTTTAAGATCATGTTCCAGAATACTCTGTTGAATTCTGGATCGGGATAGTCGTGCACAGAAGAGGTTGCTTTTGGTTTTTTTTAAAAAGGTCAAAATTACAAGGTGATACCATCTATATAGGGCAAACAAATACACAACAATAAATATAGTTGAAATTCTATCTATCCAGACATAATACTATGTTAATTGCTTAGTTGGGGGGATGTTTGATTTTGTTTGGGGATTTTTGTTTTGTTTTTTATCATTTTTGTTATGAACATGACACTAGACCCATTTCTGGTATGCTTCCCTTTTAAAAAAAATAGTGACCCATTTTTAAGTGGCAATATGCTGTTTCCTAGCAAAAATTTATGAGCAAAAATTGGCTCATTTTAGAGATAGTATTTATATTAAAAATATAGTTTTTGCATATAATGTGAAAATTACTAGTGCATCAAACTGAGACCTAAAGTGAACTCTGACATGTTGCAAATTCCCATGAAATGAAAGTGACAAGTCTTGTACAAAATTATTCAGAACAAACGCACTTGGCCTGATTTAGCACTGCATTATTCCAATTTTCCAATAGTTGAACTCCATGTTCATACTTTATTCCATCACCAATTGATCCAAGCTTTGAGATGATGCTATGTAAGATTTAACTTACTTACGTAAGACTGTAACTGCTGCTTTGGGTATTTGCTCTTTTTTTTTTTCTGAGCACTGTAGCATGCAATCTGCAAAAATTTATGCCCTGTACAGATGGGCCTCAGCACCGTATAAAGACATTCCTTAAAATAATAACAATAATAATTCTCCAGAGAGGTCTACTAAAGTTCTTCCAGTTTTCTGCAGCAATCCTCTTGCTAGGCCCCGCTTCAAGCCAAAGAATGCTAAATAGGTACAACATACATCAGTGCCCAGAAGTAGCAATGGTCAGAATATTTTTGACAAAATAAAAATTTGCCAAAAATATGCTGTTTTTGATTAAATTTTCACCTAGGGAGGGAGAGAGAAAAACTTTTAAAAACACTTTTAATAAAATCAGTACAGAAACCCTGTAAAAAGAAAATAAATTACAAATTCAATAATAATTACCCATCCTGAACAGTATAAAGTGCATTTGCAATAGCGCCCCACTGAATATATTGATCCATATCACTTATAAGAGTATAATACCTAAATTCCAAATGAAAGCATAAAACAACTAAAAATCTAAAAGCACTGGAGAATATTGGCAACCCCAGTACCAAATAACTTACACCATCTACTTTTTAAAATGGCCATCTTTGTGTGATCCAAAACAAAGTTTGCAAGGCGCTATTTGTGAACCTATACTTAAGAGCAGTAAAAATAAATATGGTAGGAGAAAATCAAGGGACAATAACCAGCAAACAGACTGAAGTAAAACAAATTATGGTTGTATCCTGGAACAAGAAACCTATGAAAAACAGTCTCCTCCATGTCACAAAAAAGGAAACGACACAGACACCTTCAGAATAAAATGGTGCACAAACACAGTTATAGCACTAGCCCCATGCAGAATTCTCCATTGGTGATCACTCATCCTCATCACAATTGGAGCTTGTATACAATTTGCCAGGCTGGGTTGATTAAGGCCATCACCAGAAGCTGTCATCTTGATACCATACCGGGACAATCAACAAGTGTTTGAAAATGATGAATCTTTACAACAAGCACAGAGAGTGACATGGCCTAAGCTATGCAAAGTAAATTCAGAAGACCCATTGAAGACAGACAAGCTGCCAGGCTCGTCAACACCCCCAACCTGCAACAGGCAAAAAAAAAAGAAACATTAGGATAATCAGGAATGGCTCACTCAAGGAGGCAACTGTCTGGCAATACTGCCCCTAGAATGAGCTGATTCCATGACTGTTTAAAAAACCAGGAAACCCAGTGAATGGAATAAAAACCAAGTTTGGCAGTCAAGATATTCGCTGCGATCCATGTAAAATGAATAAAAATCAATTAAATGAACCAGTTTTGTTACACCTACTGCAATAAGGGATGAACCATGACCCTGAGAAATAAGACTAGGAATCCTCACAGTAGGATTCTAAACAGGGATGCAGCCCTGCGAACTCCAGTTGCCTATCCTGGGGCCTCAGATTAAAAAATGTTCGTGTTAAAAAGGCATTGATTAAAAACAGATGAGACCTCAAAATTGAGACACCCAGGATCTCCCTCAAAAAATTTTCCCACTCGAAACCCAAACCCCCACCTACTGAAGAAAAGCAAAGGCCAGGGGCTTCCAAGGAACAGGATTATCCACAAATAAAAGCTGCTTCAGAAACTGTAACCAACTCTTATGAAAAGATCAATGCGGTCTTGACCCCCCCCCCCCGGTACACCTAATACAATGATGACCATCCCAGAAAAAGTCCAAAAGAACCTTCTGAACTTTTTCTAAAAAGAGTGGAGGGGGAAATCCAAAACAGTAAATTTATGCCACAGTATAGAGACACGTATGCTATTAATGACTAACATCCGCCCTTGGAGGAAGCGTCGAGGCCACCTCCCCGCCAAGTTGGCCATCACTCCCTCCAAAATATCATCTGGTCCCAGCATAGTTCCCAGTGCCTTAAAAACCAGTTCAGCTCCACAATTCCCTTTGCCAAGCGGGAAGGAGGTCACCAAGCCCCTAGCAGAAGCGTGTCACACTTCCTCCAGTTGCTGTGAGCTGAGGAAGCCTGCTCAAAAGAGTGCAGACATTCAGTCAAAACTTGGATATCACAATCATGAGTAATAAACACAGTCACATCATAAGCATATGTGGAAACTTTCACCAGAGTACAAGCTGGAACAGGGAGAGAGAGGCCGAAAAGTGCTTTCGCAATATGCATAACAGAGGCTTGAGCATATAATAACCCAGACAGGCAACAGCCCTGGCTGATGCTCCTACAGGCTGGAAAGGGGCTGCTCAAAACACCATTCACCTTAAGTAGACTATATGTATTATACAGTAACTGCATGCTGGATATAAACCTGGGCCCAAACCAAAAACACAAAGGGGGTGAAACATACAGCCAGGAGCTACATGATCGAAAGCCTTTTCTTGATCAAAGGAAATCAACCCAACATGCAAATCAAACATTCTTGAGGTTGAAATTACATTCCACAATAGGAAAATGTTATAAAACATGGACCTGTTAGGAATGCAATGGATCTGATCAGAGTGCACGACTGAATCAATCACAGTTTTCAATCTATTTGCCAATGCTTTTGAAAATAGTTTATAGTCGGAGCAAAGCAGGACCACAGGTCTCCAATTCTTCACCTCTCCAAGGTCTCCTTTCTTAGGCAACAGGGCAAGAACCACTGACAAATGAGTGGCAATATCTTCTCCCTGAGGCGCGCCTGAAAAACCTGGAGCAAGGCGGACCCCAGAAGGGTGTGAAGGGTAAAAACTCAACAGAATAAACCATCAATACCAGGTACTGTCTGTGGCGCACAGCCATTTACGGCACAAGTCAATTCGGAAAGTGTCAGGTCCTGTTCAAGTCTGTCCACACCCAACACTGAGATCCTATGAAGACCCTCAAGGAGCCACCGACTCTCAGATGTCCACATATGCTCTGTGGCATACAGGTCTGCGAAAAAATTCATAACCAAGTTCCTAAGCCTCACAGGATCTGAAAGGTTTTGCACTGACGACAGTCATCCTCCAGTTGGTGTGTTCCTTGTCCAGGCTGAATTAAAACTGAATCGGTGCACCCAACTGAGCTAGGCCCAACTAGTGCACCCTGAACTTTGCTATCCCATAGGACCCACAAGAGCTGTTTTTTTGTGTTGCAAGCTCTCCTACAACCCAGCATCATGAAAGGCTTTTTCAAGGTCCACAATCCCCAACGCTAACTCACCAGACTCCAACAAAGCCCAGAATTGTCGGTTTACTGTATCGCTGACAAAAAAATATTTACTTTACCCAGCCTCCACCATTGCCTCAAGGAGAAGAAACCATCCTTTGCGGCAACTCAGGGTCCCCAAAAATAACTGAAAGTGAACAGCTTGCAAACGACAAGTGATAAAATGCTAGTATGGCTGATGGGTTTGAACAGGAAGAAATGACAACACAAATGAGATCAAACCATGATCTGAAAGCCCAGTAGGGACAACACTACTAGAAAGCAGATGAGACCGATGATAAATAAAAACATAAAAATGATCCAAACGGGTGCTAGAGAAAGGGCTGGCACTAGTACTCAGCCAGGTGTACTGCTGCCCATAAGAGTGAAAAATGTCACCACACATCAGCCAGGTCAGAAGCCTGAACAGAGTTGCAAGGCGCTGAACAGATGTGATTTCAAATAAATCCCATCTAATTTCTCAGAGTACAATTAAAATTGTCCCCCAAAATTAAAATAACCTTTGTCAAACAATCTGTCAAAAGAGCACCCAACCTCTGGAAAAAACACCCCCAGTTTTTCACTATTGTAGGAGAATAGACATTCATAAAGAAACAATGATATTGCTCAAAAGTAGCTAAACCATCACTAAACATCATCTTCCTGCCCAACCACCGAAGCAGGCTTTGCCCTGTCCACAAAGAGAATGGCAACTCCTGCGCTTGTGGTGGATCCATGACTCAAAAAAACCCTCCCTTCTCCAATTCGTAAGTCAGTTGGTTTGGTTGCTTGCATTGGTATGTCTCTTTCAATAATGAAATGTCCACCTTTTCTGGGACAGGTGGTTAAAAAGACCCATGTGTTTTTTAATGTTCCTGCCCTCATTCACATTCAGGGAGTCACAAACAAAATTATCCATTGGACCAGTACTCATAAGAAAAAGCCACAGAAACCGCTCCTCTCCCTGGAACCTCAAACAAAAACATTAAATTCTCCTAATCCCCAACATTTCCATTGCTCAGAGAGACAAGTACTTTGGTCATCACTTTTTTCAATCTGTACCAGTTGTGTTTGTGAAACTCAAACACAGAGACACATCTCATAGTATACTGAGCAGCCAACAGAAACTGATCTGCCACCTCTGCTCCATGTGTCCCCTTACTCCCATCCAGAAACCTGCCAACGGTGTCCAGGGTATATTCCCCCACTCAGGGAGTTCAGGACCCAAAGAATGTATGAGTTCATCACCCCCCACACATTCATAGTCTCAACCGCCCTCGACAGGGGTGCCTCAGAGAGACCGGAGGGAGGGATGTTGTGAGACCAAGGGGACAAAACTACTACGTGAGAACTCTCCATGCCCCCAACCAAAGAACCACTCTTAGCGGCACCCTCAGATGTGTGCTCCCCAATGGCACCGCCCAAACTAGCCTGCTTGGCAGCCCCCTCAGAAACTGGAGCCCTCTCTATCTTCAATGGCTGTTTAGGGGCTTTGCCAGCAAGCCAGAATCCTCAAGTAAGGCCACAGCTTCCAGAGCAATGGGCTCAGCCCCCATTTTGCAGTCAGGCTCAGGCCAAGAGGCCACTGAGCGAGGAGCCACAGAACCCTAATGCCATCTCCCCCCATGTTGTAATGGGGACATAATCCCCACCCCAGACCCACCAGTCCCAGAAAGCAGCTGCAGCCTGTTGGGACCCAGTCTCTACCACAGCCACCCCACCCTGCACTTTATGCTTAGACACCCCCATGTGCCCAGGAGCCTCTCCTTAGGGCACTGATTGACTAAATGTGTCATACTGCCACAAATAAAAGAGGCCATGTCCTCAGCGGCAACAAACACCGTGAAGTCACGCGCCCCAGTCCTATGCTTCAGGGAAGCTTTTAACACTTGGGCTGCATTGTTTAATATCATATAAACCAGCTTCGAAAGGACAAGACATGCTGATCTCCTGGGACATTACAGCCGAAAGGAACCCTTCTAACGGGACTAGTGCTCTTACCATAACTTGCTAAGTCTCTAGCTAGCTGCTCATACCCTAAAAAAGGCAGAACGTTAGAGATAATGACTTTAACAGCAGGTGCTGAGAGAGGCACTACAGGGACAACACCCCCCCCCTTACAACCATTTTCCCGTACTCTCTGCCCCCCCCACCCCAGCCCCCACAGGCACCTGCTCAACAAGGCTAAGCATGGCAACAAACACAAAAACAGCCTTGCTTGTGCAGGAGGCATTCCTCACATTTTCAAACTCAATCACCTTCCTCAGAGCTAGAACACATTCCGCCACAGCAGCAGAGATTGGAGCCAAAATCTGCACCCAAGGGCACAGGTTAAACTTTCAGACTCCACAACAACTGAGGTCTCTGTCCCCCTGGGCTGGCCAAGGCCTGCTAAAATGAAAGAAATCCTGAACCTAAACTCACATCTACAAAACTAAACACACACCCTCATGCCCCCAATAGAAAGAACAGCAATGCACACCCTCTCAGCTGTGTGTGTGTGGATATGTTTGAGAGCCATGTATGCTCATACTCTAGTGGTTAGAGTAATGAGCTGGGATTGGGAAACAGAGCTTCAAGGTCCCTGCGCTACCTGATCCAGAATGAGCTCGCAGGAAAAACTTAGCTCTGAATCAGGCAGAGCAGAGATTTAACTTAGGCTTCCTCCATCTCAGGCTATGAATGCTCAGATTCTGAGCCAAAAGTGGACATTTTGACACAATTCCATTTTTGTGAAAATGGGCTAAAGGTCTTGATTTTTGTTCCAATGCAGAATGAAAACAAATTTCAAAAGTTGCCACAACATGAAATTGTCATTCTCCAGTTGGCGCTCCCTGGAGGGAGCTACACAAAAACAGACCCCCCCCAAGGCTGATCATTCCACTGAAGCCCTCATTGGCACAGGGCAAGTCTGGGAAGACACTACCATTTTAATCCTTTTCTTCACTACCTGTTATTACCAAGTTATTCATTAGTAGTTGTCCATGGCTTACTACTCACTTGGCAGTTGTAAAGTATAATCACCCTTTGCACCTGGTATTACCAGGTTATTCATTAGTTGTCCATGGCTTATTACTCACTTGGCAGTTATAACGTACCATAATATCAAATACAGATGGAAACCAAGAAGTGCTGCAGTAGCTAAAAATGTTGGTTGAACTAACAAGCTAATATCACTGATTATGTTATGTACAATAAATGCCTTGCAATGGTCTCATTTTTTTACTTCTGAACATCTTTGGCTCAGCTCCATTGTGGCCAGACATTTTCTTCCCAAACTAGCCTGGCTGCTACTGCAAAGGAAGCGATGCCCTGCCTGTAATAGCTGTTGCCCCCACAGAGAAAAGAAAAACCAGAGGGAAGGTGTTTGAACAACCTTGTGCCACTAGGTTAACACATAGCGTTTCTGAATAATGGCTGTCATTGTAAATCTTTGCAGTGAGAACCCTACAGTGGCAGAACAGCCTGCTGCTACCAGTGGGTGGTGGTGTTATGGACATTAACTTTGAGAAGCTTATATGGCACAAGGGCTAGGATAAAGGATACAAATCAAGGAAATACTGACAAGATTAAAAAAAAAATCCAGGGCCAAGTATTTACTGTTCATTCCTCTTCTGAGAGGTGTTATATATTGTCTGCAGTGAGTCATGCTGAGAGCGAGCCAAGCACAATAATAGCTGAGAGCAGTCTCACAGTCATTCCCCGCCAATGGTAGTTACTGAGTTAGTAGAATGTGATTCCAAAGTTGTCTTCTTTTTTTTCCCTCCTTCCCAGAGAGACCACCAATAATTGTTGGGGCCAGGCTGCATGGATGTGTTGCTAGGCTAATACCAAGCATATATTTTAAAATCAATTTTTCAAGGATCAATACAGTAATTCATATAAAAGATGCAATATATAAAAGCATTCAGGGCCATAAAAGGATTCCAGTAAAATAAATACTATTAAAGCCTGAGAGATCTATTAGTATCGCATGGAAATAGTAGAACCTCAGAATCATGTGGAATTGTGCACTCTCAGGGTACCCAGGACCATGAGTCACCTTGCTATTGCCTGCCTCTTGTGAGCGGGAGTCTTGCCTGTGATAGCTGGATCCTAGTTCCCGAACACCTTTCAAGCACTCACTTCTGGTGATGACAGCCCGTCTTTGTCTTGCATCTCAACAAAAGATGCACGCCCAGGTCCCAAGTCCCCTTTGAACCATCCCCCTGAGATAGTGAGCCTCTAACACTGGCTACTGACAATATTCTCAGATCTTCTGCCCCCAAAGGTGCAGTGGACCCAGTTTTACTTTAAATCACCACTCCTGTGTAACGCACAGCATTTGTGAGCACTTAAAACAACCTCTTTTGTTTTATTATAAGAAAGAATAAAGATGCCATTATAAACATGAGAGAGGTGTACTAAATGGTTACAAAACAAAAATCATAAAACATAAACTAGGACTTACACGTTTAGTAATAGTTACCTTTCCTATCTACTAAAGTAAGTTTCTCTCTCTCTCACACACACACACACGAGTGTAGTCTGTTGCACAGCTGGCTGTCCTTATAGGACCCAGGCTCCAATCTAGCATGAAACACACGTTCAATAAGACGTCTCCTCAGTGAATGGATGCAGAGCGCCTATCTCCATCTTGTGATACACTTACTCAGTCTTTTGTCTTTATTCAGGACTAGGGCAATCCCTGGTCTGTTGCAATGTTCCTTTTCATCTCAGAGTGATTTTGATTGCTTGCAGTTAGCTTTGATGATTTTCCATTAACTTTTCTGGGCTAGGACAATTGAACCTTACATTACGTCACAGGCTGACCAGGGAGGAGTAACAACTCCCTCCTGCTCAAATGGGCACCTCCCTCCTGCTGTTTGTCCCACAGAGACCTCTGTGGTGAAACAATAGGGAAAGGGAAGTGAGGCGGTTGGATGGCTGCATGTCTGTGTGGCGGGAAAGGGGAGGTGATACAAATCCTCCTCTCTTGCCTGGCAGCATTACTTGTTAGCTATTTCCCGTGCTTCAGAAACCAACCAACAGGCTACTGCCCCAAAATGATGTTGTAGCGCTCCATGGCTGCTTACTTCCTGTCCCTACTTCCGGGTGCCCCCTCCTGGCTCATCATTACCAGACATGCTCACACACCCACACATGCAGTTATAAGGATGGGTGCGTGGGGGGGAGGGGGAAATGGAAGGTGGAGGCCTTCTACCAGGTGGGCCTGCAGGGCTCCCTAGATGTCTTTGGACCAGCTCTGCCAAAGCCCCAGCTACGAGGGCCTACAGTAAATGGTAGCCCAGAGTGAGGAACGGCAGACATAACACAAGGGGCTTTAAGCAATGTGGGATTCATTTCTCCAGCATTAGTAACACTATCTGGAACCTCAGTTTCATGTGCCAACATTTCTGAGGTAAGCTACAGTAAAAATGAAAGAATACTAGGTCTGTGTGGGATGGAGGTAGATTTGTGACTAAAACAAGTCCCAGTGCAGAGGAGTGTTGGAAAGAGAATCATGCTATGTGGAGAAAGTGGAAATGCTTTTCCTAACTCTTTCAAAAAATGTTTACTGAAGAATGAATGATGGGCTGGAGTTAAATCTGGCTTTGCCACATGCCATCAGTTCTCTCAGCTAGTTATTAACTGCGGCTCAGTTCTTATGTATAAATCAAAATACATCCTTTGTTAAATAAAATCTCCATATTCGCTTATCCCATCTGTCTGATATGCTTAAACCACATACAAAGTAACTTTCTTAAGAGAAACCCTCAGCGCCCTTCAGATACTGAGCCCAATTAGCTATTGCCTCTATAAATCTAGTTGCTAAGCTAACTTTCCATTAAAATATGTTGACTGTGGGAATACTTCATTAGAATGTGCCAATAACAGAGAATGGGCACATTTATGTTCACTGGGCTTGCTTAATGTTGTTCGTATAACGTTTTGAGCAAACATACATTTAGTAGAATCTTTGCCAAGCTCACAATATTTAGGAGGCTCCTTGCCAGCTCAGACCCCAGTGGTGCAATGTTTAATGTCACTTTGGAAAGGCTGCAGCAATTTTGTTTCATATGATACATGCAAAAGATAGGATCTAAAATTAAAGTAATGCACAAGAGATCTGTACTTCAAAGACATTTTGAAAACCACCTAAGAATAGAAAAAGTGAGAGTGGGAGGGTGCATTTCTTTCAGGTTTTTTTCCCCCTTTCTCTCCATCTTTTACTTTTTTCTCCCTTTTCCAGTATGAGGGGAGGAAGAGAGAGCGAAAAAGGGAAGTGAGAAGGAGGAACACATTAAAAAACAACAAGAGTTCCAGTGTATGGAAGTTAAAGGAGACACATTCAGCCTAGAACTAAGGTGCAGTTTCTTACAGTGAAGATAATTAACCAATGGACCAACATACTTAAGGATGTAGTAAGTTCACTATCAGTTGAAATCTTTAAATGAAGAGTGGGGGTGAAATGCTGGCTCTACTGAAATAAATGGAAATATTCCCATTGACACTTCAGTGGGGCCAGGATTTCATAGAAACTATGGGCTTGATGCAGGAATCATTTAGTGAACATCTATGGCCTGTTCTATGCAGAAGGTCATACTAATGTTCCTTCTAGCCTTCAAAACTATTAGTCTATTTAATGGTCCCACTTGTAGTTGAGATGTACTTTTTTATAGAGAGCATGCATTTTTGTGTGGTGGTATAGAGGTTTTATTGACATGAGTTTGGGTTGGGCACATTGTTCCTAAGTGTTGAAGGTTTGGCACACATTTTATGGAAAAACTATTTTAGAATATTTTTCAAAGTGTTTTCAGATGTGATTGGTACCATTTTTTCATATCTCTGCACATGTAAAACCATGTCAGGTGTCTTAAGATACCTTGAGTTTAACTGTGCAATAATTCTCAGAAAATGACAACATAAATTCTAAATGAAAACCTAAAAAGAGCTTCTTTTATACCCACTTATTTCTGAGTACCTTTTAAGGCTAGAAATAGCATCCTAGTAGAACACTGGGAACTTTCCAACAGTATAAAGATCCCACTTGTAGCTCTGAAAAGTAGAGACATTGAACCTGAAAACCTATCATTGGATAGCACTAAATACTGGCCATCCTCAGCCTCAGGCCTATGTGATTTTGCATGGAAAATTCCACATATGAGGGAAAGGAAGAATTATGGCAGTTTGATTTTTCTTCTTTCTTATGGAACTGTTTGAAACTCCTCAGAGATGTGGAATGTTTAGCTGTAGCCCTTATGGAGATGGTGAGTGGGCAGACAGTAATTCTAGTAGTTAAAAGTTGCATCTGAATGTTGGTTGTGAACACTACCTTAATTTATTGTTTCTTTGCTTCCTATTTGCATTTGCATTGTTGTGAGGAAATGAAGTTGGCCAGCTTGAATTCTAAATTAATATTTAAGAAGTACATAAGCAGATCTACAACTCTTATCCTGTGAGGGCAACATTTGCAAAATAATTATAGTTACTCTGGGACTTGAAGTTTGCTGGCTCATGTCTATGGAGGCTCCAGTATCGTTTTAAGTAGATGAACGTTTTGCTGTAAACTAAGTGGGATTGTTAGCACATTAAACTGAAGTGGATAAATACAATGTTCTGTCCCAAACAAGAAGTTTAGGAAGCATGTCAGATACAAAGATTCATTTTAAATAAACTGGAATGAAATTAGGTCCTATTTTTTACAATATTATATGTAAGTATAATGCTGCACCCATAACCTAGAAAACAAGAGAAGTTCTACATGGACACTCTCATTTTACTAAGGAAGAATTGCTGTCTATTTCTTTTTCCCTTAAAGTTAGTCTGTTTCCTTTACCCTTGATACTAGTGCTTGTACAGTCATATATGGCTCATTCATAAGAAAAAGAGTTGTGTCCTGCTTGCAACAATACAAATCCCATAGCGGTTCTCCTTTGATTACATGGATTTCACTCTGGGGAATGAGATGAATATGCACACATATTTTCATGTATTTTTATATTCTCTGCATAATTTATGTTTCAATAAATTAGGCAACAAATTTGAAGCATTTTTTTTAGATGCTCCAAAGTTACTTTCTACTACCAACAAAGAATCTTTGCAGTATCAGCCTTGCTGGGCTTCTTATCCATGAGAAATCTGCCACGAGGACAATCATTGGCTGAGCAAAGCAAGGCCTTACATTCAACTCAATGGCATTTCTCTGTTTGCCTCTAACATGACAATTTCTGAAAAATCAATGGCTGGCTTACTACTGCTGGTGATTTCAAAATATTTTGGTTCATCCTGCAGTGAATTTCTATCATTTGACTTATGTTTCTATACAGAATTCATCATTATGGTTTCAAATGACAAGAGCAAGCCAATGTGGTTGTGTGCCGGATTTCTGATTTAGAAATGTATATGCAATATAGGTGCATCCATTAGACTCCTACCAGGTTAGTAGTATGGCCCTTGGTTTTGTAAATTTGCACATCTGTGCTATCGATGTGCCTCTCCAAGCTCTTTACAGATGTTCACAGTGTTATTTTCTTTCTCAAAGAAGGGCTAATGACATTTGTTTTAAGAGTGCAGCTGTTTCCCTATCCTCTCCTTCAGTCCTGTGCATTCCTAGGATATTGCTCTGATTGTAAACGATGATCTCTCTGACGGGGGTGGGAGTGAGAGGGGGGTGAATGTGGTGGGCTGACTTCCTGGTCTTTTTGCATTTAGCAGCAAAGTATTTTCCGTGATAGATGTCTAAACACCATGAAAGCTTGGCTTTAATCTTCCCCTTTCAAAATGTTTATCGAACAATGTTACCAGCACATAGTCTTCGCTGTCAAACATTTCATTTACTCTGCAATCTGTGAAAAAGTTAGGAACGCGTCTTTCACCTGTGTTTCTAAAAGCAACAGTGGCTTTGCTTTGTTTTCACTCTGAAATATAAATGTGTTCCTGGGAGATTTCTGGCTGAGAGAGAGCTATCATTAGAATCAGCTTCCCTCATGGTTCATAGGCAAACCATCCAGTGATCAGAACGCAGTGGGTGTCCCTCAATTTCCATTATTTGATTCCTTAGCTATTTCTGCACTGCTTCCTCCTGTTCAGAATACTGTAAATAGAGATGGACCTGAGCAACAAAGTTCAGATCTGGATTCTCAGCCTTCCTCAAAAAGTAGGATTATTCAGGTACAGAGGTTTGGCTTTGGCCCATTCCTGATCATAACGTACCAAAGCCTGACCCATCACTCACAGCATAGGACCCACTAGTCCCACTGAGTTGTTGCCTCTTGCAGTACAATTTTTGCATGCAATTTAGGGTTGTGCCTTGGCCTATTCCTCAGAATAGACTGTCTCATCTCCTGCAGACTGGGCTTCTTGTTACAGCTCCTGCTGGAAGTGCAAGCTCAGCTGGTGGGGCCCCCTTTCTAACTTGCTTCTGACTGCACATCTCAAAGCACAGCAGAACCAGGTAACTGTGCTCCTTCTCTCTTCAGAAAACTGAAGCTTCAGAGAACCACAGGAGGTGTTTCCTGCAGCTCCCACTCTCTGCCACTAGCACACCTCATCCTACAAATAGTGGAGCTGTCTGTCTCTTCTTCCCAAGGCTGCCTTTTGTCCTACTTGCTCTTTTTGCTGTTAATTTTGTTAGCTATTCATCCACAGCCACAGATTCCTTGAGAGCTAGGTAGCAGCTTCCTAATGATGTGTACACAGCTCAAACAGAGATTGCCCTATTCTCAGTATCCTGAAAGAGCATGCCAGTGGAATCCGGTCCCACTGTTTTACTGAGTATGCAGGGCTCATCACTTGATCCAGAGAACCCTTTTCCTTAGCACAAATTCTTACATTGCTTAGCCCCCAAAATGACCTTATCTGTGTCCTTTACATCCAGAAGCCTGAAAAGTAGAATTGCTGACTTGTGTTGTAGTGTTGTGCTGTCACTGGACAGAAATACAATAAACATTATTCACATTAATCAGATCATCCTAAATTCAGGGCATCAATAAGCAGTTTCTTTCCTCAGTGTATTGGCTCCTTCTTTTCTGATGCCTTCCATCCTCACTTTGTGAACTCTCTTGGTTCTTTGCATTTTTCAGCCTGTAGTGAAGCAATTTCTCTCCCATTTGCTCCAGTGTAAGGCAGAAATAACTTCTTGCAGTTATTGAAGTTACTGTGGTGTAAAACTACTGTAAGCAAAGAGTAGACGCAAGCCCTATGTTTGTAAAATCCCACGTGAATTCACATTACTGTAAGTTTATAATTTAGGACGTAAAAATTATTATTTTACTATAGTTAGAAAAAGGAAGGACATTAAAAAATTGTTTGGGAGGCTCTGCCTTTGTGTCTGGTTGGCCAGCTTCTCCATCCAGTTTCTGTGTTAGCTCCATCCCCTCGTCATTAATGTATCGAGTTTCAAGTTCCACTAGGTTTGAGTGTCCTGGAGGCTTAGCTAGTTACAGGTCGTCTTGTCTTTGTTGCAAGCTCATTATACTACTTCTTGGAAGAACACCTGATTCCTTTTGTCCCTGTCTTTTTCCTCCCTTTCGTTAGTGAACCAGACACTGATGTTTTTTCTGTACCTATTTCTGTAATTCTTTTCCTCAGCCTCACCCTTCACCTCTCACCCACCTCTGTTCCTCTCTCTGAACTGTCAGGTTAGCAATATCTTTCACTATCAGCAAGTGAACAAAATCCCCAGATCATTCCGTAGTGCTATGCACATTGGAATTCATTCCATTTTTACTGCAGGAGTGAACCTCGTGGTCTGTATTGAGGTGCACAGGTTTGACTCTGAGGAGAGATTGATAGGAGCACTTTACTGTTAAAAACACTTTTCAGCGGTGGTTAATTTGCTAACTGCATCCACAGGAATGTTTATGTACAGGAAAATTTATTTTGTGACTGGAGGCCAATAGGGAGGCAATAAAATAGAAGCATCAACAGCATGATCTCTACATATTGGGCTAGCACTACAATTGACAGACTGGGGCCAAAAGCGCTCAGCTAGGGGGTGTGCAACCTGTTTGCTTGTTTGTTCTTTCTTTCATTTGAGTTTTTCAGTAAGATACAGTAAAGGGAAAGTAAAGGTAACTGCTTTTTTTTTTTTTTTTTTTAGGGTGTGGTGGAGGGAGAAAAGGGTGCTATTGCTATTTGTGGTTCCTCTCACCTACATTTCTGGAGCCTGAGCCCAGACTTCTCATCAGTACTGAAAAATTATCAATTTTTCCACAACACTTAAGTGATGGCTCTGAAACAGGCAGAGAGTAAGAGACCCAAAGAAAGAGACCTCCTGACTTCTCACATCACAAGCGTACTCAGGCCTGTTACAAAAACAATACTAAGGAAAGGCTCATTGCTGTTTAAAGTTGATTTGCTGAAATAAGAGGTTTTTTATAATGGGTTTTGACATTTGTACTGTACATTGTGCTGGGTCTTTATTTTTCCTCGTGCTACTCACTTCATGAGGTTGCCTGAGACTCAGACAGATCTGCTGAACACATGAATGCTAAGGAAGTGGTTTCCCTAGTAACAATAACCATGTAACAGCTCTCAGAACTTCCTGTCCTTCCTTACGGGATTTTTTTGTTTTTGTTTTCGCTGGGTCAGATACAGTAGACACCAAAATTGGAGCTGGCTAAAAAGCATCCAGTATCAGCTTACTTAAAGCAGGGGGAATGGAAAAATGTCTGTTGCATTTACAAATGGTGCCAGGACTGCATTTGCTATCTTAAAACAAAACAAAGCAAATCCTGCTGCCTTATATTTACTGCTGCTAAGTGTTATCTGACTAGAGGACATTTCTCTTGTTATAACCTCTTTTTTTTGTTTGTTTTAAAATGTTTTTGCCTTTTACAACTGTAACCATTGTTTTAGGAGATTAAGCGCAGCTGTGACATAGTAATCTGTTAATGGATGCACCATAGGGTGAGGAACACACTCATTAAGTGTGTACATTTAGTGTAGGACCCATTGTTATCATCAAGACATGAAGCTGTGCAGCATTTTGTGTCAGTGGTTTGCTTCTGCCATGAGCTAGAGAGAGAGACAGAGACACAGACAAAAATCTTGTCTGGCACACTCTTGCTGTGGAGGAGGAAGAGGGAGGGCTCTCACTGATTCACTGAGCAATATTCCTCTAAGAAAGTTGCAATACAGTATTTTAGCAGAGGGACTCTGGTACTCACAGAAGATACAATACACTGAATCTAGACGACTTTTCAGGCCATTTATCAAAATGCTTACAATTCACTTCAAAGCTAGTGGAGTGATTTGAAATACTATCACAGAAATTAAATCTGTATCCTAGCCACTTCATTCAAAAATTTAATCATTGGCTTTCAACAGCATTTGTTTATGTATGTTATAATTATTGCAGCCACATTTGTTATGTCAATTTTTAAAAAAATTATAAAGATACTCTTTTTTTTTGGAGGAAGGGAAGAACAAAAATTGCTGTATCTGTTACCTGTCTGGTACCATAGTTATCATTTAGCTTGGGATTTCTGACTGAACAAGTGGAAATGATTATATCTTTACTAAAATAAAAAACTGATGAGTACTAAGCTGCAGTGAGTTTGAGCTATACTGCTAAAATAATAAAAATGTGAGCAGATATTGCACAATAGGATCCTAGTAGAGATCAATAGTGCTTTATTTTTCAAGATCTTTGGCAAAAGTGAAATCACAAATTTATCTCCCTATTGAGCTACATAGCACTAGTCACTAGTCACTGACTTTAATGGCAGCTGCAGGTGCTCAACACATCAGGATGAGGCCAATAATGTCTCTCTAACCTGCAATGCTATCAAGAGCATTAAGAGGCTAGCTGTGAAAGAAGTATAGATAAGCCCCATGAACTTATTCTTACCAGACTCAGATGAACTGGCTCAATACAGCAGACTGATTCACACAAGGATATGAGTCCCATTAAGACTGGAAAAGCACCTTTTATTTCAACACAGCTGCAGAATTAACCATTGAGCATCTTTCTAATTATCACCTCTATGACCCTGTGAACATCTGATGGGTATAACACCGTCCTGCTAACGGAAATGCTAAATCTGAGCTACATATATTTTAGGCAGTTGGATCAGGGCCCTATCCTGAAAGCTACCTGTGCCATTCCCATTGTCTGACTTTAATGTCAGACCCATGGACAGAAGACTTGCAGAATCAGACTCTTTATACATTTCAAATCTTCAGATGATTTGGAAATATTCATGTAACAAAAATTAATTTATTGTTGCACAATAATCTTTTCAGTTATAAAAAATGAATAACACAACAAATCAAAAGGACACACACACACACACACACACCGGCCATGATCTTGAAAACATCCACACGTGCATGAACTCAAAAGGGATTACCTGCATGTGTCAGTGTTTGCAGGGACATGGTTCTATTCTGCCAATAATATACCATTCACTGCATAATTGGCCAGATCCTAAGGTATTGTAGCTAGGTCCTTAGCTGATGTAAATTGGCTTTGCTAATTTATGCTAGTTGAGGATCTAGCTCAATATATTTATTCTCAGTTCTGTGAGAGCGATCCATAACCATGGACTGATTGACCCAAAGACTGTAAATCACCAGTGTTGACTATTTACAGTATTATACAGTTCTGAAATATTGCTGTATATGGTTTCACATTACGCTATATGAGCATTACAGTTTAATGAGAACTTCAGCATGATCCATTATTGGAATAGAATAATATTTTGGTTTCTGAAGATGGGTGGCAGTTTTGACTAATATGAGAACTTTTGTTATGAAATTAAGAAATATCTCACTATTGAAGAGATATTTGTATCACTTTTCTCTTGCTTCTTATCTTATAAATGGACGGTAAGCAGTTTACAGTACAAAGATGAGCTCTTCTTCTGCCTGTGTCAATTCCCTAGTATATTGAGTATGGCTTCAATTTTTTTGCCTTTGATTCTTTTAAAACCAGATTTTTCCTCTCCAGAATAACCCTATATGCCAGCCATAGTAAATACCAATTCCATTTCCATCCCATTATTTTTCTAATCAAGGGTTTGTCATGCAAAAGAAGATCTGAGGTGACTATGTTTTCCATTATGCAAAATATTCAGTTATGATAATAGCTTTAGGACAATTTCATAAAGGTACCATGGAAAGAAATCACAAGTGAGTGCAACAAAATAGTAGGTAAATCCCTCATATTTTTGCCCTCTTATTTAAAATTCAGGCCACAGAGGTCACCCTAATTTGCCATACATATTTTCTCTGACATTCCCAATCTGTGCATAGAGTAAATATAAGAATTGGCAGCTTTCACTGAATAGATGTCTGTTGAGTGATTATCAAAAGAATAAAGACGAAAAAAGGGGTTATAAAATGCAGTCATATTTAGTACACCCTTGGCTTTCTCTTCTAAACTCACACTTATTAAAATCTACAGTCAGTGGAATTTACCTTTTGAGCTCAAGTTGTTTCCATTCAGAACAAAGAAAAAATATGCCAGCAAAGACAACCTGATATTCCTTAGAAATTCCCTTTACTTTTTTATGCCAAATCCCAAGGGGCTGGGCTCTCCAGAAAGAGTTTATTTTCTAAATCCTTTGAACACAAAGCTTTTACATTTTTAGGACAAGATTTTTTTAGACAACCTCAATAATTGTATTGCTATATTAATACTTTTGTCACAGGTGAACACACACACACACACACACACACACTTAATTTCCATTAGATATCTCAATTATTACAATGTGTTGGTTTATATAGAGAAAATGCAGTGAAGCTGGGTCTGGGAAAGTACTTAATATCTTTTCAGTTACCAGCGTAGTTCATTCTCTTTCTTCTTCATTCCATCCATATATATTGTGTGTACATAATACACACACACACAGAGGATATATTTAATTCTTCATGGTGCAATTTAAAACAAAAACAAAAACAAAAACAAAAACAAAAAATCCCCTCATTTTTTACTCCTCAGGAAGATTTTAGAAACATTCTGAACTGATTTAGTCGTATTAAGTTTTTGTAGCCAGCAAACCTTTTTGACGGAAGCAAGATAGCCATTTCATAACACTTCAAAGATAATAATCAAACTGAAGCAGGAAGTAATGTACATAACAACACACATACAGTGACCTTTTCAACCAACAATCTCAAAATACTTTACAATCATTTATGAATTAAGCCTCACAACATCCTTGTGAGATGGGCAAGTATTATTAGCCCACATTTCTTAAACTGCTGTCTGTGCCAGGCTGATTTTGAAGCAATTTTGAACTAGTCATGGATGACTTTTGATGGAGTAACTTAAGCATTTGAACCCCTTCAAAATGGACAGCCAGTTGGCCGCCCTCCAGCTGTGCTTGTCTAGTCTCAAAACCATTAACTCTACAATATTATGAATGTGTAGATGGGATTAGATTCAAAACAGATGTAAATGGGACATGATAGTAAAATCTTATATATTTTCCAATCTATGATTCCATATGCATTTCTTTATTTAGATTCATGGAGGAAAAAGATAAGAAGCCCTCTCTACAGCCATAGGCACTCCAAACAATTTTTAAAAAATACAAACATAATTACAAACAAAACAATAATTACTGCTCTATCAATTCCTCCTATTTTCCTTGATCAACAATAGCTGTCAAAGAATAAAGGCTGAAAAATTCCCCAACCCTACCATCACATCTTCCAGAGTCAACAGGTTTGGACTATTGTGGACCAAACTGGACAGAAGATGCATCCAAGTACTTTTGCCAATCTCTCTATGGCAGTATAGCACAGGAAGAAAAGTTGTCTCCCAGGTAGGTAGGTCCCAGGCCCAGCCCATTTAGAACTGGATAAGTCAAAGCCAACATTTTAAATTCCACTCTAATCGGCAGCCACTGCAGATAATAGAGCACTTAACATTTCAGTTAAATCATAGAATGTAAAAAAAAAAGAGAGTGAAAATTAGTTGTAAATTGTACGGTATTTGTAATCTATGTGATAAACTACTACCACAGTAAAATGGAATAATCCTATGGGTTACAAAATGGAGCCCTTTAGCATACACACATTTACTTGGTAGAAGAGGATATACATGACTAGAGGATATACATGACTAGCTGTCATGATCGGGGCTTAGGCGATCATACTCCGTGATCAGAGCAGCAGTCGGAGTCAGAAGTTGGTCAGAGCTGGGAGTTGGAGTCAGAAGTCGAGCCAGAAGTCAGAGACCAGGAACAGATCAGGAAAGCAGGACTCAGGAGCCAGGCAAAGAGGTGGGGTCCAATGCAGCAATCAGTCAGGAATTCACCCAGTTTCCCAGACAACTTCCTGTGCCTCCTTCTGGCCTACATAGTACAGCTGGGACAAGCAGCTGGGCCAGATGCTTCTCCAATCATCAACTGCCTGTTGTGCTAATGTATATGTTTTCATATTGTGATGAGAACTTTGGTTTAATACCAAACTTGTATAATTTAGAACAGGTGGGACTATTGTTTGAGTTATAACAGCTTTTCCAAAAGTGTATGGCTAGTGCTGTATCCATACATTTACATTATCCCCATCTAAAACCACTATTTATATGAACATTTTAATGTTAGAAATTCTTATCTATAGTACACACATAATTGAAGTAATGGTGGTGGCTTGTACAGTAGTTGTTGCCTCAGAAACTGAAATCAGATCTTCCATATTTGTAAATAAGTGAGAATATTCACCCACACTAAATGAGAGTCATAGATTTCCTATTTATTTTCCTAAGAAGAGAGATTATATTAGAAAGCACATAACTTCCTTTAACAGAGTTAAGGCACAGGACTGAGAGTCAAGAGAACTAGACCAGGCTTTTCCAAAGAGACTAGTAATTTTGGATACCTCAATTTCAGTGACCCCAACCTGAGATGCCGTATGGAACCTGAATTTCAGAGAGTGAACGCTCAGCCCTTTTTAAAATAATCATGCCCCTTCAACAAAAACAGAGGTACCCAAAATTACTAATCTATTTCCGAAAATGTTGTCCCTAGATTCTACTTCTGGCTCTGCTATAGACTTCTTGTTTGACTTTCAGCAGCTTACTTAATTTCTCTATGTCCGCTACCTCATTTATAAAATGGGGGTATAATGACACTCTGTGAGGTAACTGTAATTTTATTAATGTTCATAGAGTGCTAACGGAAGACACTATATAAGTGCAAAGTATTATTTACTTATTAAAGTTACTAGTTTCCTTGTTGACCAAAATGTTGTGCTGCAAATATTCAGTAAATAAGGGCTTATCTGTATGAGAATTATACTGATTTAACTAAAGCAGTACCATGCCTTTGCGTGATCACTTATTTTGGCTTGAGTGCTTTTTATTGATTAAGCTTAAATCAGCAAGGAATCAGCTTAACCTAATCTATAAAAGGCACTCTGAAAGTGAAATCTGAGTGTCCACACAAGGGGAGGGGAGCTGCATTGATCTAACTAAATACATTTCTAAATATATTTAGTTTAGTATTGGTACCATTTTCTCATATATAGGCAAGGCCTAAGTTCCTTAACCTAGAGGGATGCATTTCAGTAGAAAATGATATAATGGAAATAGCCAAGTGGAAATGGCAAAAACTATTAGGTTTCAGACATACATCTCATCTTTAGCATTCCAAGTGCATCATTGTCTCAACATTAGGCTTGCTATGATATGTTTCTTTCAGTGTGTAGGTGTCAGAGGTTTTCATGGGAACAAAGTCCCATGGGAATTTTTAAGAAATGAAATGAGACTGGGATAACATCAAAATGAGGCTTGAGGTCTATGGGTTCATGATAAGCCAAGGAACTTCCATTATGGATTGAGTGCAAGTGTGCAATTTCTGCATTATGCAGTCTGGAGGCAGCAGGCTTACCCCCTGGAGGAAGAGGGTAAGAGTGCCTCGTGAAGCAATTCAGCAAACCCTTTCAGCCAACTTGGAAGCAACTCTCATCGAGTTTAGAGTGATCTGCTGCTACCCTTCCTTGCCAAAAGGAAAACGTGGGACCTTTTAACTCTGAATCACACTTCCAGCCAAATGAATGCCTAGAAGGATACATATGCTGTACTGTAGCTATATTCTTAGTGTAGGATAAAAAGGCAAAAGAGCACAATGGAGATCCTAGATGGTGCTCAAATAAATTCTATCCTGTAGTTACAGGCTAGAATATAGTGATTCTTAAGGAGCCTTTACTGCCTATCAGGAAATATTTTTATTATTGTTTAAAGATTTAAAAAACACAATATACCTTAATGGCTTGTCATAATCTACATTTTAAAAACACAAAATATATTTAAATAAACTGCATTGTGAAAAGTACATAAATAGACCTTTGTACAAGAGAATAATGGCTTTGTAGAAAGCCTCCTTTTCCATTCTAGTTCTTAACCATAAGGCCTCCAAAGAAAGATGCCATCTTTAACTTCTCTGTCCTACTGTTTAGATAGTGCAGGAGTCTCAGAGCAATGTGCAATATTTTATACAACCTGATAGGAAATGTGCTTCCAAAACTTTAACAAGGAGTTCCATCAGAAAAACCTCCCACGTTAGATTACTCTAATGTAGTACGTTCTTCACTCTATCTGTCATTTAGAGTCTTATATAGTGCCCATCACCATATCAGAGCGCCTCCAAAAATTAAAGAATGAACAAAAGTTATTTCTCAAGCTCTCTTTTTCCTATAGTGAGCAGGGATGAGATTTTAATTATACTAGTGTGGGATGACAACTGTAGGTCAAATAAGTGGGCTTGGTATTTTGCTCTAAAAGTGCTGAGGTTCATGGTCAACCTGATATATTTTTGGGAGTTGCAGATTTTGGGCCAGCTGCTGCAATAGCTCCATCTTCGGCACAAGAGTTACCTCCTGAACAATCATCTTGAGACTGACTCTTCCCTATAGACTATAGCTGTCACAAAAGGTCACAATTGCTTGGGGTGAGGCAATCTCTCAGATCACTTGAGTCAATCTCAAGTAAGGCTTTGAACAGAATCTTGAATTGGACCCACCATTTAACAGGAAACCAGTGAAGCAAGTAGAGCATGGGGATAATGGGAGCTCAGTGGCCTGCACTGCTGAGCAGATAGTCTTCTGTGCTGTGAACCAAACTGTACCTTGGTTAACATCAGTAATTTCATACCGAAGTACAGAGACTGCATGTAATGAATGAGTAGATCACCATGACTATAGGCGAATCCATTGGAGGATGGTACACTATCTTTACCATTCACAGATGGAAAAGGGAATTTTTCATGTTTGTGGCTATTGGGATATCCATAAGCAGATGAACACTGGAATATCTTAAAGTTCTGAGGGCAGAGGCCCTAGTGGAGAATGGTGATATAGAGGTGGTGAGTTCTTTAAAGTGCTTCCCTTTCTCCTCACACAGTGCTGGAGCAACTTGCTGTTTGTGGGGACCATGTGGCATCTCCCATGTACTCCTAGGAATTCTGGTGAGGGACACAGGAATGGGAGCTCCCCTGGAAACAGCTGCCATGGAAACAGAGGATACCCAAGCCATGGCAGCTGCCTAAGTGTGCAGCAGCTGGGTCAGTAACCAGCTTCAGAAAGAGCTCAACATTTTAACAAGCAGAGTCTGCCTTAGAATTTTAGGGAAAGCCCGTGAAACAAATTTTTGTTCTCGTTCTCATCTTGCCCACTTTTACCACACCACTATTCTCAGAACCAGCCAGAAGATTTTGGAAAAGGATTAATAAGGAGTTTCCTTGAGCTATACCCCAAACTTAAGTGACTCGTCTTATAGAAACTGTGTGTTCAGCAGGTGAAGGACTCATTAGAAGTGAAACCTAGTAGTTCATTCCTTTCAATCACACTGGTCAGTTTACATCCATGTACACTGGTTTATATTTTCAAGGCTATCTTTGAAAGGACAAGAAGCAAAGATTTCTTTTTAAAATGAAAACCGAGAGTCTCCTTCGTAGGGACCAAGGTCTGTTCCATTAACAAGGGCATTTGCAAGCCCCTGATGTGTCCTCTCTACTATATAGGTGAAGCTGACCTGGTCTCATACTCTCCCATCAATCTACATACCTAACTCTCACTACTGTTAATGGGAAATGCACACATAAAAAGGAGAACAAGACACACAACCTCTCATCCCCTGCCATTTATGTTCTGAGCAACAGTTCAAACATGATTCTGATCTCATTTACACCGATGTAAATCAAGAGTAATTCCACTGAAATCAATGGATTTACACTAGTGCCAAAAGCAATCTGAGATCAGAAGAAGAGTATTCGCCTTCACTGTGAAGTTCTTGGTTTGAGTCACAACCTTACAAAGCGTTACTCACTTTCTTAGTGTCAATGAAATCAGTAGATCTACTCTTAAGCAGAAGGATTGTAGGTCAGGCCCTAAATGCAGCAAATATGGGGGGAGGGAACAGAAAAAACTGTGTTGTTTTGAGGCACTGAATATAACTTTTATTCATTGTAGAAGAATTAATTTAAGACAGGAAAATAAAAAGGAGAGAGAAAAAAATGTGCATGTTTTCCCTAAAACAAAATGAATCATGAGCTATAATTACCCTTTTAAGAGTGGTGAGTTTTTCTTGTTCTCCAAAAAACTTGTTCCAGCACCATAAGGACTACAGTCCCAGCTTCTCTCTTGTCCAATCACAGGATAGATCAGGAAGCACAGGCAACATAGGACTTTAATTTACAAGGGATCATCTACATTTCTTCCAGAAGAACACAAAACCAAATAATAATCCTGCATAGTCAACATATATTGTTTAGTTCAAGCTGCTCTATAAATAATAGTGAGAAGAAAAATTGTTATGGGTACTGTGACGAAGAGTTCTGTAGTTAGTTTTGAATGTGCATAACATTTCTCCTTGTGACTCCTTCAAGTATGAGATGTAAAATGCACTGTAATAAGGGTCTGACTTACAGGAGAGCTCCTAAGAGACTGATCTTTATTCTGGCCCAAGTAACATGATCTGGATCAGGGTTACAAACAGCGTCGTAGGGTAGGTTTTTCCCCAACTTAAGTGCAGATAAAACAATTTCCACCAAAACTGACAACGACAGACTAATAACAAAAAACATAACTAGAGATATATGGGGATGAATGTCAGGACAAGATGACGGACAAGAGGATTGTTCTGCATCTTTGATAACTACTGGCTCTGAATCTAAATGGCTTTCTGATCAAAAATAGCTTCGTGTTCTCAAAACAACGCTTTACGCGGTGGTCTGTTTGGCTAGTGGAGGGGACAATCACATGGGGCTCATGTTCCCTGTTCCTGGTGTTTTTCAATGTCAGTGACTGTGTGGGCTTGTGTTATTTCTGTCAGCACAAGAGCACTGACAGTAGCAGACTGGATCTTCCAAGAAACAGAGAGTCAGGGTCCAACTTAGGTTTTTTTAGATGTCTTTTGTTCCTCCCATAGAAATGACCCTCACACATTGTCATGATCTATGTCCTTGGTGCAGGTGGCTATCACCATGGCAGGTGGCTAGACACTTTCTGTTTGAAATCTCTCCCATTTTTGCAGTGGAAGTGGCTGTCTGGGAAACTTGTAAGAGTCTATTTTCTCTTCCAGTTTTTAGGCACATAAATCTTTTGATATCTACCTCAGGGTTAGCTGGCTTGGGCTCAAGAAGTTTGTTATATGTAGAGTAAGGTTTTTTCTTTTTCTACCTATAAGTCTTTGAAACAGTAACCCTAATAAAACACTGAGGTGTGTAGTGATGATCCTACAAGTTGTGGGATCATTACAACACACAAGGACAGCTGTCGAATCCTTGAAGCAATTAAACTTTATCACATTTTTCCTATTTGTACTGACTCTCATACTAAACCATTTGACTGTAAATAGTAAGGGCTTGACATGATATGTGAAAACTAATATATCAAGGAGAACTGCCAAAATAAGACACTAATGAACTGGGGCCCACAACCAGATATTACCTCACTTGGAATCCCCTAGTCAGCCAACTTCACTTTATAGTGTATCTGTTGCCATTTGATGCAGATTTCATCTTTGGACATTTTATCTTCAACAGCCATGTTTATGCCTGTCCAAAATAAGACATCTCAGGGTCTGTTGTTACTACAAGATGGACACTGAGGGCATATCTATACTGTAATAAAAACCCATGGCGCCACGCCAATTCTCAGGGCCACGGCAGCGGACTCAGGCTTGGGCTGCAGGGCTAAAAATAGCAGTGTAGATGCTCTGACTGGAAGCCAGCAGGGGTGCTGGAACTAGGGGTGCTGAGGGTGCAGCAGCACCCCCTGGCCTCAAGCAGTTTCCATCATATATAGGATTTAGTTTTGTTCAATGGCTTTCTGGACTCCCCACTAGAAAAATTGTTCCAATGCCACTGGAGCATGGGCTTTGAGACCTTCCTCCCTCCCTCGTGGGAGTGTCTAATCCCTTTCATGGTCCCAGAGGAATGTATTGTAGATCTCCAATGACCATGGCCCTGCCACATGCAGCAGAGTGGTGAGTTTCACCCTTTCCTATTTCTCTGTAATGTCACTTGCTCCCAGGAAAATTTGGAAGCAACCCCATCACTTCTTCCAGTTGTCTACCACATTTCCTTCCAGACCAAGGGATTCGGATTGCTTCATTTGTTTCATTTTTGCCAAAGATTCTGTTTTCTTCTGACAACATGTAATAAAAGTGTAATACACAGCACTTCCCTCTGTCATGGGGTGGCGTGAGGATAAATATATTAAAGAGTGCAAGGTGCTCAGATACTACAATAATGGGAACCATCTAGGTGCCTAAGATAGACACGGAAATGCTGGTAACAAAGTGATCTCTATTTCTTGGGCATAGTCACTTGAAATGGCTCTAAATTACAGAATTACAAGAGGTCAATATTGATGCCAGTGCTTACTGTAACAAACAGCAAAATTATGTATCATTTTGAAATTCCTTTTTTGAAATGCTTCATTCAGTTTACTTTTGGGCCTTTTTTTGTTTCTTTTACTAATGACTAAAGATTAAACTTTCATTGTAAAGAAAAAAGTTTGTTAAAGAAAAGTGTTGTTTTGTTTTTTTAATTGTGATTTGTTGATATCTTCCAAAAGGGTGCTGTAAATTCAAATGCAAAAATCAATTCAGTATCAGCCTTTCAAAACATTACTGATGTATATTTTTCCTTCACTTTCCTGAGGTGATAAAATACATTGTTTCTTCATATCTAACGGTCCAATGGTAAATCAATTTTAAAATTTCAGCACATAAGTGAATAAGAAAATATTTATTTTAATTGCTTTGAAATAATAAAATTGGTGCGTTGCAGCTCCAAAAGAAGTTTAGAGGAATAATTTTTATTAGAAGTGTATGTTTGAGGAGGAAGATTTGTAGATAGTAAATGCACCTCTCTTAACACTTTTGCTAAATATGATACAGAAAAGGGATCCAGTATAAACAATTCATTCCTTTTTTTAACTGCAGGAGACTGAGATAATTTAGTT
Source organism: Emydura macquarii macquarii (assembly GCF_026122565.2). Classification (NCBI taxonomy): domain Eukaryota; kingdom Metazoa; phylum Chordata; order Testudines; family Chelidae; genus Emydura; species Emydura macquarii. The sequence continues at coordinate 33,556,078 of NW_027132559.1, read as the reverse complement.
CATGAAGAAGTTACTGAACTGGAATTTTTTGAGAAGAGAGTTCTTGAGAAATTCTACTAGGATGAGATTTATTATATCAATAACACACTGATGTGTGATGTTGTGCTATTTCTAAACTTGCTTCTGCTCCTACAGTCATTATATGGTGTATGTTGCTAGTAACTTTGAATGTGGAAAAGCACTGCTGGGTGAAAGGAAATGGCCTACATATTAAGTCCAAGATTTATCTATAACTGTCACAGGTTAAAAAGGACAAATACTTCATACCATTAACTCCATGTGACACACAGATTGAAGGATTTATTTGTCTAGCACAGACTTCTTTTAACACTTGCCACCTGAGACTGTGCAAGCAAGTCCTACAGTGGAATTTTGTCATCACCTTCCAAATGGATTCTAGCAGTGCCTCGATGTACAAAGTGAAGATGGCACAGCATACAGCAAGGCCTCAAACATTTAGGGAAAGAAAAATGGTGGTCTAATATGTCGGAGTGGTGGACTTGGCGTCAGGACCATTTGGCTTTTGTTCCTGACTCTGCCACTGATTCACTGTATGACTTTGGGCACATAGTAGTGATGGTAAGAAATGTATCTTTATTTCTTGTGTGACTTTGGGCCGATCATTCAAACATGGGAATTTGAATTTCCACAGTGCAGAGGATCAGATACTGCATGTTTGTAAAATGCTTTGAGATTATAGGAGTCTAGTTTATTATTACTATTATTGAATTTCAGTGCGTAAAGTACATTTCCAATCCAGCTTTTACCATTTTTTTCTTTGGGTAAATTGAGTATGCATTTTGAAAGAACCAGCAGGACTTCCACTGGCTGTAAGCACACGTGGCTTAGACATAGAGGAGGAAATGGTTGTCCTTGGTAATTACCATATGCACATTTACTCAACAAAACACTCAGAAAGTTGGGTTTATTTTTGAAAAACCTGCCCCAAGGTATTTGTAAGTAAGGTGGCTTTAATCTTACACTGATCTAAAATAACTGTATGTTAGGCAAGAAAAAAACTGTTGTAATTATATCTTTTATATTTTAGGTTATTATTATAAGCTATATATTTATTTCTCCTAGAATGTAAAAGTAACTCAGCAGTGATATGAAAAATGGCCTTTGATACTTATTTTTATTTTGCAACCATCAGAACACTACCATAGGAATGTAACTATCAGGGACCTTAATTTCAAAGGGTTGTTTCTCATTTTTGTACCAAAAAACTGTTACACTAAACAAATCAAGGTGATACAAGTCTTACAGAGACTCTCAGTTACTATTCACAGTTCTTAATTTACTTTACTCTCCATTCTCCACAATAGCCTCTTGGAAGCCTGATAATAATATTGTCCTACCCTCCACCTCCAATTCCCTTCTCCCCCACCCTTATGATTGGGCCCTTTTCCATTTGGCAAATATTGATCCCACCCTCTCCTGGCTGTGTTTTGAATGGAGCTGCAACTAACAGAGCTGCCTTTCTTTAAAGGGACACTGTCAAGTTTGATGGACCCAAAAATGTAACATATTGACCAATTCAATTTTTGTACTGTCCTGATTATGGGGAATCTATCAATTCTTTAAAAAAAAAAGGCTGCAACATTTCTAGAGTCCTAACTTTTCAGGAGGGTCCCAATGTCCATTAGTCTTAGGTCTGCTGGCACATACTGTTTTTTCATCCTGCTTTGGGGCATTTTGGTGTTGGTTTTTCGCTTGTTTTTCCATTCCTTTGAGGAAGCGGGTATCACAATATGCACAAATCTTCCCAAGGAGAGAAGAGGCTAGCAGAGCAGAGGGAGAATACAAATGCCCATTATAACAAAACTTGGTAGGTCCGGTCTTCCTCTTTGAGAGATCTGTTAGACTGCAAATGGAAAGTTTCAAAACACATTTCAGAATTTCTCTGTGTTGCAGGTTGATGTTTTTCTCCTCAGTTTCTGAAGTCAATTAATTTCTGGTATCAGTGAAGTCACACCAGAGATGAATTTGAGCCTTTACATTTTTGAGGGTCCCTCAGAAAATGACTATTTTAGGGGGTTGTGTGTGTGTGTTAGGAAGAGGTTTGGTTGGTTTACAAATAGATGTTTAGAGTTTTACTTATGTATTTCACCAGCATACTGTGTCAATTTAAAGTTTGCGAAGTGTGTTAAGACAATGTGAACTTAGCACTATTATATTTATCAGAATCCAAAGAATCTTTTGCAGCAGGTTACAATCTCTAAGTTTTTATTGTCAACTATGGAACAAATGTGTTTCCCTAAATTGCAAACACTAAACTTTAACTCAGAAACATCTGTTCTGATCCTAGCCTTGACTCACCCTCTTTCATTAGTGTGAACTGCAGAATTTTTAAACATAAAAATGAAAAGCAATTGTCTGCCCTATTCTATTCATTATCCTCTCACAGCATATGGGGCTATTCTCCTCCCAAGCCTTCCTCTTTTTTCTTTTAAAGCAAAACCCATCAAGCCTGGCCTCCTTCACAACAATCCTCCCCCCCCCCCCAATTCCCCTCCTTTTGTGCTTTAGACAGTCTGAAAAGGGGCGCTTGGGAGACCAACCTCCTTCTGCGCCTGGAAGCGGAGTGAGATGTTGAGAGACGGTCCCTTCCGCAGGCAGCTCAGGCGTCGGTTTCAAGGCTCCTCCCTTCTGGCGAACGGCAGACTGCGGGGCGCCTGGAAACCGGTCCGAGGGAGAGAGAGAGAGAGAGAGAGAGAGAGAGAGAGGCGAGGGGGCGCTCACTTGAGGGATTGACACAAATGGTCAGGCGGCGGCGGCGGCGGAGGCTGGGAGCTGCCGCGGGGAGCCGCGCGCTGCCTCTCGCCACTCTCGGCTCTGCGGGGCAGCGGGGAGCGCTGGCGGGGCCGGGAGCGGGGCAGTTTCGGGGTGTCCCCCTCCCCCCGCCCTGCCCCCCTTCATGAGTCTCAAGTTTGATGCGGGCGCAGCAGAGGCAGCAGGCGGCGGCGGGAGCCCGACTGGGGCGGCAGCGGCGCCGAGGCAGGGGCCGGCGAAGTATGGCTGAGCAGCGGGCACCCGCGGGGGCGCCGGGGCACGGCCGGGAAGTTCGCGGCGGGGCGGCCGCGGCGGCAGGGAGCGGCGGCGGCAGCAGCAGCAGCAGCCGCCCGGGCTGGTGTCTCCAGCTCCTGCTGCTGCTGTGGGCGGAGGCTCCGGTGCTGCCCGCCCGGGGCCAGCCCCAGCCGTACAACGGCGAGCGGGGCATCTCCATCCCGGACCACGGCTACTGCCAGCCCATCTCCATCCCGCTCTGCACCGACATCGCCTACAACCAGACCATCATGCCCAACCTGCTGGGCCACACCAACCAGGAGGACGCGGGGCTGGAGGTGCACCAGTTCTACCCGCTCGTCAAGGTGCAGTGCTCGGCCGAGCTCAAGTTCTTCCTCTGCTCCATGTACGCGCCCGTCTGCACCGTGCTGGAGCAGGCGCTGCCGCCCTGCCGCTCCCTGTGCGAGCGGGCGCGCCTGGGCTGCGAGGCGCTCATGAACAAGTTCGGCTTCCAGTGGCCCGACACGCTGCGCTGCGAGAAGTTCCCGGTGCACGGCGCCGGCGAGCTGTGCGTGGGCCAGAACACCTCGGAGCGCGGCACCCCCACGCCCTCGCTGCTGCCCGACCTCTGGACCAGCAACCCCCAGCCGCGGGGCGCCGGGCCGGCGGGCGGCGAGCGGGGCGGCCGCTTCGCCTGCCCGCGGGCGCTCAAGGTGCCCTCCTACCTGAACTACCGCTTCCTGGGGGAGAAGGACTGCGGCGCCCCCTGCGAGCCCGGCCGCCTCTACGGGCTCATGTACTTCGGGCCGGAGGAGCTGCGCTTCTCCCGCACCTGGATCGGCATCTGGTCGGTGCTGTGCTGCGCCTCCACCCTCTTCACCGTGCTCACCTACCTGGTGGACATGAAGCGCTTCAGCTACCCGGAGCGGCCCATCATCTTCCTGTCCGGCTGCTACACCGCCGTGGCCGTGGCCTACATCGCCGGCTTCCTGCTGGAGGAGCGCGTGGTCTGCAACGAGCGCTTCGCCGAGGACGGCGCCCGCACGGTGGCGCAGGGCACCAAGCGGGAGGGCTGCACCATCCTCTTCATGATGCTCTACTTCTTCGGCATGGCCAGCTCCATTTGGTGGGTCATCCTCTCCCTCACTTGGTTCCTGGCCGCCGGCATGAAGTGGGGCCACGAGGCCATCGAGGCCAACTCGCAGTACTTCCACCTGGCCGCCTGGGCCGTGCCCGCCATCAAAACCATCACCATCCTGGCCCTGGGGCAGGTGGACGGCGACGTGCTCAGCGGCGTCTGCTTCGTGGGCATCAACAACGTGGACGCCCTGCGTGGCTTCGTGCTGGCCCCCTTGTTCGTGTACCTGTTCATCGGCACCTCCTTCCTGCTGGCCGGCTTCGTGTCCCTCTTCAGGATCAGGACCATCATGAAGCACGACGGCACCAAGACGGAGAAGCTGGAGAAGCTGATGGTGAGGATTGGGGTCTTCAGTGTCCTCTACACGGTGCCTGCCACCATAGTCATCGCCTGCTATTTTTACGAGCAAGCCTTTAGGGAACAGTGGGAAAGGAGCTGGGTCGCCCAGAGCTGTAAAAGCTATGCCATCCCCTGCCCCAATAACCACAGCAGCCACCACTACCCTCCCATGAGCCCTGATTTCACTGTCTTCATGATCAAATATCTCATGACCTTAATCGTGGGCATCACCTCAGGCTTCTGGATCTGGTCGGGGAAAACACTCAATTCCTGGAGAAAGTTCTATACCAGGCTCACCAACAGCAAGCAAGGGGAAACCACAGTGTGAAACCCAACCCATCTAGGCTGAGGGACACCTACCATCCCAACCAGAGAGGGCGGGTGAGGGATCCGCACTCCACTGTGTGCCCACCACCCCAACCAGGGAGGGAAGAGAAGCTGTTACACTTCCATTCTTGGCAAACTTTCCAGACTGCTAGCCATTTCTTCAGCCTGCCGGGAAGTGAGAGAAAAGAGGCATGTGGGGAAAATCCTGAGATGGGACAGTCTTTGTCTTCTGTAGGGATGGAACATTCTTTGTGGTTGGGGGAGAGGGTTGTAAATAGCCTCTGTAAGATTTTGTAAGTATATTTGTATTTGTAAATTACAAAGATCTCTCACTCTTTTTTTTTTTTTAATTTTATTTTTAGGACATTTTAACCCATTTGCAGATTTTTGCTACCGGTTTTTAACTGGCATTGGATTTTATTTTTTATTTTAGTACAGGATGGAAAAAATAAAATAAACCAAAATAAACCCCTTGTTTCATCCCACCACAGGTTTTGTAATGGGTTTTGCTTGGAGTTCAGTTGCATGAATATAATGGCCTGGACTGAGGCTGCTGCAGCTCCCTAGAGTTCCTTGTGACACAAGCTAAGTCCTGATCCCAGCCAGCCTACAAGATGAATGGGGAGGGGCACAGTCACTTGACTTGATCCTTGCCCCATATACCTGATGTGTAAATGGGAAGTCTTGCTCCCCACATCCTGAGGTACAGAGGAGCAAAGCAGCTTCACCTCACCTCTATCAGCTCCGCCATGGGTGGTGGAGGGGAAGAGGGGCTGACCCCTGCTGCCTATTCACAGATATGTGTCTAGTCCTTACCATCTACAACCAAGGAGGGATCAATCTCCTAAACCCTGCCCAAAGGTGCCTGACCAGGGCAGAGCAGCAGACCAGCCCTTTCTGTCAACACTTAGCAATAGATGGGTGGGACTGGCTGCTTTCTCCTTTTTTTTAATTAATTTAACTGTGCCATGTATTTGAAAAATAATTGTGTTTTGTCAGTGGTCAAGAGTGGAGGTCTAATACCAGCTGTACCTATGCTATGTCTGATGGCTTAACGGAGATAAGGCATAGATAGAAACCTTTCCTTTTAACCTGCACAATAAACTTAATTATTTTTTTAATGCAAACCCAAGAAGTGATTGGTCTGGCTAACCTTTCCTGAGAAATGGGGTTATCAGCTGTTGCTACCCAAAAGTTTCACAGTGTGTGGAAGGAAGACTGAGGAGAGAGCGTTATAAATCTTAATTGTCTTGTGCTCAGTTTCTTGGCTATCTGCTTCCTTGATGGGTCTGCCTGTGTGTGTCTTAACATTGTTTCTTCGGTTAATGAAAGTGTTGAGGGAGAACTACTTGGAAGGTTTTGTTGAGGTACTGATATTTACTTAGATTAACAGACTGCTCAATATAAATAGGAACAGGAAATACGAGCTCAGTAAAAAGAGATTTATTGGAATGACATGCAGTATTCAAATTTTTTTATTTAATCTATAAATTGACTTTTCAGTTTGGAAATATTTAAAACCTTAAAATGTCTCGTATTTTAATTCCTTACCATTATCTACACATTGTGAGGGAGGGATGATTTATTCCACTAGTTAAAAAAAAAAACAAAAACAAAAATATTTAAACAATCTGGTGGGATATGAGACTTTAAGGAAACTCCGATGTCCTTTCTAGAACCGTAATTATGTTGCATACTGTGAAGCATGTGTGCAATATGTCTACTATCTTTAAAAAATATATATGCTCCTGGGTATTTTTTAAGAGGTTTAAACAAGACACATCAAATGTAACTCTTCACAGATTCATTTTAATATTTAGTTCTTTGTATGAAAAACAGCAGAATGCTACTCTCTCTCCTAATTGTATTTTTTAAAAGTTTTTATATAACAAGAGTCTATATTTAGGTTCATAAATGTTATCTCTGGCTACCATACCCTGAAATGCAATGTTATTTGAATTTGGTATTCATTTATTTCTGTTCATTATCATAAGATCATCTATATTTATAGAGGAATAGAAATTTATATATATTAAATACCATATTTTTAATTTCTCTTAAATAAATTGAGGTTTTGTACAAAACGATCTTGTCCTTTTACATATAACTCACAGTAATTCAATATATACTGTATTCATTATTTTCATATATTACAGTACACGGTGTGGGTGGTTTTGTTTGTTGTTTTTTTATTTTTAACTGAATTCACAGTACAAGGTAGAATTCAGTGTGGGAATGAATTACGCATCCTGGTTGTTATGTCTAGGCCAGTCTAGATTAATCCTTCAAGGGAACTTATGTATACTGTTCAAGATCCCTGATAGGATATGGTTAATGGTGTGAAATCGAAGAAGAGATCTGCTATATGGCAGGAGAAGAAAGAAGCTTGCAGATTTCTTTTTTTTTTTTTTTTTTTTTTTTTTTTTTTTTTTTGCAAAAGAGAGGTTAAGTTGGAAAAATCCTTTCTTCTATATTTGCTGTTAAAAATAATTAGTCATTTCTCACTGCCAGAATCACATTCAAGTTATGTTTATAAAATGTAAACAGTTGTCTTTGTCGGAATATTTTAGTATGCAGCCCTTTTTGTTGTCTTGGAATCCTGACTGTTTAGTTAAACCAGAGCTGTCAAATACGTACATGAAAATATTTCCATTAGGTTTTTGAAAAACTACATACATGCTAAGCTTTTTCCAAAACATTTTTTGATATCTTCCAAAGTGCCTTTTTATAAATTTGTTTTTGGTAGGCATACTTGCATAAGTGAGATTTTTGTTTCTGATGCTTTCCACTGTTATAAGGTAGCACCGTGTTTCATTATACCAAATTGTAGGGAATATGAATTGTTTATTAAAAAAATCAGGCAAAAATTAACATGCAGTATGGAGGATGCAAGACTTAAAAATTAGAGGCAAAAATCTGCCCTTCTCATAGACATGAGAGCAGAATTTTAGCACAATTAGAGAGCGTTTAATTTTAGCACAATTGTTCTTTCCATAAGGACTTTTAATTTTAGCATAATTGTTCTGTCCATTTTCTTAAATCCTGTCTTTTCTTTCTTTTTTTTTAAAAAAAATTCTCTATTCTAGCAATTTAAGTTTTACTGCTTAAAGTGTTCAGCTCTAATGGCCTAAGCCACGAATCATTCAACTTCATTTGAAGTGCAGATCCTTTTTGGTCAGGTGAATAATTACAACATTAGAGCCATTTTGATCAGCTGAATTTGAACTTGAAGCTGAATATTTTGTTTATTCATTTATGCACTGCATAAAGAACATTAGGGTTACAACAATTTTTGTATTTAATAAAGGAATTGTAGTTTCTATACAAAGAAAAACTTTGCTAGTTTACACATTGCTGGTCTACATACTTTATAATTTGTATTTCCAAGATTTAAATGTAGGGTGTTTCACATTGCTCAGTCTTCATTATTTTTACAAAATATACTACAGTATATCATAAAATTAAATTGTTGGAGCAAGCTCGATCTTATTCATGCATTACTTGTTTTTGTTCTTTGTTCATTTGCATATTAATTTGCAAAATTCAATAATTTCCAGTGGATTACATAGTCATTAGTGGGTGTTATCATAGGGCATGACTTTCTTGCATTTTACTTTGGCAAGCTTTTATTTGTCTACATATTTCAAATGCACCTATCATTGTGGTTTTTAGGACTTTTTATAAAACTCATGTCTAATTAGATTAAAGAAATTTGAAGGTTAATTAAAAAAATTAAAATAGTTAATGCTTCACTATAGTAAAAACCCCCAAACATATCCCATGTTTCATAGCTCGAGGAAATTTAAATAGACATAGGATTTCTGACAGTAAGTTATTTAGAATTGGTATACCATAGTTATGAGCAGACAGTATTATTGGATAAAAAAAAGCAATGTTGCAAAATTCTCTCTTGTGTCTTATAAAGAAGGTAATATCACAAAACCTTTGGTATGACAAAGTTTGACTGCTTGGCTAAAGAATATTCGTAAAAGGCATTCTTTAATCAAAAGCTATGCTCTTTCATTTAGAACACCACTGATCTAAAATGAGCAAGCATATACAAATAAACATGTTCCTCTAGCTATCCCTCTATAGAGGGCAATATCGTGATAGCTTGGAGAACTGGGGATGCTGAACTTTTATAACAGTAGCACTATTTTGTGAAGTAGCACACTTGCACTGTAGTGAAATAATTTGCAGTTTCTGTAACAAATCCTATTTTTTTCTGGGTTTTTAACTTGTTCACTTAAATTATCCCCAAAACTGCCAATTTACAAGAATATTTTAAAAAGCTAATTTTTAAAAACTGAAATGCTGCATTCTAATAGACCTAAATTATAACTTAACGTGGGCGGTGCACTTCTGTATATCTCTAGCTCAATATCTGCTATCATGTACAAGTGCAATTAAAGATTCTTTCCATGTAAATGGTAGAGAGCATCCCTTAAATTTAGTTTATGGTGTGGCCTTTTGACTTGGAAACTGAGGTAAGGCTGTTATTTCATCCTCCACTCACCCTCTAGTGCCCAGACACTATAATTGCAATATTCTGAGTGGGTAACATCAAAGTCTCTGCAGTACCTAAACAGAGCAGGGCAATGTAACAACATAATCCAGCCTCAGCTATGAATATCCTGTTTTTAAAGATCCAGTTAGATTTGTACTATGTATTACTAGTGCCATAGTGGGACCCAGCAACTCCAGTCAGGATTAAGACACTCTTGTGGTGAACACTGCAAACATAGAAAGATATGGATTCTGCTACTAAGAGATCATGGTCTAAAGCCTCTATCCTGCAAATGCTTATGTATGTTAGTTTCTGTGATTTGTTCCTGGCTTCTGCTATGTTGGTACTGGTATGCAACATCCCTAATCTTAAATCTATCAGACATATACAGTTCACCATCTGAGTTTGCAAGACATGCAATAATCCACATAAGGGTGGGAAGGACTGAGTTCTTTTTGTCTCTGAGATTGAATCCCCCTGATGCCCTAAAAATGTTTACAGTGCAGAAGAGTAACACATTTTTTGAAGTTCATCAGTTTTAGCATGTTACACTGTTATTTTAAAAATCAGTAAACAGATAATTCCTCAGGCTTTGTTTCCTTTAATGGGTGCAGGCATTATTTTTCAAAGACATCTTATTAAAATGGTGCTAACAATTTATGAAGTCAGTGGGAGTTTAGAGTGGTTAGTACTGCAAGAGACTGGGGCCTTGATGTTTAACTTGTGCAGAAAATGCCTTGGGATTAGCCCAGTAACTGTCATATCAGGCTAGATAATATTGACAAAAATGTCCTGTGTAAACAAAGAAAATATTTTTCAATACTTAATTCCATGCAATTGCAAACTGAATTTTGCACTGTACATTTCTTTAAAGCTATGTTGGTGAGGTAATGTTATATCTTCATTAAAAGCAGTCAAATTATAAATTAAGTGGCAAAATATTTGTATGGGGATTAGTAAACAAGATTTGTGTTACTTAGAAGTAAAGATCTCAAGAAGCTTGACAAAAAAGCAAGCCTTAAACAATATAATAAGGCAATAATTCACAGATAAAAAGAATAAAACCCAACATTTTGGTAGTTTCATTGTAGCCAATATTTTTAATTTATATAATAGAAAACTATTACCATTTTGTAATCCATGAACATCTCCCTGTTTCAGACCTCAGCATATGTTTAAATTAAATTTCCAGTGCAACCACAGCAGGGTTTCTCCGACAGACCAGGCCTTGCCCCCGTTCTTCATTCAAATCAGCTACATGAGTAAATAAACTGTAGCCATGTACTCTGGTCAGACAGCCCTTCATGAGAACACATGCACACAGCAACATCACGTATATGGAAGCGATGCAATTTTATGGTGATTCAGTCATCACTGAGACTTGTACTCATAAATCCCATAATATGTGTATTTAGTTACCATCCTCTAATCAGATATTTTTTCCAAAATACTTTAAGGCAATAAGAGGAAGTGAACAACATAATAGTGTAACTGCTATTGTGATTTCACTTTGTGTATTTTTATTATATCATTACAATATAATTTAAAATTTGTCTTTGCATATAAAGAGAATTAATATAGAAAAACTCCCATTGCCAGCTAGCAAGAAAAATATTTCATGGTGGAAGACCTACAGTAATATTTCTGGCAATGTAACCAGTTTGATTGCCCTAAGCAGTTGAACTAAAATTATCTGTGTGCAGTGAATAGTTACATTGATGGTGTTGAACTGCAGTGGCAGGAAAGTACCTCCTTCATATTTTGATAATATCAGAAATCATGTGAGCTTTGCTCATGGTACCATGATGATGTCAGGATCTCTTGGTGTGACTAAGAATAGTCTGTTTTTTCCCTTCCAGTTTTAGTACAGTTTTATTAAAATAAACCACACTTATATAATGCAGGTCTTAGAAAAGGATATAATTTTATTGAAGGGTCTGCTGATGACAAAGCCACAAGATGAACTCAAGTAGCTGAAACAACGAGAGTTCTAGGGCACTTTAAAGACTAACAAATTTAATTTCAGCAGGCATAAGTTTTCGTGTCCCTCAGCTCAGATGCAGTTGGTAGAAATGATACAGCAAATAGGTAACCTGTATCATTTCTACCTGCTGCATCTGAGGAAGTGAGCTGAGGCTCACAAAAACTTATGCCTGCTGAAATTAAATTTGTTAGTCTTTAAAGTGCCCTAGAACTCGTTGTTTTTGCTGTATACAGACTAACACGGCTACCCCTCTGGAACTCAAGTAGCTGAAATGCCTAAGCCTGGTCGATCTTTATATTTCATTATTGCATATTTCTTGGTTTTAAAATAGAACAAACAGTTAGGATGCTGTATTTTATATCTGTTTACATTCTAAATTGCATGACTTGTATGTTAGCCACAATACCATTTTAGTGAGGCTAATATAACTGATTTGTAACAATGCTTCACTGGCTTTTTTTTAATGTTGGTTTGTTTATATGAATTAGCATTGTGGTTTTGTTACAAGTTATTACTTAATTACCTCCACCAATGTGCATGATGCTGTAAAAACCTAAAAAACACAGGTAATATCCCAAGGAGTTTACAGTCTTGTTTAGACAGACAAGACCAGATCTATCCTCCCTGACACCTTACACATAATGAATGCTGCTGTATTCTGGGAAATGGAGGACTGACGCCTTTCCTCAAAGGTTATATTTACATTCCCCTGAAAGCTCCAGGAGTGTCCTACTGGTAGAAGCTATACTGGCGATGTACCTCATTAGCACATTTCCCTAGTTACACATTGTTTTTTCTCTTCTCACCTAGACTAGAGGACTATCTTTGCTGCTTGCAAGCCCTGCATTCCATAGAGAATATTTGCAGGACATTTGTGCCACCAAAATATTCCTGGCAGATTTTCAGCTGCCTGGGGTCTTATATTCTGATATTGGTTATACCTGGGCAACCCCACCGACACTTCCTTGACTTCAATGGGGGTCACATTAGTGTAGATAATGGTAGAATATGACCCAAGTAATCCATCAGGAGGTGGAATAATTTTTCAGTGTTCATTAAAAGCCATGAAGGGAAAGTGAGTTGAGGAAAGGACGACTTTGTTTGGCACCTCCAGTTGAACCAGTCTGAAAGATAAGTGACTTTTGCTCTAAAAATTAAATTGTTTGACAGCCTCTGTCACTCATGTCATTTTATTTTTAAAAGCAAATACCTTCCAGAAAGAACGGCTCTTGAGTTCATACTAATCAGTGTAGTATGAGCAAGTAGGGATTAGCCACTTGCTCAGAGGCAAACAGCACTAGATATTACTGATAAATCAGCTTTCTGTGGGCTGATTTCAGATGAAGAAAAGGCAATATACCTATAACATTGTGTCCTTGGGAAAAATGGGAGCATATTGTCTATAATCTAAAGCAATAAAGGCCCAGATCCTCTCAGGCATTCAGAAGCCCAACTCCCATTAAAATCAATTGGCCTGCTGTACCTCCATTGAAATCAGTGGGAATTGGGCTTCTAAATATTTCTGATGATCTTGGCCAAAGTGACTGTGTTGGCTTTTCAAAAGCACCTAAGTGATGTATGAGCACAAGTCCTATTGTAAGTCATGGGGACTTGTGCTCCTAAATTGCTGAGGTGGTTTGAAAATCGTACCCTACTTTCCTTTCAAGGTAAACTGAACTGCATTTCTACTAATTACAGTGACCTGTCAAAGATCCTATTTGCTGTAGTAGATACGTTTTCAAATAAACAGAATAAAAAAACACATTTGAAAATAATTCCTCTTTGACTTACCTGAAGGGACCTGGGATCAGGAATCTGTATTTCTCCAATAAGAGTAGATGGCACCAGGCCTCTAAGCCCCCTAAGAAATACAGCTCGTGTTTCTGATGATGGTGACACCATAGGCTATCGCAGAAGAAACAACTAGTCACAAACTCAGATTTTCTGTGGTAGGCTCTTAGTTTACTTGTAAATACATTCATCTTTATTTTTAGAGGTGCACATCTATTTGGGCCCAATTCTGAGAGGTGGTGCGGGCCTTCAAGTCCAGTTGGAGATGAGGCCCTTACTCAATTAAGATCTCAAGCAATGTTTTGGGTTAAGAACAATAATCAACTCATTCTGAGAAGTCGAAGCAAAGTTTGTTTCAGGCTATTGAAATCCATGGAAGGGAAGAGTGCTTAGCCCCTTAAGGGGAGGGTGGGGACCTCACAATCTTGTAGGCTCAAGCCTTTACATTTATGGAGTCTCAAATAAGAGGTAATTAGTTCCTGTTTAAAACTCCTTGGTCTTTACCCTTCCTTCTTCGGAACATAGGCCCAACTGATCTGTTCCACTTGTGCTGGTAGAAGGAGCAAATGCCACCAGAATTGGGAAGTGGGGAGCAGCAGCTCAACAGTATGCTTGTCTGCACTGCACTGCAGAAGCCCCTCAGAGGTGACTTGATGCTCCCACTTCTAGCAAAAGGTGAGCTAGAGGAGCAGGTGCTGTTTGAGGTACTTTTGTGTCTGAGCACACCGAAGAGAACTCTTGGTAGCTAATACTGCCTCACACAGAACTAACTCCTACTTTGTGCTTCCTGGTCTCCCATGAAAGGGGGCAGGTCAATGGTCAACTGTAGCTGGGCAAGGAGATTGTGAGGGGTACTAAGGAAAAGTCATCACTCCCTGCATTACAATCCAGGATCTATAGGATTTCAGCCTGGTTTCCCACACAGCACAGCGTCCTGAGGTCCCCCTGTCATGTTCTCCACCCTGAGCTTAGAAATCCACTCCCTTCAAGAGAAAATTGGAAGGAAACTCTGGGCTTGTCTGAGTTTCCACCTGATTTTTCCATAAGAGAGGGCAATTGAGCCCAATGCTATTTAATTTATCTTAACTCGGGGTAAAATCCAGGCCCTATTGATAGGGTCAGGATTTCACCCTAGGAGTTTTTAAAATGCTTAAAAAAATGTATTTTGAAGTTTAAAAAATATGGGTAGGGTCAAAGGTAACTTACAAACTTCTCTTGAGAAAACAGATCTCAGTGGCAGCTCATTTCATTAAGTCCTAAAAGTATCTCTAATGTTACTCAGGTCCAATATATTCAGAGTACATGGTTGTCTTCCAATGGCAGATAATTTATCTAAGACTCTGGGAATCTTCAGTACCTCTCTCCTCTCACTCCCCACCAAAAATGTAGCGCAGATTAGTTCCTCTGAAATTCTGTCTGTGATAATACATATTAAATGTTCCAGAGGGGTAGCCGTGTTAGTCCGTATACAGCAAAAACAATGAGAGTCCTGAGCACTTTAAAGACTTACAAATTTCTGCAGGCATAAGCTTTCGTGGGCTGCAACCCACTTCATCAGATGCATGTGACGAAGTAGGTTGCAGCCCACGAAAGCTTATGCCTGCATAAATTTGTTAGTCTTTAAAGTGTTACAGGACTCTTGTTGTTTTTGCCATATTAAATGTGCATCCTAAGCACTAGTAACAATTTATTTATTGCAGTTTTAGAGTTTTCTAAAGCAAAGCTGTCAAAAGTATTTCAAATGAGGCTACTTTTGTTCCTGTACAACATACTGATAACCAGAATGTGCAGAAGGGCCCTTCTATCATTGTGTATTTTATCCAGTTCTGTGCGGGTTTTTTTTGAAGTATAGTTTATACTCATTCAAAGCTGATTTTCCCCTCCGCCCCACTGCAGTTCTGTACATAGCCTTTCCTTGCAGTCAGTAATAGGACGTGTTGCTTACATGAAGCCAGTTTTGAAACTGGGTGTGGGCAGCCTGCCAGAGGCAATAACAGCAACATGACTCGTGGAATTAACGCCTCATGGTGACACCCATTTAAAATATTCACAGAGATTGACTCAGTTTGCTGGTGTTGCCCAAATGTTGTGCTGGAACCTATCCTTCTTAGAGTAAGTACAATGTGTAGAGCCCAATCCTGTTCTGATTAAACTCAAAAAGGGGTTTGCTGTTGACTTCAAGGATCAGCTACAGTATGACCAGAAACATGCACAGGTCGTTTTTATTTTTAAGCATATTTAAAAAGGCAGCAAAGCAAAAAATGGCTGAAAATTAATTAAAAAAATCACACTTCCATTTGAGTAATAGTGCTGCATGCTGACATTCTTAAATGTGTAGAAACCAGGTATAGTTGTTGGGATGAGTAAAGGCTGGAGTCGGTGTGTTGCTGAGTGCCCTCAATTCCCATTGTCTTCAACAGGACTCACGGGAGCTTCGTGGCTGTTCCTAATTTTAATGAGATCAGTTCCTAAGGCACAGTATTGCCAACCCTAAATGTTCAAAAATCACGTCAGGCTCACCACAAATCATGATACTGTATTGACTTTAAAATCATGAGGTTATGTAAAAATGATAGATTTGCTGTTCTTTTTATTTGCCTTCTGCTTTTTGAGCCTTTAGGGTGCACTGGGGTAGGGGAGTTGTCACATTTGAAGCATTCTTCACAGCCATGAGGGCTAGAAACTTACTTTTCCTTTACGAATGAAGGCTGAAATCATCCCACAGTCACTTGATTCCAGGAGCTGAGGCTTGAAGGAAAACGGTAATTATCATGAGACTCATGACAAAATCATGAATGTCGGCAATGATGCCAACAAGCATGGTCATTACTAGGAGTTATCCGGTATCGTATAGAAGTAATACTGATGCCTTCTTTTCTCCTTGGTTGGCTACTGGATGGAAAGAGAGGTGTAAGAGGCAGCAAACCATCCATTTTTTTTCACTTTCTTGGGCTTCCATTTTCACTCTTCATATTGCAGGCTGTATCACCCAGGTTGGCAAATTAAATAACAGAAAGGTTTCACTTCTATTTGAGTCTTTGAATCTCATTTTTAAAAAGAAAACTTGTCATTATGTTCCATGGATATGATCCTACAGATAGTACTAATTCCCCAAAAGGAGCTGGGTTTGCCAATGACTCATTTTACTGACTTAAGGGTGTTTTTTAAAAAAAATATATGAATTGTTTTTGAAAAGTTATAGGTGTACAGAACTGAATGTAGCTGTCCTCAGAGCAACTGCAGCCAAAGCAATTTGTAATCCACCAGGGGTCTGATCACAATTGCACTGAAATTGAAGACAATTTTGCCATTGACTTCAATGGAAGCTGAGAAAGGCCTTGTAGGAAGGCGCTGTGGCCTCCCCTGGAGTCAGAACCCGAGGGAGGGCACCAGCAGCCTGAGTGGACCAAACCCGGCCCAGCAGACAAATCTGCCTGGCAACAGAGGGACCAGGCCACGATAGGACCACCCGGCCAGCCCAACCAGTGGTGGCGGGGTGGAGCCCCTACAGGAAGGGGCGGTATAAAGGACAGGCCCCAGAGCTCAGTCTGGGACAGACTGCCGCCGGAGACAGACGTGCTGCTCCGCCGGCAGAGCCCTAGGTCAGAGCAGAGCCTCCGACCACCCCCAGCCCAACCTGGACCGGGAGACTGGGTGGGGCCTTCAAGGAACTGGACCAGGCAGCCCAGCCAGAGAGATTGGGACGAGGTACCCGAACCCCAGGATTGGACCGAACCACCGGAGCCCTGGGACTGGGCAGAGCCCCCGGAGCAACCCGGGTGGAACATACCCCCTGAGGCCGGATGAGACCTGGAGGAGCTGCCGGCCGCTGAGCCCCCTGACCTGGGACAGGACCTGGGTGAGCTGCCGGAAGCCGAGCCATTCCCCGCACCCAATGACCTAGAGGAGCTGCCCCTTGAGGAGGAGCTCCCCGCATTGCTGCCCGTGGATGAAGAGGGACTAGCGGGCCTACCCCGGACGGAGTGCCCCAGCGACCCTCAGGAGAAAGGTACCTGGGGATATGGGGAGAAAGTGGCGCAGGGACAGCCATAGTTAGTGGCTGGGACAGGGGCAAGCCCTGTCGGCATGTTGCAGCGGGAGCCCCGCCGACTGAGTGGCAACGCATTTGCCACTACTAGGGCCCTGGGCTGGGACACAGTGGAGATGGGTGGGCCTGCGTCCCCCTTCCTCCCTCCCCTTTCCTAGCCACTCCGGGAAAGCCTCCTCCCTATCATTCCGGAGAGATGGAACCCACTGCTTGCTTGCTCGCCCTGCCTGAGGGTCAGAGCAATAGACTGCTTGCTTGCCTGCCGCCGGAGGACTGGGCTAAGCCCACGAGAGAGCTAACAGTTCCTCTTTGTTTTGGAAGGCACTGTGGCCTCCCATGGAGCCAGAACCCAAGGGAGGGCCCAAGCAACCAGGCCGGAAAGGACAGTCTGCCACAGGCCTAATGTGGCAAACCTCCAACTTGCTATTAGGTGCTGGAGCCTCCCTGCTACTCTAACAGCCTTCTGATGTAATTTTAGAAATAGACTTAATTAAAACTTTACAGTCACCAAAAAAAAAAAAAGTAATTTCTCTTGCTTTGCCATACTAGTGACCTTGTCCCATGAGGCTACTTACCCACCCATTTGCTATAACAACTGCCTTCTTAATCCGCTTGTCCCTCAACTCTTTTGAGATCTGTGATTGAATATGGCACTCCCTTTCTGGCTGGAGGAGAAATGATTGCCAAAGCCAGTGCCACTCTGCCAACTGATCATCATCCTGTGTCTTGGAAGCCATGCATGATGCCAAACTTCACCAGCAAGGATTTGGAATGAGCTTCTGCTTTGGTGCTGCAGGGTGCCATATTATATAGAAAAAAATTAGCATCTCGTGTTTCAGAAAAGAGCTAGCTAAGATCATGGAGGATAGGTCCCGCAATGACTATTAGGCAGGATGGGCAGGGATGAAAACCATGCTTAGAAATGTCCCTAGCCTCTGTGTGCCAGCAGCTGGGAATGGGTGACAGGGAATGGATCACTTGATGATTACCTGTTCTATTATTCCCTCTGAAGCACATGGCATTGGCCACTGTTGGAAGACAGGATACTGGGCTAGATGGACCATTGATCTGACCCAATATGGCCATTATTAGGGTCTTATCAGATCATAGGTTCTAATGTAACAGTTCCTATGAGCATCCATTCTAGTTTGTTCTCCTGTATTTGAAAATACCTGCCCTATATTAGATACTTAGTGGAAAGATGTATATGCTCATGAAGCACTTTGCCAGTTATGCACATGCTGGGGATTTTCTTTCTGACCCCGTCTGATGATCTGCTCCACTTGAGATTTAATAGTCCATCAGTCGTGAAGGCTAGTCCAATTCAGAGTCTTTTGGTTTCATGTGTCTTCAAGGAGTAGGAAGGTGGGGGGGAGGGCAAAGAGATTTCACAATTTACTCTCCTTTTTCCATGAGCATCTAGGCACTAATTTCAGCTAGAATACTTGGTCTTGGCTCCAGGCTACACAATAATTTCTTTAAGCTCCTCCAAGTCATGGAATCAGTCACAGGTTGCTCATAAATGTGGGTCCTCAATAGGCAATAGAGTCCTACCAGAATGGATAGTTTTTGCTTCTATTACTACTTTCCAATTCAATAGCTGGCCAAACTTATATGACATACTACAAAACTAAGGCTATATAAGGTCATATCTATAGTAGGAAAGAAGCACTGCAAAAATCACTGTTTGTAACACTTTGAGCTTGCAGCATTAGTACAATGCTACAGATGTTCCAGGTTTTTTATAAGTATTGCTTACACGTTTGGTTGCAACAATGGAAGTGAAGATCATTAACTCAGATCTAGCTGAACCAGTGCAATAAATAATGGTTTCATCCCACTGTCATCAGGAAGCAATAGGCATTTCTGGGAGCTAGGTATTAGCTCACATTTTTAACAGTAAACCATTGAAAGAACGTACCAAGAGCTTTGGTGGACTCTCCAACTCTCGATCACTTGCAGGCTTGGAATCAAGACTTTCCAAAAGATAGGCTCTAATTCATCTGTTAGTTATTGTGTTTGATGCACAAATTCCTGGGTGAACTACTATAGTTTATTTTATGCAGAAGGTCCAACTCAATAAACATCACAACTGTCGCGTCAATTTATGAATTGCAGCTGTACTAGTTCATCTGGGTCTCCTAATTCCAACCTGCAATATGTTGCCTTATATTTGGGAATTACCCAAAAGACCCCGCTCCTAGGAGTAGTGATGGACATTATGAAACAAATATACCTCGAGTCCCAGAATGCACTGGTACAATAGTTTTATGGATGCACCAACATAATTGTCAAAAACAGTGTTACTGTGTAGATACTTTACTTATTCTTGCAGTGTTTTATTGTAAGAAACCATTTCATGCAATCAATGTTCTTCTCTTGGTTTCTTTAATTGGTATAGAAAGGGGTGAAGATGTAAGTCTATCACATAAATATAGTGCCAATTCATTAAGGAGAAAGAAATAGTGTTCTTCTAACATGCTTCTTCTTGGAGAGCATTATTTTGAATGGCCACTAAAATTTATTGGCATGTCTTGCTGCATAAAATGATTCTTCACCTCATCCTTGAGTCTATTTCCTAGATCACTTTATTATTGCAAGTGTCTTAATAGCCACTGAAATGCCCAATACAAGTTAACAATCTAACCAGTAAGTTACAGGCTGTATTTTTTTTAATTCATTGAGAAACATTGGCAAAACTGCAAACATATGTTTCTGCTGCTAAAGCTTAGTCTTATCACAGTTTGAAAATGTGGAAAATCAATTACGTGCTTTGAATTATACTCCCTTTACTGCTAGAAAAGAATTTCTTCATTCTTTCAGGGTAGTGTAGACTTTGTAACATCTACCACTAACAGGCTGTTAGGACTCTCTGCTAAATTAATACACTACAAGTAAACTAAACAGAAGGCCTGTGGAATGCTAAACATCCACTTTCTTTTCTGTTGTGACTGTGCTGCAGCTTGGGAACCATCAGCCTTGTTGCTACAACATCTGGACAACATTTGGGGTTGTCTCTCAAGTACACGGGTGTGCACCTCCGGTGAATTTTAACTTTCAACATCTCTCTGCCTCTAATCTATATTTAATGTTTCATGACTAGTAGTCAAAGAAATTTCAACTAAATATCAGGTTGGAATGAAAATGATCCTTGGGAAAACATTCATTTTCAGCATTCAACAGCCAAGTATCTGTGACAGAGATGTTCCCTAGAGATTTGTAGCCTATTCTCTTGCAGTAATAATAATTAAGACTCATGATTACTGTGCCCACATAATCAAAGATCGCTTCATAAAATGTACTCCCTAAGGGGAAGAATTCTCTGTTCCTAACTGGATGTCAGTCATAGGGATCAGCACCCCCAGGGATGTCAAGTCTTTTACTTGCCCTTTTCATTACAGTGTTGTTAGCATTGTGTTACTTCATATTCTTCTCAATGCAAATGAGTAGGTAATCATGTGTAAATCGTGCCCTCCAGAAGGCACATGTGGTGAGGGATTTTTTTTCCCTCTTCTCCAAATCTACCACAGGGATTTCTCACATGGAACATAATTACATCTCTGCCATATGGGCTCATTTATATTCTATTACAGGTTAAGCTAATACGACTTAGAATTATGCTAAAAATACCTCAAAGTGTTATGAGCACTGTCAAAACACTTGTCATTTCTTACTTGCCCGTTTGATTGCTAGTGACTTGATATTTATTTAGAAATCTGTAGAGCCAAGAAACTGTAGTAAAACAAAATAAAGTCAGTATTATGGTGGCCAATCTGCAATGAAGATTGTAATTCTCTGCAATGTTGTGCTCTTTTGATTTGAAGCAAATGCTCAGAGGTCATAAAACTGAAAAGCCTCAAAGACACATTTACCTGAAGTGTCTCCCTTCTAGGTTTTAGATTTCCCAGGAGGTACAGAATACAGATTTCAGATGTGTAGTTTTGTCATTATCAGAATACATCAGGTCTGTGTTGGATGTAATCTTCTTGGGTGTGGCTTCTGCTGGCACAAACAATGAATTAGATGTTGGTAAGTGATATAGACACGCCATCACAGCCGAATTGGCCAGAGACATCAAACACACCCATCCATCATCTAGATGATAAAGAGGGCAATCCATAACCAGATGGCAGGTTGTTTGTTCTTGAGCTTCACAGAGGCAGGACGGGAAGCTCAAGAAGCCCCAGTGGTAATGAATGATGTAAGTTAAACTGCCCATGACCATAACATATCCTGATGTAATGAAGAAAGCTCTTTCAAGTCATATGACTGTCCTATGGGGCATGCGAGCGCTAATCTGGTGAGACTAGGTGATACAGATATGAGTTGTCTATGTGCCAGGAAATGTGCCATGGATCTAAAATATAGACCTGTACCACCCGTTGCCACTATTCCTTAGAATGGTTGTGTCTGAAGTGCTACCTGAGAGGCTCAACTATGCCAGAGAAGAGGAGTCTTGACTATATCAAAGCAGTGGCCAGCTATGGCCACAAACAGACGCATGTTCAAGAAGTGTGTGTTTACCATAAAAAGGGCATTTTTTCAAGCCAGATATGAGTGTCTTACTTGAGGAAAAGTATTCTTTCCAGGCTTGATTGACTCTTCTCTTTGGAGACAGCAGTTGAAGTGAAAGCTAAATGACACATCCTCCATCCTGGGGTGAGGGAAAGGCATCAAGAAAAAAAAGAGCTGACCTAGTGAATTTGTCTTCCAAAAAAGCAGCTGTTGGAGAACAGTGGAACAAAACAAAAATTCCAGGGCTGCTTTAGTGAGCCATTTTAAAACAATTTTTCTTTAATTTTTCATAGGTGTTTGATTACAGCGCAAGTTGATTTCTTCTGCTGTCTATAGGTTTCATCTTGTAAAAGCAGTTTGTGTGCCAGCTCCCAGCAACAGACTAATCTGTGCCCTCCTTTCCTCCTCCTCCCCCCCACTACCTAGCTAGCTTGCTTTCTTTTTCTTGAGGTAAAAAATTAGGAACAAGTATTGTAAGTGATAACTATCTGAATATTTAATATTAGTGAGTGGAGTGTGGGAGAAGCCTGGTTGGAGGAGAAGTGATATTATTCCATAGGATGGATTCATCAGGCAATAAATACATTGGATAGAAACAAATGCATTTAACATAGGGCAACCTCATAAAACATCCATGGCTATAAACTGAAAAAAGATTAATGTCAACATGTCTTTGCTATTTCTAGACACCTCATTTTATTAAATTTGCTGTAGGAGGAAACTGGTTTTCATTTACATTTGAAAATTTGTGTTGGTTTATTTATAAGTTGGTCAGTGTTTTTTGGCCTATTTATCGATATTTGTAGTCTTGTTTTTCACATTATAAAGTGAGCTCGAATTAGTTCTAATTCTAGAGCCACACTTCGAATTTTGAGCACCAAAATTTAACTGAAATAGTGTGGACAAGTTCATTTGGGTATGCAGTAAGATATTTGCATAGTCACAATTGGAATTTGGGAGCACAAATTCTGGTTTAGGTGTGCAAATGCAGGTGTGGCAAGTATATGATTTACAGATGTACCTTAGGTTCCCCTGTGTGAAAATTAATAACCAAACTAGTATTTTGAGTGATTCATCTCCAAGATATACAGTTGAGCTCAGGACTGAGCTTAGGTCTTCCTCGATTATTGTATTGTTGTCATGTTAGTCATTAGTGCTAGACAAATCTGAAAACCTTTGTTGTATATTGTGATCTGCTTACTGCTAATAACCAGCTCTGTGAAATGCCTCGCAAATAATTATAATCATCAGTTTGATAAATATGCAGTGTCTGTGTTTCAAATTGGGATGGATGATCTCTGTTTTAGTGCCTGTGCAAATCATTCAGGATATCACATGTACTGTTCATTAGATGGCAAATGGGATAATAAAAATAATACCTAGCAGTCATATAAGACTTTACATAAACAAACCAGACAACAACCTTGCTATATGATGGGGGAAACATTTCTCTTTAATTCCCTTGTCCTACAGATTGTCTATTGAAGAAAATATATTCTTAAAATAAAGAAAAATATCGGTCTGGCTATGGAGCCCTTTCTTGTGTTGGTGAGCACTTACTGTGAGGAGAAGTCACACTGAAGCTAATAATCCTGCTGCACTTCCGGCAGAGAAGTTCCGATGGCCTCCTTTCGGGACAGAGACACTGTTGCTTGTTTGTGAAAAGCTCCTGCACATTCTTTCAGCTGAAACCCTCCCTCTAGCCTCTTCCTTGTAAAGGGGGGAGTAGCAAGAAAAGAAACTTCTATGTGGGTACCTCTGCATAAGCCTCCATGAGTGAGTGGGTACAGACATATATTAGCGAGGCAGAGAAATAATAGTATCCTGGCTGTGTGGGTAGAAGGAGCAGACAGAATATGTGGAAGAAGAGAGAAATAGCGTGGAGAGGAACGGAAAGGCCTACTACAAAAATTTTGCTTGGTTCCATCTAGCAATCATTATGATAGCACGACAGATTTTTTATTTAAAACTGGGAATCTGGCAACCAAAACCAGACCTTATTGAAATGGAATTATATGCCACTGACCCAAACAGGTTTAAAATTGAACTGGAAGCAGCTTAGTAAACTTACTTCACTCTACAGGATCAGTTCTCATGTCTCTTCTGACAGCTCCTCTTTGCCTTTGGTGTCATTGCAATGAGATTGCTGTGCCCCACCACTTTCTTGTTCACAGTGTAACCCTTCTGCCAAGTGGCTAATGGCCAATAAACAGGTCAGGTTCAATATAACTAGGCTCCCTCTTTACAAATAACTAAACTGAGTTAAGCCCTCCACACAGATACCTAGGAAAACTAAATGTACCTTCCCTGGATGTCCTTAACAGGCAGAATGTCCCCACTCACAAGCCCTCCAAGAGTGTGTACAAACAAGGAAATCTTTGTTAGGGGAAAGCGAGCACAGTGATACACTTGGGAAAACCCAGCAACAGAATATATACAAACAGAGTAACCTTCCCTCCCACCCTCTAGTAACTTTGGCAGTAATCCGTCTCACTCCCTTCCCACCTACTGGTAAGAATGTCCTATAGGTGATAGTCTCTTGACAACACCACCTTACCCATCTTCCAAACCCACTCATGGTTGGGATCAGCAAGTAGCAGAGTCCAAATGTCTCTTTGCGTGTCTCTCTCCAGTGCCAAGGGAACTGCCTGTCTGTTCCTGCCTGGTGGCGACACCACTTAGCCCAGTTTAGTGATTCAACTTTATGAAGCTGCTGAGTAGAAAAGTCCTCACCAGATTCCACTCAGTTCTGCTTCTGTCCTTTGTTTCATCTCTGTCATCTCTTGCTGTGAAGTCCCCTGCACTGTCTCTTACAGCAAAATCCATGCTCTGCATTATCGCTCAGAGCAAAGTCCCCATAAGAGGGAAACCGGGAGCATTTAGTACCCTTGAGCAGAGTTCTATCTGCTTGCAAATTCACTATTTGCCACAAGATAAGAGTTTTTTTCCCCTCTTGAGCTTCTCTGGGAGCCCACTGCCCCCAAAAGCCAAGTTCATGTATAGGTGATGACCTACCAAGTGTTGCTAGAGGAATTTGTGAGTTAGGTAGCCAGTGCAAATTAAACTTTGAATGGCAAAACTTTCCCCTTTTCACCAATAGAGGAAGCAGACAGTTTTTCCCACCATGGAGCTTCTAGCCATTAAGGTTTACATCCAGAAATGGGCAAACATTTTTGGATAAACTTTTTTCTGCTGAAAAATACAGATTCAGGTTGACCAAAACATTGTGAATTTGTGTCAAATTCATTGAATTGTTTTGGTCAAACAAGCAAACAAAAAACCCCCAAAATAAACTAAACTATCCATTTTGACATTTTTAAATGAAACGTTTTGATTTTTCAATTTGAAATTGCTGTGTTTTGAATTTTACTTCAGCTTTATTTTCAAAAGGTTAAAAAAAAATCCCTCAAATGAAATGCAACGTGTTCGTTTCAGCCAAATGAAATGTTTTCTTCAACCTATAAATGAAATCTTTTTGACTATTTTGGTTGGCCAAAAAAAATCAATTTTTTCTGTTTCAGTCAGCCTGAAATGAATTTTTTTTCAGTTTATTTCCCGTCTGGCTAGTGAACTGAAATCAGTTATTTGCATAGCTCTATTTACATCAGTATACCTAATAAGTTATTTTCCTTCCAAAAATTCACATGCATTTTAGGACTACACTCAAAAGTGTAAGGCTAAAGGACAAGGAGTATTCAAAACAGGCACAGCAAGGTTAAACTAGCATATTTTGTCTTCAAAATCCAAGTGTGAAGGGTGGACATACCACTGGAATGCCTCCTTGTGGCCAGACATGGGGTAGCATTTCTTTCCCTGTTTGGTGGCTCCTGCCAGCAGGTACTCTTGGGCTGTCTCTTTCTGGGCTCACATTTAAGTTCTTTCAGTGTAACAATGCCCAGATTCAAAGAAACAAAAACACTTCAGTCCTCCCCAGAATCAATCTTCTGCATGCTCTTTGCCTCTTTCCCAGGCGCCTCAGAGTTCCTCCTCTCTCTGTCACAGCATGCTGCCCAAGGCTTTTGCCCTGGAGGTCCAGCTCCTCCAAGCCACTGACCCTCATGGTCTTTTCCCTGGAGTCTCTCTTCTCCTAGGCCTGTTTTAGAAGTCTTCTTCTCCCCAGCTTGCTCTTTCCTTTTAGGGACAGTCCTAGGCTACGCATTCCTTCCTGCAGGACTTTCTGTGGTTCATTTCCCCCTTATTCTGGGCCTTCTTCCAGAGCCAGCTTTCCTAACCTTGTCCCTCCTTCAGTTTTCCAAAGCCCTCACCCAATCCTACCCTAATTTCAGGGCCCACTGTCTGGGGATGTTCCTTTCCCTTACAGCCCAGCTTTCCTGGCCTTTTTTCAAAGCTTCCTCTCACCCAAGACCCAATTTCCCCCTAGGTCACTACTGTCTCCTGAAGCCCTCCCTTATAGTAGCCATGCATTCCTCTCCAGCTGGGTCATATCCCGGATTGGTTCCTCCAGCAGTAAGTGGATACACATATTGATCTTACTGAGCTCCTCTGAACCCTTTCGTATCGGTGTGTGTGGGGGTTACAGTGCATCACACCAAGATATTCTTAAAATCTGGAGAACCTCCTCCTGAAAAAAGAAAACAAAGCCTGCTTGTGTGGAAATGAGCTCCAAAACAATAGGGAAGGGATCCTGAGCCCCACTTATGTTTTAGGCACCCATTCAGCCATCCCACTGCTGGGAGTGTGGTGGTAAGATGCCCCTCTACTCCCCTATGTGGGCTTTTGACCATGTGGACCCACTGGCCACTCTCTTGATTATGGGTGACACACCTGCTCTCCATGTTGCTAGCTGCTGTGGATGTCACATCCATGATGTGCTGAGAGCTGTGGGGTCCCTGGCAGGGTATTTTGCTGCTTTCCATACCACAGTGTGGAGGAAAACATAGGGTGGGAGTTGCAAAGCTTCCTAAGGGATTTGGACACCCAATTCCCATTAAAATCTCAAAAATGGTTTCTGAGCTCTGTCACACTGATGTGAAGTAGGAGCATTTAGGGCATTGTAGTTGCCCCAGTGTAAAACTGATGTGAGATCAGAACTGGGCCCATAGATTCCACTGTGTTTGGCTCTTGGATGGCCATGTAAAAGCTCTCAGGATCTGGCCTTGTGTATGTACATAAACTTTACCCTTGAGCTGCAAAAAGCTTACCTATTGCAAACATCAAGTTAATTAAAACAGCATTTAAAAACAAACACTATTCATGGTTATTACCTCTGGAATCCTTTGGACAGGATAATAAATATCTTGTGAAATGTCATAGGCTGTTACTGAATTTACCCTTGTAGCAGCACTTTACACATTTAAAAATGATGGTTAATGAAACACTTTATTATAATGCTCCTGATTTAAGTCTATAATTAACCACTAATGCAGACAGATTTAGGAATAAGCTATTTAACGCATTTCAAAATGTTGTTACAATGATGAAATCCTATGACATGGAAACTCCCATTAGGCAGTGAATGTCAAATATACATTACTTAAAATTATGTAGCATAAAACACATATTTCTGGCAAAGATCACTGTCAGAGAAAGGATGGAAATCTATAAATCACATCCAGAGTCATCACAGTATCAGAGTCTTACTTTTGAGCTTGCAACTACGTGAGGGCAGTTATGTGTTTGGAGACAGAATTGCTGTTTCCCTTTGGCTTTCAGTGTGTGAAAAGTAGGATTATTTTTTCCTCCTTCTGGCCATATACAGAAGCAGAGTTAAAATATGCCGTGCTATGAACTTCCTTTGGGAGGATAGAATACCAGGCAGTGTTAGATAAATATTTTAAAGGTATTCCTCTCAGAAAGGATGTGTGTTCTGGTTTTGTAGGAAAGACTGGATCTTCTTGTTAATGCATAGGAATGGGAGTTAGTGATCTGAATTTTATTCTTGGTTGTAATATACACTTCCTATATGACCTTTGACACATCATTTAACCTCTCTATGCTGCAGATTCTCTATCTGTAAAATGATGGTTGCAATACTTAATTAACTATTTAATTATTTAATGTTTGTAAAGCTCTTTGCAGGCCTCTTATGAAAGATGCTACAGAAGTGAAAATGATTATATTAGGGCATATATTTATATAATAAAGATATACATAATATTACACTCCCAATTACATTAAAAGAACATCATGAAGGTTGCAAAGTCAAGCACTCAAAATGCCAGAATTAAAGTTGCCTGTGCAACCTATGGGGCTCCTACAGAAAAGTCTCCTTTACTACTCAGCCCCAAGTAGGTCCACTGAATGAGGCAAGGTTGTGGGGGAAAATAGTATGTGTTCATGTAATTAAAGCCTGTATCATAACACATATTCACAAGGCAGGTGAATTAAGGTTACAAGGGCAAATGCACATGGAAAATTTCATCCCAAACGATTAAAATATTCAAAGTTGCATAAGCTATGTCTGCTCAGTTGTAGTGCTCTGTCCAACTAGAGATTGAGTCTGCTATAGCCTTGGCTAGAAAGGTAGGTCTTTTAGCTTAGGTAGTAGAGTCTCATCTGTTAAGATCTAGAGGTCCCAGATTCAGTTGCTGCTGATGATCCACCTAAGGGCATTGACATTACATTAGAAAATACTGAAAAGAGGGTCTTACAATGGGACGTACTGGCTAACCTTATTAATAAGCTATGTTTCCAGCCCTGCCTAAAATAATATTATTACCTAAAAGTTTACTATGTTGAGTGTTCTGTTTCCCCTCTTAACAAATTATTAAACGTTATCTCAACCCAGAAAGCAATGAGACTGATACTTAATCAGAACTACAGTTGGGTAAACTATTTGATTTGAATAATTAATGTGATGAATTTAGCTCCTTTCTCTGATTTAGAGCTATTTCGCTTTTTTATAACCATATTTGTTTGTTTAAAATTATTTTCTTGGCTTATGACTTAGACATCACTCATGACGTGTTATCTGTCACTACTTCACTGTCTATTCAGTATTCATCATTCATTCTTTGCACTTTCTGATTGGCCCCTGTTCTAAGATGCAGGTGCCAGATTTTCAAAATAGCTCACCATCCAGAATCAGGACAAGATTTATCAAGAGCTCAGTTTCCATTTAGACACCAAAACCTGCCACTGTATTTTAAAAAGAACTACACATTTTGGATGCACTGTGGGTACTGAGCTCTTCTGAAAATCTGCTCCTAATTTAGGCATCTACAGGGAAGCTGAGCTCTTTTGACTATCTGGCCCATGGTGTTGTCTCTGTTCTCTGACTGGATGACTCCCAAATCCAAAAAAGAGCTTTTTGGCAATCTGGTGGTGAATTCCCATTTGAATAGACAGAACGCTTTTCCCATTCAACAACTGTTCTTGCAAACAAAATATAACTTGCATGAATGTTCCCAAGAAGTTGATAGAAGGGCTCATGAATACTGACTAAGTGAGTTTGCGACTTTTATTCCACCAAATATTTGCAATCTCTGAATATAATGGGGCATGTCCTGGTTCCTGCTGTGGCTGCATGATGCTAGTCAAGCAGCAGGAAAGCTGGCTGCCCAAGGGTTGCAGAATCAGGCACTAAATGATTTTTATCTTTGAGTTCAAGGAGTTAAATGAATTTCTTATGCTAAAAGAGAGAATCACCTGCAATTTCTTTCCCATCTGGAGTTTATGAAGTGGACAAGTGAAACCCCTGCCTTGGATAAGTCTGCATGGAGGATAAGCTCTGCATGCTTTCTGACTAGATACATTTATTTATCAAGCTTAGTCTTGAAACAAGTTGGGGTCTTTTGTTCCCACTGCTCCCCTTGGAAGGCTGTTCCAGAACTTTATTCCTCTGATGGTTAAAAACTTTCATCTAGTTTCAAGCCTAAACTTGATCATGGCCTATGTCCATTTTGTTCTTGAATGAATTCCACAGCACTGGATCTGCTTCCAAGAAAGGTGTCTCTTCCACACACAAGGCTTATCCCTTGCTACAGACAGTTCCATTATACTAGGGTGTCAGGGTTGCTGATCGCAGTCCTTGTCCCAGATCCTCAGGTGATCTTTTAGGTATCTTAGGTCCAGACCATAGGGACCACTGGCAGCAGAACCAGGGAGGGGCCAAGAGGCCATACCCACCACTTTTTAACACTTTTTAGCATAGTTGGGGAGGGCATTGCCCCTTTGCTGTGCTTTGCGGCAGGGAAGCTGATCCCAATGCTGGACAGCAGCTGGTTCCTGGCATGCAATGTGCAGCCTCTGGAGGTAGGAGACCGGCTGCACCAAGTGCCCGTGGGGAGCACCATGCGGGAAGGGGGTGCAGGGAGGTAGGGCCACAGAGTTAGGGGAGAGGGTGCAGGACTCCACTTTGGCCTTAGCCTGCAGAGGTGATGCATGGGTGGGGGAGGCAGGGCCACACGCAGATTTCTTGGGATGCCTCTGCCCGGGATGCGAGGAAGCAGCAACAATTCCTGCACTCTCCATGTGTCTGTGCAGCTCGAGGACGAAGAAGGCAGCAGGGCAGCTGGCTGAGCTTCTCCCCCACTCCCCCTACCTGAGACTGTTTCTCCTCTGCTGCTGGAGTCCCAGCGCTGTTGCCTGCTTTGCAGACCACTCACTGAGGTGAACCAGGGGGTGGAGGCAGAAGCATGAACCTTTCAATTGTTCCCCCCACACTGGGCCACAGTTACGTGTCACCTGCCCCCAACCTCCCCCACCCACACACTTCTTCAAAGGCTCCACCGCCCTTGATAGGGATGAGGCTGAGGAGGTGTGCTGCTGTGTTCTGTACCCATTAGTGTTTCCTTAGGACTGACAGTTTCATGCCCAGATGACTGCTCTGGCATCATACAGCGAGTACATCCACACGCCACACGCACATATTTCAGACTAACTATTTATATCCCAAAATCTGCCTGGTTACCCTGCACACCTAGGCAACCTTACAAGTTTAACTGAGGGTAGAATTTGGCCTTGTCTATTTGATCTTTAAGTGTCATCATGTATTACATCACGGTGAAATTACTGGATGATGCCATTCATTTGGGCCATTGTTAAATATAGGCCCATTTAAAAAGAATGTGTTCAGTTCTCTTAAAAGAAATTAGTGAGGTTTATCTTCTGAATAAATTCATAGTACGATGGATATAATTCCCAGAAATCTCTTCTTGGGTTTAATTCACTGGTGTGGTAAGAAGGCACCCAAAGGATGGTAAGGCAACTTGCATCTTGACTCCACCTACTATTAACTATACAGTTATGCAAAATGCATATAAATTGAGAGAGACAGCGTCTGAGGAGGGTAATTAGATGTAAAGCCAGCTGAAAGTGGGCATGGTTTATGCAAAAGAGGAATATCTTGTCGCCATCTTGTGGCTGAAACATGTACCAATCCCTTTAAGCTAATAGGTACATCCCATGTCCTAAGTATTATCACATATCAGTGATTGCTGGGGGCGTTATTTTTTAATTATATTTACCAGAATGTGTTACATAAAATGTAAATATGTATCTTTCAGGCTAGATGACTTGTTTCAGGTTACAGAAAATAGCAAAAGAGAGAGAGAAAAATAAGTTTCTAACCTGACAGAGAAAGAGAAACTTAATGACCAGACTCTCTCTGTAGAATTTTGCATCTAAACTGAAACACAAGGCCACAGCTGCAGGAAAAGAGACTCTGGTACATTAAAAGTTTCAATACACTGAAAACAGAATGATGGCATTGGTTTACAGCTCCATGCATAGCTACTTACCCCCTACCCTACAGATGGGCTTCTTTTTTAAATTGCCTTTCATAGGTGGTCGCCTATGGGCTCTGTTTTCTCCTTGTGTTTCATTGAGAACTTGTTTGCTATCTGTTCAACAGCCAATCCTTTGTCCTTCATCAGGACCTAGCTGGTTTTATATCTGTTGGGAGAGGTTGATGCAGTTATTTCCCACAGCATACACAACTTCAGTAACCTGCAGCAAATGTGGCTGTATTTGAGTTCCTGGATAAGCTGCATAGGTCCATGAACTGACATGTAAGTAAGATCCCAGGCTGCTGGCCTGTGTCCTTAGACCAGGAAGGACTGACACTACACCCAGCGTCTGAATCAGGGTCTTTCCTCAGGGTACACTTTCTTATTTAAAAAGAAAAAACAAAAACCAAAGTTCTCAAAAAAGCTATTCCCCTAGCCACAACATTCCCACATACCTAAATGTTTTAAAGTACACCCGTACTTAAGTACTTTAAATAGTCTGTAGTCAGTACTTTTTAAAAATCTGCAAGTACTTTTTCAAAATAGTTTTTTCTGAAACAATCACATCCCTCCCACCTGTCCCAGATGCTGATTGGCTCCCAGAACCTACTGTCCCGGCTTTGGAGTTTCAGGCCCACAGTTCTGGCTGCCAGGGCTTTTCGGTGTTTTCTTGCTTGGTAGATAATTTGACAGAGGGACTTAGAAAATGGTTCAGACATATTTTGGCCTTTGATGCAACTGAGAGTAACAAAAGTCATTTGGTGTCACTTCTGTGTCACCCATTTTTTAAAGTTGCACTAGAAGCAGAATCAGGATCAGAGAAAATTTGCAGAGGAACTTTTTTTTTTTTAAACAAGGTCTGGTTTGTTGTGACAACCTACCAAAACATATAGATTAAGCTACAATATCCAGAGCTGCCACTAGCTTCCATGGCTTTGGTAACCAGAAGGCATCTACAGCTGATGCCAACTTAAAACTTGTTGGGATGCAATTCCTCAATGATCCATCACATCACCTGAAAAGATATCCAGCAGTTGTTAGACTATTTATCAAATGTAATATCACATTGCCAAGCTCTGCTTGTGAGGAAGGACCATTCAGTAGTGCTTTTGACAAGGAACCTCTTGAGGATGGTAGGTTTGAGATTGTGCTGTTGAAGAAAAATGCCCATTTCATGTAATGATTGCTGTCTGTACATAATATCTTTGTGTGTGTATATATATATATATGAATGAAAGGAAATTTATACATACATTTATGAGCTATTATTTTTATTGTTCAATGCTTATTTGTGTAAATGAATAAAATGTCGTTGTTTTTCTCTCTTCCACTATGTACTTGTATTATTTAGGCAGTTGTCCATGTGTTGTCCAGACAATTGCAGAGCATATGGAAGTACTTTCACTCGTACTTGTCCTTTACTTATAAATATTTAAGTCCTATTTCCACAGTCTCCTTATACGTGTACTTATAAGTACTTCTGTAATGGTGTACTTGGCACTTATGAAGTCCTGTTTATCAGTATGTATAGCAACACTGCTCAGCCAACACCAGCTTCAGGAGGCCAGAGACCTTTCACACTGCACCACTCTGGCTATGTCCACACTGCAGTTAGGCACCTGCGGCTGGCCAGGGCCCGCTGACATGGGCTCACAGGGCTGTTTAACTGCAGTGTAGATGCTCAGGCTTGGGCTGGAGCCCCGGGTCTAGGACCCTGCAAGGGGGATGGGTCCCAGAGCTTGGGCTGCAACTGAACAGCCCCTTAGCCTGTCAGCTGGCACGGGCCAGCCGCGGGTGTCTAATTCCACTGTAGACATTCAGGGTCTGTGCTCCAGCACCACATATAAAGGCCAACTTTGCTCCTGTAACTGAGCTCCAGGGGAGCTCTCTCAGCCCCTTACAGGTTGACCCCTGGACAGTGATGTGTTCCACTCACAATATACCTTATTTCTCCTAAGGTTTTTAGATGTCTCCATTGTATGCAGTAGGAATTTTGCAGAACTGGACACTACTACTAACAGCTTCATAGTCCTGCAGAGGTACTTAGCTGCCAAAGAATATCTTACTGTATTAATGTAATGGCATGTGCATTTGCTTGACTTGATGGCACATAATCCAATAAAATCTTCATGAATAGAAAAAGTTGAATCAGACTCCCTAATAGAAATTCCATTGCTTCTGTTGTTTCGATGATAAATCAACCACTGCATTGCAAGGAGTTCACAGTTCTTTGTTTTACCGGGCATTTGTGAAAGTGAACGTTTAATAGTAGTGGGCAGAGAGAAGCATCATTCAAACAGGAGCTGAGCTTACTTCTAAACTTCAGCTTGTTGTTCTGTGAGGTATTAGTGCAGGAGGCAGAAAGAACTGGAAGAAAGGAAAAGGGCTTGTGAATAATTACAGGGGCTAGGAGGGGCCCCAGACCTTAAACATATTTTTAAGTCTCTGGGGCTGCATCATGCATAGCTGCAGAGATTCCAGGCAGTAATGGAGCCCATAAGGCAGGCCGAGAAGGATCTAAATTATGCTTGGGACTCTATGACCCAAGATTAGGAGGGCAGGAAGGTGTGTAAAGCCACTTTAGTGCTCCCTCTCTGTCTAGGCTGTGAGTAATGAGGGCAAGGCTTCATGGGGATGCTCAGGAGAGTGAAGCTGAATTAATTGTAGGTGTGAATTTAATGCACATGAGTTCAAGTGCTTTATGCCCCTGTGTGGACACTATCATTCACAGGTAAAGTAGTTTTAGTTTGCATTAGCTTAATGCTCTTTGAAAGGATTAAATAGCTGCAGTACAGAATCCAACCCCCAGGTCTTGGGACTCTAATTCAGGCGTCCTACCTACTAGACCACACTACCTTGCCCAGACATTTAAACTGCGGATGGGCCAGGGAAGTGGTGTCTGGATTTGGACTAGGCTGGATGTTCATATTTCAAATCTGAATGAGGGCTAGGGTTCAGATACAGATTTGATGGTGCTGAAATCCTGCAAGGTAGCTGAGAGAGCTGAAATCTCACAAGAGCATCAGATGACAGCAGCATCATAAGTTCAGCTGTTCTCATGAAATTGCCACCAACTTGGGTCAAAATCTCACAAAAAGTTCTCATGAGAACTTCACCCCATCCTAACCAAGACAAGAAAAACAGGCTTCTTCCTGGGACAAAAGCCAAAGAGAGAGGTTTAGCTATGGTATTTCAATTCCAAACAGGCCCCAGAATTCAAAAAGATTCAGCGTTGAAGTTCCAGTTTTGGCCCAGCTGTCATTTAAATTAAATGATACAGATAGTTTCTAAAGTGTAATTGGGTGGCAATATTAATCTCCAATTATCTGAATATGCTATTCAGTTTCTAGTACTACTATTATCACTGTAATATTAGAGTGCCTTCTAGAAGTGCGTTAACGAAAGAAGATAATTTCAGAAGAGACATTCTGAGGTGGACCCCTCTGCTAGTTGAGGCTGTATTGTACTGAACTTGTGTGTGCATTTTACAACTTCTGGATGTGTTTTTTTGTAGCTAACTAAATTTGGAGAAGTATTTGGGAAGAAAGGAGGTCATTAGTTCTGTTTAATTCACTGCTCCCATCATACTCAGCTTAGTGTACCCTCACCTACCTGTCTATGAAACCTATATATGGAATTTCACAATATAATTTATTAGCAACTATACTTTATTGTTTATCTTGGGGATTAAACTTCTCATAGAAGACCATAGCTAGGGTTTTCCAAGTAATGCCGATGTAAGTTATAATTCTCTCATTTGAAGAGCTTGCTGCAGTATGTCAATCATCAGCTAAACAGTTTACTCTCTGCCAGAGTCCTGGTTGGAGCTATTGAAGTCAGTTACCCAATCCCTGATGTCAGATCTAAATCTTTTCACTGCTATCGCCTGAAGCACAGTGCAAAGAAATCCAATTACAATCAGGGCCCAAGCATAACTTTTTCGGGCCCAGTACAAACTTGTAACAGTGGCCTCCTCCCACACACATAATGGGGGGTGCAGCCTGGGTCAGGCCCCCCCAGGGCCTACGGGCCCCAGTAAAGTATACCCTTCCCTGCCCCCCCCATGTGGGGGCCCTGGTTACAATGATATCAGGCATTCTGGTGAACAATTTCCTACTCCCGGTTACTTTAGTTAAATCATTTTTCGGTTACACTTTCAAAGTGGAGCTCAAGAGCATAAGACAAGGAGGCTGCTTGTGTTCCTGACATGCCCATGTTTTAAGACATACTGCTGAACGGCTTGCCTGTAAGTAGGAAGAATAGGCAAGAACATAAGCATAGTAAAGAATACGCTGTGAAGGGAAGGGAGCAATGGAGAATCAAAACAGCAGCTGCAACAGAAACTGTTCTAAAGTTGCCACCAAACAGGGTGAGTCAGAGTCTTTTGTGGGATTTCTGTTTATTTCATTAATATTGTTTCCTGTTCTGTTGACACAGAAGCACACGCCACTTTACCAAAGGGGTCAGGGTCAATGGCTTCACACAAATGCAGAATAAGCCTTGTAAAAAGTCATGTGGTTTCTGTGAAATTGCTGAATATAATGACAATTTTACGTCAGTACATCTCTGTCAGTGTCACAAAGTCTGGCACCATCAGCAGCCGACATCGCCTTCTTGCTGCTACCATTACAGCTGTCAAGGAAGGATGGGAGCAGCTAAGATAATATGAAATTCAATAATCAAAATAGCAGCTCAGTTTATTCCTGGTGTGACTCTCATCAAGGCCGTGCGGTTACTTTAGGGATTAATTTGAACTACTCTGATTGTTGAGAACCATAATGGAGACTGTGCAGAGGGAGGCTGTGGAAGCTCCTTCACTGGAGGTTTTCAAAAGGAGGCTGGCGAGCCATCTGTTTTGGATAGTTTAGACACAACAAATCCTGCATCTTGGCAAGGGGTTAGACTAGATGTCCCTTGCGGTCCCTTCCAATCCTATGGTTCTATGGTTGCAGTGCACTGATTTTTGCATATATGCATGTCTGATGTTGCCCTCTAGTGGCTATCCCACAGAGAGGTTATAGGCTCTACTACTACTATTACCAGCTACCTTAGCTCAAGTGTCAGGGATGCGAAGAAGAAGGGTTCCAGTCCCGGATTCCTCTGTCTATACATTATTTATTTAATAATTGTGTCTGTGGTCCAAAAATAGGAATTTCTTTACAGTACATGAGGTAACTTCCAGCAAAAGCATGCACCAAGTAGCTACATTACTAGCTAGCATAGAACTAGCATAGACCATTTTAGTAGCACTTCAATGGTAACCTTCAAGGTATGGTGGGGATTGATTGAAACCTCATCACCTCACATTGATGAGCCTTCCTTAGTGATACAGGACACACTCTGTACTCATATTCTCTCTTTCCTGCACCAGGGGAATCCTTACTCGGCTAGATAGAGGATTTTTAGAGCCATTTTTTACCTCTCCAGCCCTTTAACTCAGCATTAAGGGTGAAATCCTCATCCCTAGATTTTATTCCTAGCTTTGCCACTGACCTGCCATGTGACCTTGCTCAAGTCACTTCCCCTGTCTGTCTCAGTTTCCCCTCCCACTCTTTGTCTGTCTTGTCCAGTTGAGTGCTACAGGGGGGCAAGGAATGTCTCTAGCACAATGGGGCTACAGTCTTGATTGAGACATCTAGGAGTTACTGTAATGAAAATAATTTCTCTCTTTTTCCCTTTAACAACAAGGCTGATGATGTCACTGCATGAAACACAAACAGTCCAGCGGAGAAATAAAGCAGCTGTGCAGACTGTTACGCACAAAGGGAGGAAAAGTAATCCACCCACACAAAAATGTTTACAAATGTTGAGTGACAAGTTGAAAGAGAATGAAAACAGAAAACTTTCAGTGGTTTGGTTTATTTTGCTGTTCAAAACTGAACTTTCACCTCACTCTGCCAGATTCCTTGCAGTCTGCATTCCAGACCAAGTTCCACGCCTAATTACGTGTGATCTTATTTTGCAGGACTGTTACTTTCCTGTTTCTGGGAGGCTATTTCATTAAAAGTATATTTTAATGGCTGAAATTTAATATTTCCTAATAATGTCACTTGCTAGTTCTTCAGTATTCCTGCCTACATGCCTGGTTTTATTTTTCTCCCACTGGAAAAAAAACCCTTTGCTTTCAGCTGAAGTTTTGCCGTAGGAAGGAGGATGACAACTCTGGTCCCTTTGTTGTGCTTTGAGCAGAGCTGTTCATTATGGTCAACGTTTGTCCTTTTTTGAGAATGAAATTGTATGTGAAGAACATTTTAACTAATTTAACTAATTTTGTTTTTCCAAAAAACGTCAGTGGAAACGTAAAATAATTTTAAAAGCCCTTCTGGGTTGTTTTGGAAAAATATATTTCTGATTATGATTTTTTTTGTTTCATTTTTTTTGGGATGGGGGAGGAGGGGAGGTTGTATTTCTAGTTTTGACTTGTCAACTCAGTCACATGGTGCAATATTTTTCAATTCTAAATTCTAAAGTATTTTAAAATACTAAACAAAATAGATACTTAAACATTTGATGGGGAATCTAGAAAATGAAAAATAAAACTATTTAGTAAAATAATGGAACAAAAATTGTATTAGCCAAAATTTCTGTGATGCATTTTATTATTTCTCAAATAGCTGTGATTGGGACATACCCCAGGACTGCCTCTTGAATTGACTTTCTTCCATCTTCTTTGAAGAAGTCTGCCTAAAGGAAATGAAATAAAATGAAAGTAGCTGTATGCCTCTTATATTATTCTTATTTATGTTCTATGGTGGAAATAGAAATTTAACTAAATGTTGCTAGGCTTACTAATTACTTAGGCTCAGATCTTCAGAGACAGTTAGGTAGCTAATTCACGTTGATTTCAATGTGAGTTAGATGCCTAAATATCTTCGGGGGGCTAAGCCTCAGATTGAAAGCTTTTTGTGGTACTATCTTTTTGTTCTGTATTTGTACAGTGCCTAGCACAATGGAATCCTGGTCCAGGACTGAGGCTCCTATGTGCTACCACAATGCAAATAGTGTAATACTAAATAATAGAGTTGTCAGAGTGTTGCTGTGATGCTAGGACAGAGATTCTCAAACATTTTTTGCTGGGCCCCCCTTTGAAAATATTTCAGGTTGTAATGAACCCCCAAAAGTGACAACCCCCCATGACATGCCAACCTTACTGGCATGTGCTAGGGCTGACAGCTTGCAAACCCCCCCCCCCCAATATCCTCAATCCCCTAAGGGGTCACGATCCCCAGTTTGAGAACGCCTATCCTAGGATCTGTAACTTTGTCTCCTTTCCTTTTGTTAAATTGGAAGAAGACCTACTTCCTTTGTCTTTTATGTATGAAATCATTGGTTGAAGAAGTACTGTTCTCTGCCCTTGTTTATGAAGGGAAGGAGGCTAATTAAATGACTTGCTACCTCATGGGTAAGGGCTGTGGGGGTGAGAGTGGGTCTCATCTGTTCTGACTTCCTATTTTGCGATCTTGGAAACTTTGTGTGTGTCATATAAGTCTTCCCGGTGTCCAAAGAAACCATATTCTCTTGTTCGAGGACCATCCATAACACAGCCTGGAGCAGTCCTTTTTGTGTCCCTGTCTGATTCCCTAAAGAGAAATCCCTTGTGGGAGGGAGACCTGGCTTATGAGCTCCCTGAAGATGGATCTACTACCGCACTTTGAAGTTTTCCTGAAGATGGTTTCGTAGGCAGTGCTGCACACACTTTAAATCCAGAGTATGCTACCCTTTTTCTATACTCCCTGCATTTTCTTATTCCTATACCTCACCACTGACCTGACCTGAAGGGACCGTTCTATGCAAAGAAGAATAATTCAGCTCATTCAGTTTGCTGAAACTACAACAAGGCGAATGGCAATGACAGTGATTTGGCAGCAGTTTCATCTGTCTGCATGCAAGTACAGACTCCTTTTTGCTGACCCTACCATCTTGCTAATCACAGTTGTAAAAATCAACCTTGTTTTGCTACTAATCCAGAAAGGCAGCTGGAATTTTCAGCTGTATGCTGTCAAGTGACATTTTACTATCACACTGGATTATATGATAATTGCAGGATAAATCTTTTAGTAAGATACTTAAAACATACTGACACAAAACAAAGGCATAGCAATTTTTGAGTATCAGACAAGAAGCCAGTACTGAGTTTTTCAGCCTGCTTTGCTGGAGAAACAATAAGTACCAGTGATTCTATAGATCTACATTGTCAGTGTTGCAGTTATTTACTCACACAGATTTAGATCCCAGTGGAAAATAAGTAGGCCTATCAAATCCACTTGACTCTTTTTCTTAACATTGAAGTTAAGCCTCAAAGAGACCTTCCACTTCAGGATTTTTACCCAGGGTACGTTTTCCAGTATACATTGTTCATCTTTGTCTATTTTCTGGGAAGACCTATTTATTTTGCTTTCACTGAATACTCATTTTCAGCTTTAAAACTTATTGGCAGACATTGCTTGAAAAAATTCTTTTGGTAATAAAGATACAAGTTACAAAATGAGAAAAGAAACCCATTTATTTACTTTTTCCACTGGAAATAATTGGAGAAAAGGTTTTTTTTTTTGTTTTTTTTTAAGGGACAGAAAGAGTAGGGGAGAAGACATTTTCATGAAATTCTAAACATTTTTTTCCTTGGAAAACTATGAAAAAGGTTTTTAAATGACAGAAAATGACTCACTCTCTCTGTCTCACTTTTTAAATTTATTTTTACCTTTCTAGTGGGGAAAAAAAGTCAAAAGGTGAGAATGTTCCCCCCGCCCCATGCACACACATGTGGAATAGGAGGAAGGGAGGGAGGGAGAAAAATACCAAACATTTGAAATCTTCTTTCCCCCATACAAAATATCCTTTTTCCAATTTAAAAAAAATTAGAATTTTTCCATTAAAAAAGAAACATTTCCAACAAAATAAAACCGTAAGAAAAACAAAAAACAAAAAATAGCCCTTATGGCATTTTGCATCAGTAATTTCAAAGCACTTAAAGATTCCAGTATAATTATCCTTAAAAAAATCCTCAAAATTATGATCAGCTGTAGTTGAACAGAGATTTGAGTAATAGATTATCATCAATTGATAATAGACCCCTTCATCTATGGGCCTGATTTGCAGATCGGTTTAAATTGGGACTAACTCCACTGAAGTCAGTGAAGTTACATGGGAAAAAAAAGCATTGTGACAGACAGGTCTTAACAATGGCATTTTCAAACCATGTTGTTGTCACGTTCACAGCATACTCACAGAGATGTTAAATTAAAAACAAACTACTCTTTCTGGAAGGTTGTAACATACCACTACTTTTATTCTTAGACTCCAGAACCAACAGACTGTAACCAAAAACAGAGAGACCCGGCAGGTGGCTCCCTAAATCGGAGAGGCCTAGGGTTGCAAACTTCCTAATTGCTGAAAACCAGAAACCCATGCCCCACCCTTTGCCCTACCCATTACCCCGCCCCTACTCCTGAGGCCCTGCCCCACCTCTTCCCTCAGACCCGCCCCCCACAGTCGCTCCTCTCCCCCTCCTCCCCATCACTCATTCCCCCCCATCCCCGGACTCACCAGCTGCCTACTGAGCCAAGCTGGGAGGAGCTGTTGGGGCACTTGCCTGTCTGCCTATTTGGGGCACGCTGAGGTGGGGAAGGAAGTCAGTCCCCAGAACAAGGGATCAAGGAAATCGGGGCAAAGCAAGGGGGAGGGGGGCGGTCAGTCCCTGGAGCGAGAGGCGGGGCTGGAGGCAATCAGGGCATAGCGGGACAGAAGGGGGGATCAGACAGGATTTCCCCCTTCCCCAGGCAGCTGGCACCGGTACCTACCTCTCTGCTGAAGAGGCTGGAGCTGGGTCCAGGAGCTAGCCAGCCACTTCTCTCCCTCAGCAGCTGAGCAGAGAACAGCTCCTCCAGGCTCCAGCAGCAGCTGCTGCTGCTGCTCTCTCTGCCCTGCAGTGGAGGCCTGATACTGCGGGTGACCGGATGCTGCCAGGCCCCCTTTTCGACTGGACTTTCCAGTCAAAAAACGGACACCTGGCAACCCTAGGCCACAACTCACCCCACCTTGTTGGGGTGAATTGTGTCTCTCTGCCTTAGGTGGAAGCTGGGACTAGGCCTTTCCAGACTGACTCTGGTTGCAAGCTTCCCTACAAAGCCCGCTAGCCTGCCACACATGCACGCTCTTAAAGTGATAGTTTGCTATTCCAACACAATCCTCAGAGTTATGAACCT
This sequence comes from Emydura macquarii macquarii, assembly GCF_026122565.2. Taxonomy (NCBI): domain Eukaryota; kingdom Metazoa; phylum Chordata; order Testudines; family Chelidae; genus Emydura; species Emydura macquarii. The sequence continues at coordinate 33,514,532 of NW_027132559.1, read as the reverse complement.
AAATTGGGAGATACACCTACCTAGCTAAATTCTGTAGGAAACAGTCATCTAAGAAATTTTCATAAGATTTCAGTAGCGAGAAAGCCCCTCTATGCACCGGGATGCATATGCTTAATATTTGTGTGTTGTAGGCCTGATCAAGGGACAGGCAGCCAACAGGATCAGGGCTTCTATGTTTATTACCTAAATTTTAAACTAGTTTCCCTCAGTAGCACTTTGTAAATGCAAACAGTTTACTGTGATCAGTTTTATCACCTATTTTTTTATGATCTACTTTTATGTATAAAGATGGCAACACTCTCACAGGAAACATTCTCCTGTAGCTCCTAAGCCAGTTCTGAGACTCCAAAGACGCTTGTGAGACATACTTGTATTCATAAGAGGTACAAGAGGAATATCTAATGATGAAATTATTCCTATCCACATGTATACTGTATGCATGAGGATTTAATGGTTAGAAAAGTGCATCTCACTTTCTCTGGATGGGAAAACTGCAAAGCAAGCTATTCTGCGACCCATTACAATACACCAGAGACCACCTTATTCCCAATGGTTAAGGCATCAGTCCTATCCACTCATAGAAAATTATTCTCAATTTTTTTACAATGGTCCTAAAAAATATAATCTTTGTTTTTATTGTCCACATGTAAGCTACCCTCAGCAAAGTAAGAAATCCCCATGTACAATATGTAGGAATCATAGAAATTTAGGTCTGGGAGGGACCTAGAGAAGTCAAAGCATTTTCAAAGCATGATTTTGTGATGTTATCAGCAAACACACAGAGAAGTTAGATAAAGGCATGGTCTCTCTGATTGGAAGTCCTCAATAAAATGTTGTATAGTTTTAAAAAAAAAATCAGAATTATTTTTAACAAGTATTAGTCCAATTTAGTCAGTTTCGACTGCTGTAGCCTCCTGGGTCATTAGTAAGGTTACTGCAATCTATCCAAAAATCTTTTCTTGGTCAGAGTTTACAAGATGCATAAAACAGTATTTAATTTAGATTGTTTCCTTAAGTAACTGTTAATGACAGATGAAGGATTCTAGTTTTTACAGCTATTTAGAGACGTATTTTAATTCAGCATATGCACTGATTTTACCATTACTGGTTCCAAATAACTGTGATCTAGTCACCTACTTCAGTCTGTCGTTTAGTTCAAATAACATAGCCATTAACTCCTCCTAGCTCCAAACACATAATACAGATTTTATTTCACAGTACTCAGAACTAAAAGCCAACAGGCAAAGGTAATCAACTGCACTTAATCTGTAACATTGTAACCCTAAGCATCCAGATGCCAGCCAGGCTGTTACTGCTATTTAATTAGATTTTCAATAGTTTTCTTTCTTGTGCTGGTGTACCTGTGTATCCCCCTCCCCCTGAGCCTCCATAGTGGAATTAGTCATTCACCACAAACCAGAAGTGAACCCACAACAAAAACCCAAAACAAATAAAGAATTTTGGATACCTTTACAAATATTTTTGAACTTTTACACACTTCCGTGCTTCTAGGTTTTGGCCAGTGCTGGGATACTATTTAAAAAAAAGGAAAGCCATTGCCTATTGGCATGGTGTCTTTGGCCTGACTAGAAGCAAGAGGTACTCGATATTTTATTAGAAACCCAGTTTTGTATCCTGGTGAGATTTTGATATTTCTAGTAAGGTTTGGATAAGCATTTACACATTGGGATCTGAACCAAACCTCCAACTTCTGAGGCTCACCAATCCTGTGTATGAGGTAAAGGGAAGAACAGAGGTGGGGATTAAGTTTAAAAAAAAAAAAAAAAAAGTGAAAGAAATAGAACAATTGTTGTACAATTATTTTTACTTCATTATGGTATCCACATAAACTATATTTCCTTCTTCCTTACTTCCACTGACTTCAGTAAGCACTGGATCAGACTCTTAAATGACCGCAACCTGGCACTGATGGTTATTTAATTTTTATTTACCAAGATATTTTCATTTTGGTTCGATTATTAAATCTAGACTTGCTTTGTGTCCTGAAAATCCAATATGTGGGTCTAGTTCCTGTTATTGTGACTGAAATAGAATGAATCTTGCTTGATTCTATGTAGCTGAGCTCTGCAGGTTAATTTGTATGCATATTGTTCCCAATTATTATTATTCCCTTATTTTGTTATGAACAAATTCACTGTTCATTCAGTCTAGGATTTCACCAAGGCTTTTTGATCCTATTCAATTTAATAAACATCAGAACCAGTCTCAGAAACAAGGACAGAAGGTAAATCCCTTGAACATGAAAACATCATAGCTGAGTTAGCTTCTGCTAGGGCTAGTAGGTTGTTATGCTTTGTATATGAATTGCTTTGGGATAATAATATGTTCTACTTGCTTATCCATTTTTCGTCAGACAAATCAGGCAAAAAAGGCCATATCAGACAGATCTGTTATAGTTTCCGCTTTTCTGTCTTGTAGCTGCAAGGGAAAGATGAGATGCATTTTTATACTAGAGAAAAGAGGTCACAGTTAGAAGGAAAAATTGAAAGAAAGTGCAAAACCTTAGATATAAGCAGCTAGCCCCCTAGAGCAGGTGGCAACAAAACCATCCTGATAACCACTGAGTTCTATGAGTAGTGAAGGAACAGTTACAGTAGAAAGAAGAGAAACAGCTGAGAAATAGCAGTGCACTCTATCTATATAGGATAACAATAGCTGAATGAGTCGTTGTTATGAAAATGTGTAGTGGTGTGTCCTTTCATGTCTCCCAACACAGACTGAATCGAGTCCTGAGCAAGATGACAACATTCATTTTGATTGAATAGCTGTCCATACTTTTAAGTGAAATGCACATGGGGCTATTAGCCTTGTTGAAAATGGCTGCATCACAGTCCTGCCATGAGTTTGGCAGCATTTGAGGCACCTAGTAGTTTTGGCAATGTGGATCCACATTTGACTGGGGATAATTGAATATTTAATGATTTTGTCCTATGATAGGTCAGATATCTATTGTGATTTATAAAAAAAAAAAGTTAAACAAAGAAGTACCCATCTTAAACCTCTTTAGGCATACAATTAAAAAGACAAAACAATAGGTCCAGCAGGTAAAAGCTAACAAGCCCCATCCAAAAAGTCATCTCAAAACAAACACTGCCATAAGCCCCTTCCTCATATAAGCCCTTCCCCCTATCAGTTTCCTTCTATTCAAACCAGAAATGCTTTGCAGTCCTGAAAGGCAATTAGGTTCATTGGCTGAGAAATATGCAAGTTGTTTCCCCAAGATCTTACTGAATGTGTTTTAAATATTTAGTGCTGATGAACTTCAATTGCTGCCAACTAGAACATTTCAAAGCCTTTGTCCACATAATAAATAGTATTTGCTGTTATGTATAACTTGGCCAAATTTATTTTAAAAAGTCAGTGAAATGCAGAAGGTGGCCTGATATCTTGTGAAGACAAATACGTGGTTCTGTGAGCTGGACAAAGATGGAGCAGAATTTTTTGTAAAAGATCAGAAACTCCATCTACAATAGTCTGTTGAGCAGATAGGGGATAGTTTCAGAGCATACTTCCTAGCTGGAAGATCTTGCAGCCTTGATTCTGTTCTGTTGGGAGTTGCAGAAGCATGAGAATGATACAAGACTTTTGTTTTTACTTATTTTGGAGTATCTCTCAGACCCCCCTTGAATCGCTCCTCAATGTAAAATCTAACACAAACATCGCTGTGGATGGCCTCCACCTCAGAAGTCCATGTGGTTTTTGCCAAGATCTATTTCCTCCAGCCCCAAGGTTCATCCCATTAGAGAAATGCAGCCATAATACATTTTGAGAATATAGGAATAGAAATAATCAGTGAATCAAATTTAGAGGAATAAATGGGAAGGCTTTGTAGAACTATGTTGAGTGTATTTTCCATTCAGTGATCTTAAATGTTTCCTTTGTAAGGATGTTGCACTATCCCACCAGCTCTGCTGATTCTTCAGAGCTCAGGCAGTAGGTTTTTATGTGCTTCGATACCTCACTTGGATGGAGCAAGCAGGCAGAGAGAAGGGACTACATCAGATGTGCATAACCTCTTCAAGCTCACAAAGAAACCCAACTGCACTTGCAGTGGTGCCCAGCAGAGTAAATAAGTTAATATTGCAGCCTTCATTTTGGAGAATAGACAGATTTAAAGAGATCAGAAGGGTTGTGAGATTTTAAGATACATTTTATTTCTGAAGCCCTCCCTGGACTCTCCCCTCCCTAGGTTTTAGAGCCAGAGCTCCAGCCCTAGCCTCAACTTCAAAGTGCTGTCTATACAGCTATTTTTAAGAACTAGCATGAATCCTGCTCTGTCAACCCAGGCTGGGAGGCTAGCTCCGACAGGCTCCAAAATGCTGTGTAGACATACCCTTCAAGACCTCTAATGCCTGCTATGGATGTTTTCACTAACATCCTGTTCTTTAAAGTCCCTATTCAGGGAAATATTTAATTACCTCATATGATACTTTTTGGTTTATTGAGAAAATGCTGGTAATGTCTTTTCAAATTAATTATAAATTTGTGCATGTGTGGCTCTCAGTGTTTGGATTGTCTTCCTGCTTCTCTTTTGGTTGAACATTGCTGCAAGAGGATTATTTTGTGGTTTCCCAGTTAACTGCTTTGTATGGGTGTGGTGGCCTTTTGGTAGTAAAGCACTTTGATTATTGCATTGCCAAGGGCAAAACAACGCATCATATTTGTTTTTCAATTTATGTTGCACAACATCTAGATTAAATTGACGTTTGGGTGCAGGAAAACATTACCAGATGATTCTCTCTTATAGGTGATCAGCCTAACTGCTGTATTTCTAAAGCAGGATTGTATGTTTATATAGCGTAGCCATAGCCATCGCCCCCTCAGGAAGTCACCAAATGTTTTGGAAAGAAGTACTCCCTTCTACAGTGCTCACTGACTTATAGTGGTGTTGTTTATTAGTATGGTTCTCTTTTTGCAGGCTCCCTTTGAAGAATGTTGAATTAGGATATGAGACTCCTCAGCAAATCCAAAAGTATTATTGGAAAAAAATGCCAGTTTTGGCAGAGGTTTTTTTTTAAAAAAAAAAAAAGTAAAATCGGGCCTGTTACTAATTTCCTTTCATTTTCTTCTTGCTTTCCAAAGAAACATTTCTAAGCTGTATAACTGTACAATGTTGTGCAAACCTGACCAGAGTCCAGAAATCACAAGGTAGACTTTAATAAGTGGGGCTGTGGAAGGGGAAGAATTCTTGAGACCTACAGTAAAGGGAATTATTAATCTATGGAAATACGTGCCTCTGTTACTACAGGGCTCTGGGAAAAACTGATTTCACATGCTATGGTGTCTTTAAAAACTTGAAATATAACATGTTGGCAATAGGAATGGGTGTGGAAACCTACATTTGTACACCATGTGAACATTTGGTTCTCTTAAGAAGACAGATGTCAAAAAAATTAAGCTAGATTTGGAAAAAATGCAAACTCCTAAGAGAATCAAAACTGAAGACCAAAACTCATGTCTTCTGGTTTAGTGGTGAGATTTGGCATTAACATCTCTGGGCACTTCTGAAAGGAGAACTCTGATGATTAACTCAATATGCAGTACAGAAACTGCCTTCAATAAAAGTTTTATCTCAGTGTTTGCAGTACATTTTGAGAGCCAAACTCCAGAATTGCCTAGGAGAATATTAATATTTCTCAGCAGTTATGGTTTGAATCAATATTTGATCCTATAAGCAAGGAAAATCATTGTGACAAAGTTATTTACTTATGTAAAACAAGTAAAAGTAAAAGACATGCTGTGCTAACGTAGGCTATTTCCTGAGTTGCTGTGAAATAGCATACAGGGTTTTGCAAAATTTAAATGACATGGTAATGCCACTAAAAACAATGCTAGTGCTAGGGCTAGTTCGAAAACAAGGATTCTGTTTCGTGAAAAATTTTGAGGTTTTGGCATTTGTTTTTGGTCTACATTGGAATGAAAAATAGACCTTTCAAAATCTTTCATGAAAAAATAGAAAAAACCAAAAACCCAAGAGCAAGACCTAAGACTAGCCAATAACCAGGTGGTTAAAGCACTCGTGTGGGAGAGCCAGGTTCAAGTTCCTGCTCTGCCTGGTTTGGTGCATATAAAATCAGTCTCTCTGTTTCTGGCCCAATGAATATTTAATTATTTATACAAAGTGGAACAGCCCCAACAGGAGAGATTGGGTATGTCTATATTGCAGAACAAACCCACAGCAGGGTCTCGCTTGGGGGTCAGCTGACTCAGGGTGATGCTATGGGGCTAACAATAGCAGCTCTGAGGTTCCTGCTTAGGCTGGAGTCTGGGCTCTGAAATCCAGCAGTAGGGGTGTGTCTAAGAGCCCGGGCAGGAACATCTACCGTGCTGTTCTTAGCAGTATAGCATGAGCCCCACAAGCAGAGTCAGTTGACTGGGGCTCTGAGACTCACTGCCACAGAGTTTGTGTTTATTTGTTTTTTCAGTGGAGATGTACTCATTGACTGACTATGTCGCCTGATGGTTTCAGCACTCACTGGGATGTGTGGGTTTAAATCCCTCTTCAAGCAGAGCAGGGACTTGAACCTAGCTCTCCCACAGATGAGAACCCTAACCCCCCAGGTTTCGGGTATTTTGGAGTGGAATGCATGAACATGAACACACACGCACACGAATCAGGGTTTTCCAATGGAAAAATATTTTGTCAGAAAAGTCCTGACCTGCTCTACTGAGTACATGGAAAATTCAGATTTTGGATCTAGAGCTACAGTTCATCACTTGGGCTTCTTTATAAAATGGCTGAACTCCAACACCGGATCCAAACATCCTGGAACCCCCTTTCAGGTAGTTAAAGGCTACTATCAAATCCCCTCCCCCTCATTCTTCTCTTCTGCAGGCTAAATAAGCCTAGTTCCCTCAGCCTCTCCTCATAAGTCATGTGCTCAAGCCCCCTAATCATTTTTGTTGCCCTCCGATGGATTCTCTCCAATTTGTCCACATCCTTTCCATAGTGGGGGGGCCCAAAACTGGACACAGTACTCCAAATGAGTCCTCACCATTGCCAAATATAGTGGAATAATCACTTCCCTCAATCTGCTTGCAATGCTCCTACTAATGCAGCCAAAAATGCCATTAGCCTTTTTGGCAATAAGGGCACGCTGCTGACTCATATTCTGCTTTGTGTCCACTGTAACCCTCAGGTCCTTTTCTGCAGAACTACGGCCTAGCCTGTTGGTCCCCAGTCTGTAGCAGTGCATGGGATTCTCCCGTCCCAAGTGCAGGACTCTGCACTTGTCCTTGTTGGACCTCATCAGATTTCTTTTGGCCCAATCCTTCAATCTGTCTAGGTCACTCTGAATCCTATCCCTACCCTCCAGCGTATCTATCACTCCCTCAGCTTAGGGTCATCTGCAAACTTGCTGAAGGTGCAATCCACCCTATCCTCCAGATCATTAATGAAGATGTTGAACAAAACCAGTCCAAGCACCGACCCCGAGGGCTTGTTACCAGCTGCCAACTAGACATCAAGCCATTGATCACTACCCATTGAGCCCGATGATCTAGCCAGCTTTCTATCCATTTTATAGTCCATTCATCCAACCCATACTTCTTTAACTTGCTGATAAGAATGCTGTGGGAGACTGTATCAAAAGCTTTGCTAAAGTCAAGGTATATGACCTATGGATGAGTTTGATAAGCTTATAAATGAAAGACTAATTTAGGTCATTTTTCAGAGTTTTGGGAAAAGATAGTAATGAGCCTCTCACAGTTTCCCACTTTAATAGAATTATTATTTAATATGTATATTATGGTGGCCAAAAGGCACCAGTCAGATATTTATCTCTCTGCTAGAAAGCATACAGTTAGATTAAGCACAATGGATGAAATCCTGGTCCTGATACAGTCAATGGCAAAACTCTCACTGACTTCAATGGGGTCAGGATTTTACATAACTAATGAGTAGAGTAACAAATCTAGGAACAGAACATCCCCAAATTCCTCAAGAGTTCTGATGTGGATTCAAATTTGTAGCTGACCCACTCTCTGTAGCAGTCAGAACCAAAACTCCAGATCCAAAACGCTGGGACAGTTCAGGTCTGTATCTGAATGTGGCTGCTGGCCCCAATCTATCTCTGTGAAGGAACTAAATAAAAAATCTCAGTCTAGCACCCCACAAAGTTTGAGAAAGTTCCTATCTAGATCAGAATTTTGTAGCTGAGGCCCATTTATGCTGATGAAGAAGAAACACAATACACCTAAGTGCCGCATACTGGATGTTTTGTAGCAGAAGCACTGCCTGTAGTACACCACATGCCTTTCTTTCCCTTCCTTTCAGCTCTCTTTTGCTCCATTTCAGAAAAACTTGGAGGGGTTGGGTAGGATGCTTACTATGAAACAAATCTATTAGAACATACTTGTTTGCAATCTTCTTTCCAGTTATTTATAAGCTATACCCACACAAAACCTCTTTGTTTGATAAGATTTTTGAAGCCTCAGGAGTCTTCAAAAGGCAAACATCACTTCTACTCCTTAGAACAGTTCCCAGATGACCAAAAAACCCCCCACTAACCTTAATTTATCAGTTCATAGCAGGCCACTAGTTAGAGCCCCAAACATTTCGTACATGATCAATGCAGGAACAATTTGGATGATGTAATGATTGAACTAATCATTCTTTATGATGCAGAAGATGTGGGAAATCTAGATCAGGCACTGAAGGAATGAAGTGTGCACCACATAGTAGCTTTACCATATGATACACTGAACGAACAACATGATGGGTTTGTGGCAAAGGGCTGCCATTAAACTGGAGGCAAGATTATAAACAACTTTATAAAAATGATTTATCAAACTATGCTCATCTTAAAATCAGATAGATATCATCACTGATGAAGTTCTGCAGTGAAGTAAATTGCTGGACATGGCCTGGAGAATCTGCTAGATGGTTTGAATACGACACAAATACTTGGTTTATTTCCTATTACATTAGTACACCTTGATTGATAAATGCTATTGCCTCGTACAACCACAATTCAGTCTGTTTTCCTGTTCCAAAGAATAGTATTATCCTCCCCACAAGTTACATATAGATCCTGCTCCCATAGAAGTCAGTGAAAGTTTTGCCATTGACTTCAATCTCAGACAGAGAGTGTGCAGCAGTCTTGCTGTCTGTTAAAATATATAGATCAGCTTTCGTTTCAGGCATGTGTGCAGTGATCAGGACTGTGATGGCTGTAATATTGTAGATTAAGCTATTGATTATTAGGGTTGTCTGTCAGAAAACATACTTCTGACATCCCATAATAATTCCCCATTTATTCACATATGCTATACTGTAGTCTATGAAGAAAAATCTCCAAAGGCCTCAGAGTCCTAAATATAGCAAGCTTATAGAGTGATAGTGTTTGAAAATATCTACTCTATTCACATTATTTTTCAGTTTATTCCTAAAATATATTCTACATTGAATATACACAAAGCTTTAGCTATAACCTTTTCCAAGACCAGCTATAATAGCTCTATTTGTGCATTTTCTGTATACTGATACTGCTTACTCACAAGTAACTGGCAGGTTGTCATACTAATATTCCTGATTCCCAGATTAACTTTGAATCCTTTGCGACAATGCATGTTTTGCATTTGGATTATTCTAGGTGAACTCTTAAGCTGGAGCTGCAGGTTATTTGTACATATTCAGAAAAATACATGGAGGAATTTTTCTTTAGATTGCTATTGTGGGATTGCTCTTCATTTCTCAGGTCCATAATATGTTTTGCTTCCTGATAAAGTGTTTGTCACTGAACAGGGTTTTTAAAATGCATTTCTATCTGTCAGATCTGACTGTCTCACAGCAGCATGCATTAATTTATCATGCTTGAAAGCACAAAAAGATTACACTGTGCTGAAATGTTAACAAGGTCATATCATATATACAGTAGCTCACTGCACTTTTCTTCCTTTTATTGCTCTTGGTAGGCTTTATTCCTTGTCATGCATAAATAATATTACTCGGGAGAGAGTTTCAGTGTACTTTATATTACTGAAGCTAATATACTATGGAGACGGGCTGAACTTCTGGAGGGAGCATCTGTTCATGTCACTTACCAAATTACTGGTACCTAGTCCTCACACAGACACGTACAATAGATGAATGCATGTATTCATGAATATAAAATGACTTTGTTTTGGACCACTGCTGCCATACCCAGATTGAGATAACTTTCATATAAATGAGGTCTGGCAAATCAGTATCTGGCATCATGTCATTATTGTAAGACTGTTTGCAAGTGCCTGGCTAACCGTACAGGACGAAGTGTGAGAAGGCCCAAAAAAGAGCTTCACTGAGGACAGTCTGCATACCATGGAAATATTCACAGCCTAAAGTTTCAACCAGTGGAAATCCTGGGGGAAAGTCAGAAATAGACCATTTTCCCTTAACTATAAAACTGCAGAATTGTGCTAACATGCAAGTGTCTTGACTAAAAGGCTACCCTGGAGCCCTGGATGGAACTCCTGTTGATTTCACCTTTTCCCGAGGCTTGATTCCTTCTCAGGTTTCCAGTTCAGGGATGTTTATGCTGCATGCTAGGTTCTCATTGCCCCAAACCCAAGATCTCTGTGCCTAAGCAGCCCAGCCTGAAGCCTGCTTCCTTCAGAGAGAAAGTGTGGTTTTTGTGCTTAGTATGATTGGCAGGTGTTATGGGGAGGGGCTACCTTTATCCTGTCTCCAGGACAGATCAGCATCCCCTTCCTGATTACAAAAGTAAAGATAAGGGGAAAAAAATCTAAAACGGATCCCTAGGCATTTGCTTGGGGATCTGTGCCACATGGTTCCTTTATTTGGTATTTTCATTAACCATTACTTTTGTTTTGCAGAGATGCAAACACGCAACAAAAAAATCACAAGTGCTAAAGCTCAAGTCAAATCTCCTGTAAAGCTACTAGAATATTGCATGACACATATGCACTTCCACAAGGTAATGAATAGCACTACTGGTTAGTTACAAGGGGATTGGAAGAGATAAGTTTCCATTTTTATCCACTAAGCAATGGAGGAAAATTACAAGTTCTGCATCATCACTATTGCTAATCCTATCTTGGTTATTTGGTTATTCCATCTTCGTCTTTCCATAGACAGGCAGTTACTGTTTTTGTTCTACTCCATACTCCTGAGGGAAAGAAGGTATCTAAAACTGACCCATGGTTCAAAATTAACATGTTTTATTTTGCTGAGATAAAGACTTGGTCTTGTTTTGGGTTTCTTGGTTTTTGGTTAAAAAAATTCCTAAGTAATATGTCCCTGCCTAAGGTTCCTTGTGTGGCTATCCTGACCATGAAGTGCATCATTAGAAGGAGAGTGTGCTAAAACTATGTCCTGCTCTATGTCACTCCTCAGTATCCACCTTGCTGTTTCTGGCACAGAAAAGGTGAATATAAAAAGTCTCTCTCTCTCGTAGGGGGTAGGACCATTTGGTGATGTAGCCGTTATAAAGCTGATGTTCACTGAGGATAGAGGGGCCTTTCCACAAGATTTCATTTCCTCTCCATGATCACTGAGCCTATTTGGACTGCACCGCAGGGGGAGGACGGATCAGGGTTGTCTTACTGAAAGTAAATTAGTCGATTCTGTGTATCGATTAATTTCTGTTGCACATGAAATCCTGATATTTCAACATTTGTTTTTATCCTGAAAAAAGACAAAGTCAAACTATAGAAAAATGTGTGGAATGAAAAGTTCAGAAAAAAATGTCTTCATTTTCAATTAAAAAAAAAATCTACCAACATTTTCAAATTTACATATGTTGCCATTTCCAACACTTCCAAACATCAGCGCTGTTTTGAAACTAGGCTTCACTTCAAATTTTCCAATAAAAAAATTGGAAACGATTGTTGAAATTGACATTTGCCTGTGAAATATTTTATTTCAAATTTTGTTGTATTTTTTGGGGGAAAACTTTCAGTTGAAAAATGTTGACTAGCTCTAGTTTCTAATCTAGTTCCTTGTCTGCTTTTCACACACTACTAGGATGCTGCTATGTTTGAGCTGCAAGCAATGCCAGGGAGGACTACTCCTTTAAAAATAAACTGTCTTCATTAAAACTGCAAAATTCATTGAAATCTTTCTATAGACATTACATTTGGTAAAAGCGTATTTTGTAAAATCTATCGTTTGGCCTCACTTGGCCCCTGAAAGAGTAGTAACAATCCCATTCTGTTCTCTTCTGGATAGTAGTACAAGAGCTTCCAAAAAGGTTAAAGTGGGGAAAAATGTGTTGGCTTCATCACTATAAGTGATTCAGTGAATCCCAGGAAGTGAATTACAAAACGTTTTGGGGTCTGTGGAACAAGGATAACTGCATTTGCAATTAGTGTATGCACAAATTATAATTCTGGAACATATGCACATGAAAGGTTAGCAAAATATGCTAATCAGTAGCACACATCAGCTAGCTGCAGTCATACCATTCAGGACCTTGGGCTTTCTTGATTACTTTGGGCTTTTGCTTGTGTGTTTTGCTACTCCATAATCAAATAATCACAGACTAGGCAGTCTGCCATCTTGTCTGAGAAATGAAACTAAATAGTAACAATGCATGCATCTTTTATTGTATGACAAATGCCATTAGAGTTCTAGATAAGATAGGTCAAGGCATGCTGATTTCTTGTTTCTTCACTGAAGAGGATTATTAATGGAAAGCAATAATTTAGCTATTTTACAGAGGGGACCGCTCTACTCATTCAGGAATATTTGTGGCTGCAAGAAGAGAACAAAATTGCAGGAACATTTATTTTCCACTGTGAAGCGGATGTTTGGTTTTCATATATCTTTAATAGCTGAAACTTCAATATTCAGCTAGAAGATCAAAACAATGACTCAAATATTGGTCTCATCTGTACATATTTGGCTCTTATTTTTGTCTGTCCTCTAAAATTCCATGCATACCCTTTGTATGCAGTGTTGTTGTAGCCGTGTTGGTCCCAGGATGTTGGAAAGACAAGGTGGGTGAGGCAATATCTTTTATTGGACCAACTTTTGTTGGTGAGAGAGACAAGCTTTCAAACATACACAGAGGTACCCTAAAGCTCACCTAGGATATCAGAATGCCAAGGACCAACCCTGCTAACTGCATTTGGGGATGGTCTGTGGGTAACGAAGAGCAAAAGGAAAAACAACCTGACACCAGACAAATGCCTGCTGAGGGCATATTCAAAACAGGCATCTGTACCAGGTTTTGTTTACCAGTGCATATCATTACTTTTTTTTAATATTAAAAAAAAAGTAGAAAAACCAAAACATGTTAGCCTGAAGTGTAATTGTCTTCAAGTTTCCATATGTTTTTCATCCTATCTCTGAAGCTGAATTAAAGTGCCTCTGAAAATACATCAGTATTAAGGTTCTACATCCGTATTTCTTAAACATAAAGAACCTCATGAGACAATTGCAATTTGAATTTCCCAACTTTCAAACATCGTAGGTTTTTTAAAGTTAAGGTTTTATGTCTGCCGTTCACCACCACACTATCATTGATCACTCTTCACTAATACACCAATGCTTCACTAATACTAAGACACCACCACACACTAGATATCTTCTACAATCCAATATGAGACCCATGCCCCCATTATACCATTTCAAATTCCACACCATCTGACCATGCAAAACAGCTGACAAAACTCCCAAGGATACAACCTTATTATATTTAGAGTAGTAATTAGTGAAGGGTCCAGAGGAGACATAGAAAAATAGCCTTAATTTGATCCATAGTTAAAAGACAGAATAACTGAATTTAATTGATAATTGAAAGCGCAGGAATAAGATAGAGAGGAAAGGTTCTGGTTCCAAAGAAACACCACGCTATAGAATTGTTCTGGAGGATGTCAAATTACAAAGCTATTGTATCATCAGGACCAACTCTTGACAGGTTGATCGTATCCTGAAGACATGACTCTGATTGCAGTAGCTTAATCTCATCATAGTTACATACACAGTTATGTCCTACAGAGTAGAGATACTGTGCAGCCAACTGACCCCCAAAGAAATATATGCCAATGAAAAAACAAAAACACATATTTGTATATCTTGGGCCAGACACCTCTATGCTCCTGCTGCTTTGAATCTTATATGCTTTGCACCAGTAACTCAGATCCGTTAAGATGGCATTTCAGATCCCATGTATTATGGGAGTGACACAAAGTAGCTGGTGTGCACAGAGAATCTGAGTTTTTGTCATGCTTTAGGAGCATAGCAGTCTTCATATACAGAGTGACAAATATTTTTAGTTAATTACAAAATACTAGACTAGAGCGCTCATGTCAAATAAAGTTGTTTTCCTACTCAGAACGTTTAGGAAAGACTTACAATTGGACTTTGCAAAAGAGAAAAGAAAAAAGGTTACTCCCTGGTCCTGGATGTCTCAGAATGAATCATGTCATGCTTAACAAATTCCAGCAATACAGTTCAAAGGCTAACAAAAACTATCAAACCAGGGTGGGCCTCTGAAATGTTAACATACTATAGAAATTCTTCCACTAGTTGGACTCCTACAAACCATTAAATATTTAGACAAAAAAAATTTCCTCCCCCCCCAGCTACATGGCAGCCCTATATGCTTTAAGTATTAAAAACAATAGCACAAGTATTCTAAGCAAGTGCAATAGTTCATTGGCACCAGATAACACTTGTCTTCACTTGTTGATGTGGTAGAAAGGATACTTTCATTATAAAAACAATGAGACCACTGAGGAATGCCCGTTCCCTGGATTCTTTCCAATCATAGTGTGTAGAAGAGCAATATTATGCTGATTTCTCTCTCTTTTCATGGTAGTATCCAAATGCACAGATAAAGCAAAGCAAAGGGATATGCACTGATTATAGGGAACCTGGGGAGTAAGTCACCATAGTTGGAGTAAACACCATGGATGGTGATTTCCCAAAACACAGTAAAAAAAGAAAAATTCCCAGATAGACCTGTTTTTCATAACAGAAGGCAAGACAAAACAAACAAACAAAAAAACTAAACCAAAAACATATGCAAAGTGCTGTGAGTTAAAGATAGGAGATTCACCCACGTAATTTTGCTAAATAAACTGTCAAGTCAGGAAATTCAATCTGATCATCATGATGACTAGCTGATGCACTTGGTTTATAAGGTAACAACTCTCACTTGAATAAGGTGGTGCAGATATTTGCAGCAAATAAACTGAGGCCAAGGGACAAAAGTTTAATAGGCCAGGATATGGTTATTACTGAGTTCAACGGAAGAACCCTCAAAAGCAAGAACCAAGAGCAGCAACACATCCTTTCCACATACCCCACATCCTTTGCTCCCAACCTACCATCAGGACTATCCAACTTAATCACTAGACTTTATACTTGCTGACTGGCTGTTTGTTCTGATCACCTCTTGTCCTGTCTAACTCTCCCATGCTTCTCTTCTCCCTTCCTATTTACTCTTCCATCTCTTCTGCTATCTCCCCTTCACACCCTCCTTTCCATTTTTTCCTTCTCTCATTCTTTGTTCCTGCAGACTACCTTCACAAGATCCATGAAAATCTTAATTATGTACTAGATGAAAACGTTAGAATGCAGTTCCATTGTGAAAACGACTACATGCAAATTGCAGCTCCTTCTCAGCTGATGGGCTTCCTGTGTACATTTAGTGCCAGATTTGCTGATTTAGTAACAAAAAACCTGAACACTTTACTGCTTTTTACCCATTGGCCTTGAAGAGCCAGCACAGCTAAAAGATGGCAAGGTGGATTCTATGCCTTTGTTTATCAGCAGAAGTGTTTACTAAATTCTAATCGGGGCACCTCTGAAAATCCACTGAAAGCAATGCGGTTCCACAAGCAAAGAGGCTGCGTACATATCACTAAAGGCAAAATTTGAAAAATGTGGAATTGCATGGTGTAACAGAACCTAATCTAGCCTGTAGAGCCTTTATTAAATCACAATGATACGTGAGAAGAAAGGAGCCCATCTTGACTGTAGAAGTGACTTTGTGGGGCTGGAAGTTGGAACTGCCCCCCACAAGTAATAAGGGGTGTGCTGAACACATCTGATCTAGATAAAAGTCACTGAGACAATGGAGCAGGGCCACCTTGTGATGGGCACTGTAAAAATGAGACCATGTCTTCTGCACAGGGCTTAAGTAGCCAAGGCAGGCAAAGGGTAGAGGGGAAACAGAGGCACAGGGAGGTCAAGTGATTTGCCCCAGGCAACACATTAGTGGCAGAGCCAGGATTAGCATCCAGGTCACTTAAGTCCCAGTCCAGTGCCCTATCTACTAGATCACACTGCCTCCCAAAGTTGGCCCTTTGTAAGATGGGTGGAAGAGGATCTAGTCCCAGGAATGCGTGAAAATTATTTGCTGTGATATTTGTGAAGTACTTTAAGATAAGAGGTACTATATACTGTAAGTGTAAAGTATAACTAATGAAAATATAGGAAAAAGCGTTCCACTTAAAAATAATAAACCAAATTTTAGCACCAACTAACCCCTTTCTCCCTGACTTCCATATAGCACTTCTCATGTGGTGACAATATCACATTCTGGATACTGCACAAGTCACATCACTGAAGCTTCCAACCTTGCCTGATTTAGGAATGACAGGGTGACATGTGCACCTATAGTGCTGATGAATGAGCGCAGAGCTAGTTTGGAAATACGGTTAGCTAGACCTCATTAATAAAATAAGGTCAATGATTTATTCATATCCAGGACAAGGAGACACCAAGGTAGTTACATTAGCGAGGAGTAGATGCTTTGGGGGAAAAAAACAACACTAATAGAAGTTGCTGCTGGCTGTTTTAGTTGAAGCAGTGTGTGTGTGTGGGGGGGGGTTCCTGATCAAATCAGTCTATTAAGGACACAAAACTCCTTTTTCCACATACTAGGAAAGGAACTGAGAAATTTGTTAGCTTTATATAGGAATACATTATCACTTGAGTGCTTGAATGACTCAGTCTCTTCACTTACTTTCCAGATGCCTGGAACTTGCCCTGTAATTATGAACCCAGACACTATTGCTCTGAAAAAGTTATAAATCACAGCTGAAAATGACTTTTTGAAATGATTGCCATTTAAGTCCTCTTAACTCTACACCTGGAATGGCCTGGAATGCCATATAAGTTGTGCCACTCCAGAACAATGTAGAAACCCTTTAAAATATTGTTCACATATTTCTCAGTGAAGAGAAAGAATGAGCCCTATTCTCCCACTGCAAGAAAGCTAGATGTGCTTAGAATAAAAGCCAAACAAAAAAGCCCACAAGACATATACTTTAAAATTACCTTGTTTGGTAGCAAAGCAGCAATTTGTTTTGTTTTGATTTCTGTTTGGTTGGTTCAGCAGTAGCTGATGTCCTAACAAGATTATGTCCAGTCAAAAGCAAGTGAACGATTGTGTCCGCTAATAAGAGTCCCTCCCCACAGTTGCAAGCCCCAGCTTTACTTACAAGGATAAGGGAACTAGGAATGTGGCTTCAAATTACCTTTTTTCCTTCTCTCAGATTTTGCACAGAGCACAGCTCAGCTAGACAGGATTTAGCCCATGACGTGAAGAGCCAATCTGAACTTTGCAAAACTTGGAGTGTGTTTTGAACTGGGATTGTGGCCTGTTTTTAATGATTGTTCACATCAGCTCATGCTATGAAAATATACCTTTTTACAGAGGCCTGATTCTGATCTCACTCCTGATTTTTCAGAATTGTTAGTAAGTTATATTGCTCAGAATCAGGCCTTAACACCATAAAGGAGCATAACGTGTCATTTTTTAATACACGGCATTATTGAATGTTGTACATTATCTTAACTGACACTTAAAATCTTGAATTGTTTATAATCTGTGGGTTTGATTGTGCTTACCTCTTAGCTGAGGAAAGAATTTATTTTAGCATCAAACCACAATCCACTCTGCTTATGTGATTTTTTTTAGGTCAGACAGTCGTGGACACATTTATAAAGCAGACAGGGAACTACATTAAAGTACTGGAAGAAAGGAAAAAAGGTAATACCAGGAATTTGCCAGTTAAATATTTAAAACACTATGGATATCCAACAGAATGCAGTAGGACAACAGGCATTATGGTATACCTTCCAACTATATTTCAGAAGCATTGTGAATTCGCAGGCCTTTGTTGGTGGTATGTCTTATACAGTTTGGCTATGATTTTAAGAACGTCTCAGCTGGTCTTTCAATTTTGCACCTGCAAAAGTTTATAGGCACAAATAGCAGCAATTTATAGCATTTAGAGAGCTGTGATTTGTAGGCCATTAATATCTATGTTCTGTAAACATGCACTCAGTTAGCTTTACCCACAAAGTTGTTCCTGTATTTCTTTGGAAGCAAATATCAGGGAGGTTTTTTTTTGTATTTTTTTAAATGAAATCAGGCTGGTTGTTGTTTTAATAAGCTTAATTAGTTAAATCATGTTTTCTAATTGTCTTTTTCATATCAAGATATATTTTCATCATTGAACATATTTGTCTCATTTACCCCACTCACTTTATTTGTCAGATACTATGTTTACAAATTTGTTTTTGCAAAATATTTGCAAAGCAGAATTAATGTAATTGTTTCACAATGTTAATTAAAAAATGTTCAAATATTGCATATGCTCAGTACATGGCTTATAAGGCCAAACTGAGCTCTAGCATACATGAGGAATCTATCTCCCATTGACCTCAAAGCACTCATACCCACTTATGTCAGGGCTAACGTTGGTGTTCAAAGTTCAGTGTCAAAGCTGTGTTCTGTCATTAGAGTGACACTCCATCACATCAGCTGGTTTTGATTTTAGACACATTTTGAGGGTACAGATTCAAAAGGGCAAATTCACTTTTGCTGGCTCAGCCTATGTCTACACTTGCTGCCAAATTCAGCAGCAGTCGACGGGAGATTGCGTATCTCTTGTCGACGTCCTAACTCCCACTTACTGTAGGGTCTTCAGTTTGCTGCGCTGACAGGAAACACGCTCCCATTGATGCAGCATTATTCCACCTGGCAAAGGTGGATTAATAGCATCGATTTCCAGGTCGACTGAGTGGGTCTGCTCATTCTGCTCAAATCAATCTGGATAAATCAATCTGATGGCAGCGAATTTGCCGCCGTCAGGCCAGACATAGCCTCGGAGAGTGGCATGTTGTGCACACCAGTGCCAGCCTGACCAGCTGCTCTCCAAGAATAATTAATTCATCTGAGGGAAAGCTGGGATTGCCACCAGTTGGGCCAGCTTGAAACTCTTCCAGAAGCTTCATTGGACAAGCCCCACCTTATAGATGGTCCATCGTATAAACCTCAGAAGAAGCCGAAGAGATGTGCTCAATCAGCTTATCCCCTACAGTCCTGGCTGTGCTCATCTCACTAATCAGCATCATCTGCTATTAACTGCAGTCCTTGCCACACAAGGAGGCGGCCATGGAAACTCTGAGCCACTACAGCCTCTTCGTAGTGAACTTTCTGCCAATGCAGAGAACTCAGCCCAGGAGCTCTAAAGCTCACTATTTATGCTTTGGGTGTTCATTTTATTTAAATAACTGCCACAGTAGATCCATTTTATTTACATCAGATTAAACAAAAATCTACTTTTAGACTGAGACTTGACAAGTTTCAGCCCTAACCAAATTCTTACTACTGAGTTGTGTAAGTGCTGGGAGTTTATAATAGGAAAGCTAACAGACATTTAGCTTCTATACAGTGGTGCTACCAGGTAGTGCTAGAGGAAAGATTAGCTAAACATCGCAAGAACGAAAAATGCTGCTGCATTGGTGGAAATGAGCTAGTTACAAAACAATGCAAGAAGAATCCAGACAGAAAACTGAAGCTAGACGACATTTATTTTTAGACTTTCAGTTTATGAGGAGAGTAAAGGAACCGAGAGGGGAAAACAGTGTCAACAGTTCACACAAAGTCCCCTTTTTATGTTTGGAAAAAGCCAAGCTAGACTGGAAACTATGATGGGATTTAACAGTAGACACAATAAAGGCAGCCACAAGTGATACCTGTTACATGGAAGGTCGCTTCTAGGAGGTTTTGATGCAGTGAAAGTTAAAAAATATGTTCATTTTTGCCCAAAGGCAGAGGCTGGCATGGTAGCACAATGGCAATTGTTCCTAAGAAGGAAAAGAAAATGTTCCGTACAGTTCCCATTACCTTTAAAAGGGCAAAACATCTGAAGAACTCTTCAGTGCTGTTCTAAGTGCAGCTGAATGAACCTTTTCACATGTGCTACTTTCATCAGTAGGCAGTGTTGTAATCAATGGAAATTGCTGTAGAGGGGAATGACTTAGGGATGGGAGCAAGCCAGAACTGGTATAAAACAAAATTTTAAAAACAAAAATAAGTACAGTTTGTCTCTAATATCCTGAGCATTTTTAAAATCACAGGCTGAAAAGGTTGATGATGGGAGAAAGAGGCACAGAGATTTTTCCATGGGGCTGGCCTGTAGTATTATTTTGCTACATTGTTGATTAATGTAACTGAAGAGTGTGTATATATAAAATCAGAAAGAGAAAAAGAAATAGGACTTCTTCAGGGACCCATTAATTTCTTAAGGATAAAGGGTTTGAAGGTTCAAAGGCTTTGTTGAAGCTTATTTTAAATTTAAAATTTCTATTACCAAGGGATTGATTACAATTCTTGCTTTAGCTTTGTCAAATGAGTTGATCCCAAGCCTTTCAAAACTGTATGGTACTGTACTTACTGTATTCAATTACTTGTATAGTGAGAGGACTGTCTTATACAGCCTCTCAAAGACAGTAATTTCACAAGAAAGTCTAGACTGAATGTCCAAAACCCTGGATACAGTAGTACTGTATCCACTATTGCAAAGCACAGTATCTATGGGATACAATATTAATTTCTCTATGCTTCTAGTATCCCTTTAGACAATTACACAACATCTATTTCAAGGTGCACTCAATACATTCAGATATGTAATAATGTTTTCAAGCTGTGGAATATAAATTACACAATCCTATCACAGCTAACAGACTATTTTTCTGCTGAGCTCTTGTTTTGTTACCTCGTCATCTGTAACTTATTTCTGTTGACCAGCAGATGCCTGAAACGTACACACTAGGGCAGGGGCTGTCCTCTGTTATGGTGACTAACCCAATGGCATCCTTGATGAGGGGTTCCAAGGCACTACTGTGCTGGAAACTGATAAATGTATTCCTTATTTTTATTGTTAATAATTCATTATTTTGGGTTTTCTTAAACTAAAATTGTCAGTTGTGAAAAACTGGAAGTTTCAGGGTTATGAATTTTTCAATGAAAAATATTTTATCTAAGCCAATGTTTTTGTGAAAAATTCCATTTTAAAATGATTTTTTTCAATAAATGCTTTTAATACTAAAAAAAAAAAAAAAGCATCAACCAGCTCTAATTATCTACTGTTTTTCTTACAGTAGCAGTTGGAGGCCCAACTGCAATGTTCAACCAGCTGAAGTTCAGTTTATCCCGAAATGGTGTCTTCAGTCCCTTGGTGTCCATAGCTCAGACTACGGTGTGGTTCCTTCTGAATGCTCACATTCCATTAGCTACTGAGGCCTTCCAAAATAAAAGCTGAATCTTTAAAGAAGTGACTGAATTTTGCAGAATAAGAAACAGCTATTTTTCTCTTAATAGCTCTTCAGACTGTGAGACGAGATTGGCCTGAGATGCAAAATTTGGATCTGTTTCTGCATTCAGATTTTGGGCCGGCATCATGCATGCTAGCTTTGTTATTTGAGACTGAGGAATTAGCTGTTAGGAGGCAGAAGGAAACTAGGGAGGAGAGAGGAGAGAGACGGTGATTTAAAGTGTTGAAAGCTCTCACAATTTTATTATGAGTCTTGCAATCTTGGACGTTTTTCTTAAAGCCCTGGATCCTGGAGACAAGTAATGACATTAAAATCTCACGGTTTTTTCCTTTCCTTTAAAAAACTGTAAAAAAATAAAATAAAATAAAATAAAAAGAAGAAAGCCCTCATGGTTGCAAAGAAAAGCTTTAAATGTGACCACAGAGCACCCTAGAGGATCAAAAACTAGAAGGCAAATAAAAAGATTTAAAAAGTTGCTAGAAACAATATTTTAAAATTTCATGATTTTTTGAGGACCCAACTCATTATTTTTGAATGTTTGGGGTTGGCAAGACTGAGACTAACAAACCTGAACGCTGAGCCACTGGCATCAAGAGGAGGAGGGGAAGCTCTGGTAGGGGAAAGGTCTTGGACTTAGAGAACTTTCACCTTGTCCCAGCCCCCACAACATGGAGCAAGGTGTCTGCAATGTGACCAAACAATGAAGTGGGAGGGAACAGCACTTGGAATAGCTACCCTATGAAAATACCTCTTCATACAGCAGAGTCATGTATATGATTTCTGCAGTGTGTTGTGTATGTCCCCATTTTATATACAAACAATAACTTCCACAAAAGCCTATGGCCAGAATCTTGGCACTCAGGCAATTAAGTGAGACCGTTATCTATCCACAACCTTCTCAGATAAGATAATGTACATACTTGTGTCAATTTTGTGACACAAAAATTCCCCCTCTCCTCCCAGTGCTCCCCACAGCCTCACAAAGCCTCAATGATTTGTTCAGGCATGGCTGTTTATCAAAGGTACATTTTCCAATAAGTGACCAGAAACAATTCATGTGATTTAGGTGACCAGTTATACATTAGATGATCAGTGTTCAATTCACAGATAATCCATATGCTATGGTTTATTTAAAAACAATGTATTTGATTAAAAGTTTTGAATATATGGGGAAATCGTAACAGGTATGTAGTTGTTTCATGATCCAAAACTTCCCAAACCCTCACTCCCCCGCACCAACCTACTCACCCCCAATACAATTCTGGACTCTTGCATACCCACACACTTCACATTAGGGCTTCTCTACACATGTAGCTGTTCCTGATTGAGTGTCCACATATGGAGTTAATCAGGAACAACTCCATGTGTAGACAAGCCCTTAGATCAGTGGTTCCCAAACTGTGGGTCAGAAGGCAGATGATCCGTACTACTCAAAGGACACCATTTTGCTCAACATAGTGTGACCTCAAGTGCCCAATGCGTGTGAGGTCACACTGTACAGAGGATGCCATTTTGCTTTTCAGAATGGCGTCCTCCATGTTGTCTAGAATCCCTGCAGGAAAGACTTCATTAAAATGGGATTGTGCCAACAAAAAGTTTGGAAACCTCTGTCTTAGCTTCCTTCCCTCCTCACAAACACACACACTTCACACCTATTTCTCACATATACCAGGACAACACCCCCAATCACTCACTAATTCTGTCTCCCCACAAATGCAAAATTTATCCCCCCCCTTCCACCACCAACAAATCTAATGCTTCTAAGCAGCTGCTCTTCAATGCTCAACAGCTTCCTCAAATCACTTTCTCCCAGTCAAGCCTCCCCAAAGCTGTAGGAGCGGTCTCAGCACTCCATTTTGATTTGGACTTCAAGTCTTCTCTGTTGGTAGATCCTTCACCTCTGCCGGCTGCTCCATTGGAGCACCACTTTACCATCCATGTGGGGGGGCCAAGTATTCTGCTCTTTCCTTTCCCTAGCCTAGAGACAGGCCACTGAAGCAGCTGAGATCTTTGCCTCTCCCTGGGAGAGGAGTCATTTCTGAGCCACTCCTTAAGACTGGGCAGGATGGGGAAGGAGAAGAGGTTGGAGTTGACTATGGGAAGAGGCTACAAAGTGACAAAGGAAGGCAAAGAGGAGGGAGGATCTGATTTTGCCAGCTGCGGGAGTGTGAACCGGAAGTAGCCCTTACCCATAAGAAGGGGACCTACTGATGTGCCTACTGATCTTACTTGCACTAGTCATGGCTTCAGGCTATCTGGTCACTTAGAGGCAGAATAGAGGGAGCTCCCTCACAGGCCCAACAAGGTAACGGCAGAAATAGCTTTCACTGACTAGCTGCTGCAGCAACTAGAGCCGGTCAGAAATTGACTATTTTCTTCTTGTTGAAAAATGCTGATTTGTTGAAACTGTTCACGAAACAGGGTCAGCTTAGACACATTTTCCAACTCAAAGTCAGAAGAGTTTCAAAATTGTAGAAACACTGAAGCAGGAATTTTCATTTTGAAACAAGTGACTTTTCATGTTGAAATTTTAGCTAAATTGGATTGAAAAAAAGTTAAAGATTGAAATCAAATCAAAACATTTCAAAATGGTCAAAAATGTTTTGAGATTTACCCAAGACGACCCAATACCTCTTCTCCTCCCATCCCTCCCGCACCTCCAAAAAAAATCAGTTTTTCAGTTTGCAAATGAGATTTTGACTTTTTGGCCTGATTCAAGACAGGAAAACATTTTGAACTCTCAAAGTTTCACAGGATGGGAAAGATTTTCCTGCCCACCTCTGGCAACTACACATTCTTGATTCATTTGAAGGTTCTGCTGGCAGTCGTAATGGCAAAAAAACTGCTTTAAGAAAAAAAAGAAAAAAAGAAAGCTTAGGTTCCACAGAAGCTGTTGGCAATGTTTATGATCGTTGTGATAGTTTCCTCCTTACCAAGAGGAGGAAGCAAGTGGAATTTCTCAAAGTTCATTTAGATGGATTAGATAGGACAAGCACACCACTCACTGTCACAGTAGTCCCTTCTGGCCTTATAATCTATGAAAAAAGCTCCATACTGTATTACAACTTGATTGCAAAGCATTTGGAACAGGTTAATTTAATGTTTAAGGTAAATGACATTTTGATCTACCAACCAGGAAAGTACTTCTTTAAACAAACTTTCCTTCCTCACCCTCCCCAAGGGTGTTAGTATCATCTTCCCCACTGAATCAGGAAAAAAAAAAATGAAATAAAAGAAGCGTGACCCTGCTCTGCCCTTTGCTGATACTTCAGAAGTCAGAACAGAGTATCCCACAGTGCTTTCTAATCCATAGGTGGCCACAGTAGTACAGCAATAAGGACAAACAGCTCAGCTCAACTGATGAGACTCGGAGAGGCCCCACAGGAGACTCAAATAGAGTTTGGGTTTTTTTAGTGGAAAAAGAATAAAAATACAGCATCACTTTGTGTGCCAAGTTCATCTTTCCCCCTTCCCTGCCCCCCACGGCAATAATCTTGTCCTATTAACCTAATTGGGGCAAACTACTAGGATCATCTATCTCAGAAGCAAGTTATGGCCTTGACAAATTGGTCACCTGTCTTACTACACTTGAGAGTTGGGCTGGTTTATTAGTTATATAGTTCCTTACTTGGGGGCAAGGCCTGCATGAACCTGGAGTTTACAAGTTAACCTGATGATACACACAACAAAAGAATGACAAACCGGAGCAGAGTATTGGCTGGGAGGAGAGAAGGAAGGGGATATGGGCCCTGGAGAGCCAGGTTTTCTGCAGAAAGGGGCTCAAGCACGTATTGTTATTAGCTGGGCGAAATCTTGTTAGGAGTTGAATTAAAACCCCATTCAAACTGCTGTGTGAATGCAAGCTTCATGTAAGAAAGTTGTAAGAAACACTTGAGGGTCTACATCTTAAAACCAAGGCCTAACAGAGCTCACCCAGGAGTTTTTGGATTGCGTGGATGGAGGGGCTTTTTGCTGAGTATTGAAGGTTTGATGGGGGTGGGTGGTGAGAGAAGGCAGAAGGAAGGAACTTCCCCCTCCCCACCCCACAAAAAGGGAGAGAGACAGCCTGAAGGGACAGCTGAAAGCCTGGTGGCTGACCCTGGAAAAAGCCTGGAGAGAGGTTTTTGGGTCCAGGTGCAGGCTGAAGAGAGAGTTCTTAGTGCTGTGAGCAAAAGAAGTTGTTTCTGCTATTTAATTCCTTCTGCATTCAGATGGACACAGGACTTCATACATTCTTTGTAGATAAACAAAATTACATCAGAGAGAATACCAAATTCCATCAATTTCTACTTCCAGTGGAACATCTCCAGAGACCCAATATTTGACTAGCCACCCAGATGGAAAAGGGGTAACGCTGGTGTTAGGATAGGGATCCAGTTTTCAAGCTCAAAAATTCTGAGCTTATATTCCTGTTGAACCAAGATGGAGCCAATTATGATGCTTGCAGAAATCAAAGATGGCCAAAAAGAATTAAAACAAGACTAAGAACAGGAGCTGGAGACTTCAAAAAGGAACTAAAACAGCACCTGCAGGGGTCTCAAAAAGGGCTTACAGTTGATTTGCAAGCAGAAGTTAAATCTCAGACGGGACAACTACAAAATGTCCAGACAGGTTGGTAAGCAAGCGCAGCTGCAAAGCTCCCAGGCTGGTATGACAAGACAGATCCAAAAGAGAGCAGCAACCTGACTGCCAGAAGTGAAAACCAGGCAAGCTTTAGTCAATTTAGAACTTGCTAACTGAGATGAGCTGCTTCAAGAAAAATCAAAGGGTCACAGATCACAGTGGAAAGCAGCCACCTGGATGAAGAATTGAACCAGTCAGAGGACTTGAGTAAGTCTGGAAGTTTACAACAGCTGTCTACTCCCTTTGTAACTCACAGAGGCCCAGAGGGGAGAGGTCAGGACTAGTGATGCAACACCACTAACTTTAAGGGGAAAAACTCCCTGCGAAGCTTATTTGGCTCAATTCAACATTATAGCTCAAATCAACGGCTGGGAAGATGGACTGAAAGGGGGTTTGCTAGCAGCCAACTTGGGTGGCCCAGCTCTGACAGCACTGCAGAACCTAACCCCAGAAATGAGATTGAGTTACCCAGACCTGCTACAAGCCCTTAACATGCGGTTTGGAGCTAGACATCAATCTAAGCTGTTTTGGGCACAGCTAAGAGAGAGAAGGAACCACCTGAAGTGGCAGAGGATCTGTGGGGAGACCTGTGTTCCTGGCATACCCGGATACCACCATGGCCTTCTAGGATAAACTGGCAGTGGACCAATTTATAGATGCTGAGCTTGACTCGCAGAGCTAGATCAGCAAAAGGAGGCGAAAGACACTCAGAGGCTGTGGGATTTGCCACAGAACTTGGATCTTTTTTTGCACCAATTCACCAGGAGAGGAAGCAACTGCTAGTGAGGAAAATGGAAGTTGATCACCATGAATCCTGCAAGTACAGCTCTGTGTCTAATGACCATACTGAACAATTAGAACAAACTATAAATTTGGTTTGTATAAGAAGGGAAATTCTTTTAATATTTGCACTATTGCCAAATAGTTCAGTTAAATGCTAGTACTGTGAGAAAACTGGCCATAGAAAGAATGATCATCATAAATTTAAGTCAAGACAGACTGGCCCAATTGTCAAGTGAAAACCTTTCCCAGTTTGGGAAATGGCAGGGGAACAGCAAGGGCAAGGCCTGGAGGTACAACCCTCAGTCCCACAGTTTTTGTTTAGAGCTGAGCAGTTAAATAATAATGGGGGTTTGGCTGTTGAGTGCGCAGTAGGATCTGTGATGCACACATAGGAATAAGTGACAGAGGATCAAATAGTTATTAGCCCAGACACACTAGAAAGTCTAGAGGATCCAAAACTGAATTACTGAACTGGTCTCAAATGGAGACAGTGACTGGGGCGAGGGATCTCATCTGAAAGTTGGGTTTGAAGACTGGACAGCAGGAGTTTGAGTAAAAAAGTCTGGGTGGCTGAAATACTGGATGAGCTAATAATTGGCTTGGAATTAATTATGGCTAATAACAATGTGATCAATGCAAGGAAAGGTGTCTTACAAATGTAGGCCTAGTGTACACTTAAAATTTAGGTCAATATAGCTATGTCGCTCAGGGATGTGAAAAATCCACACCCGAGTGCAGTAGTTATGCTGACCTAAACCCCAATGCAGATGCAGCTAGGTCAACAGACAGATGCTTCCATTAACCTAGCTACCATCATTCAATGAGGTGATATTTCTACACCAATGAAAAAAATCCTTCTGATGCTGTAGACTGCATCTACACAGTGTTGCTGCTATAATCCCTGTAATGTAGAGATGGACTCAGTCTCTGGGAAATTCTCTTTAAAGATATGGTCCAGGTGAGGCAAATGGTTTGTGGGCAATTGGATTGCAGTGAACAAGTTGTCTTGCCTTCAGGGACAGAAACCATTATAACAGCTACATGCTGTGGTAGTGTTCCAAAAGAGAAAGGAGGGCTGCACTTGTAACCTGTTTGGAAACCCAGGATCTCAAGGGAATCTTGGCTGCTAAAGCTCTTGTTGATTTGAAATACAAAGTGATCCCTGTTTTTTAGAAACAAACAAAGAGCAACGAAGGAAAAAGGGAACTGCTGGTGCAAAATGTGAACTGATGGATCTAGTAAAGGGGGACTGGAGTAAAGGAGAGCTCCCAGAGTTTCTGTTGGACTTTTTCCAGTACAGTGCCACACACTTAAATGGGGAACAGCCTAACAGACTTTGTCTAGGAATCAGGAGTTGAAAGTGAGCTTCTGTACACACAACTTGTGAAATAAACAAACACCATGTGTACTCCATGAACTTCAGTAATTTACCTATGACACACTGAATTTTTCTTTAAAAAAAAAAAAAAAAAATCCATGATTTTCACAGGGCCCTAGTTACGAGCTAGGTGAAACCTTGTTATGGGTTCCAACTGATACGTGAACACACCATTCACTTAAGATGGTTGTAAGAAATAACTAAACCAAGACCTAATATAGAGTTCACCCAGGAATTTTTGGATTGTATGGGCAGACAGGCTTTTTGCTGAGCTTTATTTTTAGAAGGGGTGGGGGTGGGGAGGAATTTGAGGAAAGGCAGAAGCAAGGAAAACTGAAAAATGAGAAAGAGACTGAAGGAGCAGCTGAAAGCATGGTGGCTGATCCGGAAGAAACCTAGGGAGAGGTTTTAGGATATAAGAATGGCCATATAGGGCCAGACCAATGGTCCATCTAGCCCAGTATCCTATCTTCTGACGATGGCCAGTATCAGCTGCTTCAGAGGGAATGAACAGAACAGGGCAAGTATTAAGTGATCCATCTCTGGGATCAAGTCTCAGCATCAGAAGCTAGGGACACCCAGAGCACGATGTTGCATCCCTGACCATCTTTTTAATTGCCATTAATGGACCTATTCTCCACGAATTCTTCTAATTCTCTTTTGAACCCAGTTATATTTTTGGCCTTCACAAAATCCCCTAGCAAGGAGTTCCACAAACTGACTGTGCATTGTGTGATGAAATACTCCTTTTGTTTATTTTAAACCTGCTGCCTATTGATGTCATTGGGTGACCTGTCTGTGCCTAGGGGTAGCCCACTTGAAAATGCCATGGTCAGGGCAGGCTGCAAAAGGAGAGCAGATTCTCTCAGAACTGGTGGGTAACACTCAAGTTATATTCCTCGACCAGTCACAAATAGTGCTCCTGATTTCCCCCACTGGTTATCAAGAAGCTACAAGAAATACACAGCCTGCTTGATTGCATTTCAATCTCTCACTCCCAATCAGCAACTGGATCCAGCAAAGAGATAAGTTATTTAAACTCTATTCCCTTTACCAAAATGTTTTACTGATCCCCAAAGGTTCAGCGACATTGCCAGACCAATATGAGTTTAGATCTTACCCAAAATACCATGCTGCTAGCTAATCCTTCAGTAACTAAAACTAAAGGTTTATTATAAAAGGAGAGAGACAAGAAGAGATGTTAAATGGTCAAAGCAATCAGATATACATGGACTTTGAAGTCATTCATAGGTATTTGATTCTCAGCAGAATTGTGGAGTTTGCAGGATTGTACAGTTCCTCTGGTGTACATCCAATACCTGGTTGGGTTTCAGTCCTTCGTCTCACAGCTTCAGGTGTAGAATAGTTGATCCAGAGGTAGGAAGCAGGAATGAAGACAAGATGGAGATGGTGAAGCGGCATTTTATAGTCTCTGGCATGCCATGTGACTTGTTTCAAACACAAGCTCATAGCACATGGGCAGGGAAAGGCACTTGTGGTCCCCAGACACAGTGGTCAACAGGTGCAGCCCTGGCTTCTCTCCCTAGGTTTATTGTAAAGGTGATGGCCCTCAATGAGTCACTAATCTGCCTGGGGGATAAGTGTTTGGATACAGAGATATCACACATATCCATAACTTATAGTACAAAGATGATACATACACAAACAATATTATCATACTTAGTAAATTATAACCTTTCCTATGGTACCTGACATGGCATATCGTGTAGGAATCATTGCAGTTTTGTCACATTGGTATTAATATTATAAATGATCATTCCTAATCCAGACAGCATCACACCTTGGTTCTTCTGTTGTGTAACAGGGTAAATAACACTTCCCTGTTCACTTTCTACACCATTCATGATTTTATAGACCTCTATCATATCCCCCGCTTAGTAGTCTCTTTTCCAAGTGGAGAAGTCTCAGTCTTTTTAATCACTCCTCATATGGAAGCTATTTCATGCTCTTCATTTTTGTTGCCCTTCTCTCTACCTTTTCCAATGCTATTATTTTTCGGTCCTTACCGAAAAAAAGTATATATTCAATTTTAACCTCTATTATGGTGTTTTTAAAGTTTCCTTACAGCTTGCTGGCATTTCAATCATGACAGTTCCTTTTCACTGCCGTTTAACCAGCTTCCTCATTTTTGTGTAGTTCCCCTTCCTGAAGTTAAATGCTATTGAAGTGGGCTACTTTGGTATTTCCCACCACCACAGAGACTACATTTTATTATATTATGGTTGCTATTACAAGTAACTCAGCTATATTCATCTCTTGGACTAAATCCGTGCTCCACTTAGGACTAAGTCAAGATTTGCCTCTCCCCTTGTAGGTTCCAGGACTAGATACTCCAAGAAGCAATCATTTTCAGCCAGGTGTGCAGGTCGAAAAGTGTTCTTGGTACTACAGGCTATTTTTCCTGCTATTTGATTCTTTCTGTGTTCAGAGACACATCACTTTGCACATTCTTTGTAAATAAACAAACTAAATCAGAGAGAACTGCCGTCAATTTCTCCTCCTAACTGGAGCAATCTACTAGAACCCAGAGTTTTGGGTAGCTGATCAGGTCAAAAAGGACAACATCATCTCACCAATCTATTAAATTAAGCTATTTTGTTTAAGCAATTAGATCAGGGGTGGCCAACCAGTCAGAGACGAAGAGCCCAAAAATAGCTATAGATACCGCAAAGAGCCACATTTACCTTACCCTCTGCAGAAAATTCATGCTGATCCGTCAATTTCGGCAGCAGCTGGTCAATTTCACATTTGAAAGTAAAAACTTTTTGGCACCCCATACAATGCGCGAAGCCACATTTGTATGATCAAAGACCCGCATGTGGCTCACGAGAGCTGCATTTCTATGAGCAAAGAGCCGCATGAGGGTCGCGAGCTGCAGGTTGGCCACCCCTGAATTAGATCTTCATAGAAAGTTTCTGAGAAAATCTGGAACTACAATTTGAATGAGGATAGTGGTTTGGTTAACTGAATTAGGAGTGAAGCTGCAGTCAGAAGAGGAACTATGCAAAAAATGACATCTTCATTCTGAACAGATCTGCTCCCTGTGCATGTGCTGAACCATACCTGTTTACTTCAGGATACAAAACTAAGCTTTTATCAGCTTTTATTCCTGTTCGCTTTATTAGCCAGCACAGCTGGAGGAGGGTGAGCTGGATTCTATTATGGCTCTCATCTCAAAAGAATTGTTAACTAAGGGCTTGTCACACCGTGGGGTAATGTGCTCTCTGGGGGTGGGATTGATAGAAGTGCACTAACGTGCTATGCATTAATTGGTCTGTGTAGGTCAGGGGTGGGCAAACCTTTTGGCCTGAGGGCCACATCTGGGTATAGAAATTGTATGGCAGGCCATTAATGCTCCAGGAGCAGCTCTGGTCAGGGCACCACTGGGCCCACGTGGCGGGAGAAGGGGGGGGGGAGGGGAAGGGCGAGGCTGGGAATGGGGAGTGACTGCCGTGCTCCATCCAGGGCACTGCTGAGCCCACCTGGTGGGAGAAGTGCGGGGGGGAAGGTATGGCTGAAGGGGAGGGGGAGCGGCCACTGCCGCGCTGCACAATTTGTTCTGCAATCTCTCTGCGGACTACCTGAATAGAGCTCGTGGACCACTGGTTGAGCTGGAGGGCCTGATGAAAAGCTCAAACGGGCCATAGTTTGCCCACCCGTGGTGTAGATCCTGCTGGTGTGCTTCAACGTAGGGCTGTTTGAATCAGTACTATGTTAAAGCACAGTAGGGAACCTTTAGTGTGCACAAGCAGGATCTATGTAGACCAATTAATGAGCAACCTATTAGTGCACTTCAGATATCATACACCTCAGAGCTCATTACCCTATAGTGTACTTACACCCCAAGTGATTGCAAAATCTGTTTTTGATGGTGATGCAGGAACAAGAGAGAATTTTGCTTGATTTTCAGATCTTAGGATGAGTTTGCAGGACTGTCTGTTCTTAAGGAAAAAAAAGAATTCCCCTCTAACGCAGCAACTCTGATCTGGAGTTACTGAAAGAAATTTTTTATACAACCACTTTTCAGGAAATAACCACAGTTTAATATGGAATTATATTTTAAAAGATAGAAACTATAGCACATGGCCTCTCAAAGTACTCTGCTTTTGTATATGTCCTCTAATTATGCATGTGAATTGGAATCCCAGAACAGATCAGTGGCCAACCGAGGCTAGTGGGCTAACTTTGGCAAGAGCCTGTCCGTCACACGTCAAAGGAAGGTACAATTCCCCCACAAAAATCTATTTACTCAATTAGACAGCATAAAGGAATTAGAGGAAGGATGTATTTTGTAACTCACTGTAGAATAGTTTTTAAATTCAGCTACAACATACTCCCAGCAAGAAAGTTGGCAGGGAGGAAGCAGGCAACGAAAGGAGTAGGTAGAACAATGGCAGAGTAAACTGCACCCTGAAAGTGGTGAAGTAACAGGGTCAATCACTCAAGGTACTGAATCCTCTGACCCTGCTCCAGGGAAAGTACATAACTCATAATCAACTTTAAGCATAGGCATAGTCTCCTTGATTTAGCTGCAACTATACATTTCTTCCTGGAACGCCTTCTGCAGTAATGCAGCTATATGCTGCCTCTTAGACTCAGCTCTGTTTAAGGGTTCAGTCAGCCCTCCTTATAAAGCAGATTTGCCTCATACAAATAATGAGGCACACAAATTTAATAGGAAAACTGAGATCTCTTTTAGTTTCTCCTTGCATATAATTAAAACCAGAAAAAATAAGCGCTCTGAAATGGGCTCCCATGCTCATTGCAGTTGAATACACTGCAGAAATCATCCTCAGAGCAACCAAATGCAGTGCGTGGCTATGCAGGAGGGGTTGAATACTCTTGTAGTTCTAAAGCCATTTGTGTTTTACAAGGTTGCTGAAAAAACACAGTAACAGGGCAACTGCCAGCTAAGCAACCCCTCACAGCCAGAGGTCATGCTGCAATACCCAACCACCAATTCCTCCCCCTTTCAGCACCCCACAATCACTCAGTCCACATCTTGGCCCCACAAGCCTCAACCCCAGTTCAGTCACTCTCTTACTTTACATAGTGAGTCCCCATCCCCTCTTCCCAGAGCTAGGTTCCGCATTCAAAGTCCCTCAGGCTTTAACTAGCTGGAGCTCAGCCTTCTTCAGCTTCTGGGCCTCCAAACCCTTCTCCCCATTCATTTCTAGTAAGAACTGGGCTCAGGACTCCCAGGCCTTACCTGGCAAGAGTTCAGCCTTTGACTCTGGCTTCTAGGCCCAAACCCTTATCTCAGTCAGGTAAGATGCTAGTAAGTGCTTCCTGCTCACAGCAAGTCACCTCTATCATAGCTCCTTTGGTTTCAGGAACCTTTCATACTGCCTCTCTGCTATTTCCTGAACCCCTTCTCCCTCCTCCACCTTCTACTACTCTTTAGAGGGCACTCATCATGATCTCTCCCAGATTTGGTGGTTCAGTCTATAATTAGGGTTGGCTTGCTCCAGCCCTGAAGGGGCAAGCCACAAACACCAACTGTGATCTCTCCCAGTCTAACTATTTTAATGACTTTTGGACAAACTTCTATAGTTAAATAGTTAAATTGCCAAATGCTCAATAAAACAAATATTCAAACAATTTTCTAGTTAATCATCTCCCATGACCAGAAGTACACAGCTGCAGAGATATATAATTGCTGTTTCATCAGGGCTGGCTATTTTATTTACATAATTCTCTTATTGATCTTAATGAAGATTTTTTTTTTGAGAGAGAGAGACACTAATATAATGTCTCATTAAATGCAGCAAGTTAAAGAGACAGTTCTGGTCACAGCTGTTGGATAACAGTAGTGATTGCCTTTGATGTATTAAAAACATTTCTGAAGGATTTATGTGTATATAACTATACATATATGCATATTTGTGCAAGTGTAATGATATTTAATTTGTATATGTGGTGAGGTATATGAATATACATGTTAAGATATTCAAATTAAGAGCTATTACAAGTGCAGAAAAGAGCTTGAAATGAGCAAGAAAGATAAAACATGACCAATAAAATATAAATCAGTATCTTTTCTTTGATTCTGTGTACTATTTATGATTAAAGGGACTATCAGCTGCAGATAGAACTAAAACTATAAGGAATTAATATTGCTTTTCTAAAAAATATTAATTGCTTTTTTTGAAAATCCCAATTAAAAATGGAATAATTCACCTTGTTAATATTTTGTAAGTTAAAGTGTTAGAAAAAATATTGACAGCTTTCTGATTTTATGATTTGTTTACTCAGTCCCTAGAGAGTTAATAAAAAATTCCCTCAGTCCCTAGAGAGTTATAATAAAAAATTATAAAATTTTAATTCTTACATGAAAACTATTATAACTCCAGGGATAGCCCTAGCAAAGAAAATAACCATGATATCCATAATCATCCTTGTCCTTATCTTTAATTGACTGGGACCTCCATGTATTTACTGGGTATTCATTCTATTTCCTTTACATCAACAAGATATAAAAAGAGTAAGAAATTATAGTGTGTGGCTTGTGCCGCTCCCTCCCCCCCAGATTCAGGAATGAAGGGTGGTAACATTTTCTACAAAAATGTCATGGCACATTCTTAACTTTGGGAGACTTTACAATCTGCCTTAATAGTAGACTGTAGTTCACAGATATTCCTCCGAGTTCAGGAAATGACGCTGTGGAAATCATTAATCAGGGTGTTGCTGGAATGAATGCTCCTGTCTGCTTGGCGTTCTGTTCCATGCTAATAATACTAGGACCTCTGCAAAAAGACTGAACACCAAGGGAGAACTATCTGAACTTCAGCAACATGGCTGGCTAACCTAGGAAGGTATTTTTTTTTCTACGTAGGTTCAAACTCTGTTGATGATTAAAAGGAAAAAGGTCTATGTTAATGAACATTCCTCCTTCCCAGACTCCATACTGTCACAGTAATTTATTTCTGATTCCCGAAGGCTGTCTGTTATTTTTTTTATTTAAGTGAACTTGTGAAAGGTGCCAGAAGACTTCATCTTCTAGAGCTACCCTTCCATTTCTTCAAACAAAAGGTATAACATGGGCAGCATCTGTTCTCCTCTCTACCCTACTAATGTTCCTCAACCCTGATCAGAGGCACCACTGTAGGACTGAGAGGTTAGTGCAGTCTCCATGTCCAATTAGTCTTTGGACACTCTGCTGGAACTGCCAGTTAGTATCTGTCTTGACAGTGTTTTGTGTAATGGCTGCTAGACCTGGATGGAGACCACCAATTTATTTCATATACTCTACTGAAGTCACTGTCCCTGAGCTGAATTTGAAAGAATGACTAACGAGAGGGTAAAAGGTTCTGTATCCTATTATAGCACATCAACACCCATCTCTAAAATGTCTGTCACAACAGTCTATGTGTATGAATTTAATATATGTAACCCCCTGCTTGCTGGAAGGGGCGCTCTGTTCCCCTCTAGTGATGGCTATGCCAGCTAGAGATTGAGCCTGCTACAGCCATGGCTAATAGAGACACATCTTTTAGCTCATGCGGTAGAAACTCATGCATTAAGCTGAGAGTTCCCAGGTTTGATCCCTACTGCTGATGTCATCGGCGCAGCAAGTGGTGGCCTGTACGGGCTAAAAGACACATGTCTATTAGCCCAGGCTGTAGCAGGCTCAATCTCTAGCTGACTTAGCCACTGCTAAAGGGGAACATAAGCACATGCAGAAGGTTACATACTACCTCTGGGCAGGGAAGCACATTCCTGAGCTTCAGAGACTTCCCACTTGAATTGCCTAAAATCCCCCTAGAGGCCACCGCCCACATGGGTGGTGGCAGTAGGGATCAAACCTGTGATCTCTAGAGCTTAATGCATGAGCTTTTACTGCATGAGCTAGAAGAGAAATAGTTATAGCAGCTTAATCATTCTCTAGGGGGCCTACCCACCATTAGAGGGGGACAGAGAGCCACTCCGAGCAAGCAGGGGTTACGTGTATATAGTTACATTACAAAATCATGACATTAAAAGAGCAAAGTCAAAAATTCAAAAGTTAAGAAATACCAGTATTAAGATGCAAACTTATTTCAGCCTCGTTGTTCATATGCATCACGATACAATCTTTAATTACATGATCATACTGTTTTGTTCGCAGGGCACTGGTCTCATTCAGTGCACAGGATGGATGGATGAATTCAATAATTCATTTTATCACCATCATTCAATAGCTGGCATGTTGCTTTATTTACCACATACCATTCAAACCTTACACCAAGAACAAAATTATTAATTTCCTTTTAAGCTTTTCTATGACATTCATCACCACAGTATCTGAGTGATTCACAAACACTAATGTATTTAGCTTCACAACCGCTTTCTGTGGGATGGTGGTGCTGTTATCGCCATTTTACAGCTGGGGAACTCAGGAACCAAATGACTAAGGCTAAAATTGGTTAAAGTGTCTGTGAGCTTTGATTTTTCAGAGTAATTAGAATTATTATAGCACTTTACATGTTTCAGAACAGCTCCTATTGACTTTTGCTGTAGCTGTGAGCACTCAGCACTTGGCAAATGAGGCACCATAGGCCAGATCCTCAAAGGTATTTAGACACCTAACTCCCTCCTTAGGCACCTAACTTGAGGATCTGTGCCCAGGTTACTCAAGTTGAGCACCCAGAAAATAAGAGAACACATTTAATAGCCATCTCCAAAAAGTTTGGCTTTAGTGACTTACCCAGCATCACACAGGAACTCTGTGTCAAAGGCAGGGACAGAATCCAGTCTTCCAGGGTGACATTCAACATCCCTAATCATGAGACCATCTCTCTCTTTCTGCAGTCCCCTGCTAAACATCTTCCAACTTCTGCAAGACGGACAGGCAGAGTTATAGGAAAGAATTATTTATAAATATGCTGCTGCATCTCTAAAGTTTTAGAGCTAGCAGTCTAATCACAGATTACCTTTCTGAGTCTTCTGGTGCTACCCCAAGCCAGATCCCTCCTGAAATCTGACCTTCTTTCTCCAGTTCCACACTACACTGTCCCCCTTTTCTTCTATTCCCCTCTTCTCCAGCTGTACCTTTCTTCTTCTCCCATCTCCTTATGGTCCTGCCTTCCCAGCCTGTCTCTTTCTGTCTCTAGTCCTGCCTCTCCCAACCTGTTTCTGTTTATCCTTCTCCTACGTCCATCCAAACTTATACCACCCATCCTGTCCCTTCCCTCATTTTACTCCACATAGCTCTACATTCAATTCCAGCAGCTTCCTCTTCCTCCACGTAGCCTGGGTACTAGTCGTGAGCATTGAAAACATAGTCTCCCTGTGAACCATCCTTGCCTAGGGTAGCCACCTGAAAATGCCAAGATCAGGACAGGCTGCTAAAGGAGAGCAGATTCTCTCAGCACTGGTAGGTGACACTGAAGTCAGACTTCCCAACCACCCACAAACAGTGCTTCTGATTCCCCACACTGGTTATCAAGAAGCCAAAACAAAAATATACACAGCCCCCTTTACTGCATTTCATTCTCTGGCTCCCAATCAGCCACTAGGTCCTGTAAAGAGACCAATTATTTAAAACTCTGTGCTCTTTATCAAAAAGGTTTCTCCTGACCCCAAAGGATCAGCCACAGTACCAAATTAATATAAGTTTGGATCTTACGCAAAATACCACGCTGCCAGCCAATCCTTTAGTAACTAAAACTAAAGGTTTATTATGAAAAGAAAGAAACCAACTATAAGAGAAATGTTAAAGGATTAAATAAATCAGATACATACAAATGATTTGAAAGTCCATATATATCAGGTTTCTAGTAGAATTGTAGAGTTTGCAGCTTGTATAGTCCCTCTGGTGTACATCCAGTACCTGGATGGGTCTCAGTCCTTTGTTTCACAGCTTCAGTTCAGTTGTAGATGAGTTGATCCAGAAGTAGACTGTAGAGTAAAGACAAAATGGATGTGGGACAGCTGCCTTTTATGTCCTTTGGGCTTTGCCATGCTGCTTGTGGAAATTTACAGGAATAAAATGGAGTTCAGAGTCACATGAGTAAATCCTGCTGACTCATCAGATATATCCCTGGCTTCTCCCCTAGGCCCCTTGTACCTGTGAATTTCTTAATGGGCCATCAAGCAGGCTAGTGCTGTAGCCATTCTGTCTAGGGTGTTGCCCAGACACAGCACAATTTGAAATACAGATATATCAAACACATCCATAACTTCCATTACACATATAACACATGAACATAAACATTATCATCTTACTTAGCACATTATAGCCTTTCTAACAGTACCTGACACAGCATATCTCATATGAATTATTATGATTTTGACATACTGATGTTAAACAATATAATAAATGCCCTCCCCTCCCCCCAATCCAGCCAGCATGACACTCCCTGCTCTCAGCCCTGATACTTTGAAGGAACAATGGCAGACAAGTCCTGTTTCCAGGCTGGAGTGTGCACAGTTAGCTCTGCA
The DNA here is from genome assembly GCF_026122565.2 of Emydura macquarii macquarii. Lineage (NCBI taxonomy): Eukaryota > Metazoa > Chordata > Testudines > Chelidae > Emydura > Emydura macquarii. Next base: position 33,475,761 of record NW_027132559.1, on the reverse strand, counting down.
GGGGTGGATCATGCCCCCTGTAAACAGAACGTTTGGAGAATTTTGCTGCCACCCTGTAAACACACTTTTACTGAGCATGTTCAAATGGTGATTTTCAGAGGTTTTTAATTTGGCTAAATCTGAGTGGATACTCATGGGAACAGCCAAAAGCATCTTTCTGACACCTGTATGACTCCCTTGACAATGTTCAAACCCTGCTCCAAAGCATGGCATTTCTAAGCCTTAGAACAAAACAATTACAAGAAATCTTTTACATAGGCAAAACAATGTATTTTCCCCTTACCTCGGTCTTAGAAAGAGTTGAACTATTTTTGTTGAAATAAAAATAAATAAACAAATTTTTTAAAAAGAATGAGCCTGAAGCAGACATCTAGCACAGAAATGTTCAGCCCAAATGGTGAAGTTTGGCAAAGTTATAAGCAACTGAAAATAGGGTGTATAATGGACAGTGTTTGGCAACCTTAAGCAAAGGATCACTGCCATCTCTGCCTAAAATAAAAAGTATGAGAGCCAGAGAGAGAGAGAGAGAGAGCGCATATTCCCTGAACCATCTAACCCCATAGGTATTTTATGATTAAACAATAGAATATTTCTGGAGAAAGTCCCCCATACCTGCCTCTCATGCACAAGCAGTCTTTTTTATAGCCTTGCCTGGCAAACATTTTCTTTTTCTTTTATTTATATTTACCTTGGTCTGGGTGGATATCCTTTTGGTTTGATCAAGTAGAGTATACACCGGAGCCATCTTTTCCTATCTCTTTTTAAAGCCATTGGGCCAAATTCTGTCCTTAAATACACCCATGGAGCCACACTAATGTCAGCTTTGAGGCACATACTAGAATTTAGCACATTGTAATTTAGACCTAGCTGGCACTCAGCCACAGATAGCTCCCCCCACCTCAAAGAAAGGTCAAGACCTCTTCTGAGGTGAGCATGCTCTTTAGACCACAGGTTTCAATGGGTAGATTCTAAAGGTTTTGTTATGAGGCACGCAGGGGTAGGGAAGGTGTGGAGTAGAGGATAAATGCCGAGCTATAGTGTGGATGAAATATGTAATTTTAAAAAAGCTTCCTCCGAAGAGACAATCAGCTAAAATATTGTATTACTCCATGTATTTTATATATGACAGCAAAGCAAACACTCACCTATCTTAATAAGGTATTGCTGCACTCTAAACCCTTATTTAAACCAAAGAAAAATTAGACATTTAGATGGAATTATATAATGTGCCACCATGTATTTACATACATCTTACAAGTATATACATATACTTCAGCTATTCTTTGTTGGTTGATTGGTTATCTCATTCTTTTAAAATGAACTAAATACTTCCCTTTCTTCTATTCTAATTAATAATTATAATCCCCCCAAAGCAAAAACAAGGCCTATTATTGATTAGCAACATAGCCCTATATAGTAGTTAGCAGGATTTTACTGATTAGTAACAGTGGATAAGAGTAAAAGATTGCATTTTCCACTGAGAGGTCTATTCCAAAGTTTCTTTATGGTTCACATTTCAGCATAAATGTGATACATTGGGACAGGACTTTTAAACAAATTGGTTATGTCTCTTTTGTCTGGTTCAATTGTTCTCCTGATCTTAAAACTGTCTAGACTAATATGAACTGACTGCTGATAGAGCTGATCTGCTATAGACATCTTGGCTGCTGGAGTCAGCCACCAGCTACTCTCAACTTTAGCAAATGCTTTTTTTGCTTTAAAGTTAATGGAAACTTCATTGACTGGAATGTCAGCTACACAGTGTTATAATATGCCATGTTATAAACTTAATATTCCATAATCATTTTTGATCAGTGTAATGCCCTATATGAAAGAAAGCCACCAATTCCGCACAGAGTGGTTTGTATCTCACACAGCATTTGCCTCGTCTTTAGAGCTCTGCAAATCCACAGATATCTGCTTTATATCCGTGGACCATTTTTTGTGGACGGTTTATTGGATGCAGATCTCAAAGGCGGGGAAGCAGCTGTCTGCAGCTCACCGTCTTTGAGGCTGCTTCTTGCCTTTGAGATCTAGGGCTGTGGGCCGGCTGCTGATCAGCTGTTCGGCAGGGGCTTCAAGGTCCCCCTCTATGGGACACCGATCAGCTGTTCAGTTTCTGAGCAGATTGCCCTGTCATGAGGGTCAGATAAGGTTTGGACAAGTGCCTACATGTGTAGATTCTTATCTGAACTAAACGGAACGTCTGAGCCAAGGGTACCTGGTAACGCTCATTTCTCCATAACCCCTGTTAGCTGTCTTGAACCTGTGACTTCTAGCTGCTGAGGTTTTTGTATTGTGTCTGCCATAATAGTATCTGAAAGATTCTTTTGCCTTCTAAATAATATTATAAAAAACATCTTTGATAGTAAGATGTAATCATATTATTATAGGAAATTCAAGAAAAGAGGACAATGGTTTAATTGTCAAAACTGTCTTCAAATAAGAGAACACAGGGAGTCAGTGTACTCTACGGCAATTGATAATAAATTGGTTCTTGGTCATTTTTAAAATTCTCTTGGGGTGGGTTGTTTTGTTTGGGGTTTTTTGCTCTTACAATGGCTTGAGCTTCTATACAGAGAGGGTAAATTACATGCCTGAAGCAGTCATTTAACTTAAATTAATGTAGACAATTATTTTGTGTTCTATAAATGACAGTTGATTACTAAGAACATAATTATTGAGACTGAACAACTGCATAGGAGTTACTGGATCTTCCAGTGGAATACTTATGCATTCTCCTGGCATTAATCCTCCAGTAAGTGACACAGAATGTTTTGTCTTGTAAAGCCCATTTAATGTTGATAGTTCATTTCAGTGCAGGTATGTTATTTCTCTCCTACCTTTTGCTTTCTCTGTTTGTGACTTATTTAATTTTTCTATCCAAGAGACAATTTAAAATTCAAGAACATTGTAAAGCTAGGTCAGGACAGCACAACTGTAGCCATTACTGCATAGGTGAGAGTCTATGGCTTGCTGGTTCTAGGAACATTGTTCAGACATACCAGGGAGAGAAGGGAGATTTCTGCATCACTGTCTGACAACTCCGCTGGTTTCAACTGACATTTCATTTGTGCTCCACATTCCCAGTCCTTCAGTGTGTGACTTTAAAGGGCAGAGTGAAGAGGAAGCAAATTGCAGTAATTTCTGAGGACTTCAGGGGCATAGAGGATATTCTGAAGGAATTAAGTGAGACAATACTTTCTGTCTCTTCTTCACATCCCTCTCTTCCTTCTATGCAACATATTATGACAATTCACATTTAAACTGATTGGAAAAATGATTCATTGATCTTTAGCCTCTCTCTAGTATTAAAGATCCAGGTTTCTTAAGACTTTCTCTTTGGGGCATGGACTATCTTTTTGTTCTATGTCTGTACAGCACCTAGCACAATGGGGTTCTGGTCTGGGACTAGGGATCCTAGGCCCTACAATAATACAAATAATAAATAAGAATAATAAGAATTAAATAATTGAGTATATTGTATTTCATCTTGCTCTTAAAAAAACAAAAACAAAACATTAACCTGGGATAACAAGTCAAAAAAAAGCAAAGCAAGATGGAGTGCAACCTGCTGTATCATTTTTATTTAAATTATTCCCCAGTGTTTACAATGTGAAAAAATGAAAAATACAGCACTAGCCTCTTACAGTGAGGGAAGATGAAGTTTTTCACTCCATGTTGGACTACTACCACACAAGATGCCTATCTGATTCTTGTTGACCATTGGCTTACTAACCACGGTATATAGCAACACAGGGGCCAGGTTGTGTTCTGGCAACAGAGTTGGTTTAGGTGAGGGCACCTAAATATTAGGGGTAACATCCTGTACTTCATCCAGTCTCTGCTATACATATTCCATCTTAGTCACATTCAACACAAATGACTGCACAGGGGGCCCCTTCGTACAGTGAAAACTGAAGTTTGTGTGCTAGTAGAAGCCAACAGAGAGAACGCTGGTGTTGGTAGCTGACAACATTTATCTGATCTTGGTGGTCTCCGAGAGAGAGGACTGGGGACATGGGGGGGGGGGGGAGAAAAGCTGTGACCCTTTGGAGAGGCAGATTTATACTCAACATAAGCCTGCTTTAATCATGCTAAGAGAGGTCTCTGCTGAGGCAGGTTATCAAGAAATATCAAAGATAATGTAGAGACCTAACACATTCCACTTCTTGCTTTTTTTGGCCTGCTCTGGCCTGTATTGAATTACGTAGGAAGAAGCAGAGACATTTCTGCCTGACCTGTGATATTATTTACTCACACCATGACAGACTTTGCCAGGAAGTGCTTGTAATATTAATATATGTGAGTGAATCTGCCCATGACAACTCCTTTTCTAGGTTCTCTGTATGGGAATGCTAGCAGGAGTGGAATGAATGATTTTGATTCCTGGCCTACTACCATTGCCTGTACCAGCAGCTTTAGATTACGCCCTAAAATAATCTCTGAAAGGTATTATGTTACTGCTGCCCCTCCTCCCAGTCCTAGGCTCCCATGTTCCACCTTCTTTGGTCAGCATCCACATCATGTTGATACTCCTGCTTAGAAACCACACAATTCAGGACAGCACAGCCACTGCAGCGTCTATGATGGCCAAAGTGAAATAGATGAGTTCTGTTGGGGTCAAGACCCAAAAGGAACAATGGCTTGTAAACAGCTTTTCTATAGACACTAATAACAACCCTGTAGCCCCATTCCCAACCTCAGCCCCAACAGATGTTAGACTGATTCCCCATCAGGCTGAGCTGTAAAATTTCTGGCGGGGTGTTAGTGTTCAAAGCGCATTCAAAAGACCATTCAAAGGATACCTAAATTCTAGGTGTTATGTCATATCTTAACAGGTCTTTTACATCTATAAAGGCTAGACCATCCAATAAGGAGAAATAAATTGTCTTAACCTAGTTGAATGCCCCCTTTTGGTCACCCACCAGTCTGCTGTGAGTGAAACAACCACCATGTGCTTTAAGCCTCTGGTGACTGAACAGGGTCCAGGCACTGCCCCAGTATTGGGGTCCCTAGGCACACTCCAGCTAGGACCCCTCCTGAGAGATTAGACCCCATGGGCCAACTGCCTAGTCCTTGACACTAATGCTAACCCCCTCAGGAAAAAACGGTAACTAACCTTTCGTAACGGTTGTTCTTCGAGATGTGTTGCTCATGTCCATCCATGTTAGGTGTGTGCATGCCAAGTGCATGGTTGCCGGAGATTTTTCCCTTAGTTGTACCTGTAGGGCCAGCTCTAATGCCCTTTGGAGCCACGGGCGCATGCACCGGTATAAGGGGCACCGCCGGCCCCATACCCCTCAGTTCCTTCTTGCTGGTAACTCTGGCGAGGTTGTAGAATGGACATGAGCAACACATCTTGAAGAGCAACAGTTATGAAAGGTTAGCAACCGTTTTTTCTTCGAGTGCTTGTTAATGTCCATTCCATGTTAGGTGACTCACAAGCAGTACCTTTGGAAGTGGACTTGGAGTTCATAGCCGTGCTGATTGCAATACTGTTCTCCCAAAACTGGCATCATCCCAGACTTCTTGAGTGATAGAACAGTGGGATGTGAAGGTATGGACTGATGACCATGTTGCAGCTCTTCATATGTCCAGGATTAGAATGCTGCTGATGAAGCTTGGGCTCTGGTGGAATGGGCTGTCATGATGGCTAGAGGTGTGATGTCTGCTGGCTTATAGCAAGTCTTGATACAGGTGGTTATTCAGGATGATATTTCTTGGATGACACCGGTAGCCTTTTCATTCTTTCAGCTATTGCTTCAAAGAGCTGTGTGGATTTGCAGAAGGGCTTAGCTGTAAAAGGCAAGGGCCCTCCTAACATCTAATGTATGGAGCCCCCGCTCTTCAGCGGACTTGAGGTTTTGGGAAGAAAACTGGCAGGAAGATATCTTGACTGATATGAAACTGTGACACCACCTTTGGCAGGAAGGCTGGATGGGGTCGCAGTTGGACCTTGTCTTTGAAGAACACCATATAGGGTGGTTCTGACATGAGGGCCCTGGTCTCAGAGACCCTCCTGGCTGATGTAATCCCACCAGGAAGGTGACCTTTTAAGAGAGGAGGAGCAAGGAGCATGAAGCTAATGGCTCGAAGGGAGGCCCTGAGTCTGGACAGGACCAGATTCAAGTCCCGCAGTGGAGTAGGCTCTCGGACTTGAGGGTAAAGCCCTTCCAGTCCTTTGAGGAACCTGACCATCATCTCATGAGAGAACACTGATCTGCCGTTCACTGGTGGGTGAAAGGCTGAGATGGCTGCCCAGTGAACCTTTCTAGAGGTGAGCAGATACACCACTTTGAGATGAATGCCGTACTCCATGGAGAAGTCCCACAGACACAGGGCCTCCTGACATAGGGCTGATGACCAAGCCCCTCACTCCTTGTTTATGTAAAACATGGACGTGATGCTGTCTGTCAGTACCTGAACCACCGTATCTGAGATCCTTGGGAAGAACACCTGGCAGGCCAAGCATACCGCACTGAGTCCTCTGATATTTACATGCATGGCAAGCTCCTCTCAGGACCAGAGGCTCTGAGGTTGACTGCCCACCTTAGGTCCAACACATCTGTGGCCAAGGTCATCCATGGTTGAGGGGGAGCAAAGGGTGCCCTCTTCATTACTGATCTGGGATCCTTCCACCAGGTCAGCGAAATGAGGGCCAGAGGCGGAATTGTGAACACCGAGTCCAAGTGTTGCCTGCTTGGAGAGTAAACTGATGCCAGTCATTGTTGGAGGGGCGTAAGGTGTAGACTTCCACGCTGTACTATGTAAATACACACCGCCATGTGACCCAAGAATGTGAGGTAGACTCGATTTGTTGTTATTGGGTGAGCTGTGACCTTGGAAATGAGGTCTGACATAGATCTGAATAGAGTCTCAGGAAGGAAGGCTCTGGCCTGGGTCGCGTCAAGCACTACCACAGTAAATTCTATCCTCTGAATGGGGACCAGAGTTGATTTTTGCTCGTTTATCAACAGGACCAACTCTTGAAAGGTGGTATGAACCATGCTGATGCTGTGTTGCACCTGTGCCTGTGACTGACCCTCAACCAACCATCATCGAGATGGGGTATAATTTGATGCCTTGGCATCTGAGGAAGGCCACCACAACCGCCAAGCACTTTGTGAAAACCTTTGGGATCCCTGATAGGCCAAAGGGACAGGCAGTGAATTGGAAGTGACGATGGTCCATGACAAACCCGAGGAACCTTCTCTGGTCAGGGAAGATGGAAATATGAAAGTATGCGTCCTTTAAGTTGAGGGCAGTATACCAGTCTCCTGGGTCCAGTGAAGAGGCCAGTGAAACCATGCAAAATCTCAGCTTCTTGAGATATTTGTTGAGGCACTGCAAGTCCAGGATAGGCCAGAGACCCGCTCTGGCCTTTGGGATTAGGAAGTATCGGGAGTAAAACCCCTTCCCCCTGAGGTCTTGAGGAAATTCCTCCACATATGTAGGAGGGATTGTACCTCCTGGACGAGGAGTTGTTCATGAGAAGGGTTCCTGAAGAGGGAGAGGGAGGGAGTGTGGGGAGGATAAAAACTGAATGATATATCCCACTGTCACCATGCTGAGGACCCAACGGTCTGATGTTATAGATGCCCATGCAGGGCCAAAGAGTGACAGACGGTCCAGAAATAAAAGGTGGGAGGAAAATGAAGTATTGGTTGGAACAACGGTAACTGGTACAGTGCCCCGAGGAGCATCTTCAAAAGGCCTGTTTGGTCCCGCCTGAATATCTCTGAGCACCTGACTGGGGAGCAGAGGAAGATGGGAGTGGTGCCTCTTATAACCCCTGCCCTTTCATTTGTGGGGCTCATGTCTAGGAAGCCCTGAAAATTGTAGGGATTTCTGAGGCCTGAAGTGCTTCCTGGAGGCCAACGGAGCATACAGGTCCAGGGAGTGAAGTGTGGTCCTTGAATCCTTCAGCCCATGCAGCCTGGTATCTGCCTGCTCTGAAAAGAGGGCAGAACCCTCAAATGTGGGGTTCTGTGTGGATTGCTGGACCTCGTGAGCAAAGCTGGAGGACTGGAGCCAGGAACATTGCCTCATCATGACCACAGAGGTCATTTTCCAGGCCACTGAGTCAGTAGTGTCCAGAGCCTCCTCCAAGGACGTTCTGGCCACACTTTTGCCTTACTCCAAGAGAGCTGTGAACTCCTGCCTCGACTGCTGGGACAGGGAATCCTTGAATTTGTTCAGGGAGTCCCATAGATTAAAATCATATCTCCCAAGCAGCACATGCTGGTTGCCAAGATTAAGGCTACCTGTTGAATAAACCTTTCTCCCAAAAATTCTAGTTTCTTCGTGTCCTTTTGCTTAGGGGTAGCACTTGTCTGTCCCTTTCATTTGCTGCAAACACCACCAGGGAACCAGGTGGAGGGTGAGAAAACAGGTAATCAAACCCCTTTGCTGGGACATAGTACTTTTTCTCTGCCCTTTTTGCCCTGGAAGCCAGAGAAGAAAGTGTCTGCCAGAGGGCCCTGACTGGACCCATTACCGTCTCATTAATGGGCAGAGCTATCTTGGTTGAAGAAGCCACGACCAGAATGTCTATGAGGCTGTGTGAGGTCTCTCTAAGTTCCTCCACCTCCAAGCCAAGATTTGAAGCTAACTGCTTCAATAGGTCCTAGTGGGCCTTAAAATTGTCCTAGGGCAGCAAGTTGCTGGATCCCATCACCACCTCATCTGGAAAAAAGGAGGAGGATGCTTGTACTAGGGAAGGGGTTTCTTTCTCCTCCTCTGGAGGCAATTCCTGAGCCTCAGTACCAGGATTGGTACAAGAGTCAGGGTGAGGTGTTGAGTGGGAGGGCATGATGCCCTGTCTCTCTGAAGCCACTGAGTACGAATGGTGCGAGGGAGGTTCCTGTACCAGAGGAAACCCCCAGGAGTTCCAATAGGGTCACTGCATTGACCATTGACTGGCCAGCTAAACACCTGCTGGAGAGCCGGTACCAAAGCCTGGTGGGCTTTTGTTGGCAGGTCAGGTTTCCCTCAGACCCCGAGGAGGTTTCCTCTCCCTGTGACTATGGCAGGGCAATGCTATCAGGCGCCAGGTTTCCGGAGACTGAAGCTGCACTAGGAATTGTTGCCGCACTGGGGATCGATAGTGTGCCAGGGATTGGGACACCAAAGTCATCTGAGGATTGCCTCTGGATCTGGTGCTGGGAAGATGTTTGTAGCCTCCTCTTTCCTGCCTGAGGAGTCCATCAGCGTCTGGTGCCCTGATGGAGTTGGGGACAGCAGGTCCCTAGCTGCCTGAAAGGCCTCTGGCGTTGATGGGACCGCCATACTGCTGGCACCGCCTAGAGTTGACAGGGGATCTTGCACTGGACTCGATGCTTTTGGCAGAGTTGACAGTGCCGACATAAGTCCCGGGGTAGCAGAGTGGCCCGGTGCTGGTCTCACTCCCACTGACCACTTGTTCTTTCACTGTGCTGGTGAGCACCCTCTGTCAGTACACTTCTTTTTGTGCTTCTTCCTCAGCATTGGAGATGGTGAATGGTGCTGGGAAGAGATTGGTGTCAGTGGTGAACTTCGCACTGAGACCAATGTGCTCGGTGCAGAATTGGAGCAGCTCGGTTCTGAGATATGCTGGAGAGCAGCTTCCATGAAGATAGTCTTAAGTCTAATATCCTGGTCCTTCCGAGTACAGGGTTTGAAGCCCTGACAGATCTGACACTTATCTCTCCCATGAGACTCTCCCAGGCACTTTAGGCAGTCGGCATCCAGCTTGCTCATGGGCCATGTGCTTTTCATAGGAGGCACAGGATTTGAAACCCAGGGACCAAGGCATGCCCAGCCCCAGGGGAGATAAGTCCCTCAATGACAGGAACTTACACACTGTTATATACGCTAACTATATACACTATAATATACAACAACTATATACACTAATACTATTAAGTAAATGAGTAGATCAAATAACTGCTGGGAAGACGCCATGCTGAAGCAAGAGAAGAGTTGTTCCAGCAACCGTCATGGGTCGTAAGAAGGAACTGAGGGGGCGTGGGGCTGGTGGCACCCCTTATACTGGAGCATATACATGTGGTTCCAGAGTGAGCTAGAGCCAGCCCTACAGGTGCCACTAAGGGAAAAATCTCCAGCAACCGTGCATGCAGCGTGCACACACCTAACATGGAATAGACATGAACAAGCACTTGAAGAAGAATCCCTGTAGCTTAAAGATATCCTCTCCCAGAATTCCAGCTGTGTTGCTGCTCTGGGTCCACAGGTAAACTCTTCAAGGGCACACGATACGTTTAACACATAACACACGCACGCACGGATTTTGCTCAGGATTCTAACACCATTACACCTTACTTAATTGCATGAGAAATACACATATCTATAAAAAATAATAACTCTACACGCATTTCCCTGTTTCAATTTCCTCACCACTCCAGAAAAGTTTTTGGGTTGAGGTCAGAGTGCCAGGATTCTTTTTGTGTAGCATATGACTTATCTTCTCAGGCATGGAGCCTCTCTGTCTTTCTAGGTCAGCTTCCTTTAACCTTGGTTGGTTCCACAGTTAAACCAGGCTTCACTGCTATGAAAGAATGCCTGTCTCTTTCCCTCTCCTGCTCAAAATTTCCTGTGTAGCTCTCTGGTTTTTCCTTTAACCCATAGAGACATTGTGGTTTTCAAGGCTAGCATGAACACCTTGGTTTCTTTATCCTGCTGCTGATAATTTTCCATTTTCCAAACCTCAGCCTTCTGTTGAGGGGAAAACTGGTTTGACTAGCTTTGTCCAACCAACCTCCTTAGCATAGTTATTGTGCAGTAAAAGTTCAGTTGTTAAGGTTATCTATTCTCCATTGTCCCTGGTGAGGTGTGTATGTGCTACAAGTCCTGCCAGCTCATGGTGGAGTCCACATTTACATAGAGGTATTCAATGATACAGCGGTTTTCATAGTAACCAGTTCATAATATCAACCAGAATTCATAAGTTATACAGACAGCTTCCCCAAATCAACACTGAAATGTGACTTAAGTGACCAGTCACACAGCTCAAGAATTATTTTCAAATAATCGGAGAAATGATTGTGCAGTTTGTAAACAACTAATATGTTTGCAGAAAGCATCATCGAACAGTTTTGAATAATAGAAACATCTATAAAAATGGTTACCCATTGGCACACACTTTGTGAACACAAAAAAGGGCTATTGTGTACAGTGGCAGCTGGTGAACTGTGGGGCAAGTGAGGTGTGTGTGTGTAGGGTTCCCCCCGTCCCCTCCCCGTCGCATTGGAGAGATGCTGACTGCCCAGGACCTCTCCCCCATTTCCTGTCTACGACCAAGGAGGGTTGTGGTTAGCCCCTTGGCCCACCCCTCCTCTTGTTGCACCCCTGGAAGTAGGTCAAGTCAGGGTTCAGCTCAAGTATCTGGGACTCCTCTAGACTCAGCCAGCAGCAGGGCCAACCTGGCATGTGCTGTAGGTATGCTGGGGAGGAGAGGAGCTCAGACTCCCAGGGCGGGGCAGAGCTGCCAAGGGGATGTTGCACTTACCTATGAGTTGGCCCTGGCTTTGCCTACAGGCCTCCTGAAGAAGGGGGTGTGAGCAGTGAAGAACAACTCTTTGAACTCCTCCTCCTCCTCCAGGCTGTTGTAGCTGCTGTTCATGCCCATCCGTGCCGGCCGCAGCTGGGTTTGGGGCACTGAATTCATCAATGCAACCTGTGGTTTAGGCAACTATACAGCACTCTATTTGCTCCATGTAGTCCCTGCTGGCTTGCTCTAAAAGGTACCTTACAGAGCGGGTCACCTGGATCCACATGGCGCAATTAGAGCACTGTATAGTCACTGCAGCCTGTGACTTGGGTAGTGAAACCAGTGTCACAAACTCCACACACAATTGCCACGGTTTGCCTCTCAGACCCTCACTACACAGTCTGCAGGTGTTCCATCGGGGCAGCGGAGAAAACACCCTGAGGCATATAAATCACAAACACAGCAACTCTATAGCAGCCTGTGATAGATTTGCTGTGTTCGTGATTTGTATTTAGTCACATACACATGTTGTGTGTGTGTGTGTGCTTTTGCATACTTTGTGAGGGGAGGTGTCTCAACACCCTGTATACACAAGCCGCCACTGATGTGTATTTGATGAATAAATTGTTTGTAACAAATAATTAACAAATAATTAAATAATACTCCCCAAATCAGCAAGCAGTATTTTCTGAAATGAAGCCTGACTTTATTTCACAGTGCTTGCAGAAAGTTGCTGTTTTAACACATTTTTTAAGTCTATTCAGAAGTACATTGTAAAAATTATTTATTCTATATTTTATCATTTTACAGCTTCTATGTTGTGCTTAGTCGTGCAACGGCTTTGATTACTATTATTCTTAATTAGTAAGGCCCAAAACAACTATTTAATACCTACCTTCTCTAATTTAAACAACTGGGCCAACAACTGAAGCATTGGACATACACTGTGCTGCATTTCTTCCATCTGTTTTTGGTAGTAGTGTCTGAAATGAAAAGGAAGTGAGCGACTTTTCCAAATTATTCTACAGGGCTAAGAAGTGGTAAAAAAGCTGAACTAATGAGTTTACCTAGAAAACGTTAAATGGAAGTCTTAAAAGGGGCCATAAATATTCTGTCACTAAGGACAGAAATTAGTCAGCTGGTGAATACTGAAACTTGGCTCTTATAAGGCAAAATGCACTCCACCAGCATAAAGACCATGACATTGGACTAGGTGTGGGTGGACTGCAGGGAGGTAAAATTCATTCTTCTCTCCATCTAGAGTTCAGGGCTGCTGCTCATCTCTACTACAACTTCTACCTGTGGGATGGAATAGCAGCTTCAGTCCCTCTGTGCTGTCTGTACAGGGGCTATTGGGGCCACATAAATGGATGAATCTACTGCCCATTCCCTGGCCAGCCCTTCCAGCCCACCTTCCAAGAGACCTGTGCCACAGCCCCATAAAGACTGGTTCTGCATCCTGCAGGGCATGCACAGATGGCTCCATGAAGTCATTCAGCTGGTTGACTCCTATGTGGGCTTAAGTGGTGTGGGAGTCCTGCCTGGCTCTCCAAACTGGGGTTGAATTCACTCAGATGGCATTATTTGTCCAAAGCTCTCAAAGCACTTTGCAAAGAATATTATCATGATGTCCCCTGTCACCACACCATCATCTTTACACATGAGGAAATGGAGAAACGGAGGTGTTCCAGGTCTGATCTGGGAAGAAAACCCAGTTCTCCTAACTCCCAGTCCATTGTCCTATCCACTGGATCAGCTGCCTGCTACATGGATTATTTAACGACCATAAGCACAGTTCAGAGATCTGAGGTATGGCACCAGCACTGGGCACTAGCTGAGGGAAGATTCATAGCTTTGGTTGGAATTAAAAAAGAGCCAAGAGATATGAAGAGGAGCTGAAAACACTGAGGTGATTACTCACCTTTCTGTCTGTGCCGTCTTAGTTTAAATGAGTTTAAATGAGTCAAATACACAGTTTAAATTCATTACATAGTTTACAATAAATAATAAATAAAATAAATGAGAGAGAGAGAAGAGAGAGAGCAGTGCAGAGTGATGCACAAAAGCAGTTAAAATGAATTATTCAGCTCAATCTCACGACACTGTGCATTAATACATGATGTCTCTGACCCCGTCCCCTCCTACAACAAGAAGGTTTTTAGTGCTTAACAAGCATTCTGGCGTAAATAGGTCAAACACAGAACTCTGGACTTTCTTCACCATCTGAATCTGTGCTGATAGACTTTCTTTTGTTAATTATAAAATAGAAATTGTGAAAAATGCAGAGGTGTCTGAAATCCTATAAATAACACATAGCTGCAATGGGGTTTCTCAGTTGTTGTCATGTTCTGAACTCTGCAGCCATCATCCATTAATAATCAAGGGGGAGGGGAGGAATTATAGTAGATAAAATATGGGAATAATATAAGAGATAAGGGAAAGAATAATTAATGCACACATCTTTCATTTGACATTGGGCAGGATCCTGCACTCCCTGTGCAAATAAAACTCCCATTTTGGGCTTTGATGCTAAGGCAATAAATCATGTCTAAGGTAGTTATAGGTAGATTTACTTCAAGACAGTTGGAAGAGTGATCTGCATAAGTGCTAAAGGATCAGACTTGTTGGGATGATTGCATTTGTGACGTGGCAAAAATAAAAGTGACACCTTTTCAGCTTTGTGTTCCAGACACGATCCCTATCATCATGTGGCATTCTGTGTTTGCTTTCTCAGAATGAAAGAGTAAATGTGTCTCAAGATAGCTTTAGGAAATTAATGGGAAGAGAGTCAACAACAGACACTAGTTCATTAGCTCTCAACTGGTCTTCCAGCCAAGCCAAAGGAAGACAACCAGAGGAATTTTTGTGTGATGGACAAAGGACTAAAAAGCTGGGATCCAAAAGTCAGGCATGTCTGGCTGGCACTGTTAATAGTTGCATTTTCATATCAATCTAGACTCCTCATGACCAAAAGCATGGCATGAACTATCATTCCAAACATTTCTCTGACAGAGGATCCAGAATCTGTCAATTTTATATTTCATATCTAGGGAGAATTGAAAGAGAGGGATTGAAAGAGAGGGAAATCCATCCAGCATGGAGATGTGATCTAACATCAGTAGCCAAGGACAATGAACACACAAATCAAAAGTCAATTACCTTGATCTGCGGAAAGTGTCTAAGGGAGTGGGGATTAAAGAAGCCTGTGAAAGGCTAGATTTAGACACAGTAAAGTGAGGGAACCTCCTAGAGATAATGAGGGACCATAATCAGTGAATAGGAAAAGACTTTGGCATTTCCTCCACAACACTTCTTGTGGAAATGTAGAAGTAACTTCACCCTGATATGGTAATTGATCCCAAACCTGAAACTTGATAACCAGGTCACCTGAGGGATAGGAGACAGCTTCCCTGGACCCAGAAGAAGAAGGCCATGTCTGGGCTGAGTAGGGGCTGCCATCCCAAAGGCCTGAGATGAGCTCCCCGTATATATGTGCAAAGCCAGTGTCCTCCTTCAAATTCCTCCTTAAAACTCTCCTTTGCTGTGATGCATGCAAAAAACTTGACAATGGTTAGGCACCTTGTGTGCTGAGTCCACTGCCTATTATGTGACCAGCACTAGCTCATGGTTTCCTGTGCCCACACCAGCACTCTAGTGAGCAGGGACTGCAAAGCCCCAGTACAATGTCGCCAAATCCAGGACTCTCTACAACCATGGAGGAAGAAGCCTTTACTCAATATGACATGGCATGCCCACTGGGTATCTAATTCCTAGTCAGCTCCAAACATCCCTTTTATTTGTACTCATTCCATAGCTGTGTTATTTCACTGTATAGAGAAAGCTCCTGTTGCTGGATGGCTTCCCAAGAAAGATATGCCAGAATTAGTCATCAAAGCTGCATCGCCTAAGTCCCATTCACTTGTTTCACCCTCAGGTAGGGAAACGGAGAACCCTAAAGATCCTCCTCGCTTTCCTGTTTTACTCTGCTTCCTATTTACATAATCAACACTCCATTTCAGAAATAGCTGAGCTAATACTTAGGTGAGTATACTTATTAGCTCATAATACTGTGAGTAATACTTATGCTTGTGATCAAAACCGCAGGACAATTTTATATTTCTGTTGCTTTATTTATTTATTTATTTGTTTTAATTAATGACAGAAATGATGAAAGAGACATTTGGGTGCAGAATAGAGCTTCCTTGTGCCAGACTTCAGGTGTTGAAAATTGCTGTTCAGCATCATGGCTGTTTTTTTGTTCAGATTTAGAGTTCTTCACACTGAACGAAGATAAACCCTGCTTTTATTATTTAAATCCCCATCTCTTACTACAAGTAGTTAAAGAACTCCAAGTGACCAAATCTCACTGATAATATCAATTATCTGTGAAACAGAATACCCATTAACTGAACTCATTTAGGGCTTTGTGAAGCTATATTACATTATATTACACTGTACATATTTGCAGAGCATCGTCAAGCGATGGATAAGGGTTACATAGGAAACATGACAAAAACAGAACAACAAAGGGCAAAGCTATATTATATAAAAGGGGAAAAGAGAATAAAGATTCCCTCTCCACCCAACTCTTAATTAAAGTACTAAACTTGATCCATACCAGCTCTGTGTAAGGAAATTCTCCATGTTGTTTGAAACTTGGCAGATCCTTTTGATTTGGTTTTAGCAACTGCTTGTGTTTGGTTAAAACACTAGTGATTAAATCTTATAAAAAGAAGACATTTTTTTAGTCACCATGAGACATTAGTCCGGAAAGAGAGTACGAATGTGCCAAAGAAAAGAACAAAGAAATGCCGCATTATAAAATAGATCTTCCTCTTGATCCAACACAACCACAATCTCTACTGGGAGTGACCTGCTCAGAAAACTACATCATTTTTATTTAGAGATGGATCTGAGCTGCAAAATTTGACTCCAGATTTTGAGCACCACCAAAATTTGGCAGAGTACAGATCTGGAGTTTTGGTTTGACCCATTACAGAAATAGTGTCCAGAGGGGAGAATCTTTTTGCATACAAAATATGTATTGGTACAAGTAAATGACAAATTACATGGACACATTCATGTTTATTAAGGAGGCAAAAAGCAGCATCTGCACATTTTGCAGGCATGTTTTTGAAGACCAGCTGAAAATTTGCTCCCTTCCCCCTCAATGGTTTATCCATCAGTAAAACTGAAATTGGCTTCAACCAAGTACTCTATCCACTGGATCACATGGCCTCTCAAAATAAAGTTGTGTTGGGGGTTGTAGTGTGCATTAAGAGTCCCTGCAGATTTTTAAAGTTTGTACACGGTCAACAGACAAAAAACCACAGCTTCTTAATCTTGCATTGGTAATGGAGCCATAAACAATGTAAAGTAGCAGCATTTCAATGTATTTGGTCTTTACATGTTACTAAAATAGATTCCATACAAAATTTGAACTTGGTGCTAGAACCACTTCCAATTATGTATCTTTGCTTTTATGCCCAATGCAGATTCAGTGATCATTTGTGAACACATCATCTTCCCAAAAATTGTGCCAAATCAACTTGAATGTCATTATTGCCCCTTCTTTTTCAATGATAAATTTAGTTTGAGACCGGTTCATTACAGTTTTTATTCTTCTGTGTAGTAGGACTGTGTGACACTAGCCATTGAATTAATGGGAACAGGTGTTTTTTTGTTTTCTTTCCTCCTGTTTACCCTTTACCTGTTTACCCTGTTTACTCCCACTTTCTTTGAGCAGAGATCTGCCATTTCTCTGTTCAGGAAAAATGTGATACTTTCCAACTCAATTAGTACAGAGCATCAAAAGAGATTTGTGAGGTGTTGTGTATTGTCAACTTACCTGAAGTGCCACTACTCAATGGAAATACTTGTATATACTATCTCCACTTTTTTATATTTTTCATAACCCAGTCAGCAGATACAATAAGTGCAGAATTCAAAAGGTAAGTGAACAAAATGAATCATATTTTGTGGACTGAGTATAAATCTGAGGAAAATAACTTTGAAAGAACATTTGTGGTCTAAATAGAACAAAGTGCATACATTTAATAGTATAAAGTCTAAGATCTTTCCTTAGCTTTAATTCTCTTTTCTGTAAAACAGAGGAACTACATGAGGATTGGATATATATTCATGTTACTGGGAATCTAGATAAGACACGGAAAAGTAAGGAGCTACAGTCCTGTAAGTGTTTCTTCATTAAAGAAGAAAATACTGGACAGAGACGAAGTTATAGGAATGCTTAGAAAGAGACAGCTTAATAACAGTGTGAATCTGCAAAAAGAAGCTCACACCTAACACATTCAGTTACATCTGATATTACCAGAGAGGATGATGTGGACATAAGTCAGCTAGATTTCAAATAATATTTTGATACAGTACAATAGCTCATGGGAGAATAAACTGCACAGTCAACAAATATGGTCTAAGAGGGTGAGCCATTTGAGTGGCTAAAGAAATGTCTTGGAGACTGAAACATACAGCAGTAATGAATGGAAACACCTCTGGACAGATAGGGATGACAAGTTCTGGGCCACAAGAAAAGATATTAGTTGCAATTTAGTTTGTTGTATACAGTGATCACCATTAAAAAGTAATCACTTGTCAACAATTACCACATAGTGATAGTTGTACTACCAGTATTTTCCCCTATGCTTAGAGTAAGAGACAATGTAGAAACCTAAAGGTAACTGTGGTATTTATTCTAAAACGTTGTCTTTTAACAATGACCACTATTTTCTACAGTGATTGCAATTTTGACCTTATCATAATCATTTGATATTTTCCTATTCCTAGAGTTGAGCTGATGTCAACATCATCATCATCATCATCATCATCACAATAAATATACTTCATTTTTAATTTAAACCACTGTACTGTGACCTGGAAGAAGAAACACTGAGTCAAGTAACAAACTGTAGGTATAAAATTGGGGAGAGGATAAAAAAAATCAAAATAAATTGCAAATGGATACTTTAAACATCAACAGGGGATGGGAACTTTAAATGGTGGCCAGAGCTACCTATGAGCCCTAATTGATGAATGAGCACATATTCTAGCCAGCTGTACCCTCTCCTGCTCCCTGTTTCTCCCCTTCATTCTCTCCACATCCTTGCCATCACCATGGTCTCCAGTCTTGGTTGAACCATCTGGGATGAACTGGACCCACTGCCTTTTCAGTGTTGACCATTATATGTTCACTGAACAGTAGCACATGCCCGATCAAAAACAAACGTTTTTAAATGGCCTTATATATTTTATAAAGTAATGTGTCACTTCTCTTCTGGAATATCCAGATCATGTAATGCAAACATTGTAAATAATGTAAAGATTTCACCAAAAGGTCAGGAGTTCCGGATTTGGCAATATGGATTACCTCTGTATCATTCTTCATTCTGAAACTGTATGAAATGGAGAGATGGAGGTCACTTGCCACCAGGAGGCACTGACCTCACCTAGAATTCATTGATTTCCAACATGTATTACTCCAGAAAGTGATAGGTGATCATCACCAGCCAATGAAGCATCTTCTTTTTGCCTTTCTAAGCAAGACAAATCAATTCAAACTGAATAACTGTGGAAAAAGCTGGTCAATGTCTCCCTTTGAGTCCAATTGATCACCTTTGATCAATGCTGTTTTAACACAATCATAACTAAAGCATACAGGAGTAAACACACATGCCTCATGTTTGTAAGTAAAAAACTATGCTTTGTGAAATGGAAATACAACATGGGATGGCAGATGTAATGTTTTTCTTCCTCTCCTTCCAACATATGTCATTTCACAGACTGGGATTAGAAGCACACTAGCTGAGTTTCCAGGAGGCTAACACTAACGAGTTTAACAAATTTCTGCGGGCATAAGCTTTTGTGGGCTGCGACTCCATTACAAGAAGTAATTGCCACTGTTCACACATTCTCACCTTCTAATCAATGGTTGTGAATAGGCCTCATCTACTCTCAATGGACTTTGTTAGCACTTGCCCTCCCCATTGTTGTTCCTTACCCTTTGATGTATATATTATGGCAAACAGCCAGCTTCACCCAAGTGGGTCCCACATTTGTGCCTCTTGTAGTGGGCCACGGAGTTGCCAGTTACCTCGTCTCCCCAGGGATGGGGGTAGGAATCCAGGCCCACCCGCTCCTCCAGGTCCCAGCCCAGGGGCCCTATGAGTAGCAGCTATGTGCTGCTGGCACCGTGTTCACAGCTGCAGTCTTTCCCCCTGGACTAATTTCCACCCCCCTCTGTCCTTCTGGCTTCTTGAACCAGGTACCTTCCTCCACACTCCTGTCTGCTCCTCCACACAACTCTGCACTCCTGCACACAGCATGGCACTCCTACTCTTCCAGCTCATGCCCTGTCTGTCTGGAGCAGAAGGTTTTTATCAAGCACCTGGCTGGTCCTTAATTGGCCTCAGCTAATTGCCCCTTAATGTCCCTGGCTAGTCTACAAGGAATAAAGCCCAGATCATTCTGTGGCTTACATACCTCCCCTCTATCACTCTCCTATTGCCCCCTGCCCTTGCCACATCACAATATATACCTCCTATCTGTGATTTCCACTTCATGCATCTGATGAAGTGGGTTGCAACCCATGAAAGCTTATGCCCACAGAAATTTGTTAGTCTTTAAGGTGCTACAGGACTCCTGTTGTTTTTGCTGTATACAGACTAACACGGCCAGCCCTCTGGAACTTTTCACTAATGAGTTTCTTGCCACAAGAAGAGTGGACTTCCTCACAGTCATTCCTCGCTTGGATTGCTGAAGGTGTGGAATGGTCTCATCATCTCTCCAGTGCCACAGGACCAGCAACATCAGATGATCCTGTATCTATATGGTGTACTGGCCCTTCAAATATCAGATATCTCCTCTGAACATATTCTCTTTGAGATCAGTTTTCCTTATGGAGGGGTGATGTGATACCACTTATCTGGCATAGTCGGATCTGTATTTTCTGGTTTGTGATTTCACAGATATTATGGATTCAATCCTACAAAATTATTATTATTTCCTATGACAGCCCACCAAAATGAAGATGCACTGAGGGCACTCAGCACCTCACAAGAGGCACTCAGAAGCTTGTGGGGCTGGTTTCAGAACAAAACATTACCAGCAGCTACCATGTTTTAAAACATTCTGTATCTTCTTCACCCACCATTAAAAGCATGACAATCCCATTGGCTTACATGGTATACCATGTGGTTCCATATTCTATGAACATTCATAAGGTAGATTGTGTATATTGGCCCTGATTCAGTAAAATACTTAAGTGGTTAAAAATCCCTTCCAGATTTCCCTGGTGCTTAAGGGGATGCATAGGCCATACTATCCTTTGAGGGGATGTTGCAATTGGCTGTCCAGTGCAGCTGACCTGCAGAAGCCAGGACAGGGCCATGTCACTTTCTGCCCACTTCGAAGTGATGTGTGCTCTATGAACTCTTGAAGAGAGTAGTCCCTGCCCTGGTCCCTGACCCTTATGCAGGGCATGAAAGTGAGAAAGACAACTTGTATCCTCCCTGTGCGAAAGCCAGGGTATAGGGAAGATCCTAGGCCCTAGGTATAGGGAAGTCACAAAGACTCCCGTTAAATTAATCTTGCCTCCTCATTCCCATTGTCATTTTGTAATGGTGGTCACTGTAGTTTATTGGAATTCCTTTGGAATACTTCTCCTTTTAAAATGCCTGGACTGAAGAATGCACAGATGCTTTTTAATAGTGCTATGAATATGGAGGACATATTCAAAGGCACAAAGGGCAGTTAGGCCCCACTGCCCATGGAAATTGATTGGGAATTGGGCATCCAACTCCCTTTAGTGCCTTTGAAAATGTCCCCCATATAATATGCAGATATCATAGTCATACTTATTGTTCACGTTCCAAGGCTATAGAAGGGTTAATCTGTAAATGGATTTGGATGTTCAGGCCTTGCTCAGTTACAGTGACAGTTTAAAATAAGCAATATATATTGCAGATGTCAAACAAAATCCCTTCACATCACTTACACTGTAAATATTAGTAGCTGTGATATAAATTACATTTAACATCCAATTACACTCAGCTAAGTGCCTGATTTAATAGCAGAGAATTGAATGCATCATGCAGAGATTAAGTAGGCACAGTTAGACTTTGCACTAATCCTTCTTGAAATTGGTCATGTTTTTTGAACTTTTGCTAGTTTTTTGAGCTATATTAACACAAAAAGATCCATTCATTTGCATTAGCTGATGCTTGGAATTTTGTTTCATTATTTGTTGCTTCAAGTAATTGTATTTTACTTATTTACTATTAAAATCGTCACCATGGAAGACCTTAAAATATTTTATAGACTACAGTTGTTTGAAATTGTAATATAACG
Source organism: Emydura macquarii macquarii (assembly GCF_026122565.2). NCBI lineage: Eukaryota > Metazoa > Chordata > Testudines > Chelidae > Emydura > Emydura macquarii. The sequence goes on along the minus strand of NW_027132559.1, from coordinate 33,453,908 downwards.
CTCCTGAATGTTAAAGTATTCTCCCTTAGCTCTCAAACTGGTCTGTTAATTTAGATACAAAAAAATCTGAAATTCTCAGGTTTTTATATTTGATATACATTATATATTTGTTCCTAGCCCGCATGTTAGAGGACTATCAGTTATCTAAAAGTAAATCCACACACACTGAGGACAAAAGGCTTTGAGCCTAAATAGTACTGCACTGTACATTTTCTAGCATTAAGCTAAATGCAGTAATCCTTAAAAGTGTTTCTTAAATATTCTGACAATAGCTGCCCTTTCCATATGGTTTTAAGTTTCATATAAATACAGGTAGGAAATTGGCAGTTGGTCTGATTTATTGCTCTGTTTACAGTTGTGGACATGCTCACTGGATGTTATAAATGTGACATACCCAACACAGTTAAGGATGAGTAAAACACATGGATAGAATGACTCACCACAATTATATCCTAGTTCAATAGGATATTGTAAGTTCAATAGGCAATATCCCTTACTGTTTCAGTTAAAACTAAAGATTTTTTTATAGAGCATGGATAGAATATAAATCTGCAGTAGTTACTATTAGATGGAGTTATTTTTATATATGATGGCCAGAACTTTCAAACCTGGGTGTTTAAAGTTAGACACTTAAAACCATATTTAGGAGTCTATATCATCTAGGTGCCTGAATTGAGGCATATATATTTGAAAATTATGGCCTAACTATATAATGCCATTGCTGTGCATGGTGTTTTACAAATAACTAAAGAAGACCGGGTCCCAGCCACTAGAAGCATATAAACTAAGTAGGAGTGGAAGCAACATCACCTGGGATATTTAAAGCTAGACTGAAAAAAGTACAAGAAAATATACCACCAGGAACAATTCTGCACTGTCAGGAAGAAAGGACTAGATGACCTACAGGGGCTTTTTCATCTTTAATTGATGTGGTTCTCCACATCACAGTCAAGCATTTTAAATGTGTTATTTTTTCATTTGCTTTCATACACTGAGCTCTCCCTTCCACATGGCTCATTTAAGAATATTTTCTCTATTTTGGCTACTTCAATGTAACTAAGCCAAAAATGACCTATATTTATCCAGTGAATTAATTTCTAGCTACTGCTGTGCTGTAATATATAATTAACATAAAATGAGGTTTAATTATTACCCATAAAAGGAGATAAGTAATGTGATGCAAAAAATAAATAAGGGTTGCACTTTTCTGTATCCTGTTTAGCCCTCAAGAATTGACCTGATTCATACAATTCTGATATATACAGAGAGAGGTAAATATGTATTACATAAGGGACATAGGTAAAACAAAGAAATGGTTTGGCTGGACTATAATGTTGAGATCCCTTAAAACAAAGATGTTTTTATAATGCTGCATATTATGTGTGTTGACCAAAGAATACATTGAATCCAAGCAACTACTCAATGCTATACTACCATTTCAAACTTTTTGCAGTATTCTTATTTTTCCTTTAGAATCTGCAGTTTCGAGACACTTGTAGCTCATTTGCTCTGGGTGAAATATGACATACAAGGACAAATATGAAAAAAGAGATGCTTACATTGAGCAAGCAAAATATGGTCCTAAGGTCACAAACAGCTAATTGCACATAATTATTATGCCCCAATCCTCCCATTGTGCTGGTTGCGCTACAGTTCTCAAATAAAAAGACCTTCCTTTCCCCAGTTTACAACCTAAGACCCCAGTCACACAAACTACTTGGTGTGAGTGGATAACTGTGCCAGGACTTTGGGGCTGGGAGGCGTAATTTTCAGGAAGGGGGCCAAAACAGGGACAGATGTGATAGGAGGGTGTGAAATACCATAGACGGCAAAGGAAGGAGGAAGACAAGAGTGACAAGAATGGAACACAATGTTACATATATTATCTAGGTTTACATATATTAATAGGCTGCTGCATGTATATGGCGGGTACCCCATCTGCTGTATTCTAAGGGTTAATAGGCAACATTTTGGCATCTCCAGAAGAAGACTGTGCCCTGTACTTCCAGTGAAAGGGAGTACAATGATTTAATAGATATAATGGGACATATTTTGCTTGTGATGTGTCTATGCAAAACTGGAGCCAGTCTCAGAAATAAATGACAAAAAAATCAATGCCTTGATTTCATTAGGGGGTGCCCTGAACAGTGTCCTGATTTCTTTCCAGTTGTGTACAGAAATGATTCATTTTCCACATGCACTGAGCAAAGCTTTCTCCTGATGACAAATGTTAATTGTGCTGAATTTTATCTGGGGTCAGGTTCAGCAGAGGCATTGAAACGTGTACTGGTTGCTGAAGACTGTGCTGAGTCAACAAAATTCATTGCATCCAAAGCATTTTGATATGTTGTTTTTTCAACCAAAGAGCCAAGAGGTGAAAAGCTAGTCCTTTTATCCAGCAAACCAGCCCATCATCTGAGCAATTACTTGGTTAAAGAAAATGATGTGCAGATACTGTAGGATGATAAAGTTAAAAGTCAATTCATTAAAAAATACTATTCCTCTTCAAGAAATAATTTGGTTTTTTGAAGTAAATTGAACACAAAGAGCAGGAAGGAAGAAGAAAAATGTGAAATTTTATCATATCATTTCAAGTTTGATTATGTCACAGAAAAAGTAAATGGCAAAAGAGTATAAAGGAACCTAATCTATAAAGGAAGTGAAAAAGGTTAAAGAAGTCAACAGTAATTAAATGGTGATTGAAGCTGAAAGAAAATTGATCTTTGTTAGCTGAAGGCCATTCTTGCCTTTTGGGATGTTATGCATCGGTGAAGAGGGGAAAGAAAGGTTTTTACTGTTTTGATATGGAAATATATGTCACATCTTCTTAGCCTATGGCGCTGTGACTCAAGACAGCAGTGAATTTCTGGTACACTGATTCTAGTGTCCTATACATGCTTGTGGGTATTGTGTAAAGATAAGATGCTCTAACAAAGCTTGGTGAGGTCAAAAGTCATGGAAGCTTCAACAGTTTGCATGCTGTTTTGTCTCAGGCAAGAAAGAAAAGAAAACCGAAGCAGCATAATGTAAATAGGGATGAACACTCACATATCCATCTAGAAGCTATGCCGTATCCAGAACTCAGAGTCGCTGAGAGATTACTGTGATTTAGGTTTCTATCTGTGTATTGAGAATTAAAGCTAAACCAATCAGTCTAGTGAAGTTTAACATGGTTGCATTCTCCATAACCAAAATATTGGCAATGCCACTGAGAATGGGAGTTTTCAGTTCATGCAAAAAGAATCACATTTCCTAGAATTCTAATTATTTTGCAAAGACCTGTACCTGCTCCAGATATTCATCTAGGACTTGATGCTACAAGGTGCACAATGTGAGGTTTGAGCACCCTACACTCCCTCATCAACACATGTCAATGTGATGCTCTGAACCTTGGAGGATCAGGCCAACAGAGTTTAAACTGGATGATTGTTTGTTTATAGGTAGTACCTGTTGCTGAAGGAAAACAAAACTATGCCAATGATTTAAGTAAAATTTAGCAATGTTATTTGACAAGGGGCCAAATCTTGCAGTCCTTACTCAGTCATAATATCCATTGAAGTCAACGGGAGTTTTGAATGAGGAAGGGCTCAATACACCAGACTGCAGGATTTGACCCTAGCTATGTTGATTTGGGAGGAGCAGCAAATTAAAATGAGAAAATCAAGTAATTTGCCTCACTTAAAGAATACTAGACAACTACTAAACGTTCTTAGCTACAGTTTTTATGAGCTTTTTGTCACCAGAGACAGCTGTAGATACATATAAATAATAACGGTTATGTTAAAAAAGCATTAATTCCTCCCTCAGTGAAGAATTAGGATAAATAACAAATAAAACATGCCAAACTTTTCTCTCACAAAAATCTAGTGGGAATATTTTCCATTCTGCAGTTTATATGGCATTAAATGCTTGCCATTGTCTAGTTCAAGCTTGTCAACTGTGACAAAGATAAGAATCATTTGAAAGGGCCACTTCAACAAACAACTCCAAAAGAAAAGCTAATTTATTATAAAGAGGCATTTGAAATCTATATTTCTTGCAACCAACTTCTGAATGTAGAAAAATAGAGACATTTAAATTTGAATTAAGACCTTCTTGAATATTAGCATTCAGCTTTTCACCAGTTAAGCTGGTATGTCTTCCAGAGAATTCCTTATGTCAGTCCTGGAGGTACTGATATCTTAGTTGTAATTCTGGTCCATTCACTCAAGCATAAAATAGCATCTGTTGAATCAGTGGCTCAGTAAGTGGCATGGCTTTGTGCTTGTTCTAGTCAGGAGGTCATATACACTTCCAGTGGTTATATAAATATCAAGTTCATGTTATAATGGCACAGTCATATCGCTATTTATATCTGTCTTCAACAGTTATGTCTAAGTAAAATATTGAATCTTATTGATGTACCCTGATCATGCAATACTTGTTCATATTAGTGTTCACTTATTCACATGTCATTCCACTGATTTCAATAAGTGCTCATATAAGTGTGTAAGTGCGGAATTTTCATTTTGCATCATTCAGAAAATACATACTCTGACTCCTTAGTCTGATATGTTACTAATATAGGGCAGATTATATCACTCTCATTCATGCTGAGTAGTACTTTACTCGGTAATAATCCCATTGAAATCAATAGAAATGCTCATGAAGAAAGATACTATTCACCACAGCTATGTTTGCTAAACTCTGAACCATCGTTAATGGAATGAATTTTTATCAGTCAGACCATAAGGGTGACATTTTAGTTATGAAGCACAGGCCTGCTTGAGTGGTGTAAAAAAATTATTTGCAAATAAATTTATTTGTTGATTGACAGTAACAAATAATGAATAATTTATTTGACAAATGTTTTCAGTTATCCTTAAAGCTGGTCAAATAGTAGGGGGAATTTATTCTTTCATAATTTACTCAGAAATTGATGGGTGGAGCGAGTACCAAATAAACTATTTACCATTATTATATGACCAGCTTATCAGGAACGTGTGCATGACTGCAGCTGCTATTGCGGTAACAAACAATAAAGCCTGTATAAGAGTTCATCGTTATTAAGCAATAGCCAGTCTTAAGAGACAGCTAGCAAAGCATGCCCCAAGCATACATAATATAGTTCTGCCCTACTTTTATTAGTAGGCCACCTCCATGAAAAAGCCAATTTTTGTCAGTTCCTTGAATGATCTCTTTAGATACGTTTCACTGTCTATAGTAACTGTCACCATCATTGTAGGAGAGCAATCCACCATTAATGGTTAATACTAATATATTAACAAAAACGGAGCTTAGTGCTTGTCACTCCTGGTGCACCACCCTGAAAGTACACTCCTACTGTAAGTGCCTTTGAAGAGCAATTGTGATCTGAAGAAATTCTTCATTCTTGAAAGAACTCTTTTTATTCACAGTGGAACACTCTGGAATTTTACAGATCATCACAGAAAAGTTTTTTTTGTTAATAGTTGGTGAAATAAGCCTAAGGAAAATGTGTACATAATCCTATTAGCTGAGTTAATATAGAATTATTAAAAGCCTTGATACACAGGATTTAACACAATCTTTCTGGCAGGGTGTGATGTAATCTATTTTTGTTCCTCAGCTAGCAGATGGCTTACCTTTAAGTAATTTCCAATATGTTAGGAGATCAAAAGCCATCCTCACGCCACCGAGGCAGTAATCGTTCCTCTCTGCTGGGGGTTGCTTGGTACTGTGGTGGGGATATGCAAAGGCTGCTGGCATTTCCACACATAGAAGGCCGACATTTCTTCAGACTTTGAAGTTAATAATCCTTCAGAAGTTGAAAAACTGAGGGATTTTCAAAACGCTTTTAATGTTTTATATGCCATGTGCTAACGTAAATATCTTTAAGTAATCACTGAAGGCCGATGTTAGGAAGTATTTTACAACATCAGGCACTGTAGCCAAGTGTACCCTATTGCAAGGTGTGCAAAGTACACTATATTTTGCTGTGGTAATGGTATTCTTAGAAAGCAGAAAGCTCCGACTATGTTGTATGATCCACTGTCAAGAATGTTCTAACAAGCCTACTGCACACAGAAAGGCTTGACTGCACCTGTACCAGAAATACTAGAAAGTAGCCCTAAATGTGGCCTCAAGGTGACCTACTTTTATATGTTTTTTATTGCTGAAAACAATGTATTTGTGCTAATATGACATATTTAGAATTCTGTTTGATCATTTCCTCTCTGCAGTGAAAACATTTTGTTTTTCTACAGCCAGGCGATTTAGGTCTAAAATGTGTTTAATGGAGTTGTTTCAGACAATAAAGCGAACATGATTAGGTTTAGTAGTGGCACCCTCATTGATAGCATGCTGTTAAGTTTCCAATGCAGACATATCTAAATGGCCTTGTATCTATATCCATGTCTACTTTAGAACATCATTTCAGTGTAGGCTGTTTTCATTTCCCTGGCTGGATCAGTTACTTTTCAACTGATGAGTTTTTTTCGGGGGAGGGGGTTGAGTGGTGGGTAGGGCTGGGGAGACACATGTGATGTAGAAAAAATGAATTAATATCATGATGAAGAACAATAAGTCTGATATGGGCCTTTTCCTTAAACCAGGGATTCTCAAACTTTTTTCATAGTGTGAACTACATCTTAATAGAGAAATGGTCTCTTGGGCACCAGTCTCCCATTTGTGGTCAGGCATAACTTTTCTGTGGTAACTGCAGCTATTGTTCATGTTAAGATACTTGTGCCTCTCTTTTTAAATGATTCAGCATTTGGAAAAAAAAAGTTAAGCATCATCATCTGACCAACAGGCTTCTCTGCAGACCACTAGCTCTCTGCAAATCACAGTACAAGAACTTCTGCCTTAGACTGAGCCATGCAAAGCCTTTTAACAACATACCTCATTACAAAAGCAGCCCAGCTCTTTCTCTGCTTTCTAATACTTTTAATTTATAGAGAACCGCTCATCCAAAGATCACATGGCACTTTGCACATATTAATAAATGTCAAAACCTCCCTGTGAAGTAGCTAAGTATTATTATTTTTGTTTTACAGAAGGGAACCTGAGGCACAGAAAATTTTGTGGCAGAACCAGAAAAAAACGGATTTTGTATATTAATCCTCAGTCTCTCACATGACTCAAAGCAGCTAATTGCCACTGATAACAGGAATATTAGCTAGTATTCATTGGTCAGTGGATATCTGATGAAGGGCAGAGATGACATTAACAGTACCTCGTGGCTGGCTGTGCCTATGCAACAGACAGGACCAGGCCTATGAGAAGATAAATTGCAGTGATGATTTCATACACCAGTGCAAATAGAATTGTCTTTGTGCCATAGACAGCTCTAAATTCTTTTTGTTAAGGGTACAAGATACTGGCAGATGGTTTGCCCAATGACCTTGCCCTGGAAAGAAAGCTCTGAGAACAGGAAGCAGCTAGCAAGATTATTGGGCTCTAATGATGGTTATTCAAATCAAATCTCCCAAATTATCACTTTTCAAGTCCGTTGCTGCTCTGTGCTTCCTGAGGGATGTATTAATGACATCACTGAAGAGCAGGCTCAGGTGTTCCTCACATGTGGTGGCACCGACTTCTCTCAATGCCCTTATAAACTCCTTCTGTGTGGCCGATCAAATTTTAAATGGGGGTGAAGGCATGAGCATTTTGAAAGTGTCCCACAAGATGCAGATCATCACAAATTTCTTAAGGTTTTTGGGAACATAATCCACTCTCTTGCCACACTCACAAACTGCTCTCTAGTTGGCTTCTTTGCCTACTGGCCACCTGTACACATGCTGCCATTAGCAGAACCCATGCAGCCGCATGTGCACCTCCTGCAGCAACAGCTCTATACACCTTCTTATATCTGCCTTCCCCTTCTTTTCAGCTCTTCCTGTTCTTATCTGCCACCAATCACCATGATATCTGTCTGGACCACCAGTCTGCAGCTACTGCCTCATTTTTTCCATCTCTTTATACACCTTCCCTAGCAGGGGCCAGTCCAATACCAAGCTACGGCCATCACCTAAAAGAAGGTGTGACATTCTGCTCAGGACACCCAAAACTGTAAGCCACTCTGTTACCACCCTTCCCCAACAAGTGAGAGCTTTGCTACTACTAAGATGGGTGTGTCAGCTCCCTGACACACCAGCCTGTCTGCCTTACCAGCAAACTCTTAGAGAGACTGACAGTCTAAACCTTGCCTTTCAGGTAATAATCATTTTGAATTCCAGTGCCCGAGTTCCCCAGAGACATCTCCCTATAGTGTCCAGTCCCTCTCACTGTGACATTCATAGAAACTATGGAAAAGTTCCAGAGGGATAGCCGTGTTAGTCTGTATACAGCAAAAACAACGAAAGCAGCCCACGAAAGCTTATGCCCGCAGAAATTTGTTGGTCTTTAAGGTGCTACAGGACTCTCGTTGTAGAAACGATTGAGTTTGCTGCCACGAGAGAGACAGCGTACACACCAGTCTGTTAGGTTAGCTGAAGACTCGGGGCTTGTCTACAGCTGCAGCTGCACCATTGTAGCGCTTAGTGAGGACACTACCTATGCTGATGGGAGAGTTTCTCCCATCGGCATAGATGCTCCGCCTTCCCAGGAGGCAGTAGCTATGTTGACGGCAGATGTCCCTGCCACTGACATAGCGCTGTCTACCCAAGGGTTTAGATCGGTATAAATACATTGCTCAGAGGTGTGGATTTTCCAAACTTTTCCGACATACTTTTGCAGTGTAGACCAGAGCTTACATTTCACTTTAATATACTGCAGTGAGATGGTTTTGAACAAAACAAGAATAAATTTATTAATAAAGAACAGAGATTTAAGCAGTACTAAACCAGGGAAAAAGAGACAGATATGGTTACAAAAAAAATAAAACACACTTTCTAGTGACTAAAACTTAATTTTAGCAAGTTACAATATTTGCCTAAGCAGTTTTCTTACTTACATCAAATTACCAGCATCTCTAGCCATCTAGACTAAGGGATCAAGTTTTCACAGGCTCAGAAGATGCTGTGCCTATGCCCCCTACGTAAAGGGTAACTCAAATAGCTTTTTGCTCTCCTTTTTATGCTTTCCTGTGGTTCAGATGCTGACCCCTGGGGAGCTCACTAAGTTATTTCCTCCATTGCTTGTTAGCATGATTTCTTTGTTTACCTTATATGTTAATGTACCATCATTGTTCTCTGCCTGTAATCAAGCCAGTCAGACAGGGGAATCCATATTCCTTTGTCTAGGACAGGCTTGATACATGCACTGCCTCCACAACATATTTTAAGGACCTATTACCAGCACACACACATAACTCTTTATACACAATCCATAAATACATCACACAATGAGATTCACGACCAGAATGTCACCAGTTTTTATATATCTCACTCAATACACCTTTATTGTGTACAATAACTTTGTATACAATCAGCTAATTCAATATCTTATTCTTTATGTTTCAGAGCCCTGTTCTCACCCTGTGGTGTCTTGACCCTCATTGTCACAGAAAAGTCCTAAAAAAGAAACTGTGAGCTACAAAATGACCACTGGGGCTGCTGGGAAGTGTCCCATTTCCTGGGATCTAAGGGATCATTGGAGAGGAAAACCAGGGAATTTCAGGCCAGGGAGATGAAAGGGAAAGAAGGCATCTGGCTAGCAGTGCAGAGACCCAGGCGTGGCAAGCACAAGGCTTTGGGGGTGATTGAGACACACCGAGAAAGGAATGAGAAAATTTTGGCAGCAGTTGAGGGAGACACTCAAGAGAAAGGGAAAATGTTGAAAGCAATGGAGGGGACAATGTCTAGCAAATGCTGTTCCTCATTGTGTCTCATGTTTCAGAGGTTATTTTCCTTATTGTCACTCATTTTGGGGTCTGTCTCCCACATTGCGGTATGGGGTTGAGAACTGTCTCTAGAGTCAGATAATCCTATTCCTGGCACATCCCAGGAGACTCGTGTCCATACACCTTCCATGATAGGATGCCCACTTTCTTCTGGACTCAACTAAATGCAGAGACATTCTTTGTATGTTAAACTCTCACAGCAAGAGAACTGTCTCAAAGAGATATTTGGGCAGGGCAGTGCCAGAACTCCACAGTGCAAACAAAAGTTATACTAAAGCATATCCAGAAATATAGCCGAGATCCAGCTTATTCAAACTGAGGTTGCAATAAAAGGAGCTGTGTTTACAATACCTTTATAATCTCTGGAATCAACTTCATTTGCCTAAACATGAGTAGAGAGATATATTGATCAGCACATGCTCTATGCCAGAGTTCAAGAACTGAGTACAAAAAACAGAAAAGGAAGTGTGACAAGAATATTTCTCATCCACCATCATAAGAAATGTACTGTTCTGGGCTTCCAGTATGCAATCTCTTCAGAGACACTGTATCAAACAATAGCAAAGCCAATCAATTAATAATGTACTATGGAAACATACAGGAAGAGAGTGTTCCATTCCATTTTAGGAGGACCTCCCAGTATAATTGGAGGATATCAAATGAGAGTTCCTTTCATGGCACTTGTCTTGAAGAAACATTTGAGCACAGGGGAGTCCCTTTCAGATACAGCAGCATGGGAAATCAAAAGTCTAAAGCCCCTGCAAGTTAACAATAGGTATCTCAGAAGGAACATGAATCTTGTAGTTATTAAAATTCTCCTCTCCAGTCTGCTCTTGGATTTCTATTTCACATTCTATGCTCCTTCCATACATAGACAGCATGTGTTCCTGCCATATATATGCTGCACTGGATGCAAAATCAAAGGTCTATGCCCAATGGAAAAGAAAGGACCAAGTCCCTCACAGGGGACAAAGATCGTAAACAGAGAATATCAAGTATTCACCCCAGTTAAAGAAAGAGCTTGTCCTCAAATTCAAAACAAGTAGCTCAGTGTCTAGAGTTCAAGTCTCCCCCATCTGAGAAACAGCTTGTAACAGCCAGGCACCCTAGTGATTATTCAAATGTATACATGCTGCATAGAATTTAAACTCAATACCTTCAGGTTTAAAAAGACTGGCATATTATGTAGAGCTATCCTACCCACACCAGTACAAGGGACAATTATACACAGAAATCATTCTAATACATATTCCAATACAGGCCAACAGTACATTTACACACAAGCCATTCTATCCTGCAGACTTCTGGACTTGAAGGGCTTGTCAAAATGAATACTGTATGTCTGTATATATAGAAAAAGCATAGCACAGCAGTGACTGCACAGCACTTTCTGTATTCCTACTGTGTACCAGGCAAAGATTTTTCAGTTCATACATCATTCACAACTTGCTACAGGGATTCCACAAAGCCAGTACATACCCTTTACACAAAGAAAGAGGGAAAAAACCCCCGAAAAGAATAGATACAGGAAAGAAAAGATTCTGAAAGTAGTCGGTGTCAGGGCACTAACAATACACAAAGCCTACCAAGAAGCAAAATAAATAAGTCAACAAGAGTGGAGTTCCCACCTCCTCAAGTCACTCTGAAATGGCCAGAGCATTTCAGTTTAAATTATTGTGTGGGAATGTCACTCCCTCACCAAGTACAGATGGCATGAGGAGAGGTGCCAACAGCATTGAAACTTCATCCCCTTCTTGTGAACCCAGAAAATATATGTAGGGCCATTTGCACTATTTGGCATGTAAAATACCTGTGAGTGAAGGAAGGACAGATGCTAGGAATGGATGTTTGAGGTGAAATGCCACAAAACTTCCTCATGTAAATGTGATGGTTGCCACCTTGGCCATGGATTGAAGTGAGGGCCTCCCTGTCACAGTTCAGGGCAACTGCACCTGTATTTTCCCTTAGGCATCCAGCAAGAACACCTACTCTCAGGTTTGCAGATCCCCAGCCATTGCCTTTCTGGGAGGAGACCTGCATCTCTCTCCCTTCATACTGGGGTTTTTCCAGGCTACACTGTTCCCTGCCTACACTGTGTTATCTCCAGCATGGAAAGGTTGCCCAAGGACACCTGGTTGCTTTCTTTTCAGAGGTGGTTAACAGGTGTAATTGTTCCAATTATAAAGTGTCGCACAATAAGTCATACAAGTCTACTTTATTGCTAAGGTAAAAAGTTTTACAGAGAAAACATATTAAAAACAATAAAAGAACATACATGCATGTTAATAAATTTACCAGAATTAAAACCCACCCTCATATGGATTCTGATAGGCATAGTCCTTCCAACTCCCATCTAAGGGGAGCTTGGATTAAGAATTATGGTTACAGGTCACATCAGCACAAACAACCAGCCCTTCTAGCCCTACCTTAAGAATTGGGACCCTCCATGAAACAGGAGGGCTCATGAAGAAGGCCCTGACCAGTTTAAAACCAGGTTAATCATTAAAAAAACACCCTTTCTTTGTCTGTTGCTCCTGGAGAATCCAGTTCGAACCAGGCTATGGATAGCTATCCAGGGGGGTGGCTTCAAAGGACTGATAACAGAGGAAGTATATTAGCATCCTCCTCCTCCTAGAGAAGGTACATACAATGCACCAACAATGGTATTAGCCCTAATTTGATGAATTTTAAAGTTTATCTTAATTCCATAAGGTTTGTTCAGGATGTTACAGGATATTGTCAGTCTGTCACACTCCCACACTCAGCTTGAGCTAAAACTCTCTGACTGGGGTTCTAACTGACTCACATTCTCTGTGGATCAGGACCAGAGGGAGGACCGGACACACACACTCATCAGTGAGTGCTATGAACAGGGCCTTAGTAGGAAGACACCATCTCTAATGGAAAACAAATCAGGAAGCCAGTGAACACCAGATGTTAAAAAAATGAAAGAGCTGGAACAAGAAGGCGCAGGCATAGCCTAGACGTGGATGATTTTCTGAGTTTAGCTGTTGTTTTGAGATAGAAAACAGCTAAACAAGTCTTCTGCTGCACAAATGTACAGTTTGAAGCAAGTAAGAGTCTGCAAGAAAGGTAGGAACACAGTAAATGAATAACCTCTCTGCACACACTTGAAATAAAAGCATGGCTGAGAACTGATATTGCCATTAATATAAATGATGGCTGTTGCTAATCTCCACTGCCATATTCCTTCCTGCATAATCTTTCATAAAAATTCTTAATCCAAATTTTAAAGAAGCTGTGCACAGAAGACTATTGAAGTGCATCATGTAGTATTTATGACATGCTATGGTATTTACATCACCACAGATACTGCATGCCGACCAGTGGTCAAAGAGTAGGTTATATGTAATCCACAGCACAATAGGCAATTCCGTTACATATTCCCAAATCCAGTTCAGATGTGATCTGGAAATGCATAGCACAATGCATTACATTTTTTGGAAAAGGCTATACTGATATTTACCCACTGGTGCAGTGGTTACACCTCTTTTATCTCCCTGCATAGATTGCATCTGATAAAGGTGCCAACATACTCTTTGCAGAAAACCGTATTGATTACACATGTAAACAATGGATAATTTACTCATCAGCAAGGATCCTAGAAATCTGTTTGCCACGGAAAAAAAGCAGAATTTGTTATTTTACAGAGAATCTTTTGTTTTTCCTTTTTTGAAAAAATAAAAACATATAATTATTAACTAAATTTTATTGAAAGTACCAATGTCACTTAACAAATCATTGTGTTCAACTGATACCTACAAATATTGTAGCTAGGGAAACTAAAGTTCAGCGCTTCATTTTAATCATGGAAAAACGTGGATTTTTATGGTTTTTTTATCGGAGAATTTTGGGTTTTTTAATTACGGAAAACTACGCTCATAAGTAGTGCATATGTCATGTTGGGATGCAAATTATTTTCAGATGTGAATATACGCCTTAGTGGAGAGCAAAATATTAGTGTTACTCAGGATAGCATTTGGGCCCTGAAACACAAAATTAGGATATGGATTTAGTTCTGATTCTGGATCTATGCTTCTCCAAAATTCAGTGCCTTATGGGGGGTCACAATTTTGTTTTAGCTGATTCTCCCTCATGTTGTATCTTGGATAGTCATTTAAGCCTGTGCAAGGTGAGTATAAATGGTTGTAAAAAGCTACCACATCATAATGATAGTGGTTTACTCTCAATTTGCAGGCAGTGACTAGATAAGGTGCAAAGGAGAATCAAGACCTACAGATTTAGGGGTTAACTTCAAAGTTTTTAGTCAGATTTTTATTTCCTAAAAATTTGCAAGTGTAAAAGTTTTGAGGTGTAGGTCGGATCTATTTCTACTTTGTACTGTGGTGTATTGCATTATAACTGGCTAAATATCCATAGAAGCTTTTCAAAAGAGAGACCACAGAGGTGCAGGTGCTGGTGGATTACCATGGTCGTTTCACTGATCCTAGTGCGGGGTGATCAGGGAAGATGCATGACACACACATCTTCAGGAACACTGGTCTGTATAGAAAGCTGCAAGCAGGGACTTTCTTTCCAGACCAGAAGATTCCAATAGGAGATGTTGAAATGCACATAGTGATCCTGGGAGGCCTGGCCTACTCCTTAATCCTGTGGCTCATGAAGCCTTATACCAGAAACCTTAACAGCAGCAAGGAGCACTTCAGCAACAGGTTCGGAATGACTAATGAACGTTTGTTTGGCAGATTAAAGGCTCACTGGTGCTGCCTTTTTGGGAGGTTAGACCTCAGGGAGGATAATATTCCCATGGTCACAGCAGCCTGCTGTTCTCTGCATAACATTTGTGAAGCTAAGGGCAAAATGTTTTCACAGGACTGGAGCATTGAGGCAGATTGCCTGGTGACTGGTTTTGAGCAGCCAGATACCAGGGCTATTAGAGGGGCTCAATGGGGGACTATATGAATCAGAGAGGCTTTGAAGCAGCATTTTGACAATGAACCCCAGTAATGTGTCTTTCTGTAATGCATTCAGCCAGGTGTTGTTTACTTGCAGCCTGGAATGACCCTTGTAATGATCATAGAATCATAGAATCATATAGTTGGAAGGGACCTCAGGAGGTCATCTAGTCCAACCCCCTGCTGAAAGCAGGAGTAACCTCAGCTAAATAATCCCAGTGAGGGTTTTGTGAAGCCGCATCTTAAAAACCTCTAAAGATGGAGATTCCATCACTTGCCTAGGTAACCCATTCCAGTGCTTCACCACCCTCCTAGTGAAAAACATTTTCCTAATGTCCAACCTAAACCTCCCCCACTGCAACTTGAGACCGTTGCTCCTTGTTCTGTCATCTACCACCACTGAGAACAACCTAGGTCCATCCTCCCTGGAACCCCCTTTCAAGTAGTTAAAGGCTGCTATCAAATCCCCCCTCATTCTTCTGTTCTGCAGACTAAACAAGCCTAGTTCCCTCAGCCTCTCCTCATAAGTCTTGTGCTCCAGCCCCCTAATCATTTTTGTTGCCCTCCGCTGTACTCTCTCCAACTTGTCCACATCCTTTTTGTAGTGGGGGGCTGGACACAAAACTGGACACAATACTCCAAATGCGGCCTCACCAATGCCGAATAGAGGGGAATAATTACTTTCTGCGATCTGCTGGCAATGCTCCTACTAATGCAGCCCAATATGCTATTAGCCTTCTTGGCAACCAGGGCACACTGCTGACTCATATCCAGCTTCTTATCCACTGTTACCCTCAGGTCCTTTTCTGCAGAACTGCTGCCTAGCTCGTCAGTCCCGAATCTGTAGCTGTGCCTGGGATTCTTCCTTCCTAAGTGGAGGACTCTACACTTGCCCTTGTTGAACCTCATCAGATTTCTTTTGGCCCAATCCTCCAGTTTGTTTAGGTCCTTCTGTATCCTATCCCTACCTTCCAGGGTATCTACCACTCCCCCTAGCTTAGTGTCATCTGCACACTTGCTGAGGGTGCAATCTACCCCATCCTCCAGATCATTAATAAAGATGTTGAACAAAACCGGCCCCAGGACGGAGCCCTGGGGCACTCTGCTTGTGACCGGCTGCCAGCTAGACATGGAGCCATTGATCACTACTCATTGAGCCCTATGCTCTAGCCAGTTCTCTATCCATTTTATAGTCCATTCATCCAACCCATATTTCTTTAACTTGCTGATAAGAATACTGTGAGAGACCGTATCAAAAGCTTTGCTAAAGTCAAGGTATATCACGTCGACCGCTTTCCCCACATCCACAGAGCCAGTCACATCTTCATAGAAAGCAATCAGGTTGGTCAGGCATGACTTTCCTTGGTGAATCCATGTTGCCTGTTCCTGATCACCTTCCTCTTTTCCAAGTGCCTTAAAAATGGATTCCTTGAGGACCTGCTCCATGATTTTTCCAGGGATTGAGGTGAGGCTGATCCGTCTGTAGTTCCCTGGATCCTCTTTCCTCCCTTTCTTGAAGATGGGCACTATATTTGCTTTTTTCCAGTCATCAGGGACCTCCCCCAATTGCCACGAGCTTTCAAAGATAATAGCCAATGGCTCTGAAATCACATCAGCCACCTTCGGGAGCATTGCATCTGGCCCCATGGACTTGTGTATGTCCAATCTTTCCAAATAGTCTTGGACCTGTTCCTTCAACACTGCGGGATGTTCACCTCCTTCCCATTCTGTGCCGCCCAGTGCAATAGTCTGGGAGCTGACCTTGTCTGTGAAGACAGAGGCAAAAAAGGCATTGAGTACCTCAGCTTTCTCCACATCCTCTGTCACTAGGTTGCCTCCCCCATTCTGTAAGGGGCCCACACTTTCCCTAATCTTCCTCTTGTTGGTAACATACCTGTAGAAACCTTTCTTGTTCCCCTCCACGTCCCTTGCTAGCTGCAACTCCAATTGTGCTTTGGCCTTCCTGATTTCATTCCTGCATGTTTGAGCAGTATTTTTATAATCCTCCCTAGTCATCTGACCAAGCTTCCACTTATTGTAAGCTTCTTTTTTGTGTTTAAGTTCACCAAAGACTTCTTTGTTAAGCCAAGCTGTATGCCTACCATATTTGCTATTCTTTCTGCACATCGGGATGGTTTTCCCGTGCCCTCAATAAGGTGTCTTTAAAATACAGCCAGTTCTCTTGGATTCCTTTCCCCCTCATATTAGCCTCCCAGGGAATCCTGCCCATCAGCTCCCTGAGGGAGTCAAAGTCTGCTTTTCTGAAGTCCATGGTCCGTATCCTGCTGTTCTCCTTTCTTCCTTTTGTCAGGATCCTGAACTCAACCATCTCATGGTCACTGCTGCCTAGGTTGCCACCCACTTCTACTTCCCCTACCAAATCTTCCCTGTTTGTGAGCAGCAGGTCAAGAGAAGCGTGGCCCTTAGTTGGTCGCTCCAGCACTTGCACCAAGAAGTTGTCTGCAACACTATCCAAAAACTTACTGGATTGTTTGTGCTTTGCTGTATTGCTCTTCCAGCAGGTTTCAGGGTGATTGAAGTCTCCCATGAGAATCAGGTCCTGTGAACTGGAAACTTTCCCTAGTTGACTGAAGAAAGCCTCATCTACCTCGTCCTCCTGGTCTGGTGGTCTGTAATAGACACCCACCACGACATCACCTTTATTGTTCTTGCTTCTAAGCTTAACCCAGAGACTCTCAACTGGCTTATCTCCAGTTTCATACTAGAGCTCAGTGCAATCATAGTGCTTTCTTACATACAGTGCAACTCCTCCACCCTTTCACCCCTGCCTGTCCTTCCTGAACAGTTTATAACCATCCATGACAGTGCTCCAGTCATGTGCGTTACTCCACCAAATCTCAGTTATTCCAATCATGTCGTAGTTTCTTGACTGTGCCAGGACTTCCAATTCCTCCTGCTTGTTTCCCAGGCTTCTTGTATTTATGTATAGGCACTTGAGATAACTAGCCGATTGCCCTACTTTCTCAGTATGAATCATGATTGCTTCCTGAGTATGAATTGTACTCTGCAAGTGTGTCAATTGCCACTGTGTCTGAATTCCAGTAGCAACCATCATGTACAGGACAAAAATAAAGATTCATTTTTTTTCTATGAGTACATTTTTATTAAACAGCAATACACAGATTTCAATTTCTTACAAGGGACATGACACCGAGGAGCACTCTCTGAATTGAGGCTCTCATAGCTGTAGGTATGTCTATACTGACGGCAGCAAAGCCGCCGCCGCCAGATCGATCTTTCCGGATTGATTGAGCAATCAGTGTAGACCCGCTCAATTGATCAGGAAGTCGACTGAGTAAAACCACGCCCTCAAGTAACGTAGCGCTGCGTCGACAGGAACTGCGTTCCTGTTAGCGCAGTGCAGTGAAGACGGCGCGTGTGTGTAAGTCCAGCTGTCATTATGGAACCTGTGCTTAGGGGTGGAGTGCAAGGGGTGCTGCGATGGGCAGGGAACATGCAAGGAATGTGTGTGGGGAGTTTGGGGAGGACATGGAACACAGAGCTGTATGTGCTGCACGGGGAGGTAAGCATGCATGTGTTTTGACTGCAACCAGGGACCTCAGCATCTCTGCTCCTCCATTAGTTTTATCATCTGCTCTTGGCACTCTAACATACGCTTCTGGCCCTGTTTCCTCTCCTGGCTGTCCATTTTTAGTTTTTAATTTATTGTCTCTCTCCATGTCCTGTGATTGTTATCTGCACTATCAGACGATTGCAGATTTCCCTAAACATGTCTTCCTTATTCCTCCTGGTTCACCTCCTTATCTGAAAGAGGCACTCCACCGGTGTGTAGGAGGTTCCCCTCAAGGGCACATCAGCAGAAGCACAAGAAACAATAAACAGAAGCAGTACTGTGAGTGCACTCACAGCCTTGAATCATAACAGTTAAATACACCTCTTTCTCGCTCTCCCTTGGCAAGCACACAGCTCAACGAGTGCTCTAAACATGGTGAGTTCAGCCTGGGGGGGAAAGGGCCAAGATGGGGAAAGGGACTAGGTGGTTTCCAAAGGGAATCACTACAAGTGCCTAGGAACACTATTGAAAATTCTGGCACCATTTTCCACCAGCGGGAGTGACAGAAGCTGATATCTCACTCCTGAGGGTGACCGAGGATGCAAGGGTGAATCTCTTGCATGCGTGTGGCTTCAGCGTCCATATGCTGCTTGCCTGTGTGCTGCTTTGGTTCCTGCAAAAGTAATTGCCGATTGGTGCGGCAAAGTTTCTACAGCAGGGGAAGAAACAAAGCAGCTCTGTCAAGACAGAAGATTGGCGAGTACCTTCAGGACAGTTTCCTAGAGATCTCTCTCTTGAGGATTCCTGTGAAATCTCAGTGTGTGTTGACAAACTTTTCCACTGGGCACCCATTGCATAGCTGCATAGGGGAATGGGAAGCAGAAGCAACAGTGCTAGTCTTGTAAATTTCTATCCCTTAACCCATTGCTAACATATAACAAAACAAAGGACAGCTCTATCTCATGTATCCATGCAACATCAGATGAGTACTTACTGGAGCTCCCCCTCTGCTGTATCAGGTGTGCAAGAGCCGGAGTGCTGAGACTGGCTCGAACACTCCAAAGTCAAGAAGAGATCCTGGCTTGCCACAGTACCAGAAAACCCTGTCGCCTGTCCCACATCATCCTCAACCCACTTTGTCCTTAGGGTTGACTCCACTGACACTGGCTCCAGTATCCCTGAATTATCCATGGGTCTCTTGGGGGTGGAGGTGGGGTTGCTGCCAAGGATGGCATACAGCTCCCTAGAGAAGTGACAGGTCTTTGCCGCCGCACCTGAGCAATGGTTTTCCTCCCTTGCCTTGTAGTATGCCTGCCTCAGCTCCTTGACCTTTACAAGGCACTGATGCGCATCCCTTTCATGGCCCTTCTCCAATATGCCAAGACCAATCTGCCCATAGTTATTGAAGTTCCCACAGCTGGAGCGGAGCTGGGATTGCACAGCCTCCTCTCCCCACAGACCCAACAGATCCAACAACTCTGGTGTACTCCATGCGGGAGCATGTTTGCTGTGGGGAGCCAGCATGGTCAGCTGGGAAGATGCGATGTGATCTCTCCATGCTGAACAAACAGGAAGAGGAATTTCAAAAATTCCCTGGACTTTAAATGGGGAAGGGTGCCAATCTGTTAACCTGGCTGCAGGGCAGCCATATTCAAAATGCTGACCAGAGTGGTCAGGATGGGTATTGTGGGACGCCCCCTAGAGACCATTTACAACGACATAAGCAAGTGCAGTATCTACACTGACACTTTGTTGATCTAACTTTGCTGCAAAAAGCTCTGTGTCTCTCATAGAGGTGGTTTGGTTTTGTTAGCATAGCAGGAGAGTTAAACCGACAGGAGGAGCATCGTAGTGCGTATACCTCCACTGTTTTGTTGATGAAAGCTGACTTTTGTCAACAAAACTATGTAGTGTAGTCAAGGCCTAATTTAGAGCGAAATTATGATGAATCTAATATGGGTTCCCTAAAATGGAGAAAACACATGGATACTCTCTCCCTGCCCCTGTGCGCCTGCATAGAATGAAACCATAATTTGGTTACTTGTGCTCCAAGATTGCCAAGGGGAAGGCTGGCCAATGTTGCTGGCAGCATATACCCAGCATGGCTGCTCAGTGTGACAGAGCCCCTTTGCTCCATGGCCGAGAGTAGAGATTGAGGATCTGACCATACAGCTATAGAGCTAACTTTGCTTCCCTATCCCATACCCTTTGAGGCAATACACACAGATCTGCATTTGGCTTCAACAAGCATAGTGCTCTCAAGGCCCCTGGTCTAGCACTATGTCTCTTCCATTTTCCCCGTCTTCCACCTATAGAAGACTTAATTTGGCCCTTAGAATTCAAATATTACTCATTAGACCTATGTAATATCTGCTTTTCACCCAGGATATGGGTCTTTCACACAAGAGTGAGAGAAAAACAGTTTTAAAACACAGGGAAATGTGATTTTAAAAACTCAGTTATTGGCAGTGGGGTTTCAAAGCAGGTGTAGTACTTTAGTCTTGAATTAGTTTGGACATGCAAATGTGTGTTCTTTTACTCAGATGACTGTGTAAGAAATTTTTTTGAGTTTAAGACTGATGAAGCACACAGAGACTTTATGAGCTTTAATTGATACTGTGACATGCTGTACCCCACGTACACACTTATGGTGTGATTTATGTATCATTCATGTTCACCCTTATAGAGTAACTGTATTGTTTAATGCAAAGTGTGTCATGTAAGCTGTTTCTGGAATGCTCATGTCATACTGAACATTATTGTTATGATAGTATGCTTCTTGCACTGTCACATACTTTGTTATGAAACTCTACTATGTAATATTCCCAAATGTGTGTCTCACATGGCTCGAATAGATCCAGGTAAACACAAAGCAGCGTAAGGGTTCACACCTTGCAGAGGCATGCATACGGGAACAATGAACTGGCCTGAGCACCTGATAAGGCAACGCTCATTTGACTCAAGTGGAGGAAATCATGCCTTTGCTGGACATGGCT
This sequence comes from Emydura macquarii macquarii, assembly GCF_026122565.2. Taxonomy (NCBI): domain Eukaryota; kingdom Metazoa; phylum Chordata; order Testudines; family Chelidae; genus Emydura; species Emydura macquarii. Next base: position 33,432,638 of record NW_027132559.1, on the reverse strand, counting down.
GATCACTTGACCCTAGAAACATGTTTAAAGGCAGAGGTATTTTTGTCTCTGGAGCTCCCCCTTGGAATCCATCTACAAAGCAACAACAAGCAACTGACAGATTGCCCAGGAGGGCAATGGGAGGGGGCTGGTTGAAGGAGTCAGCCAGCATGTGTGGTAAGATAACACCAAAGACTGAAAGTTCACTGAAGTGTTAAGTTTTGTTTAAAATGCAATTTACCCTTTTATTTCTTCCTGATCAATCTGACTCATATTAATCTGATTTATAATCACTTAAAATCTTTCTGTACTTAATAAACCTATTTGTTTGTTTTATCTAAAGCAGTGCGTGTGGTTTGAGTGTGTTTAGAGCCTTTGTTTAGAGTGATAGAGCTGGTGCATATCAATTTCTTTTATAAAACTGACTTACCAATGAGCTTGCAGACTCCAGTGGGCAGCTCTGAACTCTGCAAGATGGCAGTTCCTAGGGTTCTGTCTAGGACTGGGGATGTTGGCTGGAGGGGGCAGCGGGGGAGGGGTGTCACACCATTGCATAATCTCATGAATGACTGGCCAGAAGCACTCACTCACTAAAAGAGGAGCCGCTTATCTGCAAGAGGGTGTGAGTGAGCTGACCCAGGAGAGGGGCTTCACACAGCAGGTCAAGTGCAAGACGGGCTCCAGGAGTGGGGGATTAGAGTGACACAGTGATATACCAGTCCAGATTGCAGAGGGGAACACCACAAGTACAAATAAGTATAAGTGAAGTCATAGGGAAATAAGAGAGTGTAAAACATATAGTAACACAACATACCTGCAGCCTTAGTACGGTACAAGATAAAGCAGGCCCCCCCCCCCCCAAATGTTGACATACTAACACCCTTGTGCTTATAATCTCCAGGAGACCATTAGAAGTGAAGATGGAAAGAAGAGTAAGTGGAGGTCACCATACAGGTTGATGGCAGGCTGCTACCTGTTACGTCATTCTGATGCCCCATTGGTAAACATACATGCATTAGTTTTTATATCCCTCTGTTTACACATTAACATGTCAATGACCATATCTGATTAAGTCCTGATCCCCTATCCACATGTAGCTATTTGTGGAACCATAATTGGGTTTCAGGTTGTGGACCTAAGCTATTTGTATCAATACATTTCCCAATGTTTCCAATATGTTAATGCATTAACCTCATGGTCACACATACTAAAAATCCCCCCTAAATCCACTATTGCAAACAAACCGCTCTTTTGCAGTTAAGTTGTTTATTACATGGTACTTATTGTAAAATACTGCTAAATCTTATAACCTTAGATTAAGCAGTCATGCTAATTTCTTTGCTTTAGACTGTCAAAACTACTAACAGGCCCAATAATCCTCAGTTTATTGCCAAGCCTACCTTAGTTATACAATTTCTTATATTTCCCAACTCGCACATCTTGCATTACAGCTCTAAAATCTTCTGTTTACTATGTTAAAGCATTTAGTATGTTCTAGCATGATATATAATTTTATCTTGCACTCTAAAATCAGGTCTGGAGTTATAGGTCAACACTTGAAACTATTTGAATTCACCTTTAAAAAAAAATCTGACTGAATTTCCAGTTGATGGTGTCTCGTCAAGATTAGATATTTTGTTTAAGTCAGGCTCCTAACACCCTACAGATATTTATTTGGATGTGAGCAATCCTATACAGTAAGCTAAAACAGGTTATTTGTTTTTAAGGGTTAAATTCTGCCCAATATTGGACCAGGGAGGGAAAAGGCTGCAGACAGCCCTTCAGTACACTCATAGCAGCCCGGAGAAGGACATGCTTCTTCTGCTTCTACTTTGTTTACTAAGAAGAAACCTGAGCTACTATGGCCTCTGGTGTTCCATGGCTCAAAGGGCACAGGATTTGTTGTCTGGAGACATGACTAGCTGCTGGCTCTTCTGTGCACATGCTGAAGGCAGCAGCAGATACTGAAGGGGTGGGGGAAGGGGGTGCATTCTTCTCCTTTTTGGAATGATAAAAAGCATGACTTCCCAACCCCTGCACCAGCAGGATAGCTCAGGAACCATCTGAAAAGCTGGCTCCATGCTGCTCCCTCTCCATGAGCCTGCTTATAGCAAGAGTAGAATTTTGCCCTAAGGGACTGCAGGCTTTTTTAAACCTGGTGAGAAAGAATGTGTTATTGATTGGATACACTGAACATGTCACTTTCTTGTTATCACTTACTAACTTGATACTTTGCAGCTCTTTTATTTCTGCATTTGAAATCATATGGTTGCTACAACATCAATAGAAGTTTGAGTCAAAATAAAGCCAAAGCTGAAGGTTTACAACAGAGTTCTCTTCTTCCGAAGCTGGAAGCTAAATCATTTTTACGGCCACTTTAAACTGTCTCTTTAATTTCAAATGACCTTCACTGAAGGCATTAACGTCTAATAATCAGGTTACAGTGTTGCAGAAGGATATGTCCAGTAAATGTGTAAATAACTGGAACCATCAGAGCAATTTTTATATAGTACCAAAGATTGAGACTTCTATCCCAAATGATATCTACACATCTTCAATGTTCTCTGTCATTATTATTTATAAAATAATGCTTAATCTGCTTGTTGGTTCATAAACCACAGGAATTTTGTATTATTTGCTTAGGGCTAAATCCTGCCCTGACCTGTGACTCTGCTTCATGACTGTTAGATCAGGCCAGAACTTGGGAAACCTTGTGAGATGACATTAAGTAACACAGGCTGTGTCTGTTTAGTGCCTGATCCAGCACCATTTGAGTCAATTGGGAGATTTGTTATTGACTTCAGTGAACACAGGACCAAGTCCTCAGTGCGGAACCAAGAGAGCCAAAGAGAGGTCCAGGGAAAGCCTTGTCTTGCCTTGTCTATATCCTGTAGCTTCAATAAGAATCCTCTTTGTATTCATTATTGCTGAGTACTGTCTCTTCTCTATGAAGAAGAACACAATATCTGGTACTATTAGGAGAAGCACAGATGCTGCCCAGTGCCTGTTTTTCTACAAGAAAGCTACTGGCTTGGACTAGATCCCAACACTTAGGTGGGTGCACCATGCGGTAGAGTGAATAAAGCTCCTCCTCTCAGGAGCACAGAGAACATTTTTGTATTTAAGGAAGTTAGAGGTAAAATAATAAAATAATAGTTGCTGAATATTGTGTTTACCCTATTTAATAATTGTAGCAGGGACAGTCCTCTGATAATCACTGCATGCTCCCTTCAGTCCAGGAAGGATACAGTCCTCCAATAGTCTTGGCCATTTGAAACCCCTCTCATTCTTCAGAGTATCAGCTAGCTCTTAGTAGCTGGGGCTGGGTTGAAGGTCTTTCCTACAGCAAGACCTTTCTTCCCTAGCCGGGAAATAGCTCAGCAATCAGGGATCTACTCTTCTTGTGAAGAGGAATTTTGTGTGTGCATGGATGAAGCTCACCTGGCTGTGTTTCCCCCACTCTTTCTGCAGCCAGGGTGGCTGTTTCCCTCGTTCTCTCATTCTCTGTGCACATGGACCTCTGATCCCCTCTCTCTAGGAACACCCGGGATAGGCCCAGCCAGCGGCCATTCCTCTGGAGCTGAGTCCCAAAGACTTTTAGCTCTTCTCTTCTTTCCTTCTCCACCCCACCCCTCCTGCATGAGCTCCATGTGCTCTTTTCACAAAGGGACAGCAGAGGCCAGACATCATGGAGCCCTTGATTCTTTGGCTGTCCTTTTTAGATTTACAGATTGTATGGCCAGAAGGGAGCACTGAGATCATCTAGTCTGACTTCCTGTATAAAACAGGCCATTAATCCCTTTTGAACTAGAGCAGGTTTTCACACTCTTTTTTTGAATCATGCCGCACCTTAGCATTTTCATTTTACTTAGACACCTCCAAGTCATGACAGAGGGCAGGGGCACCAATTCACATTTCAGCTGGAGAGGCAACTTTCAGCAAGGGTGCAGTGGCTGCTGTAGACTCTTGGATTATTTTGAAGGGTTAAAAATGTAAAAATCAGTCTATTTTGGGACTGTGATTATTTCCTATAGCACCCAACGGTGCCCCCTACTGCCATACAAACCAAATCATCTGGAAATACTGCCCACCCAGCAATGCCCCCTCATGCACATCCCCAGATCACCTGGAAGTACCCCCATCTTCATACTCTCTTCAATCACCTGGCAGCACCTCCCACCTCGCAGAGCTCACCACCCCCATACTTACCCAACCCCACCTGAAAGCACCCCATATACACTGTACTGTCCCCAAATTACCTGGCAGTGCCCCAGCTTTAAATGACCTAACAACACCCTCAGTGGGCAGCCTCACCATTCCTCAATCGCACATCCCTGGCCCCTGGCTGAAGGAGAGAATGGAGGAGTCAAGGGCGGGGGACCACATGGAGGAAATCCCTGGGGGGGATGCCTCATTTCATGAGATTTCAAAGTGGCTAAACAAGGATTCAGGAGAAATTCACAAGTCCCATAATTCAAAATCAGATAATAAAAATCATGGCACTTATGATTTCGAGGGATATTTCTGAGAAAATTTCTGAAAAGTGGTATGTAATTATGGTTGATGAAACCAGACTTCGCCAACAAAGAGAAGAGAAGTTTTATATCTGTAATATCTGGATGAGGACTTGAATGTTCATGAAGAGCTCATTGGATTTTACCATGTACATCAGCAGAGGTAATTGTATCAGTAATTATTGTATCTAAATCTGGAGATCAATAACTATTACAGACAATGCTATGATGGTGCCACTAATATGGCAGGCATGATATCAGATGTTGCAACCAGACTTCAAGAAGAAGAGCAGTGCTCTGGGCCTGCTTTGAATTTGGCATGCCAGGATGTTATTAAAAATCGTAAGTATCTTAAGAGATACTCTTGAAACTATTAATTAAATACTAAATGAATTAACAACTCACCCAGTTGAGATGCTATATTTCAGGACATGAAATATGAAGTCAGCAGGCATTCATGCCCTCGGTACAACAAGATGAACTCTTCGTGCAGAAGAATTAGCTTCTATTTCTGAGAACTAGCTTGCACTGTGTGCAACTTCAGAGACTGCGAAGGTTGCAAGAAAAGATCCTGAAAGGAGAGTTCAAATGGATGGCAAAGTACCTCAAATGGAAAAGCTGATTTACTTCCTCTTTGGTACAGAACTAGGTCAAAAAACCCAAACACGGTGTACAATCTATCCAAAACTCTGCAAGGGTGAGACATTTCAGCAACAGGAGAACAACCTCTTCTGAAAATGATATTTAATTCACTTCAGTCCATCCAATCAGATAAAATCTATAGCTTATTTTGAGAGAAACTTGGTGAGAAAAGTTTAAAGTTGGAGATAGTTGGAATGCCTGCATTTCCAAGGAAGAGAGAAGTTCCCAATAAAATGCAAAGAGACAGGTGAATCAAGCTACCCAAAATAAATTTTTAGTATCTCTCTCTGAAATAATTGATTTTACAATGTCCAGTATCCAATCAAGATTCAGTCAAGAGAGACTACACATTTTTTCTGAATCTTGAAACTCTCATCACTCCAAACATAACAGAAATTCAAGATCAAGATGTGTTTCAGGTGTATTGTTCTGATTTCAGCCATGACTGATCGATTACCCAGCTTCATGTGTTTCAAGCTGTCAGCTAACAGAAAAATCATTGAAGTCACTTCAGTAATAACTCAGTTCACGCAGCCAAGCTGAACATTAGCTGTTTTCCAAAGTGATACAATTGATAACAATGATTTTGGACCAGCAAACAATGCTATAAGTGAAGGTAGTTTCAGTTCTATATGTAGTATTAATATATGGCTTTGATCCATAATGGGACAGTCTGTAAGGATCCCAGGCTGTGGGCACCCTGGATCTCTGACAGTCCCTAGTCACCACCGAGGGAGAAGTGTGAAGCAGCATCTAATCAATCCTGGAAATCCTATCAGAGCACTCAAGACCAGAGGCCTGATTGGTTCACTCCTACTACCTGAGCCAGGAAGTGAGCTGGGCTGATGATCTGAGCAACTGTGCAGACTCCTTGCAGTTGCCACCACCTCCACATCGGACGCTACACTTGCCTGCCTCATGCAGTCTGCATCCAACTCTGTTACTGATTCCTACTCAATTTCTGACCTGCTCCTGGGATCCTGCATCACCTCTGCCCTCCCTTTTAGCTCCCTCTTTGCTTGTGCGTCATGCCTGATCCTTGCCTCTCCTGTGGTTCCTGCCCTTATGCCTTGCTCCTGACCATCAGCTACCAATCCTGGTTCTGACCCCTGGCTATCTCTGGCTCTACCCCTGGCTCTGGTATTTGGCAGCTGACTCTGGTTCTGACCCTACTTCCATTCCCTGACCTGTATTCCTGCTCTGACCACGAGGCCAGATAGTTTATGTCCTGGTTCCTAAAACAGTCACAGCTCAACTGGTGTATGATTATACTCATGCACCGGGAGAAAACTGGTGGCTTACAGATGTTGCAGAAGAAATCATTTCAAGAAACCCAGGGTGAAGATCACTGATTGGAACTGATTCAGATTTGTAAATTATTCTTCTTACTCATGTTTTAAAAAGTAATGCTTTAATGATAGTTTTGTGCCATGACTAAGTTTGTCCACTTTTAATAAAGTGAGGTAAACGGGCTTCTGTTCCAACCTCAGTGTTTCCTTTATTTATTAATACAATCCCTAATATTTGGGGGGTGGGGTGCTAAAGCCTCACAAACCCCCAGCTTGTCTATGTCCATGTCTCTGTCAAGGAGTTGCATGTCCCTTTCTTTTAGCAGTGCTTGCTGTTCACTGCAGAACGGCCAGCTGGGGGCTGGATATGCACACAGCCCCACCATGGAGATGTGGTATATGGGAAGACACAGAAACCATTTCTCCCTACCCTGTGGCTTGGCAGGTTAGAGGCTTCCTGCTATACTATTTCTCCACAACATATCCCAAAAGCAAAGCAGGATTTGCCCATTGGTCCCCCTGACTCTCCTCCCCTCCCGCTTTCCCTGTAGGTTTAGGTATGGATACAAGCCATTTGAGCAGCTGAACCTGCTGGGACAATAGATCAGGAATTATAGGAGCTCAGTTGAACAAATACAAATATAACAGATTTGTATTCAGCAGCATGAGTTCTAGAAATAAAACTAATATGAAGTATTACATTCTTTCATGTGATGTTAACTGTTAAAAAGAGGTTTAGAGAGATGGAGGTTGACCCAGAAGACAGCTTAGGAGGTGCTTACAGGGGGAAGATGGCATACATTTAAGGAGAGAAGAAAAGGGATTGTGCTTACAGCATGAAAGGAGGGAAAAGATTTTGTGGAGTCATGGTAGGAACTGACATAATTGGTTGTGCTACTCCTGTTCTTAATAAAATACATGGACTGATTGAAACTGACACTGCCTGCCTGTCTACTACTGTTATTTTCCTGGAGTCCACTTCTTAAGAGCTTGTATTTTTCCTCTGGGGGAACACTCACAATTTACTATGACCAGATAGCCAGAAAATGCAGCCACAAGTAAGTCAATAAGCAATGACATGTAGGTGTAAGTATGCCATGTTTTGCTATGCCTCTTGCTACTGTAACATGGCAACTACCATAGTTTTCCTTACCATTCGTTCTATGAGAGAGCTGTTCAGTGCACAGATACACCACTTGGAGTCTGATACAGGAGAAACCATTTGTCTGACAAAGAAACTTAAAGAGTTAAAGCAGCAATTGTAGTATCAAGGATGGCAAGTCTTTTCCTTTTTTTTTTGTTCCTGAGAAAAGGAACAGCAAAATGAAGATAAATGGGAATTTTACAGACAGGTAATCGCATGATAACATATCCCTGTTATTTAATACCACCAAAGCTATTTCCAATAGTGTTAGGACTTGTCTGTGCCCACCAGTATCAGGTTCTGCTAATCAGTGATCTGTAAATGTGCACTGTTCATTAGGGCTCTGAGAACAGCTGTCAGTGTCCGCTTGGGATCAGATTACAGGATATCATTAGCTAGGATTCCATGTCTCCTTTGAGGCTTTGTTAAGGCTAAGTCATAATTTTTTTCCAACTCTCTTAAAACCAGGAGAGCCAAAGACTAAAGGTTTTGTTTTACCTGCTTCTGTTGAATATCATTTTCATGTGTATTCAAAGGAAAAGCTGTAAATATAATGTTCATTGTAAATGGTGCTATAAAACACGGAATCGTTTCATGGCTTTTACATACACCTCTGTTCTAAGCTTTACAGTTGAATTGTTTCAGTGGTACAACTTAAATCCACTTTAATCTCCTACAGCCTGTAAAATATGTAGAAAGATATATTAAAAATGCATTATAAATTTCATATGAAGCTCTTCAGTGTGCTTTTGTGACTCTTATGTGATGAAGTAGTAAATTGGCTTGGCCATTATTGCATGCCTAGGGTACAGTTTAAGGTCCAGTGCTTCAAGGCTGAACACACTCATTCTAGCAAAGCACACCTAGAGATTTAACCACAGTAGGAATAGGTTTTCTTTAGAATCACAGAATCACAGAACTATAGGGTTAGGAGGGACCACAAATTTCTTTCACTACAATAAATATTCTATCACATAAACATAGGAAGAAACAGTGGCATTGCCTTTTCTATTATTTATAATGGTGTTTTCTCTTTCCCCCCCTTTTTTGCTACAATAAATGTAAGTTAGGTAGACGTGATTGAATAAAGAAAAACTGGCAAGTTATTTGTTAATTTGATGACGGCCAGAAATGCAAAAATCTGATAATGGGTAGAAGTAAAAATCATCCAATAAATTATTTGCTTTGAATACTATGCAGACATCTATTTGCTGAATATTATGTGACCAAGTCATTCAAATATTGGAACAAAATTATTCATGAATCATTTATTCAAAGAAAGATCTATCGTATAAATTATTCTGAATGAATAATTTTATCAGCTCTAAAGACAGTAAAACAGTTTAACAGACATAGTGCATTCTATGACACACGTCCTAAGATAATACAGGCTATAACTAAAGTTCAGCTATCATACAAATACAGCTATAATATATAATAAAGGTCATAATACATATGAATATATAGGACCTTATCCTTCAGCATTTACTCATCTGAATAGCCCTCATTGAAGACGAGCTGCAGGATCTGATTCCTATTGCAGACTATAAGATATAACCAGATATTAATGCAGATTGTAGACATCCCTATATAATACTGGTCTCAGCAATCTCATTATTAAAAGCTAACACTTTTTGTTGTTTTTTACAATGTTCCTAGATCCTGCATCATGCTCCAGATATCTGTCCCCTGTAATATGTACAGCTGCAGAACCAAACACACTGTATCCTCAGTTTTTGTGGCTGGAATTTTTAAACAGAGACAGCTAAATGTAGGTACATGATCCATATTTAGGCACCCAATTTAATTGCCTAATTTGGAGCCCAATCCAACTTTCATAGAAATCAATGAAAAACCTTTAAATAGGAGGTGGACTGGGTCCTTATTGTTAACCTCAATGGGAGCTATGTGCACTCAGCACCTCTGGAACTTACACCATTTATCCAGGTGCCTAAATATGCCCTCATGGACAAGTCCTATAGAATAAATTTTCCATAGATTTTTAGAGCTATTCTACAGAATTGAATAAAGAATTTATATGCCTGATATAGAATCATAGGATGGTTGAAAAGCAAAAATAAAAATAATAACTCACTATTAAGTTCTGTGGAGTTTTAGTGCATCTTTTGCAGAATCCTATTAAATGTCGAGGCTTACACTGCCTCCAGTTTCTTCTGGATAATAGACTTTTCCATAAGGATGGATTTAAATGCCTGTCATTAAGCATCCAAAGTTTGAAAATTTTGGCCATAATATTTAGCTTTCCATAGGCTGATTCCAAAAGTTTTAATGCTCCTACTCTGGTGTGAGTGCTAAATAATGAAAGCTAACAGAATTAAAACTAGTTCGGTGTTCTGTGCCCTTGAAATCTATGGCTGTGAAAACAGTTTCACTTTAGGATACAAAACCTCACCACAGATTGTTTCTCCAAATAAATGATGTGCTGTGTATTCTTCATGTCATTTGTTCGTGAAAGACAAGCAAAACAATAATGTCAGATGATTCGTCATTGCTTTTTGCAAAAAAGCCAGCAACACTATTCTTAAAGAATTAGAATGTACAAGGGACTCTGTTCAACAGAAACTGAAACAAGGAAAGTGGCAGAAACTTGCACAATGCTCCACAGCTACCGGCCATGGAAGTGAAAAGCTCATTTCCTCTCCCCCCCAGAGCTCCCCAAGTTCCACTGTGGCATGGTGCATGGAAGTCACCTAGCATAGACCCCTCCGCAGGGCTATAGACTCCAGCCCCCTTCTTCTGGACAGCGGATAGGCCCCCAGAAACTCGCTAGAGCTGTGTGCAACTTCAAAGAGTGCCCCTGAGGGGTCTGGCCTTCCTTTACAATTCCCCTCTGGGGCTGCAGATTGCAGCATGCATGCCACCAGCGGCTGCTTCAGCTTGTGCCATGGAGTGCATCTGGGGATGCTGCTGTTTGTTTAATGAAGAGACCAAGGGGTGGGTTAAAGAATGAAGGGAAGATCCCACACAGGCCTGAAGAGCCACTGATAACAGGCTGCTCCAGCTTTATCTGTGAATTTGTTTGCCTTTTGTGGATTTAAGTTAGCTCTATAATTATATTTTAACACCAAATTTTCTTCAATAGTGTCTGCTTGGTGCAGTTCACAAGCTGCCAGTCCAGGATGACAATTTACAATGAGCAGAAAATCAGTTTGAAACCAATTCATTAGTGAAGTATTATATTAAAAAACAAAAACAAAAGAAAAACACTGGTGGGCAAATGGATTTAGCTACATTAGCTTGCACATGCTGCCGAGCCAAGAGATTGTGACTCAGGTTCTAATGGATATCTGTCAGTTGGAAATGTTGCCACAACAATGAGAAGCAGATTCTAGGCCATAATGGGCAGTGCCAAACTTCCATTCCATTTGGAACAGTTCAGCACAGTTAGTATTAAAGGAAACGCTCAGGACGGGAACAGCAGGGTGTACAAGGCAGGATCTGGTACATTTGCAGAGCTGTATGGAGACACTTGCACAGCTGTATGCCTGGAACAAGCTAATAGTCCCAGATTTTCAAGAGCACTAAAGAAAATGACTACAAATATAAAACGCTGTGGGGAAAGTGTCCTGGATTTTCCCAGTAGGATATCTCATCTGTTTGGATCTTATGAATACATTTGAACCATTTGCATGCTAACTTTCAAATAAAAAGGATAGCACTGTAATGGTGAATTATTAGAATTTTCTGCCAAGGCAAAGGATTGGCTGTAGCCCTGAGTGAATGGTGGAGAAAAAAAATCTGTGAATATTTTATTTAATAACATTCATGAAAATCTCATATGTTTATCAATAGTTACCCAGCTCTAAAATCTGAATGAATAAAGACAAAGATCATAAAATAACTTGCTGGGAAAAACTAACTCTCAAAAGATCAATGCACTGTTATTACAATATTAATTGTTATTATTAAGCAAATGACAACAGATGATACACCAATGCTATTTCACAAAAGACTCATAATATAGATCCAGAAGGTGACTGCTATTGAAATTCTGGACAGACCTCAGTTCTCAGCAGTGCTGCTGTGGTAGGATTAATATTGGAATCCACTGGCAGAACAAGTCACAGAAATGTGCTTGATGTATTTTTCAAAAGCATTCATTTTAATATAGAAATCTTTCTAGCTGACATATTGCGTAGTGAGCAAATGGTAATTAAAGGTAATCATTCAACTCATTTAGTGTACTTTTTTCTTAATTTTTTCCCAACTGAATAACAGGGCTATTGTAAAAGAGAATGTTGCAGCGGCCCAACTTTCTTTTGATAGAGCAAAAAGAAGGGACTTAAAATACTGTGATGAAAACAAAGTCACAGTTTAGAGCCTTCTCTTGCAGCTGTGGCCCAAATTTCCACACACTTAACACCATCTCTAATTTACAGTAAGAAGGTTTACTATGGGCATCTGGAAATATGTGATTTTTCTTTCATCATCTTGCTTTATATGACTGTAATTATAACAGTCATGGTCTTTGGGGGAAAACTAGATCTCCGGTTATCAGTTTGGACTTGCTATTTTGTGCAACTCCTGTAGGGCCCCTTCCTAAACAGCATATTTGCATGATGGCTCCACCCTAATCTATTTTTTCTTCCTGGTTGCTCATAAGTCACAAGTCAAAGGGGATGTGTCAGCAAGGAGGCATATTTGCCTTTGAAAAGGGGCAACAACAACAGGGAGTGGGAGCTTGGGTTGAAGATTACATAGGATGAAAACAAAAATGTACCTGAATAAAAACCCAGAATCCAGTTCCCACAGACTTAGAGAAGGAGAAGGGCATTGGACTCTAAACCTGAATCAAGATAAAAATTACAAGACAAACACCTCAATACAGTATTAAATCTGTATCATTAGTTGTGTGTGTGTGCGTTTGTGCACGTGTGCATATGTGTGTGCATACACCTGGATTTACTTTCTACAAAACCCCATAATCCCTAGCCATAAAAACCCAGATCAAGAAGATTTTGTATGGTTTGAATTCTGGATATACATTTTGCAGCTTGGGCCCATCTCTGGATAAGTGGAAGCAATGGTACACTATTGATCCAACATTCACAGTGATAGTAAAAAAGGCTGATAAAAGACTGAAGAGGAAACACCCCAGTGCTATTAAATTCCTAAAGAAGAGACTCAAGCTGCTACTTTGGAAGAAGCTAAGGAAGACTTTCAAGATGTCTCAGTCTTTTGCATCAGTTTGCCAGTCTGTTCTTTTCATCATCAAACTCAGGAAGGCTCATTAACACAGTAACTGCTTCACCTTCACCCTTATAAAAATGTCCTATAAAAATCCTATTGAATTCTATAAAGATTCTGATCTGGAACAACCCCTTATACTGTCAGCCTATGTTCTTTATTGTCTTTAAATCAAGGAAGACCATTATGAGGAAAGACTGTTCTGGGATTATTTGGGGAAGCTATTTCAGAAATACAGGTAAGCAGACAATCTTAGCCACTTCCAGCAATCTCCAGCTACAATATTTTCTCTTGTGTTAGCCAACCATTAAAACTATTTATTTAAGTGTGTTCACACATTTGTAATGCAATATAAAAGGGCCTGATTCTCTCTGTGTTATTCCAGCTTTATGCCAGTGTAACTCCACTGACTTCAGCAGAATCATCTGGATGTAAAACTGATGTAAGACAGAGGAGAATCAAGTAGTAGGCTTGAGAGCCATGGGGTCTGAGAAAGAAGATGAAGGATCAGTGGGCTTGCAGGACGACATAATGTTCATGATGATGTCTTTCCTACTGTATCAGCTATTGGTAGCTGTTAGCCTCATAAAATCAGCAGCTGTGGAGCAGGTGTACTACTCAACAACCCCACCTCAGCACTATTGCAGGTGGTGGATAAGAGGGTCTGCAGAAAGGTTTCATGGGGAGATTCAGTGTCTATAGCTAAGCTGCTAAGGACTCACAAGCCTATTTGTCTTTGGACTGTCTTCTGGGCGTGCACTAGGATTAGTCTGTTATAGTTTAGGGCAACTGCACCTGTCCCCCCCCCCCCCCCCATGGTCCACCAAGGGCACCCACTCTAGGCTCCCACCAGCCAGAAGCCTAAAAGCTGGGGCCCAAGAAGGGCACCCAAGGGGGAATACAAGTGCAGTTGACCTGAACTATAACATAGACACCTCCAAAAACTTACAGGACAGTCCTGATTTTTTAATACTGGTCCTGCATCCCCCCATTCTCTACATCTGCGAATACATTAAATACATCAGAAACTGCTGTCTAAACTTGCCAAAGTGTATTCACAGCAAACCCAAAGATTGTTGCTAAGACTTCAACAGTATTCTGTGCTAAAATATTTATTTATTGGGAGGATATTGGAAGGGGACATTGTAAAAAGGCTGCCTGAATAAGTTTTTCTCCAAGACAATAAAAGAGGAAGGAAACTGCTGCTCGTAACTCATAGTACCTCTAACCCTAAAGTTTGTACAGGCCCAAACTCCTGGCCATTTTAAAAATATGTGTGAGTTACTGTAAGTGTCGTGCCTTCCATATTTAAAAAGATACCGGGTCTAGGGCACATGATAACTGCGCTGGGTGAAAAGTGTTGGTGTACATAATGCAGGGTAACAACTTCCTTGTTATTACCACGAAATTATCCCAGTTTGGGGCACTTTGGGATGATCCTCATGATAAGAGTTTTGTCTTCTTAAGGAGGGATTGGATCTGAACCCCTCCTATAATATGAAGGAGCTCATCAATAAATATTAAATTGGAGGGGATTATCCATTTGGCTTTTCCTCTGTCACATGGGGACGGAGGGAGCACATGTTGTGCCCAACTGGGTGCGTCAGGGGTGGTTTGATTATTTTCAGTATTCAAGAGAAATGTTGTTCTGTTCATTTTTCTTGTGTAAAGAAAGCTACAGGCTTTGCATTTCAGTCCTCTGTTTATCACACAGCTCTGCACATTATCACATAGATATCTCATCCATGTGCAGGGTAAATATACATTCACCACGTGGTTCTGCAGTTTATCCCAGGGTTCCACAGTTCATCAGAGGAGTATCACCTCCACATAGATAGATGCAGCTACTGTACCAGCAACAGTCTTTACATTTTCCAATACTGACATTTAGAATAATAGATTTTAAAGCTGGGGATCACTATAATGATTTAATCTGATCTCCTGACACAGGATGTAGAATTTCTCCAGTGATTGCTATATCTAGCCCCCCAAATTGTGATTGTGTTACCACAGAATTGACGGAGGTGTTACCCCAGAATTTGATCAAGGTAATAGCAGCCACACTGTGTGCATTCAGCCACCATTAATTAATAAAATAGAACACAACATAGTTAAGGTTAATTTGGACAAGCAGGGTTTTTGGAGGCAAGGTCAAATACTAGCTGCAGGGCTTGCAGTTTCTGCTAATCAGATCAGAATGAAAGAAGGGGAGAAAAGAGTCAACAAATTATGAGACTGAAAGAAAATAAGTGAATGGAGACCTTGAGTTTGGGCGCCTTTGATACAGAAGCTTATCATGGCTAAGATTGTTAGGAATGTTTTATTGATAAGTAGTTTATTGAAGTTAGGAGAAAAGATGACCCAGTAGGCACCACTATGAGCTATGTGTTTTGTAAAAGCTAATTATAAAAAGACTAGATAATAGAGTGTACTTTGTAGCAGTTCTCTGAAGCTATCCTGAGAAACTTTTCCCTGACACCTTATTCCCCAGGGGGAAAATGACTGGCCATCACTGACCTGCTGCTAATTACTTGATACCATATCAGATTTTATGTAATTATTTGGAATGTTCTAAATCTATTACTTATGTCTGTGTGTGCTTAAGTCATAAATAGTAGAATACTGATTTGTATCAATCTTTCAGCAGCTGGAAGTGCTGTGTTCCTATTGATTTATTCCTGACACTGTCAGGAGTGAAATAGTTAAGTTACCACTGCTTTGGGTTCTGAAAACCCTGGATAACAGTTGAACTAGGATATATCTTTCAGAAAGATATTCAGTCTTGATTTAGACTCCCAGTGATGGAGAATGGGATTGGAGTCAATTTCCAGAAATCCTATCATTTGTAGATACTTCATTGTGATGTCTGGGTATTGGTACAGACCAAAGATCTGATTCATCGTGGCTCTACATCTTTTGGAGTCATTTACACTGGGTGTAAAATGCTTCCATTCTGCTGCAGTAGGGTTTTACACCCATTTTGGGCTTACTTTCCACTTATGTAAATAACTAAATATGTGCAGAGTAACAATGAATTGGGTCCTAGATTATACTTTGGGTAAAAATAGAACATGACCATCTTTATTAGCTATCAACACCAACACTCAAAGGAGTAGTGATATGTGCTAACAGGAGAATGAAGTGGTCAAAGTTCCACTAAAGAACACAGTTTATGCTGACTTTTTCCATTTATTTTAGCTGCAAGAGTTTTTCCGTTAGGTGAGGATCTCTGCTTCACATGACCAAGGTACCCATAGTCTAGGCCCCTTTTGAATTCCTCTTCAACAACGAACTCTGCCATAGCATTGGCCACCAAAAGTGTTTTCTATCATCTGTGTCTAGCTAGGGGACTGGACCACATTCTCTCAGAGGACAACTTGGTCTCAGTCAAAGCCACCTTTGGTTGCCTCTAGACTTGATGACCACAGTGAAATATACCTTGGATAAAAGTACTACCATGCCTGAAAGAGATGTAACTGGTGCAGAAGGTGATAGCTCACCTCCTCAGCAATGCAGGTTACTGAGAGCATATCACCCTGGCTTACTGGCTTGCTGCACTTGCTCCCTAATGAATCATGCTGAAGGTCTCAGTCCTTGTTTTCAATGGGATTGGACCCAAGATACCTAGAGATCTGCTTCAC
Organism: Emydura macquarii macquarii; assembly: GCF_026122565.2. NCBI lineage: Eukaryota > Metazoa > Chordata > Testudines > Chelidae > Emydura > Emydura macquarii. Next base: position 33,416,221 of record NW_027132559.1, on the reverse strand, counting down.
CTTCTGGGACCTCAATTGCTCTCTGTACTGTGCTCCTCAGGAACAATCAACTGTCTTCCTCAGGGGTGATGCTCGTGTATGCAGGAGAAAGAACTTTCTCAGCAGCTGACCTGAGATACTGGAATTCTTTACTGAAGGAACAAAACGACCACAAACCTCGCCACTCTCAGGTTCAAATGCAAAAGTAACTTCTTTGTCCCTGCTTTCCCGCAAAGCAGCTCCTAACCTCTTAGCATTTACCTATGGATAAAAAAGGTCAGTTACACCCTACTGTTGTGGAAGATGGAATGGAAACTTAACTTTACCATGTCACTATAAGCCATATTGTGTGTTTTTACTCTGAAAGATTCTCACATACCATGATGATGGGCACTGTAGAAGAACCTGATAAGATAGAATTGACTATGCTGACAGCTCTGTTTGAAATTCCTTTTTTTCCCAGTACAGTGGTTCTGCTTGTGCCTGCCATTCCATAGAAAAACACTATCCTTAATTTATTACAGCTTAAAGTCGGAAGATAAGAGTTTTTGTCTCTGTGTGGGTAACTTGTCTAATGCTGTCATTCAGTTCTGAGCTGGTGAGAAAACAAGAAGGGTTATAAGATACAATACTAGTGAACAACATAGAACAAGCCTGATGAGATCCTCAGATGAACCATTCTCTTTTCTAATCTCTATCTTTCAAGAAAAGAGGCAGAAATAAGACTGGAAATAAGGTGTGACTGTGAGTTTTTAACAGTGAGTGTAATTAACCATTGGAACAAGCTTACTATTGATTCCTATCACTTGAAGTCTTTAAATCAAGATCAAATGTCTTTCTAAAATACATGCTGGAGCTCAAACAGAAGTTACTGGGCTTTATAGTGAAATTCTATGGTTATTCTTTTCCAGTGCTATCCAGGAGATCAGATGAGATCATCATAATGGCCCATTCTGGCTTTAAAATCTATGTAAGTTTCACTTTATTGGTTTTCAATATTTGTATTGTTTTCTTATTAAGTAAAACAATACAGGAAACTTTTAAAAAACAAACATTTCTGAAGTGCTAGTTTTTTTATTTCTGCTGATAAATATTGTTATGTCTCAAGCCTTTGTGACTAAAGCCGGCTTACTTGGAGCACCAGGTATTGGAGGTACTACCTCAACGTGAGTTGTAATATAGTTTGAAAATAAAAAAACAAACCCCTACCAGCTGAAGGACTAAGCCTGCTAGCCAAAATTAAACACAGATGTGGGGAGGTCCTAACAGACACCCAAAGGCAATGCCCTGGTGATAAGCCTGCCCCTCCAAAGGCACTACCCTCAGCTAATGGAAAAAGCAGAGGTATTGTTATTTTTCTACTGATCAGATAATGGGACTTTGTCTGGAGACAATTGCCATTCATTATCTTCCAGGCTTGACCCTAAAACTATTGGCTATTTGGTGCACATTATGTAAATCAAATGAAAATTATAAATCATTAATAAATAATAATAATATCTAATGTTTTAAGAAAAATCACATGAGGCCAGGTCCTCTGGTGGTATAAATTGACCTACCTCCAGTGACTTCAGATGGAGCTATATTGATTTACACTGGCTGAGTGTCTGTGAAGTTTCGTCACTTGAACTACAGCTACCATAGGAAACTGATTTCAAGAGAATTAAAATGCAATCAAGCCTCTCTGTGAACCCTTTAATTGGTAATATGCTGGTGTTTTGGTCTTTCTTTGATGTGGATAGATATTCCTGGATATCCATCCTACTAGATAGAAAGTAAACATACTTGGCCATTAAAAGATCTGTTCCAGGTGACAGATTATTTTAGAGGTAACAGGATTTGTATTCAACAATTCATCAATATTTCAAGCTGATCCTCCAGCAGAATGGAAAATATTTTCCACTTTGAGCAACTGGTGCTGTTCAGTGTGTCCTGTACAGCAGACATGACAAGGTGGTGATGTTTAGTTTTTGCTTCCATTTTAAACTCTGATTGCATTAGAGGATCAAGTGGGTTAATGCCCTGGGTACTGGGATCTGTTTTATTTCTGGGCATTAATCTGTTCATCGTCACTTTTAAGTTTAGTCCAGCATTCAAGGAGGTTTTTCTTTGAATACAGTCACAAAATACAGTTTTGCTTATAGTCATCCAGAAAAGTAGAAATGGTCCCAAACCAAAACCCTGCATCCAAGTGCTCCTAAATGTTTTGGATATTTTAAATCCAAACCCAGATTTACATTTGAGCTTTTTAAATGGTCCTTCTCTTTATAAATCCCCAGTCCAACCATTCCTGAACACTGGACTTATTTGAATTTCATTTCTTATTCTGAATCTTGTGCTTTGAGTCCATCTCTACACAGGAGCAAATACTCTTTATCCCTAACAAACATGATCAGTCCACAGAATGAGCATAGCATATCAGACCTGCTTTAAATATTAGTATAGCTACAGCAGCACAGCAAATATTATAAAATTGTGAAGCTTAAAGTTGGGAAGTAGATAAAAGAAAATGGCACAACAGCAATACTGAACATCTTAGAAAAAATTAGTGCAGGCTAGGGTGGGGAAAATTATTTGTAGAGAACAATTTATTAAATAGTTTCTCCTTTTTTCTGCACACAAATTGTCTAGAAACAGAGGATAGCTCCTTAAATTTGTTATTTTTTTCACTGTCATTCAATAAATGTTTTCTACAAACACATCTGAGCCTATGGGATCTTCTCAAGCTGTTCACTAAGTGTATTAGACATTAAAGTTTTGAAGTCTACCACCTTAGTCACATTGAGTTGTTTCTGTTCACTGATTAGGATAATGTATTTTATTTACCTGAAAATTGCCTTTCTTTAAGTAATAAGATCCACAGATCCATTACAATGGGTACCTCAGCCCGCTTGCAGCTTGGGGGCAGAACCAGACCGGTCAGTTGGAAGCGACAGAGGAGGAGAAAGACCTGGCTGTATTGGTTGATCACAGGATGACAATGAGCTGCCAATGTGATGTGGCCATGAAAAAGGATAATGCCACCCTAGGATGTATCAGGTGAGGTATTTCCAGTAGAGGCAGCGAAGTATTACTACTGTTATACAAGGCACTGGTGAGACTCGTCTGGAATACTGTGTGCAATTCTGGTCTATTCAGACTGGAACAGATGCAGACGAGGGCTACTAGGATGATCAGAGGAAATGAAAACCTACCTTACGAGAGGAGACTCAAGCACTTGGCTTGTTTAGCCTAACCCAATGAAGGTTGAGGGGAGATATGGTTGGTCTTCATAAATACATCAGAGGGATAAATACTATGGAGGGAGAGGAGTTAAGTTAAGCAGCAATGTATATACAAGAACAAATGGAGATAAACTGACCATCAACAAGTTGAAGGTTTGATGAAGGTTTCTAACAATCAGAGGAGTGAAGTTCTGGAACAGCCTTTCGAAGGGAGTGGGGGGGCAAAAATACCTAACTTGCTTAAAGACTGAGACTGATACATTTAAGGTGTGATGACACTGTCTACAATGGCATGGGGCCCATCTGCAACGGCTAGGAGCAAATATCCCCAATGACTGGAGATGGGACACTACATGGGGAGGGTTCTGAATTACTAAAGAGAATTCTTTCCAGGTTTCAGACTGGTGGTGCCGTAACCAGGATGAGGGCAGTCATATCTAGTAGTCAGAGCAGGAGTCAGGCCAAGTCAGGTACCATGAGGTCAGAGTCCAAGATAGGCCAGCGGGCAGACTGAGAGTCAGGCATCAGGAAGAAGGCAGGGTCAGATTTCCAGGAGGTCAGCATCCAAGACAGGCCAGAGGGCAAACCAAGAGTAAAATGTCAGGCAGGTTCAGGTGCCAGGTTACAGACAACAATCGAAGAGCAAAGGCAAACTAGGGTTGGAAGCTGCAATCTAGGCTTTATCATGAGCAGAGGGAGGGAGGAAGTCTGCATTGTTGCTCAGACATCTTCCCTGCATGGCTTCCTGGTTTAGGTACTGGTATCAGCCAATCAGTGGGCTGTCAGGAGCCACCACTCAGATCCTGCTGGGCAATATATCCTGCCAAGCCCAGTCTCATAGGCTCCTCTAGGAGGAGCCAAGCCTAAGCCTCCAGTGGTGATGCGGCAGCAGCAGCAGCAGCGCAGAACCCCCATGATCCTGGATCCAGTCCTGCACGTTCTTACAGGTGGTTATCACTGACATGCTTAGGATCCAACTGATGACCATATCTGGGGTTGGGAAGGACTTTTCCCTCAGCTCAGATTGTCAGAGGCCATGAGTTGGTTTTTGGTTTTTTTTGCCTTCCTCTGCACCGTGGGGCATGGGTCACTTGCACATCTAAACTAGTGTAAATGGTGGATTCTTTGTAACCTGAAGTCTTTAAATAATTATTTGAGGACTTCAGTAACTCAGCCAGAGGTTATAGGTGTATTACAGGAGTGGTTGGGAGAGGTTCTGTGGCCTGCAATGTTCAGGAGGTCAGACCAGATGATCACATTGGTCCCTTTTGGCCTTAAGGTCTATGAGTCACTGGCAGCAAGGGAATGACCTGCCTCCTGAAGTTCCCTCCTGTTGAGATAACTTCTACAGCCAGGATAATTCAAATCCACTTTCCTAAAGTTAAAGGTTAAAGGTCCTTTGAGGAAAAAGCACAGCAATTTCTCTTACTGCAGAGTACCTAATGACAACAAACCCAAATACTTGAATGTCAATTTCCATCTCTTTTCTGCATGATCCATCTGTCTCCACGGTGGGCCACATCTGTGGATTTTATTACTCAAAGAAAGGCAATTTTCAGGTAAGCACAGATAAATGTTCCTATTCTTCTTTATATTAAGGACAACAGATCTGCTACAGTGGGAGAAATTTCATATCCGTGTGCCTCCAGGAGGCAAAGCAGGATTATCATTTAAATGTGGACATCCAAAGTGAGATAGATTATAAATAAATAACTCCTCCATTTTCCCCAGGCACTATGGTATGGAGAAAACATCTGCCAAAAGAAAGGAATCGGATTGGCTAAGACCAAGTGACCAGTATCACAAATGCAGTGGTGTTGTAGCTGTGTCAGTCCCAGGATACTAGGAAGCAAGAGGGGGGTGAGGTAAAATCTTCTATTGGACCAACTTCTGTTGGTGAGAGAGGCAAGCTTTTTACAACACAAATTGGTTCAATAAAATATCATAGAATCATAGAGTTGGAAGGGATCTCAGAAGGTCATCTAGTCCAACCCCCTACTCAAACCAGGACTAACCTCAGCTAAATAATCCCAGCGAGGGTTTTGTCAAGACACAGCTTAAAAAACTCCAAAGATGGAGACTCCACCACCTCTCTAGGTAACCCATTCCAGTGTTTCACCACCCTCCTAGTGAAAAACATTTTCCTAATGTCCAACCTAGATCCCCTCCACTGCAATTTGAGACCATTGCTCCTTGTTCTGCCACCACTGAGAACAGCCTAGCTCCATCCTCCCTGGAACCCCCTTTCAGGTAGTTAAAGGCTGCTATCAAATCCCCCCTCATTCTTCTCTTCTGCAGACTAAACAAGTCTAGTTCCCTCAGCCTCTCCTCATAAGTCATGTGCTCCAGCCCCCTAATCATTTTTGTTGCCCTCCGCTGGACTCTCTCCAACTTCTCCACATCCCTTTTGTAGTGGGGGCCCAAAACTGGACACAATGCTTCAAATGCGGCCTTACCAATGCCGAATAGAGGGGAATAATCACTTCCCGTTTTGGGGCAGCTCACCAGATGGAAGTTGTGACAGCCTGGGCTGACAAGGATCCATAAGCCTGGATGCCCAGGCTCTTGACTCCCCATCAAACCACCAGGCAGGCTGGCAAAGGACTCCAAAGAAGCTTGCCTGGTATGTTGCCAAGGAGCTGTGTGAGTGAACTGGCAGGTGACTAGACAAGGGATCTGCCTGGGTTCCAGCTTCATCAAAATTTAAACAACTTCGGCAAAGATTTCAATTTTGACAAATCAGCAAATTCTCACTAAAAAAATGTATCCTCGGAAATTTTTTGAATAGCTCTAGTTCCAAAGCTGCTGTTGACCCATGTGGGTATCAATATGATGCCACATGTTGCAATTTCTGTTCTTGCAGTTTGCTTTGTTAAAAATCTAGGAAATTGCACACACACAATATTAGAAGAGCATTATTAAGCTTGCAAAGTGAAGTACTCAGTAGTTAGAAAATGCCAGAATTTAAATTGCCTGTGCACCTTTAATTCTCCCCCACTTTTGTGTATGCATTATGATACAGTCTTTAATTACTTGATTACATACTACTTTACATGGAGGCAACAATCTCTCCAAAGAACAAATGGAGTCCTGGGACACAGCTGGGAATTAGACAAATAATTGAGCCAAAATATTACTCTAAAAATTTGAAGTAAAGTTTGGAATTCTCCTCAGAAAAGCTTTGCAGCAGGGAGGTCTAGACATGCCTGCCGGCTGCTGTGAGGGCAGAAAAAAAATGGAGGGAATTCAAAAGGTAGGTCATTCCCCTGCTGCCAGTGAGTGACAGGTCTGGTTCTGCCCCCAAGCTGCAAGCAGGCTGAAGTGCCCATTGTAATAGATCTGTGGGCCTTGGTACAAAAAAGAAATGGATGGTTGTAACCTTTTACACATAGGAGGAAAAACTGAATAAGTTTCTTAGGTTTTAATATCTAGGGAGAAAGTGGGAGCCCTTCAAGTTCAGCAAGAGACAAGCAGGCATAGGGAATTCTAAGAAATGCTATGCATTTTCCTTCCTCTTTTTCACAAACACATTATATTATGGCTACATAAATGGACTCCAGGGTTTAAAATAACTGGATTCCTTCCTGACTGAGGTAGAAGGGCAGACAGACCACAAGAAGCAAAAGTCATTGGCACACTTTACATTGAGTTATTTCTTTTATCACCGTCACAAAAAATCAATGTGTTTGCATGTACACACACGGTTCTATTTGCAAAGAACGTGGTCTCATATCCTTATCCATATGATCTGACTAATTGCCGCAGATTCACTCTAAAATGGTGTGACTAGAGCTAAGCAGAGAGGATCCATTTTGCAAAGGATTTCAAAATTTTGCAATCTGGCTTCATTCAGAAACAGAATGAAAACCAAACTTTCAAAATTCTTCATGAAGGAACATTTTAAAAAAATTATTTTGGGTCAACTGAAATGTTTCATTTTGACAAAATCAAATGTTTTCATTTTTATTTTTATTTTGTATTATATTAATATATCATACTAATAAAATATATAATATAATACAACAACATTGAAAACAAAAGGCCTTTTCTAAATGAAAATTTGAAACATTTCATTCCAATTCTGGAATTGGATCTTTTTTTCCAGTTCTCTTCCTAGATGAAATTCCAGCAAAACTGACCTGATTTTGCAAAAGCATTTAAATTAAGTTGGACTATGTAGCTCCATCAAAGTTTGTCTGAGAAGCTCTACCTGTGACCATTTCTGGAGCAGATCAGTGCTATTGCGTGAACATGTATTCATGCAAATTTATGAATTTGTACTTAAATAAGTATATGGCCACATACAGACGCCAGGAGAGTTATTGAGGAGGCATGGGCTGCCATGCTTTCAATATACTGATGACACCCAGCTTTAGATCTCCATTCACTCAATTCAGCCAGTGCCTTTGAATGCTTAGCCCAATGTCTAAGAGAGATTGGGTATGGAATAGAACTAACTGGCCTGAACTGGAACCTGGATAAGACTGATGTGATGCTGACAGTTTGAGAGAAGCAAACAGAAGACATGCTGATGCTCCACTTTGATTGAGAGTGCTTATCTGCCATTTATTACTCAGGTGCAGTTTTGGATCCCGGTCAGCTTTTGGAAGTTCACATAGCAGCAGTGTCCTGGGATGTTTGGCACTGGTTGATTTTCACTTGTTATTTCCGATTGTGTTTTTAAATGTACGTCAAGAGTTTCCAGAGCTTCATAGGAAACAGAATCTAAATAAATAAATATGCAGCAACTAGGTATCCTGGCAATAGGAATCACAGAAATACGCCATCTTAGATTAGATAGATTATATGGAGAAATGATATTCTCTGAAACACTTGTGCAAACAAAACCTGGCTCATACAAATGTTCATAGAAAGTCAATTATGAAGGCTGCAGGCACTGTAAAATCAGATTTGATTTAGAATGCATACAGAAGAAAATGCACTCTTTGCCCAGCTCTAGTACAGAATACATATTTACTGATAATACAGGAGGACTGTGGGCAGGCAAATGTAATTATGTAAATTAGAATTTGACCTGGACATCAGGCTTAGCATCCTTGTCTCTTATAAACATTGTCATTGTTTTGGAGCCTGATCCAAAGCCCACTGACGTCAATGGGAATTTTTCCATTGTTTGCAATGGGCTTTGGATTAGATACTTAATGACTACAGGTTGGATCTTTGATGTTTCATTTAAAAAATAGCACAGTGCCCTCTAAGCCTGGTTCACTGAGTATTCAGAGGCAAGATGGCCACCAACACTTTCCATCAGCAGCTACATCATCTCTAGCTCTCCACCTCAAGTGGTCACCTGACCCTGCTTAGCAGATGAGAGCACAGAAGATCACACTGTGCAAAGGGAATATGATGCAAGTTGTGAGTGGCCCTCCAGTTCTCAGCTAAAGTACCTTGATGTTGGGATATTTCATAAAAGGTCCTCTTGTGTCTGTGAAAGGGTAGAGCATGTACTGTAGCCTGTGCCTTTCTCTTGACCAAGAAGTAGGGGCTTCTTCCCACCAGTATTGTATGAGAATAAAACACCCAACTGAACGTATTGTCTTGATATATTACTGTAGGTGTCTATATGCTCACTCACATGCTCTCGCTAACTAACACACACACTCTATCTGTTCTCTAAATAACTCAGTGTATTGGAGGGTTGCCATAACTACTGCAAGCCAAAGATGAATCAACAAATTTGTCTGTATGATGTGTGCACAGGCATATTACCTTGGAGAATTACTCAATTAAATGTGATAATGAGGGCACATTGACATAGTTAAACACTCAGGTGAATAAAATAATTCACTTTGAAGTGCAGAAATATTTGGAGTCAGCTGTGTGTGAACAAGTGATATTTCTCATTCCAGGCTTCTGGGAATGAGAGTGTCCATGCCTTAAAAAAAAAATCTTTCCACAAGATATAGGGTTGTTTCTGCTGCCTTTCATTAAAGTGAACTCAGCGGTTACTTAGGGTCTCCAGTTTGCAAAAAAACAGATTACCGGTCAGTCTGAGGAATTAGGGAAAACACTATGGAAGTCTAGGATTAACCATCTTCAAAATGAGGGACAGATTTAGCAAAATAAAGAGCTATTATTTCCACTCACATTTGGGCACATTCCGTTGTAGGCCACACTTGCTACAGAATGAAGGTAGCAGTTTGGCTTTAGTCTCTATATAATCAGGAAACATTATTAGTAGCAGTATAGCCATGCCTAGAGCCCCCAAATGAGACTGGTGCCCCATTGTGCTAGGTGTTGCATATGCACATAGTGCAAAACCATTCCTGCCCCATAGAGTTTTCAATTTAAACAGATAAGACAGGCAACAGGTGGGAGAAAGAGAATAGTATTATCCCTAACTTACATATAGCAAACTGAGGCACAGAGAGATTAAAGATGTTTAGCTGTTTAAAGATACATATAGGTACCTAGGTGCAATGGTAATTAAGCATCCATGTGCTTTTGAAAATCCCAGTAGACACCTAGATGAGTCTTTAGCTGCCTAAATACCTTTAAAAATCTGGTCCTAAGTCACTTAGGTAAGGTCAGACAGGGAATCCGGGCAGATCTGGTCCCAGTCCAGTACCATAACCACAGGACCATTCTTCCTGGGTTTCTTAATTACCTCTTGACCCTTCCCTGATAGCCTTACAAATATATATAGCTATGGCAACTCTAAAATAGAACACTTTTTATCAGTTGAATAGGCTGCTTTGTTCCCTCTTTGCAGCTTATGCCTTTGGTGCTAGTGCTAGTGCAGACTTTTTAAATAGAAATAAATGACATGGTTACAGAATACCCCATGCTTCCCTAGATGCCTCTTTCCCTCTTCTTTAATTGTCTACACCTTTGTAGTCTAGCAAAAGCAATGATCTTTCATACCTTGGAAGTGCCCCTGCAACACTGAAGATATGGAAGGTATAATTTTACTTAATTGCCACAATATCTTCACATCTAATTTTCCTACCCTACTAGTTCCATATTCTATGTGCAAAACAGGCTACCAGGATATGTAATTACAGTATTTATATTTTATGAATTAGAGCTAAATCACATTGGAAATGGAATGCTCTAAATATATAGAAATTAATCTCATTTAAATATGACAAAAAGGAAGCAGCTATGTCCCAGACAATGTGATGGTAAACTGTAATAAACAATAATAATAGTAATAATAACAATATTGACATGTTTGGTTATCTGTATGTTGATGGTTATATTATTGCGGTGTGTTGAGATGGCAGTTATTGGGCTTAGGACTTGCAATATTTAATATATTGCCAATAATTTATATTGTAAAATATCATTCAAACAGATATACAAATGAAGCACCCAGTCCTACTTCTGCTGACCTCAATGGGAGGTTTGCTGTGAACGTAATTGGGAACAGTATCGAGTCCAAAGATATCAAGCAGATTTGGATACGCAGATGATTATCATGAGTCTTTGGAAATCAAACCCAACAGAACTATATGAAAATAAAATAGTTCAGTAACTCACCTTTAAACAGACAAGCCTAGCTTTCTGGGTGAAATTTCTGAAAGCTGTGGTATAGACCCATAGTTCACTGTCCAAAAAGGGGTAGTATATAGTTGCATTGCTACTGCCGTAGGAGCAGAGCAGGGACTTAACTGTGACTCAGAGCATGGAGGTAAGCTATGCCAGTCATTTTCTTGGTACATCTTACCTCTCTCTCTGGCCTGGCTCAGCTGCACTGACCAAGACTCCACCTCTCATCACCCATTCTCTGGTTACCTCAGTTGGAGAGGCAGTAACTACCTGAGGGCAGGTACTCTCCCATCCCCACACTGCTACCCATGATATGGGGAGCAAGCACAAGGGGAGTATGGGTGTTATTTACAGTCCTTTACTCCCCTCCCTGAGCCCTATGGGACTGCTTCTGCCTTTCTGCACTCCCAAAGCACCCAGTGAGAGGTTTGGGTGCAGAAGGAATGCTGAGTCAGGCCCTACAATACTCACTTTTCATGGCTGCTGTGGCACTAGAGATCATACGTGGCAAAATACAGTTTTTAATTACATAACAAGGAATTCATTTTCAATAGGGGCCCTGAGTTTCTGCTCCCCCAGCTCCAAAATCACAGAGCCATGTTTATTTTAACCTCTCTAAAATGAAACCCAATTCCAAAGTATGATGAGAAAGGGCACAACCACCGAAATGGTACTGTAATAAATATCTATTGACATTTGAGGGCTTTTTGCAGGCTACCAAAATGAAGTTCAATCTGATTAGACTGGATAGCAAAACCAGTAACTATTTAAAGCCCAAAAGAAAAAGAAACGATTGATTCTGCTGATATTTACTTGTTGCAATTCTCTTAGATACGTCCCGCCCCTTCAGTACCTCACTTCCAGTTAGCCTCCCATAATACTGATACTGCTGCTATTCAGAGACCTGCTAGAGTGGTAAGACTCTAGGCAGACTGCTAGGACAGCAAGGCAAACAAGTATTAGACCAGTAGGCACTAAGACTGTCTACACTGACAAAAGAGGTGTGTTTTTACCGCAGGATAACTAATGTGCAATGGCTATCCCACTGGAAAACCATAACGGATGCAAGGCTCGATAGTTTTACCACAAGGTAAATTAAGCAAGGCCAGCCTTGAGGCTGGGGGGTAGTTCTGATCTTGCCTAGCTACCTCTCCTAAAATCTGTGATTGCTTTAGCTTGGCACGGGATTTCACAGGGCGAGAACTATCATGCATTAGTTTTATCTCACTGTAAAATAAAACACATTTGAGTCGGGGGTGACAAAGCCTTGGATTGTTAGCTCTTCAATTTAGGGACTTGTCTTCCTGTTTGTTTGGAAAGGGCCTAGCAGTCTATGGGTGTTACCAGAATACAAATGATACATAATAGTAATAATTAGATTGTAAGAATTTCCAGGTATAGATAGTGTCTTCCTATGTGGCTGATTTTTGATTCAGCCATATGTGGCAGATCAGGGGAGTAAGGACGAGTAAGACTTCCTCCCACCTCTCTGCTTGGCCATATTAGTATTCCTCTCATGTGCAGCCCAGTATTTATCCTCACAAGCAGGCGGGCAAATGCAGGGCAAGGAGTAGGTGACTCTGCCTCTACATAACATGCCAGCAGAGAGGAACCAGCATGAGCCAGGGAAGTAATCTGCACCCACTGTAGGGCTACAGTAAGGTTACTTCTTCTGGAAACAAGATGGGAGCCTACTTGCTTATACCTAGCAAAATGGAGCAATCAGTTGTTAATATGAAATTCTGTGCTATTTATTCTTTGGTGATGTAAGGTGTCAGGCCATCCCTCCCTGTCTGCCTGGGAGGGAAGTCACACCCCTTGTTACTGGGTTCCTGTGAATGCAGAAACTAAACAGAGGAATTAGCGTTTGGGCAGGGGTCCTGGCCTCCTTCTGCAGTCCATCAGCGTCTATTCAGGCTCTAGTCCTGGGCAGTGTGAGCAAGCAATTTATGCGGCCAGGCCTTCAGGCAGGGCGGGGCGAGTAAGCAGTCTCTAGCCCTAGGCAGGATGAGCAAGTAGTCTATGGGCCCAGGCCCTCAGGCAGCATTGGAGGCAGCTGGCAGCTCCTCTAGGTGATTCCCAGCAGGCAGCTCCTCTGGAAACCAGACAGTGGGAAACTCCCCAGAGGGGCAGTGGTCAGGCTGGAGCAGCAGCAGCACCAGTAGAGAGACATCCTTCCCCTCCAGCAGTTTCCTCCAAACTGAGGTAGGTGTCTCACCTTTTATACTTCCTGTCCCGCCCCTCAACTTCTGGTGGGTCGGGCAGGGTTTTTCTGGCTCCACCCACCGGGCATCAGGCCATCCCTCCCTGTCCATCTTTGAGGGAGGCCACACCCCCTCACTACAGATGACAAGAAAAATTGCAAGTGATAATATTACACAATTCTATAGTAACTTTCTTGTAAGGATCATAAAGTGCTGTATATTTATCAATTAAGCTTCTCAACATTTTTGTGATGTGTGAGTTTATTATCCCCATTTTAAAGATGAAGAAAATGCAGCACAAAGAGACTAAAGGCCTGGTTTTTCCAACTTGGGTGCCTAAAGATAGACATCGAACTCCAAGCACCCACCTTTGAAAATTTTGCTCTAAGAGATTTTCCCAGGTTCACAGATTAAGTTAGAGGCAACACTTGGACTGTAGCCCAGGTTTCCTGGCTTCCACTTCTGGGCTCAGTTCTTAACCTACTCTCTTATACTTGTCACAGCGATTATACTAGTATTCAAAACCGGTAAACAGCATATTGTCAATTTGACGTCCACCCTAGAAGTAATGTATTTTGCACTTGCATTTTGAAAAGTTTCTTTAAAGGTAAAAAAAAATGCAAAAGTGTTGGTTTTGGGAGTCTATTCCTTCTATCTTTTTGGAATGACAGGATTCTTGTCTTGAGCAACGCAATCTACAGACAGTGGTTTCAGGATTTAGTGAATCCTAAGGAAAGGAATGCATTCATTTAGGCAGTTAAATCATTTTGGCACTAGTATGAAAAGCATATGAGTACAATTAATGAGCAGGGATTCCTAAACTTGTCTGTGGGAGGGAGGTCATAAAACTGAACAAATTCAGTCTGTCCTCAAAAGTTTTATTGATTTTATGTATTTCTAAATTACATCGGCAATTGCAAAAGCAGCTTGAGAAACCAGTTTCTTGAAGTGTTTTTTGCCTGTGGTTACAGTGATTTAATCCCACAATTCATGAAGCTGCGTCAAACAGATTGCATAACATCTGGCTCTCTGTCATAGTCTTTTAAGTGTTAAAATAATTTCTCTTGGATTTAAACCTTTCCTTTTATAATCCTTAAAAATAAGCATGTGATACTGTAGGTTACTCAAGTATAGAGAAGTGGCTTTGTTTTACACATGAAGAACAATTGCCCTCCATAAAATAGTCTCTATTGCACAGATCCTCCTCAAAATCAGCCATGTGGGGAAGGAGTGATAATTTGAGGTTAAGTAAAACCATGCCTTTCAGATAAGATGTCCACAGGGCCCAGAGCCCTCAGGACGACATGCATCTATGCATCTTAAGTGTCCTCAGTGTGAGGGTATGTGCACACTGATGGTGGCACTGTCGGTGCTGCCCAATTGATTTTGCGGGATCGACTGAGCAGCAGTGAAGACCGGCTCAGTCAATCAGGAAGTCAACCGAATAAATCCACCCCCGCAAAGAGATTAACGCTGCGTCGATGGGAAGGCATTTCCCGTCAGCACAGCACAGTGGAGACGCCGCGCTAATTAGAATTTAGGAAGTTGACGGGAGATACACAAGCTACTCTTTGTAGCTTGCATATCTCCCTACGACTGCCACTGAATTTTGCAGCAAGTGTAGACCAGGCCTGAGTCTGCAAATCAGGCTTTGTGCTGACCTGAGAGGATTGATTCTGAAATAGGGGAAGTGATACAGCAGTCATTAAAATCAGAAAGACTAAGAACTGAACTGAAATTAGAATTGTTTATCATGAGTTGATATAGAGGAAGGGCACCCAACTGAGACCCATATTGGCAACTAGTCATTCCAGAAAACATGGCTAAATATGCATATAATGGGACACTGCCCTTATCTTCAATATAGATTTGTGGTTTTGATCCAATTGGATCATGCTGGAGTATTGCAGGTTGGAATGTGTAGTGTGCTCCAGCCACACCTCTGTATTAATGAATATACCAGCTGCTGGCCATCTTATAGACTGTGACTTCATTTGCCTCCTCACGCCAACTTTAGAGTCAGGGATCTGAATAGCAGAAGAAGTGATCATCACAAGAGCTATGGTTAAAAACATATAGATGGATTTCCACCAATACACATGAGATACTCAAAAAGGGAATCATTGCAAAGCATAGACAGATTTTGTCAGAATCCATTTATCATGCTAGCAGATAAAGGGAGAATAAGTTAATACTGATGAATAGTGAAGTTAATACTGTAGCAATGACAGGAATTTTGCCTCGTATTCATAGCAGGGCCTGGCTCTTAAAAGTTCTGGGTTCTATTACTGGCTCTGCTGCTGACTTTCTGTGTGGCATAGGCAAGTCACTTTACCTTTCTCTGTGTGTTTGAGTTTATCTAGCTGCAGAATTTGGATAATAATACCTCTCTACCCCACAGAGGTGATTCCAGGCTTAATTCACTCATGTTTGTAAAGTGCTTTTAGAACCTCACAAAAAATTGGTATGGCAGTGTGAAGTACTACATCACCATTATATCATCCCTTTAAAGGGGCAAAGACTTTATAAACACATGAGACAATAAGAAAAGAGTGCTAGATTAGAAACAAAATGTGACATTTTTCCAGTACCTCAGGAAGATTTTTTTCATTATTTCCAAAATCTAATTCATATAATAACTGTCTTGCTTGAAATTTTCTTGTCTGAAAAACTATGAAGGGAATTCCTAATTGCTCTTTTGATTACCAAATTTCTTTATTTATGGAAAATCTGCACTTCATTTATATTGAATTTTCCCATTATCTACAAATTGTTTGTGTTGGCTTTATATGACTATAGATATTCAGTAATTAATACTAGAGTATTCGTTAAATTCAAAATTACAGAAATTGCAAATAGAAATGCCATTTATTCATTAAAATACAACAAACAAACAAAATCCACTTTTTTATTTCCTGAGCCCAATCTATTGTAACATATTTGTACCACAGTATGGTCCATATATTTGGACATTATTAAAGTTACGTGCAATAAAACACCTATCTACTTTAATGTTTAATTCTCTATTACAGTTCCTATTACGGCATTTAAAGACTCCAAAGTAAAAAGGAGGCAAAAGTTCCAAAGATCCAAAATTAAAAACAAAGTGAATAGGTGGAAGGGGAAACAGAATGGGTGGGGAAGCTAATGAAGAAATGTTTCAAATCTTTCTTGGTGATTTTCAGGTAATTAGCAAGGCCAGATTTGGATGGAAAATAAAGAGCATTTGATGTAGTATGGTCTGGATTGTGATTAGCAAATGGTTGAGAAATGGTTCATGATCTATTCCCAGCTATAATTCTGTACTCTCTGACCATGAGCAATACTTCAGACTAGCACTGATAGTGGTGCTATACTTCCCAAATGAGGTAGGGACAGCAAAGGGAACTAGAGGTAAGAGAGATAACTTTTTCTTAGACATCATGGTGTGCGTAATTTGTAGCTGTAAAGTAGATCCACATTCCCCTGTGCTGATCAGCACAGCTAAAACATCAAGGGGAAGCGGGAAATGCACATTGCACCCTTCCACAGTGCTCCCATCTCCCTGCACTCTACACCCAGGGAGAACTATTCAAATTGCAACACAATTCTCTTCTTTACATTTCATTATGAGAGTTAATGACTTTTTGTCAACCTTTCATATGCCTGTTAGATCTGTGCACCTGCAGCATGGGAACAAAACTATTTTTTCTGTAATCAGACAGAGCAGGCAATAGTCCTTTGCTAAGTATCGTTTGTATCAGCAGAACACAGCAAATGGTCCTTTTGCTGAATGTAAAGTCTAAAGTCCTGAAGGGGTTAAATGAGCAGCTGAGATACTAGCTCAGTCTTCATCAGCCTGGGGCATGGGATTATAGTGCTTTTTGTGGCCCTTTTCTTGTCTGTATTAGCAGGGACTTTCAATTTAAAGAGTGGCCTAATGTTAGACATTCTAATCCACCCAGTAGGAACTGTCATGTCTAACTCACCTGGTGGAGCCTAACTACATAAGCAGATTAGGCAGCTGTCATGCACCAATAAGACAGTGCTTAACACAGGATGGAATGATGCAATAAACAATGTTTATATTGCTTACCAAGATGTTGATCTTCAGACTGTGCTGATAAAATATTAATGAGAAGGATCAGTGAGGACTGACATTATCTGGATACCGTCTTTATTTCCGCAGGAAAAAGAATAATTCAATAATTCTTTGCATATGCTCCATTCATTCAAGCTCTGTACATCACTGTACACTGTAGGCCAAATTCTCTTCTCAGCTATTCCCTTGCAAAACAATGGAAATCAATGAATGTATAAATCATTTATAAGCCTTGAAAATACAGACACTTGACAATTTTTTAAAAATCCTAGCAAAGGACTTTGGGGTTGCCTGAATGTAGCTGAGCAGAATTTGGCCTGTAAGATGGTGAATTTTAAAGGGTTTTTTAGTAAGCATGGGTCCACATCCTCTTGCTGCATTCTTTTCATTGTGAACATCTGCTTCCAGTGAGATCTCAAGGTGGGATATTTTGTAATGCAAAAATGTGTTGACTTTTATTCAAGGAGGTTTGGTCATGGACCTTTCATACCCAATATTACATATGCACAGAGCTCCAGGCTGCACATGTATAACAAAGGACAATTAAATATCCAAAGATTAACATCATGCAATGATTTTAGGGCAATGAAATATCACAAGGTAAATTGCAGACAGAATGCTATGCGATGTAAGTTCTTGGAAAGATGAAGCAACCTGAAGAAGAATCCATTGCAGAGAATATAGCACAGTACATCATATGATATTATGATATCATTAAAGCATTTTCATGCTAACTATTCAGGCAGTCACTCTTCTGGAAACCCTGGTGTATGGCACCTAGCACAAAGCAAATATAGTGAAAAATGTGAAAAATATCCCATAAGTATTCATTCCAATTTACATCTGCCTATTGAGGAAGTTTACTCCTTACCTCTGTTAATTTGTGGCTGTCTTAATACATTGAAATACAAGGGTTTATATTTATTATTATATTTATATTTCTGGGAAAAAAATGTTTATTCTTCCTAATATAATGGTGGATTTTTTCATTATACAAATAAATGTCTAGGTCTATATCTTCCAAAGTGACTAGTGATTTTGGATGCCCAATTTGAGACACTTCAAAGGCACCTGATTTTCAAAGAGCAGTTGCTCAGCACTTTTGGAAAAATCAAGCCCCTTTAAGGTGTCTCAAGTTGGGTATGCAAAACAGAAGCCACTAAAATCACTTTTGTAAATGTAGGCCCTAGTCCATTTTCTGAATGCATCTTAGCTCTTGGCCTCAGCGGTATCTTATGGCAGCAAGTTCCAGAGGTTAGTTATATATGTGTAAAAACGTATTAACTTTAATCTCTTTAAATTTGTTGCCTTTATATTTTATTGACTGTGCCCTTGATCTTGTATTATGAATAGAAAGACCCCATTCTCTTCCTATATACCATTCAGACACTCTTTAAACCAATCTATTGCAATCTTTTCAATATCTCTTCATACAGAGGTCCTTCCATGCCTCTAATCATTTTTATTGCCCATCTGTGAATTTAGGACTAAGTTTATCCATCTGTAAAATGCATATAATAATACAATTTTCACAGGCAAGCTCTTGGTTTTGACTTTAAAGTCCCTTCATGGTTTGGAACCAGGCTGTCTGAGCAACCACCTTTTCCCTTGTGATTGGTACTCAAGCTGGATCTCCCTTGATATAAAAGAGAAAGAGAGAGAGAGAGACAGAGAGAGATACTTGTAGGGCATCATCTGTGAAGGTCATATGACATCACAATTCATTTCCTTCATGGTCCAATGGAGGCTGGCTCTGTTAACCTTCCAAACACGCAGCCAAGACCATCTTTTCTCTAAAACATTTGAGGTCGGGATAGTGGACTATAAATTGGAGAAATTATGATTTATTTCAGTGCCGTGTTAACTCTGAAGCACAATGATGGTAAGTTAAAATTAAACTTTGTGAAATATTTCACTTCCTAAATCCTGATCAAAGCATGTAAGAAAGATTACAAAAATGCGCACAAAATGCGCAGCATCTCTTTTTGTGTCTTAAGTGGAGCAGAGCTTGAGTTGTGGGTGGAGCTTAGAAAAATACCTCTATTTTCTTTTCTCATCTCACCCCAGTATAGGGACCATCTTTTTGTTCTGTTTTTGTACAGCACCTAGCACAATGGGGGCCCTGGTCTATAGCTGGGGATCCTAGGCACTACTGCAATAATAAAAATGAATAATAATAGTAATAAAATTATTATTAATAAAACACATAAGAGGAGCCTATATGCCAGGAGGTATATTAATGCTTTTTTGGTAGGCATGCTCCTGCCAAATTTGGGGAAAATCTTCCAAGGCACAGATGGCAATTAGGTGCCTAAATCCCATTAAGTGGGAATGAAGTAACTGATTGCAATTTGTGCCTCTGAAAATCTTCCCCCACATTTACAGTGAGAGAGAAAATCATGATAAATTTTATCGGTCAGGGTTTGATTTCTATTTTCTGAATCATTGTTAGAGTTATTACTTATATAGTGATCTGTCAGATTAAAATATTGAGTGACTCTAACGCAAGCTAAAATACTTAAAAACTATTGTGATGTTTTAACGTGTTTAACACATTTTAGTATTTAAAATATTCTGATTATCCGAGACTGTGTCTGACAGAGTTGAAAAAATGACTGGGGCAGTGTAACTTGATTCTAGGCATTAAACTGTATAAATTATAAGGAATCTGGACAAGGGGATTATAATGTGATTTCAAATTATTAAAAAGCTCTAATACTTGAGAGAATTTTCAGCCTTTGGCACTGAAAAGGTAGAATGTTTCAATAATGTTTCATCACCTTTTCTGCAGATCCCCTTATTTTGTTTTCTTTGATTGTGTAAAATTTATTTCCGTCTTCACGGCATTGAAAGGTAAATTTACAGCCTAAGAGCAGACTGTTTATACAAGCAGCACATTAACACAAAGGACATTGGCTTCATATAGCACATGGTAATAGATTCTCAATCCTCTGACCTTTACTAAACAAAACTCTCAGCTATTGAAAGGTAAGATATGTCCCCTCACTGATTACTGTTTTGCTGGGTTAGGAAGGCAGTGAGTAGAGACAGGGCTTGATAGCCATCTTTGCCCATGGGTCAAGTTACTGAAAGAGCGTGCAGTCAGATTTTGAAGTGCTCAGCCCCCACAATTGAAGCCAGGTTAGTATAAGAGTAATTTCCCATTTAGGCTTCAAAACAAGAGCCCAGTTTTCCACAGATCTCAGCACCCATCAGATGCCCCGGAGGCACATAGTGTATTATCTTTTAAAATCTGGCCACTTGTTTTTGCTGCATAAATAAGTGTTGAAATATTGAAAATATGGCTCTTCATTTGCAGCACTCATGGCTGTTTCCTACATCTTTCCACAAAGACATTCAGATAGAGATCAAAGATTCCTATCATTTACGTTCCCCCATGATACAACAGTCATTCTGTCCCAAAGCAGTATAGTTTCAGTATATGCTGATCTTTTCTATATGATTCGTTCATAGAGTAGCTACCAAAATATTTATGGGACTTTGTCTTCCACTGCATCATGGGAATATCTTTGATGACTAAGCCAATTAACATATAGACTACTACCTGAGTACTTGTGTACAGCATAGTATGACAAACACAGACTCACAGTGCAACAAAAGGGTTTATTTTACAACTTACTAAGATGTTCCTGAATAAAATGCCAATAATACGTTCTATCTAGGGTTTCCAAAGTTCTTTACAAAATTGAATTTAGCTTCGTAGCCTTTTGTAGGGAGGTTTGTTTATCCCCATTTTGCAGAGGGGTAAAATTAGACAGAGGGTCAGATTTTCAAAAGTATATAGGCGCCTGAAGATAAGAAAGATATCTGTGGGATGTACAGAAGCGCCTAAGCAGGTTAGGGGCCTAACTCCAATTGAAATCAATAATTTGTGTCTGCTGAACAGAAAGTATCTGATAATCGACTCTATTAGAACAATACTTAC
The DNA here is from genome assembly GCF_026122565.2 of Emydura macquarii macquarii. Lineage (NCBI taxonomy): Eukaryota > Metazoa > Chordata > Testudines > Chelidae > Emydura > Emydura macquarii. The sequence goes on along the minus strand of NW_027132559.1, from coordinate 33,395,275 downwards.
TAAAGGTAAAATTAGACCCTACCACAGAGCCATTTAAGCCCTACAATCTCTGTGCCACTTTGGCTTTAAAAGAGGGCTTAAGTGGAACTTAAGTGGTGCTTAGACTTTTTGCAGATCTCTGCACAGGTGTGAATTTCATCCCTTATTCCTCAGGAGAACCTTCAGCCTGCACCATCCTTTGAATGATGCAGTCTGCTTACCCTAGTGTGCCAGCCTTCTCTATGAGCTCATTGGGGTGATGGCACACCTGTGAGGGTACACACTGGAAGCAGACTTGGCCTTGCACAAGGTGTGGAAGGAGGTGGGAGGAGGCTTCTTGTAAACTGTCACCCTGCACACCCATCCAAAGACCAGCCACAAGCTGGCCCTTTATTTAAGGCTATTTTTCATTGTTTTTTAAGGCCTGCATTTCAGAAGGGATTAGTTATTTGGGATTCCTCAGTTTTCAGGTTCCCAACTTGAGATTCCTTAAAGGGAGGAAGGATGTCCCAGTGGTTAGGACACTAGCCTAGGATTTGGCAGACTCCTGTTCCATTCCCTGCTCCACACAGATTTCCTGTATGACCTTGAGTAAATCACTAAGCCTCAGTTCCCCATTTGTATAACAGGATAATAATACTTCCTTATCTCACCGGGGTGTTCTGAGGGTAAATACATTATAGATTATTAGGTGCTCAGATACTATGGTAATAGGGCTACATAAGTCCCATAGATAAGTAAAGGGGCCTGATTTTTGAGAGGTTCTGAGCACCCAACCCAGTCACTTTTGAAAACGTAGAAATTGTTGTTAGTTCTCCTAAGTTATATTTTCAGTTAACGAGTAACTTGCAATAAGTCAGTATCTCTGTTTAGAGATCTTGAAGAATTACGATTTTCTCACTGAAGCAGCCAGTGAGTCTAGACAGCTATGTGGTTGTCTTTTTTTCTGCTTGCGACAGAGGGTTTGTTGCCTCGAGGGCCTGTATTGCTGGCACAGCTAAGTATGTTCCAAACCTTTTGGGCCACTGTATTTGTGCTATAATCCTAAACAGGGATACTTAATTACAGAAAAGCGTACTCTGTGAGTGGGAAGTGAAAACAACAGTTGGAAAACAGCCTACAGCAAAATGCATTATCTGTGGATTCAGTGTTAATGTTTTAGGGAGTATGTGCTATTTAATATTTTATCTCCAGCTGCAGTAGATATGTATGTGAGCTCCAAAGGAAAAGTCTCACTTCACTGTCGATTCCTAACACTTTGCATTTGGGGAAGGAAGATGAAGAGGAATGTATTTAGAAACAATATTTTCTTGCTTTGACATTTGTGGTAACTAAAACAAAGGCCAAGCACATCGAGAGTTAATATTCTTGCTGTATGAACAGTAACCGCCCACAACGTTAGGCTCAGAGTGTGGTGCCTTAGTTAGTGCACAATGCCTCCTGCACAGAAAGAGTCCTCAGTTGGCAAGTCATGTCCTTTTGTTTGGTCACTTTCTAGTTTGCACTGTGAATTTGATTTATAAAAATAAGCAAAGAAATGGAATTATGTATTTTTATAAATATTAAAAGGACACTGTCAATTTAAAAATCATATAGTTAAAAACATAATTATCTGTATTAATAATACTTTAGACGATAAAATCAAGAAGAGGCTTACAATCTAATTTACTGTTCACTATTCATTCTGTTTGTTTACTTTTTTGCATTTCTTTCAACTTGGGCAATAAGAACAGGCTACTTCTCTCAGTTTCTCTTTTGTTTCTGTTAGTTTCTACTCTTTTCCATTTACTGGATCTCATGGAGTAGGGCTGTTAGGAAATGTGGGTTGAAAATATTCTAGGAGGATATATTTATACGTAAAATGTTTTTATTTATGTATTTAAGGAAAACATTTCTATTCCTTCTCCTTCACTCATTCATTAGTTCTCCTGCTCATGGATCATAGAGCACAAACTTCAGATCACTTGTCCGCAGGGAGCCCAGTCTCTTGCTAGTGTTGTCGCCTGCTCTATATCATGGTTAAGGAGGGCAAGAACAGAAGCCACAACATCCTTCCAGCATGTGTGAGACCATCCGCGAGGTCTTCTCCACCCAGCTTTTGTTGGATTGATTGAATGAATAAAGCAGGCAGGCCGGCATGGACTCTTGCATATGGAGCAGATGGCCAAGCCAACTGAGCCAGTGTTGAGTCACTTAGGAAGACATTGTAGCCTGGTTGATCTGACACCTGACATCCTCAGTCATAATGTATGAAACCTACCATATGCCTGCCATATGGTGTTGCTGTTTCCTGTTGAAAGCACCCGGTTTTATTCCTATTAAGTTCTGTATAACTTTTATCCATTTAGCTACACACACACACTCTACACAAATATACACCACCTGTCTTTGGGCACTACCTGACTCTGTCCCCACTCCATGTTAGTTTCTATGTTCCAGTGGGATTCAATCATCTTTTCCCCATAACGAATATGAGGAAGCAAAACAAATTATTAGAGTACTCCAAGTTTACTTCAGCTTTTTAACAGTAAAGCTGATAAGCAATCTGGACTAGGCAGATTATAAAATCTTTTTATAACTATTAAAGGGTTGAATAAAGGAAGGCACTCAAACGTCTCAACTTAACATAAAACATTAGTACCGGATCTTACCCATGATACAATACAGGTGCAAACTATAAATGAGAAAGAGAGGGGAAAATCCTCCCCTATTCATGCTGCTTACATCTGATTATAGCAAAAAATCTGTTCTTACTCTAGTTCCAATCAAAATGACTGAACATCCTTTTGATTTGATGACAGTAAGAGGCTCTAAGTGATATAAATTGGGTGATTTCATCTTCCAAGCACAGAACCATCATAAGTCTGGCACAGTTTGATATGGTGAGAGTCTAAAAAGAGGCCCCTGGATTAATCACTCTTGGAAGCAATTCCTTCTCCTACCCACCCCCACCCCCTTCCCCTCTGCCTCCAACTCAGTGAAATTGTTGCTTGGCAGGCCAGTCTGTGTACGGCTCCCAATCAGTGAGGAGCTTATATAGCAGGATCTTCACCAACTCTGTTTATTAAAGATTCCATAAGCTTGCCCCAGGCAGTAGATTGTATAATTTTGCTGATGAACAGTACTTGCTGCTCACAAGGGCAGCACTCCCTGCTAGCCGCAGTTGATGCTGCAAATCTGTCCCAGCATCATCAGAGTCTTCAGGTGGACTTCATCAGTTGTAGTCATCTTATCAGCTCAGCACAGCCTCTCCTAATGGGTTGATAAATATTCTGGCATCCCTGTATCACTATCAAGAGATTTAAATCATGCCTAGTACTTATTGGTGCTATTACTACAGAGTTAAGCCAATGACTCTTTTACTTATCTCTGTAACCAGAGACATTGAATAGTTCTTTTTATGTTTCCACTCCTGGTCACTAAGAGCAGGATTCATGCAGAAATCTTCTCCACCAGGATGGAGCTCACATTTTTCATGTGAAACATGAAAAACAGATTCAGTTTCTGTGAGAAACCTATTTTCACAATCACACCCCTTTTTCCCCCAGGTTGCTATTTAACCCACTTGCACCCATTTTCTGACAAATGTATGCCTTGGCCCCAATTCTGTGATCTGACCAAGTTGTGCTTGGACCCAAGGTGGAGTAGGGAAAATGTTGCTATTTTGTCATTGTTGCGCCCCATGATTCCTGGGCAAGCCAGATTGGGGCCATTTCAGTGCCTGACCTAAGTCAGAGCCATTTGAGTGCTGCTCTACCTTAGTGGTTCTCCCCCTTTCCCATACTAGGACTTCCTCTGGAAGCCTCCACCCATCCAGCAGGGATCTGGCTGGGACCCCCTTTCCATTTGCAATATGAAAACAGCAAGTGATCTTGACACCAGTTTGTGGTCTCATTGGTGAGAACTCATGCTCAGTCTCATTCATACCCCCAGCAGGGAGAATTCCCAGGTAGCTGGTTGTTTGGCCCTGTGTGGTGCAAAGTGATCAGACTATAACAAAGAGTTATATCCTTGGGGTGAAATGATTGAAGTCAATGACAAAACTTACATTATCACCACTGACTTTTGCCTCGAGACTTCCATGAGTTGTTATGGTGGTTTTGGTTAAGGCTCATGGCCAGTTGCAGATCTTTTATTTGCAAGTTGGCTCTCAACCAGTACTGAAAATCTGAGCCACCAGTCCTTTTACAGGGTAGTGGTGCAATGGAAGAGACAGAAATATGCTTTTTGCCCTTAACTCTTCACTCTACTTAAGCATGATAACAGGGAGACATAAACAGATTGGCTGAAAGGAGCAGGACCAGGGTCTGGGGTAGAGAGAGAAATGAAAGAAGAAAAGGAGTTAGTAAATTAGAAGGGAAATTGAGCTGGTGGCCGGGGAGGGGGGAGAGAAAGCTCAAAATATGGAAGAGAATCAAGAAACAAGGGTTATGCAAGAATGAGGAAAGATAAATGAAGAAAATCAGGATGAAAAATTAAGGATTTTTTAAAAAAATTAAAGTTTAATGCTGAAATAACCACAATAAACCATGGAATCCTCTCAGTGCATGACATCATGGGATCATATGCCATGCAGAGATGACTGATAGGCTAATCAACTGATACCTGAATAGGCAGACACACAGAGTGACATGATATTTACAATGGCAGATTAATTATTGTCATCATTTCCAGTGCAGCCTTCAGCAGGCCCCTGAGTCTGAGGCCTGGTCTACACTTACCTTCAAATTTGGCGGCAGTCGATGGGAGTTACACAAGCTACGCAGAGTAGCTCGTGTAACTCCTGTCAACTTCATAACTCCTCTTCTATGTGACAACTTCACTGCACTGCACCACTTGAGGGGGTGGTGTTAATGAGTTGACTTCCGGATCGATTGAGTGGGTCTTCACTGACCACTCAATTGACCCGGATAGATCGATCTGAAGTGGCGAATTTGCCGCCATCAATAAAGTGTACCCTGAAATTTGACTCCCAGCCAAAAAGATAGTGAGAAATAGTGCCATATACTAAGGAATGTTTCTCCTTTGTTATATTTTGATGCTACACTGCACTCTTGCCATCTGAAAGCCATAAATATGGAATGTAGTTGAGATAAGTATTTCCAGTACTGGAGAATAATTTTGATGATGTCCATGATCAAAATGCCATTGAAAGATTTTTTTTTAATTTCTGATTTTAATCATCTTTCTGTAATAGTGGTTGATTTAGTGAGTTGTTCATATTACAATGGAGTTTCCCTTTCAGATTGGACACAGTACTTCAGATAAGGCCATTGGTCACTTGTTGACATTAGCACAACCCTTCCTGGCTTCCAGGCCTTCCAGATGCCATGGGGACTGATCCTGAGAGGCATTGAGAAACTGCAACTACCTTGGTGATAGCCAATATAGAGTTGTGAGTACTCAGTGCTTCCCTTTAATTTCAATTCCTGGGGAAAACACTGGCCATGGACAGGAATAAATGGTGATGCTATACTGCTTTCCATTTCTGTAAAGATGCTTTGGGGTAAGACGACAATTTGACTTGTTTCCTTTATGGCCACTAAGAATTCGGTGAATGATCATTTCATCTGTTTTAGTTTCAATCCATGTGCACATCCACCCTGCCAGCACATTCCCCCTCTTCACCTGCAACCCCACACCATAGACTTCAATAATGCTGTTGGATATACACACATGAAACGCCACAGCTTAATTCACACATTAACAAATCACAGTAAGAAAAGCCTAATGTGTCCTGTATTTATGTGTCCTGTATTTAGAGTGTATGTATCTATATGTAATGTCCAAGATTTTAAAAATTGGATGCTTAAAATTTGACTTCAGTGGGAGCTAATGTTTGCTCCGCACTGTTGAAAGTATCACTTGTATAGGAACCTATCTAAGGAGTTAGAAGCCAGTCTTTAGGCACTGTTCACAAAAGACACTGGACCTGTGAGAAGCTTTGGACCTAGTCCACCTGTGACCTCCTAATTTCATTTTAATAAGGTTAGAAGGGGGTCGCCTGGGCACAATAAAAGGTGATAGGAAGAAAGGAGCCTAGGTGGAAACAAGAAGGCCCAGCATGCTGGGAGGCAGTAAGAGGCACCTGGAATCCTTGGGCTGGGGAAGAAAACGTGATCCTGGTCTTACGGAAGAAGCCTGCCACTAGGGAGAGCCATGAGAGGCATTGCTTGGCGTAGCGTGGCTGGATGTACTGTTGTTGAGAATTGCGTCAAGATGGCTTTAAGGAAGAGGAGCCCAGCAGTGGGTGGATCACAGCGATCATCTGGCAGAGAGAAGCCTGTAATTGTATATGGACGTTGGGAGTTTGAAGGTGGGGAAACCTCCTGTGACTGTGGGAGTAAAGAAGGTAAAAATATGTTGATAAAGATGCTTGAGTTCAATATAAGAACAATTACAGACTGGTGGATTTCTTTTATAGAAATTCTAGACTGATGCAGATTACCCTTGTGCTGCTCAGGTCGGCCATAGGTGGACACCCATGGCAGAGTTTTGAGAATCTTGGACTACATATAATCACATACACGTTTCATAACTATCTGTCTATCTATATTGATATAGATATCTCAAGGAATGATCCCTTATTTAAGACTTATTCACAGAGGCTTTATTACTTCCTGACTACACAGGATAATCAAATGTCTCCATCCCAGTTCATTGTATTTCATTACTAGTCCAGAACTGTGGTTCTCATGTTTGTATTCCTCCTGTGTGGCCTTTTTTATGTTTTCCTATGTTGCTGCTATAAGATACCTGCAGAACAGGGTTCTACTGGACAGCATCTGGAAATACCCTTTAGCGCTCTCCATTTGTCCTCAACTTGTAGGACTTAATGAATTTGCTGCAGATTATGAGGGTGGAGAAAGTTATTTAGAAAGAAAAAGTTGATCAGTGACTTTTAATTTATTCTCCACTCCAAAATATGAGGCAGTATGCAAAGGGTATGACCACTACTGAGTAAGATGATAAAGCAGTGTTATTTGTGTCTTTGACTCAGGCTTGAAATATTCCCAGTCACTGGAATATGGAAAATGTTCAAGATGTGGTAAATGGTTCTAAAAACACTAGGATCAATCACCTGGAAAACAAGAAAAACAGAAAGTCAAGTAAAAATGTATTCCAAATATTAAACAAACACCACTCACTGGTAGGCAAGTGGCTAACAGCCTGAAGCAATATGAGTGAATTATTTTCAGAAGTCCTAAACTTTAAAAAAAATGCAAGGGAGATAATCAGTTACCTTATTACTCTAGGTGTAAGTGATACTGAAAATCGGTTGTCCAATGGTAAAATACATCCCCTAGCATGCTACTCAGTATTTTTCCCTACAGCTAGTTGCTACAATTACTACAGATGGGTGAACCAGCTCAGAAACAAACAAGAACTGATTTGAACCTGAAATAAAAACTCAAACCCCAAGGCCACATTTGGGGAGGAAGAAGAGATACTCTATTCAGACTCAACCCACCACAATCCTAAATACCATCCACAACCCCAGAATATCTGGATGCTGCTGCTAAAGTGACCGGGGGTAGTCATGGAAGCATCTGAAAATGAATTGCCATCATAAATCTCTAACTAGGGAAGCTGGGCCTCAGTCCTTTAAAAATTTAATCCTAAAAATTGTCACCATTAGATTTCAGAGTTACTACTTCATTGACTTGGCACCTCTGTTGGACACTTTATTTCAGGAAAAAATTCTTCATTTCAGTAGGATTATAAACTTAAATTTTCTAAAATTTAAATTTAAATTCCACACAAAATTGTGGGACCACAAATGCCATTTTCATGTATCAGCCTAATCTACCCCCTTTAAACCTAGCCTGAAAGCAACCTTTTCTATATCCACAACAATTAACTTAACCTGCTCTTGTTGCAATTTCATTCAGGAGGTTAGTATCGGGTACAGGAGAAGGGCAGAAGGATCTCATACGAACGGCCATACTGGGTCAGACCAATGGTTGATCTAGCCCAAAATCCTGTCTTCTGACAGTGGCAGTCCCAGATGCTTCAGAATCTCAGGGAATGAATAGAACAGGACAATTATTGAGTGATCCTTCCCCTACCATCCAGTTCCAGCTTTTGACACTTTATATGAAGTGAGTTTGGGGTATATCCCAGAGAATCCAACCCAAGTTTTTAGACCAGCCACGTCCATAGCATTCTGATACTGATGGCCAGGGATCCTAGAAATCCATTTGCCACAGAAAAATGTGGTAAAATGCAGAATTTGCATTTTTACAGAGACTCTTTAGTTTTTACATTTTGTGAAAAAATGAAAACATATGATCTATTAACTAAATTTTCCTGAAAGTACCAGTGTCACTATTCAATGCACCCACCTCCCCCTCTTGTGGTTGATTTTTGAATGCGCTTTAAATTTACATAGCTAAAAACTCCAATAAATTGCTTCCGGCATACAGAGGTTACTGAACAGCATATAGGGCTTCATGTTTTAATGCATCTCAAATTTCACTTGACCCTCCAGACGTGAGTAATTAAAGTTACGAAAAGATGCCAAAAACTTTAAAAATCATTATGTCACTGAGTTTGGCAAGGACACAGTTCACGTTGATGGTTGGGGTTCTTTTCTGTGCTCAGTGCCAACATCTGAAAGACGAAAATGTGGCTAGAATGCTGCAACTCTATTTTAACAAGCAGGCGTAACTCAGAAAGTGAGTAATGTTAATATAAAACTAATTTTTGCTTCATTTTTTGTGCATTTAAAAAAAAAATTCTGAAAATACAGAATAGAGACAGAAGTATTTGGTATATGTAAGAAATACAAATTGCAATTCTATTAATTTTATTTTATTATAATTATTGATGGCAAAGGTAGGCTTTGAACTTGTTTAAAAATTGTAAATATATCAATAAAACATTGTGTTTGACTGATATATATATTGTGGCTAGGGAAAAAAACATTCAGTGTTTCATTTTAATCGCAGAAAAACGCAGATTTTTAGGTTTTTTTATCAGAGAATTTTAGGGTTTTTTTGTCACGGAAAACTAGGATCCCTGCTGATGGCAAAAGTCAGAGGCATTTGGTGGGGATGGAGATTTTACAGCCTCAGCCCAAAATACTATGGTTAGCTGTGGACACTGCACACTGTTTAACAGGGTCAAACATGTGTTCCTGCACTGGCCCAGCTGTGCTAGCCAATGCTGATTGGTCAAGTAAATGGCCTCACACTTGCACTACTTTTCCCCATCTGTTCTAGGGTTTCTATGACTGCTGTTGATGCTTCAATTCTCTGGTCCTTGGGTGCTGAGAGGACAAGGACTGCCATTATGTTAGTTTCTGCTTACAGCTTCAAGGGAATTAAGGGAAGACCCCTCCCCCTATAATCATGCAGGCATGAACTAGCATTTACATTTTTGCTCCAAAATATGTTACAGTGTTTGCATGTATCGTCTTTTGCTTTCTATATTATGGCCCAAATTTTCAGAAGTGCCATCTAATTTGGAGTGCCTCAGTGTCTGGGTCTTCAATGGCTGTACTCAGCCCTTCTGAAAGTCAGGTCCTTGAGTAAGTGTCTCATATTGGACTTCTCAAAATCAAGGCACCGAAAAAGTGGGCTTAAAGACCTTGGTTTGGTTTTTAAATGTGTCTACCAGCCATAATAGAGACTTTCCCCTTCATTAACATCAGTAAAAGTGATTCCAATAATAATCTTTCACGAATGTCTCTAAAAGAAAACAGCTCAAGATTTAAAAAGGTAACATTTGAACTGTACATGTCTAAAAACTAGAAAGATTAAAAGGTCAAAGTTGAAACATATATATTTTAAATAACACCAGATGGCTGTGGAGTGAACACAAAGCTGAATTCACTCTAGAGTCCTGCCACCCCGATAAGCACACACAGTCACCAGAACCCCACAAGTGGATTACAGCCTGTGTACACACTGGGGCTGTCGATTATCTGATATATACCCATGCCTGCTTGGCATTTGGTTAGAGCCTACCTTTCTTTTTACTTAACGACTGTTGGCTAAATAGGGCCAATTCCTCAGATACACAGGCAGTAGCTAGTGACTACAGTGGGAGGTGCATGCATACCCAAGGTTAGAATTTAGCCCAGAGGCGTTAACTAATCAGGGACTGAAACCCTCCAACCAGTCCTACCCCACATGCACAACCAAGAACTTTATTATTAAACACTCCATGCAATAATATTGAATGTTTGTTCCTTGAGCTGCCCCTACAAACTTAACTATTTTAAAAATTAATACAATAAATTATTCTTTTATTTTCCTGGCATAATTATTTGAAAACCACTCTTACTTCCTTTTTAAACTTTAGTTTTATCACTCATATTGCAGTATGTATTTGATGGTTTGGTTTGGTTTATTATTTCCCCCCACTTTGGTAAGTAAATTTTATTTCAGACAGCTGTGGGAAGACTCTCTCTGTCAGTACATTATTTAATAATCACTCGGCCTTCGTCTGTGTTTCTGGTGTGGCACATTCCTATCAGATTATTGTCTAACTTGAAAAATTTTATTTCAACCCCAGAAGCATTCCTTGTGTTGCCCAACTAGGATTCATCATCCATTGTTTTGCCAATTGACTTGGAACTATGATTACAATAAAGAATTCTAACACTGTGTTGTATGGCCTGACTCTTTCCAGGTCGACCCTGGTTTCTTAAAGATGTCTTATAAAGAAACTATATCCTTGTATGGGTAACACCTTTAAGACCCTTCCTCCATCTTCTGAGGGAACTCTTTAAAATTCTTCTCTGGGCATGTGCAGTCAGAGTTGAAATTAAGAGAGAAGCCTCCTAATAGTTCAGAGAATCGGCGTTCTTTCTTTCTTTCTTGCACGTGATCCTTATTTTAGGCTCGCTGCCTATTTGAAACTTCTCTGATTCTTAGATTGTAAGCACTTAGAGGCAGGGCCCATTTCTACATCTGTGTTTTTACAACACATAGCACACAAAGGCCTTTGAGCACTTCTGTAATATAAATATTAAATAATAATAATGATGATTGCTAGGTTGTAGCTATTTAAATTTGTTGCCTTTTCCATAACAGTCTCTCCTGTCTCTTCGCTCTTATGCCAGGGTTCACTGACAGGTGAACATTGCATTGTGAAGGCATGAAACAGAGCAATATATCCACTTTCTAAAGAGAATTTTCTGTGAGAGGAAAGCAAGGGAGGACAACAAAAATCAATTGCAATTTCCTTTACAATAGTAAACTACTGAAATGTACTAGAGGGAATTTTACCTCTCCAAAAGCACTTATTCTTCTTGAAATTACAATTTTTTGCTAGATACTTCACACAATCCGTTTAACTCCCTAGCTGCAGTTTTATAATGTGTTATCAAGCATGAATACCTGATGTTCTTGGAGGATGGCTTTTCCTTTAGTCTGCCAAGGTGGTGTCCTTGTCAGATTGTGCCCTGTGTTGTACCCATCTATTTATTTCACTGATTCTTGTCACATAGAAAATGCATACAGTGTTTGTGTGCTTTTTTTTCTTTTAGATGCTTTTGCAGCTCAAAGCATTCCTTACTTTATTAGCATCTCAACGAATATAACATCACAGTCTAAAATCATTATTGGTCCCTTTTTCTTTTTCCCACCAGTGTCAGATTTTTGGTATATTCCATTGTTTTGTTTTCCAGACATTCCACAGTCATAAATAATAGTCATGTTGATATTATACTGAGGGCACATGAATTGAACTGTAAGCAACCATTGTATGAGTACATTGGGTTCTTTTTTCTTCCGTGCTCTATGCTGTGGTTTGCATGTTTTCCATCTGACTGACTAATGATAGGATTCCTTCATGCACCTCATGGACGAATTGAATTTTCAGATGGTAGGTTATTTATTTATTAATAGTTAGAAATTCTGTAACTAGTCCCTGTTGTTTCTTTTGACTGAATGTGATCTGCAAAATGTGAGAAGACCTAAAAGAAAAAAGCTCCAAGAAGCCAAATAATTAAAATCCCAAATGCTAAAGTTACCCTTTATCTCGGCTTCTTGTGAGCCTGAGTCTGATTTCACACTTGTATCTATCAGGAGTAACTCCATTGAAGTCCATGATATTATACCACCATGTAACACCACTGTAAGTGAGATCTGAATCAGACCCTACATCTCTAAGTGCAACAATGAAGATGTATATGATAGATACAGTATTTTGATATGATTTCATGAACTGGAAGATTTTTAAGTAGATATGTAAATAATTCATATACTGTATTATTCACCTATTCCCAATAGTGTTTAATAACTTTAAATCTCACATTGAAGAAGGGAAATGTTCATATCTAAAGACTAAAACAATTTGCCGTGTAGAATTGTAATCAGAGAGATTAGCTAGTGTTAGCATGCATCTCTCATATCTTAAATGTGGTTTCAAGGTTATGCAGCAACTGAAGATATCTAGATTTCATTATCTGACCTTACAAAGAAATCAGCTATGCTGAAAGAGACACCAACTTCTTGGAATTCTATTTTAAAATAATTTCTTCATGTAGCCCCATTACTAACACCATCTTAGACATTTTAAATAATTTTTTTCAAATTGAATATGTCTTCAATATTTCAAGTTATTTTTGGTAATAATATTAATGAAAATGGAGACAGACCTGTTGTCATTCTGGCATTTGCTTATACATGAACACTAGTATATTATTCTGACATAACCATATTGTACACATTGATGTCAAAGCCTATATGTATGTTTTCCCTTTCCTTCCTTAAAGGAATAGTATTTGATTCAGCTGAACCATGGCTATATGCATCTCCAGAGACATGACTATTCATTTTAATGTATCATTTATTTTAATTATTCATTCTTAATGTATTATGTCTGCACTGACATAGCTATTATTGCAAGTCTGCATGTTTCCCATCACCTTTATTGTTTCTGGTTTATGCTCGATACATTTAGAGGTGAACTCCTAACAAGAATATGAATGTGCAGAGCATTTCCAATGCCCTGGTTAAGACAAACATTAACTATTCCTCGTTACATTCCCTTCCCAGAGTCCCTCCGACCTTTGCCCTGCTTTTCCAAACCAGGACTATCCTACACTTCTGTGGTCTCCTGGCCGTAGCAGAAGATTTCAGGTGAAAACTCTGCAATTAGATATTATACAGGCTGGCACAGTGACCCACTGTCCCATTAGACCCACCAGACATGGGGGGCGAACAGCACAGGGAGCTGTTTTCGACCCCATATGTTGGATGGCTGGCATATATTCCTCCTTCCTCCATCAGGTATAACAGAATACAAGAAATTATGACAGTGACTCACACTCTAAATGCAGAAACACCCTTTGTGAGCCTGTTGTGTAATGAGCACCAACATATCCCGTTCTTTCAAACCAAGGACTGTTATGTATACACAGCCACAGCCTCAAATGGTCAGTTAACAGACACATTACTGGACTGTTTAGTCAAAGTCCACACAACTATTTTTAGTGTTCATTTTTCTTCTAATATATGTATAGATTTCCTTTAATTTCATATCAGATTGCTAATTGTTTTTAAAGATATTCAATGTTTAGGCTAAAGTAAGCTGCAGCTTTGTGCATTTAACTAGAAAAATGTATTGCCAAAGGAAATAAAACAAAAGAGCACAGGATTATTATTATTTTACTGAATGATGAATGTCCAGTAACATTGGCTTATAAGTATCCAGTGTAGCCCACTTTTGTGATTTTATTATGAGTCTCACAGTAGTTGGTGTTTTTCTTAAAGACCCAGCTCCTGGAGTCATGCAATTATTGGAGAATCTCAGCTTTCAATTTTAAGAAGTAAATGCATAGCCCCCTGTGATGGGATATACAAACCCCATATTGGACAACAAGGGGTTAAGGAGATGCTCTGGGCTCAGCTAGCCCCATCTTGCCACTCATACAAAGCATGCAACAGCTGAAGGAGGAGCTAAAAGAGAATCAGAACAGCTTACTTGTGAGCAGAGCAGGGAAGATAATAGGCCCTTTACTTGCAGCTTCTGAGAAAGGGGCTGAGAGAAGGTAGGATCTTTCCTAAGGAAAACTGCCTGAAGGTCCTTCCCTGAGAAAAGGGGGGACCTGATTCTGATATACCCTGAAAGGGACTCATTTTCCATTCTGTCATACTAAACTTGGTTTGTTTGTGTTAATTCCCCTTGTTTTTAATTATAGACTACTCTGGAAGGGGAGAGACTTGAAAGTGACCTGGCTGGTGGGCCAAGGCACAAGAGGAGGCATGCCACTGCAGATGTGGAGCAGCTGGTGGCTACAGACCCTGGGGGGGTGTGGGGAGAGAGAGCACACTGACATGATATGCCTGGCCATGAGAAGGCACCAAGCAGTGAGAAAACCCTTTAACACCCTTATTGATGTGGAGAAAAGCTTGAAAATGTGACCTGTGTGTAGCCTAAAGACTCAAAATCCAGAAGGCTTAAAAATCAAGAGGGATTTTTTTATTCATAGTTGCAGGGGGGTTGATTTAATGATTTTGAATGTTTGGGGTTGACAATAATGAGGATCTACTAATTGTTAAAGTTGAATTGAAACCTTGCTGGTTTGTAAATATTCATGCATTGTTCTAGTCAACTACTGAAGCCATTAGGTAACAATGATCTTGAAGAACCAATTTCATATTGTGAGAGGGTCAGACTAGATGGCTACCGGAGAGTGCTAGAAAGCCAATATAACAGCCCCAGGCTCAACAAGTCCCTTTTCCCCTGGTAGCTGAGCAGGGGTTACTCCAGGTTAATTAATACATCTGGAGCCAATCAGGGCCCCACCTAGGACTTGTTAAAAACCTCCCCTCCAGAGAAAGGGTGTGGCTGGAGTTGTGCAGTGAGGTTGAGGCAAGCTACCACAGTGTGTGAGCAGGCAAGATGCTGTCAAGAGCCAGGAGGGTTTAGGAGAAGGAGCAGAATGCTGGCAGAAGAGAACCCTGCAGGTACAAAGATTGGGGGAGGGAAATACCTTGCTGGAAGAGGGCAAAGGACCTTTCCCAGGTCTGGAGGCCTAAGGGAAGAGACTCTGCCAGAAGGGAAAAATTGAACTGGACATTTGATTTGGGCACTACTGTGCCCAGTGGGGCTGTTGGGGTCAAGAGCCTTCCCTGGCAAGGAGGCCAGAAAGGACCACTGTCGGAGCAGAGTATGGACATTAAGTCAAGGGGCACAGGGAAGT
The DNA here is from genome assembly GCF_026122565.2 of Emydura macquarii macquarii. Classification (NCBI taxonomy): domain Eukaryota; kingdom Metazoa; phylum Chordata; order Testudines; family Chelidae; genus Emydura; species Emydura macquarii. The sequence goes on along the minus strand of NW_027132559.1, from coordinate 33,380,136 downwards.
AACCCAGGGAAGCTATCAGCTTTCCTGAAGCTACAGTACGAGGCTGCTACTTGTAGGATCCTGGGCTTAGGGCCTGAAGTTGAGGGTGGAACTGGTCCCCCACTACTGGCCATTCACTGGAGGGGCAAGAGCCCCAGTAAAAAGGCAAGGGCCTGTGAGAACCAGTGACAGGACAGGGAGCCAGCAGGGAATGGCCATCTTAGAAAGGCTGTATTACCCTCCCCCGCCACTAGAGGGTGGAAGAACACTCAAGGGTGAAGCAGTTTCCTGACCTACCACTAGAAGGAAGTGCTGGGACCCAACGAGATAGAGGAAGAGCTTTGTCACAATATTTTACAAACATCACAAGTTCAGAAATACAAATTTTTTCTTGTATGGCTTAAAATTCAGAGGAGCTCTCTCCCCTTCACTACCCCCAGATCCATATATACAAAGAGTTTATCTCTATCTACCTATTGTCATTCTAATTGTCGAATTTCATGGGGGAGCAAGATTCTTTATCTACCAACTGTAAGTAGGTGCTAATGAAGATCTAAAGATAAAAAAGAAAACATTTTTAAAATCAAGTTCCTGTTTGTTTTCAATGGTATTTTAACAAAGGGCAACTAAGGTTCAAATTGAGAAAGAACAGAAGAAAATGGTCCTAATGACTAAAATAGTTGAATAAAAGGAGGAAAATATCATGAGGGGAGGGCCAAAGCGAAAGAGAATTTCCTTGTTAAGTTAGGTTGAGTCCTGAGACCAAGTGTTCCACATTCATTAGACTGTGGTCCATAATAAAATCTTGGACACTACTTTCAAAGCTGTAGTCATATGGCAGAAGCCTGTGGAGTTAGAGTGGAACACTGACTTCTATCCCATTTTTAGGGTCTGGCTGAATGCTGCTATCTTCTGTGCTGCACTCTCATGTGGAAGGCATTTGACTTCTGGGCCTTTCACAACAAGTTTCCTGCTTCTGTAAAATGAAAACAACTAGTTTTTAAGGTAGCTTCTGAAATCATGTTTTTTGCTTGAAGAAAATATATCTGAATCTTCAAAATCATCCTGGGCAGGAATCTTCATGAAAATAGAAATCGTTCATTGTGAGATTGTTTAATGCTTGGCACCGAATGTCTTTGTTGAATGGATATCCCACTGCTCAATGCCCTACAAAATCAGTATGTTGCATAGGCTGTTATTGAAATTATATGTATCATCACTTTGTGGGAGCCACAACATCCTGTCTGTGCGCATATGCATGTAAGCACATATTTTGCCCTCTTGCTCGGAAGCACATATTTCGGACATCTGAATTGACAAAGCATTTTGTATTCTCACCATGGACACAGGCTGGATGTTCTCAGTATTGTCATTTGTTTTCTCCGTTGTTTTTCTTCTATACCCATCCCTCCTCCTCCTTACGCTGGCACTGCTACAGCTTTCAACTACAGCCACTAATGGATGAAGCCAAATTTCCTTAGTGAATGTCTTCTAAAACCAATCTGTGGTTCAGCCAGTGGGGCAAATAGAACAGCAACAGCTGGAACATCCTTCTTTCTTCCACATCCCTTTACTCTTCACCAAAGAGCTTCACCTCAACTACTGCCAAACCCTGACAGCTCAGGAAGCAAAAGCCTCTTCATTTTGGACTCCAGCACAGGTCTCCAATACAAAACATTGCTGCCAAGCCATTCGGCCAGCTTTAGGAATGTGTTTTTAATATTCATTGTTCACTGTTACCGATGTGCGCAGCCCAATTATTTTAATGCTTTGCACATGTGGTGTTATGAAATGTGTGCCTTTAAACTTGTGCCAGTTTTTTCTCTGTAACCAAAATATATTATTTCTACCTATGTTCCAGTTTGCCATACATTTAAAAAAAATGTTATATCAAAGATTAGACTAGCAACTACACAAGCAATGCAACCAAAGCAAGACTAACCTATTTTTTTCATAAAATAACAGTATTTTTAATTGAAGTTTGAGGGGGTTCTTTCTTTCTTTCTTTCTTACCCCCATCTTGTCCACACAAACAGACAAACACAAATATTTACACACATACACAGTGCATGTGCACATCGATGGTGGAACAAAATCACCCACTTCCATTGGGTGCTGGCTAGCAGACTGCACTCCACTCTATTGGACTCAAATCTGGCAGTGGCAATCCTTGCACTCAGGACCTCTGCCCTTGATTATTTTAATTTATTATATCGAAGAATGAAGTGATGCATGCTGACAATCTTCAGCTGTCACAGAATGCAGCATTCCATCTGCTGAGCAACACTGGTCATCACAAGCTTATCATGCAAGTGCTCTGCTTTCTGCGTTGAGTTCCAAAAGAACACTGAGTCCAAATCAAGGTCTCCAATCTAATTCAAAGACCTCCACAAAATTAGACATTTTCATCCTCAACTGTAACCTCCCAGGCCAGCTATGTTCTGCTGGAGCAATTGACCAACTGGGAATGCTCATGAGTACAGGAGACAGAATTTTCACAGTAGCTGGATCTAGACTATGGAGATCACCCCTAGAATAGATAATAATGACCACAGAGCTCACTGAATTTAGAACTAAGTTCAAAACTCATATCTTCAGCCTACTTTTCCCACAATAAATTCTTTACATAGTCACACAACGCCCCGATTCACATGCATCTGCCAACCAATCATGATTTCTCCAAAAAGCAGAGAAGATAGAAAGAGGTTGTTGGTTTGTAATTACTTTGGAGGTGGTCAGATTCCAGAGTGACGGTGGCTATATAACAAGACAGAGAGAGATAAATACAATCTAGTTAACCTAGATTTAACTATATTATCTAGTAATAATCTAACTGCATTGCACCTTATGTAGTAATTTAAACCTGTGGAAAATATATTACATTATTTAAAATCTTCTGTTTTAATAATTGGATGTATCCCACAGGCAAAGAATTTCTTTTTAATTATATAACTCTGTGACCGTGTCACTTTAACAGCATCTCAACAGTTCGTCATAATTCCAGACACACCAAATGACATACAATGAGGCTTTTTAAAAAAAGATGCCAATAGAAGACAAAAAATGCCAAAGATTGACACCTCTACATTTTCAAAGTGCTTTCATTGTGCAACTCCTAATAATGTCAGTGATAGAATACCCCTTTATTGCGCTTCTCTCTTGAGGAAAGCATGCCCACAGAGACAAGTCTTGGATTTAGATGTAAAGGTAACAATGACAAAGCTCATCAGGAGCAAGTTTGTGTGTCCTGTCACACACGTGCTATGGCCAACAGCTTGTCAGCTAAAATGTTCCCACTGCATTGACAGGTGGTCACGGAGACAGCTGAATCCAAGGCCACGTATGGCTTTAAAGACCAAGAAATTGAGTTTTATTGGCAATCATGCTAACTGCTGTATTATGCCGTCACTGCCTTACCTCAGAGATGAGCTGCTGCCTGTTGAAATGGCTTTAGTTTCCAGGTGGCCTTCAATGCCAGCCCTATATATAGAACATTGAAATAGTACAGCTTTTAGGCAACAATGGTATAGATCATTATGGACAAGAGAACAGACTCTGGGCCAGCTAAAGATGTAGAGAGGCATTTCAGGACACCACTGCTATCTCGGAGTCCAGGAACTGAGATGAACCTAGTAGGACCTGAGAAAGTAACACAGCTTTGATAATCAGAGCAGCCGTGCTTTAATGCGAGTGAACTTGCGCCTCCCACCATAGTGCTTCCCCTTGCCAAGCACCATTAACTCCATTTTACTTAGAAGCAGTTTGAAGCAGGTGGTTTTCATCCAGAATCCTACTTCACTATGACATTAGGATGCCAGGGAAAGTGTATTAACCATGCTGGATGAGGAAGAAATATAAGGGAGACTCATCAGAATACTGATGGCACTGAACTGAACTGCCATCCATATTGTTTCACAGTGTTTCCTGGTGAGTTTATATGTACCAGTATGTTTAACAAGAAAGGCAATAATATGGGATCCTGACAGATTTCACAGGTAAGGGCCCTTCACAACCCTTTGTGAGAGGATGGTACAAACACAGTTTAAAGTAACCCATCCACTCTTGCCAGGTTTTATGGACAACTTATCAGTTCCTGATGGTGAACAGTATCAACGACTACCTGTAGCCTGAACAGATTTAGCATGTACATCCAGCCTCTCTCCATGCACATATGGAGTTCATTTATAAGCACTGGCTTTGAGTTGTGTTGAAGCTTTGCTGGAGAAGATGTAGAAAGTCACACAAGAAAGAGAAAATCAGATGACATAGAGGGTGGCCGCTACCACTCTTATTCCCAGAAAGCTGAGATCAGAGTCAAGGCAATCGCTGGTGTGATCGCAAACACCAACTGATAGGTTCTTGAGCATGGGTTGGGGAGGCCACCACAGGTTTTAGCTTACAAATTATGAGAACACACGTACACCCCTAGAATAAATGTAATTATCAATATTCCTGCTAAGCAATAGGGTTGGGTGAACCTTGGTGTTGTGGTTTGATTCAGACAAATGACTAAAGCTTCAGCTATTTATCTGAAGCATATCCAGACCTCTTTGCTCTGGAAATCTCAGATCAATTTCCCTCATGAGATTTTCAGTACATCCTCATTCAGGTTGGGCAGGCATGTCTTTCATGTTGTATTTTGATATTTCCTCATCCTCTCCTGTTTGAACACAAGATGTGGGAAGGCTGCTCAGAAGTTAATTTAAAAGCTAAAACTGAACTCTTTTGAATTTCAAAAAAGCATCAGGATGGTTCTTTTCTTAGCTTATCCATCCCTAATTCACAAAAAGAGATGGGACCAGACAAAAAAGTTTTCATCTAGATTTGAATGTTCCAAAAGTTCAGTGGTGTTTGGATCTAAGGTTTTAGTTCAAGCCCAGCTGTGTCCATCATCGGCTTGTCCTCACCTCCTTCCTTACCATTCTCTTACATTTTAATTTTTCTTTCTAGCTCCCCTTTCAGTTTCATCTCTTTTCCAAGATTAAAGCATTTTTATTTTAAACATAATTCCGAAAAAAGATAAGACGGTCCCCAGTATATCTTTATTAATCCTAGTTAAGATAGCATTTTGAAAGCAGAGACAGATTTATAAAGACAGATTTATAAAGAGCAAGAGAAGACAGTTGTAGATCAGCACAGCAGGGACAAAGACTGATACTGTGTGAAATTGTTAACAAAGAAATGGAAGTTAAAAATTGCCTTATGAGTGAAATCCTACATAATGTACATGTAAGTGATTTGCTGAATCAGGGCCTAAATTATTTCTCCCTCTTGGCTTCCCATCATGCCCATCTTTTTGGTCTATTGGATTATAAAGTCTCTGGGTCTGGGACTGTCTTCAGATCACAACTTGTATAGCTTAGACTCCATCTACACAGAGCTGGTTGCAGTATCAGGACCATATTTGGTGTTAAATTTTTGGGCTTGATTCAAAATAGGGAAGGGAGTTTTTGTTTGGGGCAGGTAGTTCATTGGTAGGCAGTGAAAGGCTTGAATGTTTTGTTCAAACGTGCGTGTGTGTGTGAATGTAAAGGTGCCAATATGAATTTATAAATAAATACAAAAATTGTATATAGTTGTGTGAAACAAGAAACCACACCTGCCTTCCAGTAACCACCCCAAACACACCGAGAAATTGGTTATCTACAGCCAGGCATTCAGATACCACAGAATATGCTGCAAGGAGCAAGTCCAGGATACACACTTTAACACAGGCTTCACCAAACAAGGACACTCCACCAGAGAAGTAGATCGCATCATGGAACAGGGACACTCAAACACCCCAATAAAGCCTGCTTCAATACAGAAATAAAACTCCTCTGGCTGCACACCCCTAGCTGACACCTACCACTCCACACTGGAACCAGTACAGGCATCAACAATTACAATCCATACTTGATGGGGATGCTATCCCAAATGAATCTTTCCTGAAACCCCTTCTTCTGGCCTTCAAACAACCCCTCAACCTCTCCAAGTTCATTAGCAGAAGCAAGCTTCCCACAGACCAGGACACACCAATTCAGAGCAGCAACAGATCCCACCGTAATAACAGATGTAAAATCTGTAGACATATCATCATAGCAGCGGAGATCAATAGCCCACAGCAGACCTTTCAAGATCCATGAGACCTACACGTGCCTCTCACAAGATGTGGTGCACCTTGTCTGATGCACTAAATGCCCCAATAGCAACTATGTGGGTGAAATCAGACAATCACTACGCTCTCAAATGAACTCACACAGAAAAATGATAAGACAAAAACAGAATATCACCTGTATGTGACAGCTTTTTCACAGAGCAGTCACACTATATCTGACCCATCAGACCTCATCCTCAAAGGAAACCTGCACAACACCTTCAAAAGATGAGCTTGGGAGCTTTAATTCATAACTTTGCTAAATGCTGAAAAATCATGGACTGAACAGACACACTGGATTTATGGTTTATTACAACAATCTGTAACCCACTAACCACTCCACCCAGCTTTTCTTTTTCCAGCCCCATGACTGGAGAAGAGTTAAGGGTCACTTCATCCTGAATGGTCCCCTGAAATGTGTTAACTGCTTATGCTAAACAATCTGTTTCTCCTTGTATTTAACTGTGACAATGTGTATGTCTACACTGCAATGTAAGCCTAGGATTAGTGCAGAGTTAGTCAAACTGGGGCGTGCCCCCCTAAGGAACGTTCAGGGGGCCGCAGCCAGGCCAGGGGACACTTCCCATGGGGGATGGGGAGGGAGCACTATCCAGTCCAACTCCGCTCCGAGCTCCGCTCCGAACCTGGCCCCCGTCTTGGCGCCCACCCCCAGTCGTGGCATGTGGCCTCAGCGCCCAGTCCCCACCTCAGCCTCAGCGCCCAGCCCTGGTTGCGGCACGTGGCCTTGGTGCCCAGCCCCTGCCTCGGTCATGGCACCTAGCCCCGGTCTCAACGCCCAGCCGCAGCCGCGGCCTCAGCATTCAGCCTCCAGCCCCTTCCCTTGGTCCTGGCTGCTGGGACCGTGGCCCTGCTCCCAACCCCACCTGGAGGGATGGCATGGACAGGACTAACGGGGGGCGTGGGGTAAAAAATTTGGGGACCACTGGGTTAGTGAGACTGAAGTCAGCTGACTCATGTCAGGGAACCATGGGCTTGAAGATCTACACTGCATTTTAAACCTAGGTTATGGATTTTCTGACCTGTGCTTGAACCTAGGGCTCTGGCATCCACCCTGCAGTGCACTTACCGGAGTCAATGTAACCCTATCCCAGAGTGCCTACTGCTCCTCCCTCCATTGTTGACTCTCTAGCACTACAAATGTGTTGCACTGTGGGAAAACTCTACTGCCCACCCTATTTCCTAACTGTGACGGTGCTCTTTATGTGACTTAGGTGCCCAAAAGGAGCACATGAGTACCTGAACTGCATAATTAGCTGCTTTGGTAGTGATCTCAGTAGAATAACTGCAGTTTAAGAAGGCTTTATACTGAATTACCATCTAATCTGAGACTTGGCTCTCCACTTCTTGCCTGAGTCACATTGGCAGAAAAATGCCCAGGTGAACTTGTTCTGAGGGTAATTAGGACAGCCGGCTCCAAAGTTGTCAAACTATTAAAATGAAACTCTGCAATTCTTAATTTTTAAAATGGGATGTTCAGTGAAGGTGTTTTTGTTGGGTGGTTTGTTTATTTTTGTCTGTTTGTTTTGAAGTTTGACATAAAATGTAGGTTTCAGAGGAAAAATACACATACACACACATACCCCAATCTGGCTATTGCCGACTGCAGAGCAGTGAAGTGCATCCCCAGAGCTTCGGGTGCAGTGTGCTTCAGTGCCCCCCAGGATCTCTTATCCCTACCCCGGGCTACACCCCAGGAGGCAGGGATAAGGGATCGCTGTGAGGATGTAGGGAAGTTTTGGGGCTGTTTCCCACTCATCACCCTGACAGTGCACGTACCCTGGGCGCCCTTGCACACACAGCCCCAGGAAGGGCAAGTGGGGCCTGGGCGTAAGAGCCAAACAGCAGAGAGCAGACCAAGAGTCACCCTGCAGGACCAGCAGCAGAGCTCCCGGCTCAGCATGCCTGGGGGAGAGATGACCCCCAGCATCCTGGCAGTCAGGAGCCGTCTCCCACCTGTCACCTTTGCTCCCTGCTCCAGGAAAGCTCTGTGCAGCAGCCGGGAGGAGCTGGAGATGCCACTTTAGGAAAGTTTTGGGGCTAGCTCCCACTCACCCCCCTGACACTGCACACTGCCCGTGCACCCCTGCACAGTCAGCCTCAGGAGGGCAGAGATTAGAGTGGGAACCAAGCGGCTGCCCTGCAAGGAGGGGGAGTGGCCAGGGAGTCATTCTCACCCAGCTGGCCCTGCTGAGGCCAGGAGCTTGGTCACTTTCCCTCCCTGCAGGGCAGCCACTTCCCGCTCTGCTCTTTGGCCCTTGCTCTTGGCCTCTCCCCACCTCTTTGGTCCAAAGATGGGAAAACAGTAACGGGGAGAGTATTTCCACCTTCGGCACAAGCAGCCAAGCTCATGGCCATACTGGATATTCTAAAAGAAACTGACTCTGATCAGGATGTTTGGATTACCTCCGACTCAGATTGGGTCATAAGGGCCTTGATAGACTGGCTGCTGATTCGGAAAGAGAGACAGATGAAGACAGCAGAAGGAAAAGTGATAAAATACAGTAACCTGCTGCTTCAGGCATGGACATGGGCCAGTGAAAGAACCGGGAAAATACAACTACATAAGGTAAAAGTCCACCAAAAGAGAGATTCGGAAGAGGCATCCCTAAACAGTGAAGCTGATTCCTTGGCAAAGGAGGCTGTGTTCATGGATGAGGAAAACCAATGGACTGTTTCAATTGAAACAGACACTCCTATAAGAGTGGTTAAGATGGAGAAAATGGATACACCCATGGATATTAGAGAAATGCAGGAGAAAGACCAAGAGATCCAAAGATTACTGGAAAAAGGGGAAAAGAAAGGCTGGACCATCTACAAAGACCAAAATGGAATTGTTTTTGTAGTCAGCAAGGAGTTGCAAGACGATATACTGATACTATTAGGCCCTACCTGCATCAGAGAAGAATTGGTGAAATTGATACATAACCGGGGACATTTTGCAAAGGACAAGACGTTAGAAAGACTCAGTAAGGTTGTCTGATGGCCTAACATTGGCAAACAGGTAGAGGAACATATAAATATATGCTTGAACTGCGCGCATAACTACTCAGACACGAGAATCAACAAGGGCCCTTTACGACATCAGCCTTTGGTCGGGCCATGGAAAACAGTACAGATAGACTATATCGGTCCTCTACCTCCAACCGGATGTAACAAAAGGTATGTCCTAGTGGTAATAGACCACTTTAGCAAGCGGATAGAGGCGTACCCCACAGCGAATAACACGGCCGTAACAACAGAAAAGATGTTACTGAATTAAGCCTTTTCCAGGTTTGGAATTCCAGAAGCTATTGATTCAGACCAGGGCCCCCACTTCATGGCAGAAATCATGAAGTGTATGTGTCAGGCCCTAGGAATTAAACAGCTATTCCATATTGCAGGACATCCGCAATCTTCAGGACTTATAGAACTTTCGAACTGAAGCCTAAAGGCCTGTCTATGAAAAATGGTGCGTGGGTCCGGTAAAGATTGGGATCTTAGGTTGCCACTGATGCTTATGGCAATGAGGACTATGATGGACGTGCATGGATTCACACCCCATCAAGTGTTCACGGGAAGAAGGATGAGCACTCCTGAGATATGGTGGGTGCAAGGAGAGGTTTCCCCCAATGAATTTCAACCATGTATTAAAGTAGAGGAATTTGCCTCCAAACTGAGGGTATGTCTACACTGATGGCGGCAAAGTTGCCGCCGTCAGATCGACCTATCTGGATTGATTGAGCAGTCAATGACGACCCGCTCAATCGATCCAGAAGTTGACGTTGGTAAACCACCCCGTCAAGTGGCGTAGCGCTGTGTCGACAGGAACACAGTTCCCCGTCGGCGCAGTGCAGTGAAGACACCTCGCAGAAGGGAAGCACAGCAGTCAATAGGAGTTATGCAAGGGATGATGTGGGATGAGCAATAGCCTGTACTCAAGCGCAAGCCTGGATATCTTCTGCCTCCAGTGAGTTTCTTAGATCTGAATAGAGAGGAGCGATCCCATTGGAGCTAGAAAACTTATTAACAACCCATTTAGAGAAATTTGAGATATACAATCAAGAGTGGTGGAGTCTTGTTAATTTCACATATTACCCTGTATCACAAAAAGTAATTGCCATTGTTCTAACTATCAAAAATGCTACAGTAAATTGGATATATCCAATCATTTCTCTAGGAGTAAATCTAGAAGGCATAATCATGTATCCTGAGGATTTATCTCTAGAAGTAAGTGAAGACAGCAGGGTAATAGATCTAAGAGAATGCCAAGATATACTTGGTAAGGGGTATGTATGTTTCAATCAAGTATATATGGAGGGACACATATGTTTGAACAATAAAGTGGGTAAATGCCATTATACATTAACACCATCAAAACATAATCACTCTACAGTGGCAGTAATAGGACACAATCACATCTGTGTCAGAAGTCAATGCCCTCAGTTTATAGTGAACGGATATTTCAATGTGAGGCATGATGAGAAAAGCAATGTATGTTTGTGTAACCTCATTAGTCTACAAGGGTGTGACATTGATTATGCCTCCAAGGCCCCAGAAGTCCTAGAATGGAATGTGGCTTTTGATTTATATAGCATGGTGACGCCTGTAGATTTGAGTCCCAGTGTCTCTGCATTAAAAAGGTTATTAGAACATCCAGATATACAAACTCATTCAATGAAAATACAGGAACTAGGGGAGGAAATAAGAGTAACTGTTCACCATGTAAAAGGAGAGATAACAGCGATAATGAATCAAGTCTTAAAGGATACCAAATTTAAACACTGGTGGGAAACCTTGTTTACTACCCCTACCAATGTCAGGAATCTTTTAATACATCCATTTGTGATTATACTAATCATACAATTGGTGTTGATATTAATTTGGATAATATTGGTTGTTTGGATATGTGAGAAATTCAAAAGGATACATGAGTAAGATGTGATACATGTAGACTTGGCGTTGTTATGTCTACACATATCAAGGAGGGGAACTGTTGGGTTATAATGGGGGCTCTAAAGTTAATTAAGTTGTGATAAGGTTTGAATATGTAAATAGTTATACCTGACTGAATGAAGTACATACAGTCACCATCTTGAACGGGAGAAAGGACAGGTTGGACTCATTTTAGAGGTCCATCTTCTTGCCCTATTCCCGCCCTTTTTGGGAAAAGGTGGGAACCGAGAGATAGGCGGGGTATGAAATCTACCCAGCAACTGGACTGCATATAAGGGTTGAATTCACTGTGGTTGGGGCTGTCCGCTCTAGACGCAGCAGTCGCACGGGTGCATCGAGGGACAGAGATTGCCTCCAGCAGACAAGCCCCTGCACTATAACATCTTCCACTTACCTGAAGTGATCCATCGACGGCATGCTCAGCTGTGTCTCGTTCCGTCCAATCCAGGGATCCTCACCAGTATCGTGATCTACACCCAGGAGAAAGAAGAAAATAAGTAGACTGTCCTGCTTGGACTTTGATCTGGGGGTTTTGATACCATAAGCGGGAGTCCACATTTAAGTGTAATATCCATAACTGTTCTGTTCTCTGAATTATTATAGTTTTGACTTGTTTTCCCTTAAGAAATAATATAGTTCTTTTATAAATGGTCTGCGGCCTATTACTACAGAAACTCAGCCAGTGACTAGATGTGGGAGGGTTTCCTTTGGACAGAGTGTAGTTTATCACTCACAAACTACCAATATAAATCCCAACAGAAAGGACTAAGTAAGTCACCTCAAGGAACTCTGGGATATATCTGGAGGAGTTCTGAGACCCAAGTCAAGCCAGGGCCTCATTCATACAGAAAAGCAATAGGACTCAGACCCTAATTTCCACGCAGCTTAACATGGGACCCTCCAGCTCTGCAGGGTCCTGGGACCCTAGGTTCAAGCTCTAAACTAACACAGTTGGTGTGTGGACACAAGAGGGTTTAGGCTTGAGCCCAGGCTCGAGCCCTGGCTTACACTGCTGTGTAGGTCCACTCTCTAAGTACATTTCCCAGACTTGAAGAAGAGATCTGTGTAAGCCCAAAAACTTGTCTCTCTCACACCAGTAGAAGTTGATCCATTAAAAGATATTATCTCATTCATCTTGTCTCTCTAATATCCTGGGACCACACAGCTACAACAACACTGTATTCACAAATGACTAGATTATCCCCATTCCCTCACAACTGGCCATGAAAAGCCTCCTTAGAGTCATAGCCCCAGATGTTTCTCTCTGGGAATGACTGAGAGTGGAGGGGAGTGGATAGGCAGAGATTTGGCTCCATTTCCCTTCAGAGCTGGCCAGCTCTGACCTGCTGGTCAGTTGCATGAGAAGTAAGGAGGGAAGGGAAGATTGCTACACCATGAAAACAGGTATCACAAATTACTTCCAGTAGTACACCAGGGAGTCCTGGAATGCACTGTGCCTCTGGTGCTACTCCTGAGGCAATGCTGCCTTAACAACTCTCATTTTACTTTGGGTTATGCTTATTTGTTCTGTTTTACCTCTAGAACTGGGTTCTCTTCCTGATTCTGTCTCTGGGTGGCTCTGGTGCCTTCACCTCTGTGAAACAGTTTCCACATTTGTAAAATAGAACTACATTGTATTTACCTCCTTTGTAAAACACTTTGAGCTCTCCAGATGTAAGGTGGTTTGTGAGAGCTAGCTATTACTATTTATTAAAGCAGGACCCACTGGATTAATAAAATCAAACAAGTGAAATCAAAGCCAAGTAGTGAAATGGCTTAGAAAGTGGTTCAGCAGTCTGTTCCAAAGGGCAAAAGAGCAGTCAGATCTAAACTCTTCCTGACAGTCTGGGGGAAGGGGAAAACGTCAATTTATTACCTCACTTTGAGAGATGTGGAAGGCTGAAGCTTGTGAAGTGTCCTAAAGAATCTGAATTGTTTTGATGGATTGATCATTAATCCAGATTTCCCAAAATGGGGAAAATATTGTCCATTCGAGATGGTTGTATGCTTTTCTTTGCAAAGAGTAGAGAAATAAAATAAATGAAAACATAAAACCAGTCACTTCATGATGAAAACACTCAGAAGATTAAATAATTCTCAGAGGATGGATGAATAATAATGAAACCTGCTTGATCTGGGTTAATCGGGGGGAGGGGGGGGAGGGGGGAACAGGCTGTAATCTACACCATAAGCAAAGATTGAAGATGCTGTATTATATTAAAATCTAAATTAATCCTATTTATGGGTGATAATATGCACTGTTCCTGGGGAATTTGCCTAGTTTATTATTTAAAAATAATTTTGGCTCTTCTAAGGGACATCAATAGAAGTGGTGGAACCTATCCAGTTACCCTCTGTCAGCCTCCAATGGCTTTTTACATACGAATTGGGATTATTTTTATCTGGTTTCACATTTATCTTCATGGTATTGGACCCTTGTTAATTTTGTTTCCCTGCGCCAACTGGTGTCACCTCTCTTGTGTTAAATTTTTATCTTGTCTGTGGTAATAAGAGGTAGGGTGACCAGATAGCAAGTGTGAAATATTGGGACGGGGTGGCGGGTAAAAAGGCCTGAATATCAGGACTGTCCCTATAAAATTGGGGCAACTGGTCACTCTAATAAGAGGGCAAGTTCTATTGCTCCATATCACTTAAGGCTGCTTTTACACTGTATACCATGTATCCCCCACATATTATACATGATATTATTATTATTAAAACACATTGACTTAATACCATACTTTTAAAAAAGCAATTACAACATTAGGCATATTATATATAGTTAACAAAGCTTCATTAATGAGTCCTTGGTTTTGCTCCTTCAGTGGATGCAGTACTTTTGCTACTATCTTCTGTTGAAATACTTGGTCATGTTCACAGAGCATTGTTGCCCAATTCACAAAATAAATAACTGAAAAAAGAGAAAAAACTGCACTAATTTCTTGCAATTACAGTGACCTTGGGTATCACTTGTAGCAGCAGTAGATTTTTAATATTATCATGGGAGCTCCTACATGAGGGATCAGGGCCCCAGTGTGCTAGGTACCTTACTCTCACACAATTAAAATACAGTTCTGACCTCAAAGAGCTTAACATTTTTCATTGAGGTGTGATTTTTAATTTGACATCATCCCTTTAGCAATTCCTTTCTCTTTAGCCCAACCTCCAAAGAATATTAGATAGATAGATAGACAGGAAAGACACTACATGTTCTAAATAGCATTAGTTATTATCTTCCTAGTTAATTGTCACACTGATTTACATTTGTGTTTAAGGAGGATTGTGTTATATTTGGCCTTCAGAGAAATCATATCTAACAGGCTTGAAGTCTGCATAAAACAGCAGGTCTGCATTTCAATAATATTCCTTCTCAAGCTCCATTTGTTTGCATTGCTATATTGTGAAACCTATGCAAGAGACCATCTGTATTAGACAAATTCCTGTCTTAGGACATTTCCACCAAAGACTCACCCTGTGTTCTTGGTACACTATGCTCCACCTCTATTAGATTATCATCACTGTTAAACTTTGTATTGGCCCTTTGAGTGGCCACCTAAGAAAGATTTCACTGTATCGGTTTGTTCTTTCGTAAGATTGTTATGAGAAATATAAAATGGCCCCTTATTATCTGTCAATGTTGTCCCAAGGAAGGAACCGAGAAACCTGTCAATCACCTTATCTTTGGCCATATCACCAAGATCTGGATGGAAAACTGGTGTTAGCCCTATGGTATTATGGCAGGTATTCAATTCAGCAAGAGCAAAGGGATGCTCAGGGAAATGGTGTATCTGTATTGGTTGTATCTGACCTGAACTATGCGAGTTCTCCCACTCCAAAAGTCAATTCGTTTGAGCATGTTCATCTTGCATGAGAGTCCTAGTGTAATACACAGGCTGGCCCATGAGAACTCTGATTTGTATTTTGAATTGTTAATTAAGGCCTTGTCTATAATTAAAAATGGTTGCTGGTATCACTAATGGGGATGTGGCTTATACCTGCAAAAGTGCTGTTTTGTCACTATAGCTTAAGGCAGTTTCCTGACTGAAATACACTATATCAGCAAAATAATTTTTGACTGTATAACTGTGTCTGCACTATGGCTTTTACTGGCGTAGCTGTGTCAGCATGGGCTGTGATTTTTTTTAACACACCTAATCACCATAGCTATGCCAACAAAACTTTTAAGTGTAACCAAGCTTGAGATCTTAGCCAACCTGATGCTGGACTCACCAAAGCTTCTTGCCTCGGGTGATTTCAGCACTATGTAGATGATAGCATTAGCCCAAGATCTCATAGCTACCCTGACAAATATGGGAATGTCCCAGGTGGTTTCTGGCTCATTGAATAAAGATGGTCACACATTGGATGTTGTTTTGGGTGTGGAATTGGAAATTTATGGTTGGGAAGGATTATTCCCTAATCATTGTCAGGTCATTGCCTTCTTTCAGCTCTGCCTCTTTTGGGATAGGGTACCAATTTTATGGACCCTGTCGGTTTCAGAGCTCTCAAAGGCACATGATATCCAATCACTAGAACACTCCTGATGGCCCAGTAGGATATTCTAGCCATCTTTGGTCCTTGACAACAGACATGATGCCATCTAAATAAATGATAAATAAATAAAGGACCTTACCTTTCTGCAAAATCACTTGAGCATATTATAGAAGACTGGTAAGGGCTGTTGAAATGGTCACGGCCTAAGAACTTTTGAAGTCCTATGCCATGACTGTGGTGGAGGTAAAGTTGTTTGTTTTAGTTTGATAATGTGTCAGTCTAGCTATTAATATATTTGAATTAATCTTTTTACTATAAATGTCTTGATATTATCTATTGCAGTAAGCTAAATCAAGGTAATCAGATAACCTTTATATCAAACCAATAGGAATTGAAGTCCCAAAAGGCCAGGAATTATTTTTTGTGAAGCTTCATTGAATTAATTTTCATTCTGTAAAAACAGGGGTGATTCCAGTCCAGTTTCCATTTTATTTGATGCAGTAAAGCTCAAGAGGAGTTGTTGTGTATTGCATAAAAGATTTCAGATTAGTCCAGTCTATTTATGGGATAAGCAAAAGTGGTTTTGTTTCTGCAATATCTCATCAATTACATTTTGGTTTTACAAAAGCAAACTATGGCTGTTTTATATCCTGGCTCCATATTACTGAAGTACAAGTACAAGAGGATTCAGTGTAAATGGTTCTGGCTTTGGCCCATTTCTAAAATGATTTTACTGTATATTTTCACAAATGTAAAAGCTGTTTTCTACTGCCTATCACGCATCTTCATGCAGAAATTAGGTGCACCATATTAAAGTGTCGTTGCTAAGGCATCCTAAAATAATTATATTAAATACTATTGAGGTTTGGGGATAGGATTCCCTGATGTTCCTCTTCTTTTGACAACTGATCTTTGCAGCATTTATAGATCATAAAACTTTGTTTAAGATTAAATGCTCTAATTAAATCAGCATCTTGGAATTGCCCTCTGTGGCTGCAAACAACCAAAAATTACATTTTAAAAAGTTATGGTACAGAGTTTAAACGAAATAGTTATTGGACATCCAGGCATAATGTACCGATTATCAGGGGGTACAGAGTCAGGGAGTACAACGAGAGGATAATCTGTGGTATCCTGGATGGTGGGGGTGATAGTTTTGACAGTTAAGAATACAAGGGATTGGTAACGAGGGAACATCACTTATTGCAGGAGTTACAGGGGATGCGGTTAATGGGGAGTAGATATGTGGATTGTCCCTCATTGAGTCAGGTAGGCGGTGAAGTTAGTCCATTAAACTATAAAATTCTTGCGGTGGCGTTCCGGCTCACTCGTCATGGTACTGTCTGTGTCCGGTGATGTGCTCGATGTAAATGTCTCTCAACCATCGGATTATGTCAGATACCATGAGGTGCTACATCAGCCGGGCATAGCGCCAACCGACATTGCAGGCCCACAGCACGCATTCGTTGCGGGGATCCCACGTGCCCAGGGCCACAATGATCAGGGTGTGGGTCTGGATCTCGTAGCCCTTTGCTCTCAGGGTGTCGGCCAGGGGGGCGTACTTCTGCTCCTTACAAGCTCGGGCTGTGTGGAAGGCCGGGGTCCTGTTTTCAAATGGGACCGTGACATCCACCATGATGATCTTCTTGTCCTCGTTGGTGATGACTATGTCTGGCCTCAGTGGGCTGTCGGATTTGGGGACGGTGGAGTTCACAGCCTCCTTTCCCCAGTGAGCCAGGATGGCTTTCACGAGTCGGCTCTGGACCGCGTTGTGCCACAGCTGCCAGGCTTTGGAGTATGGCTTGCAGCCGCAAAGGATGTGGGGCAACACAGAATTGTTTCCAAGGTGTCTGGCTGGCGGTGCTCCAGGTCTAACTGATTGCCATATTTGGGGTTGGAACGGAATTTGTCAGAGACCCTGGGGGTTTTTGCCTTCCTCTGCAGCATGGGGCACGGCTTAAACTAATGTAAATGGTGGATTCTCTAACATGAAGTCTTTAAATCATGATTTGAGGACTTCAGTAACTCAGCCAAAGGTTATGGGTCTATTGCAGGAATGGGTGGGTGAGGTTCTGTGGCCTGCAATGTGCAGGAGGTCACACTAGATGATCATGGTTGTCTCTTCTGGCCTTAAAGTCTATGAGGAGGAGTGTATTTACTTTGCAGAATAACCTGACTGGTCTCCCTCCTATCCTGACCAATAAATATAGCACAAAGATACTTTCATTAACTATAATGACATTAAATTGACCTGATTTGATTTAACATTTCTGTGAAAGGCTTTCATATCTCATTGTAGCAGAGTGATATTTAAACATTAGACATCTGAGCCTGAAAGCATTAACAATCCTCTTCTCTTTGACCTATTTGAAGGCTCATTATAGTCAATTATTTTCTCTTAGGCCTTCATTCAGAAAATCATCCCTACTGAGGAAAGCACTTGAGCATATGATTAAAGTTAATCATGTGCTTAAGTTTCATTGAAGTCAATGCTGAAAGTAAAGCACGTGCCTAAATGCTTTCCTGAATCAGGATCTTAGATCTCCCTCCATAGTGAAATGGACTGTTGCTTTCTGATCACTGTTAAAAAAATATAGGGACTGATTCTGCTCTCAGTTTTATTGGTGTAAATCAGGAGTGGCTTCATTGAAGCTAAGAAGCCCTGTTCACCACTGGCTTGTATAGTAATTTACACCAAAGCAAAATGGGTGTAAAACGCTACAGATTGGAAGGGTTGGGATTTTATACCCACTTTGCATTCATGTAATCCTACATAAAAGGCTACTTGCCCAGAGTGGCAAATGTTTTCAGCGCTTCCCAAGCAGCAGTGCGGCCCCATCTTTCCACCCACTTCACCCTAGAAGTTGGCACCCAGGGTGAAGACCCTGATCACCTGCCCCTAAGGCCAATCCTGGGGCTACTGTGAATAGGGCCCCTAGTAGTTACACCAGTGTAAACCAAAGTGAGACCAAAAGCAGGCCTCTAGCTTTTTTTAATGCTTTCAGTTACTATTGGGTTGACTGTGTAAATTATCCATTGTAAAGGACTGTGTGGAGCCATGCATCACCAGGTATGCCAGTGCAGAGGCTGATCTCCTGGGCACAGGGACTGAAATTTTGACCGTCTGTCATGGGGTGTATACACCCCATGGTGGTTCAGCAACTGAGGGGTTAATGAAGGCAATTCCGGCCGATGCTGATTGGCAGCCTCACAGCAGCTGGGAGAATAAAAGAGCTGGGAAGGAGAGAGGCTAGGAGGCTGCCAGAGGAAGAAGCAAGCTGGAGAAGAGAATTTCTGCCAGCAAACTGCTGAGAAGCCACTCAGACAGCACCCTGGAAAAGGATGACCAGACCAACAGCCTGAAAAAGCCTACAGCAGCTGGGGGGAAATAGGAAAGAGCTCAGGGCCCAGCCACAGGTACTGAGTCCTGATTCTGCCTTTCTGGCTTAAGGGTCCTGGGCTGGAACTCAGTGAAGTGGGCGGGCCTGGGTTTCCTTACCAACCCCCTGCAAAGTCTTAAGAACTGAGTGAGTTTCCAGATCCCCCTGGGCCAAGGACCAGCTGACCCTGCCAGGAATAAGGAGAAAACCTACACACCCCAGCAGGACTTGGGCAAGAGGGACTGGCTACCAGACTGGATGAACTCTGGTGCAGTGCAATGCTCTGCCTGGCTAGAGGGGGCACTGTGGCATCAACACACCAGCTCACACTGACCTTACAAGAGCTTCCCGTTAGAGGGGCAGGATCCTTATTCTCTTCCCCAAGTGCACACCCACATAAATACCAGGCAGACAATGCTCTGTATTCTTTTCCTAAATGTATTCTAATCAGGGATAGGAAGAGTGTCCAGACATCCTTGTTTACTTGCATTAGAACTTTTCCTTTAAACTGGGACAGTGTCCCAGCTGGTTTTACTAAAAATGAGATTTCAGCTGGATTTGAGTAAAATCACAGGGACATTTGCTCACCCTGCAGCGCTTCCTGGCACCCATCTGTGCCCTGCATCCTCTGGCTGTTATTTGTAAACAGTTGACAGGCACTAAATCAGATCTGCTTCAGCAGCAGCCATGCCAGTGCTGATGGGGAAGAACAGACCCTCCGATACCATGGAGATGAGTGTGTTATAAAATCTAGACAGACAGATCAGCCTATCAGTCTTGAGTCACCTTAGTCTTAACAGGAAGAAGCTATTCAGGCCTCCGCTGCCCTGGCCATGAGCAGGTTTACTGCCCAAGCCAGTCTCAATCCTGGAAAAAGGAGGGGAAGAGTGTCTTGTGGGGGCAAAGGAGGAGAAGATACTTGAGGGAGGGGAGGAAAACGGGGAGAAAAACTTGTGGAGAGAAGATGTGAGGAGGTAGAGAATAAAACTGTGGAAGGAGGGAGGTAACTTAGGTGGAGTAGAAAAGAAGTCTGGGGAGAGAGCTATGTGGGAGCAGAGATAAAAGAGCTGTGAAAGAGGACTCCAGGGGACCAGAAAAAAGACTTATAGGGCATGGTTAAGAGGGGAAAGAAGAAGGAACCTGGGGAGAAGGTCAAGGGGAAAAATCTGTTGGATAGGAGCTGAGGAACATGTTTTTAAAACATAAAAATCTATTAAATTCTCACTGAAGGCATACAGTACGTATATCTTCTACAGCTAAAAATAGTTAAGAGACATGGAGTGAGCACATGCAGAGCTGGTCGATATGCCCAATTGAGTGAATCAGTTTATGTATTTTAATCCTTATTAAACAGGTTTATCCTCCAAAGAGTCTCTCGTTTCTTCATCTTTTCAACGACTTAGCAACTAGGGATCCTGCAGACCCACTGTGCTTAGAAGGGGGCTCCAATTTTTACTTCTAACAAGGTTTCCAGCAGATTTTGAATGTCATCCAAATATTCTATTTGCACATTACCCTTTTTTACACTTAACACATCCCAAGGCTAACATGATTCCTGAGAGCTAGGGAAGCCAAAGGGAAAGAGCCTTCAGCTCCTGTACAATGGAGGGAAGCATCATTCCTGTGCATGACTTGCTGGACAGCTGCACTCACTACACAATTAAAAATATGGAGCCATTGTGCAAAGATGGGGAACTATGGCCACCTCTTTGTCCTACCAGACTGTGATGGAATGTACCTGACCTTTATAGCCCTCTCCTGAACGCCTCACTGCTCTGCTGCACCCTGTCCCAGGAAACAGTTATCTGTGAAGAAAAGAGCAGCCCTTTTGGAAACCAGTGAGATCTGATCTTCCAACAGCCAGAAGGGTTGGGGACTAACAACAGCCAATCAAGGCCTAGAAGGCCAAAATAAAAGGAGCTGCCTGCTGTCAGCTAGACAATTCCTAGCCAGAGCTAAAGGAGTGAGGAGGGATGCTCCCTAGGCTGCAGACAGAGAAACCAGGCTGGGCCAGGGCCTATTAGTGGCCACAATTTGTGGCAGAGGCTGAGAAGTAACCTTATTACTTCAATCCAGAGAGGAAATTTAACCCAGAAATGGTAAGAAGCTGTTTTGTTTATAACTGCCCTGAAAGGCAAGGAACTGTTTCTATCTTTTGAGTTTGTTATACCCTGGGAAGGGGTTTTGGACTGTGTGACATGGCTGGAGGGCCAAGTCCCAAATTACAGAAGACCCACAGAGGCAGGCTGAGAGCCTGCAGGGGTTACTGGAAGCCAAAAAAAATGGCAGCAACACAACCAGACAAGGAGCTAATCAAGAGGTGAGTGCAACCCACCACAACTTAGTTTGAAAACCCACTTTTTGTACCAAGTCTCCCTTATTTCAAGGGGATAATAGAAGAGTTAAGACTTTTGGCCCAGCAGCAGAACTCAGTTAAAACCCAGTTGCTACTAGTCGAGACACAATGAGAAGCCCAGCCAAAAATGCAGCAACAAAGAGATACCCCTTGAGGTGCTCCAGCTGCAATAACAGTGGCAAAAACATGAGCGACAGTTCCAGGAATCAGTGATCGAGTGACTGGCCATCCCAGTTTCCCTTAATACACTGATGCCTGGATCTGGTATGTTACCTGCCAAGCTGGGACCTGAGGATGATCCTAGGTCTACTTGGTCACTTTGAATGCAGTAGCCATGACCACACAACAGGCTGACCTGGGCAGCTCATCTGACACCCTTCCTCTCTGGAGGAAACTAGACTGCATATCGTGCCCCAGATGATGAAACAGCTCAAGTATGATACAGTGAAAGCTGCCATACTGGATCACTTGGAGGTATCTCTGGAGACCTATCATTGTTGACTCTGGTCAGAGCCTTTACCCACAGGTCATGACCCCAGGCCGTACCTCAACACCTAAAAGATTGGGCTTCTTCATGGCTACAGCCAGAGATATACACCACAGCAGACATTATGGGCTCGGTAATGCTGGAACAATACTTAGATGTATTGCCAGCACCAGTCCAAACA
Source organism: Emydura macquarii macquarii (assembly GCF_026122565.2). Taxonomy (NCBI): domain Eukaryota; kingdom Metazoa; phylum Chordata; order Testudines; family Chelidae; genus Emydura; species Emydura macquarii. Next base: position 33,358,170 of record NW_027132559.1, on the reverse strand, counting down.
TGGGTTTGTGGGCATAATCCTAATTCACTGGCAACTACTGTCCAAACTACTAAAAACTATCTGGTGGCAGATTGTAGACCCTTGTAGACCCTTGTCAGACACCGTTTAGACCCACTCTCAAGATGGCCTTTCCCGGTCAATGAGGAAGGTGACCTGGAATTCTAGGAGGTCTGGCAAAACAAGAAGAAAGCCCCCTCTGGACTCAACCAACCAGTTCAAAGCTTCAGTGAAGGGGCCCCTTCATGCTCATCATGTAGCAATTCACTGAGGAAGCTGGATCAGGCAATGCCACCTAATAACCCTATTGTATGCTTTCACTGTAGGAAACCAGGACACAACAGCTGTTTGTGCCCTATTATGGAGTATGACTTCCTAAACTGCAGGATTGCAGAGCTGTGTGGTTCTGCCGATTGTAGCATTGACAAAAGCTACAAGGCCTCTGTTATCCAAGTGCAAATAGGGGAATGCACAGTGTCTGGTTTGGTCAATATAGGATGTACCCAGACACTAATCTGGAAGGTTTTGTTTGTCACCAAAACACTCCAATATGACCACACCATAAAGGTGCCCTGTGTACATAGGGATGTCCACTCCTACCTCACTACTTGGGTACAATTAAAAGCTGCCAAATGCTAAGGGAAAAATCAAGCTTTGTGTAGTAAAACACCTCCCTGAAAGGTTATAATTGGGAGAGATTGACAGCATTTTCCCTCCTCGCTCTCCTCTCAATTGGACTTGCCTTCTTCCGAGGCAGTACCCAAGCAATTGGGTGATGTCGTCTCAATCGCCAAGCCAGCCTCTGGAGTGGGGACCATCCACCTTAGGAAGTCTCAGGCACAATGTCGGAACAATGGGAAGAGTTGGTTTCAGGCCCATCTTACCAGACAGATGGAACCTGAGGAGCCACCTCAGCAGAAGGATAACAATTCCTCTCAGGAAGGACCACCTCAAGAGAACCCTCCACCTGAACTTGACCTGGAGCATTTGCCAAGTCCTTATGACCAGGTACACAGGCAGAAGGAAGATCCTTATTTGCAGGAGTCATACATGGATGGAAGTGGTTAATGGGGTTGTTAATCAATAAGCTCAAGCAGCTCAGTTTCATCACTTCAAACTGAAGAATGACCTGCTTTAATGGGTTGAATGGACCACAAAGTCAGGAGACCAGCATTACCAGCTCCTAATTGCATGGGAAACAAGGTGAGAGGTCTTGCATCTCGTGCACTCTATCTTCTTTAGGTCACCTAGATCAGGAGAAGACTCTGGACCAGTGAGTAGCTCAGTTCTTCTGGCCAGGTATTTATAAGGAGATAGCTAACTTTTGTGCTTCCTGTACTGATTGCCCATTGGTTGCACCAGAGGGGTCAGCATGTGCTATCTTAGTTCCTCTACCTTTAGTAGATATACCCTTTGAAAGGGAAGGGATTGATATTGTGGGCCCCTTGGAGAAAAGGGTGAGGGGACACCAGCATGTAGTGGTAGTGGTTGATTATGCCACATGGTATCCAGAGATGATCCCCATGTGCTCAATGATAGCTCAAATAGTAACGAGGGAGCTAATGCAGCTCCTGCAGAGGTTACCCACAGAGGTTGTTATGGACCAAGTTTTAAATGGGATTTTCTCCCTTTGAGTTATTATATGGCTGGCAGCACCAGGGAATTCTCAATTTACTGAAAGAAACATGCAGAGAACATCATTTTGTCTCCCAAAACGTGCTACAATACATTATGCAGATGTGCGAGCACAGAATGCATGTCATGGTTTGCGCAAGAGAATCAACAAACTTAGGCTCTAAATTATAATAAAGGGGCTTGTGAAAGAATTTTCCACCCAGGGGATCAGGTCCTACTATTACTGCTCAGCACTGAGATTAAGCTTTTGGCCAGGTGGCAGTGACTTTGAGGTTCTACAAAGGACTGGGCAAGTAGACGATGAAGTCCATTGCCCAAACAAGGAAAAACAAATTTATCATGTGAACCTATTGAAGCCATCGAGAGTCCAGGAAGGACTATTCATAGGCCCTCAAGATCCACCTGATTACTTGAGGTCTGAATTGCAGTTTCCCCACAGGTCCTATAGAGATGAATTTTCCCCCCATGTCTGCAATGGCAGACCAGGAACCTGCTATAGTATTTCAGCACTATGTTTTCTCACTGCTGGATCAGACTCACCTCCTGGCTTATCACATCCAAACAAACTTGGGGACAAAGCCCAAACAAAACTTACTGGATTCCAGAGAACTTCCAAGGGGCTGTGGATTAAGCAGTTCGGGCAATGTTAGAACTTGGGTCATTAAGGAATCCAAAAGTCCTTGCTGTAGTCCAGTGCCTAAGCCAGATGGCACGACCCAATTTTGTGTGGATTTTCCAGTGCTGGATGTCGTTTCACAACTCAGTGATTACCCATGTCCCAAGTCAACGAGCTCCTAGACCAACTTGGCAAAGCTAACTACATTACAATGCTAGATTTGACAAAAGGGTATTGGCAAATACCCCTTACTTTCTTTTTCAAGAGAAAAAACAGCATTAACCACCCCTCTAGGTCTGTTTACAATCATGCCCCCTGATTTGTATGGAGCCCGAGCTATGGTTCAACACCTCATGCAGCTGGCAGCTAAAGAGAATGGCATCACCGCAACAGGATGACAAGAGAGCACTCAAGAGGTGAATGCAACCCACCACTCAGACACTCCAAAAAAAGTTAACTTTGCACAACTGGATCCAATAAACCAACAAATTGACATCATTACAGAGCAAAGAAGTGTCTAAACTAAGTCACTGAGGGTCAGACTCCACCACACTTACTCTTGCTGAGTAATTTTTTCTGTGAATAGTCCCATGGAAACATTGAGGTTACCTGTGCAGTAAGAGACCAGTCCATGCGAAAAACAATGGCTCAATCTGGCCCTAAATCTGTATGTGATCCCGTGATCTTCTCAAACAGGATACCATCTCATAGACAATAGATGTGATTGGTAAAATGTCACTCGTTTTAATTAAGCTTATTTTAGAACTAGTAGAACATGTATCCATTCCAATCCTCAGGTAAGATCTTAAGGCATTAACAATGGGCAAAACTGCTATTGAGTTCAGTGGGACAGGACTGGAACATAATTCATACTGTTATTTTGTATAAATCTGTCATGAAATAAATATCCTTTTCTGACAGTTGCGCTGTTTCTTCTTCACTAAGACAGGGGAAATAATTCTCTCCTTAAATAGACAGTCTTTACCCTTGCTTATGTTTTGAACCTGTGCCAGCATAATGGATGTGTTTCAAGAAAGTTTTGTTATAAAATTCCTTATTTGTGGCTAAAGGGAGGAATTTTGTCCCATTCTTGTATGTGAAGATATACAGATCCTCAGCATGATTACCAGCATTTCTGATCCAAGAGGATGTGTAAATTCTGCAACCACTCACTAGTGAATTGTATTAGGAGCCAAAATTGAAACCAGTTGATCACTTACTTTAAAATGTAAAAATACATACATACATGTTTTGCTGATGGAAAATGCTAGATTGACAGTTGGCAGAGTGAAGTGCTCTAATTATCCACAGAACCAGGATAGTACATCAAATATCATGAAGGTGCTTCTTCCTACTACACAAGCCCATGTGTGTCAGTATTGACCTGGTTAGAGTGCTGACTCAGTCTCCAGGCACATTCACTCCTTGGCTTCTTTGGTGAGTATCAACAAGCAGGTCCAGTAGGATGTGATTTCAGTGCTGTGGACATGGGTCAATTAGGTCAACTGAGACCACCAAACAGCCTTCAGATAGGAATGAAGTAACCTAGTGATAAAAGCCCATCCCCTTTCCAATTCCCTGAACTAACTGCTTGGGATGTTTTTTTAAAAAACTTTCATCCAGAAATTGCTTCAAAGCATCCAGATTACTGGACTCATGGACATTTTCTACCCTAAACATTAGGTACAATTATAGGAAGTTTTCAATCAGTTTCTCAGAAAAACTTACAAAATCCATTCATTTATAAATACAGTATGATTCAAAGAGGATATAATAGTGATGTATACAAACTTTCAGGAATGTGCAGATAGATGTGTGATGTAGCATAAAGGTTTTTATTAACTTGAGTTTAGGATTGCCACATTACTCACAATTGTGTAGCCATGAAAGAGTTATGCACTGCTTGTAATGGACACAAAGCATTCAGCTACTACTGATGAGGAGAGGAGGCCTGACCCTATTTGTAATATTCCCCTGCTGCTGCCACAGCATTGGCATAAGCTCCAAAGGGAAATGGTCTCCCACATCTCTAGCTGGAGGGAAAAAGGTTATGTGACGGAAATAAGCAGCAAGAAGGAGACTGAAATTGAGGACAGGAGAAGGTTTTCACAAAGTGTACTTCCTGAGCACAAAGGTTAGCTATACGTGTTGGTACAGCGTAGTCACAGTTGAGTGAATTAATTATTTTGAACAGCATGCTAGCTCTGTAGAAAAAGGAAAATCCACTGGGAATGGCAGGCTTCGTGTCTACTATTCAAATCTTTAGTTTGGAAGTTTTCAGGTGAGACGTTGGTATTTCTTTTTTATGTTTGTTTGACATCTGTCACCACAACTGAAATAGATTGTATTTCTATTTTGTTGTAAGCCGGAAACCTGTTGTGGAACATCAGGATTGTTACAATGGTGGCTAAGTACAAACAAATACACATGCACGAACTACAATCATTTGTTGGGCAAACTGTTCCTGAAAATAATGCAACTAGGGTTTTGGCAACTGGTTTACAGAACAGTGTTTCAGTAATCATCGATGCATCATGACCAGGATGTGGGCAGTCATGCCTAGTGATCAGAATAGGAATCAGAAGCCGGGTCAGAATTCCAGGAGTTCAGACAAAGAGTCAGATGTCAGGAGGCAGGCAGGATCAGGTTACCAGGAGATCAGAATCAGGCAATAGGAGCAGATAGCACAGAAGACAGTCCTAAGCAGGGGAAACCCAACTGCATGGATGATTTCCTGCTCCTCTGCTTAGTTTACATAGAAGCATCAAATACAGGCCCACAGACAGTGTTCTGATCACAGTCACCACCCAGCAGCTCACCTGAACCAGTGAAGAAGGGGGCAAGTGAAGCTCTAGCTCACAAAGGGCCCTGCCTACAAGCTCCTGATGGGGAGAGACAGCCAGCCCCACCAATTGGCTGGGATGCACTACTTAAACCAGAAAGAGGCACAGGAAGTTGTCAAAACAACTAAGTGAATCTTTGGATGGCTGTTACTACAGACCTTACCTACTTGTCTGACTCTTGAATCCTGCTTCCCAGCCTGTTCCTGTCCTCCTTATCCAAGACCTCCCACCCCATCTGATTCTAGTTCTTGTTTTCCTGCCTAACCATAGTTCCTGTTCCAGGCACCCGACTAACCATTAGACAAGACTGCCCCTGCCCCAATATCTACAAAGGGAACCAGCCAGGACTTCTGGAGAGATCCCAGGACTGGAAGCCTGTCAGATTTGAGCTTTGAGTTCTTGTAACTGCTAACAGGTCACTGGGAAATGGGTTGATACTGGCTCCAAAGAGCCCTGTGGTTTGAGACTTCTGGCATTCAATGAAGCATTCATGTCCACAGTCTGACTGGAAGTTGCTGCTCATTCTGTAGGTTCTAATTAATAGGTAGAACCATGGAATCGTAGGACTGGAAGGGACCTCAAAATGTCATCTAATTTGGTCCCCTGCACTCAAGGCAGGACTAAGTATTATCCAGACCATAAGTATTATCCAGACCATCTGACAGGTGTTTATCTAACCTGCTCTTAAAAACCTCCAATGATGGGGATTCCACAATTTCCCTAGACAATTTATTCCAGTGCTTAAATACCCTCATAATTAGCAAGTTTTTCCTAATGTCCAACCTAAACTTCCCTTCCTGCAATTTAAGCCCAGTGCTTCTTGTCCTAGCCTCAGAAGTTAACGAGAACAATTTTTTCCCTTCTCCTTATAACAACCTTTTATGTACTTAAACTTACGTCCCCCTTCAGTCTTCTTCTCTAAACTAAACAAACCCAATTTTTTCAATCTTTTCTTATAGGTCATGTTTCCACACCTTTAATCACTTGTTGCTCTCCTCTGGACTTTCTCCAATTTGTCCACAATTTGCCCTAAAATGTGGCTCCCAGAACTGGACACAATACTCCAGTTGAGGCTTTAGCAGCAGAGTAGAGTAAAATAATTTCTTGCATCTTGCTTACAACACTCCTACTGATACATCCCAGCATTATGTTCATTTTTTTTGCAACAGTGTTACACTGTTGCCTCATATTTTAGTTCGTGATCCACTATGACCCCCAAGATGCCTTTCTGCTGTACTCATTCCTAGCCAGTCATTTCCCATTTTGTATTTGTGCAATTGATTGCTTCTTCCTACGTGGAGAACTTTGCATTTGTCCTTACTGAATTTCATCCTATTTACTTCAGACCATTTCTCCAGTTTGTCCAGATCATTTTGAATTTTAATCCTATCCTCCAAAGAACTTGCAACCCCTCCTGGCTTGCTATAGCCCACAAACTTTATAAGTTTACTCTCTATGCCATTATCTAAATCATTGAGGAAGCTATTGAACAGAACCAGAACCAGACCCAGGATCTATCTTTGCAGGACCCTACTTGATATGCCCTTCCAGCTTGACTGAACCACTGATAACTGGTTGGAAAACCATTCCCAGAGAGTAGTTATCCACTCACCTTATAGTAGCTCCATCTCAGATGAGACAGCTATCAAGTTGATTTGACATGATTTGTTCTTGACAATCCATGCTGTTACTTATCTTCTAGGTCAGTGTTTCTCAATTATATTTCCCCCCCAGAACCCTTGCCCAGCCATGCCATACCCTCCCCCGAAAAGTCCAAACTATCTACCCCTTTTCGGCGGCGCGGTGAAGGCAGCTTTCAGCGGCGGGCTATCTGAGCCATTTTCAGCGCCGCAATCATTGCAAACTGATTATTTGCTCCATTATCTTTCTGGGTATTGAAGTTAAGATGACTCATCTATAATTCCCTGGGTTGTCCTTATTCCCCTTTTCATAGATTGGCACTATATTTGCCCTCTTCTAGTCCTCTGGAATCTCTCCAGTCTTCCATGAGTTTTCAAAGATAATTGCTAATGGCCCCAATATTTTAATCAGTCAGCTCCTTGAGTATTCTAGGATGTATTTCATCAGGCCCTAGCAACTTGAAGACGTCAAACTTGTCTAAATAATTTTTATAACTCAGTCATTTTTGCTGTTTATTAAGGGTACAGTCTGAACAATCTTTGGTTAAATTAAAACACACCAGGGGAATTTTAGTGTTCACTGTCTCAGGATTTAGGGAAAGAACTGCTAATCTGGTGACCTATGTTATCTTTCCTAACATTTTGATTTATTGTGGAGCTTTTCACACTGTGGAATGCTGTCCCAGGAAGGTAGAAGCCACTGGCAACCAAAAGAATTAATGCCTGGAATGTTCAGGGAATTCAAACTCATTTCATAACTGTTAGGAAGAATAACTTGTGTCACCACTGTAGCTCCTTTCTTTCCTCTGTGTAGCATCCAAGTACTTTATAAACAGAGGCATCATTTGTATGTAGCACAGACTGTTCTAATCTTTATATATTAGTAAAGTTAACTACACCTCACTCAGTACTGCTGTTTGCACAGCTGCAATCATTAGATAGAATGAGTTCATCCCTTCTAGGATGAGCTTTAATCTGCAGCCTAGTAGCGGGTCTCTTCTTTACACCTACCCCCATTTCATATGGTTCACATAAGCATGGTTAGTTTTAATGAAATCATGCTTTAGGTGTAACCCTACAAGGGCACAGAACGCTGATAAACATTCTGATCTGACAGTGAGTTAAGTAGGTTTATCTTCAAGCCACAGCCTATATATAATTATAGGTACAGAAAAGGTCCTTGATATTTGTATTCTAAGGTCTGATAGCTAAGGACTCAGCTACACTGTATAAATAAAATGGTGATCAGTTGTTCTCCAAATCCTCTGAGGACTGGAAGTAATCAGCTTAATCTGCAGCAAGGATGATTTAGGTAAAATATTAGGCAAAACTTTGTAATTGTAAGGGTTATTAAGCTCTGGAATAGACTTCCAAGGGAGGTTGTGGAATCCCTGTCACTGGAGGGTTTTAAAGAAGATAAACAACTGTCAGGGATGTTCTTAGTTCAGCCTCAGTGCAGTGGGCTGGACTAGGTGACCTCCTGAGGTCCCTTCCAGCTCCACATTTCTATGATTAATAGTAGATTAGTTTTGAATATCCCGAACAGACCACAACAAACTGGCAAAGGGAACATTCTAAGTGAACAAGTCTTTTCCATTAAGGAAGTCCCCATTTTTAACACCATAGCCCCTTTTTTGTAACCTGATGAGTACAATTCTCAACTTAAACAAGGTTTTTCATATATGAAAACCAATCCTATAAAGTCGGTGGTATAGCATGTTGCCCTGTGTGAAAAAAGAATGAGCATATCGAACACTACATGGCGTAGTTTTCTTGAAGAGATAACTGCAGTACAAGGTGTGCACAGAGAGTCAGTCTTGAATTCGATTTAAGACCAAGCAGGAAGAACAATGCAGAAGAATACACTAACTTGCTCTATGAGGATCATTCGGAGGAAATTGGTTTCAGTAAGTTCCAGTACATCTCAGATCCAAGGGGCCAAAATGTACTGCACAACAACAACTATCCTAAGTGACCAAAGAGTTGTTACATTGTTTGTGTGCTGAGTGGTTAAGGCACACAACAACAATCCTGAAAGGTGAGAGGATTCAAAAGCTTGCTAAATCTCACGCGGAAAGGCCACCTGCAGTTCACCCAGCTGTAAAATCCATCAGGTTAGGGCGGTCAGATGTGATGCTGGCTGCATCACTCCCCTATGTACAGCTGGTTATGAAACTGACATGCCATAACCTCATCAGCCCGATGACCCATTGGCTTAGTGAAGCTTTGACACTGTGTGCTCACCCAGTTCAGAGAAAACAGGAGACATGGGCCCCAGTCTTTAAGGAACTTACAGTCTAGGATATATTAGAGCCCACCATTCTAGGGCAGCAGTGAAAGACATAAAAAGTTTCCTTCTCACCATGTCTACTTGTTATCTGTCAGAGGAGAGGAGGGAAGGATATTTAGGCTTTGATTATAATATGGTTTCCCCTTATTTCTTTTATTTGTATTTCATTTTGCAGGGACAAGTTCTGGTCTGTGCCTAGTCCCAACAAAGAAAATTCCATTATTCTGCGTTATATTGTTATAAATTCATGGGGAGTATGTCATATGGTTTTTCAGCCTGCATGGAACGAAGTGAAAAGAGTTCTCAATCTTTTAATGCTCTATGCTTGTGGAAGAGAGGCATTTAAAAATGGTCCATGGGGATCCTATATCATTATTTGAGGGATTTTTATTTTTCAGGCCTGGACAGGTTTTATGACTTTTGCGTTTCCAAGAATGCACCGCTCAAGCACTGAGGTTTAATGATTTCTCCTTACGCTATTTATCTCATTTTTCCAGTTGCAGTGCATTTATCCTCACACAGACAGAAGCATGACAGGAGAGGAGAGGAGACGTCAAAGAGATTCTGCCAAACAGGGGAATAAAGATTTTTTTTTTCTGAATGGCATTTTCAAGAAAATGCAAGGTTTTACAATGCAGAAAAATATTAGCATTCCCATATAAATAGGAAAGTATGTGACATTTGATGAAGTTCTACTAAACTAGTTCAGTTTGCTTGTGAAGGATGTGAGGAGGATTTGTGGGAATGCATGTTTGCCCTCAGAGCATGTATTTTTCCTGTTCTATACTGTCCCTTGCATTTCTTTGGTCACTTTCTCTTGCAACATAGAAAATAATTTGCCTTTCATTTGAAACAAGCACATGAAAGATTTTAAAAGGATCATTTAATTCTCAACTAATTTTTGCAAAATGTATGTCGGTTTTATTAGTTCTTCCCTCTCACTGACTTCCAGACGATCTGCAGTGCACTCTGCTTATTTGCATCATCTCTCCATTGGAATAATCAAGTGCTCTAGAGAGATGAGAAAAGAATGGAAATGTTAAGTTGTGAAATAATTTGCTGACTACAAACCACTTTTCCTCTTTTTAAAAAATCAGCCTTTTGCCCAAGTGTTTGGGAAGGAACTTTTATTTCTGCAAATGTAGGTATTCACATTATGATAATTTCTCATCTACAACTATATTTACACTATACTAGGGGTTTGATTCTGCCATTGATTTCAGCAGGAACAGACCTCTAGGGCACAGCATTTAAGTACATACTAAAGTCCATTCCATATGTTTAACTATTAAAGCCAATGGGACTTAAGCACACGCTTAATGTTAAACATGTGCTATGTGCTTTGCTGAATAAGGATAGTGTGATAGGATGTACCAACCCTGCATCAGGCAAGGAGAGGTTAGAGATCAGCTTTGGGCTCAGGCAGTGAAGCCCAGGCCCTGAGCATAGATAACATGATTCAGAATGTGCTTAAACTCTGGGGGTGGCAGGAACATAAAACTGCGAGGAGGTTTGTCAGAGAAAACTTATTGATGACTCCACAAGCCCAGGAGCAGCATGACAATCGAAGTGCCTGTCTGGAGGTATTTCACCTGAAGGACTGTGACCCAAAGACCTTTTGATGCCAACTGGCATAGGGGTTAAGGTGACCAGATGTTCTGATTTTATAGGGGCAGTCCCAATATTCACGGCTTTTTCTTATATAGGTGCCTATTATCCCCCACCCCTTGTCCCAATTTGTCATACTTGATATCTGGTCACCCTATAAGGGGTGCATACAGAGGTTTCATGGATCCCTTGGGTCTGATGTCACCATTTGTCGGATTATTATATAGACATGTGAGGGCTCTACCAACCAGTAATGCACTGGTCACACTAATCACTGTCAGATGTGTGTACAGGTGATATTTAAGAGTTATACATCTATCCTGAAAGCTATGTTCTTAAAGTATAGACAGTTAAGACAGGTATAGACAGTTAAGTATATAAAGTTAAGACAAGTGACAAAGGTAATAAACCGGTTGTGTTCAGGCAAGTGGTAGGAGATGCTGATCTCTCCCTGGGTGACTATTGTGCTGTGTGTGTTACAATGTACATCTATTTGCATATGAAGCCACCAGCTAATCAAGATTGTGAAGTTGACAAGGGATCACAACACTTACAAGAAGCAACTCACAGCAGGAGAGCGTCCTGTTTATAAGTAAGATCAAAGAATTAGTTTGGCATATCAGGAGAATGCAGAGACACCCAGGATCCTTTACAGGACAAGCTGCCAGTGTGCTTGTCTAATGAATGGAGCATTACAGCTGGGCTGGCTATTAAACACTGGGAGAAAGAAATTTAGCTCACCCAAAGTCATTAGACCAGGAGAGTGTCTTGCTAGTTAAGTATAGACTCTAGAAAGCATATTAAGATTTGATGTAACCAATTGTTTCCAATACTTCCAACTACTTGCTAGTATTTGAATCTTTGTTAAATAAAGATGTATTTGTCTTCACTCTATGTGCTGTGAGTTGAGCAGAGCGGTGATCTGAGGGGTAATGGTATGCTGGGTTGTGCTGTTCTTTGGGAATAGCAATCTGTGACTGTGCAGTAGATCAGGCACCCGACACTCCGGGGGAACACTCGGTGGGCTTGGGGGTTGGAGTGTGCCTATTGTTTACATGCAGAGTGACAGCAGAGCCTGGCAAGGCTGAGAGGAGTGCTTGTGTCTCCCCTAGCTGATGGAGTCAGGGAACTGTCCCTTCATAGGTGCAGAGAAGGCTCTCTCATGCTAAGGGCAGGAACTATGGAGATACTCCCTGGGAGTACCCAGGCTTGCAAGGTGTCACAAGGATCAGGTGCTGCTGTTACTACCAAGCTCTGAATCTAAACTCCTGGCCAAGTGGACTGGCCCTCCCAACTAGTAAAATGGGTAGGGCCTGTGGATTACAAAACCCACCAACCAGCAAAGAGAGAAAGACAGATCTAGCACGTGAACCTGTTCAAAATCCTGGAAAACCCAAGAGGGGCTGCGTATAGCCCCCTCTCCCTTGGAACCAGAATTAGGTTCGATGGCCATACTTCAATCTACAGAACTGGTTCTGGTACAGAGTGAGCTTCACTCTGAACAAACATTTCAATACAACAAATGGTAGAATCCTTTACCACTGAGTTCTCAGCCCTGCCAGGTCAAAGTCAGGTAGCCTATCAAAATATTGAGGTGACAAGTGTGATGAGTTCAAGAGATACAATGGCCACTCCCTAGGAAGATGTGGGAGTTCATACAGGGGGAGATCCAGGCCATGTTGGACTTGGGGCTGGTGGAAGAATCACACAGTACATGAAGGAGCCCCATAGTGCTGGTGCCTAAACCAGATGGTGGGACACTTTGCTACAGCCGGGTTGTTGAATCAGAACCTAGAATTATACATGGTCTGACTGTGACAAAAGAAAAATGAATGCAAAGTCTACCAGGTTGTCAATAGTTGCATCTTATGTTTTTCTCCGAGTCAGAAAGTGGCCCAGGAATCTTTAAATGTTGGGTGCGTGTACGTATTTAAATATGTTTTTTTTGTTGTGGAAAAGAAAACAATTTAAGCTGGATTTTCAAAAGCATCTAAGGGAGTTAGGTGTTCATATCCTGTGGCTTAAGGGACATAGTTCCCTTGGGATTTTCAAAGAAACCTAGTTTTAATGTCCTTAGAAGGAGCACGGTCTTGTGGTTAAGGCACTTAACTGGGCTTCAGAGATCTGAGATTCATCCCCACTTGTGTGACATTAAGCCAGTCAATTGACCTCTCTGTGCCTCAATTTCTCTTTGTGAAATAATAATGAAGAAAACTAATCCACCTCAGCTTCATAGGGGAGTTCGAGGATATATGAATTATAATTGAGAGAGTAGAATCAGCAATCACAAAGTATAGATAGAAACAGGAGAGAGCACATAAAGGGGTAGAGTAAATATACCTAAAATGGAACAACTTTATGATAATGACACAGGAGAAATAGAAATCAAACAACATTTTCTATTTCACTGATCAAAATACAGAGAAGCACAAGAAAGATGCTTCCTCAAGCTCAGGAAAAAAGACTTCCCACCAAAAAAATCAAGAAAGAAAATCTCTAACACTGAAAGAAAATACAAAGACTGCAGAAAGCCTCAGTGGGTGTCAACCTGTAACATTACTAGAAATGGACAATAAAAACAAAGTGGACATATGTAGGATACAACACACTATCACAGTGAAAATGGTCACAGAAAGATTCTCACTGTACTGTATTACCACCAACTTTCTGAAATCTGAAACTGATTCAGCTATAGACTAAGCTAAATGTGAATTGGGACCCTCAGCTCCCTTACCTCACCAGTGATACCGAGCTTTCAGTTTCAACAAAGTAAAAGATGCTGATGTGAGCCTATCCCTGGTACTTGTATACAGTAGTGACTCCTCTCCTAACCCACATGATAGCTGGTCTCCATGAGGGGGAGCAAGGAGGCTCTCTTGTACTTTCTTCTATCCCAATTGAATATTTGGACATGGCCAGCCACAATCTAGCCCTGGCTTTTACTCAGTCCTTACTCAAGCAAAACTCCCACTGAGCCAGTGGGCTAAATCTTAAAGTCTTCATGCAGTTCTTTTTCTATTTAAGTCAATGAATGGTGAAATTAGCAAACTTTGCTGAGCCAAAGTGAACTCTGTCTATGAAACCAATGGAAAGGCAATTGCTTCTGGGTTATTTTCTTCACAGCTCCACAATACTCTGCCTGTAAAATTCAGAAGTGAGCAGACAGACAGTAGTGGCCTCCCCATCAGCAGCAGAAAAAACATCAGTATTTAGACCTGGAATCAGTGGACTGACAGTAATAGCTGAATTCCAGTTTGCTGATGGTGGCTTTGTTACAGGTGATTTAGTCTGAGAAGTATGGGAAATCTGTTCAAGAGAGGTGCTGGGGGAAGCGCACACACAAAAAATCCCATGAGAAAGCCAGTGCAAAAAATCTATTCAAGATAGATATTGTAACCAATGAATAATCTCTGGATTCCTATGTTCCATTAGTCCTTTTAATGCATCAGTTGCATCCCAATACAATGGGATGGCAAAGTTCTTTTAGAGCAGCTAGCATTTCTCTAAACACGGGCTCCACTCAATTCACATCCACTCTTATTTTGTTGTGCGTTTCTGGACTAACCTAAAATTATTTGGTTGCAGTGACGCCTGGCTCTCATGTCAGCAGAGAGCATAAGAACACTCACTTTTACTGTAGTGTCTACTCTTGTATTAAATTTTAAGTGGGCCCAAGCCACAAAATTCAGATCTAAATCTTCACTTTCAGAAAGTTCAGGAGTGTATAGATCTGGGGTATGCATTAGTTTAGTCAGTAAACAATATTATAATTTCAGCCCATTCATTGGAGCTGACACATCCAGTCTATACTGCGGCACTGTCACTAGTCCAAAACCCACCACTGGGTAGAGCCAGCAGATACAAATGCTCAGCTCCCACACTTGTAATCTGTGTGTTCTCTTTAGGCCTGGAAGAAGCAGTGTTGATTCAGTCATTTGATACCTGTACTGTCATATGCACGACACCCTCATTTCTATCTGAACAGTTAGCCGAACAATCCAATTTGGTAGGTATTTCAGAGGTTTTCATTGCCTCCAAATTTACCTTCTCTCTCCAGATCCCACTTTACATATGAAGTATTATACTTCAAAGGCACCTTAGATCCCACACCCACCCCCGCTTCAAGTATCTAAACAGGACTGATTTGCTTAAAGGAGTGTCCACAAGAGAGGAAAACAGACCAAATGCATATATTGGGCTAGATCCTCAGCTTTATCTAAGTTCTGCTGGATGTAGCTGAGAGGCGGGATTCAAGGGAGCCAATTGTAGTTTCCTTAATATTGGGGCCACTTCTCTCCTGGTCCCAGTCCAAGTTAGAACATCCTGCGTGTGACAGTCACAGCAGGGGATAGCTGGAGCACAGTATCCCGATAAGCCAGTGACTCGGCCCAGCAGGGGCATCGCACCCTTTCCTCGGACCCCGGCTCTGAGGAAGGCCACAGAACCTTGTTCTAAGGCAAAACAAGAAGCTAGTAGGTTGCGAGTCTGCAGCCCCCACCCCCCAGGCAGGACAGAGCTGGTAAGCAGTCTGAAGCCCCCAACTCAGTATCTTCTGGGACAGCTGGTTCAGAGGAGACCCACACTCCCAGGTAGCTAGGGAAGGGGGAAGAGGGTGCGCCTGCATCCCAACTCCACTGCATCCCAGGGCCCTATCAGTAGGGAAGGGGTTTTGCCACCGGGTCAACAGGGCTCCAGCCACAACACACTGACACTGATGCAACCACAAGCTCAGCCAAACTATAGTCACTGCCCCTGGGCTACTTCCTCCCACTCTGAACCCAGGTACCTGGTCACTAGGGCCCAGCAGCCCTTCCCAATCACTAGGGCCCAGCAACCCTGGCAGGCCCTGGAGGCTCCAGACAGCCATGAGGCCTAGGTCAGGCCTGACCCACAGCCTTGGGTAAGATACATCCTTCTCTGGCAACAACTTCCCCCTGACTGAGCTGCTAGGCTGGCCTTTTGTACTTCCCCTTCCTGTCCTGGCCCCGCCGCTCTGCTCCCAGGGTATTTGGCCTGCAGTGTCCTGATCTGCCCAGCAGGGGCATCACAACCCTTCCTCAGGCCCAGGCTCCGAGGACGGCCACAGCACCTTGCTACAATCCCCTACATTAGGGCTGCTAGAGGGTGGTGGATGAGGTGGCTATGCTGGTTCTACACTCCCTGGATATTAATCCACATTAGGAGGAACCCCAGCTGCAGAAATCAAGCCAAATTCTGAATCCTTTCTGCTAGAGTAGTGCAAAGGGAATGGACAGGCCAAAAAAATCTGGCTCTTATGGAATAGTCTGGTATGGAGGGCAATAGTGCCTAATGGGGAGACCACCCCACTATCTAGCATGGCCCTTTAAGGATTCAGAGGGGTCCAGCAGATATAGAGGGAGATGTAAGGGTCCTGGGAATGAAAGGGGGTTGAGGAAGGAATCCTGATGCTGTACCTTTAAGTACAAATGTCTCCTCTCACCCTATCAAATGGGAAGGAGTTTGGAGAAGGGGATTGATCCTAATTCTTGAAAGGCACTTGTAAAAATGTGTGTGCAGTTATATGGCTAATTTGTATGTGAAATTCCCATGACTGTGTGCACATATAGGGTATTTAGAATAAGAATGGCTACATAAATGTCTATTTAGCCATCTGCACAAATACATGATATGCATACACAATTGTGGAAATTATACTTGCAAATTAGACACACAATTGCAGACTCATCCGATGTGCAGATAAGGTTTCTTCCCTTTTGAAAAATTGCCCATGATGTACAAATTATTCATAAATTACAGGTAAAAGGATACATATGAACAGCACAAAGATAAAAATATGCACATAGACTAAAACTTAAGTTATAGAAAACATGCAAGCATCCAAGCATAAAGAGAGATCACACACTGATAGATGGATTTGTGTCTGTAGTAGGAAGTCTCAAGGAAACTCCTGGAATCACAACACTCTGTTGGCTACACATCCAATTGGTGAACAGCTTCTCACTTCTCACCATGCTTTTACAGAAAAAAAGTTTTGATCTCCTACTTATATTTAGAGGTTCATACTGGATGCATTGAAATATCTCAGCTCAGGTTTGCTTCAAACACAGCAACTCTCCTAAGTGGTTTCCCCAGCTGTTATGAAAGAATGTGTTTAAAAGTTCTCTTCAGGAAGACTCCAGACAATGGCAATTCTTCTCCCAGAATATGAATTCTGTCTGGCTTTGTTGTGAATCCATTAAGCCATCCTTGAAACCTTGAAGTCTGTCATTGAGCTAAACTGTTAATTGTCCTAGCTTGCTACACAGAGTGTGTTAGTCATGATCACATTTCTCTCTTTAACAACCTTCCCTCTCTAGTTATTCAGTTTGTTTAAAATAGCAATATATGGTCTGATTTTTTTTCCAGAGGTCCTGAGCATCCACAACTCCCATGAAAACTTACCATTTACTCCAGTGGGAGCAGGAATTAGACATTAATTAAGACATGAAGGAGGATTTTCTGGATAAGAAAATAAAATTACAATATACAAAACACTTTAAAACATGAAGAATGTGCTCACTTCACTGGGAAGCTGCACGGTGAGCTTGTTTATGCTCTAAAATGGCTTAATTTTTTGTACAACCTTATTCTCTGGTGATATGTTGTTAACAGTTTGGAGCAGTGTGACAGTGGGCACTCACCTCTTATGAGTGCCTCCTGTTGGCTGAGTATGATCCTGCACTCTTTTCTTTCTCTGCTTCCAGTAGCTCCTCTTGGCTGTTGCCCATCTCAGGTGGGTCTTCAGTGGCTTAGCCCTTCAGCTAAGTCACTCAGTGAATAGATGGATGAACCCCTTCTGGGGTGAAAGGCCCAACAGGGCCTGTCCCTGTGCTCTCGTTAATGTCTGTAGCCCTCTCTTTGGGTTCAGTTCTCAGCCCCTTCTGGTCTAGCTTCAAGTTCATCAGTGACCTGTAGAGAGCAGTGCCCCCAGAGCTTTCTCTCTGGAGATTCTTTGCTTTTAGCTTTGTCCCAGCTCTCCAGCCAGGTCACTCCCTGGGCCTGTTAAAATTCCCAGCCCCTTTCATGGGCTTTTAATACAGAGTCTTATCTCCTTAGGACTTAGGCCACTTTTTCAGGGGCCAATGGGGGGGACCCAGGCCCACCCACAACTCTGAGTCCCAATCCAGCAACCCTATACATAGCTGCCAAACACAGCTTTCCTTTAATGGTTACTGCTGCTTTCCCTGGGCTCCATACCACTTAGTCCCATCATTTTCTGGGGTTCACTATCTGTTCCCTGTTTGAGCAGGATCTCTCCCAGGCCTCTTTACCATGGAGTTTCACAGTCTTCAAGTCCTTCTTCCCCAGCAACTCCCCTAGTTAGGCCCCTCAGCTCCTTTTAACTAAGCCTGCTGTCCTCTGATTGGCTGCTTCCCTACAGCCTTTCTAGGCAGGTCTGGAGGACACGCCTTTGCTGTTCCTTTTCTGGGGCATGGTGTGGTAGGAGTGCGAAGCCTCCAGGAGGAGACCTCAGAGGGCCTGGTACATCCCATCACATACCACTGTGCAGAAAGGATTGAGGTGGGATTACATTGAGGGTAATGTCCCCTCCTGTCCACTCTTTGCCAAATGTAGTAAGACTCTTCTCTCCCAGGCCTCTCTTGCCTGGAAAACTTTTATCAGTCTCTGTCCTGGTTTCTCAGGGTCTCTCCCAGACCTCTCTTCATGGAGAGCTTTTAACTCTCCCTGACCCCCAATTAGTCAGGGTTTCCCCTCTCAGACATCTCTGTCTGGAGAACTATTCACAGTTCAGGCTCCTTGGGAGCTTCTTTTATTTAGCAACTTATATCAAAGTGGGCTTGACCATTACCTTTTAACCATGTCTTTCAGCCAAGGGTGAACTTTTTGTTTGGCTAACACTAGGAAGTCAACAAGGTCCTTGGCAATACCTTTATCTTCCTCAGAGAAATATAAAGTGATAAACAGCCTGGGTTCTCCCTTATTGCAGGTAGCCTATATGGTGCACATAGCCCTCCATAGTCATAGAATCATAGAGTTGGAAGGGACTTCAGGAGGTCATATAGTCCAACCCCCTGCTCAAAGCAGGACTAACCAGGACTAACGTCAGCTAAATAATCCCAGCCAGGGCTTTGTCAAGCCACAGCTTAAAAACCTCTAAAGATGGAGATTCCATCACCTCCCTAGGTAACCCATTCCAGTGCTTCACCACCCTCCTAGTGAAAAACTTTGTCCTAATGTCCAACCAAGACCTCCCCCACTGCAACTTGAGACCGTTGCTCCTTGTTCTGTCATCTGCCATCACTGTGAACAGCCTAGCTCCATCCTCCCTGGAACCCTCTTTCAGGTAGTTAAAGTCTGCTATCAAATCCCCCCTCATTCTTCTCTTCTGCAGACTAAACAAGCCTAGTTCCCTCAACCTCTCCTCATAAGTCTTGTGCTCCAGCCCCCTAATCATTTTTGTTGCCCTCCGCTGGACTCTCTCCAACTTCTCCACATCCTTTTAGTAGGAGGGGAGGGGGGGGCCCAAAACTGGACACAATACTCCAAATGTGGCCTCACCAATGCCGAATAGAGGGGAATAATCACTTCCTGCGATGTGCTAGCAATGCTCCCATTAATGCAGCCCAATATGCTATTAGCCTTCTTGGCAACCAGGGCACACTGCTGACTCATATCCAGCTTCTTATCCACTGTTACCCCCAGGTCCTTTTCTGCAGAACTGCTGCCTAGCTCATCGGTCCCCAGTCTGTAGCTGTGCATGGGATTCTTCCGTCCTAAGTGCAGGACTTTGCACTTGTCCTTGTTGAACCTCATCAGATTTCTTTTGGCCCAGTCCTCCAGTTTGTTTAGGTGCTTCTGTATCCTATCCCTACCTTCCAGGGTATCTACCACTCCCCCTAGCTTAGTGTCATCCGCAAACTTGCTGAGGGTGCAATCTACCCCATCCTCCAGATCATTAATGAAGATGTTGAACAAAACCGGCCCCAGGACCAAGCCCTGGGGCACTCTGCTTGTGACCAGCTGCCAGCTAGACATGGAGCCATTGATCACTACTCGTTGAGCCCTATGCTCTAGCCAGTTCTCTATCCATTTTATAGTCCATTCATCCAACCCATACTTCTTTAACCTGCTGATAAGAATACTGTGAGAGACTATCAAAAGCTTTGCTAAAGTCAGGGTATATCACATCCACTGCTTTCCCCACATCCACAAAGCCAGTCACTTCTTCATGGAAAGCAATCAGCAGTCAGTGGCATGTCATACTTTACAACATGCTGGGCATTCAGATAGTTGAAGCCGTTTACTGCCTCTAGTGTGGTTCAAAACTGGAATTTCCCCAGAAAGAAACTTCTTCTGTGGCCTCCTGATCTGGATGCACCTGCATGTACACCCTTCAGAGTTAAGGATCTCTCTATCCAGGTTCAGATCCCTTCCAGGGTTTCCAAAGACCAGGAACTGTATTGTTTTGCCCACTGCTTTAAACATCTGGCTTAACAACACCCACTTTTGTTCTTTTCATACCCACACTATTGTATGGATGATATTCAGCATGTTAGGATCACTTTTATCTTCCTTTTTTTTCCTGGGGAGAGCTCTTCTTTTTAGGCCTCTGTATTCGCGCTAATTTTGACCCTTTTCCTCTCTGTGGTAAACACCTCATCCCCCAATTTCTCCCCATCTCCTACCATGTAGGCCTTTTTAGGGGGTGTATTCTCTACTGCTATGAGCACTACATCTCCTTTGCCTGTAACTACTGCTTTTGCATTGTGTGTTACCATCCCCTCATTCTGGCTCACCAATTCCACCATTACTCTTTTAACTATCCCTGCTTTGCCTGAATCTGGGTCCACTTCTGTTCTCTTATTGACACTCATTTCTCAGAGAGGACAACGCTGTTTTAAATACCCTGCAACTCCCCAAGCAAAACATACCACTGCTGTCCTTGCTTTGGCAGTGGGCAGATTATCCCTCGGTGCCCATGTAGTATCTCTCATGCCCTGTTGCCCTGACTCACTTTTGCCATCATGGTTTGTATAGGGACACATCCTTCTAAAATGTCAAAATTGCCCACAGGCTTAGCATGTTCTCAACTGGGCTTATTCTTCTTAGGCCCTGGAGGAGTTTCTGTGGCTCTTCCTGTAGTTCACCCCAGCAACTCTGTCTTTTCCCCCAATTCACCCAAGGGCAAGTCCTTCTTAAGTGTCTCATCTGTCTACAACCATAACATCTCCTTGGCCGGGCCTCAGGCCTCAAGCCTGCTGGATTCCTCTTGTCTACCCAGTACCTGTAACTGTTGCTGCTTCTTTCCTCCAGGATCCATAGCAGGCACTGCTGCTGTTCCTCTAGCCTCACTAGCCACTGCTCCAGTTCCAGCTGCACCAGCAAGCTGCATCTCCTTGGCAGGCCCAGCCGACCCCTTTACTTTTGACATGTACAATGACCAGCCTTATTTGGAGGCTGTCATCATTGTTGGGCTTCCTGCCAAGCCTGAGACGGGTGTTCCTGTATTCATTGTTGCTGCTGCAGCTCAAGTACCTCCTGGAGTATGACCTGCTGGGCCTCTTGTTGCTCTTTGGCTAGTACTCACTGAGTTTCAGTGGAGCAGTGCTGCTGCTGGACTAAAGCCCTTTTCCACTCCTCCACTGTCCTCTTGTTTCTGGGGCTGGTCCAAAAACATCCCATTTCTGGTACCAAGTTGTAACCGTGTACACTCACCTCTCAAAAGTACCTCCTGCCATCTGGGTGCAATCCTGCACACTTTCCTTTCTCTGCTCCCAGTTGCCCCTGTTGGCTATTGCCCACACCAAGTGGGTTTTCAATGTCTTAGCCCTCTGGCTAAGTTATTCAGTTAATAGATGGATGAACCCTCTCCAGGGTGAAAGGTCCAATAGAGCCTGTCCTTGTGCCCTTGTTAATGTCTGTAGGCCTGTCTCTGGGCTCAGTTCTCAGCCCTTCTGGGCTAACTTAAGTCCATGACTCACCTGGCATAAAGCAGTGCCCCCAGAGCTTGTTCCCTGGAGATGCTTTGCTTTTAGCGATTCTCTGGTGTCCCAGCTCTCCTGCCAGGTCACTCCCTGGGCCAGTTTAAATTCCCAGCCCTTTTCTTTGGCTTTTAATACAGAATCTTATCCCCTTCTTGGGACTTAAGCTGCTTTTCTGGTGGCTAGTTGGGGACCTGGACCCGCCCACTATTCCAGGTTCCAACCCAATTAATCTAAAGGAAGCAGCCTGGGAATGTGTTTCATTAATCGTTACAGCTGCATTCCCTGGGTTGCATGCCACTTAGTCCCATCATTTTCTTGAGTTCTCCATCTGGGTCCCTGTTTCAGCAGGATCTCTCCCAGGCCTCTTTACTGTGGACTTTTACAACCTTCCAGTCTTTCTTCCCCCTTCAGGTCCCAGCCAGCAACTCCCTTGCTCAGGCCTTGGAGCACCTTTTAATTGAGCCTGCTGTGCTCTGATTGGCTGCTTTCCTGCAGCCTTTCTAGTCAGGTGTGGAGGACCTGCTTTCACTTCTCTTTTTCAGTAGGGTATGGTAGGACTGCAAGGGGGCTTCAAAGGGGCTTCAAAGGGCCTGGTACACCCTATCACAATCTGATATGAGGGCTCCTTGAAAGAATGTATTATGTAGAATGGTCATTTGAGTAGATTTTGTGTTCTCTGGTTTCTCTAGCCCTTTTATGAACAATTATGTTTCCCATACAAATCACCATCTCGAAAGATTATGGGCCAGATTCTGTTTTTAGTTATAGTGGTGTAAATTTGGGACATCTCTGTCAACTGAGATCATAATGTGACCCTAAATGTATGACTTAATTACAAATTAAGGAAAAAAAATGTCTATTAATGGTCTCCCTGTTTTCCTGAACTGGTTCACAGATGTAGAAATACTTAAATGGTTATAAAATGTCTTGTACTGCTTCAACATGAAATTAATGGAATTGATTAGCTATGGCTATCTCAAGGCTCAGATCCATGGTTTGCATACTACCCTGAAAGCTGAAATCCTGAAATATCATTTTACTGCTGTGAATGAGACCAAATCAGCTATCCGTTGCACTGAGTACAGTGAACAGAATGATAAGCCTGGACACTGTTAGTACTATAACAAAAGCCGCAAACCATGACAAGGTTAATCCCTGCCACTAACTCACCTTGTTGATATTAATAAGGTGTCTCAGCTTTATTTTATAAAAGGATTAATAAGTCATAGTGTGAAGTTCATCCAAATGCTGCTGATGCTTTTCTGTCATAGTATGATATCCCGACTTTACAATTGGCAGAGACCAGAGGGTACTCTGGAGACCACAGTGTCTTAGTCAGACATTAAAGCAGCTATCATAGATTTAGATATGGAAAACCCCTAGGAACTAGTGTATTACCTTAGACTTTTACAATTCTGCTCAAGACCTGTCCTGAGACCAACACACAGTCTATGAGACCCATGGTCAAGAAGTTGGACACTCTCTTTCTCTAATCTCTTTCATTAGCTTTTGTTTCTCTGTCATAAAAGAATAAAGATCCACAACATTATGTTTTCCTTCTATCTAGCCCATCCATTTACAGGGAATACTCGCAAACTACCACTTCAAGTGCTGAATGTACCAGGAATGTAATTAAAATTGCAAAAGGAAGATATATGCTCCCTGGGTGCTGAAAAAAAATCACTCAAAATACATGACGGGATATGAAGTCTGACTATGTATGTTATGGGGCAAGTTAGGTGTTATCTTAAATGGCTGACCTACTGAAATGCATGAGGATAAAAAGCCTGCCCTACAGGGCATAGATCCATAGCCAGCATTTTAACTACTTAACAGTAGCATGCTGAGCAATGTGTACCTGATAACCATCAGTTCTTAGTGGATTGCAACATGTCGTTTATTTTAAAGCTGTTTTCGAATACATCTCAAAATATAAAAAGTTAGATCTGAGCAAACATTTCCTAAGAAGTCATCTATTTAATGAACTTCCCTCTCTTTCAAGTCAGAACTTGTCCATCATCAATTTTCTTAAATGTATTCATTATTCACAATTATTTGCCAAATAATTTCTGCAAATAATTCTTAGTTTTCAGATTGTTTATAAGCAATTCTTTGCAAGTATCAGATATTTGAGCTGTGTCAGTTGGTTTTGATTGGGCACATATATCACATGGTATTTTTAGTTTCTCAAATCACACCATCATACTTCCATTTACCCGGTTTAACAATGTATACTATAGGAATAGTCTCTAATATTTGCTTATAATTCCCATAGCACCTGTTAAAAGTGAGAAAAGTTCTCAGCCAAAATCTGTAAACCTAGGTCCTTGCCCTTCCCTCAAGTCTCTCCTCAAAACCTATCTCTTCCAATACACATGGAGTAAAGAACAATGTGGTGATATGGAGAGCTGTGATCACTACTACAGACCAGCTAAGACTTGTGCACATCCTGTTATAGTTGCACACCGTCTCCCTTACCACAGCTCACCCCACACCAGCCTGCTTGTTTGTCTCATCCACCCTTCAGATGTTGTCTTTTCAACAGTGAGCTTTTAGGAACAGGCACTGTCACTTATTCTATGTTTATACAGTGGGTAACACAACAGGCCCCAGTCTGGTTACAGGCTTTAGGCACTACCTTGCCTAATGCAAATGTTAAATAATAACAATTCACTGCTTCTAGGCACATTTTTGAACAGTAAAGCTATTGGCTAGAATATCTGTGAAAAATGAACACAAAAAGAAATATGAATGCAGATAGGATTAATTCTATTCTTAAATGAGCAAATATTCACAGACATTTTTTTAAATTTAATTTTATTTATTTATTTATTTTATTTTTTGGTATATGCCAAGATCATATGCTTGACTCACAGAAAACAAAGCTATCGCACCATGGTGAAGAGATGACTTACATACACCAACTGGTTTTCTATTTTTTCAGCTGCTGCCATTCTTTGTACATGTTTATATTAAGCTCTCGGTATGGCGCTTTTAACTATCCTATTGCTTTCTCTTTCTATCAGTGTATGTCTGGGAGTCCAAGAGTCTTTCTCCTATTTCTTGGCTGACGTTGACAATCCCAGCAACATTGATGACTACAAGATGAGCAAATGGATAATAGCTATGCTGTGAGTATGCAAGACACAAAACATAGCTTCTTACTGCACTGTGGATTTGTGATACAACTTTTTAAAAAGTTCTACTGATAGATCTTTTTTAAAAAAAAATCCCATTGTGTACGTCACATCCTGAGGAGTGGCGAGGGATGCCTACTCTAACCTGCCCTGGCTATGCCATTAACTTATCTGTATTGAACCATTTATTGGAAGATTAGGGGAAATTTCAAGATTGGAAAAAATAAAAATCCGTGGTGGGAGAGGGGAATTGGAACTGCCCCTTAATTCATTTGAGTGATCTCCCCGTATCTTTGGTTTTGACTTACACAGCATGTTAGCTGCAAAACATTGCAAATTATTGGTAAAATATTTATAAGTCACTCCCATTATAACAGACACGTGGGAAGTTTATAAGAGAGAGAGTTTGGTTGCTGTTATCACCATAAGTAACACTGTTTACATGACCTTCTCAGCATGATTCACTATGTATCACGAGATGCTCAATACAAAGAATATTCAGCATAACAGAAGGTCGTGCAGTGTTTCTGGATTAGTCACAGATAGAACCATTTCCTACAGAACTTGTGCGCAAAAATTTAAATGGAAAGAAATAACAAAAAAAAGTTGATGGTTGAGGTTGTTGCCAAGATCTAAATGAAACAATTATTTAAAGCTATAAGACCAAAAAAAAAAAATTCCCTTATTTTTCTGCTGGGATTTTCTTGACTTTCAGAACTGAAAGAGGGCTGAAGGCATTGGGGCAGCCAGGCTAGAAAAGCAGAAGTGGCAACTAGTTTCCTAAAACCATCTTTGCAGCAGAGACAGAGAAGTGATGCTGAAAAATAAAGTTCGGAAGAAGCCATACAATCCTGCTGAGACATGCGAGAGGTTATTGGTTTCTGTGGAGAATGAGGGAGTTATGTGTATTTTTTATAAATATCATATGCCCCTCAGTTAATCTGTTCGATATTAACTTCTTGCAGTCCAGCAGGATGAGTCAAAGGAGGCTGTTGGGCGTGGCTCCAAACAGGGTAGCAAGATTTACTTTTCCCCAGGCCTACATTTAGGATCATAGGGAAGACTAAAATCTTAAGGGTGCTGGGCTAGGCAGGAAGAAGAGTGAGAGGGTTGTCATGATGCAGAGACACACAGAGAAAGGGAAAAGCTACAGCAGTCTGCTTCTCCTGGCAAGAGATAAAGGTTAGCTGAGCTGAAGGGAATTTATAGAAGCTTGCATGGAAAGATTAAGGTAAAATTATGTGTACGGGCCTTTTGTTATTTTACCCCCTTGCTTGGCATGCTATGTACCTTTGAGTGAAGGAATAAATAATGCTTTGTTCGAAAGAATCTGTTTTTGAGTCCCTTTTATTACCTGTCAGCTCTGTGTTCCTGG
This sequence comes from Emydura macquarii macquarii, assembly GCF_026122565.2. NCBI lineage: Eukaryota > Metazoa > Chordata > Testudines > Chelidae > Emydura > Emydura macquarii. The sequence goes on along the minus strand of NW_027132559.1, from coordinate 33,332,062 downwards.
GGAACCCTGGTGCAGTACCTTGCCTGTCTGACTCACAAAGGACTTCCCCTCCACCCCATCTCTGCCTGAACCAAAACTGATCAGAAGAAAGACTTACAAAAAACAATGAAAATGCAGTGGAGACACACCTAAACCCCTCCTGACAAGGGTGATAGGATTAAGGCAACTCCCCTAGTCTCATTTGCATCAAAGATGGGACAGCGAGGCACACCCATTAGTATTCAGAATAGAGATTCCAAGGCAAAGACCCCACTGAACTCTGGGACCAGAAAAGCAGTTCTCCCTTGAATCATTGTTGCTTCCCTACAAAAACCCCTATCCAAGCTCAAGTTTCTGTTCTGGTGCTTGGATCCAAACGCTGCACCAATTCCACTGGGATTTCACTTTTTTTCTGACTGGAATACCATCACTGATCATATTGGGGGCTTTGCCTGTCTTCAGCACTCTGGATCCTAAACTGAACAGCTTGTATCTGAGCTCCAAGAAAGACGTGGGAACCTCAATCGATTCAAGCTTCACTGAACAGTGAGACCCCAACTCTCTCTCTCTTACTCCAGGTATAGCTTTCTAAACCTGACTTTTGTGATCAAACTTGAGCTAGATTTCACCCCAATTGAAACCATGTAATATTGGTACTGTTTTGTTTGTTTGTCTCTCCTTGTATGGCTATTACAACAAGTATCATCATAAGTTTCATATACCTGGCAATAAAATAACTTTTATGGTCAAGCTGGTTGTCATACTCTCTCCAAACTTCGTTTACTCTTTCGTTTTCTCAGCTGCCCCATTTGCTCGGTAGCAACGCTCCTCTTACCTAAGGTAATCTTACCTTACCAAAGATCCCTGTAATGCCCAAAAATCCTGTGGGGTCTGCTCATCAATGACATTACTATTAAGATAATTGTGACATAAGATTGGCGGGGGGGAGTGCTGAGTCTGTGGCATCTGAAGGTGTCAGCTTGGAAGTGCTGATTGACCCTGGCTGCTCAAACTTGCTCTGTTAACCTGTGTGCGTGTGTCTGACTGCATTTTATGGTTGCCCTGATGAACTAAGTTCTGTGCTGAGTCCACGTCATATGAGGGTGTCAGCTTGGAAGTGCTGATTGACCCTGCCTGCTCAGATGTTCTCTCTTAACCCGTGTGTGTGTGTGTGTGTGTGTTGACTGATTCTGGGGCTGGAGGAACCCAGCCCTGTGGAAACTAAGCTCCATTGGTAGCTCCACTGGTGGCTCCATTGGTGGGGGAGGACTTGCACAAGGGAGAAATAGAGCTCCATATAGAAACACAAGTGACACAAACAGTACATTGGTAGAATGACAGAAACCCCAGGAACATAACTCTAATAAATGAGTGCACATCAAAGAGATGGGCAAATCTGGTAACATTTTAATCACCCATTGTCACATGCTCCCAGAGTAAAAGGGTTTACAGGTGCCAAACCCAGCTGAGTCTGTTGTGTTGGGAAGCAGAGGGTAGAGGTCTGGTATGCAGAGATCCAGCCCCAAAGCGGTTAAACAGAGTGTTTCCACCCTTGAGAGAGGTGAAAGAAGCCAGGTCTGTCACCTGAGGGGTGCATTCAAGAAGGTCTAAAGTGCAGATCACCTCATAACCATGACCCAGTTTCATTTGGTGAGATTTTCACCCCTGCTCCAACTCCTTAACATCAAGGGCTGGATCAGCATAAAGGAGCTCTGAAAGCCCTAGGTCTGGCTGGGGAAGGATTCCCCTGCTGTAGGAACTGTGGTGACAGCTGAAAAGATGTCTTTTAAGACCCCTTTCCACTTCCTGGCATAGGGATGGGCCAGGTCAGGCTGGGGAACAGGCAGGTTCTGTCAGGGGATGAGGTCACAGTATGCAGTGCAGCAGTCCATAGGGCAGCCTGAGAACGGGCTGCTATATTTCAGATAGGCTCCCAGAGCTGGGGACTAGAGAACAATTCAGAACCGAGAGGGCACACAGGTAGCTTATAGCTGCCACAGCTCCCTGTACCGCTGGACTGAGTCCTGTACAGCCCCTCTTAGAGATGCAGCACAGGATCTCATCCATTGTCTCTAGGTCAGTTCAGGAGACTGACTCATTTTTTGTTTCTACTCATGTTCCTGCTGCTGTATTTCCCCTTCACTCCTTTGCCCTTTATCCTGCTATATTGAGCTTCCTGTCAGTACCTAGCAGGCAGCATTCCCTCTAGCAAGTGCCAGTTCAGTATGAAAACTGGCAAAAAGACAAGCAGTGGCAGCAAGACAGGTGACAGGAATACTTACATTCAACAGTACAGTTTTTTTTAAGAAAGAAGGGAATATAAAAAAGGAAAGATAATGGAAACCTAGAAAGAGGAATGGAAATTTAGAAGGAGGAAAAAAGGGAAGGGAGTGTAAAAGGAGGGAGAAGAAAATAAGTAAGAAAGAGGGATTAAAGGGGCCAGGATAGGAAGGGGAGAAGGAGATGTGAGGCAGAAGGGAAAAGAAAAAGAAAATAAAATTAGGGAGACTCTCATATGTGCTCTCTTTTCATCTAGTCCTGCTCTCCTTTCTTATGTCTTATGTCCCTTTCTTTTCAAAAGTGGCAAATTTAGCTCTCCATGATCTCTATACATAGTGACTAAGACTTGTATTTTTCTTTCTTCCAAAGAATTCTGACAAATATGGTAGAGTGTTCAGTTTCTGGTACAAGAAGTTCATGTACTAATTGTCCAAGGATACAATAAGGTCTTATGTAGACCTATGCAATAGACCTTTGAATACACTGTAACTTCTCTCTCTATTCCTATAGACAGTGAGAGGAGATATATTCCTTCTATTTCGAAAATCTTTTGTGGATAACTTTAATTTTTATTTTTTCCCCACAGGTTTATGATCTGCATATGCATACACGAGAGTTTCCTAATTTGTTTCCATAGTCTCAAAGTATAGGAATACTTTATGGACAATAACTATACATATCAGTATATAGCATTCACATGGGGTTGTTCTGATTAAAATTCATAATCAAATACCTCTCAACTGTCCCTTGTTAGGAGACACCAATCTCAGATTAGAGTACCAGAGTAAAAATCTGACTTTAGTTACTATTGTATAATTTTGGATTCATTTCATTCAGGTCAGTAGAGTTATTCTGGATTTCTACTAGTGTAATTAAGATCGGAATCTCACCCCAAAATATTTCCCACACCTACCTGGTATTATCTCACTTTCATCATACTTAATTGTTACCTCATATTCACTGACTCAAACTCAGCTAGGTCGTTTAAAGCTGCACTGTGTTTTTTGTGTCTCCCACATTTTGTTTCCTCTTCCCAAATTGAGTTGCATGTTTAGGTTCCAGTAGGTTGAGAGGTTTATTCATATTAATATATTTTCTTGTAATTTCTAAAAGAGTATAACAGAATCAATCACAATTCTATATTTATTCCCAGACTTAGAGATATGTACTCACAAACACATACAAATCTCTTTTAGATCAATTTTTTATAAACTAATGTTTAGTAATGAGTAGCTTATTCTTCCCTGATTGTAATGAGGTAAAATTACATGAAACTCACAACAGTGACTTAAATGGTGGTATAGGTCACAGCTGGAGTGAGAAATATTGCTGTGTATTCCTTTAAACAAAGCACATACTATCTCAGGAGTTATTAGGTTGCTAGAGACGTATAGAAAGATTTGTAGCTGTACATTGATAAGATATATGCCTCTCCAGCTCTCTAAGCACTGTGCCTGAGGGACAAGGATCAGAACACAAACTCTAGACACACCATCTTAAATATTATAGGCTTGACTCTCTCACTTACATTGGCTTTTCATTAGAGTAATTCTGTTGACTTGGATAGATTTATTGCCAGTTTACACCAGCGTAAGTGAAAGGAGCTCTGTATGCAGTACAGTTGTAGCCATGTCAGTCCCACGATATTAGAGAAACAAGGTGGATGAGGTAATATCTTTTACTGGACCAACTTGTCTCTCTCACCCACAGAAGTTGGTATAATAAAAGATATTATCTCCCACCTTGCTTCTCTATATGTAGATATTCTTCTGGTTAACAAAAAAACAGGGAAAATTGGATGACAGCATTCCTCATATTTTTTCCACCCCCAAGATGTTGCGAAATATGCTCAAATGCACTGCAAGAGGCTTAATCTTCTTTGCATATTTTCTCATCATTTTATGCAAGGCACTGGAAAAAGTTTCATATGCAAGCTAGCAAGTATTGCTTTGCATGGATAACAAATGTAAACTATTTAAGGTGTGTTCAAGGGCAGTTCTATTCATTTCAGTCTCTCCTTTTGATTCAGGCTTTGCCGTTTCTGCAACCAAAATTGTTATGCAGGACCAGGGAAGCTGCTTAAAATTTCATGATATTTGTACTTGAAAAGCACAAGAGGGTAGCAGTGTAGGCTTGCTAACTGTGAATTAAACACTTAATGCTACAGTATTTTTTTCTCTGTATGATTCATTTTTGGCTTACTTGTGGTGACTTGCAGAGTGGTTAATTACTGCATGAAGGTAAAAAATGATGGCACGTGGGTCATTTTAACAAAAAGATTTAGGGAGCGCAAAAGATATGATTCAATTTTTCCAGACAGGGATACACTTTAATAGCATTCATAAGTAGAAATATTTATCTTGAAGTTAAAACGTATTATTTTCTTTTCTATTTTTAAATCATACATATAGTATTGAGGATTGTGACTAGTTTCTATTTTGGTTACAATACTTTTTCTTCCATTGAATTTGGAAACAATTAAGTTATTTTGTATGATAATATGATATTTCTCAGCTGTCCCTAATGAAATCTAACAGCCTTATTGGCTACTCATGGTTTCACTAAATAAAAATTGTAATCATTTATCCCTTGGGATCTAAAAGAGACCAAAGGAAAAATATAGATGGATCTATCAGAGAGAAGGAACAAAAAGTTCTACATTTATGTTTCAATTGTATTAGAGATTACAATGTTTGCAACGCACAGTAGCCTTAAAATTGACAGCTGTCCTGTTAATTAAGGTTGTATCTTCATTATCTCTTCATGGTCACATAATGCCCAATGCTGAATACCACTTGCAAAGTGCTGAGAGCTCCTATTTTCCATAGATATATTTCACTGGGAATTTAGGGCACTCAGCATCTTGCAGAATCTGGCTTATTATGTGAGGACACTTCAGCTTAATCAAAAAAAACCAAACAAATGGGTTATATTCAAGAACTATTGGAAATAAGATTCATTTCTCCAGTATATGAAGCTTAAACACTTGCATGCCTGAAAGCCAGTAAAACCCAGTGGGCCAAGAAAGAGGTTGAGTTACATGCGCTGGGCAATGGTAACTAAGGGAAGGGGTTTGTCTAAAATGTCTGAGACCCTGAACAGCTTATTTTTTTTAAGGGGAAACATAAATACTTGGGTTGGTGGGAGTAGCATGGAGGTGTTGAATTTTCAGAATTTGACAAGAAAAATGTGTTCCTTGTTTAAGTGCTCAGACTCTTACAGAGAGAAAGAAACTTCTAGTGAATATATATCACTCTGTCTGGCTTGCATGCAATTAGCAGGGCCGGTGCACTTTGCTGCTGTGAACAAAGAAGCACTTTTATCCATCTTTTTCCTTTTAATCAAAAGTTTAAATCATGAATCTTGCTAACTGCAAAGACCCTTTGCATCAGAGTATATTTTCATTTTCCAAGATTCCACTAACAAGTCACCATTGTGAGTTTTGGCCACATCCTCAACTGGTGTAAACTGGTGTGAAAATAAAGTCACGGGAGCTATTCCATTTCATGCCAGCTGAGAATCTGACCCATATGTATCTCAAACTGGTAACCTTTTATGAATTTGTGAATGGTAAGGCTTGGGGTTAGCAAAAACGTGAGCTTCAGTAGGGTTTGGACTGGGTTTTACTTCTTTATATATTCAGGCCTTTACCATTCGCCCTCCATTCCCGCCACACATACCCCTACCTTCTTTCCTACATTAGGAAAATTACCCAGTGCTGACACCTGTCCTCAGCAAGGTTGAACTGCCAGATTTAAATGTTCTTTTACACTGAATGTTCCTTATCTGACCAATTTTATCTTCTTATACTGACATTTGTTCTCATCTCTGGACACTCAGCTTTACTACATATCCATTGTAAACATTCAGCACTACTTATGAAATGTACACGGGTGCGTTCGCATACACAGGACTTTTATATTTTTTAAACCATGCTGTTTTGCTCCCTGTATGCCCCAGAGCTAAAAGGCATAAAGGAAAAATAATCTCTTTGTTCCTGCTATAAGAGAAAGGGGAAAAGCAGGTGGTTTAATTTATATGAATTATCATTTTGCCCCATTGCAGTTCTTGATAATTTTGTTTGGTTTGATTTTGTAAGTTATATTAACTGGTGCATGTAATGTACTTATGAAAGGTGGTGGGGTTGAAATTATGAAAGATATAATCTGGGGAAAGTGAGTCACTCAATCTGGCAGATAAATAATAGACTGTATGGGTAATGAGCCATATTCAAGAAAAGAAGCGGGGACCCTTTAGGAGAGAACAGTCATCCAGCGTCCTTGTCTGGAGCTGACTTCATGGGACCAGACCTGATAGGAACAAAGTTCACTTTGTAGAATCATACCATGCTGCAGCTAAACTGGTGTTCAGTTTCCAGACTTGACAGTAGCAGGCCTGGTAGCCCTAAATTCACTAAACCAGGATCTGACAGTAGCAGATCTGGTGTAGCTGGCTTTGTGCAACCACTGGACCTTGTAATCAGAGATCAGAGAAGAACCTGGTGGTACAAACTTTGCTAGAATGCAGCAGATTGGCTGAGGAAAGTCACCTCCTGACACCCACTTCACCACATCTGAGCCATTTTATTGGGTGGTGATTGTGTTGCAGTAAGAGTTCTCGACTCCCAACAGGCGAGGCAATAAATATCGGGGACCATAGGGTTGACCATAACATCCTCCTACACAGTTTGGGTTTTGGTAATTTATTTTACAATTTGAATAAATGTTTATCTTGTTTTCCCAAATAAAACTTGTGGTTCCAGGTTCCTAGGAATTCCTGAGTACTTGTTATGGGGAAGAAACACTTACAAAGATGACCAGATAGATGTTAAATTTTAAGTTCCTAAAATCAGGAAGTAAGGTTTCAGATGGGGGCTTGAGCCAATCATTTTATTGATTCTAAACGGAACTCATAGACATCATCTGAAGTGCGCACTTACTGCTGCGAATGACTCCTGTCAGAAGTGTTAAAATGCCTTTACTTTTTCAGATTTAGTTTTATTTCTCCTGTTATCCACTCAATATGCCGCATTTCTACTGTGATTGCTTTTCCCGTTTTATATGGTCTTGTCTTTGTGCTCAAAAACTCAAATAACTTCCACCTCTAGAGTTCCTTGTGCATGTGTGCTATTTCAATAGAGGAAAAGTGTAACATTTTATTGTCAGTATCACTCTCTAGCTAAAAAGAATATCAGTTCAGATTGTATAAATATATGCGTAGTTCAGATTCTTAGCAAAATCTCATGAACACATGAGTTACCACTTTCCTTCCCATCACCATTTTGAAGCTCTGTCTTTCAACCCTTCTTCTAGACACACCTTTGAAAAAACTCTGTTGCATTAACACAGAGGGAGCAGGGGAGACCAGGGAAGCAATGAACACTGGTATAGTGCAGAAGTATACATGCAAAACAGCCCCATATCCTAGTAGTCAGCGAGCAAATGGCTCTAAGCAGGGTTATTGGCCAGAAACTGAAGATTCATGTATTACTGGAAATAAAAAAAATGAAAAGACTTGAAACTTTCTTTTCTGTACTTAACTTGATACACTTGAGTGAAACCAAATGTTTTCCATTGTTTTTTTAATCAGCCAAGCCACAGATACCAGGGTGCTGAGAAGGATAATATGCAAGTTGATGTCTCATTCGAGAAAAATAAAATTCTGTGTCAATAATAATATAACACAACAACAATTTACTTTTTTAATTGTCCTCACCCCCCAGAAGTGCCACGGTGGAACTAAAGTTGTAGGCATCTAGTGTCACAACCCTCTTCCAAGTCTGCCAGACTTTCCACCCATAAGGGTGTCTGCCAAGAAGAGGAGAGAATGAGACTTAAATAATATTTAGCATTTATATCTCTTTACACATTCAAAGCACTATACAAATATTGACTAAACCTCACAAGCATTATAATTTCCTATGTTAATGATGGGGAAACTGAGGCAGGAAATTGAAGAGACTTACCCAAGGCCACACAGAAAGTTAGTGGCAGAACTAGGATTAGAACTCAAGACTTTCAGTCTGCTGATCCCTAGCTTAATGCTCTAGAATGCACTACATTTCCATGAACCAGAAATTACATGAGGATAGTTTTAAACAATCATTTAAGACAAGGTATTTCCTATTAGTGGTGGTCCTCAGCATTGTCTAACAGTGTATAATACAAAGCAGCCAAATCAAGACCTGTGAGAAGTATATGGTAAGTAAAGATGCTGAAATGTCACAGAAGTACAGTTGATAATGAATAGTGTTATTTTATCTGGGAGTTGCTATTGCAATTAATGAACCTGAAAAGATTTGCCAGTTCAGTTCTTTTCAGAGAAGCATCCTAAAATCTGGACATTTACCTAAAGCTCATAGAACTTTTCCAAACTTTCCAGAAATTAGGTGGGAAATCTCATACCAAAGGCTCTCCCAGGACTTCCAATGTTTCCTGACTTCCTGCAAGGCACTAATACCAGATAAACACCTGTGGAAATTTGGTAGTTCTGCTTCTAATCCCAGAGAATTCCAAGAAATGTTTGAAGTGTAAGAAAACATAAAACTAAACAGTATTTAAACCTGAAAAAAAAGCTTCAGGTTTGCTTCATTTGTGTTTTGGATGAAGGTGCATATTGAATGATATTTTATGTGAACTGTATAGCCCAACTCTAATTATGGCTCCCCTTAGATTGCTGTAACAATCTGAACCTATTTTGTACAAACTGAAGTTCTGACATCAGCATTCTGCACAGTTTACATGTACTCAATAGAGTTTTTGAAATTCATCTCCAAATCAGAATTTTGCATATGACAAGCTTAGTGGCATAGTCTGGCCTTTCGTGACTTAGGCAATAGGTGACCTATACCTGGTGGTGTCAATCTAGTTCCTAAATAATCAGGTCCACATCTCAAACACTACTATTAGAAAGAGTTGGATGACTCAAAAGTTTAGCAATACACTACAGATCATTTGATATTTAGGGTACTGACTGAAATCCAGCTCAGATCAAAGCTGGGTGGAAGTCACTACCATATGCTTGTTGGGGTTTTGTGAAACGAGTCTCTGTTACAAGTACTTTTTCTAGTGGACAAATGGCCATGACTCAAACACCAACACAATTAGCGCTAAAGTGGTATTACTGATGGCAATCTAAGCAGAGAAGCCAAGATTCTGAATGAGTGTGGAGCAATTCAGAGACCTTCTTGCTATTGAAGGGGGAGATGGGGGGGGGCAGGGTTGATGCCCAGAGGCAGTGTAGGAAAGGTAGCACTGCCCAGGCTATACCTATTCAGTTGCTAGAGAACTTTAATCTGACACTAGTCAATGAATTTATTTCATAAATGTAGACTATTTTAGGAATGTAAAGAGAATTAAGTGTAACAGTGATCCATTTGACATTGACACAAAAATATAAAGAATTTTAAATAAAAATATAATCCCAGTAGGACTATCGCTCAATAACTTTGAAATACTAGTCAGGCAGACACTTTAGAAGATTAAAAAGACCAGGACTATTTAGTTAGGAAAAGTAAGAGGAAATATGATAGATGCATATAACATAGTGAATGGTACAGACAAGGCCAGATGAGTTCTTTTATTTACCCTTTCTCATAATTTACCTTGGGCCATAGTACAAGAATAAAAAAGCAGTTGAGGAAATTTTAACAGGCAAATGAATTAAATGAAATGACAATGAAAACAGATGAAAGCAAATACTTTTAAAAATAATACTTTGCGCTTCTATAGCCCCTTCCATCAGACAATCTCAAAGCACTTTACAAGCATTAATGAATGAGGTCTCTATTTTATAGCTCAAGAGACTGAAACACAGAGAGGTGAAATGATTCAACAAGCTCATGCAATACATATGTGCAACAATTTGGAATAGAATTTGTGTTTCCTGATTCTCACTCCCAACTCTAAACAAAAGCCCAGACTTCCTTTTTAGATCATTTACAGATAAACCGTGGAACTCATTGCCACATGACATTGTTAGACCAAATAACTTCGAACATTTCTATCAAGAATTAGATCTTTATATGAATAATATCTGGCTTCAGTTCATTGCTGTAAGTCTCAATATATTTCTCTGTGTTAGTATGTGTACTGTGTATATATAGGAACAGAGGAATTACCAGACTGGCTCAGATGAATAGTCCATCTGATCCAGTATCCTGTCTCCAACAATAGCTGGAACCAGATGTTTTATGATTCATTTGCAAAAACCCTGCAGTAGACATATGAGGAATAATCAATACACATGTATGCAACACACACAAGACTTATAAAATTTTGGGAGTTGGAAAGAGATCCATCATTAATCCTCTGAGTTAAAGGCAACAGCTCTCAGTTACCTTCCCCCTTCCAAATTCCACCAAAAAAAAAAAAAAGGGTGTTGTTTTCATCCAACAACAATTCAATCAGGAAACAATTTAAGCTTTAGTGAAATGTACCATATGTTCCAAAGCAAATTTTAGCACTTGTATGGTACTTAGTAGTAAAGAAGCTACAAAGAAAAAAATTAAAGTGTGTAATTAATGTTACAATGTTACATTAGCACATAAATAATTTCTCTGGCAGGTCATACAATTCACATGCATATTTTATTAAAGTGTAAGAAATAATTTTTCAATCTGACCCTGTTCCCTCTGCAGGCTTTGAAGTTTGAAAGCCGGCAGTATAGCCTATAAGTTTAAAGAAATTTAGAAAGAATTGTGAAGTTAAAAGATACTTTTGATGTTTGTTCTTTCTTTTCTATCACAAGGGCATTCAATACAGTAGAAGAAAAATAAGTAGAAAACATTATTGCCTAAGAAATTTTCATGGCAATCATGCTCATTTAACCCTTTCTAATCACTTAATATAAAGTGGTGGAGAATTATTCGTTTAGGGGTGAAACAAAGGTGACACTAGGAATTTCTGATTTTATTACCAGTATATTCTTTCCTTGTGCACCTTACTTAAAGTTACGCCTATGCATTGAGAATAAGTCCCTTCAACTTTTCATTAACACAGCAGAGTTTCTCTCCTGGTGCTGGAATCAGACAATACTATTTCATTCTAGCTGCATTACTAGTATTTCTGACCAAAGAGGAAGCATTTATTGCCAAACCACCTGAGCTCTTTTGCCCAAACAGCCTTTTTTAAAGATTCTTTCCCTACCACCGCCCAAAATATTGTACCAGATAACACATAGTATTGAAATGGGATGTGTCTGTATGGAGCAATGGTGACATGTAGTGGCCAATCAGATTTTTTTTTAATACTAATTGCAGTGTGAACATATTGCTTGTAAAAGCAACAAGACTGACAGCGTTACAAACACAAGCCCTTCCTTTGTCTTATTGTTTCACACTTGCTTGTAAATTCTTCAAAGTACTTGGGTCTGTTTTCTGGCATACACCTAAAGCAAAAGCGTTTTGTTAATTAAAAAAATCAGTCAAGACTGTATTCCCTGTATGTAGAAATGCAGATAGGACTTTCTGAAGCCCAGTGAAGTTAATGGGAGTCTCCCATAGGACATATATTCATTATGTGACTAGAAATTAGTGCCTGGTCAGAATGTTTCTGACTGGCAACCATGGCAGGTGCTATTAAGCAAATTCCTTTGTGAAAACATTTCATTTTCTAGGCAGACAGCTACAAGCCATGTAATTATACACTTGACCTTTTCAGTGCTTATTCCTGAAAAACTCTGAATCTTGAGCAGTGTAACAAAGTGCAAGTGGATAGAAAAGACATTTCAATGGGGTTTAAACAGAGAGAAAAGTAAGGGAAGAAACTGAAAATGTCACAGCAGATGTTATAGGCCCAGTTCGGCAACCCTAGTCTCTGAAAGTATTGCTTACTCAAGCACTCCCATTGAAGCCAGTGGGACTATTTACATAAGTAAGTGCTACTCACTTGAAGCACTGCAGATTCATGTTTTAGGTGTGTATTCCTTTGGACACTGAATTCCGCCTAGCACTTTAAAAGAATGTAAGAATCAGACCCACAAACATTTAAATTGATCCTTGTTAAATATTTGAGCTTGCAAAGAGCATATATAAATCAATTACTCTTAATAATAATTTCATAAAGGAGATTTCTCAGAAGTATTGATTAAAATGTCTGCTAAACTGTTAAATAAAACTATCTGACCACCAAAGATGAGGTTTTAACTTTCCCAACTGGTGCAATGGTCTCTATTTGCCAGCTGTATTGTAATAACAGAAAAGTTAACATCTGTGGCTTTATAATTATTTGAATTTTAATGAACAAGATGAATTAAATCTTTCAGCTTAGCTGCTTATGCAGTGAACGAGCCTGAGCTCCTGAAAGATAAGAAATAGATTGTGCTTATTCAACAGCTTTTCACTGTTTGCGGGGGGGACGAGGGAGAGAGAGAGAAAAAAAAGCCAGGTTTCAGTGGAATTTAATCCCTTCCGCTGTTTAAAAAATATGATAATGGTAATTACTGAATATGAATTATAGAATTAATTAGTGAGTTTGAGAACAGCTCAGGAATTAGGACATTGAGCATTTACCAACTGCAGAGACAGTGAGTTTAGTAAGAGGGTGGCCTGCCTTTGTAAAATCCTTTTTTCGGCATCTATATAATATTCATCAGCAAATAATTCTCTTGTAATCATGATGATCCAAAAAAACATAGTTGAGGGAACATTTACTTTCTGCCAGCTTTTATTTGTTTAGTTTTGTTGTTGTTGGAGCTTTTATCATTCTGACTGCTATCTCAATTTCACACAAAATATATTGATATGTTTTAAGTTTTCAAATATTTTTGAGAATGAAGGGATGGCGATATATTGGAGCCATTTGCCAATAACACCAAGCAAACTAAATAAAATATAATAGATGGTAAAGTTGGCTGATGTCCAGTCTGTAAATTTATTGTCAACATGCCAGCTATTCAAACCAAAAGAATCACATCCTCAGCAGACAGCAAAACAGAGTGCAACGGGTATATAGTTCCAAGAATCTAATTTTTTATTTACACTTCGCATCTTTCAAATACATTCACAGACCTGTGTGTTTGTTTGTGTGTGTGTATACCTATATACTCACATCACACACACCCAACATGGAAATCTACAGGACCAATTCCTAACTTTGGGATCAGAAACTGCATTTGTTTGTGGAAATTCCAGTTCAAGTTTCAACAGAGTTATTGACAAAATGGTTAAAAATGCAAAAAGTTCTATCTACTGTTGTTTTATTCATCCATTAGCACAATATGTTAAACAATAGGAATCAGAGTATGTTCAATTATGTTTCTTTATGCTAAATACACTTATTTTCTGAATAGGAGGTGCCAATGGGAATTAATCTCTCTCTCTCTCTCTCTCTTTTTTTTTTTTTTTTTTTATGTTGGCTTTTTTCCTTACCATATATTTTTCTTTCTCTGGAATTTTTAATGTGCTATACACAGCTGCAAAACTCCTTCATTCCACAGATTTATAAAATGCTTTTGGAAAAGTGAAAGAGACTCTCTGTCACATACCTTTAAGTTTGAATATTTTGATTTCCTATGTAATTTCAATTTAGCTGTGAATCAAAACCATCTACAGTAAACAGAAAGCGGAACTGGAGTTTGCTGATATTATGGTGTGCCAGGAACAGGAGCTGTTATTGAATGTCTGAAGAATTTTATATCCTTCTGATAGCTTGTATTCCATCTGAATCTTATTAAATTGTCTGTGACCAACCTGAAGCCAGAGTCAATTTATAGATGCAGAGAATCTTAATGCTAATAGCAAAATAGCCTTTAATGAAGCATAACTTCAAAATGAAATAATTTCATGGAAACCTGAATGACATTTTGGCAAAGTTTTAATTACCAGCATTGATTGACAATATAAATAAAATACCAACTAAAAAATTGCAGTCTGTAACATCTGTATGTTCCAGCCTGTATGTTGGCCAACTGACTTGTAACAGGGCATTTATCACCCAAAGGCCCAGTTGTGCCATTCTCCTGCCTCATGCCACAACTCTAAGCCAAGATTAACATCCTGGTTCAGCTTGCTGTGCAAAACACAGTAGGAGGTCTGCATTAGAGCTGCATGATAAATTTCACCTAACATATAAAGTGAAACTAGCAAACGTTTTCTGCTCAATAGTTGTATTAAATGGTAAATGGATTATTACAAATTAGACACACAATAAACAGGGTCATATGGGACCATCTCTCCTGCAGATTCAGGATTGTTCCCTGGAGAATCTTTGGCTGCTCCATAGTAAAGGTTATACACAGTTTCCTTTATAAAGCCCTATTTTAGATCTCTATATAACTTTGGCTTAGAGTATTGCTTTGACCTGCAAAATGTCTGGCTTACTTTCAAGGCAATTAACCAAAGTTATTAACAATTTTTATTGTGGATAATTTTAAGCCCCATCCCAATTTTGTTGTTGCCAGCGGGCATTTTTGCCAATGACATTAGTGAGATCAAAACTGGCCACCATGATCCTGATAGAGCTTCCATTGACGTCAAAAGAACTACTGCCATTTACTTCAATCTCAGTGAGAGCTGCATCAGGCATGCAAGCAAGACTGCATGCACACATGCATGTTGGCTTCTACTGGCCAGCTGCAGCTTAGAAAGTTCATGAGTCCCAGAGGCCTTCTATAACTGACAAGTAATTCAGACATTCCTTGAACTCAAACCCAGATAATTCTAAAGCAAATTTTTAAAAAGGACAAACCTAGGAAGGCAAGAGTGGACCCACTTTAATTACACATTCTGCCCTCTCTTTTATTGTATTTCAGCACCAAGATATTACACTGCTTGTCACTCTATCAATAACTTAGGCAAGCAGACTAAATTAAATAGAACTAAACACAACATTCTTCATTGGTAGTAATGAGGTAAAATTCTGTCACCAGCAAAATCAAGCATTGCACAATAATACAAGAAGGTTGAATTGGGTTTTCATCTTTCCGAGTTTTATTGCCTAGACTTTTGTAATTTGCTACTTCCTTTAAAAACCAAACCGGACTGTCACTATGCAAAAGAAAAAATGGACACAAATAAGACATAAAAAATGGTAACATCCATAAACCAGTCGGAGAGCACTTCAGTCTCCCAGGACACTCTGTAGCTGACATGAAAGTTGCCATACTTCTACAAAAAAACTTCAAAAACAGACTTCAGCAAGAAACTGCAGAGCTGGAACTCATATGCAAACTTGACGCAATCAAACTGGGTCTGAATAGGGACTTGGAATGGTTATCTCATTACAAGACGTAATTGTCACTGTTCACACATTCTCACCTTCTAATCAATGGTTGTGAATAGGCCTCATCTACTCTAAATGAATGGACTTTGCTAACACCTATCCTCCCCATTGTTGTTCCTTACCCTTGGATGTATATATATACACCCCCTATCAGATACGGCCTACCTGATTTCTATTTCTTGCATCTGACGAAGTGGGTTGCAGCCCACGAAAGCTTATGCCTGCAGACATTAAATTCGTTAGTCTTTAAAGTGCTACAGGACTCTCGTTGTTTTTGCTGTATACAGACTAACACGGCTACCCCTCTAGTAAAATATTGTGCACTATGCATGAGCAGCATCTGAATTTCAAATACTTATAACTTTTCATTATATGAAAATATTTTTTTTAAATATCAAAAGCATCTTTAAGAATGAAAAGCCAAATTCAACCCTGGAGTAAATCAACCTACTTCAGTGGAACTGTGCCTGCTTTTCAAAAAGCTGAGTGTGGCCCAATTCACAGCAACTATGACATTTTCATAAGAAGCCATTTTTAGTTACCTAAGCACAAATAAAGCATCTGAAAATGTTCTTAATTAGCAAGAAAACACAGAACCATTGCTACCTTCTATTTCCATGAGCACAGGGTAACAGCACTCAGCTGATCTAACACAGAAGGAGAGTGTCAGATTCATAGCATACTCTCCACTTTTTTCCTGCCCCACTGCCATACCCTCCAATCCCCCATGGAGACTGACATTTGCTGTTTTAATGCAGGTAGGAAATGTCAGGTCTGGAGGGACAGCCAATCTTCCAAGCTAGTTTTCAACCGCAAAAGCACAAGGAAAACTGGCATAAGTTAATGTTCTCCCTCTATATTCTGCATCACCCTCACTTCCCTCCAACTCTCAAACACACAGAGAGCAGGAAGGGACTTGGGTTGCAGGGGCAGTAGCATGTGGAAGAGTTCTTGGCAGTAGAGTTCTACCAGGCATGCTGCATGGAGCCAGGGATATTGGGGGGTGGTGGGAGCTAATGTCAGTGTGGCAGCACAGAGGGAGCTGCATGTTTCTAGGAGAATCCTTGCGTTTCAGGACCTGAACTCACTGCCATTTTCACTGATAATCTCTGCATCCCATCCAAAGGAACTAAAAGGAAGAAACTGAATGAAAACTTGTGGTTGGAATAACCTTGCATAGGGGCTATTGGACCCACAGTTGTTAATGCTCAGATATCTCAAAAATGGCTAAATCACATTTAGTTAGAATGAGATGGGTTGAGAAACATTATCCCAGTGAGTATTCTATTTATGGATGGCCATAAATTCTTGAAAATAAGGATTTTACATGAAAATACATTCTCACCTGTAATTTACAGTACCGCTAGAATGACAACATAATATAATAACAAAGAACTGATTTCAAATCATTGCGCAGCTTTGCCTTTATTTAATGGTTTAAAGTGCTGTTATTAGTGACTCTGTAACAATGCCATTTCATGGAGATTCTACGTTTATTCTTTTGGTGACTTCTAAATCAAATCTATATAGTTTACTAGGCGATAGTTTACTTTTATACCTGCCAGTGCTGCAAACTCTTCTTTGGATCAGAAAAGCAAGCTGTAGTTCTCTCTTGCATCATAACCATAGGTGCTGGAACTATGGATGCGGGCTTGCTGCCACACTCCCTGGCTTGAAGTGGTTTCCATTATACACAGAGTTTACTACTTGGTTCAATGGTTCTCAGCACTCCACACTATAAAAATTGTTCCAGCACCCCTGATCATAACTAGCAGGGGCAGTGAAGGAAAGCCTCCTTGGGGTCCAGGATTTGTGATCAGAGGCAGTCTGGATGCAGCAGCGAGTCAGAGCAGCTGTTGAATGGTGCCAGAAATACAGAACACAGCTGAATGTTGCCAGCCAGCCACCTGGTGGGCTGGGCTCAGCTGTCTCACTTGGCTGAAATATCAAGGAGTCAAGAGTGGGAGGAAGACAAGAATCCATCTTGTGGGGTGGGAGAGGAAGAAAGTATCCACTGGGGAGATGAGCTTGTAAGAGAGAGCAGAGCAGAGTTTTGGAGGGCCCTACAATTTTGGTGAATTTGGCCACAGTTTTTAGCTTGAATCCAGCAGCAAGCACTTAAGAGACTATGGTGGTAAGCATTACAGAAAAACTCTAACAGAGATAGATTTTGATTGGATAATAAAGATTCTGCAATCAGAACGTAACTGATTAGTGATTAGTGATCTATTAGTGATGCTCAAGTCAGGATCCAGTTAATGTTCTGTAACTTTGTTAACTCTGCTGTGCTTTCAACACTAAAAACACATTTTGTCGGTCAAACAAGCTGATACACCATAGATGCCCAGGGATCATATCTATTAAGTAAAAAGGTATCATGTTTATATAGTCACTTTTCTAACCGTTACCACACTTCGGTGGTAAATTCTGATTATCTGAATGTCCTAGGGCCAACCTAAACCTTTAGATAATCAAAGTTTTAGATAAACAGCATTTCCTTTTCTGTATGAATTTCCAATCTAAAGGGGTAGATACAAATTTTGGGTAGCCTAACAATGAGCAAAAAGAGTTTCAGATGATCCTTAATACAGGCTTAGTTATATTCCTGGTCATACTTTGTGACTGGCAAATAGAGAACTTCTGACTTTCCCTTCCCAGAAATGTATGTAAAATTACTATGACTCTAAAGCATTACCTGGCATCAGAAGGTCTTTGTGACTTTCCATCTTTGGACTTCATTGCCAGCTGAAGTGAGGGTTAGGAGCACTGACAGGCGGAACCGCTATAATCCAGATTTACCTGCTATTTGTCCTGTTTAATATTGTTTTACATAAGATAGGAATGTTGTGCATTCTGTCCAATATTACCTTCTAGCAATTGCAGAGCACCATGAAGTATTTACATGAAGGATGCCATAGAATTGCAAGATTGCATGTGGTTGTACAGAGTCAGACTGATGCAGCTCTATGCCATTTATGGGTGTTTTCAGTATTATCCAACCACCCATGGAATTGTTAAATGTTTTTGAGCAAGAAAAAGCACCTTTGTCAACTACATACCTTTTAATTTAGATTTCCTGTATAATTACAATTTAGATGGGAATCAAAACCAATGTCTGAAAAGAGATCTGGGGTTTCTGGTCTATTACGTTGTGCCAGAAATGGGAGCTCTTCTTGCATGTCTGAAGAGAATTATATATCCCTGCAACTGCTTCTTCATCACCATCTGAATCTTATTAAGCTGCTTGTGACCAAATGGAGAGCCAAAGCAGATTTACCTGCAAAAACTCTAAATGCAAACAACAAAATTATCGCTCCTACAACAAACTTAATGGTGATGTTGTGGCATCTACTAGCATGGCTATCATTAATGGTCTGACAAAATTTCCTTCACATTATTCATCAGTTGAACAGTTACTGTGAAAACTCACTTTGGTTAAAATTTTGGCTAAAAACTCAGCATAGAAGGACTCAGCCCAGAAGCCATAATTTCTCACCAGCATTAATCATAGCACAGTCAGCGGCCATTGTGTTTCAGTCAGCACATTCTCTCTGGAACTCTCAGCCTAGAGGCCACCATGGTACAGCCACTCTTATTTTTTATTACACCAAAGCAGAAGTGAGGCCTTGCCTTGTCTTCTCCTTTGCTTTTAGTTGTTAGATTATGATGCAGTTAATGAACAAAACCCTTCCAGCTCCCATAGCCCTTTGGAAAAAAACAACAGAAAGAAAAAAGTTCTCTTAAACTCTGCAAATATGAACTCACTGAGTTGGCAGTGTAGAAATTGCAAGGTGCATGATCTGATCTTGTGGCCACATGGATTTCAAGGATCTCTAAGAAAATTTGGTTCCATACTTATTGATCTCAGACATCTATAGGAGAGTGAGCTTTACCTCAGTGCTCCCCAGATTTCCCATCTCCTTTAGTAGTATGACTCACTTAGGACCTGTAGTACCATTGGCTTCCCATCATGACTGCTTACTAC
This sequence comes from Emydura macquarii macquarii, assembly GCF_026122565.2. Classification (NCBI taxonomy): domain Eukaryota; kingdom Metazoa; phylum Chordata; order Testudines; family Chelidae; genus Emydura; species Emydura macquarii. The sequence continues at coordinate 33,312,598 of NW_027132559.1, read as the reverse complement.
CTCAAAGCTTTGGAGAGGGATGCTAATCCACCAGCTGCTAGTGGAGGATGCTATGCAGAGTGGCGTCCCTCTAACAGTGTTCTGGACACATTTTCCCCTTAAAAACCTGCAGAGTCCCAAATGCACAGATATTACATGAGAAAGTGTCTATGGGCTCAGGGAGAATGGATGAATATGAAAAGCTTCAATTCCACTTCTGCAAGTTTCTGGTTTTTCACTCCTTGAAAACAGTGCGATCAAGAGGAATGCATGTAACAGGAAGTCCTGAATCCCAAACATGTCCCTACCACTTGCTTCTGTGCAATTCTAGGCAACTCACTTCACCTCTTTCCCTTAGAGTCTGTCTGCACTGGGTGGGGATTTGGTGGGTTGGGATGGGGATATTTGGTTTTTGCACAAGTCTAGCTACACTGACATAGCTGCAGCAAGGCAACTTTGTCAGTATAACTACATTGGTAAAGAAACAAACAAATGAATGAGGACAAGCTCTCAGCTTCCACATCCTTAAATTGGGGATGATAATAAGAGATTATGAGGATAAATTTGTTTGAACAGCAAATTTATCAAATATTCTATCTTTCTAGGTATTCATACCACACCTGGATTATTCTTTGTTCCCCTCCTCGCTGCACAGTAGATGGGAACATCTGGCCTGTGTTACTGAATTATTCATTGTACTTCTTGGAATGATAAGGTGCCAAGATGTCTTGTTATGATAAGGTGTTATGTACATGGATTTTTTTGTTGAGAATTGTTTCCAAATCCATCTGGCCACACTGGAGCGCAAAAAAAGAAAAGAAATTAATCAGGCTGAGTTTGCTTGGGTTTTTTTTCATTAATTCAATGCACATAGATGGTGTAGCAAGGCGCTGTGGCCTTCCTCGGAGCCTGCCTGATTTGAGGCCAGGGGCTATAGACCACTGAACCTGCCCCACCCACTTGAGGGCCAGGGGCAATTGATTGCCGCTCCAGCACTGCCCGGCTTGAGGGTCGGGGGCTTCAACCTACTTATGTTCCCCACAGGGCCATGGACTTCTTTGCCAGCCCTGCTCAGCTTGAGGGCCAGGAACTGTACCTACCCCGGCTACTTAAGGACCAGGGGCAACAGACTGCTCGTCTGCCCCGTCCCGCCTGGTAGCCCAGGGGCACTAGACTAATCCTACACCCCCTGCCCTGTTTGAGGGCCGGTGGTCATAGGATCTTGGTACTGTCTAGCCCTGCTTGTGAGCCGGGGGCTAAAGACTCCATTGCCTGCCCCGCCCTGTCTGAGGGCCAGGGGCAATAGACTACTGGCCCATCCAGCTGGTTGGAAGGCCAGGGAGCCAAGGACTCCTTGCCAGCCCTGCCCTATATGAGGGCCAGGGGGCTATAGACTGCCAGAGGAGCCCACCCCGCCTAGGGGCCAGGGCTACAGACTCATAAACAAAGGCAAAGGCACTGTGGCCTTCCTTGGAGCCTGGGCCCGAGGAAAGGTTGCGATGCCGTGGGCTGGACCGTGCCACCAGCCTACAGATGGTAATATATGAAAATGTATTATCATAGTAACACACACATTCACACCAGCATTTCTTATTCCATATACTCCGAGATGAAGCAGGTAAGAGCTCTTACCATGGATTTCTACCAAGAGTTATTACATCAAAGATTAACAAGTCAGCTGTATAGAAGGTATGGTACACAAGATACACTTAACAAAATCAGTTTCCCATTTAAAAGCATCATCTGCCAACAGTCACCATTGAGTGATATCTGAGATACCGCAGCTTTCCCCTATATTTACAGTGGAAATAATTATAGTAACTGTGTGGCATTTCTTGATAAATACTCCACATTTTTGTGGGAGCCACCAAACAGGTCAGGGAGGATGTGGCCAGATCAGAAACTTTGAATATATTTGTCCCTGCCTAATTATCAATCATTTCTGGTTTAAAATTCAGGATATTGTATGCAGTGAACTTGGTAAAGAATACATTCTTGAAAACATAGAAGCAGATATTGGATTCATCTCTTTTTGTCTGGATCTGACTAATGCTTTACATCTAGTACCAAAAGTATTTGCGATTTTAACAAAGAGGAAGACAATTTCCTTTACATGAAGAAGAAATTATATCCGTAAATCTGGACAATGGCTGAAATTGAACATTTGACCTTGAAAATTAAAGATAGTGAGATAGGGTCAGTCTAGATGGCTACCAGAGAGTGCTAGAATATATCAGCCCCTGGCTCAGCAAGTCCCTTTTCCCCTGATAGCTGAGCAAGGGTTATTCCAGGTTAATTAACACACCTGGAGCCAATCAAGGTCCCGCCCAAGACTTGTTAAAAGCCTCCCCTCCAAAGAAAGGGTGTGGATGGAGTTGTGAGAGCGAGGTGAGTAACCAGAGTGTGAGCAGGCAAGACACTGTCAAGAGCCAGGAGGGTGTAGGAGAAGGGAGCAGAACGCTGGCAGAAGAGAACCCTGCAGGTACAAAGACTGGGGGAGAGAAAAACCCTGCCCAAAGAGGGCAAAGGACCTTTCCCAGACCTCGAGGCCTAAGCGAAGAGACCCTGCCAGAAGGGAAAGATTGAACTGGACATTTGGTTTGGGCACTACCACGCCCAGTGGGGCTGTCAGGAGTCAAGGGCCTTCCCTGGCAAAGAGGCCAGGAAGGACTCCTGTCCGAGTAGGGTACGAACATTAAGTTGAGGGGCACAGGGAAGTAACCCAGGGAAGCTAGCAGCTTTTCTGAAGCCACAGCATGAGGCTGCTACTTGTAGGGTCCCTGGCTTGGGACCTGGAGTTGAGGGTGGGACTGGGCCCCCCCACCTCATACCGGCCATTCACTGGGGGGGCAAGAGTCCCAGCGAAGAGGCAAGGGCCTCTGAGAACCAGAGACAGGACAGGAAGCAGCCATCTTAGAGAGGCTGTATTACCCTCCCCCACCACTAAAGGGTGAAGCAGTTCCCCGACCTATCACTAGAAGGAAGCGTTGGACCCACTGAGGTAGAGGAAAAGCTTTGTCACAATAGATATGGGGACTTTGTGTAATGTTGGTCAGGGCTTGTGTTTTCAGACATTACACAACACTGAACTACCAGTAGGATCTATTTCCAATAAAAATGAATACATTGCACATCTAGAGTCTTGATAATATTGCCAGTATTTTTTGTCCAAATCCCATCATTAAGGTTATATCTGTACAGAGTTGCAGAGTTACAGGGTTTTGTATCTTATTGCTGGGTTTGATAAAAACATGTCCACATAACAATGCCCAAAAAATTGCTACATATCAAATCAAACCCCCACTTTTCTTCAAATACCTCAATGCCCATTTATGAGACCACAATGATTCCCACTGAGTAAAAATAACATGTATTTTAAGCATTCCCTGATAAATTCCCATTAATTAAACACTTTTTTGTTTTTGTAAACTTTTCTATTACTTAATAGATGGGTCCTGTTGGAGATAATAAATATATTTCAAATTGTAAAATAACAAACAATGAATTAGCTCTGAAAAACTCTTTTAAAACTGATCTACATGTGTGACGGGCTTACTTCCTTTTTAATTTTTTTTAATACTAATGTGAAAAAAGTTCTATAGGTAATGAAACCATAAAAAAAAGTCTTCACATAATATGGGAGTCTAGATTGAAATGAGAATTAAAGATGACAGCATGCACTTAACTCTGCCTGTGGTTATTCTGTACTGCAGAGGTCTCAGAACAGGATGAGTATGCAGCAGTGCCAAGACACAAAGGGCGAATTGAGTATGGCATTTCAGCGTTAACTATAAATTTACTTACAGTGGGGGTTTATAGTATCATAGAAATTAAAGATGGAAAAGACCTATTAGGTCATCTTGTCCATCAGGCTGCCAATGCAGGATTGTCCCCTAATCCCTACATTATATTTTCAAGGGCTCTGTCCGGTATGTCAGACTCAATGGAATCTGAGAATTCTTGCTTGTGGTTTGAGATGTCTGCAAGTTTTCCAAATGTTAGATCCATTTTTTATTTGAGGCTTGTATGAGTTCAGCATCAATAGGCTTTGTTTCTCCTTGCTGGGATACTTCTGGCCCCTATCAGTTAGAATAATGAAATGCACACCATGCTGATTTTATGACTCAAGGAAAGAATTCTCACATTTACTTTTAATACAGGCCTTGGTTTAGGCTTGTGCCAAGAGTGCATCTCCACAGGGCCCCTGCATGTTTGGGGACCCCACTGTGTTGGCTCTTTCCCATTATGCATTTGCAACCTTCCTTATCCATTGGTCTGTCAGCATGACCCCAGTCTTGAAAGTAGAATATGTAGTGCCAAACTTCCCTGGCCTTAACACAGTGATTGATATCCCTCAGATGTTACCTCAAGGGTCTAACACATACATACACCACACACCTAAAGCTACGAAACCCTGCTTTTTCCAAATAATAGTAGGAATAGGATTATCATGACAGATCAGATCACTGACCCACTGTCTCTGACAGTGACCAGTACCAGATGCAAAGTACAAAAATCTTTATGGGGGAGATTTGCAAAGTAGAACATCTCCTGTTGCTAATCCATGGGAGCTGGGTGCCTAATTCCCTTAGATTCTTTTAAAAATCCCGGCTGTAATGGACAATGATGAATAATCTGTACATAGAGGAAATTACTTCCTAAACCCCATCAGTTAGTGGCTGGTTTATACCATAAAGCATGAGAGTTTATAAACCTAATTGGTTTTTAATCCCATGTAGCATAATTGTGACTATTCACTTTATGCATATAAATGTTTTCTATTTTTAAAAATTCTTCTATTTTCTTCTCTTCCATTATAGATAGTGGCAGACAGTTCCACATGTTTCTTGTTTGTTGGTCCAGAAGTACTTCTTTTTACATATTTTTAATTTGCTAGCTTTCAATTTTATTGAATGCCCTGTTATTCTTGTATTTTGAGAGCCCAATATGCCTTCTCTATATCATTCGTTTTTGTATACTTCTATCTGCTTCCTAGCTAAACAGTCCAAACTGGAAGGGTCTGGAGCTTTGGCAGTCAGGCCTAGTTGTTACTGCTGGGCTGGTGCCATGGAGTCAAGAGGTGGCCGTGAGGCAGTAGTTAGCAAGCAGGGGTCGGAAGAGTTGCGAGAACCAAAACTAGAGGGCAAGAGTCAGTGCCGGAGTCAGGTCAAGTCAGGGTAGCTACCAGGCAGCTGGAGTTAGCAGGCAAGAGTCAGGGTCAAAGTCAGGCTGAGGTCAGGGATTGGTGAGCAAGACGAGGCAAGGTGTGCAGCAACGGCAAGCCAAAAGTCTGCACAGCTGCCCAGCCAACTTCCTGGAGCAGCCTGCAGGCTTAATTAGTGAGCATGAGCCAATCAGAGGGCCACAAGGTGTTGTCACTCAGGCCCTTTCAGGATTCCTTGGAGACAGCTCTATCTGGCCCCCTAAGTGGTAATGTGGGAACATCAGCTGCCCTAAACTCTTTAAACCTGGATTCTAGTCCCACAGATTATTACACAGTCCAACTGCTTCCTTTCTAAATACTCCTAATTTTTTCACTCTATTTATATGGAGGTATTGCCATGCCTCTAATAATTTTCATCACCTGTCTCAGACTCCCTTCTATTTCTGCTATGTCTTTTTTGAGACATGGTGACCAGCCCTGAACACATTATGCCACATAAGGATGTACCATTAATGTATATAAATGGGATTAGGGATGTTTTCACTGTTGTTTTCTTTCCAATTATTTACATAACCTAACATTTTGGTGTTATTTCACCACTGCATCATGAGCAAAGGTTTTTAATGATCTCTCCTCAGTGACAACCAGGACTTCAAGCTTGTCTGCATTTAAATCATTACAGTACTGCAGCTGCACTGCTGTAGCGCTTCATTGTAGACACTGCCTATGCTCACACAAGGGCTTTTGCCATTAATGTAGGTAATCCACCTCCCCAAAGAGCGGTAGCTATGTTGACAGAAGAATTCTTCCATCGACCTAGCACTTTCACCCCCTACACTGGGGCTTAGACAGGATTTTTCACACCCCTGAGAGCCATAACTATACCAGTGTAAAATTCTAGTGAACATCAGGCCTCCTTCCTGAGTGGCTAGTATTAATTTAGAACCCAGCAATGTGTATGAGTAGTTCTAGTAATTTCTTCCAATGTGTATTATTTTGCATGTGTCCACAATGAATATCATCTGTCATTATGCTGCCCATTCAGCTAATGTTGCTAGGGTCCCTGTGAAGTTCCTTGCAGTTCTGACTAACCTAAGTAATTTTGTGTCATCTGCAAGTTTTGCCACCTCACTGCTAACCCACTAACAAATATATTGAACAATGTTTGGCGCATTACAAACTAGGTGCCCAAACTGGTGTAGTGTTGAAAATAGACCAGTGATTCCTACTATTTTGTCATTTCAGCCAATTTCTAACCTGACAGAGCTATTGCTCTCATCTCATGAATATTTATTTTCTTTACCAGCAAATTATGAGTGAGTTTATCAAAGGATTTTTGAAAGTCTAAATAAAGTATGTCAGCCAGTTCTCCTTTATCAACTATTTTATTGATATGCTCAAGGAATTGTAGTACAATAGAGACACATGATTCTTCACAACAGTTATGCTTGCCTGGCTCTGTCATATCATGTTCACCCAGGAGTTTTATCATTTTATTTTTGATGTTCATTTCCACAAAGTTACCTGTTCATGATGTTTACCAGTCTAATTTCCAGGATTATGCCTACCAGACTACGTTAAAGTTCAGTGCAATATTTGCTGCTATCCAGCATAGTAGCTGATATTAATAAAAAACTGGTAATTTTTGTTAGTGTAACTTTAGTGCCCTCATGGCCAAGATGGAGTTGGCAGCTCTGGCCAAGAAAAGGCGTGCACAGGAATGCGGCAGGGAAAGTCCCTTTCCAGAGTAAGTCCCAGAGGGACCTGCTCCAACCCCCCCGGAGTGAACACACACACACACACACCCAAGAGTACAATGACTATAGGAAAGGGAAATATTTATTCACAGAGGGATGAATGGAGAAAAACAAAAGGGGAAAGATGGGGCGGGGGGTGCAGTAAAACAGGGTTACATTCAACATGAGGCCCCACAGGCCCAGTGGTACCACAGTCTGAAAGGCAGACACAGAGCAATGCATCTGCATTCAGGGTTCAGGAGCCCTGGGCAAAGTCCCAATCCAGTGGTGAGTCTTGGGTGCTCCTGGTCGTCTTCGGTGCCAGTCAACTTTCCCCAACACACCGCTCAGGGCCCTCTTCTGCTGCACTCTGCAAACCCCCACAGACCGACAACCTCCCCACTTACCTAACTACAGTCTCCCTCCTTATTCCCAGTGTAAAGTCCCAGGCCCCAGCCCTCATGGCTCCTTGCAGCACCCGGGCAGCAGTGATACTTGGTCCAGCTCCAGTTTGTTCTTCTCAGGCGATTTCTCCCTAGCACGGTGCCCCTTCTGGCTCCTGTCCTGAGGTGTCCCTGGTTGGACGCTCTCTCCCTCCCAGGCCTCGGGTAGGTTCTTAGCTGCTTCATTCTGTGAGGGCCTGCTGGCTCTAGTGCATCTGTCTGGAGCTCCAGACACATACCCCGGTCATTCTCCCTCTTTCTGCTCTCCCCACACACAACAGCACTTCCTCTTCCTGAAACAATCAGCACTCCCCCCCTCAGGGCAAAGATTTAAAGGGGTGACATCAGCAACTTAACCTCTTCATTCTTCACTTTCTTCTGAGCGCTTGGATTAATACTCTCCAGTCCTAGTGATTTGTTGCTCTTAAATTTATCATTTTGTAGCCCCGCCTCGTTTTACACCTCAGTCAGTCTCTGACGTTATCACATCTTTCCTATCTGAAAAGAGTGGGTATCTCTCCAAGAAGAGAAGGAGGCAAAAAACCATTCTACTTCTCTAATGATCTTTCACAGACTTCCCACCTCTGATTAAAAAAATCATTACTTGTTTGTGGGTTTTTTCTCTTTCCTATTTATTTTTCACATCCCCCTGCTCCCTCACTCCTCTTAATTTCCAGTAGACAGTTTATGTGCCATAATGTATGCTGTTTTCCATCCATTTCCCCTGGACTAGATCATACTGATTTTTTTCTTGTCTTCGTGCTTCCTTCTTTGTTTAAGGGTAGAAACACCTTCTGTGACTCTGAGATGATCTGTTTAAAAAGTGTCCAGGTTAAATCTAGGGGGTTTAATTTCCTCACTTTTGACATCAGAGCCTTTTTGACTAGTTTTCTCATTATTTTAATTACCCCCATGCTATCTGTGAAAGACCCACACACACAGAGAGAACTATTTTTTTTTAGAGGGACAGATTTGAATTTGTGTCATAAAATTCCATTATAAGCTGTTTAGTGTATATTGCACCTTAAAATGAAAAGAAATCCACCTCCCTGCTGCAGAGGGAGCTGCAGCTATTGTTCACAGGCAACCTACTACAAAGGAGACACACACAATCTGCACTTTTTCATGGATACCTTATTTTTATTCATTCTTGTTTTGTCTTTCCATTAATATAATTATATGGTTATTCTTGTGTATTAAAAAGCATAACAAGTGTAAATAACATGTATTCGCTAATGGAGACAGGCCCAGGCCGCAAAATTCTGACCCAGATCTGAAGTTCCCCTAACATCTGGGATATTTGGCTCCATGGTTTTGGTTTGGTCCACAATGGAGGAGAGGGTTCATCACAAGTTAGGCTTAGTGTTTGTAGCTGTTTGCATTTTTTTAAATTTAGTTCTGGTTGATCTCTATGCAATAACAAAAGCCACAGAATCTCCCAAATATAGCTAGACAAACAATTCACAACAATTTATTTGAAGAATTTTGCCTTTTCCCCTGCCTGCTCATAGATTGTTCATAACTCTTATGAATGTGCTCACTAGTTGCAGTTGTTTAACAAATAATTTTTGCAAATACATTTGAGTGACCTAATCTAATTTATAAATTACTTTAGCTTCAGTCAAAATTAGCTTTGTTTCATCCCAAAATGAATTGTGTTTTATTACTGGATAAATTTCCCTAAAATGATGTTCCTCAAACATGTTTTTCCACTCTCTGTATGAATAAAACTTCACTTCAAAAAACATTCACAGTGAATTAAAATGATCTGTAAACAAAATCGAAGCAAAATTTTGTTTAGAATCTGTGCAACATTCACAAATAAGTTTTCCCCGCTATCCATCCAGCTTTACTACCAAATATAGCAAACTGATGGATTTTTGCAACAAGAAGTCTAGTGCCAAATATCTTTTATCTCCCCCTTACACTTAGCCATTCATTTGGCATCAGATCATTTAAAAAAGCAAGCACTGAAGATTACGGGTTTTTAAAAAAACATATCAGTGAAGAAAGAATTTGTTCTCCGATAATACCAAATGAGAAAAAAAGGTCATTTGCCAAGTGCAAATATTCACAAAAGCCCTTGAAGATGTGCAAAATAGGAGAAGAAGTAGGACAGTTTTCAGAGTGCAACAACACAGTTTCCATGAAGTGTGTGCATTAATTCATTGAGTCCAGTGTGGCAATGATGAAAACTCCCTGGGTTTCCTGGCTGATGTTTTCTGAATGGGGGAAAAGACATTATCTGTCAAAATCAAATGTCTCATGCCTCTTCCTGTATTTCATAACTGGCTCTAATTCAACAAATAATACAAAGCATGCATAAAGCAATCTGGGAACCAGTGTCATGAAATATGAAACACTTTTTCAAGAAATGCATTTTAAAACCATTTTCAGTTATACCAACATAAATACATATCAATGATTGATCATCCCTTATCGACTGCAGTGACTAATGATAAGCATGATGAGCTGACATGGAATTTCACACTATCTACAGGTTGCATTGTTTGTTTTGTCACCCAGAAATATTGCTGCTTATTGTAACTGTAGCACAATAATTCATTTGCAGCACACAAGTGCAGGCCAAAAAATAGACGTTCCAGACAATTATTCTTTTTAGTGATAAGCAGAGATTATTTTATTTCATCCCAAAAAGAGAATTTTCTCTTACACAGAAGTGATATATGTATGACCTGGCCTGGAACATATTAATTCAGGCAGCTGAATGATGCAAAACAGACTATGGAGACTACATATATATGTATTTATGTAGTATGAACTATTTTTATGTTAAGGTTAAAACAAAAAGAATTATAGTAAGAATATGTGGGGTTTGGGCTTCCATTCCTCAATTTATCACATTGCACTAATTTTTGGGTACAATCTCAAGTCACAGTTGTATGTGTATGACACATTCTCAAAGGGCCTTTCATTTAATTTTTCAAATGAGTAGAGGATGTGACATGGAACATACACTAAACCATTTTGTTCAGACCTATAAAGTTATGCTACTATATTTGTATGTATCCTGAAAAAAGAATGCTATTTAAATAATAAAGGGCTCTTTAACCAGCAGAGAAAAGTATAAAAGGAACCAATGGCTGGAGTTTAAAGGCAGACAAATTACAATTAGAAACAAGGCACAAATTTTTAACACAGTGGGTGATTAGCCACTGGAACAAACTACCAATGAAAATGATGGATTCTCCATCTCTTGAAGTCAAGACTGGATGCATTTCTGGAAGATATGCTTTAGTCAAACACAAGTTACTGGGCTCAATACTGAGGTAAATGAGTGAAATTCTACATGCTGTGTTATATTACACATCTGACTACATCTTATGGTCTCTCTTGGCCTTAAAAATCTATGAATCTATGAAACACTTGTGGAATGTGAGGAACATTTCTTTCATTTCTTTTATTTATACAGCAGATTTCAGAAAGAACATTTTATAGAATTAAAAGCGGGATAGAAACAGCTAGTCCTAGGACCAAAAGTGTGTCCATTGTACATACATATTTCTACCACTTCAAGTACCATTACATCTGAACCCCAAAAGCAATTTTCCAACATCTTTGAGTTGCCTCAGACTACCAACTTTTCAGCTAACAGTCAAAACTGCTGGCCAATGAACATCCTTTATCACATTCCATACATTTGAACTCCACTAAACGGTGCACTTGGAAGAAGTAACCACAACTCTACTAAGGTACCACATGGGCTTTTCAGTTCACCTCTGTCAGGAAGTCTGGGTTGATCTTGCTATGTCTGACTCAGTTTAACTGAGGCCAGCCAAAATGAGGTCCTGAGGCTCCTCACTTTTTCCTATTAGCCAGAGGTCCTCAGACTGGGGGTCATGACCCCTCAAGAGGTCACAAAGTTATTGGGGGGGGTCACGAACTGTCAGCCCCTGCACATGCCGGTAAGGGTGGCATGGCCTGGGGGGGTCATCACTTGGGAAGGTCATCACAGTCTGAAATATTTTCAAAAGCATTCCCAGCAAAAAAAGTTTGAGAACCCCTGCTATAGGCAAACCACCACCTTGCGCCCTTAATAGTACCAGCCCATTCTGATGGACACAACAGCAGCCTCCGGGGAAGTAATCCAGGATCTGACATCCCACCTAACAATGGAGTCAGGTGTCTGTGTAGCAAATACTCTTTCTGCTGTACATCACCTTCACTAAATACATGAACTTCAACAGAACAGGGAGCCAGGAAAATTGACGGTTCCTGAAGCTGGCTTATCTCCTTCTCCAATATATGCACACAGTACGTAGTATGGTTGCCAGCCTCAAGTGGAAGTTTGCCCCAAATAACAAGGTGAACAGTGTGTTCATTCATAACAAATGATTCCTTCGGGGCAAGCAGAATGTTAAAGTAATTTGTAATTACAAAGTCAGGAAGTGCTGATTATGGTGAGCCAGAAATTATCCGCCTTTTATCTGAGCCATCAGTCGCAGCAGAAATGTTTTGTCTGGACATGAGTGACCTGTGCAACCTATTGTTTTGGTTTCAGAGGGTTCACAAAACTAGTTTAAGTTTGTGAACCTTTAGTCTTTTAATTAAAACCTATGGATTTGGGGATTTTTTAAGGGTGATTCACTTAAAAAATCCTAACTATAGGGAATCTTTTAATATTTACTGACGATATCCTCCCCTTGACTATAAGTGTGATGCTGACACAAATTGATATCATTATATATTATATGCAAAAATAAATTAATGGATATTTTAATTAGAACTTTTCTCCTACCCCCTTCACAGCTCAAATGTCAGTTTCTCTGTATTTACTTTTCACTCTACCCACTCTCTGTTCCATATTTTAACCAGTATTGCACTGGATTTTTCCTCTTGGGCCTCTTCTCCAGATCTTTTAAGTGGAATGCAACCCCAATAATTTTCTAGTTGAAGTCAAACTTGTGAATCCACAATTTGACTCAGTCCAGAATCAGGCAAAACAAATTCATTCTTCCTCAGCTTTGTCTCTAAGGGAACTGCTAGAAAAATCCGTTTTCTTGTTTGTTTTGTGAACAAGTTATAGAATGAAACTATTTAATGCCAATTTCTATTATCCAGTCACTTACCGTTAAGAGCACTTATCACATAAGAAAAATCTGTTCAAATGGAAAACTTCCCCTTTAGTTTGACTCCTATATTTAGTCATTATTTAAAACAAGTATTTAACAAGGGGGCACCTACAGCACATATAAAACATAAGTTTCTAACCCTTGTGATTGCAGAGAAAAGCTTGAAACAAATGTAAGGCTCAGAAACCAGAAGACAAATAAAAAGAACTCAGAATATAATATTTTATTCCTGACTCATGATATTTGAACACTTATGGTTGGTGATACTGTATTTTTCTGCTTGCTTTTCTGCTCACATTCATGCACCAGTATTTTGCTATAAAGGGGAGAGTACAGAGACAAAAAGGGAAGCACAAAGGCCTGGGACAGCAAAGGGGGTGACACCCTTGCAGGAGGCTGCCTCCATGAACATAGCCAAGAAACTGAAGCAGACCATTAGATTTAATTAGAGGTGAGGGTCCAAGAACCACCCTGACTGAGGGCAAACTAAGGAGAAGCAGAGACTCCTTAAAAAACCACACCAGGAGCCAGTGACAGAGTTCTGCCACTGCATCTGTTTAAAAGGACTAAATTATCTAATCAGGAGACAGAAACTGTACCATGTGACTTAGATGACTGTAATATTTTCCCATACACAAAGAGCAGCTATATACTGTCAGTCAGAAGGGCATTTATTTTATAACAAGCAATAGCCAGACAAGAATGTAACAAAAGCAAAGCCCCCATAAAAGAGCACAGGTTGTATCTTCTCTGCAGCAAGCTCCTCATGCACTGAACAGCAGATTGGTAGAAATTTAAAGATGCAGAATACAAAAAAAAAACCATTTTTTTACAGGTGTATAATGACAATTTGTGTATGTCAAGTACTTTGAGGTGGTTGGGATGAAAAGATGATTGATTATTTATTAATTCATTTACTACTGCATATTCTAAAATTGAGAACCATTCGGTTGAAAAATGCCACTGTTAGTTTATGCTGCTATTACTTATGCATATGTTCAACATGTGAACACACTCACATTTTCTGGATCTGCTGTGTCTGCTATGTGTGTAGATGGAAAGTTCCGGGTCAAATAGGTTTTGACAGATGGTAAAGGAATAGAGGTAAGTAACATGTCTGAGCTTCCAAGATGTATCTTTGATAAAGCACTCACAATGCTAATTTGGAAGGTTTTCACAAGCAACAAGAGAGATGGGTTAGTTAGAGATGGGTAGAAAGGATTTCAGAAAATTAGGGAGTCAGAAAATGCTGGTGAAAAAAAAGGCCTTTTTGTTACGGGGTTTGCTTGTTTCTTTGATTGTTTCACAGAATTCCCATAGAGGGACAAATCATGCCCCTTCCTCTCCCAGAGACAGAAAGGGCCTTTACAACAGTGGAACTGGTGTAGTCCTGCTAAGCAGCACAAGGTGGAACAGGAGTCTGCAAATGTGAAGCACAGATTCCATGGTCCCAAGCACAAACTGGATTTTGAGGACATAGGAAAAATGTGGGCAGGGATACTGAGTCCATGATTACACATATCTTGGGACGATCCTGGGAGACCAAGCTCCAAGGCAGGGGTGGGCAAAATACGGTCTGCAGGCCAGATCCAGCCCATCTAACTGTTTTGTCAGGCCCACAGGTCCGCCATGCAGGAGCGCTACACTGGAGCATCAGGCAGCTTTTGGCCAGTCGCTACTCGAACTTCCTGCTTCTGGTCATGTAACCGGAAGCAGGAAGTTCAGGTAGAGACTTGCTGAGAATAACTAAGCTGCCTGATGCTCCAGTTGCCAATGTAACTGGAGCATCAGGCAGCTTAGTTTCTCGGGCCGCTCACTTTCCCAACTTCCTGCTTTCGGTCACGTGACCAGAAGCAGAAGTGACCCAGACCTGCGATACTTACCACAGTTCGTGGAGTGGCCCCTCTGCAAAAATTATTGCCCACCCCTGTTCCAAGATGTTACTAGAACCCTCCTACAATTAGAACATTAAATATTTAAATATAGTTCATAGGTTTCATCTTAATAGACTCTGACACGTTTTTACCATATTAAGCACATCATAGAAATCCCTTGTAGGCACAGGGTAAAAAGCAGAACAAATTAAAATGCCTAAAATTCAAAAATTAAAAAAAAAAAATGCTTAAATTCAGTAAAGTGCTTCAGACAGAAAAGGTTGCATAAACATGTGAGAACCCCAGAACCCTAATGATGTCACGGTGCTTTTCTCCAAAATGTCCAGAAGGAGCATAATCAACTATCACTGTCTCATCACCCTGCCCTGTCATCACTGAGGCCCCATGTATAGTGCTTTCTTTTCATTTCAAGAAATCTCTTGTCCATTAGTATGCCAACTTGTAAGCTCATAGAGCTCTTGGAGATCATTTTGCCATCATATTTCAGCTTAAAACAATTCATGGGATTCCTTTGTATTTGTGTTTGTTTTGATCAACAGTTGTATCTGACGTTTCCATAGTACAAGATGACCTTTTTCCCCACCATTAACCTACTTTGGCTCTACAAGGCTTTTTAGCAGAAAAAAATTGTAACATCCCAAAATTATAAGTTTCAGCACAACAATCCACCTTCGATTCTCCCCCATATCCCACCCACAAAGTGGAGAGAGCAACAGCAACAGAACTACTCAGCCCTAGGGCTGCAGTATTCACAGCCTCTGGGGAGGCTTCCTCTAAAAGTTTGTATTTTTGTTTCTCTGGCCCCAACAAAACCCGTTCAGTACAAGGCCCAGTGACTATGCTAGGGAACTGTGCGTCATTTCCTCTGAAAATCAGGCCATAAGACACCACAAGAAGTAAATGGCAGAATTGGGAACAAATCTAAGAGTTCTAACTGCCAACCACTTGATTAAATTAATCCCTGGTGTAACACCATTAATGGATCTTTAATGGAAAAATCTACCCAGCAGACAAAAGCTGAATGAGTGACAATCTTTGCAGAAGGAACATTCATGATGTGTTTGATAAATGAAATGTTTCCATAACTTTAAAGACTAGGTTTTTATCACAAAAGCCAAGTTTACTCTTGGAACCCACATTGCACAACCATGCTATTCTAAGTCAGTGCCTCAATTGTGTACTAAAACCCTTAGCAATTTTAGAATTCAAATTATTTATGTCAATTGTTTTGGGTGGCAACAAATTACGACTTCACTCAGCAAGAAAACATTTCCTGTTGCTATCTCTTAAAGCATGCCTGTAGCATTTACCTATCAACTGCTAGCATCACGAAGACTGGAAGGTGACCAATGGAATGTGCAAGAAGAGATTAGAATGAATTTTTGACGTGTGTTTTCATTAAATAAACTCTAGTCTCTGCAGCAGCAAGTTTGTCATTTGTTATGGTTTTTTCCAAAGGCAGTTTTGTCTTATCTGAAGTTAAAACTCTTCCATACAGCTTTGAACACCAAAGCATAAGAAAGAAATCAGTTGGAAATTTGTCTGTCTACCTCTGTGCTTGACATTTCTTCACTGATAAGGTACAGCTAAATATTGACTTTTTGGTTAAGTTCAGATTAGCTGTCTGGTCTGTGAGCATTGATTGTAAACCATTATCTTTTCTGCATTTAGGGGCCCTGGGCTCTGTCAAGCATACAAAAAAAATAGGAGGGAGAGAATGGAATGGAAGAAAGAAAATTAATAAAGATGTCATTGGTTAGATGAAGATTTTTACTGGGGAAAAAATAAAACTATTGTTGACCTTTGGGTTTTGGTTTTGTTTTTTTTTTTTGAATGTTCATTTTACACTTTTTCATTCCAATAAGTTCTTTGTATCTGACTCATTTCAAGGAAAATGCCAACTCAATATTACCATTCTTTTTCTTTCCACAAGACACCAAACTGGAAAATGTACAAATGATTATTTTATTAGTGATTAATTAAATACAAAATACTGCATAAAGTAAATACTCTAAAAGGTGTTGTCCTGTGGTTCTCTGGTACGCTAACTCACCTTCAATTCATGAGACCAGCTTCCCTCGCTAATGTAGGAGAAATCTTTGAGTATGCCAGCGTAAAAGTAGATTAAAGAGAACTGCCTAATATAATTGTATGGAATTTCAAAAACCCTTTGACAAAGTCCCTCCCAAGAGGCTGTTAGGGAAACTAAATAGTCATGGGGTGAAAGGTAAAGTATTGTCATGGATAAGAATGTGGTTAAGAAAGAGAAATTAAAGAATAGAAATGAATGATTCGTTTTCAGCTTGGCAAAAGATTGCTAGTGGGGTGCCCCAAGGTTCTGCACTAGGAGGTGGCATCGAGGGAGGCATGGCCAGAGTGCAAGGTGCTTGAGCTATCACCTGCTGGTGAATGTCTCTTTGAGTGTCATAACCATCTGGTATAAATTAGAGCAGACCACAAGCTCTAAGGGCTTGTCTACACATTGAGTTATTTCGGGTTAGCTACTGCTCTTTAAATTCACATAATACTTTAATCCAAATTAGCTTTCAAATGCAGACAAGCTGTAAACTATACTGAAGGTGAAGATGGCATAGAATTAGCTATGACCATGTGAAACTCAGGCTACCTTCACACGTGTGGGTGCAAACGGCGTTGACTTGAGCAGGAACTGCCTCCATTCATTGGAGAATATAACTGGCCCACATCTGTGTTAATGATGCTGACTAATTACAGGAGAGTATATGTATTGGTTTTTATAAGTGAATCTGTGCCATGGTATCATGAACAAAGATTTAGGGCTAGATTCTCAAGTCCAGAGACATGCAAAGAGCTCTTAAACAAACCAGAGATTCCTAGTGGAGAATTCCCTCTGTGTAGGAGGAATCTCTGGTGGGATTCCTAGAGCTGGCAGAGGTGGCAAGGCCAAATTCTATGGCAACCAACCACTCCCCAGAGTAAGGGGGAGGAGAGGACATGGAGCAGCTGAGTTCCACTACACCTGATTCTCTGCTGCCATGAGGGAATTTACACATCCAATGCAAATTATCATGGAATCCCCCTTTGCTCTAAATTACTCCAGTCCTCAATTAGGGGTTGCAACCAGCTCCCTGTGTTCATCCAGTCCATTACCTCTAAGTGCAGGTTGAAGAAAGCGGAAAAGCAGGTCTTCTGATATTTGCATTTAGATCCTTTGAAATGGGTGGATTACAGCTGTGATAGATTTCATCTCTCAAATATATCTATCTAATTAAATTACACATATTAACTTTAAGTAGTTTAGCAGTAATTCTGGAAACTGATACCTGATAAATAAAAGTAAGATCTATAGGCATTATCTTCTCTGTGGAGTTTGGTTCAGAGCAGCTAAGGGAAAGGAGGATATTGGTCTTATTGCATTATATGGTTAATCACATTAACCTTGAACAGAATGCTGTATAGTAGAGTAAAGCACTGTGGAGCCAATAATTCTTGGGCCTTTGACATAATAAAATGTATCTCAGAAATCTAGTAGCTTAGCTATGGTATAACAAGTGTTGTCACAAATATATTGTGTAACACAATATGGTATGGTGAAAAAATAAAAATCAACTGTCTGTGTCATTGCTTATTATTTGAGAAATCAGTTTGTAATGTGAAGTATTGGCCCATTAGACCTAATGGGGACTAGAAGACCCTGTTCCAGGGATGCTGGTGTTATACTTGTAAAAGAAAAGACTAGCAGGATCTTATTCAGGAGGACAAGGCACAAGACACGCTTATTGTACATGTAAGAATATCAAAAAGCAGTCACATTCACACACACATTCATAAAATTCTGCAAGCTGGTGTGATATAATTACAAGTCCTTTTATGCATTGCTCTAGCCAGCCTAGTGGACAACTAGGCTGGGCACAAGGAGGGAGCTAGGCCTCTGTCAGACATGAATCCAATGCTCCAAGATGACAATTGCAGAATGAGACCCAAAGTTTCCATGTTTTTACCCATCTTTTATACTTGCTGGCTCTCATGTAAGTCTATGGGCCTTGCTGTGTCATGCTGCCTCTTGGTTCAGTATAGTTATTAATCACCAGCTAACTGAAAGCATGACTATTCTTATTTCTGTACTTTGTTTGTTCCCAGGGTGGATCCTTCTGAACTTTAGGATTGTTGATAGGTATTCTTTGGCCTTCGGGGTTAGGATGGCAGTTGGTGTCTTTCTCCCCTTTCTGTTGTTAGAGCAGTTTAGGTTGGTGTCTTTTTATGCCCTGCACATACATTCCTCACTCACACAAAGGGAATTTATCAAGATATTTTTAGGTTCCATAGTACAAATTTCGGGAAAGAGCTTACTTCAAGAAATTAACAAGATGAGAGTCCTCTTATGCCACACTAAATAGTACTATACCATTATCATAACAGTAAAGGAAAAATTTCTCTCTACCTCTATCACACTTATGCAATAAAACAAGGAGTCTACATCTGATTTGACAGAGCCAGACGGGTACCCAGAAGTCACCTACCAAAGGACAGACCCAAAAAGAAAACAACAGAACACCACTGGCCATCGCCTACAGCCCCCAGCTAAAATCTCTCCAACACATCATTAAGGATCTACAACCTATCCCCAAAGTTGATCCCTCACTTGCTCAAACCATGGGAGGGAGGCCTATCCTTGCTTACAGACAGCCCCACAACCTGAAGCAAATACTCACCGGCAACCGTACACCATACAACAAAAACACTAAGCCAGGAACCTATCCCTGTAACAAACCCCATTGCCAACTCTGCCCGTACATCGAATCTAGTGACCCCATCACAGGTCCTAACTGCATCAGCCACACCATCAGGAGCTTATCTGTGATTTCCATTTCATGCATCTGACAAAGTGGGTTGCAGCCCACGAAAGCTTATGCCCACAGAAATTTGTTAATCTTTAAGGTGCTACAGGACTCTCATTGTTTTTACATATGATTTGTTTGCATGAGGGCTCACACTGGTGTGACACAGACTCAAAAACTCACTGAAACTGGAAGAGCGGAGGTGGTCCCATGGAGTTGGCAGTGGGATGGGAAGACCCTAGAGCACTGTCACTTTAATTTCTGGGCCTCAAGAGCCCTGCAGTGTAAGGTGGGGCAGGATTCCCCTTTCTCCCAGCCAATTGCAAGAAGCTTTCAGAAGGAGGGTAATATACATGCTGCCTTCCCTCTCAGAACAGGGCAGGTGTGGACAGAAGAAGGAAGGGTGAGCCTGAAGGATAGGCTTCTGCTGAAGAGAATAGGGTCTCTGAGGATGACAAGAATATTGGAGCTGGGTATGAACTATGGGGTTCCTGTCATGGATTGTGTGTTTGGGACACTGAGGACTATTTTGAATTACTGCTAACCCAGTTTCAGGCAAGGGCCATTGATAGCCTTGAGAGAGACTATATGGTTGTTTTAAGGGTCTCTGAAGAGAGAGAACAGAGAGAAAGCCTGGTGGAAACATCTCTGGCCCCAAGGGAGCACTTGGTGAATGGTGACTATGCTACACATTTTAAGTCTTCTTTTTTTTTATTATTATGAATGAGAGAAAAACTACATGAAACCCCCCAAAATAACTAGTTTAACCATAACTCCTCTCCCCAGTTTAAAACCAATGTATGTATGTCAATTTTCAGAATGATGCACATTTAAATGGAAATATACAAGTCCTTCAGAAATGATGTTTATAACAGAAATGCTAAGAGGTTCTTAACTTACACCTGCAGCCATGGTAATTTGTGCTGTGAGCTCATCAAATACCACAAACTAAACATAGATAGAAAATACCAGTGGAAATGCAGGATGCGGTATTGATGATTTAGGGGAGAAGTTCCCAACCTGTGGCCCGGGGGCCAAAAGTGTCCTGTGGGGTCTTTCAAAGTGGCCCACCGCTCCCCTCCCGCTGGCTGCAGAAAGGAGCCGCCACCTAAGGACCAAGGTGGAGCATGTTGCCACGGGGCTACAAGACCAATGCAGGCTCCTTGCTGCAGCCAGGGGGACGGGAGATCAGTGCTCCCCTGCCCCTGGCTGTAGCAGGGAGCGTGGCAAAGCGCTCTCTCTGCCTGGGTCCATAGGTGCTGGAGTCCCTGCTGGAGCCAGAGGGCATGGGCGGCTCGTGAACCACCTATTCGGGGAGGATAGCCCCCCAGCTTCTGCCAGAAGCCCCACCCCTTCCATCCCCTCTCCCTTCACAGCTCCGCCCCGGGCCAGGCCGCCTGAGCACCAGCCAGACTAGCCAGATGGGCCCTCCCCCCCCAGTGCTGGAGCACCCCAGCATCAGTGGTGGGCAGCCTGAATGCCCCCAGAGCCCTTGCCCCAGCATTGCCCTGCCCCGACCCACCGCAGCCAGTCCACCCCAGCCCCCTGGGGCACTGCAGGCCCAAGCGCTTCAGCTGCTGGAGCACTGCCAGCCCATGCCACACCGGCCTGCCTGAGTGCTCCCCTCTCGCCTCCAGGCTAACTTGTGGCCGGCTGGCCCACCAATCCACCCTCGGCCCTGGGCTTGCCCGAGTGTCCCCAGCCACTGGAGCGCTGCCAGCCCACACAGCGCCAGCCCAACCCACCCCCAGGCTTGCTGGTGGGTGGCCTAGTCCCACTGCTGGAGTGGCTACCAGCCCGCGCTGCTTCAGTGGAGAGGCCAGGGCCAAGCCAGTTAAGACCGCCTACCACCACCACCACCAAGTCCATGCAATGCGGCAGGAGGGGGCGGAGTGTGGGTGGGGCCAGCCTGGCTGTGCCAGACGCCCATGCCAGAGGGAGGGGAGCACTGATCTCCATCCTCCTGGCTGCAGAAGGGACCCATTCCCTAGGGACTCAGGTGGAGCACATGGGGCTACTGGATGTGTAGAGGGGACGGGAAATCAGTGAGGAGGCAGCCTCCTTGCTGAACTCCTTCAGTCTGGCTGCACTGGGGGGGAAGCTGCTGGTGGAACAGCCAGGACCCACCATGCTTGAGGAGGAGCAAGACTAAAAATCAGTGACTTCCGGTTTGGCCTGCACTTAGCAGGTCACCCACCGTGACTTACCTCGCTGCCAGGCCATGTGCTTCAGTGTGTAGTGACAGTCACTCATCTACACCAGTGCTTTGTCTGTGAGTGTGTGAGTAATTTGTAGGTATAAAAGAGTGAATGTAAAAATGAACACAGTAGCATCAAAATGTTTGTTTTAAATATGTAGTGATTTATAGTCCTTAATGTGTAAACGTCAATATATTTTTTATGAGGTGATAGACTGGTGGCCCTTTAGGGTTGTAAAAATTATATTTGTGGCCCTCAAGCCAAAAAGATTGGGAATCACTGATTTGGGGTCTATTTTCACTGCCAATTTTACCACGGTTGTAACTTGGCTGATTACAACCAACAAGGTGAGAATAGCCTGTTTTTAGTTGAGCTGGTTAAGATTTTTGTTTAGCCTCAAAAATAAGACTTTTTTTAAAGGAACCAGAAGACTGTGAAAAAAAATTTCCTTCTAAATTTTCAATTTTTCAAAGTAAAAACAAAAAATTAATGTCAGCTCACTTTGGGTTTTTTCCCCTTTTCTTTTACTTCCTTAAAGGGGCCCTGGATTGAGCACTAGCTGCACTATTTTTATCATTTATATAATTCACTCAAAAAAATGAGAAACATATGGCTCTCCAAGGAGCTTATCTTAAAGTCCAGAAGACTAAACCAAATTCAGCTTTCACTAACATCTCAATTCAAGCAACTCCACTGAAACCAAAACAGTTTTAAAGGATTCAGTTGAAGGCAGAATTTGTCCCAGTAACTGTTTTGCAGTCAGTCTGCACTGAAACCTATCATTGACTTCAAAGGGAATTCACTAATGGAGCTAAGACAAGAGACAGTTAAAATATGAAGAGCTAATAAAGCATGCAAGAATCAATTCAATAAGTTGAGTATTCTCTCATGACTGTTTTAGATAATAACTTAAGTAGATTAGGAGTTATAAACACTATTCTTTGTCCCCATCCTATAATTAAATGTCTAATTTACACCAAGGAAGAATGCAGAAATAACTTCTTAGGGGTAGTAATTTGTTTTTTAAGAATGCAAATTATTTAAATCTGTACTTCTGAATTTAATAAATATAGTAATAAAAATTGGGATGACATCCAAACTGTGAGTCACCCAAAAACAAATAAGGGAAAAGTGAGAGGTGTGAGAGAGAGAAAACTAAATAGATGAACAGAATGAAGTACCATCAATCCCTTTTTAGGGCAAAAACACAGCCTTTAATGTTTTCACTGCTAAATACTTTGACATTGCTTTCAAGGAAATTACCTATTCTACTTCCGAAATGTTTTTCACATTCTGCGTGACCAGTGTTACAGAACAGTGTTACTTCTAAACAATTTCTGATCTGAACTTCAATTCTTATGAACTGAAGCAGCTAAGAGCTTTCCAGTGCTGTATCTCTAAGATTTCCTTTCCTGATCTGAAGTCACAAGTGTTGGGAAAGGTGAGAAAGCAATCACCATCCTATATCCTGTACAGAACTACGTGCTGTGACTATGCGGCAGAAAACTCTTTGCTGGGTACAGAATTCAAACTCACCTTCAGATCTCAAACTAAATGCATGAAGTAAAGGGGAAAGAAGGGAAAAGTCCAATCAACCTCCCCAGACCAGCATTTTATATTTTACTTCCTATAAAATAAATTCATCATCTTTCTCTTATCACATCACATGGTTCATAATTAAAGGTGGGGTTTATAATTACCATTACCATATTTTAACCATCTTGTAGAATAAACAGTCTGCTGATTTCAACAACATTTAAATGCCTCCTGAAAAGGCACATATTGAATTTTATGTTATGCTCTAAGGGGGGGAATAAAGGGATACTGGGTAGGAGTGCTCTATAATCAGAATGTACTGTGTGCAGCAAGCTCACAATTGCTATAAAGGAATTCTCATTTTATAACTGTTACTTGATATGGCTTTAGAGATTTAGAGTCAATAGATTCTATGGAAAGACTGTAGTTGTATATATTCTATTCTGAGTTGGGGCAGAGTTGTACTCAATACAGATTGGGAGGGTTGTGACAAACGTGGCTGTCTGCCAATTTTGTCACCCTGGATTCTGGAACCAGCCAGAAACTGGTCTGATTCCACCCTGAAAGTTGCTCTAAATTACATCTAACTACCGATGGACCTAAAAGAACTTTTTGACAGCCTGGAGTAGCAGGAATCTGAGGTGCTGTAGCAGAGGTGATTGTAGTTTCCCTTACAATGTGTTAGCTCTGCTGCAAGCACCGCTGCAGAATTTTTTTTTAATATTAAAGTAAGCCACATTTTGCAACAATTTTGTGACAACATTGAAACTTTTAATTTAAAATGTGACCCATCTAATATGCTTATATGGAATCAAGATCACTTGTGTGTGTGTATGTAAGTGTATGTACACACCCTGTCCATATCTTCTTGTCATTCCGACACAGGAATACTTTTGTTCAAACTTTCCAGTGGCCTCCTCCCAAAACAAAGACATTACTGAGTTCCAAATCCTCACTCTTCTGGAATGAAACCAAATATAAAAATCTAATCCTTATCATTTGAACTGGCAGATACCAATCATTTTGGAAAACTAAGAATAGTTTTAGCAAAAATACATCTCTGAAACACCATTGTGTAATGCTTGTATTCTCAACTATTTTTCTAATTTCCCTTTTCCTCCTGGCATTTGTGTTTAGTAACAATTTCATAGCACTCAGCAATAAAGCCATATTGTTCTCGGCCTAGTTTCAAAACTTTCAAGACTGAAAACTTGCCGAACCTTTTTGACTTGTAATTAACAGGCTAAGCAGTTGTTTTGTAATTTGCTGCATAAAAGTAAAGCTATTTTAATGTTGTCCTTTCATTATTAATTAGGAATTTAAATATTTTTATAACACCATTGCTTTTTACAGCAAGTTCTGATGAAACCATCATGGCACTTGAGAATGAAATTAAATGGATAGCTGGCCCTTGGAAACATTTCTAGGCCAAACTTATTCTTAGAGTAAGCCCATGGAAGTCAGTGGTGTTACAACAGAGGTAAGTTTTGCCCTCTAGGTTTAGTTTCTTGCTACCTCCTTTAGAAGCTTGCCCTTTAAAAGCCAAGAAGATATTATGTCCTTGAAGTTTTTCCTGGAGGATTAGGTAAGCGGTTGGCAACGGAACTTTAATAATGTTAAGTGAAGAACCACTTTTTTCCAGTTGCCCCTGTGCCATGCCATGGTAAAGCTATCAAAACAATCCATTTATAAACACCCTGTTTCACAGACTTACATTTAATCACTGCGTGAGTTGACTTGCTCCATGGTTAGTCCCTTCCCGTACATAGTATTTATATAAAGTTTGAGCCAAATCCCTTTATTCATTTTGGGGATACACAGGAGTGAAAAAATACACACTTTTCCCTTTGTACAAAAACAAATATCTATATTTTAAGAAAATTTTAGCAAAAGGAACTGAAGTTCAAAACTTGACTTCAACATAGTCATCTGTGAAGCATGCACTTTACTCAGCTTGAAAATAATTGGGTTTGATTTTACAAAGATAGTAGTATGTCTAAATGACATACTGGGTGGAGCTCAAAGGTGTGTACAACAATAGTTAAGGAAAAAGGGTGGGGAGGACATGCTTTTATTCAGTTGTCCTATATACTTTCAATCCTCACATCCTGCTTACCAAAGGAAGGGCAATGAGAGAAGGGAATGGGAACTGCACAATAAGAAGAAAGCTCATGCCCCTTCTTTTTGCTGATAACCTATCTGGGAAGTAAGTGGGAAGGCAAGAGAAGAAGGGAGGTGCCAGCAGCAAAAAGGAAGGAAAAGAATGTTAACTTAAGGTAAAAGGAGGGAAGTTACTTGGAAAAGGGAATGCACCAGTGGAAGGAAGAGTAGACAAGTGGATGGGAAGACAAGTGTAGGCCTCATTGCAGTTTACACTGAGTGCAGGTGGTAGTAACATCACCTGCCTGCTGCATCCAATCCTTCCCCCAGATGAGAATCAGGGTCCCTGGAAGTGGTTGTCCCCAAGACTCCTCTGGCCAGTTTCTTTCCATGCTAAGCCTCACCTCACTCAGGTGCTGCCTGCAGATAATCATTGATGTGCTGGCCTTTAAGGATGGGGCTGCTTTCTGTTCTGAGGTACATTTCAGCTGGCCATGAGCCTCAGGCTGGCTTGCTCCATGCTTCACACTTACAGCCCATCAGTACTTTTTTTTTAAGGCTATTTGCTGTATCCACTCCTCCAATTGTTTATTTCTCCTACATCCTCTGGCTCATGGCCCATATCTAGGCCAACTAGTAGGGTTGCCACCTCTGAGATACAAAAAATCAGGACATCGCCCTCTTGAGGTACAAAAAAAATCTGTCTGCCCCCCACACTCCACCACATACACCCCTCGGTACCACCTGTCTTCCAATCCCACCTTGGGCAAGGGCACCAGCATCCACAGGCTCCTTCTCCCGGACCTGCCCCAGGCACCAACCTTGCCAAACAGGTTGCAGGGCCAGCTGGATCCACTCTACTTCTACTGGCAGTGACCCCCATAGCCAGTACCTGTGCAGTGGTGATTGGGCACTGCAGGCCCCGAGCTCTCTGTCTCGCTTGCTGTTCCCACGCCACCCTGTCCCTGAGACTCCTGGACACTCCAGAGCCAGAATTACCTCTGGGGAGGTACTGCCACTCCATAGCTCCTCCACTACTGCCACTGGGAGAGCCAGCGGGGGCATGACTGACAAAAATCAGGACTTTTAATATGCCAGGAAGACATAGATTTCCTGGGACAGCTGCTTTAAAAAGGGAAAACCTGGGACAGGTTGCAACCCTCATCCCTAACCAGCACCTCATTTAATTTCTTTCATATCATTCTGCAATTTTTTCCCTGTGCTTCTGATTCAGACTCATATCACATTTCACAAATACTTAACTCCTGGTTCATTCCGAAGGAAGACGCTGTCAATAGTGAAATCCAGATGGCACTAATGCCAATGTCAAGGGGTAAACAGATATTTTATAGCCATTTTAACACCATTTTATAGCCATCCTGTGGGATTCTAATGAAAAAGCCTGTGAATAGCACTGGGCCATTCATTATAAAACGCCCAAAGGGAGCTTCTCAAATATGTAATAGAATTACTGTTAATACAGATGGCCTCCCTTAGAACCTGTTTCATCCCTGTGCTAGTGCAGGGCCCAGCACGGGAACCAAGGGTAGACCGCTTCTACCTCCTGTCTGGATTAGGGTGCCCCTCAGAGTTGCCCTAGTATGCACTGCTGCTACCATGGCTCCATGGGCTGTGTAACAGCTGGCAAATAGCCAGAGCATAGGAACTTCCCAGCCACACTCCTCCATTCCCCCATCCACTCCCTGCACTGGGGGGCTCTTGCTGGCGAGAGGGAGCCATAGCATTAGGAAAGCTGTCTCTACATGTGCCAAGGAGGATATCTACACCAGAGGCATTCTCTGTCAGGTGTGGGGATGCCACGTGGCCCCTCTAAACAAGCCATAGGGAGCTAATGAAGCAGACCGTGAAAACACAATGAGATTGCCAAATCAGGAAACCACTGGTTCTCCAGCTAATTTGGGGTGGCTCAATGGTTGGGAGCCTAAAGATCCAGATGGGGCCTGGTTTTCTAAGTTGTTGAATATCTGTAGCTCCCACTGACTGTGAGTGCTCAGGGCCTCTGAAAATCAGGCCCTTTTTAACTAAAGTTGGGCACCCAAAATTAGAGGGAACTTTTGAAAATTTGAAAAGCAGTATGTTTTATGTGCAATAGTAGTAGTTTAAAGAAAGTATCAGTAGTATACGTTACATTAGCTAGATAGCTCATCAAGAATTGCCTTGTAGTTTTATTAATTCATTATGGTCGCTCCATTTATATAAACAGGAAATAGCAATAGATTAGCTCCTGGAAAGTGCTTTATATAAGTTTACTTTTAATGGTGGAATTCATGTCAAACACAACTTTTAAAATACTGATAATACAGTACACACAGTGCAGTTTTTCTAACAGTTAAGCAATACATTCCCAGTAAAAACACTAAAAGCCCTAATAAGCAAGATTGCATTTACTGGGGCTTAATTTTTATGTGATGACTCTCTTCAGTGATAAGGGCAATTATTCAATATTCACCAACAAGCAATCCCAATAAATTTGCACAGGATGTCAGGGCATTAGTGTGGGATGACTGACCGCATGGAGAGGGGAAGTTTTCTGTCACCCATAAATTACTAAACAGCTCCTAAATCAGACTGTACATTGTACATACTGCATCTAAAATCCTCCCTACCACTAGCATTACTTCATCTGCTCTCCCCTTTCTCCTCCCCAACTCCCTTCATTGACTTCCTGTTTTATTTTCCATCAAACTCTTCATTTTGACTTTCTGAGTTCTGCACATTGCTGCCTCTCTGCCCTTATTCCATCTGGCATCCCTGCTCATGCACTACACACTCTGCTAATGGCTCCCCCTGAATCCTTCATCTTATTTGCCATCTCTTGTCTCCATGCCTTTTTTCACACTGCCCCATATGCCTCCATCCCATTACAGATGAGTAAGTCAGGAGGTCAGCATTTAGTTATGCACCAGTTGAATGCTATAATACATTTTAAATTGTGACTTGATGTTGTTCATATTGAAACCATTTCAGTTGCTGGGAAATACAGAGAGCTTTTTGATTACAGCATATTTGAAATCTCAGCTGCAAGTCTCTTTTTCAATATATTTCTTTTATGGAAGCAAATGGAGAATATAGGAAAAGTAAAATCTGTACAATACCTTGGTTGTTCAAAGACATTCCATATATCTTTGAAAGAATAAACCTCAGGGCTTATGTAAAACACGTGATCCCAATGTTTTAAAGCAGCTGGGAAGTAATTTGGTCCCATATTTATGTTTCTTATTTATTTGCTTTTCTGTAGCACACACATCATACCATTGGAGTGCTCCACTTAACCTCACAGCACACCTGTGAGGTGGGAAGTATTATTATCCCCATTCTACAAATAGGGAACTGAGGCACAGAGAAACTAACATGTAGAATTTCCACATGGTATTCAGGGCATGCACCAGAGTTTTAAGGGCTCAGTTCTGGCTGTGCTGGATATCTGAGAAATTTAAGATGAGGATGATGATTCTCTGGATTTTGGAAAATATGTCCCCTGCTCTGAGCATGCAGGCTGTGTGGGTGCTCTGGCTTAGTTGTGTCCTCAGCCACTTTAGAAGCTAGATGTCACAAAAGGCTACAGTGCCCACTAATTACTGTGACCACTTGTTCCAGAGCACCCTTCTCATGCTCTGAGCCTCAAGTACTCAGCAAGAAGCCGTGCAACCTGACAGTCCTGGAGTCTGGTCAACTTGGCTGTTTTATCCTTGTACTCCTGTTGTCAAATCCTTTTTGTTTCTCTTTTTTCTGTAGACTCTCCTTATCTGCCTCTTCATGTCCATGGTTAATGACATCAGTAACATCAGCTCTCTCAAGCAAAGGTATAACACATCTCATGGCAATGTCATGGAACATGCAACTGACCTGGCATATCCTGTTAA
The DNA here is from genome assembly GCF_026122565.2 of Emydura macquarii macquarii. Classification (NCBI taxonomy): domain Eukaryota; kingdom Metazoa; phylum Chordata; order Testudines; family Chelidae; genus Emydura; species Emydura macquarii. The sequence goes on along the minus strand of NW_027132559.1, from coordinate 33,283,753 downwards.
CTTTTTCAAGGACATACTGGAATGTGCTATTAATCTGGTACAGGCATTCTGAAGGTGTCAAATGCCTGCACTATTGACATTCTTGGGGACCTGAGGGTGCTCTGATACTTGTGCTGTGACTATATTTCAGTTTTTACAGTTTGGGTGAGAAGCCACATTTTGAGAGACTGTCAGGACCCATAACAGGGCAGTTTAACCTGGTGGTCAGAGCCTGGGTCACAAGTCACACTACAGGTCAGGGTCAGAGCCAGAGCCAGAGCCATGCCAAGGACGAAGCCAGAGTCAGAAGTCCAGCCAAAGATCAAAAATGGAACCAGGAATGAGGGGTCAGGGCGAGGAAGCAGGAACAACTAACAAGGAGTAGGAGGTAGCACCAGGAGCAGGCACAAAGCATGATAACAGGACCCAGGTGAAGTAGCAGGAGCCAGGAACAAGGAGTAGGGACCCAGCAAAAAGGCAGGGATTGGGTCTCAGGGGTTTAGGCAGCACTAGGCCTAGCAACTAGCTGCTCAGACAAGGGGTAGGACAGGAACAGGAAACTTTATACCCAACTAGCAGTCTTTTGCTTGTCACCTGACCCTAGTGAGTCAGCAGTTGGAGGCTCTGATGATGGGCATTAGACGCAGTTCCTCCACTTGACCCTGGAGCATGGTGATACAGACAATAAGGGTCTGGCAATACTGGGTGCAGTTCTGGTCTGCCATGTTTAAGAAAGATGAATTCAAACTAGAACAAGTGCAGAGAAGGGCTACTAGGATGGTCAGAGGAATGGAAAACCTACCTTATGAGAGGAGACTCAAAGAGCTTGGCATCTTTAGCCTAACCAAAAGAAGGCTGAAAGGAGATATGATTGCTCTCTATAAATACATCAGAAGGATAAATACCAGGGACGGAGAGGAGTTATTTTAGTTAAGGGCCAATGTGGATACAAGAACAAATGGACATAAACTGCCATCAACAAGTTTAAGCTTGAAATTAGGTGAAGGTTTCTAACCATCAGAGGAGTGAAGTTCTGGAACAGTCTTCCAAGGGGAGCAGACGGGCAAAAAGCCTAACTCACTTCATGACTGAGCTTGATAAGTTTATGGAGAAGATGGTATGATGGGACTGCCTACAATGCCACGTGGCCCATTGGCGACTGCCAGTAGCAAAAATCCCCAATGTTCAGAAACAGGACACTAGCTAGTGAGGGCTCTGAGTTACTACAGAGAATTCTTTCCCAGGTATATGTCTGGTGGGTCTTGCCCACATGCTCAGAGTCAAACTGATTGCCATATTTGGGGTCGGGATGGAATTTTTCCCCAGGTCAGACTAGCAGAGGCCCTGCAGCCTTTCGCCTTCCTCTGCAGCATGGGGCACAGGTCACTTGCAGGTTTAAACAAATGTAAATGGTGAATTGTCTGTAACTTGAAGTCTTTAAATCATGAGTTGAGGACTTCAGTAACTCAGCCAGAGGTTAGGGGGTCTATTACAGGAGGGGGGGTGAGGTTCTATGGCTGTAATGTGCAGGAGGTCAGTCTAGTGATCATGGTGGTCTTTTCTGATCTTCAAGTCTATGAGTCTGTGGACTATTAGCTGCAATGAGCTTACACGCACTTACGGATAAATTAATATTAATCTCATGTACTATGTATAAAGCTGTTCCTGAGAAAGATAAATCTGTTTTTCCTGATTTGGTGTTTTCTGCATGGGCCCTTTTTAACAGTTTAGTTCAGTGATCCCCAAACTTTTCCTCTCATGCTCCCCCTTACCAGTAACAGAATATGTCCATCCCCTCCCCTCCCCAGCTGGGAGCAGAGTCACGGCCGGGCCAAGAGTTGTGGCCGGGATCTGAGAGCAAAGGCTGGTGGCCGAGGGATGCAGCAGTGGCCCGGGGCTTGGATAGGGCCAGCATGGAGCCGAAGCGGAGCTGGGGGCAGAACGGGGCTGGGTGGCACTCCCTCAGCAGGTCTGGCCTGGGCTCTCCCCCCAGCCCAACTGTTCATCCACACACCCCTAGGGGGGCACACCCCACAGTTTGGGGACCACTGGTTTAGTTCAACATAAAGCTACTCACCATTAGCAAATCTACCTAGTAACTGGGTGGGAGCACTCCACCTCTCAGATGGATCTGATGCAGGTAAGAGGAGCACCTGGGGTGGAGGTACCATGATGAGAGGGCGAGACAATTTGGAAGCTCCCTCACAATAGTCTCCAGTGTTCAGGCTCAATACCAGGGTTTCATGAGCAGCTGTGATGTCCCTGAAGAGGGAGGGTAATTGGGTTGCAGCCTTAAACCCAATCCCAGAGTGTTCTGAGGACCCAGCAGGCAAGGCACTGCTGACATAGCCTCCCAAGGTAGATCAGGGGGAAAGGAAGTGCCCTGAAGTTACTAGTGTCCCACCCCTTCCCACAGGCAGGGAACAATGCTCAGCCTGTTCCTCTGGGTAATGTCGGAGGTTGTGAGATATGTTCCACTGACATAACATACGGTGAGATAGGGTGTCATTTTACCATGTCCCTCTCCCTGACCCCATTACATTTGCCTTTTACTGAGGGACAGTCAGTTATTTCATAGAAATGGTGCATGATTTAGAATTCCTATTTTGTTTGTTTGTTTGTTTGTTTTCTGTCCATCGGGAAGTTGGTATGTGCTATTGCCCTCTTCTTGGTGGTGTTGAAGAAGTCCTTGAGGCAGTGGGAAGCAGCTGACTGACTGATTCCCATTGTGTCTCCTAAGTGTGGTGGTGACCAGACTGGCACTAAGAGGGCATAGGTTTTGTTGGTTATCCTATCGAGATTCCACTTTAGTTTACGAAGAGGTATGATGGCTGTGTATGCTGATATGCACTTATGTGAATTCATGGAAGACCTTTCATCATTCGTAGTGTGTTATAGAGTAAGTCCTACACACTTTATGCGCTCTTTACTTTCCAGTGCCATACTCCCAAAGCAGCCCAGGACAAGGCAGTTGCAGGCTGAAGCTACACCAAGCAGCCAACAGTTTTGTTACCTCATAATGTTCATAATGAAGATTTCATCTTGGCACCGGTTAAGATACTACAAATGCATTCTATTTATAGAATAATGGTGTCCCCTTTGTCTCTGAGCCAAAGTCAGCCTTGCCCTCCTCCTTTTCATCAGTTACCTAAAAATATACCAGTACCATCCTAGCATGGTTGGGAGTTGAGGTGTAACCATTGGTGGTTAGTGCTCCACCATGAACTGCTTATTCCTTGATGAACCTGCCTGTTCCCTTCAGCTTCCTTTTCTTGCCCTCCACCAACTCTGGCTTTGCCCTAGTCCCCAGCCTCCTGAGTTATTGCTCACTTGCATTCTGCTAATCTGAGAATATCTCTCTCCAGCTCTCCGCCCCAATGTGTCTGGAATTTTTTTATGTTTGCAGTGGGTACGTTGGTGAGGTTTGCAGAGCAGTCACAGAGTAGATGGTGAATGTATGGCTTCACCAATGCCTCTGACATGACAAAGTTGGAAGCATCTGGCTGGGTGTGTAGAGGCCTTTGAACCCTTTTGAGTATACTAACTAACTGGCAAGCACTTTAACCATACCTAGGATCTGCACTCTTGAAGCAGTCGGTAACTAGCATGTTCAGCGGAATTGGGCATGACTAAACTCCTGTTCTTAAAATCACCTGAGTGCCCAAAAATTAATTGCACCGTTGTTTGCATGCCAAACAGGACACTTGGACAGCACAGGCTTCTGAAAAGATTGACATAAGTGAATTGCCTAAGGTCACACAAAGTCTGTGGCAGAGGTAGGATTAGAACCCAGATCTCTTGAGTCCCATTGCTAGTCCTTCTCTAATAGGGAAAACAGAAAAAGGCATTATTATGCTAAATAGTTCATAATTAAACATAAAGAGGGAGCTTTCTTGCTGAGCTAAGTAAGGCTTGATGGTTTGATTTCAAATAAGCAACTAAACTTCTAGATATTTATCCTAAGTAAACCTCTAAATGTTTTGAGATTCCACATAAAATTATCCTGAGCTACTAGACATCTGGTGTACAATGAATTATCTCTTAGCAAACTTCTGCTTTATTTGTTTTGCCAAATCCTCAGGCAATGTGTGGATCAATGAATCAGGCAATGTGGTAACTCAGTTTTATAAAACACGTCACCTGGACAGTTGGGGATGTTGATCTTGACAGTTTGGGACATCACCTTGACAGTTGGAGATGGGGGAAATTAAACTTTGCCCAACCTCTTTCCCAGGAAAAAAAAAATTGAGTGAGATGTACATATGCTATGTTACACTTGGAATTCGAACCACCCAAACTCCAATCTCAACCACTCTCTTGTGAGCAAAGAGCTTGGAAGAATTTAGAGACTGGATGAGGTGAGTCTTCATCTTCTGGTGCCAGCAAACTGTAATGTGACCAGTGACACATCAAAGAGAATCAGCTCTGATTGCAGATCACATATCTGGGCAAAGAGCAAATTGGGAAGCAAACACTAAAAACACTCCAAAATCATTGGCACCAAATTCATTAACTTTGTGCTAAATTTCTTCACTGAGTCCCTGTGATGGGGTGCACAAATCCCACAATGGAGAGGAAGGCATTAAGGAGCTGCTCTAGGCCCAGACAGCTCCACCCCAGCACACCTGCAATACATGCGCAAGCTGGAGGAGGAGTTAAAAGGGGGAGAGAGTAGCTCTCTTTCAGGTAGCTAGTGGAGTTGATTAGATTTACTAACACACTGATGTGCTGCAAAAGGAGCCCTGTGAGAGGCTCATCTGTCATTGACGGTCTACCTGGCTTGCTGAGGGAAAAAGACTCTGGACATTTACAAGATTGGAGGCTTCTTCTCTGATTTATTTTGTTTATTAGTTTTTGAGTTTTATCACTAGTCTGGGGAGACTGGTAGGAAGTGATCCAGGGAGGCAGTTACATAGCACTCCAGGGTGCAGGACTTAGCTGCCTACCTCCAGGTCTGGGATTGGAATCTGGTAAAGAGGGTGGGGCTGGCTTCCTCTACCCACAATCTGATGGGGCTGGAAGCAAAAAGCCTATTCCTGATTTGTCATGACACTACCACTCTTCTGTATTTCTAGCCACCTAATTTAGCGCACTAACAAGCCTGGCTCTTTATATAATCAAACTTCTTTAACTTCAGATATCAACTAAAAAAAAAAATCACAGCTCCCTAGTGAGTATTTACTGGAATTGTTAAATAGACATGTTAATATTGAACAAGCACAAAAAGGCAGCCCAAATAACAAGTTCCTCTCTTAACTGCCTTATTATTGTAATGGAAAGCTGTCACTTTTTTCAACTTGGGCTTGAGGCTGTTAGGCAGAAAAAGCTACTTCTGTCAGAGTGACTGTATATCCCAAAAGTGAATTGCATGCTTCTGTGTGATTGCTGCAAAGCCAAGACTGCCTTAATTTAAAACAGCTACCTGCACATCAGGAGTTTATCCAAAGAAAAATAAGACTTTGTCCTCAGAGTTGAGTTCTGTGCCTAAAAATGTATTTCCTCCTGTACTGGAATCCATCATTTTTATCTGACAAAAGAACTGCAGATTCATAGGCTATTTTCTGAAGAGTCTGGAAATTTACAGTAGTCACCATTTACCATCAGTTGCTGTACTATGATAGATGAGATAATGATAGGGCCTTATCCTGAGATAAGGATCAGGAGTGACTTCAAGCCTGAGTAACATCCAAGCCTGTTGCTCAGCTCTTCTCAGATGTTTGCCATTTCCGTATTTCCTAATCTAAATATAAGGAAATACTATTGATCTCAAATACCACAGGGTGGTTGCCATTAAAAAGTTAGCACTGGCTAACAGTTATTACACAAAAAGTTGCCACTGAACCCACTGGGAGACAATATTCTAAAATACAGTGATGTAAACAACTTCAGATATCTTTCCAAATATAGTCAGAGCAAACACGAAATGACATCTGCAAACAAGGGAAAACTTCAATATTTGTGGTTGTAATCTAATGTTGTCTTGGTTATTAGTAGATTTTCTCCAGAGTCCAGGCAGAAGTAGATGTGTTCAGAGAGACCTCAAGTATGTCCTGTTTTTCTGACAACAGTTTTAAATGGACTCCGCTTCAGGGTTGTTGACTCTTCTTTTTAAACCAAATATAATCTACCTGCAATATGTCACATTAAATTTGTAGGAAATTTTTGAATGGTAAAGAAATGCCCTCTTCATTCCATTGTATCAAGCAACTCTCTTTTCTTTCAAATCGCTCCTCCAAACATACTACATACGAGTGTTAATCCTCCACCTGCAGATGTGCTATTTACTACTTTTTAAAAGGCGAGGAGGGGAAATCTGCAATGTGGTGGTTCTTGTGTCTGAGCTGTGGTCTTTTATTTCAAGTCCAGTCTGCTCTTTTTAAAATCAATGGCAAAAGTCCCATTTCCTTCAATGGGAGTTTAAGCCCCTTGGCCTGAAGCCTGTGAAACAAGGGAAGTAACTGAGTATGCTCCCTGATGGCATCTGCTGGAAAGCAAGAGGAGTCAGCTGAACAAGGCAGTACCTCATTTGCATGTTAACTGCAGGTAGTTTGGGGACATTGGGGTATAATTTGACTAAGTTTTGTACTTGGGGCCCATATTTTTGAGAGTACCCTGTTGAGAATCTGACTGAATATGGCATCACCCTGATTAAAAGTGATGCTCATAGAGGTGGGGCAAGAGGCCCTGGACAGAGCTAGAGGGCAAGGGGTGGGGGACTTCATATTTGTTTGCTACTGGGAATATTTCTCTGGGTGGTAGGGATTTGGACAAGTTTCTAAGACTCCAGATTCCCTTGTATCTGAAAGAGCTGAGCTAAGAGCTTGTGATGGTTTGCACTTGTGGGGAACATTGTGTAGGGGACAGGGCTTAGGCCCTTCAACATGTGGGGGGCAGAGAATGGTAGGGGAGCCTGGCCCCTCCCACTCCACCAGGCACTGGTGCAGGGCACTGTTAGCACTATCAAAGGTCTGACACCCAGGAGCACCTTAAGGCTGCCCTCCCTGGGCCACTTCCTTCCATCCCACTGAGGGTCAGCTCATGGCAGCTCTCTCCCTCTCTCTCTCTCTCTCTCTCTCGGGACAGCTGCTGGCTCCGCCTCCAGAGGGCCAAGTCAGTCTCAAATCTCTCCTCTGCCGGGTAGTCTGTGAACAACACAAGGGGGATTAACGCAAACAAACTAAGTTCATATGCGAGAGAGGAGGAAATGCCTCATGCTCAGGGTGTGCCTGAAGCAGGTCCTCCCTTCCCTCAGAGAGGGACCTTCAGGCAGTTGTTGTTGGGAGAGATCCTGCCTTTCCTTAGGAGGCTGTGAGTTGCTGGTCTGCCACCAAATGAGCTGTTCTGCTCCCTTGTAACTCCTCCCCCAGGCCGTGCATCTCTTTCAGGTGGGGTAGGATGGGGCTAGCTGAGCTCAGAGCACCTCCTTAACGCCTTGTGGCCCAGTGTGGGGTTTGTATACCCCAATCACAGAACTGTAATTGCCTTGTGTAGGCAGCGGTCACTAGAGGTTCCAGTGGTTTGACCAATGCCAAACAGAGGTCAGAGCCCAAGAGCAATTCTGGTCACCTGAGCACCAGGAGAAGGCAGCAGCTGAGCCTAGCCACAGCAGGCAGAGCAAAGCAGCAGTTTGTGGATTCACCCACAGGCCACAGCTTCCAGCAGGGGAGCAACAGATTGAGCAGCTGAGTGAGAGCAGAGGAAATCATAGCAATCATCGCTGTGACTGTAGTGACTCTGGTGAGGCCTTCTTGTCCAAGCTGCTGAAATCTCTATAGCAGGACTGCTGGTAGAGCCCCAGAGCTTCCTCTCAAATGAGGATCCTGATTTTCTTGGATTCCTGGAAGCACCAACAGTGAGTGTGGAAGTCGAGGACTCATGAATTGAGAGTGGAAGGCAGAACAAATTACATCAGCCAATCAGTGTCCACTTTGCTTGGCACTGTGACTTATGCACCCTGAGGTAAATGGTGATGGAAGGTGTAAAATTGTAAATATGTCCTAGTTCAACCTGTCCTTTCCCTTAACTCTCCCCAACCCTCAAAGTTCATTTGTTTAAACCTTTGTGCTTGAGTGGGTACAGATTTGCCTAGTAAAGGCACCCAGAGTGGTTATAGGTTCCCAGGTTACTGGGTAGGGGCTTGAGCCAAAATTGAAGAGACTCCCCTAAAATAAGTACCTAGCCCTTGTCACTGCTGGCATGTTGGCAGAAGGGTTACAGGAGGAAGACTGGGCCCTTAGGAAATCAGATTTTAGGACCATGTCTTTCTATGTTCTGTAAAGTGCCATTCACAACATCAGCACTGAACAAATATTAAACACTGATAGCAATAGGGAAACATCTTATAAGTGTTGCCTGTTTTACTGAGACGTACGTATAACAAAACAGCAGCTCTCTGAAGCTTACAGTGCCTTTAAGGCATAGCCCATAATAAGGGAGAGTGCAAAACAGCATCACTCGAGTGAGCTATTGTATCAGTAAAGGACGATATCTCCCCGAGCTGCCTGGTATGCAGCAGGAGCATATCCAATACACCTCTTTATGTAGTACCTCTGACTCTGTACAGTATACCAGTTCCATTCCACTGGCTGGTGTGTAAGGGACTGAAGCCATGGTCCTGCCTTCTGCCAACCTATCTCCTCCCCATTTGGAGCAACAGATTTCCCTAGGGAAGTAAGACTAGAATAATTCCTGCACATCTTGAGCACAGGGCTTGCAATTGTAAGTAGGATACGGAGGCTATATACTGGTTCAAGGGCCAAAGAAAATCTAGCCCCAGATTGGTCTGTCTGGTAGTGGGTATTTAGGTTTGATTTGGTTTTTTTGTTTACAAGGCAGTGGCAGATGGCCCACTGGTCTGATCTGTTGTGGCAATTCCTATGCTTCTGTGTTGCTTTCATGGACCACTCCATAGCCACAGCATGGGGTGGTTTGAGAGCTCTCTGCTAATTGACATAGCTATTGAAGACCACAAACTGAGATATTGAAAACAGTAGGCTATTTAAACTTCTAGGCTTCTTTCTATCCGAGGTTTTCTTCTATATTCAATTTCCTTGTAAGCCATGAACCATTCAGACTACACTTTTCATATAGCTGAAAGCAGATTTGATTAATATGATTTCTTTGTGAAAATCTGAGAAGATTAAGGAGTGGTGATGTAGAGAACACATGCCCTTTCTCAACATGACATTCTCTAACATTATACAGAGGTCTGCAGATCTTTCCAGTCATTATATTGTTCCCACTAGCTGCATCTAAGGGGGGGAAAAATCTATCTTCAGGGAATTTTATTTTTCATATTATAGTTTCAATCTCATGAGTAGGTCAACAAATCTGCAGCTGTGTATCGATGTCACTTTGTAACCAGAGGAAAGACCCCATTTCAAGGAAGCATTTGTAGATTGGTTTTTTTGTTTTTTTTGTTTTTTTTTGGATGGTCTTTTTGTGATGCTCCCTTAGAAAAAAAAATTAAGATTGGACAGCTGACTCCTAGGCTCAGTGAAGCGAACTGCCAAATAAATATGTTTACAGGCACTTCAGTTAACTGTTTTCTGTCTCTGTGTCCCCTAATATTACTAACCATGAAAATACCCTTCAAAAATCAGTGAGAAGAAAGTTCAGTTCACTATTTATTCAACACGGCTTCTCATCTGTTTCTTGACCTTCTGTATCATTTATAATTAGAAATTGAAAGGACTTGGCTGGGTGCTTGCAAGATCCTCCAGAATATAAACAGGAGGTTTAGCTCAGCTCTGGGATACATCCGTGGTGGAAAGATCACAAACTGATGTGCCTGTGTACCCAGAGCTAGCCCATGGAGCCCCCAAGGTGGGCAATGCTGGTGGTGTAGGAGGGTGTGGTTAGAGCTCTTAGGAGCTGGGCTGATTCAACACAACCACAGGAAGCCTCATCTTACAAGCTTCTATGAAGTCTTATCTGCTTATTAAAATTACTCACCTCAAGGTGAGTTTCCGTTAGATGCAAAAACTCTTGCTGATACAGGGGCTGCAATTTGCAACCTTGTATACCAAACAAGAGCATCAAGCTTAAGCATTGTATGATATGTTCTTTGCTACTCACTGCTAGTGGTATGCTTCGATGTCGGCCAGCTAGCATGATTTGTAAAATAACAGACTAGTTCCCATTACCCCGCTCTGTTACAGTGCTTCCAACTTTCTCACCTACAACCTCCCACACTCAAACTATCCTATGCTGTTGGTTCTTCTGACTAGAGGCTCCAGATATAAACAGAATTTTAAGGTCAGCTTATAGAATTTTACTCATATTTCACATCCATACTGAGGGATCAACTCACGAACAATCTATTTGACACTAGCTTACAAAACTTTACTTGCTTAGGAATTAGTGATTTACACTGCAGTATAAATGATTGTGCACTAGAATGGTGCCTTTGGTGCCTCTTCAGTGAAATCATTAGTAAATCAAACCTTTAAACACAAGTTTACATATCATAGCCTGTGGGCCAGATTCTGCTCTCCATTATATTCAGTGGGTTTGCATGATTGCTGCTAGCAGAACTTGGCCCTATGTGTATACACTAGCAATTATGTCACATGGATATTTGTTTGCTCACCAACTTAAACTAAGCTTAATTTTTCATGCAATGCAAATGTAGCGATAGTTGTGTGACCAGGATAAAACTGCTCAACTCATTTCATTTTCAGCTATAATTCTCCAACATGTTTCTACTCAAAACAAAGCTAGAAAATTTTGTCTTCACCATTTCATGACAAAAAGTTCTGATCACCTTAATGAAAATAAGTGTTTTGGGACTAAAGACTGCTTTTTTCCACTGAGAAGTAACCCTGCGCACTCAGCAAACATTTTGTGAGATCCTAGCTTTATAGGCCTCATAAATCTAGGAATTAATTGCTATAGCTTAAGAGACCGGTTTAGGGGATTATAAAGCCAGAAGGGACCACTGTGATTATCAAGTCTGAATTCTTGAATAACAAAGGCCATAGGACTTCCCTAAATTAATTCCTACTCTAATTCCCATACTGTGTTATGTGTACCACTAGTGATACATGAGCTTGATGTTCCCAGTTCACTTCACAACTATTTTTTAAGAAGGTGGTACATGAATCATTAAGTTTGGAAGCTGTTGGAGTAGAGCATATCTTTTACTAATAGGCCTTTCACATCCAGGGTGCTGGTTCAGATCAAATCTAACACGTCAGTAGAGATTGAAAGTTCTCACCCTTTTACGTCCATTTTGTGGAAACAGTGCAGTTCCTAGTGGACAGGAGTCTACATCACATAAAGCACCACTGTAATTGGCACTAATTGAGTCCTTGGTCAGTAGCCACTGCAAAGACAAATTATGAATTATTATTTTCTGAACAAAATAATTCAACAAAACTGACATATATTCACAAAAAGTTTTGGTGTCACCAAGTCTGTATTTTCTTTAAAAAAAATTGGTCAAAAAAAGCTTCAGTTGAAAAATTTCTCCAACCCCTTTGTACTACCTTATTAGCTTCAGTAGGGCTGCAGAGGTATAAATTAAGAAAATTTGGCCTCTGGATTTTAACCTCACTCTGTCTATATCCTAAGCTAGGATTTGACTTCAGTATTCACATGGGAGAGGTTTGAGCACTACCCAGTACAGACCTATCGGGCTGAGAAAAATTCATTGTAAAAGAAAAGAATTTTGCCTCTTTATTAAATACAGTCCCTCAAAGACTTAATAGCTGAGAATTGAAACAGTGTTTTATAATAGTAAATGTTTCTGTAGAAGACTAGAAAAAGTTCATATTATTTTGACTAAAGACCTGGATCAGTGAAAGATTCGTGTGTATCCAAAATATCAGCAAGTAAGAGCAGTGAGAGAAAAATACTCCCTCAATATTTGGATGGAACATATTACATTAATAATGATTCATTGCATCTGTCACACCAAGAAAACTTGGCTTAGTGTTTTGTAAGACATCAATCTTTTCTGTAGAAGAGAGAAAAGTAATGGTATTTCTGCAAAAGACATGATATGATGCCACCTTATGGTTGAAATGTGAAAAAAAAACAGAATGGTTTTGTTCTGAATAGTTATCTGGTTTGATATTCGGCATCCAAGATCAGCTAAAGGGAAGATAGGCAATATTCACATTTCAAATCACTCTTGCTGACTTCTTCAGGCCATTTGTTCACTTACATTAAATACTCTACTATTTGAGCTTTGAGTTTTATAGACTGGACTATAGCCATGCCCTTGCACCTCTATAGTTAAAGTTGTGTTGAGGTTTTCTCTTAAAAGAAGACAAAATTCCCTCTATTTCACATACTAATGATTGGAATTAGTCTCCAATTTTAACAGTGTCTTTTGTGGAACAGCTGAATTTTTTATAATACTTCCTTGTTAAAATATGTAATAACTTTGGCAGAGGCAATGTTCTAAAAATTAGACCTTTGTGATTTTTTCCTGAGAGTCTCAGGTGTGACTGGATTCTTCTAGCTAAAGAACCAGCATTACTACAAACTTTGTACACACAGACACTTTCCCAACAGCTCAGGGATAGGAAAGATTTTAATATTTTCCAGTTTAACAAAAATGAGAGCCAGGCCCCTTATTTAATAGAAACTATTTGTTCCCCACAAGGAAAAGTCAATAGATCTGTCAAGCTCCACTGTCTAGAGCTATTAACCAGCCCCTTTAACTCACCACCTCTACTCAAAACGGAGACTTTGGAGACTAGGGAGAATGGGTGGCTTAAAGGGAGACATGAGGGGAAGAGGGCTTTATGGGGGCTGAAGGGAAAGTGGGAGAGGGTAGGAGAAACAGTATTTATGGTTGCTGTCTCAGCCCCAAGGTGTACTAGGCAGCAACACTGTTGGGGTCAGGAAGGGGTGGAAAAGAGGGCATAGTGGGCATAAATTGCAGGGAGATTTAGTGATACTACAGGTGGTGAGCAGGGCTTCAGGGGGGCAGGAAAAGGTTGATAAGCCTGTGGAAGATGTTTATGTGCAGGGAGAATATGGGGGAAAATGGGATTGTGTGAGTGGTCTGGGGTGTTGGGGAGTCTAGTACTTTCCACAGAGGCATCTGCCCCAAAAGAGACTCCTGGCACTGCTGCCTGACCTCCCTGGTGACTGGACACGGCAGTACTAGAGGAGAAGAGTGTATCTGCTGAGTCATGGACACTTGAAGGGTTCCCCTAGCACTGCTGCCTCAATAAGTGCAGGAGACAAGAGATAGACAGGGCTGTATTGCCCACTCCTATGCTAAAACCAGTGGTCAAGGGGATGGAAAACTCCACAAAAATCCCCTCATGGACTTTCTCTGATATTGTTCTGTCAGGGGTCAGAGTTTGCCTGTCTCACTGCAACCCCTGAATGAGATATGGAGCCTGCCTCCAAAACCTACCTATCCCAAGGAGTTCTACATGAGGCCAGGGCCATGCAGAGGATGTATGCATCCGCAGCAGCTCACTGTCCTCCCTACTTGTTCCCTGGAAGCACAGTTCCATAACCCTGGCTATGGTTGCTCCTCCCAGAATCCCTCCCCCTATAGAGGAGAATACCCACCACAAAAGGGGCTCTGCAGGAAAAGTAATACAGCCCAGGGCTCCTAGAGTACCTCCCATGGGTCACATAGGAGATGATAGGCCCCAGGATACTAGAGCAGAAGAGCTCCCACAGCATGCAAAACATGGGGACAAGATCTGGCCCATAGTTAGTATAATGTTCTTTTAAAACTTTAGAGTTACAAATATTAAAATTGCCACTAGAAGGAAATAAATTTCTGAACAAGAATCTGAGATTTTTATTTGCTTTGAGAGTAAAACAGAGCAGTGACAAGAATTACTACGTTACAAAATGACAGTAATGGAGACATTGTAACAATTACTGATATTTATTCAATGGATTTTCCTCAAAGAATTTTAATGAGGATTTCACACTTCATAACCACATGCTTTAGATTCTGTCAGTAAAAATGCTAAATGCTTCTGTTAAAGTAATGTGACACTGCTTTTGCTGCACTGTTCCTTGCAGTGGAATGATACTTTAGTTAGGCTGGAAGCATGACCACTTTTTTCAGATGTCCTGGGAATGGTTTCAATTACTTGAGGCTGTGGTTTAATCCATCAGTATGCCATTGAATCTAGCAAGGCTGGCAGTGCCAGTAACATAGTGGAATGATTGTAGGGGCTCCTTCAGCTCCATGCCTAAGTTTTCTATGTGCTCTCCACGTAGCAGGCGCTCGTGCTGTGTCTAATGGAGACTAAATGCTTGCTGCAGGATTTAAGGAACCAAAAACCATAAATTTTAAACAAAAAGGTACAAGGTTCGACTAATGTATTTAAAATAACATACGCCATATATGTTTTTATTGTTCTCGATGTATAAAAATTAAGCTTTGGGGGCCCACTCCTAAACCCTTACTCACATAAGTGAGGCAGCATAAGCCAGGCAGCATGTAAGTAAAATAACATGGCATTGGACTGGGAGACAAGCAATCTGACCTTGGCTTAGCCACTAACCTGCTCCGTGATCTTAAGTCACAACATCTCTCCGCCTGTTTCCCCTTCTACTCTTTTCTTCCTTGTCTATGTAGATGATTAAAAGTAACTTCTTCAGGATGCATTGTCTCTTGCTATGTGCTTGTATCATGTCTAACACAATGGGGCCCTAATCTTGGCTGGGGCCTCAAGGCTCTACTGTAACAATAAATAATATGATGATGCATAATTCTTACTCACAGGAATAGTCATCCACTGAATGAGAGCTGTAGGGTCATGTACTTTAATTGCTATTCCAAAGTAATATTGCTTTACTAAGTTTCTGATTCTGTGATTGCTCACAGAATTACTCTGCCAAGCTTGCAGACAATATGGCAGTGTTTAAAATGCAAATGTGCATATATGTCTATGAGGTGATCTGTACTAAATCACTCTGGGTTTGCTCATTACTGTGGTTATTTATGCATTTCCAAGTATATGGCATGGCCTGCTTCTTCTGCTTGGAGGTTTTAAAATAAATAATCACAAAAAAGTAAGTAGAGCAATGAATAACGGTTGAATACAATATACATTTAGTTTAAAATAATTAGTGTTTCCATAGTTGCTTATGTGAGACCACAGCAATTTACAACTCAGGGGAGTGAAACTGAAGTCTAAAACCAGGGGCCCAAATTCATCCCTGGTGTGAGTATTGGCTTCCATAGAGTTACACCAGAAAATAATTTGGGCCAGTAACTTCATATGACTATCAAACATTTAGTCTTTGGAAATGTGTTCAAAAAACAAAATGCCTTTCATATTGCAAACTGTCTTGCAATCTTGGTAACTCAGATCTTGATTCCATGAACTCATGTAAGCAGCCCTCTCTCATGGGAGTAGCACCACTGAAGTCTATAGGACTACTGTGTTTGAAACTCATATGAGTAAGACTTGTAGGATCAGGCCCCCACAGAGTTAGCAGGACATACCTATTTTTATTTTCTTAATTTTCCTTTTTTTTTAAAATGTACCCTTACCTTTAAAAAATAGAAAAGGATCAGGAACATCATAATGAGGATGGGGAAAATATTGAACTTTGAATAAAGGCTATAAATGAACCAGACATAAAAGGGCAAATGGCCATAGGTGAAACAACTAAAAAGCAAAGACCAATAAAAACAAAATGGGCAAAAATGGGCAATAGGAAAATGATACCATTTTTTAAAAAAACTTTAAACAGTTATAAGAGTAAACAGAAACCTTGTGTGCTTAACTTCTCACTGTGTGCATCATCTTCGGGACTAGCCACAATGTGAATAGCTGAGCATGTGCATGTTTGCCGGAATGGGGCCTTAGAATATAAATTCTTTAAGGAAGGTAGGGATCATGTTGTCTTATTTCTTTGTGCCACATTTTAGGGCACTATCACATAGTAATTAACAACAGCAACATAACACTTCTATACCAGAGTACAGGATCCTGCCTATTGCAGTGACCTATGCCTGCCAGTCTAAAGGAAGGTTTTTAAAAAATCTATTTACATTGTATGGAGGGAATACATTGCCTCCTCCTATTGCCCATCACCCTTTAATCCTTTCTCCACTCACTTGCTCACAGCAGAGGGTATATTGCCCCTGTCATCCTGTCCTGCAGCTGGAGCCTCAGCAGCGCTTCCTCAAAGAAGCAAGGGGAGTAAATGTGTGTGTGGGGGGGGGGGGTGGTGTGTGTAACTAGCCCTTATTCATCTGTATGGCCAAGTAAAATGAGGCACAGCCCTTAGTTTGCACTCAGTCCTTATGGCAATCTCCCAGTTCAGTAAATGGTTACACAGAGTGTTAGTTATTCTTCTGTTTAAAATATTACCTCTTTTGTGGGGGAAAAAGAGAGCTAAATCAACAAAGCAAATTTTCATACAAAAAAAGTAATTAAACAATTTTTGTTAAAAAGAGTAATCCACATGAAAGGACTCAAAAGAAACTGGAATTAGTGAGTCCACAGACAAATCACACACACACACACACACACACACACACACAAAGACTCTGATTTCCTCTGAATGTTTTTCCTAAGCTGGGGAAATCAAAATGATCATGAAGAAGAAAGGGAATATGTGCCATCTGAATTAATAGGCATTAAGCACTTAAAACAAGAAGCTGCAATAAATGTGCAAATTTACATTTTTGAACTTTTCCTTTGTATCCTTCCTCACTGTTATTCATAGGGCAGTCACCATTATTTGCAAACAAAGATATAAACAGTATTTACTGATGCTGGAAAATGCAACTGTAATTTGCTAGTGAATGTCTTCATTCTAGTATAAGCCACCTGCAGCTTTGTAAAACTGTCATAATAAAATGCTAAACCAAGAGAAATTCACCTGGTTTAGGATTTTGTTCTAAACCCAAAACTTAGGCCAGAGTTTGAGAATGGGTTAGCCAGTCTAATAGGGGAGGGTGCAGGGAGGAGTGAATGGAATTGAATGGAATGGAGTTGAAAGGCCAACTTTAAAGACAATCTGGAACAGGCTATTTGGTTGGAAACTACTGAACCCAGGTGAAATTCAACCATTTCAGATGTTTCACTCTGGGTTTTGAAGTGCAAAACTCAAAGGGTGTAAACCCTTCAAAGCAAAACAACTAAGCTTCACTGAGCTACACCGGTGCCTCCAATTGCCAGGGAATGGGGAGGAATCTAATAAAATGTTATCAAAACATCATCACTTCGTTCATTTCTAAAAGTGAGCATGTAAAAATTAGTCATTATGATCATGGTGTTTGAATCTGGATTAGGTTAAATTAGGGTTTAGGGTAGAGTTCCACTGATTCTTCTACTGGTGTGGAAAACATTGCACTAAAATCTCCAAAACTATTTTTCTAAAAATCTTGCCCCAAATGGCCAACATCACGGAGATTAATTATTTATACAGGATTCCACTGCCTTGGATATATATCTCTCGAGAGCAAACTGAACCAAGAAAATGTCATTTCCAAATTTTGGTCTGACTCAGATACCAAATGGTGTAAGGGCAGGCTAAAACAGAAGAAATGTTTGAAAAGTTTGTGTTCAACTTCCCAGTGTATGAAAACACACAGAGTTTATCTATGTCATTTTAGTCTTATCCAAATTAGAACTTTTAACTTAATTGTTCTGTAATCATTGACTTTTTTCAATGGAAATCCCAGTGAAATAGAATAATGAATAGATCCATTATTCTCACACTTTGCCAATGCATGACTGTGAGGTGTGTGGGCCTGCCTTCCTTGTCTCCACACACCTAACTTCTGAGTTTGTAACACTCCAGTTACTATCATTATACCACATAACAGTAGCATAACTGTACTTTACTTCTCACCCTATGATTTAGTTTCCTTATTTCCTTATTGTGTGAGAGAGCATAAAAGGCATATGAAAATTCAAATAAATCATATCACTTCTTTCTCCTTCATTCACTATTTTGTTGACATTCTCAAAGAATTCTAATAGATTAGAGGGGCATGATTATTTTTTTCAGAAGCTGTGATGGTTTGACTCTATCACATCCCCATAGGTGTTTTTTAATTTCACTTCTAATTATTTTCAACCTATTTATCCAGTACTGAAGTCTGATAGCTAGACTGACAGCTGGGGAAGCTTGATATTTTTATATGTAATACAAAACTCTCATTGACTCCAGTGGGACCAGGATTTCATCCTTAGTGTTAGCACTTGAAGCCCATTTTTACCTCTGATTGGAATCACCTAGCAGAATGGGTCCCTGATTCAGACTGACATCAGTGGATTCTACGGTTTTATAATATTAAATAACAATAATAAGCTAAATTGTGGCTTAAAGACATGGCCTACACCACGCGTTATGAAGAAGCACCAGACTTCAATGAAAATATCCAGGAGAAATATTCTGTCTGGGAATTCTAGGAGAAGATACTAAGTGTATTCTTCTCTGTCCTCACCAATAAAAAGGGGAGGTTCCAGCCCTTGGTCTGCTTCTTTTGGGGAGGTTAGTACCATTGCCTGCCTTTGCTAGTCATATTGCAGTTAGCTCTTCCTTGTATCGTCTTCCCCTTCCCATGTACAATGCCAGACACAGTCTGGCACCATATGTTGTTTGTGAAAAATGACTAATTTGTATAAAGATCCATGTCTATGTAGTAAAGTCTGAATTAAAATAGGAAAATAATACACATTAAACACTGATTAGCCTAAGTAAAACATAACCATAGTCTGTATCATTCGTTTGAAGCAGAGGTTGATAGACAAAAGGATGGAAAATAGCACAGTATACACTCAGATGGGATGGTGACAGTTGCTTATATTACTTCTGACATTCATAATTCGTAAGGAGGTTAGCAAGAAAGGTTATTAATTATGCTGCTCATCAAAGGCAAGACTAACATATTCATGCAGGGCAAAAAATGACTGTTTACATATGGCAGAATGCTGTGCAATTCACCTTTAATTCACACTGAAAATGAGTGTCCATTTGATACAATGTTTACATCTTTAAGATGCACTTCACCATCTTCCAATATCAGTCTAAAGGAAATCCAAAATTCTGCTGCTCATTTTAAGATGGGCTACAAGGCTTTTGCCTGCCGAGACTGGAGCTGGTCAGGAATTTTTCAACAAAATATTTTTTTCATTGAAAAATGCCCATTCGTTTAATTGAACCTTTTTGTGGGAAAGGGTCAGTTTTGATTAATTTCCCCATTTCAAAACTTTTTTGAACAGTTTCTAAGTTATCAAAGCATCCTATTTTGATACGTTCTAAATGAAAATTTCCATTTTTGGTTTCAAATTACTTTTTGTTTCAAAATTTAAATTAATCTATCGTTTTTTAAAAGTTAAAAAAATGTTAAGGTCAACATTGAAACAAAACATTTTGAAATTACCAAAATTAAACATTTCATGTGCCCTGATCTGAAACTTTTTTATTATTATTATTTTTGTTCATGAGACCTTTCAAGGCTTTTACTTTTGTCCTGATGTGGAATGGGAAATTTTTTTGAACTATCGCATTTTTGTGCCATGGGGAAACCATTTCCCACCCAACTCTAGGAAAAACCTTTGTTCAGGGTTCTGGCTTCTTCTTATTGTGGCTGGAGCCATCACTAACTCAAGCAACATCTAAATCAGAGGAGAGGGTGAATACTCTCATTCCTTATACTGTTTAATGGGTTAGGATTAGCATTTGGAAAAAAGAGAATCTTGGAACCAACCACTGAAGGAATAAGTGGAAAAGAAAATGATCTACAAGTTGTTTTTTAATTTTTAAGGGCCTATCCTTGTCCTGTTGTAATCAATGAAAGCTTTGCTATTAACATCAGCGTAACTTAGATTAGGCCCCAATCTCAACATGAACCTGTTACTTATTTGGAGGCTGCATAGTCTATGGGCGTTTTTTATAAGAGCATTTCAGCTCACCTTTAATCTACTGCCATCCCCATTGTTTCCACATTGCCCCTTTGTTCAAGCAATTACATTGTCTCTCTCTGAAACTGAGGTTTAAATTCGGAATTTTACTGTTATCTTTCAAGTTTCTTCAAGCCTTGACCCCTGTGTACTTGCACAACCCAGGCCACATTTGTTTCCTCTCATAAACTACTTTCTGTTGCTCATTTATTGCCACTCTACCCCTCACTTAGCTCTGTCAAAATATGGTGCTTTTCCATAGTTGGCCTCAGTGTTATGGAATTCAGTTCCTCTTGATATCTACAGATTTGAAAGAAAAATTCCCTCTCTCCATTACCCTAAAATGTCTGTTGCCCATCTCATAGGGTGTAAAGTGTGGATAAACCATGTGATATTGCTTTTATTCCACCGTCCTCGATTGTTTTTAAGTTAAGGACAGGCTGTGTGAAAGCATCAGAGCTCACAGCAGAATAATTGGAGTCATCTGAGATGGTGTCATAGAGGTCAAGGAGGTTAGTGCCTTTGCGGAAGCTGCGATAAACTGAGAGGGATTAAGTGATCCAGACTGATACCTCTGCACACTATAATTTAAAGGCTTGAAACATTTATTTTTGTACAGCTAACGCTTAGCAGGGATAAAATTGCATCTTGTATTGCTCTTTATCTTAATAAAGTTTATGGGCCAAATTGTGCAGTACTGAATCATGCAGAAGTCCCTTTGACTTGATCTGCTGATGAATATTAGTAATCTGTCCAAATCCTGCCATGTAGGATGTTGGGACCCAATTTTGCAATCCTTTCTCAGATGAGTATTCCTTAACTACATAGGTAGTCCTGGAGACTTCACTGGACTTCACTGGACTACTCAGATGAAGAAGAGTTTACAAATCATGTTCTTAATTTCTACATTAATACACTGGGTTTTTGTAAAAGAGCACGAATTATTTTTGTGGGAAATATAAATATAAAGTCATTGCAAGAATAATATTTTTCTGAATGTATTAATTAGTTTAGAAAAATATCTATTTTACTGATCTAGTCTTCTCTAGGTATAGCTTTGAAGATCTTTGGTAAGAAATCCTATTACACTATATTTAGACCCAAATATACTGAAAGTACTCTGAACTGGTATGGATTGCAAATTGCTCAGGCTGGGTTGTCTAACCAGGATATTAAAATATAGTTGTCTACAATTAAGCTCCAAATGTCCGCACCTACTTAAGTGGCCTGATTTTTTTCTTTTCTTTTTCACATCTCACTCCTACTGAAGTAGATGGGAGCTGTTGGGTGTCCAGCACTTCTGAAAATCAAACCATGAATTTAGGTTCCCAATTGTGGATTTAGGAGTGTAATTTTAGGACTTTCCAAAACTAGGTGCCTGGCGCTAATGCCCAATACTCTGTAGGTTGCTCGGACTTCTTTAATATTGGTAAATTGAGATTTAAAGCTGAAAAACACCGAGAGAAATGTCCTCTGACTCCTTTCTCACATATCCTTGCTTATTATATTTGTGCTAGGTTGGCTTTATTATTATTGTTTATACTACAGCACTGCCTAATGGTACCAATCAGGGATAAGAGCTCTGTTTTGCGAGGTGCTATACAAACATGTAGTAAAGAGCCTGTGCTATATTAGTAGTAGTAATAGTATAGCAATAACACCTAGTGGCTGTAATCCTGGATCAGGTACAAACACAGAACAAGGAGACAGTCCCTGCTCCAGAGCTTATGTATCTAACCTGAGTAATACAGATGACTTGTTGTTGTTGTTAAGGCTCACAATTACAGTCAGAAGTTTCTTCTGATAACTTCTGTATCTTGAATCTGCTATTTGTGCCCTTACCTAAATGCACTGGTTTTTTCCTACACTGTCCCAAAGGGAGAAAATTTGAGTTTAGGTCAGAAATTAAGAATACCTCTTTTGCAGTCAACTTTTCCACCATTTGGGCAGGAAACAGAGACCCTGGTGTGGCTAAAGAAGTTGAGCAGAGTGAATTAGGGTTTTGAGAAAACAAAAAATGAAAAAATATGTGCCCTGATTGTAATAAATGTCCTCCTGTTTCTCTTAGCAAACACTTTTCACCTGATCCTGGCTTGTCCACATATATATCAATTCTAGGAATAATGCAATATATAGTAAAAACATTTGCTACAGGTTTCTGACAAATTCTGAAATGCATAAAAAGCAGCCAAAAGAAAAAGTAATTCTCCGTTTGGTGAGTACAAAAGACAAACTCTCATTTCAGCAGTTTCTGTAGCCAGAATAAAATAGTGCTTTCTAGGGTACACATGGAAAATCAACAGTTTAATTCTCTTTAAAATTCTGCTTTCTGGTAACGTAGTGTCCAGACTAGAATGCACTATTCCAGTGTGTTCTAACATCCTCAGAGACCTGAGGAGCCCAAATTTGCACTGACTTTTAATTCAACCTTGTCATATTGCAAAATCTCACAGGCTCAGGTAAATCTGGGCCTTTTGTGAAGCTACTCAATTAGGCCCTCCAGTGGCAGCCAAAGCTCAGTGAATTACTTTCTGTTCATACTACACCTCCTCTCAAAAGGGTGGGCCATGTCAGCAAGGGGAGTGCAGCAGTTAGTCCCATGGGGTTGAGGTCTGAGCAGCAAATGAGTCCAGAGCTGGTGTGTTTGGGGAGAGAATTTAGCTCCATAACAGCCCTGCTTAGTAGCCACAATTCATTCCTGTTTCCAGAGATGTTTTCTATGCCCCTTTGGGGTTTACTAGCTCCTGAAACACTGAACTGGGCCTACCTCTGGACAACGGCAATAATGGCTCCAGGACCAATGAACACCATTTTCCAACCTACTTAGGGTCTGGGGACAGAATAGACTGGAAACCCCTACAAAAGTCCTTGAGGAGCTTGGATGGAGTGATTGCTATGAATGGGGAGCCAGGAGGGCTCAGTCCTCCCCAGACAAAGGATTCGGTTTTGGTTTTACTTTTGTGCTGTTTGAGTTTGTAGCTAAGAGGAGCAGTGCAGACTGGGGAGTCCAATCAACTCCCATATTCCACACAAACAGACTTTGAAATATTGTGGGATTTAGTATGTGACTGGGAGACCAACAATCAGAGAGGCAGAGAACCAACACAGTGCTGGCCACCCAGGGCCTGCTAAGATCACCACAGGTCTCAGACCAGGGAGCCAGGAGAGGAGCCTACTAGACTCAGGGGTGAAGACATAGTAAGGGAGCCCCTTTCTTTTTGTTTAAGCCGGCCAGCATTCAAGGAACTGCAGCACTTGTCGCAGGACTTATCTTCAGCGTACCAACTACATGGAAAGGTTCTAAAGAGGTAGCTGGGGACCTGTGTACAGTGGGGAATGCAGGAAGGTGGATAATTTGTTATATTGTTGATGTTTTGTTTTAGTTATCTTAATCCTTTCCTTCCCTGGAGCCTTGTTTCCTGTCCCCAGTAAAGTTATATTATTCTTTGTGAGGGTGGTATTTCATTGATTGGAGCTTGTATAAATGTATTTTGTTCATATACTGTAATATATTCCTTGAGAAAATAACCTATTCTACTCTATTGACAAGGGACAGCAAAGTTGGTGTCCCAGGCACAGAGGAGTCACTGTGGCTGTAGGCACCAGGTGCTGAAATAAAGAATCCAGGATCCACTGCATGCAAGGAGTTGGGAGAACCACTCATATTAGGAAGCACCAGGGATGAGTCTTAAACCATTCCTCAGGGGTGCTACCTTTACATAATGTAGGGGTCTTCCTGATGATGCAAGTTTTCGCTGGAGTTGTTAATCAACAAATATCTGAGTACTAAACATTCCTCATTAGCACAACATCTCATAGCTTAGAGAATTGATCCAGGAATTTTCTCTGTTCCCACTCTCCTTCACTCTTGGTGCTACATTGCAGAAGGGCACCATTATTTCTCCTTTGTTTTTCATTCCTTTTATTTTTATGCAAATAATTTTACCACCATATTCTTGCAAATTGTAACTTGCTAGAATTATAGATGTCTTTGGCATATAGAAACTATGCTCCTTTCTAGCTCCTCTATATGAATACCCACCAATATGGACATTCTGCCACTGAAAATCGTGCCAGTGAATGTCCTCCATGCTCTCTAGACCATTATCTTTATCATATACTATCGCTTCTAGATGTCTTGCTTGTTTCCAAAGAAAATTGTATTTCTGTATGACACTTCAAAATATTAATATTCTTCTTTGTGATCTTTTGTTAAAAACACTTTGTGCATTGCAAATACTCACCAGTTGGGTAAAGTGAAAGTTTCCTTACTTCTAACTAGCTTAAAACTTACCTAATAAAGTGCACCAATGTTGAACCTAGAAGGTCAGTACTCATTTTGTGTAAATGGACTCTCATCACAAAAGGCATTCAGTGCTCTTTTCATCATCAGTACATTCATTGCTTGGATTCCTGTATCAATTTTCTTTCTTCTTCCATGTATAATCCTGGAAAGATCTCTGAGTTCACCTACATTGCTCATATGTTCATTTCTCTCCTAAGTTCCTTGAAGAGATTTATGATCCTGCTAAATCTTCCTTCAATTTCATTGGGGGAACTTCAAAGAGTAGTGAAAACTGTCTTAATCAACATGATATGGTCTGATATCAATAATAAAACTAATACTATTAAGGAAAAAAGTGTAAATAAATCTGAGATCTATTCCTGAATCCTATGTAAGTATCACAATAAAAGCATCTGCTGTCAAATATTTAAATGATAGGTCTCAGTTTAATCTTCTGTGATACACATCAACAGTCAACCTGTTACACTAATGGACTCAATTGCTTACTCTGGATATGATTAATTTCAGAGATGTATCATCTCTACTTCTAGTGCGGGTGTGCATTTTAATCTGTTTTATCATAACTGTTAAAATTGTGTTAATACATTCACTTATTTAGCAGTTACAATATGAGCCCCCTGATAACTAGCAAGGTACATTTTACATCCCTCTGAAGATAGACCTATTTTCATGCACATTAATTTTATTCTAGTAGTTGTTTATGTTTATGGAATAGGGATATAGAAAAGAGAAAAATCCCTTTTGGAAAAAATAGCTTTCTTCAGAATGATTTTTCCCCCTACTCCTGTTCCAAATGTTACATGCTGAATATACCTAAATAAAATTAGTGGCTGAAAGGATTTCTAAACTGGTAATTGGAACATGAGTTTTAATTCGGAACAACCCAACCTAGATCTCCCCAACTGCAACTTGAGACCATCGCTCTTTGTTCTGTCATCTGCCACCATTGAGAACAGCCTAGCTCCATCCTCCCTGGAACCCCCTTCATGTAGTTGAAGGCCACTATCAAATCCCCCCTCGCTCTTCTCTTCTGCAGATTAAACAAGCCCAGTTCCTCAGCCATTCCTCATCAGTCATGTGCTCCAACCCCCTAATCATTTGTTCCCTCCACTGGACTCCTTCCAATTTGTCCACATCCTTCCTGTAGTGGGGGGCCCAAAACTGGACACAATACTCCAAACATGGCCTCATCAGATGTGGATTCACCAAATACAGGACACTGGTGAGACCACTCCTGCCAATACATCTCATTTCTATGTGTGACTAATCTCTCTGTTGTGATTTGGTATGTAAGCTGGAAGACTGAGGGTATGTCTACATGTACAGTGCTGCGGAGGCACAGCTGTACTGATACACCTGCACCGCTGCAGCGTGTTTGGTGAAGACACTCTATGCCAACGGGAGAGAGCTCTGCTGTCAGCGTAATAAAACCACCTCCGTGAGCACCAGCTCTCCCGCTCTCCCGCCAATGTAGCACTGTGCACATGAACGCTTATGTCAGTATAACTTATGTTGCTCAGGGGGGTGGAATATTCACACTCCTGAGAGACATTCGTTTTGCCAACATAGTCTGAGAGTAGGGTGCAGAGAAGTGGCAATTCCTTCACTGAATGACCTCTTAAACAGTGTGATGGGGTTTCCCCATTACTTGTTAGAGAAGTGAAAAACACTATTTAGACATATGATCCATGCCAGTGGGGTAATTGCCTCCTAGCTAGCGGGGAGAGAGCTAGAAGATGATAATTAGGCACCTGGGCTTTAAAAGCAGGCAGGGGATGAGTACACAGATTCTCTTGCAGCGGAAAGCACACCAGTTCTGGGCTGGCAAGCTGAGCCACAGGAGTGGAGCTAACTCCTGTGGTGGACCTATGGAACAAGGGCTGGATGTCTAGGCAAGTAATCCTAGAGCTGAGGTTCCAGAAAGGGAACAGGGAATAGACAAGATCCACTGGGAGCAGAATAGGCTCTTATAGGGGAGCCCTGAGCTAGGGCCTACAAGGAGCAGGGAACTGAAGAGAAACCCAGGAAGGACTGTGAGTTGAGGGGTGGGGGACCATTTGTTTATTTTGGGACTTTGAATACCCTGGAAGCTTCAAACTTTTATGTGACTTGGCCAGAGGGCTGGGCCACTGGAGATCCAGCTGAGGCAGATGGCCTGAAGGAGGTGCTGGAGCAGAGAATACCTGCAACATTATGCCCTGATGCACACTCACCAATAGAGCACCCCATTGTATCATAACAACAGACTCAGACTGGCCCACAAAACTGCAGGGAAAAGATCTTTTGTCCTCACTTGGCAGCCTTTCTAAATCAGCCTGGAATCAGAAAAAACTGGGTATTCTCTCCATCCTACATCTTTACAAGTAATAAAGTTCTACAGTTTAAACCCCACTGATTATTAGGGTAAAGTCTGAAGTAGAGTAAAATCCAGCTTGCTTTTTTTCATAGAGTAGCTGTTTTGGCTCTGTAGTTTTGACAGTAGGGAATTTGGTTTTTGTCAATATTATATAAGTAGAGAGGACTTGAAAGTGCACAGTTACATCTTCAGAAGTCTTCAGCTGATCTATACTAAGTCCTTATAACAGATTATCTTCCTTCTTACATTTCTATGTGACATTGTTTCTTCTAAAAACACCCCAAAAACCTACACCGGTAGGCATTTCTTGAGAATTCACGGCTTCTTAGCCACTTACAGAAAGCAGAGTATCAAACTTAACATGTTCCTCACACATAAAAAGTATTTAAATTGACAGGTTTTTAATAGCAAAGGTACTTGCTTTACTAAATTCAAACAAAAATGTCCAGGTAAGTTTTTTTATTTACTTATTTTTCCAGAAGCAACCTCCCATTTTAATGCTTGCAAGTTACTGGGCTGCAATTTTCTACATGTAAATAAATACAAATTCATTTTATAACTAGATGATCATGTCAAAAAGACAGAGGAGTCATAGAATGTAAAGCCAAAGGGGACCACCCGATATCTAGACTGACCACCTGTCCATCATAGGCAACAAACACCTCCCAGTACCTGCACACTAACCACACTGACCAAAGTATTACAGCCTACAGAAGAGTAAACTATTACATGCCACAGGCCATTTTAAGGCACTTGGAGGAGAGGAAGGTGATCAGGAACAGTCAACACGGATTCACTAAGGGAAAGTCATGCCTGACCAACCTGATTGCTTTCTATGATGAGGTGACTGGCTCTGTGGATGTAGGGAAGGCGGTGGATGTGATATACCTTGACTTTAGCAAAGCTTTTGATACTGTCTCACACAGTATTCTTATCAGCAAGTTAAAGAAGTATGGGTTGGATGAATGGACTATAAAATGGTTGGAGAACTGGCTAGAGCATAGGGCTCAATGAGTAGTGATCAATGGCTCCATGTCTAGCTGGCAACCGGTCACAAGCGGAGTTCCCCAGGGGTCGGTCCTGGGGCCGGTTTTGTTCAACATCTTTATTAATGATCTGGAGGATGGGGTAGATTGTACCCTCAGCAAGTTTGCGGATGACACTAAGCTGGGGGGAGTGGTAGATACCCTGGAGGGTAGGGATAGGATACAGAGTGACCTAAACAAACTGGAGGATTGGGCCAAAAGAAACCTAATGAGGTTCAACAAGGACAAGTGCAGAGTCCTCCACTTAGGAAGGAAGAATCCCATGCACAGCTATAGACTGGGGACCAATGAACTGGGCAGCAGCTCTGCAGA
This sequence comes from Emydura macquarii macquarii, assembly GCF_026122565.2. Lineage (NCBI taxonomy): Eukaryota > Metazoa > Chordata > Testudines > Chelidae > Emydura > Emydura macquarii. The sequence continues at coordinate 33,255,892 of NW_027132559.1, read as the reverse complement.
AAAGGACCTGGGGGTAACGGTGGATAAAAAGCTGGATATGAGTCAGCAGTGTGCCCTGGTTGTCAAGAAGGCTAATGGCATATTGGGCTGCATTAGGAGGGGCATTGCCAGCAGGTCACGGGAAGTGATTATTCCCCTCTTTTCGGCATTGGTGAGGCCGCATTTAGAATATTGTGTCCAGTTTTGGGCCCCCCACTACAAAAAGGATGTGGACAAGTTAGAGAGAGTGCAGCGGAGGGCAACCAAAATGATTAGGGGGCTGGAGCACAGGACTTATGAGGAGAGGCTGAGGGAACTGGGCTTGTTTAGTCTGCAAAAGAGAAGAATGAGGGCGGAGTTGATAGCGGCCTTTAACTACCTGAAAGGGGGTTCCAGGGAGGATGGGGCTAGGCTGTTCTCGGTGGTGGCAGATGACAGAACAAGGAGCAACGGTCTCAAGTTGCAGGCGGGAGGTCTAGGTTGGACATTAGGAAAAAGTTTTTTACTCGGAGGGTGGTGAAGCACTGGAATGGGTTACCTAGGGAGGTGGTGGAATCTCCATCCTTAGAGGTTTTTAAGCTGAGGCTTGACAAAGCCCTGGTTGGGATGATATAGCTGAGGTTAGTCCTGCTTTGAGCAGGGGGTTGGACTAGATGACCTCCTGAGGTCCCTTCCAACTCTAATATTCTATGATTCTATGATTCTAATAGTAAAAAGCCCTATACCAGAATGGCCTATTCAGCAAAATGCAAAAGGTTCTTGCTGGGATCACTGGCCTGTGGAGTTCAACTGATGCTGACTTCTATCCAAGACATCTTGGAGTACTTGTTGAATCTTCAGTTGTCGGGCCTTGTTCTTAGCTCATTGAGGGTGCATCTGGCAACAATGTCAGTGTTTCATCCCCCCATTCATGGAAGATCAGTTTTTTCCAGTGCCCTGGTAGCAAGATTCTTAAAAGGGCTTCTTCGTCTTCATTCCCTGGTACAAGAGCCAGTTCCTTTGGACTTAACACGCTTCTGGCAGCTTTGAGGGGATCTCCATTCGAGCCTCAGCATCTTCTTCCTTTCCTCTTTTGTGTCAGAAAACTGCTCCTGATGGCGATAACATTCATAGGGAGAGTCTGTGAGTTGCAGGGTATGATAGCTGAGTCTCCTTATATACAATTCTCCAAAAACAAAGTGATTTTACAGCTGCATCCAAAGTTTTTATCTAAAGTGGTCTCTGTTTCATTTGAACCAGGAGGTATATTTACACGTGTTCTTCCTAAGCCACATTCATCTCTAGACGTGGAGCGTCTCCATACATTTAGATACGTTTATCCTTTAGAATGTTTAACCTTTTACCTGTAGAGGACTAAAACATTTCATGCTTTGTCTCGCCTGATTGTGTCTTATACATATTGTATAAAGGGGCAAGCGCTGTCTTGATAAATGATTTCTAGATGGATAACATCTTGTATCAAGACTGCATATGAAAAAGCTTCAATGGGTGCAAGCTCGTTTGACGAGAATGCAAGCTGCATCAATAGCATTCCTACATGATATCTCAATATGGACACTAGCAGGGGTGCCATGTGGTTGTTTACAAACCATTATGCCACTACTGCATCATTCAGAGCTGATGCAAACTTTCATAGAGTGGTCCTACAATCCTTGTTTAGATAGACCCTGCCTTCTGTGGGTACTGCTTGTGAGTCACCTAAGTGGAATACATGGCTGCATCTACTCAAATAAGAAGAAATGGTTACTTACTGTTACTGGTTCTTCGAGATGTGATGCAGACGTATTCCATGACCCACCCTTTGTCCCCTCTGCATCAGAATCTAATCTCTGGCTGTGCAATGTAAGGGAACTGAGGAATGGCGAGGTGGTGCTGCCTCATGTGCCCAGGGGAAGGATAAGGCCATGAGGTGCAAGCATCATCTCTTACAGTTACTGATCAGCAAAATTCTCCAGCTCCAGCTTGAGAATGGGTGATCAAATCTGCAAACTTGACACATTCAAACTGGGTTTAAACAGGGATTTGGAATGGCTATCTCATTACAAGAAGTAATTTGCTCTGATCACCCATTCTCACCTCCTACTCAATGGTTGTCATTAGGCCTCAAGTACCCGGCTTTCATCCACCTACCCCATTGTTGTCTATGCCTTTGGATATGTATATGTTGCCTCCTGTATATGTTGCCAATATTTGCTGTATTATTTCTACCAACTGCATCTGAGGAAGTGGGCTGAAGCCTACAAAAGCTTATGCCTGCTGAAATTAAATTTGTTAGTCTTTAAAGTGCTACAGAACTCTGGTTGTTTTTGCTGTATACAGATTAACACGGCTACCCCTCTGGAATTTATCTACACTGCAGACCTCTATTGAATATTTCCATCACATGCACTGAACTTTCATTAACAATAGTAAGGGTTCAGCATGCAGAATGAGCGCAGAATATACAATAGCGATCTGTAGTGCAGCTCACAAAGAAGAATTTTGCTCACAGTATTAAACTTCAGGCACTCTTATTGATTCTTTGATACACGTTCTTATTGAGGATAACACTAAAGTTGCTCGTAGTCTTATTTCATTATAAAATCATAAAATAAGAACAAAAAAATGTAACCATGCAGACTCCAGTGGTTAATATGAATGTCAAACATAAAGATGTTCCCAGTTTCTGAAGAGCATGTGCTGTGTTATTGATTTCAGTTTGAATGATGTACAGAAAAGAAATGCCTTTTTAAAAATGCAAAATAAAAGCCAGTGTTTTGTCTATGAAGAAGGTGAACTACACATTTAAATCATTTAAAGTGAAATTACACCATTAAACTTGGGATGGATTGGCAGTAAAAATGTCAGGTTGAGATTAAATCACCAAAATTAATCACTCATGACCCTGATGGAACAAGAGGGTTGAAAAATGCTACAAAATGTAAAGCTACCATGAGTGAAGGGACTTGGGGAATTCATTTTAATTCACCACAGCCAAGTCCAAATACAAGCTGTGCTTTGTTATGCAACCTGTGGTATTATTTTTCATATGGCCCTTTACATCTGACCAACCCATAATCACATACAGTAAAGTTTTCTTTATTCGATCATAAGAGTTTCCTGGTTAGTTACATATTAACAATGAATTGGATGTTGTAGAGTGGTGTTTCACTATGGGCTATGTGCTGCTCACATAACCACAGCTATCAGTGTACTAAGTTGCTCAACTTAACCCAGGGGAGCAGGGAGTCAAGACAGGGGTTGAGTAATGGAGGCTCTTAGTCTCTTTCCACTCCCTTACGTTTGTACTATATCCTCATTGCCCTCTCCAGCTGAGCCGACAGTAAACTCATACAGTTACACAAAAATGTGTTATGAATTGCACTAATCCCTTCTCTCCCACCTACATCTACTGAGAGGCTGGAAACCATCACCTTTATGATCGTCCCAGTCCCAGCAAGCCCCAACATCATTTGCAATGCCTGATTTCAGAATTAAATATGGCTGATTTAAAAACAAAAATTTAAGTTGTGATTTCAAACACACACAAAGAAGTTGCAGCCATGCTTTGCTAAAATTGTGGTTTTGGTGCAGTCAGTTAAATTGGCAAACGGGGTCACAACACCATTCAAACTTGGCTCAACTGCCCCTCCATCATGGGGAGGTATGTGTAGAGGTGCCCTCAAGACAGAGGTGTAGTGGGGTAGCACAGTACATGGGCCTTTTAGGAGATGGGTGTGTGGAAGCTAGGGGGCATGCAGGACCTAAATTCTTAGTTTTCTAACTGATTAGGTGTTTCGTTGGCAGCTAGGTCCCTTACCGTCCAACAGGGGCTGGATATCATCCCTCCAGTCCTCAAGGAAGCAGGGGGAGTGAGCCCCTGCATCCTAGAGCCAGTTCCAGCTCAGAGACAGCTGTTGGCCCTGTGGAGTGCTGGCACCGCTGGGGCTTTCCTGTCCCAGATTTGCACCTTGCAGAAGGCATAAACATCAGTCCCTGCCTGTCCCCACTTACTAGCCCCAGGTGAAGTTGAGCAGCTGCTGAAGGCAAAGTTCTCAAGGTTGCTCAGGATTGCTGCTGCTTGGGCGGAGGCAGAATTGCATCTGTGCAATTTCAAGGCCAGCACCAATAGGGCTGAATGCAGGCTGTGGTGCTCAGTCCAGAACAGCGACTGGGATGAGCCTCTTGGGGAGCCTGATTCCAACCAGCATGGATCCCTGGCCCTGAACTCCTCTTTGTCCACCTCCACCACTGCTCCTCCCGGGGGCATGATGGAGAAGAGGCTGGGCCAAATCTGAATGCATCAAGTTGCAACACCACTCACTCAAATATTTCCTGGCCCACCCCTCCAATATGACAGATGGGTGGCCGAGCCAAATTTGAGTGAGTTACATGGGGTTGCAACGCCATGCACATTTGTGGCAAGTATAACAAGTTGCCGTGAGTGGTAACAGTTGCTGTTTCCACAACAAAATTGCTGCCTGCAGTTTTCTTACTGCCTTAGAAATAAAGCAATATGCCAGGCCACTGCACTGACCTGAAGATTGATATTCACATCTCACACACTCCAGGTGTTAACTCTATTGGAATGCATGCCTTGGTTTGAAATGTAGCTTGGTTTGAAATATAGCTTGGTTGTCCACATTAGAAAGTACAACTATAGCCTTATGGAAAAGTCCTACAGAATCTAATAAAGAATGAGAACCTTTCTACAGAGCTTTCATTTCAACCAACCCGTAGAATAATATAGAAGGAATTAAATTCCATGGGATAGTTTAAAGATTAGCATTTTGTATTAAAATCTGCAAGTTTCAGAGTAAGCTGAATAAGAACCCTATTTAATTTCTATAGCACCAACTGGTTTAATCCATATTAAATTTCAGTGGACTTTTCTATAAGAGTAATTGCAGCCAATCATTGTATATTTGCCCAAATATTATTTATTGACAATGGACATTTTCCTGAGAGGTGTTGAGCCCCCCACTATTCAATGAGAGCTGGAGGGGGAGGGGAAGGGGGAAGGCTCAGCACTTCTGAACATCAGGCCCAAAGTCTACAAATCTTGACCAATTTCAAAATATTAGTTATAGAAGTCACATGGTAGCCCAGAGGGTCATAGGCTCATAGACTATAAGGTCAGAAAGGACCATTATGATCCTCTGGTCCGACCTCCTGCACTACGCAGGCCACAGAACTTCACCCACCCACTTCCATTTGTTCAGTTCAAGGCAAACTAGTAAGACAGATGTGCATTATGCTCACAGGGCTGAATTTTCACTCTGTTATAAAATAGATCAGTCTGTAATACATACCTTCCTTTAAAATTTATTATGTTCTTCAGTTGGACTCATGCATTAAGTTAACAAACTCTGTGGAGGGTTTGGTTTGGGTTTTTTTTTTTAAGTAAACGTTATTAAATCTGAGCCTGAAAAGTTATTTTTTCAGTGTACAGTACACCCTTTTTCTTGGTACCAACTTGCCCATTTCCCATAATAGATTTACATGTAAAAAGTTTGGAATTATGATGTTTTTATTATTTCTTCCTTTCCACGTCACATGCACACTTGCTGCTGACCACTATCAGCACTAATTACTGAGGGGCATATGGAAGAGAGGAGGGAGAGGTGACCTTCTTACCACAGGGAACAGAAGCACAATACTGTACCACTTTATCTTATCTGTAATGTAAACGGTCTCCCAAAATGCTTTGCACAAAGAAAAAATGCATCTTGAAATACTAAATATAAAGTCTAATAAATGTAACATCTGTTCAGTAATCCTACTGTAATATTAAATCCTAATATGTAACATTGCAAAGGGATGTTGAAATTACATTTTTTGAGAAAATATAATTCTTCCAGTGACAGCTTCGATGTCAGTTCTGCAGTGTTGAATGCCTCCAAACTGGGAGTTGAATGTAGTCAGTTCCTGTCCAGGTTCAAGTTCTTGTGACCCAATTCTGTCCTCAGATTCACCTTTCCATTTTACACTGAAGTGAGAATTATGACCTTATAAAATATCCCCAATAAGAAGATGCTCCATACACAAACACATGCTGAGGGGAAGGTCTCTATACAAACATTGCGAGATACAATTTGTTTTAACTTAAAGAAATTTTTGCTGATTGGTCTCTATTCAGTCTCATCAAAGGGATCACATTAGTCCCATAATAATAAACATTCCAGACTTTAAATACAAATAAACCAGTGCTTCTTTCCATGCAGTGTGGAACAAACAGAAGCAGCCACTGACAGTGTGTTTGACCGTGTCACCTCTAGTGGCTGGCCATAATGTCAATAAGAAATTTATAGCTTAAATGCGTTTTTAAGGTCAGAGGTTTTCTGACAACCGTGGCTTATCAGTAAGGATGCAGTTATGGTTCATTGCACAGTGGATGAGTTTTATTTTGTCACAGAGATTCTTATCCTTCCCCCAGTTCTGAGACAAGTAAAGGCAACTGAGTTCCGTTTTCTAGTTCAGTGTAGTATCTCAGACTTCAGAACTATACCAGATTATAATGGAGGCAGCTATCTTGGCATATCTTGAGCTAGTGGTGTAAAATTAGATATCTCAGTTGAGGTGACTAGCCCTAAGCGGAATTAACCAAGGTTCTGGATATCACACATTAGTGCTTTGCAAACAGAAGAAACTAGATCTCATTTATTCTACCAGAAGAATAAGTAATGTAAACCAGGGGTGAAGCCTGTGAAGAAATAAAATGCATGAAAAAGCATGTGTACGCTATTGTTTTTTGTCAGTCAGTATTAAAAACCACATCCATTAACTGAAGTGATAAATTATCAGTGGAAGAGATGCTCAGGTAGCAGACCTAAACCCTACTGGTCTAAGGGCTTTCTTTCCAGATCACTAACAGGAGCTGGTTGAAACTTCTGTTTGTTGTTTTTAAAATTTCTATTTAAGCTACTATAAATAGATACTTTAAAAGATTTCTAGAAATGTGTACTGCCATCTGTAAACAAGCTCATTCCTGAAGAGGAGTCTTAGAATTTATATCCAGCCTAAATAAAGGTATTCTAGCAATTAAACTGGAAAATGTGCATTTTGCAGACAGAATGTTTTCCCCCCTACACTAGATGTACAAATGCCATGATTTTTGAAGTGCAAAGGTAACTTTCTGTTGAGAACATAAGAATGGCCAGCCTGGGTCAGATCAATGGTCCATCTAGCCCGGTATCCTGTCTTCTGATAGTGACAAGTGCCAGATGCTTCAGAGGGAATGAACAGAACAGGACAATTATCAAGGGATCTATCCCCTGTCATCCAGTCCCAGCTTCTGGCAGTTGGAGGTTTAGTGACACCCGGAGAGCATGGGGTTTCATCCCTGACCATCTTGGCTAACAGCCATTGATCCTCCATGAAATTGTCTAATTCTTTTTTTAACCCAGTTATACTTTTGCCCTTCACAACAACCCCTGGCAATGGATTTGACAGGTTGACTGTGCATTCTGTGAAGAAGTACTTTCTTTTTGTTTGTTTTAAACCTGCTGCCTATTAATTTCATTGGGTGACCCCTGATTCTTGTGTTAAGTAAAAGGATAAATAACACGTTTTCTCCACACTATTCATGATTTTATAGACGTCTATCATACTCTCCTTAGCCATCTCTTTTTTCTAAACTGAGCAGTCCCAGTCTTTTTAATATCTTCTCATATAGAAGCTGTTCCATACCTCAGTCACTTTTGTTGCCATTCTCTGTACTTTTTCCAATTTTAATATCTTTTTTGAGATGGAGCAAGCAGAACTGCATGTAGTATTCAAGGTGTGGGCAGAACATGGATTTATATAATGGCATTATATTTTCTGTCTTACTATTTATCCCTTTCCTCATGGTTCCTAATGTTCTCTTAGCTTTTCTGATTGCCACTGCACACTGAGTAGATGTTTTCAGAGAACTGTCAATGATGACTCCAAGATCTCTTTCATGGGTAGTAACAGCTAACTTAGACCCCATCATTTTATATGTACAGTTGGGATTATGCTTTCCAATGGGTATTACTTTGTATTTATCAATACTGAATTTCTTGCCCAGTCACCCAGTTTTGTGAGATCCCTTTGTAAATCTTCACCATTAGCTTTCAACTTAACTATATTTATCCTCTGCAAACTTTGCCACCTCACTGTTTACCCACTTTTCTAGATCATTAACAAATACGTTGAATGGCAGTGGTCCCAATACAGATCCTTGGAGGACCCCACTATTTACCTCTCTCCACAGTGAGAACAGACCATTTATTCCTACCCTTTTTTTCCTGTCTCTTAACAAGTTAGTGATCCAGGAGAGGACCTTTCCTTTTTCCCATGAGTGCTTACTTTGCTTAAGTGCCTTTGGTGAGGGACTTTGTCTGAAAATCCCAGTACACTATATCCACGGGATCACTTAGTCGCATGTTTGACCTCCCTCAAAGAATTCTAGTAGATCAGTGAGACGTGATTTCTCTTGGCAAAAGCCATGTTAACTCTTCCCCAACAGATCGTGTACATCTATGTGTCTGATAATTCTGTTCTTTACTATAGTATCAACCAGTTTGTCTGGTACTGAAGTTAGGCTTACCTCTGGAGCCTTTTTTAAAAATCAGCGTTACATTAGTTGTCCATCAGTCATCTGGTACAGAAGCTGATTTAAGTGATAGGTTACATGCCACAGGCAGAAGTTGTGCAATTTCATATTTGAGTTTCTTCAGAACTCTTGGGTGAATACCATCTGGTCCTGGTGACATATTACTATTTAATTTATCAATCCGCTCCAAAACCTCCTCTACTGACATGCAAGATTTGTCACCTAAAAAGAATGATTCAAGTGTGGGAATCTCCTTCACTGCCTCTGCACTGAAGACCAATACAAAGAATTCATTTAGTGATGGCCTTGTCTTCCTTTAGTGCTCCTTTAGCACCTCAGTGGTCCAGCGGGCCCTCTGATTATTTGGCAGGCTTCCTGCTTCTCATGTACTTTAAAAAAAATTGCTGTTAGTTTTTGTCTTTTTGTTTCTTGCTCTTCAAATTCTTTTTCAGCCTGCCTAATTATATTTTTGACGTGTCAGAGTTTATACTCCTTTCTGATTTTCCGCAGCAGGATTTGACTTCCAATTTTTAAAGGATGTGTTTTTGCCTTTAGCCACCTCTTTTTCTTCATTTAGCCATGGTGCTATCACCTCATAGAGAGAGAAGAGATTAATATAAGCCCCGGAATTTTTTGTGGTATCTTAGTGGGGTTCACCTGTGGGATATTCCATGGTATACCAGAGGTTTTCATTTACCTGGGAAATTCCTTAACCTACCTCAGTTTACCCCTTGGAGACATGGATACAGTCCTCTGTTCAAGAATTGACATCTAGACAGTAAACTCTTCAAAAACAAATGCTTTTTATTATTAAATGTATTTACAATTGGGTTTTAAACTGAAAATCATTCAAATAAAACATATAGAAATAAACATTTAGCAGAATACAACTATTAGAAGATATTCGGTACAGAGAATAATACTTAAACTACTAGAAACTATACGGTACAAGAAATTATACTAATACTTAACACTATTAAGCTAACAATAATATACTTAAACACTCTATATAAACCATAAACATCTATACTTAAACATCTATCATCCAGCAAGCGTTAGCTAGGCAGTTGCTGGATGGGTAGAGAGGAAGAATCTCACTCAGACCACAGGCATTCAACTTTATTGACATTCAGACTCAGGTGACCTTTACTTATACAACCTTTAAAACATTCCTCTGTTCATCAGAGAAGGTCCTTCTGCTCTGTCCAAAGACTGCTAAGAGAGTTACCTCAGGCTCAGACACGGAGCGGGGACTCAGTTAGCCCGTTTTCCCAAAGCCCAGAAGCACCTGTGCAGCATTATCTTAGTCTCAGACACAGAGCGGGGATTCAGTTAGCCTGGTTGCCTGTAAGCCCAAAGGCACCTTTGCCACTTCCTAACAGAAGGATTCCTTTGGCTTGGACACAGAGCGGGGACTCAGTTAGTCCTGTTGTCCAAAGTCTAGGGCGCACCCTTGCTTCAGTGACGCTCACTGTTGTTCAGATGTTTTCAGGACATCGCATAGGTCCTTCTTCCACCAAGAGCTCCTCTCTTTGCCTCTTCTCTGGTGTTCAGCTCTTGCCTTTCAGGAGATCAGCTCTCTACAAGCTTAGCCTGCTGACTGCAGGCTTTATATACAGTTTGGTCACCCAAGCTCAGACAATCATCTTAATATGCTAATTAGGCCATGCCTGCCATGTTCATTAGGTTCTGGTGTAAAAATACTCTAAGCCAATCAATTACTTAATATGCTAATGAGTCTCATCTTCTAAGCTAATTGGAAGGGCAGGGCAGGGAGTGAGGAGGCAGGGGTTAGGAGTGAAGAGGCTGTGGTTAGGATTTAACAGAGGGGGAGGGGCTAGAAGTAAGGAGGGAGTTCATCTAAAGGTTACTGGTAGGGGATGGATGACTGCAGGAGTGAAAATGTCAAAATGGATAGGGGAAGGGTTATGTTAGGAGGAGGAAATCCCCCTTCCAACTGCCATTCTTAAAGGTCACTTGCTGGATTTTTCTTATTACTAAACCTCATCTAGAAATCCTATTCTTAAAACTAATCACTATTCTAAATGTTACAAAATGTCCTGATACTGACACCACTCTTCTTAATTACCCAAATATTCAATCCATCAATCTCAGAATTTGTAAACCCCTTTTGAGGTTTTTCTGCAAACCTTGACGTCGACATTCTTTGTGGCCATTTAGACAACTAAAGCAAAAATCTCTGGCTACAATTCCCCTCTTTGTTGGTTGTAAACCCGTTTAAAAATCCAATACTTTGATATGGTGAGTTCAGAGATTTTGAGGGTTTTTGTCCAGTTTAGGCTCAAGGCTCTCCTTTGATGGAGACCGAATCATCATATCTTCATACTGGCACAAGTCCTCATCTCTGGTTCTCATGTTGATCACACTCAGCTGTGTGCCATACCATGATCTCTTTATCTAAAAGTTTTGCATATGCTTCAGTTGTCCAAATTTCCTTTTGATTCATAATACCAAGATATTGAGCATTACAGCCATCATAGTGTGCAACACTGAAGGCATTACAACAAGATGCAGGATTATGTTTAAACACTTAGTTGCTGTGGAAGATAATTCCAAAAACATTCTTCACCAGCTATGTCTAGAAATTCCCTTAACCCGTTCAAATACTTGTTCAATTTGATTTACAGCGTGGTAGACAGTAACTAAAGCATTCTGTGCATTTTTCTTAACCTCCAGCAATTACTTACACAATTCTGGATGTTCTATTAATTTCTTAATTAAACTTATATTCAATCCTAAAGGTATCAGGTTTAATTGCTTATACAATTGATATTGGTCTTTAATCTCTTCATTTACTGTTTCCGATAAGGTCATCTTGAGATGACAACCTATAGATTATGAGCTATATCACATACATGAGTTCCAGAGGGGTAGCTGTGTTAGTCTGTTTTAGCAAAACAGTGAGAGTCCTGTGGCACCTTAAAGACTAACAAATTTATTTGGGCATAAGCTTTCATGGGCAGAAACCCACTGCATCTGACGAAGTGGGTTTCTGCCCACGAAAGCTTATGCCTATATACATTTGTTAGTTTTTAAGGTGCCTGAGGACTCTTGCTATCATATACATGGTTTACCTTGAGCATTGTACTTCAAACTTCTAATATAAACACATTGTTTTCCTACATACACAATCATTGAATTGTTGGATGGACGTGGGTTTAATCGGTAATAACATTTTCCTTTTTCTTTGTTCAAACAATTATCACAAGGTTAGATAGCATTATTATTACAAATATATCCAATCCCTTGTTCTTCTGTACAATCCTCAAGTTCCACTGTTTCCCATATTTAATTTTGTTTTATTGTCCAAAGTCTGTGTTCAATTGGTTACGTTACACTTGTGTTAACATTTAATCCAAGTGCTACAACAGCAGATAGCCGTTCTATCTGGGCTTTGGATATCATAAGTACAAATGTAACTATTTGATTGTTTTTTGAGGATTGTACATGAAATTGACCATTTTCTATCATGAATTTAATTTTATTTCAAAGTCAGATTTCAAGGGGTAAAATGCCACTCATCTCATCTTTTATAATATCTTTTATCACATCATTTGTCCATGTCTGTGCTTGTATACATGCCAATGCCATAGTTACATTACTTTGTAACACTTCTACTGTATTTTAGATGGTTAAATACTTTGTTTTTGTACATTTTTCCAAACAAGGAGCTAGCTATCAAATAGTGGCTAGTACTCATTTTATTTAAAGATTGTGATTTCCCAAATCCACTTTCATGCCTTTGGGTTATGTTTATCTGATCTTCACACCAGTAATGAAACAAAATTTGACCTGAATATCTTATCAACAATCCATCCTCATTTATAATATGTGTGTACCATGGTATCTGCAATTTTAATTGTTTTTTTTATATACAATTTCAATGTATAATTTACTCTGAATATTTAATTTACTGACCTCTCCTTGTGGGTCTCTGATTTGAAATTTACTTGTCAAATTAATATTATTATGATATCATTGTACAAGTATTGTCTTTGAGTTTCCCTGACTCCATGTCAGGAGATCTATGCTATAATAGCACATGCAGACTCTTTATTTAGATAAATGGTCAGATTATCTGATTGGGTCATTACTTTAGGTCCTTCTGTGATTGCACTTTGCCATTGTCCTGCTGTTATCACCTTCCCATGTATTTTCCCTCTACTTTCTGTGGCATTCCATTCACATATTGGGGAATTTGATGCCAAATGATACTAAGGAAAATGTCCTTATTCCCGAGCATCATAAATGATGGAACATTTATGGACATGATAAGCTGTAATGTCTCCTAATATCTCTCTGTTCTATAGCTTCCAAAGTTCCCATCATGACTGTTATAGTTCTAGCTCTATCATCTCTCTGGATCGCAAACTCTCACGTAATAACATTCAAGGGTGTGTTGTGTCAGGTTTAATTCATTGTACTCTTGTTTCTGCATCTAGTTCCCTTATATTTTTTCAGATTGCCTTAGGGATAGTTTTTACATTTGTCCTAGTATGTTATAAGTGTTTTACCCATATAATTCTGTGACATGAACTCAACAATCCGAACAGGTTCCATTATTACTTTGACCAACGTAGGAATTGAGAAGACAGGTTCTTCAGTGCTGTTAGCTGGAACATTAAGATCTAACCCCCTGGATCGTTAAGAGTTAGAAATATTTTGTCTGAAAAGTCAAAATGGATATGACTGGATCTTCCATCAATTGGTTCTGAAATGAATAAACACAAAAAGACTCTTCCTTTCCAAAACAACAGTCTTTTATTGCTATTACAATTCCTATCTAATCTAGTCTCTATCTATTTATACAGTTATTTATCTATCTATCATCACATTATTAAAACATTTCTTCTGAAACTTATTTCATAATTCAATTTATACAAAATGTCCATTCCCAAAAATCCCACTCCATTGTCCATCAACTCTTCCACCTACAGCTGCACTCCATTAACACTCCTTCCTCCTTCTCTGATTTGTAATGTTAGGGGCATTGTTACATATATTTCCTTTTTTATCATTTCAAATCCTATCATTTCTATTTTCTCCTTTAACACCAATGACTTAATTCAAGGATTGCCTCGTGAATTTAATATAGTGTACGCTTCCCCAGTGTCTACTGCAAAAGTGTGGTGGAATTCTTCTTTTCCTATAAACATGATTTCTTCCACCAACTCTTTTTAATTACCCAAATATTCAAATCCATCAATCTCAGAATTTTTAAATCCCTTTTAAGGTTTTTCTGCAAACCTCTACTTCGACATTCTTTTTGGCCATTTAGACAACTAAAGCAAAAATCTCTGGCTACAGTTATCCTCTTACTGTTTTTCTTTTTCATTTGCGGTATGTGTTTAGTTTGAGTCTCCATTATGGCGTTTTTAAATAGTAGCTTGTAGCTTCCATGTAGCTTGTTCATACAGAATGTTCAGGCTGAATTTCTACTTCAAAAACAGACCATGAAAATTTTCTTGACTTCTCTTTTTTATTTTTGTCTTAAAGCTATTAATCTTCTGTTTGATTTAAAAGACAAATAATTATTCATTAATTTCTCTCTTATTCATACTGCATACACAAAATAGCCTTAATGGACCATATATCCTGTAGTCCTTTCTGTCTAGTCAATGGGAGTTTTGTCTGAATAATCCTTGAGTAGAGACTTCAAAAGTAAGAGAATTCCTTGAATGAACCTTTTTGTCACCTAGGAATGTAAGTGTAAATTGAACTTTAATACAATCTACTAATTTTCAGTTGAATGATACTGTACTGTATCTTAGTGTAGCACTAGTGACTACAGTTAGGTTAAGATAGCATTTTCTTTCCAAGCCCCTCTTTTTAGTACTTTACATCTTTCCACAGAAAACTACCTTTCACTTGAATTTTTTTGTGCTTTTATTTATTTATGATGTTTAATGATTATACATTATACATATAAATGATTAAACATTTATTTATTTATGATGTTTGAAGAAAATCCAGTCTTTTTTAGTTATACAAGGAATAAAACAGAACGATGATTTTCAGCTGGAAAATTGTTCAGATGCCTTTTGGCATTGGGATAACTCAAGACTGGTCTGGCTTTAAAACTTCAGATGTGCCGTCTCTGCAGATCTCTGTAAGGAATGTGTGCTTTGCTAATTTTGGGGAGGAAATTCGCTGAGAGAGAAAAGTTATAGTGAAAACAGTGAACTGTGCATGAACAGTACATTATTTTCTAAACAATCAATGGCCTCGATCCTACAGGTTGTCCGTGCAGTTGGATTCCTATGCCCACATAGAGCCCCACTGAAGTTAATGAGGCTCCACATTGGTGCAGGGTCTGCCTGCATGGGACAACTTGCTGGATTAGGGTCTAAATGTTCATCTGTGCCCCAGTCCTGAATTCTTTTGATACCTGAAATGCCTGTTGACCTCAGTGGGAGTTTTGGTTGCACAAAGAATTCAGTATTGGACTCCAAGTGAAGTTATCCAGATGTATGCATGTTCATGTATGGATATCCATAGTGGGACATCAATATTCTCCTACTCATGGTGATAGGATATCTACCCCACACAAGGCAGAGAAGGTTAAATTAGATTATTTAACATGAGAGGCTGCCCCTGAGGGAAAGCTAGGGATTGAAAGACTGATTGATGATGAGCCCATCTTATAGGTAATTGGGGGTATAAAGCTGGTATAAAGACAGGAATTTGGCAGCAGAAAGGGCTGCAGAGGAAGTAGTCTGCAGTCACTTCATGGGAGAAGGGAGGTGTGTTTGAGGCTATGGCGTTAAGCAATCTGCAGTTATTTTCTGGGAGGAGAGAGTTTGGGCTGGTAAACCCAGATGGGGGGAGCCAGAAAAGGTAAGAAGGAGTCCAGGGAAATAGCAACAGCATGTGGGGGAAAGCAGACCACAGTTGCTATATATAAGGTCCCTTGACTGGAACTTAGAGGGTGGGCCTTTGTTCTCCTACCGGCCACAGGGCAAGTGGCATAATTTGGGCAGTAAAGGGAAGACTGCCGTTTTGGATGGAGAGGCTTTCCTGCTCTGGAAGAGGAGGACTATAAGTGACATGGCCAGAGGACTAAGCCAAAAAGGAAGAGAACCCAGAGTTGCAGAGAGTGAGTGAGAGAGAAAGGCATCTGGGCACACAACCAACAACAGAAGAGGGTGTTGGATCTGGAAAGAACTAATTCCTAGAGTGGCCAGGATGTGGTGACCTACTAGTGAGTGGGACTCTCTGTCACTCACCATAAGAAACAACTATGCATTTTCCTACCACTGATATATAACTATCTAGCATGCAACATTATGACACAGACACACATTGCAATCCTTAACCAAAGATTTGTGGGAGACTCTAAACATTTCACGGGACTGGGCCTTTCATTAAGATATCATTTTAAAACGTCATATGTTGGATGTATCATTAATATCTCTATAATTTTCCACAATAATATGAGTGACTGGTAAGTAATGTGACACAGCCATGTTACTCCTGTAGTTTTGCATAGCATGAAACTGTAATTCTTCATGCACAGGCAAAAAAGAATATGTGATGTATGCTGGGCTTGCTATAGCAAAAGAGAGAATAAAATTAATTGGAATAGGGGTTTCTTTGACATAATGTCTATAAATTGCTGTTGTGCTCAAAACCCTAAAATTTAAAAGGATAATAGCATTGTGGATTTTTCTGAATAACAAGTAAGTATGGTTCCTGTATGTTTGAGCCCTCCAATCTACGTATTGGGATAAAAAATGTGTTTAGGATGAGTTACCTAATGGATTTATGTGAAGTCCATTAACTAACTCATCCTAAACACATTTTTTAATCCTAATGGATCTATTTGCCCAGTTTAATAGTACCTCCTCCTAAGATATTGTAAGAGTTGTTTCTGCTAATCCTGTCCCTAGCATCATCTTAGCAACTATCCTACATGGCTCAAATCCTCCTGCTGCATTTTATTATTTTGCAACCATTCTAACAGACTCAGACTCTAAGGTCAGAAGGAAGCATCTTGATAATCTAGTTTGACCTCCTGCCCAGAACCTTGCCCACCCACGCTTGTAATAGATCCATAACCTCTGGCTGTGTCACTGAAGTCTTCAAATCATGATTTAAAGACTTCAAGTTACAGATAATCCACCATTTACATTATTTTAAACCTGCAAGTGATCCATGCCCCATGGTGCAGAAGAAGGTGAAAAACTCTGGGGTCTCTGCCAATTTGACGTGGGAGAAAATTCCTTCCTGTCCCCAAATATAGCGATAATTGGACCCTGAGAATGTGGGCATGACCTACCAGCTAGATTCATAGGAAATAATTCACTGTAATAACTCAGAGCCCTCCTTACCTAGTGTCCCATCACTGGTCATTGGAGATATTTGCTGTTAGCAGTTGCAGATTGGCTATAAATCATTGTAGACAGTCCCATTGTACCATTCCTTACATAGACTTATCAAGCTCAATCTTGAAGCCAGTTAGGTTTTTTGCCCCCACTGCTCCCCTTGAAAGGCTGTTCCAAAACTTCGCTGTTAGCTTCATTGGTACTGGCACTATCTTTCCTCTTAATGTCCATTCTCCTATCCACTGCTGTTTCTTTCTCCATTGCTGTATCCTCTTACTTGATTTTCCTCCTGCTCAGTGTTAGAATCAGGTGTGGAGATTACATGAGCATTTAATTACCATTGTGAGGTGGTGGACTAGGCCCTGAGGCTCCCTGTTGGAGGCCTCATGCTCTGCCACCCCCAGCCCCAGAAAAGGCAGCAGAGGGGATCTTCCAAGCTGTCCAGTGTGGCTGCATCCCACACAGTCAATCAGCAAAGGGGCTGCAGAGAGCAGCTCAACAGGGCCCAGCAGGCTAGTATAAAAAGAGCCGCAGGGCCAGAGTGAGTGAACTTGCTGCTTGGTTAAAGGACCTCCAGGAACTTGGACAGAGCAGTTGCTGGTAGGGCCAAGGGAAATGAGAAGCTTTTGGCTGGCTGTTGGAATACAACTAGGACAAGGCCCTGAGGTAAGAGTGAAGAATGTGCACGGACTGTGACCCAGGTACTCATAGCAGCGATGCAGCTTAGATAAATGTATGTGGTGGATGGCGGTTATCTATAGGGTCCCTGGGCGGCCTCAGGTCCCGCCCCCCCATTAGCCACTGGGGAAGTGGCCTGGACTTTGATGCACCCCAGAAGGGCAATTGAACTGTTTAATGGCCCAGCTGGAGAACGGGGTCCAGAAAGGGCAAAGACATCGCCTCCAGGGAGGGAGCCCCTGGACCCTGCTCCATACCACAGCAAGGACAATTTGAGAAAGCACAAAAGTGGTTGAGACGGTTGGAACCAGGGTACTGTGATAGGCCCTGTTGGACTAATTGAAGATTTAGCCCAGGGATAGGGCAGCAGATAAAGAGACATTACAGAGGGCATTGAGAGAGGCTTCTTGTTGGACTTATACCCCAGAAGGGGTTTGATTTTATTCCACATAAAGACCACGTGTGACTTGGGCTGAGCTGCTGAAAGGCAGAGACGGTGCAGGCGCACACACACTCAGCCAACAGGGGGCTCACAAGAGGTGAGTGTCACCCTGGTACAATCATAGAAGAAAATTAAGTAAATAACTTAAAGGTCCCTCTTTCCCGCTGAAGTAGTCTGTTTAAAGAGGTAACTACACTAGCATGAACCAGAAACTTTTAGGTTTGTGCCTGTAGCATCCACATGGGGTAGTTAAAGTGCAGCACTTTGGCATACACTGCTATTCACACCTCCGTGGTCCAAACTGTGGGGCAGTGTAAATATGCCCTTAATTGTGTTTATTTACCTAATTTCCTTTTATGGTTTGTTTTTGCAAGCAATGTCTAGTTCCTACACTCCACTACTTCAGGATACTCTGAGAGGTGCAAAATAAATTGTGTATTGAACCGAATATGCACTGCAGATGGAATTAACCCCCTTACATAGGGCCCAGAAAGGTCTCTTTACCATGGAAGCCCTGGTCTACTCCTGCATTTGGGAGAGAATGGGAAGTCCAATAGTACAAGGAAGCATCTACATCTCTTGAACACCATGAAGATGGGCTCCAAATAGCTGGAATGGGTCAGAGAGAGGTCACTAGATCTACCTTTACACAGACCCAGTGTCTGGAAACCCCCTAAATAAGGGCTATAGGGGGCACAGCAGACACTTTTCTAATCCTGAAGCTGAAATAGCAACATGGAGGGGCTACACTTCAGCCTTGGGGCCCCACCTGCAAGTTATGACAGTAGATTCCAATCTTCAATCCCTACTTAGTTCCTTTTACAAAGCCAGTTTACACGTCCTTTGTGCACATATAAACCCTCACATGTGCACACAGTCCCTTTCCTTTTAACTAACATTCATTATGTGAGGAGGGGTGAAATTCGCCCTGTGTCTAAACACTTTCAGGGGATCTCAAAAATATAATGATGTGCTGAAATGTCAGCTTTTAGGTGCACAGCAGCTGTGCAAGATTTTGAATATCTAGTCCTCAGATGTTTAAATCCTCACTGTAAACCATAGCAAAGTCAGACCAAGAACAGTCCTGTTGCTTCAGTATTCTGCAAAATTGATTTTCTGTGTAAAGTGCAGGAAAAGTTATGCCAGAGTCGGCTTGTAAAAGGGACTGGAGCCTCCATGGGTTATTTCCTTTTTAAATAAGCTTTAATATATTACTACCTGCTTATGCTAAAATGAGACAAAAGCTCCCAAACCTTCATGGTTGATTTTCAAAAATAAGTCATTTGTCATGAAACAATGATTCTCCCAATGAAATGTTTTCTTCCTGTTGTGCAACAACATTTTATTTCTTTGCCACAAATTGTTTATGAACTAACAAAAATTTGAAACCCCTTTTAAGCCCTCCATTTTACTTTCTTGGTAAATAGTGCTTATTTAAACCAGGCTTTGGAAAATACTACTCTAACTACAGGTAATAAAGTGACCAGTTTTCAAAGCAAGATATTTATTTTTGAGATAATAATCCAGAATCTATATTTAAAAAAAATTAACTGAAGACATTTTTTAATTTGCTTAAATAAGCTGTTGTTCCTATAAAACATCTTTTTCTGTTACCATGCTTAACTACTTCATCTTCCTACCTACATGCATATATGTCAGATCTGTAAATGGGGCAAAATAAGAACCATATGTTTCATATAAACAGTGTGATGCTTTGCTTATAATTTGGTGTTTAGCTGGAACCACTAGAAAGAAACATAATAGGTGGAAGACTCAGCATTTTAGCAGGAAGAGAGGTTCATAAATGACAAATGATGAAGCAAGCAGAACGTGTAAGAAGTGGACAGCAAGAGAAAGAAGAATGAAAAGTTGATGAAAGGGAGAAAATGCAAAGAGCTCTCTCGACTGCATCTTCTAAGATAAGACCTATCCAACACAGAAGTGTGTGTGTTTTATGTAAAATACAGATTCAGGGCCAAATTCTGAGTTGATTCACCCCTCTACTATCTCCTAGATGTCAATGGAGTTCCATGGAAGTCAGCCAGAGTAGAATGTGGGCCTCCATTTTTAAGTACTATAATGAAAGTAAAATACAAGAGAAGAAAATCTATTAACAAGTTAACTAAATGGAAATACAGCATCTCAACCTATTCAGAAACCTTATAGTATTTGTTTTTTAAATATACACCTTGTTCAAAATTAGAGACTTCAGAGTTTGGACCAGTTTCAGATCTGAGTTACACTTGAAGGACTGTGATGAAGCTCCACTAAAATTACTAACACTGAAGTAAATGCAGTTACTCTGTGTAAGTACTGGTGTATCCATTATTGGAATCTGATCCTTAATCTGTTGTGGAAAAATAATCCTTTGGAAAACATTCTGTGCACTTAACCAGACATTTCTGACTCAAAATACACAGCTGTCATCACTACTTAGATTGATTTTAAAAATACTATTTTAATACTAAGCAGTACTACATCCTAATTATTTATATTATACTATATTCTATTGTAATTGTGTTTTTGCAAAATAAGTGCACTGACCTCCATATGTCCCACCCCTGCACTGCAAACCTGGTTTGCTGCAGTGATGCTGAAACCCATTAAGAGGTGTATTAACAAGCACATTGCTCCCTGTGCATCTGGGAGTTCAAAAGTCATCTTGCCTCCCTAAGGCACAAATCTTCCCACAACGCAGAACAATTCATTACAGGCACAACTGAGCCCTTTTCAACAAAAATATCCAAAGGAAACTATTTACACTGTTACTAAATGTCAATGTTTGCTAAATATTACCACACAGTGGTATCTAAGGTATCTTCCTATATTTAGGGTAGAAAACCCTTGCATTTTCTTAGATACTAGTGTGCAGTAACAGTTGGTGAATGCTGACTTTTCAATGGCAAGCACCATATATGTACTTTACATTGTGAAATAGATATTCCTTGTGAAATGTGTTCTTCTTTAAAAAAATACTGAGGACTGCAAGCCAGTTTGAGTACATTCTTAATTTCTAGTGTCTCAGCCATATTATGGTCAAATAAAAGGGCCGTTCTCCATAATGTACACAACAACTTTTGTCCTTGTAACAGGGAGACAGAAGATTGCAGCTTAATGAAAAGCTTTTGTAATGTCTACCAGATTAGTGAGCATCTTAACAATGAGGAAATAACCAGACAAAACGTTGGTTTATAGCTAAATTACATTCTATAACATTAATGGTCACCACTTGTTGTAATACATGTCACTTTAATTTGCAAACTTTACCTGAGTTATCCTTAGTGCACACTTGTGAGATAGCTGAGGATTATCATCCCCATTTTACAAATTGGATAAAACAGCAATTTAAGCCTTGCCTTGCCCCAGGCCACAAAGTGATTAAGGCATAGATCATAGCCTCAACTCTATCCCATATCTCTTTCAATGCAAATAGGCAGAGGAAGCAGGGAGGGGCAGGCTCGAATTTACTACGTTCTGGTGATCCCCAACAGTGAAATGGCCCATTTGGAGCCAGCATAGTTTAACACCATCATAAGGCTGCTCCAAAAAAAAAATCTTGGAACAAAGATGGTAGAAAATGGCTACCTAGTCTGAAGGAACACAAAAAACAAAGCTGCCACAAATGTCTTCCATAGAGGCAGTGTTGCTGGTTCCTTCCACTAGTGCAGTTCAGTATACACAATGTAGTGAATTATGAGATACTTCTGATGTGCCCCCTTCCAGCCTGTTACCTTCTTGCCAATCTGCTTACAGGTTTTGATGGACAGGCCTGGGTTCTTATGGATTCCTGCCACCCACTCAGCAAGGTGTATCTGCTTTATTTTTTTCTATGACTTTAATTGGCGGTGCCTCCATTCCTCTCATCCTTCCTGACAAGATCTCCAGGGCAGGGTGTAGGGGTTCCCCAAACAATTTCCCTAACTAACTAACTGACTGACTGACTGACGGTGCACTCACAAACTCTGGGAATGATCCTCAGGTTCAGAGATGACTCTGGACTCCTCAGTCACTGCAGAAGGGCTGGTCTCTACTGGCAGGGATCCTCTTCATGCAGTCATCAGGCTGCCTCTACTCTCAGGATTTCCCCTCACCACCAAGGGGTGCAGGGCTCAAGGTGCAGATTACAAAACTACACCAAAAACCCAAAGTTCAGTCTCCCACTCCAGCGCCCCCGGCACACTCACAGCAGGCCGCGACCCTAGACTAGCAGCCAGAGCAGAGCTTGCCATGTGCTGCCTCTCCCACCTAGGGAGCTGGGAGCTAACTCAGCCTGCTGGGGGAGTTTTCCCAACAGTGCTCTACAAACTGGGAGACACCTTAGAGTGGGAAGGGCTCAAGCTGAAGGATCTTGCTTTCCACTCACCAGAGGCCAGTTCTCTGGGCAAACCCTGCATGCAGGCATGTGCTCAGCAACTCCCACACAGCCAATCCTACCCCTTTCCCCGCTGGCTCCAGACTGCCCCAAAATGGCCTCTCCCTTCTCCTGAGCTCCCTAGGAGGGAGAATCTCAATCCCTATTGGTTGCCAGGCAGACTCTGAATCTGCCTTGACTCCCTCTCCCCGAGCGACCAGCACACAGAGCTCCAGGAATCTAGGTAATCTCGTTGGGAATTACACTTCCTTATCCGTCGCGTGATTCCATGGCAATCCTAAACACTTCTGTACTGGTTCCTAGAGAAGAAGAATGGATGTTAGGAACATAGCAGGTAGGACTAGAAGGGACCTCCTTGTTTACTGAAACCAGTCCCCTGCTATAGCAGGCAGACCTGCTATTCCATGTTCTCACATAGTCTAACTAAACAGTTATGAAGCTAAAATGCTCACTTCCAAACACAGTGCTTTACTGAGCCCAAATCTTGAGAGGGAGAATTGTCTTGTGGTGAAGGCACTGGAATGTGACACAGGAGATCTGGGTTCAATTGCCAGCTCAACCACGGACTCCTGGTGTGAGCTTGGGCAAGTCAATTAATCTCTGTTCCTCAACTCTGTGTATCCCTAGTTCATCTAGAAGTTATTGGGTTTGATGCAGGAATTGCTGAGTGAAATTCTATGGTCTGTGCTGTGCAGGAGGTCAGATGATGATCCATAATTGTCCCTCCTGGTCTTAAAAAATCCGTGACTCTCTACAGCACTGTATGCTACATTTCAGCCAGAAGCAGGGTAGTGAGTTTCTTTTATTTTTTTTTTTAAACTCCTCTTTGCTTTACTTTTACTGCTGCAGATCTGTGATTAAAATTCATTTTATTGTTTTAAAAAAAATCTTGCCAACCTACCACATTTTAAAAAGCTGATAGAGGTAAATGAGGGCTGAAATATCTATGATAAAAAATGAAAACCAATTTGTTTAATGATTGGATAGGAAACCAGCAAGACCAATGGTTTTCCAGTGGTCACTTTCATAAAGCAGTCTTGAAGGGTGGGTAACTCTTAAGCAAGAGCAAACCTTTCTTGTCTCTCACTATATTTGTTACTCTGATTTTAAAAAATTTAAATAAACCATGCTCCTGCCTGCGCATTCCCGTTTGCATCCTGTCCATAACACTCTAAATTAATTACAGAGGCAGAGACAATGATGGGGAAAACAGAATGATAGTTTACACATTACTCCTGGTTAGATGTGATGGCTGGAGTGAAAGTATAGCCCTGCATAAGGAGCATAAAACACAAACTTAAGTTGTATCTTAACAGAATTGCCAGAAGTTACAACACAGTATGTTTATACCCAAAAGAGAATTAACAAGTTTATATGTAGGTATATCTTAAACAACACTATAAGCCTTTTCATATTCAGTTTTGTATTATAGACCCATCATTATGACTTGATTTCAGTGCTGCACACACTCCACCTAGCTACAGAAAGCAGAAAGGCCAGTTATGTAAATGTTAAAGCTTTTTAAATAGAAACTTTCTTTGAAATGTACAGGTTTCAGAATAAGTACAAACTGTTGTAATTTCAAGATAGGATTTTTTTTACTGAAATGATATTTTAAAAGCATGATTTTCAGTATCATGCTATATCACCCCGTGTATAGTCTTCTGTTTTCCATCTTGTGTAGTTTTATATTCTTAGAGTTGTGCAAACTATTTATAATTACACACACACACAAAACTATATTAAAAGAACATTAAGGTGGAAAAGTCAAGCATTCAATTATTAGGAAATGCCAGAATTAAGATTACCCTTTCATCCTCCCCTGGCCATCAGTCGCAGTTTCTGTCTGCCTCTGTCAGTCTCCCCAGACTCTTTGTAGGAATCTACTCCTTTGCCTCACCAATGGTCTGCGTTTAAATCAGGCAGCACAGAGGAGGAAGCTGCCTGAAGTGCCAGCAGGGTATGGGTAAGTAAGAGCACAGGTGACAGGCTCCCTGCCCTCCGTCCCAGTGCCTGGTCCCATCCTACCTCAGAGCAGATGGGAGCAGCCATTACAGACAAACTTCTTCTCAGCCCCCTTTACTCTGGGCTGGAGCATGCTTATTTGCACATGCACCATCTGGTCAGCTCTACAAGCTGTGAAGAGATGGAGCATACTCAGTCTGTGGGGATGGCATAGGCAATCTGTGTTAGGAGCTATCAGAGGCTTGACCATGCTCAAATAAGGATGGAATCAAGAGAGATTTTAGCAACTAAAATCAAAGAAGTTTCTACTGAGCATGTGTGAACTACAATTTTTCAAATCTTATAAACTGGCCAAAATTGGGCAGATTTTCACATGGAGAGGAAAAGGCACATCCCTAACACAAAGGCCGCCCACCTGGCAAATTTCAAGCCCCTGCTCCTAATTATGAAGACATTGGAGCTATTCAAAGAAAAGGTTGCCAGACTTTTTTAACATGAGGAAGAACAAAACTTTTCCTTAGCACAATTCTTTGAAATGGATTAACTGTCTTGGCTAATTTTAAAAAAGAAAAAGAAAAAAAATCAGCCTGAGGCAAACACCTACCATGTTAAATTTCAGCCCAAATGGTTAAAGTTTGACTAAGTCATAACCAACTGAAAACTGGGGTTTTCACTGAGAAGGTGAAGGTTCTAACCATCAGAGGAATGAAGTTCTGGAACAGCCTCCCAAGGGAGCAGTGGGGGGCAAGAAACCTAGCTGACTTCAAGACTGAGCTTGATAAATGTATGGAGGGGATGGTATGTTGGGACAGCCTAATTTGTCAATTAACTGATCTTTGACTTCTAGCAGGCTGAGTCCTGAGTTACTACAGAGAATTCTTTCTGGGTGTCTGGCTGGTGAGTCTTGCCCACATGCTCAGTGTTTAGCTGATCACCATATTTGGGGTCGGGAAGGAATTTTCTTCTGGGGAAGATTGGCAGAGGCCCTGGGCATTTTTGGTCTTCCTCTGCAGCATGGGCATGGCTCACTTGCTGGTGGATTCTCTGTACCTTGAAGTCTTTAAACCATTATTTGAGGACTTCAATAAGTCAGTCATAGATTAGGGGTCTATTACAGGAATGGGTGGGTGAGGTTCTGTGGCCTACATTGTGCAGGAGGTCAGACTAGATGATCATAATGGTCCCTTCTGACCTTAAAGTCTATTAGTCTGAGGGTATGTCTGCACTACCGAGTGAAGTTGACTTACTTAAAGTCGACTTTCAACAGCTGATTTTTAGAAGTCGCAGCAGCGTGTACACACTACGCTATTTGCACAGGTCTTGTATGTCCACACTCACCACACTAATTTCGACTTTCAAAGCAGTGCACTGTGGGTTACTATCCCACAGTGCAACTAGCCGCAGTGGCTGTTGGGACAAGTGTCATCGTCACATGATGCAACGCTGCTTCCCCCTCTCTTCTTTCCCCAAACAAACAGGAAAACTGTTTTCACGACATTTTTTTACTCTGCGCAATCACCATTGCTGCGGAGACATAGAGCCAGCTCAACTTTGCACTATTATTGTGAGCATCACAAATACATCACGGCTTATCATCGAGTATTTTTGAAGTAGAGCAAGAAGCCGAAGCACAGGCAACAGCAATGCCACCGAGGCTGCCCTGCTACAAGCCATCGAGCAGAACAATTCACGATTGCTGCAGGCTGTAACGCATCATCTGCAGTTCGTGGAGCGCATGTTCTGGTGCAGGGAAACAAGCAGATTGGTGGGACCGCATCGTTATGCAGCTGTGGGATGATGATCAGTGGCTGCAAAACTTTCGTATGTGAAAGGCAACTTTCCTGGAACTGTGCTTGGAGCTGGCACCGTCCCTGAAGCGCGTAAATACTCGCTTGAAGCAAGCTGTGACGGTGGAGAAGAGAGTCGCCATCACTCTGTGGAAGCTGGCAACCCCCGACTGTTACCACTCGGTTGGGAATCAATTCAGAGTCAGTAAATCTACAGTGGGCACCGCCGTGATTCAAGTATGCAGGGTCATCAATAGACTTCTGCTATGAAGGATAGTGACTTTGGAAAATGTGCAGGACATAGTGGATGGGTTTGCCACGATGGGGTTTCCAAACTGCGGGGGGGCAATTGATGGGATGCACATCCCTATCTTAGCACCTGCCCACCTAGCAACCGAGTAAATAAACCGCAAGGGGTACTTTTCCATGGTCCTGCAGGGGCTTGTGGATCACAGGGGTCATTTCACAGATATCTATATGGGGTGGTCTGGGAAGATGCATGACGCGCGTATTTTGTAATTTGGGGCTATTCTCTAGTATGCAGGCAAGCACTTTTTTCCCCGACAAAAAAATTCACATTGGGGGTGTGGAAATGCCAGTAGTGATCCTGGGGGGTCCTGCTTACCCCTTGCTACCTTGGCTAATGAAGCCATACACCGGAAACCTTGACAGCGACAAGGAGAGTTTTAATAACAGATTAAGCAGTTGCAGAATGGTTGTAGAATGTGCCTTTGGGCGTTTAAAGGGCAGATGGAGGAGTCCCCTCATTAGGCTGGACATGAGTGAAAAGAACCTCCCTTCAGTGATATCTGTGTGCTGTGTTCTTCATAATGTGTGTGAAGCGAAGGATGACAGGGTCCCCCAGGGTTGAGCTGTCGAGGCAGAAAGACTGGCCGCCAATTATGAGCAGCCAGATGCCAGCAGTACGCTCAGAGCTAACCGCGGAGCGCTTTGCATTAGGGAAGCTTTGAAAACCAGGTTCTGCAATGAGATGCAGGACTGATTTCTGTTCCTGTATGTTGTTTCCCTTTGGTGAACATCCTCCCCCTCCCCAATCGATATCTGTATCCTCCAAATCCCTCCTAAACAAGATATGATTTCTAATCTGCGACAGTCTTTCCGCAGCATTTCTTGGGGGTGGGGTCAAGGCCGAGGTGTCTACAGAATGAAAAAAATTCACAAGGCATCCATTGTTAGCAGAGTGAAGAAAATGATACAACTGCTATGATATAGACAATACTCCCCATGCAGTGCACAGGGCAAACACAGACTCTCATTCCATTCCTGACATCCCAGAGGGGTCTGCTCGCTGTGCCCTTACATCAGGGATCTGCGAACAGCGTGTGTGTGGGGGGGGAGGGGGGTATAGTCTGCTTAAACCAAATAAAAGTAATCAAAGTGACTTGGTAGGACACTACAATGGGGAATACAAAGGTACAGGGCATCTGCTGTATAGCTCTGGTATTTTAAACATGCGCTGTCTTCCCTAGGTGACCATGAGCGATATCAGTCTCCTGAGGGTCACGCACGAGGAAAGGGAAAATTTGCTGCACAGAATAGGGTACCAGCTGTGTTCCGCCATGATGCAGGCTCCCTTGATTGCAGCGTGTCACGGCAAAGTATCCTATGGTGGAGGGAGGAACAAGGCAGCCCTCCCCAGAAAACTTTCGCAAAGGATAACAGATTACATACATGAAAGTTTCCGTGAGATATCAACTGATGATTATCGGAGCATATCTCATCACAGAAATAAACTGTTCCCTGGGTAACCCCCCAGGTAGTCACCGAAATGCCTGTAAACCCCTTCCTGTTCCTCCCCCCCATGTAAAAGGACAGAACTGCTAAGAAGAAAAAAAAACTCACCAGTTGTGCCTTTCCTGGGATCATTATTGCTGTCCTGTGTGCTGCTGGACTGCTCGGGGATCAGGAATATGACCTGACTTTCAGGGAGAATGAACACCTCGCTCTCCTGCACCCTGCTCTCCTCAGCCTCCTCCTCCTCGTCCATGGATTCCTCATCATTGTCCATGGACTGTGACCTCGCGGAGGTATCGATGCTGCGGAGTGGCACTGTGGTGGGATCACCACCGAGAATTGCTTGCACCTCATCATAGAAGCGGCATGTTTTGGGCGAGGAGCCCAAGCAGCTGTTAGCTTCCCTGGCTTTCTGATATGACTGGCGCAGCTCCTTGATCTTCATGCAGCACTGCTGCACGTCTCTCTTGTATCCCTTCTCCAGCATGCCCTGGGATATCTTCCCATAAATGTCCAGATTCCTTTTGCTGACTCTGAGCTGAGCCAGAACGGACTCCTCGCCCCACAGCCCGATGAGGTCAAAGACCTCTGATCGACTCCATGCTGGAGCATGTTTGGGCTTTGCAGTGGCCATGAGGAGTACTCTCTCCATGCTGGCAGCACAGGAAATGAAAATTCAAATCTTCCTGGAGTTTCAGGGGAGGAGACATTTCCTGGTAGCGTGACCACAGTACGGAACAGCACAAATGCCCAGAGTGATCACAAGGGGGCATTGTGGGATACCTCCCAGAGGTCAATAAAGTCGATTTAAGTGAAGTTGTGTCTACATTGACACTAAATTGCATTAATAAATTCGAATTAGGCGCAACACCGCTTGCAGAGGTGGTCTTATTAAGTCGACTTTTGCCATGACTTAAGTCAACTTAACAGTAGTGCCAGTGGAGACGCAGGTGTTTGGAGATCGACGTAAGTGACTTTACGTCGACCTCCGTCGCCAGTGTAGACCAGACCTAAGTATTGGGGAGCCTTAATCAACGGACCTATCTAACCCATCTATAATAATGTATTGGATAAATTTCACCTTTTGTCAGATTTATGTAATTCCCATAAATAGATTAAAATTTCTTCACATATGTCCATCATAGGATTACAATGTTTGCAAATGAAATGCAAGTCTAGTGGTAGTTCATGAAAAATGTGATGTGACCATTTAAGTTTGAGATAATTATTATTCAGTATCCCCCACCCATCATGATGGATCTCTTTTACCACTAGCCCCTCAGGGCAAAACTTACCCTTACCTTAAAGGGAGGGAGTAGTGCATTTCACTCCTTCCCCTCTGCTGTATTCCAGCAGTGACCACTGGTCCAGCATCTATCTTCAGTTTTTATATAGGCTGGCAAATAGGTCCACTGCCATCTTCTCCCAGTCTCCAGGGTATCAGGCTTTTCAGGGAAAAAGCCCTCAGTGAAGGCACCCAAGCAATAGATTGAAGATGATTTGGGTTTTAGTATATTGTTAGTGGTGGTGAAGGTTGGTTTTTTAATTGTATTTTATGTTACAGTAGAGATTAAACTGCTCAATTGAAACGAACTACTCCTCTCCTGAAAATACTCTCCAACTGTTGTGTTGGAATCTCCCTGGAGGCTGTTTCTGCCTTCTGCTTGTTTCAAAACAGTGAGAGAAATATGAAAATTCCCAGTAACACTAGACATGACAAAAACATTTTAGAAGAGATACAAACACTCATGCTTTAGGGTATAAACCAACCACTAGCTGATTACACTACAAAGAAGTTCTCCCTATGGACAAATTAATCCATAATTGCCTACTATAAGATTTCTTACATGTGGTACAGGCTTTTGTCAAAGAAGGATACTGGACTAGATGGACCACTTGCCTGATCTGTTATAGCAAGTCCTGTGCTCCTAAATTTGATGGGGAAACTAAGCTTTCATTGCACTTTTACATGAGACAGAAACTGGGGTTTGGCCAAACTGTGCTTAGCATATTTTTCTGGATATGGGATGGGGAAGAGTGCATCTAAACCAAATGTGTTCTTTCTCCCTCCTGGGGCTGACAGGGGTGAGCAAAAATAGTTGCTTTATGTCAGTGGGAATGTTCTCCATGGGTCCATGAACTCCTTCTTACACTAAGGTGATCAGATAGCAAATGTGAAAAATCAGGACAGGGTCGGGGTAATAGGGGCCTATATAAGACAAAACCCTGAATATAGGGACTATCATCTGGTCACTCTATCTTTCACTGAAGTGGCCTATGTCAGACGAATTCCTAAAGGATCTGTCCTAGTGTCTTTTAAAACAAGTATAATAATTCTGAATTACCCTTTCTGATGCTTGGTCCTCTGAGATACTTATCTGAGATAGTCCTCAACATATAACAATGAGCGTGTGTGATCAAGTTGTCATACTAGATAACTTTTAAAGCATTAACGCAAGCCTTCAGATGCTTGGTTATGGAAGCATTTTAGTCAAGAAACTTTAACCATTTAAACTTTCAAATCACAATCTATTCTACTGAGTCATGATCAATATTATTAGAAGTAGAATATACATACTTTTCCTTTTGTAAAAGAATAAAGGGAAGGTAATCTGCAGTGCTAAGGGAAACCACAAGGAAGTAAAGTTGTGGGTTTTTTTAATCTTTTCTATGTGTATGAAAAAGGGATGTAAATTTAAGACTGACACAGATATTAACTAGCAACTGTCATTTCATCTTAGGCTATGTCAACACTGCTAAGGGAAGTCGATTTACTTTGTCGACTTTCAGCAGCCAATTTTTAGAAATCGCAGCAGCGTGTACACACTACGCTGTTTGCGCAGGTCTCCTGCATTTACACTGACCAGCCTTAATTCGAATCGCAAAGCAGTGCAATGTGGGTAGCTATCCCACAGTGCAACTACCCCCGGTGGCTGTTGGGATGAGTGTCATTGTCCCATGATGCAACGCTGCTTCCCCGACCCTTCTTCCCCCCCAAACAAACAGGAAAAGTATTTTCATGCCATTTTTTACTCCCTGCAATCGCCATTGCTGCAGATACATGGAGCCAGCTCAACTCTGCACTATTATTGTGAGTGTGACAAATATTTCGTGGCTTATCATCGATTATTTTAGAAATAGAGCAAGAAGCCAAAGCACAGACAACACTGATGCCACCGAGGTTGCCCTGCTACAAGCCATCAAGCAGAACAATTCCCTTGCTACAATATAGACAATAATCGCCATGCAAACACAGAGCCTCGTTCCATTCCTGACGTCCCAGAAGGGTCTGCTCACTGTGCCCTTACAGAGAGGATCTGAGGACATTGTGGTGGGTGGGGGGAAGCTCTGCTGGTATTTTAAACCCGTACAGAGAGGAACTGCGGAGACCGGAGGGGGGGAGGAGGAGGAGGAGTCTATGCTTAAACCAAAGATTTGCTGGACACAGCAGGGTAGCAGCAGTGTTCCGCCATGATGCAGGCTCCCTTGATTGCAGCAAAGTATCCCACCATGGAGGGAGGAACAAGGCAGCCCTCCCCTGAAAAGTTTTGTGAAGGATAACAGATTATATACATGAAAGTTTCCATGAGATATCAACTGATGATAAACATAGCATTTCTCATCACATAAATCAACTGTTCCTTGGATAACCCCAGTACAGTCACCGAAACATCTGAAATCCCCTTTGTGCCCTTCCCCTCCCCCCAACCCCCCATGTAAAAGGACAGAAATGCTAAGAAGAAAAAATACTCACCAGTTGTGCCTTCCCCGGGATCATTAGTGCTGTCCTGCTCGGGGGTCAGGAATATGTCCTGACTTTCAGGGATAATGGACACCTCGCTCTCCTGCACCCTGCTCTCCTCAGCCTCCTCCTCCTCCTTGTCCATGGATTCCTCATCATTGACTATGGACTGTGACCTAGCGGAGGTATCGATGCTGCGGGGCGGTACCGTGGTGGGATCGCCACTGAGAATTGCATGCACCTCATCGTAGAAGCGGCATGTTTTGGGCGAGGAGCCCGAGCAACTGTTAGCTTCCCTGGCTTTCTGATATGACTGGCGCAGCTCCTTGATCTTCACGTGGCACTGCTGCGCGTCCCTCTTGTATCCCTTCTCCAGCATGCCCTGGGATATCTTCCCATAAATGTCCAGATTCCTTTTGCTGGCTCTGAGCTGAGCCAGAACGGACTCCTCGCCCCACAGCCCGATGAGGTCAAAGACCTCTGATCGACTGCATGCTGGAGTGTGTTTGGGCTTTGCAGTAGCCATGCAGAGAACAGTGACAAAGCTCTCTCCACGCTGGCAGCACAGGAAATGAAAAATCAAATCTTTCCGGGGCTCAAGGGGAGGGGATTTTTCCTGGTAGCGTGACCACTGAGCAGCACAGCGCGACTGTCTAAAGCGGTCAAAACGGGGCATTTTTGGGATATGTTCCAGAGGCCAATAAATTAGATTTAAGTGATGTTGTGGCTACACTGACACTAAATTGATTTAACAAATTCAATTTAGGTGCTACGCCACTTGCAGAGGTGGTGTTATTAAGTCAATTTTCCAGGCACCTTAATTCGAATTAACAGTGGTGCCAGTGTAGACGTGGGTGTCAGTAGGTCGACATAAGTGACTTTAAGTCGACCTAAGTCACCAGTGTAGACCAGGCATTATTTTCAAGAATATACTCTAGGAGCCAGGAGGAAAGCTGAGTCTAGGGAATCTATTCAGAAACCAGGATGGCAGGAAAAGAACTTGCGGCCATGGAGGAAAGGCAGAACCAAACTGCAGAAACCACATCTCAAGGAACTTTCTCAAAAGTGATCTTGAGTGTAGTCTGGTGGTCTACACAAGTGAGGTAGTGCAGAGAATCAAGAAATGTATGAAACAGATTAAGACCATAAACTAGGGACCTACAAAGGAGAGCAGAGCCCAGGGAGCCAATAAGGCATGCTCTGTTGTTTTTAAGAGTCTCAGGAAAGATTTATGTGCAAGAAGATTAAAAAGAGTAAATACTTTACTCTATTTTTTTTTAAATTACACACACTTAGTTGCTATGTAAAAATTTTCAATTGTGCTTACTTATACATACTGAGCTAAATTCAGCACAGTTACACAAGGTCCGTGGAGTTGCACCCACTTGCACCTGGGCTAGATTGGTACCACTGCTCTTTGGTGGGCATCAATTCTCCGTTCAGAGTAGTTTGTGGTTAAATAAAGAATTAATATTGGAAACACACAGTATTCTAATCTTTCCTGTAGCACAACCAAGCACCTACCTCCGCTCTAGTTATTGTGTATCTATAGCAAGCGCACTGTCATCAGCCTGCTACAGGTGTCTGACTGGGACGTAAGGGCTCCCACCTCAATACTCCCCTTTTCTTCCTTGTCTGCCAATCTTTCCTCACAACTCCTGCACTCCTTCCACTTCCTCCCACTTTTGCCCACCCCTGTTGCATTGCACCTCCTTTGTTCCACCATTGATGCCAGCCTCAACACTCCATTTATCTCACAAGTGTTTAAGTACCTCTCTCTATCCTACATGTGGATGCCCACACTAGTCTGATCCATCAAGGAGCTACTTTCTCATTCAGATCACTCCTGAGAACTTCCACAGTGCCTATACTAAATGAGACAATAATATTAACTATTTTTCATCTTTACCTAATTTTATATACATGAAAAATCTGTGGAACCACCATGATGTACAAATCCCTTAAAATGAGTAAATGCATTATCAAATTCTTATCCATATCCCTCCGCATCCCTATTGCTTATCCCCTTAATTCATGTCATGCCTACAATTTGGATTGTAAGCTCTTTGGAATGTGCACCATGTCTTTTGTGAAGCACTTCTGAGTGCTATAAAATATCAGCAGTCAGTCCTCCCACCTTCAGCACTGCCTTTTCCACTCTGACCTCAGAGCCAGTCCTATTAGCTAAAGATTCCTTCCCTCCCTGGGAAGCCGCACAGACTTGACACCTTTATTACATTTGTCATCAGTGAACTTCAAGAAGGTAAAATAATAGTGAGGGGATCTTTGTATAGCTATGAGCTAACTCCAACTGGTGGCAATTCTCCTCCTGTCTCGTGTTTCTTCCAAGTGAAACATTTTTTAAACAAATAATTTTCAAGGAGCATATGACATACACCAAAATAAATGTTTCAGAGCAGTAAAGCCTCAAGTAATTTTATTTCCTTTTTAAAACTGCCAAATATAGTTTTACCATTCTTTTTGGCTTTATTATGAAATAGCTCACAACAGGACCATTGTTAGGTTCTCAGCAGTGTCCCTATTAGTCTCCTTCTATAACCTCAAAAAGGAGCATTAATCATTAACATTCTTTAAAAAGATACCATACACATAGGATTTCCATTATTGGGTCTGTTTCGCAGCATGAGACATTTGGAATTCCCCTCTCAGTTTTTCAGCCTTCTGAGACATTGGCAGTTGCACACGAGCCCTTTTCCCATGTTCCATTCCAACTACCAATACCTCACTTCCACCTAGAACCTTCTTAATCATTTCCTTTGTGACAATGATCAGTAGAGGAGTTCTCCAGGGGAGCTGGGCACTAACATTTCCTGTTGCTGCTACAGCTCTTTCTAGGATGTTGTCTTGCCTCAGGAAACTCTGTCATATCCTTTATTGGTCTCTGCAGTAGTTCCAATTAATGAGTTTGCACATAGTGCTGAGCTGCAAGTCTTAGGTTTCAGCTGTGGCTTCCTTCAAAACTTTAGTAGTTTCATGATTTAAGGCAGCTGCTCCCTAGTTTGTCTGCCTGTGGCAGTTCAGAATGGTTGTTCTTACAAGTATTCTGCCTGCAACTTCTTAAAACAGTGGCTTTGTCCTCAGCACATCAGTCTGTCTGCAAAGGTGGAGGATGGTTGCTTTGGCTATACGTCAAGTTAGGCTTGCATTGCTGTCTTTTAATGGATTTGGGCCATGCACGAGTGCAGTGTGCACATTTTCAGGGAATCATCTGTGCTGAAGGCTCTCTCTGTCTGTGCCTTACTACATAGCACTCATGGAGTCTTCTGGCTGGCTGAGTCCTATGTCCTGGGAAGGCATCCTGCTAGCAGAGGGGAGTGGGATTCCTTTGGGTAGCACTTCCTGAAGTCCCACAGATGGATGCTCTGTTGAATGCTTGAGTTCACTGGGCGCTGAACTGCTCTCCTCAAAGTCAGTACCTTGCTTATGATCCACCATCAAACTTCATTGCCTATGTCAGTGCAAAAGCTGCAAGCTCTCATGCAAAGTTTCCTGGAATAGTGCAAGCTCAGTACACTAGCAATACCATCTTCTTAGGCGCAGAGACAATCAAGGGTTTATATAATATTGAGGATCTCCACTGAATATACAGTTATCTGTTGGCAGCCAGTATCTCTGCAGCACAATACACCAGAATGGTGTCATGCTTGTTGACAAGGGAATTTAGAGAACGGGCTTCTGGGGCAATGATTTTCCCACAGAGTGCACCTGCCAG
Organism: Emydura macquarii macquarii; assembly: GCF_026122565.2. Taxonomy (NCBI): domain Eukaryota; kingdom Metazoa; phylum Chordata; order Testudines; family Chelidae; genus Emydura; species Emydura macquarii. Next base: position 33,220,537 of record NW_027132559.1, on the reverse strand, counting down.
CTCCCATGGTGTTAAGACCATAATGTGGTATCTACCCTTGATTTATCAAATCTCTGCAGTGCAATTCACCTCAGGATACTGTACCTGTCATCAGTTTACGCAAGATCATCTCTCCATACAAACTAAACTCCTGATTTGTTGACAGCCCCATGAACTTGAACATCAAGAACTGGGATAACATGCAAAATGGGCATGGTTCCAGAGCTCAGTCCATTCTAATCTCAAAAGCATAATACAACCTAAATCTCTTGATTCAAAGGAACTACTAAACCAGCAACAAGTAATTAAAGCAGTTTTCAGCTGCCCCCTCTCAATGCGCTGAGATCCTGGTGAAATTTTGAGGTCATATTTGTCTCCAAGTGAACCCCAAATTTTTTGATTCTACAACAGAGGAAAGGGCAGGAGCCCCATTTTTGTTGAATGTGGTTCCTTAGTGACTCAACTGCTCGAGCTCCACATAACATGGATAGTAGAGTTTAATACAACAAAGAATGCAGGAGCCCAACACCAGCCCTCCCTTCTTCACCCCTCAAAAAGTATAGAACCTCTCTTTGGGAAGGAGAATGTTTATATACTTGCTCTGAAAACATTAGGCATCTTTAGGAAGGGGTTCCTATCCTTTACCATGTTACCGTTTTTCCAGGAACCGAAGAGCATGTGCCTCTTTGTACTTGAACCTATCCATGTGCTGTAGGCTGTACAGTACAGTCCCATTTATCCAAATTCCCTTTATCCAAAAATCCTACTTTGAATTCACAGTGTGTGTCCCCCATCTATCCCTATGTTCATTAATCACCCACTAATAACTTCTTAATTAGTCTCTAAACTCTAATCAATACAATGATGCTGATTAGCCCTAACAGGTGCTAAGAAGCTAGCTGAGAAGTTATTAGCAGGTGATTAACAGAGCTAAATCGGGGGGAGGGGGAGGACACCATACCAGTGAAACTGCAGCTCAAAATAGCACTTCTACTTCTCCGGATGCCCAGTTATCCAAAAGTTTTGGATGTCATCCAGGCCATTTGGGTAAACAGAAGCGTACTTATTTAGGAGGTACTGGCATCATCTTGGCACTGAGTCAACAAATATGATTTTCAGAGCAACCTTTGACTGGGCAACACATTTTTCCATACCACTGGAGTAACCTAATTCATTCAAACAGTTCTCTAAGACCTAATTCTATGGTAGTAGTGGCAACACCTCTATCAAGGACTTGTGCTGTTTTATTCACTTGGAGGCTGAGTTTGAGGTGCATGGGTGCACAGAAGCTTCTTGTGTGGTATTCCTTAACAAGAAGGCAGCAGTTATTCTTTGCCACTATGTCTGATTGAGAAAATGTCTAGGTTTCTGCTCAAGATGCTGCTGGAAAGAGCAACATTTGTAAAAGACACCTTTCTCCATCACTGAGTTTAGAGTGGGCCTGTATAACCATCTTCCAAAATCTATACTGGAAGTGGCCCAGAACAAACTGAATAAATCTATAACCCTTAAAATCTGATCAAGTATGGTTTCTATCTTGCAAGTGGTTGACAGGGCCAATCTGATCAAGCTGAGATTCTGGTTACAAATGTTCACTTAGAAGATACACCGGCTCACCTTTCTGCATTGTGAAAGATCTCTCTCACATGACAGGTTTCTGACTCATGGGGTTCCAAAGGAACAGTGTTTGATGTGGAAGTTTTCCTGCTCTCTGATTCTAAAGACAAGGTTATGGTCACATCATATAAACAGGCTCACATACATCCTTCTTAACTGTAATTCTGCTTCTTTCATAATATCAGCACAGAGGATTCCCATGCACTCAGCTTCTTTTAGAGTTTGGGATTCTGTTCTAAGGTAATATATTGAGGTTTTCTATTATTTCAGTCCTCAGGATGTCTAGTTTCTTGTAAGTTTTGGAGAATTTACATTTGTGATTTCTGCTGATTTTTTTGTTTTGTCTATTTTTTAAGGAAAGTTCTTGTTTCCTGCCCATTCAGGGACTGCATGAGAAGGTTCTATACTGAAAGGAAGCAGTGACAGCTGAAATGGAGTATAGAAGAAGAGTTTTCATCCAGCTCTCAAGTGCTTCAGTAGGCCAAAAATCTAAGATCTTGGATAACTCCTCTCTGTCTTACATAAGGAAGCTGAGACCCAAGAGTGGGAATTCCGCAAATACAGGATCTTCAAAGAAACAGAATTACAGGTTAACTTTCCCTTATTCAGCAAAACGTGTTGAACAAGTTAATACAACCATAATACAAGGCTTTTCATTAATTATTACACATACTACTATTTTCAGTATTTTTACATTCCTGGGAGGGTTCACAAGGTCAAGTTCATCACTGGTGCAGTAACTGATGGTCACACCATGGATGAATGTGACCCACAATCTTTTGTATCTTACAAATGAAGCTGTGCACTTCACAAATCCAGTAATTAGTAGCAATATATTATAACATGAATTATTCCCCAAAGGTTTCCATTCTGTGATTCTCTGATCACTTTAAACAGAAGTGGGTTTTGGCCATCATAGTTACTGATTGCCCGTTATTTTTCAGTAACTATTACCACTTTGCTTTGCCTTCATAAAGTTTCTATTTTAGCATACACCTTAATAAAAAAAAACAAACAAAAAACAAGGTTTTATTTTACACCCTTTATCACTAAAATGGGAAGAAAACATTTAATACAGTACTTAATGGAAACTCTAGGCCATGGGTGAGCTATATGTGAACGTATCATTTTAGTAAATTCCTTTAATTAAAATATACCTACTTGTAACTAAGCTCCTTTTCAAACTATCTTCCTTTACTGTCCTAATGATTTATTATTTTAATTCACTCTGATTGTCAAAAAGGAAATAACTGCTGTTCTACTCTACCATGTTTCATTCCAATTTTTGTTCTCTGTAAATGTTACAATTCTTCCATTGCAGTCAAAGAAATTCTGTACAAAAACAGCATTTATTTTAAGGTATATCTGAGCCAAAAAATACATATGTAATTTGACATTTTGGAGTATCCGTTTTCCAGCATTAATCCAAAGTTGTTATTAGAGCCATTAAAATAATTATTTTACACTGTTTTAAAAGGCATGGGCCTATACTAACTTATCTTGATAAAGGATATGACGTTCACAGTAAAGATAAACAAATGCATTGCCTAAAAGCAGCTGAAATTGTCAAGATATTTATACCTAGTCCTGTTGATCTTTAAGAACTCAGATTTTTAATTCCCATCACTGAAAACAACACCAGCAGAAATAAAGTTGTAATTTCTGGTGACTTTTTTTGGGGGGGCCTCCTAAGGCAATATCACACTGCACAGCAAAGTGCTTTGATTTTAAAGATGGGTAATTCTATTTATTTCAGAAGAAGAATGATGCATTTTGCTACATGTGGTTTATCACATGTCCTTTTAAATAAGGAGTTAAGGTCTCAAAGTTCCCTTATGCGAAAGAGTTCTGACTCCCCCATCTAAACTAGGGCTTATCTTCCAACCGTTTTGAGCCAGATGCCAAGACCATACCAAGACTAAGGCATGCCATTAAACACACCACAATCTAATCCTTTATTTTTTATGCTGAAATTATATCATTGAACTCAAAAGAATCAGGCCCAAAAGTTTTACTGTTCCTATTATGGAGTATACGAACCCCACATGAATCCAAAGAGGTTAAAAGGTAATACTGGGTCCAGGTAGCCTTACCCCTCCAGGCCTGCAGAGTGTGTTCCAACTGGAGAAGCGGGTTAAAAGGGAGCTCTCAAGCCCAGGCAAAGGGTGGTGGACAGACTGCAGGAGAGAGGAATCCTTCTCCAGGAAGGCAGACAGAAAGTTGAGCCTATGAGGGGACCACAGAGTAGATAAGGCCCTCAGGCAATGCCTTCTCTAACTACCACCACCCCCCATTAGAACTTGTAGGTCCAGCAGGGCCCTGCTGCTTTGGATTCTTTTTGTTGTTGTTTCTGAGTGACTGGTTGGACTCTAGAGACCATGCCCCAAAATGAAGGGACCTAGTCCAGGGAAGCAAACTTGGACTTGCTGTAGAGAAGACCATGAGGTTCAACAAGGACCTGATGAGGTTCAACAAGGGCAAGTGCAAATCTGATGAGGTTCAACAAGGACAAGTGCAGAGTCCTGCACTTAGGATGGAAGAATCTCATGCACAGCTACAGACTGGGGACCGACGAGCTAGGCAGCAGTTCTGCAGAAGAAGACCTGGGGGGAACAGTGGATAAGAAGCTGGATATGAGACAGCAGTGTGCCCTGGTTGCCAAGAAGGCTAATAGCATATTGGGCTGCATTATAGGAGCATTGCCAGCAGATCATGAGAAGTGATTATTCCCCTCTATTCAGCATTGGTGAGGCCGCATTTGGAGTATTGTGTCCAGTTTTGGGCCCCCCACTACAAAAAGGATGTGGACAAGTTGGAGAGAATCCAGCAGAGGGCAACAAAAATGATTAGGAGGCTGGAGCACAAGACGTATGAGGAGAGGCTGAGGGAACTAGGTTTATTTAGCCTGCAGAAAAGAAGAATGAGGGGGGATTTGATAGCAGCCTTTAACTACCTGAAAGGGGGTTCCAGGGAGGATGGAGCTAGGCTGTTCTCAGTGGTGGCAGACAACAAAACAAGGAGCAATGGTCTCAAGTTGCAGTGGGGGAGGTCTAGGTTGGACATAAGGAAAACGTTTTTCACTAGGAGGGTGGTGAAGCATTGGAATGGGTTACCTAGGGAGGTGGTGGAATCTCCATCTTTAGAGGTTTTTAAGCTGCGGCTTAACAAAACCCTCACTAGGATTATTTAGCTGAGGTTAGTCCTGCTTTGAGCAGGGGGTTGGACTAGATGACCTCCTGAGGTCCCTTCCAACTCTATGATTCTATGATTGAGAGGGAGGAAAATGAATTAAGAAAGGACACAGCGGTGGGGAGTAGAATGGACATTAAGAAGAAGGGTAGTGTAGATACCAGTCTAATAGGCGATATTGGCAGTAGAATGACTGTGCCAAATCAGGTAAGGAACGTGAGCGAAGCCAAACAGCAAAAATTAAGATATTTGTATACCAATGCGAGGAGCCTGGGTAACAAAATGGAGGCACTAGAGCTACTGGTAGAGGAAGTGAAACCAGATATTATAGAGATAACAGAAACATGGTAGAATAGTAGTCACGACTGGTGTATAAGTATTTAAGGGTATGTGCTGTTTAGGAAAGACAGATATAAGGGCAAAAGTGGTGGAGTAGCATTGTATATCAATGATGAGGTAAGACTGTAAAGAAATTAGAAGTGATGGAATGGATAAGACAGAGTCTTTCTGGGTAAAAATCACATTGGGGAAGAAAACTACTAGAGTTTCCCCTGGGATAGTGCTTGGGGTGAGCTATAGACCACCAGGATCTGATTTGGACATGAATAGAGACCTCTTTGAGGCTTTTAATGAAGTAAATACTACTGGGAACTGTGTGATTATGGGAGACTTTAACTTCCCAGATATAGACTGGAGGACAAGTGCTAGTAGTAATAATAGGGCCCAGATTTTCCTGGATGTGATAGCTGACAGATTTGTTCACCAAATAGTTGCTGAACCAACAAGAGAGGACACCATTTTTTATTTGGTATTGGTGCATAGTGAGAACCTCATAGAAGAACTAGTTGCAGGGGACAACCTTGGTTCGAGCGACCATGAACTAATTCAGTTCAAACTAAATGGAAGGATAAACAAAAATAGATCTGTGACTAGGTTCTTTGACTTCAAAAGGGCTCAAATTAAAAAATTAAGGAAATTAGTTGGGGGACTGGACTGAGGAACTCATGGATCTAAAGGTGGAGGAGGCTCAGAATTACTTCAAGTCATAGTTGCAGGAACTATCAGAAGCCTTCATCCCAAGGCAAACAGAAGTGTACAGGATTATTACCATGAAACCAGAATAAAATGTTCAGTTACATTAAATGGATAAGATTCAGGGTTCCACCTCTTGAAAGGCATGGCACAGACAGCTGAGGTGGGAGGCTAAGGTGGTTTTAAACCACATTTGCACCCTCCCAATTCTGGAGTACTCTGGTAGCTGAAGTGCCTCCCTCTCCTTCTGGTCATTATTCAGAAGCCCTGGAGGTCCTCTACATCATGGCAGACTCCCTTGGCTGTAATGCTGCCCAGAATTTCCATAGCACGCCTCACTTTTAACACTCCTCTCCCACCTGCAACCGTTTCCCTGACACACACCCTACACACAGGCCTGAGAGCAGTCCTGGAGCAAAGTCTACAGCTCAGTCCCTCAGCTCTTGTTTCAAAAGAGTTCTCCCCCAGCAGGACCTGGGCTTTCAGGCCCATTTATACTGCTCCAGTCCCTTTATTCAGCACAGAACGGATTGGGGTAGGAGTGAATATTTCACACAATGCGAGAACTCAGCAAGAAAAGTTTGCATAACAGTGACATGTCACCACATGCAACCCTGTCCCCTACCTCATAGTTGCCAACATTTGAAACTGTTTCTCAAGGAACAATTCTCCACAAAGAGTTTAGAAGCTGGAAATCACAAATCCGCTAGGAGCTGAAGATTGTGTGTATTCTGGTCAATTCTACGTTGAGTTCTGGGTTTGTTGGTTGGTTGTATCATTTTTTTCCCTCTCATCCTTGCTTCATCTATTTCCCCACCCTCTTCTTCCATATAAGACACTATCACTACCCAGAGCCATAAAGCCCCTCATCTGATTCAGCATATTACAACAAGCAAATATCAGGCATTGCAAGGCCTGATTTTGATTCTGAGACTTGGGTTTATAAATATAATTCTCTAGTAACCATCAGAAATAGAAAAATCAATTGTTTGCACAGTCTAAGCTCAGTAACAAGGTTTAATGTCATCTGAAAGTTAAAAAAGTGAACAAGTTTTTTGTGTCCCTGTAGAAAGGGTCTGAATCCTTCCACGGAGTCTGGACCCAAGGAAGGGATGCAGCGGCCTGGCTGGATCGAAACAGGCCCAGCAGACAAGTCTGCCCGAGAACCAAAAGGCCGGGCAGTGATAGGACCGCCCGGCCAGCCCAATCAGCGACAGCAGGGTGGAGCCCCTACCGGAAAGGACAGTATAAAAGGCAGGCCCCAGAGCTCAGTCTGGGAGAGACTGCCACTGGAGGCAGATGTGCTGCCCGAGGCCCGAGCCGAGCCGATACCAGGGAAGCTCGCCTCCCGGAGCAGAGACTCCGACCATCCCCAGACTGCCCCGGGCTTGGAGACTTGGGTAGGGCCTTCTCGTAGCTGGACCAGGCCACTCGGCCCCAGTGGTGGGACCTGGCCACCAGGCCCCAGTGACTGGCCTGAGCCACTCGACCCCTGGGACTGGACCGAGACACTGAGCAACCTGGATGGGAGATACCCCCCCGAGACCAGACAGAACCTGGAGGAGCTGCCTGACGCCGAGCCCCCAGAGACGGGACAGGATCTGGAAGAGCTGCCTGAGGCCAAGCCATTCCCCGAGCCCTGTGACCTAGAGGAGCTGCCCTTCACAGAGGAGCTCCTTGCCCTGCCACCTGTGGATGAGGAGGGACTGGCGGGCCTACCCTGGACCAAGCACCTCAGCGACCCCAAGGACCCTGATGAGCCAGGTACCTGGGGATACAGGGAGGACGTGGCCCACAGACAGCCATAGTCAATGGCTGGGACAGGGGCAAGCCCCATTGGTGTGTTGTGGCGGGAGCCCCACCGACAGTGGCAATGCCTTTGCCACTACTAGGGCCCTGGGCTGGGATTCAGTGGAGACATGCTCCCCCCCCTTTCGTAGCCACCCCGGGAGAGCCTCATCCTCCCTATCGCTCCAGAGAGCGGACCCACTGCTTGACAGTCCGCCCTGCCTGAGGGCCGGGGGCGATAGACTGCTTGACAGTCCGCCCTGCCTGAGGGCCGGGGGTGATAGACTGCTTGACAGTCCGCCCTGCCTGAGGGCCGGACTACGACTCATCCGAAGATGCTATTCCCTCATTTTGGAAGGTGCTGTGGCCTTCCCCGGAGACTGGACCCGAGGAAGGGCCGCAGCGACCGGGCTGGATCGGACGGCCATCCAACAGTCCCCTTCAAGGGTTGAAGATGGAGGTTTAGACTTAGGATTTATAATATGAGTTTCAGCACAATATGTCACTTTTTAGAACCTTTGCAGAAGGCTGGTAATTTAAAATCCCCAGCTGTTAAATCTTCCAATACGGTCAAACTAAGCCAAACAATTCAAAAAATGATGTTGGTCTCTTAGTGTCACAAATTCACATTGGAAATGCTCAAGCTCAACTCTCTTCCTCAGCAAGTGACATGAACACTCCACTAAAGTGAATAGAACCTTTGTCCTAGTCATCAGGGTATGGGGGAGGAGGTTATATGTTGATATAAGAACAATATGAAAACTCATTACTGTGCATGCTCACAAGATAGTTTCAAAAGTTAAAAATCTCAGGTGCCGCAAAACATTTTTCAAAATAGCAAAATGGACTCAGACCCCTTTAAGGATTAATACCTGGCAAATTTCCAGAGTTTTAAAAATCAAACCATTTTCACATTAAAAAAAACAGTTAAAGTGTTAGCATGTGCCAGACCCTTATTTTGTAATAAGTAAGGGTGAGGGGCACTTGTAGCCTCTGTGGGCTTATTTACAATAAGGAAGGGTGGCAGATTTAGGAGCTCCCAGGACACTTCTGGCTGCCAAGAGGGAACCTTGATGAGCTCCCTCTCAGGTGTTATTGCAAAGGTCAGGATTCCTGAGACAGGCAGAAACAAGCATTTCAAATACTGAAATGAAAAATTATCTGGCAGCTGTGGTGCAATGGGGAACAACACCAGAAGTCCCTAGAGCCACCTAGGTCCCTAGAGTAGGGAAAGGATCAAGCACTCCTACCCACAAGATCCTGTGTCAACAATGGGATATGAGAAGGGCAGACACCATTACTCCACCCAGAGATAGAAGGGGAGGCAGCAGGAAAGCAGACAGGTATAGCATCCAAAAATAATAGTGGGGGAGGGACAGAATACGGGGCATGGAGCAAGCATCCTCTCTGTAATCCTGCATTAATGAACAGAGGGGGCAAGAAGGGCACAGGTAGGCATGCACCACACTGTAACTGCAATGGTGTAGACATTATGCCTCACCCCTGAGACAGAACAAGCAACCTTCTTCTCCCTTCAAAAAAGAAAACAAAACAAAACAAAAAATGTTCCAGCCACTGCAAAGGGAAATAGGAGACAATGAAGGTGGACGGACGTGTCTGGTTTCACTTGAGCTGGAAATCAGCCACCCAGACCTTCATCTCTTCACTTCCCTTGCTGAAGGCCTGTTGTCCCAGATTTTTTTCCCTCTCCCTCCCTGGGAAGGCATTTAAAGCGCCACAGAGCATAGAGAGAAGCCATAGGTCAAGTCTGCTCAGGTCTTCTTTCCCACCAAGCAGCACCAAAGGCTCCTTGAGTCAACTGAGAAAAAGGGAAAGGATCAAGCATCCTGTGCCCAAAGTCCTGTCTTAATCATGGGAGTTGGCAGGAGAAACACTAATGCCACCCCCTTAGCCTGTTCACCCAGTTCTGAGGGAGGACCAGGAGAAGAGGACTTGGGGCCTCTGACAGTGTTCCCCATTGCACCAAGGCTGCCCATTATGGAAAGGCTTATGTCTTTTAAAGGGCTGCTCTAAAAAGGAAAAGGGAAGTGCTGGGGCAGTCCTGGGGAAGATCAGAGTCTGAGTGGCTGGATTCCAGCAACTGTGCAAACAGCCATAACCTACTCCACTCACACTCCACCACTACCACCACAGCCTAAACATTGTTTGTTCTCTGACACCTGTTTTGGAGTGGAGTAGAGTTATTCATCCTCTGCTGTCTCAGATGCCTCCTTCATTAATGCAGGAGGATTAAAGCAGGATTCATGCAGGATGCTCCATAGCAGCTACAGAGTTGACATTCAGAAGCTGGGCTTCATTTTCTTTCCTCCTTGCTATTCTTTTAGCAAATGTTCCTCACACTTACACAGTGTGGTTTTGTCCCATCCCCACACCCCAAAGTAGCTAGTACATGTATGCAGCTTTGAGTCAGCTGCAAGCTTTTAGTTATGGAACCTGAGTTGGTTAGCTCAGACAGTAGCGGCTTGTGAGTCTCTGTTACATGGAACAAGATCATCACATTATGGTCTGGACCCAAGCAAGCGGCAGTAAATTGTTATGTTGCCTTTGGAGTAGCCCAGCAGTGAGATTCAGAGACAATGATTAGAAAACATGCCTTATATAGTGAGAGATTCTAAAACTTAATCTATTTAGCTTAACAAAGAGAAGGTTAAGGGGTGACTTGATTACAGTCCATAAGTTTCTACAAGGGAACAAATATTTAATAATAGGCTCTTAGTTACTACAGAGAAGTCTTTCCTAGGTATCTGCCTGGGCTCTTCAGTCTAGCTGAGAAAGGTATAATATGATCCAATGGCTAGAAGTTGAAACTAGACACATCCAGACTAGAAATACAGTGTAAATATTTCAAAGTGAGAGTAAATAACCATTGGAACAATTTAGCAAGGGTGACAGTGGGTTCTCCATCAGTGACAATTTTTAAATGAAGATTTCATGTTTGTCTAAAAGATATGCTCTAGGAATTATTTAGGGGGAAATTCCATGGCCTGTGTTATATAAAAGGTCACACTAGATGATTACAATGGTCCCTTCTGGACTTGCAATCTATGACTCTATAAGTGGGACTTGGGAAGTAGCAATCTTATCAAGCTCAGTCTTGAAGCCAGTTAGGTATTTTACTCCTATAGCTCCCCATGGAAGGCTATTCCAGAACCTTCACTCCTCTGATGGTTAGACACCTTTGCCTAATTTCAAGGCTAAACTTGCTGATGGCCAGTTTATATCCATTTATTCTTGTGTCCATATTGGCGCTTAACTTAAATAACTCTTCTGCCTCCCTGGTATTTATCCCTCTGATGTATTTATAGAGAACAATCATATTTCTCCTCAGCCTTCTTTTGGTTAGACTAAACAAGCCAAGATCTTTGAGTCTCTTCTCATAAAGGAGGTTTTCCATTCCTTGGATCATCCTCGTAGCCCTTCTCTGAACCTGTTCCAGTTTGAATTAATTTTTTTTAAACATGGGAGACCAGAATTGCACGCAGTATTCCAAGTAAAGTCTCACCAGTGCCTTGTATATAACTGGAAATACCTTGCCTGATGCATCCTAGGACTGCGTTAGCCTTTTTTGCAGCTGTGTAACATTGATGGTTCGTAGTCATCTTGTGATCAAGCAGTACATCCAGGTCTTTCTCCACCCTGTTGCTTTCAACTGATAAGTTTCCAGCTTACAGCAAAAATTCTTGTTAGTCCCTAAATGCATTATCTTGCACTTTGCCCTAATAAATTTCATCTAATTTCTATTACTCCAATTTTCAAGGTTGTCCAGATCTTCTTGTATGATATTCCAGTCCTCCTCTGTATTGGCAGTACCTCCCAACTTTGCAGCATGCGCAAATTAGCACACAGTCACTTTTTCTGCCAAGGTTAGTAACAAAAATGTTAAATAAGATTGGTCCCAAGACCAATGTCTGAGGAACGCCACTAGTAACCTCCCTCCAGACTGACACTTCACCTTTCAGTATGACCAATCCCCTTTATCCAGTTCCTTATTCACCTTTCAATTCTCATATTAATCCCCATCTTCTCCAATTTAACTAATAATTTCCCAAATCTAAGTACAATCTTTTGTATTCCTTATGAAGTTATCTTACTCCTTTTCAAAATCCAATAATAATAGTTGACTCAATGACATATTACACTAAGGATTCCATAAGGCTTTCACTAACTTCTAAAAAAACTAAATTGCCCTGTTGGACAAAATACATTCTTATTTGGGCCATTAGCAGGGTTCAAACCCTGGCTTTAAAAGTCTGAAAGAGTAAGCAGCTATTGCTTGAGCTAAACTCCAATACCTAGAAACTGTAGTGGATTCCTAATCTTCCTGTACCAGCTATTAGCAGAAGGCTAAAAAATTCACAATTCCTTAGCACGGGTTAAAAAAACAAGCATCCGTCTTGTTAAAGTGAGTTCCCAAACCTCAATGCTTTTAGTTAAAATAGCAGCAGTCCTTATCCATTTTATCCCTATTGGGACTCAGGTCAACCAGTCCCAAGAACTCAATGGGACATACAAGTTAACTATTCTTATTGCAGACTGCTTCTTTTTCTGTCTGTTCCATTTCATAATCTGTTCATGACTTGCAATAATGAAATAAGTGCAACAGTAACACTTGATAAAAGGGAAATTCCATGAATAACTAATCTAACAGTCTCAGACTCACCAGGGCATATTGGAGCCTTCTTCAACAGATCAGGATACAGATGAAAACCAACATCAAGAAAAAATGGTCAAGAAGGATGAAAACTATTTTAAGTAGAATATTTTCTCACTAGCACAGGTGGGTAACTCCTGTTCTCACCCCAGGAGTAATACATATACCTGAAGAGCAGAATAAACACCCTAAAAATGGCTGTTTTTTTATTTTTGACACTAAGCAAATCCTTTACTTAAAACTGAACTACCAATTATTGATAGGATGCTGCACACAGATAACCCCACCACTTTACTCAGATCCGAAGACCATTTTGACTTCCCTTTAGTATTCCTGACTCTTCCAGTTGGACAAAGCAAATCTCTTTCCTGTCAAATTAAGCTCCAAAACCTTGCTGCTTTCATAGTAGTAATTTTCAAGCTTTTAATTGGCACATACTAGCTAATCCCTTTTAATTAAATAATTTCACTGCATCTTGCTTCCTTAAATTTCTTGTTTCACTTTGCAGTTTGCATTCTACTAGCAGTGACATGAAAAAGTTCTACAGCCAAGAAGTATGTGATTTGTGTTTTTCATCCATTCATTCCTGATAGTAAAATGAATCTTTCCCGAGTAATCAGTCTAATAAGACTGTAAAACGTATAACTCACCATCACGTTGCGATCTAAAGTTTTCTTTCTCATCGATTCATAGGTTAAAGTTGAAAGCTAACAAGAAGAAAACAATCAAAGCGAATAAAGAAGAAAGCTGACATTAAAAAGGATTTGGTTTTAGTTTTAGTGCTGACACCTACCTACCAGATCCCTGTTTTAATTCATTTTATTGAAAGTAAACGGCTGCACCAGAAGATGGCAGTATAAGATAACATAACCATGCAATTTGTGCTGCAATATTTTGTGCTGTATTTAAGACGGGGGTGGGAGAAGGGGATATAATCATCCATGAAGGATTCATTATCAATACAACCATGTACAACTTAAGAGCTGTGTCTTGAGGATAATTGTTTTAAGGAACTCTTTAACTCTTCCTTCTTTAAAAAAATTTTTTGGATATTAAGACGTTACAGATATATGTAAACTGTATTGATTATTTCATTAATTATAGTTTTAGCAGAAAGTGGAAGATCGCTTGTTTATAAAGCATGTTCAAACTTGATCCCAGTATGGGCTTTCTGTCATATAATTATTAGGACCTCATGAAACCCAAAGATCTGAATGGCAGTGTCCTGATTGGTCAGCTAGTATACACAACAAAAAATAAATATTCCTCATGAACCATAGACTTAAAATCAGAGGCAGTGTAAGCAGATGCAGCTCACAACTCTGTTGCTTTCAGAAGGGTTCCATCCATTTACCCAGGTCTGACTTTGGGCCACAATGTTTTTGTGGAAAATGTAGGAAAGAAGAGTGGGCTAAAAACAACCTTCACAAAGATGACAGGTATCTGAAGCCTCCCCAGGAGGGTCTTAAGAATGAATGTGGAATAGGGAGCAGAGACACTTCAATTGGCCTTCAATAGTCGGACTAAGTGGATGGGATTCCAACATATCTGTTACATTATTAAGGTTGCCACTTGTCTAGGTTTTCCCAGGATTGTCCTTTTTCAAGGTCACTGTCCCAGGAAATCTGCAAGGGTGCTCAGTACGTGCTGCCAGCTGTCCAGTTTTATGGGCTTGGGATCATCCCAGATGGCAACCCTATGCACTGTTGTCATTACCACAGTCTCATCAGGTACCAAATGTTTTTTTTTTTTTTTAAACAAATCAACAAAGAGAAGGGTTTTAATTATTTTTAATTTAATCTTATCATAAAGATAGGCTTAATGTGACAATTCTTATCAGACCAGTAAGGACTAGTAATGCATTAGGGCAAATCCTGTCCCCAGTATCCAGCCAGATAATTAACCTGGGTAATGACCGTTTACATATGGGCAGGTGTCTGTAGCTGCTGTTTCAGCCTCAGGACTGCAGTAGCTTCAGTGGTCATATGGGGACAATGACTGATGAATACGCACTCTCCTTGGCCTTGATCCACACACCTCTTGTCCTGTCCATCCTCATATAGCTACTGGGCACTGGCAGCAGAAGGAGCCCCTATGAAGCGCCAGAAGGCAGAGGATGTGCACCCCCTTCACAGGCTCTGCACACTTGTGCACACACACACACACACACCACCCTGCAACTGACCCATTCTGGTTCTACTGCAGCTGGAACCATATGTACCTGAGGAAGTGTGGCATGATTTGCTCTTAAGTACCAACGCTAAGCCTCAAACACTTAACCATACCTACCAGTTCTAATGGGACTAATAGAGGATGGCATGTCAAGACATAGTTTTTTAGCAGAAAGTGGATATAAAGATAGAAAGGTAATAATTTAATACTAGAAAAGGCACAGCCCCCCAGCATGATGTATTGCTTTAGGACTAATTCTCATAAGGAAAGTAATTCAATTCTTTGACATATTTTGAGACATTCTAACACATGACTGTCTCCTCCATTTTAGCAAACATGGAATTTACTAAAAGAGTCACAATTCTAGGACCCCCAGCTTTTCTGGAATTCACTGCCATGGTATCAGTTCTTGGCCACACAATTTCTCTTCTCATATTCTGCTGTGGACACTTTAATCTACCATGAGGCATAGTCTGCATACATTTTAAGGAAGGCAAAGGGCAGTGGCAGGTGCTTATTCTGGTAAACTGGTACATTCCCACAAAACTGTTGGGAAACGTGGACATTGTGATAAAGGTTTCACACTGTAACTGAGGTTTTATATTCCATTTTAAATTAAAAATGATCATCCAGATAAAATACAAAAGGAGGTATACAATATTGCCTTTACAGCAATCTTATACCTAGAAAGTGAGAGCCTGAGACATGAGGCCTAGTATAACAGGCCAGTATAACAGGTAAAAAGGGAGCCCCACTCCTTTTTTGCCATGTTAGATTGTGATTTCTACAGGGGGTAGCTCCTTTACTTACCAAATCAGCGGTTGTGGTTACTAGTGTTGTCAGTTGTTGGCTGTGTGTGTGTTCTCTCAGTGTGTATGCTATCCCAGCTCTGTGCAGATAACTGAGACACCAAACCATGATTGGATTATCCAGTAAGACCGCAATTCCCTTTCAGCAACAAAGGCACCAGGCCAGGTTTATTGTCATGAGCACAGTAAAAAGCACCCCATACGTGCTACAAGTACACTTAATACATGTATGCCCCCGACAATGGACCAGCTCAGTAAACAGTGGGACTTCCCGTTCCTCACTTGGCCAGACAAAGACATTCTCTTTGAGACCCTCCTTTATACACTGATATAAACAAGTTGCGTGTTGTACCTCTGACGTGGTAAGATACCACCTTTCATCTTGCACCAGATGGTCTGACCAAAACATCTCTCTCCATCATATTGTCACTCAGGCCTCATGTCTCAGGCTCTCACTTTCTACTACATTCCCCCACTTTTTGTCTTTTTATGGGGAGGATGTTTACCCATTGTTTCGGAAAAGCATAATGCATGCACTGAAGATGACCCAGTGGGCTAAACACTGTTGTATGGCCATTTTTTATTACCATTCACACACTCATGCCCCATCTCTCCCTTAGTCTGCACATTCCCTTGTATGACTGATGGACAGATTTTATTTTTCAATTATTTTTTAGTCCCTTATGGTGGGCCTGGGAATGTTAGGGTCAGGACTTTGATTGTGGAATGTAGTTTTATGATTGAGCCTTAGGGCCACTCTCAAATAATTAATGTACATGGATAATATGGATTTGGTGTGTAGATATATATGTGTGTGTAGTATGTATGTGTACATATAACACCACCTTATTTTTTTTTTTCAATTTGGTGTTATAGTTTGGCCCTTTCACTTCGATACCACAGATAGCAACACTTCTATTGAGACAATTATAGTTACCACCTGTATTAGTAGGAGGCTGAGTGTTTTTGAAGTACTGAGATTGGCATTATTATTACAGTGTGTCCTACAGTGCTATGTATAAAGGAAGTGAAACACAATTTTGGAGTAATGACATTACAAATGAGGCCTTTATATACACATTTTTTGTGATTAGTTACACTGTACTGTTCATCCATGTTACCCTCTGGTAAGGTTACCCTTACTGCTGGTTGTTACCCTCTGGTAAGCTTTTCTGGGCAGGAAAAAGGAACAGCTAGCTTCTTTGTTCCATTGGTTGTGTTGCTTTGTAAGACACCAGTAGTTGATGTAGATCCAGTTGTTTCTTATAGATACTGTCTTCCAGATAGCCTACTGAATGAACAGTAATCACTTTATTAAATTGCTGTGTTAGAATTTAATATCGGTACCCAGACAATGAACAAGATTGTTTTGAGTAAAATGTGCCTTAGTTAGGATGCAGTGTCACTGACCCCAAATTGTGACTAATACTAACAGGGGGTTTGTTTACACAATTTATAGTTAGTATGTAACTTAATAGGGTTTTTTTATCCATTTTGTTTTTTCCTTTCCTTTATGTTGTTTGCCACCATTGGTTAGTTAAATTTTACCCGTGTGTTCATGAAACAGTTTAACAATGCTATGAAGATTGTAAATGGTATACAGCAATAATACAGCAATGCAGCAAAATAATACAGTAATAATATAGTTGCCTTTTGACAGTAGCCAAATTTAAAATAAATGACTGGTTAACCTGGTCTAGCTAGTGGTTTTCTAGCTGACTGACAACCTAATTGTCCATACATGGTATACTGAGGTGTATACCAGATTAGTCCGTTATTTATAAAGTACTTCATTTTTTTTCCTTGATGCCTGGGGTCTTCTTTACTGTGTACTGATATCTTCTGGTGGCTTTGGTCTGTGGGATGCAGCCTTAAGCAGCTTAAGTTAGTTAACATAATAAAATTTTTGCACATTTGTTTCACATTTCTTTTGTTTTCAATAACCAAAACTTAATACACAGATTAAGCTAGTTTGTTTACAATGTAATAGGAACACAGACAACACACATACATACAGGACAAATTCACAATTAAAAACAAATGGCCTCAGACTTATAACTATACAAGATAAGGTATTAAGAGCTACAATTATTAAGGCAATGCATTTTACTAAATAGACAGGTAAACAAGGAGTTAAACATTTAAATAAGTAAATTATTACATTTTTATTTTAAAAAATTAAGAATTGATAGAAAATTAATATCAAATTATTTGTTATATTTAGTAATTTAAGGCATTTACTTTATTTTAAAACTTTGCTATTTGGAATAAGGAATGCCCATGTTTCAAATATTAGTCAGTGGTTATGATTAAAAGCAATACAACATGCAAATTGTTTGTATCAGTGTTTAAAGGAGGGTCTCAAAGGGAGTGTCTTTGTCTGGCTGAGTCAGAAATGGAAAGTCCCGCCGTTTACTGAGCTGGTCCGTTGTCAGGGCCATACATGTATTAAGTGTACTTGTAGCAAGTATGGAGCACTTTTTACAAGCTCATTTGACAATAAGCCTGGCCTGGTGTCTTCGTTGCTGAAAGAGATCTGTGGTCTTACTGGATAATCCGATCGTGGTTTGATGTCTCGGTTATCTGCACAGAGCTGGGACAGCATACTCATTGGGAGAACACACACGCAGCCAACAATTGACAACAAATACAATAAACATAAAAGAACCTTATTCTGAATATTTAAATGAAGCTGGGACAATTATATACACTTCAGACATATAATACAATGTCAGTGTACTGTAATATTTTTATATATACCAGCTGATCTGTGATACAAATGGAACTTTTGTACATAACTGAATTAGGAAATGTCAATCAGGTGTTCCAGGGTCACTTAATTAATTATCTGCATTAGTTGCAAGCTTACTTAAATTACCTCCCTGATATATTATGCTTCAGAATAAATTATTCATTGTACGAAACTTGCTACACTGCAGGGGATCTTGATCTCCTTTTTAGCTACAGTATTCGTATCAAAGAAGTGACCAGCTCAGCAAACCTACAATATTTGACTCTTTAATTAAAAGATGAGGAATAATAATCAAATATGTCCAAAAAAAGATATGTAGAGTTTACAATCAGTCAAACTATAAGCTGTACAATTCCAGGATCCAGAAACCAACAACACTCTTCTTCAAGGGGTATGTATTTCTGCACTATTACAGGAGGTCTGTGCTTCATTCCATTTGTCTGAGCTAGTGATTAATATCTCTACAACAGGAGATAAATATGTTGGGTGTTCATAATGTAGGTAAAGCACTTCTGTATGTGTTTGCGTATGCATATTTGAGGAATGTGAGTGAGCATGCTTGGATGCGTGTATGTATGATTATGTGAATGCATGTATGTGTAGCATGTGAGTGTGCAGGTGCAGCTATCTTCGTATAGCTCTGCATGCGGTGTGTTCTGATGGATTTTGGAACACTTTATTGCTCAGCAAAATGTATTTAGATTTACAAAATATTTAATCTTTAATCATGAATAAAAGTAGACATAAAATGGAAGGACCTATACACTGTTTTCATTATGTATAGGTCACATCAACTTGGCTAATTTACAAGGCCTACAGTCAACATACAAAAATCCACACTTTTTTTTAGCTGACCTTCCAAACATTGTGTTTCTTTCCTCAGCACCCATATTGCTTCATAAGGAGAGATTCTTTTTTAATTAATTTTTTAAAAATTAAAAAAAATAAGTGTTTTGTTTTTATCCAATGATTATGTCCACATCAGACCTTGTGCAACCTCTATAATAATTACTAAAGTCCAGATCCTCAAAAATATTTAGGCTCCTAACTTCCATTGATTTCAAAGTAGGAGCCTAAATACCTTTGTGGGTCTGGGCCTAACCACACTTTGTATCATTTTCCTTTCAACATGATTATTAAGAAAAAAGTTCTGCTTTCTCTTGTTTCTTTAAATCCCCAAACACTGCCCCATGTCCCATTCACTCAGCTCCCCTACCGCCACCTTTACCACCAACCATCCACCATCTATTCTGCAACGGCATTTTGTTACTGCTTGCCTATGAAGGGGATCCCAGAATGCTGTGCAGTGACATCTCATAACAGAAACTGTATTTCAGTAAAGACTGGGGGTGGGGAAATAGGTGTCCAAAGATGTTTACAATGTTACCTAAAACAGTTTCCTGCTGCAACCATGGCAACAGAGTAGCCCACAAGGTTCTGAGATAGTCCAGCAAAGCAAAGCTCAGCTCTGCTGCAAAGCAGATGGTTAGGGACACATAGGGATGCTGGAGCAGAACTGTTGTAGCAGACTGTGGCAAGGGCTGAGGTGAGGTATTCATCAAGTTAACCTTCATTCTTTGTACCTCTTCTTATCAAAGTGGAGACAAATAATTACTTTCTTACAGGCATTATGACAGCTAAACATTTGTGGCCCTATCCTGCTGTCACTGAAATTAACTATAAAATTCTCACTGGATAAAAGTGAAGCAGAAACAGGCCCTGCTCAAATAATGCCCTGGGCATAGTCACTTCTCAAATGTAGGCATCTCTTTTTTTTCATATCACGTCACACATTTCATTCACAGTTCTATTCACTATCTGTTCTCCTGTCAGGTAGGCTTTGTACAGTAGATCCCAGGGCCATAGCAGAAGGGTTGGACTGCAAGTATCAGTGGTAGTCTCTCCTCCATATAATTCTGACTGAATACAGCCATTTGCCAGTGAAATCTTAAACTCTCTTAAAGAACCCAAAATGACAGGATCATTATATTCTGTGGCAGGAAAAAGTTCTGATCCCTACTTTGCAGAGACAAGGCTTATTCTTATAAGGCAGTGGGGTCTGAGACTGTAATGAGGTTCATCTATCTTTCCACTTCAATATGAATTTTACTGTTTGATATAACCCAGTTACAGTTGGATAGCATCATTACTATTGAGTGGCACTGCATCGTATCACCCTATCTATTTATCTGCATACTTTATATCCCCAGTCACAGCAGTATCTGAGCTCCTTTAGGCTTAAGTGATGTATCCATCTGCTTAGGCCTCTAAAGTTCCAGAACTTCTGCCCCCCATTCACACATCTGCTCTGCCAGCATGAGCACCATCCCCCAGTTCTGATTAGCCATCTGACTCTGACTTTACTAGAAGCTGAATTTCCTAAATACCCTCTCCAAGTCCTTAGAACTGAAGCACCACTTTCCAGCTATCTTCTAGATTTTCTCTCCCTTAAGGCAGCATTATCAGAAGAATCAGGCAAAGCCTCACAGACAAGTGAATGGGAAAATAAGGGAGGCAAAAAAGCAGCAGGAGGCAGCTCAGAGGGAAGGTTTCATTGTTTAAATTGGAAGGACTTTAACATAAGTGAAAAAGAACCTTAATAGGACCTGCATGGTTGCTTTGCGTAGAGGCTCTCAACACCTAGAGCCACCCTTGATAGTCAAAGTTAGTTCAGTGCAATTGTTGTAAACATTTATTTCCAAATGTAAACAATTATGTTGTATGCAGAGTTGAGACCAAAACAAAACTCCATTCCCTCATATTTTAAGGAATTACAGATCCCGATCTTAATGTTGTGACTTAGGCCCATTTATAATTGTATTTATGCTAATATTTAAAATAATAAATTACACTTGGTTGTTTATGGTATGTGAGTTCTCTGGATATTAGAAAATGAACCAAAGTGTTTAAATATTTATGGCTTTTGGACTGATCCTTAATCAAGTAGCATCTTAGGTGAGCCAGTATTGGTTACCCTCGCAAAATAAATTATTGGAGATAAATATCACTTATAGCTCAAAACTTCAGTGCCAGGCAAATTAGTTGAGACTATAGTAAAGAACAGAATTATCAGAGACAGAGATGAACATGCTTTATTGGGGAAGAGTCAACATGTTTTTTATAAAGGGAAATAACGCCTCACCAATCTACTAGAATTCTTTAGGGAATCAACAAGTATATGGAGAAGGGTGATCCAGTAAATATAGTGTAGTTAGATTTTCAGAAAGCCTTTCACAAGATCGCTCACCAAAGGCTCTTAAGCAAAGTAAGCTGTTATTGGACAAGAGGGAAGATCCTCTCCTGGATCAATAACTGGTTAAAAGATAAGAAACAAAGGGTAGGAATAAACTGTCAGTTTTCAGAATGGAGAGAGGTACATAGTGATGTCCCCCAGGGGTTTGTACTGGGATCAGTACTCTTCAACATATTCATAAATGATCTGTAAAAAGGGGTAAACAGTGTGGTGGCAAAATTTGCAAATGATACAAAACTACTTAAAATAGTTAAGTGCAAAGCAGACTGCAAAGAGTTACAAAGGGATCTTACAAAACTGGGTGACTGAGCAACACAATGGCAAATGAAATTCAATGTTGATAAATGCAAAGTAATGCACATTGGAAACTATAATCCCAGCTATACATATAAAATGATAGGGTCTAAATTAGCTGTTACCACTCAAAAAAGAGATCTTGGCATCACTGTGGATAGTTCTCTGAAAACATCCACTCATTGTGCAGCGGCAGTCAAAAAAGCTAACAGATTGTTGTGAATCATTAGGAAAGGGATAAGACAGAAAATATCATATTGCCTCTTTGTAAATCCATGGTACGCCCACATCTTGAATACTGCATGCAGATCTGGTTACCTCATCTCAAAAAAGATAATTAGGAATTGGAAAAGGTACAGAAAAGGGCCCACTAAAATAATTAGGGGTATGGAAAAGCTTCCATCTGAGGAGAGATTAATAAAACTGGGACTTTCCAGCTTGGAAAAGAGATGACTAAGGCGGGATACGATAGAGGACTATAAAATCATGACTGATGTAGAGAAAGTAAATAAGGAAGTGTTATTCACACCTTCTCATAACACAAGAATTAGGGGTCACCAAATGAAATTTATAGGCAGCAAGTTTTAAAACAAACAAAATGAAGTATTTCTTTACACAATGCACAGTCAACCTGTGGAACTCTTTGCCAGAGGATGTTGTGAAGGCCAAGACTATAACAGGGTTAAAAAAAGAACTAGATAAGTTCATGGAGGATAGGTCCATCAGTGGCTATTAGTCAGGTTGGGGAGGGATGCAAAACCATGCAGTATCCCTAGCCTCTGTTTGCCAGAAGCTGGGACTAGGCAACCATAAGAAAACAGGATACTGGGCTAGATGGACCATTGGCCTGACCTATGGCCATTCTTATGTCTTGACTAGAAAATTAAAGTGAAAACAAACACACGAACTCCAAAAGAAAAAATGTATCTGGTTGATTCAAACCCTTATTCTTGAGGGTTCAAAACCCCTATTGTCTTCTTGGGGTATCTGGACCCTGATTGTCACAGTAGGAACTCCTGAGTTCTAATCCCACTTCTTCTACTGACTCAGAATTTTTGTCTGTACTAAACAATTCCTAAAAAAATATCCAACTCTTGCTATAGCTTCTCCAGAAGTGGTAATGGAGGAGCACTAATGTAGACTGTCCTCCAATACTTTTACCACTATTTTGTTTACCTCTGCTCAGAACAAGTCTGGATGACATGGTGATAAAGATACTGGGCCCAGATCCACAAAGGGATTTAGGTGCTACTGCTATCCACAAAACCCCTGTTCAGTTGTTGTCTAAAGTCATTTAGTGCCTACATTTTCCACTGTAAAAGTTCCCTAGGCACCTATATGTCTGTCTCTGGGCATGAGCATTGCTGCTCAGGCAGGGTTCTGAACTATCTCATGCCCAGCACAAATCTCAAACCAAATGAAGATAAGCAGGACAACACCTATCTTATCTACTCAGCCCAAGCCCATAGGACTGGTCAGAGCACACCTAACATCACAGCATCCCTTATACCTTTACCCCGTGGTTACTCCCCAGAATGTTTGAGACCCGTGGTTCAATTCCCCCCCCCCCCCCACCTGAGGAAGAGAAAGGATTTGAACAGGTGTTTCCCAGCTCTCAGGTGGAAGCCCTAACTACTTAGGACACACCCCTCTCCTCAACATCTGCAGTTGGCTAGTTTAGGCCAGTCCCCTCCTAGTATGTTAGCTTTTGCAGATGCAATTCTCAGGCAGTATTAATGTATGGGGAGCCTAGGAACCTAACCCAAGATTTGTGGCTTCCATTAGGCAATCATAGGGTATGTTTACATGACAATAAAAAACCTGTAGCTGACCCATGTCAGCTACAAGACTGCAGTGTTGATGTCCAGGTTTGGGCTGGAGCCTGAGCTCTGTAACCCCCAGGGGGGTGGTCCCAGAGCCGGGGTCTGAATGTCTACACTGCAATTTTCTAGCCCAAGCACTGCAAGCCTGAGTCAGCTGACCCAGACTAGCCATGGGTGTTTTATTGCAGTATAGACATACCCAAAGTGCTTAAAAGTTAAGCAATGTAACGCTTAAGTCCCTTTGTGGATTCAGGCCCTAATGGGCAATCTACACTAGGGAACCCATCATTGCTGGAGCCAGTGGAGCTGCTCTAGTGCTAGACTACTAATGGAAATGTTTTTAAAAATCACCAGTGCAGACAAGATGTCATTGACTTCCATAGGAACTGGATTGGGGTCAAAGAGAATATATCATTCATAGTACTCATCCTTATTGCAGCTATCTGAGGTGATTGTTTACAGGTTAGTTAAAACATGCAGAACTGAAATATAACATTTAAAAAAACACATACATATCTTGGGTAGAAAAGATGATAGTTATTTAAAAGGGATCAGCAGGATTGAAAATGAAATGCCTTGAAAGAGATTTTAGATATTATCTTTAATCAACATAAGAGTTTCATGTACGCTGTATTTTTTAAATGGTTCCCTTAGTCAGTACAAACTATTTCATTGATATGCACATCAGCACTCTCTGCATCCTCTCTTTGTACTCTTAAGCAATAGAATCTCATCAGATGATACTGTATATGATGAATTTCCTGAAGTGGTAATTGATAGTCAAAGAGGCAGAGACAATATACAGCTATTTATTTTGAAGTTGTAGTTATGCAAATCAGTTGCATTATTTGACATTATTGGATGTCTTATTTGAGATCTACTGAAGCTAAGAACATTCTTGTAAAGAATATAAAAATCAGAGTCTGGGAATATGATGCAGTTAAAAATCCTATCTAAGACATTGTCTAGGAAAATAGTTTGACACGTGTGTGTGAATGTGTGTATGAGAGACAGAGATCTTACCCATGTTTTCTTTTAAAAGAAAAATATGTATATTTTAAGAATAAGATTTGTTTGGTACATGTGATTTTCAATTCTAAAATAAATTACAGAATGGCTTCTCCATCAAAATTATTCCTTACAACACTGAAATATGATTCTTCATGTGTTTGTTAAATTAAAATACAGAAAATAATATTCTTCCTTATGTAGTAACATATCAGCAATTTTAACATTAAAATATTTTTAAATATCCTGTTTGCAATGTATCCTACCACCAACTGAAGGTATTGAACATTCTTTTAAAATTATATATTTTATTTCAAATTAAAAAATGTAAATAAGCTTTAATGAAAACATATGTACACATACAAACTGATAGGGAATATGTGTGTTTATATAGAACTGTTACATGTTAATCTAACAAGGCTTGCATTATGTTTAAAAATGCATATTTTAAGACACACAAATGCATACTTTTGTAAGAAATGTTTGTTAATAAATGTCTAACCCATTTTCCCAAACCAACAAAAGTAAAATTGAGAGACTGCACAAAAGAAAGGAAAAGCATGCCATGTGCATATTCAGAGCCCCAATGTAATACAAATGTATTATTAGCTAATCACAGCATACCGCTTAATATTGACTGACCAGGTATGTTCCCCTAACATTTCACTACTATATGCCCATTAAAAATCGTGATCTTTAGCCAAACAAAAGCTATTAAAACTTCCAATGCATGAAATATACGTTAGGAAATGCAAACATGGGGCCTAATTTTACAAAGTACTGGGCATCACCCTCCCACGGTACATAATGCACATACACCTTGCAGGCCTGATTTTTATGATTTCCAGACAAAGATGCATAAAACACGCAGACCGTTTGCAATTTACTGTGCTCTGAACATTGGATCAACTTTAGAAACAGGCAATAAGGCAAGGAAACATTCCTCTTTTTAAAGAAAACATTTAGAAAAAACAGTGTTGCAGAAATGAATATTGCAGCAGCATTCCGTTTGCAAGCGCTTAGTCTTAACAGCAAAAATTACTTATTACTTCAGATTTTTAAAATGACAGCTATAGACACGCATCCAGGGCAATTCTATTGGGGGAGAGACGGCCAGTTTGTCACAGAGAGTGCGTGGCTTTAAATTCCTCTCCCCGCCGAGTGACTGGGGAGGGGCAGGTGTCTGTCAGGGGAGTGGGATGCATCGCCGCCGGGGAACAGGGGGTGGGCAAAGGTCTCAGGATTGGGGGAGGATCCCTCCCATCAGTGACTGGGGAGGGAGCGGATCTGAGCCCCCCGCATAGTGTGCGCGTGTGGGGAGCAGGCAGGGGTTTCGGGGGAGGATTCCCCAGCCGGTCCCTGACTGGAGAAGGGGGCACAAAAGGGGGGGCGGGAGGTCCCCCTAGGAAGAAGGGAGCAGGGGCGTCACGCCCTCTCCTTCCTTGGCCGCGGGTCCCGCTGAGCGGCGGCTTGGGACTGGGAGGCGGGGCGCCCGGCCACACCTGCCCGCCCGGAGCCGCGGGGCCCGGCGGGGAGGCGGCGCGGACGTCATTTTCCCCGGCCGCGCGTGTTTACGTGGAGCGGAAGATGGCGGCGCCGGTGGTGGATCCGCCACGGAGGCTGCCGCCGTGGTAGCGGGGCCGGTGCGGTAACGCTCTGCTCTGCTCTCCTCTCTGCGCGCAGGGGCCATGGAGGACGAGGAGAGGCAGAAGAAACTGGAGGCTGGGAAAGCCAAGGTAGGAGGGGAGGCGATGGCGGCTGGGGGAGGGGAGCGCGGAGGAGGGAGATGGGGAGGGGCAAAGACGAGGGAAGCTGTAGGGGAGGCCGGGGGGATGGGGGAAGCTGTGGAGAGGGGAAGCCGAGGGGGGATGGGGGAAGCTGTGGAGAGGGGAAGCCAAGCCTCTGAGTCGCCTGGGATGAGCACAGCCCAAGGCGTAGGAATAACTCTGCTTGTCACCCGCTTTACTCCCCCTGTATCCAGTGCCTTGTGTCCCTGATAATGCAGGCAGCCACATGGGGGTATTTGCAGGAGCTGGCGCAGTCTCCTTTACAGCAGTGGACTCCAGAGCAGGCTTTCTTCCTTTCTATCTGTTTGATTGGCTTGCGACAACTGTCGGGGGATGGCGCCTGTCTTGCAAGTGCCACAGGTGCCAGTAGTTACACATTAAAGGTTAATGGTGTTTCAGTGAGTGAAGCGCCTTATGTGTGCTGATGTCTTTTGTGAGTATGTATAGCTTTAATGGTTTGGGTAAAAGACGTTCAAGTTACTTCAGTTTAACAAAAGGAGAGTGGGGAAGGAGGAAAATGCAGTTTGCAACGTACTGTTTACCCAATGCACAAGTTGCTATTTACTTTTAAAAAATTCACTGTATAAAAATCATGCAGATATCCTCCAAAATGAAAAATAGTTATCTTGTCCTCAATGGACTAATAATATTATAAAGTAACCTCACAATACAATGTTTTATTTCCCAAACTATTCCCATAATCAGCTGTTCATTGATAACTTAAATGTATTTTAAAAATTACCTTTAGAATAGATCTGTAAAATAGTACATTAGATCAAAACTATAATGACCATATTCCTATAATAAGGGAAACTCACAGATGGTCAATGAGAGAAGACAGTTACCAACCCTTATAATAAAATTCTGGTAAAGCAAAATTTAGGTTTAGCTACCCATGGCAATTGGTCTCGACTTGTCCATCTAATTGGGCAATTTACCAGCAAATGCTAAAGTTCATACAACATAATTTGTCAGTTGTTCACACTGGAAAAGATAATTTAGCAAAACCACACTGTGTGTGCAGCCACAAACTAAATCTGTAACTACAAGATAGTGTCCATGTTTGTGTTGCTTGCATTCTCTTCACTGAAAGTGGAGTTGGAAGTTCAGTTGTGCAAAGCTGAATAGGCCTAAAATATATTGGCCAGAAAAGCTTTCAGCACCTCTATTTGGTTGTTGTGATTTGTATCTATATTTCTACTGAAGTAGCAACCAAAACCCTAGGCAGGAACAGTGTTCCATTATGCTAGGTATTGTACAAACATAGGAAAACATAGTCCCTGCTCTGAAGAATGTTTACAATCTAAAAAGAAATCAAAGAAGGGATAGGGCAAGGGATTAGGATGACAACAAATTGTGTGTGTGTGTGTGTGTGTGTTTTATCTATATAATTCATATATATATATATTTTGTGGAGTGTTGGCAGAAAAGGCCAATTGAGGTTGGGGAGAGGAAGGGGTTTTTTGGAGCAAGAGGGGTTTGGGTGAATGGACAAGTAACTGAAGTGGGGGGGGGGGGGGGAAGTAGAATGGGTAATGGAGGGTGAGAAGCATAATGGTCAGCAGAGTAAGGCTGGGCAATTGTGAGATTGAAGCGGTAACAAAGGGTGGTTTTAAGGGGATCTTCACCCATTTGCAAAACACCTAGAAGGGAAAAAAAAATCTAGACTTCCAGGATCAAATTGAATGGATGATATTGTTATGAGGCTCTGAAGCCCATTAGGTCCCCAAATCCAGGATTCTGTCAATTTTAATCCTGAAGATCTTTATCAAATGTGAATTATTTTTTCTATTTCTGAAATCCTGTACAACTAGATGGATTCCATTGCTCTATGCTATGGAAAATATCTTAGCAATATAATAGCATATTTTGGCAAATCTTAACATTGTGAAAATGATTAACCTAAATGTGTAACTGGAAAAGTATCCGTGAGTAGAACTAAACTATCAGAAAATGCCACATCTTGGAATAAATGCTTTCCCATAGGGAGTGAATGTAAATGTTATATCCACCTTTCTATTGCTGAGGTATCAAAACAGTTCTATGACTAAAACTTCTCATGTAATGCTGGTCTACAAACAAAGATGTTTTGGTATGGCATGGCAGTGTACACTGTAAATTGACCTATTAAACTGCTCTTTTTGAAACATTGGGTAAATTGTTTCTCAATTTAAAAATGTATAAAATCAGTAATTGTACTTAAGCCTCTCAGGTAATCATTTTAAACAATAGTGAGTAAAATCAAACTGGCAAGTTAAACTAGCTGTTAAACATGGCTAACTTGTACAAATCCATACTATACATACATCTATCTAAAAATTGTATATAAGAATCCCACTCCACAATATGGACATTCATAATTTTTTAGAACTTCGAATGTAGAAATGAGGTCTTTTGGGGGTGGGGAGTAACTAAGAACACTGTCAAATGTATCTTTTTTGTAGCTTCAGTTTTTTTCTTTAAAAATTGCTGTGCATAGAGTAGGAAAGAACATGCTCTTGTAATATATTTCAGTGAGCATTTCTTCTCTATTATTGATGCTGAACACTTTTGTAAGTACATTTTCAGAGACGTCAAAATACCTTTCTGCTTTAATCTTTTTGCTCTTTAAATTATCTTTACTCCCTTCAAGTGCCATGTACACCTATTGCAATAACTAAAATTTTAAAATAATCAATGCAAGTCTATTTTCATCATGTTTACATTTGTGTGTGTATATATCAATTACAATTTAAATGTTTCTGCTGGCTTGCAAGATTTTCTATATGTTTTTGGGAGAACAGTGGTAGACTCAGTTAAAAATTATGAATCAGTAGAAACTTTAAGTATAGCCACTATACCTATATTATATGGTTCTTTTAAAAGTGTCTGATGGTTGATGGCAATTTACTGTATCTGTAGACTGTACCATAAACTTCCCCTTCCCCTCCCTTTTCTCCTGAGAAGAATCACCATAAGTGCAGTGATCTATACCTTGATGTATACCATAAATTTAGAGACACGCATATTATGCACTTCAAATGCTAGGTTCTACAGGCTTTTGTTCTTGGTTGGTTCCCAGTAGACACTTGCATGCATCTAGTAGATAAAGAGAGATTTTTTTTATTAAAAAAGGTGTATAAAGACTCTATGCTCAAATCTAAGTGGTTAAAGTACAGAAGATTTCCAGGCTATTTCCCTAGGGGCAGTGATACGGGAAGTTACAAGGCTAATACCTCAGGGTCCTAGTTCTCATGGTTCTTCAAAGTTACTCTCTCTGGGAGGGAGATATTCTCACCGTTTGATTTCATAGGCTGCTCTTGGGTCTGACCCCCCCCTCCCCAGTTTGACAACCTCTGTCCTATTGTTTGCATTAGGGAAACCCCTCACTTTGCCTCTGTGCTGCCTTGTTGATTTTGTGAGCTGTAGCTTCTGCTTTTATAGGCAACAGACTACAGGGCCTTCTGGCATCTCTAGTTCTTCCCACACCATATTCTCTGCACTTCTGCAGCTGGCCCAGATCCCAGGAACACTGGACAAACTGCTCTTTTCCCCTGTGCCAGCTCTGCTAGTTACCATACTTACTCCTCAGTGGAAACCTGCACCTGCTGCCTCTTTCTGTTTTTCAAATCTGCTCTTTCCACAGCCCTAGCTAGGATTCTTCTCCTAGGTTCACCTTTCTGGGTTCTGTCTATGGCCTGCTTGCAAGCAGCTGCATGTTTAACCAGCTGCTCACATATGCTCCCTTCCTCTCCCCATCCCCTTATTCTTTATCCTAATGTCCCAAGGATTCCACTTCTTTTTCTTCTGAGTCTGAATCACACAATGTCCTTTATTGGCTAGGTGCCTATTAGTTCTTGCCCCTCCTATGATGAGTTGTTTCCAATCCTTTCCATCAAGGTCCTCGTTTTATAGAGGTGGTACCTAGTAATTAGCCAACTGGTTGAGGACAAGTGTTTCAGACCATTTTTCTTGTAACTCCTCCTGTGTTTTGTTTTGAAATACATGTCAAGAACATCCAGAGTTTTGGATTGGGTGCCTTTTGTGTAGTGTTTAACTCAAAAATAAACACACATTTATGCTATTAATTCATAACCATCAAGACTTACTGTAATATTGTGAGAGTAACACTAATATTTTATTTCTGATGTAAACATGCATGTCAGATAGGAAAATTCTAGTGCAAATTTTTATTTAAAAAACAAACAAACCCCAAATACTTTCCAAAGAAATGTAATCTTTGCATTTGGGATAAATCACTCAACCTCTGAATTTGTGGTTTGCAATCTCAGGAAACCGCTCAATGAAATTTTATCTTCCTATATGTAGGGATAAGGACACAGAATTCTGGTGGGAAGGGAAGTCCAGCAGTCCCCTTCCGATGATCGGTGTACTGTGCTTTTTCTTCTGTGACTTTATTATTTAGATCTATGCTCTCTCCTTGACTTCCCTCCATGAGGGTTACTGTAACTTACACAGTCTTCTAGGCCTCTCTGGATGAAAGATAAAACAATAGTCCTCATGAGAGTGCTTACTTGAAGTCTTGGTATCTAACACGCCTTAAAACATCACCTCTGTGTTTTACTCTTGTATCTATTTAAATTGATATAAATAAAGTGCTGAAGGTGTATGTAAGAGGATTTTTAGCTGCTTTACTTGCTACTCACCGCTGTCTTCAGACCTGAAGGGTGCAAAGTGAATGGAATTCTATAGCAACATTCCTGTTACATTGTATATATGCTCATCAGCCTTCAGTACTGTAGGGGAATGAAACTGTTAAATGCTCCAAACACACAACTATTTTAATTGAAAAAGGAATAATATTTCATAGATATACTTCAGTCAGTATGAACTTTTGTAAAACTGTTTCTTAGACTAATGAAATTTTGGATCTAAACTACCTCCCAGTGTGGTTTTTGATTATGCTCTTGGCTTCTGTTATATGTAGAGGGAGGAATGAGGGTCAGCAGTGGCACACCACGTAGCTTGTTAAATCATATTTGTATTGAATTTTGTTTAGAAAATCTTTATTCCATCTTTGATATTGTTTAATCCAGATTTTCAGGACTTCTAGGTACTGTCTATATTTTCTTTTTGTACCTTGTATGCCCTCTAGCATTATTCGTTTTCAGTATTTTCTATATGTTCACAGTGCATACTTGGTCCCTTGCTTGAAAGCATGTTGTCCACAGAGATGTACTCCCTAAACTGCCTGAAGGTATTGTGGAAAGAAGCTGTTTGGTTTATTTAGTGCATGTTTAAACACAGAACAAGGACCTTGCATCTCTCTGATTTATAATAGGCAATAATCAGAGCAAGTGAAATGGCAAAGGTTACAATGTTAGGTCCATTGTTGTGGAGTGCTAATGCTATTTAAAAAGACTAAGTAGTCTGTAGGTAATCTGATGATGCCTTCAGAAACTCAACTGTAACAGAAAATATCTTCAACAGTTTGGTTTGTGAATGTTTCTAGTGGCTGAGCATGAGGGTGAAATGCATCCAGACAAATACACTGATGTTGCCTAGGAGCCTGCAACCACGTAGTTTTGTATCCCTAAAAATTACTTATGCAGAAAATAAAGTTTACTTCTTCCATCTGATTTTATTATATTGAGAAATTCTGATTTCTTAGAACGAAATTACAGGTTGTTCCAGTTTCAAAAAAACCAAAACAAAACTGACTTGACAGAAGCCTGAAAGGATTTCATTCCACAATTAATCAGGTCAGTGTTCAACTATAATATCAAGAATTTAGCTTGGAATACATTTGTTTAGAAGTAGATTTTCATAGTTAACGAATAGTCCTTTAAATATGGTTTTCTCTTTAAGGTAACTGCTGAAACTTCTTGCAATTTATTAAGGATGTGGTGAGTAGCATCCTCTCTCTTTTTAAAACAAAATTTTGTGTCTTTTAAGAGCTGACTTTACTATCTTTTTCTTTCAGATGCAGATTGTTCATTTTGTTTTCAACTGCTTCCAGTAACTTGAACAAAAACATTTAGTAAGCAGAATTATACAAACGTTTTCTTGCCAGTGTGCATTTTCAGTCAATTTTTTAACACAAGAAATTGTATGTAACAAAAGGCACTGCTTGTGGTAAGCATTGTTACTGCTCTCACACTTCATGCTTTAAAAAAAAAAAAAAAAAAAAAAGTCAGAAGGTGCTCAGGTCCTCCTGGCTAAGGTGAGACATTTACTGTTGGCTGCCACTACATCTGGTATGGTTGGGCAGGGAGAGAGAAACTGGAGGGGAGACTCCTGAGCTGGAGTCAGTTGGGGGAAGGAGTGGATGAGGGGGAAGTTGTGAGGAAGCATTGGAGGAAGAGAATGGCTCTGGGGACAGTTTACTTGAAGGGACCTGTTCCTGTTTCCTTTCTTTTCAACCCCAGATGCTTCATGAGCTGTCTTTTCTTGTGCTGTGGATTTTTCCTTTCCCTGGTCCATCAGAACTCCTCTTCTTCATTCATCCTCTTTCTTGAAATGGTTCCTGCCTATCCTTTCTCTCTTGTTCATCCCCAATCTAAATAGATGGAAAGGAATATAGAATTGAATTCTGCGTTGTGTATGTGTGTTGATTTATGAATGTGGTGGGAATGGGGAGTGGTGAGAACAGACTTTGTCTAGGGGAGGAAATTGCACCTGTGTGAGGACTGACTGTTCTTTTGTAGGGAAAACTTTTTTTAATAGACGGAGCGAAAGGGGGACAGCATAGCTGAGGATGGGAAGGAGTGAAAGGAGCAAGGAAATGAAACTAGCAGCAAAAAAAAAAAGAAGCTAATTTTCTTCAAAAAAAGGACAAACAATGGAAGTCTTTGCATTTTAGCATTAAGATTAATTGTATGTATATACATTTGAAACAAAACATGCAATTGCTGCCAGAATGAAGTGCCAGCTAGACAGAGATCAGGAGGGGAAGTGACCTATGAGAGT
The DNA here is from genome assembly GCF_026122565.2 of Emydura macquarii macquarii. Taxonomy (NCBI): domain Eukaryota; kingdom Metazoa; phylum Chordata; order Testudines; family Chelidae; genus Emydura; species Emydura macquarii. The sequence goes on along the minus strand of NW_027132559.1, from coordinate 33,187,453 downwards.
TCTGCTGAGACATCTATGCTATTTAAAAATTTGAATAAATAGCATAGAAGTTCCAGGTTTTTTAAGTCATTATATATTTTTTGATGAAAGCTTCACTGTATCCTCCTTGATACAGAATTGTTCCCCATAATGGTCTTCAAGTGTCTCTTTCCAAAATGAAAGTCTAACTTTCTTTAATTGATACTTCAGTGTGTTCTCCTTCAAGTGGCTTTCAGACATTATTTGGCATCCAAGAGAAATTGCAATTATGTTGATGTCCTAGATTGCCACTCTTCTCACTGGAACCCTTCTTTCCTCTCATGGTTCCATGATTTTTTTCTCCCTTCTTACTGATATTCTTTGGTTTTTATTGCTGGATTTAAGAAGTCTCTATATTGCTTCATTATCCGTGGCTTGGCTGTTTCTTTTTGGTGTTACTGTTTATGCTGCCCTCAGGTCAAGTCTCTACATTAACTTGTGACACTTTACTTCCTTGAGTTTAGTGTTGTTGCAAGGCAGAACATTTCCTCTAGTCTTGGAGGATGCAGCTATAGTCTATCTAACATGGCAGTCTGCTAGAAGTTGATGTTGAAGGGATATAGGCTATTTTTAATAAACCTTGTCAAAGTCAAAGACTGACAGTTCCAGATTTTATTCAGGTTATTTGAATAATTCAGTTTTTAGATGGTGTTAGTCATTTCAAATGTTATATAAGAATTTTTAACTTACAAGATATTAAAAAAAAAAATAGAAGTAAAATTGTATGTGAAACTCCCTTGGATGACTAGGACTATCATCTAGGAGATCAAATTCATTTTGTTATATTCTCAAATTACAAACTCTGTTCAGTTGTGTGCTCCTCCCAATTAGAGAACATTTGTCTTTTCTGAATAAGGAAAAAAAAAAAGAAAGGTGTTCTCCCAAGATTCCAAAAAAGGCAGACATAAGCCAACAAAATGTCCTAAGAAGCACTCCAAAAGTAGTAGAAATGTAGACATTTACAAATGCAACTTTTATCTTTCTATTTCTTTAAACCATAATGGAGAGATTTACAGGGAAGGATATAGATGGGAAATTACTTTGGAGAAATCCGGAAGACATGAGTTTCACAAATCAAATGAAAAGGCAGTTGTTATATAACTTTCCTTCTTTCTCCCGTTTATTCTCAAACTGCTACTTTTTTCCCCCAGGGATCTTGTGATAGCAGGACAGTAGCAACCATCTATATTTAAGATGGAATATAAAAAAACTGCAATGGAAATCTATTGTCACATAATTTTAGTTTGCTTGCAGGTAAAAATATTTTGAACTTTCAAGTTAGTGTGAATATAAATTCTATATAAAAATTCTCACCTACTAAAGGAAGAATTGTACAGCATTTTCAATAAAGCACATCTGATACTCTAGGGAAAGTAATACTTGACATTTTACAGTTTGAGGATAGATCACATGAGAAATAGTTTGTTTTGTTTTTTTTTAAACATGCAACATTTTCTATCAATGATATATTCTTAAATGCTTGTACAGAGATATATTTCTGCAGAACAGTACCTGAGATATGACAGTACACGCTATTTGGAAAAATTGGAATTTGAGAAATAATGGAAACCTGGAAGGAAAATAAGAGGACAGTGGAAAAGAGTAAATCAGAAAAAAGACTGAAGTGGTTCTAACATTAGTTTCGAGCATCCTTTCAACTCCAAATTGTGTTACTAACATATAATTGTTAGTTGCTCCCTTCATTAGTTAAAGACTTCTTTCCTAAATTCCTTTCCCATTTCCCTTTACTGATGTAGCCTGGTCCTTAATGGATATCCACAGGTTAGTGTACTTTCACTCAGCTGTTGTAAGTTATCAAGGAATTGTCTCATAACTGAGATTGGCTAATGCATCACTTTGGTATTGCAAAGGTATGCTGAGAAAAGAACAACTTTAAAATAAAATGTTGTCAAATGATAGTGTTTATCTTTTTACTACATAGAAGACACACAACAGAGCAGCAACCTTCAACTGTTATCCTTGGGGCATTTGCTGGTGATTTTTGCAGAGAACTACTATGTTTCATGGTGTTGGTAACTTTTGATTTCTAGCCTCTCAAAGAGGCTGGTAACCTGTATATTATAAAGATGATGCCCGAACTGTAAAAGCACGTGGAAACAAAGACTAAATGCCTCCATTAGGAGTTGTAGACAAGGGAGAAAAAACAAGAGGGTACCTTTAAGGACTACAGCCAACAGCAAGACTGGAGCTGCCAATGAACTGGAGTTGTCATTTGAATAGGAAGCAGGGAACAAGATAGCAAATCGAAGAGAGCAGGGGGAGAGGAGAACCAGACTATCTGCCGGGGCACAGGAGGATCAGCCTCCTGGGAAGCCTGTGCAGAGACAGAGGGAAGGGCAGGTGCTTACCAAGGAAGAACAGAAGAGAGGAAAGAGGAGAGTAAAGAGAGCAACAGCAGTGATGTCGCAAGTAGCAAATGATATGAATAAAACTTCTGTAAAAAAACTGAGTAATGAGTCATGGTGATTTATTGATCCATTTGTAGGGAGTGGGGTTAAACTTTTAAGCAAACCTATATATACTCTCCTTCTGGAGAGAGAGAGAGATGTTTAGTTTCCATGAGGTGCGTGTCCCTATAAATATGCCTTATCTTCCACAGTTTGAGGAATTTGTGAAGTCTAAATATTGTACTAAATTGATTGTTTTTGCCCCAGTGAAAAAAATATTCCAGATAGAGATGGAGGGAAAGTGCTAGGGAGGTACATGTTTTTACTTTCTTCATTTAAGAAGTAGTAGTTCAATAGTCTACAGATTGGCAGACATGAGCTGAGGCATGGTAATTTCTTGTGCTGAAAGAAAACTGAATATTTCCCAGTATGCCATTACCTATAAGCAGGGCCCAATCTGTTTCACAGCATTTGCTGCTGAATTTACTTCTTGCCATACAATTATGCTCCAGCCTTCATTTCATAAAAATGTCTCTAGCTTTTAGGATTGTATAGACTAGTTAGAGTAAAGCAATGCTGAAGTCTGCAAATAAAGACCCTTCAGAGCTTGTAGCCAGGGAATGAGTGCAGCAGAAGTGTATGCTGGCCAGCCAGGTGGCCTTGAAAGAACAGCGCAGCAGCAGAGGCCTCAACAGCTGGGAAGATCAGCTATTCAAACCAGCTACAAGCTTCTCCATCCTGTTCTAAGGCAGGCTAGTTAAAGAACTTAATGGGAACTGAGGCCTAGGGCATGGATGGAGCAGCAGCATGGGGAGAGCATGATGCAAAACTTCATGCTAATAAACCTCCACTCTTTGAAAATAATCAGAATTTTTCATCAGTAAGTATTTTCAGTTGAGTTAGAGTTCTGCTTATGTGGAAGTGGGAACTCAGGGTATTTCATAGAGATGAATAAATGAATATTGCTACAAGTAATTGCTGCACAGTGGTGGAGACTAATGTACAGTATTGGTCCCCTTGAGGCACAAAGTACATGAACACCACCTGTGTTACCTTCAACTTTATAACCATGATTTCCAAAAGCCTTCAACTAACATTTGAGTTTTCTAGCAGGAGGGAGGAATGGGGCAAATGTTTCCAGCTTCTCTTTTATATAGTGGGGGAAAAAAGGTACATGGGTTAACACCTCATGCTGCATCTTTCCCAAAACTAAGACAGACACTAAAATATACACACACTTACTTTGAAAATCTCTAGATAAATTTCTTCTGTCAGTCCAAAAATTAAATATTTCTCTTCTTTTGAGTTGTAATAGTTCTGTTTTCTTATAGACCTGATAATGGTAATATCCCAGCCCCTGAAAACATATAACTGGATATGAAGATCTATTTAAGATTACAAAAGATAAATTCTGATTAAAATAGAGTAATAAGCAGTGGTGGATCTTCAAAAAGATTTGGGAGAAAGTAGCACTGCACTTCAAAATGCAGCATATACAGCATTGCTAGATATTTGGTATTTGTTCCTTAAAGCCCCAACTGCTACAGTCAAGTTATTACATGAGAATCTCAGCTTTCATTTTTAAGAGTACATTTCTAGTCTTCATGGTTGCAAAGAAAGTCTTAAAAACATGAAGCAATTTCCTTAAAGGTTCAGAAACCAGAGCCAAAAAAACTCCCCAAAGATTTTTTTAAAAAAATCTCATGATGTTGGGGTTTCTGCCTGATGATTTTGAAAAGCTTGGGTTTGGTAGTACTGAGCATGTTAGTCTGAAAATATTTTTTAAATCTCTGAAATGTAGTTTAGATGAGGAAAATGATCAGACTGAGTTACAGGAGATGCTGCTGCTGATTAAACCAAACTAGTATTTTGTTTATCATATTTTTTGCTAGTTTATAAACTAGTAAAAAAGATAAAAGCTCTTGCTTCATCCCTAGTTTAGTTTTTCCATGGGCTGATTATCCTGCATCTCCTGTTCCTCCCTAATGATGCCTCCTGAGTCTGATTATATAGCAACAAAGGAAAAGCACATGATAATGCTCCAAAGACAATTTGTTTGTTACTACCCAAAGTGAATATACTTAGTTTTTTAGATTACATGGAATTACTCTGGAAGAGATGTACTGCTGAAATAGAAGACAAATGCCAAAACAAAGGGGAAAGCCTTTCTAGCTGAGGTCAGATTCAGTAGGATGTATCATACAGTGAGGGTGTTAAGAATGTTTTGTATTGTGTATAGAGATCATTCATCTATTAAGACTGTGCGAGGAACTATTTTTTCTTCAACTGCAATATATTCCAGGATCTAAATTTCCTATTCTAGGTGGGAAAAAAGACCTACTACACTGGAATTTCCTCAGCAACTTCCATCAGCCCACTCTGTCAAATTCAGCAGGACAGCAAAACTTATCTGACTCCAGCATTTAATGAAGTATCCCTTTTGACTGCTAAATTGGGTACTTCAAGCCCTTATACAACTTTGTTGTTCCATTGAACTTCCATTATAATTTTGTAGCATTTTAACCATATAATCTATTGGTCATTGGTAATTACACATCAGCAAAGAGAAATGGGTATTATCAGGGGAAGCTAAATTCTGTCTCATTTATATTATTTATTGAAGTTGTGTTAAATATTTTTCACATTCTGCCTTTTAAGATATTCTGTACTTTAATTGAAAACTTAAACCTACAGACATGACATACCAATTTTCCCCAATGTGCAAAACTTTTCCTCTTGGAATTTCAAACATGTTTTAATTTTTTTATTTTTAAAATTATTTTTACATTTCATGATATGTCAGTATTAGTGCATAATGTAATCTCAATTATGACATTATAGTCAATTGTGGTGTTTGTAGCTGCGTTCGTCCCAGGATATTACAGACAAGGTGGGTGAAGTAATATCTTTCATTGGACCAACTTCATTTGGTGAGAGAGAAGTTTTCAAGCTACAGAGATGTTCTTCAGCAGACCTGAAGAGCTGTGTAGCTCAGAAGCTTCTCTTTCACCAACAGCAGTTGGTCCAGTGAAAGTTATTTCTTAATCCACCTTGTCTTTATAATAATATACTTTTTAAAAAGTAAAAAAATTCTAAGGAGAGCTGTTACTGTGTGCTGCCCTTCATGTCTGTTTAAAATATAGAACTGAATGTTTTGAAATCAATAGATATCACAGCTCTGGTCAAGTTCCTTCTTGTGTTTGCTTACCAGCTTGCTGTGAGAAAATCCAGGCACTGGGATCCCTGTCTTTTAAACTTCTGGAGTATGAACAAAGTCCACTGACAGTCCTGATTATGGGGTCTCTAGTCACCCACTATGTTTAGGCTGCAAACCCCCTGTCTAGTCCCTGTCCTGAGAGTTTAGACCATGCCATCATCACCTGCCTACCCCCTGGCATCAGTACTGACTCCTCAGACTCCCTGCAGCTTAAGCATCACCTTTCTGCAGAATACCACTCATGGCGTGAGCCTTCTAGATAACAGTTTAACGCCTTCAGAGAGCATGTGGTAGTTGTAAATACTTAACACACAATTTGTGAAGGATTTGAACAGTATCGCTCTACTTAATCACAGATGCACAGATAGTACAGATGACAAAAAACAACATTCTGGACAGTGCCCCTCACTCTAGCTCACTCTTCCCTTGAGAGTCCTTAGGGACCATCGGTGTTCGGGTAGACAGGGGCAACTATTAGGCTCTTGGGGCAGCTTCCCTTATCTTGAGCTGGTAAAAATGATTGAAGACACCAAATAGAGCAGGTCTTGCCCTTTTTATAACCATCTAGTCCTTCTGTCCAGTGACTACTGGATCAGCCTCAACAGGTGATCACAGACCCCTGTCAGATGGCACTAGGCAACCCCTCTCTTGACATAAACCAGTTTTCCTGGTTGGGAGCAGTCTATTGTTCAGAAGGCCATTCCTGAGTTAACAAACCTCTTTTGTCAGCTCAGCACCACTATGCCTTGAAATTTCAGTCTAGCATGGAAGCATTCAGACCTTAGAGAAGCCACTTTCAAAATAGAATTTGCAGTCTGATAAAGCTAGATATAGAGTTCATGATCTCCCACAGAATTCATAAACTATATAGACAGATTCCCCAAATTCTTGCACATACCATATTATGACATGTCATGTACTACTACTGTAATGAAATCTAAAAAAAAAATCTTAAAATTTCAATATTCTTCCAAAATGAAATTTTCCAATTTTTTTCAGAATTTCCATTTTATATAAAATTTTACAATATGTGTTTCATTCCAATATGGCACGAAAGTAAATGCCAATATTCTTGCAAAATGGAAATTCTGAGTTTAGCCAGCTTTAGACTTAAATTAGACATTGGAAAATTGAGGCCACGAAATCACTTTCAGTAACTTTATGAAAAATGTGTTTAAATCCCTTCATCTATTTGATTATCTCAGCTATAGTCTTTGTGAAATGATTGTCCCTTGGTAACTGGGCAGATATTAAGTCACTCTTTTTGACCATCATGACCGATTATATGATAACGACTTTCATTCATTGCTTTACCTGAACTGGAGTCAACTAGTGACTTAGAGCTGAAAAGCTCTCTATCCAATTATCAATCACTTAAGATAGAATTAAAAACAAATTACTATATATTTGGCTGTGTCACTCATTGAGTTGGGAAGACTGGTAATCCTGTATTGGTTATTAGCAACATCCATATTTAGACATACTGAGATTAATTTCTCTAGTTTGTTGGTTCTGTGATGGATGGCTTTCTATTGCAGATTTCTCCATTCATTTGCAAAATGTCAAAAGTGAACAGTTATTCAGACTTATTTTGCATGTCTGCGATTTAATTTGAGATATTTTTTCTGGCTCTCAATTTATTTTTAGTCTATCCAACATTTGCTCTAATAAATGTCTATGAAGAAAGTAAGTTTTCTTAAACGGACATTGTGCAGGCTGACAAGCCCAGATATATTCTACTGTAAATTGTTTTAATTGGTAATTTGCCATTAACAAAATAGATTGTACTACAAAAATATTCTTACATTAGAAGTAAAAATAAGTGTCAAATTTACAAGATATGTAAATACATCAAAGTCAAGTCACTATACATAGGTGGTAGATAAATAAATAGTTTTGTTAACCTAATTATTTTTTTTATTTAAGTAACATCCTGATATTGAAAATTTGTCCTCCAAAATATTTAGTAGCAGGATCCTTGTAAATTGCCCTTAAAAACCTGCCCACTTAAAGGGATACCTGGACATGTACGTCAATAAATCGAGTTGAAAGTTGTAGTTCCAGTTCAGGCCTATCACTCTTGGGAGTATCTCTTTAAATTATTCTGTGTGTAAAGATCATCATATTGGAAGTTATTACAGTAATTAAAGCAGTCTAATCTACTGAGCTCAAATGTTTTCTTATGTATGCATATATGAACTCTTGGCTGTATGTGATCCCTTTCTCAGAATATTCTAATGAATAACTTTTCAAAAATGGCATTAATTTAGTTCTAGTATTTAAACGTAGTCCTTTTTACTGTAACTAGATGCATAATTTACTCAAAGTGGGACTGCAGCCTTTAAGAAATGCCTGAAGTTAACAAGTAATGTAGTGTTGCTGTATTATGAAGTCATGGTTGTCTCATGAGTTCTAATTTTTCAATTTTAACATAGGTTCTTCAAATCTTTGTCCATCTTGATCCTGTTTAGGGTGCATATACATCTCATGCACCTGAAATTGGAATATTTTGATCAGCAGTGTCTGTTGGGGCTAAGGGCTCATTAGAGCATGGCAGCCCTGATTGCCTCTTAATACCCTTTTACCTCCTATAACAATGAGACATCTTGGTGGTGTTTGCCAGCTACCCTATTGTATCCAATATATCCATTACCATTACCAATTCCGGGTACTACTGCTATTTTGCCCAGAGAGTTTTCACATGTTAGGCAGTAGTGGTAGCCATTTCAAGATGGCAAGGAATCAATATACACCTGTACTTCGAAGTGCCTACAAGAAGTGTCCAGTGGAATATCCCTCGTCCTGAATTAATTCCATTCTTTAGGACAGAGTAAATTCCTAGTCATCTCTAACTCCTACTCAGTCAATAGAATTAGTTCATGGTATTGGTTCACAGACTTCCTACATCTGTCCACACAACTCATCTCTCTCTAAGCTGACAGACATGCTTTCTCAGAACCAGGGACAAATTCTTCATTCAAACCCACTATTTTTACATCTGATGTCTTGGAAGTTGACTGGCTAAGCTCTACAAACAGGGATTGTGCTACAGAAGTTTGAGAAATCCTTATACAGAACAGGAAGCCCTCTATAAAATCAGATTACAAATCAAAGTGGAATCCCAACTCAAGCTATTGGGCCTTACCATTAGTTCCATCAGAATCCACATGCTACCCTCTAGTACAAGTTTATACAAGTATTGTTCCATCCCAGTTTCAAAATTTCCACAAGAACTGGGCCATACTTGTTCACTGGTTAATGAGCTTCCTACTTCCTTGAACTTTAATGTGGTTCTTATGGCCTCCCTTTGAGCTCTTATCCAAACGCCCTCTCCACCAGCTGACTCTTAGGACTGCCTGCCTGTGGCAGGTATCTTAGCCAAGAGAGTTACTGAGATTCAAGCACTAATACCGCATTCCCCCTCAATATGGTCTTCCACTAGGAGGTTGTGCTGAGATCCCATCCTCTGTTTTATACCAAAGTTGTGTCCAATTTTCATTTAAATCAAACCATCAACTTTCCTTTTTTATTTCCCAAACCCCACTTAGATCCAGTGGAAACTAAGCTCCATACTTTATCTCCAGAGCCCTTCTTTATTATTTAGGCAGAACAAAACCATTCAGAAATTCACCCCATTGATATGTCACATAAAGGAAAATAAAGGTCAGCCATCTCGTCCAAGAGATTATCCAAGTGCATTACAATTTGTTACCGACTAGCAAATGGGCCCATTCAACTAGAGTCCAGGCAACCTCTTCAACATGCCTAAAAATATTCCTGTATTAGAGATCTGTAGGGCAGCCACTTGGAGCTCAGCCCATACCTTTACCAAACATTGCAGCCTGAATTTTGTAGCTAGATCAGATGCCAAATTTTGGAGAGTAGTTCTTATTTAGCTAGCTGAACTTCTCAGACCTCCTCTTATTAATCTGGGAACTACTAGTTAGTCACCATAAATGGATCCATCCAAACAAAGACTTGAAGAAGAAAAAATGGTTACTTGCCTTTTAGTTTTTGTAGTTTTGATCACATGACTGGTTCCTTTAGAATCTGTCTCTGTTGGGATTCTGAATTAGTCAGGGAACTGAGAGGTGGTTGGGGCTGCTCTGCTCTGCTCTAATTGCTGTTGGGTGTGGGAGTGGGGGGACACTACTGGTGGGGGAAAAAAAATCCATTTTTGTGTGGGATCCGCACAGACAAAACATCTCGGGGAGGGAAAAAACCCAGAAAATATTATAAAGGAACCATTTTTATGACCTCTTTTGAATACTCTCTTAATTCTATTTTAGTATAAAAGAATAGAACAATTTTTTCTTTCACATTGTGAACCAAATGTTTTTATAAAAAGCCACTTAAAATGTCTTTCAGAGTGAGCAATTAATAGTCACCTTTTTCAGGTTTGTATGTAACCAGCTATACACAGCATCCTTTTTTCCTACCTAAGGCCCTGATCCTGCACAGTCAGACAAACCCCTGTGTCCACATTGAGCTCCACAGATTTCATTGGGCCTCCACATAGATGTTGTGTGGGACCAGGGCCTTATTCAGCACTCCCAATTTAGACAAAACTTTTTTAATGGCTTCAACTGGAATTTTGTCTGAATAAGGAATGCAAGATAGAAATAACATTTCTCTGGTGGGCCTAACTCTTTGCTAAACTAATATCTGCTCTCAGACTTAAGCAGGGCAGTCTATATTATAAATTATCAAGAAAACAGGATGTGTGCGTGTGCGCATGTTAAATGTTTTAAGTTTTCCTCTGTCACCCATTATGCTGTTTGGCCATCACACTGATCGTTATAAATTGTCATTTTTCTTCCTTTTTCCGTATTACCTTTATTTGCTTGAATTTAAAAGGACACTGTCAAAATAACTTTTTCAGATTGATTAATTTTAAGTCATTCAATTTTCTATTTGTGTACCCTTTAAAGAACATATTGTGATGTTTTAAAAAAGGTTTCTTTAAAAAAAAAGGGGGGGGAGGGTTGTGCTCCCCTGTTAATGAGGACTTACTTGGTTAGCTCTGAGAGAATAATCACTAAACGTGCCCAAGCCACTCTGTTCTCCTGCTCTTTTTTTTCCTTCCCTGTTCACACAACTGCATGTTATCTGTTTCCTGTTCCATTTCAATGTTCTTCTGCTGCTTTTACTGATGAATACATTCTCTGCATTGTCAACAAAACAATTAAATTAACGGTACATAATGTGCTACAAAATGTACAGTGTAAAAAAAAAAAGGGAAAATGATTTAGAGGGTAAATAGTTTCTTTATTACAGTAATCTTAGGAGGTACTTGTAACATAGATGGGTACAAAATATTTATATAGAAAATTGATTTTTTCCCAAGTTGTATCCCTTTATTAGAGAAAGGGATCTATTTTCTCCATTGATAAAGGGTATTTATACACACCGTTCAATTAAAAATTGTCATTACTTGGATAAATAACTCCTTTGTACTCCAATGAGACACTAGTTCCATAAAGATGGTCTTGCACTTTAATAAGGGAGGCCATCTGCCTTAGAATAATTAAATATGCCACAGATGGTAAATTGTAAAGCAGTAATAGGCCATTCAAACTACCATCATATAATATTTCATCACTTTGTGATCGGCCATCAAGATTATACAGACAAATGCTGTTCAAACTCTTTAGAGTCTGTAGGCTCAATCCTGCAAACAATTATGCTAGTGAGTAATTTGGTTCATGTAAGTAGAACCACTGAATTTAAATTACTCATGCATAACTTTTTGCAGGATTGGAAACTACATGGTATACCTTTTGAAGGCATGCCATATATACCATTGCAAGTTAATGCATTTTGTATATAATTGTATTAAAAAGAGCTTGGCACATGAAATTATATGTATTTAGTTCACTTTGCATATGGACCCAAGTAAAGACTAGAAAAACGATAGAATATGTATTTTCAGTAGAGGGTGAAATAAGTATTTTAGAGAGTCTTCCTCCCACCTCCCCCAACTATTTTAGCAGCAACAACTGATTTTCATCAGCATTGTTTTTCTAAGATTCCTTGTCTAATCCTATTCTATTTTTAAGTAAATACTGTGTATGGTCATTTTGGAAGGTGTAATATGTAGCTATTATTAGGCTTGGTGTTGAGTTTTTTCTTGGTCATTCAGAACAGGCTATTACATAACTTTTTTCACGTGCACTGAATCGTAGGTTTGTTGTAACATTATTTAAAAATGCAAATAGAAAATTAATGGTGATCATTTGTGCAGTTTTGGTGCATTCTGAATTTAGAAATTTCTAGTAAAGCAAAATGGAAATAAACTTGACATGCTTCAGATTGTTAAACCTCATTGATACATCTTTCTGTTCTGGTATCATATGAAATGAAGCCAATCAGCTATAATTACTTCTGCTAGAATAACATTTTCTAAATACCTTTTAGATAGAACTAGAGTAATCCTCCTCAGCCATTATTTTATATTACCATTCTAAAACATATTAGTCATTTTAAAACTATTTAATCTATGTGACAGGGTTTCTGAATCAGGAGTTGACTCAGTACCCTGTCACTCAAATCACCACCAGTATAGGTTAATTGAGACCTAAATAGAGGATCAGTTAACAAGTGGGACCATAACTGAAGAGCTAACTAGAGGAAGAAGCTACCCCAGCAACTGGGAGCAGATAAATGTGTGTGTGGGGAGGGGGAAAGAGACTGAAGGAAGGCAGAGCTAACCACTGCTACTGGTTGTTGCTCCTTCCTGCTCAGAAGTAGGAGGGGGAGCTGACTGGGACCTGTAAATAATACTGTAGGCCATGGCCTGCTAGAAGAGTATAATAAAGCATGGTGGTGGTGAAGGTGGCTTGTAGAGAGTGTGGTCTATACCTAAGATGAGAGAGACTCAGAGGGGACCACCCCATGACAATCTATTACTTTAATTTAAAAAAAAAAAAGTGAAAAAATCAAGTACATGAAAGTTAGGAAATGCTGAAATAAGATTGTCCTTACAACCATTATTCTCCCCGTTTCATACAAATTCATTGTGATACCCTCCTGGGGTAATAGTCTAACGGACGATTAGCCCCTCCTTGAGGTCCTCAGTCCCATCTCTGGACCTGTTTAAGCACTTGCCCTCTTCTTGGTCTCCAAATGAAATTTATTGCCTCCTTGGCCACTCTGCCTGTGGCCATGCAAAGACCCAGGCCCGCCCACTATTCTGAGTCCCAACCCAGGGAATCTACAAGCAGCCACCTGATGCTTCTTTCACTAGCATCTATTGCTGCATTCCTGGGCTGCTTCCCACTCTGTCCTACCAGGATTTTGGGTCCTGGGCCCGTTCCCTGTTTAAGCATGGTCTCCCCCAGGCCTCCTTGCCTAGAGAGTCTGACAGTCTTTGCCCTATTCTCTCAGAGTTCTTTCTCACAGGCCTCTTGGCCTGGAGACCTTCATAGTCCTATTCCTGCTCAGGCAGGGTTTCTCCCCAAGCTCTGTACCAGTGGAGTCTCCCAGTCAGCAACTGCTCTGTCCAGCTGCTTCAGCTTCTTCCTTCATCCTTCCTCCTGTGGCACCAGTCAGCAACTGAGCTGTCCAGCTCCTGCAACTCTTTTTCTTTGAGCCTGCTAGGCTCTGATTGGCTCTCTCCCCTGCAGCCTCTCTAGGCTTCTTTGAGGAGCCTGGCTTCCTGCCTTTTTTCTGGGGCGGGGTGTACTAGGACTAGGAAAACAAAGGGCCTGGTACACCATGTCACATACACTCTGTCACATACATTTCTTTTCCTGAAGCTCCCTGCCTTGTTCTCTACATACCTTCTAACTTTTAGAGCAAGTGAGGTAAGGATCCTCTGAAGATCCTCATTCTCTACTCGGTCCTGATTCATTCCTTGTGTGCTGTGCACCCTGTGCACTTAATTAGGCAGGGGTCTTGTAGAAAAAAATGGTATGAGATCATGCAACTAAAGAATGTTCCATAATGCATACACACATGGGGGAGAATTACATTTTCACAGGCAATTTTTATTCTGGTATTTGTTAATTTTGAGTGCTTGTCTTTACAACTAAGATAATGCTCTTTTAACATACAGGGATTTTGCTATGTAATATAGAAGACCTTTTTTTAAAGGAAAAAATAAAACAAATTATTTTATGTGTAAATTAAGCTACAGGACATTAGGTACCATCAGGAGAGGGCTGTCATCCTGGGGAAGAATGGGCTGTTGTGGCCATGTGCTGGCTCTTAGAGTTGTTTGTGGGGATTCCAGCCTAGCTCTCTCTCTCCTCTCCTTCCCCAGGAGTGGGGGGCATGGGTCACCAGGCCATGTGTTTGGTCCATGGAGAGAGTTTTTTGTAGGGTGCTCAGTCTGGCTGTCTCTTCTCTACCCCTTCTCCCTCCATGTCTGTGTGCTCCTGGGATTTCTCAGTGCAGTGTGTGCTGATGCATTGATGGTGGTGTGGGCCCAGCTTTACATTAAAATATTCATGTTCAGTTCTTATTTTGGCAAGCTGCCAAAATTTTGTTGACAGCACAAGCAATAGAACAGAAATAGTGATTTTCAAAAAGTATATATCTCAGCCAAATCTTTGTGGCATTTCATGGGATTAAAAAAAAAAGACACTTCTTTAGCCCCAAGGTTTTCTCCTTGCCCAGTTTCAAAGGTCTGCTATAAACAAAGAGACTGAAAAATGCTAGGCAATCTAACTACAGAGATCACTACCAGATTCCCTTAATGAATGATTTTTGAGTGGAAATTTTCTTTTAATATTTTGTCTTCTTGAAATTAATAAACACTCCAGTTCATCCACCCATCCTCTCTATCATCTCTATCTTATCATTTTATTTTTCTTCACTTAATACAAAAGAATTTACAGATTTCCAACATACCATGGAAATTTTACTTTCACTAAAAATAGTTGGATGCTGTTTTCTAAAACAGGTGAAATAAAACATTTCTTAACAAGTTAAGAAAAGTTATTTCCTAGTGCCATTTTTTCGCAGAAAAAAAATTATATAAAAAGTAAAGTCTTATTAAAATAAGAATAATATGCAAGGGTGTATCCTGGTGACTGGAAATTCAGTACTGTAACGATGTAATGGGACATGTGAAAATGACTATACACTTGGGAGGCCTACTGTGAAAACAGACTAGATGAGCAATTCCTTATCTTAAAGAGAATTAAAAACAGAAGGTTATATAACATTTGTATTTTGTATGCAACCCTGAAAAAGACAATGCTCAAGGATTAGTTTAGATGGTGCCCCAGACTCTCCATACACCTCAGTTCAGATCTGTAACTTTGGGTAGCACCAAACAAAGAAGAATCATGATGTAGAAGCTGTGGTAATGTCTTGATTTGGCTTTTTATGGTAATGAACTGAGACCAGTGTGTCCTTATGGACAATGGAGAAATTATGTATTAAGCACTTGATCTAGAGCCCACTGAGGTCAATGGACAGACTCTCATTTACTTCAGTGGGCTCTGGATCAGAACCTAAACCTTCTTGACTTGGGAAGGTACAAAAGCACTTGCCTAACTTTAAAATCCCGAGTAGTCTTATTGAAGTCTGTGGGACTACTCACATATCTAGGTGTGTGCTTAAGTACCTTGTGTATCAGGGCCTGAGTAACTATTCCAGAGATGCAGTGAGCATCCTTCTTTCCCAATGATGCCCATGGGATTTGATGGTTCTGAGCATCTCCAGGATTGGGCCTATAAACTGGAGGAGGTTAAATCTATTTTGGCCAGCTTCATAGCAGAAAATATGAAAATGTGAGTACTCAGGCACAGTCATTTTGTATGTTAAACCAAACTTCCTTGTAGACATTTTGCTTAATGGTAATACCCAAATCAAACTTCCATTTCTTTTCGTCTCCATGTGCAGATTATTATTGTTGGAAATGTTTTTATAGATTGCGGCAATGAGAAGCATGCCATTTTCTTTATTACAGCTTTACATTTTCTGTAGTTGATATCTTAAGATTAGATTTAGAAGAACTATCTTATAAAACTGTCAACTCTCAGACAATAATTTTTAAACACTCCAGACAATTTACAAGCAGAAAAAAGGCTATGTACAAGAAATGGGTCTCAGCATTAGTGTTTTGTCACCAGTAATTTGATTGACAAGCACTATGGGAAGATCCTTGCAACTGTTGCTGTACTTGCATAGTTCACATTTTTATACTTGGCTCCTAAGTGGCAAACACAGATGGCTGCAGACTGTGGCTATTTAGTATGTTTCTGAATAAACTAAAATATGTTTATATAGTAATTTAAACTTCAGTATCTAAACATCAAATGTTAACTATTCTGAAAAGCTTGCAATTATATCTGCTGGCTCTGAAGTCTGATATTTTTATTTGTAAAATAGAAATAAAGAGATTAACATGTGTGCCAATCTGAAGGTTTCATGACCATTATATTTCAAAATAGTATTTATAGGAGCATACATGTTTAAGCAAAAACCTTCAAGTACATCGCACTGCTCTTATTTTAGGTCATTTTGAAAAATCTGTGCACAGGTTAATTTGTGATTTTATCAGTTTAATGTCATCTTCTGGTATTGTGACCTTTTAAACAGAGCCTGATCATGCTCCCACTAAAATTAATCAGACTGGAACAGATTACATCTGATGATGATATGCTGATAATTTTGTGGTATTTCTTTAAATAGATTTTGTGAACACTGATTTCCACCTGAACTCTCCCCTTATTTGTACTATTGTTGAATATACAGTGTTGTAAAAATTTGTGTGTGCATGGTATTTGCAGAGAAATAAGAGGAAGTGTCTTGCCTGTGCTGAGTCTAATTAGCCATTGAACTGGCCTGCTACAAAAGAAAATAAGTGATTCTCATCCCCATATAAACACAACCTTCTGCCTGAGAAATACTTTCAATTAAATACAGAAGTCAGTTGTATAGTCTTTCAATGTTAATGCAATATTTTAATCTGGCATTATAAGTTTTTCAAGTACACAGTGTGAGACAGACTTTGTTTAGATGTGTAAAAATTAATAAAATGATAGGCTGACTTGCATATAACATGTTGTATGAAAGAAGCACTAAATTTGTTCAGTAGAAAAGGAAGCTGTGAATTGGTGAATCAGAGAAGCAAAAAGTTAAAAACAAATAGTTGGACAGAGAAGAATTTAAGTGTGGCACATCGAAGTTTCCTGAGTAAAAATTAGAGTTGTGAGGAAATGGTTACATATAAAGCAAAATGGACAAAATTTACCTTGTTATTATATTAGCAAAAGTCTGAAAATGTTGGGTGGACAGGCTTAATTTTAATGAACAAAAACATTAACTGTTTTGAAGTATCTTGTGCTCATTGGTGTGTTCTCTCTGCTGCATTTTCTTCTTCCTCCAGACAGGTTGTCCTGTTCTGCCTTGGTTGGTGTTTTCTCTGTGAAATCTACTGCCTTATTCGTCCTCCATGACTGAACTCGTGATCACAAAGTGGCCTTTTAGGCTATGTTGGACTCCTCTGACCAGACTTTAGAACTTCTTCAAACAAGAACTAGTATGGCTTCTTTAAAGATTCAGGAACATGGTTTAAATCCAGGAAACTCAGAGTAAAATAATGTAGTAGAAAATGTGGTAGAAAATGTTTTCAATGTTCCTGGCAAGACTTAGCTAAGTTCTGTTTTCCACTATGTGAATCCATATATCTTGAGCAATCTGCTGAAGACTTCTCCAAGTGCTAGAGAAGTAGCAGGTTTTTCCTTCAAGATATACAGAAATATAAATTCATATATCTGAAGATAAAACGAGTCTTTAGGGACTTTCAGCTAGATAAGTACACATCTAATGTACTGTGTTTATAATGTAAGGAAAAAAATGTACTACTACTCCCCTGAGTTGGCTATGAAGTGCTTACCACATTATTTGGTGGCACCCAGATAGTTAATTTTTACCATTCTTGCCCAAAGCAAAAAAATAGGGAAGAAATGTAATTATATTTTTGTCCTTTGTGAAATGAGGATAGTACTTCTCTACCTTTCATGGGATTTGTGGGTGTGAATTACTGTTGTTAATGTTTGTAAAGAATTTTGGAAACAAAGTGTCATATTAGTGCTAAGTACTAGCTCTGGAAAAATATTTGTTTTTTACTTCTCATCGTACAAAGAAATTTTATTTCCTTCCTTACCCATCCACTATCAAAAATATAATTAAATCTAATATATAATCTTCATATGAGAGCAAAGCAGAGTTAAAGAAATAGACTCAACTATTTTTGCTTTGTGTTCTCAACAATCTCCACTTGATTTTCAGGGAATGACTGAATAGAACACAGATACGGGGTTCTCTTTGTGAGCACAGATGAAGCTCAGTGATACCATTGTCATTACTCTTGAGTCTTTGCATTCTACTGTTGCTGTCACTCATTTTACTTTACCCCTTGAGTGCCATGTCTCTTTTAAGGCCTGACTGTCTTCTGTGACAGGATTAAATTGTTTAACCCTAGGTCTACATTAGTACTACTCTTGGAGGACAAATGCTGCCCATGCAGGGGCTCTAAAGTGGTTAAATAAATCTCTAGCAGCTGCGTAATACACTAATCATAGCAACTGGTCTTGCACCTGTTCCTTAAGGCAGACATGAGATTAATTAAATACCCAAGCAGTAGGAGGAGTGTTGGCAATTTTTCTAGTGTGACGAGATGGCATACTTATTGACATACTGACTCTTTGATGAATGCCCTATTTGTCAAAATCTCACATTTTCTTCTCTATTGCTTATATTTAGTCAATACTGAGTTGCCACTCTGCAATGTAAACAGTTTTTCCTTTGAGACTCAATAACTTATTAAATGTGAATGATTTTTGACATGGGGCATGCTTTTTGGTTTTACTTTTTCTCTCACTTTACCAGAGTAAAGTGTGTGGCATATCTATATAGACTATGATCAATAATTTCAACATAATCAGTTCAAGCAGTGTTTGTTGCTCTATAGATAAAAATGGGCCAACTTCTTCCCTGGTATAACAACACACTGACTACACTGGATTTATTGAAATCTGAGAGTACTAAATATAAGGGCTAGCAATATATATTTTTTTCTAATTTTGATGACTGTTTTCCCTGCTATGCTGTGTATAGTGAATTTCTTTGACAAAAAGCACTGCTAATGTAATGTATATTGTTTTTATCCCCCTCTCTTGCCTTCTCCATAAAGGAGCCACACATGTCTTTCCCCTCCAAGGCTGTAATTCAGTTTACAAGGTTACAGTCATAGATAGCTCAGAGGAGAATTATTTTAAAGACTAAATTATCTACTGCACAACAAAAAGTGTCAGTGACATAGACCTGGCTTGACATCAGTAAATTAATGTGTGGTATGCCCTATACCCACCCATCCTACTCTTGAGTCTAATCAAGTAAGTGTAGCTTTGCTGTATGCCAAATAGTAACAAGTAGTACAAGTCTGGAGTCGAACTGATTTCTTGAGCAATCAAGTGAAAGAGCTCCCAAGGGAACCCCAACAAATGCTATAACTGTTCTGTAGTCTTCACTGGAATGTTGTGCCAATTATGCTTTCCAGTCTAAAGGGATTTCTCTTAAATATATTTTGTATCAGAGGTGTGCACAGGAATAAAATTTGACTCCGTTAGGAGGGGCATGGTCTGTGCTCCCATCAGGGCCAGAGGAGTTTGCTTTCCCCCTGCAGCCCTACTGGGGACCCTATGCTCCCCCCTCCTTCTGACCGCCACCGTGAGGTACCCTGTGCTCTCTCAGCCACCGGGACTCCTGTGCTTCCCCCTCAATTGCCTCTTCCTTAGCTGCCCCATCCCCAGTGGCTCTGCTCACTACCCCATTACTATTGGTTAGGAGGTTTGTCACTCCATATCATCTCAGCTGCTGATTGGTGGAGTAAGAGAAGGGGGGGGTGAGCTCCAGAGAAGAACATCCTGGAGGAGGGGATCTGGATGCCCAGCGCTGAGCTAAGATCTCTGTGAGGGGTTGGGCATGCATGGGGAGCAGACCTCTGGAATGAAACTCGGAGGGTCCGTTCCCTAAATGGCAGCCGTGCCCCATGGCCAGAAAACCTGTCAGTGCCTGCCGCAGCCCTGATGGCCAAAGGAGTTCTGTACCCTTACTGATTATTAGAGTGGCCCGTGCCCCTGCTTACCCCCTTGTGCACGCCCCTGTTCTGTATAACCTATTGAAATTTCTTCTCCTGGCGAAAATGTGAGGCACCTTTGGGGGGTTTCATAAATTTCTTACCTTTGTCACCATGTAATCAGGCACATTAAACACGATGTTAGATGACCAGTAACACAAAGGTATCTATGTTCTACCCTGCTGTGTCTAATGTAACACATGCTCATAGTGACTCACTTTTATTAGTAACTCAGGTTTTGATATATGTCTGAAAGAGGAACAAGTCAGGATTTTAAGGTACAACATACAACTTTTCATCAAGACCTGAGATATTTATATTGTTACTCATCGAAGTATTTAATGGGTAAGCTTATGCCATCCTTTGAGTGTCAAATGTTTCGTTCTTTTCACACCTAGTATATTGAGGTTTCATTTTTCTGTTAATGTTAGTCACTGGCTGTATTTAGTAATTTCCATTTCCATTTCCATTTCTTAAACATTTATTACCTAGTTTTCCATATAACAACATAAAATTGCTGTTGATGCAAATAGACAAAAGATCAAGCTGTTAGTTTAGACTTACAGCTATTTTTTAAAAATTGACTATAAGTGAAACGAGTAACAAGACGCTGTATTTTCATTCTTTTTAGGAATGGTGGTGAAGGCATTTATTGCAGTTTATTGTGCCATTGATTTTGAAATTTATTTATTTGGTTGTGGTGCAGATGAAGAAAAGATGGTGTCATTTAGGGCCCAATCCCATGGTGTGTTTAGTGCCTGCAACTCCTGCTGAAGTCATAATAATTGAAATTTCTCACATCTTGAATAGAGCGTGCAGCACCTTACAGAATTAGAACAATTGGTGTGTGGATACAAGGGGGAATAGGCTTGAGCCAGGACTCAAGCTGAGCTTACATTGTGTGTAGACATAACCTTAGTTACCTAGGAGACCACTGCAGTGAAAATTTAGGTGCCCAATGAGTAGGTGCCTACAGCATTAGGTGGCAGCCAGGCAGGGGTTGTGTGGATTGTAGCAGGCCTAAATTTGAGGCCATTGTGGATCTGGGCCTCACTGATTGATCTTTAGCTAGTTTTGGAGAATATAAAGAGTGATGATTGGTGTCCAGAAATAATTGTTGATAAATAAATAAAATCTGTGAGTCAGAAAGCTCATGTAATCCAATGAACAATTTTGCAACTGGATGCAATGCTCAGACAAATAAAGCATCCAGTGTAGCAAACCCAGTTGCCAAAGGACACCATTTTTATTAAATACTTTTATGAAGTAGGAACACTTGATAAGGAGAACTGCCACAGCCTAGAAGTGAAAGTTTAGAACTACAATTTTTTAGTGTTTTTCCAAGTGGGAGAAGGTCAGACATCTACAGCAAGCAGATTCTAAATAAGTTTAGCAGATAATATCATTTTTGTGTAATTTTATCTTTCTCTCATTTTTGTTCTTTTAAAACGCAGCTGAGACTTTTATTGGCTCTGTTTTTGTTTAAGTACTTTTGCCCAACATCTCTACAGCTGTTTAGACTTTAGCACTGAGATGGCATTTCCTGGATCTGACAGGCTAGTGACATGACATAATGACAATATGCTAGAGAGTTTTTTTAAGGCCTAAGGAAAGTTTCAGACTCCAGTTTAATGAAAATTCATGTTATGAGTCCCCTGATAGAAGCAAAGCAGAGAATAAAGGATGTGTACTTCTCGCAATGTGTAATCCTCAGCCCCAGTTGCCTTTGCTTCCTCATATCAGAATTATTGAGCCTTCCTCTCTGCTCTCAAAGCCTCCAAACAAATGAGAAAATAAGAGTACAAAATGAAATATAAAAAGAAAAGTAGAAGATAGAATAGGTCTCTTAGAATGGCAAGGACAAGAACAATCCTGTTGACCTTTCTCCCTCAGTACAGAGGAAAAGGGCTCCTTAACCTCTCCATTGGTCCTTCTAACCCCTTAGCCTTGATTCAGCAGTCAGCTCCTACCCATAGCAGGCTTCTAGCCACAAGTGATCTATCCCTCTTTCAGAGCAGCATACATGTCACTGCCTCTACTCCTCTTTTTCAGGTCTCAAGGTAGGACCTCTCTATCTCTCTGAAGAAGCCATTTCCTTCTACAGTGCCCCTTTTCCCCCTTCTCTTCTGAGTCTCTGATCAGTTTGTCTGCATGGCAGGTGGTTGGTGTACAGTGCTCTCCTTCCAGCTTCTCTGATTCCCACTGACAGTTTAGCTAAAATCCTCTTTACTTTGGGGAATGAGGGTTTGATTTTGAGCCAGAGACTTTTCTCATTATATGGGCACATGTACTGTCCCATTCTGATGTTGCAAATGCCAGTCAAGGAATGAAAAAAATGGCTATGACCAACCTCCTCCTCCCATCTCCCCCCCGCCTCCCCTCCAAAACAAAAAAATCACCCACCCCCTCCCCCTCCATATCTATATATAAAGAGACTAGTTAAGGGACAGAATCTGACTAAGGGTATGTCTATACTGATGGCGGCAAAGTCGCCGCTGTCAGATCGACCTATCTGGATCGATTGAGCGGTCAGTGAAGACCCGCTCAATCGATTCAGAAGTTGACGCTGGTAAACCACCCCCTCAAGTGGCGTAGCGCTTCATCCCTGTCAATGCAGTGCAGTGAAGACGTCGTGCAGAAGGGAAGCACAGCAGTCGATGGGAGTTATGCAAGCTATGCAGAGTAGCTTATGTAACTCCAGTTGACTGCCGCTGATTCGCCAGGTAAGTGTAGACTAGGGCTAAACCTTATTTAAAAATTGTAAATTGGAGTTGACAATCTTCTCTTAAAAACCTAATGTTAAAGTGCTCATGGTATACTGGCTGTGTTGGGATTATTGGAAAACGGTTATTTTACAGCATTTGTCCTATGCTGTGTCCACATTGCACCGCCTATTTCCATGTAATCAGTGAAAGGTAGGGAGGCATGGCAAATGTCTATAGCTGTTCTTTTGTGGCATATGTGTTGTAATGCATTTGAGGAGGAGAATCTTCCTGGTGTTCTCGGTGTTTGAAATTATATGCTTCTCACATACTTTCGGGGTAACTGTCATGAGATAGGAAGAAATGACACTGCGTCCTCATTTCTTTTTGAGTTTCCCCCTAACAGAAATGCTGTACATATGTAATAATCTGTTTGGTAGACAAGAATTTAGAAAAAGCCTGCTCTGAGCTCGTTTCTTCCTCATTCCAGGTAAAACAGAGTGGCATCCTTTGAACAGTATGATTAATCACATCTGTGATCATTGTTATGGAGGTCTTAATGGAAAGGATATAGTACATAAATACTAGGGAACAAAAGTAATAGTTTTATTTTTAAGGTACAGTAAGAACTTCATGCCTCTTTCCATAACTGCCACACTTGGGGTGTTACTTTAGCAGTATTGAGCATCTGCAGCTCCTACTTACCACAGCAGCTCTGAAAAATGACATTATGTTTGGTGTGTGAGGGGGTAATAGACAAACGTGAAAATCAGATTCTTAATCATCTTAAATTGAATCTTTTGTACTGCATATGTGTATGATGATTCTTTTGTCCTATTACCCCTACAATTCTTATTTCATGAATTTGCCAGATGTTGTCTTGGGCCTGGTGTGTGGTGAAGAGATTACATGTGCAAGGTAAACTTCATCATTGTTTGCATTTGGGTAGTTTCACATCTTTGTAGAAAAATTTAGTTGGACCTTATAATTTTGAACTTTATGTGGGAAAACTAGTATGTGAATATGCACTTCACACCATCCAGTCATTTAAATTTGTATGTACATTTATATATTGTACCATGTCACTTCTATATTCTGACACAAAGCCCATGCTACATTTACCATTGAGGTCAAGAGTTGGATGGAGAAGAAAAGAGGGGTACTCAACGTATGTCCACAAACCAGGCAGGGCTGGATAGATATTTCTGCTAAGAAGATTGGTAGTGAAATAGTTAACTAAATTGATATGATTTAAATCAGTAATCCCTACCAGTTCCTGATAGCACCTGTCGTACCAGCATGCCTACTTAGGACCCAGCATTTCTAGCACACAGTCCTCCTCAGCAATTGTGACCATCTTGCAGTAAGGGTTGCATCAACTTTTTTTTTGCAAGCCACACAAATCACCTATGGTATTTTGCTGTGGCCCTTCCTGCAGGGTTGTGAGATTTATGGTGGTTGTGATAAAGAGGTGAGTGATTTTGCGGTCCCAGGTGAAAAAAGGTTGAGAATGTCACAGAACTACATGACTAAATAAATCTTTTAAACATCTATGCTTTTATATTCAAATGCAGTTCTACTCTGAAAAATGACTTCCAAAATTATACCTATTACTTATCATATCTGCTTTCCATTTGCTGTTCAATAATATTCTGCTGACTTTAGTGACAAAAATAAGTTTTTGCTGCTTTTTACTTCTGTTAGCTCTGCAGAGCCAACACAGATAAAAGAGATGAAATAAGAAATATGTTCCATCTTGTGCATCAACAGAATTGGATGTTAAGATCCAGTCATTTATACCTTTGCAAATTCCCTGAAAACAATAGGACTATGCAGGTGTTGAAGTTGCTGAGCGCATAATTTGCGGACATGTGGATTCTACAGCTGTGAGCAAGGATCTAATTTGGCCAGCAGAACCATTAGTACTGATGGTGATGTGTGAATTGGAAAAAAAAAGCTCGGTTTTGCTCTGTGATCTCAAGCTGAAATTTCAAGACTGGCAGTTTACTTGTAAACTGTGCACATTTGACACAAAGTCATTGAGACAATAAACATGAAATCCTCTGTGCCTTGTTTAAAGTCACTGTTGAAAGTATTTTCCTGTTCCAGAAGGGATTGTTCTGTTAACCGAAAACAGTGCTTAAAAGACTTACCAAACACCAGCTAACCAGAAGACTAAACTTACTATTACTACTACTACTACTAATATTATCGTAGCATCTAGAAACCCCAGTCATGGAACAGGACCACATTATGAGCTGCTTGGATACAAAAACAGAGGGCTCTGATTAGCAGTCCAATCACCTGTTATCTCGCAGTTTCTGGGAAGGCTGGAATTTCTAATAGAGTGCACTATTGTTTGGAGGTTCCAGCAATGGTGTTGGGACCAGGTTAATGGGGTAGAGAGTGGATGGGCAACCCTCCCAGGTAGAACAGATTACAAAGAAAGGATGACTTGCATTGGGCAAGTAATTGCTGAATAATTTCCAGCTGTGTTGTTTAATGAAGTTGTGGCTGCTTTTCTGATGTTGTTTCTTTCTTCCTCTACTGTTTGGGATCAGAGTCTCCTGCTACTGTAAGGAGTTGGAGGTAGTGAAATATCTGTGCTATTCTGACTCTCAGCCTTCATTTTAGGATTTTTTGAATAACTCCAGTGCCTGTATCTTTTGCTGCTTCTGGCAGCTTTTCCAAGTATCAGCTGTGACATGAAATTGACATGATTCTTGAGTTGCTGTCCATAGGTTTTGAATAGAAGCAATAAAAGTAATTAAAGTGTTGTTAATGTCACTCTGATAAAGTCATGAGCAACAGTAGAGGCTCTGAAGCTGCCATTAGATTCAGGAAGAAAGCACTACATCAGTTTACCTTTGGCTTACATTCGGAAGGTTATTTTTTGCAAATATAAAATCTAGAAACTTAATATTGCTTAAATCTTAAATGTTTTCGAATTTGTTGGCCTTGCCTACAATGATTGCTGTAGAATTCTTCCCATTTGTCACTGAAGATAGTTTTTGTTTTTTCCAAGTCCTGACCATATATCTTAATTCTAGAGCCCTGTCTTTTGAAGGAGTCTGTATTTTAGGTTCTTGTTCTTTTGTGAGCAGCAAAAGTTTTTTTTTTTTTTTTTGGTTAGCAGTATTTTTGAGGTAGTGCACCTCTCCCGTAATCCGAAGGGGTAATTGGAGTTTTAAAATCTTTAAATCTTTCTGCATGATGTAGATAAGCCCTCAGGAAAATGTATTGGTACTGAGAAGAGCTAGAGAATTAGTATTCTCTCTCTTCCCTCTATTAAGAAGAGAAGTCTATGATGTATCCTGTTCCTTACCTGAACTTGGCGTAGGAGGGAGGGGGATTTCTCTTCTCTCCCTGGTGTAAAAATATTGGAATACTTATTCTTTGGCAGATTTTCTGAAATACTAAAAAGTTGCATTTATTTTAAAAATAAAAGGCTTTTTCTAAATATATAAACTAATTAGGAATGTAATGAAGAAAAAGTGGAAGTAAATCCCAAATACTTAGGTGAGCATTTTTGGCGCAGCAAATCTCAAGGTCCTTCTGATCAGAGCAGGAGCCATATGCCATGCTGTCTGCTGTCCTGGGGATGGACAAGAGGCTGCAGAATCCTGCCGCGGAAATAAGAAAATCTTTTCTTACAGAGGGACAAAAGTATTAGTATGGAAGAAATCATAGTTGATTTGCAAGTAGCATATATGTTTAATTTATGGCTTTCTCAGCTACCTTGAGGTTAAATGGTAATTAGAAAACACAAAAGTGACAGCTTGCATTGTGACAGAACACAGATTGGAACGAGAGATCTTTGCCAAACTGAGAATCCTGATTGATCCACCTGAGTGTTGACAAAGAGCTTGAATGGAAGCCTGGCTCTCTGGATTGGTGAATATCATTAGCAAAAATTCCAGTATTCTTTTATTATTTGATAGAAACTTTTTTTTCAAATTGACAGTGGGTTTACCAAAATGCATAATACTTGGATATTAATAAAAATAAAATAGATATGAAAGTCTAGGGCTTTATTTAAATGTTATTGTATTTGTAAGTGTACATGCTTAATAAAGCAATATGCTTTGCAGCAGTCAGTATTGGACTTTTGAGGCTGGAGAATAAAACTTGGTGATGGATAGCACTTTGATAATGTCCATTTAATTTTGTCTTTGCATTAGTAAAAAAACTTAATAATTTTTTTTCTTGAACTGAAATTCTCTTCCAGTTAAGAAAAAATATATTCTAAATGGATTTTCACATGTAAACTGTTATATCTGATTAAAAGTGATAAGCTCTGCAAAAGGCAGTGTCTTACAGTATTTGAATAGCTTATGTACTAATTGGTTTTTCAACTGTGCTGTGTCTGGATCACCTGTGACTTTTTATTCATCAGCATGTTTTGCTACAAGGTAGAGTATCTTGAAATTTGCTTGTTGCCTTTTGTTAGACTGTTTCCTATATATGTATTTTGCTTTCTTCTATGTTTTGTTAGTGGCGTGGGCTGGTTTTCTTGATTTCTAAAAGTAGCTTTTTCTGAAGAGTGTAGTGATACTTATTTGGTATTAGAAAGGGGTTGCTCTTCTGCTTTTATTCTAAAGCAGATAAAATGAGTTTGAGTCTTGTTGGGGTGTAAGGTAATTACTATAACACTGGAGAAAATTAAGGTTCCCTAAGAAAATGTGATCGGAGATTATTTTATCACCTTTGTGCTTTACGTTTAGTTTTGAATCTTTTGATTTCTAGATAGCTATCCAATAAATAGTTAGTTACTGTTATGAAATCTGTGAGACCTATGTTAAACTCTTATTATGCTGCTTATATATTGTACATTTTAAACATTATTTTAATGTTTATATTATATTGCGTTGAAGGGTATTTGGAATATGCAGTATTAACCTCAGCTTTGTTTTCTTCAGAGATTAGTCAGAAGGTTTATGTAGAACAGTCCATAAGCCCTCATAATTGGTGTCATTAGTAATAAAGAAGAAAACTTTCACCTTAACAGGATTTTCTCTTATGTGCAGCTTGCCCAGTTTAGGCAACGGAAAGCACAATCTGATGGGCAGAGTGCATCCAAGAAGCAGAAAAAAAAGAAAAAGGCATCAAACACCAAAGATGAAGAATCCATACAAGATGGTCCTGATATTGACCGGTCACAGTGTGATGAGACATCCACACCCAACAGTCAAAGAGGAGCAGCGGCTACTGCTGACTTCGCGATAATGAGGACTTTACGGAGTGGTGAAACTATCAAACATGACCGGATGTATACCATAGAAGTAAGTGTTTATCAGGTTTTAAGCAATGACATCATTTTCTCTTTAAAAATAGACTATTGCAAATGAAAATGAGTGGGCATTCTGAGAATATTGTCATTACTTCCTTGTCTCTACCCCCTTGCTACTTTGTGTCCAGAGGTGACACTTTCTATTTATATGCTGGTGTCATATTTTCTATGGCATGATAACTGAGCTGTAGAATATGAAGTATTTGTTGGCACAGTTGTGTGCATTCCGTAAGAGGCTGCATGTATTTTTAAAAAGCTTATAATAAAATCAGTATTACAGGGAGTGCCCCAGAAATGTTTCACGTGGTCTGCACAACTGAATCCCTCAGTCTCCTTCTGCCCCCAGGCTCCGCACTGCCCTCCTGGCCAGCTACCCTATGCAGGCACTCACTTCAGCACCCTGTACTTGTAGCAGGTATTGAGGCTGTTGCTGAGTGAGTCCTGTGGGAAGAGCAGAGGGGGGACAGACTGCTGGAAGCAGGATGAGGCAGGGCAGGCTTCTGGGTGGAGCCCTGATGCAAGAGCCCATCCCATAGCAGCAACATGGAGAAGTGCTGACTGCCAACCCAGGTTTGGCCCCATGGTTCTTCCATGAAGGTAGTGTTGCGGGGCCAAAGTTGAATGACTGGTGGTATGACCTAGTGTGTGGGGATTGCACTGCTATTTAGGTTTGGCCCTACAGCCTGATTCTGAGTGGCACTATGACCCCCCAATGCCAGGTTTCTCAATTTTGGCCCCACAATCCCCATGTCATGAATAGGCCATGGGGCCAAATCTGAATGGGTCTGGGACTCCCATGCTCCATGTCACAATACCAATAACTCAGCTTTGGCCCCGCTGCCCCCTGGCATGATGGAAGGACTGTGGGGTCAAAACTGAGTAGGCAGTGGGGCAGCTAGGGCTGCTTCTCCATGCTGCTGCTGTGGGTCCAGCTTCTGTATCAAGGCTCCCCTGTCAGTGATGTACAGCGGGAATAACATGTGTACAGCTGTGTATGCCACTGGTATTACACTGTTATGGTTTTAGATAATGACAGTTGTGGTTACTGGTAAGGAGAATAAATGCAAAACTAAGCATTTTTTTGGTATTCGTAAAGTAATGTGACTCTTGCTGGTTAATGATGACTCAGAATTTATTTTGATAATACTAATTTGGGGGATGGAATTGGATGGTTCAGGGGACTTGGTGCTCCACTGTTTACTACTTGATGGACTATAACCGTGGTCATTAGTGAATCAATGTATTTACCATCAAAAGGTTATAAAATGACTTATGTGAATTGGATTGGCAGTCTCAATTCAGTTCTGAATTGGACAAGTGTTCCCTAAACAAAATTCAGTACTATTGTTATACATTTAGGAACAAGGAATGCAAGCCATGCCTACAGAATAGGAGACTGTATCCTGGAAAGCACTGACTATGAAAAGGATCCAGGAGTCACTGTGGACAAGCAACTCAACATGAGCTCCCGGTGTAATGCTGTGGCACAAAGGGCTAATGTGATCCTGGGATGTATAAATGCGAGTAGTAAGCAGGAATAGGGACGTGATTTTTAATTCCGTATACACAATTAATGAGACCGATACTAGCATATTGCATACAGTTCTGGAGTCTACTTATTCAAAAGGATGTTAAAAAAAATTGGAGAGGGTGCAAAAAAGAGCCACAAAAATTGCTTGACGGTTGGAGAAAATGCCTTGAAGTGGGAGACTTAAAGGGCTCAATCTGTTTAGTTTATCAAAAACAAGATTGAGAAATTACTTGAATACAGTGTATAAATACCTTCATGGAGAAAAAATAATAGGTACCAAAGGACTTTTTAATGTAGTGGAGAAAGGTATAACAAGAAGCAGTGGCTGGAAGCTGAAGCCAGACAAATTCAAACTGGAAATAAGGCACACATTTTTAACAGTGAGGGCAATTAACCATTGGAACAAACTATCAAGGATAGTGGTGAATTCTCCAGATCAAGTCTGGATGCCTTTCTGGAAGAAAGGCTTTAGTCAAACACAATTTATTGATTTGTTCAATACAGTGTCAACTGGGTAACATTTAAAGGCCTCTGATATACAGATATAGATCTAGATATTTAAAGGTACCTTCTGCCCTTAAACTCTGTGAATGTTGGCAGTTTGTTCTATCAGATGAAGGAACTGAATCGTGACTAAGCTGTCTTTTTAGCTCTGTAGGTGGTTCCTCTGATAGAGAGAGGCACCTGAACAGCGTAGTATTGTACTTGTTTTGTGGACAAATATCAAGAACTTCAGTTTCTGTAACTGTCTGTCAGTTAAATACACATCTAGTTCATATGAGAAAACAAAAACAGTAACTATGTATGTCACATTCATTTTCAGTTAACTTTTGGATGCAGCAATTTAGTTTTACTGGACTTTAATTAGTATGATAAAACTGTTAAATTATGCAATTTTTACACTAAGTGGTACCTTTTCTCACCATTCTGACCTCTGCTAACAAAAATCTTTCAACTGATTATCTTTATTACATTTTAAAAAGTGATGGGTGAACTTAGTTCTTATGAAAATGAAACCCATAGCACTGGCTAGAAAAAGGCAATGTACAGACAGCTACTGTTCAAATTGATGTATTATAGTTCCGCTAACACACCTGAATTCTGAGCTGCAAACACCTCTTGCTGTTTCAATCTGGGGCCTTTTTTTGAGTAGACTGCTAATCATGCCACTTGTGTAGTGGCTTTGAGATGTGGACAAACATAAAGTAGAAAGTAGGGTAAGAATATTTCCTGGTGACTTAATATTTGAATCTACATATCCAGCAGTGAAAGGCTGTGTGTTGTCCTATATTGCACATTAATGTGAATGATAAGAGGCAGAATTATAGAATTGCCGCCTCATGACACTGTAGTTAAGATTGTGAAATCCTTCCATTTTGTAAAAACCCCTCTTTTTCCCAGATTCATAAATTGGCTGTCTAAATTTTTGGAAAAGGAGGAATAAAAATTGGAATACAACGTCTCAGCAAAGAGGCATCTTTAAAAGTCTTTTTGATAGGCTTCGTATTTTAAAAAATGCGCAAAAGTTTTTAACATAAATATACATTTTGTAGATTTAGTGTTTCATAATGTTTTGTGTTTTTCATTAAAAAACTAACTTTAATTTAAACATCAAATGAAATTGTAAGCAACTGTCTAGTCTGATTGTTTTTCATATATTAGGAAGAGAAACCTGTTGAAACAAAGATGTTTCAATGTGGTTATTGACTATGCACAGCGACTACATTTTTGTTCGTGGATTCATAGATTCCAAGACCAGAAGGGACCTTCCTGTACAACACACGCAATAGATCTTCCCCAAAATAATTCCTAGAGCATATGTGTTAGAAAAACATCCAATCTTTATTTAAAAATCATCAGTGAGGGAGAATCCACCACAGACCTTGGTAAATCGTTCCAGTAGTTATTTACGCCTGTTTCTGGTCTGAATTTGTCCAGCTTCAACTGGGTTATGATTTTGTCTGCTAGACTGAAGAACCCATTATCAAATGTTTTTCTCCGTGTAGATGCTTGTAGACTTTAATCAGGTCACCCATTAACCTTCTCTTTATTAAGCTAAATAGATTGAACTCCTTGAGTCTGTTTCTTTTAGGCATTCTTTCCCTCTTTAATTGTTCTTGTGGCTCTTCTCTGAACTCTCTCCAATTTTTCAATATATTTCTTGAACTGTGGACATTAGAAGTGGACACAATATTCCAGCAGCAGTTACACCTGTGCCAAATACAGAGGTAAAATAACCTCTCTACCCCCACTCAAGATTCCCCTGTTTATGCCTCTTAGAATCACATTAGCTCTTTTGGCCACAGCATTGCACTGGAAGCTCATGTTCAGCAGATTATCCACCCAACCCCAAATCTTTATCACATGTATATTTAATGCATGTGCTAAAAACCTATTTATACTAATATGAACTATCAATGTAACTCATACATCTTTATTTTTATTCTGATTTACACTTCAGGACTGTTCTTCCCTGCCAAATAATTTGTGATCTCTTTGCATTTCTTGAGACACTGCACTGTGAAAGCAATACCCACTAAACAGAAAGGATATGGAAGTATTGGTGTTCCCTCCTGCTCAACTGAACATGACACCAAATAGCTCCCCATCATGTGGTTTGAGAGTGGACAAAAATCCCAAATCTAATGGGCATTAGCTATAAGAGTTTTATAAGAATAAAGTGAAGAGGTGGAAGGTGCAGATTTACTTAGTGTGTTTGTGGAAGGAGATTCAGTAAAGAAAAGTGAAGCACAACTATATGGTTGTGGCAAAAACAAGAGAAACTATTGCTTACAATATATTGTAAAGCATAAACTGCACATATGGAAGCAGGATATTTTCCAAAAAGTACTCCATGTTTTGGGTTGCTAACCTTTAAATGGGTGGAGAAGCAGTTTATAACTTTTTTGGCTCCTCTCCTTTCTCATCAACAGCCGAAAAGGTTTTTAATAAACTCCACCTCTCACTCCTGCAATCATTAAAAATGTCTGAGATTATCCTGTTAGGCAAATAGACTACACTACAAGCTTTCATTTAGAACTTTAGCACCTCCAAAGAAGTTGTCTTGAATATTTTGTCAATTACTGTGGACTCCTCTTTAAATGCAAATATACCCTGAACTAGATATTTCAAAGGGTCCTTGCAAGTGGAACAGCAACATACGCTTTTAATTAAATTTAAATTTTGATGTTGTATTCCCCGTTTCCCTAATTATGGAACCCATTTCTGGGTTTCAGAACTACTCCTAGTAGTAATACAATTGAACTGTTTGCTCCATTCAACAAAAAGGGTTTCCTCTGGAGGATCAAAAGCTGCAACCTCCTCCAGGAGGGGGTCCTGACGGAGGCTGTCGGGGCCAGAGGAGCTGGTTTTGGGAGTGAATGTAGGAAACTTCTTATTGTGACAGAAGGGGGAAAAAAGGAAAGAGGTACCCTACTGGGTCAGTCTGCCCTTCCTTTGATTTTTATACAGGGAAAAGGAAAGAGGCAGGTAACTTGATGGTGCTGGAGGAGAGAAATAATGGAATAGAGGAGCTGTTCTGAAGGGAGAAGAGGGAAGGATATAAACTATTAGGCTAATAAAGGTAGTATGGCCTACACAAATACATATATATAGTAATACAGAGAAACCTTTCTAATCAAATTCTTGTAGAAGAATGTTATGAATACATGTTAATATCACTCTGAGGAAGATGACGTAAGTATTCTTCTAATTCGCATTTGTCTTGGTCTTTGGGCTAGAGCCTAAAATTACTTAAAAAACAAAAAAAAGATAAACTTTATATGAAAGCTTTTGAAAACTTTTTTGGTGGCTGTAACTCAAATGTATAGGATGTTGTCACTCTTCATTAATAATCTGAATCTTGCTAATTATTCATATATAGTTCTTTCCAAAAAGAACAGGCGGTTTCATCTTAATGAAGTTGCTGTTAAATTTAGAAATTTTTTGCTGCATTTCATTTAGTCTCAATCAGGACCATGTTAGTCAAGCTAAGAAGTGCTTTGGAAGTTCAGCAATTATCTTTCAACTGTAATCTTTCAATATAGTATCTCTAATGGAGGACAAAAGCCAAAACAGCTTGTTATGCATTTTGTAATTTACTGTTTAGTGCTGTAAGTGCACTAATAGACAAACTATATTATGATAATCAGACTAGTTTGCTCAGTTGGAGTTGCAGCCAAAGTAGTACTGGGTTCAGGTTAATCTCTCCAACTGAGATTTGCAAGGCATTTTAAAAAAGTTTTCTGTTCTTTCACCCAACTTTACTGTCTTGACACAACATCCTGTAAAGATCTAAGGCAAGATTACTGGAAGCATTGCAGGGGATTATTTTCTAGCTGAATTTCCAGTTCTTACTTACCTCATCTTTACGGTAGGGTGTGTCTCTGGTTTTTGCTTTTGTGCCACAAAATATATTCAGTAGTTGGTATACATAGCATTTTTAAGTTTCTTGCCTGGACTCTTTGTTGTTTTAGTATTTCTGTAGATAAAATAAATCATAGCTTTCTGTGATTTTTCTGATTTGAATTTTCCTGTCAGCAAGTGGAACTAAAAGCTCCAATTAAAAAAACCCCCAAAATCAGAGTCCTGAAGAAATCCTAGGTCTTGATGCAGACCACAGCAGATGGAAT
Source organism: Emydura macquarii macquarii (assembly GCF_026122565.2). Taxonomy (NCBI): domain Eukaryota; kingdom Metazoa; phylum Chordata; order Testudines; family Chelidae; genus Emydura; species Emydura macquarii. The sequence continues at coordinate 33,153,561 of NW_027132559.1, read as the reverse complement.
CAAAGTGCTTCTATTTCTTTATGAATTGAGTTCCTTTCTTAGATAGAAGGGATCTGTTCAGAGGACTGAAACTTTTCTTTCCCTGTCTTGGTTGTATCATAAGAATTATAACTGGGATCATTTTGTATTCTTTCCTGTTCATCATTTGCAGACCTGGAGCTTTCATTGGCTACTTCAGTTTATAGGCTTTCTTGCTCTTTCCCTGGGAGGATTTCACAAGGTGTCTAATTCCTTCTTTCTTTTAGGATTTAAAGGATGTCTAATCCCTCAGATTACCGAAATGTACAAGAAAAACTCACCAGAACCTTTCACCTGAAGAAGACTGATTTTTTGAAAGGCACAGATAGTCATTAATATTTCTTAATAATCTTGTTCCCTGAGAGAAGTCTGTAATAATCTGACAGGCGTAATTTTTCTTCAGGGTGTTGTATAGGATCCAATTTATAAAGGTGGGAGGAGGGGGAAGGAGTGTGTGGTTTTGTTAAAAAACCTGAAGATTACTACAGCTTTTATTGTTGTAACTGATAAGAAATAACAATCCTTCTTTTCCCCTCTACTGTATTTCTCACCAGAACGTCATCTGTGATGTCCTAAAATCATGGTCACTATTCCTTTATCTGAAAAAGGTTTAGCTCCCATCTTGGAAAGTGAGAGATTTGGAGACAGACTGTAACCCAGATTTCTTGTATATAGTATAATTTAAATCTTTGGGCCTGCCTTAGATTTGTTTTAAATTCCCTTCTGTCCAGTTGCATGTCTCACAAAGATAATGATATGCTATGTTTAGCAATTTGTTTGTGCTTGGTTACTTCTTTTAAATACTTTAAAAACTGATATCTTCTGAGATCAGCCCCGTATGCCTGGCAACATTTTAGACCTAAATTATGCAACAAGCCACTTTGATTTAAGCATATCAAATCAAAATAAGGTTGGCGTCTTAGCTCTTGATTGTGTTTTTCTCAAGACACATCTGTGTTTGGTAAACTGTCTTAAGACTAGACCACAGAATTTTAGCTTCTGGCCAAGCCAAAATTTATCCCAATTTTCTGTATTTTATTTCCATAACTTTCTCTACATTCTCACATGGTTAGTACCCGAGATCTGCGGCATCTTATTAGGTAGCTTAAATTTAATTTTTAAGTTCAATTACTTCTGACGTGAAAAGATTTCAGCTTTGCTAACTCACTTTTCAAAATACATTGTGTCAAATTAGAGGCAACATAACTCTTCAGTATTAATAAAAGAAAATACAGTTCAATGTTACTCAGTGTACAGTATAACTTCAAAATATATAATATAGCGACTAAATAAATACCAGCTGGTCATAGAGAGAACCCTGAAATGTTAAGCTTATTGTAAGAGGATGGCTAGCAAAGGATGATGCAACAAGGGGATTTTGATTAGTTGTAGGGAGGTTATTTTATTCTGTATTTGGCACTGGTGCTATCATTGCTGGAATATTGTGTCCAGTTTTGATGCTCACAATTCAAAAAGAATGGGTAAGTTGCAGACGGTTCAGAGAAGAGCCGCAAGAATGATTAAAAAATTAGAAAACATGTATTATAGTGATAAACGGACTGAGCACCTTAAGTTTATCTTAACAAAAAGAAGGTTAAGGGGTGACTTGAGTACAGTCTTTAAGTATCTACATGGGGAACAAATATTTAATAACAGGCTCTTCAATCTAGCAGACAAAGGTATAACATGATCCAATGGCTGGAAGTTGAAGCTAGACAAATTCAGACTTGAAATAAGCCGGACATTTTTAATGATGATGGTAATTACTCATTGGAACAGTTTGTCAGGAGTTGTGTTGGATTCTCCATCACTGACCATTTTTAAAATCAAGATTGGATGTTTTTCTAAAAGATACGTTTAGGAATTACTTTTGGGAAATTCTATGGCCTTTGTTTTACGGGAGGTCAAACTAGATGACCACAATGACCTGGCCTTAGAATCTGTGAATTTCTTTGGACTTTAACTGGGGCCACTGGGAACTTCATCTACTTCCTTTTGAGACCCAGAGAATGGTCCCTTTTAAAAGTAGATATGTGACAAGGCTGGTAGAAGAAATAGGTTGGAGAGAATGGACACAATTATTGGGAGTCCCCCACCTTCAGGCTTTGTAGAGAGAAATCATCATCTTAAAAGATAATAGAAATATAACAGCAATGGAACCCAAAATTGCAACTGGCTGTCCTAAAACAAAACACGTATGTAACAAAGTGCAACTCTTTTAAATACCATAGTTGTAGACAAATTTGTAGACAACATTTGTGGTAGACAAATGTACAGAAACCTCACGTTGGAAAAAGTTGCTCCAAACATACTGAGTTATAGGAAGGGGGTAAATCTAGGTTTCCTAATATGGAGATTAAATTGATGGGCAGAGAAATAAGTTGGTTATAAACCTGAAGTAAATTGCACACCTATAGGGAGTGAGAAAGCAAAAGAATGGTTTAACATGCGTCACCCTAGCCAAATGATTTTGTGTGTTGTTAGCAAATTATTTTTTTAAGAGAAAAGCCATACTTCCTTTAAAACTGAAACCTGAGGGTTCAAGCACATAAGATGCATAGAAATTAATAATTCCTATTGACTGACAAATATTAGAAGTATACAGCAATGGGGTAAAATGGAAAGAGAGGGGACAATACAGCCTTACAGAGATCTGCTTTTTCAAGTGAGTGAGCAGGCTTTGTTCACTCATAAGAAATGGGAACACAGCTCCTTGGACCCACAGAAGATAAGATGAATATTTGCAAATTGTTGCCTACTCTTAATTTTGCCTATAGGGTCTGAGGCAGCAAGAGACTAAAACAGAAGTCTTATTAGGGTTTAATCCAAAGCCCATTGAAGTCCATGAGTATCTTTCCATTGATTTCAGTGGGCTTTGGATCATGCCCTTAGAGTAGAATAGGTAGCCAAAGAGGTTTAATTGAAGCTCTTCTGGCCAGCATTCTCCAGTTATCTTTAGATAAATCTTTGGCAAAACAATTTGATCTTAACAGCCAAACAGGAGATTTATCCAAGCTACCAGAAGTACCACTTTTGACAAACAAAACTGTGTGGTATATCATCTTGGAACCTTGGAGCCATCCACAATAGTCTATCCAGATGGAAGAGAGAACATGTTGTACCTTCAATTAGCAACTCAGAAACAACAGTAAAGAGCTGTTAGGGTAGTTAGTAAGGATGTGGGATGCAGAAGGATATCACCATTATTGCCACATAATGTGTGTATTCGTTTCAGTCAGTGATGTATACACGCTGAAAGCACACTGAGGATGTCATGTTAGCAGTCTCTTCTCAGGGTGAACCTCCTAGAAATAAAAGTGGGGGGAAGGGGGGAATGGAGTGTATGTTATACAGGGCAAAAATAAAACAGAACTATAGAAACAGGCAGTCCAATGTCATACTTTCTCCCTCTATCTTAGATTCAGTTAATCTGAGACGTCTTTTGTTGCTATGTCAGGAGAAGCAGGTGATCCGTTTGTCTGTCGCTGCTGGTGCCGCATGACGGTTGGAAGCTTTCCTAAATCAGTGTGAAAGGAGTCAAATGAAAGGCTGCTTTCACGCTGTATTACAAGTGCTGACAGTTATTAAGGTCTGGGTGGTCTCAGTCAACAGAGAACCCCTCAGACTGTATGTCACACTTCCCTTCAAATTCACTGAATCAATGGATACTTATATTCTGCCTAAAGAAAGAGTGGGACAGAGGCAAATGAACTGAGCAATTATTTACAGGTACTGCACATCAAAACTGGGAGGGAGAACCCACATAGAATGTATCATGATTGTCGTTATTTAAGAATAAAAGCTCATTTTCCTGAATGCACTGGGGTACAGTGTTCAGGATCAAATTATCTAATAAAGCATTATTGGGCTACTAAAACTAATTCTGTTAATTTGGAAACCACCACTTAAAAAAGATCCACGACTATCCAGTGCAGTGGTAGGAAGAGCATCACTAACATAACATTTATACAGATTTACTACATGCTGTAGTTTAATATTTCTTTTTGATGCCAGGAGCCAATCAACATTTAGAACATATTGCTATCCTCTTTTTGAAATTTATAGTTAACTCCTCTGTTCAGTCACGTATTGTGATATGAAGGATTCAGATATGATGTGTAAGAGAGTGTAAATCAACTACTTTAAGGTTCAAACTTCCTCACACCAGATGGCCACTTACAATGTGTAGGGTTGGCAGGATTCGATATAAATCAACAGAAGTCAGTAAATGAAATCGTCATTTAACGCTGAAATCTGAAAAAAATGTCAATTAGTAACAGTCAGCAAGAATGCAACCTCTCCCCTCTCCCTTGCTCCTTCAGGGATCAGGTGTTACCAGCCCGCAGCCATGCAGGGAGCCCTCTGCAGCACTGCTGTCATGGGAATACATGACCAGGACCGTGACAGCTGGCTTGCAAAGGGCTCTCTGTGCTGTTGCAGGGCTGGTGATACCCGATTCCTGAAGAAGCAAGGTACAGGGAAGGCTGCAGTCCTGGCAGGGCAGAGAAGAGACCCCTAGCACTGCCAGTTGTTAAGAAAGTGGGGCTACAGAGGGCTGCCTGTTCTGCGGCAGGGCCAGTGAGACCCAATCCCTGCAGGTGTAAGGTGCAGCAAAGGCTGTGGTCCTAGTGGTGCAGAGCAGAAACCCCTAATCAGGATTGCAAGGAGTAAGAGGACGAACCTGGCTATTCATAGATTCCAAAGCCAGAAGGGACAGCCTTTCCCGCAACTTGTGTCTGCAGGAATCAGGTGTCACTAGCCATGCAGGAAGCCCTCTGCAGCCCCACTGTTATGGGAATGAGAGAGCTCACTCCTGCCCAGGGATAGAGCCATTCAGCAGCCATGGGAAATGGGAACACAGCTGCTTGACCCACAAGTTTATCACATTCTTTTCTTGTAAATGGTTTAATGGCTTAATTGAGATAATAGGCTGTCCATTGGGATGTCCCAGTTAAGGAGATTCTACAATACTTATTTCAGTTCAGAATGGCTAACTTTAATATTTTAGTTTGTGCAAGTTCTTAGAATTTAAAAACACCTTTTTTATTTGTTATTATACTTCAATTTATAGATTCGCTACAATACTTTCTTATTCTTAAAGTGGACCCTTTTGGTCTATACAACCATATCAGTCTTATGAGTTGTAAAATCCCACAATAATATTATAATTTAGAAGATCACAGTTGTCCCTTCTAGCTTTGGAATCTCTGAATAAATATTCATATTTTTTTAAAAAATGATTTGTAAACTCTTTAAATATAACAGTTTTGAATTGTTTTATTTCTTTGGGAAGTTATATATTTTATTTACAGTTTGAAATCTATAGAAAGAATGGCATTTGAATATCAAAAAACTGCAAGATTCTAATAGGCCTATTGAGGAGATTTTCAAAAGTGCAAATAACAATTTAGCACCATTCAAATCAGTGGAAATTAGGCATCTAACTGCTCTTTATGTCTTTGAAAATCTCCCTCATAGTATTTAATTAACATGGGGCCTGATCCAACCCATTTAAATAAATGGAAAGGCGCTAATTGACTTAAGAATGTTGGACGTGTCCCAAAGTGTTTACCTTCCACCATTTTTGCCTGTATAGAATTAAGTTTTAAAGTGTACCCTTGCATCATTTAGCTTTGGGAACAAGAAGTAGTATTTTTTAACATGCCTGGTACAGATTTCATGTGAATATTTCTGAAATTTTGTAGTAGAAGTAACTTTTAAATATTGAAATTTAAACTGATGCTTTGTGTCGAATTAATAATCATGTTTTGTAATCAATCGGATCATTCACTGGGCAGGTGTGTTACTTTCAAAATTGAGGCCCTATTCCTGCAACTGATTAAATGCATGTGGGTCTGATAGCAGGATTTGGGCCTACATACCTGATCCTAAGTGCCTCCTGCAAGAAATCACCTTCTGCTATTGTTGACTTCAGTGAAAATTGGAGGTGTTCACTGCTTTTCATAATTATATCTGAGGCTGGGGCAACACTAGAAACTTTTGTATGTATAGTAATGCCACTTCTGCCAGTACAGCTTATTTTATGTGGAAGAACTGGTATATGTTTTATTGGCAATGCAATCTTTTGCCCATAAAAACTGCATCTCTATGAGGAAGGTTTGCCGGTATAGCTATACACGTAGACAAGGCCTTAGAGAGCTGAGAATGGCTTTCATTTTGCAGATTCTGATGGATTACATGAGTATTTTAACTAGATATGCTTCATCAGCTGGCTATAACTACTGTCCAAATCCACAAAAATAAATAGAAGTTATGTTTAATGTTTTGAAGTTTACTATCATTGTAAATATTTTTATTTTTTCTTCTATTTTAGCCAGACAGTGAAATTTCCACCACAGCAGATGATTATAGTTCTGAGGTAAGAATGAAGTAACATTTTTACATTTTTAATATGTCACATTTAAACACTGTGGAATAGTTTTAAATATTTTTTGTTTAAAAAAAAAAAAAGAAAGGAAGTGTTAGTTTGAAAATGTTATAAATAACATGAAAATATAACTTATTTTTTTAGTAGTCACAATTAAACAAGCAGCATGGTAGATAATCACAAGATAACTACAATACCTAATAAGATAGTGGGTTTGTAAACCACTGTAATGATTTCTTTGCTACAACTGCACCGTAATGGTACTGTTCAGAGTTCTGATTATGCAACCATTTCCCTATGTTAATTTTCTGTTGAGAATTAAATGCCAAATTGAGTGATTAGCTTTAACTTGTAAGTGAAATAGAAACTGCTTGTTCAGAAAATTAGTTAATTATAGAAAGAAATACCTTGAAAAAAATGTGATCTTGTTCACACTGAAGTCATTGTCATCTTGCCATTGACTTCAGTGGAGGCAGGATTAGGCAGTTAGAGTGTTATTAATAATTAATTTGACGTCAATATGCTCTTAATTTTCTTCCTTCTTGATTGCTCAAAAACTATGATAGTTTCTTTAATCAATTACTAGAGGTTATAACTGAATGTGCTACTTCGTATTTATGGTGAGCCTTAGTATTATCCTGCCAATTCCCAACAATTTCCAGTTCTAATTTTCTGAGTTAGCACAAATAGAATGATTGTAAGATTGTTAATTTGGGAACAAGAATTTGATTGAATAAATTGGTCAGCACAAGTTATATTACACATGCAAAAGCTATGTTAAAGTAATATTAAGGTTGCAAAGCCAGCTGCTAAAAAGTTAGGAAATACCAGATTGTAGGTTGTGCAACCTTAATTTGGGCCCCATGTGCATTGTGATAATCTTTGATTACATGCTTGCATACTGTCTTTTCCCCAAGACCCCTGCCTCCTTCAATGCACAGGTTGGAGAGTGTTAAATTAAATCAGCAGCTATTCAATATTTTGTTTTATCCTCATTGTTCAGTGCATTATTGCCATATTTATTGTACACAATTCAAACCCTGCTCTGAATATAGTTATTAATTTCTTCATGGGCCATTCTACAGCGCTCATCACTATGGTATTTGAGTGCTTCACAAACATTAATTAACTTATCTTAACAACACCCCTGTGAGGGTGTATTATCGCCATTTCACAGATGGGGAACTGAAGCACAGAGAGATTAAAGTAAGAAGTGTCTTCTAATTTTAGTGGCTCAGTATGAAATGCTTACAACCTGATTTTTTGAGAGTACTTAGCTTTATATAGCACTGTATATGTTGATGGCACTGCTCCCACTAACTTCAGTTTGTAGCTGTGAGTGCACAGCACTTCTGCAAATCAGATCAAGGGTTTCCAGTTGGGAACACAGAAAATGAGGACCATGCAGTTAGGGTATATCTTTGCTGTAGAGTTAACTCAAGATATCTTCACTTGAGTTACTCCTCTTCAGTCATCCTCGCTTGAGTGAAAGAGACAATATAACACTCCAGCTGCTGTCTCTACACCGATGCTGCACTCGCTTGTGTGTGGCACTAGAACTTCTGGGGATATATCCCATACTTCTTTGCTCTGCAATAAGCTGAGCCGCTTTATGGATTCTTTCCCAGTGATTTGTGGCAGAACTTCTCCATCCTTTCTGGACATCTGGTAAGAATTGTGGGTAGGCCTTGGAGGAGCAAGCCTGCATCCACACTGCAGAGTGGTTATGCTAGTAACTTAAACTTTAGCTTATATCCCCTGCCAGCCAGCCAACTCAAGTTAAAAGCACAACCACACTCAAGGTAAGAGGTTTTGTATGTGGATGGGACTTGTGCTGCCACCAGTTCTTGAGTTAAAACTCAGGTTAACTTTGCAGTGAAGGCAAGCCTTTAGTGAAAAGTTTGGTTTAATTGACTTGCCTAGCATCAGATAGGAGCTCTTTGAGAACCTTAATGTTCTTTTAATGTGGTTTTTAAGTGTTTAATTTTCTAAGTGTTTAAAAAAGCAAGCTGAAAAAACAAAAATGCCATTGCGTGACACCAGATTGAAAACCATATGAGGAATCAGGAGGACTGGAACCTTTAGAATCACAGCACAGACTTCTGCCCTTTGAGCAAAGGAAGTAATTGATAGCAGTAGTTGGTTGTCATTCTCTCTAAAGGGCAACAAAAGATGCACCTTGCCAGCAGGTTTCACAGATATTTGCTGATAACAGAGGAATGTTGAGATCCAGGAATCTTCGGTTCTGTTCCAGGCTCTAGAGAGGAGTGTATTCTAGTGGGCACATAGACTTCTTCCCTTTCTTTCCAAGCTTGACCCTTTCTGCCCCATCCCCTCCAACCTGTCCTTGTCTCATTCCCACCTTTTTCCCCACTCTGGGCTCCTTGTCCAGTTCCCATTCTCTTTGTCTATCAAGTAACTGTCTCTTTGCTCAGCCAATCCTAGTCTTCCCCACAAGGATCCTCATCTGAGTCTGTCTCCCCTCAGCTCCTTACCTCTAGTCTTTTCACCCAGCCAGTGCCAGTTACCCCTTCTGCCTTTTCATCCAATCTTTCTCCCTCCCTCCTGGACTCCATTTGGTCACCAACTGGCTCCCAATCTCAATTCCTCTCCATGCCCCACTCCTAGTCTCTTCCCACTCTGTCCATCATCCAAGTCTCCTTGCTCAGTCGGTCCCAGTCTCATTTTACAGCCAGTCCCTGATCCCCTCTCCTGGCTCCTCATCCAATCTCTCTCTCCCCATCCCTGGGCTCCTTATCCAATACCTGTCTCCCAACATCCTCTCCAGCTCCCTGTCCCAGGCTTCTGCCTCCCTGGCTTCTTGTCCCAATCCCTTTGCCCTCCCTGTTCCTGTTCTCCCCTGCACCCTGGCTCATTGTCAGATCTGTTCTACCTACCTACTCTGACCATCTTCTCTCCCCAGCGGTTCCCAGTTGTAATCTAGTTGCCCAGTTTCTCCAGCTCCTAAGTCATTTGCCCCCAGTTGCCTCAGTGCTTCTCTTATTCCATCCCCAATTCCCTGTCTCCCAGTTCCCAGTCTGTATCCTTGCCCAGTTAGTGTCTGTGCCCCCTCCCACTGCCAGTTCCAGTTTCTCTCTTCACCCACACCAGCCGCCAAGTTCCAGTCTCAAACCTTCTTCCTCCCCCACCACCACTCTGTCCCAGTCTGCTCCTTCCCTTCCCATTTGCTTTTGTCCCCTCTACATTTGAGTCAGGCACTTTCCTACTCCATGCAGCCTAGGCAACAGAAGGGAAGGGGGGACTGAGAGCACAGGAGAGGCAGTCTCCTTGAATTCAGCCCCACTCAGTCTGCAGTTGCAATTGCAAGGAAAGTGCTGCTGAACCCCTGTAACCTTGGGCAGGAACATGCTCAGTTGCTCTGTGATGCTGATGCAAGAGCAGTCACACATAGGAATTGTGAGGGGCTAGAGCATGCTGAATGCGATGGAGTCTTTGCTGCTTTAATTTTAGCAAGTTCTAAAGCAAGTACAGTTCTAACAAGCCTCCACTGAACATGTGCAAATTGAGATTTTTAAAAGGCTTATAACTTGGCCAAATTTGGACAGACTTTCATGGGAATAATAAAAAGCACATCCTTGCCACAAAGGCAGTCCTGCCAAATTTCAACTCCCTGCTCCAAAGCGTATGGCATTCAAGTTCCTCAGTGGAACAATAGTAAGGATTTTTTTATATGACAAAACACCATATCTTTCCTTAAATTCCTTCTCTGAAGTGACCGAACTGTTTTGACTGAAATGTTCAAAAAATTTCAGCCTGGAGCAGGCACCTGGGATGGAAGATTTCAGCCCAACTGGTTAAAGTTTTGCAGTGTTATAAGTAACTGAAAGCAGGATCTTATAATGTGAAATGTCAGACAACCTGACATACGTGGTGCTGCAGTTCCACTTATATTTCTTCTTCTGGGTAACCAGTGGCTCCTGTTCCTCTTTATGTGGGGGAAATCCAGGTTATATGCTCTGATTAGAGATTTCATATCTCATATACATGGGCACAGCACACTTCTTGTTATATGTTTTGGTGAAGAGTAAGGGATCAGAGAAGATAAAAAGAATCTTCAGGAACTCTGTGTATGTGTTGAGGAAAGGAGGCAATTCACACAGTTTGTCACTGAAAAGGAAACAAATACAATTCTGTGCACAGTACTGACCTTACTACGGTATTTATATGTTTGGAATATATACCACAGTCAGGTATTTGTACCACACCGACCGTACATGAAGAGTCAAGTTTTTGAAGTCATAGAAGCCCAGAGTGGTATGATATTCTCTGACATATGCACAATGCAAGCTATACAAAAGCAGAATCAAAACCTCTAGTCTGATGTAAGAATATAAGAAGCAGCTATTGCAGAAAATGAGAGCAAAAATCCCAAGAAAACATGCAAGTCCTGAGAGATCAAGAAAGAATACATGAAGTACATGATGTAATATCTCACGATAATTATGAGCATGGATTAATTAGTATTTATTATTTTAGACTAGGTAGTGTCCACACTGTGAAGACACAATCCCTGACCTGAAGAGTTTACAATCTAGCCCAGCACCTTGTGAGTCTGTACTCTGTTTTGGTATTCAATAGGTTCTCATTGGTGCCTACAGTTAACATTAGAGATTTTAATAGCAGTATTTAAATGCCAAAGACCACAGAAGGCTAATATTGTAGAATTATAACCGGATCTTGTTTGGAACTCTACTTTAACAAAAAAAAAAAAAATCCCATTTTTCAGCCTCTTTGAAAACCAAAATGGAAAAAAAAGCACGTGTGAGCTCATGCTTTTCTAGGAATTCTTGCTCTCTTTCCTGAGAGAGAGACCCTTTCCCTTTTCTTGTGAAGAAATAATTCTCTTCCAGAACATATATAGCATGTATTCAGGTCGGCCATAATAACGCTTTTAGTAGTAAATATGTTTCATTTACATTAATGAACAACAACTGCAGCCATCTGTAACTGAGGATTTTCAAAGGCGAGAGGAAATTAAATTCTGTATACCGTAGCATGCACTGGACAAATTTTGTATGGAGTTTGAGACTGAATCTTGAACTCATTTTTTCTTCAGTTATGTTGCGCCTGACGTTAAGAGATGCTAAACATTCACAATTTAATATGAAGTTGGTGAGAGCCATGGGTGCTTGGCAACTCTAAACATCAGACCTGTGATGAGCTTGTGAGATTGTGATCTGTGTGAGATTACCCATCTTGTTCTTTGCTTCCCCTCTTTCTTTTCATTATTTAAAGAGGCTCGGTATCATTTTAAAAAAAATTCTATTTAAAAGTTGTTTGCTTTATTACAGCTGGCAAAGTGAGCAATATGGTTCTTGTTTGCTAATTCTCTTGAGGAATGGGATAAAGTCCAGTGACAAATAAATATATCCCTCTTTGAGGGATATTGCTCGTAATGGCTCTGTCTAATGACAGAGTACAGTTTCCTAAGCAAAGTTGGGGGAACAGTAACTGCAGATATCAGCATTTTGCAGGAATTTTATTATAAATGAAGTCTTGTGTTTCCTTCAGTCTCCTATACAAATCCACAGTTGTGGACGTGATAGCCAAATCCAAAATATGGATATGTACAGGTTATGCAGTTTGTAACAAATTACTTACTTTAAGCAAGTATGAGACCTTATGTAGCCTTTAGAATTAAATAACGGTGATGATTAGTAATCTAGTTAGGGTTACAGTTCAAATTCAAGACTAAGGAGAAGTTGGGCTTTTCCCAATAGCAAGCACTGTTTTTGTTGTTTTTTACCCTTTTTTGATGCTCCTCCCTGCCTCCAAATATGAACTTGTATTCCATACTTCTACAAGGAGTACTGGAAGGCAGTAGCCAAAACTTTTTTCTTTTATTTTTTTCAAACCTTAAGGAATACTGTTAATCACTGTTCAGGAAGATGAAGAAATTAAGTTTGTTATTGGAAAAACTAATTACATTGTAAAAGATAGTCTTTAATCTTATAGTGAAGAAATTTTTCTTCTTTGAGCGCTTTCTCATGTCGATTCTATTCTAGGTGTGTGCGTGCCTTTGTGCATGGTTACCGGAATTTTTTTTCGCTTCAGCAGTACTCGTAGGGCTGGCTCCAGTACCCCTTGGAGTCCCGCGCACATGCTGTGGTATATGAGGTGCCGCCGGCCCTATGCCTCCTAAGTTCCTTCTTTCTGCCTGTGACAGTTGTTGGAACTGCTCTGCTTGCTTCGCAACTGTTTCTTAACAGTTCCTTCAGTAGTTATTTAATCGTTGTTTGGATTTGGTTCCTGTTAGTTAAGTAGCTGTTAATATTTTATAGTTAGATTAGGAATAGTTCCACCTGAGACTCTTGCCTGGGAGCAGGGCATGCCCTGGTCTCCGGACTTCAAGACCTTCATCTCCTGCGACAAGCCCATAGGGACCCCCATGACAGTTGTCTAAAGTGCCTGGAGGAAGCTCATAGGAAGGACTAGTGTAAGATCTGCAAGACTTTCAGGCCGTGGACTCAGAAGGAGAGGGAAATCAGCGTGAAGGCCTTACTGATAGAGGCAGCACTGAGACCAGCCTCCGAACCAGCTTGTATCACCTCTGTGCCGAGTATGACATTGGGGCAAAGTGCCCAGTTGGAACTGGCCCCACCGCAGCACCAGACTTCTTCCTCTTCACCATCGAGGAAGAAGCAGAAGAAACAGCATGTGGAGAGAGGCCACTGCCCCGTACAGAAAAAATCTAAGGAAGCAGGGTTGAGCATGGGGCTCATCATGGAGCAGCTGGATGAGTGTCAGCAGGATGGGATTGCCACCTAGAGGTGCAACCCCGATAAGAGAGCCACCCCCAACTCCGGAGAGCAGAAGGGGGCCTCTTCAACTAGAGTGCCATTGACGCCAGAGGTGTTCCAGGCGGCGAGAAACTTGATGGCCCTGCCTTTGCTGCCTTCTCCTCGGCCCCCAGCACTGTCAAAGGAGAGGGCTCTGGTCTCCAGGGGGAAGCCTGTGATGGGTCTCCTGCAATGGCTGCACCAGTCCCCTGAACAGAGGTGCCCGTCTCCGAGAGCCAGGTCACCACACGGAGTCGACGTCGCGACACTGGTCCCCACGAGGTCGCTCCCGGTCCCCGTCTCTGGAGCGCTCCTTGGTGGTGGAGCATCGCCAACCTCGCAGCACCTATTGCGGTCTCCGGCATCGAGAGCTTTGCGCTCTGGAGGATGGTGCCAATCCTGCTTATCCTTGCACAAGCATTCCCCAGAAGGGAACCGACACCATTCCCACTCCCCGGTACTGAAGAGTTCGCCTGTGCCGCACGGTGGAGAAACCGGTCACTGGAGAGGGAGCCATCACCGAAGGGAAAGTGATGTGACAAGTCATCAATCCCTAGGCATCGATCTTCGATGCAGCACTGGTCCCACTCTTCCTCGGAGCATGGTTCCTCAGCAGCCCAGCGTCAGTCAAAGAAGCGGCACCGCCGGTCATCATCATCGCGCTCCTCAACACCAAGGCGACGGTCAGCAGAGCGCCGTGATATCTGGCAATAAGGACATTGCTCCTCCACCCTGTGGCACTGCACTGCAAAGGAGCCAACCGCTGCCACCCTCCCGTGGTCGTCCAGCAGCGAGTCAGTCTTCTCAAGGGAGGATAGGCATCCTGCTACCCATTCAGGGCACCGCCACCCCACAAGAGCTCAGGAGCAAGTCCCTGGCCCTGCAGCTCCTGGTTGGCCTCAGGGCCAATGGCTGGCACAGTGGCCATATTGGGGACCTTGGGGGATCCCAGTGGCCCCAGACTCTCTTTCATACAGGTCCTCTGGTGTACAGTCGACACTAGTGACCCCGGAGGGAGCGCATGAGTTGGACTTAGAAGAAGGTTTGGACCCCCGGGAGAGGACGTCATCAATGGCCTCCCGGCAGCAGGAGGGAATGCTGCTGCCCTCTGTGCAAATCCAGTCCTCCTCCTCGTCCTCCCTGGATGAGGCAGCTGTGTCGGGGTCATCGGTGCTCTTGGACGATTTTAGGGCTCCACCAGGAGCTCCTTAAGAGGGTGGCCTCGAATTTAGGTTTGGAGGCAGAGGAGCTCAAGGAGGCCTCAGTCAACCTCTTTAACGTACTGGCAGCAGTGGTTCCATCCAGGGTCGCCCTGCCTGTGCACACAGGGGTGCTTAAGATGGTAAAAGCCCTATGGCAGATGCCATCATCTGTGGCCCCGACATCAAAAAGGGCAGAAAAAAAGTACTATATTCCCGGTAAGGGATTTGAATATCTGTTTACCCAGCTTGACTCCCAAGAACAAGGACAATAAAAAACTGGACCTGTTCAAGAGAAAAATTTATTCAGCAACAAGCCTGCAATTTCTCATTGCTAATTAGCAGGCATTCCTGGGGAGGTACAACTATAACCTTTGGGACTCCCTCAAGCGTTTTGGGGAGGCCCTGCCCCAGGAGCAGACGTAGGACTTTGCCACCATGTTAGAGGAAGGTAGCACGGTGGCTAGGGCAGCCCTGCAGGCAGGACTCAGCCAGGAGGGCCATGACCTCGGCGATCTGCATGCATCGGTGCTCATGGCTGCAGTCTTCTGGGCTGTCTCAGGAGGTCCAACAGTCCATTCAAGACCTCCCTTTTGACCAGGTCTGCCCTTTTCTCAGACCAGACTGATACCAAACTGCATGGTCTGAAGGATTCGAAGGCCACGATCCATTCCTTGGGCCTTTATATGCCACAGGCCTCAAGGTGCCAGTTCCGCCCTCAACAGCAGCAGAAGAGATACCAGCCTCCTCATTTCTCCCCCTATAGATGAAGGAATAGAGATAGGGGGTCTAGGAGGTGCCAGGCGACTGCGGGGTCTGCCCCAGCCCCCCAACAGGGGCTTGCCAGGCGCTTCAGTGGCTAGCGCCAATCCTTTTGAAGGTGTGCCCAAGGACGGCGTTCCAGTCTGCACGCAGGATCCTCCCTCCCATCCATTCCTCAAACGCCTAGCTCCCTTCCTGTCTGAGTGGGCCACAATTACATCGGACCATTGGGTCCTTGGCATAATCTCAGCGGAATATGCCCTACAGTTTTCTTCAATCCCTCCTCACAACCCTCCTTCCCCATCCCACTTCAGGGTCCCCTCTCACGAGCAACTTCTCATATGAGAGGTGGAGAACCTTCTCCGTCTAGGGGCCATAGAGGAAGTTCCGCCAGACATGAGGGGCAAAGGGTTTTACTCCCAGTACTTCCTCATCCCCAAGGTGAAAGGGGATCTCAGGCCCATCCTAGACCTGCACTGTCTCAACAAATATCTCAAAAGACTAAAGTTCCACATGGTCTCTTAGCCTCCATTATTCCCTCCCTGGATCCAGGAGACTGGTATGCTGCCTTTGACCTAAAGGACGCATACTTCCACATTGTGATTTTTCCTGCCCACAGGCGTTTTCTCCGTTTCATAGTGGCTTGCTCCCACTACCAGTTTACGGCGTTACCCTTTGGCCTCTTGTCTGCGCTGAGAGCGTTCACAAAATGTGTGGTGGTGGCTCACCTAAGACGCCAAGGTGTGCAGATTTATCCATACCTGGACGACTGGCTGCTCAAGGGCAGGTCTCAGTCTCAGGTCAGAAACAACTTGGACCTCTTATGTGCCACCTGCTGCCGCCTGGGCCTGTTAATAAATGAGCAGAAATCGACATTAACGCCGATGCAGCGGATAGAGTTCATCGGAGTGGTTCTTGATTCCACACGGGTCATGGTGTTTCTGCCCCAGCTGTGCTTCGAGGCCATGTCAGACATCGCTCACCTGTGTGCATGTCCTATCACAATGGCCAGATCTTGTCTGCAGCTGCTGGGCCATATGGCGGCCTGCACGTACGTAGTGAGGCTTGCATGCCTAGGACTCAGTCCGCTCCAGTCATGGCTGGCCTCGGTGTATGCCCCAAGCAGACATTCCCTGGACCGAGTGGTCACGGTCACGGTCCCGTGTGTCGTTCCTCCCCTCCTTTCCCCCCCCCCATGTCTGTCCACACTGGAATGATGGTGGGACCCTCGCTCGATGCTGCAGTGTGTGCCATTCAAGGAGCTAGTCCCCTCGGTCACGCTGGTGTCGAACGCCTCGGATTTGGGGATGGGAGCTCATATCAGCTCCAACCTCAACACGCAGGGAGTTTGATTGTGGGAGGAGCAAGGCATGCACATAAACATAAGGGACTTGCAGGCGATATGTCTGGCTTGTGGGGTGTTCCTTCCTTTCACTGCAGGCAAGGTAGTGTGGGTGCTGACAGACAACACTGTGTCCATGTACTATATCAACAGGCAAGGAGGGGCCCGCTCCTCAGCCCTCTGCAGGGAAGCAGTATGTCTGTGGGACCAGGCAGTGAGCCACGATTTTCACTGATAGCCTCTCACTTGCCAGGTGTCAGGAATGACACAGCAGACCACCTCAGCAGATCCTTTTTCTCCGCCATGACTGGTCGTTCCATGCAAGGCTGGCTGCTATGATATTTCAGAGGTGGGGCTCTCCCCAAGTGGACTGGTTTGCATCCAAATGGAATAAGAAGTGCCTGCAGTTCTGTTCTCTCTACGGCCTCAAGGAGGGCTCGATATCTGACGCCTTTCTCTTGCAATGGAAAGGGGTCCTGATGTACGTGTTTCTGCCAATTCCACTGCTGCATAGGGTCCTCCTGAAAATCAAGAGGGACAAGGCGAACATTATCCTGGTCGTGCTGGCGTGGGCATGCCAGCATTGTTTCAGCATGCTGCTGGAACTGTCAGTCACCCTCCTGCTGAAGCTGTTTTGGTGGCACAAACTCCTCTCCTAGTGTGCTTGCTGCACCCAGATCTGAACTTCCTACATCTGACAGCATGGAGACTCCATGGCTGAACTCGAATGAGCGGGCCTGTTTGTCACAAGTTCAGCAAATTCTGCTGGGTAACAGAAAGCCTTCCACTCGGGCTGCTTACCTGGCCAAGTGGAAGTGGCTCACCTGCTGGGCAACATCCCATGGAATTCCACCCGAGTTATCATCAATCCAGGCTATCCTGGAGTACTTATTGCACCTCAAGCTGCAAGGCCTAACTATGGCCTTGCTGAAGGTTCACCTGGCGGCTATCTCAGCTTTTCATTCTCCATTGGATGGGAAATCATTTTTTTCCCATCCCATGACGGTTAGGTTCCTGAAAGGAATAGAGGGGCTCTACTCTCAGGTCTGTGATCCGGTACCTTCTTGGGATTTGAACCTACTTCTCTCATAGCTCATGGGTCCCCCCCTTTGAGCCTTTAGCTACCTGTCTGTTACTGTTGCTCTCTTGGAAAGTATCCTTCCTGGTAGCTGAACTTTGTGACTTTGTCCTAACACACAACTACTTCAGATTTGGAGGCAATCTATACCTTCAAGTCAGTGGCACAGCTATGGGCACCTGCATGGCCCCACTGTATGCCAACATTTTTATGGCTGACCAAGAACACTGCTTCCTCAAAACTCGTCCCAAAGCACCTCTCCTTTACCTACGCTACGTTGATGACATTTTCATCATCTGGATCACGGGAAAGAGTCCCTCGAAGAATTCCACCAGGATTTCAATAATTTCCACCCCACCATCAACCTCAGCCTGGACCAGTCCACACAAGAAATCCAATACAAATAAAGGATGGTCACATTAATACCACCCTATACCAAAAACCAACTGACCGCAATACATATCTTCATGCCTCCAGCTTCCACCCTGGACACATTACACGATCCATTGTCTACAGCCAAGCTCTAAGATACAACCGGATTTGCCCCGATCCCTCAGACAGACACAAACACCTACAGGATCGTCATAAAACATTCTTAAAACTACAATACCCACCTGGAGAGGTGAAGAAACAAATTGACAGAGCCAGACAGGTACTCAGAAGTCACCTACTACAGGACAGACCCAACAAAGAAAACAACAGAACACCACTGGCCATCACCAACAGCCCCCAACTAAAATCTCTCCAACACATCATTAAGAATCTACAACCTATCTTTGCAGATGATCCCTCACTCGCTCAAGCCGTGGGAGGCAGACCTATCCTTGCTTACAGACGGCCCCCCAACCTGAAGCAAATACTCACCGGCAACCGTACGCCATACAACAAGAACACTAACCCAGGAACCTATCCCTGTAACAAACCCCGTTGCCAGCTCTGACCGCACATCGAATAGTGACACCATCACAGGTCCTAACCACATCAGCCACACCATCAGGAGCTCATTCACCTGCATATCTACTATGCCATCATGTGCCAGCAATGCCCCTCTGCCATGTACATTGGCCAAACCGGACTCTCATTATGCAAAAGAATAAATGGACACAAATCAGACATAAAAAATGGTAACATCCATAAACCACTCGGAGAGCACTTCAACCTCCCAGGACACTCTGTAGCTGACTTGAAAGTTGCCATACTTCAACAAAAAAACTTCAGAAACAGACTTCAGTGAGAAACTGCAGAGCTGGAACTCATATGCAAACTTGACACAATCAAATTGGGTCTGAATAGGGACTTGGAATGGTTATCTCATTACAAGAAGTAATTGTTACTGTTCACACATTCTCACCTCCTAATCAATGGTTGTGAATAGGCCTCATCTACTCTAACTGAATGGACTTTGCTAACACCTACCCTCCCCATTGTTGTTCCTTACCCTTGATTGTACATACATATATATATATATACCCGCTATCTGATTTCTATTTCTTGCATCTGACAAAGTGGATTGTAGCCCAGGAAAGTTTATGCCTGCTGAAATTAAATTTGTTAGTCTTTAAAGTGCTACAGGACTCTCGTTTTTGCTGTATACAGACTAACACAGCTACCCCCTGGAACTTCCTCGTAGCGATTATCTCAGTGAGAAGGGTCTCTGAGATTAGGGTATTTACCTCAGAGCCACCATATACAACCTTCTATAAGGACCAGGTCCAGTTGCGGCCTCATCCCGCTTTCCTGCTCAAGGTAGTGTCCCAATTTCATTGTAACCAAGATATATTTCTCCCAGTGTTTTTTCCCAACCCACATGGCTTGAGGAGTAATGGAGGTGGCACATGCTGGACGTTAGGAGTTGTTCCGGAAGATCACGCAACTCTTAGTGGCAGATAGGATGAAAGGCTTACCTGTCTCCGCACAGCGCATTTTCTTCTGGATAACTTCCTGCATCAAATTTTGTTATGAGCAGGCTGAGGGTGCCTCTGCCAGTTGTTGTTACAGCCCATTCCACCGGAGTTCAAGCGTCTTTGACAGCCTTTCTGGCACAGGTGCCAGTGCAGGATATCTGTAGAGCTGCCACATGGTCATCAGTGTGCACCTTCATGGCCCACTATGCCATTGTCCAGCAGGCACGGGATGATGCCTGCTTCAGCAGAGCGGTACTGCAAGCGGCTCATCTGTAACTGTGGGCCCACCTCCAAGTTATTGCTTGTGAGTCACCTAGAATGGAATCGACATGAGCAAGCACTTGAAGAAAAAAAGATGATTACTCACCTTGTAACTGTTCTTCGAGATGTGTTGCTCATATCCATTCCATGATCCGCCCCCTGTCCCCACTGATGGAGTTGACGGCAAGAAGGAACTGAGGGGTTGTAGAGCCAGCGGTGCCTCATATATCGTGGCATATGTAGAGGACTACAGGGGGCATCGGAGCCGGCCCTACAGGTACTGATGAAGGGAAAAAAAATTCTGATTAACCATACACGAAGGTGAGCACACACCTAAAATGGAATGGACATGACCAACACATCTCGAAGGACAACAGTTACAAGGTAAGTAACCGCCTTTTCTAATGCACTTTATCATGGAAAAATAAGTTAAGTAACAGAGCCATCATGTTATATTTTAAAAAATCACTATTAAAGTCTCTTTAGATTTGAAAGGATGCTCATTTATTATTGTTAGGCATAAGCCTTTATTCTAATTGTTTATATGACAATCAGGAAATATCTTCTGCCTATGCACAGTTTAAAAATAAAAATAAATGGAAATAGTTTTGGCCAAGGTGATCTAATTATAGTGCTAGAATCTTAGATAAATTCTTTGTTATAATCAGACTAAAGCTTATTGGAGTGCTCAATATGTTGTGATGTTGCTATAATATGAGACAACTTAAAAGCACTAAATTATAAGAGTGCAAAAGCTGAGGATTCACCAGTTTGTGTAAAATTTCAGAATCAGTTTTCTCATTTAGTTCAATCGAGGGATCCATTAAAAGAGACCATTAGCTGTTAGCAATATTGCCTGCAAGCAGTGCCATTGGTCACTATTGATATTAGAAACCTCTTTGTTCATGGAACAATAATATGGCGCTCAAAGTGAAATAATTTCTGAATAAAATGCATATATTAATCCTCATACTGGAATAAAGAACGTTTTTTAAATAAATTGTTTTAAAGATGTGGAATGAAAAATATGTTACCCATTCCAGATGCTTTTATATATATCTCTATATAATGCTATGCAGGGCTTTTTCTTTTGTTTTTTGAACTGAGTGTTTCTTGTCAGTCAATAATATAGATGTTGTTCTTTTATATATTCAAATTTATTCTGCATTGCCCATGCTTTGACGTTTAAACTTGATAATTTATACTGGAGAGTAATCTTAATTTCTAAACAAATCTTTCTAATAGCATTGAAATAGCTCCAGATGGAAGATTGATGCTACATTTTGTGAGGGATTTCTAGGTCTATAGGATCTAAAATATTTTCTATGGCGCTTAATGATGATAGCTACACATTAAATTGCAATGGCTCCAAAAATTAGTGCTGACCCCTGGTGGCAGTAGATATGAATCACAGTATTATTTTCAGTGAAGCTGCTTGGTTAGTTTTGTGGTATTTAAATCTGTTTTTGCTTAAATGTGTATTGTGTTTGCTAAAATGATGTAAAATAAACTACAAGTTAAAATACATTTGCCTTTACACAATAGATTATAAGCAATTTAAAGGAGATTTTATGTTTGAGGAATATTTCTTATGAAAATAATAAGCTAATAATGTAAACAGGAAAATTCAGAACTAAAATTAAAACTGTGCTCTTGTTACTCAATATTTCCAGGATCTCTAAAGATGAATGATTTCATTTATTTTATGCTGCAATTCTTAGTCACACCAGAGCAATTTAAGAACATTTCAGCCTTAAAGGTGCATTGCAAAGCTTTAAAACTAAAAATTAAACTATAAGATTCCAAATCAATAATCAATTATATATATGGACTTAGATGCCAATCTTGTAGGGAGCTGTGTGTAGACAATCCACTATGCCCACAAGGAAATCCATTGAAATCAATGAGCCTTGCACAGAGGTCCTCCAATATTGAATCATTTGCAGGATTGTGGCCTTAAAAATTGCAGATGAATTTATAATCTATTTTCAAAGAAGATATTTCAGAATCAGTGTTTGCACATTCCTGCAGTCATCTGCCAGCTTTCCTACAGGCAATACTCTGCCATCCCTAAAATTCTGCCTGTTTGGCAACTATCAGATCTTTCCAGCTTCTATACTTCATTGTGCTCAGTCTGTACTTTGGAATACAAAGTTAAATTTATTAAAAGTTTTGTTAAGTTTCACCTGGCATCATGCCAAAGGAGAAAAGGTATAACAGAGACAACAGAGAGTTGAATGGGAGAAGTACAGAGATTATACACAAAAGGACCACAGTGGGCAATTCAACAGATGTAGCGTATGACTCTTCTGTAGCCTGTGTTTTTATTTATCAATTAAGAGTGAGTAGAAATTGGAGTAAATAAAGGAATAAGAAAAGTAGCAGTTTGTTTTGTTTACATTCATGTTTTGTTCCTATTAATCTATTATTTTTGTGGTAGTGCCAGAAGCCCAAATCTGGTCTAAGGCCTCACGGCAGAGGAGTTTATTGGGATCCCTTGATTTTTACAGCATTTTACTCACTCCATCTCAAACTATGTGTTTGGTGATCCTACTTCTTGAAGAGGAGGTATGGACTTGACTCCCCTCAGAGCAAGTCAGCACCCCTCTATGTGTCTACCAAGGTGTCATATAGGAGTGATGCACTCTTATTTTTTATGTCATCCTGCTTTAATCAAACTGGGAGGCCAGACTGATTCCATGCATGCTAGTGCATTTTGATGCTAGTAGACCCCAGCATTTGCCCTCCTATTGTAAATAAGCCCTGCCCTAGACAATTCCTGAGAAGATTTCCATACAATACAGTATATTGTGTTTTTACTTAAACACTGCAGTGATGACATTAGGTGGATCTGAGATCCTATAAATATACAGTTGCAACTCTTCTCCAAGATCCTCACTCATAGTTCAGATTCTTATGTGGAGAGGAGCTCTGAGAGAAGTGTGGCTATTTTTTATTACACCATTTTACATATTGGTCAACGGACCTGCTAACTAAAAGCCGTGTATATTTTTATGTGTTTCTCACAATTTCTTATTGATCTATAAGTATTGTTTTTGGGTTGCACTTAAAATTTTGGAGACTCGTCATTATTAGCGTATGTGGTCTCCAGAACCAAAATTTCCATGGACACTGCACCATGTGACAGCCGCAGGTAATTGAAAAGGAAGAAATGATTTTTAGATGTTTTATTTTAAATTCAAAGTCACTTGAACATTTTTCAATGAAGAAATGATTTAAGATTACAAGAATACAATATAGTAACTCTGGTTCCAGGGGACAATGATTAGTAGACTTTAGTAATGGCAAATTATGATGTGCACACCTTAAAAAAAATGGATGAAGAGAGGAGTTTAGTAATTTAAGGTACTCTTTACTGAGCTTCTTTCTTAACCATTTTTAAATGTATGTACTCAAAATATTTTGTGTTTAAAATGTATTATTTTTTCAATCTGCTCATACTCTATGTTCCGTTACTGGTTTTTAATATTATAAAATTTAAAATGTGACACTTTGCATTAATCTTTAAATCTGAATTTCCTTGGTTTTTGTTTGTTTGTCATAATTCTTATGTGGTTTATATCATAAAGGCAACAGACTGGGTTTAATTAACCTGAGTAGCAATACATTACAAAACATTAGTCTTTGCGACTTTTGATACAAGTTGATATATCTGAATTGTACAAAAGAATCAAATTCTGGAATAGTATATACTAACTGTGTGCATTTCAAATTAAATGATTGTTCCCTGCTAACAAGGTTTTGTGTACAGAAATAATCAGATTCCTCTCAAATGAAAGGAAGCTAAAATTTAAGCTACATATTAAATTATAATGTGTCTAGAAATTGTCTTTATACAGGTAAATGGTTGCAGTTTTGTGACAAGAACAGTTATACCAGCAGATTTAATCAGGGTATAGTATTACAAATTAAATCATATTACTAATATTGAGTACTAAAAACCTTAAATAATTTGTTTGGCAATATTCTGGTTGAACAAAACTACCCGGCTTACTAACAAAAATTCTGTTGCATGCTCTGTTATCTAGCTCTGTTGTTGTTTCATGACATCTTAATATGTATAATGTTGCCTATTTTAAACTTTATGAAAAACAAAATGAAATATACTACTTTTAATATAAATCTTAGCCTTAATACAGAATTTGCAGAAGTACTGTATATCCGTGCTCTTGAGGTGTAAATTATGCCAACAAGGCAGGTTACCATGGTAATAAGCTCCTAAATTCTGTATTGTATTTTAATGGTCTAAAATGGTATTTGATACAGAATTCAAAATTTAACTCTGCTCATCTTGAGAAAATATGTAAGTGTTGGGTTGTTAAGGAACTTGGATTGATTTAGGAAGAAGAATTTGGAGTTGGAGAGACTTATTCTGAGCATGGAACGCAGCAGTCTCAGACACGACTGGAGATGATGGAGAATGAATTGGCTGGGAAACAACAAGAGATTGAAGAGCTAAACAGAGAGCTAGAAGAAATGAGGGCAGCATATGGTACAGAAGGATTGCAACAGGTATAATTACCTTATGTTGCTTTCTGTTTGCTACTTGGTTACACACAGAAATGCTGAGTATCACCTGGAAATGTTTATGGTTACAGAGAGCCATTCAGAGAATGTGGAATACAGAATTTTTTTAGTTCCAAAGAGAATACAGTTTCATCAGCATGTATCGTCTTTACTTGAAAGGAAGTTCTAGTGTTTCCCCTTTCTTTTTATTCTCTGGCCAACATTTTCACTCTGTGCTTAGCTGTTGCAGGGCTTCTCCTCTGCTCAGAGGAGTGGATAACTGGGCTTCCTCAAGACAAGCCCTAATTTTTCCTCATTAATTGTCCAATGGCAGTACACAGTTCTTTCCCCTTGCCTAAGATACCAAGCATAGTATCAAGTTCTACTTATCAAAGAAGTGAGGTTCCTGAGGTAGCTCCCGAACCAGGAAGTCATTTGTCTGTCAGTATTTACAGACCGGCATACAAGCCACCTGGATGGACATATTCTGAGAAAATTTTCCCAATTTGAGGTTAAATGAAGTGTTTCTTACATTAAAACCTAAGCATCTGTTTTAACAAACCCTATAATATATAATATAGGAAACATTAAATCAAATTCTGCCCTCATGTAAGCAAGTACTACTCCTCTAAAAGTAGTTAGGTTTTTGTTAGCTTACATCACACTGAATTTGGATCATTGCTGAAATTTAAGGCATAATTGTGTTTTGCATGGTCTGTATTTCATTTCACATTTGCCTTTTCTTTGACCTTTTGTTGATTAGGATACTGCTTGTGTGTTCATATGTTTTGCTTTGTTTTATAAGTTTCTACTATAGACAGAATTTTGTTGATGGATCATGGTTTACAAAACATGTTTTCAACTAAGTAATCTTAATTGTATTCATCCCTGTGGGATTTTTTGTTTATTTTTGCAAGTTTTCCTTTTATTTTAGCAAACCTGTGAAAAGGGATATGAAATTTTCTGGTGAAATGTAGAGCGCTTTCTAAGTAGCATTCCCTATAAATGAAAAAAGTGTTACGTTATCACTGTTTTGTCTTTCTGTGCATATAAATTATTTGAAAGACCACTTATCTCCCATGGTACTGTTAGATTTTAATTCATGCTTAGTTCCTGTTTACTGTACCTTGTACCATTTGTGCTCAATGGATTTTATAAGATTTATAATTTCTTGTTTAGTTTCTGGCAACTGCCAACACTGTGTGCTTTTCAGTGAAAGAGAAGGTAGTGAACATATTTAATTTTAAGTTTATAAGACAGTCTTAATTCTGGTTTTTTTGTTGTTGTTTGTTTTTTTTAAATATCCTTTTTATGTGAAATCCTTAGAAGTTTGTAGTACAATAATGCTCATGAACTTTTTCAGACACACTAAATTATATTTACAGTAGCTTTGTCGTGTGTATTATATCTTAATTGAGAAATAGTTTCTGTAGATACTTTCCTTATCTCCCTTAAGAGCCTTTTATTTTCCTAACCTTCTTAAAAATCAGTTTGAATGTGTTTGTGTCTGTATTAATTTCAACTGTCAATCAAGGTGGGTTTTTTGGTATTCAAGTAAAAACAAATTGAATAAATAAAAACAAATTTAAAAACAGATTGAATAATTAGCATGACTATCCTTAAGAATAAATTTGGTTCATTTAATTTTGCTGAACATACTTTCTGAACATACGATATACAAGGGTTTGGCATATATAACTGCCCATTCTATGCCTATTTATATATAAAGATGGTTGGTCGTCCAGCAACTGCATTATCCAGGAAAGTGCAAGTGTAAAAATAAACAATTTGTTTAGGACCTGACCTATCAAAATGGGATTTGAGGGCACTTTGCGGGATCAGGCCCTTAGTAGATTCAGCAGCTTATGTTTTTCAAAAGAGTCAATAGTCAAGAATGATATGAACAGAATTCAGTTCTCTCAACCTAGAGAGTAGGCCTGTGTGTTTAGAAAACAAAAACAAAAAACACACTTGTTTACCTACAAGTACTGAATAATATTCCTTTTAACTATGATTAAACCTCAGCTAAAACATTTTAGAACAATACAAAAGCATCATGTGGTAGCACTAAATCTTTTCTTCAGTGCACACAAGTGAATATTTAGCATTATAAAAAAAGTGTTCCCTGTAGATATTTCCACTGACTTGCTGATGTTCGTTTTCTGAATTCATTAAGCTAATACTTCATTTTGATTTTCTTTGTAAAAATAATTTAAAAATTCAGTCAATCTGGGGAATAAAATGACTACTATTGGTGCTCTGGTTTTCATATAACTGGTAGGTGCTGTGCCCAGTTTACCATTGACATAAGTGGCTGCAAAGCCATTATAGCCAGTGGATTGAACATCTGCCTGTATGGATTGTAAGTGCTTTTTATTCTTTAGAAGAGCATAGAAAATTAAATTTACAGTGTAAGATATGAGTAGATTAATGATTTAAGGAGCATGTATATTGACTTGAGAGGCTGTAGAAAGAAGAATTCAAATAAATGAAGTAATTTTCAAGTAAATTATAAGAAATTTAATTTTTTTATGAAAATTTGTGCCAGTTAATAATACTGTACAGTTCATGGCTAACAGAATTTAATAAAATGCTTCTGAAAGGTACTTATAACACTTCTGAAGGAATTTATTTAAACAAAAACAGTACTTTTGTCATTTTGTCCTTTTTCCTTTCTTTATTACAAATGTCCAACTAAGTTTTTTCTTTGCTATATACCATGTATCACTCTTGAATGTTTAATCTGATTTCCCCATTATCTCGTGAATCACAATTTATTGAAGTTTCATAGTTATGTCGAAGAATGGTTTAGAGAACTTCTGGTTCAATTTAGTTTCAGATTCTAACTGATAAATTTAATCAAGATGGAATATCCTGTCACTATAAAGTCCAGATTACATTTTTCAGATAGGTACCTTTATGAGAGGTTCCGGAAATTGTGTCAAAATTATTTAATGAACAAAGCAATAACCTGTGTTGATTAGTTTTAAATACTTACGGTACAGATGTTATTGCTAAAATATTAATGGTACTGTAGGTTTTATAAGCACTTTTGAGTAGAAATACATGCATGAAATCACTTTTTTAATACCCATTTCATCAGAATAATTTATATTTTTATAGGTAGTTTTGACTTGCACTAATTGTTTAAACTTAACCTTCCATAGCTTCAGGAATTTGAGGCTGCTATCAAACAAAGAGATGACATTATCACACAGCTCACTACTAATCTACAGCAAGCACGGAAAGAAAAAGATGAAACACTGAGGGAATTTTTAGCGCTTACTGAACAAAGCCAGAAACTGCAAATTCAGTTTCAGCATGTAAGTTTTAATTGCTAACAATATTTCATCAGGTTTGATGAAAGAGGGTCAATTTGGATAATACAGTCCATCAGGTATTACTTCCTTTAGAAACAAAATCAATGTTCTTTCATGTAAACTTTTGAAGATGTGGACCCAAGGGTAGGGGGATTTACAGTGGTTAAAAAAAGTCGGTATTTGCCAACAGTTACCACATTGTAATATCTGGCACTAAATTCCTGTAATACAATCGGAAATAAATGTGGCTTCACTTCTATTGTGCGATGGTAACATTGATAAATACTGGCTTTCCTAATGGCAACCACCGTAGAAAGAAAAACTTACCTGTAATAACTGTTCTCAAAAGATTAGGGGTAAAATCCTGGCACCTTGGCAAAACTCCCATTAACTTAGTTGGGTCCAGGATTTCACCCTAGAGTCTTATTAGAGTCTTAGTCACACACCTGCTTTCTCTGCTAGGGTTGGTCATTATTCCATTGTTTATTTTTTGTTACATATTTTTATATTAATTTGTTCAGAAAGGAACTTATGGTTGAGTATACTGGTAGCCACTCAGGCATTATTGTTGGTTGTTTGTGTGTCACCTCATGGTGCTGCAGTTAAATGTTTTAGTATTTTGAGCTGTTGAACATTTGTATCTTGTATGAGCCTCAAGAGCATGCCATCCTGCATTGTGGATCTAAAGCAGTGTTTCTCAATTTTATTCCCCCCCGCCCCCCCCCACCCCCCCGAACCTTTGCACGCCCATGCCATGCCCCCGGAACCCTTGCGCGCCTATGCCATGCCCTCCGCCAAAAAGTGGAGAAAATCTTCCTCTTTTCGGCGGCGTGGTGCAGGCTTGATTCGGCGCCGTGCTCTCTCAGCCATTTTCGGCAGCGTGCGAACAGCTGTTCGGCGGCGTGCGAACAGCTGTTCGGCGGCACCTGATTTTTCTAAATTTCGGTGGCGCAGTTCTGCTT
This sequence comes from Emydura macquarii macquarii, assembly GCF_026122565.2. Classification (NCBI taxonomy): domain Eukaryota; kingdom Metazoa; phylum Chordata; order Testudines; family Chelidae; genus Emydura; species Emydura macquarii. The sequence goes on along the minus strand of NW_027132559.1, from coordinate 33,125,000 downwards.
CTTCTGCTAGTTCTGCGGTTCTGCTTCTGCTAGTAGGCCACAAAACATTTTTCGAGATATGCAAGCAAATGAACAGCAGGAACATGGGATAGATTTAAGTGGCAGGCTGCAACTGTATTAATTTTACACAGAAGAGGTATTTTATGCCTACCCACCACTCTCCCATACCAGGTATTTGACTGGTTGCAGTGCAGAGTTACAGGATTCCCACCATATAACCAGTAGCTTTGGATAGATCTGTGTAGGCCTACCCCTAGAACTCAGTTCGCTTCTAAATCTGCTCTTTGTCCCACTGAGTGAAGAGGTCAAAGACTACCAAGAGGGGATCACAATCTGCAAACCCTTCAGGTTTTCCCTTTTCCTATAGGCCCAAGGTCCACCAACGAAATCCTGGGTCTCATTTACCTCTGGGATATGGCCCTTTTATCTGCACTGGCCACATGTTGTGACAAGCTAAACTGTTTTTCATTTCCTAATATTAAACTTTAAAGTCTATTGCCTCCATGATATTGTAGGGAAAGTGAAAACACCACCAGACACAGGCTAATCATGATCCCAAAACAGGTGATCAGTGACATCTGCAGCATCCTAAAAAACACAGCTCTTATATTACAACTAAATGAAGGGATGGCAGGCCAGCTGACAGGAACAAGAGGCTGTTGAAAAGCCCGGGAGAATATAAATATGGGGTGAGAGGGCACACAAGAGCCAATCAGCTAGCAATACCACCAATCCCCAGCCAATGGGAAGGCAGTGGACAGGAGCTCCCCCTCTTGCCATACAAGTGTATTTGCATCCCCCATCCCTTCTGTTGCGTCTCTAGCAGTCATTCAAGATCTCTCCTCTGATGACTGTGGAGGGAAGAAGCAGCAGTGTAATACTGAGCATGAAAAATAATTTGCTGGCTATTCCAGCAAGATGAACACCATTCCATTGTTACTAAAAGAGAAGAGAAACAAATTTCAAACAGTCTTTCCTCCTTATAGAGAAACTGGAGCAAACAAGAGGATTGTTGGTCTGAAAACTCTAATCTGCCTATGTTTTTTCTGTGTGTAAGTTACAGGCAAGTGAAGCCCTAAGGAATACCAGCCATAGTAGTACAGCTGCGGATTTATTGCAAGCCAAACAACAGATCCTTACACATCAGCAACAGCTAGAAGGCCAAGAATATCTACTGAAGAATTACCAAAAAAAGAATGAAGAATTAGAAGCACAAATTACACTTCTGCAAGACAGAATCATGGTCTATGAAAAGGTAGGTTTCGTACTAGACAAGTCAATAGTAAAATGTTTTCCTAATTATAGTTCCTTTGAAGTTAATTATAAATATAATACCAAATTATGTATGTGCAACTCCTTATTAGAGGAGGAAAAATATTGGCTTCCTGTATATATTTTATAAAGGGAACTTGTCTCTAAGACAAACATGGTTACATTTAATATATTAAATGTATATTTTATGCATAGGTTAGAAGTAAATACTAGCTGAATTGCCTATGTCTTAATTTTAGATTCTAGGAAAAATTTCCAAATAAACTTATAATTGCAGCAGAAATATTTATAACAAGTGAATGAGAAAGGTGGAGCTGGAATTAGAATGCTTATGTTAAATGTCAATAACTTTGAAAGAAAATACAAAAACAATTGTTTGAACAACTCTCTTGTCTTAAACAAGTAGTACTTTTATGCTTTATGGTACATCATTTGTGTTTATGTAGTGTCCTTCATGGAAAACATCTCAAATCACTCTACAAAATTAAATGCCCTTTAAAGAAGCACCAACTAAAACCCCCTGACTCTTCTACAGATATTTGAAATACATCCATTAAAACAGTGCATATGTGGGCCTATTGATGAATCTACTTGTATTCTGGGGCATTTTCAGATGGCATAGTGTGTACAGTATGAAAATTAATGGACCCTTGGTGCATATTGATACAGTACCCACTGAAGTCAAATTAATGGACCCTTGGTGCATATTGATACAATATCCACTGAAGTCAAAGGAAAGACCTCCCATTCACTTCAGTGCGTGGTGAATCAGGCCCTATGGGTGGTGCTCAAGGAGTTAAACGTAACTGTCAAACCTTCCCCCACATTTTAAATTTTATTCTTGTGTTTATTTCCCTTTATAAGTTTTAATTTCTGAGCGAAAGTAGATTGTATAGGAAATTAATTCTAGTAAGAATTGCTTTCAACAAAATAAGCCAAACATTTATGAAATGCGACTGCAGCGCTGGAAAAACTGAAGTGATCTTGAACCATAATTTATTTCTAATGCAGAGAAAAGTACAGAAATTGAGTAGCAAATGGTTTAGAGTTAATTATAGAAATAGTTAGCAGTGTGATGTGTCGTTTTAAGAAGAAATTTTAAGTACATTATTCAGTTTAAATACATTCAAATATTGAGATGCCAAAAGTTATAATATGACATATTTTTGCTTTTTAAAGGAAAAACACAAAAATGAAAGAGAAGATTCTAATAAACTACAAGAAAAAGAAGCATTAATTGAAGAGCTGAAAGCAAAAATAATAGAAGAAGAAAAAAATGCATTTCAGGTGAAGGAAAAATTAGCAGATGCCAATAAATCACTTGAGGAATTAAAGGAACAGATTATACAAAAGAATCAAGAGGCAAATAATGTAAGGCTAGAACTGACTAACTGCAAACAAAAAGAAAGACAATGTTCTGATGAAATAAAACAGTTAATGGGCACTGTGGAAGAATTACAGAAGCGATGCCATAAAGACAGTCAATTTGAAACTGACATTGTACAAAGAATGGAATTAGAAACACAAAGGAGACTGGAACAACTTCAGGCAGAATTAGATGAGATGTATGGGCAGCAGATTGTACAGATGAAGCAAGAGTTAATTAAGCAACATGCATTAGAAATTGAAGAACTTCTTGCCCAACAAAAATCAGAGCTGGAGAAAACTTCAAATCCATGTTCAAGTGATAATATTAATGAAGATCAAATACATTTAATGAATATTGCAATTAATGAATTGAATGTGAAATTGCAAGATGCAAATTATCAGAAGGAAAAAATAAAGCAAGATTTGTCACAACAACTGGAAGAAATTTCAGCAGAAAAGTCTCTTCAACAAACAAAAATTGAAGATCTTTTTCAAGAGTTGAGGTTTGCAAGAGAGCAATTTCAGAGAGCCAAGCAGACCATTATGGACAAGGAATGCAGATTAAATGAAGCAGATAAATACCAGGTTATGCTTGAAGATCTGAAAGGTCAGCTTGCTTCTGCATCTGAACTCAGGAAAGAATTAGAATTAAAACATGAGGCAGAAGTCACAAATTATAAAATAAAACTTGATATGCTTGAAAGAGAAAAGGATGAAGTTTTGGACAGGATGGCTGAATCTCAAGAAGCTGAATTAGAGAGACTGAGGACACAGCTACTGTTTAGTCACGAAGAAGAACTGTCCAAACTTAGGGAAGACTTACAGCAAGAGCACAGAATAAACACTGAAAACATTAAAGATAATCTGGCCACACACTATAAACAGCAATTAGAAGGGGTACAAAATGAAATGAGTCAAAAAATAGATGCCATGCAATTTGAAAAGGACAACTTAATAACAAAACAAAGTGAACTAATATTGGAGATTTCAAAGCTGAAAGATTTGCAGCAGTCTATTGTAAATTCTAAATCGGAAGAAATGACACTTCAAATACATGAACTCCAAAAGGAGATTGAAGTTCTTAGGCAAGAAGAAAAAGAAAAGGGTACACTTGAACAAGAAGTTCAAGAATTGCAACTTAAAACTGAATTGTTGGAGAAACAAATGAAAGAGAAGGAAGATAGCTTTCAAGAAAAATGTAGACAGCTTGAGACACAAAATAACTTTCTTCAAGATGAAAATAGAGCTCTAGAGGAGAAGTTAAAACACATTTTGGTAAGTTCAGAAGAAAATTTGTTTTTCACAGATAGTGTTAGTTCTAAGTCGGAAAACCTGGATGTGCAAAGAAGAATAGAAAAGCTGATGGATGAAAATGAGCAGCTTATAAAACAAGACATTGAACTCAAAGCAGAAATTGAGAGGCAAAAAAATACTTTTTCATTTGCTGAGAAAAGATTTGAAGTTAGATATCAAGAGTTGCAGGAAGAATATGCTTGTCTTCTAAAGGTAAAAGCTGATTTAGAAAAGAGCAAAAACAAACAGGATGCTGAATATAAAACCAAGCTCAAGGCCCTGACTGAAGAGCTTCAACATTTACAAAGCTATAAACTGGTTGTATTGAAAACTAAAAGCACAATCTTTGAAGGCTCTGAAGAAGACAAATTATGCAGAGCAGGAACCTTCGGAGTTGGAGAAGTTATTGAGAAAGATACTACAGAACTTATGGAAAAGCTTGAGGTAGCCCAGCGTGAGAAAGTGGAACTGTCTTTGAGACTTTCAGATCTTTCTGAACAATTAGAGTTAAAACATAGTGAAATTTGTCAATTAAGTGAGGAAGTTAAATCTTTAAAACAAGAGAGAGAACAAATTTTAGCAAGATGTAAAGAACTAGAAGTCATAATTAGCCACAGTCAGACAGAAAATATTAACATTTTTGAACATAAGACAGAATACTCCAAAGAAAGAGTTCAAGCAGATGCTACCTCAGGGTCTGAAACTAGAAATTTAGTATTTGATCACAGCAGTGAATTTGGTGAGGAAATAAAAGTAAGAGAAGATAATCTGAGTTTATGTAAAGATTCAGGTCATCATGTAACAGAGAAGGAAATTCAGGAAATGTTGAATCCAGAGCAGCAATCACTGTTGGATCATTTGCACCAGATGACTGACGGACTAGCAGGAGAAATGTCACTACTGGCCATTTCACAGCATGAAAACGATCAGCTTCAGCAGCAGCTAGATACATTGAAATCTGAACAGGTATGTTTATAGAAACATGTATAGTAAGGGACATTACCAGGATTACGTCTGTGCAAAATAGTGAAAGTTAATGTTTAAATATCTTAAATATGCTTTTTACTTCTGGGCTACTGGTTGTTGTGGATATGTTGATTAGTAGCTAAAGGAGATCATAGGAGTGATCTGTTTCATAGCTGTATGTTTAAGAATTGTCAAGGAGTGCCCGAAGGGGTTCTTTTTAATGGATTATGAATACATCAAAAGAAATAGAATATTAAATTAGTGAAAGCAGCAAAAACATTAAGCTAAAATTAAACTTTCAATTTTGATAAATTTTTATCATCAGTTTAAAATATTATGAAGCAAAACCTAATTATTGCATTTTGTCTTTAATATAATTGTAACATCCTATCTTACTCAAAGAAAGAAAGTTTTAATGCCTCTAGATTCCTCTGGAAGAGGTCAGGTAAGAGTTGATTATTTTTTCCATGACATTTTTACTTTGCTTAAGATTGGTTCTTCAGTTCTACAGTCTAACCACTCAAACAAAAATAGGAAGGAATGCGGACAATCCAATATACTTTCTCACTATTTATGTTCAATTAAACTTGCACACAAAACAAAGAAAAGTAGAACCTTTAACAACAAATGTTCTCTCAGTTTAATTTTTCTGGATGAGAAGCAAAGAAATGGAATGTTGAAGAAACTGTCAGAAGATACTAAAGGTCAGATATTGCAATTGGGCCTCCATTTAACCTCATTTTTGCAGGTGCAATTATGCCTGCATGTTTGTACCCATGCTGAATTGCAGATCCAATACAAGTAGTTATTTCTCTGCTTACTTGCAAACAGATGGTTAGTTAGATATTTTACTAACATTTAAACAGAGGGAGGCACCAAAAACCTTAAATCTACACACAATGATTCAATAAATACTACAGAAAATAGCAAAAATTAGGTTTTCCAGGGACACCAATACCTTAGACTTTGTCCTCTACCAGGTCTTTTTAGGTTATCTTATGTATTTCTTGAGTTTTAAAATATTCTACAGTTAAGAGTTCACATGGCTGTCATTACCAGAATGATTACCATTACCATACCAATTTTTCAGTTGCTCTTCCTGAGTTGTGCTGTATTCTTCTTAGCCTTAGCCAAAGACCTGGACCATAGAATCCAATACTAATTTCAGTGTGCTGCATGCTAATGTAGAAAAATAGAAAATAAAAATAAAACAAGGCTTGAAATAACAAGAGAAATTACCAAAGTACCAACATTTACAAAATATAATTTGGTATGTAAATGATAAACAGGTCTCCACCTAAAATCATAAACTACATTTTCGTTCGTCCCAATCTCACTGGTTTGAGAATTGATGCTATTTCTTGGTTGCTTTTTCAGTCAAGCACACAGCCTGACATGCTATTCGCTTTCTTTGTGAAGGGATAACTTTGCCTTTAAACTAAGAGCTCAGCCCTTTAATCCACTCACTGAATAAAATTGGGACTTGGAGTGGAAGCAAAGTCAAGCTTCTCTCCAGACTACCTTAGCTGACCTGTCATTCCCCTGAAAATTTTCTTGAAAACTGTCATGCAGCCATCATGTCTCTGGCACATGCCCAGTGAACTTCATGTTTGTTCACTAAATACGAGTGGTTTTCAAAGGAAAATACGGTTTGTAAGTATGCTTTACATAACTGAATTACTAGAGCAAGAATGTACAGATATATTTTGAATTGAGGAAATCTCTTAATTATTCTACAGACTTGGATTATGACTGTAAATAAAAACTAGATAATAGTTAATAAATGTTTAAATGTTAATATTAGGTTTAGGTTTCAGGTGGACATGTTTAAAATTATTATTGCCTGAAATTAGCAGATGTAATGAAATACAGAGAGTTTGGACTTTTTTGCTTCCTTATTTTTAACTCTTTGTAATACATGTATTTCCATTCAAAGACTGATTTACGGCTACAGATGGAGGCCCAGCGCATTTGTCTCTCTCTGGTTTATTCAGCTCATGTAGACCAGGTCCGCGAGTACTTGAAAGCTGAAAAAGAGAGCGCTGTCTGCAGCCTTAAAGAGGAGCTCATCTTCAGTCATACACAAGAGATGAGTGAGCTTAAGAAAATGCATCAACTGGAGCTCCAGACCTTGAAAGGGCAACAAGCAGGTATATTGTTGAAAACGGTGGGAGAGAAGTTCTCTGTATAAAAGTATTTCTTTAAATGAGAGCTTGTGACGAGAAAAGTTGGAAGAATTTTTTCTGCAGTTGTCTAACAAAATAGTTTCTTCTATCCAAGATTTCCTTTTTTATATTTACATACTTTAACTCTATTTAATTATTATAAAGTTATAAGAAGCCCATTATGTAGTACATACTGTGTATTATTATTCAACATATTTTTGAAAAATCTTATATAAGTTATCACTTTTGTTATGATTATATTATTTAATTGATGGTTGTATTCAAATTTATTTATTGCTATTTGTGTTTGGGCAATAATTTTAGAGGGTTACATTAAAAAATGTTTAGGTTTATATTCTGTATTGAAATCTTACTGGTTAAATGCAGTAACACACTACCTTCTTTGTCCATTGTCTTGATTACATCATTCCCTTCCTTGAATCCCTTCAGTGGCTCCTCATCCTCTATTCAAGCTTCTTTGTCACCACCTTCAAAGCTGTACATAACTCTGCCTCTCCCTTCTTATCTGAGTGTGTCTCACTTCATGCTGCTGTCTTCCCCACGGCTCCTCTACTCTCCCTTGACTGCTCATTTGTCAATTACTTCTGTGCTTTCTGACATGCTTCTCCCTATCTGGTATGAGCTTCCTGAACTTATTGACATACCAAACCATATTTAAGTCCCTCTTAAGAACCCATTTTTGCCATGCTGACTATATATAGCTGACGTGTGTTTAGAAAAAAGTATATGTTCTTCTTTGAGTAATTTCCCTATGAGTGGTGTTCTTCAGGTGAGCATGTGCCCCATGCACCTTTGACTGGAGACTTTTGGTTTCAGTGCCTGTTTGGCACACATGCACCCTACCTATCCTCATGCCCCATACCAAGGATATATAGGGCAGTGTCGGACAAACTGCCCTCAGTTCCTTCTTAACCGCCTTAGCCTGAGACAGAGTTTCTAGCGAGGCTGCTTCTACCTAACTTACCATTTGGAATAGTTTAGTTTTAACATAGTATTTAGTTCTTCTTTGAGTGCTTGCTCATATCCATTCCCAATTTAGGTGTGTGCGTGCCACATGCACTGGTGCCGAAAAACTTTTTCCCCTAGTGGTACCTGTATGAGCTGGCTCTAGTGCCCCCTGCAACAGCACGCACGTGCGCCTGTGTATAGGCTGTCCCTCCCTCTCAGTTCCTTCTTGCCGCCAGTGATGGTGCTGGAACGTCTCTTGCCTTCGCAAGTTCTCTCGCCAAACCTAGTGGTTTATTCTCTTTTCTAGTGTACATAGTTTGTTTCTTAGTTCTAGTTAGTTAGTTAGAGTCCCAGGGACTGGACATGCCCCATTTCCCGGGATTTAAACCCTGCGCTTTGTGTAAAAAGCCTATGTCCTGGAACTACCCACTAGAGTTGTTTAAAGTATTTGGGTGAAGTGCACATTAATGAGAAGTGTAAAATCTGCAAAAGTTTTCATCCACAGTCTAAGAAAGACCGAGATATTTGTCTCCAGGCTATCCTGATGGAGTCAGCATTCAGACCGGTGTTGAAGCCTGGCAGATTGGACTTGGGAGCGAGTACGATAGCCTTGGTGCGCAGTGTGCCTTTGGCCCCATCTTTCTCCTCTTGGCACTAGTCACAGTCTCCAGGACCAAAAAAGAGGCTGAAAAAGACTCGTGTGGAATGCAGTTGTTCCCCCACGGAGAAGACCAAAGGGGATCAGGCAAAACCCACATGGAGCCACCACTCCTTCCTGCCTCAGAAGGGTCCTTCGCCGCTGCGAGTGTCAACCCCGGCTCCGGGTCCTCCTCCGACTCCTGGTAATGGTAGAGACCTTCACCACTTAGCGGTGCCGTCGACACTGGAGACCTTCCAGGCCATGAAGGATCTTCTGGCGCTGCCCGTGCTGCCGACGCAGAGAGATGGCAGGCTGTCACACCGTGATTCAGCACCGGCGGGTAATGTGTCAAAGGACAGATTGGCTCAACAGTCTCCGTCTCCGAGACACCGTTCGTCAGTGCGTAGGTGCTCCCCAGAGTCAAGACAATGCTCTGCGGGTCAGGATAGCGCTGGACCGGGCTCCTGCCATTGGTCTCCAGAGACCCGGCATCAGGCTGAACACCTAAGGTCGTCCCGTCCACAACATGTTTCTCCAGCATCGGGGCCCTGTTTGCCTAGCCCTTATAGGAAGCTGAAAGATAAGAGCCAGTCCCGTCATGCCCATCATTTGGGCTCTCCACATCTCTCAGCTGTGCTGGTGCATCAATGAGCTCCACACAGCACCATGAGATAATCAGAGTCAGCACCACCCTAGCCAACGGACAACGACTCCTCCTCGGACAGCAAGGAAGTAGTTCATACCAGGCAGGCTCCAGCCCCAATGCTGGGCTTCCTGACAGTGCCACCTATGGGAGCATGGCCGCAGGGACAATGGCCCAATCCGTGGCCTTATTGGTGGGGTTTTCCTGCAGGGATGCCGCAAACTGATTCTGGGAGAGAACATCGGTGCTGCACTCCTCTATCCCTCAGAATTCAGCACTGCACCTGGATTCAGACTTTGACCAGGATGGCTCACATGTCGAACCCCGGGGAGAACCACCACACCCAGGGCGGAGGCCCCTCCTCCAGCCCAGGTGTTGGCCTTATTCTTATCGTCTCCAGACGATGCAGTCATGGGATCCTCATCTGCGGTGCCGGTAGATGACTTCAAGGCGCATCAGGACTTGATGAAAAGGGTTGCTTCCAACTTGGGCCTCAAAATAGAGGAGCTGGATGAGCTGCTCAACGAGCTCTTTGGAATTTTGACCTTGGCAGCCCCTAACAGGATGGCCCTCTCGGACCATGAGTGGGTTGTTAAACTGGTCAAGGCCCTCTAGCAAACCCCAGCCTCTCTGCCCCCCACCTCTAAGAGGGCAGAGAGAAAATATTATGTACCGGCTAAAGGGTTTGAATATCTTTATACTCACCCTGCGCCAGGATCCCTGATTGTCACAGTCACCAATGAAAGCGACAGACGGGAAAGTTAGTTCGACCCCTAAACACAAAGACTCCAAAAGACTAAACTTATTTGGTCGAAAAATGTATTCCACGGCCAGTCTCCAGCTACGGGTAGTGAACCAGCAAGCACTGCTCGGTAGATAACATTTCAGTATATGGCAGTCGCTGGACAAGTTTGTGGGTGCAATGTCCCCTTCCTCTAAATAAGAGTTTGAGGCCGTCTTAGAAGAGTGGAGATCGGTAGCAAGGACATCCCTTCAAGTGGCGTCCAATGCAGCAGACTCAGTGGCCATGATGATGGCCTCTGCAATATTGATGAGATGAGCATCCTGGCTCCAATCCTCGGGTCTTCCATCAGAGGTCCAGCAGTCCCCACAGGACCTCCCTTTCGACGGCAAGGCCCTCTTCGCCAAGCAAACAGACTCCAGGTTGCATGGCATGAAAGATTTGAGGGCTACCTTGAGGTCCCTTGGCCTGTCTATGCTTTCTTCCTCTAGGAGGCGCTTCAGGCCCCAGCAGGAGTAGCATTCTGGGGACCATCCCCCCAGGGACTCCTATAAAAAGAAAAACAAAGACTATAAGATGCCAGGGATGATCATCATTTGTCAGCCCTTGCCCATGCTCTAATTGCCATAATCGAGGCGGGAAGCTGGCCTTTTGAAGAAGTGCCCGAGAGCAACCTACCAGTTACACTTAACGGATCTACCCCCTCTTCCGCCATAACTTCGGACAGATGGGTGCTCAACATGGTGGCCACCAGCTACACCCTCCAGTTTGCCTCATTCCTGCCTTCCCGCCCTCCTTATCCGTCTTCAGGAACCTTTATCATGAGCAACTCCTCGAGCAGGAGGTGTGAACACTTCTACAGGTGGGCGCAGTGGAAGAAGTCCCACAAGACTTACAGGTTGAGGTTTTTACTCTCGTTTCTTCTTAATTCCGAAAGCAAAGGGATGTCTGAGGCCTATCCCGGACTTAAGGTGCCTCAACAAATACCTCAGAAGGCTAAAGTTTCGTATGGTTTCCCTAGCCATCGTCATGCCCTCTCTGGATCCAGGCAACTGGTACGCTGCTTTTGATTTAAAGGGCGCTTATTTTCACATTGCTGTCTTCCCTGGCCACAGGAGATTTCTGACATTTATGGTGGGAGATGGCCATTACCAGTTGGCGGTGCTCCCCTTTGGCCTCTCGACTGCGTCAAGGGTCTTCACTAAGTGCATGTCAGTGGTGGCAGCATACCTCCACAGAAAAGGAGTGCAAGTATTCCCTTACCTGAACAATTGGCTCATCAGGGGCAGGTTGAGATCTCAGGTTCAGGCCAGCATCATGGCTACCTGAAGCATTTGCCAGGCACTGGGTCTCCTAATCAACAAGCAAAAATCCACATTTGTTCCTGTCTTTTATCCCAAGCCTCACATCTCCAGTGAAGAGAGGTGTTTGCATTCTCTCGAGGTGCAACAGGCTATGGCGTTTTACATTGACAGAATTAAACCTTTTTGCCAGACCATGCAGCTCTTCCTGGTGGTTGCAGATCAAATGTAGGGGCTACTGGTTTCTTCTCAGCATCTCTCAAAGTGGATTATAGCCTGTATCCAGAACTGCTATGAGCAAGCTGGGGTCACGTCTCCAGTGGCCCTGACAGTACACTCAACGAGAGCGCAGGCATCATCTGTGGCCTTCAGGGCGCACGTCCCTGTATTGGACATCTGCAGGGCAGCTACCTGGTCGTCAATACATACCTTCAGTCCCACTATGCCTTGATGCAGCAAGCTCAGGACGATGCTCACTTCAATAGAGTGGTGCTTCAAGGGTCACATCCATGAACCCCTGCCTGCCTCCGGAGACTGCTGGTGAGTCACCTAAGTTGGGAATGGACACAAGCAAGCACTTGAAGAAGAAAGAACGGTTACTTACCTGTAACTGTTGTTCTTCGCGATGTGTTGCTCATATCCATTCAACAGCCACACTCCTTCCCCTCAGTCAGCATTCCAGCAAGAAGAAACTGAGAGGGAGGGGGAGTTGGCGGCACCTATATACGGGCGCATGTGCACGCCGCTGCAGGGGACTCTAGAGCCGACTGATAAGGGTACCACTAGGGGAAAATGTTTTCTGGCACCAGTTCATGTGGCGCGCACACACACCTAAGTTAGGAATGGACATGAGCAACACATCTCGAAGAACACCAGTTATAGGTAAGTAACCGTTCTTTTTACTAGTTAGTGCAATGTTTTATTTTTGGGACCTTTTGCTTACCCATCTCCAAGGGTCTTTGTCTTGCTCCTAACTGCATGCATTGCAGAAATCTGCAAAGCTGCCACATGGTCTTTGGCTCTCACTTTCTCTAAACACTATGACCTAATACATGCCTCTAGGGCAGACACTGCCTTTGGTGTTGCAGATCTACAAACATACTCAGACTAGGTTCTTCAGCACCCATCTCCTTTAAGGCAATGGCGTACCGTGGGTCTCTAGCGCCCAGGGGCCAAGCCTGCATTTGCTCCCCCTGCAGGGCAGGAGGGGTCCCTGCCTCCCACCAGACGGCACTGGCCCCCAGCTGCCCCGAGGAGGGGGATCTATATCTGTGTGTGGGGGGACATGTTGCTTACCTCCTCCCCCTCCTGCTTGGGAGACTTTCTGCTTCTCCCTTCCCCCCCGCACTTACCTGCCATGTGGTGCCTGCGTCTCATGCTCCTGCCCTGCAGGCCAGCAGCGGCTCGGGAGCGGCTGCCTCACCCCCCTGGGTCATCCCTCAGAGCCCCCTGTACCCACCACCCCCTGCACATCGTGAAGGACCGATCCTGTGCCCCCCTGCAGGCCAGCGCATGGGGGCCTGGTTGTCCACAGCCCCCTCCCCTCAGTACGCCACTGCTTTAAGGAGTACAGCTCAGGAGTCACTTGAAGTGGTGCACCCAGAGGGACATTACTCAAAGAAGGAGAGGATACTTGTACAGTAATCGGAGTCCTTCAAGATTTTTGTCCTGGGGGTGCTAAGCTACCTACCCCCCTTCCCCTCTTTTTCAGAGTCTTGTTACTATTATCTATTTCTAATGGAAATAATCCATTTGTAATAGAGAAGAAACTGAGGGTAGTTCATCTATAACACTGCCCTCAGTAAGGGGCATGAGGATAGCTAGGGCACGTGGGGGGACCAAACAGGAACTGCTCCCAAAAGTTTCCCATCCAGGGCTCATGAGGCACATGCACACCTGAAGTGGACCACCCTAAGGACAAGCCTCTAGTTTACTGTACAAGATAAGTAACATCTCCTTTCCCATTCCCCCAATTTCTGTTTGTCTGTCCATCTGACTTGAGATTGTGAACTCATTAGGGCTGTGCCGCCTTGTCTGTTTGAAAAGAGTCTGATATCTAGTGCGTGCTACAATAAATAAATAAATAATAATATTAATAACTAATATTAATAATCTATTAATAGATGATGAAGGCAAATCTACACTGATGCTCATAGAGAAGCTAAGCAAGGCAGTGTCCGAGGAATGCTTTAGGCTCACGCAGGTAAGACTTTGCCAAAGAAACACGTTTACATGGGAATTTTGAAAATCAGGAACTATTTACATATTGATACATTTATTTCTTCTTCGTTCTTCTCACAACCCTTAACAAACTTTCATCAGAGTTTTTTCCTCTCCCAATAATCCTTCAGTTTGAGACTGAGAAACCAGAACATTTTCCTTCCTTCATGTATTTCCTCAGCTCCTGTATTTTTTCCACACAGTGTTCTGTATCTAGTGCTTCTATAGTCTTGCTGACTTTCTGTAAACTGCTGTAAATGCCCAAAATTAATAGATTCGTAGATTTTAATGCCAGAAGGGACCATTATGATTACTAGTCTTGCTTCCTGCAAAACACAGGCCAAAGTTCTTTATCCAATAGTTTCTGCATCAAGCCCATAACTCCTGTTTAAGTTATAGCACAACTTTTAGTCTTGATTTAAAGATTTCAAGTATTGGAGCATCCACCTGTTCCTTTAGTAAATTGTTCCAATCGTTAACTGTTTTGCCTTTTTCTGCTAGATTAAAGAGTCTTCTATGATCAGAAATTTCTTCCCTGTCTGCCTGTGTCTTAACATTCTATTGGGTAACCTAAATAAACTGAGATTCTTTAGTCTCTCACTGTAAGACATGTTTTACATAATTCAGATCATTCTTGTAGCTCTTTTCTGAAATCTTTCCAATTTTTCAACATCCTTTTTGAAATGTGGACACTAGAACCAGACACAATATTCTAGTACTAGTCTCACTAATGCCATATGCAGAGGTAATACCACCTTCCTTCTCCTTCTTGATACATTGTTTACACAATGTATAAACTGTTTATACATCTAAGGACCGTAGGCCTGGTAGCTAGAGCATTGCACTGGGAGCTTATGTTCAGAAGATTATCAACCATGACCCCTATCTCCTTTACATAGTCACTGTTTTCCAGGATATAGTCCCCCATCAAGTATGACCTATGTTCTTTGTTCCTAAATATATGATCTTGCTTTTGGCCATGTTAAAACATGTTATTCCAATGAGCCCACCTTGCCAAGAAATGCAGGTCAACCTCTGTGACTGACCTATTCCCAGCATTATTTACCGTTCCACCAGTGTTTATGTTGTCTGCAAATGTTATCAGAAATTATGTGTATTTTCTTTCAAATCATATCAAAAGATGTTGAATAGCCTTGGGCTGAGAACAGATCTCTGCAAGACTCCACTAGACCCAAGACCATGATTTCCCCATTTACAGTTGTTTTTCTGTGATTTGTCAGTTAAGCAGTTTTTAATCTATTTAATATAGGCTGAATCAGTTTTGTCACTGCTAATTTTTTTTATCAGAATCTCATGCAGACTAATTCAAATGCCTTCCAGAAGTCTATTTTGTGAACACAGTTATCTTTATCACCAAATTTGTGATATTAAAAACAATTTAAAGATGTACATACATTTAGGCTTGGTCTACACTTACCCCGGCAATTCAGTGGCGGTAGATGGGAGTTACGCAAACTACGCAGAAAACTTGCGTAACTCCCGTCGACTGCTGTGCTTCTCTTCTGCACGCCGTCTTCACTGCACTGTGCTGCCAGGAACCACGTTCCGCTCAGTCGATCCACATAAGTCGATCTGATGGCAGTGACTTTGCCACCGTCGGTATAGACATAGCCTTATCTTCTGCCATCCAAAACTGGCCAATTTACATGAAACTGGCCACGCTAGATATTTACTCGGAATATAAGAAAAAAATCCAAAGCCCTACCTTCTTTACTTCACAAGGCCATATGCTAGTTCCAGCTGAGTAATCACGTATTGCTGTTTCCCTTGTATTCCCCCTCTCCTGACATCTGTCTTCTATCTTGTGACCCCCTCTTTACATAATGTCTAATTTAGTTTACTTCCTCTGGACAGAGATCATGTCTTCTTCCTCTTTTGGGAGTACCTACCAAAATTGGTATATTTGAAATAATAATGTACAGGACGGTCAAGTGATTTATAGTCAAAATAAGAGATAACGACACTTCTTAGTACAAAGAACTCCTCCTTGTATATAGTTAGCAGAGTTACTTCCCTGACTAAAACAAGTTTTTATTGAATTGTATTTGTTACATTAGTCCTAGAGAAAAAATAGAGGGAGAGATTGAACTGGATTCCCTTATGGCTTACACACACCATCAAGGAAACTTTTAACTAAATTCTAGCTGCAGATTCTTTAGTATTAGTGGTGTCAAAGTAAAAATAAATAAATAAATAAACAGCTTCACATTAAGTTTCCAAGTTGAGTTTGTATGGCCAGCAGTTAGAGAAGCTATCCTTCTATTTGTAAGTTGAGCATATTTATTTTAGAAATCACTGAGTCAATAACCAAGGAACCCTATAATGCTATTTGTGTAGTCACTATTTTCAGAGTGTAATTACACTTTCAGATGCTATATGGATAAAACTTCTTTCCTTCAGCCATCTCATTGTTAAAACGCCATGCATCCTGGACAATCTAGCACCAATAAACTTGAGGAATTTTTTTTATTTGTGTTTACATGCATTTCATGCCATCCCCTTTGTTTGTGCCTGTCTGATATATTCTTGAGACTAGATTGGATAATGGCCTCTTCAAAAATCTTAGAAACACTTTTGTGGGATTCTTGCTGATTTTTATAATACAGGATACTTCTTACCAGCAAAGGAGCAGGAAGTTAGAGTGACGGTATGGTGCAATATACAATGACCTGTGATTCACAGCAGAGGTCTAATTCTACGAGACCTAAAAGACTTGACAGTGTTATTTTTGATGCTAAGGCAGTATTTTTTTCTGAACCCCCTTACCGCCACTCCCCACTGTTTTCTTAAATGAAAAATTGTAAGTATTTATCTTCTGAAAACTTTGCAAACAGAGATATACAACTATTTCCACAGAAGTTACTACCCCAAAGATAGTACTTGATTGATGCTATTTTTCTATTATGTTTCCTCTGTCTGTTGTCTTTGATATAGTCATAAATAATCAGTTGTAGTCTGAACCATCTTTATTTCTTTTTTATTTTATTTTTTTTGTCATATAGCTTTTCTATAGTATTCAGAGTGAACAACACTCAACTCCTATCAAAGTTAGTGCTGAAGAACAGGATGTTTTCCATGTTCCTACTGTTGAGAGAAAGGAACCTAACATAGAATTACCAGCGCACAGAATTCAGGCTCAAGGTAACACATATAGTAACTTTTAGATATTGATGACAACCGTTCATTAATATACTGGTATTTATTATTAATAATCTAAAGTCATTATTAATATGTCAGCTCAGCAATTTTTATAGATGCTTTTTATTTCTGCACATGATTCAGTTACTTATTTACATCACCAATTAATCAGCATTCAAGATGCCTCAATACTGTATTTTGAACCACTCCTATTCTGTGAATGCTGCCCTGTACAGTGCTTATTGTAATGGAAGTTTCAGATAGATGGTGAGGAAGTTGATTTTCCTGCACAGGAGAAGCTAAACAATTCTGCCATAAACAAACAAACACATGTATACTAAGTGCATAAAAACTCATTCAGCTCCTCTCCCACTTACAATAATGAATTAGTATAATGTTTATGGTAATAATCCTCTTCAATTAAGAACCTATGAGCAATCTGATTAATTAAAAATTACAATGTGTAATGGTGCAGTAATTGTGAATTTGATGAAAATGTCACCAGCTCTCTTTGTAATTTAGCCTTGCAAGAAAGTATGCAAACTCTTCTGAGCAAGATAATGGAAGAATACAACAGGCTGATGGCACTTCATACACAGTTTATGAGGGACTGTAAAAAGGTAGACTATTTACAATTCCATATAATTATAAAGTGGATATGCGAACCAGGTGCTGGTTGTGGATTCCATTTTTTCCTTGTTTATTAAGTCCTAATCCTGCACACACACCCATATTTAAATTTGTGCACGTAAACTTCACTTGCTCCACTTATTTCATGCATAAAATGAAGCACGTGCAAGTTTTTGCAGAATTGAGGTCCATTTAATGACTGAATATACTTGGGCTTAAGATATACCTGGGCCTGTGACCGGGTCTTTCCACAGGAGGTAGGGGGCTGTGGAATGTGCTGAGCCTGGTCCCCCAGTGCCAGGGCAGGACACAACCTGGGGAGCACAGGTACTTTGTAGCTTTCAAGCCACTCGCTGCTGTTGCCCTGCCTTCAGCCTTCCCTCGGGCCTGGGCTCTACATGTCCCATTGCTTTTGTCCCTGGCTGCAGCCCCACAAACCAGCCTGTGGCCAAGTTTTCCACAAAAATGTTGTCAATAGCTGGCATACCTGTTGCCAGTGTCCAGGCCAATTAACGTTGTAGTAAATTGTATGGTATTGGTTCTGTGTTTCCATGAACAGAAAGTTTTTATTAATAGGGTTGCTGTTAAGCAGAATCTACTGTACTTTGAAGATTATCATTTTTTCAGAGGATTGTTGTTTGGTTTTTACAATTTTGATCATAGGCACAGGTAGTCATATATAAAGTTGAACAATTACATAATGTAAAATTATATGGATAATCTTATTTAAAGAATGACCCATCTAATATCCTGTTTTTTCTTTCTTCTTCATATAACTTAGACTTCAGTGGATAATATGCATATTCATCTAAAATAGGGAAGCACCCAAAGCTTGCATACAGCATGTTGGCTGTGTATTTGGGCTGATCTATTTAGGACACATGTATTATGAAATAAGATCAACCAGCTAAATCTAAAAAGAAATTAAAAGAAAACTAAATGTTTTGAAAATAAGTTTCCTACATTGTTGCCTATGAACAAATTCAGTAGCCATAAATAAAGATTTTTAAATTCTATGAGAGAAAAATTTGAAATTATCTCAAAAAGAGATGTCCTATGTTTTTAAAAATAAGTGTGTAAGAAGAAAAGTGTGTAAAAAATAGTCTGTGGATAATCTGACCAGTAGTAAAGTATTTCTTCTTCCAAGCTAACTTGAATTCTGAACCATAAATGCTAATGTTTTATTGGTAAACAGAGCATGAGCTTTCAATATGAAGTATAAGTTCTCATTCTGGGCTTATTTTAAGTTTTTTTGCATGCACTACTTAGCTTTTATTGTAAAGCAGGAGGGAGAGACATGCAGCATTTATAAAAGTTCAGAAATCCAAAGTTATGAATTCCAATTCATGGTTCTGTTAACAAGATGAGTAAAATAGAAATGTAACTAGCAATACTCCATCTATTACCAGGAGACTAAATGTCATTTTTTTTACCTTACTTTTCCTAGGTTGAAGAGCAACAGGCATCATATGCTGAACTGGAGCATAGAAAAGAAGAGGAAATAAGATGTCTGCAAATGAAAATAGAAGGCTTACAGACCCCTTCACAGGACCTTATTGGTAAATAGATGCATATACAGTTATTTTTAATGTCATCCATAAAGATGAGCAAACTGCTTTAAATCTAAATTGGTTTCTAGTGGATAAAGCAAGGTTAAACACCATGAGTAATGAGGGTGCTGTCATCTGATTTATGTGATTTTTGCTTTTGTAAATTTCTGGAATGTTGTTTAGAAATTCAGCTGATCTACTCTAGGGCTGGGTTCAGTAATATTTTTTGGTTTTCAGCAAGTAAAAATTGTTAATATTATCTCTAATAACAAGAGAGAGAGTTCTTGTGTTGTTTTGCAAGAGGGAGAAGTAAGTAAGTATTCATAGAAAATAGGATTGCTGTATCACAATAAAAATAATTAACTTCATTAACATTTTATGAGTTCTTTGATGTTATTGCTAGTTACTGTTTTACTATATCAGATAGACTTTATATGTGTATTAACATAATTAACTGATTTTCCCCTCTCAAACTACCCATTTGTAGATCTTATGGTTAGAGCATCTCGTTGGGAGGAGATGGAGAACCTTAAAACACAACTTGAAGGACAACATGCTCAAGAAATTGAGCACCTCCGGTCCTATTTCCAGCAGCAGTTGAAAGAAACTGAAGAGAGATACACTACAGAGATTGTTTATTTACAGAATAGACTTCAGCATGTCATTGATTCCCCTGAACATTTCAGGTATCCCATGATCTTTGTCCTCCTTTTCTATAGTGTTTACCATTTTGTACTGAGCACCATATACAAACATGTTTTTAAAAAAGCTAATGCGTGCAAAGCTTTACATTTTAGTAGCGACATCAGAATATGAAAAATTCAGATGTTATGAACATTTTTTACTCAATTTTTAAGAAAATCAAATATTTTACAAAGAAATGGTAAAACCAGTATGAACCAAGTGAGGGAGCAATGTCTGGTAACTCAGAAATTATTGAAACTGAATCCGGTATTTTATCATTTTTTCTTTAATATATCATTGCAAATTGTTGTATGATATACCTTTGCGATATATTTGATAGTTACCTTTGAAAATGTGCACATTTTACTCATTACTTCATGTTTCTCAGTGTATAAATTATTAAATATTTGGGGTATTCAGTACAGTACTTGTTATCCAGTAGCAGAGGGAAGATGTGGAAAATGAAAAGGCACAGCCACTCCCTTTCAATACTGTCCTTCAGAATTTTTACCACCTGCCAGTGTGAACAAAACCATTCCCCATCTCAGTCGGGGGCCATTCAAACTAGACATATCTACTTTGGCAAAGAGAAGAAAGCATTTTTTTCCTTATACTATTCTAGTTTTTGTGTGTCTTTCCTTCCCTTTCTGAAAATACATTTCTATCCTGAAAAGTGACTATGTAAAAATAGTATCTACGTACCCTGTTGATCTGCCCCTTGTGTGTACTCAGTCATATATGCTTACTTTATTGGAAACACTAGACCCTGATCATACATGGATTTACATACAGGCTTAATACTTGCAGGATCAGTACCTTAGTTTTTTACAGCAGCCTGTTACTGTCTGCTTTGTAGAACAAACACAGTGCCTTCTGATTCTATCTTCGAGTGATCGCTCATATGCATTCCAATTAGGGTGTGTGCGCGCCCCATGCACAGATTCCTGGAACCTTTTCCTTAGCACACCCGCAGGGCCGGATACGGCGCCCCCTGGAGTGCCGCGCTCATATCGCGGTATATAGGGCACCGCCGGCCCCGCGGGTCCCCAGTTCCTTCTTTCCGCCTCTGACGGTTGCTGGAACTTCTGCCCCTTGCTATTGCAAGCTATCGTTCTTGGTCGAAACCATTACCATTACTATTAATTTAGTTTTCTTTTTGTTATTCAAAAGAGAGTCAATTGGTGACTGTGTTACTTGTTAACTGCCCTTAAGGGCTCCTGCGGAGTCATGCCTGGCTCCACAGGCTTCAAGAGTTGTACTAATTGCTCTAAGCAATTTCCAGTGAGTGACCCTCACGATCGCTGCCTTCGTTGCCTCGGGGAGCAGCACCGGAAAGACAAGTGCCGAATCTGTAAGTCATTCAAGCCTCGCACCCAAAAAGAACGGGACGCGAGACTCAAGGCTTTACTTATGGAGTCCGCGCTGCGACCGGCCTCCGAGCCGTCGAGGTCCCCGGCACCGAGCGTCTCTTCGGTGCAGAGTGCTCCTCCGGCACCAGCAGCGGCACCGAAATCCTCGGTGCCGAATAAGAAGAAGAAGCAGTCGGAGATCCCTTCGACGGACTCCTCCCTGCGACCACCTAAGCAGGGAGCTGTCCAGGAGACACCCCAGCCACATGCCGTGGAGGCTCCTCCGGCACCGGTGTCTCCTCGTAGGGAGCCTCACCCGACTCACGTGAGTGGGGGAGCGGCTCTACAAGGGCCGTCGACGCCAGAGGCGTTCGCCGTGGCAAGGGCCCTCATGGCCTTGCCTACGCCTCCGTCCCCCCCTCGGCCGAGGGACAAGGGACCTGCGTCTTGGGGCAAACCCGCGCTGGGTGGTCCCGGTGGGTGGAGGAAACACCGCTCACGATCCTCGCCCAGACGGTCAAGGAGGGTGGAGAGTCGCTCCCCTCCGAGCTCCGACTCTCAGTCGTCGAGCGCCTCGGCACCACGGCACCGGGGGCGGTCAAGAGGCCCCAAGAACCGACGCAGAAGCTCCAGCGCCGGTTCCGGCACCGATCGCAGCTCGGGCTCGAGCACCCCGGTGCGGGAAACATATCGACACCGCACTGGCTCACCTACTGGCAGCCCCAGTCACCATCATAAGCTGACGGCACCGGTCCAGAAGGTTCTGCCGAGCACCCTTGCTACGGCACCGGACGCGGAGTTGTCAGCATCGGCACCACCTCCATCTCTTACGGCACCGGCCGCCTCCCTGTCGGGAAGAGCACCGACGCCTCTAGTGCCCCTAAGCGCTCCGGCATCGCTGTACCCAATACCGCTATACCCCATGTCGTTGGTACCGATGTCAACCGCACCAACGCACTCGGTGATGACGACCTCGGTACCATCATTACAGGCCCCGATGACTGTGGTACCGACGCACTCGGCACCGGTGGGACCGGCACCGGTGGGACCGGCACCGACCCTGACGACACCGGCACCGACCCTCTTGGCACCGATGATACCGGCACCGTTCCCCTCGGCACCGATGATACGGGCACCGTTTCCCTCGGCTCCGATGATACCGGCGTACTCTACGCTCGATCCTGGCACGGTACCGACCAGCGCAGCGACGGCGGGGAAGCCGCGTTCCCGCTCAGAGTCCCCGGCG
Source organism: Emydura macquarii macquarii (assembly GCF_026122565.2). Classification (NCBI taxonomy): domain Eukaryota; kingdom Metazoa; phylum Chordata; order Testudines; family Chelidae; genus Emydura; species Emydura macquarii. The sequence continues at coordinate 33,102,803 of NW_027132559.1, read as the reverse complement.
CCTAGCCGCAGACATCGCCGTTCACACTCCAGAGGTGGCAAGCGGCGTTACAAGAGGCCGTGCCATAGACGTAGAAGATCCAGCTCCTCTAGTTGGTCTTCTTCTAGACGGCGCCACAGGCGTAGACACGTCTCGACCTCTTCTTCCTCACGAAGCCGCTCCCCGCCTAAGGCCCATAAGAGGCGCTCAGCGGGCTCTGGCCACCGTGATAGACATGGGGAGGTCTGTCAGTACCCAATTCCGGGCATGGGGCTCCCATCCAACCCAAGGGGTGGAGTCGCTCCATTCGGGGGTGGTTCAGCCTCCACCACCCCCAATTCAACCAGCTCCGCACGTACCCTCAGAAGCGGAGTCTGACCCTGAGGAGGGCCCCTCTACAGGGCCTACTCCCTTATCCTCCTCGTCGTCCCCTGATGAAGGGACCTCAAGGGATCATAAGTCGCCCCTTTTTGATTTTCGGGCACATCAAGACCTCCTTAAGAGGGTAGCCAATAATCTGGGTCTAACCCTTAAGGAAATGTCCGAGGAGGATGACCCCCTCTTTGGGCCTTCAGGGTCATCTGGGCCTTCTCGAGTGGCCCTTCCAGTTCATGACAGAGTCATGAAAATAGTTAGGGCATTTTGGCAGACGCCTTCTTCCGTTCCCCCTACATCTAAGGGAACAGAGAGAAAATACTATGTTCCCAAGGAAAACTTTGAGTTCCTTTATAATCACCCTGCCCCAGGAACTCTAGTAGTCGACGCGGCCAACCAAAGGGACCTCCAAGGGGGTCAGGGAAGTACTCCCAAGGACAAGGAGGGGAAAAAATTAGACCTCTTTGGCCGCAGGGTTTATTCTACTGCCGCCTTACAATTGAGGGTAGCCAACCACCAGGCGCTTCTGGGTAAATACAACCAGAATTTGTGGGCCTCCCTGCACCGCTTAGTTGCAGCGCTTCCCCCGGATCAAGCTGCAGACCTCGCCACTGTGGCTCAGGAGGGAGAGGTTGTGGCCCGAGCAGCTTTACAGTCGGCTAGTGATGCTGCAGACACCGCAGGCAGGGCGATGGCTTCGGCCATCGTTATGTGCCGCTGCTCTTGGTTGCAGGCTTCTGGGCTCTCTACTGAGGTCCAGCAAGCGATTCAGGACCTGCCATTTGAAGGGTCAGGCCTCTTTTCAGAGAGGACTGATGATAAGTTGCATTCCCTAAAAGATTCCAGGGCCACACTTAGGTCACTGGGACTCTACACCCCTCAGACATCAGGACGTCAGTCTCGTATTCAACCTCAACGCCGCCCGCCCCTCCCACCCAGGCCACCTCCTAGGGCCACCCAGCCAAGGAGGGGTCAGGAACGGTTTAGAAGGCCCAATCGCCGGGACTGGCGGGGCTCTTCGGCACGGGCACAGCAGGGTGGCAAGCCTGGATCCGGAAACGGTAATAAACGCTTTTGACAGCGGTGTTGAGGTTGGCACTCTTCCTTTTACCCTGGAAGTTAGCCGGCCCTTTGAAAACAGGCTTCGGCCATACTATCACACCTGGGAGACAATTACTACGGACCGATGGGTTCTGGAGGTGGTCCTTAACGGATATGCCCTTCAACTCATGGCCTTTCCCCCAAATTCTCCTCCTGCCCCATCCCCCTTAGGGGTCCCAGCTCACGAGCACCTGCTCGTGCAAGAGGTTCACTCCCTTTTGCATCTAGGCGCTATAGAGGAGGTTCCGCGAGGAGAAAGGGGAAGGGGTTTTTACTCCAGGTATTTCCTGATCCCCAAGGCCAAGGGAGGTCTGAGACCTATACTGGACCTCTGTCGCCTGAATAGGTTTATTAGACGAATTAAATTTCGTATGGTCTCCTTGGCTTCTATAATCCCCGCCTTAGATCCTGGAAATTGGTACGCTGCCCTGGATTTGAAGGACGCGTACTTTCACATATCCATCCTTTCAGGACACAGGAAGTTCCTGAGATTCAGGATCAGGGGAGATCATTATCAATTTACGGCTCTCCCATTTGGCCTCTCTTCGGCTCCTAGGGTTTTTACCAAATGTATGGCGGTGGTGGCTGCCCACCTCCGCCGCAATGGGGTACAAATTTTCCCCTATCTGGACGACTGGCTCATCAAGGGCAGGTCCAGAATCCATGTCCAGAACAGCCTTGAGCTGACTTGCGCCACATGCACCAAACTGGGGTTGCTCATTAATGAGCAGAAGTCCACTCTTACCCCAGTGCAGCGCATAGATTTCATAGGAACCACCCTAGACGCTAAACGCGCAAGAGCCTTCCTTCCACAGCCCCGATTCCAGGCGATGGGTTCCATTATTGCGGACCTTTGTAGGTCTCCCACGACGACAGCCAGTCATTGCCTACAGCTGTTGGGGCATATGGCAGCTTCCACGTACGTGGTTAAGCTGGCTCGTCTCAAGTTAAGACCTATGCAGGCTTGGTTGGCTTCGGTCTATGCCCCTTCTAGACATTTACTGACCAAGGTGGTCACGGTTCCCCCACAGGTGCTGTCCTCCCTCGAATGGTGGAGGACTCCGAGGGAGGTGCTCAAGGGAGTCCTGTTCACAGACCTGACTCTGTCAGTGGTTCTTATCACAGACGCCTCGGATGTGGGATGGGGAGCCCACATCAGCAGAGACCTAGGTACCCAGGGGTTGTGGTCTCCAGCGGAGAGAGCCCTGCATATCAACGTTCGAGAGCTCAGAGCGGTCAGGCTGGCCTGCAAGACTTTCCTCAGATTCCTGAAGGGCAAGGTGGTGCAGGTCCTCACAGTCAACACCGCAGCCATGTTCTACATGAACAGGCAGGGGGGAGCGCGCTCCTCGGCCCTGTGCCAGGAGGCTACGCGCTTATGGGACTTTGCAGTGAGACACGACTTTCATCTAGTCGCCTCTCACCTCCCTGGGAGCAGGAACGACGAGGCAGATCGCCTCAGCAGATCGTTCTCACCCCGACACGAATGGTCATTGCATCCGGAGGTAGCGGATTCAATTTTTCCGAGAGTGGGGCACTCCCCAACTGGACCTGTTCGCGTCATCTTCGAACAGGAAATGCCCGAGATACTGCTCGCTTCGAGGTCGCGAGCCGGGCCCCTTGTCCGACGCTTTCCTAATACAATGGGTGGGGGGTCTGATATATGCATTTCCCCCCATTCCGCTCCTCCCTCAAGTCCTACTCAAAATCAAGAGGGACAGAGCGAATATCATACTGATTGCCCCAGCGTGGCCGAGGCAGTACTGGTACAGTACACTGATCGACCTCTCCATCGCTACTCCGATCACGCTCCCCAGGCGATACGACCTGCTCTCCCAGGACCAGGGGCGCTTGTTGCACCCGGACCTGGACCCCCTCCACCTGATGGCCTGGAGACTCTCTGGCTGACGGAGGGAGAAAGAGCCTGCTCCCTGCAGGTCCAACACATTCTGCTGGGTAGCAGGAAACCGTCCACGCAGTCTACATACCGGGCAAAGTGGAGGCGCTTTATTGGTTGGGCAGAGGACAAGGGTTTCTCCCCAGATAGCTCGCCCATACAGGTGGTCCTGGAATATCTTCTACACCTTAAAACTCAGGGCCTAGCCCTGGCCTCCCTCAAGGTTCACCTGGCGGCCATCTCGGCCTTCCATCGGCCGATGGAGGGGTGTTCCCTTTTTTCCCACCCCATGTCCGTCAGATTCCTTAAAGGGATTGAAAGGGTGTTTCCACAGGTTCGAGACCCCATCCCTCCCTGGGATTTAAACCTGGTCCTTTCCATGTTAACAGGACCCCCCTTTGAGCCCATGGCCACATGCTCCCTATTGGTCCTTTCTTGGAAGGTATCCTTCCTGGTGGCCATTACTTCGGCCAGAAGGGTCTCCGAAATAAGGGCATTGACATCGGAGCCCCCGTACACTGTCTTCTATAAAGATAAGGTCAGACTAAGACCCCACCCGGCATTCCTGCCCAAGGTAGTGTCCCAATTCCACTATAATCAGGACATCTTCCTCCCTGTGTTTTTCCCTAAACCACATGGGTCAGCGAATGAGCGCAGGTGGCACTCTCTGGATGTCAGACGGGCCCTGGCACACTACTTGGAGAGAACCAGGCCCTTCCGAAAATCCACACAATTATTTGTAGCGGTAGCAGACCGTATGAAAGGCTCTCCCGTCTCCACCCAGAGAATCTCATCATGGATTGTAGCCTGTATTAAGACATGCTACGAATGGGCAGGAATGCCCCTGCCCGGCCCTGTGAAGGCGCATTCGACCAGAGCCCAAGCCTCTTCTGCAGCCTTCCTAGAGAGTGTACCTCTGCAAGACATCTGCAGAGCAGTGACCTGGTCGTCGGTACATACCTTTACGACCCACTACGCCATTGTCGAACAGGCAAGGGGGGATGCAGCAGTAGGCAGAGCCGTGCTGAATAGAGCTGCTCGCCAGTGACTCCTCCCCGCCGCCGAGAGTATGGCTACTTAATCACCTAATTGGAATGCATATGAGCAATCACTCGAAGATAGAAAACAGGGTTACTTACCAGTAACTGTTGTTCTTCGAGATGTGTTGCTCATATCCATTCCAAACCCACCCTCCGTCCCCGCTGCCGGAGTTGGCAGAAAGAAGGGACTGGGGACCCACGGGGCCGGCGGTGCCCTATACCGCGATATGAGCGCGGCACTCCAGGGGGCACCGTACCCGGCCCTGTGGGTGTGCTAAGGAAAAGGTTCCGGGAATCTGTGCAAGGGGCGCGCACACACCCTAATTGGAATGGATATGAGCAACACATCTCGAAGAACAACAGTTACTGGTAAGTAACCCTGTTATACTCATACAGCTAGGCATGAACTCCCAGTGAGCATCTGAAACTTAGTGAAGCCTCCTATTCTGGTCAATTTTCAGCACTCTAAAAATGGTAAATACAAAGTATTTTCAATGTGGATTTTATGAAAATCTATAGATTGCAATATCTGTATTGGCCAGGACAAGTTATAAGCCTTTATTTTTAGTTTCCTGATGCTTTTTAGTTTGTGTCACCACTTGATCCTTTTTAAGGCATCTTTTTGTGTACTTGCTAGTCTTCTGGTTTCATTCAAGTTAACTCCTTGTGCAGTTAAAATATTCAGCAATAAGTTAATATGCCTTCTTTTTAAAATAAACATTTCAAATGATGAACTATCCTGTTCATTGACCCCTGTATTCTTGAGCCATATGCAAGTTAGAAGAAAACCAAAGGTTTTCACATAAACCTAAAATTTAATGGGGGAAACCTTTGCTTGGGTATAACTAGGGCCCTACCAAATTCACAGCCATAAAGAAGGCATCATAGACTGTGAAATCTGATCTCCCCAGTGAAATCTAACTATTGTAGGGGAGGTGCAGGGCTCAGGGCACCCTAGCCAGAGGCTCCTACTGTGGGTGAGGCTCCAGCTGTTAGTCCCAGCCCAGGCTGGGGAGAGATGGGACTTCCTTTTCCCCTGCAGGGGTCATTCCCAGAGCCGGGTCAGATAATAGAATCATAGAGTTGGAAGGAACCTCAGGAGGTCATCTAGTCCAACCCCCCCTGCTCAAAGCAGGACTAACCTCAGCTAAATAATCCCAGCGAGGGTTTTGTCAAGCCACAGCTTAAAAACCTCTAACCTCCCTAGGTAACTCATTCCAGTGCTTCACCACCCTCCTAGTGAAAATCCTTTTCCTAATGTCCAACCTAGATCTCCCCCACTGCAATTTGAGACTGTTGCTCCTTGTTCTGTCATCTGCCACCACTGAGAACAGCCTACCTCCATCCTCCCTGGAACCCCCTTTCAGGTAGTTAAAGGCTGCTATCAAATCCCCCCTCATTCTTCTCTTCTGCAGACTAAACAAGCCTAGTTCCCTCAACCTCTCCTCATAAGTCTTGTGCTCCAGCCCCCTAATCATTTTTGTTGCCCTCTGCTGGACTCTCTCCAACTTGTCCACATCCTTTTTGTAGTGGGGGGCCCAAAACTGGACACAATACTCCAAATGCGGCCTCACCAATGCTGAACAGAGAGGAATAATCACTTCTTGGCAACCAGAGCACACTGCTGACTCATATCCAGCTTCTTATCCACTGTTACCCCCAGGTCCTTTTCTGCAGAACTGCTGCCTAGCTCATCGGTCCCGAATCTGTAGCTGTACCTGGGATTCTTCTGTCCTAAGTGTAGGACTCTGCACTTGTCCTTGTTGAACCTCATCAGATTTCTTTTGGCTCAATCCTCCAGTTTGTTTAGGTCCTTCTGTATCCTATCCCTACTTTCCAGGGTATCTACCACTCCCCCTAGCTTAGTGTCATCTGCAAACTTGTTGAGGGTGCAATCTACCCCATCCTCCAGATCATTAATGAAGATGTTGAACAAAACCAGCCCCAGCACCGACCCCTGGGGCACTCCGCTTGTGACCGGCTGCCAGCTAGACATGGAGCCATTGATCACTACTCGTTTAGCCCTACGCTTTAGCCAGTTCTCTATCCATTCCACCTACAGGAATCTCCCCCAACTGCAGGAAGCTTCATGGCTGCTGGCTGGGACATCCCCCAAACTGGGCAGGAGGCTGCGGCTCCAGCTGTCACTCATCCCTCCTCCTCCCCGCATGGAGAGGCTGTGGCTGGAACTGTCACCCCCCTGTGCAGAGAGACTATAGCTTGAGCAGTCAGCCTTTCCCCCCCACACTGAGAGGCTGCGGCTCCAGCTGTTAGACCCTGACCCGGGCAGGAGGCTGCCAGGAAAACCCAGACATATGGTAACCCACTCTCCATATACCCTGCGACCCTCACTTCTGCGCTGCTGCTGGCGGTGGTGCTGGCTTTAGAGCTTGGTGCCAAGCCAGCAGCCACTGCTTTCCGGCTGCTCAACTCTGAAGGTAGTGCCCATACCAGCAGCAGTGCAGAAGAAATGCTGGCAATCCCACGACCTCTCTACAGTAGCCTTGCGACACCCTCATCCCCCTCACAACACCCTTTTGGGTCAAGGTCCTCATGGTTACAACACTGTGAAATTTCAGATGTAAACATATGAAACTGTGAAACTGACTATTTTAAAAATCCTATGACCATGAAATTGACCAAAATGGACCATGAATTTGGTAGGGCTCTAGGTATAACTTAGTCTTCTGGGAACCACGTGTGGAGTTCCACCTCCTTATAGGTCTCACCTATGATTACCGGTAGCTACTTCTTTTGTTTTCTGGGGGGGACTTTTTCCCCTTCCTTATTTTGTTACTCCACTTGTAATCTGTGTAAGAGCTAAGCAGAGAATTAACTTCTTCCTTACTGGGAGTCAGGTAGGATCTTTCCACTAGGTTACATATCCTGTCACAGCTTGGTAAATTAATGAAACAAGCTGTGTAACACTATTTAAAAAAATGAGAGTAATTTCTTTAATATTTATTTATTGCTAAATGCAGTGAATTCTAAGATTGAGGAACACCATACATTATAGTATAGGACCTGTTCATTACCTGACTACTTTATAAAGAAATGAGAATAAAATTTTGAATGAGTTCTAGAAATAACCAATAACTTTTTGTAGCTAAAATAATGAATTGTTGCTACTTTCAGAAAGTTATCAGGCATTTTGGATTCCTTGCTGTTTCAAAGTTATCTTACTGAAGACTTGGTTTTACATAGAATATGCTGTTGAGGGAAAGTGAGCTTGAAAATTTGTATAAATCTTAAATGTGACAAAAAGTCATAAGCCTAGCAGTGAAAGAAGCTTAATATCTTATTTCATTCACTCTGCACATTGAAGTCTTCTCTAGCAAGGCACTTCTTTGTCTTATGATTGCGGAACATGAATATTAGAGGAAGGATTAAAATAGTTTACTACTGTGAAAGCCACAAATCTTAATATTTTTCTAGTCTTTTTCCCACTTGGGCCTTTTGTAACAGCTTCCTTGTATCAACTTGCTGTCAACAACAGGAGATTTAACATAACACTGTTAGAATATATAGAGCTATTTAAGGTACCTAGCATTGTGATATTTAAGTGTAGAAAGAAAAGTAAGAGATTTACCACCTGCCTTACTCATTCAGATGCTTGACTTGTCTGTTACAAGGCCACTCATATACAAGCAGGTCTTGCATCTGACTAAGGTGTAATAGTTAAAGGGGCAACAAAATAATTGTGACCAGTTTTCTAGTTGATGTGTGGCCCCATCTGGTTTCTCTGGCATCTCAGCACCTCCTCTTCTTTAGCCTGCACCCTTCTAGTCAAACCATGACCATTAGCTTCCCCTTAATTTTATGTTGTTCGTGAGCACACAGTAGCAGCCACGGGAGCTTGGCAAAGGCTGCTACTCTCAATGGGACTTTAAAAGGCAATCTGCCTGTGAGTTTGGGGAGTCTGTATAACTGAAGGTAGGGAGTGTGCATATTGAAAGAAGGGACATGTAGCTGAGAAATGGAAGAATATTCTGTGGAGTGAGTGTTGTAAAGTGAGTGGGAGTGGGCAGGGGATGATATGGGGTAGGATGATGTACAGTGAATGAAGCGAGGGACTGCACACTGAACAAAGTGGATAAAAATATTAAATAGTCGCTTCGTTCATTGTACTCTATCCATCTTGTTCCCTGAATTACTAAGAGGTCCCATGGAAAAAATTGTATGTGATCATGTAATTAAAGACTGTATCATAATCCACATGTATGGGGGTCAGAGCTAAAGCAGACTTTTTTCGTTCTTTATTTTGAAACCTTAACGTTTTCTTGTTAGTGGATGGAATATTTTATTCTTTTGAATATATACACAGTGGTCACACTTTAAAAAGTGTCTTCTGTTTTGAAAGATTCTATTAGTTAATGAAAACTTCCTTATACCTGCAATGGCGAATGCAATGGTAGAACTGATAATATCTCTCAAACCCATAGAAACTTTTGAAGTGTGACTACTGCATGTATATTGTAGAACTTTATGACTTGCTTTCCCTGGCCACTGAGTAGGGATAGATAGAAAACACAGGATGGAGGTGGGAATGACTTAGGCTTGCCTAGAGTAGCAAAATGTTTAGAGATGCATCTAGTCCTATTTCACCCAACTTTGTTACTGATTTTGAGTAGAATTTTTTAAAATGCCTACGTGGCTTAAGAGCGTAAGAACCACTGAGATCAGTAGGACTTGTGCTCTTAAGTCACTCAGGCTCTTTTGAAAATTCCAAGCTCTATGTTTAAGTTTAAATTGTCAAATTGTGCAGTAACTAACATACATAACTACAAGTTTATATTTTCATTACCTTTACCCCCCATCTTCCCTTTGCTTTTCTTATTTGTCATATTCTCTTATTTATAGTTTCAAATTAGACTGTAAACTCTTTGGGCAGAGGTTATGTGTAGCTTTGTGTTTACACAGCATTTTTCTCAATGGGACTGATACTGACTGGGGCATTTGAGCATTACTGCAGTACAAATAATGCATCAATTTGCATTCTCTTTTTAAAGAGTATGACAGATTTTGTGTCTTGTAAAACATGTGTCCTCTGTCACTAGTTTAGTTTTTTCTTTTATAATTAGCTAGAGGGATTGGGAAACTGGAATGAATATCTTGTAATATTAATCTTTTTTCCCATCTTTTTTTTTTTTTTTTTACATTTTAGTATATCTGCCAAGTCACAGAGCAACTCTGAAGAGGTCATGCAGAAAATGAAACAAACTGAAAGTCTTCATCAACAAAGTACGGATAGGGCAATAGAGGTACTGTATAATTTAATTTGCCTATGAACAATATTATGTGATTTCAGCATAATTTAAGGACTTTGCGATATAAATATGTACATTTCAACAAGACATCATTGAAATATGGGAATGTTGGTTTGGAGTAATAAACAAATAATGATGATCTCAATAGTTAAATCATATGCTTGTAAGTGAAACATAAGCATGAGTTCAGTTCATGCTCAAGAAACAAAAGAAAATCTGATTTAAGTTTTTACAAAACATATCAAAGCAAACGTGTGTATCGGAAAAATTAGGATGCGCAATAATCTTAACTTTCATTTTAAAAAAATGTTTCTAGCCCCCCTGGTAGCAGAAGAGTGTTTTGTAAATGTAATTCTTAAAGACTCAAAAACCAGAAGGCAAAACTTTTAAGTCACTCTTAATATTTGTTGAGACCAGACTCATGATTTTTGAACTTTTGGGATAGGCAGTACTGTATTTCAGATTTGTTTGTAAGGCTCTGTGACATAGTCATGTTCCTTCTGGCCTTATCCTGGCTAGAGCACTGAACCACCACTTCATCTATTGCAATCTTAGCTTTTGTATCTGATTTTGGAGCCTCAGTGAGGGAAAATTGCCTTTCCCAACTCTTTTTCTTCATGGACCAAGATTACTTAAACTAATTTACAGGTAATCTTAAGAAAAAGATGGTTTAGAAAATTCAGTATCCTGGCTGAAACTTGTAGAATTGAGAAAGTAAAAGCAAAAAAGCATGATTTAATATTTCACACTTGTTTTTTTACAGTTTTGTAGTGAAATAGAATCAAAAGGTGATATGGACGTTATTCAACAATTGGAAAAACAGTACCAAGAAAGATTAGAAGAAGAAATAGCTAAGGTATAATTTTACAGTAACAATTTTTTAAACATGCATAATGTGGTTTTATTTATGGTTTGTTACTGTTTAGAAAACTATGGAACAAGTATACTGTTATATTTACATAGGAGAAACTATTTTGTTCTGATTCTGAACATGGAAGAACCTTTCAAAGCCTCTAGAGAATGCCGTGCTTTTGATACAAGCTTTATGTGATAAGTAGGTCTGTAGTAATCCGGCTTTATTTTTCTTTTCTCACTCATTCCTTTAGCATACACTAGTTAATCCTTCTATTTTCTTAACCAATACCCATCTTTCAAGGGGTCTTTCCCCTAAAATCCTCTGTATAAACCTCTCAAAATTTTCTCTGTCTAGGAAAAGAACCATTTAGTTTAATCCAATTTTTTTTTTACAAGATATCTGATTACAGTTGACTGGAGACTTGGGCTGCTTACCTGGTTTGTTCCATTTTTATTATTTTTATAAAAGGAGAAGAGAACTGATTTGCTTTTCTTTATATCTTTTATATCTGTACAAAATAAATACATTTTCTCTTTGTGGACCAATTGACTGTATTGTCATTAGAGAGATAAAAGATATTACCTCACCCATCTTATTGGACCAACTTCTGTTGGTAAGAGAGACAAGCTTTCGAGCCACATAGAGCTCTTCTTCAGGTCTCGGAGAGGTACTGTAAGCATCACAGCTAAATGCAAGGTGGACCAGATGGTTTAGCATAAGTAGTTAGTACATATTCTAAGTCTAAGGGACCATTCAAGGTGCAGTGGCCCATTAACACCTCTGCAGTTTTAGGACAAAAAGAGGGTGTTAGCAGGTTACAGATTGTCGTAATAAACCATAAATCCAGTGTCTCTGTTCAGTTCCTGATTTTTTTATGTGTAGCAGTGTTATGAATTTAAGCTTCTTGGCTCATCTTTTCAAAGCGTTGTGCAAGTTTCCTTTGAGGATGAGGACTTTAGTGGAGATAAAGAACTTAAATGGGACATTTTACAGAAAGCCACTTTACCTAGTTGATGTCTAGGAAAATATCTACAACTATAAGAAAAGGTTTTGAAGAAAGTAACAAGATACATAGTATGTCTGACTTATCAGTCCTCATCCTCAAAGGAAATCTGCACAACACTTTCAAAAGATGAGCTTGGGAGCTTAAATTAAAACATAACTCCATTAGATACAAAAAATCATGGACTGAACAGACACACTAGATTTATGGCTTATTACAACAATCTGTAACCCACTAACCCCCTCTTTATGTCCTATGACTGCAGAGGTGTTAATGAGCCACTCTGCCTTGAATGGTTCGTTAGAATATATTCTAACTACTTACACTAAACAATCTGGCCTACCTTGCATTTAGCTGTGATGCTCAGAGTATCTTTTCCAGACCTGAAGAAGAGCTCTGTTTGTCTCTCTCACCAACAGAAGTTGGTCCAATAAAAGATATTATTTCACCCACCTTGTCTCTCTAATATCCTGGGACCAAAACAGCTACAACTACACTGTATGGTCATTGAATGATATCCTTTAAGTGTCTGGATTTTCATTCAGTCAAATTGTTTTATCCTCACTTTCATATCCATCAGAAATAATTAGAAATTATTTATGAAAATCAGGAAGACGGAGTTTGAATGTCTTGCTACTTCATTCAAAACCTTTTATTATAGTTGCAGATATTTTCCTAGACGTCAACGGGGTAAAGTAGCTTTCTGTAAAATGTCCCATTTAAGTTCTTTGTACAATCTTCACTAGATCAGCTTTGGCATACTTAGTTCTGATTAAAAGAAATATCTCTCATTGTGGAATTTATTTTTCTATTCTTGTACTCTCTTTTATCTTTTTAATGTTTTTTCATGTAAAATTGATTTATTCATTTATTCATATTATTGATGAGTAGTAACTAGTTTTCATTATCAGTGGCAGATACTGCTATGAACTTCTAATGGTTGTTTTATTTTTTCAGGTTATTGTGTCAATGAGTGTAGCATTTGCCCAACAGACTGAACTGGCAAGAATGGCTAGACAAAAGGAAGAATCGGCACTATTGGGAGCACAAACACAAATTGTCCATCAACAGGAAAAATGTTTTGAAAGTAGGAAGAAGTGCACAGAAGATGATTTAGACAACCATCTTATTAAGGAGAAGAAAGCAGACATTAAGCATGAAGAAGAATTGAAACCACTTAACAGGGAGCTTAGTGAAGAATCCAGTGAGATTTCATCTCTTGAAGAACAACTTGATTCAAGTGTTAGGCCTCCTTACATATTGGAACTGAGGAAGCACGAAATGAGGTTTCCAGTAGAACCTTTCTCCCAGGACAAAGAGCTTACAGTGAAGGAAATATCAGTAAGTATATAGATATCCACCTGAGAAAACGTTTCGCTTTTTTTCCCCAGTACTACTAGGTAATTTAGGCCTAAACTGATGGGATTTTAAAAATTTTTAAATGGAAAAGAGCTAATTTTAATGGAAATTTGATGATTTATTTTAATTCTGTGATTCATATCTTATTTAGTAACTTGTGTGCTATGTTTTTGCCCAAATATTGTAACATTATACTAATACATGAGAACTGGAACATAAAACTGAATATACTGAAAATGCCTAATCCATTTTCATGGTCAAAGCTTTGTGAAATGCAAAAAAGAAAGAATGGTATAATAGTGAATAATAAGCTTGATTTTTAAAAATTATTTTAATACTAATAAATTCATCTTATTAGTGACACATGTAACCTATGTAGAGGGAATAAAATGGTTTAAATGTATTACTTTAACCCAGCCATGTCCTCTTGATATATAGGGGGCATAATCTGAAATGATAAAAGTGATAGTTAAAGTATATTATTTTAAATAATCTCTGGGGGAAGAGAGGTATGTCCAGAGCCCACCATTCAGTCCTAGTAGCCAGGCATTTGGCAATGTACAAAGTGAGATGAGGACATGACAAAAATAGTTTGCTCAATCCATTCCTCTCTTCAAGAGAGATAAAATGGTACGGTCCACAAAGCTGGCCCATGTCAGACCCACTCCCTGTGTGATGCCACATATGGATCCTCTGCAGAGTGGAGCTACACACAGTGTAGGCGGGTGCATCTCTTTTACAGCCCCCTCAGATTGTGTCCCTAAGAGCAAAACCATCCTGGTCTACTTCTTTTTGGTATCATGGAGACAGAGGCACCATATGGCCAGAAGCAAACTGAAGTTAAAAATGTGGAAAAACTGATACCTGGAAAATGTTCATAGCAAAAGGGTATGTTTGTAACAGAAATTTCAGCCAATCTCTCTGTGTGCAGTCCACTTTTTAAATAACTAAAGATTGAATAAGGTATTAAAACTAACTTCCTTTCAGTTTTTTATAATATTTTCATGAGTCTTGATTTAATCAAAATTGTATGTTCTTCCTAGGATGGAAACGGTTGATATTTGTACTGCTGGGAGCTCATTAGATTCAGTTTTAGGGGACATTCAGCACCACTGATTAGTGAGAAAGCTTGACAATTAGGAATTGGCTGGAGTTATTTCCATCTCTTTTTTACAACAAGGATTATAATGTCATGATAGTGAGTCCTTTGAATACCATATATCAGGGAATAAGAGACAGGGAAAAAATGAATGTATCTGACAACAATTCTCTAATTGCAAAGCATTATATAGGTGGAATTTTAATTAATATAAATTTTGCATTTCAGATAAGCAACCCTTACATCTGTTCTCTTCAGAAAGGAACCAGTAAAACTTGCCTAGCCTTTATTAAAATCTCCAGAGCACTATATATATATTTTGAGTGGCCGGATTATCTCATGCTCATCCATAACTGGATTTGGAGCTAAAAATTTTCTACAGAGCAGTGAGTTTATTCTTTGGAAGCTATGTTTTGAGACTATTTGAAATCCCAGTGTCTATATACTTCTTAAAGTTTGAAAAAACATTTATATTATATTTATATTATAGATTCTACTTGTAAAAATATGTATTTGCAGAAAAGAACTTCTAAAATTCATACTTTTACAAATATTGTGTCCTAAAGAGAATAAAATGGAATTGTAAAATGCACTGTTCCATTTATAGTTTTTAAATAAAATGAAATCTGCATGATCGATTCGTTATGAGTACACAGTGCAAGCATTATCTATATTCTAATGTCTGTTGTTGTCATTTGAACATATAATGTACATTTTCAAAAACTAATTTATCATTATAAACAACACCGTACAATAGGAAAACTCGACCAAACAAATACTTTGTACCATTTCCTGAAGAGTTAAAAGTTAGAGCTGTACGAATAACTGATGTTTTGGTTTGCTGGCAATTCAAAAAATTGCTTCAGATCAGCCCAAAACCTAAATTATTAGCATTTTCAATTAACAGAAAAATGAGAGAAAATTATTTTTGGGTCAAACAATATTTTGTTCAAAATGAAGGATTTGGTTTTGATATATCTGACATCGTTAACTGTGTTTTTTAATAAAAGCAAAGAAAATGATGTGCTATATTCACAAGAGGACTTAAGCACCACTCATAAAATGGAGGAGGAGGCACCCAATAGCCCAGGTTCAAATCACTACTGTGGGAGCAGGGACTTCAGATCCAAGTTTCCCTTATTCCTGGCAAGTGCGTTACCCACCAGGGTATAAACTATTCTGTAATGGGTCTCTCTCAGTCTCTTCTGTTGAAGCTGTTGCAATTTGTGTAAAATACTTTACTGCTCTCTGGTCCAGTGAATGTTTATGACTCCATAGCCTCATGGTTAGGGCGCTCTCCTGGGAGTGGGGATACCTGGGTTCCAGTCCTTGCTCCAGTGAAATTAATTATTTATACAAAGTGGAACAGCTTCAACAGGAGAGACTGAGAGAGACCCACCTCAGAATTGCCAATACCATTGTGGCTAAGGCAGATATGTGAGATCTGCGTTTAAGTCCCAACTTCAAGTCTCTAATCATGGGGCTCTTAGATATAAGGAAGGAGGGCACCTCCTCCTCTTTTATTTTTTTATTTTTTGGACTGATGCAATTAATTGAAATGGACATGAATTCATTAAATGTTTCAGTTGAACCAGAAATGCATTTTTGTTGGAAAAAAGTTTGTCAACAAATTTCACCCATCTATATTAAAGATGTAAGAGCGCAGGCAGTTTTGTTGCTTGACAAAACAGAAGGCTACAATATAAAGACAGAGGAATGGGTAATTGTAATGGGCATGTTTCAGATATAAACAACAATTGTAATTAGAGTGCCTTCAGCAAGAAGTAGGCCATGTGGATATTTTTGAAGGTCGAATCTGAGGAGGCTTTTGAGAATAAGAATTGGAGTCTATTCCAGGTATGGAGAAGTGTGTGAGAAAGCACTCCATCAGAAGTGAGTCACTCACACAGAGGGAACAGATAGGAACGATATTTTTGGGAACAAAAGGAGCAGTAGTGGTTATGAGAGGAGAAGAGGAGAGATATGGTAAGTGCTTTGAAACTGAAGAGGAGAAATATTAATTTTATGCAGAAGAAAAAAGGAAGAGAAGAGGAGAAATAGAGAAAACTATATGCGATACCAAGGAAGCTGATTCAGTGGTAGCATTTTCGATAGATTTGAGAAGGGGAAGATAAAAGTGCAGAGCCAGAGAACAGGAGGCTGCAATGGGTAAGGTTGCAGAAAGGGCATGGACGATATTAATATTACTTGGATAGAACTTCATATTTGAAGTCCTTGCACACTGTCATCAACCCCAAAATATTAAATAAAGCTTAATATTTTTCTTTGTTTTGGAACATTACATCATTACATATAGTATGTTTACTGTTTAGGAGTATGTGATTCTTTAACATTTGGCCTTCCAAGAAGTGGGCAACAAGTTGATTCCTTGGATGATGGAAGTTTTGATTTGTTCAAATCTTTTTGAAAATTGTCTAACCATTTCATACACCGACCTGCATATAAAATGCTAAAAACAATTCAAATATTACAGGCCTGTCACGAGATGGCAACATCCAGTACAGAAACCTCAGCTCAGCTGTTGCTATATGAAGAGCGTTTGGAAGACATGCGACATGAACTTGTACGACAATATCAGGAACATCAGCAGGCAACAGAAATATTGAGACGGGGCCATATGCAGCAAATGGAAAGGCAAAAAGAAAATCAAGAACAACTCCTAGCAGAGCTTGATAGACTTAAAGTTCAATTAGCCGAGGTAATGTGGGGTTGGGGCAACAGCAGGGACAGAAGAGTGGATTGACAATTGATCTTGGCTTTTTTATTATTATTAGGAGTTCTCACCACAATCAGTCTTAAACTGTCATGGACCATTCTGGGTTGGAGCCTCCAGCAGTTCACATTTAGCAGCCTGATTTCCTGCCACTGGCTGTACAGTGAAACCTGCCATAGCCAAGTCAAGGCATGAGGGTTCTATGATCAGCTTCCATTAACCAATTTCTCTCAGTGTCAGTGTGGTCCCTGAGGTTATCATTAATTGACCCACCCAGTGAGATCCACTGCATCTTTGGTGCCCTGCCTTCACTACTATCATGGACACAATGGTCCCAGGAATGGCTGTTCACAGTCCAGTCTTGAATCATCTGTGGAGTAGGGCAACTCCCAGTTAGTGTCTGTAATGTCATATTCCTTCCCTCATGCTTCCTTTTTTTCCCAAGCCAGATGCCCTGTCTTGTGGTGTGGAAAGGCAGTCCACATTGCTCTTCCACTGCATAATCTGCTGCTTCCACCTGTGTCTCAGGTAAAATGAGAAGAGGACCAATCACAGGAGACTCTGTGGTCTGCCTGATTGGACCTGGCTGATGGTGTGGAAGCTACAAGAAGCTTCCATGCACAGGTGGGGAGAAGGGTTAATATTCCCTAGGGAAGAAAGAAACCATTATAAGCAAGAGTGCTTTATAAGAGTGCATTATACGCAAGAGGCTTCCCAGAAGCCTGAAGATGTCCTCCTTGATTCAATTGGGCTGTAAGGAGCTTGGCTTTGTAAAATACAAATTGGTTTAGCTTAGTTTGGTGAGACAGGCAAGAGTGTATGTTTACTATATTTTTTGCATTTCTAAAGTATAGCCACCCTAGAATCCAGTGTCCCAAACCCATACAATCTCCATAAAAAGGTATGTTAAAGGAACTCCTCTTAATTATCAGAGTCTCAAAAATAAGATCGGTTTCAAACTGTTCTTAAAAATTTTCTCTCTTACCATACCAAGAGGATAAAAACTCAAAAGAATCCATCTAATCGTACATTCTCAGACTCACATATTAAATTGACAGTGCATACATATGTATTTGATGTATCATCTCAACAAGGCAACATTACAAAAATATATGAGAAAATAGTGACAGGAGAATTCTGAAGTTCTTCACTTCTGCTCCACTGTACTTTCAAGGTTCCACTTAACCCCTTATGCTCCTCCCAAACTAGGTTTTGCTCTATCTACCTTCTGTCTGCTTCATGAGGGGGAAAATATAATAGTGATCTGCTGTTCTCAATCACTGTGATTGTAGGTGACTGGTAAGCCTTTCTGAAACTTCAGGGGTGTGGATGGCAGGCCTGCTTATCCTTCAGTATATTTCCGGACCTCTTCCCCACCCTTTATCCTGGAATCGTTCCTCTGGGTACCTATATCTCCCCCTCCTCTGCACTGCTTCTTCTGCCTCCTTACATTCACATCTATACATTAAATTGGTTAGGTTGTTTGCCCCGTTTATTCCTATTGGCAGGCTGCTCCACAGCCTCGTTCCCTTTTTTATTAGAAATCTTCTAATTTCCAGCCTAAATTTATTCATGGCCGGTTTGTATCTATTTGTTCATGTGCCAATATTGTCCTTTAGCTTTAATAGTTCTTCTCCTTCCCTGTTTTACCTTCAGCTGCAATTAGTTTGTTATACTATATTCTTTCATCTTTGTGAAGATCTTTTATAAAAAGGATACCTTATCCATGTAATCTATTTGTCATCCTAAATGTTATAATATATGTACTATAGTATGAAGTTAAACTTGTAACTTCCAGTGTAGTGCTTTAAAAGAAGTACTTACAGATTTGTATGAAAATCCTAGAATGTACTTAAGATATCAAAAACACCAATCAGCTCTCCTCAGTTTTAGAAAGCTTTTTATTCGCTTTTAACCACTTAACAAAATGACCTGCATTTTCCTGGTGCAAAATATATTGAGTATTGGAAATGCCAGGAATCACTAATATCAGAAGATTAAAAACTGCCTAATTGTAATGCTTTACTTCTACTATTCATACTATGCCCTTATGACATTTCATTTTTAGAGTGTCTCAGTGGAGAATGATAACTTGGTTACAGAGAGAGAGAGAATGCTTTTAGAGGAACTAGAATTGTTAAAGCAACATTCTGTATCCGGAAGAGAGAAGCTGTATTGTGAGCTATACAACAACAGTACGCAAACACAGGTAAATATGGACTTTGGATACCTTAGGACCATGGTATGTAAATCCAGTAGGATTTCTTTTGTCTGCTTCCTTTTGGGTTGGTTAAATAATGAGGAGGTGGAGTTTAGCTGCCTATCTTTTTACTTTAAGTAAACTCAAATTTTAATGTTGCTATAGCAACAACCAACAAAGAACCCCGGAACTATTTATTTAGCATAACAAACTTCATTTTAAAAGGCTCTGGCTTGGATCTGTCATGTTTTTTCCATCTACACATTAAGAGGTTTTGTGTTTATTATCTTTCCTTGATACTAGTAATCTCATGGAAAAGAACAGTAGTTTTATTTCAAACAATATGTAATTTTTGCATAAAAGTTCTAATTTCATAATGTAACCATGTATCAGAATACGATATTGATTCCAACATGACAGGATTTTTGTCTTTTTTGTCCTCCTTGCCTTTGCAAATACTTACTCAGAGTGAAAAGGAAAGCCAAACTGAATCAAAAGAGTACACCTTTGAGGATGAAGACGGAGGAGGAAAGCCTGAAGAAATATCTTTAGATATTCTTTCGAAAGAAAGGTATTCAGATTTTGTATTTGTTAAATCCAGACTTTCTTTAATTCAAAGTTTCTGTATTTGTACTATAAGTGCAATCAAAAAAATATATTTAGTGTTGTAAATCATATAATTGTCTGATGTATCAGCTATACACAATAAACATTTTTAATAGATCAATATAGAAGCCAAACCTAGACCCTGTTCGAGTGAAGCTAAATAATTTGTTCCTTTTTACTGTTTTACTTTGAATGGCTATATTATAAAATCAGATTTTTTTGAAAATGATGTGCTGAGGTTATTTACTCCAAGTTGTCAGATCAAATATTTTAAAGTCGTATTCCAGTCATTTGAATTTATGAGACCATTTCTTGGCTTATGCCACACATTCCTTACATACTGGTAACTTTGTGTACTCTACCTGAATCTCAGCCTTTACTGTTTAGCTATATAATGGCAAAATAAGGATGTTTTTGATGTTTGCAAATTTTCCTACTCATTTCATACAGTATATAGGACAATATATACTTTTACATTTATTTAGTCAAAGTACCCTGGTGTACCTTTCAATATTCCTTATCTTGAACTTTTTATGTAAACTTTTACAATAGATAAATATAAAGATGCTCACCAGAAACACAATGGTCTGTTTTTCAAAGTCATTATATAATTTTAAATATTGGTTATACTATGTGGTATAACTGCGCATTTAAAAAATATCATCTGTTTACTTTAAATATTTTGGTTTTGTGCCCAATTGTTCCTGTTCGTTTTATATTAAGATATCAATATATTATTACAAAATGTCCACAAATTATATTTATTGTTACACAGTCAGAGCTTGCATTTTAAACATAAATTCATCTTGAGTTATGTCATTTTCCCCAACTCTAATTTCTGTGACTTCCAACTCTGCCACATTCTCTGTCTGCTTCCTCAGCCTGCATATGGAATCTTGGCCACTTAGGTGTTGGCTCCCCATCATTATGAAGCACAGTAATCCTTTGAAAAGATTACGTGTATTTGGAATACTGTACTGATATACATAAACTGTTTATTTTGTAATTATGTAGCCATCATATACAAATGAACAGACTTATGTGGTCTATGTTTAAAAGTACATGTTTCCAGTGCAAAATAAAATAATCAATAATTGTGCTTCTTTATTATCATCATATATTATCATAACTGGACAATAATATTTATTGTCATTTTGTCCAAAATTCTGCAGCTAGCCATTTTTTTTTCTTTCTCATGTGAAGAACCTCTAAGACAGCCATTTTCATCCTGTGGTCCATGGACGCCTGGAGATCCGCAGACCATGTTTAAAAGGCCCATGAAAGGTTGTCGTTACCATAGAACTGTGGCTTTCAACCTATAGTCTGCGGACCCCTGATTTCCAAAGGGGTCTGCACCTCCATTTGAAATTTTTCAGGGGTCCGCAAATGAAAAAAGATGAAAAAGCGAACACGCACATGAATGAGTACAAAGGGAAAGGACCCTGCTTCACTGGTTTTTGAAGGGATGGTAGAAAAAAAAGTATTTTTACTTGTTAACTAAGACATTTGGTAAGGAAACCCATGGTTCTTGAAACACACGGTGTCCCTAAATGTCATTTTTACAGTCATTTTTCAGAGCAGGACTGTACTTTAAAGAAATCCCTTTCTAGTTGACCTTGTACTGATTGAACTGCACAGTTCTTAGACCATTGCTGTTGTGTCCTGTGCTATTCATCCAAAAGGGCTGCAATCTGCTTGTGTCCCAGTGGGTAGTGGATTTGCAAAGTAGCTTCCATTAATTCTTACTTCTTTCTCAATGAACCATTTTGTGGATGTGGTATGTCAGCCTTCTGGCATACAACTCCACATGGAATAGGTTTTTAAAAAAAATTTGTTTGAATGTGGCCCTTCAAGGCAGTTTAGGAGAAAACAAACTTTGCTTTTTTTAAATGATAAAAAATATTTTTGTGAAGAGACTGAAGTTTTGTGATTTTTACAGAACTGATGTAAGGTTACATTTCATTCTGTTTTATAGACATTGTGAAGAACTTTGCAGAGAACTAATACAAAATCTACTTAATATTACTCTGCTTTGCAGAGGACAAAATACATGGCTTATCTTTTTTGATAATATTAGTACTTTGAAGTCTGAATCTCACTTTTGTTGAGCCAGTGTGATGTATTTAGGCTAGTAAGACACAGTAGTTTCAGACGCTAGAAGCATCCTAAAAGGTCCATGTATTTAGACACAATATTCAAATTGGAGAATTCTGCATTGTTTTCACTAGGCACACTATCCATCTAGTCTTTGCTTGTATCCTACAGAGCAGTAGTACATCACTGGCCAATACATGTCAAACCTGATAAGAGCTTATAAGGAAAATGCTGACAAACATTGCACTGCTACCTGTATTTAAAAAGAGAAATACTAGGAATTTTTCCTCAAAATTGTAGACTTCTGTAGTTATTTGTTATAAAAATACGTAATATATATTTTTAAATTGTTTGACTATTGATTAATATCGATGTGCTAATGTAGCATTTATGTGAATTATGTACTTTGCGATCTTAAAACCAAATCCTAGTACCACTGAATCAATAGCAAAATTTTATTGTCTACAGTGGGACCAGGATGAGACCCAGGAAACACAAAAATAGCGTTTGAGGGGGAAGAAAATGTTTTGATTAGTTTCTATTCCATCTATATGTACAGGCATGCTCTACAGAAGACTAATAACAGACTCGTGAAGATTTTGCTAGAGGTTGTGAAGACAACTATAGCTGTAGAAGAAACAATTGGTCATCATGTTCTTGGATTACTGGACAGATCTGGGAAAGGCCCTCCTTCTTCTAAAACTGTTCTGTGGGAGGCAGAGGCAGAGCAGTCGGTACAGCCATGTGTCCGTGTGGGATTTGAAAAAGGTACTGGTTGCATTGTTACTTCTTATTTCATATCATGTAGAGTGTGTGTAATGTGCCAAGACTTTATGGTTGAAAAGTAAGATTTTTTTAACTCGTGGTAATTTAAAGGGCAGGTATGTTTAAAAAAGAAAAAAATGTGTGAATATACATGACATCTCCATTTGATATTCATCATTCACAACCAGCACCTGATTAGCTGGTTTTCAGATAACTATTGCACATTCCTAGGCACCTGCTAAGGGGTAAATTGTATCTTTGCTACAAGCTGTGTGTATGTGACAGCATATAGCTGCTCTGCCCCAGGAGCAGACCAGGAAACAGATATAAAAAGACAGAATTAGAATGAGCTACAGAGACATAATCTGCCTCCTGTTTTTATCCCCCATTCCAAGATGAATATATCTTGTGCCATCCCTATGTCTGGTGCTGTGCACATCTGCTGGTGCACAGCCCGCTTCCCACTTATCTGTACAAAAGGGAGAGCAATGGCTCTGCAGAGGCTACTTTCCCCCAAGCTGTTGCCCAGGATGCAAATAGCCAGTGCAGGAGAGGAAAGGAGTATCCTGTATGGGCACAAAGGATAGGTGACAATCTAGCCAGAAAATAACATTTTATTATATGTGCCTACGCTTAACTGGAGTCTTAATTTCTTCAGTGGATGTCACCTGAAAAAAGTAGTGACCATTAGAAATTACTAAATTTTCATATTAGGAAAATGTATGCTATAGACTGGTTACTCAAATGTATTCTATTTACTTTTTTGATTCAGTGTTTATACTTTTTAATAGTTTCTATTCTCTGCTCCTTCCCCTCATCCCCCATAACCTTAATTATATGTCAAGTTACATCTTGGAACAATTTATAAAAAGTTTATAAAGTCTGAGATAATTTGAGACGGCAACTTCTCACAAGTGAAACACAATGAAATCTATCTTAAGCTACCACTCGGTGTTGCCTAAGAGAAGTAGTCATCTAGTACAGGTGAGGAAGAATTGTACTGGTACACAGTATCTTTGCGGATTCTTTGAGATGAACTTGTAAGACTACGTGAGTATAAATATTCAAACTTGTTCCAAATAATACCCTAATAAGGGCAGTCTATTTTACAGGTTTCATTCTGTGTATCCATAAGGGAATAGACTCTGCTTTTGAGGATTTGACTTTTTTCTCAGATATCAGAATGGATGATTAATCTTCCATCTTTCATTTGGTGCCTGTTCAGGAGTCCCTAATGACTGAGATTGACTGGTACTTTGATGCATTTTCCCCTGTGGATAGGATAGCCATACTCTTATGCCTTATTCTGAATGGGTTGCCAAAGGAGATATAGTGTTGCTTTTCCATCCTGTCTGTTGTCAAGGTGGTTGAGAATAAGTATATTTTGTGAATATACAGTAGTTCTTCTGCCTTCGCTATGAGTCTGGTGGTAAGGTCAACAATGGCCAAGGTTGAGACTGGCCAGACTGGTTGTATGCCATTTCTGAGAATGTTCTGACGTACTACAATGTATATGGAAAAGGATTTATAAGTTTACAATGACAACAGCTCCTGTTGAAAACTATGGTTTGTAATGTTTTTCCCGTTAAGTGTACAGTTTGAGCTGTGGAAAAGGGATTGCACCCTCACAAATTCTCTCTCCCAAAGAAATGTCAAGAATTTAATCATGTCCTCTGGAACAGAACTAGGCATAGTTACATGTGTCATCCTCTACCACCCATATTCACAGACCATGTACTAACTCTTGCTGCCTTCCTCCCAACACCCAGTGAGCACATTGTTCCTCCATCTGCTTCCATCATACATACATGCTTGTTGCCCTCCCCCAGAGCAGTGTGTTTGCAGCTTTTAATCTCTCATACACACAAACTGCATATATATACTTTCTGCTTTCCCCTGCACACACAACACATGTATTCTTGCTGTTCACTTCCCTAATTGCTGCAGAAGGCCCCATAATTAGAGTCTACTTGTACCTGCTCAAAGGCCTGAAGTGCAGGAATGTTCCCTTAAATAGAACAAGCCTTGATTATTGATACAGTAGGATCACAGAAACTTGTATAATGAGAATAATCAATGGCACACAATAATACCAGGGTACAAAATATATCGCAAGGACAGAATAGGCTGTACTGGTGGGGGAGTGGCACTGTATGTGAAAGAAAGCATAGAGTCAAATGAAATAAAAATCTTAAATGAACCAAACTGTGCCATAGAGTCTCTGTGGATAGTAATTCCATGCTTGAATAAGAAGACTATAGCAGTAGGGATATACTGCCGACCACCTGACCAGGATGGTGATAGTGACTGTGAAATGCTCAGGAAGATTAGAGAAGCTTTAAAAATAAAAAATGTCATTAATAATGGGGGATTTAAATTATCCCCATATTGACTGGGTACATGTTACCTCAGGATGGGATGCAGAGATAAAGTTTCTTGATACCTTAAATGACTGCTTCTTGGAGCAGCTAGTCTTGGGACCCACAAGGGGAGAGGCAATTCTTGATTAATCCTAAATGGACCACAAGATCTGGTCCAAGAGGTGAATATAGCTGAACCGCTTGGTAATAGTGACCATAACATACTAAAATTTAACATCCAGTGGGAGGCAGGGAGAGAACAGGACACCAAAGGAGCCAACCATGGTAGCGTTTAATTTCAGAAAGGGTAACTACGCAAAAATGAGGAAGTTAGTTAAACAGAAATTAAAAGGTATGGTGCCAAAAGTGAAATCCCTGCAAGCTGCATGGAAACTTTTTAAAGACATCATAATAGAGGCTCAATTTAAATGTGTAACCCAAATTAAAAAACTTAGTAAGAGGACCAAAGAAGTGCCACAAAGTTAAAAGAAGCAGTTAGAGGCAAAGCCATCCTTTAACAAGTGGAAGTTAAATCCTATTGAAATAGAAAGGAGCATAAACTCTGGTAAATGAAGTGTAAAAATATAATTAGGAAGGCCAAAAAAGAATTTAAAGAACAGCTAGCCAAAGACTCAAAAAGTAACCACAACATTTTTTTACAAACATCAGAAGCAGGAAGTCTGCTAAACAACCAGTGGGGCCACAGGACAATTGAGATGCTAAGGGGGAGCACTCAAGGACGAGGTTATTGAGGAAAAACTAAATGAATTATTTGCATCAATCTTCACAGCTGAGGATGTGAGGGAGATTACCAAACCTGAGCCATTCTTTTTAGGTGACAAATCTGAGGAATTGTCTCAGATTGAGGTGTCATTAGAGGAGGTTTTGGAACAAATTGATAAATTAAACTGTAATAAGTCACCAGGCCCAGATTTTATCCACCCAAGAGTTTTGAAAGAACTCAGATGTGAAATTGCAGAACTGCTAACTGTGGTATGGCATCTATCGTTTCAACTAGCTTCTGTACCAGATGACTAGAGGATAGCTAACGTGACACCAATTTTTAAAAAAGGCTCTAGAGGCGATCCTAACAATTACAGGCCGGTAAGCCTAACTTCGGTACCAAGCAAATTGGTTCAAACTATAGTAAAGAACAGAATGGTCAGACACATAGATGAATACGATATGTTGGGGAAGAGTCAGAATGGTTTTTGTAAAGGGAAATCATGCCTCACTAATCTACTAGAATTCTTTGAGGGAGTCGTCAAGCATGTGGACAAGGGTGATCCAGAAGATATAGTGTAGTTAGATTAGTAAAGTAAGCGGTTATGGGATAAGAGGGAAGGTCCTCTCCTGGATCAGTAATTGGTTAAGAAATAGGAAACAAAGAGTTGGAATAAATGGTCAGTTTTCAGAATGAAGAGAGGTAAACAGTAGTGCCCCCAGGGGTCTGTATTGGGACCAGTACTGTTCAACATATTAATAAATGATCTGGAAAAAAGGGGTAAACAGTGAGGTGGCAAAATTTGCAGATGATACAAAACTACTCAAGACAGTTAAGTCCAAAGCAGACTACAAAGAGGAATCTCACAAAACTGGGTGACTGGGCAGCAAAATGGCAGATAAAATTCAATGTTGATAAATACAAAGTAATGCACATTAGAAAGCATAATCCCAACTATACGTATAAAATGATGGGGTCTAAATTAGATATTACCATTCAAGAAAGAGATCTAGGAGTCATTGTGGATAGTTCTCAGAAAACATCCACTCAATGTGCAACGACAGTCAAAAAAGCTAACAGAATATTGGGAATCATTAGGAAAGCGATAGATAAAAGACAGAAAATATCATATTGCGTCTTTATAAATCCATGGTATGCTCACATCTTGAATACTGCCCGCAGATCTGGTCGCCGCATCTCAAAAAACATATATATCAGAATTGGAAAAGTTACAGAAAAGGGCAACAGAAATGATTAGGGGTATGGGAAAAGCTTCCATATGATGAGAGATTAATAAGACTGGGACTTTTCAGTTTGGAAAAGAGACAACCAAGGGAGGACATGATAGGGGTCTATAAAATCATGACTGGTGTGGAGAAAGTAAATAAGGAAGTGTTGTTTACTCCTTCTTACAACACACAAACCTGGGGTCACCAAATGAAATTAATAGGCAGCAGGTTTAAACCAAACAAAAGGAAGTATTTCTTCACACAATACACAATCAACCTGTGGAACTCCTTGCCAGAGGATGTTGTGAAGGCCAAGATTATAACGGGGTTCCAAAAAGAACTAGATAAGTTCATGGAGTATAGGTACATCAATGGCTATTAGCCAGGATAGGCAGGGATTGCTGTTTGCCAGAGGCTGGGAATGGCCGATGGGATGGACCACTTGATGATTACCTGTTCTATTCATTCCCTTTGAAGCACTTAGCGTTGGCCACTGTTGGAAGACAGGATACTGGGCTAGATGGACCATTGGTCTGACCCCGTATGGCCATTCTTATGAGCACCAATCGTGCCTCTACTACCTGGGTGAGGCACATATCTCAGCAAGGTGCACCATCTATAAGTCCTTGCCCAGAACCAGAGAGGCCCGTTAGCTCTGCCTCCGCAAACACCTCATGGAGGAGGCAATGAGGCCCTGAGCACACTCAGATCCCAGCCTGGGAGACCCTCCTGTATAGTGGCCACTGCCAACTGCGAGTGCCCCTCCAAGCACCACTCATGGTGTGGAACTGCCAGCACTGAAGCCCAAAGACAAGCCCCATCATGAGAGCAAGTGGCACTCTCTTGCGCACAAGAGTAGGTCCCCACAGCGGACGACTCATAAACTCAGCATTCCCTCCCTGAGCTGCACCTGGTCAGGTGAGATGTTGCACACAGATCCTGACGGTCTGCCACTAAAGCCTTCCCCAGCTGGAGAGTATAGCCAAGCGAAAGTGAGATCCATCATTACCAATGATGACCCTGATACTAAAGTACTCAGACTGCATGGCTGCGAGCGTGACACCGACCGGTCCAACGAATAGATCAACTCCGCTTACTCCAGTAGGTCCCTCTGGGGCAATGGTTCTCAACCTATTTACCATTGTGGGTTGCATATGTGGCCCACAGTGTGTTATGTGGCCTGCATCCGATACTACCTATATGGCCCTGAGGATGTCAAATGGGCCGCAGCTCTGTGCTGATTGGGCCATAGGTTGAGAACCACTGCTCTGGAATCTCAATGGGTGCCCCACAGACCCCTGGCCTCACGAAGACATTCTTCACAGTGGAGGAGATGACTCTGCCAGACCCACAGTCTCCACTTCTCTCGGGCCCTACCCTTATCTGGACATTTCCACGCCTAAATATGAACCTCTGCTCCTCCTGCAATGAAGCCCATCTCTCATGTGCTGCACCCCTGCCCTCTGGCACTGAAACTCCTGCTACTGACAGAACCATCCTCTGACTCCGAGGAGTTCTCGGACACAGCACCGCCGCCATCCCCACTGCCACGCAGGAACCTGGACATACGTGCCAGACATCCTTATTCTCCTGCTTACAGCCCACCCAGGGATGCCTGGTACTACCTCCCATGGGGCCCACCCAGGCCATTGGACCCCTCATTCTGGCCCTACTGGGAGCCCAGGGACCCATACGATAGGCATCCAGAACCATCCCAATGGTCTTCCCCGGCTTCCTCCATACACCTTCCTGCATCGTTAGTGTACAAAGAGGAGATTGTCAAGTTGGTACTGCTGGTCCCGACTGGAGCCTTCTCATCACCAGGTGAGACTGTTATGCCCCTCCTGCTGTCTCCGCTGGATGATCACCAGCAGCATCAAGACACGATGCAGAGGGTGATCACAGACCTGCACATTCCATTGGAGGAACAACACTGTCTCCTCAACATTCTCCAACCACAAGGACTTTAAAGAGTGGCGCTCCCGATAAACACAGCCATCCTAGCTTCATGCGTCCCCACACCAAAGAGAGCAAAGAGAAGATATTTTGTGCTGGCTAAAGGGGCCAATTTTTTATTTACACACCCGATTCCCAACTCCCTGGTCATTCAGGTGGCAGCTAAACGTGATCGGCAGCAGCAGCAAAAGTCCACTCCGTCTGAGAAGGCCTCCAAGAGACTGGATCTTCTGGGCAGGAAGGCCTTTCCTTCAGCAGGACTACAGTTCCATATTGCAAACTATCAGGCTCTGCTAGCCAAGTACAATTTTAACACCTATAACAGGCTAGTAGAGTTCAAGTACAAACTCCCAATAGAACACAAGGCACAGTTTCAGATCCTTGTGGATGAAGGAGAATTGGTAGTCCAGGTGGCCCTCCAGGCCACAGTGGACATGGCTGATACTGCTTCCCGTTTGATAGCCACCAGCCTCATGATGCATAGGGACTCATGGCTGCAATCCTCTGGCTTCTCCAGGGAGGTCCAAAATACTATCAAGGACATCCCTTTCAACAAGACCAACCTCTTCACTGAGAAAATGGACAAGTCCCTTTACTCTCTCAAGAATTCGAGGTCCATGCTATGATTCCTGGACATCTACACTTTAGCCCCCAGATGCAAGCACAAGAAACAACCCTTTTGATCGCGGCCACACATGATCTACCCAGCATACTACCAGCACCCACAAGAGCTCCCATGGAAATACCAGTGGTCCCAGAGACCTCAGTTCCCAGCCTCTGCCACTGCCACCTCCTTGACCCTCTCCCAACCACAAGCCAAAGGTCAATTTTGATGCCCAGGTCGAGAACTGCAAACTCCTTTGATGCCAAGCACCATGCCACATATCATCTTCAGTGGCTATCTTGCTCTATTTGCCCACTACTGGGGCAAGATCATCATGGACAGTTGGGTACTAGAGATCATCCACCACACATACTCCATAGAGTGCCTCTCCTTCCCAACTCATCACTTTCCCTCCCGCTCCCCTCCAGGGAATTCCTCCCAGCAAGTGATTCTTCAGCAGGAAGCAGACACTCTGGCCTTCAAGGGTGCAATAGAATGCATCTCTCCCCAATACCTGCGGAGAGGCTTTTATTCGCCATACTTCCTCATCCCGAAGAAGGACGATGGATGGCATCCCATCCATGATCTCTGGCTACTAACTATGTTTATCAGGAAGTCCAAGTTTCGAATGATAACGCTGCCATCGATCATTCCATCCTTCCACCAGGGAGTGTGGTTTGTGGCTCTTGACATGAAAGTCGCTTACTTCCATGTGGACATCCACCCATCACACAGGAAGTTTCTCCATCTCAGGGTGAGCCAACAACACTACCAATTTCAGGTCCTCCCATTCAGCATCACGATAGCACCATGAGTATTCACAAAGGTGTTTGCAGTCATAGTGGCCCAGCTGAGGTGCCTAGGACACTCGGTATTCTTTTACCTGGACAACTGGCTCCTCATGGCGCAGTCACAGGAGGAAGCTTTCCCTGCGATCCATTGTCTTCGAAACCTCCTAGTGTCCATGGATATCTGCATCAACAAAGACAAGCGTGTTTTGACAACCATACAGACAAATACACTTCATGAGGTCAAGACTGGAGTCAGTTGCTGCACGAACCTTCCTCCCGGTGGATTGTTTCTCTGCGATCAGTGCCCTCATTGCTTGTCTTTGCCACAGGCCCCACACCAAGGTCCACCAATGACTCTTTCCTAGAGCATATGGTAGCCTGAACTTACATGACGCCCCATGCACAACTCCACCGGCAATGCCTACAGGCTAGGCTTCACACCACCTACAAACTGACCAGGGACCATATCGACTCCAGGGTCCCCATTCCAGCACCCGTGTTGGCCTCTCAGCTGGTGGACCAATCATAATCAGCACCCCTTTCCATGCCACAAACCATCATCACAACAGACACTTCCTTTATGGGGTGAGGGTCCCACTTAGACCACCACACAGCATAGGGCATCTGGACGTCATGGGAAGCCAAGTTGTAGCAGAGCCATAACTAGGCATTTTAGCATCTGGGGTGAGCAAACATACTTGTGCCCCTTAGAGGCGATGCCAGTGGGGGCAGGGGATCCAGGGTCACATGACTGCCCCAGATTTCTGCCATCCATTTAGCCCAGAGGTTTTCAAATAGTTTGAAAACCGTTGTCTCCTCCCAGGAGACAGCAGATTGGAAACTGGTGGGAGCCGCCTTGCCCACTCAGGCTCCTGGCTCTCTCTGCTGTAGAAACCAGAGCGCTGGCTGGCTGCCTGACAACCCTCCCTGCCCTGCTCCCTGAACCAGGCTACCTCTGCACTGCCAGGCACTCCCCAGGCATGGTGGGCAGCACAGCTCCAAGCTGTGCCCCTGAGATGCCCTTGCCTCTCCCCCAAAGGAGCCCAGCATCGGCCAGTGATGCGCCCTGGAGCTGGTCCCTCTACGCAGAGCCCAGCTACCATAAGATGCTCCCTGAGGTGCTCACCCGCCGCTGCTCTGGTGCTCTAGGCTCTGCTGCTGCTCCTCAGCCCAGAGGCAATACTTAACTCTTGATAGTGGTGGGGGTACGTGACTGCCCCATGCATCGCCTTTGAGGAGCAGCAGCAGAGCCAGGAGCACCAGAGCAGCGGCAAGCAAGCACCTCAGGGATCATCTTATGGCACCTGGGCTCACACAGGCTGGCATCACGCACCTTCAGGGGAAAGGCAAGAGCATATCGGGTCGCAACTCCGAACTTTGCCACCTGCCCTGCTTGGGAAGTGCCCGGCTGTGCAGAGGCAGCCTGGCTCAAGGAGCAGGGCAAAGAGGGAAAGTAGAAATCGGGGGGGGGGAGGGTGTAACTCCGTGTTCCTGTCTCATGCTGTCCCATTTTTCTGCCCCCGCAGCTTTGCGCCCTGGGTAACTGCCCTGCTCATCCCACCCTGGTTACGTACCAGGGTTTTTGGAAAAACATACTAGAACTCAGGGCAGTCCGTCTCACCTGCAAAGCCTTTCTTCTGCTCATACTGTCCCTTCACATTCAGCTTCTCTCTGGCATCACCAGAGTGGTCTACATCAACAGGCTGGGGGGAGTCCAGGTCCCCTTCTCTCTGCTCCGAGTCTGTTCGCCTATAGAACTGGTGCATCAGGAATCAGGTGTCCATACAGGCCACATATCTACCAGGCACCCAGAATTCTTTAGCTGACAAGCTTAGCAGAACTCTATACCTAGACCGTAAATGGGAACTGCATGATGCAGTCCTCAATGACCTCTTCACCCAGTGGGGTGCCCCTCGTTAGGACCTCTTTGCCTCTCAAGCAAATAGAAAACACCACCTCTCTTGCTCCAAGGGGACTCAAGACAGGGGCTCTTGAGGTGATGCTCTCCTCTCTCCTAGATGGGAGACCTCTGCTATGCCTTTCCCCCATTCTTCTGCTGCCACAGGTTCTTCACAAGATTTGCTGGAACAGGACCAACATCATCCTCATGGCACCCTACTGGCCCTGTCAATTCTGGTTCACCGATTTCCTGAAACTCTTCACCTGACCACCAATCAAGCTCTAGACATTCCCAGATCTCCTTATGCAAGATTGGGGCAGAGTCTGGCATCCAACCCAGATCTACCCTCAGATCCCAGAGTCTGGCATCGAATCCAACTCTCTTCACCTCTCAGCCTGGTATTTGGATGGGCATCAGGTATAGACTGTGCATGCTCCTTTCCCATTCAACAAATTCTCAACCAAGCAGGAAAGAGTCCACCAGAACTTGCTATCACACAAAATGGCAGCACTTCCTGGAGTGGGCCCGCTGCCACCACCATGATGGCAGACCCTCTCTGCATGGTGTTTCACAAGGACAAGGTCTCATTAAGGCTACACCCCAAAATCCTTTCCAATGTAGTGTCCAAATTCCATCTCAATCAGTCCATCCACTTGCCTGTGTTCTATCCGAAGCCACATGCCTCTCCCACCGACAGCTCTGCACTCTCTTGATTTTCAACATGCTCTGGCGT
The DNA here is from genome assembly GCF_026122565.2 of Emydura macquarii macquarii. NCBI lineage: Eukaryota > Metazoa > Chordata > Testudines > Chelidae > Emydura > Emydura macquarii. The sequence goes on along the minus strand of NW_027132559.1, from coordinate 33,070,131 downwards.
TCTGCTTGCACAGACTAGACCTTTTTGGAGGTCACTGAGACTCTTTGTTGGCATTGCAGAAAGATCAGTGGGGCAAGCTATATCTTCCCAAAGAATCTCTAAATGGGTCTCAGTGTACATACTGGAATGCTATAAACGCTCCGACCTACCCCTTCCTGGGGGTGTAACAGCACATTCTACACAAGCGCAAATTGCCTTCTCCGACTTGCTAGCGATGTGCCATGGCAAGGCTGCAATATGGTGCTCTCTTCACATGTTTACAGTGCACTGATGGGCCACACTTTATTGCAAACAGCTATGCCATTAGAATCCTTACACCCACCTCTGCACTGATTACTGCTCATAAGTCACCCAGGTGTGAAATACATGTAGGGACCATCACTCGAAGAAGAAGAGGAAGTTACTCACCAGTAACTGGAGGTTCTTTGAGAGGTGTGGTCCCAATCTGTATTCTACTACCTGTCCTCCTTCCCCTCTGCTTTGGATTCTGTTACACAACAGTAAGAGGGAAAACTGGAGTTACATTGACCCGCATTGCTCTTTATACTCTTGGGTGGGAGCATGAGGAGACACACTACGTATGTGAGGATCAATGGACACTGCTTGGAAATACTTCTGGACTCAGGCGCATGGCACGCGTGCTCACCCACATTTGGAATATAGATAGGGACCAAGCATCTTGAAGAACCTTCAGTTATGGGGAGTAACTTCCTCTTATGTACTTATGACCTACCCCCTTATCCCATGACTGCTTACTTTGCTTAAGAGCCTTTGGTCAGGGACCTTGTCAAAGGCTTTCTGAAAGTCCAAGTATGCTATATCCACTGGATCACCCTTGTCCACATTTGTTGATTGCCCTCAAAGAATTCTACTGGGTTGGTGAGACATGATTTCTCTTTACAGAAGCCATGTTGATTCTTCCTCCAACATATCGTGTTCATCTATGTTTCTGATAAATCTGTTCTTCAGCCAATTTGCCTGGTATTGAAGTTAGGCTCACTGGCTTGTAACTGGCCTTTGGAGCCTTTTTCAAAAATTGGTGCTATATTAGCTGTTCTTCAGTCATTTGGTACAGATGCTGATTTAAGCGTTAGGTTACTGTAACAGAGCAGAAGATGGTAAATCTCTCACCTGCCTCTGTTGGCCAGGGTGTAAGGGGCTCTGGCAGAGCACGTAACAGCTGCAGCCTTGATTAAGCTGAGTCAGAGCCCTGGCCTAATGAGGGAAAAGTGAACAGCTGGTGACCTGGTCCAGAGAAATAAATAGGCCAGTGCCAGAAGCCATGGGGAGGCGTGGCCAAACAGGGCAGGGGAAGCCTGCCAGACAGGCTGCCTGCAGGCCAGGAGGGAACCCTAACCCTAACCGAGCCCCCAAGTCCCCAGAGTGTCTGGTGTAGAAAGTGGGACTAAGTTGTATGCACTGTAAATAAAGTAGCACTGGTGATTGCAACGAAGAAGGCGTGGTGAGTCCTTTGGAGCCAGGGGGAGTGGACCCTGTGGAGGAAAAGAGGGGACCTGGCCACCTGGCCTGCTACAGTTACATACCATGGTTAGTAGTTCTGCAGTTTCATATTTGAGTTTCTTCAGAACTCTTGGTTGAGTACTATCTGGTCCGGGTGACTGGTTATTGTTTAATTTATCAATTTGTTCTACAACCTCCTGTATTGACCCCTCAATCTGGGACACTTCTTCAGATTTTTCACCTAAAAAGAATGGGTCAGGTGTGGGAATGCTCTGCTATTTTTAGGAGAATAAATTTGGAGACTTACATTTTCTAGGCAAATAGTGATTTTAAAGTGCATTTCTACACTGATTTTATAAAAATGCCATCAATGGTTTCTATATTTACCATCCCACAGTAACTTCCATGTTCCAGTTGCTCGCTCTGCAAACTTAATCAAAGCTCTGAGAGAGTCAAGTTGGGTTTTTTCTCTTCAAGTATCCTTACTGTTTGTGAAGTTTTACTTCAAGTGATTGCTCATTTCCATTCCAAAATAGGTGAGTGCACACCACCGTGCACTGGTTCCCGGAACTTTTTTCCCCTTAGCAGACCCCATAGGGTCGGCTCAGGCGACCCCTGGAGTACCACACTTATGCCGCGGTATATGAGGCACCACCGACCCTACGGGCCCTCAGTTCCTTCTTTCCACCCGTGACGGTTGCTGGAACTTCTCTTGCCTATCGTAAGTAGCATTCCCCTTACTGACTTTGTTAATAGTTGTTTGAATAGTTTAGTGTTAAGTAGTTAGTTAGTTAGCATTAGAGTAGAAGCCCTTAGGGGCTTAGGGCCAGGCCATGCCCGGCTCACCTGGTTTTAAGTCTTGCGCCGCTTGCGGCAAAGCCCTTCCAGTAAGTGACCCTCATGATCGCTGCTTCAGGTGCCTGGGAGAGCAGCAGCGGAGGGACCAGTGTAAGATTTGTGAAGCCTTCAAGCCAAGGACTCCGAAGGAGCGGATATTCGGCTGAAGGCTATTCTGATGGAGGCGGCACGCCGAGTGGCCTCTGAACCGCCGCGTTCCACCTCGGCACCGAGCGTCTCCTCGGTGCGGAGCGCTTCACCAGCACTGGAGTCTACTCGATGCCCATCCCCAGTGCCCAAGAAGAAACGGCGCCAGGGCATGGAGCGCCCATGCTCCCTCGCACCACCTGCGCGGCCAAGGTCGAGCCAGGAGATACACCAGCCACGGTCCGTTGAGCTTGCTCCGGAGCCTGCATGTCCACGCAGGGAGCCTCCCCCGATCCCTAGGGGTGGGGGTGTGCCCCTGCAAGGCCCGTCGACACCAGAGGCTTTCCACACAGCACGGGCCTTGATGGCCATGACCACGCCTCTGTCCCCTCCTCGGCCAAGGGAGAGGGGACTGGTGTCCCGGGATAAACCCGCGCTGGGTGCCCCCGGTGGATGGTCAAGACCCCTGTTGGGGTGAAGTCTCCCACCAGACGGCCATGGAGAGTAGAGCGCAGCGGCTCCCCTTGCAGCTCCAATTCGGAGTCATCGAGCTCATCCTCCCCGCGGCACCAAGGTTGGTCCCCGGCATCTGAGGCATCATGCTAGAGGCGGGACCGTTCCAAGACTGCCTTGCACAGTGGGCGCCGCTCCCGCACCCCAGCACTGAACCCTTCACCAGTACAGCACCAGTTCCAATCTCCAGTGTGGAGCCCGGCGCGGAGCCCGGCACCGAAAAACCCAGCCGCTCTGATCTGTCGTTGATCTCGGTCTACAGAGTCGGGCTCGGCACCGAGACGCCACAGACGGCACCGCTCCCGGTCCCCGAAGGGCAAGCGGCACAAGAAGTCCTCGGTGCCGAGGCGGAGGGTGTTGTCGTCAAGCTCGTAGGGGCATGCATCCTCCCATCAGCACCGCTTGCAGCGGCACCAACGCTCTTCTACCTCACCGGGGTCATCAAGAGGCCGGTCCCCAACTAAGAGCAGCAAAAGCCGAAGGCATCGTTGGCACCAGACCAATGGCTCGGGGTCCCACAAAGACAAGGGCACCTGCCGCCATCACGACACTCCACAGCCGGTACTGATGCCAGCACGGGGTGGCTGCAAGGGCCGTGGCAGTGGCTTTATTGGTGTCCATGGGGGGCACAGATGGGACAGGGAACTGTGTCAGTCCCATCCTCAGTGGCACAGCTGGTGCCCCCCCCCCCCCCCCCCAACCGAGCCAACAGGCTAAGGGCCATTCCTCGGATGAGGAATCAGGCCCTGAGGAGGGACCCTCTGTGGGTCCCCTCAGCAATCCTCCTCCTCTTCCCCAGATGAGGGGGCCACCAGAGACCACAGGGCACCCCTCCCAGACTTCAGGGCACACCAGGACCTCCTGAAAAGGGTGTCCTCCAACCTGAACCTAGAACTCAAGGAGCTATCAGAGGAGGAGGATCCCCTCTTCGGGGTTGTTGGTTCAGCAGGACCATCAAGGGTGGCCCTACCTGTACATGATAGGGTCCTTAAGCTGGCCAAGGCCCTGTGGCAAACCCCTGCCTCGGTTGCTCCCACATCCAAGGGCGCCGAGAAAAAATATTATGTCCCGGCAGAGGGGTTTGAGTTTTTGTTTAAACACCCAGCCCCGGGGACTCTGGTGGTGGATGTGGCCAACCAGAGGGACAGGCAAGGTGGCCCAGGCACCACGCCAAAAAACAAGGATAATAAGAAACTTGATTTATTCGGGAGAAAAGTTTACTCCACCGGGGTTTGCAACTCAGGATTGTGAACCACCAAGCCCTCCTAGGGTGTTACAGTCCTTACCTCTGGGAGTCCATGAGGCGGTTCGCAGAGGGGTTCCCCCAGGACCAAGCGGTGGACTTTGCCACGGTCCTGGAAGAAGGTGTCACGGTGGCAGAGGCGGCGTTGCAAACCGCCAGTGACGCTGCGGACACTGCTAGCAGAGCCATGGCCTCTGCAATAGCCATGAGGCGGTGTTCGTGGCTGCAGTCATCAGGGCTGTCCCAAGAGGTGCTCTTAAGGATTCACAAGCCACGCTCCGTTCCTTGGGACTCTACACTCCCCAGGCCTCGAGGCGTCAGTCTTGGCCACAGCCCCAACGCCAGGCACAGCCACCCCTTAGGCCATCACCTAGACCCTCTCAGCCCGGGGCTGAGAAAGGAGCAGGGGGTTCGGATGACATAACCGCTCCAACTCATCCGCAACCTCCCAGCAAGGACCCTCTAAGGGGGCCACACACAAAAAACAATTTTGACGGTGCGCCCGAGGGTGGCACCACTACCTCTCTCCCGGATCCACTTCTTCCGTTTGAAGACAGGCTAAGACCCTTCTACGCCAAGTGGCAAAATATCACCTCGGACCGTTGGGTTCTCGGCATATTTCTCAGGGGATATTACCCTTCAGTTCATGGCCTTCCCCCCTGGACTCTCCTCCCGACCCCGTCCCTCTTCAGTGACCCCTCTCATGAGCAACTCCTTTTGCAGGGGGTGAATACCCTCCTCCTCCTGGGGGCGGTGGAAGCGGTTCCTCTGGAAGAAATAGGGAAGGGATTTTACTGCAGGTATTTTCTCATTCCCAAAGCAAAAGGGGGTCTGAGACCCATATTAAATCTATGCCGACTAAACAAATTTATCAAGCGTCTCAGGTTTTGCGTGATCTCCCTTGCCTCCATTATCCCTGCTCTGGATCCAGGAGGTTGGTATGCTGCCCTCGATTTGAAGGATGTGTACTTCCATATTTCCATCCTTCCCAGCCACAGGTGCTTCCTCCAATTTATGGTAGCTGGCTGCCATTACCAATTCTTGGCCCTGCCCTTTGGCCTCTCATCTGCCCCCAGGGTATTACCAAGTGCATGGCAGTAGTGGCGGCCCACTTGCGCCGCAGAGGGGTGCAGATCTTCCCGTACCTGGACGACTGGCTGATCAGGGGCAGGTCCAGGTCCCACGCTCAGAACAGCCTGTCCTTCACTTGTGCGACATGCACCAAACTGGGGCTGCTCATAAACGAGCAGAAGTCCACTCTTACCCTGGTGCAACGCATAGAGTTCATTGGTGCCACTCTGGACATTACCCAGGCCAGAGCCTTCCTCCCGCAGCCTCGCTTCGAGGCTATGGCCGCGATAATCGCCCAGCTACACAGGTGCCCCACGACGACAGCCAGGCACTGCCTACAGCTGCTAGGGTACATGGCAGCCTGCATGTATGTGGTGAGGCTGGCTCGCCTCAAACTCAGGCCTCTCCAGGCATGGTTAGCCTCGGTGTATGCACTGAGCAGACACCCCTTGAATAGGGTGATCATGGTTCCCCCAAGGATCCTAGCCTCACTGAACTGGCGGAGGACTCCCGAGCAGGTGTTGAAAGGGGTTCCTTTCTGGGATCTGGCCCCATCGGTCATCCTGATCACAGACGCTTTGGACGTGGGGTGGGGTCCCACATCAGTGCTGACCTGAGCACCCAGGGGCTGCGGTCGGAGGAAGAGAAGAGTCTCCATATCAATGTATGAGAGATCAGGGCAGTCCGGTTGGCCTGCAAGGTTTTCCTCAGATTCCTGAGGGGCAAGATGGTTCAGATCCTGACGGACAATACAGCAGCCATGTTTTACATGAACAGGCAGGGGGGAGCGCACTCCTCGGCTCTTTGCCAGGAGGCCATTCAACTGTGGGACTTCGCGGTGAGGCACGACTTTCATTTATCTGCCTCTCACTTCCTGGGGGTCAGGAACAACGAGGCGGACTGCCTCAGCAGGTCGTTTCTACCTCGCCACAACTGGTCACTTCACCCAGAGGTGGTGACTTTTACCTTCCACAAGTGGGGTGTTTCCCAACTGGACCTGTTCGTGTCATTCTGGAACAGGAAGTGCCTTAGGTTCTGCTCGCTCTGGGGTCGCGAGCCGGGCTCCATCTCCGACGCGTTCCTCATCGAGTGGAAGGGGACCCTCATGTATGCGTTTCCCCCCCGTTCTGCTCCTACCCAAGGTCCTCTTGAAAATCAAGAGGGACAGAGCGGACATGATACTCATTTCCCCAGCCTGGCCGAGACAGCATTGGTTCAGTATGCTGCTGGACCTGTTGATCGCCCTGCCCGTGGAGCTCCCGAGGTGTTACGACCTGCTCTCCCAGGACCAGAGTCACCTGCTCCACCCAGACGTGGACTTCCTCCACCTGATGGCCTGGAGGCTCTGTGGCTGATGGTGGGGGGAGAGAGCCTGCTCGGCGCAGGTCCAGCAAATTCTTCTGGGCAGCAGAAAACCTTCCACACAGGTCGTGTACCGAGCCAAGTGGAGACGGTTTACCTGCTGTATGGAGTCCCGGGGCATCCCGCCGAGCTGCTTACCTATTCAGGCTATCCTGGAGTATCTGCTCCACCTGAAACTCCAGGGCTTGGCGCTGGCTTCCCTGAAAGTCCACCTAGCAGCTGTCTGAGCCTTCCACCAACCGCTAGAGGGGATATCCTTATTTTCCCACCCCATGTCAGTCAGGTTCCTCAAGGGGGTGGAGAGGCTTTACCTGCAGGTCCGTGACCCAGTGCCTCCCTGGGATCTCAACCTGGTCCTCTCCAGATTAACAGGGCCCCCCTTCGAGCCCATGGCTACATGCCCGCTGCTTGTCCTCTCTTGGAAGGTAGCCTTCCTGGTGGCCATTACCTCGGTTAGGAAGGTTTCCGAGATAAGAGCTTTGACCTCTGAGCCCCCCTACACCGTGTTTTATAAAGACAAGGTGCAGTTGAGACCCTATCTAGCTTTCCTGCCTAAGGTGGTCTCCCAGTTCCACTATAACCAAGATATTTTCCTTCTCGTGTTTTTTCCAAAACCGCACGGGTCAGAGGAGGAGGAGCGGAGATGGCACTCGCTAGACGTGAGACGAGCTCTGGCCTACTACATCAAGAGGACACGGATGTTCCGGAAGTCTACGCAGCTGTTTGTTGCAGTGGCGGACCGGATGAAAGGCTTACCTGTCTCCACCCAGCGCACCTCCACGTGGATCACCGCCTGCATCAAGTGCTGCTACAAGCAGGCAAGCATACCACATCCAAGGGCTGTATCAGTGCATTCAACCAGAGCCCAGGCCTCGTCTGCAGCCTTCCTGGAGAGGGTGCCCCTGCAGGACATCTGCAGAGCTGCCACCTGGTCGTTGGTGCACACCTTCACGTCCCACTATGTCATCATGCAGCAGGCAAGAGAGGACGCGGGATTTGGTAGAGCTGTGCTGATGAGAGCAGCTCACCGGTAACTCCTACCCACCTCCAAGGTATGGCTTTTTAATCACCTATATTGGAATGGATACGAGCAATCACTCAAAGAAGAAAACAGGGTTACTTACCAGTAACTGTTGTTCTTTGAGATCGGTTGCTCATATCCATTCCACACCCACCCTCCGTCCCCGCTGTTGGAATCGGCAGAAAGAAGGGACTGGGGGGCCCATATACTGCAGCATGAGCGTGGTACTCCAGGGGGCGCCTGAGCCGATCCTATGGGATCTGCTAAGGGGAAAAAAGTTCTGCGAACCAGTTCATGGTGGCGTGCACTCACCTATATTGGAATGGATATGAGCAACACATGTCGAAGAACAACAGTTACTGGTAAGTAACCCTGTTTTTCTGCAGGCCAAATCATGGCTGACACCTACATACTCGCACTGCATCAGTGGGGCTTGCACAATTGTAACGAATTAGAATTTACTAAATTATTCTGTTGATGATGCATTAGGAGGAATAGAATCCAGCTCACATGCTCTTAGATCTGTTGGCTCTGCATGGCCAACAAAAATAAAAAACAGTAAACCTTGATTTTTAGGCCTCAATCTTGTCCATGCAGAGCTACTGCAGGATCGAAGCCTTACTCACTAAAGTAAACAAATATCACTCTGAATAAATACAAGAAACAGATCTGTTAAATATAAATGTAATTTTTACGTAGTTGTGTTTCAAAATAAAATAACACTTTACATTCATTACCATAGCTGAACTCAAGAGATGGGAGGTGGCACTTCCCTTTGTTTGACAGCTATCCTTCAATTTAAGTATGCTGCAGAACTGTTCTTTTCTTTATAAAATGCTCTATTACATTTTTTTTATATATAGCAAAAGATAAACTGGAAAACAGTAGCTACAGAATTGAGGGGGGTGAAAAATTAATGTACCCATGCTATGATTTTAAAATCTGAAGTCTGAAATCTTTGTCTTTACCTCTTGATTTCCACACCCTAACCTTTTGGTCATTGGCATGGATAAAGGAATACTTACTTAATGCTAATAGCACCAGTAAAGAGAAAGAATATGTTACTATTAGCATCAGCTGCTGAAATAATGACACCATGTCAGTACTGATTATGAGCAAGCTTTGAGGTTTGAAGTTTTTCCATTCTTATTTCTTATAAGACAAAAGTTGCAGAAGCCTGCCACGTATTTATGCAACTGCTTTGCAAAAAGAATACTTTGTGTTCTAAACTAACTCATGATGGCCCAATGCAACAGTAGATCTCAGACAAAACTTCTATTAAGATTCAGGGATTACGGGCTATGGCAGTGCTTAATTTGTAATAAGAGGTGCCAGGGCTCAAGCAATTTTTTTACATTCATAACTGATGCAGCAAGCCCAGAAGTGCTGGGGCTATGAACTGCTAATTCTAGGGGTGCCAGGGCACAAAGTAAGCTATGGCCATTAGGCTGCACTGCAATTATGTAATTTGTTTCAAGTTTTATTCCAAATTCATGAATATTATCAAAACTTTAATAAATGTCTTTCAAACCAGAATCTGAAAAGTATGAAAAATGTAGTTGTATTATATTAAAATTAGTAGGGTGTTTTTATTTTACTTTGAGAAAACTGAAAAGCAAAATGGGAAAAATAAGTGTGCTGCCAAATCTGAATGCTTGTTCATAGATTAGGGTAAAATGTAACTAATTGTTTTGTCTGTAGCTGTACTACTGTACTTTGGGCATTTATTTTGTCAGATCTCAGAAGCTAAGCAGGGTCTTACCTGGTCAGCACTTAAGATCCGTTACCTCCAAAGAGCATCAGGTGCTGCAGTAAGTGGTGTTGGTAGATCAACAGGGTTTATGTTTCCCTCAACTAAGGCTTTAGCCAGTGCCGTGGTACAGCATTAGGAAACACTGTGCTGCTGGATGTCCATCTTAGATAAAGGTCCTTTCTACTCTGAGGATATTAAAGCTCCTGTGTCACTATTGATGTTTCCAGATACTCAGAGGTCTTTTGGCTTGGGTGCTGAGAAATCCAATTGTTGTTATTATCCAATACAATTATTATTGTAAAAGTATAGCACTGTTAATTCTACTGCAGGTCTTACATTATGAGGATTTGGAACATTAAGGTGCTAAGAAAAATCTTTTTCTCCAAACCTACCATAAATGTTGTATAGAGAGAGCGCTGGCAGAAAATGGCTACCATTGTTTAAAAAAACTGCAGAAAGCTATTTGAAAGATTACATTATTTATTTTAATAAAACAAACTTTTCTTTAATAAGCAAACATTTTTGCCAATTCAAATCTAATATGTCTACATAGCGCTTTTCATTTTCAAAATGCTGTAGTAACATCAGTGAAATTATCTACACTCCCCTGTAATGTGGAAAACTTCACCTGTTGCCTAAAAGGTTTGAAAACAGCCACAATGTGCACATTTGTGTCTCTTGCTTTACTGAATTTCTACATTCTAAATATTCAAAATCCAGAGCTTTCTGATGGTAGTTGTATCAGGCTAAAGCGTTAGGTAAAACTGTCTGCTGCTGCGTTTCAGACAGAAAGGATACTGCTTATGAAATTGAAATCAGACATCAGGAATATTAAGGATTAGAAAAAGACCATATTGTCCATCGGTACAGACATCTACAATATTTCCCATTGGCTCATATATCCCTTGAAACCAATTTACAGTTCATTAATAATATCAGTGTTTTCAGTATTCCAGTCACCTTCATGCCAAGAAATTCTGTGTGAATTGATTGTTGTTCTGCTCAACTAACTTAAGTCATTATATTTTAATTAGTAACTTTCTTGAACGGTTGGATTAATTCACAGTGCCACACTTAGCCACTGATGACAGAGTGATTGATATACCTAGTTCTCCATATTCAGGGCCAATCCTGCAAATCATTATTCTGGACTACTCACAATAATAAAAATTATCATCAGTAATAAGGGTTTGCAACATCAGGCTCTTAGAGCCCAAAGCAGCACTACCAGGCTGTTCAAAATATTATTCTCTGTTAATATCTCCTTTTCTCCATCCCTTCTGCATTTTCCGTAATAAGCTTGTACTGTGCCTTGTTGGTGTATTTTTAGTGTACATTGTATGTCTTTGATGTCCTGCTTTAAAGGTATAAATATTTTATAATTATTTTATGACCTGTCTCTGTAATCCTAATTCATACATATATTTTTTATTTTAAATCTATGAGTCTACATATAAAGATTATTTTTGTTATTGCAGAAGAGCCCTCTTCTTTATATCATGGTACTGATCTTGGAGGTGATGATACTAGCAGGTGGTCAGGAGTAACAGATGAAGAACTTCACCTGACTCAGCATCTCACAGAGAGTGACTTTGCTGGAGCAGAGATAGACCCTGGCAATGAAGAACTAGTTCTAAATATTAGTTCTAGACTGCAGGCAGCTGTTGAAAAACTTCTGGAAGCCATCAATGAAACCAGCAATCAGGTAGGATTACCTCATTGTAGTCTGCTTTGAGTTTGCAATGGTAGGCCATTTTTTTGTTAGTTTTTCGTGAATGTGTTGTTTGTTTCGATGCAGACTCTATATTCATAAGGAAAGAAGAATATTTCTATATTTTTCTTTTGCATTATGTTTTTGTGGAAGGGCTCCAAGCATCCAAAGCTTTCCTTTTGCATAGCTTTTAAGTTTACACTAGTGGACACTTTGGCCCAAAGTCTTTAAAAGTGATGTGTTTCAGTGAGCTCCCAGAGTAAACAAGAGATTTACAATACTCAGTGATTGGGGGTGTAGACTTTTTTGCTCTGTATGTTATCTTTGTATATGTACTTTTGTAATCCAATAGGAAAACTAGGTAAATGGAATTTTAAAAATATTCTCTGCTGTGTTAAATATCTAATTTAATGAATTCTTTACTTCCATGTATAGAAATGCATTATATTAACCCACGTACATTAGAATGCCGGGGGGTTGTAATGTTTCTTTTCATTTTCCAGAGGGATAGGCCACAAGAAACCTTGCCTGAGATACAGTTAGTCCAGTCTGGAATGACAAATGCTTTTGTGCATCATATTCTTTTCAGCAGTCATTTTAGTTGTTATAAACTGGGCTTGGTAGGCACATAGGACAGTTGTGCTGATGCAGTGGACCAGGATGGCTGCGAAGGAGCTGGTTATGCACTCTATATGGTCAATCCATCGAGTAGGAAGGATTTGAGTGATAAGTTAATGACTTTGAAAAAGATTTGTCAATGCATTGGACTAAAAATTATCTTTTAAAAGAGGTCAAATATTGATTGACACAATTAGTTTATAGTCATTATAATTTAACAAGTAAATGGTATTTTTCCCATATTAATATACATATCTGAATACATAAATGTGTATTTATCTTAGAGACTAGAGCAATTCTTATTTCTTACCTTAGGTAAATATGCATTCATAAACTTTTAAAGACTTTTCTTTCTTACTTGAAAAAGATATAAAAATAATAAATTTAAACTATGTTAAAGTTCAGATGCAGGATAAGGATACAGGATAAGAACACGCAAAATTTCTAAAACTGGCAAAAATTAAAGTTAAAGTTGATTGTCTGCCTTTACCTCATCATGTTGTGCCCTTTTTTCCCCCTTCATTAAGGCAGTCATTCAGAACTTTGGATTTTCTAGCTTAGTGGTTCTCAACCTTTTCAGACTACTGTACCCCTTTCAAGAGTCTGATTAGTCTTGTGTACCCCAAGTGTTACTTCACTTAAAAACTACTTGCTTAAAAAAATGAGACAAAAAATACAAAAGTATCATAGCAGACTATTACTGAAAAATTGTTTATTATCTCATTTTTACCATATTATTATAAATACATTGATTGGAATATAAATATGGTACTTACATTTCAGTGTGATACCTGAACCTGTTTTTCCCTTGAGTCTTGTCTGAATCCCAAGCCCCAGGCAGTGGGGCTGAAGCATGTAACTTAGCTTCATGGAATTCTGGAATCCCAGGCAATTGCCATGCTTGCCACCCCTGCACTTGTGATCGCCCCTAAACCTGTCCCGTGACTCCCCAAGGGCTGCAACCCCCAGGCTGAGAAACACTGATCAAATGAGTTGAGTACCCCTTGGAAAAGCACACGTGTTCTCACACGTTCTGTTTTTTATTTTGTTTTGTTTTTGTCAGAATGTATTTATTTGAACGTTGTTACTTTATAATAGATACAATTTTGGACAGATTACACTACATAATGGTTTGTGAATCTGATGTTCTACATGCATGAGGAATAAGCGATTTCCCTATTTGGAAGGTGAAGCAGGGAAAATAAAAAGTGAAAGCAAATGCTGAGCTGTTACGTGCTATAAACTCTGCCATAGATAAGTTTACAATAGGTGCTATCAGTTCACTTTCCAGGATAAAGAAAACAACAAAGGGTGCAGCATGGATATTTGTACTTTGTAGTCATTTTATAAAACCAGTCAAAGTACATTTTTTCCACCCTTCTTTTTATGGTAATATAACGTTTATATGTTCTGACATTTTATACAGGTGTCCAACAGCCCTGGCAGATGTGATAATTCGTCGTTATTTTCATTATAAATATACTTCTTTGGCCGTTATTGCACATTTGCTATAATTAATTTGTATAACTTTTTATTTTTGTTATGCTTAGTGCTCCAGAGCTATAATGCATGTTGTTCTCACACAAAATATGAAATATAGTACGTAATACTAAAATGCAAACGTTTCTCTTAGAGCATTAAATTATTGTTATTGTTTATTATTTGTATTGTCCTCAGGGACCAGGATTCTATTGTGCTAGGCACTATACAAACACAGAACAAAAAGACCTCACTACAATTTATCATTTGGCATTCTGTCAATACTTGGACATTTACAAATGTTTACTTTGTAGTGTCAAAAATGTACATCATTTTGGTTCAGTTCCTGGCCTCTATTCAGCTCCCTTATAACACTGCAGCAAGGCAAAGAGCTGGAAAACTGGCATAAACAGAATCCCTAGGTGGCACACGGCTGATGCAGGTGCCTCTATACCATTTCCTTCCAATCCTCCTACCTGGATTAAGGGGTGTGCTAATACTAGGTCAGAGGAAGGGTTGTGGACAGAGTATCTACTGTATCTTGTTCTCCAGTAATCTTCAGCTGTATAATAGCAGCTAGAAGACTATTACCAGCTATTGCAAATTAACACAACTCTGAGGTTGCTCCATCTTCCATAGGGGGTTTAAATCAATTGCCATAAACACCTGACATTGGGGGAAGCATAAAGAGACATAATGCCACCTTTGTTCCCTCTGTGCCTCCCACTCCCTGAGCTCCTGTTATAGGGCCCAGCGTCTACAAAAGGCAGGTCTACACTTAAAATGCTGCAGCATGCAGCTGCACTGCTGTAGCGCTTCAGTGAAGACGCTACTACACTGACAGGAGAGCTTCTCCCATTGCATAGTTAATCCACATCTGCAAGAGGTGGTAGCTGTATCAATGGGAGAAGCTCTCCTGTTAACATAGCACTATCTACACCAAGGGTTAGGTTGGTATAACTGTGTCATTGAGGTGTGTGGATTTTTCACACTCCTGAGTAACTTAATTATACCAATGGAAGTTTATAGTGTAGACCTTGCCAAAGTATATCCTGTCAGTACTTAGTATTTTTATATTGGTATATGATCCATTTCATATGCTAGAGTTTTTTTGCATTTTAAACCCTAATATGGTATATTTACAAGCGCAACAAAATAATGGCATGGATGATATTGCTAGATCAATCTGTTGGATTGAGTTCTCCAGGAGAAAGATTGAGAGCAATCTTTGAGGGGCCCCACTCTTTAAACTGTCTGGGATCAAAAGTATTCCAGAGGCACAGTTTGCCATATGCTACAGCCCCCTCAAGTAGGTGACCTGACAATGACTTTAGACTCTAAAACTGTCTGCCTTTCTAATCTCTGGATAAAATGCATAGATCAGTGCTGATAAAAACGGAAGGAGTTTGGGGATTACATAGAATAGCAACAAATCTAAATTGACCAAATGGAATGCAAATTCAGCTACCTAGCACTTCCTGATATCCTAGAGGAAACCATTTTGTGTTTTTATTTAAACTCATATCAGAAGCATTATATATCCAACACAATGACAGATGAGGGTACAGCATATTACAAAATGTTCGGCTCGTGGAGCAGCATTTATCAGAGAGAAAATTATAAATAAAAACACATACTGTAGCTGTCTAATTACTAATTTTTCTTTAAATATAAGTAGGATTGTTCATAGCATGTTGTTTTCTTACATAAGCATTTAAGAGTAGGTTATAGATATACAAGATAAAGGAATACAGCAGTCAAATGTTACAGCAATAATTAATGGAATACATACCACTACTATAAAAGTGATATTTATTGGAGCATCTTCCCTCCAAATAGCTCATCTGATAATCTTATATCATTAGTAATTGGCAGGGCCCAAGCATAATTTTTTTGGGCTCACTACAAACTTGTAACCTGGGCCCCCCTCCTACACACATACCACAATCCCTCATCCCATATATACAATCTCGTGAGCCATGAAATTTTTTTTCCTCATGGTAATGGGGATTGCATCCTGGGCTGGGCCCCCTGGGCCCCGGTAATGTGTACCTTTCCTCCTCCTCCTCCCCCCCATATGGGGGCCCTGGTAATTGGTGTACTAATCTTAATTTGTCAAACATGTTTCTCTTTTTGTTACCATAGGGATGAACTAATATCTAAAGAATGTAGTCGTGAGTAGTCTAAAACAGGTGCATATTTTCATTTAAGATCAATAAATTAGGACAGTTTCCCTAACGCTTTCATAATAGTAACGTAGAAATTATATTTTTGAAAATACAATAACTTTTGCAACCGTATTCTAAAATCCAAACAAAAGTTTTTTCAATTTGGTCAATTTCAAGTCTCAGACGATTAAGCATATAATTCTTTGTGCGATGACATTCCTGTCATCATTTGACTGTGAATGTTATATCTATTTGGTTTTCTAAAATTGGTATGTGAAAATTATTGCATCACAATTTTCCGTGCGGGGGAATTTATACTGTTAAGAATGGTTGGTATCCTATTTTCCCAATTCTATGAAAAAATGTGATGGTCCGTATCATTTTCCCAAGCTATTCTTGTATTGTCTAGATTGACAAGTTCTGTGCCACAAAAAGGGTTAATATATTGATAATAATATAATTGATTAAATGAAACAAAAATCTCACATAATTTAAAAAATATATATAAATTGAGAAAACAGGATTACTTTAGAATAACAAGCATATAAGGTGATGTGGCCGTTGATGACTGCTAATTTAGTTATACATAATTGCTAACAGAAACAGAGGAGTTGTAGGGAGTTTCTTAATGTTGCAAGAAGTTTCTTAATAATTTATTAAACATTCTGCGTATGAAAATTCTGTGTATGAACATTAAAAAAGTGAATGCAGCAGTTTTACCTTTAATGGCAGATCAAAAGAAAAGAGTCTGAAAGGATCAATAATAGAAATATTGTGGCATGTTTGACAATGCAACATGAGAAAATAACATCTAAATAAAATAATTACAAGCCAAGCAGATATTTAAGTCCTTAATTAATTGTACTATACATACAAATTGGCATACTTTTTAAAAATGAACTTTTTTTAAAGGAGTGGCAGAAACCTGGCATTATCTTTGAAGTGCTGTTTTAGACCTGTTTGAACACACACTTTTAGAGCTCACATGTGGAATTTGAATCCTGTCTGGCAGGCTTCATAAATGGGCGTTTTAATTCAAATTCCACCTGCCAGCGTACCTAAATAAGCCACTCCTTCTGTCCTGAACTCTTAATCAGGGAAGATATTGACAGGAAACCTTTACTCAGTGAGACGGAGCATTATTTGATTAGCTGAGTTCAGAACACCTCTTCCTGTTGAATTAACTCAAGGAACGAGAATATAAGGCAAATATCTTCATATGTGAATTTCTTCTTTATGCTCCAGTGGAGATTATAAATGTGGACAGTAGCTGCCAGGTTCTGCTCTGATTGCTTGCTTGCCACAGCATACATGCTCTGATACCAAAAGTATACTTTCTTGCCTGGGTAATTACTTCCCTCCTGTTATCATTTTTCTGTTTCTGAAGGATTCAGATTGCACTTTATTGTGAAATGTATAATAGAGAAGGCTTTTTTTAATGATATTGGAAAAATGGCAAGCTCTGTTATCCAGTTGGTTTCTGCAAATGTTGGTTCTTTTTATAGCTTGATGTTTACCTGGGTCCTTCCTGCACTTTTTGATTACTCATGTGAGTGTGAAATGATTGTTCCCAGACTGTCGCTAGCACTCCTGTGCCATTTCCTCAGAATATCCAAAATATAAGATGTTTTATTACAAATTTCTGTAACTAAGATAGCCAGTGACGGAGGAGAAAAGAGCAACAGCAACGTCTTTTGGAATGGATTCTTACCGCACATATTGGGCATCTAACTTATTTAGTGGCTTGTGGTCAGAAGGCCAAGAAGAAGATATATATGAGGTTGAATCTCGTGTGCCTTTACCAAATCCTTTTCCTTTCACTGAACACTTGGATGAAAATAACTCTGTAGTTGTAAATACTTCAATTTTTCACTACAGCCACACAAAAAATGGGCATATATTAAGAGTTGTCTCTAAAATTTCCTTGCCTACACCTCCATATTCAGTAAGTATGATATAATTTAAGGAAGTTGAGCTTTTTAACATTTAGAACTGAAAGAAAGTGGGGTTGGAAATAAATTAAACATATATCTCTCGAACATAGGACCCATTGTTTTTGATTATTTATTACTGTCCATTTTTTAATTTAATGATTTTACAGGCAACGGGTATTAATTATTAAATTATTAGGGCTACAAAGTCTAACTGCATTTGGTGCTAAGTTTCTTTCAGAAAAAGATACAAAGGTAGAATATTTCTTGTGCTCTTATGCATATATTTTAATAATGCTTATTACTTAGACCAGTAACAGATTTACTATGGGTTTTGTTCTTTTGTGTGTGTGTGTGTATGATGTGTAAATGTAATGTAGTGTAATAAAACCACTCCTGTAGTTTTCATTTACTGAGCTGTAATATATATGGCTCAAATTTAATAGCACTTGTAGTTTTTAAAATGGCTTAATTCTAGTAGTTTCATGAAAAGTATATTGTCAACTTAAAAAACACACTCCTGTCTGATTTTTCCCTTATGCTTATTACCAGTAACACCTAACATTTTTATAATTGAAAGAGGTTAGAGGGGAAAACACTTTTATTTTTCAGTTTTAATATGTGCATTTGATAGCACTGTGTTTAAGGGCTTGTCTACATGAGAAAAATTTATCCGAATTAACTAAAGGTGTGAATTATAGGTGGATTGGTTAAACTGCATTAAATCCCTGTTTAGACATATTTATTCAGAATTAAAGTGGCCTTATTTCAGTTTAGTTTAATTCACTTTGGAAATTAATAAATTCAGACTTCTTGAGTATCTCCTTTTAGACCAGTCCTAAGTCAGTTTCATTGTTTACACGGTATAGTAAGTTTTTTATAGTTTCCCCTTTCATTTCCATGGGTCTTTCATACAGCAACATAGAACATAAAAACTTAAAATAGTATAATATGCTTGTAAAACCTCAAAAATTAGTAGGAAGACTCATGGGCACCTGTAGTACATATCCCTTCTTTTAATTTGTTTTTTAATAAATTTGGTTTCAAGTAGATTATGACCCTTTAAAAGTCAAGACAATCTATAGAAGCGATGCACTCTTTTAAAGCCTTGCACTGCTTTCAAAGGATAGTTTAAATTCATTAATGTTAAAAGAAGAAATATTAGTGATTAGATGTTTTCTAGTCAGAAGTTTAATTCTGAACAGCCATTTTTATTGATAAGTAGATAATTTAGTGTGAAATTGTTATAAAATTTTCCCAGCCCATTTTTCAAAGATTGTAAAGCCTTCAGTTTGAATTTAGTAAGGCAAGTTAGTTTGAGCAATTCAGTTTCCTTAATTGTACTAATAAGCCTAGATGGAGTTAGTGGAAAAATGAACAGCTTTTATCTTTGAAGGATTTGTGAAGTAGCCAGCATTTCACAGAACACTTGCAAAACGCAGAAGTGACCATATTTATAGAAATCTACCAAGACTTAAAATATAAAAACAAGGGTGTGAGTTCTTTACTTTTCTGAAGTTAAGCAAACATTTGTTGTGTCATTCTGTAATTGGAAGATGATTAAACGACATAAATTAAAAAGCCTTTACATTGTTAATAAGGAACTGTTGAAACAAACATTGCTTTACTGCCTCATTAATGGGAAAATTTAACATGCTCAAAGTTCACATTTTCCTAGTGTCTACTTACACATATGTATGGAAGCAGAAAGGAATGCTGCTTACATAAAAGTTTGTTTAAAAAATCCTATAGATTTTGTATGGTGCTTCTTAAGCATAATAAGGATGTGGTTAGTGACAGTACACTCCTACCCATATTACTTGCAAAATCCATTTTGTTTCAATAAAGGTGAGTCTGGTATAAACTGACATAAACCCGGAAGTTTCAAGTTTTGGCACATAGATATGGATTCAGTTGTGTGACTCATACTATACACTGTACTGAACATAGATCTGTATTTGCTTTGCTTAGATCTTCTTACAGGGTGGGACTTCATATTGCAGTATGTCAGTGTATATGCATTGAACATCTGATCCAATATCCATTGAAGTTAATGTGTGTCTGTTTATCAGGGCCCAAAACAGCTAAAAATTTTACATGCAAGACGGAGGATATGTCTATAAAGCAAAGAAGAATCCACTTGACTTGACTTGAGCTCCATGGGGCTTGAGCTGGGACTGTTTCATTGCTGGGTAGACTTCCATGCTTGGGCTGGAGCCCAAGCTCTGGGACCCTCCCACCTTGCTGGGTCTTAGAGCCTAGGCTGAGCCCAGAAGTCTACATAGCAATGAAACAGCTCTGCAGCCTGAGCCCTGCAAGCCCGAGTTGGCTGGCACAGACCAGCGGTGGATTTTTCTCTGCTGTGTAGCCATACCCTTGGAGTAGGTGTTCTTATTTAAAATTCCTATGAATGTCTAATATTTGTAACTTCCTCTTACTGTAGCTGGAACATGCTAAAGTTACACAGACAGAACTCCTGCGAGAATCCTTCAAAAAGCAGCAGGAGGCCACTGAATTTTTCAAATGCCAGAACGAATTGCAAGAGCAATTCAATGAAGAGGTCAAAGCCAGAGAGCAGCTGGCACTGGAGCTCAGCAAAATGGAGGGTGAGCATTTCCCATTGATACGTTTCTGAATTTGGAAACATAGACACACACATTCACTTTGTATAATATATGGCCAAATTTTGTAGCTACAGTAATTTTAATTCTTTTCTATTTAGAAATGTACTTGTATAAAATAGCTAAACAAATTACAAATTAGATCAACTTATATGGCATTGAAGATTTTAGATTACTATCAATTCTGGATAGTTATGGTTGAATTATCTTTTTTTTTCCAACAGTTGAGATAAGAGGTACAACTAAAGAGAAAAGAAAAACAGTGGAAAGTAAGAAGTTTGGAAATAAAATGAAACAGACACAGCCGTAGTGTAATACATAAGGAGAGCATATAAGGAAAGGAAGAAAAGGCATATAAACTAACTTCATGCATTGTCAAGAAGGTTAAAGACTAACGTTTCAATTTGGAGGGATCTTCCTAGTTCACCCCTCCCCCAGTTTCTCTTCTATCCCTTACTCAACCCATGCTTTTTCCTTGCCAAGGCTGAGTACACTGTCTTCTCGGTGCTCCTAACCCCTATTGATCTGAGAAACCGAAGAACTGAGTATTTGAACTCTGATTCCAACATGTGGCAATGCAATTAGTCTTCCAAGCCAGCTGTTTTTTTTAATTTTACATTAATGTAACCTAGACTAGATGTTCATGATAGTCCATTTTCACCTTAAAATCTATTAATCTAAAAGTGAAACCTGAAAATTGAGACACACACAAATATGTAATGAATGATTTTCACTAATTAGACGATGGGTGCTAAAAAAATATTTGCAGCTCTCATCAAGTTTGGTGATTTGTTTTAGGTATGTGGCAGGTATTGTATTCTACAAAGGAAACAGATTAAAATGCAGTGCCTGGGTTGTGGGGGAAGCATCTTACCTGATCCACTATAAACCAGTTACATGCAACTGCAAATGTTTGCATTGTCTGTGATGTCCAGAATGATGCATTCTGGGACACTGACATTGAACTGAAAGACACCATTCTGAGTATTGTCCACAGGAACTCCCAGGCATCAAGACTTGTCTAAAATGAAAGACTTGGAAAAAAAAACCTAAGGCACCAGTACTGACATTCTCTCAGAGCCATTCAGGGTTCTCTCACCAAACCTCTGCTTCTCTGGGTACATGCTCATTGGGTTGCATAAGTTCTCAGGCAGCACTGAGAAACGCTCCCCTCCAGTACCACTGTGTCCACAGGTCACTGACTCCTTACACCTGACAGCAGGACCCAAGCTTCTGGTCCTGACCCATCCTCCAAATCTTCCAGTACCTTCTCCACCTCCGGTGTGAGCCCTGGCATCGATATCCAGAGGTCCCGCCATTGGACTCATCCTCAGGAGAGGACACATCTTCAGACTCTGAGATTTCAGTGCAAGGCTCTACCTCCCTATCTTACCATCTTATGTCCTTGAAGATGTACACTGAGGAGGACATAACAGACAGAAGATACCCCAATGTCTCAAAACATTAATACCCTTGGGGACCCTTTTCTTACCCACAATCACAATGGGCCTATTGGAATCCCTGAAACTATTATGGGGACCAATTCTGTAGGATACCCATCCAAAGAGGCCACATTTGGAATACCCACTGGTGCCACAACAACCACTGGCATCTTGAGAACAGCTGCTGGTACTGCATATCTTCCCAGCATGACAAGAGGTTCAGGGAGAGCAACAACTACCAGTGGAGGAGACACCTCTATCAATCAAGTTCCCCCTCTCCTCCAACAAGGTGATGATGCCACCACTACTGTCCTATGCAGATGATTTTAGGATCTTTCAGGACCCAATGAAATGACTTGTGGAATTCCTCCAGATCTCTACAGAGGAGATAGAAGAGTCTCAGCACTTCCTAATGGACATTTTACATACCACATTCCAGGGTAAAATAGCCCTACCTAGTTCTCCAGCCTGTAACCTATGGCAGACCCCTGCCACTATCACCTCTGTAAACAGGCAGGAAAAAAAATATATTGTCAGCCAAAGAACAGGAGTTTCTCTCACCCTACCCTCAATCTCCTGGTAATGAATGTGGTCGTCAAGAGAAACCATCAGGCTTATTCAAAATGTACTTCCTCTGACAAGGAGGCTAAATGCCAAGACCTGCTCAGCAGAAAGAGTTATTTATCTGCTAATCTACAATTTCAAGTCACGAACTATCACACCATCATGGCAAAATATAACTTCAACAACTATTTAAAGATGATTCATTTTATTGAGTACCCACCACAGGGCCAGAAGGAGCAGTACCAAGCCCTTGTTTCGAGGGCCAGCTCATCGCCAAAATTTCCTTGCTGGTTGTTCTCAATGCTGCTGGCCCAGCTTTGTGATCGATAACCACTGAGCATCCTATGTTCAGCCTTCTGGCCTCCCTAGGGAGGTACAAAACACAGTGGAAGATCTTCCCTTTGTAGGAACTGAGCTCTTCTTGCTCCACTCCCTCCAGGACTCAAAGGCAACGTTGGGGTCATTTGGCATTTATATACCTGGAACAAAGAGGTTTTTTAGTAAATCAGAGACAGCACAACACTCCTGACCATTCCACTACCACCCATATCACACCTATTCCAGACTTGCAAATCCTCCTTGAAGGAGGTCCAGATCTCAGAAGAAGAGACTACACCCTTGACTTCTCTTCCTGTGCCTTCCTCCAGCTGACAATTTTGACAAGCTGGTTGAGGGTCATGAACAAATCTCTTTCAATATGCTGCATGGACCCTCCATCCATCTCCCCTTCAGGGACCCCCAGCCCACTTTCTAGTTGCTTGGGATCTTATCAACACAGACAAGTGGATCTTAGAGGTGGTTTCTATGGGATACTACACTATCCATTTCCATTCTATCCTTCACTCTGTTTCCCTCCCTCTTCAGGGACCCCTCTCATGAAGGTGTCTTAAAACAGAAGGTCCAATCTTCTCTGCATCTGAGGGTAATAGAGCCTGTTCCCCCTGATTTTGTAGGAAGAGGATTTTGTTCCAAATATTTCCTGGTCCCCAAAAGAAACCGGTGGCTGGAGACCAATCTTAGATCTCAGAACACAAACACATTTTCACAGCACTCTAGGATGGTGATTCTGGCTACCATATCTCATCCATAAATCAGGAGAAATGGTTTGTTGCCCTCAGCCTTCAGGATGCATATTTTCACATCATTATGCCCCTCTCCCTCAAAAGCTTTCTGTGCTTTGTCATCAGCACAGAACATTATAAATTTCAAGTGCTTCAGTCTCTCCACTGCCTCATTTTACAAAGATCCTCTCAGTAGTCCTCAGTGGAGTATAGCTGTCTTTCCCTATCTGGATGATTGGCTCCTCAAAAGGCTCTCCACTCTGAAGATCCCATTGGCAACCAAGAAGGCCCTAGCCTTGTTTCAGTCTTTGGTCCTACCCATCAACCTGGGAAAGTCCACATTAACATCCATTCAGTTAATAAATTTCATTGGTGCTACCCTGCTCTCTCTGACTGCCAGAGCCTATCTGCCTAAGGACTATGTTCTCCACCATGTCCAGCCTGATCACTACTTTACAGCAGTCCTCTGACAACAGTAAGGTTAACTCCCAGGTCACGTCAGCTTCAACATTTGTTATACCACAGAAAAGGCTAAATCTCTGATGCCTTCAAGCTTGGCTCAAAAATTTGTGTATCCCAAACAGACACAGCTTTACCAAATGAGTCACTATACCACCTCAGGTTCTGGACTCCCTCAGGTGCTGGAAAGGTTTATATGAAAGCCCCATTCTCATGCCCTCCACCAGCAAGAATCATCTTGACAGAAACCTCTGTCCTAGGCTGGCCTACAGAGATCCACAGTGCAAGGCAAGTGATATCCACAAAAAATGTTGGTTCATATCAACTTCTCAGAACTAAGGGCAGTTTATTATATATGCCAGCACTTTCTCCATGACATTCACAGCTGCCCAGGCCTCCAAAAACTGTGGCAGATTCTCTGAGCAGGAATTTCCCTCAGGACCACAAGTAGGAGCTCAAGAACTTGATTTTTCACATCTGTCAAACATGGGGCCTTCCCATAGTGAATCTCTTTGCAACTCTGACAAATACAAAATGCTAGACCTGCTGCTCAAAGGAGGGATGTAGTCCCGGTTCTTTAGGAGATGCCTTCCTAGGTCCATGGCCCCGTTTTCTTCTCTATGCCTACCGTACAACACCACTAATCCTCAAATCTTCTATTACATTGGGGCAGGAGTGGGTGATGGCCATCTTAATAGCACCTTTCTGGCTGAGAAAAGTAAGGTATATGGAACTATTTCATCTATCTGTGGCAATGCCTCAATGCTTTCCTTTCAGATCTGTACTTCTGTCAGAACTCAGGCACCATGAGCAACCCCAAACTCATATCTCTGAGCCAAAAGGCCTAGCTTCTCAATGATTCTCGAATGTAGAGTTGCGCAGTTCAACAGAATACCCATAAGTACTTTTTATTAGTAGGAAGCCTTCCACAAATAAAACTTACATGCAGAAACGGAACTGCTTCTGTTTCTGATGTTCTCACAACTCTATATCTGCTTCTAAAGCTTCTCTCTTGAAGATCCTCAGTTACCTGCTGGAATTAAAAACAGGGACTATCAATGAGCTCCATTAAGGTACACATTTGCCTATCAGAGGCCATTCAGTCTTTTCCCACCTATCATAGCCAGATTCTTTAAGGGCTTATCTAATTTATTTCCTAATGTCCAAAACCGTGCAATGCCGTGAGACCTAAGTCTGATCCTGAACATTTTAAGTAACCCCTTGTTTGAGCCCAGAGGTACCTGTTCTTTCCTTCATCTCTCCCTTAAGACTTCATTCCTAGTAACCATCACCATGGCCAGAAGGATGGTTGACCTACTTACACGACGTTCTACAGTGACAAGATCACGCTGCATCTGACATCCTCTGTTTCTGCCAAAGGTCTCATCAGATTTTAATATCAATCAAGATATCTGTCTACTGGTATTTTATTCTAAGCCCCATGTCTCAGGAGAATTGTCTAGCCTCCACATCGTAGGTATTCGAAGGGCACTTGTCTTTTATCTGGACAGGAAAAGAACCTTTAGGGCTTCCCCCAGATTGTTTGTATCCTTTGCTGGAAGAATGAAGGGACAGTCAATTTCCATGTAGAGACTATCAAAATGGGTTTCAGGTGGCATCCTACCCTGCTATGAAGTTGATTTGCATCCACCACCTAAAGTGACACCCACTCCACTAGGCCTCATTCCTCTTCTTTTTAAGGATGTTCTCATAGTAGAAATTTGCAGGGCCGCAACTTTGTCTTCTGTTTACATGGTCTCCAAACATTACACTACCCTGCCTGCATCCAGAACAGATATGACCTTTGGTGATGCTGTTCTCCAAACCATCTTGTATCTGCCCCTTCAGCAGATATGTTGAGTTACTGCTTGGAATCTCTTCTGGTGGAGCACCTATAGGACATAGGTTCAAAGAAGGAGAGCTTACTTATCTGTACAGTAATTTGAGTTCTTTGAGATGTTTTGTTCCTACGTATGTTCCACCTGCTGCCTTCCTTCCTCTCTGCTGAAGAGTCTTCTAGGTTCTGTAGTTCAGAAGGAACTGGAACAGTGGAAAGCTCCTACCTCTATCTCGCTGTGGTACACCCGTAGGAACAAAACAACTCAAAGAACTCAAGTTACTATGCAGGTCAGTAACCTTTCCTTATGGGGGTGTGGTAGTGTTCCCTATAATAAAATTGCCTAACTCCTTTATAAAGGAGTTTTGGAGCAGAAACTTGTGACTTGACAGAGGGATGGATGGTCCTAAGGACAGAGAAGTGTCTTTTCTGGCCTCAGGAAAATCCATTCAGATATGTTCAAGTTATAATCTGTTGAAAATCTTCATTTCTCATGCTCAGTAAAGCTTGTTTAGAAGCTTGCTATTAAAATTGAGGAACCTTCCATCTCCACTGAGCATGTCTCTAGTGTCCCTTGTTGTCATTCGGAAGCAACCATCCTGACTGAACCACCAGAAAGGACACAGAAAAATTGGATTCCACCCTCTCCAGTAGCCAGCACAAAGATGCACTTGTAGCATGTCCTGAAGGTCAGCAGCTATGGTCAGTTTCAGAATGGGAGCCAGAAGTTTGTTCCAGAGATGAGAATCACTCACAGGCGATGTCTGCACTTATGGCAGCATGTAGAGTATACACACTGGATGCTCAGTTAATATGGGTATAAATAGCAGTGCAGGTTGTGAGGCACTCCTTAGGTGAGTGAAGACACTCCTGAAGTTTAGGGTATATACCCTACTCAGCTCTCTACACTCCCATGCAATACCTCCCATGTCTACATTGCTATTTTTAGCAGTGTAGTTTCTCACTGCCTGAGCCATTCCCTGCCACAGGGAAAGACTCTGGCAGCAGGGGAAGGCTCTAACAGGGAGAGGCAGCATGGAAATGCTCCATCAGCTCCTTGCTGTCAGAGCCTTTCCCTGCCACATGTACCTACACAGCACACTGTGGACACAGCATGCTTTTCACTGCAGTGTATAGCTACACGTACCCTACGTGGCATTGCCAGTGTAGACAAGGCTACAGAGAATGCTCTCCTGACAGCTCCCCACCATTTTAAATCAATGGGTAATTCAATTTGAGTAACTGCATTGATCACAACTATGACAGGATGGCATGAAGAGAGAGGCAGCCTCTTATGGCGGAAGGTACCCCCAAAGCATTTGTGACTATAAAGGTCAAAACTAGTACATTAAATTAAATCTGAAAAATGATAGGCAGTCTATGCAGATCATGGTGTACTGGTGTAATGCAGCCACTGGTAATCACCACTTAATAGGCAAGCCACCTTGCCACTTGCTTTAGGATTAATTTAAAGCAGTGAAAATAAAACTTAAGCAAAAGCACAGAAAACCAAAGAATTTATATTTCAGAATGTGAAGTTACCCAGCTCTTTAATGTTCACTGATTTCAGAAAGTAGTTCACTTCTATGGCATCTGCTTACCTTGAAAGATACCCTTTAAACATGTTGTTAATTTATTTTCAGAAAGCTTGAATAATATATTAAAATAGAGAAAAGAAGATGTTTCATATATTACAATAATGGAGAGAGAGCAGTGGTTAAGTTTTAGTCAGAGGGACTGAAATCTGCCATAACATGTCAGAACTGATTTCATAGGTCATATCCTATGATAACTAGTTCCTTGATGACCGTCCTTTTACTTATAAGAATCCCCACTGTTAGCCTTTTGCTATGTTGACACACACAAAGAATTCTAGTAGATTGAAGAAACAGTTTTCTTCTAGAGAAGCTATGCTGGTTTGTCCCTCTGATGTTCATCTAGGTATTTTATAACTCTCATTAATTAATCAAACCTGTTTAAATTTTTCTTCCTTTGATGTGAAACTCTAGAATTAGCAAATTTCCAAATTATACACACTTTAAATTTATTATCCAAATTATACACACTTTAAATTTATTATCTGCAATTATGCTATAGTACATAAATGTCTATATGTGAAGTGAATTTATTGAAGCTTGTATAGTAATTTGTTGTATAGGTGCATCGTTCTTTGATCTTGGAATTCATAAATGAATCATTTGTACATATGAAACAATTTTCAGTGATAAAAATTGGAATCAGTGTGATCTGTGGGAGCTATTCTTTAAACTGGGAATTAATCTTGAAAAATGAAGAATCTTTTGGCTAACCTAATCAATTATTAGTAAACCATGCATCTAAATATAATGAAAAAAACTGTGTGAAACATTTGTTATTGAGAGATTTGAGCATTATTTTTATAATATTACTTTAAAAAGGTAACTGTAAACTCTGCTTAATCCACATTAAAACTTAACTCTTCAGGACAGGAGCTATGTGTATATATGTGGTGCCCTGGTCCTGATTGGTTCAGAATGCAGCAGTGCTCAGTTCTGTTCCACAGAGCCCTTTCCACCAATGTATAGAATGAAAATATTAGACATCCAAACATTTTAGATACCACATGGAAAGTGAGGGATTGTGAATTTAGGAAGGGAAGTGATTTATCCAGGTGATCTTATTAGCAAAGAGGTCTGCTGAATGAGCCAGTGTGAGAGGCTACTGTTTTAGACATTTAAAATAGAGGTATACATGATTTTGTCAGAGGCCTCAAGATTAATTTCCATTGAACTCTGAGCCCAGAACTAACTTCGGTGAATCAGCAAGAAATGATTCATCTCAACATCTGCTGCTGCTATGAGACATATGCAAACCTTTAGTGTTTTAGAGGCCTGTGGTTTATGCCTTATATAAAAAATGTGATGGAAGGATTAAAGAATTTTTCATTGAACTCTCACTATTTTCCTTAAATCACATAAATAACAAGTGGCAGGGACTCTTCTCATGAGAATACAAAAATCCTTGATACTTATCTATCCATCCTTCTTAGCTTTCTATTCCACCTGCCCTTGTCTCTTTCCTCTCTCATCCTTCTATCTTTTTCTATGCTGTTCCTATTCCTTGGGGGTGCCCTCCCAACCACTTGTGTGACAAGAATCCACTCTGTCTTCTCCCAAATCCTTCCTCAGTATGAATTTCTTAGATTACTCACATGAGTAAGGTTTTGAAAGATCATGTCCAAAGAAGAAAAAATACAGATAACAAATCAGACAAATAGTGTATGTATCTGGTAGTATTCTACCAGCAGTAAGATCCCTTATTCAGCAATGCCACCAACACAATTTTATAAGAACGTTGCCTCAAAAAGTGGTTTAGGACTGATAGGCAGCACAAAAGTGTGGTGATGAGGAATTTGAAAGAGGAGCAGGTGAATACCTCCCATAGCAAGACAAATGTGCTCCAATCTCACTCACTTCACTGGGAGCCTCTCATGAGTGTGAATTTACTCACATGAACAAGGCTTTTCAGGATTACGTTTTCGGATTGTAAACCTAGTTGGGGGAACTTGTCTACACAGTGTTCCGTAGAGCACGGAACACGCTGCCAGCACCCGATGATTGTCACAGTAACATTGTGGTAATGCTAATCTAATCATTAGGTGTCTAGAATTTGTGTTACCTCAAATTCTGGAAATTCTGCCATAGTGCTGAAATTGTAGTTTGAAAATTGCCATGCTAAATCAACCTTATATTTCTGCTTAACAGGCCTCATTGATGGTTATGCAGATGAAAAAGCATTTTTGGAGAAACAAATCCAGGAAAAAATAGATGTAATAGACCATCTTGGGCAAGAGCTACTGTGTACAGGTAACAAATTGCAGGAACTAGAGGCTGAACGACAGCAGATCCAGGAAGAAAAGGAGTTACTCTCCAGACAGAAGGATGCCATGAAAGCAGATGCAGGACCAGTAGAGCAGCGTATGTATTCTTCACAATCTTTCTATGTGGTTCTCTCCTACTTTCCTATTCCATCTCCAGTAAATTTGCTGAAGATTTAACTAACTTCTTTTCTTTTTTTAGTATCATTCATAGAATAATGCAATGAGGCCAACATTTTCATACGTGGGTGCCTAATTTGAGCACCAAAATTCATATTTAGGCAACTAAACAGAAAGTGACCTGATTTTCAGAAATGTTGAGCAACACAGCTGCCAGTAAAATCTATGAAAGCTCAGCACCTCTGAAAATTAGGTCAATTTTATTAGGTGACCAAATTTGGATTTACCTGCTGACTTTAGACACCCAATGCTGACCTAAATGTGTTCCTTCCTAGAGAGATCTGTTCTTACAAGAAACTTTACTTTAGTAAACACAATTGAAGTATTCATAAAGTTCCCACATGATTAGAAACTGAGGAAGTTGTGTTCTTCCATGACCAAATTCCTCTTTCAGGGACTCACTGTTAGGAAAGAATGTAACAAAGATGGTGTCACAGATCCAGTTGAGCTTCCTTCGCAGGGTGGCATACCAGACTTCTGTTGAGGGGAAATCCAACACCTGGATCCATGGATATTTTAAGCCTGTGGAATCTTAACAGAGCCCAGACACCGTCCCAATCTCTGGATCCCTAGGTACACTCTTGAAATGCAAGACCCTTGCCTAACACTTCCTTCACAGAGCTACAGCCTAGCTGCCTAGCGCTTGGAACCACTATTGACTCCTCTGACTCCCTCCTTAAACACATCCTCGCCAAAATCCCACCAAAGGTGTGAACCTTCTAGATTGCAGTTTGACTTCTTCAGGGACACGTGGTAGTTGTAGCATGTAACGTGCACACATGCTCTGCACAAATTCTAACACGTTGTTCTGGACTTAATCACACAAGAAATACACAGATCCATACAAAAATAAGAAACTTGACATGTGTTTCCCCTCACTTTTGCTCACCTTTCCTTTGAGGGTCCTTGGGGAGACCATCTGAGCTGGGGTAAACAGGGTCCCCCTTCCCCTTGTTGCCTCATCTTGCTCTTGCAGCTGCTCCCTTCATCTTAAGCTGGTGAAAATGGCAAAGAGAGCACACACAAAGCAGCTCCTGACCTTTAGAAATTTCCAGTCCTTTATCATGTGACTGCCTGGTCAGCCTCAACAGGTGACCACAAAGTCCTACCAGGTGATTTCATTGCTAAACAGTTCTTCTGGGTAGGAGCTAGCTGATTGTCTGGGGTGTTTGCATTTGAATAGAGGACCATACCAATTTAATGACCCTCTATTGTCAGCCTCTATCACTACATCTTGGAATTTCAGTCCAGTATACAAGTAACAAAACAACAGAGAAGGTAAAGAAATCCACATCTAAAATGGAATCTGTAGTCTGACACAAATACATTTAAAGAGCCCCTCCTGTCAAATAAAATTCACAAACTATACAAACACATTCCAAATTGTCATATATGGCATGGCAAGATAAAGCCATTATCTTCATCTAACCAACATCACCTACTCAGTTCTCTAAAAGGAAAAGAAGTACTCTGGAAAAAAATATGTTTTGGCTTTTAATAATGAAGGGACTCTTCTTCTGCTAAATAGCACATACAAAGAAATCTCCTAGTTAGTTTAATCTAGTTAACTGTTTACTCAACAAATGTTTAACTTCATAAAGTAAATGCACGTTTTAATCCTTCCTTCAACAAGGAACTAAATATCTGTGAATTAATGTTTGTTGAGGAAAAACAGTTAGGACAATGACATTTAAACAGTACTATCTCGATAATTCCTATGCTGTAAATGACATGTGACATGTTAGCATTTTATTTAATGTCTGAGAGGTTTGATGATTGGAACAGTAAATTATCTTCAAGATATTTTTGCATGTTTATTCAAAACATTGTTAAAGCTTTATTGTTAAATTATAGATTATAATCTCATTATATATTTGCAATCTCAAGTATCCACATTTACGTAATGAACAATTTTTTAATAGTAATCTGTTCATTCTTGTGCTGCAGTAGAGGAATTCTTGTGTATAATTTTGGTTGTTTTTGTGTACATTACAAAATCACTTGGAAAATATGTCTTTTCATTAAATGCAGGATGAGAGAAAAATACATATCTGTCATATTTCCTAGAATAACCAGGCACATTCCTTAAATTATCACAACTTTGTCTTCAACTCAGCATTCTATCTTCAGCTTCATTTTCTCTTACATTATTGAATCATGAGAACTATAGCTGGCATGTGAATTACTTTGCTTCTTGTTTTTTGTTGTTTTTTTTTCCCCTGTTCTCCTAGGCATAGTAGATGCTGCAGTCGATGCAGCTTCGCAAGCAGGTGTGTTTGTATATTGCATGACTGATCTTTAATTGGGTGGCAGATTTACACTTACTGACATTTATTAATCAAGAACTATTGAGTTTTCAGCTTACTGACATTATTCTAACTCTTACTGGCCTTCAGCTTTGATGTTATATTTCACACTCACAGTTTTTCTTTTTAATAACAACATTTCTTATACTTTCTAAGCACAATGTATTAGTACAGATTTATTAAGCAGATTCATTAATAACCATCATCTTATTCACCTTTGAATAGTAATATTTCATGCAACATTGGAAGGGGGCTTTTAATAGCCTTTTGTTGGTTACTGTTAACTTGTAAATATAATTAACATAATGATTTTGCTGAATATTGTTTTATATTGACATGTTATGTTTACCTAACAAAACCAGAATTGGTTAAAAAATATGTAAGATGATGGTATCCAAAGGATCTCTGTTGTGTAGTAAAAGAAAATTGTATTTATCTGGTGGTTTTCTTTTCATATACCTAAGTATCAATCATGTTTGTGAAGACTCTCCAAAGATAATTACACTTTATAGATCCCCAGTCTTGGGTCTTACCTCAAGGGATATATAAGGCTAGGTGATATGACCCCTTGAAGTACATGCCTTTAATGTCTCCTCAACGGGGTTCTAAATTTTATCATATATGCTTCCCAGTCCTCTCATGAGGACACAAAACCAAAAACTGGGGATCTATAGAGCATATTGCTTTCTGAAAACTCCAATTACAAGTAAGTAATTTCCCTCTCCATCTGTCTTGTAACCTCACCAAGTCATGTTCTGCACTATTTCTCTTCACATGTTGTACATGCCTCATGTGGAAAAAAAAATTGGGAATGGATTAATTTTACTGCTGCAGGGGATGAGAAGATGGTTGGGTTTTCCATACTTTGTTATAAAGCCTTGCACCTTCATCAGTTGTAAACAGAACTGATGCATTTCCCGTATTGTACCATTTGTACAAACATCTTTAGATTAATACAAAAATTGGACAATAAAATAACATGATAAAAGCTGTGCTATTAATAATCTTGTAAAGAAGATTAAAGCCATTTCCTCTGGGATTTTGCATGGGGTTTTGTGGTATCGTGATAATTTTTTAATAGAAAAATAAAGTTTTTTAAAAAAGTAGTGAAACCCAAACCTGTTCACATCCTTTATTTGGGTATAGTGTGGATATGCAATCTTGGGGAGTGGTTTTGCAATGATGATATAATTAATTATGCATATCTAAAAGCAATATGGTTCCTTTATTTCAAAACAGAATTGCTGGAGGAGACAGAAAAGCTAATGAAGGAAAAAATAGAAGTACAGCGTCAGGCTGAAAAAGAGTATGATGAGCTCCAGAAGCAAGTGAAGGGCCTGGAAATAGATGTGGAGGAGCAGGTCAACCGATTTATAGAGCTAGAACAAGAAAAAAATGCAGAACTAATGGATCTAAGACAGCAAAACCAGGCTTTGGAAAAACAACTTGAGAAAACAAGAAAATTTCTAGATGTAAGTATTGAGAAAGAAAAAGAAAGAAAATGTTTGTTTTATGCTGTCAGGTGGGCCCTGTAGGTGCAGAGATTTCTCTTAACTGCAAGAAATGCTGCTTGTTTAAGACTTTGAACTAAAATGAAAAAAGATATGCAGCATGGTGTCAAGTCTAAGGAATCCAGTTAACATTGTGCTTTAAAAGTAAAGTGGCAAGTTGAAATCTGTACATTTAGAATATTCCCAATGTATTTTGAAGTATAATTCGGTTGGAAAGCTTAATTTTTTTAATATTTTTGTTTTTAATATTTTCTAAACTTACAAATCTAAAAATCTCTAAAAAGAGTAATGAAAAAAATGAATGTTTAGAATTGGCTATGTGTATGGCAAGGTACACTGCGTTTTCCAGTTTGTAACAGTTCAGGATGGGATTTTCAAAGGAGCCTAAGGGAGTTAAATACCCCCTTTGAACTTCTGTGGAACTTGTAAGCTTTCTTAGGCTCCTTTGAAAACCCATCCATTTAATGGTTTGGACTACATGTAAGTTTCCCTGATAGCCTCCTCTCTACTGGATTCCCATTGCATCTGCCTCATTTCCCTGTGGCAGTTGCAGCTGAACCCTTTCCGTTTATCAGGAGGCTGAATCTCCTGCACGACCACTCAGTACATACACTATCTGATTTGTCCCTGTTTGCAGCTGCAGCTATCCTTCATTCCACTCACCATGCCTGACCTTCCCCTGCTACCAGGCTGCCACGGGAGTGCCCCCTTGCAGGCTTTTATTCAGACTCCACCCCAGCTTGTATTACATCTGCTGCATCTACTCTCTCTTTCTGCAAATAATTCATGCAGTTTTTGCATCAGCAAAGTAGGTGTGGCAGCAAGTCTCCTGCAAAGGATCATGCATCAAAAACTACCTTAAAAGTTAACTATAAGATTATGCCATTGATAATGTATGGGGGACTGATGATCATTCATACTTGGTGAAATTCACTGGGATGCAGTGGATGAACACAGTGCTTTCCAGATCACTTCATTTCTTCTTTGACTGCTCACTAATGTCCATTTCAAGGTAGCTGTGTGCTCGCCCTGAAAACCACCAACAGAAAGCTTTTCCCTAAGTGATATCTGTCAGGTTGGCTCTGGTGCCCCTTAGAATCGTGCTCTCATAGCACTGGTATAAAGAGCCCTGCCAACCCACTGCCCCCTGAGTTCCTTCTCACTGCCTGTAACGGTTGCTGGAACTTCAGTTCGTCCTTGCATTTCCCACAAGTACTTCTCTCAGTGGACTCTGTTCTGTTCTGGTACATAGTTATTTGTCATGGTTAGGTTTCAGTTATTTATAAGTTAGTTAGATTAGCGGACTCTGCTTAGTGGGGTTAACCCTTCCCTGACTCCAGGGCATGCCTTGGTCCCTGGGGTTTAAGCTGTATGCATCATGCCATAAGCCAATGCCTGTTAGTGACTCCCATTCCAGTTGCCTCAAGTGTCTGGGGGAGTCTCACGTGCAGGAGTGTTGCAGGATTTGCAGGGGATTCAGGCCTCATATTAAGAAGGACGGGGATACCAGACTAAAGGTCGTCCTCATGGAGGTATCACTTTGTCCCCCCTCGGAGATGAGCCATGACGACTTGGCACCGAGTACTTCAGCTTCAATAAGAAGCACCCCAGCACCTCTGAGAGATGCCATGTTGTTCTGCTTCTCCGATGCTGAGGAAGGACTCTTCTGCATTCCAGAATTCCTGGCACCAACAGTCATCCCGGTGCTGAAGACCACTTCTCCCCAGGACTCTCGGCACTGCTGTCCATCGCTGGTGCTGAGAAAGAAGCAGAAGAAAAATGACCGCAGGCAGTCCCGAACCCCAAGGTCTATCAGACACAGACACGCTAACAGAGTGTGTGCTGTGCCGGGCCACCCAGAGAAACCAGCTGTGCACACGGGACCATTGACTCCAGCCCTGGAAAGGGCACTGTTGAGTCTGGCACCTTTGAACTCTCCACCAAGAGAGCCATCGGAGTGCAACTACCCTGGCATTACCATCCATGCCAGAGGCGATTGAGGCAGTGAGGGAATTGTCACTCATGGTACCACCATCGCCTGCCATCCGGGACCTGTCAGCAGCAGCACCAGAGACAAGAGCCACCGCATCACCGGAACCCCAAGTGCTGTCAAAAGGGAAACCTTCTATGATGACACAGCCCCAGTCTCCCTCCTCCTGGCACTGCTCGCCAACACCAGTCAGCATCGCTTCAACTTGTCACCAAGAAGCAACTCCTCAGAGTTGGACTCAGGTGGAGTTGTATGCCTCCCTCAGGAACAGGCACTGCTCTGATCAACACTACCCAATGGCCCATATGAGCCAGGGCATCCTACTGGTGGCCTGGCCACCAGTGCATTGGCCATTTTGGAACCCTGACTTTTCTGCCTGTCCAGGAGTGAAAGTTCAGGAAGTCCTGCTCCTTTGTATCGGAGTCTAGAGCTCCCCCATCATCTCCTTTGGAACAGGGACCAAGTCCCAGTACCAAGCCCGGTACTGAATTTCAAGACCCGGCACCACGAGACCCATCTGGTGCAGAGGGTGATGAACAGTGCCCTTTGCCTATACCGGCCTCCTCCTCTTCCTCCCCCGACAAGGCAGTGGCAGAAACAAATATAGCACTTTCCCAGGACTATTAGAGGGTGCACCAGGAGCGCCTCAAGAGAGTAACTGACAACCTGAGGATCCTGATGGAGGAGATCACAGAATCTCCCATGCCCTGATGGACTCTGTAGCAGCATCAGGTCCATCCTAACTGGCTTTGCTCTTGAATGAGGTCATTTTGGACCCCATCAAAGCCTTTTGGCAGATCCCTTAAATGAACAGGAGAGGATGGAGAAAAAGTACTTTGTTCCACTCAAGAGAGATGAATTCTTCTCTGCCCATCCTCCACCAGGTTCACTGGTGGTTTCAGTGACCAATGAGCAGGAGCAGCATGGTCAGCAAGGGCCAAGGCCAAAGATGCAAAAAAACAAAAACAAAAAACACTAGATCTTTTGGGCAGGAGTGTCTACTTAACTCGTGGCCTTCAGCTCAGGATAGTGAACCAGCAAGCGCTCATGAGCCATTATGATTTTTATTTCTAGAACTCAATGGCAAAATTTAAGGAACTGTTGCCTCATGAGTCCAGGGGTGAATAGCCCTAGTTGAGGAGGGAAAATTACTGGAAAAAGCGTCCCTTCAGGCAACCTTGGATGCGGCAGATTCTGCAGCCTGATCCATGGCTTCGGCTGTGATCATGAGGAGAAACCCATGGCTTCAGACCTCAGGGTAACCCTGTGAGGTGCAGCAGACTTTAAAGGACCTTCCCTTTGAAAGCATGTCGCTCTAGTTGGAGCAAACAGATGCCAAACAGCATAGTCTGAAGACTCGAGTCACCCTGATATCCCTAGGGCTACATACACCAGCTCCTTCTAGCAAGCATTATAAGCCCCAACCAGTGACTCGCTTCTGCCTGTCACAGCCAAGACATGACTATAGTAAAAGAAGGAGTAGAAGCTGTAAGAGGAGACCTCCATCCCAGTCCTCATCTGCCTCCTTGCATGCCCACTCTAGATACTCAGCAGGGTCTAAGCAGGCCTTTTGATGGGATGCTCAGGGACAACATACCAGGACAATGTTTGGATCCAACTTCCCTTATTTTTGTAGACCTGCTATCCCACTTCTATTGGGCATGGGCCTGCATAACCTCAGATGATGTGCTACACATGATGGCACTGGGATACATCCTTCAATTCAGTTGTTACCCTCCCTCCCAAGCTCCCTCCTTGTCCCTCTTCAGGGACCCTTCTCACGAGCAAGGTGCAGTCGCTTCTAAGCGTGGGAGCAGTGGAGGAGGTTCCACTGGAGATAAGGGTCCAGGGTTCTACTCCTGTGATATCCTAATCCTGAAAGCCAGTGGCAGTCTCAGACCAATCCTGGACCTGTGAAACCCCAACAGATTCATGAAGAAGCTGAAGTTCTGCATGGTCTCCTTGGCCTTCATTATCCCACATCTGGATCGAGGGAACTGGCACTCCGCCCTTGATTTGAAGAATACTGATTTGCACATTTCAGTTTTCTGGGGTCACAAAAGGGTCCTCCGATTTGTCATGAACACGTGCACTACCAATTTACTGTGCTCCAGTTTGGCCTGTCAGTAGCCCCTCAGGTGTTCACAAAGTGCATGGCAGTCGCAGCCTTCCTGAAGAGGCAGGGGGTTCAGATCTACCCCACTTCAATGACTGGCTGATCAGAGGTCAGACAAAGGCCCAGGTGAAGGCAAATTTAAAGTTTATAGAGCCAGCTTTCCAGGATCTGGTACTGTTGATAAATATGCAGACGTCGACACTCTCTCTCAGTTCAAAGGATAGAATTCATTGGGGTGATCCTTGACTTGGTCCAGGCCAGAGCCTTCCTCCCGGAAACCAGGTTTTGAACTCTAGGTGTGCTCATGGAGAGCCTCAGAAATCACCTCATTACTACAGCAACAAACTGCCTATAGTTCCTGGGGTATATGGCATCATTCACTTACATGGTGCAGCATGCAAGACTACAGCTTAAACTTCTTCAGGCGTGGCTGGCATCAATATACGTGCCGGTCCTACTCCACCTGGACACGGTTGTCACACTTACCCCTCCTGTGATTACCACCTTCTTTTGGTGGTAGGAACTGTGGGCAGTATGTGTCGGAGTCCCATTCTGGAGACTTCAACTGTCAATGTCTCTCATTACGGATGTGTTGAGAACGGGATGCAGGGCTCAGTTGGAGGCCCTCAGAACTCAGGCCCTGTAGTCTCTGGAAGAGCCCTTGATACACATCAATGTGAGGAAACTCGGAACAGTGTGCCTAGTATGCCAAGCATTCCAACCCACTAGGAGGACAAGTGCATGTCGGTTCTGACAGAGAATACATCAGCAATGTTTTATATAAACAGGCAAGTTGGAACATGTTCCTCTCACCTCTGTACCAGGAAACTCTTTGCCTGTGGGAATTCAGCATAGCCCACTCAAAACACCTTGAAGCCCCCTATCTCCCGGGGTTGCAAAACCCACTAGTAGGCTATCTCCGCAGATCCTTCTCCAACCACCACGAGTGGTCCATCCATCCAGATGTTGTGAAATGTATTTTCCAGAACTGGGAACTCCCCAGTTAGATCAGTTTGCAATGAAACATAACAGGAAGTGTCTTCAGTTCTGCTCCTTCCTGGGTCACAGCCCAGGCTTGCTTGTGGATGCTTTTCTCCTCCCTTGGATGGGCATCTCTTCTATGCATTCCCTCCCATCCCCCCATACACAAGGTCCTGCTGAAGCTCAGAAGGGACAGGACACAGCTTATCCTGTTAGCCCTGGCCTGGCCACATCAACACTGGTTCATCCTCCTCCTAGAGCTCTCTGTGGAAACGCTAATCTGCCTGCCTCCATTTCCAGATCTGGTCTCCCAGAATCACGGCCATCTCCATTATCCAAATCTCATGGCCTCGAAGCTCCACGGCTGAATCCCACAGAGCTAGCATTCTCAGGGCTGGTTCACAAGATACTTTTAGGGAGCAGAAAACCATCCACTAGAGCCACTTATCTGGCAAAGTGGAAAAGATTCTCAATCTAGTCCATGCAGAAAGGGGTTTCACAATCATCACTACCTTTCATTCAGGACTACTTGCTCCACTTGAAACAGCAAGGCCTAACGATATCATTTATTGAGGTCCATCTAGCCGCAATCTCGGCATTTCATCCATGAGTGAATGGCCGCTCTGTTTTCTCAAGCTGTATCTGTAGTCATTTCCTCAAGGGCTTGGAAAGGTTATATTGCCAGATACAGCAGCCACTCCCTCCCTGAGACTTCAACTTGGTGTTGGCAAGGCTAACAGGATTTAAACCACTTGCAACATGCTCTTTGCTCTGCCTGTCTTCAAAGGTCGCCTTCCTGGTGGCTGTTACCTCTGCCAGAAGGTTCTCAGAGATCCAAGCCCTTACGTTGGAACCACCTTATATAGTCTTTTTCAAAGATAAGGTTCAGTTGCGACCATGTCTAGCCTCCCTTCCAAAGGTGGTCTCACAATTCCATGGTAACCAGAATATCTTCCTACTGGCCTTCTGTCCGAAGCTGCATGCCAACAGGAATGAACAGAGACTCCACTTGCTGGATATTAGGCGAGTGCTAACTTTTTACATAGAAAGCACTACATCTTTTCAAAAATCTACTCAGCTTTCTCTAGCCATTGCAGACAGACTGAAAGGCCTTCTAGTTGCAGCCCAGAGAATTTCATCATGGATCACTTCCTGTATCTGTACATGCTATGACCTGGCAAAGATCCCCGCTCCTTCTGCCATGAGGGCTTGTTCTACAAAGGCTCAAGCACCTTCAGCGGCATTCGTAGCACAAGTTCCTATCCAGGACATCTGTAGAGCGTCAATGTGATTGTCAGTTCATACTTTCACGTCCCACTACTATGCCATCACCCAGCAGGCAAGAGACGATGCAGATTTCAGTCAAGTGGTATTACAATCAACATGCCAATAAACTCCAAATCCTCCAACCTGTACAACTGCTTGGGAGTCACGTACATTGGAATGGACATGAGCAAGCACTCAAAGAAGAAAAAATGGTTACTAACCTTCTGTAACTGTTGTTCTTTGAGGTGTGTTGCTCATGTCCATTCCAAGCACCCCACCAACCTCCCTGGCCCTCTGTCGGAGTTAGCTGGCAAGAAGGAGCTGAGGGGGTGGCAGGTCGGCAGAGCCTTTTATACTGGCTCTATGAGAGCGCGACTCCAGGGGACACTAGAGCTGACCCGACAGATACCACTGACAGAAAAATTTTCCAGCAGTGGTGCTCAGGACAAGCACACAGCTACATTGGAATGGACATTAGCAATACATCTCAAAGAACAACAGTTACAGAAGGTTAGTTACCGTTTTTTCTGTGGTAAAACTGTGCCAGGAGGTCTACATGCCATTGGATCTGCGACACTGGATCCAAAGTCAAAATCAGTGCACAGGAGACACAAAGTTGCAATGGCTGCCATTCTAGCCAATGGGCTGGAAAAGCAGCCTGGAGGAACTGCACTGAAGTCCTACATCCTGCTTGTGGGTTGGAGGTGATTATTTCCATCCCCTTACAATTAGTTCTCTGCACAAGCCCAATTACTCCAGTTATGTGTAGGGAGGGATGAATTTCATTTGTAATTAATATAAGCTGGGGTATTTCATGATGCCACCTCTGCATTATTTACTACTAAGCAGTGTGAACTGGCAGACCTGTATAGAAATATTCTATCACTTAGATGAATTTGCATTATTTCCTTTTGTGCAGTTCTGATATTGTTGTTCTAATTAAAATTAGTGTTTTTCCATAGCTAGGTTCAAAATAAACATGTGACAAATCCATCTCTATAGATTTAACACAATTTATGTTAATCAACAATGTGAGTTTAAGAGCAACATAACACTCATCTATAATGCAAATAAACACTTTATAAATGCATTAGAATTCTGGTCTTTCTCCTGCCGTAGAATAGAACTAGATTCATTAAATCAGGAATTCATGAAGGTTAATGTTACATCTCATTATATTTGACTTTTGTGAAAATTAAAGATATTATTGTGCTAGTCTGGCATTAAAAAAAAAAAAAGAATAAATGTTCTTTGCTGCAGGGCCTTAGTTGATTGATAGTTTTCATTTAGCAGACAAACTTACTCTTATTTTTACAAACTGACAGTTGGGGAGGTGCTATGTCCCCTATTACAAATAGTGGAGCATTTTATATATGAATATTTTGAAATGATTTCACAAATGTCACAAAATGTATCACAGATCATTTGAATTAATCAAAATAAAATTGATACGCAAAATTCAGATAATTTATTAATTCTTGGAATCTGGTTTTTGGAGTTGGTGCCAAACTAATATTAGTATGAGACTTCAATACTTGAATTTAAGTTTGTATTAAATATATTAAAGAAAAAGGAAAGTTAAAAACATAAAAATATAGGCCTCTGGCTGGCTGTTGCAGAAGAACTAACATGCTCTGATGCAGTACTACAAACTAGTATTGGATCAATAGGGAAATACAATATCTATGTTTATTGACGGATCAAACAGAAAAATATGAAGTGCAGTGGCCCTCCAATAAGTGGAGGGATTTAATAAAATAAAAAGGACTAAGGCTACCGGACAAAAACTGGTATATTTAAAACAAAATCACAGTTTGCAAAAGTAAGATGATATATGCATAATTTGAATTTGGGTCTTTCTAATGTTTTTCCTAATAATATTATCATAATTAAATTTCAGGAGCAGGCAATTGATAGGGAACATGAAAGAGATGTGTTCCAGCAAGAGATACAAAAATTAGAGCAACAGCTTAAGACTCCACAAAGATTTCAACCTATCAATGAACACCAAACCAGAGAGGTAACATTTTGAAGTATTATCAGCTGTGCTTGATGAATGTATGTGACAAAAGCAAATGATGGGGACACTGTAAAAATATTTTTTTAATTATTTTATAATGTATATAATCTGCAACTTTTGCAAAGCAAGAAAATAAATCACTGTGGATGAAGAGTGAAAATGTTATTTGAAACTAAAATAATGCAGAGCATAGCTATCTCAGCAACAGACACGTTTGGAATAATTAATGAAGATAGATAAAACTTCTTTAAAACTCATGGAAATGTTCTATTTGTTTGCCAGTTTATCCAGATTCTTATATTGGAACATAGTACCATAATATCTGAGTATGAGATGCTTATCCAAACCTTCATTTGGTCTAGAAATTGGAAATCTGGAAATCTTGCAAGAACATACTTCCTTGGTGAGATTTCTAGTGCTTCCCGATTATGGAAGGGACCAAAATACTCCATTGAGATCAGTGGCAAAATTCCCATTGACTTCAGGGAGGCTGGTATTTCATTCTGTATGAACTGGTTTTCTTGTAGCAGCTCACTTTAAAGACGAGCCAAGCAAGTGGCTGCTGCTTGGTGCCCATATCCGATGAAATCTTTGCATCTTATGGTCTTGACTTGGTGACCTTTAACAAATGTTTCACTGTATTTATTTTTATGTTTTCTTTTGTCATCTTTTCTTCTGAGCATAGTAAATGTTGTTTGGACTAATTATTTTTCCTGACTTAATATAAATGTTTCTCTTTTGGGTTGGATGAAAACTATGACATTGTTTCTTGCTAAGATAATTCAAATTATTTTTCTTTAATATTAGCAAAATTACATACATTTTAATAATCACATACAAAATGGAGTGATTTAGTTGTGGGGAAGAAATTGCTTTATATAGAGATATAACTTTTCCAGATATTTGTTTGCAAAGTGCTTCCCAGTCCTTTGTGATGAGTATTTTATTCATGTAAGATATTCTTATTAGAGGACATGCTAATTCTGCATGTCCTTGGTGTTCTGTATATATTGGAGTAACATTCGTTTGAGAAGATTTTTGATTTTTCCATTTGTCAGTTTTTTTTATAGTATTAACATGCATTTTAACTTCATGGTGGAATACTCAGATACAAATTACATACAGCAGTGTTGCTGTGTAGTTTTTCAAACTTTGCTTAGAGCCACAAATTTTGTGGCAATATTTTTGCTAAACTCTTTTGTTTTGAACAAGTGGCTTAATTTTACCAACCTACCTAGGGATTATGATCCTTTAACTAAAGAAACCAGATTTTCTTCCGCAATCAACTGCAACTGCCAAGAATTCTTTAAGATTTTTATTTGGTAATTTGTAATAATTTGTTACAATATTCTACAAAGAGCTACTGTAATGAATTGTTACAAATATTTTTATAGGACTTGAAGAATACCAGAGTTGCCAACATTGAACTTGTTCTCCAGGGTCAATCTTCCTTGGATGTTTCAGGGATCCCCCTCCCACTGATGGGCTGCACAGGGATACCATGGTTTATGTCTTAGCAACCTAGGAAATCTTAAGACCTTCAGAAGGACAAAATATGTTGTAGGGAATGCCATCACACAAAACATTAAACTCACCAGAGATATAATTTTGTATTTATTGGATTTGGCTTTACAAGACTCCAATTTTTCATTGTTTTCTGCCAAGGAGGTAGGAGATTCATTAACAGAGGAGTTTTTTCTCCCCAAAAATCAGTGTTATAGTAATGCTACAACAATATGCTACAGAGTATTCACCGTGCTTACCATGTTGTCACCAGGTTGAACAGTTAACAAACCATCTAAAAGAAAAAACAGACACGTGCAGTGAACTTTTGCTCTCTAAAGAGCAACTTCAAAGAGATATACAAGAGCGGAATGAAGAAATTGAAAAACTAGAGTGCAGAATAAGAGAACTGGAACAAGCCTTAATTATCAGTGCAGACAATTTGCAAAAGGTATTGTTGTATATAAAAGTCCCATGTATTTCCTATTATTCTTCATTGACCTAAGAACAAGGAAATGTTTACTCAATTAATAATAAATAAATGAAAGAAAAAGTAGCTAACATTATAATACTTATTTAAAGGTGGAGGAAAGAAAGCAGTTTGGTGCTGCCACCGTAAAGGGAGAATTGCCCCTTGAAGTTCAATTGCAGGCTGAACAAGAAGCTGTAGACAGAAAGGAAAAAGAGGTAGAGTATCTCTAAAATGTTCAGGTTTGCTTTTAATATGAATTATTTATTGGTGATTTTTCCTTTACACCTCACTCAACACAGTGATCTCTCCTTCACTGTGTATACACTCTGCAGCAATACCATATTGAATAGTGATCTCAAGAGCTCCCACAAGCTGAGCAGGCTTAAGTCTGGTCATTGTTGGAATAGTTGCTCCCAAGGACCTCCTAAAATGCTGTAGGAAGTGGTGGTGTTTATTCAGTAGGTGGCCCTTTTAAATTGAATTGTTTTCTTATCTAAGTTCTAGTGAAGCTATTATGTACACTTGTGGAGAAAATCTTGTTAGGACTATAATTTTGTTAGCAGACTGGCAATGTTGCAAAACATCAGATTTCCATGATGGGAGACCAGGTATGCACTGGTCATTTAGATTCCCATTGCTTTTTCCTTGCAATGGGGAAAAAATGTGACATGTTTAACCTTTACGGGGTGTTAGGGATAGTAAGGTGTCCCACCACCAGCCCTAACCTGCACACATTAAAGGTGTTTTTGGAAAAGACCTAGGCTTGGTCTACACTTACCCGGCAATTCTGCGACAGTCGACGGGAGTTACTGCAGAGTAGCTTGCATAACTCCCGTCGACTGCTGTACTTCTGTTTTGCATGGTGTCTTCACTGCACTGCACCACTTGAGGAGGTGGTTTTCGTATGTTGGCTTCTTGATCGATTGAGCGGATCTACACTGAACTGCTCAGTCAATC
The DNA here is from genome assembly GCF_026122565.2 of Emydura macquarii macquarii. NCBI lineage: Eukaryota > Metazoa > Chordata > Testudines > Chelidae > Emydura > Emydura macquarii. Next base: position 33,025,674 of record NW_027132559.1, on the reverse strand, counting down.
CAGATAAGTCGATCTGATGGCAGTGACTTTGCCGCCGTCAGTGTAGACATACCCCTACATTTTACCTTCCCAGCCAAAAAAAAAGTATCCTGACGATAAACAGAGTGGAGTTAAGGAAACCTTAAAATGAAGGAGTGAACATCATCCACAGTCTGATGCCTGAATTCCTCTTTTGTAAAAATAAGAATCAGTACAAATATAGTTCAGTTGTGATTGCAGAAGAATTTATCCTGAGAGGAAAGGATAATGGGCCAAATTCTGATAACACTGATACTGAGTTAGTGGAGATTCTCTAGATTCATATAGTGTAAATGAGATCGATAGGTCCCATTTAGTCTAAGTAAAGAAATAAAAAGGACCCAGTCACTTGAGCTAAGGGTAGGAATAATGGGTGAGATTTTCAAAGGAGCCTGAGGGTGGTAGGTACCCAGATCTCATTGGAATTTGGGCACCTAACTTTGTTAGGCTCCTTTGAAAAGACCAGCCATTATCCTAATATGATTTGAAACATAATGGACCAAACTCTTCTTTCAATTACCCTATTGAAAATCTGGACTCTATTGATTTCACTGGAATTATTCCAGATTTGCACCAGAATAACTGAAAGTGGAATTCAGATCACTTTTAAAATATATATATTATTTTGAAAAGGCTATTGAAGGTAGCAGTGAGAGAAGCTCATGTAAATAGTTTTTAAAATGTCAGTTAAGTATTTTGAGAATCTAAAGCCATTGTGAGGTAGAAATGGTCAATTAAAATGAGCCCAGTCCTGCAATCTCTTCCTAGCTGGAACTGTCATAGTGATTTCAGCTGACATCACTGGAGTTTTGCACACACAGTGCTTGCAGGCCTTCAGAGGATATGAGTGACCTGGTTTACTTCCAGATCTCTATTTCCAAATCCATTCAGTCTTAAGACTCAGATGCATCTTTACAATCAACATGGCCAGAATATTGGTGAACACAAATCTTATCTGAGTAAAATTCTGTTATTTTTATGAACAAAACTGATCCCCGATATATGCTGTATGTATGTTAACCCCTTTGATTCACATTTTGGATATGCAGATCACAAACCTCGAAGAACAACTGGAGCAGTTTCGAGAGGAATTAGAAAACAAAAATGAAGAAGTTCAACAATTGCATATGCAGTTAGAAATCCAGAGAAAGGAATCCACTACACATCTTCAAGAACTTGAACAAGAGAATAAATTATTTAAGGTAATTATCAGACAGACAAGACTGCAGTTTAATTCCTGATTACCCAGAATAAATTCATTCTGGGGTAAAACCAAGATCTTTAATTCCATTTGATGTCTCAAATGTTGTACTGTTCAATTTAGAAAATATTAAAAATTTCATATAGCCATTCTTTATTACATGTAATCTGCTATCATTTAAACAACCTATTAATTGAAGAATATTCAGAAAAGGATACATATAATTATATCACGCTATGGGTTTTTTTTGGTAGGATGAAATGGAAAGATTGGGACTAACGATCCAGAAAACTGAAGATGCATCCATAAAGGATCATTGTCTAGTAGCTGGGAAACTTGCTCAGATCATGCAGGAAAAGGAGCAGGAAATAGATCATCTTACTGAACAAATTACAAAACTGCAACAGCAACTTGAAATCACAACAGACAACAAAGTACATTCTTTTGAAATCTTTTGCAGCATCCTAGTTTATATTTGTAGATTTTAAAGAACAGTTATCTTTAGGCATTAATAGAATATAGTGTTCTAACCTTCAAAACTAATTATTATTTCTCAGTTCTTTTGTGGATCCCACATTCTGTTAAGAAAATGTTAGAATTATTTTGGCCTGCATTTGCTTATCTAATAATGCATACTTTGCTGTCTTTAAGTACTCCTGATCTTCTTCCACCCCATCAGGATGCAGACATCTGAGTTGCATCTCAGCATGCTTACTTAATTTATGTACTGTCTTGTATATATGAGATATATATATCATAGGTTGAATTTTGGTGCTATCTGCTGAATAATGCTTCATTTCTGAAGTTTATTTTTTTCAAACTAATGAAGCTGTGAGTTCACTGAGGGTATGTACACACTGATGGCGGCAAATTTGCCACCGTCAGATCGAACTATCCGGATCGATTGAGCGGCTGTGAAGGACCTGCTTAATCGATCCGGAAGTTGAGTCAATTAAACCACCGCCTCAAAAGGTGTAGCACTGTGTCGACGGGAACGCATTTCCCGTGGGTGCAGCACATGGAGACGGCGTTCTAAAGGAAAGTTAGGAAGTCAATGGGAGTTATGCAAGCTATTGTGCATGACTTGCATAACTCCCGTTGACTGCCGCTGAATTTCCGGTGTGTACTAAGCCTGAGTATGTGTAAATGCAACCTTTCCGATCACACACTGAGCCATAACCCTTTTCTAATACAATGCAGTGCTTGCTGGATCTGCAAGTATTTTAGACAAGTGACTTGCAGCACTATATTGATAAGACAAGGTGGAATAAGAACCAACATTTCCTATATTTTCCATACTTGAACAGTTCTAGCTTTATGCTGCTTTCTAAACTAATATCAACACTTCTCCTCCTCCTGAAATAGATGATGAACCTGATTCTCCACTGACTTTCATCCATTGTACTTTAGTGTATTTCAGGGCTTGTCTGCTGTGAACTCTGTTGACATGCATTAACTGTTTGTTAATGTGCGTTAGTAAGGTGCACAGAGACAGTTAGAGCACAGCAGGATAGTGCAGGGTAGATTCACTATTCCAGCTTGCCATGAACTAAATGTTCTTGTCTACAAGCCCTCAGCAGAGGCGCTTCTGATTTAAACTAGGGTAAGCAAGAGGAGAAACTGGCCTAATGTTTTGTATCTCATGTAGAAAGCAATTTGGGTGAATATAGTGAGATTTTATCTTCTATTTTAACAGTCGTATAGCCCTTTGGTAAGTCATAAAGAACAGGTGTGTGTATACTTAGGAGCTGGCTAAGCATTTTGGATTTCATCCCACAAGGTGATAATGGAATGTCCTTACATGGAACTCCAGTGAATTGGATAGTTTTAATACATTGTAGCGTGCTAATTCTAGCAGTAGTGAATCTGAACTTAAAATGATAAAATCATAGAAATTAGAGAGAGAGAAGAATATCTCCTAACAGTGCAGAATTGTTCCCATACTCTGTCCAGTGAGTTTTAACTGTCCCAAGCAATAAGGCTTTCAGCACTTTCTCTGTGAAATTATCCCAGAATCCAATATAATTTACTGTCAGGAAGCTTCCCTCCTGTTTAGAGCTTCTGATTTTTTTATTTTAACCAATCAATACCAATAAAACACCCCTGACTGGGGGGGAAAAAAAATTGAATCACTGTTTCTTCTTCAAGTCTTTGCTATGTCCATTCTAAATGAGATGTGTGTGCACCACATGCACCGATGCCAGAAATTTTTCCCCTAGTGGTATTCGTAGGGTTGGCTCTAGCGCCCTCTGCAGTGGCGCGTGTAAGCGCTCTTATATAAAGCGCTGCCAGCCCCCTCCCTTCCAGTTCCCTCTTACTGCCTGTGACAGTGCTGGAATGCTCTCTTGCTCTTACAAGTATTCATAGTCCTAGTGGTTTGTTCGTTCGTTAATCTAGTGTACATAGTTGTTGTCCTCTTATTAGTTTAATAGCTAGTTTAGTGGTTTGGTTTAGTTTAGTTTATCCCAGGCTTGGGGCACGCCCTAATTCCCCACGGTTTAAACCCTGTGCTTCTTGAAAGAAGCCAGTGGCTCCAGGAACTGGTACTGTTGGCCCGGTGACCGCTGACCATCTGGTAATCAGCTCCTTGCTAGGGGGGACAGTTCCAGTGCCGGCTTTCCCCTCGACGAATTCCCCAAAGGGGTAGTCAGCTCATAGTGCGCAGGCCTCCCTTCTTTAGGTGTAGGCACACCAGAGCTGCTAGGAGGTCCTTTATCGCCTGGAATGCTTCAGGTATGATGGGAACCACCAGGTGAAGGGGCCCTCTGACACTTCCCAAGGTTGGCAGTGGTACGGGTGCTGGGCTCAACTCCCATACAGCCAGAGATCCCTCCAGTGCCGATGGAGACAAGTAGCCCGATGCAGGTCTCACTGATGTCCCTGTTCTCTTAACCAGTTTTGGTACCGGTGAGCAACCCCTCTCAGCGTGGCCCTTCTTTGAATGTTTCTTCGGCACCAGAGACATCAATTGGTGCTGAGCGGCCACCGGTTCCAGGCGAGTGCTTGTTGTCGATGCTGTAGTGCTTGGCGCCGAGTCTGACCGTGGTTCTGATGCTAGTCTAAGTGCCAATTCCATCAGAATGGCCCTGAGTCTAATGTGTCTGTCTTTTCTTGTTTGAGGACAAAAACTTTTGCAAATTTTGCACTTTTCCAGCATGTGTGCTTCTCCTAAACACTTCAAACAACTTTGGTGCGGGTTGCTGAGAGGCACATCATGAGGGGTCGGGATCCCACCTACAGTCTCTGGACCGTGCCTCAGAGCTCCAGCACCGATCCCTGGAATGACGGCACAGGTCACCAGAGCACCACCGTTCTCCGAGACCACAGCACCAATCCGACTCCTGAGACAAGTCCCTGGAGCCCTGGCACCTCTTGCCAAGACCTTACAGGAAACCTAAGGACAAAATGCGGTCACGGGACTCCAAACATGAGGGCTCCCAGCACTGCTCCCTGGGATTCAAGAGGAGGTGCAGAGGCAAGCTGTGTTAGCTCCTCCATAGTCACCCAGAGACACTTACTCGGACTCGGAGGGAGAAGTAGTAGTCCCTTCAAAGAGACAGCCTGTCTGCCAGCCGACTGGTTTTCTCATGCTGCTCCAGATGGGTTCTTGGCCGCAGGAGCAGTGGCCTGGTCCCTGGCAGTTTTGGAACACATGGGGGTTCCACAGGCTTATTCAGCAATGGGGACCTCGGTACCACATTCTTTGGTAGCCCAGGGAGCGGCACCGGACTTAGATGTGGACTCGGAGCAGGAAGGGGCACCTTCAGCCAGTCAATCAAAGGCTACCCTGCCCAGGGAAATGGATCCGGTACCCCCTCAGGATGACTCTTCTCTGGATAAGGCAGTAGCAGGGCCCTCCACATTCACCCCTCTGGATGACTTCACGGCCCACCAGGACTTGTTAAAATGGATGACGAGCAACTTAGGGTTTAAGATAGAGGAGCTCAAGGAACCGGTCGATGAGCTTTTCAGCATTCTGGCATCTGCAGCCCCGTCTAGGATAGCCCTCCCAGTCCACAAGGGGGTGTTAAAACTAGCCAAGGCACTGTGGCAGACCCCAGCCTCGCTGCCCCCCACGTCTAAATGGGCAGAAAAGAAATATTATGTGCCAGCCAAGGGCTTCAAGTACTTATACATTTACCCCTGATGGTCGCAGCAGCTAATGAGCGTGAGAGGCTTCTATTCCTGTTATTTTTTAATCCCAAAGGCAAAAAATGGGCTCAGGCCTATTTTGCACCTGCGAAACCTCAACAAATACCTCAAAAAATTGAAGTTCCGCAGGGTCTCCCTAGCTGCTATTATTCCCTCTCTGGATCCAGGGGCCTTGTATGCCACCCTCGACCTTCAAGACACCTATTTCCATATTTTCATTTTCCTGCACTTCACAGTGGACAATCAGTACTTCCAGTTTACGGTGCTCTCATTCGGTCTATCCACGGCGCCACGCATATTCACCAAATGCATGCCTGGGGTGGCAATCCACCTCAGGTGTCAATGAATACAGGTCTTCCCTTACCTGAACGACTGGCTTATCCGTGGTCAGTCGAGGTTGCAAGTCCAGCATGGCACAGAGGTAGTGCGAGACACCTATCGAGCTCTTGGCCTACTGATAAACGAGCAGAAGTCAACGCTCATACCGGTTCAGAGGATAGAGTTAATTGGAGCAGTCCTAGACGCTACACAAGCCAAGGCACTCCTACCAGAGGCCATATTTTGGGCCATTTCAGATCTTATAGCCAGTCTGTTGACTGTCTGCCACTTACCACGGCGAGGGTGTGCCTCAGCCTCCTGGGGCACATGGCAGCATGCACTTTTGTGGTCCAGAACACCCGACTACATCTCAGACCATTGCAAATATGGCTGGCATCAGTATACTCCCCATACTCACCATTCCCGCACGGATACTCACCTCTCTGTCCTGGTGGATGAATCCTCAACACGTGATGGTAGGAGTTCCATTCATGGCCCTGAGGCCAATGCTATTATTGGTTTCAGTTGCATCGGATCTTGGGTGGGGAGCTCACCTTGAAGCACTTCAAACTCAAGGTCTCTGGTCCAAGGACGAGACAGCTCTCCACATCAATGTAAAAGAATTCAAAGCGGTGCATCTGGAGTGCGAAGTATTCCTCACTCACCTCTCCAACAAGACCATGCTGGTTCTCATGGACAACACGGTGGTGATGTACTACATCAATAGGCAAGGGGGAGCCAGATCCTCGACCCTCTGATGAGAGGTCTTGCATCTTTGGGACCTCTGCGTGAACCACAGTATTCAGCTGGAGGCAGTGCACCTTCCCAGAGCCAGAAATGCTTTAGCAGATCGCCTAAGCAGGTCCTTCTGATCTCACCATGAGTGGTTGCTACATCCAGAGGTGACGGACTCCATCTTCCGAAAGTGGGGCACTCCCCAGGTGGACCTCTTCGTGACCATTGAGAACAGGAAGTGCAATCTCTTTTGCACCTTTTACAGGCTCGACAAAGCTTCCCTGACTAACACATTTCTCCTCTCATGATCGAGCAGCCTCATGTATGCCTTTCTCCCAATCCCATTGTTGCACAAGGTCTTCATAAAGATCAAAAAAGACAGGGCTTGGGTCATCCTGGTAGCCCCGGCATGGCCTTGCCAACATTGGTGTGGCATGCTGCTGGAATTATCAGTGGCCTATCCTTGGAAGCTCCGGCTACAGCAAGACCTCCTTTTCCAGGACCAGGATCAGCTGTTGCACCCGGACCTGGCTTCCTTGCACTTGTCAGTGTGGAAACTGCATTGTTACGTATAGAGGAACATCTATATTCAGCTCAGGTTAAAAAAATTCTGTTGGAAACTAGGAAACTATCCACGAGGGCATCCTATCATGCTAAATGGAAGCATTTTTACCTGCTGGGCCGCGAATCAAAACATCTTTCCAACAAAAGCGCCTGTCCTGTTTGTTCCATCTAAAACAGGAAGGCCTGGCCTTTTTGTCAGTTAAGGTGCACCTGACGGCAATTTCGGCCTTCCACCCTCCTGTCCAAGGTAAGACGATCTTCTCACATGAAATGGCAGGTAGGTTCCTATGGGGACGGAAGAGGCTCTTTCCTCTGATCCGAGACCCGATTCCTCAATGGGATCTGAACCTCAGCCTTCCCCAGCTCACTGGCCCCCCCTTCGAGCCCCTGGATTTGTGCTCACTCATGCACCTGTCATAGAAGGTAGCATTTCTGGTGGCCATCACCTCAGAGAGGAGGGTATCAGAGATTAGAGCCCTAACCTCAGATCTTCCCTGCACAGTTTTTTACAAAGATAAGGTTCAATTACGCCCACACCCAGTGTTTCTGCCAAAAGTAGTCTCCCACTTCCATGTCAACCAGGACATTTTTCTGCCAGTTTTTTATCCAAAAGCCGCACAACTCCAGCAAGGAGAGGCGCCTCCACTCTCTCAATGTAAGGGTTCTAGCATTCTACATTGACAAGAGCAAGCCCTTCCATCACTCGACACAGCTCTTCATTGTGGTTGCTGAGCGTATGAAAAGTTGTCAGATTTCCTCACAGTGTATCTCATCGTGGATCACGGCTTGCATTTGAGTCTGCTACGAACATGCAGGGACAGTGCCCCCAGCATTGCTGTCAGGCCATTCTATGAGAGCGCAAGCATCTTCAGTGGCTTTTCTGGCTCATGTGCTCCTTGAGGATATTTGCAGAGCTGCTACATGGTCTTTGGTCCATACATTTGCGTCCCATTATGCCCTCACACAGCAAGCTCAGGATTATGGGGGGTTTGGAAGAGCGGTGTTGCAATTGTCATGGTCATGAACTCCTACCCTCCTCCAAAGGTACTGCTGGTAAGTCACCTAATTCAGAATGGACATGAGCAAGCACTTGAAGAAAGAACGGTTACTTATCTTGTAACTATTGTTCTTCAAGATGTGTTGCTCATGTCCATTCCACAACCCACCCTCCTTTCACTCAGAGTTCTGGCAAGAAGGAACTGGAAGGGAGAGGGACCGGCAGCGCCCTATATACAAGCATGTACTCGCACCACTGCAGAGGGCGCTAGAGCTCGCCCTAAGTATGCCACTAGGGGAAGAATTTCTGGCACCAGTGCATGTGGCGTGCATACATCTAATTCAGAAAGGACATGAGCAACACATCTTGAAGAACAACAGTTACGAGGTAAGTAACTGTTCTTTCTTCTTCAAGTTGTTGTCCTTCTTGGTGCTTTGCTTCAAGTATATGCACATCTGTGTGCTTTCAATCAGAAATTTTTGTCAACAATGTCCTTGGGTGTGCGCCTGCACCTTACACATTTTCATGCTCTGGTCCAAAGGCGTATAGGGAGGGGCAGACCTGCCACTGCTCCAGTTCCTTCTCAACTCTGTGCAGCTAGAGACAAAATGTTTGTGTTGATAAAAAGGTTGCTTATCTATCATAACTTGGTTGGTTTTTTTTTTCTTTTTTTATGACTATTATTCTTTTATTTTAGTTTGTTTTTATTTCCCCCCTGCACTGGCTTTCATGCCCCCACCCCTTTCTTTCACAATCAAGGCCTCTGCTGCCCTTGACTCCTGTTTTTTGCAGCCTTCTCTCCTCGGGTTATGCCAAAAGCCCAGGCTTCAAACCCTGCCGGACCTGCCATAGGCATTCTAGCTGCCTCCACTGCTTTAGAGAGTCTCACATGCCATCAAAGTACAAAGTCTGCTGCATTTTCAAGAGCATGTCCATGAAGCTGAGGGAGGACAAATTGAAATAGCCCCTTATGAAGTATTTTTTGAGACCTGCCACCTCTTTGGGGTGTGAATTACCCTCTTCTTCCCGTACAAAAGCTTCAGCTTCTTAGCACTTAAGTAACTTCTCTGGCTCCAGTAAGCAGAGACCATGGGCAGACTCAGAGACTTCAAAGCTTTCCAAGAAGAAAAGACTCTGATTGGGAGCTTAAAAAAAGAAGTAGCCCCAAAGATCAGGGAGTAAGGAGACCTTGTGTCCCAGTATGAGTACTGCTGAGGCTACTACCTTCTTGGGCATCAAGATGCCTATACTGCCAAAAAGGACTTCCAACATGCTGCCTACTGAGAAACCTCTCAGCAAAGAACCTCATGTGACACCGTTATATCGGAATCCTTCAAGCACAGGACTCCTCAGAGAAACAGTCCTCGACCCCAACAACCTTCTTCTTCAGGCCACAGACATAAAAGTGAACAGACTATCCATCTGTAATATCTCCACAGTTCAGTACCTTTCAATCTGAGGAACAGTGCCCCGGATTGCCGTTACCGACCACATTCTACTCTCAAGAAGATCTTTGAGTGTCGGAAGAACCCAAATACCATCTGCTGAAAGGTGCCAAAAGAAATTTCCTACCAATATCAACGTATCTTCTGGTGCTACCACCTGTGACACAAGAACTTGGCCACCAGGACCAATGCAGCTATGGATAACAGTTTGATCACCAGTACACAGCCTCTGGTACCAACACCTCTGGCCCCTCTGCTGGGTGCTTCCTTGAACTTGGACATTTCCATCCAGGTACCACTACCTTTCCATTCCAGGTTCCCTCTTCTGTTGTATATCCAGAGAATGAGACTTCAGGAATCAGTTCTTTTGGCCTTGTTAAGAGCACCCTTGGGGTCCCTCTCCGTTAACTTATGCCCTGCTATATTGGGCTTTCTGGAACCTTTGGCCCTTTACTGGGATCAGCTCTATAGAGTATCTTCATGCAAGAGAACCTGCTAAGAGCAGCAGCCACCAGTACCCTGGGACCCTCTTCCCACAAAAACCCTCCAAAAAACAAGAGATAAGGGCAGAGGAGAAGCCATTGCCATCTAATAAATCCTCTTCCTCACTAAATGAGGGAGTTATGCATCCTCCACCATCCTATGCAGATGACTGCAATATTTTCCAAGAACTAATGAAGAGAATAGCTGAGGCTTTTCAAATCCCCTTGGAGAAAATAGAAGAAGTACGAAGCTCACTGGTGGACATTTTGTATACTTCTCAAGGCAAGATAGCCTTATCTATTAATGATGCCATGTTGTTACCAGCCTTTACAATATGGCAAACACCTGCTACCATTCCAGCTACATGCGAGAAGACTGTACTGTACTGTGTACCAGCCAAGGGTTCAGAGTATCTTTTTTCCCATTCCAGCCCAACATCTCTGGTAGTTAAAGCCATTAATGAGAGAAAAGACCTCATCAAGCCAGACCAACTCCTCATAACAAAGAATTTAAATGTCTGGATCTTCTCGGCCACAAAAGCTACTCTTTGGGTGCTGCTGCAGGGTGAATGTGAGGCAGGCTCACCCTCCAAACACCCGCTTGTCCCCTGAGGGCCTCCTCTCCTCACCGAGCCAAGTATCATGTCTTGATGGCAAAGTATGAATATATGAATCATAGCAAATCTCCCACTTTATTATTTGCCTCAAGACCAGAAGGACTTGTTTCAAGACCTCATCACAGAAGGAAGGCCAGATGATTGCCAGAACTTTTCTGTGATCTTCTCTTGATGCAGCTGATACAGCCTCTCATTCTATGACTGACGCCACAGACATACATTGAGCTTCATGGTTGCAATCCTCCAGACTCCCCAGGAAGGTACAAAATACAGTGGAGGATCTTCCTTTAGAAGATCCCAAGCTCTTCAGTGATGCTACAGATGAATCCCTCCATTCTCTCAACAACCCTGTGATCTCTAGGCATCCATATCCCTGTGTCAAAGATAAAATATAGTAAGCCTCAGATACCCCAGTGGTCTCACCCAGTTCAGTTTCAAACCTCCCAAAAACCGGCAGAGCCACCCAAGAAGTTCCAGATTCCACAAAAAGGGCCCATCATCTGCTGTTACCTCCTCGTCAATGACTTTTTCCAAGTAGCCATTTTGACTTTTTACTTAGGGTCATGAATCACCACACTGTATGGATCTACACTGCATTGTCCTACCTTCCACCCACCCTATACCTTCTTGGGAGCATATAATGTCAGACAGATGAATATTAGAAGTAGTTTTGTCTGGTTACACCATCCAATTCAGCTCCCTCTAACTCCCAACTCCCCATCCATTTTCAGGGACTCTTCACACAAGGGTTTCCTAATCTCTTCTGCTTGTGGGGATGATCAAATCTGTTCCTTCCAACTTGATCAGAAGGGTTCTAATTGTACTTAAGAAAAAAGGAGATGGAGTCCGATCCTGGATTTCAGGACTCTAAATACTTTCATCCAGACACAGCAATTCAGGATGCTAATGCTAGCTGTGATGATTCCATCATTAGATACAGAGTACTGGTTTGAGGCCCTCAATCTCCAGGATGCATATTTCCATATAGTTATGCATCCGACTCATAGACCTCCTTATAATTCATCATTGGTAATGACTGCTACCAGTACCAAGTTCTTCCCTTCCATCTTTTGACCGCACCGAGAGTCTTCACAAAATACCATAACAGACACCCTGAGCAGGCATTTCTGCCAGGACCATGAATGGGAGCTGAGCAATCTGGTCTTTGAGGAAATTTGTCTCACCTGAGGCTTCCCAGAGATAAACCTCTTCACAACATTGTCTAATTTGAAATGCTGGCACTTCTGCTCAACTACCACATCAACCAGGACATTGTTACCAATTTTTTTTACCCCAAACCCTCATACTTCAAGGGAAGAAGCCTGTCTTCATACTCTGGATGTGAAAACAGCCCTTGCTTTCTAGCGTGATAGGACTCAGACATTCAGAGCTTCTCGTAGACTCCACCCAAGACTTCAAAGAGAGAATGAAGGGATGAACAATTTCCAACCAAAAGTTATTGAAATGGGTCTCATGATACATTTTAGCATGTTACAAAGCTTCTGGAGTGCATCCCCCACCTACGGTGACTGCCCATTCCAACAGAGCGCAATCTGCCTCTATAGCCCTACTTAAGAACAGACCTCTCACAGACATTTGCAAAGCTGCCACATGGTCTTCTGTGCACAAATTTTCCCAGCACTATGCTTCCAGAGCAGGTGCAGCCTTTGGCGAGGCTCTGTACGGAATCCATCTCCTCAGCATCCCCCATAGTTGGAGTGCTCCTCAGGAGTCACCTGAAGTGGAGCACCCATACAGACAACATCTTGAAGAAGGGGAGGTTACTTATGTGTACAGTAATTGGAGTTCTTCATGTTATTTTGTCCCTATGGCTGCTCCACTGCCTGTCCTCCTTCCCCTCTGCTTCAGAGTCCTTTCCTGTGGAAATTGTGTTTGAGAAAAAACTGACGCGGCAGGGGCAGGTCCTCCTTTCCCTATGTGCCCTTGGACTCCAGAGGATAAGGATATATACGGTGCAGACATTGCTGACAAAAATCTCTGATTGGAAGTGCGAAGGTGTGCACACACTTGAAGTGGATCACTCATAGGTACAAAACATCTTAAGGAATTCCAGTTACTGTACAGGTGCTCTGTTTATCAAATAAACACCAGAAAATCCCCAGAAATGGTTACTTATTTCTAGGGGCTTATTTTTCCGGAGCAGTAATGCAGACTATGGTGCTGTGATTTCTAAAGCACACTAATGTATGTTATGCATTAATTGATCCATATAGAACCTACTGAGATCCCTACTGTGCTTTAACTAATGCTGTTAGAAAGAGCATTATATTAAAGCAATCTAGGAAACATTACAAAGAGATTAGTCATCATAGTACATGAGTAATGAATATGGTATACATTACTCATTACAGTTATATATATAAAAAAAGCCCTGATCTATATAAAACTCAAAAATTGCTAAAAGAAACCCCCTAAAAATGAAGTTGTTAAATCTTAAAAAACAGAAGCCCTACTCAGATTCAACCTATATTATTCCTTTCTTAATTTCATCTCGTCACTTAGTTATAGTCTCTAGCATAATTCCTTTCTCTCCTTGATGCAAGATGTAGATTTAAAATAAGATGAGACCTTAGATCATATTTCCCAAACAATGGGCTGTGACCTGAGAGTGGGTCACAGAAAGGTTCTAGGTTTATGGGCCCAATGCAGATAAGAGGCCCTGCACTTAACTCTGCAGTGGTGGCTCCTGTCTCATAGTGTGGCTGGGTCAAACCTGGCAGCACTGCAACCCCCTGCACCAGGTTGCAATGCCACCTGCTTAAATTTGGTTCAGCCGCCCCTCTGTCATGATGGAAGGGTGGCTGGGCCAAACCTGAGTGGCACTGCAATCCTTTGCATGAAGTCACAACATCCAGAGCAGGAAGCCAGGCCCCGGCCTGCGAGACAAGAGTCACTGCTGTAAGGTGAGTGAGAGGCAGGCTCGCCCTCCAAACCTTCACTTGTCTCCCAGGGGCCTCCTCGCCTCACAGAGCCAATATTAGGGTTGTGGTGCCAGGGCGGAGAGTGCTGCTGCAGGTGGCCAATGCCCTCTCAGTGTGGCAAGGAGGAGGAGATGGTGGTGGAGAACGACACTAATCTATTATTTTGTAAAAAAAACAAGAGATCTGTAGCACTTTAAAGACTAACAAATTTAATATACAGACTAACACGGCTACCCCTCTGGAACTATTATTTTGTATGCCTCTCCCCTTCCAAAGTTGGATCCATTGTTGGTCACAAAATCAGACAAAATGCAGTTGTTGCATCGCCATACTAAAAAGTTTGGGAACCAATACTTTAGGTCAGTGCCTTCGGTACTGTTCCAGACATCTTTCTCCCACTCAGTGTTTTGTTTTTAAAATCACTTTCTTTGTGAAAGACCATCTTTCACCATCTTTCTGTCTATTTGACTGAATAATATTGCATGTTATACTCATGCCTAATTGAATTAATTTTGTGTGGACGATTTCTTGATGCTGTTTGAATGTTTTACTAAAATCCAAATGTAATTCTGTGGTAAACGAATCACATTTCTCTAGCATGCTCTCTTCTGTTTGTTACTCATAGTAATTGCTTGTTACTCATGGTTACATTATCCACTAAAAAATAAATGATTTTCTTTCTTCAGTAGTTTACTAGGGGTCAGAAATTATATATACTAGATAGACATTGCCAGGATCACGTCTCTTTCCTTTTTTGAAAACCAGTACCTCACTTGCTTTTCAGACTTCTGAATTTCTGCAGTTCTCTGTGACTTTCCAAAAATATATTCATTGGATAATGTATTTAACATGTTAGTTAGGATGCAAAGTCCCATATATGTTCACATTTATACATGTTCACATTTTCCCAGTATTTTTGCTTTTTGAGATTTTATAAGGTTATTTTACAACATTTTTATTACTTCCTAATTGTCTAAATTTATTGAAGGATAGAGAGGAAAGGGAAATTCAGCCATTTAACCATTTTGTAGTAATTAATTTTATCTCCAGCTAACTTTATTAGCTGACCAATTTTCTCTTTAGTGGGCTTTTTGCTCCTGATATACTTCTAAAAGCCCTTTTTACTCTATTACTTTGGTTATCATTAACTTTATTATGTTTATTGCTAGTCCTTATCTTTTCTATAAGAGTGTTGACTGACTGAATATTCTTGTTTGATTGCCTGCTACTTTTTAATTTCCAGTACAGATTTTTTTAACCTAAGATATTTGAGCAGTTCCTTATGAAGCCATCTTAGCCACTTCTTGTTTCTCTCATCCTTATTTTTCTTACTCTGGTGTGCCTCTATTAGGTTTTTTTAAGGGTCCTCTGGCATTCTTCTATACTTGTGGAATGAGACGTTTCTCCCACTGTACATTGCATATTATATTCTTAATTCTCCAAAAGTTATTCTCTTGAAATTTAATACTCTTTTATTACTGCTGCTGTTGGTGAACTCTTTCCTTATTCTGTCAAATTTTTATGTTCGCTGACCCCAAATTTCCTTTTTTTTCCCTCTTATTCAAGCTCAGAAAGAAGTCAGTCTCTCTTTTGGTCAGATTCTGTTTTCTGCATCATAAAGTCATCCTCTTCATAATTTAGGAACCTAAATGCGGGCACGTATTGGGCTGTTTCTGTTACTCAACTAAATTCTGGGTACTTACAGTCCCATATGAATCTGGTAACTTCAAATATCATGAGTTGGTTCAGAAATGTATTGTTTTGCTCTCTTCGTGTCATCACAAATCTTTGTTGCTGAATTTTTTTGACAGCATTATAGATTCTTTTGAGAAATAGTGCCACATCTCCATCTCTCTTCTTTCAGTTAAGTTATTGTACAAAATAAATTATTTCACTACAGTTGTGTTGCACTGAAATATATATATATATATATATATATATATATATATATATATATACACACACACACACACACATTAAAAAAATGAAAAGAAAATTCATATTATATTAATGTTTAACAACACTGATCTAGTTAAGGGCCTATTTGCATTTCCATTATATTTACATTCCATATAAAAATCCAATATATATTTTAATTGGTACAGCCACTATAGCTTTATCTGATTATGACTATATGAAAGTGTATTTGGAAAGGGAAAAGAAATATAGCTGAATATAGTATCTAACTTGTGTATGCTTGAATCCTCAATAGTTTTTAAACTATTGTCTTCAAGACTGCAGATTTTTTAGAGGGGGAAATTATTTATGTAATATACTGCAAGATGATTTCTCTGATGGTAATATGATTCAAAGAACCTTAGTTTCTTGGGTGCTGGGAGTCAAACTACGTCTAAGGTCCTGATTGTGCAAAGAAATCTGCCGGCATGGACCTTACCACAGCTGGTAGTCCCTTTGACCTCAGTGATAATTTGCATAGGGGATGGATGTTGTCAGAGCTTTAGACAAGAAAGCTGGAAAAATACTATGAAAGTTTCAGCTTTCACATATAGCATTGTAGAAAGCAGATAGTTCAATAAGTTCAGACCTCTTTTCCAAGTCCCACATGCATGTACTTTGTTTCATGTAAATATTCATGAGAGATAATCAGGGCAGTTTCAGTTATTGCTACTATACTTCTTTTACAAGATATTGTGATTAATGATTAAACAAACTGCTGCCAAAAAGTTCAGGAGAAAGCATAATCTGGTAGTTTAATAATTACATGCTATATATTTCTTTCATTGATTTTGTAGGTTGTTGAAGAAAAAAATGAGCATATAAGAGAACTTGAAGCCCAGATAGAATGCCTAAAAGGTGATCAAGAGCGTGTGAAGAAAAACAGTGAAGAGGAACTAGAACAGCTGAATGAAGTGATTGAAAAACTTCAGCAGGAGTTGGCAAATATTGAACAAAAAGTACCTGTAGTTGTTGCTTCCATACAGGAGGATGCTGACAGTCTGAAACATCAGCTTGATACAGTGTTGGCAGAAAAAGAAGCTTTGAAAAAGCAAGTGGAAGATAATAACGTAGAGGCATCCCTGACAAAGAATGAGCTTGAGGAAACTAAATTAAAAATGAACCATTTAAAAAAAGAATTAGATATCTTAAAGAGGGAACACGAAAGAATGACAGATAAATATAAGCATTTAATGATGAAAAGTGACGAGTCAGAAGTAGAGGACAAGAGCAAAGACAAAAGTGGAAAACTGGAAGAAGACCTGAGTGAGAAGACACCACAGCTTCTAGAAAATAAAATCCAGCTGAAGTCTGTGGAAGAAAATACAAAGGTCACCATCAGCAACATGGAGTTAAAGCTGCAGCAACTTCAGGCAGCTATTAAAGAGAGAGATTCAGAGTTGCACCAGTGTTACAGCCAAATAAAGGATTTGAAAGAGCAAGCCAAGGCTGAAACAGAAATACTTAAAAAGAAAATACTGGAACTTGAAGAAGTACTTGAGGAAAAGGTTGCTGCTGCCCTTGTGAGCCAAGTTCAGTTGAATGCAATTCAGGAGCAAAATAAACTCAGGCAGAAAATGCAGGCATTTTCAAAAGACACTGAAGAAACAAACAAACACACACAAACAGAGAATGTAAATCACACAGATAAAGAAGAGAGAGAATCAAAATTATCAGTATTAACAGAGAAACTTTCAGAGATGGAGATCCAGCTGGCAAAGATGTACAATAACCTGGAGCTAGAAAAAGAAAATGTAAAAATTGCACAGAATGAGGCTATAATAAAAGAAAAAAGACTGTTAGAACTTCAGCAGTTACTAGAAGACATTCAGGAAAAGCACAAAGAGGAGATTAAAAAGACTCCTAAACAGGAAGAGGTGCAAACATCTGAGGTAAAAATTTGTATGCTACGTGATCTTTTGCTCACCTTGCCTAAATATCAATTATTTTTATGGGAGCTGTGGTGGCTGCACATATTTTTAATAATATTAAAGACATTAATGTTCTCTTACTTCATGAACAGATTCAGTAAGAGCTGTGTTAGATATACGTACTCCCTTGAGTTACAAATAGAACAAAAATTGGAGATTTGGGTAAAACATATCCAGCCTTTTCACGGGCATCAGGCATTTTAAAAACTAAACACATTTTCTCAATTTTTGTGAATCTATTCTGAAGACATGATGGATGATGTGCTTGCCATGAACCTGCAGGTTGATTTTCGAGGCATTGGAAAGTTTAAAAAATGTATTTTTATGAAAGGTTTAATTTGGGTCATGCGTATTGATTTAGGCCTGGAAGCACAAAGGGCCTTAGGTGGTGTGACACTCAGCATTTCAATGCCTATCTTTCAGGCACCTAAAAGATCACTGAGCTTGAGTTAGCTATTAGGCTCCTATACAATGAATGGGGGAGAGATAAGTGCCTGAGAAAGGGATCCACAAAAGCTGGCATGCTGGACAGAGAGCAGCCTAAGCTAGTCAAAAGGAGATGCTAATTGGAGGGATGTGCCCTGCCTTTCTCAGGGAGTTAGGCACCTGGGTCCACCTCTGGGAAGTGCCTATCTCCACTTGGGATCCGTAGCATGAAACCTTCTCCTGGAAGGGAAATGCTTTTGGTGCCTGAACCATTTCTTGCAAGAACAGCAGCAGTGTATGTCTAACTCCATCCAAAATGGCTGGAGGAGGTGGATGTAGTTCCTTCTTTATAACCTTTAGCCCAGTGGCTAGCATATTCACCCATGGCCCTGCTGGCAAGATAGATGTTCCCTTGCCTATCTTTACCTGGTTTGAGGATCATGCTGCGATTTAGGCATGAGATAAGCAGCAGTGCACACGCTAGAGGCAGAAATGTAGGCGCCCAGGGGACTTTTATAGTGAAAATTTAGGTGCTGAGTGAGGTTAGGTGCCTGCAAAATTAGGCAGCAGATGAACAGAAGTTTTGTGGATCACAGTAGGATCTAAATTTGGGATTTAGACACCTAAATCCTTTGTAGTTCTGGACCCTAGTTATTTGTACATATTGCAATGAAAACTTAAAAGCAGGTATAATCCACTGAAATGGATTCTTCTAACAGAGTTCTCTGTCCATGTAAAAGAAAGGCCACACCATCATCTAATATATCTATTTATTGTGTTTATACAATCCCCATTATTAGAGCACCTCACAATCATTAATGAATTTAGCTTCATAATGTCCCTGTGAGGGCAGGAAGTACTATTATCCCATTATACGGATGGGGCAGAAAGGCAAAATTCCTGTACGATCTTGGGCAAATCAGTCTGTAACAGAACAGGGTACTGCACCTGGATCTCCCCAGGTTGCAGGATCTCACCTAACCACTATACAGACCATTTCTCCTTTCTTCAAGAGGAGTCTTCCTCCTATTTCCTCTTTAGGCAGTTCAAAAAGCTAGTCTTTCTACCCAAATCACATTCCAATTCCTGTTTAAAAAAATTACTTCTTACAATTATTAAAACAGCATGAATTCAACAATTACATATTTGTAATATTGCAACAGTTCAATGCTATTTCCTTTTAGGAAACTGTTCTATTTGAACATTAAATAAGCAATGTTACTCCATGTGTATTTGGAATGAACGGGCATGAAAACACTTGTAGCTGAACTAAGCTGACTTCACAAAAATATAATGTAAATTCCAATTTAGGATGCTTTTATAATGTAAATAACAATGGCACTTTGCATGATTTAGTTTCCTTGCTTCTGTTTAATGCCAGGAAAGTGTCTTCATTGCACAGATACCTGTTTTGCAGCCAGTGATCTGTTAACCCTGGTCAATTTTAACTTTACTGCCACTGCCATTTATTAAAATTGTGGAAGCCAAAGTTCAAAGAAACTTAGTGTTTTATCCTTGCACCTCGACTAATAATAGTGAGGTTGTGTCAGATTCTATGATTTTCCACATTCTCAGCCCACTGTCTGTCTGAAATTTCCCACTCCATGGATCAGATTTAGAGGTGAAGTATATGGGTTTGTCACAGAGCCAGTGAACCCCATCCCCTTTTGGGGGCAGGGTGAGGGCGGCTATTGGCCCACAGCTGAGTCAGCTTGGATGTCCTTAGTCCCCAGATGGTGTTGACCAATGGACAGAGTCAGTAAAGTGGCCTCGGGCCTGCAGGTAAGACAAAGCCACCAACACCCAAGGGGCTCAGGTCCTCGGCAGGGCTGAGCTACCAGCAGTTAAGAGGCTCAGGCCCTTGGGCAGGGCTGAGCAGCAAACAGTCTCTGACGTCAGGCCTATGGGTAGGGCAGAGCTGCAAGCAGTCTAGAGGCTCAGGCCCTCACACAGGCCAGAGCTGCAAGAACAGGCTGTCCGGCCTAAGGTGGGAAAGTTGTCATCCCCAGGTTGGGGGGTACAGGATTCCACCCCACTCCACTGGATCCCAGCCCATGGCCCTAACAGTGACAGAAGGTTCCTCCACTGCAGTCAGTGAGGATCCCACCACAACACCCTGACAGTGCCCGGCCCAATGAGTCATCCCCCTGGGCTACTCCCTGGTGTCACATCTCTCAGTCTCCCAGCTTGAGTGGCTCCTGGTGGCTCTGATACATCTTGGGCATCTCCTGTCATCCTGGCATATACCTTGGTCTTGGCATGGCTGGCTTCCATAGTCTGAATATCTGGCAGCTTCCAAGATGGATCCAGCAACTTGTGTCCTTCCATGGTCAGCCCCAACTGAGCTGAGTAGTTCACTTTTATACCTGGGTTCCTGCCAGAGCATGCCCAACAGGGCTGAGGAGGTGTGGTCACCTCGGCCCACAAGATAGTTAAACCCTTCTGGGCCAGTGTGGGGCCGTTGCGCCCCGTCACAGGGTTAAATTACACATCTATGTAATTTACATGCCTAGTAGGCAGAAAGACAGTCATAGTAACAAACATAGCCAACAAGAGGTTTAAGAAGGGGTAAAAAAGTGCATGTGGTTTGAAAGAAATTCCTTTTTCTCTTACACCTTTTTACACCCTCCTTTGGTTGCTTTCCTGCAATGTTCCTGACCTTATTCCTCTTTAATGTTTAACTTTGCCAATTTACATTCATGCTGCCTTCCATCGACTACAAGTTATGTCGCCTCTGAATTTGACCCCAGGAGTCAAAGTTGAGTTTAGTGTTGTCTTCCATTTTCCAAGGCAGAGACTGTATGTTCTGTAACTAGTAATTTAATGAAAACCTCAGCGTGGCTGCTAAAAGTCTGAAGTTCACAGATATCATGGAATGCAGACCCAGGACCAGAGGTGCTAAAACCTTTTGTACAAATCCTATTGAATTAAGGTCAGAAACTTCTCTCTAAAACTTTTTGGTGTTTAGCAGACTTTGTTTTCCAGAGGCTTACTGTTCACATTCCTGCTGCTGCCTTTTAGTATATTAGTGTTCCCTTTTCCCTTCTCCCCCCCCCCCCCTTTTTTTTTCTCCCTTCAGTTTGGGAATTCCAATTAATCTAGAAAAGTGGCCTTTTGAAACTTAAGTCTGGGAGGTTAGGTTGGTCAGAACACCACCTATTCAAGGCACTTAACATTTCTTTACCTGGATTGACTCATCTCTAGCTTTTGTGGATGATATACAAAGGTCAGCATCATTAGTAGTTCAATGCCATTGTTACAGATGCTTTATCTACCGTTGCTTATATTTTGTACTGACATGTAGGTAGTCACAAAACTAACTCACAGTCAAGAAGAAAGTGTGCTCATTGCTGAAGGTGAACTAGAGAAAATCAAAGCTGAATCAGCTGCTGCCAAGGAAGAGCTGAGTAGTTACAGAGAAAAGTCAGAAAAACTTCAAGAGGAATTAACGGTAAGAATTCGATTGTTCTATAATTGTTTTATCTCTTCCACTGAGGAAAAAAATTTAAAAAAAGACTGTACAGTACACACTGCTCATACATTTATGAAAATACATGATGCTGTGGACCAGATTTTCAGCTGGTGCAAATAGATGCAATTCCAGTGACTTCAAGGGAGTTACACCAATTTACAGGAATCTAGTCTGTTTTGTGAGATGATAACTTTGTGTTATCGTCTAACTCGGAGATTCTCAAACGGGGGTCCATGCTCCCCTGAGCTGGTTTCAGGGAGGTTGCAAGGCCCTGTGCCCCACAGGGCAAAAGTTCCGAGCCCATGGGTGGAGTTGGGAAGGCACCAGGGTGTGTTGCCTCCCTCAACTGCAGTGCCTTAACTAGAGCAGGGCAGTCCCAGAGGCAGCTCCACACACACCCTTACCTTCTCTTTTCCCCACCCTCTCCTGTGTCCCAGCACTTGGCCAGGTCAGAGGCAGGAAGCCAGAGCTGGGCAGTGCCAGGTGGCTGCTGCTGTGGCTAATGCCATGGAACGGGCAGCCGCAGTACTCCCCTGCCACCTCCTACTGCTGTTGGTGCCTGGAGCTGTGGCTGCTCCTCAGCTCCCAGCCCCCTTGGACTGCTCGCACAGCTACTAAGAGCTGTGCGGGCTGAGGGGACCCAGCTCTGGAGCCAGCAGAGTCCTCGGGAACAGCGACCACAGGGGGAGGGAGGAGGCTCCCAGCACACAACCCCTAGCTATCCCCGTCTCTGCACCCTGAGAATTACACCCATCACTGCACACAGCCCCTAGCTTACCCCCTCACTGCATCCTGAGCGGTTTTCAAAGTTTTTGCACTGAGTCCCCCCTTTGAGTTATAATTTTTGATTGCCTGCACCAAACCAGTTAGGCTGGATGGCCTGCTGAGGTGAGTAAGGGAGTGGAGATGGCGCTCCCTCCCTAGGCCCCACTGTGTGGAGCTGGCTAGAGCCTCACCAAGCCCTTGACCCCAAAAGAGAAGTAAAACTCTGCCTGTGCCCAAGGGCCCCCACCCCGCCTGAAGGCTGAAGCCTGGCACCCCGCAGGGCAGAAGCCTCAACCCCCTCTCCCCTCCCAGCAGCTGGAGCCCTAAGTCCCACACCCCCTGCTGGGCCCTGGAGTTTTTATAGCATGTTGAGAGGTCCTCAAGAAAAAAAAGTTGAGAACCCCTGGTCTAACAGTCATAATCCATCTAAACAAGATTAATCTAAAAAGAACAGCAGTGACTCCTCATTGTATAGAGCATTTAAAAATACTAAACTTGGTTCTTTAAAAGTATTTGGATATCTGCAATTCAAATTTGTTACATTTATAGGCAAAAGAAACAAATATGATATGTCTTCAAGAAGAGCTACACCGAATCAAGGACAACCTAGTTGAAACAGAAAAGAAGCTTGCAGATTATATGAGAAAGGAAAAGGAAATAGCAGAACTTGAAAGCAGAAAGGATGTTGACAAACCAGATAGTGTTTCTACCAAAGAAGACTCTACTCCTACCAGAAGAAGCTCATCATCTCAGACTGACAAAACTATGCAAATCAGTAGCTCCAACCAAACTTTACAGATCCTTGTTGAAAATGCAGAAATCCAAGCTGATTTGCAAAATGAATTTACCTCAGAGGAGGTTGCAGAGGTCATAAGAGAGTTCACTGAGAAAATTGACCAAATGCAAGAACTCCATGCTGCAGAAATCATGGACATGGAAACAAGGCATATTTCTGAAGCTGAAGCATTGAAGAGAGAGCAGTTTGTTGCAGTCCAGGTATTAACAGAAGAATGTAATGCTTTGAAGGAAGTCATAGAAACTTTGAGAGCTAAAGAGGTATATATTGTATTTTTTATGTATTCTGTCATTCTGTATTTTAGACAGAATTTTTGGTTCATGCTGCTGCTAAGTTGGTCCCTATTTTGAGTCCTCTTAGGCACAAAAGACAGACTATGCTACTAAGGCACTACACTGTGTTTGGAATTGTGTAGAGTTGCTCCACCCCAAGGAGAGTTTCTGGATCCCTCCCCAGCTCTGCCATCCCTTAGGCTAGAGCAACCTGCTGCCTCCTGGTGCCCAACCAGCTCTATAGACCTGTGAAGCAGAAGTTTCATCCCATGAACCTTCCCATTTCTGTCCCCTTTTGTGATGATATGTGCTGCTGGGGGACTAAGGGAGAGTAGTCCATGTGGTTTTCTGATCAGCTCCTCTGTTCTGATGAATCTGGGCCCTTATTTTGTCAGGTTGCATTTTTTTTAAAGATTTAAATATTTTCTTTTCCAAATATAGGCAGTCCCAATGGCTGGGTTACCACACTCTTTATCTTATCAGGCCAGAGATGGATGTTCTAGTGGTAAGAGACAATTGTTTTATAGCCTTCATATTTCCTAAAATAGTATTATAAATTAAATTCAGTTTTTTACATAGACTTTACTTTTATTCAGTTTGCTTGTATGATAAAAAACAAAGGTAGCTGTGCATTACTTTAATCCTAGCACAATGGCAAGTGCAGTCACCTGGCAAGCTAAAATATCAATCTTGCAGGCATTCCTTCTTATTAATTATGACTTTCCTACAGTGAGTTTGAACCAAAGTTAGGATTTTATTAAAGAGACAACAGGTACGTACTTGATGCTTTTCTTCTCTACTTTCAACACACAGCAACACAACAAAAAGTTTAAAGTTCAGAAAAAACACAGCATAAGCAACACATAATGCCATCTGCAAGTGTCCCTTCCCTAAACTCCACCCTCCTATAAAGGCGGGATCTTCCCTTTACTCTTCTTTGCCCATGATCTTCCCATAGGAACGTCGAGTGTCTGTAATGAAAAGTTGATCCAAATCAAATCCAACATGTAAGTAGGACCTTGATCTTCATCCCCTGTTTGCCTGATAGGCTTCTGTGTTAAAGAAACTTCTTGCATTGAGGCCTGTAGCCCAAGAAGCAAAACAAGAAACAACTTTCAATAACAACAGGAATTACAATAGGAGCAGCAATGAAAATCAAAACAAAATCTCATAATAGCCAAACACTGTCACATCTGGGAAAGACAAAGAGCATTACATCTCTATGTGAATCTTAATTACTCAAGGACAGAAATGTATGTGTGACAGAGAGGGTATGGAACTGGTTTGAGGATGAACATTGGAATCTGGTTGCTTCTTTTTGGCAAAGTCCCTCCATCCTTTCTTTATACTGATTTCAGCATCTCTCCAAGGCAACCTCCTCAGCCGTGGATGGAATGTAAAGCTGTCGTCCCCTGGCGCTGGTGGATGGGTGGCAGTACTACTGTCTCCTTCTCCTGGGTGATACTTTCCCACATGCACCTCTTTCCATGACTGCAGACAGGTGTGGTCTGAATGTGTGCACCACAGGAGTAAGTCAGGCCCGTCAAATTTTTACCACAAAAATTAAAACACTCTGTCCTACAGTAGCAAATGGGAAGTAGATTCAACTTTTACAGAAGGAGGTAGAGACTACAGATACTGAGAAGGGTCAGTTGGCAAAAGGTTTATGTAATGTTCAGATAAATTGTTTCATTTAAATTGGTTCTGTCTCCCTGAATTTTAAATGATTTTCTTTGCTGCTGTGTTTTGAAAGCAAAGAAGAAGCCTAGCTTACAAGACAAAACAAAAAAATGTGTTTATGCAATCACTTGTCCTAACAACCAAGAAATAGAAGTCATTTTTGTTATCTATTGTTTAAAGGTTTCATAGTAATTCAATGTTAGTGTTTTTTCCCTTTTATTTAGACTCTAGTTCAGACTGGAGTCAAGGAATTTCTTTCACTCAGAGCCAGGGATCTGACACAGTATCAGAAGGACTAGGAGAAGAAGATGAAACTTCAACAGATTTACTTCCAAAGAAAATAAAGGTAAATCACAACTGATGTAATTTTTTACTTCAAAACAAGATCATTTTAAAACTTCTTCATACTGTCTGAAGCTTAGATCTGCAGCCTTCTCTTTTTGGGCAAGCAGAAGAGCCCTGTAAATAGTAGATATTTTTTTAATTATTTAATTGAATTTTTAAATATCACCACTATCAGCTACCAGCAAAGGCCAGAACTGTAAAAATATTTTTAACAAATGAGAATATGCTATTGTCATTTCTAACAATTATAAAGAAGAATGTGTCTCCTGCCGCCAATCCCATGTGCTAGCTCTAGCCCATATGCAAATTTCAAAAGCATAATTCAAAATATGAATGGAAACTTACCAGGACTTAACTTTTAAAATATAAGTTTCTGTAGAGAACTCAGTTTAAATTTGTAGTGTTGATGTAATAGATCTTTTTGTAATGAACTTCAAGGGCTACAGCAATATTTGTTTCTAGGGGAACTGTATATATTTCTTAAACCTTATTAAAGAATCAGGCACTTTTTCTGTATTTCTAGTCTCAACATTAATCATATTCACCAAGCTACTTGTAAGTAGACAGTGCTTTCCTTTGCATAATCAGCCTCCTTTTTCTGATTCCTTCAGATGCTAGATTCTAGTGTGGTGAGTACTTAAAATTTTTTCTTCTATTATTGTTACAGGGTTTGCTGAGAGCAGTGCATCATGAAGGTATACAGGTGCTGTCTCTGACTGAATTTTCTGACAGTGAAAGGGATATAATACCTCTTAAACAAGGACCAGAATCTTGGCTTGAGGAAAGGAAAACTTTTCTGAGTACTGTTTCATCTCTGAAGGATTTAATTACCCGAATGCAACTGCATAGGGATGCTGAGGTACAAACAATATTATAAAACTTTACATAGATCAAAGTAATTTATACAGTAGCCTTTGAAACTAGAGGTGAGTGAATAACTGATTTTTTGGTTCACTGGCAGTCCCAAAAAATAGGGACCCATATTTGGAAATTTGGCCTTTAAGGAGAATGATATAAACCTTTTAAAAAATATTTTGGTACCCTTCTCCATCTGTGCCTGACTTATATTTTGTAACAATGATATTCTTCTTTGAGTGTTTGCTCATGTCGATACCATGCTAGGTGTGTGCAGGCCCTCATGCATAGCTGTTGGAGATTTTTGCCTTAGTGATATCCATAGGGCTGGCACTGGCGCCCTCTGGAGTCCCATGCTCATGCAATGGTATATGAGGTGCTGCCAGCCCTGCGCCCTCTCAGTTCCTTCCTTCCACCTGTAACGGTTGTAGAAACGGCTTTCTCTCTTGTGTTCAGAAGTGTCTGGTGGTTCTCTTCATAGACATTATCATTAGTTTTTGTAAATAGTTTGAAATAGTTTGTATGCAAGTTAGAGATTGCCCAGGGACAAGGCATGTCTCAGTCACCGGAATTCAGACTGTGTTTTGTTTGTCATAAGCCCTTCCTGCTTAATGACCTCCATGACAGTTGCTTAAAGTGTTCAGGGGAAACACACATGAGGGATAAGTGCAAGATTTGCAAAGTCTTCAGGCCACAGACTAAAAAAGACAGGGACGTTCTCCTGAAAGCCTGTTAATGGAGGTAGCACTCAGATCAGCCTCAGAACCTTCCCGCTCTGACTCGGTGCCGAGTACTTCAGCGTTGGTGTGGAGCGCCTCACCGGCACCAAACTCTTCTTGATGCCTTTCATCTGTGCCGAAGATGCAGCAAAAGAAGTAGCGTGCTGATCAAGGCCGTTCCCCCATTCCAAAGAGGGATAAGTCGGAATCAGACAAAGGACCTGCATTGGGCCAATTTCCTGCTCTGGAGTGGTGATAGCCAGCCTCACCTCCCAGGGCTGCAAGCCCTTTCAGAGAGCTGCCCTCGACTCCTGGGAGCAAAAGGGGGCCCTTCCACCTCACGGTGCTCTCGATGCTGGGGGCCTTTCAAGCAGCCAAGGATTTGATGGCCCTCCCACTGCCGGACTTACCTTTAGCACCGAGGTCAGTAAAGGCACCCGTTTCCAGGGGTAAACCCGCCATGGGGCTGCCACAGTGGTCAGTAGACAAATGCCATTCCCCAAAATCTCAGCACCAGTCCACAACATTTCAGCCAAGATCTCCAGTGCCACGACAAAGGTCTCCACTGCCCTAACCCCAGTACCTGGCACCACATCTGGCACCGCACTTCCGACCTGAAGGAGAGACTCACAGGCTGTGTGTCGCTGGTCTCTGTCTCCCCGGTGCCAGTCACTGCCCTTGCGGAACTGGCAGTGCTCACCGGACCCCCGGCACTGAGCCCCAGCACCACGCGGCCCTACACTTCATCGCACACCCCGTCCTGGAACCATTCCCTCTGTCATGGCACCGCTCGTGGGAATCTCGTCGCTGGTCACCATCTCCTCAGCACCACTTCCCGGTTCCGCACTGCAGCCGGCAGGAGTAGCCACAATCAGCTCCGCCATGGTCCCCAATGGAAGAACTGACTTCCTCAAAGTCAGAGGAAGAACCCAGTCATCAGCCTCATAAACGCAAGTCATTGGGCTTACCACAGTTCAGTGCCAGCCCAGCAGTGGGCACCTGGCCTTGAGGACAATGGCCTGTCCAGTGGCCATACTGGAATCCATGGGGGACCCCGGTGGCACCAGGACCCTACTCGCTCCAGACTTCCACAGCTGTGTCTGGAAAACAATCCATGGCACCAACTGGCCCAGTGAGGGACCCAGATTCAGGATCCAATACCAGCATCGAACCGTGGGACCTAGAGAGAGACTCACCTCCCCTTGAAAAGGAGGAGGCACCACTCCGTTCCCCAACATTACCATCGTCCGCCTCATCCCTAGACGAGGCAGTGGCCGGCCTGGCTCACTCAGTACTGCCATAATCCTTTCTTTGGCTCCTGAAGATTGGTATGCCACCTTCGACTTAAAGGATGCTTATTTCCATATTTCAATTTTCCAAGGCCACAGGAAATTCCTCCAATTTGTGGTGGGTCAACAACACTACCAATTCACAGCGCTGCCCTTCAGCCTCTCATCCATCTCAAGGTTTTCACAAAATGTATGGGAGTAGCGGCCACTTACCTGAGGCATCGAGGAGTGCAAATTACCCATACCTCGATGACATCAAGGGCAAGTCACAATCCAGGTCCAACAGAGCCTCAGTCTAATGTGATCCACCTGCTAAAATCTGGGCCTGTTCGTAAATGAGCAGAAGTCAACTCTATCCCCTGTTCAATGGATAGAGTTTATCTTGACTCCACACAGGCCAAGGCCTTTCTTCCAAAGTCCCAGTTTCAGGTCATGTCGGATCTCATTACAGACATACAATCCCACCCAATCATGACTGCCCGACATGCCTCAGACTGCTGGAACATGTCAGCCTGTACGTACATGGTCCAGCATGCTCGTCTACATCTCAGATCCCTACAGTTGTGGCTAGCGTCGATCTAAACTCCCAGCAGGCACGATTTGGACTTTGTGGTCATAGTTCCACTGCATGTCTGGTCATCCCTAACTTGAGGGATGAGCCCTCACTCAGTGTTACAGGGAATGCCCTTCGAAGGGCTTTCCCCCTTGGTGATGCTGGTCTCCGATGCTTCAGATCTGGGATGGGGAGCCCACCTCAATGACATCAGCACACAGGACGCAGGAGGATCACTCCCTCCACGTAAATGTCAGGAAGCTCAAATCGATACGCCTGGCTTGTCAGGTGTTCCTTTTCTACCTGGCTGGCAAAGCAGGGCAGATTCTGTTGGACAATAACCCAATGTTTTACATCAACAAGCAAGGTGATGCTTGGTCATTACCTCTGTGCCAAGCGGCTATCCGCTTACGGTACTTCTGCATGCAGAACAACATTCATATTGTAGCTTCATCTCCCAAGCACCAGGAATGCACTAGCAAACCTCCTCAGCGGGTCCTTTTTGTCTCAGCACAAGTGGTAACTCCAACCAGAGATGTCAGCATGATTTCCCAAGTGGACCTGTTCATGTCCAGACAGAACAGGAAGTGCCACCAGTTCTGCTCTATTCGCGGACTCGCCAGAGGCTCTCTGTCCAATGCCTTTCTGCTCTCCTGGACGGGGACATTGCTGCACACCTTCCCGCCGGTACCACTGGTCCACAGGGTCCCGTTGAAGATCAAGCAGGACAGGGCAAATATGATACTGATAGCCCCGGCGTGGCTGTGACAGCACTAGTTTGGCACCCTGTTGGAGTTCTCAACAGCTACCCCATTGGAGCTACCACTCTGGCCAGGACCATGGTTGTTTGCATGCTCGCATCCTTGCACCTGATGGCGTGGCTGCTGCATGGCTGAATGCAGAGGAGCAGGCTTGCTCAGCACAGGTTCAGCAGGTTCTGAAGGGCAGCAGAAAACCTTCCACCAGAGCAAATTTGCTTTTCCTGTTGGACCTCAGGCCAGAACCTTTCTCCTCACCAAACCTCAGTACAGTCCATATTGGACTACCTGTTATATCTCAAGTATCAGGGCCTAGTTTTCTTGTTGCTTAAAGTTCACCTGGTAGCTATTTTGGCCTTCCATCCCCCAATGCAGATCAGTTTTTTCCCATGACATGAAAATCAGATTCTTGAAAGGCCGCAGGAGACTTTATCTGCACATCAGGGATCCTATCCCCCTTTGGAACCTGAGCCTGATACTGTCCAGGCTCATGGGGGCCCCCCTTCAAACCATTAGCTTCCTGTCCCCTGCTGCTCCTTTCCTGGAAGTTTGCCTTTCTGGTGCCAATTACCTTGGCACGAAGGGTCTCTGAGATTAGAGCGCTCACCTCAAAACTGTCATACGCAGTATTCTATAAGGACAAGGTCCAGCTGAGACCCCATCTAGCCTTCTTACCAAAGGTGGTGTCGCAGTTCCACAATAACCAGGACACATTCCTACCAGTGTTCTTCCTGAAACTGCACAGTTCCAATGAGGAATGTAGGCTGCACACCTTGGATGTTAGATGAGCCTTAGCCTCCTACATAAAAAGGACTAAGTCTTTCCATAAATTGACGCAGTTCTTTATCATGGTAGCAGATAGGATGACAGGCCTGCCAGTCTCCTCCCAGAAAATCTCCTCGTGGATAACTTCTTGCATCAAATTCTGTTATGAACAAGCAAAGGTGCCTCCACCAGTGGTTATAACAGCCCACTCTACCAGAGTTCAAGCCTCATCAGCAACCTTCCTGGCACAGGTGCTGATCCAAGACATCTGCAGAACTGCTACCTGGTCTTCTGTCCATACCTTGGCTACTCATTCTGCCATTACCCAACAGGCACAGGACAATGCCAGCTTCGGGAGAGTAGTGCTGCGAGCGGCACATTCATGAATTCTAAGCCCACCTCTAGAGATACTGCTTGTGAGTCACCTAGCATGGAATCAACATGAGCAAGCACTCGAAGAAAAAATGGTTACTAACATTTTGTAACTGCTGTTCTTTGAGATGTGTTACTCATGTCCATTCCATGACCCACCCTCCGTCTCCACCATAGGAGTTGATGGCAAGAAGGAACTGAGGGGGCGCAGGACTGACGGCACCTCCTATACCGCCAAATGATATGCCGAGCTCCAAAGGGCACCAGAGCCGACCATACAGATATCATTAAGGCAAAGAATCTCCAACTAACATTTGTAGAATCTTTACTAACATTTGTAGAAGTTAGACTTTTATGTGAGACAGATCATTGAATCCTATTTGTACATGTCCTCAGAGCAATGGATGGATGCGTTTTTATAAACAGAAATCAAATAAACACTTCATGAATTCTGCCTCCCTTATTTACCATGAACAGTATCTTGCTCATTGATTCCAATGGGACTAGACATGAAGTGAGATACTACCCAAGTGAATAAGGGTGGCAGAATAACAGACTAGTCTATCTGCTGCAGCTGAGGATCTGTAGTTACAATTCCTTCATTCTCTGATCTTCTCCACGCCAGGTTTCAGTGGTTTGCAATGAATTGTCTACCAGCTGTGGGGCTAGCTGGAATGCATCCCCAACACATCTTCTGTACTAAGGGCTGCAGGGAACTGGCTAAGGGGCCAGGTACACTAGCTCTGTACCCTCTGAGGATCACTGCACAAAGTGAATTCCCTGCTTCAGATACGTGGGTAGTTTCCTTTCCTGTTTGCACTGCCCGTAGGGCACAAAGGGAAAGGAACGAGTCAAAGAATCTGGCACTGTATCACTACAAAATGTAACCAATGTTAACTCTGTTCCATAAAAACCACTAGTATGGTATACAGTACACACACATTGTTGTGGTACAGTATAGTAATAATCAGTTAATAGAGTTCCAAATTAATAGCTATAAAACTAAAAGGAGAATCTGATACAATTATAAAGCAGAATTTGCTACATGGGGCCAAATTTTCAAATATAGGGATCTAAATTACCCCTGTGAAAAACAGTTAGCATGCAGAAAATAGCATTTATGCATACAGAGAGAATAATTACATGTATACAGTAACAACATATGTATACACAAATCTCTATGTGCACAGACACAAATTATGTCTGCATATTTCTTGAATAAGGAAAGTGAAGTGTTCCACTCCACTGACTGTGCACACATAAAAATTATAATTTAACATAATCAGTATACTTGCAATTCTGATAAATACTTAGTCACTTTTATCCCACTGTAGATTTCTGTGAACTGTAACTCTCCTGAAAGTGTCCCAGACTGGCGAGGTGAACTTCTGCATGCTGTTCAGCAAGTCTTTCTGGGAGAACAGGATGTTCTTCTAGCAGCATTCCAAACAGAACTTGCAGAACTAGGTACCAAGGATGCAACGGTATTGATGAACCATTTACAGCACAGACTGCAAGAACAGGTGATGCAACATACTACTTCTGTTCAAAGCATGTTTATGGATGTGTTAAATTTTAATCTCTGATATACAAATGCAGTGGGAAAACATTACAATGCAACTGTTTCCTTTATTAAGTGTTGCAATAAATACCACTTATTTGAAAAATACTTTAACTATGTAAGCACTGTGAATGTTCAAGGCAATAGATAAGTAATAATATTATCTACTTCTATAGATCTTTTAATAAGTTTGTTGTGTTGATATAACCTTTCTGGAGTTTTACTTTTAAATTTGTAACACTAACAGGTTATTAATCAGAGAGCGGCAATGGACTTCATTCAGAATGCAGATCGAAGAAGTTTGCTAATGGAAATTGAAGTGCTGCATGCTCAGATGAACAATAGAAAAATGAATCCAAAGAGAGAACAAGAGAGTGATCCAAAAAGCCAAGGTGCTTTATGTGGTAATATTACATGTGTGTGTATCTGTGCATATGCTTATAGATAGAGAATATAGGTATATAACCTCAGATATCCTCTTATAGATCCTTCATTCTGTGTCTGTCATTTAGATGATTCAAAACTTTCAATGTTATCTGACCAATCTACCTTTTGAAAATTAAAATAATGTCTCTGCTTACAAACTCTTACCACTGATACCTAATTTAAAGAGATGCTGAGTGATTTTGAAAGTGAATCCATATTGAAGTTTGCATCTTCAGGATTTTTTCCGAGCACGTACTTCAGTTTTTAGGTCTTATAATAGCTTTGAGAGTATCTCTTTAAAATGGATAGTCATTGATAATGATTGTCATGTATAGACTTCACAGAGAAAAATGTTCAAAGACTAGATATGCTCACCATAACCTTTCTCTGCTGTGTGGCAAATATGTTTTCTACATCTGAGCATATTTTGCAATATCAAAATATATGGTTTCTGTAGTTATGAATAATATGAGTCTTTTTTTATATTTCCAAATAATCTATAGTATATGTATGCTTTTGTCTAACCATAATTCTTAAAATGTTAATGGACTACAGTCATTTTAGCAAGCTCCTTCTCAGAGACAGTATCTGGACACTGCTCAGATCTTGCAAGCCTAAAGGTATGTGGGACCCAAAGGTTGCATGAAAGAAATGGAAATAATTGTTCATTCTGTCCAGCTAAACAAATATTTATGTTTTAACTAAATCCTCACAGAGGGTAAAATTCACTCCTGTACACAGGGCTGGCACAGACCCTAGGCACCAAGTTGAAAGCTTTTGTGGCGCAAGAGTAATTGTGATGGTCCTATTCACAGGGGTAGATTTCACCCCAAATGAATAGCATTGTTTGTAGAATGTTACCTGGGTAAATTCCATATTAATGATGTTATCTCTAGAAATGCTGGAGTACAACATGCAGCAGAAGCAGTCTCAGATACTGGAGATGCAAGTGGAGCTCCACAGTGTGAAGGACAGGGCAACTGAACTTCAAGAACAGTTGAATTCTGAGAGAATGATTGTTTCAGAACTGAAGAATGAACTTGCCCAAGCTAAACTAGAACTTGAAACAACCCTCAAAGCCCAGCACAAGCACTTCAAAGACTTAGAAACCATCAGGTCTGACTTTCAGTGGCTAACTCTTTCTGCATTGGCATTTTAGATGTTCTTTCTTATATTGTCATTTATTACCACATTAATTTTATTAAAAACATCGTTAGCATATGAGTTTGATTCTTATAAAACACTGCTGAGGAAAAGTAGCCGATTATCCCAATTGAAATGTAATCCTATAGAAACAAGGAAAGCTTTGTTTTTCTTAGTTTTGCTTATCACTTACTCTGAAATACTTTCACAACCCAAGGACAGATATTTTGGGAGATTTCTGTACTTACTTTAGACTATTACATACAAAATTATAAATATTTTTGTTAACTTTATTAACACAGTAGCAAGAAAAAATCAGTTTAAGCTGAGACTGACATGGTGTAAGAAAGTTACAAGTAGTTTAAGTTTTATATGTAGGTTCATGTATCTTGTGTGAATTAATTACTCTTGATTTGGGCTCAACAGGAGACTATGATAGGGAATTAGAAATCATGCTCAGGAAATAATTTTCATAGATTCTCTTTATTGACTTGGCAAATATGCCTCCTACACATTGATTTAAAAGGCAGCACTGTGTGTCTCAATGTGGTTTGTGACTTTTTGACAAAAACAATAATCCTAAAGGTAACCTGTGTATCTTCGTTAGGACTGAGGTTAAAGAAAAAGCTGCTGAGCTAGATATGTTAAAGGATACAATGGCAAATGAACAGAAAAAGTCAAGAGAGCTTCAGTGGTCTTTGGAAAAAGAAAAAGCTAAAATGGAACGCAATGAAGAAAGAGGAAGAGAAGAGCTTGAGGTATCCTATCTTTGCTCTCAAATTATCATCTACATTAAAAATATATAAATACTTTCAGATTTTCTCTAATATTTCATCCCAGCTTACCTTTTCTATTTTTAATGTACTGTGCAATCTATGGTCTAGATTCTCCCCTCTGCTGCTGCAGTATATTCACTGGTGTTGGAAGAGGGTATACAAAATCTCTCCCATGGAAGCAGTAAGACAGAAAGGGCCTGATCCAAACCCTGTTGAAATCAATGGGAGTTTTATATGGATGTCAGCTGGCTTTGTGTCACATTCATGGTGTTTAAGATATTAATAAGAAAGGAGCCAGCCTGTATATACCATATCTTCAAAGAGATGTATTTGCTAACAAGGCAGCAGACGCAGCCCCCACATCTGGCTAGAATGCACTGCACACAGCACTATATAGGGATGCACGTTGTTGGTCCTGTTTTAAGCATTGGCAATCCTTCCCACGTGTACCAGGACCCACTGTATGAAATCCTACCCTGGCTGGCAGGACTTATGGGACTCATGCATCATGGGATGCATTTCCCAGCCTCCTTGCTACTTCTCAAGGCACTGGGTATGGCAGAATTTGGCCCTCTGTAATATTTAATATTTCTTTTTTAATCAAATTGTCAGAACAAAACAAGACTCACTTACTTAATGTTTACAAAACCACTAGAAAAGTCTTAGAGATGTGACATTAAAATACTGTAAATCTTAAAGAAATGTGGCTAAGTAAAATGTATTAATTATCCCTATGGCCCTTACCCTGTTGTAACAAGTAGACAGTTGTGCATATCTGACTTTGAAAATCTGCCTTTACCGTTTAGGAAGTAAAAACAACTAGCTGTATATAGCCATGGCTTTCACGTTGAAGGTTGGGGTAATCTTACAAAAGCTATAGTATATTGTAGGGTATTGTTATTCTTAAACTGGTTTAAAATGTATAATTCATTATATACACACATTTAAAAAGAAAATCTGATTGGTGGTGTTAAAGTAAATTGTTTAGATTTAACATACTTAAAATTTTCAGCAAAAGGACATATTTTAAATGAATATAACCAGTCACTTTATTTTATTTTCTTATGGAAGGATTTGAAATTTTCTCTTGAGGATCAAAAACAAAAGAATTTACAATTAAATAAACTTTTGGAACAAGAGAAACAGCTGTCCAATGAACTACAACAGAAAATTGTATCCCAGGAAGTTCTGAATGCAGCCCAACTATCACATGAGCGAGGCCGTAATTCTGAGCTTCAGGTGCTCCTTGAATCAGAGAAAGTCCGAGCTCTCGAAATGAGCAGTGCCCTGGAAAGGGAGAAAGAATTGTGTGCTCAGCTGCAGAGTGTTGAAGATAAGGGTCAAGATGGGACACCCAAACCAACAGAAGAGATACTTAAAGACTTACAGAAACAAATGGATGAAAAACATGACCATGTAGTGGAGTTAGTCAGTGAGATGGAGAGGTATAAACTTGAGTCCATGCAAATGAGGCAACAGATGGAAAAGGAGAGGCAGATTCAGAGAGAGACACTGCAAACAGAACAGGATGTTAACATATTAGCACAGAAGAATGTACATGAACTGGAGTCCAAAGTGGAAGATCTTCACTGGCAGCTTGGAGAGAAGAGACAACAGGTTCATAAACTGCAGCATGAGACAAAGAAGTTGCAGGAAATAATACAGGAGCTACAGAAAAAAGAACAGGAGAGGGAGGAAAAAAAGGAAGCTGAAAGAGCAATATGCCAGAATCTCAATGAGGTACAGTAGAGCTTAGAGGAATGTGTAACATTGAGCTGAATTCAGAAGGTGCCACTGTGCTCTTATCTCTCTAGTTTGATTAGATGGGCAGTAAAATTGAGGAGCAATTTAATCAGATTCACTTGCCACTCTTTTAACTCAGTATTTAAGATATTCTTCTTGCTTTGGGCTAAATCGTGGCTGGTGACCTATAGCATGGCTGCCAAAATCAATTATGCCTATTCCAGAAAGATCTAGCAAGAGCACTCCACATTGTCTGCAACTGAAATCACGGGGGAATAACTGAGTGGCAAGAGGGGGAATAAGCAAAGCTTGATTGTATGTCCACATACATATATGTATTGCCAAGCAGACCAAGCTTTAGTCCCAGCACCCAGCCCCTTGAGCAAATTATTCTTACTCAGGAGTGCACAGGGTTGGCCTCAGGCACAATACAGCACCTAGTAACACCATTTTTTCAGCGCTCATTTGGAAGGGATGGATAACCCCACATAAACAAAAACGTGGCCCTGTGTTTAGGCGTGTGTGTTGGAAATACCACACGTTTGCTAAAGGTGAGGAATAATGGACAAAATTCTGTGCTGACTCAGACCCCACACAACTTCATTGAATAAATGCGGTTACACTGGGTATAATGCAGCACAGAATTTGACCTAGTGTGCACCTTATCATCTCCCATTTGACCTGTTTACAATTTATGCAGCTAATTAGTGTTTTTTCAATTGAAATAAATGTACCATTTGCATTTGTATATATTCATATACAGACTACATGGGATACATCCAATGAGAGAACAAGAAATTGGGTTCTACAGCAGAAAATGGAAGGAGTTGAATCAAATGAATCAATCTACCCCACGCTGACTGAAATGAAAGGAGAAGGTGATCTAGGTGAAGGAAGTAAAGTTGTGGAGAACATCAGACAAAAGCTACAAAATGTATCTTCAAACCTGAAACAATTGGCACACAAAGCCGCCAACAGGTTAGATGGATCTTCAGCTACGTGTTTTTGCTAATAACAGCCAACAAACTATAATATCTTGTCACTTAAGTCAGAATTTCCATTCCTGTGTTGTTCTAGTTTTATGTGGTGTAACATTAGTCAAGTCACACCAGCATAAAACTGGATCACGAAATAGTGAATCCAGCCCTAAATAACACTTCATGTAATCCTTTATCAGTTCAGGCAAAAAAAAAGTTGCCGCCTTGTGCAAAGGAGGGTGTTACTTGAGCTTGATGTAGATGGAAAACCCCTCAAAATAATTTATTAACTATTTTACTCAATAGTGCTTTGAATATTCATATAGTGAAAAAAGGGACTCTGTAAATTGTGAATTTTATTTGTAAAATACTCATTCAGATTGACATTCTTGAACTTTCTTTTCCTGGCTACCATCTTGCTAAGAGAACTTCACTTGTGACCCCAGGAGCATAGAAGCCCAGTGTAAATAATTTTTTGATTCTGCTATTACACAGATTTAATATCAGAAAAAACATAGTTTGAAGTACAATGCTTTGAACATAATCTGCACTTCTGAAAATGTCCCCAATAAAATTGGTCACAATGGTTTAAGAATTCTGGGGAGATGTGGGGTCTAAAAGTCCAAAGGTTCTTAGCACTGTACAGCTCCCCTTCCGAACAACAGTTGCTGCTTAGTGCTGAATGCTGCTTAAACTCTGGCCAGCTTGATTTAGGTGGCTAATGGGAACTGAGCACTTTGGAAGATCTGGCCATTTCTCAGGTAAAGACACTCTCAGTCCAAAAGGGTTTGATAACGTTCCAAAGTGCATGTATTTATGAAAAGGGTCTACAGAAAAATGAAAGTGGCACTTGCTAAAAAAAAAAAAAAAAAAAAAAAAATTCAGTAACCAGAAAAATACAGTTCTACTTTGAGAAAATTGGGTACATTTTGTGTCCTTTTGAAATTTCAGTCACTCTCCCTATGCCTACCTGCAGAAATGCAGAAATCTGGTGCTTTATAGAACTGTACACTTACCTGTAGTTACACTTTATTACACTACATACACTATAGATATTTGTTATTTTCATTCCAGGTTACAGTTTGAAACAGCAGATGATGACAACTTTATTGGGGCACAAAATAATATTGAAAATGTTCTTTTACTGTTGCAAATATTACCTGGATTGCTCCAACTAGAAGAGGTGAGAACATAATCACTTTTGGTAAACTTATACAGTGAAAAGTCAACTATAGTCTGTGCTCATTTAACATTGGCAAAGAGTGCTGTAAATCCTTTCCTTTTTTACCTCTCAACTTTGACAAGGATTCACAAATTGACATATACTTCACATTTCCTAGCATTTTCTTTAGGAAATGTATTAAAAGATACTAAAAGTAACTTGAATAGCTGCAACCTACTGTTGGAAAAGCTTTACTCAGTATTTCTGGATGTGAAAAATCAGTGTTTAATATTGACTATATCAGGTTGTTACAGCACATTTGCTTAAACTATGCTGTATTTACTAAGAGAAATGCAACAGGATAATCTGCATGCTATTATGAACGTACACAACATTAAATGAAGCAATCTGGCACTGTAGGGATGCGTGGCCATCTCATCTCTCCTTCTCAGTCTGTGAGGGAGGCCATACTTCCTCGCTGTCGCACCTGTGTAGAGAATTAGCTATCTCTGCTGCCCCGGCCCTCAGGCAGGGTAACTAAGCAGTCTATGGCCCCAGGCCCTCAGGTGAGGCAGGGCAACTAAGCAATCGTAGGGGCTCACAAACAGAGGTGAGTACCAAAACAGTCTTAAGAGCTCACGGGCAGGGGGTGAGCGCCATCAAGCCTCCTGACCTGTGATGAGATAGCTGCCACCCCAAGGGTGGGGTTGGCAGCAGGGGAGGGAGTGGGGGGACCTGGCCCCGTCATACTCCACTGGGTCCCTGGGACTCCAGCCAAAATGCACTGACGTGGTATCAGGCCACTGCACAACTAGACTATTGCCTGGTTCCCCTGAACTACTTCCTACCTTCCTCCCTGGAGTACCTGGGCCTCAGGATCATTGTCCTTCTCCCTGGGTAAACAACAACAGCCCATCAGCTCCTCAGCATCCTAGGCAGCAGACAGCTCCAGTGGTTTCAACAGGTCACAGGCAGCTCTGGTAGCTACTCTAGGTCCTCACCACTGCAGCAGTCAGGCTTGGTCAGCAATGGCAGGGGACAGACATCCTTCTCTGGTATCTCTCCTCCTCCCTCCCTCCCAAATTGAGCTAGAGGGCCTTCCCTTTACACTTCCTGTTTCTGTCCTGCCCTTCTGCTTCCGGCGTGTTGGGCAGAGCCTTCCCAGCTCCACCCAGCAGGGGTGGAGGGTGGTTCCTCCTTGTCAGTCTCAAAAGGAGGCCTCACCCCCTCGCTATGGGCACGAAGAATATCAGTTGGGCAAATTTTTGGTTCTTGACTGAGTTCAATCTTGAAGCCAACATTGGTGTAAAGCATCTGTTTTAAAAGTATCTTAGAATTAATTTTCCATGTTTCATTCTAAGATAGCACTAACTTGAGAACTGCTCTTTGAGTTTTTAGAAACAAATATGAACTTAAAAATAAATATTGCACGTTATTATTATAATATAGTAGGTTAGTGTATGTTGAAATGTTCTGTTACAACATGTAATATACCATAAGAAGTCACTGCAAATGTGTATTAACTCACCTGTTGTTTAGATTAACATTACACTTTTCAGATTTCTCAGATAAAGTAACAAAGCACTATTATCATCCGCCAAAATTATCATCTGTGGTAGGGCAGGGTAGGAGTCATATCAGTCTGTTCTCATACAAATTTTTTTCCTTTCTAGCTGAAGTTATCATTGCCACCTGGGGCCTTCTCTAGCTCACTAACTGAAAGGCTGCTGAGACACAATGCAGAGCTGGCAGGGTTTGTCAGCAGACTGAGTGAGGAAAAGAACAATTTGAGGAATGTTGTCATGAAACTGGAAGAGGAATTCAGACGATACCGACAGAGAGGACCATGTGGAGACTATGTATGTATCTTCTCAATGCATTGCCATAAACAAATCTGTATAAACTAAAAAGCACCAACCTGTTTTCATATATGAAATATAGATAGACAAATCCTGTTCAGAACTCAGTGGGCTGGCAGTCTGAGAGGAAGGGAGAGGGGTGATTAACTTTCCTACCTTTCTTCCCCTCTTTCCTGCACACACCCCCAGCCTAGGAAGCAGATGTGAGTTGTTTCTTGTCCTGCCCTCTAACTGTCTGTAATCAGGCAGCCTTGGCAAGCTCTCTTTTTCCCATTGACAGGCACCTGGTATTTTCATCCACCTTCACATAGTTGGAAGCCGTTTTCCCTGTAACCTCCTCAAGGCCTCCTCAGGTGGGTTACATCCCATCACCCACCTTAGGAGCTAACAGACTCAAGGTCTTCAAGACTATAAAGCTGCTATAAACCAGCTGTTAGTGTGGGTTCTTGGGACAGATGCAATGAGTATACTTTTCCTTGGAAGTTAATAGCATCACTTCACAATGCTCCCAACCCGTTAGCCTGAAGTGTGAGGGCCCAAACCTGGGTTTCCCACTGAGTAATGTGACGAGCACGCTACTGAATCAACAAATAAATTACATAAGAAGATGTGTTCTTAAAAATAAGGCTTGGTCCTTCTCCAGTCTTCTAGACACTCACTGGACAATGGAGCTAATATCGATACCCTTGTTGCCTCTGAGAGAGAGATTTGGGACAGAGAAAAGTTGTCGCTACAGAAATCCTTGAAACAAGCTGATGCAGAGCTGTCCAAACTGAGAGCAGAACTAAGGAATGAAGCTTTCCTGAGAGAATGGGGATCCAGTTCTGAAAACGCTGTTTTAAAGGTAGGAAACTTGTCACTGATTGCATTCTCTCAGCGCAGTGTGTTGTCTCTTGTTTGAATTGGGCCAATTTTCCATTGCATTCACCATCATTCACCCCACTTAAATTAACTAGGGAAATCAGTATGATTCAGTTTTCAGAGACTTGGTTTTAGAAAAATGGAACTCCATTATAACTTTCCCTGGGGAAAGACTCAAAAACACACATGCCCCTCTTCTGTAAATTACATATTTTTTGCAACTCAAAACATCCCTACATTATGGAACTGGTATTAAAAAATGTTAGCATTAGTGTAGTCTTCTCCATGGCAGCAGGAAGTGAATAATCACAGATGAACTTCAACAATAATGATATCAATATTCATGGAATTATAACAATCCACTGAATGCTTTACTTACAGTGCTTTCTTTGTTTCTTGTCATCTAGATAATTTATGGAAAATACCTGAGAGCGGAGAGGTTTCGGAAAGCTCTCATATATCAAAAAAAATATTTGCTGCTGTTAGTAGGTGGATTCCAGGAGTGTGAAGAAGCCACCGTGGCCCTCATTGCAAGAATGGGTGGGCAGCCTTCATACACTGACCTAGAAATTATTACACATCGTTCAAAGGCTTTTACCAGGTTTCGCTCTGTGGTCAGAGTGTCCATTGCAATTTCAAGGTAAATCACAGGAAGTTACAGTTTAACCCCAAATGTGAACATGCAATTTAATATATATTGTATCAAATTAAGTATCTAGTGTAATCTAGCATTTTTTGTGATATACTCTAAATTGTCGATCTTGGTAGCCATGAAAATAGTGTATCTTAAACAGAGTGCACAGTTCTACAGGGTACTGTAATGTAGATGACCGGAGTAAGCTGTTTAAGATGTTCTGCAGCCGAACTGCAAATCAAAGCAGCCTGGCTCTGTATTGTAATCCCGTCATGTCAGAATTTATGGGCTATGAAAACAATCTTAAAAAATTATTAATCACTGATGATCTCTCCAGAGTACCTGTCTGTTTTTATAAATGTTTCATTTCTTTTCTGTAACATAGTTTCCTTTAAAAGTAAAAATAATCCCTTAAAACACAGCTATTGTAATCCATAAAATGGAATTGCATCTAAGAAATTAAGTTGCTATTATTAAGCTTGTGTAGAGGCTGGAGACAGGATGTTGTAAATACTATGGCTATAGCTGGTTTTTAAATTCCTCTGTGAGGCCTCAATCCTGAAAATACATACATGCTTAACTTTAAACACATGAATAGTCCCCTGAATTTAGATTACTCTCATGCCTCAAATTAAGTATGAGTGAAAATGTTTACAAGATGGGGGGACCTAGTGATTGAGGGTTTTACTTTAGAATCTACCACTATCATCTTTTTTCTGCATTGGGGCTGAAATTTTTTGCAGTTATTTCTTGTGATTTATATTTAAGGTATTATTGCTAAGTAATGTAGATCTCTAGGACAAATGCTTTCCCTAGTCACACCTGTGCAACACCACTGACATCACTAGAATTATATAGGTATAACTAGAGGTAGAATTTGGTCCATATCTTTTTCTTAGATAAAATTTATTTCTGCTTAATCCAGGTTCTGTAGGTTTTAAAAGTCTGTCTCCTTACTTAGTTTGCTGCTGTGTGAATTATTCTGACCATTGGAACATTGTAAGATTGTTATTTAAATAAGGAAATATTTGGCTTACTCTGAAATATCTTTTTATTTTAAATGCAGAATGAAGTTCCTGGTTCGTCGGTGGCACCGAGTTACGGGTTCTAATGTAATAAATGTCAACAGGGATGGCTTTAGCCAGAACACAGGTAAATCACTAACTGGCAATGTCAGAAGAATCATCATCAATGAATTACACTAGTGTTGAATGAACAATTTAGGTTGAGCTCCCCTGGTCTGGAACTAATGGGTTGCTCCTTCCCCTTCCTTTCATTTCAGTAGTTGGATCAATCTGTTTCTCACGTTTCTGGCAGGCCCTTCAGGAGTCCATTCCACTCCACTCAGCACAGACACTAGTCTGATCTCTCTTGTAACTTGCTTCTCATCAGATGCTGTAACCTACCAGTAACCTAGCAGGAGTCTTTTAAAACATGGCAGCTTCCTCTTAGGCAAAGGGCAGCCTATGAACTGAGATTTTTCTGTCTGCTGCAGTGTTCTCCTGTATCAGAGTTCTAAGAAAGGTGGCTCACTGAGTAAATCCCTCCCAGGGCATGTACAGGCGGGAACCTTGAGTACAACAGGACCCACCACACAGGGTGAGGCAAGGGCAGCTGAGACAACATTGCTAACCATTGTATTGAGCAACACTTCCTCCCTTTTTGCCTTCACCCGAAGCCAGACAAAAAAGTTCCAGCGACCATCACGGGTGGTAAGAAGGAACTGAGGAGTGGAGGGTTGCCAGAGCCGTATGTAAGGCGCCATGGAGGCACGACTCTAGAGAGCTTCACATCCAACCCTTCGGATACCTCTAAGGAAAAATTTTCCGGCGGACTGCATGTGGCACGTGCACCTACTTGGAATGGACATGAGCAAGCACTCAAAGAACTATGAATATTGGGTGGGGCTTCGCAACCAGGACTGAGCTATTTGCAGAAAAACAGTTTGCAGATAGAAAAGTTAGAGTTCTTTTTCTACTCCAGGCTGCAGCTACTGGATTCTACCTAGCAGTAACCTTGGCACTGCACTGAGTTCCACTGGTTAACATTGAACTATAATTCCGATGCAGCACTTCAAAAGAGGCATTTATATTAACACAATAATACTTAGTGCACGAGCAGTCCGTGCTCCCTGTCATTTCCTAGCAGACTTCCCTTGAAAAAGCACACTCACATGCAGCTCAGGAGGCTTTCTTGAGCCCCAACAAACAGAAAGACTTCTTCACTCTTTCTTGGTAGGAGACCATTGGTGAAATCCTGGCCCATGTAGCAATGGCAAAACTTCCATTGACAGAGTCAGGATTTCACCCCACTTTTACATAGCCAGGAGTGAGTAAAAGGCTTTTTGACCCTCCTCAGGCTCCTGCAAAAGGCAAATGGAATCAGATTTCCTGGATTTTAGGTACTTCCAGGGCAGTGTGTTTGGGGGGGGGGGGCTCCAAAAATATTCCTGCCTAGGGCCTCCAGTGGGCTAGCACTGCCTTTGATCCAGGGGATACCAGATCAACTGGTTTCTCTTGCTTTGCAAGTGATTCCCCCTTGATTGTTTTGTTGAGTACCTGTAAATAGTTAGAGTAGTTAAGAATTAGTTAGTGTACTCCCGATTAGTGAGTAGTCCCCCTTTTCCCTTCCCCAACGCTGGGGTCAGGGCATGCCTGGCTTCAAGCCATGCGGATCCTGCAAGAAGCCTATGCTCAGAAACGACCCCCACTCCTCCTGCCAAAAGTGCCTGGGAGAGTCACACCAGCAGGATCATTGTAAAATCTGTAGGAGCTTCAGTCCAACGACCCAGAAGGAGAGGAGCCAAAGAC
This sequence comes from Emydura macquarii macquarii, assembly GCF_026122565.2. Lineage (NCBI taxonomy): Eukaryota > Metazoa > Chordata > Testudines > Chelidae > Emydura > Emydura macquarii. The sequence goes on along the minus strand of NW_027132559.1, from coordinate 32,981,297 downwards.
TGAAATTCTTGCTGATGGAAGTGGCTCTTTGGCCTATGGAAGCTCTGGCAGAGCAAGGTCCCAGCACCTCTGCCTCGGTGCAGAGTGCTCCGGCGTCAGCGAGAGAGGTGCTGCATAGAAAGGACTCTGCCAAGGAGCCCCGGCACCACCACACCTCCCTAGCATCGAAGGGCCTGGCACATGCGGGGACAGCAGCACCAATCCCATTCCCCGGTGCCGCACAAGAAGAGGTCAGATAGGGGGTGCTCACCGACAGCAAGATCTTCCACAAGAGATGTGAGTAAGGTGTGACCCGGGCCAGGCTACTTAAGCCCCAATCCAGAAGGCACGGCACTGTTGACTCCGGCCCCAGGAAGGGGTTCGTCGAGTCTGGCGCCTGTGGCGTCTCCACAGAGGGAGATACGGGAGGAGGATCTGCAATTCCCTTCCGCTCCTGAGACTTTCGAGGCGGCAAGAGAGTTGATCAAAGAAACAGCCCTGCCATCCCCCCCTTCAATGAGAGCAGGTGCAAGCCCCGGCGCCGAAGAAGACCAAGGGCAAACTGGCACTAATGGCCAAGTCCCATTATCCTCGGCACCGCTCCCCAGTACCATCCAGCACCACGCCGCTGTAGTCCCTATGTAGTGAGAGGCTCTCCTTGGTCTCTGAGGTAGAGTTCGTTTACATCCAGGAGGAGCTAGTACCGAAGCAGGTATCACAGCGTGCAGATGCCGCCCCCCCACCTTGACGCAGTAGCCACCTCAATGGCAGATGCCCCCACAGTGGCCATTCTGGACCCCGCAGGCATACCACCTAGCCCAGGGGTCCCAGTCGGGCAGATCGTATTCCTTTGCATCAGAATCCAGACCCTGACCTTCCCACTCAGCGAGTGCCCCACCACACACCAGAAATGTCTTGGACCCCAGCACCGAGCTGGACGAATCCTGGGAACCTGGCACCAAGGGAAGTGATGTGGCACCGTGCAACCCGGACGGCGCCATTGGGCAGGAATCCGTGGCACCCGTTAGAATGTCCTCTTCGTTCCCTGATGAGGCAGTAGCAGGAGCTACTGCAGCTTCCATACCAGACGACAGCAGGGCACATCAGGAGCTACTGTGCAGAGTAGCTCAGAATATGGGCCTCCACGTGGAGGTGGTGGTGGAGGGGGCCAATCCTATGGTGGACATGCTGGCGCTGGAGGGCCCTTCCAGGGTCGCCCTCCCACTAATAAAAACTATTCGAGAGACCACAAGAACCTTGTGGCAGACCACTGCCTTTCTACCCCCTACCGCAATGCAGGTAGAGAGGAAATACTTTGTGCCATCTAAGGAGCATGAGCATTTTTATACCCATCCCCCACCAGGGTCATTGGAGCTGCCACAAATGAGAGAGAGAGGCAAGGACAGTGGGCCCACGCCAAAGGCCAAGGACACTAAAAAGTTGCAGCTCTTCAGATGGAAGGTGTACTCCACCGGGGGCTTCAACTTCAGGTCGTGAATCAACAGGCAATCCTAAGTAGATATGCTTTCAACTCCTGGTTGTCAATGGAGAAGTTTAAAAACTCGGTACAGTCAGACTCTAAGTCCAAGTTCATGGCCGTGGTCAGGAGGGAAAGGTGGTCTCAAAGACGCTGCTCCAATCAGCTTTGGACATAATGGACTCGGTGGCGCACAGTACGTTGTCCAGGGTGGCTAGGAGGAGAAGCTCCTGGCTACAGGCCTCGGGCCTCCCACAGGAAGTCCAAATAACTATACAGTACCTTCTGTTTGAGGGACCGGACCAGACAGACACTAAGCTGCAGAGTCTAAAGGGTTTCATACACCAGCAACTCAAACGAAGCCATTTAAGTTGCACCCCATGCCCCGTTTCTACCAGCCGAGACAGGACTATACCCGTAGAAGGTATAGAAACAACAGGAGTAGTACCCCTCATTCCTCCAGCCAGAATCAGGGCCAAATGTGGCAGTCCTCAGGACCAAAGAAAAACTTTAGAGGGTGTGCCCAAGGACGGACACCAGTTCCAGGCTCGGATCCAACCTCCCCCCCTTTGTTTCTGAGCCATTTATCCCATTTTTACCATGCATGGTCCCAGATCATGTTGGATCAGTAGGTCTTGCGCATGGTAAAATTGGGATACTCGCTCCAGTTTTCTTCCTCGCCACCTTCCCACTCCCCGCCCATCCCCGTTCCTCTTCAGTGACCCTTCTCATGAGCGCTCATCTGCTTCTTCAAGAGGTGCAGTCACTTCTAAGGATGAGGCAGTGGAAGAGGTCCCTCATGATCTGAAGAGGAAAGGATTTTATTCCCGTTACTTTCTAATCCTGAAGGCCAAGGGAGGGCTTCGTCCTATTCTCGACCTGCAAAACCTCAACAGATTCATGAAGAAAGTGAGGTTTCGCATGGTCTCCCTGGCCTCCATCATTTCCTCGCTGGACCTGGGCAACTGGTATGCCACCCTTGACTTGAAAGAGGGTGTAGCTTTGTGCCAAGACACAGGAGGTTTTTCCGTTTTGTCAATCAGATGCATCTACAGTTCATAATCCTGCCCTTTGCTCTATCAGCAGCACCCCGGGTGTTCACCAAATGTTTCGGTGGTCATGGCATTCTTGAGGAGACAGAGGATTCAAGTGTTTCACTACTTCGAAAACTGGTTGGTCAAGGGACGCACCAAGATGCAGGTAGAGGCACACATCATGGTGACTAGGGCCACCTTCGACAGGCTGGGTCTTATGATCCACGAGCAAAAGTCGACGCTTGTCCCCAAACAAAGGATAGAGTTAATTGGAGCAGTGCTGGACTCGGGGCAGGCCAGAGCCTCCCTTCCCAAAGCTCAGTTCCTGACCCTGCAAGGCATGATACAGAACTTAAAACAGTACCTTCACACCACAGCTCGGAACTGCTTAAAGCTGCTGGGTCATATGGCAGTGTGCATATACGTAGTCCAGCATGCAAAGCTACGCCTGAGACTGCTGCAGGCCTGGTTAGCCACAGTGTATCACCTAGCCCATGACAATATAAATGAGGTAGTCTCTCCATCCCCCTCGGTCTTAGTATCTCTGGATTGGTGGTGGGTTCATCAGCAGATGTGCGCTGGACTTCCCTTCCTGTTGCCCCAGCCTTCCTTGTGCCTGGTGATGGACGCGTCAGACATGGGCTGGGGGCTCATCTAGGGGATCTCAAGACATAGGGCCTCAGGACCCAGACAGAACTGCTGCTCTATATCAACGTGAGAGAGCTAAGGGCTGTGCATCTGGCATGCCAAGCCTTTCAGGGCCAAGTAAGGGACAAGGTGGTATCAGTTCTAGCAGACAATACAACAGCAATGTTTTATATAAACAGACAGTGTGGAGCTCGTTCCTCTCCCCTGTGCGAGGAAGCTCTGTCTGTGGGAATTCTGCATTTGCTCATTCGATTCACCTTGTAGCATCATACCTACCCAGGTGCCAGAATACATTGGCAGACAACCTCAGCAAGTCCTTCCTTACTCACGAGTGGTCGATTCGCCCAGACGTGTTGAGCAGTATTTTCCATCAGTGGGGCATTCCCCGGGTGGACCTGTTCGTCACAAGGCTCAGCAGGAAATGCAGGCAGTTTTGCTCCTTCCAGAATCACAGCCCGGGGGCCATCGCAGATGCCTTCCTCATTCCGTGGATGGCCAGCTGTTCTACGCCTTCTCTCTGACCTCTCTTATACACAGGGTCCTGGTGAAGATCTGGCATGAGAGGGCCACGGTAATTCTAATAGCCCTGGCTTGGTCCCATCAACACTGGTTCACTGCACTGCTCAGTCTCTCAGTGGAAACGCTGATCTTCTTCTCCCAGATCTAATCACCCAGGATCCCAGCATCCTGCGTCATCCCAACCTGAACTCGCTACACCTCATGGCAGGGAAGCTCCGTGGTTGAACTCCATGGAACTAGTATGTTCGGAGCAGGCCAGGGAGATCCTCCTTGGTAGTAGGAAACCTTCCACTAGGGCTACTTAAAGTGGATACGGTTTTCTATTTGGGCAGCAGGAAAGGGTATCCTACCTATGCAGACATCAATTCCGTCAATCTTGGACTATTTGCTTCACCTAAAGCAACAAGGCTTATCAGGAACATCAGTTAAGGTTCATTTGGGAGCCATTTTGGCGTTCCATCTTAGGGAGTCTGGGTGCTTGGTCTTCGCTAACCCCATGGTTCCTGAAAGGGTTGGACAGGCTGTACCCACCAACATGCTCACAGGTGGCCCAATGGGACCTCAGCCTTGTCCTGTCAAGGCTAACAGGTCCTCCATTTGAGCCCCTTGCGCCCTGCTCACTTCTCTACTTGTCCTGGAAGATGGCTTTTCTTGTAGCCATAACATCGGCCAGAAGGGTATCTGAGCTCAGAGCGCTTACTTCGGAGCCTCCCTACATGGTTTTCTTCAAGGATAAGGTCCAACTTCACCCTCATCCAGCTTTTCTGCCAAAGGTGGTCTCTCATTTCCATGCGAATCAGTACATTTTCCTCCTGGTTTTCTTCCCGAAATAGTCGGGAAGCTAATAGTAGGGAGCGTAGGCTGCACTCACTAGATGTCAGAAGGGCCTTTGCCTTCTTACATTGAAAGTACCAAACCATTCAGGAAAACGACACAGATGTTTGTAGTGGTAGCTGACAGGTTGAAAGGACAGCCAGTTTTGTCTAAACGGATCTTGTCTTGGATCACTTCATGTATCAGGGAGTGTTATGACCTGGCAAAAGTGCCCGGATCAACAATAACGGCCCATTCCATGAGAGCTCAAGCATCTTCCACAGCATTCTTGGCACAATTCAGGTGCCAATTCAGGACAGTTGTAGGGCAGCAACATGGTTCTCAATTCATAGCTTCTCAATATTATCAGCAGGCCAGAAATTATGCTGCTTTTGGCAGAGCAGTTCTGCAGTCTGCGGGCATTTGAGTTCTGACCCCTTCTCCTGTGGTATGGCTTGGGAGTCACCTACTTGGAATCAACATGAACAAGCACTTGAAGAAGAAACAGTTACTAACCTTCCATAACTGTTGTTCTTCAAGATGTTGCTCATGTCCATTCAAAGACCCACCCGCTTACCCCGCTGTCGGAATTAGCCAGCAAGAAGGAACTGAGAAATGGAGGGTCAGCAGAGCCCTATATAGGGTGCCATGGAGACACGACTCCAGGGGTCTCCACAGCCGACCCTATGGGTACCTCCTGGGGGAAAACTTTGTGGTGGACTGTGCACCCAGTGCGCGCACACCTACTTGGAATCAACATGAGCAACATATTCCATAACACAACAGTTACGGAAGATTAGTAACTGTTTCTTATTTTGTACAGTTAAAGCAGCTATTTTTGAGAGTACCTTAAGGAAGTTTTGACTGGATCTTGGTAGCAGGAAGTACCAAGATTCTGAGAAGTGGACAGTTGCAGCTACAGTACCTGAGTGAGAGGAGGGGAAGCAACCCATAGTTATATACTGGGAAAGCTCGTGGTAGAACAAAATTTCCATTTTACAAAAATTACTCATGTACTAAATAGAAGAGCTGTTACAGCTGTTTGAGACTCCCTTTCTCTTACAAGTTTGAGACAGGCAGTTTGTGGGCATACATGAATTTATTTCTTAACTATTCTATGGCCTTCATAATTTTAGATTAGGTGTCAAAACAGATGATCAAAACAGTGGCAATTGTTTTTATTATTAATCATTTCTTTTGCTTTAGTGGCTAAGATCCCCAGTCATGGACAAAGTCCCCACTGGGCTAAGTGCTGTACAAACATAGAATAAAAAGATGGTTCCTGCCCCCAAAGAGCTTACAATCTAAATGTAACACAAGAGACAACGGATGGATCTGGACAGAGGAAGGAGCACAAGTAAACAGTGAGATAATAGGGGTCAGCATGGTAGGCAGTGATAGCAGCACTTTTTTTAACTAGCTGTAGTTTTTAATTCACACTTTACTACATGTAAAACAAAGGAGTGCTCCTGTGATATCTGTCCACGTGCAAAATGTCTGATTTTTTTTACAAGTTGATATTTTTTGTAGAGATAATACTTGTTTTTTGTTTTAGGTAACGAGCTAAGGCCTGATTCAATAGCTGGTGGTCTGGAGCTTTCTGGAGAACACAGATATTCTTCTGATAGATCCAGATCCAACCTAGAGTCTTTTAGATCTCCTGTAAATTCTCAACACAGGTAAGTTTGTTAAATAATTATTATTTGTCTAAAAATGTTATTTCTGCAATGAACACTAATGCATTTATTTTAGGACTCTGTGGGAATTTCACATTTTGGTATGTAATATACTATATATTTTCCCCATCAGACCCTTAAGTTTCTCCATTTTTTTAACCAAGGTACTTGTTCAAAGTCTAACCTTGCAGACTCCAGCCTTCTGATGAACGTAACATTCTTCAGAAACGGTCTACAGGGTTCATAAATCAGCAAATGGGGTTGCTTCAAAATGATGTAAATGCTTCTAGCTCCTCATGCAAGCCCACATCTATGGCCATTCAGGGCATTACTACTAGGACACCACAGTGAAATCCTATCCCTATTGAAGTCACTGGAGCCAGGATTTCACCCCAGAGGCAAGATTTTTAGAGTATCTGCAGCCTTTCTTGACTTCAAATAAGTTTGTGAGTCCTCAGCACTTCTGAAAATCAGGCTCCAGCAGTTCTCAGGCTGGGAGATGTATTTTCACATAGTGCCATGGACACTTCCCCTCCCACTACTGTACAAATTGTCTCCCCTCTCATATGCAATCTCATAATTTATGGCAACTACAGCAGTTGATTACATGGAAAAGTATTTAATCTAGTTGTAACGGTCTTTAACGTGATTAAGCAGCTGGAAACTATGGAGAACTATAACCATTCAGACATGCTGCATTTTCTTAGAAGAAATTTTTAATACAAATGTACTTGAAACTGTTGCTACTTCTGCATGTTTTATGCAGTCTCAATAGGAGTCTGACTTGTGTCTTTTGCCTCAGAAGAATGCAACAGAAATCTTTAGAGTAGCATGGACGTTAGGCAGCTGAGGGCACATCTATGCTGGGAAAAAAAAACCACAGCAGCACATCTCAGAGCCAAGTTCTACAGACTCTGACTCCTGGAGCTTGCGCTATGGCACTAAAAATAGCAGTGTAGACATTCTCACTCAGCCTCTGAAACCAACCCACCCTTGCCAGGTTTCAGAGCCCAACTCAGAACATCGCCACTGCTATCCTTAGCACCAGACCGTGAACCTGTGGACCAAGCCTCTGAGACTCGCTGCAATGAGTTTTTTTGCAGTGTAGATGTACGTTGAGGGAGGTAGTCAGACTGGATGCTGTTTGCAGGAGGTAGTGAGAGGGTTAGGCAGGTGGGAAGGATGGAGTATGTCCAAGAAACTGGGAAGCCAAGATGGGGGCCAGTTAACAAATACCCTGAGTAGACCAGTGTAATTTTCTAAAAGTCAGTTCATCTGTATACTTATGTTCACAACATTCCTGCTACATTTTCCTTTGGAAACAAGTGTCCAGTATAGTAACTTCAGTTTTGTAAACCTACATCTCATTGTTTTTCTTCCGCTAGGTACCAGGGCATCCATGCTGATTTAAGCCCAGTTTCCAATACATGTTCTCAACTGCAGAATTATGATCCTGACAGAGCTTTAACAGATTACATCAATAGGCTGGAGGCGCTACAGAGGCGACTTGGAAGCATACAGTCAGGTAAATACTCAAACTTTCCTCTTCATTATCACGCACCAACACAAACACACACAATACCTGTTCTGAGTTAGAAAGTATATGCTAGTCTCTCAGGTTCAGTCTTAAACAAAAGGGAAAACTCACAGCTGAACTCAAGGAGCAAAAAGCTCGCTACAGAGTGGTCAGAAACTATATAAGGATGAAATTGTATGCAGTTGTGTACTGCATTAAATATGTGATGTAGCTTTTGTTGGAGCTGTCTGGTAAGTAGGCAGCAAGGTTTTAATCAACATATTACCCAAAAATCTTTTAAAAAGACAGGGGAGTATCTTTGTAGACTCATTTTTATCAAGATTCCTCCTATTTAATCAGCCTTTTTGCTATTTGGCTCAGTTGTCCTATTCCCACACTGACAATTGCTGGACAACACACTATAGCATTTTTATCACATTTTCTGAAAAGGATCTTCCATTTAGAAATACCTCAGTTAACTTATCCGCTAACAAGATCCAAAACTTCCAACGTAACTGTTCAGAGTGACCCAAATCTAGTTTGATAAGGAGTCAAATCACTTTAACAAAACAGAGCTTAGAAACAAGTATTTTTGTTCTTGAAGTATATCTTTTTCTTTATAGTACAGTTTGCATAGGTCATCTGAAGTGTCTTGCAGAAATGTCTGATAACTAATGCTGACTACAAGTCAACATCCACTTTTTCCAAGCACTTTTAGAATTTTTTTTTTTTAAATCTTACAGGTTCCACTTCCTACACTCAGTTGCACTCTGTTGTGAGAAGATAATATCCTTTCAACATCTCCGTCACTGGTAATGATGATGAATGAACCGCCTTTTTGTAAATCTGTGCTCCTTCTGTGCTTTTGTATAATGTGTACATTGTGGGACCAACATGAACACAGTTGTACGATTGTACACCGTTCCCTTGCTGGCACATTCACGCAGACTGGAATTTATGTATATAGGCACTTTGTGTTCATTCAAAAATCATTCAATTACATGTATATTTGTGGAATGCTAATTTAAATGATTAAGTTATAAAAAAGTGTGTATCATATGGGGTGCAAGGAGATGAATTTGTGTATTTGATTGATGAATATGTAGCTCAAAGTGCACTGCACTTTTTCTGACAAGGCTACTGAAGTTACCGAACTCTGTCCTAATATATTTGCTACTGGCAGTGCAGACAGAAAATATCACTTGTAGAGACCTATTTTTGTAATGGTAGAAGTTTTGAATTTTATGGGTATTTTGTCAAAGTACTGAAATAAAGATGATTTCATCCTTTTAATTGTTGTTGAAGGATATTTTAAGTACAGGAGCATTTTTTGTGCACACTATTAGAGGGTTAACTACACTCTGCCTCTTGCAAAAAAAAAAAAAAAAAAAAAGTACTCTCACCACTTTTCTTTTCTATTAGAACTTAAAAGCAGCCAGTCTGATGCGAACACTTCTGTTAGTGAACAACAAAGCGAAAATCTCATTAACTATCACATCCCCATTTTTAAAGCAGTCACTTAATCTACAGTCTCTATTTTTCTGAAAGTATGGACAGTGTTCTGAGCACAGGAAACTATTTCACAAAGAATTTTAATGAAAAATTTCTGCATGTCACATCAGAGCTACTTCCCATTTACCACCACACAAGTACAACATTTAACAGTCCTGAAATAAGCTACCCATTCCCATGTGAGTAGAGCTTTGACAGGTGCTGCCTCAGCATGGAATTACAGGAGACAAACTTTACTAATTCACTGTGCCTCTCTGTGGATAGATTCAATCTTTGCCCACATTGCCAAGATTTAATAGTAAAGGGCAGTAGAAGGCTTAATATTGATAAGACATTTTTGTCTCCCAAAGAGAGGTGCCTCTAAAAAGTTATACATTACTGCTACATAGTATCCATACTTCTATACTTCATTCTAAATACTGGAAATATAGTCAATACAGTAGTACATACTAGTTATTTCATTCACTTTCTGTAGTATACAATTAATATAGTTAAAGATAAATTACACTTCTCTCATACAAGATACAACTGCCTTGGTCTGCTCACTCTTAGCTATTAATTAAAATATTGGTCAGGTTCTACAACTAATCTTTGCACTGAAACCAGACTTGCACGTGTGACTAATTATTTTGGGTGCCTCATTTTATAATTTAAAATGGAACTAATTTCTGAGGGTGGATGGCTCAGCACTTTCTGAAAATCCAGACCTCTTCAAAAACTTGTCAATTTTGAAAATATTGAAAACGTTAAGATTTTCTAAATTAAAACCCATGTCAATTTTTGGCTCATTCATAAAAATGCTGAGTAGTTCATTATAAAAATGTTCACTTTTGCAAGCACAGACAGGGTTGCACATCTGCAAAGAGCATGTTCCAACTTGTTCACATTAAAATACACACCAGCATCGGAGAACAGATTCTGTTCCCACTGATATCCCTGACAGCACAGTCTTGCCCCTTATAGTAGCTGGACGAAGGAAAGTAGGTTTTTAAAAGCACTAATTAAAGCTTGTAAAAAAGATTAGATGCTCATCTCTGTCCTGAGATTTGACAGTACAGTTGGATTCACCTGTCCCACTACACAGCATCCACCTTAAAATTGTTACACAAGTAGAAAAGACAACATTTTTACAATAAAATATTTGGTTAATGTAGAATGCATACAACTGTGTAGTGTACAGCAATTTCACATTTTATGGTTAAATTAACTTCACTTTCATAACTACACATCCAATGGTTAATAGAAAAGCTGGTCCATTTAATTTTGTCACAACTTATTCAAAAACAGTAATTTTTACAATTTAAATACAGAAATAGTTTTGTCTCAAACTTTGTGAGACCGCTTCTTGTATCTGATAACTGGGTTATCAGGTGTGTGAATCATGGTTGTATAGTTTACAGTAGGAAAATATCCATCGATGAGATCAAATTCATATAAACGAAGCAGAGTAGACCAAATAGTCTTAATCTGAACATAAGCAAAGTTTTCTCCAATGCAACGATGACGGCCTAGAGGAAACCCACAGAGAAGAATAGTTATAGCACTTACTGTGTAATGCATCTTAAGCTAAACAATTTGCTTTAAAAGTAAGCTACTGTTTTTTTCAATGTGTTTAAACAACTATTATGGCCCCAATTCAGCAAAGCACTTAAGCGAATGCTTAAGACTGAATAACATCAGCATGATATAGCATGTACTTAACTGCCACAGCACTGCTGGATAATGCAGTTTAGTACACTGTTTTGATATCAAACTTCAAATCCAACCCAGCCTTCATAGCAGCAACTATCTCATACTATCTACAGAAAAGAATCTGCTCTATTTTCTTGACAAAACTTCAGTAATTCAGCATTAAGGAAGGTCATACAAAACATTCAAAGTTGTTCCCAGATCAGCCATACAACTTTCCTCTTTGCACATATAGGTTTTTTTTAATATTTCTGAATATTCTGTTGAATGTTATGTACAGTGTTGCAAAGGAACATAGGAATTAAATTCTACACTGAAAATTCTTCCCTATACATTAATGTATTTTTTTTCTCTTGACAATAAGGACACAAACTTGAAAGTCACGCACATCTAAGATTTCTTGCTTATTGTTCCAAGCAACAACTAAAATTACATTAATTGAAATAGAAGAAAAATAACTGTTTATTTCATGCATTAAACAGTGCTGTTACAGTCAGTTTCACTTTTTTTCCCCTTGTCCAACCAGTCTCTCATGTGAGAGCGTGTTTCACAAAGCAACGGAAGAGAGAAAAACTTTCAAAACTTTGGACTGTGTGGTTGTAAAAACACACAAAGAGGCAAGGTCTCAAGTGTTGTACCAGAAATTATTTAATTTTTTAAGTAGACTAGTCAATTTAAAACCTACGTGCTTTTAGTTTAAAAGTAAAGGTGGCATTTGGTAATAGATATTTGAATTACTAACATGCTGCTATTTTATCAATGACCTAATGCAATTTCTTACTACTTTACTTACCAGCACCAAATGGCACATATGCAAACTTCTCTCTAGCTGCAGGATTATCTTGGAGGTAACGGTCAGGCTTGAATTCTAAACCGTCTGCCCAAGAATCCTTAAGTCTTTGATTAACAGTGGGAGAGACACAAACCTGATGGCCAGGAGGAACAGTATAGCCAGCAACAGTCTACAAGAAAAAAAATCCTGTTACAAAAAGCAATTCTCCCTTTTCCCTTCTACAAAGGTCTCCAAAGTGTCATCCTCAATTGGGCTTATAAAGAGATTTTTTTGGCTGAACAATTAAAGTAGTCTAAAACCTCATCTGAAATACTCTGTACCAATCTAGTTACCCAGGTCAAGAATGATGACTTCAGTCAAAACAGGTGCAGAGAAGAGCTATTAGGATGATATGGGGAATGGAAAGCTTTTTATTAGATGAGACTAAGAGCATGGCTTGTTTACCCTTGCAAAATATAGGCTGAGAGGAGATAGCTTTAAATAGCTCTTCTCCCTCTCTGCGGTTTACCCTCGATGTGTTCATAAAGGACAATGTTGGCATAAGAACAAATAGGTATAACCTGGCCTTGAATGAATTTAGGCTGGAAGTTAGAAGAAGGTTTCTAACATCAGAGGAATGCTGTTTTGTAACAGCCTTCCACTAGGAGCAAGACGAGCAAACAATTTAACTAGTTTTCAAGATACAGCTTGATAAATTTATGAACAGGAGTATATGGTGGGGGTTTTCTGCGATAGATCCTATGTTCCTAACTATGCAAGGTATGTATTCAGATAATTGTAATATTTAGCTCATGAACCCTGAGTGAGCCCATTAGCCCCGCATAAAGAATTCATTTTTAAAAAATATAAAAAGGGTGGCGCAGGCTACACAATAACAACTTTCCATTTTTGGTGACTGTGTGTTTTATATTAATCACTATGCCCCACTGAATATACTTTCCTCCCAAACTGGCATCTTATGTACAGTACATTTATTTGTGACATAGTACATAAGTGTAGATATTAAGTAAATTTAAGAGCAAAACATGTACTGCCAGCGTAATGTAGTAAAACAGACTATAGAGCAGAACACTGAAATTATGTGATCAGTTGGTTGTAATATGCTAAGAACCATCCAACGAAGACTGCATGCTAGGAAATGGGGCCAACTCTGCACAGGGAGACTGATCAAGACTGACACAGAAGTCAAAAAAGATTAAAAAGAAACAAAGTATGAAAGGAAAGTAACACTGCTCTCCTTTTTCTTTTAAGTGTCGCACATTATTTTGTAAATCTTAAAAAGAAGCCTGGGACATAATTACCAGAAGGACTTTTTTTATTCCAGTTTACTCATTAATCTTTAGATCCTGTTTCACCCAGCCCTCGCTAACTGAAGACAGAATCTGGAAGGGTGCATGTTAGGGTAAAAATTGCTGACATTACTACTTTGCTGGCTCCCTTCTGAAGATGAGACTGTGTCCCTAGGCATGACCACACATGTTGAGTGACCAAATGTTGAGCTTATGTTCACACACAAAAGGTGAGCAGAAAAACTCTCCTACCAAAGGGGTCTCTTACTACAGCACATTTGTGGGCATCTTTAGGTAGGTTTGTTTGTTTGTTTTAAGAAAATTTAAATAGGGAAAGACAAGATTAAGAAAATTTGTCAGTTGATTAGAAGCAATGCTGGTCACCCAATCATGGGTAGTAGCCTGAACCTTGAGAAATATCTGTAGCTGACCATCAAGAGAAAAATGTAAAGACAAAAGGTGTGTTTGGAGAGGAAGTGTTCTGGTTTCTGATGCATGCATACAAGAAGAAATGGAACAATGTGCTACACAGGAGAAATAGCTTCTTTTCCTTGCAGTACATGAGTTAAACAAGATGTTTTCAGAGTAAACCAACCTGTTACAGCTGCATCTAATGCTGAACTAAACTGAGCTGAAACTAGTAAGAGGCAATAAGGAAAGTATCACCTCCACCTTTTTTTCTTAAAATATCATACATAGTGATATATCTATCACCACCAGCTTGACTTGTTCATCCCCCAAACAGAGCGTCCAACAGAACTAGACCTCTTAATACCCACATGCACCCGCACACAAAAAATTTAGTTGCAATGCAGTTAAGGTCATTCAAGTGAGCATCCAAACACCACAAGCAGTAAAAATTTTAAAAAGTTTAAAAATCCCAAATTGAAGTATGCTATCATCCACATCATACAACAGTTATGTAAGACTATATATTAACCAACACCTAAACAGCACTCCACTCCAACATCAGTCTCTCTCTCTCTCTCACCCACCCACCCATGTAGAAAACTTTTTGTTAATAATGTTGTTTGTGCCCTAGGGGACATACAGACAGAGGTAATCAGACTGCTTAATAGCCGGGACATATAAGGCCTCATTTTCAGATATGCTAAGCACTGACTTCAGCTGATGTGCATTGCAGGAGCATATGTGAGGTATATCAGACAAGGAAAGTACTAACAGGGTAAAAAGAAGCTGCAAATCAAACTAAGACCAAGAGGTGAGAAATGAAAGTTCATATTAAATAGCAATATGTTTTCCAAAGTACAAAGGAACAAGTGTCAATGTAAGAGACAGGAAGCCCATCAGAAAGAAACAAGATTAATTTACTGACAGAAATACTGCAGTACAAAAAAATAAAGTTAAATATACTAATTCCATGTTCACAAGTACCAAAAGTACACCAAAAGTGTGCCCTGGTTGTCAAGAAGGCTAACGGCATATTGGGCTGCATTAGGAGGGGCATTGCCAGCAGGTCACAGGAAGTGATTATTCCCCTCTATTCGGCATTGGTGAGGCCGCATTTAGAATATTGTGTCCAGTTTTGGGCCCCCCCACTACAAAAAGGACGTGGACAAGTTGGAGAGAGTCCAGCGGAGGGCAACAAAAATGATTAGGGGGCTGGAGCACAGGACTTATGAGGAGAGGCTGAGGGAACTGGGCTTGTTTAGTCTGCAAAAGAGAAGAGTGAGGGGGGATTTGATAGCGGCCTTTAACTACCTGAAAGGGGGTTCCAGGGAGGATGGGGCTAGGCTGTTCTCGATGGTGGCAGATGACAGAACAAGGAGCAACGGTCTCAAGTTGCAGGCGGGAGGTCTAGGTTGGACATTAGGAAAAAGTTTTTTACTAGGAGGGTGGTGAAGCACTGGAATAGGTTACCTAGGGAGGTGGTGGAATCTCCATCCTTAGAGGTTTTTAAGCTGAGGCTTGACAAAGCCCTGGTTGGGATGATATAGCTGAGGTTAGTCCTGCTTTGAGCAGGGGGTTGGACTAGATGACCTCCTGAGGTCCCTTCCAACTCTAATATTCTATGATTCTATGAAAAGTAGACAAGTTCCAAGGCAGGGGAAATCCTGATCTTTATGTCCTTAAAAGAAAAGTGTGTAACAGACTCACAGCAACAGTCATTTAGTAAGGTACAAAATCCCACAAGAAGTTCTCTGATAAACAGATGATCGCCACTGGCTCCCAAATACCCCTTCATTTTCCTTGGTCTGACAGGAATAGGCCAAACCATCACATTCTAGTCATCCTACTCCCCTATGTCAATTAATGTTCTGCACACCGTGTAGCTCACTGAATAACTTGCTAAGCTCATTGAAATGGCAGCACATTTACTAAGTTAAAAACCTATTTTGGATTTGCATCCTTTCTGACTGTGTCATTCCCTATCTACTACAGTTTTACACTTAATTTACATTATAGCCACAGCACTGAGCTGGACAGAGTCAACAAAACGTACTCACCTGGGGAGTTCTGGCCATTCTCATCATGGTCATTATGGGAGGTCTAAGCCTTAAAGTTTCTTTTAGGCAGCGGTCCAGTATATTCAGATCCTTTAACTGCAAATATAGTAAACTTTATCAGTTGCCTTATGATTTAAGAATATTTATCATTCATAAAAGAGTATTATTCCATTTGAAAAACCATATAAGTTGATCATATTTTCAATACACAATTCAATATATATACTTCACTAGCTACTCTGTTCGCTTCTGCTTCTTCATTTGATTGACTTAAAAAGAAGATTCCATTATCTAGGAAGTGATATCAGAATACAAGTTTCCACCAAAACCTGTTTTCATTCACCAAGTTCAGAGATATGAGCATCTAGCATGCTTATGGCATGGATGCTGTTACTGTAACCGAGTATTTGATTAAGAGTTTAAACACTTTCATAAATACATTTTCAAAAATTTAAAGATAGCCTAAAAAAGTTATATAACAAACAAACCTGGTCGTAATTTAGTGGCAGCAAGTTGTCTCCACAAACTGCTTTCTGTTCTGCATAGCATTGTTCCTGTATCGATTTGTCTCTAGCTAAAAAGAAGCCAAGCCACGCACTGGTGGTTGAAGATGTATGCTGGCCTGCTAATAACAACCCAATAAGCATTCCAGCAATCTCATCGTCTGTCAGCGAATGGCCATCTCTACAGTAAGGGAATAAATATATTCTTGCTTTAGTTGATTAGGTTTACAGATATAGTGTCATATACCATGTTGAGTGTTTGATCATAGTTACTTTTGCCTTAAGTTTCCCTCCCCCGCCCCAGCTGGGGGAACTGCAGATTCATGGGAAAGAAGACAGATTGCAAGGCAAGGAGCTAGAGAGACAGTCATTTTACAGGTTGCCATGAGGGAGAAAAGCATCAGCTATTTCACAACTGCTGAGAAGCCTCGGATTTGGCTAAGCATCTATAACAAATGACCTTCAAGCCTTTTGATCTCCACTCAAACACAGCTAGTAATGAACCTGGCAAGACCACACCTGAAGTCTGCCATTTGTGCATGGAATTTTATTGAATCACCAATGTGCGCGCACATTCTTTTTCTTTATACAGAGAACTGAGTTGTGAGAGAGGGTCTGCAGTCTGTCAATATATATTTTATGGTAAGAAAAATTGCTGAAAGATTTCAAGAGAGACTCTGAGGGCAACAGAGAAACGGTAGACATCCAGCAGAGGTACAGTCAAGAAATTGGAGACCTCCAGCAGGGGTACAGTGTAACTCCTGCAGTACATAATGGAAATGCAAATAAAAAACCTTGATTAGGCTACAGAAATTCAGCTAAAGAGGGCTTTTGAAATATGGGACTCAAAGAGAAGAAGGCTGGGAAGCTTTCCAGAGATGATTAGAAGACAACTATACTGGTTTGGGGGGATACTGACTGTGGCATATCCTCTGGAGGAGACTCCTGATAAAATCCGCATTATGGAAACATTGAGGTGACCTCATCTGACGGGGTTAGAAGTGTTCCTTATCCTAAGGATTGATAAGTAAGTTGGGTAAGTGAGATGGAAAATGAGGCTGTTCGGCTGACTAAGGAGGGGAAAAAGGGTTTTGCTTCCTAGCCATGTAACATCTTCCTTCTCTGTAATTAAGATAAGGAAGCCAAACTCCTGGGCTGTGCACAGTATTCAGATGAGTATGTTATGCAAACCATTTCTTTTATTTTAGTCTGATTTTTTTTTCCATTTTTAAATCAATCTTGTTTTTAAGAAATCTACTGTTTGGGTGCTTCACACAGTCTGCGCCTAAACAACGTGAAATCCTTCTGCCTCTAGAAAGAGGTGGCAAAGGCAAAAAGGTCTAAATTCCACTCACTATCCTGGTCAAAATGGCATGGAAAGAGGTGATCTTTCCAAAAGCCTACAGTAAGCTGCAAACAAGGGGGGAAAGCCAAAGAACCCAAGGAAGAGATGTGAGGAGGGTGAAATGGATAAAAAGAGTCATGCAGCAACGACTTGGTAAATGAAGCCTCCCCTGTTAAAATACTAAGCACTTCCCCCTTACGCTTCTAAGTGACAAGACTTCAACACTTTCACTTACTTATAGGTAACATCCAGCAATGTTTGGAGCATGTCATCCTCCCTTTCCCCAGACTGCCGGCGTTTCTGGATTACTTTATAGAAAATGTTCTTTATTTCTCTGTGTGCTCTGTCTCTACGTCTGTAATTCAAAGCATTTTTATTAGCATCTGTGTATAAAATAAACACACTAAATATTGTAAATACTTATAAAATGTGTAGAAATTTGCAAATAATCAGTAAAAATCCAAAAGATTGTTTAGATAAGATGCATTAAATACTTTATTCAAAGTTTTCACTGGTCTTTAAAAGGAATATTTCAGTGACATATCAGTCATATACTACCTGAATATTATTAAGTGGGTCATAGTAATTTCAGATATCATTGTGAGGAGCAGAACAGGCACAGAACAGATTACATATGTGATCTGATAGGTATAATTGCATCAAGGAGTTCTGGGAATATGGAGTTGATAACGTGCATCACAGTACTATGCACATACCAGAAACACAATGAAATATAGCAAGGAAAGACTGGTTCAGGCTGCATTGTGTTGGATGAGATGGCACCAGAGAGAGAGCTGCTTTGTGTAACAACATGCCCCAACCCACCCTGCAATTAAGCACGAATACCGTAACACTGATATAACCTAAAGTGTTACAGTAATCCTGTTAATTTAAGCTAAGTATTCCATAACACCTTGCA
This sequence comes from Emydura macquarii macquarii, assembly GCF_026122565.2. Lineage (NCBI taxonomy): Eukaryota > Metazoa > Chordata > Testudines > Chelidae > Emydura > Emydura macquarii. The sequence continues at coordinate 32,963,117 of NW_027132559.1, read as the reverse complement.
TTTGTTGAAGCAAGCATTTCGCATAAACAGATAAGAAACTTGTCAAAAATCAAGATACAGTACATTCATTCTATGTCTTAGTACAAGCCATGGAAGTACCTTCATGGACCAGTATCTGGAATCCTAGTATCCAAAACAAAGATAAGGAAGGAACAGAACAAGTTTGGGAACTGGCATAAATTAATGGGTTGGATTTTAGTGACATGTAAAGAAATGTGTAACTGTAAAATCATCACATAAATAATACCAGCTGAAATGTGTAACTCTGTGAGCACATCTTCTACATAAGGTGAATGTAAGATCACTGCATGAGATGGCTTCCCAGAGACTGGTATCATATAGAATCTTTTTCCTTTACTACATTATCATAGGCTTAGCGCAATAAACCCGACTGACATTGGTTATTTGGTCTCCTGAACATATTTCATAACTAACCAAAGCATAGTCAAGCAGCTGACTATACAATTTATCAACAAAAGTATGCACTGAGGTCCAGGTTGCTGCCTTGCAAATATCCTGAATGGGGAGGTGTGCCAGCACGGCCACAGAGATCGACTGTGCCCTGGTGGAATGTGTTTTCACCTTGTTGGGTGGCTACAGATCAGCTAACTGGTAACATGTCCAGATACACTGGGCAATCCAGTTTGATATTCTCTGTGAAGATATGACCTGCCCTTTAAGCCCCTCTACACAGGCCAGGAGCAGCCTGGGTGATTTTTGGAAGGATTTAGTCCTGTCAAGGTAGACCAAAATGGCTCTGTGCATGTCAAGGAGGCCGTAGCTCCTGTTCAATCCACGAGCATGAAATTTGAGAAAGAACACAGGTAGTTGGATAGTTTCATTAACATTGAATTAATTCAGATACCATGGTGGACAGAAATCTATGTCTTGGCTTCATAGATATGGCTTCATAGATATTTTGTCCAAATGAATAATATATAAGGTAGTCCTGCCATCAGGGTCTGGGGCTCTGATTCTCCTGGCAGAAATAATAACGAACAGGAATGTTACCTTCATTGATAAATAAGGTAAGAAGCATGTGGCCAAAGGCTCAAAGGGGGAGTTCCATGAGTTATGGAAGGATCAGGTTGAGATCCCACATTGGGGCTGGATCCCTGACCAGTGAATAGAGCTTTGAAATGCCCTTCAAAAACCTCTTCAGCATGGAGTGGGGTAAAACCGAAAATTGGTCAATAGGCAGGTAGATCACAGAGATGGCAAGAAGGTGCACCCAGCTTTAGTGAGACACTGGAATGCTGAAAATGTAGCAGGTAATCCAGAATGTCCTGGATGCTAGTAAGCACATGGGACATCTGATGTTGCAGCACCCAATGCAAGAATCTCATCCAGCTAAGTGGACATAGTGGAGATCTTTCTGCTGTTAATATGAATACGCTGAACATCCTGAGAGCTGGCTAGCTCTGCTGACATCAGCCAGCAAGCACCCACACTGTCAGGTGAAGGGGATCATGGGCAGAGAGATTGTAGGCACTATGGAGAGGTTGTAAAGATCCCTGAACCACAGATGCTTGCCCATACTGGGGCTATGAGGAGTACATTGGCTTTCTCCCACTTGATCTTCCACAGAACTGTGGGTGGCAGAGTGACGGGGGGAAATGTGAAAAGAGACCCTCTGTCCAAGGAAGAAGAAACATATCTGACAGAGTCAAGACTACATCCTTCCCAAGAGTAAAAATGATGACATACGTTGTTCTGTGCTTTTGCAAAAAGACTCATGTGGAGTACCCCAGAGCCAAAAGATGGCCCATATGACCTCTTGTAGAGAGTTCATTCATGGTTGTCATAGACAACCCTGCTTGGACTGTCCACCTTCACACTGTTCACCCAAAAGGTGAATAGCTTGTTGTTATAGAGCAAAGGACATCCACACCCACCACCACCACCTATTTAGGTAGAACACAGCTGCCATATTGCCCCTCATTACCAGGACTGATTGACCATGAATCATGGAAAGGAAGGCAAGGCAGGCATTGTAGATGGCCCTGAGCTCTAGGCAGTTGATATGCAGGATCCTTTCTGTAACTGACCAGAGGCCCTACACAGTAAGGTTGTCCATAGGGGCTCCCTATCTGGATGTGGAAGCATCAGTGACCATAGTTCTCAAGTGTGAACTGGGAGTGCATAAGACTACCCTGTGCACGTTGCAAGGGTTCGTCCATCAATCCACAGACTGAAGGACTATTGGGAAAAGATGCACCACCTGTCTAGGCAGTGACACCTTGGGCTGTAGACTGAGGAGAGCCAGGCCTGAAGATGCCTGAACTGGAGTCTTGCAAATGAGGTTACAAAAGGTACACACTGCCAAAAGGCCCAGCAGCAGGAAGCAAGGTCTCACCTGCACTAAAGGATGGTACTGTAGGTAGAAGCAGAGGATGCATATGACGTGAAACCTATTGAATGGTAGGTAGGCTGTTGCGTGAATGTGTCAAGAATGGCCCCGATGAACTCTGTCTGCTGTGTGGGGATTAACATGGACTTTTTTCATTCACCAGCAGGCCCAAACATTGGAACAACTGGAAGATGAGCAATACATGGGTCTGGTTTTCCGACTGAGAGCGTCCCTTCTTCAGCCAGTCATTCAAGTACAGGAACATCTGAGTGCCAGCTCTTCTCAGGTGAGCTGTTACCACCGCAATGCACCTGGTATATACATGAGGTACAGCAGACCGCCTACAGACAAGGACCAGTATTGGTAGTATTTTCTGTTGAACATAAACCTTGGGAAATGCCTGTGTGCCGGGTGTATCACAATATGGAAATAGACATCCTTGAGGTCAAGGGCAGCATAACAGTCCATCTGGTCCAGGGTGGGAATGATAGCGGAGAGGAAAACCATCTTGAATCTGAGCTTCTTTAAATACGTATTGAGAGCCCTGAGGTCTAGTATCAGGCAAAGCCTGATATATCTTGAATAGAACCTCCTTTATGGCACCCAAAGCAAGAAGGAATTGCACTTCCTGGTGAAGCAAATTCTTGTGGGAGGGGACCCTGAAGAGGGACAGGGAAGACAGATGAATAGAATGGTGTAGCCTCTCCAGACTACCTCTGGAACTCAGCAGTCTGAGGTGATGTTGGTGTGCGGGAAGTGGGGCAAATGGTGACCAAAAAAGTAGGAAGACAAAGGCCACAAGATGAATGGTATCCTGTCCATGGGTACCAAATCAAATGTATTGCCTGGTTGGTGTCAATATAGGGGGTGCAACTGGGAGGACCGCCCTCTAGTAGGTTTTCATCTCAAGGACCTTTGCCTATGGGCTGGAGGCTCAGGCGGTCTGTATTAAAAGAATGGTTGGTGTTGGAAGGGTTGAGGCTTAAAATGCCTTCTTTTGTAAGCCCAGTGTATGTAGCCAGGGAACTGAGGGTTGCTCTGCAATCTCTGAGTGATCTCATTGCCTTGTCAGTTTTCTCGTGGAAGAGGGATCAGCCCTCAAAAAGCAAGTCCTCAATTATTATTTGCAACTCTCCAGGTATGCCTCCAAAAGCCAGCCATGAAGAACCACCATTTTCATTGCCCTGAAGAAAGAATCAATGGCAGCCAAAACTACCTGTGGTGTTGTTCTGGCCACCACGCAGTGCTCCTCCACCAGGATGGTGCAAAAGTTCTGCCTGTAATCTTGTGGAACCTTTTCAATAAATGGTTGAAACGCACACTGGTTTACATAGAGAAATATGACTAAGATCACAATCCGCATCTAGAATCTTGACGAAAAGTGAGCTTTAATACCCAGAAGACAGAGGCATTTAGCCTCCTTGTCCTTAGCAGTCACATTCTCATGGCCCAGATGAGTCCTCTCAATGGCTGTGATTATGACCAGGGATCCTGGTACTGAATGGGAGTAGAACTGTTTGTGTACAGTAGCTGGGACTTGGTACCATCTATCCGCTCACTTGAACATCAGGACCAATCACAGGGCTTTTATAGACTCTACAAGGCCTTCGCTGATTGGGCTCACTTCACTATGTGCCCTGGTGCTGAGGAGTGATGGATGTCGAGGACCATGTGCAGAGTGTCCCAAACCTCCTTGGTGGGTATCTCCAGGATTGCTGCTACCCACCTCGTAAGGTCCTGGTCTCGAGTCCTCAGGGGTAGAGGCTGACAGATCCCGTCTGGCAACAACACTGTGGCCAGTATCACCCATTCCTCTCAGATAGCCTGCTGTACCAGGGCAGGAGGCTGAGACCAGTTGCACCATGAAGGTCAGTCTCTGATAGTACTGAGGACCCAAAAGGGGCCACAGACCATTCTCATACAGTACCAGAGCCCAAAGGGGTTGGTATCAATCATCTCTGTACTGAACTGGATCAATACTGTGTTCTGCCTTAGGCCACAGGTAAGTGGACCTGGATCCCCTAGCCAAAGCTGATGCTGCCAAGTCTTGACACCTGGCCTGGGGTGGCTGCTGGCAGTTCTGCAAGTCGGAGGATAAGCGTGAACAGCAGATATCTAGAAGAAAGGGACCTTGCCTCATAAAAGTAAGAGGTATCCAACCCAAAGGATGAATCATTGAAGCTGAGCAACACTGCCCTGGCCCACTCTGCCAAGACAGGCATCTTTCTGGCTATTGCAGCTGCACTTACTGGTGACACCAGCTAGGTTTCTGAGTGGGCCAGGGCAGTGTTGTTACGGTAGACCGGTGCAGGGCAGACCAAGTTAAAAATGGTGCCCACAGACAGTAAGATGATCAGTACCTGAGTGAGTTTCCTATCCTGTTCCAGAGTTGCCAATGCTCTCTCTGGTTGTCTCACTATGAAGCAGGCTAATATAACTACGGAGATCCCTGTCCGAGTGTTTGATGTCTCTGGCTTTGCATGGCTGGTACCAGCTCCAGTACTCAGGACTTCTGTCTCAGTTTTGAGGCACCCTTAAGGTCCAACAGCCCATTGGTCTTATGTGGCCTCAAGATCAGATCAGCAGAAAGGGATTTACACCTTTTTTCTTTCTTCTGGTCAGAGGTCAATTTATCTCTGTTTCCCAGAGGAGGAAGGCACTGATCTCAGGGCCCCTCAGCTGGTTTGGTAGTTGAGAGCAGAGCAGATTTCAGTGTGGCCTCTGGTCATCTGAAGGTCTAGGATCCTAAAGTCCAGGATTTGGCATCAGACCCATGGCTTGTTCTGTGAGGAATGCCCTCAGACATGCTGTGACCCGTCCATGCCTAGGAAAGCATGAAAATGCCAAGGCCAGGCAGGCTGCAAAAGGAGAGCAGATTCTCCCATAACTGGTGGGTAACATTGAAGTTAGATTCCCTGACCAGTCACAGTGTTCCTGATTTCCCACACTGTTTATCAAGAAGCTACAACAAGAAATACTTAGCCTCCTTTACTGCATTTCAGTCTCTGGCTTCCAATCAGCAACAAGGTCCAATAAAGAAATAAGTTATTTTAAAACTCTATTCCCTTTACCAAAATGTTCTCCTGATCCCCAAAGGGTCAGCCACATTGCCAAATCAATATAAGTTTGGATTTGGGCTCATTGTATAGGTGATGATAACCCTTGATGAGTCATCAGTGCTGACACTAATCTGCCTGGGGGTGTAACCCAGTAGCACAGCACACGTTTCTGGATACAGATATATCACACATATCCATAACTCAAAGTACAAAGATGATACATAAACAAACAATATTATCATACTTAGCAAATTATAACCTTTCCAATGGTACCTGACAAGGCATCTCTTGTAAGAATCATTCAGATGTTGTCATATTGGTATTAAATAAATAAAAACATTATAAATGATCACTCCTAATCCAGACAGCATCACACATGCCTCTCAAGTGTTGAGTCCATTTGGAAAGGGACTTGCAAACATCACAGTGGTCCAGGACATAAGCCTCACCAAGGCAGAACAGCCACCGTGTGTGTCCACTGTTAAGAGGCATGGCTGCCTCACAGGACAAGCAGTTCTTAAAGCCTGGGGACTTGCTGTGTTTGGCTGTGGCATCCCATACTGCCAGTGATCGCTGAGGGAAAAAGAGTCGTTCTTTGCAGAGGGCACCCTAAAGACTTATTAAGCTACTGTCTAACTGCTTGCAGAAATAATAAACAGAGTAGCTCCAACGTGTATCATGGGCAGTAAAGGAGGACTTGTGTGTGGCAGGACAGCTCCACCCTTTAACCCCACACAAAATTCGCAAGGAGGGGAGGGGTGCATGTATCCCTCCAGTGGGTACTGCTACTAGAAAATTCTCCAACACATGCATACTGGCCTATATTCACCTAATATGGAATATGTATTCATACTATCACTTGAAGAACTACTAATTTGCTTAAAGTTAAACATGCACTTAAGTGCTTCATTGAATAACAGCCTATACAATTATACTACGCAAAAAGCAAAGTATCATGTTCATTATTTGTGGTAGCCATTTTAATTCTAAAGTTTTAATACAGATGAATTTAAGACAAGATGCAAACAAACCCATGTGCTCATGCAGAACTTGAAGGATCAAACTCAATATAATGTCTTACACAAAAAGTTATTTGCTTTGCAGAAAATGAACAAAGCTTCAAAAAGTGCTTTGAACTAGATCAGTATATATGTATTTACATACACTGAATTTAGGCTGCTCAAATTATACTGAATTAACACGTTTAGAAACTCCCAGACCCACACTTTTAATGCATGGACTCCAGTTTAGGCACTTAGTAATTGTGGGGATAACATTTAATTATGCTGTAATCGTTATGCTTATAGGCATGCTATAGTTCTTATGCTTTTAGATGTCAGTTAAAAGCAACTGCCTTCCTCTTTTCTAGTTGAGATTACAACATAAAAACGGTAATTTTATAAACTCCCCTATGGGAAATATCCTTGCATTCCATTTTTATTTAAAATTCATATTTACTAAAGACATACTCCAAGAAAAAGCTGAAACAGGCTCACTAGTTTCTTAAATACATGCTGTTTAACATGTTATCTTTGGTACCTGAAGCTAGGCAAAGGTAGCCAACCTGGCAGAAGCCAAGCTGCATGAGTAAATCCCCCATCCAGATCTGCATACAGTTGCGCCACCTTCGCATTGAGTAGGCTTCTGATCTCCTTCCCATGTAAACAATGACTTGCTGTCAAAATAATGAGCTCTGACAGAGCTTCAAACAAATCTGAGGAAAAGGAGGAAAAGGAAAGTCAGTCAGCACACATTTCATGGGAGATGGTGTCAAGTTTTACAGTCCACTACTTTTTCTTTTGCGAAAAAAAAGGTATTAACTGAATACACACTGAGAATTTTCAATAATTTTTTCAATGTGTTTCTAAAAGTGTTCTTCCAAAGATGGATTCCTGTTCTGAGACAGTGGGGAGGGGATATTTCCAGAAGGGATTACTTGGAAAGGCTGGTGGGGAAAGAAGACGGAAAGCAGAGTTTCAATCAGAGAACTAAAGGAGATTCACTTGCTGAGACAGCTGTAAGCTCCATCTGTGCAAATGAGATGTGCCCAAACTGGCCCTTGATCGTTATTTGCCCCTACAAAAACCAGCAGTAATTGCCATGATGGTTGAACATGTATCCCATCACCTCACACAGCACAGATGTGAATCACTTTTGTGGGGATATAAGGTGCATTTCAATCAACTGAGGGAAAATATTTTTAAATATTTCCAAGATAATTTTTTTCAGTGAAGATGAGGGTTATATCGTGCTAGATCAGAGCTCTGAAAGAAGGGTGCATCAATTGTAAAAGACTGATGAGGTCTGGTTTCAGAGAGAAGACAACACCAAAAAGCTAATCCTGGAACAATAATCCTCATACCTGAAGGGTGAACTCTGCACTGTGCCTTATCAATAGTGGACAGGAAGGAGTAAGCTATTTGAGGATGTCCAAGCTGCTCTGTTATGAGAGTAAGAGAAGGCAGTGTATGGCTGTCATGTTATGTGACAAAGCATGCTGGAAAAAGGGAGGAGTCCGGAATCTTTAAAACGCTAGTAAACGGTAGGGAAGACAGCAATGAGGAAGGGAATGGTTCACGGAGACTGATTTAAGGGGAGTTCAGGTTAAGGAGTTACAGAGGCTCCCTTTATTATTACTTTGCATTTTGTGGGACTGGTCTGTATGTTAGTCATTGTTGTGTCTTATGACCAGCTTGATTAAACACCTCTTTATCTGTTGTCCTTTAATCCACCACTTTAGTGCTGGATTGGACCATACTGACAGTCCACTATGGTCTGTAGTATAAAGGACAACAGACTTCCTGAGCTTTTAGATGACCATAACAAATTCAATAAAGGATGCAAAAGCAAGGCATTGTTAACTTGATCTGTGGTGAGTGTTTTTGCTACTCCAATATACAAGCAAGAAAAGGTGGAGAAGCTTGGCTATGTTTGAGGAAAGCTGTTTTATTTGAAAAGGATGCAAAAAGTGCCATAAGAGTTATCGGGAAAAGAAGTTGCTTCTGTACAATCCTACATCTTCAACTGACAATCTTAGGGCCTATGCAAACAGGCATTCCTTGAAATGAATAATGTCACATTTAGGTGGCTCGACAGAGACTGCTCATATTGTCAGAAGGAAGATGAGTAGCAATAAAAAATATTCTGTTGATAAATTTGACGTAGCTTTACAAACTTCTAAAAACACAAGTAATTCAGTCATAACCCATCTTCTACTCTGTGAGCCCAGCTGTGCTATTCTTATTCATGCACATGCTCATGATGGAGTAGCCCTATTCACGTCAGTGGAATTTGGGAATAGGTGCTCACCAATGTTACAGACAGGTAGAGGTCTATTTTTTTCTGATTAATTTTTCATCTAATTTGGATTAAGTCAAAACATCCTAGTTAAGGAAGTACAAATGGTCTGTTTCTGTAAAGAGGATGTTAATTATTGATCTTGATTCTGGAGCAGGGCAATAATTTCATTTAGAAATGTTAGCAGTGAAGATATTAGACAAGAGTGGCCTAACTTCTGCAAAACTATCCTAATATAGCCTGAACTATTACGCTGGGTACAAACAGGCAGAGACTATGAGTAAATTAGCTCTTTACACCTACTTCTAAGTTTGTGAGCTTTCCAATGGCTCCCATGAGCTTTAAGGGTTTCTTTAATGGATTCTCCCATGAGCTTTAAGTTTAAGTAGGCAAAGAACATGTTTTGTACCTCACTCCTTTGAGCATGGAATGTCTGATACAGTTTGGCCCATCTTTACTTTCCATTACAAATGTTCAAGTAACTCATGTATCAAAATACTGTTATATTAAGCTAGTTTTGGCTACTTCACTTGCCAGTCCCTTCAGTGAAACTTTTCAAAACACAAGGCAACAGATCTTGCTTACTTCTTTCCCCGCTTTCTCCCCAAGATTTGAAGTACTCCTTTGTTTCTTTTTCAATTAGTGGTACATGTTGTTTAAACTGGGCTATGTTCAGCCCAATTTTTAGCATTTTCTTTTGTTCCAAAAACACCTGCAAGAGTTAAGATTGAGGTACATCATTATAGTTTAGTCATTAACAGCTTATTGTAAGTGGTGCTAAAACAGAAAAAACAGAAAAATAGAGAAAGAACAGTGGACAGGGAGAACCTTCTAGAAACTGAAGTAAAAAGAAATCAATATTAGGACTCAAATCTTTTAAAAAGTTCAAAAAATAATTGTTAATAAAACCTAAGCTATAAACCTGAAATTCCATCTGAGTTTAGCTGCTTTGGTTGTCAAGCAAGAATGCTTGCTTAATGGCATCCAAACCACAACACCACTGTGATGGGGTTGCAAACCTGTTCACAATGTCAAAGCAGACCTCATTTACTGTTTTCTGTACTAACGTTTAGCACTATGTTTGGCTAACAATTTCAGGGTTAAATGCAGTCCCTAACTTCAGTTACTCAGGTGGCTCAATAGCACCTGCAGTTCCTATTGACTTCAGTGGGAGCTGCAGGTGCTTGGCACCTTTGGAAAATTAGGCCACTTACTCAGGTGCCTAACTTTAGAACCCCACATCTGAAAATAATAGTTAAGTGTACACTTCATGGACTCAATTATAGTTAAAATAACTACCATTTTTGTAGCATCATGTAGTTTTCAAAGCAAAATATAATTACCTGTAACCAATTGGGGTTGGCCCGGGGTGTCGGCCTCGGAAGGAGACCCCACCGTTTCGCTACTGGCAGGCAAAAAGTCTGTAGCCCTGGCCCTTGCACAGGGCGGGACAGGCAAAATAAAGAGTCTACAGTGTAGGCCTCGGTCAAAGTGGGTAGGCAAAATAAACAGTCTATATGCCAGGTCCTCAGGCTGGGCGAGGCAGGCAAAACAAATAGAGCAACCAGCTACAGAGGCTTAGCAGGCTGAGGGGCAGTCACCCCAGGGTTGGGGTGGCCGGGGGGTGGGCGGGGGGGGGGGGAGGAGGATGCAGGCCCACCCGACTCCACTGTGTCCCAGGCCCAGGGTCCTAACAGTGGCAGGGCAATTCATTAGTGAATGGAATCTCTCACTGGAAAAAACATACCCAAAACGTCATTAAATGGCATTTAATTCACACACTGGAGTCAAATTCCATGCAGAAAGGAACAGAAGATACACTTAGTATTGTACTAAGCTTACATATTCAGCCCAGTTACCAGCTGAGTACATAAAAAGCAGTAAGAACTGCAGCAGTGCTCCAGGTGAGCATAGGTAGTGCATGTCCTTTGAAAGCAAAGAACAAATATGAAATCTTGAGGCTACTAGACAGCAATTGTTATGCAACAGAATTAACTGAAGCTTAATTTGTTTCTTATTGCAGCCCTGTAATTGCTTACCAGTGTGGAAGGGGTTGGGACAATGGCCCCACAGCTAGATCGCCTCTAGGGCATTTAGAAATGCTGGGTGTATTAGTAGCTCACTCCACCAGCCGCCACACTATTGCTGCCCTCTCTACAGGGCTATTGAAAGATAGGACAAGGCTCCCTGTGACCTTGCCCCCTAGCGCAATGAGGCCATATCTTATTAATCTGGCTGGAATACTGACTTAAAAGTTCCTTCCTCTCCAAATTTTCATATGACATATGGGGAAGCTAAATCAAAGAAATGGGTTTGGAATTTAGTTTTCAAAGCACTGACATCAGTGGTCATTCTTATATTTTGTGAGTGTAAATTCCAAAGACTGAGTCCAGCTCTTGTGACAGTGTATCCAGATTAACAAGTATCCCATTGAAGTTCTGTAGCACTGGTATAAGGTAGTTGTTGCTGAAAGTTATGGTCTGAGTGAAAAGCAACCTCCAAGAAGAAGGGCCAACTTTAAGAGGTCTTTCAAGATCAGAGAAGAGACCTTTAATGGGTTGTTTGGAAAACAGAGTACTGGGATTATTCCTAAACAGATGGGCTGCTGTACTCTATACCAGTTAAACCAGTCTGGCTTCATTCCCAAATATGGAGTAACAATAATAAGAGTTTGAAGCAGGATAGAGCAAGTTACATTTAAAAAAACCTAAATCAAATCTTTGACCTAATTTGGAAATTCATGCTATTGAACTTTTAGCTAAATTATAAATTCTGATAGATTTTCAACACATCACTGTCACTACTAGTAGGAAATTTTATTTTAATTTTACAAAATTACCGTACGTAAAGAACAAAATTCTGAAAACTAAAATCCTAGCTGGTAATTGAATTATTGATGCAAGTGAGTTTCTGCCAACATAAACTTCTACTATGTTTTCAAAAGCAAGTCTAGATTCTTCTATCATGAGTGAAAACTGGTAAATGTGTGGAACTGAATACTAGAAAACACTTAAAACCTATTCTTACTGCTTTCAAACATGCACATTTTGTTATCAAATTGTAGTTAAGTGTGGAAAAAGATTGAAAAAAGTTTAACAGCTTCAGCAATTGAATGTAAATATCTACAAAGAAATTCAAATGCCACTGCAGTTTCCTTTGATATTTGAGCAACTCCTCAGCAAATCTCTTCAGGTCAACATTTGTGAGTCATAAAGTCAATATTATGTCTCTGCTTCTCTCAGATTTTAACTAATTTCATCCATTCAACTCATTGCCTCTTCCTTGAACACCCCTTAGGTTCCAAAAAAAACCACACAAACACTCACTTATCCTTCTCAGTCACCAAGAAGGTAGCTTGGGGTTTTTTTAAAGTGAATCTGAGAATGAGAATAGCATTGGACAGCTTGGGTGAAGAGGGGAGTTTAGCATTTAGCTCTGAATAATAAGGTTAGCAATCATTTATTTCTTCTGGCAGTGAGTTCCATGTTCTTGGCCCATTCTCAAATGAACTTGTAAGCAATCTGCATCAGTATTCCACCCTGCTACTTTCAGCATGCAAATATACACCTACTGGTCTGATTAAATTTATTTGAGCCTGTCAGCCTTAGTTTGGGTGGCTCTTCAAGAATGAAAGGATTCTGATGGCCTCATGGTTCTAATTTGCTCTTTTCCTACATAGCAGTTTATGTATGCCACCAATATTGTAGAATGGGAATATGCTTCTGAAGTATGTAGCCATTCCTAGCACATTAGCTAACTTATCATCCCCAGACCCTCAGCTTCCATCTTGTGCAGTCCTCCATCCTCCCATGATCAGGGAAGGAAGATCTGCTGCCTTCTTCTCCTGTCTCAGCCTTTGCAAGAATACAAGGCAAAGAGAGTGGAGGAACAGAGAGCTGCATTGAGGAGACTCAATTCCACCTGCTGGTGAGGGCAGAAGTGCAAGGTTTTGTAGAGAAAATCCACTAAGTGCGTAGATCTGGTCCTAGAGAGAGGGACTATGGGAGTGGCTTGGGGAGGTGGTACCGCCTGACATTTGTGCATACAGATATAATTTTTTCTACCAGATCTCACTTTGAAGCTCTCATGGAAAGGAGTGAGCCTAAAAGTGCTCTCAGATGAAAAGTAAACTGTCAGTGAAGTGCTGCAGCACTGAAGGAATATAAACTCAAAGCAGGAAGGAAAACAAAGAAGGCTAAGATGCTAGTTTTCCATTGTGGTGGAAGGAGCAGGTCTAAGCCATGAGTATTATCCAAACAAGTAGATGGCTGGCCATATGAGAAACAATACCAGAGTCTAAATGTGTTCAGTCTTTGGTCAGTCTAGGGCTAACAATCAAAATCGCCAATTAAGTGGGCAAACCATGCTACCAGAATTGCACTGAGATTGTCAATCCCCATTACATAGGCCAAACAGATCACGGTAGGATTTGATCTACATCCTAAATGTTTAACTGACTTTGAACTCAAAACACATACCGGGTTAGGTACATCATAAGCAACTCCCTTGCCAAAGACTGGTGTGGTTAGCTGAGAGTATACATCCTCTGCATTCAGGTCTTCATTTTTACTGTTGAACAGTAGAGCAGCAGCATCACTACCCAGGAGGTATGTAAATGTCTTGCCCACCATAGTGAAACTAAACACAGGCCCATACTGAGGAAAAAGAAGTACACGTTAGTTTAAAATGAAAATTTGGGAAGTTATACAAAATTTTTATCCTTATGTTGAACCTTTCAAAGATTTTAATTGCTGCAAATCTCTCTACTACTGAAATGCAGCCACCTCTGGTATGGGGAAGGAGGACAGCTGCTAACTAGACAACTGATGCGTAGCTTGCACTGCACAATACTGGGGAAGAAAGGGAGGGAAGAAGTTCGACCAAAGGAAATAAACATAAACCCCTGCTCTCACAAGAAGTGATTAGAAACCACTTAACGGGACACAAACACCTTAAATCTGATTTACCCAAATATATTTATGAGGCAATATCCAAGATTACAACTAAAGGATTTGTGTCTTTCCTGTTTACTTTGCTGCATTTTGTGTCTAAAGAGTCAGTTTCCATTTTCATTTGTGAGTTTTCATGCAATAGGGGAAAGACCTTCTTTAAAACAGGAATGTGTGAAACAATAGAAATGGCAGGAGGACTTGGGGGTAGGTACATCATATGCGTGGGTTTAACCCATGAACACCCAAACCTCTTTAACTTCTTTTCTTTTGCAAATGCCAACACACTGTTTCTGAAATGAGATTAGCTCCCTGGGACAGGCAGTTGCTAAGTGAAATTGACATTGTCAGCTGGCCCAGTAATTTGAAAGCCCTGTGGTCTTTGGACCCAGAAAAGACTGCTTCATAGGGCTGCTCCAGAGCCATTGATCCTGGGCGCCCACTCCAGAACTACCAGTCACCCAGCTCCATGGCAGAGAACCTGGAACCTTTGAGAGCTCCCAGGATTTCCAGGCTTCTTGTTTCAGAGCCAGAAGCTGAACTCCAGCTCAAGTTCGGCCTTCCAGGCTCCCTGTCATGGAGACTAAGTCTGTGAGACCAGGCTCCAGCCAGGTCTCCCAGGGCTTTCAGGCTCCCAAGCCCCCAGGCACTGAGCCTGGAAATCATGGCAAGGCTGTCCCAGGGCCACAGACCCTACAAGCCTGGGGTTCCCAGCCCCAATGCAGACCACAGTGCTGCCAGATAAGCTGGTTTGTCAACATTTCAAACCCAAGCCACTTTCATGAGAATTTTTGGGTTTGATGAACACTGGCAGTACTTTCCAACAAAATACAACCAACTCTGCTTTTAAGGCTTTCTCTGACAGAACCCCCATGAAATAAACTGCATGTTTATTATTCAGTTTGTCCATCTGACAAGCATGAAGTCAACTGTGCCACAAGTCAAGCCTGTGGTTACAGAAAGTGTAAATAGTGTAAACCAGTGGCTTAGATCATTAAGCCGCCTTCTGTTATAATTCAGACACTTTGAGAACAAAATCAACATCATTTCATTTTTTTCCCTGGGCTAGTAAAAATCTTGGTGTAGCTGAACTCCCAGTTAATCATAGTTTACCATGGACACTCAAATCCTTCAAATAATCAGGGTAGCTGTCCAGTCATATCTGATCTCTTGACAAGTTCCAAGATTATCAGCAAGACAGAGACTGAGAAAGGGAGCCTGAGTATACCGAGAAATGGTACGGTAGGTATTTCAAATAGCTCATTCCAGTGGATAATTATTGAATCAACTGGCAGACGTCCCTCAACTATATGTACACTTCTTTGAAACAGGGTCACATCTGCAACTGAAATCCAGGGATGTAACTCTGTTTCAGTCATAGTCTGGAAGCATGTGGAATTCCATCAGCAAGTTAATGATAGAAAGGTAAGGGAGGTGTCATTTGAGTCATAAAATTCTACAGAATCATAATTTCAATGGTGTCATTCTCTGCAGCTTGGTGGGGGGGGACTCGCTGTCCCCACCCCAGGGCTCCCAGGTCTTCCGGTTGGTGGAAATTCTGATAATGTAATGTTGTTGGAAATGGGAGAAATGATACCCAGCTCAACCCATGAATACAATGATACCAAACAGGACAACCTTAGAACAATTTTGTAAATAATATTCGACAAAATGTTTAAAAATCAACTGTTTAAATTATACTTTAACACAGGTATGTCAAACATACAGCTCTCACAAAGTAAAATTGTTGTGATCATACTGTTTTATCAGTTAACGCTCAGAACATGATACCTGATTAATTTTTTTAATGTTACAGATTACTATGATTGGAAGGAGTGCTTCACAATGATTTGCCTTCTTTGGCAAAAATGAAGTGGTTCAGTGGTATTGATTACGGTTTTTTTACTATGCCAAAAAAAGTTGTAATGAGGCACTGATTAATAATGTCAGCATCCAGACAGAAATTACTGGAACCCATCTGCAAATGGTATGTACATTGTTACATAACATGACTAATTGCAATCCCAAAGTAATTGATCTCAAAATCCTTGTTTTTCCTTTCGTCTTGATCATTTTTAGGTATCAATGGGAAGATGAAAAGTACTGACTAGTAGGTAAATCTTTAGAAAATATCACCGCAGAAGACCTGATTAAACAAGGCTCAGTGGTATATTACATGCTATAAGAAGTGCACCCATAAACAGAATTTGGCACGATTGAAGAGAAGAGCAAACACAACGAGCACCAGGGAAAAGCTGGAGACATCAGGACTCAGACTTTAAGGTCAGAAGAGATCATCGTGATCATCTAGTCTGACCTCCTGCACATTGCAGACCACAGAACCTCACCCACCCACTCCTGTAATAGACTCCCTAACCTCTGGCTGAGTTACTGAAGTCCTCAAATCATGTTTTTTAAATACTTCAGAATACAGAGAACCCACCGTTTACACTAATTTAAACCTGCAAATGACCCGTGCCCCATGCTGCAGAGGAAGGCAAAACTACCCAGGATCTCTGCCAGTCTGACCCGGGTGAAAATTCCTTCCCGACCCAAATATGGCGATCAGTTAGACCCTGAGCATGTGGGCAAGACCCACCAGGCATATACCTGGGAAATAATTCTCTGCAGTAACTCACAGCCCTGCCCATCTAGCATCTCGTCTCCAGATATTGGGGATTTTTGCAACTGGCAGTCGCCAATGGGCCATGTCATTGTAGGCAGTGCCATCACACCATCCCCTCCATAAACTTATCAAGCTCAGTCTTGGAGCCAGTTAGGTTTTTTTTGCCCCCACTGTGCCCCTTGGAAAGCTGTTCCAGAGCTTCACTACTCTGATGGCTAAAAACCTTTGCCTAGTTTTGAGCCTCAACTTGTTGATGGCCAGTTTATACCCATTTGTTCTTTTGTTCATATTGGCGCTCAATTTAAAGAACTCCTCTCTCTCCCTGGTATGTATTCCTCTGATGTATTTATAGAAAACAATCATATCTCCCTTCAGCCTTCTTTTGGTTAGGCTAAATAAGCCAAGCTCTTTGAGTCTCCTCTCATAAGGTAGGTTTTCTATTCCTTGGATCATCCTAGTAGCCCTTCTCTGCACCTAAAGTTCATATATTGCCTCACAAAGGCTCTAACAGATGGGAAAGTAGTGGCAATGGCCGATGCAGAGACTAAGGCTATGTCTACACTGCCGCGCGAAGTCGACTTTGTTTAATTCAACTTTCAGCAGCCGATTTTTAGAAATCGCAGCAGAGCGTACACCCTCCGGTGTTCGCGCTGGTCTCTTGCATTCAAACTGACCAGCCTTAATTCAAATTAGAAAGCTGTGCAATGTGGGTAGCTATCCCACAGTGCAACTAGCCACGGTGGCTGTTGGGATGAGTGTCTTTGTCCTAGGATGCAATGCTGCTTCCCCCCCTCCCCCAAACAAGCAGGAAAAGTATTTTTGCACCTTTTTTTACTCCCCACGATTGCCACTGCTGCAGAGCCATGGGGCCAGCTCATCTCTGACTATAGTTGTGAGCGTGACAAATACAGCGCGGCGTATCATCAATTATTTTAGAAATAGAGCAAGAAGTCAAAGCAGAGACAACACCGCCGCCAACGAGGCTGCCTTGCTACAAGACATCGAGAAGAACAATTCCGAATTGCTGCAGGCTGTAACGATTCATCTGCAGTCCGTGGAGTGCAGGTTCTGGTCCAGGGAAACAAGAACAGACTGGTGGGACCGCACCATTATTCAGCTGTGGGATGATGATCAGTGGCTGCAAAACTTCCATATGCGAAAGTCAACTTTCCTGGAACTGTGCTTGGAGCTCGCACCATCCCTGAAGCGCGTGAACACTCGCTTGAGACAAGCTATGACGGTGGAAGCTGGCAACCCCCGACTGTTACCGGTCGGTTGGGAATCAATTTGGAGTCAGTAAATCTACAGTGGGCATTGCCATGAATCAAGTGTGCAGTGCTATAAATAGACTTCTGCTGCGAAGGTTAGTGACTTTGGGAAATGTGCAGGACATAGTGGAGGGGTTTGCCACGATGGGCTTCCCAAAGTGCGGAGGGGCACATTCCCATCTTAGCACCTGCACACCTAGTGACCGAGTACATAAACCGCAAGGGGTATTTTTCCATGGTCCTGCAGGGGCTTGTGGATCACAGGTGTAATTTCACAGACATCTATGTGGGGTGGTCTGGGAAGGTGCTGACACTCGTGTATTTCTTAACTCGGGGCTGTTCTCTAAGATGCACGCAGGCACATTCTTCCCCAACCAAAAAATTCAGATTGGGGGTGTGAAAATGCCCATAGTGATCCTGGGGGATCCTGCTTACCCCTTGCTCCCTTGGCTAATGAAGCTGTACACCAGTCACCTTGGTAGTGACAAGGAGTGTTTTAAAAAGAGGTTAAGCAGTTGCAGAATGCTCGTAGAATGTGCCTTTGGGCGTTTAAAGGGCAGATGGCAGAGTCTCCTCACTAGGCTGAACATGAGTGAGAAGTACCTCCCTTCTGTGATATCTGCTTGCTGTGTTCATAATGTGTGTGAAGTGAAAGGAGAGAGGTTCCCCCACGGTTGGGCTGTGGAGGCAGAAAGACTGGCTGCCAATTATGAGCAGCCAGATGCCAGCACTACGCTGAGAGCTAACTGCAGAGCACTTTGCATCAGGGAAGCTTTGAAAACCAGGTTCTGCAGTGAGATGCAGGACTGAATTCTGTTCCTGTATGTTGTTTGCCTTTGGTGAACCTCCTTCCCCCCAATGATATCTGTGCCCACCAAATCCCTCCTGGACAAGATATGATTTAATAAAGAAATGTGTTGAAATGATGCACAACTTTATTTCTGAACATTCAAGTCATGGGGAAAGGGGCGGGGGGAGGGGGAGAGGAGTGTTCATTCACTGTCTCAAGGGGAAGGGTGGTAGCTTGCTGGCCAGCTGTCAGTGTGGCCGCCGCTGATTTCTGCTCACCTCCACCAGAGTGGAGGAGAGCACGTACTGCATCCTGGACAATCTCCTCCAAGAGCTCTTGGTGGCAGCGGCGGGGGGGGATGCGGCAGCAAAGCCTGGGTTGAGGAGCATTATGGAGGGGCTGCAGTGGGACTCTGTCCTGCCCCCACTCCTCCTGAAGCTCCTCAAGCCGCCGGAGCACGTCTGCCTGGTCCTGCATGATTTGCAGCATTTCCTGCGTAGTGCTGCAATCATGCTCCATCATTTCTCAGCGACTCTCCATGTCCATGTTCTGTGACAAGGTCAGCCTCCACGCTCTGTGCTCGGTCTCTGCAGTTGCTGAGGCGTTCATGAGCTCCACAAACATGTCATCTCTGCTTTTTTTTTTTCCCCTCCTCTTCCTAATCTGAGACAGTCTGTCCACAGCGCTTCTTAAGGGTCAGTCCAGTGCCCAGGTGTCTACAGAATGAAAGAAAAACAACAAGGTAGCCACAGTTAGCATAGTGCAGAAATGAAACATCTGTAACAACTTAGATAATGATCCCCTGAAAAAATGTAGCAAATGATTCTAGTGATACATAATGATTCCATTATAAATGTAGCAAATGGTTCTCTTGATACAATATATCAAATTACACTCTCTCTTTCCCTCTCCCCTTCGTGCCCCCTCCTCCCCACCTCCAATGTACAAGGACAGAAATGCTAAGAAGAAAAAAAAACTCACCAGATGTGCCTTCCCCAGGATCATTAATGCTGTCCTGTGTGCTGCTGGACTGCTCAAGGGTCAAGAATAAGTCCTGACTTTCAGGAAGAATGGACACCCCGCTCTCCTGCACCCTGCTCTCTCAGCTTCCTCCTCGTCCACGGAGTCCTCATTGACCATAGACTGTGACCTACCAGCGGTATCGATGCTGCAGGGAGGGACCTTGGTGGGATCCCCACCAAGAATTGAGTGCACCTCATCATGGAACCTGCATTTTTTGGGCAAGGAGCCCGAGGAGCTGTTGTATCAGAAAGCCAGGGAAGCTGACTGGTGCAGCTCCTTGATCTTCATGCGGCACTGCTGAGCGTCCTTCTGGTATCCCAGGGCATGCTGGAGAAGGGACATTTTCCCATAAATGTCCAGATTCCTTTTGCTGGCTCTGAGCTGAGCC
The DNA here is from genome assembly GCF_026122565.2 of Emydura macquarii macquarii. Lineage (NCBI taxonomy): Eukaryota > Metazoa > Chordata > Testudines > Chelidae > Emydura > Emydura macquarii. Next base: position 32,943,367 of record NW_027132559.1, on the reverse strand, counting down.
AGAACGGACTCCTCGCCCCACAGCCCAATGAGGTCTAAGACCTCCGGTCGACTCCATGCTGGAGCACGTTTGGGCTTTGCAGTAGCCATGTGGAGAACAGTGACAAAGCTCTCTCCACACTGGCAGCACAGGAAATGAAAATTCAAATCTTCCCGTGGCTTGAGGGGAGGGGACTTTTCCTGCTAGCGTGATCACTGAGCAGCAAGGCGCAACTGTCCAGAGCAGTCAAAACGGAGCATTGTGGGATACATTCCGGAGATAAATTAATTTAATTTAAGTTCCATTGCATCTATACTAACACTAAAATTGATTTAACAAATTCAAATTAGACACTACACCACTTGCAGAGGTGGGCTTATTAAGTCGATTTTACAGGCACTTTAATTCGAATTAAGAATGGTGCCAGTGTAGACGCAGGTGTAATTAAGTCGACTTAAGTGACTGTAAGTCGACCTAAGTTGCCAGGATAGACCAGGCCTAAGTACAGAGAATTATGTGCTTAAACAGGAATGAAGAAGAACAAATGTTTAGCAGAAAGACTGAAAGCACTTATTGAAGATGAACTGTGGGATATGGACGTAGTTTTTAAGCAATTAATCCTGTTTACAGAAATGAATCAGAGCACATTCTTAAAGCTGCAAAAGATGTAGCACTATCAAAAGCAGAAAAAAAGCACCAATGTCAACAGTGATATGAAAACTGTTTTCAGATGCTAAATTTTTACAAAAAAAGCATCTTGTCCTCCAATACTTGAGAGTTTCAGGGATTCATAGCTGATGCCAAACCTAAAAAAGTAATACTATGTGATGCGTACTTCTTCTTCAAGTGGTGCACTGGTGGTTGCAATGACTTCAGCCCCGGCAAGTATAACATTAAGCAAGAGGAGCACAAGACTGCCATTTTATCACAAAGCATCAGGTACAAGTGCTTGAGTGAAAGAGAGGTTTCCAACACGTACATGGCAACATACATGTGAAGCACATGCATAACCTGCTACTACAAATGGCAATTGGAAAAACCATATTAAATGCCTTCCAATAAGATAGTTTGCGGAGGCTGCATTATCTTCTCACTCCAATGGTGCTCAGAACACCTGAGACAGTCACTGGTGAGCGTATGAATGTACTGAAGGTTTTCATATGCCAAATTTACCATTTGAAGACCAATATTATGACACTTGCAGAGCTACACTGGTGGATGTTTTCCAAGAAACAGAAAAATTGCCACTGACAATGGGTGCCTTCATACCTGTGTGACAGAATGTACTCCTGTGTCCACTATTGTAATAATTTTTGTACGAAGCATACCTTGCAAGTTATCATATGAAAACTCATAATTTTCTGACCATTACTGTCCTGGTAAAATATGTGCAGCAACACTGTATATAAAGTTATAAGATTCCTCTCCATGGTGTTACTAACACATGTTCCAAATCTGGGGAGTGGCCAACCAAATTCCTCAGAGACATATGACAAGCTGACACCTTAGCCGGTGTAAACAAGGCCAGTGGGCCATTACCTGCTAAGTAAAGTCTTTGTCAGGAAAGGGGGCATGGGTGAAAAATCCATATTTTGGCAAAGAAACGGCATGGAGTTCCCATCCACACAGACTGCCAGTCACCATGCTCGAAGTCCTAGCTGGAAATACTTCTTAAAGCAGGCAGAGGACTATAAAAGGGAAGGAAAGAGACTCCCTCCCCCCGTGCCCATCTTATTCACAGCATCTGAAGGACAAAGGAAGCAGCAGGAGATTGGGGGAGGGGTCCTAACCTAAGAGTTTGGTCAATAATCTGCTGAAGTATGTGGTGAGAAAACCTCACTTTAAATCTAATGTAGCTAGTTAAGTTATGCATTAATAAATGTTTTATCTTTATTTTTCTTGTAATCATTTCTGACTTTTATGTCTCATTACTTGTATTCACTTAAAACCTCTCTTTGTAGTTATTAAATTTGTTTTATATAATCCAGTGTGTTTGAATTGAAGTTGGAAAACTTCATTTGGGAGAATAAGTTGTGTATGGATCACTCTTATTAATAAAATCACAGCCTTTATATAAGCTTATAATGTTCAGGAGAGGGCTGGGCAGCACAGGACATACATTTCTGTAGGGAAATCCAGGCCTGGAAGTGTGATGAGGTCACCCTGCAATATAACCAGGCTGGAAAGAGCCAAAAAGTGTGGCTGGTAGGTTGCAACACATACACAGACATAGCTGGGAGTGATTTATATGCTGGTGGCAGTGAGCAATCCAAGTAGGAAAGCTACAGCAGCAGAGCATTGTAAAGGTCACCCCATGTTAGATGGCAGGGGTGATGCAACTACTCTGGTATATCACAACCTGCTACTCAGAAGGCAAAATTATAAAGCACTGGGATGGGATGATTGAGCAACTTCAAAACTACCCTCCCCTACCAGGCATTCATGGGTCTTGGAGGATGGACTGATCACACCAGTTATGTGCAAAATATCATGCGCTCCTGAATCAATAATTCAGCTAATCAAATGCTTGTGTGAAAAGACAAGATGCCTACCACTCTGCAAATGTTTGGCCAACAGCCTGACTTGGACAGAGATGTGAGAGTGCAGCATCAATGAGGATCAATATGACAACATGTCTAGCAATGAAGTCCCAGATGGTGACAACAGCGATGATGACTGATGAATAAATGTTTTCAGTTCTACATGTCAAGGCTAACTTACCAAGAATTACCAAAGATCAATGTCTTTTTTATGTAGGCAATGCATCCCAGTGTTAAAGTATAATTCAAAATGTTGATTTCTAAATATTTTCTCATATGTATCTACGTAATTGTTCTAGGTTTCTTATGTTTGGTAACATTGTGTTCTTGGAAGAAAGGGTTTTCAAATGATATCCAACTCAACCCAATTCCAAAGACATTGTATTATCAAAATTTCCACCAACCAGAGGAGTTGGAGCTGGGAGCCACAGGGACAGAGGGCAATAAATCCCCCTCCCGCCAAGCTGCAAAGGGTGACACCACTGAAATTATGATTCTGTAGATTTTTATGAATCTAACTCGGGGCAATGAGGGGGAGGGACAGTGAGGCTAGGGTAATGGGGTGGGAGGGGAAGCCCATGGAGGCAAAGAGGGCCGGGATGCCAAAATACAAGTTCGTCTAGGGTGCTATTTTCCTTAAAGCCAGCCCTGCCCATGAAATGAAGTATTACAACATTATGTGCCCACAATCTCAAGGATGTATGCATAGGCGTGCGCAGCATATTTCATTAGGGTGTGCACCCAGGTAATCGGGGTGTCAAACTCAACTCTGCCAGTGGGCAACATTTGAATTACCCACCGGCGGAATTCTTGCAGCGTACTAGTCTCTGCTGAAAAATAACGCGAGACTGGGTATTTCAGTGGCAGATCACTTCGTCCACCGAGAACCGCGTGCCCAAAATCACTTTCGGCGGCGGCATTAAACAGAGTGATATGGTGCCGCAGGAAACATGAAAACGGAACGCAGGACGGATAATAATGGTCTGTATGACACCCCTGCATTACAGTGTGCCTGGGCACACCCGGCACACCCCGTGCACACACCTATGGATGTATGGTATATTGAACTCTAGCAGACAAACTGAAAACATTTCATTCCATGGAGATATAAAAACCAAGTAAATAATTCAAAATGATACAAATTCTAAACAGGTTTTGGGAACACAGAAAGTAGCAGAACCAATAAAAATATCCTAGGTACATTCCACCACTCATTTGGCAAGACTTACCTTTTCATAGGCATTCTCTAAAAATTCAATAGGGTTTTTTCCAAATGCTACTGCATGTCCAAGAAAAGGGATATTAGACGAAATATAAGGTGGATATTTCTGCAAGAGAATATTCGTTTAATAATTAGATTGCTTCAGAAGAAAATTAAATACTGACTTATTCACATAAAGAGTCATGAAATAACAGCATTACACACTGGCTGAGAATGTATATGGATAAATAGTCATAATGTTACTTATGTTATGGCACCTACAGTTTTGGAAAAGTGATTATTTGTTATAAACCAAAGATCTAAAGGTAGCAAAGATTCAAATAAATACTTCTGCAGATTTGTCAGTGAGACTAGAATGGAAAGATATTGTAACAGGAAAGATATGAAGCCCGCTGAATAACAGATAAGGCTGCTATAAAGTGTCATTCAATAAAAACAAAACAGCACTGAAACAAATATTTGACTGGCCTCAATTTTATGCCCACAGTCAACTGTATGAGCAAGAGACAGGAGCATGTAAGTGAAAAAACTTGTTCCAGAAAGTAAGTCCTATTGTGGAGGCAAAGAAACAACAGCTAGGACTGCCCCAGGAGGTGCACAGCGCAGTGGAACTGATCACGATTGGCTTGTCACCTGGACACAACATCAAATAGTTCTACACAGCACAGACTCTCACCCTTACAGTCAGCTCAGCTCTGCCAGCGTTGCCCAGAAGGGACAAACATACAGGTTTCTCCAGCCACAGCCAGGAGGAGAAGGAGTTGTGCGCAGCATTGCTGACCGAGGCTATGGGCGCACCGGGGAAGCGGGGGCCACTAGCTGAGGGCTGCAGGTTGGGCAGAGCTGCCCAGAACCATCAGTTAGAATCATAGAGTTGGAAGGGACCTCAGGAGGTCATCTAGTCCAAACCCCCTGCTCAAAGCAGGACTAACCTCAGCCAAATCATCCCAGTCAGGGCTTTGTCAAGCCGCAGCTTAAAAACCTCTAAAGATGGAGATTCCACCACCTCCCTAGGTAACCCATCCCAGTGCTTCACCATCCTCCTAGTGAAAAACTTTTTCCTAATAGCCAACCCAGACCTCCCCCACGGCAACTTGAGACCATTACTCCTTGTTCTGAGAACAGCCTAGCTCTATTCTCCCTGGAACCCCCTTTCAGGTAGTTAAAGGCTGCTATCAAATCCCTCCTCATTCTTCTCTTTTGCAGACTAAACAAGCCTAGTTCCCTCAGCCTCTCCTCATAAATCTTGTGCTCTAGCACCCTAATCATTTCTGTTGCCATCCACTGGACTCTCTCCAACTTGTCCACATCCTTTTTGTAGTGGGGGGCCCAAAACTGGACACAATACTCCAAATGTGGCCTCACCAGTGCTGAATAGAGGGAAATAATCACTTCCCTTGATCTGCTGGCAATGCACCGACAAATGCGGCCCAATATGCTATTAGCCTTCTTGGCAACCAGGGCACACTGTTGACATTGAAGATCTACAACCTATCCTAGCAGATGATCCATCCCTCACTCAGGCAGTGGGCAGCAGACCCATCCTGGCTTACCTACAGTCCCCCAATCTGAAGCAAATACTCACCAGCCACCATACACTCTACAAAAAATCCAATCCAGGAACCTATCCCTGCAACAAACCCCGTTGCCAACTCTGCCCGCACATCGACTCTAATGACAGCATCACTGGTCCTAACCACATCAATCACACCATAAGTGGCTCATTCAACTGCACATCCACTAATGTTATATATGCCATCATGTGCCAGCAATGCCCCTCTGCCATGTACATAGGCCAAACTGGACTGTTGCTATGCAAAAGGTTAAATAGACACAAATCAGACATAAAAAATAACAACATCCATAAACCAGTCAGAGAACACTTCAATCTCCAAGGGCACTCTGTTGCTGACCTGAAAGTTGCTGTACTTCTCCAAAAAAAACTTCAAACACAGATTTGAAAGAGAAACTGCTGAGTTAGAAATTATCTGCAAACTTGACACATTCAAACTGGGTTTAAACAGGGATTTGAAATGGCTCTCTCATTACAAGAAGTGATTTGCTCTAACAACACATTTTCACCTCCTACTCAATGGTTGTCATCAAGCCTCATATACCTGGCTTCCCCATTGTTGTCTATGCCCTTTGATATGTAAATGTTGCCTTCTATATATTTTCTGTTTCCTATTTTGCTGTATCATTTCTACCAACTGCATCTGAGGAAGTGAGCTGAGGTTTAGGAAAGCTTATGCCTGCTGAAATTAAAACTGTTAGTCTTTAAAGTGCTACAGAACTCAAGCTGTTTTTGCTGTTGACTTACTCCAGCTTCTCATCCACTGTAACCCCCAGGTCCTTTTCCGCAGAACTGCTGCCTAGCCCCCCAGTCTGCAGCTGTGCAACTGTCAAAGCCTCCTCAGACCACTCCCTAACTGCGGGTCTCGCTCAGCAGCCCCCACCGGGCAAGGCGGCATGGGCGTCCTCCTTCTCCGCCCCTCACTCTCCAGCCTGCTGGGTGCCTCCCTCACCCCCGCGAGCTCTCCCCCAGCCGGGGCCCCAGAGGCGCATACCGCCTCCCGCAACTCCCCCCGGCCCCCGCCATCTCGGCCCCCGCCCCTGCCGGCCCCGCTCCGCCGACCTACCCCGTCGCCAGGCCGAGGCTGTTGCCAGAGCCGGGAGCCCAGCTGCAGCAGGTAGCCCAGGCTCAGCACGAAGGCGGAGGCAGCCAGCATCGTGGAGAGGGGGCTGCCCGCGCCCACCCGCTCCAGCAGGGTCCCGCCGACCTCCAGCAGACTCAGCATCTCCGCGGGCGGGTTGCACGCAACGGTTACGGGACGGAGCAGCTGAGCTACCTGCAGTCCTGCTGCGCTGCGCTGCTCCGCGCCTTTTCTCCCTCCCCCCCCCCGGCGGGCGGAGCGCACGCGCTGGGCTGATCTCTGACTATGTGACATCACCGTGTTCCGAACCAATCGGTAACCGCGCCTGCGGCCCGGGGAAGCGTGCGGGGGCGGGGCAGAGCGGGTGGGGCGGGTGGTGAGGTGGGGTGCTACAGGGAGCGGGAGCCAATCAGCAGGCCGTGGCTGCCTCTCTCGCCAGGCAGCTGCTGGGTTACTGCAAATCGGCGTGTGCCATGTGCGCGAACGGGGCGAAATCTCCAGCCTCCCTCTGAAGACTCCGGGGCCAGGGCCCGGGCCAGCTCCCGGGCTGCTGGTGTAAACGATGTCAGTGAAGCGACACCAGATCACACCGACTAACGCATGATCTCCACCGCCCGTAGAAACCCGCCTCCTATGGGCATTGGCCAGCCCCCAGTGTCTGAGGTAGTGAAGCGGCAAGCGGAGCTGGCATGTTGCCATCCTCCCGGTCTCTGAGAAACGAGGTGTCTCCAGATGGATTCACCCCACCCCATTCAGAGGGAGAGACAGCCCCACCTGCAGAGACGGATGACTTTAGGAGGAAGATTTGCAGCCTGGGGGGAGGGAGCCCTGCCTGGGATGAGTGTCACAATGCTGTTGCTCTGCGACGTTGTCTCCTGCCATGCTCCATGGAGGAGGATTTATTACAGGAGTGAGGGACACCCGCATATCCTAATAGGCTGCTTGCTGGACTGCAGCTGAATATGCTGGAAGAAGACATAGGAGGGAGGTTGGCAGGACAAAGAGCCATGCTCTCCACACAGACTGTAAGAATGCCAGAGATTAGGATAGGGTTGCTGTGTTGTAGCCATGTGGGGCACAGGATATTAGAGAGAAGATGGGTGGGGTAATCTCTGTTATGGGACCAACTTTTGCTGGTGAAAGAGAGACTCTTTTGAGCTTACACACGTGGAAAAGAGCTCTGTGCAAGCTTAAAAGTTTGTCTCTCTCACTAACAGAAATTGGTACAATAAAAAATATTACCTCACCCAACTTGTCTTTTTTTAGAGATTAGGGTAGACAAGAGTGTGCAGCATTCAAGGTACCAGCTTGCTGAAGTGGTGAGGAAAGGTAAGGGGCAGAGAGGTCCACTTAAAAACCCCACTCATCTTTTGCAACTCTTTCCATATATAGGACCATCCAAGGAGCCCTCTGTAGTGATTAACTCCTCTTTACCCCTCTCCCCCACTCAGTGCACTACCAGAGAAACTTAAGAGGCAAGAAGCCTAGACAGTCGCTTTTTTAGGCCATGACCATAAATGTCCAGTATCCCAACACCCATCATTATCTCTAAGAGTACATTTTTACCAAGTAAAAAGGTGTTCTTATCTCAAGTTAATTATCATGTAACTAACACGAGGTACAATCCTAGCAAAGACAAAGCAGTTTGTAGTTTTTGCCTATAGGTGATGCTGCTTGTGGAATTTCACAGGAACCAAAATGGAGTCCAGAGTCACATAAGCAGGTTCTGGTGACTCATTGGTGATGCTGGCTTCTCCCCCTGGGCCCCTTGCACCTGGGAATGTTTTAATGGGCCATTAAGTAGGTCATTATTCTGCAGCCATCCTATCTGGGGTGTTGCCCAAGCAGCACAATTTGAAATACAGATATCTCAAATATATCTATAACTTCCATTTCACATATTACACATGAACGTAAGTATTATCATCTTACTTAGCATATTATAACCTTCCTAACAGTACCTGACATGGCATATCTCACATGAATTAACATGATTTTGACATATTGATGTCAAACAATGTAACAAATGCTCTTCCCCCCATCTACCCAGCATGACAAAGGGGTTAAGGAAAATAATTTTTTTTTCTGGGCGGGGGAAGGAAGAAATAACTGACTAAACTAGCTAAATTAACTTTTATTCTATCCTATCTTCTCTCAGAACGAGCTATGAGGAGAACTGTTGTGGCTCCGTCTTAGACTGTGGATGGTTGAGAAGGAACTGAGGGGGTCAGGTCACGCGCACACAGCTTGAGGCGCCAATGGCACTGCAAGGTGGGCTGCGCATGCATGACCTGAGCAGACATTGCTGATGGAAATCTCCAATACGGACATGAGGGTGCACCAGACACCTGGAGTGGAGCATCCATCAGGACACAACTTGATGAAGAACTACCTGATTGGCTAAGACAGTTAGGTGGTTTGCTGTTATATCCAGCAGCTGCAGAGGATCAATGGTTCCTCAACACACATGCCTGTGAATTCTCTGCCCCTCGTGCTCACTTCATTCCAAGCCCTGCTGCTGCTTGTTTCTGCACCACTCTGGTCTGGACCCAGCCTTGTTCTAGTCCTGTCCCAACCTTGCTCCTGCCTTGGAACTAGACCTGCCCTGTTTGCCACTGCACTACTTCAGCATAGACCTTGCCCTGCAACCAGCCTCACTCCAGCCTGCCCCAGCCTAGACCCTGTCCTGCACCCAGCATTGTTAACAGTCCTGTCTCAGCCTTGCTTCTACTGTTGCAGGGCATTCATTATGATCAGTATGAAGTTACCAGTGAGACACGGTATACCCGATTTGCAGATCAGTAAGATTTAATGTGTAAGGATTTCTTAGATAGATAGTTCAATACAAAGCCAACAATTAACTACAACACATCATACTCACTAGACCCAAAGAGTTATATGTTCACTCAAGTAGCTGTATACAGGAACAGCTTGCTTCAGGAGCCCTGCCTGGGGATGAGGCTGACAGCAGCTCCTGTGGAATCAGGTGCAATGAAGCATGTCCCCTTGCCTGGGTGGTGGCTTTTTATACTTTTCTGTACACATTGTTCTTTCATTTGTTTATCTTGGGTGATGTTTTTATATCCTTCACTTTCTCTATACTTCATTGTTAATACTAACTACATCTTTATGTTCTTACCATGATAATTGGAGCAAAACAACATCTGGTAGTGGAAAAGGCAGTGGGAAAGAACACGCCTTAATGTAAAATGTATAAACTCTTGTCCTTGTTCATCTTTATCTATATGCAACTATAAACTAACAACTATGTGTTGTGTTGTACAAAACCCACACTATTTACTATCTGCTGTGGTGCGCAGAAAATGAGATACCACAAGGTTACTCAGCATGCTGTTGGTTTCTGCCAATTGTAAAAAGCAGTCGGGCTGCTGAGGCTAGGCCTCAAACAGTGGTCAACCAACTCACTAGTGGTCAGGCAACTTGGTCAAGCAACTCAGACCAAGCTAGGCCTCCAACACTACCTTCCCTGACTTTAGGTAATCTGGTTCTGACTCCTGGCTCTGATTCCTGGCTCCGACTCTGTTTTGACCTTGGGCTTTGGCATTCAGACCTTGACTACAATTCTGACCTTCAGCTCCGATCCCTGGCTCGGACTCTGTTTTGACCTTGGGCTTTGGCATTCGGACTCCAACCAGTAGGCCTGACCCCTGCTCTGACCATTAGACCTGATTGCCTGTGACCCAGTTTCCTGACAGGAAGACAGCGGGGCACAAAGCACATCTCTTAAAAGATCAGCTTCTTCTTATTATTATTCTGCAGTTCCACCATCACAAACGGAACTGCTTTATAAAACTATGTTAAGCCATCTATATACTAATAACAGGTATAACAAAGCACTATAACTGAAGAAAACCCCCGGATCCAAAGGACTGGGGCAGTTCTCTTTCATCTGGTGAAGCATGTTGAAGAAACTGAGGCGGTAGAGGGTGCACCCTTATACAGCCTTCTCAGAACATTCAAAAACACTGAGGAGAGAGGAGGTGCACATGTGCTCCAACAGGCACTGGTTGGAGAAGGTTCTACTGTCAGGTCCCACCAGGCAGTGCAATACAAATAAATGGGCATATGCAGAGCCACTCAAAGAACTGGCAATAATCATGTTGAAAATGTACTCAAATTTCCGTACTGAAATTAATAAAATAAGGGGAAGTTGTGCAGGGCTTAGTACAGTGGTTAATTAGCATAGTTTGTTCTGAAAATTCCAGGTATTTCATGGCCTATGTGCCATATTGTTCCTCACTTTGAGCCCTGCATATCCAGAAATATGCTCCCCATGCTGTACCTCGCTACAAGTATGAGCAGCACACAGTATCATCAAGCAGTGTGTGCACACACACGAAGCCAGTAGTGGTGTTCAGGTGACACTGTTTACCAAAGACTATTTCAGTAACTGTATCTAATTCTGAGTTCCTGCCATCTTTTTCATGGCTCTGCTGCTTCAGGCAAAGTCTGAGAACAGTTTTCAAAACTGTTAGTGCTCAATTTCTCATGGTGCAATGGGAACAGTGTGTGTCTGCTTGTACAGCAGCGTATATGACAATGGATGTAAACAAATATAGTGATTTGTTTATGTCAGGGCACTGTGCTGAGATGGACGCATATGGGTATCTCTACACAGCAAAGAAAACCCACAGATGACCTATGCCAGCTGATTCACGGCTTGGGATGCAGGGCTATTTCATAGGCTTCCGGCCTCGCACTACTACCATATCTCCCAATTTTCTATTGAGGTTTATGTATAATTCCTGGCTCCCATACCAGTGTGTGTGGGTATGCTGCTTCCAGGCAAAACTGGTTTTTGGGCTTTTTTCCCACCTACATGAACAGACTTTAAGCACTGATAAAACTATATAACTACATATCCATTCTAAAGTTTGTTCTAAATAACCTATTAAAATGGCGAACAAAGAATTTTCCATTTTAAGTAAAAATTCATTACTTTTTTGATTTCATATTTTATGTGCACTGTAAGCAGATAATGTATTTTTTTAGTTTGTTATAAAATGCTTCTTTCCCACTCCAGAAATCAAGAAAAAGAAGGCATTGGAGTTTGAGTGGTTGTGGGGGGAGTTTTTGGACTCAAGAAATTTTGAAAAGACTGATGAAGAATTACAAACCAACTTCTAACAACAGACTAACCATTCAGTCTCTCAATTTATGGTACACTCAAAGTGATAATATTTTCAGAAACAGATAATTATAGCACAAACTTTCATCTTGTTCACAAATAAAAATGCTTTTTTGTGTATCAGCTATTCAGAATTTTACTGACTGTGTATAGAGTTTTAAAGCTTTCACTTTGTTGGTCAGGTAATGCATGCCTGTCATTGTTAGTACTCTGATCAACTGATCTATCATTTCAGCAGGAGTTAGAGCTTGGTTTTCGCTTTTCCAGCGTTCCAATGCTTGGAGGATTTTCTCTTCCAATACAAGAGACCTAAACAGAAAAAATAAAAATGCTACTGAGAAGATATTTGAGAAAGTCAAAGACTTAAATAGCTGATTCTCAAAATGTACTATACTATACTGCACATGCTATATATAGTCTTTTGATAGTATATGTGTATATATTTTGATTATATCACTATAACAACTGTTTATTCCATGGCATAAAAACAGTAACAGAAACTAAATTACACTAAGAATAAGACTATTTTGTAAGTTTTTATGTGTAACTAACCTGTTATTTTCGAAAGATTTAATTTCAGCATTATTAAATTGCAGTTTCTGGCAGAAAAATTCAAAATTTTCAAAGGAAACATTCCCAGCAATTATCTTTAATATCTTCTGCAAAATTTTCCCTTTGAATATAAACAAATCACAAGTATTATGCTTTATCGAATGACATTGATATAATTTATCTAACATTCATCATTTTTACAATTATTCAACTTCTCAGTTGTGGATTCCACTTATCTGCTACAAGACTCTGGTTGTTGCAGAGACATGCAGCAGTGAGAGGGTGCAGGACTGAAAATGCAGGTTCTGGGTATGGCACAGACACACAGTATTATGACCATAGCAGAGAGCTGACAACTGGCAGGGGGAGAAAAGGGAGAACACACACAAAGCACTCAGATCAGGATGAGGAGCAGAGATGTATCTGACACAGGGAATGGCACAGACACACAGCACTAAGATAAGGAGTCAAGAATAGTTAGTCTTGGTGCATTCCACAGGGATACAGCACTGCAGCTGGGTAGGCTCAGAGTATGGCACAGGCACTCAGCACTAAAATGTGGGGAGTTGAGAATAAATAGGCATGGTGCATACCACTGGTACACACTGCTAAGAATGGAGAACAAATTACACCAGTGAGATGAATGGAGAAGTTCGTGCATCTTAATTGTTTCAGGCTGTATTTATGGCAATGAGGTTTTCTCACTGAGTTGGGGAAAAACATAGGAATGAATGAGGCAGTTCACACACCTTTTATGTACTAATTCAAACTGCTCTGAAATCCATGTGCATCATCAGATTAGCCTGAAAATAGATATACCACATCAGGGTGCATGGTATTCTGTGCTGCAAATTTTGGGTCCTTTGATTAAGGGATTCCCAAGATATAGCCTCAGCAAAATGACTTGTTTTAAAAATGATGGTTCAGTACATGTCAAAAATATACAATACATGCACAGGGATAAGGAGCACAGAATAGGCAGGTTTGGTACAGGCAAATAATGCTGAGACCAGGATAAGTAGTTCAGAATGGCCATGCTTCATGCACAGCACAGACAGGACTGACACCAACAAGGAAGGAGAAAACTCCATTGAGATGAACTGGACAGTATATACCTCTGCAATTCTCCTTTAGTATCCAAGTGTAAGCCTAAAGCATTTGTGAGATCCTCTTTCTCCTTCCTTAGGGGAAAGAGTTCTGGAACTCCCTATCACCCACTCCTGGGGACAAAGAGTGCAGCCAATGTGGGGTATGGAATTTAATGAGGGCTCTAAGGATAGACTCCGGCTATTTCTCCCCATCCCTCTTGGTGATGTCTCCTGCTGATAGATACATTTATCAAAATTGGAGCTGGCCAAAAATGGGAATCCTTTCCTACTTCTGGGAGAAGGCAGAGAGGCTCTATACCTGTTAGGCTGCTGGAGCTGGGAGGGAGGCAGAGTGTCTGGGGCTCTAACTCTGGCAATCCTCTGGGAAAGCTTTTTTCAATTTCATTGGCAGAAAGTGAAATTGACAAGAACCTTCCAGAGTTTCCTGGAAGATAATATGATTTTGGGAGGGGGAGGGGGGGCGGGAAGAACAACATACAAAACTGAAATTTTATCTTTTTTTGGGGGGTCAGAAAATCATTCAGAGGACAAATTTTTGACCAGCTCTATTCAAAACCCTGCCTACCAACTTGCCATCTCCCCATCTCCTCTCTAATTCCACAAGGAGCATGGAGGGGTCAGAAAGTGTGGATAGCTGGAAGCTGAGAGGCAATGAGGTATGCCCAGGAAGCACCCTCAGCAGCCCCTCAGTACCACCAATTTCTCAAAAACCAATGGAACACACTAACAAAAAACTTTGTTAAAGAGGAGATAAGGCTACCTAGCTTTGCCTGTTACCCTTCCACAATGTGGAAATTAGCAGCCAGAAACCTGTGAGATCCAGGAAATACATTCAACCAAATGAAACACACACATTAGAAAATCAGGAAATGCAGAGTTAAAGTTGTGATTTCTACACTACACAATTTTTTAAACTCATCTGATCCCTGCCCCAAAGTATACATATAGGGAGATCACATTACCATACCACTCACTTAGTCTTATCCAGGATGATATCTGTTAACCTACTACTACTACTGCCTGGACCAATGGTATTGTACAGAGCATAGTAAGGGCCCATGGGAAAGTATGAACAGGTGTGCAGATTTGGAGTTGTAAAGGGGCAGAGAAAATGGCTGGTAGTGTTAGGGAGGGTGAGGTACTACTTTATTCCTAGTGCCTGTCACTATCTCCAGAGGGTTAGAGTTAAGGGAAGAAGGGGGCATAATGATGCTAACTGTGCATTTCCTGGTTTCTATGTTTTTGTTTGAGTGTTATTTCCTGGATCCAGGTTTCTGGTTTTGGCTGTCAACTTCTATTTTGGAAGGGTACTAGGCACAGCTAAGCAGACTTAACTCCCTTTTAACCACTTTTTTTGTTACTGAGTATCAAGAATAATTTTATGCAAGTCTCTTTAAAAACCTTGTAAAGTTATTCCCTGTCATGGGGGGCTGGCCCATTACAGACAGCCAGGGCCCAGGCTACTTGTGACAGACTCCTGTAAAGGAGAATGAGTTAACCCAGACTGGACATAATTAGCTATGTAGGTGGCTGGTTGGCAGTTAATTACCTAATGAGCCTGAAAGGGATTACCTGGGCTCAGCGGGGGAGAAGTAGGTTCATAGAGACAGGACGGTCCAGATCAATAAAGGTGCTGAGGCACGTAAAGTACAGAGTGAGGGAGCACCTGCATCAGAATATCCCCTAGGTCAGTGGTTAGAGCACTCTACTGTGAGGTAGGAGACTCCCATTCAAATCCTTTCTCTCCCTCTGGCATTTAACCCGGGTCTCCCACATTACAAGTGAGTGCTCTAACCCCTGTTAACTGATAACTCAGTTAGCCCAGTGGTGTGCACAAGAGGGGCTAAGCAGGGGTAAGGAACCAATAATTGGCAGGGGCACAGAACACCTCCAGGCAAACCACCGGGCCACAAGGAGAGCAATCTCCTCCGGCTCCAGGGTTGGGTCGGGAGCTGCTGCAATGCTGGGCGGCCAGATCCCTTCCTCCAGGAGCTTGGGCATTCTCTGTAACTCACCTATCCCATCCCCTTCTCTGCCTCCACCAATCAGCAGCTGAGATGATAGGGCGTGACAATCCTCCTAACCAATAGTAGCAGGCAATGGCTCTGGGGTGGGGCAGGCAAGGAAGAGGTCAGTAGAGGGAGAAATATGGGGGCCCCAGTGATGGTGGGAGCACGGGGTACTCTGCAGTGGGGTGAGTAGGAGTGGAGAGCACAAGGTCCCCAGTGTGGTTGCAGGGGAGAGAGCGAGTTCCTCCAGCCCTAGGGCCATGGTGGCAAAACAGAACGTGCCCCTCCAAAAGCGGTAAAATATTTATTCCTGTGCCTGCCTGTCAGTTAGGCATTGCCACTCCCTTTTCCTCCTCCAGCCAGTTTGTGTGGAGTGAAGCAGGCACCTAACTCATTCCTGAAAGAAATACCGTAGGCACCTCAGTTGCCTGACTCCTGGCAGCAGGTTCCCATTTACGTTTCACTAAGCAGAGATAGAAACCCCCTGCAGCCTGGACGTAGGTTCCTGTCCCCAAGAGTGGGGTGGGGCTTATGACATACCCCTGTCATCAGCATTTCCCATTGGCTAACTTAGGCAGCTCCCCGTGTAGCATGCTGGCTTTTGCAGATCCCATTTCGAGGCAACCAAGGTGTCTAACTCAGGCTTTGTGGATGGAAGTTTTGTTGCTATGATTTTTAGGGACCTAAAAGTTAGGTGTTGCAATTCTGGCCATTGCAGCACTTAAGTCCCTTTGTGGATCCAGGCCAAAGAGTCTAGAATATGACCTCCTAGGGACATGGAACTTGAAGGAGAGCTCACCAGAAAAGGTAGACTACAAGGTGTGCTCCTAGAGAGAGGAGATTCCTAAGGAAAGAGATGAAGTTTGTGGGCCTCCAGGAAGGCCTGGTCTCAGTGAATGGGTCTCTCAAACAGTGGCAGGAAGCCTAGCCCCACATGAATTACATGCTGCCCTGGAGAATAAGTGCAGTTGACAGATCTTTGCAGACCACAGGCTCCAGGGAAGGATTCTCCCTAGGTAGCAGCAAGAGGTCTGATTCCAGGGAAGGTACCTGAGGCAAGAGAACCCTGATGGGAAAGGGTCTGGATGGAGGGGAGCAGTGGATTCAGGTGAGAGCAGATAAACTAAGACTGATTCTCTCTTCCACCTCAGATTCTGAGATGTAGGGTTGTTTGTATTCTTGTTATAAATGTAGTTAATAAACTAGATCCCTCTGTTCTTTACATAAAGCCTCATTGAACTTATTGATGATGCTTGGGGAGAAACTGAGGCAGGGAGTCCTTGCAGTGCCATGGTTTGGACAGAAGGAGGAGCTATAGAGCAGACACCACATGACATCATTATTTGATCCTTATAAAATTAGGGAGACTGTAAATTGTAATTTAAGTACTGTTACCACTAACCATAAGCATTAAGATGGGGAGGCGAGGGAAAACATGACAAATACTAAACCTGACTTCTTAAATTAACAAAACAATGGATTTCTAATGCCTGCTACAGTAAGCTATCTTTAACTTTTAAACAGCACATTTTCCAGGATATTGCTTTATAATATACTTGTTCTTAACATACCATCTCTTTCATCAGCACTCTCCAGGTAGCGTACAATGGTATATAGTTGTTTTCCTTTACAGACTTCCTGTGGAGGTCTAATCAGAGGATTTTCATCAAAATTTATATCCTTCAGTGACTGAAGATGATGGAGACCACTTGGCAAACATATTAATTGATTTCCTGACAAAATACAAATAGTTAATTATATTTGTATTTTATTAATCTAAAGAATTTCAGTACTTGAGTAACAAAGCAATGAAAGTCCTTTAAAAATATTATCCGTTGATTCTGATAGTGAGCTCAGCTGTGCGCAAAGAGTCCCTGCCTCAAGGAGTTTGCAATAATAGGAAATCTTTCCATTGACTTCAATAGGCTTTGGATCAGGCTCACGGTTCAAGTACAAACTAGAAGGGTCCAGACACAAATAATACATCTGGGGCTTGCAAAAGTTTGAAGTAGAGGGGGAATCCTACAAAAATCATTGTTCGTATTTATGGAGAAAATGGAAGGAGAGATTGAAGGAAGAAATGGAGATCAATTAGTAGAGGCATAAGAAAAAGGAGACTGTTCCAATGGAAGAAAAGGAGTGAAGAAAAGTGAATAATACAAAGGAGTCAAGAGGAGCACAGAAAGAGAGGAGAATTGTAAAAGGAGGCATACAGGGGAACAATAATGAAGCAGAAAAGCAAGTAGGAGAGAAGTTGAACAGGGGCTTGAGGATAAAAAGAAGAAATTTGAATTCAGTGCAGAAGGATAGGGAATGCCAACGAAGAGACGTGAAGAGAAGAGTAACATGATCAGAGCAAAGAAAGAGGAAGAAATTTCGAATAGATTATTCCTGAGTAACACTGGTGTAAGTAAAAGGAAAATCATTTATATAATGGTAATCAGGGAACATTTAAATAACTTCCAAATCAGTACTTCTAAGCTGACTGTAAAGCACAGTGGAGGGCAGGAAGAGATGCACAACCTTCACTCAACTGGGACACTTGGGGGAGAGAACTTCAAAGCAAACTGCCACATTCCTTTACAATCTGAACTACACCACACTGCAGGTGGCTGAGATGCTTTGAGGTTTTGTGTTCAACTGAAAGATAACGGAGAGTAGATTTAATTATTTTCCCCTCAAGCATAGAAAAGTAAACTTATATTTTTAAACTTATTCTATATTTTTTGTTTTGTTTTTCTCTTTCAGAATCTCTGAAATAGGATATTTCAGAGGTGGTAGAGCACCAGAGTTTAGCTTCAATAGAACTTAACTCTCAGCTGGACTGTCATCTGATTTTAAGATAAAATATCTATTTATATATACTGTACAATAAAAAAATTACAGATTAAATTTTCCTTAAAGAAAACAATTACCAGTTAATACATTTAAAATAATCTATTTTTATTATAAAGCATTGAACTATGAAACAAAATAAAATATTATGAATATACATGATTCTTGAACCCTCTGGAGTCCTCTCTTCACTTGATGGTGAAGTTTCTCAAGAAACGTCTCAGTCTAGCTATAGAGTACATTGCAAAGGTGAGCAACCCTAACCCAGAAGAACTAATAGTCCAGTGTAATAATAAAGATCCACTTAAGGCATCAAAGCTGTAAGTTGTACATAAAAGCAAAATAATATTGGGTATCGGGCTGAATATCCTTAAGTACTTTTATAATCATCAGATATTTAACTATTACTATTTGGTTAGAATATTTACTAAGATTTATACAAAGCTACCATATATAGCTCTGGTAGCTTTATAAAAGTTAACCATAACAGCAAAATAAAATAGTTTTATCTATTATATAACAAGCTGTTTCTACAACTTCTTATGAATATATTTGCACACCATAGTAATAATCATAAGAATCAGGCTATGTCATTCAGCCCACTGCCACACCAAGCACCCCAGCACACCCAGTAGGTTAAGAAATCAAGACTTTGTGAATCCAAGTGGAGGAAGCAAGGGTGGATCCACAAAGCAACTGAGGCACCTAAGTTCCTGTGTGCAGCACTACAGTGATCCACAAAACTCCTCTGTGGCTGCTGCCTAACCCTGTAGTGCCTAAATACACTCAGTGCCTAGCTTTCTGTTGTAAAAGTTCCCTAAGTGCTTAAATTTTAGACCTTGCAGCTCATGCACTGCTCCCTTCTTCTGGGGCATCCAGATGCCTATCTCCCACCTACGCTCTAGAGCAAATTCACAAACTGGGGAAAGACAGGCATTTGGCCACTTAAATTGCACGAGCAGCCCAATCTGGTAGGCACCTTCTGAGCACACTTTCTGGATCAAGGCCCATTCAAAATCCCGCCAGAGGAGGTGGTGCTGCCCACATAATAAATTTTAGCCCAGGACTAGAGGGCGCGTTAACCACTGGATTAAAATCATTCTCTCCCCCTTTGTCTCCTTCCCCAGGACTGTTCTACTGTGGATAAATACTTAAAGAGGGTTAGAGCAAGTAACCTAGACAGACACTCTGTAACCCAGTGGTCAGATTACCGCCCTAAGCGGCAGGAGACTCCTAATTCTATTCCCCCTGCGCCAGTCACTTTTCTGTCCACAGCAGAACAGCTTCAATAGGAGAGACTGAGGGAGCCCCCTCTCCAGATCGCCAATTTTGGTTGGACGTATTCCTGGAGATTTCATCACATGACATAATCTTTAATTCTTAGAGACTCCAGGACAATCCTAAAGGGTTGGCAACTCTAGCCACCCCCATCAAATTATTTCATAGCTCAGTGGTTAGAGCAACTCTCATGGGAGATGCCAGTTCAGATCCTTTCTCCCCTATGGCAGAGAGAGGTGAATTGAACTAGGCCTCCCACATCCCAGGTTAGTGCTATAACTACTGGTCTTAAAAGTTATAAGGCGGGCACCACTGATGCTTTTTCCTCTAGCTTTTTTGTGTCAGACAGAGTCAGGCAGACACTGAACTCATTCCCACAAGAAATACTTTAGGCACTGCAGCTGTCTGACTCCAGGAAAGTGGTGCCCAGCTGCAGATTACGAGCAGAGATACGTGTCTACATGCAGCCTGGATTTAGGCACCTATTTCTGAGAGAGGGATGGGGATTAGTGCACACCGCTCTCATTGACATCTCCCATGGCTAGGTTAGGCAGCTCCTTGCCTGGGCTGCTCACTTTGAGGATTGCATTCACAGATGCCTGTCTCTGCCCATTGATTGTAGAAGAGCTTAGGTGCCTAATTCAGGCTGTGTGTATCACAATGTTATTCCTATGATTTTCTAGGTGCCTAAAAGTTAGACACTGTGAGGTTCAATGTTGCAATGCCTAAATTCCTTTGTGGGTTCTACCCCAAGTTCCAGAGTTAAGAAATGTTCATGAAAATAATTCTGTCACAGTCTCTCACATTTAAATCAGGAAAGCAGGAGTGGGGTAGAACTGCATCTTGAGAGCTTTTTTTTTTTTTTTACTGTAAGTACAGCAATATTCAATGAGAAATTATTTCTCATGTAACTAGATTCAAAACCATTCAAGGCTTAATAGGTTAAAAAGAACATCCATTCAAAACCCAATACATGTCTAGTACAGGGCATAGGTGTTCCTTATTCATGGGATTAAATTTTACTTACGTTTGTGCAGTCACATTCTTCACTAGTTTCAGCTTCCCCGTGGTTTTAAAATGTACCACAGAGCACATTACAGCAGCTTAGTCTTTAGGTAACAAATGTATGGAAAACTGTAGTGAAGGCCCACAACCAAATGAGATGATTGCAGTCATCTCACTAAGTGCAGATGGAAAGAACTAGTTAGGTCAATGTAAACTGCCTTATGTCGACCTAACTCTGTAGAGTAGATCTAATCTTAGGCAGAGGGGAGCCTATCTCCCCCCACTTCATGAATTAGCCTGGGGCTTAGGCGAGAGATAGGTATTCCAGATGCCTAGAATGATGCAGTACTATGCATGCCCAGAGGCAAAAACATAAGCACCTAGGAAACGTTCATTGCAAAACCTAAGGTGCAGATGAGATTAAGTGGCAGCCAAGCAGGAGTCTGGTGGATTACAGTGGTGCCTATAAATGAGATTTAAGCACCTAAGCCTGAGGGTTAGGTGCCTTGTGGATCCAAGCTCCACTGAGCAAGTACAGCTGAATCTCAAGTAAATGTTTGTCCCCACAAGATTAAAACGTTTTATTAGCAAATGTTTAAGCACAAAACAAGAAAGCGATAGTCAAGGTTCAAAAAGCACAGCAATACAGCATCCGGGGATGACACGCAGTGGGGGGGAATGGGGGCTGATCTATTACACTGTCAGTATAAAGGCAGACAGCTCATTTTGGAACCCAGTAATATTATCCACAAATAGGAATTCCTCCCACCAAGAAAAAAAAAAAATCAACTCTGCAACTGACTGGAAGCTACCTAGAATAACTATTAATACTTAATATCTACCATCTCACATGTCTCATGCTTTTAATAGTTTCACATTCATATGGTTGTAAAATCAGATCATGTCTGCAATTCCACACAGTTAGGTCCATGCAACAGACACGCTAGGAGATGCTAAACTTGAGAGAGGGTCTATAGTGGGGTGACCAAACTATGGCTTTTACAGTTAAAGTGCAGCTTGTGGAGCCCCCTATTCCCTCCTCCCCCATTCTCTGCCTATCAGACTGGGGTGAGGAGCTCAGAGCTTCTGCCCTGTGGCAGGGTGGTGGGGTTAAAGGATTCTGCCCACCGGGGGAGGGGAGTTATGAGAGGTCAGTAAATTCGGCCAGCCCGTTCTACAGTATGAAGGCACCAAAGATACTGCAGTATACATGAAAAATAGAAAGCTGCATTTTCATCTCTCTTTCAATCTGTTCACTTCATAAATATATTTATGGACTCTACTGGCTCAATATTTTTATGCTTGCATTTCACCTGATACATACCACTTAGATTAAGTTGTTGGAGATCACTCAGTGATGTAACAGATTTGGGAAGCTGATTAATGTAATTATTATTTGCAGTTAAACTGACCAAATGTTTCAGTTCCCCTATGCCTTCTGGAATTTCTTTTAATGCATTGTGAGATATATCCAGCTCTCTGAGGCAAGTCAGTTTAGATAGCTCCTCTGGAAGTTTAGTTAACTGGGAAATAGATAAAATAATTGCTACATTTACTCACATTTAATAAATGACAGTATTTTCTTGCATAAAAAGCTGAAAAGGTAATTTTTCTTACTTATAAAATGTTTTATAAGTCAGTTCCACCAATAAAAACTCATAATATTCCATTCTGATGGATACTGATTTGTTTTCCAATAAGAATTTTCATGCCAGACATAGGATCCTGCAGAAGAATTTTCTCTAGATTGATAGATATACTATTTTATTCTATGATGATAATTGTATTATGGGACAGTGTCTGCATTGCTGGAACTGAAGGGAGAAAAAATCCTTTGATCATTATTAATGTAATTAAAGAAGAGATTTTGCCTTCTTTAAAGAAACTGAAAAACACATTCTCTCTCATTTGTTTTGCAGTCAGAATTAAAGGAAATATTTACTTTTCGTCTTTGTTTTTCCTTTTACAGCAGTGGGACAGTCAATGGGAATGAATTTTCTTTTCTTTTTTTTTCCTCTGACAGAGCTAATTGCTCTCAGATGTATCAGGTTACCATATTAGTTGAAGATGGAACAGACTTATTAGATCACTAAATCTATTCCCCTGCAAGTGAAGGATATAGGCTCATTACAGAAATTATATATAAGACCCTACTTAATTTGAGATATTGTGGAAATTGCAGATTCTGCAATATTAGGCTTCACTGCAATTTTGACAGCGGGAGCCCTACCATGTATGGGGCTGACAATGGGAGGTAGGGCCACCCCAGGGCTGAGAGCAGGAGTCTGGCTGTCAGCCTCAGGTGGCCACTATCAGCCACAGGCAGCCAACAGCAGGAACCCCCATTGTCAGCCCCAGGCAGCTGACAGCAGAAAATCGCAAAAATAAAAGTAATAATGGACTTTATTACCACAAATAATAAGGTCTTTTATTACTTTTCCACAATTTTCCATGACTTGTCCGCAACTCAGCCACCATTTTTTGACAATCATCATGCAATTCAAGTAGGGCCTTAGTTATATGCACTTGATATTATCAGAAGAAAGCTCCCTGTAAGAAATCAATGTTGAAATGCTGATTCAGCAAGTTTTGGTGGCAAGAAAGATTAAAATAGCCAATATTCCTTTATGAGTAAACTCCGACAGTCTTTCAGCAGACGATTGTGTGTCCTTACACGGGATTATGAGAAGGAAGGGATTGCTTCAGAAACAGTAAGTGTTTGTTTCAATTTTCATTGGAGGTAGAGTGTCACAATGCTAACTTCTCTTCAGGACAACTGCTCATTTGCCATTTTAGTCTGAAGAGGAGATAGAAATTCTCCTCTCAAAAATCTGTCTTTGTTCTTCTTCGAGTGCTTGCTCATGTCCATTCCACTACAGGTGAGTGCATGCCTCCGTGCACGGTTCCTGGAACTTTTTTCCCCTTAGCAGATCCCGTAGGGCCGGCTCTGGTGCCCCCTGGAGCCCCGCATACATGCCGCTGTATATGAGGCACTGCCGGCCCTATGCCCCCTCAGTCCCTTCTTTCCGCCAATGACAGTTGCTGGAACGAGCCTTACTCTCAGCAAGTACTATTCCCCTTCTTTGAACTTGTTTGTTATTCTAAGTAGTTTAGTTCCAGAGGGGTAGCCGTGTTAGTCTGTATACAGCAGAAACAACGAGAGTTCTGTGGCACTTTAAAGACTAACAAATTTCATATTTGCAGATGTAAGCTTTCAAGAGACTTCAGCTCTCTTCTTCAGATGCAGTAATACAGAAAATAGGTAACACAGAGGCATCTTATAGATCTATAAGATACCTAAGTAGTTTAGTTAGTGAAGTAGTTGTTAAATGTTGTTAAAAAGAGTAGTTAGAGATAAGGCAAGTCCCTGCGGGGACTCAGAACGGCCGGGCTATGCCCTGGCCACCGGGATTCAAGCCGTGTGCCTCCTGAGGGAAGACCTTCCTGCTCAGCAACCCGCACGACCACTGCCTTAAGTGCTTGGGGGAGGCACACAGAAAACAAAAGTGCAAGATCTGCAGGGCTTTTAAACTGAGGACTCAGAAGGACCAAGAGATCCGGTTAAAAGCCCTGCTGATAGAGGCAGTGCTCCGCCCGGCATCCGAGCCAGCCCGCTCCACCTCGGCACCGCGCAACATCATCGGTGCCGAAGAGGAAGAAGCAGCATGTGGACTGTGGACACCCCCCAGGGCCGTCGGTCTGGGCAGGGTCAAGTACAGAGATGCACTAGACCCGGCCTGTTGAGTCTTCTCCAGTGCTTGCATCTCTGATCAGGGAGCCTCCCCCGACTTCTGGGAGTTGGAAAGTCCCTTGCCGACGCCGTCGACACCAGAGGATTTTCAGGCAGCAAGAGCCTTGTTGGCCTTGCCTATGCCACCTCCGCCCCCCCCCACCCCTCCCGCCGAGGGAGAAGGGGCTGGTGTCATGGGGAAAACCCATGTTGCGTCCCCCTGAAGGGTGGTGGAGATCCCTGGTATGGGGAGGAAGACGGTCACTGGGGGTAGAGCAGAGACGATCCCCCAGCAGTTGCTCCAGATCGGTGGCATCGAGCCGGCCTGCTTCAACTCAGGACGCGGCGTCTCCCTCTAGGAGCCGACGTCGATCCCCGGCACTGGAGGCAGCGCAGGCCAGGAGGCAGCACTGGTCGAGGTCTGCCAGGCAGCGCTCGGACAGCTCCCGTCCAAGTTCCTCAGCCCCGAGGAGTTCGCTCGCACCCACATGGTTCAGAACCCGGTTGCCATCACAGGACCCGGCACCACACAGTCCACAACGCGGAACCCGGTCACCGGAGTCCGGTTCGGCACCGAGGAGCTCGGAGCCGCATAAACCTTAGTCACCGAAAAGGTCTGCAGGACTGCACAGCAAGCGGCAGCAGAAGTCATCGGTACCAAGATGGTGCTCCAGTACTTCTAGCTCTTCGGAGCGCACCTCCGTTCGTTGGCACTGTTCGCAGCGACGGAGGCAGTCCTCATCGTCCTCCAGGTCAGAGGCACGGAAGAACGCCTGGGACAGAGGACGTGCACGGCACCAGTGACTCGGGGTCTCCTGAGGGGAAAGCCGACGCCCGCACAAAGCATCACAGCCTGTGGTGCAGTCAGCCCCAAGTTGGCCCCAGGGTCAATGGCTCCAGCAATGGCCTTATTGGGCCCCATGGGTTATCCAGATGGGGCTGGGGCCCCAATCCATTCTGTCATCAGGGGTGAAGCCTGTGCCTCTGGCACAGCAGGGTACCCATAGACACCACTCCTCGGACGAGGAATCAGACCCCATGGAGGGACCCCCAGCAGATGCAGCCCTTCGCCCAGAGGGGGCGCACCCCTAGGATGCACCTCGGCAGCCTTTTTCCTCCTCATCGCACGAGGCAGTCTCCCGAGACCACTCGGCGCCACTGGAGGATTTCAGGGCACACCAGGAGCTGCTGAAGAAGGTGGCCTCCAACTTGGGGCTGGAGGTGAAAGAATTAGAAGAGGTCAAAGATAGCCTCTTTAATGTGCTAGCGGCAGCTGCCCCAGCGAGAGTGGCTCTCCCAGTCCACGAAAGGGTCCTTAAAATTGTAAATGCCCTGTGGCAAACCCCTTCCTCAGTCGCCCCCACATCAAAGGTGGCCAAGGGAAAGTATTACGTCCTGGCCAAAGGGTTTGAGTACCTGTTCACTCACCCTGCCCTGGGAACCCTGGTGATAGATGCGGCTAACCAGCGTGACAGGCAAGGTCAGCCAGGGTCCACTTCCAAGAACAAAGACAACAAAAAGCTGGATTTGTTTGGGAGAAAGGTTTATTGCACGGCAAGCTTGCAGTTCAGGATTGCCAACCATCAGGCCCTCCTGGGGAGATATAATTTCAACTTGTGGGACTCCCTCAGGTGGTTCACTGAGGCCCTGCCCCAGGACCAGGCCGCAGACTTTAACACCATCATGGAGGAAGGAGCCATGGTGGCTAGGGCAGCACTCCAGATGTCCTGTGATGCTGCTGACTTGGCAGGCAGGGCCATAGCCTCCACCATCTCCATGAGAAGGTGCTCGTGGCTGCAATCCTCAGGCCTGTCCCAGGAGGTGCAGCAGTCAATTCAGGACCTCCCCTTTGATGGGTCGGCCCTATTCTCCGAGCAGACTGATGTGAAGCTGCAAGGTCTGAAGGACTCCAGGGCCACGCTTTGCTTCCTAGCCTGTACACGCCCCAGGCTTCCAGGTGTCAGTCACGGCCCCAGGCACAGAGGCAGCCAAGGTCTCTGCCCAGGCCTTTTCGACCCTAAAGGAATAGTATAGGAATAGGGGGTTTAGAAGGAGAAATCAGCCCCCCAGCTCATCCTCAGCTCCCCAGCAAGGGCCTTCCAGGAGGTCGGACAACCAGAGCAGAAAATTTTGATGGTGCACCCGAGGGTGGTGCCCCAACTGCTCTTCTGGATCAGCCCCACCCCCTCCTAAACAGGTTAAACAGATCACTTCAGACCGTTGGGTCCTTGGGATAGTAAGCTGTAGGGCATAGCCCCCTGAGACATCTACCCCCCCACACACAACCCTCTCCCTCCGTCCCTCTTCAGGGACCCCTCTCACGAGCAACTCCTCTTGAAGGAGGTGGACACTCTCCTCAACATAGGAGCAGTGGAAATGGTCCCTCAAGGCAGAAGGGGTTCTATTTGAGGTACTTCCTCATCCCCAAGGCGAAGGGGGGACTGAGACCCATATTAGACCGATATCATCTCAACAAATATGTCAAATGACACAGGTTTCACATGGCCTCCCTAGCTTCCATAGTCTCTTCCCTGGATCCAGGAGACTGGTATGCCGCCCTCGACCTCAAGGATGCACACTTTCACTTGTCTATCATCCCCAGCCACAGGCGTTTCCTTCGTTTACGGTGGCTGGCTCGCACTACCAGTTTACAGCCCTACCCTTTGGCCTATCTTCGGCTCCAAGGGTGTTCACCAAGTGCATGGCAGTAGTGACTGCCCACTTGAGACGAAAGGGTGTGCACATTTTTCCTTACCTAGACGATTGGCTGATATGGGGCAGGTCCAGGTCCAGGTCCCAAGTGCAGGAGAGCGTGATCCTCACTTGCTCCACGTGCAGCAGGCTGGGACTGCTCATAAATGAGCAAAAGTCCACACTGACCCCAGTGCAATTAATAGAATTCATTGGGGCCACCCTGGATGCTTCCCAAGCCAGAGCCTTCCTGCCTCAGCCACGTTTCGAGGCGATGGTCTCTATCATCTCCCAGCTGCACTGATGCCCCACGACAACAGCCTGGCATTGCCTACAGCTGCCACATGGCAGCCTGCACGTACGTAGTGATACTAGGTCGCATGAGGCTCAGACCACTTCAGGCATGGTTGGCCTTGGTATATGTGCCAAGCAGACACCCATTGAACCAGGTGGTCACAGTTCCCCTGCCCATCTTAGCCTCCTTGAACAGGTGGTGGACTCCCAGGGCAATGATGAAGGGCATTGTGTTCAGGGAGCTGGTCTCATCAGTCACCTTAATTTCTGACACTTCGGATGTAGGATGGGGAGCCCACATCAGCGCGAACCTAGGCACTCAGGGGCTCTGGTCAGGGGAGGAGAGGCGCCTGCACATCAATATGAAGGAGCTGAAGGCCATTCGCCTAGTGTGCAAGGTGTTCCTCTGTTTCCTGACAGGCAGAGTGGCACAGGTGCTGACGGACAACACCGCAGCCATGTTCTACATAAACAGGCAGGGGAGAGCATGTTCCTCAGCCCTCTGCGAGGAAGCTACCTGTCTGTGGGACTTTGCCGTGAGGCACGACTTCCACTTGTCTGCCTCTGACCTCCTGGGAGTGAGGAACGATGAGGCAGATCGCCTCAGCAAGTCGTTTCTACCCTGCCGCGACTGGTCATTGCACCCAGAGGCGGTGGCTATGATCTTCCAGAAGAGGGGCATTCCCCAACTGGATCTATTCGCATCGACCTGGAACACGAAGTGCCCGAGGTTCTGCCCACTCCGGGGTCGCGAGACTGGGTTGATTTCCAATGCGTTCCTCATCGACTGGACGGGAACCCTCATGTACGCGTTCCCGCCCATTCCGCTCCTGCCCAAGGTCCTGCTGAAAATAAAGAGGGACAGGACAAACGTTATACTCATCGCTCCGGCCTGGCCGAGACAGCACTGGTTCAGCATACTGCTGGACCTCTCGATCGTCCCACCCCTGGAGCTCCCGAGGTGACACGACCTTCTCTCCCAGGACCATGGTCGCCTGTTGCACCCAGACCTGGACTCCCTGCACTTCATGGCCTGGAGGCTCTGTGGCTGACAGAGGGAGAGAGAGCCTGCTCACTGCAGGTCCAATAAGTCCTGCTTGGCAGCAGGAAGCCTTCTACACAGGTCATGTATCGGGCTAAGTGGAAACAGTTTACCTCTTGGGTGGAGTCCCGGGGTATTCCGCCCAGCCTCTCGCCTGTATAGGCGATCCTGGAGTACCTGCTCCAACTAAAGCTCCAGGGTCTGGTGCTGACCCCGCTGAAGGTTCACCTGGCGGCCATTTCGGCCTTCCATCAGTCACTAGAGAGGAGATCCCTGTTCTCCGATCCCATATTGGTCAGGTTCCTCAAGGGGGTGGAGAGGCTTTATCCACAGGTCTGTGACCCGGTGCCTCCCTGGGATCTCAACCTGATCCTCTCGAGACTCACAGGGCCCCCCTTTGAACCCATGGCTCCATGCCCTCTGGTCATGCTTTCATGGAAGATAACTTTCCTGGTGGCCATTACCTCAGCTAGGAGGGTCTCCGAGATTACGGCCTTGACCTCGGAGCCCCCTTATACAGTATTCTATAAGGATAAGGTGCAGTTGAGGCCGCATCCAGCCTTCCTGCCCAAGGTGATTTCCCAATTTAATTGTAATCAAGATATTTTTCTCCTCATGTTTTTTCCCAAACCAGCTCAGAGGAAGAGAGAAGATGGCATTCGCTAGACATGAGACAAGCCTTGGCCTTCTACATCGAGCGTACAAAGCCGTTCCGGAAATCGACGCAGCTCTTTGTCACAGTGGCTGACTGGATGAAAGGCTCACCTGTCTCAACCCAGCGCATCTCCTCATGGATTACATCTTGCATCAAGTTCTGTTACGAGCAGGCGAGGGTGCCGCTTCTGGGACCCATCAGAGAGCAGTCAACCAGAGCTCAAGCCTCATTTACAGCCTTCCTGGAGAAAGTGCCCCTGCAGGACATCTGCAAAGCTGCCACCTGGTCACCAGTGCATACCTTCATGTCCCATTACACCATCGTTCAGCAGGTGAGAGAGGACGCGGGATCTGGCAGAGTGGCGCTGAGGGCAGCTCACCGGTAACTCCTACCCACCTCCAAGGTATTGCTTGTTAGTCACCTATAGTGGAATGGACATGAGCAAGCACTCGAAGAAGAAAACAAGGTTACTTACCAGTAACTGATGTTCTTCAAGATGTGTTGCTCATGTCCATTCCACAACCCATCCCCAGTCCCCGCTGCCAGAGTTGGCAAAAAGAAGGGACAGAGGGGGTGTAGGGCCAGCAGTGCCTCATATACCGCGGCATGTGCGCGCGGCTCCAGGGGGCACCGGAGTCGGCCCTACGGGATCTGCTAAGGGGAAAAAAGTTCCGGGTAACCGTGCATGGAGGTGTGCACACACCTATAGTGGAATGGACATGAGCAACACATCTCGAAGAACATCAGTTACTGGTAAGTAACCTTGTTTTCTGTTCCTTATCACAAAAGAAACAAGTAGTCCAGTAAATTAAACTGTAGAAGTCTGAGGCAATTTTATCTATTTTAAATAAGTAAAATATCCTGTATAACTGTCCTTACTGAAATGAGTGAGACTTCAGTGAGAAATATTGTTATTCTCTAAATTCTGACACAGAGAATAGAAGTTGTAAGATTTTGTTCCTGTCACACAGAAGATTCTTGGAGATGGGATTATTTGCAAAATTCTGATTGCTCATTTTGCCTGTCAATATTCATCAGGATAGAAAGCCCATGAATCCACATTGCAGGTGCAAAAGGAGAAGAATATATTTAGACAACTGTTGATCAACCTGATTCTGTTTTTATCAAAATGACAAACTGAGAGGAGATTCCTGAGTTACATAATTGTGAGGTCAGAATCAGACCTGATCTTTATAAAAAAAAATTATTGAAAGGACAGTATATACAACTTTGCATTACTGAGAATATTTTAAATAATTTATAACCAAAATGTTACAAAGGACATTTTCAGTCAGTAGCTAATTACATTTATATTACATTTAGCCCCTTTACAAACTGTTTCTATTCTTTGCTAACTGTAGGTGCATTACAAAAACCTTTTAAAACCCTTATGAAAAATTCTATTAATAATTTTCAGTACAGCAATTTGTATGACAACTAGGATTTTTTTTGCCTAACAAAACAATATTCTCTTACCTTTAACCCATTTATTTGGCACAACTTGAGTTTCTCCAGTGATGAAAGATGACATATTTCAGATGGAAAAGATACTAATTGACTGCTTGACAAATTTAAATCTTTGATCACTTGCAGATTACAAATATCTGAGGGAATGTACTGTATTTGATTTTCTGAAAGATCAAGTGTCTGTAGACTCTTTAAATCACACAGTTCTCTGGGAAATGAGACCAATTTGTTGTGGTATAAGAGAAGTACCTGGAGGTATTTCATATTAGATACCATTTTTGGAATGCTATTTATTTCATTTTCACTTAAATCTAAGTAAATTAGTTTTGTAAGTCTGCACAAGTGTGCAGAAAAAGAGGACAGTTTGTTTCTACTTAATTCTAGATGCTCCAAATTTTCAATAAAAGAAATTTCAGTTATTATTTCTGAAATATAGTTTCCACTGAGGTTTAAGATTTTAAGACCAACCAGTGCACACAGTCCAACTGGAAACTGAGAAAGTTTGTTATAGCTCAAGTCAACTTTAGTTATCTGTATGCAATTTTTTATTTCAACAGGAATGCAAGTTAATGCATTTCCAGAAGCTTCTATAATTGAGAGGTCTTTAATACGTGATATCTGTTCATCTAGTTTGTCCATTTGATTTCTACTTAAATCAAGTTCCCTTAAATGTTTAAGTCTGTGCATCCTATTAGGAAGTTGAGTTACCTGATTGCCACAAAGAATAAGACGTTCCAGCATTGTACAATTGCAAAGATTCTCTGTAATGTTTTTGAATAAATTGTTGGCAAGACTAAGAACTCTAAGTTCTTGCAAATTCTCAACTTTGTCTGAAAGAACTTTCAATTTGTTATCATCCAACCTGAGTTTTTGTAGTTGTGTCAGCTGAAAAAGTTGCACAGGTAAAAATATCAGCTTGTTGTGATTCATTGAAAGTGCTTGTAGGCTCCTGAGCTCTTTAATGTCCTTAGGTAAACTCTGAATCAGGTTCCCTGAAATGCTGAGTTTGATTAGATTTGGAAGGTAGCAGAGGACCTTTGGAAATATTAAGATCTGATTGGAATCAAGGTTGAGTACACGCAAGTTTTTCATGCTAACCATGTTTTCTGGCAACGTTTTCAGATTATTCACAGAAAGATCTAAAAGTTCCAAGGTTTCAAGGCTTTCCAAGGCAGCTGGGAATTCTTCGATGTTATTGTGACTGACAAAAAGCTGCTTAATATTTACAAGTGTTGATAACTCTTTAGGGAGACATGATAACTGGTTGTGACTGATGTTCAAAACTCTCAGTTTGTGAAGTAGGGAAATTTCAGGTGGCAATGCTATCAATCCATTTCTTTCAATGAATAATATCTCCAGGTTTGTCAGATTACCTAGATTTTTATGTAAAGTTTTTATTTCGTTGTTGTTTAAATACAAATATTTTAAAGTTTGGATTTCAAAAACTACTTGCGGGATTTCTCTTAGTCCTTTAGCATGTAGATTAACCATGAATTCCTCATGTTTTACTTGAGGCAATATATGTGTTGAGATCTTTTCACCTATTTCAGGATTCACTACTGACTGTAATTGATTGCTTTTGGCATCTCCTTCAACAAGTTCTTGAGGGATTTGGTTTAGTTCTTCAGCATTTAGATCAGTTGTGATTTCATCATCCCTTGTTTCCTGTAACATACTTGTTGACAATTTTTGAGACACGTCAAGATTTTCTAGTGAGTGTAACATGTCTTTTTCCACATCTCTTTCAGAGACCTTTTGAGGGATTTCCATCAGCCCTTCAGCATTTAGAACAGCTGGGAATTCATCACTCTTTTTTTCAGGCAATTCACTTGTTGAGAATACTTCAGCTATTTCAAAGTTTTCCACAGATTGTAATGTGCCTCTTTTGGCATCTGTTTCAAAAACTTCTTGGGGGAGTTCCATCATTCCATCATTAAGATCAGCTGTATTTTCAACATCCTCTTTTTCAGGTGACATACTTGTTGATAATCCTTCAGTCATTTTAAGAATCTCAAATGTTTGTAAAATATCTTTACTGGCATCTGCTTCAAGAACTTCATGTGGAATTCCTTTCAGTCCTTTGGTATTTAGGCCAGTTATGAGTTCATCTTTCTTTTCAAGAGACCTTGTTGCTGATGATTTTTCAGCCATTTCAAGATTCTCTATTGATTGTAATGAGTCTTTTCTACCATCACTTTCAGAAACCTCTTTAGGGATTTTGTTCAGTCCTTCAGTATTGCCAGCTGTGACTTCATCCTCCTCCTTCCCGTTTGTTGATAAATTTTCAGACATCGTGGGATGGATGGTTCATTGATTCCTTTCCAGTATCTCTTCAGAAACTGGAAAATTGTAAGTGTGTAAAGTGTGTGAAGCAATATGTTCTTTAACATTAAGAGACTGAACTAGTGATTATAACAGAATTTTATAATAATCTAGATTTTTTATGTAAATGTGCACCATCTATTTACTTGGGCAAACTGTCAACTGGGAAATTGGGAAAACTGGATTTGGCTTTAATTCTGATGCTCATCATTTCTTTAGCATAGTACTTTGTCATCTAGGTTTTCTTGACTAGAGTAACAGAAAAATATAGAGTTGTTTGTGATTCTGTATTTGCTGTGTGGGTTTCCATGATGTCACCAAATCCTGGGATTAAGTTGAGAGGGAACTTGGATTTCCCTTTGTTTTTACAAAGTAATTAGATAAAAACATTGAGACTGACAAATAATATGGAAAGTAATAAAGGCCAAGATTTTTTTTTTAAATAGGAGGCTAATTTTAGGCTTCTAAATCCATATTTAAGCACACAAGTGGCCTAATGTTAAAAATAATGCACATCCAATGGGTCCCAGAAACTTATTAAGGTGTCTAAATATAAATTTAGGAGCTTAATTTTAAGCTCCTATTTTTGAAAATCTTTGCCAAATATTTACCATAAAAGCTCTAATCAGAGTCTCTTGATGTACATGAGAAATTTTTTATATACTATCCTTAATGTACATATGTAAGGATGCATATGGATACATCACATAAAGTGATCTTCAAGTAACTGAGCGTGAGACTCACAAAAGGATTCAGGATCCTACACCCCAGACTTGGGCACTTAAGTGTGGGGTATAGGTGCTTAAATCCCAGTTTTAGGCTCCACTGTGATTCACAATACTTCAACCAACTGCTGTAGACACTTAAACTCACTCAGTGCCTAACTTTTTAGGGTTAAATATTCCCTAGGTGCCTATATTTTTGCCTCTAAGTATGCATAATGTTGCCTCTCCATATGCATCCGGATGTCTCTCTCTTGCCAAAGTCTTAGCGTGACTTATAAACCTAAGGGGGAAAAAAAGCATTCATTTGAGCAAGGGGGAATGGATCAGTTGGGTGCCCTAACCACCAGGCTACCGAATCATTCTCATGCTCATCTTATAGTCTTACAGTGACTATTTGGATTTATCCACAGTGGAACAGCTTCAACAGGAGAGACTACAGGAGCCTCATGTCAGAATATCCCATAGTTAAGTGGTTAAAGCACTCTTCTGGGAAACCTCTGTTCAAATTCCTTCCCCTCCCTTTCCCAGTTACAGAAGGCAACTGAATTTGTGTCTGCCACATCCTAGGTGAATATTCTAACAACTGAATTAAAAGTCATAAGGTCAGCACTTCCACCTCCTGTGTGTGCAGAACAAGGCAGATACCTAACTAATTCTGACAAGAAAATACTCAGATGTCTAAGCCACCTTACCCTAAGAGAGGAGTTCCTGTTTGTGGATTGTTAGCAGGATGGGCACCTTGGCTTTAGGTGCCTAACTCCATGAAGGGGAGAGATTAAGGACACACCCCTATCGTCAGCATCTCCTATTGGCTAGTTTAGGTGGTGCCCAGCCTAGCATGCTGACTTTTGTATATTGCTGTCTAAAGCCATCTCTTTCTCTCCCCATTCATTAGGGGTCTAGGTGCCTAACTCAGGCTTTGTGTATCACTATATTGTTCCTATGATTTCCTAGGCACCTAAAAATAAGGCTTTGCAACAATGGGCATCACAATGCATACATTCTTTTGAGGATCTGGTCCTAAGTCTCTTTGTGAATCTAACTCTGAGAGAATTTAGATATAACTCATTACCCTGGCAATCGATTGGTTTTAAAGTTAATCTGGTCCTGTTCTCTTAATGCACTCAAAACACCCATAGGAGCAGCCAGCAGTAAGTGAATCACAGTTCTCTAGTTAAATCTTAATTGTTTTACATTTTTATGTTAAATGGGGTATACTTTTGGAAAGGGTTGATTTATTCCAGGATTTAGCACTTTATACAAAGCTTTCAGGAGCACAGAGCAGTAGTTTTCTAGTGAGGGCCACAGGTGACACTCCCCTTGAGTCACACAAATTAGACATAGAGGGGGGACTATTTGGTCATCTAGTAAATATGGTGGAGGCCAGCACAGGCTTGTTCCCTAAAGTAACTAGCCAAAGACTTTGTTGGGTCTAGGGACCAGGGGCCAAGCCTTGGAGAGGCTCTTCCACAGCCCGACAACTCCAACTCCGTCAGCAGCTGCTCCTGCTTTACCCTACAAGCTCCCACTGCTCCAGGCCTAGTTCTGCCCTCGTGCCCCTCCCTCGATAGCGGCCAGCTCCCAACTCGCCCCCGCCGCCCCGCCCCGCCCCGCCACGGACTGCAGGCCACGGCTCTGCCCCCGCCACCCCTGGGGCCGTACAGCAGCCCGCCCCGCCGAACACCACTACCGCTAGCCCTGGCTGCGCGAGCCCTACTAGCGCCACGCGAGCCGCGAGGAAGCGGCGGCGGCGAGCAGGCGCGGACACAACGCACCCGCCTCAGGAGGAGGTGGCAGCTCAGCGGCATCCAGTAGCCATGACAACAGGAAGACGCTCGCTGGAGCGGGGACAGACGGTGCTGCGTAGACTAGTCTTGCGCATGCGCGCAGCGGCACTGGCAATAGACTGAACTCGGAGGTGTCGGGCCTGCAGCCGGCCGGCAGGGAGAAAAGGGGAGGCGGCCGGGCACGGGCGATCACGTGGGGGAAGGGGAGAGGAGTAGGCGAGGGCCATAGCCGGCGGGGCAGTGATGTGCTCGGTGCTGTACCATGCTGCGCTGGATCTGCTGTAATGACAGCCACCTCGCCCCCTGCTTAGACAGGCCCTCGCCGGGACGCACGTGTTTGTCCCGCTGTGCCGCGGTGTGGTATGAGAGGGGGAAATTAAACTCCCTTCCCCGCCCGACAAAAATCCAGCCACTTTTTAATTGATATTTTGCAGACTTTGGGACTCTGAAAGGAGAAATCTAAGTATCAAATTACATTACAGCAGCGATCGTTTTGCGGGGTGAGAGCCGATACCTTTTGAAAAGTCCCCTTCTATTGGCAGCCCCAGCTGAAGCGAAGCATGCAGCAAGGGGTAGAGCCATTTTTAGCGAAAAACATACTTGTGCGTTTTCTGAGCACAAACAAAGGATGCATAACTTTACTAAGTGAAAGCAATGAACTCCGAATGAAAGAGAAGTTGCTGAAGTTGAGGGCTAATTTCTTTTATGTAAAATAGTGAAGAGGCATGCATTTAAAAGTATTCACAGAATCATAGAAGATTAGGATTGGAAGGGACCTCAGGAGGCCATCCAGTCGGCTGCTCAAAGCAGGACCAACCCCCAACTAAGTCAGGTATATTTCCTTTTTCAGTTCCACAGGCATCCTCTTTCTCCCCAAAGCTTCCTTGTTCAGCTGGTTGGGGGGGAAAAGTGACATTCACAAAACTTTTCCCCAAAAAAGTTGCAAAATTAATTTTTTCATCCAGCTTCCTCGGGTTACTCCTCAGAGCAGATGAGCAATGAACTAATCTAAGAAGGAAATTGCACTTCTTGTGAATTTGGTAGTCAGAACATTCAAAAATGTTCATAACACTGACGCAAGTTCCCAGTATTTCAGTAAATCGTGCTTTATTTGCAATTCCTTAGTTACTAACAGTCTCCCTCAGGCATTGTTATAAGGATAGTTAATGTAAACATAAGTGGCATAGTCCTGTAAATAAGATACAATATAAATGTACAGAGGCTGATAAGGCACAGAAAGCCCACCACACTAATTGAGAAAAGAGTTGTATCTGTCTAT
This sequence comes from Emydura macquarii macquarii, assembly GCF_026122565.2. Taxonomy (NCBI): domain Eukaryota; kingdom Metazoa; phylum Chordata; order Testudines; family Chelidae; genus Emydura; species Emydura macquarii. Next base: position 32,907,043 of record NW_027132559.1, on the reverse strand, counting down.
AGTTCAATTACAATCCCTGGAGGAACCAAAACTGATTTGAGGTAAAATTGTGTTTCTGTTATATTAATTTTATAGTGTTATCCTTACTGAAATAATCAAGTCTTATTTCAGCATCACATCTGATGTTACTGGAGATGCCCATATGATAGCAACCAGCACGAAACAATTCACATAACCACAGAATATTTCCAGACTGATAAATCAGTGTTTTTTTCTTGCCCATGTATAAATGGGACCAGATCCAAATCCTAGTTAAATCAATGGAAAACCTCCCACTGACTTTAGTGTGTGAATTGGATTGGGCATTAGGTTTATTATAGCTCCTAAACAGATTTAATACAAAAGTAAGGTCATGTGGAAATAGCCCATTACCTTGGCAATAATACCATGTCTGCCCACTGTGAATATTAGGACTAATGTCTACTGTATTGTGTCTACACAGCAAATGGTTATTGTATTAGCATATAAACATGAATGGTATACACTGATAATTTGAACATGAAATTGCCTGTTAATATTTTTTGCTAGTCTGTAAAATATAAGATTCATGTAATGGTTTGTAGGATCCAAACACCATGTGTAATATAGATCTCTGTTGAGTTTGCTGGCTTCTGTCAGAGTTCCTCAGATTAAATATGTGATGAATATGCTGATGAATGTCAATGTCTTAATGTGTTATTTACATTACTATGTTTAACATACTTAGAATAATATTGTAATAAAGCATATACTTTATCTATAATTCTCAAATGTGCTTTTACATGGTAGCAACAGATTTAAGTGTGACAACCAACAGATAGAATACCTAATTCTGTAAGGAATATAGCCAACAATGAGGCAGCATTGAGGGGCACACTGTCAAAATTCACACAAAATCCAATATAAATGTATAATCATCTAGGAATCAGCTACAAAAAGGTGACAAGACAGCAGTTTGTCATTCAGGTATATGTAATGTAACTGCATCACATAGATACTTCAATTTTCATTTTCTTTATAACACTATAGTTTCCTTACAATGCTTATGTATACACTGATAATGCCTTTGTACCCATTTTCCTTTTATGGTACCTAAAGAGATTCCTTGCAGTCCTCTCACTAACTTTACAAAATATGGGAACTAGCCCAAGCCTTCTTGCAAGAAAAACTGATCAGCAGAATATTACATCAATTGCAAATGAAGATTGTAGATCAATAAAACAACACTTCACCACCACAGATGTTTAATGTTGCTAGGAATTTGATGAAGAATGTAATTAAATGATGCTATAATTGTGTCTGATTCAGAGTTTACAATGCATTCAATCAATTTTCAGTCAAGAGAGCTTGACAAAAGCTCAGAATCAAAACAGCAGACAAAAATTTCCCTAGTGTGGTTATAAGTCCAAAGTATAATGCTGGCACTAAAATTTTAGGCCAGGTTTTTAAAAATAGGCGCCTAAAGTAAGGTCCTGTTGACCTTAATGGGAGCTGTTTGGTGCTTAGCTCTTATAAAAATCAGGTCATTTATTTAGGTACCTAAATAAGGATGTAGGAACCTTACTTTAGGTCCCTGTAGGCTGGTGGTATGGTCCAGCCAGGGGCGTTGCGACCCTTCCTCAGGCCCAGGCTCCAAGAAAGGCCACAGCGCCTTGGTCTAGGGGGATAAGCTCACGATTTACTAGTCTTTAGCTCCGGCCCCCGGCAGGACGAGCCTCTATGGCAGTCTGTAGCCCCCTGGCCCTCATGTATGGCAGGGCTGGTAAGGAGTCCACGACCCCAGCCTTCCAACAGGCAGGGCGGGCAAGCAGTCTGGTGCCCCCGGCCCTCAGACAGGCCCTCAGACAGGACGTGGCAGGCAAAGCGGTTTACAGCCCCCCACCCTCAAGTTGGGCAGGGCTGGTGCGTAGTTGGTGGCCCCTGGCCCTCAAGCGGGTGCGACAGGTAAGCTGTTTACAGCCCCCCAGCCTTCAAGGCAGGCAGGGCAGGTGAAATAGTCAGTAGCCCCTCGGCCTTCCAAAAGGCAGGGCAGCATAGTTGTCTGTAGCCCCTGGCCTTCCAATAGGTGGGGCAAGCAAAGCAGTCTACAGCCCCCAGCCCTTAAGCCAGGCAGGGCTGGTGAAGGAGTCAGTAGCCCCCAGCCCTCAGGCAAAAAGGGCAGGCAAAATAGTCTAAAGCCCCCAGCCTTGTTGGCAGGCATGGCTGGTAAAGCTCGGTAGCCTCTGGGCACTCAGAGGACGCCCAGCACTCCCAGGGTGGTTAGGGAAGGGGGACGCAGGCCCACTGGACTCCACTGCGTCTCAGCCCAGGGCCCTATCGGTGGCAAATGCTGACTGGTTTGGCCACAGACTCAGCCACTTTCTAGTTGGCTGTCCCTGGGTACCTGCATCCAGGTGTTTCCCTCTGGGTTGCTGGGGTAGATGGTGAGCAGGCATCCTGCGAGTCCCTCATCGTTGACCAGTGGCAGGTCTGGAAACTCCTCAAAGTCGTCAGCGGATGGCAGCTCCTCCAGGTCCCAGGGTTTCTTCTAGTTCACGAGGCTCAGTCCGCTCCTGTGGGTCCCCTACATCAGGCAGCTCCTTCAGGTCAGGGCTGGCTTCGTGGTTTCTCCCACCCAACAGGCTCAGATAGCTGCTCCCAGCTACTAGGGTCTGGCGACCCTCTCCAGTCACTCGGGCCCGGCAATCTGGGCAGGCTTTCGAGGTTCCGGTCAGTGGAGCGGTTGGTCCAGACAGCCACAGGGCCTAGGTCAGGCCTAGACCACAGCCTCTGGGAAGACACATCTGCCTGCAGCGGCAGCTTTCTCCTGACTGAGGGGCTGGGCCGGCCTTTTATGCTTCCCTCCCTGGCCCTGGCTCCTCCCCTCTACTTCTGGATGGTCTGGCCTGCAGGCCCTGGTTCTGTTCAGTAGGGGTGTTGCGACCCTTCCTCGGGCCCAGGCTCCGAGGAAGGCCACAGCACCTTGTTACAGCCCGCCCCCCTCAAGTCCAGCTCCTGGTGTCCAGAGCTGGCTTGTGCCCGTTCCCCTAAGCAGGACAAGGCATCCGCGTTGCCATGCTCTTTATCTGCCTGATGTTGAATGGTAAAGGTGAAGGGTTGTAGGGCAAGGTACCAGCGCATTATCCGGGCATTAGTCTTCTTCATTTGGTGGAGCCAGCGGAGGGGTGCATGGTCTGTGATTACAACAAATGGGCTGCCGAGGAGGTAATATCGAAGGGCCTCCAGTGCCCACTTCACGGCCAGCGCCTCTTTTCGTTGGTCGCATATCTCTGCAGGTGCGGAAGCAGGAACAGCCGCCCCTCAGCCTCCTGCATCCTCTGCCCACTGTGAAGGGCCGAACTGGCACCCCCCCAGGCCAGGGGATGAGGCCACCCCCATCTGATCTGGTGCCGGGTTGAGGTGCTGGTACGGCGGGTAAGTGCGGGGTGGGGGGGCGCACCGGACTGGCCCTTTGCAACAGAGGCAGGGGGCACAGGAGGCTCTGAGGGGTGCCCCTCAGCACCTTTCCTCCTGCACGTTGTGAAGGGCCAACCCAGCCCCCCTCTCCAGACTGTGCAGGATGAGGCTGTCCTATCCAAACCGGTGCCAGGCTGTGGGGCTGCAGTGGGAGATGCGGGTGTTGCATGCCGGGTAAGTGTGTGTGTGTGTGTGTATGGGAGGCGGCGGAGCCAAGCCTACATTTGTGCTCCCCCTGCGCCTCATGCCCCACCATAGGTACAGACCCCTCCTCCCCAGGGCAGCTGGGGGGCAGCGCCAGGACCCCTCCTGCCCTGCATGGGGGGAAGGTGTGAGGTCTAGGAGGGGACGCAAATGTAGGCTTGGCCTCTGCATGCTGGACACCCTTCATACGCCACTGGAGCTGCCTAATCTAGCCAATGGGAGATACTGATGAGAAGAGTGTGTCTGAAGTCCTTCCTCTTTCTCAGAGGTAGACACCTAAAGCTGGGCTGCAGGGGAAGACCTCTTTCTTTCTGCTTGTGATCTAAAACTGGGAACCCATCTCCAAGGCTGAGGCAGCTTGGGTGCCTAATTTGTTTTTTGCAAGAATGAGTTAGGCACCTATCTCACCCCACACAAAGTAGCCAGAGGAGGAGGAGGAGACAGTGGTGGTGATGGTGCCACCCACCTTATAACTTTTAGCTCCCTGGTTAGAGAATTCAGCAAGGATGTGGGAGACCTGGGTTCAATTCCCCCCTCTGTTACAGGGAGAAGAAAAGATTTGAAGAGGGGTCTCCCATCTCTCAACGGAATGCCGGAACCACTGAGCTATGGGATATTCTGGTGTAGGGCTCCCTCAATATCTCCTGAGGAAGCTGTTCCACTTTGGATAAATAATTAGTCATTTTAGCTGTGAGAGTGGATCCTTGGTCTCTTGCCTCCCAGGTGGATACCCTAACCACCACACTTATAGTCATTCTTTCGCTCTCTCTCTCTGAACCAATGACTATTTAAAGCTGTAAATAACTATCCTAAATCAGAGTGAAGGATCTCTATGGTGTCACATCATTTACCAAGATATTTGGAAATGGATCATCAATATGTAGTTCATATATTTTTAAGGCCAAAAAGAACCATGATAGTCTGCATAAAATAAACCATAGGACTTCAGCAGTAATTTCTGCATCAACCTTTTATGCTCTATCACAAGCTGAAGTTATTTTTCAGAAAGACATCCAATCCTGATTTCAAGGGTGAAGGCTTGACTGCATTGTAGTCAATGAAGGTTTGCCGTTAACATTAGCGAGGCAAAGATTTCACTGAAAGTTTTCAGGTGACAGAGAATCCACCACATCTCTTGGTAAGTTATTCCACTGGTTAATTACCATCACTGTTAAAAATTTACACCTTATTTCTAATCTGAATTTGTCTTAGGTTCAACTTCCAGTATTGAATATTGCCTTTGTCTTTGACTAAAGAGCCTTCTATCATCAAATCTTCACTTCATGTAGGTACTTATAGACTGTGATCAACTTGCCTCAACCTTAGGGTGACCAGATCACAACAGTGAAATATCGGGACAGATGGGAGTGGGATGATATACCATATCAGACATAAATGCATAAACATAAAATACATTGGTATTAATACTCATGGTACATGCATAACCTCTACAATAACAATATAGCATCGTTAACACAATATTCTGTAAATATAAATTGATAATTAACCCATTGGATTAATCAAAAACCCCTTTGTTCTTATTATTCCTATCTCGTTTTCATTTGATAACTCACCAATGCATAATTACACATTAAAACACTTTTAAAATGGTAATTAATGCTAAATAATTTTAATCCATATTTAACCAGATTTGTTTGTATGCTAAACAAGTAACATGGGCAAAGGGTGTGGTTTTTTATTCAGTCAATAAATCAATTTCACAATTTGCATACCTGTCAGAAGCGCCAGCAATTAATCTTTTACTTCTTTGATGACTTTGCCATAGTCATGACTTGCTTCTGAGCAACCACAAAGCTCTGAAAGACCTTGCAACTCATCCAGAAATTAATTTTGAAAAAGGTTTCATACCGCACCAAGTCTATGCTGCTTTGATTCTGGACATCGGTCCATGCACCTTTCATGCTTGAAAATCCATGCTCTGTGTATGCGTTGCTGACTGGTATACAGAGCACATATGACACCAGTTCGGTCATATTCAGGAATTCAGTGCTACCATCCTTGTTTCTCAGCACTTGAGACCAGAGTTCCCCAATTGAATATTTGCCAGGCTTCAACTTGGAATTGATGTCTTTGATGATACAGTACTCATCACAGAGCTTATCAAGATTCATTGTTTTCTGTAGGTTTACAGCTGTCACGGCCGCAGACAGATCCCTGTATTTGAGTCCCCTATTAATGTTGATGTTCAAGCACTGGGTATTGAACAAGTAGCCAGTTGTCGAAAAATCATACCATTTCTCCAGATATTGGTCTGACAAAGCATAAAATGTCATGAAGTCTTTCCGGAGACATTCAGCATTGACAGGCAGCATCTCAGTTCATGCATTTTCAACTTTGGAGCCGAAGAAATTGTCATTCTTCCGCTGATGAAGTTTAATTCTCAGATTATTCATTATGGCATACACTTCACATGCTGTCACACTCTCATTTTCTAAACAGAACACAGTACTGTTAAAGACTATCAGGACATTCTGGAGGAAAAACAGATGAATCTCAACTTTGCTAGGCCCTCAACTTCTTCACTATTTTCTATGTGGGAGAACAGCAACCATAGCGAATTTGGACACTCATCACTGCCCAGAGAAACTAAGTAGCTCTTAACAGCCTGCCGTGTATTTATAAGCCTGTTTACAGCTGGGAAAAGACTCAACCAACGTGTTGGAACGTGGCACAGTAAAGTGGCATCCTCCATATCCACAAAGTCAAACATATCATTCAGTGCTGCTACTCTCTTAGCAGAACTACTGAAATGATTGAACATCTTAATCACCAAAGTTTTAATGTCAACTTGCAGGGTATTGCTAGCATGTTTCATGGCATTGTGCACAACATAGGCCAGGCAGTTTGCAGGCAAAATATTTTGTTTTTGTTTTTTTAAATTCTGGTACACTGATTGTCGCTTTCCATAATTCATGTTTGCATTATCAGCACAACAGGAAGACACTTTGTTCAGTTCTAGTTTGTGTCGTAAGTTTTTCAAGTAATGTGTTGCTTATTGCCTCTGCAGTCTCTACACTTTGCTCATAGAAGTCTAACAGTTTATCTTGGACCCCATGTTCAGGTATCCAGTATCTCAGAGATAAGGGGTAAGTTTTCAAGTTGCCCTTGTTAGATGCGTCTGTGGCAACTGAGAAAAGGTTCCGTCTGGCTTGCTGAGATCTTTTAAAAGTTTTGTCAAAAGTGACGACAGCACATTTTTGATCATTGCCTCCACTTTAGTCTAGCCAAAGCTGATGTGCTTTGCAATAATTGAATCTGGATACAAAGTAGGTGCAAGTTTAAGTTCACAGTCACATGAGCGATAGAAGTGTGGTACACTTGAATTAGTTTAGCAACGATAACCTGGTTATTGAAGGATTCAATTAGCCTGCTGAAAAAATTAGAGACCAGGCTATTGCTTGAGAGTCTTGATGTTTTGTTCATGATTTTTTGAATGAGCATGATGCTTGCCATCAGACTCACTGCTATCAGAAATGATAAATTCCTTCCTGCGTGCTTTACAAAAGACTCTTGAATCACATTTGTACGATTTCCAAACCCAGGTGCAAGTGTTTTCCCATTCTGTCCTGGATCTGCACTATGTTTTTTGTTAGTTGGCTCTTCCTCACTTGCTGCTGTTATTTCAGGGTTTTTGACTGAAGATGGCTAGCTAGCAACTGAAAAGAACCACAGTCTCTGTATGCATACATATGTTATTACACGCCCACTGTAGTTTGTGCTACAGTACACACTATGGTTCAGAACTGCAATGTAAACCACATATCCCTACTTTAAATTGTGTTACACCAGAAAAATACCCAAAACCCCCAAAATTCCCAGCAGATAACAGGGCACAATCAGGTAAGGGTTTAACAAATAGGACAGCCCAAATTGACTAATTTTCTATTTCAATACCAAGTTTTAAATTTTGGCTGAATATTGGGACAAATGGCATCCCGCTTGTACATCAATTGGGACACGGGACAAAGGGTTAAATATTGGGACAGTTCCTATTTTATCAGGATGTCAGGTCACCCTACTCAACCTTCTCTTGGACAACATACATAGATAGAGCTTCTTAAGTCTCTCAGTATAAGGCATGTTTTCCAGACCTCAAATCAGTCTTATAGCTCTTCTGAATTTTCTAAATTTGTCTACATCCTTTTTAAAGTGTGGATACAAGAACTGCACACAGCATTCCTATAGTCTTACTATTGATGTATGCAGAGGTAATATTACCTCATTTCCACTAGTCATCTCTGTTTACATATCCAAGGATCATATTAGTCTCCTGTCCACAGTATTGTAATTGAAGTTCATGTTCAGTTGGTTATCCTTCATGACTCTCTAAAGTCCTTTTCAGAGTCACTGCTTTCCAGGATACAGTTCCCCATCCTGTAAGTGTAATCATCATTTTTTGTTCTGAGATGCATTATCTTGTAATCTGACTGTATTAAAATATGTGGTGTTTGAATAAGCCCAGTTTACTAGGTGATTAATTGCTTTCTCTAACTGATCTCTCATTATTTACCTCTGCATCAATCTGATTCATCTGCAAACTTTACCAATAATTATATATTTCTTTCAGATCATTGATAAAGATATCCAATGTAATTATTATTTATTATATGTATTCCACAGTGCCTAGGAACCCTACTCATGGACCAGGACTCCATTGTAACAGAAAGATGGTCTTTGCCTCAAGCAGCTTACAATCTAAGTATAAAACAAAACAAAACAAAAAACATAGATATGGACAGATGGGAGAGTACTAGTAAACAATGAGACAATATTGGTCAGCACGGTAGGCAGTGGTCTCTGCACACTAGTAGTCTAACTGTTGTCAAGTTTTTTGTAGGCATCAGAGCAAAGGAGAGTTCTAAAGAGGGATGTGGAGGATAATGAAGTAGCTATATAGATATTTATAGGGGTGCCTTCAAGTGCACAGGGCAGCACAGGAGAAAGTACAGAGATGTCTGTTTGAAAATATAATAAGCGGGTATTGGAGGCTGGCATCATACACTAATCAGAGGCAAACACTGATAGCTTGACAGTGAATGAGAGATGATAGGTAGGGTGGGGATTAGCTGCAAAGGACCTTAAAAGTGAATACAAACAGCTTATATTTGATGCAATGCATAGGAAGCCAGTGGAGCGATTCAAAACGATGAGCTAGGAAAATGATCTTTGCAGCAGCATTCTGACTGGACATGAGAGGAGCAAGATTGCATTTGTCACGGCCAGAGAGAAAGATGTTGCAGAACTGAGATGCAGAACTTGCACCAGTGTTTTAGCTGCATGGATGGATAGGAAATAGCATGTAACTGCTAATCTGTTTGTACAGTTACACTGTATTACAGGATGAGCAGAGGGAGGCTCCCAAACAACTTATGAATATGAGAAATAGTGGCAGAATCTAGTTCTCTGGAAATAGCATGCATTGGGTTAAGATACTCAATATTTATATAGAAACAAAAATGCATCTTTCATATTGGTTGGGATATTTAAAAAGTAGTAAACTTGGACATTTTTGCAAACAAGCCATTTATTAGATAGTAATAATAAATAATATATAGCAGTAAGGTATATTAATTTTATTTTTAAATATGCAACTATGACACTTATTTGTATATACACTTCTCCTAGTTTTCTAACAAGTGCATGTTATAAAAAAGTATATTCTGATATTAAAGTCAAGTGATAGATGAGAATTAAATTAGCATCTGCTATACCATTCACTTCAGATAAAAGGCAATACAATCAATCCAGGAAGATTTACAAGTAACTGCATGCCAATGAAGCTCATGTAGCATAGGTACAGCTTTAAAGAAAGTTTTATAGTGCAGACTTTTTCCTGAATGCCTTTTAAAAAATTGCCCAGAGTAATTTATAATTTGTTAAAACGTACTGATTTAAGGTTTCAGAGACATTTTAATGCAAAGATGAAAGTATTGCAAAGTGCTACAATGCCTGGCATTGAATTCTTTAATTTCCATTTTAGAGATGAGTGTGAATGTTTAACTTTACCACAAAATAATGCACATAATTTAGCCACACAATTCCCATTAAAATCAGTGATACTTAAAGTAAAAACCCTACAAAACCTTCTTGAAAGTTCAGAGGTTAGTACAACAGGGTAATATTTTGTGGTATAAAAATATATTTCAGACTCCATTTGATGATTTAAATGTTCATACCATACTGTTCATAAAAATAACCTAATTACTATACAACAGGAAGATTAAAATATGTAACAGTTTTACTTTAATTACTGTCATGCTAAGCAAATATACATTTGCTTGTTTAGGGCAGATTTTTTTCTGGTCCTAAGTGTCTTTTAAATTTTACAGTTTTCAGACTTCTTAAATATTATGAAAAGAAAATGATCATTCCGTCATACTCCACTCATTAGATTATATTGGGGCCTGCACCTGCTCCCACTGACTAGTGGGAGCAGAATGGAATCCTCAGTAAACTGCTCTATGGATGCCCACCTTCTGTCTCTGCACTGTAAATCCCCAATCCTGCAAATCCTCCATCCTATGGAGTCCAACAAAGCCATGTAAAACATGAGCATGAAAACTCAAAACTTGGGAACAACTCAATTTCCTACTACAAAAGCATTACTTAATCTAACCTGTTGCAATCCAGTAATTATTATGTACACAACTTTTCTGAATATAAACCTATTGGAATCCAGTAATTATTATGTAAGCCTTTCTGATACCATCAATAAGGGAGGTATTTTATGAGCTTCATTTTTATAGACAAAAATGCTGAGGATTGCATTGCAAAAGTAATAATCTAATAGTTTCAAAACATTACATATTCTAAACATTTAATCTGTTCCTGAAAAGACTTAAAAATGTATTTTCTGATAGCTGTCCTCAGGTAGTATTCTAAAACGATATTGGGTACATAAGAAAAAGAATTTAAACTTAAAATTAAGTCAAGTCTTAACTATAAAATGTATTGAACACCAAATTAAAAACACAGAGAAACCGACAGGATCACTCAACAGACTCCATGGTCTTCTAATTAAGATGGCGCAGAATATTATTTAATATATCTGGGAATACCTTTGGCGCAGTCTCCTAAGAGAGCAGGTAAAGTTAACCTTTGTCTATTAAAGGTTGTTACTTGTACAGGTTTCACTGCATTCTAGGGCATCAGAAGTAGATTAATAACAGGTATATTGGGGATTGGTTTAAGGCACTGTGAATCCTCCATAATCTTTTGGGAACAAAAGTATACTTTATTTTTTTGGTCCATATTCGTTTTATTTGGCATACCCCTTTTCATATCAATATTGTTGTTCTCATGGTTTAGCTAAAAATCAGAATAGCTTATATGGAAGAAAATCTCTTTATAAAAATAGATATGTTACATTCTTTTAAAAAAAAATAGCCCATAAAGCTTCTGTACAAAGTCTATACAAACTTCACAACATATTTCATTCTGAAAAACTTTCATGCACATGAAAGGCTTCTACTTTAATTAAAACAAAGTTACTTCTGCTTAATCACAAAACACTGTTGCATAACCACTGTCCATCGCTGTCACTCATTTCGTTCAGTTGACATTAACTGGCTGTTTAATTTCATCAGCAATTTTACAACGAGACCTGCCTACATATAGGGGAAAAAATGAAAATGTTATATCAGTTTTTCCAGTAATCATATAATCCAGCTCTCATGATTATATCGTGGGTCTTATGGTACTTGATATTTTTCTTAAAACCACAACACCTGGATTCATGTAATTAGGCAAGATACTAAGTTTAAAACTTTCATTTAATTTTTTTTTCTAACCTTCAAAGTTGCAGAGAAACTATAGATAACAAGAACCATAAAGGCTCAAATACCAGAAACCAAATAAAAACCACTCAGAACTCTCATTATAAAATTATCTCCTGATTTTTAATTCAATCATGATTTTGTGGGCCCGACATATGATAGATGAATACTTATAAAATCATAGAAATGTAGAGCTGGAGGGAACTTGAGAAGTCATCAAGTCCAACCCTCCGTGCTGAGGTAGGACCAAATAAACCTAGACCATCCTTGACAGGTGTTTGTCCAACCTGTTCTTAAAAACTTCCAATGGGGAATCCCAACTTCCCTTAGAAGCCCTATTCCAGTGGTTTACTGCCTTTATAGTTAGAAAATTTTCCTAATATCTAACCTAAATCTCTCTTGCTGCAGATTAAGCCCATTATCTCCTGTTCTACTTTCAGTGGACATGGAGAACAATTGATAACAGTCTTCAAATATGTGAAGGGCTGGTATTAGGTCCTCCCTCAATATTTTCTCAAGACTAAACATGTCCCAGTTTTTTTTTTAACCTTTGTTCATAGGTCAGGTTTTCTAAATATTTTATCATTTTTATTGCTCTCCTCTGGACTTCTTCAGTTTGTCCACACCTTTTCCTAAACTGTGCTGCTCAGAATGGGACACAGTACTCAGGCTGAGTCCTCATGAGTGCCGAGTAGAGCAGGACAATTGCCCTATGTACGACACTCCTGTTAATACACCATGGAATGATATTAGCCTGTTTTGAAACTGCATCACACTGTTGACTCTCATTCAATTTGGGATCCACTATAACCCCATATCCTTTTCACCGGTACTACCACCTAGCCAGTTATTCCCCGTTTTATAGCAGTGCATTCAATTTTTCTTTCCTAAGTGAAGTATTTTGCACTTATCTTTACCGAATGTCATCTAGCTGACTTCAGATCAATTCTCCAATTTGTCAAGGTGGTTTTGAATTTTAATCCTGTCCTCCAGGGTTCCTGCACAGCCCACCTTGATGTCATCTGCAAATTTTATATGCATACTCTCCACATCATTATCCAAATCATTAAGAAAATATTGAATAGTACCAGATCTAAGACAGACCTCTGCAGGATCCTACTAGACATGCCTTCCCAGTTTGACAGTGAACCACTGATAACTACTCTTTGAGTATGTTCTTTTAACCAGTTGTGCACTCACCTTACAGTAATTTCATATAGGCATTTCCCTAGTTTGCATATAAGAATGTCACATAGGATTATGTCAAAAGTCTTACTAAAAATCAAGATATATCATGTATACTGCTACCTCCCTACCTGCTATGCCAATAACCCTGTCAGAGAAGGAAGTTAGGTTGATCTGGCATGATTTGTTTTTGACAAATCCATGCTGGCTGTTCCTTATTACCCTATTATGCTCTAGGTGCTTACAAATTGATTAATAATTTGTTCCACTATCTTTCCAGTTATTGAAGTTTGGCTGATTGGTCTATAATTCCCTGGGTCTTCTTTGATCCCTTTTTAAAGATAGGTACTATAATTGTCTGGGACCTCACCTGTCCTCCAAGAGTTCTCAAAGATAATTATGATTCAACTTACGGTCGGCAATACTATACTTATTAAAAATCTCCTTGAGGCATAAGAAGTCAGGGCAGTAGTTTGAAATAGTGACTCTCTTCAAGAGGAAAGTCTTTTCTATAAGTATATAAAAGTGATGAGTTTACCTATCAAAGAAATGTAACCAGGGATAAAAAAGAACAAATAACCAATTGTGTGCCAAGAAAGCTACACACATAGTAAGGATCAACCTGACAAACAGGATTTTACAGAGGTCTTTAGAGCCTTGCATGGACACAAAATTTGTATCCACAGCCGATTCGCAAACATGGCCGCAGAGATCTGCATCCGTGGATTTGGATATAAAGTAGATATCTGCAGATTTGCAGGGACCTAGATATAAAATTTGGATCTGCATCCATCCACGATCTGCAAACATGGTCCGTGGATATTCGTGGATTTGCAAGACTCTAGAGATCTTGTCTGCTTAGGCTTCTTGATCTATAAAGTAAAATTTTCAAAATAAAATAAAAAATCCTAGATTTAAGTCAGCAATAACATTACACCAAACATCTTTTCCCCCCCCTTAGAGTTCTATTTACATTTATTTTTACTGGATTCAGGAAGGGTTACAGATTGCTTCTGATACAACAAGCTTTGCATAAGAACATAAAAATGACCATACTGGCTCAAACCAATGGTCCACCTAGCTCAGTATCCTGACGTACAATAGTGGCCAGTGCCAGATGCTTCAATGGGAATAAACAGAACAGGGCAATCTATAGAATGATTAAGATTCTGTCATGACCATTTTTAGTAAAAGTCAGGGAGAGGTCACGGGCAATAAACAAAAAAATTCACGGAAGCTGTGACAGTCTTTTACTAAAAATAACTATCTATGACAAAATGGGGCTGACTGAGAGTGGATGGGATGAGAGCAGCAGGTCTGGGTCCCCACCACTGCCTGCAGAGGCTAGGAGCTAGGGGCCAGGGCTGGGAGCACTGGGTCTGTGGGCCCCCTGCTGTCAGCAGCAACTCAGAGCTGCCGGGGGCATGCTGGCGCCCTGCCCGTGGTGGCTGGGAACTCCAGAGGGCCACCTGTGGTAGTTGGGAGCTCTGGAGTTCCCTGTTGCTCACGGTGCTCTGACCTGAAAGGGCCTGTGGCGGCAGGGAGCTCTGGGGACCCTCCCCTTTCCTCCCATCCATGGCAGCAGAGAGCTCCAGCGGTTCCCTGTTGCTTGCTCAGGCTCTGAGCTCTGAATCCCCCCTTACCCCTCCCACCCCCAGCTGAAGCAGAAAATGTCACGGAGATCACAGAAAGTCACGGATTCTGTGACACAATCTTATGCTTAAGAATGATGCATCCCGTTATCCAGTCCCAGCTTCTGGCAGTCAGAGGTTCAGGGTCACCCAGAAGATGAGATAGACCTCTATCATATCCTCCCTCAGTCATCTCTTTTCCAAGCTGAACAGTTCCAGTCTTTTTAATCTCTCCTCATATGCAAGCTATTCCATACTTCTAATCTTCTTTGTTAACCTTCTCTGTACTTTTTCAAATTCTAATATACCTAATATACCTTTATTATATACCTAATATAATTCTAATATACCTTTTTTGAGATGGGGCAAACAGATGCATGCACTATTCAAGATATGGGCATACCATGGATTTATATTGTGGCATTATGATATTTTCTGTGTTATGGTTCCTGACATCATTAGCTTCTTTGACTATCACTGAACGTTGAGGAGATCATTTCAGAGAACTATCCACAATGCCTCCAAGCTAAATGTGAGTCAACAGCATAACACCGTTGCAAAAAAAGCAAACATCATTCTGGGATGTATTAGCAGGCGTATTGCAAGCAAGACACAAGAAATAATTCTTCTGCTCTCCTCTGCACTGATTAGGCCTCAACTGGAGTATTGTGCCTGGTTGTGGATTCTACATTTCAGAAAGATGTGGACAAAGAGGAGAACGTCCAGTGAAGAGCAACAAAAATGATTAAAGGTCTAGAAAACATGACCTATGAGGGAAGGTTGAAAAAACGAGGCTTGTTGAGTTTGGAGAAGAGAAGACTGAGGGGAGACATGATAACAGTTTTCAAGTACATAAAAGGTTGTTACAAGTAGGAGGGAGAAAATTGTTCTCTCTAACTTCTGAGGCTAGGACAAGAAGCAATGGGCTTAAATTACAGCAAGAACAATTTAGTACAACATTAGGAAAAACTTCCTAACTGTCAGGGTAGTTAAGCATGGGAATAAACTGCCTAGGAAGGTTGTCGAATCTCCATCATTAGAGATTTTTAAGAGCAGATTAGACAAACACCTGTCAGGGATGGTGTAGTGGTTCTCGACCTATTTACCATTGTGGGCCACATATGCAGCTCTCTCTGTGTTATGTGGGCCACATCCACACAATATATATATACTACCTGTATGGCCCTGAGAATGTTACAGTGGCCGCAGATGTGTGCTGATTGGGCTGAAAGGAGCCCGAGGGTTGAGAACCACTGGTATAATACTTAGTCCTGCTCTGAGTGCAGGGGACTGTACTAGAAGACCTCTTGAAGTTCCTTCCAGTCTTACACTTTTATGATTCTATGTCTTTCTTGAGTGGTAACAGCTAATTTAGACCCCAACATTTTGTAGCTATAGTTGGGATCATGTTTTACAGTGTTAATTCTTTTGCATTTATCAACACTGAACTCACCTGACATTTTGTTTCCCAGTCACCAAGTTTTGTGAGATCCCTTTGTAACACTTTGCAGTCAGCTTTTGACTTAACTATCTTGAGTAATTTAGGCTTGGTCTACTCTACCAATTTATGTCAGTATAACTACATCGCTCCAATGTGTGGAAAATCCACATCCCTAAGCGACACAATTGTGTCAACATAACTCCTGGTGCAGGCAGCACTATGTTGATGGGAAGACTTCTCCTGTTGACATAGCTACCAGCTTTCAGGGAGGTGGAGAACCTATACCGATGGCAGAAGCCCTTCTGTTGGCATAGATAGAGTCTTCACTAAACACTACAGCAGTACAGCTCCACTGATGCAACTGTGCTGCTGCAGCACTGTAAGTGTAGACAAGCCCTTGGTATCATATGCAAACTTTGCCACCTCACTGTTTACCCTTTTTTCCAGACCATTTATGAATACGTTAAATAGCACTGTTCCCAGTACAGATCTTTGGGTGACCCTCTCTCCATTGTGAAAAAGTGACCATTTATTCCTACCCTTTGTTTCCTATATGCCCTGTTCTGTTTATCAGTCTGTCCTGAATTTAGCATTCTCAGCTGTGACCCACACCAAACATGGTGACACCATTACTGCTTACTTTGCTTCAGTGACATTAATGAGGGACCTTGTGAAAGGCTTTCTGAAAGTCCAAGTACACTATATCCACTAAATCACCCTTGCTCACGTTTGTTGACTCCCTCAAAGAATTCTAATAGAATTTCAGTATTTAACTACATTTTTTCAATGCTTACCTGTTTGGTATGCACTATAAAGCTCATTTTGTTTTCCAGACTATGGATTTGAAAACAGGTGTCTGCATCTCCTAACTGCCACATAAAGCAACCATATTTTAGACTGATGAGCAAACTCTGCAGTGAAAAATAGAAAATGATGAGAATATTTTCTGAACAATTATATGAACCTTCCCCAATTTGTCTAAATGAGGTTCTGATATACAGTTAAGGGTACAGCATGTACAATACTGAATTTTAAACAATCAGCTGTCAAAATAATAGGATTTCCATTACTAAGAATGTAAAGCTGAAACTCCATATTTTAAAGAGTTCTTAAATGACATATTGATTGTAAATGCATACAAGATTTTAATTCAGTGCTCAAATGTGAAATAAATCACCAGCAATTAGTAAACTCCCCATATTCTTAACTTCTATGTAAACTGCCAGTAAAAACTGCTAACCCTCACCTTGGTTTCCATATTGAGGAGATGCAGTCCTTTTACATTTACTCCTACGTAGACTCTGATCACTTTATGACTGCTTGAACTTGCCTTGGTGAATACCTGTCCTGTGAAAAAAGCAGCTCCATAGGTAGGAATTTCCCAGCAATTCTGCAAGAACATGCGTTGCAGGTGATGCATTTCTTTACTTACACCTTCACTAGTGCTGAGACTCTAGAAGTAGAAAAGCAAATAATTCACAAAATAAACTGTATTAACAATGCACATTCTTCAAATAGGGTAAAAAGGTAGCTGGTTTTCTTGAAGGGCTTTTTCTGGCAATCATCCTGAAATGATGCCACACCTGAACTAACAGCCTAATAGCAGTGTGATGGGACATCTCAGGCATTTGATGCCCCTCCGGTGGAGGCCCTGTAGCCCTAGTGCACTCCACCTGAAGGTGTTCTTCTGGGGGAAAAGAGCATTGAATTCAGATCTAGGAGTGTGTCGCGAGGCCACCCAGGACCAATGAGAATTGGTCCTGCAGCAGCAAGGGCTGGGAGCACGTAGAAGCTAATCAGGGCCCAGTAGGGAAGGTACAAAGGACCAACTGTTTCCTCCAGGGTGCAGTTCTGGGTAAACTTGGAAAAAGGGAGGAATGATCTCCCTTTTCTTAATCCAAAAGCTAAGCCTGATCAGGGACCTAGCTCTGACTACCCCTTTTGATTGAGTCAACAAAAGATTGTTTTGTTTTACTTTGTGGAATTTAAAGCCCAGGTGGCCATCATGAGTTGGTTATCAATTGACTTTGGTAAAATTAAAGGGAGCTCAACTTTGCAAAATTTGCCCTGGTTCATGCGAACGCATGACAAGCAGTCTCAATTTGTCAGGAATTCAGAACTGTTTTAAAAAAAAAAAAAAAAAAGGTGATGAAAACATTTCTGTTAGGTTTCATAAACTTACACTCTTCTGACTTATATTTTGTGCCTAAACTGAACTGACAGTGTCCTTTTAAGCACAGTTAGCTGGTTGGCATCAAAGTAAAAAAAACAGATTATGACTTTAGTGACACAATTTATTGTACTCACTTTCTGACAAACAAATCAACTTTTAATTTTATAATCAGAAAAAATATTCAAACAGCTCAGTATTAAGATATGTTGTTTCAAGGTACATTATATTTTACTTGAATATAAAAAATAAAAATAAAAATGGACTACTGATCAGTAAAAAGAATGATTCATTATCAATTTTTAGCTCTCCTGTGTTTCTGGCTTTGTATCTTACCATTATAATGCATAACAGTAACAGAAAACTCAAGAAAAATAAATATTTTAAGACAGGATTAATATTCTTACCTTGTACTCATGAAGTATCCTATTTGTCCAGTGAGGAGCCTTACTTTTTAGTTTGGTAATGGGTACTATGGATTTAAGATTTTCTTCACTGAAAGGAAAAAAGCCAAAATATTATCTAGTTTTCCATCATTGAGCAAAGTATAGGACACAAGGCAGTGTCTTCCAGCATGGCAATACTAACATCTTTAAGTATCAAATATTGGGATAGATTGTTATCCCCAATTCAAGCTGCTCTGTGTTGTTTCAACAGCTGAAAAGCTTTCCTAAAGTGGTAGCAAAGGTTTCCCACTGACAAAGAGGAATCCTTAGCTGGTGTAGAGCCAGTGTAATTGACTCCACACTACTTGTTTCTACCTACCCTGCACTGTGGGTGGTGCAGGAATAAGAGATTCTAGGAGTGGGATGGAGGACATGGGACTTTACTTGGTTCCCATTAGCAGCTCTAAATTATGATAGGGGCCATTTCAGCTTGCAGTCACCTTTTTCCCTCCCGCTTTTCTCAGCTGCACCAACTGTAAACTCAGCATAGCTGAGGGTTTGTCCTATTAACTTCCAATTGTTACAAATGACTTGAAACCAAGGCTATAGGTGCAAACATCCATGAGTGCATTAGTCACTTGGTTTACAAAATAAAGCTCTTAATAATTTCTTTTTATGCACAATCAGTACTGGTAATACCAACAGCTTACATGGTGTGTTTTTCTGTTCTGAACATTTTTTTCATCAATATTATGGTTTGAAAACAATGACAAGGAAGCTTGAACAATACAGGATACCCAGATTTCAAAAGCTGTTACCAAATCACCAATAATGAGGAAAGGAATATTATTAAAGTCACAGATTTGAAAGAACAGATCTTTTGCTAAATACATGCACTTGTTCTAAATCAAGGATAGCAAAACATAAAATATAAACAAAAATCATGATGTCTGTCTTGTAAAAATAAAAAAGCAAACACAAAGTAAAGTGAAAATGAGTTTTCTCAAGATTCAGAAAAAATGTTCCCTGTCTCCCTCACACCTAAGAACATAAAAATGGCCATAGGTCAGACCAATAGTCCATCTTGCCCAGTATCCTGTCTTCCAACAGTGGCACATGTTAGATGCTTCAGAGGCAATGAACAGAACAGGACAATTATTGAGTGATCAATCCCATGTCGTCCAATCCCAGTTTCTGGCAGTCAGAAGTTTAAGGACACAAAGAGCATGAGGTAGCATCCCTGACTATCTTGGCTAATAGCCACTGAAGGACATATTCTCCATGAACTCATCTAATCCTTTTTTTGAACCCAGTTATACTTTTGTACTTCATAACATCTCCTGGCAATGACTTCCACAATGTGTTGTGTGAAGAAATACTTCCTTATGTTTATTATAAACCTGCTGCCTATTAATTTAATTGGGTGACCACTGCTTCTTGTGTTATTTGATGGGGTAAATAACACTTCCTTAAACACTTTCTCCACACCATTCATGATTTTATAGACCTCTATCATATCCCCTCTTTGTCAGCTCTTTTCTAAGATGAACAGTCCCAGTCTTTTTAATCTCGTCTCATTATGGAACTTATTCCACAAATCCCGATCACTTTTGTTGCCCTTCTCTGTACTTTTTCCAATTCTATCTTTTTTAACGTGGAGCAACTAGAACTGCATGCCGTACTCAAGGTGTAGGCCTACCATGGATTTATATTATGGTATTATGATATCTTCTGTTTTATTACCTATCCCTTATTAATGTTTCCTAACATTCTGTTTGCTTTTTTGATTGCCGCTGCACATTGAGTGGATGTTTTCAGACAACTATCCACAATGACTCCAAGATCTCTTTCTTGAGTGGTAACAGTTAATTTAGATCCCAGCATTTTGTATATATAGTTGGGATTATGTTTTCCAGTATGCATTACTTTGCATTTATTGAATTTCATCTGTCATTTTGTTGTCCAGTCATCCAGTTTTGTGAGATCCTGCTGTAACTCTTTATAGTTAGCTCTGGACTTAACTATCTTGAGTAAGTCTGTATCGTCTGCAAACTTTGTCACCTCACTGATTATCCCTTTTTCAAGATCATTTATGAATATGTTGAACAGCATTGGTCCCAGTAAAAATCCTCCAGGGATCCTGCTATTTACCTCTCTCCATTATGAAAACAGACCTTTTATTCTTATATTTTGGTTCTTATCTTTTAACCAGTTACCAATTCATGAGATGACCTTCCCTCTCATCTGACGACAGCCTAATTTGTTTAAGAGCCATTGGTGAGGGTCCTTGCCAAAGGTTTTCTGAAAGTCCAAGTGCATTATATCCATTGGTTCACCCTTGTCCACATTTGTTGACCCTCTCAAAGAATTCTAATAGATTGATGAGGCATGATTTCCCTTTACAAAAGCCAGATTGACTCTTCCCCAACATTTTATGTACATCTAGCTGTCTGATAATTCTGTTCTTTATCATCATTTCAGCCAATCTGTTTGGTACTGAAGTTAGGTTTACTGGCCTGTAACTGACAGGATTGCCTTTGGAGCCTTTTTTAAAAAATCAGCATTACATTACCTATTTACCAAGTCAGCAGATACAGAGGCTCATTTAAGCCACAGATTACATATCAGTTAGTAATTCTGCAATTCCATTTTTTAATTCCTTCAGAATTCTTGGATGAATACCATTTGGACCTGGTTATTTATTAGTGTTTAATTTACCAATTTGTTCAAAATATCCTCTACTGACACCTCAATATGGGACAGTTCCTTAGATTTGTCACCAAAAAAGAATGGCTCAGATGTCAGAATCTCCCTCACATCTCATGAAGACCAGTGCAAAGAATTCAACTTCTCCATAAAATCATAGAATATTAGAGATGGAAGGGACCTCAGGAGGTCATCTAGTCCAAACCCCCTGCTCAAAGCAGGACTAACCTCAGCTAAATCATCCCAGCCAGGGCTTTGTCAAGCCGCAGCTTAAAAACCTCTAAAGATGGAGATTCCAGTGCTTCACTACCTCCTAGTGAAAAACTTTTTCCTAATATCCAACCTAGACCTGCCCCACTGCAACTTGAGACCATTACTCCTTGTTCTGTCATCTACCACCACTGAAAACAGCCTAGCTTCATCCTCCCTGGAACCCCCTTTCAGGTAGTTAAAGACTACTATCAAATCCCCCCCTCATTCTTTTCTTCTGCAGACTAACAAGCCTAGTTCCCTCAGCCTCTCCTCATAAGTCTTGTGCTCCAGCCTCTTCATAATTTTTGTTGCCCTCCGCTGTACTCTCTCCAACTTGTCCACATCCATTTTGTAGTGGGGGGCCCAAAACTGGACACAATACTCCAAATGTGGCCTCATCGGTGCTGAATAGAGGGGAATAATCACTTCCCTTGATCTGCTGGCAATGCACCGACGAATGCGGCCCAATATGCTATTAGCCCTTCTTGGCAACAAGGGCACACTGCTGACTCATATCCAGCTTCTTATCCACTGTAACCCCCAGGTCCTTTTCTGCAGAACTGCTGGCTAGCCGGTCGGTCCCCAGTCTGTAGCTGTGCATGGGATTCTTCCATCCTACGTGCAGGACTCTGTACTTGTCCTTGTTGAACCTCATCAGATTTCTTTTGGCCCAGTCTTCCAATTTGTCTATATCTCTCTGTATTCTATCCCTACCTTCCAGGGTATCTACCACTCCCCCTAGTTTAGTGTCATCTGCCATCTTGCTGAGGGTGCAAACTACCCCATCCTCCAGATCATTAATGAAGATGTTGACCAAAACCGGCCCCAGGACTGACCCCGGGGCACACCACTTGTTACCGGCTGCCAGCTAGACATCAAGCCATTGATCACTACCCGTTGAGCCCAATGATCTAGCCAGCTCTCTATCCATTTTATAGTCCATTCATTCAACCCATACTTCTTTAACTTGCTGATAAGAATACTGTGGGAGACTGTATCAAAAGCTTTGCGAAAGTCAAGATATATCACATCCACCACTTTCCCCAGATCCACAGAGCCAGTCACCTTTTCATAGAAGGCAATCAGGTTGTCAGGAATGACTTGCCCTTGGTGAATCCATGCTGACTGTTCCTGATCACCTTCCTCTCTTCCAAGTGCCTTAAAATGGATTCCTTGAGGATCTGCTCCATGATTTTTCTAGGGATTGAGGTGAGGCTGACCAGTCTTGTAGTTCCCTGGATCCTCTTTCTTCCCTTTCTTGAAGATGGGCACTATATTTGCCTTTTTCCAATCATCAGGGACCTCCCCCAATTGCCACGAGCTTTCAAAAATAATAGCCAATGGCTCCATAATAGCCTTATGTCTTCCTGGAGTGCTCATGTAGCACTTTGATTATCCAGTGGCCCCACTGATTGTTTGACAGGCTTCCTGCTTCTGATGTACTTAAAAAAAAAAAATTGCTGGTTTTTTTGGTGTATTTTGCTAGTTGCTCTTCAAATTATTTTTTGGTTTGCCTAATTATACTTTACACTTGACTTGCCAGAGTTTATGTTCTTTCTATCTTCATCAGTAGGATTTGCTTTCCAGTTTTTAAAAGATGTCTAAAACCTGTATTAAATCTTAACAATAATCTGTATAGATAGCACACAGTAGTGGATTTCTTTTGATGCATATTCTAAACAACATTGTTCAAAAAGGTTGTGTTCTTAGGGCCTAGTCCTGTAAACTCTTATTCCTGTGTGGAAACCTTACTCATGCGAGTATTGCTATTCACTTTAGTAGTACTATTCACATAAGCAGGAATTTGCAGGATCAGGCCATCAGCCCCATGATAATGTATACAGCTGAAGTTCCCATAGTCAACATGAATGCATTTTGAGTTGTTGGGAAGTCACTGTTTCTTGTATAATGGGTTCAAAAGTTCAATAGCTGCCTCATCACCCCACTAAAACTACAACTCAAGTTTACAAGAACATGACTGGAAAGAAAAATTGTGACAATTAAGATACTGTCTAACACCAGTTAATAAAATTGACTAATTTTCTGTTTTTAAATGATAGCATACCCACTGGAAAACCCTAACTCCTCTAGTCCTTAAATTTGCAAACTATTCATACAGGATACATTTTCAGTCTCAGACACAGGGGATTTGATGCACAGCACACATTATTGATATGGGAATTAAGTGGCTAGACCAACGTGCACAGTTCTGAAACTGTACTCCACATACTGGAGCTCAATGATAGTGTTTAATTACTAGTTGATACAGTTTATAGTTGAAATAGTTTAGGACTTGTCTGAAAAAACATTTCATTTTAAAAACAAAACAGTATCAGTTTAAATACTCACTCACTTTAGGAAACCTTGTTTGTGTTTCTTACTCTCATAATTTCCATAGACTATTTGTAACAGCAGACTTGCTAGTGTGATCAGTTTGGCATCAGGTGAGGTATAGAAGCCTTTCAGCAAATTATATCTGGCTTCATCAAACAGGATAAGAATAGCCAGTGGATCCTCAATCTGTTTAAAAAAATAAAATTTTTAAACATTTGGATTAAACTAATATTTTTTTTATAAACTAAATATAACTTTTCACTGATTCTAGGAGATAAAGATATGTTTAACTGAAATGTGTATTTTATTTTGTCTGGAATAAGAATAAGTACTATGATGCAAAAACATTGATATGCAAGTATTTCCATTTTCTGAATTACACATTCATACTGATCTAACATCTGTAAATTACAATCGAATACCACACTATACCAAATAAAAAGTTTACTGACAAATATTCACATCAAATCTATAAAAGCAAAAACATTTTACACTGTTGTCCAAAACCCCCCGTTTTCTCACTCTATAATATCTATTTCCCACCACTTTCTACTACCCTTACTCTTGCCAAGTAGTACCTTTCTCTAGGAGTAATCCCACTGAAATCAACGAACTATTTAATCTTTCAATTATGTTTAACTGCTTAGGAGTACACTCTAACAAATCTTCATTCAGTTGGGGGAATAGCATTTATGAGAAACTGCTGTTTATAGGAGCTCGCTTAGTACCATTTTATTACTGCCAATACATTTGTTTGGAATTTAAATGATTTTCTGCTATTTCAATAAATAAATAAAAGGAGAATATATCTTATAATTGTAAAAAGTCAGAGGTCTAGTCTACCATTGTCCTGTTCCATAATTATTAACAGAAATTACAGGTTTGATCTAACCCTTGTCGAAGTCGATTTTCTTTTATCTTCAGTGGAAGTTGGATTAGGCCCTTTCTACACACAGGCAGAAGAACAAATCACTAATTGATTGTTAGAAAATATTAGTAGGTATAAAAGTAACAGGTTTAAGTATGATCTAAAGTCATGGGATCTGAACCTGTGAGTTGCAACTTCCTTTTCTATTAGCCAGATGGAAAGGTGGTCCCAAAATTTCCAGACTAACGGATTGACACTCTAATTAACATACTGCCTACTGATGACAAAGGTTTCTGTTTCTGCACCTATTTGATATTAGCACTTCTAATACACACCTTTTTTTCAACCTCCAAAGGAAGTCTCACATCCCTCCTCAGGAAAAGCTGTGGAGTTTCCCTTTGAGGATCCAAGTTTGTCAGTTCAGTGAGTATTTCAGGCCAGTCACGAACATGCTGCAAAGGTTTGTGATATGGCTTCAGCTGGAGGCCTGGAAAATAACAGCTTTTCATTTAAAATAGCAAACAGGAGAATCAAGCCCATACATGTACAAATGAATGCTATATCAAAATGTTTGAACTGAGGACTCGCTTATCTCAAACAAAAAAGTGTTTTAGTTTACCTATATATATATATGTGTGTGTGTATGTGTGTGTGTGTGTGTATATATATATATAAATAAAAGGTCACAAACATGGATTTGGTGACAAATTTATCACAGTAGGGGCCAAAGCAATAATTCAGCAAATGCACGCTTGAATTATGATCAGTGTCTCAAAAAGTTAACTGAAATTTAAAAAAAAAAAAAAGTAACTTTAAAAAATTAAGTTTTTAATGAAACACATGGGTGGACCCTAAAAGTACAAGGGAAAGGCCTGTGGTAAGGACTGTAGAACTGGTTCAAACCACCACATCAAATAAAATATTTTAAATAATTTCCTCTTACTACTTCTCCCTCTGTTCCTCCTGCAAATGCCTGTGGAATCACAAATATCTAATTCAGGTTAAGGAATTACAATCATTAAAGCCGGTTGGTTAATGTATCAGATAGTGACTATATCAGTTATTTTAGGAGACATATACAAGAACTCAGGACTTGACAGGAAAATATATCTTTGGTTTATTTTAGAAACATATTTGCCATTTTACAGACTGTAATTCTTTCAGGATAGAGGTGCCTTTTCTATAGTCTGCAATGCCCCTCTGTCATGTACATTGGCCAAACTGAACTGTCACTACGCAAAAGAATAAATGGACACAAATCAGACATAAAAAATGGTAACATCCATAAACCAGTCGGAGAGCACTTCAATCTCCCAGGACACTCTAGCTGACTTGAAAGTTGCCATACTTCTACAAAAAAATTTCAAAAACAGACTTCAGCGAGAAACTGCAGAGCTGGAACTCATATGCAAACTTGACACAATCAGACTGGATCTGAACAGGGACTTGGAATGGTTATCTCATTACAAGAAGTAATTGTCACTGTTCACACATTCTCACCTTCTAATCAACAGTTGTGATAGGCCTCATCTACTCTAACTGAATTGACTTGCCCTCCCCATTGTTGTTTCTTACCCTAGGATGTATATATATACCTCCTATCTGTGATTTCCATTTCATGCATCTGACGAAGTGGGTTGCAGCCCATGAAAGCTTATGCCTGCAGGAATTTGTTAGTCTTTAAGGTGCTTCAGGACTCTCGTTGTTTTTGCTGTATACAAACTAACACGGCTACCCATCTGGAACTTATAACCTATCATAGTTTTCTTGTTAGATTTTTATTATCTAACATAAAATGACCCTTAGTTGCTTAAATAGGCAAGCAGAAATTGAAATTGATTTCTCAAAGTATTTTCATAGAGCATCTTGGTTTAAAGTCGTACTATACATTTCATCACATGGAGTCTTTATTTTCTTGGAAAATTAAAATATTCAGTCTAATTTGGAAAATTATGAATGTTTCATAGAATTACTTGTGGTAATAAAAACTTAACAAAATCAGTAATATTTCCCTGAACAACAAACAAAATATCTCAATATTTTGGGCAAAATAATTTGGAACACACATTTGGAAGGTAAAGGGACTAGAGCTGGGTGATTTTTAAAAAAATGTAAAAAAAAAATGTTCCATTTGGTACAAACAAACGGAAAAAATGACTCTATATCTTGGTAGTCAGGGCACTCATCTGGGAAACCTAAGTTCATGTCCCTTCTCCAATGACTATTTAATTATTTATGCACAGTGGAACAGCTTCAACAGGAAAGACTTGGACAGACTCCATCAGAATATCCCATAGCCCAGTGGCGTGGGGACTCTTCTATAGTGTAGGAGATCCCAGTTCAAATCCCTTCTCTGGGAGAGGAGGAGAATGAGCCCAGGTATCTCCTAGCCCAGATGAGTGCTCTAATCACTGAGCTATAGCTTATAAGGGAGACACTACTTTCTCCTTCTTCTCACCACTTTAAAAATGCCCAGAAAAACAAAGTTTTGGATTGAATTAAACATTTTGCTCAACCCAAAAAGGACTTTTTCAATTTGCTGAAATATTTTTACTTTTCAAATTTGGTTCCATCCAAACTGATATTTTCTCCACAATTTTTCAGAAATGTCAGAGAACAAAAAAAATCTGTTATTTGCCCTGCTCTAAAAGGGACACAAGCATCAAGACATCATCACTCAACTAGGTTCCTTTCATCTCAAAGACTGCAGCTCTGCATTTGTATCTCTGCTGTTGGACTTGTATGGTGTTCGACTAGTTGTGCATAAAGTAAAGGAAGTTAAATAACTGTGGTGAAACAGAGAAACTGTTCAGGCAGAAAAACTGAAGAAAAGCATTATTTAAAACAATTTCAGCTATAACACATACTTCATATTTTAAATTCTAGATATAAAAAGAAGAAAGCAAAACTGAAGTGTTGATACTCACACTGAATTCTTAATGCAAAGCTTTTGTACGAACGCTACCACAAGCAGCGTGTCTAACACAATTTGAAGCAGTTGAAATCATAATGATAGTTTCTCAAATTTAATTGGTATTACAAATGAGCCCCACAGCAACCTTGTCACAGTAATGCTGTTTACAACCTTTTCTGACAAATAGACATAATCATGACTGACTACAGCTTTTGCATGGTTCCAAATATCTTTTTGAAATCTGGTTGGAAAGAGGTGGCATGAATGTTGTTAAAGAAAAAGAATTACAAAGATATATACTGTACAAATGACTTTAATCCAAGAGAAGTCTTAAATTGTATGAAAAAGATAGCAATAGGGTTAAGGATTCTTCCCCTTCCAAATATAGCGGAGAACTTGTATAAATTTTTTTTTTTAAAGTTAGTGCAACACTGATTACATGAATTTATCATACAAATGAAGTAAATTGAGGTAATCAAATCTACCTTAGGCTTGGTCTACGCTTACCTCCGCAATTCGGCAGAAGTCGACGGGAGCTACACAAAGAACTTGCGTAACTGCCATCGACTGCTGTGCTTCTCTTCTGCACGCTGTCTTCACTGCACTGCGCCGGTTCCCGTCGACGCAGCACTACGCCACTTGTGGGGGTGGATTAATAACGTTGACTTCTGGATTGACTGAGCGGGTCTTCACTGACCGCTCAGTCGATCCAGATAAGACGATCTGATGGCAGCAACTTTGCCGCTGTTAGTGTAGACATAGCTCTAGTTACACATTTAAGCAGACTAAATAGTCATAAAATGTACCTCAGAATACATAATGCTAAAGTCAGGAAATAAAATATGTACTAAGGACTGTCAAAGGGTGAGGGCCCTTTAAGAGGGATGGGGCTCAGCTGCACTCTGTGCCAGGCTAACCTCACTTTTCCAGATGAAGGGAATAAATTCCAGGGATTATATGGTAGAAGACTGCAACTAAGTGCCAGGCCTGCTGGGATGCAAAGGACAGCATGAGTTCGGGTAGAAGGCTGAAGACAAGGGAGCAGATGGCTCTCCTTGGCACCCATGCAGATGTTCTAGGAGTGCAACTCTGCAGGGAGCAGGCTGAAAGCTAATCTGTTGGAGGAAAGCTTCAGCAGAAAGCAGTAGACAGACTTGTCTTAATGCCCAGGCAGAGGACCTAAGAAGTAATCTTAAGAAGGGAGTAATCAGCTCCTGCAAGAGGCCACAGGAAAAGGACACAATTTACATGTGGAAATTAAGTTGTTAATTCAGTCTCTGAAAAAAAGGGACTGAAATCCTGTGATTGCTGAGAGTTCTTTTGAGGCAGTGGCTGGCAAGATAGCCCACTGGCCTACAGGGATAAACTCGAATCCTTTGAAAAATACTAACTGTTTATGATCTCAAATAATTAACAAAACATATGCATTAATAACGTAAGTCCAGTCCTTTAATTATTCTCATATGTATAATTTCACTGAAGTTGATTAAGTTATGTATATAAATATGGCTCACTTATGTGAACAAGGTTTAAAGGGATTTGGCCCTGTATTTGCAGGCAAAGATTTTTAACAGTAAGTGCTTAAAGCTAGGCTGCAAAGTCCATACTAAGGCATCTTAATAAGTGACATGATTGTCAAAAGTGCTAAGCATCCAGCAGCTCCCACAGAAGTCCTGTGTTGTCTCTTCAGGCATCCACATCTAGTTCTCTTTGTGGAGGGTGGCCAGACACACTACTGCAACAACTCCACTGATCTCAATGGTTTAAAATTCTAGAAGGCATTTAAGATGGTTTTCCCACAATTTGTATCACAGATTGTATTACAGAACTGTAAGATATCTCATGGTGCACGATCTTTTCCCTTTCTTCCAACGAGAACCACTATTTTAAAAAAATGTACGTGACCAAGGATGACAGGCACCAAATCTAACTACTGAAAAAAGAGTGTGTTTTAAAGAAAATTTTTTCAAGGTGTTAAAAAACAAAACCCAGGGTATGCCAAAAAAAACCAATAACTCAACATTGCTGAGCTCCAATGTCTCATCTAACTAACAACCAACTCACTATCAATCTAGTCAGTTCTCCATTTTTTGCAATTGCCTCCTTGCACTACAGTGAGCAAAATTCTCCTAAGTTTTTTAAAGGTCTCAAGAATGTCTCAGCAATGCAGAAAATGAAGGGATAATGCGAATGACAAAAGAAAGCTGGCAAGTTTATTGTTTGGTCTACCAGCCTTTTTGCCCAAGTGCTTTTTTTTTATTTTAACAAGACATTTACAAAAGTAAAGGTAAAAAACTAAAACAAAAACCCCAATTTTATAAGTTCTCTAACTACTTACTAAGGTTCTCAGAACAAATCCAAATAGTGAAGTACTGCTGAGTTTCTTGAGACAGACGCATTCCTTCCATTATCTGCTGTACAGTAGTATTGTTTCCATGTTTCAGCTCAACAGAGCGATATGACCCATCCATTCGATAAATACGCACCTTTTCATACTATGGCAAAAATATATAAAAATAACATTAAAATAAATGGGAGAAAAATTAATCATAAGCTAAAATCCTACTTTTCTATTGCTTTCATTTCCACAAACATCAATTTTTAATCCAATTTAATAGCATTTACATTTTGAGGAAAATAATTATGCAGAATTCTTTTATATTTATCTTGGAATGGATCAGAATGCCCTTCACAGATCTGTGGGCCTCCCAGGACCCATGTAGCATTCTCTCTCTCTAAATTCCTAGACCGCGCCCATTACTGTAGTAGCTAAGGTGCAGATTTTTAAAGGTATTTAGGTGTTGAAGTGCTGAACAGACCAATGCATAAATTCATTTAAAAAACCGCTTACATATATCCTGCCAAATGCATTCTGTAATTACTACTACTGATTGACTATGAATTATGCACACAACTAGTCTATATTAAAACACCTTCTTGTTACCCTACTTAAGAACCATGAGGACTTGCACTGAGGACTTAAACTTCTTATCTCCAGTTGTTTCAAAGCTTTAGCTGTTTAAATGAGAGATCAGTTCCTTCTTCAATCACATTTAAAGTCAAATGAAAATGCACTTTAAAATAACATGTCAACAGACTGTATCTTCAAACATTAGAAGACAGACAAAAGAAAATAGGAGTAGCATGATCAATAGTGGCAGTAGAATTTGTGGCATTTTATAGAAATCAAAATATTACATTTTAAAATATTGCACACAGCTTTAGAGCCATAGGTATAAGATACAAATATTTAAAATGACAAATCCATGATATGTCCCTGTTCACATAAAAAAATCTACGTATATGCAGAGTATGTGTCCTGTAGACTTTAGTTGCTATATGTGGATCTACCACTTGCCTCAGTTTTCCGCTCTGTATACATTTTCTAAGACTTTAAAATATGGCCCCTAAACTGTTTAAAAGGTAGTAAACACATACAGGTTTATTTATGGCTTCCTTCAACAGTTTTGCTGTTGCTTCCCAATCATTTTGTTTGCTCTCTTCACAGACATTCAATGGGGATCTTCCTTGTTGATCAGTAATGTGCTATAAATATGAACAGAAAGACTGGCATAAATATAGATTTCAATCTAGATAGGTAAACATTACAGTTTTGCAAATAAATCCTAGATATTTTAGTTTCAATAATATTAATTAAAATCCTTCCTTGATCACAGGGTTCAGAAGTTTGATTGTTTAAATACTTTTAATTAATTGCACTTTTGTATTATTGTGTCCATTTCTGGCTCCACAGGAAAACACTGGGGTAAGAAGCACAGATGTGTTTCCAGGCCAAGACTGAGGTGTTGTTGGCAGAGTTGTATGAAAAACCTTGCATAGGGTTTGCTTACACTAAACCTTATTATAGTCCATGCTGTCAGTCATTTATTACCTAAACACCAATTTGACTCCATTTAAAATAAAATTTTAGTATTCTAATTTTTGCTACTGTGTATTCTGACATATATTTTGCACATAAAATAGAGTAAAATCCAGAGTCAGAAATCTTCTCTGGTGTTGGTGGGGGCTGTGGGGAGAGGGTTTGCAGTTCCCATTGACTTATTTATTATCAGCAAGTTAAATGTAATATAACTAACAACAAAAACTGCCCCACTTGATGGGGTTATGACTTCAATCCAATAATGTATTTTCCATCTGTACATTTTCATCACATTATGTACATTTGTTATTGGACACAGTATGTATGTACAACAAATGTATACAAAAATTGTGCAGAATTTGATTGCTTCCCTCTCTCCACCCTTTGTATGCTGCAGAAAAGAGAGGAACTAACAGCACATGCCTTTTATAATTGTGACCACTTTGCTTATACTTGGACATAGTCTGCTCTACCGCTCTTTATCTAATTCCTTGTCTTTTTTTTACTATAATATCCGATAGGGGCAGGCACTGTCTCTTTCCATGTGTTTACAGAGCACCTAGAACAATGCAGCCCAGCCCTGATTAGAGCTTATTGATGCTATTGCGATAAAAAAAATGACTATTAACTAGACAAGTAACAGAAATATGCAATTCAAGCAAAAAATCCAGAGGCTGAGGAATTTAATTCTTGATAATGAATAGGAACTTTACAAAAAGACAGTAAGAGCTTAGACTAAAATCTCTAGTAAAATCAGTCTGTATGTTTGGGGCAGAATAAGTTTGAAGATGGAGTACAATATCATATGAAACAACTGGAATTTGGGAGTTTAAAATGTATTTCCTTTTTAATTTAATTTAATAGAGACAATTAAGAACTGAAATTGCATTTCTTTGTTTTTACCTGGGAAATAGAAGATACACAACACATGAGAGATATTGTAAGTGTGTGCTGCAACTGAAGGTAAGACTATCATTCCAATTACAAAGGTATCTTACTCTGTCAATTTCCGGATGGTTTAGAAGAATTTGCACAATTTCAGCATGTCCTCCTCCAGCAGCAAAATGAAGAGGAGAGCTAAGTTGTCCATTCAATAGGTTTGGATTACATTTCCCTTTCTCCAGCAACATTCGAGTGGCTTCAACTTTTCCATACCTTCAAGAAAGATTAAAAGCAGAACGGTCATAACAAAGAACATAATTAAAAAAAAACAAAAAAAAAAAAACCCCCAAAAACCTGTTTCAGATGCTTTCAGAGATATTCCTGAATGTTTTAGGACATGTGGCATATTTAGGATAGGGAAATGTGGTCTAGATTAATTCACTATAATTTGGGCACCCAACTGGTTGAAAAATCATTCTCAAAGAGTACTTTATCAGTGATTTGCTGTTAAACTGTGAGGATTTATCTAGTGGGATCCTGCAGGGGTCAGTCCTGGGTCCAGTACTATTAAATATTTTCATTAATGACTTGGATAATGGAGTAGAGAGTATGCTTATAGAATTGCAGAAGACACCATGCTGGGAGGGGTTGCAAACACTTTGGAGGACAGGATTAGAATTCAAAATGATCCTGATATACAGGAAAATTGGTCTGAAATTAACAAGATGAAATTTAATAAAGACAAATGCAAACTATTACCCTAAGAAAGGAAAAATCAAATGCACAACTACAAAATGGGGAATAACTAGCTAAGCAGTAGTATTTCAGAAAAGGATCTGGGGATTATAGTGGCTCACAAATTCAATACGATCCAACAATGTGATTCAGTTGCGAAAAAAGAAAAATATAATTCTGGGATGTATTAACAGGAGCACCGTATGCATGAGCGGGAGGTAACTGTTCCACTTTACTTGGTCTTCAAATACAGTAAGGGATGTTACAAAGAGAACAGTGATCAATTGTACTCCATGTCCACTGAAGAAGTAATCAAGTTAGTTTGCAACAAAGGAGATATAGATTAGATATTAGGAAAAATTTTCTAACTAGAATCATAGTTAAGTACTGTAAGAGGCTTCCAAGGGAGGTCATGGAATCCCTGTCATTGGAGATTTTTAAAGACAAAACACCAGTCAGGGATCATCTAGGTATACTTGGTCCTGCCTCAGCACAAGGAGGGATGAATACATGACCTCTTGAGGTCCCTTCCAGCCCTATATTTCTACGATATAAAGAATAGAGCTGTATTGTGAACAATTTTAGTTCCGACTACAGGTCTGCAGATTCTTATTTTCTGGCTAAACCTACTTCTCATTAAGGCCTATTTACATGTGTAGTTCAGTGGGAAGTGGATTTGAGTCAATGGAATTTTTGATGAGCTAAAAACATTTTACAATGTTTTAAAAGAAAGTGTAATTTCTTTCACTCTTCAATAATTCAAAAAATAGCTGAAGAAATTTTCTACAAAATATCTGGGCTAAGAAAACACATAAGGTTAATTATCCAAAGAACATATTTTCAGAAAGTAAGGATCATGTGAAAAAAAAGGTTATAATGAAACTTCTGGTAGTAATAGCTATAGTGGCCAGGTTACAATTATAAGATGTACTCTAGAGACCCGGTACAGAAGCAAAAGTAAACACTGAAATGACAAAAAGAACAGAACATATTATTTAAACTTCTCACTCTCGGTGTACTTTCAAAATGGAATAATCAAGCCTTTGTTTAATAATAATAATGCTCTTCAGTTTTATACCACATTCTATCTAAGGGTTCCCAAGCATGACATTAAAATATTTTTATTTTCAAAATCCAGTTTATCTTGCATTATTTATGTGACTAACTTTCTGCATTTGTCTCAGCATAGACAAAAATACTGAAACATTTCTATTGGTCTGAGGGTTTATAATATTTGTTTTCATAAAATCTAAATTTTGGGGTAAATTTCAGTTGTCAATGTCTCTTTAATCAAATTAGAAACATAGGAATTGGTATTCTGGATCAGACCTATGGCTCATCTAGTCCAGTACCCTGTCTTTGATAGGGGCCAGAACCAAATGTTTCAGAGGAAGGGACAATAAAACGAGCATTAGGCAGATATAGAATAATGTGCCCCTCCAACTAGATCTCCACCTCCTAAGCCCTCTAGTCAGAGACTAGCTTAAAATCTTGAAGCATGAAGTTTAATATCATTTCCAACCTTTTTTTTCATTAACTATAAGAACAAATGACATCTACAGTTCTAGAGTTTGGATTTCCTGGAATTTAATTATTATTATAAATCATATAAGTGCTTAATGGTAGAGGTTTTCAACCACATATACCAGGAATACATTCACTTGGCAAAAATACTCACCAGCACGCATAATGGATAGGTGCCCAATGATCACTGTCTAACTGGCTGACTGAAAAGTTGTCATCTAGAAGGTGGCTCAGTAATTCAGAGTCTCCTTCACAAGCACTGCGATGAAGAGGGAAATCATCCACCCATTGGCGCTCTCTAGTAATGATAAGCAAAATATGAAAAAGATGCAACTCACTTATATTTCAAACATCAAATGTAAAGAAACATAACAATGACACACTTATGGGTATCTAATGATGTGCACAAAGCACAAGCAACTAAAATGAGTCAATGTTTATACAATTAGAATTTAGGTAGACAGATGGCCAGCCATGACTAATATTCATCATGCTAAGAAACACTCATTTTAGTGTTGCCTCACCCTCCAGCTGATCCCCCACTCCACCCTACATTTGTTCGTTTCACCAATCTGTTGTGTTCTGCTGCAAGCTCTTTGGGAACTGTTTTTTTTGTTTTTGTTTGTTTTTTTTGACAAGTCTTTGTGCAGTTACTAGGACAATGGGGCCCTGATCCCTGAATGGGGCCTTAGAAACAATTGTCATATGAATAAATAATATAAAATATAATTAAATAAATGTAACACAATACTTGTCTTCCATGACACTGCTCATGCTGCGTTGCCACTTTTCTCGTTTTGGAATCTGAATCTTTGAATAGTCTGGTGCTCCAAGACCAAAGTATGGATTTATAACCACTTTATCAACCTAGGAAGACAAAATAATGTTTTTTTAAAAACTGAAAAACTTCTCATTGAGACTTGAACGAACCAATCACAATGACTTGTATGTTCTCTTGGAACCAGTGTAAACACAGTAACTTGTTGCTATTAAGGGGACAGATTTTCAAATTTGAAAATCAAATCTGGCCACAAGCATGCACCAGACCCACCGACAGCAACTCCAGGTCCCAGGGCAGAACAGTCAATAGCCCGCCCAGAAAGTGATGGATGAGGTGTAAGTGAGCTTCTGCTGGAAGTTTTTGCTCATTTATTATGTGCCGTGCAGGTTCTCAGGTGGCTGAGGCAGCTACTCAGCTTCCCGGGTCCCTTGGACTTCCCAGGGAGATTACTAATGAACTCAGGAAGCTAAATATCAAATACTACCTCCTCAGTTGCCCAGGAACCTGTGTGGCACATAATAAATGAACTTGGCTCAGGGGAGGGGCAGAAAGCTCAACCAGAGGGGGCCTCGGGGAAAGGGGTGGGTGGAGGAAAGGCAGATACATATCTACCCTCCAATCCACCTGGGCCCTTTTAAATTGCCAGGCCCCTGGGCAATTGCCCCTTCCCCACCTCCATTGGCGGGCCTGGCATGCTTTGAGAAAATCTGACTATGTTAATGTTCAGTACATGATTATCAAATCCATTTCATAACTAAAATATAGTTCATACTACAAAACTCTTACCCTGTTGGTATACTGAAGATCTGACCCAAACAAAGGGTTGTAGATACACATATCTGCTTTCTCCAGCGCCAACATTTTGCTCTTTATTTCTAGTGCAGTATAGCCCATGTGTAGTGAGTTCTCAGTCTGCCCTGGTTCAATAGCATATGCAGGGTTTGTGACATTAGTTTTAATCCTCTCAAGAGGAGATGGTCTGAATAAAGCTGGGATGGAATGAGATTGTGTATGTCTTTCATCTAACCATCTGCAGAACGGAATGGAAAAGTCACACTAGTATTTGTTCATTTTTGAAGATATACAAAGCACTGATTCTTTACTCACACTGGGTACACCACTCATGGGGAAGTCAAAGGTTGTTGAGTGCATGAAGAGGTTACAAAATTAGGCCCTAAATCTGTTACATGAGTTGCTCCTGACTCTAAGGAGTGCTTTTACTGACAGAGAAGGAGGGACCTGTCCCCTATTTAGGTTGAGCTGGGGAGAAACATAGGGCCATTTACACATTCCTCTTGCTGAGGTAAGGTTTTGCCACTCACATATACATTGTGGGGCAGGACTTAGGGCCTGCAGTAAGTCTTTATCTTCAGGAGACTGTCTTGGCATTTAATTGCTGATTTTATGTTGTCATTACGTTGATCATTGTGGGTTTTGGAGGCTTTTTTTGGGTCAAGTCAGATTTGAGGTGGACATACTTTTGCAGGGGAAAAATTTATTTGGTTATTTAGGCGAGGATGGGAGGGAAGTAGGGAGGGATATATATCCCCAGAATTGTGGGATTCACTGTGTAGCTAGGACAGAAACACTCACAAGCAGAGACTACCTAGAGTCTGTCTCAGTGGTAGCTTTAACTTCTCTATGGGAGTAGAGTGTGGTTTGTGGTCCAAGACATGTCTCCAAACCTGGGTATGCTGTATGGTATCTCTAGCTTGGAAGTGTCTTGTGACTTTGGGGTCTGCTAGTCAGGAAAAAGGGTGTCCTGGATGCCAGCTACCCTTTGCTACAAAGAATACCTTCATTCCCTCCATTTGTTTACAATTTTGTTTGTTTATTTAGTAGAGCTGTCACCACTGTGCAGTAAACTATCTCTGGCTTGTGAAGTGGACTATAAAATGGATAGAGAACTGGCTAGAGCATAGGGCTCAACGAGTAGTGATCAATGGCTCTATGTCTAGCTGGCAACCGGTCACAAGCGGAGTTCCCCAGGGGTCGGTCCTGGGGCCGGTTTTGTTCAACGTCTTCATTAATGATCTGGAAGATGGGGTAGATTGCACCCACAGCAAGTTTGCGGATGACACTAAGCTGAGGGGAGTGGTAGATACCCTGGAAGGTAGGGATAGGATACAGAAGGACCTAAACAAACTGGAGGATTGGGCCAAAAGAAATCTGATGAGGTTCAACAAAGAAAAGTGCAGAGTCCTCCAGTTAGGAAGGAAGAATCCCATGCACAGCTATAGACTGGGGACCGACGAGCTAGGCAGCAGTTCTGCAGAAAAGGACCTGGGGGTAACAGTGGATAAAAAGCTGGATATGAGTCAGCAGTGTGCCCTTGTTGTCAAGAAGGCTAATAGCATATTGGGCTGCATTAGGAGGAGCATTGCCAGCACATCGCGGGAAGTGATTATTCCCCTCTATTCGGCATTGGTAAGGCCGCATTTAGAGTATTGTGTCCAGTTTTTGGCCCCCCACTACAAAAAGGATGTGGACAAGTTGGAGAGAGTACAGCGGAGGGCAACCAAAATGATTAGGGGGCTGGAGCACAGGACTTATGAGGAGAGGCTAAGGAAACTGGGCTTGTTTAGTCTGCAAAAGAGAAGAATGAGGGGGGATTTGATAGCAGCCTTTAACTACCTGAAAGGGGGTTCCAGGGAGGATGGGACTAGGCTGTTCTCGATGGTGGCAGATGACAGAACGAGGAACAACGGTCTCAAGTTGCAGTTGGGGAGGTCTAGGTTGGACATTAGGAAAAGGTTTTTCACTAGGAGGGTGGTGAAGCACTGGAATGGGTTACCTAGGGAGGTGGTGGAATCTCCATCTTTAGAGTTTTTTAAGATGAGGCTTGACAAAGCCCTGGCTGGGATGATATAGCTGAGATTAGTCCTGCTTTGAGCAGGGGGTTGGACTAGATGACCTCCTGAGGTCCCTTCCAACTCTAATATTCTATGATTCTAAGTGTCTTTTGAGCATCTACCCATTAGATGTTTAGGGAGTTCGAACCTTTCAGAATTATTGCTTCAGTTTGTCTAAAGACTCAGTTAGATGACATCAGTAACACTTGTTCACATTTTCAAGGTTTTCTTCACAATCATAAAGGCTAGAAACAAATATATTAAATGGAAGCTTAGATTCTAGGGCATCCATACAATGATAGGTAAGCTGAACAATTACCAATGTGAAGTAGACAGAAACTTATGACTATCAGTGCTAATAAATAAAAAATGAACAAAAAAAAACCGATAAGTCAGAGCTTATAACTTATATTTTGCAATCATCTTTGGCCTTCATCCTGCCAACATTTATGCATGTGCCTAATTTTAATCACGTGAGCCATTCTATTGTATTCAATGTCTGTAGAACAGAACGGACAAGCCGTGCTTTCTGAAGATAAAATAAAGGACTGATTGTTTTACAACTGAATGGGGCAACACATGAGCAAAGTTAAGAGTGTATGTGTTTGCAAGTACAGAATTTAGGAGTGAGTCACTTTTAAAATCTGAAGAATCACAGGATTTCTTTGCTAGATGGAGCTGAAGAAGTCAGACTCACCAAAAGTATGTGCTTAGCTAATTTTCCATCAGAAATCTGATTAATCAAATTATCAGAATTTTCTAATTTTTAAAAAGTGCTGTAAATCTGTGGAGGATATACTATATTATTCATAAGTAGCAGAGGCTTAATTTCTAGTTTAAGTGCAAATCTCAGTGCAATCTTAACTATGGAGATGCTAAGGTGACTCCATTATTCTCTGGCAAATATTGTTAGTTTATCATTAAGATGATCTATATAAGATGTAGATATCATTATTAATATTCTTGCACGCTTCTGTAATACATTAGAAGTGATCAAGTCTCTTTTTGGGAACCTCTAGATTTAAAAAAGATCTTCACTTCAAAACTATCTGGTGTGAAGGATTACAAATCAATCCTCAAGATCTGCTTGGTATTTTAAATAAACGTACTAAGAAAACAACATGTGATATTATCATGATTGCCTTCTCAATGATCACAAGACTGCTGTGAAATGATTCTAATTTTTCATGTTTGCAGACAGGGTTCCTTGTTTATTTTCTATTTCTAACCAAGTATTTCTACTTAATGACATTTCTTACTTATCCAAGGCTATTAACATTCTAGCAGTGAGTGTAGCAAAATGAGTGCTGGATTCGCTGCACACCCTCATGATGTCCTGTAAACAGTAGAAAACTGGGCATCCAGGACTGTATGTGTATTTCGTATTATCTAAAAAAGAAAGGGAAAAACAGAAAACTTTTCAACAGCAAAAAAATCTTGTTTCCCCATTATACAATTTCAGCCAAAATAGATATTCTATTTTTAGACTATGGTAGATCAATTTTTTCCAAATGGCAACAGATACAAATTACATATGTAAGTGTTGTAGGGGTTTTGGTTCCAGGATATTAGAGGGATGAGGTGGGTGAGGGAATATCTTTTATTGGACCAACTTCTAAAGCTTGCCTTCTACCAGCAGAAGTTGGTCCAATAAAAGATATTGCCACACCCACCTTCTCTCTCAAAAATTACATACCAATTCTTATATAACAAAATTCAATCCAATAAAGTTGCCCTAAATGTATTACAAAATGCTCAGTTACTGTCCCACCATTGTGATCATGGGGGTTTTTTTTTTTGTAGTTACTGAAAAAACTGTATACACTGTTGAAGGAAAAATAACCTGTAAGCCTTGACAAAGACCTCATGACTGAAATAATGGTTTTTTGGCCAACTTTCACTTTCAAAGCATATCACAAACAGCAAATGAACATGTTTCCCCCAGTAGAACACAAAAAGCCTTCATAATATTTGTAATTTATTTTAGTCCCTTATTATGTGAAATATATTTTGCCTTCAGAGACCTACTCAGTATTCCTTACTCAGACAAGAATGCCCCTTGACTTCAATGGGCACTGTTCTCTGAGAAAATAGTATAAATACAGTAGACTTTGTAATAAACAAAATTTGTTTTTTTGTTTCATAATACCAATATTAACTATTGTGAAATGTATTGAATACAAGATAGAACGTATAACAAAATATTGCACTGGTTCTCTAAAAATGCAACATTTTATTTTTTAAAACCTTTGATTCTCTTTAAACTTTGAATAACAATATTTTCCTCCTGTTTTCAGGTATCTGGAGAAACAGACAATTATGGACATTTACCAACCTCAATCCAATTCTTCCAAACCCAAATATAAATATCATAACAGTTAACATTTATATTACATATGTATGTAAATTCTTTAGGAAACAACAGTTTAACTTTCTCTAAAATACACACAATTTCAGGAATTATGTTTTAACGTTACCTTTGACAACTGTTGGAACAATGAAAAGAGATGCTTCCCTGCCCACCTTCTCTCCATCAAGAGGAAATGTCTTCATTAACACTACTCGTTTTCCTAACATATTATTAAAACAACAAAGAAAGTCAATTGAGTCTTGAATGGCCAACTGGACAAGTGATTGATAGCTTGATTCTTCCTGATTCCCAGGAAACAAAATCAAATATTATTTCCCAAAAAACTTAGGAAGAAAAAGATATCTGAATAAACCTGAGCAACTGCATGAACATATATGCAGCTCAACATACACACAGACACTGTTAACAGGTAAATAATCCTATTATTTTCAGTTTCCCTTCATATGACTATTTTCCATGAACCTAATCATTGTCATTGCTCTTCTTTAAACCACCTCTAAAATCTGAATACACTTTTTTAAATGATGTGTCCAACAATGCACACAGTATTCCACATGAAGGTGAACCATCAATTTATATAATGGCATTATATTTTCCATATTATTCTCCATCCCATCTTTGTGCAACCTAACATTTGGTTTGCCTTTTTTACCTCAGTTGCACATTTAGCAAAGTCTTCATTGAACTGTGCACAGTGATGCCCCGGTTCTTTTAGTATTATAACTTTGACCAATTTACCAGGTACAGTTTAAGGCTAACTGGTGCATAATTTCCTGGATCATCCCTAAAGCTTTTTTTTTAAATTGAGAATTTTTTTAACTCTGATTAAGGTTGGGTGCATTGTAACAATTTTTCCAAGAATTTAGAAACTTCGCTGTAAAACTCATTTTGGACTAAAACATAGGTATTGGCACATAAGGTCTCACCTATATTTGTCATAAACAGTTTTGTTTTTTTTAAAAATATTTAGAAGTAAAAGGAAAATAAAGGGCAGTCAGAGTTCAGTTGCATGTTTCTCTTTGCAGAATTTAAAATAGAGCTAGATTTTTAAAGCAGATGTTGTTTTATTAATTGCTCCAACTGGCCTATTTTGAGTATTAAAATGATTATAGAGAAACTAATACCAAATAAGAAAAAACAGTTCTCACCTTTGATACCTTGATTAGCTGGTGAAATTGGTTTGGTGGTTTCTATTACATAATCCAAAATGCTCTGGGTTATCTCACTGCCTCCCTGAAGTTTAGTTTCCAACAAAACTTTCTTTCTCTTTTTCTTTTGTCCTTCAATAGGAACTTCAAGCAACAAAATCTTGCAGACAATAAAATTGAACAATTATTTAAGCATCACTGAAACATTAGTTTTATTTATTTCACAAGCAGACTAGCAAGTTTTTGTTTTTAATTAACCAATTATAGTGCTATGTGCTGAATTCCCTAAATAGCAAGAGTATATGGGACATTCAACAGACACAGTAAGTGATTTTGAACACACTTTAACCCCATTTTTCAGGTCCTCAAAGTCATGGATGGCCTACTCTTATGTTACATTCCACAAAGCACTTTACTGCAGACTTCACAACCATCATGAATTCTGCTGAAGCATGGGGTTTGTCTACAAGTAATCATTTACAGAATATATTCCTTTTTATATTGTTAGTATTTTTTATTTTGCAGAAGCTGGAATCAAACTGTTGTTTCATTAGGCACAAATTACACCATTAATTATATGATGAATGTTTGATTTTTATTATCTGAAATCCTTTGATATAAAATAATAAAAGTATGAAGTCATTATATACAGGGCTTTTTATTTATAAAATGGATATTATAAAAGGAGAAGCATAACTGGCCAGTGAAGATTCCAAATTTGTGAGATTATGGTGTAACTTCACAAATTGGTACTAGGTAGTCAACTGTAAAAGCAGTGACAAAATCCAAAAAGTACTGAATGCATAATAGCATGTTCTGAAAAGTCATACTCACACGACCACCAAAGACACAGAAATGGGAAAAGCCAAGATCCCAATCTTGTTAAGTTCCATCCAGACACAGAGGGTCTACCAATTTGGAACATGTTATGGGACCAGGCCTTACTCTTAAAGACCTGACTCTGTTAACACCAGCACATGTGAGACAGAGTTTGTAGGCTCAGATTTTAAAATAGTAAGTGTTAGACATGTTCCTGTCAATATGCTGTGCTGAGATTTTTTCACATGTTGATTTTAAGCACAAGAAAATGTATTAACATAACATATTACAGTGTTTTAGTAAATGTTGGGTTAGTATACTAGACCAGCGGTTCTCAACCTTTTTTTCCCCCGAGTACCACTCGGGGGAAAAAAGAGGGGGGGGGGGGGGGAACGACTTTCGGCGGCAGTGGGGTTACGTGGGGGGAACAATGCCCTCCGCCGAAACCCTGCCGCCGTTTGCCCCTTTTTGGTAGCAGGGTTTCGCGGGGGGGAGAGGGGGGGGGGACGGACGACGATGGGGGGACACGGACGACTTTTGGCGGCGGATTCGGCG
Organism: Emydura macquarii macquarii; assembly: GCF_026122565.2. Lineage (NCBI taxonomy): Eukaryota > Metazoa > Chordata > Testudines > Chelidae > Emydura > Emydura macquarii. The sequence continues at coordinate 32,864,174 of NW_027132559.1, read as the reverse complement.
GCACGGTACGGCTCGCGTACCACCCAGCCTTCTTCAAAGTACCACTGGTGGTACGCGTACCACCGGTTGAGAACCGCTGCGCTAGACTGAAACACAGGTTCAGCTCTCTACTCTGCCACAGACATCCTGTGTGACTGTGGCCAAATCAGTTAGTCTCTCTGTAAAATAGGGATAATTGTACTTCCCTATGTCACAAAGGTTTTCCTGTGGATAAATAAAATAAATAAATAAGAGATTGTGGGACACTCAGCTCCTATGGTAACGGGAGCTAGATAAGTACCTAAGATTGCTCAGACAGTAAATATCTGTTTATCTAAATTAAATTAAGGTTTTTGTTTTTTCATTACATTATTTTTTTCATATTTTCAAACTTTAATCAAAGAAAGTTAAAAAATATAGTTTATACTTCATATGATTTAGCTCGATATTCCCGAGAATTCAGGCTAGCAGTATTCTTTGGACGAATCACAGCAACATATGCATCTCCTATGTTTTCCGGGTTTCCCATGGTTTATTCTTTTTCATTTATTACTAGAGACAAAGAAATAAACAGAAACCAAAGGATAAATTGAGTAAACAAGATAAAAACAAACTAAATAGGATATCATATGCTAGCATAAAGCATTATATTCACTGATGTTTACCCTTTAAAACAGATTATTCATCTTTTTTTTATTAGCTGGAGAAATTATTTCAATAGTTGTTACAACTCCTTTTCCTTTTCATGCACTAAGAGAATGTATGAGTGAAAAACCCCTACACTGTACAGAATTAATATGAATAAACCTGTTCTCTAACTTATTTTTACAATTAAGTTTGGAAGGATTAGATTTTTTGGATAAGTGTCAGTAAACATTGATTTCACCATGCACACACAAACTGATGAAAAAACATTACATCAATAATAACTGAAATTTACAAATGGGCAGAGCAAGAAAAATGCTGCTTGGGAACTTATTTGAGTTTAATTTTAAGACATTTACTTTGTAAATTTTGACATGTGACATTGACAATTTGTGCTGTAATGGTTGTAAAGCCAACTTTTTGACTATCAGTATCTACTATCATTAAATAATTGTCAGATTCCACCCCCCCAACTGTGAAAGTTTAAATTGACAAAAATAAAAAAAAATGCTTAAAACCTATAATTTTGCACAAATGGGAAAATTTAAAATCAATAAAAACAAAAAATATGCTTAAAACAAACATCAATATTACCTATTGAAATTATATTTTTTTTAAATTTGGGGAAAAAAATCAAATTCTGCAGAGCCTATTTGTAATGTAAAGATGACAACTGTATCTCTTTCAGCAAGCACATATCCTCTATATTTTGTAATTTGCCAAAAGGATAAGCAACTCTAGAAACTTGGAAAGTATAATACACAACTAATAACTCTTCTCAGTTTTTTAGTATATGTATGTAGTGTACAGTGTATCTGCTATTATAAATACCCCATTTCCACCAATTCAAGAACTAGAACCTCAAGAAAGAGTCTGAATCTCTGTTCTTCAATGGGAACTAGAACATTCTTACCAGGATCCCAAATAACAGAGCTGGGAAAAATAAGCTCTAAAACGAAATATTCCTTTTACTTCAGTGGGTCTCTAAGTGGGAGCAGAGGGTCCAGCCACACAGCTCATGGCAGACTGGAGCCATATTCATTCCAACTGACTGACAATTCTTTCAGGTCCTCAAAGCTGTGATTAGTCTTCCTTGTATTAAAATAGATTATATAGTGGCACTCCCTTATAATCCTAAAATCTTGCAATAAAATATATTAAATTTAAAAAAGAAATCTCCATAAAATAACTAGTTCTACACTTAACAATCGAGAAACAAGGTAATCTCTGGGCTCATGGCCCATTTCATCTGATCTTTTCCCTGACCCACAACTGAAAACCCTTTCATTGCCTATAATCAACATAGATTATATGCAAATTTGTCTCACCATAAAATGGAGATTTGCAGTGCTGCTGCACCTGTTCTGAGGATAAATAGAGAACTTCAGTCTTCCATGCACTCAATCCAGTATATTTCACCAGGATGAGATTAACTGAAAAATGCAAAGGGAAAAGAATAATAATTAAATGTAAAATGTTATAAACAAGACTGTGATAAAAAATGTTTTTCATCATTATGACAATTCCAGAATTAGATAAATTCATGGAGGATAGTCCATCAATGGTATTAACCAAGACGGTCAGGGATGCAACTCCATGCTCTGGGTATCCAAACTACCAGAAGCTGGGAGTGGATGATGGGGGATGGATCACTTGGTAATTGCCCTCTTCTGTTCATTCCCTCACTGTCAGAAGACAGGTTATTGGGCTAGACAGACCATTGGTCTGAGCCAGTATGGCCATTCTTATGAGAATGTTCTGCTAGCTTGAAGATATCAACACTAGGGTTGGGGTGGAAGTCTTTAAATATTGATTTGTATTATGGTAGCATCTATTAACTCACTCAAGCATCAGGGCCCCATTGTAACTAGATGCTGTACAGACATGTAACAAAGAAGATTGCCAGAGCTCTGCAGCAGGGACTATCAATCCGATTGATTGGAGACAAAGCATACAAAGTGGGGTTGGGTGGAGAGGATGAAATAACAATAAAATGAACAGATTTTAGCAGAAGTCGTAGTTAACGTTAAGATTTTGTCACAGTTATTTTAAGTAAAAGTTACGGACAGGTCGTGGGCAATAAACAAAAATTCACAGAAGCCCACGACCTGTCCGAGGAGGGGCGGGGCTTGACTGACGGCTGGGGGTGCTGAAATCTAAGACTGTGGGCGGTGGGAGGAGGGGCTGACATCCTGGAGCTCTTCATCAGGTCTGGGAAAGGTAATCAGAGTGTCACAGCTAAATACAAGGTGGAACAGATTGTTTAGCATAAGTAGTTCACCTGGAATTGTCCCTTGAAATACGTGTTAAGTGGTCTGTTAAGCCCCTTCCAATCAAGGGAGGGGGAGAGGGAAAGAAGGGACAGAAGACCTAAACTTCCTCACAGCTTTCCACCACAACCTCAACAACCATCACCCACCCATTAAACTCTCTCTGGAACACTCTCACACTAGCATCAACTTCCTGGATGCCACAATCAGTTTCAAGAATGGAACCCTACAGACAACTATATACAAGAAACCCACAGATCACCACATAAATCTTCACAGAACCAGTAACCACCCCAAACACACCAAGAAATCTGTTATCTACAGCCAAGCACTCAGATACCACAGAATATGCTACGAGGAAATGGTCCACCTTAGCACACTTAAAACCCCCTTCACCAAACATGGACACTTCACCAGAGAAATAGATCGCATCATGGATGGGGACACCCAAATACCCCAAAAGAACCTGCTTCCATACAGAAATAAAACCCCCTCTGACCACACACCTGCTGTTGTCATCTACCACCCCAGACTGGAACCCACAAGGGGTATCAAACAATTACAGCCGTTACTCGATGGGAACCCCATCCTGAAATAAATATTTCTTGAACCCCACTTCTGGCCTTCAAACAACATCCCCAAGCTCATCCTCAGAAGCAAGCTCCCCACAGACCAGGACACATCAACTCAAAGCAGCACTAGACCCTGCCAGAACAACAGATGCAAAAGCTGCAGACCTATCTCCACTGCTACAATAATCAACACCCACAACAACATATCTGTCAAGATCCACAAGTCCTACACATGCCTATCACAACATGTAGTGTATCTCATATCCAGTGCACTAAATGCCCAATGTGGGTGAGCAACTAGGTGGGTGAAACCAGACAATTGCTATGCTCTCAAATAAACTCACACAGGAAATTGATTAAAGATAAAAACACCACATCACCTGTGTAAGGCAGCTTACATCGACCTAATTTGGTAAGCGTCTACACTACAATGTTGCTCCCACTGATGTAAATCGCCCAGTACACTGACTGAGACCCTATCTATACTTACCTCCGGGATTAGGTGGCAGTCAATGGGAGTTACGCAAGCTATGCAAAAAACTTGTGTAACTCCCAATGACTTCTGGGCTCCTCTTCTGTACGCCGTCTTCACTGCACTGCGACACTTGTGAAGGTCGTCTTAGTACGTCGATTTCTGGATCGACTGAGCGGGTCTTCACTGACCGTTCAGCTAATCCAGAGAAATTGATCTGACGGCGGCGACTTTGACGCCGTCAGTGTAGCCGTAGCCTGAATAACTCCACCTCCACGAGAGGCACAGCGCTTAGGTCGGTGTAATTAGGTCGATGAAGTGTCAGTGTGGACACTGCATTGACTGTTCCTAGCCTGAGCCCCACTGCCTGGGGCTGATATCTGGAGCTGGAGCCCTGCTGCCTGGGGCTCTGGCTGTCAGCCCCGGGTGGCAGGGCTCCATCTGTCAGTGCCCTACAATGATAGCCAGTGCAAGCGCTCCTGGTGAGGATGCGCACCACCGAGAGATGCTAGTGTGGACATACACACCGATTTAATTACTGTGGCGGCTGTGTACGTTAATGTAACTTAAGTCGACTTAATTTTGTAGTGCAGACATGCCCTATAAGTACATTTCCCAAGCCTGAAGAAGAGCTCTGTGTAAACCAGCTTTTGACAACAGTAGCCTCTTCTGCAGATCCAGAAAGAATATTTTCTTTATTTCAGTTTAGTCAACATGCTCAGTTCAATGACTATTTCATTCAAAGTTATAAAACCAACTGGGAGCTGAAAATACAGGAAACTTTGTTTTCCTCTTCCAATCTGTAAATAAAAAATAGGTAAGAGAGGACAAAGATCTACTAGTTTTAAAATACTGAAGGACAATGATAAATAGAACCAACCAGCTTTTGATAAGGTCTCCTACAGTATTCTTAGCAGCAAGTTAAAGAAGCGTGGGTTGGATGACCGGACTATAACATGGATAGAAAGCTGGCTAGATCATCGGGCTCAATGGGTAGTGACAACGGCTCAAAGTCTAGTTGGCAGCCAGTAACAAGCGGTGTGCCCCAGGGGTTGGTGCTGGGGCCAGTTTTGTTCAACATCTTCATTAATGATCAGGTGGATGAGGTGGATTGCACCCTCAGCAAGTTTGCAGATGACACTAAGCTGGGAAGAGTGGTAGATGCTGGAGGGTAGGGATAGGGTACAGAGTGACCTAGACAAATTGGAGGATTAGGCCAAAAAAAAATCTGATTAGATTTAACAAGGACAAGTGCAGAGTCCTGCACTTAGGATGGAAGAATCCTATGCACTGCTACAGACTGGGGACCAATTGGCTAAGCAGCAGTTCTGCAGAAAAGGACCTCGGGATTACAGTGGACAAGAACCTGGACATGAGTCAACAGTGTGCCCTTATTGCCAAGAAGGCTAATGGCATATTGAGCTGCATTAGTAGAAGCATTGCCAGCGGATCGAGGGAAGTGATTATTCGCCTCTATTTGGCACTGGTAAGGCCACATTTGGAGTATTGTGTCCAGTTTTGGGCCTCCCGCTACAGAAAGGATGTGGACAAATTGGAAAGAGTCCAGAGAAGGGCAACAAAAATGATTAGGGGACTGGACCACATGACTTATGAGGAGAGGCTGAGGGAACTAGGCTTGTTTAGTCTGCAGAAGAGAAGAATGAGGGGGGATTTGATAGCAGCCTTTAACTACCTGAAAGGGGGTTCCAGGGAGGATGGAACTAGGCCGTTCTTGGTGGTAGTAAATGACAGAACTAGGAGCAATGGTCTCAAGTTGCAGTGGGGGAGGTCTTATGTTGGATATTAGGAAAAACTTTTTCACCAAGAGGGTGGTGAAGCACTGGAATGGGTTACCTAGGGAGGTGGTGGAATCTGCATCCTTAGAGGTTTTTAAGGTGTGGCTTGACAAAGCCTTGGTTGGGATGATTTAGTTGAAGTTGGTCATGCTTTGAGCAGGGCGTTGGACTAGATGACCTCCTGAGGTCCCTTCCAATACTAATCTTCTATCATTCTATGGATCAGTTCAATTCACTAACTACAGATAATACTTTGTTTAATAAATCAGTTCGTTTTAAATGCAACATGTTTTGATAAATCTTTTCTCTTATATACTCAATATATTTAAGGTAGTTTTAGTTAAATAATAAACACAATTTTGAAATGCAGTTTTTGTGGCATTTAATTGAATTTGAACTACGAAATAGAGCTTGACACTCATCGTAAGTAAAAAATAAATTATCATCTAGTAAATAAGGAATGCATTATTCACCATTATCTAACATAAACAATGTAAAAGTTAAGAATTTGAATAAGAGTCTGAATAAATGTAAGTTAAACTATACAATTGCTTAAATAAATGTCTATCGATATAGCATATCATCCTGGTTAACAAAAAGAAAGACCAAATTTAGTGCAAAAGCTACATTTAGCTACAAATCAACATGTTTTAAGGGTTACTAACCAATGAGAAACAACCTTTAGGAATCTTTAGAATTAGCAATCTTTAGGATTGTTAGAGGCTAACAATCTTTAGGAAGATAACAAAAGTACAAATGCAAAACAAGATTAAATTTGATGATTTAAGTCAAGGTTTCCTGCTTGCTGATTTAACTCATGATTAAAACTGATTATTTAAATTGCTTTGATTTGTTTTTTAGTGAATGTCTTTTGACCCTTCCCAACTTCCTGCCATCCTATCTTTGAAGTGAAGTCTTTTCTTTAGTGGTCTCCCAAATGAGGAAAAAGAACCAAGGTTCATCTCAGAGCTGCTGGCTTCTAGTGAGATGTGAATATTAGGTGAAGGAAGAGGTGCATACTATATTATTCTATAAAGCCCCCCCCCCCCCCCCCAGTCTTACTTCTAGGTTTTGGTTTAAACAAATATAATTTTTAATACACATACATCCCTCTGATTTGACTTCTGTCAGAGAAACGCCTTTTATTTGTATTTACAATTGGCTTGGGCATCCTCTTGGGTAAAAGAAACTACATAAATTCGTCATTATCTTTTCTATCAATCAACAAACCCATCATTTCTGAGAATCGGAGATGGGAACGGAATACATCATTTCCTCCCCGTTCAGACCTCCATGCTGCACACTCCCCCAAAGGTTAACCAGAAATAATTTGCACACAGCGATTAGTTAAGGGCCAGATCCTGCAAACATTTAGCGAAGCAAGTGGTCCTTACTGAAGTGAGCAGCCCCACTGAAGATAGTGTCTAAGTTCTACGGCTATTTCGGGGGAACTCAACAGAAAAACAACTAAGTGGAGATCTTTATAACACAAAGCACAGGTCTGGTGGTGCGTCTAAGTCACAAGCGATCCCAGTGGGGTCATTGGACTGAAGGAAAAATTAACTTTGTGCAGAACTGAGATGAGCTATTGTTTCCATGAGACAGCGAATAGCAGAGACACACCCAGGGCAAGGGCAAGGGCAAGCCACCCCTTCCCGAGTCCGAGTCCCAGTCCAGTCCCCACCCCTCCAAGCTCCAATAAGCGAGACAAGTAGAGGAGGACGAGGCTAAGCACTAGCCTGCCCGCTGTAACAGCACTCCCCAGGGGAAGGGATCTTTCTGAAAGTTTCTGGATGGGTGGGGTGGATGGAGCGGAAACCTCTCCCCCGCCCCGGAAGGCAGGCAGAGGCGCTGGCAGCAGGGGCTCTTCTCAATAGCGGCCCTTTCCTCTAGGGGTGGGAGAAGCTTCCCCAAACTTTCCTCCGGCCTGTTGATCTCTGGTCAGGCTGCCCCACCTCGAAGCAGCAACAGGGGCTGATGCTTATTGGCTGCGGCTGGGCCGGGGCAAAATGGGGGGCTCCAGCCCTCTCACCCGAGGCCGCCTCCCCCTCAGATAACACGGCGCAGCAGTTCAGCGGCTGAGAGGGGAGCCTGGTGGCGGCCGCGGCACCGGTTCGGCTCCCTCCACCCCGCTCTCTTACCAGGTGGCGCCTGGAGCCTCCCCCCGGGACGCATCCTCCAGCGCGGCGCTCGGGTCCAGGCCCGCCCCTGCTCCGCAGGCACAGACAGAGCGAGCCGGCCCCGCCCAGCTCCCTCCCCCTGGGCCGGCAGATCCGCTTCCCGTCCGGGCCCCCGCTGCTGGCCTTAGCTCAGCTCAGCTGTTGCCGATGAATTTCCGGGTCGGCGGCCTCAGCTCAGCTGCTGCTGCTGCCGCCGCCGCTGGCTGGCGTCGGCCGTTGGCCACGAGCTGACTCGGGACTGGGCTGCAGCCGCAGGCCGGGCGGGCGCGTGAGGCGCCGCGGAGGTGGAGGGAGCCGCCGCCGCCGCCGCGAGGAGGGCCTAGTCCGAGCGGAGGGGGAGCCGCGCCGTCAAACAAAGGGTAGCGCCCGAGAGCCCGCCGCAGAGCCCGGCCAGAGCCCGCTCCCCGCCCCGGCGAGCGCCTCACTCGGGGGACCCCAGCCTGGGGGCAGATGGAGGTGCTGGATGCAGGGAGAAGAAGCGGCGGGGAGAGACTCTCTGAGGAGCCGGTGAGTGACCCGCTGTGCCGGGGCCCGGGGGCGTGCCGTGCCGTGCCGTGCCGTGTCCCCTCAGACACGGCGGCCCCGCCTGAGCGCCGCGTTCCTCGGGGGGCGCCGAGGAGTCCGCCCCTTCTCGGACTGTGCGGTGCCGTGGGTTGCGGGGAGGGAAAGGCAAAGGCACCGCAGACAGAAGAAGAGTCTGCTCCTCTGCATGTCTGCAGCCCTGGGCGTCCCGGGGGAGGGGCAGCTAACCGGAGCCAATTCTGAATGCAGCAGGGCAGGGGAGTTTTGCTGAGGAGCCCAGTGCAGAGAAGAGAGGCGGCGGCTCCAGGGATGTCTCGGTTTTTGTTGCCACCAAAACAAAAGAGATCGGAAAGGCAGACTGTGTGCGCCTGTATATACTACACACTTAGTGCTTAGTAAACATTACCCGGCCTTTGGCACCAAGATTCACAGAGTTAACTGGTCTGACATGCCCTATTTTGAAGAACCTAGTGCGAATGAATGATTTGGTGAAGCCTCCTTAATTGTGGGAAGCTCGAGACCATCTCCGCTGTTTAAGGCATGTGTGTCAGACTATGGACAATATGCGGTGTTTGCATTGTATAATATATATTTGCATGCATCCAGATTTGTTGCTTACGAGGAATCGATTTCACTTCCCACGGTGACTTTCCCCGTCGCGTTTTAGTCACTTGTAATTCGCGAGACAGTGAAAGGTTTGCAATGTGTGGTGGATTGTTTACTTGGCAACTTCTTGGATAAAGTAGTGGGGATGTTCAGTTTTTCCTGGTAAGTGATACATATATATATACACACACCATTCATCAATTTCTATTTTTCTGGGTGCTGTGTACTATGAATTTCTTGAGACCATTAAGAAGACAAGAATGGAAATATCAATGGTAGTTTTGTTGTACCCACAGAATTATAAGAAGCTTGAATTGTCATAGCTCAGTATCAGTTCCTGTGTTTAAAAACAAATATTTGCATTGACTTTAAGTAAATTTAGGAAGTTTTTACAAAGGAGATATATTATTAAAATAGGAGAGTGTGGGGGGCATGTGCAGCTATAATTATAGTTGTGATCCTTTTGATATAACCCTGTTTTCAAAATGCATAGCTTGGTCATAAACAATCACTGTTGGGTGAAATTGAGCATTCAGAGTTTCAGATTGGAAATTTTTTCCTTTACAAAATTGAGCCCTGATCCTGTAAAATCACTCACAAGTGCCAGTAGGACCCCTTGATTTGCATTTAAATAATAAATTTAAGCCACTTTATTAGAAAATGTGGATTTTAAAAAAATAAAGTAAACCCTTACTAATTTGTATTTACTGTGTCCTCCTCCCCTTCCCCCCATCAAGGTTACAAAGTCACAAAATATTTTGTTCACTTAATTTTGAAAGCTAGTTTGGTTTCAAATAAGGTTCAGATACTGCACCTGATTGTGCGTGAGTGGACACCTACATCCATGCAGAGCACCTTTTGACTTCAGAAGCTCTCCCTGTGGGCACAGAAGTGAGACCAGTTTTTTGTGTGTGTCTGTATTACTAGCTGTGCAGATAAATTAAGTAGAACTAACAAGATTCTCTTCTAGTATATTTGCTAGTTACTATTGGTTTTTTGTTTTTTTACCGTAGTTAGTTCATTACTCTGAGGAATTAGTCTCTTTTAGGTATTTGAGGAAAAACAGCAAGTGCTCTTTTTTCTCTGAAATTGCTACCTGTAAGCAAGAAATATTTTCCAATACAAAATTTTAGGGATTTATAGAGCCTGTTTATTGGGGTCCCTATATAGCAACTGACCATATAAAGTGAGGGAGTGAGGCAATGTAATTCAAAGCAGGACTTTCTGAGCATGGAAAGAGCAAACTGCATGAAGAGATGAGAAACTGCAACACAGGCTTCTGGAATCTTATCCTAAACCTTTCTGTGCAGGGTGGATTGATTTAAATCAAGTTTCCCACTGATACTTGTTGACATTTCTTAATGGTGCAAATCTGGTCACTAAAACATGTTAATTTACAACTCAATACAGCATTTTACAACATCTAGGAGGGTATGCTTTGTGTAATTTTTTAGATAACTTGTTTTTTATTAATATAGGAAATAGTACATAATACTCATTACTTGTGTCAAGCTGGAGATGCAGCAGCAGTACATTAGGAATGGTAAGAACTAAATCACATATACAAACACAATAGCACTTATATTTTATTAAACTAAATCTAAAATGTTACATAAATGTTTCATATTTGCAATTGCAGCAGTCTCCTGAGTTGCCAGCTGATGTCTGTCCTTAAACTCTTTTTTTTTAAATTGTCACCTTATTAATTCTAACAGACAAGTCATCACAACACTAAACATACGCTGTCCTTAAAACTTCTACAACTAGCTCTCATCTTCCCCATTCCCACTGTCATTTTTATTCATAGACTGAAACAGAAATACAAGTTTTCCTGCTTTTTCAACTCCCAGTCGATTTCTTAGCTTTGAGTGAATAATACCAAATGATGAAAATATTCTTTGTGCCTGCAGAGGAAGCTACTGCTGTGAAAAGTTGGCTTAGCAACTGAAGGAGCTCTGTTTCAAGGTGCCTGGCTAATGATTTCCACCAATTCAGGGGTGTGACTTTGTTCAAAACACCATCAGTAAACATGTACTGTTAAATGGTTCCGCTCCAGCCCTGAAATTTATTATGACTGGCATAACTGAGGAGTGATTTTTGAGATGTCTATGCCATGGCAGCAGCATCTTCTTCAGAAGTTAGGCATCTACCTTTATATCTGGGGTTGAGAATGCTTGCAAGAAAATGAGGTGGAATTAGTACTTGATCCATTATCTTCTTTATTGCTTGCAGTTTAACTTTCTAGTGAGGTATTTCTTTCTTCTGTGTCTCTTGAAGTGCCTTCCAAATTTCGACAGCATCAGCAATGCAGCAACAATTTCTCTGAAGTTTGTTTAAGGCTATGGATATAGGCTTCAGTATACAGAGCATATCCTTCACATTCCTCTTTAATCCAATGTTAAATACTTTGGATGAGATACTTCCATCTATTTTATCACGGTTTTCTTCTCAAAGTTTTATGAGAATAGGCCAGTTCTTAATAAATTGTTCAAAACAATCAACCACAGAATTCTATCGAACATCTTGAGGGAGAATTAGTTTGGATCCTCCTGCTGTCTTCAGTGAAGCGGAAGCAAAATGGTTGTTATGGAAGTATTTTGTGACTTCGACAACATTTTTTTTTTATTCCTGGAGAAGACATACTTAAGTCTTTGGCTAAAAGATGCATTAAATGGGCATTACAGCCATATGTTATAAGGAGCATTCCTTCCATTTCTTCTTCTAGTTATCTTCTCATCTTTGCCATGTTTGCAGCATTGTCTGTGACAAAACTGTACATGTGACAGTTTATTACAGTTCTCACTGCCACTTCTTTTAATATTCTGTCGTGTGGGCATTCCCTGATGTATCTATTGGTTCTGAAAGATATGCAGCCCCATCTTCTGTTGTCACACAGGCACATATTACTGAATCATTGTGTACATTGCTCCACCCATTGAGGCTTAAACTGGCAAATTTCCCCTCAGTATTTCTTGCACACTGTTGAAGTTCTTTCTCATACACTGTATCTAGCAACTTTCCACCATTATTTGCTCTACCAGGTGAAGTGTTGTCTGGTTGTAAGGACTCAACCATGGCAATGAAGTGTTTATTGTTAAAAATGCGAAAAGGAGAATTTGTGGCATAAATGAACCAAACAATCTGTTCATCTATGGTGTCTTTTTGGTATTTGCTGGTCCTTACTACAAACCCATCTATAGTGGTGGTTTTACTGGATGATTGAAATCTTTTGCTTGCTACTGATACTTTGTTGTCTGTCTGAAATATGTTTAGTTGCAGCACTGCTGCTAAAAGTACCAATGGATGACTGAAGTTGTTGCAGATAGACAGTCAAAGTCAAAGTCTCTTATGCTTAAATGGAAACAAAATTCAAAAACAATTTTGAATAATTGTTCTTCTCAGTTAATTATTCACATTTATTTCAGCAAGGATGCAGATCTGACTCCAAATTACCAAAAAAGATAAGACTGACGGCACTTAGAGTGCACTTAATTTTGGAGTAAGTCCCATAGAACTCACTGGCACTTCTGTATTTTGAGAAAACAAGTATAGGATGGAGTTCCCTTTGGAAAGCTGAGTTATGCTGAAGTAAGATAGGGAATAGACTTATGGCATCACCATTATGGTCTGTGGCCATGATGTTCCAAAATAAGGGGCATGTCTTATGCAATATAAAATAAGAAAATGACAACTGGCAACTCTAGATTTCTCTTACTGCAGCTTTCTGTACTGTATACTTGGATGATAGATTCTGAACCTAGTTAACTAATTAAACAAGCCATAAGGATTAGCTAAACTAAACTTTATTTTCTAGCAACATCCAACATAGCAAACAGCTTGGGAATTTACTTGTTAAATCACACTTATACTGAAAGGCATAGAGAGTGTCTTGAAGAATAAATAATTCACTTTGCAATGCATCAAGTTACTAACCAGTTGATCCACATTGTTCTTCAGACATAGCCACATGTTCATCCTCATCATTTTCTCCCCGTAAGCATTATAATGTTTCATTCTTGCAACTAGGCCCTGCATCTCCTCCTTGCACTGCTTACACTTGACATGTTTTCCTTTTTTACCCAGGATGTGCTCCTGTACTGGAACAATTTGTTCTCTCATACCTGTGATGTATCAGGGGGTTTGATTTAGGAAGTTAATGTTGTTGCTTTAAATAGCTTACTTAGTTGTAAATTGAAATTAGTGTATCAAATGTGTATTTCATACTTAGTTGTAAACTAAAATTTTTAAAATACATGAAGTAATATATAAAAGAGAGGACTTGGCCATTCATAGAACCATAGATAACTAGGATTGGAAGGGACCTCAGGAGGTCATCTGGTCTAACCCCCTGCTCAAAGCAGAACCAACCCCAATTAAATTATCCCAGACAGAGATTTGTCAAGCCACACCTTAAAAACCTCTAAAGATGGAGATTCCACCACCTTCCTAGGTAACCCGTTCCAGTGCTTCACCACCCTCTTGGTGAAAAAGTTTTTCCTAATATCCAACATAAGACCTCCCCCACTGCAACTTGAGACCATTGCTCCTAGTTCTGCCATTTACTACCACCAAGAATGGCCTAGTTCCATCCTCCCTGGAACCCCCTTTCAGGTAGTTAAAGGCTGCTATCAAATCCCCCCTCATTCTTCTCTTCTGCAGACTAAACAAGCCTAGTTCCCTCAGCCTCTCCTCATAAGTCATGTGGTCCAGTCCCCTAATCATTTTTGTTGCCCTTCTCTGGACTCTTTCCAATTTGTCCACATCCTTTCTGTAGCGGGAGGCCCAAAACTGGACACAATACTCCAAATGTGGCCTTACCAGTGCCAAATAGAGGCGAATAATCACTTCCCTCGATCTGCTGGCAATGCTTCTACTAATGCAACCCAATATGCCATTAGCCTTCTTGGCAATAAGGGCACACTGTTGACTCATGTCCAGGTTCTTGTCCACTGTAACCCCGAGGTCCTCTTCAGCTGACCTGCTGCCTATCCAGTCGGTCCCCAGTCTGTAGCAGTGCATGGGATTTTTCTGTCCTAAGTGCTGGACTCTGCACTTGCCCTTGTTGAACTTCATCAGATGTCTTTTGGCCCAATCCTCTCATTTGTCTAGGTCACTCTGTATCCCATTCCTGCCCTCCACTGTATCTACCACTCTCTCCAGCTTAGTGTCATCTGCAAATTTGCTGAGGGTGCAATTCACCCCATCCTCCAGATCAGAAATGAAGATATTGAACAAAACTGGCCCCAGCACCGATCCCTGGGGCACTCCACTTGTTACTGGCTGCCAACTAGACTTTGAGCCATTGATCACTACCCATTGAACCCAATGATCTAGCCACCTTTCTAGCCATCTTATAGTCAATTCATCCAATCTAAACTTCTTTAACTTGCTGATAAGAATACGGTGGGAGACTGTATCAAAAGCTTTGCTAAAGTCAAGGTATATCACATCCACTGCTTTCCCCACATCCACAGAACTAGTCATCTCATCATAGAAGGCAATCAGGTTGGTCAGATGTGACTTGCCCTTGGTGAATCCATGCTGACTATTGCTAATCACCTTCCTCTCTTCCAAATGTCTCAAAATGGATTCCTTGAGGACCTGCTCCATGATTTTTCCAGGGACTGAGGTGAGGCTGACCCAGTCTGTAGTTCCCCAGATCCTCCTCCTTCCCTTTTCTGAAGATGAACACGATATTTGCCCCTTTCCAATCATCTGGGACCTCCCCTAATCACCACAAGTTTTCAAAGATGATGGCCAGTGGCTCTACAATCACGTCAGCACCCTCAGATGCATTGCATCTGTCCTCATGGATTTGTGCATGTCCAGCCTTTCTAAATAGTCCTGAATCTGTTCTTTCAGCACTCAGGACTGCTCACTTCTTCCCCATTCTGTGCTGCCCAGTGCAGTAATCTGGGAGCTGATGACGTCTGTGAAGACAGAGGCAAAAAAAGCATTGAGTACTTCAGTTTTTTCCACATCGTCTGTCACTAGGTTGCCTTCCCCATTCTATAAGGGGCCCACGCTTTCCTTGACCACCTTCTTGTTGATAACACACCTGTAGAAACCCTTCTTGTTCCCCTTCACATCCCTTGCTAGCTGCAACTCCAATTGTGCTTTGGCCTTCCTGATTTCACTCCAGCATGCTCGAGCAGTATTTTTATACTCCCTTGTCACTTCTTGTAAGCTTCCTTTTTTTGTTTAAGCTCACCAAGGACTTCTTTGTTAAGCCAAGCTGGTCGCCTGCCATATCTGGTATTCTTTCTGCACATTGGGATTGTTTGTTCCTGCGCTCTCAATAAGACTTCTTTTAAATATAGCCAGCTCTCTTGGACTCCTTTCCCTCTCCTATTAGCCTCCTAGGCGATCCTGCCCATCAGCTCCCTGAGGGAGTCAAAGTCTGCTTTTCTGAAGTCCAGGGTCCGTATCCTGCTGTTCTCCTTTTTTCCTTTTGTCAGGATCCTGAACTCTGTCACCTCCATTGTCACTGCTGCCCAGTTTACCACCCACTTCTACTTCCCCAACCAATTCTTCCCTGTTTTGTGAGCAGCAGGTCAAGAGGAGCACAGCCCCTAGTAGATTCCTCCAGCACCTGCACCAGGATGTTGACTACAACACTCTCCAAAAACTTCCTGGATTGTCTGTGCTTTGTAGTATTGCTCTCCCATTGTCTTATTTTGTTTGTTACCATCCTCTTTTATATACAGTAGATACTTATTATCAGCAACATATTGGTGCCCTTTTGTTATGTTGCTCCTAAGCGGCTGTTGCTGTTATGGGGAGTGTTGTCTGACCAGAGCCACATGAAGAGTTCAGAGTGTTTTGGAATGGGTGGGGCAGCCACATTGTGGGGGGGGAAGTTGGGGGTGTGTGGGAAGGAACACCAAGTTTATGGGGCAGGGGAGCCCCGGGTTTGTCGGGGAGCCCCCAGTCAGCAAAACAGCTGAGCGACTGCTACGGACAGGCTGAGGATGCTCCCACTGGCAGCTTCATGCTCCACCCTGGCAAGGGATGGATGGCCGTGGTGTGGGCACTGTGCACAGCTTGCAGTGGAAAGTGGGGGTGGCTCCTAGCATGGACTGCGGAGATGGGAGTGGGGAAGAGGACAGGTCAGTGCCCTGGGGAGGGAGGTCCCCTGCATCCCACTGCAAAACAGCACACCCACACCCTGCCACCAGCTACCGGATGGAAGAAACAGGTCAATGCATATGGAGGGTCCCTGATACTTCCCACTGAAAACAGCAACCCCCACTTCACCTCCAGAAAGCCAGACGCTGAGGAAGTGAGGAGGAAACCTTCCAGCTGTACCTCTGCTGCTCCCTGACCACAGTCCCTCTCCTCCCCTCCCAAATCCCTCTTTCAGACCTCCCCCACCCTAACTCCCTTCTACTCATGTTCTCCATGCAGGGACAGGCAGGACAAGTGGATGGGGCTATGTGCCCTGGAACTGTGTTGAAGGGCCAGGGTGAGGAGGGGAGTGGAAAGATGCAGTTTGACCACTCTATGCCCTCCTCCCATCTCCATCCTTGGATGTGACATCACAAATGTTGCTTTTTTGTATCAGCTATGCTGCTGTTACTGAGTGGACTATTCACAGTAGGGAAAGTGTTCCCAGGGGAAATGTTGCTCGTAAGTGGCAGTTGCTCTTTCCAGGTGTTGTTACAAACAAGCGTCTACTGTAGTGTCAAAACAGTACACCATGAATAAAAACTATTCATACAATATTCACTAATGAGGTCACAATTCCAGATTAGTAAATGGAGTTCAGTGGAACTACTGGTAATAATTGTATGCCTGATAGTTTTAAAAAAAAAAAAAAAAAGGTAAATTCTGGATCTTTTGCCATAAGTTACTTGTGTCAATGGTTTTGTCTTTGTCTTTTTTTATTTTGCCTGTAAAATGCTGTTAGTGTTTCAAATGTCTCAATGCTGCGTGATGATCTCTAAGTTTCCAAAAATTGTATGGGATTTGGCCATACCGCTCCTGTGGAATTCTTTGAAATTGTAAATATAAGTATCATTAACTTTGCAAGACTTTAAATGAAAGTAAATACTAAAACTTATGCTTTCTTTTTAGAAATTTTATTTAATAATAAAAAGTACTAGTTTTCTTCAGTAGCTCTAGTTAATTTTATTTCAAATGGAGCTGGTGGCATCATCCTTTGTTTCCCATTTGTTGTGGGTATATCAGCTTATCATAAGTGTAGCATCAGAGGAGTAAAATTTGTATTTGTCTGCTTTACATTAATAATCTGTAAAGTTCCAAGTATGTGGAGTGCTATAGCCAATTAAGACATGTCCCAGCCCTAAGGTGCTTTCAGTCAAGACAAAATGTGGGTGTGAGGAAAAAGGGATAAACACACCTCACTCTCTTTGCTTGTAAGTTGCGACATACATCCATCTTGTTAATATCATGACTTCTAAAATTCCCTTTTAATCCTCCATTTCTTCCCATCTATTCCCAATTCTCCCTCTGCACTCTGTTAACAGTCTTTCCCTTCTCACCTCCTGATTCCCTTGACTTCGTTGTAGACTTTGAGTTGCGTGTGAGTTAAGTCGCAAAAGGATGAAAACAAAAATTAGTTAACCAGTCAGGAAAAAACTTAAGTCCCAAGTGCCAGTGTCAAAAGGTGGTCTGGTGGGATCCTTAATTTTTCCTGTTCTGGCAGTCTATTACAGTATTAACACTCTTATTATTTGGAAGTAACTTTAAAAAGTTAATGGGTTTTTCAAATATTGTATATAAATTTTAGATAGCCAATCCTCATCTGAATAAAATCACATCAGACTGTCTAGGTGAACTTTTTATTAAATGAGAGATTAATGATTTTTCTTTTCTTTAATTCTAAACGTAATTTGTAATGTTGGCCTCAACATTGAATTTTCTCCTATTTTGTATTAAATTGTAATATTACTTAAAGTAGCCTTGTGTGTTAATCTTCCTTCATTTTGCATTGGCCAAAGACCTAAATTATAAGAATGAGAGCTTCTAACCTTTCAGAATTTTGAAGGATGATCACTGTAAGAAAATATAGTAACAACTGATAATGAGTTACTGTACTGTAATAGATGCGTCTTTGATTAATGCCTAATTCTTAGTAATCTCTTCAAGCATCTAGCTCAGCTGAGCAGCTGCATGACAACATTAAATTTGTAGAGTTCTTTTGCTATTTGTGTTTGATTCTAAATAGACAGGAAGGACAGATCTTTGTCTATGGTATTATTATATTACTCTGTATGTATGTATGTAAATACTATATCTATTGGCAGTGGTTAAAAAAAACCCATTATTCTTGCGGAGACCTGCTTGTCCCTGTATCAGGACTGAAATGCAGACTTTGGTATCATAATTCAGTTTATGTAGGGATATGCTTACAACTATTACTTAATGCTTATATATGGCATACTCCAATTGTAAAGTCAGTTTAAGATGTATTATATTAGTTTAAGTAGTGTATAACATTCTCTTGATTATTGTAAATTAGGTTTAAAATAGAGGGTTTTTTTGGTTTTAAAAAATAAGGCTGTGATGAACTGGCTTCCGTGAGTATACTTTGTTGGATTTTTTTCCTCTTACAAAGAGCTGGTTAGAACATCTGTCTGATATACCTGAATAATTTTTAGTTATATAATGTGCTGAACTAAATTTGCATCAGTCCTGGAGGTAATTTGTTTCTCCTGTTATGCACATCTTTACAGCCTTCTAGGATTTCCAGCTATATTTCTTTCTATAACCAACACAAGAACACCAATTTTCCAAATGTTCAGCTTTATGGTGTCTCTCTTTGTTGTGAAAAGAATACCCCCAAAATCATATTATACATTATTCCAGTTTCAAATATGGAACTGTGCATCTCTGACAGGATTTCAACCCAGAGCATGCTCTAATTGGTTCAGCTGACCGGAGCCACTATCCAAGTTCTGACACTTCCCTCCATATGTGAAAAATGTTTCCCTTGCTATGCACAGGTGCCCTAACCTCGATGGCCAGTTTAGCATATTTGACTTTCCCAAGCCTGCTTTGCCCTTTCAGGATCTGCTTGTGTTTGCTTGGTTCATTCCCATTATGCGGTCAGCCCTATCACAGCCTGGGAGTGTTTCCACCACGTTTCTTGGATATGTGCCTCATGAACCTTTTTCTGGCCGTCTAATTCTTGCCAAAGAGACTCCATCTGGACCTGTAGTTTTTAAAACTGTTTGACTGCAGTAAGGGTCTTGTTGTCAGCATTTTGCTGGCCTTCCAGATCCCTGATTCAAGTTCTTTTTTATGGAATCCCCCATTCATGAATTCTACTGTTATGCAGGGAAGCTTGTAGAACTCCCTTGAGTGGAACCCATTCCAGCTCATGGTCTGATCTAGTCCCTTTAACAAATTATTCAGGGTCCCCAAGCTTTTATACTTTGGGGCTGAGAATGGCATCAGGGTATCTCCCCTAGCTAACAGAAGTTTGAAACCCATGGCTATCACTCCACCTTTAGGTTTACATCCTGGGTGTGTTTTCTTCACTATCCCATATATGCCTATTCCTATAAACTCTAACTTTCCTATAGCTATAGTCTTGCAGTCCAAATTTTTAGCAGGGGAACAACTTTCTATGTGCTCTATTTTCCCACAACCAAAATAGATTGCCCCTTAAGCTTCACTCTTTCTTGCTTCAGTCTGGGTCCAAATAGTCTTTTGTTTAGACCCTGCAGCACCCTGTTGTGTAGTGGAGGGGGCCCAGGATATTTTAATAGTCTGGTCTTCCCCAGTTTTCTCAGTGCTCTCAAGAGCAGATATGCCTTGTTATTGTTCATATGGGGCAGACCCATCTTACATACCCCTCTTGCCTATAGTCGGTGCACGCAATTAGCAGGATCCCAAACCACCTTTCCTTTCTGTGTCTACCGTGTCTGATCCTTTCTAGTCACTGGATCACTCCTCTACATATTGTGGCTGCTGCATGGGCACTTCTGAAAACAGGAGATGGAGCTCCCATGATCGTTGCTACCCCTGCATTTGCTATCTTAGGAGAGTGAACATCTCACGATTGAGGAAGGTGTCTGTGTCTTTTCTGCTCAATCATTGCTCCTTGATGGGATGGGGATCTGGTCATTCCACTGCTGGTAATGGTTGTGAGAGGGTGCCATCACAGAGCACACGCTTTCATGCCACAGCACCCTGCCCTCAGTTTCCGCCTGATTCTCCCAATGGTTTAGATAATGCTTGATCCTGCCTCGAGTGCAGGGGACTGGACTAGAAGACCTCTTGAGGTCCCTTCCAGTCCTATGATTCTATGGTTCGATTCTATGAATAACTTATCCACACCCTTGACTATGTAAAGTAATATCCTGCTTCTTCGGGTCTAATTTATTTAATTTTCATACAGTATTGTCTCTCTTTGCCCTTTGGGCCCAAACCCATTCCTTTTGGGCTTCCTAATCACTCTTATAGGACACTGTTCCTTCCTCTTGATTAAGAGAATCCACAGTTCTTATTCTTGGGCTTTGCTGCAGGCAGACTTGCCTGTCAAGTGGCTTTGATCAATTACTCTTCTTGGGGAGGTGAGCTAAGTCACAAGTGGAACTTTAAATGATGATGGTTAAGAGCCAGTCCCCTTTGACCATGATTTATATAAAATATCACCAAGATATCAAATATGCATCCATACGAATACACAGTTTTATGAATATGAGTATATTGGGAATCAGATGTGAAGGTAATTGATAATTTAGGATTTTTATACAAACAGGTTAAAAATTAATGTATTTAAAACGGATAATGGAACAAAATGGAACCTCTTTAAACCCCCTGCAGAATTGGGACAACTAGATCTGTCTGCCTGCTGTATACATACACCAATTCTGTATATGGCTTAATGAGATAAAGAGTCTGATGCAAAGGCCAAATTCACCACATCATGTGGAATGGAAATTTTTATATTGTAGCCAAATAGTGCATTCTACTTATATAAAACATACATTTTAAACTGAAGTTAACTACCTAGTGTGTATTTTATTACATTTGCAGTTAAAAATGTAATGATGTTTCCAAGTCAATGTGGTTAAATGTGTAGACCCTTAAATTTGCTGGAGTGCCCTGGATTCTACTAGTCATAATAGCAGTTGACAGTTAAAGTAGATCCTAAGCTATTCTGAGTTTAGTATTCTGGAGATAATATATAGCTCTCGTTGGCAAGAAATCTGAGAAATGTGGACACAAGGACACTCCACAAGAATTTACTCTTTAAAAGTCAGTTTATTTTGTAATATTTACAAGTCTTGATTTTTTTTTAGTAGCTTCCAGAAATTTTTCTTTTAAGGGGTTCCAATGGTGAGATAGTTGGAAAAACCCAAAGAATTTTAAGTGAACTTGAACTGTTGTAGTCAAAGAAAGTAGCTCATGGCTTACTCTTTCCTTTAAACAGCCTGGAATAAGCATCAGGACACATCCACATGATTTTGTAAAAATAAGTAAGGGCCTTCAAGGATGAAAAGACCTCTACTTGTGTTTTTGTTCTAGTCAACTCACCCAACCAATAAGTCATCCCTGAGATCTGTTTTGAAGAGTTTCTGGGTCAAAGCAAATGACCTCCTCTAAATTTTAACCTGATTAGTAGCTGAGTTAGAACCTTTAATTGAAAAATACCAGATAAAAATACAGCCAAACTCCTATTTTACTAAATAATTAGGGATTTAGGAGTTCATAAAGTTAAAAAGTTCATAAAATTGAACATCTCAAAGTTATAGTGGATATGGTGCATAAGTTGCAGTATGGCGTACTGCACCACTTTCTTGTCCTTCAAAATACTGCAAAGCTATTTCCATTGGACTGAAAGCATTGTCATGTGAAAGTGTGTCTACTTGTTCTTCATTGTCATTGCTTTTGTTATGTGCTTTATTTATTTGGTCACTAAAAAAAGGTTTGTGTAACTGATCATTCATAAGACTGATGTTTGTTAAATAGAAGCTCTGTTGTAAAATATCCCTAACTATCATCTAAAACTTTGTAAGGCTGCACTTGAATATTGTGAAAGTGTCTAATTCAAGAAATATTCCTGTTGGATGGGAGATGGCTTTCTAGGCAGATGGCCTACCATTTTTAAGAGCCTGATCCTAAGTCCACTGAAGTCAGTGGGAGTCTTTCCATTAACTTGAATGGTTTTGCTTCAGGCCTTAAGAGATTAGAACAGCCATGAATATTGCCATATTGCCAGAATAGAGTGCTTCTGCAATGGAGGCAGGAGTCCATGGCAGTTTCCCTGAGGTTATCTCTGGCTGCTCCATTTATCTGGTGCCCCAGTCTTATGGGGCTAGTCAAAGACAGAGTGGGGAAAAGGGCACCTCTTAAAATGGAAAAGTTTGTTTGCTGGGTTTTTAAAAAAATTTAATTTTTTTTTACCACCCGTTCCATAAGGCTTAGTTATGTCAGCAGTCACATGTAGATAATGGAACCTCAGAGTCCCACAAGAGCAGTCTTGTGTGTCCCTATAGGTTAGGAACCATCATACTAACAAGAAGGTAGAGAAATTTGAGAAAATCAGTGGGAAAAGTTTTGAACTTGCATGTTAACTTAAGGTTTCTTTTTATCATATATATCTTCACTGTGAACATAGTTTTCTTTTGACTTAGCTTGTATGTTATTTACAGATATTGTCTAGGAATTTCAGATGAAGACAACCTACAAAATAGTTTCCTTGAGAAATGGTGAAATTCTGATTTTTTTTCCCAGCACTTGTGCAGCTGCAGTCCACTCGGACCAGACTGTTATTCCAGATCATCCTTCAGCCTAACAATAATTACATGAGGGAGGATAAAAGTTATTACAATGCTAAGGTCACATGGTTAATCCCTCCAAAGTCTGGAAATGCCAAAATTAAAGTTGATGTGCGAGGTTGAAAAATGTTTCCATGTGTATGCATTATGATAGCATATTTAATATGATCATATACTCTTATGCAAATACATTATATTACTTTAACCAATCTTTAGATATATATGTGTAGCATCTTGTAATATTTTAATTCTTGTGTACTTTAATTTTGTCATTATATGGACTGCTATTTTTAAGATATTTTATAAACTATATTAATACCCCTGTAGTATACATTTTACAAGACATTTTGAAACAGATATGCCTCTGAACAGTAGTTTATTATGCTTCACAATGTTATGTTTCACAAGCTGTTTCTTGAGGAAATAAACTTAGCATTGTATTAAACTTAATAATTTATTAATATAAATATAATGTAGTAAAGTCAGGCCAGATGGCTACAAAAGAGTATACCAGGGCCAGTATGTGAGCCCTAGAATGCTAAAGGCCCTTTTCCCTGCAGGTAGAGGAGAGGTTACTGCAAGTCAATTAGAGACACCTGGACCCAATTAAGGGCTACTCCTGGTGTATTTAAACCCTGCCTTCCCTAAAGGGCAGTGGGGAATAAAGGAGGAAGGAGAGAAAGGAGCTGTCAGATGGTTTGTGGTGGCTGGAGGAGAGACTCCCCCAGACCAGGAGATAATGCTTCTTTTCAGCCAGAGAAGCAGAGAGAGGAAAAACCCCGGCCCCAGCCTGCAGGAAGGACCGGTTTCTCCGATCCTCCAGGGCTTTACCATCATCTTTACAGCCCTGAGAAGGAACCACAGAAAGGTACCTCACTGGGCCCTGAGGCATATACACGGACTGGGACTACCCACCCCTCCCCTGCGGGGTTGAAGGAGTGCCCTCTCCCCCGGCCTGAAATAAGGTCTGCACCAAACGCTCCACGAGAGAGGTGCCGAGGGGAAGAGCCAAAGGATTTGTCCAGGTTGGGGCAAAGTTACCACGGGCCCCACTGCCAAAGGAGACTGTTGCCAATAGGTGAGACCAAGGGGGGGGGAGGAGTTGCTATACCACAATAATTAATAGTTTGTTTGAATATTTTATATAGAAGTGTATCAAATCATTTTTTAATTTAAGACATTTTCAAGGTATCACACTTAATTTCTGTGAGTAATGGATATATTTTCTTAAAATATTTTAATTTCACTCAAGAATTGGACAGAATTTATGCATATCCAGTAATTATTTGAAGTTATGTAAATTTAAAACTAAAAGCAAGTTGTTGAAAATTAAATTTTTCCATAGTTCAACCTAAAAATGTTTTTCCAGGGCCCAAGTATTTAAATGGCTACTATCAACAACTAAAAAAATCATATTTCTATATGAAAATGTAGTACCTACTGTAATTACAAGTAATCCCTATGGTCCCATGCTTGCAAAGAGATGCATTCAAATAGACTATTTTTCTTGCATGTAGCCCTACCGAACTCAAAGGGTATTCATGTGAATATGGAAGTCTCCCTGCATGCATCTGTTTGTAGGATAGGAACCAAATAATACTATAACTGAAAGAATTTAGTGGGAGAAAAACATAATCCTTATATTTTTTTAATGTAACTTTCCCACTACAGTAAGCCAGTTGTCGTCTCAACAAGAGGGATATTACCCAGCTATTGTAATTTAATCATAAAGTCTTATCTGTATTGATACTGAAAATTTGACTATTACTCTAATGTACTTCTGTGGTATGCTATTAAGTACTTTTTTCCTTGTGCTTTATAGACTGCTTCTGACATATGTAGAGTACTACACAATAATAAGATGCCATACACAGGCCCTGTGTACTCAGTGGCACTTTAGGACCAAATTCTTCTGCAACATTATGTTATTCCTGTTCCCATGGAATATTCTTCATTCCCATCCTCCCCACTACATTCAGCCAGAGCTCTGGCACATAGCTGAAAAAGCTAATTGACATAATATGTGTTTGATTATTTTATAGCATGATAGTTTCTGAGGATGAGTTTTCTTTTTTCTATGTTCTCTAGGTGGTTCCCTGACCGCTTCCTGCTTCACTACATGGAACAGTGCAGGAAGCATATATTAAACCAATTGACTTTCTCTTATGGAGAAAGCTGCAGACCAAGATGCAATTGCAGGAAGGTCCTGACAGGGTGACAGAAAATTAATGTCTGGTGCCTGGCTCCATCAAAATGGCAAATTTCATGATATCTTGGAACAGATGCCAAATTATGCAGCTACTAAACTTTGAAGACTATAGGGCCATAACTGAGATAAATGGGGCAGGTCATATTTTGGAGCTATTGTTTCATGCTTTCTGCAAATGCAGGCAGAAGATACTGTTTCATGTGTTCAAGATTGTCTGTTACCATAAAGGCTAGGAACTTTATTTAAAATGAAAGTTCAGATTTTGGAGCAAAGCTCTGCAGCAAATTTCTGGTCCCTGAATACATAGGGCCCTTTGTTTCTAAAAACAATCAGTATGACATTTGAATAACATTATGTAATTGTAATGTCTTGTGGAGATAATCTAGTCTTACACAGAATTAGAATGCTAATGCTATTTATTAAAAGAACTCCACTCATTTACTACTTGCTATAACAGCTTGTATACTAGAGCAACTTCCAGCAGTGCTGGTTACAATACTATGGTAGCTTTAAAGGTTTACTAATTAAGTATTTCATTGTATGGCAAATGTAAGAAGTGACATAATTTTAGTTGCTTGTACAACCTTAACTTTGGCATTTCCTGATGAGTGCTTAAGCATGTAACCTTAATATTACATGAATATTGTTTTTTGCATTTAGTTTTCTGTTTTTTCAGAGGAGGTGATTAGGGAGGAGAATAATCCTCAAATGTAGCTATTTGGCTAGAAGTCACTAGGACCTCACTTCACTGCCTATGCCTTTAGGCTTCCTGAGTTTTCATGATCTTTATTTGGCAGCTTGAATGTTAAAATACCAGATCTTGTAATTTCACATTTATTTACCAGCTGGTTAATCATCATTAAATTCCTTGCAAGTAGCTAAAAATTTATCCTCATTAAGAAACTGTCCTATTAGTATTTAATCTGTTTAAAGAATATTCATTACCATTTACTATCATTTTCCTAAATCATTTTCCTATAAGATGTCCTAATAAAGCAGACATTCCAAATTAAGTAGAGTATGCTCTAATACAGGGATGGGGAACGTCCGGCCCGCGGGCCGTGTAATTATTTGGTCCGGCCCGCGGCGGGCCGTATAAGGCCCACGAAATCATCTGTCTGGCCCTGGCGGCGGCGGGGAATTCGGCGGCGGCGCGGTTTCACAGCGGCGGAGGTGCCCCGGGGGGGGCGGCAGTGCCTGCCGCCGAAACCATGCCGCCGTTTGACACTTTTCGGCGGCGGGCACTGCCGCATGCCCCCCACGGAACCCCGCCGCCACCGCGAAACCGCGCCACCGCCGAATTCCCTCCCGCCGCCAGGGCCACCATCAGGCCCTTGAGAGAAAAAAGGTTCCCCACCCCTGCTCTATAAGGATGAAACTATCACTTTGGGTTGTTGGTTTTGGTTTTTGTTTGTTTTTTTTTTTTTTGCACATGCTATACTGTAGGACTGCAGCAGATTCTAGAGTTAAGGGCAGAAGCTAACTGCCACAGAGCATGCTATACAATAGGATGTTAATGACTGGGAAGCTTTGGGTATGTCTACACTGCTTGCACAGCTGCAGTGCTGCAGGTATGCTGCTGTAGAGTAGACAGTTGCTACAGTGACAGTTGCTGCAGTGGGTTTTTCTATTAATGTTGTAAATCTCCTCCCTCAAGGCAGTAGCATGGTCGACAGAATCTTCCATCAACCTAATGGTTTCCATCCTGGAGCTGATATTGGTTTAACTAGGAGTGGTCTACTGGCAAAAAAAATCCCTGCAGCAGTGAGTCTCATAGCCCAAGTCAACAATCCCAGGCTCTGAGTTGCAGTGGTTGTTATCATGTAAATCTACCCTACATGTCTCAGGAGTGTGAATTTTTCACTCCTCTGAGCAATGTGGCTAGGTTAATCTAAGTTTTAGGTATAGATCATACCTTTGTATGACTCTGGCATACACTCCTTCTGTAAAATATATTGTGCTCTTTAATATTACTGTACAGTGCAGTCTTTGTTTTTAAGAATTTGCTGGAAAATGCCACATAAATCAAGATTTGAATTAGTGGCTCCAGTGCAAGTAGGTATTTTGAAATGAATATTTATAGCACTGATTTATTTCCTTCATTGGCTTGATAGTGCTGCATGGAGTATATTTTCTCTAGGCTTGGCAACATTTTATATTTATTTTTAATAATTTTGATGGATAATATTGATTTTAAGCATTTTTTAAATTTTATCAATTTAAATTTTCACAGTTGTGGAAAATTATGGGAGGAAGGATTAGACACAAATTATTTAATGACAATAGATGTAGAAATTCAAGAAGTTAAAGCTTTATAACCATGAAAGCATAAATTGTCAACACCATGTATCAAAATATACAAAGTAAATATACTTAAATCGAACTCTTTACGTTCTTCAGCAGCATTTTTCTTATTCATCTATACATTTCAGTTGTTATGAATGGAAATATTTTTTTCAACAGTTTGTGTGTGTGTGTACGAAGAAATTTCAGTTTACTGATAAATTGAATCCTTCCAAACCCAGCTCTCATTTGTAGAGAAAGACAATGACTTAAAAAACATGCAAGCTAAAACATCCCTTCTCCATCTTCCATTCCTAGTCTGTGTCCATAAATGCTGCTGGTTTCCCACAAACCCCATGAGGTCATAAAGCAAAACAAATGTAGATCCGTGACTAGAACCTACCTGTGTGTTGGATTTTGTCAAATCCACAAGGCTATAGTGCCTCACAGGGAAGTCATTCAGTGATCTTGTATTCCTGTCTGTAAAATATGCAGTGTTGTCATAGCCGTGTTGGTCCCAGTATATTAGAAAGAAAATGGGTAAGTGTGACAGTACCCCCCTGGGGTGCAACCTGGAACTGGGGTACTCCTGGGTTACTGTGTGACCAGCCTGGGCGCTCTCTCACACTGTAATGCTGTAAGAAGTCACAAATCTTGGGCAGGTGCTGCACTTACATAAAACCATCCACAGGCAGGGACCACACCCAACTTAGTTTAATGAATGCTTTCCCCAGCCATTCCTGAACCAACAATAGAGAAGCTCCAGCCAGTTCCCTAGCCTATGACCCCAGGACTGTATCATATTGCCCTGGTCAAAAGTCTGACCAGTGAAGTTTATTGCCCAGTCTGCCCCTCCCTCAAAATGGAGGAGACAGGCACCAGCTTTTGTTAACTTGAGCGAAGATTTTTCCAAACACTTCAAGCAAAACACACTGTTTTAGGTAAAATATAAAAGAGATTTATTAACTACAGAAAGATAGATAGATTTTAGGTGATTACAAGTAATAAGCGTACAGATCAAAGTAGGTTACCGAAGAAATACAGGTAAAATCGCAATCAGTTCTATTAACGAGACTGGATTTGAATCAGGCAATGTCTCATCCTGTTGCACAATCCAAGCAGGCTATCTCTTCCATACACAGACACACCTGGGATCCCTTCCCCCAGTTCCAATTTTTGTCTTCTAGGTTTCCAGGTGTTGAGTCCCGGATGGAGTGAGAGCCAGTCATGTCACTCGCCTTTTATAGTCTTTTCCAGCTTGAAGCTTCCTGGACCAGTGGCACTTTTGACCTGGGAATTGTCCTCATTGTTCAATCAGTACTTCATTGTGTACATGCTTCCTTGGTGAAGTGTCTCCTGTAAACAATCCCTGTTAGTGGAATCTATTCTTGGATGGGTGAGAGAGAGCCATTAATGCTGTCTGGCTACTCCATTGTTGTTCCTGAAAAGCTGTTTATGGGAGTTTCCTGACTTGCAACATGTTCTAATGGCATGTTTAACGATCTTTCAAAACTTCACATACAATGATAGCACATACAATCCAACAATTCAGCAGATCAAGACTTTTAAAATAATACTACCCAAGGCATACCTTGTATAGAACATATCATAATTACATATTATTGATGAATATAGAGTTTTTTGGGGGGTGTTTTCAGACACAGAATGTCACAGTAAGGTATATCTTTTATTGGACCAACTTCTATTGGTGAGTGGGACAAACTTTTGAGCTTACACAGAGCTCTTCTTCAGGTCTAGGAAATCTGTATAATAGTATTTTGAAGTAAGACTCCATTTACAATGTTACACTTGAGTAGAAAGCTGAAGTCATTTGGCTTGAATGGGAGATGACATGCTCTGCATAATGGTTGGCTGTATGAGGCGCAAGTTTAGCATAGCTAAGAACTGGGTTCTGTCAAATTCACAAAGTAACTGAAAATGGGAAAGTAACAATTTCTCATCTTAATTATAATATTTGGTGTTACTTGTAACACTAAAATAAATTTCAGACAGAGATATGATGTTTGAAGTTGGCATTATCCTATTATGATGGAAAAATCAAATCAGTTATGTTCCCTAAGTTGTATTTAAAATACATTTTGAATTTGCCTAAAATCTGTGTGAACTTAATGTATTTTTCTCAGGGATGTCAAGATAGAATGACTATTCTTATTTCTCTAATTTGTTTGCTGTAAGAAAGGTGTAGCCTGCAAGGAATAAGTTTAGCGAAAGCAATAAAAGCAGGACTTCAAAAATTAATGTATAATTTTAAAATATTTGTCTTTTAGTAGGCCTAGGCCTTCACAGGCTGGTGCCACAAAGGAGACACTTCAAGCCCTGGACCTTCCTTGATTTTTATCAACCACAGCAGAGGCAGCACTTTGGCAACAAGAGGGATAGGAATAATGAGAGGAGCCCTCCTCAGCCCTCTACCAGCCACAGGGCAGGCCCAGCAATACAACCCCTTGGGCCCAAATAAAACTTTTGAGGGTGCGCCCAAGGACTGAGTTTAAGCCCAAATCTCAGATCCGCCACCTTGTTTATTTTTAAACCGGCTATCTCTCTTCTGCCAGGCATGGACACAAGTCCTATCAGACCGCTGGGCGCTATGCATGGTAGAACTGGGATACTCCCTCCAATTCAGGTCCCTCCCTCCTTCCCTGTCCTCCTCATGGACCCCTCTCACAAGCAACTTCTGATTTAAGAGATTCAAATGCCCTTTCAGTGGAGCAGTGGAAGAGGTTTATTGGGAGCTAAGGGAAAAAGGTTTCTATTCCCGATACTTCCTAATCCTGAAAACCAAAGGCAGTCTAAGACCCATACTAGATTTACAGAACCTCAACAGATTCATGAAGAAGTTGACATCCACATGTTCTCTTTGACCTCGATTATCCCCTCCCTGGATCCAAGGGATTGGTATGCCACCCTCAACTTGAAGGATTCATACTTCCATGTGTCAGTTATCCCGAGACACAGAAGATTTCTTTGCTTTATGGTAAATTGGTCTCACTATCAATTCACAGTACTCCCATTTGGCCTCTCGGCCGCACCCAGAGTGTTTACAAAGTGCATGGCGGTTGAGGCCTCAGAAAGTGGAAAATACAGGTCTTTCCATATTTGGATGATTGGCTAATCAAGGGCTACTCCAGAGAACAGCTGGAAATGGATGTAAGATGCATAAGATCGACTTTCACCAAGTTAGGCTTCCTGGTTAACGTGCAGAAGTCTTCACGGACTCCTACCCAGAAGATAGTTCATAGGAGCAATACTAGATTCAAACCAGGCTTACCTCCCAGACTCTCAACTCCAAGCCATATGTTCCGTCACAGAAGATTGGAAAAAGTATCCCACTATTATGGCCAGGAACTCCTGAAACTTCTGGGCCACCTAACAGCATGTACTTACATCGTCCAGCATGCCAGTCTGCGCTTTCGGCTTTTGCAGGCATGGCTGGCCTCGGTCTACCACCCATCACACGATCACATTGACAGGGTAGTTTCAATCTCTGCAGCTGTGTTGCAAATGCTCCACTGGTGGCTCGACCTGTATTATGTCTCTGCAGGAGTCCCCTTCGCCAGTTCATCTCCATCTCTTCTGTTGGTCACCGATATCTCAGCCGTAGGGTGGGAGGCTCATCTGGGAAAGCTCAGGAGCCAAGGCCTTTGGTCCTGGGGACATCTGTCAACCCACATCAATGTGAGGGAGCTGAGAGCAGTACGCCTTGTGTGTCATGCTTTCAGTACTCATCTAGAAGGGAAATGTTTATTGGTAAGAACGGACAACGTAACAGCGATGTTTTATGTAAACAGACAGGGTAGAGCATGGTCCTCTCCCTTGTGTCAGAAAGCCCTTGATCTGTGGCATTTCTGCATAGCTCATGAAATTCACCTAGAGGTTTCAAACCTGCTGGGGTCACAGAACACGCTGGCCGATCACCTCAGCAGGTCAATCTCCACCTACAAATGGTCTCTTCGTCTGGACGTGGTGGATGCCATCTGGAGGTGGGGGTTCCCCTTATACATTTATTCATGACAAAGTCCAACAGGAAGCGCACAGTTCTGCTCTTTCCAAAATCAGTCCAGGGTCAGTTGCAGATGTTTTCCTCATTCAATGGACAGCTCACCTGTTCTATGCATTTCCACCACCTCCCCTCAACCTCTCAGTGGAGACTCCTCTCAGTTTTCCACTATTGCCAGACTTAATCACTCAGGATCATGGTTGCCTTCGTCACCCCAACCTAGAATCTCTCCACCTCACAGCCTGGAAGCGCCACGGCTGAACCCGCTGGAGATGGAATGTTCAGAGCAGGTCAGAGAGATTCTCTTTGGCAGTAGGAAACCTTCTACTAGGGCCACCTAACTGGCTAAATGGAAGAGATTCTCCATCTAGGCCATGCAGAGGGGTATTCTACCCGAACTGTCATCCATACCTCTTATCTCAGAGTACCTATTATGCCTCAAGCGTCAGGGGGTATCGATATCATCAGTTAAGGTCCACTTGGCTGCAATCTCAGCTTTTCATCCCTGGGCAGCAAATCACACGGTAGGGTGCTTTCTCAAGGGCCTCGGCAGGTTATATCCTCAGACATGTCTGCCAATTTCCCAGTGGGATCTTAACCCAGTGCTATCAGCACTGATGAAGCCACCATTTGAGCCATCAGCAACATGCTGGCTTCTCTACCTATCATGGAAGGGAGCCTTCCTGGTGACCATCACTTCAGCTAGAAGAGTTTCAGAGTTTTAGGCCCTCACATCTGAGCCTCCTTTTACAATCTTCTTCAAAGACAAGGTTCACCTGTTCCCACATCCAGCTTTCCTTCCAAAGGTAGTGTTGCAGTTTCTCTCGAACCAGGACATGTGTCTCCCGGTCTACCCAAAACTGCACATCAACAGCCGAGAGCAGAGCTCTTGCTTTCTATGTCGAAAGGACTAAACTCTTTAGAAAAATGACACCGCTCTTTGTGGCATTAACAGACAGGATGAAGGACCTTTCAGTTTCATCTTAAAGGATTTCTTCTTGGATCACGTCAATCAGGGCCTGTTATAATTTGGCAAGAATACCGGCTCCAGTGTTGACAGCTCATTCCACAAGGGCTCAGGAGTCCTCAGCAGCATTCCTAGCTCAGGTCCCGATCCATAACATCTATAGGGCCACAACATGGTCGTCTGTCCACACCTTTGCAGCAGACTATGCCATTACTCAACAAACCAGAGATGATGCGGCTATTGGTAAAGCAGGGCTACAGTCAATCGTGCATTGAACTCCACCCCCTCCTTCTTTAGGTCTGCTTGTGAGTCACCTACTTGGAATCGACATGATTAAATGCTTGAAGAAGAAAAAATGGTTACTAACCTTCTGTAATGGTTGTTTTTTGAGATGTTTCTCATGTCCATACCAACACCCACCCACCCCTCTGTTGTCAAGAAGGAACTGAAGAGGTGGGGAGTGGTTTGGCAGGGCCCTATATAGGATGTCATGGAGGCACAACTCTAGGGGGCTCCAGAGCAGACCTTACGGGTACCACTAGGAGAAAAACCTTCCGGCGACTGCACACAGCACACACTCACCTATTTGGAGTGGACTTGAGGAACAACATTTACAGAAGCGTAGTAACCATCTTTTTTCATGGTTTATCTAACCAAATGTTGTTTTTCTGCTCTTCATATTTTTGGACACTTAACCTTAAGCAAACTAAATTGCATTCATTTGTAGAGGATTCATGCTAATTTAATTTTTGAACTCAGATGAAGTATTTTCCAAAATGGCATAAGGTTTTATTAAAGCCTATATCGAAACCTGTAGCCATACCAGCTTGTACTATGATCCCCTCAGAACTCTCATATCCAATAGTTTTCTTTTACTTCTGAAAAGTAGGCCTGGCCAGTTTAGAAGCCTCTGATGAAAATATTCTCTTTTGCTATGTATTTTTCTACATTGGTTTTACAATTATTATGCCACTACTTTCCAACCTCCAATCTGATTCCTAGAGCTGTGTAACAGGTGAGCATTCTGTGCAGATGTTTCTACACAGATATTCTAAAACTGAAAACATTTCATCTCACGAACAATGTGTAGTTTTCATTTGGCAGTGGGTTTTTGGTCAAATTCAGATTCTTGGTGAATTCAGTAGATGCTCGTTTGCAGCAACACTTTGTAAGAGCAACCGCTGCTTACAAGCAACATTTACCCTGGGAACACTTTCCTTGCTGTGACTTGTCGACACTCCCCATAACAGCAACAACGACTTAGGAGCAACATAGTAAAAGGGCACCGATACGTTGCTACTAATGAGCATCTACTTTAATAGAAATTACAAATATTTTTAGGGAGTTTGTATGATGCATTACAAGGTATAAATCTGGAATGTTCACACTTCGAAAAGTAAAAGTTAGGATGGTGATGTTAAAATATTTGGAATTTTGTGGGACTCGGGGATTTACTGTCATGTTTTGTAATTCATCTCTTTTAATCTAGTAATGTGGCTACAAGAAAGCTCTTTCCTTCAAGTTTTGACCTTCCCACTCTGCTCCAAAAATAAGTATCCTACCTTTTAATTGTCCATCAATGCCATCATTACAATATCCATAATTATCTATGGCACTCATTGCCACAAGGTAACATTGAGATCAAGAGTTTAAAAGGAATCCTTGAGATAGTAGGCACATTCACACATATTATGATGAACATCCACAATTTATTATATATGATGATACCAGCCCTCATTCCCCTGACTTGTTACAGGATATATTCTTTTCAGAATTTGGAAGAAATTTTCTTTATTGGCAAAAATTGTCCAATATTGGGTTTCTTTCATCTCACTCTAAAGCATCTGCATACTGTCAGGTAGGATACTGGATTACATGAACCACTGAGAGTCTGATCCAAGTTGGCAATTCCTATGTTTCATGCAGAAAAAGCACAAATAAATAAAAATAAACAGGATCATGACTTGGTCCCTCATCTTCTGAGTCATCTTTCAAACTCTTAGGTGCTTTGTAGTATTTTATCAGGAAAAGCGGTTTTGGGACCTTGACATAGCATCAGCAGCATTCTGATCCCCTCTGATACAGAGGCCTTTGTCCTCACTAGCATGATCTTGGGGGTCCAAGTGCTGTTAAGGTTTCTGGCTCTGTAAATGCCCAAGATCTGAGAACGTGATTAAATTCTTCATAGAAGGATGTTGTTTCCTCCCTAGCCTGGAGCACTTGTTTGTATCCCAGACTTTATTGTACTGCATCTTTATGGTTTAGATTGAATTACTCAGTACTATTACTCAGTACTATTTCCTGGTTCAGATGTTATAATCAGTCTGGGCCAGACACTTTGTTACAAATGGTCACATTTGGCTGGGACTAGATCACCGCATTGCCCCAGATCTGTATGAGCGCCGGGTATCTGTCTTGGGTCAGCTGGTAGCATGAATATAGGATGCTGGTTGAGAAAAAGGAATTATTCTTGATCCAGAAGTACTTTGGGACATTACCATTCCATCCCAGCGCTTTCACTGAAATGGATGATGTCAAAAAAAGTGAGAGCTAAGGTTTGTGGAGCTCATTTTGTACAGATGAGAGAATTTTGGAAGGCTTTACCTAAAGGTAAAGAAACTTGATGTGACAGGCACTGAAAGACCATTTGGTGCCATGTGTTGTGGTGTGGTATTGAGGATCAATTAAAGCAGTGAAGCTATCACACCAGCAAGCACTTCTACATTGACATTGCAGTAGTGGAAAATGAAACAGCCGTGGAAATACACAGTGATTAGCCTTATTCAGTACAATAAGAGTTAAGGTGTAACTGCTCTTTCATTATTGTTAGCACTTTTGTGTGTGGACATAAATGTCTAAGTGATTTGAAGATTGAAAGTGACATATTTTGAGAAATATGGAGAAATCCTCTGAAGTAAAATTCAGTAAGAAATTCAAAAAGAAATTCAGTAAGGACAAATGCAAAGTGTTCCTTCCTAAGTGGAGTAATCAGTTGCACACATACAAAACGGGAAATGACTGTGTAGGAAGGTGTATTGCAGAAAGGGATCTGAAGATCATAGTGCATCACAAGTTAAATATTGACAAGAGTCAACAGTGTCACACTTACAAAAAAAAGCAAACGTAATTCTGAGATGTATTAGCAGGAATGTTGTAAGCAAAACATGAGAAGTAATTCTATTGCTCTACTCCATGTTGATCAGGCCTCAACTGGAGTATTGTGTCCTGAGTGCCACATTTCAGGAAAGATGTGGACAAATTGGAGAAAGTCCAGAGAAGAGCAACAAAACCAATTAAATATCTAGAAAACATGACCTATGAAGGAAGGTTGAAAAAATTGTGTTTGTTTAGTTTGGAGAAGAGAAGACTGAGGCAGTGACATAATAGTTTTCAAGTAAATAAAAGGTTGTTACAAGGAAGAAGAAGAATTTTTTTTTTTTTTTAAATCTCTAAGGCTAGGACAAGAAGTGGTGGGCTTAAATTGCAGCAAAGGCAGTGTAGACTGGACATTAGGGAAAACTTCCTAGCTATTAAGGTTGTTATGCACTGGAACAAATTGCCTAGGGAGATTATGGAATCCCCATCATTGGAGATTTTTAAAAGCAAGTTAGAGAAACACCTGTCAGGGATGGTCTAAATAATACTTAGTCCTGCCATGAGTGCAGATGACTAGAGTAGAAGACCTCTTGAGGTCCTTCCAGTCCTACAATTTTATGATTCTATGATCTTGTCATTTTTATTTTATTTTTTAGTCTAATCAATATTTGGATGGAGTTATAGCTGGAGGTAAATCTGTCAGTCTGTTCCTCCCCTTCGTCTACTGGACCCCACTGTCTCCAACTTTACATTTTTAAACAAATAGAATTCAGCCTCTCCAAAGTTTGTGTTCTAGTTACTTTTTACATAGCTCTTCCTTATTTTCAGCTTTCACTTTGTCTGGTGCAATTCCAATAAAATCTGGGGCAGACTCATCAGAACAGCACTAAGGAGTTGACTACTAGAGTTCGATGTGATGGGCTGGGATTTGGCTTATCATAATGGATATTTCTCTTCACCCTTTCCCCCTTAATTTTGGTGCTGCAGGTCATTAATGATAGTCTACAGAAAACAACAATTACTAATACTGCTGCGTTAGTGTGTGATAAAATATTTGTGTACCTCAGTCATTAGGTATAGTAAAATTTTATAGGAATGGAACTGACACTCGCTGATTTTTTTTTTTCAAGGTACAGAAAATAAACTGTAATGTTTTTTAATAAAAACCTTGTCTTTTTGGCTTGGCATTTGTTTAGTAACAGGAGACCATTGTCCTATGACAACATTCTATTTGGGTATTCCTTACCTTCATATACATGATTATATAGTTTGTGGAAAAATAACAGAAATTTGAGCGCAGGTGATCTGGCACAGGTTAAAAATATTTTTCTCAAAATTACTAATTTATCTTTGTTTAATCAGAATAATAGAAATTAGAGCTGGGAAAGACCTTTTAGACCACTGCCAGTATAGACTTGTTACCTACAGCATAGTCTTAAGTACTTTGTACAGTTCAGGTTTAAAGGACTGTTGCAGTTGCAATTCTGCCAGTTTCCTAGCATGCTGAAGATGAAAGTGACATTACTTGCCATTTTTATTATTTTTTTAATTCCAATCAATGTTTAGATGGGGTTACAGATGGAGGTAAATTAGTGAGTCCATTCCTTCCCACTTTGCCTTCTCTCCCTCTCCTATTCTCACACTTCCTTTTCCTCTCTCTCCTCCTTCCTGTCCTGGAGCTTTTCAGAGAAAAGCAAACTGTTGAGGGATAGGATTATGGCATCTGAGGCAAATTATCCTATCATGCTCTGTTTTTTGCTCTCCCAATCACTTTTTATTTTGTCCTCTGTTCTCCTTTCTCTAGTCTACACTCTTTCCTCCTCTTTCTTCCCCTCTCTCCAATCTTAAATTCCATTTAATTAAAAATAAAATCTTTTGATTCAAATGTTCTTGGTGGCATGCATATCTACCAATTTTAAAATTTTTTATAATGATTCATCCATATTGGATCTGAGGTGTGGTAGTAGTTGGTGTACATTTGTGCAGTGCAATGATCATTATTTTAATAACTGGAGCCTAGTACTGTAGCGCCTGCTCTAGTTAGGGATGCAGAACACCTTTCATTATAATCCTGTTTATACACGATCTTAACTTTCTGAAACATTCACCTTTGGACTGAAGTTTTTTGTGTTTGACTTATGTTTAAAGGTTAATTCTTCTGGTTACTTTTGAATAAAATCACTTCAGTCATTTGTGAATCTTCCCCGGGTTGAAAAATACGTACGTCAAATTTAAAAGAATTCTAACACTTTACATGAACCTACAGCAAAATGGCTGGGCTTTTGCCTTTGCTCATTTTGAGAAATAATTGGTTTTAGTTTACTGTATTTCTGAGTGTTTAAAATTATGTGCTAAGAAAGCATATTATTATTTATTATATTTTAGGAACATCCAGGAACCCCAGTTGGTGTCCTGTTGTGCTAGGAACTGTACTAAGATATAACAAGTGACAGTCATGGCCTGGTATAAGGGCCTTATATTGCAATTAGATCCACTTGAGTGAATCTCTGTGCCATGGAGGATCTGATTCTAGGATTGGGGATTTATAGTAAGCTCAGGGCTCGACAAATTTGTTTTGGAGTTAGGAGCCAGCCCAAAAATTAAGGAGCCAGACAATGTGGGCTCAGTAGTGGGTCGCTCTGGCTGGAGTGCAGCAGCTGCTCTCCCCTCCCGGCCCCGCCCTTCCTCCCACCCCTCTCCCACAACATGGGCCCAGCAGTGGGGCGCCGTGGCCACTCACCCCTCCCAGCCCCGCCTCTTTCCCCTTTCCCTCTCCCACAATGTGGGCCCAGTGGTGGGGCGCCCTGGCTGGAGTGCGACAGCCGCAGCACTCCCTCCTTCCAGCCCTGCCACATAGGTTGCAGTGGCACCCTGGCCGGAGCACGGCGGCCACTCCCCCAGGAGAATTACTCCGCGCCAAACTTAAATTTCTAGTTGCCATGGCAACCTGGTGCCCGGGGTTTGTCGAGCCCTGAGTAAGCTCTTTGTCAGAAGGATGAGAATTTACCATGTATTTGTTCACCACTAATATAGTGGGGCCCTAATCTGATTAGGGTTTCTGGATGTAAGGCTGCACCTTTAGGGATTTTAATAAGCAATATTAAATTTCCCTTCAGTGTTTGAAATCAGTTCAGTGGTCCCACTGCATAAATTAGGCTATAGGATTGGCCTCCAAATTAATACAGAGAAAACAAAATAAGATACAAGCAGAGAGAGTGAGTGTGCATGAGGGAGGTTGAAAATCAGTGACAGGACCATGCAGTTGCATAGACCAGCTACATGCTCAGTTTGTGGGTTTGAGACTTATAAAAGATACGAATGTACTTTTCCTTTAGTGCTCAAATGCAGAGTTAGATCCTATTCCTGCGATAAGTATAGATCCCATTGCTCACTAGGGGTATGTCTACATTGCAATTAAAAACCTGCAGTTATCCCATGACTGCTGACTCGGGTTTATGGGGCTTGGGCTAAGGGGTTGTTTTATTGCTATGAATACCCTCAGGGTCAGCTTGTAGTAGCCCAAGCTTTGGGACCATCCCACCTCTTAGAATCCTGAAGCCTGGGCTCCAGTCGAAGCCCAAACATCTACTCTGCAATTAACCCACCCCTTAGCCTGAGCCCCACATGACCAAGTCAACTGGCATGGGCCAGCCATGGGTTTTTAGTTGCAGTGTAGACATATCTACAAAGCCCTATTGATTTCAGCAGGGCTCTGCACAGATGGAGGGGTCTACTTGCACAGAGCTCATTGCAGCATCAGGAGCTAAAAGATTCATTGTGGATGCATGACAGTTAACTAAAAGTACACTTTTCAAGTCTGTGTTGCAAAACTGCTGCATCTAATTGTCTTTAAGATGAGCTTTAATATAGATTTTATTGGGACCTGAAAATCAGTCTGACTTGAATAAAATCAGTTAGTTTTAAACTTCTAAGTGCTTAAAATCAGACATTTTGAAACTTTACATTTGGTGTTTTAGATCAGTTCATAGCTAGAACTATTAAGGACATTGGGAGCCAAGTAAGTGGCTGTGAAGTACTCTAGGTTTGCATTAATCCAAAATAGTGATTCTCAACGTTTTTTCCATAGTCTGACCTTACATTACAATAAAAAAAACTTTGGGACTTCGCCATTTAACCATAAAGAAAAGAAGGGCTACTGCACCTCCCGGACTTTTGTGACCCATATGGTGGAGAATCCATGTTGATCATTTCCTTTCCGCATTTAAATCTTCTTGTTTTTAAATTTTTTGATTGTCCGAGGAGTTGCTGATTTTAAACATTAATAAACATTAAAGCTACCAAACTGATTTTCTTCAAACTTGGTTTGATTATTACATCTTGATGTCATCTTCAAGAGGTGTACCAGCCTTAGAGTTTGGTTTAGTTACAGTTTCAAAGGCATTCATGTTTAAAGACAATAAATGCATCCTGAACCAGCAATGATCTGAACCCAGTGTGTCCTTTCCCAACTGCTGCCTTTCAACTCTCTGCCCTGTTGAACCTTGAGTCCCTTATTCTCCCTCCATATTAATTGTCTTTTATAAATGATAGTTTAAAGCAATTTGGCTCTAAGTGGCTTAAGCAGTTTAATCTAAAACTTTAAATCCGTTTGAGATGATTAAGATGATCTAAAGCTTTGATAAATTTTGGAGAGCAAGAAGCATTCCAAAAAGGAGTTTTTTGAAGGAGGACAAGGGCTGGAGGGCCAGCTGTGGAGAGGAGGTAGAACTTAAGCTGTTGTAATATTTTTTAAAAAAACTTTGCCCTTATAAGAATGTACATATGGCTAGGAATGGAAATATATATTTAACTTGCAGTACAAATGCTATTTTGCCAATTGGTGGAGCAGAGCAAGCACTTGAGCCTGATCTCCCTTGAAGAGATGCCTTAAGCCAGTGGTTAAGACCTAACAGCTAAAACTCAAAAGTATTTGTAATTTTAATCCGTGTAACTGTTTACTTTTTGTTGTTGTAGCACCTAGGTATTCCTAGTCATGGATCAGGACCTATTGTACTAGGCTTTGTACAAAAACAGAACAAAAATATGATTCCTGCCCCAAAGACTTACTATCTAAGTAATGACAGATTTTTACTCTGATACTTTACTTTAAATCAAGCCACATGCTTCCTGAAGCACATATCAGCAGTTCACATGCCACACTAGTAGTACACCTACTACATTTTGAGAACCAGTGACTAGGCCTTTCTAGTAGATTTACAGTGGCCTGCTAGACTGATTTTCTCTCCCATCAGCTGACTTCCTGAATCTGGGGACTTCTGCTGCATGAACACATTTAAGCGGTTACTGTATGCCTGAGGAGTTTTCCAAACTATTTACTGGAGTGTCTTTCACTTGAGTAGCTCTTCATTGCCAGAGTCATTGTTATTTTTGCTCTATAAGGATATGTCTTGACAGGCAAAAAGATTTTTTTTTGTTTTGTTTTTTGTTTTTTTGAACTTTTAACTTAACACTGAAAATCCCATTAACATGTTAGGTTAACACATTTGAAGTTGTTAACTGGTCATGTTGTGGTATAGGCTCTTCCTTACGCTCCAGAATGGCCAGATAACACAACTTCAAACATTTGCCTGCATCTTAATGAGGCTTGTAAGTCATGTTAAGCTAAGGCCTGGTCTACACTAGAGTTTTATTGACAAAAGTCAGCTTTTGTCATCAACAGTCCTGGTGTGCACACTACAATGACTCCCCTGCTGACAAAACTGCCCTGTTTTGATGACAAAATAAAACCACCTGGATGACAGGTGTAGGACTTCTGTCAGCAGAGCTAGGGTGATGCAGTGTTAGTGTAGACGCTGTGTCCCATTGCAGCAATGGAGAGGCTGTCATTCTTGTCAGTTTTCCCTTATAAGGGGATCCCTGCCTAGTTTATCTGTGTGGCTCTTGAGTGAATGTGTGTGTGTGTGAGTGAGGCAGAAGTAAATCAGCAGAAACAGACATATATGTGAATCTTATGATACTGCTGATGTGGGAGGAATCTGATGATTTACCAATATTGATATTCTTTTTAGTCAGTTTGTTAGTCTGTCGTTGTCGTTACTGACATATATCTATATAGCTGAGACAAGGTCTTTTATTGGACCAACACAGCTATAACAATACTGCATACAACAATGGAAGATACTGAATTTTGTTGTATGAAATGGAAATTCCATAACCTGAAGAAAAAGGAAGCAAAACTTAACAGCGACATCTACTTCAAGTGCAAATGAAAGAAACAAAACATCATCCCCAAAGGTCTCACTATCTGTAACCCTCTGATCTCCATATATATGGCTACAACAACACCGCATATAAGAATGGAGGATATCTAATGTAGCTAACAGTTACTTATGTTTTCTCTAAGCATGGGCTGGTAAATATTCTTTCACATTTCTCACTAGGGCTTGGGTTCATACCCGATGTGGATAGTGAAATATTGATGGAGGAGCAGTATTATTCAGATGTGAGCTATTGTATAGTGGATGTTTCATTGCACTATCAGTATTTAGCTCATATTATAAAGTGCTTTGAGTCACATCAATGTAAAGAGCATTGTGTATTCAACTAAATTCTGTCCTATATAAATGGTTATTCTTGAGAACATTTTAAAAGGCTTTCATTTCTTTTTGCAGGCTATGATATTGACCATGTAAAATGCCAGAACTGTCATGCACTTTTTGTGTGAAGTCTGTTCAACTCCACTAAAATGTCAAAATGCTTTTTGCTTTAAAATACTAGTGGCATTTTCACCTCCTGGCTTAGGCAGAAGAAAATTTAAGGAATTACTGCCAGCGTTGTAATAGTTGTTTAAGATTAGATCAGTTTGTTTAAACTGAGAAAAGAGAAGCTGATCCTGAAAATGTTTAGCTGGAGCTAATAAAGGGCTGTTCAGAAAGATCTCTCTCCATGTAACAGTAACTAAAAGTTCAGTAAATTGAACTGAAGTACCATGCTTTTTGACAGATTATCAGGTTGCTTGCACTTGGAGTTCACTGAACCCTTTACTTTTTAAAGGCATTTTGTCGGTTTTTAATGACCTGGTGTATTGAAATGAGTGTAATATTATGAGTGGGGATATTGCATACACTCATGCAGAAATTCAGGAGAATTGTTACTTCTATTCTGTCTTAACTGCATCTTCCTTAGGGTAAAATATTAAACCAAAATATCTGCACTTTTAAATAATGTCCTCGGGATGAGGAACAATTACTTCTTTAAGTGCAATTGAGAGAGATAATCTCCTTGTCTGACTATATTTCAGTGCACTTTTCATTTGTACTGAAATGATCTACTGTTGTACTCATCCATGCAATCTGAGCATATCTCATTGTACATCATACTATATCTGGCCTAAAATGGATTATCTCTTTTTGCATTTCATTGTAAAAAGGAACACATACTATAGGGATGGTGTTGAAATAGTGGTAGCTGCCATTTAAACTGTGTATATGAGCATTTTCTCCCCTAAAATTTTCCATCACTACTTCTAATCTTTCTTTCACACCTTTAAGGCTCCTGGAGAAAACATCTTCTTTATGGAAGCAGTGTGCTTCTGTAATATCAGTGCAGTGTAAACCAGGCTCCTATGTAAAATCCTTTTGTCTCAACAAAATAGAGTAAGAGGTAGGCAAAAAGAAGTGGCTAGTTGAAGGCATGTCAACATAGGTACTTTGTACCTAGGCCATAGGCTTGATTCTCAAGTGAGTTAGTTTTGGGGACTTCTTTTAAGTTTTCTTTGGGTGGATGTAGGTGTATAATAGGACAAAACCATCAACAACATAGTTATAGTTGATAGATTGAATATCCCACTAAAGTAAACTGTAACAAGCAAGGAAATAAACAATTAATTCATTCAATGCTCCACTCATTAGTTCCCTTTTTGAGGTTCTGCTATCCACAGTTCACATTCATCCTTATCTTAACAACAAAGCGGAAACCCTAAAACTCACCTTATTTGTTGGTGATATGTTCATGTGTTTTGGATTACTCATATAGGGCTGATTTGGTTTTCCCAATTACTGGTACATAGCTCTCTCCATGGTGGGTGAGTGGGTGG
Source organism: Emydura macquarii macquarii (assembly GCF_026122565.2). NCBI lineage: Eukaryota > Metazoa > Chordata > Testudines > Chelidae > Emydura > Emydura macquarii. Next base: position 32,820,749 of record NW_027132559.1, on the reverse strand, counting down.
GGATGTGTGTGGGAAGGGGCTCAGGTCAGGTCAGATTGGGTCTGTCCAGTGGCTCCCTTCTGATGAATAAGAGCTTTGTTAATGGGAACAGCTGCCTTTTTTATAGAAAGCTCTCTATTTTATTGAAAGCTCTCTATCTCTGACCGCTTGAACTTCAGCTCTCCCTATTTCTGATTCCCTTCATGAATCCTTATTTCTAGGATGGTTAGGACAGTGGTTGCGGGGCGGGCGAGTCAGTGAGACTAAAAGGATTGTATGTTGTAACTGCAAAAAACAGCTGTTTTTTATAATGAAATAGCTATCTTCCTGAAATCCTAGTGGAGACAAGGTACGTGTAGTTTTACTTCGTAGATAGTTGAGATCCACCCTAGTGGTTGTGGGGGGGCTATAGGATTGACCCTGATTAGCTAAATTTCAGTTATTTGGATGGTAGTAGACACCTCTCTGACCTCAGAGCAACCCCTTCACCAGGTTTAAAGTCTCTGCTCCAAAATATGGAAGCTGAGTACAGCATCTCAACGAAACACTTGTAAGAGTTTTTAATATTGGAAAAGCAACGTATTTTCAGAGGGGTAGCCGTGTTAGTCTGTATACAGCAAAAACAACGAGAGTCCTGACCCACTTTGTCACGAAAGCTTATGCCTACAGAAATTTAATTTGTTAGTCTTTAAAGTGCTACAACACTTTCATTGGTTTTTTTTAAATGTATTTTCAGTGACCTAGTTCTCATACTGAACCATTTTTGCTGAAACTTTACAAAAGTATTTGGCCTAAGGCAGACACCTAAATGGTTAAAGTTTGGCAAAGTTATAAGTAACCTGAAAGATGGCCTTACAATGGAAAATGTTGGTTCACATTAGCAATAGGTATCTCTGCCAGCTGCATCTATAATATACATGCACAAACAATACTCTCTTGAATGTTTTGTTTAAAATTTTAAAATCTGGCTTCAAGCTAAAGCAGGGATGTCCTTTAGCTTCCTCGGGTTTTATAGTCCCGGAGGGAAGAAGTTACCTACATTTTTCCCTTTGTATATTTATGAAATGTGGCTGAACATCCTGGAGTTCTAAGGATCCAAATTCTTCTGCATAAATTTTGATGTATTCATTTTGTAATAGTTCATGATGGGCATCATCACTCCTACAGTCAAAGCATTCTAGTATTCTTTCAAATAAATATACACTTACTTACTTTCCGCCATATTTCCACCATATTTCCCTTTTATAATAAATTATTAATAATTATTTGCATTACAAAAATGCCCAGAGGCCCCAAAGAAGATTGGTATACCATTGTGCTTGGTGCTGTACAAATACATGTTAAAAGACAGTCCTTGCCATGAATAGCTTACAGACTAATCCTTTCACAATCATCTTGCAAGGTTCGTTGGAGGAATTCCCTGTAAAACACCACAGTCACCAGATTTTCCTCCTTAAAACTCATCTGTGCCATGATGCTGATGTGCTGTGCCCAATGCTTATGATGCTAATCAGAATCTCATTGTTACCTTGACTATCGGTATCCACCTGTTATTTCTTGTTTAGTCCCTTAGTGAAGAGTTTATAACCTGTCTTTGTTATATGTTTGTACTGTGCCTAGCACAGAGGGGCTGGTGTCTTGTGGTGCTGCTGCTGCAGCAAATTTAAACGTTTTATTAGGAAATGTTTAAGCAAAAAACAAAAAAGCAACGGTCAGGGTTTACAAGGCACAGTAATACAATATCCAGGGATGGTATGCAGTGGGGGGGTTGGGGAGTGATCGGGGATCAGGGGGTGGCAGCAGCATGATGAGCTGTGGTCCCGTAGGAGGGGCTGGAAGTGTGGGTCTTGAGGGTTGCAGGGGGCTATGGGGGGAGAGGGGGATGCTATCCAGTGTGGGGGGAGGGTCCCTGGGAGGCCTTTGCCAAGGAAGGCAAGCGAGTCCATGTGTGGGAGTGGAGGTCTGGGGAGTACAATGGCGTGCAGGGAGATGTATGGGGTGGGGGGGACGCTATCCATTGTGTGGGTAGGATCCCTGGGAGGTATTTGGCAAGGGGAGCAAGCGAGTCCATGCATGGGGGTGGGAGTGTGGGTCTGGGGAGGGTAATGGTGGGGTGGGCTGCAGTATCCCGGATGGAGGGTGGTACTACTACTACTACTACATTTAAGTTTATGGAAGTTTTACCTTTTGACTGCAGTGGGGGAAGAATTTGGTCAACATTGAGCACTTAAGGAAATCCCTTCTTGGAGTTGCATGTGGTTGAAGTAAGCAATATTTTGGATTTATTATGTTTAAATTGTAGCTTTTTTTTTGGTTGAAGGGTGAGAAGCACTTCTGAGAAGTTAAAGCTACTTTTGAGAGAGAGAGAAAAAATGCGTATGTGAAATCAACTGAACTCTGAAATGTTGTAGAGCAGCGGTTCTCAACCTACCACCGGTGGTACTTATGAGAAGGCTGGGTGGTACGCGAGCCGCGCCGCCGAATCCGCCGCCGGAAGTGCCTTCCCGCCCGCCCTTGCGAAACTTTGCCGCTGACAATGGGCAAACGGCGGAAGGGTTTCGGCGGCGGGTATTGTTTCCCCCATGTCTCTCCCCGCCGCCGCGAAACCCCGCCGCAAATCCCTCCTGCCGCCGCCGCGAAACCCCGCCGCTGCCGCACGTCCCCTCCCTTTTTTCCCCGAGTGGTACTCGGGTCGGGTACAGTCAGATCAAGTGGTACTTGACCTGACTGTACCTGGCCCGAGTGGTACTCGGGGGAAAAAAAGGTTGAGAACCGCTGTTGTAGAGGAAGGCTATTAGCAAACCTTTTGTTTAGATTGCCTAACACTTTCTATTATAGAAGATTTTTGTGACCTTTACTTTGAGAAGTTCCATCGTTAGCAGCAGACCTTTTAAATTCAGCAGGTGAAAAACCTGTGGACTAGTGAAATGCCTTTTCTTTGTCCTGTAAAATTCTGTCCATGTCAGCTTTTGCTGAGATAAAAACCTCTGAAAATCACCAGTTCCCTACTTTCATTTATGTTTCTCAGGAAAATGTTTGCAGTATGCCAAAAGAACTAAACATGAACATTTTAAAGTGCTGGGCTCAGGCTGTCACCAAAACAGCAGTAACAACACAATCACCACATACTGTACTGGGAATACAGGGTAGCTCCTGTGCCAGAGGGGAATGATGACGTAGGCTTGGCTCCTCCTGACTAACCCCTAGATCTAGCACATGGCTCTTGGGGCATATCATGGAGTGCTGCCATCTCTGTAGAGGGAAGGGTGAGTCACTCTCTGTCCAATCATCCCCTAAACACAGCATGTAGCCCCAGCAACCCATCCCTCCACAATGGGGCACCACATGTGGCAGAAGCTCCCCCAACTCCTGCAGGCCGGCCAAGGAGAGAGAATGTGTACTAGGCTGTAGTTCTCCCAACTGCTGCCTGGACTCAGCATCAGGTATTAGCAGTCCATCTTCTCCTTGGGTGCACATCGTGGGATAGGAGCTCCTCTACTTCCCTGTTGGGGAGAGAAGCGAGAAGAATTGGATTGGCCACCCCTCAACCACCTCTGCATCCAGAACCTAGCCCCAGTAGCACGTCTTCCATCCTCCCCTCCCTATTCAGTAGCAGCCTTCTCATGCTGCTGGTTGATGTAGTTAGTCCTGAAGCTCAAGTGGTAGAAGTTTGTGCTGCAGTGTCAAACCTTTGGGGTTCAGACTTTACCGATGGTGTGTGATGGTGGAGGCATTGTTACAGTTGAGCATAATATAACGGATTTTACCTTTTTTTTTCTTTAAAAATGTAATTTCCAATTTTAAAAAAACTGTTAAACGAATGTTGTTTAGGTTGCAAAGTTAAGTAAGCACTTGCAAGTTAGGCAATGCCTGATTTATGGTTGCCCATATAATTTTAGTTCTGTCTCTTTGTTCTTATGCATTGTAGTGTAGTCTTTAATTACATGATTGTGATCAGTGATGCTAATTCACTAGAGAGATGCACAAAGGGCAGTATTAAGGTTGCAAGGGCAACCGTAAATCTGATATTTGCTAACTTCTGAATGCTTCACATTGCAACCCAAATAACATTCTTTTAGGCATAGGTTTTTTTAAAGAAAATAAATAATTCTACTGTGAATCGATAATGTGCTATATTTCAAAACAGAAGACATGAGTTCAGGAGTTTACTTAAGTATCTCAGGCTACAGGTTTTATTAAAATAAGTTTGGTGCTTGGGAAAGATGCAAGATTGACAGCTAGCAGGAAATATTCTTTGTTCATATAGAACAGTTCTTTGCATGGGTGGGGACAGAGGCTGGGGGGTGCTCTCAGGCACTCCGGCTCCCTGCCCAGGGCAAGTCCAGGATCTGGGGCTCCCCATAGTGGGCCTGGGTTCAATGGACAGCTCCTACTGTGACCTGGCTCTGACTTCTGGCCTGACCAGAGGGTGAAGCCTTGGGGGGAAGAAGAGGAGCAGAGGCGGAGCCACTGAGCGGGACCGGGCTTTGTGGCAAGGGGAGAACTAAGGCCTACCTCAGCCTTCCTACCAGGAAGAGGCAGGCGCCGCCGGCAGGGACTGTGCTTCATGGCGGTGGAGCTGATCACCTTATCAGTTCTCTTGCCGTGAAAGCGCAGCCCCTGCCAACATTGCTTCGCTCCTGTCCAAGGCTTGCAGTTTGGGGGGACAACACAGCCCCCTACCCTCCAAACTATGCCCATTTTAAAAGGTAGGTGGGCCCGAGTCCCTCTTCTCCTGTTTCCAGTGCCCTGGGTCCATTACACAAAAATCTCTAGTTTGAGTTAAATATTGCTTTCAGCTTGAGGTAACTTGTCTTTCATGGAGGTGGGTTGAAGTGCAAGTGCTGCTGATGCTTGAACTAGTAATGCAGTGGGAATGGAGTAGTGTGAGTATATCTTAGCATCTCATCAGCCATTACTCTAGTCACCCTGTTAATCCAGCCGCTCTGCTCTGCTCATCAAACCCTTCTGTGTAACACGAGTATTTTCTTTTTTCTCAGTGCAATCACTCTCACTTGAGCTAGCTCGAGTGGAGTAACTTGCATGTATACTTACCTGGTAGGAGAGACACCGTGATCACAAAGGTGGTTTTCCCAGGGCCAGGCTCATCCATTGCACTGCGGGTGTGCTGACCCCTGTGATTTCCCCAAATGCAGGAAACTCGACTGCATAATTTGTGGTAGCAGGGGACTGTGTTCACGCTCTCCCCTGGTTTAAAAAACAAACAAACAAAAAAACTCATGTTAACTGTTGCAGTGAAGACCAGCCCAAAAAAGAGACACTTTGATTCAGATTGCTTACAGTCTAAGTAACAGTAAGAGTGGCTGAGAGTATGAGGTAACAGTAAACACTCCCACTTTGACCTCTGGCAAATCCTTCCTCAAACACATCTTTTCCATAATTCATACAGTAAAGTACAGTCTGATATTTGTGCTAGACACATGGAGAGCTGTGATCACTACTATTGAGTGGCTACGAATTTGCACATCATATTATATTTTTGTTTCCCAGCCTCTTTTGCCCCACCCTGACCTGCTTGTTTCTCATCCACCTGTCACATCTGGTCTTTTATTAGAGTATGAGCTGTTTGGAACTCTGACATTTATTATATGTTTACTCAGTTCCTAGCACAATGGGGCACAACCTGGTTGTGGGCTTTGTGCACTACTGCAATATTAATAATAATAACAAAACAAATAGATGAGCAGAAAAATAGAAGATATATATGGAGACTTGTCAGAAAACGCACTTAAAATTAATACTAAAAGTTGTCTTCCAGATCCAGAATTTTTGGCAGAACACTAGACGTCAATTTTTATATACTGCCAATTGTTACATTTTCTTATGACTGAAATTGGGATGGTTATATCAAGATATGCCACCATCTAACATGTCCACAGTAACCCAGTTCTTCACAAAATATAAATAAAAATTCCTAAAGATTTTATGATTCAGGGGTCAGTTATTGAAAATACAATTATTTTGTTCCCCTAGCTTTGTTTTCCTCTTGCTCTTGTAACATATAAAAAAATAAGAAATGAAAATATGAGTTCCCTGGAAAGAATGTTTGTTTGTTTATACTGTGAGTGTATACAAATCGTTGGCTGAATATAAATAACATGTATTTTTTTCAGTGCAGCCTATTTTTAGAAGGCATAAAATTTACTGTAATGAGTACAAGTAAATGAAGTAATGCATTATTTTTAATGTTGAAAAACATGATCTGTGGATAGCACATTTCAGATACAGTAATGATAGCGGTGCCATAGTCATGTGAATTAGTGTGGTTTGTTTTGCAATTGTAATTGGATCTGAAGAACAAAAGTGCAAAAACATTCTATGTGTGCTAATCTTTTTAAGTAGAGAGATGGTAGAGGTAGACAAATTGTATTACCAGAATTTGGGCTTAGCTTAGCCTGTGTAACCAAGAGCTCAGTGGTGGTGGAAAATCTGCGTGGAGGTGGGTTATGGTGACACAGGGCACCAAAAAAGCTCCGTTCTCTGGAGGACTTGCAGCTGGCTAGCTCAGTCCCCAGTCAGATGGTTCTAGCCATAAAGGAGCAAGGGTTGTGTGCTCAGAAGACTTGCTGATTCAGCACATCCCTAGTCATCTTTCAACAGTGGGGTTCCTACCTCGCAGAACTTTTGGGGAAGTGCTGTGGTAAATCATGCTCTGGTGTACAATAGCTAAGGTTAAGATTCTGTCATGGGTATTTTTAGTAAAAGTGAGGGACAGATCATGGGCAATAAACAAAAATTCATGGAAGCCTGCAACCTGTCCCTGATTTTACTAAAAATACCCTGGGGGAGAGGGGGAAAACAGAACTGCTGGGGCTTGCAGCTACTCCAGTCCTGCTGCTGCTCTGACGGCAGCTATTCCAGACCCAGGAGTGCTTACCCAATCCGGGCTGCTGCTCTGGCGGGCTGGCCACTGGTCAGCTATTGGGTTGTGGCTGGCCGCCATTCAGTTGTTGGGCAGGGGCGGCCCTGGGGACAGAAGTCACAGAGGTCCTGGAAGTCACGGAATCAGTGGCCAAATTGTATCCTTAACAATAGCCCTATGACACAGAGATATGCTAATTACACACACCAACGCAAACAGAGGTTATTCAAGCTCTTTTTTTTTTGTTTTTTGAGTAAACTTCTACTTCCATGCATAATACCTTGCATACTTGTGAAATATTTTTAGTCATCCCTCCATTTTGTTCCTTAATGATTTTACTTGGATTTTAATAAGTTAACTTTGCAGTTGCTTATAAATATGGCAGGTCTAAGTCTGTCTTTGTTTTCTGTTGCAGAGGGGTATGACCCAGGGGGAAGTGTTTATATTCTTTGTTCTAAGTTCAAAGTGTGTGTGTCTGTAAAAATGTTTTAACCATGTTTAGATAGAAATATGTTATAGTTTAACAGGGAAATAGTTAATCTATACAGAATTAGAGACTCAGGCAAATATGCAACTATTCATATAAGGACTTTGATAATGCACCATAGAGTTTATTTGCCTTAAGCAATTGTTCAGATATGTATTTACAGTACCTTCAATTCTGGGCAAACTTCTTTAAGAAAGAGGGTTTACAACAGCATTTGAAAAAAATATATATATATATATGTATAATTTTTTTTTCCAGGATGTGAAACATGTTGCTGACTCATAAAATGAGTGGCTGAAAGGGAAAGGAAAGGAGTGCATCATTTACTAGAATAAAAACATGGGAAATACAACCACCAAATTCCGCAAAGCACTTATAAATGGAGATGAAAATCAGGCCTGCCAAATATATGAAAGCAACCCTCAACTAAAAGACTCTCTCGATCCAAATACTTCTTATGGGGAGCTGTATCAGCACAATACTCCATTACATTATGCTGCTAGGCATGGAATGAACCAAATACTAGGGTGAGTATTACCATGTGATTTGTTAACATATTTAATAGTCGCTCTAGGAAATGGAAGAAGTTTAGATAAGGTTTATAAATCTTATTTTGTGCGGTAGGTCATTGGTGAACATTTTAATTTGTATTTATTGTATATAAATTTTAAAATATCCAGATTATAAGAAGTGGACAAAACAACCTCTTGTAACAAATGTATATAATAAAGAACGTGCACTTTTTAACTTGGGAAATGTTTCATTTTAATTGATCTTTAATGGGCTTTTTTTCTTACATTAATTTCAAGCATAAAAGTCTATTAGAATAAAAACAGCTTGCTTCCTGAGGTGTCTTATAGTACAATCCTTTAAAAAGAAGGGCTTTTCTACGCACTTCAAGATTTATTTTTTAGAAGTCCTTGTAACTCCGTACCCAATATGCTATCACCTTTATCTAAAATGTTCTCTTATTGCTAATAATTCATTTGTACTTTTAAGCATGCCTTCTGAAGTTGAATTTGTTTCACTTGAACAGTTGTCAGTTGCTCTTTATGCCAGAGGTGACTAGTTTAGCAAGAGCCTTTGTGATTCAGACTATGGTTGAATTTCTGAAATAGGCCTTTTCATAGAAAGCCTTGTGATATTTGCTGTCTAACTCCTTCTGTCTCCGCTGACAAAGTATTCTCTCTTTTTTTGTTGTTGTTGATTAACAAATCAGGCTTCAGAAAATTGTGTAAGATGTTTCTTTGGTGTGGGAAACTGATCAGTGTGGCAAGTACTGTAGTATACAAATATGCATGTCTCATTGGGCAAGGTTCTTTTTCAGATCATCTTTGTATCTCTTCTTCTGTCTGGCTTTTGAATTTTTTGCCTATTAAAATTCACTATCCAATATTTTCTTTGGGAGCTCGGTTAAGATGTTATGAACATAGTTTAAATGCTGGTTGTGGAACCTCTTTCCAAATTGCATGAACAAGATAATAAACAATGTAAAAATGTAATACTATACTGATACATTCTGCTAGGAGTATCAGCTAATTTTACTGCAGATGGAGCAAATACATGCACATGTTCTTATAAAGTTCAGAGAATTTCAGTTTTTGCATTTGTGTAATGATAAACACAGTATCCTAGCAATTACTCCTATGGGAATTCTGCACCTCTGAACAATGCAGAACTTGGGCAGAATTACTGTTCCGTACAGAATTTCATTTCCACCCTGCACCCAGCAGAATTGGCACTGTAGATCTACTGGACCCAGCAGAGCCTGGCGCTTACCAGCTCGCGGTGTACCTGTGTGGGAGGTACGGGCAGGCTGCAGTTCCCCACATTCCCTGAATGAAGGTAGCAGTGTGTGGGCTGGCCATGCAGTGAGTGGAGCACCCATCCCTGCGAGTATGGAGGTCCTGCAGCTCTGCACACTCTGGTTGCCAGGCCTGATCCTCATCCTCTTTGGGACGTGAGTGGGCATGGGAGATCTGGCTGTCCTGGCTCTGGCAAAGGATGAGAAAGGGCAGGATCATACCGTGTCCCCCAGTGGGACAGTAATGAAGCTGTGCTGAGTGGAGCCTGCAGCTGGGCTCTAGGGGACAGGGAGTTGTGGGGGTCTGAGCCCGGGGGCACCTCACAGCTGGGCTCTGGGAGGAGGAGGTGGCGGTGGCGGTGTCTGGGCTGGGAGTGCTCTGCGCAGCCCCCTCCAGCAGCTCCCAAGTGCTCCCTCCAAGTATACACACCCCTCCAGCTTCAAGAATCAACTAAAAGACCAGAGAGGCAGAGTTTTCCCCCAGGATGTGCCCCGCTGGCACGTGTGACGCACCCAGACAGAGGCGCCCAACAAAAGCATAACAGAGAAACAGGAACAGAGTTGTCATAGGGATTTCTTTAGCTCTCTAATCCTGGGGAATCATTTTTGTTGTCTGTATTGTTAGATATACTTGCTGTCAGGTACTTTGGAAATAAATTACCAAAATTATTGAAACTGGAGTGATTATATATTGTTATTTTGACAAATAAAATATGCAGAATTTTGCCAAATTCTAAAATATTGTGCACAGAATTTTTAGTTTGCTGCTGCAGAATTCCCCCAGAAGTATAGCAGTGGACAAAATATGAGTATTTGTGTGTAATTTGTAATAAGCAATTATAAGGTCATAAGTACATGGCAATTGGTATTTAAAAGAGAGGTTTTTGATGGGTAGCAACAAACCCATGAATTATAAGATTATATTAAGCTTTGTTGGAGCAGCAAAATCCACTCCAATAAAGAGTCACTCTGGCATTATGAAAAGCATTGTGTATGAATCTGACACCTTTTATGAGCATTCAATTTACTTAAAAATTAAAGTGAATATTAAAAACATTGTTCAAGCTATGCTGTCAAACATTTGATTATTCAAACCTGGCTTCTGGATAAGTTGAAGGTCATATAAGTTTTGAGTGAAATGTTGATCCTGGGAAGTTTACCACTGAACTATAGCTTAATGTTGCAGAACTCAAATGGTTTTATTTTGTAATTTTTATTGTGGAAGAGCCCCAGTCATGCACACAAGCTCTATACAAAGACATAACAAAAAGACAGTCCCAGCCCCAAAGAGCTTACAGTCCATTCTTTAAGATAATGGGATCAGCTCTACCAATTAATTTGAGTCCTTTGAATAGCTGAAGGCTTCACCTACCCCCCATAAAACTTAAAATAATTTTGGGTTGCACTCCTGTTACTGTTGTCCTCCTGATATATCTGTTTTAATTCAGATAATCATTTGTTTCTTAAATAAGAGCTTTTAAATTTGATTTATAGACTTTCGTTATGTCAAACAGACAAAAATATAGATCAACAAATATAACTATTATCCAAAACAAGGTTGTCTCTTGACTGTTGCAGGGGATTTCAGGTAAATTGAGATTTGAATGCAAGGACAACCCACCATTTGGTGCACAAAGTCAGTCAACCCATCAGAGTGCAGAAGTAGAACCTTTAGTAGTCCCTCTACTTTAAAAGGTTACTCTTTGACTTTGTTCATAAGAACTTTATCCATTGAAGTGCCTAAGTTTCCCCCATGGTGGCCAGCACAACAATGCACTGCTCAGTTGGTAGTACCTAAACTAATTTTTTTTTTGTAAAATTCTCACTGTTGCAGTAGAACAGGTCCTGCACCACTGGTGCTAGCATTGGTGTGAGTCCTAGTGTAGTCAGGCACAGGCATTTCAATCACCTTGTCTTCTACACCTGCTCTGAGCATGATTAGACAACATGGTACATCTACACTGTAGCTGTGGGTCCAATTTTGAGTGGCTAGCCCAAGCCTCTGTTGGCACAGCAATATTCACAACACTATTTTTAGTGTGCTAGCTCAAGCCCCACTAGCACATGTCTGTCTACTCAGTCTGGAAGTCTCATTCCTGGCTGCAGTTTAGACATAACCAAAGTGTTTAAAATACCAGTGACCATTCTGCAGAAGCATTCCCCTGAATGTTAATACCAGAGCAATAGCAACAGGAGAAGAATTCCCAACAACCGTGAGTGTAGACAAAATTTTGCTAAATCAGTAAACCTTGGAGATACTAGTCAGTAATCTTTAATTGTGAGCGTCTCTTCTACAAATTTTTAAGTTTCCTCTCAGCGTCAGGAGACTTCAGAATTTGCAGAAGAGTCACCTGAATTATTTGAAGGCCTTGGGTGTCCCATGAGATCATCAGATAATTGAGAGAATGAGGGCATAGCAAGATTTTGGTGTCCCCAACTGCCAGAATGATTCCCTGGAGCTGTAGGCAACTGGGCATAACTTAGAACAACCCTAAAACTGCTTTGAAGTTGTATTGGCAGACCAACCCAGTGTCAGGACAGGCCATGGTTGGGGGCATGAGTGTGGCCTAAAGATAGTTTATACTACTTTTCAGAGTTTTGCTGAGTGCAACTCTGGCTCATAGACTTTTGACCATATAGATTGCTCTGTTTTTAAATTCTTTCACACTAAGTTATGTTGATGTATGAAGCAAAAAAAAGAGAGAGAGAACTTAGCTTGCTCTAAGGAAACTTTCTTCTTTTTGCAGTTAGTAGTAGAAGTAGGTATTATTTTATTTAAAAAAAAATACTATAAATCAGTTATTTGAAGAGTTATGAAGATAAGTGTTCAAATTTTAGACTTTGATTTGTTTCTTGTCCCCTTGTTAAGGGACCAATAGGTTGTTCTTCCCCATACTCATAGAATGCATAAAGAATTACTGCTGCACTAGAAATTCTGTCGTCACTGCTTTGGCAGCAAGTTGAAAGGAAAATTGAAGACACATCTATACATACTGTTCACTGTTTTTTTTGTTTTTGCCAGATAGTCAGAAAAAAAAAATCATTTCTTTGTTTTATTTTATTCATTTTCATGTTTTATTTAAAAAAAAAAAAAAAAAAAGTACCCTATTATAGTACCAACCTGATGATAATTGGAGATGTGTGGAATAAATACATTGCAGGGACCCACTACATTTCTATAATTCTTTTATTCTATAAAATGTCATAGCCATTTTTGAATGTACGTCTATGAAGGTAAGTCTCCTTTGCCACTTTCATACTCTTAAAAGCTTAGATTTCTTTCCTGGAAAAGGTTGTTTAGAGTAGGCTTAAAAAAACCAAAAAGCCCTCCTGGTACTGCTACTCAATGTGGTATTTAATATATATGGACAGTATAGTACATTGTAAAATATGTTTTTCTTTAAAAGGAGCTAATAGGTAAAAAAGTAATCTCTCCTCAAGCAAGGGTCCAGAGGCTTGTCCCTGAGTTTATTCCTTTTGTTCCTATCTGAAATAGGATTAGAATTTAAAGGTCAGTTTGCCATGCCTAAATCAGTTGACAGTGATTGTGCTGAACCTCACCATTTGTAGATCTCTAAAAGAAGGTGAGTTTTCCTTAACTCTTCTAGAATATTCAGAAAATTAACCGCAAATCAAGGGATGTAGAATACCTCTGCAAATGTCATAAAGGCTTTTTCTGTTTGTGGACTGCCTAATGACCATAAAACAAGCTTCTGAGAGTCAAAATGAAAGACCTATTTATTTAGGGCCCAGATTTTCAGCCAGACTTCTTACTTTGCATATACAATGGTCTACCTGGCATTTTGTATACACCGTGAATTCTGGATGTAATACTGGTAATTAGAACATATGATTTGTGAGCATAAATTGTCAATAAGATATCTTGCTGCAAATATTTAAGCCTTCAATTCCAGAATGCAGGTGCAATTTATTTGCTGGTGCAAAATTTCTCCCATGAAAATGGAGTTCTACTGTTGAAAATCTGGCCCTTAATATGTATGAACATTTAATTTTGGTAAGAGCAAGTTGGTTGAAGTTTGAAACCATATTTTTTGCCAATATGGGTAATGCTCTGATACTGAAAATCATCTTTAAAGGGAGCGCTATATAGAAGTGTAGCCTTTTCTATCTAAAAATTAGTCTGGTTGAAAAGGAATTGGACTTAGCATATGCCTGCCTATAAAATAAATAGTAAAAAGGGAAAAAATAGTTTCCCCTCGAGTTCATTTTTATGAAGAGGTAAATACTAGAAATTGTGGAGATGAGATCATTCTCTGAACATTGAAATATGCTTTTTTCATTTAATGCTGGGAAATAATCACCAAAAATAAATGCATTTTAGGCAATTTGTATTTGTATTAAATTACTCGATATCCATACTATGTTCATAATGTGGTATATTTATGCTTTGATTAATTGCTTTTTAAAAATAGTTAGTAAGATTATACATGTCTAACTTGTGCCTCTGTTTCAGTGTATTGGCATTTCTTCTATGTATCATGTCTAAAGTTTTTCATAGAACCCCATAGTTTGTAATATCTTGTGCATATACAGTACGTCATCTTTATACTCACCTGCATTTCAAGCTTCATTGCTTGACAATTTATGTAAGAGGAGTAGTTATTGTATAACTATTAATAAACAACTGCTGAATAATGGAAAATTATTTCTGAACACTTAAGAATCCGCTAACCCATCTAGAGAACACTATACTCAGCTACCAGAATACCAGGGGCGGGCTCCCTTCTCCAGGCAAGCGCAGCAAAACAGCATTAAGTATTTCAATGAGTAGAACATATTAACATTGATCAATCAAATTCAGAGACCAGGCTCAGTATTTGTAAAATGAGCAAAACCATGGCACTTATAAAGACATCGAAATGGAGAAGTTGGTCTGGATATGAAATGGATCAACAAAATTAATATGTTCTAGAAGAATTACTGTTGAACCAGTGGGTCATATTAGGAATTGTATGGCATTAAAATGCTCCACAGTGAAAGGTTGGCTTAGCAATATTCACAGACTATACTGTATTTTTAAAAATAAATAAGCAGTCAATTATTTAAGTTTCTCAAGCAATATTAAAATTTCAAACATGACAAGCATCTGGATTCTCCACTCTATTAAGGCCACTTTGCACTGTATAAGTGGCAGCAAATAGTCTTAAAGGCTTAAAAAGAAAACCAAAATATTTTTAAAAAAACTTAAATTCCAGATTTTCAAAGCAGCCTCTAAATTCTTCTGTTTAATCTAAAATCTCAAGGACCCAAATAAAAGTAGCTTCATTTTCAGAGATCTTGATCACCTTCAACTCCGATTGGATGTTGATAGTATTGAATGGAGTTCTGAAGTTGCATGCTTCTGAACCAGATGAAACTTGACACTGATTACTGGCTTTATACAGTTGAATGAAACTTGTACATAACTTATAACTTGTATAACTTAACTTATAACTTGTACATAACTTGTATAACTTAACTGCTATGCATAAACTAAACTGAAACTTGAATCTGATTATGTAGTTAAATGATTTGGGAATACCTTTAACAATGCATTCAATTCATTTATTTTATTTTTCTTTATTGCCATGTAAGAGCATATGCAGTCTGTGTAAACTGTAATGTTCAATTAGTGGCATGGAGTTACGTTTTTTAAAGTAGTAATTTGATGCCTTTGAGTAGTATACATATAAGTTACTTAAAGATTTGGCCGAGCTGCGCTTGAATGTTGAGGGGAGGTGAATCTGCAGGGAGCCAGTTGCAGCTCCTCGATTCAGAGCCACCTAGCCCATTTGCAAGTTAGGGCTGCATAGGGCAGCCCTAATTTTAGGCCACTGGCATCCTCAGGGAGTTTATACTAGAGGAGGACCATACATAGTGGAGCTTCACTCCACCATATCGCCTTCCTGTCCTACACACATGCTGTCCTCAGAATGCCCTGACGCACCTGTCATTCTGTCTGGAATGGCACACCAGCATTATAACCAGAAGTAGGAACTTTAGGGCAGACTGTCAGAAGCAGGACAGACAATCCAAACTGGTGGTATGGTCTATAATTAGATTTCACCAACCCAGTACCAAATGTGAACTCCCAAAGTACAACAATAGTCTTATAATGGAGTCTGAGACAGTCCACTTAGACACTCCAGTCTGTCTTGCCACCCAGGCAAGCTGGATTGTGATAAATGGTCACTTGCCAAAAATCACAAATATTCCAGGTTACTCCCAGTCCCAAAAGACCAGTCACTCACCCAGGTTGAATTGCATTCTAGGTCTCACACCAAAGACAACACTGGTAGCTAATTCTATAGTAAACTAAAGGTTTATTAGTTAAGAAAAGAAATGAGTTATTGAGAGATTAAAGCAGGTAAAATATGTACAGGTGAGTCACAGTCCATAATTCCAAATAGTAACAATTGTTGTGGAAAAGATCACACAGCTTCTCTTTTAGGGTTGGATCAAGCAGAACTTTAATTGTGACATACACACAGGCAGCTATAGCTATAGGTCCCTATGCTGATTTCTGGAACTTCACCTTGGTACAAAATACAGATAGCTTATGTAGGTTTTTAAAGATTCCTTTTTACATTTTGATCGTATAGTGGAGTTCCTGATACTTAACAGGTCATTTACCGCACCTGGGGTACTTATAACACACAGTGGGGGTCTCACGGTGCCAGCATGTCCCAATGATTCTTTGGTGCCAGTGAGTCCTTGCTATCTATTTGACAGGGTATGGCTGGGTGCAGCTACAAAGGTAGTTAACATCTTACAACATAGATCAACGACTTTTGCATTTCTATTGTAGTTCTAAGACATCCTGTCTGAATTTAGCATTTCTATCACAGTTTCAGTCTAAGGCATCTTGTTTACTATCACAGTTTCCAGTCTAAGGCATCCTGTCTGAATTTTTGATTCCACACAGTGATGTAGTAATCTGCCAGTTTCCCAAAAGTCTCTCAGGTCTACCTGGAATGTTCTTGTTCAGTTATTCTGCCCTGTTAGAATCCAGACAGTCCAGAGATGAAGGATCTTTTCCTGAGTCCATACTTATTATTTTTTCTCATAGAAAACAAGCTGACAGGGTCGCTACCCATGTGGGCTCACTCTTTGATGGGCAGAGAGAGAGAGAGGAGTGCATTTAGAGTCTTTGATCTCTGATCATCAGGCACAATGACCACTTGCCTACAAATGCACAGAAATTAGCATTTTCCTGTTAAAGTTCTTCATTTGAATTACACCAGACTTCTTTCTTGTTTGACGAGTTATTTAGTTACAGAGGTGTACACAATATAAGTGATTGCCTTTACTTATCTGTATCCTGCTATAATGTAATAGCAATGCATGTAACATGCCGTTAGTTTTCATGATGTTTAAACACCAGATACCTTCTTGTACATTTAACAATCACTTTGATTTATACTAATACACAAGTGAATCGGTCTGGCTTCCAGCTGTGAGTCTGACCATTCTCAGCTGACCACCTGGACTTTGGCATGAGCTGGCACCTGGTCTTGACAGCATAACAGCACCCTTTTATGCCACGAGTGGAGAATTCTTCTGCCATCTCCAGCCACTCTAAGACCACTTTGCAATATGGCCTTGTTTCAGGGGTTAATATTGCTTGAAAAAACTAAATTAATTGACAGTCTCAGAAACAACCTCTCGAAGAAGCCCACTTTTATTTCTGCATCCTTATCTATTCATGTCTCTTCTTTTTCTCCTCTTCCAAGTGGAGGAGAAACTAAGCAGGACTTATATTTGATAAATAATTCTGAATTTTTGCCATGACTGTTGATCTTATTTTTATTTTGAGATGACTCAGTGAGTGTGTGTTTAAGATGTTTAAATTGCTTATATTTTTGTATTCCTGTCTGGAATGTAAACCTCTGAGTTAACATTTAAACAAAGGAACATATTAAAATCAATAAATAAAATTTAGAAAACACTTCTAGGATACTTAGTTACATTAGCGTTAAATTTTGAAATCAATATGTTTCTGTTTTGTTTGGTCTGCAGCCAGGTGCAGTGATTGCCCTCCCAAAAATGTAAGCTTTCCCATTTATTTTAGTGGAGTGTTTATTTAGTCAGAGTAAGCAAGTTTCTCCAAAACACTTACTTCAAGTTACCAAAACTTTGTTATGAAACTCAGTGGTCTAAAATGCAAACAGCCTGAGTCTCATTTGTTCTTTCCAGTAAATCAACATAAAATTGTGTAAATTAGGGTTTGGAGATTTTTTTTCTGGACATTTTTTTCTATTAAGTTAAAGGGACTGAAGAAGTAAAAATGTGACTAAAAACTGTCCAGGAAAATTTTGAGCAAATTCTTATTAGATTCATGTGGAAGGCATTTCATTCTTGTGGAAGGCATTTGGGGATATGGCTCTGTTGAAGGATGAGTAGTGTTTGTGGAAGCTGAGATGAGGATATTCAAGGGTTTTTTTAGGTTTGTTTTTGTTTTAGACTGGCTTCTTTTATGTGGAGAAAGGTTATTACCTGGCTATTAAGTGTCTTTATAGGATTGTATTGTTGTTATTTACCAAGATTGCTTTAGCCTGGGAACAATGCTCTTTTGTTTTTTATATTGAAATGTATATACTATATACAAATCTATAAATAAAATAAATATAAGAAAATTAAATATATAAGTATGAGTGCAAATTTTGAGAACACCAATTGTCCCACAAGTGATGGTCACACTTAGGAAAGGTTACCTTGCTGCAATATGTCCTATTACTCAAAAGAAAAAAATGTTTTTATGCCCCATTGAATCAGAACTGCCATAGGACCCAATCTTGCAACAGCATTACTTCAGCAGGGCTCTATGCAGATGTATGCAATTGCAGAAGTGAGACCACAGCCCTTAATAGTTTAGCATATCCCAGTGGTGTACAAAATATTTTATAAAAACTTCGTGCCTATTCATAGGTAGCAGAAACATAAATATTTTAAATTCACATATCTACTTGTATGTTCACCATATATATAAAAGTAATTCTCACCCCTCTCCTGTATATTAAACTGTTAATGTAATGTATATATACTTGTATTAATTGTTTCCTAGGTGGGGGTAAATTATTTTCTGCATCTTAAACTTTCACAGCTATAACTAGATAGGCTGAGTACACTGTTTTATAGAGAATATAAACGCTTTGAGTCAAGATACCTTTTGGAAAGTCCAAAATATCTGTATAAAACTAAGGAAAAATAGGGCACAGAAATAAAGCAAGAGGAAACCTTTAGGTAATAAAGATAGAGGTGCATACCTCCCATGTGAACCATGTTTTGAGCTGACAGCCTGTTGATCCATGGGGAACAGAGGAGCTCTCTAAAATCTATCAACTGTTTAGTATGTACTAATCGCTAGTTGTTTAACAGATGTATTTTGTGACCCTGAGGATATATTTGGCAGAGATCAGTTGGGTTCACAATAGAAAAACATGGGGGAAATACTTGAGACCCCACTTTCCTCCATCTGTGAGAAAGAAACACTTATCTAGGAATACTAAAAATGTAAGACTGTGCACCCCTGCTTCAGGAGCAACTTGGGGGTAGTGAAGTTACAGTCTGTACACCAGCCAACAGAGAGGAGGATGGTGGTTTTGGGAAGACATTAAATATCAGGCCTACATAGGAGAAAAGATGCCTCAGGCTTTAACCTGGGATGCCATTTAAATTTTTAAATATGCTGAAATATTGTAAGCATAGCTGCAGAAATTTTTAATAATTCCCTGTCTGATAAAAAATGTAACTTTTTTTTTATGTTTATGAACTGGTTAAAAGTTATTTTATGGCTAAACTTCAGAGTTAAATGTCCTATGGAGATAACTTAAGGGTATTTCATTTACTGAAGTAACTGATCCCTTTTATGAATAATAACAATTAGTAATTTTAGCAATAGTTGAGTTACATCTAGCCAATTAACTTTATAATTCCTGATCACCCATACTTTGTTTTGCAAACAAGTGCCTGCAGGGATAATGTCTCATGATTTGACTTTGAAACATGAACACTGAGTGATCTGTAATTATAAAATCTTTATCAAACAAAGCAAAAAAAAAAAAATCAAAACAAACAGAACCACGCGCCCCCCCCCCGCCACACACACACCCACACCCCATTAGGTATTTACTCCTTGGCCATAAATTTGTTATAGCTCACTTAGTCCAAGTTTTTAACAAAGTGATCTTTGGTACTGAATTTCAAATTTGTTCAATTTTTTTAATGTTGATTTAATACAATACCTCTCCATTAGATGATGGTCCCTCGTTAGATCATCTCAAGAAATGAGCAGTAATCTTGAGATACCTACGTTTAAATATGATGAAGTTATCATCCTTTAAATCACCAAATCAAAACAAAATACAGGACATGAAATTTTTTGGAGTGTGAGAGAATTACTCACCACTTCAATTCATTTTCCCTTCAACTTTTTGATCAATTTATGAGCTGTCGAAGAAGAAAATACACTGTTGTTAATTATAAAGTTTCGTGGCTATAATGGGTTCTCTACAAGATTTTGTTTGAATATGCGTTATCATGGGTGCCAATTGGATTCACTTTTCTGAGAAATGAGTTTCTGCAACCACTTTAAAATCTTAGGAATTGGTTTATTTATTTATTTATTTATTTATTTTTAAATGAGCAAATGAACATGGGGCCCAGGACTCTCGGTCAGTTCCCAACAACACATCCATTGGCGTTTGGGTGTGTATGCCAACATCCTTAGGCCCCTGATTGTCACCCCATTTCAGATACATCTGAGCCACTGGGAATTGGAAAGGAGGTTCTGTTATTCCCTGAATGGGGAAGATCCTCAAGGGGTCCATCACCCTGGGAGTTTCACGGTTACTTGTGCCCCAGTGTCCTTCCATCCCTGAGGCTTTTCCCCATCCACCTCCACTGGGAAACAGCGTTTAGTTGATTCCTCTTTGGGGTCTGACAACGTCAGGATTACTCATTGGACCATCAAAGCTGGGGCTGGTTCCACCGATTATTGCCATCTGGACTCACAGCAGACTACCACTAGCTCTTCATCTGCCTATCACTGGGCAGTGTGCTGGTTTCTGGCCAGTTTTATGGCAATAAAAATGTATCAGCTCCCTGGGTTCCTTTTTTGAGCCTGTTAAGGTTTACCTCCCACCCATGCCTGCGTTTCGTTCATTCTCCCTTCCGGAGAGGTTCCCCTTCTCCCTTCTTAAGGGGTCTTGATTGGGGATCAACTTTGTGCCAATATCACTTTTTTCCCCCCTCAAATCCAGGCTAAATATCTTCATGTTGGTTGCCCCATTTCCTAGCTCTGGTCACATTTCTGGGATCTTGTCTGTTAACCATGATTTCATATTGGGGTGTTAGAGTTCATAGAATTGTTATAAACCCATTACATCAGAGGCCTTTTTGACTATTGTAACCTCCCCCAACCAGTTCCCCACTTTCTTATGGAAGCCCTAATTTGAGCTGAAACCTCAGCATAAGTCATGTCCCCTTTTTCTGAACACTCTGAAACCTGTTTCTGTACACTTCAAGGATCAGTTTAAACTTTTGCAGCAAAGCTTGTTTATATAACCCATAAAGTTTATAATTCTCTGTCCATAAGGTTGAAAATGTCTAAGGTCTTTGCCCACGGCAATAGTGAAGCCAGACACAGGACCACGTGCCCCAACTTGTTAACTCGCACCCCATTTCAAAAGCATGTAGAAACACATTCATGTCATCCCCTTCTCTAAAGTGAGGAAATAATTTGGCATGTGTGTCCCACTGGGGCAGGTACAGGAGGTCCAGCTTCACCTACTGGATTAGGGTTTTGCTGGTGCAGTTTCTCCATTTTGGGCTGATATAGACATTCCCTTTCTTCCTCTCTCTTCTCATGCTGGTGCTGGTTCTACATCTTTTCTCTCTTGTACTGACACACTCTCTCCCAGTTTGCAAGCAGTTGGATTTCCAGATACACACTCTCTCTCTCCAGTTGTAGTTTCTCCTGCTCTGTCGATGTATCCACAATGCCTGTTGCAGTGGTGCCTTCAATTGCAGTGGAATGTGGATACTGTCACTGTCAGCTTCTTTGCGGCCTTCCACAGTCAGTCTAAGATTTCCCCTGCTTCCTGGTCCCTTTACCCAGTGGGCTAGATGTTCCCTACAAATCTGGACCATCCTTCCTTTTCTGGACATGAGAATACAGCAAGTCTATAAGCTGTGTCTTTGTCCACTTTTCAGGGTTGAGTCTCCTATCTCCACTTAGCTCAACTAACGTTTCTTCGGGCTTGTTCATAACTCATTTTCCCCAGTTGTTTTTTTGCTAATCTTTTCCTGAAAAGACTATTGAGGCTTTTCACTGTGGTTTTCCCTTCTACAGTACTTGCTTCACTGCTATTGGTGCACATTGGAATTTACACTGTCATAGATCCCACACCCATTGCCACCATATGTATATTATTACCGCTATAGCAGGGGTGGCCAACCAGTCAGAGACTAAAAGCCAAAAAATAGCTATAGATACCGCAAAGAGCCATATTTACCTTTTGTGTGTGTGTGTGTATATATATCTGTACAGTATAAACATACACATACATACTGGACGCACATACATTGAAACAATAATTTACAATAAGACAAAATAATCAAAATGTTTATTGTAATGTATGTTGTGATTTTTGACTCAGTGGGACTTTTGGCAATCCTTGCTTTCAACGATCCTTTTAAAGTCTGGCTTGTATTTGGTTGAGGTCACTCGAAGTAATTCTCTCACGTGTGTGTCAGTTAGAACAGATCGATGCTTAGATTTCACGTGTCAGTGTTGAGAAAACCGATTCACAAAGGTCAGTTGACCCAAACATTGACAGTAGTCTGAGCGCAGCCTGTTTGACATTGGGATATTTCTCCATCTGTACAGTTCTCCAGAACTCAAGGGTTCCTTCCTTTAGAAAAGACTTAAGTTTGTCGTCCTCAGAAAGTTCAGTCATCTCAATCTGAGACGTTGCTTCATCCATTTCTTTAAGTGTCTTCCCCAGTCTGTCATAGTCTCCTTTGATGCATTCCAGTGAGAATCCAGCAGTACCATTTTATTCCCACATGAAGGACAATTGGTGTATTCTTTCCTACTCCCATTAGGATCCTTTTCAGCATCAGGTCCACATCCCATATTTTAGCTTCCAGCAGATAGCACACCCTTCTGTTCTCTGGATCAGCTCTGGTGACAGGCCTGTCTGTTCTTCTTAGTAGGGAGTCCTCAGTCACAGACATGCTTCTTCCTGGTGTTGTTTCTGAGCTCTTACATAGCAACAGCAACTAGTAACACTTTTTATCATCTCCAGTTGGCTAGAAGACTCTGTCCCATTCTTGCGGACAAGACCTGACCTCATTTTTTCATGCCTCTTTCACCTCTTGGCTGGATTAGAGTAATGTGATATATCTGGGAGTGAAACTTGCAGCACTTAGGAAACTCCAGCTAATATAAAACACTGCAGCATGTCCCGTCAATAACATAGGCTACTATGAACTCATCCAACCCATCCTCCACTCTCTACATTGGCTTCCATAGAACTTCAAATCAGTTTAAGGTCTTGGTCCTTTATCTTCAAAGTGCTCCATTGCCTGGGCCCAGGATAGCTAAAAGACTGTCAGCTTGACAACTTTGCTCCTCTGCCACAATGGAGCTCTTAGCAATAAGAGTAAAGCTCATATGTGCCAGAGAGAACTTTCTTGGGGGGGGCAGTTGGAGCCTGTCACATGAATTCCCCCCCAAATACAGCACTCCCCCAGTAAAGCGGAGAGAATAGAAACTGATAAAATACAGGTACAAACTGAAGAGAAACAGTCAAGTGAAAGAATCCCAGTCAGTTACATCACAGGAAGGCAGACAATTAAATATAGACAAATTTTGTAAATGTTTGTCAACAAATGCTAGAAGTCTAAATACTAAGATGGGTGAACTTGAGTGCATCATATTAATGAGATTATGAATATAAATAGCATCACAGAAAGTGGGTGGAACAATGATAATCAATGAGACAGGGAGATACCAGGATACAAAATATATAGGAATGACAGAATACGTCATGCTCGTAGGAGTATGGCATTATACATGAAAGAAAGCATAGAATCAAATATAGTAAACTTAAATGAATAAAACTGTACAATAAAATCTGTATGGATAGAAATTCCATGCTTGAATAATAAGAGTATAGCGGTAGGAATATACTAATGACCGCCTGACTAGGATGGTGACAATGATTGTGAAATGCTCAGGGAGATTAGAGGCTACAAAAACAGAAAACCCGCTAACAATGGGGGATTTCAACAATCCCCATATTGACTAGGTGCATGTCACCTCAGGGCAGGATGAAGAGAGAGAAATTCTAGACATCATTAATGACTGCTTCTTGGAGCAGTTAGTCATGGAACCCACAAGGGGAGAGGAAATTCTTGAATTAGTCCTAAGTGGAGCACAGGATCTGGTTCAAGAGGTGTATATAGCCGAACTGCTCGATAATAGCAACCATAATGTTGCTGTTTTACATCCCTGTGGGGGAAAATACCAAAGAAACCTTCCACAGAACTTCAAAAAGGGTAACTACACAAAAATGAGGAAGCTAGTTAAACAGAAATTAAAAGGAACAGTCATAAGAGTGAAATGCCTGTAAGCTGCATGGGAACTATTTTAAAACACCATGCAAGAGTCTGAGTCTAAATTTATATCCCAAATCATAAAATACTGTAAGAGGACCAAAAAAAAAAAAAAATGCCACAATGGTTAAACAACAAAGTGAAAGAGGCGGTTAGAAATAAAAAGGCATCCTTTAAAAATTGGAGGTCAAATCCTACTGAAGAAAGTAGAAAGGAGCATAAACTCTGGCAAGTGAAGGGTAAAAATATAATTAGGCAGGCTTTAAAAAAAAAAAAAACTAACAAAAGACACAAAAACTAACAGCAATATTTTTTTTAGTACATCAGAAGCGGGAAGCCTGCTAAACAATCAGTGAGGCCACTGGACAATCAAGTTGTTAAAGGTACACTCACAGAAGATATGTGGAGAAGCTAAAATAATTCTTTGCATTAGTCTTCACTGCAGAAGATGTGAGGGAGATTCCCAGTCCTAAGCCATTCGTTTTTTGGTAACAACTCTGAGGAACTAGCTCAGATTGAAGGGTCAATAGAGGAAGTTTCGGAACAAATTGATACAGTAGTAATTCACCAGGATCAAATGGTATTCAACCAAGAGTTCTGAAGGAACTCAGATATGAAATTGCAGAACTACTCATGGTGGTATGTGACCTATAGCTTAAATCAGCCTCTGTATCAGATGATTGATGGATACTAATGTAACACCTATTTTAAAAAAGGGCTCTACAGGTGATCCTGGCACGTACAGGCCAGCAAGTCTAACTTCACTACCAAGTTGAAACTATTGTAAACCAACAGAATTATCAGACACATAGACGAACACGATTTGCTGGAGAAAAGTCAACTCAGCATTTGTAAAAGAAAATCATGCCTCACCAATCTATTAGAATTCTTTGAGGGGGTCAACAAACGTGGACAAGGTGATTCAGTTGACATAGTATGCTTGGACTTTCAGAAAGCCTTTGACAAGGGCCCACTTTTGAGCAAACTAAGCAGTCATAGGATAAGAAGGAAGGTGCTTTCATGGATCAGTAATTTGTTAAAAGATAAGAAACAAAAGGTAGGAATAAAGAGTTTTCACTAGCAAGAGAGGTAAATAATGATCTGTACTGGGCCCATAAATGATCTGGAAAAGGGGTAAAGAGTGAGGTAGCAATGTTTGCAAATGACATAAAATTACTCAAGATAATTAAGTCCAAAACTGACTGCGGAGAGGTACAACAGGATCTTGCAAAACTGGGTGACTGAGCAACAAAATGGCAAATGAATGTCAATGTTGGAAAGTGCAAGGGTTACACATTAGAAAACACAATCCCAGCTATACATACAAACTGCTGTTGTCTAAATTAGCTATTGACACTCAAAAAAGAGATCATGGAGTCATTGTGGATAGTTCTCTGAAAACATCTGTTCAATGTGCAGCCAGAGTCAACAAAGCTAACAGTGTTAGGAACCGTTGGCAAAGGGATAGATAATAAGACAGTAAATATTATAATGCCACTATTTAAATCCGTGGTATGTCCCCACCTTGAATACTGCATACAGTTTTGGTTGTCCTATCTCAGAAAATGTTACATTAGAATGGGAGAAGGTACAGAGAAGGGCAACAAAAATGATCAGGGGTCTGGAACAGGTTTCATATGAGAAGTGATTAAAAATACTGGGACTGTTCAGATTACAGAAGAGATGACTAAGGAGGGATATGATAGAGGTCTATAAAATCATAACTGGGTTGGAGAAAGTGAATAAAGAAGTGTTATTTACCCCTTTACATAACACAAGAACCAGGGGTTGGCTAATAAAATTAATATGCAGCAAATTTAAAATAAACATAAGGATGTTCTTCACAAAACACACAGTCAACCTGTGGAACCCATTGCCAGGTGATAGTGTGAAGGCCAAAAGTATAAAAGAGTTAGATAAGTTCAGGAAGGATAAGTCCATCAATGACTGTTAGCCAGATGGTCAGGGGGACAACCCTACACTGAGGGGCCTGTAATCTTCCGATTGCCAGAAGCTGGGACTGGACAATAGGCGATGGATCATTTGATAATTGCCTTGTTCAGTTCCTTCCCTGTGAAGCATCTGGCACTGGCCACTGTCAGAAGATGGGATACTGGGCTAGATGGACCATTGATCTGACCCAGAATGGCCATTCTTATGTTCTTAAGAACTGAGGACCATCACAAACCCCCTTCTACTTCAAGTGCAAGGCACATTTGTTTGACCTTGCCCTTCTGTAACAAAAATAGCAACAGGTATATTTATGGATGGGGGGACCAAAGGAAAGCAAAAGAAACAAACAACCTCCCCGCCCCCCCAAAAAATACCAAAAC
Source organism: Emydura macquarii macquarii (assembly GCF_026122565.2). Lineage (NCBI taxonomy): Eukaryota > Metazoa > Chordata > Testudines > Chelidae > Emydura > Emydura macquarii. The sequence continues at coordinate 32,794,641 of NW_027132559.1, read as the reverse complement.
CTCTACTAAAACAGGACCCTCCACTGCCGATGCATTTTCATCTGGGGAGAGGATGAGAGAACAAAGAACACGAGAGATGTAATTACTTTGCTCATGGTGCTTCTAGAAGGTGCTCAAATACTACAGTGATAAGCATGATATAAAAATCTGTATAGAATAGACTCTCCAGCTGCTTTTTTGCAGCTAGCAACAGTTTCCAAGGGTGATAGGCAACAAGACTATGGCCTTTTCTTTCAGAATCAGTCATTACCACATTCACTCATGTCTTTGTCATGTCAGGATTGCACCTGCAATGCCTTCTACAGTGAACTACAATTTAAAGCCATTTGGAAATTATAGCTAGTGTAGCAGAAACTTCTGGAGACTGTCTCACTGTTAAGTGGTATTTCCCACAGGCTGTACATTACTCCTGTACTCAGTGATCTGCTCTGTGGATTTCCAGGTGAGATTTAAATTAATTGTTTTTCACCTATAAAGCCAGGATTCAAATTGAGGGTGGGATGAGTAGTGGCATTCTTTCAAATTCCAACCACAAAATAAGCCCTGCCTACACAGCAGTCATCAGTGGGAGGCACCACTCCTGTATTGTGCAGGTGTTCAAATTATGTGTGCTGTCTCTGGACCCACTCACCCTCACTAGAGTTTAAATAAGCTCATGACCTCTTCTGGCCTCCTGAGACTCGGCTTAGTATAACTCATGAACTGAGATTCCTCAAACTCAAACCCTTAGTATGACTCACTTACCTGTTAGGCTTATTGGGTACTTCCTTCCTGATTTGGCAAGGTGAGGGATGGAATAGTGGTACCCTCCCAAATACCAACTAGTCATGGTTCCAAAATGAATTATTGCTAACCGCAAATTGTGCCAATCTGCAATCCCTTTTCCCTCCACATGAACTGGTGCCAGACGTTTTTCCCCTAGTGGTATCTGTGGAGTTGGCTCTAGCACCTCCAACGTCTGTGTGCATATGCACCAGTATATAGGCAGCCGCCGGTCCCGCTTCCTCTCAGTTCCTCCTTACTGCCTATGATGGTGCTGGAACGTTCTCTTGCTACTGCAAGCTCTTCGACCTAGTGGTTTTCATAGTTCCTTAGTGTATATAGTGTAGTTTACTCATTTTTAAGTGTTAGTGTGTTGGATATAGTATTAGGTTTAGTGAATGGCCCAGAGACAGGGCATGCCCCGGTCTCCAGACTTTAAACTATGCGCTTCATGTAAGAACCCTATGCCAGTTAACAACTCGCACCAGAGCTGCTTGAAGTGTTTAGAAGAGGCTCATATGCGAGAGAGGTGCAGGATGTGTAAAGGATGCAGGCCCCGCACCAAGAAAGATTGGGACATTAGACTAAGAGCCCTTCTAATGGAGTCAGCACTCCGACTCGTGTCCAAAACGGGCTGGTCGGAATTGGTGCTGAGTATGTCAGCTTCGATGCAGAGCGCGCGCACACCCTGGCGCCATCTTCCTCCCAGTAGTGATCACTATTTCTGGTGCTGCGGAAAAGACTGAAGAAGATGCACACTGAACAGGGGCACTTGCCAGCACTGAAGAAGGACAAGAAAGGGGCAGGAGAGCAGGCGAGACCCGAATCGGGCCACCTATCCCCACCAGTCCTCACCCCACCTGGGTTTTGAGCCCTATTCCAGACCCACCACCAATTCCCGGAAGCAGCAAGGGACTCCGACACCTAACGATGTCAACTACACTGGAGACGTTCCAAGTTGTGAAGGACCTCTTGGCAATCTCTGTGCCCCTGACACCTTTGGAGGAGAGGCCTCTGCACTGGGACCAAGTGCCAACACCATTGTCCATGGGGCCATCCAGGGGCAAGCCTGCAATAAAACTTCTACAGCGATCCCTGACACCAAGACATCAGTCTCTGACCTGCCAGCAGTCACTAGGCCCACGGCACCAGTCCCCAGAACCGCACCGGGGGCAGTCAAGTTCTCCCCACCTGTCTCTGGACATTTGGCGCTGGTCTTTGAAGCAATGGCACCGGTCCCCGGAGCATCTCTGGTCCCCGGTGTTCTGGCACCAGTCCCCAGAAACTCAGTGCAGATCTCCGGAGTCCCGCCTGTGGTCACCAAGCTCATATACAAAGCCTAAAGACAAAAGCAAGTCACTAGACACACTATATCCAGGCTCCCGGCACTGCTCTCTGGTACAACCCCTGGTATGCTGGGGAGAGGCAAGCGACTTTGGCACCGCCATGGTCTCCAAGGAGCAGCTCCTCCAACTTGGAGGGAGAAGAGGTGACCCTTCCCAAGGGACAGACTTTTACCACAGCTGTGGGCTTCCCCATGGCACCTCCGATGGGGATCTGCCCACAAGGGCAGTGCTCTGTGCCTTGTCAGTTTTGGAACCCATGGAAGTTCCCTCTGGCCACAGGTTTCCAAGGAAAGGCACTCTCTGGAGCCTCAGTGCCAAGGTCCTCAGAGGCCATTCACCCGGTACCAGATCAGGATGTTGAGTCGGACCAGGTAGAGGCCTCTGCAGTGAACTCGGAAGGGACTACCCCAGCCAGAGAGGATGACTCCAACCTTCTGCCCTTACTAGTTTCATCCTCCTCCTCATTTGATGAGGCTGTGGCAGGACCGTCCACCACTATCCATTTGACGACTTCAGGGCTCGCCAGGAGCTGCTCAAGTGAGTTGCATCAAATCTGGGCCTCAAAATAGAGGAGTTTGAAAGAGCCTGCGAATGAGCTGTTTGGCATCCCGGCAGCAACAGCCCTATCCAGGGTGGCCCTCCCGGTTCATGAGAGAGTAGTAAAGGTAGCAAAGGCCCTGTGACAGACCCTGGTCTCTCTGCCTTCCACATCTAAGCAGGCAGAAAAGAAGTAATGCAAAAAGATTTGAATACCTTTACACCCACCCCTCCCTGGGGTTATTGATGGTAACAACAGTAAATGAAAGGGGCAGGCAGGGGAAGTCAAGTTCCACCCCTAAAAATAAAGAGGCTAAGAAGCTGAACCTTTTCAGAAGAAAGGTTTATTCGACAACAAGTCTGCAACTATGCATATCTAACCAACAGGCCATGTTGGGTAGATATGATTTTAATATCTGGCAATCGTTGGGCAAATTTACAGACACCCTGTGGCAGGCCTCCAAGCAGGAGTTTTAGGCGATTTTGGAGGAAGAGAAGGCGGGCCAGAGCCTCCCTTCAAGCAGCCTCGGACACAGTCATTTTGGTGGCCAGAACTATGGCGTCCACAATGTCAATGAGAAGGGCATCGTGGCTCCAGTCGTCTGGCTTTTCATCGGAGGTCCAACAGTCCATCCAGGACCTCCCCTTCGATGGTGCAGCCCAGTTCACAGACCAGATAGACTCAAGGCTGCACAGACTAAAAGATTCCAGGGCTACATTGCACTCCTTGGGTCTATACTATACTTCAGGCCCCAGCAGCCACAGAGATTCGGAGGCCAATTCTGAGGAGACTCCTACAAAAAAAAAAAAAAAAACCCAGGGGTTATAAAAGATGCCAGGGCCAATCCATGGCACCTGCCCCTCAGTCAGGCTTGAGCCATTATCCCAAAGGGCAAAACAGACCTTTGGAACATGCACCTTGGGGCAACCAACCAGCCACTACCTAGGATCCAGCCTCCCTCTTATTTTCACACTGCCTCGCTCCCTTCCTCTTGGCCTGGGCTACTATAACATTGGACCGTTTGGTACTAAACCCAGTAGCGACCAGGTACACCCTTCAGTTTACCTCCCTCTCACCTACCTACCCTGTCTTTCTTCAGGAACCCTTCTCACCCTTCTTACCAGGAGGTCTGAGCCTCCTTTGGGTGAGTGCCATGGGGGAAGTACTTCAAGAGCTGAAATGAAGAGGGTTTTATTCCCATTACTTTCTAATCCCAAAGGCAAAAGGGGGCTTGTGGCCCATTCTGGACCTGTGCGACCTCAAAAGATATCTCAAGAAGTTGAAGTTCCGTATGGTCTCTCTAGCCTCCATCATTCCCTCTCTGGATCCGGATGACTGATACGCAACCCTCAACTTGAAAGACACCTATTTCCAGGCTGCAGGAGGTTCCTATGTTTCATGGTTGGGAAGCAGCACTACCAGTTCATGGTGCTCCCTTTTGACCTATCAGTTGTACCACACATATTTATGGCGGTGGTCACAACCTACCTCAGACATCAGGGTATACAGGTCTTCCCTTACTTTGACGACTGGCTCATAAAGGGTCGCTCGAAGACACAAGTCCAATGCAACATCAAAGTTGTCCGGGCCACCTGCCACGTGCTAGGCCTATTAATAAATGAACGGAAATCAATGCTGATAGCAGGTCAGAGAATAGAGTTCATCGGTGCAGTCCTAGACTCCATCTAAGCCAGGGTGCTCTTTCTGGAAGCCAGATTTTTGGCCATATTGGAGCTCGTAGCCCTAGTATCAGCCCACCCTGTCACCACAGAGAAGGTGTGCCTCAGGCTGCTGGGCCACATGGCGGCCTGCACCTACATGGTCCAGTATGACAGGCTATTCCTCAGATCTCTGCAAATGTGGCTGGCGACAGTTTACTCACCATCCAAACACCATCTGGATATGGTCCCCACTGCCTCTCCACCAATACTTACCTCCCTATCATGGTGGACGAAACTGCATCATGTATTGAGAGGGGTACCTTTCGCAGCCCCACGGCCAACTTTGTCACTGGTTTCAGATGCTTCAGATCTAGGCTGGGGGGCACACCATGGTTTCCTCAAGATCCAGGGCCTCAGGGCCAGGGAGGAGCTGGCGTTGTACATAAATATCAGGGAGCTCAGAGCGATCTAACTGGCCTGCGAAGTGTCTGTCTGGCAAGGTGGTTCAAGTATTGACAGACAATATGGCCTCAATGTACTACATCAACAGGCAAGAGGGAGCCAGGTCTGCAGCCCATTGTCAAGAAGCCCTATGTCTATGGGGCTTCTGCGTGGATCACAACATCTACCTGGAGGTTGTGCACCTCCCGGGGGTCAGGAACACATTAGCAAATCACTTCAGCAGATTCTTTTTCTCTTGCCACAAGTGGTCCTTGCACCCGGAAGTTGCCGAATTCATCTTCCAGAGGTGGGGTCCTCCCCGAGTGAACCTGTTCACCACCAGACAGAACAGGAAGTGCAATCAATTCTGTTCCCTGCAAGGGCTTGACAATGACTCACTGTCTGATGCGTTTTTTATGACATGGTCAGGTGATCTCATGTATGCCTTCCCACCAATACTGCTGATACACAAGGTCCTCGTACAGATCAAGAGGGACAAGGCACAGGTCATCCTGATAGCCCTGGCATGGCCATGCCAGCGCTGGTGCGGGGTGCTACTAGATCTGTCAGTGACCCACCCTTGGGCACTACCACCATGATCAGACCTCCTCTCATAGGACCATGGCCAACTGTGTCATCCAAACCTGGCCTCCCTGCACGTGACGGCGTAGATGCTCTGTGGCTAACCCTGGAAAAGAGGGTGTGCGTCACACAGGTCCAGCAGGTCCTGTTGGGAAGCCGGAAACATACTACCAGAGCGTTATACCTGGCCAAGTGGAAATACTTCCTGCTGGGCAGCTTATTGCAATATCTCTCTGACTAAATCATCTATCCAAACCATGTTGGATTACCTGCTCCACCTAAACCAAGAAGGCTTGGCCTTGTCATCGATTAAGGTAACCTGGTGGGCTTGTCGACTTTTCATCATCCTATATAGGCAGAACAGTTTTCTCAGGCAAGATGACCGCCAGATTCCTCACAGGCCTGGTGAGACTCTTTCTGTCAGTGCGAAACCCAATCCCTCAATTGGACCTCAACCTGGTCCTAGCCAGGCTTGCTGGACCACCTTTTGAGCCCTTGGCATCCTGCTCTCTTATGCACCTTTCCTGGAAAGTTGCGTTCCTGGTGGCAATTACGTCAGTGAGATGAGTCTCGGAGATTGAGGCCCTGACCTCTGAGCCCCCTATACGATGTTCTACAAGGACAAGGTCCAACTGTATCCTCATCTAGTGTTCCTGCCAAAGATGATATCTTAATTCCATGTCAACCAGGCTATTTTCCTACTGGTCTTCTTTCTGAAGCCACACAAGTTCAACAAGGAAAGGCATCTCCACACTCTCTGTCAGAAGAGCTCTACACTGATAAAACTAAACCTTTCTGCAGATCCACACAATTCTTCGTCACACTTGCTGAATGGATGAAAGGGCTGTCAGTGTCATCCCAGAGGATATCATCCTGGATCACCGCTTGCATCCAAGGTTGCTACGAGAAGGTGGAGGTCACACCCCTGGCTCCGCTGATGGTCCACTTGACAAGAGCGCAGGCATCATAAGCAGCCTTTCTGGCTCAAGTCCCAATGCAGGACATCTGTAGAGCTGCAACATGGTCTTCAGTTTATACCTTTGCATCCCATTACACCATTACCCAGCAGGCCCAAGACGATGCCAGCTTTGGCAGAGTGGTGTTGCAAACAGCACACCCATGAACTCCTACCCACCTCCAGAGATGCCGCTGGTGGGTCACCTAATTGGGAATGGACATGAGCAAGCACTCGAAGAAGAAAGATTGGTTACAGACCTTCGTAACTGTTGTTCTTTGAGATGTGTTACTCATATCCATTCCACAGCCCACCCTCCTTCCACTCATTTGGAGTTCCTACAAGAAGGAACTGGGCCGGGGGCAGTGGTGCCCTATATACTGGCGCATACGTGCGCCACTGTGGGAAGTGCTAGAGCTGGCCCTACAGATACCACTGGGGAAAAATTTCCGGCACCGGTACAAGTGGCAAACATACACCTAATTGGGAATGGACATAAGCAACACATCTCGAAGAACAACAGTTATGAAGGTCAGTAAACTCTTTTTCTTTGCAACCATAATAATTAGAGGCAGGAAATGTGGAAGATGTAGGAGAAGGGGAAGTTCTAGGGCCTGTGTTATACAGGAGATTAGATTTAGATGATCACAGTAGTCCTTCCTAGCCTTGATATCTGTGGTTCTTACTGACATTTCCTCTGATTTAGAGACTGTCAGATGTTCATTGCCAGTTAACACCTTTTGTGATAGGGCAAATTTTTAACCTGAACTAGTGGATGGCCTTTCAATGACCTCTTGGGTTTATTTCCAGCAAAAATGATGAGGTGCCTTTTCATGCTGTGGACATTCAGATTGCATCTCACTAAAATAATCATATTTTGCTAGAGTGCTTCTAAATGCTGTATGGTCGTAGTAAAACAATGTAATGCTAGTTGTTTAAAAAACAAAAACAAAACAACAAATCAGCCATGGGCAATTAGTGAACAGTGCTTTTCTATTTAAAAACTATGCAAGACAGCCGGGCCATAAATTCTTCTCTGTATTCAAATCAATTATTTATAACTCCTTAAGTCTTAAAATAAGGGTTTCATTAGTTCCTCTCCTCTCCCGCCCCCAGGGACTTAATTGTACTGTGGAATAAAGTGTAATAATGGTGGCTGAGAAACAATGCTATATTTCTATTTTTATTTTTTCCCCATGGAAATTGTAGTGTTTATCAAAGGTGTGCTGTTTGACAGTTCTGAAGTTCCACATTTATACACAGAAAAGGTAAAGTACAAGGCAGTTTTCAATGCACTGCCTTACTGTTGCACCTGAACCACGTGTGGAGTGACCATCTCTGCGTGTGGAAAGATAGTTCATGTCCATTAATTCCTTTGTTCTTGCTGCTGAGATTACTGTGTAGAATCCAGTGGAAGACCTTATTGTAATGCATTTGCACAAGGAGAGAGAGTTAAAATTGCCAACCTTAACAATGGATTTCCAGAATTTTTGTGACTAACATCACTCAAGAAACATATCTTGACTATGAGATCTATTAGATTGTACAATAGTATTCTAAGAGAGTAGAATAAATCCCACAATTAGAGATACTTAAAACTAGACCACAGCAGAGACACTGGGAAATATACTGTATGTAAAAATATCTGGTGATGGACCAGATCAAATAGTTTTTCCCCTCTCTAATTTATATGATACAAGTAAGCTTTACAGGCAGGGCATGTGTGTAATATACTGTGTAGTAGGTCATTTTTTCCTTACTAATTACGAGATTGTAATCAGCAGTGTCTGATAAGACTACCTACTTATACAGTTCATTGCACACATATCATGCTATTCTAAAACACAGACACACTGTAACCTGATTCAGAGTGAGTCACATGCTCTAAAACAGAGATTAGATTATACAGTACAGTGCATTATCAAATGGTGATTCCAAAACTAAATTTTGGAAATGGAAATTTAATTTACTTTGTTATATTACAAGCCTAGACAATGATGACCAGGCTTCTGAAGATATTGAGCTGACTTTATCCAGTGGAGTGTCAGGAAACAATGAAAGGCTTCTAACAATAAAAAAAGCCTGTTTACCTGAAATACATGCTGAGACACAAACAAGTTGTACATTAATGTTTTCTTTATCACTGTTTGCTTCATACGACACCCATGACTAGGATAGGTGTAAGGAATATAAAATAACAGGTAGGGGGAAAATATCTGTTAAAAAATTGCTGATATTTGAAGCATGCATAGTCTCAGGAATTTAACCATGCAGAATATTATGGACTTTATTGTTCAAATTTTGTTTCAAGGTGCAGACAGTTTGTTTTATATGAAAAAGTTAAAGCAGAAGAACTTTCATTCTTCAAGGAGCCCACATTCTGGAAAATGCATTGCTACCATATTGTTATTCGTAGCTCTACCCATAGCTGTTTGCTAGTCTTTTGGTATCCAGTAAAGCAGTGTTTCTCAACCTTTTAAGTAGCAAGTACCCCCTAACTTCTGAAAATTTTAGTAAGTATCCCAACACTCAATTTTCCATGGGATTTTATATTTACAGACTAATGTGAGCCATATGTTGGGAGAAGGACTAAGTATATAAGGCCATGATAGGATAGATGTCACTTTACACCAGGGGTGCACAGCTCAAGTATATACCTGGGCTAGAGATGATGTTGGCCAAAGCTAGGAGGCTTTGAGCAGCATGCCAATGCTGGGGAATATAAATTGCCATGCCAAATTTTATGCCATAGATTTGAGAGGAGGAAGGGGTGAGAGAGAGACAGGAAAGGAGGGTGAGAGAGAGAGAGAGACAGGAAAAGAGGGTAACTGGTGAAATCTGGGTCTGCCATAGTTGTCAATTTCACTGCTCAGCTAGAGCAGTGAAATTGACAAGTTTTCTCAACCCTGGGCTTTGAGCCAGGGAGCGGGGCTGCAACCCAGTTCGAGCTGGGGCAGAGGAGGCTTCCGCACTGGCTGGGACCAGGGATGTGACAGGCGGCTGCTGCCTGTCTTCAAGCTGGGGAGCTGGAGGCTGTCCCTCAGCTCGGAGCCTGGGAGTGGGTGGCTGCCACCCAGCTGCGAACCCAGCTCGCAAGATGCATGAGGCTGCCACGGGGCTCCCACCTGGGAGCTGGGACCCAGCAGGAATCAGGAGGCTGCTGCCCACCTCCCCCAGAAGCTAGCAGCTGCCATCTGCCTCACAGATGGGAGCTGTGACAGGGCAGGAAGTGGGCGGCTGGAGCTCGGTTTCCCCAGAAGCTGGATGCTGCCACACGCCTCCTTCTGGGAGCTGGAACCGAGTGGGAAGCGGGCTGCCGCCGCCCAGCTTCCCCAGAAGTCAGCAGCTGCCACCAGCCTCCCCTTCACTCTGTTTTACCTCGGGTACCCCCTGCCTGTGTCTCGTGTACCCCTAGGGGTATGCGTACCACAGTTTGAGAAACTATGCAATAAAGCACCTCATTTCAGCATCCTTTCTTTAACTCTAGTTGTCTGCTACCTTGTAGTCAGATGAGCTCCTGCTGCAGAATTCTGCAGAAGTAGTAGTACCAGTGGGATCCAAGTGGGCATGCTCCACTCCTGTGAATGCAGTATGGGCATGACTCCTTCTGGGGTAAAACCCTTCTTTCCTGCTAGTCACATCATTCGTTTAGAGAAAGAAGAGTCTTTGTGAAGAGAACCTTTTAAATGGAGATAGAGAAGTGGAAGGAGTATTTGTTGGGGCTAGTTTTTTAAGTAAAAAACTATTTAAGCATACTGACTTGGATATCAAGGAGTAGTGCGCTCATGTGCCAGTATAAAGGGCCCGGCTGGCGCCGCAACCTCTCTGTTCTTTCTTACCCATGACAATCATTGGAACAAATTCTCTTGCTTTGGCAAGGTGTTCAATCATTAGTTTATTTCCTCCTTTCCAAGTTTAGTTACACTATATGCACTACTACTAGAAAATAAAAATTAAGGTTAGACCCACTTTTTAGCTTAGAGGAACATCCTCTGCCCCTGGGGCCGGGCATCAACCCTGTGCCTCCTGTGGCAAGCCTTTGCCAGTGAGTGACCTGCACTCCAGCTGTCCAAAGTGTGTGGGAAAAGAGCATTGCCAGATCTGTCACAACTTCAAGACTTGGACAAAAAAGGACAGGATGGCTAGGCTAAGGGCTATCCTGATGGAAGCCGCACTCAGACTGCCATCAGAGCTTTGGTGCGGAGTGCTTCTCTATTCCTTTTCACTGGTACCGAGAAAGAAACACAAGAAACAACAGTCCAAGAGGGGATGCTCCCTGGAACCAAGAAAGGGGAGTGCAACCTGTGTTGGGCCACTCCTCGGCCCTTGCTTGCAGGTTCGATTGAGTCCCATACAGGACTATCCACCAACACCGCAGGGACATCATGGCACCAGCAAGATCACAGTGTCATCCACCTCAGAGGCCTTTGCAGCAGCCAGAGACTTGATGACTCTCATGGTACCACCGATCCCAGTGGGGCAGCTCCAGGCACCAGTGAAATTGTGAAGCAGAAGGGAGCATGTTATCCCAAGCTCCTACCCAGGACTGGGTTCTCCGGTACTGACCAGAGGGAAACCGGCCCTGCTAATGTCATCAAAGACCTCCCCACTCCAACACTGATCCCCGGACCCTTTACACTGGCCAGCAGAAGTGAGGGGTAAGTCCCCCTCCCCATGGTCACCTCAAGCTGACTTGTCCTCAGAGTCAGAGGTGACTGTTACCTGAACCTGACATACATTCCACCGGCTCTCAGTACAGGTGCCTCAGGCTCCTGACCCAGAGGACAGTGGCCTGTGCAAGTCAATGGCTGTTTTGGAAGCCATGGGGTTTTTGCCTGATACTGACTCCTCCTTCCAGCTGTTTGTACTTGTTGGTGTCCAAGAGAAGGGCTCCTCCACCTGACCCAGACTCTGATACTGAGCCCCATATCAACACTTAGTACTTAGTCCTGCATGATGTGGTCGGTGCAGAAGAGGAGGAAGATCCCATGCCAGTGCTGGCCGCCTCCTTCTCCACCCCAGACAAAGCTATGTCAGGATCGAGTAGCTTGGTGCCACAGGATGATTTTAGAGCTCACCAGGAGCTATTAAATAGGTTTCTAACCTGGGGCTAGAGGTGGAGGTGCTTAAAGAGTCCTCACATAACCTGATTGATATTCTGGCCACGATGGTTCCATCAAAGATGGCCCTACCCCTTAACAAGGCCGTTATGGGTCCAGTCAGATCCCTATAGCAGACCCTATCCTCTCTGCCTCCCATCTCAAAAAGAGCAGAGAAGAAGTACTATGTTCCAGCCAAGAGGTATGAATACCTATATCCCCTTTCCCTGCCCCCCCCCCCCCCCCTGTGTCCCTTATGGTCACAGTCACCAACAAAAGAGACAGGCAAGACTCGCAAGGCACGATCCCCAAGCCAAAAGACTCAAAAAGGCTGGACCTGTTTGGTAGAAAGATTTATTCTACTAGTGGATTACAGTTCCATATCTCCAACCAGCAAGCCTTGCTTGCAGGATATGACTATAACGTCTGGGACTGTATGGCAAAGTTTAAGGACTCATTTCCCCAGAAGTTCAGGCAAGAGTTCTCCACTCTGTTGGAGGAAGGGAAGACCATAGCCAGGGCCTCCCTCCACACGGCCCTAGACGCAGCTGACACAGCAGCCAGAACAATGGCATTGGGTCTAGTTATGAGGAGCTTCTCCCAGCTCCAATCCTCATTGCTGCCTCTGAAGGTTCAGCAATCCATTCAGGATCTTCCATTTGAGGAAACCGCCTTCTTCTCTGAACAGAAAGATTCAAAACTCCATGGTCTGAAAGATCTACTCCCCAGTTCCTTCAAGGAAGGACTTCAGAACTTAACATCCAGCCCACTTCTTGGCTCCTCCATCCTGCCAAGACCTGTTTAAAAAACAGAGCAAGGGCTATAAGCAAAGGCAACTGCCCCTCTCCACCTCAACCTTGCTACTGGGCTCTCACAGATATCCAAGAGTCCCCAAGCAGAACTTTTGAAGGGGTGCCCAAAGGCATTATATCAGTTCCCATACTGAATCCCGCCCCTCTTGTGTTTTCAGACTCTCTCTTCTACTTCAGCATACTGTGGTCCCTCATCACCTTGTACCTTTGGTTGCTGAGTACAGTGGAGCAAGGTTACACCCCTCGGTTCTCTTCCACCCCTCCCTCCCACCCCCATTCCTATTCTTCTTCAGGGACACTTCATATGAGCAACTTCTAGTCCAGGAGGTGCAAGCCCTTCTGAAGGTAGGGGCTGTGGAGGAAATTCTTCATAACCTGAGAGGGAAGGGATTTTACTCCTGATATTTCCTAAGGCCAAAGGTCCCATCCTAGGTCTGTGTTGGCTCAGCAGTTATCTCAAGAAGCTGAGGTTCCGCATGGTCTCCCTGGCCTCCATTATTTCCTCCCTTGATCCAGGGGACTGGTATGCCACCTTCCATTTGAATCCACATCTCCATGTTCCAGGGCCACAGAAGGTTCCTCAGGTTCATCGTAATCAGACCCGCCACCAGTTCATTGTCCTCCCATTTGGCCTGTTGGCAGCCCCTCGGGTTTTCATAAAATGTACTGCAGTGATGGCAGCCTTCCTCAGAAGGCAAGGTGTTCTAGTCTACCCTTACCTTGACAACTGGCTAATCAAGGGCTTGTCCAAGGTTCTGGTGAAAGCTAGCATCAATATGGTTCAAGCTACCTTCCATGCACTGGGCCTATTGATAAACGAGCAAAAGTCAACTCTCATCCCCATCCAGAGGATAGAGTTTATTAGGGTGGTGCTCAATTCTACCTGGGCCAGAGCCTTCCTTCCAAAGTCTCGATTCTAGACAATGTCAACTTTGATATCCAAGTTCAAGGCTCACCCAGTCATGACAACTCATTATTGCTTCAAACTCTTAGGTGTTACATGGCTGCATGCACTTACGTGGTACAAGATGCAAGACTGCACCTCACACCCCTTCAAGCTTGGCTGACCTCAGTGTATTCACTGAACTGTCCCCACTTGGACTCAGTGCTTACAGTTCCCACCATGGTCCTTGCAGCCTTCAACTGATGGAGGGATCCCTGATTGGTGGGTGCGGGTATTCCCTTTGTCACTGCCCAATCTTCAGTATCCCTTATTTTGGACGCATCCGATCTAGGTTGGGGGACTCACCTCGAGCACCTCAGGACTCAAGGCCTGTGGTCCCAGGAAGAGCTCTCCTTGTACATAAATGTCAGAGAGTTCAGAGCAATCTGCTTAGTATGCCAAGTATTCCTACCCCAGATCACAGGCAAAGCTTTTTGAGTGCTCACGTACAACGCAGCAGCCATGTTTTACATCAACAGCCAGGGAGCAGTGCACTCATGTACCCTGTGTCAGGAGGCCATTAGCCTATGGGACTTTTGCATGAAACACTCCATCCACTTCCAAGCTTCCCACCTTCTGGGAGCCCAGAATACTCTGGCCAATCAGCTCAACAGATCTTTTTCTTCTCACCATAAGTGGTCCCTTTTTCCTGAAGTAAGCAGATCCATCTTCCAGAGGTGGAGGTTTCCCCATGCAACCAGACAGAACAGGAAATGTCAGCAGTTTTCCTCACTGCACAGTCACAGCCTGGGCTCTTTCTCGGATGCCTCCTACTCCCATGGACAAAGCACTTATTCTGTGCATTTCTCCTTATTCCTCTGTTATACAAGGTTCTTCTGAAAGTTGGGCGAGACAAAACAATGGTTTATCTTATAGCCTCTGCATGGCCACACCAATACTGGTTAGGCACGCTGCTGGATCTGTCAGTAGTGACCCTGCTGCTGCTCCCGCCCCTCCCACACCTGATCTTGCAAGATCACAGCCGTTTGCTCCCCCCAAACCTCAAGCACCTCCACCTGACATCATGGAAGCTCCATAGTTGAATCTAGCAGAGCAAGCTTTCTGCAACAAGTCCATCAGGTTTTGTTAGGTTGTAGAAAACCATCTACTAGAGTAATTTACCTAGCCAAGTGGAAGCATTTCTCAGTTTGGTCTTCCCAGTGAGGCCTCTCACCACCTCGGTCACCTCTCCAGTCCATGCTGGAATATCTGCTACATCTGAAACAACAGGGCCTCACCATTTCATTGATCAAGGTGCATCTAGTGGCAATCTCAGCCCTCCACCCTCTAGTGCAGTGGTTCTTAACCTTTCCAAACTACTGTACCCCTGAAGCCTGAGTCCCACCCCCACGGGGCTGAGGCATGTAACTTAGTTTCATGGCGCCCCTGTGGCTCCAGGCAATTGCCTTTCTTGCCACCCCCAATACCAGCTCTGCACTTGCGACCCCTCTAAACCCCCAGGTTAAGAAACACTGCTCTAGTGGATGGTAGGTCAGTCTTTTCACATGAAATGTCCATTCACTTCCTCGAGGGTCTAGAGATGCTTTATTCTCAAGTTCACAAACCTATATCACCGTGGGACCTAAATTTGATACTGTCAAGACTCACAGATCCGCCTTTTGAGCTGCTGGCATTGTGCCCTCTTTCATATCTCTCCTGGAATATCACCTTCCTGGTAGCGATTACTTTCGCCAGGAGGGTCTCAGAAATTAGGTCCCTTACTTTAGAACCCCCATACACAGTATTCTTTAAGGACAAGGTTCAACTGCACTCTCACTCAGTGTTTCTCCCAAAGGTGGTCTCACAGTTTTATAGTAATCATGCTATTTTTCTGACCATTTTTTCCCCAAAACCGCACAACAATATGGAGAAGTGGCATCTGTACACACTGGATGTTAGATGCATCCTGGCCTTCTACATTGAGAGAACCAAGCTGTTCCATAAATCCACGCAGCACTTTGTGGCATTGGCACACATAATGGAAAAAGACCTATGAGTTTCAGCCCCAAGAATTTCATTCTGGATCACTTCCTGCATTTGTACATGCTACAAGCAAGTGGGTGCCATACCTCCTGCCATTTTGACAGCCCATTCGATGAGAGCTCAGGCTTAGTCAGTGGTGTTTCTGGCCTAGGTCCTGATACAAGACATCACCAGGGCAGCAACCTGGTCATCAGTACATACCCTTCTCCTTCTGCTGCTCCATCACCCAGCAGGCTAGGGATGATGCCAAGTTTGGTAGAGCAGTGTTGCAATCCACATGTCCATGAATTCTGAGCCCACTTCCTAAGGTACTGCTTGGGAGTCATCTAGCATGGAATGGACATGAGCAAGCACTCAAAGAAGAAAAAACAGTTTAACTGTTATTCTTTGATATATGTTGCTCATGTCCATTCCATGACCCACCCTCCTGCCCCTCTGTCAGTGTTAGCCATCAAGAAGAAACTGAGAGGGTGTGCTCCTTATACCAGTGCATGAGTGCGCAGCACCAGAAGCTGCTAGAGCCTGCCTGACGGATACCACTGAGGGAAAAATCTCCGGTGACAGTGCATGCAGCACACGTACACACCTAACATGGAATGGACATGAGGAACACAACTCGAAGAACAACAGTTACAGAAAGATTAGTAACAATTTTTTTCTTTCAGGCATGGAGTTTCTCCGGTGCCATAATCTTCCATGTTCTTTAAGGGAGAAATCAGGAGTTGTTGGCAGGAACAGAATTTTCCGCTACAGGCCAATATGTTCCAACCAGCCTTGACAATAAAGTCTGGGCATGAGATATTTTACAAAAGGCTTAAATAATTGTGATCTCTTCTAATTTTTGTTTTTTCATTTTGCATACCTCTATTTCTGAGAGAGTATACAAGACTTCAGGAGAACTGTTGAACAGAAAAACAGTCTTCTTTTCACTTTCCATTTGGTGTTACACTTTAAAATGATTATAAGTTTAATTGGAATGTGGATACAGGGTAGTAAGATTGGTAGTAAAAGAAACTGGAATAGGGAAACTGGAAAAAGAAACAGAAAGGGAAGGGTACCACTATATTATAGAATGATTTTATTATAAGAGAAGGGCAGGGAGTCGTATTTTAGTGAGAACATCCTCAAAATTTCACATTCCTAAAAACCAGATCTGTCTTTAGCTATCTAAGTTTTTGTATTGGCACCCGTCACCTTTTATTTATGAGCACCACCTTTTATTTCCTTCACTCCTCTTCTATCTCTTTCCTGCAACTCCTCCCTCCTTCTTGACTCCATCTCTTTTCTTTTCTTTTCTTTCTTTGCAGCTGTGGTAAAGCAAACTCAGGAAGTGATGAGTTCCAAAGCCTTGGCTGTTGCCAAGAATGCTCTGTCTCAGGCTTCTCCCTTGAATTTGACTGCTTTGAAGTTCCTGAAGAATGCAGCTGCCAAATTTGTCATCATGTAAGGAGAGAGAAAAATATTCTCTAAGCCTAAATCTTCACTGCAAAAAAAGGTGCACTTTTACATCTAGATAGCTATTTCAGTGTAAAATACGAATGGAGACAAGGCACATAGTTTTTACCTGAATCAAGATCAACCCAGAAGGAAGGATATAGAGTTGCCCTTGACTAGCTACATCAGGGTAAAACCTTCAATGCCGTGTCTCCACTTGGTTTTACATGGCGATAACGCTTTGAGTTAGCTATCTTGATGTTAAAACGTACCTTTTTTTTTCCTCAGCAAAAACATACCCTTAAGATACTTAGGGCCATTTCCATGGCAGATTTAAACAATTTAGATCAAGACTGAGAACTTATTCTGTGTGGAGTAAATGTAGTAAACAGATCCACCTGGGTGCTATGCTCTAGATGCCTGGTGCTGCTGATGAAGTGGGCTGCTGGACTAACTGAAGTGCTTTTATTGTTGGAATGCCTGTATTTAGTTTTAATAATTTTTCCTGATGGTCAAAAAGATATGAATCACTATGGCTAAATCATTGTCTGACTGGTTGGAAAAATATGCCCATGCTATTTTAGGAGAAAGAAGGCATTGTAGGAATAGTTGGAGAGTATCTTTGCAAATGACCTTTTCAAATGCATGCAGAGTCCCTGGTCCATCTTCTATCTTCTAGCTCCATGCAAAGTCCTAGGTCCTGCTTCCCACCCCATTTCCTGCAATTATCTTTATTTTCCTTTGAATTCACTACCCTGTTGCAGATTCCCCCTGGTCACCCACAAAGAGCCCATTTTCTCCCTTCCATAAATTGCCAATTGCTCACCCTCCTTTAAGGATCATTATTTTTTCAGTAGAGCTCAGGGTCCAATCACTTTAGGATCCCATTCTAGTGGTGTACTATGCCCTAGTTCTCTTCTCTTGAAACTGGATTGTAATTTTATAATTGCCTGTGTAAGGGGCAATATAGGGGGCAGGAACCAGATTGTGACTCCAAGAATCACAATCTGTTGCTTTCCCAGTGTTTCGGGGGGAAGAAAGCTCACTTTTTTACTGGTGCAGATTACTTCCCCATCTGTACTGGTTCTAGGGCATGAGACTTCGCACTGGGGACAGGACAGAACCCAGGCTCTACCCACTCCCCACCCCACCCACTTCCCACTCACTTGAAGAATCAGACTGGCAGCCCTTATTATGCCCCTAATTCCTCTGCACAGGGAGGGGCTCACTACTGAGAACTCTGTGTGTAAAACTACCTATTGTGGAAGAAACTTTTTTCAGTTCTTGCAGTGTTAGCAGAAAAAAAACTTAATTTTAAAATACTTTGAAGAAAAAAAATAATTGGTACCTTTTGTCTTGAACGAGTAAGTGCCTGGAGGGAAAAATAAGAAAAAGATTTTTTTTAAAACCACTGGGTACATTTTAAGAGTGCAAAAGTCTGTTTTGTAATTGTCAGCATCTCTTTGCAAATCATTAGATGTAATGGTATTAAAACAGCAAGTAGGTAAGTAAAAGCAATCTGCTAAGATTTTAATTTTAATATGTTCAATTTATTCTGAATCTCCTTCTGTTTCTTAGTGTATCCGTTAGTTGTATTTATTACAGAGAAGATTTTTTTGTAATGTATTGTGAGTAAATTACACTATTCAGGGGTATTTTGGTGGTCCTGTATTTTACTACTACTCTGGGATTAGAGTTTATGGCTGATTTTGACAGATACTTGCTTCCAAGAGTAATGGATAAAAGTTGGGAGTACTTATGCGTTGGGGGGAAAAAACATATTTCAAGTTTCTCTTGAATGAACTACAGACAGGTGAGCATTCAGAGCAGGATGCATGAACTCTGGAGTGAGCCTTCTTCTATTGAACGGAAAAGCAAAGCAATTTGGGGCCATTGGAAAAGAATAAAGAAGGTAATTAAAGCAACCCAGGAGCATCGTACAAATGAAGAAGATTAACAGTAGTTTTAGTTTTACTTCCATATTTTAGCAGCACAACTCAGGAGACAAATCATATCCAGCTGTTCATACTGTGAAATATTTTTAATTATCACTGACTTAAATAAATCAAATTCTTGGCAAGAAGAGAGTAGCAGCCATAATAGAATCTCTCTGCTTCAACTTACTGTATCAAAAGAATAAATTATGTTATATACTGATTATTTTTCTTCTTCATTTTTCCATGTAGGACTTTTCTTTTTGTTAGAGATGGAAACCCGAATAAACGAAATGTACACAACGAGACATCTATGCACTTGCTGTGTATGGGACCTCAAATTATGATAGCTGAGGGAGCTCTTCATCCTCGCTTGGCCCGGCCCTCTGAAGATGACATCAGAAGAGCAGATTGTCTACAAATGATCCTAAAATGGAAAGGAGCAAAGCTTGACCAAGGAGAATATGAAAGAGCAGCTATTGATGCTGTTGATAACAAAAAAAATACACCATTGCACTATGCTGCTGCCTCAGGGATGAAAACCTGTGTAGAGGTAAAACCTGATATAAATATACAAACTTGTGATTATATTGTGGTATTTATGTATGTATTGAGTAAAGCTATTACACAAAGAAAACAAACATTTTAAATACAAACTTAAGAATGACAAAGATGGGGAAAAGTTCATTTAGAATGCTACATTTGTAGATCTGAAAGAAAAAGAACAGAAAAAGAAAAACTATCAGGTAGCCACACAAACTGAATAGAGGTCAAAGGAAAATCAAACTACATACACTTATAAAGTTAACTTTATAAGATAAACCATATAATATGAGGAAGAACCATACTAGTTTAATTAATTAAATTAAATTAAATTAAAGGAATTTAATGTTAGAGAAATATGTAAGAGAAAAATGGAATAAATAGCTGCCAGAGCCAAATTTTAGAAGCTTGTTTACCCAGCTCGATAAGGGAAAAACATCTGTGACTGGAGGAGTTTTAACTACAACCCCCCTGCCTCAAGAACACCTTATACTTGTTTAGCCGAGAATCTCCACCTGTTGATTGAAGAGAGAATTCAACACTCTGTGCTAGCATGCTATAATTTACCAATGAAAACAAATTTTCATGTATGTGAAATACTGTATAGTATCAGCCACTTAATCTGGGCACTCTTAGGGCAGGTCTACACTACTGCATTGCTGTAAAGTGTCTGGTGAAGATGTTCTAAACCGATGGGCGAGCGCTCTCCCATCAACTTAATAACTCCACTTCTGTGAGAGGCAGTAGCTATGTTGTTGGGAATGCTTCTCCCACCGACATAGTACTGTCTGCATGGGAGGTTAAGGTTGGTTATAACTACGTTGCTCAGGGGGGTGGATTTTTCAAATCCCTGAGCAACTTAGTTATACCAAAGTAAGTATATAGTGTAGTGTAATTCCACGTAACTGGGAGGTCTGCCATGGAATCGATTTAAACCTGATACTAAATGGCAATTGTTGCTGTTTAATTGGACTGGTAATTCCACTTAATTGGGTGCCTTCAGGTGATTTAATAGTGCTTAGGTCTCTGTATTCCAGTTTCATACCGATAGTGCCTGTTATCTCCCGTATGAGCTTTCAGTCTTTTCTTAGTTTTGGTACATGCAGTAAATCTTTGAAATGATGGAAGGAAAGAGACTGTGAACTCTTCAGTTATTCTCTCCTTTCAACTCTCTTGGTCTAACAGCCTGATGGGCGCTAACCACAATATTTTCTAATCACTCACAATTCTATCAGCCTACCTTCCCCAGCATGGCTCTCATTTTCATAACCATCTGATTTTTGAGCATTATTATACAGTGCAGCATAAATGTACATGTAATATATAGGAGGAGGAGGTAACTGCCTAGCACTCTAAAGGTATTTAATCTTTCCCTTTGCTCACACTGGCTAATGCCAAGTTCCTTGTTTCTTTCCTGTGGGTATGGGGCCAACATTTCATCAAGTGACTAGGTTGACTCACTCCTGATCTGTTTCCTTCCCTTGGGAGTATCTAACAATACACAGAACAGTTGGTCTATACTACCAGTTCTTTGAGTGCCAGTATCTGTGTACTCTATATGTGGGTATGCATGCACACCATGTGCCCAAGTCTGGATATTCTTAATAAACCTTGTCCATTGGCCAGCACATATTCAGTTGATATCCTCATGCTCCAAAGTAAGGGCATGAGACAGTACAAAGCTGATGCCTCTCCTGTTCCTTCTTACTGCTGCATGGCCTGAGTCAGAATCCTCTATGTCCACAGATTTCTCCAGCTACTTTTTTATTGCCTGTAAATAGATATTGTAAGTAGTTTTTATGTTAGCATAGTTATATTTTTTATAGTATAGTTTATATAGTTTGTTTTTCCCTTTGGTCTGGAATTATGCCCAGAGTCCTGGGATTCAAGAATTGGGTCTCTTGGCCTTGTTCTTTCTCTGTGAGTGACGACCACCAACCTGAGCTGTTTGGATAAGACACATATTTCTGCAGAGTGCAGCATCCTTCATTCATTTCCCCTGTGAATACCTTTAAGCTCATGAGCTTTGGTTGAGGAAATACCTTATGGAGAAGGCTATGAGACCTCACTATGATCTGAACAAAGGAAAACCCCTGTACATCAACCCCAACTGACAAGGAGCACCCCTCTGAGCACAAGTTTGGGAGCAGAGCCTGAGCTGCTAAGCCTTAGGACTCATCTTCCAGGACTTCACTTGAGAGTAAGAGACACTCTAATGGTTACAAGGACAGATTCCCATTCAGGTCTGTTTCTAAGAGAAAGGATCCCTTCCCGACCCCACCTAGGTAGGCCAAGTCGGTGCACATGAATTCTAAGGGCTCAGGGGCATGTAAGACCCCCAGCTAGGAGGTAAAGTGCAAAAGAAAAAGAATCCTTCAGTTCCATTGTTGGCTCCAATTCCTAAATGTAAAGACCAGCATCCGCTGGCACTATCCAAGAGTGCTGGACCTGACTGTTTGGCAGTACTGCTCATCCTTTGAAGGACCAGCCACCCGCAACATCTCTGGATGCATTGGAACTGTTGTTCCTGATCATCGAAATGCCCCAAACAGTGGGATTTTTTGACACGTACATCTTGCCTGAGGATATCTTTCTCCCTTACCTTCAGTCCCCTCTCCTCTCAGACCTGGTCCTTCAGCGAGACATTGCCACACCGGTGGATGAAACCACTTCGATAACACAGGAACCATCTCTCTATCCCTCAGGCAGGAGGGTTCATCCTCCAGAACCATCAGCCCCATCAGTGGAATGAAATCAGATCTGTGAGTCAGATGCTCCAGCCAGTCCTTCATCTCCTTGCAAAGAGATGAGTCTTGACAGGTAGTTGAGATATGGACGCCCTCTTCCCAAATATGATTTTCACAAGGACTGCTGATATCTGATGCCATGGGGTCCCTCTCAGCTGTATTGCCCATTGGCTCTCCTGGGACCCATGGGACCTGAATGACACACATTCTGGATCTGTCCACAAGTACTATTGCACCTCTCCCACTTGGCATCTGCCAGATCTGTTAGAGTATGAGGAGGAGGAAATTGATCTGGATGCACAAGTACTAATGGTACCAACAGGGATCTCACCCTCATCTCCGGGTGAAGCAATTACTCTGTCTTTGCTGTCTCCATTGGACGACCGGAGGTATTACCAGGAGCTACTGCCGAGGATAGCAAATGACCTTCAGATCTCAATGGAAGTCAGGATTCCCAGCACTGGCTCCTTGACATTCTGCAACCTACAGGTCCAAGCAAGGTGGTGCTTCCAGTAAATGAAGTAATCATGGACCCAGACAGTGCAGTCTGGCATACCCCAGCTTCCTGTGCCTCTGCACCTAAAAGAGCTGAGAGACAATATTTTGTCCCAACCAAAGGAGATGAGTTTCTTTTCACTCATCCAGCACCCAACTCACTAATGGTGCAGACAGCCATGGAGAGAGCAAGGTCACAATATCCTAAGACCACCCCAGCTGACAAGGGCTCAAAGAAGTTAGACCGTTCGGGAAGAAAGGTATTTTCCTCTATGAGCCTGCAATCCCATGTCACTAGCTATCAGGCTTTGTTAATGAAATACGATTTTAGCAACTACTCTAGACTGGCAAACTTTAAGGACAAACTTCCCCTTGAGGACAGAGCCCAATTTCAATTCTTCATTGAGGAAGGCAGGCTAGTGGCAAAAACATCCCTACAAGCTTCAGTGGATGTAGCAGACATCTAGAGGGTCAACCACTGATGTAGTTATGAGACATGAGTCTCATCTTTGCTCTTCAGGGATCCCCAGGGAGGTGCAGAACACCAGAGGGATTTATCATTTGACAAGTCATATTTGTTTAATGAGAAAGCTGATGAAACTTTATACTCATTGAAGGGCTCTGGATTGACCTTCCACTCCCTGGGAATTTGCACCTCAGCTCCAAAGAGAAAACACCACAGGCAGGTGCATGGACCAAGACCATCCCCTCCACAACATTCAATCACCAGCATCCCATTGACCCTCCACATTATTGGCAGAAGATTCAGAGGCCTCAGTTTTCAGCCCCCTCTATTACCAGGACTTCTGCCCATTCCCATTCATCCACTAATGGCCCACAATTGGGACTGTATCACCACAAACAATTGGGTTCTAGAAATTATCCACCATAGTTACACCATCGAATTTCTCTTTCTTCCTCCCAAAAAAACCCTTCCTGGTTCCTCTTCAGGCACCTCTCTCAAGAGGAGATTCTTCGCTGGGTGACAGATTCTTTTCTCCAGTGAGGGGCAATAGAATGAGTGCCATCTCAGTATCAAGGAAGAGAGTTATATTCCTCATACTTCGTAGTCCTCAAAAAAGGTGGAGGGTGGAGTCCCGTTCTGGACCTTTGAGATCTGAACATCTTTATTTGAAAGTCAAAATTAGCATCAATAATGTTCTCCCTACAGGAGGGAATGTGGTATGCTCTAAACATGAAGGATGCCTATTTTCATGTAGGTATTCATCCATCCCAGAGAAAATTTCTTCACTTCCTGATAGATCAGGACCACTGAGTCCTGTGTCGTTCCGTTTGGCCTAGCAACAGCATGCAGGGTATACATGCAGGTTTTCTCTGTGTCAGCAGCCCAAATGAGATGTCACGGTTACACAGTTTTCCCATATTTGGATGACTGGCTCCTACGAGGTCACTCCAACCACAAGGTCAAGTCAGCAACTTTGTTCCTGCTCCATTTTTAGCAGCGCTGGGTGTTTGTGTGAACAAATAAATGTCCATTTTTTGACCCTCCCACTGACAAGAAATTTCATTGGAGCAACATTGGACTCAATTTCAGCAAGAGCTTTTCTCCTCATAGAAAGATTTCAGTCAGTGAGCAATCTGATAACACAGGTTACTTGCAGACTAAATACTATGGTCTAAGTATGTGGTTTTTCTATTAGGCCAAATTCCTTCTGGGTTGGGGTGCTCACTTGAACGACCACACCGTAGAGGGCACCTCAAGCTCATAGGAGGCCAGATTGCACATCAACCGCCTGGAACTGAGTGTGGAACTGGAACTGGCCTGCTGGCTCTTTCTTCTGCTCACACATTCACTCCATATCCAAACAATGTTGGGCTACATCTCCACAATCTTTTATATGAACAAGTAGGGAGGAGCAAGATCCCTTCCCCACTGCCTGCAAGGACTCAGGCTTAGAAATTGGTGCATCAGAAACCACATCACCACAAGCCAGGTGTTCAGAATTCTAAACAGCAACCTAAGCAGGTACTTCTCATCAGGTCACGAGTGGGAAATACACAGCTCTGTCCTGAGGGAGATATTCACATAGTGGGGAACAACTCAGTGGGATCTCTTTATGTCCCAAACAAACAGGAAACTTCTCCTGTACTGCTTCAGAGCAGCTATGGGCCATGACTACCAGGGCGATGCTCTCCTGCTGTCATGGACTGAGCAACTCAGGTATGCTTTTCCACCCTTCACTTGCTACCACAGGTCTTGAGAAAGATCCCTCACAACAGGGCCAGAGTCATTCTGATAGCGACCCAGCTGGCCCAGACAGTTTTGGTTCCTGGAACTTCTGGAAATGGGAACCTGACCTCCTGTCAGGATCTATCCCTTCTTTTTCGAGTGATGGTCCTTGTGTATTCCACGTGTGGACGTGCATGCACGCCATGTGCCTGAGTCTGGAAGTTTTCCTAGCAGTGTCTGTTGACCCACATGTGCGTAGTGCATCTCCTTATGCTCCCAGTCAAGGACATAAGAGGTAGTGCAGATCGATGCCACTCCAGTTCCTTTTTACAACCACATGACCTGAGTCAGAACCCCTTTTTCCTCTCACTTTTAGCTTGCTAAGAGAATTATTTCTCCCTGTATGTTCTTGTACATAGTTTTGAGTAGTTTGTAGTAGTTTTAATAGTTCTAGTATAGTAGTATTGTTATTAGTCTTTCCCCGGCCTGGGGATTCCACCCCACCTAGGGACTGTGCCCAGGATGCTGAGTTTCAAAAACTGTGTCTCTTGCCTGCACTCCTTTTCTGTGAGCGATGAGTACCAGCAGCGTCTCTACTGCCTGGGTGAGACACATGAGGGCCTTGCTGGAGCCCAAGGCATAACTAACAGTGTGAACCAAAGGCTGTGAACCAGAGAAGGCCTGGCCTTGGCAAAATAACAGCCCACTAGGTATTGGCTAACCAAGAAAGCACATTCCTGACCGAAGAGGATGGCCCAAAAACACCCACAATTTTCAAAGAACTACATAAATACATCCTTAAGAGATGGTACAGGAACACACTGATCCCTCGTAAGGTAAGGATGGGGTGACAGGATAATGGATAAGGATGTTTTATTCGAACTAGCCAGGTACAAGGTGTAGGTTTGGTAACTAACCATGTCAGGAGTGTAATATGTAACTTGTTCGTATCAGTGTATAAAAGGAGAAGTCATAGGAGGGGCATCTTTGACCAGCCTAAAGGGTAGCATCCTGGTGCGCTGACTGAGCTGGTACCATTGTCGCAGGCACATATGTGTTAGTATATCTGTAACCACAGAGCCAAGGCACTAGCACCATGCTTCATCGACAATAAACCTGGCCAGGCGCTTTCGCCACTGAACCATGCCTGAGGTCTTTCTTTATGAGTAACATCCAGGTCTGCTGAATTAGCAGGCTGCACTTTCTGCTCTTGCTGATAACACTGGAGATCTAAGAATGGAATCACTGAGCAGCTGAAACAGCTTAGCAGTCTTAACATCGTTGCCACAGCAACAACATTCCACAGCACTTGTCCACAGCGCACATCTCAGCACAGTGCACTATCTGCCCAGGACCAGGAAAGCCTGTGAACTCTGCCTCCATAAAAATCTCATGGAGGAAGCCATGTGACCCTGAACACACTTGGATCCTGGCTGGGAGACCCTTCCGGTACAGCGACCACAGTCTACTGTGAGCGCCCCTCTGAGCACCACTCATGGTGTGGAACCGTCGGTACCAAAGCCAAGGACAGTTGTTGGCACTGAAAACTCCCTGGCTGGAGAGCAAAGCGAAATGCAAGCAGGATCTGTTGGTACTGACAGCGACCCCAGTACTGAAATGTCGAACACTCACCAATGCGCATGTCGCAGCCTGCTCTGATGGTACCCAAGTCACCTGCTGGACTGACCGACTCCACACACTCCACCAGGTACCTTGGGCATCTTGATGGGTGCTCCATGGATCCCTGGCCACACAAAGATGTTCCTCATGGCGGAGGAGTTGATCCTCCCCTACCCACAGTCTCCTCTCGGGCCCTTCACTCAGCTGGGGCATCCCCACACTAGAGGATGAATCTCTGTTCATTCTACCAGATAAGCCTGCTCCTTTTGCACTGAACTGCAGCTTTCTAGTACTGATGGTCCCAACATTGATGGCACCATTCTCTGATTCCAAGGACTTCTCAGATGCAGAATCACCATTTTCCCCAATGCCACACAGAGCCTGGATATGCAATCCAGATCTCCCTATCCTCCAGCCTGTGAAACACCCAGGGAGGCCTTGTATGACTTCCCATGGGGCCTGCCATGACCAATAGACCCCTCCTGGCCCTACTGGGAGTCCTTGGAGCCATACCAGAGGCACCGAGAACCATCCCAGGCTTCATACTGGGCATCCCCTATACACCTGCCTGTCTCATTAGTATATGAGGAAAGGGGAAACTGGTACCACAGATTCCACCAATCCCTACTGGAGCATCCTTCTCACCAACTGAGGCAATCATCCCCCTCCCATTCTCTCCTCCGGATGATCACTGACAATACCAGAAACTGCAACGGAAGGTGGCAACAGACCTGTAGATTGCATTGGAGGAAGTCCAGGACTCACAACACCGGCTGCTGGACATCTCCCAAACCCAAGGCCCCTATAGGGTGGTGCTCTCTATCAATGAGGTAATCATGAAACCAGCCCTTGTGGTTGTGTGTGGCACACACCAGCTTCATGTGGACCCACACCAAAGTGAGTGGAGAGACAGTACTTTGTGCCAGCTAATAAGGCCGAGTTCCTATTCACCCACCCTTCCCCCAACTCCGTAGTCATTCAGGCAGTTACTGAATGGACAAGACAGCAGTCACAAAAATTCAATAAGGCGGCCAAGAGGCTGGACCTGTTGTGCAGGAAGGTCTTTTCGTCTGTGGGTCTATAGTTCCATATTGCCAACTATCAGACTCTGCTAGTCAAGTACAGTTTTAACAACTATAACTGACTAGCAGAGATCAAGACAAACTCCCACTAGGACACCAGAAGCGGTTCCAGACACTGATGGACAAAGGGAGGCTGGCAACCAAGGTGGCTCTTCATACAGCAGTGGACGCAGTCAACACTGCCTCTCAGCCAAAAGCCACTGGTATAGTCATGTGCAGGAATTCGTGGCTCCAATCCTCTGGCTTCCCCAGGGAGGTCCAAAATACAGTTGAGGACCTCCCCTTTGACGAGACCAACCAGTTCAATGAAAAGACGGATGAGCCCCAGCACTCCCTCAAAGATTCGAGGTCCACACTATGTTCCCTTGGCATTTATACTTTGGACCCTAGACACAGACACCAGAAACTACCCTTTCATCCATGGCCACACACATCTTACCCAGCCTAACAAGAGCACCCACATCAACAACAGCAGTCTCAGAGGCCTTCACCCTCTCCCAGCCACAGGCCTAAAGCCAATTTTGACCCATGAACGTCTTTCAATATCACGCCTCAAGTCATCTCCATGGGCTGTCTTGCCCTATTCGCTCACAGTTGGGGAAAGATCACCATGGAGAGTTAGGTACTGGAGAATATCCACCATGAATACTCCATAGAGTTCCTTTCCTTCCTGCCTCATTGCCCTCCCACCTGACCCCCTTTGGGAGTTCTCTCCCACCAGCTGCTTCTCCAATAAGAAACAGATGTTATACTCCTCAGGGGGGCAATAGAATGTGTCCCATCCCAGTACTGGGGGAGAGGCATTTACTCACCATACTTCATCATCCCGAAGAAAGGCAGAGAATGCTGCCCCGTTCTCAATCTTCAGTTACTAAATTCATTTACAGGAAGTCCCAAGTTCCAGATGGTGATGCTAGCATCAATTGTCCCCTCCTCCACCAGGGAGCACGGTTTGTGGTTCTCAACATAAAAGATGCT
Organism: Emydura macquarii macquarii; assembly: GCF_026122565.2. Taxonomy (NCBI): domain Eukaryota; kingdom Metazoa; phylum Chordata; order Testudines; family Chelidae; genus Emydura; species Emydura macquarii. The sequence goes on along the minus strand of NW_027132559.1, from coordinate 32,766,495 downwards.
AATTTCCATGTAAACATCCACCCATTGCGCCTGACATTTCTCCGTTTCAGGGTGGACCACCACCACTACCAATTTCAGGTCATCCTGTTCCGCATAGGGACAGCACCAAAAATGTTCACAAAGGTCTTCACAGATGCGAAGCCAAGGCCAGTCAGTATTCCTCTGCCTCGACAACTGGCTCCTGGTGGCACAATCTCAACAGGAAGCACTCTCCACGATCCACTTTCTTTGTGGCCTCCTGACCTTCCTGGGTATCCATGTCAATGAAGACAAGTCTGTTTTAATACCCACACAGACAATAAACCTCATATGGGGGAGGCTGGACTCGATCACAGCACGAGCCTTCCTCCTGGCAGACCGCTTCTCAGCGATGACCACCCTCATCATGTGCCTTTGCTGCAAACCTCACGCCACGGTCCAACAATTCTTCTCCCTCCTAGGGCATTTTGGTGGCCTGCACTCATGGAATGCCACATGCACGGCTTCACATGTGCTGCCTACAAGTTTGGCTTCTCTCCACTACAAGCCTGGTACAGATCATATTGATTCCAGGATCACCATCCCAGTGCCCGTGACTTCCCTTACTTGGTGGTCCAATCCATCCAAGATCATGATTGGCACTCTTTTGACCCCCATCCCTTCCCCCCAACACACACCACAGGCCACCATCATAACAGAGGCCTCCCTCACAGGATGGGAAGCCCACTTTGACCACCACACAGCACAGGGGGTGTGGACGCCACGGGATACCAGTCTGCACATAAACATAGTAGATCTCAGGGCAGTCCGCCTCGCATGCAAGGCCTTCCTCCCACTCATACAGCCCCTTCACATCCAGCTTCTCTCAAACAATATCATGGCTGTGGTATACATCAGCAAACAGGGTGAAGCTAGGTCTCCCTCCCTTTGTTCCGAGTCTGTCCGGCTCTGGAATTGGTGCATCAGGAACCAGGTCACACTTCAGGCTGCGTACCTACAAGACATCCAGAATTCCGCTCAGCAGAACCTTGTACCACGATCACGAGTCGGAGCTACACGATACCATGCTCCATGACCTCTTTCCCTGTGGGACCTCTTTGCGTCCCAAGGGAATTGGAAACCCACCTCTATTGCTCCAGGGAAGCTCTAGGCAAGGGCTCTTGAGGCTACACTCTCTTCTTCTCCTGGACAGGCGACCTCTGTTATGTATGCCTTTCCCCCCATTCCCCTCCTGCCACAGGTTTGTTGCAAGATTCATCGGGATAGGGCCACCATCATCCTCATAATGCCCTACTGGCCCCGGCAGTTCTGGTACACCAGCTTCCTGAGGCTCTCCACCCAACCACCAGTCCATCTCCACGTGCTCCCAGATCTCTTGACACAAGATTTGGGAAGATTCCGTCATCCCAATCATAGCCTCTTCCCCTCATAGCCTGGTATTTGGGTGGGCATCAAATGTATGCTCCCTCCCAGTTCAGCAAATTCTGACCCAAAGCAGGAAAGAATCCACTAGAACATGCTACCGCACTAAATGGAGACGCTTCCTAGAAGGCTCCCATTTCCATCACCGCTCAGGACACAATGACCATCCCAGTCATCCTTGACTACCTCCTCATCTTCAAAACGTTGGAACTGGCTCTCAACTCTATTTGAGCACACCTGGCAGCACTTACCGTATTTCTTCCACCAGTAGATGGCATCTCCATCTTTACACACCTTACCGTGGTGCACTCTATGAAGGGATTGATCAATACCTTTCCACCGGTGGTGAAGCCCACTCCTCCATGGGACTTTAACCTTGTTCTCTCTGTCCTCATGAGACCACCCTTTGAACCAATGGCAACATGCATTCTGGCCCACTTCTCTATGAAAGTGACTTTTTTAGTTGCTGTCACCTCAGCCAGATGCATCAGTGAGTTCACTGCCATGATGGCAGACCCCTCCCCCAACCCACATGATATTTCACAAGGACAAGGTGTCCTTATGGCTACACCACAAATTCCTTTCTAAAGTGGTGTCCAAATTCCACCTCAATCAATGCCTTGACGTTCGACACACCCTAGTGTTCTACCTCCACAGGACTCGCTCCTTTTGGAAGTCACCAAAACTTTTTATTGCCATCCCTAAATGGTCAAAGGGACAAGCCGTCTCATCCCAACAAATCTTTAAATGGGTCTCAGAGTGCATCCTTGAATGCTACAAATACACCAACCTACCTCCTCTCAGCGGAGTCATGGCACATTCTACAAGGGCACAGGCCATCTCCTCAGCATCGCTGGCTGATGTGCCATGGCAGAACATTTGCCGGGCGGCGATGTGGCACTGTTCACACCTTCATAGCACACTATGCCATAACGCATACATCAGCAGCAGATGCAGCTGTGGGTTATGCTGTACTGCAGACCACAATTCCATTGGCATCTTCGCACCCATCTCTGCGCTGATCACTGCTCACAAGTCACTTGTGTGGAATACACATCAGGACCATCACTTGAAGAAGATGAGGTTACTTACCTGTAACAGAAAGTTCTTCGAGATGTGTGGTCCCTATCTGTATTCCACTACCCACCCTCCTTCACCTCTGCTTCTGACTAGAAGAAACAACGGTAAGACGGGAAACTGGAGTGGTGTCAACCTGCACTACCACTTATATCCTCAACTGGGAGCACAAGAAGATGCACTACGCACAATGGACACTGCTAGGAAACACTTCCAGGCTCAGGCATATGGCACACATGCACATCCACATGTGCAATACAGATAGGGACCACACATCTTGAAGAACCTTCAATTACAGGTAACCTCCTCTTCCTGGATCTCCTAACTCAGGAAGATTGCAAAATCAGACACCCCAATTCAGGCCCACTTCAGTTCACAGTGTGGTGTCTGAATGGACATCAGATCTAGAATGTTCATGTTCAGAAGCCATCTAAACCATTCTTATTCAAAGAAGGAACGATTCAATTAGGAGCTGCTACCTAGCTAAATGGAGACCTCTCTTTACCTGGGCACAGCACAATCAATCTTCCTCAGGCTCTGCAGATATCCCATTCACTTTAGATTATCTTCTGTCATTGAAGAACTCAGGTCTTTCCATCAGTTCACTGTATGTCAATCTTACCACAGTCATTGCCTTCCTTCCTCCAATAGACAAGTGTTCCGTTTTTATTCACCCAACAACAGTTAGATTAATGAAGGGTTTAGTCAGGACCTTTCCACCCGTGGTCAAGCCTACAGCTCAATGGGATCTCAGTCTCCTGACAATACTCACCAGACCACCATTTGAACGTTTAACAACATGATGTATGTCCCCTCCCCCCATATCCATGAAAGCTGCATTTTTAGTTGCTATTACTTGTTTCTGAAACTCCATGCTTCTGTTGAAGAGAAAAGACTTAATTCCCTGGATTGCTGACATACCCTGGCATTCTATTTGCAAAGCACAAAATGAATTAGAAAATCACCAAGACTGTTTCTCGCTGTAGCAGAAAGGTTGCAAAGACAAGCAATATCTTCTTAGAGAATCTCTAAATGGATTTTATTTCCATCATTGTGCTACCAATTAGTGCATATCCCTTCCCTGGATGGAGTAAGAGAACACTCCACAAGAGCGTAAGCTGCTTCTACAGCATCTCCACAGGAGGTACTGATACTGGACATATGCAGAGTGGCTACCTGGAGTTCCATTTATATGTTCGGGGCCCTGCTGTGGATGCAGTGATGGGGACTGCAGTTCTTTAAACATCTTTACTGCCAGCATCTTCTCACCAACCTCTGGTCTGAGTACTGCTTGTCAGTCACCAATGTGTGGAATACATATAGGCATCAGCACTTGAAGAAGAAATGGAGTTTACTTACCTGCAATTGAAAGTTCTTTGTGACATGAGGTCCCTCACAGAAGAGGGACTGGAATTGGCCCTCATTGGCTCTTATACCCTTTGTCTGGAGCATGAGAAGAGCAACTGTACATGTGAAGGCCAATGGACACTGCTTGTTAAGAATCTCTAGACTGGCACGCATGCATACTCACATGTGGAATACAGCTAGGGATCCACATGTCAAAGAACTTCCAGTTGCAGGTTAGTAACTCCCATTTACAAATGCCTTAACAAAAGGAAACTAGTAGGCATGGGATTAAAAATAAAGAAAAATATCTACCAAAAATAAAAGTTAAGCAGAATTCAACCAGAGCAAGAATATTACTATGGAGAGTATTGATAGCCTGGCTGGATCATTTAATCTCAATTTGTAATATAGAGCAGATTAAAACTCTTATTTCTTGGAAGTTTGTTTGCTTGGTTAATGTTTGTCTTTGATGGAACTTTCTCAGGAGCCTGCCTGAGACTGGCATGAGCCACCCCAAAAATGAAGGATCATCACAAACCTCAGTACCTTCTGTCCTAAACACAAGGTGCCTTTCATTAACCTTGCCATGTCTAACATAGATATGCAACACATATTTTAAAAACATCCACTTATGACCCTACCAAAACAAGATATTCCATTGCACCTGAAGATGAGGATGAGAACAAACAACATATGGTGTTGTCACACAGATGGGTAGCCATGTTGCTTAATGCACTTCTAGAAGGTGCTTACATACCTCAAGGATGAGCACAGTATAAGACCTATATAGACTAGAAACTCAGCATGCTCACTCTGTCTATGATATGACTCGTCAGATCACATCCAATCACTGTCTCTGTTAGCACCTTACGTTGTTGCTTTTATTGTCATTTATTATTTGTATTATTATTATTGTAGCGCCTAGGAGCCCTAGTCACATCAGAACCTGATTGTGCTAAGTGCTGTACAAACACGATATAAAAAGATGGTCTCTGCCACAAAGAATGTACAATTTATGTAACTATAGAAGCTTTGTATGTATTCTCTCTGGGGATTTGTGTTGATTAATGTATTGAATATTACCTCTCTGTTTAGCTCCGATTTTAATATGTGTTCAGGAAGGTGCCCTGAACTACTTTACACACACATTCAGCCCATAATACCAAACAGAGTGCACAATTTGATAAAGCCATATCCCACTCTGTCACAGCATATTTGACATATCAAAGGGTATTTGCCTATTTAATGGAATTATTTTGATCCTCTTTTAGGGATTGGTGAGTCAGAGACCTTTTTACATTAATACTTATGAAAAATGCTATCCTATGAATTGTTAACTTGGTAATTTTCTCAGGGTTTCTGGTCAGATTGGTTTCTGAGCAAACATCACCTTTTGGAAGATTCAATATGTTCATTGATCTCCTCTCCTCCCCCCCACTCCCCCCAGATTATTGTTTCCTTGGATGAATTGTCATAGAGTTTAAAATGTGTAGTCATAGTATGAAATTCAATATAGTATCTATAACTAATGTTGTGCCAATATTTTAAAAACGTAAATGGAATGACCTGAGTAACCATAGGCTGGTTATCTTGATATCAATCCTGGGCAAAGTCACAGAAAGACTGATATAGGACACATTTAGTAAAGAAGTAAAGTATAGTATCCTAATTAATGCCAGTAAACAAGGTTTTATGGAAAATATGCCTTGTCGGACAAACATGATATAATTTTTTATGAGATTATAGGTTTGGTCAATAAAAGTAACTATTAACATACTGTACTCCTTCGAGTGCTGGTCCTTATATGTATTCAACTATGGGGGCCTGCGTGATCTCCTTGTTCCCAGAGCCAGAGAATTTTAAAGGCAGTGTCCTTTGGTTCACATATACATCTTGGTTCACATCTTGCTTCTGGCTGACGAGATAAAGGGCAGGGCGGACCAACTGCCTCTCCAGTTCCTTCTGCCTGTTGCATGGTCCAGGTCAGAACCTCCAGTGTTTGAAGCTTTAGCTTTCTCCTTTATCTGTGAAAATATTTAGATATCTGTAAATAGTTTTTTAAAAATAGTTCTAGAGTTTTAAAGTTTTTATCTGAAATTTTTAGTGTTTTATAATTAGTTAGTCTCCTCAGCTTAGGGATCACCCACTCTCCTATACCCTGTTTGGGCACTGGACTATAACTTGGACCTCAGGTTTCAAAATTTGTGGTTCCTATCCATAGTCTTTCTTGATCAGTGACAACCATCAGTACTGCTTATATTGTCTTGGGGAAGCCCACATGTTGGCAGGGTGCAGTATCTGCCATCCATTCCCCAGCTGTAACTGGGAAGGGCAGGAACTTTGCCTTAGAAAGCACTTAATGGAAAAGCTCATGAGGCTTCAATTGGACCCACTTCGGGGGACCCTATGCTTCACATCAGCCTGACTCAACAAGGAGTATGCCTTCTGCCACGAGATCTGACTCAGGATTGAGGGAGTCTACCCTGCCCCCCCCAAATTCCTCAGCGGAGCTTTGTTGGGAGAGCAGGGAGCATTCTCATAATCATGAGGCTTAGTTGTCTTCCAAATCCACTTCAAAGAAGTCTCATTCAACCCTGCTTCAACCGGGCAAGTCTATAAGCTCAGCTCAAGAGAACTTAGTATGTTCTAAGTCTGTGCTGTGACAAGAAAGCCCACGAGTCAAGGGTTCCATCATCATTAGATCATGATCCAGCAGCTCTAGTGCCTCCAGTACCTCCCAAACCCCAGGATCCGCCAGCACTGATGAAGACCGATCATTGAGTGCATTAGTTACCCTCGTTTCCTAATTTGTCTTCAATGGCTTTGGCACAGACTGTCTCTACTGCGGCTCTGGCAGCTCAGGCAGACAGAATCACACTCACTCCAGGAAGAGCTGAGACCTGTGCTCCTCCTCAAGACATCTTAGTTCTCCCAGACATAGAGTCTTCCATTTCATTGGGTCCCTACCTCTTGAGAGAGGTTATAACTCCACCAGAGGAGTTGGCCTTTGGGAGGAGTCTGTCTCCCCTTCCATCTTCAGGTTATGACTTCCTTCCAGTGGTACCATTGATACCACTGTTGCAACCAAACTTGGCTTTCTCCCTATTGGGAGATTTTGAACCGCCCAATTAATTGTTATTCTATCCTCCAAGACATACGTACCTGATCAGAAGACCTGGACCAGCTTAGGATCTACCTCCGCTTCATCATCTGCCTCAGAGCTATTGAACCCCATGACATGGGGACCACTGCAATCCCCATTCGTCCCATTCTATTTGCCATACTGGGGGCTGTGGGACCAGTACCATCCTACAGAGTTGACGTGGCCAGCTAAGGAGTTGCTCCTTCCCTCCTCTCTGAGAGGACAACCAAAGCCGCCCCCAAATCTAATAGAAGAGGAGGAGTAGTACAAACCGGACAAGATTGCCATCCTGATCTCCAGTTGAGGCAGTAACTCTAGTGTCTCCATTCCCACAATGACTGTAAGCAGTTCCATGAACACTTTCTCAGAATTGCAGGAGAGCTGCAGATTCCTGTTGAGAAGATTCAGGATCCTCAACACAAGCTCCTGAACATTCTTCAGTCCTCCAGCTCCAGTCGAATAGTGCTCCCAGATAATGAAGCCATCCTTGAGTTAGCTGTCTTGCAGAATTGCCTGTAAACCATTATCAACATTTGTGATACTGTACAATTAAATAATAAGAATTATACTGGAGCTTGTCACAACAGCATAATTAAGGTTAATATGAAAATTTCGGTTTAACATGAGTTTTAAACTTTTATTATGTGAAAAATCATTGTTAGTTACTTTATAAATATCTAACACACCTCTTGAGTGTGAGAGACAAAAATTACCTTTTGTAGGCCAGTGTTAATGAGAAAAACTGAATCTGGTATTTCCAATTGGGCATTTTACTCTTACTTATTTACTTCCTTCTCCCTCTTAAAAGGCCATTTAAGGAGACCACATTTTGTATTTAGTTCTTTCTGTTTCCCTTGTAGTTACTATTTTCTCTTCCTTGCTCAGACTCATTTATCTGGCTTGTCTTCTCCTCTCTCACTATATTATTTAGATCTCTCCTAAGCTCTGTCTTTAGTTTACAGTTAACATTAAGATTACAAATACCTATGAAACAAGTGTGAGCTGGAGATGAAGGGGATCTGGGAATGTGTGTTAAAATAAGCCCCATGAAACCTAAAATAAAAGTTTTTTATATACCACATAAAAATGAATAGCACTCAAGTAGCAGACTGAGAAGTTGTAACTTAATGGATTGTGCGTCCAGTTTTGTCTTATCCAATTGTCATCATGGGTCAGTTTTTTCTGAACAGGAGCTCAGTCCTTATGGTGTCGAGCACTCTGGTCCCAGTCCAGCAACCCACTTGAACACATGCTTAATTTTAATTATATAAGCAGTCTCATCAAAGTGGATCCACTGAAGTCAATGAGACTACTCATGTAACTAAAGTTAAGCGGGTGCTTAAATGATTTACTGGATTGGAACCAAAGTTCTGAGTGCTGTCAGATCATGCTTGAGATGCACAAGTAAGTACATAAAATCTGGAGGTATAATAAAATCTGATTTTGAGCTTGCTCCTAATCCATTTTGGCTTGTATACTCCTGAGGTTAGGTAGCTCACAAATGCTTGGTTTCTGCAGTAAGTCCTTGTGAAAGTTCACATTAGTAATGACCTCCAGTCAGGAATTTCCTGGTGGTTAATGACCAGCTGGTGTTCACTCAGACCCATAAACAGCCAGATGTTAATTGTCTGAAAGTGCTTGATTCAAAGGTCATTTGTTACTACTGTAAATCATGGCAAGTGAATTTTTTTAAATAAACATTGAAATAATTTCCTTTTTATATCTAGAAAATTTAAAAGATGAACTGCACATTGCTATGGATACAGTTCCTGTTTTTTCCTGGCAGCTAAAGACGAGCAGAAAGCAAGGACTTCATCCTTCCCCTCCCATTAGGTGTTAAAATATTTTTAAGCATAAAGAAGGTGTCAGAAATTTGTTAATCTTACAACAAAGCCCAAAACATGTAAGATTTCTTTAGATTCAGAAAGAACTTTAGAGACAGCAAAAATCTATCTGCCTAAAATAAGGCAGTTATTGCAGTTTTTGTAGTGCTTCTCTCAACAAACATATATTGCTGGAAATACCTTTTATTAATTGGTTTGAATCTGGGGATTTGCTCTTGTTTGGAAGATTAACTGGTTCTTTTAAGAAATATAATCTTAATGTTTTCCACAAAGAGGGGAATCACTGAATTATCAAATGAACTTAACTTTTTACTCACAAAAACTTAGGAAAAATACAAGCCTGAACTGTAAAATTGCAGGTACTGGATTTAATGAGATACTAAAAGATTCAGAAAACTTATCTTGTATTACATTTTATATTTTCACGTTTCATTCCAAATAACTGTACCTTGTGGAGGTCACAGATGCAACCAACAGTTGGTTTCTGTAAATCAAATATTCATATTGTTCCATACATTGTCTACAAGGAATGGGCTGCCTGGAAGTTGCACATAAATTTTTCTACTTAGAAACCTCGTGTATTCCTTGTTTTACAAATTCCACTTTAATGATCCAGTTCCCAGTCTTTGGACAATATAATCTGATCACACTAAAAGTAACTGAAAAATATTTTCCAGACTTGCAGCTGAAAGATAAACCTATGAGCAGTATTTGTGATGTTTACCGTGCAAATCAGTAAAGAATATTTACAATATTTAGCACTTCTATAGTACTTAGACTGTATGTTATTTGACGCAGGGTCTGTCTTTTATTCTGTCTTTGTATAGCACCTAGCACAATGGGTCCTATGTACTATGACGACAAGAACGATGATTATAATAATAATACTTTTCTTCCATAGATTTCAAATCACTTTGTAAAGGTGAGGTAACCAGTGTTCTCGTTTTATAAATGAGGTAACTAAGGTATAGAAGGGTTATAAGATCTTGATCCTTCTCCTATTCAAGTCAATGGAAAAACTCCCATTGGCTTGAATGGTGCAAGATCAAGTCCTATATATTTAATCAAGGTTATACAGCATGACAATGGCAGAGTCAGGTACAGAACCCAGGCTTTCTGACTGTCCCATCCCACTGCTTAAGTCAGAAGGCCATCATTTCCCCTTTGTACAATGGCTATAAAGCACAAATATTGTAGAAGGAAACTTTGATGTTTTGCTGTCCCTTTCAGCAAAAAAGATTGCTTGCTTAGTGGAAAAAAATATATATATTTTTTGAATTACTTCATCATTTAATCTGGTTATTCTACTTACTTTGATAAGACATATATTTCTTAGCGATATTAGAAATGGAATTTCATTCACTAAATTTTTGCAGCACAGCAAGAGAGGGTAGCATAAAAAAAGAAAACAAGATATGCAGCAAAATTGATAATGTGAAGAATACATTATGCTTTTATTTAAATAAGTTGCCCTTTATCTGTTGTCAGCCACTCTAAAGTCTTTTAAAACATACTCTTTCATAGATTTTAGTGTGTTCTTATGGTTTGCCAGTCCACCAGTAACTATAATAATAATACCTAGCTCTTACATAGTGCTTTTCATTAGATCTCAAAGTGCTATACAGGTTTATTCTCTGAAGAGAAAGTAACTAAACATAAATTACGGTAATTTTAAGAAGGATATTTTTACTTGTTGCCTTTGCAGTTTTAAACAGTCAATCCTGTGATATTGTTTGGGAGATACTAAATGGGATTTCTAGTTGGTATATTTATAGCTAGAGCACTAAACATTTAAAACACACTTTTTACTGTGTCACATGCATGTTAACATTTAAAACATCATATAATACTATTAATCCTCAGATCACTGATCTGTACTAAGGTGTGCTATACCACTGGAGCTGTTCTGTTCTCTTCTATTTAGTTTCTTATATCAATAGTATCTGAGCACTTTTTTGGTATTCAAACACCTGACTAGCTATTTTCTGGCTTTAAAGGAAACTTTTGGGGCTGCCTTGGAGACAAGGGAGAGTTTGTTGTCTCTTAGATTGCAACTCATGTATAATAGTGCCAATGTAACCTGTCTCACTATACTGGGCACTCACCACCCCCTCTCTGTACTCCCACTGTGTCACAGTTCTTGTAAGTGCTGGGTCCTAGCCTATGCTGCCTCAAGCATGGAAGCATCAGAGGCGAGTAGATGGAGATGTGGATTTTTTGGCATATAGCCAAAATTGACTCTGTGCTGAAGAAGTGGCTAATAAGGGAGGTAATCTAGTTGGTGACTGCGAGGTTTGTTTCCCATTGGGAAGATGTTGGGATCTGGTGATGCTTTTGTAGAGAAGATTAAGGAGGAGGGATGGCTTTTATTCAGGAAAGGCAGTGAATAATATAAAAGGGTGGAGAACTGATGCAAGGGTAGAGCTAGAGAAAATAATCTTGATCCCTTTCCTATCCCTTAGAATTCTCAAGATAAATATTACCATTCTTCAGGTTCAAAGGGTTAAATAACATCACCACTTCGAAGCAAATCAGTTTTGTCTGATTTTGATTTGTGATGGGCATTTTACAAAAGCTGCATTGTAAAATTTCAAGAAGTGGGTTGGGACTTTTTTACCATTTGCTGACATGATCACTTGCTAATTTAAAAAATAAATTGCAATACATCTGCCTAACCAAGACACACTTGATGTCCAGGTATCAATCAAAATTAATAGGAATATATTCTGTAACCTGTTTTAACTTTATTTCTTAATCCCTTTGCAATTTTGTAAGATTGCTTTTGTATACTTTATATACTAATCCATATTTAATCCTTGTTAATTAGTGTCAAACATTTTCTGAATCTGATAATTGTTGAATTTTGATTTTTGTTTTTAGCTTCTGGTAAAACATGGTGGAGACTTGTTTGCGGAAAATGAAAATAAAGATACTCCCTGTGACTGTGCCGAGAAGCAGCACCATAAAGAGTTGGCCCTCAACTTGGAATCTCAAATGGTATTCTCACGGGATCCTGAAGCTGAAAGCATTGAAGCCGAATATGCTGCTTTAGACAAAAGAGAGGTGAAGTGAAACTTTTCATTATGTGTACTTTATGGTTTTATAAATCTGCATATGTAGCAATGCTTTGTGATAGAGGCAAAAAAAATCTTAACCATGAATTTAACTCTAGGCACATTTTTAGATCCACTAACTTCAGTGGCACCATGCACATGCTTAAGTTAAGCACACTGCGGAAGAGCAGTAGGGATTCTATAGTTAAGATTGAACAAAGCTTTCAGTTCACAATTTTTCAGAAAGCTCTAAATTACACACACAATGTAGGCTGTCTTGAAAATTGCTGTGCCATATAAAGATTAGGGGTAGAGTTGGTGCAAACTTTGGGTCATTTGTTGTACAGTAAGTTGGGAGATATAGCCTTCCAAAAATCAACTTCTAAAATGTTCAAGTTCTTAAGATTTTCTGCCCAAAGATGAGGGGGTAAAATATAAGAAGGCTCCAAAGCATATTTCTCCTTATCTCAACTCACGAATAACACCAAGAAGCAGCTGCAAAGTGCAATATTTCAAAAGATATTCATTAAAGTGCTCTAAAATGCACATGCAGAGCTAGATCATCCTGAATATTGGATTGTCAGTAGAGGGACCAGGATAAGAGGTAGTAGTGTGGTGTTGGGGTGACTTAATCAAGGGGTTTATAAGATACAACCCTCCTCAATTTCCTTTCCTCCCAAAATGAGTAGTGTGAGTCCGTGTATCACTGACAAGAGTAAGAAATGGAATGCAGGCAAAGCTGCAAGGGCAGAACACTGTGCCAGTTTCAAAGCAGTTTTCCAAAAGTACTCTAAAATTCATAGGCTAAGTCAGGTCAACTTGCAATTTGGTGTGCCAAATGAAGACCTTGGATACAGTTTGTCGGATAAATTCAGATAATTTGGTCTCAGGTTTCTGAAATGTCAGGCTTTTATTTTTCAAAATGCTTCAAAATGCAAATGCATTAGCAGATTGCCTTGAAAATAGCTATACTATATCAAGGGCCAGGATAGACTTTGGGGTATCATTTCATCAGGAATTTTCTAAGATAAAGGCCTCCTTGTGACCTACTCTTAATTATCAAAATGCTCTAAAATGCACATGCAGAGCCTGATCGGCCTGGAAATTGCTTTGCTGAGAGAGGCCACGGTAAAGGCACTGGTGAAAAATTGGGATTATTTGGTCAGGGTGTTTCCATGATACAATTCCTCTACATATTTCTTTTCAGGGTGTTCTAAAATGCATGTGTGTAAGTAGATGCCTTGAAAATAGCTATGCCACATCAGAGTCCAGAATAGATTGTGGGTTGCAAATTTAGGATCATCTGGCCAATAATTCCCAAAATAAAATCTTTTCCCTAGATGGTCTGCTTTTAATTTTCTAAGTGCTCTAAAAACAGGCGTGTACCACAGGAATTGGAGTGGTAATTGAAAACGGGAATGTCAGTGTATGCCACAGGCACACAGTGCTCAAACCAGATTAAGGGGTTAGGAATAAGTATGCTCAATGCATGCCACAAGCACTCAGCTTTGAGGGGAAGCCAAAGAGAAGCAGGCTTTCTCAGCACAAGCCACAAGTGCACAGCACTGAGACCGGTGTTCAGGAAAATTGCTCAGGCTCGAGATCAGTGCTGGCTCAGGCTCTGCTCAGACTCCTCAAGGAAGGGCTTAGTGAGTAAGCAGATTTGTGAGCAACCCATTCACCAACTTAAGATCCCTTTGCCTATCTCTTACAAGAAGGTTAGCATTTCAAGAAAAAACAAAATATAAACTATGGGAAACCATGATTTGTAGAGTTAAGGTGACTCTTCCCATACAGCCTGCCCAGATGAAGATTAGAACTGGGAGTACAACAGTACCTTAGCCCTTTATAACCAATTCTGCCATTTTATCTGGGCCCAGCACAACTCAAAATCAGCACTCTTATTCATACAGTCCAGTGGACCCTTACTATGATCTGTGCAGCACCACTGATCCAGGGAGTACTTGCTGCTGGCTGGCAGAGGCGGGCAAAAGGCAGAAAGGTTCTTTTACAGGCCAGTTCCTATTGCCGTGCCTCTGTGAGCAGTGTTAAATATTCTTGTGTTATACAGTACACCCTTGCTGTAACATAGCCCTGGGGATCGAAGCCATTTGGTTATTATAGCCAGGGGTTCATTATAGAGAGAGAGATCTGCTGCGGGGGACGGAGGGGACACTTGACACCTCCAGGCCTGCAGAGGGTGTGGGGCTGACAGCTCCCCCAGCACCAGGAGAGAGAGCTCCTCTGGCCCTGGGGCTGCAGCCAGCGCAAAGTGTTCCTCTGGCCCTGTGGCCGGGGCCAGGTCAGACAGCTCCTCCAACCCCAGGGATAGAGGAACATTATGACCCCTATCACAGCCCCCCACTGCAGTGGGCAGGGCTGGAGGTAAGATCCAGGAACCAGGTCTCTATAGCCCAAGGTTCACTATTGTGAAGGCATTATAGGGTGTACCGTAGTAACAATATCTTAGTTTCAAATGGTTGTAGCATATTCATGTCATTCATATTCAGATGTCATCAAGGAATTATAAGGAATGCTTACGTTTAGAACTGAACCATTTGTAATGAAGTAAATAAACAATTTGCAAAGCTTAGAAAAAGGCATAAAAATGTATCATTTGTAATTGTTGAGGGGCAGAACAAAAGCTTTCCATCTTTAAATAAGATGGGAGTCAGTAGTAACTCTACAACTTTTACAAGTATTTTCTTACTTTGAATATTTTTCTCAAGAGTATTTCCTATTTAACTGTTTCTAATAGAAGTAATTGTTTAACACAAAGTCATTCTAGAATTGAAAATAAATGAGAACTTTTAGTATGAATTTAACACAATGGAGAAAGAGAGGTTGAACAGGCCTAGTTTTTTATTACTTTGTTTTTGATAGAATATGACAAACTGTGCTATCAGTTTCACTTATTCCTTCTACTGGTGTTTCTGAATAAAATCTATTTCACTCGTAAACACAAACTGTAGGTCCATCCTTTCAAAATCTTGTTTTCCATTGTTAATACTTGAAATGAACATTCTCCTGAAGAGACACTTCTGCTTTAATTTTGTCTTTTTAAGAAATCTTGGGTATCTGTAATGATTAGATCTGGGTTTGCAATTAAAAAATTTATAACAAATGCAAGGTCATAATAGTTTTTTTAAATTAAATATGTTCCTACATAACACAGTATAGAAGAATAGGAATATTAAACTTTTATAAAGTAAGATATAAACGTAAGAACTATGTCTCTGTGTAAAACACTAAGACATAAAACTTTATGACCAGAGTCTATTCTCTTATCATTGTGGTTGGCTGAAGCAAAAGTGTCAAAATATACAATATGCCTGTGGTGTTTTTTAAACAGAAATCAGCTCAGGGAAAGATTCCATGGGATTTTTCTGGCCTCGAATTCTGTGTTTTTATTTAATTAATTAAAACAAGCCACAATAAAAGAACATAAGCGAACATTACCTGTAAGTATAATGTATAAGAATATAATAAATATTTCTCTCTTAAGACTTATTAAAGGTGAAGTTAGGCTAGCAGCAACCCAAATAATATAAATTGTATTTTAATCATTTTAACTAACTATTTTTGCATCAATTTTGATGGTTTCACATTCATAGTTCTCTGGTTCACCGCTTATTCCTAAAATAGAAACCGGTTCATCTTTGCAGTGTAGCCTGAGAAGGTAAAAGACATTTCATTTCAACCCCATGCTTCAATGTACGCAGTATATGCTAAGGAACACCTGGGAATAAGCAGAAATTTAGAGCAGATCATCCAGAACAGTTTTAGTTCTTCTGCCAAACACACAGAGCACTATATTGCACAACACCAAAGCAATCATTTTCTTCAATCATTTGCATGTTTGTATATCACTACATCTTGCAGAAATGTTCCCATTAGTGTGGAACAGGGAAGTCAGATATTTGTTAAATTAATTATATTTAGACTGGATCTGTTCAATTTCAGTTGAAAACTATTTAGCATAAATGTACTTAGCATTTAGTATAAGCACAACTTTAGTGTTCAAATTTAAGAAAATGAAAGATGTGTTTGCACTCTTAAAATAACCCACTTAAAATTAGTACCTGGAGATAGAAATAGCCTTTTAAATAGGAAGAGGAGATAAAAGTACAGTTGGCTTTAATATCTCAAATCTATATATCTTACACATGTGTGCATGAGGGGTAGATGCAGAGTCAGATGAATTTTCAAAAATATATAGCCCCAGTTTACAAAAAGGGTGATAATTACATAATTTGTTATCACTTGGTTGCCGTCTTAATTGCACAAAAAGGAATTGCTTTGCCTTTTCAATTTTTAACAGTACATTAAAAATAGAAAAATCCCTTTAATTTTAAATGAACTGATAAAATAAAACCTCTGTTCACGAGCGAAGATATTAATAAACAGTGTCAAATAGTTTCAAATAGCAATTTGTTAATAAAATAATTGATGGTATCTTCGTTATCTGTCTCAGAATATTAGATGTAAAATAATGAGGGAGATGTGCACGTGTCTGCTCGGATGTGCAAGTGTGTAAAAGGAGGCGTATACAGAAAATATTACAAGAATTGAAGATAGTAGTAGAAAACACTTATTCCATGGGCTGAAAAAGTGACCTGAAAATAGAACATCCCAAAGTGACAGTATAGTTTAAAGGGCTGGAGATCTCTTGGTTACATGCAAACGGCAAGTTTTTCAGTACAAACCTCAGTTATAATCAGTGAAGGGTTCCTGCAGATGGAGTGAGTTGAAGGAGGTCTCCTGTGCACTTTGGGTTTGATCAGGTTCATTGTAATCATGGAGATGTTTCCATTGACTTCACTATGCTTTGGATCTGGGCCTATGTAAGTTATGCAGGAATGAGCTACACATGTATCTGAGGTCATAGAAAAAATTGTTTGAATTATGTTGAGAAACAGTACGTGTTCATATAATTAAAGACAGTATCATCTTTGCGAAGAGGGCATATTTAAGGTTTTCTCTATGTGTGCAACATTAACATTACCATTTCAGAGTTCTGGCTGCTTAACTTTGTCTCCTTAATGTTTTTTCATGGAATAATATATTACTTAGTGAACAAAATATATGTATTTTTAAAACATGTTCTTAAGGAATATTTCCCACATTGCTTTAAAGAGCAAATTAAGATTCTTAAAACCAGAGAATCAAAAAATCCTTTCTGGCTTGTGTGGAATGTTCCAACTGAGATAATATAACAGTTATTACTCAAGCGAGATAAGTGCCAGTGTTCAACCTAAAACCAACCAGTTAAACATAACTTAGAGCTAATGTGCAGTTCAGATTGAAATGTTAGTTTCTTGAATATACATTTCTGTTGCAGATATCATTAAAAAAAAGAATATATTTATCTTACAGATGCTGTCTTTAGAAGGGGTGGTTGTCATGCTGATGAAGCTAACTTACATTCTTTGAATGATAATTCAGAGTACAGTTCAGATAAAGTTCAGAGTATTTAGTCGTTGTCCCAATTTTTTTACAGCACATCCATGCAAATGTAATCACTTGAGCACCCAGCTGGTTGTATCTCTGTCTATTTAACATGTTTTCATAAGTCATCTCTTTTGTAAGAAATTAAATAGGTCAATCAAATTCCAGAATGCTATCAAGCTAGTGACCCAGATTTACTTTAGGAGGGACCCATTAAGGATCAAATTGTCCTTAGCCCTAACATGGGTGTGCACCAACAGGAAGGCACAAGGAACTCTCCCCAACTTGAACAGCCCACATAAGGGCCCAGGATGGTCACAGTCCCTGTTTATGGGGAATGCAGGGACCACTTCCACCATGCTTTCCTAAAGGGGGCAAAGAGGAGACAGGGCTATGGATCCACTTCCTCTGTTTACACTAGTCTGGGGAGCTGGCCAGTCACAGAAAGGAGAGCAGGCTATACCATCAGTTGATGCTAGTTTATGTTGCTGATGGAACTACTGCATGTGGGTAATTAATCGAGTCTCTTTATTAAATGTATTTTTTTTAGAGTTTATTGTGGGTGTCCAGTGTGTGAGGTGGACTCCTTTTTGTTTATTGTAGTATAAATGTGAATTAAAAAAAAAAACTATTTAAAAGCCTAGCAAACCATTTTCTCAGTCCCTTTCTTCCTTCCTGTATGCTGTCTGCATGGGTGTATAAGATTTAATAAAGTCTTTATTTTTTCCTTTGATATTTTTAAAGAGTAAGGATGCAGCTCTCACATCTTGGCCATAGGAGCTGGACTGTGACCCCAAAGTTACTGCCTTTTTTGCCTTTCCAGCTGAACCTATTGCTAATACTGTAAGAGAAGTTGCCATCCTGAGACCAGCAGGGGGATTGAAAATGATTCTCACCATTTAAGGTGATGATGTCCATGTCCACTGCTGCCTGAAGAGTGCGTTGAACTTCTGTATTTGCGATGGATCAGCCACCTGTAGCTGTATGCTCAGGCCTCTGAACCAATCAATTACCTCCATTCCCTCTTCTGACTAGGTGCATGCTGCCTCACGTGGCCTGCAGTTTGATCCCAGTCAATTATACATTCTCCTTCTTTCTATCCAAACCTTCAGCGTTCCTGTCCCCAGAATAATGCTAAGGTAATGGCCCTCTGCACATGTGAGGTCAGTAACAAGTCATCCAGCTGCTACCCACATTTGCATTTTTGCCAAGCCAAGTAATATCTTACTTCAGGTAATCCTGGATCTAGCATTCTTTTCTTACCCATGCCTCAGAAATAGATTTTGAACAGGTTCAGAATTCTAGCGGCCAACTAATGAGTTTACTTTTCCAATAAAAATTATTTGGATTTCCTGTCTTCAACCATATCACCAACTGAGTTCCATTCAAACCAAGTAATTTGGGTATTCTTTTTTTTTTTTTTAATCATTTGACATAAAGGGCAGGTCTACACTACCATTTAAGTCGAACTAACTTATGTCGCTCAGGAGTGTGAAAAAGACATATCCCAGAGTGACACAAGTTACAGTGGACCTAAGCACTGTCCAGACCAGTGCTATGTCAGCGGGAGGCGCTGTGTTGGCCTCTTGCTGACATAGCTTCTGCCTCTTGCAAAGGTGGCGTAATTATGCTGATGGGAGAGCACTCTCCTGTCGGCATGCAGCGTCTTCACCAGATGTGCTAGAGCAGTGCATTTACTGTGCCAATATAGCACTTCTAATGTAGAGCTGCCCAGAGTTAGACCATCTCAATGACAGAACTCTAGAAATATCAGGGAACTGTAGAAATATTTTCTTTTGGCTTTGAAATGTTAAAGTTGCACTATAAATAAATATCACCAAATTACAATGTCTTCCTAGAATTTGGTATAGCTGTCAGTCTGCACAGTCATGAGTCAAACTAAAGAATTATACCCCAATTTACCTATCAATGGGGTAGTTCCTCTGTCTATGAATTGAGATATTTGTTAGGTAGTAGAAATGCTTAAATTGTTGTTGCCACTTTAATACAAAATTATAGGTTCACTGGAAAACATATAGTGCTGTAGAGCTAACCTGTATTTTTCTTTTTCTTTTCAAAGCCATATGAGGGACTAAGACTTCAGGATCTGCGAAGGCTAAAGGATATGCTGATAGTGGAATCTGCTGACATGCTTCAAGCCCCACTGTTCACTGCAGAAGCTCTGCTTCGAGCACATGGTAATCAAAAACTAATAAAACATTCAAATAGTTTTAAAAATTGTCTCAGCAAAATAAGTCATATTCATGAGGACTTTTCCTCTTTTTTCTAGCTATGATTAAGGAGGAGAGAGAAAATAATTATTAATAAAAATTACAGGAAATGAAGATTACTTACTTGTCACTGGAGTTCTTCTAAATGGATTCTGCATATGCACACTCTTGAGGTGCACCAACCAGGTGCAGGCAGACTGATGGAACTTTCTGGTAGCAGTGCCTGTTAGTGTGCTCATGCCCCTCCCTCCTCCATCCTCAGTTTATGAATGCATTTTGAAGGAATAGTTATAAAAGGGGGCATGATGCCCGTTGCCACCTATGTTCCTTCCAGTCACTAAATCGAAATACCAAGTAACACTGAAAGTAGGACCCCTCTCCACAGGAGCCTGGAAAGCAGGTGGGGAGCAGGAATATGCAGAGTCCGTCAAAAAATTCTGGTTACAGTAAGTAATGTTCATGTCTTCTTTGAGCATCCTCTGTATATTCCCACTCTTGGGATAGTTGCCAAGCAGTATCATACAGTGGAAGGAGAAAGTGGAGTCTAATTAAACAATGACTCAAGCACCGCTCTGCTAAGCTGTGCATCAGACTTGGATGCCAGATCCTATGCATATTGTTTTGTAGAAGTGTAAATTGGACTTCATGTAGCAGCCCAGCATATCTCAGTGAGAGGGATACGTTTAATGAATGCTACAGTTGTCGTAACCACTCTAGTAGAATGTGCTCTAAGAGGAACGGGAGGAAAGAGTTAAGTTCCTCTAAAATGCTCCTCAATGCACTATCTGATCCATCTTGAGAGGGACTGTGCTGAAATGGCCTACCCTTAGAGGTGCTGATATATGAAATAAACAGCTTAAGAGAAGACCTAACCTTCTTAGTTCTGTCCAGGTAATATATGAGTGCTCTCTTTGCATCCAAGTAATGTATTCTGGATTCCCCTTTATTTGTATGGAAGTTTCAGGAAAATACAGGTAAATTAATACTTTGATATTGCAGTGAGATGGTCTTATGGGGATATGGAAATATGCATCTTTGAGATTGAGAGCACTAAACCAATCCATAGTAGACACAGGGAATGATCAAAACTATAATAATACTATAAAATATAATAATACTAAAAAAAATACTATCAGAAGATAGTATTCTGAACTGAAACTTCCTGATGTATCTGCTGAGAGCTCTAAGATCTAAAATCGGTCTGAGACCTCCGTTCTTTTTCAGGATTAGAAAGTAATGGGTATAAGATCCTTTGCTTCTGGAAATTAATACTACTTATGTAATAGCCCCTGCATACAGTAGAGCTTGTACTTCCGTTCTTAATAATCTCTTGTGGGAAGGGTCCCTAAAAGGAGGTGAGGTTACATAGAGGAAGGGATTGGAGTTGGACAGTATAACCTTACTTTATTGTGGCTAAAACCCATCTGTCTGAGGTGGTGATTTTATGCAGTGTTGTTGTAGCTGTGTTGGTCCCAGGATATTAGAGAGACAAAGTGGGTGAGGTAATATCTTATGCTTCGTAAAATTGGGACAGAAAGGATAGGGTTTTCCAAAACTGGCTCAAAGCTTTTGATCAACATGTCAAACATGCAGCCTGACATTAGGCAAGGAGGATGTGTTTGAGGAATTTTTTGACCTCATCCGGGACTTTCTCCTCTTGTGTTTGAGAGAATGCTTACTGTTGGTGTTGCTGTTGATAGTATGACTGTCTCTTCTGATTATAAAGAGACTCATAGACTTTAAGGTCAGAAGGAACCAATGTGATCATCTAGTCTGACCACCTGCACAACGCAAGCCACAGAATCTCACCCACCCATTCCTGTAATAGACCTCTAACCTATGACTGACTTATTGAAGTCCTCAAATCATGGTTTAAAGACTTCAAGGCACAGAGGACCCACCAGCAAGTGACCATGCTACAAAGGAAGGCAAAAAAAACCCCAGAGCCTCTGAGACAATGTGGGTGAGGTAATACCTTTTATTGGACCAATTTCTCTTGGTGAGAGAGACAACCTTTCGATCTTACGTAGAGCTCACAGTCTCAGGGAAGGAGAACATCAACTGGAGCAGAGAAAAATGATCCCATAGTTGGGACCTTCCTTCCACATTATGTCACGGTATCCTCTTGCACTGAGGATACCTCTCCAGGGAACGGAACTCCAGTTATTAGAAAAAGATGGCTAAATAGTAGTGGGGGACTCAATCATTAGAAACATAGACAGCTGGGTTTGTGATGACTGGGAGAACCGCACAGTGACTTGCCTGCAAGGTGCAAAGGTTGCAGATCTCTCGAGACATCTAGATAGACTTATGTGTAGTGCTGAACAGGAGCAGGTGGTCATGATACATGTAGGTACAAATGACATAGGGAACGATAGGAGAGAGGTCCTGGAGGCCAAATTTAGGCTGCTAGGTAAGAAATTGAAGTTCAGGATCTCCATGAAAGCATTCTCTGAAATGCTTCCAGTTCCATGTGCAGGGCCAGTAAGTCAAGCAGAACTGCAGGGTCTCAATGCATGGATGAGATGGTGTAGGGAGGAGGGGTTTAGATTTATTAGGAACTGGGGAACCTTCTGGGAAAGGGAGAACCTATACAGGAAGGATGGGTTCCACCTAAACAAAAATGGAACCGGATTGCTGGCGAGTAAAATTAAAACAGTCAGAGCAGATTTTAAACTAAGAGCTGGGGGAAAGCTGACAGATGCAGAGGAGCATATGATTTGTACAGAGACTTGTCTTAGGGGAGGATCTATTAATGTAGCTTCTCTAAATCGTAGTAAGGAGGAGAGGATGAAAGAGGATAAAATATGGGCAGGATCTGATGAGAAACAGTTAAATGAAAAAGAATCCCATTCAGTTATATCATATAATGACAGACAGCTAAAAGCTGTCACTAGAGTCGATGTGTGGCAACAGGGTTTGTTGCAGGGATAGGTTCCTGGATTGGCTTTCTTTTAGGGTGTATGGTGCTGGTGAGTAAGGCCAATCCAGGAACTCTAGTGACAGCATCACTGGTCCTAACCACATCACTCACACAATAAGGGGTTCATTCACCTGCATATCTACTAATGTTATATATGTGCCATCATGTGCCAGCAATGCCGCTCTGCCATGTACACTGGACAAACTGGACTGTCACTACGCAAAAGGATAAATGGACACAAATCAGACATAAAAAATAACAACATCCATAAACCAGTCAGAGAACACTTCAATCTCCCAGGACATTATGTCTCTGACCTGAAAGTTGCTATTCTCTCTCAAAAAAAACTTCAAAAACAGACTTCAGAGAGAAACTGATGAGTTTGAAACCATCTGCAAACTTGACCCAATCAAACTGGGTCTGAATCAGGACTTGGAATGGTTATCTCATTACAAGAAGTAATTATCTCTGATCACCCATTTTCACCTCCTACTCAATGGTTGTAATTAGGTCTCAAGTACCCTGCTTTCAGCCACCTTTGTGGCCCATTGTTGTCACTTCCCTTGGATATGTATATGTTGCCTTCTGTGTGATTTCTATTACTTGCATCTGAGGAAGTGGGTTGGAGCCCACGAAAGCTTATGCCTGCTGAAATTAAATTTGTTAGTCTTTAAAGTGCTATAGAACTCTCATTGTTTTCGCTATATTAAATGAGGATATTTATATAATAGGCATCACATAAACTTGGTGGAATGAGGATAATCCAGTGGGACACAGTAATACCAGTAATATATCAGGAGGACAGACTAGGCCGTACTGGTGGGGGAGTGGCACTATATGTGAAAGAAGGCATAGAGTCAAATGAGATAAAAATCTTAAATGAACTAAACTGTGCCGTAGAGTCTCTATGGATAGTAATTTCATGCTTGAATGATAAGATTATGGCAGTAGGGATATACTGCCGACCACTTTACCAGGATGGTGATAGTGACTGTGAAATGCTCAGGAAGATTAGAGAGGCTATAAAAATAAAAAACTCAATAATGGAGAATTTCAACTGTCCCCTATTGACTGGGTACGTCACCTAAGGACGGCATGCAGAAATAAAGTTTCTTGACACCTTAAATGACTGCTTCTTGGAGCAGCTAGTCCTGGAACCCACAAGAGGAAAGGTAATTCTTGATTTAGTTCTAAGTGGAGCACAGGATCTGGTCCAAGAGGGGACTATAGCTGACTTGCTTGGTAATACTGACCATGACATAATAAAATTTAACATCCTTGTGAGAGGAGGGAGGAACACCAAAGCAGTCCACCATGGTAGCATTTAATTTCAGAAAGGGAAACTACACAGAAATGAGGAAGTCAGTTAAACAGAAATTAAATGGTACGGTGCCAAAAGTGAAATCTTTGTAAGCTGCATGGAACCTTTTTAAAGATACCATAATAGAGGCTCAATCTAAATGTATACCCCAAATTAAAAACCATAGTAAGAGAACCAAAAAAGTGCCATTGTGGCTAAACCACAAAAGTAAAATAAGCAGTTAGAGGGAAAAAAAGCATCCTTTAAAAAGTGGAAGTTAAATTCTATTGAGGAAAATAGAAAGGAGCATAAACTCTGGCAAATGAAGAGTAAAAATATAATTAGGAAGGCCAAAGAAGAATATGAAGAACAGCTAACTAGCCCAAGACTCAAAAAAAGTAACAGCAAAAAAAATGTTAAGTACATCAGAAGGAGAAGCCTGCTAAGCAACCAGTGGGGCCACTGGGCAACTGAGATGCTAAAAGAGCACTCAAGAAAATAAGATTATTGCAGAGAGACTAAATGAATTCTGGTGCATCGGTCTTCATGGCTGAGGATGTGAGGGAGATTTCAATACCTGAGCCATTCTTTTTAGGTGACAAATCTGAGGAACTGTCCCAGACTGAGGCGTCATTAGAGTTGGTTTTGGAACAAACTGATAAATTAAACTGTAATAAGTCACCAGGACCAGATTTCATCCACCCAAGAGTTTTGAAAGAACTCAAATGTGAAATTGCAGAACTACTAACTGTGGTCTGTAACCTCTCATTTAAATCAGCTTCTGTACCAGATGACTAGAGGATAGCTAATGTGATGCAATTTTTTAAAAAGGTTCCGGAGGCAATCCCAGCAATTACAGGCCGGTAAGGCTAACTTTAAGTACCAGGCAAATTGATTGAAACTGTAGTAAAGAACAGATTTATCAGACACAGATGAATGTTGGAAAAGAGTCAACATGGTTTTTGTAAAGGGAAATCATGCCTCACCAATCTATTGGAATTCTTTGAGGGGGTCAATAAGCATGTGGACAAGGGTGATCCAGTGGATATAGTGTACTTAGATTTTCAGAAAGCCTTTGACAAGGTCCCTCACCAAAGGCTCTTAAGCAAAGTAAGCAGTCATGGGATAAGAGGGAAGGTCCAGTAACTGGTTAAAAGACAGGAAACAAAGGACAGGAATAAACTATCAGTTTTCAGAATGGAGAGAGGTAAATAATGGTGTCCCTCAGGGCTCTCTACTAGGACCAGTACTGTTCAGCGTATTCATAAATGATCTGGAAAAAGGGGTAAACAGTGAGGTGGCAAAATTTGCAGATGATACAAAACTACTCAAGATAGTTAAGTCCAAAGCAGACTGTAAATAGTTACAAAGGGATCTCACAAAACTGGGTGACTGGGCAACAAAATGACAGATGAAATTCAATGTTGATAAATGCAAAGTAATGCACATTGGAAAACATAATCCCAACTATACATATAAAATTATGGGATCTAAGTTAGCTGTTACCACTCAAGAAAGAGATCTTGGAGTCATTGTCAATAGTTCTCTGAAAACATCCACTCAATGTGCAGTGGCAGTCGAAAAAACTAACAATGTTGGGAATCATTAGGAAAGGGATAGATAATACAACAGAAAATATCATATTGCCTCTTTATAAATCCAGGGTATGCCCAACATGTTGAATACTGCATGCAGATCTAGTTGCCCCTTCTCAAAAAGATATATTGGAGTTGGAAAAGGTACAGAAAAGGATAACAGAAATGATATGGGGTATGTAAAAGCTTCCATATAAGGAGAGTTTAATAAGACTTTCAGTTTTCTTTCAGCTTAAAAAAGAGACGACTAAGGGGGGGGACATAATAGAGGTCTATAAAATCATGACTGTTGTGGAGAAAGTTAAAAAGGAAGTGTTATTTACTCCTCATAACATAAGAACTAGGGGTCACCAAATGAAATTAATAGGCAGCGGGTTTAAACGAATGAAAGGAAGTATTTCTTCATACAGTCAACCTGTGGAATGCCTTGCCAGAGGATGTTGTGAAGGCCAAGACTATAATGGGGTTCAAAAAAGAACTAGATAAATTCATGGAGGATAGGTCCAGGCAGGGATTGCCGTTTGCCAGAGGCTGAGAAAGGCCTACAGGATGGATCACTTGATGATTACCTGTTCTATTCTTTCCCTCTGAAGCACCTGGTATTGGCTACTGTTGGAAGACAGGATACTGGGCTACATCGACCATTGGTCTGACCCATTATGGCTGTTCTTATTCTTATGAGCTCTTATAGTAAGACAAAGAGGAAGAGAGTGGAAGGTATTGATTGAATGCTTAGCCACATTTTAGCCCTGTTTGTTGAGAGCTGATGTCAACTTCCTGTAATCCACTGGGAGATTTTTCCCTCACAGTTGAACTAATACCTGGCCATAACCACTTGATATGATAGATTTGTCATGTGTGTTTAAAGAAGCTGAAGAAAACATTTTTCTTCCTAGAGTCCAACTTTTTCCTTTCTTTAGCATAAGGGTTAGAAGGTTGAAGACCTCACCTTGCTCTTGAACTGATATTGCCATAATCCGAGTTAGACTGAGGGTGTAGATGAAAACAAAAGAATCCCGCATAAGGGATTTGGTATAACTTGTCAGCCTTTTTTGAAATTGGTTGACACAATGATGGATTGGACCAGAGGAATTTTACTGGTTGCCAAATCCTGTCTAACCTAAGCAACAAAACCCGACTTTTTGCAGTAGACCCCAAAATGTGAAAGACTGGATATATAACCTCTTCCAAAGCAACAGATGATAATTTAAAGTTTATGCCATCCTATCAACTAGTTCATGAAATTAGATCCCCTCTGCCAAAGGAAACAATGCTGTAGCTACTCACAGTGTCATCAGGAGATGAGCCACTTTCCAATTCTCTGACATATTGGAAATCCTCCTGTGGACATTCCTCCTGGAGTATTCCTTCAAGGAATATAGCCTGTGCCAAAGAAAGGGTGTCACAGACCCTTTTAAAGCTATGCCCTCAGAACACGTTCATATGTTGGGGGCAGGGAGGGAAGTGTGTGAACACCCTAACACAAAGTGCTATCAGAAGTTCCATTTGTCCATTGTTCTGGCTGCTCCTGCTCAGTGCATCCCAAGAGCTGGAATATGCAGAGGACACTTGAAAAAGAATATTTTATTACAGTATTTTGTCATGACATAACTCTACAACTCAGCTACTCTACTTAGCAACATGTTGTGATTTTAAATTAAAATATAAACTAGAAACCATTCTACATAAATTTATTTTGCCAAACTAAATATTTTGCTATTAATTTTGAAACAGAAACAAAATATTAATAAGGCTAGTTTAATTCTAATTTTCTTAATTCAAAGGACATGAATTTTTATAAAGTTAAAAATAATGTATTTTACTCATCTTTTAGAACCTTTAAGTTGAAATCTATTTACTTGACAAATTTGGATTTCCTCTGTTGTGGAAAAGCATGGATTTGTTAGTACAAGTTTGTTTGTGAAAGCTGGGATTGGGGTTTAGTTTGTTTTTTCACTAATAGAGCACAGATTTGAGGGAGAGGGATGGAAAACAAATTATTACATAGAATTGCAACTAGAAAAGAAATATTAGTTGTTTTTTCTGGACCTACTAACCTTTATACTATTACCTCTTTTTAAACCTCATTCTTATAGGATGAAAGATAGAGCAGTCTAATTTCTAATTCAGCTCATGCTAAAATAATTGATTTCAAGGTAAGAGAGGTACTGTTCAGCTAATGTTGCACCACCTTACGTTCTGCTGCAGCTCATGATTTACTAAAGAGAACAGTGGACTCCCATTAGGCAGGAAGTCTTTGCTCCAACTACTAATTTAAAAAGGCACAACAAACATCCATGTTGAGGACTCTTACAGCTTTTAGCAATATCTTACGGTCAATAAGTTCCTTTTAAAAGATTATAAAGACAAGATAACGTGTAAAATGGCATAATATGTTATGCTGGTAATAAGAGTAACAATATTTTTTATTGCAATCTAATGATGTTACATAGTATCCTTAAGCAGATGAAATTGAATGAATGGAATCTTTAAAATGTTGTATGGTTTGAACAAGTTATGCAAAACTTGACTCCAGATCATCTGCATTTATATTAAAAAGCAGTAAGCAAATTTCAGTGCAACTTGTCCTACTGATATGCAGAATGAACATTCTTTGATACAGTAATAGGACTACTAAATAGGGCTTCTTATATTGTATATTCTTTACTTTAGTACACATGCAATTTTTATTTACAATAACATGGTTAGAGAGTTCTATTTATTATAGATTTTCTTCATAATAAATTGGAATTTAAAATTTTGAAAATTTAGAGTTTTCCTAAACCACGGATGCTTGTGGTTGGCAAATAAAATGAGATTTTGTGTAAGATATAGTAATTGACAGCATTTGAAAAATTTGTTTTAAGAAGCTTAAAATAGCTGTGATATATTTGGTAAAATATTTGACAAACAATCAATGTTGAATGTTTTGTTTGGTTTTATATTTGAAAGAAAGCAGTTTTAAACCATTTTTAAAAATCACCATCTTTATCGTTGTTACCTTAATAACTGCTTATATATTCATTTATGTATTCAACATTGTTGTAGCTATGTTAGTCCCAGGATATTAGAAAGAAAAAGTTGGTGAGGTAATATTTTTATTGGAACAACTTCTGTTGGTGAGAGAGACAAGCTCTTAAGATTACACAGCTCAGACCTGAAGAAGAGCTTTGTGTAAGCTCAAAAACTTGTCTCTGTCACCAACAGAAGTTGGTCCAATAAAAGATATTATCTCACCTTACCTTGTCACTCTTTAAACATTTGTTTTACTGTAGTTCATTTGTACCATGGAAAATTGTAACTGTGAATTTCATACTTGTACAAATGAAAAGGTCACAGTAATATTTGGTTGTAGAATAAAACAATCCTAGAAAGGATAAATTATTTCTTTTTAAATTCAGATCATTTTTAATTTTATATTTTTAAGAAAGTCACTCATGAATATGCAAACAGGCTGTTGTGTAGATGGCAAACACTTCAGCTATTTCAGGTCAATCTGAATAATTTTCAAATGTGGAAGTAAAATAGTCTCAGTTGTAATACTTATACAAAAGTCTTCATGTTGTAAGTCTTTAAAACTAAATAATAAAATTTAGAGTACCTGTTCCAAAACAAATATTGACATTGTCACGCTTTTTGGAATGGCTCACAACTGTGAGTGTCTATCTCAGGGCAGACTGTCAGAAAACAAGGGCTGGGGTGACCAGATATCCCAATTTTATAGGGACAGTCCCAATATTTGGGGTTTTGTCTTATATAGACAAATGCCTATTACGCCCACCCCCTGTCCTGCTTTTTCACACTTGCTATCTGGTCACCCTAACAAGGGCAGACACCCCAAACTGGTGGTATGTTCTATAATTAGATATCACCAAGCCAGTAACAAATGTGAATTCCTGGATCATTATACCAGTCTTAGCATGGAGTCACAGACAGTTCCTTTAGACTCTTCAGATTATCTTGCTGTCCAGACAAACTGAACTTTGTGATATGATCACTTAAACCAAAAAATCACACATCAGGTTTCTCCCAGTTCCAAGAGACCAATCACTTACCCCAGATAAGTTGGTATTCCATATCTTATACCAAAGACAAAGCTAGCAGCCAATTCTATAGTAAACTAACTAAAGATTTATTAGCTAAGAAAAAAGAATGAGAGTTATTGAGAGATTAAAGTACGTAAAATATATGTACAGGTGAATCACAGTTTGTAACTCCAAATGGCGGCAGTGATGTAATAGACTGCCAGTTTCCCAAAAGTATTTCAGAGTCCCCAGATTGTCTCTGGGGATCTCCGCTTTGCATCTGGTACACTTCCCTGTAAGACTCCAAAAAGTTCAGAGATGAAGGATATTTCTTTGGATCCATTCCTATATCTTCTCACAGAAGAAAAGCTGATATTCTCTCTAGCCATGTGGGCTTTTCCTGTGATGCCAATGAGTGAGGAATGCACTTTGTCTCTGACCTCCGGTCATCATCACAATGGCCATTTGCTTTGGAGTTAGCATCTTTTCTGATAAAGTCCTTCATTAGCATTTCACAAGATCTCTTTGACTTAGTTAGTTAGTTACCAGGATATGCATGTTTGTTATTGCATTATAACTGGAACAGATAAGTGAAAACAGTACAAGTAACATTTCATTAGTTTTCATGAAGTTTAAACACTCAAATACACCCTTATATTCACACTCATTTTGATATACTAATACACAAGCGAATTGGACTGAATACACTTTAGCATGATCTGGTCAGGCAGCATCACAAACTTGAAATTTTTCACAGCTCAGACCTTTTACAGTAGGAAACTCAGACAGTTGGGGGACAATTCCCCCTATTTACAGCATTAGAAAGTGTACAGAATTACAAAATCAGAAGTTAGTGAAAACGGTGACAGAACTGCTGTACATAGAACTTCAGTTTTGTAGATTGCAGAAACTTTCATATGTTGATATCCTGCCTCATTATAGACGGGATAGATAGAGGAATTATGATTATAAAAGGCAAGATTGTCACTTGTCCTATGCCCCAGTGCAGGGCAGGAAGAGAGTATGAGTCATCTCCTTACTTCTTTTCTATGTGGACTTCCTGTGTTGCCAATCTGTGCATAGGAGACAAAGCAGGCTCCACAGTTCTCTTTCCCCACACATAAATGCACTGGCAAGCAGAGCTGAGCCAGCACAGGGTGGGAAGATAGTAATCTGAAACTGTTATGGGCCAGTAACAGATTATTTCCTGCCCGGGGCAAGGAGAGACCTTGGTGGGACATTGGCACACTGACCTGTAGTTCCTTCCTGAATTGCTATCGGGGCATTGTATTTATCCAAAGCTCCTTACAGAGAACTAGAAATCATGGCCCCATTGGGTACATTCACACAGCAGTTAAACACCCACGGCTGGTCTGGGTGAGCTGACTCAGGCTTACAGGGCTTGGGCTGCGGGCTGTTCAGACTTGGGCCAGAACACGAACTCTGGGACCCCATGAGAGGGCAGGGTCCTAGAGCCCAGGCCCTAGCCCAAGCCCAAACATCTACACAGCAATTTTTAGTCCCACAGCCCAAACCAGTTGATGGCCATGCTAGCGGTCTTTTATGCTAGTGTAGATGTGCCCTGAAGTCAATAAGAGTTTTCCCATTGACTTCAACAGGGCCAGAATTTCTCCCAGCATGTCAATCTACCCCAAGATGTTCACATTCTATAGCTGTCCTAACCCACAACTACTTCAGATTTGGAGCTGATCTATACCTTCAAGTCAGTGGGACAGCTATGGGCACCCGTACGGCCCCACAGTATGCCAACATTTTTATGGCTAGCCTAGAACAACACTTCCTCAACACTCATCCCCAAGCACCTCTCCTTTATCTACGCTACATTGATGACATTTTCATCATCTGGACCTACGGGAAAGAGTCTCTCGAATAATTCCCCCGGGATTTCAATAATTTCCACCCCACCATCAACCTCAGCCTGGACCAGTCCACACAAGAAATCCACTTCCTGGACACTACAGTACAAATAAAGGATGATCACATTATTACCACCCTATACCGAAGACGAACTGACCGCAATACATATCTTTATGCCTCCAGCTTTCACCCTGGACATTACACGATCCATTGTCTACAGCCAAGCCTTAAGATACAACCGGATTTGCTCTGATCCCTCAGACAGAGACAAACACCTGCAGGATCTCCATAAAACATTCTTAAAAACTACAAGACCCACCTAGAGAGGTGAAGAAACAAATTGACAGAGCCAGACTGGTACCCAGAAGTCACCTACTACAGGATAGACCCAACAAAGAAAACAACAGAACACCACTGGCCATCACCTACAGCCCCCAACTAAAATCTCTCCAACACATCATTAAGGATCTACAACCTATCCTAGCAGATAATCCCTCACTCGCTCAAGCTGTGGGAGGCAGACCTATCCTTGCTTACAGACAGCCCCCCAACCTGAAGCAAATACTCACCAGCAACCGTACACCATACAAGAAGATCACTAACCCAGGTACATACCCCTGCAACAAACCCCGTTGCCAGCTCTGCCCACACATTGACTCTAGTGACACCATCACAAGTCCTGACCACATCAGCCACACCATAAGAAGCTCATTCACCTGCACATCTACTAATGTTATATATACCATCATGTGCCAGCAGTGCCCCTCTGCCATGTACATTGGCCAAACCGGGCTGTCACTATGCAAAAGAATAAATGGACCCAAATCAGACATAAAAAATGGTAACATCCATAAACCAGTTGGAGAGCACTTCAACCTCCCAGGACACTCTGTAGCTGATTTGAAAGTTGCTATACTTCTACAAAAACTTCAAAAACAGACTTCAAAGAGAAACTGCAGAATTGGAACTCATCTGCAAACTTGACACAATCAAACTGGGTCTAAATAGGGACTTGGAATGGTTATCTAATTACAAGAAGTAATTGTCACTGTTCACACATTCTCACCTCCTAATCAATGGTTGTGAATAGGCCTCAACTACTCTAACTGAATGGACTTTGCTTATACGTAACTTCCCCATTGTTGTTCCTTAACCTTAGATGTGTATATATATATCCCCAATCTGATTTCTATTCCTTACATCTGATGAAGTGGGTTACAGACCACAAAAGCTTATGCCTGCAGAAATTAAATTTGTTAGTCTTTAAAGTGCTACAGGACTCTCATTGTTATAGCTGTACTGATTTACTTTTTAAGTGTTCATAAATTACACTTATCCATATCAGTAACTCTAATCCCATGAGTAGTCTCACCAAAACTAAGGGGACAATTGTGCATGAGAGCTTGCAGGAATGGGGACTGAATGGCTGTTCTGCATTGTTTATGTTTCTAAAAATGACTGATGAAGTCAGTGAGAGTTTTGGATGTGCAAGGGATGATGGATCATACGCAACATGAAGAAATTGCAACTTGTAGTAATTGCTTGTTTAATGTATTTTCATAATATCTATTGTGAACAGGTGTTTTGAAAGTTTCCCTCTTCGTTTGCTTTTAACACTTTGCTTAAGTCAATTAAAATGTGGTTCTTTAAAAAAAAAAAAAAAAAAAAAATGGATCTAAACTGAATGGTCAGCTTTTATTATATTAAAGTGGGAATAAACTTTCCATTTAGTTTATGGTTGACATTGATAGAAGGAAGATATTAACAGTGGTGTTAGCTATAAATAATGTACATTGTATGTTATCCCAAAATATATACTGAAAAATTAGTGTCCATTGAGGGCTGCAGTCTCCAGTATTTTAAAAGATATGTTCAACCTCTAATTTTTATTAGTAAAATAAATATAGATCCTTTTAATGAGGCAATCATAAAATGTAAATAAATCCATATTCTAGGATAGCTAAATAATTTTCTTTATATATTTATTGAAGACTGGGACAGGGAGAAATTACTTGAAGCGTGGATGTCTAATCCAGAGAACTGCTGCCAACGTTCAGGTGTTCAAATGCCAACTCCTCCTCCAAGTGGCTATAATGCCTGGGACACACTCCCTTCTCCACGAACTCCACGCACCACTCGCTCTTCTGTGACTTCCCCTGATGAAATCAGCCTGTCACCGGGAGACATTGAGACAACTCTGGTACGTTCTGTTCTTAAGAAAGATTACCTGTCTACAATGCCAAAATACTTTCTTGATAAATAGTTAGAGGTGCAAAGTAATGTATTATATATTATTAAAAAGTTGCTCTGGTATATAATGCTTTGTGACTTGTGAGAAATATCAACTTCCATAATCATTGTGCATTAGGCTTTTAAAGTATATTTTTAGTGCCATACAAGTAGAACTGAAATTAATTGGGAAATTGAACTGATTCCCCCCTGCCCGCTTCCCCCCAGTAAAATGAGAGAGCTATTTTGTCATTTCCCTTTGCAAAATTTCCCTTTAGAAAGAACAAAAGAGAGATTTTTTTGCTTGCTTGCTTGCTCTCTTGCTTTTCAAGAAGTGTCATTTCATGGACTTCTTAAATGTAGGCAAACACTGAAGTGTGTGTAGAATCCCAGAAATGCAGAGTTGGAAGGAAGCACAAGAGATCATCTAGTCCAGCCCCCTATGCTGAGGCATGTTAACAATTGGCTTTATACTGACACAAGTTGTGCATGTGGCTGAAACAAGGGACACTCTTTTCAGCTTGACTGCCACCATTATAATGTAGGACTTCTGATTTAACAAGATAGGATCCTACCAACTGTGTGTGGCTCTGCATTTCTTTTGAGACTTTTTATCTAGATGTTCACTTCCATGGTATCAATTTCTCTGAACATACTTAAATGCTCTGAATCTTCCCTTTTTCTATTTTTTCATTAGGAAATAAAGTTTTCTTTGTTTGCATTTTAAATGTCAGCCTGCTACTGTACTGTAAGATTATGAATAATTTTGCTGTGTGTGGGCTGCTTTAAGCAGTTTACAAGGCTATCACAAATTTCAAATATAAAAGCATCGTTCTTTAAAATCACTAGGGCTCTTTTGGAAGACAAAACTCTTTTTATTAAACCACAGCTGTAACTTTGTAAAATTTGTGCTCAGTGGCCTAAGCATTTTTCTAGAAGATATATAGTTTTGTAACTGGGTTATCCCAGTCATCATATTAAAGTAAAACTTTGCATTTAGTATGCAGACAGCCCTTATTTCTCTAATTTTAAACTAAAAAAAGTTATATGGGATGGTGTTATAGCTTATTTTATTTATGTTCTGTCATACTTTTCTTCTTCAAGTGCTTACTCATGTCCATTCTGATTTAGGTGTGCGTGCCACATGCACTGGTGCCTGAAGTTTTTTTCTCCTAGTGGTACCCGTAGGGCCAGCTCTAGCGCCCTCTGCAGCAGTGCGCATATGTGCTCGTATATAGGGCTCTGCCAGCCCCCCCTCTCTTCCAGTCCTCCTTACCACCCATGATGGTGCTGGAACAACTCTCTTGTCTTGCAAGTCTCCGTTTCCTAGTGGTTTCTAGCTTTCTAGCTATTTCTAGTGTATATAGTTTAAAGTTGGTTGTTTAGTTGCTAATCCGTTAGTTAGTAAGTTCCCAGGGTCAGGACATGCCCCATTCCCTGGGGTTTAAACTCTGAGCTTCATGCAAGAAGCCTAGGCCACTGAGCAACCCACGTAAGAGATGTTTAAGTTGCTTGGGAGAAGCTCACCTCTCTGAGAAGTGTAAGATCTGTAGGACCTTTCACCGAGAACTAAGAAGGACTGGGACATTAGACTTAAGGCCCTTCTGATGGAGGCAGCAGTCAGACCGGCATCGGAGCTGCTATTGGACTTGGGACCGAGTACCATGGCATTGTTAAAAAGTGTTCCTCCGGCATCAGAGTAGACCCAGCACTGCTCGGCATCCCCTGTGCCGAAGAGGCACCAAAAGAGAGTGCACTCAGGGAAGGAACAGTCGCCGACACTGAAGCTGGCTAAGAAAATTTCAGGCAAGCTGGAATCAGCCCAAAAGGAGTCTCCTCCTGGGTGGGTGTCGAGCCTGGCACCTGCACCACCACCGACTCTGGGGAATGGCAGAGGCCCACACCACCTATTGGTCCCCTCCCCACTTGAGGCGTTCCAATCAATAAAGGACCTATTGGCCATGCCTTTGCCGCCTACACTATGAGAGGGTAGGCCCCCACACCGGCTGGGGGTTCGTTGAAGGAGATGCCAGCGTCTATGCAACAGCCCTGCACCCCGTCAACTGGTCACAATTCGCTGGCCTCGAGGCGCTCATTGGGTTCTCGACACTGGTCTCCAGAACTGAGCCGGGACAGATTGGGTTCGTGCCTACGATCTCTGGGCACTAGGCACCGATCTCTGGAGCACCAGCACCATTCCCCTGACCGTCAGCATTGATCTTCGGAGTCCTGAGGTTCGCCGAGCCCACGACCTCGCAAATCACTGGCATGCCACAGGTCACCGGAGTCCCGGCACTGCTCAGATCCTTACAGAAAGCCAAAGGGCAAGACACGATTGAGATGTGGCCAATGCTCCGGCTCCGGACATCGTTCCCCAATGCTGGAATTCCAGCACAGAGACGTGGAGAAACAGGCGGCATCAGCGTCCCCGTGATATATCTTTTTGGATTCCGGGGAGGAAGTTATAGTCCCCCCAAAGGTGTAGGCTACAAAGCCCCCTGCAGTTTTCCCCATGCCACCTCAGATGGGAGGATGACCTCAAGGACAAGGGACTAGGCTGTGGCAATACTGGAACCCATGGGGGTTTCCCCATTCCACAGTACCCTACCCACTCTCGTCTATGGGACTTCGGTGCCGCACCTGCCCAACAAGGTGGTGTGGGTCCTCATGGACAACACAGCGGCGATGTCCTATATCAACAAGCAAGGGGAACCAGATCCTCAGCCCTGTGTCAGGAAGCCATATGTCTCTGGGACTTCTGTGTGGCTCACAACATCCACCTTGAAGCGGTCCATCTGCCGGGTCTGAAGAATAGCCTAGCAGATTGTTTGAACAGATCTTTTTGCTCTCACCACGAAAGGTCACTCCACCAGGAGGTGGCCGACCGTGTCTTCCGAAGGTGGGGAACTTCCCAGGTGGACCTGTTTGCTACTAGGGAAAACAGGAAATGTGTTCCCTTCTGCTCTCTCCTGGGGTTGGAGGACAACTCTCTGACAAATGTTTTCCTCCTCTTGTGGTCAAGGGGTCTCATGTACGCATTTCTCCCGATACCTCTTGTGCACAGAGTTCTGGTGGAAGTCAAGAGGGACAAAGTACAAATCATCCTGATAGCCCCAGAGTGGCCTCACCATCACTGGTTCAGGATGCTGTTGAATCTCTCGGTGGCTCATCCTTGGTCTCTGCTGCTGTGCCTAGACCTCATTTCCCAGGACAGTGGTCAGTTACTTCAGCCGGACCTAGCCTCCCTGCATCTGACAGCATGGCTGCTGCATGGCTGAACAGGGAAGAGCGCCACTGTTCAGCCCAGATCCAGAGAGTGCTGTTGGAAAGTAGGAAGCCTTCCACCAGAGCGGCATTCCTAACAAAGTGGAAGCGCTTTGCCTGCTGTCAGAATTTGCCCGTCAGAATTATCGCCGACAAAGTCTCCTATACAGGTGATCCTGGACTATTTGCTTCATTTAAAACAGGAAGGCTTAGCCTTTTTGTCAGTAAAAGTTCATCTGGCAGCAATCTCGGTGTTTCACCCACTGATATAGGGCAGATCCTTTTCTCCTACAAGATGGCATCTAGCTTCCTAAAAGGGTTGGAAAGGCTCTTCCCTCCAATTAGAGAACCAGTTCCCCAGTGGGACCTGAACCTTATCCTGTCCTGACCTGAACCTTGTCCTGTCCTTTCGAACTATTGGCCTCCGGTTCGCTCATGCACTTGTCCTGGAAGGTGGCCTTTCTAGTACCAATCACTTCTGCACACAGGGTGTCGGAGACTAAGGCCTTGACCTCGGAGCCTTCTTATACGATGTTCTTCAAGGACAAGCTCCACCCTCATTCTGCGTTCCTCCTGAAGGTCATTTCCACTTTCACGTTAATCAGGACATCTTCCTGCCAGTATTCTGCCCTAAGCCTCACAGCTCTAATGAAGAGAGGCACCTGCACTCGCTCGATGTAAGGAGGGCTCTAGCTTTCTACATCGATAGGACCAGTCCATTCCGCTGCTCCATGCAGCTCTTCATAGCAATTGCTGACAGGATGAAGGGCAAACCAGTCTCCTCACAACGAATATCATTCTGGATTACAGCCAGCATTTGAACCTGTTATGAACAAGTCGGAGTTGCGCCTTCGGTGTCCCTGTCAACCCACTCCACAAGGGCCCAGGCATGAAATATGATGGTGGATGTAGTTTTGTAGCTGTGATATTAGATTTATATCTGGATTTAAATTCTGTCCTATTCCTATTTATTTTAAAAATCCTATGAAAATTATCAAAATAGTCTGCAAAACTATATTTTTGAAGTCACACATTTTCCAATTTTACTCACATTAGGCCAGCCAGATGAATACAAATCATGACTAAAATATATATTTATTAAAATTTAGATTACATATTGCTAGTTTACTTCCATTTTTAGTCTTAAATTGCTGAAGTGTCTCTTTTAGGAAACTAAAGA
Source organism: Emydura macquarii macquarii (assembly GCF_026122565.2). Taxonomy (NCBI): domain Eukaryota; kingdom Metazoa; phylum Chordata; order Testudines; family Chelidae; genus Emydura; species Emydura macquarii. The sequence goes on along the minus strand of NW_027132559.1, from coordinate 32,728,558 downwards.
AACAAGTACTGTTGTTAGAATTTGATTTTACATAGAGATTTTTTCTGTTAAGACATTTCACATTTAAAATGCTCTTCTATGCAGAAAAAGACAAGTCCTGGGCCTGATTAACATCTTTGCTGTGAGACAAACACAAAATTGATAAGCAAACAGCCACAAATTAAATAGCGAATAGCTACATTTGCGGCCAGCATCACCTGATATATTGAACTTCCACAAGTCAAATGATCTGAAATGCTTCAACCACGCTATACCCCTCCATCAGGATTTGCTGTTTGAAATGAATGAAATTTGTGCTCCTAAATCATTCAAGTGCTTTTTAAAATCCCACCCATAGGAGCCTGAACATGGGTTTAAATTTTTGAGTATTTTGGCTTTTGTGCATTAAAGAAAGAAAGATCATTCACTCAAATAACTTCAACATACTGAAAGTCTAAATATCTTTTAATTGCTAACAGTGATGCAATTTTGTTTTGAAGTGACAAAGATTTACATCCTATTAAAAGAACAGTTTTTAATAAAAAGAAAATTTCAGCCCCTAAATCTAAAAAAATGTATGCACATGCTTAACTTTAAGCTTGGAAGTAGTTTATCCATGTGAACAAAGTAACATATTGTAAAACAACTAGAGTTCTGTGGCACCTTAAAGACTAACAGATTTAAAGACTTCGAAGTGGGTTTCTGCCCACAAAAACTTACGCCCAAATAAATTGGTTAGTCTTTAAGTTGCCATAGAACTCTCGTTGTTTTGCTGAAAACAGACTAACACGGCTACCCCTCTGGAACTCGGTAACATACTGTGACATTCCAGGGTGCAATTCAGACCAGTGAGGGGCTGCTCACCCCTGCCCTGCAATCTGCTATCGCTCCCAACCTGGACCTTTTACAAACAGCCTGCCAGCATACACGTCCCACTCAGATGTGTCTATGTAAAGCCACAGCTCTGGTCCAACAACTCTGCAAACACACACCAGACACACGCTGCCTTCCAGCAGCCATGGTTACCATTTGCAGGGTGACTCCCACACACTCCCAGTCCTGGATTTTCCCCCAAAAATATATGTTCTGCGCTGTCCTCTCCTGGATAGTCTAGATATGTTACGTTTGTTGTCCCTCCTAGGGAACAATACACAACAACTTGTGACCTTAAATGGAGTTACACAGACAATTTAATTTAATTTAAACACACTGGATTAATTTAAATTAAAGAATAAAACGGGGGTTTTTTAACTACAAAGAGAGAGATTTTAAGTGAGTACAAGTAATGAGGCATAAAAGTCAGAAATAAAATAAAGGTAAAATGCTTCCTAGTGCCTAACGAAACAAACTACATTTGATTTAAGGTGAAGTCCTTATCACAAGTTCCAACAGCATTACTGACCAAATTATTCAGACCCTTCCCCCATAGTCCAATGGCTGTTTCTTTTGCCCTCTTAGGTACAAAGAGGGAGGTGGAGAGGGAGAGAGAGAACTTGGGGTGTTTTTGCTTCTCATTTTTATAGTTCAGTCACCCTTTGAAATGCACCTTCCTGGGTGTGACCCCTAGCTAAAGTTCTTTCCAGCTGAGAGCAAAGAGACATGGAGTCTGGTGGATGAGAGATTTGCTAAATTGTTGCTAAGATGCAGATCTGTTTTGTTGCTGTCCCCTTTCCTTGTCAAAGAATGGCCACTTGATAGGTGATGGTCCATCAGCTTTGATGACACCTGGCTGAGGCATCAACTTGCCATTTGTCTTTGAGAAACAGGTTTACCCACTTCCCAGGCTTGTCTGGTAAACACGCTTCAGTCATGATTTCAGTTTATGTTAATAACTTTACATATAATGTTGCCACATACATTTTACCATGATATTATTGACCAATGAGTTATTAGTTTTCAAATGATACCTTACAAGGCATATTTTGTAAAAAGATTATTACAATACTACGTCGGATGTGAGTACAGGGGATCATTCAGTCATACATACCTGCTTATGTGTTTGCAGGATCAGGGCCTTAACTTTCAATATTTTGTTTTTTTCATATAGCAGTTTTTATAAAATTCAAATGAGATACCCTACCAATAATAACATGAAAGGAGAGAGGCTTTATAATTTAGATCATTATAAATTTTTATCTGAACTTTCAAAAATGACAAATTTTCAAATCCATTTTACAAAAGTGATTTAAAATCACAATTTAAATCCATTATTTAAATTGCTTCACCCTGCCTTGGGCCTGATTAGTTGTGGGGGAGAATACCTACTGTGACATGAGACTTCCCTTATCTCCCAAGACCTGCTCCTGCTCCTATTGAAGTCAGTGACAAAACTCTCATTGACTTTACTGGTGCAGGCCAATGTTGTCTTTACTGGAAGCTAAAAGTGCTCAACAACTTAAAGGATAGAGGTGGAGAAAATCCTTGAAGGCAATAAAAAAATGTGTTGAGTGCTTTACTAAAATATTTTACTAAATGTTTATGTTGAGGTGTGTGGAAATGAAGACGTGCACCTTTCCATGTTCAATTTTTCTAACATAAAGTAACACTTTCTCCTTGACAAATTAATAAAAGATTTTTCCCTACTTTGTACGTGGTCTGTTTTCTTACAATAGTTTGATTTTATATTTTTATTACGTAATTCTTGTAAGTTCTGCACATGGCATACAGGTTTATTTTTTTCTTCATCATTTGTATTTCTTTTTTAATCTACAGTGTGACATTTGTATGTGTAATATTTCTGTATTTGAAGACCCAGTGGATATGCCTTGCGAACATGAGTTTTGCAGATCATGCTGGGAGGCGTGAGTATATATGCATTTAGCATTTTTTGCAAAATTAATAGATTTTTCATTTTAAAGAGGAGGAAAAAATCATAACCAATAAACAGCTAATGTTAAAGGTTGAGATGTAACTGTTCTGAACCATATGGAATATTTTCATATGTATTTCATGTGTATTCTTTTTTTTTTTTTTTGATCGTTTTAACTGGCTTATGGATACACAGTGATGGCTTTGGCCCTGTTACAAATTTAAGTGCTTTGCTTAATAGGGATTGATTTAAGCATGTTCTTTAGTGCGTTGGGAACTAACTGTCAGAGAATTGGTCTATACTTAAAAGTGTTACTAGTATAACTATTTAAATTAGGAGTGTGACTTTTATTGAAATAGTTAGACTGGCAAAAGCCCAAGTGTGGATGCAGAGATACTTTTATACCACTATCACTGCATCCACAGTTGGGGTGTTGTACTGCTTTAGTTATACTGGTAAAGTTAAAGTGGTACAACTTTTCTAGTGTAGATAAGGCCTAATTCCAAAGTATCCATTATTGTGGTTTTTGTAAGAGCATTAACTCATCATATTTAAGGTTGTGATGTTTAAAAATGTGGATTTTAGCGCATGTAGAAAAATCATTCATGTGCCTGTTGTTTTGTAAATTGATGGGCTTGGCAAGGTCTGGGTAGGGCTCGTGCTGTGTCCAGGATATGAAGCCCAGTATGGTGTTATGAGGCTCAGTTGATGGGACAGACTAGATGTCACATTGAAATGGTATCAGAGAAGCTGGCAGAAGAGTCGCAGCCAGGATAAATCAGTTCTGAGCTGGGAGGGGCTCACTGAGCTCCTTTAAGGTACCCCCTAGGCATGGCAGATCTATACTGGAGGCTGGAAATACGCATATTCTGTGCATGGCCCAGGCACATACAGCTGAAATTGGCAGGAAAGAGCACCCAAAAAGTTGAATGGGGAAGTTCACACATCTCAGAGCTATTACTAAATGTTCTGTTCATCTCCAGGAGGTGTTCTTATTCATTGTAGGCATTTGTTAAGATGAATGGGCCACTTCACACCTGTGAGCCTCCAGTGCTGCAGACAGGTGTGCAGAGCTCCTTTCCACTATGCTAGGGACTTTGGGACTTTCCTTCCTTACCCTTCCTGCCCCCAGCTGGAAGAAGTGTTCCTCACAGCCCCTCAGAGAGCACTTTGCCTCCTCCCTAGACCCCTTCAGCCCTACTGGGGGTGTGGAGGGATAGGAAGTGCACAGCTGATAGATAACATGGTGATAGTGAGGGGTGCATGATTGAAGGGCACCTGTAGTGTGGCATGAGGGGGCTTCCTGGATATGTTTTGTCACCACTTTGGCCGTGTCTACATTAGCACTTATACTGGCAAAACTTTTGTTGCTTGGGGATGTGAAAAAACCACACCCCGAGTGACAAAATTTTTGCCAGCATAAGTGCTTGTGTGGACAGGACTATGTAAGTGGGAGACGCTCTCCCGCTGACATAGGTACGGCCGCTCATTTAGGTGGTTTTATTATGTTGCCTCTCTTCCGTCAACAACATGGCTACATACGTGCTCTTACAGCACCCCACTGTACCGGTACAGCTGTACCGCTGTCAATTTTAAGTGTAGACTAGCCCTTAGGATATGTCTACACTGTAGTAAAAGACCAGCGATTGGCTCAGGTTGGCTGACTCGGGCTCACTTGGGCTATGGAGCTATAAAAGTATAGTGTAGATGCTTGGGCAGGAGTCCAGGCTCCGAGATCCCAAGGGGAAGAAGGGGGTCTCAGAGTCTGGGCTCCAGCCCAAGCCTGAACAGCTACACTGAAATTTTATAGCCCCATTGACTGAGCTCCGTGAACCTGAGTCAGCTGACCTGGGCCAGCCATGGCTGTGCTGCAGATCTTGTATCACAGTGTAGACAGTACCGTAAGTGGTGAAAGCATGCCCAAGAAGCCCCTCCTGCTGCCTAACAGGTGCCCTTCAATCATGCCCTCCTCACTATCACCACTTGGTCAAAAAGCAGGGGGAAATTTACAGACAAAAAAGTTATCGTTGTGTAGCACTGCTTCGTATCTTTTCAGAACATGGAGAGTGACTAAACTTAAACTTTTGAAAACCAGAAATAAAGAGCTATGCTAAGACAAACTTAAACCTCTGAAAACTGGTAATGTCTCCCACATAATGTTTACTCCACCTACTTTGAGTGACGCCCCACCTGTCAAGGCTCATAAGACTGTATCCTTCCTGAGCACATGGATGACAGTGTGGAAAGTGCACAGTAGTAATGGGAGGGGGAATATTTAGGCCTTGTCCTCACTAGGAAAAAGGTAAACTTTGCAAATGTGAGCTAGTAAGCCCAAGCTACACTTAATCACTTTGCCTACTCCTTTCAAACTCCCAAAACCTTGGCAGATATTTATCTTTCTTCTAAGGATTCCTTCTAGGATATTACCTTTGGTTACCATTGACTGAGCCTTGTGGTGCACTGTGATGTGTGCCAATAGGCTGCATAAAAGGTTCATGGCGATTTGTGAATGCCAGTGTGGGTGTAGAGTTCTGATAGGCACTGAGAATATTCAAGAGAGTGTTAGAATGGAGTGAATTATTCTTATAGTTCCCTATCTCCTTGATGTAACTAGTGGAATGTTAGCTTCAGAGGTAGCCCTGAACTTCATGCATTCTTAGTTAGGTTTTAGAGCAAGAAGGGGCTGTTGTCAGAACTCCTGCATAACACAGTCCAGCAAATAGGAATCCTGGATCCCTCTAGCTGCAGATGCCAGCCATTGCACTGCCATCCGAGGAGAGATGTCTTATTTGGTTTGTTTTCCATACCTATTCCAAGCTCCAAGGGAATGGAGTTAAGTTTGTGGGGGGCTGTGCTGTGAAAGGCATTACCAGAACACACAGTTCCTTGGTTTTCAGAGATTTAAGTTCAGCTACTCTCCATATTCTGGAAAGGCACAAGGAAGTGCTAGGCAACCTTAACTCTATGGTAATGAAGTTTTTTGTCAGTGAATTTGGGTATTTTTCAGCACAAGATTGTTGTATTTTGATAAGAATAAGGATTGCTATTTATTGTAAAAACGAATTACATGTCAAACTAATTAGTGCATATATTAAGTACTGCTATATCCATTTTGGGGAGTTAATGAAGAAACTTTGCTCAGTTTTATTAAATATTGTACAGATGGCTCTGACAAATGGGAGATGGGAGTAAACCACACATACATGCATGCAAGTACTTTTTTCAGTTGCTTACTTTTGGACTCTTCATTTTTTTTCATCAAATTGATCCTCAAATCTGAGGTATTTGTTGAGTGTAAAAACCAAGGGACAATTCATATTTCTTGTTTAAAAAGAGATGAATACGAAAGTATATATTTTATTAAGTTAGTCTAAAAACAATAAACCATCCATTTCTTGACTTCTTTATTTTTTATTTTCAAATTCTGACTGACATAATTCTGGCAGGTTTTTGAATCTGAAAATTCAGGAGGGTGAGGCTCACAACATTTTTTGCCCAGCATATGATTGCTTCCAGCTTGTTCCTGTAGAGATCATAGAAAGCGTGGTTTCCAGGGAGATGGACAAAAGATACCTACTGTTTGACATTAAGGTAAACTGTCAAGCTGTTCCTGTGTGACTACTGTGTGTCTGACTTTACTATTCCAATTACAGTGCAACTTCTGTGTGAAATATGACTGCACCTTTTTTAAGTAGAGTTTAATAAATTAATACTATAGATTTAAACTGTATGTAGTTTACAGATGGTAATGAAGGAGTTGGGGTGCTGTTGAGGACATTAAAAGAAGAAATCATTATATTTCTTCCTCAAACACAGAAACTACACTTCCATGCAGGACAATTTAATAACCTTTTTTGGTACTTGTAAAATTGTTTGATGAAATTAATGTCCAGAACAGATTTTAATCTGCCAAGAATATTTGTGTTGGCATATCATAAAACAAATGTTTTTAAATGAGTTTCTTGAAGAATATTTTGATAAATGAGTCACTATTTCGATTCAGAGTTTCTGGGAAAGTTCTTCTGTACCTGAGTGATGCTGTTCACATCACTAGAGTTTGTTCAAACCCATAGTTTCATAAAATTTCTATATAACCCAGACAGGAGAAAGAAGTTGGAAAATCTTGATTTAGTTCATGCTTGTTTTTATTTTCTCCGTTGCTACAGAGTGTATCTTAAAAAAGTAACCTTTTAATTAACTTTTTGCAAGTTATTGACCTATAATGTGGATCCTTGAAATAACTTTTAAATTATCCCTGGGTGGGGAGGATAGAGACATTTTTAGTACAAGGACATATTGTAGATAAGTTACAAGTTACTTTGATCTGAGGCATATAAAACTTTCTACACCAAAGTGGGGATCTGATATCCAGATTTGATCCAGTGTCCTTCACATCCTCACCTTCTAAGTGACCTGCACATCTGCACAATTTTGAAGGAGAGCAGCAGAGGTTCCTTCCACATAATTTATTTTATGTAATTAATAAAAAGGAAAACGCTACAATGACAGAAAAAAATTGAGGCAAATTTCTGATTTACTTTAATTCTGGTTCTTAAGAGTTTATTGCAGTTAGTTATATTGAGATTGGTGATAGAGAACATAGGTTTTATTTCTTAATCTGCAGTACAGTTATGCACTGTAAAATTTCAAATGTTATGCATTAAATACATTTGCAATAATAGCTATTCCTAACTCTAGGCTGGTCTACATTTACCTGGAGATTCGGCTGCAGTCAATGGGAGTTACGCAAACTACGCAGAGTAGCTTGCGTAACTCACGTCGACTGCTCTGCTTCCCTTCTGTGCACTGTCTATACTGCGCTATGCCAATGGGAACAGTGTTCCCGTCGACGCAGCGCTACGCTACTTGAGGGGGTGGTTTACCAGTGTCGACTTCCTGATCAATTGAGCGGGTCTACACTGACCGCTCAATTGATCCAGAAAGATGGATCTGGTGGCGGCGAATTTGCCACCGTCAGTATAGACATGGGCTCTGTGTGTGAGCACTCTTAAATTCAGAATAAGGCATTCTTATTCCACAATAAGTGTGCCCACATATCGAGATAATCAGGAACAGTTACTCCATTTTAAATTTACTTTCATGTGTGGCCAAGCACTAAATCTTTTAAAAAAAGGGGAGGCTGGTACACATTAAGCATTTTGCATGAGCTGTAGATGTTCAGGTGTTAGTGTGAATCTTAAGTGTTGCTGTAGCAAAGAAATTTTTGAGTTAGTGTTTAAATAATACTCTTTTTATAACTATTTTTAAAATACCATACCCGTTTAGTTACAAGACTGTCTTATGCTTTTTGGCTATGCTCCTTCAGAGACAGATTATGATCACAGGTTACAGTTCATATAAGTGATGATGATCTGTTTTCAAATGCTAAGTAATTTTCTTCTCCTTTTTTCTTCTTTTCAGGCCTTTGTTGAAAATAATCCTGCTATTAAATGGTGTCCTATACCAGGCTGTGAAAGAGCAGTCAAGCTAACAAGACAAGGGTCAAATACAACGGGTTCAGACACACTTAACTTTCCATTGCTAAGAGCCCCTGCTGTGGATTGTGGAAAAGGGCATCTCTTCTGCTGGTTAGTATTAGGAATTTGTACATGGCTGCATTAAATGATTGCAGCCACTGCCAATCTAAAGGTCAAGAGAAAACTCCACAGCCAGCTGCTATGCTGCAGAAGCCTACATGAAACTCTGTAGGTGTTGATACAGTAAATAATTGATGTATAGTATGTCGTGAATATATTTTCATACATACATGTGCTGAATATTAATATGTGTACAGTGTAGGTCAGATTATCCATTCCTCCTTTTCTGCACTAGGCATCACACCAAAAATAAGAAGGATTTCACTTACCAAAACCTTTCTGAACTTTGGAGCTCAAAAATTCCTCCTCCCTGAATCTTGATTACTCACAGAATCATAGTAAAACATATGCCAAATCTTAAACTTGCTGCAAATATATAAAACAATTTTCTCTCAATCTCCCTGGTTTATACAAATGTGTGTGTATCTTTTATGGCACCAAAGGGTATAATGTTGTCTACTTCAATATATTAATAGTTGTGCTGGACACAAAATAACTGCATGGAACTCTAGGCTTTTCAGTTCTATTCTCATAGCAAAGAAACTTTTGTGCCTGTTTTAGAGGTTTGCAATATAATCAGGATAGATGTTGGCATGTTCAAAATTATATTTCAGAAAATCATTAACTCATGCTTTTTTAGAATTGTGGGGTTTTATTTAATCTGAGGGATTCACATACAATACTGTGTATGGCTATTGTAACAAATATTCTAATGGCCACAAGAAGCATGCAGAGCTCCTTCCCAGCTTCCTCAGATACTCTGTCAGATTTGGATCCATTGAAAACCATTGTAGCTTGGAATAGGGCTTCTGCACAAAGAAGTTCCTCTCTTTCCCCAAGGGGGAAAATGGAAAAAGGGCAGCCAAAATCTAGAAATGCAGACAATCTAAATAATGTCCTTCGTTCTGGGAAGGGCATCCTTCAGAATTGGAACCCAAATTGAAGAGGAAGAAACCCTGGATAAGTTTGTAGATTTCAAGTATTTCAAGACGTTCCTAAGAAGAGATACCTTTAGTCTAGATCTTTACCCAGATGTACCCTGAGGAAGGAAAAAGACCCAGAGGAAGGTAGAAAAATTAATGAGACAATTGAGAAATATTTTCCAAGAGGCTCAGAGTGGAACAACATCATTGCATGCCACTCTGCATATTGTCTCATGTGAATGGCAGAACCCAGTGAAAGCAAATCCTATATAAACAGTAACAAGTAAGGTAGAGTTTTCAAAAGTAGATACTACCTATCATCCCTGGTTAAGGATGCTACTGTCTTGACAGAGGGAAAACCACAAAGCTGAAGGACAGAAGAGTTGAGACCTCTGGTATAATTTCAGTATAATCTCAGTGGCCCTTTAGGCATTAGCAACCTCGACTTGTTTTACATGGACAGTCATAGGCTGGACAGACTTTCTCCAAGACTATTAATCTAAAAGTTAGAAAGGACCATGACTGGACACCTTGCTACGAAAGATCTCTCTGTTGACAGACTTGCCTCTGATGCATCTCTGGATGCTTTTTTTTTTCTCTGTTGTGGTGATGGGGTACACCACAGGCACACACAGGCAGGTGTGGTTAAGAAAGAAGACACCTGGGCCAAACAACTCCTACAGTCAGCAAAGTGTACAGGAAAAAGAATCTTCAGGAACCTTATAGAAACAGCAAACAAAGACCCTTTCAAAAAGGCAAACATAGCATCACTATCAGCCAGAACCATTTGCTGAGGACATCTAAGTTGGTGGTATTAATCCTCCAGTTCAGTGTTTCTCAACCTTTTAAGTAGCAAGTATCCCATAACTTCTGAAAAATTTAATAAGTACCCCAACGCTCCATTTTCCACAGGATTTTATGTTTTCAGACTAATGTGTGCCATATGTTAGAAGAAGGGCTGAGTATATAAGGTTTTGATATGACAGATGTCAGATCTAGTGTAGGGTTACCACCTTTACACCAGGGGTGCACAACTCAAGTATGTACCTGGACTAGAGGTGATGCTGGCCAAAGCTAGGAAGCTTTGAGGGGCATGCCAATGCTGGAGAATATAAAGTGACACACAAAGTGCAGCACACACATTTTTTTGCCATAAATTTAAGAGGACTGGGAGCTGGGACCAGGCAGGAAGCAGGTGGCTGCAGCCCAGCTTCCCCAGAAGTAGGTGGCTGCCGCCACCCGCCTCCCCTTCACTGGATTTTTCTCCAGGTACCCACTGCCTGTGTCTCATGTACCCCCGGGGGTACATGTACCACAGGTTGAGAAACTATGCTCCAGTTCACAACCAAAATCCTCTTCAGATAGGCATGAGTTATTCAACAAGAAAAGACCCAGGGTATTTGTTCAATTCAGAGAGATTTCCTCACCTCTGTAGATTTAAAAGAAGCTTACTTTACACATTCCGGTGCACTGAAGATTTTTGCACTTCTGTCATGGCTACAATACTTACTCCAGCATTCTACAAGCTGGAGCTTCAAACACCAGCAGATGATAAGTTTGGTGAGAGGGTTATTCAGTCTGTAGTTACCTCAATATAGAGTATATCTATTTTTCTAAAAAAGTAGATAGTTGTATGTTACTTGCTGTTATGTGGTAAGAATCTCTCTCCCTTAGACCACACTGACATAAAACTCCCTCTGTGAGGACTTGTGGACCCTTCTGCTCAGAAGAATGGGGAAATTTATCTACGCAAATTTCCTTTCTTCTAAGTAGTTAGGTTCATAGATCTGATCCACTCTGGGACGAGTACTGGAATTACTTTTATCATTATCCTTTATGTGGATAATTGTGGAGAGGTAATTATTCTTGCTTTGCAGAAGAAACACTTCCACTATAGGCAGGACCGGCCCTAGACCAGATGGCACCCTAAGTAAGGAGTGTCTTCAGCACCCTCCCTCCATTTGTTAAACTTTTGAATACCTTATTTTTTATTGCATTTCGTAACCCATTTCATTACTTTGATACATGATTTACCACTGTCATATAACACTATAAATTTTCATGCTAGGATATGTAAAGCTGTATTTATTCATGTCATATATAAACACATTTTTTAAAAACTTTTCCTCTAAGCTTATAGAAACTTTTTAATTTTTAGAATAACTGAAATGTACTAACATCAAGCAATTGAACGGTGCACCAACATTGGGTGGACCAGTATTAAATTGCGTTACAGTAGGTGACAGCCTTAGAATGTAAACCCTAGTCATTTAGTTCAAAAGGTTGCTTTTCTCGCCTTTGCCCTCACAAGCTGAAGCACAGCATCAGAGAGATCCAAAGACTGGCCAATGGCATTTTCAAGTGATAAAATAGCAAGGACTGTCAATCTCTTGTCATCATCATCGATCAAAGATACGTTTTAATGACCCTGAACTTTGAAAAGCTGTGCTAACCACTCTTGACTGTGACCAGCAGCGTGAGCAGACTCCTTAAAGCTATCTACACATTAGGAAAAGTGTCCTTCAGCTGTGCATCATGAATGAATTGGAAAACTTGGAGTGGAGAGTGCTTCCTATGTGGCAGAATGTAATGGATGTTGTCCAATTAGGCATGGAGGTCTTTATCATTGACATCTGAACATTCCGCATGTGTCAGCATCTGTCAGCATAATTGTTCAAGAGTGTTTTCCTGTCAGTCGGCAGCTTACTAAAGTCATACAAAACTCTCCAGGTCTTTTCGTGATACTTCATTTGTCCAAACCTTTCTTTGATGGACACTCAAGCAGTGTCAACGAGTGAGCAAAAAAAGTCCCTCTTGAATTTTTCTTCTGAGTTTCCCATCACCTCATCCCTGCCCTCATAACCAAACTGTCTCTTCTTCCAATGAATTCAAGTTTCCTTAAAGACAGACTCAACTCCTATGTTTTCTGCCATTTCTTTGGCAGCAGTGATGGCATCTTCAAATCCATTGTCCACATACGGAATACCTGAAACATTTTACTTCAAACATTCTATGTTCCCTTTTGTCACTAACAACAAAAACAGCACCCTGAGCCCGGCACCCCCCAAACTCGGCAACCCAGGCAGTCATCTGGGTTGCCTGTCCCTAAATCCAGCCCTGATTATCAATGTGTGCATACCCCAAGAGCAGATGTTATGGGTGAAGTTCTAGCCCCAGTGAAGTCAGTGGGGCCAGAATTTCATCTATGACTCAGATTGATCCTAGCACTATTTCAGTTGTACAGGTAAAAGAGGATGGCTCAGAAGGCTTTCTTTCTTTCTTTTTTTTTTTTTCCTGTAGTTTTCTTTAAGCTTTTCTTGTCCATGTGTTCCCTGTTGTGATGAAGACAAGAGAGATCATGAGTATTAATTCATCTTATGACATTGCATTGCAGAGAGTAGTTTACCATTTGATCCTCAGAAAACAACTTCCATTTTCTTTGATATAGCAGGTGTCTATGTGGAAATATATCCGTTTGTAAACTATTTGTGTATTTCACGTGACAGATGTCTCAAGCTGTTTTGCTGAATTTCCAATAAAAGAGTGAGTCGTGACAATTCTGGAATCCATGTTGACACATCTACACCCAAGCACCATCTGGAAGCCATGTATCTGCTGCTGTATACTGACTGCCATCCTAAAAACTAGCAGTAATAATACTGGAAAAAGTTGAGGGACCCACTGTTAACTCTTTGTGTGTCCATATAATTTCAACCAACCTTATCTCCTTTCCATTTAGGGACTCAGGGAGGGGTAGAAATCCAAATTCACGCAACATTATTGGAGCATGAAAGCAGTGGAGTTTGACTCAAGCACTGACCTTGTTATTAAGGATTAATGATTATCAGTGGACATGGACAGTAATTCTGGGTGAAATTCATCCCTGCTCAAGACCCTATCCATCACATAAACTCCATTTAAACTAAGATCTTATACTTAAACAGAAAGGTCTTTGGAGCAGGGACCTTGTCTTACTATATTTGTACAGTTTCTAACACAGTGAGGCCTCAGTGCTGCTTGGGGCCTTTGGAATACTACTTTCATATGAATAATAAAGGCCTTTCATAGTCCATTTGCACTGAGGTCAGCTTCACCCACTGTACAAAAGCTATATGAACATCTTATGTGGATCTAATTTGCTATCTAGAGTCATATCTGGTCAGCCCATAAAACATACCACATACGAGCTGCTTTTGAGATATTCTCCATCATAATTAAAAAGCATTTTTCTTTGCTGCCTCACTTAATTCTCCCATTAATTTTCATGAGGCTCCACCTGGGCTTGTGAGCAAATGTAAGCATTTTTTAAATGTAAGAAATTTTTAATTGAGTAGATTTCTTTATCTTCCTGGCATAATAAGAGCTTTAAATATGCCTTGGTTAATTTTCATTTTGAACCAAAGTAGATTTTAATGTAAACAATTAGCTACTATATTTATGACTTAATTTTTCAGGGAATGTCTTGGTGAAGCACATGAACCTTGTGACTGCCAAACCTGGAAGAACTGGCTGCAGAAGATATCTGAAATGAAACCAGAAGAACGTAAGAGTGGTTTTTGTGGGGGTTTTAGCAGTGTTAAATAAGAACTTTATGGTAATTAAGAAATCAGTGTGAAAGAGGGGGAGAACAGGTTTGATAACTTGTCCTATAGAGACTGTCTAATAAAAAAATGGTGCTGAAAACTGTATACTTCTGGGGGTTTTTCCCTTTCTTTAGCGATAAATTTGCTTGCTAATGTCTTAAATCAAACTCTGTAGATTAGAGGTTTGTTTTGGGTAACATTATAGGGAAAAAATTACCTAAAATATATATGCTCTTAAAAATCATTCAATAAATTTACCATAAAGTCAGAAACTGATATTACAAGAGGAGCAGTAGTGTTATGTAAATAGCTAACCTGTTTCCCTAGCCCATGAAGGATTAAATGCCATGCCCAAAGTCTGTTCAGACCTTTTCTTCTGGGAAACATTTATTGTTTGCATTGAAAATCTCTAGCAAACTCCCACATAAAAAACAGTTCAGCGTAAATGCAATGACCAGAAGCTACCTTTCCCCTGACCCAAGGACTTTCTTGCTAGAGTGTCTTTCATAGTTGATCTGTGGTGGAAAGTGAATTATTTTGGTAAGTTTGAGTTTCAGCCAATTTTGAATAAAAGCACAATGGGGAAAATATACTTTTCACATTATATATGTATATATAAAAATCTTGTGACTATTTTTTTTTAGCAGCTCTGCCACTGAAACAACTCAGAATATTTGGCATGGAAATAGTCTTAACTAAGCCATGCTTTTGAATCTTCTGGCTAAACTTTGTTTTGATATGACCAGCTTATGAGCCTTTGAAATTTCCATGCTTTGTATGAACAGTAGATTTACATGCTCTTTCTTGTCTCGCTCGTAGTTGACTTCAGCGATGTGTAATGAAAAATGTAAAGCAAAGCACCCCACCCCACAGAGTGAATGTCTTTAGGAGCTCCTTGGTATAGAAGGGAGCACAGAAGGGGTGCAGCATCTTCAGCTCCTTGGTGCTAGCCACTCTGCTTGCTGGCTCAGGGAGGGCAGAGCCATTGTGCCACCTACTTCATTTTTGCCTTAGTTGAGCCACCATGCACCTCTTAAGAAGTAATTGAGGGACAGTTTTTGCACTTGGCTTAGAGCAGGGAATGAAATTCTACCCTGTCCTTAATTAGGGATATTAAGGAGCGGGGAGGCTCCATTGCATAATGGCTGGCCAGACTCTAGCCTTTGGTAAACTCACTCTTGAAGGTAAACTGCAGTGTAAAATAAAAGATAAAATCACAACATTAATGACAAAGAGCAAATCGAGTTTCAAAAGGTAAAAATGTGTAAAATGTATAAAAACAAACGAACAGGGAGGTGCCCTCTTGACTGTTTGATTCTTTTGGTTTAGATATGGGAAATGCATCTTACAATTGGAATGAACTGGAAATCCAAGACTTTCATTATTGTTGTAAAAGTAAATTCTTCGAGTGGTCCTCTGCACATTCCTACTCTTGGGATGTGCCCATGGTATCGTCAGGACCGGTGGAAGCATCTGGTAGAAGTGCCTGTTGGAGCGCTCTTGTGCCTTCTTCTCCCTCATCTTGTGGCTCTGTACACTCCGAGAGTGAAGCTATAAATGGGTTGTGTGCCAACCACCTCCTCCAATGCACGAGTTGGAATTAGAATTCCAAGGAAGAGCATTCCAATGTGCAGTATTGCTAGAAGGTTCCACCATTTCTGGCTACACCATAAGTACGTTCTAAGAATGTGAATGAGCAGAGGTCACTTTAAAGAAAAAACAGTTACTCACCTTTTGTAACTGTTGTTCTTCAAGATGTGTTGCTCATGTCCATTCCAAGCAGGTGTGCACACGCTGCATGCACAATCATCGGAAGGTTTTTTCCCCAGTGGTACCCGTCGGGTCATTGCAGGCGACCCCTTGAGTGGCACCCTCATGGCGCCATATATAGGGCCCTGCCGCCCCGCCACCCCTTCAGTTCCTTCTTGCTGTTCATCTCTGACAAGAGGGGAAGGTGAGTGAGTCTTGGAATGGACATGAGCCACACATCTTGAAGAACAACAGTTACGAAAGGCGAATAACCATTTTTTCTTCTTCGAGTGCTTGCTCATGTTGATTCCAAGCAGGTGACTCACAAGCTGATCCTAGGAGGAGGGGGTCGGAGCTCACGAAATGTCTGACTGCAGCATGGCCCTGCCGAAACCTGTGTCATCCCTAGCCTGCTGGGTGATGTCATAATGTAAAGTGAACGTATGGATAGAGGACCATGTTGCAACCCTACAAATCTTCTGCGTGGGAATTTGCACTAAGAACACTGCCGAAGTTGCCTGTGCCCTGGTTGAATGTGCTGTCAAGGGTGGGGCTGGAATTTTAGCCAAGTCCTAGCAGGTTCTGATACAAGAAGTAATCCATCATGAAATTCGTTGGGATCACACCAGATTGCCCTTCACCCTGTCCGCCACTGCTATGAAAAGCTGGTTCGACTTCCAAAATGGCTTGGTATGCTCCAGATAGAATGCTAATGCTCTCCTAACATCAAGCGAATGGAGGGCACGCTCTCTGCTGCTAGTGTGCGGCTTAGGGCAGAACACAGGCAAAAACATTTCCTGACTTGTATGGAAGTAGAAGACCACCTTGGGGAGGAAAGCTGGGTGAGGATGTAGTTATACCTTGTCCTTGTGGAACACCATATACGGTGGGTCTGAGGTCAATGCCTTAAGTTCTGACACCCTCCTTGCTGAGGTGATTGACACTAGGTAGGCTACCTTCCAGGATAAGAACAGAAGGGAGAAAGTAGCCAGAAGCTCAAATGGGGGCCCCATTAGCTTATTAAGTACCAAATTCAGGTCCCAAGCTGGGATGAGGCAATGAACTGTAGGGTAAAGCTGTTCTAGTCTTTTAAGGAAATGTGACACCAGGGGGTGGCAAAAACCGATCTGCTTCCTTCCCCGAGAATGAACGCAGAGATTGCTGCTAGGTGCACCTTAATTGATGAAGTAACTAGCCCTAGCTACTTCAGGTGCAGCTGGTAGTCCAGGATAAGGGGCAGCGGAGCCGGTTGGGAGGAGTACCCTTTTGAGATGACCAGATGGAAAATCTTTTCCATTTCACCAAGTATGCCACCCTGGTGGATGGCTTCCAGCTACCAAGGATGACCTCCTGCCTCTGCTGTGAGCACAAGGCCTCCCTAGAACTCAACCATGCAGCCTCCACTCTGTGAGGTGGAGTGACCCCAGGTTGGGGTCACGGAGCTGTCCATGGTTCTGAGTGATAAGGTCTGGGACCAGACGCAGAGTGACGGGTGTGTCTATGAACAGCTGCAGCAATGTTGTAAATCAGTGCTGCCTGGCCCAAGCTGGGGCTATGAGGCTGACCGAGACCCTGTCTCTCCTGACTTTCAGGGGGACCTAGTGAATCAGAGGGAATGGCAGGAAGGTGTATGACAGGAAGTGGCCCCAAGGGAGAAGGAATGCATTAATTAAGGAACTCGGCTGTGGTTCCGGTAAGAGCAGAATCAATGGCACTTCCTGTTGGAGTGCATCGCAAAGAGGTCCACTTGGGGAAATCCCCACTTTTGGAAAATGTCTTTTGCTACATCCTGGCGGAGAGACCACTCATGAGTAGCGAAGCAGTGGTTAGTTCGTTCTGGACTCCAGGCAGGTATGACTCCTCCAGGTGGATAGAGTGGGCTATGCTGAAGTCCACAGGCTGATGGCTTCTCGACACAGGAGATAGGAGTGTGCTCCCCCCTGCCTGTTCATGTAGAACATCGCTGTGGTGTTGTCTGTCATCACCGACATGACTGTCCCCTGAAGTTGAGGCAGAAAAGCCTGACATGCCAGCTGGACTGCCTGAAGCTCCCGGACATTTATGTGGAACGACAACTCGTCCATGGACCACAGACCATTGTGAGCGAGCCAAGGTGTGCCCCCCCACAACCCAGAGCTGAGGCATCCGTGGCCAGCACCACCGATGGCAAATGGGACTCCGCTGCAAACCAGCTGCAGATCTAGCCACCACCGCAGGGCTTTCAGCACTTGACTTGGAATGGATACCACCTTGTTCGGTTTGTCTCTGTGGGGACGATACACTGATGAGAGCCACAACTGGAAAGGTCTGAGTCTTAGCCTCACATGTCTGACCACAGAGGTGCATGAGGCCATGTGGCCTAGAAGGGTGAGACAACTCCAATCTGTGGTGGTTGGAAAACTCCTGAAGCCCCTTATCAATGTTCTCATGGTCTGGAAATGAGCCTCCGGGAGCAGCGCCCTGGCCTGCACCGAATCCAAAACTGCCCCAGTGAACTCTATTGTCTGTACTGGCTCCAATGTAGACTTGCTCATGTTTAGTTGGAGCCCTAAATTGGTGAAGGTCAATCTCACCAGCGCGACATGGGCCCGCACTTGCTCCCTGGAACGCCCCGTGACTAACCAATCGTCCAGGTAAGGGTACACCTGAACATGGTTCCATCTCAGGAAAGCCACAACAACAGCCATGCATTTGGTGAAGACCCTTGGGGCTGATGAGAGGCTGAACAGGAGGGCTGTAAACTGGTCATGCACTGGTCATGCCCCACTGCAAACCTGAGGAATCTCCTGTGAGGGGGAATATTGAAATATGAAAGTAGGCGTCTTTTAGGTTGAGGGCAGCATACCAGTCCCCTGGATCCAGAGAGGGAATGATGGAGGCAAGGGAAACCATGTGGAATTTTACCTTCTTTATGAACTTGTTGAGGTTCCGCAGGTCCAGGATAGGTCTGAGTCCCTCTTTTGTCTTGGGGATCAGAAAGTATCTGGAGTAAAAACCCTTTCCCCTCATGTCCAGAGGGACCTCTTCCACTGCCTCAGCATGCAGCAGTTGACGCACTTCTTATATGAGAAGTTGCTCATGACAAGGGTCCGGGAAGGGGACTGGGAGGGTGAGGAAGAAGAAAACTGGAGGGAGTATCCCAGCTCCACTGTGCATAGGACCCATCTGTCTGATGTTATACAGGCCCAGGCCTGGTAGAAATGGGATAGCTGGTCCAGGAAAGGAGGATGAGAATCCAGGTACTGAGCTGGAGTGTCGCCCTTGGGCATGGCTTCAAAAGTTTTGCTTCGGCCCTGGGGGTTGTTTGCCCGAGCCCCTGCCCTTGTTATGAGGCTGAGGGGTTTTGCATCTGCCATTTCTAGCCCTCCTCCTTAAGAAGTCCTGCCTTGGTTGCTGGGGGTCGAATCTTTGGCTCAGCTGAGGCTTAAAATGCTTCTGCTGGGTAGAAGGTGTGTGGAACCCCAGGCATTTAAGAGTTGACCTCGAGTCCTTGAGACTATGGAGCTTCGAATCTGTCTGCTCTGAAAACAGACCCCCCTCCTTTGAATGGTAAATCCTGAATTGTGGACTGAACTTCCAGCAGGAGGCCCAACACCTCTAACCAGGAGCTATGCCTCATCACTGATGCCGTGGTGCATGTCGCCGAGTCTGCTGCATCGAGCGTAGTCTGCAATGACGTCTGGGCCACTGCCTTGCCTTCATCAGTTATAGCTCTGTACTCGGACTTGGAGTCCAGTGGGAGAAGGTCCTTAAACTTCAACATCACCTCCCATGAGTTGAAGTTATACCTGCAGAGGATTGCCTATAGGTTGGTGATCCTCAGCTGGAGCCCTCCTGTGGAGTAGACCTTTCTTCCTAAAAGGTCCAGTCTTTTGGACTCCTTGGGCTTGGGGATTGGGCCCTGCTGCCCTTGCCTTTCTTTCTCATTTGCCGCCAAAACCACCAGTGATCCCAGCTGACGATGTGTGAACAAATATTTGTATACCTTGAAGGGAGCAAAATACTTCCTCTTTATGCCCCTCGCTGTTGGGGGAATCGAGGCAGGAGTCTCCGACAAGGTCTTAATTGTGGCCTGAATTATCTTAATGAGTGGCAAGGCTACTCTTGAGGGCCCTTCTGGTGTCAGGATATCCACCATCGAGTCCACTGATTCTTTAACCTCTTCCCCTTGGAACCCCAAGTTCTGAGCCACCCATCTCAAAAGCTGCTGATGGGTTCTGTTGTCCATTGGGACATGTGTGGTCGACGAGCCCACCACCACTTCGTCTGGGGAAGAGGAGGACAAGGCTCTCAGCCCAGTGCCAGCCTCCAGTATCTCCCGTTCCAGATCCTCCGTGTCCGGTTCCTCCACTTCCTTCAGGGCACTCCTCAGTGCCGGTACCCTCCCTGGCACCGTGCCCTTCACTAGCCGACACTGCAGGCTCCTTCTCCCTGTGATCACAGACTTCAGTTCTGGGAGGGGTTCTGTGCTCCAAGGCGTGGGGTGTCTGTGTCTCTGACACAATCGAGTAAGGGCCTCTCGAGTGAGTCCCCGGGCCTAATGGTACTCTCATGGAGTCCAGAAGGGCCATTGCTGGGGCAGTTGCCAATGAACGGTGCCGTGGCGAAAGGGCCTGGTGCCGCGGCAAAGCTGAGTAGCATCTCGGAGATGATGACTGGTGTCGCGGTTCAGGCGGGCGGTGCCGTGCGGGTGACCGGTGCTGGGGCGAGGGTGACTGACCCTGATGTGTCAGAGACTGGTGCCATGGCAAAGGCGACCGGTGCCCCATCATTGCCGGCTTGCCTCTCGACAGCACTGCCACTTGCAGTGCCGGAGGTCTTTGGCTGGCTCTTGCCGAAGCTGGGGACTGGTGGGCCATCATGGCAATCAAGTCCCTTGCCGCCTCAAAGGTGTCTAATGTCAAGGGGGGATCCAGCTCTTCCAACTTGTTATCCCTCGTTGGAGAGTCCTTGCGTGCCGGACTCATGGGCTCCTGCAGGGGCGGCATAGATGGCTCTGGGAGCTCCTTGGTCTGGTGCAACTGGGGGCACGGTATAGAAGCGTCCATTCCTGCAGTGTGCACCGTAAGGGAGTAGCCCCGATCTGTCATTTGCTGCTTGTGCGGCTCCGGTGAATGAGACCAGTGCCATGCTGCTTTGTGCACTGGCGAGTGGTGCCGGGATTCCCTCAGGGCTAAGCCCTTCTTTGGCACCGGGTCTCAAATCAATGCCAGGGAACAGCGCACTGAAGCGGTAGGTGCTGGGTCCGGGGCTTGTGGACGTAGAGCCGCCTCCATCAGGATCTGCCTCAACCTAGCACTCCTTTCTTTTCTGCTCCTGGGGTGAAATCCTTTACAGATCTTGCACCGGTCGATTTGATGCGACTCCCCTAAGCACTTCAAGCTGGAGTCATGTGGGTCACCCTTGGGCATAGGTTTGTGGCAAGCACTGCAGGGCTTAAAGCCTTGGGTGCCCGGCATGCCCTGATGCCCCTGGAAGGGGAATACCATGAACGGGGATGAGCTCCCTTAACTAATTCTAAACTACAACTCTAACCACAACTAATTCTAACTTGATTTAAAACTAACGGGAACCGCTAAACTAGAAGAAAGCTTGCAAGGCGGGGAAGCTCTGACAACCGTCACTGGTGGTAAGAAGGAACTGAAGGGGCGGTGGGGCAGCAGGGCCTGTATATGGCACCATGAGGGCGCTACTCCAGGGGGCATCTGCACCGACCTGACGGGGACCACTGGGGAAAAACCTTCCGATGATCATGCACGCAGCGCTCACGCACCTGCTTGGAATCAAGATGAGCAAGCACTTGAAAAAGAACTCTGGTTACAGATCAATAATCTTTATCTTTATAATTTTTTAAATAGTGTTTATTTTATCTGTTTAATTAGATTAATTGCTTAGGACTTTTTCTGACTTCATGCTGTCTTATTGATGTAACTCTGTTGCCTCTCCTATTTTACATCAGTGTTAAATGATGTCAGAATTAGGCCCTTTATGAGTCTACCACATTTAGAACAAATAATGTGGTATGTAAATGCTAATTGTCATTATAAAACCATAATTAAATTAACCAAGCATTTTAAAATAGAACATGCTTTTCATCTTTGAAAATCTCAGATTCCCTCTTCATCCTAGTATGAGACATTTCCTGACACTTTTTACTTTACAATGGAAAGTCCAATTTAATAAATGTCATCTCCCACTAGCCCCATTTATATTTCTATTGGGTTTCCTGCAGTTGTTTTAAGTATGAGTTAGTAAGTTTTCACACAGTTCAGCTAGGCAGCGTGGATGAAATCTTGTAATCCCAAAAGGGCAAATATTTCTTTTCTAAAGTATTATCTTTTGTTCATGGTTTGGCCCTTAATGCTACGTCCAGAAGTCATTTTTTTAAATCTTGCAGCTGACACTTACGTTTTTTAAAAAAATGGGGGAAGGGGAAATAAAAATAAGAGAGAGAGAAAAAATGAACATGCTGTTTGCTGCCATCACATTATTCACTCTGCTTGTATGTTTCACTCGTTCCCCTACCTGTGTCTCTCTTGTCTATTTAGATTGTAAACTCTTTGGGGCAGGCACTGTCTTTTGTTCTGTGTTTGTACAGTGTCTAGTACAGCAGGGTCCTGATCCATGAGCAGGGCTCCTAGGTGATACAAATAATGATAATAATGTAAAATAACATAGGATACACACTTTGAGTTATCCATGGAAACTAGTATAAAACTTTAAGTATCAATAATAGGTTTTTTTTAATTCCTAGAATGGGTCTTGGACTGTAATAAACATCTTATCATAGTATATTTAATAAATTATAATGTAAAGCATAATAAAATATACGGAGTACAGATACTTTCCCTAGCTGATGTGAGGTGTGGATGTAACCTTTGACTTATGTCATATTTGTCAAAGCATTCTAATTTTTGCCTTACATTATTTTGTAACACATGCTATAGGATAATGAGGAAATTAATGTGCACTGTCAAGAATTAGGGAAACATGCAGATTTCTTTATCTGCTTTTTACAAAAATTGATATGCACATAATCTTAACTTTTCTACTTTTTTTACTTTTTTTCCCTCAAAGTTGTGGGAGTTAGTGAGGCTTATGAAGATGCTGCCAACTGCCTATGGTTACTAACTAACTCCAAACCGTGCGCCAACTGCAAATCTCCAATTCAGAAGAATGAGGGCTGCAACCACATGCAGTGTGCAAAGGTATGAAGAAGTTTGTTATTTATGGTGGAAAGTGTAACTCAAGTTGTATATACATGTCTATTTTGTAAATACAAACATATGAAGCCTTGAAATTTCAGGTGTGGGATCTAGTGGAACTTCTAAACCACATTGCATCGTTGGCAGATGGAATAAAACTCTAATGTATTAAGATGTAAGCAGAATATTTGATATAGTGTTTCATTAAATCTTACTTATAAGATCCATTTTGGCTTGGCAGTGAACACTGGTTACATGAGTTGAAGGACAATAAACAAAGAGAAATGATGAACGGTAAATTAAGTATAAAATAGGAAGAAAGGTTTAGAGGAAAACTATACAGATCTTCACATAGTTTACTCTTCATTAATGGCCTAGAAGAGGAAGTGAATAGCATATTTAATTCACAGAAGATACTAAATATTGAGGAGTTGTGAACACTAATGAAGATAGAGAAATAACACAAAGGCAAATAAGGTGAGCAGAAAATATCAAAATCAGGTCAGGTTGGAAAAATGCAAACATAAATATTCAATGGCATTGAGAAACCAGGAGAACAGTAAAGCCAAGAGAGACTTTGGGGTGACAATAGACAGAAGATGAGATACAAGTTTTCAGTACTTCAGAAGAATATAAAATATTGTTATGCAAAATCTCTTTCTTTATGTCAAAACCTCTTTATGTAATTTTATAATACATTTCAGGCAACTCTTTTTTTTCAAATTTACTAAAAGAGGAATGTTAGAGTTCTTGTTCTTTATTCAATGGTAGCTTATGTGAAAGCAGTAAGGACAGCTAATATGTCCATTTAGTAATGTAAGGTTTTCAGAGTAAGAAGGGGCATCTGTCACTATTAAGGTTTCAAACACATATTTATGTAGGTAGGTTGACTTCTAACAAAATATAACTTGGGTTAGAAAACAGTTTTCTCTCTCTCTCTCCCACATAAATAGCTTTTTCTTTCAGCGCCCATCACATACTCCTCCTCACTTTTCCCCTACTATATATAGGGATGTTGTTTATGTTGCCAGCAGAAACATATCCTGTTGCTCTCTGGTTCGTTCCAGGTTTACCACTTATCTTTTCCTCTCTTCAAATGATTTTAAAGAGAATTCATAAATTCAGTGGTATAAAATATCAAGCTTATAATGTTTAGCTAGGTTTGAAACTTTCCAGAATGTGAGTTCCCATACATAAGGCAAAGATCAGAGACCTTGACATAATCAGATATAGAAGGATCTAATTAGCAGAAGTTGTGAGGATTCACGTATGGAATGTAGAATGAATTCTTGTTAGTTACTTGATGGTGATTTTTGCCAATAAGCTCAGCTCAACAGGATTTAAAGTGTTGCATATTATAGGCTTGATTGCCTTTCACCATTAAACACAAGTTAGTTTCACTACTTCAGTTCTAGCAGCATTTGAGATACTGACTAGGGGCCAAGATTTTCCAGCCTGCTAAGGATGCTTTGCACCTTGTAAACAGCACAGAGTGGCTTTAAAATGCCAGAGGTAACTCTTGCTGAATTCCCATTATGTAAGGGAATTCTCCATCAACAGAAAGCTGATAGAAGCAAATCTACTACTTCCTGGGCAGCCTACCCTCTCCCTTATATAAGAGGAGGGGGAAGGGTTATGTCAGCAGTATTCCAGGGCTGGGGCATGTGGTGGAGTGGAGTTCCCTTATATGTGTTCATCCATTAGCATAAGGTCTGTAATGGACTTTACGCCTTTGGCGGAAGTTAGAGTAGTCTCCCTGCTGTTCTAATTTCTGCCAGAGTCTAGTGGTCAAAGATTAGAGAATCACAACTGTCTTCCTGCAGTTGCCACACTCCATTATATGCCCACATAGCTCACAGTGGAGAATTGGGTCCTAAATGTTTTGGACCATAATTTTGAGAAGTCATTGGTTTTTCACCAGACTGTCTATTTGGAGGCTGTCATTTATTCCTTCTCTACTCTAAATCAGTTCAGGATTATTCTTGCCATGTCCCTCCAGGTCTTATAGCATTCTTCTTAATATAGAATAGGTGGGGAAGCATAAGATTTGTAAAAGACATTATAGAGGAGAGACCTCACTATTGATGCAAAAAAAGTTGTTAATAATACAATTATAATTTTAGATTATTATGGAATTGCCTTCACTGTTACTGTTTTAAGAGACAGTTATTTTCATACACAAGATGCTTGGAGAATATGATAGCTCACATGCTTATGTTTTTTGGTTACTTCTATAATGAAATGTTCAAGCTAATTAAGGAAATTCCTAGGAGATGTCTGCATTCCGTCAAACAGTGATAAGAACAAAATGTCAAAGAGGATGACACCACCTTAGCTGTAAAACCATATTTATTACCTCCATGTGTATTCACACAGACTTTTGAATACAGCTTTATAACTTCTATTTTGCTTTAACATTCTGTACTATTTTCTTTTTACATTATGCTTTGAAAGATGTATATAAATGTTAGTTATTGGGATTTTCACCTTGTATAGAGTATTTGATAAGAGTCTTTAATTGTAAATTGTGAATGTAGTACAAATAGTAGGTTGTAAATCTAGGAACCATTTTGTCAAAAGGCAAGCAACCAACAAGGCTCATTTATGATTTGGAAATGTTTTATGGAAGATATTGGTTACTTCTAATTCACGTTTCCAATCAAAGGTGAAAACTTATTTTGAGATGTATATTTATAAATATTGTATATTTAAATGCAGGCCTTCATATAATATTGCCTGATACCATTATGTGAATAGTAAGATCTTTTATGTACAAATATAGCTCTGTCATTTGATGCTATAACTGGTTACTAATGTAAGATGCCATTTGAATATAGAAAGTATTTATATTAATTGAGAAATCTGGCAATGTTTAGTGGCTCATTACCAAGCTCAAAAAGACAAGAAGAACCTCTCCAAGGTTGGTATGGAGAAAAGACAATACTTTCTCTGACCATTTAAATTTAAATACTCTCTCTTTAAGAATCATTTATATTTCAAAAGACTATTTTAAGACCTGAAAGCTTACATTTAAAAAGGTTATTTTAAGAGCTGAAAGATCTGAAGATTATTTTAAGAGCTGACTATTTCAAGAGCTTTTATATAGGAAATAGGCATATTTGGACTCATTTGAAATAGAATTTCTGCTCCTATTAAGCACAGATGGATTTAAAGGGATAGCTCAGAAAATGAATTGAATAAAAGAGAGAGTTAAAACTTTAAATATGACACAAAGACAAAAGTCAGTATCCCCATAAAGCTGAAGAAGAATTACAACTCTGCTGCATATGCAATAGCAGATTGCATATTCAGGAGCTGAAGATGGTACCAACACAACCTCATAAAGATGCTGAGCCAACGAAAGGTGACAGCAGCTGATATTTTAATCCAGCTATACCCCTGAAAGAGATCTGTCTTTCACCTTCAGCGTGGCCATGGAAAGAAAAGAGGATACATTTCTCTGAACTGAAATACACTCTCTTATTACACTCTTATGCTTATACTCTTATCCTTATGTAGTCTTATACATACTTGCTTATTTACACTCCAGCTCTTAGCTCTCATCTTAGTTTAGCCTGTTCATTTAATCTCTGCAAGCAAACAAAAGCAACAAGATAACTAAGAACAATGTAGCCACAACACAGCATCAAGAGGAAGCAACCTTCCACCGAGCATTGCTTTTGCAACGTGATGACATCATCAAGAATTCAGCATCACTGGTGAGATGGAGTTTGCCAAAGCACTGCCAAAGGATTAGATTTAACTTGTTCTACTCATTTTATTGCGATATTGAAATTCTATTATAATTTAGATATTAACAGCTTCTCATGTTAAATCCCAGATTGTTTAAACTATGTATTCCTAGAAAGGAGACATAAGCAAATCTTGGTAAACAGAGAGAAATTGTGGGATTTAATTCAAATTTAAGATTAGTATTCATAAATTTGCCTGTCTTGACTACTCCTTAAATGGCTTCTTTTAAGTAACAAACTTAAATACCTTCTTTAGTTTCATAGGACTTAAACCGACTCCCATTGATTTCAATGGGAGGTAAGCACCTAAATACTTTTCAGGATCTGGCCTTCGTTAAGGTCACTCATTCATAATGAGGTTCACAAATCAATGACATTGAGTTTCTGCTGTATACAGTCCTGCAGGCAGACCAGACCTGTCAGTTGGAGGCATGGGATGCGTGGCTCCACCTCTGAGGAACCACCAGTTTTTCATCTGCCTTTTCAGCTTCAGGCAGGCAAACCATCTCTTCCCTGCTGCAGAGCAAATTTGAAGAAGAGAAGGAAAAACAGGCTTAAAATCACCAGCCTGTGTTGGTCTGCTTTTATCAGCACAGGGGGATTCCCTTTCTCACCCACGTGGAGTGCAACATGGTGGAGAATGCTAAGAAGGCCAGATGCTGTGTCTCCTATACCTCCCCTGGATGATCTGTGCTTGTTCTGCAGACTCAGGCATCTCTCAAGTGCTAAGGCTAGGGCATGGTTTCTATGGCCTCCCTTCCCAAGCAGGAGAGCTATAAGAAGCAGCAGCAGCACCTCTGCTGCAAAATCACCTGGGCTTGGCACAGGTGGCAGCCCCTAGAATGATGGCTCCTTCATCCACCCACACCCCTGTGGCAGGAGTGTATCAAAGAGCCAGGGAAGCTCCCATCCCCCGGATGCTGGAACCTGTGCTCACAGCACTGAGTGTTGACCATGGGACAGCTGCCCAGCCGCTTCCACAAAGGGGCTGTGGCAGCAGGGGAGTGACTGATAGGAATGCAGAGCAGGGAAGGCCTTTAGTCAAACATCTCCCTCTATTCTGCAGCGTTCCCTGCTGCCTAGCACCACAGCCTTTTCTATGGTTAGCTTATTATCTTTGACAATTTCAAAACTTCTTCCAACCCCTTTTTTAGGTTAAAAAAAAAAAAAAAAAAAAAAATCATTGAAATTGATGCTTTCCCACAAACAGTTTCAATTTTGACGAACTGATATTTTTTCAACAGAAAAAGTCACTGAAATGTTACCAACCAGCTCTACTCAACATCTCTTTCTCTGTACCCATGCAGCTCTCTTATAGCATGCAAAGCACTCCTGGCCTTTGATTCTCAGACATAGCTGCTTGCTCTCAGAGTCAAACTGTACCTTTACATTGCACCACAGACCTATTACAACAAATACAGAAGCTTAGAATACCTCTGCTACGAGGGTCCTTGGGCCTTTCCTTTTGGCATATAAACATATGGGGGAGTGTGCTATTCCTGTGAATTCTGTTGCTTCAGTTGATTATGGCAGAATAGTGATGCAGTAATAGAAATCTATAACATGATTGGATGCAGGTATTAGTTTTGTTTTCTTCTTTTTCTGAAGTGCAAATATGACTTTTGCTGGATTTGTCTGGAAGAATGGAAGAAACACAGCTCATCTACTGGCGGCTATTACAGGTGCACTCGCTATGAAATCATTCAGCATGTAGAGGAACAGTCCAAGGAAATGACAGTGGAGGTAGGAGATTAAACTGTACTGGCCACGATAAGGTACTTAAGCTGTAATTTTCTGTCTTGCCTAACATTCCGTATTGGTGTCCCTGAGAAGAGTTTATTAGACTTTAATTTTTCCCCATCCTAGTTCCTCCATGGAACAAAAGTGAATTATAACGCTAAATATCATATTGAGGTAATAGGAAGATTCTAGGCTTGCGTTAGACTGGGAACAAAGACAACTGGATCTTCTTGTTTCTCACAGACTTTAAGATCAGAAGGGACCATCATGATCATCTAGTCTGACCTGAACACTGCAGGCCATAGAACCTCACTCACCCACTCCTGAAATAGACCCCCTAACCTCTGGCTGAGTTACTGAAGTCCTCAAATCATGATTTAAATACTTCAAGTTACAGAGAATTCACCATTTACACTACTAACAAACTGTGTGATATGTTGGGCAAGTCACTTCATCTCTCTCAACCTTGGTTACTATTCTGTGCAATGGATATAATAGTACTGTAATTACCCACTGTGCCTCACAGAATAGTCATTTGGCTTAATTGATGTTTGCAATGTACTTACAGGTGCTCATCTTAAAAGTTGCTCTATAGGCACAAAAATTTCAATTCTACAGATTTGATGGCTGTATCTGTCAGACTTCCGATTTCAAAATGTTACCTTTCTGTCTGTCAGTCTATTAAACAGTACCCTTAACCGTGGTATTTTTGTATAAATGTGTAATGTTGCCAGTCAAAACATTTAACTCTACATTTGTATTTGCTGATGATTGATAAAATAATATAAGTCTAATGAATGACTCATGTTTGATTTCTGACTTTCTAGGCTGAAAAGAAACATAGACAATTTCAAGAGCTTGATAGGTTTATGCACTATTACACAAGGTTTAAGAACCATGAGCTTAGCTATCAGGTATGGCCCAAACATTTTCTAATAAATTTTGTTCTTACTTCTTTAGTCCAGAAATCACATAAGTTTATTATATTTTATTTATGTCCCTTTTTTAGTTAGAACAGCGCCTTCTAAAAACTGCCAAAGAAAAGATGGAGCAGTTGAGTAGAGCTCTCAGTGGAAGTAAGTACAGTGTTTATTAGGATTTACTCTGATTTATAATGGTGGTCTGAAGTCAAATATCTCTTTACAGTAAAAGAACAATTTTGTTCTTCTTCAGATTTTTCTTTACTTTGATTGATGCCTGCAAGAAATGAGATATTTCAGACTGCTCTTACTGTACATTTCAGGCTCTGAACTTTCAACCTTTGTCAAACTCAAGTTAACACCATATTAACCGAGGACTGTGTCCTTCATTATTAAAGAGATAACAATTCTCTTCCAGTATTAATGTATACAGCCCCCCACACCTGATTCCATGTATTTTTTAAAAATATGTGGGAGAAAGGACAAAACACTGTTAAATTAATGAAAATCGCTTGAGGGAACAGTGAAATATGAATTTCAGACTCTTAATGAATGCTATCTTATATTTATGTAGCAATTGACACTGTGAAGGATCCCAAGGTACATTTTGAACTACAGCACATATGCTATATATGAAGAATCACTTTGCTTCTGAAATACAGTCACCTTTAGGATGAGAAAAGGCGATTTGGTTCAACCAGTTCACAGCACAGTGCACAAGTTGTTATATGTGAATCTGTTCTGAATCAGTTTATTTTCTTACTTTTTAGAGAAGTGTACCCATAATAAAGAAATAAAGTCTTGATCTTCCAATGAGCTCTGTGCATATGCAGGAATTTGCCCAGGAAGAGCTCTTTACAGGATCATGGCATAAGTCTGTATTGAGACTATATGAAGACAACCTTCTACGTCACCACCTGCAGCAGTAGGAATTCAGACCTGGTCAGGTGGCCACTGCTGGCAGTTTTACCCAGCTGGCCCAAGTGAGCAATCTTTTGGATAAGCCTTTTATGGATAGGGCCCTTTTGACCTATTACATGGTGTAATTTTCTCATTCTGAAATGTTGGTGTGAATAAAAAGTAGTAAAAGCTTCAATTAGGCAGTAGAATAAGCATATGAGATTATAAATACACACAAGGAATAGATCACTTGAGTAAGAGAGAAGCTAGTTATACATAGTTACTTTTTTGACCATCACCACGTCTACCCATTTTCAGTATGGACTGGAGTTTATTTGGAAAATATTTCTGATCTTACATTAACAGACACTTGTACTTCTTTGGGGGGAAACTCTCATAATAAAAAAATGTTTTTACAACGCTTGTATTACTGTATAGCTGAAGAAGGCTGTCCTGATACCACTTTCATTGAAGATGCAGTACAAGAGCTTCTAAAAACTCGCCGCATTCTCAAGTGTTCTTATCCATATGGATTCTTTTTGGAACCTAAAAGCACAAAGAAAGAAATATTTGAACTTATGCAGGTAAAATATATATGCTTTGATTTTTATGACAACTAATTTTCTTGTAATAATAATTATCCATAGCACATTATATTTTCTGGCTATATAAAATTCTTAAACATAATTCAAAATGACAGACATGTGGAAAGAAATGTACATAACTATTTATTTTGCTGTAGCATTAAACTCATGGTTGGGTCTATATAATTTTGAATTCTGTCTTTAGAGATCTTAAGGCTACAACAAATTGGGGGGGAAAGAGGGAAGAATTATTTTGACACGATTGTTTACTCTATACTGCAATATATTTTATTTCAGCTTTAAAGACAAAAAGCATCTTAATGCAGGAAAAAAAAAAAGACAATTACTTACCTGTAATTCTGCTTTTCTGAAGATAGCCTATGTAAAGGATTTTCATTCCTGGATTAGGTAGATCTCCCTCAATTCTAAAATAATTTTGATTCCTGAGGGCACTGGCTATGCAAACCAAGCCCCATATTGACCATCAAACCTCCTTTTTCTGCTGGTTGTGAAGGAAAATAATTGTCTGCTTGACCATAGTTACTCCATTTTAGTTCTTTGAGTGTTCTGCTCTCTGCTGAAATCACCCCTCCCCCCTTCCCTTTTGTCCACTTACAGTGCTTAATCTTCTGCCAGGGTCAGAGAAAGGTTTCCTAGAAGAGGCAAGGAGATAGCCCCAGTTGGTTTTAATTAGTTACACAGCCTTGAGAGAGAGATCAGGCGACTTTGATAGATAAGCTGAAATCTTCTGTTAACATGTTTTTTGTCATGCATACCTTTATAATTAGAAGAACTAGAAAAAGTGTAAGCCAGTAGTAATAATTTGAATATACCTATAAGCATCAAGAATTTATGCATATGTAATTTCTTTGTCTTGTTTGTATAAATATGCAAAAGAGCATGCCTTCGGGGTCTCATACTGACCACTTGCTGGGAAGTGTTTGACCTCTGCAGAAATAAAGTTGGAGACTGCCTCACTACCTGCGTGGATCTCTTTTCGGTGCAGGGTAAACGAACCTCAGTTGGAATCTTTTCCAACAGTTGTAAATAATGCCCTCTAAATGATCTAGTCAGTCACTTTGTTTGCACAGGAGGTGAAGTTTCTAGGATGATAAGTCAATACAAAATGATTAACCATGACCAAAAATATGCCCCAAAGACAAATGGAATCAAGGCATAAACTTTAAAGAAGATAATCCCCAAATTCTATGGCGAGGTGTGTTGTGAATGGAAGTTGTGCCAGAATGATGCTTTTGTTCAATGTATTTCCATAGCACCTAAGAGCCCTAGTTAAGAACCAGGACCCCATTGTACTAGGCATTGTACAAACACTAAACCAAAAGACAGAACCTGCCCCAAGAGCTTACAATCTAAGAATGAGATAGGAGATGGATACAGACAAGAAGGAAGTACAAGGAAAAAATGAGACGGTAGTGTCAGCATGATAGGCATGGTCTTAGCTCACTTCTACCCTCAGTGGTAAAAATTCTTTGAGGGCTAAGGGAGTTCCATCAGTTTCTTGTTAAGGAACTGACACCCAGGAATGAAAATCCCATCAGGATGGTATCTTCAGAGAAATTGAATTATTCAGCATAGCATGTTCACAGTGCAATTATGCTTGTTTTTCATTTAACTGTTTTATTTTGTAGTAACATTACATGGTACACTTTGTTTAATTTTTGTTGCAGACAGACCTAGAAATGGTCACTGAAGACCTTGCTCAGAAAGTAAACAGGCCTTACCTTCGTACTCCTCGTCATAAAATAATCCGTGCAGCATGTCTTGTGCAACAGAAGAGGCAAGAGTTCTTGGCCTCTGTGGCCCGTGGAGTTGCCCCTGCAGACTCACCAGAAGCTCCAAGGCGCAGGTAATTTAGGCATAAAAATTAAGTGTGCAAACCCCAAAATGTTCAGGTTATAGCCACCAAGCTTTGTGAACCCAACCCCCCAAATTAGTACTTCCTTTGACATACACGTCAAGTAAAAATAGAGCTGACAGAATTTTGTAGTTGTAGGTCACTGGTTCAACAAACACTTTAATTTGATTCATGTGAAATTATACCCTTTCACTTTAAACTTCAAATGTGAAACTCAGTTAAACTGCCAAGTGTCTCCCACTTTCATTTTGGAATTATAAATGAGGAATCTTGGCTGACTTTTAAATTTGTAATGAAACCCAAAGGCAGGAAAGATTTTCACAAATTTTTGGTTTTGTTGTCAACTCTTTCCACACAGATGCATCTGCAGGGTCAGCATAGGAGATAGAGCCTACGCTAGGGTAGTAATCACTCCTGGAGTTTGGGAAGCTGCAGAAATGGACTAGATGCATGGGGAAGTCATTGATTTCCTCCTCTAGCTAGAAAGCCAAATAATCTTATTCACAGTTCCTACAGTTTTGGTTAGATTGGCGTTTTCATTTCACTCTTATGGCACCTTGTGGATGCCCATTCAAATTGCTGTATAGACTTCTATTGATATCCGGTCGGCTGGCAAGTAAAAGGTGTTAAACTGAACCCATCTTGTTAATAGAATATATATCTTAATAGAGTAATGTGATTGATTGAACAGATTCAGCAAAGCAATGTTTTTGCTACTTGGTGTTTTGGTTTAGATTACATTTTAAATCGTTTAAAGTTGCTGGTAGATTTGGTGGGTCTATGCTATTTTGTCCCTACATTTCACTTCCTTTTCTTGTAGTGAAAGGATGTAAACCTAAAAATCATTCTCTTTAGTTTTTTCTGTTTTTTTAATTACAGTAAGATATGTCAAGTTGTAAATTATAATAGTTAATAAGTATAATTATAAAATATACTCACCCACTCAATTGCTCTACCATCTAAGACATTGTGACAGTGCAGCATAATTTTGGTGTAATGATTCTTGCCCAGTTTAATCAGTGTATTAGGTATGAATTATTACAGTATAATTCACACTCAGTTTGGGTGTGATCTGTTAATAGCTAGCTAAGTACTTGTGGCCTCATTTCATGTCCCGTACTCCAAAATAGCCACTAAATATTTGGCATTCACCCAAATGCTATTTAAATAATTGCTGAGAATTGTAAAAATCCAGAAGTTTGAATGATTTCATTATACAACCATCTGAAATATTTTTATAAATGTATGTATTAAGCAGATGGGGAGTTCACCTCAAAGATGATTTACAGTTGTACCCCTTTCTTGTACACTGGGAAAGCCTTGAGCCAATGTTCATACTTTATTCTGCTAATAAATTAAATGGTGTATCTGATTTAATTTATAGCTTTGCTGGTGGAACATGGGACTGGGAATATTTAGGATTTGCATCCCCTGAGGTAAACTATATTTTTTTACATTTTTAATGTAGCTATGCATATAGAAACCATGGTGTAATTCTGTTTTGCATGGACAGATTCTGGATTTTGTTTCAAATTGTACTAAGGTTTGCAAGGTTTGGTTTAAGCTTTCCATTTTCTTTGCTTCACAATAGAAGGAAATATATGCATGGGTAAGTAGGCAGAACCTAAACCATGAGTTTTATGAAAAAACAGTTCTTAAGATTGGCATCAGACCAGCTGTTTTGCATTGTATTTTCTCCAATCTCAGATCAAGGCAAGAATCTATGAACAAAAACATGCCTGGATTTGTGGTAATATTTTTATAATAAATATTCAAAAATCTGTATAATTAAAAATATACTTTTGTATGCAATACCTGTCCAACAGAATTTGACAGAGAACCTAAATAAACAGGTACACTATCTTCCACTCTTTACTGATTTAACAATCAATGAACAAACAATTTAACAATTGCATTTCTTTTTTTCTTTTTTTTTTTTTTTTTTTAAAGAACCAATCACTTTCAGACACACTGGAAAAATACCATATCTTATAAAACTTCATTTTTCTATATATTTCCTTTCCTATTGTTGCTGGTTAGCAATATGCTGGCAGAGAAAACAGCTTGTTTCTGATAGAGTAATCAGCTTGCTTCTCCCATCCAATTCCTTCGGTTCTTCCTTTGTTCCTAAATTCAGTGTTTTATGAGACCAAACTATTTATGATGTTACAACAGCACAGGAGGAACAGGGTAGGAGAAAAGGTTGATTAGAAAAGGGAAAGCTTGTGTTAAGTATCATGGCAGTCATGTTTAGATGACAGTTGATTAGCAGTTGTAATTTGCCCAAATACAACACTGGCTGATTTAAATTGGACCCTATGTACCTAGCTGCCAAGGATACTTGCAACCACGGGTGCTAAAAAAATTTTGTAGCTAAAATAATACAATTCTTTTTGTATATTTTCCATTACATTCACTAGACAAACTTCATTTAGCACAATTATGTGTTTTTACTGACACAAACTAGAATATTTGTGTATACCAGATCCTGCTATCACTAAATTCTACTCAGAATAGAGAAAATCTCAATGTTTTCAGTAAAAAGCACAATATTTAGGCCAGTATATGAAAATTCTACATTTCAGTGGAACAAAATTAAAACTTATATTGCTAAAACATATAAAATCTTTCCAAATAATCAGAAATAAAATATCTGTATGAGTGCAAATATCTGTCGGAAGCACAAATATATTAAAGAAACCATAGTTATCATTAAAAAGGCCATAAGTGAAATCTGAGTCCTTATTGCAAACAGAGAGAATATTATATTTCATGTAATATCTGGCATGATTTTCAAATCTTAATACTTTATGGACTCATTTATGGTCACTTATAATCCCCACCCAGTGTGTGTGTATTTATAAAAGAATATGGAACTCTCTACTTGAGGAGAAGGTTTATATTGTGTAAAGAATACCAAGTAAATTGTTAGGCATCAAGATCTGGTAATTAAGGTTCTGATCCAGCACTTGAATCTGTTTGTGTGGTCCCTGGAAATCAGTGTGGCACCACACAGGAACAGCATTGATCTTGTGGTGAAAATGCTTATGACTTGCATTAGCACCCAGGTTGAAACTCTCCATAGAAAGAATTGAAGAAGCCATGCAGCAATTGTCTCAGCTGTTGGACCTTTCTGAGTTTCTTTTATGTTGCAGAGCAGCTGTACAAAAGGAGGCTTAATGGCCAGGCTACCTTTTCCAAGCCACACAGTGCCAGGGAAGCTTTGAAGTAGAGGTTTTTTGGGTGCAAAGTGCAGGGGTTGAGAGAGGAAATAGGTATTGAGTGTGTTTAACTAGTTGAATTTGTTTGAGATTGGTGTGAATCTGAGTGAGAGAGAGAGGTTAGACACAGCTGCTTCTTGGGGCAAGACTGTGGTGCCTTATCTGCAGTTTCTGATAAAGAGAGTTAACACCTAACTGCAGTTTGTTGGAACCTCTGTATCAAGTAACCAGGATTTGTGTACATTTTGTAAATAAACAAATCACATTAAGAAACACTTGCAGTCCCTATTCCAATGCCCATGCCCAACCTGACATGTCAAAACAATTAAATAATTAGGTATGATGACATGCCTCTTTTACTGCTGTACAGTGGATGAAATCCACCCCATTTGGAGAGGCACAGACCAGCCACATTATACCACAGGTTCTGTGTTAGCCCTGCAAATATAGGCCCTCAAGTCAGCAAAGCACCTTAAGCACATGTGTAACTTTATGGTTCCTGGAAAGCAGGCACAAACTTAAATGCTTTGCTGGATCGGGGCCCTTAGAAGGTGGCTCCTTAATGTCTAAAGTTAAACAAAAAGGAAAGAAGACACACATTTAACTAGTTGTATATCTAAAAATAAATAAAATTTGGTATTAAGGCTTGTAAACAAAATTAATGGTACTTGGAATTATTTCAAAATGGAGATTGCAAGTATTCAAATATCTGCAACTTGACTGGTAGTCTTCTTTGCTAGCTAATAATTTTATAGATTTAGGGTTAGCTGCTGTGTTTTTTGTTTTTAATTTCTTGCATGATGTAAACTGAAATTTATTTTTCTGGGAACAGGTGATTTTATAATGTGTATAAAATCACACATTTTTCTTCATAGAAAATGTACTGTTGGTTATGTCAGAAAAATATTGCATGTTCCCCCGTATTTTGTAACCTTTGGTTTATGCAGGAATATGCTGAATTTCAGTATCGGAGGAGGCATAGACAGCGTCGACGTGGAGACATGCACAGTCTGCTCAGTAATACTCCAGACCCTGAAGATCCTAGTGAGAGCACATTAGGTATGTTCTTTGTTTGGATGTATTTTTCCTTTTTTACTCCATCTCAAATTGTTAGTAGAGTCCACTGTGATCCATAGATTAAAAGGAGCTTATGGTTTCAAGGCTGCACTTCCTTAACTTTACACGAGTTGACGTCAGTGTGACTACTCCTGTACAGCTGAACAAATCCATGAATATTTGCAGGAGCATGGCCTTAGAGTAGCCGCCCTTACTTAAAGCAGACTTATTTTTCTGTCTCTGAAGGAATTTTCAGCAGTATATACTTCAAGTGAGATTCTCATCCCCAGACCAAGCTCCTTTAAGCCCAGTAAAAGGGCCAGAGTGACATAAAGGGGTTCTAAAAGTCCTGTATCCACCTGGAGATTTCCCCTGATGCAGGCACTGCAGAAGACAGCAATAACACTGTTTTCTGAGAACTCTTTCACAAAGCGTAGGGTAGTTGACAAGGCCACACCATGCACTACAGCACATAGCAGGGCAGCCTCAGTAGACTGCTGTAATTTAGACAGGCCCTAAGACTGTTTTAAATTATGCCAAGGGCCTCTCCAGCCCCTGGAGTAGCCTGGGATCATAATGGTGCAAAAATAGCTCAAAGCCGCCTTTGCCCTCACTCCCTCTGGGCTGTATGTGCTGTGCTGTGATTCTAAGAGGCACAACACAAGTTCTCACCCTTTGTCTCTTTTATTTACATAAGGGTGTGCTGGTAGGGAGTGTAGGCTCCAAATTAGGTTTGTTTTAAATACACAACAAACCTTTATTAAATCTAGTATTGAGAGAAATGTCTAAAAAACCCTAAATCTCTGAAAATAGTTTTGTTTGGCTATGGACATTCTACCGTGTAACTTAAACACACCATTACCATGATAATATAGGAGAACTAGAAAATATCCCCAATTAGGCACATGGGATGCTAGTGATGAGCACAGTATAAAAACATAGACTAGCAATAAAATATAAATGATAAAATAAATTGGGTTTCTTTTATTTTTAATAATCCAAGGTGTGTGTACTGGTAGTAGTAATAACAGATGTGTGAAAAGGTGTGGGTTTAAATGTTTTTCCTCTAAGTTATTCTCTAGAAGACAGTCTAAACAGAAAGATACATTATAAATAAACAACATAAACTAAACTTTTAATACTAAAAAGCACTCCCCAGCTATGGTGCTGGTACAGGGATTTAATAACATATTGCAGAATTAATTAATTGAAACTATACTTTTGGATCCTTGTACGTTATATATCAAGAGCCATTTTAGTATTTTCAGGAGATTATTTGGACTCGTTACTTGTTTCTAAGCATATAGTCCAACACAATATAAATTCACTGTTTTTTGTCCAATGAGATATGCAGACATGGAGGGACAAACTCCAAATGTGGATTAAAATAATTCCAAGAGTGCAATTTAAAATAACGATGCAAAATTGCCACCCTTTTGGCTTTTTACAAGGTAATTTGTTTTATGCCACCAGGTTAGTTGTAATTAAGGGACAACTTGTTGGGGTCTAACTTTTATTTCATTCTAAATTTTCAAGTGAAAATGGTCAATCCTAGTAACATAATTCAAAAGATTGATATTTCCCTTTACTACAGAATGAGTTTTTTCTGAAAACAACATTTATTTCATTATTAGAATTTTTTTTTCTCTTTAAGTACAGGCATGTCACTTGGATTGCACAGGGGAAACACTAGCAACACTACTTTTAGAAATGCTTACACATCACAGGAAAAAGAAGTGGGAACAAGATTCTCAATTTGCAGCTGAGCTATGTATGGTGTGCATCTGTGACCAGCATAGTCTTGCGCCTTTTTTAAAATAGAGCAGCCTCGTGGCTGCTCTGAATTACACTCAATTGCCACAACACACTAGAGCCCATTCTGCAGCTAAGAATAGAGGAAGAGAACTGCTAATTTACAGATTTTGATGGGTAGGAAGGAGGCAGACAAGCACAAAGGGTCAAATCCAGGCCTCTACCTTAGGGGCTGAGATGGAGTGACCAAGAACATTCTGGCAGTTCTGCAACATCCAGGGAGCTCTCTTATGCCAAAGGTATTCCCCAGAGGCACTTTCCACAAGGAAAATCATAAAGAGGCCAAATCATGATGGAGAGTTTAGCCCCATATTTGGAAGGAAGATTTGTTTCTATAAAGAATGTTTTTCAAAGTATTCCATAATGTACAAGTGGGTTTTAGAAGCCCTTCTGCCACCTTATCCATCAACTTGTATTATTGACCATGTATCCCATTCCCTGCAAAGAGAGGAAGAGTGCTGCAAACTTACCAATTAAAACTAAGTATAAAGGAGTAAATCAATCCCATCCTGTGCAGCCGTGGAGGCTCCCAAAACAATGTAACTGGTGCTCTTCCACTGGACATGAGTTGGGGCTGGCTGTGGGGGTTAGTGTATATGCACCCACGCAGAACATGGTGTGGTGCAGCAAGCAAGGCCAGAAGAACCATTTGGTACAAAGCTCCTCTGGTCTCTCCCCACCTTCCCTCCAAATGCAGCAGGGGTTCATTGGTGTCATGGGAGAAGATGTGCAAGTATCCCAACTGAGGGATTGAGAAGCAGTCCATTCCTCTAGCACACATCTGGTTGTTTGCACTATGCCCTGTATTATAGGATTTGGGCCAAAATGAAGCAGGGAGCAAGATCATACACCTGAAGCCAAAGGAAGGAAGGGCAGGAGGTTCTGCCAATAAAAATGGGGATAAAAATTGACAGGTTTTTGTGTTAATACTTAAATGTTTTTGTTTAAATTATTTTAACAGATACTCAGGAGGGTGGTAGCAGTAGAAGACACGGTACCTCCATGGTGAGTTCAGCTTCTATGAGTATTCTGCACAGCTCTTCACTTCATGACTATACCCCTGTCAGTCGCTCTGAAAACCAGGATTCTCTTCAGGTATCTTCCCTAGTCTCCTTTCCATTTTCTTTTCTTTGCTTCCCTTCCAATATTTTTCTTTATCATATTTTCCTGCATCCTACATTTGTTACCTGACTATTTGTGGTGGCAAAAGGGGTGGAATCTAGAATAAGAAAATATGAATTTACGAAGTATTGTTAAGCTACTATAAATGTATCGTCATCAAGGATAAATCAACTTTTAGATTTGATTTTAAAAATTTACTGGAATAAATTTTTCAGCCGTTTTAAACAAGATGCAACAATACATAAATTAATTTTGAATCCAAAACTTGATAAAAGAAAAATTATTTACTTTTGAAAGTGATCTTACATATCTCCATAGGCTCTGAGTTCTTTGGATGAAGATGACCCAAACATCCTGCTTGCTATTCAGTTATCATTGCAAGAATCTGGCCTGGCTATTGATGAAGAAACTAGAGACTTTCTTAATAACGAGTCATCATTAGGAGCAATAGGTACTTCTTTGCCTACAAGGTTGGACTCAGCTCCCCTAAGTATAGATAACCCTAGGGCTGCTTTGAGCAGCTCTGAGTTGTTAGAACTTGGTGATAGTTTGATGAGACTAGGAGCAGGCAATGATCCATTTTCAGATGACCACCTTAGTTCACACCCTTTCAGCGATACAAGAAGTGGATTATACTCAACATCTAGTGATGCCGATTCAAGTAGCCAAGACCCCAACATTCATGAAAATCTTCTTGGAAATATTATGGCCTGGTTTCATGACATGAACCCTCAAAGTATCGCACTAATTCCTTCAGCAAGTTCAGAAACTGATGAGGATTCACAGCAACCTAGTATCGATGATGGATCAGGAGGACAACCAAATCTTATAGAGGTAGGACTGGAACTCCAGGAAGAGCATGCACTTTTTGAGGATACCCTCCGAAATGAAGGCAGAGGAACCCAAACAGAAGAGAGTATTTCAGAAGAAAACAGCATTCCGGGGGAAAGAGTACTGCAAAGTGCTGACTGTACCAGGGAAGCTATTAGCAGTGTGGATACTTCAGAAGATGTTTCAAGTCAAACTCCTCAGACCTCAAATGAGTGGATTGAACATGTACATTTGGTATGAACACCAACTAGTTTTTGAGCCTAAATGGGTGGCAGTTACAGATGGTACAGTATGTGGAGTAAGCATTATGAGGACTTTGATCCACATACTTACAACGCAGTTGTAAACCACTGACATAATGATGGAATACATAGGAGTTCCCTTGAATTGAAGTTCTTTATACTAATAATATGAAACCTTTCAAGGAATATCCTTTGCATTTAATCAGGTGGTGTTTGCCTTTTTTGCTCTGAAGAAAAAGGAATAAGTAGGTTGTACGCCACATTCCTAATACAATGAAGCATCTGTTTACCCTTTGGTTGGTGATCCTTAATTTGTAAGTATGGATTAAAGGCTTACACTGATTATTTTGGTTGTTTATCCTAAGAAATAGTTTTCTCCATTTTTAGAACTTAGTCTTTCAGCAAAATAATAATGGTTAGCAGTTCATTTACATTTTGTTTTTGCTTTTCTATAACTTTTTCCTCATTCATATTTCATTTTTTACTAGCAGTGTGAATTGAGGTATTTAATGCTTCTCTTTAGTTCTGCTCCAGGAACAAGGAAATGGATATTCTTTTCATATTCAAATCAAAGATTTTTTTCATGTCTATTTACAGTCCAAATGTGCCAAACTGTGAATAGCTAACTAACTTTAACCCAATATAACAGGTGCAAAGTGTTCCTGTCTCAAAGTAATCCCAGGATTCTGAGCGGTGAAAGACACCATTGAGTAGCATTGCTTCTCTAAATTAAATGGCATTTATTGCCATGGTGACTGCATTTAATTAAATGTAGCCTGTACCTTAAGTTAATTAAACCTAATGCTGCTGTTAAACAGTTATTTTAAATATTAAAATACAGTTTATTAGCAACAGCTATGCTGTATTTAAGCGACACTTTAATGGAAGTGCAATCATAGTTCTCTGTTTTCATAATTTTAGAATGCATTTTATGCACTAATGGTGCAATTAATTTTAATGGTAACATTTTATAAAATATAGGAATACAAAATTTTCATATTATTGCCAGTCCCACAATTATTAAAGTTCAATAATGCATTCTGCACAACATGTTACCGTGCCTTTGCCGTAACCCAAATGGATAGTTGCCACAGTTAAATAAGTAATTCAGATTCAGTGTCTGTTCTGGAGTAACTATGCTATTAATTGCAAAGACCTCCATAAAACCACCCATGGCCTTGGCTTTACAGTAAACAATGACTAACCGTTCAAATCAGTGTTTTTGCATAAATAACAAACACTGCTAGATATTTGTTCAATTGCACAATATTCACTTACTGTGTGATTACTGTTTAGTGGAAAAACAAAAAAAGACCCTTCCTAGTAGTTGTACTGTGAAGAAAATATTGGTTTTAGATTTGCTTAAAAGCATCAAAATTACAGTTAGTGGTAAGTGAGATACAATGGTACAGTATATAATTACAACTAGAGTAAATTGTTGAAATTGCTGTTTTACTTGCATATATTCAAAACCTGTCATAATATAAGGAAAATCAATATACAACACTCCATTGTAAGTTTTGCTTGACTGTTAGAAGATTTGTTGACATAGAAGTTTTTCACTACTGAGCGTGTACAGGCAAATATGATGGCAAACAAAAATATATATATATTGATTACTGTGAGTGTTTTGGTAATATTTCATTTTAATCCTACTTCTGGAACCTTGTAGTTCCCAGGGCTCATATTAGTAAGGAGTTATATATGAATATTTTATCTCCAGCTGCCACACACAATTTTTTTCTCTTTAGCAGTATCTTTAGAGAGAATGGTTTGAGGTTATGTTACTATGCTCTATAGTTCCATTACATTCTCTAACTTATCTCTAGGTGCCCCATTCTCAAAAACATTGATGTTGAACCCTTTGTCATCTTTGGAAAATACCTATTTTAAAATGTTCTATGCTATAAAATACTATAATCTAATATAGTTCTTAAAAGACTATCATCATGAATTGGTCTAGAACTTAAAAATGTTTTGCTCACATAGCGTCCTGGAGTTGCAATTTCTGAATAGAAAGATTCTCACAAAGATTGTATTGCATTGAGATGTGTCTTGCAAAGTTACAGTAAGATATGTAAGAGTGCTCTGTGAAGATAGTGAAGTTTGTGGGTTCTGGTTTTTCTGTACTTTGTTTAGGTTGTGCAGTATATCCACTGTTTCTGTGTTACTCTATTCTGAGCATGAAAATAAGCATCTTCAATTTGTATTTTCTTGATACTTATTTTAAAAATCACCACAGTCATTGACTTTACAGTTCAGAAATAAAGTTTGGCAAGCCTATTTTGTAAACCTGTTAATTTTATAATGTAAAAAAGTTACTCTAACCTTGAATTGTTATTTGCACTTTCATAGTCTATACTTGATACATTCCCACTTTATATACAGTAGGATACTACACCGATGTAGATGTTTGGCCAAATGAATGCTGTTAATAATATGTAAAATTCTTTGATTAAACATTTATTACTTAAACTATTTCCTTTCTGTTTCATTACCTCTTGGACTTTATTTCAGCAAATTCATAAGATTGATTTGATTAATTTGGTTCTTAGATTATGAATATTAAATCCTACACTTTGGGAGTTGCAGAGTATAGAAGGTGAGGCATTTCTTGATGCATAAAAAATAATAAGGATCACAGTATAATGTATTTAACTGAAGTGAACCTATTTTATTAGGGGTAAAATTTAAGAGGGGAAAACCTCCAAAATACACTTAAATTTTTGTTTGGTCAGATTACACAATAACTTTCATCACAACTTGTGCTACTTAAGTCAGTGGAACTAGTTAGAGAGTAAAGGAATCACAATCTGGGATCAGTTCTGAACACAGGGGCATACTAAGGCAGAATATAAAGTGTAGATATTGTACCATCTCTGTAAGGGAAAAGCTGCATTCACAACAACCTTACTGATTTATGTACCGGAGCTTCCAAATTCCACCCCATAAGGAACACATTCAACCCCTAATAGTTTTCCAAGTTTCAACTTTTAGCCATACCCTCAGTGTGACAGGTTTAAATAAGAATATACATATGCTGTTGTTATTAAGTATCTTCCTCCAAATGGTATGCCGTGAATATCAAATTTTATTTTAAATATACTGTAAAACATACTTGAAGTCTTAAATCTAGCATTCAGTTTTGCTCTTAAGATATTGGGCCTTGGGCAGCTGGAGAAGACAGATCACAAGCTAATTTCTTGAGGGTCTTTTTAAATAACACGCATACCAAGTTGTTGGCAGCAACCCATTATGGTCCAAGCTCAGAATTGTGCTTAATTAAGTCTTCTCATGGTGGGCTCTTTCTCCACACTAGGTTTCCCACTACTATGCCCCCAGATGGTGGCAAGGTTGAAAGCCTGAGGTGCATATGATGCAAGTAGCCAGTGTTTATTACTGTGTTGTCTAGAGCTGTTATCAGCACTAAACAGTAGTAAAAACATCAGCTATTAACCTGTCTAGACTAGGACTCCACCACTGAAGCTCAAGCAGTGGAGGAAGACCTTAAGGATAAAGACCCAGCTCTTCAAAAGGTAGTTAAGTGCCTAACTCCCATTCCAGGAATGAAAGATCTGGGCCAAAGAGGCTAGTGGAGATGCATCCCTGAGAGACATTTCACTGCCCCAACTCCTTCAGCTTCAGAATAGTGGACAAGTTATATGGAAAGAAGGGGGCAGTATCTGCTTTACTTACT
Source organism: Emydura macquarii macquarii (assembly GCF_026122565.2). Taxonomy (NCBI): domain Eukaryota; kingdom Metazoa; phylum Chordata; order Testudines; family Chelidae; genus Emydura; species Emydura macquarii. Next base: position 32,683,960 of record NW_027132559.1, on the reverse strand, counting down.
GCATGGGCCACAATTCTAACAGAGAGTGATGACAGAGGAAATGCTTTAAGGCATAAAACTGGACTCCCTAAGATATGATGTACATCAGCTCAAATGTAAGCTACTTTAAATGCTGTACCTATGTATTCTATTAAACAATTGTTTATGAAAGCAGCAATGTATGTCTATATAATAAGACAATAAGAAATTTGTTTGATATTTTGAAATTGTTTTTACAGCTGTGTTGAAATGCGTTCACAAATACTGTACATGTATTAAAGAAGGAAGCTGTCCTGCCAAACCCTCTCTCCCCCCCCCCTTTTTTTTTTTTAAAAAAAAACAACTGCAAGCCTCCTTTCTTAGGCTCTTCATAGAGAATTGAATTATAAATGTGAGATGTAGCTTCATGTTAAAGCTAGCTGTTGGTAGGATTATGCCATTGTAAATGCATTTAGTTCCAGCTGTAAAAATTAAGTTTTTTGGTTTTTTTTTACAACTGCACTTCTGAGTTTCATATTACACTACAGCATGAATTATTTTAGCATTACTCAGATATTTTGCCTCACACTGTTCCTTTTCCTAGTTCATGTGCAAAATCCTTTTCAGTGTGAAAGCCTAATGAACTAGAGTAGATCAGCAAGAAAATATTTGATGTCCAGGTAAAGATTCAGTGCTGCAAAAACATATTCTTCAGGGTTCAGACAATGGTGCTTTCCTCCCAGCATGAGTTGTGTATCTACTGCAAGATACTGAAAGAAAACAGATTTCAGTTTTACAGGTTAATGTAAAAAAAGCATAAGAATAATTCACCTGACCCAGGACATAAGTAGTGATGTGCAAGATCTGAGTTTATGGACCCACGTGCTTTTCCATAAGTAATGATTAATAGAGCTGATGAAGTATACTCATGGAACAGTTTTCTGTGGCTCTAGCCCCTGTGCACATGAATTGTTTGATAAATAATAGTTTGAAAAGACCATTTTTTACAAATTTCTGCTGCTAGTTAGTCCGCAGCTTGTGTTTATGTTGGCTGTTTGTTTCTGCTTTGCATCTGGAGCTTCTAAACTAATTCTACTTAGCCAACACCAAAAGCCTCTTCAGAGGTGTACATATTTATAGAAACAGCCATGCCCCAAGCAGTCATGTAAATTTACAATTGTTTTCAAGAATATTCACAGCCACCCCTTGCAGAGAGGTAGATGGACAGTACCAGAGGAAAACTCCTTAAATAATGCAACTTTTTAAAGTCTTATTTCAAACCAGCACTAGTGTATAGGAGCTGTCTATTGTTATTCTGTGTTTCAAAAGATATGCAACTGGCATGGTAAATTGAGCACCAGCAATAAGCATTTTTATTCCAACTCAAATTTCTGTCTACATTACTTAAGTCACAGCTGCTCAGGTAACAGTAGCCAGGCAGAAGCTATGCTTAAATTAGGCTGGGCAGCAGGACTAACAATCCTGCTTTGGAGGATGCACTCAGGACAAGACCAAATTCAGTCCCATTACCCTAGACAGCTTTGTGCTGCAGAATCAGCAGCATTTTGTTGTGCTGAGGGAGAGAAAGGCAAAGAGCAGACTGTTTGGGAGCATGGATGCTTGTGTGGTACACAGTCCTGTTCTTTGTAGCAATGCAGATGGCTGATAAGGACAAAGATCCAGCATGATGTTGGACATTACTCGAAGTCAGTGTGCAAGACCACCCCAGAAGGACAGAGTTTCAGTAGATGAAGAAACAATTAAAAAAACAAAATGTACTGCACCAAAGATCAATGTTCCAATTGACACAATATTTGTAGCCACTGGAAAGGAAAAGGATAGCAAATGTTTATCATAAATGGGTTAGATTAAGTCAATGCCAAAATCAAGTAATGAAAACCCAATGGTAATTGGTTAGATAGAAAAAAGATGGTGTCCTGTAACTGATACATTTCACCATTTTCAGGCCTTGACTGATTCTGTCATAAGACTTTATAAAAAGATACATTTAAGTTTCCTTGTACACATACCTACGGTATACAGACACAGTGGTCCAACTTCATCCCTTGTGGAACTCCAGTGAAGTCAATGATTTTCTCCAGGATGAGTATAGCCCTGCATTCTGTTGTAATCTCAATGAAAGAGAGGGAACAGGGAGGTGTTTTTAGATGAAGTCTGAAAAGAGATGGAGGTAAAGGAATAAAGATACCAAGAGGGCAGGAACTGCAGATAAAATTCTTCCTTCAGACATTGGCAAGACCATTGGCGGCAGAAAGGAAGTAGCAGTAATGAGCATGTCTGAGGTAAATTAGAAAAAGATCATGGAGAATTTTTAAAGATGAGAAGTTTGAATTGGATGTGGAACTCAAGAGACATTGTAAGCGTTCATGGGATGTAACAGATGAAGCATACTCACAAACGATCATATGATGGCACAAAGAATCCCAAAGGCCAACAGCATCAGAACCATAAGCATGAGGATTCCAAATGTCATGGTAATGTCCCACTGAAGATAAAAATGTGATTCAAACTCAATTTTCTTAGCTACCACATCAATCAGCACACAGCTACCTACTGCCCCATGTGGGATGAAAGGGACAAGAAGTTGGAGCTAGATAGTAGGACACAGAAAGACGAGTGCTATCTCCCCTTCAAAAGTCTTCCCAGAAGTACAGATCTAAAGCGGGGCAAAACTAGGAACAGTTACTCTAAGACAGGAATTCTCTATGTAATGTAATGCTGAAACAATCTCATTAATGTAGTATTTGCTTCCCTTCACATCTGAAAGTGCTTGGGAAAGATTCCAAGAGCAACCTGCAGAAAAGCAGCTCCTGGTAGTACATCATGTTGAGGAGACAGGGCAGAAGTCTGGAGTTGCTGAAGAAGCCCCATGCCTGCAATGTTCCCAAAGATCTGAGGAGGTAAGCCATTTTAGTACTTACATATGAGGGAACCCCCATCCAAAAGAAGAATTCATAGGAGATTCCATGAGTTGGAACTCTCCAAGAATCCTGTCCTCATTCATATGTGGAAGTAGCCCAACAGGGCACTACAAGGGACTGAAGAGGCTAGTATTGCCACATTTGAAGAGTAGTTACTTTGAAGCAACGGTATATACAACAGCGATGGTACTAAATTGCTTTGGCGTTTTAATCTCAAAGTTACCAGCTTGGAAGAGTTCCATTATAAATGTTTTACTAACTGCCAATTACAGTACAGGCTGGATGCCACTTGGAATCAGCATTTGCTTGTAGTTACTGCAGCTGCTTCTATTGTAGCTATGAGAATATACTTTATTTTAAAGTATTTATTTTAAGTCACATTAAAAAGCACATGGGTCAAAAATGTAATTTAGCATTTTAGTCATAGTTCATTGATGGATGTATGCTTTGGGCTGAAAAGCAAACAGGGACAGTCCCAAAAGTCACAAATGGAGTTGCACCTACAGACCACTTTAACATCATAGAAGCTGAAACCCAAGCATGCATCAGAATTTCAGTGAAATGCAGTTAAACTGGTCCAATCAATTCCAAGTCTGGTGAAAGTTTTATACATGTTCCAAGCATTAAACTTTCAAGAATGATCTAAAAATAAAGCTGCTAACTCCACTTATTATTAAGGTTGCCCAACATTTCTCATAATAAGACTCTGGTTTTGTTACCCAGGGTTTTCAGAACCTAAAGCAGTGATAACTTAACTGTTTTCCAGGTGGTGTCAGGAATAAGTCAATAGGGACACAGCTCCTCCGTCTGGTAAATTATTGATATAAATCAGAGTGCTTTTACCTAAAACCTACTCTTTTTTTAGGTCTCAAGTATACACACGTGTATGTTATAGCAATAGGTTCAAAGCACCCCAAAACATAATTACCCTAAGTCTGAGATGGTTTTGAGTAACAGCAGGTCCACCGATAGCCAGTCACCTTCCCACTGGGGAGTAGGGTGTCACAGAAGAGTCTTCAAGGACTGCTCCAACATGTATTCTTTACTTAATCTTTTATAGCTAAATTAAACAAAGCACGTAACTCAGTGACTCCTGGTGGGTCACCAAGTCTCATAGCTTCAGCAAATAACTCATTATCTCTCATAAAAACATTCTAGTATTTCTTCTCATAACAATAAAACTTGTATGTCAGGAGCACTTTAAAACAAAGGTCACCTATCCAAACACTCCCTTCCATTCTCATGGTACATTAACTTTCCTTGCCATCCTCCCATTTTGATTAGCAAAAGTGAAATCATGCATGCCTTTCAGAGCCCTAATGATTATTCCTAGCTATATAGTATTTGGTTTTCAGCTACCAGTGGCTTGACATATAAAATGACTGACTACAGTAATATCAAGGTTAATTTTCCCCTAACAGTTTCAGTGATTTATAACTTTTGTAAATTTTAGCCATTTGGGCAGAAATTTTCCATGGTAGTGCATCTGCCTCAGCCTGCTTGGGGTAGGGTTTTTTTCTTTTAAATTTTAGCCAGAACAATTCAGCTGTTTCTGAGAACAAGATCAGGGAAACAGACATTTTGCCCATGTTAAATTCTGGTGACCTTTTCTTTGAGAAGTTCTACATCTTAAGACTTGGAATTTGACAAGAGTTTGGGCTTTGTGCCAGGGATTTTGCCTTTTACTGTACCTGTAAAATCTATCTAAAGTTAGCCAAGTTATAAGTCTTTGAAAAATTTCAAGTTGCATATGCTCAGTAGAGACTTGCATGAATTTAACCACTAATATGTCTAGATATTCTGTCCTCACTGAGCTTGCTCTGGCCTCTCACAACTCCTAGTGTTGACCAGACAGACATCTGTGCACTCAATGACCTCCCTGCTAGCATCCTGGCAGCATAGAGGAGGAATCCATCTGACTGAAATGCAGAGGGGATAAAAGCCTGACCTGGGAAGTGGGGGTTAGGGAAAAGATTGAGATAAGTAGTCTGCTGAGACTGGGACTGGATGAGGCAGAGGTGGAAAAGAGAAACTGGGACTGGTTGGGCAAGGAGATTTGGACGTGGAATCAGTGGGGTGGAATGGAGTGGGAGGGGAGACATCTGATAAGGAGCTGCAGTGGTGCGGAAACTGGAACTTTAGGGGTAAAGAGACTGGGATGAAGAGCCTGGGAGGTTGGGAGGAGAGACAGATCAGATGAGCTTTCCCATATATTGAAGTTACAAAAGATGGCTACTGGTGCACCTCTTGCAAAAAAGCTTAAGAAGGAAAGCTTCCTGCTGCTGCAGTTAGTAAAACTGGAGGAGCTTGGTTTGCCAGATCAATCAGCAAAGCTGATGCTGATAAACCATGTGAAAAGGCTGCAAAACACCAAGCCTCTGAACTGTATCAACATGAAGAAAGTTTTATAAGCCAGTCACTGTTAAAGCCAGTTTTAGAAGTACATAATGAGGTTATAAGAATGTTGGAGATACAATACAGTTGATGTGAACAAATATGGCTGTTGCATCATGCTTTTCTATTTAAACAAGAGAGATATCACACACTACAAACTGGAGGCCAAAGTCACTGTCACCTGTTAACCCCAAAGTTGGACACGGGGTCTGAACAACACTGGCATATGCTCGCTATCTTTCTGCAAGAAACACCTGACTGGTTAGAAGTATGCAGTGCAAAGTGAAAGACTCAGCAGTTGAAAAAGTGAAGAACTCTCTCACCCCATTCAAAAAATTTACCTGAACTGTGGTTCCCACATCCTCCAGAAGCTGAAAAGGATAATTTCACAGAGGTCTCTGGACGTCATGGAATCTGTGACTTCTGTGACCTCCATTACAAAAATATCATCATCTATGATTTAAGATTGAAAGAATTGGGTTTGTTTAGTCTGGAAAAGAGAAGATTGGGCGGGGGGGAAGGAACACGATAATTTTCAAGCACATAAAAGGTTGTTAAAGAGGAAGAAAAATTGTTGTTCTTAACTTCTAAGGCTAGGACAAGAAGTAATGGGCTTAAATTTCAGCCACGGAGGTTTAGGTTGGACATTAGGAAAAATTTCCTAACTCTCAGGGTTGTTAAGCACTGGAATAAATTCCCTAGGGAGGTTATGGAATCTCCATCTTTGGAGGTTTTTAAGAGCAGGTTAGACAATCACCTATCAGGGATGGTCTAGATCAGTGTTTCTCAACCTTTTTGATACCAGGGACTAGCTTCCTAATACTGTGTCAGGAATTCTCAGGGACCAGTGCCGGTCCATGGACCGGTTGTTGAGAAACACTGGTCTAGATAATACTTAGTCCTGCCTTGAGTGCAGGGGATTGGACTAAAAGACCTCTCAAGGTCCCTTGTAGTTTTACAATTCTATGATCTACTCAATTAGCACTAATATAGGATGCAGAATCTTCAAAAGACATTTTTAAAAGCCATAAATTTAATGTCTTTGTTACACTTTTTTTCCCAACAAGCGTCCAAAAAGACCAAACGTCTAGGAAAAATTAAAAGATGCTTTGGGATTGACGTTCAAATTAGTCCAACCTGGGAAAACCTTTTGGCTTTCTCATGGACCATCCTTGGCTGTTGTTTTTAAATTACTGCAGCCATTATTACTGGCTTTGGAAAGCATCAATCAAATGGGATAGATCTTAGTGAGGTTGGTGGACTACTTTTGCTACTACATTCAAAGACGACAATTGCCATTCTCTCTCTCGTAAGTCTACTGTTGAAACCACTTGTGTCATTACATAATGCCATCCAGGCATCTGCCACAACAGTAGTAGATCTTTGTCCAGCAACAGAAGCTACTCTTGGATCAATCAGAGAGATATATTCATTGAAAACATATTGAAAGACGCAAAGACTTCAGTCCAGAAGTTGACTAATGAAGTCACTTATATTGACTCCTTAAGTGAAGAGGACAAGTAGTATTTGTTAAGCCAGCTGAAAAAGTACACAGTCTTGATTCTTACAAATCAACTTCTGGATTCTGCCCAACCTCTCCACAGCTTTTACAGATGCCTGTCTTATAAAACACTGACAGTTGAGTGGAGTAAGGGCAATGGGGCTGCCCACATGATCAGGACAGAACAGAGAATTTGAGCACCAAGTGGAACATCATACGATGAATGAATGAATATTTTTTACTTCAACTTCTTTTTTACCATTACTAGTGTCTCGACCCAATCTTTGTGCTATATTTCCTGGGATGAAAGAAATAGGAATTCATCTCTTGCTACTGTGACTCACAGCAGCTACAATTGAGCGTTCTTTTTCATCGTTGAATAGAATTTTGTGTTCTGAAAGAAGTTGCTTTCTGCCTGACTGTGCATGAACTAATGAGCGTAGCGATGGAAGGACTAGTGGTACCAGACACATGAGAAGCCACCAGAGATGAATGTGCTGCATTCGAGAAGTTTATTAACAGAGTTATTACAAGAAGAAACCAAGAAGCATGGAGATTTAGCGCTTTATAGGAGATTTGAGTAGCCAACTTTAATTTGTGTGATGATTTTAAAACTTAAGTTAAATATAATAAAATGGTTGTGAAACATTTTTCATAGTGCCATACAGCCCACCTTTGCCCTCACGATCTCACCCTTTAACCCTCACCCTCCCAGTAAATTCAAACCCCCCCAACCATTTCAATTCCAGTGGAAAACGCTGGTGCCCACTACAGACCACTCCTAGAGCCTGGAACAGGACCCAAGATTCCTGACTTATCACTCTCCTGATCTCAACAAATATCTGTGAAACCCACTGGCAAAATGTGTGTTTCATTCCCCTCTAGTGCTGGTTCACTTAAACAATGACAGCCTATAGGTCTATGTAGAATAAATATGAAATAAAAGAATTAGGGTTATTTTACATTTGGTTCAGGAAATGTGTGTTGTAAAGAAAGGCCCTGATTAGCAAGCAAAAGGAAGGCCTTGAAAATAATGAGTTATAAGGCCAGAAGAAATGAGATAGGGAGGATGTCTGGTTCAAAAACCAACAAACTAACGGAAAAAGTTTCTTTAAAAAAAAAGAAAAAGAAAAAAAGGGTCTCTGACCAGTAGGGGTGACTGCAGATCATTTTAAATAAAATGAAGAGACTCTGATTTAAAATGAGCCAACGTAGCCCTTCCCCCACCCCACATACCGATGTTATCTCCAAAATGAAGGCCTATACGAACCCAAATGCAAAAGAAAAACTGTTGGTCAGCGAGGAGGGGAAGAGATAGGGAGGAAAGGTCTTGAGAAAAAAGGAAGTTAGAAATCTTATCAGGAAAATCAGCATGAATTGTCTCAAATTGGTTTTTAGCTGAAGTCAGTAATTGGCAGTAACATCACTTGTTTGTTAAAGGGTATAAAAAGTAAACTCTTAAAAGGTTCATTGCTAATAGCTGCCTGACCATGTTGGAACTGACCAATATGACCAGTGTTTAGCCTGTTTGTAAGGATCTTGATCAAATACTTATAAATGCTTTGTTACAGTACTGGGTGTAGCAATTGCTTATTTTCAGGCTGAGCAACTGTAAAAAACACTATTTGGCCTTAATAAAGGAATTTCTGGTTAAATTGGTGTTGTGGTAATACCCTGCAAAAATTAATAATAATTTCAATATGCTGTCAATTACTCTATTAGCTCAGGTGGCAAAGATCTGGTTCCAACCCTGTTGAAGAATGAGGTGGATGTCAATAAGAAGCCACTTTTTTTTTTTTTAAAGGTCTAGGAAATTACACACAAAAAACTATGTCAAAAACATTAAAGTTGCAAAACGAAACTCTCAAAAGTTAGGAAATGTCAGAATTAAGGTTAAAATTCAGCCTCCCTTGTGTGTATGCATTATGATGCCATCTTTAATTATATGATCATACTATTTTTTCCACTGAATCCCTGCTTCCTTCAGTGCACAAGATGGACCTGCTTTGGGGATGAATCATGATTACGTAGTGGAGACTTGTCTATAAGGCCCATCTCATTTGTTAAGAAAGGTGGAAGGCATGTAGTCAATGAGGTAGTAGACTGCAAGAAAAGAAAGGATGGTCTGTCTTATGGTTAAGAAAGCTGAATGCAGCCCTGGAGAACTAGATTCTATCCCTGCTTTTGCCATAGAGCTCCTGGATGATACTACTCAAGTCTCTAAAAATAAACTTTTCACTGGTGGTCACTAACTGCTCATTTCCTGTGTGCCTGAATTGAAACTCCTGCGGTCTGGTTTGTAGAAGCACTGAGCACACAACTGCAACTGAAGTCAAAGGGAGCTGTGTTCGAACATAGAAAGTCCTATAATGCTAAGATACTCTGAAGAATAAGGCCCATGTCATCTTAATTGGACTTCCAAAAATAGTGGATATTTTTAACTTAATCTGTGTCTCAGCACCCCATCTGTAAAATGGGGATAATACGCTCTCACCTCATAGGGGTGTTGTAAAGATAAATTAATGTTTGTGAAGCACTCGTATGACCATAGTTGCTTGGAGGAACCCCACTGAGAATGCTCAAACTGCAAAAAATGAGGACTGGTAGTTTGTTCTAATAATTAGATACACAACGCCAGTAACAAAATAGCTTCTGTAATTCCTAACTGGTTACTAAGAAACCAAAAACACAGACTTTGATTACCACCCAGCCAGGCAAGTCTAATATAGTGAGCATTACTTATAATCTTATTCACCATATATAAAGTTCTACCAATCCCAAGAGATCAGATACATTACCCACCAGGTCAATGAATATTTCAGATCTTACTCAAATACACACTTACAGTCAATTCTTAACAACTAATCTAAGATGTATTTTTTTTAAAAAAAGAAAAAGTTACTATAGTTAAAAGATCATATGTCCAGATATGAATGACTATGAATCCAAATATGAATCCAGATCAGGCCCTATATTTCTTTCATAGTTCCCTAGCAGGCTACGATAGCCTCGTCAGCAGACAACACAGCAGGCATTCCTTGGATAAAAAATAGGTAATATACATTGTTGCTTTGAAGTAAACCTCTATTTCCTAGGCACATGCAGGTGACTAGCTGCATTCATTAGCATAAGGTAAGTAACCATTTTAGTAGTTCACAGACATCTTAACTACAAACGTCAAAGAGAAATATAGACGATATTATATCCAAGTTTCATCTAAATGTTAATATTCCTTTTTTATCTCTGAATCAATAGAATATATAGTTACAGACATTACAGATAGGAACCGAAGTTTAGCATTTACAAGCTAATCAAATCACATTGTTAACCTTCTAAAAAGACATAGGTAAACACAGACAAATACAATTAGTACCTATTATAATTCTCTGACAATACAGGTTCACTTAACATGGCTTTGATAACTATCTACAAGAAATGGCCTTGTTTACCACTTAATATACTTCTCTAATATGTCCCTAAAGGTTGATTTTGGGTCACTTAGCCTTTTGGTTGTTTAACCCTTGCTGGATCAATGTCACAACTCAGATACTACAGTGATAAGCATCACAGAAAAGCATGTGAGAAAATTAATTCTGGCTTCAGAGCAGGGTTTGAATTGTGTGCAGTAAATAAAGTCATACTGAACAGTGAAGATAAAATTAAATTTTGCATCACCACTTATTAAGGGAGCACCATCCATACCTTGGACTGTGTGAAGCAGTGTACTGTGTGAAGCAGGGTTCCATGGAAAAAATAGTCTTTAATTACAATCACATGCTATCATAATCCATATGCACAATGGGGGGGCTGAATTAAAGCTGCAGAGGTGACCTTAATTCTGGCATTTCCTAACTTTTGAGTGCTTGACTCTGCAACTTTAAAGTTCTTTTAACAGTTTTTGTCGCTGTAATTTCATTGTCACTTAACTTGCACTTTATGGTTTGGGGGCAGAGGGGCCATTCATTTATATCTGCTCCACATCCCTCAGCTAGCAATCACAACTTTCTTTTTAAAAAGCACATGAAGATTTCAGTGAATATTGAGGTGGCCAACTTGTGACAAACCACATTAACAGGCCCCATAGTAGTGTCATAATGTCAACAACCCCACTTCCCAGTTACTGCTAGAATGCAGTGTCTGAAATGCTACATCTCTTTGCATGAAGATTCAACACCAGGAGGCAGCATTTCCCCTCTCCCATGCTCCACCCCATCCCCCCCTGGAAAGATGCTGCCTCCTGATGTGGAATCTTCATGCAAAGAGATGTAACGTTTCAGACTCTGCACTCTAGCACTAACTGGGAAGGGGGGTAGGTGAGGTTACTATTTCTATAAATTCTGGCCTGTTAAATTGCATCATGGAGCTTGACAGTAGGTGCTCAACAATATCCACAATCCTTGCTTCTCACTCTTTTACTGTTTGGGAAATCCCAAGCAGTAAAGAGTAATTTAATTAGTTAAACACTGTACAATATTTGGGGAAAGGATACCACTTATGTGTGCAAAGAGACAGTTTACAATATCTGCAGAGGCTACAATTAATAAAGATCCTTTACAATAGTAGAAAGACAGATAGGGGAGTCCCCATCAGTATTTTTAGGTTATTATGCACCATACATTGTTTATTGGATACTTGTGAGAGTCCAATAGAGAGTTGCTGTGTTGGAGACACATTTGGAGACAACACTGGTTTACCCAATAACGATGCCTCCAGTTAAAAAAGAAATGTTTTACAAGCTATGGGGCAGCACCCAAGAGTATTAGAATAAAACACCTGTAACTTATTTTGCCATGAACATTACACTTTTGGGGGGGGCAAGGGAGACTTTTATCAGAGATTTGCAGATTTGAAAAAAATTGTTAGATAATTGTGTAGGTGTTTTGTGGCAAAAGTTTTGAACAGAACCTGAATGGAGAACTGCTTTCATTTAGAGCTATTAGTTTTAATTCCAATGAAAAAGCTGTGAAGGAAGATGATTTAGACATCCCTTTCAACATTGGAAACTGAGACAAAATATTGTTAACACAAAAGAAGTGAATGTTCAGTTGCTTATCCATGCTGGCTGAAGAGTTAAATATAAACATAACTTAAATGGTGCAGACTAGATTAATTTTATTAGAGTTTTAATAGCAGTATCATCACCCAATGAATAACCGGACTATGCTTACAAAATAAAGAAAAAAATACTGAAAATACACAAAATTAAAAATTAACCAACCCTATGAATTATAACAGTCCCACCTCAGAGCATAGCAAAACTCTGGATACCTACCTCCTGAAATAGCAATGGGGGGAGGGCAGTGGGACCTCCACTCCACCTATAATTTCTTATTAAACTGAACAATCATTAGCTTCTGCTGCAAGGCTTTTATACATCAGACTCAGACTGCCTCACTAACTGCTGTTTGATATTTGATGCAGCTGCAGATTCCTTTAATTAGCCACAGCTGAGCAAGCTGGGTTTGATAGCATAGTTCTCAAGTGTCAGGAAGCAGCTTGCAGATTCAGAGCTAAATTTTCAGAAGCTTGTGCAAGCACATATCTCCATATGGCTGTTTATTTGGAGGGGCACAAATGCAAAACAAATGTAAAAGGGATTTTCAAATGGAGCAGCTGAGCATCTGCAAGATTCTACCTTCCTGAAAGACAAGTGTATACAAATAAATTGGGTTTGGGTCTGGTTAGAAAATAAGCATACAATGTCAAATTTCTGGATTACACACGGGAAAAGGAGCAACCAATGAGCAGTTCTTCAAAAAGCGCCTCTACTTTCATTGGGAGATGCAGTACCAGTCTCTCCTCCCAAGTTCAGCTGTGGCACAACTATGCTGCACCACTCTGCTAGCTCTGGTGTTCCTAACCTGTGGGCCACAGGCCGATAGCAATCAATGCAACTCAGTGCTAGGTCTGGCTCTACCATACAGAGCCATCAGGAAATTGGCTAGGACAGTAAAACATTAGAGGCACGCGCATATCTACAAAGGGACTTAAGGCCTGTAACACTTAATTTTTAAGCACCTGGAATATCACTGTAATAACAACAGGATCCACAAAATGTACATTAGGCATCTAAGCACACATACAATGAATGGGGAGGGAGTGGCTAGCATGCTAGGTAGAGAACTGGCTAAACTAGCCTAGGGGAGAAGCCAAAAAGAGGGGTGTGTCCAAAGCCCCTTCTCTCTAAAAGAGTTCGATGCTTTCCTTAGCTTGCAACTCCACATCTAGAAGTTCCTGTCCTGGCATTAGGTGACTTAGGCACCTAAGCCATTTCTTGCAAGAAACAACAGAGCAAGTGGTGTTGCTGTCACCTCTCCCTTATAACTTTTAGCCTAGTAGTTAAAAGCATTCACCCGGGACAGGGGAGACCCAGCTTTAATTCTCTACTTTGCTAAATGAGGAGAAAGGATTTGACCAGGAGTCTCTTATTTCTCAAGTGTGCTATAACCACCAAACCATGGGATATGCTGATACAGGGCACCCTCAACCTCTCCTGTTGTGACTGTTCCACTTTGGATAAGTATTTAAATAGTCACAGCAAGAGAGTGAGAGAGAATCACTCTGCAATCCAGTAGTCAGGGCACCCACCTGGAAGGTAGGAGATTGAGAGTCCTGTCCCTGCTCTAATGACTATTTAATTAGCTATCCAAAGTAGAACAGCTTCAATGAGAGAGACTGAGGGAGACCCACCTCAGAATAACTTAAAGTATTTCTGGAGAGGTAGGAGGCCTCTGTTCAAATCCTTTCTCCCCATCAGGTAAAGGGGGGAATAAAATCTGGGTCTTCCATATCCAGGGAGAGAACTCTAACCACTTAGATAAAAACTTGAAAATGGAAGGCAGCGTGGGTGAAAGTGATCATGAAATGGTGGAGTTCAAATTCCAAGGAATGCTAGGAGGGAAAACAGCACAATAAAAATAATGGATTTCAAGAAGGCAAACTTTAGCAACCTTAGGGAGCTGGTAAGCAAGATCCCATGGGAAGCAAATTTAAGGGGAAAAACAGTTCAAGAGACTTATTAAGGGTACAAGAGCAAACTATCCCACTGCGTGGGAAAGATAGAAAGTACGGCAAGAGACCACCCTGGCTTAACCAGGAAATCTTCAATGATCTGAAACTCAAAATAGGAAGGATGCAAGTGCTTTGGAGGATAGGATTAAAATTCAAAATGATCTGGAAAAACTGTAGAAATGGTCTGAAGTAAATAGGATGAAATTCTAAAAGGACAAATGCAAAGTACTCTAGTTAGAAAGGAATTATCAGTTGCATACATACAAAATAGGAAATGACTGCCTAGGAAAGAGTACTTGAGAAAGGGATCTGGGGGTCATAGTGGATCACAAGCTAAATATGTCACACTGTTGCCAAAAAAGCAAATGTCATTCTGGGACATATTAACAGGAGTGTGGTAAGCAAGACACGAGAAGTAATTATTATGCTCTGCTCTGTGCTGATCAGGCCTCAACTGGAGTATTATGTCCAGTTCTGGGCACCATATTTCAGAAAGGATGTGGACAAATTGGAGAAAGTCCAGAGAAGAGCAACAAAAATGATTAAAGGTCTAGAAAACATGACTTATGAGGGAAGATTGAAAAAATTGGGTTTGTTTAGTCTGGAGAAGAGAAGACTGAAGAGGGGACATGATAACGGTTTTCAAATACATAAAAGGTTGTTACAAAGAAGAGGGAGAAAAATTGTTCTCCTTAACCTCAGAGGCTAGGACAAGAAGCAATGAACTTAAATTGCAGCAAGGACGCTTTAGGTTGGTCATTAGGAAAAACTTCCTAACTGTCAGGATAGCTAAGCATTGGAACAAATTGCCTGGGGATGTTGTGGAATCTCCATCATTGGAGATTTTTAAGAGCAGGTTAGACAAACACCTGTCAGGGATGGTCTAGATAATGCTTGGACCTGTCATAAGTGCAGAGGACTGGACTAGATGATCTTGCGAGGCCCTTCCACTCCTACAATTCTAAAGGAGGTAGCAGCACCACCTCCTCATCCTCAATTTAAATGGAGACCACTTAAAATGGGGCATTCTCAGAGCACACCTACTGGATCAGGGCCCACAGGCTAGAGAGGCAACCTTCCACCTATATTCTGCTGCTCTGAGGATCATGCTGGGGTTTAGGCATGAGTAGGTGTCTAGACAACTATCATGAGGCAGAGCATAAGTGCCCAGAGGCAGAAACTTAGCTACTGAGGGAACTTTTACAGCAGAAATTTGGATGCTAAGTGAGTTTACGAGCCTACAGAATTAAGCAGCAGCTAAACTGGGCTTTTGTGGATCGCAGTGATTCTTCAAAAAATCTGGCACTACTTAGGTGCCTAAGTACCTTTGTGGATCTAGGCCAGAATGGTCAAAGTTGGGTTCCTAGACGTAGGCAGATAAATAAAAATGGTCTGATTTTTGGAGATCCTGAGGACCCACAGTTCCTGGATGCCCAGTACCTCTGAAATCAGAGGTAAACACAGGGTTAGGGACTCATGTTTGAAAAGTTTGTCCTTGGTAACTGTACTGTAAGTAACCTGGGTGCAAGGATATACTGTTTTCAATTTTCTGCAAGATACTCTAATCACTACTGTCTCCCCCTACCTTCCAGCATAGGGAGCAATAGACCACTATTGGTGATCAAACCTCAGCCTCTGCTGTGGTAGATCATTAGCACTAGGCCATTAGAACAACCATAGTAATTAGTAATTACCTTTTAAATTTAAGCCATTACTTGGCTCCCATACTGATGGTAGTCAGACATTAACAAACTATAATTTTGTTAAGGAAGTAAAATCTTCACATTTTGTGGAGTAGACGGTTTGGTAACAGGACTGGTGGCAATTCCCCTCTAGCCCACTGATTCAAGTCTGCTCTATGTACATAACTCAAACTCATTGCTACTTGCTAGAAGGTATCTTTCTGGCAGTCTGAATAGTGAGGTCCTAGACAGAAGGGGCATGAGAGCAAAACTGGTCATTCCAGTTTAGGAATGAGGCCACTGAGCTGAGGCAGCTGCTACAGCCTGTACATCACTTCTGCACATAAACAGGATGTCATCCTTCAGGATTGAAACAGGCTGACACTTTCACAAGCACAAAATTTTCTTAAATTGTTAAAGGCAAGAGAAAAAAGAACTATAATTTTAACATCACACTGCCTTGTGATATATAGTCCCTTGGGGAAAAGGTAGTTAATATTTCTCTATGCTAATAAACAGTACAAGTGAATGAGCTCTCCGACATTGTATTTTGATCTATCAGCTAAAACACTTACAAATGCTGCAATAAAGCTGTTTTCTTTCATCATTACAAAATTACATTACAAAACTAGCTCAAACTATTACATCAAAATAAAAATAGTTTTAAGTTTTCAAAGCTTTCATAGCCATTTTTGTAGGTGTATTTATTGCTAATAAATATCAACAAGATAAATTAGAGCAGAGGTATTATCAGAGCAAGGTTATGTAGGAGCAAATCCCATTAAGGGCATCAAAAACTGTACATGTGTATCTGTAAGACAGATAAATGCTCTGGCCCCAATCCACAAAGGTACTTAGGCACCTAAGCCCCATATTTAGATGTGTAAGCATCAGGTGTAGACATCTAGGTCCCAGTTTTAGGTTCCACTGAGATCCACAAAACTTCCAACGAACTCTCTATGTACCTAAACTCACTGGGTATCTGTTTTCAGAGTAAAAGTGCCCTAGGTGCCTAAGTTTCTGCCTCTGGGAATGCACACTACTGCCTCCCTCTATGTGTCCAGACACCTATCTCATGCCTAAGCCACAGAGCGATCCACAAGCTGGGGAATCAGACAAACACCTAACTCAAGTAAGGCCTGATGTGGTAAGCATGCATAGAGGCCACCTACCAGATCAGATTCCATTCAAAATCTGGCCACTAGAGGACAAAGTGGTGGTGGTAATGGTAGTGTTGCCAAGCTTGTAACTTTTAGTCCAGTGGTTCAAGTACTTGCCTTGAATGTGGAAAACCCAGTTTCAATTCCCCTTTCAGCCTACCAGGGAGACTGAATTTGAACAGGTGTCTTCTACCTCTCAAGAGAGTGCGCTAACCACTGAGCTATGGGATAATGTGATATGGAGCTGTCTCCATTTCTCCTGCTGAAGCTGTTTCACTGTGGATAAATAATGAAAGGACTGGAGCAGGCGGCAGGACCTTGGGTCTCCACATGGGTGCCTAACCTCCAAATTAGAGTCATTCCCAGACACTCATCCTCTATGATTCAGTGATTATTTTAGAGCAGTGTTTCTCAACCTGGGAGTTTAGAGGGGTCGCAAGTGCAGAGCTGGTATTGGGGGTGGCAAGAAAGGCAATTGCCTGGAGCCACAGGGGTGCCATGAAACTAAGTTACATGCCTCAGCCCCATGGGGGTGGGACTCAGGCTTCAGGGGTACAGTAGTTTGGAAAGGTTAAGAACCACTGTTTTAGTGGAACAGTCCCGGGACCACAGATAGCACACAAATGTGGGATTGATTCTGTCTCTGACTGGTTAGGGGAGATGGTAGATCCTGGGAGATGGGAGGCTCAAGGTCCAGTTCCCTTGCTCCCGTCATTCTTTCATTATGTATCCAGTGGAACAGCTTCAACAGGAGAGACTGAGGGAGCCTGATAACAGAATATCCTGTAATATTTTCATAACCAGTATATTTTCATATATACCACTTTGCTACTCCTGCTGACAGAGGGGGACTTCTGTGCAAAAATGTACAGTTAATTAATCTAATGCAAAAGATTTTAAGGCCTCTGAAGTATCCTCCCATCAGCATCAATCCTGCAAGCGGATCCACAGCACACAGGTGCACCCTTAAACCTACATATTGCCCCTATGAAGTCAATGGGATTCCATACTGGTGCAGGAATCCACCATCCAAATCAACTTGTAGAAGCAGAGCCATGCTGAAATTTAAGATTGTGCTTTTGTATCAAGCTACAGATTGCTGGGCTGCAACTAATAAAAGTGATTACATTATTTGGGCTCCTTTATTTTTCTATATTGCAGCAACTTATGAAAGGTAACTAAAAATAAGAAAAGGAAATTGTTGACTTTTCTGGTAAGAAAATCTTAGCAAATGGCAGGCTCAGCCTGAGGCACAAACTGAAGCCTCAGCTCATCAACTGACCTGGTGTGGGGGCAGGAGTCGCACCCAAGTGGACTCAATTGCAGAATCAGGGCCCCAACCAGTGTATGCTTGGAGGCCACTAATTCAGCCAGGAGATTGTTTGGTTTTGATTTTTAATTTAATCTCTCCCCCCCACACACACACATTTTTTGTGTGAATTTAGTGCTTAGAAGTTACAAACTGCCAACCTTGGATTCTGAACTCCTTTATTTGTCTACAGAACCGCTATAGCACAGTTAAAGCAAGCTTCTTACTCAGCATATCTGCTCCCCATGTGGGAGTCACAGCTGCTGACTTGAGTGACTAAAATAAGGCCCTGATCTTGCAGTCAGACCTGCACACACAGACTAGTAAACTCTGCACAGCCACATGAGTCTGTTAGTGCCCAGCCTATGATTTTAAATGGTTTTATTTTTACTCTTGTTAGTGAACTTTCTCAAATGCCCTTCCAGTATAAGGGACGTCACTCATTTTAGTCCCACAGTTACCTACATTCCACAAAAATCTACTTTCCCCTCGCTTTTCTTGTTGAAAGACAAGGTGGGTGAGGTTTGGATCAACTTCTGTTGGTGAGAGACACAAGCTTTTGAGCCATACAGAACTCTTCTTCAGGTTGAAAGTTATTTACAGCAGAAATAACAAACCATGGCACTGAATTTGCAAGATGAGTTATGTACAGTACAGGAGTAAAACCCACAGCATTTTCAGTTACCTGCAGGACTATTTGTGTGTCCCTGATTCAGGCTCGTTGTCACACATTGTATCCCGGATTGGGCTGTGGCAGGTTAAGAGGTGCTATTGTTAGCCCTGGAAAGCCAAGGCAGCAAAAAGGCAGACTAAGAATAAGATGGAGCCTATTCCTCCCTGTGGTGGAGTCCCAATTTTCAGGGAGGGAGAAGGTACGTGCTAGGCAATAGCGGGGTGGGTGCAGCTGTCTCCATATCCCAGCTGGGGGAGGGATTGCTAGGCTGGTCTGTGGCGCGGGTGCAACTGGGCTGTGTGGTGTGGAAGGGGGGAAGGGGGTTGGGCACTGGGCCAGGCTGTTCGGCCGGGCCGGCCTGTGCAGCTTGGGGGACTTGAATGCTGGGGAGTGGGATGCTAGGCCCGGCTGTGCCCGGCAGGGGAGTGGTGTTGGGTTGGGCGGTATGGGGGCTTAGGGGTCGGAGAGGGGGTGCCGGGCTGGGCCGAGCGGAGGAGTTGGAGAGGGGGTGCCTGGCTGTTAAGCGCCGCCGCCGCCAGGCTGTGCGCGGGGGAGGGAGGTTGGGCGCCGCCGGGCTGCGGGAGGCGGGGCCGTGGCGTGCCCGGCCGCGGCAGACAGCGCGTGCAGCCGGCTCCGCAGCCAGCAGAGGGCTCGCTCGCGCCTCGCGCCGCCCGGGCTGCTTGTTCCGCGGCGCAGGTCACAGCAGCAGCAGCAGCCGCTGGCGGAGGAGGAGGAGCGGGGCGGCCCAGCCCTGCCGGGCTCGCTGTGGCTGCGCGGGGCCGCGGCCCGGGCCGGCGCCGAGGATGCCGCTGGGGCTGAAGCCCACGTGCAGCGTGTGCCGCAGCACCTCCTCCTCCATGTGGAAGAAGGGCGGCCAGGGGGAGATCCTCTGCAACAACTGCACGGGCCGCGCCGGGGCGCCCGGGCCCGGGCCCTTCGCCGCCACCTCGGCCGCCGCCCAGCACAGCAACGGGGGCGGCGGCGGCGGCAAGCAGGTGAGGGCGGGGCGCCGGGCCCGCTGTGCTGCAGCCCAGGGCCGCGGTCGCTCCCGGGGGCTCCCCGGGGGGGTGTTTGCCTGGGGCGTGGCCTTGACGCCGCCGCGGCCCGCTGCTGCCGCGCCCGGCCGTCTCGGTGCGTAGCCGGGCTAGCGGGGACTCCCACGGGTGCGTAGCTTCACCCAGGGGCCTCATCACGCGAGCAGCCGCCCGCCCGAGCGAGCGAGGGAACCTCGCTGTCTGTCTGTCTGGCCCGACCCGGGTGTCCGTGGAGGCCCTTCAGTCAGTGTCTCCCTGCGGTTTTTTTTGTGGGTTGGTTTTTCCCTGTGATGGTGGCGAGAACTGACCCGGCCTCCTCCCCGCTCTTTCATGGCTCGCCTGGCAGAGCAAACAGGAGATCCACCGGCGGTCTGCTCGGCTGAGGAACACGAAGTACAAATCCGCCCCGGCGGCGGAGAAGAAAGTTTCCACTAAAGGCAAAGGGAGAAGACACATTTTCAAGTTAAAAAATGTAAGAGGTGATTGTGCTTAATTGCTTACGCGTCTTGTCATTGTAGTGGCTTGGTCTGTGCTACCGCCTGCGTTGGTGTAATGTATGTCGCCCACGGGTGTGAATAAGCCACACACACACCCCCCCCCGAGTGACGTAAGTTACACCGACCTAAATACCAATATGGACCGGTGCTATGTTGACCAGAGAGCTTCTCCCACTGACAGAGCTACGGTGGATTTTTTTATGCCGATGGGAAAGCTCTCTTCCGTTGGCATAGAGCAGGGGTTCTCAAACTTTTTTTTTTTTTGCAGGGACCATCTTCAAAAATATTTCAGGCTGTGATGAGCCCCCCCCATCCCATGCCATCCTTCTGTGCTTCTGCCAGCAGCCGCAGCTCTTCAGCCACCCAACTCTGAAGGGCTCATTATCAGCCAGAGCCCCAGCATGCGCAGGGGCTGACAGCTTGTGACCCCCAGTTTGAGAATCCCTGGCATAGAGCATCTTCCCCAAAAGCACTAAAGCAGCATCATTGCAGTGTTTCTAGTGTAGTAGCAGTACATTCTTCCCCTCCTTTTGGTACACAGCATTAGTGTTGCAGTCTTCTCAGAGCAGCGTTCCCAGTGTGTCAAGGAAACCCAGATCTTGTAGAAATGTTTAGTTTTTCTCCAAAGTATTACTCCTTTTCTGCAGAAAGTCAAATTAAACCCAAACTGAATCCAGCTGGACAGTCCCAACTTCTTGGTCAGCACCTTCATTTCTGCCATTTCTTCATTTCATGTCTGTCAAATCCAATTTGACTTTTTTAAATAATTTCAATTAAATACACATTTTTTTAAAATAAACTTGTCATTTAAAATTGAAAGTGACAATTTATGATAATGCTTAAACTTAGAATTAAAATAATTTGAAATAAAATAAATAATATTAAGCAGTATATGTTTGCTGCCAAATTTTAAATAAAGTCAAATCATTGAACTGGTGGAAGACTCGTGTGGCTAAGCATCTGGAACCAGTTTGCTGAAATACAAAACCAGCTTTTGACAGCAGTAGCCCCTTTGCAGTTGCAGAGAGAATATTTTCTTCATTTTAGTTTATTCAGCTAGTTCAGTTCAGTGCTAGATCATTCAAAGTTAAGAAACCAATTGGAAATTGAAAAAGCAGGAATGTTTCTTTTCCTCTTTCAGTCTATGAACAAAAACTGAGAGGATGAGCTCTACTAGCTCTAAAGTCTTGGAGAACACGGTGACTAGAAACAAATCAGTTAAATTCACTAACTACATATAATACTTCGTATGTTTTGTGTTTATAATTGATTTTTATTAAGTTTTTATAAACTTTTTTCTTATGAATCCAACATATTTAAGGTAGTTTTATTTAATACAAAAATAAAATACTGTGTTTGTGCATTTGTAATTTAATTTGAATTTCCTTCCCATTAAAGCTTGACACCAGTTGCAAGTAAAAAAAGAAAATCAAATGTTAAAATGAATAAATATATGTTAAGCTGTATAATAAATGTGTATAGATACAGTGTTCTCCTGATTAGCAAAAAAGTTCCATATTTAGTGTACAGGCTGTATTTAGTTGAAAATCAATATGTTTTAATGGTTACCCTGCAAGAATCAACCTTCCTGTAGGAAAATAACTTAAAATGTACAAATAGAAAACAATTTAAATCAGTGATTTAAATGAAGGTTTCCAGCTTGCTGATTTAAATAATGATTTAGGTGATTTAAATTGCTTTGATTTAAATTAGTCCACCCTGATTTCCGATGAAATGTGCATTTGGCCCTGTTGTAGTTTCTTCTGAACTCCATTCATGCAATCAGTCTTTAGTCAAGATGGGATATGATTGCAGTGTCAGGTACACAGGTTTGGATTGCCCCTCCCCCTGAGCAGCATGAACAAACCTGCTCACAATTGTCTGTGTAAGGGATCCTTCTGCCTCCTAGTTTGAACTGAGTTCTCAAGGGTCCTGGACATTCTCCTCCTCTGTCCCTCCTGCCACCTTCCTCTCTCCTTCATGTTTAACTATGACACTGGTCATATAAGTTTATAACCAGCCAGTCTCTTTAGAACCTCATTTCTAAGATAATGAACATTAATGGTGTCATTGTCTCAATTTTTATTATAAAAGTGTAAGTATTTAGAAAAGTTTTAATTTCTTGTCCTTTTTTTGTGAAGATTCTGTTTTGGCATCTGATTTGCTAGAATTGTCTTTCCAATTTCTCAAAAACAAGGACATTTTCTTCATGAGTTTTTCTACTCTGTAAATTCTAACTCTTTTTATGTTGTTTCTTCAGCCCATCAAGGCCCCTGAATCTGTATCTACTATAATAACAGCAGAATCCATCTTTCATAAGGTATGTATCATTTATATAGAGAAAAAGATGTTGCTATTCCTCTAAGACTTTCAAAAGTTATTGCAGATAGTGAAAGGACTTTATTTACAAAAAATGTTTTCTTCCTTTCACAAACTAAATTATTGGGGAACCCTAACATCAGTGTGTTGTATTGTATAATATCGTTACATTGCTATCCCCAGTCATGGAAAATTGTTTATCCTGAACATTTTAATCTTTTTTTCTCTCCAGAGGTTAAGCATTAAATAGTGGAATTCTTACAAAGAGAACCAGCTTTTTAATTAAAAAGAAAGTATGCAAAAACACACTTGTGATTTTATGAAAAAGTGTCAGCTTTCACAGTTATTCTGGGAACCAAGCAAAATTGATATTTACTTTCAGCAGTAGTTCAAATTTAGCGTGATGGTCCTATTTTAAGTAGATGGAATATCACAGATATTGGAAGTTGCCTTTGTGCATTTCTGACTTCAAGAAGTGGTGTTGCTGCCAGTGGGAAAAGTGTAGAAATTTCAAACAAGGGGACAGTATGTATTTGACAAGTCAAGGAAAGAATAAGCCAAACTTAAAAGGGAAAGAATATTCTGAGGAAGTTTTGTTACCAAAATGTTGGTGTGTCTATCACCTTTACGAAAATAAATGCATGTTCTCACATTTGCTTCTTTAATGTTTTGTAGCAGTGTCCATAGCTAGGACAAGGCTCAAAAATCATATACAGTATTTTTTTAAAAGTGTGGTTCCTTATCTGTTTGTTTTTTTAAGGGGAAAAATTAAAATCAATAGTAAATAAGTTATCAGTTATCTCAAAGATCTGTTGACACTGCCAAAAATGTGTGTGCTGGCTGGTTACTCTTTGTGCGGCCATGTGTATTGAAGGCCTTGGTCATTGATCCACAACTTCTGGCTCTAGAATCACATGTAGCTCTTGAGGACAGCATGTACACTGGCTCTTGTGGTGCATATAGACTGGCTTTTGTGGTGCACTTGGTGACCCTTGTGTTAGCAAGGCAGTGACTGTCCACGTCTGCAGGATAGAGACTGAGACTCAGGCCACTAGAAGTTATGTGATGTTGCACAGATCATACTATGGGAGAGGAATTATTCCATTTTACAGCACCCCTTTCACTTTGATTTGAATGGCTGAATTGATGGTGCACTTGGAGAAGGGTGCAGTTTTATCTGGACTGGAGATGAGGCCTAAGCATTGTGTGTGCAAATAAATGGTGTAAAGGAGGGATAATTTGGTATTTAAAGCATCCCTGAAGAGCTGAGAATAGTTCCAGGCAGTTGCTAGTAAAATCCGGTTATTAAAAAAAAGTAATTATCTGTATCTCTTCCAGGGAGTGTACTATCAAATTGGAGATGTTGTTTCAGTGGTTGATGAGCAGGATGGAAAAACATACTATGCTCAGATTAGGGGGTTTATTCAGGACCAGTACTGTGAAAAGAGTGCAGCTTTAACATGGCTCATTCCTACCGTAGCCAGTCCTAAAGACTGTTTTGACCCTGCATCCTATATCATAGGTAAGCTCCAAGACTTCCTATTATAACTGGTACACCTGGCTAAACTGCTCCAAAAGGAACAGTCTATACAAGGACTATCTGTGATGTAGTTTATAGAATACTCTGTTGTTCTCCCGGATCATCATTTAGGTAGTAAACACTCAATGTACAGGAGTAGCTGTGCATGTGAGTAGTCCCATTTGAGTTGAATGAGATTATTCACGTGCATAAAAATAATTACAGACATAATTGTTCTGGGCTTGGGATCTTAATTGTCAGAATCTGCCGCTGGGTAGACAGGCCCAGATTCTCCCCTTAGTGACCCAAATTAGGTGAAATGCACTCTGCTTGTATAGCGAGATAGAGGGGAGGCAGACTCTGTGGCATAGTTCCAGGACAGTTTTTATTACAAACATCAAATATGAATATATTTTGAGAAAAATTAGCTGGATATGCAGTTCAAGCACTGAGAGCAGCTAACTTTATTAAATATATTTTTTCAGCTCTACTCATAACTAAATACTGCAAGAATGCTTCAACACTGATGTACGAAGAATGGGACAAATTTTAAACCGCTTTTACCATATTGATTGAACTAGTAGTGCTCTCAGATAATGCTGGCTGTTGTTCCATATTATGTTCATTCTATACATAATGTGTAAAGTTTAAAAATTTTACTTTTTTTTTTAGGACCAGAAGAAGATCTTCCAAGGAAAATGGAATACTTAGAATTTGTTTGTCATGCACCTTCAGAATATTTCAAATCTCGATCATCTCCCTTCCCTACTGTTCCTACTAGACCAGAAAAAGGCTATATCTGGACTCATGTCGGACCTACTCCTGCAATCTCCATCAAGGAAACTATTACCAACAATTTATAACCTGTGTTTGAGTACCCTTTAAAAGTATAATGTATTCATTCTCAGCCTCCCTCTGTACATCTATTACAAGAAGTTCTAAAACTCTTTTTATAAAATGTTTGGTTGGCCACGGATTATGGTGGGTTTTTTTTTTTTAATTATCTGACTTTTGAAAGAAAAAGAAAGTAAGTTTTCTTACTTGATGCTTCTGTTTCACTCTCCTGCTCCAATTAAAGCTGCCACTTTTGTCGCTGCTGCTTGAGTATTAGAAACTACAAAATTTGAATTTTCCTCTCTACTCCTATGATTTTTTGAATGATTTCTTTTCAGTTGACTGGGCCCATAGTTGTCTGATCTTGCCAATCTCTCTTACAAAAGAAGACTAGTATTATGTTCAGTATTTTAAAGAGCCATCACTACCCACACAGTGTATTGTATTGTATAGTTAAGGTAGTGTATTTTTATTCCCTGCTTTGACTTTAAGACAAACTGGAGTTCGTTCATGTGGCTATGCTCTACACAAGTTTGTTCATGTCTTTAATGAAGGAGCATTGAATGTACTGAACTGAATTTTACGAACAGGTGCTGTTATGTGGGTTTCTACAGAACTGCATAAGAGAAGGAGGCAAATTAAAGAACTACCATGCTTTGTTTTTTTTGCCACTGTCAACATTCTATGCAAAAACTTGCTGAGCCGAGCAACATTACTTGGTGCAGAAACAGCCTTGAGCCCTGACTCATGCAGGGAAGCGTTGATACGTGATGTACATAACCCCTTTGTATGAGTGTGTGCTAGGTCAGACTCTTGGGTTGGTTTTAAATTCTCTGCAGAGTGTGAGTAGGCTACTTAGTGATGGTAGTTTATAAGGATGAAAGGTAAGTAGTTAAAAAAAATTGACTTCTGACCAATAGTTTAATCATATGATTTACATTCCAAAGCAATTATTAAAGAAATAGAAGATATTTAAACATCAATATAAACAACTGGACCTCAATAAATCTAATTTTGTACATACATTTTTAAGAGCCTTCACAAGCATCTTAGAAAGGGAGAAGTATTGATTTTTTATATTTATTCCTGTGAAGAGAAAATGTTTAATAAACTCATACTAACATTTTTATACCCTTTAAGTATTTTACAATCTGCTTAGAGTGTGGGGGAAAATACTACACAGTTCAAAGCTTACACCTCCTTCATGCTTTTTAATGGATTTTTAAAATTTATATTAGGGTAGTACCCAAAAGGCTCAGTCAATGTTGAGGTGTTGTATCAGGTCCTGTACAAGCACAGACAAAGACAAGACTTGTTCCAGAGACACATTTTATCTTTGGGGAAAATTGACAGTTAAAGAATTCCCTTTCCATTACTGTACATACCCTTGACATTTAAATTAATCAGCACACCTCCCTTAATTCCACTACATCAGAGGTCCCCAAACTGTTGGTTATGGAAGAACATGGAGGGAGCGAGGCAAGGCTGGGCCAGCCCTGCTGGAGGGTGGAGAAGGAGCATCCCTCACCCCTGCTCTTCCCCTGCCTCCAGCAGTGCCTGGCCCCACCCCTCACCCAGCCTCAGTCATGGTGCCTGGGCCCTGGCTCCTAGCTGCAACCCCAGCTTTGACCAGCACAGCCACGATTCCGCTTCTGGCCCTACTCCCAGCCTCTGCCCCAGCTCCTGGAGGGGTGTGGACAGGAGTAAGGGGGGGGGGGGAGGTGGGAAGGGTGCAGCATAAAAAGTTTGAGGACCACTACATATTAACTAGCACTAGCTAGACAGTGTAACCTCAACTTTCCCCTTCACCACATGCTATGGACAATGAGTGGGGCTTGCTGCATGGCCCCCTGATCAATGTATTTGGAGTGTTTCATACCTGGGTGGGGGAGTAAATTCTAAAGTTGAGGAACTCTGCCAGTAGCTCCCAGTTCTCTGTGGAGGGGACTACTGGCCATAAATAGAGCAGAATGGCACCAGAGCTTTTATGTGCATAGGGCCTAAATCTTTCGGGGTCAGGGGTTTTATAACACAATAATACCATCTTAAATTCCACCCAGAAATGAACAAACAGCCAGTGCAGATCATGGAGCACTGTGCATGCAGCACGATACTCCTTTTATTGAGCAGGTAGCTAAATTCTGCACCAGCTTTAGTTTCCAGATGCACTTAAGATATAACTCCACCTGGAGGACATTGCAGTAATCTAATCTTAAAGTGACAAAGGCATGGGGAACAGTAGAAAGAGCCACATCCAAAAGACACATACAACATTATGTCCACATGTAAATAGAAAGCCAGTTCTCTGCCCTTCCCAAAAAAATCATTGACAGTATCCACTAATATTAGGCCCAGGTTTTCCCAACTGGCCTTTGGCAACTTAAAAGGACATAGACCTAGAGCACTGATGGTCACATAGTGTGCTCCCACCATCTCCAGAACCTCACTGACACTGACTGAAACCCATGAAGAGGAGACTCAGCTGGCATACTGTATCCAATCCCAGGTGCCACTCTTTAGGAAAAACGAGACAGCCCAGATAAGCGATACAAAAATGATAAAAGATGTAGAAAATGTGACCCATGAAGAAAGGTTAAAAAAAGTGGGTATATTAATCTCAAGAAAGAAGACTGAGAGGGGACTTTCATCTTCAAATACGCTAAGGGCTGTTATAAAGAAGACAGTGGTCAGCTGTTCTTCATGTCCACTGACACTAGGACAAAAAGTGATGGGCTTAATCTGCAGCAAGGGAGATTTAGGTTAGATATGAGAAAAACTTTTTAACGCTAAAGGTAGTTAAGCACTGGAACAGGTGTCCAAGGGACTTCCAAAGGGCGCTGTGTGGAATCTTTGTCACTAGTTTTTAAGAACAGGCTGGACAGACAGCTGTCAGGAATGATACAGGTATACTTGGTCCAGCCTCAGCACAGCAGGATGGACTGGGAAACCTGCCACGCTCCCTTAAAGCCCTACATTTATATGATTCTATTATTACCCTACCACTACACAGGCATTGCAGGTTGAATTACTAAACTTAGCTACAAAATAAGAAGCAGTTTTCTCTTACTGGAAGGTATTTGAAACAGCCACACACTGAAGGCAGCTTATTTTAACCAAAATGTCCACCATGCGAAATAAATCTGCTGAGCAGAGATGTTGCAGAAGCTATGATGGAGGCAAAGAACCTTTCTTTTGCCTCTTGCATAGCCATGGCATAAGGCTGCTAAAACATCTTTCACAGGCAGTCAGCTATAGTCTGAGACTTCCCCCACTGGTCATCTAGGGATAGATTTTTAAAGGTATTTAGGCATCTAAAGCTGCAGATAGGCAGCCAGTGGAATTTTTCTAGGACCCTGACTCCTATTGATTTCAAGGATGTTGCAGTGCCAAAGTCCCCATAGTGACTCTAGCCCCAACCTCTTCACCAGGCCTCCATATCCCCAGCAATCACTGTTTTCATCCTCTTGGTCACCCGAAAGTGACCATCAAAAGGATGCATCAGGGCACCCAAATAAGGATTTCCAGGGCAGGCTGCAAAAGGACATCCTAATAATTTAGCCACAATCACCACAACAGAAGACCCTCCGATTCTCTGGGACTTGCACAAATGTTAGACCATACCCAAACAACATCAAGCAATCCTCTTTCAAGAGGGTTCATGCCCCCCCCCCATAAGTTATCACAAATACATTTTCCCCACAAAATACCAAAAAAAAAAAAAAATCCCTTTCTTTCCCTAATATTCCACTGCTTCTTGGAACCCCTCCCTCCACAACTCCCCACTCTATGTCAACCCCAAAACATCATAAGCCCCAGCTATTAGTATGTTGCACACTCCCACAGGAGGTGAGGGGTGTCCCCACACCATTAACCTCCCCCCCCCCCCCCCCCCCTTTCCACAGGGGCCAAGAAGCAGGCGATCTATAAGAAAAAAACAGTTTAGACTAGTCACCACCTATTGTAATTCTCTCAGCATATAGAAGGGTCACATCCTCTCCACCCGCCCTGCAGAAAAACCCGCAAACAACTCATGCGGCCCCTGCCTTTGTGGCTGGCTACCCCAATCCAAACGGTTGACTTGCTCCATTAGCTTCAGTATAAAGAAGAAAAGTGTTACAATGTTCATGTAGAGATTCAGTGCTAGAGCAGCATAATCCATGGGCTCTTGATCTTCTGTGGATTCTCTTCTGATCCTAACTTGTGTCTTCATCAAACACTTACAAGAATAAGGAAGGAAAAGCCTCACTTACTTTTTTTTTCTCCTCATTTGGGTCTTACAACTTTTATACAAAAATGAAAGGTTTATATACAGTACTTGCCTTCACCTGGGACTAAGCCTACCGTGCAACATTATATGAAAGTAACCATGTTTCATGGACTCAGCTGCATGTGTTAATATTTATGGACATCATAATTGCAAGTGTTTATTTTTCCTAAAGGGACCGCTAATCCTAGTAACAAGACTGTAGGGCAGAATTTAAGCTGTCACATTTTTTGCGGGGGGAGGGGGGGGAAGAGAGAAGGCTTTTTAAAAAAAGTCAATTTACAAATATTTTCTTCTACCTCTGTTATTTTATTAATGACCCCCTCCCCCTTGTCTTCAGTGTGGATCCTTTAAACTTCTCTGGCTCCATGGTCCGTGATAACACCAACCACAAAGAACAGCCCATTATAGCCTGTCCCAAACCTTCTGCTCCAGGAACTGCAATCTACCAGAGCTCTCAGGCAGTCCCACTCCACCCGTGAAACTACTGTTGCTTTTCTAAAGCAAAATTGCACAGTCGTTGCAGCAAGCTCTGCATGTCATATGTCACGTCACTGAATGGCCTAGACAAGATTGTTGGGGAAGAAACTTTGCATTTCTCCATACCAGGCCTAAATAAAAACGGTCTGGTTTACAGAGACGATAAGCACTTGCAGAGCCACTGCCTTCAATGGGAGCTGTGAGTGCTTAGCACCCCTGAAATATCAGGCCACAACTATTTAGGTGCCTAATTATGGAATTAGGAACCTCATTTTAGATAACCGAGTTTGACAATTTTGGTCAAAGAAAGTAGTTTTCTTGGAGACAACGTCTTATTTTTTGAAAGAGAGAGAGAATGCAATACAAATATTTTACTTACAGTTGCAAAGATCAGCGTTCCAAGTAAAGCATAAGTTAGTTGTAGAGTCTATAAGAAAACATGAAGAAATATGTTTGTGCGCACCATTATTGCAAAATGACACATAGGAACAAGTTAAAGCTACAGCCCTCGTTGCATTTGAATCAATATCAACATTAAACTAAGAAAGGGACATTTTTGGCAGTAAAAAAAAAATAATAGCAGTAGTAAAAAGCTCCAGCAGAACTGTTTTATAGTTCATCTAAAACAAATGCTAATCCATAACTGGCAAACAATACACTTAATATATCTGTTACTAAGAGTCTTGTTCAGGTGGGAACATTTAGATGCTCTCCCATGATATTCCATTTTTTCATTTTGGAAACATGCACAAAGCATCAGCCTTTCTTGGCTGGCAAACCCATAAGAGATTATAGATACTTGTTAACACATTTGGTTTTGCTAATCAGAGAGGAATGAAACAGGAAAAACCTATAGAAGACATCTACTGATCAGCTGATTAAACAAAATAATGTTCAGAGGAATACAATTGATGTCACACAGTTGCACTCCTTCCTTAAGTGCATCGCTCATCATTACTTTCTGCCGTTGGGATTATGACATATTTGCTGTAGTGAGAGATGGAGTTACTGGTACTTTCCCCTGCCAGACACAGAATACATCAACACAGCAGCTTGGAGGTGTAATTCCCATCTTGGGAAGACTTACATGCCCTGGCTTTGCTTGAGCTAACTGCTAAAAATAGCCATCTGGTTGCCACGGCACAGGCAGTGACTCAGGCTAGCTGCCTATGTATGTGCCTAGGGCGTCAGGTGGGATTGTATTTGAGCAGCTTGCCCGAGCCCCTGTGGCCACACTACTATTTTTCGGGTCTAGCTCAACCATAGCTAGTGCATGTATACCTACCCAATCTGGGAATGACACCTCTTAGCCGCTGTGTCGACACGCCCATTGTGAGTATAAGTACTGTATGGTACAGCCATGCATGTACTGAAAGGGCACTGCATGCTTTCATGAGAAATACTAAGTAAATTACTTACAGGTGATTTGATAAATATACAGAGCATTCCAAAGATGACCAAGCCTGGAAACACAATCAAGGGGGACACAGCTACACGAGTGATGTACCACTGTGAACAACAAATACAATAAAGACTGTCTTCAATTGCTATTAAACAACACATCTGTGATTGCAAATGCTACCATGTTTTCCAAGGATGCTGATTAGTAAGCTTGAATCAATGATAAACAGCAGTGATGGTGAAATTCTGAAATTACCAAGGCTGGTTTAAACTTCTGCTCCATTTCCTGGACTTTGATTAAACTAAATAAATCCTTCTACAACTCTGAACAACTGAAATATGTTTTATTGATTTTTAAATACTACAGGTCTTGATTTTAATTAGGACCTCCATCTGGCCTCCAGCAGCTAACGCATACACATCAGCATTCCCGAGCACCTATGTGAGAGATGCTAGTACCTGATCAAGTGGATGATAGAATTTTTCACCTGGAAAACATTTTAAAATAAATGCATTCTATCACCAGTTTATTTGGGTTTTATAATCTGTCATCTGTTACTAGGATTAAAGCAGCAAAATGTGTGGGTAGATAGATGTGTACTTTGTAGGGAGGACAAGTTAATTAGGCCCACAGGTTTTAGGTCAGTCAAATTCACAGGTTGTTTTTTAATATGAGCATTCCTAGCACCAAAACCATTAGTTGAGGTAAAATGTTGAGTAAAAAAAAATAGCACACCAGAACTCTACAATACCCAAAAATATAAGTAGCTATACTTTTGTTGATAAATTCATGCTAATGTTGGCTATTTGAACTGCCCTTTTTCCAAATAATTCATTAGATGATACTTACTTTTGACTTCAGAGCAAACCAAGATAGCACCAAAGTCACAAATGCTGTTATTCCTCCAACCTGCATTATTGTCACAGCAGCAAAGAAGCTAAAATCCAAGCATACAACATATTATTTCAATGAAATGCACAAAGAGACTCTAGTACAATTAAAGAAAATTCTTGAAAAAGACTTACGATGAAACCACTCCAAGCATCAGGCCTTCAACAATGGTCTAAAAAATCCAAAACAAAGGGGTGCGGGGAGAGAGAGCACTTTCTTTAAGATGCAGAAGAATGTCCCTCAGTAAAATGGTGGGTATTTTTATTTCAATTCCTTATATTACTGGGATGAAATATTGAAAAAAATGGCCAAGATTATGATGGGAAAGAAACACAGCATATAGAATATCCCTACGAAAATTAGTTCCCCACTCATTTTCATTCATTAAAGTGTTATTACTTTACATATTAAACTATGAACAATTCCACAATGACCCTTCTTTATGCTTGCTTGCATCATAATCAAGTGAAATAGGAATACATAATAAATCTGTAAGCCATTCTCTTACAGGCATAGTTGGAAGAATAATGGCTACAACTTGGATCCTCAAAGATTAGGGAATTGTGGGGTTCTATGACCTCCAAAAAGAATACAGCAATAGAGGGAACGTTCTAGAGACAAAACTTGTGGGATACAATTGAATGATTTGAAGCACCACCACATCATTCATCTTTTCTTTCTTTCAGATTCCCCTGATGCCAGGCAATAGAGGATTTTTATTCCTGAACCAGCATATGGTTAATGGATATACGACAAAATAGGTTAGTGAACGTTGTAGAGGGGGAGCATCTCAGACATTCCTTTGTAAAGCAACTTGAGTTTTAGGGATTAAAAGTCTACATAAGAGCAAAGATTTATTTTTTTTATTTTTAAATACAGACTGTCCTGCAATCTTATAGTTCTACCTCTTCCACAGGCACGTCCTTTTTATATTTACAGGAATTCCGTGCTAGTAAGCAGATTTCATCCTGCAGAATAGGTGGAACTGTCAGGGAAAAGGATTGTAGAAGTAATTTTTTGCATTTCATTTTGATTCATAGGAACTTTCACATTTCCCCATTTACATATCTGAAGACGATCTGGTGAGTTCCTTAAAACATATTAAAGGAAACTGATAGGAAAAACACATAGACTTCAACAATATACTTACAATCATCAATGGTAAAATTAAGTTTAGTGGGAATTTTTTGCAGTTGTTCTCACAGCAGGGAATTACAAACCACAGAATAATAGTTGCTGTACTGAAAATAAATTAAAAAAATTTCACTTACTAATATTTCAGCTAAATATAGTACATGACTGTTGCAAGTACTTTCCCTTATTTAAAACAAAGCATACAAATTTTACATCTGAATCACATATCTATACAATGTTTAGTTGTTTGTATGTTTTTTTGTTATTGCACCAGGCTTTTAATTATACACACCCACATTAGCTGAAATATGGAAATGACCCTGGACTCAGAATCTAATTTTTCTGAATTTCTGATTTTTGGCTATGACCCCGATTCAGATGGATAATCAGGATTTACCTGTTCTTAGACTGTCATCATATGTTGTTAAGTACATCATGTGACTTGCACATTCTCTATCTGATTTGCCTGAGTTTACATGTCATGCAAACTGCAGATTTGTGCAGAAATACAGATCCTAGCAAAAAATGTACCTCAAAGACCTGGGGCCAAGTTTCCCAAAAGCAGCTTTCCTTTATGCCTGTGCACTTTTTGCTCAGCAACACCCGTAGGTACACAGGTGATGGGTTTTACACATGTAAACTGTATCACTTGTGTCTTACTCTCTTCTGTTTTCTCTACTCCCTCTCACATTTCTCTTTTAACATCTGCTCACCTCTCTCCTCCCCCTAGCTCCCTCTGCTATTTGTTTACATGTTTATATGGCTCTCATCATTGTAATACCTGAGCACCCCACATGGGACTCTTGCCCCTTTCTACCTACTCACCAATGCTATGTCTACACTGCAGCTGTTACCAAGCCACTCAGCCTAGGTAGCTGGACTTGTGCGAGTGGAGCTTGAGCTAGAGTGCTAAAAATAGCTGTGTGGATGTTGTGGCTCCAGCAGAGACTCAGGCTGGCCACCGAAACTCAAGTCCACCTAACCCCCTAGGGTTGAGCTCTCTTCTGGAGGCCCCATTGTAGCAATATTGTGTTGGGAACAGGGGAGCAATGCTGATGAGTAAATTAGCCACTGGATCTCCACAGAAAGCCTGTGTGTAGCTGCCCATCTCCTGTGTACCAGTGCTATGGGTGAGTCCAGCAATCTGGTGCCATGTGGCACATGTGTGCCTATACACCAGCTTCTGACAAACTCCCCGGTATGGTTGAGTGTGTTTGCCATGCAGCAGTGAGGAAAAGTGGCACAAACTCAGGTCTGTCCCACTGAATTTGCTGGCAGTGAGCCACTCTAAGTGGGGTTTCATAGGGAAAACGATTAATCCAGCCCTACAGAGCATGGCCTTTCTGCACATTCCTGCATAGCACTTGTGGAATCCTGGAATTTGCAGGAAGGTTAAAATATTAGCACAGGGCAATGAAAAGAGCAAGGAAAAATTGTCACTAAATGAAATAATTCCATCAGGAAACTAAAACACGTACACTATGGCATACAGAGCATACTGGTGGCATTTCTATTCACTAGACTCACACAGAAATCCTAGGACTGAGCGTTTCATAAAAGAGGGGGAGGGGAAAGAGGCGTGAAGAAGATGGGGAACAGATAAAAGAAAGCGGAGGTAAAATGTAACATCTGCTTTTACTGTTAATAATCTCACAGATCATGACATTTAATGAAACACAGTGGTTCAGTGAGTCATTTCTGGTTACTTACAGACATTTACACCAAAACCAGATACTCTTCTGCTGCCATCCTTGAAGCATGTTCCTAGTAAAAGACAAAAGTAGTTGCCACAAAATCACATATGGCTTTGCAAAATACTTTGGGCAAGATTCAGCTCTCAGTTACCTTTGAGCATCTCCACTGACCTCACTGTTCTTGAAGGAGTTTAACTGAGTGGAACTAGTCCTTTATTTGTATTTCGTATTGCTTTCCTTACATGGCCCTTCTTCTCACACACTGTTGGAATTTACATTAAGTGCTGTTTACACTAACGATTCACTGAAGACAAACAGGCAAAAAGCAAAGAATTTAAATAGCAAAGATGAGTTATAGAGCAGTGACAAACACGGTAAAAGTTAGTTCACACTTATGCCAGATCATGCCCGCATTCTCAATGGAAGTCCCTAACTACAACAGAATTATTGTGGTCCTTCTCTGTGGTGGAACACATGTTAGGAAAGGACTGTACAGGGGGAATTTATGCTCCTTATGCACCAGAAACTTGTGCTCGGTGGCCGTGCAAAGGGGTAAAGATCCACTTGCCTAAACAGATGTGTGAGTTTATACAGGGGATGTAGTGTTCCCAGCTCCCTGGAAATGCCCTGGGCAGGACCCATTTATTTTGGCTTTGGGCAAAGGTTCAGAATTTGCCTTTTCTCTCAATGTATAACATGCCCAACCCCAATTTCTGAGGAAATAAGAAAAAAGAAAATAAATGAGAGAGAGAGAGAAACATTCTCTGCTTTTATGAGTTTCAGTTGCAAATACATTTAGATTCCATGCCATGAAAACTTATAAAAGAGCAAAAATCAATTTCTAAGAGGCTTCACCATTTTGTGTGCACTGCGATAGCTGATTTAAAGCAGCAAATAAGTCACGTATTATCAAGAAGGAAAAGCTTAGAGAATTGTGGAAAACAATGCTGTGTATCACACAGGCTATTCAAAGTAAGAGGGATCTGCTCTGTGTGGGTGCATAACGGCTGTCATATGCTTGCTTTCATTTCACTTTGCCTTAAAATTCATCTGCCACTTCAGTCTCTGCTCTCCCTAACTGCTAACTCCTTGCTCTTCTTGATCCACATTTCAGTCACAAAGACAGCCTCACTCTAGGCCAGTGTGCCTCGGAGACAAATTCATATGTTCACAGAGTTTCATAGACTTTAAAACCAGAAGAGACCAGTAGATCTTGTAGAATGATTTCCTTTATATCACATTTTGTACCCTTGTATCAAGCCCAAAGACTAATCAGCTTCAAGCACATCAGTTCTAAGAAGACTAAACTATGTGCCACAGGGAGAGAGCAGGAGAAACTAAAGTGTCACCAATATCCGAGGTCCCTGCAATGACAGGGAATTTATTAGGTGAGATGAAATATGCCTAGATGATCCCAGCAGTCAAACCGCACCCCAGGCTGCAGAGGAAGGTAAATACCTTCCAAAGTCCCAGCAAATCTGACTTGGGGAAAAATTCCTTCCCAATCCAAATCTGGCAATCAGTGTGATCCTGAGCATGTGAGTAAGACATACCAGCCAGTCATCTAGAGAGAGGATTCTCTGTACCATCTCAGAGTATCAGTCCACCCCATCTCCAGCTGTGGCCAAACTCTGATGCTTCAGAGGAAGGTGTGTGTGTGTGCGGGGGGGAAACCTTTCAGAAAACATCTAGCCCATTATGCAACAGGAGAGAAAATCCTTCCTGACTCCTACAGGCAACCCACTTGCCCTGAAGCATGAGATTTGATTATAGTCATTACCTTAATACAGAGATGGAAATGTTATGAGCATGTTGAGGGAAAAGCAGACAATCCTTCCCATAGCCCAAGAAAGAAGAGGATGAAAAGGGGCATTCATAGATTCCAGGCCCAGAAAGGACCACTATGTCCATCCAGCCTCACCCATATACACACATGCCACAGAATTTCTCTCAGAAGATGGATTAAACCATTTACTCTTTTGAAATATTAGACTTACACTGCCAGTCCTCCAACTCTCTGGAATTGCCCCAGTGTTCCAAGACTGGTTAAAAATTACCAATAGTGGTTCAGAGAGCTCCTCAGCTAGTTCCTTTAAGTTCTTGAGTGTAAGCTATGCTGGGCTTGCCAATTCTGAAAATGTTTGATTTTAGCAGATGCTGCCTCACATCCTCCTTTGTTAAAGATGCTGAAGTTTTTATTCCATCCACCACAACATATGGAATGGAGAGCGCTTCCTGCATCATTCCAAACATGGAACAGAAATATCTGTTGAGACCATTTCTGCCTTTTCTACATCACTATTTACAGTTTTGCAATGTGTAGCTAAAGAATGGACCTATATCTGACCTAGGGTTTTTCTATTTCCTAATATTTTTAAATGCCTTCTTATGATCTTTAACCCTATTGGCCACTGATATTTTGGTGATTCCTTTGGCTTCACTTATCCCTTACATTTTTAAACTTGTAATTTATATTCAAAACAATTTACTTCCCATTTTTTCTATCCTTTTTCTATTTTTTATGTTTTTATTGCCTCTCGTAACTTTTTTTCATGTTTATGGAATCGTTGCTTTTGGGGCATCCAGTAAGACATCCTTGAACCATTACCACTTTTCATTAATGTTTCCCACTCTAAATTTATGTTCCCAATCAGTTATGCCAAAAATTGCTTTCAGCTTTGGAAAATTAGCCCTTTTCAAGTTTCCTAATATATGGTTAGTACCATATTTGGATTGCACAAGGTAAATGTAACCAAAGCATGATCACTGGTACCTAGGAAACTGCTAATTTTTAAGTCACCGATTAGCTCTTCATTGTCTGTCAGAATGAGGTTCAATGCTGAATTACCCCTTGCTGGGTTCAGGATTTCCTGTGTTAAGAAATGATAATCTATTATGTTTAGAAGCTCTAACGAAGGTTTATTACTGGCTGCATGAGATGTTCAGCAAATATCCCCCCAAGCAGAAGTCACCCATGATAACTCAATTTTTCTTCCTACACATTATGGACAGATTCCTAAGGAGTAATTTGTCCTGTTCTTTGGTGAGATTTGGTGGTCAGTAACAGATGCCAATCACTACACCACCTGTAGTTTTACTAGTTAGAACTTTAGTCCTAAACTTTTAATCTTAATGAGCATTTGCGGTCTGGTGATACTGCATTGTGTCTGACTAACTGGTAATGATATCAGTGATGTTGGTAGACTGGGTGCCAGCTCTTGACAAGGCTGTAGATGTCAGCTGAGCACTGACAAACTCATAGCTGGAAATCAGACCAGCTCATCTGTGTGTCAGTTTTGTTCAAGATTGGTATTAGACTTGTAAGGATGTGTTTAGTCTCTATAAAATGCTTGTGAGTTGCTGCATGCATTAATTTTACTTGTAATATCTGTACCCCATTCTGTAAGGTAACATGTAAGTGTTGCTTTATAATTTAAAAATGCCTGCGCTGAACTGCTGAATTCAGATAGAAGGATGCGGTTCTCCCACCCATCAAGCAGGACTATAAAACTAAGGGGGCCATTGGAAGCACCATGATACAAAGACCGGGATAATGACTCTCAGAGGGCTGGTGCTAGGAAACAAAAGCAGAGATCCCCAGGGTCAACTTGGGTTGGCCTTAAAAGCCGTTCAGTGCTGACAGATTACTACAGCTTAGTCACCTTTTGGAACCATAGACTGTAACTCATATGTGTCTATATGTTGCCTGCTTTAACCTGTAAATAACTCTCTCATTTCTTTTTCCTAGTTAATAAATCCTTAATTAGTTTGCTATAGGACTGGCTACAAACTCTGTCTTGGTGCGAGCTCTGAGTTACAAACTGACTTGGACTTAGGGTTGTCAATCCTTCAGGATTGTCCTGGAGTCTCCAGGAACTAAAGATTAATTTTTAATTAAAGACTATGTTGTGTGATGAAACCTCCAGGAATACGTCCAACCAGAACTGGCAACCCTAAGTGACTGGTCTCTTGAGACTGGAAGCAATGTGAATATTTTGTGATTTTTGGAGTAAACCAACCATTCATCACAGAGTCTAGCTTGCCTAAGGGGACTGTCTGTGACTCCATGGCATGACTGTCACAGTGCTCTAGGAGTTCACATTCGTTACAGGGTTTGAAAAATCTAATTATAGAACATATCACCAGTTTGGGGATCTGCCCTGCTTTTTGATAGCCTGCCCTGAGGTTGGCACTCATGGTCATGAACCACTCCAAACACCGTGACAGCATCTGTGACGGAAAGTGCCCTCCTCTGCTCTTGTTTTTCCCCATTCTATCTTTACAGGAAAAAGTTATACTCATTGATTTTACCATAAGGACAATCCCACCATATTTCAGTAATACAGCCATATTGTATTTCCTCTCAAACATGAGCATCTCCAACTCCCCTTGTTTATTACCTAGGCTCTTAACATTAGTATCTAAACAATTTAAAATCTGTTCCTTACTTGGATTTGTCGTATGTGTGAAGCTTGTGGCTTGTTTACGTATTTGGTATTTGCACCATAACCGCTTCATTTTCCTTTTCCCCCTTCATAGTTAGTTCAAAGCCCTCCCAACTATACCAGCTAGTCTATAACCTAGTAGGAATCCCTCCTACTGAGATGAAGGTCAGATCAGAATCATGCACTTCTCTCTATATATAGTAGGGTCCACTGATCCACAAAACCAAATTCTTCTCCCCTATACCACTTACTTAACTAGCTATTCAATTGGGTATCTTCACCTTCCTTCCTTCTCTCAGATGAAGGATTTCTGAGATCACCTAGATATTCCTTTCCTTCAGTTTCCTTCTCAACTTCCTGAAATCTTCCAGAGTTCCAGGATCTGTGGAATGATGTCTGATGCGGTGTCACTGTTGCCGATGAGGATAACTACCAAAGGAATGCCTCCAGCTGACCTCAGAATCTTGTTTATTCTTCTTTGCTCCTGGAAGCAGCAATCTGTCCTGCTGTCCTTCTGCCCCTTGCAGAATGTTCTATCTACTCTTTTTAGCATGACCTCCACAGTGAGGATTGTATGCTTCTTTGGCCAGTGGTGGATGCTTTCTTGGAATTGTTTGAGGTCCATCTGGTTTGAGCTGAGCAGCAGTTCTCAGTTCTCTCCTCCACTATCTTTCCTCCATTTGGCCCTTGCAGGTTGTTCTCTTCAGATGTCTTTCTCAGAACCTGGTAGCAATTCAAGACTTTCAACTGTGAAAATATCCTTCAGTTCTCCTACAGGAGTGGTGACAAATTTCTAGTCATCTTTGTTTCCTTGTCTCTCTTCTTCACTTGACTCTGTTGCTTGCCCCGACAGGATCTGCGGTGTATTGACTGGATCTGGGTAGACAGGAAATCCTCCATAACTTCAATGCTTGTGAGGTGGTCACCTGTTCCTAGAGACCACAAACCTTTCCCTCCAGTAAGGCTATCTGCCTGCACTTCATGCAGACAACCTCTCTCTTCAGGCAGGAAGCAGAACCTGGGACATCCGATGCCGGTTACAATAACTGATGATATGCTGTCCATCCTTGCTGCTGAGGCAAAACTAAACCTAAAGCCCCCAAACTTCCTTCTACCAACTCCCATGGAAACTCTGCTGTTAGATGGTCCCTCTGTGCTGCCAGGACTCAGTGGCTGCACTGTTGGGAGATAGAGGGAGTACTTTGTGACATCACTTCATGGGGTGCCACAGAGCAGTGCATCCAGCTCAACTTGCCAGTGCATAGGGATGCAAAGCCATGGCTCTGCCTACTCCCCCACTCCTGCCTAGTTACTGCCAATGGGAGTCCTCTATATGCCTCTGAGCACAACTGTGATGAGCCCTGACACAGCTGTATGAGGGGGGAGTCCTCATCCCCTCCTATTTCCCCACATGCCCATGTAAGGAATAGGCACCATCTAGCCTTTGAACAGCATTAGTCTAAACTGATGATACAAAGACACACTGCTAGAAGTGCATCGTCAGGGCTTCATGCATCTGATGAAGTAGGTTTTGCCCATGAAAGCTTATGCCCAAATAAATTTGTTAATCTTTAAGGTGCCACAGAACTCTCGTTGTACTGCTAGAAGTGTAGTTTAATATGAAACTAAATATTGAGAACTTACCAGTAAGTCAATCCAGAGATTATACCAATTGTTATCGCCAAGAGAACTGTTGTAAAGCAGTCTACTTTCAAGACAAAAGCTGAGGAAATAGCGCAAAAATTGTTGTTTTAGATACGACATTTAAATTTAAAATAACATCCATGAGCAAAACTTAGTGTAAACATCATATCCCATTTCTCAGGTGCAAGAACTGAATGATATTAGCTTGAAGAAGCCACAGTATTCAATTTATATCATGCAATAGCTAGGCATAGAATAAACAACCAAGGGGTTGATGCTGAGAGTGAAATGCTGCCTCTGTCTGAGAACCACTAAAAACCTTGAAAAAGCAGATGTATCTTGTCAACGTGTAAAGGCTGCACAACTTACATGAGATGCTGCTCTGGGAGTGTTTGTCTTTCAGCTGGTCTGTGCATGTGCACATGTGCAGTTCTGGCTCTAGGTGGGGTTTCATATTGGTATTTCTGGTAACATAGCCAGGGCTTACGCCATAGCTGCTGTATCATAGAATCATAGTAATATAGGCCTGGAAGGGACCCCAAGACCCTCAAGTATAGTCGCCTGTGCTGAGGCAGGACCAAGTATACCTAGACCATCCCTAACAGATGTTTGTCCAGTTTGTTCTTATAAACCTCCAATGATGGGGATTTCACAACCTCCCCTGGTAGCCTATTCCAGAGTTTAACTACCCCTATAGTTAGATACCTGTTCCTAATATATAACCTAAACCTCCTTTGCTGCAGATTAAGCCTATTATTTCTTGCCATACCTTCAGTGGACATGGAGAATAAGAGATCACTATTCTCTTTATAACAGCCTTTAACATATTTGAAAATTTTAAACAGGTTCCTTGCCCTGCCGAGGGCTAGAGACTGTTTTCCCCCCTTTGCCAGCCCGCCCTGCCTGAGGGCCAGACCTTGAGCTATTGCCTCCTCCTGCTGTGGGCTGGAGGCTGTTCCCCGCTGTCTGCCTGCCCTGCTGAGGGCCAGGCCATAGACTATTTTCTCACCCTGTGAGGGGCTGGGGACTGTTCCTGTGGTTACGCCTACCCTGCCTAAGGGCCAGGGCTTCAGAACTGCTTACTTGCCCTACAAAGGGCTCAGCTGGTTTCCCCAT
This sequence comes from Emydura macquarii macquarii, assembly GCF_026122565.2. Classification (NCBI taxonomy): domain Eukaryota; kingdom Metazoa; phylum Chordata; order Testudines; family Chelidae; genus Emydura; species Emydura macquarii. The sequence continues at coordinate 32,642,057 of NW_027132559.1, read as the reverse complement.
TTGCCTCACCCACCCTGCCTAAAGCCTGGGGCTCAGCATGGCCTACTCGCCCTACGAGGGGCTCGAGATGGCTCCCCTTTACCGGCCTACCCTGCCTAAGGGCCGGGGCCTTGAACTGTGTGCTCGCCCTACTCAAGGGCCAAAGACTATTTCCCCGCTTGTTTGACTCACCCCCCAAAGGCCAGGGCCTGAAACTGGGGCTCGCCCTGCGAAGGGCAGGAGACAGCTCCTTTATTTTGGACTCCCCACAGGGTACAGGTGCTGGGAGGTGTGGCCTCCCTCGGAGATTGACAGCAAGGGAGAGCCACCGGCACCACCCACAACAGGAAATCCTTTACAATGCCTATCTCTTTAGGGAGCAATTATTTTTAATTCTACACCAAAGTGTTATTCTGAAGTATTTCCCATAGGAGGGAATGAATGTTTTTTAGAAAGTAAGATGGAAGAAGGAAGTAGCATATCTAGAGTGTCCTGGAACTCTCAGCCCAAGACTATTTATAAGGCTGATCACTTATCCCATCATGTTAGCTTAAGCAATGACCAGTGAGCTACTGCATCTTTTGCTGTAGTCCCTACAAGCTGCAAGTTATGTGTTATTGTGGAGTCTAGATCTGTCAGAGAATGTCTCCCTTTACCCCCAAGATTTAATTCTGTGTGGGCTTCACTCAGCAGGCTTCTCTCTGTCCCAGGGACAGAAGCTATAAAGGCTCAGCCATGCTCCAGTGGAGCTGAGTAACTGAGGTATGTGGAGTTTGTAGTTGCTGCCAGAGGAGAAGCTATCCGGGAACTACCACAGAAAGCGATTGTTTTCAGCAGAGGTCTGAAGAAACAATCCTGTAACAGGCACCGTCCCCGAGCATCCCCCCGTGTGGCATGGCATTGACTGCCATACTGCTGCCCTGTCCTCTCTTGGGACTTGCAATGATTTACTCCCAGACCAGAGTACTTAGAAAACGATTCTCCCTTTGTGGGGAATAACTCTTGTACACACTACGAAACTCTCGCCTTTCAGTCCCAAACCCTTCTCCTGGGACGAGGAGACTTGAGCCTTCCTTTTGGTGCTGTGCAATCTGCAGTCTTACACCAATTTCTTCCATCTTGCCCTTTTTTTTCCAATTCTGTCCTTCAGCCCCTTGGGAAACACAGCAGTCCTTCTGCTGGTGCCTCTCTCCTTATGAGGGAGGAAGTGAGAAAGGGCTTGTCCCGGTTGGCTGGGAGAGAGGGGATCCTGGTCCCACACTGCACTACAAGGGTTCTGTTCCGTGGCCCTTAAAGTAACAGTAGCCTGGGTCTTCTTTGAACACTAACTAATTCCACAGGATCACTTCCTCTCAACCAGTATCTGCCTCTGCCATTCCCTAGGACCTTGCTTACTCCCAAACTCTTGGAACCTTAAAGGAATAGGGGTTGGCTGACTCTCAGACCCTACTGCCCTTAAACGGGACCACCTCTGACAGAGTCTGTCTCTGTTTCAGACTGGCCTGACATACAGAGGGGTGTCATTCTCATTCCTCCCAGCAGAATCAAAGTCAGAAGTTCCCCCATCCCTCCTCCAAAGCAGAGCTCCTGAGGTGAGGAGGCAAATGACAAATGCACAGCACAGCTATTTAGCTGGAACTCTGCCATTGCGCCCCATTACGGTTCTGAGGACTCTTTTTAAAAACTCTTTATTAGAAATGTACAAACACACATGGTTTTAAAGCTGGAAAGTGGTTCTGCTGGTGCGACCACACTGTCAAGAATAACCTCTTGTCCCAAGTGTGAATAATTCACTATCTGCAGTCTAATAACAAAAGCAAAATGATCTTGTGTGTATTCCCAGAACCAAAGCCCAGATACTGCTCATGGTAGGAAGTTATGTTTAGGCATTCCCCTACCTACCTCTATGAAGACCTCCACTTGTGACTCCCGTAGTCTGGGGTTTTGTCTTTAGATTGGTCATCTTGGCACCCGTACCATAGCCAGGCTGGATTCCTGGGGAATGCTGGCTCTCTCTCTCTGACATCTGCCCTCCATCTTCAAAGTTAATCTCAGCTGGTTTGTTTTTCTCCATCTCTAGCAGTTTTCTTTCTGCTGTTTCAAAGATTTTGATAGGTATTGTAGCATGAGGCAATTCAAATATCATTATGAAGTTGTAAGGTAATTGCTAATAGAAACTACGTGTATTTCCAATTCAAACAATGGACAAATATTGGGACAAAATTATCCCTGGCGTAACACAATGGAGTTACACCGGAGATAAGTTTGGCCCATTATTTACAGTGGCTAAATAAGAATTTATTATTAGACTTGCCACTAATGTTCTCCTGCAAAAGGACATTGAAATATTGTTTGATGTAAGAGCCAAAACTAGACTGACGGATGGTACACACTGCACAGATGAAATGCTCCTAATGTTTTAGTTTGAGAAGAATCTGCAAATAACTGTTAGGGATTATGAAGCCTGTCATTTCTGGTTGAATCATTTCTCCTTCTGGAGACCTTGGAGCATAGGCACACTGAACATGCATGTCTGACATAATACAGAGAAGGACTGCAGCATCCCAGTGGAGCAGCTTGTTCATGCAATAGATGCTGCTGGCCCTTCAAAATCAAGCATTATTTCATCTTGAAATGCTATGTGTGTGCACAGCCAAGAGCAGTATCAAACCTATAGGAAGGAATCTGGTTAAAATAAAATCACAGATCCTATGGGTAGAAGGAATTTCTAATAGATCATCTAGAGTTTCTAGACCACACCATTGAATTGTGGAAAGACTGATTTAATTGCTCCTAAACCACCCCCGATAGTTGGAGTCAGGAAAGGGAGAGAGTTGTATAGTGGGAGTATTTGGCTTGAGGGAGATCCCACTCACAAATTATTCCCCTTCCTGAGGGGAGTAACAAAGGAATAATTTCTGCATAGATTATGGGGAAAGGACCAAGAGGGGGAAGAGAGAATAAAACAGGAAGAATGGGGCATGCTAAACAAAAAAAGGGAGTGGTCTCTATGAATATGCACATATTTTGCAAGTGTAAATGCAGAGTTTGAAAAATCCACTTGTCCAGGATGAGTGGGAATCTTTCCTGAGCAAGTACCATCAAATTCTGCAGAATATTTGCTTTTTTTAAAAAAAACCCAAAACCTTCCAAATAAGAACTGAGTGTAACCAACGCATCACTGTCTTTCTACTATAAATCTGCCAACAGCTCTGGTAAATCTAGGTTTTAGTATAGGCACCCATCTGCATAGTACCTGAGCACCAGGGCCTCTGCTGCTGCACAGAACTTTCTTAAGCTACAGCATTACGAGTGCTCATCAGATTTGTCTCAGTTTCACTGATGCTCTTCAGAACTCTGTGGGCAGCGGTGACTGTGACATGGGTAAACCAAGTGCCACCTCTGGCCAAAGCTGTAGGCATTAGCTAAGAACTGACAAACTCATAGACAGAAACCAAACCAGTAAACCAAACCTATATGTTGGTTAATTTCACTTGTAATGTCTGTATTCCATGCTCTGTGGAAATATGTAAGTTTTGCTTTATAATTTTGAAAATGTTTGCTCTGCACTTGTGAACCCAGGCATGGGAATTGCCCCCTCCCCCCACCTCATCCAGGAGGACTATCAAAAATTAAGTGAGCCATTATAAGACAAAAGCTTTGTTAATTGCCCCAACCATCCACATAGAACAGGGGTTCTAAAACATTTTTTGCTGGGACCCCCTTTGAAAATGTTTCAGGCTGTGCTGACCCCCACCCCACAAAAGTGATGACCCCTGCCATGCCATACCATGCTATGCCATCCTTACTGACATGCATGGGGGCTGACATCTCATGACCCCCCCCCCCATAACCTCACGAACCTCTGAGGGGTCATGACCCCCAGTTTGAGACCTGCTGAATTTTTGTAGAAGCAGGTGCAGAAGGCCTCATCCAATTGGTTTGAATGCAGGAAGAGAGAAATTAAAATATAGTGGACATGAAGACTTTTCATCTCTACTGTTTGAACTCTCACAGGGCTAGAGACACTAAACTGAAGCCAGAGATCCCCAGGGGTTATCCTGGGTCTGCCTTGAAAAACATTTTGAACTGACAGATCTCTACAGCTCTGTTAGTTTTAGGATTTAGATTGCAGTTCATTTGTGTGTATATATTTGGTTGCTTTAACCTATAAATACTCTCATTTCTTTTTCCTAGTTAATAAACCTTTGGATAGTTTAATACAGGATTGGCTACAGAAGTTGTAAGATTCAGGATACCAATTGATCTGGCATAAGTGATTGGTCTCTTGGGACTGGAAGCAACCTGAATATTTTGTGATCTTTGGTATAAGTGACCATTTATCACCAAATTTGGATTGCCTGGGTAGCAACATAGACTAGAGTACTGTCTGTGACTCCATGGTAAGACTGTTAGAGGTGATCCAGGAGTTCACATTTGTCACTGGCTTTGTGAAATCTAATTATAGAACATACCACCATTTTGGGGTTTCTGCTCTATTGTTGACAGCCTGCCCTGAGGTAGGCACTCATGGTGGTGAGCCTCTCCTGACTGAGACAACTGACAAAATCAGGTCTGTTTCAATTTCTTAGTAAACCTCTGAGCAGTTGTTAGCGAAGGAGTAGGATAGGAGAGCCATTCCCTTTGCAGTAGCCAGAAATGTAAGAGCGAGGTAAAGAAATGGAAGCATACATACACTATCACAGCAGCCAGGATGCTAGAGGAAAGATAAAGTAGTGGAGAACCCCCCTCACACACATCCTCTTGTGGCTTGGTGATTCTCCAGTGGGATGTGACTTGCATGTTTCTGATACAACTGAAGGCCCTCTAGGGGCTACGAGTGTGTGCATGTTGTCTTCATTACTTTACCCCTTACCCAGCTGCCCAACTATTGTGATGGGTGGATGTCTCCACAACTCTACCCTCCCCTTAAATTTCTAGTAAGAGATTTTCACAGGGATCAAATCACTGCACTTTCTTTGTCTTTCTATATTGCATGGAAATAAAGAATGAATGGATTCTATTCCATGGTGTTACTTAATTTGTATGCATTTTCTCTCTATAACTCCTTGATGCAAGCTTTTTGGACAAAGGTCATTTTTATCTGGAAACATCAAGGCTATTGTATGTTCAGCGATTAGAGAATTTACACTGTTGGACTCCAATCCTGTAACTGATTAATCAGAAATGAAGCTCTGCACCCACAGACTTAACTAAGATTTCATGGGAGTGTCAAGCACACACGCATGCCTCATGTTGCAGGTTCAGAGCCCTGGATTTCCTTGAGGTGAGGCAGAGGGGAACAGCATTTTTATTTTCTAGGACTCTAAAAAGGTGATCAAATATTGAGGACATTGGTACAAAGAGTAATCATGCCAAGGTGTGCTGCACAGGAAGGTGGATTTAAAATTCTGTTGATTACTCAAAAACAGCTTATTAGATTATTAAAACTACTTCTGCATATAAAAATACAAAACTAAATGTCCATTTGCAATTACAGTATGGCTACTAGCACACTGTCACAGCAGTGACATTTGAAATGGTCAAGCAATCAAGCCATGAAACCTGACACTCAGCATTCCACCTAACAAAACATCATTATGAGATGTGACTACTGGTAACATTTAACAGCTAATTTTTAAACTGCCATATCAGCAGTTTCCCAACAAAAATTTAAAAAAGAAAGGCAAGCAAGCAAGCAAAAGGCATGATCTTGCTCCCGCTGCAGTCAATGAGAGTTTTTGCTCTTGAATTCAATGGACCAGATCATGACACTCTATTCAGGAGTTAACTCAGCAAGCAACCTCACTGATGTCAATGGGAGCAAACATGGAATAACATTCTACTCAGTGTAAGCGAGGGAATCCGAATCTCACCAACGTGAGCACAATTTGGGATCCTTATTTCCTATTTGTAAACCCTCAACTTTATGAACCAGTTAAGAACAAAAGCAGGATACTTTTCTGGATGAACACTTGCTTATTGAAAGGGTAACATCCACTTCTGGAATTTTCCTGCTTACCTCTCTGTAAAGACTCAGCGCATTGCCACACAGCTTCATTATTGTAGTGGTTTAGCATTGAAATCTTCTTCAGGGACCCCATAGTAGAAAGCCATTTTTGACTGCTTTGGGCTGGTGCAGAATTGGCATTCACCTTTTCAATGTGTTTGTTTTGACTGCAACTCCTTGAGCGACTTCTGACCTTCACCTCCGTTATTTCATTCATGCTCTTGAGCATTTTCTGCACCTACAAGAGTGCTTGGAAAAGAAATATTAGTAGCCATTATTCTCACAACAAGAATGTTTAAAAAGTACCATAATGCATGACCCAGAAACTTTTGCTTAATCTAATGTTTTTTTTAAAAACAAGATCTGTATAAATGCAAGAGGTTGTTCATAAACAGCTATGAATTCATCAGTAATTTAATGCAAAAAATGCATAACTTTATATGATAACTGTAAAACATAACTATGCAAAATAATCAAATCACAAGTGCTTTCAAGTCAATTATATTTGCAATATTACATACTGAAGACCAGCTAAGCCTGATTAACAGTTGTCAGATTAAAGTTTACTACTAGACTTACCTCTATTTTCTTCAGTGTAAGCCCACTGAAATATTGTTTGGTGTGTGAGATAAAACTAGACTGAGCTATTAAAAGGAAGGCGTTTCCTTATACAGAGCTGATCCTTGTTTTTTCACTGCACCAGGTTTCTTTAATCTTTATTTCTAAATAGCTTAATTGACTGATTGCTGCAGTCTGAGGTAATTTTTAAAAAATTCTTTCACCCTTTTCTTTGAGACATTACACATAAAACCAGCACAGGTAGCAAGAGTGGAAGCTGCATATGCATTCAGCAAACTAAAAGTGAAAGCAATTATGTTGTATGTTACATGGACTTTGTACCCAATGCGGATAGGATCGGGGCTGTGGCTAGGTGTTACCAAGCTGAGAAGAGCAGAAATGCTACAGTGAACAAATAGCACCTTTGAATTACTAGTTCAAAGCTCTGTTAACCCATGTTGGTAATAACCTATAGACTTTACAATCTGATGGTGGGTTTTTTCCCCTTTAAGAGCTGAGCTGGTGGTCTCAGTTCAGTTCCTGGTGAACAGGTGTGCGCACTGTTTCTGTCTCTCTATCCAAGTACTTGTATGGGCCTTCTCACCATAGTATCTGAGCACTTGTCATGAGGTGAAAAGATGACAATGCTTGCTCACTCTCGAGCTATCTCCCCTTTCCCTGCCACTGTGAGACAGGATTTGGGGTTGTTTGTTTTCTTAGATGAGTGGGAGAGAATGAGGGGATATTGTAGGAAAGGTTGGCTAAAGAGGTGGGCTTTGCATTTGGTTCTGAACACAGGAAGGTTCGCAGTTATTCTTATTTCACCTGGTAGTGAGTTGTACAGCATGGTTAGCCTCCTGTGAAAGGTTCATCTCGCTTGGTTACAAGCACAACTCTACTGGTCAAGTTCCATTGTTCAGTGAAAAGCAGCTGTTGTGGTAGGTCACAGTCCTGGACGAAGACAGCCTCTTAGATAACCCAAGGATTCTTTCTGTGCACAGCTTTGGAAATTAAGACATTGACCTAAAAACTATCCCATACCTGCCACAGCTGCGTGGCAGCTCTTTGGGCTAGCTCCACAAAGGGGACTTGGATGCAACACTGTAATATCTAACTTGTAGGTATCCTGCCACCTAGTAGAATCCAGAGCCCTCAGTTAGACACCCTGACTGCGGGAGTATGACAGCCAGGGTATAATCTGGACTAATGAGTATCTGTCACCCCTGCTCTCTAGCCTGGGGTATGCTTTGCTGCTGCAGCCTCCAGCCTAGACTGCTCACAAACAGCCTCCAGTATGTAAATCCCTCCCAGCTACATCTGTGTGTGCTGCAGCCAGCCAGCCACCCCTTTGCTCTTAGCAGCCTTGGTTATACTGCAGGGTGAGCCTAACACACTAACAGAAATCCTAGATGTCTCCCTCCAAAATGTATGTCCTTGTAACACGGGGTCCTGTCGTGTCCCGTCATTGTGGCCCTTCCTCAGGCCCAGGCTCGGAGGAAGGCCCCAGCACCTTCCAAAAAGGGGAATGTTAGTCACTACATATGCAGTTTGTTCCGGCCCCCAGGCTGGGCAGACAGCCAAGCAGTCTAGCGCCCCGGCCCTTGGCAGGCGGGCAAGCAAACAGTCTATTGCCCCGCCCTTTGGCAGGACAGGCAAGCAAACAGTCTATGGCCCAGGCCCTTCACAGAGCAGGCAAGCAAGCAGTGTCCTCTGGTCAGTAGAGCAGGGGATGGTAATCACTCCTCGGGTGGCGAGGACAAGGAGGGAGGGAAGGTAGACATAGGCCCACCCGACTCCACTGTGTCCCAGCCCAGGGCCCTAGCAGTGGCAAAGGTGGTGCCACTGAGTCGGCAGGGCTCCTGCCGCAACACGCCACCAGGGTCTTGGCCGTCTCAGCACAGCTATGGCTGTCCCTGGGCCACTTCCTCTCCATATCCCCAGGTACCTGTATCAGCCGGGTCCTCAGTGTTGCTGGGATACACAGCCCGCGGCAGGCTCACCAGTCCCTCCTCGTCCACTGGCGGCAAGGTGGGGAGCTCCTTGGTGGAGGGCAACTCCTCTAGGTCACAGGGCTCCAGGCTCTCAGCGTCAGGAAGCTCCTCCAGATCAGGACCGGCCTCTGAGGATATCTCCCAGCCCTCTGGCTCAGGGGGCTCGGTCCAGTCGCTGGGGCCCAGAGGCCCTGCCCAGTCCTTGGGGCCTGGTGGCCCTGTCCAGTCTCCGGGGCTTGGAGGCCCCATCCAGTCTTTAGGGCCCGGTCGCTTGGGCCGTTCCCGGGGCCTCTGCTCCGGGGGGCGTTCGCTTGGGGCAGCGGCCCAGCTGGGTTCAGGCCTCCGCTGCAGCTGGCGGGACAGCACGTCTGTCTGCAGCGGCAGCCTGTCTCCTAGTGACCTGCGGGGCCTGCTTTTTGTACTCCCAGCCCCGGCAGAGGCTCCGCCCCTCTGCAGCCAGCCAGCGGGATCCATCGCTAGCCGGCTCCCTGGTTGCCGGGGAGACTGGCCTGCCGGCCCTTCCACTGCCCGCTCTGGCCCTTGTGGCCCTTCCTCGGGCCCAGGCTCGGAGGAAGGCCACTGCACCTTCCTGCAGTCCTGTACTGCCCAGCCCTCTCCTGGACAGTACAAGCTTATATAAAGTCCATCATTTTATTAATAGAAATGATATGCAAACATCTTGTTACCCCAAATGGAGTTTCCCAAACACTTCAATTCAAACATCCTGGATTACATGAAACAATAAAACTAATTTATTACAAAGAGAGATGTTTAAGTGAGTACAGGTAATGAGGCACAAAAGTCAGAAACAGTTACAAGAAAAATAAAGATAAAATGCAACAGGTGCCTAATTTAACAGACTATGTTACATTCAAAGCAAAGTTTTTCTCATCATGCTATCTGACCAAACTTCTTAGGTCAGCACCCCTTCTCCAAGTCAAAGGCTGCTTTCTGTTCCTTCTGGTGTAGTGAATTGATGGATAGAGAGCGAAGGGTGGGGGCTTGGAGTGTTTGATTCTCATTTTTATAGGGTCAGTCCCCTCTCCTGGAAAACATTTCCAGCTGAGATTCAGGAGACAGAGTCTAGAGGAAAGGATGTTCTCTGCTGCTTTTCCTCCCCTGTTGGAGCCTCTTTTTTTTTGTTTTTGTTTCCCTTCCTGCTTGATGACTCTGTTTATTGCTTAAATCCAAATTAAGCAGAGCACACATTCCTTTGTCTCCCAACCTCAGTTTGGAACATCGGATGAGATCACCATACAGTGGAATCTTGTAACTTCACATACAATGTTGCCACACATTTTATCAGGCCAATATTGACCAGCAAATTACGAGTTTTCAGAAGCCACCTTACAAGGCATATCTTGTACATAGATTATTACAACCGTGTGTAGGGTTTGGACACATGAGTACATGCAGTCACCGGGAATGCTCTAACCACTGGATTACATGATATAAGAGAGTACCATCACAACTGTATGTTGTGCAGGGCCCAATCCAGTAGGTGGCTCTGCGAACACCTACTGTACTGGGCTCCACAGGAAAGATAGACAGGTCACTCCCTGGTTTAAGGATCCTGTTGGCCTTAGGCACCAAGCTGCTCATAACACCAGGGTTTACATGGCTTTGTAGATGCCCACAGGGAGAAACTTAAGTGCCTACAGGGTTAGGCAGCAGCAGAATAAGGGTTTTGAAGATCTAAATATTGGACTTAGGTACCTAAATCCCTTTGTGGCTCTAGCCTTTTGTCTTCATCAGGTGACAAAGCTGAACAGTTGCTGCATATTGTAGAGCAAACTACTTTTGCCCTTAAGATTCCCAGCTAGGACAGACAAAGAAACAATGCTGATCAAACTGTGGAACTCATTGCCACAGGAAGTCATTGAGGCTAAGAACTTAACAAGATTCACCAAGTGTCTGGATAGTTATATAGATATCAAGAACATGTAGAGTTGTTATAACTAACAATAATCATTTTGGAAGGGGAAGTAAATCTCATGCTTCAGGATTTAATCCAATCTCAAACTGTTAGAGACCAGGTTCAGACCTATGTGGAGAAAAATTATCCCACATCTGTTTACAGTGGGACTATTGCCCCTTTTGCTGAAACACCTGGTGCTGGCTACCATGCTCTTTCCAGTCAGACAAGGCTGATCCTACCTCCTAAAGCTGCAGAACAGAGGAAAACCCACTGCAGAAATAGTGAACCTGAAAATGAGAATTACACATTCCCATAGCCACCCAAGGAACTAGCTGCCTCAAACTACTGATTGCCATGCCCAAGACCTTTGGGATGTTGTTGCAGGGCTGGTACACCCCATCACCCTTTGGGGAGGGCTATTATAGCTCTATGGCTGAGTTCTGAGTGACCTTAGCCTCAGGGCAGTATGATCTAATGGTTGGGGTCAATGAGCTGGCCCTCTTATGCAGGGCTGCGTGGCCTAACAGCCAGAGTCAATAATGCTGTCATCCTTAGCAGGGCTGTGTGGTTTAACAGCCGGCGTCAATATGGCTGCCCTCTTCAGCAGGGCTGTATGGCTTTATGGCCAGTGTCAATAAGGTTGCCCTCTTCAGCACGGCTGCATGGCCTAAGGGCCTGAGTTGCTATGACTGTCCCCCATTTGCATGGCTGCGTGGTCTAATGGCTCAGGGGCATGTGCCACCACTTTACCCACAGTCGACTTTCCAATACCAAACTGGTTTCCAAAAGACCTGTAGAATCTGGTGTAGCCAGCTTCCAGATGGCTACAGCAACCCAATTCTGGACTGGCAAGGGTGGCCTCATGCGTGTCTTTATGCTGGAGGGTTGGGGCAAGTTACTTACAAAGCTCTGGAAATGCAGCTTTCTTCATGCAGAAATTCTGGACTCAGTGCTGGTCATCCCAGGTCTGCATGACGATGTGATCTCACCAGTATGTGCTTATGGTCCTGCATCAAAAGTGCCATTCTACACACTGGACATCAGTGGCTGTACCAAGTGTCATGAGCAGCATCAGCCAGTAAGAGTCTGCTATGGCTGGGAACTTCTCTTCCTTCTGCTCCATCATACGTTTTGTCAGATGCCTTTGGTGGGTTAGAAAACACTGGCGAAATGTCTACAGAAGCTCTGTCCATTTCCTGACATGAATGAAAGCGAAAACAAGAAAAGTTCCTGAAAAGGCACCTCCTCTATGTTGCTGGCTCTAAAGCTGGATCACACAGACCACAAAGACCACTCAACAGGATGCGTTGGCAGGCTTTCAAATGTCCTGTAATGTGCGGAGTGGACAGTTAAGTTTTCCCACAGTGCGAAGGGCTATAGTGGCCTCATTTCAGAAGGGCCTGGGATATGGCTGGTTTGACTTGGCTCTGGGTGCTATAGCATGGATGCTGGAACCCCAGGTTTGAGCCCCAGTTAGAAAAATCTTAATATAGGGTTAAGCATCAGTGTAGATGCTCAAGAAATGGGTTCTCTAACCTACGGCCAGCTGATCTGAGTTTCACTAATCCTGGGGTTACATTGTCATGTACCCATACCCTCTGAGGAGGGTGCTGCTGCAGTCTGGGTGGTATGGAGCATGTGTGATGAGATGGTACATCCTCCATGCAGATAGGAGCTCCAGAGAATAATTCTGTCATCCTCTAACAAACCTCTAATACGATATAATTTTTCAGAGGTTTGTAACTTGGCAACATTTGGGTGGATTCTCCTGGGGAAGTAAGAAGCACATCCCTGATGCCAGGACTACCATCTGCCTAGTCTCTGCTCCAAAGCATAAGGTTATGTTAATAGTTCTCAAGAAAACTATTGTTTTATTTTTTAAATACAGGCAAAACAATATATTTCCTCTAACATTGTTGTGAAATGGATGCTCTGCTGAAAGTTTTTTAAAAAATTCAGCCTGTGGCAGACACCTAGCACAGGAAATTTCAGTCTAGACAGTTGAAATTTGACAAACTTTAAACAACTAAAGACAGGATTTTATAATGGAAAGTGTTACGGTTGTCTAAATATATGTGGCACGACAACCACTAGCTATAATGGGATCTTAAATACTCTGGAAAGTCCTTTTTTCCCTAGTTCTCTGCAAAAGAGAAGACTGCTGGTTTTGCAATTTTAATTTTCTCCTTCCCATTCCTAAAATAAATATGAATTAAATCTACAAATACAGGTCAAATCATTGGTCCAACACACATCTACTAGTCAAATGAATGCATACTACATGCTTCTAAATTTCTTTACATTTATATTTTATGTGAAAAGCTGAGCCAAAGGACTGATGTTTTTGTAACAAAAAGATGCAAATATTATAATATATACACATAAGCATTCTTTACACATCTGAAAGAAGTATGAAAGCCAAAAAAACCTGAATATTTTCTAAATAAGTATTTACATTGGTGTGCCATTCATAAAGCTCATATATTAATTATTTTAACTGTCTTAAAAAGTCCCCATATAGATTTTGTTTGCCAACTGATACATTTAGTAAAATTTGATCACCAGTATCAGCTGGTTCAAGATTTTCAGTCTTCTGATTAAAATATAAATACACTCCCCAATATAAAATATTGTGTTCAAGATTCATTAAGGCCCTGAGTCAGCAAATCAACCCTATTCAGCAAAGTTCTTAAGCATGTGCTTAAGACCCACTGACTTTAATTGTACTTAAGAACATGCTTGAAGAGTGAGCTTTAGTGCTTTGCTGAGCAGAGGCTAAAGTCAGGATACAGTCCATGTGACTAACATTCTAGCAGTCCAGCAAATTAGTAACCACAGGCTACAGTGAAGTGGGACTGTCCTATAGGATTACAGCCAAAGTAACAATTTTAGTAAACACAAGCATGCTATATCATGTTGTTTAGTCCCCAATTTCATATAAGATTTTAATAAACAATAATTTTTTTCAGGTCTGAGTATGATTCTGAGACTTCATCTAATGGTGTATTTGCATGATTCATTGAAGGTTCATCTTCTGAATTAGATAACTCATCTTCTACAGCAGATGTTTTGTTTGCAACTGACTCCGCAGTTTCAGTTTGCAGCATGTGTTCAAGTCTTTGAATACCTGTAAAAAGAAGGATACAAGTCAGTCTAAGTTTCTTCTCTAGGGAAGCAGTGGTGCTGAATTTTTGAAAATGTCCTTTAGCATACTTTAAACATCTTCAATTATTAGAAGAGAATTTTTGAAGTCCAAATTACTTTTCCATTAACGATGCAGAATGCAGCATTACTTTTCCACTAATGACCTTTTTACATTTCTCAGACTGGATAAATAGATTAATTACAGGGTTTTTTTATATTCACTTTCAAGTTACATCAATTTTCAAGTTGGTTCTCGTGCACGATCAGAATAATTCAGCCCTTGGGTTGCAAATTCTGTAGGAAAAAGTTATGTAATACCTGTTTCCACTGGAATTTAAAAAAAAAAAAAAAAATCAAGAGAACTTTTCTATTTGACTTCAGTTTGCTAAAAGCTTATTTTTACAAAAGTTTTTTTTTAAAAAAATGCACAAGATGATGTGGCCAGCTACAAAGATTCAACAGATTTCACATTCATAGATCTATGTCCTGCATTTCTTAGGGCAATGGTTCTCAACCAGGGGTGTGTGTACCCCTGGGAGTATGCAGAGGTCTTCCATGGGGTACGTAACTCATCTAGATCAGTGTTTCTGAACCTGGGGATTGTGACCCCCAGGGGGGTGTCACAGGATGGGCTTAGGGAGGTGTTACAAGTGCAGGGCCAATGTTAGGGGGTGGCAAACAGGTCAATTATCCAGGGCCCTGTGCCGCAGGGGGCCCTGGGAAGCTAAATTACATGCTTCAGTCCCAGGTGGCAGGGTTCCGGCTTACAGTCCAAACAGAGGGGCTCAGGCTTGAGCCCTGGGCAGTGCGGCTCTAGCTTCAGACTCCTGAAAGGGGTACAGAAGTCGGGAAAGGTTGAGAACCACTGTGTTAGGGCTTTTCTATATGGCAACTGGAATTGAAATCACTAAACTCTGTTGTAATTCACACTTAAAGTTATTTTAATGCAAGTCTGTGTGTCAATACTTATTTCAGAATAAAAATGGCTTATGGAAATAGATTTTTTAAAATCAGAGTGTGAATTACAACTAATTTAGTTATTTTGGCTCCAGTTATAACCTGAGTAAGATCTTCTCTGCACAGTATGGGAGTTTTGTCTGAGAAAAGAGATTGCAGAATTTGGGCCTTAATCATAAAAATTTAGAAGGATAGAGTTAGGTCCTGATCCTGCAAACGTACATTTAATTTAATGTAATAGTAGATGCATTAAAGACTTCAAAATGCTATTCTCGTGCATAAAGCAAAGCATGTGCTTAAGCATTTGCAGGATCAGGACCTTAATTTACAGATAAGATAAGATAATAAACCAACAGATAAGATGTTTACTAATGCCAAAGCCTCTTAAAAATTCTCATTATATATCTTCATATCAATCAAGCTTTCCTCCACGAGGGAGAAAAATCATGTTTAGGAAATGTCTCCATTTTTTTTTTTAAATGTCTATGAAAAGTAGTTCTCTTATTTACATTGTGGGGCTGACAGCCAGCCAATTCAGGTCACAACCTCACGGAAGTGCTAAGTGTATCAATTCACTTTTTAGGATAGAACAAAAGGGGATGTTATCCCATTATGTGTACATAGCATACTCCCTGTAAATACATTTGCAAATGCATGTATTAATGTTATTGTCTTCATCTATTTGATGAAAATTTAAAAAATTTAAAACTGCATGAAAACTAATAAAGAATTGTTTCTGGATTACTGTAGCTAAATGCATTATGTATGCCTCTGTAATTGAATGGCTCATTAAACAGGACTGAAAGCCTCAGAATTATAAATGAAGAAACATGTGAACTTCAAAGCATGTGTCTTTACATCCAACAATGGGAAATCCACAAACTTTGTCTGCATTTAGTCAACAAAGCACTTATACTAACAGAACTGTGAAAAATATCACTCAGATAACGCTAAAATTGGATCTACTGTCTGGTGTTCTTTGTAGTCAAATTATTTGTAGTGTATAGATATAACACACACACCCATGAAATAGCATGCAAATATTTTAATTAAATGTTATAGATCAATAGTCTTAAACATACGTTATGTGAACAACACAGTCTACACTGACTACAGCAATTAAAAATGCATTTCCCCATTCACTGGTAACAAACAGTGTCTGAGGTTTGGTCTACACTTACCTCAGCAATTCGGCGGCAGTTGATGGGAGTTACGCAAAGAACCAGTGAAACTTGCATAACTACCATTGACTGCTGTGCTTCTCTTCTGCATGCCGTCTTCACTGCACTGCGCCGACGTGAACGCAGCGCTACACCACTTGCGGGGGTGGATTAATAGCATCGACTTCTGGATCGATTGAGTGGGTGTTCACTGACCACTCAATTGATCCAGATAAGTTGATCTTTGTCGCTGTCAGTGTAGACGTGGCCTGAATTGATCGCTCATACTAAACAGCTTGATTTGTTTATAAACTCTAGGAGAACTTTTCTGCGGTACCTCAGTGAAAGTAACAGGGCATAAAGAACTGAAGGCTCAAAAAGGGGGACGGCAAATTTCTCCGTGGCATGAAAATGATGGGTCCTCTTCCATGACTAATATACATGATTACTCTGAGAAGACAACACCTCACAACACTGAATTCCTGGCTCTAATTCTGGCTCTAATTGAGCTGCACTGTCTTACTCAAGAACTGAATATGACCCAAAACCTCTTGCCTTCACAAATCAGCAGGAAATAAAAGTTTTGAACTGAACATTTGAGATGCAATTTAAACTCATTGCTTCATGTCCTATTTTCAGAGATTAACAAGAACAATTTTTCACGCCCTCCTTGCAACAACGTTTTATGTACTTGAAAACTTATGTCCCCTCTCAGTCTTCTCATCTCAAAACTAAACAAACCCAATTTTTTCAATCTTCTTCGCAGGTCATATTTCCTAGACCTTTAATAATTTTTGTTGATTGCTCTTTTCTTGACTTTCTTCAATTTGGTCACATCTTCCTGAAATGTGGTGCCCAGAACTGGACACAATACACCAGCTGAAGCCTTATCAGTGCAAATTAGAGTAGAAGAATTACTTCTCGTGTTTTGTTTACAAACACTCCTGTTGATACATCCCAGAATGCTGTTCGCTTTTATTAGAACATGCATGTTATTTTATGATAAACTAAAAGTAACACCCAACTTACCCACGTAAATCTTATCTACAGAGTCTGAGAAGACCACTCTAAACCATCCAGGCTCATAACAGCAAAAGGCTTTTCCAGGACTAATGAGGAGTTTTTCATCAAGGAACTTCCACCATAACTCCATTTCAGCTTCAAATGTCTGTGATTTTAGGAACTAAAAGAGGAAAAAATAAAAAAATGCATTAAGAAAACTGGCATGCAACCTCAAATTAATGAACTACTGCAACAAAGTATATTCCGCATCAAGGCTAAAGCAGAAAAGAATGAAAAGGACCTGATTTCTAAATACTGCCGCTCCCACCAACTTCATTTAGGGTTTTGGGTGCTCAGTCAAGTAAAAAGCTTACTGCTTAGTAATTTGTTTGCCCATTATACTGCATAAACTTGTGAGATCCATTCTACGTGTTCATAATGTGCAGGAGAGACTGCTATCTGGGGCAAAAGGACCCATGAGGCATTCCTCCAAGACTCACGTGGCCTTTGAGAAAGAAACAGCAGCAAGGAGCCAGGCAGGCTATGTCTTCATTGCAGAACTCAGGTGACTGGCATCAGAGTCTGAGCACCCGGATTAGCCTAGCCCAGGTGTGAGCACTGACACTGCAAAGCTATCCCTGAGTTACTGAGCCCTCACCCGTGCCACTTCTGTCATATTCTGTGGTTCTTTGTGCAGCAGTAAACTAAGCTGCTCTGAGATTCTTTCCCAGTGAACTGTGGAGAAACTTGTCTGTCCTTCTGGGAAGAGAGGGAATTGTGGAAAGGCACTGGAACATTATAAGCACTTGAGTGATTTAGCCGGCATCCTCATTGTAAAGAGGGCAGTTACTGGACTGAGTGAAAGCAGCATATGGGCTGTAGCCTGCATATGCCAGCTGGGCCAGCTAGCCTGGGCTGAAAACCAAATTTGAGTGAGAGGATTTTATATGTGGATGGAAGAGCGGGGATGAGGGGTAACACCAAAATCAGAGCCTGAATTAACTCTGTAGCGAAGACATATCCCTGGAGACTGAAGCATGCACAGCAGCTGCAGAAAGCAGTTCAAACAGGGACTGGACAAGGATACTGAAGATACCAGACTGCTTTCTGCAGTTTTCACTACAAACTTTCTCTCCCCTGTGCCAACTAGCTGTTTGCTCCCATTCCTTCTACTCCTCCCTGTGAATCACCAACCCCTCCTAAAGCCCCCTGATCTTTGTCTTTCCATCTAGCTAATCCCCTCCTAACATAACCCTACTGAATGGATTTAAACAACAAAAGTCACAGATCTAACATGAAGTTTGCCGCTATCATATTGTTCACTCTGCTTGTATGTGATATCCTTTTCCCAGCTCTTTATCTTGTCTATGTATATTGTCAGCTCTTCAGGAGAGGGACAGTTTCTTATTCTGTGTTTGTACAGTGCCCAGTACAAGTGGGCCCATCCATGGATGGCCCCCAGGCGCTACCATAATAAATATGGTAAACAGTCACATCTCAAACTATTGTGGCTTGTTGGTTATAAATGTTATTTTGATTCCCCCAGTTAAATGTTTTATGTGAACATACCATTTATTAACAGTGCTAGAGATGGATATCCATCTACACAACAGGTACAGCGGTCAGTGGTAGAGCAAAATTCTCCACCAATCCACCCTAGCCATGTTTTAGAGTGACTTACATTGCATAAATTTATAGTGATATTTGTCTGTACATCTTACAAAGGTGAGCAAATATCATCCTCATTTTAAGCCCAAGGACATAGCAAGTCACTGACAGAGCTGGGACCAGACCTCATGGCTCAACTGTTAGTCCAGCACCGTATCTACTGGAACATGAAGCCTTCTAATGGTAAAATTTATATTTTATAACATAAAAAAGTATATAACATAAAAATGTATATTTAACAGAACATTTTAGGAAACTGCCTTTATTTAATAGTTTTATAGTATGTGTTCAACTGAATTGCCATCTACGAGGCCTTTTTCGCACTTGCAAAATACAATAAAATTTCTAATGTAAAATGAAAAATAGAAAAAGAGGACAGGAATATCTGTCTAAAAATTCCACCACAAGCCTTGTGGCCTTCACATAAAAATAAACCGTTGGCAACATTTATTTTCTAAACCCTCCTTCTTCCCATTCCCTCCCAAGCTTCCAACATACTTTTCTGAAGTCTGCCCATACATATAATCCTCCTGAGCTTTTGAGAACGGGTATTCCAATCTCTGTGAGACCATCCACAAGAATATTCTGTGCTTCTCGAAGTCTTTTTTTGTTGGTAGGAAAATACACATTATCCAGCCAATCTATCAAAACAAGAAAGAACAGAAAAATGACAGTTCTATTTTATTTCCAACTATCATGGAACAGGAAAACAATGAAAATGGGAATATTTTTGTTTTGCTAACCTCTATCACTAAGGAATTGGCTGAGAACATACTGAACAGGCCCAGGACACCCATGAAAAACAGCTAGTTGATTCACAGCTTTCCGAATGTCATGACTTCTGGTGTACAACACTCCAACTCTGACACCACACATACCAAAATCCTTGGAAGGCAAAAAGAAAAGTTACATAGAGATTATTCCCAAATCAAGTTGTACATTTGAAGGCTGAAATTTCACACTGCATCTATACTTAAAGACTATAATTGGACCACACTGCCAGTTTTGCTCCTTTTATCTCAGGGGACAACACATGTGTTAGAAGGAAGGGGGAACTTTTCTCATTATGATGCACACAGGAGAGGCACACTATGGAGATAAGTGTCCTAGAATTGCAGTTGAACCCGAGTTACAAACACCAAAGTTATGAACTGACCGGTCAACCACACGCCTCATTTGGAACCAGAAGTACGCAATCAGGCAGCAGTAGAGACAAAAGAAAGCAAATACAGTACAGTACCATGTTAAATGTAAAGTACTAAAAAAATAAAGGGAAGTTTAAAAAAAATTGGACAAGGTAAGGAAACTGTTTTGTGCTTGTTTAATTTAAACTGAGATGGTTAAAAACAGCATTTTTCTTTTGCTTAGTAGAAAAGCAAAGCTGTATTAAGTCAATGTTCAATTGTAAACTTGAAAGAACCTAACATTTTGTTCAGAGTTACGAACATTGCAGAGTTACAAACAAACTCCATTCCCGAGGTGTTCATAACTGAGGTTCTACTGTATATATGACAACGAACTAAGTACTGAGGAGAAATGAGTTTGAATTGCCAGGCCTGGAAAAGGGTGTGGGTGATCTTGCTAAAAGTAGTTCCTGCCTTATTGAATGCTTCCAAATTGTGTAACTACAATACATGCTATATTTATGTAAACTTGTTGCATGCCCTGGGAAGCCACATGGTTCAATAAACAGAACATAGAGACCTGGATTCTGTTCCTGGCTCTGTCACTAATGTGATATGACTTTGAGCAAGTCACTTAACTTGCCTATATCTCAGATTCCCCACCTGAAAGATGGGGATAATTATATTTACCTACCTTTTGTGAAGTACTGAAAAAGTGCTGTGTATTTATTTTTTCAGTTTATGAACCCAGCCCTACCTTTGCCTTCTTAGGCAAAGCTCCTACTGAAATCAATGGAAGCTTTACCTGAGTAGAAAATGCAGGATCAGGCTCAAGGAATTTCAGAGTACAATTCCATGGCACTAAAATACATACAAGCCCAGGACAAATATACATACGCAAGACTGCGAATGACATTGTCATGGGACAATACGTTTAGGGAAATGGCCATCTCACTGAACAAGAGAAAAACCAAAAAAAATCCAACAACCAACCAAACATACACACCTCCTGCAACAAAACTCCAAATAAATCCTGCTCTGCAGATGGGTTCAGGAAGCTACTCAAAAGCTGGGAGCTCATTCTACTAACAGACCACCTGTGGTTCCCCACAGAACTGTGCATCTCTGTTGCTCAATCAATGAAAAAACTGAGTAACTGGTGGGCTATGTAGTTCTATGAATATGAATTGATTGTGCCCTTTATTCTTTAACTTTTTGTTTTACAATCAGTTACACTTGTATCAGATAATTTCATAGTGAATAAAGAAACAGGTAATTTATGCTATTTTTTCAATATTAAATACATTTTGCACGTCTTAAATATCTGCAGTTACAGTCGAATCAAAGGCTCAGATCCCAGTTATTATAGTGGAACATTGCTCTGAGGTTGTAGAAAAAAATACTGAATGATGTTATATTGTATCTGACAAATAATGTGTGCTCATGTAACTAAAGACTGTCATGAATGCATTCCCCAAGGGGCAGCATTAAAGCTGATGCATGTACAACTGTAATGTTGGCATTTCCTGATTTTTGAGAACTTAAACAAGAAAGTCTTTAAAAAGGTTTTTTAAATGCTATATATTTTACACCTATCAAAAGTAGCACAAAGTCATATTTGAACAGTGCACCCTTCCTTCAAGAAATGAGATAGAAGGGAAGAGCAAAGCCTTTTTGCCTTGAAGTTTTGTTATTTCATCTGTATTTAATCATCACACACATTTTCTAGCATTCTTATGGAACTGGCTCAGTAGCTTTATCAGTACACTTACATTTTAAAGCAACGAAGGGCCTGTTACTACAAGATGAAGAGCATTTTGGGCACTTCCAATCATGAGGACAAATTATATCTACCTGTCATGTTAGCTAATTCTATCCCAATGTGATAAGCCCATGTAGCTCTGGAACTGTACAAAGTGGTGTAGGATTTTTAAACACAACTACTACTTTAGCATGTATATAGTGTTTATAAATATAATTAGATGACCAATTGATAATATTCATGTACACAATTATCCTCATTTTAGAGATGGAGAAGACCAAGACAGAGAGATAAAGTAGCTTGACCAAGGTTACCCAGCAGAACAGTGACAGAGTAAGGATTATAACACACGTGATCCTGGCTCACAGTCCCATGCATTGTGTACTAAACCATGCTGTTGCTAGTGACCCAAATTCAGCTTTGTTTCTGTTTTGGAAAACAGAGGAGGTGGAAAACCACAGGTAAAAGATACCACCAGTAGACTGCACACCTTTCCCCAAAGTGCTCTAAAATATTCATTTTCTGCAATTTCTCCTACAAGCAAAATGTTTACAAAGTGCTTGAGATGCTTTTCAGAAGTACTGAAAAGGATTTCCATTACTTTGTCACTGTACACTGGCAAAATGGTGTCCTAATCTTCAAATTGGTAGTAAGCAATTTCTTTAAAAGATTATAGTTATATTCTAAGTTATTTTGGCGAGAAATATCCAAAACTAAATTCAGATATAATCAATGTTTCAGACCTACCTTACTAAAGCCCCACATAAAATGTGTCCGTTCTGGATCTGGCAAGCTGGGGAGGGAACAAAAAAACCCAAAACTTTTACAGATATAATTACAACTTTGTGTTTTTGAAGATTACCACAACTTACTTTAGACTAAATACAATAAAAGTGATTTTCAAATTACACATCTCTTTGTTACTTATAGAGAGTAACATCTCTTTCTTCATAGCTTTCAATATTCAAATTAGTAACAGGTCATTATCACAGAATATTGATATCCTGCAGTTACACAAATGCTGAGATATTAATAAAAAACAAATGACAGCGGCTGAGATGCATGATCCTGTTAAAATCTTCTATTCATCTAGAGCCAAAAGAGCACAATGGAGTGTTTCTGTAGATGGCTCAAAATCCACAAGAGGGCACCTAGTCCTCCTGCATTTAACAGTGTTCTGAGCTCGGTGGTGACCCTGCAAGAGCATTCTAAATCATGGAAGTGAGGAAAAGGACATATTTAGGGCATGTCCTGATACAATGTGGCTCCACTGAGCCACAGCCTCATAAAGGAAGAAGAATGCAGAGCAAATCTGCTGCTCACTGCATACCTTGGTTGGCAGCCCTGGTTTGCTACAGGGGGAGGCTGATGATTGTTTCCTTCAGCCCTATAATGTTGGGATGAATTTGCACAGAGAGAAAAGCCTCTTTTTAAAAATTTTTTTACCCCCAACTTCATTCTGTATTAAAAAGTTTAGCCCTTATCCAATTTTTCTTAGGGATTATAGGAGAACAGCCAGATGCTGACTGTGCTAAGCACATTTGGATTGACCTGGAGAATTACTACTGTATGAGGAGATGCATTTCAATAAGTGCTTAAATACAGAGTTAAAAATGAACATTCTCTATTTTGTGAAAACAAAATGTGTAAGTTGCCAAAATGCCTACATGTTCTGGGGGGGTCTGTTCTCCCTCACATGCCCCAGGAAACCCAAAAAGTTCCAAAATATCTGATTGCAGATAGAGAGAGGATATAGGACTTCCAACATATTGTCTAGAAAGAGTCCATTGAGGGCTATAAACATTCCAATTAAAACCTTAAGCTTAGTCTGTGCGGCAACAGCAGCCACTGGAGAAAACGAAGCAACTAGGAAGACAAACTCCTCTTCCTGCTCCTGATAAGCAGTCTGTCTTGTGTGCACCCAGGATAAGGCACTGTGCATTAACCAGTTTCAGTTATAAAGGTAGAGATATAAAGAATAGCCATCCAGAAATCTGAACAGATGGCACACATTCTATTTGGCATTATAACAGTAAAAAGCAACAACACTTACCTATCTAAGCTAAGAACACTGGTGAAGGTGGTATCATCATACACAGAGAGCATATATATTTCATCTATTATTACATGTAATTGATATCTACGTACAGAAATAAATAAATATGTTAGGGAAGTCAAAGCTATAACAAATTTCCATATATATTATACCACAATTATAACCTATTTATCATTATACTCACCCCAGAGAAGTTTTACTCAAAAAGTCAATTCTTAATTAAGTTTACAATGTTCAATTTAAGCATTTACATATTACCAACATCCATTTTTATATAAATCTACATTGCCCAGCAGAACTAGGTGCAAGTATGTCTGAAATAAAATTCTACTGAGTGCCAAGAATGTCTCTGCAGGACAGATATAGTCCCCCACAACCAATTATTTAAAAACTAAAACACAAAATGCAGCAACATATTGTAGTTTACCATGCAGAACTTACTGCAACAAGACATGAATCTGAGTGCAATTCTGTTAGATAAGTGCATAGCGAGATTTATTTAAGATATATCCCCTATTACAATCCCACAGTTAAAGCCACAAATACACAGTGTGATTATACTTGATACCAGTGTGCTTTGGGTACATTCAGAAACCTAGAAACAATGGCAGGATGCCTTTAAACACCCAAACAGTGCAGGTATCCCAGTGTAACAGAACCCTTTATTGCTATACTTTAAAAAAGAAAATTCAGTTTCAGAATAAAAAATTATTCTGTTTGAAAATTTAGGGGTTTTTGGGGGAGTTAAATCTTTTTGTTCCCTCCAAAATGTTGTTTTCCTACTGATTTTAGATGTCTGTTGCATCCTGAAGTCTGTGGGTCACGCTGCAAAAAATATATTTGCAGTATTCAGTTTTGACAATTTACAAGAGTTCTGAGAACTTTAACTGCCACAGTGGTTTCCATGGAAAGAAAACTAGATCATCAGAAGTTATACAGATTTTTTATATGTTAATTTGCTTTAAAAGTAAAAATAATTTAGAAAAAAAAACCAAAAACAGGCTATTTTTGGTATGTAGTGATCAATGTATACCAACTTGTTATATTTCAGATTATCTGAAATTTGCTGCTGCTCTGGAAACTACAGCACAAGGCCAAATTTTGTAATCTTTATTTATCAAAACTTCCAATGACATTACATTGAATTTGAATGCATAGAAAATTGCAAATGCTCCCCCATCCAGACTTCAGAAGATTGGTAAATCCTAGAATATGAACTCTGAGCCAGAGGAAGGTGAAAGGCAGAAGAGAGGAAACTCTCTTTTTGGGGGGCTTCCTTCTCTGAGTAAAAGTAAATTGACTTATAAATCCTAAACTACGTCGATATAGGTAGGGGATACCTTGATACCTGGAACCTTTCCTAGCCAATTAGATGTCTTTTACACAATGCCAATTTTATAACATTGTAATTTTGGTCATTTTTCAAATGAAAGTTCTATCCACAGTCTTGCTGCTAAACACTTTGGTAATTACCAATTTTCATTTTTAGACACATGCATTAAACACAGAAACATTGCTATGCAACAAGAAACCTTTTTGTTTAGTTGCACAAAGAGCTAACTCTCAGCATAGAGCTATTCATTCAGAAATAGCATCCTGGGTCCCAATTTAAGTAACTTTACTTATAATTTTCCCCAGAAAGGCCACATAGAAAGGATAGTTATGGGATAATAAACTCTATGAGGAACCACCCCTCCCACAGGTCATATGCCCAATAGAACAAAAGAAGATTACTAAAGGTGATTTTTATAACTAGCATATTTCATCATGGAAATTAAATCCCAAACAAATAGCGCTAGGACTCAAACCTGTGCGCAAACTCTAGACATTCTTTCAGTAACTGTGCTGGGTAAATGTCCCCTAATGGATTGTGAGGGTTGATCAGGATTAATGCTCTGACTCGGATGCCCTGAAAAAAGAAAAACTGATAGTCGGAGACGCCAACATGACGTCAAACAAATGACTAGCGAGGCTTTAAAACTGTCACCCCTTCAGTAAAAAGTTATTAAAAATTACTTGATTGCACATGAGCACACATGATCCTTCTTTAATAATAAACAGCTAAAACACAAGGAAGTTCCAGTTACACAATTTGTTCTCTTGTTTACCCAATCTTTTCAGTTAATAGCACCAAAGACATATATCAAATAATTTCCTGGAAAATGTAAATTGAGCTAGCCCTAGCTCCACAAAAATATGAATACCAACAGGCAGGGCTATAATGCAGTATGGACTAAATTCTGCTCTCATTTACATTTCCAGAATTGTTCCACAGAGTTCAGTGGTGCTACTAAGAATACATACAGGCATAACAGAGCAGAATCTGGACCTTTGTGTATCATAACCAGTTTTTGAGTAAATTTTTTTCACTTATTTCCTTTAAAAATTAAGTGCATCTAAGGCAGTAGAAATATGAAATTTAAGTTTCTTGGTGTCTTAAGAGAGACTTAGAAAAGTTAAAACAAAAACTGAAGTAAATAATTACTTTTATCCAACTGTATTGCTCAACCACAAAGGAAAGTACATTTGAAATACAACTCTGTAGAGATTAGAGAGTTTTTCGCCCTCCTATTATAAAAGGCTGTAAATACTGTGTAGAGAAAAAAACAAGAGTCCTGTAGCACCGTAAAGACTAACAAATTTCTGCGGGCATAAGCTTTCGTGGGCTGCAACCCACTTCGTCAGATGCAGCCCACGAAAGCTTATGCCCGCAGAAATTTGTTAGTCTTTAAGGTGCTACAGGACTATTGTTTTTGCTATATACAGACTAACACGGCTACCCCTCTGGAACTTTTCACTGTGTAGAGAAAAGAATCCCACACAAAGTCAGTTATGCCAAGCAGCCACATAAACTTAATTCTCTTTTTATATTATATTTTATATAGAATGTAGTGGGACACTCAGGAAAAACACATCCATTGTATACTAATGCAATAAATACCAATTATCATACACATTTAACATTCTCTAGCTAACAAGAAGTTTTATATTGCATACATAGCCAATTATTACAATGATTATAGCAGGAAGTGTAAATTGCTATATTAAAAAACTATATCAATGAGAGGAATAATCATCCACTAATGGATGTACAGAATAAACTTGGAATTATGCCACACTTCTATTTTTAGTTTACCCCATTTAGTTTTTAGCCAGCTGGCCCTGTTGAGGATTCTCCTCACCCTTCTCTAGCCTTCTAAGGAGGGCAGTTATTTTTAAGGGCAAAAATCCAAGGACTTTCTATCACAATTGAGACAAAAAATGAACAGGAAAATGCATTTTCGGTTGTGAGGGAAGACTGAAATCTACTCTCCCCTTGAGATATGTAATTTACATTAATATTAATAGGAGTTATGAGCATGAACTGAAGGAGAAATAAATCTATTTTGGTGCCTTAAAGTAACAATTACCCCAAAGCAGTTATTTGTAGTAATATCCTTGAAAACAGCTTCAGTTTTATAAGGAGGATTAAATCATACAAATCTTTAAAAGTTAAAATTCATTAAATGTAAAGCTTCCAAATAAAATTTGAACGTGCAAGATCAAAATTACCTTTAAGATACAACATTAACAATCTTCCATTGGTTTTTTGGGATTTTTGGTCTAAATTTGGGCCAAATCCTATAGTCTTAACTGTAGAAAAGGGAAAGATCTCTTAAATTTTCCCTCTCCTCTTCAAAATACATGCTTCCAGTGCACTTTAAGTACCCTTCCACACAAAAAAGTATCCTAGTCAAGTCCTGATTTTTCAGCTGTTTTTGTGTGTGAAAGAGAATTATAAAGAGTACACTGAACTGTTATAGTTTGAAGGGAAGTTAATGTAAAACTCAAGCTTTTACATGATTGTAACACAAGATTAAATAGGAGATGTTGCACAAAATTACATTCAAGCTCCTACAAAGCTCTTGATATTTATTTAGTCAATCAAATCATTAAACTGAACATTTCCTGTACTGTACTTTTTGTTAAAGAGAAAGACAGTTTCATGTACTGGAACAACCACAGGGATTACTTAAGTGTTTCCTAAAATACTGAAATTTTATTCGATACACAAAACCCCAGGATACTGTCTAATACGTAGATACATATAAATATTGGAATGCTACTGTCAAGGAGCCATGTTCTCAGTTTAAGGGTGACAGAACCTCTTAAATTCACCTTGTGGTCCTTAGTCTTGCCTAATCTGCTCACATTATGATACCAACAGAAACACTGACAGGTGACTATATTAACATAGCAAAACCTGTGGACAACAGCTAACACAGGAACGTTAGCTAAAGTGCATGTGTTAGGATCCAGTGCTAATGCACCTACGTGCTGAATCCCAGCCCCAGCTATAGTTGGAACTGCTCTCCCTACAACTTAAGTACGACAGCTTCAATGCAAATAAAGTGGCAGTGATCAGCTCTGTCTGGCCAAAAATGCTTTTTACCAGTGGCCACTTAATACAGAGAAAGTTAATTGTGAAAAATAAGTCTTGTGGGGACAGAGACTTTGCTGGTCATTGATGCAAGTGACTACAGGAAGCAGATAGTAAAAAACATTAATGGAGACTGTGCTTAAGTTTACTACTAATTATTTAAAACAATAATTATATATTTTAAACTGTAACATGGCCACAACTTGAGATAGGTGCTGAAAATGTTGAAATAAATGTTTCATATATACAGAAGTCAAGCTAGCAACTTTCACTAGGTTGTTCAACTAATTCTATAACGATGTTTGTAACAAGTTTGCTTTTATCTTTTTCAAGTGTTTTGCAGTTTTATTTGTAAGTTTTACTGTTGACTGTTTGCAATACTCTCTTTGAAACTTAAATATTTTCTTCCCTACTGCAGCTATGTCCTTTACCTTTTATCAACCCTTACTTTTCATCCTGAGTTAATTAAGGAACACAGTACAATAGCGCTACTTAGTTTACTTTCTTGTTTTGAAACCAGTATTACCAATGCCATCATCACAGCTCTGGCAACAAGATTTGCTAGTTATCTTGTGTTCCCTCTTCTGGATGATTGAGCAGAACACCGCAAACAGGTTCAATATAAATAATTCCTTCATGTTTTTTCTATGAATTTGTGGATTTTAAAAAATAGAGATATTTAGAATCTAAAGTACACTCCCTACCAGATAATTTTAAAGGTAAGTTGTATTTTGGCCCAAAGTACGTGGCAAGTAATAGCCAAATGTAATAGACTATCACAAAATAAACATATTTCACAAGGAACTAATACAATAAGAAAGAGGGGGATGAAAGAAACCCAGAGTACAAGACAAACTATGCGACCATGTTGAAGTTATTCAAACAAGAATGGTTAGAATAAGAGAATTTAATATAACTTCAACAGAAAACTAAGGTAGTATTTTTGGCAAAATCCTTGAAAGGTAACTTTCTGCAAAGAGTCTTCCCTTGTTTCTCCAATCTTTGCATCCCCCATCACCAAGGCCATGTTGCATGGTCCCCCATCCTCTTGGCTAGCTGGAACTTGACAGGACTCTGCAGAATCTGACAAGACTTTTTTTTTTTTAAATTGAACAGGCCATTCAAGTAATGCATTTCCTCTTCCTAAAGACCTGAATGTGTTACCTTTACAACACTCCAAACTTCTGAACACCCAGTGAATGAGAAACTAAGTCTAGAAAAACACATAATTTAAGACTCGTTCAGTATAAAATAGTATGATGCAGTCTCAATAAATTATTACATTGTTTGCTTTATATGGGAAATTTAAGTCTTTTTTGTTGCCAGAATTGTGCACACACCTGTAATATTTCATCAGTCTAGACTTCTGTAAGATTTCAAGTAGTTGGGTTTTAAGCCAGATAAAAGAACGTTCCAATGTTGAGTGAAACTGCGTTATTAACATTGTACGTAGAGAAAACACACACAACTGGAGATCAGTTAATACCATTCCTACCTGTTCTTTAGCTCTGTGTAGGGCAGCCTCTAATTTTTCAACTGTTAATTGAAAAGGGTGACTTTCTTCATCAGTCACCTGTGCAAGACAAAACCAACAAAAACAGTTAAGGAATCACTTTCAAATAATGCAAATATAATAATAGTTGACGTTTCTAAAATAATCCAGTAAAAATGGAAGGGAACTTTAAAGAGGAGAAAGGATGTGTCTGATATGTGTTTGCCAAAGTTATTTGTGGAAGAAAGCAATATCTGGCTTTAGTTACTATTGCTCTCCTTACCTTCTAGCTTGCAGTATGTCTACACTGCAATTAAAAACCCGCAGCTGGCCCACGTCAGCTGACTTGGGCGGCTGTCTAACTGCAGTTTAGACATTCAGACTTGGGCTGCAGCCTGGGTTCTAGAACCATGCAAGGTAGGAGTGTCCCAGAGCTCAGGCTGCAACCTGACCACAAACCTCTACACTGCAACTAAACAGCCCTGCCAAGCGAGCTGCAGGCCAACCGTGGTTGTCTAATTGCAGTGCAGACATACACTTGTGTGATTGCTGAATAGGATAGGCAAAGCAAGTTTTCAAAAACAATGGTGCAAGTAGGGAGGAGAAAAAGCCAAAGTCCATCTCCAAATTCATAATCAGGAATAATCCTGCCCACATATCAATAATTTTGTTTTACAATGTTATCTTTATCCTTTGTTCTCATCTTCAAACAATGAACCAAAAATGTACAGCTTGAGAGAGAGAGACATATTCCAAGGAAAGAGAAAAAAAACATTTCCAAGATGAACTTAATGCCTGTGAAAGATTGCCTGCCGGTTCTGCAAAACTTATTCTGCATGTAAACAGAGCAGGTACTGTATAGACAGCTGCAGGACAGACTTGATCATGCCATCCTACCAATATGCTGCAGACAGCATATGAACAATATGAACAAGACAGACTTCCTCTAAAGATGAGAAGACAGGTGGGTGAGGTCATAATTTATGTTTCACCAACTTCTGCTAGTGAAAGGGACAAACTTTTGAGCTTACATAGAGTCCAGAACTGAAGAAGAGCTCCGGGTAAGCTCAAAAGTTTGTCTCTTACCAACAGAACCTGGTTCAATAAAAGATAAGACCTCACCCACCTTGTCTTTCGAATATTGTGGGGCCAACACGGCTACAACACTCCAAACTCAAAAGATGAGAGGCTAGTTCAGTCTCCATGCCCACTTCAATCTGTGGTCTTTTGTTGCTTCGATGGTCCCTGTGAAACTGTCATTCAAATTCTTTAGCATACATTTTTTGTGTACAAATAATACAGTCTTTAATAAACTGAAATTTTACCTCACTAAATAACGGCACATGGACAGGTTGTATTCCACCATACAGCCAGGTTTTGGAATTTATTCCACCATAGTATGGAGTAGGAATAAGGTACCCATCTAAACCAAAAATGCAAATAAGAGGTAATATTAAACATTCCTGTTATCAATTACTTCACTATACATTAACAGACTGAATCTGTTGTTTCCAAGAGATCTATATCCAATCTACTCTCACCATCTTCTCTGCCCCCCTAAAATGAATGGCTACTGATACACAGCATAAAGCAATTCCTTCCATTTGCTGAATCATTTTGTTTTTTTCCTTTGCATTTTTAGATCAATATCTATTTTGACAATCACTTATGAAGCATGCATTGAAGGTGACCTGACACAGTAACTGGGTGTTTCTTTAATATCAAAACTGATATATGACTAGTATGTTCCTAAATTACCATTTTGTTAATGTTCGACCATTGCCATCTTTTCTTCAGGTAAATGCTGTGAATCTTAATGACTTTTTCTGTATTATACTCAGTTAGCTGCCAGCATCCCCCATGTTATAATGCCCATTTGATCAGTATATAGGTTTTTATACAACACCATTCACTGTAGTATCCAAGCACCTTAGTTGTATATTGCCAGATACAATGTAATGACTTCCTTTTCAAAGGGGTGTCCTTGCTTTTCCATCTCTTAAGGTAGCTCCTTCCATCCATCTCCCTTATTATTTAAGTTTTTATTCCTGTCATGATGTTCTTCACTCAGAACTTAACACCCAGTGGTTTGAAACATACACATTGCCACTGGCTTGACTCCGAGATTTGCATTCACTCCTCCCTCTCCTCATCCTTATTAGGTGCTGCAATGGTACAAGCATATCTTCTTCTCTTCTTTGCATCCTACTTATTCCTAGGTGCTGCAGTATTTCCACTGTAACATTCATATTATTATTTAATTTATATCTGTATTTATCATTTGCGGTCAATATTTTTTGTGATTCATGTCAACAAAGTCTACAAGTAGGTCTTGCCATTTTGATTAATCTGTATACAACGGTTTCTTTTAATACTGCCAACTTACCTTTCCATGATTTTTAGAACATTCAGCAACAGTGTTTGTCCTCAAAGTTTACATCTTACATGCCTATTTTCTATAGTAGACTCTTCAGTACAGCATAAGATAACATAACCCCAGTTGGTCATAAACAGAATAGTAAAATAGCAACAAGGATAAAAACACATTCTTGTCATACACTATTTTGAATGGGAAATCATTGTCATTCCATTTTCAGAGTTTGACCAATTGTGTAAGCATGGGAATGTACAACTTTTCAAGAATCTTCACAACTCAAAATGTTACAGTGTACTATGAATTATCATGAATTGGATAAAGGTAGCCATTAGCAAGTACTACTTATCTAGCATCTTCATTAATCTGTCACACCAAATGTGATTGGTACATGATATTACATGTCATAAATCAGTTTGCTCTTCATATTATCATGCTTCGCACTCAAAGGATGCTGAGGACACATCACCGATTAAAAGATTTTTAGCCACACAAAGTTACCATGACTCCTTAAACAGCAGCAGGACAAAGAAAATTCTGGGGTTTTTTTCAAGCTACACAAGCACTTTCTAAAATTTGGTTATGATTTTAATAATTTTCCATGACTGAACTGTTCAGCTTAACTATTTTCTCTTCTATGTCATCTCATTTATCATTAACCAGCTGCTAATGATCCGCCCAATTAAAAACAAAATAGAGAAATTTTCCTAAGGGCTTAACACTTGTACCATATATTTGCCAACGGTGTGTCAATATAACCAGTGACAATCTCATAATATACACTGCGGATTGCTTACCGAGCAGAGCATCTGGCTGGTAACATACGACACCAAGTGTTCCAGGATCTGCAATGGCTACCTACTGATCTCGGGGTAGAGTTTAAGGTGTTGGTTCTGATCTATAAAGCTCTAAATGTTGAAAGACTGGCCTGCCTGAGGGATGCCCTCTCTCTGTCCTTGCCTTACACCACAACTGCAGTCAGCAGATGTGCCTGAGGGGGTGCTCTCATTATAATAGAAAGGGGAAGGCTGGCAGGGTGTTTTCTGTGAGGGCTCTGAGACTCTAGAATTTGCACCCTCCCATTATCCAAAACAGCTCAGATTTGGTGACCTTCCAGACTTGCTAAAAGAGATTTTTGACAGGGATTTTGGAGAGGACTAAGGTTATGCTTTCTGTAATAATGAAAGAGTGGAAACAAATCTCTGTAGGTGGCTGGCTGGGTTCCTATTGGAATTATTATTTTAATACTGTTGGGATTTTGTTATTAATGTGTCAGGGCACCTAGAGTCTTGGATAGGTGTCTTTTATCATTTTTAATATAAATTAAATAAATAAATACAAAGGCTACTGCCACTGGCTACTGAGTGAGTGTGTGTGGATGACACAAACTTATTAAGTTACAATAAAATGCAATTCACCTCTCTATATATAGCTTTCAGATTAAGAAAATTTATTTTTAAACTTACCTCCAGGATCACATAATACAGTTGAAAGGGTAGCAAAGACAGCACAACAGCCACTCATAACAACTATCTGAAACAAGCAGACAAAATTATCTAAACAGAGCTACTCACACCTTGGTAGATGGTTAGAAGGTAATAATTAGAAAAGTAAAGAATATGAAAGGTTGGATTCAGTAAGAACTTTATTAAAAAGCAACCATTATTGTAAAGTAAGATTCTGAGCTTGCAATCTAGAGGGTTATAGATGATATCCAAGCTGGTCGTGCTGCTACGGTTAAGGTTTTTTAATGCATTTCATTGTAAACCCCAGTTTCAGTCTATAGTATTTTGTAAATAAATTTTAAAGAAAATAAAGGTGGTTTGCACAAAAAGCACCTGCAAACACATCACACAGGAGTGGCAGCACTGAGGCTTAAAGTTGGGTTTAGCAGAAAAACATATAACCACTGTCTGTTTGGAAAGTTTTTTTCCAAAAATGTGCAGCACTACAATAATGCCCCCTCTTCCAACAGTCCAGAGGCTCAAGACAAAGAATGGTGGTGGGTGTGAAAAAAAGGGGTGAAGATACAGAAAGTCCTTCTACCTTCCAACAGCTGGAGGCAGGTTAACTGAGGCATCAAGTGTACTACACACCTCCTATCCAGAGACAGATAGGAAAGTCTTGATATATTGTTGCCTGCAATATCAGAGCCCAGAAGTAAATGACGCTTTTATCAGCCATATCTTGTTATCCTGCCTATACCACCCCCCGCAGCTGAAGTCAATGAGAGTTTTACATAATAACCACAGGCAGAATTTTAGTACTAATTTTGCTATACACAAGTACACAAGCTATTACTCTACATTTGGAAGTTATTAAAAGGATTTGGGGAGGCATAACCACTTCCTTTCTACCCTATTCATAGTCTCCACTGTTTTTCCATGGCAGTAAAGGGGGTGGGAAGAACACAGCCACAACTCTCTAACCCCTTCAGAACCCAGCCTGTAGTTTTCTCCCCTATGTAGGAGAGGTATGGCTCCTCTCTCTAACATAAATCTGGATGATATGGGCCCTAGAACTTTAAGGATTTAAGATCAAGTAAGGGTCAAAGAATAACAGCATACATTCTTCATACTAAGTGGATTTGTAACTAATTTCATGTGCCATTTTAATTCCAGAACATTTTAAATTTGATAAAACTTCTGGAAATCCTTTTATAATACCTTATAAAAGATCAGCAAATCTGTACACAAAATATCTACAGTTTAAAAAAAAAACAGGATGCAGAGATGAAGCACTCTTTTCTTACATGCTCTGGATTCAGTGCTTTTGGAGCATTGGCATATTCAGTGAGAAATTTGGCAATTTCTTCTCTGAAGCTGAAATGGAAAATTAAAACACTTTGCATTACATAATTCTTTTTACAAAAATATCAAAATAAATAGAATAGCCTTTATCTAGAATAGGACAAATGCATGATACACTTTTACTCTCATGAAAGACTCACAGATTTTGGTTCCACTAACTTCAGTCTCTGAAAATGTCTGACTTGTTACAATACTTGATGTGGGGATATGCAGCAGGCCAACCTGAACAGGCTGGCGTGAAGGACAACCAGCAGCTGTAGCTTCCATAACTTAGGTAGCTTTGGATAGGCTCTATCTTGCTAAAACTGTCTGGTACAGAATTCTAAAAAATATGGATCAACTATTATCTCTGTATGAAAAAAATATCTAGAAAAAACAGATGCATTATTGCACCCACTCCTGTTGCACGGTTGGGACCTGGTTTTGGAAGGAACCCAAGAATTGGCGCAACAAAAATCAGTGAAATCTGAATAAATCAAGATTATATTCTCAGAGTGAAATGTGGGCACCACTCAAGTCAAGACAAAATTCCCATTGATATTTACAGGATCAGGATTCATTCTGATCTTGTCTCTGAAGAACACAGAGTTCTAGCTTAACTGTTCACTGTAAGAGTTTGCCTGTGAGAATTACTGCTACTAGCTGTGAAGGGACCTCCATAGCATGCTTCCCTGCCTATATCCAAAGTGTCGTGCCTTTTCTGGAGGCGTGGGGGGTATGATAAAAGTAGGAGGAGCTGGAAAAAAACTGGAAAGTAATTCTTGAAAACCAACAGGAAACAGAAAAACATCTTGAGAGCAAGCAACTAGTATTAAACGGAGTATACACCCCTGGGTTTGTAGATTAAATGAAACTACACCCTGTTGTCAAATAATGCATGACTAGTACTGAATATGTCATGTGAAAAGGAGACCATGTTTTATTATCTTCATACCTTTCAATGCCTTGTGTATCAGAATATTGCAAAAGATGAGGTTCCAGATAGTTCATGTCTGGTCTTGTGAGCTGTTAACATAAAACAAAAAAGAAACGTAAAAGACATACTGTAAAAAACCCAAGTTCCTACCTTTGAGCTTGTGTTCTCCTGAACCACATGACAATCTATGTAGTTGAATAGTACAATTCATGGAAAATCTTAATATTCAAGAGTTACATCCATTTTCCTACCTCAAACTTCCATCTCTTTAGTTGTAAGGTGCTCAACAGCAGTTTCTTCAGATCAGTAAAAGAGTTATTTATAGACTGTTCAGTGACTCATGGTTAAATCCAACACATTGGTAAGTGAAAATATACTATTACTAATCTCAGAGATTTTATAATTACTATTTGAAGACACAATTTTCTTTTAATATTTACGGAGGTGTAGCATTATTTTAATAATTAAAGGTCAATTTTGTTTTAATTACCTTCTCGGTTGGGAAGGAGTCAGTAATTTTACCTGGTACAATAAGAAATAGCTGAAGCATCTGAGTTGATTTCTTTATTTTAAAATGCGGATCTAGTCTGAAAAGTGACTAATAAAGACAATGCAGTTCCATATTTATCGGATCAACTACTTCCAGCTCAAATTTGCATAGATCTCATATTATTAAAATACATTTCCTCTCCCAAATTGTCAGGTCTGCCAACACACCCTGAGATCTACAAATCATACCCTGACATTAGTAATAAAAATTCTGAAGAACAAACTGCCACCGTGTAATTTCAGTGACTTTTAGTAGGGGTGAACAAGTCTAACTGAGGCTTGGTCTACACTTCTCTGGTGATTCGGTGGCTGTAGACAGGAGTTACGCAAGCTACGCAGAGTAACTTGCGTAAATCCCGTCGACTGTTGTACTTCTGTTCTGCATGGTGTCTTCACTGCACTGTGCCGACGGGAACTGTGTTCCCATTGATGCAGCGCTACACCACTTGAGGAGGTGGTTTTAGTATGTCGACTTCCTGATCGACTGAGCGGGTCCACACTGACCGCTCAGTCGATCCACATAAGTCGATCTGACGGTGGCGACTTTGCCACTGTCATTGTAGACATACCCTGAGAGCAGAAGCTGGCCTGACAATTTGAAATTAATTTTGCTAGTGTGTGACCCATAGCTGTGCTAGCTAAGCAGGGGCAATAGATTTTTTTTAATGTTACTTTCTCACTTTAAAAGGTGCTATTTTTATGTAGTCGTTTTTCAGATAATAAAAATTGCCACCGTGCAGTACAGCAGCCTGACATCTGGACTTGCATACACAAAATGACTCACTTTTTTGCTATTGTTTTGCTTCAAATCAATATATAAATCCAATGTAAAGAATGCTTTCCATTCTAGGTAAGAATTTTGGCTCCACCAGGAGAGAATCAAACAATTTGATAGAGTAATGCTCAGTAATGTCTCTTATAAGAAAAAAAAAATCTCCAAACAATATATTTTTGGATTAAATGAGAAGAGCGCTTTAAATTATTTCTATCTAAACATAAATCACACTTTGGATTGAACCTGAATGATGTTGCTTAGGCAAGTTTCAAAGAAAATTATTTTGGCCCTCAGCCAGAGCCACACTTCTCATTATGTTACTTTGCTAAGCGTACCTGACTATGAAAACAAGTATAAAGTATGGCTGTTTAAAAAAATTTGTCATAACGTTACCAATTCGCTAGAGATAATTAAAGGCATTATTTATTCTGTTTTAAATTACTCATCTGTAAAACAAACACCATTATTAAAATACAACTGACAGCTGCAATACCATTTTATAGGTCAAAATTCCATAACTCCAAATTATTCATATCCACTTACTCTTTCCTGTATTAAATCATAGCAAAGCTTGTTCTCACTTGTTCCCAAATTCAAAATGCCCTGAAAGAAAATTATAGATATTAAACAACTGCAGTGATCTAAAAAGAAAAAAAATATCAATTTTGGATTCACTTTCATGATAAAAAGGGTCTGAAACATTTACTACCATATCTCCTAGTCAGTGGACCAAACCTGTTAGCCAGAGGCCAGTATGAAAGATATCCTGTCACAGTATTATCAACTCTGGCAATTTTATCATAAGCCTTGGAATATTTGGTGCTTTTCTTAAAGCCTCAATTCCTGAAGCCACGTGATTATGTGAGATCTCAGTTTCATTTAAAATTAAACTAAGCTTCTGGTCCTCCTGGTTGTAGAGAAAAGCTTGAAAATATTACTCCGAAAGGCTCAAAAACTAGAAGGCAAATAGAGAATCCTACATTTTATTTTCCAAGCTCTCATGATTTTTAAGTTAGCATCCTGTTTTTGATCACCTGTGGCTGACAATATTGTCTCAAAGCCTGACACATTTCACTCTGAACAAGAAACCTTGTTTGTGTCAGAAAGACTGCTAGCCTCTGGGAACGGGATCAAAGGAGTTTGAATAGTTTCCTTTCATCCAGCTGTGCTCTAGCAAATGAACACTCTCACAGTACATAACATGGGTTATTCCTATTCTTGTAGGAATATAACATCATACTATACATAACATTGGTTACTGGGGCAGGGAAGTGCTCTCATTAAGAGACATGCTCATGTTCTTCAGATGCTTTGCAAAGAGAGAGGGAGCAGAGTGAAAGGCAAGAGCAGCAGCAGCTCCTCCTTCTTGGTAGGGTGATTTCAGATCAGGGAATAACGTCATCACTGTACTACTGGCACAAACCAGCTTGAACCACCCTGTCCAGACTGGTTCAGCAGCACCATCCTCTACAGGGAGCAGCAATAATGCACATCACTCTCCCCTCCCTCCTTTATTCCCTAGTCACCCTGCAGCATCCCACTTTACCAAGGGCTCGTTTAAAGTCCTGCTCAGGTGAATCTAGAGGAACTTTACATCCAGTGATTAATTTGTAATGAGAGATGCCGACCTCAAGCAATCAGGTGCTGGGGCTCAAGCAATATTTTGACTTGGCAAGCCCAGAGGTGCTGGGGCTCTGAACTGCCCAGCTTAGAGGTGACAGGGCTCAGCACTGCCTACACCCCACGTCCCCAGCACCCCTCAACCACCACACCTGGAAAGGAAGAAGGAGGCTCCGGCGGCTAAGGGTGCTAAGCTGGAGCTCTGGAGCCCTGTCTTCAATTCCCTGCTTCTTGGCCAAGTCACTCCGTCTCCCCACCGCTGCATGAACACACCCTGGGTACCCCGCTTCCCAGTCCGGGCACTGGGGACAACAGAACGGCTTCCGCCCGGGGGCGCCGTGGGGCTAAAGGCATTAAAGGCTGTGCGGGGCTGTGATCTCAGGGCGATAGGGGCCCTGTCGGCAGCTCCCATGCACGGCTCGCCCTATCCCCACCGCCCCCCACCAAACCCGACCTACCAACCCCTTCCCGTCTGCCGCGGACACCACCCGCCCCCGGCACTGTGATGCCACTGCGCCCATCCCCGTTGCGCGGCTCCCTTGGCCCTCTCCCCGCTCTCCGGGCCAGCAGCACCCGCCTGTTCGGAGGGACTGACGCCGGGAGCGGGGCTCTGCCGGCTGCTCTCACCCGCGGGTTGCGGTCCGGGTCGAAGGGGTCCGCGATGTACAAGTCGAAGCCTTTGTCCAGCAGGCCCGGGGCGCCGCCGGCGATGCGGGAGCCGCGGGCAGAGAGAGCCGCCGCCTGGCCAAGGCCGCCCGCGCTGCCGCCGCTCATGCTGCGCCCGCTGCGAAGCCGAGACAAAGGCTGGATGCAGGGACCGAGCCGGCGGGCGGCGCCGGGAACGGGCGGGGAGCGAGGATGCTGCGGCTGCTGCGGCGGCGGCTGCTGCTGAGCTGGAAGCCGCCCCGCCCCGCCGACAGCAGCCGCCCGCGTCCTCCCTGCACCGTGACCTCACACAGCGCGGCTGCGCCGAGTCGTGTCCCGAGGGCCCCTCGCTGCAGACAGTCTCCGACTCCTACCCGGGCCTCGGCTTTCCGGACGTGGCGGGGCCCTGCTGCGCCCCCGCCTCGGGGCCGGGAGCGCCCTTGGCGCCGCGCGGCCCCCGTGCGTGAGGCTGAGCCGGGCCCCCTGGCGCTCTCCCGCGGCCCAGCAGGGCGCGCGCTGAGGGGATGCTGCGCATCTCCGGGTGCCCCGCAGGAGCCAGGACACGCAGGGCTGCAGAAGCCGCTGACCCCCCCCCCCCCGCCCCGCACAGTGCCGGCCTCTGCTCTGGCGGCCCCCCGCCGCGTCCTGAGCCGGTCGCGTACGTGTGACTGCCGAGCCGAGCCGAGCCGATGGCGGTTGGTTCAGTCTGGTATTTTAGGAGAGTACATACAGGCCTGGGATTTGCCTTTGAAATGAACTTCGCAGCATAATCCGTACTTCACAGTGACGGGAAATGGCGGGGCCTTACCGTGCAGCTACGGGGAGACTAGCCCAGCTTCACGGAGCTTCATCTAGTCTAATTGATTCAGACGTGATGCATCAAACAGTAACGCGGGGATAGCCGAGGGAGGCCAGAGCTCACTGCACTAAGAGTTCGTGTACACCGAAATTTCTATGGAAATAACTCGGTGTTTTAATTCACATCTTTTGTTATGGAGTAAAAGCATCCGATTTTGAACCAGTTTTAGCAAAATCAAAATAGGCGAAGTCACTTCATCGCTTTGCTTTACTTTCCTCTTATGCAAAAGGGGAGTTACACTTATTTCAGAGAAGTGCTGCGAGAATTAGGTTGTGTGTCTACACTTGAAATGCTGTAGCTGTGCCACTGTAGGGCTTCGATGTAGACACTATCTAAAACAATGGGGAGGGGTTCTCCCATGGGCATAGGTAATCCACCTCTGGAAAGGTAGTAACTAGGTTGATGGAAGAATTCTAGTGCTGTCTACATTGGGGGTTTTGTAAACTCAGCTGTGTCACTCTGGAGCATGGATTTTTCACACCTCTGAGTTGATGTAGCTGGGTCATCTTAACTTTTTAGTATACACCAGGCCTGAGTTAGTTAATATTTGAAGTGTGCCCTGGTTATGTCAAACATATTGTGTACAGAGCAGCATGTTCTGACTACAGCCTACATACTATAGGGCTGAGACATTATTTTTGACATGGAGAAGAAAACGGTAGGAATCTGATGGACCACATTGTAATATTATTTTTAAATCAGTACTTTAATCTTTGATTCTGTATCATCCTTATTACTGGTCTTAGAAAAAAAGCTCTGTTCCCCCTGAAAAGATGAATAGTGAGTACTACTTGACTTAAAAGGTGGAGTGTGACTTATCGATAGAGATTTTACCTTCACATCTACTGAGGCCCATGTATCAGAAAACTCTGTGGGGGTACAGATGTTTTTAAGCAGCTATTTTAACTTCTGCTTTTCCAGAATGACTTTGGAGGTAGGTAGAGGTATCTCTTGTCTGTCATTGTGCACTGGGAGGAGGTATGTGTGGGGAATATCACACAGGCATGCTCAGGAGAAAAATATTATGTGATGGAAGTTACAAGGAGGGTTTACCAAGATTCAACAAGGCATAGATAGGAATAATTCTCAAAGGGTCATGTACATTAGCAGATCACAAACTGTTGGTTTTAAGTTAAAATGTCCAGTAATGTGTTCTGCTGCTAACGGTACTGGATGGGCTGCTGCCTGTTGCTTCCCCAATGCCAGTGGGGCTGCCTTGCAGCACTGTCTTTGATTTGTGCTTGTTTTTCTGTTCTGTACAATAACATACATGCCACAGGGCAAGCTTGGAGTGTTGATCGCAGGCCGTGCTGCCTGGCACACGGGCATGGTAGTATCATGAGACTTAAGGTCAGCATGAGAGAAGGTGTGCATACTGCTGCATTTAGATGAGCAATTCTCCTATGAGGCCACAGGATGGAAGACAGACTTTCAACGCTGGTTTAAAGTCTACTGTGTGTTTTTTAAAAACGACCTTGTTTTTTGCTGAGGAAACTTCCTTCTGTTAACATTAGAACACCATGTTTTGATCCATTTCTAATACTCAGAATACTAGCG
Organism: Emydura macquarii macquarii; assembly: GCF_026122565.2. Classification (NCBI taxonomy): domain Eukaryota; kingdom Metazoa; phylum Chordata; order Testudines; family Chelidae; genus Emydura; species Emydura macquarii. The sequence goes on along the minus strand of NW_027132559.1, from coordinate 32,600,711 downwards.
TGTTTTGACTGCTCTTCAAATGGGTATCAGAGAAATTCTATCCCTGCAGTTGTCTAACAGTAACTTTTCTCAGCTGCTGGCAGCTTATAAAACCATATTGTGCTCTAAAGAGGCTTGTTGTAACTCTCTACTGTCCAAACAAGGTCATGCTGTATTAGTTACATAATTTTTACGCAGTATCTGGAGGCTCCTGTGACTATTCCTAGAATGCTCTCCTAAAATGTTTATACAACTGCAGTGTGAGATTAGCTGCTATTAGATAACCACAGCACAGGGTGGATCTCTTACACATAGCAGTGCTGTCCTTGATTAACCTCCAAAAACAGACTAGAGTGGCTCAAATCCACTTAAAATGATCTAAGGTTTCTTGATCACTGCAGAGTGAACGTGGGGGAGAAAGTCACATTGGAACTATAGTGCAGACAGGGAGAAGACCCACTTTTTGCCCATTGTTCATGGCAGATTTTTAAGGAAACTGGTACTCATTGGTTTAGGTGTAACGAAACAGCTGTCTTGCTGTGACCCCCTGAAAATTGACCTCTGTCACAAGTTTTTTTTTATATGAAAAACAATTTTTAAAAAACATTCAGTCCTTGGGTGAATGACAGATTCCATTACTGCTAAGATCATCAATATTCTGTATAAGAAGTAAATTAAAGATTCTAAATCACTCTGAGAATCAACTTTCCTTCTAAAGTCAGTGTTACTCCAGCAAAAGATTCTATGAAGGATTTGGTTCTATAGCGGTCTTCTTTTGGGATTATTATATTGGAAATCTTGTGCTGACTTGATTGAAAATCCAATGCAAAATACTATTTCCCTAACTATTGTTTTGATTCCAGGAAGCAAAACAAAAATATCCTTTGCACTTATGTAACCTTCTCTATATTTAGCACTTGTTTTTTGAGATACCCATCTATTACTAAGAAAGAATTGAGAAAAATTCAGTTACAGTTGACAAGACAGATGATAATAGAGGATTGAAAAGATAAACTCAACTTTTACACAATCTATAATAAGCACCCAGAAAAACTCTTGACTTCATATATCACATCAGGGGCACAGGGTGACATAAGGGATTAGTATTGAAGCACAGAACCTTTCATTTTTAGCTCAGTGGTTCAAATATAGATTATGTCATTATTATCCAATGACTTTTGGGGGCCTACTTGAAATTAGTATCATGATCTCAGACTAGTTCCAGTGGACAGATCACAAAAACCACCATCCTCATAGACTCCCCTCCTCTCCCTGTTTACTTCTGGCACACACCCCATATGCAGGGTCTTGTGAGAAGGCCTGCACAGGGCAGCCTAGGAGTGGTATGCAATGTCTGAACCAGGGGAATTCTCCCCAGGCTGGCTAAAGGTCCCTTATGTCTGCTGTACACCAGAATCATACAACAGTCTGTAGACATGCTTAAATACCTTCAGCAATGTTCTGAATTCCATTTGTTAGTTTTTAGTTATTATTGAAGGATTAGTGAAGAAGAGATTCTTATATCAGCTAATTGCTAATAGTGACCTTGTTTGGATGAGTGTTATTACCCACAGTCACGATCAAGATTCTACCATCTTTGCATGAATTAGTACAGCACATCTGTAATGTTCTACTTACTCTCTTGCTTAGAGAATTTTTTTCTGGGAGGGCGAAAGGGGAAGTAAAATACTATTATTTTTATTATGTTCCTCATCAAAAAGAGTGAGGAGGATGTAGAGGAGTGTGTACTGTTACATTTTTATGAAAGTTTTGCAAGCCGTGGTATGTAATTCTAGTTTCATTCTGCAATGAAAGGGGTCTCAGTGTGGAGCCTGATGCAGACTTGCTTTCCTTTTTAAAATTGTGAGTACAATATTTGACACTGAAATACAATATGCTATTTAAAAAACAAAACAAAAAACATACTCTGAATATGAAGGTGGCTCCACATTGACAACTTGCTATGTTCTGATATTAATATCCCAGTTCTCTACTTGGTCATCCCTTCAGACTGAAATCTCAATGCTTACTCAGATTAGTTGGTTGGAATATGAAAGCATTCTCCCTCTCACCCCCTTTTAGTTTTTTTAATAAATATATCCTCTCTCTATTTTCTTACTTTAGAAGGTAAGCTTAGATTTTGGTTTATTGTTAATTCTGTTAATCCGTAGTTTATCTGAAAGAATATATGGGACTACTTACCTACCAATAAACATGCAGAATGTTTCCCCCTTAGATTTATAAAGATCATAACATATTTGCATGTTTCCAGTGTTGTTAGTTACTAAAATTTACCCATACAAGTTGTATAAATACCATGCTTGTCGTGAACACACAATCTTGGTAAATCTGCCTTAGGATGCAATTTGGTTTTCATTTCAACTATAGATATACAACTGTAGAACAGCTGTGAAGAAAACAACATATATTTGTTGTGAGGAAGAAGACAGCTTGATAGAACCATCAATTCCTTCCAAGAACTGCACAATGATAAATTCAAATTCTGGACTTCCTTGACAGATAAGCAATTGGACACAATGTAACCAATGTCTCAAAATGTTTAATACCGATTTGTAGGAAGACATACTTTTGCAAAATGTCAAATAATTTTATAGCACTTAAAATCAATTTCAAAGAAGCCTGTCACTCATTCACTGCAGTAATAAACCCATATGAATATAAACCTTATTTTGATCTAATAATTTAAACATCTGACATTTAAAGCTACAATCACATTAACAATTATTATGCCAAAGTCACTTTCTGTCCTGGTCTGAAAGTTGCTCCATTCTGCCCTTTCCTCTTCTTAGGATGTTGAAAATTCTCATAGCTAGAAACAAAGATAAGTAATAGCATATTAATATAAGATGCCATCATTCTTTTCAAAATCCTCATCAGTTACATGTCAATGCTGATGAAGACCAAACCAGTTGTGTGTAACTCTCTGAATAATGCAAGAGTTGTACATTTTAGAGAAAAAATGAGAGTCCTGTAGCATTTTAAAGACTAACATTTAATTTCTGCAGGCATAAGCTTTTGTGGGCTGTAACCCACTTTGTCAGATGTAAGGAATAGAAATCAGATAGGAGGTATATATATATATATACATCCAAGGGTAAGGAACAATGGGGAAGGTAGGTATAAGCAAAGTCCATTCAGTTAGAGTAGTTGAGGCCTATTCACAACCATTGATTAGGAGGAGAGAATGTGTGAACAGTGACAATTACTTCTTGAAATGAGATAACCATTCCAAGTCCCTATTTAGACCCAGTTTGATTGTGTCAGGTTTGCACATGATTTCCAGCTCTGCAGTTTCTCTTTGAAGTCTGTTTTTGAAGTTTTTTTGTAGAAGTATAGCAACTTTCAAATCAGCTACAGAGTGTCCTGGGAGGTTGAAGTGCTCTCCTACTGGTTTATGGATGTTACCATTTTTTATGTCTGATTTGTGTCCATTTATTCTTTTGCGTAGTGACAGTCCGGTTTGGCCAATGTACATGGCAGAGGGGCATTGCTGGCACATGATGGCATATATAACATTAGTAGATGTACAGGTGAATGAGCTTCTTATGGTGTAGCTGATGTGGTTAGGACCTGTGATGGTGTCACTAGAGTCAGTGTGTGGGCAGAGCTGGCAACGGGGGTTTGTTGCGGGGGTTTGTTGCGGGGGTATGTACCTGGGTTAGTGATCTTCTTGTATGGTGTACGGTTGCTGGTGAGTATTTGCTTCAGGTTGGGGGGCTGTCTGTAAGCAAGGATAGGTCTGCCTCCCATAGCTTGAGCGAGTGAGGGATTATTTGCTAGGATAGGTTGTAGATCTTTAATGATGTGTTGGAGAGATTTTAGTTGGGGGCTGTAGGTGATGGCCAGTAGTGTTCTGTTGTTTTCTTTGTTGGGTCTGTCCTGTAGTAGGTGACTTCTGGGTACCCATCTGGCTCTGTCAATTTGTCTCTTCACCTCTCCAGGTGGGTATTGTAGTTTTAAGAATGTTTTATGGAGATCCCGTAGGTGTTTGTCGCTGTCTGAGGGATCGGAGCAAATCCGGTTGTATCTTAAGGCTTGGCTGTAGACAATGGATCGTGTAATGTGTCCAGGGTGGAAGCTGGAGGCATGAAGATATGTATTGCGGTCAGTTGGTTTTCGGTATAGGGTGGTATTAATGTGACCATCCTTTATTTGCATTGTAGTGTCCAGGAAGTGGATTTCTTGTGTGGACTGGTCCAGGCTGAGGTTGATGGTGGGATGGAAAGTATTGAAATCCCAGTGGAATTCTTTGAGGGACTCTTTCCCGTGGGTCCAGATGATGAAAATGTCATCAATGTAGTGTAGGTAAAGGAGAGGTGCTTGGGGACGAGTTTTGAGGAAGCGTTGTTCTGGGTCAGCCAGAAAAATGTTGGCATATTGTGGGGCCATGCGGGTGCCCATAGCTGTGCCACTGACTTGAAGGTATAGATTGCCTCCAAATCTGAAGTAGTTGTGGGTCAGGACAAAGTCACAAAATTCAGCTACCAGGTGTGACATATTATCATCGGGGAAAATGTTCCTGATGGCTTGGAGTCCATCTTTGTGTGGAATGTTGGTGTAGAGAGCTTCTACATCCATAGTGGCACAGCTATGGGCACCCAAAACAAAACAATAAAGCCCCACAAGACCACCCAACTCCTCCCTCCCAGGTTCAACTGCCTCAATCACTATGAAATTAGGTCTAACTTAGCAATTATATCCAGATCAATGACTGTGAATGTAGTAAATACAGATTAAAACACTTAAAATTGTTATAGAACTTTTGCCTCAGATTAAAAGCTCCTCTTCTCTCATTTTCCTCATATTTAAAAAGTTACTAAACTCAAAAGAACAAAAAATTCAGAAAAAAACAACACCCTATAAAACAAAAGCACCTGACTTCCTTGCTGCAACAAGCAGCTGAAACCACTGCTTGCCTGACAGAGATGCAGGATGGGCCTAAAATATTTAAAATATTACTTGCGTATTCTGAAACATTAGCATTCAATTGCATGTTAAATTATTAATATTTTACTTTGCAAACAATAATATGAATACAACTGAAAATGTGAATATTTTACACTTTCATGAGCAAAGAAATCTAACACTAACACACCACCTCAGGGATCCAAGAATCTCTTGGTGCTATAGAAAGCTATATAATGATCTATAATGTAGCTATAATTTGGAATCTAATTGAGGAAACTGAGTTATAACATGGAGCTTCTAAAATATAATAAAGAGTTCTATTCGTATGAAAAAGATAGATTAAATTAAATGAAGGTATTTTTGATGATTCTTATAGCTACTGTAGATAGTATTTACAGTAGAAATTGGGTCTGACCCAAAGCCCATTGATATAAATGGGAGTGTTTCCATCATCTTCAGTAGCCTTTGGATCAGGTGCGTAATTGTCTTCATTTTCTAAGGGTCAATTGTCCCCTTGAGACAAATAGGTAACTACCTTTAGCAATAGTGCGAATTATGTAGACAATTTTGTGGCTGAAGTAAGAATGAGTCACTAATGTGTTATTGCTGTCAATCATAAGATAAAATAGTCTAAATAATGGAATAGGTAAATCTTCTAAGCAAGTTAAACTAAATGCAATCAAAATAACTACAAGGAGAAACAACACAGAAGATAATGGACTTGTTCAAACAAGCACACCAGTGAATTGTACTTCCCTTATACATGTTTAACTTGTAGTTCTGAAGTACTGAAAAGATGAACTTTGCTGTGGGGGTTATATAAATTTATCACACAATTCAGTTATTTTACAAAACACTGATATTAAACAACTCTTGAAACATTGAACTAAATGTAATGTCCATCCATGAAATTTAAAAATAATTAATAAAAACTCTGTATACAATTTAATAACAATTTACTACTTACAGTTCAACAAAATTCTTCCAGTCTTCTTGACTTATAGATGGTCTTGTGTCCCCAAGTGCAGTCATTAGGTGGGACTGATTAATAATTAAAGTGTTCTTGGTCAATCCTGATTGGCTAGGGGCAACATCCTCCTTGAAAGCAGAAAATAAACAGCAATAGCTTAGGGATCTATTCAAACGTGTCAGTGTTATTCTAAAGTATATTTAGCTCAAATGTCGTACACACACAGTACTAAGCTTATCTCCAGACATTAAAAACCCAGGAATAATGTAGCTACATGAAGCATTCAACCTGTTGGCATATATTGTCAGACTGCATCTTCAACCTTCACATATTAGCTTGGCTCTGTTTCAGTTTAAATATTACTGCTGAAATAATTTATAAACAGGAAAAAATACAAACAAGTGAAAACTAATGTAAAAATCTTAGAATAAAATAATATGAAAAAATTGCCATACTCCATTCTTGCTCCTGTAGTTGGCCTTGATTGCGTTGATTTCAGCCCTGAGTTGCTCTATTTGTTCCTGATTAAGTTCCTGGAAACCTTCTTGTGAGGCAGTTCTGAGCATGGAAGGTTGTGATGACACTATATCTCTCAGAGTGATGCCAGTTATATCATGGGTTATTGAGTTTGGTCCAGATAAACACTGAGAGCTCTAGAGTGATGAGGAAAAATGACACTAAATTACTATTAATCCAAAATACCAACTCCGTAGTTAAGATTTTAATATACGTTCTATTTAACCACAATTGTGTACCTAAGCTTCCTCCCTTCACCAATACAACTCTGACCTCTCTAAAATATGTCATGTCTGACTGACTTCCTAGAACAGAAGTTTCAGGTTAACCAGACAAGGTATTTGGGACGCTGTCAAGGGATGTATGTACCCCATGCTGGCCCAGCAACCAAAAGGTTAACACAGGCACTGCCAGTTGTTGCTGCTTGGTGGCCTCAATGCAGCTGGGAGGATAAAAGGACTGGGAAGCAAGGGGGCAGGGTAAGGGTGGCTCCCAGAAGAGCAAGAAAGCCTGGAGGAGGGAACTCCTGTTAGCAAACTGCTGAACAGCCACTCGGACAATGCCCTAGAAGGAGGCAGCCAGACCAGCAAGTTGAAGAGCCTGCAGAAACCCAGAGGAGGTAAAGAGGAGTTCAAAACACAGCTGAAGATGAACCCTGATCCAGCTTATCTATCTTAAGGGCTCTGAGCTGGAACATAGTGGACTGGATGGGCATGGGTTCCCCTACCAACCTCTGATGAACTTAAGAGTGGAGAGGATCTTCAGACCACTGGACACCAGTAATAGACTAACAGTCCACCAGGCTGAGTGAGTACAGGAGCCATGTCCTGCCTGGCTAGAGGGGGCACTGTTGCACCAACCCACTTGACTCCAACATACAAAACTTTGAAAAATTAGGTATTTCTGGAAAAACCTAACTTTTTGGGAATGCTCTATCTGAAAAACAGTTTGGTCCATTCAGTCCAAAATTTGTTTTAGTTTTGAGTGAAAAATGAAGGTTACTTACTTGTACCCTGAGTTACTTACTTGTACCGTGAATTCTTTTCAGCTGGTGCATTTCAAGAGTGTGAATACACAGAGTAGACTTGAAGAAGAAATTAAGGTTACTTACTTCTAACAAAAGTTCTTTGAGATGGACTCTGCATACTCACACTCTGGGATGCAACATCAGTGCAGCTTGAATGGTGTGTCCAAGCTGTACAGGTTGGTGCATCCCAAGAGTGGGAAGAACTAAGGCCTTTGAATTCTGGAAAAGTTTGCATAGTTAGCATTGAAGTTATTTGCTATGGCAATTGAAACATCAATGATCTGCAAGTTCTTTACAGACTAGAAAATGTGTATCATTCCAAAGCCCAAAGCTGATGCATATTAAGAAGCTGGAGAACTCTGAATTATCAAAGGTATGTTAATACAACTGTCATCTATAAAATAGGGTAAACATTTCAAAAGCATTTCAGTGATTTAGGTTCCTGAGTCCAATTTTCAAAAGTGATTTAGACATTTACACTTCAAAGTCTCTTGAAAGACTCCTTGAAAGTCACCTAACTGCCATTGTGCCTTTGAAAATCACCCCCAAATCGTTTTTGAAAATGGGACACAGGCGCCTCTCTCACTCGTTTAGGCACTTTTGAAAAAATTTACCCCAACCTAATTTATACAGTTACTGGAGAATAAAGGTTTCTGCATAGGAGGGATATCAACATTTACCATGGCATTTCACCATAAAACTAAAGGATTTCTCAGACACAATTCTTGATTAAGATAAAATTAAGGGTCTGGATACACATATCAACTTTTTAATACAAGAGCTTGAAAGAACACTGCAATTATTATAAAAAAATAATATCTGAAAGGTAGGGTAATCTAAATTAATGTTAAAGTTTAAAGTACAATTGTGAAAAACCATGAAGTTCATAGGTTACACAACCATAACTCTGATCTTATATCAACATCTGTCTTCTACCTACACATCAACGATCCTCATATACCCAATCATGCTAGAACTGTGCTAGCAAAGTCATATTTAAGCATAGTTTTAACTATAGTATTGATAGGGACTACCAGACCTGCTACTTAGAGATTGTCCAGTAGACTTTGTTGGATTGTCTGCCAAGAGAGGCCTATCTAGCAGGTGATTAAAAAAAAAGCTGTTAAAGAAATTCTCCCATTATGGAGTCTCTGAGAATCCTCTAGGCCCTGATTCAGTGAAGTACTTAAACACATGCATACCTTTAAGCATATGAATAGTTTTACTGATTTCTCATATGTTTAAAGTTATTAATATACTTATGTACATTGCTGAATTGGGGGCTTAATCTCTAATGGTCTAATCCAACAACCACTGAAGCCAATCAAGTCTCCTGTTGACTTTACTGAACTGAATCAGAACCTAAATGCATTTCAATTTACTGTGTTAGAAATGCTAAACAAAATCAGTTTTCCTATATAGGAGGACTGCCTTTGAAACTGCCTCCTGTAAGACACTGACTGCATTACTAGCCATTGCACTACAAAAACTTATTAATGTAGATGAAATTTGACATAGTAATATATTTTGAACATTCATCCATGTTTTAACATGGAAACATTATGAATACACAGATTTATTTTAGGGACAAGAGGGGAAGAGTTAAACATGTTACAGCTTGACAAGCTTTAAAGTTCTGTTAAAGGGAAAAAAAAGTTAGGCCCAGCCTGGTAACATAAGCAGCAGTACATTTTCCTAGTGCAATGGAAATCATAGGGCTGGAAGGGACCTCAAGAGGTCATCTAGTCCAGTCCCCTACACTCATGGCGGGACTAAGTAATATCTAGACCATCCCTGACAGGTGTTTGTCTAACCTGCTCTTAAAAATCTCCAATGATGGAGATTCCACAACCTCCTCAGAACAACAAATTTATTTCTTTATTGTCCGCGAGATTTTGTATTGCATGTTATTGGAAAAATGTGACTTCTCCTATGGGATTGTGGTATAGTAAAATACAGACTCTCTTTGTAATGGAAAAGTTTTCACATCAAGTATGAACACGAGAGAAGCATCAAAAAGAGGATAGGTATTTAGAAATCTGGTCACCCTTTTTGGCGTACTCAGAGGAGGAGGGCTCCCTAGCCAGCAAGCTAGAATCTTTAGCCAAGTTCTTTAAATATTAACCTGATCCTGACTAAGTAATAAATAATGTAATGTTAATGTCTTATTGTAACTTTAAGATAATAAGTTTTTAAAAAATAATTTCTTTGATTTTGGGAAAATATTTGAATTCCCTCATGTTAAAACTTCTCCCAAAATCTGGAATAGACCTATTTGGATTGGGAGGGTCCTCTAATCTATCTTGTAAATCCATTCCTCTGTATCATAGCAGGATTGATTTTATTATCACTAAACCACATTTAACAGGCAGGTGTCAAGTCTAGCCTCAGGGCAAATCTATCTTTGAATATCTCAAGTGATGGCAATTAAAAAGTTGCCTTTAGCAGCTTATTTTACTGATTAGCTGATCTTATAAACTATATCTCAATACTTGATATTCATTTTCCCTGAGGCAACTTATGCCTAGATCTTGTGGCTTTACTGCAAGTAGTGTAATACTTCCTCTACTGTATTTGAAAGAGACATGGTAAACTGAACTAAGTTATTTTGAGGGTGTTTATGATTTCAATAAGTATGAACAAAATGTATTCACGGAGGATAAAAATAGAGAAAACATCTTTGAATATTATTGGCCAAGCTTTGTTATAAGATTATATTATTACTTCTATGGTAACATAATTAAAATTATACCTCACGTGACCTTGAATGAATGGAAGCAAAGAGCTGCCAAAGAACCATGTCTTACCTGAAAATCTAGTTAAATGTGTTGGGAAGAAGTGACTATCTGAATTATGTCTCTAAATGATTTAATTGGATTTGAAAGCCAGTTAGGCTAAACAGTTAGCCAGCTTGACAACAGGCAGTTACATCTCACTAGACAAATACAGTTTCAAATTACCAAGCTTTCTTCAAAATGATTAATATCTATTTTCTGTACAAAGACCTCTAATAGGACTTTTAGAAGACCTCCTATTACCTAGAGCCAATTTGAAGATAAAAATCATATTTTTCTCTTATCAGTAAGAGGTGCTTTAGCCTAAAAATAATTTATCAGGATTTAAAATATTTTTTATAAATCCATGGAACATTTCACTGACTATGCTTAGTTTTAAGGATGCCAGAACCTGTTTCAAAAAATTAAATTTATTTTTTCATCTGTTCACTGCATCACATCAGTTCTTAAATATATTCTTGGTGCTTTTACAATTTTTATTCTTTGATTTTCACCACAAGTTGAACCTGTTGGTGTGTGTCTGACATGTGAATCATAACAAACAAGCCCGTGAGTATATGACATCAGTGATCAGCATTAACAAAATAAGTTACCCATCATGGTGAAATCCTGAGTCTTGCACAGATAAAGGGATAAAGGAATCAATTCCTTAGGTGACATGTTTGACAGGGATGGCAACAAAACTATAGAAGTTCTGGTTCTTAAGACCAATCAATGACTGCAGCTAAGATTTTCTTACTCCACGGAAGCAACCTATTTAGCCAAAAGTAGTGCACTGATGGAACAGCTTATTGGACACTACCGCATTCTCAACATTTTGGTTATGACTTGGCTCTCTAGCACTGTCTGCTGACTGAAATGGTTCTGTAATATGGTACTATTTAGTCTCAATTACTTTGGGAGAATCTTTGGGGAAAGAAACAGGTAGTTTACTTCAAAAAACAAAACCAAAAAAACAATACTAGTTAGGATGTAGTTTATTTAATTAGAACATATCTTGGTCTAAGACTTTGTCAAACTGCAGAGAAATCACTATCATATTGTGTTAGTGAACCTCCCTCTATCCCCTTGGGAGATGATGAGAGAAGATGGCATGGGGAGGTTTGAGGGTTAAAGCACTGTAACCATTCCTGTCTTTTAAATTCACAGTATCTGTTTTCAAACACAAAATATCCTAATTTGTATATTTTTATATTCCTCTCCCCCTCAAAAGTTTAGCATAAATGTCAATTATGGAAAAAGAGACAAATTACCAGTTCTGAAGGAGTGCCATTTCCTAGCTCTGATTCATAGGAGCTTCCGAAGTAAAGACGATAAACATTGGACCTTGAATCTTCAGGAAACAACTCAGACATCTCTAGGGAAATAAGAGACTGCTCCAGTCCTCCTTCTACATCCCCTGCTGAATCATCTGAACCACTGCTATGGTTTAAGAACACCATAGAAGAGAGGCTCAGGTCACTGTCAGAACTAGAACCGATATCCTAGGACAAAACAAGAACAAAATGAGAACCATTGCCAGAGACTTTAATTAATTCATATGTAACAGCAATTTGCTATTTCATTTAAAAACTGATATTTAATAAACTATTTAATTTGGGTTGTTTCTGCTTGGTTGCTGATTCTAGCAAATCCTCCTCCACTGTGAGGAAATTTCTAAATATTTTGCAGAGAACATTCTTCAGATTTAGCTGGAACTTTTTGCTTCTATGGTAGAAGAGCAATAATTTGAGGAGACATATGTCTTATTTCATAGTTTTACGATCTGTGTCACTCACTAAGCATCTGGAGATGTTAACAGAACTTCAAACACAACCTATCTTGGACCATATTCTTTCTGGCTGGTGAAGGACTGCTGTAAAGTAACAGGCCCATTATTAATGGAGTTTGTCAAATGTTTCTATTAAGAGGGAAAGATGCTGCTAAATTTTAAAGAGGTTTGTGTATGCCTTTTCCTCAAGAAAGCATTACTTGATTTTGACAATGTGGCTACTTTCTGCTCTATTTCAAATCTTTATGAGATGGGTGAGTCTGAGTTGCAATATAAAAATAAGGTTGAGGGCCAAAAACCAATCCTCTGGTTGAAATGATGGAATTATAGCTGTAGAAGACACCATCCTGAATTTTTGAGACTTGACAAAGTTGTTTAGGAGTCTTCGATCCAAAATTGATTGCCATTCTCCATTATTTTTCAGGACCAGAAGTAGCTGGAATAAAACCCCTTCCCTCTGTGCAGAATAGGAACTGGTTCTACAGCATCCATTTGCAGACCCACTGTTTGCTTTAAGAAGTATTTGTGAGTGGGATCCCTGAAGAGGGATGGGGAAGGGGGAAATGGGGAATGGGTATAGGGGAGGGAAATAAAATGGATAGTATACCCCGATCTTATAACATGCAGGACCCATTTGTTTGATGTGATTCTCTCCCACGCGGTAAGAAAGTGGGGGAGACAGTTTCCAAAGGGTGGAAGGTGGGTATAATGGTGTACCTGCAGCTCAGTGTTGAGGGATGAGTCTGGGCCCTTAACCAGCCCGTTAAAACTGATGCTTAGATGATGAAGATGATGATGTTTCAGTAGCAGATGCAGAGGGAGCAGGTGGTCTCTTCCTTGGGATCCTCAACTTTTTCCTAGGTGGTTTATATGATCTCTCCAATCCTGAGAATGAAGTGGAACGGGATCTTTGAGCAGTTTGGGATCTTCTAAATTTTCGTTCGTTTGTAGATGTGTAAATCCCAAGGCACTGCAATGACTCTGGAATCCTTACAGGTATTCAGTGAATCATCAGTGGACTCAGCAAACCATTTGAAGTCATCAGAATGGAATCCAGAGGGGAAGCCCGCTGCATAGAGATGCATCGAGCAGCAGTGTAGGCTGCGTACAAAGAGGCCTGTAGTGAAGTTCTAAACAACAGCTGACTCTCGTTAATAGCAGCCTGAAACTGGTCACGCTGATCAGCTGGCAGATGCTCAATAAAAGTTGGTGGATTTGGCATTATTTGAACGATTGTATTTAGTCATGAAAGCTTGACAGTTTGCGATCCTAAATTGAACAGTTGTGGATGAGTAGGTCTTTCTGCTGAATAGATCACGGTGTTTTTGGTGTGGCCTTCACATGATGTTGTTGGCCACATTTGTTCACGGACTCCACAATCAGGGAGTTCAGTGTTGGACGGGTGAAGAGAAATTCAGTCTTTAGTTGGGACATAATATTTCTTATTGGCCTGTTTACACGTTGGTAGAATCATTGCAGGGGTCTGACAGATGGATTTGGCAAGATCCAACAGAGCCTCATTAATAGGCAGGGCAATTCAGGTAAAGGGAGTCCACTGGAAGATGTCCAAGAGCTTATGCTGTGACTCTCTGACCTCTCCCAAGGGAATCTAGAGGGAATCCATCAATGTGCTTCATTAACTCTTGGAAGTATGTGAAGTCATCAGCCACAGTCGGTAACTGCTTCATTTGGGAAAAATGAAGAAATATTTGTTTGAGGAGTAACCTCTTTATCTGCCCTGGTCTCCTGCTCCTCAAAGGATTCTTGTTCCTGAGATAATGAAAGAGAAGCAATTGGAGTAGGGGAGCATCTCTCTTTGTATTCCTCACAAGAGACTCGTGGCATGGGAAAACTGTGGACAATACACAGCCCAAGGATCCCAGTATGACCAATGGGGTGGTTCAAAAGGCATCAGGAGTGGCATTCACTGGTGCTTGAACCAGGTATGGGGAACACAAGCCCATCTTTTGTGCAAACCCCCTCTTGTCCAAAGTGTCAGGAAGGAATCTCTTGTCTGAAGTATCAGGGAATCCTGGATAAAAATATTTGAATCAGGAAAATTCCTGCTCTTCAAGCGGGGGAGCCTCAGCACTTTCTAAAGATGTTGGAGAGTCAAGCAGCACCAGGGAAAGGTCCCACCTTGGTGACTGTGCTTGTCTTGGTACTGATAACCTCGCAGTACTGACTAAAAAGGAAGACTTGGCTCCTGCAAAATGCATCTTTTTCAAGAATCTGAACTCCTGTGCTATGGGGGGTGTGGTAGGGTGGTGGTGGTGTGGAAGGGGTTTGAAGAGCAGGGCCCCATTCTGCTGTCAATATTGAGGGTATATGCTGCTCTGGCAAGTCCACTTTGGTCAAAGTAGATGGTACTGATGAGGCTGTCTTAGGGGATGCCAAGACCGTATGAGAGGCATGGCATCTTCCCAGTACCGAGGCTGTCTTAGTGGCTGACTTAGATGCAGACGGAACCAAAGGAGTTGTGGGTACTGTTGTCTTAGAAGTGGAATGCTCTGCTGATACAGTGTTCTGCTTGTGCGGCATCGAAGGTTTTGGTGCTGAGGCATGCTTGCTGGCCTTTTTCTCTGCTTAGCTTGGAGCCTCAGGCACAGGATTAATACCGAGAGCACCCGGTGCCTCAGCTGCACTCAGAATGGGACATGAAGTCTCCACAGCAGTCTTGATCCATGAGTACAGAGGTATTTTTGAGGTGGACTCTTTCTGTGGAGAACGATTCCATTTTCTATGGGTTTTCTCTGTGGATTTACCTTCGGTAGACCTAAGTGAATGTGCTAATGTTGACAGGGCACCGTGTTCAGCAACCAATGTCCAGGGGGGTCTCTGGGCCTGGAGCTGAGGCTGGTTCAGAGGGAATGCTTCATCATTAAGAGTTTCAGTTTTAGCTCCCGATTTTTTCTCACCCTGTCCTTAACAGTGGAGCAGATGGAGCTCTTTTGTGGGATATGAAATTCTTCTAAACAATGGATACAAAGGGAATGCCCATTGGTGACCAGAATGGTCTTCAAGCAAGAAATGCACCACTTGAAGCCCAGAGAGGCTGGCATACCCCAATGCAACAGAATCTAACAGGGGAATGTCCCTCTTCCCAATGAGGAAAGGGATCGAAAGTCACTCTAAATTCCTAAATAGAATGTAAATAAAATGCCTAAAGAAAAAACAATAAACTAAAGAAGAGTAACTAGGCTAAGCAACTTTGAAAGGAAGGCACACTAATGCTCCATCTCAGGCTAATGCTGTTGTGAAGGAACTGAGAGTGGTTTGCCTGTGCACCTCTATATAGTTTCGGAGTAGGGCATGAGGAAGTATATGATGCATGTGTGGGCCGAACAGGCACCACTACCAAAATACTGTGATTAAAAAAAGTGAGCACACCTGAAGTTGAACACCCAGAGGGGACACTGCATGACGAAGAATTATCAGGTGTCCATGCTGATATTATTAGGTACATCAACTGCATTCAATACCCTAATGTTGGAAAAATGCTCACTGACCCTATGGACACTCTCATGTGAGGGGCTGCAGTGTTCTATCTTGTCACTCCTCTCATGGGCTCAGATCAAAATACATCAATTTAACATTTTTTTAAAATTGCAAAAATATACCAAAAATTAAACTAATTTTGTCAGAGGGAAAAATTATTATTACAATTTTAATAAGCGACAAATATAGAATAAGATTTAAATCATGTGTCAGAGTTTACAGAGCACAGAAATTATAGGAAAAAAAACATTTTATTTAAATACAATTTTGTCAAAAGTGGCAGAAATCTATTTTGGGTAAAGTCAACCTATTCAAAATATATTCGTAACAAAATACAGCGATTAAGGAAATACTTTAAATCGCAGTGCACTTACTTGTGGTAAACTTGAACCCACACTAGCGTGTATTGCCTCTAACTGGGCATTGTACAGTAAAGCTTTGAGGTCAGCGCCTGTGAAGTGCTCTGTTTTTGCTGCCAAATGCTGAAAGTCCACATCATTTGCCAGAGGCAGAGAATGACTGAGGGCTTTTAAGATTTCAAAACGAGAAGTCTAAAAAGAAAAAAAAAAAAAAAAAAAAAGATTGTATATAAAGTAATCTGTTTCCTGCTTCTAACTGCTATTCAGCAGTTTGACAGTAAGTCTCTTAAGAATCTTCCCAAGAGGCTAAACTAATCTGCAGAAAATATATGTACTGAAAGGGGATACTCTTAAAATAGTATATATAGGGACAAACTGCAACAATCTATTTTCAAAGACAAGCATATGCTTCTTATTACTACTTTCACATCAATTTTCTAAGAAAAATACTGCCAAACAAAATATCCAGTGAGCCATGAATTCTCTAAGCACATTCTATTATATTAATTAATATATAATCAATATTCAAGATTTTTAAATACACCATTAAAGCTGAATTCTCATGCACATTTTGTAAATATAATTGGATTTGCCTTTTTACTAGTTTTCCCCTTTCTAAACATCAGAAGATAAGAGTCCAGACAAAGGAAGTGTATGTTTGCGTTCTTAGTGCATGTCTTTGTGCATAGGAGAATGAAATAGGACAATATCTGTTAAACTTGCCATGTAAATTGCTAATGAATATTCTGTTATAATTAGGGGCAATCAAAGGAACAAATCCTGCAGTCTCTACTGGTCTGATCCAAAACCCAATGAAGTTACTGAGTCCTTCCATTTACATCAGTAAGTGTTGGATCAGCTCCTATGTGTACACAATGGTCCAAATGCAAATGAAATAAGTTTCCATTGCATGGAAGCCAGGTAATGGAGAGCCCAAACAGCTGGATTCTATGCCTACCTGGCTCAGGAAAATGGGAGGCAAAGGGTGGGAATGAACACAGTCCAGGGTTCCATGAAAAGAGCAGATCCACTGGGTCACTAATCTGTATGGGGAAGCAAAAGGCCATATATGCTACTCACTATGCCCTGCAACAGCAGGTGAAATGGTGACCTGGACTCTGCTTGCAGGTGGAAAGGACAAATTTCAATCTCCCCAATCCCAGCCCCTATGTATTTCCTGTAGGCAAAGCCCTTTTTATATGGGCTTTGTCCACAAGATCATGATTGGTCCTAAATCTGTGGAAAACAATGGAAGAGTATGTGGAGTAAAAAAAAACATTGACACTGCTAGTCAAGTCAAATTAAATATGGCTGTCTACTACATGGGATTACAAACATCTGAAGGATTACGTTCTTTCTACAAACACAAGACCTAGGAATACTGGGCCTGATTCTCCACTGCTTGAACATTGCATAGTCACTCAGTTATACTGTGCAAAGTGGGTGTACAACTCCATCATTTTGATTCTGATCATGTTTTATATCTACTTTACACTCATTGCAGCTGATCCACCCTGCGCTACTCCAGTTTTACACCAATGCAATTCCATAGAAATCAGTGGAGTTACACAGGTGTAAAACTGAAGTGATGCAATGGTGAATCAAGTCCACTTTTTTAAGGTGTAGATAACTACACAAAGTACAAGGCAGTGGAGAATCTGGCCCATTATTCTGATTTTTTTCTTTTCATATATGGTGTAGTATATAGTTTCTTTACCTGATCAGGAGGAGGACAGTACAGGCATTTATCCAGTCGACCCGGCCTCAACAGAGCAGGGTCAATCAAATCAGGACGACTAGTAGCAGCCAACACAAAAACCCCTTTGAAAAAATGAGAGAACATCATTAATGTGCTGAACTCAAGCCTTTAAAAAAAGAAAAGAAAAAGACAGCTAAATTATTACCTTGTAAGCCTTCTACTCCATCCAGCTGAGTCAGCAGTTGGTTAACCACTCGGTCTGTCACTCCAGTATTATCATGACCTCGGCGAGGGGCAATGGAATCAAACTCATCAAAGAAAACAATACAAGGTTTGGCTGCCTGTGCTCTGGAACAAAAATACAATCCTTCAATTCTGCTTAGATTTGAGTTAAGTAAAATAAATCTGCTTAGAAATGTGTGTGCTGTTTGGTCTGTAAGGACTTATCTACACAAAACACTTATTGTAGCAAGCTGGTATGTAAATCTACCCTGCTCAAGCTTGCTAAGCAGTAAATGTCAGTGTGGCGCCTACTGCCATGAACTAAAACGTCTGTAGGGTTTGATCTAGCCCACTTTGAAGCATAATAGGGAACTTCTGAGGTGCAGCAGCATGTCCCATAAGGACACTAAGAGCTTGTTTACACAAACATTTAGTTTACAGCAAGCTGCTGTGTGAATCTCACCTGCACTAGTCTGCCATAGTCTAACTGTTCATGTGGACCCTGCTGATGCGCATTAATAGTCCACTAATGCGCTTTAATCTTGTCCTATTTCAAAGAAGACTAGATCAAAGTGCTCTAATGAACTGTTTATGCATGAACTGTTACACCATAGCAGGCTGTTGCAAGGTGGATTTACACCCCAGTTGAACTCTGAATTCATGGTAATGTAGACCAGCAGTGCCCAACCTTATTACACAGGAGGGTCATATAAACCTAAGTACAACCTTGTGCGGACCAAATTTTAATTTGATTTTAATAATTTTTTATTTTAATAAGATTTTAATAAATCTTATTTTAATAAGATTTAAAGTTGCCTGTATTCATTTATATTTTAAGTTAAGCTTGTTTTGTATGTATTTAGATAGACAATACCATAAATAGAAACAACCTACTTATACTTTTGTGTAAACTAAATGATGTAAACATGACAACAAAACGCTAAAGAATCAGCCGTTAGTATATTGGGTTGAAACAGGTCGCGGGCCTTATGAAATGCTCTCGTGGGCTGTGTATCGCCCACAGGCTGTAGATTGGCAACCCAATGTAAACATGTCCCAAGTTAGTTATATTTAATTATAGAAGGCAGCAACTCTTACAGTTTCCTGTGGAAATAAGCCTCTTTGAAGAACAGGATTTCCAGTTAACTACCATTAATATTTTATACTTTATTTTGTACATATGACTATTTCCTTCTGAAGTTCACAATCATGGTGTTAAAATACTATGGAAACTTTAATGTCAATACATGCAGACAAGGTTTCCATTTGTAAAAAGTCTTACCCGAAGGCCACCTACACAATAAATTGCCTGGAACTCAATTTATCAACCTTGGAAGAATGAAGGTTAAGTTAACCCTGCCAGGATTTAAACATGTGGTTTCAGCAGGTCTGGCTATTTCAGACCTAACGATCAACACCCATTAAGCTGCTCCTCGAGACTGCTGACAAAGAAATTCAAATAATTATTTTTAGCATCAGCCATGAAAATGGAATCTATTTACAACATTTATTCTTAGAGGACCGACCTGTTAAAGACATCTCGAACAGCTTGCTCACTTGCTCCAATATATTTACTGAGGAGCTCAGGTCCCTGTACAAAAGCAAAATGAGAAAACGCATGAGTTGTGTTTTTTCTCAATTCCATATTGCTGTGGAATATATTAACAAGGTGGGTTATTTGTGCTAGCACTAGAGAATTTCAAAGTAACGGGCAAGCAGTTGTTCCCAAGTGAGTCAAAAAACTCCATAAACTGTGCCAGGTAGTGCTAATCTAATTGACTCTCAATTTTCCTGCTGTAAAGGAAAATGTGTTACAGTATCACACATCTGTGGATTGTGTTTTGAAGAAACATTTAAACCATTTTGGCCAGCTGAATTACCCACTGAGTTAGGACCCTTTTTTTAAAGAAGAGGAAATTAAGAATACATACAATTTTCTAAAAAATACTTAGTAATTAATTACAAACAAAACTCAGAAATAACATTGTGTGGCCACAGCATATAGTCAGTCGGTGATAGTTAGACAGCAAGTGCCAGATCCACAAAAGAACTCAGGCATCTAAGTCTCGGGTTTAGGTGCCAGTTTTGGCTCCATTGCAATTCACAAACTCCTACCAAACCCACTCAGTGCCTAAATTTTCAGGTTAAAAGTTCCCTCTGTGCCTAAGTTTCTGCCTCTGAGCATGTGGACTGGTGACCAGACACCTATCTCCTGCCCAAGGCCCAGACTGATCCACAAACCAGTGGAAGATAGAAATGGGCATTTGCCTAACTATCTTGTGTGCAGGGCCCAACCCACTGGTGGCTTCTGAGCATGCCTACTGGATTGGCCCCCATTCAAAATTGCAGTGGCCACCTTACAACTTTTAGCCCAGGGTTAGAGCACTTACTTGAGATGTGAGAGAGCCAGGTTCAATTTTCCCCTATGATGGAGGGGGAGAAAGGATTTGAACAGGGGTCTCCCACCTCTCAGGAGAGTGCTCCAGCCACAGAACTCTGGGATATTCTGATATGGGGATCCTTCAGTCTCTACTCTTGAAGCTGTGAATAAATTACAGAAGAGTGATTGGAGCAGGGGAACTGGATCTTGGGTCTCCCGCATCCCAGGTGGGTGCCGTAACCTCTAAACTACAGCATCTCCCTCCCTCCCTCCTTACTGATTAAGTAAGTATCTTTTCACAGCAGAAAAATTAAATGTTGTAATAGTTTCTTTGTGGTCAATGACTGCATTTTAAATGTGAGTTTCTTAATCTGGTATTTGACACACACACTCTCTCTCTCTCTCTCTCTCTCTCTCTCTCTCACACACACACACACACACGATTTTTTGTGTTAGTACAAAGATCTAATAAATCAAAACTTTGTTACCTTGATGCTGATAAAATTCATTCCACTCTCTCGGGCAACTACATCTGCTAACAGAGTTTTTCCCGTTCCAGGAGCACCATACAACAAAATTCCTGTCCTCTGTCGTATTGGCAGGTTTGCAAATAATCCTGGATACTGAAAATACAGAAAGTCATCAAGAGTACTATCTATTTTTAAATAAGTAATTATTTGGTAACATATTGTAATAACTGGCTTCTGACGAGTGTTTGTTTATATGGACATTCTTGTGGGATTATTTATTTCAGCCACATTGTCACCAGCAGTAATAGCCTATTACAAAAAAAGTGTTTGATCATTTCTTTGAAAAGCTCTAAGGTGAGTTTCTCATCCCTACTCTGGCACTTTTACATTGGGTAAAAGGGCCAGGGTAGTGTCAAGGGGCACTAAAAGCTCCAAAACCAGCCAAGGGAGGAGTCCTCTAATTCAGGTACTACAGAAGACAGTTGTAGTAATGTTACCTTCTAAGGACCAACTCATAAGGCCTGGAGTAGAAGATAAGCCTGAGGTTGGGAGGAATGCATCCAGCTCAAGGCTGCAGTACTGCAGTGCTTCTGGGCAGT
The DNA here is from genome assembly GCF_026122565.2 of Emydura macquarii macquarii. Lineage (NCBI taxonomy): Eukaryota > Metazoa > Chordata > Testudines > Chelidae > Emydura > Emydura macquarii. Next base: position 32,579,497 of record NW_027132559.1, on the reverse strand, counting down.
GCTAGGGCCCATACACAGCTAAGGACAGGCTGCTGTAATTTGGTCAGCCTCCCTGTGGGATTCCTATATTAGGTTGGAGGCCTCTCAAGCCTTCAGAACAATTTAGGTAAGGGAGGGTGCAAAAATGGCTTAAAGCTACCTTTGTCCCCCCTCTACCAGAGCTGCAATTTCTGTGCAGAGTCTATTTTTTCCTAAGAGTAGCTTTTCCACAAAATAAAACTGTTAATCAGAGTTCCAAAAACATAATGGCATGTAAAAGTACTAAAGCATCTGTTCCTGGTTTAAAAGAAGATACCTTTGTGGGTAACTGGATGGTATCCATGAGTATTTGCTGTACATCCTTTAAGCCACCGATCCTCTCCCAGCCCAAGTCCTTAGGTTTGTGTAGGTTAACATTTCTCAGAGATGAAGGAGTGAAATCTTTTAAAGCTTTTTGAAAGTCTAAGGTTGACAGATTCAATTCTGTTGAAAAAAAAACACCAGAAACAAAACAAACTCCAGTTGAAATGTATTTACACTTACGATGAAAAATAAAGAATATGTGCATATGATATCAAAGACAACAAAACTTTCTAAATAGCAGTTAAAAACATTTTAAATGCATAGAGACAGTTTTACTACAACGTCTTGCTTTTGTATTATTGCAAATACATGCCATATGGTACAACTAAAATAAAATAGAGATTTGGTGACTCTCACATACCTTCTTTTTTGCATGGTCCCCTGTTAGAAACACAGGAGTGTATGGCACGATCCACTAGCATTGTAAAATCTCTAGCTATGAACCCTTCTGTTTCTTTTACAATATGCTGGAGATCAAGATCATAGAATCTACTTATACTGGTATTCAATTTATTTTCTATTATGGAATGCAATAATTCACATCTTTGCTCCTGAAAAATAAAAATATACAGCAAATTTATATGTAGTTTTACACAGATATGAATTTATCATCTATGCTTAGAAAACTCAAATGTTTCAGATAATGAAAGTTACCAAAATTCCATTCAACACAGGAGTTTTGTGACTAGTATACAAAAATACTAACAAACTGAAGAAAGAAAAATTCAGATTAAAAAAAAAAAAATCAACCTAAGACTTCACCAACTTTACAGTTCTAAATGACTAATTGACCACTGTAACCTCATGCCCAGCAATGATAATTTTAGAAATCAATCTTTCCATTCTATCCCAGTCATATCTGCTTCAAAAGCACTGGAATAAATTCTAAATCAGAAATGAAGAATGAGAAATCCTAGGAACAAACAGACCAAATCACAGAGGTATGAAAGGCCTGATCCTGAGAGCCACTTGGCCCTCAACTACCTTGTAGAATAAAGCCCATCATGGAAATTTTCATTTGTTTTTGAACACTAGTTAAAAAACAAGTCTGGGTAATTTCAGATTAGAGAATTGTCAGACAACATAGTTTTTCAAGGAAAGTCTTTTCTTCTGGCACAAGTCAGCACTTAGAGATCTGAATGCAGTCCTTGATTTTTTTAAATGGACTATTTACGATAGGAGAACAATAAGCACCATAACTTGGGTACGATTCCAAAGTGTTGTGAGCATTTTTTTTTTTTAAACACACACTAGTACAAAATGCAAATCTTATTTTCCACAGAGAACCCTGTATTTAATACATTGGTTGCCAGTTCTTTTGTACAATTTCAATATGGCCTATTTTTAATAGTAGGATATATTCAATTAAACACATTTTTAAATTCAAACAAACATCAGTTCCCTTTAAATATTTTACAACGCAAATACAATTTGGGAAAGTGTACATTAAAGTGAAACATCTGTTAATTTGGGTGGTGGAAGGCACGCTCTCATGAGGCATACCTTTCTGTGTTTTTTTTTAAAAAAACCCTAAAGATAGCTTATAACTTTTCTATGTTATTTAATATCATAAAAGATCTCTTAAAATCCCCCAATACTGTTGTTGTGTTTTGGTTCAGTTTTATTTCAACTTCAGCAGCAAACTATTCTTTTTTGTCACTTCCTCAGTGCAACATCTGAGGCTATAGGGAAATCAGAACCAACATTTTGACCAAGTTATTCAATGATTGCATTTACCTGATCTGGAGGCTGGATATGTTTGAAGCACTGAAATATATGAGTTCCTTGAACAGAAACAAGGGAAGGATGCAGAGAATGTTCAGACTGGCTTGTGACAATTAATGCAATCAAACTGCCCATGGAAATAACTTCTTTTATCACATCTTTCAAGACTGGATATAGAAGAAATTGTTTCATGAGTTATAAAGAAATAAAAGATTCTAAATTCCATACATTTATTAATACCAAGTATTCTTACAGTACTGGAGATATAATATAACATCTACTAGTACACTGACTTTTCTGTAACATATTATAGAACTGTTCTTGTCAACAAATTAATTTATTTTTCAAGGCACAGTCTACTCTAGTAAAGAAACACTGTCAGAAATGCTTTGCACTGGACTAAACTTGTACAGTCATTGATGATGTTGTCTACCCTATGATATTAAAGATGATTTTCTCTACTGTGAATTCTGCTGCTGTATCTGGAATGAATAAAATGCAGAAAACTATCATCTCAGTTTTGCAGCATAGTAATGAAAAGATTGAAATATAAAAAAAAATATATATATATATATATATATATATTATTTAGAGAGTTTATTGTATGACTTATCACAATACCAAGGTGTTAAAATGTGTTGTGTGCCAAGCCATGTGCTAAGAGTTTAGGATCAATAGCAGTTTTGAACTACTTAGACAGATCTCTAGATGTCATGTACAAAAATAAAGTGTACAAGCAAGGCAGATCATTTATGTTAAACTTTTAAAACTGTGTGTCAAGATTGTGTGCATGACACAAAAATAAAACATTAAGAAGCTGAAATTGTACATACAACTAACCATTTTGTACATGTAACTCAGATACACATTTTTGAAAATTTAATCTCAGTGTGAATTCCAGAAACCTCAATAGGAATTTAATTAAAAATATTGCAGTCTTCCTCTGACCATGCTTAGAACATTGAAGATCTGCTACAGCTTAAATCCTACAACACGTGCAGAATATAACACTGTTAAAATAATAAAATGCATTGATGTTGATTATTTCATATTATGTTATTTCAGTCTCCTATACTGAAAACGTTCATGTGGAGAGATTTAATGTTGACTCAACTTTAGAGAAAAAGATCGTATGGAGGATGCATTGTTCAGTTCTTCACTTAAAGGCTATGGTTTGTAAAATTTCAGCAGAACAGAGAACCTGTACACGATGAAGTGTATCAAGTAGATAAGAAAGTTATACATTCAGTTAAAATAAATGCTATTTGTGCATAATAATCAATATTAATGCTGGTTCAAAATTCATCTGGAAATTGTAAACTGTGGCAGTTTATCGAAAGAGTGAACACCACAGATTGCTAAATGATCCAGGCGCAAGGGTGGTGAAAACAGAACTATCTAGACAACTGTGATTTCAGGTACAAGAAACTCTAAGTTACATTACATTTTATCCAGACACATTAGATGCAGCAGAAAAATATCCAGAAGCAATTAGCATAGCATTACCATGTGCAAGTCTATAGCTTTGAACTGCTTCAGGGCTGTTCTCATGCTCCGGTGTAGAAGGAGCACCAACAATGTGATCAAGATCATCCATCAGAAGAATGGACGGCTGACTCCATGCTGCCTCTAGAAAAATTTCCTTCACTTTTTTATGTATGTTTTCTAATCTTTTCCCTAAAACAAAAATACATTCTTAGTAACAAAACACAGCATGAAAACATTAGAATTTTGAGTTTGATATATGTCTTTGTGCTGGCAATGCAAAGGGCCTTAAAATGATTCTAAATGGGCAATGAAAGATTCCCCTTGATGGGAGGGATCTTCAGTTGGCTATGCCAGCTCTACATGAACTCGTCTCCTCCCCTGGAATAGGAATCATGCTGAGGACAGAAGGGGGAATGGCTACACGTTACCACCCAACATAAGAGGATCTTTAGTTTATACAAAGTTACAGTAAATTAGAACAGTCTCAGAGCTACATAAGGCCCAGAATTATGAGAGAAAGATCGTCAGTGAAAAGGTGGCAAAAAGCCATATTTGCCCTCTTACCCCTTAGCTGCAATGTAAGTCCTTTTGAAATCACAAGAGAATCTGAATATTGGTCAACAGAAAACTATCACAATGTGAGATCAAAAAGTTGTTGGTACATACAACAATTAGAAACTGTTTGTCAATATTACTATAGTTCAACAAGCCCTGAAAATTTAACCATATCTTTAGAAGAATGGCAGGTTTTATAATTCACCATTCATGTTTTCAGAACTGCCCAGTGAAACAATATATACATTTAAGAATTATTATTTTAAATGTTTGGTTTTTTAAAAGAAGTTATTTTTCATCAGATTGACAAAGTCATTTACATTATATCTATAAAATTTGTAAAAATAACCTTAAAATTTCTAGGCCACACTTCTAGGCCACACTTGAAATTAGAAACTAAAGGCTATGTTATGCAATGTGAAATTTGCACATTCCTCAACATATAAAAATAATTAGTTCTCACTAATTTGATATATTTCCACCTGTTCCATGAGAAAAAAAAAAAGTATAGATGTTCATTCCACTTCTTTTGTTCTGGCCAGCACATAGAAAAACTACACAGTCCAACTTACACACTTTCTTTCTTTCATACTAAGTGGAACTAAACATTGAGGTTGTGGTTGAATTCTTGGAAGGAGATGTTGCTTACCCTGTTCAGTAACTGGAGTTCTTTAAGATGTATGTCTCTGTGGGTGCTCCATTTGAACTGGGCATGTACTGCATGTGCCTTCACTTGGAAATTTTTGGCAGCAGTGTCCATTCAGTTCATTTATGTGTCATAATTATCCTCATGCCCCTATCAAGGGTATATATGGTTGCAACAGATGAATCGCCCTCAGTTTCTTCTCCATTGCAAAGTCCCACACAGAGAAGACTACAAAGCAGAGAGGATGGAGAGTGAATAGTGGAGCAGCCATAGGGGGACACATCTCAAAGAACTCCAGCTACTATACAGGAAAAGCAACCTCTGCTTCTTCAAATAGTGTTCTTATGGCTGCTCCATTCAAGGTGACCCCTGAACAGTACCCTCTGAAGGAGATGGAAGTTTGGAACTCAATCCAGAACTGTTTGTAGAACTGCAGAACCTAAGGCAGCATCTGCCAGAGAAGCATTTACTAGGGTATAGTGTCTGGAGAAGGTATGGATTGAAGTCCCTGTAGCAGCTCTGCAGATTTCTGCTATAGGGTCATCTTTTAGCAGGGCAAAGAATACGGATTGAGATCTGGTAAAGTGGGCTATGACCCTGAGTAGGCATGGCATGTTAGCAACTTCTTAGCACAAGAAGATACAGGTGAAAACTCAGTTAGAAGTCTCTGGGTAGACACTGGTCTACCTTAAGCTCGGTCTGCAACAGATACAAATAATCTCGGAGGAGTTCAGGAAGGTTTAGTCCTGTCCAAATGGCATGCCAGTACCCTCCTAATATCCAAAAGTATGGAGGGCAGCATCTTCCCTAGTTTGATGGGTTTAGGATGAAATATAAGGAGATGAATAGTCTGATTTATATGAAAGTCTGAACTAACTTTAGGTAAGAACTGCAGATGTAGTCAGAGGGACACCTCATCTTTGAAGAAAATAGAGTACAGGACGGTCAGCGATCAAAGTCCCTAGCTCACAAATTCTTCAAGCAGAAGTAATGGCCACTCAAAAAGTGCTTTCCATGGAAAGGTGTAAAAGTGTACAGTGGTTTAAAAGGAGGTTTCATCAGATTGAAAACTAGGTTCAAGACCCAGGTTGGGGTAGGCTCCCTGACATATGGGAAAAGGTTTGATAGCCCTTTGATAAATCCAGAAGTTGCGGGGTAAGCAAACACACAGAACTCTTCTACAGGAGACTGAAACACTGTGGTAGCTACCAAGTGGACTTCAATGGAGCTCAGTGAGAGACCTCCTTTTTTTAGGGCATTCTAAACTATTCTAAAACTTCCAAGAGGGGAGAATCAGCAACAGGTGTTGCTAAGTGCACAAGTGGTAAAATCTTTTCCATTTCTGAAGGTAAGTTTTCCTGGTGGATTCCTTTCTACTGTTGAGCAGGACCTCCTATATCTGCCTGAAACAGGAGAGTTCTATCCCCGCCAACCATCTAGGTAGCAGGTTTCGAGTCACAGAGTTTTGAGGTTGCCGTGAAGAACATTCCCGTGTGCCATAAGAGAAGACTGGGCATCAATGGTAGATTGATAGCCAGTCGAGAGGAGAAAAGTAGGTATGAGAACCATATCTGTCTTGGCCAGGTTGGTGCAATCAAAATGCCTGTGGCTCTGTCTTGTCTGATTTTGTTCCCATCCCTAAGGATTAGTGGCATTGGAGGAAAGGCATATAGAAGGTTCTTTGACTACGGGAGAAGAAAATCATCCCCCAAAAAATGATGGCCCAGACCTCCCCTTCAGCAGAAGTTCACAAACCTTCAGCTGGCAATAATGGCAAAGAAATATTGCTGGAAAACCTAAGGTGAGAGAAATATTTGTCTGAATATGGATTTCTTGAATTCCCACTCATGATCCCAAATGAAGTGTCTGCTAAGGTCACTGGTTATAGTGTTTGAAGGTCTGGGAGTTAGGCTGCAGAGAGAAGGATATGGTAAGCTATGAGCCAATTACACAACTTCAAAGCCTCTGCACAGAAGTAGGGACACTTCACCTTCCTGCCATCAATTTATGTAGTACATAATGTTTTTTCCAACTTTATGTGAATGGGTCAACTTTTAATCACAGAAAAGTGCTGGCAGGTATACCTTGCGGCTCTGAGTTCCAGAAGGTTGACATGAACAATGGACTCCTTGGTGGTCCACCTTCCCTGTACAGTATGATCCTGTAGGTATGTGTCCAAAATAATTGTAATGGTGAGAGGGCGATAATTGAAAGGGACCTCTGAACACACATCTAGATTCTTCCACCAGTCGAGGGAGATTTTAACACACTTTGAGGGACAGAACAAAACTTATTCATACTGTCCCTGTTGGAGATATTGACTGACCTGAGCCAGGATTGGAAACAGTGCAGATGCAAGCGAGCATGTAAGGTGACGAAGGTGAACACTGCCATGACTTGAGGACTTACTTGAACTCATGCAATTAGTTGTGTCAGAGTGAGGAATCTGTCCCTTGATAGGCAGACTCTGGATGTTGTAGCAGTAGAGTGGCTCCCATAACCTCTATTTGCTGTATAGGTAGGAAAATGCTGTGGTGTTGAGCTGAAGACCGAGTCTTGCAAAGAGAGGCGGTGTTACTTACTGAGCTTTGAACTTCAGCGTAACAAAGCCCCTTGGAGGTGCCAATTGCAGAGACAGGGAAAAACAGTTATTCTGCATTGACAGAGGCCTGGTCTACACTGCTGCCGGCGGTCGACAATGTATCTCCTGTCAACTTACTTACATAGCTGTATCACAGCATCTCCACTGTGCTGCATTGACGGGAGACATCCTCTGGTCAACACAGCCTTACTCCTTTTGGGGGTGGGGTGTGTGAATTAATGGTGTCAACCAGAGACAACTTCCAGAATCGATTGAGTGGGCCTCCACAGCCCACTCAATCGATCTCACTGCATCGAACCCTGCAGCCCCGGCCGTGTAGACATACCCAGAGCTGTGCAGCAATCACCACCACAACTTTTGTGAACACCCAGCGGGGTGGCATATAGTATTGTGTTCTTCCCTTTGGGCTGATACAAAGCATAGAAACGTCTTCTGTGAAGTGTGTATCATGACATGAAAGTATGCGTCTTAAAGGTCGAGGGTAGTGAAATAATTTCACAGATCTATTCATGGGATGCCAGTCACACGTGTCATCATCCTTGAACTTCCTAACCTTGATGAAGGTATTCAGTATCCTAAGATCTAGAATCAGTCTCCACCAGCCCTTCTTTTTGGGAACCCGCAAGTATTTGGAATAAAATCCTCTTCCTTTTTACTGAGCAGAAACTGGTTCTATGGCTCCGAGGAGGATCTCTCTTCCCCAATTGTCTCAGGACAGGCTCATGAGACAAGTCCCTGAAAAAGGAAGGGGAAGAGGGACATGACGGGGGCACAGAGTGGAAATGGATGGAATAGCCCAATGTAATAACCTTCTATATCTATCTTTCAGAAGAAATCTTCTTCCATGAAACGCAGAAATGGGAGAGAAAATCCCCAAACGGTGGGAGGACAGACTGGGCAGGATGGTGTGGCATCTAGTCCAAATGGTGCGAATGTTCCTGGCCCTCAACGAAGACATGAGAAGTAACGCTTCATAGATGACATTTGTTGTGTCAACAGGGCTGTAGTGATGAAGGGTTTCCCTTTGTGTAGTCTGGGTCTTTTCTTAGGTGGCTCAGGTAATCTGTGGCAGGTGGAAAACTGGGATAGGTGGGATCCTAATTTGTTTGAGACCTACTGAACCTTCTTTTGTTTGTAGATGCACATATACCCAACAAGTCAAGCGTTACCCTAGAATACTTCAAGGAATGTAGGACTCATCTGTGGTCTCACTGAATAATTTGAGGCCATTAAAGGGGAGGTCCTTTACAGTGTTCATAGAATCATAGAAGATTAGGATTGGAAGGGACCTCAGGAGGTCATCTAGTCCAACCCCATGGATGTCATGCTGGAGACCTGAGAATCGTAGCCACCATGGCTGTGGAGATGGAATAAGCTGCCATGTCAGCTGCATCAAGAGAAGTCTGGAAAGTCATGCTTGCCAAGCAACACCTCTCATTAATGATTGTTGCCTGAGTTTCTGGGGAGATGCTCAGTAAAAGACTTTATATAGATTTCAAATAGCTGATGTGATTATATTTTGTGAGTATCACCTGATTATTCACTATTCTAAATTGCAGGATGGCAGATGAATAACTCTTGTGAACAAATATCTAAGGGCTTTTGATCCGTCATCTAGGGTAGCCTTTGAATGGTGTGCCTGTTCCGTGCATTGACTACACCTGCAACCAGGAAGCTAGGGGTAGGGTGAGAAAATAAAAATTCTGTGCCCCTAGCCAGGACATAGTATTTTTAAATTCACCCCCCTTACTTGTCAGGAGGACAGTGGCAAGAGTTTGCCAAATTGTTTTGGCAGGTTCCAACAGCGCCTCATTCACAGGCAGGGTCACCCATGCTGAAGATGGTGCACACAGAATGCCCAATAGTTTATGCTGGGTTTCTTGGACTTCTTCTATTGGAATTCAGAGACTGCCTGCCACTGTCTTCATCCAGTCTTGGAACTATTTGAAGTCATCCATTTTAGATGGAGGAGGCATACCTGCTTCACCTGGAGAGGATGATAAAATATTTGTCTGAAGAGTAGCCTCTTCCTCATCCCTCCTTTCTTGCTCCTCAAATGTTTCTTCTTGCAGTGGGGACTGCTAAAGGGGGGATAGGAGGGAACACTGTCTCTGGTGTTCCACGTGAGTGTTAGGTGCCTTGGAAAATTGCTGGTAATATAATGCTCAAGGGTCCCAGTATGGCCCATAAGGAAACAGGGGAGAGTTATCCAGGACTGATCATACTAGGGAAGTGTTGAATCGGCTGAGATCATGGAGGCAGTGAAATGTCCATATACTGAATATCTTCTGGGGAATCAGTCTGGTTAAATATAAAGGAAAACCAATATTAAGAGTACGAAGAGCTCTCGTCTACATAGTGTGATGGCAGAGCAGATGACAGTGGAGCTGTCTGCTTGTCTGACCATGTGGATACTGAGGAATCATGAGGTACTTTTGAAAGGTAAGGTATCAAAGATAATGCAGGCTGTGGTACTTGGAGTCTAAGGCTATGTCTACACTGCAGCACTAATTCGAATTACAGAAAGCGATTTATAGAAAGCGCTGCAGACTGTCCACACTACAGTGTTTGTGCTGGTTTCTTGCATCCACATTGGCCAGCCTTAATTCGAATTAGAAAGCAGTGCAATGTGGGAAACTATCCCACAGAGCAACTAACCATAGAGGCTGTTGTGACGAGTGTCATCATCCCAGGATGCAGTGCTGCTTCCCCCACCCCCCAACAAACAGAAAAAGGATTTTCATGCTGTATTTTACTCCCCCGATCACCATTGCTGCAGGCACATGGAGCTAGCTGAACTATGCTCTCATTTTGACCGTGACAAATACATTGCAGCTTATCCTGGATAACTTCAGAACTGTATGCTGTTTGCCTTTTATGCTCCCCCCACCACCACTGTATATTGCTTGCCTTTGATTTTTCTCTTCACCAAACCAATCCCCCCACCTGTATGCTGTTTGCCTTTTATGCTCCCCCTACCATCCCCTGTATATTGCTTGCCTTTGATATTGATTCTACAGGTGGCTGTAGAATGTAAGATAAATAACAAGGGAGTCAGTTAGTATATTAATACAGTGATACAAATATTTCCATTTCAGTGATGGAAAGCATGATATAATGTATCCACATGTAGCACTGTGAATAAACTCTTAAGAAAGTATCAATTTCCATGATTGGCCACTGAAACAATGTAGCAAAGAATTTCCTCTCACTGCTGGCAGTTAAACAGCATTCACCATATGGGGAGTGGAGGGGTGGTGAAATCTTTCAAAGGGACACACTTTAAAGGGCTAAACTTTCAAAGGGACAAATCTTAAAGGGACAAACTGCAAAGGGCTTGCTGGGAAGTTAAAACACATTAACCATGTGGGGCGGGGTGGTGGTGGTGGAGAAATCTTTCAAACCCTTAAAGAGACAAACTGCAAAGGGCTTGTTGTGTGGGGGGGGGGAAGGGGAGGGAGAAGAGGTGGTGGTGGTGATCACAGCTTGGATTTTAAACCCATTCACCGCAGGAAATGAAGATTTAAATCTTCCCGGGGGCTGCTTTGGGGGAGGGTACTGAAATGGGGCATCATGGGATACAGTCTGGAGGCCAATTAATTCGAATTAAGTCCCATTGCATCCACACTCACACTAATGTGAATTAACTGATGCGCTTCAGGTACTAATCCACTTGCAGAGGTGGTTTTATTAATTCGATTTTAAAGGCTCCTTAATTCGAATTAACAATGCGCAAGTGTAGACGCGGGAGTAATTAATTAGAATTAAGGGACTTTAATTCAAATTAAGCCACCAGTGTAGACCAGGCTAAGTGAGCTCAGGCTCATCTAAGACAAATTAAGTCCTGGAAGAATTTGATCTCCTGCAGTACCAGGTGGTCTTGTGTAGAGACTTGGTGAGCTCCAGCCGTAGAAGGCTGAGGCACAGATCTTGGCTGAATTGTCAGTCAAGATACTGATGCAGCTGTCGATGCAGGTAGCACTGGCTTCTTAGGTGCAAAGTCTTTATCTCTAGTACTCTGCTCATGCTTCAACAGTACATCAGACACAGGGATAAGACTAAGGCCTTGTCTACACTACAGAGTTTTATTGACAAGTCAGCTTTTGTCTACAAAACAGTGGAGGTGTAATGCACTACAATACACCTCCCTCCTACAAAACAAAACCACCTTGATGAGAAGCATAGAGCATGTTGCAGCAAAGTTAGATTGACAAAGTGTCAGTGTAGACACGGCGCCTTATGTCATGTCATATATGGACTCTAGAAGATGTCCCACTATGTCCATCCTGACCAATCTGGTCAGCAGTTTGAACTCTGCTGCTCTGCACCCAGGTACACAGGCATCCCCCCCCACCAAAGGATTGGGAATCTTTGAAATTCCACTTCGTGTTTGCTCGGCGTGAAGAGCTCACATCGCATCTTCCCCTCGGATCATGGCAGCTCCATGCAGCAAACACTCTTCTACTTGGAGCACACCAGAGTTGTTGGATCTGCTGGGTCTGTGAGGAGAGGAGGCTGTGCAGTCCTAGTTCTGCTCCAGCCATAGGAACTTTGATACCTATGGTTAGATTTCTTGTGGCATGTTAGATAAGGGCTACGAACGGGACACATATCAGTGCCATGTGAAGATAAAGGAGCTGAGGCAGGCATACCAGAAGGCAAGGAAGTCAAACCGTCGCTCTGGTGCTGTGCCAAAGCCCTGCCACTTCCATAAGGATCTGGATGCCATACTCAATGGTGACTCCACCTCCACTGCCAAGAGCACCATGGATACTTGGGGGGGAATGGGGGCAGGGCAGACGTAAGGGGAGAGACAGCAATCAGCAGACTGAACCCGAGGACGAAGTGGTGGACTAGGAAGTGGAGTTAGCGGAGGAGATGGGACAGGTGAAAGGGTCATCTGGTACCATGGTGAGCTAGGACCTCTTCTCGACCCCTCTGTCTCTGGCACTCATGATGCTGGTAAGTGATCATTTTGGGTTGATACTGTTTGGCTCAGTTACATGAGGTAGAGCTGTCCTTTGCTTTGTTATATGCTAGAACAGCAGTTCCCAACTTTCAAGGGTGTGGACCCCTTTTCAACCTCCAAACATTTCTCATACCACCACGTTACTAGTTTTATTTGAAATTGTACATTTCCTTGGTGAGGATGTTATTATTTTTCTTTTCCGTGGACCCCCAGTAGGTTCACGGACCACAGGTTGAGAACCGCTGTGCTAGAAGTGGGTTAAGGGATAGAAATGTACAAGACTAGGTGTGTTTGCTTCTGCTTCACATTCCCCTGTAGAGCTATGCAGTGGGACAGAACACTTGAGATTTCATGGGAATCCTCCAGAAAGAAACTTGGAGGGAGGCACTCGCCAATCCTCTGCTGAAGGGTCCTTGGCAGAGTGCTTTGTTCCTTCCACCATTGTAGGAAACTTTCCCATGCCAATCAGCAATCACTTGTGCAGGGACCAAAGTGGCACACAGGCAAGCAGCATAGGGACCCGCTCTCAAGCTGCATGCAGAAGATACTCCTGAGCATAAGCGAGGATGCGATATATTGGCTTCAATGATAACTGCCTGTGGAAAATGGTGGTAGAATTTATAATATTGTTCCTAGTCACTTGCAGTGATTCCCTTCCAAAAAACAAACAAACAAACAAACAAACCAAGACCCTTTGCCCCATCTTGAATGCCCCTTCCATGGGTTGGACTCACCATATTTAGGGCATTAGCCGAGCTGCGTGCTTCCCAAGTGACAGTGACAAAGAGGTGTATTTTATTATTATGATTCAATTCTATGAGTGTATTAATGATCATGCTTCTGTTTATTGTGCGTCTGCAGATGTGGCCTTCAGGGGAACCACCTATGCACCAGCGGAGCACCGCTGCCAGATAAGGAAGCAACTGAGGAGAAACAAGGAGTTTGGGAGGTACTCCAATCCTCTCATGATGCAGAACAAGAATGCAAGGCATGGAGAAAGCTAGTTAATAAAAATGTAAAAATAGATAGGCAAGAGAGGAAGCAGGGCCAGGAGCAAAGTTCAGTAAGCCAGGAGCGGATAAAAGTGATGGAGGAGCAAACGGAACTGCTGAAGTCCCTAACTGCACTGCAGGCAAACGCGTGTGCTCAGCCCCAGCCCATGCAGAACTGTTTGGCATGCACTCTCCAAACTCTTCCTACACATTCCTTACATCTTCCCGGCCTGCTGCAGTATCATGTTCACTCCACTTCTTTCCAAAATGTTAGCTAGAGTTAACCCTGACGTGAAGCCTCCCAAGGGAGGCTCTCATAGCTGTATATATATCTCCCTCTCAGCTAAGCATTTTTATGTATTGTTTATTGCTATTTAATTAAAAAAAAACCCACCATTTTTTGAAAGATAAACTTTGTCTGTCTCCTGCACACGGCAGTTGCTGCTTGAATTATTAAACAATGAAACTGGCACATTTGCACCACTACATATCACGGTCAGGAGGCAATCATTGAAATTTTCACATAAGGCGGCAAGTTAACACAGCCTGGCAGAACACTTTATACAAAGACACATTACTGGTGCTCATTGTCAAAATGGTACCACAAAGCCTCTTTGATTCTAATAGCCCCCCATTCTGCCCCGCTAATGGCCCTGGTAGCTACTTGCTCAAAATCAGCTGCCAGGCAACACGCCTCCATGCTCCACCCCTGGGGAAACTTTTCACCCATAGCCTCACAAATTTTACACAGTGCACAACAGGCTGCTATGACCATGGAAATATTTTCCTCATTTAGGTCTAACCTACCATAAAGGCAACACCCAACCAGCTTTTAATCTGCCAAACACACATTCAACAGTCATTCTGCACTTGCTCAGAATATTGTTGAAGAACTCCTTGCTGCTGTCTAGGTTTCATGTGTAAGGCTTCATAAGCCATGGGAGTAAGAGATATGTTGGATCTCCCAGGATCATTATGGGCATTTCAACATCACTCACTGGAATCTTCTGGTCTGGAAAGAAATTCCCTGCTTGCAGCTTTCTGTACAGGCCAGTGTTCCTGAAGATGTATGGGTCATGCACCTTCTTTGACCACCTCACATTGATAGTGAAATAACGCCAGTAAGCCACAAGTGCCTGCAATAAACATAGAGAAGTACCCCTTTTCTATTGATGTAATCCATCACAAGATGGTCTGGGGCCAAAATTGGGATGTGTGTGTCACTATCGCGTGGCTGCATTTACGGAATCCCATCACCACAAAGCCATCCATTATTTCATACACATTTCCAAGAGTCACCAGTTCTTCGAAGAAGGATGTGATTAATGGTCCTGCATACTTGCATGAACGCAACCCCAACAGAGGGCTTCCCAACTCCAAATTGATTAGCAACTGACTGGTAGCAGGCTGGAGTTGCCAGCTTCCACCCAGTGATCACCACACACTTCTCCACAGAGAGGACAGCTCTCATTTTGTTTTCTTGCATCGCAGTGCTGGGGCGAGCTCCGCCCACACTTCCAGGAAGGTGGCTTTGTGCACCTGGAAGTTCTGTAGCAAGTGCTCATAATTCCAGACCTGCATAATGATGCGATCCCACCACTCGGTTCATGTTTCCTGAGCCCACTCGCAACGGTCCACTATGTGCAGCTGCTCTATGAATGCCAAAAATAATCTGGTGTTTCTTTCCATGGCACACAGCAGGGCAGGTGCCATGGATTCCTGTTCAGATTTGGAGCTCGTGATATAATGTATGATCAACCACATTGTGTTCATAACACTGATGTAACAGTAGAGAGCATTGCAGGATCCATCCTTTCAGTCAGAGATGGTGGGTGCACAATAAACAGGGGCCGTTGAAAAATGATACGAAACGTAGTAAGAAGCCCATGGAATGATGGGACAGAAAAAACATTGAGCCAGCACCCATGATGCGCTGCAATCCACTTCACCTTCCACAAATTTTAGCTGCAAAAGGTAGCAAGGTGCACAGTGGAATAGCTTCCCACAGTCTGCTGCTCTCACTGTCGATGCTAGAGCACAAACTGTGGACGTGTTCCACCAATAGAAGGAGCATTGTGTAAACAGACACAAGCAATGTAATTATAGCGGTTTATGATCGGCGCCATAACTTTCATTGACTTAACTCTAGTGTAGACAGAGTATGACAAGTTGAGACTTAGACAAGCTCAAAGTTGATCTGGAAGCCTCAGTGCCAGGACTGCTTGAAGCCTCTGCAGAAAACTTTGAAGGTCACAGGGTTTCTGGTATGGCAGATCTTTTGGAGAAGCGTTCTCTCTGAGATTTCACAGATCTCCAAGACAAAAAGTCTTCTGTGTCTGTAACAGGTCTTTCTCTCTCGCAAAGCTTTGGAGAGTGAGTGAGCGGCATAGAATGACAGTGTGTTATGATCATTTGCAGCACGCTGTAAAGTGGGAATCTCCAGGCCAGGGTCTGAAGACAGGAAAAGGGAGAACACCACCACTAGAAGACAGAGTTTTACTTCCCTTTACTTTCTACAGCGACTTTTGAAAGTCATGTAACTCTTGCACTTTATGGGCATATGTATATGCCTGAGGCAGTGCATACACTGCAAAGGACTCCCAGCAAGTGAGACAACATTTGAAGCAAGGGGACTTCAGCATACCCCAAAGACAAAATAGGCTTCATTAAACTACAAAATAATAAAAATGGACGCTATTGAATGTCCTGTCTCAGGACACAGCTTTCTCACCTATGACAGATACAGAGGCAGCAGTGGCAGTGACCCAAGCAGTGGAAGAGACAATGAAGATGACCAGATGTGGGAACTGCAGGATGTATGTGATCCTGGATGGTGCACCTCAAAAGAGCTTTGTTTATATGAAATGCCTCCTGATAGAGCTGATGAAAGAGAAGATGTGAGGCTTGAAGATGCAGGTGGAAACTCTGGTTGAGTTTAGAAGAGGATTCAAGCAAATGATGGAGCAAAGGCATGTGGAGGCTGAAGGGAAAAGCCCAGATTTGCAGATGGAAGCAGGATCAAAGAACTCTCAGAAGAGACTGATCGGAGAGGGAAGTGGCCAGTGGAAGCATGTGACTATGATAACCAGGCAGAGGAAAAGACGGGCTAATGTAGGAGAAACAGAGCTCAAGAATAGGTTTGTGGAGTTGGATGATGAAGAAGGGGCACAGCAAGTGGTAACTGAAGGTGGGAGGGCAAGGAAGAAGAGAAGCGCAGCTAGTCCTATAGAAAGAGTGGATGAGCCAATGGAGATACTACCAAATAAGAGCCCCAGGAGGATACAGGATGGATTGCAGAAGATTGCAAGGGAGAATAGAAGATGAGAGGACGTGCAGCCAGAAAGTACAGGGGAGAGGCTGGAGAATTGCACCATCTGTAGGAAAAGGCAGGTCTACGTGATTAGGGACTCCCTACTAAGAAGAACAGATAGGTCTGTAACCAGAGCTGATCCGGAGAATAGAAGGATGTGCTGTCTGCCCAGTGCTAGGATATGAGATGTGGATCTGATGCTGAAGAGGATCCTAGCGGGAGTGGGAAAGAATCCACTGATTTGTTCCCACATGAAAGACAATAATACGGCTAGATTCTCACTGGAATGAATCAAAGGAGACTATGCCAGGCTGGGGAAGACTCTTAAAGAAATCGAGGCTCAGGTGATCTTCAGTGGGATTCTGCCTGTCCCTAGAGGAGGACAACAAAGGCGTGACAAGATGATGATGATCAACAGATGGTGCAGTAGTGGTGCTATAAGGAGGAATTAGGGATGTATGTCCACTGGGAGGCATTCATGGACAGAGGACTGTTCTCTTGGGATGGACTTCACCTGAATAGGGAGGGAAATAGACTTCTAGGATGAAGGTTGGCACAACTGATTAAGAGACCTTTAAACTAGGAATTTGGGGGAGATGATTGGGAGATGCCTGGGCAATCTCCACGCCTGATTTTAACATTGAGAGGGAGAAAAATGAAATAAGAAAGGATACAGCAGTGGGTAGGATAATGGACATTAAAAGGAAGGGTAGTGTAGATACCAATCTAATAGGCGATACTGGTGGTAGAATGACTGTGCCGAACCATGTAATGAATGTGAGCAAAGCCAAACTGCAAAAATTAAGATGTTTGTACACCAATGCAAGGAGCCTGGTTAACAAAATGGAGGAACTAGAGCTACTGGTAGAGGAAGTGAAACCAGATATTATAGAGATAACAGAAACCTGGTGGAATAATAATCATGACTGGAATACAGGTATTGAAGGGTATGTGCTGTTTAGGAAAGACAGAAATAAAGGCAAAGGTGATGGAGTAGCATTGTATATCAATGATGAAGAAGACTGTAAAGAAATTAGAAGTGATGCAATGGATAAGACAGTTTGTCTGGGCAAAAATCACATTGGGGAAGAAAGCTACGAGAGCTTCCCCTTGGATAGTGCTTGGGGTGTGCTACAGACCACCAGGATCTGATTTGGGTATGTATAGAGACCTCCTTAATGTTTTTAAATGGAGTAAATACTACTGGAAACTGTGTGATTATGGGAGATTTTAAATTCCCAGATATAGACTGGAAGACTAGGCGAGTAATAATAGGGCCTAGATTTTCCTGGATGTGATAGCTGACAGATTCCTTCACCAAATAGTTGCTGAACCATCAAGAGGGGATGCCATTTTAGATTTAGTATTGGTGAGTAGTGAGGACCTTATAGAAGAACTGGTTGTAGGGGACAACGTGCGTTCAAGTGACCATAAGTTAATTCAGTTCAAACTAAATGGAAGGATAAACAAAAATAGATCTGTGACTAGGGTCTTTGATTTCAAAAGGGCTAACTTAAAAAAATTAAGGGAATTAGTTAGAAAAGTGGACTGGACTTAAGAACTCCTCTGCCTTTAGATCCATGAGGCTTGTAATTATTTCAAGTCAAAGTTGCAGGAATGATCTGAAGCCTGTCTCCCAAGGAAGAGGAAAAAAATTAATAGGCAAGAGTTGTAGACCAAGCTGGATGAGCAAGCATCTCAGACAGGTGATTAAGAGAAAGCAGAAAGCCTACAAGGAATGGAAGATGGGAGGGATCAGCAAGGAAAGCTACCTCTTGGAGGTCAGAACATGTAGAGATGAACTGAGAAATGACAAAAGCCA
Source organism: Emydura macquarii macquarii (assembly GCF_026122565.2). NCBI lineage: Eukaryota > Metazoa > Chordata > Testudines > Chelidae > Emydura > Emydura macquarii. The sequence goes on along the minus strand of NW_027132559.1, from coordinate 32,561,046 downwards.
AGTAGAGGGAATTAAAACCAATAGTAAAAGGTTCTATAGCCAAATAAACAGGGAAGAAAACAAAGAAAGAAGTAGGATCACTAAGCACTGAGAATGGGCTGGAGGTTAAGGATAATCTAGGCATGGCCCAATATCTAAACAAATACTTTGCCTCCGTTTTTAATGAGGCTAATGAAGATCTTAGGGATAGTGGTGGTGGGGAGGAGGGGGTAGGGAGGGGGGGGGGGGGGCGCTAATGGGATTGAGGATATGGAGGTAGAAATTACCACATGCAAGGTAGAAACCAAATTCGAACTGCTTAATGGGACTAATCTCCATCCAAAAATATTAAAGGAACTGGCATGTGAAATTGCAAGCTCATTAGCAAGGATTTTTAATGAATCTGTAAACTCAGGGGTTGTACTATATGACTGGAGAATTGCTAACATAGTTCCTATTTTTGAGAAAGGGAAAAAAATGATCTGGGTAACTACAGGCCTATTAGTTTGTCCTCAGTAGTATGCAAGGTCTTTGAAAAATCTTTAAAAGAGAAAGTAGTTAAGGATACTGAGGTTAACAGTAATTGGGACAATACAACATGGCTTTACAAAAGGTAGATCGTGCCAGATCAACCTGATCTCCTTTTTTGAGAAGATAACAGATTTTTTAGACAAAGGGAATGCAGTGAATCTATTTTGCCGAGATTTCAGTAAGGCATTTGATACGGTTCCACATGGGGAATTATTAGTTAAATTGGAAAAGATGGGGATTAATATGAAAATTGAAAGGAGGAGAAGGAACTGGTTAAAGGGGAGACTACAATAGATCATATTGAAAGGTGAACTGTCAGGCTGGAGGGAGGTTAGTAGTGGAGCTCCTCAGGGATTGATCTTGGGATCAAATCTTATTTAACCTTTTTATTACTGACCTTGGCACAAAAAGTGGGAGTGTGCTAATAAAATTTGTGACTGACACAAAAGTTGGGAGGTATTGCCAATACAGAGAAAGACTGGGATATCATACAACAAGATCTGGATGACCTTGTAAAGTGGAGTAACAGAAATAGGATGAAATTTAATAGTGGAAAGTGCAAGGTCATTCACTTAGGGACTAACAACAGGAACTTTTGCTATAAGCTGGGGAATCATCGGTTGGAAGTGACAGAGGAAGAGAAGGACCTGGGTGTATTGGCTGATCACAGGATGACTATGAGCTGCCAATGTGATGTGGCCATGAAAAAAAGCTAATGCAGTCCTAGGATGCATCAGGTGAGGTATTTCCTGTAGAGATAGGGAGGTGTTAGTACTGTTATACAAAGCATCAGTCAGACCACATCTGGAATACTGGGTGAAGTTCCGATCTCCCATGTTTAAGAAAGATGAATTCAAACTGGAACAGGTGCAGAGAAGGGCTACTAGGATGATCCGAGGAATGGAAAACCTGCCATATGAGAGGAGACTCAAAAGAACTTGGCTTGTTTAGCCTAACCAAAAGAAGGCTGAGGGGAGCTATGTTTGCTCTCTATAAATCAGAAGGATAAATACAAGGGAGGGAGAGGTGTTATTTAAATTCAGCACCAATATGGACACAAGAACAAATGGATATAAACTGGCCATCAGGAAGTTTAGACTTGAAATTAGATGCAGGTTTTAACGATCAGAGGAGTGAAGTTCTGGAACAGCCTTCCAAGGGGAGCAGTGGGGGCAAGAAACCTAGCTGGCTTCAAGACTGAACTCGATAAGTTTATGGAGGGGATGGTATGACGGGACAGCCTAATTTCGCAATTGACTGATCTTTGACTACTAGCATTAAATATGCTCAATGGCCTGTGATGGGATGTTAGATGGGGTAGGGGTCTGAGTTATATAGAGAATTCTTTCTGGATGTCTGGCTGATGAGTCTTGCCCACAAGCTCAGGGTTTATGTGACTGCCATATTTGGGGTCAGGAAGGAATTTTCTCCCATGGCAGATTGGCATAGGTCCTGGGGGGTTTTCATCTTCCTCTGCAGCATGGGGCATGGCTCACTTGCTGGTGGATTCTCTATACCTTGAAGTCTTTAAATTATTATTTGAGGACTTCAATAACTCAATCTTAGGTTAGAGGTCTATTACAGGAGTGGGTGGGTGAAGTTCTCTGGCCTGCATTGTGCAGGAGGTCAGACAAGATGATCATAATGGTCCCTTCTGATCTTATAGTCCATGAATCTATGAGGTGGATGGTCGAGAAGGAACAGAGGGTGGTTCATCTTTTGCAGCCCTATAAGCCCTCAGTACTGAGCATAAGGCACTAGGACGTATGTGCAGGCCGAATGGACACTGCTGATGAAATTCTCAGATTGAAGGTGGATGCAAGTGGAGCACCCGCAGGGACATTACTTGAAGCACAAAAAATTAGAAAAATGTACATTTTGAATAAACTTAAATTATGTAACTAGCACAATGCAATTAATTCATAAATGTTCTTATTGCCAGGCACCAAAATGCATTACAAAAAATATACAAAACTTCTTAAAGAAAAGCCACATAGCCCAAATACATAGCTAGATCAAAGTTTTATGTTACTAAAGATAAATTGAACATAATAAAATAAGCCCTTTGTATGCTTCTCTATCTTTATAACGAATGTTTGAGAGTGAAAGAATATTATATTCATACCTCTTAAAGTCTTACACTCAATTACTTCCACGTGAGCATCCAGTCTATCAAATGCTTCTTTGCAGATGGCCTTTGCTAATGTTGACTTTCCACTTCCCTACAAAATAAATGTTGGGTAGTCTTCTAAAACAACATCCAAAGTAAAAGAAACTTCTTTCTCTGTTTCTGTGGACTATTCCTCAGTAAACACAGATGCTAGATAGCTGGCTGGTTGTACATAGGGTGATTTTCAAGTATAGGCCCAGTTCTGATCCCATTGAAATCAGTGGTAAGAAACGCTCACAGATTTCATAGGATTCAGGATTTGCCATTAAACGATTCACATTGAAAATATAACAGGAGAATCACAGAGTCAAATGTGTGAAGTGATTTTATGCTAGTGCTTAGGAAAAATACATGATGATTTTTTTTTTAATTCAAATAATATAAAAATAAATGTTAAATAAAGTTGAGACATACATGTCTACATCGGTTTGAAAGGTATCAACATAGTGTGGAATAATCTCCCAAAGTAAATGATGGAAACTCCTGTGCTGGGGCATTTAAAATTTAGATGGTATAAAACACTAAAATATAACAGAGGAAATGATCCCTGCATTGGCAGAGGAGATGAACTAGTTAATCCAAAACCTCTTTTTCAGCTCCATTCTCTGATTCCTTGTAGCAGAAAAGAAACAGGTTTATAATGCCTGTTTGGAGCATTAAAATTAAGCACAAGAAAACTATGGTTTTTCAGCATACAAATAGAGAATTGTAGAAATGCACCTTTGCTCCCGTGAGTAGGACAGCTCCACTGCGCAGTCCCACAGCCATGGTAGCTAGCTTTTGAGACAAAGGGCGTCCCAAGAGGCTGTGGGTTATGTGCTCAAAGGCGGATGTTCCTAGTTTATCCACTCCTCTGTAAAGTAAGGCAAAACAAATAAAGCATTAGACAAACTAGAGCAGACCCAGTACGCTCAATCTAGGTAACAACAACTGCTTACATTTATAACAGCGTGCTTTCCATATTGAAATATCCCAGTGCTTCAGAGGTCCATGAAAAATTATGTCCCCCTTCAACTAGATGCCATGGAACTTCCACCTAGCAGAAGTGGCATAAAAGGGCATAGCTATCCCTTGCAGAATATCCCCTTCACACGTGACTCTCCAAGCAGTGAAGAACCATTGTAAGAGCTCTACACCAGCCCCCTTACCTACGCTGGAATAGAAAATATGTCTAGCCACAGGCGAGTTGTCCAAATGTGTTTCAGGAGAGGGTATAGCCAGAGCACGCTGTACTTTGGCTATTATACATGGGTGAAATAGTCTATAGAGAACTAGTACAAGATGGCATAACTCAAAGAGTCCTGGGGACCACAAAGGTCCTTGGCCTGGGCCAGAATTAGGCAAGCACAAAACTGGCTTAAAGCTACCTTATTCACCTCCTTCTCTAAACTGTGGGTCACTTTTAAGCTGACAGCACACCTTTAAGATCCACAAACAGCCAGGCTACCAGTTTTACATTTCAACATTATATATTATACACATATATACACCAACAACAAAAAAGAAAACTCCAACACTTGAAGGACCACAAATATAGTGCCCTTTAACACTGTATGAGGCACTGGCTTGGTACTGATTGAGGGAAGAACGCCACCTACTGAATCATCAACACTACTTCTTTCGGTACACAGCATGGTAAAGCATCTCCTTCACCTTGTCTGCCTGAGCATTTCTTCCTCTGGCAGCGGAAGGGCCTGGAGTAAATCTATCCCATTCCAGTGGCTTTTAATTTTTCACTCTGGTTTATTTTTCAATATTGGATAGGCACAAGTAGTTCTCATAAGCCAAACAAAAGCCCAAGTTCATAACACAAAAAGAAATATCTTTCATTACCCCCTCTCTGGGATGTTGCCTTATTATGCTGGCTACTGGATGCCAGTCCTTCCACAAACAGCAGTTAACTGGTTGTTTCCCTTATAGGGAGAAGAGCAGCCTTCCACCATGAGATGCCTTTTCTCCCTGCTGCAACTTGTTTCCCATCCCTCTTTCACCAGAAGAGGGGTTTTGAAAGGTCACCGGAAGCCTTTAATTTGACTCAGCTGTGTCTACTTAGGCTGTGGTAACCTCTTCTCAGTTCATAATGAAAAGGGCCTTCACCATTCTAGGGCTGATATATCTGCCTTCCATCACTCTCCTATAACTGTCAAAGTCTGTCAAAATAGATGATCCTTCAATGTCTCTCATCCAGGAATCCAATCCTGCTAACACTTTAGCATGTGCATCACTTTAGTTGGGAGAATAATGCCATTGATTACAATAAGGCTACTCACAAGCTCAAAAACAAACACGTAAGTAAGTGATTATATGATCCGGTCCAAAGTATTGTGTTAGTCTGATCCAGTCCAAAGAGATCTCTAGTCACATTTTTCACAGAATTTTTAACAGCTGGTTTAGTTTTCCAGAAGTGGTGCATTTTCTAATATATATTTCCTCTTTCTTTTTTTTAATTTTTATCCTCTTTTTTATTTCCCATATCTGATACTGTCAAAATATCTCACCCTAAACTGTTTAGTTTGCGGAAAGGAACGATCTCGTCAGTATCATGTACAGTAGGCTGTGTGCTGTCATCATCAGCTTTTGTAGTCATAGTATGTATAAAAATCTATAAACAAAAAGAAAAAGTCAAAAGTCAAATATACATTTGCAAAAGAAAAATACAAAACTGATTCGCAACTTTTGGAAATTTGTTTGAAGAAAACACCGTCTAAATGGTCTGATGAAATTACACTTGCATGGAAGACTCACATTTGATAAAATGGTGTTGATGAAAGCTTCATTCAAGCTAGCTAAAGAGGGTAATTATCTTCCAGTTATCAATCCAATTCTTCAAATAATGTAAAGGCCCATTTGGATACTAATGCTAACATGTATCCAATGTGACTAATCTTGGGCGATGTCTTCTGATACGGATATGGTTCTCTGGCAGCAGTAATAAAGATAAACATCTATTTTATTTTTAGTGAACAGGTTTGCAGAGCAGCAGGGCAGTTTTCTTCACTGCTGCTGTCATGTGACTGCAGAAGCAATTTAGGAATGGGAATGCTTGCTCAAAAAGAAGAGTCTGTGGGAGTTGTGGGGGGACAGGAAGGGAGGGAGAGACACAGGACACAGAAGCAGTTTGAAAGCAAGAGCATAGTATGAACTGGACAGGTGAGGATAGAAAGCAGCCTTCATATTTGATGGAATAAGCCATTAACACCTTCCCCTCTCCACATGTTCGAGAGAGTACATTGGCTTGGATACCATTGAAAAAATCCAAAAAGATGAAATAGGTATTTAAAGCAATTAAAATATGAAGGGTAGAATTTTCAAAATTGCAAGGTGTTGGCTTAATTCTGATCCCATTGAAGTTAGTGGGAGTTAGATCATTAACTACAGAATTCAGGGACATTGTTACAGAATTTACGTCCAAAATACCATGGACTACATGGAGTCTTAGCAATGCCTCATGCTACAAGGTAACATGAGATGTGCATAGAGTGATGAACGCAGGCACTACAATGTTAAATTACTTAATAATTGAAACAGATACATACTATATATGGTTTATTATATTTTCAACAAAGGTAACAGAATTGAAGTTACTTGATACCTGATATTATGTGATATTTACTTGTATTTTTGTCTTCTGCAGCAAACTGGGACCCAACATAAAAATATTCTCCGATTTATTTTCTTCAGTGTGAGAAGGATGCACCACACTAAGAACAAACTCTTCCATCCCTGTGGACACACACTGAACAACTATTAGCTCTATTTTTTTCAGCACAAGATTAACCTAGTAATATATTTCAAAAAAATAAATAATCTAAAATGAATTAATTAAACAAAGATCACTGTTAAAGATTAACTTACTTCTACAATTTAAATGGAAGGAAGCATCTGTTATGTCCCTCAGTATACAAATACCATTTTAAAAAAGAAATGTTACCTAAGGAGACTTCATAATAGAGAGATAATACAGATGTAACCACAGCAGAGGACATAGTTTACCTTACCTTCTTTAACAGCTAGTTGTATGCAGTGAGTGTCTGTCATTATCCAGGGATGATCAACAGTAGTGGAAGCCTGCAACCATGAACTGAAAGCAGATTTTATGTCATCTTCAGTTATATCTTTATGCTAAACAGGGAAATAGAAAAAAAGGGGGGTGTTACTTTTTTAAGACTGTTCCCTTCCAAATGATAACTCTTCAGCAGAGGTGGTATTTGTTCCTAATGATAGCTCAAAGACAGAAAAAGTTCTAATGGCACTGTTCATTCAAAACCCTAGAATCATAGACGATTAGGGTTGGAAGGGATCTCAGGAGGTCATCTAGTCCAACCCCCTGCTCAAAGCAAGATCAATCCCAAGCAAATCATCCCAGCCAGAGCTTTATCAAGCTTAAAGATCTCTGAGGATGGAGATTCCACCACCTCCTTAGGTAACCCATTCCAATGCGTCACCATCCTCCTAGTGAAAAGGTATTTCCCAATGTCCAACCTAAACCTCCCCCACTGCAACTTGAAACTATTAGTCCTTGTTCTGTCATCTGCCACACTGAGAACAGCCTAGCTCCATCCTCCCTGGAACCCTTTCAGTTAGTTAAAGGCTGCTATCAAATCCCCCCTCCCCATTATCCTCTTCTGCAGAAGAAACAAGCCTAGTTCCCTCAGCCTCTCCTCATAAATCATGTGCTCCAGCCCTCTAATCATTTTTGTTGCCCTCCACTAGACTCTCTCCAGTTTGTCCACATTCTTCCTGTAGTGGGGTCCCAAAACTGGACATAGTATTACAAATGAGGCCTCACCGAATAGAGGGGAATAATCACTTCCCTTGATCTGCTGGCAATGCTCCTACTAATGCAGCCCAATAGGCCTTTAGCTTTCTTGGCAATAAGGGCACACTGTTGACTCATATCCAGCTTCTTGTCCACTGTAACCCCCAGGTCCTTTTCCGCCGAATTGCTGACTAGGTAGTTGGTCCCCAGTCTGTAGCAGTGCATGGGATTCTTCCATCCTAAATGCAGGACTCTGTACTTGTCCTTGTTGAACCTCAGATTTTTTTGGACCAATCCTCTAATTGGTTCTGGGCCCTTGCACATCCCACAGTTTCAAACAACCTATCTATGTTCAATACTTATACGATTCCCATTACCATAATGTCCAAACACCTCACAATCACTAATGTATTTATCCTCATAACACCCCTTGGAGGCACGGAAATACTATTCTCTCCAGATGGGAAACGGAGGTACAGAAAAATTAAATATCTTGCTCAAGGTCACACAGGAAGTCTGTGGCAGAGCAGGGAATTGAAACTGGGCCTCCAGAGTCCCATGCTAGCTCCTTAACTACTGGAGCATCCTTCCTCTCAAAGACAAGGAATATCAACTGAGATCTCCTTGGGAAGAGAGGAAGCAGTGTTCAGAAAGGAAAAAGAGGATCCCTACCACATCATTCACCTAATTTTCCACCTCTCTCTTTACCTCCTTAGGGAACTAAAACCACTTGAGCTGAAGTAGAAAAGAAAAAAAGGAGAAGTCCATATTAAATGTACATAAGATCACATAAAATTACTTTATACTTTTTTAGTTTACTGCCTTCAAGGTATTTATTTTACATGTAGATACAAAATCCAAAGGTTTAATTACTACTTAGTTCAGCCACCCACCCAAACACATTCTACAAGCAACTATTTACAGAAAAAGTAGTATTTGATAGAGAGAGTTCAACCATGCTATATTTTAAAATATAGCAAAAAGCAAAACAAAGTTCAGTCCATTTGTGGATAAAGAATACGACATGCATATGAGAACTCTGTGCCTATTATAGATTAGTACTATATGTTTTATGGAGCCATTAAAGGACAAAATGACCACCAACTGTCACAGCAAAACAAACACTGTGAATTAACCCAGTGAAGATATTGGGTGGACAGTGAGAGGTGACATTAAATAGCTTTTTGCTGGTATAGATTTGCAATGAGAGAATGGGTATGGCTCAGTTGAGGGAGGATAAAGGAGTTCAAATATTTACTTCTCTATTAAATTTCTAGCAGAAGGAAAAAGATAAAAAATTCAGAGTTAAAACTTAACCACAAAATTAAAAAGTTATTAATATGCCTTAATCATCATATTTAGAAACTCTCCCTAGGTATTTCCTGATAGAGGAGCATAAAAGCTTTTTCTCCGAGGATACTTAAGAATCAAGTTTCAGCCTCAACTCTGGGTTTCTTTGCCTTTGTATGTTTAAAGTTGATTCAGACCAGCTGAGGATCTGGTCCAATATTTCTTTTGTAAATCACTTTAATTTTTTAATGGCCGTCTTATTTATTTGGGATCTCGTCAAGAAGAAAATGTTGCTTGTATGCTGATGTGGGAACCATACTATTCTTGTTGTGTAATGTTTTCTAATACAGCTTTATGTAATTATGTACAACAGGATTCATAATACAATGTTGGGACTTGGCTTTAAACCTACAAAGGCAAAGAAGCCCAGAGTGTTCTGGGCACTGTGCTTGGGCAAGTCACTTTATTTTCATAAAAACAGAAAATCTGTATGCAGTACACTATAGAATGAGTACTGTAATACCTCCCAAACACAAAAGGATGTTGTTACTTGACATTTATAATCCTTCGATGAAAGGTGATACAGAAGTACAAAGTAGTATTACTGTATAAAGTTTCATTTATGTAGATGGTACATGTGTCTCACTGATTTAGATATGACTTTACATAATAAAAATGTATTTATTGAAGGGGAAATTGTATTGGAATGAAGTATATTTAAAATATTAGTCTAATGTGACTAATTATCACCCCAATTTATCACCTGATAAATAAAAAACAAAACATCACTGATGAACCTTAACCAGAGCAACACTATTATTGCTTAAGCAATATGTAAAATGATTGAATGATACCAAGAATGCCAACTCACTAAATTCCTTTTGGGTTGTAGTCTAAGAGATGCTGGAATTTTAGGGACCGATTCCACTGACTTAATTCTGACAGTTGCATGCATTTCTATATGTATTCTCTTTCTCAGGCCATCTGGAATCTGAAATATACAAAATTAAAACAAGAAATAAAGAGAAAAGATATGGTCACAGCAAAAATTGGTTACAATATCCAACAAGTAACTTCCTATTCCATGGAAATGTATCCAGCAATGACAACATTTCTATTACATTTGATCATCAGCCTGACCTGACTGATTGGTTTCTCCTTTGATTCTGTTGCAAATTACAACCATTCTATTGCCACTTGTAGTGTAATCCTCTTCCCCCACACTCTCTCACCCTAATTGCCTCTTTTGTTTTTTGTGGAACTAGTTGTTAAAACTTGTTAACATGCATTAACATCTTTAGAAACAAACAAATAAGCTAAGATAAAAGAGTAAGGGGGAAAAGAGGAATATGTCTGCGTTGTATTACCATAGAACTTTTAAACATTAATGCCTATCCTAAAAATGCTTGTTTTAATAGCCATTTGGTAAAGTTTCTCTTTTTTAAATACAAAATTCACATAAACCTGTCTTAACCAGCAGTATTGCATTTGATAATTGATTCATGAGTGTAATATAGACAGACAGAGGCCTTAGAGAAGCCATCTGACTTAACTAGTGAAAATGTAATGATCTAGTAATTTTGAACATCTTAAAAAGTCTGCACTTTTTTTTTGTAAATTAAGACATAATACCTATGCACTTGACATTACAATTAAATACATCCTATTTATTATTTGATTACAAAGATGTTAAGAGAATCTGAGCAGTAAGAATTTGTTTTCTTTTTCAATAGAACGAAATAAATAATTTTTAGCTCTAATACAGCTCTTTTCATCCATTGAAAGAGCTTTATAAAAGAAAGTATCGCTATCCACATTTTACAGATTAGAAGACTGAGGTACTGAAAGGTGAAGTGACTAGCTCAAGGTGACGCAGCAGGTCAGTGGCAAAGCCAGGGATAAAATTCAATTTGTTTTTTGCTTACACTAACCAATTTGCCCTCCTTTATTTGAAATATATTTTCCCTTCACGCTATTATAATTAAATTTAATTCCTAAATTGAAACAGCTCAGAGCTGAAGAGCCTATTGTTGCCAAGAGACTAAACAGTAAGTCATTTTTGGAAAGAAGCACTTGAAGTTCTCAGCCAATATACAAAACTGAAATCTACGAGAGATGGCTGTAACGACTCTGTTATTGTATTCTCATTCCCACTGAAATGGATGGTGAATTGGTGGGTACATTGCCTTAGAAGCTACTGTTTTAAAACATCTGAATGGGGATTTTAAAAGCACTTTTATCTTTTTTAAAATCGATCCAACATCCATTTCCACGGAAGTGAGAACAAAAGCTAGTAACAGAGCTGTAAGACATTCAAATGTCAATGGCTGTCAACTGAGACCTGCAAGTGCAATCTGCCAAAACAGCATGTAAAGACTATAAGGATGTCTACACTACAAAAATACAAAACAAAACAATGCCCCCCCATCACCAAAAACCACAAACAAAAAATCCCATAACACATAGCAGCGAGTCTCAGAGTCTGGGTCAACTGATTTGGGTTCATAGGGCTTATACTACAGTGCTAAAAATAACAATGTAGACATTCCCACTTGGGCTCTATTTTTAGCCCCATAGTACGAATCCCATGGGCCTGAATCAGTTGACCTGGCTCTGAAACTTCTAGCATTTTTTTTTGGCAATGTGTATGTACCCTGAGATCCAGCTGAAGATTCCTATTAAGGTCTTCAGTGTCTGAACTGTCAATTAATATAAAATAATTTATTTTAAAAACAATTTTTTTTTAAAAAGTTGTTTCTTTAATGGAAGTTTTAAACAAAATTACTGAAACTATACACTAAATTGTACAATGCTGTGATATGTGATACTATCGCTTCCTAGTTTGTTGAAGGCTGGAGGTCAGAGCAAACTAGCGAGGCCTGAGTATCTGATATAATCACATACGTCATATATTAATATGTACTCACACATGTCCTTCTCTGGACTACTCACACCCAGCAAATTGTTAAGGCACTCAGTATAAATAGCTCACAATTTCCAGAAAATCTTAAGATGCTGAAGATACTGTCTCATTTTGGCTGCAGAATTGCCTCAGGGCTTTGGAAACCCAGCCTAAGCTATACATTTCAGAGGGCAACTGCTGGGTTTGAGTAGTCCAGACCAGGACAACTTAGTAAAGAACACCTATGCTTGATATTATCTATTTTATTTTAGTCTACCTTAGTAGACTACCTTTAAAAAATTTTAAAACCTTTAAAGGTAGACCTTTAGTCTACCTTTAAAAATTAATGTTTACAAAATCTACTCTGTACACTTCTATACTAACTTTGGGGTTGCTTGATTATCTAACTAAAAACCCAAAAGCAACAGCATTCAGACTAACCCAAACTCTTCCAACATGCATGGCTTCCACACTGTTATATTTTATGGCACTCTCTAGGTCTTCAAATCCATTCCATACTATCGGTACGATAGAGATCTCACTGGATTCTTGATTGATATTAGAGCCAAACTGGTTTCTGTCTTCTGTGCTGGGCATTTGCTTTTCAAATGGTAGATTCTGCTTTGCTTCTCGATGCCGTTGTCTTGGAGAGCGAAGTTTACTAATCTTTCCATAAGACACTTTAATATTGGGATCTAGATCAACAAACTCCAGATTCCATGGAAAAACATGAACAGCGTTTTTCTGAAATGCATGTATGGTTGCTGTGCTCTGTACACTAGGAGGCTGGAACTGACATACTCTGAAAATAGAGTCCATGTGAATCAAGTTTAATAGCTCATCTTTGAATGTGCTCATTTCACCCGTACCACAGGAAGTCTCCTGTTTTTGCTCAGGAGAGCGAGAGAAAATGCTCCCAATAAAATTCCATACATTTGGCAAGACATTAGAGCCAAATGTCTCTTTTCCATCTGGCTTACGCTGTTCGAGGACACCTGGATATAAATGAGGCTCTTTGGCAAAAGGTTCCTTTATTATTTCTCCTTGATCCATTTTACTTTTAACAAATCTTTCATGTAAAATGTCACTTTTTGAGGAAGGCAGATTGATGGTGTTTTCTTCACACTGGCGTGTTTTTGGACATACAAGAAGCTGTGTGCGAGGTTCTAGTCTCCCATAAGGAGCAGATGGCTTTAGTGTAGCTGCAATTAAACAAAGATCATCAGTAAATATATCCACCCTTGCAAAAGCATTGTATGAAATGACTCCATCACCACTTACCAATTTGAATGTAAATATAAGTGTGCTGCTCAACCCACACAGGGAAGATGGCTTTTGGAAATACTATTCGAATCTGGTCAAGAAGATGCCTTTCAAGAGAGGAAGCATGCAGCTCCTAAGACAATATTGCATAATTAGAAATGAAATACTTCACATTACACCTTGCATTGGTTTTAAGATACAAACTGTATGTCCCTATATAAAATCAAATTTGAATTACACACATACAATGTACAAAACCCATTACAGGAAACAGTGCCTTGAGGAGAAAAAGAACAAGAGGGGAGAGAGGAGGGAATAACGCTTCTGACGAGTAACAAGAAGATGAAAGCAATTTAAATGTTTTTATTACCAGTATTTCCCAATCATCTGCTGAGAGGAGTTCCACTTCTACTTGCTGACAGGACAAAACTTGGGAGCATGGCTCAAGGAATATCTGGCAGACAATAACACTTTTTTTAAAAAAAAAACATTTAGCCTCTGATATTTACAGAGCAAGTTAAATCTAAATGACTTAAAATAATTAAGTCTGCTTCACTATACATCTTGGATGATTAAGAATAATTGCCTGTTAAATCACAATAGCTAAACCACTTAACACAGCATGAAGCTTCAATGTATAGTACATGATTTCTACTGTGGATGCTTAGGATACAGAGCCCCAATCCTTCTATAGTCAATACAGCAGGTACAAACTAAAAAGACGTAGTAGCATCAATATTATTAGTTGATTAAATATCAATCAAGTTTCAAAGCATGCCAAGAACATAGGAACCACTATACAGGTTACAGAGGTTTTTTGTTTTTTTTTAAACCTAACTAAAACCAAATCAAAACATAAAGGACAGTTTCTGAATACATGTTTCTGAAATTTTGAATGAACCTACCTAAATATATAATGGAATTTGGAAAGCTCAAAAGAACAAACAACTGTATACAGTTATACAAGGCAGAAGCAGTTGAAAAGCAACTTTCCACTTGTAAAGAAAAACAACATTTCTATGCGGGGCTCACAGGAGGCTTCACTTCCACAGCAAACTTTCAGGAATTGGTCACCTCAGAGTATGAGCTGAGTATCAGGAAGAATGTTGGGAAACATTCATCAGGAATGAAGAAAGCTGATGCAGCTCAGGGAGAAACAAGATCATTTCAGAGAAACCAGTCAATACAGGAAAAAAAAAAAAGGTGTTTTTTGTTTTTTTTTTAAACCAAACGTTCCACTTGTCAAAGAGTAGCACTTTTCAAGATACTGGCATCTTAACTTTTTCTTCTTTAAATAACCTTCTCCTAAAATGAAGCAACTTCTAACCCTCTGTCCTCTGTGCATCTTCAAATCAGTTTTTCCAAAAGAAACAGTTGGCTTTAAACTCTGCAGGGTCCTAAAGTTTCAATGTTTGCAGTACAAATAAGAAATATCCTTTCCCTTCCATACAATAGTAAACAGAAGGGAATATTTTTCATGATATACTATTACAGCAAATAAACATATGCTTCCTGAAGGCAAAGGGACACTGGGGCCATCTATTTTAATATGTTCCTTTGACAGGACACAAAACTTCATTTAATGACATCTTTTTTGGTGAATATTTTGCTAGGGTCTGAAGGTTACTCATCAGGATTTTCTTCTGTGAGTTGTTAATTTCCAGATTTTAACAGGATTTATTTAGCATTTGCGTATCTTAAATAAGCATAATAAGCATAAGCATTAAATAAGCATAATAAACACGGATTCACCAAGGGCAAGTCATGTCTGACCAACCTGATTGCCTTCTATGATGAGATGACGGATTCTGTGGACGTGGGAAAAGCAGTGGACACGATATATTTTGATTTTAGCAAAGCTTTTGATACGGTCTCCCACAGAATTCTTATCAGCAAGTTAAAGAAGTATGGGTTGGATGAATGGGCTACAAGATGGACAGAAAGCTGGCTAGGTCATTGGGCTCAACAGGTAGTGATCAACGGCTTGATGTCTAGTTGGCAGTCAGTAACAAGCAGAGTGATCCAGTGGTCGGTGTTGGGGCTGGTTTTGTTCAACATCTTCATTAATGATCTGGAGGATGGGGTGGATTGCACCCTCAGCGAGTTTGCTGATAACATTAAGCTGGGAAGAGTGGTAAATATGTTGGAGGGTAAGGATAGGACACAAAGTGATCTAGACAAATTAGAGGAGCCAGCATTGCCAGCAGATCGAGGGAAGTGATTACTCCCCTCTATTTGGCACTGATGAGGCTTCATTTGGAGTACTGTGTCCAGTTTTGGTCCCCCCATTACAGAAAGGATGTGGACAAATTGAAGAGTGTCCAGGAGAGGGCAACAAAAATGATTAGGGGGTTAGAGCACATGATTTATGAGGATAGGCTGAGGGAAACTAGGCTTGTTCAGTCTGCAGAAGAGAAGAATGAGGGGGGATTTGATTGTGGCTTTCAACTACCTGAAAGGGAGTTCCAGGGAGAATGGAGCTAGACATTCTCCAATTTGTCCACATCCTTTCTGTAGTGGAGGTTGGAGTCAATGACCTCCTGAGGTCCCTTCCAACCCTAATCTTCTATGATTCTATGATAAATGTGTAAAAATCTGTCCACAACCACAGTTAAGGGGGCAAGAGTACCCTAATCCAGTTAGATCTCAACAGCCAAACCAATATAATTTTCTTGTGAACAGTAAGAAAATGGCAGATTTTCATAATATTCCATGGGATACTTTTCTTAACGGTTGTACCTAGAGTCAGGAAAAGACAATTCCAGTTGAGATTACAATAACCACTCCAGCAGCTATACGTCATACAAATTTTCCAGTTACTTCTACTGTTGACCCAATAAGATGTTTTATAGTCTGATGGTCAGATAACTATTATCTTTCCAGTAATGATTTTTAAAAAGTAAACATGAGGAGGTGCCACATTGCCGGAGCTAAAATGTTCCCTGCTGTGCCTTCTTTCACTGAATAAAGTTTATGATGTGTGAAATACTTCATACACAGCTGTATTAAGTATAATACTTATCTTCCCATGTTAATTTAATTTTCCACCTGCTATAATCAAAAAATTGTGTTGTTGGAACGGATTAACAGTCCCATGATGGACAAAACTTTGGTTGTCTACTGTCTCCTGGGCACCTGTCCAACTTCTCTTTGGAACAGGAGTCACAAGAAGAACTACAGCACATGTCAAAAAAAAAAAGGAAAGGCAGATCCTTTTATAGCAAATCTGAACATGTGTACAAGTAGAGATGGGATGAAGTCTCACGGCAAAGAGAATGTCAAACAAGTAAGAAATAAGTGCATAATTATAAACAAAATTATAAGAACTGAAGAAAAAAACAATTACCATGAGAAAATCCCAAACTTGTTTTAAATCTTTCAAAAAACTTTCCCTTTAAATTAACATTCCACTACACTCTGAGGCTTCATCCTGCAAAGACTTAGCAGGAGTAAAGTTAAACATGTCGGTAAATAGTTTGGTTGATTTTAGTAGGTAAAGTTTTGTAGGATTGGGGCCTAAGCCCCCACTCTTGCAATTTGTTCCATGTGGGTGGACCCCTCTTACCACATGAAGCCCCAATGAAGACAGTGGAGGTCTGTCTGTCTGCATGGATCAGGATCAGAGCTAAACTGCAATGCATTATTCCTTCAGAAATGGTTTTTTTTTTTTTTAAAACAAGGTGCATTCCCAACCTGTTCCCCTTCTGCAATGCCAAGTTTCTCTCCTAAGTGTCTGTTAATTTCAGCAATGTTTTCAGCCTGGGGACCACAATGTCTGATTTCCATCCAACTCAAGAATATAGGCTGGTGATCCCAGGAGACTTTCACAGCTTGGCCCTGTTGATTTCGGAGAACAAAAAATTAATATAAAACAATTTAAATTAAATTATCCTAATCAAATATAGCTCATTCTAACAGTATAGACACAATCTTCCATTTTGGTTACAAAGTGAAAAGAAGTGCGTAGTTTGTTTCTGGATTTGTCATGCCCCATCTAAATGAATAATGTAGGATCTTAGCACTAGTAATACAGAAATACACAGTAATACACTGCAAATCTGAATAGGGCTCTCTGTGTAGATGCAAGGGTCTGCATATATAGATCTGATTTGATCACTGGGGCCTTGCTTTGATTCATAATAGAAAAATCAGGTAATGAGGCTAGAAAGAGGTTTACATGCACAAAAAGTTATGAATCTCTTTGGTATTCCATCCAATATTTGCATCTTGTTGGTTTTCTATTACTTTAAAGGTTAATTTAGATCCTATTATGTTAGTGCTGGAGTGTGAAAAATGTAAAGTGGGACATTAGGAGACATTTGGAAGAGCGTAGGCAGGTTGTGTGGCATTAGGAAATAGGGATGACATTCCAGGCTAGAATTTTTTGGGGAGGCAGGAGGAAGGGGACATGTGAGGAGCTGCATCACGTCAGATACAAGATAGGATGTTGCATTTCTTTTGTTTCACTGGACAAGTCAACAAGAGTTGAAGGCAACTTGACGGAAAGTTATTTTATATTATCAACTATTATGGGTTTTGTACCTTCCTCTGAAGCATCAGTTATTGACCACTGTCAGACAGGTTACTGGACTAGATGGCCCACGGATCTGATCTAGTATATATTCCTGGTCCTAACATCAGGGATGTGCAAAGAAAACCTCTCTAAGTCCTTGTAAATTTCAGGGCATGTCTACACTGCAGCAGGGGCAGGCATCAATGCAGTGGCATCAATTGAGTGGATCTGTGTAGACCTGCTCAGTCAATGGGTTAGTGCTCTCCCGTGGACTCAATTAGTCCATCTCCAAGAAAGGTGGAAGGCAGAGTTGATGGGAGATGCTCTTCCATTGACGTAGCATCATAAAGACACTGCGTTGCATAGATGTACATACATGTACGTGAAATATGCTAGTTACGTTATGTAACTAGAGTATCTCATGTTGACCCAGCAAGGCAGTGTAGACCAGGCCTCAGAATGGATGGTAGAAACTCTACCTGATAATGATTCCAGCAACCTGTGGACCACAGGAGCCTTGGTTTGATTTTGGCTGTGATAAAACTGAGAGCACACAGCAATGTCTAGACTCCAGATGGATGGGAGATTTTGCCAACAGGCCAAAGGGACCCCTAGTCCAACATGGCCCCATCCAAAATTCACTGGGATTACCTCACTCTAAAAACACCGCTTCATGGTCTTCACATTATTCTCTGCCCAACAAGACACTCACGTCAACCTAGAATATTACAGGCTTGGGCACCTCACCACCACAAGGGGATGCTAGCAGAAAGGGGGTCTGGTGGCAACAGTGCAATGACAACAGGGAGCCATCACTGGTGGCAGGGAGTGTCGCAAATGGGTGTCACTGGCATCAAGGTAGTGCTGCTGGACTCAAGGGGGGGCATTATGAGGGGCACTGGTGCTGGTGTTGCTGGTGTCAAGAAGGGGGTTGTCAGGAGGTTCTGGCATCAGGGCGTCGCTAGCATTGAGGGGGCACTGTGAGGAGGCACTGGTGTCAGGGTGTTGTGAGGAGGTGCTGGCACAGGGCATGTTGCTAACATTGGGGTGCCATGAAGAGGTGGTGGCATTGAGGGACACTGTTGGCATAGAGGGGGGAAATTGTGAGGAGCTGCTGGAATTGGGGGGTGTCACTGGCACTGGTGGGGGGGTGTTGTGAGGAGATGTTGGCATCAGGCCAGCATTGCTGGCATTGGGCGGCAGCACTACCATTGGGGGTGCAATATGAGTCAATGGTGGCATTGGGGATGTAGCTGCCATCATGGGGGTGTCAGTGGTGTTGCTGGCATAAAGGGAGTGCTGTGAGGACATGCTGGCATTGGAGGGTGTCACTGGCATCGGGGGCCATTGTGAGGAAGCACTAGCATTGGGGGGCATCGCTGGCATCAGGGGGCATTGTAAAGAGGTGCTGGCATTTGGGGGCATCACTGAAATTAGAGGGCACCAGGAGGTGGAGCTGGCATTGGGGTGACATCACTGACATCGTGAGAACGTGCTGGCATCAGGGCAGCACTGTGAAGAGGCGCTGGGATTAGGGGCATAACTGACATTGGGGGATGTCATGAGGGGTACTGGTGTTAGGGTCATTGATGACATTAGGGAGCGTTGTGAGGAGATGCTGCCATTAGGGGCATTGCTGGCATTAGGGGTGTGGTGAGGAGATGCTGGATTGCTGGCACTGGGGAGGGATTGTGAAGAGGCACTGGCATTGGGGCGGTGTTGCTGGCATAAAGGGGGCATCATGAAGAGGTGCTGGCATAGAGGTGCTGGTGTTGGCAGTGTCGCTGGCATTCGGGGATATTGTGAAGAGACATTGGCATGGGGGGGGATGCTGCTGGTATTGGGGGATGTCACTGGCATAGAGGGGGAGTGTTGTGAGGAGATGCCAGCGTCAGGGGTGTTGCTGACATGAGGAGGGGGATTGTGAGGAGGCGCTGGCATTGGGGGGCACTGCTGGCATTGGGGGGTTGAGAGTTGCTGGCATTGGGGGGGTGTCACTGGCATTAGAAGGGCATCATTGGCATAGAGCAGGAGCATCATAAGGAGGTGCTGGCGTTGGGGGGTGTCACAGGCATGGAGGGGGGCATCATGAGGAGATGCTGGCGTCAGGAATCACTGACATTAGGGGACACGGTGAGGAGGCTCTGGGACTGGGGGCGTTGCTGGTATGGGGAGAGGCGTCATGAGGAGGCGCTGGCACTGCGGGGGGCGGGGGCTCAGTGTCGCCATGGCAGTGGGACGCCGGCAGGCAGCGGGGGTGTCTAACGGACTGGCAGGGCAGTGCCGCTGGGTCACCGTAGCGATGAGGGGGAGGCAGGCGGGGAGGGGGGTGAAGTCATGGTGGGTGGAGGAGCCAGAGGGCGACAGGACGCTGACGGGGAGAGGGGATGGGGATCTGCCATGATCCGCCCCCAGGGGCCTGGCCACCCGGACGGAGCCCAACCCCGGTACCGGTACCGGTACCTACCTGCTCCAGCCGCAGGCGAGAGGCCAGTGCAGGAGGCAGGTGCAGGAAGCAGTCCCGGGTGCCGCTGAAGGCGACAATCACCACAGCGCCTCCCGCGCCCCCACCGCCGGGGTAGCCGCCGCCCCACATCGCGCCCGCAGCAGCCAACGCCGGTGCGTCCCAGCAGCATCGAACACCCGCTCCACGCCCAAGTAAAGTTACCCAATATGAGGAGCGGTGAGCACGACCCCTCAATAACAGATTACCCCCCTGCCCTCAAACGGCATTGGTAGCGCCCATCGCAACCAATAAGAGAGCGTGCCACACTCACCCGCTTTCCTTGATTGGCTGTTCGCTCGAGAGCTTCTGCTGTGCTGTCTGGCTGACCAGTCGAAATCTCTCCCGTACTACCCCGGCCGGAGCCAATGAGAGCACGGCAATCTCTCCCGCTTTCTGTGGTTGGCTGTTTTCTCGGGGAGCTGCAGATGCTGCCTGGCTGGCTGGCCGGCCGTGGCGCGCGCGGGTGGCGCCGGGAAGATGGCGGCGCCTGGCGATGGGGTTGTGGGGAGCGTCTGTAAACACCACGCGCAGCAGGACGTCTGCGACTCGCGCGCCAAGTACCGCGAGGGGCGTAGGCCCCGCGCAGTGAAGGTGGGAGCGGGTAGGCGCGGTGGGCTCTGGGCGGCTGCTCCCAGAAAGTTGTCGGTACTTACTGGTAGCTTGGGACCGGTCGGATGTACGGGCCGCCTACCGCCTCTTTCCGCTCAGCCGGGAAACGTCGCCGCGCGAGTTCGGGGGTCTGTGGAGCCTCTGGGGGTCTTTCCTCAAATGCCCTGCCCCGCCCCTGGGGAACGGATTAACGGAACACAGCCCGGCCTGCCTTCTGTCCCCCTTCCTCGCCGGGATGCACACAGCCCAGCAGGTCGTGGGGCACAGCAGCGTGTGGGCTGTTGCCGTCGGTCTGTCCTCACTGGCCTAGTGTCACCCTTGGACCGCATGCTGCAGCGACTGGAGGTTTATGACTATCCTTGTCCCACTTTGGGACAAAGCGTTCCCTCGATGCTGCCGTGCCACCTGGAGGCACCTCCAGCACGGGGCTCAGGCTCAGGCCCCAAGCATAATTGTTTTGGGCCCAGTACAAACTTGTAACACGGGCCCTCTCCCACACACCCATGGGGGTTGTGGCCTCTGGGCCCTGGTAAAGTGTTCCCTTTTCCCCCCCATGTGGGGACCCTGCTCAGGCTGGCTCTGGCTCCCCAGTGGGTTGTGGTACACTCCATGTATTTATTTGTATGGCAGTCTGGTCCAAGGCTGCAATCTGTCAGGCTCTATGAGGTGATGCAGAGTTTACAGTTTTACAAATGACTCCTCACTCACCCACCTGGAGCTGGCTGGAAATCAATGAAGTTTCAGTCTAACACTTGCCCCAAAAGACTTAGGAACAGCTTGACCAACTAACCTGTGTGCATCTCTCATTACAATAAACATCTGTTTGTTCAGACCCCAGTTCACCCCCTTTTCCACACAAAACTGGTGGTGTTGTGAGTGTGAATCAATGACATCAGGAATGTTCCATCGTGAAACTAAATTGCTAGGAAACTTCAGTCACATTGAAGGAAATCCCACATTATTCCAAAATTCCACTTGTACTGTTTTTGTTGTGGGTCTCATTTTAGATATTTTGTTATGCACCGAGAAAGCCTGCTAGCATTCAGTTGAGTCTTGTAACTGTAGAAAACAGAAATGAAAAGATATATTCATTTGTCTTGAAAATTTGAGTGCAGCAAATACAGATCCAGGGCCTAGCCCTGCAAACAAGCATGTAATTTTATTCATTCGATGGGAATACTCACATGACTAAAGTTATTCTTGTTTTTGTAGGGTTAGGATTATAAAATGCGATTTTGAGTGTTGATTAAAGTTGAGACCTAAATATTCCAACTGTGTCCCTTGTCAGTATGTTATAAAAGCTAATTAAATCATATTCAATGAATATCTATGATTAACTAAAGGCTAGTTGAAGAAAGCTGCTGGATTGCAAAATAGTTTTCATGGGTTTTTTTTGTGTGAGTTTTGGAAATATACGTGGCTCTTCTTATGAGGCATCTCCATTACTGGAGGTTTGCAACCATGGTAGCCCATTCTGTATGATCTTCTGCAAATCTCTTTGTGGATGAATAGTTCTTTTGATCCACATAGGATACCACATTGGAAAGGTCTTTTTTCTTTCGTGTCCTTTTGTCATCAACTTTACCTTCCAGTGCCTGTTAACATGCATCACCTGCTGAATCTCTTAAAATATGCCTTACAAATCAAATCTTTCTTTTAATAATATCTCTAACTAGATTTTGCTGAGTTTGTCATCTGCAATACTTCTTTTTGGTTACAGGGTCGTCTATGATTTTTTTCTTTAACAGCATAATTCAAAGGATTGTTGTTTCTTTATTATTGATTGTTTGAATATCCATGTTTCACAGCTGTAATTTAACAGCCCAAATATAAGTTTTCAAGATTTGGAATTTAGTTTTCAGACCTATGTCTCTTCTCAACAGATGTTTATTCTTCCAAAATGTCTCTTTCACTCCTGATATTCTGGTGTTGACTTCAGTATCTGATCTTCCATTTTCAGTAATGATGCTTTCTCAGTAGCAGTAATTTCTCAGTTGCTGTACAGCGGTGTTGTTAACTGGAATCTTGCATGTTTTCCAAGGATCCTTGTATACCACCATAGTTTGTCTTGTCTAGAGTTGACATATTCTTTGCCATATTCATATATAATTTCCACTAACTTCATCAGACCTGCTTTTCAATCAGCCAACAGCACTGTGTGTTAACATTTGTTATGCAGATGACATTTTCTTTTATTCTTAATACTTCCTTCTATTTTATCTACTAATTTAATCAAATACTAACTTTAAATGTTGAATAAAATCAGTGACATTATGCAGTTTTGACTCACTCCTTTCTTGATATCTATTACATTTTCATTTTCATCTTCCATTATAATCGACTTCCAATTCCAGTATAATTGTTATATTATTCCAAGTTCATATATATCAATCCCTACAAATCTTAATATATTGAGCATTTAGTAGTGGTAGATCCCGTCCCCATTAGGGGACAGAGTCAGAATGATCTCCAATCCTGCTGAAAGGGGAAAACCTGTTTTATTCTGAATATCTTGACTCTAATGCTTCCCTAATGCACATGTGCTATATGGTCACTGTACTTGCAGAGCAGTCTGCTCTGAGTATGACACTGCAGAGCGTCATATTATTTATCCCACTGGGGATCCTTCATTTTCCCCCATGAAAATTCACCATGTTTCTAACCAAAGATTTGACAGGAGTCACTTTTTAATTTGTCAGTGCCAGAAGATAATTGGTCAGAAAAGCAACTGTTCATTGTTGCAATGAATTTGTACAATACCGGCTAGACTTATAGCACTGCTCTTTACTGGATGAATTATCAGACCCACTCAAAAATATGCCATAAGCCCTAACTCAAATTGCAGGCATCTGTTTTTGGATCAGATCAATTGAGTTCTATTCCCCCCTCATTGATGAGGAGGTTCTTGCAGACCATGGAATTGTTACAAATTCCTACTGGGATCCTACAATATTGCCTTTGCAAGACTCCAGGTGCAAAATCAAAGGGGTGGGTATTTTCAGAGTTCTAAGAGGGTTTTAGGACCAATAGATAATATAAGAAAATTACTTAAGCTGTTTAAATGTGATATTTAATGTTTTAATGCAAGATAAGTACAAATGTATTTAAATGTTTTAATTTCTTTCAGGTGTACACTGTCAACTTGGAATCTCGTTATTTGCTAATACAAGGAGTTCCTGCTTTGGGTGTTATGAAGGAATTAGTGGAACAATTTGCATTATATGGTGCCATTGAAGAATACAATGCTCTAGATGAATATCCAGCAGAACAATTTATGGAAGTTTATCTTATCAAATTCCAAAAATTACAGAGTGCAAGGTATTGCAGTAGATAACATCTGTCTGCCTTCCATTTTCTTTAATCTTTGGTGTCTTAATGTATATTTTCAGGTAAATTTCTTGAGATTAAAGTAAAATATTCATCTTACGTAAATATGTTTGGTACATACGTAAGTGGTGTGTTCTCTTCACAATGTCATAACTCAAATGTTTTATTACAACATAGATCAAGAGAAAAACCAATAATTCTCAAATGTTGTTAAAACATGAATTGTGATAAAGTTGGAGTAATGTAACATTTGAATACAATTTCCTTTTGTTTAGGATAGCCAAGAGAAAACTAGATGAACGGAGTTTCTTTGGTAGTTTGCTTCATGTGTGCTATGCTCCAGAATTTGAAACAGTCCAAGAGACTAGGGAGAAGCTGCAAGACAGGAGAAAGTATATAGCAAAAGCAACAAGTAATAGAGGTTTGTAGTTGGACATCCTATTGGAAGTTTTAAATATCACTTTTGTTGTGGGTATGTTTTGGCAAAGTAAAAATGTTTACTTTTGTAGTTAATTGTTCATATTTACTTTGCTACAAAATGTGCATGTCTGTGTCCTCACTACTTTAAGAGCAGAATGGAGCCATCTCTCATTGTTTAGTGGGTTCTAAATGATCCCACACAAAAGATGGGGAATAAGAAATGCATAGCTTATGCTTCTGTTTCCCTCGTTTCTTTTCTTGATGACATTTCATTTATCAGAAACATAAGCACGGCTAAGAAACATGGGGCAAGATTCTTATCCCTGCTTTGACCCCTTTATGCAGGGTAAAAGGCCTGGAGTGGCGTAAAGGGGCCCTAAACATCATGAATCCATCAAGGGGAGAATTTTCCCAGTGCAGGCACTGGTGATGGGGACATATTGGGGTGGGATATGTCAATGCTGGAGCTGCAACATGTAGCACTGTGGAGATCCCAAGCAGTGCTGTAGCCCATAGAACAGCCGCGGGAGTTGCTGTAACTTAGGCCTCTGCTCCAGGGCAGCCTCGATTGGAAGGGCACAAAACTGACTTAAAGCCACATTAACTAACCAGCTACCCTCCCTCTTTCTGCCCCCCACCTTTTGGAGTGTGAGTTGTATGCTGCATCTCCAAGAAGCACACCATGGAATTTCATCCCTGGATTTTATAAAGTGTTTAGGCTCCATGTGCTTTATACATTGTCATCGTACGCTCAAGATGCTTTGGTTCTGACTGGGGAAGATAATTGCACCAGTGAACTTCTGCAGTATAATTGAAAGAGGAAATAGTTTACATAGGATAGGTGTTAGGAACACATTGACTTGGCTTTCTGAACTCTAGTGATTTCACACTTACTAATAATCATGAACTATGATTGCTAAAATGTTGATTGCCATAGCACTTACTGGAAATAAGTCTGGACTGTCAGAAAGATAATAAAATGCAAGTGAATTAATGTTAGGAGGTGAAATATTAAATTTCATGGGACTAATTTAATATTCCATCATAAACAATGTAAAGATAATTTTAAGATTGTAGTTAAATACTTGCATCAGGAGATGCCAAAGTTAAGGTTGTTCCCTCCTTATGCCTCTATATTATGATTAGACTTGGAAGGATTATATTTTTATTTTGTAAAAGTCAGTAAACATCAATTTCAGCATATCCATAAATATTTTCATTGATAATCAAAATGTACAGATACGCAAAGTAAGAAAAATGCTGCATGAGAACTTATTAGAGTATAAGGATAT
Source organism: Emydura macquarii macquarii (assembly GCF_026122565.2). NCBI lineage: Eukaryota > Metazoa > Chordata > Testudines > Chelidae > Emydura > Emydura macquarii. The sequence continues at coordinate 32,535,485 of NW_027132559.1, read as the reverse complement.
TTATTGCGTGTATTTCAACATGTGATGTTGAAAATTTGTGTTTTAACGATTATAAAGTTTAATTTAATCTCAGCGTCTGTCATTATATAATTACTGTCTGACCACACAATTTTCTGCCACTGTGAATATTTAAATTGATAAGAATTGCAGACTATGCTTAAAATATATAATTTTGCACAGTTGTGAACATTTAAATGGATAATCTAAAAATGCTTAAATTATATCCATCAAAATGATTATAAAATTGAATTCTGCCAAGCTTAATTATGATAGTCTTTAATTACATGAACACTTATAATTTAAAAAGAGTTGGAAGAATTGTTTGCTTTCCTTTTTTCTCAAAAACTGCAGAAATGTTTTTGCTCAAATCTTCCAAAACAATTCATTGTTAACTAGAAGCCATGCCTGGAAAAGAGTTTTAAAGGTGAAACTTTTGAAAAATGAGTAAATAAAAATTGAGGTTAGACTGGACATGGCTATAAAATCCTGACTGTAGTGGTCAGCCTCACTATAATTCAGCTAAATAAATGCTTTTCTTTGTTATGTATAATTTAGAGAAGTTCTATAACAGTCAAACTCTCTTTTCTGTGTAGAAGTTCATTTTGTGGCAAAGAAGACACAGGAACCTAAAATGACTGTTTCAAAGAACTCAGAACATGACTTTATACCAGAAAGCTCAGGATTCAGTGCAGCAGATGCAAACACTGGTAACTGGGATCTCTCTGCACATTGTCCTTACCCTTACAAGCCATCTTGCAACTTTTCATCGGTAAACACAGCATGTCCTTCAGAAGACAACTTTTGGAGTGGGTTGGCATTCCCTCAGTATATCAATAACTCTGCTGAAACTTCTGAATACTTTAACCAAAGTACACCTTTGACTCAAAGTGTACAACAGGGAGAGCATACTCACACACCAGTTTCTCTTGTGTTGAAAAGAAAAGTTCCTTCTGATAATGGAATTGGCAGATTTATGCCCCGAACAACTCAACTGCAAGAGCGAAAGAGAAAGAGAGACCAAGGCAATCGACTTGCCTTCATTGGAATGGATTCAGATAGTACTGAAGTCATTATTGGTCCCCGGCTACCAGAAATACCTAAAGTGGACATGGATGATGATTCATTGAATACTTCAGCAAGTTTAATTCGAAATAAACTTAAGGAGGTATGCACTCTTAAAAAAACAAAACAAACCTAATTTTGATTTTTCAAATATACATTATGCTCTTGTCATTCATTAACAATTGGTTAAATGTATTTATGGGACCATAAAGTAACTTATCTCAACATATTGGATATTCTTTCAGCAATTTGATAATAATTGGACCTGATTCGGAGAGGGGCAGAGCACTCCTAATTCCCATTTAAAGTCAGTCACAGGTTCTCACCTTCCAGGGTCAGGCCAAATGTCAAAAAAAGCACCTAAAACCAGAGAATGTGGGGTTTTTTTTAACCCTCTACTCAGTACATTCAGGTTCATTTTGATACTGCACCAATTTTGTGCTGTTGAAGTATTTTCATTTTATACAGTTGTTTTTTAGGCTTCCATTTTTGGAAATAAAAGTAACATCAAGATATTATTTTCCATATTCATTCATTTTCCACACACATTTCACTTCTCCTTGCAGTTGGGGGTGTCTAGAACAGCTGACCAAATAATTCGATTTTAGAAGTCTTCATAGTGCTGGACTTAGATTCTGAATATAACACAATCTTGTTTAAGAACCTAAGTCTTTTTAATCTTATAAATTTGTGGAATCATGGTAGACTGCATAACATCATTTAATTCTTTGCTGTCTTATTTAGTCTGCATTCATTTTGAATGAAACAAAAGCACCCAGATGCTGTGAACTGTCTTACTAGAATTTCCTTCCCCTGTTACATATTTGAAAATTGTTTATTTTCTTCATTGATGTTGAATACTGCCCCAGCTGAAATATTTTACCTGAAAAGCTATATTACAATGAGGGGCTCAAGATTATTTTCATTTGCTTCGAACAGTAAAGGGGTTAACAAGTAGGACAGTTTAAGATAGCACCAGCTCTGAAGTTCAGAAAAATATAAAGTTAGAATTGCCATTTCTAAATTCATGGGTAAATAATATAAATGCAGTGATAATTTAGTCTGTCTTCCTCCAATGCATATTATTTAAATGAGAGTTAAAGGAAACATGCTAGGAAATCAGCTTGCGTGATGCAAAAATTTAATGGATGCTTTCCCACATTTCCTTGGGGAAAGTATAAGGGACTGACTGGCATAAAACAAACTCGTGTTTTGGCAAAATATTTTGGTTCATTTTAGTTCAAACTACCTACTTGGTTCCTGGTTTCAAAATGTAAAAAGCATTCAATCTTGGAAAGCACAACTTTTAAACTTCAGTTTATTAAAGGCTGTTTTGGGCCAGATACTGATACTTGTACTCATACAGAGTAGAATTTCAATCCCTAAGTGGACCAATTGACTTCAGTGGATAGCATCTGTATCTATACTGCAGTTCTTGATTCAAAATGAATTAACATTTTCATTTTCAGAATTTTTACTGATGCTGCTGCACTTAGATTACAGGTTGTCTGGTAGTTACATTTGAAGTAAAGCATTTGTAAACTAAGCAAATCTGTTATGGAGTCAAAAATATGGATCCCCAAATGCCCTGTGTAGAGTCACTTTTCATAATACAGTGACCCTTTAATAAGAATAATAATACACGAGGTAATGGGCAATAGTGAACACTTATTTTATTGTTATATACTTTTTGTATTCAGTAGGCTTAGGCTAAGACAATTAAGCAACAGAGACAGCTATCTTGAATAGAACAAGCTATGCAGATTTGAAGGGGCCAGACTGCAACTAAATTGCTAAATCAATCAATTACACATCACTGTAAAAAAAAAAAAACGGGGGGGGGGGGGGGGGCAAAAATCTCACTTTATTCCAGAGCACTTTTCTTTTTCCATATTACAATTTTAGTGGCAGGTGGCTAACTCATGCTTCAATATCCCTCTAATGTTGATGCAAATAATGAAAGTATGCAACATTCTATCATTACCAAACCTGCAAAGTCAATTCTTTGTTAAAATACAGGTTGTTTGTCACTGATTCACTTTCTTGTTGATGCTGTACTGTTTTCCCAGTATTCCCAGTTATTCTAAGAATTAAAAATTGTACTTAATTTGTGCATAACATTCACTTACAATTTCGAGTGGAGGAAAGTTTATAATACCATTGCAATGAATAAAAACTGTACAATGCTCCTAAAACTCAAATATCAAAGTGACATAAAACATCCAGGGACCTTTGTTCTAAAAGCAACAGAAGCAGGAATAATTACAATGTTCTGAGTTTGACTTTTTGTTTTTTAAAACTAGGTAGCAGTTTCTGTTCCAAAAACATCTGGAGAAAAGCCAGAAGATAGTCAAACAAAGCCACCAATAAAACAGAGAAGAAGGATATAGATACTGTTGGCAGCATCCTTGGTGTTCAACTGCCTTTAAAGGACGTAATTTCCGTTTTTTAATTTTTGTAACATCAGAGGTAAAGAAATATTAAGTTGTCTGTATTTTATAATATTTTTAAGCAGTGCATAAAAATTCATGATTATAAATCTTTTGGACGTTTCATTAAACAAATGAAATGCGCTCTTGTATCTCAGTAGCCCCACACACATTTTATACCTCATGAAAACCTGTAACTCCTTATAGGTCATTTGTATTATTCTCTTATCCATTCCTTCAGTAGCATGTATACTGAATTTAAGGAATGGTGAGATGCAGTATTAAAGTAAGAGGCCTGACTTGCTGCTGGTTTTACTGTCTTAAGAAAACTGATGCAGAGAAACTGTCCTTTACAGCAGTGTTCCAGTTGCAGGTCTACAGGTCACCAGTTTCTCGAAATGCCTGCATTTCAAATGCCATGCTGCTCTGTAAAAGAAAGAAGACAACACAACATGATAAAATAGGTTAATTAAACTAGTTTAAGAAAGGACGAACAGTTATTCAGAAAATAGTGCTAAATTGAGGCTTACAAGAGTAAACAAATTACTGAAAATTTGAAAACATCTTTCCAATTTCTCTTATGCTACCTGGCAATTAGATAATGTAAATTAAATGTAAATGGTATCATAGCTAAGAATTTAAGTCAGAACATTCAAAGTGATGGTTCCTTTGGAAAAACAAAGGAAATTTATTGTGACAAAGCTCTTCCTCTACCTCGGTGGGTCCAGTGCTTCCTTCTAGCAGTAGGTCAGGGAACTACTTCACCCCTTAGTGTTCTTCCACCCTCTAGTTGCGGGGAAGGGTAATACAGCCTCTTTCAGATGGCTGCTCCCTGCTGGGTCCCAGTCCTGTCTTTGGCTCTCAGAGGCCCTTGTGCCTTTGCTGGGGCTCTTGCTCCTCCAGCGAATGGCTGGTAGGGGGTCGCAGGTGCCTGGTGCCACCCTTGACTCTGGGCCCTAACCCAGGGACCCTACAAGTAGAAGCCTTGTGCTGTGGCTTCCGGAAAGCTGCTAGCTTCCCTGGGTTACTTCCCTGTGCCCCTTGACTTAAGGTCTGGACCCTGCTCGGACAGGGGCCCTTCCTGGCCTCCTTGACAGGGGAGGTGCTTGACCTCTGACAGCCCCACTGGGTGTGATAGTGCCAAACCAAATGTCCAGTTCAATCTTTCCCTTCTGGCAGGGTCTTTTCTTTCAGGCCTCCAGGCCTGGGTTAGGTCCTTTGCCCTTTTCAGGCAGGGTATTTCCCTCCCCCAGTCTTTGTATCTGCAGGGTTCTCTTCTGCCAGCATTCTGCTTCTCCTAAACCCTCCTGGCTCTTGACAGCATCTTGCCTCCTCTCACACTCTGGTAGCTTACCTCAACCTCACTCTCACAACTCCAGCCACACCCTTTCTCTGGAGAGGAGGCTTTTAAGGAGTCCTGGGCGGGGCCTTGATTGGCTCCAGGTGTGTTAATTGACCTGGAGTAACCCCTGCTCAGCTACCAGGCAGAAACGGGACTTTCTGAGCCTGGGGCTAATATATTGGCTTTCTAGCTCCGGTAGCTATCTAGTCTGACCCTGTCACATTATGTATAGTTATAACTAGATATACTATTTGAGAATATCCTGATTTTTAAACATCTAAAGTTAAAAGAAAAAGCTGCACTGAAAATGCTTTCTTGCTTTGGTTTAAGAAAAGTAAAAGAATAATGAGGTGCTTGTTTTGGTGGTGGGGGGGATGATTTATGCTATAGGACAGTATAGAACATATCCAAACTTCTGGGACTGGAGCTGCAGGCTAACATGCATTCATGTGCTCTCCTTTTCTACTTGAGCCCTGGTTTTCATTTAAAAACTGGTAAGCTTTGTCTGGCACAATACATGAAGCATGGAAGCTGAGAACATACAACAGTTGATCTGAATCTTCAATAGCAGTTTCCCTTATCTCTAAAATTAGGATAAATCCTAGATCTGGGTAGAGAATAGTAAACATCTTCCATGATGATTTTGAAATTTCAAAAATCTGTTTTTGTTCTGAGTCAGTATAAACTTCCAAAATGTTGAAGTTTTGTGCAAAACAGAATCCAAGCTCTCCCTGAGCTGCCTGGCGGGAGCATGGGAGGTGGGGCAGCTCTAGGAATTGTGCCTCCTAAGAGTCTAAGCTCTGGGACAGTCTGCTTGGCTGGCTGTCCTGGAGCAGGGATCCTGGAAGCCCTGGATCTGCAAGGAAGTGTTGTGTAGGCCCTACTATGGTAGATATACATGAATCCAGCATGGACACATGAATATCTCTCAACTGGAGATCTGTAAAGGCACTTCTCAAAGAACTGTGAATGTATGTATTGTGGTGTGAAGCTTTCAAGGCAATAATTAGGCTGAAGGGCAGTATTCTCCCAAGTTATTTAATATTTTTATATGCAAGAATGATGTAATACCTTGATGTCTGGCAAACATGGTCCAAATGCTTCCAAGAGAAGATTTTCATCACTTACAGCTTTTTCAAAATCTGCGTAAGAGAGCTTGCCATCATGGTCATAGTCCTAGGAAAGGAGGATAAGCATTATTGGTCAAGAAAGGCTATTTAACTTACAGTAACTGAGTTTATGCTATAAAATAATTTAATCTTTGAGTGATTGTCCAGGGGGCGGGGGAGGTGTATTGTGCTTGAACCCTCTATGTACTCCTATCTCCCACCTGATGGCATAAGGGCGGAGTGGGCCAGCTGCCCTGCAGTTCCATAGCCAATGCAGAATTCCAGAGTAGGAGGATTCCATAGTAGCCAGGAAGGAAGGCTGGTCATGGAATCCATGTGGACAGTACATCTCAAAGAACCGCAGTTACTATAAGGTAAAATACCTGTTCTTCTTTAGCAATTGTCCACATGAATTCCACTCTTGGTAATTAATATACAGTTACTGAAGACTAACACTTCTAACCAAATAACTAATTACCAATACTACTTCTAACCGGCACAGTGCACAGAGATGTAGGCAGAGGGGTTCTCTCTCACTGCCATGGGCAATAATTATGAACTGAGGGATGGTTGGGTCCACTCTACCCTTTTTATCCTCCGAGAGGATATCTCGCAGATATCTAGAGCAGACATGACCCCAACAGACACTTCTGGCCAAGAGATTCTGATTTAACGTGCATGGGATACATGAGCACCGAGCGTGGAGTCCATATGGACAATTCGAAGAAGGAATTATTTTATACAGTAGAACCTCAGAGTTACGAACACCTCAGGAATGGAGGTGTTCGTAGCTCGGAAATGCTCGTAACTCTGAACAAAACATTATGGTTCTTTCAAAGGTTTACAGCTGAACATTAATACAGCTTTGAAACACTACTATGCAGAAGAAAAATGCTGCTTTTTTTTTTAGTAGTTTACATTTAACACAGTACTGTACTGTATTTGCTTTTTTTCTTTTTTCTCTGCGGCTGCCTGATCGTGTACTTCTGGTTTCAAATGACGTGTGTGGTTGACTGGTCAGTTCGTAACTGAAGTTCTACTGCAGTTGCATTTGAAGTTGCTTTAAACATATAAAATTTCTAAAATTTGAAGAGAAAGCAAACTGGAAGCATAGAATGATTAAATGATGACCTAAAAATGATCTTCCATTACTTTTTCTTTTGTACTAGGGGTGAGTTTAAGTTACTATCCTAGTATTTTTTTCCCCCTCTCTTTTCTTACATCTCTGTCTGGCGCTGTCTCACCTCAGTTCTTCAACCCAAAGAGAAACAAAAGCAGTTAATGTCAATTCAGTACTGACTGGCGGTGTCACTGAAGAGAGACTCAAAGCACTCTCCCTCTGTGCCTGATACTGCTCTTTCCTTGCTGCTGCCAGGCTAGTTCTGAAGGGTTCATTACTAACAGAACTGACATAAGTAACTCTTGTGACTGACTGATTGCTATAGTCTGACTCAGTGGCTCATTTCAATAAATAGGAATAAATACATTTTTAAAAAATGCTGTTGCAGCCATGCAATGCTTGTTTATGGCTCAAGTTAAATCAGATAGAGTTTGAAGAATATATCAAAGAAATGTTTAACTTTATTGTTCTTTGACACTCTTAACTCCTGTGATTTTATCATGAGTCTTGTGATATTTGATTTCTTTCTTAAAGCCCTAGCTCCTTAAACCATCTTATTCCGTGAGAATCTTGCTTTTTAAAAGGTATGAAAGCTAAGTTTCTAGTCCTCATAGTTATAGAGAAAAGCTTGAAAAAAATTAACCCTAAAGTTTCAAAAAATAGAAAGTTAGTAAGAAGAATTATACAATTTCATTTTAACATCTCATTTTTAAGCCAATTTCATTATTTCTATGAGTCTAACGTGATTTTTGAATGTTTGAAGTTGGCAATTCTATTGTTCTCACACATAATATTACTTGAATATTAAACAAAGTACCTTTTTCGTATGGCAAAGAAAGGGTATGGCAACTTGCCTGTATTACTGGAAATGTTGCTGCAACTTTAGCATCCATTTCTGCATTCATTACTCACAATCAGGCCCTTATGAATGGCTTTGATGTTGTACTCTAACAGAATTAGTAAACTAGAGAAGTAAGATTTAGCTAATAAAATCAAGTGAAAAATACACAATTTTAGTAAATAATTAAATTGTAGGTGACACCTTTTATTGAAATAAATACAGAGTCTGAGACTCTCATGGTCTCATGGCTAGGATCAGCCTTATCTACTGGATTTTTTAAAAAAATATTCATAAGTCTAAAAACAAGTATCTTTAGTTGATCAGGAGAAAATATATTAGTGTAATAAACTGAGCAAAGAAGGATGATTTTGTTGTTAGGACACTGGACTGGGATTCATGAGATCTGGGTTATATTTTTGGCTCTTCCTTAGACCTCCTGTGTGACCTGCGTAAGTCACTTAATATCTTTGTGCTTCAGTTTCCATTTGTAAAGTAGGGATAATATTTTCCTACCTCTTGAGGATATTGTGAAGAGCAATTCAGTGATATTAGAGGGGTGCACTGTAAATAAAATAAATGGCTATTTAGGTATGGTACTTGCCATTTTCTTCAGTGTTATTTCTACCAAGTCCTTAATTCCCTCATCAGGATCTTCTTCTGAGGGTTGCTTTAGCAGGCTGTTCTTCAGCATATGAAACATTTCCTCTCGTGAAATGTATCCATCACCATTCAGATCATAGACCTCAAAACAATCTTTTAAAAGATAAATCTAATTTAGTTTCATACAAACATTTCCCAAATCATTAGAGTTGCTTGTTAGTTATGTGCTAGAACAGGTAAAGAATTTTATTCTGAGTAGGTCAGGTACAGAGAAGCATTTGCCATGTACAAATATTTTCTGCTGCTTGTTAATTATCATTTATTGATCATTCATAGCTAACCTTCATTTCAGCTAAAATACATATTACTGAGTGAACAAAAATATACAATGCATAGCAAGTGAAAGATTTTAAATAACAGTTACAAAGGTGAGTGGTTATTTGGATTATAAGGAAAGCTGTAAGAAAGTTTTTGGTCCTAAAGTTCAGACCAGAGTTTGCTGAAGTTGCAGTTTGGGGTACTGATATTGGTGAATAGCTGGGCGCGCTGCACAACCTAAATTCTTGTTTTGTAAATGACTAAATGTCAAGTTGGCAGCAGAGTCCTTTGCCTTTCAACAGGGGCTGGATACCCCCCCATTCCTCCAATCTGCAGGGCAGGGACAGGGGCCTGAGCCCCTATGCTCTAGAGTTGATCGCAGCTCAGAGACCCCTGGAGACTCTGTGGGGGGCTGGCACTATCAGGGCTCCCCCATCCCAGCCCTGAACCATGTGGGAGAAACATGCGCCAGCCCCTGCCTGGTCCCACTCATCAGGGCCTCCTGTTTGGAGGGAAATAAAAAAAAGACTACTATTCTTATTCTTTCTCCTGCCATTCCCTAAGCATGTTTAATATGTAGTGAAAGTTTGTTTCCAAACAATTTGTAAATTAATGCCTATATGAAAGATACTGAGTGAGAGGCAGAGAGGAGAGAACGGATTCAATTACCTATAGAAGTATTGTTACCTTTGTTTGCATTATATGATAAACCTAACCAGTTCAGAAGCTAGGCCAGAAAATTTGAGCATGAACTATATCAGTTCTAAAACAGCACATAGGGCATCCTTTAAAGCAAAGAGAGAATCTCCAAATATTATAAAAATAATAAATAATGGATTAATATATATAGCAAAGATAAAACTATCAACAAAAATACTTGTCATTGCTTTCTTTTTGTTAATATGTGACTACTCTCAATGAGTCTTGCGGTACTGTAGTACAAGATGCAAGTGATATGTTTAACTTCCACAACAATAAAAATGTTTCTGCCTATGGATAAAATCCTGCCCCTGTTGAAGTCAATTGGAATTTTGCTACTGACTTCAATAGAACCAGGATTTCACCCTTTGTCTTAAGGGTGTACCCCAACTGTGGTGTCAGAGAGCTGTCAGTAATAAACAAATTCCTTCCTAATGCACAATGAAAATATAGCCAGCATCATACTATATTCACCGGCACGCAATGCTTAAGCTGTCAAAATTCCACCAACTCAAGCAGGGTTAAGACCAAAAAGCTTAAAAAAAACTAGAAACATTTATGCTGAGTATTTTAAAATGTTCTTTCCTTTTTATTGTTCTCTGTCTCTTCCTTCCTGGACACATAGACTGCTGGCTAGTTTAAACTGTAGTGAAAAACCATTCCCTTCTTCTCCAAAGTCCTTAATATTTTAAATAGAATTTTTTAGCAAGTTTTGTAACAGTCTTTCTCCTCCTAAATTTAAACCTTCAGTTTTGGCTTTTTTTTTTTTTTTTTTTTTTTAAAGCAACAAACTGTAATGATAGCCATCAGAGAGCTTATCAGACAGGGTGGCTTTATTCAGATTTATCTAATTTCAAAATAGTCATTTGAATAGAGTGACCAGGTACTGCAGTTTTATAGGTGTCCTGGATAATACAAAAATTGGTATTGTTTCAGTATAATGGGAGTCTATACCTACAGCATCATGATTATGTTAAGGTCCAGCTGCATCTGTGTTGGGCTGAAATTCAGTATGGCTCTTTCTCTAGAATTAGTGTGGGGAAAATGAATTTGTGCAGTCCTTGACACCACTGCATGGTAGAACACAACAGTTCAAAGGACAAGCGGAGCACGAATGCAGCTGAGCCCCAAATTCATCTATAAAGGCATGGAAGGAGGTGCTGCGGGTCACAGGCCTTGTTTAGATTAGGATAGAAAGTATATTTTTAAAACTTGTAAAGGCCTGGGATAGAGACAGCTATGGAGAAGTCCCTTCTAGCTGCAATTGTCAAGTGGCTCCAAGTTTATCTTGACTTTCAAACCATCTCAAGCCCGGCCCCAAAGAACAAATGACTCTAAACAATCCTAACTTCTGCTAAAACCTTCCAGTCCTTTCTTTTGCTAATTACACTGTTTTAAAAAAGCTTTCAGTCAGTAGAATATCCACCCAACCCTCCTATTTGTAAATACTATTCCAAACTGGTTTGGCCTACTTGGGTTTGTCACGTGAGCTGGTCGAAATATTTTCAATGGAAATATTTTCTGTCAAAGTGCTGTTTTGTTGAAAGTGAAATGTTTCTTGGAAACCTATCTGTTTCAATGACAGGTTTGACAGGAAGGTTTCTCAGGTCCAGGTTTGACTCTTTGGGGGGGAGGCGAGTGATCATGACTTTCACTCAGAGGTTAGGGCACTGGCCTGGGAGGTGGGAGACCCACGTTCAACTTCCAGCTCTGGAAAGGATGGAAAACTTGGATGGAAAACACAAACAAAATTCCAATGGTAAGAAGCTTAGGAGGACTCAACCCAATGGCATTAAATTGTTCAAAGAAAACCCTTCAAATTATCCTGAATTTTATAAGTAGCAGATGACTAGATGCTCTGCCTGATTTGGAGCAGGGACTTTCCACATATTAAACCAGTGCCCTAGCCACCAGGCTCCCTCTAGGTCTCATTCTGCATTGAAACAAAAGCAAGCTTCTAAACCGTGAAGTGTTTTGCAACATGGAATTGTCATCTTCCATCCAGCTCTATTTGTCACCTATTTGATTTGGAGTAGATCTCTGCATAGCTCCCATCTGAGCAGCACTTTGAATTCTGCAAAACCTGATTCTGAAGAACCGTCCAAACCCAGCAAAATCAAATGGAGGTGGGGGTTGATGATGAGAGCTTGTTTCCACCTCTTATATGAGACCAAGCAAATGTTTTTGCTTAAAATTAATGCAGAAATTTAAGCAGTTCTTTTAAAAGATCTTAAAAGAGACTTTTAAGATTAGATTAAAGACTATGCTTCAAAATAACAATTTCACCATTGTAGGCTGACTTTTGCACCAGTGTCTAGGACACAGTGGCGCCCGGACGTCTCTGCACTGGCTTAATCCCTGTGAAGTTCCCCATGAACACCATTTCACATGGCCCAGTTTGGGCCTTTAAATGTCTTTAATTCTTGGTCTTAATATCTTGATAAAGACTTTTTCCCATCTGTGGGCTCTAATGCAAGAACAGAAATGGAAAACACAAAATTCCAATAGTAACTAGCTTTGAAGGACTCAACCCAGTAGCATGAAATTGTTCAAAGGAAAACCCTCCAATTATCCTGAATTTTATAACAGCAGATGATTAGTATTAGTTACATTTAAAAAGTAGATTTGTATAATTTAAATAGTAGTAAATTTAATTATTACTAAAAACTGAAACACACAAACCTTACATTTCATCTTTTCTTCTAATGTTCCCCGAAGAAATATTGATAAACCTTCTACCCATTCTGTTACACTGACACAGCTGTCATTGTCTTTGTCAAAAGCACGGAACACTGAAAAGAGAAGAAAGATTAGTGGTATTGCAAATATAATACTTAGAGGGGCAATGCAGAGCCAAACAATTCAAAATGATCTTGACAAACTGGAGAAATGGTTTGGTTTTGGTAAGGACAAATGCAAAGTACTCCACTTAGGAAGGAATAATGAATTGCACAAATATAAAATGGGAAATGACTGGCTAGAAAAGAGTTCTACAGAAAAGGATCTGGGGATTATAGTGGATCACAAACTAATAAGCGTCAACCATGTAATACTGTTACAAAAATAGCAAACATCATTCTGGAATGTATTAGCAGGAGTGTTGCAAGCAAGACTCAGCACTGATAAGGCCTCAAGTGGAGTATTGTTTTCAGTTCTCAGCTCCATACTTCAGGAAAGATGTGGACAAATTGGAGAAAGTCCAGAGAAGAGCAACAAAAATGAATAAAGGTCTAGAAAACTTAACCTACAAGGGAAGACTGAAAAAACTCAGTTTGTTTAGTCTGGAGAAGAGAAAGGGGGGGGGGCGGAAGGGATGGATGACATGACACACATGACATGATAATAGTCTTCAAGTATGTAAAAGGTTGTTGTAAAGAAGAGGGTGATAAACTGTCTTCCTTATCCATTGAGAACAGGACAAGAAGTAATGGGCTTAAATTGCAGCAAGGGAGAGTTAGTTAGACATTAGGAAAAACTTCCTAACTGCAAAGGGAATTTAAGCACTGGAACAAATTACCTAGGGAGATTGTGGAATCTCTGTCACTGGAGGTTTTTAAAAACACATTAGACAAACACCTGTCAGGGATTGTTCAGATAATCCTTAGTTCTGCCTCAGTGCAGGGGATGAACTAGATGACCCACTTAGGTTTTTTTCAGTCTTCCATTTCTATGATTCTATGAAATAAGGCATTAGTTTATTTCATTTAGTGTAAATATGAAAAATGCCTTTTTTCTGAAGATGTTTGTGTTTTTATTTGCTTCACTTTTGCAAAAATTCCCTTCCTCGACTATTCTGTTGAAAACCATATGAGCGTTAACGTCCACTTCCATAGGAATCTTGCATCCAGGATTGACAGTCTTCTGCTCCAAACTCCTATTGGGAATCTAGGCTACCACAGGTGGAATAGCCACTTTGTTCTGCTAGCTGACCTGTTGCATTGCTGGGTTGATGCACACCCACTAGGCAGCACAAATCCCATAAAACCATAAAGGACATTCACCATTAAAAACAGGTTTGCAGATAAAAGGACTTTAGCAATAATGTTTTGTCTTAGGCAGCCATGGAGGAAGTTATCTAGAAAATCCAACTTTTTTTTTTGTGGTACACTCAATGCCAACAATTTTCTGCCATCTTGCACGAACCAATATGCATATTTCTTTTCTTTACCCTTCCTTATAATAAAAAATAAATCTACTGTATGTAATTTTGCTATCAGTGGCTCCTTTGTTAATACTTAGTATTTTTATTGTGCTTTGCATCTTAAAAGTTCTCTTAAAACAATTAGTAAGTTAGGCCCAGATCCTCAGTGATATTTATGCTTCTAACATTCATTGAAATCAATGGGAGTTAGGCTCCAAGTCTCAAAGGTATTTAAGCACCTTAGTTACAGTTACAGCAATATTCCTGTGCTGTTGCAGTGAATTGAAATATTACACACATGAAAATGATGTGAAAAAAAATTATATAGGTTGAGTCCAGCACTGCAAAATTAGGAAATGCCAGTATTAAAGTTGTCCGTTCAATCTTACTTCAACCTGCATTATGATACAGTCTTTAATTACATGTTCGTGTACTATTTTTTCCACAGGACCAATGCCTCATTCAGTGCATAGGATGGCATTTCTGTATTCCTAGGATGGAAGAGGGATCAGACCCAGTGATGGAATAACTCAGATACTTCCCCTCCCCAGCACTTCTGTGTGTGGGAATTAGACCCATCTTTGCAGCACTTCCTCAGTAATGTCTGCTCAGTTCCCTCCACTAGGCACCTGTATGCCAGAGGGAATTCATACCAATGCAGTAGTGCTCCAAACCACTGGCTTTCAGCCACATGGGTTGGGGAAGAAAGTGCATTTTTGTGCACTAATACTTGCCCATCACTAGTATCTGCGAGTGAAGGAAAGAAATCTATGTTGATTCAGCAATACCGCCATGTCAATCTGCTTTCAGTACCCATGCTCAAGTGGGTATCCATTCTGACATAGTATTCCCTAGTTTTTCTCCCACTGGCACCTCACACTGGGGGAAAAGAGCTGTCTAAAGGCAGTAATGCCTGCCTGCTGACCTCCCTATAGTAGCTAACTACAGAGAATGAAGGTGGCTATGGCTCTACAATGCCTTCTTCTAGGATCATACTTTCAGCATCTAGGAGGGAGCCTGTCACGTGGGTTGCACCACACCCCCATTCATAAGCCTCCCCCTCCCAACAATGGAGGGAGCTGTCCTCAGCACAGCAGTGCTTATTCATTACCTACCCTTCCTGCATCAAAAACAAAGGAGATGTTCTCTGTGCAGGAGCACCAGCACATGACCCTGCCCTTCAGCACTTTAGCATGGTGTGACCCTAAGAAACGCTCAATACCATCTGCAAGGGTTTAGTGTTCTGTAACAGCAACTCCTATCAGGCCTCACAAACTCACTACAAGTAGCACATTGCTTTCATAGGATTTATCTATAATAAAATATTGTGTGAGGTATCAAACAAAAGCCGATGACATGCTGCTGGTCATTGGTACTGTGATGAAATACATGTACTGACACTACATAAGGAATCATGTATCTATACTGAAATGATGTTTTAAAGTTTGCAACAAGGTAGAGTGGACAAACTGGTCTTCTGCCAGACAAAAGCACATGTATTCAACTAATGTAACTCAGTCTCCAGTGTAAATTAAGCACAAAGGAAAGTCAACTGGAAAAACAGGTTGACAAGGGGATGTGAAACAAACAGGAGTATGGGAGACACCATGGAGCCAGTACCCCAGGAAGGAAACCACAGGAATCATCCTGACTCGGGGGACAAAAACAATGGACTTGGGGTATAAAAGGAAGGCACCAGGACTCCTCTTTTATCCCACACTTGAAGGGATGTGCGGTTATCCCCATGAAAACAGGATCTCAACCAACCTTGTTTGAAACGCTGCACAAAAGGACAGAGGTGCAAAGTTGCTCTAGATAGGGTTAGCTTGTTAGAGTTAAGGTTTAGTCTAGTAGAAGTGTGTTACACTTTTGTTTTACTTGTAGTCTGTTGTTCTTATTACCCTTGCTCACTCTCTTAAAATATTAGCTTTTGTTAATAAACTTATACTTGCTTTCACTATACATTACAATATACATTATATTAGAGCTGACACAGAGTTGAATCAAACAAGCTGGTCGGTGTATGCCCTTTGGGAATAGCGAGTCTGGTAATTACTGTGAGTGTCCAGTCACAGGGGCTGAAGAATGAAGGGGGCTGTTTCTGAGGCTGGGTGTATCACTTTGGGGGTTCACCCAGACCAGTAAGGATGTCACCACCTGCCCTGTAACCCTGGGTGCTTCTGTGCTGTGCAGCTTTGGTTCAGAGCCCTGCCACCAGCAGCATGTTCACAGCACAATTGCTTCACCAAGGCTGCCACCAGCCTTGTTACTCCTTGCAGGATGGCACCAACAGCCCTTCCAGTCCTGAGTCTCCTCAAAACCATCTCCCCTGGAGTTTCCAGTCCAGTTCCTCTCACTAGACTCTCACAAACTTTATTAAAATCACTGCCTTTACAGTGAAAGAAGACATACCAGCCTGCTAGATTAGCTGAGGATTTTACCCTTTAGTTTAATATTCAGCACTGAGATGGTTTTGTAAAAGTAAAAAGTTTACTAACAGAGCCCAGATTTAAGTGATACCAAGTAAAAGGTATAGAAATGGTTACAAACAAATAAAAGTAAAAATACACTTCTAAGACTAATTTAACAAACTAGAGTTATTTGTTCAAAAACATTTTCTTACCACAGTCATTCTTCCAGCAAGGCTGGGCAGTCCTTAGCCAGGATCCATCACACAGAGCCCAAAGCATTGGTTTACTCTGCCTCCTCAGGTGAGGATAAAGCAAAGTCTTTTTCCAGTTTCTTACACTCCCCCAAAATTCATTGTCCTGGTGTCAAGAGCCAGGAAAGTCTGCTTGGGGATTCAGTCTTGTCTGCTCTGGGGGAGGTGGGGTGGGAGCAATGCCATCTTGATCAAAGTGTCCAGTCCTAGTGAGTTCCCATGTAATGTTTCCTGCTGCAATTTTTACCAAATTATGCAAATTATGTCTTCCTTCCTACCTGCAATCCGATTGCTTTGCTTACTGCTGATGTATCCCCATTGTCCATGGCTTGCAAGACAGACAGGGGGAATTCATAATTCTTTGTCTAAGAAAAACCTATCTATCAACTTTCCTGACATGCCTGGTTTAAACACATTTTAGTCACACATTTTCAGCACATCTGTATTGTTCTTTGCATGTCAACCATACATACATTGTGCAATAATATTATTGATCAGTGAGTTGCTAGATGTCCAATGACACCTTTTAAATAAATACGACTACAGTGTGTGGGGTGCACTGAACTGGTCAGGCTAGATGAGACTCACTGCTACATACCAGATAACCCCTTGCCCTCTTATATTGGTGTGCTCTTAGGGTCACTCCCTTACCCCCCTTACAAAGCTGCAGGAGAGTTAGCCACTGGCTGACCCATATGCAGTGAGTCAGAACCCTGGGCAGGGTATCTGCCATGATATTTTCTTTCCCTTTTATATGTGCAATCTCCATATCATATTTTTGGAGCATCACACATCAAATGTTAACCTGCTAGGCAAAGTAAGGACTGGGAGAGTTCTGAGGAGTATGTTTGGGTGGCTAATTGACTTTGAGTTTCAGGAAGCTGATACACACTTTTTAGCACCAGCAAACCTCTCTCTCACTGAGGCAGGGAGATAACACTGTGACCAGGTCCTGGGCATCCCAGAGAAAGCATCACATGGGTGAGGGACCATACGCAGTGCAGATGTGTCAATCAATGGCCTTTTTCTAGGAAACGTCTATCCTCTGCTCTAAGAAAGAAATTGTCAAATTTTTCCATAGTTTGGATTATATTTTAATAAACTGTCCTTTGGACATCTCCATTTGCAATCACACACACCACTTTGCCGGCTGAGCAAGATGCCACTTGCAATTGTGCAACATCCTTGCAACTACAGCAACTATTCTGTTCTGTGTAGGTTCTTATACTGCACACATCACCATAGTATTTGAGCACCTTCTAGTAGCGCATTAAGCAATGTGACTAATATCTGTCACGTGTTTTTTCATTCCTATGGGGAGAAGGGTGTTCAGTGGAGTGTCTTGTTTTGGTAGGATTTTTTGCTTGAGGTCGGGGCAGTGTTACTAAATATACCTGCACCTCCTCCTTGTTTTCAGCTACCTTTACAGGCATCAAGGCTCTTCTCTGCAATGCTCTTGTAATATCAACAAGAACAGGGAGCCAGCATCATGTGAACTTGAAACACTCCATGAACCACTAGCACAAGCTTCACAGACCAGTTTGGAAACTGTTGCCCTAGGTGTCTTTCACAGAAATTAAAAATAATCTTACTGCCTTTTTGAATCTGTTAGTCTCACCTCTGTCCATAATCATGTCATCTGTCATCCCAAATGTGACATGCAGAATGTTTCTGAACATGTTACGATCTAAGCCAATGATGGCATGCCGATCACTGGGTTCAACCACCAGGGTGTTGAAGAGCTTTATGAGACATTCCACTTCAATTTTATTGACTGTGAAGTAGAAATAAAAGTTATATATAACAGAGGTTATAATATTAAGTTCCATGCAAAAGGAGAAGCTTCAACCTTAATATTTTAATAAACCATTAGCAAGTTAAAAAAACAACAGAACATGAAGTAAATAACTGTCAGGGACAGATCCCCCCTTTACTGAGGAGGCATGAGATAGGCAGTTCAGTCCACAAAGAGCGGTAACACTAGCTCAGCTATATGTAAAGGAGAATACAATCATTTCATTCATTTTCATCAGGTTTTAGGCTCTGTAATGCTGTCAGGATGAGAAGTGACAAGAAGACATTGTTTCGGTCTGCTATTTTATTTAGAAAGCTCACTAAGAAAGCTGAAGAAATGCTATGTAAAGGCTTTTAAAATCAGGATTAATAATACTTTGGTATTTGTTTCTTTTAACTGTTCCACCCTTGAAACCGGTCTCTTCAGCATCAGACCGAACCACCAGAGATCATCAGCTCCAATGCCACTTTCATTCCTGTGAAAATGGACTTCGAGTCACAAGAAACCAATAGGACACTTGTTTTCAATATGCCTTAAAAACTTTTGTCCATATATACTTTAATACAGGCTTAAAGAGAGAAGCTTCTTCTAGCCCTCTCTCCTTTCTCTCAGCTATACAGCCTTCTCTTAAATATTATAATAAATGTGTGAGCAGTCAGAGCTTCATGACTTTCACTGTACTGTTCACCACATTCATTTCACTGTGACAGCTAAGGTAGACCTCAGATCTTTCTACTCAGGCTCCCCAGGAAATTCCCAATTAGCTTTTAGCAAGGCCTTTACAAACTAATCAGCTACAACTCCATCCTGTAGTAGGCCATGTTACATACTGGCCAGTTCTTTACAACATACAGAGAGACTGGTATGTTCCCCATGACAATTTCAGAGCCCAAAATGTTGAGAGGCCGACAACAGTGTAATCATTTAATAGAGACTTAGACTGAACATACAACATACTGTGTGCTAGATACATAAGGGGTGAGTGGGAGCCGGTAGGTCTGATTTTGTGAGGGGACCTGCATGGGTTTTCTAAAAGACCTGGTAGAGTTATGATGGTACTAGTTCCACAGCAACGAGGAACTGCAGGTAAATTCATGGGGGGTTAGTTCCATGGGAATGAGGGGGCTGTAGGGTAATTCCTGGGGACTGACTGGGCATTAGGAGGCTGAATCCTTAAGGATACAGGGGAATTCCTGCATCCCAGTTGGGCATTACAGAGCTGGATCCATGGATCTGCAAGGGAATTCCGGGGACCTCTCTGTGTGTTAGGGGCTGGATCCATGGGGCTCCAGGGGAAATCCTGGGGCCGGGCTGGGCGTTAGGAGGGCTGGATCCATGAGGCTGGGGCTGGGTGAGGGGCGATAGGGGCATGCCTGGAGTAGGTGGGGGCTGGGAGCGCGGGCCCAGGGCCGTGCCCCGCACTCACAGTGCTTCGCGCTCCTGCACAGCGACTCCGCCAGCTTCTGCAGCTTCTTCCTGTTCATGGTCCCCTCGAGCCAGCGCGGCCCGCGTCCGCCGCTCCCCTCCTAGGAGCCGCGCGCCGGCACCATGGAAACAGAAGACCGGGGACCAGCCAATCACAAAGCAAGAGCCGGGGTCTGCCGCAGAGGGGCGGGGGCTCAGGAGGCGTCGTTGCCTAGCAACAGTGCTGCAGCTTCCTAGTCCACCGCCCAAGTGGGGGGAGGGGCCGCTTCTCTGCCGGGCGGCCGTGGCCGGGTCACACACCCGGGCTGTGCGGAGCCAGCCTCGCTCCGCAGTCGCCGCGTGGAGCGGGGCCGCACCCTGCCAGTGCCCTCCCCCCGGGCCCGTCCCCTGCTCTCGGGCGCCTCATGGCCAAGTTCAGCTCCGGCTCCTCCCGCTGAGCCGCCGGGTCTCCTCACCCGTCCCTCGCTAGCCTGCCCCTCTACCCAGCCGGCTGGGAGCCCGGTCCGCCCGCTCCCTCGCCGCCGGCTGCTCTCCGCCTCCAACGCTTGAAGCTGCCTGAGGACCAGCCTGTCTCGCGCCGGAGGCCCGAGAAGCCGCAGAGCAGCCGCAAGAAGCTGAATTAGTCTGTTAACAGGGGAATTAACACGCTCAGGCGCGCCCTCCTCCTGTGGACAGCCAGCAGCACATCTCTGCAGCCTATGGGTCAGAGCCGCTGCTTAAATTGTAACGAAAGAGGGGCCAGGGCTCAAGCCATTTCTTTACATTCATAACTGATGCAGTAAGCCCAGAAGTGCTGGGACTATGAACTGCTAAGCCGAGCCCTGGCACAATTTAGGCCCCGGACAGAGCCCTTGGCTTGTATCTGCCCCTCCCCTTTCTTCTGTTTTCACTTCTCCCTCTCCTTGATGATTACTTACTGGCAGCTAGTAGAGTGCTGCTCTAGGTTTGCACATTTCTATCACTTCAAGTCAAACAACAAGGCTTGGCCTGCTCCTCCCTGCAACACTTTTCAGTGAGCAAAGCTCGACAGCAGCTTTTATTTACAACCCGTGAATATGAGAGAGGAAGTGGTGCTTGCACAGATCATATTATTGTTTAGAAAAGACCTAGTGCAGGCCAGACCTAAACGGCAATTCAGCTGTTCCTCAGAGGGTCCAGTTCAAGTGCCAAAGTTTGCCCTTCGGTCACTCAGCAACAGCAAATATTATATAGCATTAAGAGCCTCTGGTTTGCTAAGCTTTGACAAGCTTTTAAAAATAATGTTCTGACCCTCTTATATGTGACAGGTTGGTACAATATCCTTATGATGATAAACAGGTGTTCAGACTGTCACCCTTTCAAGCTGTGTAGAATGATGAAATGATACATGCTTCTCCTGCCTAAAAGCATCCAAATTTAAAAGCATTGGTTCTAAAGTTAGGTACGAATGTATCTTTTCAGAGGCACTGTATACTAGTAACTCCCACTGAAGTTGGTGCAGGTGTCGAGCACCTGTGAAAGTCAGGCCATTTTTATTTTGGTGTTTATGTGTAACTCCACATACAGGTATTTGGCCTGGGCATTTGGGGATGTTACAAAGACATTCAACTAGCTTACTCTAGAAGCATGACGTACCTTGTAAGTATAACATCATCATAAAGAATGTCCTCTAAAATGAAAATGAATATATAGTTAAGTACACCCCGGTAACCCTGAACTGTACATATGGTATACAATCGCACTCCTCAGGTGCTCTAATTCCAGTCATCAGAGACAGGAAAAACTGTTGCCACAGCTATGCCTAAAAGGCTTTATGTTTCAAGGGGCTAAATGTCCTCAGCACCCATTAATTAAATGGGAGTTGAGAGCACTCAACACCTATTAGGACTGAGCTATAATAAAAATCTTACTGTGGATGAGAAGGCAAAACCATGATGGCTTGTGTTCCACATAAAAAGAAAACACCCCAAAATCAATGCATATCACATGCAAAAGAACAAAATTAGTAAGGAAATAATTTGGTTTAAAGCTTAAGCATAAGGAGTCTAAACATTTGCTAGCTAATATGTCGGATAGTACTTGAACATCTCCTGAAAAAGGGTGTATAAAAATAATTTTAAATTTAAAAAAAAAATTAAATGTACAGGTTGCTAGTTCTGTACTTTCTTCCCATTGTATTAGTCTTAAACTGCTAAAGTGATGTTTTGTATGTTTTTCTTTAGTTTCCTAAATGTTAGTAGAAATTTCTGTGAAGAAATGTCACGCTTAAAATGCTCATCTATGAAAAAGACAAGTAATACAGGGCCTTATTAACATTCTTATGGGGGAGAACTCAACACAATAAACAAATAATTCTGGTTACATTTGCCACTAGCACCACATTCTGCTATATTGAACTTACACGAGTTAAGAAAGTTGCAATGCTTTGACCAGACTACACCCCTCCACCAGGATTTGCTATCAATGTGATGTGTACTCCTGAGTCACTTAAATATATCTGAAAATCCTGATAGCAACCTAATTTTAGGCTCCTATTTTTGAAAAATGTGGCTGATATATATAAAAATTACACAATAACTTTTTTAAAGTATTGAAAATCTAAATAACTTTTCATTGTTAATACTGAAGCAATTTTATTTTGAAGTGACATTTCATGCCGCTAAAAGTTTAATAAATATACCATATTAGCTCTGGATGCTAACATACATGCTTAATTTAAAACACGTGTAGTCCCACTGAAGTAAATGGGACTATTTATGTGAGTACAGTTACATACCTGCTCCTGGACTTGCAGGATCAGGCCATTCATTTCCAATTATTTGTATTTTGCCTATAGCAGTTTCATAAAATTCAAGTAAGATACCCCAACTAGATGTAGCATTTATAATTTAGTTCCCTATAAGTCTTAATCTAAAATTGCAACAGCACATATTTTCAAATTAGTTTTTCAAAGCATCAAGTCTGATTTAGATCACTCCATTTTGTCTTGAAGTCTTACAGCTCAAGGAATTTATTCTCAACAATGATGCAACTGTCTTTAAAACTGGCAATTTCAACTAGCTTCAGCATAGATGATTGATCAAAGAACCATTTCAATAAGTTTTAATCTAGTAGTGTTAGGAAGTCAGTTTTGTAAAATAAAATTTGGATGTTTCCAAGAACCTGCTTTAAGTATAAGCCCATCTGACTGGAAACTGGCAAAAATAACACTATCTTTCCTAATTCCCCCATTTCTTTCATGATTTGCAGATTTATGATGGGTTAGGAAAGGTGCTAAAATTTATGAGTAGCAGAAAACTATGTTTTGCACTTCAGTACTGTACTTAAGGTAGTTAATAACTAGCATGCATACTAAGGGGTGAGATGGGTTATTAGTTTGTTCTGCAGTAGAACATTTTGGAACACATGGGCAGCCCTTAAAGGCAACTGCTGACCAGGCAATGGAGACAGTGAGAGGATTAGAGAGTGTGCACTTGTATAAAGCTGAAGTCCAAGGGTTGCTTTCATTTTTGTGTGTGTTTTGCTAATGTATCAAGTTCCTTTCTTGTTTTTGCTACTGAAGTAGCTGAAGATGCAAATAGCCCAGTCTGTTTGTGCCAACATTCCATGGTCCTGTGGTCAAAAAATACAAAGACAAACTTTTTAGAGAGTATCTTTACTGAGATTCTGGCAGTAGTTTTATATAACAAGACACATCCGCATAACAGGTCTGCCACTGAACTTGCTTAGAGTAAAATCAGCTTCAATATGAAGCTGTTAGATATCAAAACCCTGCTTTTTACATGCTAAATATTTTCAGCAAGTGTGCATTTTATCACAGCAAATGAACTTACGACAAGAATAAGTAAATACATATATGAAACTCTGCACCTGGAACATAATTCATAAAAAAAAAAATCACTGGTTACAACTGAATACCTATACGTTATTTAAAAATGGTACAAAACATGCAAAATAATTCTAAATATCTCAGTGACAATGCAAAAGGAAAAAGCTACCAGTGTTTGCCAAAAATGTTCTGTTGAACTCAAAATTACTTTAAATGATGTAATGCATATTAATAGCACAGTATTCAGCATCATTTCAATAAAGTGGAGGTAAGGTCTTTTTGGATGTCAAGTTATGCTGCAAAGTGTCACTGCTCTTACTTAATGCAGAAGTACATGGTAGAGGCCCATAATTGTTTATTCAGGAAAAACCTGCTGATACCAGTTCTAATCTTCCTAAGAAACATAGCTGTTGTACTGTTAAAAATAGTTGGATGTGCAAGGATCAAAGGCACCCTAATTCAGCTAGCCAAAATGATAACACCCCCAAAAGAAAAGAAAAGAAAAGGCAAAATTATCATAAATACTTCTACAAAAGTAACATTTAAAAATGTTACTATTTTATTCCCATTTCACAAATGGCATCAGTAGTCACCAAGTATCAATGTTGTGTTATCAATGTCTTGTGTTATATTCTTCTTCAAGATGAATTTTGGATTTTATTTCTGCAGGTTTAAAAATTAGACTTTATTACTAACTTGTTAAAACACTATTTTTAGTATCTAAAAGGTTTCACTCTATTTTCTAATATTTTACATATTAGCTGGACCACCCTCTCTTATGATTTCAAACAACTAACACTGGCTACTGGAATTAAAAAAAATTGTACCCCAGGTATTAAGCAGCAGGTAACAACAATGGTCTTTTTGGGCACAGTGGCACCTGGCTGGCTACTGAAGGTCTAGTAATATTTCTAAAACACAGGAAAACTCATGCAGTGTGGTAAAAGTTTGCCATAATTTTCACAGTTGAAGTTTCCTTTAGTCATTGCACTTTTGTTGAAGGGTCAGGCTTGATTTAAGTGTTATTCTGAATCTGAACTTGAACCAGCAGTCTTTTTTTCTTCTTTTTACCACGTTTCTTGTGCTTCTTTCTCTTTTTTGTTTTATCCTTTAAAACAGTTAAATAATGTAAGTTATTTCATAACTCAAAACCCATTTATTAAAATTTAGCTAAAGAAGTGGTATAAGAACTTTGAAAGGGTGTTTGTCCAAAGATATTTCAGATAAGATTACAGTATTATAATGCCACAGTGGGGGAAAGAAAAGACAATGTAAAAGCATCAGAAGATACAATACTATGAATAAAAAAAAAATCAAAGTTAATTTTATTTTGGTCTGATAAGAGGTCTGAAATAGCCATTGTCACTATTTTGTTTCCTAATCTTTTAAGTCACATGAACGCCTTATGAACTGTTGAAAAAATAAATCAATAAGAGGTTTGAGAGGCAAATGGCATTTTGCATATTTGTGAAAGAGCAGGGTAGGAAGCCCCATATAATCACAAATACGTATTTGGTTATTCACTGTCCACATTTTAGTTTGATTTCCCAGTCCTGACAGTAAAATAAACTGCATTAGGCTCCAGCCTCCAGCACATGCCTCATTTAATTTGAAATAATACAAAAACTCAATTGTGAAAACCCTTATACAGTCAAGAAAAGGCTGCAGGATCAGGACCTAACATTAATACTCTAAACACAGACACACAATCTAATAGAACAATCTGCTTGTCCTCAGTTAGGCAGAATTTCAGTAGCTCTTCCTGAGTAACGCATGCAGGACCAGGTTTATGTTATATGCTATAACAATGATACACAAGAATTGTCACTCAGTACTATATATATCTATTCCACTATACGCAAGATATATAGCTTCAGTGCGGTATACATTGTATGTAATGTACATTTATTTAAAAGAAAATGCTCAACACATCAGCCACTCTGAGTCACATGGCTGACAACCTACCCAACTCTGGAAAATTTATAACTTCAAATCCACATGTAGATTACATACTGAACAAAATGAAAGTGATAAATTTAAGAGTGATTAATGCAGAAAGTCCTTGTAAAGAAATTAGTTAAAGGAAAGATCCTCATCCCAGCTCCTGCCCCGTTGTACTGGGTAAAAGGGCCAGAGAGGCGTAAAGAGATGGTAAAAACCTCTCTCGAGGACCCCTTCCCAAGCCTTGGCATAGAGGGTCTGCCAGGGGACGGACTCAGTATCCAGTGCCAAGGAGAATGAGCAATGTTGGGGCCCACAGAGCAGCCTAGGAGGCTGCCGTAAAGTACACAGGCCTCCAAGGCTGTTCAAATTATGCCAGAGGCAACTGCAGCCACCCAAAAATCAAGAGGAAACAAAGGAATTTTAAAGCTGCCTTAACCTTCTTCCCCACCCTCCTTCTGGGCTGAGAGTTCAGTGATGCACCTCACAGGGTACGTCTACACTGTGCATGTGTTGCAGACCATGCTGCAACATCCACACTATTTTTAGTAGGTTAGTTTAAGCACAGCTAATGCATGTCTGTCTACCCAGTCTGAGAAGCACGCTCCCAGATTTAGTGTAGACACACTTTATGAGGCACAGAACAGAATCTCTACCTATATATTATGGAGCAGGATGTATATTATACCAGCATACATCATGTGGGGTTTAAAGTTCCATTTTATTAATGTGACCATAAGTAAACATATTTGACATTTACTGCATCTAGAAGATAACTTTTCTATTCATACATATCTGTATTTAGAAACACACAGATATGCTCTAGGAATTATTTTGGGGAAGTTCTATGATCTGTGTTATACAGTCAGTCAGATTAGATAATCACAGTGGTGCCTACTGGCCTTTGAATCTATGAAGACAGCTTCAAATTCTGTTCTAAGGTAAACTGATATAAAGGCCAAGAAGCTTCCAATAGTAAACTAAGTTATTATTGATTTACAACTGTGTACCTGAGAATAGAATTTTCCATAAAATATTCAATTTTGTAAAGGGCATTGTCCAATACTATAAAAGTAGATGCTAATTTCACAGAGTTAAGATACTTTCTAAATTTATGGTAATAGGAATGATACTTGCTGTTATTTTCTCTCTTTCTTCGCTGTTTTTTTCCTTTTTCACTTGTATCTAAAAAAATAATTAAGTTTTTGTGGTAGAATAATATTTCCAAACATACTGTAAGTAAAACATTTTAGCTTTGGCTATAAAGCATGATGGTACAATAATGGTACAGTATATAATGTAACAATATGAAGAAATACACTGGGATATCTGTGCTATTTTCTGCAAATCATTTTATCAAGTAACATCTGGTTTTGGAAATAAAAAGTGCTGTGTTTTCAAGGAAACAATATCTGTCAGCTGATACAACATGTAGCATAGCAGGGAAATATGTAGATGCCAGTAAAATTATTAAACTAGCTATGTGAAAAAAAATCCACAACTCCAACAGACCCTAGCCTTCTCTCAATCTGGAATTCTATATGGAAAACAGGGTGGATAAAAATTGATAATTTAAATACAATTGGTTTTTTAAATTTAAATACTTTTTTTTTAATTTAAATTAAATAAAGGTTTATTTTTAAAAAATAAAGCTATTTAAAATTAAACTTCAAATTGAAATCTGAAATTATGACAACCTGTTTCAGACTAAATTTACTATAGTCTAAAAAATTATTTAAATTAAAAAATAATATTAAGCAATACATGTTTGCTGCTGAAGTTTTAAAGAAAGTCAGACTACTGAACTGGAGGAAGTCACTGGCTAAGTACCCGGAACTAGAGTTTGCTGAAGTGCTAAATCAGCTTTTGACACCAATAGCCTCTTCTGCATGTGCAAAGAGAATACTTTCTTATTCCACTAGTTCAGTTCAAACAATAGTTTATTCAAAAGTTAAGAAACCAACTGGGAGTTGAAAAAGCAGGAAGACCTGCTTTCCTCTTCCAAGCTATCAATAAAAACTCAGAATGAGAGGAGATCTACGAGTTTTACAATCCTAAAGGACACAGCATCTAGAAACAAATCAGCTAAATTCACTAACTACAGATATTTCCTGTGTTTAATAAATCAGTTTTAAATACAAACCATGTTTTGATACAAAGAATCAATATCAACCAACATCTAGTAAATGCCTAATTCACCATTTTTACTAACATAATAAAAATATGAAAATTAAGATCTCAATAAATGTAAGGTAAGCTATATAACTGCTTATATTATATTGATACACATTTATTCATTTCTACTAAGAAGTACCAAACTTATTATAAAGGCTAAATTAGGTATAAATCAACATGTTTTAATAGTTATTAACCAATGAAAACCAACTTTTCCTTAAGAAAATAAAAAATACAAAAGCAAAACAGAGTGAAAACTATTTAAATCAAGGTTTTCTGCTTGCTGATTTAAATCATGATTAAAATCAGTGATTACAAGTATTTGATTTAAATCAATCCACCCAGATGAAAGGATCTCAATATTAGTATAGGGACTAAAGTCAATGTAACACTCTTGATTTAAGAAAACCAAACACTGATTAAATTTGCAATGTCCAGAAGTAACTAACATTAATAGAAGTGAGTTGGAAATCCCCTGCCTTTCTACACATACTAATGAAAGGACAGTCCCATAAACTGGCAATATGTCAAGCATATAGTATGATGTTAGTGAATATTATGGTATTCAGAAGAAGTTGTAATTTTAACAGCAGCAAAATAGTTTAAAATAATCAGTAAGTAGTAAGAGTCCTAACTTTAACGAACAATATTGGGCAAGAGTCCTTATTAAATAGGACAGTGCTTGTACAACTTTGAGATAGGTCACATCACTGAAATCTAATTAAACTGAGCTTCAAGGTAATACATAATTTGCCACTTAGTCTATTGATGAGTTGAGCATGGTCAAACTAGCTTACTAACTTATGCACATTTAACTTACCAAATAAACTTTTTAAATATTTTTACACTGACCTCCTCTGTAGGATCTGACTCTGATAAGGACTCAGAGGATAAAGGTCCATTCCCACGATCAATTTTCTTCCTTTTCCTACTAAGACTTTTGTTGTCCTACACAAAATAAAACATAAGTATTTTGTTTGCTGGAAAAGTATAGCCTTTAAAATAAAACAACACAGACTGACAAAAACACTCATAATTTAAATGAAACATTAAAATCAATCATAGATATATAGGACTAGAAGGGACCTCAAGAGGTTATCTATTCTATCCCTCTGCACAAAGGCAGGACCAAGTATATCTAGAATATAAATATAAAATATTTTTTATTTTATTAAAAAGAAACAGTTTGAACTACTGAAGTAATTATGCATCAGCACCAAGAAACTGAACAGTGCTTGAATGCAGCAACCAATGCCATTGTCTAAATCTTCATGAAGCTCCTAACAGAAATGAATCTTTTGATACTACTTAGCTTCATTACATAACTACTATACTTTCTTTTAAGGTAGGGAAAATATTATTGCAACACATTTTAAAATAAAAATTCTATAGTGCAATAAACATTTAAAATATATTGCACAAACTCAAATGAAACTGAGATACAGACTACTTAGTAAATTTGTACAAATATATTTACTGCAGCTCTCCACTTGCTCTGCTACTGAACTAAGAGCACAGCTCCCCATATAGGCCCAACTATGAACAGCAGTAGCAGTTCATACCAGCTTGTACTTGCAACATTAAGTTTTTAAAATTTACTTTATTAAAAAAAAAGAAATCTTAGATCCTTCAGAAGTTGATAACATTGGTCAGACTTGTCCAGGCCAGCTTTGTACTTGCACTGGGCCAAGCTAATGGATTTCGCAAAGTTGATATGGAACTTCCTCCTTCCACCCAGCTCTTCAGGGCTAGGAAGGGAAAAGGAAGATCCCTTGCTAAAGGGATATGAAGGGAAAAGGAAGATCATGTGCTCTCTATCCTCTTCCATGGTGGGGTCAGAGATCTCAGTAGTCTTGGTTACCACCATCTAACCCAATGAGGGGATAGAATAGAACCCTCAGCCCATCCCACAGGCACTGAGAAAGTGGTACTGCAAGTGAAGCAGCCAGGATGACAGGTAAGACATCTGCAGTTAGAGAAAATGGGGGAGAAATGTGGAAGCAATCACTGTATATGTAAGGCTAGCCAGAGAGAAGGGGCTGAATTAAGAACTGCTGCTTTGAAGATTAGCTGCTGAGAGGTAACAGATTTAGTAGGGCAAGGAAAAAGTATTTAGGAATTTGGAATGCGGGGGGAAAAGTGCAAGTGGCAGAAGAGATGGCAGTGTTAGGGAGATGACACCCAGCTACCACAGAAAAGACTCCTTCTCACTGGAGGCACCGGCTAATAAGGTGACTCTCAGTCCTCGGTCCCCTGAGAACTGTCACAGCAAATCCAGGGGGGTGTGTCTGTATGGAGGGGGAGGAATAGCAAGTGGATGCCAGGGAGAAAGATGGTTGTCTGGTTTATGTGAGAAACAGACATAAAGCAAAGATGTGTGGGTGTGTGAGTGGGTATGTACATGAGTGTTTGCAAGGGCTCTATTTATGTCCAAACAGGATATGAATAACCCTTATTGACTTCAATGGCAGGTAGTTGTGTTCTGTGGAGTGGAAGAAAGATGAAAGTGTGTGTGTTTGTGTGTATGGTTCGGATGTTGGTGTTTATAGTAAGGGTGGACTAACGCATTTTTGCCTGGGTTAGTAAGTTTATTTGACAATTTTTCAGCACAGGTATAATAACAGGCACATACAACTATGTGGTTACATTTAGATACAAGTAAGCTTTGCTTGCTTTCACTTAAATGCACAGCAACAAAATTGTAGCCTCTGATGCATCTTATTGCAAGGTTATATCAATTTTTAGCACAGTGTAAACATTAGGACAAATTCTGACCATCTGAAAGCCACTTAGTCATCTGTTCATGAATTCACCCTATCTGCTTGAACAAATTTGCAAATTTACCACATAACTAGCAATTTTTGCACTCAGCAGCTATAGGGGTCAAAATTTCAGGCTCAGCCCCCAGCTGCTCCCATTGGCAATAATTATTTACATAGAAGTTGAGCATCTTTGAAAATCTGGCCCCAGATGTGCAAGCCTAATTCACAACTGCCCTACACACAAGACTTGTGCCTCTATTTAAAAATACAGTCCTTTGTCTATAGTTGTATAAAATTCAGTTTTTTGAGACAGATTTTTATTTTTTAAGTACTTAATATTTTACCTTTTCTCTTTCATGTTCTTCCTTTGATTTTTTCTTTTTTGTGCTGTCCTAAATGGAAGGTGAAAATAATTAATTTTCACACAATGATTTCAGTGCACAGTGGTAGGAATCACAACAAAATCTTGACCAGATATCATTCACTGTATAAAAGGGCCTTCCTTTCAAAGTCGTTACAGTTGTTCTGGGATACAGTGCTAAGAAATTGTGCTGAGATATTTTACCTGGCAATACACATGACCAGTATGAAAAAACTACCATTTTGGTAACCTGCTTCTGTTCTTGCTCTGCAGCATGCAAAGACATTGCTCTTACTCTGGTAGGCCTGTGGGAAATCAAGGAATAGTGTACTGCTCAGAAGAACATGCAGAGAACCTATGGAGAGAAGGTCAGCCACCATCACTCTATTCCTAAGGACCTTAAAAAACAAGCTACCATTGCAGAGTCCATATGCTTTGAAGGAGAAAAGTAAGAGTCCTTTGGGAGACCCAAGGGGACAGGATATAAACCTAAGGCGAAGCATACTTCCTATAGAATAGCTCATGTTCTGCTTTCCCCGATTGAGACCCCATGGAGTGCCTCTCTCTACTTCTCCTTCCTGTCTTGTGATAATACAAGACAAGTAATTTCTATTGAAAGCATTGCAAAGAGGCACACTGTGCAAGAGCCAGCAGAAAAGGCAGAATGCAAGCAGGGCCAACAGACTGAAGAAAGTATCAGAGGTGGAGAATAACTAGGCAGGAAGAAATGGTAAGGTTCTGAGTCTCTCCATCCACCTCGCGTCAGCTGACAGGACATAGACTGAATGGAGACTTCTGTCTCACATTAAGCAGCAGATGTCTAAATGTCTCCCAACCCATTTATAGGTGTGAGGGGATGAATTTTCAAACTTCCATTAACAACCTGGTGAGTGTGTGTGGAATGATTTAATCATTTGAGATGTATGTATGAAACACTATGTAAGAGTTAAGTAGTATTATTTATATAGCACATACACTAAGCTAGGTACTTCACAGACAAATGAAGATCAGACCTAGTCCCAAAGAGCTTTCACATAAAATGGCTTCCTAGATTACCAGGTTTTAAGCCAAAAATTGCTCCCATAAAGTAGCATCATGGGCAGCATGTGCACACACAAACCCCTTTGGGGAGGTTAGCGCCCCCCTTACACCCAAAGGCCCTGCCCTACTCCACCCCTGCTCTTGCCGGCTGGCACATCGGAGCAACCTCCACGGCCAGCCAGCACCCTGAGCAGCCCAGCCCCCAGTGGTGCCTGGAGCATCCCCTCCAGTGCCTGGGGCACTTCTGAGCCTGGGCTGCTCAGAGGAGTTCTGAGCCCTACTGCAGCGAATGGCAGGGAGGGGAATGGAGTGGAGGAGGGAAGAAGCGTGGCCATCACAGTCCCAGCGACAGCTCAGCAGCAGCTGCGCCAGGGGAAGGTTTAGCCTTCCCATGCCTATTATACCCACCACCCACAAGCAGCATTGTATGTTTGAAAGAGAAATAAAAACGTGGATATGCAAAAACAAAATCAGATATTAAAATGTTTACAATATAAATGAAGGAAAAATTCCCAATACTAATACATCATGACATTTTACCTTGCTATCTGATTCAGAATCAGACGTAGAGCTTTTTGAAGATTTCCGCGAGGAGCGATACTTCTTCTTTCTTCGTTTTTTCCCTTGTTTCTTATCCTATGCATAAATGTTTTAGAGAAAATGTTTGTATTTGTTCACAGTAAATCTATAACTGAATATTCAGTCTGAAGAATACAGAAACCCAAGATTCTCTATGTAAATATGTTCTGTTGATGAATACAGCACTACAGAGAAGATTGCCTTGTGGTGATTGATATTCTTAATTTTCCTGCATTTATTCAAAATATATATTAGTGATAAATCCAAATTTTTCTAGTTTCCTTGTTTCTTATTTTATTTTTTCCACAGTATATCATAGGGCCTGAATCTTCATCTTCAAAGTGATCTAGCCTAAAAGGCCATGACCAGAATTTTTTCAAAGTAATAATGGTGTGCCCAGGTTTTATTTTTAATTTAATGGGAAATTAATTTATCTTTCTTTAAAGAAATCCTAAATAATATGCAATTCAC
Organism: Emydura macquarii macquarii; assembly: GCF_026122565.2. Classification (NCBI taxonomy): domain Eukaryota; kingdom Metazoa; phylum Chordata; order Testudines; family Chelidae; genus Emydura; species Emydura macquarii. Next base: position 32,502,804 of record NW_027132559.1, on the reverse strand, counting down.
TGTAAAAGTCAAAGTGAATCCAGTTTCTATACCTGCCACTTAAGAACTTCTGTATGAACTATATTATTTTAGGTATATTCAAGAGGATAACCTTCATTAGCCAATGCATAAAAAGGTAAGAGAGTAAAACATTTAGATAAATGCAGTCTAACATCTACATTTAATACACACACACACACACACACACACACGAAGTTAAACTCATGAACCAAAATGGCTTTTTAAAAAAAATAAGTGTTTTACTAATAAGTATTCTTTTAATATGTTTTTATTAAATATATTTTGGTTTGGTGCACAGAAAAATCTATTAATTGAACATATCTATTAGTGTCATGTCTATTTCTGTACTTTTTGATGCACTAGAAATTTCTTTCCTTCCTGTAAAGAAAGAGGCGAGTCTTATCTCCCAGAGGGAGCTCTGAAGATTTGCCTTTCTTGTTCCCAACTGCATATTTCCTTTCTTCAAAGCATCACATTAAAACCACTTTGGGGCTTGCTTTATAACAGACTGTTTCACAATAAATGAAAGGATTGCTGCTAGATGTGAAGCACTCCTTCTGTTTGCTATCTCTGTAGCACTCTTAAGTCTCTGCTAGCCTTCTGAGTGAGGTGCCAATGCTAAGAGAGCCGATCATGTACTCGGAGCTCTCAACTCCCTTTGAATTCAATGAAAGTTGAGGGCCAGCAACAAATTGTGGAATGAAATGTTAGTCTCTTACACAATAGCGGAGAGCACAACTGTGAGGCCAGAAGTTAATTTTTTCAACAAGTTTGTTTGTGTATTAACTAGATTATCATTTGTTAATTTGGTTATAGGAAATATCAGGTCTTTAACTCATTCCCCTTTTAAAAACTACAGTAAATAGTTTCAGATCTCACAGATAAACCAATAATCCTTCAGCTGTAATTAACAAGCTGCCAACAGAGAAATTATCTAACAGACTACTGTTCCTGAGATGTATGGCCACGAATGGTTATCATCACTCCAAAGAAAATTTTGGCCCCAGTCCTGCAACGATTTACACATGTGCTTAAATGTACACACTGTGAGCAGCTCCACTGAAGTAAATGGGACTCCTCATACTGTGTAGAGTAAGCAGATGCAAAAGTTATTGCTGAATTGTTAAAATAATGACTTATCTACAATTACTATTTCCATGTTAAAACAAGAACCATACATTTCTTCTTGAGTGCACCACCCTAAAAATAACCCAAATAAGAGGATAAGTGGCACCAGCATATCCTAGAATTATATACTAGCACACTTTCAAAGAAAATACATAAAAAGGTACAATTCCGTTGTTTTAGTTCTCACCTCATCATCAGAATCAGATGAACTGCTGGAAGAATCAGAGCTCGATGAAGAAGAGGAAGATGAAGACAACTTGACCAAACAACAAGAATTAAAGCTTGTGAGATGCAGCATTTTGTCTGAGAAATAGGTAAAGGAATGTCCAAATACTCTCTCAAATGTCTCTGCATTTGCAGATGTTATCAACAGTGATCTTAGTTCTAAAGGCCTAGCCTGGGCAGATTTTCTTAAATAAAAGTGTATGAAGTGGGCATTTTTATGAGTGATTCTTCCTCAGATAAACAACATATGTATGGCATTCTCTCGACAAATTCTCTATTTTTAAATCAGCAAGACCCTTTTTCTTTTAAACTGAAGTTTAAGATTCTCCTTTCCCCCTCAAATACCAGCTAAACTACCTCTCAGATAACAAGCAACACAAGTATAGTTATTTAAACGTATACAATTCCAAATTACACTCTTATTGTGTCCTTTCAGGAACTCAAGCCATGAAAACTTAAAAACCTGAAAACTTTGCTCACCCTATTTGATTTCTTCTTTTCCTTTTTCTTTTTCTAAAAAAAAAAGACAATTTTGTTACATTGCATCATGGTCTCTTGACATATGACACAGGCAAGGAAAGTTGTTCTGAACTTGCATTTTAACCTGTGTTCTTTGGCGATGGCTGTTTCATTGCAAGAACGTCACATCAGGAAAATCCAGCTCCTAACATGAATACTTTACCAGACTTAGGATATTTACCTCTTTCTTTTTGGAGGAACTCTCATTTCCACCTAATAATTTCTCCCTGTGTTTTTCTAGTTCTTTCTTCCAATTCTGAAAAAAGAGAGATAATGATCATTGACATAATTCAAATCCTTGCTGTCAAGAGGAACCTCTGAAATCTTCCATTTGTGACAGAGCCACACAAGTATTATTTTTGTAGGTTTTAAAAAGATAATTCAACTAATCCTAAACCTAGAGTATTACATATTTCATTTAATATAAATAGATTAATATTCATTTGAGCAAAACTTGCTAATTTGCTCCTTGATCCTCAAGCTATTTAAACAAAAATATATACATAAACACCTTAATTGACTATCTATATTAGGATATTACTTCAACTGTACATACATATTTCACTGTAGCAATGTGAGTAATCTGCTTTTTAAAAATCAAGTACAGCCAAATATGAGTAGATCTTTTCTCAAATATAATGGGTAAGGATCTGGACAGCTTCTGATGAAAAGGTTTCACATCGAATAGAGGACCATACACTATTGCTTCTGTAGGCTGAGTGCACTGCACACATCAGGGGCACCTTGCATTCTTCCTTCACCTCCCCCACACCACCAAGCTTCCTGTGTGCCACCATTAGGGAATGTTCTACGTATCAGTGGCCAGAACCCTATTAATTACGGGAAAAAAATCAGAAAACCGGAAAGGGGGGGGGAAATGGGTGACACATTGAACCCCTGTCATCTGGTTAGCATAGCCACAGCTTCACGCACCGCTGTAATTGTCTACAGTTCAGACAACTGGCTGATAGCACCCATCACCTTACAACAGAACAAGACCTCGTGCTCATCCTCCCAATAAACTTCAATGTGTCAAAGCCCTGAATGACGTATCTCTCAGACAAATAATAATGGGTAGAGGGTTTGGAATGGGAACATGCACACAGCCCCTAGCATGGGTAGGAGAACGGGGACCCTGGTATGGTGGAACACTGAGCACATAGAACCTAAGGTGTGTAGAGGAGATTCGGGAAATCTGGTGTGACCGAATGGGGGGAGGAGGGTAAACAGAACTGTTGGCAAGGGTGGGCAGAATGGGGTACCCGATATGAGAAGAGCAGGAATGTGGGACTACACAGAATCCCTGGCAGAGCGAGACTGGGTGGGAGTTACAGGGAGTCCCTGAAATAAGAGGAGAATAGGAGAATGGTACACAGGGAATTTGTGGAGTGGAATAGAAGGATGAAGAAGCTCGGCCGATAGAAACTATGAAGTGTGAGACCCTCTAGTATATTATAAGAATTCAAATTCTTTTCTGGTGGCACCTTTTCAAAACTAGACTGGACAGAACTTGTCAGATATACACTGCAGAGACCAACTTTGCATTAGCAGGAGAAAGGATAGATTATTTTTGCTCTGTAATTGCTGTAATTCTAATTTAAATATTTTCATAACAAAGTTAGCTCATGAACAATCACACAGTGGGCTTTTCATCCTGCTGATGATAGTGGAATAGAAAGATCATTTTAATTTTTCTAAATGATCCACCAGCATAAAATTAATCAAATCACAAACCTCATTCATCTTTTCTTCAAACTCAGCCAATGCCCTTGATCCTTTCTTTTTCTTTTCTAGTTGTTCTTTCACTTCTTCCCTTTATATAAAAAATACACAGATTTTACATCTTGCTATAGATATTTATACATCTAAAAAACACCTGAACAGACATTAAGTTTTTTTAAAACTTCCACTGATATGCACAGACAGTAATCCAAGTCTGTTTTTTCAGCTTATCTTTATCTGAATTTCCCATGAAAGAGGAAAGAAAAAGAGTTATCTTTGGGTTATGTTACAATTTACATAATATCTTAAAGATAAAAATATCATAATATCCTGATAGGTAAAGTATGCTTGCATTTGTTGTATCATAAGATAAAATGGATGGAACACAAGATAATTTCAGTAATTCATCTTAAGAAATGGTATAATTTTTAATAAGACAGTTCTGCAAGGTAGAATTCAATTCTAAAAATGTACCCAAAAATTTATTTCCATGTGTGAGTCTGTTAACAAAATTACTTAAAAATAAAACAAAACTGTTGAAGACATCCCCATGATTCTGGTAACAATAGCCATGAGAAAAAATAGAGGTGTCAAGTTTTTCTATTCTTAGGCCTGGTCTATGCTACAAAGTTAGGTTGCTGTGTCACCTTGTGTCAACTTATTTTGCTTGTGTCTACACTCAAATTTGTCTCAGGTCAATGTAAGTACCCTGTTATGGTGAGAGTAACACCACCTCCCCGAATGGCATTGAGCCATGGTTGGTCAAAACAGCATGAGTGTAGACACTATGTAACCTACGTCGACCCTAACAGTCCTCCAGCAGCTGTCCCAAAATGTCCTGCAGTGACTGTTCTGATCATAGTTGTGAGCTCCTCAGCCCAGGGGTCACAGAGACCAGAAGCCACCCCACCCCATCTTTAAAACTCCCACATATTCCTAACTGCCCACCTTGGTGAGCACATCTAGCAGCTCTCCATCGTTGTGCGCAACTGCCCAACCAACCCTGCCAGCTCCATGCACTAGAAGCACTCCTGCCTGGAATAGACAGGAGGTATTGGATCTCCTGGGCCTTCAGGAGAAGAGAGCTAGACTAGTTGGGGAAAGGTAGTCATCTATGAAAAGACTGCGCAGGAGATGTTGGCGAAAGGGTATGACAAGGATCAGCAGCAGTACTGTGTGAAAGCAAAGGAACCATTCTGCACATACCGAAAGGCCAGGGAGCCCAACAACTGACAGGTGCTGAGCTGTAAACCTGCCACTTTTACAACAAACTGCATGCCATAATTGGAAGACACCACACCAGCACCCTGCAGACCACCACAGATAACCCTGAAGAGCACAAGCCACAGACCCCTGCTGTGAACAGCAAGGAAGAGGAGGAAGGTGAGGAGGAGGGACATGGGGGGGTTCAACCATGCTGTAAGCCAGGATCTTTTTGAGACCCTACCACAGTGTAGCCAAACCCACCAGACAAGAATGGATGAGCCCAATGAAGGGGAAGGAACCTCACGCAAGTGTGCATGTGCATTTTTTCCTTACACTGTTTAAATATAAAAAAAATCATAATAATATTCAGGTTACTCCCAGTTCCAAAAGGACCAGTCATTTACCCCAGGTCAGTTGTACTCAGATCTCAAACCAAAGACAATGCTTCTAGCCAATCCTGTAACAAACTAACTAAAGGTTTATTAACTAGGAAAAAGAAACGTGAGTTATTTACAAGGTTAAAGCAGATAAACATTGACACACTAATGAGGTACAATCTTAAGTTCAAAAGGTAATAGAAGCTTCTATAATAAGCAAACTTTTATGGGCAGGTCTACACTACCACTTAAATCGATCTAACTTACGTCGCTCAGGGGTGTGAAAGAGATGCCTTCCTGAGCGACACAAGTTACAGAACCTAAGCACTGTCCACACCATCACTATGTTGACAGGAGAGCATCTCCCGCTGATATAGCTTCCGCCTCTCATGGAGGTGGAATTATGCCAATGGGAGATTGCTCTCCTATCAGCATACAGTGTCTTCACCAGAAGGTCTAGAGTGGCGCAGCTGTACTGGTCCAACAGTCACATACTCACCTCTTTGCAGTCAATGAAGAACTCCAATTTAGCAACTCCTTCACCCTCCAACATGCCACACAGAATCATGGGTATTCCACTCACTTCTCAACTACCAATGCAACTCTCATTCTGGTGCCTATGCCCTGCAGGGCTGGGGCACACAGATCCAGGAATGTGGCCTTTTGCAACCAAGAGCTCTGCAGCCACTGCTCATCATCCCAAAACTGCACTAGATTGCAATCTCACCAGTCAGTGCCTGTTCCTCCAGCTCAGAAGCAGTGCTCCACTGTCCCCAGCTGCTCCGTGAATGCCACCAACAACCCTGAATTGGTTTTCACTATGTCCCTCAGTAATCTGTCCTCAAAGAAAGAAACCTGTCATTGCAGGTCTTCCTGTGGGTCTGCAAATAACTAGAGGATTGTTTGTCCTGTGTTTGCAACTTCCATGACAATACTGCAGAAGTCTGCAGGAGCCATCCTTCTGACAGTGAAAAGTACCGCACAAGGATTTAAAAAAAAAAAAGATGTAAACATTTTGGGAAATGAATGGCATTATGTGATGGAGAAAGCTGCATGACGGGAACTTGACCCTTTGCTCCCAGTCATCCCTGTGTGACTCATTTCTGCTCCACGATGCACTGCAAAAGTTTCCCAAAAAGCAGTGCACCAGACATTGGTACATTGGAATATCTACCCGTGGTGCACCAGTGTGCATCGACACAAGCAGGAGCGGTGAGTATAAGCAGCGCTGATGCAGGCAGCCAAGAATACATGAATATATTAACTGAGGTGACTTTCCACCAACATATCTTGGGTTAACCTAAGTTTATAGTGTAGACATAGCCTGAGAAATTGCTGCTAAAAATGCCTAAGGACCAATTTAAAATATTTCTTTTCAAAACTGATTGCTGAAAGACCATCATCTTACATTGCCACAATTTTTTTAAAACATAAAATTAGGACAGATATTCAGAAAAAATGCTTTGATCAAAGACTAGGAATCCCTTTATAAAAATATCACAGTGTGTCCTGGGAAGGAGGGCACTTAACATCAAATAAATGTCACTTTCATCAAATAAATGGATTTGCAAAAGGAGCAATCAGATATTTCCACACTTACCATGTCGGCCTTGGCCTGTTTAGGTAGTCCTGTATTGTTGGCCCTGCAGACTGGGAAGGACCTCGTGATCTGGCCATGGCTATAGGATTCATATAAGCCTTGGAGGGGACAAAGCCAAGTGAGAAATAAACTGAATTACTTTGCTGCAGAAACAAACAAAAACCCACACATACAATTTTCTTTACTTATTGAAAACAATTCTGAGTCTGACTTTGTTTCTTAAGGATGGACGGCATTTAGCCAAATGAAGATAACGATTCAAGCTGATGGGCAGACTCAACACGTTTCCAATTATTAGTTATATAATGGTGAAACCTACTTATCCACAAAAGGAACAAGGGCCTATTCCAGTGGCCTAGTGATATTTAACTTCCTAAATAAAATGCTTTGAGATTTTTGGATGTGATGCACTATTATAAAGTATTATTACAGTGCCATATATCTCATGTCTTATTCTTACTCTCTAGCACAGCAAAGTACATTCAAGCCTTAGACTCACTTTGCTCAAAACACACTTGACGGTGGCACACAACCAAGACTGTATAAATTAGTACAAATATTACCACATAGCAAAACTACTACATTTAGGATTTGTTTTAATACTAAAAACCTAATATTTGTAAATAAACAAACAAAACTTTGGTGAATTTAGCAGCATTTAAGTACTAAATTATATATTTTGACCCCTAAAATATTCAAGTTAACATTAATAATGCCATTATAACAGATCTAATCAACCTTTGTCATCTGTTCCTCCTTTTCAATTATGTGTGTTTTCTTCATATGTATGTCAAAATGTGGTAAATTTTATAAATCCAAATATTAAAAATATCCTGGGCCTACCAGAGCAAGGAAGTAATACCCTAACAACTTTTTAAAATTTTGAGTCATGAGCATTCTAGAATTGTATCTCCACATTAATGCTTGTGTATACGTATCTTCCTTTCTCTGGACAGATGTATTACAAATAGATCAAGTAAGCTATGTTAAAAAAACATTAAGGTTGAAAAGTCAAGAAAACTCCCAAGTTAAAAAATGACAGAATTAATGTTGCCTGTGCAACCTCTAATTCAGCCCCTTTATGTAATTATATACTGTATCATAATGTATACATGATCATATACTATTTCTTCCACAGGACCCTGGCTAAATTTATTGCATATAATGGACAGCATTCATTTAGTGAGAGGCTATTCTAGATTTTTTTTTCTCCTTATTGTTCTTTACTGCACACTATTCAAACCCTGTTCTAAAGACAGAACTATCAATTTCCTCATGGGTTTTCCCGTGGAACTTATGATTATAGTATCCGAAGACTTTACAAACATTAATTTATTTTCACAACACGTCTGTGAGATTAGGGAATATTATTATCCTCATTTTACAGATGGGAAACTGAGGCAGAAAGAGATTAAGGTCAAAAGTATCCATCCACTAATTTTGGGTGCCCAATTTGAGACACCTCGGACCTGATTTTTCAGAGTATTTAGAATTATATAGCACTTTATATGTTCAAAACACATTGACTTCAGTCACAGCTATGAGCGCTCACAATTCTACAGATCACACCATCACCACATGGTCTCAATCAGGCACTCAGAAATTGTGAAAAGTTTGGTCAAGTGACTTGCCTAGCATTACATATGAACTATGGGGCAAATGCGGGGACTGAAGCCATCCTTTCTCTTCCTCCAATCATCTGCCTCAATTACTGCACACTTTCCAAATTCTACAACAAACTAAGCAAGGGGTCCTACATATAACAGGCCCCTTCTCCATACAACTCTGATTCATCCCCAGAGCAGGTCCATCCTATAAACTCAGGGAGGCAGGGGTCCTGTCCAAAAAAATAGTATGTGATGAAAGACTGTATCATAATACATATGCACAAAGGGGCCAAATGAAGGTTGCATAGGGAATTTCCTAACTTTTGGGTACTTGACTTTGAAACCTTAGTAACGATTTTTAAACTTTTTTTTTGGTGTCTAATTTCCCAGAATTTTTTTAAAAGAGCAAACAAAAACTTAGACATTCTATCATGTGGCATCATAGTGAAACTTATGGTTCACCAGCAGAGTCAGACCCTTCAGATCCTATGCCACTTGAGTAAAAAGCAGCAGTAAATTGTCATGCTCTATGTGGAACAATAGTAGAGGGTGATGAGATGCTTTGACAGTGGGTTACACAGACAATTGCTAACTGCAGAGGAATGGTGAGGCTTGGGAACCTTGGGTTTCATTCTAGGTTCTGGAGGAGAATGTTTTCTAGAGGGCACAGACTCTTCTGCTCCTTTCCCCCAAGCTTGACCCCTTCTGCCGCTTTCTCTCTAACTGTCTCAATACAAAGTAGGGTGGTGATTTTTGTGGTTTCATTTCTACAGTACCATTGGTGTGCACGGTGCTTTATACACACACAGAAAAGAGAAGGCCCTTGCCTTCGGCCTTGTCTACAATAGAAAGGTTTGTCAGTATAGCTATACCAGCAAACTCTCCTAGTGTAGATGTAACTTATATTGGCAAATCAGTTCTTTTTCTGATACAGTGTATATTAGTTCCCTGAGGAAAAAAAAGCTGTACCAGCACAAGCACTTGTTTGCTAATATAACTGCATCTGCACCAGGGCTTTTGCCAGCATAAAAATGTTGCGGGAGGAGAGGGGGAAGAATCACACTCCTAACTGACATTAGTGGCAAAAGTTTTAAGCATAAACCTGGCCTTACACTCTAAGGCCTGAATCCTATCAATTGCTCTTTGCAGAGAGATCACTATGGTCATGCATAGCCCCACTGAAGGATCTGTCTGCTGGGAACAGGCAAAGAAGGGGGACAGACTGAAACAAAATAATGTTATTTGGTTTATTTTTAATCACACAACTTGTTAGTTACAAAATCTGTCTTTTAATAAAATTAAATGAAATATGAACATGAAGTCAAGCATAAAAGTATTAGTGGTAGATGGCTAGTTGAAAAGAGGGAGGACCTGAAGGCCAGGAGGCTGATAATCTAAAATTAAATTCTGATCCTACAATCAGATCACATGTGAGGCGGTCGACTCCTGTTTTGGGGAACAACCTATTGGTCAACAGAGCTGTGTGTGTAGAGACAAGGATCTCTGCAGTGAGAAGGGACCAACATGGATCCAATACTTTAGGCCAAAGGCCTTGTTTTCTTTATTCCATAAATCAGCTTAGCGCACTCAATAATAATATTGCTGGGGAAACTTCGTTGGAGGGAACTAGCCAGCACCCTAACTTTCTTCACACGACAGAACATGAAACAAATATCAGCCAGAAACAACACATAGTCATTAATGATTTGTGGTAGATTTGACTGGGAGATGAAAGGTTCTACCACATATGCCACAAGTACATTCCTTGGGCTGTCTGGCTGTCCTGTTTTGAAAGACACAATACACAAAACCACAATTTAAGATCAGTGGGGAAAGGTCTCTGACTCAGCTGGGAAACATGCTGGATTCCCAGCCCAAGTGAATGGTACCCGCTGCTTTACTCAAGAATCCCACACTACTGATGGGAGACGTTTCTGGCAGAAGAATGATAGTGTCATTAACATCATCAGCAGCACCACAAGTTCCCAGTGCACATGAAGAGAGTCCAAGCTGGAAGCAAGGATCCCTGCAGCGCTGACAGGAGCCGCCTGTGGGATACATGACGACCCCGAGTGCTGTGTGCGCCTGTGGGGCTGCCCCCAATCTTGGGATCCCCAGACCTGACTTGACACACATTCTTTAGACAATTCAGCGACAAGGGCCGCTCCCCGCGCAGCCCCACCGCGGGGCGAGGGTGGGATCCCCGCGCAGCCCCACGCTACCGCCGAGGAGGCCGGGGCCGTCGCATAACCCAAACGCCCGGGTAAAGGCCGGGGTACCTAGAGGGGGCCGGGGTGCCTGGAGCCGAGCAGGGCTAACCGAGGCCCCTTCCCGCCCGCGGCTGAGGCGCTGCGGGCCGGGCCGGGCCGAGCGCTGCACCCCGGCCGGGCGGCCCCACCCCGGCCTCCCCGGAACGCGCTTCCCCGGGCGGCCTCCCCTCAGCCCTACCGCCGCTGCCCCGCCAGGCCGGGCCCGCGCCACTCACCACCCGGTTATCCCGCTTCCCCATGGCGGCGGCGGCGCCGGCGCCTCGACTCCGCCGCCCGCTCCGGGCCAGGTAACGCGGCGAGAGCAGAAGCAGGCGGCGAGGCCCAGCTCAGCTCAGCTCCTCGGTCCTTTCCTCCCACAGGCTCAGCCAGTCCACCCGGCGGCGGGCGCACGGCGCCACCTGCAGGGCGCACAGCGCCAACGCCCCGTCGCCGACTCTTGCCAATTCGGCCACTCTTGGGTTCCCCAGAGAGGAAAGAAGTGTCAAAAAAGTGACCAGTGACCGAGCTAGCGACCTGCCCCGCCAACCACAGTGACATTCAGCAAAATCAGCCACAAGCAACCCAACAGCGTTAATAAAACCCATTCCACCCTCTTCTCTTGCTCACCAACTCAATGGAAAAGAAGTTTGTGGAGGTTAATCTTTTCCTGCATCACAGCTATCTTCTACGTGAGGAAGAACACATTTGGGTTTAATGCTGTCTCCAAAGTGCTCCCGACTTTAGCGATTAGTATTTAATTAGCCTCCCCAAACTTCTTTTCCTCAGATTATAAAGAAGCCCTTGAATGCAATTCCTTCAGAGGACATGCTCAACTGAGAGGTAAGGACACTGACTCTCTCTATATATATTCTCTGTTTAATTCTCAGGAAATTTTGTTTAGTGACATTTTGACTCCTTTTGAGTGCTTAAAGAATGCCACCCCACAAATGGTACACAGGTTTCAGTCGTGTGCAAAGTTATTCCTGTGTAAAAGGGCTGCGATACAGCCTTACCTTAATGGGAGTTTTGTGTGAGGATCAAGCCATAGTTTGTAAAACCTTCTTTTTTTGAGATAGGGAAAGATCTTGAGAAGGTTGTGCCAAAACGGCTCTAGTATTATCTAAAGGTCTCAGCTTGTCTTGACCCTTTCAGTTTGATTTTAGACTTGAGCATAGACAGACTGCATTCTTGATGATCAGTATTTTCCTTCTGACTATAGTCATAGACCTCACTGATTCTTTTAGCCTTTCAAACCATTGACCATCCCACATTGCTGAAGTGATTGCAGACACTGCTATTGGTGGATTGTGTCGTATTAGATTGGCTCTATTTCATTGCTTTTTAGGGGGCCCAGAGAGTGCTGATGGGCAAATAATCAATTCCTCCCAGGGTTCTTTTATGTGGTGCACTGTAGGGTTCTGTGTTGTCAATCTTTCTGCTCTCTATGTTTGGGAAGCTGCTAGGGGAGATCAGTGGGAATTAAATTAAATTAAATGAAAATCAATGGGAATTATGTTATCAGTGGGAGTGGCACTTCTGTAAATCTCACTAGGTGCTCATCTGCATCTTTAGGTGCCTGAGTATCTTTGTAAATCTGTCCTTTAAGTTCCTCTGTGTCTCAGTTCCTTATCTGTAAAATGGGGATAATAGCACTTCCCAACCTCACAGGGGTATAGGGAGGATAAATGCATTAATAACTGTGAGATGCTCAGATACTATGGTGATGAGAACCTAATATAGGTAGTAAACCCAGGCAGTTACATATTTCATTGTCTGGCTGAGATTGTGCTGGGGAATCGTTGGTTGAGGCTTGACCTACATATGGCAGAAATGATGTTGGTTGGCTGGGGAAAACAACCAGAGGTGACATCAGCTCCTTCAACTAAGGGATTTTTTTTTTTGTCGATAAGGTTTGAAACATGGTTATCAGTCTTTCAGCTGCTCCTGGATTCTCAGGTAACAGCAGTAACCAAGATTCCCTTTTTTATCTGTTTGGTGAGATGGTTGTGACTGTTCAGAACCTCACTAGAATTATGCACACCTTTGTCATCTTCAGGACGTATTACAGCAATGTGCTCTACTTGGGGTTTGCTTATAAACCACTTGGAAAGTCAGCAGTAGTGAAGGATGTGCCTGCTATTTTACTTAATGATATGTCATGTATACAGGTTATTATATCTGTGCTTTGTAGACTTCAGTGGGTCCTTGCTGGTTTCTGTTTTGCTTTTGATCTAAAAGTCTGTGGTCCTGGTTATCTTAGTGACTGTCTCTAGTTTAGTGCTGTAACCCAGAAGTTGAGATTTGCTGGGATGCTTGAGCTAACACTTTCTAGATTTATACAGGTAGTGGTTAGTTTCAGGGCCTGTCAGTTGATTTTGGAATTTGCTTCAACCACTGCTCAAAAGAGCCTGTATTTATTTACATTAGGGCAAACTACAAAGTATCTCTCTCTCTTTCTTTCTCTCTGTCTTTATAGTTGAATGGGAATGAAAAGGTTGAAAAAAGATTGTATTCTGGATTGATGGGCAGAAGTTTTTGAGTTTGATGTATCAATCTGGGACTGAATTAAAGTATGTAATTTAACTTTTTGTTTAAATGGCTAGAAGTTCTGATAAGCACATGTGATAAATTGAAAAATAAATCAGTAAAGAACTTTTGAGAGTCTCCAATGATGAAGTATGCTAATAATAATAGTGTAACTCCTCCCTTCCAAGGACCCCACAGCACTTCACTGTAGTATTGTTCTAGCACATGGCAGCTAGAAAGTGAAAATAAAGATTGAGCATATAAAGAAAAAGTGGAACTGAGTAATTAATTTTATTGTCTGAATTAAAGAAAGATAAGTTAACTATAAATGTTTCAGCTGTAATAATCTGTGTTATAAATAATGCATATAGCACATTTTTATATAGAAAAGTATATGTTAAACATGACAACATCCATTTTATAGATGGCTAACTAACTGCCCTTCAGTGATATCCAGAAAATGCTGTGCTGTTAGAATGGCATGAAATTAGCCCATTACTGAGTAGTTAGATTATGAAATATTACATGTAATAATAGAGCTACATGTAATCAAAGATTACTTTGACCCGTGACATCCTTATTTAATTGTTTCATTTTAGCAGGCCCAGAATCCTGTTTCTAGCTTCCATTACTGTCACTGGGTTATTAGTCAGTCTACCCAGGTAAAACTGGTTGGGTTTTTGTTTTTTTTTTTCCTTCCAGTTTTACCAGTTCTGTCAGAGATCTACTTAAAGGACATAATTGGAGCCCACCTAAGGCCCTCAGGGTGTCTCTGTATTGTGGGATAGATAGATGGAAGTGTTGTGTCCACACAAGTGGCCAAAACAGGACAGAATGGAGGGCATTGCTGGGGGTAGGGTCACTGCATACGAAGTTCTGCAGGCCAAGAGACTGTGAATCCCTACAGAGGGGTTATGGTTGTTATTCCAGTTCTTAAACTGGATTAATAGGCCTGTATTCTATGCTGTTTCTATTCTATCTAGGTTCTTATACCATGCTAGTATTATCTGCTATTACCATGCTAGTAGTATCTGAGCACCTTCCAGTAATGCATTAAGTAATATGACTAACCTTTGTCATGTGGTGTTTGTTCTCTTATCCTCCCTTCAGGGGGAGAAGCACATGCAGTGAAGTATCTTATATTGGTAATTTTTTTTTAATATGAATGTTGCTATATAATTATGATAGAGAAGGCAAAGCACTTGGAGCAGAAAATAAGAATTTGTGTGAATTCCATTATCCTTCACCTATCCACTATTTCTTGGACTTCAAGCAGGAGAAGGTGATTTTTACCTAGTTTATAAACCTTTATGACTTTAAAGATATTTATTTGCTTATTTACCCCTCCCACCCATTGAACCCTCCACTAAAAAAAAATGCTGTACTGGTTTCTCCAAAACAACTCTGTATATTTAACATAGTTTAAATTCAAAGAAGCAAATTGATAAATGATGCAAGTTTGATTTACATCATGAACGGTCTGTAAGTGCTTGGGCCTAAACCCTTAGTCATGTGACCATTCCTTGCCCTGGTGAACTGTCCCATTGATTTCAACAGAACTATATATGTAAGGGTTGTGAGTTCTTTAGGAAGATAATGATCTGTTAGCAAGGGTTGCAGGATTGAGCCATAAGCTGTTGAAAAAAATTGTTTTATGAATGATTGAGAGCCATAGTAGGCAAATTATGAAATTATTCTTATAAACTCATGCTAATTAAGGAATAAAGCAGTTCATGAGTGAGGGTATGAGACTAATGTAATCAGAAGTTGATAGATCAGATGAGTTTGTGTAAGTAACTGTTCATATATATGTTTGTGCATATAAAGTGTGTGCGTGTGTGTGTATTTTATACTGTATATGTGCTGCCTAGGAAAAGTTTTTGCAAAACATAAAAACTAGAAACCAATCTTGCGAAATGTCTGTATTTAATATACATTTCTTACTGCATTTGTATTCATTTTACATTTTTAGATAAAGAAAAATATAGCTACAAAAGTGAAGTAAACTCTGAGAAAGCAGTTTTAAATATGCAAACCATTTTTTGCCTTTTTATTTTGAAACAATTTGTGCACAACTGAAAAGAACTTGACACTGTGACATTTTTATTATATTGATTTTTTTTCATATTGAACCTTCAGTATCTGACAATAAATACACAACTTTGCTTTCCTAGCACTGCCAGCAGCAAAACATTCAATTCCAAAGGACTGTAATTCTGACATAACACAATATCTATAACCCTCAATGTTCCTTTTATTTAGTTTTGCCTTTAATATGTCTATTGACAGGTGATTACCTTTTGCACTTGACCACCTTTATAAACCTGAACATGTAAAAGCTAAAGAATATGTTATATGTAAGGTGCATGATGGAAAGGGAATATTTTGTAAGTAACTTCAATTAAGGCAGTGTAAAGAAGCCCTATCTCAGGGAATTCTTAAAACAGAAAGCCTCATATGGAGAAATTTTGGGCATGGAGGAAGTGAACAATGAGAGCAAAAGGCTTTGTGTGAGAGCTCGTGGAGAGAGCTGTAGAATCCCTGTGTGGCTGCACCACTTGCTAGCAGAATCAGAGCTTTTCCACTGCACTTGGGGCCATTAGCAGCTAAACAGGGAGCGGCAGGATTTCCGGCACAGTGAGGGCATAATACGTGTTATATACCACAGTTTTCTTTTTGTAGCCCTTCGGTGTAATGTATATTGAACTAAAAAAATCAATACATGTAAATGACAATTAGATAAATCACTAGTACATTTTCTGTGCATTTGTAGGTGATATAGGCACCATGTTTCACATATTTTATGCTGAATGAGGAGCACATAGAGAGCATTTAATTGGAATTATTAGGCACACTGAAATAAAAATAATTATGCACCTTTAAAAGAAACAGTAATACACGCACCTTTCATGTTTGTACCCTGATATTAAAATAACAGACTGAATTTCAAGTATGAAGTGATACAGTGAAATCATGTCCTGTGAATAGATATACATGATAGTCTAGGTAGTACAGTTTGCACCTTAGATAACTTTTCACCTTGTATAATAAAGTCATACTGAATGTTTAGGTAAAGTGACTTGATACAGAATGCAAGGGGCCAGCTCCTCACTTGGTGTAATTTGGCATAGCACCAGACAACTCTGATGATTTATACCAACTGAGGATGTGGCTCAAGGGATGTAAAAATAACTTGGACCTGCTTTTGATGTTTTTGACTCCACTGAAATCAGGATTTGTATCAGTGCAACTGCATTAAGAATCTGGCCCACTGTTCATAATAATCCACATAATAACACCAAAACCAACATTTTTAACAAGCCTTTTGAAGATGTCACATTTCTTGCAGATTTCAGAACCAATATCCAACTACAGTCACATACACACATGCTTTACATTACACACGTGAGTCATCTCAGTTATTCCGTTGAGTTCATAAATGTCTGAGGCCTAAATTTCTCATTTTGGTACATTTTATACCAACATTGTGCTTATCTCCACGTATCCCTATTTCACTAAGACACATGCTTTTCACTCTTTGTATCAAAAAGTAACCCATAGAAAATTTGAGAAAACTAACATATTAGGGTTAATTATATCTGACCACACACTACCATAAGTATAATCTTTCTTTGCTTAATTACTAAACTATATTATCTGTATATAAACCTGAGATGCCTGACATTGAAATTTGTAGACTTACCAGGCCAAATTCATCCCTGGTGTAATTTAACTGTAGTCAGTGTATAGGAGTGAAACAGGCACATAGTTTTAAAATACTTTGAAACTTAGACCCTATTTCATGTAGTTGTATTTGCACAGCAGTCTCTAAGCCTGCTACTTTCATACTTTTATTTCAGCAACCTTTTGTAGTTTTGCCTTTTTCCAGAATCAGACACAAACCTACAAGGGCAATTTTATCATTACAAAAACTTATTTTAATCACGAGAAGCCAGGCAAACTCAGGCACTGATATAAGTATCTGTCATTGACTGGTATCTACTGTGACTACTGCAAACAAAATAAGGTCAAAATGGCATCTATGTAATGTTTTCTAATCTTTCAGATGATTTCCCCCCCACATTCTGCTATATGTACATTTAGCTCTACAATAACATTTCAAAGTAACTTATGTAATTCCTTTACTTATTAAAACAAACAAACACAAAAAACCCTCTAGGCATTTAAAAAATACTACATCTGAACAAACTTAGTTTCTACTTTCAAAATGTACAGTACGCAGCTTATTCAGGAACTTTACAATTCATCTATCATTTTGCCTTTCTATGAAACTAGCTTTACCTTGATAACTAAAATGAATGTTAAATGCAAATAAACTATAAAACAGCAAGACCCAATGTTTTTCCTGGCAACTACACTTTCACAGGACTAGTGTATTTCAGTAACAAACAATATACATGAATTTTTATAGCAATAATTTATGTTAAGGTTGAATAACTTGGATATAAATGTATCCACATTAACACAGACTCCCATTTGCTGGTGTCTGGGTGCTGTTACTAACCATGTGTCCTCACTATTACAATCAATTATTAACTAAAGGCTGATCCTGCAACACTATATGAGTACCTTTACTCACTTGAGTAGTCCCATTCATTTCAGTTCAATGGGATTGCTGAAGTGAATGAAGTTATTCACATGTGTAAGTGTTTGCAGGATCGAATCCTCAGACTGAAGACTGTCAAGCTAGTGAGGAAATACAGATTTACACTATTGTATAGAACTTAAAAGATGCACAAGGTAAAGCATATTGTGATGCTTTAAGGAGCGCTAATAATATCAACAACATTCCCACAGTATACACTTCAATTTATAAGATATCATTTTGGAAGATATGATTTTTTCATTAATTAGAACATTCAAAGACATTATGCTTTTAAAGCTGTTCAAAGTAATGTAACTAAGTATTGCATAAAAAACAAACAAACCCTACACAAACCCAAAGTCAGAAACAGAGCATTTACATGATTTGAAACAAAAAGGTCCATAAATATACTAATCAGAAAGAAATCAGAGGCTGGAAAGGAAATAATCAGTGTGTGCCTCAGTTTGATTTAAGTGCCAAAGTAATACCCTCTAGTAGAAAATATTATATGTTAAGAGAAAAATAAATGGCAGCTTCATATCTTAACTTTAAGCATATTTTCTCTGTTTCTTTACTGAAAAAGGAGTGAATGTAATGTTTGTGAAAGATGCCCGATTGACAGCCCTGGAGACTGATATCCTCTTTTAGGCCCTTATCCTACTGGATGAGGCCCACAAGCCTTGTGACAAATGCAGCAATGATGCAAATTTCTTTGCCCAC
Source organism: Emydura macquarii macquarii (assembly GCF_026122565.2). Classification (NCBI taxonomy): domain Eukaryota; kingdom Metazoa; phylum Chordata; order Testudines; family Chelidae; genus Emydura; species Emydura macquarii. The sequence goes on along the minus strand of NW_027132559.1, from coordinate 32,484,319 downwards.
CCCCAATCATTGCTCTAAAGAGGTCACTTCTAGGTGGGAGGGTAGATCGCTCTCCAGATCCTGCATCCAGTTTTTTACTTCTGCTGAGTTTGACGGGCATTAAGTAGTGCCAACTATGATGGCAGTATTGCTGAAGCAGACACCTAAATATGAGTCAGCAGTGTAACACTGTTGCAAAAAAAGCAAACGTCCTTCTGGGATGTAGTAGCAGGAGTATTGTAAGCAAGACACAAGAAGTAATTCTTTCGCTCTACTCTACGCTGATCAAGACTCAGCTGTAGTATTGTGTCCAGTTCTGGGAGCCACATTTCAGGAAACTTGTGGACAAATCAGAGAAAGTCCAGAGAAGGGCAACAAAAAGGATTAAAGGTCTAGAGAACATGGCCTATGAGGGAAGATTGAAAAAATTGGGTTGGTTTAGTCTAGAGAAGAGAAGACTGAGAGGGGACATAACAGTTTTCAAGTACATAAAAGGCTGTTTCAAGGAGGAGGGAGAAAAATGGTTCTTAACCTCTGAGGATAGGACAAGAAGAAATGGGCTTCAATTACAGCAATGGCGGTTTAGGTTGGACATTAGGAAAAACTTCTTATCTGTCAGGATAGTTAAGTACTGGAATAAATTGCTTGGGGAGGTTACGGAATCTCTGTCATTGGAGATTTTTTATGAGCAGGTTAGACAAACACCTGTCAGGGATGGTCTAGATAATGCTTGGTCCTGCCATAAATGCAGGGGACTGCACTAGATGACCTCTCAAGGTCCCTTCCAGTCCAACGATTCTATGAATGTATTTTGAGCCTCAGCTGAAAAAAGGTTGAGAACCACTGACCTAGAGGCTCCGTATCTTAATACCAGTCTCCAGAGCTGGTCATTTTGTGGTTCCCCCCGCCCCGACCCTGATTTCTCATTCACCAGCCAAGGATCATTCTTGCTCTCAAGACTGCTCTAACTTCTACTAGTGGACAGCAGCACTCAAGGACCCACTTTGCAGGCCAGAATCACCCTCTCTTCATCCCTAATCTGCTCCAGAAAGGACAGTGGTGTAAGGCTGGCACAGCCAGCCCTATAGCTGTTGAGGATTCCTCTACAATAGGGGAATCCTCATTTACTGCCTTAAGGCATCTTAAAGCAGTGCAAAGGAGCCTTTGAAAGGGCCAGGGATCTGGCCTGCTGTGTTTAGTGAGTGATCTGCTGAATCAAGAGTTACTTGTTTTGGTCAATGAAATACATTTTGCTCATTCCAGCATATTCAGACCTATAATTTCCCACTCTTTGCTTGTGAATCATATGAACACAGAAAGAGATGTGAATGTAACAATGGCTTACTGGGGCACAAGTGGCATAATTGGGAGCATCAGCCAGAATAAATGTCAGGGTGTGAAACTGACCAGTTTTGATGCACTTTGAACAGATGGAGGCTTTGGCGCTGATTTTCATTTAAAGTGCACATTGGACATTGAACCTTTGCTCTTCTCTTAGAGGGGGGCAGAGACTCTCCTCCCACAGAAAACTGTGTGAATGGGGCAAGATCTTTGACAAAACACACAGGGCAGGAGGGAGCTGCACGGCATGCTTTCATCTGTTTAAGCTGTGACCTTGGGTGCCGGGAGGTGGACCTTGACTGGAAAGCCCTTTGGAAATGACCCATCCTAGCAAGATTGATAGTGGAAAGTATAAAACAGAGCACATAAAGGTAGAGGTCTTGCAGGAGCTGAGGAGAAGAGAGGATTAAGATTATTCTTTCTGCAGCACAGAGGTGAAGTGGGCCTGACACAACAGTGAGTGTGTGAGCAGCAGAATGCAAAGCACACAGATGATTGCTGGCTGGCCATGTGCTGGCAGTGTAGACATCTTGAGTCTGGATTCAAGTGATGTCAGGACATTAGCCAAGGGAAAACAGGAAGGAATGTGCAACTAGGCAGGGAGTCAAGTTTCTCTCACTTGGACAAAGTGTGGCACATGCTGCTTGCTCAGATACTACAGCGATGGGCCCTGTAAAGTGTCTGAGTAGAACATAGAATACTACTGGCTATTTATGGTGCGGGGTGTGGAAATTATTTGGGGAGGGAAGGGCTCTATTTCAGTGGGATTTTTGACTGAGTAAGGACTGCAGATTTGACCCTCCAGCTGGTGACACTGGTATGTTGATGTACTTCATACATTTCTTTGACATGGAAGTAAACAGCAACATTAATAAAAATAAATCAGTCATTGTAAAGGGGGAAGATAAATATTCCATGGCTGCAAATAGAACTGGTGTGAATAAAGAAAGCCCTTTAAAATATTTCATATTTTACTATACTAAACAATTGTACAACTCAGTGATGTTCCTGCAAATCAGGGACACTTACAAATATGCATACAAAATAACAGGCCATCCATCATTGCATCAACACAGATGCAGAGGTGGTTCATTCCACTCTAGCTTTTAAGGTGCTCTAGTTCCAAACACTGAAGCAGCAGCATGTCAGATATAGGGGACAACCGATGAATAATAAATACCATCTAATAAGAAATGTATCTGTGGAAGTCTTAGTAGTTTCTCCAAATGGAGCAAATAGGACAGACACATTATTTTGTGAATTTCATTCTGCAGATGTTCTTTTACAAACCACTGTGTTCAGGGACAAATCCTATCCCCCATCCCCCATCTCCATGTCATGGAAATCCTGACAGGCAGCAGAACCAATAAAGTTTTGCTGCACAAGAGGAGGCAGGATGTTGGGAGCCTGTTGCAAGGGCTCTTTGGTAAGGCACGGGTAGTGCGACTGGCTGGAAGATCTGTGACTATGCAGATGCAGTGAACACCACCTAGAGGCTGCTTTGCAGCCTAGGAGAAGGTGTCCCTTCCCTGGCACTGTGGAACCCCCTCATCCTCCTGGTGCCAAGCCTATTTACTCATACTTAGTGCAGGGACCAAGATTGGGCCCTTTGTCTTAGTTCTTGCCCACTCTTCTGGATACAGGGCCCCAGAACCACTACACAGCCCCTCTCATCTTCCTCTCTTGCAGATAGGGTGGCAACTAGGTTCGCGGAGTCAACTCTAGTCCTTATGCTGACATCCCAGCTGTGGAGGCTCCATTCCTGCTGTTTGGCATGTGGGAGATTCCTCCTTCCCCTTCCTCTTGCTGCATGCTCTGCTGTGATACCTGTGCTAGGCACTGTGCAGAGAGTCTGGGATAAGACTCAATCTTGCAAGGTGCTGAGCGCTCTGGGCCAATCCAGCAAAGCATGTGTTTAATGTCAAGCACTTGAGTAGTCCATTGAAATCAACAAACTACTGAAGTGCTTGACATTAAACACATGCTTTGCTGCATTGGCCCAGAGTGCTCAGCACTTTGCAGGATCAAGCACCTATCACACTACAGCATTTAACAGAAAAGAACACCATCTGGTATCCTTTTGGCATGCAATGAAAGCAATTTCCTTGCACATAGTGCTGCACTTTCTGCATTTTTTATTGCAACTGACATAGGGAGTTACAGTGAATCACAAGTGTAACTTTACCTTTCCCTCCCTCTCCTTTCAGTGAAACAGTATGGATTGTTTTACCTCTAACCAGAGTTAAAATGCTATTTAGAATTAATTCGTATCTCAATTCAGTTCTTCCATAAAACTTTCTGTGAACATATTCACTCTGCAGGCTCAATGGGAACACATTCATTTTCATGCATGTTTAACACACACAGTATAAATACCCTCCTTCTCTCTTAACCCAACATCATTTTCCCAAAAGCTTCCTACAATCCCATTTCTCATTTTAGCTAAAACCATTTATTTTAAACCAGGCAACATCTTTTCTCTAGCGTCTCTCATAACAAAAATCTACTCTACCATAATCAATCAATATCAAGAAATCCATATAAGAGACTGTTTCTGCCTTCCTTAGCCATCCAAACGTCCCATTGTTGTCAGTGTGGCCATGGAAAGCAAGATCAAACCCTGCATGTGTTTTTCTAACATAGGTAAAACATGTTATCTAAGAGGGGAAAACATTGATATGAGAGACAGGCAGATATTTCGTTTTATATTAGCTTTGCTGCACAATCCTTTTACTAATGGATGGGAATGTTCTTTGCTCTTCATAAATGTGCAATATAATCCACTGCAAAGAGTTTTACTGATATATAACATTGTCTCAAACGCATCACTGACAGACTGTAAAATGTGATTTGCTCTCATGTGCATACTGTAGAAATATTTATGGGACTAAGTCTGCCCCTGTTGAAGTCAATAGCCACTCTTCCACAGAATTCACTCAGAAGTCACGGCTACGGCCATGTCTACATGATGGGGGATATACTGCTACAACCCCGAAGGACTGATGCAGCTAACAGCAATGAAGATTTTTTTTCCATTGTTGTAGGAACTCCATCTCTCCAAGTGATGGTAACTAGGTTGACAGAAGCATTCTTCCAATGACTTAGCTGCGTCTATATCAGGGGTTAGGTTGGCACAGCTACAGTGCTGGGGTGTGGATTTTTCAAACCCCTGAACACCGTAGCTATGTGAACCTAAGTTTTACATGTAGACCAAGGCTCAGGCACTTATGTGAGCAAAACAAACAAAGGGCCCAACCGTGTCTGGTGCTGAACATCATCAGCTTCCATTGAGTATAATAAGAGCTGAGGGGGCACGTAAGTTCTTGCGGGGCCATTTCTGAGACTAGGATCCTATTTAATTCAGTATTAGATTGATGATTATGCTGTTTTGGTTCAAAAAGCTTTGTCTTTTAAAAGGAGAAATTACATTTATGGCAAACATATACAACCTGCCAAATCTAGACATCTAAACATTTGTTACTTTTAAAGATAAAGGAATACATTTCTTTAGCAGGTTTCTGCAAGAACGTAATCAGCCAGACAGAATTTCTTGTTATTTTATTGCTTTTAGTATGCATAACTTATTATACTGTGCATACATTGTAAATGATATACAATGTATACTAAGCTTCAACCTACAAGTAAGCAGTAACACCTGAGAAGGGCGTGTGTTTGTTTGTTAATATATACACAAATTGGGTAATCTGAACCAGACCCTCAAAAGAGAAGTTCTCTTTTAAATCAATGGCAAAAACCTAATTAATGTGAAACACTGGGATTTGAGACTGATCAGCACATTGTAGAATCGTTCCCATAAATGGGAATTGGATTAGTGGCACTAAATAGCAATTTGCAACTATTGTGTTGCAAAATTTATACAGAGGTATAATATAATAAATAACTCACATAAATAAGATATTTATCTGCATGAACAGGGTACAAGAATGTCCACAGATATTTAGGCTATTAAAGTTGTGGGCATAATTTTGCAAGTCTAAAATTTAATTTGCACAAAAAGTGGGTGTGAAAATGCATGTGTAAAAACCTAGACACAAAAATTGCACCCACCATTTGAGATGCTGTTTCTGAAAATATTTCCCTTAACAAAGGAAGACTGCAACACTCCATATGTTTGGATTTTAGTATCCTGATTTTAGGGATCCAAGGGGATATAAAATTAATAGCTTGTTTATAATTAAATTAATAGTATGTTTCCACTTAGAAAATTTAATTTGCTATGTATGTAAAAAAATAATTATCCAGTTCCTCCAAAGATTGCACTTTAGTAGAACTGGTTTTCTCATACACTGATTTCAAGAGATAAACTTCTACATATTTAAGATCTAGGGTGAAATCTTGCTAGCATCAAGTAGAGATGCTGATGTTGACAAGGACATTCTGAAGATTTTATAGCAATGAAATAAATATGCTAGGGTTCCCAGCTTCTGACCAATTCAAGCTCTGTCACCTCAAATCATAAGATGACAAATTAACTCCCAATGGTATAGGGACGTGCAAACAGCAACTCCCTGTGCCAGCCTTGCCCACTGTGCCCCAGAAGAGCCTCATCCAACAGAGGGCAAGTAGCAGTATCTCAGAGTTTGACTGGGTGGGTGATAAAAGGAATTTGCCAGTGGGGAATACATAAGGGCTGCCCTAGCCAGGTTCCCTCCCTAGCCAGTGACATGCTGCTCAGCTGCAGTCCACCTGACAGAGTGAAAGTGACAGGGCCCTGTGCTCTTGCAACTCGCCTACACAGACTTCTTGCCACCCGGGACACTCCCACAGGTTCTGTGCTGGAGGAAGCCTGCATAAAACCTCACAGAATTTGACGCTGGCACGTCAGTCTCCCTGCCCAGTCTATTCAAAGGCTGGCTGCACCAAAGCAAAAACTGTGAAAATAAGTAGACTGGAACAATAAAAGCCAATTCCTGACCTGATTACACTTGCAAAACTCCTAGTGAAGTCAACGGAAGGAGGTTATGAAAGAAATATAGGAGTTTTGCTTATATAAGGACTACAGAATCAGGTCCTAAGCATGATTCTAACTACAGTGGGATGTAGGCAAAGGGCTTTACTAGAGGTAATAATTTTGAATCATGGAGAAAAGTAAGAAACGAGAAGGATTCACACTTACAGTATATATGGTCTAATTCATATCATAGGCCTAGCAAAAATCCAACAGTTTCTGAAACGATCGTATCAGAAAAACATTAGCGAAGTGGTTCTAAAGAACAGAGTTCTCAGAAGAAACATCTGTCTCGTTATTCAAATTCAACTCCTACAAGGAACGTAATTAATGTATGTGGTCTTTTCAACCATACCATATGGTTTAAGATTTAGCCGATATATTTTCAGCTGTGAGTCAGTTAAGTGCTCCTGGTTTGCTGGCTACATGACTGGAATGGCATATTTGCTGTTTATTCCACATTTTAAAACAGGCACTATATCTAGCAGCTGAGAGAATTATCCCTTGTACAATAAAACATGCTTCTCAAAGACAGTTGGTATATAAGCAGTGCAGAATAACAGGGTATAACATTTTTCTGCTTTTTCATACAGAAAACTCAAGTGTAAATTCAGCCTGAGGATCAGGATATGGATAGTGAAAATGCTTGCGCAAAGTATCCACTGTTTTTGTCCCTGTGAAAGGACTCTATGCATGTAGGGCCAAATTTTCAAAACCTTATGAAGGAAGATATCCCCATTTGTTGGTGTATTTTGAGGCACAAGCAGGAGAGCAGCTTGGATTTTCAAAGGGGGCAGGCTGTGCGTGCGGAAAGGTAAGTAGCTGGACTATGGGCCTGGCCTAAGGGAAAAGTGCACCTTTTAGGATTTTGATTAGCGCACGCAGGACAACATAGGTAAACACCAGCTAGTCATAGTAATAGGGTAGTCAGGTGTAGACTGGGAGGTGCATGAAGAGGTTCTATCTAGTCATCCCTCTCTTGGCCAAAAGAGGCAACTACTGGCAGTAGCAGCGAGGGAAGACGAGTTGTATGGGAGTTGAAAACACAGGCAGGCAGGGTTCTTGGATGGGGGGTGTCTTGCAGGAGATAGCAGCAAGTAGCTTTCCTGGATCTGTTTGTGCTGAGGTGATTGAGGGAGAAGAGTGGAAAAGCAAAGGAGGGCAATTGGAGTCAACCAATCAGCTGCATCTCTATGCCTTTAGCTTGGCATACCTTGTGCTGAGTGCTTTTAGATGTACAACAACCATTAGAATATATTAATATACCATTGGCATATGCTAATAACCTGTTGTATGTCAGTGTGACATATGTGTAGCCCAACAGATGCTCAATTTCTGAAAATTCGTCTTGGGGGGCCACACAGGGACAGTAAGGAATCGGCAGAGGAAGCAGACCCTTTCATAGTACAGAAGCAAATACACTTGCCACTACATTATCCTGGCCTTATGGTTTCTTCCAGTTGTCGGGTCTGCTTGGCCTGCAGAACCAGGCAGGTCCTAAGGGGTGATAGCTTTGAACAACACCAGATGACTATAATGTTGGACTGTAGATAGGAGCTGCTCTTTTCCACTGCTCAGAACATCTGGGCATCTACTGTAATGAACACCCTGGCTGGGGGTGCTCCAGAAGAAAAGGAACTTAAAGAAAAAATTTGTTTTGTTCGATAATTTTTAGCTATATTTGCCCAAGTCTGCAGTGCACACTCAGGCAAAAGTCAAGGCTGAGTAGGACTACGTGCAAGGGCCCCCATTTACAGTTTATATGAACTGTTTTCATCACTTCTGTGGTGATGGTAGGGAAGGAGGGAATGTGTGCCGGTGAGCACCTCTCTTTTGAAATCCAGTCCCCACATCCCCACCTTTCATCATACACATGGCAGTAGTACCCAAGGGACACAGAGTCTGTAAGGAAATGGGGAATAAGAGTCAGCCTTGGAGTGCTACAGAAGGGTAAACTGGATATGTTTTCCATTGAGGGGGCTTGGGAATGGGGGTTGGACGGGATGGAGTGTAACATGGAATAAATGTATTTTACTCTGTTCTGGTTCTCACCCTGCACTCTGAAGGATGATAGCTAGTATCTCAACACATCATTTTTTTGCATGATTTTAAAAACAACGAATGTTTTCTCCCCTTGGTAGCGTTTGCAGAACTGCAGTGTCCAGGAGATAGTCCTCTGGCAGTTGCTGGAAGGTGATGCCAACTGAGTGCCCTGATAAAGTCCGTACAATGGTTTGGTGCTAGATAAAATGTAGAATTATAAAAAATTGCTAACCTGTGCAGTAACCTTTTCCCCATTTGTTAATTTTGCAACGTTGGCCTGGATTTTGGTTTTGTTTGCTGTTTTAAATAACTTTTTAAAAATTATTCATTGAAATTGTGGTCCAATTGCACTATGGTCCATCTTTTTCTAAGGATGCCAAGACCTGCCAAGCGGCACCCTTAGCCCTCTCTGGACTGGAGAAACCAAGAGCATGGGGAACAGGGTAGAGCCAAGAACCACCGCGTGGTACCTCATTTATCCTTGGGCTTAGACACTAAGGGAGAGGGAACAAGGCAGATCTAAGACCAGTTGAGAGGTGCTTCAGCCTTTCAGCCTGGCACATTGAGCCCCTTGCAAAATCCTCGTGCTGTGCAAGTGTCCAGACTCTGTGCACACATGCCTTGGATGCACTCTTGTCAGGCCTCATTTATAGCCTGCCTGTTCATGCTGTCGGTCTTTGAACAGGCATCATTCTGGGCACACAGAAAAGCACAGGCCAACAGCTGCCACTGCGCATGTGCAACTGGTCCTTTGACAATTTGGCCTCCATAGCGCAGCAGTAATTTACCCCAAGTTTCATTGTTAGGTGTGTAACAGGAAAGGAATGCCTTCACAAAAGGTCAATAAAAACACTCACTATCTTAGCAGCAGCCTAAGTGCTAAACAGCTCAGAGCTAATGGTGAAGTCTGCCACATAAGTGAGGAACCTGTCAGGGAGACAGCCACAGGCTCCTACGCCACAGCTTAGAAAATATGTATTGATCAGCTTGGCAATAAGGACCTGCCACTGCCAAGCTTGCTGGAAGTGAGGACATGGATGCTGACTCAGTAGCTAGAGCAGAATAAACAGAGGTGAGAAAAGTAGAATAGCTTACAAAAGACCATCACAGGAGTGAGCAATGATAGCTGCTATGTGTATTATTATTTATATTTCAGTAGCGCCTAATCTGCCTTTATGGCAGGGGTTAACTCACTGGGCCAAATTTTCCCTAGAGTTACATCTAGGCAACTGCACTGAAGTTTAGGTTAGGGAAAAGCCTTTACTTTATGGATTTAAAATATTTATTTTTTACGCATAGTACTAAAAAAATAAAAGTTTCTTTTAAAAATAATGAAAATATATTTTAGTTAAGGTAAAAATACTAAGTATAAAAATGTAATGTAATATTTAAAATAACTGCTAAAAAGTTATGTGAATTGTTTAATTATATTGACTTTCAATTATGGCACATTACTACTAGCACAGTGAGAAATATGGTGTGCCAATATACCCAGATGGTGGTTTAGGAGGGACACTCAATGCATTTCTGCACAGAAAAAAAGTCTGCTAGTAAATGAAATATGAGTAATGTTCATGCACTGTGTTGTATAAATTGTGTGTTGCAGGTAAAGCAGCGCAGTATATTGTGTCCAATATAGGACGTATGCATCAGTGTTCTTCTCCATAACCAGAGAATTCTCTGCTTCTAAAACTGGAAATATATTTTCCAAGTAACTTTTTGGATGAAAATAAGTACATTTTATAATGGGAAACCCTGTTTTTATTTTCATCAGCTCTATCTACCACTTTGAGCTGCATATTAGAAAATTCTGTACTACATCATGGAACATGTGCTTGCAATTGTTTTGAGAGAGAAATAAAAAGTTAGACTGCATTGTCTGATTCAAACTGAATAAATGCAACATTTTTGGAGAGAGAAGAGTCTTTAGAAAATAGGTCCCTAAAAGTTTTGTTTTTTGTTTTACTTATTTTTGCAACATGCACATAAACTCATCTAGGTAATAATTCATTTGTGTATTAAAAAACTAAAAATTGATTGTTTATCATCATCATTATTTTTACGGACAGTAATGAAATAATAAAATTATTCTTCCAAGTTTTCAGCTGGGAAAGCACCTTCTTGTATGTTACCAAGAGTAGCTAAACGCATTAATGTACTTATCAATTAATTGCAGGTTGCAAACATCCAATATTTCAATGCCATTCTTTTAAATATCGCTATAAGAGAACCCAAAATAACAATTAAAAAATGTACCAGATCAGGCTTCAGCAGCTAGAGAAAGAGATTGCATCATGTTTTGGCAGTGACTGGCACACTGGCAGCATTCAATATTAGAAGAATAAAATGGCAGCAAAACTGGTCAGCAGCTTCTCTTCATCTGGAGTTTTCCCAGGTAGTTAAACAAAACACACCCAAATAATGATCTTCAGTAGAACAGCTAAGGACCATGATCTTTCCCAGCTAAACATCTTGTTCATTTGTAGGTTCAGCTTCAATCAGCCTTATGACGTATTCACCTCACTGGAGTTTTGGCTGGTTGACATGTGGGAGTCCAGATTCTCCTTGTATTTCTCCAGATCATGGAAATAAGGATGAGACAGGGCAACATAGGCAGATATTCTCTTGGTGGGATTGAACGCTAAACATTTCTATAAGGATGAAAATAAGCTGGTTTTAGTGTAGTGTTTACGTGTATAATATTCAATTGATATAATAAATAATGCAGATAATATAGATACAAATTAGTCAGTGTCATCATATTGATTTATTATAGCTATCAGATACATAATAGCCTGAAGATCTAGAGCAAGTTCAAGTGCTGCATGGATCTTGCATATTTTATCAGTCAGTGGGAATCAGACACCTGGGTCAGACTATATCAATATTACACACAAAAACTACATTAAAAGAACACTCATGTTGTAAAATCAAGCCCTCAAAACTTAGGAAATGTTGGAATTAAGGTTGTCTTTACGAATTTCATTCAGTCCCTATGTTCACAGACATTATGATAAAGTCTTTAGTTACGTTATCACATTTTTTTCTACAGGATCTCTGCCTCATTCACTGCACAGGATGGACCTGCTCTGGAGATTCAAAAGGTTGTATAGTGAAGGAGGCTGTTGTCCCTAGGATTCCTGCTTCCTTTGCTACAGAAGTTGGAAGGTGTGTAGTGAATGAGGCAGGGGATTGCAGGAAGATAAAGGAGAGTCTCACAGTTATGCAGTTAAATCTACCCTGGAGAACTGGATTCTATTCCAGCTGCAGCACAGATGTGATGGTAGGGAAGTTACTTAAGCCAAACTTTTCACAGGTGGTCACTCATTATGTGTTCTTCATTTTTTGGGTCCCTGGCTAGAGACCCTGGGATCTGATTTCTAGAAGTTATGAGTACTAACAACAGCAACTGAAGACAAGGGGAGCAGTGCTAGAATATATGAAATACTATATAATGCTAAATACTCTGAAAAATCAGGCTGTAGGTATGTTGTCAAATTGGGCACCCAAAATTAGCAGACACTTTTGACCTTACTTTCTCTATGCCTCAGCTCCCCATGTGTAAAAAGGGGATAATACCACCTTATCTGACAAGGATGGGGTGAAGATAAATTAATTAATGTTTGTGAAGTGCTCGCATACTATAGTTATGAATGCCGTAGAAAAAGTCAAGAGGAAATTAATACTTTTGTCTTCAGAGCAGGGTTTGAATAGTGTGCAACAAATAAAGCCTGAGGCCAGACATTGAACGAGCATAAAACACAATACTGGACAGCTGCTTATTAATTGAGCACCATCCATTCTGTGCACTGAATGAGGCAGGCCTCCTGTGAAAATAAATATGTGATCATGTAATTAAAGACCAATGGGGACTGAATTAAAGTTCCATAGGCAACCTTCCCACCCTGAGCTCCCAGTCCCAGTCTCCTTGTCCAGTCAGTCCAAGCCCCTTGCCACAGTCCCAGCCACACTAGATTCCCATGTTCCAATCTACTGCTTTCCCTTCACCAGGTCTGGCTCTTGTCCTCTCTCCATTCAAGTCAGGCAGCTTCCTCCTCCATGCTGCCTGGGCACCAGATGGGGGGTCACTGAGAGCACACAAGAGACAGGTTCCCTGCTCTTAATTCAGGTGCCCAAACCCAGGCCCAGCCTGCCCCACAGCAGTCAGGAATGGCAATTATGAAGAAAGTCTGGCTTTTCTCTAGCCCTGGGGAGGAACATGCTCAGTCACTCTGAGGAGATGGTGCATGCTCAGCCTTGCCAGCCCTAGGAGCTGTAAGAGGATGCAGCATACCCAGGGCAGGTAGAATCTTAAGAGATTTTAGCCAGTAAACTCAAAGAAGTCCCTACTGAGCATGTGTGAAATGAGATTTTTCAGCTGCTTAAAACTAAGCCAAATGTGGACACATTTTCACATGAATAGTGAAAGGAACGTCCCTGACACAAAGGTCACCCACCCTCTGACAAATTTCAAATCCCTACTCCAAATCACAGGCTCAAAGAAAAAAAATCTCCAGAATTTTTTTAACATTGCAAACCAACATATTTTACTTTAATCTTGTTCCTGGAAACAGTGGAACCATTTTGCCTGAAACTTTCCAAAAACAGTTCAGCCTGAGGCAGACATCTGGCATAAAAAATTTCTGCTCAAGCGGTTAAAGTCTGACAAAGTTATAAGCAACTGAAAAGAAGTCTTATAATGTGAAGTGTTAATAATAGGCAGTGCAACCACATTTAATAAAATAAGTACAAAAAACTCCAGTATTTCATAGCTATTAATCACCTTATATAGTACTTGCATTTTCTAATAACAGTCTATGAAAGGCTAGCAGGTGTGGGGATAGAAGGCTAACTTAGTTGTTACACATCATTAGCACTTAAATAAAAAATAATTGATTTATTCAAATCCTTCTAAAAGATTTATTTGTTCTGTGGCATCCACTAAAGTGAGTCAACAACAACATTTTTAGGCAATCCCACCCTGGCTTTCCTAATGCCTGTGTAACCATGATCTTTAGCCGTTGCTGGCCCAATGGTTGGTGTATATCCCCCTTAGTGCCTAATCAACAGAGGATGCAAGTCTGTTACAGCTACAGAGCTTGACTCCTTAGCTCAAGGTGTAGAGAGTAAAGCTTCTAGTTCTGAAGGTTCCTGTTTCAAGCTCTGGTGCTACCATATGTCAGGGTACAATTTGGTCACAGATTCTGTGACTTTCCAAGACCTCTGTGACTTCTGGGGCAGGGCTGGAGTAGCTGACAGCCCCTGGGCGCCGTCAACCACCTGATCAGCTCGGCCCTGGGGCTACAGCCCAACAGCCGATCGGCTGGGCCCCACGGCTGTCACAGAACAGCTGACCGGCGGCCAGCCCAGTGTGTGGAACAGCTGATCAGAGGCCAGACCACTGGAGCAGCAGGGTGGATCAGCTGCAAGCCCTTGCAGTCCGTTTTCCCCCTCCCCCAGGGTATTTTTTGTAAAAGCTTCCATGAATTTTTGTTTATTACCCGCCACCTGTCCCTGACTTTTACTAAAAATACCCATGACAGAATTTTAACCTCAACTGTATGTAACCAACTGGTCAGTGTGTTTTGGAAGGTATAGTGAATAAGGCAGGGGATTGCAGAAATAGTAAGGATAGTCTCATGGTTATGCAGTTGAATCTACCCTGGAGAACTGGATTATATCCCAGCCTAAGCCACAGATTTCCTGTCCTATGGTAGGTACTCCCACCCCCGGTCCACAGAGAATATGGGTTTGCACAATCCACTGCTGAACTCAGCTCCACCACGTGCCAGTGCAACCTCCTGTTGTTCACCTGTGCCCAAATCCTGTGACTCAGAGCACAGACAAGTAAAGCTGTGCACTGGTGATCTGCACAGGAGACTGAGGAGAAGATGAAATCGCCTCTCCTCTGACTGTGAAGTGGCTACAGTAGCCTGGAATACCCTGAAGCTGCAGTAGTCCCTGCACTGCTTATGCATGGCCTCTGTTGGGGAAACCAGTTGATAAATCCACAAATGATGACCCCAACAAGCTGGGCTCAGCATTCCACAGAAGACATGCATCACCTCAGTGGCCTACCCTCTGGGCACAGCAGTTTTTGCACGAGTTCTGCTGTATATGGTACTTCTGCACCATGGAAGAGGGGAGGTCAGCCTCTGCAATCATTTCAGGCTCACCTCTAATAATATTATTAAATTAAAAAAACATTGTTCCTTGCCATGGTGCAATGTGCAGCAGGAGCAGTCATTTAAAACATGCTTGGAGAATAACAGATAGAAACTTACAAGAAGTAGGTCCTTGCCTAGTTCATCGATATCTGGTACAAATTTTTCAATGGGTTGAGGGAGTCTGGAATTGAAAGCATGTCTTGGAAGGGCAACATCACTAGGCCAATCTTCTTCTTCTGGGAGCCCAATGACACTGTGTAAGAAACAAGCATACATATTAGCTGGAGGTGAAACAAAAATACATCACTGCTGTATTTATACAGCCTCATCTTCTTCCATTGTATTAAACTCTAAATCCTGCTTCACATGTTTTCATGGAATTGACACTTGTTCTCTTGACGTGAGCAGCAGAACTATCCAGGATCACAGAATAATCTATGAAATCATATAAGGCCATTTTTAAAACCTTTATAGATTATACTTCACATCCACCATAAGGGCTAGATAATGCAGCTCTTGCTTGCACTGAATAGCACCTTATTCTGTATTCTGTAAGTAATCCTACTGATTTCAATAGGACTGCTTGCAGAGCAATGCACTATTCAGTGGGAGTAGGAGTGTCACAACTGAGCCTTAATGATGTCCAGTAAAAATCTTTATGGAGACAGCTCGGTGGTAGTGCCCTGGCCTAGTTTTACTCTCCTGAATCAATGGATTGGAAAAGTGCTGCAAGTACTTTGGGAGAAATGTACTCAGACCTTGGAGCATTGTGCACCTTACATCACTCAAGAGTGATTAAAAGAAGATTCTGATAGGTTTCACAGGGGAATTCCATGCAGGCCTCATTAGCCACTAGGGTGATGTTACTGAAAAAAGTTCTTAAGGAAAAGACAAAAGAGCATGAGTCAAGGAGGCAGTTTCCCAAAATTAAATAATTCAGTTGCTTTAGGGTAAAATTTTCAAAAGCACTTAACTTTACTTATGCTCCTAAGTCATTCTGGCGCTTTTGAAAATTTTACCTGTAATTTTGTTTTATGTTCACCTTATCCATAGTTAGAAAACTAATATTTCTTCTTCTGTTCTTCTGTTCTGATACAAAGCTTATGCTTAGGAAATGAACATGCTAATTTCTAGAAACATGGATAAATGAAAATAGCTGAATTGTTGGGATTTCTTTTAAATGTTAAAAAAAAAATTCTTGGACCACGTCTCTTTACATTCCAAGCTTTAGCCTGGAGTTAATATTTCTGATAGAGATACAAAATGGGTGAAATAAGGGTTTGTAATGGAAATGCCAACAGAGACCCATTAGCCATACTTTACATGCCAAGTTTTAGCCAAAAACAGTTTTTACATCTGAATTTTTCACACCTTAAACTTGAGGTTTATAATGACAATGCTTACACTCAGAATTATAAAACAGAAAAATGAAAGTTTCAAGAGTTTGGGTTTGCACTGGAAATGCCACTAGGGTGCAGCATTGTCATTTCTTTCTATTAGCAGTGCTTCATTATACATACAGCAAAAACGAGAGTCCTGTAGCACTTTAAAGACTAACAAATTTATATATACAGAATAAAAATTAGCACCATGCACAGCTCTTGCTTACTATAGTGTAAATCCTGAGTTAGTCCATTGAAATCAATGGAATTACTCCAGATTTCTAAAGGTATGAGAGCAGAATTTGGCCTTAATATTTAAGGTACCTCCACAAACCAATATTGTGTAGTTAAAACCAGCAGTGTGGCCAGGAAGGCACCACCACTTAAATCTTAGGGCTATTTCCCCTGGCAGTAGCCAAAGACTACTAAGCTCTTGCCAAAGGGGGAATTAGATCTCTTTGAAAAGTTAAATATGATTGTTATTTATAGATCACCACAGACATACAGGGAGCTTTACTTATAAGGTGACAAGACCTGCCCTGAGGATCTTGCAGTTTAAGACTCTGATCCTGCAAATGCTTAGCCTTGTGGGTAACGTTACATATGTGCATAGTCCCATTGAACCCAGTGAATAACTGCATAAGTGATGAAGGCCTGAGTCCACATTAGATATAACACAATGGACAGAGTGCGATGAGAAGGGGAGGAAGAGTTTTTAAATAGTAATAAAATATATAAGTTGTAGGCCCCCCCCCCCCCCCCGCCAATGTGTGTAGTTAGTTCTGATCTTTGTTTTAAGGAGGGTATGAGTGGGCATGAGAGCAAACACAGACCAGAGTGGACGGTTAGCAGTGGGAAGTTAACGGCAAGAGGTGAGGAGGCCCCACTTGATGCCCATGAAAGGGAGGCTGTTCCAGGCATGGGGGCAGTACTGGGGAAAAAAGTAGAAAAATGGGAGTTGGATTTTTTTTCCAGTGGACGTTTAAAGGTCCTACAAAGCATTTGGAAATTGTTTAATACACTCATGTCTGCCTGGAAGCCCTTATTGCTGTTCTCCTTGCAGGCTGCACTGCCATTTAGGTGACCAAGGTTCTGGAAATATTGGAGGAGGCTATTTTACCCTCTCACCAAACTAACAGTACAATAGTAGCAGTAGTCGTAAATACTGATATTGTAGAACGCAGAGGTCCCAGGTTCAGATCTGATCCCCAGAGAGGCTGAGCACTTTCCATTCCCAGTGGCTGCAACAGGAGTCAAGTGCTCAGCACACCATGGCATCTGGCCTGAAATCTGTGAGCATACACTGCGTATTGATGTTGGCATGGGGAAAGAAGGTGAGGATTATGGGTCACCTCCTAGGGAGCTATCCTCAGTCTTGGTGACATGCTCCAAATGATGTAAATAAAGGCTCCACATGTGGAGCCAGGATAGAACACGTCCAATTATCTGAAAAAAATGTCAGTCCAGAATGTAGGAAAATCCTGAAACTCTGTGCAAATTAGCCAAGAGAATGGCTCACTCCCATAGCAGGCAATAGCCCACTCATAGAGGCAAGGCCTGTGCCTCAATGTTGGGGGGGGGGGGTTGGAGGGGGGGGGATGGGTGGTGGTCTCCAGCTGTGAAAACAGAAAATAAACATAATCGGACATAAAAAAGCAAGAAGGAGGCATTTGAAATGTTTAAGGATAATTACATAAAAGAGGCAAGGTAGATTTTCTCTTTAAGCGGAGTATGTAATAGAGAATTTCTTCTCCTAAAATTGGCACGGTATTTTCTCTTCCTGATTAATGGTTGAATTCTTTTCTGTACAGGTAATCTCACCCACTAGGGAGGGATAGATAGGTCACTGGAGAAGGCTGCTGTTGGCTGCTATGTTTTTAATCCTATTCCAACTCATTTGTTTTGTTTTGTTTTTCCTGAAATGTCATAAACAATTTAGGATCTTTAAAAAAAAAAATCACAACCATGCTTTTTACGTTATTAAAATATGCTTCATGTATCAAAACATTCCTTGTTTAATACAGCAGAATATAAATTAACCAAAGGGATAACTTTGCCAGAACTAGAAAAAGCAAACAGGCGAGGACTGATTGTTTTTGGATTGTGCAGGAAGGGCTATTCACGGGCATGGCAAATTAACCACACTCGTGAGTCACATACACTGGTATGGTATGCAGGAAAGGGAAGTCAACTGAGTGAAAATCAAGACCTGCAATTTAGGAACCTCATTTTAAATGATGAAAATCTTTAGAAATGGATCTGTTATAATTTGAGAGCTGGATAAATGGTTAAAGAGACAAATTCATTATTTGATCTACTGGAACGGTTTCCTTTGAAGCTTTATCATCTTCTCTCTGGAGTTTCTGCAGGGCTATAGAGGGGACCCCGCCCATCTCCCTGCCTACTACTAGTACTCATCTTAGCCTTTCCCCCATCTGAATCCCTGGAGATCTCTCCATAAGAAAGGGAGGACAGCTACAGTACAGAGGTGAATGAGCGCTCATTCTATGCAGGAGTGGGAACACCGGTATGTGTCTGGTGGTCATAACCACTCCAATATTATTATAAAACATTGGGCCTCAAATTTACATGGCACTTTCCAGGACACTGTCAGAAACATTCCTTTTAAGAAAATGTGTGAATGGTGCATGAACAATACATTAAAAAGGTTAGAAAAAATCCCTAAGAAGTCTATCATCGTCTTCTTGACAATGATTATTATTTCTATAAAGCTATATTCCATGCAGCTTCCTCCTCCCACTTTGACACAGAATACACGGAAATATCATATTGCAGTGCAATAGCAATAGGAAATATGCTCTAGGAATACTTTGTTCAAGTCCTTTTACTCCATAAAAACATAGCAAAGAAATCTCAGAGTGTTTCAAGATAAACAGCCACTGACATAATGCAGCAATTTAGTACTTACTCAAAGATTTTTCCTAGCTGATCAACATCTGAATTTCCACGAAAAAGTGGCCTGAAAGGATAAAGAAATATTTTGAGGGTAAGTTTTCTTTAATTACAGTGAACTTGTACTTTTCACTGAAAGTTTCCAAAAAAAACCCCAAAACCTGTTCTTTTACTGAGTGCTGAATTGCTACCCCTTTGTGTTTTTATTTTGTCTGTAAATGCACTTTTCAAGGTTTCTCCTTGAATTGGTAACAAGACTTAAAGTTAATCCTTTTGAGAAGTAATTGCATCCTTTAAAAACATGAGTAAAATAACTTTATTTCCTATCCCTTTTTTTAAGGTAGCAGCATAAGAGTAAAAACAAACCACTGGTTGATGAAACAATGTACATTATGCAGACCACATTCAAAGTGCTGTTTAGAGAGAGTCATGCAATACATTTTAATAAAATAAAAGATTGATTACTAATGATATAGTTTATAAAACAAATTCCTTGTGTATTCTACTGAAAATGAACCCCGTAGACTGTGGGGGTCAAATTGAAGACAATGGGGTTACATGAATCTGTAAAACAAGGGATGTAAAACAGTGCAGAATTTACCTTGAAAGAGAGGAAAGCTTCTGCTGTATAAAGATACATTTAGGAAATAAATAAATAATCTGAGCCTTCAATGGGTTGTTAGAAACAACGGTGACTAAAAAATACTCACTTCAGAAACTAGTGATATATACCATGTTCTTTTAAAGTGCAATTACAATTTTTGTTCTTCTGTTATTGTAATTCGCAAAATATCATCCCCCTGTAATGGTACATTTACTAAAAACAATGTGAAAGTGACCGTACAGTAAGAGACGTAACAAGCATTTGCATGATATATTAGCTGTCTGTGCCAACAGCACCATAAAGGTGCAATCCATGCTGTACCTATTTTTATGTCTAAAACTCCAAAGAAATTTACAAGAGACTAGTAAATCCCTGATAACTAAGGGTCCTGTCCCCCAGGAATTTATACATCTTCCTATGGGGAGCAAGCGCCTGGTAGCTGTAAAAGGTAGTATAGCATTTTGGTGCAGTTATATGGAGGGATGTGCCATGATCAGGAAGACAAACTCTTACAAAGAAAGAAAGTTGATTGGCACGCATTTAATTCTATCAAGGAGGCCTCCAAGGAAAAATCAATAAGGCAACACGTGCCAACCTCTTCAACTCAACAGTACTGCTGGAAATGTTGTATGGCAGCAAAACATGGGCGCTGACGAAATTAGGGGAGCAACAACAGTCTGTCACAGAGAGGGCGATGGAGAGAATAATTCTGGGAATTTCAATTTGCGACTGAATCCCCAATGAAGTGATCAGACTGCAGAGTGGACTGCAGGACATCGGCGCTGAAAGCATGTACAATAAAATGCGACGGGCTGGGCATATAGCTAGGCTCACTAACAATCAATGGGTTTAGGGTGACCAGATGTCGCAATTTTATAGACAGTCCTGATATTTGGGGATTTGTCTTACAGAGGCGCCTATAACCCCCTACCCTGTCCTGATTTTTCACACTTGCTATCTGGTCACCCTAAATGGATTGCAGCTGTTGCCAAGTGGTACCCATGGGAACTGAAATGACCACTAAGTTGACCTCCAAAGAGATGGGAAGATTTTGTCATGAAAAGGTATGGCCGCACATGAAGAAGGAAGGACAGGATAAGAGAAGAATGGAAGAAGCGTTGTGATCAGCGCAATCTATACAAGGGCTGAAGGACCAATCGATCAAGGTACCTCAAAGTACATGGAGGGATGTAATGGGATTAGTCAAGGAGCACACCGTAGTGACTGCAAAAAATGAGATTTTACTGTTGTCAGCTGCCAGGCACGTTGCCTCTTGCTTCAGAACTCCTAATTTCAGAATGCAATGCATGTTGTAAGCGTACAGTTGCAGTTACCACAACACAACCTAGAGTAGCACTTTAACTGAAGCACAGAGACTTTATAAATGATGCATATTCTGATGCCTCCAATAGCAGCATGTGATTGGTCATGGGGAAAACTCAGTTCTCCTTCCCCTTCATTTGCTCAGCATACCGCTTTTCTTTCCCTGGCTGAGTTCTTTCAGAGCGCTGCCAGTCACTGAGGTACCATTTCATAGTTTCAGTTTGCCAAAGAACTCTCCTATCTGCATTAGGAGATAAAGGGACACTTGGCCATACCCTTCTTCCTCCCCAACAAGCACAGAATGGGCGTAGTCTGCAACAGTCCTAAGGAAGGTTTAACAGGCATGTTTCTCTCTGCCTACCAGTTAATTCCTGGAAAGACTTTGCCGCCTCCCTGAGGAACAGTACTTTTCAAGGTCTCGCTGGGGCAGTGCAGCTCCATGTCACCAGCCAATTCAGGTCTTTGGATCAATCTAGCCCTTATATGTCTTCACATACATGAAAGACCCAAGAATTGTAACATTTCTCCTCTACAACAACTGCCCACACAAAATACATGCCCTGAAAGAAGTCTGTGACACCCAGAAAAACAACAGCAAAGGAACGACTGTAAAATACGCAGGTCATCTTTCATGTATTCTACTCTCTCATGTTTGCACATGATGTCACATCAGTTTAGACCAAGCTGTTTTGGGCAAGGATATTGAGAGATGAGTCTGACCCAGTTACCCCTGCAGCCATACTAATCCAAGTTTAAACTGCCTTTGTTTGTTGCCTGTGAAGCACTGTGTACACTTAGGACATTGGATGTGAAATAAATTATAAGTAATGCTATGTGTTGTTTTGCACATGTGCAGCACTATTGCTGATTAATTTTGGCCTCTTTTTAATAAGATTGTTTCAGTTTACAGTGACTCTTTACTCATTTTGTCCTTCCCTGCTTTACGGCATTTCATTGTATCAGCTTCTAAGGAAAAGAGAACCTGACTCCCAACAGATATGAACAACTAATTCTGCGGTCAGTTATGGGCCTGATTTTCAGAAGTGTTTGAGCACCCACAATTTCACTGAAGCCAGTGGAAGCAGCAGGTGAAAGGTACCTCTGAAAATCAGGTCATTTTGACAACTTCAGATAATTTTTAAGTGACCATTTGAAACTGCTAACATGTGCCCCAACCTTCTCCATAATGCTGAGGATTTTCCTCTGGCTCAAAGCATTATAAAGCAGGCCCTTTAAGCTAGAGAACTGTATGCATTCAAAACATCCCATCCAAGCAAAACTAAAGCAGATCCAACGTTTTAAAATGTATTCTCCACCTTGTGTTACTGTGAAAACTTGGCAAATTCAGCCTTGTTCTCGAATCACCTTAGGCAGTGTCATGCCAAAACAAGTATGATTCTTGGGATTTTTAAGAAGGACTTTTCCCATAGCTGCTGCTCCCTTGGATTTAATAAGAGGTGAAGCAAGAATTTAAATTCTTTTGAGAGTGTAACCATAGAGCGCAACGTGACCTTCCAGCGCACTCTGATATTCCACCACAATGAAGAATTATTCATTCATCTTTCAGACTCTTACCCATCCGAGAGTCATGACTTCAACAGGGTGCCTGCATTGGGCAACACTAATGGCATGAATTTTGGCTGATGGTTCAATACTCCCTGTACAGATGACTGGGGAAGTACATTCACTGGCACATGGAGACCTCCTGTCTCTCATTTTGGCACCATTTACTCTCTAGTAATGGAGTGCCAGCACAGACTGTATGTGCAAATCCAGTGCACCTTATATGGGAACTCTCATCTCAAGCAATTGTTTTTTAAATCTGTTCTTAAAGGTGGATGTCAGTACTGCTGAATCTGCAGTATACACCAGCAGCCACAGAAAAAATTCAAATTTCATCCCTTGCTTCTTGTATCTTTCACTTGACACACTCCCCAGGGTTTATTTATTTCATATGAACTGAATCCAGAAGTTTTTACTCAGGGATATATTCTCCTGTATGTGAGGATAATCTGTGTCTAAAACAAGTTAAGCTCTGGTGAGTTCAATTTGCGGAGCTTCCTACTTGCTCTTTTGTGGGGAAAGGCAAGGAGTTGGGTTAGCCCCATGTAGCAGATGCTAAGATCTGTGCAGATAGTAATCCATAGGCGGCAAGGGCTATCCACATGGACACCTCTTCTCTTCATTATTCCCCCTGGACTCCACCAGCTCCCAGTGACACTGTTTATTGCACGGCAATGCTTGTGGGAGCTCCCCCTACTGTGGCTGCTTCAGAACATATCTAAAAGGTGGGTGGGGATGATGTTCTACAGTGCAGACAAGGCAGAAGTTTATATTTGCACGGCCTCAGGATGTCTCAACTTCTACAGGGTCCCCCATGTTTTCTGTGTTTGTGAGGAGGTTGGTTTGGGGACAATCCAGAGTGTCCCCGTTGGCTCCTCCACTCCCTGTCCAACTCTCTGGAGCTGGAACATCACAAAGTCCTGTGGAGTGGTCTCTGCTGGGTGCAAGGGAAGCATGCCACAGAGTTGGACTTCTCTTTACAGTGAGAGCAGGTTCTTTTCTGCATGTGGATGTGCACAGGAGTAGCAGACACTCAGTTTTAACAGTCTTAGGCCTTGCCTACACTAGCGCTTACTCCAGCAAAACTTTTGTCACTCAGGGCTGTGGAACCCCCACCCCAAGCAACAGAAACCAGTATAGGTGCTTGTGTGGACAGCGCTATGTTGGCAGGAGACGCTCTCCTTCTGACATAGTTACTGCTGCTTGTTTAGGTGGTTTTACTATGAGAGCTCTCTCCCATCAACATAACACGGCTACACAAGCACGCTTACAGAGGTACAGCTGCATCAGTACAGCTGTGCTGCTGTAAAGTGTAGATTGGCCCTTAATGCACTGAACTCCCAGTGAAGTCAAGGTGAGTTTGCCCCTACAAGGACTGAGTCAAAACTGAATAAGAATCTCAGGGTTTGTCCCTGAAATACAGAATGTGCTGATTCCCTATTAAGCAGATATGAGCTAGAGGAGTTGGCAATGTGACTTTTTTCTCAGGGCAAATCTATTTACCTTCTTAACAGATCAAACCAAAAAAAGATAAATGCACACAAATATAAATACAAGTTATAACATAAACCAACAATGGAAAACAACACAAATACAAAAAAAGTAATGTGTGGGTACAGATTAAAACATTTACACTGATATTTTCCTGGCAGAAAGAAATTTTCCCCAAGGCAAATTGGCAGAGACCCTGGGAGTTTTTCACCTTCCTCTGCAGCACGGGGCACAGGTCACTTGCTGGTGGATTATCTGGTGGTTTCTCTGTACATTGAAGTCTTTAAACCATTATTTGAGGACTTTAGTAACTCAGTCATAGGTTAGGGGTCTATTACCCGAGTGGGTTGGTGAGGTTCTGTGGCCTATGTTGTGCAGGTCAGACTAGATGATCATAATGCTCTCTTCTGATCTTAAAGACTATGAGACTATCCATTGGATTGTATTATACCTTTCTCTGTTACACTGAAGAGCCCATTATCAAACTGTGATCAAGTCATCCCTTAACCGTCTCTTTGTTAAGCTAAATAGATGGAACTCCTTGAATCTATCACTATAAGGCATGTTTTCTAATTCTTCAATCTTTCTTGAGGCTCTTCTCTGACCCTTCTTCAATTTATCAACATCCTTCTTCAATTGTGGATACCAGAACTGGAAACAGTGTTCTAGCTGTGGTCGCACCATTGCCAAATATGGAGGTAAAATAACCTCTCTACTCCTTCTCAAGATTCCTTTGTTTATGGATCCCAGGATCATGTCAGCCCTTTTGCCACACCATCTCACTGGGAGCTCATGTTCAGCTGTTTGTCCACCACAGCCCCCAAATCTTTTTCAAAGTCACCGCTTCCCAGGATAGAATCCCCCATTGTGTAAGTACGGCCTACATGCTTCCTAGATGCATACATTTACATTTGACTGTATTAAGATGCATACTGTTTGCTTGCGCCCAAGTTTACCAAGTGATCCAGATTTCTCTGATTCAGTGATCTGTCCTCTTCATTATTTATTACTCCACCAATTTTTGTGTCATCTCCAAACTTTATCAGTGATGATTTTATGTTTTTTCTTAGGTCATTGATAAAAATGTTAAATAGCATAGGGCAAAAAACCAGTCCCTGCAGGACTCCACTAGAAACACACCCGCTCAATGATGATTCTGTGTTTACTATTACATTTAGAGACCTATCAGCCAGTTTTTAATCCATTTGATGTGTGTCACATTAATTTTGTATCATATTAGTTTTTTAATCAAAATGTCATGCTGTATCAACTCAAACACCTTCCCAACGTCTAAGCCTATTGAATAAGAAAGATTTCACCATTCACCAATTCTATGCTGTTGTTTGCTTTTCTGAAGTTCACAAAGTCACACATTTTTTTCACTTGCATTGAACACTTTGTCCATCTGAGCTGGATACCTGTTCTCTAACGGTTGACAAGCTTTGTTTGGTACATGCTGCTTTTTATATCAGCTGCCACTCAGCCAAAATTGAAGTGTAAACAGATCATAAACAAATCTCCTGTGGCCAAATTCATTCCTGGTGTAACTTCACTGACATGTCACAGCAACTCCACAAGGAGTGCATACAAAATCATGGAGTTGCACCTCAGAGATATATGTGGTCTAAGTGTATAAAGGCTGGATTACTTCTAGACTTTAAACCATTCTGCTTTATAGACATGAGGAAAATACTTGTTTTTGCTGTAACAATAAAACCACCTGCATAGAGAAAGCAAAGGAGATTTCTATATGCTCCTTGGCAATGACTGATCTTGAGTACCAGGCTTTAATGCCAATGTGTTTAAACTAGTTTATCCCACTGGAAAGCACTTCTCAATTTCTGACTTTGAGGAGTTAAACTTTGGATAAAACAGACGTAAAAAAATGTATAAGAAAGGGAAAATAGTATCAAGGAGAAAAAAGTAGTCAAGACATTCCATTTCTAATCCAAACACATTACAGAGCCACAGGGGTAGCTCTAGAACTGCCAACAACTGCCTACAAAACTGGGACAGCAGCCAGATACATGAGATGCAAGAGAAGTAACTTCCAAAGGCTTATATCTGGATTCTGTCATTGTTAGCACAGTGTGATGACTACTCAGTAGCTGAGCACCTACCACAATCTTCTTTATCTCTACAAAAATCTATGGCAATTGTTTCCTAATTACTGACTGACTATACTGCAAATCTACTCACATTTCTAGGGGCAAAAATCAACTTGTGGAATGTAACCTTTTGAAAAGTTAAGTCATACAGGTGTTCCTTAAAATCATAACAGCACAATGCAAGATTGTACACCTCCAGTCTCAGGAGGTCTCTGCATTGTCAGGCATGTAGGATGGAGAAGGGCTGATGACAAGGCATGAGGAAGTGTTGTGAAGAAGAGCAGCAAATTCAGAGCTGATAGTGAGTGACTGGATGGCAGAAGAGCGATGTGGAAGACATGAGGAGAGGAATTAAAAAGAGAAAGTACAGAGGAAATAGGGTGATGTGACACAGCAGAGCATGTGAGAGGTGTAAACGAAAGGGATATCTCCCAAAAGAGGCAGTTCATGAGGAAAGGATCGGTGATTTGGGAAGTTAGTTGCCTAGTAGGGTTTTGGAGATAGTTTAGGGGCCTGTATGTGTGTGTGAGAGGGATAAAGTGACTGCAAAGAAAGAAAGTAAAGGCCAAGAAACATTTGACAAGGGATCTTGCATCTCCTGGGAAATCTGCCCAGCTACAGAAACTGTGATTCAGAGATACATTTAAATGGTGGGTTTTTCTTTTCATGTTACAAATAGTCAGGCGGCAGACACCCCTGATTTGTTGACTTACTGTACCCTTTCTACACACATGCACATCATACATCATTGGGAAGTTTGTTATATCTACTGTAAGGTGAACTATGATATTGAGCTGTCAAGTGGTGCTGTTACCATAGAAATAGGGATAAACAGTGAGACCATCAACATATTAACATGACCACTCTGAAATATTTCCATTCGTTTCTGTTAAAGTTTAATGACTCTATGTATTATTTCAAGACATAAAATTGGGTTTCTTTGTGACCTCAAAGCATCACAACAACAATCTAAAGGGTACAACAAAATCTAATAACTTTGTACAAGTATCATTGGAATGCAATAGCACTGGCGACATTTCTAGTCAACATCATTATCATCATCTTGTTCATCATTATGATCTCTGTCAAAAGTGCATGGGTTACCACAGTCTTCATTGCCTTGGTATGTACACAATTCTGTGCAGGGAAGAGTGTTCTGACTAAAGACAACTGATTGTGCAGTGACCCCCTACTGGTACAGGCATAAATATGGTCTTGTAGAAGCTCAGATGGCTTGGGTCCTTGAAGAATACAGGAAGTAGTTCATTATCCACATTTTTCCATCCATGTTGCAATGGTGATCCAATATCTGATTTACTTACGTGTGAAGACATCCAAATATTTGTTTGCCAAAATGCTCTTTTAAGATGCTCTTCAAAACCCTATTTGGTGGGAGTTTGGCCAGTGACTTGTCCTTTTTGATAGTGGGATTGAGGCAAGCAATTCAGGTCTCTGTGGGTCTCGTTTTCTTTCTTGTTCTGGTCATAAAGCACTGCTACCAACTTCCTTGCGGCAAAAATTGCAGCTTGTCCATCCCTCTCTCCCAGTTTGGCAAGATCTCTGAAGCAGTAAACTCTCTTTGTTTTGACAACATTAAACACAGATCTTTTTCCCCAATATGAAATAGGGATGACACCGAGTCACATCCTGCCAATGTGTGTACAGCAGGAAGTATGTGGCAGAAGTCAGAAGCAAGGTGCATCAAATTGCATGAACAGGTATGAAGTAACACTTGTTAGTTGTGCTTGTAATAGTGCCTGTTTCAATCCACATATTATCTGTATGTTGCATTTTTGGAAAGTAGTGAACAAGAAGGATCAAAACATCTGAACCAAGTGACCTAATTCCTATGGTTCCTTTGACACCAGGAGATCCAAAAGCCATATTGGCATATACAGCAGGCAGAAACCTCTTTGCGTCTGCTTCCTCTTGAGTATTCTACAAGTCTTGGGCTTCTTCAGTACCTCATCTGGTGATGGACTTTGCTACTTCATCACTGGAAAAGCCTCCAGCAAGGAAGAGTGTTTGTGCTGGGTGTGGTCTCACATTCAAGTGCATTTTGAGCCATGTATTCGTAGAGGAATTTTACAAGTGACTGCTTGTTGGATGCCATGTTTAGAAACTTTTTGCAGTGAGGCACAGGGCATCTGCCAGTCATTTAGTATTTCTTGCATCTAAACTTAGGTTCTGTCTGGCACTTGTCTTTTTGCAATGTTCACAGCATCACTGTTGTAGCATCTGTCAAAGACTTCGATTACAGAATTAGCATTGTGAAATCCTTTTAGGACCTGCTTCAAGTACTCAGCAACTAATTAATCGAATATGTGGAATTTGTCTCCAGCCATTATTTGTATGACAGCCATGGAATCTCTTATGTACACTATGGTTTCTTTATTTTATGCTCTTAGTTTATGGATTCTGTCAGTGTGATCTTCCAACTGATGCCTTAATTAAGCTTTGTCTGTTCTTCTTATTGTTCCATCAGCATGGAAGAGGGACATGGGCACAGGTCCTATTGGGTGACTAAGAACAGTTGCCATTGAAACATCATTTCTGCATCTTGCTACGGCCAGGGATCTGTGGAAAACAACTGCTGGACTGATAGCTGCTGTGACTGCCCCTCCTTAAATTTGGTCATGTCAGCTAATGTTTTGATGCCAGATTTCTTGGCTGAAGAAGCTACATGTCCCATTAAAATCAAAGGTACTTCTCACAAATCCCTGCATCTGTTCTTCACCAACATCTGCTATTTTCAGTAGATACTCTTGTACATTTAATGTTACATGCAGCACGGTAGATACACTGATAAGCACCACTGGATGTGATTCAGGGTCAAATGGTTTGTCTTATTGTTGATGACATGGTTGGTAAGAGCTGTAACATGCTCATCATTATCCCTCTTCAGTGCAGAGGCAAGGACTTGTTTGTGGACTTGTCTTTGTGACTTCTTGTCAGGCTATTTCTTTCTCTGATAGGTTTTGCATACTCATAACATGAAGCTGCCATGTCATCTCTAACGCTAATACTGACCTGTGTATAAATGTCACTGAATTTAAAAAAGCTAGTTTCTAGAATCTTTTAAAAGCTAGTACTGCATGCATAGGGAATTACAAATTAAAACCTTTTACCAGGCAGACTAACTGCTACAAAAGTTTACCAGATGGAGAAGCACTATATTAGGCAGTCACATACATTTATATCTACCCACTATGCAATACAAACTGTGGGCATACAATCACTGCTACTGGTGCACAACCTTCAGTGTGAGACTGATCTGGTCAGCAAATTTCAATTGAAAATATGGAAAACTATTATAATCACTTGTGAGTGGGTTAGTCGTTTTGGTTGGATGTATTCCTGGAGGTTTCATCACATGACATAATCTTTAATTAAAGATTAATCTTTAATTCCTGGAGACTCCAGGACAATTCTGGAGGGTTGGCAACTCTAGGAGATACTTTGATATTTAAGGATATGGAATGTGAAAACATTTCATGTTAGTATATTGCAAAATGTTATTTGTCATTTTTGCCATATGTTAACAACTTCATCATTTCTGGAAAAAAAAATACTTGCCCATGTAAAACCAATAAAAAAATCTTATACTATGCTGTCATTTGGTAGCTTTGACCAATAAACACCACATTACGGTGTTGAAATTAACATAAACAGTAAAAACTGTAGTCATAGTCATGTTGCTGTGTTTCTGGGACTGCAAAAAAAAAAAAAAAAAAAAAAGACAATTTCTCACTTTGGGTTCCTTTGTTTCATCTTGCCTACAGGCTTACAGCACCGCTTGACAGCTCCACATCATAGCTCATCTAAATGTACATAAAATAAGCTTCCAAATGACATATGATAAAAGTGTATGTAGGGTGGGTACATTAAGCTCCAAAAATATGGCTCTTTTTAGAGAACTACTGCATGCCTAAAAATGTGCATAGCTGGAAAATACTCATTTTTGTCAGACTATTAGTAGTTTGTTAAGAAGGTAATGTTTTAATTTTAGAATTTAAACACAAATCAGACCTAGAACTAAAACCAAAAGGCATCTGAAATGACTGAAAAGCACTAGGGCCTGGATTGTTCCTCAGAGACTCATGTCCAGAACGGTCCCTCTCCCCGTCACTCTCCCCACCCCATGCACAGTGGGTCTTTCTTCCTCTTCTGTGGATCCCACAAAGGCATTTGTGCTGCAGATGTGAAAAGAGAAACTCAGGCGAGGTCCGAGGGAAAATATACATAATTTAAGGAGGAAGATTCTTGTAGCCTCTGATCAGTAACATGACTGCAAAGCAGTTTAAGAACTACACTCTGAAATCAGGCCACAGCTGAAAGCTTTTGCATGCTCTGGACTGTTACCCACTTCCAGTCACAAGTGACTTGCCTCAGCTGTTGTGCAATTCCGAGTTCTCATTTTAAATGTAATATTTTTCATACTTCTCCTGCTCCTCTCCATTTAATAATATCTCTGTGTGGGTGAGCACAAGACACAGCATGGAAAGGACTTACCTCATATATAATTTATAATGCTTGATCACACGTTACCCATGTGTTCTAAGGAACACACAGTCTCCTCCTCATAGATATGGTAAGAAAACTGATTTGGACATGGACTAGGTATGTGTTGGGTGACAGCCAGTGCGTAATTTGTGCCAGGTCTTAGCCTCAGCACCTCTGGGCTTGCCATTTCAGAGCCCTGGCACTTCTGGCTTGCTGCATCAGTTATGAAAGTAAAAAAATTGCTTGAGCCCCAGCACCTCTTTCATTACTAATTAAGTACTGGTGAGAGCCAAACTTACATTTGAGAGACACCAGTCTGCCACTTTGATTTCCTTAGTTTGGTCTTTAATACCAACAGCACAAAGTCCTTACCAATATGTACCATTCTTCAAGTGAAATAGCACTAGGCCTGACTCTAATCCCATTTATACTGATATAAATCGGGAGTCACATCAGTATTAAACCAGTGAGAAATCAGAATCAGGCCCAAAGTGCTGAAAGAGTTTTAGAGGTTCTCAAAAATAGCTTCTCTCACGTGAACTTGGAGAGTTTCACTTAGCACGTGGTTGCAGGTCAAGTCCAGGGGATGGTTTCTGAAAAAGCTGCTGCAGATTTTCAGGTGCTGCAGTCTCTTAAATTTACCCTCAATTCATATTTAAAATGCAATAAATGAATTGAAAAAATAGGGACCAAAATCCAGGCCACAGATGTGTATGCAAGCAACTCTCGCAGAAGCCCACAGGAATTCTGCTTGAATTGGGGAGGCAGCACACTTTCCTGAAGATGCTCTCTATGTTCTGATGGAGCATATACCACAAAGATGGAAGATAGTGGGGGAGCAAGCTAGCTAGGTGTTCAGTGACATTCCAGGAAGCACAAATCAATGAGGTGCTGAGATTCTCTGGTGATGAACACAGTATAAAAACCTACATAGACTAGCATAGAAGAGACCCAGAACTGCTAGAAATGAGTATGGAGGCCACTGGCTCCCCAGAAGACTGTTGGAAGTCAAGATGGAGCATGACACTCGTAGGGACAGACAACCCATGAAAACAGAAAGGCAATCCTATCTACACTGGGCTTTGGGTTGGTAACAAAATCAGAAATCAGGTGAGCTTTTCTTGGTGTGGGGTTTCTTTATAGAAGGTTTGTAAAGCTTCTGCCACCCATATTTCCGTTATACAGAGATGGTGAACTTTCAGATGCATGATTTGAACACAGAGGTTGGCCACCTGGATAAGGCCAGAATTGTGAAGTTAATAATGCATGAGTCATCAGAAATGTGGAGATGGAAGTAATGGAAATATATGTTCCCTTTGAGTATCTACTTTAAAAGGAAGCATTACTAAAAAGGAAACCGAACAGAAATACTATATATAGTGCTATAAAGAAACTAATGATATTCTCCCACTTAGATTCAGTCACTAAGTAAAAATACAGTAAAGAGCAGCAAAGACATTTTAAATGAAGAAAAAAAAAATATTTTTTTCAAGTCACCCTTAAGGTGGGTAAGGAGAGCATTTGTCCTGGGTGTTAACGATATTTGCTTGGTGTTTTTCACTTATATATCATATTTCTAAATTCCAAATGCCCTCAAAGTTGAATGAAGGTAGCTATGTGTTAGCTTGAGCCTGCACCACTGAAGTCAAAGGGAGCTTTACCATTGACTTCAAAGGGTACAGGATCAAGCCCTATAGGCTTCTGGGGTGAGTGAAGCCAGAAAGAAAACAAAGGACTGCATTTCAAAGGTAAGGGCAGAGTATGCCTGACAAAAATTATGAATGAGATGAGTGCTGAATGTATTTGTCCTCAGAGTACTCTCTAAGGTAGGTAGTTCTCATCTGTTCCTGAAGCAGAGTTGCTCTAACATTCATCTTTTAACATTCTTATATTTTTTTAAATGCAAGAGCCTTGATAGGTTGAACGTCCTTCACTTATTCCCTAATCACATCTGTCACTGTTTTCTTATCTGTGGACATTTGCTTTTCCAGAAGATTTGTAGGTTTATTTCACCAGGACTTTTGGAGGGGTTATCTCAACTCAATGAGCATGACAAAACGATGGCCTTTTGAAAACTGCTCCAACATTTGAACCAAGTTCTGGAAGTATATACACAATTGACCTTGGAAAATGGGAAAGGGTACAAACATGCATGTTTCTGCAAAGTGTAGAAACAGAAGCTATACCCCCTAGTTTGCACTAAAAGTTTTCTCCAACACTGTGATTAACTGTGTGTGTGTCATTCCCTCACCTCCTTACAAACACTGATTCAAATTACATTTATCTGTTTTCAGCCAGCAGTTTCAGGTTTAAATGTGTATCTAAACTGTAGGCTTCTGCATTTTTGTATCACTCAAATGCTTCAAAGAGAACTACTGATATGATTTAATCTGACTCTTCATGTGAACACTAATGTATGCTTTCTATATTTTCTTCTTGCTCTTGTATGTATTTTATATCTGCTTTTTCCTTTTCTGATTTGTGCCCTCTAAAGCTGTTATGCCTCTTTGTAGTTCTTGCACATCTGTGATTTAAAGTTTAAAAATATTACTTCAATTAAGGTGGATGACTTTGAGCAGGGAGAGAACACTGAGTGTTCCTTCCTTTCCAATTCACTAACACAAGAGACAATCAAAATTTGTCTGCAAAGTGCTAACAAGTGGAAGTGTGAGGACGTCAGCACTGCATGAAGCAACCCTGCCCCAAGGGGCATGTGATGTGTTTAGTCAGGGCCTTGTTTCCCAGGCTTCCATTCATCAGGGAACTGCCAAGAACTTGTGCACTGGCTAGAGCTTTTTAAAGGTGTGCAGTAGAAAAAAAGCTTTAAAAAACTTTTTAAAGGTGTGTTGTAGTAAGATCTACTTATAGCGTGTTCCCCAAGCATGTATCCCATAAGGCCTACACCCACAGCACTCAGTGCTGAAGGTGTTCCCCACTCTTTACAGTCACATGGCTCTCCAGAACCATAATTTACTTCTAAATTAATAGACCTAGCAGACAAGATTCAAAATTACACATTGCACATTTGATTCATAGCTGGTTGAGTAACAATGGGATTAAAGTGACATTGAGCTCAGTGATCTTTGATATTATATTTTTTAAAAGTGCATTGAATGTCTAGGGGTAAGTGTACACTGCAGCTGGGAGGATGCTTCCCAGCACAGGTAGACAGACATGCCCTGGCTCGGCTTCAGCTAGAATGCTAAAAACAGCAGTGTGGCTGTGGCAGCATGGGTGATGTCTCAAACTACCTGCCTGAGTACTGTCACCCACCACCTCCAGTTAGGTATCCAGGCTGCTAGCCTGAGCTGCTGCCTATGCTGTTGCCGCCATATTACTATTTTTAGTGCACTAGCTTGAGTGGAGCTAGCATGTGTCTATCCATCCGTGCTGGGAAGCAGGCACCCACCTGTAAGTGTAGACATACCCTTTATGTCAACAAAGTGTAGACATACCCTTTATGTCAAGCTCAGGCTTAAGTGACAATTCTTGCCAGGTATCATACATGGTTTTATCTTTAGCTGTGTTTCTGGAGCTACACCAGATACTTCAATTGGAATAATACATTTGTCCTGAACATGAAATATCTGCTCCTTTATCTTGTACAAAATACCCTTGGGCAAATCCAATCAAATCACAATTTCAGAGGTAGAGAGCTATGGTTAATTTATTATGGGATCATGACTACTTATTCAATGCCAAGATGAATCTCTAAAAGCTCATCAGTTAACAGTAACTACACTTATAGGACTAAAAAAATCAGTTGTTAATATGGACTTTGTCCTGAGATATTTTTAAATCCTGGAATATTTTGAATCCTTGGATACATAATGGCTTTTCAAGTTTGAGGCAATAACTTAAATTCAATTCTGGCCTCACCAATTGAAAATAATTCTAATCAGATTGCTGTGATGGGAAACTTTTAGACAGAAAAGATTTAGTGCGATTAAGTCAGTATTCTCCTTATATATCAGCTGTATCGGCTGAAAGTCTTTGCACACATGAATGATAGCATCAAGGAGAGTAACTGTTACCTACCTGTGGTCTTTCTAAACCAAGGCAGAGGCAAATTAGTGAAACAGAATGGCAATTTTGTACGTTGGTGATCTCAGCATACTGTCTGGCAAATGAACATCCAAGCTCATCCTCTACTTTTATTATTAAAATATTATTATTCATATCTTGCCAACTCTGTGTTAGGAGCCTCTGACAGGCAAGAAGAAAAAGTACCTTACAAGATAAATACATAACTTAAAAATCACAGGAAGGGGCAACTGATACAAAGAAGTTCTCTAGTTCCATCATCACACATTACATAATAAAACAGAGCACATCGATTTGATTGTAATATTGTCATGGCATTTTTGGAAATCCGGGAGCTGAGCAGTGTTAGGAACAAATAAACCTAGGACCTACTATGAAAAAAGCTGGGAAAACTCTCCTATCATTTGTACTGTTGGGGTGGGACGGGATCTGCAAGTTGTACTAGTAATAACATTTGAGACCCAAGAGATAGGATATTTACACTACTGAAAAAGTCAAACTCCCAAATTTGAAAGGATACATCAAGTAGAAAGAAAATTGCTTTAGAAAACCAAAAAGGGCCAAATCCTGGGAAAAAGGAATTTGTTCTGAGAGAATACATTACGTAGCTGGGAAACAGAATTGTCAGCACCAAATGATTAGGTTCTCTGCACAGCTGGGCCATGGCTGCTACTACAAGCACTGAGTACATGTTATGAATTCTGAAAACACTGTGGCTTGGCTTAGGTCATCTTCAGTAGTACCTACTGCACAAAGTTTCCTTCGCAGTTTTGCATCTGAAACAGGCTAAGTAAAACAAAACCCAAAACTGACTGTAATAAAAGACTGTTGATCAGAAAAGAATTTCTTAGAGGGGATTAGAACCCTTCAGACAAGAAAGGCAGCATAAAATATTTTCAGCACTAAACAGCCAACTATTATGTGAGTAGAGGTGAAATTTCACTTATACGTTTTCTCCAGCTGTGGAGACTGAACCTCAAAAGACATGAAAGTGAATTAGAAGGATGGCGTGAAAAAAATATTTTAATTTGTAGCAGCTGTCCTGGCTTACTGTGAATTAATAAAGACCTGCAGACAAAATTAGGATGCTTATTAAAGGTTGGAAAGTTTTTACAGCAATGATAATAATGAAAACTGATATAGTTTTCAAAGGCCTGTTAGAATTTAAACTAGATGCATTTTGTTCTAAATAATAAATTATCCAGTGTTGTGCAGTTCTATTAGTTAGACTACACAGGAAGGAAAACTCACATAGACAGCACTGACATAGGGCAGCTCTATACTATGGAGTATCTTCTTACATTGGAAGTCTACCATTATTAAACCCATTCATCCATTGGTGATTTCTCATTAAATTATCTTTTGCATTGGTTCCTGGCCAAAATGAAGACAAAAAATTGTAAAATTTTATTTTAAAAAGACACACACACACACACAAAGTAGAAGGAATTCCTGATGAAGCTACTGCTTAGAGCTATGGTTGTAATGCAACCTCCACTTCTGACACACACTATTTACATAAACACCACATCACAAAATCGGTAGTTTGTTTCACTTATAATTTAATGGTGAGATGCAGTGTGCTTCATTAATTTGGGCCATATTTTGCCCTGTCCACCTCCTTCCTGTTAGCACCTTATGATTGCTGAGACAAATTCTTGCTCCTTGTAAGTCAGTGGCAAAGTTCCATTAACTTTTGGCTCATAGCATACACATTTCTGTCTGTTTTAGCTACTTATATGGCACTCATCACTCTGGTATCTGAACACCGCACAGTCATTAATGTATTTATCCTCACAACTCCCCTATGAGATAGAGAAGTGCTATTATCCCCATTTTACACACAGGGAACTTAGGCACAGAGAGGCTTAGTGACTTGTCAACATTCACACAGGAAGCTGGTGGAGACTCAAACCCTGGTCCTCCAAATGCTAGACTAGGACCCTAACCATGGGACCAGCCTTGAGCATATTTTGTTAGCTGCTTTCAGGCCCAAATTTCTCTTTTGAAAAAGAAGAGGGGAGGAGCTCACTAGGAAGGGACCAAAAAAACCCTTCTTTAAACAGAAAGACATTACAATTTTTTTCCACCTGCTATTTCAAGAATGATCTGTGAGAAATTGGCATTATTAAACTATTAGTCAGTATCGTTAATACCATGATTACAGTGTCCCTTTAAAATGGTGACTGATAGGCGTTCTGATTACAGAAGACACCACCTCTGTTTTTGGATGGCAAGTATGCTATATAGAGACTTTACGCAGATACTCTATCAGGTGTAGTGATTCTATGGTCATGCTTGAATGTCTGCATTCTTACAGCATCAGAGTACTAGTCAACACTGCCCAGTGGGCCTAAGTGAACAACTAAAAAAATCCACGTTGCTGTGAAGACTTTCTCCACACACTTCTTTATGAGCTGAAAGAGTGAACTCAAACCATTTGGGTACAAAAAGTCTTTTTAAGTTGCTCAGTTGTATATAATCAACACATGTAATGTAGCCAATTATAGGGAGAACTTTATTTTTAACAATCTCCTTCAATTCTAAGGAAACTGAGTCATAACATAAACCTACTGCACATAGTCCAATTTTAATCCATAAAAAAAAGCTTCCTATATTTTATAATAATGGGTCAAATCCTGTGCAATGTCCTGGGCCAGAAAGCCCTAATATAACAAAACTTCCATCATTCAATGGCCCAGAAAGGGGCAGGCAGAGAGGATGGGGGACTCCACAATCCTACCTCCCTGTTTGGTAAGAAAATATAACAATATTGGACATGTGTGGGGGGAATCAAAAGTAAAGAGGAAAAGAAAACGGTTCACACTCCTTTGGCTAAGCATATTATTGAATTATTAAAATGGAAGTTATCAGGTTTATCATCGAGTACCACACATGATAGTTGAGCTTTGTTTCTTTTCTAAAACTTCCTTTAGTGATTAAAATGTACCTTGGGGTTTGGCTGGTTCAGAGAACCAGAGCCAGCTCTAGGCATAAGCAGACTAAGCAATTGCTTAGTGTCCTGAGCAGCTCCAGGAGCCTCCTATTAATTATTAGTAGATGTTGTGTGGAGGGCCCCCCAAAATATTCCTGATTAAGGCCCCCAGTGGGCTAGTACCAGCACTGCAGAGAACTGACCCATTCATCTCTAAGTCACAGGTTCAAATCTAGACAAACTCAGTAGTCACTGAACATTGGTACCGGCCGATGGTTTTTGGTGGTCTGTGTGAAATGAACAAATGCTCTGAGTGAAGTTCCGAGCGCACTTCCTGAGTTCCAAGTGTCCACATTACAACTATTCCAACTGGAAGTTTTGGAAGAGAAAGACTTGGGCTTTCCTTAGCCAAAGTCCAAAGATATATAGTGAGGTTCTTTTTAGTCAAGTTCCTGAAAGGGAACCACTGCAGTACAATGGCCTGTAGTTCTCTTGGCTCTAGCCTTCTTCCTGTAGATCCTGTGCCCCTAACTCTGGCAGTTTTTCACTGTTCTGGCAAAGGAAAGCAACCAGAAAATCCGTTTCATAAGGGTAATCCCCAGGTGGCATAGGGCTTGCTACTGGTCCTCTCAGCCTAGGGCCTGCAGTTGAGAAAAAGGGGTGTGGTCAGAGAATCTCTGCACTCCAGTTTTTCTTCTTACAGTCATTTGCAGCTGGCTGTAAATTAGAGCAGTCTTCAGGCTGCTGTGGTTTATGCTGGGACTGAACTTGTTCCTGACTTGCATCAGAATACAGGGGACTACAAAGGTGGTATACAACATTCTTTGCCCTTCACCTGCCCCGACCTGCATCAACCTGGGACCCTGACTCTTGGTACCAGACTTAGCTCCCAACAGCATCTCCCCATTATAATGTTAATGTACGAATTACCAGCAAATATTGGAGTCCAGGTCAGACATCTGTGATCAGAGGGAGAGGGTTAACGCCTTCTCCACTGACTTCTGGCCAGGGGCCATACTCCCTGTCACAGGTTCGAATGATTTTTTTCCTCTGACCATTACTTTTTTAAAAAAGTCAAGATCATGTTAGGCCATTTAGAAGTCAGACTAGATCTATTTATTTTCCGCTTCCTAAAGATCCATGGGAAACTTTCCAGGACAGAAACTCTCTGCTAAGCTTACTCAGGTGGCAGCTGGAGTGCTCAAGGCTAGCATCAATGCCTGCTGCCTGGCCTTGATCCCTCAGGAATCCCTAATTCCACCTTAGACTGTTGCCTTTCTTTGAAAGTGGGAAGGATGTCTCCAGACATCTCTGCCAGCCTACAAGCTTCCTAGGTCCTCTTCCTCTTCTGTCCCCCTTCCTGTGGTCATCGACCTTTTCTTGCCCATGTTTAGCTTCTTTCTGACTCACCACAAAGGTTGTTCCCCCAATTTAAAGCAGAAGCACCATGGTTGGAGAATTGCTGCTGTCCATACCCGAGTCAGAGGACAGAAATAGCAGCTCTTAGCAGGAGATTGGGCATCTGGGGAAAAAGGGAATCCCAAGGCCATTCTTCCTTTCTTTTCTCTCTTTTTTTTTTTTTTAAGACCAAGATTGGTCATTTACCCACCTTGACTTTTCCCCTCTCCTGCCAAGTAACAGTGGTTCCAGCAACTTTTAAAACAAAAGGCACAAATGGACTTTGTGGTTAGGTGCCTAATTTCGGGGAATTAGGCCACTAACTGCCAGTGAAAATTTACCCAAAACTCGATTTACTAGACAATGAGAACATCAGGTTGGCACTTTATTTGAGCCTTCTTATTTTCACTGGAAAATTATCATTGCCGTAGCCACCACAATACTGTATTTGTATTTAACAATCCAGTTCAACTCTGCATTCACATAGCTTCTACTGGTACTCCCCCCCTCCCTGTCCAGGTTTTGTTTTATTTTTTGTTATGGTTAGTGACAGTTTTTGGTTTCTATGGTTTATCAACGGTTTCCCTTACCCACAGCATCTATTCCTCTGAATGAAAGTCTGGCACGATTGGAAGCTGGAAGGAAAACCACAACTGAATGGCCAGGCACTCACTTAACACTTATATCTAACCACAGACTGATACGGTTACTGGATTTGACTAACGGCTATCAATCAGCCCAACTGTAGACACTTGAGAAGATATAAGCCAGCAAAGCCTAGCAGGAAAATGTGAGCTAAACAATATTTTATGTAGGGCTTGTCTGCTTGAATGAGAATATCATTATCCTGAGACCTCTTGCCTCTTTTTTTCTGTTTGATAATCCTCAGAATTACTCTGATTGTTCACCCTTCCCTTCATTAATGTACATATGTCCTGTATCCAGAGTCAATGGGAGTTTTTCCACTGATTTAGAATTGAGCTGAAAACACTGTTTGTCAACATACTAGAACAATATGGACCAGTGCACAATTCTGTTTTTCCTTTGTCTGTTAGTAGGACTTCAATTAAGGTGTCTGTGTTATCCTGTCAGATTGGGAAGTCAAAGGTTAAATTAGTGGCCTGGGTTCAGTCGGTCTTGATATAAAACCAAAAGTCCACTAAAAATTCTGAAAAAAAATCTCTGATAGGCTGGCCACTTGTCTGGAGAGGAAGAAAAATCCAGTTAGGTCTCTTTGGAAAAACCATCAGCCTCCCATACATCCATATGCACATGAATGGCAGAGGAATAAAGGAGGAAAAGTTAAGAGTACAGAAATCTGCATGCTGACTGAGACTTTCCCAGGGATGAAAGCTTCTCCCAGTACAGTTGCTCTGGACCGTGGTGAACTTTTATGGCACTTGCACTTAAATCATCCTTGTAATAAAGCAAGATAATTTCCAAAAACGGCAAAAACTGACTCAGGCCAAAACTTCATAGTACCTTGGTTCAAAGGCTGCAAATTGAGTTGTGCATCTATTACAACTACAGGCAGCACTTGTCCACCTTTAATTTTTTAAAACAAAGAAAAAAAAAGTCTTGTTTTTAAGTTTTCCTGCCACCAACACCTAACTGAGACCAAACAGATAAGTGAATACTTGCTAAATGTGTTTTTGTGCTCTTGGTCCAGTAGATAGACTGGTTTAAATTAAATATGCTGTAAAACACAAGATAATATGATTTCAAACTTTGTGTTTGAAACTTGTTGCATGATAAAGAAAACAGTTCTCTCTTAAACCTCATTTAAGGGGCCTGCCACTTTACAGGGAAATCCCTGGTGATTAGCAGGATTCTTAGACATGTCTTTGCACAGATATTTTTTTACCAGTGCTGCACCATCTTGGTCCTGCTCCCTCAATCTCCAGTCACAGATGTCTCCCTTTTCCTTATTTTCTTTGTTCTGATATTTACAGTTTTGAAAAGCTTCTGATGCCCTGTTCTCTCTCTGCTTCAGGATGGCATTTCAGAAATTTGTGCAAGTAGTATCAGAAGCATAGAAATATATGTTTTAGGTAAGATCTGCAAAGAGAGGGAGAGCTGACGATGTAGAGAGAGATGCAGGAAGGCTGTAAATAAACTGAAATACTCCAGCAGCTCCACATCTAAAGTGCCCACCGAGATAGGAGAGGAATCAGGGATCAGATATTCTCAAGCACAGGAATGCAGCTGACAAAAGAACTAGCATGGGTATGAAATAAGGGCACATAGGAAAATGGATTCTGGAGATGTTACTACTGACGTATGTGTCAAAGATTAAAAAAGGAACTTGGGCTCCACTTATCCCACTCACAGTACAGCACACAATCACTACCATTAAATGTCATGGCATAAAGACCAAGGGGTGAAATCCTGCCCCACTAAAGTCAATGTGAGTTTTACCATTGAGTTCAATGGGGTCAGGATTTCACCCCAAGAGTGTTACATGTACACCTCTGTCCCCTCCTCCCCTCTGGGTCTGCACTGAGTGCAGGTCAGCTTGATCACAGAATCTTTAACCATCTTCTTCACCCCTTACCGAAACTTGTTCTAGGGTAACAATAAGCACTGTCTTACTAAAGATGAGCTGGTGTTAAGGTGCATGGTACTTTGTTATTAGTGTTATGCTATGTGACAGTTTATTGTTGACAATAGATTTTAAAGAAACATATCCACTTCTGCAACCACAGCAGTATTTTAGATAATTTCAACTGGAACGATGAAAAAACGTTTTCTAACTGATGACATGCTGTTACTCATATAACTTGCAATTTAGATCGCCTGCGCCAGGCCTGGCACAAAGATTTGTGTATATCCTTGAACCAGAGCCAATGGAGAAATGCCTTGCAAAACATTAAAAACCTCTACTATTGATCTACGATTAAGTCTGATTCAGCAGAAAATTTTATTTCCTTCACACCAGTCTGAAATGAGACCTAGACTCTGGCTAATCCAAGCACTAACAGTGTGCTGTAGCCTTTGGGCTACCGTAAGCATGCTGAGCCAGATTCTGCTAGCCTTACTTCTGGTTAATATCTTATTCCCAGTACAGCTCCAATGAAGTCAATGGGACTATTTGTGGAGTAGGACAGTCTTACTCATACTGAGTAGCAGCTTATACCACAAATAGGCCCAATGACATTTCTGAAATAATTATGGGACCAAGACACCACTCAACATGAGTAAGGCTATCAGAATCTCATCTGATATAAAGAGAACATCAGAATATCAGCTAGAAATGACAGAAAGTTTGAACATATTTTAAAGTGAAGTCAAAGAAGAATGGGGGAAGGAAGGGAAAATAAGTCTCTAGTGATATTGCAAAAAGAAAAGGATGGTTGTAATGCTAGACCAAGAGGTAAACTTAAAAACAAACAAGCAAAAAACTCTCCTACTCTGACCCCGTCAATGCCAGATGAAAAGCAGATGGGTGGTGGTGACCTAAGTGCACTACTATTTTTCAGCAGAAGTAGC
Organism: Emydura macquarii macquarii; assembly: GCF_026122565.2. Lineage (NCBI taxonomy): Eukaryota > Metazoa > Chordata > Testudines > Chelidae > Emydura > Emydura macquarii. The sequence continues at coordinate 32,442,067 of NW_027132559.1, read as the reverse complement.
TGCTTCATTTATTGACTCTTTTGGAAATAATCCATAAGAGTTTGCAAAATTTTACAGTTTATTGCTACCATGTTCACAGCAGAATAGATTCTCTTTTGCAATTTATCAAGGATGTTAAAAAGACGACATACATCATACAAAGGTTATTGCAAAATTAACTCAATGCAACAATCCATAGTGAAGATATTCAATGCTATTCACTATAATTTAGTGACAGTAAAGCCTTAAACTGGGTTTAAGGCTTATGTTGGGCTCCTGCATATTGAAATATTATTATTTGTAAAGTCTTAATGTTACCAATTAAACAACATAGCACATATCCACTTGGCAGATTCCTGACATACACAGTTTTTGACTGTCTCCCAGATTTAGGATTAAGAATGTCAAACTGACCCTGTCTTTGGCAGGGACCACAGAAGGCCTGGTTGTATCAAACTCTGTTTCAAATCAAATCTTATTTCTATTAAAAATCTGCCACTTTGTACCCTTAATTCAATATCTGAATTTGCACAATTGTCTCTAATTCAATTTATCATGTTAGATTTTTGGATTTGGAGAGTGAGTGCTCTGTTATGAAAAATTGAAAATTCAATTTATAGGGTTTATACAAGGCAATTTTGTGGGGTTTATACAAGACAATATTTCTCCTCTATGGTAGTACTGTAAAAGAGATGACAAAAAAGCTTTTGGAGCAAATCATAAGGTGTTTTTTCTATCACGTTTTATTACCCTCATTGTGAATGCAAAAATGAAAATATGTTTTGACTTTGCAAGTGAAATTCTGGAAAAGTCAGAGTCATTGTGAACCTTATATGGGATAAAACTTACTCTCTGAAAGTTTGCAATCGAGGATTAACTGAAACTGCTAAAATCCACATTCTCCTTTTCTCTCATTTTCTGATCTCGTTTATGATTCACACACAGAGAGGTGGAGAGTTGTAAGTCTACTCTGGCCATTTTACTAGGCAATACGCCCAAGAACAAATATTTTTCCATATGCTAACATTAATAAGCAGTGGAATTCCAAAATCCTTTTGCGAGGCTTCAACTAGCATTTTAACGTCATATATCACAAATTTATCGTTGTCAAGAAGTGTTGCTATCACATGGTTGTTTCTAGGGGCCATTATACTGTGGCTACACCTTTGTAATTTGTAAAAACTGACTATTGGTTTTTAAGCCTACAAGTGAGCCATTTTCCTTTAGATTTTCATATTCATTTATTTATGTACATCTTCTTATTTCACAGTAGCTATTCCAAAATGGTATATGAGGTTTCTGTAGGCATGTCACCAGTAGACTGTTTAGTTACACCATATAATTCTTGCAGTAGTTTCTGGTTTTCATCCAAAATGCATTACATGGGATAATAAGATCAGGAAACTATAATACACCAGGAGAATATAATAATTCAACAGATTCACCCAAAAATAAGTCTCATCTCTGACTACAATGAAATTTTACTACCTACATTAGCCTAGATATTGTCAAAATAGTTTGTTCTTTAAAAACTCCTATTTCTGTCTGTTTCTAGAAATTGACATTACTGGGACTTTCCAGATCTCAAGTATGCCAAGAGATGACTACAAGCACTCCAGAGGTAGGAAGACCGTATTGAAGGCCATGTCTTTCCTTCTTCAAAACAAATTATTTCCAGAATCCTAAAGTATAGACCTTTGTCAATAGATCATTTAGCCCCAATTATCTACATCTAAGCTGTCTGGATTCAGGTGTTATGATCGTGTTACAATGTCCAGATGTGCTTTTGTAAAAGAAAACAAAGCTCTAAAAAGGGCTGTGGGAGAGTCACTCCTCAGAAAAAATAATCTAAGATGGAGGTCACAACCCTGGGTTATATATATATTATGGGCTTTTGTAATTCTGACTGTAAATAAAACATGCTTCCAATCTTCTACTGTACACACTGTTACAATGTAGAGTCCTGTACATTTCTACACAATTTTCACATTAAAAATAATGATGTAAAACAAAACTTCTTACTTTCGACGGAACATTTCTGCAAATATGCAGCCAACACTCCAAAGATCAACTGGTGTTGCATAGCTGGATTGAAGTAAAACTTCAGGAGCTCTGTACCACAGAGTGACAACCTGTGGTAAAACAAAGAGAAATATTAGGAGGAATATTCAAATGCAGAAATACCAACTAGTATATGGAGTTGCCCAGTGACCCAGATTGCCTTTAAGATTGTAAAATCTCACACACTAAGGATGGTCGGGCTTGGTCACTGCTTAGATAAGAATCCACTGAGGAAAATCCAGGTGCAGCCAGAGGTGATGTTGATGAGTCAATAGGTGGGATTATTTCTTCTGAATCATTGTATTAGGAGGTACTGTATACTCATTTAAAGGATGAGTCAAAAAAGGTACGCCCAAATCACTTATGGCCATTAAAGCTTCTATGGCATTTTCTGCAGAAGTAGAGATATTAACAATGGTGTCCTGAGCAAATAACAACCTGGTTAAATATATTCTGCTAACCTAAAATTGCCCTGAAATATTTCCCTAAAATCTATTGATCTGGAGATAAATCCTCAGATGTGTTTAAATTTTCATAGCTCTACTGAAATCAATGCCTCCAAGAGCTGCCCAGGGGACTGTGTCTTATAGGTATTATGCTGTTCTAGAAACTGTGTGAGTACCGCAAATTGGACCCACAAAGAGAGATCACACAGTTAATACTTATCACTTTGTTTCCCCAATGTAGACCAAGATATAGATGGCTCTGACTGTACACATTAAAGATTCTCTAAATTCTAAGGCTCAATTATGAACCTTCCAGGAAGCCTGCACCTTTACATCCTTCCTTGACTGAGTCACCAAATTGCTGGGGCACGATTTCAGAATCACAGCTTGGTTCCTATCCTTTGCTTTGGTACATTTACAATCTAGCCCTAAAGAAACAGGATCTTCAGCTGAGGGATAATGCTTTATTGGTAGTGTGATATAGTTTTAAACTATAGACAATATTATGAAGAGGGAACAGGAGTCTCATACTTATTGCATTAATTTTGAGATACAAAAATACATGTGTTGGAAAGTACAGCGTCTAGGCCCATGAAACTGAAAGTAAAAAAGGTATAGAAAAAGAAATACTTGCAAAGTACAAGATAGAAGTTGCTTTAAAATACATGTTAATTAAAATGGTGGGTAGTGAATTTAAAGACCAGTTCTCAGAAATGTATGACAAAGGTGGATTTTTTAAAATAACAACAATGTAATTGTTCTCTAAGTAGAAATGACAATGCAAGTAATCAGTAGAATTTGCTGGTTGGAGTCAGCTGAAACAAAAGCAAATACAACATTTATTACAATCATTACATGTCCTGACAGAGTCTGGAGATGTTGAATAGATAGAGAATGGAAGTTCAAGGATATTTACACAAGTAGTCATATTTGCTAAAAGTTCTTTTACACGCTTTGATCTCTAGTCATAAAATTTGTTTTTGAAACAGTTCAGTAACTTAGTGCAAAATAAAACTGAGCTGGGCCAACTTTGACTTCAAGACACATGTCCATGTAAACCAGCGCAGCAATAGAAGAAGGCATAGTGTAATTATATTCATTTTCTCTGGTTGGTAGGTACCAAATTAGGGATGCTTTTCTAACATATCACTGCATACAGGGGAAGGTAACTCTCCCTCTGAGGTTCACTCCAATAAAGGAGGAAAAGTTTAATTTGAGGTCAGGATGCCATTATGAACACCACTGATGAAGGTTGTCCAGGGAATCAGAAGGAGTTCCTTTTAAAATATTTTGTTTAATGATATTAATGTGTTTCTCAGTGTTTGGTCTGCACATATATTCTTCCAAGGCCTTTGTGGAGAAATGCATGGGATAGAAAAAATTACTTTGAAAAAAAATTTGGCAATTTCTAGGGTCATGAATTTCCATATATTCTCTTCTTTCAGAGGCAGGAGGAGTCGCCTCATGGAAGGGGAGGAGCAGTTGAAGATCTGTAGGAGAAAAAGGACCAAATCTTGTAGATTCTGAACTTGAGATCCAAGTGGGCCTCTTCACACAAAATAAAGGGAAGTTATTTACACTTCATAATTGTAGTTCTTCAATATGTATGGTCCCTATCTGTATTCCACTGTGGGTATGCATGCTCCATGCACCTGAGACCAGAGAATTCTAGCATATAGTACCCATTGGGCTGCACCTGCACCTTTGCTCTCCTTCTGCTCAATGCTGAGAATATAAGGGGCAGTGCTGCTCCATGCCTCTCCACTTCCTCCTCTTACCGTGAATCAGAGAGCAGAATGGAAGGAGAATGGGTAGTGGAATACAGATTGGGATCACACAGCTCAAAGAACTCCAGTTACAAAGGATAAGTAAGTTCCTTTCTTCTTCAAATGCTAATCCCTATGTGTATTCCGTTGCGGGTGACTGACAAGCAGTACTCATAGAGGAGGAGGGTGTGAGGATGCAGGTGGTATGACTGCTTGTAGAACCACGGTTCCAAAGAATGCATCAGCGGAGGAGGCATAGATCAAGGCACATTGCCTTGTGAATGTGTGGCTGGCACTTCATGTTGCTGCCTTGCTAATATCAAGCAAAAGTACTTCTTGGAGTGATGCTACTGAAGCTGTCTGTACTCTTGTAGAGTAAGTTGATACTCCGTGTGGGAGAGGAAGATGTGCCAACTGATAAAGTAGGATACAACCAGAGATTGTCTTGGAGATCCTCTGGGAGGAAAGAACTTCTCCTCAGGCTTGTGCTGCTATGACAAGAAACAGCCCAGGTGAATTTCTGATATATTTTGTTCTCTGTATGTAAATTGCCAAAGCTCATCTCATTGGAGGGAATGAAGTTTCTTTTCTATGTTGGAACCATGGGTTTTTGGGAAGAACACATCTAAGTGGATAGTCTAGTTTATGTAAAATTCCAATACTACTTTAGGGGGTGAATTTTGGATGCAGTCATAGCGAGACCTTGTCTTTATGAAATATAGTGCAAGGAAGGTGTGTCATTGGGGCTCCCAGTTCACGCACCCATCCATCTGAGGTGATAGCAATGAGGAAAGCAATCTTCATAGACAGGTGAGGCATCAAACATGTAGGCAGGGTTTCAAACTGTGGCTTAGTATGTGTTGAAAGTTCTATATTATGGTCCCATTGAGGGGTTGGTCGTTTTACCATGGGAAAGTTCTAATTAAGACCTTAAAGAAGCTGGAGGTGATTGGGTAACTAAATACAGAGTAGCTGTCCGTTGGAGGGTGACACACACTGATTGCCACCAAGTGAACCTGTATCAAGCGAAGGGAAAGATCTGTCATCTTGAGGGAAAGGAGTTAATCCAAAATATCAGTAATTCCCGTTGTCTTGGGAGACATATGGAGCTGCTGGGCCTTGACAGAGAAACACTTCCACTTGGCTAGATAGCATTTTCTACTATTAATAAGAATGGCTTGTACAGTTTCGGAACAGGAACATTCTACATCTGATGCCCATCCAATTACCAAGCCATGAGGTGAAGAGCTCCTGGGTTGAGACGTTAGACTTCACTGTTTTCTTGACTCAAGAGGTCTGGAAAGGGAAGAATGTTGAGGGGAGGCTGGGCTAACATATGCAGGAGGCCTGGGAACAACAACTGCCTGGGTCATTTGGGTGCAATGAGAATGACTCCCGCTGTCCTGTGAAATCTTACATGGTCTTTAGGAAGCAGTGGAATAGAAGGAAAGGCATTCAAATGGTCTGTCCAAGGGAGCAGGAGAACATTGACTCTGGAGAACTGGCCCTAAGCACTCTTGAAACAGCATGTGCTGCACTTCCTGTTTGTCTAGGTGGCGAACAGGCCCCGGGGTAGGGGGTTCCCTACTGAGTGAAGTTGGTATTCACTACTGAGCTGTGTAACTCCCACTCGTGGTCAATGGCAAGTACCTGCTGAGGCTGTCTGCCAGTGAATTCTGGGTTCTAAGGAGGTACATTGCCGATAGGATGAAATGATACTTGATACACCTGTTCCATAAATTGACCACTTTTATACACAGGGGGATGGCTCTTGATCCTCCCTGTTTATGTAAAATACAGTTGTCATACTGTCTGACATCATAAGAATGTGGTGAAATTGGATTAATGCTAAGAATAACCTGCGTGCTTCTCAAACTGCTCTGAGGTCCAGCAGATTTATGTGGACCATGGTTTCCTGGGGCATCCAAGTGTCCTGTGCTATTGACCATCCATGTGAGCCCCCCATCACAACAAAGAGATGTCTCTGATTATTGCTCTGATGGTGGTGGGGGATAGACAAGGAATACCCATGAACATTTGTGCAGGATCTTTTCACATGTGACCCAAGAGAATAAGGCAAATCCAGACTGATGTCCGAAGGCTGTGCATAACCTAACCTATCAATCACCACAGGGAGATAAGCCTTTACCCAGGAAGAGTCTAAGATTGCTCCTATGAAATCTATGGTCTGGGTTGGAGTCAGAGTAGACTTTTCCATGTTTAGAGAGATTCCCCGGGAAGCTCGGAGACAGAACAGCGGTGATGTTGATGGTATGATTTCTGGATGTGTCAAGACTGTAAGAAGCCAGTTGACTAGTTATGGGAAGATGGAGATATACTACTACTACAGACAACACTTTACTGAAGACCCTGGGGGCAATCGCTAGATCGAATAGGAGTACCCTGTATTGACAGTGGTCAGGACCCACCACTGATCTGAGGAATCTTCTGTGGGAAGGATGAATATTAATGTAAAAGTATGCATCTTTCATATTGAGAGCTGTGAAGCATATGTCTTTTTTTGGGGATGATAATATTGATGTCAATGTAACCATGCAGAATTTTATCTTGTGAATAAAGATGTTGAGTCACAGCCGGTTGATGATGGATCTCTACACCCCTGTCTTTCTGGGGACTACAAAATATTTTTTCTTGATGTTGAAAAGGCACCCGTTCTTGCTCCCCATTGGAAGAGGGATTTTGCCACCTGAGACCAATCCCTGATGAGGATTGGGGATTGGAGTTTTGGCGGGGGTGGGGAGAGACACCCAATGGTATACCCTGAATGGATAATATCCAGCACCCATTTGTCTATTGTCATTGCCCTCCAGTGGTGCGGAAATTGTGCTAGGCATCTACCAAAGTGGATCTTGGAGTCAGGTAGAGATGCTATCAACACTGGTTCTCAGCTCACAAGTATCCTGTCCAAAGTATTGTTTGGTCAGAGGTGAGGCTGAATAGCTGCAGTAGAGGTGGATGGGGCAGCGTATCTTGAGTTTTGCACCCTCTGCTGTTTGCCAGGTGGCTTCTAAAGGTGGTGGAAAGGTTGCGGTAAAGGCTTCACCTCATTAGACTGCTTATGGCACTTCCTCTTTGGGGCTATGTGGAGAAAGCTGAGGTACTCAATGCCTTTTTTGCCTCTGTCTTCACAGACAAGATCAGCTCCCAGACTGCCGTACTGGGTGGCACAGAATGGGAAGGAGGCGAACATCCCGCAGTGCTGAAGGAACGGGTTCAAGACTATTTAGAAGGATTGGACATTCACAAGTCCATGGGACCGGATGCAATGCACCCGAGGGTGCTGAGGGAGTTGGCTGAGGTGATTTCAGAGCCATTGGCTATTATCTTTGAAAGCTCGTGGCAACAGGGGGAGGTCCCTGATGACTGGAAAAAAGCAAATATAATGCCCATCTTCAAAAAAGGGAGGAAAGAGGATCCAGGGAACTACAGACCGGTCAGCCTCACCTCAATCCCTGGAAAAATCATGGAGCGGGTCCTTAAGGAATCCATTTTAAGGCACTTGGAGAGAGGAAGGTGATCAGGAACAGTCAACACGGATTCACCAAGGGAAAGTCATGCCTGACCAACCTGATTGCTTTCTATGATGAGGTGACTGGCTCTGTGGATGTAGGGAAGGCGGTGGACGTGATATACCTTGACTTTAGCAAAGCTTTTGATACTGTCTCTCACAGTATTCTTATCAGCAAGTTAAAGAAGTATGGGTTGGATGAATGGACTATAAAATGGATAGAGAACTGGCTAGAGCATAGGGCTCAACGAGTAGTGATCAATGGCTCCATGTCTAGCTGGCAACCGGTCACAAGCGGAGTTCCCCAGGGGTCTGTCCTGGGGCCGGTTTTGTTCAACATCTTTATTAATGATCTGGAGGATGGGGTAGATTGCACCCTCAGCAAGTTTGCGGACGACACTAAGCTGGGGGGAGTGGTAGATACCCTGGAAGGTAGGGATAGGATACAGAGTGACCTAAACAAACTGGAGGATTGGGCCAAAAGAAATCTAATGAGGTTCAACAAAGAAAAGTGCAGAGTCCTCCACTTAGGAAGGAAGAATCCCATGCACAGCTATAGACTGGGGACCAACGAACTGGGCAGCAGCTCTGCAGAAAGGGACCTGGGGATAACGGTGGATAAAAAGCTGGATATGAGTCAGCAGTGTGCCCTGGTTGTCAAGAAGGCTAATGGCATATTGGGCTGCATTAGGAGGGGCATTGCCAGCAGGTCAAGGGAAGTGATTATTCCCCTCTATTCAGCATTGGTGAGGCCGCATTTAGAATATTGTGTCCAGTTTTGGGCCCCCCACTACAAAAAGGATGTGGACAAGTTGGAGAGAGTCCAGCGGAGGGCAACAAAAATGATTAGGGGGCTGGAGCACAGGACTTATGAGAGGCTGAGGGAACTGGGCTTGTTTAGTCTGCAAAAGAGAAGAATGAGGGGGGATTGATAGCGGCCTTTAACTACCTGAAAGGGGGTTCCAGGGAGGATGGGGCTAGGCTGTTCTCGGTGGTGGCAGATGACAGAACAAGGAGCAACGGTCTCAAGTTGCAGGGCGGGAGGTCTAGGTTGGACATTAGGAAAAAGTTTTTTACTAGGAGGGTGGTGAAGCACTGGAATAGGTTACCTAGGGAGGTGGTGGAATCTCCATCCTTAGAGGTTTTCAAGCTGAGGCTTGACAAAGCCCTGGCTGGGATGATATAGCTGAGGTTAGTCCTGCTTTGAGCAGGGGGTTGGACTAGATGACCTCCTGAGGTCCCTTCCAACTCTAATATTCTATGATTCTATATGCCGAGGGAGGAGAGGGTTACCCTGGAGTCTTTTAGTGAATGCAAAGACTTGTCTGTTTTCTGGTAGAAAAAACTGATTTAATCAAAGGGCAAGTCCTGCACAATGTTCTGTACCTCCCCTGGGGAACCTTGGAAAGAGTAGCTATGGGCTTGTCTACACTTGTGCTGTTACAGTGCTTCAGTGCTATGCTGATGGGAGAACTCCTCCCATCAGCATAGGTAATCCACTTCCCTGAGAGATTGTAGCTAGGTTGACCGAAGAATTCTTTTGTTGACCTATGCTGTCTACACCGGGGGTTAGGTTGGTTTAACTGCATTACTCAGGGGTGTGGATTTTTCATACCTCTGAGCGACATAGCTGGGTTGAGCTAACTTTAGTGTAGATCTGGCCTCAGATTCCTGGCACATCACTGTAACAGTTACCATGGATCTTGACTCAGTATCGGCAGCATCAACTGAAGCTTGTAGTGAGGGTCTTGCCACTAATTTGCCCTTGTCAATAACAGCTTGAACTTGTGCCATATCCTCTCGGGGTAACTTGTCTTTAAAAGTGCAGGAACTTAGAAAAATTCAAAAAAACATATTTTGCTAGGAGGGCCTGGAAGTTGGAGATTCTAAATTAGAGATAGGTGGCATCATACACCTGTCTTCCATGAGGTCTGAACGCATGGTTTCCTTATTCACCGGGGTGGCCATTGAACAGGCCCGCCGATGGGTTGGGAGGGAGGGGGTGGAAGGGAGGCAACTGCCCAAGGGCCTGGTGACTCAAAAGGGCCCAGGTGGATGAGAGGATAGATACATATCCTCCTCTCCTCTACAGCTCCCTTCCTCCAAGGTCCCTGATGCTCATGCTCTCTGCCCCTCCCCTGAGCCTAGCCTATTTATTATGTGCCATGCATGTTCCTGGGCAGTTGAGGAAGTGGCATCTGCTATTGAACTTCCCGGGTTCATCAGTAATCTCCCTGGGGAGTCCAAGGGACCCAGGAAGCTGAGTAGCAGATACCACCTTCCTCAGCCACCTGGGAACCTGCATGGCACATTATAAATAAGTAAAAACTTCCGGTGGAAGCCTGCTTGGACCTCAGCCCGGAATTGCTGTCAGTGGGCCTGCCCTTTGGTGTTATCTGGACCTTTCCATGGCTGCTTGAACGACTGAGGAGTTTGGAGCAGAATGGAAGAACTCCTCCTTTCCCTTAGCGAGGACAAAATATTGCTTTTCTGCCCTCACAGGAGTAGGGGCACAGATACCTGGCATGTGCCACACAGTTCTTTCTGGTTTCAGTATGGCCTTATTGATTAGGAGTCCTATCCAGCTAGAGCCTGTATGCTGTAGGATATCCAGTAGCTTGTGTTGGAATCCTGGACCTCCTCTAAGGGGATCTGGAACTCTTCTCAGGCCATGCGGTGGTAAGAAGGAATTGGAAATGGGTCAGTGTGCACTGCCCCTTATGCCATCAGCATGGAGCATGAGGAGAGCAGGGTGCAGGTGCGAACCAATGGACACTACTTGCTAGAATTCTCTGGTCTGAGGCGGATGGAGCGCATGTGTATGAATAGTGGAATACACGTAAGGAACAGCACTTGAAGAAGAACTGGCTGTTTCCCATTCCATGATTCCAATGGCTCCCTCAGTGTGACTGTGAGCTCAGCTCTCGGGCAGGGTAAAGGATTGAATGCTGGTCAGGCCAGCACTAACCTCCATGACAATTTACCCCAGAACTGTAGTTTCTTTCCCAGGGAAGCATGCCTCATACAGCAGCTGCTCCCTTCCTGTTGGACACACACTTCAATTTGTAGCAGAGACCCAATGTGAACTGTACACTTAAAGGGATGCTGCTCTTTACAGAGGACTTTACAGAGGTAGCATGCAGCATGGGAGCTGCTACTTTCACATGATCACTGCCTGGCCCACTTCCCTGAAACTCTGCTCTCCTCTGTGCTGCACCCACACCCGAGTACGTGCGTGTGTCTGTCTGTATATCTATCTATCTAGAGAGAGGGAGCATCTGGCTCTTAATAATTTGGGAATTTAAACAATGATACACTGTAAAAAAAGGCAGGCAAGTTCATTTCTGACAAATATCTGATTGCTTCATACTGAGAGGGGAACTTGTTTGCTCTGGGCTGCATTTTGATAAACTGATCTTTACCATCTAGATACAAAAGTGTCCGAGTCATCTCGGGGTTTGCAATGTGCAAGTATGAATTTCAAGATGTGAATCTCAAAATGATTGTCATTTATCAAATGTCAACTTGCACATCAGTAATAACCACAGATAACTCCTATCATGCTAGTGATCCTCTTTTAAGAAAGACAGTATGATGTAGTTTGGTTTTGACACTGAATTTCACGCACTCTCTCTCACCATAGAAACCAAGCAAATATTTGTGGACATTCCATTAACATTTACAGATAAGTAAAAATGAAAATTATTCTGAACACAGGATATGGTGAGCTGAACAACCAGCTCATTGCTTCCTCTTAACACTGCTGGTTCTTAGTGCTTAGGTAAGCCACATAATCAGTGACGAGGGCCCTATCATAGAGAAAGGGAGAACTACATTGCAACATGATAAAGTAACACTTTTAGCATCAAAAAAGCATGCATCTGCATTTTTATGTGTTGCTTAAACAATGCTTAACTCTTTAAACCTGGCACTACTGAAGTGGAGTGTTGTGGTCACTATTGTAGCAAGGGAGTTTAGTGATCCTGTTGGACTAATTTAACAAGATCCTTTCCGCAGCAGTTTCTCCTCTTTCCCAGTCTGTTTGGCTTCTTCAGCTCTTCTCTTAGGATCTTCCTGGTTCTTCCCAGTTCACAATATCATCTTTCCCTTCCGCTCCATATGCTGGTCTCTGCCCTGCTTCTTCTACTCAGCATACCTTTGCCATTCATACATTGATCTCCAGGCTAATACTCCCTCAAACCTTGCCACTTAAGACAGAAATATCATATCTAAGACAGAAAATATCATATTATCTCTTTATAAATCCATGGTATGCCTGCAGATCTGGTTGCCTAATCTCAAAAAAGATATATTGGAATGGGAAAAGGTACTGAAAAGGGCAACAAAATTATTAGGGGTATGGAACAGCTTCCATATGAGGAGAGATTAAAAAGAATGGGACTTTTCAGACTGGAAAAGAGACGACTAAGGGGAGATATGATAGAGGTCTATAAAATAATGACTGGTGCAGAGAAAGTAAATAAGGAAGTGTTGTTTACTCCTTCTAATAACACAAGAACTAGGCGTCACCAAATGAAATTAATAGGCAGCAGGCTTAAAACGAACAAAATGAAGTATTTCTTCACACAACACACAGTCAACCTGTGGAACTCTTTGCCAGAGGATCTTGTGAAGGCCAAAAGAGAACTAGGTAAGTTCATGGAGGATAGGTTCATTAATGGCTATTAGCCAGGGTGGGCAAGGATGCAAACCATGCTCCGAAGTGTCCCCAGCCTCTGTTTGCCAGACACTGGGAATGGATGAGAGGGGATGGCTCACTTGATGATTACCTGTTCTGTTAATTCCCTCTGAAACATCTGGCATTGGCCACTGTTGGAAGACAGGATACTGGGCTAGATGGCCCATTGATCTGACCCAGTATGGCCATTCTTATGTTTCTACTCACTCTTACCTCCCTCACTTTTTCGAACTTGACAACCCCCTACCCACCTGCCCTTTGACTCTCCATAATTTCACCCAGTCTTCTCCCCTTCCTCTTGCTGCATTCAAACCCTCCCATGCCAAATGGCTGCTGTCCGATCCTGTCTAGCCGCCCTTTGCTTTCTAATCAATTGGATGCTCAGATGGACTAGAGCATGAAACTAATACTTTAACAATTAGTCCCACAACAAAGAGGCTGAGAGTAGTTTGTAGTTTGCGACCTAGTAGAAATGATTTCCCCACCGTACCAATTCATAATTAAGGTCCCCACTTAGCAGACAAACAGGGGCTAACGCTGATTACAGGGGCTACAGATCACTGACTATTAAATGGTCCAGGCAATATCTCCAAATGAAAATAAATGAAAAAAGCTTCTTGGTGATATTATAGAAGCAATTAACATGCAAAATTCTACCAGAAGTGGCATCTGGTTTTAAGTCCTGAAATACGAAGAAGGAAACGTACCCCTTGAAAGTATGGGGGAAGAAGACCTGAGACAGATGCAAAGGCAGAGCTCTGCAGAGCTTTGAAGGAAAGGGCAGGGAGGAATACAACCATTTGTGAAACATAAAATTGTCCATTTTAATGTATCAAAAGATTCTAGGACCATCTGGCATCAGTAGTTTCAATCCCACTCACTTTCGGTCATTTATATGTGGCACAAAACCAAGTTATGAGCAAGTATCTGTTCACCAGAGACGGAATTGAGAGAGCCAACCCAAAACCTATTTATATCCCACTTAAATCCCATTTAATTCACAGGGGGCAAATTTCACCTTAGGCTAACTGCTTAGATTTCCGTCACATCTACGTCATGCTAGGCTCTTTCCAAACACAGATGAAAACACAGTCTCTGTCTTGAATAGCATACAGTTTAAAATGGCAAAGACACGCAAAAGGTGAGGGAACGGGATGAGTAACATACAAGTAAATGGCTATATTTTGCTTTTGTCATAAGCCCTAAGTAAAGAGCAGTGCATAATTATGTTGCCCCAGGAGCAGACCAGGGACCAAGTTGTGATTCACAGGTGAGGTATTCTGTGCCTCTGCTATAACCCATGTCTACACTGGCTCAGCTGTGCTGAAGGGCAAGTTTGTGCGGGCGAGTAGGAGCATTCAAGGCTCCACCAACCCCGGCCCTTCCCATCTCTTGCCCAGAATAGTGGCTGTGAAGAAGCAACTTGCCTACCTCTCTGTGACCCATGATACAGGTAGCTGCACAGGACAGTAAGGGGATACTTTATTCCCTAGACATTCTCTGATGTGAATACTGGTTTTCCTTGGAATGCTGAGCTCATTGGATATCACATTTGTAAGCGAAATGGCAGTAGTGAAATGGCTTCTTATTGAGACAGAGACATTTTTGAAACATTTCTTATTGGTGAACTCAGAAGTATTGTTTCACATTGTGAAAATTAAGACTGTATTTGTGCTTACTCATCTGTAGAGTTCAAGGCTATTCTTGTGATTTGCTCATCTAAGCATATTTAAAGATAAACTAATAATTTCATTTTTTGATAAACACTCACCTCAATGGGCTTTGAATCAGGCCCTAGCTGAAGAAAATGGGAATCTTTGCAATTACTCAAATGGGCTCTGGATCAGTCACTAGGGAGGGGAACATTTGCAGAGGAGGCATGAGGTGTGGTAGCAGATTCATTTTTATAAGGATCTATCAGCCACATACAGTAAAGGGAAGAATGCACAGCATCTTCAGATTTTGCATTCTGGTAATCAGAATTCATTCCACATTTAGAGCAAACTTTTTTGAGATCTATGGGCACGTGTATCCATTTTTTAATAATTTGGAACACAACACAAAATGGAAAAGCAATGTGAAAACTTGTTTCCCAAAAAAATGTCCCTAAGTGTTTGGGAAATTAATCTGGTGTCTTAAGCAAGAGCTACAATTTTTTACAGAGCCAAGGTACCATGGGTATGGAATGAATGGTAAGAAATATAGTATGAAAATCATCTCCATGAAATGAGAAACTTTATGATAAATTTTATTTACCCTGATTCCTGTAATTTCTTTTACCTACCTAATAATGTCTGCCAGGGGGTCTGATTATCATGGAAAACAATAACAAGTAAAAGGAATAGCAGTGAAGAGTGTCTATCCCTAATCTAAAAGGTGAGGATGTAAGAATGCCTGTTCAGTGGAAGTACATGGATAATCTAGTTTACAAAGCTATTGCTGAATCCAAAATTTTGGATTACTTGCAGCAAAGTGAAGACTCTGCGGTAAACAGAAGTTAGGAAGTCGATGGGAGATGCCCTCCCATCGACGCAGAGTTACTCTTCTTGGCAGGGCTGGATTAGCAGCATCGATTTCTGGGTCAATTGAGCAGGCCTCCATTTCTGCTCAATCGATCCTGGTGAATCGATCTGGTGGCACCAACTGTGCCAATGTCAGGATAGATATAGCCTGAGCCTTTGTACAAATGGAGCTCAATGAAAACATTAAGTGTCTTCTCAAGTTGCTCTGAGACTTTAGTGAAGCTGATACTTTTACATAGTTATCACCTATTTTCCAGGTGCATTCAGGACTAATTTCATTCATAAACAGTTTCATTTAATACAAGCACAATTCTTCTGTGTCTTCTGCTTTTGTGATTGTGGAATGTTTTTAATGCACCACACCTGTGTCTTTTTAAAAAAAACAAACAAACAACTTGCTATTAGGCATTCTGGTTCATTTCTCTATTTAAACATTTCTGTTTCATGTAAGACAATCTGTAAGATTCCTTTTATAGACACACGAGATCTCTAATGTGGCTCTAGGACTAAACTATTTAGCTCAATTCTTGCTCATAGGATTTTCACATTATCTCTGGGCAGAGGCATCTTTTAGCTCTATTTTTTTCAGTATAAAGAATGAGATAATAAGTGCTGGCTTCATGGTTTCCCATAATAACTAAAAAACATCTCCAGTATTATTTCCAACTGTTCAGTAGGACTTATAGCGGAACATTGGTTGAAACATTACTATGGATCTCCTACTGAGAGGTTTCATATTCTGGATGATTTTTAATGACCTGTAACTAAAAAACAGCTTGACCAATTTTCTTTAGACTTTGCAGAAAATATCTCCATAGCCTTATGAGTAACCGTGACAATTTTCAGGACAAATCAATTTTACTAGACAGAGTTATATGGTGCTAAAAGTAAGGCTTGACATGGAACCTGGCTTCAATCTTAGCTATCCTCTCTGCATTATGCACGTTTCTTGTCTTTTTGGGCGGGCTCTGCTGAATCTCTACTGAGACAAACAAAGAGGAGGGATGTGATTTCCTAACTAAATATGCTTAAAAATGGGTGTGTGCTCTGACAACACAGCATTACCTAATTTGATGACAATGTGGTATTAAGGAATCATTTAAGAACCAAGAATTAATCTGTTTATGTGTCAGCACCTGCAGTATGGAAGGTAAATAAACAGTCTTTATGCACTGTGCTTTCTCTATATTTTCTCCCAATCTCCTGCCAAACCTTTATTGAATACTCTAGGTTTATGAAGAAAAAGGGAACTCTCTTGGTTGGGAGTCTGTCTAATCTAATCTCTAAATTAATCTTACTTGATTAATGAAGAATTAGAGGAGGGTAATATAATTAATGTAATTCAACATGAATTTATGGAAAATAGATCCCGTCAAACTAAACTGATATCTTTTTTGATGAGATTACAAATTTGGTTGATAAAGATAACAGTGTTGCCATAACATACTTAGACTTTGCTAAGGCATTTGAGTTGGTACTGCACAACACTTTGATTAAAAACTAGAATGATATAAAATTAACATGGCACACATTAAATGAATTAAAAACTGGCTAACTGATAGGTCTCAAAATATAATTGTAAACAGAGAATCATCATCAAACAGGAGTGTTTCCATTGTGATCCCGTATCTTTGCCTTATGGTAGTTGATATTTTTATCAATGAACTGGAAGAAAACATAAAATTATCACTGATTAAGTTTGCAGATAACACAAAAATTGGGGGAGTGATAAATAATCAAGAGAACAGGTCACTGATTCAGAGCAAACGTACAGTTTGCATTTTAATACGGCTAAATGTATATATCTAGGAACAAAGAATATAGGCTATACTTACACAATAAGTTGACTCTATCCTGGGGAGCAGTGACTTTGAAAAAGATTAGGGGGTTGTGGTGGATAATCAGCTGAACCGGATCTCCCAATGTGATGCTGTGGCCAAAGGAGTTAATGAGATCCTGGGTGCATAAACAGGGGAATCTCAAGAAGGAGTAGAGAGGTTATTTTACCTCTGTATTTGGCACTGATGTGACTGCTAATGAGATATTGTGTCCAGTTTTTGATGCTGACAAATTGGAGAAGGTTCAGAGAAGAGCCATGAAACTGATTAAAGAATTAGAAAATGTGCTTTAAAATCATAGTCTCAAACAGTTCAATCTATTGGGCCGGGCAAAGAGAAGGTTAAGGGGTATAGCTACATGAAAAACAAATATTTAATAATGGGCTCTTAAATCTACTAGAGAAAGATATAACACTATCCAATGGTTGGAAGTTGAAGCTATACAAATTCAGACTGGAAATAGGGCATACATTTTTGACAGTGAGGGTAATTAACCATTGGAACAATTTACCAAGTATTGTGATGGATTCTCCATCACTGACAATTTTTAAATCACGACTGGATGTTTTGCTAAAAGATAGGCTTTCGGAATTATTTTGGGGAAATTCTATGGCCTGTGTTATACAGGAGGTCAGACTAGATAATCACAACGGTTCCTTCTGGACTTGGAATCTATTAATTCCTCGAAGTACACATAATTATAATATCCTACCCTTAAAGTGACAGATAATATTCCCTGCATAACATCTACTGGAGTTTCCAGATTTTATGATAGTATTGGATAAACGTTTAGGCTTGTTTAATTCATTCTCCAAGTAATAGGTCTGTCACTCCATCTGCCTTTGGTTCCATTAGAATGATAGGTATTGTTGGTCAGAAGGGTTCCTTCATCAGAGAAATGCAATCTTCATATTACATCTTTTTACAGAAGTATTAAAATCTTTTTCCCTTTTGCGGGATGGGTAAATCAAATTGCTCCATTGGCTTTTAGAAAGTACTTCTAATCTACTTGTGGATCCAAGCAAACAACATATATAAATCCAATGTTTTTCAAGAGGTTAATGTATTTCAGTACGTGTCTGATGGCATAGTACTTGTAATGGTTATTTCAATGATATTTTCACTTGCGCATCATGTTTGGATGTTTGTTTAATTAACTAATTTTGTGAACTGAGACAGGGTTATTATTATTATTATTATTACATATTTATTATTTTATTGGTCAAATCAGCAAGAAAAAAATCACCTAAATAAAAAAGGGGATAACTCTGGACCACATATACTACTCATTATATGGTTGCTATTTCAAAGTGTTCTCTTTTTGATGTTAAGAAGACATTTGTGCTTTGGAAACAAAGAAACAAACATCAATAACTACTGAAAGATAAACTGAGGACAAAGTAGACATTCATTTGCTTTGATGATTTACACACAAAATTAATCAGAATTTTGTGTTTTATTTCTAGGAAGAAACATGTTACCTAGTATAATGATGTTGATGTAGAGTATTTCTAGGTACATCCGTTGTTAGTGTGTGTGTGTGTGTGTGTGTGTATAAATACAAACGGAAGGCACTTAACCTAAACATAGTGGCTTTCACCTCAAGAGTCTTCTGTGGATTAGGCAGTTGTCTGTAACTGCTACTAGAAAAGAAAACTAGCTCTGAAGATGAGGTAATGATTTAACCATTCATTAGAATTCAGTGCTCACTTCAAAACTAATACGAGGAAATCTCTTTAGCACATTTCAAAGTATTCTTTGAATTCTATATGGATATCCTAAGTAGAGCGCCTAGCTCCTCTGTTTCTGAGTCATTGAATGAAGCTTCACTTGCATAGTGGTCTATTTTAAACAAAAATAAAGATCTTGAAACAGCATCTACAACAGGAGATATGGCAATAATGCCTAATCAAAAACCCATGGAACCCAATGGTACTATTCCCACTGATTTCCGTAGTAAATAGGATTTGAAAGTATGAATCACCTTAGCGAGGTAGTTAGCCTCTCCATACTGATGTAACAGTGTTTTAGCACTGAGATAAATAATCACATTGACAGAGTCGTGCTTTACAATAACAGTCATGATTTACTTCTCTTTTTAAAGAAACCAAGCCAAATGTTTCACCACCAAACACTTATCTAAAATTGAAACACTGATACAGGGCCCAAGGCCCAATAACCAAGTTAATTACATGGATGGGAGAAAAAAGCCTAGTAACTAACCACGCACCTGAAAAAACACAAGTTTACAAGGAAACAAACACCTTAAGTCGCTTATATCATCCTAAACAAATAAAGGTTGTAAGAAAGACTATTAGACTGAAAGGAAAGGTAGTAACTTGAAACAGTATCTTGGAATACATATACTGGTCCAGATTCTCAGATGGAATAAATCTACACGGCTCCATTGAAATCAATCACAACTTTATTCCAGCTTAGGATCTGGCCCATGATTTTAAAAGACATAGCCACCAGGTCGGAGCCCTATTCCAGCTGCTTTGTGCTGGTCTGGAACACCACTGGAGCCATTAGTAGCTCTTAGGCCAGAGACCAGACTGTGACCAGCCCCAAGATCAAGAGAGTGTAAAGGTGGCTTAAAGTGACTTTTGTGTCCCACCCACTCTGGTCTTGCATTGAGTCGATCCCAGCCAGACTGGAGAATATTTTCGCTCCTGACTCCCCATCATTAACATAAACCCCATACTCTAGTTAATAAAGAAATATTCAGGTTCTTAAAACCTATGAAAAAACATAAGGCCACCATAAACCTCTTCTGCCCTGGTTCCCACTACTACTTTGACAGTCTCTAACAATAGCAAATTATACACAGAGAAACATACAGTCCAAGGCATAATGGACTCATTCCACATAGCTCGTTCTGGGCTAGATGCCTTACTATGGGCTCCCTGGCTGACGCCAGGCAATACACAGGCAATGGCAGCTGGTTATACAATTCCTAGTAGTGGTTGAAAAATAAGGGGCAAAATGGGGAAATTCAAAAAATTGTCACAGTCCTCACAGTCCCCAGTTTTCACACAAACAGGACATTTTATAATGAACCATAGAGCTGATAACAAAAAGAAAAAAAGAGAGAGAGAGAGAGAGAGAGATAGAAGGGAGGAGGAGGAAGAGTTGAGAAAAAAATTGTAGAATTAAAAATAAAAATTGTTGACATTTCCAGACATGCAAAAAGGTTTCTAATCACTTGCAATACATCCTAACTGGCTGGAACTTCCTTACAAACAAAGCCAGTTGTTTAACCCATGTAGTAGGAGAAGCAGGGGTAGCAAGGTTTCTGTTCCAAGAGCCATGCTAACGTAAAAAAATATTTCAAAAGGACCTTTAAGATCACTGTAGGTAAAAGCAAACTAGGTTTAGATGGAATATAAACATCAGAATTTGGCCTGTAAAAACATTAGTTTTTAAAAAGGAATAATCTAGAAAATCTTGTGTCGAATGTAAAGACTCTCATTGACTGGCTTTGGACCAGCACTTTATTGCAAAAGTGAAAAAAGTATACTATACTATAGTCACATTTTTGTTAGAAAACTGATGCATATATGTCCTTTTTATCAAAGCAAGGGATTACAGCTTGGTATTCTCAATAAAAGGAAAAAGCTGGATTGAATATTATCCAAGAGATATGCTTTTAGCTATTATTTTAATTAAGATACATATTTATGAAATAATCCTGTGTTTAGAGATGACTAAGGGCTTTTAACAAGAAAGATATACAAATGTTAATTTATGTACAATAGTTATTTGATTATAAAAGGCCAGAATTTCAAACTGGGTGTTTAATATACATGTGCAATTAAAGGGAGTGCGTGTACAAACTGGCTAACTGTACATTTAAATGTCCCTGATTATGTACTTGAATGTGCATTTACTGATCTGTATTCAACATCATGGTAACAGTGCATGCCTAACTAATGCAAATGTGTTCACAACTGCATGCTTAACTAATCTGAAAACTTTAGGCAAAATGTTTCTAAAATCTAAATTAAAAGACTAATTTAGAGATGAGTAATCAATGATATGTCTACAATTAAGATATTCATCCAGATAGATTATACATCTGAAGTGGGTTAATATCCAGAAAAAATGTGAAATTTCTTTTTATAGAATGATTGACAGAATGAACGGTAAATTTTCAGCCACAGTCATTTATAAATCCCTTTTTGAAATCACCACTTTGAGCTCTATTCACTCTCAGGTTCCACCGACTTCTTGTTAACTGAAACTCAGGCTCTGTGTTCCTGGTAGTAGAAAGTCTGCCTAGAAGGGATATATCACAGTAGGTCTGAGGGTACTGAGCGGGTCTGGAAAAAGTCAGCACAGGCTCCAAAGCAAGCAATGCTGGCTGGGTAGGGGGAATTATCAAGCCAGCCTGGGGAAGGATAGATTCAGCATATCCCTGATAAGCCTCTGCCAATAGAGCTCTTATGGAGCAATGGCTGAAAGTTAAGCCTGCCCTACTACAACAACACCCCAATGGGGACTTGGTGGTACAGACCTGGCAGCCCTCTTTGCAGCTGCAGCCCCCTGGGTTGCAGCTGCCGTCACTGCTTCAGAAGGGTGCAAATTTCAACTCCCTCATCCCTGGGCCAGGAGAAGTGAATCAAGCCCTTTAAACTACTATACCAACATAAATCACGGAACAGGACTATAAACACTGTAAATCTGAAGTTAAATCCAGCAGATCCTAATTAAAACCTAATGGACACAACACTGCATAATAAAGAGGAGTATACACATGAATGATAATTGCTGGAGATGTGCCAATAAAACAGCAGACCTTACACTTAGATTAAGGAAGTAAAAGTTCCTGAAATATCTTTTTTTTCCTTACAAATAATACAATCAAATATATTATTTTCACATAAAGTCAATAATAGAACTAACAAAAATGTGTTTACTATAAAGAAGTAATTTATAAACATAGACATATAGACATAGTACAAATGATGGGAAGTGAATTGGTTGTTTCAACCCAGTCCTTAGAGCATGAGTGGCAGCAGTCCCAAAAACATCATTTTTGGCACAAGCTAGTAACCATGCTCACAGTTTAACAGAGAAGCCAAGGATTTAACAGACATGGAGACTGAAGTATCCCTTCACCTGCAGAGGAAGGACATCTAGCAAAACTTCTGGCAAGAGGCTTGTGCTATACCTGTTCCGTGGAGAAATCAACAACCTCTCTCCCCTGCACTCTCAATATGGCACTATCCAAGTCACAAAACACACAAGATTTTTAAAGTACATAACAGAAAACTCAATTGTAAATAACAGAAGATTCTCTAAGTTGATATTTAGAATCTGAAGATTTTAGCAGAATTTAAAGGTAGGTCAGATTTTCGGCCATAGCTATTTCTCAGTGTAAGCTTTAAAGTTTATATTTATTACTTTTTGGTATGGTTTTCATGAAATCAGATCCCTCAAGAAATTAATTGCGGCTAACTTACTTTATTAGTCTGTTAGTCAGGGTCAGTCTAGACCTCTGAAGAATCCAATCCAAAGTGGTTACATTTTATGCCCTACCTATGAAGATTTTTTTTTTTTTTTTTACAGTGGCCTTTTGTAGGTAAGGCATCTTACTCAAAATATATAAAAAGCACCTTTAAGAGATGCTAATTTAAGATACTGTACAAACAAGAATTTGCAAGGTAATAAGTGCTTTCACGTTACTAGTTCTCATGTCCGACGGTACTGGATCAAGCTAAAGGACAGAGCGATAAGAACAATATCGCTAGTTACTAACAAATGGCAGATAGAAGAGCTCTTCTGGGTTCTGATTAAGTGACAGCATTCTACACATTCCACTGAGTTGAGAAAGTTTGCCTGAGAACCGCAGCTATGTTACATGAGAAGTACTGCTGAACAAGAATAGCTTTATGTTTTCAAGTTCCAGAATGAGAACTGGTTCACTGTCCCTCCCCACCTTCATTTGAACAGGATCACTCTCTCTGGACATGCAGAAATAACTTGCTGTGTTTCAGTCTCTCTCTTAAAAAGTATAAATGTATATGCTGCAAGTACAGAGCAGTTTTGTAGGACTCCGTGGCTGTGAGCCAATGTTTACAATCCCCTGGGTGGGAAATGCAGGGTGAAAGGCTCTTGATGGCAGGCTTTAGAAGCCTTTGCTGTTGCCGCCAATGACCTTCTGCCTCCGTTTTCAAAGTAGCTCCCTTGTTAACCCCTTGGATACTATGTGATAGAAGCCTAGAAAGGAAATACCTTTCCTTTGAATCCAAACTCCCTTTCCAGGCATTTGACAGATTTTGATTTCACTAGCAGCTAAGGAACAATGGGCTAATATGTGCTCCAAACCTATCATTAGAACCATGGCAATGGGAGGTAGTTTCAGATGTTACTGAGGCTGAATTTAGTAGCGCTCTATGTACTAAAAAGTGAAAGTTTCCAGCTTCAGGCAATGGACGTGAGCTTACAGGCTCAGGGGTTGTGAAACATGAGCATACTGAATCTCCAGGAGAGGAGGAAGTTTCCAATTTAGGCAGAAATGCTTTTTGTCTGGCTAGCCAATGAGTAGTGATAGTGTTGGCAGTGGCAATCCCTTCTCCTGGGGTCTCCTCACTAGAGGAATGGTATTTGAAATGAAAGATATGCTGAACTACCACCAGTGAATTAGAGTGTTACTAAAAGGGAGAACTCAGTATAGAATTGAGATCCAACCCTTCAGGGGTTTTGCCTCTCTTTGGCTAGAGAACAGAACAGAAATATAGTTCAGGATGTCACCTTCTTGCTGCATCTGCATATCCCCTTTGCACCTACTCTCCATAAAAAGTCCTTTTTAAAAAATGTGTATTCCTTCATATATTTCTTATCTGAAAAAGGAAAATAAATCAGACTGAAATTAATAGCTAAATGGTCTAATGGACTTCAGCATGAGAGCCAAGAACTTCTGAATTCTAATGCCTGTTTTGCCACCGATTTACTGAATGGCCTTTGATAAATCATTTAAACTTTCCCTTTTCCACCACTTCTAAAATGGTGATAATAAAAGGGGGAGGATTGTCTGTGCTGCCTCCCCCACAAAGGTGTGTGCCCAGAAGTAAACCCTCCATGCAAAGATCTCCCTGCTTCTGTATGGACCAAAGGAATGGAAATGTCAGGCCCTTTTATGGCATTAGGATCCATGCAAGGAATGAAAAGTCCCCACCAGTGTGGACTTTGAATGGAAACCCTTTGTACGATGCATTCTCACAGCAGCTGCTGCCAGGCAGTCATTGGTAGTATGGTTCTACTGGCACTGCAATAGCGAGGAACAGGGGCGAAGAGAGAGAGAGATTGCTAGGAGCTAGTGTCTGTGGAGGTACCAGTCCTCTGTGCATATAGCCCTTGGATTTTCATAGATCCCTGGAGAGCCACTGGTCTGTACCATGGTCTGTACCACGTAGGGGCATGGGCCAATCCCCAAATGGGATGAAATGGAGGAATCCCCATGTGGTGAGCCTCATGAAGGTCCTGAGCTCCTTTCTATGGGTTTTTGTGTGAAGAGGGAGATCCCCTACACACTGTTTACTTACCTTCCTCAGAGTGGTACTTTGTGGGTTAATTAGTTATCTTATCTTTAGAGAACTTTGAAGATGTAAGGCTCTGTGTACAGTGGTTAAAAACTTAACCTTAAATTTGACAACAGCTTTAGATAAATAATGTTTAGTATTCCCTAGATATTCTCTATATAAGTATTCCCTAGATATTCTCTATATAAGTAAGTACAGGAAATACTGCAAATATAGAGGTAACCTCACCTATTTATCTGAGGCCAAAATGGCACACTTTAAGGGGCTAAATATTATCAGATCTTGCTAAAAGATTACTGGGCATGCAGAATGATGGCTGTATGCCATATAGGGCCACATCTGTAATTCCCATTGACTTCAATAGACGTGTAGGGCGAATAAAGGGAGATAGCTTTAGGCCTGAAAGCACAATATAATATACCTAGCATATACAGTTCTACCTATGGTTTTACAAAAAGTACTTTTACTTTCAAATAAACTATGTTTTCCCGAATGTACGCAGTCCCATTTAAGCGATAGTGCCCATTCACTAGAAGGTGACAGTCTGCAGTGAAAGGGGACTATTGTTATTAGAAAACAAAGTACAAATTCAAACAATTAGAACAGTTTAGCAGTGTGGTGGGTTACATAAGTGCCATTCAAAAGCCCCCACCAATGACAGAAAGTAAAAGTCAATAGCAAGGCTACTCTTGAAAGGACATAGTCAGGCCGAATTTAGCCCCAAATTAGTTTTTGTAAAATCAAACTTTTACAAACTCTAGGTCCAATATATTTTTTTCATCAATTTTTATTTTAAATCCCAAAAGGAAAGCATTTTTAAACAACAAATAAACACTGTTCTGCAGGGTTTGCAATCAAAATACAGCAGCATTGTGCCAGTGCAGGTGAAAGTGAAATTAACTTAACATTTAATAGAAACAATAGTGAACCTGGCTAACATGTTATCATTTTCCCATTGAGAGAATACAAAAAGCAAACAAACAGCCTAACTAGTGAAAAAATAAAATGGATTTTAAAATCTTTTCAATTGCAATAATTTACTGAAGTGTTACCAGTAACAAAAGTAGGGATATTTGGGGTTTCTTTTAAATATAAAATTATCAGTGTATCAATCTGCCTTGAATGTGATTATTGTAAAGACTTGTAGTTCTACAAAATATAATTCTGGTACATAATCTCATAGTTTTTCAGGTTGAGAAGTGAACACTTCTGAAGAGATCTTTTAGCAATCTGTCATTCCTGTCGTTAAACCTGGGAAGAGTGATGTTCAACAGGTAGTTTAGTACCCAGGAATGCCATGTAAATGTACCTCACGTGTGGTACAAATGTAATCTCATTAATAATCAATTATATCTAAAGCAAGTATGCAACAGATTACTTTCAATTCCTATAATCAGCAATTTGTAATCAATTACTCTTTTAAAGTAATTTTGAAAGTCCTGCTCTATCTGGCCAGCAACAGCGCACACCCATGGGAAATGAAATCTGGCTGGTTACTCCAATTGGTTTGTTTTGCAGTACTATGTTATATATATTTCTTGTTGGATAAGAGCTATGTAAATTGCAAATATATGATATCTGTGTTTCCCTTGAGAAAAGGAGGAAATTGCAGCTTGAATGGGAGTATTTATAGATTAAAATACTATTATATTCCTGAATATGCAAAGTGATGCTGCACTTTGTTAAAGACATGGTATTTACTATCATGGGGCCTGATACTGCAAACCCTTACCACCAGTCAATGGGCCTGATTCTCATTTACACTAAAGCTGTTTTACACCACGCTGGCAGTCTCAAATGGACCGAAAGCGTGTGTAAATTACACTGATAGCCACCTAAGGCCCCAGTACACTTCCAGAACAATGTAGAGCACCTCAGTGAAAATAAGAATCAGGCCCAATGCATCTACATATGGTAGTATACACTACATGTGGTAGTAAGGATGTGCAGGTCAGACCCATGCATGGGAAAATGGCAGTAAATCCCAATCCACTCTGTATCCTGGATTTCATAAAAGCCTGTGGAAAGGACCTGGGGAAAGCTCTGTAGACCTGGAGAGAGATGCATGACCCCTTCATGTGGTGCACTCTGCACCAAGCAGCAGCCCTAGGTCAATGGCTGGCAGTAATGGGTAATGCACGTGTCTATATTATAGATGGGGCTGGTAGCACTGTCTATTATTAAGGTTGTATCACACTTTTCATTATAAGACCCTGTTTTCAGTTGCTTATAACTTTGCCAAACTTTAACCAATTAGATTGAAATTTTCCATTCCAGGTATCTGCCCCAGGTTGATCTTTTCTTATTTTTGTTGTGGAAAATTTCAGCCAAAATGGTTCATCCATTTCCAAGAACAATGCTAGAAGAAAATACATTTTGCTCATGTTGAAAAATTCTGGTGACCTTTTCTCTGGAAAAATCTATGGCCCCATGCTTTGGAGCAGGGACTTGAAATTTGGCCCTTATGTCAGTGATGCCTTTTGCCATCGCACTAAAATCTGCCCAAATTTGGCCAAGTTATAAGCCTTTCAAAAGCTGCAGTTAGCACATGCTCAATAGCATGAGACTTGCTAGAGTTTAACAGCTAGAAGTTTTTGAGGTTCCTTCCTCACAGAGCATGCTGCAGTCTGGGGCTGCAGAGAGCTCAGCAGGACGTTCTGTGTAATTGAAGCTATGGACTGCCAGGTCTAAGCAACGGAAATAAAAGTAGGGAGCCTGCTGTTTCTTTTGTGCTCTCATTGTCCTTTCCTGCTGACACCTAGGAAGTGGGGAGGACAAAGTTGCCTGATTCGAATACAGAGGATAAAAGAGTTGGATTTGAGGATGGAGGACATGGGAAGAGGGGAGACTGGGACTGGAGGGAAGGGGAAAGAGGGAAATTGGGAATGAGAGATGGCAGGGGAAAGGTGAAGAAGCCTGGGATTGGGAACCAGTGGGGAAGAGGAAATGAGATGGATGGGAGATGAGGAACAAGAGTGCAACGGGAGAACTGACAAGGGCTGGACAAAGAGACTGGGACAAAGAGCCAGGAAGATGGTAGGGGCAGACTGAGATTAGATGAAGAACCCAGAGAGGATGACTGGGATTAGGAGTTAGTGGAGACAGGGAATGTGGGCAAAGTGTGCAACTGGAGGTTAGTGGGGGAGAGAGACACAGATGGGACAAGGAGCCGGGGTGCGGGAACTGGGACTTGCTGGGCAAGAAGACTGGGAATGGACAGACAAAGAGAATGGGACTGGAACAAAGAACCAGGGATGGTGAAGAGAAAGGACAGGGACATGTTGGAGGGGATGTGGCAGAAGAGGTCAAATTTTAGTGGGGGGAAATGGGTAGAAGAGTCTGTGCTCAGCGGGGCACACTCCCTTCCAGAGTCTGGAATGGGACACAAGATTCTCACCTGAGTCTCACCATTCCTCTGCTGTCAGCAAATAGCTGCAAAATCCACTGGGAAAGTGTCCCATTCCACTCCACTTCTACGGACAGAGTGCGTGAGGGAAGGTAAGATAGTTAGTGCTCTAGTGCTGGTCCACATAAAGAAGGACAACTTACTATGGTTCTCAGTTACTCTGTTAGCTCAAGTGGCAGAGGTCTATGCCATGGATCTAAAGGTTCGAGCCCTGCTGATGTCCATCTCGGTGTTGACATAATGCCACATAATGGAATTTGTTTGTTCAGTTTGCTTTATTAAAAACCTAAGAAATTACATATCAAATCTATATTAAAAGAAAATTATTAAAGTTGCAAAGTCAAACGCTCAAAAGTTAGGAAATGCCAAAATTCAAGTTCCCCATGTAACTTTAATTCTGCCCCTTTCTGCATATGCATAATGAGACTGTCTTTAGTTACAGACCACATACTTTTTAAAAAAAACCAGGATCCCTGCCTCATGCAGCGCGCAGGGATGTTTCCTAACTTTTGACTGCTAGACTTTGCATCCTTAATAATGATCTTTTAACATAGTTTCTGAGTGTATTATATATAAAATATGTATGCTTTTAGCAGCTAAATTTGACAGATTTCGATCTCTAGCAACTGGTAAATTATTATAATCAAACACCGGAATGGAAACCTCCCAAATTTTATAGCTAACAAAAAGAATAAAATAACATTAAAAAACACTTTTGCCAGCCAGGCCAGGCCGCCTTGTGGCTATTAGAGACCACTCATCAGGGTAGGGACGCAAGTGTCCATCCCAAGAAGTGGGGGTGTAATATTTTGTAACGCTATAAACATGGTCAATAGCAGCAAACCCTCCCAGTCAATGACAATGGAGACCTTCTGAAATTGCAAGCACAATCAGACCCATTGCTTGGTGCAGTGCATACTATTCTCTATGCATCCTGCACGCGCCATCCAGAACAACTTTCATTATCTTTTCCTTGTTCTAGTTTGCAGAGATTATCTAACAACAGTCTTCAAGACTATCTTACTTTCCCTCAAGCACTTTATCTGTAGAAGTAGCAACAGCAAACCTAGCCTGTTATTTTTATCTGATTTGCTGGGGGCTAATCCTTGCAAAATCACTCCCACACTGCATATAAGAAATCAGGAGTTTAAAACTGTTTTATTTAAAAAGGAGCCAATAACTTAATTGCTACACTGATGAATAAGAGAGAAAGGCCGTATCAAAGTGACATGTTTGCACCACCTCCTATTTTTACCCCAAGTGTTAATGGTGGGTCATGGGCTTTTTTCTACACAAGATAACTGTAAGTACTTGCATTTCATTGATGAGTTAGAAAAAGGCAGCATTCACTGCTATTGAGGGTCTCCTAACTGCAGCTGTTGCTGTAATGGCTTGCACTTACTGTACTTTTTCCTCTCTCACAATTTAACAGATAGAATTTAAAATGTTAAAAATAGACAATACTCTGGCATCTCACAAGAAAAAATACTACATATTCCAAAGACAGCGTTTTATTTCTTACAACAAAATCATTAGATTCAAGCAGTAACAACTGTACGGCTCCATACACAGTATATAGTTAAAACTGCACAACTGAAGCCAAAATATGCACAGCTAAAAGGAATGTTACAGGGGGGCCTCTCTTGGTGAACAAAGCAGGCTCAGTTTGGCTCTTTTTCCCTAGCGCTACCACATCCGCACATCGTTAGTTGGAAAATTCCAGATATATGCTGTAATTTTTCGTGCTTTTTTTTCCAGTACACTTGAGGCTTTAGTGTCCAGATGCCATTCTTCCCTTCCCCCCCAAAAAAATCTGTCCCTGTTAGATTGGTTCTTTGCCAACTGTGGTCAACAATTAATACAGCAAAAGAAAAATACAGTACACTCCCTGGCAACTGGCAGAGTCTCACAGGAAATACCAAATAAAAACTTTATTATGTATTGTTTAACTGTTTTGTTTGCCTGTAGGCCACCCTGTTGTTGGTGTAATTTGGAAAAGCATGCTCCGTCTGGATGATCTATGCGCAGGCTCATTGTTCCTAGAATCTGTCACGCACAATCACTGCTTCAGGCTGTGGCCCTCTACAGAAAAGTACAGAGGCATGGCAGCCCTCCAGCCTGCATTCCTCTTTGTTAGACAATTGGTGACCAAATGTAATAAATAGAAAGGCAATCTTTTAATATTCAGGTAATTAATTTTCTTTTTTTTTTTTATTAGAAAACCTCAAGTGAAAAGAAGTAGGAGAAAAAAAAAAAAGACCCCTGTCCTTTCCTGTTCCTCCCTTCTATTTACTTTCTAGGATCAGGAAGGTGCAGGGAGCATCATTATACCTTGGTGCCGATATCTCTGACTATTGGGAAATTCCAGCAGTTACAATACATGTGTGGGTTTTTATTAACTACTCTGATATGTGAAAGAAATTTTGAGTCATAATAGAAACCTGACAATTAAACTTCTTTTCATCTACATGCAGTTAGTTACTGCATCCGCTTCCTCATATGAATCAATGGACTAATCCATTGACATAGAGCCATTCCTTCAAGTTTCAAAACACAATAGGGTTCTTCTAGCTTAAGTTCCCTTTCAACTTAATGTCAGCCGGTGTGACTGAAAATAGCACATGCACCAGACCTTTGCCCATATAGCCCACAGCCTCAGGTGCACACTTGACTCACTGCCACTCCTGGGTTCCCTGATAATGGCAATGGCACACAATGCTCTTTTGTCATCTGAGTTTGGACAGGAGACTTCCACTTCTCCTTACAGCTGATGAACTTATTATTGTGATTCACATCTTTATCACACCCAAGACGGAGTGCACTGCTTTTGAGGAGCACTGAAAGCTTCAGCAAGTGCAGAACACAGCAGCTTGCCTCCTGTGTGGGTCACTATAAGCACACTGCACTGGTGCCTTCGGCTAGGCAGTGGCTATCTCTTCACTTCAGGATGCAAGTCAAGATGCTGATTATGATTTTATATGTCTTGAATGGGACTGAGCTAAGTGACAAATTGCCTCTCTCCATACTTGCTGCAGTTAAGCTTGTGCTGTCTGATTCTGATCCTTGTTTCAGTGGGAGATGAGGACATTCAGTAACTTTCAGGCAATGCTCAGTGTCTCAAAGGATTTAGCTGAAAGACACACCTCAAATATCACAAGTATGATGTGATGGTTCAAATGAACTGTGCTCTCACTTTTATGTTATTATATGGCTATATAGCCAAGTAAAATCTGCAAGTGATCAAAACTGATGTTAGATGGGCCTGTGGTTTTGATTTGTTTATGCACCAAACAATCTTGTGAATGGAAAGCACCACAGAGACTTTTAGTTTGCGGCCACTTGAGAACCCAGCTTGTGAAGCAAGTCAGGATGGGTTAGACGTGGGCAGGACGTAAAGCTTCCAGAACGCCTTTCAGCTAGATTTTAAAAAATGGTTTATGTTTAGCTGGAATGGTTCCCTGTATGGCACACCCTCAGCAGAGAGCAGAACACATGTCATTTGTGCCATTAATTGCAAATCCCAGGTATAATATTTTACATATTCACTGGGAAAAAAAATCTCAGCTATGTGGTAGATTAAACAGCTTGAACATATTAAATATTTGTGTGTGTGTGTGTGTGTGTGTGTGTGAGAAAGAGAGAGTATGTGTGAGAGAGAAATATACACACACACACGTAATATCTGGGCATCTTCTGCCCAAAAGGGAAAGTGGAAATTTGAAGAAAAAATACTGAAAGGGCTCCTCAGCCTGTATAGCTTCAAAGAGAAGAGCCACTAAAATAATTATGGGTCGTTGCATTCAGTATGAGTCTTATTCTCCCTCCTCTCATCCCTAGCAATGACTGTCCCTTCCGTCTAATGCCCCCTCCGTTTCTTGTTGGCTTTGCTATCTTACCCCCTCATCCTCTTTCCCCTACTCTCTTTTCTCTCTCAATTTGCTGTACATAGAACACTAGAAATGTATGTGTCCCTTTAAATATACAGTAATTATAGAAATCAGGTAAGTAAGGAGTTGTGAGAGGAGGATTGAGAGAGAGAAGCAGTAAGGGGTGTGTGTTAACTAAAGGCATTGACGAAAAAGAAAGAAAGTAGTAAGAAACAACAGAACTCTGTCCAGCGCCTCTCACAATCCCAAGCACCTTCCACAGTCCCAGAATTCCCCATTTACCACCCCAACAACACCCACATGAAGAGCCATGAATTTAATTTACATGACTGAGATGATGATGAACATCCCGGGAATGAAGAGTAATATGAATAATTGCATATGGATGTTTTTAAGTAGCAAAGGAGACCTGCACACTTCAAATAGGGAATTCTTAGGGGTCTCCTCGCCTCTGAAGACTGTGAGGAAGTGAGTGAGAATTAAAATCTTTAGGCACATAGCTATACCAGTTATTAAGAGGTTCCAAAGTAGGAATTTATCAGCGTGGTTAGAGGAAGGACTGAGAAATCTAAAATATCTCTTCAAAATATATAATGAGGTGAAAGTTTTGAAAAATGATTTATCTAATGTACAAAGCGATAGAATTAAGGATCTTGATTTAAGTTTGTACAGCACTTATCAAAATGGGGTTCTGGTCCATGACTTGGGCTTCTAGGCACTATGGTAATACAAAACAACAACAATAATAAATTCATTAAGGCCCCAATTCAGGAAAGCACTAGAGCAGAGGTTCCCAATTTTTTCTTATTGCGTACCCCCTTCCAGATCTACCAGCTGCCCATGTACCCCTACACTTCTCATCACTGATACTTTATGTGTTCTTCTTAATCCTGCCTGTCTTTAGCCATCTGTCCATATTTCACTGTTATGTACAGATATAGTGCGATATGTACAACCGAACTCCCTCCTCCCCCTGCCCCAGGACTAAGTTCTGAGCTCAGTTAAACTGGACAGTTGCTGGGCAACTCAGCCTACCCGTGATATATGATGACTGGAGATGAGGGCTCTGTATGTCAGCGTCTCTGTGTATTTGTGTTCTCGTTGGTACATCTTGAAATAAATTAAATACCGTATTTTATATAACAAATTCCCACAGAGTTTTAAAGCTTGGTCTGAGTAACCTATTATGAATATGTAATAAATAAAATAATTAATAAATAAAATCCACCACTACCCAATTTCTCACGCATACCACTCCAAGATGTCTTGCGTACCCCCAGGGGTATGCATAACACGGTTTGGGAACCCCTGCACTAGAGCACATGCTTAACTTTAAGCACGTTCTTTCTGTGGTTCCCTGAAGATGGCAAAGAGACTCTCTTTGGAACTGGCCCCAAATAACACAGTTCAAATACAATATTTCATAAAATTTCCTCTCTTTTCTATACCCTGCAGCTACCCCATGATCATTATCTCATTAGTTTCCCCTTCAGCTCCTCAGTAGATCACTTCCTGAAAGTAGGGCATCATAGAATCATAGAATATTAGAGTTGGAAGGGACCTCAGGAGGTCATCTAGTCCAACCCCCTGCTCAAAGCAGGACTAACCTCAGCTATATCATCCCAACCAGGGCTTTGTCAAGCCTCACCTTAAAAACCTCTAAGGATGGAGATTCCACCACCTCCCTAGGTAACCCATTCCAATGCTTCACCACCCTCCTAGTAAAAAACTTTTTCCTAATGTCCAACTTAGACCTCCCGCCCTGCAACTTGAGACCGTTGCTCCTTGTTCGGTCATCTGCCACCACCGAGAACAGCCTAGCCCCATCCTCCCTGGAACCCCCTTTCAGGTAGTTAAAGGCCGCTATCAAATCCCCCCTCACTCTTCTCTTTTGCAGACTAAACAAGCCCAGTTCCCTCAGCCTCTCCTCATAAGTCCTGTGCTCCAGCCCCCTAATCATTTTGGTTGCCCTCCGCTGCACTCTCTCCAACTTGTCCACATCCTTTTTTTAGTGGGGGGCCCAAAACTGGACACAATATTCTAAATGCGGCCTCACCAATGCCGAATAGAGGGGAATAATCACTTCCCGTGACCTGCTGGCAATGCCCCTCCTAATGCAGCCCAATATGCCATTAGCCTTCTTGACAACCAGGGCACACTGCTGACTCATATCCAGCTTTTTATCCACCGTTACCCCCAGGTCCTTTTCTGCAGAGCTGCTGCCCAGCTCGTCGGTCCCCAGTCTATAGCTGTGCATGGGATTCTTCCTTCCTAAGTGGAGGACTCTGCACTTGTCCTTGTTGAACCTCATTAGATTTCTTTTGGCCCAATCCTCCAGTTTGTTTAGGTCACTCTGTATCCTATCCCTACCCTCCAGGGTATCTACCACTCCCCCCAGCTTAGTGTCGTCCGCAAACTTGCTGAGGGTGCAATCTACCCCATCCTCCAGATCATTAATAAAGATGTTGAACAAAACCGGCCCCAGGACCGACCCCTGGGGCACTCCGCTTGTGACCGGTTGCCAGCTAGACATGGAGCCATTGATCACTACTCGTTGAGCCCTATGCTCTAGCCAGTTCTCTATCCATTTTATAGTCCATTCATCCAAACCATACTTCTTTAACTTGCTGATAAGAATACTGTGTGAGACAGTATCAAAAGCTTTGCTAAAGTCAAGGTATATCACATCCACCGCCTTCCCTAAGGCATCACCTTGGGAACACTGCTATGTAAATAAATAAATAAAAGTAATAATGAAAGTCAGGAATAATGAGTTCCTGTCCCATAAAATCAGTAGTTCCAGGGGGTTTTATTCAGACTGTACCTCAGAAGTTTGAAGTCTTAAGACTGATACTAGACTTAAAATGGCTCAATTAGTTTTTCCAGTGGCAAAAGCTCAAGGTGGAAATTCTCAGGTCAACCCTAGTCTGATAGAACTGTCTAGCTTCTGTTGACATACAAGACGTACTCCTATATTTCCACTGTGCCAGCCACCTTAATTTACTTTGGTCAACCCTAGATACCCTTCACTTTCAGTACAAGTCTCTTTAAGGTTGCTTATAGCAGCAAGAATTTTCATGAATTTCCTGTGATATAAGCACTCAGGAAGGAAGGGATATATGGAGTTCTTTAGCTGGACAACTAGCTTATAACTCCTTCTAGGAAACCCAGAAACCAGTGTCCAGGGAGAGACCCTGTTTAGTGATTAGGGGCTTCTCTTTTCCTTCTTAGCATGTGTCTCACTCGGAAGCATCCAACAGACGCCAACAGACGTCAGGTATTCTAATCTGTGGACAGTTTCCAGCAACTAAAGGCTGTGCAGGGAATCTTCAGAAGACAATGTCAAAATCAACAAGCTGGCCCCTGGGCTCAATTATAACTGACGTCCCCACAGTAATTCATACTACTGGAAATATAATGTGAGACCTTTTCACCCAACACACAAGATGATAGCTTCTCTGCCATGGAAATTTGACATTTAAAGGAAAATTTTCCAATCCAGGATGCTGACTGTACAAAGATCACAGCGGTCTCCAGTTTCACATGTACCACAACCCCACCCATTTTGCTTTTTTAATTTAAATGGTCTTGATTTTTTCCTTTAAATTTTTCAGAAAATTAAAATAAAGTAAAATAAAAGAAAACATGTGTCAATGCAATATTAATGCAAACATCTGGAAGTGTAAAATGTAAAGTTCTAAAATCAATATTAATTAATCTCCAGGCACACTGCGCTTAAAGTATAAACTATTTTCTGTTCCTATTTTATTTATTAAATGTGTAGTTTAACTTATTACCACTGCTTATGAGTCAGTGAAGGCGCATGCATTCAAGTTGAAATCTAATTTTTAAAAATGGGTTAGAAGTAGTTTCAGGTACTATGCCTTTCCCTGAGTTCACCTGCCAATTTTTATGGTTTTACAGTCACATCTTCCTATTTTAAACAATTTTTTTCTTTCACTCCTTGCTGTGTGAAATGCTCACATAAACAATAAAGGAAACAGTCAAACTGACAATGCACAATGTAAATGAACTGAAATAACAGTGGAAAATGTATTTCTAATCTCTGTCAGTTAGAGTAATCTTAGATGTTATCTCTAAAAATGATAGGTAAAACACATTCATAGAAGTGTGATATTTTTAAAATTAGCAGTGTCCTTTTCAAAGTATTCACTAAACACACCCCAAGTGCAAATTGGATGAGAACACACCCTTGGAACCTCAACTTTTACATTGCTTGACTTTGAGTTATTTAAATGTGCAACCTATTTGCCTATTTTCTCATTTAACTTTTCCTTAGTTTAGTATGGATTTAACAGTTTCAAAGGGAATTTTATTTCTTTCTCCAGATACTTTTATTTATAATAATAGAATTTCTTAAACAAGGCAAGGTCTGGAGTCACTGTGGCAAGTGCATCTTGTTAATGCCAACCTGGATATAAGGGATGTGAGAATGACTCCCTGGACAGAAGGAATAAGAATTCAGGAAATAAAGGTTCCTGCTGGGAAGCCCTACAAATAGCTAAATTTACAAAGAAAACTTCAACTGAAGTTTATGTTGTTGTTTTTATGTGAGTTACTAATAAAAGTTCTGAACTTTAGTAAGGGGGTAAATCTGAACTACAGCAGAGTCTGATTCATGATGGCATGACTCCAGTTATAGGCCAGTGATGATTTTAAACTAGAGTAATGCAGTGGTGAATCCAAATTATTACATATAGATTCTCATCACAGCAGGGTGGGAACGCCATCTCCTTTAGGTCCTCCAGAAATCTCTGCAGGGTAAACATATGTTTCAAAGACAAAGGAGAGAGAATTCAGGAAGCTCAGGCAAAGTTCAGATTATGTTTACATCAACTATAAAAATCAGAAAACAATGTTTACATTTAGAGAGGCATTCTCCACCTTTTCTGGCTTATAACAGATTCTTTATCTAAGCTTGTCAAGACCTAAAGTAAACTCTACCTTAATTTTTAACCTGTACTTATCTGTTACAAGCATATTTTTTCTTTAATATATTGGCTTAGTCTAAAGTTCTTTTTCTAGTCAAACTATCTCTTATGCACAGTCTTGAGTTGAATTTAATTTTACAGTAGAGGAAATACTGCTGCCTCTATCTAGTTAAACTGGTAATCAGGAGTACTACGTACATTTTTATTTTCATATAACTATGATTGCTAGGTCACTAGACCTCAGCTAGTTAATAGCATTATTTAAAGATGTATGTAGCGTGTTCTTCAGAAAAAAGGACCATGTCTTCATATTCTGGAGATATGGTAGGACCTTTCATTCATCTATGCATTAAAAATGCATTACATGCAAAGCCTTGGGATGTCTGATGTGTTACCTTGACTCTGTTGTCATAACACTGGAAACAAAAAAGGGGCTGTGTTCGATGAAGCGGCAGTGGGAATTCTATGGTAAAAGTTCCCGGAACAGGATAGGACATTAACATGAATATTTTTTCTGAAGGTCATTGCTGCTGTCAGTAGAAGACTCTTCTAGAGCAGTGTTTCTCAACCTTTTAGATAACAAGTACCCCCTAACTTCTGAAAATTTTAATAAGTACCCCAACACTCAATTTTCCACAGGATTTTATATTTACAGACTAATGTGAGCCATATGTTGGAAGAAGGGCTGAGTATATAAGGCCGTGATATGACAGATTTCAGATCTAGTGTGGGTAGGGTTACTATCTTTACACCAGGGGTGCACAACTCAAGTATGTACCTGGGCTAGAGGTGATGTTGGCCAAAGCTAGAAGGCTTTGAGTGGCATGCCAATGCTGGGGAATATAAAAGTGCTGTGCCAAATTTTTTGCCATAGATTTGAGAGGAGGAAGGGGTGAGAGAGATAGGGAAGGAGGGCGAGAGAGAGAGAGACAGGAAAAATGGGTAACTGGTAAAATCTGGGGCTGTCTATATAAGCAGTGAAATTGACAAGTTTTCTGGGCACTGGGCTTTGAGCCAGGGAGGGGGGCTGCCACCTGGGCAAGTTGCAGGTGGCTGCCGCCTGACTGCCAGCCCAGGATGTGAGCAACTACCACCCAATCTGAGCTGGGGCAGAGGAGGATTCTATGCCAGCTGGGACACAGGGATGTGAGCAGGGGGCTGCTGCCCGTCTTCAAGCCAGGGCACTAGAGGCTGTCCCTCGGCTTGGAGCCGGGGTGCGGGTGGCTGCCACCCAGCTGCAAGCCCAGCTCACGAGACTCAGGAGGCTGCCACCAGGCACCCACCTGGGAGCTGGGACATAGAGGGAAGCAGGGGGGCTGCTGCCCACCTCCCCCAGAAGCTAGCGGCTGCCTCCCAGCTGGGAGCTGTGACCAGGCGGGAAGCAGGCGGCTGCAGTCCAGCTTCCCAGGACTGTGGCGGCTGCCGCCTGCCTCCCAGCTGGGAGCTGGGGCTGGGTGGGAAGCAGGCTGCTGCAGCCTGGCTTCCCCAGAAGTCGGTAGCTGCCGCCTGCCTCCCCTTCACTCAGTTTTTCCCCAGGTACCCCCTGCCTATGTCTCACGTACCCCCAGGGGTACATGTACCACAGATTGAGAAACTATGTTCTAGAGCAAGGTTGAATATCTGACCAGAGAGGGCGTCCATATTTTTCAGGCAGCACATGAAAACCTGGGGTGAAACCTTAGCCCCACTAAAGTTAATGGGAGTTTTGCCATTGACTTCATTGGAGCTAGGATTAACATACCTGAACGTCAGTATTAGTGTTTCAATTCATCTGGAGCTAAATCTGCAGTCAATTCTAAAAGCTGGGAATTGATCCACAAAATTTACTTGTTCCTGTTTCTTATCCCTTTTGTCATAACCATTTTTGTAGGAGCTAAGGACATACTATAGAGAGGCTTGTAAATCAAACTACTCTCTTTGAACAAAATTATGAGGATTCTGAGTTTTGTGATTAAAATAAAGACTGTAAATTAAATTAT
This sequence comes from Emydura macquarii macquarii, assembly GCF_026122565.2. Lineage (NCBI taxonomy): Eukaryota > Metazoa > Chordata > Testudines > Chelidae > Emydura > Emydura macquarii. Next base: position 32,403,459 of record NW_027132559.1, on the reverse strand, counting down.
TATTTTACTGCAAATCCATTTGTATTTACATTTTCAGTTATTGCTACAAATAACTTTTATTTGTGTTGAAAAACTGTTCACTCATTCCTAAAGTGACATGGGACATGTATATGACATGGCTCGTAGTGTGTCATAAATTACAGTACAAATAATTTTTTATAGCATATGGCCAAATTGCAGTGACCTAGAAAAGTCTATAATTTTATAGGAATTTGTTTGGCCTTACAGTGTGTACAGGATTTTTTTCCCCCCTAGAAAGTCTAGTTGCATTTATAACAACTTTATCTTTTCTTCACAGACTGGTAAAAACTAGTTTTCTAGAACTAGGTTATGTACAGACTTTGGTCCATTTAACAAGGTCAGACTGTTTATTCTTGACCAAATTCTTTCCCACTGCAAAAAGGTACTTTTAAATACCACATTCCAAAACCAGTGCCAGTAAGTCACTGAAGCATGTTTTCCCACAAGAACTGATACCATGCACAGGCCCTCCTCATTTAATTCTTCTAGTGTTTAAATTACATAAGGTGCAGATAATCTTTAATGTCACAAATTACTTAAATCTAACCACGTCTTAGTTGCGCTGAAACTTGCCTGTCGTGAATCCATTAACTTAAAACTGTCCCATACATTTCAAAGCAACAGTATCCTTTCAAAAAGCTACCAGTGTGAGACAATAAAAGAAAGGATATCTTTAAGTACAAATTTCAACTTGTGAAGTAAAAGTAAGGCAGCCTAAAATGCCTGCATTTGACTTAAGGGCCAGATCCCCTAGTCTGTGTAAACTGGCATAGCCAACGAAACTATGCTGATTTATGTGAGTAGAGGGATCTGGCCTTTATGACTACTACAATAGCCATTTTTTTAAAAAAGCAAGCCCATAAAGCACTTTCAAGCACCTACGTTTCCAAAGATATTTTTGATTTTACAAAGCCTGAATATACATATGTAATCAAAATGAAAGCAAATGCCATTACATTAAGAAAGATACCTATCTACCTCCGATCGCCTCTGTTTAAATGTTCCCTGAGCATGTTTGGAATTATATTTATTCTTAATATAAACACGGCACCTACATCAATCCTACTCTCCATTGCAAACCATGATATTTAAATTTTCCAGCAATCTTCCTCATTCCAAAATTGATTTCAATAAGCTCCTTTCAAATGCAAGATGAAACACAGCACATAAAAATAACAAACCAAATCTATCTCAAAATAAATATGGTTCAAAGAGAACTCCTAAACTCTTAACCTTCCAACTTATCCCTTAAATAGGATGCCGTGCCATTGAAATTACAGCAGTGGTGGCAAAAGTACATGTACTCATAATTGTATTGTCATAATCAAATGTATGCATACTATGCAAAGGATAGAATAACATGTTATACTACAGATTTTATTTCCCCCCATATATTATACTTAGCGTATATTAAAAAGTGATGTTCTATCTAAATTGTTTACACCAAAGTTGGTCAAAAGACATAGAAAAATTCTTGCCAAAATATTCAAAATTTTTCATGTAAAATTTTCAAAAATATTGAAAATGTTTGATCAGCTCTAATATACAGATAATAACCAAAGCACTGCCAAAAAGGCCAGAGTTAATCGTTTTCCATGCAGAAGGCATATATATATATTAATGAAAAACTACTGATCTCCTACACATTGGAGCAAACCAAAAGAAAGTTCATCTCCTCCTAGAAAGTGACCATGCCGGTATGCCAAAGTGAACAACACAGATGGTTTATCTTTTCCATGTGGTTTATCAGTTCTGACTACAGTAGAAGTGACAAGATAAACGTTAGCACTTATTCCTGTATGATGCTGCTGGTCTTTCACGATGTAGTCCTAGAATCCCCTTTGTTATATCTAATTACAGATTAGCTAGAACTACCAAACTATTATGAAAAAACTGTAGCCAACTTGAAGGAACGTTAAGGATGACTGTGAGGTATTTTGGTACTTGTCCATCTACCTAGCGGTATGCTGTTTTCTCATTCTGTCTGGAAGTACTGTCCTATAGTGGTATTTGGATGATATCATACCATTTCAGAAATTTTCAACTGGCTGATGCTATGATGTACTTTCTGGATGTATGCTAAACATGATAGCACACCTGACAGCACCCAATGGTACCTACTGCTTCCAAGCTCACGTCTTCTTTTCAGAGTAAGCAAGTAATATATCAAAGAGTCTCCCAGATGTATCAATCTATCAAAAACACCTAAATAATAACTTTTACTTGAATATGATACACCATACTTTAGCTCAGTGAACTGTATATACAGAGAAAGAATACACTATACCTTTCAAAAACAGAACATCCTTCAGCCTATAGTATTGTTACCTCTTCTGGCCTGAGCTGTTAACCAATATTTGCGGTCCCGGTGACAGAGTTAGGTATCTCTTGGACTAAATCCCGTTTATTTACAAAGAATATGAACATAAAGTCCAGTTTCCTTGAATGCAGTGGGAATCAAATAGCAGGAGACAGTTTCTTTACTCATAGTTCCAAGCCTCTTTCCAGCTAGTTCTCTACCCAAAAGCTCTTTCTCTCTCAGCTTTTTCTCAGGGTCATGCTACAAATACTTCTGTGGCGATCTCTGGGGCTACCTTCTCTCTCTGCTTCTGTTGTGTTTCCCTGCTTCTCTCTCATACACATACAGTATCCTCAAACATCAGTCAGCCCCATTCATTTGCATTCAAACGTCAGTCAAACCCCTCTGCCCACATAGCTCAGATTCCTAGACAGCCTAGCATACGGCAGCCTATATCCTGGACAGTGGCTCTTAATGTTTCAGCTATCTATTTTTAACAACATGGAGGGTCAGTCACTTGATTAATTTTATACATAGATGTGATGTAATTATACACACATGCTATATAGTGGCTTGCTGTGGAATTAATCATTTTGAGTGAAGGTAAAACTCAAAATTCTTATGGAATTTCATCCACGAAGGTGATATTAAATAATCTCGTACTAACAGAAGATGTATCTTATTCATGTTATAATGCATCAATAAAAATGTAGATATTTTTTAAAAATCAAATATTTGTTTTGAACATCTCAAGCCTCAGAATTCACAAAGAAATGCATCCTACTAACACCAGTGCTCTCATATTACTGCTGTTGCATCCCCCTTTCCTTAATGGTGAAAGTGAAAATGAAACTAAAACAAACACTCCATTGTCAACTACAGGAAACATGACATTTTGCATTTTAATAAAAGAAAAGTAGAATGTGCACTACTGTGGAGTCTATTGGCAAGACTCCATGGCACCAGAGAACCATTTCTTTTCAAAGGAGATACCGTGACTTGGTGAACTTTGGGGCTTATTTGTGTGACGTTTTTTGTAACACTGTTAACTAGATTTACTGGATGTGTGCTGGTGGCTGTTTGATGCCTCTGTTGAGAGTAAATATGCTGCCCTCTCCCTGAAATGCCACAAAACCTGTTCAGGTCACAACTCTACGTATAACTGACAATCTGAGAGGAAAAGAACAAGCAATTTATTTTTTCCTATGTTATCAAAAAGTATAGTTCTTTCCAAGCTCTGGCTCCGCTACCTATGCTTCTGCTCCACTACAGATAATGTGATGAACTATTAAATCAAAACCACCTGCTTAAATCTTGTATATTCTACCCATGAATGACATATGCAAATTCAGACAAAAGGGGCTTGATTCAAAAGTTGTTCCAGGACTGGTGTATGTGCGTAAATAAAACCAGTTACACTACCCAGACACACGTCATTTGTTTCCCCTCCACTGGAAACTGACCTGCAAGGCCCTGATAGGGTGACCAGATGTCCTGATTTTATAGGGACAGTCCCGATATTCAGGGCTTTATCTTACATAGGTGCCTATTGCCCTTCACCCTGTCCTGATTTTCCACACTTGCTATCTAGTCACCCTAGGCCAGTGATCTTCACTATTTTTCAAGAAGGAGCCACTTTGGCAAAAAACTTTCAGTGTGAGAGCCACATCAACTACTAAATTAACACACTGCTTGCTATGCCTTAATTATGTAATGTTACAGAGTGACTCTAACTAAAACTTTTGTCTGTTATGTTCTTATCTGCTTTTTCTCCTGTTTTACTTTCTGATTTTCTCTTCAACAGAATTAAGAATCTATCCATTCTTTCCAGTAACTCCAGTAACTGGGGCCAAACGGTTGAACGTTCCGAGTTCTACGTTGGTTGCTATGGTAATATTACGGTTATTATACAATGGATATACTTAGATGTACTTATTGGCGCACATCGTACCATGTGGTCAATATGACGTGTAAAGAAGGCGTACTTTGATAGGCTCAGTACATATTCTACTGTTAAAAATTAAATAAACTGGAATATAAACAATTAGTCAGGGAGCTGCACTTAAGGTCGATGGGAGCCCCTACTGGCTCCCGGACCTTGCAATGAAGAACACTGCCATAGACCCTGGACATGTGTTAATGTCTGGAAGATGGGCAAGCACAATAAACAGAGGAAAATGGGATGAAATTAAGAATAGGAAAAATATAGGCTGGATATGAGGAAAACTTTCTGAAAGTAAGATGTATAAAGCTTTGGAATAGTCTTCCAAGGGAATCGATGGAATCCCTGTTGCTTGGCACGTATAAAACTAAAATGTGACAAAACAACACTAGAAAATATATAACAAACAACAATCTTGCACTGACACAGAGATGGACTAGAGGACTAACAGATCTCTTCCACCGCAGCATCTATTGATTCCATCTAACTGGAGTTGTTAGTCATTCTCCACCAGCAACACTACACATCTACATTTTAGATGAGTTAAAATAATTTCTCCAACGGAAACTACAGTAGAGAATTTCAGTTAGGAAGTAAATTCTGAAATTGGAATTTGGCCAGGACCTAGAGGAAAATTAGGACTGCTCTTGCAAAAAGTGCCAGGGCTTCAGTTTTACTATGTCCCATTCTAAAAATGTCAGCTGCAGTAGCACAGTACCTCCTACCACCATACTGTTAATTCTCGAATAGCACTAATTCAGAGGGAAGAATGCCATTTAATGACTCACCATCATCACTTCCTGTAACACTTTCGCTGTCTTCCTTCCAAGTACCAAGTAGGCCCAACCCTGCTTATCTTAATGGCTCTGATAAGATCACAACCTCAGGCAGTATGAGTGCTAGCTGCTATGGTTATTTTAGAGTTTTAAGAATGGGTTTAGAATTATGTGGGAACAGTTTTGTAATTACACCGTTTGAGAGCTTGTCAAACACTCATATTACTTTTATAATCCCAACCACCTAAAAAACTGGTCGTTTACCTATGAAGCTAGATTTAAAGCCATTTAAAACAGCATAAAAACAAACTGTATAGAACAGTTTTCAGTAACTATTTTTCCCTGCACTGCATAACATTTTCATAACAGAAAACAGTAAAGTAAAAAGACCGAACACACAACAGCAGAGCTATTTTTTTATAGTAAAGATACAAAAATACAACCACTTGAGTTTATATAACTTTTCCAGCTAGGTTAAGCACAGACCCCCATTCTTTCAACAGGGATTACATGTTAGAATAACAATGTGAAAAAATATAAATCAGTCCTGATACCATTAGCAACAATTTTTAAAAATTCTGATCTTATGTCCTTAACAGGAAAAGAAAAAAAATGAAGGGAAGCTGGAGGAAAAGGAAAGAAAATAATATTTCATTACAACTTTACTTTTGGATCAGTGTCCGAGGGCTTGTCTATATCAGGTACTTTTTAGCATATATGCAGCTAATGTAGCTCTGAGCAGTTTACTAATCCAGGGTGAGCTGCACTGAGATAAGAAACTTTTTATACTAGTGCAGTGCATCTACACTACAGGTTTGCATTGCAAAAAAACCAACTGAGTGTGGAGAAGCCCAGTGATCATAGCCCATAGATCCCCCAATAGCCCCAGCTTCCATGTAGTAATTCTGTTGACATAGCACATATTCTCACATAGAGTCAGTTTGCTTGTTTACTGTGAAGTAATTCACTTTATACGAAAGGCTAACTGAAAGGCTTTTTACATTTCAAGATAAACCTGGATTGAATCAGAGCAGAGAGCTGCATTCTCTGCATTCCTTAGATGGCTTTCAGGGTTAGTGGTGGTATCAGCTGTAGTGGAACAGAAGTACAGACCGAACCCTGAACTGAGGTCTTGGCAGGTAGGGAATGAAAAATATTTCAAATATTTTGTTTGAAAAGGTATTTGATAAAGATGCTCCAAAATTTTTCAAAAAACGCAAATAAACTAACAAACTTTAAGACCCTAAAGCAGTAACAGACGTAACAATTATGGCCAAGATGTTAAAAATTCTGTGGGAGCTGCTGGGTTTTGAAAAACTGCTGCTTTTGAAAATCAGGCCACTTATTTAGATTCCTAAATATGGACTCAGGAGACTAACTTTAGGACCCACTTCTGAAATTACTGGCCTATAACAATATTTTCTCTCTCTCTCATGTTTATGCACTCTCTTTCTGTATATACACAGTTGGCCCCTCTGCCAAATTTCAAAATTTTTTAAGGTTCACAAGTTGGACACATAGATCCTCTAGTCACATTTGATAAAGTAGGCATTTTCTATGTGATTTTGGGGAAGATTATCATAATGCATATGAGCAAAGACAATGTTTATTCTAGAATTTCCTAGTTTTTGGGTGTTTGACTTTTCAACATAAGTAACATTCTTTTAACTAAGTTAAAAGTTCTATATTTGTAAGTGTGTGTATATATTTATATCACTGTATCACAGCCTTTGATAAATTGTCACTGACCTGAACAATTTTTACTCTTTTCATTATCTTTTGTATACAGACCCACGCCACATGATCCATAGCAAACAACATGAATTTACTCAGTCTAGCTATATATCAGAATATTTTTTAAGCGTCGGCCAGAAGTTTTGCTATCATCTTACTGAAAATGATTTTTATTCTTAAAATGACTTAGGAGATACATCACTCATTATATTTCTCATTATCAAGTGCATGCAATGGAAAGAACCTCCCTGGCCAATGTTTAAGAGGATGCATTCCAGATTCCTTCAGCTGCCCTGTATCTGCACTATGAGAAATTAACTCTTCCTGGACAAAACCTGAGTTACTGGGCTTCTTGTGGAGAACTCTGTAGAGGCAGGGAGGATGGAATTTAATCCTTCAGCCTTTGGGCCAGCTGTGGGACTGCAAATTAAACCAGGGCGCATCAACTGGCAACTAACTATACTATCATAATAGATGGTGCAACCTCTGCAGGGATTTTAGACCGCTGAATCTGTGAGATCATCAACTCCGTAGTTGTCTATTCACGCCCAGCTCCGAGCACCCTCCAGGACAGACAAGGAGAGAATTTCCTGCACAACCTCTGTGCCTGCACCCTTAATCTGTAGAGTGTATAGCAGGGCTGTAAAGCAGTTCCTCCATACTTGGGTGAATTTCTTAGATGTTGAAGATGAAAGTAATAAGCAGAATTAATTTTTGTAAAGAAAGGAAACCAGAAAAGAAACCAGCTGCTTTGGATTGACCCCATTAAGGTTACTTGGGAAATTACCTTATTGCTGAAGATGAAGGTATTGTACTATGAAAAATAAAGAAAATCTCCTCTGTATGCAGTTGTAAAGGATAGTTTTCAACAGATACCAGATTATCCTTCCAACTGGCACTGTGATTTCAGCTATTTAGTTCTGGAAAATCTGAGATAATAACTACACATGATACAATTTAAAATCTTGTTGTGGGTGAAATCAACAGTCTTGCATTTGCAGTCAATTATCCCAGATTCGGGGGGTGGGGGGAACACAAACAAAACCTCAAAACCAACTTTAGATAACCAACCAGTTACAATCATTCTGCATTCCTGGGTAAACACAGCCTTATGGCAGCACTCTAGAATTCAACAGCACATATTTTGATTCTCTGGACATTCATCTGTGACTCATTTTCCTTTTGAGGGCCAGCTGGGTGGACTGGAGAAAAGTGCTATGAGCTACGGAACTAGAGATCTGAGTTCAAGTCATAGATTAGGTACTGCATGAAGACAGCAAGGACTAGGAGAACCAAAGCAGTGTTGCTCCCATATTAGAGTGGGTAAGATAATATCTTTTATTGGACCAGCTTCTGTTGGTGAAAGAGACAAACTTTCGAGCTACACAGAGTTCTACAATAACATTTGCTACAATATGTCAGAGGTAGGAAGCCTTACATTCTTCAACACAATACAATGAGAAAGTCATCTCAGACAAGTAACAGTCATGGGGACTAAAGGTATGTTTTAATGCCTGGGCCAGAGGAGAGAAAAATAAATATTTCATGAAGGTACAGAATCATCTAGGATTTTCTGTTTCTCAGAGCCCAATTTCAGCTGTGATTCAGCAAGTTGTTTAAGCATGTGCAATGTGACTACTTACGTGTTTAAAGCTAAGCACATGCTTTAAGTAGCTTGCTGAATCGGGGCCTTTATGGTTCAATCAGGGACCCAATCCAAAATGGAAGTAAATGGAAAGACTCCTATCAACTTCAGTGGGAGCTGGATCAGGTTCCAGGCTCTTTGGAAAGGCACCAGTGTGTGAGAGGATTCCATAGGATGCAGTATAAAATAACGTATGTGTGGGTTTTAGGGGAAACAGAGTATCAGGATGAGGTGGTCAAAACAAGGAAACAAAAGAAAAAGGAACTTTCCTTTGTCCTTATCTTGTTCAATCTCCTAAATCAAATGTTAGCTAGGATGAGTGCTGACACATACATTATTTACTAAACAGGTGATATTTATTAGCATCTTACAATGCAATATTGGGTAAAAAAATGAAAAAACACTCATTCCTCTTTGGAATAGGATTTTTTTCTATCCTTTTTGTTATTGTTTTTGTTGCTGTAACCAATTTATATATTTATTTTTACAAAGTAAGCCCAGTTAGTGAAAATTATTTTATGCTTTGCTACTATACCAACAAAACAAAATCCAAGTTGCTGCATGATGTGACTTGTAAACCATTTGTGCTGAAATGACTGCCAGGAAATGGATGGAAAAATCTTTATCCTGAAGCAACACTGAAATAAAATGCTAATATAATCTGAAAATGTTCACTGAAAGTAAGAGTTGGGTTTTTAAAAATTCTCAATCTCTTCAACTGCTCCCAGCATAAATAATTTAGTGCATTAGCAGAGAAACTGATTTTTTCCCGTTATTTTGAGCAAATCTGAAAATAAGATTTTTTTTAAGGGGGAAAAAAGCAAAACAAAACAATTTTGTTTGCATTTCATGGAGAAAAAAAGTCAGCAGCTCTGCCATCTAATCCAAATCACACCTTTTCAAAAAGGCTACTATGAGTGTTTTACAAACAGTAGTACCTTGCCAGTTTTGCTTCAATTTTTTGGAGTTATGTCCTAATTTAAAATCTTGACATCCACAGCATGGTCTAGCAACTGTGATCAGAATCTGATGTGTTCATCTCATTTGCTTTCTGATGCCCAGCAATTCATAGATATTTCCTTTCTTTAAGGCAATCAGTTGGCAACAAAGAATGGCATGTTAACAGATTCTGCATTCTATCTGGCCTATTTTTTCTTTATAATGTAGCCCTACCGTTTTCATTTGTGAACCCTAAGAGACACCTGCCCCTCTGTATAGGGCAAGTCTTGCCTACACTAGAATGTAGTGTCCATTTTTCTGAATCACAGAAAAAAGTGACAGCTCATTAACTTATCCATTTAACTCTAAAATTACACAACCATATCAACTCCTCTTCTCCCTTCAACCCTGCATCTCTTGTTACCACAAAGCCTATTCAAAATGTTCCCAAGAGCCAAGACCAACACTTGCAAGACAATCTAACTTCATATGAAACTGAAAGGCTGATTCATTCTTCCCCATCCGAGAAAAAGCCCAAACATGTTTCTTTCTAATGCTGTTATTTCAGATCTCTATCACTTCTTGGTTTGACCACAGCTGGGGCCAGTGTTCTGCCCCCTAAACATGTGTCACATTATCCTGAATTTTTTATTCATTTACCAGAGGAGGTATCAAGAGATTTCTTCTTTAAATTACAGCATTATGTCCAAAGGACTGACCTGCCAGAAGAATTCTTTAGCATTGTGGAAGTAACTGGCTATCCCAGAAAAACTGCTTTGAAGTTACTCATTTGCAGCACCAATGAACTAGGGCTGGATAAGTTCTTTTTACTGGATTACTTTCATGGCAAGCTCTTTTTGTCCCATCTGAAGAGTTCCTTTGTGACCAAAGAATGTGGATGTATCTTGGGACTGATTTGATACCTCAAAAGATGATTCTTGTAGCTTATCTTGCTGTAAGCTCTCTGCCGAAGGAAATGATGCAGCGCTCTCATGTCACTGGACCAGAATGATAGCGCCTACAATGTACTTCTATCATTTGACTGTGCACACTATTGCTCTTACGTATAGTATTCCAACCCTCCCCTACAGTGTAGGAATTTCATTAACTGACACACTGCCAGAGGATTTTGGTTACCATATTTTATCATTAGAGAAAAGAGCACTCCCCTCAAAGACTGCAACTTCAGGTCACATCTTGGTCCCACTGAAGTCAATGGGCCAATTTATAAAATAAAATACTTAAATATAATATATATTACTTTCAGTTTCTTTTCTCAGCAATCCTACCTTTCCTGTCCTAAGTATAAGTGATACTGTCATGGTAGATATGGAACTCAGGATGGCAAAAGGAAACAATACAGTTAACAAGCAGAACGCAAAACAATTATGTTAGCTAACTCATTTTTAACCTTTATCCCTAGGCCTGTTCTACACTTGGAAGTTGTATCAGTATCACTATTTCAGTTAAGGGTATGATTTTTACCAAAATAATTATACCAGTAGAAGTCCTAGTGTGGACACCAATATATCAGCCTAAAACTGCTGGTATAGCTTATTCTTCTTCCAGGGAGTAAGCTATACCAGTGTAAGCACTTTTATACTGATATAATAGCATCCAAGTATAGTTTAACACTTTACCAATACAAGTATAGTTAAAGTGGAACAATTTTTTGCTTCTAGTCCAGACAGACCCTTCGTCTACAGCAAGGGCTGAATCGTGTTTAAAACCCTGTTAATACACATTAGCTACTGTTTATTTGAACACCACTCTTTTCCCCAGTCTGGACAAACCAAATATTATAGGTCACCTCTTTCTGTTCCACTCAGGAGTGCTGACAATGGGCTAATACAGGCAGGTTTCAGTGCATTCTTGCTTTAGCAAATGAGTTCTGTTCCTTGGGCTTCTGACCCCCTGCTTCTATTCCTCTGGCAGAATTCATGACCACAGAAGAATCCTTGATTACTTTAGTACATGGCTTTTTCCTTCTTTTATAGACTACTTTTAAAAACCTTCTGGCAGGCTTAGCAACTCCCCACAATTTCAGATTGGTGCTGTTTCCATTTATGGTTCAGTGGAAAAAGATACTGGGGCTGTGACTGTTTCTGATTGATCACCTGGCATATAAACAGCTACTGCAGTTCAAGGAGAACCTATCCGCCCTTTCTTTAATACTTACCAAGAGCCTGATCCCAGTGCCCATTAAAATCAGTGGAAAGATTCCCATTGTCTTCAGAGGACTTTGCATCAGTCCCTAAGAGACATTCTACAGGCAGGGAAAAAAACAACACAGCGACTTGCCAGTCTGCACATGTCTGAAGTGAAGAAGATACTTCCTTCTGTTTAATAACATGATGATATAATTTTCTGTTTCTTCCTGTCTTCATTCATGCTGAAGCAGGAAACCAGACCAGCATTCTGTCATACTTTACAAATGTGATAGGGCTCTTGCAGTAAATAATTATACTCTTATGTTCCAGAGGGGCAGCAGTGTTAGTCTGTATACAGCAAAAACAACGAGAGTCCTATAGCACTTTAAAGACTAACAAATTTCTGCAGGCATAAGCTTTTGTGGGCTGCAACCCACTTCGTCAGATGCCTGAAATAGAAATCAGATAGGATCTCCATAAAACAGTCTTAAAACTACAATACCCACCCAGAGAGGTGAAGAAACAAATTGACAGAGCCAGATGGATACCCAGAAGTCACCTACTACAGGCAGACCCAACAAAGAAAACAACAGAACACCACTGGCCATCACCTACAGCCCCCAGCTAAAATCTCTCCAACACATCATTAAAGATCTACAACCTATCCTAGCAGATGATCCCGCACTCGCTCAAGCCGTGGGAGGCAGACCTATCCTTGCTTACAGACAGCCTCCCAACCTGAAGCAAATACTCACCAGCAACCGTACACCATACAAGAACACTAACCCAGGAACCTGTCCCTGCAACAAACCCCGTTGCCAGCTCTGTCTGCACATCGACTCTAGTGACACCATCACAGGTCCTAACCACATCAGCCACACCATAAGGAGCTCATTCACCTGCACATCTACTAATGTAATATATGTCATCACATGACAGCAATGCCCCTCTGCCATGTACATTGGCCAAACTGGACTGTCACTATGCAAAAGAATAAATGGACACAAATCAGACATAAAGAATGGTAACATCCATAAACCAGTCGGAGAGCACTTCAACCTCCCAGGACTCTCTGTAGCTGACTTGAAAGTTGCCATACTTCTACAAAAAAACTTCTAAAACAGACTTCAGTGAGAAACTGCAGAGCTGGAAATCATCTGCAAACCTGACACAATCAAACTGGGTCTGAATAGGATCTTGGAATGGTTATCTAATTACAAGAAGTAATTGTCACTGTTCACACATTCTCACCTTCTAATCAATGGTTGTGAACAGGCCTTATCTACTCTAACTGAATGGACTTTGCTAATACCTATCCTCCCCATTGTTGTTCCTTACCCTTGGATGTATATATATACCCCCTATCTGATTTCTATTTCATGCATCTGTTGAAGTGGGTTGCAGCCCATGAAAGCTTATGCCTACAGAAATTTGTTAGTCTTTTAAAGTGCTACAGGACTCTCGTTGTTTTTTCTATACTGTTATGGGTTGGGTGAAATCTTGATTGTTATAGATTGAATTAAAATCTCTTTACACTGATGTGTGAATGACTCCCCCATTTAAGAGAGATAGGTTGGGTGAAGTAATATATTTTAATGGACCAACTCCTGTCCTGAAGAAGAGCTCTGTGTATGCTCAAAAGCTTGTCTCTCTCACCAACGGAAGTTGATCCAGTATAAGATATTAATTCGCCCACCTTGTCTCTCTCATATCTTAGGACCAACATGGCTACAACAACACTGCATCCCCCATTTAAATCAGTTGTACTAAGAGCCAGTTAAGGGGATACGACCTAAAACAAAGCCTAATAGAATCTGCCGAGAAATTAGCACCAGTGGGCACAGAGTTCAACTGGGTATTCTAACCAGGTAGGGGCACAGGGGTCTGGGAGCAGAGACACAGAAAATGTGAACAGATAAGAGCAGACTAAGGCCTTTTGTGGTGAAATTTGGCGGCAGTTGACGGGAGATACACAAGCTACGTAGAGTAGCTTGCGTATCTCCCATCGACTTCCTAAATTCTAATTAGCACAGCCTCCCCACTAAGCTGTGCCGACGGGAAATGCCCTCCTGTCAATGCAGAGTTAATATTTTTGTGGGATTTATTGAGTCAACTTCTGGATCAATTGAGCGAGTTTCCACTGCCACTCAATCGATCCCGAAGAATCCATCTGAAGACACTGGCAGTACCTCCATGAGTGAAGACATACCCTCAGTGGGAGAGAGAGCCTGAAGGAGAGGCTGAAAAAGCATATCTGACCCTGGAAGAAACTGTGGATAGATTTTTTGGGACAGTAGTGCAGGCTGAAAAGACTTTGGTGGTGTGGGCAAAAGAAGCTATTTCCTGCTATTTGATCCCCTCTGAGTTCAGAGATGCAGGACTTTATCCCTTCTTTATGAATAAACAAAATTGCATGAAAGAAATACCTATCATCAATTTCTACTCCCAGCTGGAACTTCCACGGGGCCTTACACTTTGATTAGCCACTTGGCTTGAAAAGGGGCAAAACAGCAATGGATTGATTTATAAAATAAAATACTTAAATATAATATATATTGCTTTCAGTTTCTTTTCTTAGCAATCCTACCTTTCCTGTACTAAGTATATGTGATACTGTCATGGTAGATATGGCACTCAGGATGGCAAAGGGAAACAATACATTTAGCAAGCAGAACACAAAACCAAACTAGTATTGCTGTGAGAGACTACTAACAATACCTAACAGGTAGGCAGCACATTTCATCTGCAATGCATTTATAACCATTCAGAAACTAATTATCACAACTGAGAAGTATGGTAGTAAGAAGTACAATCCACATTTACACAGATGAAAAAATGACGAGATTAAGTGTGGGATTTTTCCAAAGAACCACTATGATTTAGAAGCACAGCTCCAACTGAAGTCAATAGCACTTATTCTCTTAAATACCTTCAACACTTTTGAAAATCATACCCTAAGTGGTTGGCCCAAGGCTATATACGGAGAGAGTCAGTATAACAACTAGAATGAGAACTCAGGAGCTCCCGATGCACCATCCCATGCTCAAACAGCTAGCCCATGCTTCAACCTCACTAATAAGTCAGCCTGAGGCAGCTGCTCTCAGCACTGGATGGTCAAAAGCAGGAGTCCCCGCTTTCAGCTTCAAGTGGCTGACAGTAGGAGCCCCTGCTTTCAGCTCTGGGTGTCCGAGAGCGGAAAATCGTGGAAAAGGAATAATGGACTTTATTTTAATAAGGACCATTATTACTTTTCCGCAATTTTCCATGGTTTGTCTGCAACTCAGCCGCACTTTTTTGACAATCATTCCGTAAATCAAATAGGGCCTTAGTCATTATATAATTCAGACCCAGTAATCACTAACAGATTACTTTTACACAGTAACCAAAGCAACTTCAGAAACTACTCAGTCCTAATTGGAAAACTACTTTTCTTCACACACACATGATCTAAAATGCAAAAGGTTTAAAAGCACAGTTATAACTCTCAGGATCCATTGACAATAGTAATATAGGTAATAGAGCATATTACTGAGGGTAAAAAAAAGCATTCTTAAACTTACCACTGAGGTGAGAGCCATCTGAAAACTGTAGATTCGTGCAAGGCCAAAGTCAGCTAATTTTATCTGCCCACTGCTTGTTACGAGGATATTTTGTGGTTTCAGATCACGGTGCACCACTCGGTGTGAATGCAGAAAATCCAACCCTCGTAACAGCTGAAGCATCATGTCCTAAACACAAACAGTACATAGTTATCAATACAAGGTGGCAAATAAGCAAAGTCTCACCTCTGTAAAATGAAGTTAAATAACTATTGACCTGAATATGTGCAAAAGAGACAAAAGTGCCTGTTAACATAAAACAGACAAGATGTTGCTAGAGCCAGCTGACTTGAACAGGTGTACTTACCAAGGTTTCTAGTTGAATTATTTGAACAAACAGTTATTTGATTTTGATAAACAGAAGTGTGAAGACCAATCAACATGTTAAAAAAATTATAAATCAAAATTCTGTACTGTAGCAAAAGCATGCCCATAAACTCCCAAAACAACTTCAAGTGCAAATTATCTAGGTCAGAGGCTGGCAAAGCTTCTGTTCTGCACTCAAACTCAAGCCACCTAATACGTAATAGAAGGAGAAGGATGCTCAACAAATAAATGTGTACCTGGTCCTGCCCCATTGAAGTCAATGGGAGCTTTAGCATTGACTACACTAGGCACATTTTGGGCTCTATATGAGAATACTAAATCTTAGCTAATTGACACTGTCAAATTTTTCTTTGTATATACAACCTACAGTATAAAATGTACAAAATATGTCAGGGACTATCTTTTGTTCTGTTTGTGTATCACCGAGTGGTCTGTGTAGTGCCTTGTGTTGCACAATGGGATCCTGGTCTATGACTAAGGCTTCTACATACTCTGGTAACACAAATAATAAGGCTTCACTTTTTCCATATAACATGGTGACACAGTAATTTATGAAATTTTCAGTGTTAAAAAGAAACCATTTTATTGGTGTTCATTAGGCATTGTTTTACAACAATCACAGTAAAACAAAAGCAAGGTATCAGCCAACAGACAAATACTTCTCAAAACAGTCACACAAGAAATGAAAGAAATTAAAAATTAAAGGGATAGCATCAACAAAAAAATCACATCTGAAAACTGTCCCCCTACAAGTAATTTCTAAGATCACTAATAAGTAAAAGGAATAAAATAAAAATTTTGCTCCATTTTTCAGGTTTTTTATTTTGTGCATTTGACAGCAGTTTGTGTAAGTCAGTTTCACTGTCTTGTTGATGGTATATGCCCTTCCACAGGCCCTGCATGAGGGTATTTACCAGTGACAGCAGCAAAACTGAAACTGAAGAAGTAAATGGCAGGAATGCACAGTGACAAACAGGAGGAGGGATGAACTGAGGATGTTTGGTGTTGTAGCTCTGCGGTTCACTCAAAAGACCCTTCTAAATATCATCAGGAGAGCAGAAACCACCCGTAGACATTTTTTAAAAAGGATTAAAAATCTTCAGCGCATACTGCTGAAAGGTAGCACTATCAGAAGATGACACCACCCACAATTACCACATCTCCACCAACAGTCATAAGAAAAAAGAATCATCTTTCTGGAAACCCCACAAGGGACAAAACCACAATCTTGACCATTATACTGATTGTTTCAGGAAAAAAATTGACCATGAAATGCTTAACAAACATCACTTCCACTACAATCTCTCCACCACCAGGAGGACAGCTACATAGTCCCTGAAATCAAACCACCAAATAGTGACCAGCAGACAAAGTGAGTGCCATCATAGTCCTCAACTGTGAGGACTATGTTAATGAGGCCAACTGACAACTCTCTGATACCATTTACTATATCGAACTCAAAGACTTGCCCCTCCACCACAATTTAGCCAAATCTTTCCCCAAACAACTTAGGACCTTCTACTTGTTTCCCAAATATACTTTACAGATAAGGGAACCTCAGCAGATCCATTGTATCTGGCCACAGCACTCTTAATGAAGGAATATTGGGACTCACAGAAACCATCCTCCAACCACTCACCACACAAAGGCCAGCTTCCTCCAGGACACAAGTGATTTTGTCCAGTAACTCCGTAACATTAATAGCCTCCCTCAGAACACCATCCTTGCCACCATGAATGTCACTGCCCTGTACATCAACATCCCTCACAATGATGACATTGCTGCCTGTCTCAAATATTTACAAGATAATGGATAACCCTCAGATATCCAACCCAAACACATCGTCAAACTTATCCATTTCATCCTCACCCATAACAATATTACATACAACAACACTTTGTCCAAACCATGGGAACAGCCAGGAGTACTAGGATGGCTTCCCAATATGCCAACCTCTTCATAAGCCACAATGAAGAAGAATTTCTGGACAAATGCACCATGAAACCAATGATATACCTGAAGTACATCAATGATATTTTCATCCTCTGGACAGACACCTAAATTCTCTTGCAGACATAAATTTCTTCACAGATTTCCACCACAACTTCAACAACGATCACCCGTCCATTAAACTCTCTTGAACACTCCCACACTAGCATCAGCTTCCTGGACACCATGATCAGCTTCAACAATGGAACCCTACAGACAACTATACACAAGAAACCCACAAATCACCGTCACACATCCAGTCCCCACCCCAAACACACCAAGAAATCTGTTATCTACAGCCAGGCACTCAGCTACCATGGAATATGCTCTGAGGAGAGTGTTAAGATACTGATATACTTAAAACCACCTTCACCAAACAAGGACACTCCACCAGAGAAGAATACTGCATCCTCGAACAGGACACCCAAATACACCAAGAAAACCTGCTTCAATACATAAATAAAGCCTCCTCCAACCACACATCTCTAGCTGTCAGCTACCACCCCATACTGGAACCCATATGACGTATCATCAAACAATTCCACTCATACTCGATGAAGACCCCATCGTGAAAGGAATCTTTCCTGAACCTCGTTCTGGACTTCAACCACCCCGCAGCCTCTCCAAGCTCATCATCAGAGACAAGTTCCCCACAGACCAGGACACATCAACTCAAAGTGGCACCAGACCCTACCAATACAAGAGAGACAAAACCTGTAGACATATCTCTACTTCTACCAAGATCAACACTCTCTCCCCACACTGCACAACACACCTTTCAAACTCCACAGATCCTAAACGTGACTAGCACAATGTCTGGTGTACTTTTAACACACCTTTCAAACTCCACAGGTCCTAAACATGCCTAGCACAATGTCTGGTGTACTTTATCCAGTCGACTAAATGCCCCAACAACAACTATATGCGTGAAACTACATAATCATTATGCTCTCGAATGAGCTCACACAGAAAAATGATAAAAAGACAAAAAACACCTTATTACCTGTGAGTGGACACTTTTCACAGAATAATCACAGTATATCTGACCTCTCAGTCCTTAACCTCAAAGGAAACAGGCACAACACCTTCAAAAGATGAGCTTGGGATCTTAAATTCCTAATTTTGCTAGATATCAAAAATCAAAGACTGAACAGAGACACTTATTACAACAGTCTATAACTCACTTAAACTAAGCCCCCAGTTCCTCCCCCCACTTTCCCATTATGATTGAAGAGGTGTTAATAGGCCTCTTCACCTGGAATAGTTCCGTGAAGTACATGTTAACCACTTATGCTAAACAAATCTGTTCTACCTTGTATTTAGTTGTGACACCCAGAGGAAGAGCTCTGTGTAAGCTTGAAAGTTTGTCTCTCTCACCAATAGAAATTGGTCCAATAAAAGATATTACCTCACCCACTTTGTCTCTCTAACTTTTACCTATGTCTTTTGACTTTGAGAATGTAATATGGAATTCATGGATCCATAGATTTTAAGGCTAGACAAGGTCATTATAATTATCTAGTCTGACCTCTTGCATACACAGTAATTGCTGTAGCAAGCACATAATTTCTGTTTGACTTATAACAGATCTCTCATAAAGACAACAGCCTTGGTTTAAAGACTAAAGTGATAGAGAATCAACCATATCCTTAGGCCAGTTGTTCCAATGGTTAACTATTCTCTGTTAAAAATTTGCACCTTATTTCCTGTCTGAGTTAGTTAGTGGTGCTGGAACTAGGGATGCTGAGGGTGCTACCACCTGCCCTGCCTTGAAGTAATAATAACAAACACCAAATACATGGTATCCATCATCAGCACCCCCACTATAAAAATTGTTTCAGCACTCTTGAAGTTAGTTTAACTTAACCTTCAAACCACTGAATTTTGTTCTGCCTTTGTCTACTAGGTTCAAGAGCCCTTTATTATCAGAAATCTCTTCAAATGTCAGTGTCATGAGTTAAAGAAGGAAAAAAAAATTATATTCTTCAGTCCTTCTCCCAACAAAAGCAGTATTTGTCCATACAGGATATTTTCTAGTGTTTTCTCCAGTTTAGTTTTCATTCTAAACAGCTCTTTGATTATGCTATGTCTGTGTTCCTTGTTATTTGCAAACATATCTGAATGGATTTTTATTCAGATCTTTAGGGAATATATGTTTTTATTAGCTGTACTCATTTGTGAACAGAAGTATTTTGTGTCAATAAAATAGCATTTGCTATTCATTATTTGTTATTGTCTGCCTTTTAAAGTTTCAGCCACCCAGTCAGGGAACAGAAACAATACCATGTGACATACGTCACTAGTCATACACTGTGAATAGTGAATCCTGAATAATCAGGTGAGTGCTTCATAATTTTACATTTGTTTTCATAAACTGTTGATAGAATAATTACTAATGGTGAATAGATTTGTAAAAATCAAAGTTGATTTGCAAACAGAAAGAGAAAGAAATTTTCAATGAATATTTTTCACAATTAATTGTTCCATGAACTCTTATCTGGGAGACTATTCTATGGTCTACTAGACCTCACATAAAGCACATGAAAGTACATTCCTTGACAAGTATTTGCAGAAAACATCAGGTGCAATGTTTGCTGCTTTTAGTCCTTGATACTGTAACTAACTCAGAAAGGTATCCCTTACTAGTAATTATCTTACTAATAATTCAGATGAAAGTTGTAAATGTGTGCAGGCCAGATCCTGAATACCAGGGTATCTCCACTGACTTTGATGGAAGTTTGTCCATTTACATGAGCTGAGGATCTAACCTATACTGTCATCAGTATTGCTAAGTTCTTAAAATGGTTGCAAAAGGTCCCTTGTCTGCTTCAAGAAGTAGTTTGTAGCATGTTGCTTTACTTTTCCCAGAAAAAGTTTCCTATGGCATTCAGTCACAGCACACTTTGCATTATTGCTCAAACTTAGTTCAAAAGTTTATTGAAAAGTGTTGTAATCTTCACTTTGCCAGACAGCATGGAGATGCTTGTGTTGACAGATACCTTGGGAGAATGAGTTGTTATGAATAATAAACAATTATCTATTGAATTTATATAAATTCCTCTTTCCTGGGATATTGCATACTTGGAGATACAGATATATAACAGTGTCTGTCGCTGCAGATTTGCAATTCCTAGTACCATCAAGTTCTATTATAGAAGTTGCCATGATGGTTGCTAGAGTTAAGATTGCATGCACATTTCCACTCTAACCTCCTGTTTTCAGAGTGCCACAACTTTACCATATTTTTACCTTTCACACTGGGTTTTATAGATTTGGTCTCTACTCAAAAGTGCTTTTTTTTTTTTTTGTTTGCTTGATTTTTTTAAGATTGAGCAAAAATGGTTGAGCCATTTTGGGACAGAGTGAAAAATTACACTTTCATCACACACAAGATGCAACTTTTATTTATTTACAGTCATAATGGAAACAGTGGGAGACAGAATGCTGAAATTTGCTATGGAAACAGCACTTACTGGGAAGACTTTTTTGCATGTTCCACTGAAAATCAGTGTTACTTAGACCAAACAATGAGACTTTGAAAATAAACCTAATTCTTCCAATGTACAAGTGCATTTTACACATGATTTTTCTACTAAGCTCCTAAAGCACCCATTTAGGCAACCTTTACTCAGGCAACTGATATAAATTTGACTACTTGCCTGAATAGGTGTTCACCAACCATAGAAGTGCAGAACTGGAAGGGATCTCAAAAGGTCTTCTAGTCCAGTCCCCCGCACTCAAGACAGGATTAAATATTATTTAAACCATCCCTGACAGGTGTTTGTCTAACTTGCTCTTAAAAATTTCCAGTGATCGAGATTCCACAACCTCCCTAAGCAATTTATTCCAGTGCTTAACCACCCTGACAGGAAGTTTTTCCTAATGTCTAACCTAAGCTGCCCTGGCTTCAATTTAAGCCCATTGCTTCTTGTCCTGTCCTCAGAAGTTAATGAAAACAATTTGTCTCCCTCCTCCTTGTACAATCTTTTATGTACTTGAAAACTGTTACGATGTCCCCCCTCAGTCTTCTCTTCTCCAAATTAAACAAACCCAATTTTTTAAATTTTCTCTTATACGTCATGTTTTAGGGTTGCTTGTCATGCCCAAAGTGTGAAGACTATTTATCAAATAATGATATAACGTCATGAATTTTTCATAACATATAGAAATATTGCATTTATATGTGTAGCATCCTGTAGTACTACTTTGTGTATGCTAACATAGCTCACAGGTGAGTGAGTGTTACAAGTCCCCTCTGTGCAGTTCAGCACTGAGTTGTTACAGCCCACGAATATGGCGCCTTGGCTCTTTAGTTCAAGCTGTAGCAGCCCAGGCTTTTAGATATGGAGGGATCTGGTTCAGTACCCTACGTGTTGGCCAAGAGGCATCTGTCACACCAGTATTCCTGAAAGCTGTTCATATGACATGTGCTCAGTAAATTCTACTTACAAACTACAGATGATAAGGCCAGAAAAAGCCTTTATGATTATCTGGTGTGATCTCTTGCATAACACAGGCCATTGCATTTCATCCAGTAATCCAGTAAACTTCTGGCTGAGCTTGGTCATATCTTTTAGAAAGACATCCAATCTTGATTTATAGATTTAAAGTGATAGCTAATCTACAACATCCCTAGGTATATTGTTCCAATGGTTAGTTACCCTTACTGTTAAAAATTTGCATTTTATTTCTAGTCTGAATTTGTCTAGCTTCAGCTTCCAACCATTGGATCTTGTTATACCTTTGTTTAAGAGCCCCTTACTATCAGAAATCTTCTCTCCACATAGGTACTTAAAGTCTATGATCAATTCACCTCAACTTTTTTTTTGTTAAACTAAACAGATTGAGTTTCTTTCATCTATCACTGTATAGCAGTTTTTCCAGACCTCAAATCATTTTATAGCCCTTTCCTGAACAATTTCCAATTTGTCAACAAAGTTGGACACCTGACCTGGATACAATATTCCAGTGATGGTCTCCCTAATGTTGTATACAAAGGAAAACAACCTCCCTACTTCTACTTGATATTCCACTCACTGCTTATACATCCAAGATTTACATTAATTCTCTTAGCCTCTGCATCACACTGGAAGGTTGGGTTCATCTGGTTATCCACCAATATCTATAAATCCTGTTCAGAGTCACTGATTTCCAAAACACAGTTCCCCATCCTGTAACTGTAACATGCGTTCTTGGTTCCTAGGTGTATGACCTTGGATTTGACTGCATTAAAGCACATTTTGTTCAAGTCCCTCCCAGGTTACCATGCAATACAGATTGCTCTGTAGCACTAACCTGTCTTTATAATTATTTACCATTGCCTTAACTAAACAACAGAGAGAAGTAGCTAATTTTTTGTCACATACAATCCACCTAAATTTGTAGCCTTTGAACTGTACCTAAGAAAGAATGCACTGTGCAAGCTAATCTAGCTTCCTAGTTAACTGCCTTATCCCCTAAATTGAATTAAATATAGCTGTGCTGCTGATTGACGAGAAAGTGCATAGTACATGGCTGCTTGCTAAATTATTAAAGTATATACTTTACAGAGAAAAAAGTTTATATATTATAGGTCTAAGGTAGTGGTTCCCAACCTGTGGCCCGGGGGCCAAAAGTGGCCTGTGGGGGCTTTCAAAGTGGCCCGCAGCTCCCCTCCTGCTGGCTGCAGAAGGGAGCCGCTGCCTAAGGACCCAGGCAGAGCATGTTTCTGTGGGCTACAAGACAGATGCAGGCTCCTTGCTGCAGCCAAGGGAATGGGAGATCAGTGCTCCCCACCCTCAGCTCCAGCAGAGAGCAAAGCGCTTTGCCTAGGTCCCTAGGTGCTGTGGTCCCTGCTGGAGCCAGAAGGAGGGAAGCACTGATCTTCCGTCCCCTGGGCTGCAGAAGCAAGCCACTGTCGAGGAACCCAGGTGGTGTGCATAGGGCTACGGGAGGCGTGCAGTTTCCCTGCTGCAGCCAGGGAGATGGCTGCAGTGGGGGGAGCCTGCTGGCAGAGACTGGTGGCCCTTTAGGGTTGTAAAAATTATATCTGTGGCCCTTGAGACAAAAAGGTTGGGAACCACTTGTCTAAGGGCTATATTTTCCCATTTACGCACAGGCCATAGTAAGGGGTAGCACAGAGCTGCACCACCTTGGAAAGACTGCTAGGCAGTAGAATATACCCTGGACCTTTTGAGGCAGCATATCTATCCACTGCTACTTGTTTTGTGAGGTGCAGTTTCCCCCCTCCACTGGCTGGTATTTAGGAAAGTGAAGCCATGGCCCTGATTCCTGTGAATCTAGAGATATGATTTTATCTTCTGCATCTGAATTCCTACCATCAATAAAAGGAACAGCATCCTGAAGCACATGGATAAGTTTGGTCCTATCACTGACGGATAACTGTAGAGAAATGCTAAAGCACAGAATTGTGACAAGAGGCTTTTCCATTGGTCCTACTTACTCCTTTTGTCGCTCATGTATTAAAATATGGTAAAATACTACAATCCTTGGGAAACTAGTAATGCTTCTCCTGCTCCTAGCTGGAGTATTCCATGTACCTGCACAGTATTCTCCATCTACAAGGACTGGAGTCCTTCATTTTTTTAGACTGTAGAAATGGAACACTCCTATTATTGACATCGGGTGTTGGCATACTGGCGCTGAATGTGTCCTGTAAGAGCATTTGAGTGAGAGAGAACCACAAGTATAAACAAAGGAGAAGAGTATTAGAAAGTGGCATGTAATAAGTCAGTAGTGCTAGAATTTGGCAAATGGGCTGATCTCGCTTCCCACTAAAATCAATGGCAAAATTCCCCTTGATTTCAGTAAGAACAGGTTGAGACCCCAATATCCTACAGGATAATGTAGGAACTCAAGAAGGTAAAACAAGAAACTACTTTCACATTCAACAGTGAGCGTTAAATATGCTGGAATGAATGCTGAAAGGTTTCACATTCTCTCAGATCTATTTTAAACAGAATAATCTCAGCACTTCTAAGGTAACACTGTAACACACAGTCAACATTAATTAATGCCAAAAAACAATGGCATTCCTCAGGAATTACATGAATAGCAAAATACTTCCTCATGATTAATGTTATTACACTGAATCCCAAAGGACTTAGTAATGATTAGTAACTCCCCATTAAGAGCAGTACATTTATTTTTTAAATTTCCTAACACTGGCTTAGGCACCCACAGTAGGGGCTTCCCAAAACTCTCTGGCTGCACTGTAAGGAATAGAGTAATTTGTTACATCCTTTTAAGGGGTGCATCATTCTCTTGTCCATGCAGCTGGCCAGTTCCATTGGCCAGCACACAGGAGTAGACATGGCCATGGTCTCATCTACTTTCTGCCCCCCGCCCCCTTCCCCTTTGTGGTGAGTTGTTTTCAAGCAATCACAGGGGCTGCCATTCTAATCAGTCCTTCTGTGGGCCTTGCAAAGGGAGGAGGGGGGTCTTTACTCCTTACCTCCCACAGCTTCCTTAGATTTATCCACAATCCACTCCATTATTCATTAAGGCTCAGAAGTTACCACTTTTACTCATTTTGGGTACTATTTTACTTCTGAGTCATCCTATTGATTTCAGTGGGGCTACTCCCAGGGCAAGAATGCTACCTGAGATGATGAAGGATAACAAAATTGGGCATAGAATTTGCTTTGATATTTCCATCTGTAATTATTCAGCTGATTCCAAGAGCACTTGAACTTTATTATGTGTTCAATTAAAATGTATTTAGCAGGGTTCTCAAACTTTTTTTTCTGGAACCTCCTTTGACAATATTTCAGGCTGTGATGACCCCCCCCCCATGCCATGCTTACTTCTGCGCTGCTACTGGGGGCGGCGCTGCCTTCAGAGCACCTAGCCAGCAGCGGCTGCTCTCTAGCCACTCATCTCTGAAGAGCTTTGGCTGCCAGCCATGCATGGGGCTGACAATCCCAGCCACGGCATGTGCAGGGGCTGACAGCTCGTGACCCCCCCAAAATAACATTGTGACCCCTTGGGGGGGTCCTGACCCCCAGTCTGAGAATCCAATTTAGCGTTTGAGCAACTGACTCACTGGTTTAGTCACATTAAATAAAATGTTTGTTTCTATAGAATACCAATGATGTGATTAAAAAAAGCAAGGAAAGAAAAATAGGTAGAGATAGGCTAATAACATACTAAAATCAAAGAAGGAGGAAGTTTACTCATTTTCAATGTTCTGAATACCACATACATGTCTAAATCCAGAGGGTGAATGATGATAACAATTCAAATTTACACACCATTATAAATATGAAGTAAAAGAACTTGAGTAATTCTCTTTGAGCTGTACACACTAAGGACGCAAGTAATCTTTTTACAGTTTGTTAAACTATATTTATTTAATTTATTGAATGTTAATTTGTAGTTTCTTATATATGCTGATAAGAATTTTATTTTGAACTTCCTTTAAAACAGGAAAAAACCATGGCTTGGACAAGCTAGTTTGGGTTAGGAAACGGTAGGGATTAAAGAAGCCTTAGCAGTCACCTGAAAATGCCCTTCAAGGTGTGTACCTACTAGTACTGCTAAAGTTTGGGTACCTGCTGGTATTTCATTATAAATGTTTGGCCCGGATTCTGCAAAAAATTTCCACACATTATGCATAGTACAGAGTCAGGTCCACTAAAGTCAATATTGTCAGCACTATCTCTGAAAAAAATCAGATAAGATACTGATCTAAATATAATTTATTTTTAAAATAGCTATAACTATCTGTGTAATTTCATAAAAGTTAAAATAACTTATGGGCTAGAGTCCTTTAAACACTGTTTTAAAGAGTATTTGGGTTATTATTAGAAGCAGTAAGTCCTAAACAAAATGTTTTTAAATATACATTTGAAACCAATTTTCAGAATTTTGGGTACACATTTATATATCTGATAGCGCATGCAAATGCCACAGTTGTGCATACACTCATCTGTGCATAATGATCTGATATGTGACTAATAGTTCGGTTTCATGCAGAAATACCATGACTGCATAAATGACTTGCACTTCTGTATGCATACAGAAGTGCACACATTGAAGCTGATTCTCATTTACATTAAGTCCACTTTACACTGCCAGAGTGGTGTAAAGTAGCCTTAGTATAAAGGAGAATCAAGACCAAAGTTCTGAATACATGGTCTTCTCATGTATTTGATAGTATTTTCTTTACAATATTTTTAGCTGAAGCAGCCTTTAATTGATTACATTAAAAATCTCTCCAAAACTTATTTCTCTTGTAACTGAAAATGGAGACGAAAAAGAGAATCTATTGTGAAAAATTAATGCGAAACTCTAAAAAGAAAACACAATGGAACACATTAACATCTAATAAAAATAATATTTTGCTAATCCTGTTACATAATCTGGAGGTGTATTTTATATCTGAAGATAACTCACTACTGTGCAAATTTAGAAAAAACTTGACATCTGTTTTTTTCTGCAGTTTCCTGTAAGTTCAATGATAAACTTCTTACAGCTAGTAAGATACAGAGGCAGTTTTTCCCTTTCGTTGTCATGCCTCTGTTCATAAACTGAGCTCAATTCATATGCACTGAAGCAGGGACGTGTATACTCTACTCTCTCTGTGTAAACAGAGCAGTTGTGCTTTCTGGTTTTACCTGGGAAGAGAGATGATAGTATTTACAATGCTGAGCTCCAGTACAGAGTGGGGGAGCCTTGATGGCATAGGCTTTGTGGAAGTTGCTGACCTCTGCCCTGCATATGGCCCATTTCCCAGCTAGTACCACTGACAGGCTATAGGGCTCTACCAATCAAGGCAATATTAAGGGAAACAATGGCCTAATGCGCACCCTCATATTACCCCTCCAGCTGCCCTTCTTAAAATGGAAGTTTACATTCAGACATCATTCAAGGGACGCCAGGAACATGCCTATTGTACCCATGCCTTTATCTAGACCTGCCACAACCCCAACTCCGTAAGAGCTGGAATTCCCATCACTGGGGATCCTGTTCTCTAGGTTACACTGGCAAAAGCAGGTAAGGGTGGAATCAAACTCTCTACTGTCAAAGAGACTTAGACCAGGTCTACACTGCCACTTACTTCGGTATAACTTACATGGCTCAGGGGTGCGAATAAGCTACCCCGAGTGATGTAGGTCACACTGACCTAAGCACCGGTATGGACAGTGCTATGTCGGCGGGAGAGCGTCTCCTGCCAACATAGCTACTTCCTCTTGCAGAGGTGGATTTATTATGCTGATGGGAGAGCTCTTTCCGATCAGCACATAGTGTCTTCACCAGATGCGCTACAGCAGCGCAGCTGTGCCAATGTACACTTCTAGGCTAGACTAGCCCACATAATGGTTTTGCAAGCCCAAATTAAATTTCATAATGGGAATGTGTGCCAAGCACATATATGATTTAAATATATTACCTATACACGTAATATATTTTATTTTAAAATTCAAAATTGTTTTAAGCCTGTACAAGTTTTTCTACCTAAACTGACCATCTCTGTGACTCAGAATCTAAGGAGCTTCTTTGTAATTCACATCTTTCAAGTTTTACTGAATCTGCTGTTAAACGTTCACACTGGATAAGAGTAATTTGCATGGTTGCAAAACAATCTATACAGTTCTTGTCCAACAGTGCACATTTTCAGTAATTCTGCATACTAAAAATTCCTGTCAAAGTGGAATTACCAGACATGCAAATTAGCTATCTTAAACTTTCCTCTTTTGGCTATTAGTATTTTTTATAAGAAAATACACACAAAGCAAATTAGAACAGGTGGGGAAATTCTTTTTAACACTTTAAGAGAAACTGGCAGATGTGGGGCTATTTCCTAGGGCTGGTCTGGGTGTGAGATTTTTACAGTAGGGAAAAGCAATTTGTAATTTACAACTGCTTTTCTCACTCATAAATCTTTTCACAGTTTGTGCCTGGCAGAAAAACCTACAAGAGGCAAAGCTCTTATAGGATTTATAGATCTGGTCCTAAATAAGTAAAAAAACAAAACTTCTCACTAGGACTTTGTAGGTTCCCAACTACCTGGTGGTGAGCCCCTTATTAACATTATTTCTTCAGTGCAAGGTCTGCATAACCATGTGATGGTCTTGAGCCAGCCAACACATGTATTTGGATAGAACAATGTCCTGTAAACGGGGAAACCACCACCCAAACAGGACAGCTGTCGACACTACTTGGTGGGATGCCCCATTATGTCCGTCCTTTCCTTCAGGAGCAGCACCTGCTTGTTCCCGGTGGGAGGGCTGAGATGAGTTAGACAGAAAATGGGGCGCAGGCCCAAGGCCCCCCTGCTCCTCCTCAGATAACTGCTGGACCCTCCTCCTCCTCTCTCTCCCTGAAGCCCCGCCCAGTCCTGCCCCCTGGCCAGGTCGGAGGCTGGAAGCTGGAGCCAGGCAGTGCAGGGCAGCTGCTGCACTGGTTGGTGCCATGGTGCAAGCAGTTGCATCAATCCCATCTCCTCCTCCTGCTGGTGCCTGGGCCCTGGGGCTGCTCCTCAGCTCCTCGTCGCCCTTTGACTGCTTGTAGCTGGTAACAGCCACCCAGACGAGGGGACCTGGCTGCAAGGTCAGCAGAGCCCTCCAGGAGCAGCAACCACAGGGAGAAAGTGAGCACCAAGAGCCTGGACCAGATCGGTTCAGTCCATGCTGCTGTGGGGAGCCTTGGCCCCTGCACCTGCCCCAGGTGGCGTGCCCCAGCGGGTGGGGACACAAGCTGGGGCCTGCTCTTGGCCCCCCGCCCTTTGCTTACTCCGCACTGCTGCTGGTGGTGACGCTGCCTTCAGCGTTGGTTGCCCAGCCAAAAGCCTCTGCTCTCTCCACTCTGCCTTCAGAGTGGGGTGGCCGGAGAGCAGCGGCTGCTACTCAGTGGCTAAGGCAAATTTTGGGGCAACAAAACAGCCCCCACAAATCCCTTGTCCACCACTACCCCTGCTTTCCTTGCTCTGTCTGAAACAGAGCTAGGTCCTGCAATGAAGCAAAATTCCCAAACAGTGTAAAAAATGGATGCTTTTAATTAATTAAAAAAAGACCAAAAGCACAATTGCAACAGCACTTAAAACAAAAATACTATGGTAAATATTAATTCAAAACAAATAAATCTGTGTTTACATGAATAAGAGCTGTAAGAATAGTCCAACAGATTTTATTTAAATTTTCTCCAAAATATTCACCTTCGGATGATGAGAAGAAAATCAAAGAAATTTCAGCCCCATGAATGAGTTAGTTGTTTCAGAAAGTTTAAATGCACTGGACACAGACACTTAAAATGAAAATGCCATCTCAATCCCATCTACAATAAAATGGCTTATTAATAAATATCTGTAGGTAAGAACAGATGACCATGGCAAAAACCTGAAAAAACCAGAAAAACAATTGCAAGTGCCCACTGACACAAAGATCATTCAAGGGCACAAATCAGGAAAGCATCACCTAATGGAGTGCTTTTCTGAATACGGACCGACTTAAGCAAGTGCTGAGATGGCCTTCCTGATTCAGGGTCCAAATGAGTAATCAGTAGATGAAATATTATCTTTATTTGAGAGAAATACGGTTCAACAAAGAATTAAACTAGAGACCAGCGCAGCCAAAATAATAGGGTTAACTAACTAGGGGAAGGATATGGCCTTTTCAGATCACATAGGCATCTTTTTATTATTACAGTAATCACCTTTTAAAGATTGCCAAAGTGATACATTTTATACATGTTTATATGGTCTATAAGAACATAAGAATGGCCATACTGGGTTAGACCCAATGGTCCATCTAGTCCAGCATCCTGTCTTCCAACAGTGGCTGGTGCCAGGTGCTTCAGAGAGAATGAACAGAACAGGCATTGTATAGAGTGATCCATTCCCCTGTCATACAACCCCAGGATTTGACAGTCAGAGGTTTAGGGACACCTAGAGCATGGGGTGCATCCCTGACCATCTTGGCTAATAGCCATTAATGGACTTATCCTCCATTAACTTATTGAATTCTTCTTTGAACCCATTTATACTTCTGGCCTTTACAACATTCTCTGCCAATGAGTTTCACAGGTTGACTATACATTGTCTGAAGAAATATTTCCTTATGTTTGTGTTAAACCTGCTGCCTACTAATTTTATTGGGTGTCCCTTAGTTCTTGTGTTATGTGAAAGAGTAAATAGCACTTCCTTATTCACCTTCTTCACACATTCATGATTTCATAGACCTCTACAATATCCCTCCTTTGTCATCTCTTTTCTAAGATGAACAGTCCCCCTCCTTTTAATCTCTCCTGATATGTAAGATGTTCCATAACCGTAATCATTTTTGTTGCCATTCTCTGTAATTTTGCCAATCTAATTTATCTTTTTTGAGATGGAGTGACCAGAACTGCACACAGAATTCAATGTGTAGGCATATCATGGATTTATATAGTGACATTATGATATTTTCTGTCTTATCTATCGCTTTCCTAATGGTTCCTAACTTTCTGTTAGCTTTTTTGACTGCTACTGCACAGGGAGCACATGTTTTCAGGACTATCCACAATGACTCGAAGATCTCTTTCTTGAGTGGTAGCACCTAACTTAGACCCCATCATTTTGTATGAGTAGTTGGGATTGCCAGTGTGCATTACTTTGCATTTATCAACACTGAATGTTATCTGTCACTTTGTTGCCCAAGTGAGGGACCTTGTCAAAGGCTTTCTGAAAGTCCAAGATATTGTCCACATATTTGTTGACCCCCCGTCAAAGAATTCTAATAGATTGGTGAAGCATGTTTTCCCTTTATAAAAGTCATGTTGATTCTTCCCCAACATTTTGTTCTCATCTATATGTCTGATAATTCTGTTCTTTACTATAGTTTCAATCAATTTGCCTGGTACTGAAGTTAGGCTTGCTGACCTGTAATTGCCAGGATCGCCTCTCAAACCTTTTTAAAAAATCGGCATTACATTAGCTATCTTCCAGTAATCTTATACAGAGCTGATTTAAGTGATAGCTTACATACCATAGTTAGTATTTCGGCAATTTCATATTCGGGTTCCTTCAGAACTCAGGGGTGAATACCATCTGGTCCTGGTGACTTACTACAATTTTATTTATCAATTTATTCGACAACCTCTCCTACTGACACCTCAGTTTGGGACAATTCTTCAGATTTGCCACCTAAAAAGAATGATTTAGGTGTAGGAATCTCCCTCACATCCTTTGGGGCGAAGACCGATGCAAAGAATTCATTTAGCTTCTCTGCAAAAACCTTGCCTTCCTTTAGTGCTTCTTTAGCACCTTGATTGTCCAGTGGCCCCACTGATTGTTTGGCAGGCTTCCTACTTCTGATGTACTTTTAAAAAACTGCTGATAGTTTTTGTATCTTTTGACTTGATTTGCCAGAGTTTATGCTTCTTTTTATTTTTCTCGGTAAGATTTAACTTCCAATTTTTAAAGAATGCCTTTTTACCTCAAACCACTTCCCTTACTCTGCTGATTAGCAATTATGGCATGTTTTTGGTCCTCTTACTATTTTTTTTTTTAATTTGGGGTACACATTTAGTTTGGCTGTCTATTACGGTGTTTTCAATAGCTTACGTGCAGCTTACAAGCATTTCACTCTTGTGACTGTTCCTTTCAATTTCCATTTAACTAGCTTCCTCATTTTTATGATTTTCCCCCTTTGTAGTTAAATGTTACTATGGAGGGTTTCTTTGGTATTTCCTCCCTACAAGATGTCCATAGAGATTCTATGGTAGTGTTTGAGTCATTTAAGATTTTTATTATATCTGACGCTTTGCTTTCTTTCACATATAGTACCATTTCTCCACAAGTGTCACATATTCTGTCATTCCTATATGTTTTGTACCTTGTAATGATGTCTCATTGATTATTTTTGTTTGACCTGTACTTTATCAAATTTCTATCCTTTCTATGCTACTATGTATTGTAGGATATAGAGTATCTCCTTCAATAAATCTTCCTCTAAGGAATGTGTCTGTTCGAACCATGTACTCCTCTACACCTGTTGGCTTTCCCCCAGCCTTTAGTTTAAAAACTCCTCTACATAAATACATACATGGCAAGTTTGGTTACTCACTTGGGTCCTGTCAGATTTACGTATCAGTTCAACTACTGCTACCAAATCAGCAGGCACAGGGAGACCCAGGTCATGAGGCTCATCAAAATTAATGCAATGTTTACTGTTCATGTTCTAGAGCCCTTGGGATGGATCATGAGGTGTCTCAGGCTGAATAAGCATCATCATGATAATACCTTGAGCATCTTGTAAAATCAGGATGCCCTGCCACTTCTATCATCTACCTGACTGAGGCACATCACAAGTTCTTTTCTCCTTCTGTTTAACAGGAAACCTCCATCCACCATATCCCTAATTTGTTCCATCAACATATCAGTTGTGGACACAACACAAAGCTGGCATGGCAAAGGAGTGTGGAGCATGAAGGGGGAGACACACACACACTAAATCCTGGTCCTTTCAACTGGTAAACCCAAACAAACAGCATTAAAAAGGACCCCACATTTGCTTGCATCAGCTCTGAAGCCTGCTCCAGTGTATGGTTTGGGATAGACACCATACAAAACTGTCAACAGGAAACCAGGAGAAGTTTGTTGGATTGGGCAGAGTTTCATTTGAAGTTTTGAGGTTCATTTTTCATACTCGTCCTGGTTCCTACATTGGTCAATTCTCTTAACAAGAAAAACTGTGATTGATTATTTATGTAATTGGCCTTTTATTTCTTCTGTGCTAGGAACCAGATTTTCATTTGGCTAACCTCCTGGAGCACAGGGTGTACTCTCACAGCTCTGTCACTTGCTCAGTAGGGTTTAATAATTTCAGTCTTTTAAAAAAGACTTTTGGATGCTTCTAGCATATTTCATTTATAATTTCTTCTCTCATCCAGGACCTTTTCCCTTTCCCCTTCTACAGCTATGCTTGTGAGTCCCCCAAAGCTGTATGTTGGGAACAACATAAGGAGATCATGACTCGAGGCAATGCTTAGTAAAGGCCTCGTTGATGCAGTCAGAGATCACTCTGCTTAGAAAAGTAGAAAAGCTGGAGCCAAGTCATTTTAACCAGTTGAGTACAATACTGAGAGGAATTCAATGCAATCACCATCATATTTGCTGCCAGAATCTATAAACACTAAGTTATTAACAGCTGAAGAGTCAGTTCACCACCACAACCCACACAAACAAACTGAAGTCTACCCCCTTAAACAAAAAATTCTACTGATTCAGTCCTGCTGACATTTTTCTGGAGGATTATTGACACTGCATGTTATAAATTGCTCTTTTTTACCTACTCAAACCCCTTTAAGGGTTAAAATATGGCATATGTTGATAGCCGACACTCCTCACTAACAGGAAAGACACGTTGCTGTGGGGCCCAGATCTAGGCTTCTCCTTCCCTCCAGCTGTCTGTGGATAGCTGCTAATTGTATCCACTTGTTTAACCTCAGGGATAACGTCTGGAGGGGACCAAGTGCCACAAGCATGCTTTAAAAAAAACAAAAAACAAAACAAAAAAAAAAACAAACGGTCATTTCCTCTCTGGTGTAACTTGCATGACAGCATGTGACAAGCAGAAATTAATGGGGACACTGCTGTGCCAATACCTCTTGAATTGCTTTGACACTGGCTGCAGGCTGCCTGCTTGGCCACCCAGCCAAGACCTCACATGAAACATGGCAAGGGGCCCACAGTTCTATTCACTAACAAGCCAGCTGGTCAGTGATTAGAAAGCTGAAACAATGCAGTGCACATACACCAAGAAAAACGCTTTACAAAGAGCTTCAGACTCAGGAGGTAAAGTTTGCTTTAAAAAAAAGTGAATCTGTAAATCTATCTTCTGAAGCTGCAAATTCAAGTTGACAGCACAGACAACCTGGAACGTCCATTTAGTTGATTCTACATTCTCACCTGAACATGCTCAGAACTAAGACTAAAATCTTAGCACACAAAATATTAACATATAAACAACCTAGACCACACTGATTCAGAAGCGGTGGAGCATTCAAATTATGTAAATACATAGACACTTATGACAGATTACAATTCCTATTGGCCTATCAACACCTCAGCAACACTGCCTACATTTCTGCAGAAATCCTTATCAGACCTGCTTACAGTGGGCCAATAAAAATTACTGAGATTTGTTTGTAGACTGAGAAATAAAAACAAAGGCTGAGATTTTCCAAACAGCCTCAGGGATTTGGATGCCCACTTTCTCTATCCCCTCTGCAGATTTGAAAACCTCAGCCAAGACTTTTTAAAGAAGTGTCGAATCTTTGGTTGGATACAGGGATGTTGAGTAGACTGTTCCTCTTGATGCATTCCCAATTTTTAGAAAATCAATATCCTGATAAATGTAGGATATTTGCCACTTGCTCTTTGCAAAAATGGAATTACTATTTTAGGAAAAAAGACCAAGAGTAGGATTTTCAAAGCTGCCTAAGGAATGTAGGCACTCAGATGTCATTGGAAATCAATGGGATTTCGGGAGTTAACTCCTAGGTCTCCTTTGAAAATCAAAGTCCAAGACAATGTCTCTTAACAGCTAGAATCATTAGAATAAAACTTACTGTTATACAGGCCAGCATTTTTTGAAGTAGGTGTAAGGAATGATGCAACAGAAGATAGGCTTACCTGATGGTCAAGTGACAATTTCACCAGGAGGGAGAGGGTCTAGGGTCTAATTGAGGGTCTAATTGAGGTTGTTTGCTTTCTTCATGAGAAAGGGCTAGGAATATTGTGGAATCACAATGCTCCCCTTAGGTGAAGACGATGGCCTCACACTAGGTCCAATCCAATGCCCAGTGAAGTCAATGGGAATCTATCCACTGTCTTCAATGATCTGGACTGGACCCACTGCCTTTGAGTAAACCCCTCCACCTAACATACAGATCACAGCTAACAAGAACTGCAGGGAACTGTATCTAACTTGGCTTGACAAAAGGGAAGTCACTATGATGCCAGGTTGCATAATGTGACCCCTGATTCTTGGCTAAGCACTTCCATAATAAATAACAAAATTCATAGTTAATATTAAAGGTGGGTACGTGGAGAAACATGGGCTGTGTACACTCTCAGAGTTATCTGGCCTTGGGGAAATCACTTAACTTCCTTCTGCTTCAGTTACCGCATCTAAGATCCAGGAATATTGCTTCTCTACTTCATAGGGCCATTGTAAAGATTAATTAGTTTATGTTTGTGAAGTCTCTTGAAGGGACAATGTTTACTCAGTTATTATGGTGCAACTGCAGTGAATTCGACAGCATATGCAAGAGAATAATTTCCTGTATGCACAGTATCATGGTGGTGGTGGTGGGTCTTAAGGAAAAGATCTGAGGGAAGAAAGGACAGTGGTCTTTTGGATTCCTTCAGGCAGAGTGCTCTAAATGCGAGGACTTTCAGGATTTGCAGGGTTATTGGTAGAACATGAGCTGTCAAAAAAGCCTTAGAGATGACAATCTGATAAGTGAAATTGCATATCCAAAATAAAAAATAACTAAAATCATACGGGAATGGTTCCTCTGAAATGCCGAGCTACTTGAGTTTGAGTTCCTGTAAGTGTTTACCATAGTTAATAGTTTGCAACAATGTTTATGTTTAATTAAAAATAGATAGTTCTAGGCAGATAGTTTTCATTCAGGAAAAACCAGGCCCCTTGTCTGGAGGGAATAGGGTAAACAGGAGATGGTTTTAATGGGGTCAGAGAAGTGGGCACAGGAGAGTTTGCCATCTGGATGGAAAGGAGACAGAAAGGCTGCCCGTCATTGCTTCTTACATGGTCTGTGGCTTTTTCTTCTTCTCTCATTTCTGCACCCTCCTCTGCTCCCTTCTCCTCCCTCTTGATTCATTCTGCTTCCCCTTCGTCTTCTCTCCCTAGCTCTTAATCATTCTTTCTATCATATCTACTTTTATTCTTTGTTTGTTGATCTCTTCTGTTCACCAGCAGCCCCCCAGATACCTTGCCACAATCTAGTGCTCACCTGTGATGAAGGGGAGGGGAGCAGAACAGAGGCTGCCAGCCCCAGTGTGGGTCAGGATCCACTGGCTATGGTGATGGTGCAGCTGAGCTGCCTGAAGACTCGCCATATAGTGCCACATGTATTGGACTCTAGGTGGGTGGTGGTCTGGCTTGAGCAGCATGCTCATTGAGCAGCATTACTCATAGAAGTCGGGCTGTCCTCATTATTGTAAAGTACGTCCAGGAGTGATCCCAGAAGAGCACATGTTGTCACCCAGCCCTGCAGTTGCTTTCACTAGTTCAGCTGACCAGTAGCTCCTTCAAGTGTCAATAGAATGACACCAATTTACAGCAGCTGAGGATCAACCTTGTTTTCTTTAAAACCCTGGACCGACCCTGAAGAAAGCGGCACTCTAGATTTTCAGTGATACACACTTAACCAATTAATGCACACCATGTTAGTGTGCTGTGGATATCACTCCCCCATAGTGTTGTTCATTTGCATTAGCGCACTGTGTGAGCATGATGGACAACAATCAGCGTTGGGGTTTTGGGTGGGAGGAGAAGAGATGAACAGCATGGAAGAGGAGTCGGTAATGTTGGGGAGAGGAGAAGGTTGCAACAAAATGTTTCATAGACCTGGCCAAATAATAAAACAAAAGCTAAATCCAAACCTGCACAGAAGACACTTTAAGTATACAAAAAGATAAAAATGCAGTAGAACATTATCTTATTGAATGAGCTGATTTATAGAATAAATTGCTCAGGACTTATCTACACCATGTGGCAACACGCATTATGGGGGTGTGATTTCTAAGGCGCACTAACATATTACATATTAACTGGTTTGTGTAGACCCTGCTGGTAAACACTAACAGTTCTTTGCTGTGCTTTAACGTAGGGCAGTCCTATTATGAAGTGCAGTAGGAAACCTTTAGAGTGCACCAGCAGATTCTAGACAAATCAATTAAAGCACAACATGTGAATGCGCTTTAGAAATCACACCCTATAGTGCACATGACCTTATTATGTAGACATGACTTTAGCTGAACAAGTATCTTTTAAAACCACACCGCCAATGACAAATACACTATTACTTCTCAAAGAAATAATTTGTGACAGACAAAAAAGTTATGGCATTTATACAGATGGGTAGAACAGAGGGAATGACAGCTCTTCTCACCTATTAATCATATTTCTACAATGTAATCATTCATGTAAGAGATCTGAGAATAAAACTTGCTAAGGCCCGGATATCTTGACGCACATGCTTAAATGCTTTGCTGAATCAGGGCTTTAAAAAGTAAGCCTCTTTTTACCTCTCATCAACTAACAAAATATTATCAGTCAGGGAACACAGTTTTATATTGTATGTACTGTTACAAAATACCAGTCAATGAACTGGAAAAAACCTGGATATTTAGGAAAACAAATGAAAGAGGCTAGGGCTCACTGGTGAACGATTGCTGTTTTCTTTTGTTATTAAATAGTAACAGTATTATTTACTGCAGCTTTGCAAGCTAGCAAACAGCTGGGTGTAATACATTTCCATGCTGTGTAACCTCTCCTTATGCTTCATTAGACTTCTTATCAGGAGCAGAAGAAAAGAAATCTCTCTCTTATGCCTTTCCTGTGGCGAAGGAAAAGACAAGATGATGACTTTCCAGCTCATTTCACTTGTACAACATTCTCATCAATCACCATGGGGTAGGTTTTTGTTATTCTCACTGGAGGACTGTTCTTGGTTTTCTGTCACAAAGAAGCATGACTCCACTAACTAGCACATTGGGGTTACCTCCACTAGATTTGTAGAAAAACAAAAATGCACTTTCTAAGGGCTTCGTCCTGCAGTCCTAATGCAGGACTGTGTTGGGACTGGAGAATTGGGTTTAAAGTTCCTCTAACTGGGAGGAAGGTTAGGCCCTTGAAACATATTGAACACTTGAAGTAATGAAGTTAAACTACCATATTTCATCAAGAACCAAAATCTGCTTTCTGCTTGTTTTGTGACTTTCTTCTTCAAAAACCAAACAAAAGAAACTGTGGTTTATTTTTATTTTAATCTCTCTGTGAAGTATGCATCCCACTGCAGTTTTGGTTCACTATAGCCCACACAGTTTGGCCTCCATTCTCCTTTCCTATGCATTCAGTAAGTCCCATGGACTTCAATAGGAAGTACATGAGCAAACAAAAAGAGTGGGACATGTTCTAATCACAGTGTTAACAGAGCCACAGAGAAGACAAGAAGACAATAAAATATTTCTTTGAAAATGGCTTCTCGTCCCATAACTATATGTGTTTAAATGTCTTTTCCTTTTCCGTATGTGTTGTTTCTCTCTGACTGACAGCTATACACAACATACTATTGTAGTAACAAGCATATGGCTCAAAGATCACTGTTGACTTTCTTGAATCTCAAATTAGACTTTTTTTAATTTAAAATACATGAAAGACATCTTTACACTCTTTCATGAAACCAATTTTACATTTGTAACATCCTACGTATTCTTTTGGAACTGTTTCCATTAAAATGCCGAGTCTGGGTTTGGATAGCAAGTATTTCCTTTGTGACACTAAAGGAGGAGTATACTACTATCAAAATTTCTCTCTAAAAAAAGTGTTTGATAAAATATATATTGTACTTGTCAGAACAGGAGTATCTGAAGTTAATTTCAAATGAAAGAATACTTTAGACTGAACCACAAACTGGATTTTAAAAACCCATCAGACTCTGCCATTGTACTGTCCCCTTTCCTGCAGGAAAAGTAAATAGAAAACTACTTTGCATTTGCATGCACAGAATATTGTAACATTTTTTAAACTGCTGGGATTTCTAAGTCACAGTTATGCGACATAACTACTATATCTTGAAACAGAGGACAGATAGTCCAGCAGCTGAATTTATAGGCTTGAATATGAAACAGTCTAAAGAGATGGTTAACTAACATGACTTCTCAATTATGTTTGGCAATTTAAAGCTACAGTTTGCAGGTTCCTATTGCATTTGACAAAGAAAGGGACATTTTACAAATACTTAGGAGCAATTTCTTTTTTCACATTGCTGTTTGTAAATCTCATGTATTTAGCCTCAGATTGTGAAAACCTTACTCCTGATGAGTAGCAGCTTAGTCCACTGATTTAAATGAGACCACTTGTGGAAGTAGACACTACACAAGCATGAGTAATGATATCACCATCTGGCTTGTAATGAATTTATCTGAATTAAAAAGAAATGAGCTTTTTATATTTGTGAATTCTAAAGTTCACTTCAGAGTCAAATGGAATAATTATTGTGGCTAAAAAAAGTTATGACAAAAATAAATAAATAAATAAAGCCACTATTGTGCTATGATGTTCTTTTTGTAGCTGTGATCCCACAAGCCATTTTCCATATTACATGGTTTTGCATTATGACAAGCTACTGCACATTTTTCTTTGTACCCAAGAGACTGTTCCATGCACAGCTTTTGCTGTGTAGACGTATCTGTCTGTAGGCTAAGCCTACCTAAGCTAGTCTGAATCTAGCTAATGCAGATAACAATAACAATGAAGACAGCGCACACAGTGTGAGATTCAGATCAGGTAGCACAAGCCAAGTTATGTTCCCAGGGTCTGTGATAGGCTTGTACTACATGCTCTGACACCTGCATCCCCTGTCTGCACTGCTGTTGTTAGCCACGCTAGCTGGATTCAAGCTAGTTCAGGTAGGCTAGCTCGTGCACAGCTTTTGCTGTATAGACATATTCACAGACGCTGCTTCCACATTTCAAGGAGAGACTGTTTCCCTGATCCAGTTAAGCATGTGCTTAACTCTAAGCATGTGACTAGTCTGGGACTATAGACACAGTAGTTCAAATCCTTCTCTGGAATAACTCTACTGACTTCAGCAGGGATGAATTTGACTTGATGTTATTAGCATCAGCTAGCTAGCAGACTTTCAGTTCGGCTTTAATTAAAGTCTGGGGCTGCTCATGTGATTAAAATTAAGCAGATGCTTAACCACTTTACTGGATCAGAGCCTAAGGTCTTTAGTGTCTCATTAGGTGGGGGAGGAATCAGACAAACTTTGATATCAAATGTGGAGTTCATCTTTCAAAGTCCAGAATTCAATCAAAACATCTAACATGATTTTAACCGGGTTTAATTCACTGATATAAATGGCATTGCTATGTAGCTGTAATATTAACAGAGGAAGTCATAAAAACCTAAAATATTGATAATTATGAGTTTCTGAACAATTAACAGCAGATTTAGGTCTGAGGGCTTGAGCCTATGTAACTTGCCCTTTCTTAATTGCAAACTCTTCAGACTTTATATGAAATCAAATTAAAGACTGATCACTAACTAATGCTAATAGCACTGGGCCAAATTCATCCCGGTGTAACCAAAATATGCCAACAAAGTTACACCACAGAAGGGTTTGACCCATTGTGTCTGTAGTACTAAGTGTTAAATATTACAAAATTAGATATCCTTTACCAAAATTAAAAACAGATTAAGCAGCCACTTTCTTATGGAAGTTTTTTCCTGTCACACAAAGAGTTAAGCACCAAACAGTATCTCAATTATTTTACTCATGACTCCATTCCTAATTTTCTGTTTTCTGGCAGCTGCTTACTAACTTACTAATGTGTGTGTCTTTGTTTGGACTTCTTAAAAAGGGGATATTCTCAAAGTGGAAGAAAGCTCAATTTATTTCACTTTGAAATCTGAGAAACAAGTAACATGAACCTTATGGTGATTATAGAGCATGATGATAAATAAAGGAAGAAGTTGTGTAAATATGCGAAATGGTGATGGTAAGAGAGAGCAGCGGAGAAGTCCTGCTTTGGGTATATGATGCTTTTGTGGTATCTTATGTTCGAGGGAAGCATGTATGCACAATAGTCTTTTCTTAGTTTGCATTCTATATCGTTTACTATTATTTACAACTTTTCCCTAATGCACTTTTGGATATTCTGAGGCATCAAACAACGATCACCTGTCCACATCTCCCAGTGTCCCCCTCAGGATGAAAGCTCTTCTCTTTAGTACTCTGTCTATAGCGAAGAACTGGTAATACTGTACCTAAGCATGGCCTTAGTTCTAATTTAGCATCTTGCAGATGGTCTAATCTACCTACAATAATTTCTAGGTCTGTGGGGGAAAAGTAGCGTAGTGTCTAGACGGAGGCAAATCACTGCAGAACTTGTTTCCATAGCAGCATATTACACACATTCAGCACAGCCTGGAGAATCATGTTTGTTTTTTGGGGAAAATAACAAAAACACACACAAACAGGAAGCGTTCTACAGTATGAGGAAGAGGAGCTGGAGTCCCTGGTTGGAGGAGGTGCAGGGGTGTGGCAGCCAGACTAAGTGAAACTGCCTCTTTGGGTGTGAGGGATGTTTGTGCACAGAAAGAGAAAATGCAGCTGAATTTTAGCCAGTGGGAGGGACTGTGGAACCAGCAGAGAAGTGGTGAAGCAGCCCACAGCCCTGGCAGCCGATAGCCCCACACCTTTCTCATGGCCTCAAACTCAGGATAGTGTGGGGAAGAAGAACGGACTTAATTCTAGATCCTTGCTCCCAGTTCCAGCCATAGTGTGATACACCACTTGGGAGCTAAATCGTTACCCTCAGTGACATTTCCCTGTCTTCCATTTTAGGGCCTAGACAAAGCCAAGGATTGTAATGACCTGCTTCTGACATATCCTTTCTCTCTAATTCCTCCCAGAAACAACTGGGGAGCCAATGTCGTTGTTTCTGGTTGCTTCCACCATCTTTTGCTGTAGCTGGAGAGCATGGCCTTTTTGCTTCTAGGCAATTGAAATAGTGTCTTCTTATTGTAAGTAATGGCCACTGGATCCCTATCTCCTGCTCTCTTAGGTATTTACATTTTTTCTGGAAATATATTTTGGGGGATTTTTCACATTAATGGAAATAGCAAAAATAAAAATAGATAGGGCTAATTTAAAGTTTTACAATATCAAAATATTCAAGAAAAACACAGCCCTTACATTTTTTGTCTGTTTTTCTTCAGATACATGAAGCTCAAAACAGCTGTTGCCGAAGAAAAACAGATATAGCTTAGTAGAAATCAGAGTTCCTCTAAAATATCCTAATTTTACTGTGGGACACAATTTGTTTTTAGTGGCATCAAAACAATTTATGTCTCTAGTGCCAGAAGACAAGATGCCTCTGGAAAATGGTAATGGGTTGAGTTGTGTGAACAGTTTGTACTAAATAATTTGATGAATTTATAGTCTTTGACCCGCTGCGAATTGTCTACGATCATCCTACAATTTTTACAAATGCATTTGTTATTCTAATTTGCTGTATAGTTGCCATGAATAGTTTTTGGTTTATAGATAGTTTGCAAGCAGTTTATGGTTAGTATTTATTCAGAATTCAAGCTGCATTAGTTTTGGTTAGTTCTGACTGGACATGTCACAGAGCGCTATTTCTGTTCCTTGACTGAGCTTAACTCCCAGAACCAGGTAGCCAATGAGAATAAACACATTTATGAGGATTTCTAAGTAGCCTGCTCCCTTCTCACAATGTGCTATCCTGCCTTCTTCTCCCATCCATTACTGCTTCCTTTGGGACGATGTGTGCCCTTCAGGGTACATGCAGGGAGAAGTCCTTGATCTCCATCAAGTGCAGGGACTACACCTGTGAATAGCCTCTGCACATCCCCGCACAAAAATTAAAGGGGGGAGAGGATGGGATGGCTCTTTGCATGACTTCCACACTGCATATCCATATAAAGTCTGTCACAATCTGACTCAATTTACCAAAGACAGAGAGTAGAAAGGTATCTTGTAGCTTGTAAGTTTAAAATACAGCTAAATTATTAGCATTCTCTTTTTCTCTCACACTGCAACACTCCAGTCTCGCAGCAACTATTACTACAGTGATGTGCCAAAAACAAAAATCCTGGCTTCATAAGTAATCTCTCACCAGTCACTGTAGTGTTTACCTATCTCTCAAAGGCATCCCAGAATATTAAGACCCAGATGCTTTCTTGCATCACAGTTATAATTTTCAGCTCCACTGAGGTAACAGAAATTAAATCATATTATTTTAAATGCGCCAAATTAAACATCTGAGTTAAATTAATGGGCCAAATTCTGCTCTTATTTACATTAGTATAAATCTGAAGTAATTTCATTGAAATTAA
This sequence comes from Emydura macquarii macquarii, assembly GCF_026122565.2. Taxonomy (NCBI): domain Eukaryota; kingdom Metazoa; phylum Chordata; order Testudines; family Chelidae; genus Emydura; species Emydura macquarii. The sequence goes on along the minus strand of NW_027132559.1, from coordinate 32,359,939 downwards.
TGGTGCTATTCTGGATTTACATTTATTTAATGGAGAGCTGAATCTAATCACCTATGTTTGCAATATTACAGTTTTACTGTGACTAAATCATAATTCTATTCTACCAGAAAGACTGAGAGAATGGTGAATACTAATCTTTCACTGTTTAAGGAGTCTAAAACTTTTAAGCCTGTGTGGATTTTAACCAAGGTAAACTACCCTTCAGAACCAAGGATCTAACCAGAAATTACTTATTTATTTTATTCTTTTTATTTGTAAGTTACACAAATAACTGTCCACCTAAGGTTCTAAGCGTTTGAATTAAAAAGACAGTCATAAAAAAAACCTCTGACCCTCCAACCATCCTCTCAGCAGCCTTTCCTTACCACCAAAAATGGAAAATCAAATCCATGACAATATCACAAAGTATAAAGTGGAGCTAGTCATTATCCTTAGTAGGCAGGTAAAGGCATCACGAAAAACTGCTCATATAAATTAAAGATCAGTAGAAATCACTTTGGAGGAAGTGTGTGAGGTGCCATGATATGCCAAAAGCTGACTTTTTTTCTGGACTACATGGAAACCCGTCAGTGGAACCTTACCTCATCTCCTTCTGGTCTATTCTATTCTAGTCTGTTCCATGAAGGTTCTTTTACCATGAAGGTTCTTATACCATGCTCATCACTGTAGTATCTGACTGAGCACTTTCCAGTAGTGCATTAAGTAATGTGACTAACATCTGTCACATGTTGTTTGTTCTCTCATCCTCTCCCCAGGGGGAGAAGCATGTGCAGTGGAGTGTCTTGTTTTGGTAGGGTGTTTTTAGTTTAATTGTATTTAAAATATACCTGTTGCTATGTGTTTATGTTACAGAAGGCAGGATCAAAGAAATGCTCCTTGCAATTAGAATGGAAAATGGTGAGATTTTCGACTGGACATGTCACAAGGCGCTTGACTACAATTGAGAATCCATACAATTTCTTTATTTCCGTCATCTTGCTGAAGAAAAGAGACTTATGGTCACTGCTCTCATGCCCCTTGAAATCAATGGAAATCCCTCCTCTGACTTCAAAAGATGATGGGTTAAACCCTTTAACACTTACAGCTCTCTCCTGCAGTCAATGGAAGCTTTGGCCTTGAAAGAATTGCAGACTCAGACCTTTATTTTGTGATTATTTGGTAGGCATCTTTACAGAACAACATTTACAATTTCATTTCATTATATTTAGAGGCTAAAATTATTAATACAGTCAGGCTGCCTTCATTCACTATATTAGAAAGTTGCTTGACTCCTTTCCAAATTGGAACACTCAGAAAAAATGTGAACTCCAGTAACTTTAAAAATCACGTGATAGTGGACATAGTGATTTAAAATTTTTGGAGTGCTTCACATTTTTATGAGCTCATCAGTTTGGAAGTGATTAGGGTTCTAGACAGACATGGACTAGGACACCACAGGAAATAGGAGAATGTTTTTTCATTTTCTGTGTGTTTGAATTTGGAAATAATTAGGGTTCAGAGTATGTCTACTCCACAGCACTTGAAAATTAATGGCAGGACTCAAGGAAAATAAAAAAATTAGGTCCAATTTGTGGTAGGAACAGTACAGATGACTTAAGCGAGAGTGAGAGCAGGCTTTAGTTCTAAAAGTGATGGGGCACTATCGGGAAAGAGTCATTTTCCCCCAGCCCAGCCAAAATTTGGCCATCAGTGTAAGGAGGGCAAGCTATGGGTTGGATCTAGGGTGACCAGATAGCAAGTTTGAAAAATTGGGACAGGGATTGGGGAGTAACAGGCACCTATATAAGACAAAGCCCAAATATCAGGACTGTCCCTATAAAATTGGGGTATCTGGTAACCCTAGTTGGACCTCAGACTATGGACAGCATCAATGGCTCCAGAGAGGCTGTCTGGGTGTGGCAAAGGGGGTAGACATGGTTTTGCCTCCTTGTTTGTAGGGACTGGTGCAGTTTGGGGACGAGCCAGGTACACCTGCATTAAGGGGAACCTCTCCTCCACTACCCAGAAAGCTTGTTTTTCAAGGCATAATGCCCCTAGATCCTGCCATTTGTGTGCCATTCCTTTCTCTCCATCAATCCAGCCAGTTTACCGCTGTAGGAGGCATAATTTAGCCCTCATTTTAAAAGAATAAACTTTTCAATTTAAAGTTGTCCTCAAAATTAATAAATCACTTCAAATCATTTTACATTGCCCTGTTATGTGCATGTACATATAACCAACACACTCAATGCTTAAAAAGGCTTTGCTTCTTTTCCTCTCTATAAAACATTAGCAGGACAATTTTAGAAACACAACTAATCGAGCATTTATTTATGTCAGACAACATGCACATTTGAATTGGCTCATTCACGCAGTTACACTTTTTAAGGAGCTTCTTTTAACAATGTTGTTGTTAGACACGGGCCACACTGAAATTTTTTTCTTTCTTTTTACAGCAATTTTATCATCGCTGTGGTGTATTTATTCCTGGAATTTCTCACCTTGTTTTCAGTATCACGTGATTATGCAACATCTGTTCCACATCTCAAATATGATCAGAGTATATGCGTCTGTGGCAGATGGCTAATGACTCACAGCACAACTCTGAAAACTGGCTTGTTTTTCTGAGAAGCTACATCTTCATGTTAATTTACTAAGAAGTGATACATTACTTGCTACTAACACAGACAGAGTGAAAGTCACAAGTTACACAGAAAGGAGCAATGATTGTGTTCATTTTCGGGATAAATTTTCAGAAGTGACTTAGGCACTTGGCAGGCTTCCAGTGAGACATATATTGAAAATAAATGGGATTTAGACTCCTAGGCCTAGATCCTCAAAGGTATTTAGGGACCTAACTCCCATTAAAATCAACGGGAATTAGGTGCCTAACAAACCTTTGTGGATCTGGGCCCAGAGTCACTTAACACTTGTCTTCACTTCAACAGTTAGCATGAGTTAGTAAACTTGAGTTACTTCACTTGAACAAGCTCAAATGAGAGCAATCACACTGTGCAATAAGACTCAAGTATCAGTAGTGTTCAAATGTCAACCTATCCCCCTACAACAGGTCAGCAAACGAGCTTAAAGCACCACTTAACTCAAACTAGAGATTTTTGTGTGTGAAACATCAGTTTAGCAGCAAAACTAAAGTTCTAGTTCCAGCTAACTCTGCAGGGAAGACAGGTCCTTAGTCACTTTTACATTACCCCTGGTCAATGCATTAAGTCATGAATACAGTACCTCAGCACAACTCCATACTTAACATACTAATAAACTCCATGTTTCACAACTGTGAAAAGATAAATATTTATTCATGAAAATAGATATTTCTGAATCATAAAACAGGTTCTGCTACATTATCTAATAGAGACCAAAGTGTCTTCCTTATAACATTAATGTCTGGCTACTATCTCCCCAAAATGTTTTTTATTCTTAAAAACAAGTACTGCCAGCAGTTTTTTTTAATCTTTAATACAGTTAGCAACTGAATACCTAAGCTTGTTAAAACATATTAAACACAATACTCACAATAAAATAATATTTAAGTGAAATTAAAACAAATTCTCAAAGCAAAGAAATTCTGGCACTGATACTTTAGTCACATTAGTGTTATACCACTGTAGTTCCATTAACAATTGTGGAATTTACACCAGTATGAAGAAGAGGAAAACTAAGCTCTCAAGCTGTCCACAGCTTTTGTCAGCTCAAATGGTGTCTATGCATTGCTGACACATGCACGGACCTCTAGCAGATGGTCCAACAGTGCTGACTGTTCCTTTATGGCTGTGAGGAGGGTATTCTAATAAATTGACTCTAATATTGTAAAATGAATAAAGTACAAAGCAGCATCTGATTTTAACCATTTCACTATTTTTCTGAATAAATATTTATCTTTTCACAGTTGTGAAACATGGAGTTTATTGGTATATTAAGCATGGAGCTGTGTTGACGTACTCTATGTCTGACATAATGCAATGTAAAAGCGACGAAAGGCCTGTTAGCTGGAACTATAACTTGAGTTTTGTCATTAACCTGATGTTGCACATCCACGCACAAAAATCTCTAGTTTGAGTCAAGTGGTGCTTTAAGCTTTAGTTAGATTAAGTTGGAGTATGCCTAAACTGGAGCTGAAGGTGTAAATTCCTGCTTGAGGAGACATACCCATGCTAGCTCTCATCAAACTAGTGAGCTAAAAATAGAAATGTAGCTACGGTGGGGCAAGCAGGATTCCGAGATGCTAGGTATACACTTGGGTGATTAGTCTGTTCCTCTGCTTGGCCATGCTGGCCACACTTCTATTCTTAGTGCACTAGCTGGACCACAGCTAGTGAAGTTATGTCTCCTCGAGCAGGAATTTACACCACCAGGTTGAAGTGTAGACATACCCTGGGTCTCCTTCTCCTTGTGCCACATAAAGTTCAGAAACCAACACATATAAATGCTGAAATCAGGAAAGGGGGGTCATGTAAACATTAACTGGATTTTTTTCTTTATCCATTTAACTGGTTTTTGTAGAAATCACAAGCCAAATTTTGCTCTGATTTACTCCACTGACTGCAATTACATAGACATAAGAGTGCAAAACTGAGCCTGCTCATTTTAAGATGACTGGACTGTTCTCCTTCACATGGTTTAGAGTGCCAAATTATCATCATCCCTCACCAAAGCTGCAATCATAAACAATGTCTGTGCACAAACGTACTTAACTGAGTGTGCAGAATCATATATTGGTCCATATACAACATCAGTAATTGCCTGCACAATACTTAATTCCCTAGGAGAATTCATGTTTGCAGATGCAATTTTAGAACCAAGTTTTGAAAAAATGGTACACGTTATAGGCCAATATTCTTTTTTTTTTTCTATTTGCAAGAATTAATCAACGCATGCACTGAAAGAAAAATGATTTAAAAAATTTAAACAAAGATGAGATTTTTTTAAAGCCATTTAGGGTCTTGGGACACGGAATTCCCATTAATATTAATTAATTAATTACATTTTAATGACGATTAGATGATCAAATCCCTTGGGCAACCTTGAAAGTCTTAGCAAAGAATAGAACCCTAAAAGCATTAGAACATGATATCTTTGTAATATATGAGTTACCTTTCAATTCACTGGTGAGGTTGAACCCAGCTGTTTCCATTTTTTTTTAAATTTAACTTATTTATGCAAGAAGATTGCTTACAAAAATAAAACTACTGTAACTGCCTGAAGTTACACTTTTTGTGGCTTTGATAAGTAAAATGATCTGTATCTGAAGTGTATGATTTCAGACCCAGAGATCAAAAAAGTCACTTAGGTTGCCAATGTTAACAAAAATTATTGGAAGAATAATAAAAAAAATTAGGTGGGTTTTCTCTTCTCTCTCTCCCCCTTTCTCCTTCCCCACCCCCAGCTTTATTTCCCTAGGAGTCCTGCCAGATCAAGAAGATACAATACACCTCTTAAAATTACTTCCTTGGAAGCAAAAGCTGTTTCTTGTCACAGAAGAAAGCAAAACACTTATCAGACATAACCACGAGGTAGAAAATTTTATCATCAATCCCTCTGTTTCTGTTCCCCTGTTTGAATATTTTGATCAAGTTCAAGTTGCAGTCCTCAATATGGAGCTTTACTATGGCACCCCCAGCAGGAGGAAAAAAAACTATGGAGTTAATACATTTAAATCAGTATTTCTTAACTTGGGAAAAGGCCTTTCTAGGAAGGGCTGCACACGAACGCACATAGGAAGGGACAAGTACATGACTTTGGATCATCTCTGACTATCCCCCTCACCACAAACATACTGCTAGGAATAAACCACTAAGCAGCTCCCTGAAAGTCACCCACCACTCATTCCTGCTCCTACAGCGGTTTGTAATGCAGCTGGCCATGGGAGTAATTCACACGTGGTTACACCGAGCTCGGCTGCAAGAACACAAGGGTCTCAGGTACACAGAACCATCAATGGATGCACTCTATCTTGAGAAGTAGCTTTCTGATAAGTAGGGGCAGGAAAGAGAATCAGTTAAAAAAGAAAAAGAAAAGACGACAAAGAGAAGAATAAAAAATAAAGAAAAAAAGAAAAGAATAGGAGAGTAAAACTTGTTATAATAGATCACACCAGTGGTCCATCTAGTCCAGTGTTCTGTCTCTGACACTGGTCATTTACTGGTGCTTCAAAAGACAATTCAGGTAACCCTGAAGTGGACAGTTAAGTAATAACCTGCCATAGGGAAAGGCTGGTGGGAACTACTACTGTAAGTGAAGGTATTTGATGACTTCCAATGGTAAATCTAGATTTGGGAAGATTAAAGGGGAACAGTGGGATAAAGAGATGAGGGTGACATGGGGGGAGATGAACATCAAATCCAAACCAAAGGAAAACAGGTATGAACATTTCCACAATAATATTGTTCCTGTTACTGAACCACAGATCAATGCACTAGAACTCATGTCCTAACTAGATGATTACTCATCCCTCCTCACTCAGGCAAACTCCCACTGAAGCAGAAGGTAGCTTGCCTGAGTAAAATCCTTATAATTAAGCCCTTTATCTTTCTGCAGTAATATTTCCTAAAAGTATGTAGGGAAAAAAATCCTTCTATGGTACCTTTATAGTTTCCGTAGGCACTCCAGGCTCCGGAACTTTATCCAAGTAAGTGGTCAAGTCTTGATCGACATGTTCAAACACTAGTGTTAGTTTGGTCTCTCTGTCTGTTCGTGACACTGTGCATACATCAAACAACCTGAGAGGAGGAAAAGGAAAGAGGAGATAAATTGACGGAAATATATACTTCAATTTACTATAAAACATGGAGTGAAGAAAGAAAGACAGCCTTTGAGCTCTTGATGATTCAAGTGAGGAACTATTTGTGACATCACATTCAAATTTCATGTTTGGATTCTGAAATCACAAGTATTACAATTTCACAGCATGATCAAAAAGTAGTAGCTAGGTGAGGAAGTGATCAATTCTTATCAAAGCACAACTACAGCTAACAGAATACAGAAAATGATTTGATTTTGTGTACATATTCTCTCCCCCTGGCCAAGTTTGCTCCTCTTTCCTTCTTCAAAAGAAAATAAGTTAACAGTCACTTTTTTTGAGAGACAAAGAAACTGATTGCTTTTATGCACCTTTTTAATTTCCTCCTACACCTCTCCAATGTACATCATTACATGATTTGTCACTCAGTTTAGAATCACAGTCTCTGTCTCCTCTGAACTACAAAAACAGTATTTTTGCACTGATTACTTCTGTAAATTGCTAAAAACAGGGAAGAGTCAGGAAACTGAGTTCATAAAAAAACTTTTGTATACAAAATACAGCTGCTGAGATAGTTCTTACTTTCTCATCACTCCGAACACATTACTCTCCTACTTAAATCCCACTGCTTTCTCACTCTATTTCATAGCATTAAGTTAAAGCTTCTTGCCCTCATTTCAAAGCTCTTCACCCTTCTTACTTGCCTACTCTTGTTTCTTACTGATGCGCCTCTCAACTCCTCTACTCAGCATGTCTTCACTGACAGTGGCGAATTTGCTGCTGTCAGATCGATCTATCCAGATCGATTGAGTGGTCAGTGACAACCCGCTCAATCGATCCAGAAGTCGACGCGTTAAAACCACCTCCTCACGTGGCGTAGCGCTGCGTCAATGGGAACGCGTTTCCAGTCGGTGCAGCACAGTGAAGATGCCATGTAGAAGAGGAGTTACGAAGTTGACGGGAGTTACTGCCACTGAATTTCAAGGTAAATGTAGATTAGGCCTCAGTGATGCCAGCTATATCTGCCTGTTTCTTATACACACCTCTGTGCCTCCTTATATGCAACTCCTTTTGCATGGAATGTCCTACTTTAAATGATCTCTCTCTTCTTTCAAACCCTCCCTCAAGGTCCACCTCCGCCTCAGTTCCTAGGGGAACTAATCTAATTAACAATGGCTTGCAAAGGAGATGGGGGTTATCTGACACTATCTTTTTAAATTATTTTTTTAAAATGACAAGTGTTTTTTAAAAAATTATAGATTTGATTGCCTTCCTTTGTAAAACGTGAAAAAATAGCAATCAATATATTTATCAATTGACAGTTTTTTTGGTTTTTTTTTTGCTAAAATACTGTATAATTGCTATTCTTGGAAAAAGAATATGTAGTTTGATAGGAAACTGTTGACACTATTTTGAGATTAAAGGTGAAAAATATTTATTTTGGGTCCAAATTAAGTTTGTTGTAATAAAATATGCATTTATTTTATACTCAATAAGAATAATGTGCTTGTTTACTATCTTAGGGCAGTGTAAGATTTATGAGGTCCTTAATTAATAATTTCTTTACTCTTAGATGCAGGACGAAACTCCTGATGAGGATTCTACAGTAATGCCTAGTACACTAGTTCAGAGATTCTCTATCTGGGGGGGGTGTCCCCTGGGGGAAGGGCATAGAATGTATTCTGAGGGAGCATAAGAAGCTTTAGCAAAAAAAAAAAAAAAAAAATTACTATGCACATTCAGGGCGGGCGGCTGGAGAGTGGCATTTGCTGGCCAGGCATCCAGCTCTGAAGGTAGTGCTGCCACCAGCAGCAGAGAAGGATGGCAATAGTACACCATACCTCCCTCACAGTCTGCAGCTGCTAGCAGCGGCGCTGCCTTCCGAGCTGGGCGCCCAGGGGCAGTGGCTGCTGGCTGGGTGCTCAGGGAGGGAGGCGGGGGAGCAAAAATTATTACGGATACCAAGAAGTGGTTTGCAATCAAATAAAGTTTGAGAACCACTGCACTAGGCCACAGTCATTGAAGTTATGCCATCTGAAAAACATGGGTAAGAAAAATGCTTTGCACCTATTTAGTGTTTTTTCTTCTGTAGATCTCAAAATATTTTATGAAGGTGGTTAAGCATTATTATCTTCATTTTACAGCTGGCCTAAGTGCAAAGATTTGAACCAATATGTAACAGTATGCTTTACTGGATGTGCTTATGGGTCTATCATTTCAGGGTTCTGGCCCCAGCTTTAATAAACATTGCCTATGCAATCTCTAGCTAGTCACTTAAACTTTGTTTCTTAGTTATTCCATTTTGAAAATGGATGGGTGTACACTCCTGTTAGGCCCAAGAGACATTTTGGTGAGGAATAATTTTAACACAACCTAGAGTTTCATTTCCTTTCACTTTTGAAAAGTAGTCCTGGCTAGTTCAGAGATAAACACTGAAAATTCTTTCTATGTTACCCTTTATACTCCTCTACCAACTTTAGTGACAAAAGATCATGTCTCATTTTCAAATAATGACAATTTCTTAAATTATTATTGCCGTTGAAAATTGCTTATTGAAGTGTAACAATCTGTTTCACATTTTGTAGTGTATTAGGGTTTCGTTGGGGGAAATCAAAAGACAAAGACACATCAGAAGTTTTGTAACAATTTCTCTTTCTTTTGGTTTCAAGAAGTTCCTATTCTATTTAATCAAAACATTCAGAAAACCTTCTAGTTGGCAATAATACTTATCCCTAAAATGAGAAAGAGGATTCTTCTTTATTGGAGTTGCAGGAAGGATCAAAATCCATATTATAATGGGACTGTCGAGGTTATCCACTCTCCATAACCAAACTCAGAGGTGAAGAACTGACTTGTTTCTACAGCTCTAATAACCTAGGTCTCCACCACCGGCACTCAAGAAAGATTGCTATTAGCAGTTCATTATAAGAATATAATTATGTGCTTTCTAAGCTGCCACTAGCCAATAGAAGGAACATACTCTCTCACAAATATATAGGGTCAAATCCTCAGCTAGTGTAAATCAATGTAGCTCCGCTGAAGTCAATTGAACAACACCAGTTTACATCAGCTGAGGATATGGCCTCTTGTCCCAATTCTGTTCTAGCTATACACAATGGCAAAAAACTTCTTTTGACATCCATCAGATCAGAATTAGGCCCCAAATGACCCACAATAAAAAACCTTAATAATAACTAGTTACATCAAATACAGCTAGTACAGAAGTTTTCAAGGAGATTGAATTGTCTGGTAAATTTGAAGGAATGGTAACAAGTGGTTCTGAGCTGGAAGAGTACAAAGAAACATTATAGAGAAGTTAATATTTTAAATCAGGGTGATTTTTAAATGACCAGCAATTTAAACAGCATTTTAATTAATTTTCTTTACAGAAACATTCTACTTTGCTTTCACAGCAAATATGGCAGGTTTTACACTAGAATAATTTTCTGAGCCAAAGTTGTAGAATATGGATTATGGATTATGGAATATGGAATATGTATGGATTGTAGAATAGAAGCATGGTGCAATTTTAATAGGGAGAGGCTCTGTCTCTCTATGATCAACTTATTTTGAACTAATTAATCATATGAATAAATTTTCCTCATGTTCATCTGATAATACATACTTATGGGGCTGATATTGGCTATAGTAGCAAAAGCCCTGGAACAATTATTCTCTTTATAATCCCTTAATGGGGCAATATACAGAAGACGGATGCCTCTCTATAGCAAATAAGCTTTATGAAAAGTCACTAACCATTCTGAAAAGCAAAATTCCCTGGTATTTGGCTGGAGGTTAATAATCTGCAATATATTTATATGAATCAATGTGGAATGTAGCCGGACTGCCTATAACCCCAACACATGCAAACAGAGAGGAGCCAGACAGGTCTGAACATCTGAACATAAACACTGGAAAATATTTCCAACTGTATGATTCCTTTGTGTTTACTTACATTTACTTTAAAAAAAATTTACACACCTTTTTTTTTTTTGGCCAGGTATTTAATACATTGGCAAAACTACCCTTTCAACCATTGAAAGGTTGTAATTCAGTTTGTTTGTTTGTTTGTTTGTTTGAAATAAGATTTCACTGTGTCAGATGTGGAGGTAATGTAGATCACTACAAGCTTCCTTTAAAGGGAAATCATATACTAATACTCTGTTTTAATTTTTACCAATGTTACTTAATTTGATCCTGGTATTGTAAATGCACGTGAATAGGTACTCTGCTAAATTTAAGAACTGTAAGAATGCCCGGTTCGTGTATTAATCACCGTATGGAGTAATAATAATGCTAATATCTTGCACTTCTATGCCACTTTTCATCTGAGGATCTCAAAGTGCTTTACTGTTAATTAAATAAGCCTAAAATCCCTCCCCCACTCCTCCGTGGGCAGTAAACAGGATATAATTATCTCTGCAAACTACAAATGCTTCCTAAATAGATCATTTGAAGCACAGCTTGTTTAAGTCTTTGATACTATAAAAATAACAACTAGCATTGCCTGTGTTAATTACCCGTGGAAAGAGATAGCAAGCACCAGGTACACTATTTTGTTTGATAGCTCCCCTAGGGATGGAATTACTTCATTACAAATTATACCCTTTTATATTCACTGTGAGAAAAGGATCTTTATGTGATTTCATAACAGTTGCCTTCTATGGTTAGGATTAACCCTGCCATCTAAACTGTAATTCTTTCAGGCCATTTCCTGCTTATTTTTTCTATTTGACTGGTTACACTGCATCTCTGGCACAGGCTACAGCATACAACATTTTATTTAAAAGGTTACATTGTGTCCATAGACCTCAGTGGAGTAAATCCAGATCAATTAATACAGGATTTCCATACTGAATACTTTGTAAACACAAGCCCTGCCCTTCTATTGTACTTATAAAAGAAACTTTTGCACTATTTGCAATGCCTAAATCTAAGATCCGCTACAGGAAGTCCTGCAAGTATTTAACAAGAAGTTTGGCTGGAAACGGTTGAAGCGCTGATGTGCAGATCTGAATTAGAACACTATGAAATACTACAAGCCTACTGCAGACTCGCTTTTCAATGGAGCCAAATTTTGGAGTTAACAGTACCACCTAGTAAAGATTTATGAGCTATGAGCACACAGAGCTCTATTTTCAATTTTTATATTATGTGCATATATCCTTGTGTATCTTCTGCATCACTACACAGAGACATATTTGTCTTTTTCCCAGAGATACTTTCCTCTAAGAATGTACAAAATTAGAGAATGTACAGTTTTGCTGCGTCTTTACCACAGATTATATACAATATAGGGCAAAGGGAAGGAAAACTCTCCCATCCACCCACCCCTTTTACCATAAAATCCAATGTTGCTAATGTAACTGTAATTTGTCTTTATTCTGCAACCTATACATATGAACTGTAAATCATCTTAAAAAAAAAGACAACCTACTTTGTCATTTCAGTTGAAAACTGCTGCTTCTGCCTAACTGGAGTTAATATGGTTGCTGCTGCTGGACTTACTTTTGCCTCTATAACCTCTGTTGTGGGTCAGGCCACACAATGTTGGGAAAGTGTAACCAGCGTTTTCACATGAGCATCAAGAGCTACTGGTGATGGAGGTCAATAGACTCTTCAGTCAGAATCACCCGCATTAATCTGGGGAATGGATAAGGAAACCTGATCCTGAAGACTTTAAAATCCTTAACACAATCAGTTCTCCTGGCTTTTGTCAGGCATATGTGGAAGTACAAGCGGGGAACTACCCAAAGCATAGCCAAAAGGAAGCCCAGAACTTTGTGGCAAAAGCATCTGAAGGATATATGTACAGTAGTGCTTAGGAGCCTTGGTCATGGACAGGACCTCAGTGTGCTACATGCTGTACAAACGCAGAACAATAAGACAGTTCCTGTTCCAAAGAGTTTACAATCTACCATCATGGAATTATTCCCATTATTTGGAAAGAATAGCTACAGGGACACTTCATTCTTTGCTTATACACAGTAAAGAAAGAAAAGTGGAGCCATTGACATATGAGTGAGAGAAACATTTCAGAAGAGGGTGGGGAGGCAAGGAGTGATGTGCTAATCGAGTGCATTTTAGAGACTTCACAAGTCTGGATTAAGTCACAAATGGAAAGACTCTGGTGTTCTCAACCTAGTAAGATATTTATCCACCTGGTAAAAACTCCTCATACAATTTATGTATGATTGATATTGTTGGCACAGGACCACCACAAGACTGGAATATCAAGAGTCTTACAATACATGATTGAGGTTTATCGACAAATATGTGTGAGGAAGCCTGAATAGCTTCTGCTTTCCCTACATTTAGCTCAAGCTAATTCTAGGAGTCTCTAACTCCTCATATCTAACTGAGGTGAAGAAAAATGACAGTCAGGCACCCACTGATTCCAGCTGTCAGCAGAAGCCTTACATCTCTTCTTCTGTAGTATGGTAGCTAGTCAGTTTGCAAAAGCTTGCTCCTAACCAACAATAACCCCTTTGTACTTCACAAGTATTTTAATATACACTTTTAAATAACCAATTTTCTTTATACCTCTGTGAGCAAAGAGCTGCATTTTAATATAAAGCATGTTTTATTTCTTTTTCTCTTTTTAAATATAATATGACTCTGCTAACAGACATCAACCTCCTCTTGGAATTAGATATAACAAAATTATGGTAATAAAGGACTGTATTACTGAAGAAGAGTACTATCTAGCTGGACAGGAGAATTAGAGTAGCGTGCAGTGCAAAAGCCATGACCCAAAGAGCAAGCAAGCAAGAGAACAGAAGTGAAGTAGCAGCATCACACTCTCGTATGTTTTAGAGTCCTTTCTCCTTTCCCAATATATGGTGCGTTGTCTTAGTATTTGATGTTCACTTCCCTTAGTAAATGGTAAACAACTAGTAAACATACCTTGGAATAAGTTTATATCTCAAACTGAAGTTTCAGTATCCTGGTCCAAAGGAACTAAGTATACAGTGAGAGGGAGGATACCAAAACAGAGGAAGGGAAGCCTCCAAATGTAGTTTCCCACATCTTATCTTTGGTATAAAATGTTTTAAAGCACCTGAGTGATATTAAGAGCCTATGTCCCATTTTCAAAAGTAATTTAGGCACTTAGGCCCAGACTTTTAAAGGGATTTAGGCGTTGGTACACTCAGCACTGCAACACCTAACTGATGTAAGAGCCTGTGTCTCATCTTCAACATAGTGGCATGTAGGCTCAAGTGCCTGACTATCAATGGGAGTTTAGTGCCTAAGTGTCTAAATCCCTTTTGAAAATGAGACACAGGTACAGCTGTGCTGAGCGTAAAAGTGCCTAAATACCTTTAAACATTTGGGCCTTAAGCCCAAGTCTCATTGCAAATCAAATAGACTTAAGCATCTCAGTCATTTTTGAAAATGGGACTTAGTTGTTTTTGAAAATTTTACCCTTGACTCCTTCATTCTCTGCTGCTCCACATTAAGACTTGCATTCAGGAGAAGACTGAGGCAGAAGTGATCTCCTTTCTCATCACTCATTCATAAGAGTCTTGTGGCTCTTCCAGGCATGGATAGAAGAATGGAATGACACACCATCAAATATAATAAACTGACCTATATGTGGCAAATCCAAATGTCATGCAGATTCATGTAAGTGACTGAGCAACTTTTCAACCCAGCAGTCCCTCATTCATTAGCTGTTATACTGAGATCAGAAACAGCTGCTATGCAGAAGCCACTGCATGGCGCAAGCGAGGCAATAGAGCCTCCTATTCCAAGAGGACTTGGCCAACATTCTTTCTTACAGATCACTTAATAGCGAGGGTTAAGAGACGGAGGAGGATATTAAGATGACAAGGCGATCACTGATCTGCAAGCTTAGCTTTATGCTATAATTTTTTCTAGTGTCTCTCCTTTTCTCACTTGGAAAAATTATTTAAAATGCTTGGTTTTACAAAAGATGTTTTTGTTCTTTAAAAGCTTGTGTGTGAGAAGCAGAGAAACTGGTGCTCTTGAAAGTGAAGTAAATAGCACTGGCTAAAGTCCGATAAAATGCGGGCAGACTAGGCAAGCTTTCAACACACAACTCTGCCTTCAGTCCCGACCTGCAACACCCCTGTTCTGGGCCTCTCTTGCGCAAAGACTGCCCACGGTGCCAAATTGCATGGTGGTTTTGTGTTGTAGACAAACGTCTGGTAGGGACTAGGATGAAACCACCAAACTAATTTTCACTTGCAACATAAGCCAAGATTTGTGCCTAAGAGATGAAAAGGCTAGTGCATTAATCCACTATGCCAACCAGTCCCCTAAAAGGTTCAGCTGTTAGAGTTTAACTTCAAAGAAAAAGTGTTTGACAAGATGTTCTCTACACCTCTCTCTTGTTTACTGCACACTGCTGTCCTTTCTAGACCTGCTGCTGCTGCTCCTTCTTCACTTTCCCCTGAGGATTGTTTGTAAGGGCCCAGGAGAAGAGATTAATCTTGTAGGACCTCAAGATTGCAAACAGTTTTTACAATAGCCAGGCCCTCAATTTAGGGAGTGATTATAGCATTTATCAGTTCCTCAGAATACAGGTTTCCTTTGCCAGTTAATTATCACCTTCATCTCATCTGGAATAATTTTAAGCCAAATAGCATTTATGCAGGACCCAATCTTAGCCATACTTTGAGTTAGTAAGAGTGCCACCAAGGTCTGAGGCACACAATACATGGAGGTGGGTATCATCTTCTGGAAGATGGTACTGTAACTCATAGCACCTCACACTCTCCAGTAGTGACTTCAGATACACATTAACATGGGGGTGACAAGACTGACCTTTGTGGGATGCCATAACTAATAACACACCAGAATCTCTCTGGTGAACAAGTAGAGTCACTTTCAAGTGATTCCATTCACCCCTGCCAGGTCCCATAGTCAGTAATATAAAATGACCATCAGCTGGAAAGTCAGAGACAGATCTAGTAATATCAGCAATGGATGTCTGACCTCTCTCTATTGCTCTGAGGAGACTCTCATCCATGCTGATATTGTTTCAATGTTATGCAATAACAATACTGAAAGCATTCATGAAGCCCTGGTTCAGCACATAAAGTAAAGA
Source organism: Emydura macquarii macquarii (assembly GCF_026122565.2). Taxonomy (NCBI): domain Eukaryota; kingdom Metazoa; phylum Chordata; order Testudines; family Chelidae; genus Emydura; species Emydura macquarii. The sequence continues at coordinate 32,344,133 of NW_027132559.1, read as the reverse complement.
CGCTCTGAATCACTGGTAATGTATGTGCCTCTTTTATTATTTGTTTTCAATTTTTAAGCGAGTACTTTCCTCAGGGAAAGTCACATTCCTTTTTACATGTTTTCCATCCTTTGAGTTTCTTGAAATATAAATAAAACTTTATGTCTGAATACTGATTTTGTTTAATTCAAATGAAAGGATCTCAGAGATTACCCTTGAATCCCAGTTATGCCTAGCGTAATGAAGGACAAATAAAGTCTAGTCTTTATTCATTTATGATTCACAATCAAGCAATTGTGTTAGAAATTCCAAACGTCACTTTACATTTTATATTCAGGCTTCAGCCAAAATCTGCAATATCTAAGCTTTTTATCTCACTTCTGTACAATAAATATGAAGACAGACAAAAATCAGGTCTTTGTGAAGTTTGATCAATTTAAAGAACCAGTTACTCCTGCTTTTTGGACATTAATAATTATTACATATTCTCCAGTTGGTAACTGTCTACACATCATATAGATAGTGTATATGTTTCAAAAATGGCCAAAAAAGTGAGCCAAACAAACAAACAAACCAACCAACCAACCAACCCTTACCTGATATAGACTGTAATCATAGCATAAATCAAATAGCCATGCTTAGTAATTTGTGCAAAAAAGAGTGCACGCAAGAGAGTTCTGAATTACAAGTCTGGTTCTTGAGATGCAGATAAAGTTGCCTTCCTTCTGTCATAACTTTGCTGTAACTTTTTTCAAAATTTTAAGACATTCTAAAGTAAGTATATTGGTTGCCAAGCTCTTTTTTCAGAAAGAAAGGAGAGAGATCAAAGAAAAAGGAAGCTGCAGATACTGTAGACAATGCAAGAGAAGATACACCATATTATATCACAGGTAAGAAGAAAGGGAGTGAAGCCAGCAAGGGAAAGAAGGTAAAATAAGAAAAAGCCAGATGTAGGAAGTTTAATTTTTTAAAATGTATTAAATAAAGAACTGACAATATATTATCATTAAATACATGGACACTGCTCTTTTATTTAAGTTGAATAGCAGTGACTTCAGAGGATTTGGCAAATTGCATATTTATAGCCTGACTTACATTTCAACAATTCCATTCCTCCCTGCTTCCCCCACCCCGCCGCCCTTCCCCAATTCTACCTTTTAAATAACAAATTTAGCAATAGGTACAAATAATGGCTCTTCACTAGGCTGGATTCAACTCCCACTGAAGTCAACAGGAGACTGTCCACTGACTTGAATGAGAGCTGAATTGGGATCTATTAGCCTAGACCCCAATTTAGGAAAACACTTATGCAGATCTTAATTAAGAGCTTGTTGAATCATTACCCTAAGTGGCTGAGGGTAAGGAACAAAGATATACAATGCCTAACTTCTAATGAATTTTACGAAAATATCTAGTAGCAATGATATTAAATCAGATGAACTCTCCAGAAAAACAACCACCTCAGCAAATTTAGGTGATGCTGACAACTTAGTTTAGTGTGAAATTGTTAGATTTTGTAACAAGAAATTGTTCTTACAAAGCCTAATAGGAATGGAATTGTCATTTTAAAAAATTTCAATAATTTTTTTAATAGAAGCATTGTTCTACAATGTTGTGAACCCGATCACAAAAGCACTGCGGTAGTACTGGAATACTACAAAAGGAAATAGTCTAGAAACAAAAGATTATATTAATCAGTACAGTTCTATTTTCCAGGCCTGATAAGCAAAAAATAAACAAACAACATAAATATTGGCCAAGAAAAATGGTAAACTGAAAAGTAAATTTAATAGGACAATTAAAGAAAATGGTTATGATTTTTATTGTGACTGTCCCCCTTTAAAATAACCTTTCATTTATTTGGACAAGATCAATTACTATGCCAAAAAATGGTAAAAACCAATATAAACACTGCATGGTTTATGGGCAGTCTCAATTCTCTATCTTTCTGATTTATTACTTATCATTTGTTAAATACAGTGTTGTCAGAGCTCCAGAGGACACTGCAGTAGACACAGTCTTCACCCTAAAGAGTTCAGAGCCTACAAAGATGTACAACACAAAACCTGCTGGGAAATTCCATGGATGTTTCTACTTACAGAATGTTTGTTTGGTAATGTGACAGCATATTATCTGACATGCTTTAGTGACTGACTACAGAGAAGTAAGTTTGGAAGTGGAGTTTGAAATAAAAGGATAGTTTTTAATGGAAGAGGGAGAGAGTTCCTGCCATGAAGCTTGATCCTACAAGATTCACTAGGCCCAACTCAGCAAAGAATTTAAGCATATGCTCAATTTTAAGCATGTGAGAAATCCCATTGACTTCAAAGGGATGATGCATTGTTTTAAAGTTAAGTATACGCTTAAATGCTGTGCTGGATTGAAGCTGGATTGCTTAGAACGTTGCAGAATCGAGCATATGGGGTGATCATCGAAGACAACATGAAATCAAAAACAAGAAGATTCACTGGCTGAGCATAAGGGATAATAGGGTGAGAGTGACAGATGGGATTTCACCTCCCTCCTATCTGTAAATTCCCTATGTGATAAATTGCTCATGGTATGGACAGCCAGTGCAAGGACCTCCACACCATTTACGCCTACATAGAAGCTGTAGGGGGAAAACTGTGTACTTTGTATACATTGTGGAAAGAGACTAGCTGCTGGCCCAACAGTGACTCACATTAAAGGCAGGCCAAGGGAAAATCCACAGGATCTATGTAATGAGTATAGAGGCTGCTATTCCATAGGATAGAAGTTGGGTGCAAGCCACTGGCTGTTGGGAGGAAACATGCATTTCACCATTCCAACCCCTATGCATTTTCACCTGCCCAGAGTCCAGTTGCTTTGACTTATGTGCAGTACTTGAGTTATGTGCAGTAAATGCATCCTATCAGTAATGTTTTGGACATTATAGATCACCCTGTCTTGAAGTCATTGGGCTCAATGTGCAGCAGAAGCCAAAAAAGCTAACAGAATGTTAGGAATCATTAGGAAAGGGATATATAATATGACAGAAAATATCATAATGCCACTGTATAAATCCATGGTATGCCTACACCTTGAATTTAGAGTGCAACTCTGGTTTCCCTATCTCATAAAAGATAAATTAGAAGGGCACCAAAAATTATTAGGGATATGGAACAGCTTCCATAGGAGGTAAGAATAAAAAGACCGGGACTGTTCAGCTTAGAAAAGAGACGACAAAGGGGAAATATGATAGTCTATAAAATCATCAATGGTGTGGATAAAGTGAATAAGGAAGTGTTATTTACTGCTTCACATAACACTAGAACCAGGGGTCACCCAATGAAGTTAATAGGCAGCAGGTTTAAAACCAACATAAGGAAGTATTTTTTCACACAGTGCACAGTCAACCTGTTAAACTCATTGCCAAGGGATGTTATAAAGGCTAAAAGTATAACTCAAAAAAGGCTCAAAAAAGAATTCAGCAAGTTCATGGAGGATAGGTCCATCAATGGCTATTAGCCAAGATGGCCAGGGATGCAACCCTGTGCTCCAGGTGTCCCTAAACCTCCAACTGCCAGAAACTGGGACTAGCTGACAGCGGATGGATCACTCAATAATTGCCTGTTCTGTTCATTTCATCTAAAGTATCTGGTACTGGCCACTGTAAGAAGACAGGAAACTGGGCTAGATGGACGATTGGTCTCATCTAGTATGGCCATTCTTATGTTCTTAAGATCCTGATCTTGCATTCCTTACTGAAGCAGTAATTTTGCCTGATTAAGGACTGAAATTTTGGGGCCTGGATGCAGGTTCCCCCTACCCCATTTTATTCCTCGATGTCCTTAGTTCTAAATATAATCTCTCTTCCCTAACCTTTTCATTGGATTTTATTAATGAAAATTAATTTCTGAATAAAACTATTCTTCATGTGACTACATGTTCATGCTTTGTTGCCATTTGTCCATTATAACACAAATGGGTTCCTTGAAGTTCCTAAATAAACATCAAATTGTAAAAAATTGCTCAGTTGCTGTTTACAAGAAAGGCAAACAAAACAGCAATTAAAATGAACAGTTCTTGTTATCTTGCAAATTAGAACAGTAATTTATTACCAGTAATTAAACAGCATGAAAGCTCCTTTTAATGGTTTCCAAATCTGCATAAGGAATTTGTTTTAGAGAAACACTGGATATAAAATTTCCTGAAAATAGACCAGATACATCTACCTGTTTCCAGCACAAGCCTGGGGCGGGGGAGGTGGCAATACTTCTGCTATGCCATATAATAGACAAAACAAACAATTAACATGTGTCCTATATTTTCTCTCAATTTTTACATGTCAATTTTGTGAAAAGCTAAAATGCAGTAAAATGGAGAGGGGGCCTTGTGCCACCACTGTAGTGGTTCTGTGCTACACAAGATGTGAGGAAAAAGAGACTTAACTGAAGGAAGGAAAGAGAAGAACTGTAGGTGTAAAACCTGTAGAGATGAGCAATTCTTGCCATATATATCATACACCATGGTGACTGGCATCTTCTACCTATAAATTATCACCATTACCTGATCTATTTTTAAAAGCCAATATGCTGTGCTGTGGTCACCCCAACTACCAGTGAAATCAATGGAGAGTCTCCCAGTGACATCAATGGGGGTTGGAGTAGACCTTGCACTATTTAATTAACAATACACACTAGATAATATTTTCTGTGGAAAAGTGTCTTGGTCCAGACTCACAACAAATAAAATAGTCAAACAGTCACCCTGAACGCAACATACCGGAGGTGTGGCATCCTCCATGCCACTTTAGTCCAGTGACATAACCACCACTTTATGTGCTGGGAGTTATTTCACCAGCTGTCCAAGAGTGACTACAATTACAGAGTTACTCACAAGGGCCCAGAGTTAATGGGGAATACTCCTATAAGTAAGAAAACCAGGATTTGGACATTGGTTTGGAAAGGAGACCAACTTTTTGTATTTAAACATTGTGTTCCTTTCAGTATTCCACCTTCTCAAAGAAAAACTACGTTAAGATGGTGCTAGTTATGTTAAGATGGCGCTAGTTAGGCACATTTCAGTAACTTAAGGGTAAAATGCATTACAGAGCTGTTGTACTTGTCCAAAACTAAGCATCATAAACAAAGGATGTTCAAAGTTAAGATTATACTTAAAAGAAATCCAAGCATATTAAAGCACAGAAATGCAGTTAAGGCACCCAAATAAATGTAACTAAGCCCTGTAGTGACACATGTGATCGATCTATCTTATGGTCTTTGTGCTGCCGTCCACCTCGGTACTATCTGGACACTTTCCACGTAAACTCAACAGCCATAGCAAAGTGCCGAGTGCGCATCGTTACTTTTCCCCTCATGAGGGCATGGGGGAAAAGAGAGAGACTCAGAATACAACAGATACTGGAACCACTCCTCACCCTCTTGCCAATTCCCAAATAACAGCATCAATCCTGTAAATCTCCATGAATTAAGGGCCTGATCCAAGATCACAGAAGATAATGGAAGTCTTTTTTCATCAAAATCAGCAGGCTCTCGATCAGGCCCAGAATGATCATTTATTTCAACTGGCATGCTACCTGTGATGGACTGGCAGGATTAGGCCTAATAGTACGGCTGTACGGACAAGGGATAAATGGGACTAATAAAACTTCACTGGAACCATACAAGAATTGTCTGACTTACTAAATTCAGTCCAGAGAAATCACTTTTAAGCATTCAATAGGTGAAAAGGGCTCCTTATTTCCTTTGCACTACAAATTCTTTACAATTTTTATCAGAATTTTAGACACATTATCTTAACTGTTTTTTAAAATGAAGGTTTCATGGGATCTTCTTTCCCCTAGACAGATTCTGCATTCCACTCTGTCCAATCACAGCTGTTTACGAACAGCCAAGCAATCTCTCTGGCCTTCACGTATTTTTCCTCTAATGGGCTGTTTTGTTTTAAAGAATCTTAAAGCGCATGAATGGACAGAAGAAAACTAAAACTATATCTACTACGGTAATATTCTCAGGTGGTTTCATTCTTCTTTTCCTTAGCTAGTAGTTTAATAAACTTGTTTCCTCCTTTTCCATCCAGTTTTAATCATTTCAAAATTAACACACATTTTATGATACATTCTATAGACTGTACTTACTTTTTAAGTATTTGCTTTATTCTCTTGCATACATACATAAAAAGAAAACAGATTACACATTATTTACAGAATTTGCCAATGAAAGTGGAGTGCCAGTAACTTTTTGAGCTAGCTATAAATTTTATTTGCTCAAAGGGCTGACCGGCTTGTGGTGTTCCACTCCTCCAGGCCTGCCAGGCCTAACCCTGCTCCACAGGATCCAGCCACCCACAATGGACTTAACTTCTCCTGACCAAGCTGGATCTCCCCTTTTTCCAGCTTGGTCAGGCAAAGCCAAGTCCAGCCTTACTACATTTGGTGCAAAGGCAACTGCTTTCTTTAGGGGCTTCTTTTAAGAGCAGGGGATTAAGTTTACTTTTTTAATGCACAGGATAGTTTTGGAGTTCATTGTTCTGAAAATGTGCAGGGGTACCATTGCATCCAAAAAACTATATTTTCAGGACATTTTGCAATTGTATATCATCCATATTTTTCAAAACATCATACAAAAAGTAACAAAATCTTTTAAAAAATAAGGTTTGGTAGGTATGGCATTAGAACCATTTTACAATTAGATAAATGGAAGCAGAGATAGATTAAATGAATTACTCAAGGTCATCTACCAAGTCAGTGTCAAAAATGTGAATAGAGTTTAGGAGTGGAGTCCTGTGATATAACTACTAGCTATACTTCCTCTTTCATAGTCTTTTGAAAAACATCTGCTTAAGCATGAAAGTGAAATAAAATTATGAGTGTAAATTTTAACACTTTTGAGTATGCAGGTGTTTAAAGTGACAAAGGTGTTTGCATGTATGAATGGATGGATGCAAGTGAAAGCTGGATGTAGACTTGACTGAAAATTTGGCCCATAAATGTTCAGGATTAATGCTGTCTTACAGTTGTTTATTTGGGATGAATTTATAACAACATCCAAAACATCCTTTTTTTCCCCCAAACACACTAGCTTGTCCCTGACTGGAAATGGGAACACCCTCTCAGAAACTTCAACTGGCTTTATGTCTACTTCAGACACTTGTACAAAGCCTCCATCCCAATTAAGATCTGTCAACACTTCCTACTTCTGACATCTCTTTGTATTCTCCAACCCATTTCCTATGCTCTGCAAATGCCAGACTTTTTTCTATTCCCCTATCTTCAATGGGCAGACACTTCTGTCATGCTGTCACCTCTATCTAGATCAGTTTCTTTGACCCATTGCCTAATCCCTATTTTTAAATTCCATCTCTTTCCCCTAGGGCCTATGATCGATCCCAAAACTCCTTCCACAAAAGAATCAAATTTTGCTTCCTGGACTTCTTGCTTTCCCTGTGTTCAGTCATTCTCCCTTATCACTCTTTGCATACTTCTTTACATCTCCCTTACCAGATGCACAGCCGGTATCAAGGAAGAGCCAAAAGAACTAAAGGGAACTTTTAAGGCTTCGTACACTTTGACTCACTGTCTGTCAGCTCTGTCATGTTTAAAACAAAACAAGAACAAAACACAATTCTTAACCAGATAATAGGCATGGTATATTGTTTACAATAATGCCAAAATAATTGAAGGAGGAATTTTACAATGAGTAGTGAATCAAAAGCACTTTTACACAGGTCAAAAGTTAGCAATCTGTTTACTATGTTCTTTTTAAATGCCAGATGAATCTACCTTATGATGTTATCTGTCATACAGTGAAAATATACATAAACACTTACTCAAGATTATTATTTATGTACAGATTTTATCATTTGACATTTTGACAGCAAACTTCCTACAGAGAAAAGGAATTCTTCTGCTGTGTGTGCTCCCTGATTGTTTTATGCCATCGTTTTCTCTCCTTTCATCTTATTTGTTTCCCTTTCTACCCTGTCTACGTTTCACAGGGTACGTCTAGACTGCAGTCGCTGACATACCTGAGTTGGTTTTGATCTAGCTAGCTCAGGTACCACAGCAGTGAAGGTGCAGCAGCACAAGACATACAAGCCTGCCTGGAACCCTGGGCAATTACCCGCAGCGCTAACCTGTGCTAAAACTGCTGCAGCTTCACTGTTCTGCGACTCAAACTAGCTAGATTAAAATTAGTTTGGGTATGTCAGCTTGAGCTGCAATCACACCCAGTGATTGCCATCTAGACATACCCTCAGCCTTGCAGTGCCTGTGTTTTCCCTCATTGTTATAAAAGCTTTTAAAACCATTGTGTTAGTTTTATTGCTGGTCTTACTGTCAGCCCCCGAGACCAAAATCCTCTATCTATCAACAAATACAGAATGGGCAGATGATGTAAACTTGCTGAAATTGGTCCTGCCAACACATTTCCATCCTGATGTGGACGGCTCGTCCCTTCTAACAGTGCCAAGTGCATTCATCCTCTTTGCTCAGTCAATCCTTGTCCTCTAGGATGAGAGTCAACAAGGTTGTGAGTGCCATTTGTGGTGGTATTTTTTGTAATGTGGACATTTATCAACTGGGAACTGGGCTAAGACCAATATTTTTTCATTCATGTGGCCAGAATTCAATGGGGATGGCAAGAGTTAAATAGAAAAGGAAAGAAATAAAATTCTAGAATCACAGAGTTGGAGTGATGAAATCAAATGGCCATACACGCAATATTAAAAACTGATGTATATGGTGCTTAGCTACTATGTTAGAAATACATTAACAATAGATAAAACAGGTAGGATACAATTAGCAACAGCCACTAAGTGACTCAGGAGCCTAAATCCCATGTTGAAAAGTGACTTAGGCACTTAGGAGCCAAAATGTAACTGAAAGTCATTGGCACTTAGGGTCCTAAGGCCCAGATTCATAAAGGTATTTAGGTACCTAACCCCATTCATTTAAGTGTCAGTTAGGCACTTAAATACCTCTGAGGATCTGGGCCCTAAATCACATTTGAAAATGGAACTTAGGAGCTTTTGAAAATTTGACTGAGATCAGTAGTTTACATGGTTACGTCTGTTTGCACTGTAAGTACAAGATTGCTGTACAGACACTTCTGTAGTACTTTTGTGTGACTAATACTAAAAATAGTAAAATGTATTATAAGATATACAATTTAAATCTCTAGTCTTTATATAGTATGTATATGCGTCTGGTGATAACATTTTCTCCCTTTTGTCGTAGCCATTCCAATTTAACTCAGAGGTGATTTTTCCCCCTGAAGTTTTATAAAGGTCTATTCATCCATTTTGTGAGCTATCTTTGAGGGATTTCAGATGTTTTTCTTGGCGTGCTTTTAACTCAAGCATAGTCTGGTTTTATAAATTCACAATAGGCATCTACATGGTCTGAAATGAGAACTAGTTTCTTGAACAAATATAAAGACATTATCACTTCTTTCTAAACATCCATATATTCACTAACTCAACAGAGAATGCAAGTTAGAGACCAGGAATACACCGTTCAATTGCATAATGAAGTAATTTGGCATAAAGCTCTGTGTGGCAAATTTTGAAGGCATATTAGATCTAAAGAGAATAATACCATGTATGCAGAGTCGCACTCTTAAGGACTAATCTTGCACCAGACTAGGGGTGTTGGTGGTGGTGGAGCGTCGGGGAGAGAGAGAAGCAGGGGAGAAGTGGCGAAGGGGAGCTATCTTTGTAGAAGATTAAGACACACACCCTAAACAGGTGGCAGCCCTAATCTCCATCCTGCAACCAGTTGCTGGCTCAAATGTGCAGAAAAAATCAAATGCACAGATAAAAATGGGGAATGACTGGCTAGGCAGTGGTATTACTGAAAGAATCTGGAGGTTATAGTGGATCACAAATTAAATGAGTCAACAATGTGATGCAGTTGCAAAAAAAGCGAACCTGGGGGGTATTAACAAGGTGTTGTATGTAAGACACAGGAGGCAAGTGTCCCACTTTACTTGGCACTGGTGAGGCCTCAGCTGGAATACTGTGTTTAGTTCTGGGTGCCACATTTCAAGAAAGATGATGGTGGGTTAAAAAAACTGGACATGTTTAGTCTTGAGAGAAGATTGAGGGGAGACCTGATAATAGTTTTCACATGTTAAGTGCTATTATAAACAGGATGGTGGTCAAATGTTCTCCAGGTCCACCAAAGGACAAGTAGTAATCAACTTACTCTTCAGCTGGGGAGAGTTAGGTTAGATATTAGGAAAAACTTTCTAACTATAAATATAGTTAAGCACTGGAATATGCTTCCAGGGATTGATAGATTCCAAGGCCACTAGGGACCATTGTGATCATTTTGTCTATCCTTCTATGTAACACAGGCCATAGAACTTCCCCAAAATAATCCCTAGAGCATATCCTTTAGAAAAACATCCAATCTCGATTTAAAAATTGCTGGTGGAGAAGCCATCATGACCTTCGCTAACCTGTTCCAATGATTAATTACCTTCACTGTTAAAAATGTATGCCTTATTTCCAGTCTGATTTTATCTAGCTTTAGCTTCCAGTCATTGAATTGTATTATACTTTTCTATGCTAGATTGAAGAGCCCAGTATCAAATACTTGTTCTCCATGTGTATACTTACAAACTGTGATCAACTCACCCCTTAACCTTCTCTTTGTTAAGATAAACAGGGTAAGCTCTTTGAATCTATCACAGTAAAACATGTTTTCTAATCCATTAATCATTCTCATGGCTCTTCTTTGAACCCTCTCCAATTTATCAACTCTTTTCTGAATTGTGGGCACCAGAACTGGACACAGTATTCCAGCAGGGTTGCACCAGTGCCCAATACAGAGGTAAAATAACCTCACTACTGCTACGTGAGATCCCCCTGTTTATGCATCCAAAGATTGTATTACTCCTTTTGGCCACAGAATCACACTGGGAACTCCTGGTCAGCTGATTATCCACTATGACTATCCCCACATTATTTTTCAGAGTCTCTGTTTCCCAGGATAGAGTCCCCCATTGTATAAGCATAGGCTATATTCTTTGTTCTAGATGTATACATTTACATTTAGCTATATCCAAACACATTATTTGCTTGTGCCCAGCTTACCAAGTAATCCAAATTGCTCTGTATTAGTGATCTGTCCTCTTCATTATTTACAACTCCCCCAAATTTTGTGTCATCTGCAAATTTTATCAGTGATGATTTTATGTATTCTTCCAAGTCATTGATAAGAATGTTAAATAGCACTGGTCTAACCAATCCTAGCAGATGATCCCTCACTCGCTCAAGCTGTGGGAGGCAGACCTATCCTTGCTTATGACAGTCCCCAACCTGAAGAAAATACTCACCAGCAACCGTACACCATACAAGAACACTAACCTATCCTTGCAACAAACCCCGTTGCCAGCTCTGCCTGCACATCAACTCTAGTGACACCATCACAGGTCCTAACCACATCAGCCACACCATAAGGAGCTCATTCACCTGCACATCTACTAATGTAATATATGCCATCACGTGGCATCAATGCCCCTCTGCCATGTACATTGGCCAAACCGGACTGTCACTACGCAAAAGAATAAATGGACACAAATCAGACAAAGAATGGTAACATCCATAAACCAGTCGGAGAGCACTTCAATTTCCCAGAACACTCTGTAGCTGACTTGAAAGTTGCCATACTTCAACAAAAAAACTTCAAAAACAGACTTCAAAGAGAAACTGCAGAGCTGGAACTCATATGCAAACTTGACACAATCAAACTGGGTCTGAATAGGGACTTGGAATGGTTCTCTCATTACAAGAAGTAATTGTCACTGTTCACACATTCTCACCTTCTAATGAATGGTTGTGAATAGGCCTCAGCTACTCTAACTGAATGGACTTTGCTAACACCTACCCTCCCCATTGTTGTTCCTTACACTTAGATGTATATATATACACCCCCTATCTGATGTTTATTTCTTGCATCTGATGAAGTGGATTGCAGCTCTCGAAAGGTTATGCTTGCAGAAATTAAATTTGTTAGTCTTTCAAGTGCTACAGGACTCTCGTAGTTTTTGCTGTGCAATGATGATTCCCCATTTCCAATTAAATTTTGAGACCTATCAATTAGCCAGATTTTAATCCATTTAACATGTACCATGTAAATTTTATATTTTTCTAGTTTTTCAATCCAAGTTTATATGGGACCAAGTTAGAAGCCTTAAAGAAATGTAAGTATATTACATCAATCCTATTATCTTTCTCAACCAAACTTGTAATCTTATTTAAAAAAAAAAGACAAAAAAATAAAAAGACGTTAGTTTGGCAGGATCTATTTTTTGATAAACCCATGTTGATTGGCATTAATTATATTACCCTTCTTTAATTATTTATTAATCAAGTCCCACATCAGCCGCTCCATTATCATGTGAGGCTGAAAGACCTATAATTAACATGGCCATCCCATTTGCCCTTTTTAAATACTAGCACAACATTAGTTTCTTCCAGTCTTCTGGAACTTCCTCATTGTTCAGAAACTTACTGAAAAGCATTAATAGTCCAGTGAGCTCCTCAGCCACCTCTTTTAAAACTCCTGGCTGCAAGTTATCCAAGTAAGGTTGGATGTTTTTAAGAACAGGTTAGACAACCACCTGCCAGGAATAATATAGGTATACTTGGGCCTGTCTCAATGCAGCGGACTAGACTAGATGACTTCTCTAGGTCCATTCCAGTCCTACATTTCCATGATTCTATGAAAATGGCTACTGTATGCTGGAGTTTGAGGTCTAGAAGTAGGAGCAAGGAGAGGCACCCATGGCCTACCCTTCTGCCTGCATGACCTTTCTGCCCTTTTTATGCCAAGAACAAACTAGACACAGCGTATAAGTCAGGAGTGTGTACATCATATGAACTCGCTCACTCCTCTGACATTTCCTCAATTTTACTATGTGAAAAGAGTAGGTATCACCCAGCAACCTCTGTGAAGGCTGATGCAAAGAAGTAGGGTCCTCTGTAATATCCTTTTTCTGCCTTGATTGCTTCCTTTACTTCCTGGGTCCAACATGCCCACTGACTCCCTCGTAGGCTTCCTGCTTCTCATATACTTAACATTTTTTTTTGTTATTAGTTTCATGCACTTCACATTGCCTACTAGCCATCCTAATTTCCATCTTACATTTTACTTGCCATAGTTTATGCTCCTGCCTATGGTTATGATCATTTGGGCTGGATTTCTATTTCTCAAAGGATGCCTGTGTGGCTTAAATATCCTCTTGAACCTTGCAATTTACCTATATAGTTTTGGCATTCATTTTTATTTAATAATATGCATGCCTTCTGCGACTATGTTATGATACACTTAAGTAGCTGCTATGATAACTCTAAGCATTTTAATTCCCTAATTTTGACGAGCTCTCTCATTTTTCTTAAACCCCTCCTTTCTAAAGGTTAGCATCACTGTGCTAGTTTTTTGGTACAGTCCCCCTCTTCAAAGATATTGAATTTAATTATACTGTGCCCAGTGTTACTTGCTCAGTATTTCTTAAACCAACTCTTGTGAGTTATGAAGGACTATGTGGAGATTATCCTCTCTTCCTCTGTACTCTAGAACTAGCTGCTCCAAGAAGCAACCATTTAATGTATCAAGAATTATTTTCTTTAAACCTTTGTTTGTCCAGTTTATATGTGGGTAAGTGATGTCTCCCATATTTACTGTTTTATTAGACTCAGATGCCTCTTCAATCTCCAACATTGCACACTTGATATCCTTTTCCTGATCTAGAGACTGGTAGAACAACCAAATGAGTATATTTATATTTTTATGACTTTGGATTTTTATTTACATAGATTTTGCAGCATGGTCTGTTTCCACTCACAATTTTTTCTCATTAAATTCTATGGAATCTTTAAAATACACTGTTACTGCTCTACCTCCTGTAAAGTTTATAGACAGATAACACAACATCCCAGCAATTTTTGTCATTCCACCATGTTTCAAATATGGCTCATGAAGAGGTCCTTTTTAGGCATTTAGTTTTTATTTTTTGGTTAAATGTTTTATTGTCCAACACCCCGTTACTTTTCCCAAATGTACTTCTGTGATCTCAACCTGACCCTCCTCCAGTTCCTGTAATTTCTGTCATTATCTTTTACTACTTGATAGAGTTATTTTTGTATTATTGACATCCTAACAGATGTTTTAGTCCAACCAAATAGAATAAACAAACACTGAGAGAGAGAAAGACTTCTAGAAGATATTGGAACCATAAGCAATAGGCAGCATGGGAATAAGCATTGCCAGATAACCTTGCTTGTGGTTTAAAATTAAATTACAAGGTTAATAGATAAAGGGAACATGGTGGATGTGATATATTTAGGCTGGAATTTTCAAAGGGATTGAAGGGGGTTAGGTTTTCAATAGGAGTTCAGCTCCTAACTTCTTTGGGCCCCCTTTGAAAATCTCAACCTTGGGGTTTAACAAAGTGTGGATATTGTAAAAATCCAACGCTCATGTTTAGTTAAAAAGAGACATATGGACTGAAAGCTTTCTGGTAGGTCTTAAGGAAAGGATAATGATAAACAGCAATGTATTAAGTTGATGGAAGGTTTCTAGTGAGAAACCACAGGGACTGGTATTCTGGCATGTTTTTATTAGACATTTGAAAGAGGGAATAAGCAGCACATTTGCAAATGATGGTAAATTGTGGTGTTGCAAATATTGTCAATGATGATAAACATAAAAGAAACTAGAATGTTTAGAAATATGAGAGAAACAATAAAAAAAGATTAATTTTGGAAAAACGCAACCTATTACCTATGGGAAAAAATAATACAAGACAATGATATTCAATGGCAGAGAGAAAACTGGACATCAGTAATGCTGAAAGAGGCCTAGAGATGATTGTAAGCAACAAATTAGACACACATTTGCAATGTGATATGGCAACCAAAAAGACTATCACAATTCCAGACTGCAGATGCAGAGATATTCCTTCACAGAGTAAGGAGGCATATACAACTCTAGAGTGACTACCTGAAATACGGCATTCAATACTGGGCACCACATTACCAGAAAGATAGACTAATTAGAAAGTTCAGCAAAAAAGCATCAAATGATTAGTTGGCTGAAAGGATTGACCGAAAGGTTAAAAATGCAGTATAGTTGGTATAGCTTAAGAGGTAGGCAGGATAATATAAGTTTTCAAATATTTGATGAGTGTAAACGCTAAGGTAGAGGAATAATTACTTATAGTGTTAAAAGGGAATATAAGTGGGAGTAATGGAGTGGAATTAAGAAAGGGAAAAGGTTAGTTGAATATCAGGAAAAACTTCTAGATATAACATCTATTATACTGTAGAATAGTTTCTCAAGGGAAGTGGTGGGAACCCAATAATTTGGGACATTTAAAATTTGACTGGACAATGCACTAGGGAATATATGGCATGGAACAGTCCACCGCATAAGTGGCCTACATCTTTTCCATCTCCAATTTCTAAGAGTTTATGATTCTATGAACAAGATACTCAGCTGTTGTAAATCATTGAAGACAATGAAGCTACGTGATTTTCACTGGCTGAGGAACTAGCCTAAATTTTGCATTTGGATTTCTGATTTAACTGAAAAACGTATCTCCCTACTGGTGACCTATCTCAGGGGACTCAAGTAGTATATTACCAGTTATGCTCATTCAACTGGCTCAAGATCCACTTGTTTCTGACACAGGAAAGTAAACATTTTGATTGAAGAGAGAGGTTTTGATCAAACAATCCTCAGTTTGGGAGCACGAAGTCAGAAAATCCTGCTCTTTCTGGAGGACGCTGTCCAGTACTAATTTGCAGGGGTAGGCCCTGTTAACCCATCAAACTTTCTTATGAAACACATACTAGTATTCTAGATGTCCACAAATATTGATCTGGGGATATAATTTGGTCATCAATGGGGAAAATTTAAACAAAAATTAGCAATTAGTATAATTTAAAGAATGTCATTTATCTCCGCTACAGTAAACAGCATAAAATACAGTTGTAATTTACTTCTGAGGGGAAGAGGGGATGGAATCAAAGCTAGAATGCTGGGATCTTATACTAATGCTACTAAAAGAGACAATTTTAGCTCGGACATGATGTAACTGCATTATAATGAAAGTGGAAACACACAAAAAGTTTATGTATTCTCTCAGAAAAAACTATTTTTACATAGTTGGTTTTATTATATTTTTAACTCCAAATTTTGGTGCTATGGCTTTTACGGTCTGTTAATACTTAATAGATTAGAAATCTTTCAGGTTCTAAATTTATTTTCCATTAAACTTTTGTTCAAAAATTATGGTAAACCAGCTTTTAAAACACATTATTATTATACTACAGTATTTCCAACAATTTATTGTATGAACTTTCACAAGTATTGTTTAAAATTCCTTGCCATAAAGATGAAAGTTAAAATGTATCATCAATGGCTTCAGCTTAAATGCTTTTTTGTAGTGTATGACCTAAAACCTGTGGAACAACAGCTTTATGTGAATTTTTTTTTTTTAAATAAATTCCACTAAGGCTGTTTCATTTTAGCTGTCAGTTGTGTATCCCCTTTACCTCTCCCCCACATATCTGAGTACAGTCAGTACATTCCCAACTCCTACTGCCAAGTTAAAATAAAAACACTCTTGGTCTAGAAATGATTGAGGTGGTTTGCTCTAATCAAACTAAACCAGCCAAATGTTCCTTTCAAAGGTAACTGTCTACTCTGCAGCTGTATGCAAACTACCACATCAAATGTGGAAAAAAAATAGCAATAGAATTCTATCCTTACAGTACAGTGCTGGCTCCAAAGATGAAGAGAAACAAAAGCATCAGCACGGCTAAGAATTATATTCACAGAAAGCTCCTAGAAATATGCTGACTTAAACTGTGAACAATGTATTGAAATTTCCAGTATATAATTAGCTAATTTTGGGGAAGAAGGGGGAATTCCCTAGAAGTGTTAAATAGCAAGAGATACCTTGAGTCATTTATCCTAATGACCAGAGTGTCAACTAGACATATTAAAAGATTTAACAAAAACTTCACAGCAAATTAAAAAACACAACATAGACCTATTTCTTATTTCCTGTCTCTGTCAAAATACTTAACGTTCTGCACTGAGTAATATTGAATTTGGACTTTTAGAACAAGCTTCAATTAAACTTGTAATGATTCATCTGCATGTAGAATGTGTCTGTTAAATCATTAAACACTGGAAATTTCTGGAAAGATATATTCACGGTGGGTTTAGCTTTCAGTTTGCTTCACTAAAGACAAGCAAGTTGTTATCCGAACTATTTTCAAGACATGATAGGCACAATTTATCCTAAGTGCAACTCCAACGACATGAGTGAATTGGTATAATTTGGACAAACCTTCATTTTGGAAACTGAAGTTATCACTTGGACATAACTACCTGGTTGCTATTTATGGCAGAGACCAATTTTCTTCTAATATGTCTATAAAGCACTTAGTACACGTTTAAGCTGTATGATCCCAGTTGTGACACACACAGTCTCACTGGATTTCAATGGGACTACTCATCATGAGTATCAACAATACGGATGGGACATAACTAATGGCAATTTTATGGCACACACATTAATGTCAGTTAACCAACAAACATATGAGTTCTCGCCATGTTAAGAGCTCATGATAAAAATACCCCTCACACTGGAAAACTTTATACCACACTATGCCATTCTCCATGGAAATTTTTACTAAAAAGATGTTAACACTCACCCAAGAAAGCTTGTACTCATCCCATGCAAGTGGATTTTCCAAGCCTTGAACTACCATTCCATCTTCAACTTCCTTTTCCTTATTCCTTACTCCTGCTTCTCATGGATATTTATTGAAATTTCATCATCTCTTACTTAATCTATAAAACACCCTATACGCACACAGGTAGACTAGATGGTCATTTCTGATCTCCCTAAGTGCCTATTACCTGATGTACACGGTTTCCAAACTGATTGCACCAAGTTATTCTCTTATTTCAGGAATTGGGGCCATATCATCCTGTCCTCAGTCACCTTCAGAGCTTCTCCAAATCCTAGCCATCTGCAGATCTAATTCAAAATTGCTCTCATTGTTTTCCAAACTCTCACCTGCCCTCTGATATTACAGCCACTGATTCTCCCATTTGGTCACTCTCCCTCTTTCCAATCTCGTTTTCTGCTCTCCATCTCCACATAACTTTCTAGAGTTGGGGAGGGTTGCTCTTTCACTTTTACAGCCCTATAAATCTGGGACTTTCTCCTTCTCTTCAAGCCACTTCTTCTCTTCAAATCTTGCCTACGGATCATCTTGTTTGCATTAGTTTGATTCTGAATCTCATTCATTTGCCCCTCCTTCCCACACTATTTCATACTCCCATTCTTCTCTAATTGAAACTAATGTGCAGTGATAATTACTTTTTACCATGGTTGCTTTTAAATTTCAGTTCCCTTTTATTTTACTTTCCTCCATCTTTGCACATTAGTTTATGCTTCCTGCCTTCTGAGAGTCTCAGATTCCAACAATATACATTTACTAATTTTTCTCTCTTTAGGGGTTTGTCATACATCATATAAAGAGTTCTACAAAAAATTAATTGATTGCATGATGCTGACCTGTAGGAGTGATGTTATACACTAAAAGTTATAACATTAGTTTGGCAGTAAAAGCAAGGAAGGAAGGAAATAGAATTCATTGGAGATTACCTCCCACTAAAATAGAACTGTTGCACTTTAAAGGATGGAACTTCTAATGGCTTCAGTAAACTGTCCTTTAAACTTATTACCAGCCAATGTTAACATCACAACAAACTGGAAGTAAAAATAGAATATTAGCTTCTGTGTTTTAAAATTCCCCTCTCATTTGTACCTGTGTTTTGATCATTTTAATCAAAAACATAGGAACAAAATTTTAATCACCCTGCAAAGGGAATTATCAAAATTATGCAACTAAATGTTCTGAAGGCTGCCAATAATCAGGCTAAATGGGGGTATTCAACACTGAAAACTCAGTTATATTTTTATGGTTATGCTCCATCCTCTATTTTTTATGTGGTCCTATTACAATATAATGCCACAGGAAGAATCAGACTATTAAACACCTCTGAAATGTTGAGCTAGTCTACAGGGAGTGAAGCAAGCATTTTGGCCTTTTTCTATAGAGCGTAGCTTGCAAAGTTGTTAATATTGTCTTCTAATATTTTATATCCTTTGGGACAATATTAAAAGATCCCAAATCATTGCCAAATTGTGCAAAGAGAGTAGAAGAATGATACTTATTTGGTTTCCTATAGACTGGCTCCATGTGGCAGGGATATCATTGAATAATGTAATGCCTCCAACTGGCTAAACCATCAAGTAGGAGCTGGAGTCAATTATCTGGGCTACATGTCTTGGAAACTAACAAAAGAGAGAAATGAGATTTTCAGTATTTGTGTGCTGAATGCCCCTTTAGTCTGGCAACTGAGGCATTCAATACATATAAGCTAAAGGTGCCAGAATTTTGACAATTCTTTTAACAGCAGGAGCACATTTCAGATCACCAAATTCTAATAAGGATTTGTCTATCTGGAGCTTTTAAGACCCGTTAACTCCCAACAATGCTAAAAAAGCCAGAGATCTGGGAAAGTTAAGTGCCAAGAAACAAAAATATAGGGCTTTGTGAGTTTGTTCTGTTTCCTTAAGGACCTTGAACATTCTGAACACTACTAAAACCATTAAATATATTTGTCTTGAAAACAAACATTGGGAATCTGAGTATTCTCTCTTATGTAGCACATTCTTTAACTGCATATTTCCAGTATGAATCCTGATTAACTTTTAACTGAAACTAATCTTCTGATTAATAGCAGGAAAGATATAAAATGAACACAATGTACAGCTGAATTTAACAGTGTGATCATAAGAAGGTTTTTTACAAATCTATTACAGCAAGGAATACTCCCAGTTTTACACACAGGAATTTCCTGAATCTAATATGTCATTCATTCCTGGCAAAGTCTGTCCTTTGTCTACATATACTTCATTTTTTCCCCAAATAGAACAGCAGTAAGTTACATAAGTGCTGGACTAATTTGTGCCAGATTTAACTACTGTATACAATAACTTTTAATGAAGCATTTCATCTTCCTATCTGAACACTGGGCTAGATGAGCAACTTAATCATACTACCAATTACATCTGAAGTGTCATAATACACAAAATATTTTATTTTGAACCAATGCACGACAAAATTTGCTCGTGCAGATCGCTTTCTTTACTTTTATTAAAAGAGAATAAAATGTCTTGACTCAGAGAAACTTTCGTAACAGGGCAAATATGAAAGTGAGAACATTTTCTACACTAGCAAACAATCCTTTACAGTACTTTACCTGTAACTTTCTAAATCCCAGTTTTTATTATTTTAAGGTATCTAGGCTCAATCCTTCAAAGTCACTGGGCGTTTTGGGTGCCCAAGGACCGCAGTATCATTCCTTTTAAGTATTATAAACTCTTTCTCAATTTCAGCCTAACTCCTTTCTCTGCTTAATCCTGCAGTGAAGTCATAATGAAATTCACAGTCTGTTGCTGTAGAAGCAATTGTGATATCACAAATTCAGCACTGCACTGTAGAAATATGGAGACAATAGGCTAGAACAGAAACAATGTGAATCGAAACTCAATTAGCAAAAAAAGGCATGGTGTGAAAAATATTTTTAATGTTATTAATATTTATTTAAAAGTGCAACCCGTTGTGAAATTTCTGTCTAATGGGTTAAATCCTTTCCCATCCCAATGTCGAGCCTGAGTAGCCGTCTTAGGCACAAACTGTTTCTCAGGGGCTGCGGGCAGAAATCCAAGCCCACTATGATAATCCTGTATCTGCAGTAGCTCATCACTTCTTCAGTCCAGCTCCACAGAGATCAGCGACTGCTAAGCCATGTAGCAACAAGTCCACACACCCTGCACTTGGCCATCCCATGGCCCAATCATTTTTCATCCTCCTAAACATCACTGCATGGAGACAAATAGGAAAATCCCTTGCAGTCTGGGGCTCCATGACTGGGGCTCCTGTATGGGCTACCCAAATCCTGCTATTCCTGCACAGCAGAATCACATCAGTTCCACTGGGCCTGTCGTGTTTTGCAGAGAAAGAGGAAGAAGATGCAGCAAGGTCTGCTGTTAACTGAAGGTTGTATCATTGTAGATGTGTTGATAGGTATTGTCTGGAGTAAGCTGATTGAAGCAAATTTGTTCAGGTGCACTGACTATGTGTTGCTCAATTATTTGAAGTTTGTCTAAATTTTGACTCAAAATTTGAGCTTGCCTTGAACAACTCATAGCTTGCACATCTCATTACTCAGACACTAGTTTCTACTTTATACTTACATTTGTCACTTATAAATCTCAAGATAGACTGCTTGCAATATTTTGAAAAAAAAAGTCATTTCTCCTTCACAACAATACTTGATTTTAAATGCTGTTTTATTCTTTATTCTAGCTATCTAGGTTAGTCCTGCTTTGAGTAGGGGGTTGGACTAGATGACCTCCTGAGGTCCCTTCCAACTCTAATATTCTATGATTTTATGATCTGATAATGATGCCACTTTTATCCCAGTGTTTAAATTCTGCGTGTTTCACTACCTTAATTTACGAATACTGACAAGGTTCCAATTTCTAGACTCACATAATAAACATTTGTAAAAAACAAAATATATTCAATAATTGACTGCAGTTAGGTCAATGGAGTGAAACTACAGATCTTCATTTACAGCATTTCCTTTTCTGGGTATATTTACATAATACAAAAAAGTAATCCTTTAATCTCAAGAAATTATAAAATCCTCTACTGTGTTTGATAAAAGAATCAAAGCATTTAAATCTTTGCTCCTTCCTATACAAACAAGTCAGTCTTTATTAAAAGAAAATTATTTCAAACACCCCAAATGATATTTAAACTCCACCAACACAAAAGATACCAATGAAAACAATAGAGGTGTGCTTTTAAATAGAATTTGTCCCATCCCAAAAGAGTTACTGCTTGAACTTGCTTTTTATTTTCTACTCCCACGGATGGAGAGAGGGTGCAGCAAAGGTGCCAAACTCACTGGTACATAATGACCCAACCTGTCGCATCTGAAATGCTGACTGTGGCAAGCGCTGCAGGCTTCAAGAAAACGTAATTAGGTCCTGGAACATTCTTCCAGAGAAATTTCTATTAAAACTACATATTCAAAAGTACATGGTTAAGTACTTGTTGCTTGGAGGTAATGAATTTTTTACATTTGATCTTTTAATAAATATTTTAACTTGTAATATACCTGTAAAATACCAAATAGAGGCTGCTGTGCATTTTAATCTAAGCAAAACAAGTCTGTATTTGCATGGTCTTTTCAGACATTTTGTTCTTTTTGATTTTGCTTAATTTAGAGTGTTCATGAAAATTGGAAGGTTCAGGGTCAGCTCCTCTTACTGGATTCATTGTATATGGAGTGACCCCATGGACAAAAATATGATGGGTATGATATTGTATTTAAATATTTCCTGAATTTTAGTGTTTTCTACACAATCTAGGCTTTCATTTAAACAAGTAGAGGTCAAATGTTTCAAATGGGGAGTGTCTAAAACTAGGCACCTAAATCTGTACCAAGGCACTGAAATAAATGGCCTGAATTTCAGAAGTTCTGGCCACCCCAACTCCTACTAGTGTCAATAGAAACTGTGCACTCAGACAGCACCTCTAAATCAAGCCACTTGTTTCAGTGCCTAAATATGGATATGCTGCCCAACCTTAGACACCCCACATTTGAACATTTTAGATTAAGTTTCTATTCCTCTGAATTACTAGATGGCCATCAAAAACCTGGCACTATCCAAATAAACAATGGAAACAGCAAAGTAATGAACTCCAGTCTACACCACACCACTAACCTCAGTGAGGTCTCTGCTTGGAGTCCAGTTGAGATCTAAAAGACACACAATAAGGGAAAGCACTCTCCCACTTTTTTAAAAAAAAGACACTATTGTTCTACTCAGTCTTATTCCATCCATCAGTTATTTTTAGAACATAAATCCTATGCCTACCCTATCCTTGGAGTAATGAGACTCTATTGCCACAACATCTGGAAAAGAAAGAGAATGAGAGTTTCTCTATCAGTTTACAGTATGAACTGTCTTCACTTTGGTATCTAATGTTCCATTATTTGAACTGTTGCAGAAATATTGGAGGTGCTTTTATTAATGCTACATTATCCCCTGAATTGCAGATCAGTGGAGTTTCACATCCCCATGTACAAGTACACTGCTATAAAATGATCCATTGTTCACGTTCATAATGTAAGATTAATGATGAACAAAGAATTCTATATATTTTGAATGAAATAGCTCAAAAGAACTTTCCAAACGCTGCTGATTTCAATTAACTCTGCAATCACACAATACATTTAAAATATAATAACACTGACTAACAAATCAGTTGTAGGACAATTCCTACAATGCTTCACAAACATTCCTAGCAAAATTCCCCTCTTTCTGCAAGCTTTCCAGCATCTTTGGTCACAACCTGCAAGGATTATTAAGCTATTCAAAACCGATCCATATGTTATATATTCAACATTGTGGTTATATAAAGATATAAGGGGCTTATAACAGAGGCAACCTTCATTCAAGAACTTAGGTTCAGGTATTCAGAATCCCTAGTCACAAAAAGGAAATCCTTGTACCTTTCTTGACACTTGAAGAAGAGCTTCAAATTGTATTTCTGTATGTTGGTACAAGGCCCCCAAATGGGGTCCCAAGAGGTTGCTTCTCCTGCTTGTGCTTAATACTCTGAACTAGAACCTTACAAATTCCCACTCCTTGTCTAAAGTTGGTGGGAACATTACACTATTCACTGCCCACTTTCATAATAGGGCTGCCAAAAATCAGCGCACTGGGCAGAGTGGATACCCGAGACAAAAGAGTTCTCTCTTTTCATCCTTTCTTCTTGTGCCTGTGGAGATCAAAG
Organism: Emydura macquarii macquarii; assembly: GCF_026122565.2. Lineage (NCBI taxonomy): Eukaryota > Metazoa > Chordata > Testudines > Chelidae > Emydura > Emydura macquarii. The sequence goes on along the minus strand of NW_027132559.1, from coordinate 32,320,196 downwards.
GGTATATATGGCTCCTTGCCCATCCACTCAAACACTTATGTCACACACCTATGCCTCTGGAGATGGGTGCTTGTGTGTGGGAGGCAGAGCAAAAGGATGAGGTGTGATCAGGCAGGCCGCACACTTGCCTGCTGAAACCTTATACCACCCTCCACATATCCAGTCTAGTATTCATTCCATCCATATACTCAAATTGATGTCCACTCCACCCATATGCCCAAACTATTGTTTATACCAAATACCAACACTAGAACCCAGCTGACCATGGGTCCTACTCCAGTTTCTCACCTGACCACATTGGGGTGCTCAAAGGTCTCCAGGTGTCTTAATACTGCCACCTCACGGATGGTGGAAAGTGGCATTCCCTCCTCGCTGGTCTGCACCCGCACCCTCTTCAAGGCTACAAAACGACCTCCATTCTTCAAGTCTCGAGCCTTGAACACCTTCCCATAGGCTCCTTCACCAATCTCAGCCACACATTCATATTGCTGGTCAGCCAGGCTCATGCTGTCCTTATCCATGCTGGTGTTGCTTCTTCTTGTCTCTGGAGCGTCTCAGGTCCTGAAGCTGAACTGGCTGCTTCCTTTGCTACTGCTGAAAATGTACCACACACACCATTTGCAGAGCTTCCACTGCTAAAGGAGCAGGCAGGATGATTTCACCCTCCTGCTCCCGTTCCGCTTCAGTACAGTCCCCAATGCACCTTCTCTCTCTTAGCCACCAGCAATTATCATATAGTCTTTGGGATCATTGTCTGGGTAAAGCCAATTAGATCTAAGGGACAAAAACCACACAAGAGAAGTTCATTAGTGCTGGGGTTGTCTCCTCTCCAGTATCATTCCTCCCTGTACATAACATGCAACTGCTTCATCTTCAGTTCACTTACTTACTTTTTACATGGTTTAATAACAGAAAAACAGACTAACATGCATTATTTGATTAGATGGATGTATGCAAGACACAATATGATGCTGATGATGGGAGCATGTGGAATGCAGCAGGACTGCAAGGCATGAACAGCACTGTAGATGGGAGTAGGGTGACCAGATAGCAAGTGTGAAAAATCAGGAGAGGAGTGGGGGGTAGTAGGTGCCCATATAAGAAAAAGCCCCACGTATTGGTACAGTCCCTATAAAATCAGGACATGTGGTCTCCATAGATGGGAGAGAAGAGTTCCAGGGGTGGGGGTAGCAAGTCACTGATGTGGACATGGGGGTGAAAGAGTCCCGGGGAGGACGGAAGAGTCCTGAATGAGGGGATAGGTCAGTGGGGGGGGGGGAAGGAGACTGCCAGGGGAGGAGATAGAAGGACAGTGATGGGGGGGGGCAGGGAATCCTGGGGGGGGGGGGGGTTTGGAAGCAGCTCAGTGCCAGCAGGGGCACAGGAAATGCACCCAGCCAGGGAGCAAAGGGAGCCCTGCGGCGGAGGAGGTGGCTCAGTGCCCCGCCCCCCTCATCTCCCCCCGGGAGGCAGCAGCTGGTTGCCCAGCCGAGGGGAAGAACGTCCCGCGAGGCCAGGCCGCTGCCTGCCTCAGCAGGAGGAGGGGCGCCCCCTCGGCCTCGGCTCGGGTGGGGAACTGCTCTGTGCCTCCCACGGCGCGCGTGTGAGGTCGGATGGGAGAAAGGGCCTGGCCTGGCCGGCCTCTCAGTGCGCCTCAGGCTCATCGGTGATCACCGCGCACCGGGGCGGCGTTTGTTAGAGCTCCAGGGAGCCGCTATTGCTGAACAGCGGAGCGCTTGGCCCATGGAAAGTTACTGCTCGAAGAAGCAGCCGCAGCGTGCACTGGAGGGGGAACGGAACCCGCCGAACAATCCCCACCAGGACTGCCCGCAGGGGAGCCCCCCAACCTCCCCCACCACCCCGCCTGCACGCAGGGGAGCCCCCAAACCTCCCCCACCACCCGAAGTGCACACAGGGGAGCCCCCAAACCTCCCCCACCACCCCGAGTACACGCAGGGGGTGACCCCCGCGGAAACAAACGTCTTATTATGACTGCATGCACGGGAAATCCCCTGGTCTAAATCCCCCAGCAAGAATGCTTGCGGGATGGGGGGCAGGCGAAGGGCAAAAACAGCCCCTTAGTAAGAATGCGTGCAATGAGGGCCCCCCGAAAGCACCCGCAAATACAAAGCAGACACCCCAACGCAGACTCGTGACCAGGCAACATGCACGGCGGTTCTCTCTTCCCCCCTCATTATCCCCCACGCGAATGCATGCGGGGGGGGGGGGGTGGCAGAAACTATCCCCCTGCCTCCAGGGATGAACGCCTTGGGGGGCCGGCCCCACACCGCAGGCTTCCACCCTCTCCCCAGAAAGCCACGGATTCACAATCGCGCCGTCCTAGGAAGAGAAGCCCCTCAACAACAACAAAAACCCCGACCCAGCCGGGCAGGGGGGTGTTTATGGAGCATTAGGCAGTAGTAACGCTATATGGTATGAGAAGCACATGGCCACTTCCAAATTACCTGGTCCGCCCCGCAGCTGCCCCGATCGCCACACGAGCCCCAGATAATCTTCCGTAAGGGGGGAACTAACCTTCCCTGAGGCAAGCCTCCCATTCGATTACCCCGAACGAAGACCCGAACCGGGTAATAAATATTCACATGGTGATGTCTCCAGCAGGTCTCTGCCGCGGCAGCCCAGGCCACACAGGTAGCTGCAGCAGCTGCTCTTCCTCGGCTCTGCTGCCCTCAGCTCGCATCCTCCTGCCTGCAGCAGCAGCAGCCTGGCAGCACCTTCCTGCCAAGGGATCTTTAACTCCGAACCAGATCGGCTTCGGCTTCCCACCCCCGCCTGGGAAAAAAAAAAGTGCTTCAAAGTCCCGTGTTCGCTAGGCAGCAGCCGATCAAAACCCTGCAGGCTGCACGCAGCTCCCCCGTGCGCGGGGCTCGTAAACCAGCCTTCCACGCTGCTTTCTGCGGCTTCTCTCTCTACTCTCGGGCTCCTGGCCGCTCACTCTGAGAGCGGCGGCAGCACAGCTCGGCCCCCCCCCCCCCCTTCAACTTTTTTTCCCTTGCTTTCCCACGCTGGCTGAATGTGACTTGACCCCGTTTCAAAAAAGTTTGACATAGTGCTTTAACATTTCCGCATTCCTCCCCGACTACAAAGGCTGCAGCCGCCTCCTTCTGCTTTCTGTCTCTGCTCTCTGTCTTCACACTCAATGAAATCCTTCATGTGCCTCTGCCAAAGGCAGCCACATACCGTAAGGGTCGCCGCTAGCGCAACTGCCAGAGGCATGCACCCCCCGCCCCACCCCCCGGGAGAGAGAGAGGCATCAGTAGGGAGCAGAAGCCTTTGGATGATTCTTATTTGTAGCGAGGCAGCAGCGCCCAAGGACCCCAGTCACAACCAGGCCACTGTGTTGTGCTAGGTGCTGTACAAACATAATAATAATTATTTATATTGCAGTAGGCCAGATTGAGTTGTAGAACCAGATATGCAAGAGCTGTGCAAACACCAAATATTGCAACTTAGGCTTTTAGTGCTTTTGATCTCAAAGGAGGCATGGTCTGGGCAAGAAGATCTTTATATTATTATTTAGTAAGCAATCACAATGTGTTTGACCTTAACAAGACAAAACCAAAGAGCAGTCCCTGCCCCAAAGAACTTACAACTAGCTGTGGGGGTGAGGGACATGAACACTTTGCAGGCCAGTTCACTGCTTTAGGAAACGCTTTGTACAAAGTTGATTCCTACAAATATTGAAATTCACTGCAGAAGAATGCACAAAACAGATGCCAAACTATTCTCTGAGTAAGGGAAAACACATCTGGAATTCTTGATCCTCATTCCCTCCCAGCTGATCCAGTCCACCAAATTCTTCTCAGAATCTCAAAGACAATTATAGAATTCAGGAACTCATCAGAATCAGTTCATGTGGTGCTTAAACCAGCTGGGACCCAAGAGTCGCCCACTTATTTTTGGAAGTGGAGGATGGGCTAGTTGGAAGGGAGGAAAAGGGTACAAACCATAATTCAATTCATGGAGACAGTGCAGAAGTAATTCTTTGCTGAAGTTTTTGCATTATACACAGTATGTACTAACATTTTTATATGCTGAAAATAACTCAGCACATATGGTTTTATGTTCATAATGTTATGTAATTAAAAGACCAGCGCAAAAAGATATGCACAGAATTATTTTTTTTTAAACTTCACAGGTCCTCTCAGCAGCCAGCTGAAATCAAGCTTTGGGGTGCTGGTTCCACAACTCATTCAAAAAACTAGGGTAGATAAACTTCATCCCTGTTTCTGAACAGTTTAGAAGCATCACTTGGACTGGGTCTGAGAAAAAATTGAGCACAAGACTTCATTTGGGAGGAGAAATGGAAGCTTGTGCCAAAGAACTGGGACTCTTCAGCAAATAAAGTTTTATGTGCTGTGCACTAGTGTTTGCAAAAGGCCATGCATACATTGCAAGATCTATAGTAACCTAATTTATGCTCCTAATATACATTATTTTATTTAGAAAAATAGAAATTCCCCATTTTTTGTTAAATTATTGTTAAGCTTGCTAAAGCAAGTGACATAATTTGTTAGAAAAACATATACCAAAAGTCAGTTAGAAACCTCAAACATTTAGCATATGTAAATAAGATAATTTAAATACAGATTCAAATACATGTATATTGATACTTTTTCTAAAAACAATTCTAGACATGTTAAATTTAACTTTATATCACATCTGTGTGCACATGATTTATCATTTCCATACTATTTAATGTTTAGAGTTTTTAACTGTAACATTCTTGTATTTTTTTTCGTACTGTAACAATCTTGGATCAGATTCATATACATAGGATGTAAACTACATCTCCAACTGCAACAGGATTCACTTCTGGGGAAGGACAGGCAGCAGTGCTTGCTGCTTGCCCTACCCAGAAGATTCCTCATTGGAAAGGTGGATTTAAATTCCAGTCGGGGCTTCCTGGAACCCTACTGATGGAGGCTGCCTGTGAGAGGCACTGAAGCAGTTATATGTACAACTTCATATTCAGCACATGCAGTGTGGGAGGAATAACATTGCTATTAAATCATTGTTTTTCATTTTCATTGTAACTTTTATGTTCAAATTTGCAGCTTTAACATTTCACCATTACTAAGTTTTGCACATAACAAAACCAATCATCAAAGTATATAATCACTTACCTAGAGAATATATCCGATTGCTCAGTGTAGTATAAATGTTTTGTTTGCAAGAATTTGTGATGGTCCAATATTGAGCAGTGAAGCCACGAATAACTTATGTTACTCATTCTACCAAATAGATGTCAATAAACCCGCTACACCATACTACATAATTATGAATTTACTACTTTGTACATGGCTTTATAGGATTTTAGGAATGTTTGAGAGAGTTTAAAAAGTGCTATGGGTGCTTTTTAAATTTGTTTTTGAATCTTTTCACTTGCAAGGCCAGCTTCTTTAGTTACCTTGAACGCTACTGTGCAGGGTTCAGAGGATTCCTACACACCTCTAAAATGAGCTAAAAATAATTTTTCTGTACCTAAACATTAAGTGATGTTGGGCACGATTTCAAAAAATACTTCGATATAAACTGTCAGGTAAAAATGGATGTTACTGCAAAACAAGTAGCAGCACAGAAAGCAACTGCTTGCCCAACTTTACAAAATTATTTGACTGTTTAAATTTTTAAATAAATGCAATAGATTTTAAAGTTATAAAGTTGTTTCATATAACATGCTTTGTGTAAAAGTTATAAACTGAATATATTACCAGATATAAAAATAATCTTGTTTATTTTTTTGCTTTTGAAAATATTTCTAAAATATCTGCTGTCCCTTTTTCATGACACATTTTACACTTCAGTGTTTCTGATTTCAAACTTAAATACACTTAAATATGTATTTTATTTTCATTTTGTCTCAACATCAGGAGGCTTTATAATCCAGATAACAATACATTTCATATTGCCTTTTTAGTTTAAAATCTCTTCATTAATCTATATCTTTAAAAAATCTGCATCCATTTTTGGGCACTGGTGTTGTGAAAGTCCATTAAATATTACTGCTGAGAAATAAAATTGAAGTAAGAGTTGTTGCTAATTCTACACAAATTATTATGAAAATATTTGTTGTATTGAAAAATTAGTTCTTGGGGATACTCCTAAAAAGGAAAGAGAAACAGAGAGTTTTCTCTGCACCTCACTTTTCTTTTAACCCATCAATTTTTTACTTTGTGAAACACGATTTCTGAATTCTGTTTAGCTCCTTACACTAATAAAGAGAACCAATTTATATGGAAAGATATTTAAATGAGGGCAATTTTCCAGTATTTTATTGATATTCAATATAAATTAAAATATAATTGAATCACCTTAAAACTAAGACCCAAAATCATGTATGCTGCTTTAGTGACTACAAAACATTCACAAATGAGGTCTGTAAGGTTTTGCTGGAAACAATGAATCAGATGATGGTGTGACAATATGTGACAAGTAATTACTGGAATTAACATGCTCTTACAAAAGTTTATTTGAATAATCTGGCATCATGCAGTACCAAAGAAGTGCTATGAATAGTGTAAGACTAGCAGAAAGAAAGCTATATTGGTTTGCTTAGTGTTTAAACTGTTTCAGGGAACAGCTAAAGTTTTGTTGGGGATTCCAGAGTTTGGTGTTACAAGAAGTCCTCCGACAAATCAGAATGAAACTTACTCTTCAAAAGTACATGTTTTAATAGAGTGTTTTGGAGGATGAAGCACTCTGCATATACTGTTTTCATACTGATTTATGTTTGTTTAACCTGCATCATCTATCTTAGTTGATATGGTAGGGTTTTTACCTATTTAGTTAGGCATTCCTAATTAGAAAATCCCTTGCATAGCTGAGAAACTAACTATTATTTTGCCAGAGTAGTCACAAATCAATTGAGTTGGTACAACAGATTGTTTATTTGTAAGAATCTCCTGGTAGTCAGGTTTTATAATATGTGAGCACAAATTGTAAAATCATGATCAAAATAACCATTAGCAAATGTAAAGATATTGTGTAAATAAAACACTTACTGTTTATAATTATTATATACCCAGATATATCCTAAAATCAGTACTTCATCTATCACAGACTATGTTGAATTTACATAATAAATTCTTAATTTAATATTATCTGTATTATACATTTGTGTGAGAAAATTTATAACAAATAGCAACACTTTTAAAGCTACTTTTAAATAAAGTGTAGCTGTAATAAAGAAAAAATGTGGTTCTTTGGACAAAATGTAACACTGAGACTTGGTACAAGTATTAAATTATTTTAAGTAATTATATTATCAGTATGCACTTTCTTAATTAGTAACCAGAATACAAAAAAATCTGTGATCCATATTTTCAGAAAAAACACACTACCTTGTAAAAACATCCACAGAATGTTTCAATTAATTCACATGTGATAGTGAAATACTGTTCTTCTAATCTATGCTAAATGTACGTAATCACTGTATAATTGGCAATGATTAAGGTATCTTAAGCCAATTACAGAATGATTTTGTTTAGTTTATTTTTCTTTCAGTCAGAGCCTCTGTTTATAGCTGATAATTTTGTGTTTGACAAATTGTATCTTTCCATTACTGCAGTAATAAACTCTATTGTGAGACTATTGTTTTTTCTAGCAGAAAGAACCACAATATAACACTCTGCCTTTCAATGCACATGTATTTTTCCATATTTGCTTATACTGTATATGCTTTAGTAAATACAAATCCCAAGAGTTGCCAGGAAACGTGCTATGTGAAAAGCAAGTTTACAGATAAGTGCATGTCTGCATGCTTGCTCTAATAAAAATCTGAACTTTATAATGAATGCATTTGACCACATATATTATACATTAACTGTTTGTCCTCTTCTTTAAACAAAATCTGGAGAAGATCTTATTTGTTTTAGAAAGGAGATTTTTGCATTATTTACTGTTTACCTACTGAACTTTGCTATGGAAGAACTATGTTTCTCTTTGAGAGAATAACTCCTTATTTATTGTTTCTGTATTATGTATCACCTAGAGACCCCAACTTAGATTAGGGTCTATTGGGCTAGTATATAATAAGAGACATACTCTATGTGAAAGAGCTTACTATCTAAATAGGTAAGACAGACAAAAGATAGGAAGGGAAACAGGCACAGTGAGGTGAAGAGACTTGCCCAAGGTTACACAGGAGATTAGTGACAGAACTTGAAGGAGAATCTAGGTTTCCTGACTCCCAATTCTAGACCCTATCTATTAGACCATGATTTAGAGATCCAAACATGCAGCAACATACCCCCAAAAGATTTAAGGAGGACAAAGTGATGCACATTTTATCTAATTTTCTTAAGATTTTAAAGTTCTTTCTTATCCTGTAATTATCACGGTCTGAAATGCCATCATTCTTTACTTCTTATTAATAATAATTGTCATGGGTAAGATTTCGTCCCACCCCTCTCTATTTTCTTTCCTCTTTTTACAGACCTACATATCTATGTCTGATATATGTATGTGTAATATGCCCCTGACCTTATAAAACACATTTTTTTTTTAGGATCCTAAACATTTTTTGACATAGTTCTACTATGAAAAGTGACTTATGGTATCAGATGTTTTGAAAAGGCAGCTCTACTCTGAAAAATTTACTATAAAAATGGCATCTTACTCAACAGACCTGATCCTTGTGTGTACACAGTCATATTAGCTGACTTTACTGACTAAAGTGAGTTTTTACTACTTTTTACTCCTTTTGGCTCTGCAGAGTCAACACAACTACACAAGAAGGTGAGCAGGATTCTATTCTAGCTCATTAATTATGAACAGAATTGTCAACTAAATTGCAGTTGCGGAAGCCTTATCGTTTGTGATGTGAAAATGAGAAAGAACCTAGCTTAATTTCAGATTCCAGGTCGAGTTTTTGGAGTTGGCACTTAGCAAAATCATGTTTGTTTTCACTTACAAATTGAACAGATTTACTCTGACATGTATTGATGGACGATAAATATGGAGACTCCTGATGCTATTTTACAGAGTCACTTTTCAGAGTGGAACTGCACTTTAGATGTTTGGCTCTAACCAGAATCACACAAAGACTGCTGCTTTATAAGACTAGAACAACTTATTTATTGCAGTGTACAAGATTAGCAAGAAAAATGAGTAGAGGAGATAATGCTCTGGATATAATCCCATTTTGCTGAAATCAACAAGTGCTTGGCCGTTAAATGCAGTGGGAACAGGAGCAGGCACAGTGTCTGGTATCAGGTAATAAATAAAAAATAGATGTAATAAAAACAACTATGTTCAAATTATGTTAAGCATTTGATAATAAAGATCAGTTGTGTAGTGGTAGTACTGTGTGTAGTAGTGTAGTGTAGTAGTAGTAGTAGTGTGTAGTTGTGTAGTACTATGGGCTGCTGAACAGCTGTGCCCCAAAACTCAGAAGAAACAATTGAATTGATTCCTATATCTAGATAGGATAAATAATGTCTGCTATTTCCTATATCTAGATAGGATAAATAATGTCTGCTATTTAGTTATTCCCATTAAAATAGAATTCTACTACATGGAAATTAGAGTTACCACTGTATCATAGGTATTTCCTATACTAAGTACAATGACGAGCAGTATATATACACATACAATAGTTGGAATTAAAAAAATTGATATTTATCAGTTGTAAGTCATTTTATACATACCAGGAAAATACTTGGCAGATGGAATCTTTGTAACACCTACTAAAGCAAATTACTTTCAAATAATATATATCAAGAGCTTAATCAGGACTGCTTCATAAATATAGATCATGAACTACAGCATGTCTCTTTATAAACTTAATTCCATAGCAAAATATTCTGGATATATATGTACACAACAATAGTTTAAGAGGGGGAAAATTCAGTTTGTTTTTATAAGATTCCAAAAAATGAGAAAGCCAGGCTATTATAAGTTAAGGTAAAATTAAAGAACAAAGCATGAAAATGCAGTAGAGTTATATCAGCCAACCTTACTGCTGCCCCAATCTGCTGTCTACTGCCCCTGTGTGGGCACAATTCATCATGAAAGGTGTGTGTATATATAACAAAACCTTCATTTAAAAAAGCCTCATTAGTATCACTAAGTGGCAAAAATATACTTAACGATGACATATACAAAACCCAAGCACTTAAAAGCAAAAAATTGAATAGTTAAGGACATTATAAATATTATACTGCCCACATAATAAACTAAATTATTCTTATAAATGAAAAAGCAATGAATATTTAATCACAATACAAGAAGTCTTTACTTTCAAAAAAGTTTTCATTTTGGGTCAGAGTTAAGGAAAGAATGCATATTGACACTGAATCCTAGCTCTATGAGCTAGAAGCTCGGAGGCATTGTGGAAAAAGCCACAAGCCATTTAATATATAGATGCTTTTTCATAAGCGCATCTACAGTTACAAAGACACTGCCTTTTTAATATATGTAAAAAACCCCTGATTTAGTGAAATCAGTTTAATTCTGCATCTAGCTTATATAAACTAAGATAAGAAGGGGCTGAGCCAGACTAGTATGCAGCAGTTTGACAAACTGGAACTTTTTTCTGGAGGGTCTGTCATCTTATTATGCCCTACAGAGTGTAAGTTTTTGCGGTTGTGAAGATAAACTTCAAAATGTGAATCAGGTGTAACCAATGCAATGATGTCTGCTTGAGCATGCAGACAGCTTGAAACAATAGCTCTGAGATATGGACAATCCCTATTCATTGACTTTGAGATCTAATTTTACATATCAACATTGTTAGCTATCTCACCACTGTTCAAAACTTGCAAGAAAAGAGAAGGATGGTTACATTATGAAAATCTGTGACTAGAGTTTCAATTTGGTGTCCCAACTGAGAAGCGCTTGGTTAGTGAGCAGAGCCTGGGAGAGCTACTCCTACTCCCCCCCCCAAATAGACCCCTAAATCTAAGTATATATACCTTTCTCATTCTAATAGTGTCTGAGCACATTAAAAGGATGATTACAACCATAGTAGACCCTAGTTTTCCTCTGTACTTCTTCCAAGGCATTTGGGACTATTTATTGGTTTATTTATTTATGGTAAAAATTACTCTAAACTCCTCCTTTTTCACCCACTTCCACTTTCTTTGTTGCTGTTTTTGTTGTGCACAAAGTTATACTTTCTCTCCCCACTTCAGTGCAGTGGATTAGATACTGACTGCCTTCGGTCAACTGTTGCTTGGAAACTGAATATTGCACTTACTGGACTTGCAAAAGCATTTTGCTATTGTTTCCAGAATAATACCTGATAACAGCAGCTATGAATTTTTGTCAACCATTGCCCAAAACAAAAAGATAGCCATTGTAAGCAATAGTCAGGTGCCTTTTCCAGATGAAAACGCTTTAGTCTGCATTCCATGGTGTATAGCCTCATCTCACCGTGCATGGATTTACTTGTGTAACTCCCATTAAGATCAATACAAATTACATGCATAAATTCCTCTGCATGGAGATAAGAACAATATACCCCTTAAGGCTGTTAAAATGTTTTATCTGTTTAGCAAATGTAATGCAAGTCTGTAGTATGAGAATGAATTGAAGGAGATGTGACCTCCCTTGGAGATTGACAGCGAGGGAGGGCCAACCCTCCTCTGGGGAGCGGAACCCTTTGAGCCAGAGGAGATACCAGGGCCTTGTGACTTGGAGGAGCTGTTCGACACCAGTGATGGCAAGGGCCTGCTGGGGCTGCCCCTCATGTTCTACCCAGAGAAAGGGGAGTACGATCTGGACCACAGGTACATGGACACTGGCATGGAGGAAGTGGCCCAGGAATAGCCAACCTTAGTCCAGCTGCACTCAAGTCTGAGCACCAGTCAGCGAGTTGTGGCTGGAGCCCTGCTAACCGAGTGGCGGGACGTCCCATCACTGCTAGGGCCCTGGGCTGGGACGCAGTGGAGTCGAGTGGGCCTGTGTCATCATCCCTTGGCCTGTGAAGCCTCGATAGGCTGTAGCTGGTTTATTTTGCCTGCCCTGCCCTGCCCTGCCCTGCCTGAGGGCCTGGGCCATAGACTGTTTGCTTATCCTGCATAGGGCCAGAGACTATTTACTTTGTCTGCTCCGCCCGGCCTGAGGACCTGAGCTATAGAGTGTGTGCTTGCCCTGCTTAGAGCTAGAGACTGTTTGCTGTGCCTGCCCAGGGCTTTGGGATTACCCAGCAAGGCAAAGGAGGCCCAGGAACTGCTAATTTCCCCCTCTAGCTGAAGCCTCCCTGCAGGACCTAGCGGCTGGGAGGTGTGGCCTTCCTCAGTGATTGACAGCAAGGGAGGGCCACCAGCCCCTGCCCACACCTGTGATCACCTACAGAAACAAATGAGAGTATGTAGTAACTCATTTTAAAGACATTCCAGATATAAAAATGTAAGCTATTTATTATCCACAGCATACTAGAAGAGTTTATACTAATTCCAATGATCTAGTGTGGAAGCAGTATATTATGTATTATTAATGGCTTCCATTATATTTCACTCTCACTATGATCACTGTTGAGCACTCAGTTCTGAGCTTGAAATGTGGCAGTCATCAAGAGATACTGTTAAAACTGCTCCAGAAAACTACCACTTTAGATATATTATAGTACTTTATTAATAAAAGATGTATCTTGGGCAAACAATGTACTAAATGTACTAATGTATTAAAACCCCATCATTTGACAACAGATGCCATAGAGTAGGAATTAACTAAAGAATAGGAAATAAATGTAGGATTTCAGATATCACTGAATGGTAATTGTTGGTAAATGTTGACTTTCTAATAGTGACCATTGTTCAGGGCTCAAGTTGCGCTGTAATGCCATTCTGGCACTTTTTTGGGGCACCGTAATACTTTTCTGGTTCTTCAGATACTATCACTTTTTTTAAGGATGGAAGTACATTCTGGCACTTCACTTTTTTTAGGACTAAGCACTGTCACTGTTCCTTGTACTATTTATTACCTGTAAAGGAAGCTGTTTAATGGATAGAACAAAGAACTAAATATCAAAACTCCAGAATTCTAGCTCTGGCTCTAATTTACTATGTTGTCTTGGGCAAGGAACAACTTCTGTGTGCCCTAGTATAGTTATCTCTAAAATGGTTATAATAAAAGGCACCTATCTAAAAAGAGGAGAGCTTGTGAAGGTCTCTATATGAGTGTGGAATACTGTAGCTATTTATCAAAGTGAAGCAAAAGCATTATTTATCTTATGATTCCAGATCCATATGCTCATACATGCTCAGCCACACATACATGTGCACTTAGGGTAACATCACTGACAAGTCACAGTGAACTGCATTAGCAAGGCATTGAAAAGAGATTATATTAACAGAAAAAAAATTACCTGAGTATAATTACTTCTCCAGAGATAAACTTACTGCGTTGAAATCAGATTTAATAAATGATGGATACACTTTTGAAGAAAAGTGAATTGAATCTTTAGAGACTTTCACCATTTGTATCATCACCAGTGTTTTAAATTCCCTAAATCATTTACATTGTTAAATCTGAGCATAGCCTATACTTCAAACATATATAAAAAAGAGAAAATAAACAATTTAAACAGAAATGCTTATGAATATTCCTGCACCCAGCATCTCCAATGTTGGCATAAGAGCCTTCTCCTTTAGAATCATAGAATCATAGAATATTAGAATTGGAAGGGACCTCAGGAGGTCATCTAGTCCAACCCCCTGCTCAAAGCAGGACTAGCCTCAGCTATATCATCCCAGCCAGGGCTTTGTCAAGCCTCAGCTTAAAAACCGCTAAAGGAGAAGATTCCACCATCTCCCTAGGTAACCCATTCCAGTGCTTCACCACCCTCCTAGTGAAAAACTTTTTCCTAATGTCCAACCTAGACCTCCCCCCCCTGCAACTTGAGACCGTTGCTTCTTGTTCTGTCATCTGCCACCACCGAGAACAGCCTAGCCCCATCCTCCCTGGACCCCCCTTTCAAGTAGTTAAAGGCTGCTATCAAATCCCCCCTCATTCTTCTCTTTTGCAGACTAAACAAGCCCAGTTCCCTTAGCCTCTCCTCATAAGTCCTGTGCTCCAGCCTCCTAATAATTTTTGTTGCCCTCCGCTGTACTCTCTCCAACTTGTCTACATCCTTTTTGTAGTGGGGGGCCCAAAACTGGACACAATACTCTAAATGCGGCCTTACCAATGCCGAATAGAGGGGAATAATCATTTCCCATGACCTGCTGGCAATGCTCCTACTAATGCAGCCCAATATGCTATATACCTTCTTGACAACCAGGGCACACTGCTGACTCATATCCAGCTTTTTATCCACTGTTACCCAAAGGTCCTTTTCTGCAGAACTGCTGCCTAGCTTGTTCATCCCCAGTCTGTAGCTGTGCATGGGATTCTTTCGTCCAAAGTACAGGACTCTTGTCCTTATTGAACCTCATCAGATTTCTTTTGGCCCAATCCTCCAGTTTGTTTAGGTCCTTCTGTATCCTATCCCTTTGCAGCTATCTCTGTCTCATTGACAGTCTCATCTATCTTCAGATCTCATCTGAAAACCTTTCTTTTTTTCCCTCCATTGCCAATGCCCTGTGTTTTGTCCATCTGTTGCTGACTCTATGATTGAATGCTACAATTTATTCATTTTGTTATATTTCATACCACTTTTTTTGGTCATTTAGGGACTAATTCAGCTCACACTGAAGTAAATGGCAGTTGTGTCAGGCCCTTATACCATTGTTGTGGGGCAGGTAGCCCACCACAGCAGAGAAGAGGTTTAGAGCCTCGGAGAGGCTGGGGGAGAGGGGTAGCAGCCAATCGGACGGGCCGAGGGGGAAGTAGCCAATCAGGGCCAGGCAGGTTCATATAAGAAGGGCTGCCTGCCAGACAGAGGGAAAGGGCAGTCACCCTCAGGAGCTCAGAGGGAGAAGGCCAGAGGGGCGAGGCAGGCCAGCACTCTGGATAGAGCACTGGCTGGCTCCAGGGAAGGAACAGCCATGGGCTCTGAAGCAAGGACGGGGTGGACTACAAGTCTGGCTCCCGGGGAGGAGCAGCCCCTGAGCCCTGGAGTAAGAGCTGGACAGAGATGGCAGGGCTGACTCCAGACTCCTTACTTCAGAGCCCAACTCAGGACTGTTGTGGCCACTGATATAAGTGGCTACGGACTATTGAATCCACCCCTCCTCAGCCCCCAGAAGGAGGAGGAGCAGAGACTGAGACAGCTGGAGAGGTGGGCTGCGAAGCTGATGCTGGGACTGCGGGGAGATGCGGGTCCAAGAGCGGAGAAAGGACAGGCGACACACCACTGGAGGGGGGTGCAGTGGTCACCAGAGCGATTCCCCGGGATGGCCAGCAGGAGTTGCCGTGGTGATGAGCAGGAACCTATTATGACCATATAATGTATTGTATTAATGAATGCTGCAAAAGTGTTTGGGGATGAAACAGTTTGTATGAAAGACATTATAAGGAATTGATAACATTCTTTTCAACAAATCTTTAATGTATTTAAATTAAATATAACTATTGATGTCAATAGGATTTACATGGGCATATTTGAAAGCAGAATTTGGACCAGTATCCTTTCAAGGAAATATTTTAATATGTGCTTACACAGTCTTTGAAAGCTCTTAATGGTTATATATAATAGCACTGCCTTAACACCTGCCACTCAGAAAATATCATTGCAGTTAAGTGATAAATGGCAGGTGTTCTTACATTTATTGTACAACTGTGGAACTTTCTGTAATTACAGCATAATGCTTATCAGAAACAAATTATTTGAAAAGATTTTATTGCAAGGCAAAAGGCTCCTCTATCATTTTATTACCTCAAACTGCAGCAGCCAACAGTGGTGTACCGTGGGTCTCCGGTGCTCAGGGGCCAATGCTGCATTTGCACGGTCGTGCCCCCCCCCCACTGTCCTTCCTGTAGCAATACTTAACCTTAAAGTCACAGAAAATCAGTTCTCTGTGTCCCTGGCCCTGTGGCACTTTCAGCTTCTCATGTGGAGGGAGGGTTTTGCACAGGGAGGTTAGGTGGGTCCCTGCTGCCTGCCTGCGAGCCACAGCCGCTTCTATCATTCTGCCCGGGCCAGCACCATGACTTGATTTTGGTTGGCCAAATGAAAACACTGGCTCTGGAGGCAGCGCCCTCACCTTTAACTCACCAAGTCTCAGCACCAGAGCCAATCTGCAGGGCGCTGTCAAGTGCAGCAGCGGTGCCAACCACCCCCTATGAGCCTGCCCTAGGGGTGCCCCAGGGTGGTGGGCAAAGTGGGCCTGCCTTGCCCCGAGGCTGGAAGAAGAGGAGGTGCTGCTGCCAGCAAGGTGGTGTAATAGAACTCTGAAGGGCTTGGCTGACAGCCCCCTGCTACCCCATCAGTCCACCACTGGCAGCCAACAAACCCAACATGCTGCATGGGGCAGATCTTTTCCCCATCCAACTGTGCTCCGGGAAAAACAAAATCCATACAGCACCACAGAAAACACTGTCCCTTTGTTCTACATCAGTCTTCTTAGGAAAGTGGGAGCCTAACCTCCATCCTCTTCTTTGCTGCTCTAAATACATTGCAGAAGGCTGGCATCAGTTGAAAGAAATTGCTCTTACTTTAAGGTCCTATAGATTATATAACAATGGAATTTGCCTCCAGCATCAGAAAAGCTCCCCAGTACACACTCCCTTCCGGCATTGGTTGGCAGTGTGATAGCTCAGCATTTGCTCAAAAATGTTAATGAAAGATATGGGCCAACCCCACAAAGGGAAATTTAGAAGTGTATAAAAATACACCTTAAAATAGTTGCTGCTGGTATTCTTTTTTAGACTTTAAATTTAAAGGTAGAGGGGGTCTTAAGAGTCAAGGAATGTGGTTTCATTCAGAGATATCAAAACACTCTACAAAAGGTGGGTAAGCATCATTAAACCCAACTTACTGATGCGGTAACTAAGACAGAGACTAATGACTCACCCAAAGCTTGTCCACGATACTGCAAGAGAACACATGAAAAGAGAATTTGGATTCCCTGACTCACAGTCAGGATTGAATTAAAGTGTACTGGGGATGTTCCTTTTGGAGTTTTGGTGAAAGCTCTGGGAGAAGCTGCCTCCCTCTTTAAGCAGGACTAGAAGAAAGAGATGAAATTGTTCTTCTATAATACCTGCAAGTAACTATCCCAGGAAGTCATTAATTTATTTATCTTAAAATACTCATCTTTACTACACTATGCTGTGCATTAGCCTTGTTGAATGGAAGCATAGTTTTATTGATGTTGGCCTTGTCCCTCCTCCTCCTCTAACCCTTCCCATTGTTTTGTTAGCACCCTCTCCCCTCCATGCCATTCTGTCATGCCTCTACTGAGTTTGCAAGCTCCCCAGAATAGGGATCATATCTTCTTATACCTGTGGATAGGCAACCATCACATTCTGGGTGCTATATAATTATAAATATATGCTCCTTTTTCCTCAGTGGTGGAGAGACAGGGAAAATATACTTGTGCTCATGGTGTCACCAAAATTTTTTCTCCCCACTTTGCTGCAGGGCCCAGCGTAGATGCATTAGAGCCAAAAGGAATCTTTGATGGAGAATTTTGGTTCACCATGTTACAGAACCTATGGAGCAGAATTTTGCCAACAGCCGAGCAATTCCTGGAGGTGTGGAGTTTCCTAGTCTTCAATGGCAGCTGCTGGGTACCCCCAACTTTTCAAAATCCGACCTCTTATTTAAGAGCTTAACTTTAGGCTCATGTGTTGGCTCCATGGAACCCAGTGGCCAGTGTTTGCTGAGCATTCTTTCATGCACCAAAGAAAGAAGATCTGAAACAGTGAAAAGTCCAGACTGATTTCACTCCTATTTCATTCAAGGAAATTATTCCAAACAAATGCCGACTATTCAAAAACAAATGAAGACGCAATGCTATAACAGACAAGTTATCTAAAGTGGGATATGTGATATCAGTTCTTTAACCTAATGATTTATAGAAAATACATGGGACTGAAACCAGCAATTATGGTTATGTTTTATCAACTACACAGCAACTGTCAGTACCATGCACATCAGATGAAGCCTGCAATTGCCATTATTGTTAACTGGAGCTAATTTGCATCAGTGTACTAAACAATATTCTAATAGGAAACAAGCGTTGGGTTATCTTGCATGTTTGCCACGGATCTAAAAGTGAGAGTCAGAATATTGATGGATAATACATTTGTCTGTTTTGATGCCCTGGAGTTGTATGTTTGGAAGTTGCATTGTTTCACCACATTTGTTTGACCTTTATGCAAACAGAAAAGTGCTCACTGCTTTTACTTATTAAAACAAAATATACATTAGGTCCATCTTGTTTTGCTGATAATTTTGTCCATACAGATGAGTTTATGGAATTAGATTTGTAAAGCAAAAGACTAAAGCTACTGTGAAATCGAGATCACACTTGATGCAAAGGACATGTAAAAGAGTGCAATTTGAGAAGCAGTGTTTCCATACTAGCCCAAGTATGTGACATGTAGAGGTTGAAGGAATTGCTTCCTGGATCTCACATGGAATCTAACACTGATGTTCAGAGATTTGTTGTCATATTTAACAGTTAGGTAATAGTTTTCTATCCAAATTTTTATTATGTGTGAGATCATGAAGCATACTGAAGTCCATTTCGATTCATACAGTTACCTGTCAAAGTGGGACCCATAAAGAAATAGATGAGATGCAAATTTATGACCAAATCCTTAGCTAGTCTAAATTGGCATGTATCTATTGAAGTCAATACCATTTTACACCAGCTAAAGAGCTGTCGTAGAGTTTTAAAAAACATGCAGCAGCATCTATTGACTTCTATGGGTTTTGGATCAGAGCCCTAATTAATTTTGGCATAGGCCTGTAAGTCAGGAGACTGTCTTTATTCCTAACTTTGCCACTGACTTGTGAGATGACATGCAGTACTGCACTGGAGACACAAAACTGATGGTTAGGAAAATTTCGGCCTTAACCTCTCTAAAACCTAAATTTCCCTATTTGTGATGTCAGATTTATAGATTAAAAAGTGCAATACAAATTTTATGAAACAAAGTACATTGACTCAAAGGACAAAGGCATAATATTTTTTGGCAAGGCAGATATTCATGGTAGAGATGGTCACATGAGGACCAATATCATTTGCAGTCTCTATGCTCAGGGGAATGAAAGGACTGCTCCCTCCGTGGCCCTCTAACAAATACTTATTTCTTCAGAGATGGGCAACTCCAAAATATTATTTCTATACCTGCATTGATAAAGCCTCTGTCTGTATAAAACTATTATATGATCGGAGCCTTTCTGAATCGAGCTAGTAATTAATGCATAGATCCTAAGGGGTTAGGTGCCTTTGAAATACCTACAATTGACAAATATTTGGTGTTTGATAGAATGCAATAAAAATGATAAATACATTGCGCTTCCATCACTGCTATAGTACCTTTCATTAACAAAACTCACAATATTTTACAGACATTTATGATGCCTCACAACACTGCTGTGAAAGAGGTCAATATTATTGTTCCCATTATGACAACCGGGAAATGGAGGCTAAATGATAATTTGTCCAAAGTTGCACAGGGGATCCATGGCAGAAATAGGAATTAAAACTAGTTCTCCCGACTTTCAATCTTCTGCTTTACCCTAAAGATTATCCTCCTTTCTGGGAATTCAATGCATCCACCCAAGAAACACTAATTAGTCTAATCACTGTGCATTAACTGGTATTTTGCAGATTCTTTTTTGGGGAGCGGTGGGGGGAGAGGAATTCAATCAACAATTCTTAAAGAAAGACTTTGGGGGCTGGAGCCACAGACTTGGCAGACAACCTGCATCTGCTGAGAAGCAGTTAATTGAGATTTTGCATAGGCAAACTATGGGATTTAAAACAGAAAAACCAAAAATATAAAACCCCAATTTCTGGTGAATCATCCCAATGGAGGCTGAACCATAAATCCTTAATGTCTGTGGTGCCTGTAGCAGGGTTTTGCCCAGGATCTTTGGTGGTGACTGAAACCCTTTGGAAGATTTTTATTGCAAAGGTTTAAAAATCACCTCCTTATATATTTCCCAGGGCAAACAAAATAATACTAACATCTCAGATTTGAATATACGTAACTAGTGATGATGTCCAGCTTGGAAAAAATAAAAATGTGATCCTAATGCTTGTAGACACTTCTAAAATTCAAATTCAGAATGAGGGAAAGCATTTTGGGGTATATTTTTAGTTATTAAGACTGGGATTTTTGTAATAGTTTAAGAGAGTGAGGCATTTCAATAGCATTTGGGTGTCTCACTCCCTTAGGTTCCTCTCAAAATTCCAGCCTAGTTATTTATTAAAAATACACAGAATTGTTGATAATTCAAGTTATTTTCTTCCACAAACATTAAGAGAGGGGGAGAGGTACAAAAGATGAGGGAGTACAGCAGAACTGAGGAACTATTGAGGAAGGTTATGAGTTATAGCACACATATTCACTATTATCAACCTTAAGAGAGTAAAAATCATGAGCTTGCCCCCAAAATCCATGAGATTTTAAAAACCAACAGATCATGATTTTTTAGTCAGTCTTTTGACTTTTTAACTCTCCTCTACCAATGGTGTGAGAGAGAATTTCAGGCTGAAAAATCAACCTTTAATACACACAGAAATGCACGCCTTTCCCTGGCTGCTCAGCTGAGACTCCACTTACCCTCGCCTCACCCCTAATATAGAGGAACTGCCATCCATTTCCTGACTCTCTTCCCTCCTGGTTTGTTTTCTTTGATAAAAGAAGAGCTGGATGGCAAATAGTTTACAGCCACTGACCTAATTAATGCATCATGATTCATATTCATACACAGAGTATATATTACATTTGGGGGATGATGAGTTACAGATATATATGTTAAAGAACTTTAAACTTATATCAAACATTCATGTAAGCAATAATGTCATGGGAAAATCAATATGGGACAGTTTTAGCCTTTTGCAGTAGTCACTCTACATTTTAACTTTTTCTTAGAACAATCTTTATCTTACTTAAAGTTCAAATACATGGGGTCCAATCTTGCAAAACCTTACTCACAGGAGTAGAAACCAATTACTTCTGCAAGTAGTCCCTTTGGTAGGAATACAAGTAATTTCAAAGAAACCACTCGGGTAAACAATGGATAGTATTATGGGTAGAAGTTTGCAGGGTCAGACTCTAATGTAAAAATTATTATAATTTGAAAAATGATCATTTGGTAATGCAAATATTTTTATTAAAGCTGCAGAGCTATATTACCCTCTCTGGGCATCTGAACCAGTAATGGGTGATGGTTCATACTGTAGGTTCAGTTCAGACAAGCATCCATTTTTCAGGTAAGTCTGGGCTTTGAGAGCCTTTTTGAGCTGTAAATCAGCCTAGCAATGTTGAAACAAATAGCAGATTTCTAGACATACATATTTTCACTTGGCCCAGAAATTCTATTAGAATCACCTTTCTTGTGGTATTTTGATCTCTTCATTTCCTGATGAAACCAGGAAACAGAGCAGTGTGACAATTAAAAAACAAAATAAAAACAAAGTATTCAAGCCAATATAAAAAAATAAAGCCTTTGTTTCAATTCAATTCAATTTTGCATAAAGACTGAAGTTGGTTCTTATTTTATCTGTAGTAATTCATTAATCCCTGATCAAAACAAAGACTCTTCCAACCAGATTGTCTGCAAAGGGGACGATCACTTTTCCCAGTCAAGGACTGATTTAAGTGAAGCTCATAGGGTGTTTCATTTCCTCGCCCCCTCCCCTGCCTAATATACTCCTTCCTTCTTAATTGACGTTTCTGTCCTACTTAATGGCCTGCTCAAAAGACCATTGAATTCAGTGGGAAGATTGTCTGAGCTTTGAATCAGGCCTTATGACCCTTTTCTTTTTCTTATGAAGAAATAGGGGTTTCCCCTTAGATAAGTGATAGTCTGTCTGTGACCCTAGAGACTTATTTGCATCTTTGGAGCACTGTTAGTGGCTCTTCTGGAGCTCCAAGAACTGACTAGAGCTCTTCTTACTCTTTGTGGTTTTAGGCAGAATGGGAGATGCACTGATTACAAGTGTATTCACCACAGTCCATGGGAGCAGGCAGGGACTGCTGAGCAAATAGACGGGAGCTGTGAGGATCCTTCCCAGTTTCTCCAAGCAGCCGGAACTAGAAGGGGGAGAGGAAAACAAATGAGGCATAGCCAGTTCTACCCTCGTAGCAGACTGTAGTAGGATATGTGTGTATGTTGGGGGCAGGGTTAGGGGTTCAGGAGGATAAAGAGGGGAAATGCCTTTCATTCCTCCCAACAGGAGGGAGAGGTGTGATTATGATGAACAGAGTTACTGAAATCCATTAAATATGGTGGTGCAACGTGGTGACATTATATTATAGTATCTATGAGCCCACTCCAAAGCCCCGTGAAGTCAATGGCATTCCATTGGCTTCAATGGGCTTTTGACCAGGCCCAGGGTGCAATGAACTCCATATGCTAATGATATTATATGTAAAATGATACTTCATAACAGGATATGAGCACCACAGCACAATCCTTATTTAGGTGCCACTATGTTTATGCCCATATACAACTCTGTTGTTGAACAACTATATAAATATATTACTGGTGGCATCTAAATAAACACATTTTGCTCTGTGCTCCCTCTTCTGGCTCTGGACTAGCAGTAATCTAACAAGCACTATTCCTGGAAGCATGCTCATTCCTATTGAAATCCGTGATGCACAGACAAGTAAAGGAGAAGGGAAGCAGATGTATTAATGACTTTCTCCTTGTGTCTGTTTACTAAAGAAGAAAGACTACCACTTTGGAAAGCAAATTTTCAAACTTCTAAGAGATCATGCTAAAATAGTTTAAAAAGCACATTTCAGTGTCCCTTTCATTATTAATTAATGTATACTCTATGGTGTGCCGGACACTTTGGAAATTAAGGTTGGACTGCATGGTCTTGATTTAGTTACAATATACGACAATCTGATATCTACAGCTTCAGTCACTTATTTGTCAAAAGCAATTACCTTGGAACTGGTATATATCTGTAGCTTAAATGACTGTATCCAATCCTGTTCTTTCCCACACTTGCTTCAGTATGCCTATAACAATCTGCTACTGTGCATAGCTATTAAACAGATGTAAATGTTTCCCTTGAATTCAGAAGAATGTGTATAACCATTTAAATATATGTTTACAATAAAGGCTCTGATAAAACTAGTAACCTGGGAATGGAACTTGAGTCCAGGGTCAGAGAGCGTAATGCACATTTGGCTCACGACATGCAAGTAAGTTTTGCCTCTGGCTATGATTGTTGGCAAATGTGCAATTACTTGAGAAAAATTCATTTATGGGTGTGATACCCTTTTTTGAACCTAGAAATATTCAACGCCTAGCCATTAATGTGGAGGTCTCATTAATATGTTACTATTTTGTTTGTTTCATTCATTTTAAAAAGTTGCACTGTAGCCAAGAGATCTGTCTCACCACAAACACAGTTTAGTGTTCTATGCACCCACAAATCCCTTCCATGTGTGTTCAGCTTAAAAGGAAACAAAAATATTTACAAAAATGCATTCTAAGATGTGGAAAAACTTACATCCAATCACTGGAAAACATATACTTGGCCTAACTTTCAGCTGAATAAGTTCTATGGTTCCCATTTAAGGCAGTGGGAGTTGTGGGTATCTTTGAAGGCCAATATTCCTTTTAACACAGGCCTGTCAGACATATGGTGTCAAATTCAACCTTGTTTTCATCCCACCCATGTCAGTAACTTTACACCAGGGACGAATTTGACCAACTGTTTATTGACTGGTTTTGGCCACATAGTAGTTGAATCCATCTTCCTAACCTGCAGGAGCACTTTTGTCCTGATCAAAATTGTCAAATAACTACAAAGACATCCTACTACTTGGCTTCCAGTGTGCTTGTCTCCTGCTGGGATAGACTGAAAACCATCTTGTCAGTTTAGTGGGGAGACAGGGAGCACAATGACTGCTGTAAGAAACCCTGATTTAAAAAAAAAAAGTAAGAGAGGACCTCTCCTTAAAGAGAGCCATGAAATACAGACTGAAAGGAACCCTTTTCACTTCAAAACCCCTCCCTGCTTTGCCGATTGGCTCACTATTAACTGTATAGGAGCAAAAGTGTTGCCAATTTAAATGAGTTTCATCCTTGAGTCTTAAATTATTGTCAGTATTGACTACTCTTATTTTTTCCCCAATGGTTTATATTGTCTCCTACTGGTGCATATGATCACATATAAGTATATGTTCTATAGCATAGTAATATTGTTTTGGAAAAGATTATTTAGTTTTTGCTTTACAGTCACAACCAAAATTTGATAGGCACTCTTTGTACATGAAGACACAGTCCATTCATATATTTTAAGACTTTCTATTATATACTTGTGTAAATAGTTGCATCATATTGTATGGTGGGGAGCATCAGTGCCCCCTATAGTTAGGATGTCTAACTTTTCATTATAAAAAAAATAGTGTGCTTTGTTTGAAGAACTCTAACACCCACATGGTTTGCATCAGGACTTTATAATTTGGCAGTGGAGTAGTCTTGAGGTCAAGGAGTTGTCTTTTGCAGTCACCATGTGAACCTATTCAGATTTGGTTTATTTATAAGATATCAAAAAACTAACCTTTCCTGACTGCCTTTCACACAGCATAGCTTGATTTTGACTTGCTGCCAAAATCGTCAAGTAGCCGTTAGCACTGCACATGTACTGTGCCAGCATCTTGCTTTAGCAGTTAAAACACAGAGCGGAGACTGAAGACAGGACACAGACTAGACAGATCATCCTCCTCCTGCCATTACTTTCTGCATCAGAATACCCTTTGGCCTAAGTAGACATGCACTCTTCTGGAAACCAGGAGGCCTTGCATTCTAGACTCACTTGTTCTACTAACTGATTCTAGTGATTTCGTGCCCTTCACCTCCCTTATTATTGAGCAAGGCTTCACAGGCTGCACTATTTCAGACAAATGGAATTAATTTTGTATGGAGATGAATAAGTTAAATGAATGAATGATGAGTGCACACACATAAAGGGCTGATCTAAAGGCAACAAGTTAGCTGTGCATTTTCATACACCTGCATACACCAAATTTAGTGGCATAACCTTTTCTGACATTATTAGTTCGTGGAATAACATGGCAGACACTTCAGACCTGTCATACTACATCATAATACCATTAGTCTGGTATCCAAGTCCTGGTATGTGCTACCCCTACATCAGAGTAAAATAAAAATCATAATATCTGGGGATAAACACTGAACCAGCATACAGCAAAATTCCCTACACCAACTGCTTTGTAATAACGTTAAGGGCTACAAAGAAAGTGGGTTGGAAGGAGCAAGAGCTGGTTATGCGAGAGTGAGGGAGACGAACGAAAGAGGAAGGACCAGTTGAAGTTTGGACACAGGGAAGTTTTGGCAGATGGAAAGGCAGATTGGATTTGGGCTTCTTATTGGTATGGATGGTTTTTGGAAGTTGGGGAGGGATTGAGGCACTGGTTGTTGGGAGAAGAAGAGAATTTAGCAGCTGGGAAGGCATCTAAGTTAGAGAAGTTGTCACTGGGGAGCTGGAAAGTATATCATGTTGGGGATTTTCTTTTGAGGGGATGCGGGCATGTTTGAACAGCTAATGGGGTATGGGGCACTATAAATTGGATGATGACTGTTTGACCTTCCACTCTATTTACTTCCTTAATCTCTATGCACAAGGACATCCCCTCTCCCTGTAGTGACATGGTAAAAAGTGAATTATTCAGACATGGTAGATCACGTAAGTCTGGTCAGGAGAACCCCTAGGCACTTCGCACATCTGAGTGCTTGACAATTCACAGAGGCAAGTTGGCCTCAAATACAGATTTTAAAGGCAGTCAGGAGGTACCAGATTGCAGGGGGTCACAGATCTCAGTAGTTTTAGAGGTGGCTCAACTGGGAATTATTCACTGACTGTACATGGTGGGGGGGCGGTGGAATTTACACCTGGGGGATTATGCTCTGAAGTAGGAAGCTTGAGCACACATATGCTAGGGTTAGATTGTATAGCTACAAATATTAATAGACAAACAATTATCCAATACTTTTTAAAATCCAAATACAGCTACAGCTATACAACTATATCAGTTATCTCCTGCAGTAGCAAATTCCAGTCTGCACACTGACTACACACTGTCTAAAGAAATATTTCCTTTCTTTTGACAGAAATGTATTGTCTTTCATTTGAATACTTTCCTTTTTGGTTTCAGACTACCAACTTGAGAAAGTGGAGGGGCTGATCATGTCTCACTAGAGCCTTTATAATTGTGAGTATTTTTTTTAAAGATAAGAAAAATGGTAGTCTTTGTAAACTCATTGTACAAAAGACCAGCCTTACCATTAACTCTTTTGTCACCCTTCTTTAGCTTTTTTCAATCCCTATCTAATGAATTGCTGCCCTCTAAGATCCTTTTCTGGAGGGACAGCCTTGATTCATGCCATGTCATTGAAAGCTATCGAGTGGATGACAAACTTGGATGTTGACAGTACAAAGTTGCCATACAAAAGAAGAATCTCCACTATAGTTTCCTTGAATTGAGTCAATCAAAACAGGAAATACATACCAGTGTTTTATACAATGAAAATATAGTTCCAGTATCCTTGCATTGTTTGTTCTGTGCCTAATGCAATGGGGCCCTAACTCCTGATTGGAGTCTGTAGCTGTTACCACAATAGTTATAATAATGTCATTTTTGGCATCCACTTACTCCCAAATAAACTATTTGCTTATTTAAACTGCTGATGCACTCTGGGTAGGTGCTTCATTGTGGCTTCTAAGTTGTTTTTTTTCCCTCAGAAGACACTAAGTTCAGACTCCCTCAGCAGATATGAGATGCTTAGGTTACTTTTGTAAACATGCTTTTGTAAACTCATCCAAGCTGAATTTCATCTGCTGCCTGGTACCTCAATCCTTTTCAAATGTAGACCAGCTGTAATGGAATGTTCACCCACTCTAGCCCCTGAAGGGTTAACATGGCTAGGTGGGCCAATTAACCACTTAGATTGCACCTGGAGGAGGAACTAGGGAGCAATAAGGACTAATTAAAAGATGTAGCTCACCTGGACAGAAAGAGGCAGGACTTGTAGAAAGCCAGGTAGCTGAGGGCAGAAAGGAACTGCAGGGAGGAGGGAAAAACTATAGAGACCTGGCCAGAGGGCCAACTCACAAAGAGGGAGCTGTTGAGTCCTGAGAGAGAGAGACAAAAAGAGAAAAACAAACTGAGCACCTGCAGGAAAGGGCGTCAGACTGGCAGAGCTAATCCTCAGCTGCGGTCACAAGGAGGCACTCCACAGGTGAGCAGAGCATCCCATGACACCCCGTGGAATGTAGTTAATTCCACCTGGAATATCTCACAATTTCCACCCCTCTCATCTTCCTTCCTGCCCCTCCCCTTTTAACAACTATGGAGCAATTTGCTAATGTCAGCAAATTGCAACAATGTAGTCTCCATTTCCTCCTCCTAGTCATTAATACCAGGTATATTAAACAATACTGTTTCCAGTGCTCACAGCTGGCACATCCTACTACTGATTTTTCTTCACTCCGAGAAGCACCTGTGGATTACTATTTGGTTAAATGATTAAAAAAAAACAACAATTTTTTAATCCCTGCCAGCACTTTGCCCTGGAGCCGATGGTTACTTGGTTCACTTATTAATTTCTTATCGAAACTAATCTTGTGAGATGCTGCCTACAACTAGTCCCACTGATGCAAAGTTGGGCCCTGATAATTACAAGTTTATAGGTTTTAAGGCCAGAAGGGACCATTATGAAAGTTAGTCCTGCATAACACAAGCCATAGAATGAGCCCAATATCTTGCAGCTGAAATAAAGCATCTCTTTTAGGGGGACATCCAATCTTTATGTAAAGAATCTACCATGTTCCTTGGTAAGCTGTTCCA
Organism: Emydura macquarii macquarii; assembly: GCF_026122565.2. Taxonomy (NCBI): domain Eukaryota; kingdom Metazoa; phylum Chordata; order Testudines; family Chelidae; genus Emydura; species Emydura macquarii. Next base: position 32,292,269 of record NW_027132559.1, on the reverse strand, counting down.
ATGGTTAGTTACCCTGACTGGAAAACATTTATATCCAGTCTGTGTTTTTCTAATTTCAGCTACCAGCCACTGAACCTTGTAATGTCTTTATCTGCTAGATTAAAGAGCCTGCTTGTATAACATTCATAGAGCTTCAGGGACCATTAGATCATTTAGTCTTTCCTCCTGCCTACCACAGGCCATTACATTTCACCCAGTTAGACCCGTTTTGAACCAATCACTTATGACACTTTTTTGGGGCACCCAGGACTGTGGGTTACCTTGTGACCCCCATGTATCAGCAAGAGAGACATTTTCTGATGCTGAATTGTGTGACAGGACCCTAGTATGTTAGCCACACCTGACAAATTTCTCAGTACTCTGCCAGCCATTACCTCTTCTTGCAGGTAACACTTTGGGCACCCCAGTTCTCAAGCCTCCTGGAAGAGCATTCCCCTGGAGTATCCAACCCGTCACTGGACACGCACAGCAATGACAAAGTTCACTGTCACTAAAAAGGACAGTGTACACACAAGCTTGTTTGATTCAGCTAAACATTCACACGTTGCTTAATGTTATAGTACTGAGATCTAACTATGACAAAAACAAAGAAGGTTATTAACAGAGATGAAGATTTAAGTGCTACTGAGGAAAGATAGTGGAAATTGAACTGGTTACAAATAAAACAAAAAGTATAACATGCTTTTTAGGAGACTAATCATAGCTTTTGCAATCCTTTGGCAAAAGCAATTTTCTCACCCTCAAAGTCCTTTTGCAGAGTTTGTTGATTTCCCGTCAAATCAGAATCCAGATTTTTACATGAATCACTCCCCTCAGCCAGGAGTTTGTCAGTGAAGTGGATAACAAAATATCTTTCTGCTTCTCTTATTTCCCCCAAATCATTGTTTTGATCCCAGTGACAAGACAAACCCTCTGTTAGTCTCTGGCGTCTTCCCATGCTGATTTCACATCTCCCAGTGAACCTGGCTTTTCCTGCTGACTCTCATGCAAATTTGCGTTGGTTTCCCAATGCTTAATTTAAATTAGAGGCAGAGAGATAATTACTGTCCCTCCTGTCTAGAAGAAAACCTGTTACTCCCTATATTTGGTTATAGACTTTGAAGCATAATATCAGTAAGTATCCATAATTACTCATATAGTGTTATATACATACATTTCACAATGATTAGTGACCATTGTGTCAACTTTCATTCCATACCTTACAAAACACTTTTTGGATAAGCATTATGAAAATGGTATTTTAGGTATAGTGAGTTTGTCAGGCCTCATAGACAGAGTAGAGAATCACCAATGGGACTCTGAGTCTGACTGATGTTTCACTAAAGCATGCTTTCCAGAAGGGAAACCTTGACAACATCAAGAGATGAAGAATCCAACACTTCCCTTGGTAATGTGCTCCAATAGTTAATCACCCTTGCTGTTAAAAATATGTTCTTTGCTTCTAAAATATGCTATCTCCCTCTAGGAAATCCACTGTTTTTATTGTAAAGCATCAAACGGTGCCATGGCACTGCAGAAACAATAAGTAAATAAAAATCCATCTTCATGTTTTACATTTATCTTGCCTTTCAGTCTTTAGGATTCTTAAGTGCTTTACAGAGATTCCAAATACAGGTGTCACTGCACCCACCAGGAAAATGCAGTCAACTCTGGGCAGCAGTTATAATGCCAGCACCACTACACAACAGTTTCAGCACAGGCTGTACAGAAGAATGCCAGATTTAATTGATGAGACAAGGTGGGTGAGGTAATATCTTTTATTGGGCCAACTTCTCTTGCTGACCTGAAGAAGAGCTTTGTGTAATCTTGGAAGCTTGTCTCTCTCACCAAGAGAAGTTGGGTCCAATAAAAGACATTACCTCACCCATCTTGTCTCGCTAATATCCTGGAACTGACACAGCTACAACAATGTTATATATTTAACTGATGTGACAGGGAGATATAGACAGGTAGAATGCAATTATACAAGGCATGAGGATTAACCCATACTCTTGTGAAAAGTGCTATGGGATCTTAAACTACAAGACTTAAAAAACTTTCTGTATTCATTCATGAATTGGAATTTTTGTTCATTCATGCTACTGATAGAGCAAGAAGGGAAAATACCTATTTTCTTTTCAAGACTGCTCAGCCCAGACCTATATACTAGATAAGTTATAGCACTGCACAACAGAAATCTGAATTCATGCAAATGAACTTTCAAGTAGCTTACAAAAAATACATATGCCATGTTTTAAATTTCATGTATGATGCAGTTTTGTTCACCAACTGGCCAATGATGATATTAGACAGGCACGTTATGTGCTATAATAAAAAATACTAATATGAAGCTCACTTCATTTTTGACAAATTAACTGAATAAACCTATTAAAAGATGAGTGAGCAAATTTTAAAAATGGCCTCTGAATGTGAATCAATGCACCAACAGCAAAAGTGACAGAATTTAAATCTTTAACTACCAGATTATATCCACATATCACTTAATTAGCTGTCCAAAATGCTATAAACTGCACAAACAATTAATTGAAGATACATTTGGGCACAGTTTGGAAGCTTGGTCAAGACCCTTTAAAAATGTGACCCTGAAGATTAAATGGTGTACAAGGTATAGAATGTTAATAAGCTGACCTGTAAAAGAATTTTAGCAAGGTTTATTTTTTGGCACATTGGGCTAAATTAATCTCTGGGATAACTCATAGGGAATGTCATTTGAGTTATATCAGGAATGAACTGGACCCAGTAAGTCAGATTAATATGTTGTGTATTTTGTGTCTTGCCTTTTTGCTTGGGTTGCCGTAGCAACAGAGCTTAGCTTGTTGCCATAGCAATAGAGTTAGACTATTAGGGGATAGCTCAGCCAGTCCTGGCTGATTTTAGTGTAGTTCAATAAAGACTTTTTCATGGGTTTGCATCTCTGTGTTCCGTGCTGATTTCTCTCTGAATACAAGTACTTTCCAAGGATTTAACATAACAGAACATCATAAAAATTGTTTCCCAGATCAAATATTTCTATAAAGATTGCATAATACAGTACTACTGTATCGGCAAGATCACATGTTAAACTAGAGGGTCACAGACTGCAATAACTATCCTGTAAGAAAGTCAAGACATTTATAAAAGAGATAAAAAGTAAATATAGGATCTAAGATTACGTGTAATTTAGACCAATTAATTGTGATTCTTTTCTGCTATTACAATTTTTTTATTTTTTACTTTTATTATTACTATTAAATTCAGTATTTAATGTGTACACTAAGTGCTCTAGTCTTGTAAGTTCCGCTGGAAAACTTGAAGCATTATGATGTGGTGTGGTCACAGCAATGCAGAGTTAACATTTTAATTCCATAGTTGCTCTTTCAATACTTTGGTTAGGAAGTCAATTAACAAATATCATAGTCTGTTTAATTTATTTTCTAACAGACTGGGCATTTGAGGAACTCTTCTACTCTATAAAGCTCTTGCTATTAGTTAGTAGTGTTTGGTTTTTTTTTTTTAAATTAGAAACACTTAGAAACACGTCATTTTTTTAAGAGCAGATTTGTGCATACATTGTATAGATTACTATGGCAGTGTACGTTGGGACCTGGTGCAAGAGAAATGCCAGGCTTTATGGTCTTAAAACCAATTTAATGGAAAACTGCCTGTAAGAGGAACCAAGGCTTTAAAGCCCAGAGTTAAATATGGATATAATTATTTGAGACCAATCAGAGAAGCTTTGTAAGAAGGAATGCAACTGTAAAATACTTTTAGGCTATTAAACAAGTACATGGATATAGATTTCAGCCTTTATACACACACAGTATAGTCCAATTTACCTTATCTAGGGAACCCCAAGAACAAGACTAAAATGTTAGTGCCTTTGTGAAAGATGGTAGAGACATTCTGCCTTATTGGTGCAGATCCAGACACCCAGAAGTAAGAATTGTCATGATTTCTCTGTTGGAAAAATTGGATGAAATCAAGATAATGTCACCTAATCTGTCTAGCAGCATGTGAGATTAGCTCAGATATTTGCAATCAAACAAGCCTATAAATGACTCAACTTTAACATAATCAGAATTACAACTCCCCTCTTTAATCATGATGTTCTGTTGAGAAATAAATAATAATAAATGACCTAACTGGGGATTAAATTAAGGTCTCTGGGTGTCATCCTTGCACTTAGTAAACTCAAGCATTAGACCATGTGTGTCATCCAATGTTCGTTTCGTTGATATTAATCATGGGTCTGTAGCTACAAATATAACATATTAAACAGCCTGAGACTGCAGTATTACCTGTTTGGGTAGCGGTAACACACATCTTGTTTTAAACACACTAGGCCCCTTTGGCCTTAACTATAAGGTGGAAATACATCACGATAGGCATTTAAACTGAATGGCCCAGTTACAGAGATTGAGTGGAGCAGCATAGGAATCTCCTTTGACAATTCCTTTTGACTGGCTCCAACTTGAAAACCTGAGAAGGAGCAGTGCTGGAACTGCAGCTGCTAGACAGCTGTATGCTGCCAGAAGCAGGCGCTAACTTCCTTCCAGCTCCCTGCTTAGCAACAGCAACCAGCAAGAGAGGAGGAACAGGTGGTTGCTGCAGTGCCACCTACTGTCTGCAGTATGAGATTATAGTCAGCAGTTGTAGCTATTTTGGAAGGCATGGGGGTTTCTGGTCCAGAGGACACCAACATGCAGCTGCACTCTTAGTGTGCCCCTAGGGCTGCCTCGGAATTTATCATCCCAGCCGTTTTTGCCTGATCCTGAAAGATATTCTTCATCAATGGAAAAACAACAAGAGTCCCGTAACACTTTAAGGACTAACAAATTTAATTTCTGCAGGCATAAGCTTTCGTGGGCTGTAACCCACTTTGTCAGATGTAAGGAATAGAAATCAGGTATATCTATACATCCAAGGGTAAGGAACAACAATGAGGAAGGTAGGTATAAGCAAAGTCCATTCAGTTAGAGTATTTGAGGCCTTTTCACAACCATTGATTAGGAGGTGAGAATATGAGAACAGTGACAATTACTTCTTGTAATTAGATAACCATTCCAAGTCCCTATTTAGACCAGTTTGTGTCAAATTTGCAGATGAGTTCCAGCTCTGCAGTTTCTCTTTGAAGTCTGTTTTTGAAGGTTTTTTTATAGAAGTATGGCAACTTTCAAGTCAGCTACAGTGTCCTGAGAGATTGAAGTGCTCTCCAACTGGTTTATGGATGTTACCGGTTTTTTATGTCTGATTTGTGTCCATTTATTCTTTTGCGTAGTGACAGTCCAGTTTGGCCAATGTACATGGCAGAGGGGCATTGCTGGCACATGATGGCATATATTACATTAGTAGATGTGCAGGTGAATGAGCTCCTTATGGTGTGGCTGATGTGGTTAGGACCAGTGATGGTGTCACTAGAGTCGACGTGCGGGCAGAGCTGGCAACGGGGTTTGTTGCAGGGATAGTTTCCTGGGTTAGTGTTCTTGTTGTATGGTGTACGATTGCTTGTGAGTATTTGCTTCAGGTTGGGGGGGGCTGTTTGTAAGCAAGGACAGGTCTGCCTCCTACAGCTTGAGCGAGTGAGTGATCATCTGTTAGGATAGGTTGTAGATCCTTAATGATGTGTTGGAGAGATTTTAGCTGGGGGCTGTAAGTGATGGCCAGTGGTGTTCTGTTGTTTTCTTTGTTGGGTCTGTCCTGTTGTAGGTGACTTCTGGGTACCCATCTGGTTCTGTCAATTTGTTTCTTCACCTCTCCAGGTGGGTATTGTAGTTTTAAGAATGTTTTATGGAGATCCTGTAGGTGTTTGTCTCTGTATGAGGGATCGGAGCAAATCCGGTTGTATCTTAAGGCTTGGCTGTAGACAATGGATCGTGTAATGTATCCAGCGTGGAGGCTGGAGGCATGAAGATATGTACTGCGGTCAGTTGGTTTTCGGTATAGGGTGGTATTAATGTGACCATCCTTTATTTGTATTGTAGTGTCCAGGAAATGGATTTCTTGTGTGGACTGGTCCAGGCTGAGGTTGATGGTGGGATGGAAATTATTGAAATCCCGGTGGAATTCTTCGAGGGACTCTTTCCCGTGGGTCCAGATGATGAAAATGTCATCAATGTAGCGTAGATAAAGGAGAGGTGCTTGGGGACGAGTTTTGAGGAAGTTTTCTAGGTCAGCCATAAAAATGCTGGCATACCGTGGGGCCATGTGGGTGCCCATAGCTGTGCCACTGACTTGAAAGTATAGATTGTCTCCAAATCTGAAGTAGTTGTGGGTCAGGACAAAGTCACAAAGTTCAGCTACCAGGTGTGACATATCATCAGGGAAAATGTTCCTGATGGCTTGTAGTCCATCTTTGTGTGGAATGTTGGTGTAGAGAGCTTCTACATCCATAGTGGCTAGGATGGTGTTTTCTGGGAGATCACTGATGGATTGTAGTTTTCTCAGGAAGTCACTGGTATCACGAAGATAGCTAGGAGTGCTGGTGGCATAGGGCCTGAGGAGAGTCCATATAGCCTGACAGTCCTGCTGTGAGAGTGCCAATGCCTGAGATGGGGCATCTAGGATTCCCAGGGTTTTTTTGCTGTATACACACTAACATGTCACTTTTTACCCATACCTTATTCATCCTACCTCTTTCTACCTCTCTTTTTGCCTTCTGTCCCAGAGGAGTCTGGATTAATCAGACAGGACAAATATCATCTTGCAACACTTTGCTGTGATTAGCTTGGCAAACTACACGCCATTCCTGAATGGCCCGTTTTTGGCTAATAAAGCCCCCTGTGTTTTCCACAGACTAGCCAAAGGAAAATAAGAGCCATCCAGCCAAACATTTTCCAGAGCCAGGGGAGTAAAGCCAGACTCCAGGACTGGCTAACTGGGTTCTGTGCCATATGCTATGCCTGTGGTCTTCCAGCAATTGAACTGTGAGTATCAGGGACAGAAGCTGCATTTATCTACCTATCATTGATCTTTTCTCTTGACCTTTGCATGCATTTGTCTTAGAAAAAAACAGAAAAGGACTTTACCCACAGCACTGGAAAAATATCATGTTGACTGACTCTTTTCCACTTCCATTAAGGACATTGGGTACCATTTAACAGACTTTCAACCAAGATTATTCCCTGTAAAAGGCCCCCTATAAATAGGGTGGTGGTGGGAAGAGTGGGATGACAGTGTGGTGTGGAAATATGGGAGTTCGTTAAAATGAAGACTTTTTAAATACCTCCTTTGTTTCGTGTTGTTAAGAAGCATTTCTTCTTTGGTGCTATAAAACAGGCCCTTTCCTCAGCTTCCTTCCCCTTAAGAGTTGAGCTCTTTCCTCAGGGGCTTTCAGTAAGCTTCCTTCTCTTCACAGCTGAACCCGTTCTGTCACGGAGAGGTTTTTCTGGAGCAAAGCCATTGCCATGAGTCTACATGATCCAACTCCTGCCACTTCTTGGGTCTGTCTTAACCCCTTCTCTATCGTAATGGTGGTTGGGGTCTAGATGCCTTATCATAGACCACTCTTCCTGGGAGACTTGATGGGATCCTACTCTGTGGAAGATCATCCCCATTGGGAGGAGAGGTCAGCATTCTCATGGCAGGTTACTGCTTGATGATGTATACAGGCATATAGTAGCAGGGGGAGGTACAAGCACACTAGTATCTTTCATAACACTCAGCTATTTTACTTAAAATGTCACCCACAGTAAATGCATAAATTGCAGCTTACTGCAGCCTTCTCCCAAAGAAAGATTAGGGCGCGTATTGCTCAGACAATCTCAATGAAAAACCACCGCCACTGACAAGAGACAGCTTTTGACCACCAGGCGTATTGTCCTCCGAACCAGACATTGCAGGCTCCTCCAGCTGTCAGATACCTGAGCCCTTTCATCAGGGATGAGCTTCCTTCCTTCAGAACTGAACCAGGCCCTGAAGGAGAATTTCCTTCCCCTCCAACTTCAGTCCTTGTCCTCTAAAGCAAAGCCTTTTTAAAGCAGCAGGTGCAACTGCCTCTCCTAGGTCTGTGTTTAACCCCTTCTCTGCTCAATTGGTGCATGTGGTTTATACACCACCCCAAGCAATTCTTCTCCCTTTTTGCTCCTTGACACCCATCAGATATTTGTAGACTCTTACCACATCACCACCACTTTTTTCCATCTCTTCGCCAAGGACGATACATGCCACTCTTTTTATTTAACTCATTTGTTTAGAAAAATCAGCTTGTCCGATTTAATTTTTGTGTTGTTTTACAGGACAAATTGAGGGGAAAAAAGGGACCCTAGTCAATGTATTTGAATGTGTAATTGACTTATGGCACTTTCCAAGAAATGCATTGGCATCTGGATGCACCATGTTGATGTCTTTCAGTGCACTTCTGTGAGGCACCAGACCTCCAGTGGCACTGAGGAGGAATCATTTCAGTTCTGTCACTTGTGCAATCATTGAAAGACGTATGAGTCCTCACGTATACATCTGGAACATTTCTCCTCTGTATATTATTAAAAGGGTAGAAAAATCTTCAAACGTATCACCTGGCACCTATTGAAAACTAAGCCGTGAAATTAATGCATTTTAAACACTATTTTATGAGTTTTCAGACATTTATTGAGACAAATGTCTTTTTTTTTTTCTAAACACAAATTAAGTCATGCTCAAGTAATAGTAGCCAAACTGTATTTGATCAAACTTCAGAAAAAGACTAAACAAATTCACCTTTGGATTGATAATAAAAAAGGGATATTTCAGTCCAAAGGATATTTTTTAAATAAAGTTATGATTGTCTGAAAATAGGGTGTTATAGCTGAAAAGGAATTTCTATAACTATAAACTATAAAGTTACCAATCAGAAAACACTCCCAAAGTGTTCTTATCCTTACCCTCATTACTATGACCACACGCCAGCAAACACTATGCACATGATAACTATACACACGGCTAGGGATTTACTCACATGCATAGATACTTGGGTACGTAAGCATTTGCAGGATTTGAGGCCTAAGTGTCTAAACATCTGTCTATGATAAAATGAGTATGTTGTATTTATAAAATCCTCCATCTTTAAAGGAGCTAGTGATTTTTGCAATTACATAAGAAGCCAAATGTGAATTATTTATTAACACATTATAGTTTATACTTATTATACCAAAAGGAAAAAAAGGGCTAAAAATAACAATTATCTTCTGGTTATTTCCAGACACACAAAATACTGAGGTTTTGTCCTTGTTAAGCAGATTATCTTCGCTTTTTCCTTTGGAATGCATGTAAAACAGCTCTCGCCTCGTTGTAAGCCTTAGGAAAAGGTTCAGTGCTAAATTACCTGTTGTCTGGGGATTTACATTTTGCAATAAGCTGTTGAAATTGCATTTTAATAAGAAGTCCTGACCTATGCTGTGCATTTCCCTTCAAGGCTCTACAAACCAGTTTTGCTTATGGAGGTCTTGACCTGAGAAGCTCAACCTGGATAACCAAAACCAGAGGGGGATAAAATGCAACACCTAGGAGATTTCAGTAAACAGTAAAACCATTCCAACTTAATCTGTGCTAAAATGTTTGGAATGTGAGAGCCACTGATGATGCCCGTTGTCTGTGTGTCTGACTGAATCCTTTCTTTTCTCTGCGGAAAGCAGAACCTGGGAACTAGGCCAAATGCCTGCCACTTACCTTAAATTGATCAGCCACTTTGAGATTAAAAACACTGAAAACTGCAACAACATGAAAACAAGGCTCCCTTCACATTAAATGCAAAATGTGACATTGGATTTGCTGTGATTTTTTCCATCTTACCCAGTGTCCATTTTTTCCATTTCTGCTCAAAGGTAGATGCCAATAGTTACAGCATCTTGGCCAAGTATTCATTAAGCTTTATAAAAATCAAATTTATAGTTATTTAGAAGTTGGCACAAAGGCAGGTTGTTGCTGGAGAAAGAAATATAGTTTTGAAACATTAGTCTATAACATTGGACGTACTATTTCAAAGAAAAACTATATTATACTTCTGTCTGTTTTATTTAAAATAAATGTGTCCAAGATAAACTGGGGTAAATTTCCCATCATTTTCCATTTTGTACATTTATAGGTCAATCCAGGAGATTTATCTGTTTTGTAAGAGTGATTGCATTGTTGACCTAGACACAGAGATGCAAATAGTGGGACAAATTCCCCACTGGCATCAGCCGGTGTTTATACCAGTGTCATCTCTCTGGCCTGGTCTACACTGACAACATAGGTTGATGTAACACTGCTTACATCAGCCACATAGAGTATGAGTCTTCACTGGCATGTCAGTCCTGCCGAACTAAATTGCGGTAAAATTTGACTTAATAAAACCACCGCTGCAAGTGGCGTAGCGGTGAAGTTGAATTCTGTGGGTCGAATGAGTGTCAGTGTAGGCAGAGTGCAATGTAAATCGATGTCATTGGCCTCGGGGAGGTATCCCATAATGCTCTGTGACCACTCTGCACATTCGCAGTCTGCTGCACCGTGGCCACATAAACAGGAAATAGCTCCTCCCCGCAAGCCATGGGAAATTTTGAATTCCCATTTCCTGTTTGGTCAGCATGGAGAGAGCTTGCGAGCATAACTGATTATGGCAACTGCACACCCCAAATGCGCTCCAGCCTGGAGTCGACCTGAGATCTTGGATCTCATCAGTCTGTGGGGGTGAAGAGTCTGTTCTAGCTCAGCTCCTAGGAAGCAAAAGAAATTTGGGTATCTATGAGAAGATATCTTGTGGCATATTGGAGAAGGGGCACAGCAGGTATGTGCAGCAGCGCCGTGTTAAGATCAAAGAGCTGAGGCAGGCTTATCAGAAAACTAGGGAAGCTAACAGCCGTTCTGGCTCCTCACCCAAAACACGCCACTTTTATGAAGAGATGCATGTGATTCTCGGTGGAGACCCCACCACTATGCCATCTCACAGCCTCGAGGGAATCTGAGGCCAGAATGAATGAGGACAAGTCCATGGATGAGGAGGAAGAAGATGATGATGATGAGAACAGGGGCAGGCAAGTGGGATATCCCTTCTCCCTGAAAGCCAGGAGTTGTTTGCAACACAGGAGTGGCTCACCCAGACGTAGAAAACCATGACTGACTGAGATGCGAGAGGAAGGCACATCTGGCGAGTATGTACTGCAAATTGCATGTCTTTGGTTATATTCCCTGTTCAGAATCTTGTACCAGCGGAAAAAAGTGATGTGTGGGGCGGTGGGGCTGTGCTTCCTCATGCTTGGTGTGTTTAAGCATTGGGTTCACCCCGGAAAAGATTTATGTGCACAGTGATGCTTCGAGAATCCTCCATGCATATCTCCAGGAAGCTTTCATACAGGTACTCTGTAATCCTTTGCAGAAGGTTTCTTGGGAGGGCAGCCTTATTTCTTCCACCAAGATAGGACACTTTCACCAGCCACTCTGTTATTAATTGTGCAGGCATCATCACGGAACACAGCATAGCAGCCTAAGGGCCAGGCCTGTAGCCAGATGCTTGCAACAAATCCTCCCTTTCTGTCTGTGTGACCCTTAGCAGGCTGATATCACTCATGGTTACCTAGGGAAGATGGTGCACATTTACAGTACCAGACCTAGAAAGTTTTTTAAACTGTGTATTATTGCATCGTCGGGATGGTTTTTTGGTTCAGCACACTGCAAGTGACTTAGGAACACCTAAATCATGTAGGCACTTTTTGAAAATGGGACTTAGGCACCCAAGCCTCATTGACTTTCATTGGGAGATGGGTGCCTAATGGCCATTTTGTCTTTGAAAATCTCCCATTCAGGCTCTGAAGTGATTTGGGGACTTATGAAAACTTTAATACTTTTCATTTAAACAGCTCTTATCACCTGAAGATCTCAAACACTTTACAAATATTAATTATTAAAGTCTCAATGATGAACCTGTGCTCTAAGGAAATACTATTGTTATTATGCAAACTGATGAAGTGATTCTTTCAATATCACACAGCAAGTCAGTGGCAGTCAGGAGAGGTTTTATATTGATATAGACAAAGTGTGAAGGTCTTTTTTTCACCTTTTTGCCTACTGCTGAGCACCTCTGTTTTCTGTACATACCTATATATTTTAGTGATTCCTAAAGGCCATGTGCATTCTTCCTGCCCAGAAGACAAAGAAGACAACAGTCAAAACAACTGGAGAAATATTTTGCTCAAACATGGAACATTTCTGTATTCAAGAAACATTTAGGATGAAAAGAAACATGGTCTTACTTTACATGTTAACAAGTTAAACAGGGTTGGTCAGGATTCACTGTCATATTTAATACCCCAAATGTAACTGATATGCCAACTGCCTCAGCATATAGCTTTGTGCCACTGTTGGCCATGTGGGAATTCTGTTTCACAAATAATTCAAGTTTCTCCCCATTTGAAGGCCCTTCCTTTCTGAGAGGATTGCTGTCACCTCTCCCTGAGTGATGAGTGCACATGGCTAAAAAATTACAGGCACAATTTTCTTTTTAAAATGCCACATTTTTATACCAAGAGGAGAGAGGGATAAAAGGGGGATGTTATCTTGTCTTCAGAACATTGTATGCACAGCAATAGTGCAGATGCATTGTGACTTCTGTATAAGTATCAGTGGGGAGGTTACAATTAACAGCCAGACTATGTCTTCTAAGAAAATAATTTCCCAGCCTCATAAAAAACAAAAGCACTTAAAAAGATAAGGGTGTGTTCAGGGTGACTTTCTCATAACACATCTCAGATTATAATTTTGTATTTAAGGCCAGAAGGGACCATTACATCATCTAGTTTAATATTTTAGGCCATTAATTTTCACCCAGATGCCCCTATATTATGCCCACAGACTTTAGAGTAAAACATTACTGTCTTCAGGAAACTAAACTGTGGGATAAAAGGAGGGAATGGGAGAGACCAAGGTGCCATCAATGCCTAAGGTCCCTGCAATGGCATGGAATTAACTAGGTGAGATATGTCCAGGTGATCTTTGGTGACAAACCTCCTTTTCTCCTCAGTTGTTTGAAAGCTCTGTATAATCGACATTGGCCCAGATGGCCAGCCCTCCACTAATGTGCATGGTAGCTGGGAGAAGGAGTATACCTGTATGAGTTTGAAAGTGCAGTCCCAGTCTGCAAGTGGTATTAGATGTTCCAAATGGAAGAGGAGGAACATGGGCCTTCAGCTTTTCCACCGTGGCTGGTGGACTAAAGCTGGTGAAGCTTATACTACCTCTCCAAAAGATGGAGAAAATATAGCTGGGAGGTGTCCCAGCATCCTCTGAAGGAAGAATTCTTCCAGCGACTGGTACTGGTGCACTTCACACCACACACCCCACGAGCTACAATATAGGCCATAGGATTATTGTTAGCATATTTTTATGATTAGCTGTTGATGTTATGAATTTCTTCCACCCTCCATTGTCCCCCCTTCATTAATGTGCAGCAATTTATAAAAAGATCTATGGTAAGGCCTTGCAGATACATAGGTTCCAACTTGGGCCATCTCAGATGCTTGTTATAGTGAGTACTGAAGCATTAACCTTCATAGCACAGTTTGGGGGCATTCTGGTTATCTAATGGCAAAGAGGCAGGGTGAGTTGCTGAAGTTTAAGGCTTTTTAAAATAGTATTCTTAAATTAAGCTGAGATTTTGAAGATATTTATTCTAAATTGTTATGTTGATTTTTATACCACACATTTTTTATTGCATAACCAATTCGGGCATTTATTTTGCATTTGGTTCAGAATGCACAGCCGTTATGGAACAAAAATCCACCCACCCTCCTTTTTTTGTTTCTGTTAGTGATAAAAAGTTCAAGAGTCTCAGAGGGATTGGAGTTCAAAGTGCTGCTCTGTTGTGAGCTATTTTGTAGATCTGTACTTGAAGTTTTTTTAAACACTCACACCTACCCTTTTCTATTATACTCCCACCTCTGTCTCTTTCATTCATTCTCTAAATCTCTTAGAGGTACACTGTCAGTGTTCTTGTGTTACACTATCTTTTTATTCAAAAACTAAACATGCATTTAAATAGAAAGGATTCAAAAGAACTCTTGATGACCGATATTTTGTTTATCAGTAAAACCTGCATTTTGGTTGCATTTTATTCTTGGGAAACAAATGATAAAGCCCTAGAGTTACTCATGGAGGATGGCATCAAGCACAAAGCCCATTTTGACACATGGTCTATTACCAGCTCTTAAACTTGGAATTTTTAAAAATAGAGAAATATTATACTTCCTCATTTTTATCACTTAAACAAGGAAGTGTAAAAATGTGTGAGGAGGAGGAGATATTTCACACATAATTTAACACCTTTGTAGGTTGATGATGCAGCCCAGCAAGGGCGTTGCGACCCTTCATTGGACCCAGGCTTCCTTGTGCTAAGGCGCAGCAAGACATCAGCGGGTTGCGAGTCTTTAGCCCATCTTTTTACAGCCATTTCTAAAATCAGTTCTCAGCAGAAACAGAGACAGAAACAGAGACCCCCTCTTCTTTTTCCTTCACAGCCCCTGGCCCCCAGGCGGGGTGAGGCAGCCACGTAATCTGTAGCCCCTGGCCCCCAGGCAGGGCGAGGCAGCCACGTAATCTGTAGCTCCTGGCCCCCAGGCAGGGCGAGGCTGGCACAGTGCACAGTATCCTCTGCAGCGACAGGTTCAGAAGAGCCAAGCACTCCCTGGGTGGTTAGGGAAGGGGGATGCAGGCCCACCCGACTCCACTGCATCCCAGCCCAGGGCCCTATCAGTGGCAAAGGGTTCTGCCACTGGGTCATTGGGGCTCCAGCCACAACACACTGACTGTGGTGCAACCACAAGCTCAGCCAAACTATAGTCAGCTGCCCCTGGGCTACTTCCTCCCACCCTGAACCCAGGTACATGGAGCCAAGGGTCTTCCGCTGAGTCACTGGGGTAGACAGCTAGAGGGAGTCCCACTAGTCCCTCACCATTGGTCAGTGGCAGGTCCAGGAACTCTTCAGGGCTGTCAGCAGATGGCAGCTCCTCCAAGTCACAGGGTCCTGGTGGTCCTCCAGCACACAGGGCTCAGTCAGCTCTGGTGGGTCCCCGGCGACAGGCAGCTCCTCTAAGTCAGGGCCAGTCTCAGGGGTTTTCTCCCAGTCAGCAGCCTCCAGACCCAGACCACAGCCTCACGGAAGGCACATCTTTCTCCAGCAGCAGCTGCCCCCTGTCTGAGCTGCTAGGCCACCTTTTTGTACTTCCCCTTCCTGCCCTGGCCCCACCCCTCTGCTCCTGGGTTATTTGGCCTGCAGGGTCTTGATCTGCCCAGCAGGGGAATCGCAGCCCTGCCTCGGGCTCAGGCTCCAAGGAAGGCCACAATGTCTTGGTACAATCTTGTTTTAAGTTTTATGTTATTTTTTCACTTTGAAACTCTCAAAAACAAGAACAGCCAACTCTGTTCA
Organism: Emydura macquarii macquarii; assembly: GCF_026122565.2. Taxonomy (NCBI): domain Eukaryota; kingdom Metazoa; phylum Chordata; order Testudines; family Chelidae; genus Emydura; species Emydura macquarii. The sequence goes on along the minus strand of NW_027132559.1, from coordinate 32,276,923 downwards.
AAATATCTGGCTTGCAAAATTTCAGTGGCAAGTGACACAGCAGCCACCTTTGATATATTACTTGTGTGTGTTATGGACATGGGGTGAGGACTGGTGAGGGAGAGAACTTTAGCATGCTGTTACTGATCCCTTTCCCTTTTATCCAAGTTTCCTCACACAGAGGTCGCCCTGCTGGCATTCTCACACAGACAGTCAGTGGTCTGACCATTGATCCTTGTGTCTGCTGTATGGTCTTCCTCAACAAACTCACTAACTCAACAGTAAAGAATGTCACTAATTCAAGACACAATTGCCACCATTTCCCCCAGTCTCAAATTAAGCAAGAGGGACATGGGATAGCTGCAATTTAATTTAGGCCAGACAATTGGAAAAAATGATCAGCATCACTCACAAGCAGCAGACTGAAGTCACAGCCAGATTTTAGACAGTAAAGTGTATGCACATCTGCACCACAGAACAGCATCTGCAATTGATAAGCTAACCTATTTCCCACCAGGTTCCTATAGTGTACTGCAAGCATTACTGATTCTCATGACCTGTACACTACACACAGACCAGCACAGGAGTGCTGCCAATGGTGATCTGTAAAATAATAAACTCAGGCAGGAGCAGGGACAGATTTTCTGCCTAGTCCCAAACAAATGTCCCTTCCCAGAGTTGCAAATATGAAGACAAGCCACTGGAGAATCTAACTTGTATGCATACAAATTCATTCTGAGATGTTTGCACACTCCTCATAGCCACTTGGTTAGAACTGGCCAGATTCATTTGTGAATCTCTAAAAATGATCTCTTTTTATCTTGTAAATAAGTCTTGCTTGCTGCTGTAATAGAGAGAACATATTTTTTTAAAAGCAAACCCTTTTGTTGCCTTCTTACCTTCAGTTTTAAACTTCTGGCCATTGATTTCAGTTCTGAATAACTTAGCTTCTACCTACCTCTCTAGTCTTATTTTCCTTTACCTCCCCCATCTCTGCCAATGCCCCCTTGCCTCTGCAGACTACACTATTAAATAACTCCTTCATTTCCTCTTCCCATTCTTGTTGCCAGTCTTTCTTCCAGACAGCCTCATACACCTGCAACACTTGACCTTGTCCAACATATCCTCACCCACTCCTCCTTAAAGCATGTCTCTTCAAAAAGTCCATAAAACTCCAGCCTTCCTGTCCTCCACAGAGGAGCATTAAGAGAGGGTTACTCACCTTGTGCAGTAACTGAGGTTCTTTGAGATGTGTGTCCCTCTGGGTGCTCCACCTTAGGTGTCAGTGCGTCCCCGCATTGTCAACTGGAGATTAAAACCTGCAAATCAAAGTAGCTGTGTGCCATAACACTTTTTGTGTGTGTGCCAGTTATGATCTCTAAATAACAAAAGTCCTTGAGTGATTAATTCAGCCATTTCACACCCCAGTGAGGCAGTTTAAATTATTCTGGAGACATGCATTAGGAGCATTGTTAGCAGATCGAGGCAAGTGATTATTCCCCTCTATTCAGCATTGGTGAGGCCGCATTTGGAGTATTGTGTCCAGTTTTGGGCCCCCCACTACAAAAAGGATGTGGACAAGTTGGAGAAAGTCCAGTGGAGGGCAACAAAAATGATTAGGGGGCTGGAGCACAAGACTTATGAGGAGAGATTGAGGGAACTAGATTTGTTTAGTCTGCAAAAGAGAAGAATGAGGGGGGGATTTGATAGCAGCCTTTAACTACCTGAAAGGGGGTTCCAGGGAGGATGGAGCTAGGCTGTTCTCAATCGTAGTAGATGACAGAACAAGGAGCAATAGTCTCAAGTTGCAGTGGGGGACGTCTAGGTTGGATATTAGGAAAACGTTTTCATTAGGAAGGTGGTGAAGCACTGGAATGGGTTACCTAGGGAAGTGGTGGAATCTTCATCTTTAGAGGTTTTTAAGCTGCATCTTGACAAAGCCCTGGCTGGGATGATTTAGCTGAGGTTAGTCCTGCTTTAAGCAGGGGATTGAACTTGATGACCTCCTAATAGCCCTTCCAACTCTAATATTCTATGATTCTATGAAATATCACGTGACTTCCACCATGTGACTAACCACAGCTTAAAATTTGAAATGCATGACAAAAATCTGCCTATGGGTTTTCAGTGACATCCATATAGTGCAAAAACTATAATATCCAATGACAGTGACACTTTCTACTGACATGGAAAATTTCACAGGAAACATGGCTGCATGTTCAGATGATCACGAATTCAAAAACTTGAGTTTTCCTAAGTATGATTCTAATATTTCCCCCAGGTCTAGACTGGGTACTGTTTTTTCCACTGAGTTGTGTAACTTTCATGCACATTAATGAGAGTTATAGGAGTACATTAAAAGAAGACCAAATGCTGTTCATCAGATGCTTGCACCTTCCTATTTACTTCAATAAAAGTTGCACAGATGTATTGGAGGACACAATTTTGCCCTTAGTATAATATCAGTAAAACAAATATTATTCTCAGGCAGTATAGGGTTTTAAATTTGCTGTTCCATGCAGGTAAGATTTGCTTTTTAAAATGGAAAAATGCCGTGTCACTGATTTTGAACTAGGGAATATCAATGAATAAAGCAGAGAGAACCACTTAGCAACAGAATGTTTTGTAAATAATCTCTCGGTAGTTATAAGATTACATAAATTGTTAGATTGCTTTATAGAGTAAATCAGATAATTATGATCATTTCAATTTGGCAAGTTTTCTGGGGCAGCACCATCCACTCAAAGAAACCCCAGCTGAGCTGTGTGATAAAACAGCAATAAAGTGAGGCCGCTAAACCGTATCAGATTGTACTTGCATTATTTAAATGGAAATATTTGCAGTTGTGGTTTGACATATAGTAAAACTAAGTTATAAGGAGACTGTTTATGTGTTTGTTAGCAGCAGCTGCAAATATTAAATCAGCTGCTTTTCCAAGAAAAGCAGGGCTGACAGAACACTCCCTGGGTGGCTCATTTCCCCTTCCTCCCACCCCATACTGTTTCAGTACGGAGTTTTTGCACCTACTTCATTTAAAACCTATGAAGCTTTCACATTGATGGGCAGGGGAAGGGATAAGGTAGCATTCAAGGATGTTCTCTTGGGACCATCAAAATAACACTGTTTAAAGCAAAGCGTATAACTGATACAAATTAGATTGTTTATGAATATGATGTATTTGACATAACTCATCTATCTTCTCTCTCTTGGCAAACAATAGTTTCTCCACTTCCCAGTCTAAATTGAGCTAAGTAAATCATAAGTAACAAAGCACATTTCCTTTCTGTTAATCTGAAAGCTCTTAAATATATGTCAAGCTCTCATTGTAGAATTTAATATGTGGCTTTCTTTTCTCCATCCATTTTTATCTATAACTACATATGGTGGCTAAAAACGATCAAGAATCTGATTTAGTAGCAGAGCAAAAATATCATATTATATATAAAAATATATTTTTGAAATACACAAAAGCAGTTTCTTTTTCTGGAATATGTTTTCCTTCTCTTTGTTTCTTTTTCTGGAATATGTTCAGTAACTTGAACAGCTTTCTACTGTGATAAAGAATAGTTGATCGGGAGACTAGATGGCTCCTGGGATTGGTAATGGCATTTCATTTCCAGGTCACAGTTTGAATATAGTGTCTTAATATGTTCGATGACCAAATGAATAAGGGTCCTGGCCAGTGCCTAATGGACAGGTATCCACATCACAGAAACCACCACACTCTAACTTTTGAGTTGCAAAGAAGCGTTCAAGGATTGAATCATCATGGAAACTTAAATGTGTTTATCCTCTTTAGAGGTGGCCCAACCATTCAGAAGTGAGGGACATGAACAGTGTAATGTGGAAAAAGTCTGCTGCATTTGTTGTAGCCACTTCATAGTCACACAGACTTCAATAAAGGTGGGTGAAAGCTGCACACGACCATTTGTGCATGGAAATTTAAATTTTGAATATCTCTTTGTGCATGCCCCTATTCAGGAACATTGTGCAAAGGTTTTTTTCTGAGTATTTCTAGAGGGCAGGGACAAAATGGCTATTTTTCATAACATTAACCTTAGTCACATACAAACAAGTATATTTATGCATGAACAAGAGTATTTTCTGTTTGTGCTGTTTTAAACTGTTTCAGTTAGCCAATCAGAAAGTAGAAACAGGAACAGGTGACTTAGATGACACACCATGATGGCTAGTCAAAATGTTAAATAAACAGTGAACAGTTCACAAAAAAAATTATGACTATTATGAATTACCAGCATATTTGTAAAAATCAAAGCCTGTGTGCAGATAATTCAGGAACAAGAAAAATGGGCTAATTTAATCAGATAAATGAAGAATTGATCAGTTATCTTTGCTGCATGCCAGTTTTTGCACAGAGAAGCCTTAGCTTGGGGTAGGATCTGGGGTCTTCCTCGGTGAAAACTCAAAATTTAGGCTCTACTGATGTCAATGGCACCTTTTGTCTTGATCTTCTCCTTGCATATCTTTATAGTTGTGCTTATTACACATATAAATCAATTCTTATTAATCTTTCCTCCTTTTAGACAAGCAAAGCCAATGTAGCAATGTGAGCGCAAGCTGAATTTTATCCTTGCTTGTGCATCATTAGCAAAATCATTAACTACATTCCATTTGCATGGCCTGTATTATCAGTTCTGTGCAAGTCCAAAAGAACCCAACTTCACTTGCCATTCAGATGCTGACTTGGCAGCACCTGTAGTTGCAAAGCTTCTTTTTAACTTGTCAAGGGAGCAAATTTAATAGTCATCGTGATCTAGACTGTCACAGCCTTTCCTCAGCCAGACAGAGGAATAAAGCCTCCCCTCTGAGCCCTGCTCAGATTGTGACTTCAACTGTAGTAGAAAAAGGAGAGACAACTTGCCAAATACTTTCTGCTACAAGTAAGAATGGAGGAATGGGATGTAGAGGTGTGTGGAGTGGGAGGAACGTTGGCTTCACTCTTCTATTGCTGGCCAGAGTAGCTGGCCAGGCACATGGTGGGGGAGATACAGCTGTACAAAAGTGAGTGAAATAACTTACTCCCTCCCAGGAGCCAGTAGGGAGTAGTGACTGAGTCACAATTGGTTCTCTGGTCTGCTCCTCAGCTGGCATGGTTACATGCTCCCCCTCACAGATAGTGAAAGCTAGAATATAGCTCCAAACGCAACCAACCCCAGACAACCTTTTTACAGAGTCATTTTTCAGATGATTACTGCACTTTAAAACTGTGCCCGGAACTTCCTTATTATAAACAACACTCTACAACACTAGTTTTATTTGGTTTCTCTGCTAGATGTTCCACCATATACGACCTGGACATTATTTAACTCTCTTCGAAGGTTTCTTGGTTCTGGGGCTGCTAAATTACCCAGACAAGAAGAAGAGATCCCAAGAACAGCATTTTCCTTGAGGAAGTTAGAATAATGTTTGTAACATTTTCTTTTGTGGGTTTATGGATCTAATTAAGAAAACGCAGATTGTAGCTAGTGATGGGTGTGGGTCTTGATCAGAGGCAAAGAGGAGGCTCTTATTGATTCCTGGAAGGTGCAGCCAAGCCAAGTGACAGGGCACAGAATTGGGATTTCTCAGCATTTCAATATAAATCATGAGGGGATAGAGTTTATTTCAATTTAATTAAAAAAAAAAAAAGAATTAGGGGAAGTGTGCCAGACCAATAGGAGTTATGTGGGAAATCTGAAACTGAGTCCTGAGCTTAGTTCCTTACTCCTGGGCCAGAAGAACGGGAAAACACTTTAGAAGCTGAACTCTCAGCCTTCTTCAGTGAACCCCCTGACAGATACATGAAATAGTGCTGAAGAGCCCTGGAGAAAACTGCATTCTGCTTTGAAGATGGCAGAAACTACCAGGAAAAAAAAGAAAAGAAAAGAAAGAAAAGGTCTCCTGGAGGTCCCTGCCACTATCTGGTGTATATTTTAACTAAAAACAGCAGTACGTCATGTGGGATTTTATTACTGTGATTTCTCTGCCTTTTCTTAATACTAATTAAATATGGAGTAACCCTGGCAGCTGTTTGGAATTTATATAGCACCTATATTATAAACAGCTGCAGAGGGCATGGCTCACCACTCTGTTATACTAATTTTATACTTTTGTGATTCCACTGAAATAAGTGTAAACCTGGTAACACAGGTAAATCAGGCCTTTCCATATGGACATTTTAAAAATTAAAGATTGACTATGAAGTGGAATGTCACAGTTCCCCTGCCCCTCTTCCCAGCTCCCTGAATAGAAATAAGATCACTGATTTGTTTTGCCACTGACACATTGTGAACCACACATAAGCACCCTCTTTAGGTCACTCCATGTCTATTCTGACTGTTTTTCTGCAAAAAGTTTCTCTTAGAATCATAGAATCACAGAGTTGGAAGGAACCTCAGGAGGTCATCTAGTCCAACCGCCTGCTCAAAGCAGAACTAACCAGGACTAACCTCAGTTAAATAATCCCAGTCAGGGCTTTGTCAAGATGCAGCTTAAAAACCTCTAAAGATGGAGATTTCACCACCTCCCTAGATAACCCATTCCAGTGCTTCACCACCCTCCTAGTGAAAAACTTTTTCCTAATATCCAACCTAGACCTCCCCCACTGCAACTTGAGACGGTTGCTCCTTGTTCTGTCATCTGCCACCACTGAGAACAGCCTAGCTTCATCCTCCCTGGGACCCCCTTTCAGGTAGTTAAAGGCTGCTATCAAATCCCCCCCTCATTCTTCTCTTTTGCAGACTAAACAAGCCTAGTTCCCTCAGCCTCTCCTCATAAGTCTTGTGCTCCAGCCCCCTAATCATTTTTGTTGCCCTCCACTGGACTTTCTCCAACTTCTCCACATCCTTTTTGTAGTGGGGGGCCCAAAACTGGACACAATACTCCAAATGTGGCCTCACCAATGCCGAATAGAGGGGAATAATCACTTCTCACGATCTGCTGGCAATGTTCCTACTAATGCAGCCCAATATGCTATTAGCCTTCTTGGCAACCAGAGCACACTGCTGACTCATATCCAGCTTCTTATCCACTGTTACCCTCAGGTCCTTTTCTGCAGAACTGCTGCCTAGCTCCTCGGTCCCTAGTCTGTAGCTGTGCATGGGATTCTTCTGTCCTAAGTGAAGGACTCTACACTTGTCCTTGTTGAACCTCATCAGATTTCTTTTAGCCCAGTCCTCCAGTTTGTTTAGGTCCTTCCGTATCCTCTTCCCTCCCTTTCTTGAAGATGGGCACTATATTTGCTTTTATCCAGTCATTAGGGACCTCCCCCAATTGCCATGAGCTTTCAAAGATAATAGCTAATGGCTTTGAAATCACATCAGCCAACTCCCTCAGCATCCTCGGATGCATTGCATCTGGCCCCATGGACTTGTGTATGTCCAATCTTTCTAAATAGTCTTGGACCTGTTGCTTCAGCACTGCGGGATGTTCACCTCCTTCCCATTCTGTGCTGCCCAGTGCAGTAGTCTGGGAACTGACCTTGTCTGTGAAGACAGAGGCAAAAAAGGCATTGAGTACCTCAGCTTTCTCCACATCCTCTGTCACTAGGTTGCCTCCCCCATTCTGTAAGGGGCCCACACTTTCCCTAATCTTTCTCTTGTTGGTAACATACCTGTAGAAACCCTTCTTGCTCCTCTTCACGTCCCTTGCTAGCTGCAACTCCAGTTGTGTTTTGGCCTTCCTGATTTCATTCCTGCATGTCCGAGCAGTATTTTTATAATCCTCCCTAGTCATCTGACCAAGCTTCCACTTCTTGTAAGCTTCTTTTTTGTGTTTAAGTTCGCCAAAGTCTTCTTTGTTAAGCCAAGCTGGACGCCTACCATATTTGCTATTCTTTCTGCACACCAGGATGGTTTGTTTCTGTGCCCTCAATAAGGTTTCTTTAAAATACAGCAGCTCTCTTGGATTCCTTTCCCTCTCATATTAGCCTCCCAGGGGATCCTGCCCATCAGTTCCTTGTGGGAGTCAAAGTCTGCTTTTCTGAAGTCTATGGTCTGTATCCTGCTGTTCTCCTTTCTTCCTTTTGTCAGGATCCTGAACTCGACAATCTCATGGTCACTGCTGCCTAGGTTGCCACCCACTTCTACTTCCCCTACCAAATCTTCCCTTTTTGTGAGCAGCAGGTCAAGAGAAGCACGGCCCCTAGTTGGTTGCTCCAGCACTTGCACCAGGAAGTTATCTGCAACACTATCCAAAAACTTCCTGAGTTTTTTCCTCTTGAGCTTTTTATTATTAACAAGTCTTTTCAATATAGCAAAATACGTTCCTATAGGTATATATACATTCCGGCACTTTTCAAGCACATGACACTTTTTGCCCACAAACAATGGGTTCACTCCATGTCACTCGGAGTTTAGCTGAATAGAGCAGACAGGCTGCAGTTCATATGGTCTCCATAAAGGAATGCTTCAAGGGCATCTGATCCCATTTTAGGTGGTTGTGCTGAGATGAGGATAAGAAGAAATATTTACAGCTTCAACCTTAAGGTCCAGTTTTTCCTATTGACTTTTGATAGTGTCTTTAAAATCAGACATTCAGTGTAAAACATCAATCTTGATAGTAGCTTATTTGCCAGCAGGACTCAAATCTACTTTGATTCATTGACATCTCACATTTCCAATGAATGCTGTCTGGGGTACCCCAAACCTACCTTCTATTTTGGAGAACATTCATATAATGTCATTATAATGGTTTAAAATTAAGGAAAACAATACAGTAAAGCCCTGATTAGTCCTATTTGGATTATTGTGACTACTGCATTATTGGGGAACAGACCAGAATACTTTGAAGTCTGTGCTCAAGGCACCATAAACAGATATACCTGACTACAGACAGATGGCGAGCGTCCTTGAGGCCAGCTGGCTCGGCAGGTGTTCCTGGCAGCTGTGCTCCAGAACATCACCTCATAACTCTTTATGAACTTATCAGCCTTCAGTGTATTAACATTTATGTTTTCAAGTCTTTGTGCCTGAATCAGGCACAAGTCAGGCAAGTCTTTATGGGCTCTCTCCTGCAAGGTGCTTGCCGTCCAGCCCAGAGCCAGCAAAGCACGTACGCATGTGCTTAATGTTAAGCATGTTAATAATCCCACTGGCTTCAGTGAGACTACTCACATACTTAAAAATTAGGTAAGTGCTTAAGCGCTGTGCTGAACTGGGGTCAGACTGCTCAGCCTCCTGCAAGAGCAAGCCATCCATGCTGAAGTCTGATTAGGGTTTAAGCAACAATAGTAATAATACTTTGCACTTATATTTATATAGCCCCTTCCCTCTGAGGAGCTCAACGAGCTTGAAAAACATTAGGGGGATTTCTGAGGCTAAACTCATTATTCTCATTTTACACAAGGGGAATATGAGGCAGGGAGGGTCAAACGTTACTTTCACACAAGTAATTCTGGAATAACCTCACTGAAGCCAATGGAGGTTGGATTTACATGAGAGTAAGTGTGATCAGAATTTATAAACTTGATCCTGAGGTCAATGGGAATCTTTCCATTGCCTTCAGTGGGCTTTGGATCAGGCCCTGGGTGCTCAAGGATACGTAGGAATGTGGGGAACTTCTCTAACTCCAGCACAGGTCTGACCTGAGGCAAAGCTCTGAGATCCAGCTGGACCTTGGAATGAACTCTTTCTTTCATACTTTATGTTCTTAATAGTCTCATTCATTCTCTCAATCTTTGTAGCATTTCCTTTCAGCTCTAGTCAATAGTAAAACTGTATTTTGTTTCCCCTCAGAGGAACTGCAGGAGCTTAGAAGTTCACTTTGGCTATGTCTACGCTATGGAGCTTATGCCACTATTACTATGCCAGCATACTGCCCTAGTGTTGCTGCAATCTATACTGACAGGAGGAGTTTTTTGGGCAGTGTCATCTCCCCAAATGACATTAACTACGTTAGCTACATCAACAGCAGAACTCTTCTGTTGAGAGAGCCCCATCAACACTAGGATATTTGTTGGCACAGCTAGGTAGAGAGAACCTTCGGATGCTCCAAAGATCAAGGACATTTGCAAGAGGGACTTGAAAGCTTTCAACTTTGTCATGGCAAGCTGTTAAGATGCACCCTAGCAACAGGCCACACTGGAAGGTTGAGCTGTGCTAGGGAGACAAAGAGGCTGAAGAATGGTAAATTGAGAGCAAGAAAAGTGAAAAGGAAAGTGCAGCAGGTTTCAGTGGCTAGTAGTGCATGGACTTCATGCTCTGTCCCTGTGTCTTATGCCTGCACTATTTGTGGCAAGGACTGTCGCTCGACAATTGGACTTTTTATAGCCACTCGCAATGCTGCAGTATGACACACAGTAACTAAATTGCTCAGTACTTACACCGTCATCTTTTGAAATGGATGGTTGCCACCATTTTAGCTATGTCAGTCCAGGGTGTGGGGTTTTTTCACACCTCTGACTGATGTAGTGATGCCAAAATAACTTTCAAGTAGACTTGGCAGAATTCAATTTTTAAAAATAATTTTATTGGATAATATTGATGTTTACTTAAGCTTTTTTCTATTTTTATCAAATTAAATTTTCAGTTGCACAAAATTCTGGTGTGTGTGTGTGGAGACAGACATTATTTAATGAAATTGAAATTCAAAAAGTTAAAGCTTGTGGGATATTTTTGCAGTGCTTTGTGGAATGCTACTGGTTCTCCTAGGGATTTTTGGGAATTAGGAGTCAAGTTCCCACCATCGCCATAATGCCTATATCATCCCATAATTTTCACAGCATTTTTAAAAACTACCACAGTCCTATGCACTGCTTTTCAGTCTCCACCATCTCCCTGACAGAAGCATGGACCCTACGCAGGTCAGTGCAATTATCATGAGGATTGCTAATACAGGAAGCGTTTTTCTCCTATATTTGCAGAACTTGAGTGAACAATCAGGCATGCAAGGAGGAAGATGCAGCGATGTTCAATGATGCTGATGGACACAGCAACAAAAAATGACAGGTGGCTGCTGGCATTCATAGAGCACCTCCACATGGTGGATTGCTGCTTCTGGGCTTGAGAAATAAGAAGGAAGTGGTTGGATTGCATTGTAATGCAGGTTTGGGATGAGAAGCACTGGCTGCAGAACTTTCAGATGTGAAAGGCCACATTCCTGGATTTGTGCGCCAACCTTGCCCCAGCCTACTGGTGCAGGGTCACTAAAATGTTAACTGTATTGACAGGAGAGAAGCAGATCATGCTCTGGAAGTCTGCACCACTGGATTACTAACAGGGATGCTTCACTGAAATCATCGTGAGCTGGTCAGGGAAGGTGCATGACTCTTGCCTCTTTAAGAACACAGGACTTTTCAAAAAGCGGCAAGCACAGATATCATTGCATCCTGGTATAATTTCTGGACTGCTTGGTTTAAACATTTGAATATGGGTTGTTTACTGCCTGCAGATATGAATTTTGTTATACTTGATGTACAGTAAAAGATGCCCAGAGTTTCCAAATATAGAACTTCATTGTGTGCAAAGAAACAGTCAGCAAAAGTAGAGGGGAGGGAGGGGGAACAACCCAGGATAAAAACAACCTAGCAACAGTGAAACAGGGTGAACAATACTTTAAAAACCTCAGTCCAAACTGGGAAGAAACACAAGCATTGCCTGATCCTGTGGTTTTCATAGGTGTATGTAGGTGTAGCCTTGGGTGCCAGGTTTGTATAATTTTTGGTGGTGCCCAGAACAGGTCCAAGTCCCGCCCCCCACCTGCCTTGTAAGCTGATATATATTTTTTTTAAAAATGTAAAAATGGACTGGAAACAGTAAGCGTTTAACAGTTTCTCTATATTGCACAATATCACTATCATAAGAAAAAATTATTTAACTAAGAATATCAACTTTATTAATACTACTTACATATGACATACTGTGTTTGAGTACATCGTTCCTGTTTATACATGATAACAACATAGCTCTTTTGAATATGGAAACAACCAAGCACTCTTGGATCAATAACTCTCAAAAGCAAATACTTTCTAAAATTAAAACAAAATGTTGCTCCTTCTTTTAATGTTCTTCTAATTGTTTTCAGGTAAAATGACAGTTCTGCGCCTTGTTGCACTGACTGCACAAACACTGCATTTAAATTATTAAACTAGCATTTAAGTGCAAAACAACAATGCGTGTTAACAATATTTAAAGCAGCAACAAAGACAGAACATTAAATTAATTATATGATATACAATAATGAATGGCAGTTATAGTCCCATAAATAAAAAGAATGAAAGCAATAAATAAAATTAAAAATATGTGAATAACTTAAATGATGCTTGACTGCATATAAAAGTGGCATGTAGTCAGATACAGCTTGAAAGTGTACACCAAAATAATTTAACTTGCATACAGACAAAATTTAAACTCCAAAATGTACACTAATATTATAAAGCACATGAATAAAGCATGTATATTTCAGAAGAAATACAATTTAGCACTTACCATTCAGGAGGCAGCAAACACTTCATCATTGTTTGGTTCTTGAAATGAAGTCATCCAGGAGACTTGCAATGTCCAATTCAGAGGTAGAGTTCTTATGAATGTGTAGAAATGCCAAGTGATTTAGACGTTCTTGGCCCATTGTCATTTGCAAATAATTTTTCTGTCTGCACAGACAACTAACTGAATGATTGCTCAGCGGTGCAGATTGTAGTCAGAATTGTGTAGAACAATTTCAGGAGAATTGTAACTTCTGACAACATGTCGATCAAGCCTTTGTTTTGTTTCAGAAATTGCTTCACTTTGCTCACTGAATTAAGCTGGCAATTTCTCGATCTGCAAATATGAAGAGATAGCCTCTCCGTGTTAATGTCACCATGGAAAGCTTCACTTATTGGGACAATGTCCTGTTTTGAGCCATTTACTGCATCAGTTATATGCTTCTCCAATTTTATTGCGAATGTAAAGCTTTCCATTGAAAACCTTTGTTCAATGGTAACTTTGCAAGCATCAATGATCCCGACATATATTTGATGAAAATACTCTTTGGGTGTGAGGTGAAGGTGTGAGGAAGGCTTCCATGGTTAAGCCATCTCAGTGGCTTGTGTTTTCTTGGGAGTGTAAGATCTTCTAAATAAAGATTCCATGCCTTATCTTCTGTTGTTTCCCAGAAGTGACTGTATGATAAGTCAGTGCGCATTCCACTCAACATTTCGTGCAACAGGCCAACTTTCTTTGTAACGCTTGCCAATGACATGTTTCAGCTTTGAATTTTTGCATTAACTTCTTCTACAGGTCCCATGGATTTCACAAGAACTGTTAGTGTAAAGTACTTTGAAAAAGATTGAAGTTGCTTCGAGAATCTACTACATTTTGAGTCAAATGCATCTGAACAGTGACTAAATTCATCCAGGCAGGTCATCATGGCCTCGTAGCTGTTGAGCAGTGATTTAATGCTGCTGATCCTTAGTGTTCATCTTGTTTGGCACAATGTTTGTAAAGAAGGTTTCCCTTCACCCTGAAACTCTCTGAATGTTGCCGTATGCTTTGGTGACTCCCTGAAGGCACTCATGAGATCTTTCACCATCGAAAACATATCACAACATTCTGGAATATTATGCAGGGCATCCTGTGTGGCAAGGTTAAGGGAATGTGCAGCACAGTGCAGAAATTCTGCTCTCAGCTCTCAATCCTTCACTCTGGCTTGGACCCTAGTAAATTTACCGGACATTACTGGCTCTGTCATAACACTGCCCCCGGCAATCAGAAAAGAGCCAATCAAACCTGAAAAGTGTATTTTCCACAATTTTGAAAAGAGAAGCAGCATCCATTGCGTCAGTTTGGTAAAACCCAATAAACTGCTCATAAATCTCCCATTCTTCACTAGAAAAGAACCTTAAAGAAAAACTTACTTGTTCTTTTTCTTGACAAATCAGTAGTCACATCCATTACAATGGCAGAAAAGTTAGAAGTCTTTATCTTTTGCACAATTTGTCTTAGCACAATCATTGTCATCATTTTGATTATTTCGTTAATAACCTCATGTGATAGCCACTTGTATTTTCTGCGACTAAGCCGTTGTCTTAGTTCCTCTGAATCTGTACTGTGTAGCAACAAGAGCTGCATCAAATGTGAATCATTTTCATTATGTCCATGTAATGCTATTCCTTGTTGGACTAGGTACTGAATGCTGGTAAAAATTTTGTGCAATGATGTCGGCTGGTGGCACGGTCCAGCCAGGGTGTCGCAACCCTTCCTTGGGCCCAGGCTCCGAGGAAGGCCACAGCGCCTTGGTCTAGGGGAACAAGCTTAGTGAATTACAAGTCTTTAGCCCCGGCCCCAGGTGGGGCGGGCTTCTCTCGCAGTCGGTAGCCCCCTGGCCCTCCCATAGGGCAGGGCTGGTAAGGCGTCTGGTGCCCCCGGCCCTCAGACACGGTGGGACAGGCAGAGGCATCTATAGCCCCCTGCCTTCCAACAGGTGGGGCAAGCAAGCAGTCTTTAGCCCTGGCCTTCCCACAGGTGGGACTAGCAAACAGTCGGGTGCCCCCCGGCCCTCAGGCAGGGCGGGGTGGGCAAGCAGTTTAGAGCCCTTGGCCTTCCCACCGGCAGGGCTAGCAGCAGTCTATTGCCCCCGGCCCTCAGGCAGGTAGGGCAGGCGAAGAAGTTCACAGTCCCTGGCCCACAAGCTAGGCAGGGCTGAGGAGTCAGTTAATAGCTCCCGACCCTCTAGCAGGCGGGGCAGGTAAAGTAGTCTGAAGCCCCCGGTCTTGCAGGCAGGCATGGCTAGTAGGGCTTGGTATCCTCTGCCTCCAAGCTCAGAGGGTAACAAGCATTCCCGGGGTGGTTAGGGAAGGAGGGAGGAGGGACGCAGGCCCATCCAATTCCACTGCGTCCCAGCCCAGGGCCCTATCAGTGGCAAAGCTGTTTGCCACTGAGTCAGCCATAATACGCTGATGGGGTTTAGCCCCTGACTCAGCCACTTGCTAGTCGGCTGTCCCTGGGTCACTTCCTCCCACCCTGTACCCAGGTACCTGCAGGTCGTAGTCTCCCTCCGGGTCCCTGGGGTACCCGGCGAGCAGCAGACCCACAAGTCCCTCACCATCAACTGGCGGCAGGTCCGGAAACTCCTCTGCGTTGTCAGTGGAGGGCAGCTCCTCCAGGTCCCAGGGTCCCAGGGGTTCCTCCAGTCCACAGGGTTCAGCCTGCTCCAGGGGGTCCCCGACGTCAGGCAGCTCCTCCAGGTCAGGGCTGGCCTCAGGGGGCTTTTCCCACCCAGTAGTCTTGGTGGCTTGTCCCAGCTACTAGGGCCCAGTGGCCCTCTCCAGTCACTAGGGCTTGGCAGCTCTCTCCAGTCACTAGGGCTTGGCAGTTCTCTCCAGTCACTAGGGCTTGGCGGCCCTCTCCAGTCACTCGGGCCCAGTGGTCGTATCCAGTCATTAGGGTCCGGCAGCCCTTTCCAGTCACTCGGGCCTGGCAATCCGGGCAGGCTTTGCAGGCTCCGGTCGGTGGGGCGGTTGGTCCAAACAGCCGCAGGGCCTGGGTCAGGCCTAGACTGCAGCCTCTGGGAAGACATGTCTGCCTCCGGTGGCAGCTTCCCCTTGACTGAACTGCTGGGCCTGCCTTTTGTACTGGCCCTTCCTCTTCTGGCTCTGCCCCTTTTCTCCCTGGTTGTTTGGCCTGCAGGGCCTTGTTCTGTCCAGCAGGGGTGTCACAACCCTTCCTCGGGCCCAGGCTCCGAGGAAGGCCACAGTGCCTTGTTACAAGTGCATTCCTAGCTGATGGGGATTCTTTTCTGTAATTGGCCGACATTATTTCGTCTGGATTTCAAGACTAGAGACAGACAATGCGTGGTTTTACATCACACGAAAAATCCTCCTGTCACAAGGAAGCGGTATTGAAGTATGCTGCTCTGCATCTCAGGTAAATGTTTCTGCGCTAAACGTCAGTTCAGCTTTCATAGAAAATATTAAGATCTTCTTTTCAGAACAGTTTTTGCAGACTGAGCAGAAAGCTATAATTCACTGTTATACTCCAACCATGTAAATCTTGATAGCCAAGATTGCTGAAAACTCCTTTTGTGATCTTGTAGATTTGCTGCGTCTTTCTTTTGTATAACTTCAGTTTGCGAGCTGGGTGTCAAGCTCAGGCTGTAACTGGATGAATTATCCTTTTTTTCTTTTTCTCTGGGTAAGAGAAATGGATTAAGAATTTATCCATTGTTGATTATTATTACGAATCAAGAACTTGTTGTAGGGATAAAACCAAGTTACAGCACTCTGGCACCATGAGATTACAAGGGCCAATTAAAAGTGGAAAGTCAGAAGCAGCACTCACCTACTTCAATACATTATATTTAGTTGTACGCTTATACAACCAATTATATACTTTACCTTAAAGAGTATAAAATAATCAATTATTGTGCTAAACACAGTCATACCCAAAACTGACCGCTGAATTTAAGTTGCGTTTTTTTCCTCAGACACTCATATGGACGCCTTTCAAATTAAGCCAAATGAGGGCCTTATTTTTAAGAGATGCAAAGGTGCAGAGTGGGTGAATTCGTGACACACAGACTTTCAACCGTCTGCTTAGATGATGACAAAAATGACGCGGGTCTGCACAGTAGCATACCAAGGGGGCAGGAAGGGGCCAGGTCCCTGGGTGCTGGCCTGGGGTGGGATGGGGCGCTGGCCAGGCCCACATGGGAGAGGAGTGTGGCTGGGAGGTGGGGGCAGTCACTGTGCTGCTTGGGGCAGGAGCAGCTCCTGGCCTGGGCGCTGGGCCCATGTGGGATAGGCGGGGAGGAAAAGAGGGGGGAGGGCCGCTGCTTGGGGCAGTGAATACTAGCAATATTTTCACAGGGGTGATGATCCTGACTGATATCTCATTCCTGAGGGTGATAAAGTCACAGGGAACCCAGATGTTAGTGGCGTTCTGAAGCCTCCCTAGCGCCTATCATGAGTGGCCCATCACAACATGCACAGGACAGGCGTGGGAGCAGCCACCCTTCAGCCTCCCGCACCCTCCACCTGTCGTGAATGGCTGGCCCAGCGCCCTGCACTTACCCACCGCTCCAGCTCTGCAGCCTGACGCCGGCTCAGGCGGGATGGCCTCACCCCCTGGCCTGGGGGAGAGGGGCCACACGCCGGGCCGGCCCTTCATGATGTGCAGGGTGTAGGGGACGCTGGAGGGGCCGGCACCCCCCGCCCATTGTGAAGAGCCAGCCCAGCGCCGTCCCCCCCACACTTTCCTGCTGTTCCAGCCACGCAGCCTGGCATCTGCCTGGATCGGAGGGCCTCACCCCCGCCAACGTGGCCCTTCACGAAGCACAGGGGGTGGGGGACCTTAATTTTAGGAAACAATATACATCTTTACACCGTCTGTTTGAAGCTGAGGATTCTCAGTTCTCCTAGGAAATTCTCAGCTGTTTTTTTAGATTCTCTAAAGTATTTACAGGGAATCTTTAAGGGTTAGCCAATGAATACAGATAGGACCTAAGTCTTCACTCTCTTGCACCCTTGCTATCCATTTAGTGTAAAATGTTATCAAATCAGCATGGTAGCATTTTACATCCACTTTGTACACACTGGGTCTGGTTCATCATACCGTTACTCCAATTTTTCACTGATATAACACTATTGATTCCCAGTAGTTCTGATGCAACCTGAAAAGAGCACAGTGAATTTGTTTTCAGTGGAACTACAATAGCACAACACTGGCATAAACTCTCTGGTGAATCAGAATCAGAATCAGATTCAGTTTGCACAAATTTGAATGACTACACAAGATGCAAACCAGTGGAGAATCTAATGTTCTGGGGAGCACATTTATTTTTATCAGATTTATTTTCCCTCATAGTCCAAGATGCAGATGTTCCTATCAACTTAAGTCATTTTTATGTCACTTTTAAAAATGAAACAGTTTTAACATTATTTAAAAATAATAAAACAAATGTTTTAAACCCAAATACTTTAAGCCCCTTGGAGTCCATTTGAAATTCCATCTTTCAAAGTATGTTTTGACGCAATCACTGGAGACTGGTCAAATTTCTAATTCAGTCCAATTTATTTTGATATTAGTGAATGAGCTATATTCTCTGACAAGTTTTAATGTTACTGGAACCATTTGTTCTAGTTTCGCAATGAATAGCAAAGTGTTGTTAGTTTACATTAGTTCTTTATATTAATGTTCACCTATTTTGGCATCTAAATAGTCACTATTATTGTCAAATTGCTGCAGTCTGTGGTGGTACATAAGAACAGTCAGACTGGGTCAGACCAATGGTCCATCTAGCCCAGTATCCTGTCTTCCGACAGTGGCCCATGCCAGATGCTTCAGAGGGAATGAACAGAACAGGGAAATTATTGAAAGATGCATCCCCTGTCATCCAGTTTCAGCATCTGGCAGTCAGAGGCTTAATACTATATAAAATAGGACAATGAGGAGAGAGTATCTTTGACATTTCCTCTCTAAGGGCTAAAAGACTTTGATGTTATCCCATTTGTAGACACACATGCCTATGCTTTGTTATATAGAAGTTCGATCCAATTAAGGAAACTCCTGTCAGAAACTACCCACCCCAAACCACTGTAACCGCTGTAACATGTAGAAGAGAAACTTTCAACCATTTCTGTCAAATCCATTTTCAGCATCCAAAGAGACAGCGGTTATTGGCTCTAATTTATTCTTGCCTAAAGTAATTATATTTAACAACTGTTTCATATTATTACATGACAACCTATTTTTAATAAATTCTGCTTGGTTAGGGTGAATAATGCTCAAGAGAACCATTTGAAATCTGTTTGCCAAAATCTTTGCCAATATTTTGGAGTCTACATTTATGAAAGATGTTGGACGTTAGTTTGAGCAACTATCTGATATTTCCCCAGGACTAGAATAACTTTAATAAAAACTATGTTTACACTAGCTGGTAAGGATATGTTGTCCAATGTCAGGACATATATTTCTTTAAAAATAATTATTAGCACTTCTTTGTACTTTTAATAGAAGTCTTCTGGGAGCTTTCTAGTTCAGGACAGTTTTGCTTTTTTTGGATTGAATGACATCCCTTATTTATTCTGTTATATCCTCACTCAATTTATTTTTGACCTATTAAACAGAGAAGTTCTACTGAATTAAAAATCTGCTTCTATACATGAGCAGTATTCTTCTATGAAGATTGCAGAATATTATGTTTTAAACATTCATTAATTTTCTTATTTAAAATCAACATGGTGTTATTGGGGGGCAGCATCTGAGATTGTATCAGTGTTATTCCTTTAGCTGCTTCTGCAGGTCAGCATTTTTGGCAATCTGAAACGAGCACTGTCACAGGGATTGCTATGCTTTAGCCTCCTTTTAATCCTTCTCGAGGGCATCTATTGGGATTGGCTTCCTTCACCTCTCAAGGGTGAAACACCACAGTCTAACCACTCTGAGACTGGATCTCTGGGTTGCAGCTCCTGTTTCTCAACTGTGTAAACAGGACAAGTCCAACTTTACTTGGAACTGCAGGAAAACATCTCTTAGACTTTAAAGTCAGAAGGGACCATCATGATCATCTAGTTTGACCTCCTGCACATTGT
Source organism: Emydura macquarii macquarii (assembly GCF_026122565.2). Taxonomy (NCBI): domain Eukaryota; kingdom Metazoa; phylum Chordata; order Testudines; family Chelidae; genus Emydura; species Emydura macquarii. The sequence goes on along the minus strand of NW_027132559.1, from coordinate 32,257,437 downwards.
AGGCCACAGAACCTTACCCACCCACTCTTCAGGAGTCTGTGAACATTGGTTGATTAAGGGGACACAAAACCAGTGTCTTCAGAACAAAAAAGTATTTACTCACCCAGATGTACGTAGCAAGCAAGGAAAAGGGTTAAAATAACAAGAGGTCAATATGCCTGGTTCTTACACTCAGCTTTATTCTTTCCCTTCAGTATTGGATAAGTTTCAGACCCTCTGTTCCTGGGGTGGGAAATTCAGACAGCCTTTATAGCTCTCTTTGTCAGACACTCATCTCCAGCCACTGTTGCCTGTGCAATCCCCCAGACTGGAGTCTTTAACGGTTTACTACATAATCTTTGTGCCCCTGACTCTCAACTGGTAGAGAAAGTTATTGAGACCTATCCAGAAAAGGATTCTATATTTAAGGCTTGAGGAGTGACACTGGAATACTGGGTGGATGCACAGGGATCAGAGAAGTTGCTACTTAACATGACAAGGATGACCTGTTTGCAGATTTGGAAAGGACTGAGGATTTGAAGGTCTAACTTCTGAGAAGGTCTGCTTGTCCTGAGGTGTTTTGTGGCAAGCCAGATTTGGGCCCACAGCAAAATGTAGGACACTCTTGGCATCACCTGTCCATGAACTGCTTTTAGGCTTCTTCAGTCTCCTCCAGGTGACTCCAGCATTCATCCTGGATATGGTAAATTCACTGGATCCTGTTGACAACCACTGGGTTTGGGGAGTCTGTGGCTAATGCAGGGTGGAAATGGGGATGATATCCATAGTTAGAAAAGAAGGGGCTCTGTTCTGGAAAGACGTGACCAGCATTATTGTAAGGGAACTCAGCGTATAACAAGGGTGGCCAAACTGTGGCTCGTGAGCCACATGCGGCACTTTTACAGTTAAAGTGTGGCTCGCGGAGTCCCCTCTACCTCCCCTTTTTCACCTACCAGACATGAGTGGGGAGCTTGGAGCTTCTGTCCTACAGCAGGATGGTGGGGCTAGAGGATTCTGCCCAGCGAGGAGGGCAGTCTCGAGGGGTGAGTAAGTTTGACTACCAGTGCCGTATAGTAACAGGGAAACCCCAGTTGTCTTGATGGAAGTTAATAAAGTACTGCAAGTACTGTTACAGTACTTGACTGACCCTCTCCAATTGCCCATCAGTCTGGGGGTGATTTGCAGTGGGGGTAGATGCATTAACATACATTAGGTGGAGTGTTCGCCACCAGAAGCGAGACACAAATTGTGGCCCTTGGTCAGAGATTATTTGGACTGGAAGCCTGTGGAGGTGGATGATATGTGACACCAGCAGCTGGGCTGTTGCTTTGGCCAAAGGCAGAGGGTTGCAGGAAGTGAAGTGGGCCATCTTAGTTAGTTGGTCTATGACCATTAGGACTATGGTGTATCTCTTGGAGCTTGGGAGTTCCACAATGAAGTCCAAAATGATTGAGATCCAGGGTCTTGCCAGAGTCTCCAAGAGTATTAGGATACCAAGGAGTCTTAGTACAAGCACATTGGTACAGGATTCTATGTAGGCTCAGTCTTCAGTGCTCATAAAAGGGCACCAGAAGAAATGAGTGACGTGCAAAAATTCTTGACGTGACCAAAGTGGCCTGCAAGTGGAGTGTTGTAGCATAAACATAGCATCTCTAATCAGGTGTGCCCAGCAGGATGTCTATGTGCCTGTTGGCATGTGTCACCCATCCTGCGTGGATTGTTGCACTTTGGCCATTCCCTTTGCCAGTGCAGCCTTCCTGCCAGAGGTGTCTTCCTGAGCAGTTATCTGGAGGAGGTTCAAGTCTAGGTAGGTCATAGTGTTAATGAAATTACAGGGTGGTTCCAGGTTGGACTCATTGTTTCCCTGGTAATATTCCTCTTTATGTGACAGGGTGTCTGCTTTCCCATTTCTGGTTCCTGGGTGGAATGAAATAGTAGAGTTATACTGAGAGAAGAATAGTGCCCGCATGAGCTGTCTTTGGTTTGGGGCCCAGGCCTTCCAGTTAGTGTTTTCAAGTTTCCTATGGTCAGCAAAAACCTGTAATGGGTTGAGCTTCCTCCAGATAGTGTTGCCACTCTTTGGAAGTGCATTTGATGACAAGCAGCTCTCGTTCCAGTATTATGTAGTTTTTTCCAGCAGATCCGAGCTTGCATAAGTCGTATGCACAAGGGTGCAGTACCAATTGGTGCCCAAGCTTTTGGGATAGAATGGCATTAAAAGCCACACTAGACGCAACAGCTGAGTGGAGTCTGGATGTGCCAAAATGGGGGTGATCATGAAGGTGATATTGAGCTGATCAAAGACTCACTGTACCTCAGGGGACCAGAGGAACTTGGTGGACTTATGGAGAACTGAAGTCAGGGGAGCAATTTGCCCTGAGAAATTTGGAATGAATCGCCAATAAAAATGTGTGAATCCCAGAAAGCGTTGCAGCTCCCAGAGAGTCTGGGGTGCTGCCTGGTTGTGGATTACTTCAACTTTCTTGGGATCTATTTGGACACCCTTGCAGGGAGATAATATACCCTAAGAACTTGGTGGACAGCTGCATTTTTTCAACCTTGACATGTCATCTGTACTTCCATAATCTTTCCAAGATGAACTGGATGTGATCATTGTGTTGTTCGAGTTTCTCAAAAAAAAAAAAAAAAATCAATATATCAAGGTAGATGTTTACAAACTGGTCCAGGATGGCCCTGCACATGTCATTTATGAGGTAATGGAAGCTGACAGGAGCACCGGTTTGCCCAAATACATGACTAGATACTCACAGTACCTGTAGTGGATCTGGAATGTGGTCTTCCATTCGTCCCCTGCCTGAATCCACACCAGATTGTACACTCTGCAAAGGTCTAATTTAGTAAAGATTTTAATGGGTCGCACTTGGTCCAATAGTTTTGAGATTAAGGGCAGGGGATAACAGTTTTGGATTGTTATGCCGTTCAAAACCAAACATGCTATTCAGTGGCATAGTATTCCATCTTGCATTCCATCTTACAAAAAGGACTGGGGCCCCTGGTGGGGAGATTGCTGGGTAAAACCCTTTGCCAAGTTTTTTACATGTAGGCATGAAGGAATTCTCTCTCTGTTTCTGACAGAGAGTATATCTGCCCATAGGGAACCTTGGCTTCAGGTCTATGGAGCAATCATAATCCTGGTGTGGAGGTAGAATGTCAGTGATTTTCTTTTTGAAGACTTCAGTGTAGTCTTGATAATTCTAGGGAGTTGGGGATGGTGTCGCATGGTGGTTCCCTTCAGTTAGCCACCAAGACGTGGTGGTCTTCCCCAGGTGTTGTGGTCCTGGGTTGCAGTTCTGAACATGGGACTGGAAAATGGGACTTAGTGGGTTGTAGGCAGACCCTTTGACATTAGTCTGAAAAAAAATAGATTATCTTCTCCCACCAGGAAATAACGGGCTCATGCTGCACTAGCCAGGTAATGCCAAGAATCAGGGGAAAGTGTGGTGAACAGATTGCTTTTAGCTGCATGACCTCTCACTCTAAAGATCAATCTCTAAGGGCACAGTTTCATGGGTCACTAGACCAGAAAACAAGAGGGATCCATCAATAGTTTCAACAAGATTGGGTGTGGTCTTGGGCTGGAGGGGGATATGTAAGGTGCAGGCTACCTTGACATAGATTAAATGGTCTACAGCCCCAGAGTTGATCACAGCCCATTGGAGATAGGTGTGGCCAGATCCAAAATACACATCTGTATCAAAACTTGGAGATGCAGGGAAGCCCCTTGGGTCTCAATTTGCATCTGGGTGGCTAGTTGGGAAGCATTACTGGGGTGGGGAAAATTAATGGTGCTCACCCTGGTTTCCCTTAGCATGCCTGGGCCCATTTGTTTCCTGGCAGCTTTTTGATAGAGCAGGAGGTGAAGGTGTGTCCAAATGCCCCACAATGGAAAACAATTTATCATGATAACATCACTCCCTTTCTTCTGGGGTCAGACAGCAGTTTAGGTCAATCTGCATTCTGTCAGTGATTGGTATGCAAGGCTATGGTTCCATGTGCAGTAGTGAGAATGGATCCGCATCCTTCATCTTTCTCTCTCTCTCTCTCTCTCTCTCTCTCTCTCGTAATCAATTCAGAGAGCTAGGTCAATGAAAGCATTCAATCAGGAGGGAATCTCAATGTGGGCCAGCTTGTCCTTTATGTCTTCGCTCAAGCCCCAGCAAACCTGGTGTAACTGGGCTGCCTCGTTCCATTCCACATCTGTAGACAGCCATTGAAAGTGAGTGGCATATGTAGTGGCTGGTCCCTGCATTTGTCAAAACTTCTACAGTATTGCTTCAGGGGTAAATGTGAGATCATTGAATATAGCAGACAATGCTTGCAAAAAAACATACTAGTTGGTCAGAACTGGCTGCCCTGCTCCAAGAGGGGCAATCCCAGCCCAACACTTCCCTTGTAAGTAGTTTTACCCCAATCCCAGATTCGCTTGGTTGATGGGGTACATGCAAAGACAGAGTAAGTAAAGCAAAGAGCATTGGTTCAAAAATTCCCTAAACTTCCAGCAATGGCCATCAAAGAGGCCTAATGGGAGGACTTCAAGACCATGCTCAGATGAGGGAGGTCCTCCCTGAGCCTGAAGCACAGATACTTTTCCCTGGGGTCAGGCAAGTTTTTTGTGGACGTACCACACCTCTTGCAAATTGAGCTAATTAGGTCTGTGCACTGCAGATTCTGTCTCGTCCGTTACCTTGTTCCTGTGTGTCTAGTGCCAAGTGTGGGGACTGCTAGTTAGCAGAAAGTCCACCTCCTCTATTCTGACACCATGAAGAGAGGGGGGCCTATGTGGGTCCAAGCAACTGTTAGGAACTTGGTTGTAGGTGGTCTGGCTTAGTGGTCTAAGCAGGAATCAGAGTCAGGAATCAAACCAAGGGTCAGAGTCCGAGCCAAGCCAAAGTTCAGAGCTAGAGTTGAGCTAAGTGCTGGAGTCAGGAGTGAATGACCAGGAGTATTGTACAGAGATAGGAACCAGAAGTGAGGCAAGGATCAGGCATGAAGCAGGAGCTAGGCAGAAACAGGGAGTGGTGAGGCAGGAACCAGAAACAGAGTTGGATGCAGATTGGAGGAGACAGGCAAAGAATGGGGTCTGATGCAGCAGCAACAGGGAGTCTGCATGGTTGCTCAGATAACCCACCCAAGTCACATCCTGTCTCAAGTAGTGTGTACAAGCCAATCAGGCATCCCAGCTTGGGTGTCTCAGTGGGACTTCCTGTTGGGCCTGATCTTCCCAGATAAATGAGGTACTACTTTTTCATCTTTGCTGGTGATAAGGGCGTGTCAGAGAGCATGAGCCCCCCACAGCCCTGGATCCTAACATATGGCTTCAATTCTAGAATTGATGGTATTAGTCCTTGAGAGAGCAAGAGACGATTCTGAAGTATGTATGAGGGAAAAGATTGTTGGATTTTCAGGAAACCAGTAGTTATGGCTGGGAATACATACAGGCCTGATTTTTTAAATGTGCATATGGGTGCATGGCTGGGTTGTGTGTGAAAAATGCCTTATGTGTGTGGGCCAGCTTGTGTTCAATGTGTGAAAATTCCCTGCTTTTGCACAACACGTTAGGCAATTTGATGAAACTTTGGCTCCATTGAAGTCAATGGCAAAAGGACTTCAGAGGGGTTAGGATTTTACCCTGTGTGTACAGCTCAAGTATGAACATACTTTTGTGGCTACCATTTGAAAAATTTGCAGAAGGAAGGTTCACATTTACAAATTGGAGTGGATCAGTGGTGTAAGGGTATGTGTACTTTTGGGGGGTATAATTCTCATCTCAAGGAGATATATCCATGCTAGCTCTGATCCAGTGAGTACACTAAAAATAATGTAGCTGCTTAGCACTCATAGGAGAACGTCAGGTTACATTTACTTTTGCCCTGTCCCTTTAAGGATTAAAGGTCTGCTGTGGTGATGGTGGCGGTGGGGTTAAAGGGGATAACTGTGGTTGCAGCGGCAGAGTTGTGTATGCTCTGAAAGGATTAAGCAGCCATGGGGCTTGTGCAAGCCGTATCTGTTTGATACTATTGTAACCCTTCTGCCAGACCAAGTCGGCAGCAGCAAGGGCCGGGTTCTATATCTAGGGGTCCCTGTAAATGATGCAACACCAAACTGGCTCGAGCCCCCACCCAGTCACCTGGGAAATTACACACTATCCCCTGGGCGCCCTCCAAAGGGCAATACTTCCCCTCTCACAAGCACAGAGTCTGAGTGTAGAAAGAAACCTTTTAATAGCAAAACAGAGATAACACCGCACTGGTTTGGGAAACAGTGCAAACAGAGTTCATGAACTCAATGAGCCCAAACCCATCCCAGAGTACAGGGCATGTCCTTCGCCTCTCCCTTCCTTCTTGCCCCTCTACTGACCGTCGTAGTTGCAATATCCACCTCTCAGGTGTGACTCCACCCCGTAGGCCGCACCGGTCCAACACAAGCTTGTCCAGGCCCCCTCTGCTGCTGTCTCCTATCGCCTGTGGGCCTCACTGAGTCCCCCACCTCTGACAACGACCACGCCGATCTCCCACCGACTGCTGGCACCAACCGCACCTGGCTCCCGCCGACCGCTGGCTGCCCTGGGCTGGCACCGACTGTGCCGGCCCCTCCGCCAACCGCTGACCGCCCTGGGCCGGCACCGACTGTGCTAGCCTCCCACCAGAGTTGCCTGTTGCCCACTCAGCTCTGTTAGTGGTCAGGCAAAGTTTTCCAGATCCTCTACTGGTTCAGCTCTTAGTGATTTCAGCTCCTAATGATTTCAGCTCTTAGTGATTTCAGCTCATAGATAAACCTTCTGCTGTCATACAGGAAGGTCCCTGCTTTCAAGAGACAAAAGACTCCAAGGTGAGTCATTAAGTCTACCTTTTAACAATGGGAGGCGAGAGTCACTCCCTGCCCGGGGGCAGCCCTTTCACTTGGCCCCTGCAATCCCAATAGGAGACTCCTCCACCTCCCCCTTTTCCAGGCTGAAACATCGGCCTGCCACCCTTGGGGAGCTCTGTCTAATTTAGGGTGAAGTGTTCTATCATAACAGACTAAGCACAGTTTTGCTGACATCTGTTCATACAATTGAAGGACAACATTTCATTACCCCAGCAGTTAACACAAAAGTGGTTTGTAACCCAAACCCAGCCCTGCTAACCATTTCCCATTATGCTCCGCACCTAGGTAAATTATGCTAAGTACTTAATTGTACTCATGCAGGTACAAAGCCCATGCAAATAATGTGCCCCCCTTTACTCAGACACTCAGACCTTGCTTACACTATGTTTAATAAAACTCCAATTTTAAAATTGTCTCTGGTCTGGCAGTGTAACTAACCATGGTGGGGTGCTTGGCAAGATGGCCTCGTCCCCCATCTTGGATGGATATGTACTTGGCTAGCCCCTCCTGCTGCTGTGGCTATAGTCTATTGTTTGTGTGCTGGCTCAATCACTGCTAGGGCAGGGAGGTCTCCTCGAGTTGGGAATTATCTCCTCAGTTCGAAACGTAGACATACCCCAAAATGGCAACCAGTGTTTTTGCAAGTGGGCTGTGTTGGGGGGCAGCACATTTTTCACTGTAACAGGATGGAAGAGTCTTGGCAGCTATTAGGGGATCTTGTCATGGGTTACAGACATTAGGCAGGGGCCTGGGTGGGTTTGAGTACATAGAGAGGTGGTTCAGTTTAACTTGTTCTTTTTAGTTTTTTGAAATAGTAAAGTTTAGCAAAATCTCTTCAGCCACTTTGGAATTATGGGAGTATGAACATTTTTTTCGGTGTAAAAAATATTCTAGCGACATTCTTCCAACTTGGGCTACATTAAAAGAAAACAAACAGCCAAAAAGCAAAAATCCCCAAAGACAAACAACGTCACCAGCTAAAGATGGAAAGCTGTCACTTGGCATGGACATAGTGGAAAATCTTGTCCTCTCTTCTACTGTAGTAGGCTGCCCCCAAAAGCGAGGCCAGCAATGTTCAGCTACTGGGGCTGTGGGTGGACTATTCTGTGGACGTGCACATATCATAGGGCACAGAGCCTAGCTTTGTGAGAGATCTATGCATGCTGTTGTGAAGGGTGACTCTTAAAAGGACAGAGGAGTGCTATGGCTGGAGCATCCTCTAGTCTATCACGCTTGTAGATGGAGACCACAGAAGCGACTGTAGGAAAAAGTTCCAGTCTCGCTCTGTAGTTCTAGGGATGTTTGCTACTTGCTTCTCCCCCCTGATTTTTTCCCATTGCCCAGCCATAGGGGAGAGAATTCTGGCCATAGCACCATGTTCCATAAGGAATATGTGCTATGCTAGGTTTCGGGGAAAAAACCCATAAAAACCTGGTTTTGATTTCACAAAGCTATTACCATTTGAAAAATTGCACATTAGGTCTGGGCACAGATCTGTGGCCATTTGGGAACTTCATGGCTATCACTATAAAACAAAGCCTGGCCACCTGGAATCTCATGGCTGCCACATTATAACGATGGTAGAGAATATACAGGTGTAAACTAAGTTAAAGCAGGGAAGCTTCTAATGATTGCTTGAGGGGGAATGAGGAGAAGAAATCTAACAAGGATCAGTGTCCCAAGAAGGACAAGCTGTTAAGAACACCTGATCCATTTTATAGCTCATAGCACAATAATATTTAAGCATACATTTGATACAGAGAACAAATGACTGACAGTCAAAGACACAGAAATCACTCTTTACCTGTACTGACAGAAATATGTAAACTTTATATCAGTATTCTTACTTCAAACCCGATTAACATAGCTTAGTTTATATAGTCTAAGGAGCATCAGTCATTATTTTAGCTGAGCTATAACAACATTAATGTGATCAACTTGCTCATTTTTTGTTAGGTCCAGAATGTCAGATTGTTCATCTGACTTTGGCGCACATGCCTGGGGCTCCAGGAGTGAGGAAAGAACTGGGAGACACGTGTAGCAGCCTGGAATACCACCATTTCACCCAGCAACCAGTAGTGAACTTACTGAAATGGTAATGTAGCCTCAGACCTCATTAACTTCCCCTCTGAGTTCCTTCTGCACTGTTGAGGAAGCCCCTTGGAGGGGTGCTGCCCAAGAGCTCGAGTGGAATAACAGGAGTTCCTGAGATGGTGTGTAGGCACAGTGGGCCCCCGCCCCCAGCTAAGGTGCTATATTTCCGGTGGATCTTGGGGGGATTTGGGGATCTGTGAGTTTCAAATGCTGAAACTTCATGGCTGTTCTGGAGGAGCAAGGATAGAACCTGTCCCCTGATGGCAGAATCTGGGGAAATCTCAGCAGGGGAAAATTGATGATGTTTGCCTCTCCTTGCCATGGTGCTTGGTGTAGGATGTGCAGGTGGTGAGGTAGGTATTGCAGACAGATTAGGTTCCTGGAACAGATCCTGAGCTATGCTGGTTTTCAGCAGCTGAGGATCAGACCCATCGACGTTTATCCATGGAGATACTGGGCTCAAGCTATTCAAAAATAGAAAAGAATTGCATTCCTTAAAAATCCCATTAATATACAATTCAAGATGTCATAGTTCGGATGAGAGAACCAAATTCCTGGAATGAATCAACAAAAGACAGATGTTTCATTTAAGAGTGATTTGAAGTTAATAAAAACTGAAAACCATTCTTTGAATGTTAAAAGAGAACAGCACATCTTTAGATCTAAGTTAATTTTTATTAATACATGTAACTTTAATATTTATTTTAATGTCACTAAGCTGACAAAACAACAATCTAAATAAACACAGAACTTAACACACTGTGGAAAGAATCCATTCCTGATGTAACTGTATAGACTTCCATTCTATTGTCTTCCCTGGAGTTACACGAGGAAGGATGACTAAGTCTCAGTGTGTTTACATCTGCTAATGTCATCCATTTAAGGACTGTGTAATAAAAACCTAAAGAAATGCATCATTAAAAGCATATGCTAAAAAACAAGCTTCCCCAATAATACATAATTACATAACACTTTGTGTGTGTGCAAATAGTTATTATTTTCATAAGGCATGACACAATTGTTGCAACCTTTCGAAAGCAAGTCGCTTTTTCATATATATAAATATGCCTCTTGCCCTTTGTACCTAAAACAGGAGCAAAATGAATAACTCAAATTTCTGAATATAAGAATCATTCTCAACATTAAAGGCTCCATAAGTGGTGGTGAAAGAGATGGTCACTGTAACCTTGAAAAGCTGCATTTGAAAAAAACCTTTAAGAACAAAACACCTGTGTATTCTGGCTGGACAACAGCATATTAGCTCAAATAACTCCGTTTTAATGATTCTCACTGTGGTTAGCTAACTCCTCATAATTTATTTCATAATTGGAAGAAAATGTAACATTTTCTGACATCATCTTAGTCCAGTTTTGGACACATTCTACTGAAGAGAATCCAGCAATAACCATTTAATTTTCCCCTCCCCAGTTTAAGAGGAATCCACTGACTAGAGCTGCACATGGAAGCAACACATATTTTTGGGGGGTTTTCAATCCAAAATCTGGACACAAATGATAGATGTGAATTTGTTCATGGGTGAAATTTCACCTACAAACTCTTCTTCACCGCTAAGAAACAGTGAAGTTCAGACCTCCTAGCCTCAGAGGCCTAGGCTTGAAAAATAGACTACAGTTTCTCTGGGGTGGCATAAGGATGTTGCCTCTCCTTTTTGGAGTCAAAGTTTTAACTTTGTGACCTGTAGGGTCTTTCCCCTGGTCCTAATTTGCAATGGGGTAGAGGATGACAGTAACGCTGGAGTCAGTGGTTATTGGCCTCTGCCACATTGCAGGGCTGTTAACATTTAAAAATCCTGACCTACGCTATGTGATTGGGGCAGACCATAGAGACCAGTACCTTGTGAGCATTCTCACATTTGGAGAGACACAAACTTCAGAGGATGGATCCTCCTCAGTGGCTAAACTGGTCACTGCACAAGAAACTGTTTTCAGAACAAGAGATGAGCATGTGATCAGAAAGCTACTGGGGTTCAGAGACAACAGTTATTAACAGGATGACCAAGAAGAGTCAGGATAGCCCTTTAATCCAGCAGGGGACTCAGCTCGTCCATGCTGTCCTCCATCCTAGGAAAGAAAGGCTATGGAATTTGTTATTTTTCCTTGTGTGTGGGGAGAAAGGGGCACTAAAATGTTGTCAGCACATCATTGCTCATCTGTTCCTTTTTCCTGATGGGCGGCCTGGGGCACTACCACAAAATTAATTAGGGGCCTCATTCTGATTTCAGTTATATTGATGTAAATCCTGAGTATGCCGCCATTGGAATTATTCTGGATTTACATGGGCATGTCTGAGAGAAGAATTTGGCCCTGAAACCTGTAATGCAAGAGTGACACATTCTGTGAGAGTTCCAGTGGTTTTCATAAAGTAAGTCCTGTCTACAACAAAAGTTTGCAGAACAAGCTTAACCATGGTCATATGGTGGCAGTCAACCTTCCTTCCCATTAACAGCCTATTTTGTTACACCAATCTAGACTTAGTCAGGTTGTAAGAAAGTGATTGTGATGGAGGCAGTGGTGGCATTGGGAAAGGAAACTGGGAAGGTACAAGGTATGCAAAAGAAGTAGCGATGCCAACACAGATCCATCCATTTTATGCTCCTCCAAAGCTATTGCTGTCACTATGCTGAAAGGTGAGGTGGAACACAGCCAAATTCCTTATAAGCAGTAGAATCAATTAGTCCTTGAGATGTCAATGCTAGAACAAGTTTCATGGGCATGGGTGTATTTTAAGATGATTTCACAAAAGCCATTTTGTGTCTGTGCAGAGGATTAACTGGATACCTCTTGAAAATATTTGGGCACCTCCGTTCTAGGAAAAATGCAAGGAGATTAGATGTGATGCAGCATGTGGGTGTCACCATCAGAAAAAGCAGGGTGTCGGGGAACAGAATGTGGATCGTGAGTGAAGGCAAGTGTATAACATCTGCCATGGCATGGAATGGTGTTAAGAAGATGGAGCAGTAATAGCACTATATGTAATCTCCAAAAAAAAGGTAAGGGAGAGTTAGGGATCAAGTGCATGAATGAAGCGGTTGACTCTTAGCAAGGCCCTAGAAGTTTGGAAAAACTCATTGCCCTCATATTGACTGTGAGACTGAACAAGTGTTGACAGTAAATGTACCATTCGTACTTGTACAAGATGAGGGCTTCTGGAAGTGGATGGCATGTACAGCTCCCAGATGGGATGCATCAAGTCAAATACTTTTCTCCATGAAGACAGCCCATGAGACATTCTAATCACTATGGGAAACAGTGCACCATCCTGTAGGGAAGGCTGAAGGCAAGATTATCATCTTACAACAGATAGATGTAGCACAGGTCAGACCAGTGACTACATATGTGGATATCTACTTGAACTGCTTTGGAAAAAGGAATTTAGTTAGGGAGACAGGGGTGACAGCAGCTACCAGGAGATTTGAGAAATCTCATAAGTAACTAAAGGAGGTGATAGCTGAATGGCATACCAGCTCCTCTCTCTCCCCTGAATATGTGGCATTTGACAGTGGCACCAGTATTGCATGTACTGTGCATAATGGTGGGCTGGTTTCTCTTCTTTGTTGCGCATGCTGCACATTGCCTGAGAGCATGGGCAGGAATGGATTCTGACAGTGGCTGGCATAATATCTGCAGTAACTTTAATAACAGCTCCTATTTGGCAATATCACCCATATTCTGAAAGAGCAGCAGGAACAGAATGCTTTGTGAATACAAAATCCAATGAAAAGCTGGTTTCACTATTGATATGTGCCTTTTGCCACTCTCCCATCATTCCTTCCCCTTCATTTGGTTAACAGCATTTAATATCGGTGGATGGGAGATGGATGTGGTGGTGAAAGTGAAGAGGAGCAGTAGTAGGGGGAATGCAAAGAAGAAAGGTGAGCAATAGAGAATAGGGAAAACAATTACCAAATTCTATTTAAAAAAACCTCCAACTCCTAAAAAATAACCTATGGCAGCCCACAACTTTAAATTCTCTCATTCAGATTTCAGTTTGGTCACATATTACATTAAGGATACATTTATAAGTGGTTTATAGAGGATTAATAAATGATTAATAGTGGTAATAAACATGTTCCAGGCATGAGTGGTATGTGCTACATGGTTTTAAGCATCTCAGTAAAAAGTAGCATAAAGGGTTAAGCCATGGGACTAACCTTAAATTCTTTATTGGGAGTTTATTTGATTCACCATTCAGCTTTTCAAATCAAAAGGAAAAAGTTAAAAGCAGGAAAGAAAAATAATTTTGATGGCCAGCCAACTTCAGTTGAAGATCATATTTCAGTTGAAGGTCATATTTTAACCTTTGCTAACACTATAGCAGGAAAATAGAATTTATTCACTAGTTAACTGGGCTAGCTATATAAGTTCCCAAGATTGTAGATGTAATTGGTCCTATTGCCTACAGTTAAGGTTGTGTGACACTTCGCATTATAAGATCCTATTTTCAGTTGCTATAACCTTGCCAAACATTTGGACTGAAATTTTCCATGCCAAGTGTCTGCATCAGGCTGAATTTTTTCTTCTTTTGAAGTTTCAGTAAAAAGTGGTCCAGCCATTTCCAAGAATGAGATTAGGGAAAAATACAGAGTCAAAACATTTTTTTATTGTTTCATATGATAAACTGTTTAATTGAGAAGTGCCAAAGCCTCCTTGCTTTGGACTTGGGATGTCAAATTTGGCTGGGGTTGGGATGTGACTTTCGTTGTTCTTGGGGAAAAAAATCTTCCAAATTTGGCCAAGTTGTAATTCTTTGAAATATTTAAGTTTGCTCAAGAGGAGACTTGTCAGAATTTGGCAGCTTAATTCTCCAAAGGTTGTCTGCACTGAGCATGGTACTATGTGCTGACCAAACAGCACATGTGCCATCCCCACAGAGTGGCTGAGTGTGCTTCAGGCCAAGGCTGCAGGTGCTAAGCAAGACTTTCCCTGCAATTGCTGCTTGGGACCCATATGGTACAGGGCACCAGAACTGAGAGCAGGGACTCCATCTCTTTTGTACTTCTGATCCTTGCCCCCACAGTTGATACCCAGGCACCATGGAGGAGTGGGAGGAAGCAGCCTTACTGAAGTGCAGATGGAGAAGAGCGAGGGGACATTAAGGGGCAGAGGCAGTAGATTGGAAAAAAGAGTTTAGCAAGGGGCAAATAGGGGCCAAGATGAAGAATCCAAGCAGGTGGAGACTGGGATGAGGAGCCACGGAGGTGGCAGAAGATTGAGATGAGAAGCTGGTATGGGGAGAGACAGGACTGACACAGGGGCAGGCTGGATGGGACTGTGAGAGAGTGAGGGAGCAGTTTGCAGGAGACTTGAGGCCTGGAACAGGCTTAACAGACTTGCTAAATAAGTTAGCCAGACACCAGGCATGGGGAAGTATCATCAAGCAGCTCGTTCCTCATAAGAGAGCTGAAGCAATTGTTGGAGAGAACTGACTTTAGGAATACTACAGGGGAGGCAGCTCTGAGCAGGACAGCTGCAAGATGAACCCCAGCGTGTGTCACCCCTAAAAACTCATAAAAGAGTGACTGAAGGGACCCTTTTGCTCATGCAGCCTCTGAGGTAATGGTCATGCCTTGGGCCAGATTTCTGAGACCTTGAGTTTTACTTTTGAGTTATTTGTCTGAATAAACCCAGACCACAATAAGGATGGTGATTGGATGAGCAAGCGTGTGGATTGTCTGTAAAAGGGCCTGGAAGAGACAGAATAAAGGGCAGGGCAGAGGCATCCTGGCTATAAGAGGGTGCACAGAGGTGGCCAGCTTGTTTATAAGAACACAGACAGAAGGGGTCAGACTTGGAGGGAAAAGGCACAGAATGGTCTGTGGCCACTAGAGCACACCTCCCTCCTGAAATTAATAATAACCTGAAATTGAACCCAAGATTCAAGAATCTCAGCATTCCTTTACCACCAACAAATCAGTAAAACCCATTAGCAAAGTGCATGTCTTGTGCACCTGTCATGGCAAATCCACATAATGGCTGACAACCTACTACTACTGTCAGTTACTCTGTTAGCTGTTGGCAGAGGTATAAGCCATGAATCTAAAGGTCAACCCTGCTGCTGACCTCTGTAAAGGTCAGTATGATTACAGATGGAGTCTGTTTTTTCAGTTTGCTTTTATGAAAACCTAGGACGTCTCACCCACACAAAAGCCATGTTAAAAGGAATATTAAAGATGCAGAGTCAAGCATTGCAAAGTTAGGAAATGCCTGAGTTTAGGTTGCCTGTGCAACTTGAATTTTCCCACCTTGTGTATATGGGTTATAACATCGTCTTTAATTACATAATCACATACTATTTTTTCTACAACATAGTTAACTAATTCAATCTACAGGATGCTCCCTGAACAATGAGCTATTTGATATTTGGTTTTGTCTTCGTGGTTTCTTCAAAATCAAGTTTCTTCAAATTTCATTACAAATTTGGAAATGGGTCCATTTTTGTGAACATTTCTCTTCAGTATGGAAAATTTCAACATGAAATAGGGTGACCAGATAGCAAGTATGAAAAATTGGGATGGGGTGGGAGGTAATAGGTGCCTGTACAAGAAAGAGCCCCAAATATCGGAACTGTCCTTATAAAATAGGGACATGTGGTCACCCTAACATGAAAATAATCCTGTTTTGTGAGGGAAAACAGTCTATTTTCAGGGGAAGATAGCGTCCCATAAACCCAATTCTCTACATTCTAGGTTTCAGTGGAAGATAGTCATCTAATTTGCATGAAGTAAAAGTGTGGGGAGAGGAGGTATGATATCATGGGAAGGCAAATGACATTTGTTTAACTAATTTTAGTTGTAATTTCACACAGCTCCACAGCGCACCCAGCCAAGAAGGCAAAAGCATAGTTTATTTAAACCCTACAGGAGCAGCTGCTATCGTCAATGGCAATTGTGGGCACAAACAGGCCCACTGACATCAGGGGCACTACTTGTACTACCTTCAATAAGAGTGGGATGGAACTGTTTATATTAATTTCTCAATGCTGGATTGATGGATAATTGTTTTAAAAGGTACATATTCATGTTCTGATTCTGATCGCACACTAGTTCTTTATTGGCACTTCTCAGCTGAGTTGCTCCTTATTTACATTGGCGTAAATGAAATCAGAATCAATCCCTTCTAATCCAGATGACATTCCCCACCACATTATAGCACCGTTAGCCTAGAAGTTGAACTATACTCAAATTGCTTGACGCTGTGTCAGTTTAAATTAGGTTTATTCTACTATAGAGTAAAGCTCAAAGTGCTGATAAACTGCACCTTGCTTAAGTATCTCTTGACACTCTATTGTGTATATGTTGAGCCTCTGCTGCTAAATGCTGTACTGGGAAATCTTTGCATGTTAACACCTAGGTTGGCTGAATGTTTGGCACAAAAAGCCAAGTTAAATAGCTCTATTTTTAAGAAACTGGCTAGAGTTGGAGAAACTTTCATAATTCACTCCATATTTGAAATAGTGTAACACGAGATGACATAATCCCAATACAACTCTGACAGTTGTATAATAAAAAAACATGCTTCTAACCATGCCTTACAAAGGAAAAGTTCTTGTGACTGAATGCAAAATAATAAAAAAATAATTCCACCACAATTCTGACACTTGCAGCCCCACAGCAATAACGAAAGACAGACATTCCCTTTTCATGCCAATATTCGCATCAGATTAAAATATGGAGTGCTTTGCATTTAGCTAATCATGTGTGGAAGAATGATGTCCATATATGCATAGCACAGTTTGTAGCAAGAATGGATTTCTCTGAGGTTTGCTCAAAGATGATTCCCTCATTTTTGTCAGAAGACATCACAGTATGAGGTTTTTGTTTTGGTATTTCTAGGCATCTCTGCAAAGTGTCTATCTTTGCCATCTCAAGGAGAATGGAAAATCCTGAGACATAAGTTGATGCAGCAGAAGCGCCAAATACAGTCAGCTCACTGCAAATAAAAACTACTGGGAAGCCAAATCTTCAAGGTCTCTTCATAAAAATACATTTTAAACTGTTGAGAAGAGCCCTTCCCCTCTCTTTTAACCACATTTTAATCAAAATGGATTTTAAAAATCTACATAAATCCTGCCCATCAGACAAATGTTAATTTAATTCTATAATGACAAATTGAAACAGATATATAAAAATTCAGTATAAAATTAATAATTATAAATCTTCATAAATGATCACATGCAAAAAATACTCTGAATTCACTTACTGTGACTACTACAGGTTTCAAGAATTGTGGACAATAATGTCACAGCCAATAAATAAGCTATCAGTATACCAATGCCAAAGGAGTTTAACTTTGATAGCAATTTCAGGAGAGAACTAATTCCAACTTCAGTATATATCCACTGTGAGAATTAATATGATTTTTAAAGCTACAATGATTTTACAGAAGTTGGTGGAGTTACATAAGTAACTGACATACCAGAATCAGGCCCCTTGCTTGTGCCTGGTAGAAAGCTATTTTGAAGGTGACTTCACATTTTTGTTTCTGAGAAGAAATTGTCTCTTCCAGATTTTGAACATGTCCAAGACAAATCTTAGACCTTTATAGGAATTGTTATGGGGTCTAACTTTTCTTCCTGGCATGCTAGGACTATCTATAGAGCCAAATTCATCTCTGGCTTAACTCCACTAATGGAGTTAGGCCAAGGATCAATTTGACACTGAATTCCAAGCAAAGGTCCAATCCTGCAAGGTGCTGAGGGCTCTCAACTGCTGACCACCTCACTGAATCAGGTCCTAACAGAGGGCATCAATAAAGCATCTAAATTTGAATCTTTAGATGCTGAATTCACTTGGTGACTCTGCTGTACATTTCAATAGGATCCAGCCTGGATTTTCCTGGGAATCCTGTTCCAAGGGGAGGGAAGGTACCAAGATAGAAGGATCCTTTTTATTAATATATTTTATTATTTGTTTCCAATAGCAGTCTCATTGTGCTTGGTACTGTACACACATAAAAGATGCTTTAAGGAGCTTACAGTCTAATGACCAAATAGACAGATGAAGAGGAGAGATGAAAGGGGCACAAGCAAAGTGGCTGTAGTGGAGATTGGCCTAATATTGGTATGATCCTACACAGGGGATGAAAGGGCTAAAACAGCCTGAGAAGCTTCTTAATCTACCAGGCTGCACGTAGGGGGTGTTATGTATAACTGGTGATCAAACACAGCCAGAGAGGGGCTGGGTCATCACAAAGCAAGGAGCAAAGGGCTTCTGGAAGAGGAGACAGGGAAGAGACCTGTTGTTACCACTGTTATACAGTTTCCATACATCTTGGACAAAGTAGGTCATGTAAGCTGTCAATGGAAAAGTTATGATTTGCTAAGTATGATTGTCTTGTTTATAAGCATGCATGCATCATCTTTGTATCTGAAATTATGAATATTGGCTGTGTTGTATTCCTGGATGATGCCCCTCACATAGAATTTACATTAGGGCTAGAGAGCTATGTACTGATGGTCTATCAAGGACACTCCACTCTCACAATGGACCAATGAAGAAACTTCCCCTGTCCAGAGAGAGATTCCTGTGGATGCTTCAGACAGCACGGCACCAGTGACTGCCCCTATAATTCAGCAACCATGTAAGGACATGTGACCCTGGACTCCATCTTGGACCAGTAACTTTCCAGGCACCTGGGCTTCAGGCTTTGTTTGGAACTGTACATTTCCAGGCACATGGCAGAGGATATAAAAGACCTCTGAGACACTTCTATTTTGCCTCTTTCCTGCTCTAATTCTCTGGGACTGTGGATTTACAACAAAAAGGAGCATCTTGAACTATGAACTGAGGACCTTCCAATCTTTTGGAAGTTACTATCTGGTTACTATTTGGGTAAGATCTGAGATTCATATTGACCTGGGGATATGTGTCTGATCCTTTGGGATTAGAAAGAACCTCACATATGGTGAGAAGGGTTTTCAGTAACCTCTTACTATATTAGATTGGGTTGCCTGGATGGAAGCCAAGGGCTAGAATGCCTAAAGGGGACTGTGTTTGACTTCTTATTAACCAGTGTGGTGATACAGAAGTTTTATTACTGGTTTGGTGAATCTAATTATAGAATAAACCACAATTTTTGGGGATTGTCACCCTCAGGACAGACTGATAGAAATAGGGCAGACATTCTCAGCGTGGTCCATCCCAGGCACTTGGTCACACATAACTGGTGATCAAACACAGCCACAGAGGGGCTGAGTCTTGATAAAGGAAGAAGCAAAGGACTTCTGGAAGAGGGGCCAGGGAGGAGTCACAGGGGGTAGGTAGCTGGGAGCTCTTTCTCTTGGGCTGAGAGAAACCTGGGAGGTTAAGCTCTGAGCTAGAAGCCTGACTGCAGACTGGCATTGATAAGAGATTTCTGCCTGCTTGAAACCCTGGGTAGAGGGAGAGCATAACAGGCCCCATATTGGATCTAGGGTTGGTATTGGGATGGTTTGAAGATGGAACTAGACTGAAAAGAAGAAGGGTACCAGCTGAGCCCAGTTGGGCTAAAGATTGAGGTGCTTTGCTAATTTTCAGTTGGAGTGTAAGTGAAAGCCTTTGAGGTCCTATGAAAGGTTGAACTCTATTACCTGGCTTGGCCAGATGGCCAGGTCAAGCCAATGGCTGAAGTAGGCTGAAGAAAGCATAGGGGGGAAAACAGGCACAGTTGTTGCAATGCCACATGCCTTTCATGGCTTTGTGGTGCAGCAGCAGCAGCACCGCCACACTTGATAATACAATGTTTGAGAACATAATTTTAAAATAAAATGAACAGACTCTCCTCAGTTACCCCTCAGCTCTGCCATGATCAATCATCTAGCTTACTGCACACATCTAGTCTTCAAGCGGAGCGTAAAGGCCATGTGTACCATCTGAGGAAGGCAGTTCTCTGGAAGAAAGCATGGGAGTAGCTTTAGGAGAAGCAGAGAAATGGCATATGAAAGTTGACATCACTGAATGGATCATACAGAATATTCACATGAGGAAAGAAACAAGTTCAAAGTATTGAAGAGCTTTGAGGACATGGACAAAAATCTTGAGCTTGATGAGCAATTGTTTTGGGGTGATGGGTTTGAAAGATAAATGTTTGTGAGTAGGTGTGAAAATGGATATGGTAAAAGAAAATTGCTAATATATTGAAATAACTGCCATTTGGTCTCTGCATTAGTACAAAATAGGTTTTCATTTGCTATTCATTTTCTTTTTGGTAATTCAGGCCATTGTTTGGGAAGGTAAAGAGCTACAAGAATGCTCATAGAATCATAGATGTGTAGGACTGGAAGGGAACTTGAGAGGTCTTCTAGTCCATTCCCTGCACTCAAGGCAGGACTAAGTATTATATAGACCATCCCTGACAGGTGTTTGTCTAACCTGCTCTTAAAAATCTACAATGATGGAGATTCCACAACCTCTGTAAGCAATATATTCCAGTGCTTAACTACTCTGACAATTAGAAAGTTTTTCTAAGGCCTGGTCTACACTGGCGACTTAGGTCGACTCCTTAGGTCGTCTGAAAGTCATTTAAGTTGACTTACTTACATCCGCGTCTACACTGGCACCATTGTTAATTTGAATTAAGGTGTCTCTAAAATCAACTTAATAAGACTAACTCTGCAAGTGGCGTAGTGCATAATTTGAATTTGTTAAATCAATTTAGTGTCAGTGTAGCCACAACGGAACTTAAATTGAATTAATTGACCTCTGGAATGTATCCGACAATGCCCCGTTTTGACCGCTCTGGACAGTCGTGCTGTGCTGCTCAGTGGTCACACTAGTAGGAAAAGTCTCCTCCCCTCAAGCCCCAGGAAGATTTGATTTTCATTTCCTGTGCTGCCAGCATGGAGAGATCTTTGTCACTGTTCTCTGCATGACTACTGCAAAGCCCAAACGCGCTCCAGCATGGAGTAGACCAGAGGTCTTAGACCTCATCGGTCTGTGGGGTGAGGAGTCTGTTCTGGCTCAGCTCAGAGCCAGCAAAAGGAATCTGGACATTTATGGGAAGATATCCCAGGGCATGCTGGAGAAGGGACACCAGAAGGACGCTCAGCAGTGCCACGTGAAGATCAAGGAGCTGTGCCAGTCATATCAGAAAGCCATAACAGTCATTCTGGCTCCTCGCCCAAAAAATGCCGGTTCTATGATGAGGTGCATGCAATTCTCGTTGGTGATCCCACCACGATGCCGCCCCACAGCATCGATACCTCCGCTAGGTCACAGTCCATGACCAATGATGAGGACTCCATGGATGAGGAGAAGGAGGAAGCTGAGGAGAGCAGAGTGCAGAGAGCGGGGTATCCATTCTCCCAGAAAGTCAGAACTTGTTCCTGACCCCAGAGCAGTCCAGCAGCACACAGGACAGCACAAATGATCCTGGGGAAGGCACATCTGGTGAGTTGTTTTTCTTCTTAGCATTTCTGTCCTTTTACATTGGGGGGGGGGGGGGGGGAAGGGGGACAAAGGGGATCTCAAGTGTTTTGGTGACTGTACTGTGGGGTTACCCAAGGAACTGTTGATTTATGTGATGAGAAATGCTATGTTTATCATCAGCTGATATCTCAAAGAACCTTTCATGTATGTAATCTGTTATCCTTCACAAAACGTTTCAGGGAGGGCTGCCTTGTTCCTCCCTTCATGGTAGGATACTTCGCTGCAATCAAGGTAGCCTGCATCATGGCGGAACACTGCTGGTACCCTGCTGTGTCCAGCAAATCTGTGTTTTAAGCATAGCCTCCCCCCCACGCTGTCCACAGTTCCTCTCTGTAAGGGTTTAAAATACAAGCAGAGCTTCCCCCCCACCATGCTGCCCACATTTCGTCTCTGAAATGGCACAGCGAGCAGACCGTTCTGGGACATCAGGAATGGAATGAACCTCTGTGTTTGCCCTGTGCACTGCATGGAGATCATTGTCTATATTGTATCAGGGCATCATTTTCTACATTGTATCACAGGAATCATTTGCTACATTTTTTCATGGGATCATTGTCTTCGTTGTATCACAGGAATCATTTGCTACATTTTTTCAGGGGAACATTGTCTACATTGTATTACAGGAATCATTTGCTACATTTTTACATTTGTATCATTTTCTTCACTATGCTAACTGTGGCTACCTTGTTATTTTTCTTTCCTTCTGTAGACATCTCGGCACTGGACCGACCCTTAAGAAATGCTGTGGACAGACTGTCTCAGATTAGAAAGAGGAAAAAAAAAGCAGAGATGACATGTTTGGCGAGCTCATGAACACCTCAGCTGCCACAGACACAGAGCAAACAGTGTGGAGGCTGACCTTGTCCCAGAATATGGGCATGGACAGGGAGAGTCACCGAGAAATGATGGTGCATGATCGCAGCACCACGCAGGAGATGCTGCGAATCATGCGGGACCAGGCAGACATGCTCCGGCGGCTTGTGGAGCTTCAGGAGGAGAGCAGGAAGGACAGAGTCCTGCTGCAGCCCCTCCATAATGATCCTCAACTGAGGGCTTTGCTGCCCTCCCCCTCCCCCACCCCAAAGAGGTCTCAGAGGAGAATGGCCAGGCTGCAGTACGTGCTTGCCTCCATCCCGGTGGAGGTGAGCAGAAAACAGCGACAGACACGCTGATAGCTGGCCAGCAAGCTACCAACCTACCCCTTGAGACAGTGAATGAACACTTCCCCCCTTCCCACATGACTTGAATGTTAAGAAATAAAGTTTTTCATCATTTCAACACGTTTCTTGATTAAATTGTATCTTGTTCAGGAGGGATTTGGAGGGCACAGATATCGATGAGGGAGGGAGGGTTTTAGCAAAGGCAAACAACATACAGGAACAGAAATCAGTCCTGCATCTCATTGCAGAACCTGGTTTTCAAAGCTTCCCTAATGCAAAGCGCTCCACGATTAGCTCTCAGCGTAGTGCTGGCATCTGGCTACTCATAATTGGTGGCCAGTCTTTCTGCCTCCACAGCCCAACCCAGGGGGAACCTCTCACTCTTCACTTCACACACGTTATGAAGAACACAGCAAGCAGATATCACCGAAGGGAGGTACTTCTCACTCATGTCCAGCCTAGTGAGGAGACTCTGCCATCTGCCCTTTAAACGCCCAAAGGCACATTCTACAAGCATTCTGCAACTGCTTAACCTCTTATTAAAACACTCCTTGTCACTGTTAAGGTGACGGGTGCATGGCTTCATTAGCCAAGGTAGCAAGGGGTAAGCAGGATCCCCCAGGATCACTATTGGCATTTCCAGACCCCTGATGTGAATTTTTTGGTCTGGGAAGAAAGTGTCCGCCTGCATCTTAGAGAATAGCCCCGAGTTACGAAATACACGAGCGTCATGCACCTTCCCAGACCACCCCACATAGATGTCAGTGAAACAACCCCTGTGATCCACAAGCTCCTGCAGGACCATGGAAAAATACCCCTTGCGGTTTATGTACTCGATCGCTATGTGGGCAGGCGCTAAGATAGGGATGTGCGTCTCATCAATGGCCCCCCCGCAGTTTGGGAACCCCATCGTGGCAAACCCCTCCACTATGTTCTGAACATTTCCCAAAGTCACTAGCCTTCATAGCAGAAGTCTATTTATGGCACTGCGCACTTGATTCACGGCAATGCCCACTGTAGATTTACTGACTCCGAATTGATTCCCAATCGAGCGGTAACAGTCGGGGGTTGCCAGCTTCCAGAGAGCCATGGCGACTCTCTTCTCCACCGTCATAGCTTGTCTCAAGCGAGTATTCACGCACTTCAGGGATGGGGCCAGCCCCAAGCACAGTTCCAGGAAAGTTGAATTTTGCATACGAAAGTTTTGCAGCCACTGATCATCATCCCACAGATGCATAATGGTGCAGTCCCACCAGTCTGTGCTTGTTTCCCTGCACCAGAACCGGTGCTCCACGAACTGCAGATGATGCGTTACAGCCTGCAGCAATCGGGAATTGTTCCACTCGATGTCTTGTAGTACGGCAGCCTCGGTGGCATCGCTGTTGTCTCTGCTTCAGCTTATTGCTCTATTTCTAAAATAATTGATGATAAGCCGCAATGTATTTGTGACACACACAATTATAGTGCAGAGTTGAGCTGGCTCCATGTCTTTGCAGCAATGGTGATCGCAGGGAATAAAAAAATGGCACGAAAATACTTTTCCTGTTTGTTTGGGGGAAGAAGGGAGGGGGAAGCAGAGTTGCATCATGGGACGATGACACTCGTTCCAACAGCCACTGCAGCTAGTTGCATTGTGGGATAGTTACCCACATTGCACTGCTTTGCAATTCGAATTAAGGCTGGTCAGTGTAAACGCAAGAGATCAGCGCAAACAGCGTAGTGTGTACATGCTGCTGCAGTTTCTAAAAATCGGCTGCTGAAAGTCAAATTAAAGAAAGTCAACTTCCCGCGGCAGTGAAGAAATAGTTTTAATGTCCAATCTAAACTGTCCTTGCTGCAATTTAAGCCCATTGCTTCTTGTCCTATCCTCAGAGGTTAAACGGAACAATTTTTTCTTCCTTTTTCTTGTAACAACCTTCTATATACGTGAAAACTGTTATCATGTCTTCTCTTCTCGAGATTAAACAAACACTCAATTTTCCATTTTCCCTCATAGGTCATGTTTTCTAGACCTTTATTCATTTTTGTTGCTCCTCTCTGTATTTTCTCCAATTTGTCCCCATCTTTCCTGAAATGTAGCACCCAAGACTGGACACAATACTCTAGTTGAGGCCTAATCAGCACAGAGTAGAGTGGAAGAATTACTTCTCATGTCTTGCTAACAAGACTCCTGCTAATACATCCCAGAATGATATTTGCTTTTGTTTGCCGCAATGTTACACTGTTTACTCATATTTAGCTTGTGATCCACTATGACCCCCAGATCCTTTTCTGCAGTACTCTTTCCTAGTCAGTCATTTCCTATTTTGTATGTGTGCAACTGATTGTTCCTTCCTAAGTGGCGTACTTTGCATTTGTCCTAATTGAATTTCATCCTATTTACTTCAGACCATTTCTCCAGTTTGTCCATATCATTTTGAATGTTAATCCTATCCTCCAAAGCTCTTGCAACTCCTTCCAGCTTGGTATTGTCCACAAACTTTAGAAATGTACTTTCCATGCCATTTTCTAAATCATTGATGAAGACACTGATCCCAGTTTGGTGGAGGCATATATGATCAAGTCGACAGTGATCTGCATGCAATTACAAATGCTAAATATTTTCCTGACTTCTTTTGAAAATCTGACATTTCTCACATACCGTTGAGTTTTCAGTGGTATACAAAATGACTTACATTATATTACATTACATATTTGCTATTTCACTAAGTGCCTGAACTGCTCATATATACATTTCTTTTTATGTGTGAATGTGCTTTGTGGAGTGATTAAAAATCCCTCCACATCTGCCCCCAACCTAATCAGCTGGGCTGTGTACTGGGGAATTCCTCTGGTACTGGAGAGAATACACCATTCGACATCAAGCCCCAGTCTTTTTTACTAGACATTAGGGAGAAGAAGCTACAAACAAAATGAGCTGGGTTCCAGCTTGGTCTGTGACTGGAGACCACTCCCTTTTCTGGAACTCTCCACAGCACAGAGGCATGAAGGAGCTGGACACCATAACTGCAAATAAATAACAGAAAGGAACCTTCAGGCCCAGTCTGCAGATGCTTTGTGGCTGCTACTCCAAACTCAGGCCAGGAGTAGTCTGTCACCTAAATCCAACACCCATTCCAAACAGACTATGTATCCATGTGGAAGAAGATCCTCCTCCAAAGAGGTCCAGAAATCTTGCCTTTCTTCTTGCACAGCAGACATGTATGCTTCTGCTGTGGGCAGGTCCTAGTCTACATCATAGAATCATGGAATCATAGAATATTAGAGTTGGAAGGGACCTCAGGAGGTCATCTAGTCCAACCCCCTGCTCAAAGCAGGACTAACCTCAGCTATATCATCCCAGCCAGGGCTTTGTCAAGCCTCAGCTTAAAAACCTCCAAGGATGGAGATTCCACCACCTCCCTAGGTAACCCATTCCAGTGCTTCACCACCCTCCTAGTGAAAAACTTTTTCCTAATGTCCAACCTAGACCTCCCCAACTGCAACTTGAGACCGTTGCTCCTTGTTCTGTCATGGGAGCACATCCATGTCTGTCACATCCATGGGAGTGAGGGCAAACTTTGCTCCAGTATGCAGGGTATGACATTTTAGCTTTCAGTATTATCTTAGTACATGGGCATAGTTTGATTTAAAAGCCAGGTGTAACTTGTGTTTGGCACAGATGAGATTGGATCCTGAACGTATATGGTTTTCCCTTAAGTTAGATCTGATGCTGTGCAACCAAACTTGTGCCAATTATATAAATGAATATTGATAGAAGATACTAGTACCCCATTGCTTCTTCATCCTGTTTGCCCCATTGCTGTATGAAGAGGTGGCGTGCACTGATTTAGGACAGCTTGGCATTTGTGACCTGCAATTAGAACACTGTTTCCTGAGCACAATGCAAGGGTAGTTCTAGCTATGCACATTCATTTTTGGTCAAAATTATGCCATGACCAGGTTTAATCAACCCCTGGTCACTGCTGCAGGCTTGCTCTAAGCTCAGTCTTGCTCTGCCATTGGACACTCATGGGCATCTCTTTAATCTTGTTGCTTGCTCTTACGCCAGGTTTCTATTCAACATGTTATTTACTTTATTTCATTACTGCTTCCCTTAACTATTGATTCTGGTTTTGGGACCTTGACAAATGCTTTTTGAAAATCTATGTTTATTGCATTCACTGAATTCCCCTTATCACTCATGGCAGTTATATGTTCAGGGAGTTCCAGTAAGTTCATTAAGCAGCACCTCTATAGCTTGAAATAATGAAAACTATCCCTAATCAAGCTGTAAATTTCCATCTGCTCTTCTACCATAACCTTTAAAGGTTGTTTCCAAGATTCTCTCCCAAGCTTGTTAAATTTACCGATCTATATGTGACGCTGGCTGGATTAGGAGGGTCCTTGAGGTGTATTCAGGAGCTCTGATTACTCCCTTCTACACCAATCTCGCATTGGGGGTGTCAGACTGGCTTAATTGGGGGGGGGGCATTTATTATATTTTTTAACATCAATACATAAGAATCATAATAATTCATGTGAGATATGCTATATCAGGTACTGTTAGAAAGGCTATAATGTGCTAAGTAAGATGATAATGTTTATGTTCATGTGTTATATGTGTAATGGAAGTTATGGATATGGTTGCTATATCTGTATTTCAAATTGTGCTGTGTCTGGGACACACCCCAGACAGGATGGCTGCAGCACTAGCCTGCTTAATGGCCCATTAAGAAATTCACAGGTACAAGGGGCCCAGGAGGAGAAGCCAGGGATATACCTGATGAGTCACCAGGACTTACTCATGTGACTCTGAACTCCATCTTATTCCTGTAAATTTCCACAAGCAGCACTGCAAAGGCCAAAGGACATAAAAGGCAGTTGAACCAGGTCCATTTTGTCTTCAGTCTTCAGCCTACCCTTGGATCAACTCATCCATAACTGAACTTAAGCTGTGAAACGAAGAACTGAGACCCATCCAGGTATACTGGATGTATACCAGAGGGACTATACAAGCCTGCAAACTCCACAATTCTACTAGAAACCTGATATATATGGACTTTCAAATCAATTGTATTTGTCTAATTGCTTTAATCCTTTAACACTTCTCTCATAGTTTGTTTCTTTCTTTTTATAATAAACCTTTCGTTTTAGTTACTAAAGGATTGGCTGGCAGCGTGGTATTTTGGGTAAGATCTAAACTTATATTGATCTGATGCTGTGGCTGACCCTTTGGGGTAGGAGAAACCTTTTTGGTAAAGAGCATAGAGTTTTAAATAACTGGTCTCTTTACTGGACCTAGTGACTGATTGGGAGCCAGAGACTGAAATGCAGTAAAGGGGGTTGTGTATATATTTTTATTTTGGCTTCTTGATAACCAGTGTGGGGAATCAGAAGCACTGTTTGTGGCTGGTTAGGAAGGCTGACTTCAGTTTCACCCACCAGTGCTGGGAGAATCTGCTCTCCTTTTGCAGCCTGCCCTGACCTTGGCATTTTCAGGTGGCTACCCTAGGCACGTATGAGTCACACTATAGTTTCCTAGTTTCTGTCTTCAACTTTTCAAAATGATGGTATTTGCCATATTCCAGTCTCAGGAATCTTCCCCAATTCTATGAACTTTAACAAATATCATTATAAAGGTTCACCTATTTCTTTGATTCAATTTCAATAACTTTATTGCAGTAGTAATGTATGCAAATGCTAACAAGATCAATACTTAAATCTTCCTTGCTCGCTTCATTTAAAAACTGAGGATGTATGTTATTTGTATTGAGTGGTTTATCTACTTTAAGAGCCTATAACCTTTTACTCTAGTGTTCTTTATACACACAGCTTTCTCCTTTAATGTACTCCAAAAAACTGCCCCCAACTTGGACAGATCTCCATTCTCTTTCACTGTAAAGAATGAGACAGAGTAATTATTTAACTGTATAATGTCTTTACCTTACCATAAAGCTCACTATTCTCATATCTAAGCGGCCTTTTCTATTTTCCCTTTTATCTATTGCATAAATATATTCTGGAGAAAGCTCTGTTAGCTGCACAGTGCCTTGCAATTTAATGGTCATTTTTTCTTATGCTCCTTTAATTTTTCCTTTATTTTCTTCTGCAATTTAAAAAAAAAAAATCTGCTTTCCTTCTTTCAAGAGTCTTTGATTGTTATAAGTTGTCCTCTGCATCTTCTATTTCTCTTTAATCTCCCTAATTAAACATGGGGATTCCAGTTGTGCTTTTAACGGTTTTGATTTTTCTAGCTACATTAGGTTATAGTATCCTCAGCCGTACTGAAACAATTCCCAGCTATAGATTGCCCATGCATTACTGAATTCTATCAATTTTTTTTTTAACTTTTCACATTCTTTCAAATTCCATTTTCCATCACTCTTTTTTTTTTTTTTTTTAAATACTTACTGCCATTTCTATGGATCCTCAAGCTTTTAAAACCTATTTCAAATCATTTGGTTAGTTACCCTCCAGTTGTACCTTTTGGTCTGATTCTGGTTTTACACTGTGAAGCTCCTTTGACTTTGGTGGAGTTGCTCCTGGTTTGCTCTGGTGTGAAATCAGAATCAGGTTCCTTATTTGTTGTACCTAGCTCATGTCCAGCTATTAGGGCTAGAATAGCTTGTGAGCAGGATGGCTCTTCAGCATGCTGCTTTTGAACTTGTGTCTTTTGTATGCTGGACTTCCCTCACATAGGAAACACATTGTTTTCAAAACCAGAACACTAACATCAGAAGTGAAAAAAGCTTAAGAAGTCTCCTTGGCCTGACTAAAGATTAGTAATAAAGACATAAATTCCCCTCAAGAGGAACGTGTTAAGCTTGTTACTTCTGTGACTTGCACTTAAAAAAAGTGTATGGACCAGTTACATTATTTAACAAAATTATTAGCCTACTTAAAGCCAGGAGAAATTTCTTCATTCATATCAGTCATGCAGGCCATACTTAAAATGTGATCAATTCAAGTTACTTTATACCTTAGCCACTTGCCAGCTTTTCAGATTGCCTCCGCCACTCTTTGTCCCCAAATCCCACTAATCCTCTCCCCTCCCCCAAATCCTAACCATCATTATGGCAAATTCCAAAGGGATGTAGCATCCTGGCAGATCAAGAGCCACTTGAACTGATTTCTAGCTAACCATCGTTAAGATATCTTGAAATGGCCAGTTTAAGTAATTGTATCGTAAATATGCAATTTTTGCTGCTTAGTCATCATTTGGCATTGGAAACTGCTGGGCTAGTTTTGCTCTTTTATGTGAAAGCTGTTCAATATTCCTACATATTAGGAAAAGCAATAAAAATAGCTAGTTATACATGGATTACAGAGCAGAAAGGGCATGGCAGACAACATATTTGTGTTCTCAGTATTGTTTACATTTTTAGTTAGAAATAACCAAAATATTAAGCTGAGAAACAGTACTTACTTCTGTAAAGACTTTCATGTGAGGTTCTCAAAATGCTTTCCAAATTTAAGGCTAGATTGGGTCCCAAGGATGCAGTCCATAGAAGTGGATGATTCATTGCTGCACTGCCTCAGGAGCAAAGCAGGGAAGGAATTATAGCACAAAGAGTCACAATTCTCTCCTTTCCACAGGGGTAGTAGCTTAGGCCTAGTCAACAAATCTTCACTAGTGTAACTGTAGATATACAAGCAAACCTTCCTAGTGTAGACACAGTTTATATTGGCAAAAGAGTGCTTTCGGTTGTATAGCTTACACCAGCTTTCCCAAGAGAAGTAAGCTGTAACTGCAAAAGGACTTTTATGCCAGCATTATTGTGTCTATGTGTCATGATGACCCCCCCTCCCTGCTCCGCCATTACAAATAAGAAAAGTTTCTAGTATTGACCTAGCTGCAGGCATGCTGGTGCAGCCTCATTGGCTGGTGCACTGGGAGGATGTAGCCAAGACTCAGTCCATTCTTCGTTTTCCTCACTTCCTCTCTGGGGGAGGAGGCAGGGAAATAAAAGGGCAGGGGCAAATACATATACACCATCACGCACTGTGTAATATTTCAGTAAAAGCAATGGAGCACTCATAGGCAGATCATCTCTAGTCCTTATGAATGTGGCTGGTCTCCACAGCCAGCCAGACTGCAATTTTCATATTACGCAGCATCTTGAAAACATGCTTCTTTATATATTGTACTGATAGTTTTGGCATGAGCAGACATCTTTTCAAGTAATATGCATGGCATATCTTGTGGAATGTAACAGCAATGCAACATGCATCACATTTTGCTATAAATCAGTGGCAACGTACTGAGGAAGAAAGCTGCACACTGATTACATGAACATAGCATCAGATCATTCCTTCATATTCAGACTTTTAGAACTGTTGGAAATAATAATAATAATAATAATAATAAAAGCTATGCCTGAAACTTTAAAAATAAAATCAAAACAACATGTCAGCAAAATAGAACGCTTCATGGGGAGGATGGGGTTTCCAGTATTTATCCTGTGAAAAGAGTTATAAAAGTCTCTTCTGGCTTTAATGAAAGCCAAATGTTGGAAATAGTCATTAAAATGTTTACAATGAAGTGCAGTTTTAGATCTGCAGTGTATCCATGCCTGGCAGGTTTTGATTAATTATGGCAAGCCACACAAGAGGCTGATCTTTCAATAACATCCTATGATATCCAAGAAGCATCTTTCACTGTCTCCCTCCTTCACTACCTCCCACCTCTGCACTTTCAGACTGAATAAATCTGACAGGTAAAATACCTTCCCTTGGAGAATGTTTGTCTTAAGTAGAAACTGAGGTTTTTTAAAACATACTATTTTGGAATATCTGGAAGGAGAACAAAGTTTTTGCCCACTTTGTCTTCCCCTGGCTCACTTCCCTCCTCTGGTCTCTTTTGTTCCTCTTTCTTTCCACTAGTCTGTGGTCTGTCCTTCTGCATTTCCTTGTCTGTCCCTTTTGGCTCTTGTTTGCTTGTACCCCCTTCCCAACCTTGTGTTGCTCCTTCTCTTTGTTTACTTGTCACCTCAGTCTTCATGCAGTCCTATCAACCTATTCTGGGATTATTTCCCCCTCTTGTGTGTAACATATCAGTGAAGAAGTGCTCTGTTCCATGGTGACAAGTGTGGTATAAATGCCTACATAGGCAGTTATATTACTATGCTCCCTTGTCTTTGCGTGTCCTTGGAGCTCCTATTGTCCATTGTCTGTGCTTGGTCCCTATGTCTCTCCTTTGTAGATTCTCATCTCTTCTTCTCTCCCATTGGTTAATAGAAGGTACCACAGCACAAACAGCATTACTGAGACCCTGCTTGGGGATCAGAAGAAGGGGGGAGAGAGGCAGTTCCCTAATTCATGCTGACAAAACCCAGGCCTCCTGATTAAACTAAATCCATCCATTCCCAACTGTTGCTTCCCCAACGTCCCACTAAAGCTCAGGCTGCAGACAGGCAAGGGTACATTTAGCAGTTGTCCACAGTCTCAGTTCAGTTCCTAGCAGAGAGATGTCTCTACCATATGGCTATGGAGACAAAAATCTTCTTGCACCAAGAAGTAGTTCCAACAGGTCAAGCCTGAGGCATAGCACTGGGGAGAGTCTTGCACTGCTGCTGCTTATACTC
This sequence comes from Emydura macquarii macquarii, assembly GCF_026122565.2. Classification (NCBI taxonomy): domain Eukaryota; kingdom Metazoa; phylum Chordata; order Testudines; family Chelidae; genus Emydura; species Emydura macquarii. Next base: position 32,225,326 of record NW_027132559.1, on the reverse strand, counting down.
TCTGGACAAATGGAGAGGATTTAAGTCCTCAGTTCTGTTCATGTTACCTTCTTCATGGTTTGATACACTTTTGAATGTCACTCTTGTTGGTTTAATACAGCACTAGAACCTGTGAGAGTAACTGCTCAGTAAAGGTTGCACAGAGTCCCTGTATTTGGAGAGTGCTTACTCTCAGGAGTAATTCTCAAAGTCTTTGGCTAAAATTTTCAAAAGCACCTAGTTGACTTAGGAACTAAGGTCCCACTGAAAGTCAATAGTACTCAAGTTCCTAACTCATGTAGGCACTTTACAAAGTTTATCCATTGAATCTGAGCTATGGCTACATTAGAGAGCTTACAGTAGCGCAGAAGCTCTCCCGCCTACATAGCATTGTCCACACTGGCTCTTAAGGATGGCTTTTTCACTTCTCTGAGCAACGTAAGTGATATAGTATAGACATAGCCTAAGTGTCTCTCACACTGGCAAGCACTTACAGAGAGTTGCACAACCTACCCCTAAATATCTTGCGATAGTTACAATCCAGCCATTACTGTTCTGGGTGGGCATTTAACATTCTGATTGACTTCAATTTTTGAAGTAAGAAGCAGAGGACTTCTGTAATCAGACTTCTGAACAAATTTCTGTAGGCCACATCTACTCTGCCTAATTCATGCTGCCCAGAAGGAACTGCCTGTGTACTCACAGGAAAGTCAAGTTTACTCTATCTAAAGAGTCTTTTTCAGCCCACAGGGCATTGTGAACAGATACCATGGTGTCAACCTTCTAGTAGGGCTAACTGAGGAAGGGATTCTGAGGAACTCAGAGAGAAAGGTTGAGAACCACTGAAGTAGAATATTAGTGCATCTAAACGCTAGGGGCCTGATATGGCTGGCACTGAAGTAAATGGCCTATCTCCCAGTTTCTTGAATGCAGCAGGATTGGGCCCTTGGAACACTGCTGCAATGAGCAGAACAATCCCATAAATAGTGTAATTGAAAGGGTTACAAAATAAATAAGTGTTTGTAATGGGTTTCTCATCCATCCTCCAAGCAGAAAAAATTTCTTAGTCAGACCTGGAGTGGTTGTAAAAACAAAATTCTTCTACACTGACAAATATCTTTATTTGGAAAATACCCTCCAACACACTGCAGGGCACCTTGAGGAAGTTTGACTTTTTTATTTTATTCTCCAGCTGTGCTACATCTCAAAAACTGGGAAAACTCTGTAGGGACGTGAGTGGAAAAACGTGTTTCTCTTGCGATCAAACAAGTCCCAGGAGATGAGAGAAACAGGTGAAAATGTTTAACTGATAAGCTACTATTTTTTCCCTTTCCCCCAACTGTGTTTGATTAATTTATCCAGTGCTGCATTTCACTGTGCTCTCATTTGGGTTTCCACTAATATGCTATTAATATTGAAGCAGGTCACATTTCATACGGTTAAATAGAATGAAACTTGCTTCACTGACTATTGTTTCAGAATGCAATAAATGATGCGTCTGTGCACACAGAACATATACATGCACACAGAACAGAACATGCACAGTCATGGGGACTGTGATAAAGGAGTTCATGCACAAGCTATGGGTCAGTACCATTTGTGAAAAGAAATGACCGCTGCTATAATTACTTAGGATGGGATCCACAAAAGATACTGAAGTGCCCAAGTCCTGTTTTTATGCACTACTGTGATCCACAACACTCCCAGCTGGCTGCTGTCTAACCCTGTAGGCATCTAAAGTCACTTGGTGCCTATGTCTCTGCAGAGAAATTCCTGAAGTGCCTATGTTCCTATGTGCAGAATCCCGCTGCAGCCCCTCCATAATGCTCCTCAACCAAGAACTTTGCTGCCCTGCTCCCACCCCTCCCCCACCCCCAAGAGGTCTCAGAGGAGATTGGCCAGGCTGCAGTAAGTGCTCGCCTCCACCCTGGTGGACATGCTGACAGCTAGCCAGCAAGCAACCACACTACCCTTGAGACTGTGAATGAACACTTCTCCCCTTCCCCCATGACTTGAATGTTCATAAATAAAAGTTTGCATCATTTCAACATGTTTCTTTATTAAATCATATCTTGTTCTGGAGGGATTTGGAGGGTACAGATATCAATGGAGGGCGGGGGGGGCGGTGTCAGCAAAGGCAATCAACATACAGGAACAGAAATCAGTCCTGCATCTCATTGCAGAACCTGGTTTTCAAAACTTCCCTAATGCAAAGTGCTCCACAGTTAGCTCTCAGCATACTGCTGGCATCTGGCTACTCATAATTGGCAGCCAGTCTTTCTGCCTCAACAGCCCAACCCTGGGGGAACCTCTCACTCTTTGCTTCACACACATTATGAAGAACACAGCAAGCAGATATCACAGAAGGGAGGTACTTCTCACTCATGTCCAGCTTAGTGAGGAGACTCCGCCATCTGCCCTTTAAACGCCCAAAGGCACATTCTACAAGCATTCTGAAACTGCTTAACCTCTTATTAAAATACTCCTTGTCGCTGTCAAGGTTTCCGGTGTACGGCTTCATTTACACTTACCTCGCAATTCGGTGGCAGTCGACAGGAGTTATGCAAACTACTCTGTGTAGTTTGCATAACTCACGTTGACTGCTCTGCTTCCCTTCTGCGCGCTGTTCACACTGTGCTGCGCTACTTGAGGGGGTGGATTTACTCAGTCAACTTCCTGATCGATTGAGTGGGTGGGTCTAAACTGACCACTCAATCCATCCAGAAAGATCAATCTGCCAGCTGCAAATTTGCCGCCATCAGTATAAACACAGCCTCAGCAATTCAGCCCGGTCACCATCTTTAATCCACCCCTTCAGGTGTCCCAATTATTTAAAATGTCCTTAACAGAAACAAAGAGTTTCTATCTTCTCTAGGACTCTACTTCAGATAGTCCTGGGTTCTATCTGCAACCCCTTTGTTAGGCTCAACTACCTTTGTGAGGAGTTTGCATGGCCCCCTCCTTGCAGACAGGTAAGGAAGAAGGTCCATCCCACCTTTGATTCGGGATTCCAGCCAAATTAAATCCTCTACCCATATTGCAGTTTTCCCTAGACTATTTTCTATCTAGCCTCAGATTTTCCCTGCTAAGTCACTCCATCTCTTTCCCACTTATTCAGAATTTCTTGTAGACCCCAAACAAACCCTCTCAGCCCATAAACCTGGCTTTTTTTTTTTTTTTTTTTTTTTTTTTTTTAATATAGGAATCACCTGATTTCTTTCAGGTGGGGCCCATTCTGTAATCAGGGCTGCTTTAGCACCAGGCTCTCCAAGGCACAAACAAACCATCCTGTTACAAACACACTAAAAGGTAGAGCAGTAAAAAGTTGCTGAGTGAGCTAACAGCAGGTATAACTAACTGCCCACACCATACTGCTAGTATGCCTCTCCTTAATGTTAGCCGTTGGTATCACCATATATCTCTGAAGTAAACAACCTTTCACTGCAATTGACATTTATTCAGATAACCTTAAAGAAAACATATCCATATGGTACATTGCTGGATTTAGACAGATAGTGGAAATGAATGCATCCTTCTTAAATCACTGTGAAGAAATGCTTAAATGGGCTGAATTAGAATTTATTAAGTGAAATAAGCCTGTGGTATAGAAGAGAGAGAAGGAGCATACCTTTCAAATGTTTTCTTTCTTCTAAATGATTTCAAAATTGTCACACAACCTTGAGCTAATTTATGAAAAATATATCATTCTTTTTGCCTTTTGTCATCAGCATTTTTGTTTTATGATATTCTACTTTTTTAAATGACATGTGAACAAAAAAACCCAAAAAAACAAAAACAAAAATTTGGAAAGAAAACACCCAAGAAGTTCCTAACTGTTGGAAATGGCAGTATGCAGCTAAATACTGCAATTGCATGACCAAAACATAAAGAAGAGATAAGGTGGGTGAGGTAATGTCTTTTATTGGATCAACTTCTGTTGGGGAGAAATACAAGCTTTTAAGCCACTCGGAGCGCTTCTTCAGTTCTGTGTGACTTGAAGTTTCTCTCTCTCACCAACAGAAGTTGGTCCAATACAAGATATTACCTCACCTGCCTTGTCTTTATAATATCCTGGGACCAACACAGCTACAACTACATTGCACAGAACATATTGGTCAGCTATGGCTGATTTGTTTCATTAGTGTTTTTGAAACAAAAGAGAAAAGATTCTAATAAGTTCAACTGACTATGCATGGCAAATGTTAGTTGTTTTGTTTAATGCATTTCTGGAAGGCACCTGGATACTAAAATGATGGGCAAGGGGAGGCTTAGGAATGGGAATAAAATAGAATTCACTTAATGTTCTTCTTTTGATTGTTCAGTTCTCAAGAGTGTATTCCTAAAATGCACCCTTGGACTCTGTTTTCAAAATAGGGGCTTATTATTCTGATCATACCCAGCAGAAAAAAATTGTGCACACACTCCTGAAGTGAATTTCTAAATGCTAACCATACTAGACTATTACACTGTAAAATCAAACTCTTAAACTGCATAGCCCTGCTTGTGTAACCCTGATAGGCTGATAAGTGGGTATCAATTATGGCAGTTACTCTCATTATTAGTTGACCTCAAGAAGGAAAATACCAAGGTGAGAGTTTTCTGTCTCTTCCTCCTGCACCTCCACTCTTTGCAGTAGTATACTCTAGAAACACCCTGCAGCATCCTCATAATAATTCACATTGGCTGTTATAAAGTGTTAAATATTCCAAGAGCTCATTATAAATTACTTTCATATTCTCTCTGGTGAATCTCTTGAAGGGATCATTTAATGTGCACTTTGTGTGTAATTAGTCATGAAATTCACTAATCCCAGATACCTGGTACAGTGGGAGGCAGAGCTCATTGGTGGAATCACGGAATACTACATTGCAGAAACTAACAAGTTAGTTCACTCTCCCTGAGTTTCCTGTATTCAAGAACTTGGGGAAGATTTTTCAGTCCTTAACTTCCACTGACTTCACCAATATTTGAGGTTCCCTAGCAGCTTGCAATGGCTGCTCAGTACTTGAAAAGGATTGTCTTTCAATGATTGTGTGGACTAGATAAGCAGTTATTACTTAAACTGCTGGGTTTGAGCTTTTGAAAGCAGGTCACAACAGTCCTATCCTCTGACTTCACAGATAACCACATAGGGTGTAAAACAATAAGGAATCAGGTCCTCCATGCATACAATGGGACTGCAAACCAAGGACAATCATAAAGCTCACAGTTACTTCAGTGGTTCAAAATCAAGCAAGGTAAAGACAGCTTCAGAAGAACTGATAGGTGTTTATCCTGATTCATGATTTCCATTTGTGATTCCTCATCAGTAGCTGAGGAATGTCATTTCCTATTAACGTTGTGCTTAGTGCACATGCTTTAATAGTGCTGGTTTAAGAGATGGATCAGGTCACTCAAAGCATAGTCTGATTAAAACTCATTGCAATTTTGTTTTCAGGTTTCAAAGTTATGAAGCAAAAATCAGCACGGCAACTAGATTGCTATAAAAAGAAAACACTAGAAACAAAAATGTTTAATATGAACATTCTCAGCAGTTGGTGGGATTTATTATCGTTCCTATAAAACAGAGAGTCTCAGAATTTTCACATGAGCTGGAGGATCTGAAAGAAAAGCAAAGGAACAGTTTGGATCTGATTTTTGTAAGCAGTGTCTATGGACTTCCCACTGAACTCAGGCCCAGTGAGTTGTTAGGGCACGGAGAAATGTTTAAGAAGAGAAGGCAATGGAATAAAGTAACTGTATAAAATCTGTTTGAAAGTTGTTTATATTTTGGATTACAATTTATTCCTAGGGGTGAAATTCAGCTCGCCAGCACATAAGGCCTATACGCCACTCAAGCTATGCTCTTGGACTACAAAACAAAGCAATCCAACTTCCCAAAAATTTTCCTCATTTCTTGGGTTTATATTTTGTCACTTTTGCGATGCATAGGCCATGGACTGACTTTCTGAAAACTAATAGATGGAGCATGACATGTTCACAACTCTGTTACAAGACCACCTTAAGACTAAAGTCACATGAATGTGCTTTCATGTGGGGAAAAAAATTGTTTCACTTTCCCACCTATGTCAAGTGCTGGTTGTGTCAAAATGATCCAATATTTCCTAAAGCCATAAATTACACAGACTGTATGTGCATGCTATGTGAATGAATTAGATTCTATTAGATTCTAGTGCAAATGCTCAATCATATTCAAAAGAAAAGGAGTTCCCAGTATTCATGGAAGAGCTGCTCTAGCAACAGGCTAAATCTGCCTTTCTCCTGAATGGAAAGAATCCAAAGATTAAACCATCTGCTGGGACCCATATTCAAGATTAAGTTGTCAGCCAAAAAGACATGATTAATTCTTAGCTTTATGACAGAAAAATGTTAATGCAATATATATTTTTTTGTTTGTCAGCCTCCTCTTTGGGAACATTTTCCTTTTTAACTGAAGTTCTTTTAGCCCTAATGAGATCAGTATGGTTATTATGCCCAAATGCTTACTCTACCGCTAGGCATCTGAGTGTATTCTCCCTCTAGGAATTATTTTGGGAAAGTTCTATGGCCTGTGTTCTATAGGAGGTCAAACTAGATGATCACAATGGTCTCTTCTGGCCTTGGAATTGATGACTATGTAAAATCTATGAACCTCTCTCTGTGCTGGGCCTTGGCTGAAAGTTAGTCCTGATGGGGAGGGCGAGGGCGGGGGGAAGAGTTGGGTTAAATTATCTGCATGGAACATGAAACTGGTGAAGTGTCAGGCCAATTTCTCTGCTGCTATCAGTTGGCACAGCTTGAGGGAAGTCAACGTAGCTGTGTCAGTCTGCACCTGCACATAATTTGACTCATAGCTTTCTCCTGTTTCAGGAATATTAAAAATTTCTGGTTCTTTTGCTAAAATAATTTTTTCTTCTGCTTCATAACTTTGACACCTGTAAACAAAGATACGCTGTCGGTGCAAGTAATCTCTTGGCTGACAAGCAAGGGTATTCTACCTCTCCAAACATCTTTCTTGTCTCTTGGACTTCCTTTTTGATCATAAGCATTCCCTGTTTGCTAGTACACACTATTTAATCCTATTAAAGTACCTATCCCTGTTGCAAGCACAATATAAGTCCTATAGATCTTTTGGCATTTGTATAGTGACTATGTATCTTTGAAAAACATTAGTGCCTCTGTTTTCATGGTCTGACTTAATCACCAGTTTGTTTTGCCCCAGTTTATATAACTTTCATGGACTGGCCACTTCAAAGAGCATCTAGGCAGTTGAGCTGATGATATTGACAGTGAGATAAGTGATTATACCCCTCAATCACCACTCCCCAGCTTTGTCATATAATAATACTGCCATCCTGGTCTCCATGAGCCTTTTTGCAAACACCCCAGTCTCATCCAAGCCAGGAACAAGTCAGATCCACGTGGAGTAAGTGACCCTGAGCAGAGCAGGGACTGACTTGCCTATACGTAGTTCATCTGCGCTGTCACTAGATGGAGGCGAGGTGCTGGTCCAGGGTAGGTCAGCAATCAAACTTTTCTTCTTGCTACCTCTGAAGTACAGATGAAGATGGGACTGTGGCAGGGCACCTGGGGAGGAGCTAGTAGGAAGCAAGGAGTGAAGAAAAGATTCAAGCCCTGATGCTGCAAGCTGTTTTTGTGGGCAGGTCCCTGAGAAATTACGCAACATTTGGTCAACTATACCATGAAATCTACGCAAAAAATGATTTTTCAAAAGGAATGTTGTACAGTTAAAACTAAAACTGTTGCCATGATGGGAGAACAGCACAGTAGTGATATAAAGCTCCTTGTAAGCATGGGGACGCCAGAGGAAACTTTCAGACCAGCAAATATGACTAAACATTAATCAAATTCTTGTATCATTCAGACTAGTTACTGAAGCTCTATGGAACGCTATTAACACATACTCATGCTAAAAAAAATCAAAATTCAGAAATCCAAAGCAAAGCTTGTTTCATATTCATGATACTAAATACCACTACATGGGTATGTAATTTTACAAGCTGTTTTAAAAACCGGTGTCACATTCCAGAGTACTTGTGTCAAGGGCTTAATTCTTACTTAGCCATAAAGATAGCTAAAAAGGTGTTTGCTGTAAACACCCCAACTGTATATAGACATCATAGATAGCATATGGGAAGAATCCTTATATGTTCTTCAAAGCTTCCTAATTTAGACAAATAAGTAGTAGGAATGATGCATCTACTAAGAAATGTTCCATTAAAGTAAAAATTGAACTTGATATTATGGAAAAATTATAATGCCAAATAAAATAATTGATATGCACTGAAGAAAAGGTAGGTCTGTTCAATAACTATTTCTGTTCTATATTTGGAAAGAAGCAAGATGAGATGATGTATCACATAAGGATGATGGAGTACTTTCCAGTCCATTAGTAACTAGAGATATTGTTAACAGCATCTATGAGGGATAAAGAGTTTAAAAGCAGCAGTCTGAAAAATTAGCACCCAGAAGGCTGAGGAGGTCAATGATGTTAATTTTTAATAAATCTTGCAATACCATGGAAATTCCACAAGACTGGAAGATTGCTAATGTCATACCACTATTCAAAAGGCATATAAGATGATCTGAATAATTACAGTTTGTTTAGCTTGACATCAGTCCCAAGAAAAATAATGAAAAAAGCCCATATGGGATTCAGTTTATAAAGAATGGAAATATAATTAGTGCCAATCAAAATGGTTTTCTGGAAAATAGGTCTTGTTAAAGAAACCTGATTTCATTTTTGGATGAGATTACAATTTTGATTGCTAAAAGTAACTGCATACATGTACTATATTTAGACTTTTGTAAGATATTTGACTGAGTACCACACCACATTCTTATTTAAAAAATTGCACTCTACAATATCAATTAAACACATTAAGTGGATTAAAAACTAGCTGACTGATAGATCTCAAAAAGCAGTTGTCAATGGGAAATCATCATCAAATGAGGGGATTTCTAGTGGGGTTCCATAGGGATTAGTTCTAGGGCTGACATTCAATATTTTTGTCTATTATCTGCAAGTAAATATAACATCACTGTGTGATAAAATTTGCAGATGAACAAAGATTGGTGGAGTGATAGGTAATTAACAGGATCACTTGCTAAATCACTTGCAAAATGTGTTAGAATACAGTCAAATGCAAGATCATATATCTAAGAAAAAGAATACAGGACATTCCTTCAGAATGGGGGGTTGTCTCCTGGAAGCAGCGACTCTGAAAAGTATTTAGGGGTCAGCAATTGAACAAGAACACCCAGTGTGATTTGTTGGCCAAATGGGCTAATGGGATCCTTGCAATTATAAACAGGGGAATATTGAGTGGAAATAAGGAGGTGATTTTACCTCTGCATTCAGCATTGGTGAGATTCATACTGGAATATTGTGTACAGTTCTGGTGTCAACATTTTAAAATGAAAGTTGAAAAAAATGGAGACGGTGCAGAAAAATGATTTGAAGACTGGAGGAAATGCCTTACAGAGAGAGACTTAAAGAGCTCAATCTATTTATCAAAAAAGAAGACTGAAAATATCTTCAAAGGGAGAAAGAAGTGGGCATTAAAAAAGACTTTAATCCAGCAGGGAAAGGGAAAACAAGAGCTAATGTCCAGAAGCTGAAGCCAAACAAATTCAGATTAGGAATAAGGCACAAATCTTAATAATTTTTAACTATTGGAGCAAACTACCATGGGAAGTGGTGGATTCTCCCTCTCTGAACATGTTCAAATCAAGACAGGATGTCTTTCAAGTAGGTATGTTTTAGTCAAACACAAGTTAATGAGCTCAATGCCAGGGTAACTGGGAGAAATGTAATGGCCTGTGATATACAAGAAGTCATATTAGATGATCTAATAGTGTTACCTAGCAGCTCTGTGTTCTTGGGGAACCAGGGTGCAAAACCCCGACTCTCTCTCTGGCTCACCTGAATCCCCCCTGCAGCCCCTGCTTGAACCAGAAACCAAAGGCTGCTTGAACCAGAAACCAAAGGCATCTCAGTATGAAAAGGCAGTGGACACAATTAAAACCCTCCCATCAAGGGTGATTCAACTCTCCATGCCTCATCTACATCAAAGATGTAAAATGGAGGCATCTCAATTAGCACATCACTGGAGAACAGAAGCCTCATCTACACCGAAGATGGAACATGCACTGAACTCTGGGATTGCTAAAGCAGGGACCGCACTGAACTCTGGGATTGCCAAAGCAGGGACGCACGGCATGATGGAAAATCTCTGCTCTTGATGTACATAAACTCATACCTGTGCACATCCAGCTCCGCAGTTATCAGACCATTCTAGTTATTGATATGCAAAACACTGAATATGCCGGGTTGCATTGTGAGCTCTCTCAAGGAACATTGTCCATAGCCAGGAATGATCAGCTCCTTTTGTCCAGACATTGTTTATCCATAAACAAACCTGGTGTCTACAAAAACCCCTATCAAAGTTCAAACCCCTGTTCTGATGCTTGGATCCAAAATGCTGCATCAGTTCCACTGGACCTTCCCCTCTTCCTGACTGATTGTTTTGGGGGCTCTGCCTGACTCAAAGCACTCCAGACCCTAAGATGACCAGCCTGTTTCCTGTGAACCTCTGAGCTGCATGGAGTGATGAGATCCCCCACCCCCTCCTTCTTCCCCCAACACACTTTTTCTCTCTCTTCCTCTCTCTCTCTTAGTCCAGGTATAGCTTTCTACTTTTGTAATCAAACCAGGGATAGCTTTCTCCAATACCCCAACTGTAATTGTGTAGTATTGTAAGCATGTGATTGTTTTTCTCTCCTTGTATGGTATTACTATCAGTATCATAAGTTTTATATACCTAGCAATAAAATAACGGTTATAATCAAGCTCTCTCTCTCTCTCTCCCCCTCCTCCCTCCCCTCCCCGCAACTGCATTTACTCCTTTGTGTTCTTGGTCCCTATGTTGCTCTGCAGCAACGCTTCTCTTACCTAAGCCAAAGATCTCTGGAGTGTCCAAAAATCCTATGGGGTTTGGTTATCAAGGGGGTTACTGCTAGAACAATTGTGGTGTAAAGGGGCATATGAAGGGGACAACTGAGAAGTGCTGCTCTGACTAGCCTACGGAGTCCTGGGGCAAATAAGGGTGCGGCTCAAGGTGCTGTTTGACCCAGCCTGATTGAGTCCAGGGGCAAATAAGGGGGGCAGCCAAAAAGTGCTGTTTGGACCCAGCCTGTTCAAAAAGTGTGCTCTATTCTGGTGCGTTGCAAAGGGGCATATAAGGGTGGCCACTGAAAGTGTGGTGTCACCCAGTCTGCCGAGTTCAGGGACACATAAGGGATCACCTGAGAGTGCTGATAGCCTGGTCTGCTCAGATGCACTCGGTTAATCTGGAATGTGTGTGTGTATCTGTGTGTGTGTATGGGGAGGGGGGGGGGTATTTGAATCTGGTGCTGGAGGAACCCAGCCCTGAAAACCTTAGGTCCTGCAGGATAACTCCACTGGGAGGGGGCTTGTAGCCATATGAACACACAAGTAACACAAGCAGTACATTAGTAGAATCACACCCCTAGAATCACACCCCCTTCCAGGAAGGTAACCCTAATCACACCCCTAGAATCACCCCCCCCCTTCCAGGAAGATAACCCTAATAAATTAGCATACCCCAAGGTGAAGGGCAAATCTAGTAACAATAGAACCTTCTAGCCTTAAAATCTATGAATTGCTCTGTGGTTTCTGTTACATTATCAGATGAAGATGTGACAGCGAAGTTCTCCTGAGGCCTGGTCTACACTGGCGAAGTAGGTCAACTTAAAGTCACTTAAGTTGACTTACTTACACCCACGTCTACACTGGCACCACTGTTAATTCAAATTAAGGCGTCTCTAAAATCGACTTAATAAGACCACCTCTGCAAGTGGCGTAGCACCTAATTCAAATTTGTTAAATTGATTTAGTGTCAGTGTAGACACAACAGAATTTAAATCGAATTAATTGACCTCCGGAATGTATCCCACAATGTCCCGTTTTGACCGCTCTGGACAGTCGCACTGTGCCACTCAGTGATCACGCTACCAGGAAAAGTCTCCTCCCCTCAAGCCCCAGGAAGATTTGATTTTCATTTCCTGTGCTGCCAGTGTGGAGAGAGCTTTGTCACTGTTCTCTGCATGGCTACTGCAAAGCCCAAACGCGCTCCAGCATGGAGTCGACCGAGGACTTAGATCTCATCGGTCTGTGGGGCGAGGAGTCCGTTCTGGCTCAGCTCAGAGCCAGCAAAAGGAATCTGGACATTTATAGGAAGATATCCCAGCGCATACTGGAGAAGGGATACAAGAGGGATGCTCAGCAGTGCTGCGTGAAGATCAAGGAGCTGCATCAGTCATATCAGAAAGCCTGGGAAGCTAACAGCCATTCAGGCTCCTCGCCCCAAAAATGCAGGTTCTATGATGAAGTGCATGCAATTCTCATTGGCAATCCCACCATGGCACCTCCCCACAGCATTGATACCTCCACTAGGTCACAGTCCATGATCTATGATGAGGACTCCATGGACGAGGAGGAGGAGGAGGATGAGGAGAGCAGGGTGCAGGAGAGTGTGGTGTCCATTCTCCCAGAAAGTCAGGACTTATTTCTGTGTCCAGCAGCACACAGGACAGCACACATGATCCTGATGAAAGCATATCTGGTGAATTTTTTTTCTTCTTGGCATTTCTGTCCTTTTACACTGGGCGCGGGGGGGGGGGGGGGGAGGGGGGAAGGGAGCATGAAGGGGATCTCAGGCATTTCGGTGACTGTACTGGGGGTTACCCAGGGATCAGTTTTTTTATGTGATGAGAAATGCTATGTTTATCATCAGCTGATATCTCATGGAAACTTTCATGTATGTAATCTGTTATCCTTCGCAAAACTTTTCAGGGAGGGCTGCCTTGCTCCTCCCTTCATGGTAGAATACTTTGCTGCAATCAAGGTAGGTGGATTCCATCATGGTGGAACACTGCTGGTACCCTGCTGAGTCCAGCAAATCTGTGTTTTAAGCATAGCCTCCCCACCACGCTGTCTGCAGTTCCTCTCTGTAAGGGTTTAAAATATAAGCAGAGCTTCCCCCCCTCACACCATATTGTCCTCAGATCCTCTCTGTAATGGCACAGCAAGCAGACCATTCTGGGGTGTCAGAAATGGAATGAACCTCTGTGTTTGCCCTATGCACTGTGTGGAGATCATTGTCTATATGGTAGCAGGGGATCATTGTCTACATTATATCATGAGAATCATTTGCTACATTATATCAGGGGATCATTATCTAAAATGTTACATTTGTATCATTTTCTTCACTATGCTAACTGTGGCTACCTTGTTATTTTTCTTTCCTTCTGTAGACATCTCGGCACTGGACCGACCCTTAAGAAATGCTGCGGACAGACTGTCTCAGATTAGAAAGAGGAAAAAAAAAAGCAGAGATGACATGTTTGGTGAGCTCATGAACGCCTCAGCTGCCGCAGACACAGAGCAAAGAGCGTGGAGGCTGACCTTGTCCCAGAATAAGAACATGGACAGCGAGAGTTGCCAAGAAATGCAGGAGCATGATCGCAGCACCACGCAGGAGATGCTGCCAATCATGCGGGACCAGGCAGACATGCTCCGGCGGCTTGCGGACCTTCAGGAGGAGAGGAGGAAGGACAGAGTCCTGCTGCAGCCCCTCCATAATGCTCCTCAACCGAGAGTTTTGCCGTCCTCCCCCTCCTCTGCCCCAAAGAGGTCTCAGAGGAGAATGGCCAGGCTACAGTATGTGCTTGCCTCCACCCCAGTGGAGGCGAGCAGAAAGCAGTGGCAGACACACTGATAGCTGGCCAGCAAGCTACCAACCTACCCCTTGAAACAGTGAATGAACACTTCCCCCATTCCCACATGACTTGAATGTTAAGAAATAAAGTTTTGCATCATTTCAACACATTTCTTGATTAAATTGTATCTTGTTCAGGAGGGATTTGGAGGGCACAGATATCGATGAGGGAGTGGGGGGTTTCAGCAAAGGCAAACAACATACAGGAACAGAAATCAGTCCTGCATCTCATTGCAGAACCTGGTTTTCAAAGCTTCCCTAATGCAAAGCACTCCACGATTAGCTCTCAGCGTAGTGCTGGCATCTGGCTACTCATAATTGGCAGCCAGTCTTTCTGCCTCCACAGCCCAACCCAGGGGGAACCTCTCACTCTTTGCTTCACACACGTTATGAAGAACACAGCAAGCAGATATCACCGAAGGGAGGTACTTCTCACTCACGTCCAGCCTAGTGAGGAGACTCCTCCATCTACCCTTTAAACACCCAAAGGCACATTCTACAAGCATTCTGCAACTGCTTAACCTATTATTAAAACACTCCTTGTTGCTGTCAAGGTGACAGGCGTATGGCTTCATTAGCCAAGGTAGTAAGGGGTAAGCAGGATCCCCCAGGATCACTATTGGCATTTCCACACCCCTGATGTGAATTTTTTGGTCTGGGAAGAAAGTCCATCTTAGAGAACAGCCCCGAGTTATAAAATACATAAGCATCATGCACCTTCCCAGACCACCCCACATAGATGTCAGTGAAACGACCCCTGTGATCCACAAGCTCCTGCAGGACCATGGAAAAGTACCCCTTTCAGGTTATGTATTCGGTCGCTAGGTGGGCAGGTGCTAAGATAGGGATGTGCGTCCCATCAATGGCCCCCCCGCAGTTTGGGAACCCCATCATGGCAAACCTCTCCACTATGTCCTGCACATTTCCCAAAGTCACTAGCCTTCGTAGCAGAAGTCTATTTATGGCACTGTGCACTTGATTCACGGCAATGCCCACTGTAGATTTACTGACTCCGAATTGATTCCCAACTGAGCGGTAACAGTCGGGGGTTGCCAGCTTCCAGAAAGCAATGGCGACTCTCTTCTCCACCGTCATAGCTTGTCTCAAGCGAGTATTCACGCACTTCAGGGATGGGGCCAGCCCCGAGCACAGTTCCAGGAAAGTTGACTTTTGCATACGAAAGTTTTGCAGCCACTGATCATCATCCCACAGCTGCATAATGATGCGGTCCCACCAGTCTGTGTTTTTTTCCCTGCATCAGAACCGGTGCTCCACGGACTGCAGATGATTCATTACAGCCTGCATCAATCGGGAATTGTTCTTTTCGATGTCTTATAGCAGGGCAGCCTCGGTGGCATCGCTGTTGTCTCTGCTTCAGCTTATTGCTCTATCTCTAAAATAACTGATGATAAGCCGCGATGTATTTGTGACACTCACAATTATAGTGCAGAGTTGAGCTGGCTCCATGTCTCTCCAGCAATGGTGATCGTGGGGAGTTAAAAAAACAGTGCAAAAATACTTTTCCTGTTTGTTTGGGGGGCGGGGGAAGGGAAGAAGGGTGGGGGAAGCAGCATCCCAACAGCCACTGCGGCTAGTTGTACTGTGGGATAGCTACCCACATTGCACTGCTTTGCAATTCGAATTAAGGCTGGTCAGTGTATATGCAAGAGACCAGCGCAAACAACATAGTGTGTACACGCTGCTGTGATTTCTAAAAATCGGCTGCTTAAAGTTGAATTAGAAAAAGTCAACTTCCCGCGGTAATGTAGTCATAGCCTGAGTAAAAATCTCAGTCTTAGAATATTTTCAATACTAGAACAGGGACATATTAGATGAAACAAGTTATAAACCAGTGACTTTGAACATGCCATTTAGGAAGTTATTAAATGTAAGAGAATGCCAGTTGATATTAGTTCTGCTCTTTAGATTTTTCAGAGTAACTGCACATCTCTTTGAGGGACTACAAGGTGCTGAAGTTATAATGTACAATGTTTTATTGTGGAGTAGGGTGTGATGCAGGCCAGCACTTCTCACTCAGGTGCCATGACTCACCCTCCAACAGAGCCTGCAGTGACTCATTGCCCAGGCATGGTGCAGCAGTCTATCTCTGCGCAGGGTCCGGGTCAGTTGATCCCAGGCACAGGTATTTAACAGACCCCACCAGAGCTATAAGTTAGTCTGTACAACAACACTACTCATCCAGGAATGCTCCTGCTGCCTTGGAGAGTTACAGACTCCCAAGGCTTCCAGCCTGCCCTTGATCTGGTTCCTGCCCCAGTTTTGCCCTAACCTGCTTCAGTCCTGTCTGTGCCCTACTCTGACCTTGCTCTAGCCCTGTTACTGATTTGCTCAAACCCTACACCTGCCTCCTGACTCCCAGACTCTTGGACTGACTCCAACTTGGCTTTGACCTTTGGCTTGCATTTGGACTATGATCCAGATTTATCTTGTTTATGGACTCTGATCTTGGTTCTGACCCATAGTCTGTCCCCAGACCCAGGCTTGAGCACTGACTCTGGCAGGCTTTGACCCTCGGTAGCTCCACCAATAACTACCAATAAAATTTAAATAAATCCAAAATTGGTTTGTCTTAAATAGATACAAGTTGAGCAAAAATGGATTATTTGCTAATCTAGATAAAGCATAAACAGTTTAAATGCTCATTCCATAATTTAAAGTGGATCTACAAATTATCTGGCAAAACTCATTCCAAATCTATCTGTGGTCAATAAACCCTTACACGAGTTTCTGGAAAATGACATTTCCTGGCACTGTAAAAACAAACAAATAGAATCATAGAATATTAGAGTTGGAAGGGACCTCAGGAGGTCATCTAGTCCAACCGCCTGCTCAAAGCAGGACTAACCTCAGCTATATCATCCCAGCCAGGGCTTTGTCAAGCCTCAGCTTAAAAATCTCTAAAGATGGAGATTCCACCACCTCCCTAGGTAACCCATTCCAGTGCTTCACCACCCTCCTAGTGAAAAACTTTTTCCTAATGTCCAACCTAGACCTCCTCCACTGCAACTTGAGACTGTTGCTCCTTGTTCTGTCATCTGCCACCACCGAGAACAGCCTAGTCCCATCCTCCCTGGAATCCCCTTTCAGGTAGTTAAAGGCTGCTATCAAATCCCCCCTCATTCTTCTCTTTTGCAGACTAAACAAGCCCAGTTCCCTTAGCCTCTCCTCATAAGTCCTGTGCTCCAGCCCCCTAATCATTTTGGTTACCCACCGCTGTACTCTCTCCAACTTGTCCACATCCTTTTTGTAGTGGGGGGCCCAAAACTGGACACAATACTCCAAATGCGGCCTCACCAATGCCGAATAGAGGGGAATAATCACTTCCCGCGTCCTGCTGGCAATGCCCCTCCTAATGCAGCCCAATATGCTATTAGCCTTCTTGACAACCAGGGCACACTGCTGACTCATATCCAGCTTTTTATCCACTGTTACCCCCAGGTCCTTTTCTGCAGAACTGCTGCCTAGCTCGTCGGTCCCCAGTCTATCTTCCTTCCTAAGTGGAGGACTCTGCACTTTTCTTTGTTGAACCTCATTAGATTTCTTTTGGCCCAATCCTCCAGTTTCTTTAGGTCCTTCTGTATCCTATCCCTACCTTCCAGGGTATCTATCACTCTCCCTAGCTTAGTGTCATCTGCAAACTTGTTGAGGGTGCAATCTACCCCATCCTCCAGATCATTAATGAAGATGTTGAACAAAACCGGCCCCAGGACCGACCCCTGGGGCACTCCGCTTGTGACCGGCTGCCAGCTAGACATGGAGCCATTGATCACTACTTGTTGAGCCCTATGCTCTAGCCAGTTCTCTATCCATTTTATAGTCCATTCATCCAACCCATATTTCTTTAACTTGCTGATAAGAATACTGTGAGAGACACTATCAAAAGCTTTGCTAAAGTCAAGGTACATCACGTCCACCGCCTTCCCTACATCCACAGAGCCAGTCACCTCACCATAGAAAGCAAGCAGGTTGGTCAGGCATGACTTTCCCTTGGTGAATCCGTGTTGACTGTTCCTGATCACCTTCCTCTCTTCCAAGTGCCTTAAAATGGATTTCTTAAGGACCTGCTCCATGATTTTTCCAGGGATTGAAGTGAGGCTGACTGTAGTTCCCCGGATCCTCTTTCCTCCCTTTTTTGAAGATGGGCACTATACCTGCTTTTTTTCCAGTCCTCAGGGACCTCCCCCTGTTGCCATGAGCTTTCAAGGATAATAGCCAATGGCTCTGAAATCACCTTAGCCAATTCCCTCAGCACCCTCGGGTGCATTGCATCTGGCCCCATGGACTTGTGTATGTCCAATCCTTCTAAATAGTCTTGGACCTGTTCCTTCAGCACTGCTTTTGAGCTGTTAAGAACACTAAATACAATCACCAACATGCCAGTTTTAAAATATGATTATTTAACTAAGACATTTGCATTATCAGTAGATGCATCTTCCAAAGGATTGCATGCACATCTTATTCAGGAATGGCAACATGTTGTTTTCACATCCAGATCCTGAACAAGATTGTAAGAAATTATGCCCTAAGTAAGAAAAAGATGTGTGTAACTCTGTTTGATTGTCTTCACTTCCATCACTTGAAAGTTTATTTAAACAAACCTTTATCTTTAGCACACTCTACCAGTTCAATCTGGAATATAAATTGGGTAGGGAATTGCATGCAGGGCTAATGTTAGTAGACAGTAAGCCACTCAGTATACGTGATCACTTCCTAAGAGCACAATGCAGGGTACTGAAATCCCAGAGACGAGGATGCGGGGTAGGAGGGAATGTATGTGATTTTGACAAATAAACTGATTTACTGTTTGCTACTCCAAATTCATGGTAATTTCAGAACTCACATGCACAAGTCGTGGAATGTTAAAGGTTCTAATTACTAATAGAATGGGATGTTGTTTATTTATTTATTACTTTGACAGCTCAAATGTAGATTTTCAGGCATTCCCTAAACTCATCACTTCCTCATTAAAATATGAACTGTTTAACATGATGAGTGACAGAGCAATTCAGACAGTAAAAGTCTTTTAAAGAAAGTTCAGAATGACAATACCGATTCATATTTAACTCTGCTGGGCCGTAGCAATATACCCGGAAGAACATAATGAGAGAGTCTGTATCAGTGTCAGTGGAATAATTGCAGATGCTGACACTACTGAGATTGCTGAAAGCAGAGATGATGATGCTAGTGATGATTACGGCAGTTCTTAGAGCCCCCAGATTAGAATAGGACCGCATTGTGCTGGCCACTGTAAGGACACACAGTGAGAGAGAATCTCTGCCCCAAAGATCTTACAATCTAAAAGGACAAGAGGTGAGAGGTGAAACAGAGACTCTTGGATGGGATTTCAAAAGGACCTAAACAGATTAGGTGCCTAAATCCTATTGATCTCAATGGAAGTTAGGTGTCTAACCAGCTTAGGTGCTTTTGAAAACCCCATTAAGCACCTATTTGTATCCTGAGGTACCAAAATATTTTTGAAAATCTGGCCCTGAATGCTGAGTGCTCAGTGTATCTGTGGAGGAGAGGCTGGGCCTGACCAGCGGCAGTTCCTCTGGGCTGCTCTAAATTCCACTAGCTGGTAACAGCCACCAGGGGGCCAGCCACTCTCTCTCCTTGGCTATGCCTCCAACATACCCCCTGTGCTGGGGGGTGGGAGTACAGATAACTATGCTGGCTCTATGCCACCTCGTTATTCCCCTAAAGCCAGGGGAACCCCAACCCACCAGGTAAGATGGCTTCTCTTCTGTTTTCTTCTGTTGGAGTGGTGTAAACAGGTGGGAACATTGGGAAGGAGCCCAGGATCCAGCCCTGAGACGTTATTTCCTGGACCCAAACATATGAACTGCTTAGGGAGATAAAAATCAATACCCCTTTCACATGACGGGGTCAGTGTTTAGTGGTGCCAGTTACAGGAATCATTACAAACACTAGCTTCACCAACATTGCTAGGTCTAAGTAGCCTCTGGCTGAAGTTTCAAGATAAACAGCCTGGACTTGACAAGCACTGGCTGGGATGACTTAGTTGGTATTGGTCCTGCTTTAAACAGGAGGTTGGACTAGATGTTCTCCTGAGATCCCTTCCATCCCTAATCTTCTATGATTCTATGATTTTATGACTGCCATGTTTGTGCCCATGTTCTCAGTTATGAAAAAAATTAACCTGATACAGACATAAAAGAAGGAAATAAGTCATAATCTAAACTAGCAAAGCAACTTGAAAAAGTATTTCAGAATACACATGCCTGCTGTATAATGCTATTTCCAAGATGCTATTCAATTTAGGGGAAGCAAAGTAGCTAAAAAGAGAGGACATAGGGAAAGGACCATGTTACTTTTATGGAGGTGACAATGCTACTATCAATGAGCATTGTACTGTGAACGAGACATTTCCAGAAGTCTCTGCAGACTGTCTGAGTCATATGCTTGTGCAGTTTGTGAAAGGGCTGTAGCCTTCTGTTCAGTCAGCCCATCCCTTTTGTAATTACTAAGCATTACATTTCTCTTAGTCCTCTTCTGTAGTGCTGGCCTGTTTACCACAGTCTGTGTGGTTACCTTGAAGCTCATTTACTGCTGCTTATGAGCTCCCTATGGGAATATTCATATCATTGGGACAGTGGGCAGCTGCTTTCCCAAGAAAGGTAAAAGTGCTGATAGTGATCACCTGGCTGAAGGAGATTTGCAGATAAAGGTGTACTGTTTTGTGTTTCATTTTGCACGCAGTGCTCCAGATGTCCCAAAAGAACAACCTCCACTGGAGTATAACTCCTGTAATCAATTCATTCAGAGTTCCCAGTAACCTTAAAATTCAGCATCCCAATTAGATTTTTAAAGAAATCCATAAAATGAAATCTGTTACCATCTGACATAATGGGATTTATTAGAGTCCGCACTATACAGTGTTTAAAGAGATGTTTATGGGTTGAGATAAACTTTGAAATGATCACTGTGTCCATCACTACAAAGGAACAAATAAGGAACAAAAAACTTTGAGCTATAGAATGAAATTGTACAGGAACGATGCATCTTTTGTTAAAACTCAGTTTTAATGACTTAGAAAGATGTGGTATGTTTTCTGGACATACTTCTCTCAACATCTGTGTTCTTTAATGACCACTGAACTGCTCCCTTCCCCCTTATGTTTATAAGCTCTGATAACTTCTGATATTTTTTCTTAACGTTTTCTTCTATTAGCATGGCAAGTCAAAGGAAGAAATAGAATTTTTTTTAAAAAGTAAAGAAGAACTCCATGACAATTTTATCAAGCATGAAATGGTGTTTAAACAAAACAGGGGAATTTGCTGAAGTAATGTTTCAGTGAGGAAGGAAATGCCATTGACTTTATTACAGCTGCCTAATGTTTTCCACGAACTGCAGAAAATAATTCATTGTATCTTAGTGACCTACCATAACAGCTGACTGCTTGCACTTGATGGAAATATTATTTGTGCCTATTAAAAATTAACTATTTAACTTCTCAACTCTCATGCCTCCAGACTCATATTTGATTCCTTTGCATTCAGTTTTGAGCTGGCTTGTGAGCTGTTTGCCTGAGATTTGTGCTCCAGTGACTAAGTCTGTCTATTTCTATATAAAGTTCTTTTGCAGAAAAGAAAGAACTGGGTGAGAATACGTCTTTGTTGCCTTATGCTAACCCTTAAATGACTAAAATCAGAAGTAAGTTCCACTTCTATTTTAGTGCAGTCACCTTATCTTATGGGCTCAATGATGAAAGTTTCTGATTGTGTGTGTGCACATACTCTGCTGTAGCTCCAGGGAGAGTATGTTGCAGAAGAGAGAGTTGCAGTGAAGGTTCAGAGCAGGCTGTGATGAAGAGACAAATTAAGGGGAAAATCAGTAATTATAATAGATGGCAACTTGGGAAACAAAAGTGAATGAGGGTGGGGCAGGAAGAGTGAGAACAAGAGCTTTGCCTAATGAAACTTTCCAGAAGATTTACTCCCTTTACTATTGCAGCTGACAAAAAGGATGTGGAGTGTAGCTGTCCTGCAAGTAGCTTAAGGGAGGTTGAATAGGGTCTATGTTGGTATTGTATAGGCTTATTCTCAGCCTATTAATGGCTAAGATCTAGTTGATCGCCTGTTGGGGACTATGGGGTGTCTTTTGGCTCCCATCAGTCTTCTGGCTGGAGGCGATAAAACATTCCCTCGGTCTTTCAGCCTATTAATGGCCAAGACCAAGCGCACTATCTGTTCTTATCATACTAATTTAACATTCTTCATTCTGAAGGACCCATAGCACCATAGACTTTATATATACAACACTGCTGAAATGCAACAGCCAGTTCCTAGATCACGGCACATGAGTGGGGAGGTAGTGGATAGTTTGGACAAGGATTGCAGGGCAAATCTGTGCTCCTATAAAAACTGACATGGGACCCTTAAAGTCCGTCCATAATATACAAGACCTTACACATCCCCTCTGAATGTCACCCAGAGAGTATGTTGTTATTATAGAGATGTACCTACTTTGAATTTGGCTTTATATGGCATGTAAAGATGCCTCTTTCCCCACACTTGAAAAGATGGAAATGTGGTGCCTGATTTTTCTCTCTTACTAGTGTAAATCGGGAGGATTTCCACTGAAGTTAATGGGATGAGACTGGTATAAAACTGGTGAGAGGAGATCAGGCCCATGGTCTCCATTCTACTACACAATAGTATCCAATCCAAATGAAATTAAAGGACATTGTAGTCAGGGAAGTGTTAGACATTACCAAAAATAGAATCTGGCTGGTTAAATTCACTGATTAATCCAACTCTTGTAAAAATGGCCATGAAAATTTCAATGACCACAAGCAATCTGGACCTCAGCTTTATATTATATTCACAGAATGACATATTTAACAGTAAAATGGTTCTTATCACCACACAAGGGGATTGGCTGCTAAATCACACACAGGCTTGAGTCAGAATTCCACTGACTGAGCCATGAAAATCACTTCCTTGGGGGGTGGGCAGGTTTCTCATCCAAATACTGACCAGGCCTGCTTGGGAGATGAGATCTCATTAGATCACTACCCAAGCTGGCATGGCTGTGGTTAAATCCTATTCATTCCTTCTCCACAGTATTTTTAAAACCTGACTCTTCATTTTCATCCATATGACTAAAATACTAGTCCATGTGTCGGTCATCTCTAATCTTGATTTCTGGGACCACCTCTTCTCTTTGACTTCCCTTATTTGACTTCAGCTTAACTACTCATGGAGGTTAACTTCTCAGCTTGAGTGATGGTATCAGAATCTCTCACTCCTTAAAATAAAAATGAGTTTTACAGAGCTGGATGCTTTGCAATATGAAGTTGAAAATAACAGAAGTTATGGAGGGTAATGTATTGTTCATATAATCCTTTTGTATGAAGAACTGTTCCCTAAAATTCATTTTGAATACTTTGTCCAGTCAGTTTCTGAACGACTCAAGAGATTGTGCCTTCACTGGTTTCCTGGGAGGTTATTCCATTGTAGACAAGTATCTCCTTACAGTGATAGATATTTGAATGTGTGCATGTTTGTAGACATAGGGTCTTTTACTAAAGCAAATGTTTACTAAACTATATTACATTTTTAAAATAATTCCATCCATAGGTTTTCACTGATTCTAAAACTCTTGTTGAATGTAAATTGAGGTTTTTAGTTTAGTGGAGGAGAATTGTGTTTAATACTTATAAAGAAGGGTAGTTCCCCTCGTTAAGTCTTTAACAGTCAAGCCGTGATAGGAACTAATAGATACCATATCAGAATTCAACCAATTCACCTGGGATTTGACAGCAATAATTCAGCTTCCTATTTACTTGGGAATTAAATCAAACAAGAAAATAGGCATTTAGATAAGTATCTGAAAGACAGGCTGTTATGTAGCTCAGACAGAGGAACAGGTGCAAAGTTCTAGAAAAGGAATATGGCATGCTATGGCAGGTTATGTAATGCAAAGTGGTGCCTATGGGAAGGTTATTTGATAAAATTCCTTGGGATTTATTTTACAGGTTACATACAGGGAAGGTGATGGGGCAGTGACTCAAGGATCCTTGGATATGGGCCACTAGCAGATCCAATTTCCCAAAGGATATGGTAGTGGTATGCTTATTTTTGCATGAAAGCAGGCTCATCCTGAAACAAACCTGCACTGGTCATTTCCAGATACTTAAATGAAAGAAAGAGGAATGTAGGAACGTAAGATTTGCCATACAAGTTCAGACCAATGGTCCATCTAGTCTGAAATGATGTACCTGACAGTAGCCAGAATCAGATTCTTCAGGCTGTATAACACCCACCATTGACAATTATGCAATAACATGATTATCATATACAATTATCTAGTGGTTGTCTTATGCATGTGAGTTGATAGTGGCTATCTCCTGATAGATTTTCATCCCAGCTGGTGTCATGTATGTGTCATATGTCTGCATGTGGCATAAGTGTCTAATCCGTTTTTTTGGAATTCTACAAAGTTCTTTGCCTTAATGATACTTTTTGACATGCCTGCCACAGGTTAATTACATTGCATAAAATTGATGGATAAATCTATAATTTTTTCCTTTTTATTTCATAAGGTGGTCTCATGTTCTTGTATTATGAGGCAATGTAAATGTGAATGCCCAACTGGCTTTTCCTACACTATTCATCATTTTTCATACCTCAGTCACATTCTCCTCTCCTACATTTCCATTTCATCAGAATGAACACCAACAGTTTCTGCATTCTCCACAAAAGGGAATAGAATGGTGGTTTCCCAGCAATCTGCATGGTAGGCTGCCCCAGAGCTGTGGACCCTACCAGCTTGGGGGTTCCCAGTTCCAGTACCATCCACATTATGGGCTGCCCCAGACGCATGGATCCTGGAACCCCTAAGGTCCTCAACTCTGAGGCAATGTAGCTGGCAGGCTGCCCTGGTGCAGTGGACCTTGCAAGCCCCAGCTCCCTAGCAGCCCATGAAGCCAGTTGCAGAGGAGGCAGACAGGCAAGCCATCAGAATGGAACCCTGACTGGCCACTACAGGAGCTTCATCAAAATTGAACCATCTTCATGAAATGTCTAAATGTTGACAAATTGGCAGAGTCTGACAAAAAATGGGTTTTCTGGAATTTCTCCAACCAACTCATAACCTTAACTCTGACTCCTTGCAAGTATGAATTGTAATAAAGGGTGCGATTACTCCGCTGTCATCAAGAAGAGAATCAAGAGTGACCTCACTGAAGTGAATGGAGTTATGCCAGGTTAGTGAGAGAAGAATCAGATGTATGGGGTTTAATTACATGATCACATGGCGTTACTCCAATACAATATAAACTCATGCATTCTTCTCTACATGGTTCAAGTTGGGTAGACACAAGCAGATCTTGCAAATGTTTTCAGTTTTTGTGTACTTACACTGGTGTACATGATTCTTAATAAATTTGTCAGCATCCCTATATTGTAGATATTGTTTACAACCCTCAGCATCATTCTGGTGTTATTCAGAGATGTTAGGTGCTACTTAGGTGTTATTCAGAGAACAAGACAGTTGACTATATAACTAATGTACTTGTGCACTTTTGCAGTTTTCCTGAGTTGTATTTAAGGAAGGCTGCAGTGAGGCAGTAAACCATTAAGCTAATTTAGCAGCACAGATTTGCAGCCTTCCTTAGATGCAGGACAGCATTAAAGACAGTTAACTATGAAGCTAACTGAGCTGTAAATGTAAGTGGATTACATATGCCAGCAAATTTTCACTTACTCTGTTATTTAACCAATAATATGGTGTTTAAGTACTGTTTGCTGTGTAACTTTTCATGTACAGTAGATGGCTTTCACGGTAAGGTTTGTTTGGCACACACAGAATAATACCAGAAGACAATGTTTGTCTAGAAAAAATTGCAGAAATACTTGCCAACATTAAATGATTTTATCTGAGAAACTGACTCTGGACCTGATTTTCCTCTCACATACACAAATTTTATACCCCTATAACTCAGCTGACTTAGTTGAGTTATTCTTGATGTATACTAGGGTGGAGAATCAGGCCTATATCATCATGGAGACTTACTAGAGGTCCGAGTAAAGGTTCTATATCGAATCCCAACTTTGTGATTTCTGTCTTGAGCATTTCACCATCCAACCAGAATGTAGTGTTTTAACAGAGCCTAGATACATTTTACTAGGAGTTTTTGATGTATATAACTGCTTCAGTGCTGGCTGTTATATCAGGTGTGTGGAACAAATCACATCTCCAGTGCTTTACTTTGTATGTCTTTATTGACATGCCAACTTTCCAATCAAATGTATAGAAGGATGCTTCTAAAAGACACTGCAGCACAGAAACCACAGTGGAATGCAACAATGAAGCAGTTAAAATGGGATTCTCTATATAATTAAATAAGCACACTAGAAACTGGCATATGGTGGTGAGCTGCATTGATTACAAGTTGAAGTAACTGATCATTCCTGAAAGCATACAGTGTATCTTCTGTGTTGTTTGTTAGATATTTAGGCAAATATATTTGCTTGCCAGGTGGATTTTTTTGTCTTGTGGAATAGTCTGAGATGCACCTATTAGGTTAAACCCTGGAAACGGCAGGAAAAGATCCTAATAAATGACATTTGATATTAACCTGATACTACACTTGTCGATGGTCTAAGTCAAAAGGCCAAGAAATTCCATTATAGAACATTAAAATAGACATGGAAGGCAGCCACAGAATCCCAGAGGTTTGCTGCTTCTATGACTGCCCCTGGCTGTCCCTTTCAACATCTGCATTATATGTGGAATTTTCAGTCATTTTGGATCCACATGGATCTAAGCCTTCTATCCTTCCCTAAAGGAGTATAGGCAGCAGGAAATCTCTCTTTTCACACTGAGCTATTTTATAGTGTGAGGATCTTGCTGTGAGCCTGTACAAGAAAACAGTTCCTGGAATGGTGAGACAACTTGTGTGTAACGTGATCCTGCATCAGTTCCACAGCTGCCACAGCAACAAGCCCTGGAGACAGACAAGAATCTTCACTAAAGGCGGGACAGGAAGCCCAGCCACAGACAGAGACACTGGTACATAAAACACATTCCAGTGGTTGGCATCTCAGTCCTGCAGCTGCCAAGCACACCCTGTGTGTGGCCATGGGTGTTGGCTTCAGAACTAGAACATTTTGAGGAGGAGGCCAAACAACCAGTAACCCAAGGAGGACAGAGCCAAGTTACTACAGAAATTATATTGATGTGCCAATTTGCCGGCTATTTCAAAGACAAAGTTTTATCTAGGACGTGTTGTTTTGTATGTATCCACATGGCAGTTTGCAGAGAGAAAGGCTCAGGTTTATCACTAGGGGAGGGGTCTAGCCCCTTGTGCAGGAAGGCACTTGTTATAGCACTGTAAAAAGCTATGCCATTCTTTAATTTATCCATATGCTGCTTTAGGGACCTCAGCTCCGCTGGGGGCCACAAGCCCAGGATGTGTTTCCCTTCACATAGACAGCACAGGAGAAGCAATTGCAAAGGAAAGACAAAGGTGAAATAAGATCAGCAGTATAGTTGAGCTGGTTCACCGCCACTGGCAATAAAGAATGTTTGAGAATGTTAATATGTAAACAGGTCACAACGGCTTTTAACCCTTTACACTAGACACATTTAGTATGTATAGTACAGCACGATGGATCCATATTACAGGGATACCTATTTTAGGTAACACACTGTACATTCAGCTCTGTAAGAACACAAGAAAAATAAAATCTGCCATAGCTCAGGGGTTCATATTGTGAAGAGAGTGATGCTCCATGCCCAGTGACAGCATTTTATAATGTTATTTTAAAAGGAGGAAGGGGTTGAGGCATAGGGAGAAATTTTTGCATCTCTCCATTTAAAGACTGCACGTTTTGACTTTTCCCCCTCCAAGCCTTTAAGGCTATGTCCATACTAGGAGCTGTGTACACCTAGGTGCAGTAGCTCAGTGAGAGCTAATCTGAATATCAACAGCAGCATAGTCGCAGTAGCACGGGCGCATCAGCATGGCTGAGCAGCACTGGGTATAAAGCCACCTGAAAGGGTACTCACAGAGACTATGTACTTTTTGCAGTTCAGGCCTACACTGCTATTTATATTCGCACTCAGGGTCAGCTCTAGATCAAATGGCGCCACAGGCGAGGAGCATGTTTAGCGCCTCCTCCATTTGTTAAACTTTTGAATACCTTATTTTGTATTGCATTTGTAGCCTATTTCCTGACTTTGATGCACAATTTGCATGCATGATTTATCCCTGTCAGATAAAACGATACATTTACACACTAGGAATCTGTAAATCTGTATTTATTCATGCCATATATAAGAAAAAAATGGTTATAGCTTATAGAAACATTTTGATTTTAGGAATAACTGAAATGTACTAACACCAAGAAATTGAACGGTGCACCAACATTGGGTGGACCAGTAATAAATAGTGTTACAGGAGGTGACAACCTTGGCATGTTAACCCTAGTCATTTAGTTCAAAAGGTCGCTTTTCTCTCTTTTTGCCCTCGCAAACTGAAGCACAGCGTCAGAGAGATCCAAAGACCTGAAACATTTTACTTCCAACATTCTATTTTCCCTTTTATCGCTAACAACAAAAATAGCACCCCACGCCCGGCACCCCAGGCAGTCGCTTGCCCCTATATCCAGCCCTGTTCACATTAGCTCTCATCAAGCCACCATGAGTATGTGTACATAAGCAGGGAAAGTCAGACACCTAGCTTGTAGTATAAACAGAGCCACTGAGAAAGGGAGAGAGGGCGCACACGTGCACACGGTTCCTGGTAATGCTTATAGACTAAGGAGCTCTGTGGGAAAGCATGCAATCAAAGTCAGTCATGGAAAGAGCCATCTTTAAGCAAGGTTGGGTGAGTTGTGCCTCCTCCTTTACTGAGCAGCCTGCTTTCTCTCTCTTCTTTTCCATTCTTGAGTTTTATTCTGAATTTTTAAGAAATAAAGTAGTACGTTTTAAAAATTATGGTAGTTATGTTGCAGCCCTCCTGCACAAGTATTTATCTTTTTATCTAACTTTTGTGATTCTGTGATTGCTATGGACAGAATATCCGCTAACAGGAGCATTCTATTAATGTGACAAATAACTAGACAATGAGGGACAGCTACCTCAGATTCTGGCTTAGCTCAAGAATTGTTCCACTTCCGCACATGCGTTTTGCCACTACAATTGATCAGTGACCAGACTGTGAACCCCATCTGATTAGTCAGTTACAGGACTAGTTTTATTGATGTCAACTTGAGAGAGAAGGGTGGCAATCTGGCACTATAAATTCAAATGGCTAGGGGGTCTAATCTCATGTTCTCGCTGCTGGATTAGGTTGTGAGCTACTGGAGGTTTCCTCATGGTATGTGTCACGCTGGCTGGATTTGGGGTGGAGGGGGGCATTTAGTATATTGTTTGACATCAGTATGTCAAAATCATAGCAATTCATGTAAGATATGCAATGTCAGGTACTGTTAGAAAGGCTATAATGTGCTAAGTAAGATGATGATGTTTATGTTCATGTGTTATATGTGTAATGGAAGTTATGGATATGGTTGATATATCTGTATTTCAAATTGTGCTGTCTGGGTCACACCCCAGACAGGATGGCTGCAAAACAAAAGCCTGCTTAATGGCCCATTAAGAAATTTGGCTTCTTGATAACCAGTGTGGGGAATCAGAAGCACTGTTTGTGGCTGGTTGGGAAGTCTGACTTCAGTTTCACCCACCAATGCTGGGAGAATCTGCTCTCCTTTTGCAGCCTGCCCTGACCTTGGCATTTTCAGGTGGCTACCCTGGGCACGGAAGGGTCACAGTATGGTGCATGTGGAGCAAATGTATGAGCAGAATCAGTTACTGAGGCAGAAGTAAGAAATCATCTGCCAATAATGAAAGTGAGACCACTCTGGGATGGAAACTTCTGGTACAAATGTGCCTCATCTGTACTTTCTAGATTTGAAATTCCAGCTTATTCAGCCAGTGAAGTCAACTTCCCTCTGTTATTCAAGGCCATTCTGTCATACATTTCCCAGTTTGGCAAAAACTGCAGCAGGAGCCCATTTAAACCCTACAGAATAGTTACAAGTTAATACTTCTTGGGAAAAACCCTGCTTTTGAGGCCTGATCCAAAGCTCATGCAGTAAAATGGACTTTGGATAAGGTCCTTCATTAGTTTCTCCTTTTATCAACCTGCAGAACCTGTCTCTTCTTACCACCCTAACAGCAGACTAAGTCTGTAGACAAACAAGTCATCTCCAAATGACCCATTTGACCACTTTGGTAACATTAGTGAAAAACCGACATTTTGCTTGAAAGTTCTGCTCCTACCTCGTGCATATTTGTATACAAATTTACCTCTGGAGATTCCCTGGCAGCCATTTCCATAGTCTTCTGCTGTCAGTGACCAGGTGCAGACAGTAGCAGTGAAATTCTGAAGAATGAGAATTTTACTATTGACTTCAATAGGGCCAGGATTTCACCCTGGGGTTTTTTTTTGTTTTTTTTTGGTATTGTCTCACTACACAGACCACAGACCAGCTTATCATGAAGCATGTCAATAAACACAGGAGAAAATTCATAATATTCATTAAGCCTCTTTGCGTCTGTCTACAGTGCAATGAAAAACCCACGATTGGCCTCTGCCAGCAGACTTGGGCTGGTGGGGCTCGGGCTTCAGGGCTGTTTAATTGTGACGCAGAAATTGTGCAGCCCCGAGCTCCGGGACCCTCCCCCCCTTGCAGGGTCCTAGAGCCTGGGTTCCAGCCTGAGTCTGAACATCTCCACTGAAGTTAAATATCCCCTTAGCCCATATCATATGGCACCGGCCAGCCACGGGTTTTTAATTGCAGTGCGGACATACCTTTAAGTCTGCCACAAACCCTAAAACTATGGCCCCTCACTTGGTTTGCTTTTGTGACAGAGTTTCTTAGTGTTGATCGGTGGCTTCATAGCATTCAAGACATGTCTAAAATGCTTTTTAGGATCTCCGCTTATGTTTTGTTACTTGTCTAGTTGGTTGCATCAGACTAATTGGGGGAAGATTTTCCTTCCTATCATGCTCAAAGAGATACTTCCTCACAACTATTTCAATGTATAGAACCAGATTGCAGCCCATGACTCCTCACTCACTTTGGGGGGGACCAGATGTCCTGATTTTATAGGCACAGTTCCGATATTCGGGGTTTTGTCTTATATACGCACCTATTACTCCCCACCCCTTGTCCCAATTTTACACACTTGCCAGCTGGTCACTCTACTCACATCTAAGTGCTATGAGATATACAAGGCCCACCCAGAGTTAAACACAAAACAAACTACTCTTCCTGTAAGGTTGTAATTTTATTTTATTTTTGTATTTCTTAGAATCCAGAAATCTAACACACAGCTACCAGTTACTGAGAGAGCTAGAGGACTGATACCTAAGGCAGAGGCACAACTCAACCCACCTTACTCCAGACTGACGGCTTAAGACCCAGATCACACACTTCCAGAGTCCCCTACCCTTCAAATAACACCATAAAGAGCTTGTAATTGTCAATGTACCACAAGCGTCTTCTAGGAAGGCAGGCAACCAATTGGGCAGGTCCCCTCTCTTCTCTTCTTCCTCAGTCCTCTTCACTCTTACCCCTCCTTGTTATAAGTTTAATTGATGGCGGGCATTCTGCACCCCATACTCCTGTGCCCTGCTGGCCTACACCCCTCACACAGTGCTAAGTCTTTTGTTCACCATGCAACTCCAGTGAATTCCTCAATATAGTTATACCAGGGTGGAAGCTGGCCCTGTGTGTCCTGTCAGTCTCTATCAAGACACTGGTTTTAAAGGTTTGAGGGGTGACAACAAGTGGGCCGCACATAGTTACTCTTTAAAAGTTTCTTGTTAAATAGAATGCATCACGTTTGTGTGGGTTAGGCTTTCAAGGAGAAGTAAGGAACAAACTCATTTTCCATAAAGCAGAACAAATTATAACAAGTCTTGTGATAGGTTAGGTAAGCTGAGGCTAGGTGAAAGGTAAACTGTCTCTATGTTCAAATCAGTGAAGGAAAACCAAAAAGGGCTTCCTACAACCAGGATTCCTTAAATCAAATCAATAAGGGCTTCTCACAGCCAGGACTTCTCTCGTTCCAGGGTGGGTCTCATTCTAACTCAGACCAGCTCACAGAAAGAAACTCTCTAGTGTGCTCTCCTTTTACATTCCCTCAGACTAGGGTAAATCCCTATAGCTTAGCCCAGTCACATTCTTTTTATGGCACGGGTCCCTGGGCATCCCTGTACTGAGGAAACACAGCTCTCTGTGTGTTTAATTATTCTTACATACTCAGGGAAATCATATTAACCTTTTCCATACTACATCCTGGCTGGGAGCCTACACCCTCCTATTTTAGATATTGTATTTAACATTTTGTTTTAATTTTTTATTTACAACAGACACCAGCAATACCACTTCCATTCCTTACATTGCTTTGCTAGTTTGAAGCAGTCTGCTCTACGTGTGAGAGAGTAGTCTGTTTCCCATGGTCCATTCAACCTGGCACCTGCTTATTGAGACTGCCAGTAAGGACAATCGATGACAAGAGCTGGTGAACATCTACCCACTGGGACCTGGCTTGAAACCCTTCCCCCACAACACATGGGTACTAAAGAGCCATCAAAGGGTAACTACTAGAGATAGCTGGATTTGAACCAGTGATCTAGATCTGAAAGGCTCTCTGTGCTGATACAGGCCAGATTTTGCTCTCAATTATACTTATGTAAGTCTAGACTTCAGTAAAGCTAATGGAGTTATTCTTGATTTATGCAGATGTGGTAAAGATGAGAGATTACCCTTAAAATGTCTTGAATGATATGTTTCCCTAATAAAAATCTAGGGTAAGGTGTTCTTCATTTCTCTCAGATTTATTGCTTATGAGAATTATAAGTACACTGTAAACTGAAAGGGGACTAGGTGATGAACACAGAAGAGAAGAACACTTTTCTAGTGTCATGGCACTGTTTTGTAGTTAGTTCAGGCTAACTTAGGTAAGGCAGAGATTTTACACGTCCCTTACATTACAGTTACACACAATTAACCTGAAGTGAAATATATAGGAATGAGACGGGGCAAGAAAGCCTGGAGATGAGAGAGCTGGGCAGGGGCACACAAAGAACAATATGTGCAGCACAGTACGTAGGGCAATACTGACATCTACTGTCCAGTCCCCAAACATCCATTTGTTGTCTGTTTCCAGTCACCCATCAAAAGAATAATGTGAAACTTGCCATATAACAACTATGATCCTCCCCTCCCCTCCCACACCAACCAA
Source organism: Emydura macquarii macquarii (assembly GCF_026122565.2). NCBI lineage: Eukaryota > Metazoa > Chordata > Testudines > Chelidae > Emydura > Emydura macquarii. The sequence goes on along the minus strand of NW_027132559.1, from coordinate 32,192,237 downwards.
CTGAGGCTGCTGCCAACTGCAGGTAGCTGCCATTTTGTGTTCAGGTCCGACGCAGCCTGCCACAGAAGAGAGACACACTGTTTTCTCTCATAGAGATTTTAGTATTTTCCTTCCGACCATATTTTGCTTTTTCCCTTAATCAAAAATAAGTGTAATTTAGAATGAGAGTATGTGGCTGTTCTGTCATGTTTTCCCATACACAGTCCCACATACAAAGAAGTGCAATACATTACCCCCTACTTTCAAACACATTATCCCTGCTGGCTCTGCAGCCGACTCAGAACGGCCCTCCAGCTTCCCTCGCATACTGCAACTCTCTCTACTTCTCATTTCACACCTGTATCTCTCCACCTCATCTGTTTTCCAGATATGTCCAAATCTCAACTGAAAGCAGAGCTTCCTCCCTCAATTTCTCACTCCCTCTGCTATTACACTTTATTTCAACTTTGCCTTGCACACTGCCGTGTTGTGTGGCATTGTACACTAGTATTATGTAGAAAAGGACAGAAATAAATAGAGGAATATGCACTCTGAAGCAGGACTTGTGTCAACAGATTCTGTTCAAGATAAAGGTGTATTGTATGAGTCATGTAGCTATTGCTAGTTTCTTCAAATGGAGAAAGTAGAACTGAAAACTCTTACTGACTTCCATATTTATAGACTGGTCCACTAGGAGAAAATAACTAATGAACTAGTTATTAGGTGCAGCTGTCTGTTCTAATCAATTTATGTTAGGGGTGTAAGTTTATAGTGGATATTGTTTATGCTACAGTTTGGATAAGTGCGTCACCATAATTCAGAAGCACTGGCAAAGCAGAGGTGTTTGAAAGTAAAGTAATTTAATTTTATAACCTCGCAAAGAATTCACCACTATTTGCTCTCTAATACATGGCCAAATGGTTTAAGAGATTATATAGCAAATATATTTATTATTTCTACAGTGTTTTAGATTTTCAAAAGCAAATATTAAAAATTCTTGCAACACCCCTGCAAAACAGAGAGGTAACTATTATACCCATTTTACAGATAGGGATGCTAAAGCAGAAGTGAAGTGACTTACCAATATCATATAGATAGTCAATTGTAGACACAGGATTAGAACTCAGGAGTTTCTAGGTATCATGTCTGAGTTCAGTCCACTAGGAAGCACTATCTCAGTTCTTATTTTACTAATGGTTAATAATTGTTAATATTTCATCTATGAATCAGATCTTTATTATATGGGGGAAAATCAATAAAAATAACATGGAACCATATTTTTGCCTCATAATATACTTAAAACAGAAAAACTCAAGTTAACACCACATGTGGAGCTGAACCAAGTGGGCAGTTGCAATTAGATGTGCTGACAGAGAGAACTTCCTAGCTGGCACTTGGTCCAAATCATGACTTCTTGAATAGGAAGGTCACGTTCTTGACACATACTTCATCCTTGAATGTTTATGATGATCCTAAACACCCACCAGGTGTCACTGCAATCTCACGCAGACACAGCTTCTGCATAGTGTACATATGACAGATACTGTACATTTAAATAAATGCAATGCTGGTCAAGATCCTGAGTCAATTAAAATTGGCTACTGTTGCTGTAGACCCACAGCACAGCAAGCAGGATAAAAATGCTGATTAAATATAAGAAGAGAGGCGGCTGGGCCAGGGTGCTATTTTTGTTTATTTTCTTATTTTTACTGTCTACGCAATTGCTAAGTGTCTAGTGCAATTGAAGTGTTGCCATGCAGAAGATTCAAGCTCAGTTACTTGGAGCTGGGCCTAGAATGCAATTTAAGAAGAAAACACCAGATGGCGCATTCCAACAGGGAGAGCAATCAGAATGGTTCACCAACCTTGGGGCTGGATTCTGTTCTGCATCTTCTGAGAGACAGAGTGCAGCAGGTGCAGCTCAGGAGCAGGAGTGAAGGTGGCACAGAGATAGCTTACACTACCTTTGTACCACCCATATTCTAGGCTGCTGCAGGGGCTGAAACAATAAACAATACAATAGGCCCAGAGAAGGTTCTTATCTACAATAGCTTTATCGGGTCTGCTTTGTAGCCCAGGATCACCGCAGATCTGAGTGCTATGACGCCATCCCCTCTCAGCTGCAGCATGCCGTCTGCACCAGGGCCTGCAAAAGGCAGGGGGTGCCTAAGGCAAATTACCTGTTCCTTTTTGGCCCTTTTATCCCATTGGAGCATCATACAGAGTTTGGGCAGCCTCTTAACTTTAATGTAGCCTCTTAACTTTACAGACTAATTGTGGCATTAATAATTTAAACTAGTTAATGAAAACTAGGGGAAGGAATGTTGTCTAGTAATTAGTGCAGTTAATAAATTACATTAGGAATTAATTTTGCCTGCTATTGGTGTGTGTCTTTTTGCAGACGTCCAAGGTAGAATCCTTGTGACTATTAGAGGCCAGGGATCTCCCAGCTGGCTGGGCCAGGTGAAGGTAAACTTGTCTGAACTAGGGATGTAAAGTATCAAATGGGTAACCAGTAAGTATTAGACTTACCGTTTACAAATTGCATTAACCATTTAACTGTTTGCTGCATGGCGGGGGGTTGGGGGGTGGCGGGTGGCTGTGCGTTTGGGGGGGTGAGTGGGGATGTGGTGATGCAGGGAGGAACAATGCAGGGAGGAACAATGGGACATATGCTCATGTGGCGGGGGGCTGATGGGCTCCGGGGTGGATAGGGCATGGAGGTACCTTATTGCCCCCTCCTGTGGGCTGGGGGATGGCGGACTCTGGGCGGGCGGTGTCACCCTGGCTCTGGAGGGCCTGCTATGGGGTGATCAGAGGGACCAGGGCCCCATGTAATAGCAGGGCCAAGTGCACTGGGCTGCACGCATCCAGCTCCTGGGCACCCCCTGCAACCCCCTTAGGGCTGTAAAATTTCATATCAGTGTACCGTTTAAACGATATACATTTTAATCGCTTAAATGGTTGTTTTGTTAAACTATATTTTACATCCTTAGTCTGAGCTAAGCTGGATGTTTCAGCTAAATGTGTCTCAGCTGGACGGCACTCTCCTGCCAATTTTACCAGTCTGGGGCCAGAGTCTGATCTCATTTATACTGGTGTAAATTGGAAGTAACTTGACTGAAGTCAGTGGATTTACTCCCAATATAAATCATTGTGACAAGATCAAAGTTTGGCCTATTACCTCTTAATAAGAGGTGAGGGTCTATTTCTGCTAAATGTTGGTCTGAAAGTGACTCACCTGCCAGCATACTCCTTTGTGGCTGAGCATGGCATAGTGAGATCTTCTTCAGCATACCCTGCTGATAGCCACTCCATCCCCGCGGTGGTTTGCTTCTTTCTGTGACTCAGCCCTCTGACCAACTCATATTCCATCCCACCCCTTTCAGGGGAGCTGAAAGTCCCACCAACAAATTGTGCAATGACCTTGTTTCAGGTCCTCTGTCCCTGCATCTGGGCCCTGTAGTCCTTACAACCCTTTTCTCAGGGGAATCATGTCAACTTCCTCAGTAGCTTGTAAGAGAACCCAGCCCCTCCCTCTACAATGGATTCCACTCCAGGGACCCTGTAGTTGGCAGCCAAGGTCTGCTCCCTCAGACTCTGTGCTATGTGTATGGACTATTTCCTACCTTGGCCTGTCCCTAGGCCTTTCCCCCTAATTCCCTTTTCAGTCTCTGCAGAGCAATTTCCAACTCTTAGAGTCAGCAATGTTTCCCACGGTTTTTTTCCTAGAGGTCCAGTTCCTTCCCTTCTCTCAAGGTTCACCATAGGAGCTTGCTCTGCCTGTGTCTCCCCAGTATTTCCCATGATCTTTTCCAGAACTCTCTTCTTAGGAAAACATCCCAAATCCTCCTCTCTATCTAGACCTACTGCCCTGAAGGCCTTCCATTATTAGTCTGCCCTAACCCTCACAGCTGGGTCTCATCTTTCATTGGGCCCTTCCCACCTGCTAGGGGCTCCCTGATGTACTAATTGCTCCCTGGCCCCAGTTAACTCTTTTTATATCAGTGTGAGGTGTACACCTCATCACAGTTTGTCATATCTGAATATGGGATAGCATTTATGAGGGTGTGTGTAAGGTGCAAAAGTCATGGGAGCAGGGGGACTGGACTCTTGGTCTCTGTGCCTTTCCTGCTGGGTGCCCTAGCCACTGGCCACCTGACTCCAGGAGAAGGGTTCCCAGCTGTGGATCGCAAGCAGAGATAGGCAACCCCCTGCAGCCTGGACTTAGGTGATTGTCTCTGTGAGACTGGTGGAGCTTCACCGCTCTCAGTGGCTATCTTAGATGGCTCCCCACCTAGCATGTTGGCTCTTGTGGTTTGCATTTGAAAGTGACTATTTCTCACTACTCATTGTACAGAGAGTCTAGGTGCCAAACTCGGCCTTTGTGGATTGCCTTTGTGGATTTTCTGCAAAAACAACGGGAGTCCTGTAGCACCTTGAAGACTAACAAATTTCTGCGGGCATAAGCTTTCATGGGCTGCAACCCACTTCATCAGATGCATACAGTGGAAATCACAGATAGGAAGTATATATATATTGTGACAGGGCCAGACCGCAGGGCTATGAAAGGGTACTGGAAGGCATGTATATTAGCCCCAGGCTCCATAAAGCCCTCTTCCCTGGGTAACCCAGCTGGGGCTAATTGAAGACAGTTGGGCCAATTAGGCCACCTGGAGCCTATCAAAGAAGCTGCCCCGGCAGTTAAAAGCCTCCATTTCAGGCAGGCCAAGGAGGCTGAAAGGGAGTTAACAGCCAGAGGAGAGGAGGCAGAGCAAAGCAAAGCAAGCAAAGCAGAGCGAAGAGGAGTGAAGTGAAGCAAAGCAGAGCGAAGAGGAGTGAAGTGAAGCAAAGCGGAGCGGAGAGGAGCTGCCCTGCCCTGCCCTGCCGCCACTATAGCTGCAGGGCTTGGGACTATCATCCACGGCCGCTACCATACCGAGACAGAGAGGCTCCAGCCGGGGAAGACACCACAACCCTTCACGCCGGTACGAGGGAGCAGTCTACAGGCCGGGGGGGGCCACGGACAGGCGGCCCAGGGAAGGTAGTAGGTCTCCAGGACTAAGCTGGGTGAGACCACTCCTTACAGGGTCCCTGGGTCGGGGGCCCGGGGAAGAGGGCGGGACCGGGTCCCCCCCACCCCCAGCACTCCCCACCCCCCCGCACCACAGGCACAGCCGCTGAAGCGCAGGATCCACAGGGCAGGACAGGCGCACCCTGCCACACTGGTGTCAGAAGTGGGATTCAGCATGCGCAGCGGCTAGAGAGAGGGAGAAGGAGAGAGGGGAAAAAAAAAAAAAAAAAAAAACCCAGGAGGGTGGGGGACTTTTCCTTTCTTCCCCTCCTCACCACAATGGACGACGTGGTAAAGGCACTCATACAAGCCACGGCGGCCCAGCAGGAGGCCACCCGGGCCCAGATGGCCACCCAGCAAGAGTCACTGCGGCTTCAGCAAGAGACTAATCTGTTGTTGATCAGCCAGGCCAACCAGGACCGAGCCCTTTTGCGAGAAGTAGTGGCCCAGCTGAGGACCCTGGCTTCTCAAACCACAGGGCCGGATGGGGCGCGAACACTACGTGCCACCGGCTATCTGCAGAAGATGACTGGGGAGGACGATTTGGAGGCGTACCTCCTTACTTTTGAGCGGGTCGCCGCACGTGAGGCTTGGCCCCAGGCTCAGTGGGCTGGTATTCTCGCCCCCTTCCTGAGTGGAGAAGCCCAGAAGGCCTATTATGACCTACCCGCGGCGGCGGCGGCGGACTATGCCCAGTTAAAAGCAGAAATCCTGGCTCGGTCGGGGGTAACGACAGCCGTGCGGGCCCAGAGGTACCACGACTGGAGATTCCAGGAGGGCAAGGCTCCGCGGTCGCAACTATTTGACCTCGTCCACCTCGCCCAGAAGTGGCTGCAACCAGAGGTCCACCGGCCGGAGAAAGTCCTGGAGATCCTGGTTATCGACTGGTATATGAGGGGGCTGCCGGCCGACCTCCGCGCTTGGGTAGGGCAGAATGACCCCTCATCTTATGACGACTTGGTTGCACTAGTAGAGAGGCAGGTAACGGCCAGGGGTCTCACCCGGCCAGTCGGAGGGGACTTGCCCCGGGTCAGACGACCCACCCCAGTTCTGGGGGTCCGGACGCCCGAGAACCCGGCAGGGACCAGGTGGAAAGCGAAGGGGACTGAGGGCCCACCGGAGGCCACCAAGGGACAGGGTGATGCGGGCAAGGAGGACAGAGCTAGACCCCCTAGCCCAAAGAACAAAGGGGTGTCTAGAGCCCCCTACCGCTGCTATGCGTGTGGGGAGTGGGGACACATAGCTGCCCAATGTCCCAACACCAAAGAACCCATGCAGTGCAACCTGGGAACCTGGCCGGACTCCTGTAGCCTAATCCACCTCGTAGGGGTTGCCCTAACCCCCACAGATACACGAGGCCGGTGAAGCTGAACGGAGTCAAGACCCTGGCACTGGTGGATTCTGGGAGTGCCATTACGCTCATCTCGGGAAGATTGGTGAAGCACAGCCAATTAGCACAAGCTAAATGCACGGGGGTGACATGTGTCCATGGGTCCGTAAGCTACTACCCCACCATCCCAGTGAACATTGAAGTTCAGGGGGTGTCACCAGAGTGACAGCAGGAGTGGTCCCTAGGCTCCCATACCCAGTTCTTATAGGAAGAGACTTTCCGGGCTTTGGGACCCTCCTTCCCCCAGAGGGGCCCGGGGGAGGGGAGGAACCTGAAACCCCCGGGCGGGCCCTCCCCTGTGAGGACCACCCCCCGATGTTCTCTGAGATCGCCCAGGATCTATTTCTAGCCCCAGGGAAGGGCCGAAAGACCCGGGCCGAAAGGAGGGCGGCTAAGGCTTTGGGCACAAGAATCCTGGCCCAGGGGCTAAAGCCCGCCATGGTAGGCAGACAGACCCGGGCGACAGCTAGAGAAACAGCCCAGAGCGAAGAAGGCCCTCAAGCGGACACTGAGCCGAGTCGCACAGAACCGGAAGCTGGGGTAGAAACCGGTCCCTTGGAGCTGGGAGAACTAGGAACAGTGCGAGAGAACTTCGGTCGAGACCAGGCCGGTGACCCAAGATATGTCAACGCCAGGACAGAAGTGGCCGAGATCGATGGAGTCCCAGTGGAGGGAAGAGCTCGAGGCCCGGGGCCATACTTTCTGGTAAAGGGGGACCTGCTGTATAGGGCCACGGAGATAAGCGGGGAGCGGGTGTTACAGCTCCTGGTGCCGCGGAAGCATCAAAATGCCGTGCTGAGCTTAGCCCACAGCCACCTCTTTGGGGGGCACTTGGGTGTAGAAAAGACCCTGGCCCGAATCCTGAGGAGGTTCTTTTGGCCAGGTATACACGAGGAAGTTCGGCGCTATTGCGCCACCTGCCCCGAATGCCAATTACACAGCCCCCAGCCTCATTTGCGGGCCCCTTTAGTGCCCCTACCCATCATTGAAATCCCATTCGAGCGTATTGCTATGGACCTAGTGGGGCCCTTGGAGAAAACAGCCAGGGGGCACCAACACATACTCGTTGTCCTCGATTATGCTACCAGGTATCCAGAAGCCGTTCCCTTGCGGAATACCACTTCTAAAGCGATCGCAACAGAGTTAGTGAAGATTTTCGCCCGGGTGGGGCTGCCCAAAGAGATACTAACGGATCAAGGGACCCCATTTATGTCGAAGCTAATGAAGGACTTGTGCACTCTCCTACGGGTGCGGGCCCTACGGACCTCCGTCTATCACCCCCAGACGGATGGCCTGGTGGAGAGGTTTAATAGGACTCTCAAGGCCATGATCAAGAAGGTGGTGAGCCGAGATGGCAAGGACTGGGATACCCTGTTGCCGTACCTTATGTTCGCCATTCGCGAGGTTCCCCAGGCCTCCACGGGGTTCTCCCCCTTTGAACTACTGTACGGGCGTCACCCCCGGGGCATCTTGGACATAGCCAGAGAAACCTGGGAGGAGGAGCCCACCCCGGGAAGGAATGTTATTGATCATGTACTCCAGATGAGGGATCGGATAGCCCGAGTGACCCCCATTGTGCGGGAACATTTAGAGAAAGCCCAGAGGGCCCAACAGGTCCACTATAATCGCCACGCCATGGTTCGACGATTCCAGCCAGGAGACCAGGTGATGATCCTCGTACCTACCGCTGAGAGCAAACTGTTGGCCCAGTGGCAGGGGCCCTATGAGGTGGTCGAGCCTGTGGGAGAGACCAACTATAAAGTACGGCAACCAGGGCGCCGGAAGCAAGAGCAGATCTACCACATTAACTTATTAAAACCATGGAGGGCCCGAGAAGCATGTATGACCTTCACCCAGGAGGTAAGCGCGCCTGAACAAGTGAAGATATCCCCTGATCTAACGCCAAACCAAAAGGCCGAGGCAGCAGAGATGGTAGCCCGGAACCAAGATGTCTTCACGACTAGCCCAGGCCGAACAACGGAGGTCTTTCACCACATCGTCACCAGCCCTGGGGCGAGGGTTACGATGAGACCCTATCGAGTACCCGAGGCCAAAAGAAAGGAGATTAAGGCTGAGGTCAAAAAGATGTTGGAGATGGGGGTCATAGAAGAGTCCCATAGTCAGTGGTGTAGCCCAATTGTGCTAGTACCGAAGCCAGACGGCACTACGAGATTCTGCAACGACTTCCGCCGGCTAAACGAGGTATCTCGGTTCGACGCATACCCCATGCCTCGTATAGATGAGCTTGTGGACCAAGTGGGCAAGGCCCGATTTCTGACTACCCTAGATCTGACCAAGGGATACTGGCAAATCCCACTAGCTACAGAGGCAAAGGAAAAGACGGCATTTTCAACACCAGATGGATTGTTCCAGTATACGGTCCTTCCCTTCGGATTACATGGGGCCCCAGCCACCTTCCAGCGCCTAATGGACAAGCTGTTACGCCCTCATGCTGACTATGCCGCTGCGTATCTGGACGACATAGTCATTCATACCCCAGATTGGGAGACACATCTGAGGAAGGTGGAAGGGGTACTGCACACTTTGAGGCGGGCTGGCCTCACCGCAAATCCCGCCAAGTGTGCCATTGGTCTAGCCGAGGCTAGATACCTCGGATACATCGTAGGGCGGGGCACAGTAAGACCCCAGCTCAACAAACTGGAAGCCATCCAGGATTGGCCTCGGCCCAACCGAAAGAAGCAGGTCCGAGCATTTTTAGGGGTGGTAGGGTACTACCGACGGTTCATCCCCCATTTCGCCTCCAGAGCCAGCCCCTGACGGACCTTATCAAGGCCCGGGGCCCGGACATGGTACGATGGACCGCAGGGGCAGAGGAAGCCTTCGCAGACTTACGGACGGCCCTCTGCAATAACCCCGTACTCCTTGCTCCTGACTTTACAAAGGAATTTATTCTGCAGACCGACGCCTCAGAAGTGGGGCTGGGGGCGGTCCTGTCGCAGATGGTAGGTGACGAAGAACATCCCATTATGTACCTCAGTAGGAAGCTCCTCCCAAGGGAGCAGAGGTATGCAGTAGTGGAGAGGGAGTGCCTCGCCGTCAAGTGGGCTATGGAGGCACTCCGTTACTACCTGCTGGGACGCCACTTTACGCTGGTGACCGATCACGCACCCCTCCAGTGGATGCAGCGGAACAGGGAGAAAAATGCGCGGGTGACCCGGTGGTTCTTGTCCCTCCAACCTTTCCGGTTCACCATACAGCACAGGGCGGGACGTCGCCACGGGAATGCTGATGGTCTGTCCCGGGTCCACTGTCTGACGTCCCAAGTTGCCCAAACCTGGGGGCTTGAGCAGGGGGAGGATGTGTGACAGGGCCAGACCGCAGGGCTATGAAAGGGTACTGGAAGGCATGTATATTAGCCCCAGGCTCCATAAAGCCCTCTTCCCTGGGTAACCCAGCTGGGGCTAATTGAAGACAGTTGGGCCAATTAGGCCACCTGGAGCCTATCAAAGAAGCTGCCCCGGCAGTTAAAAGCCTCCATTTCAGGCAGGCCAAGGAGGCTGAAAGGGAGTTAACAGCCAGAGGAGAGGAGGCAGAGCAAAGCAAAGCAAGCAAAGCAGAGCGAAGAGGAGTGAAGTGAAGCAAAGCAGAGCGAAGAGGAGTGAAGTGAAGCAAAGCGGAGCGGAGAGGAGCTGCCCTGCCCTGCCCTGCCGCCACTATAGCTGCAGGGCTTGGGACTATCATCCACGGCCGCTACCATACCGAGACAGAGAGGCTCCAGCCGGGGAAGACACCACAACCCTTCACGCCGGTACGAGGGAGCAGTCTACAGGCCGGGGGGGCCACGGACAGGCGGCCCAGGGAAGGTAGTAGGTCTCCAGGACTAAGCTGGGTGAGACCACTCCTTACAGGGTCCCTGGGTCGGGGGCCCGGGGAAGAGGGCGGGACCGGGTCCCCCCTCCCCCTGCACTCCCCTCCCCGCCGCACCACTGGCACAGCCGCTGAAGCGCAGGATCCACAGGGCAGGACAGGCGCACCCTGCCACAATATATACATCCAAGGGTAAGAAACAACAATGGGGAGGGCAAGTGCTAACAAAGTCAAATCAGTTAAAGTAGATGAGGCCTATTCACAACCGTTGATTAGAAGGTGAGAATGTGTGAACAGTGACAATTACTTCTTGTAATGAGATAACCATTCCAAGTCCCTATTCAGACCCAGTCTGATTGTGTCAAGTTTGCAGATGAGTTCCAGCTCTGCAGTTTCTCTCTGAAGTCTGTTTATGAAGTGTTGTTTCTATGATTTTCTAGGCACCCTAAAGTTAGGTGTTGCAATGCTGAGCATTGCAATACCAAATTTTCTTTGTGGTTCCTGGTCTCATTATTTGCTTAACTCTGTTCCCATTGCAATCAATGGTAAAACTCTCCTTAACTGCAATGGGAGCAGAGTTAGGCCAACGCTTAGAAAACTCCACCTCACATTCTCTTTTCCTGGGGCTTTACTATGTACAATAGGCCAAGTACTGGGAAGATAAGCACTCTCTAAAATTTCATAACTTTGCACAGCACAGCTTAATTCCTGTATAATTCCTGAATAAACAGTAGCTGTTTGTATCTGTCTCTATTTTTGATGATTTTGCCAGATATGTCACTAATATATAGTACTGAAGCTTTGGTCAGTAAAATATAAAATTTATAATTTGTTGAGAGAATTCATACTAGTCTCACAGGGCAGAAAAAGGTTTGTTACTGTTTGTTACTGGACTGAGAATATTTACATGTCAGTGATGTGGTTAACTGACTGGATGAACTGTAAATGGTTATTATATAACCTTTCATGGTTATTTTCAGTCTTTTTAATGCATAGTTATCATAGTGAAAAAGCTGCAGTTATGCATTTTGCATAATAGTTATGGGTCAAATCTTGAAGTCTTCTTTGGCTGTTACTCAGTCGCACGCAGCCAAAACTCATTGATATTGATTTTATTACTTAGCTCTTTATTAATTACTTAAGCAACCTTAACTCTAAATTTCTGTGAGAAGGTATCTGCACATGTGTTTGTAGGCTATATATTTAGAGATGGTCCTAAACTTAAACCCTGGATTTGAACACTCCCAAACTTTGGTGAAATTCAACCTTGGACCTAAATTTAATAGCTGTCCAGATGTGCCAATCCAAAATTCTAAGCTGGTGTATAACTATGTAACCCCATTCACTTCAATGGAGCAATACCAATTTGCCCTAGGTTGGGATACTTTGGGAAAGCTTGCAACTAGATTTAGATCCAAACTTTGTGGCACAGGCACATCTCTAATATATCACTATATAGCTTGTAAGTCAATTTCTAAAATGATTTGGGGATTTTTCTCAGTGAAATATATACATGACAGTTATCTGCCTGGCTTCGGGGAGATGGACAATCATGCCTATATTTATCCAGAACCTAGTTTGAATAGTAGGCTATGTACTGGATATATTTTTGACTGGGGTGGGAAGGCTGAACTAGCCCTCTGTGGCCAAAGTACACCCTATGGAGAGGAAAGAAAGAAGGGAAAGGCAGCAGACTCACCATCTCAGTACTCCTCATCCACCAGACTTCTTACGCCATTCCTGTACTCATTTTGTATTGCCATGCAGGGGTCCCCCATGAGAGTGACTTTCACACTGTGCAGGAGGTGAGCACTTTGGGTCTGATCCAAATCCCAAATCAAGTCAATGGAAAATCTGTCCTAGGGATAGATCCTCAACTTGTGTAAATTGTTGTAGCTCCACTGAAGTCAATGGAGATATGAGAATTTATACCAGCTAAGGATCTGGTTCCCATAGACTTCATTGGGCTTTGGATCAGGTTCCTTATGTGCATCTTCTCAATCCCATTCCCTCCCTGGCCTAGACTGATTCTGCTACCAGGTATGGAGGTATGGGCTGGATATGCTCCTCAGTGGAACACTTGCACATATTCATCAACCACATAAACAGTGACATAAGCAAAACACACACATTAATGACATTCAAAAACAACATTGTGGATTCCAAAATCCCAAGCTTTCCTTTTTTTATTAAATATCATGTTTCTGAATAGGCAAGGAAAACTTCAGGCAAATCCATGTAAGATATAACAAAGCATGATTTCAAAAAAGCATGATTAAAAAAAATATTAAATATATACTTCTGTCATTATACAAAGACTTGTGTTAAAAATCCACATCGTGCAAAAAACGCTGTCACAATCCAAAGGGTTAATGGTGAATCTCACATAAACTCTCAGTTAATCTGAATTTTAAACAATCCTGAGCAAAAAAAGCATTTGCAATTGAGAAGGAATAGAAGTGATGTATAGCTATGCTGAAAACCATTTGCTGCAATTTTTTAAATGGGAGATTAAGCAGTCTGGTTATTATTAAATAACACTATGATGTTCTAAAGACTTTTCCTTTATAAGGATAAACTTTTCAAGGATGCCTAAGTGACTTAGAAGTCTGAGTGCCATTTTCAAGATGACTTACAAACTTAGAAACCGATGTCCCATTGATTTTCAATGAGATTTAGGCTACTAAATTAAGTCATTTTTGAAAATGGCCCCTAGTATAGGAGCCTAAGAACATGTAAGCCAAACTTGGGCATGGTAAATGGCATACAGGAGGAAGAAGCTGTAGAGACACTTAAGAAAAAGAAAAAGAAGGGAAGGCATCAAATATTTTACAAGTCTGGGCAATTATATTCTTAAGAAAAAGGAAATGCTGGATGAATAGCATAAAAGTTTGTGGTACCCATTTTTAAACACAAAGGAGATATTTCACTGTGTGCTAATTATCATCCAATTAAGCTGACATCACATGATATGAAAGTATGGAAGAAGATTATTGAAAAGTGTCTGAGCAGAACAGTTGAAATGTTGAAGGGTTAGTATGGATTTCTTCTGGGAAAGAGTACAATTGATGACATATTTGCTCTATGAATTTTCATGGAGAATTTCAGAGAAAAGAGATGGCAACTGGACATGGTCTTTGTCAGCTTGGAGAAGGCGTACGAGCATGTCCTAGGAGAATTAGTTTGGCGTTTGAGACAAAAAGGTGTGCCGGTAGGATCGTGTGTGTGCCATATGAATATGGTGTGCCATATTATCCAGGATCTGTCTGATGGAGTGACTCTCACAGTCAAAACCAAATGGAGCTAACATAGAAAATTTGCAGTAAATGTTGGCCTTCACCAGGGTCAGCATTGAGCCCCTTTTTGTTTGAAGTTGTCTTGGATGTGACAAGTGAGACTATGCGAAGGGAGGCACCTTGGAACATGCTGATCACTGATAACTTAGTGATGTGTGAGACGTTTTGCAGGGTCTTGCAGTCTAACTCTGAATGGTAGCAACATAGTTTTGAGCAGGTAGCACTTAGCGTGAATGTTGGGAAGACTGAAGCTATGATAACTGAGGGAAAGAACACACCAAAGAGGATATTACAGGCAGAGAGCTTAGAAGAGTGAAAGAATTTAAATGGTTGCTGACAACGATGCCCTCCTGAGTTACATCGGCATCGTACCAAAACGGTTTGCTGCAAATGGCAGGAGCTGACCCCCGAAAAATAGCTGGGAGGTTAGGAGGGGAGTGTATGTAGTAAAAGGTGATAGGGCTTTATAACCATCATGGCATTTTAGAAACAATTTTTTGGTCATTTTGTCTACAAAGCTCTTTCCAGGCTGAATAATATCTTCCTTTACATCAGCCATTCAAGAATTTTGCTTTGTATTAGCATGTCTGCATATCATTCCACAGGACTACATCTGGAAAGGTAGGATAGGAGCCACAGAGCTCTGCTCTATGTGTCAAGAGGCGGGAGAAATGGAAGAGGAAACCCAGAAACCAGAAACCCAGAAACCAGAAACCCAGAAACCCAGATGCTGCCTTCTGCAGCTACGAATAAAGAAGTGTTAAGGCTAAAAAATAAACCTCTAAAAGGCTCCATGGTTATAGAAGTGGAGCATATAATACATATTATATACAATTATATATATGATATAATTAATCAAACTCTTAAATCATTTTTATGTCATATGCTATTGGACCATCCATGGAAAATCCCAGATAGAAAGACACTCTTTCTATGCTTTTGCCACTTCTGAGCCGTCCTAAGAAAGCAGGTCGCACTGGTATACTGATTTTTTCATCAATTCCATAGTCCACATAGACAAAATCATCTGCGACTGTGCCATGTAGACGAAGCAATAGATTTTGGACATCCTTTTCTTCCCATATGCATCCTTTCTGCCATAAGGAATGCAAGTCATGTACTTGGAGCTTACTGAAAAACTGATCTATCTTTCCTTTGTGAACAAGCCTGTTCAGACCTCTACTATTCCCAAGATAGAAATGAGCAATAGGCTGCTTGGAACGACACATTTGTTTGTATTGACCTCTAAAAGACTTCTTTAGTGATGTGACATACTTTTCCATTTGTCTGGAATCCTGATCTAGTTGTTTTTGATTCTCTGGCCAGAACAATAAAGAGGCTAAGAAGTAAGGTTCTGAAAATCGATGATCTAGACCTACTTGCTGTAGGATTTTTCTAAGCTGTGCTTTCAATTCCTGCAGAGTACGTATCTTCTTGGACTTAGGTTTAATGCAACTGAGAACAATGTTTGCCAAAATGAAATTCTGCTTCTCCCTCAATAGGGGTATGTTTGTGCATTTTTCAATCAAAAATGTATATTTATTCACTATGTCTTCCATTTTGCTTTCAGCTTTTTCATGACTGTTGAGATACTCCAAAAGCCCAGAAAATCTGTCTGCTTTGGAAGCCTCCAAACTTCTCCTGCAGTAATCCTCCTGACATGGCAAACTGAGTTTTGAGCTCATCAGATTGTCCCCCAATTTCTCAGGATCCAAGTGGCAAAATATTTCTGCATATTTGTTGAAACATTCTCGAACCCTCTTACGTATTTTGAACTCCACGCTTTCTTTTTCAATATTTCTTGGTTTCAGAAGGACAAAGTAGTTCTCAAAAAAGTCAAATGCCTCTTTCAAACTTGACCGCAAATTAGATAAATAACCACAGTAGTGGTCAAGTGTTAACTTAAATTCTTCACTTTCAGTGTCACTAGTTGCTTTTGGGATGGGATGCTTTCCTGACAAATATTGTATCATATATTCTCTGGACAATGTATCCTTTTTGTTGAAAAGAGGAGTACACCCCAGAATATCTATAGTGTACAGACCAGTTTCTATCTCCCCCAAATAACCAGCTGTATTGTAAGTATCATACCTCCTTTTAGACTTTTGGAGTTGCAAAGCGTCTCTTACACCATCTGTACTTTCAGTCTGCTGCTGAGATTCTTTAAAAGCCCGTGATGCACACTTAGCAAGCTCTAGCAAACGTTCCAGGTCTTGAGCAGTTATGACCATCCTCTTTCCATTTTCATCCACCCAATTTTTTATCTGACTTTTGAAGACTTGGCCTAAAGTATCTGATATATATGAATTGTTAGGGGCTCTTTTTTTGGCTTTTTTGGCCCATTCCAGTGCAGAGACAAAATTCTTGTTTATAATGTAGTGGTGTCTCGCTAAAACTTGGCATATGAACGGGTTTTGGCTAAATCGAAGGGCAGCTTCACATAACACATTTTCAACTGCAGTACTCCCTTCTTCCTTCTGTATTTTTTCAATTAATGGGGAAAACAATGTGTCTGTGTCATCTCCATGTTCTTTACGTTGTCTGGTAAGCAGCATACTTTGCACATCATCTAGAAGTTTGCTTTTTCCTAAACCAGAATCATAAAATAAATTCTGTTTTAATAACTGCAGTGTTATTGCACTTTTAGTTAACCTATAGGTTAGGTAAAATTGTTCTAGACAGCAATTAGCGATCAATGGGTGAATGATACGCACTCCTTTGTATGTTCCATGTTCTTGCACCAAACTTTGTATTAGAATATTAGAACAAATTCCCATCTTGTCTTCTAAACTTTCTTTACCCCAATATTTGCCAATTATTCCAAAGAAATCTTCACATTGCGATACTGAGATAGTGGACGCTGTAACGTAAGAGTTTAATATTGCTAGGTAGGAAATAAGTTGTGCTTGTTTGCTGTTAATGTCCAAACCTTTTAGTGTGTTCTTGACCACATTTTTTATATACTCTGGATTAAACTGTTCTTTCATAATCATAAATGAATAGAAATCTTCAGGGTGCTGATGCTGCTGTTTAATTTCTTCCAGTTTCTTCTCAAAAGCCCTTTGCTCTTTGATAGAAAGTTGATGTTTTAGATTAATGCTGTCTGATTGACTGCTCTTTGAGCTTTCCACAGGATTCTGAGATCTCATACAATTTATAATGATCACTAGAGGGTTTTCATAGCTAATGAATTTTCCTGCGATAGCTGACTGAATTTCATGCTGCAGAAGGTAAACATTTTCTTGCTCTTCAAAATCATCTACAAGAAGTAATACTGGTAAATAATCCTCTTGTTTGGTTGCTCCGTAGGTGATTAAAGTTGTCAACTGTGTTCCGATTTCTGCAAAATCAACAGTTTTATTTTTCAGAACGGCACATCTGAATTTCCTCCTTAACTCCCAGAGAACATGCATAGCTAAAGTAGTCCCACCACAGCCTGGAGAATGATAAAGGTTGATTACTTTTGATGGTTTTTGTGTAGTGGACTGGAATGAAGATTGAATCAACTCTTCAAGTTTTTCATAACTGTCCCTTTTGATAAAAGGTGAAGAATAGTTTTCAGACGAGAAGTAAAAATTCCACCATGACACTTTGCCACCCCGGTAAAAATGCTCTTCTTGAGATTTTCTGAATTCAGAAAATTGTGCTTTATCCTTCTCTATCTCTGTGTCTTTGCATTCATTTTCACAAAGTATTTCCAGTGCTGTCATGAAGTCTTCTTCCTTCTTTAAAAGAATAGCAGATGAGCCTGTACATGGTAAAAGCCTCTGAGAAGACTGTGTCACAGATTTCAATTTAAGGATAGTACCATTCACTGTTGGAAGGTTTAAGTTAGCAACACATCTCTTAGTAAGTGCTTCTGCACTAATGAATCTAGCTTGCAGAAGATCTTTCCATAGCTGGAATGTTTGTGCACCAGTACAAATGCAGAGCATGTCTTCAAGCCCTTCCAGTTCTTGGTAAAATGTGCAGAATGTTTCTATGAGGGGATCCCCTGGATCTTCCACTTCAGAGAGCAAAAGAAACACTACTAGAAACTTCCCTCTTTGCAGTAGGTCTTGGTGTGAAAGAAATGAAATCAATTTCCTGACTTCAGCAGCTCTCTTTTGTTGCCACAAACTGGGATCTAAAGGTTGATATTTTTCATCATTAAGGTCTGATCTGCCATTGCAGAAAATCCAGCTGAGCTGTTTATAGAGATTGAGATCTTCAATTATTTCAGCAGTTGATTTCCCTTTCACTTGATACTGGTTTGGAAAGTGCAGGTTTGCACCTCGGTTTTCTCTGTATTTTTTGGCCACCCCAAGCTTTTGTGATAGAGAATCAAACTCCAGCACAGCAAACCATTTTACTTCCTGCAAAAAGTCTAAGTGCTGTGTTTGAGATGGATTGCACTTGTTTGTTACTAATATATACCAGTCATAATAGGAATTATCCAGCAAGTCCTTGTTACCTGTGAATAGGCTAATTAGCTTTCGACCCTCATTCTCTCTCTTCTTGTGTTTTTCTCTGTGTTCTTCCTCTGCTGCTTTTCGAAGATTTGCTGCAAACGTTATCTGTGACTTAAATGACTGGAGTTCTTTTGCATTATTAAGGATATTTTTAGAGCTGGCTCCATCCCGTACAAATAAAGTTTGCTCCCAAATTTTAGACTTAAAATTGTAATATTTAATATGGAAAAATTTTGTTTCACAAATAGAGTGTTTTGGAACTACATCTACTTCAATGACAAATGTATTTGATGGAGTGTTATTCTGCAATAATACTTCAACAAATCTAGGTTCCCTAATGCAGGATTTTGCAACATCAACAAAACTTTGGCCAAAGTACTTTTTAATGTTTTCACTATAATAGTTAATAAATTTATCTTTACTGCTTAGTTTCACTCCTATAATTTCTCCATGTGGCTTGTTGCTTACTCCAAAATGAATAGTACCATTGGTGCGGGAATTCATACATGCAGCAGCAAATCTAAAGGTTTCATTGCTAAATTTCAGCTTAATATCCTCTTCTGTTGCATTCTCTGTGTTTGTGAACACTTTGAACTCATGTGCTGGCTCAATGAGATTCAGTGGCCCTGTTTCAGGAACATTAAGAATATAGTGCTGTATATAACGACGACTGTCATGAAACTCATCAAAAGGATATGGCAAACAATTTTGTCTGGTTGGATGTTGATTATTTTCCAGTGATTTATTTGATTTATCATTTGATTCATCTAACTTGTTTTCTATTCTATCTGTGGGCACAGACTCTATAGACCTTGTGCATTCAGACTCTCTAAGTTCTTGTGACCTACTTGCATCTGCTGACTTCGATTTTCCTTTATTCTTTTCATCTTGCTTTGCACTTCCTCCGTCTTCCTTCTCCATTAAATATTTTTCATCAGGCGTCTTTTCCCTATCTTCTTGTCCAACGGTCTGAGCTGTGCTTTCAACTAGAAAGTTACATTTCAATGCATTCATAATTTGAAGAGCTGGACCATATGTTATACCTATAGCTATAAGATCTTCTTTAGTAAACAACTTCAAGATTGAACCTGTCACATCTTGGCTAAACAAGATTTCACCATGTTTTTGGTCAATCTTAAGTTCTTCTGTTACCCATTGTTTTACTTGCTCTTTTGTCCAATCATCAATATTTGGAGAAAGATTTGGTCGTTCACTCTTCTCAAGGTTTTTAACTTTAGCTCTTGAGAGAAAAAGATAAGATAATGAAAACTGTTATCTATTACAGTATATTAGTTTTTAAAAGCTCTTTTAAATCATCTACCATCAAATTCCTTCATTAATGGTATCTGAAACACAATATAAAGAAATACTTAGTCCACATGGAGAAGATAATAATAATGTCTAGCTCTTATATAGAGCTTAAGGCACTACACATGTCAAACAGATTAATTTTATTATTATTGCAAAAATATAAGGATATTTCATTTTGCAGTCCCTGCTTTAAATTAAATTAAGGTCAATAATAAACAAAATTTGTGAGTCTCTGATATCCATTTGGTGGCCTATATCAAATGAGTTGGAATCTTTGGTTCCTTTATTGATCAACAAGTGTTCATACCACAAACTCCATTGGGACAATTGGATCCAGTTGTTACTATATTCACTGTACTACTACTCTGTCAGTGCTTAGTTCAGTGCTGTCGAATCATTCAGCGTGAAGGCCAAATTTATTTTTGGGGGCATACTTCAACTCACAATCAAGTACAAATTTTCTTCTTAACACAGTCACACTGAAGGACAAAATTTAGAGCCTTGAGGGGCACAGATTGGACACCACTTCTTCAGTTATTTTTCAGATAAGCTAAAGTTTTAGTTTTCATTAATGTCTATCCAGCACCTTTCACAAGCATAACATTAACTTAAATAAAATAGAATCATATAATGAAGCAATGATACTGGGAATGCTTAAGGAAAGTGGGTCTGGTCTCATTTAACCTGGTTTTACTGTGGTTTACTAGCTTTACTTCAGTAGAGTAAATCCTGATTTACACTTTTTGACAGTTGGGATTACTTTCAATGCTAAGCTGCCAATGCTTGAACATGGAAGACAGTAAGTGATGGGGTATAAACCCCGCACAGGCCCTGAAAGGGTTAATGGAGTCTCAGGGTGCTAGTAACCTCACTGATTGCACAGGAGGAGAGGAGAGAGAGAAGGACAGTTTGGAAGAGGAGATCCACAGAAGAAGCTGTAATAAGTGCCCTCTCTTTGGGAAAGGGTCTGATAGAAGCCCAAGGAGGCTGGTAGGGCAGGAAGCAGACAGTCTGTTCCTGAGGTGAGCCTGAGGGAAGACCAGTATTATGATCAGTGGAACTGGAATCAGTGGACCCATGTGGAACCTGTGTGCTTATTACAAAGGAAAATTCCAGTGGCACTATGAATTCCAGTATGCAAGGGATTCAAAAGTCTGCAGAGCAGAAGTATCGTAGCACATGTAGAGATTGGTACTGTTTGGGTAAGCAGGATAGTGGTGGTAAAGAAGCCACCAGGCAAATTACAGGTCTGCATAGAACCCAAGCCACTAAACCAGGCATTGAAAAGATGCCACTATCTACTCCCACAACTGATAACATCCTGCCAGAACTCTCCAAAGTCAGAATCTTTATGGTTTGTGATGTGAGGAATGGGTTTTGGCACATAAACCTGTATAAAGAGTCCAACACATTGACAATCTTTGCAACACCATTTGGTTGCTACAGATGGCTATGCCTGCCAATTGGCCTAAGCAAAACATCAGAGGGGTTCCAGAGAAGACTCGCCCAAGTGCTTGAAGGACTGCCCTTGGTCAAAATAATTGCAGATGATATCCTCATTGTAGGAGCAATGATACAGAAGATGAACAAGATCATAACAGAAAACTACAAGCATTTTTACAGCAATGTTGGTACAAGAATGTAAAACTCCACAGAAAAAATGTAACTCAAACAGCTTTTGGTGACATACATTGGACATCTGTTTACAGCAGAGGAACTGAAAACAGATCCCAGCAAGATCAAGGCAGTTAGAGACATGCCAGCCTCAGTGGATGTGAAAGGGGTACAGCAATTCACAGGAATGATAAAGTATCTATCCAAGTTCTCTTCACACCTGGCTGCAGTAATAGAACCCATATGTCAGCTAACAGGGAAGGATGTTAAGTTGCACTGGGTTGGTTCCCAACAGCAAGCATTTGACACACAAACAAATGATAATGGGTGTCCTTGTCCTGAAGTACTACCAGCTAGGACAGCCACTGATATTCCAGTGTGATGAATTGGAGAAAGGATTGGATGCATCTCTTTTTCAGGAGCAGCAACTTACTTCTGACAGCAGAGCCTAATCAGAGACTAAACAGGAGTACACCCAAATAGAAAAAGAGCTTCTGGCTGTGGTCTTTGGAGTGGAGTGACTCCATCAGTACAGCTATGGACACCCAGCAATAGCACAACCAGACCACAAACCTCTGGAGACAATCATGACAAAACCCTTCTCAGTGCTCCAAAAAGACAGCAGTGCATGTTGATGCACTGCCAGAGCTACTAGGTAGAGATCAGATATTGTCCAGAGTGATTACTGGTGTTAGCTGACATTTGGAGCAGGACATAAATATCCAGCAACAGCAAGTTGGGGAAAGAGGATCAGGATCTGAATCCATTAACATGTTACACTATCTCCCAGTTTAATCTGTGAAACTGATGGAAAATCAAAGAGGCTATGGAAAAGTACATCCAACTAGACAGTCAAGAGAGTGATTCTAGTTGGGTGGCCAGAAGACCAAAGCTAAGGACCAGTAGGAGCAGAACCATACTAAAGATGAGCTGAGTGTGCAGGATGTAATCATATTTTGAGGACAGAAAGCTGTCTCTGTCTCATTATGCAAAAAATACATGCCTAACATCTGTCCTATCTTAGATGGGCTTGAGACTATGTTTACTGGCTGGGAATGAATATATAACTCCACCCTTTGACAGAAGGGTCTGACACGCATTGGTCCAGTGGCGTACCGTGGGGCTCTAGCACCTGTAGGCCAATGTTTACATTTGCACCCTCTGCCCCAGCAGCAACAGCGGCCACACCCCACAGGGGGGATCTGCTGGCCCATTTCCCTCTCTGCCCCACTCCACCCCCACTGTGGGGGTGGCAAGTGCGGCTGGGAGGAGGAGTGACAGGGCAGATGACCCCAGACTGCCTTGTGGCAAGGGGTTTGTGTGACGGGTTCTGCGCCGGAGCCCTGCTGTTGGGTTGGCTGCCTGGCCCCTGCGCGGCTGGGGTCCCTGCGGCTCCCTGGTGTCATTAAACTTCCAAAGCTGGGCTGCCTGTGAGTATAATCATCCCCTGAATGTGCGTGAGGCAACAGCCTCTTCCCCCACATGAGCAGCCCCGTGTCTGCTGGTGTCACAAGTAGCTTGCTCCTGCCTTTTTAACATATCAGCATGTGAAGGTGAGGGCAGATCATGATGAAATTTGCAGCATCTTCAAACTAGGCACAGAGTCTGCTGAGAACTTGCTTCCTCCCAGATGAGCGTGTTTGTTTCAAGATTGAGAAAGTGCTGCAGAGACTCCCAGCACTGCTATTGGCTCTGCCACACCTCTGCATTCTTACTGGCTGAGCAAAGACTAGGTCAGCGAGGGGAGGGGGGAAGAGGAGCAAGCAATGTCATTGCTCCAAGTCCTGGCTGGTGAGGGAAGGGGATGAGAGGAACCGAGCGAGCAATGTCACTCCCAGATGTTAGAAAAATCAGGGTGAGGCAACCCCCCCCCCCTGCGCTACCTAAACGGTGCCCCTATGCCCAGCGTGGGGGGTGGGGGGGCAGGAGGATGCTTGTTCCGCTTGCTCCCCCTGCAGCAGGATTCCTTGGCAGCCAGATGGGGATGTCAAAACCTGGCCCCTGGCCACCTGTGACAGCGGAGGGCAGCTACTCCAAGGAGAACCTGTCTGGTGCTCCCCCCAGGCTGGTACCTGGGGGTATGGCTCCCCCCTCGGTATGCCACTGCATTGGTGACTTGATAACCATCAGCAAAAAGAAATTGTTGTTACATGAGCTACTTACCCAACCAGGAGAAAAGGTGGGAGTGGACTTATTTACCTCAGTGAAAAGCAGTGCTTGATTACAGTGGACTACTATTCACATTTCTGGGAGGTTGATGCCTTGCTTGATACAAGAAGCAGGTCAGTGACTGGTAAAATGAAGACCCACTTGCGAGATCTGGCATTCTGGACACTATATTCACTGACAACAGACCCTAATTTTTCTTGGAAGAACTAAAGGAATTTGCATGCAAATGGAAGTTTGACCACGGCACCTGCTCTTCAGCATACCCACAGAGTAATGGAAAGGTGGAATCAGCTGAGAAAATAGATAGAAGACAGTTACACAAGGCTGTTTCTTGTGGTTCACATCCCTTGTTAGCATTTTTGGCATACAGGGATACCCCACGACAGGGGTACCAAAACAGTCCACACAGGCATCATAGGGCAAAGGACCAAAACCCTGCTACAAATGATGAGAGACTTGTTGAAGCTGGAAGGATGAAGATACTGCTGAGAGGAGATGGCCAACAATCACAGAAAGCAGGTACTAGAGTACGACAGGTCACCCAAGGACCCACCAGCCCTGGAGACCAGCACTCCTGTAAGTATCCAACCATGAGAGAGAGGAGTCATGAGGAGTGCAGTGGCAAGATGACTATGCAACAGGGACAAGTGATCCAAAGGAACAGGAGTTGCTTATGGGCCAGCAGACCCTACATCCAGAGAAAGCATGCAGAGCTACAGAGATCCTCACAGCATGCAGAGACAGAGAACTATTTGGAGGCCAATCTCACACTCAGGGAGGTGATTCCAAAAAGAGAGAGTTTGCTAGACTTGGAGACAGGTGACAAGGAGACAGTGATAGGTCACTCCCAGTGTGGTCATCTGTTTGAGCAGACCCAACTATCTCAAAGACTATGTAATCAGCTGAGTCTGTGGTAAAGACAAGACTCCTACTCAGTTATGTTCTAATAACCTCTGGCCAAAGGGAAATGGGAAGAGGATCCAGGCGTCAAATATTTGTTGTTAATGTTTATATTAAGACGTTCGTAAAGTATGGAAGATGTAGCATGATCAGTGGAATTGGAGTCAGAGGGAGTCATACTTCATGGAGGGACTGTTGTTGAAGGAAACAGGCAATGTGGGGAACTGATCTATAAGCAACACAGCCATATGGACAGAGGAGTGCACAGAGTTTCATAAAGGTCCACTTGTTCAACTTAATCTGCTTTCAGCATTACTCTTTGCTAGTGAAACACTACTGAGGGATGATTGCCAGCCTGAACCCTGAGGCAGTGGAGAACTGTGCCAGTCCTAGACTGTAGGGTGGAATGAAATTAGGCACAGGAGCCTGTGGACCAATATGAGGACATTTCATTATTGCTGACCCGTGTCTGCAAAGGACGGGGTGGCCCGCTGAGATTGACTTGGGCTGATGATTTAGTTGTCTATATATTTTTGTTGGACTTGTTAAAGGACTCTGTGGACTTGAATATGTCTTGAATATGTCTTGGCCAGAGTGTCAGGCCACTCTTATAGCTGGAATAGGCTGAAAAACACAAAGGGAATCTAAGGTACAGTGGCTGCTATTCCACATTCAGCCACCAGTGGGTGGGTTGGGATGGAAAATCTGAGATCCCATATTATGCAACCACATTTTCAGCCAACAAAGATTTTTATATTATTTCTTGCTTTGTTCTTTAACTACTGCTACCAAGTGCTATTATATCAGATTAGGATCCAAATGTCACTATCAGATTTTGTAACTTTCTGCGCATTCTGTTTTGTCTAGGGATGAAACTGCTTTGTCTATTTTGACCTTTGTCAGATAGAGAGATATGAGCATATGGATCAAATTCTCATGACCATTTTGTATAATTATGTCAACTACAGACTGGATAGTTTGTACATTCAGCTGACTACAGCAGAAAAGAAAATTTGTCTTACATTTTTCTTCAAGATTTTGTCTACTGTCCATATTTATTTTTATTAGTGTCTGTTATTTTTAGAAAAGCGGCCTGAATGGTAAAGTTTGGATCTGAATCTACTGGAGCTGAGATTTGGGTTGGGATCAGCTCTAGTTAATTTCAATATGAAAAGGCATGACAGTGGGAGGTGACAGTACTAAAGCAGAGATTAATGCTGGAAGATAACCAGAAGAAATTCTGGGGATGGGTTTGAAGGTGAACAGAGAGAGAGAGGCTGTTTCAGGCAGAAGGATGGCATGAAAAAGGCAGAGATCATTAGTGGGTGAAGGAGACAAACAATCAGCCAATTCAAAAACTTTCTACAGCTTTCGAGTGTATCCTCCTCTATGGCCAAATAGCTGTGACCAAACTGAATTGTCACATTACCCTCTCCTCTTCAATGAGCTCAGGAGAATCCTGAGCTATTTGTAGTAAATTATACTTCCTTATTGAGTCCTTTGCAGCTATCACTGCTGAATCAGTGGCACTAGTCAGCTTAATGTACCTTTTTTCCCCCATAATGGAGTTCTTCTGAATGAATAGATTTCTTAGTCTTGTCCAGTGAAGGGACTCCCTGCAGGCTGAAAAAAAAAGGAACAATAGATTATCTAAGATTCCCTAGCAGCACAATTTATCAGGCTGCCAATCTCCACAGCTGCATAGTTACAAATACAGGCAGGATTCTGGGATTTACTGCTTCAAGGGATGGAGTAGTGCATGGCATGCCATTGAATGAAGTCACTCTCTGGGCTCCAGTCCATCAGCCTCACTACATCTACTCTTTACTTGTGAAGCGCTGAACCCATGGAGCTAGGCTGGAGTAGATTTTATGGGCTTGGGGGCAGGTGGCAAATATGACATGGAGCCATTGCTTCCTCATTTCTTATCTTTTGCACAGATCCATCTGACCTGGCTCCCCTCTTTTCACATTACATGAGCACGCAGCCAGTCACTCCTTTCCCTGCACTAGCTCCTCCCCACACTAACTGCCCATGGCCCCCCAGAGTTTTGTGGTCTGGTCAAAAGTCTCTGATGGTCTGGATTTGGCCCATGGTCCACCTAGTGATTACCCTTGCAATAGGCCCTGGATAAAGTACACTGCATTGTACGTGTTCATTGAACAGGGGCACTTAGGATGTGAAACATTTTCTGATGTCTGAGGACCTTGACCAAGAAATCTGGACCATGAGAAATAATAATTGACTACCCCTGCTCTAGGTACTTACAAATAGATTATTTAATAATTTGTTCCAGTATCTTTCCAGGTATCAAAGTTAGACTGAATGGTCTATTGTTCCCCAAGTCCTCTTTTTTCTCCTTTAGGTTCTATGTTTGTTCTTCTCCAGTCCTCTGGGACCTCACTTGTCCTCCATGAGTTATTGCTAATAGTTCCGAATCATCTGAAGTTGGATGATTTGATAGTTCTTTAGCTGGTTCCTTAAGTTCCTGAGGATGAATTTCATCAGACCCTGCCAACTTGAATGCATATAACTTATCTAAATATTTGTTATCCTGTTCTTTCCCTGTTTTGGCTTGCATTCCTTCGGCCTTGTTGTTAATATCAATTGTGTTAAGTATCTGGTCACAGTTAATCTTTTGAGTGAAAACTGAAGCAAAATAGGCATTAAACACCTCAGCCTTCTTGATATCATCAGTTATTAACTTTCCTTCCCCACTAAGCAGCAGACCTACATTGTCCTTTGTCTTTCTCCTGCTCCTAACAATTTATAGAACTTCTTTTTATTTCCTTTAATGTCCCTTGCTAGGTGTAACTCATTCTGTGCCTTAGCCTTTCTGATTTTGTCCTTACATGCTTGTGCTATTCTTTTATATTCATCCTTATCAATTTGCCTATGTTTCAATTTTTCATAGGATTCCTTTTTGATACTCAGGTCATTAAAGAGCTTCTGATGGATTCATAGTGGCCTCTTACTGTTCTTCCTATCTTTCCTTTTGATTGGGATACTTTGCTGTTGAGCCTTTAATATCGTCTCCTTGAGAATCTGCCAGATCTCCTGAACTCATTTGCCCCTTAGATTTTCTTCCCATGGAACCTTACCTACCTGAACTGTGAGTTTGTTAAAGTCTGCTGTGTCCTTATTCTGCTGTTCTCTCTCCTTCCTTTCCTTAGAATCATGAATCTATCATTTCATGATCAGTTTCACACAAATTGCCTTCAAAGGACAGATTTTTAACCAATTCCTTCCAGTTAGTCAGAATCAAGTCTGAAATGGCTGTCCCTTTGATTACTTCCTGAAACAAAATGTTGTTCCCAATACAGTTCAAAAACGTAATTTGAATGTTTTCATTTCACTAACCATAATTTATCTTTGCAATACAAGTACATTTTATGCACATTTAAATATAATTATTTTTATATTAAAAACAAATACTGTATGTTTCATTATTTGGAAAATATGTAGTGAAAGAAATGTCTGAAGTTGGACCATTTAAGTTTCATTTTTAGGACTGCTATAATGCTGCTCAGTTTCATTTTACCAGCATTACAGGAAATGAAACTAAAAATAACAACATAAACAGAGCTAGATTGTGAGTAATTTGCTGTTAAAAGTAAAAAATCTCCTAGTTTTCCAATAGCAAGTTGTGCTACACATTTGCCACCTCATTACTGTAGTATAGTATCTTTCAGTTAGGAACTTCCACTGAATTATTTCATTATAATGATTTCTGCAGCTATTACTAATAGCTCTTTCAGCAGGAAAAAATGGTTTATGAAAATGTCATGTTTTATCCCATTATAGCTTCTGTCTAATATTTTGACAACATAGTTTCACCAAAAAGGAGCAAATTCAAAATAAGCCATTAACTGGGTTAGCTTTGCATAAAATATATTTGAAGTAGAAGCATCTTCTTTGCCTCTTAGAGCTAAAAACTGATAATGCACTTACCATGATTGTCATTCAACTTTCTTTGTATAAGAGCTGGACAAATGTGCTCATTTAGTTAGGAAAGCTTGTGAAATAGTTAAATGATTTTTCTTCTAATCATCTACAAGATGAAATCATTTCAAAACCAGTATCATCTTGTTGCAGAAAGGATCTGGCACACAGGAAAGCTGGCAAGAAACTGAAGCGTTATTTCCTGTTATCCACGAACGTGACCTGCTGTCACCCAGTCACATGACAAAAGTTAGCATTCTGTCCTGTAGAGGCCACTGGTACCCTGCCCTTAACAAATAAAACAAAACAAACAAGTAAATAATGACTGTTTCTGAACCTCAGTGACTTTCTTATCAAAAGCCAGGTTTTGTCTCAAAATATTTCTTTCTGGGTGGGTACAAAACAATCAGTAATACTTGCACGCAGAGCAGAGCACTGGCCGTGCTGGACTGACACACCCCACAATGCCCACTGTCATGGGGATGATTGGAAGCACATGCTTGTAGTGCCCAAAGGGGGCGCTCTGCTGAAGACAGATTCACGATGATTAATGGAGAATCAGCAATTGCCCCCGGGATAAGGTGAAATGATGCTGCTTAAAAAAACCCCCAAAATCTAAAACCACATCTGTAAAGGAGGAGATAGCTTTAAAAAGAATGGACCTGGATAGATGATTAAAACGGGCTATGGGGAAGCAAGAGCAACAGCTGGCCACCCAAGAGCAGCAACAACAGCAATAGCTGCTGCAACACTTGTCTATTCAATGGCAACAGCAGATGGCACAACAGCAGCAATAATTGATTAGAGACCTGGTGGACCAATGACAGGCCCTGCAGCAATGCCTGGTGCAACAAATGCTATACTTTCTCCAGTGTCCAGAAGGCAACAGGGAGCCGGACAGCTGGGACGTTGAACCCCACCCTACTGGCTGCACTGATCCCAATGAAGCCCACGACAATGGCCCTGCTGATGACCCCAAGGCGTTCCTTACTATCACTGAGCGGCTGCTGGTAGCAGTGCAGTAGCCCCTGACATTGGGCCATCTTGTTAGCTTCTATCTGACTGGACCAGCTCAGTCCACCTACTTGGGGCTTGACCCAACGACTGCTCAGGATTACCCCAGAGTCAGAGCTGTGATCCTTGATTATTTGGATATCACGGAGAAGACTCACTGCTCTTGCTTTCAATATCCTTGTGGGGGAGGCTGGTCCCAGGTAGTAGCCCAGAGATTGAGAGAGTACTGCCACTGCCGGCTACAGCCCAAGCTTTGGATGGGGAGAACAGGTCGCTGAGCTCATTCTGGTGGAACAAATCACTCAGATAATCCCTGCTAGGAGATAGGGGATGGATCCTGAGGCACCAGTCAGAGAGGTTGCCCAAAGTTGTTACCAGCAGGATTTAGAGTATAGTGTTACCCTAAAAACTGCCAGTCAGGTGGTCCTCTCTAAAGGAATTTCCAGGGAAAAACAACTTGCCTTCCCTTGAAAGGACATGGATACAGCCTTCTGATCAAGATAGAATACATAAGCTGTGATACTTCGAAAACAGATACAATGTTTATTCAGAAGTTAGTGGTTACATTAATAGAGAGATAGAAATAGATAGAAAAATATACTTAACACACTACTTAATCTTATACATTGATATTCTTAACAATACTACTACTATTATAAATGATCTTTTCTTAACACTATATAATATATACCAATATACTTAACACTATTAATCTAATATATCACTTAACAATAGTTATATAACAATATATTACTCTATGCTAAAATCCTTAAGAATCAAACATTCAGCAAGTGTTAGGCCAGACGGTTGCTGAATGGGTGCTAGAAGAGGGGGTTCACTCTCCCCCAGACATTCAGCTTTATTGACACGCATACCCATATATTCTTTGGATGAATATTAGGGGTTGGGACTTACATGGTTCTCTTCTTATCCCTCTGTTTGTCTATAGGGCGGAGCCTTCTGTTCTGTCACTGATGTCTGTTGTCTTCAATTCCTTCTCTAGTCTTTCTCCTTTCTCAATCTCTTTTTTCTTTCTTCCTCAGCTTTTGCTATGCTCACCTTCTTCTAAGCATGCCTCAGACTACTGACCGTTGGTTTTATATACAATTTTGGTCACCCAAGATCAGCCAATCAGGTTTGAGGTAATTTGCATACCAGTTGCTTTTAGTCAATCGGTTTAAAGGTCATCCAGAAGGGAGCGGCTACATAAGGAGAAAAAAGGAGTGGGAGAGAGTTGCATTAGGTACCTCACCTAATATGCTAATTAAGATGTGCTTGTTATGTTAATTAGGTTCTGATGTAAGAACACTCTAAGCCAATCAGTTACTTAGCATGCTGATGAGTCTTGGCATCTATGCTAATTAGCTTCACCTTTTATACTAATTAGCTTCACCTTCTATGCTAATTTATGCATAGAGAAAAAGGGAGGGGAAGGGAATTACATGGAAAAGGGAGGGGTTACATATGGAGGGAAAAGGGAGGGGGGGGTTGTGTTGGAAAAGCGAGTGGTTGGAGGAAAAAGGGAATCCCCTTCCAACTGCCACTCTCAACTGTCACTTGCTGGATCCACTTGTTACTAATCCCTATCTAACTAAAACCTTTATTCTCAAACTAATCACTACTTTAAATATTACACAATGTTTGGATACTGATACCACTCTTTAATTACCCAAACAACCAAACTATTTCATTTCCGAATTTTAAACCCCTTCCAAACCTTTACTTCAACATTCTTTTGACATTTTAGACAACTGAGACCAAAATCTCTGGCTATGAAGTGGTCAGCTTAATGGAAAATTAGATGGCTGCTGATAGTGTGCCGGGAATGCCAGGAGGTAACTGCACAGGGGCCAGGTGCCCAGGGCAGTTGGAGGGGAAGGCCATCTGAAGTAAAAGAACATACCAAGGGGAACCCCTTGCTCTATTCTGATCCACAGGAAATGGTGGGGAACACAATGGTACCTGTCGTTGCAGCCTTATAGTTTCCAGATGCTCCACTAGGCCAGCCAGGCACACCAGGGTGCCGATTTCTTTTCAGAAGAAGGCAAAGTTCCTAATAATGGCACACCTGACCTGCTTTTGGGTGGGAGGGTATGTGACGGAGTATACAAACCCCGCACCAGCATGCAAGGGGTTAAAGCATGCAAACCCATGCTTTGGGCTAATGTGGCCCAGCCCTTCCACACCTGCAAATCATGCCGGCACTGGAGGAAGAGTTCAAAGGAAGGAACTCCACTTAGATGGGCACAACTTTCAGTAGGGAACCGGTTGTTGAGCTCCCCAGCTCCCAGAGAGAGGTCAGACAGCCAACAAAACCTTTTTCCTTGCAGGTGGAAAACACAGGTCCCCTGGGCTAAAAATGGGAAAGAGACTGAGACTTGTACTGGAGACCCAATAAGCCCTGGGGTGGACTAGAACACTTTCAAGGCCCACTGAAGGCAATCCTAATAAAACATCATGAGATGTGTGCGATTTTGGAACAATGCTAAATGTGGACCATCTAATTCTTTGCTGTTTGAACAGACCTTTCTGCTAACCCTGTATGTAGTAAAGGATTGGCATGGTGTGCTTCAACCAATGTATCAAAGAGAAATGACAGAATGAGCTGTGTGTGAACTGCAGGCGTTTATCTGTCATTAACTCATCTGGAATCCCATGGTGAGCAAATTGCAATGTACAGTAGATTATGAAACTGCTTCTGCAAGTACTGTGTAACTGCTCAGTTTCAAAAACACTTGAGTGGCTGTGCAACAGTAAATGGTAACGCTTCCTGTTTAACAAAAATTGATCTGGGCCAAGAACAGCCAGGAATCTCATGAGGGTTTAATTGTTATCATTTCCCTGCCCTGTATTTATAATTAAAGTCATACTTAGATAAATTACATTAGATAGCAGCATCCATACCTGGCCAGAATAGAACATCCTGGGCTCTTATCATACACTTATATTAGCCAAATAGACACTGTATGGTATGATGACACAATATCCTTTGTACAGAATCCCATCCTAAGCAACATTTCATCTTGATATCCCAAAAAGACATTATCGACATGTTGGGAGCATGGAATGGAAAAGGGGAGCATGACCAAAGCACTGATTTACTACAGTAATCTCTGGCTGCTGGAATCATAGAATTGTAGGACTGGAAGTGACCTCGTGAGGTCTTCTAGTCCAGTCTCCTACACTTATGGCGAGACTAATGATTATTTAGATCATCCTGGACAGGTGTTTGTCTAACCTGCTCTTAAAAATCTCCAAGGAGGGAGATTCCACAACCTCCCCAGACAATTTATTCCAGTGCTTAACTACCCTGACAGATAGGAATTTTTTCCTAATGTCCAACCTAAACTGCCCTTGCTGCAATTTAAGCCCATTGCTTCTTGTCCTGTACTCAGAAGGTAACGAGAACAATTTTTCTCCCCTCTCCTTGTAATGATCTTTTATGTACTTAAAAACTGTTATCATGTCCCCCCTTAGTCATCTTTTTTCTAGATTAAACAAACCCAGTTTTTTCAGTCATCCCTCATAGGTCATGTTTTCTATCCCTTTAATCATTTTTGTTGCTCTTCTCTGGACTTTCTCCAATTTCTTCACATCTTTCCTGAAAAGTGGTGCCGAGAACTGGACACAATACTCCAATTTGTGGAGTACAGAGGAAAAATTACTTCTCATGTCTTCCTTACAACTCTCCTGCTAATACATCTCAAAATGATGGTTTGGTTTTTTTTTGCAACAGTGTTACACGAAAAAACAATGAGAGTCCTGTAGCACCTTGAAGACTAACAAATTTCTGTGGGCATAAGCTTTCTGTGGGCATAAGCAACCCACTTTGTCAGATGCATGAAGTGGAAACCACAGATAGGAGGTATATATATACATCCAAGGGTGAGAGACATAACAATGGGGAGGGCAAGTGCTAACAAAGTCAATTCAGTTAGGGTAGATGAAGACTATTCACAACCCTTGATTAGATGATGATAATATGTGAACAGTGACAGTTACTTCTTGTAATGAGAGAACCATTCCAAGTTCCTATTCAAACCCAGTCTGATTGTGTCAACTTTGCATATGAGTTCCAGCTCTGCAGTTTCTCGCTGAAGTCTGTTTTTGAAGTTTTTTTGTTGAACTATGGCAACTTTCAAGTCAGCTACAGAGTGTCCTGGGAGATTGAAGTGCTCTCCTACTGGCTTATGGAGTTACTATTTTTTATGTCTGATTTGTGTCAATTTATTCTTTTGCACAGTAACAGTCTGGTTTGGCCAATGTACATGGCAGAGGGGCATTGCTGGCACATGATGGCATATATTACATTAGTAGATATGCAGGTGAATGAACTCCTGATGGTGTGGTTCATGTGGTTAGGACCTGTGACGGTGTCACTAGAGTCGATGCGCAGGCAGAGTTGGCAACGGGGCTTGTTGCAGGGATAGGTTCCTGGGTTAGTGTTCTTGTTGTATTGTGTACGGTTGCTGGTGAGTATTTGCTTCAGGTTGGGGGGCTGTCTGTAAGCAAGGATAGGCCTGCCTCCCACGGCTTGAGTGAGTGAGGGATCATCTTCTAGGATAGATTGTAGATCCTTAATGATGTGTTGGAGAGATTTTAGCTGGGGATTGTAGGTGTGGTGTTCTGTTGTTTTCTTTGTTGGGTCTGTCCTGTAGAAGGTGACTTCTGGGTACCCGTCTGGCTCTGTCAATTTGTTTCTTCACCTCTCCAGGTGGCTATTGTAGTTTTAAGACTGTTTTATGGAGATCCTGTAGGTGTTTGTCTCTGTCTCAGGGATTGGATCAAATCCAGTTGTATCTTAGGGCTTGGCTGTAGACGATGGATCTTGTAATGTGTCCAGGGTGGAAGCTGGAGACATGAAGGTATGTATTGCGGTCAGTTGGTTTTCGGTATAGGGTATTAATGTGACCATCCTTTATTTGCATTGTAGTGTCCAGGAAGTGGATTTCTTGTGTGGACTGGTCCAGGCTGAGGTTGATGGTGGGGTGGAAATTATTGAAATCCCGGTGGAATTCTTCGAGGGACTCTTTCCCATGGGTCCAGATGATGAAAATGTCATCAATGTAGCGTAGATAAAGAAGAGGTGCTTGGGGACAAGTTTCGAGGAAGCGATGTTCTAGGTCAGCCATGAAAATGTTGGCATGCTGTGGGGCCATGCGGGGGCCCATAGCTGTGCCACTGACTTAAACGTATAGATTGTCTCCAAATCTGAAGTAGTTGTGGGTCAGGACAAAGTCACAAAGTTCAGCTACCAGGTGTGACATATCATCATCATCAGGGAAAATGTTCCTGATGGCTTGTAGTCCATCTTTGTGTGGAATGTTGGTGTAGAGAGCTTCTACATCCATAGTGGCTAGGATGGTGTTTTCTGGGAGATCACTGATGGATTGTAGTTTTCTCAGGAAGTCAGTGG
This sequence comes from Emydura macquarii macquarii, assembly GCF_026122565.2. Classification (NCBI taxonomy): domain Eukaryota; kingdom Metazoa; phylum Chordata; order Testudines; family Chelidae; genus Emydura; species Emydura macquarii. The sequence continues at coordinate 32,157,853 of NW_027132559.1, read as the reverse complement.
TATCATGAAGATAGCTAGGAGTGCTGGTGGCATAGGGCCTGAAGAGAGTCCATATAGCCTGACAGTCCTGCTGTGAGAGTGCCAACGCCTGAGATGATGAGGTGTCCAGGATTCCTGGGTTTGTGGATCTTGGATAGGAGATAGAATAACCCTGGTTGGGGCTCAAGGGGTGTGTCCATGTAGATTTGTTCCTGTGTTTCTTTAAGGAGTTTCTTAAGTAGATATTGTAGTTTCTTTTGGTATTCCTCAGTGGGATTGGAAGTTAATGGCTTGTAGAATGTGGTGTTGGAGAGCTGTCTGGCAGCCTCCTGTTCGTAATCCGACCTATTCCTGATGACTACAGCACCGCCTTTGTCAGCCTCTTTGATTATAATGTCAGAGTTGTTATTGAGGCTGTGGATGGCGTTGCTTTCTGCATGGCTGAGGTTATGGGAGAAGCGACGTTGCTTGTCTACAATCTCAGCTTGTGCACGTTGGCGGAAACACTATGTAAAAGTCTAGTCTGTTGTTGACTCATATTTAGCTTGTGATCCACTATCCAGATCCCTTTCTGCAGTACTCCTTCCTAGGCAGTCATTTCCCATTGGAAATGCTCTCTTGGGAAAGCATTAGTACACAATGCAATGTATAGCAGCCCCAATGCTCTCCAGCACCAAACCAGTGCCCTGCAGCCTGACGAGCTGGGAGTCACAAAGGTGGCTAATAGCCCATCACCCCAAGGATGTGGGCTTCTCTTTTGTAGGCTGTTATGAGGCTGGGTGATTGCTAATCCTTTTGAACATATTTGCTATAATGACGTTACACTCAACTCTAGTATCTGTCTCAAAATTCATTTTTTCATTTATTTCCAATGTCACAAACCAACCTGTTGTATTGCTGTTGTGTTTGTTTTGATGGAATAAATGGGCCCAGAAAGACAAATGTATTAAACATGGCCCTGACATTGTACAACAATAAATAATTAAACAGGGATCAGGGTTTCAAGTACATAAATCTCAGCCTGCTTAGTCCCATGGCAACAACCCCTATTAAACATCTTTATAATCTTTTTTAAAGATACAGAAAAGGAAGGAAAATTGGTTAAGCATTTGAAATGTAAAGTATTAAGTAAGGCTTTTATTTTAATAATTCTCTTATTCCTTTTCCTTTTAACTGTAGAGCGCTTTTAAAAAGAATCTCCTCACCCCCAGTCTGATAGTCTTTTAGATGGTATTAAAGATGGTAACAACTGATCTTATTTGGGAAAAGAAAAGAAGTTCGTTGGGATGGGATGGAGCTGCTGTTCAAGTCCAGTTTTGCTTCCTTTAAGATAAAACAAGACAAACACACATTAAAGGGGTGAGAAAAGAACAACATAAAATAGAAAACGCAGCTTCTGTCTCTGGTGCTGACTCCTACTTGCAACCTTCCTGTTGCAGACACATAGGCACAGGATGTGGTCTGGTCAGCCACATGAGACCTAGCAATCTTGTGCCAGGATAAAATGTTGATGTTAGTTGTTAGCTTACAGTTAGTTAGTTTGCTGTTAGCTGCCTCTCTGTGCACGGGCTTTACAGCAGTACTGCAAAAGGTGCAATGCCAGCCTCTTATTGGACAAAAGGCAAAAAGAGAAAGCGAAAGAGAGGAAATAAGTTGGTGGAAGGAAAAGAACGTACAAAGGAGGGGGTGACAGTAGGAACCCAACTTGCACATCCCAGGTGTTGTTCAAGATCAAGCCAAAGCAACAGTAACCACATCATTTGTTCCCTCTCTGGCCTCGCTGGGTCAGGACATCTCTTGGGATCAGGCCAGCGAAGGTCTAACTGTTTCATGGTGGATCTCAGAGTCCCAGGAGACAGTGAGGGTGGCATCCATGCTGATAAAGTCAGTAGCTTTCAGTCCTTCTGGCATCATAATTCCCCCCTAAATCTCTTTTGTAAGGCCCCCGAAAGAAAGGGATGGGTGGAATAGCCTGTCTGCTCTTTATTTTTGTTCACAAGTTTAGGCCTAATTTCTGACACACCAGTTGTGGTCCATTAATTTCCAAATCCATTCTCCTTTTGTTTCCCACATATGATCTTGGATTTATCCAGTCTGTCTCCCTTGTGTACCTTTTTCTATCAACTTTTATTGTGATAGGCGATTGTGACATGTTATGAACTTTCACCCACTTTCCGGCAATTGCGCTTATAACTGGGGGAGGCCTGCAAAGCTCCTGTCGTACCAAGGACTGTGACTATAAGGTCTGAGCTTCCCAGACAGAGAACCTAGGCAGGACACTGTGAAGCTCTTGTTATGCACACAGCTATTTGGAACTGAACGCTGAATAAAGCAGAACTCTTCAAGCACCTTACGTGCTGATGGATTAGTGAACACCACATGTACCAGAAGTAAAAAGAAAGTAAGAATATGCCCTCAGTGGAAGAATAGAGCACTTAAAAGCTCCACCAGAGCTGAAACACTCTGAAAATGTGGGAGGCAACTGGAGGAAGTTCAAATAGCGCTTCACTTTGCAAGCAATGGTACCAGTGAAAAGGCAGACAGTCAGAAGTAGTGTTGGCAACTCTCATGATTGACTTGCTTTTGGCTAGGGCTGGAGCCAGTCTTGCAATGACATGAGAAGCTCCAGCTCGCTAGCAAATTTGAGCCAATATGTTAAAAAGACTACATGAAGGTCACTTAGGGATTGAAAAATCTAAGAGAAGGTCCAGAGACATTTCATACTGGCCTCAGATGAACACAGATATTGAGGCAGCTGTTGAGGCTTGTTGCTTGGGCCAAAAATACAGGCCAAGTCAAGCAAAAAAGCCCAGTTGGTGGCACAGGAAAAATTGGCCACCTGGAGCAAAGTAGACGTAGATTTGTTTATGTTGAATGGAAAAAACTATGTGCTTGTCCTACACTATTATTTTCACTTCCTTGAGAAAGCCTTATTAGAAGATACTGCAGCTAAACAGGTGGTTGTGCATATTTTGCTAGAATGGTGTCCCTGAGATAGTGATGTCTAGCACTGGGCCTCCGTTTAGTGGCATGAGTTTAAGCAGTTTGCAGTGAAGTATAACTTTAAACACGTAACCGCTAGTTCCCATCCCCATACCAACGAAATGGAGGAAAGTTGTGTAAAAAATGCCATGGAGTCAGACTCTGATCCCTATCTAGCACTGTTAATGGCACCAATGAAGCATGGCTTGTCACCTGCTGACATTTTGTTTAACAGAAAACTGAAAACAAGAATGCCTGCACTGTTAGAAAATGATGTCTAAGTCACTGGGGACTTGCAGATGTATAAAGAGACAGTTAAGGCAAAATAAAAGGAAAAAGATTTAGGGTCTTGAGAGCTGCTACCACTTCTTGAAAATGTCATATGTCTTTTTGATGGGAAACAATGGTCATACACAGCTATAGTGTCCTAAGGGCTTGCCCTGGGCTTGTATGATGTTATTACCTCAGATAGATACATGCTGTGGAGGAATAGGTGACACATTCTCTAAATCCCAAAGGGAGGGAGATAAGGAGCACTGAGTTCCACATCTTGTCTGAGAAGATCTCCGACAGGCAATTATCACAGCATGCTGAGATGGCAATGACCAGAACTAGTGGACCGGCTACTTCCTGATGGCAGGAGCCTGCAGGCCTGAGCAACAGTGCAGGGTACCTCAAATCATTAAATTAAATTTGGAAAAGACACAATCACCTATGCTCTCAAGTGGCATGGAACATTTAATGACCCCAGGTGGGGTCAGGGCCTATGTTTTATATGTATGGAAGGCCAGGAAGGCTTTACATGGTTAATTTAAATTCCTTGGGTGAAGGAGTTTGCTATGCTGGTTGGCCAAAAACTGTCTGAGTCAGATGAAACTGCATGGAGGTCAGATTACTGCATGAATTTGTGTGTGTGCTTTTTTCCTCTTTTCATTGCTAGAAATCTTTTCATATTGGAATCTCTGAAGACAGAATTGCCTTTGCTATGTCTCATCTTGAAGATCTTGGATTACTCAAGGCCTGAGAGCCAGGGGAAGGAACTCTCAGACAAATTAGAGGATGAAGGTAAAAAGGTGCAAGGTAGGGAAAGGACACAGGTAAGGACGGCTCCTGTTGTCTCAGCACTCCAGGGAGTGAACCACATAGTCTTCATTCAAAGATCTTTTCCAAAATGTGGCACCCGGAATTGGAGGCAATACTCCAGCTGAGGCCTCACCAGTGCCAAGTAGAGTGGGACAATTACCTCTCTCGTCTTACATACTACACTCCTGTTTATACACCCGAGAATATTAGCCTTTTTTGCAACTGCATCACATTGTTAACTCAAATAAAATTTTGATCCACTATAACCCCGCCATCCTTTTCAGCAGTACTACCACCTACTCAGATATTCCTCGCTTTGTAGATGTGCATTTGATTTTTCCTTCCTAAGTGAAGTATTTTTCATGTATGTAAAAACTTGGAAACTTTGATTGTAAGCTGCTACCATTATCTATTTTAAAACAAAAGTTTTAAGGGGGGTAGATGTGAAAAATGCACCAAGGGATAGGTCCATCTCTGGCTGTTATGGATGAGAAGGGATGCAAACCCATTCTCTGAAGTGTCCCTAGCTTCTGTTTGCCATAAGCTGGGAATGGGTAATAGGGGATGGATCATTTGATGATTACCTTTTCTGTTCATTCCCTCTGAAGCACCTGGCATTGGCCATTGTTGGAAGACACTATTCTGGGGTAGATGGACCATTGGTCTGACCCAGTATGGCCATTCTTATGTTCTTAAGCATGCAAAACAAGTTGTTAACTCTCTTGTTTAAAAAATGAGACAGGGTTTAATGATTTTATTTTATACCTATTACTGTATTTAAACCTTTTAACAATGCTTTGTGTTCTTATTCTTTTGTTTACTTTGAAATTTGTAGTTTCTGAGATTGGCAATAACTCTGATGGTTTAATGTAAAAGCATTTAAAAAAAACCCATAGCCAGTAAGAATAAAATATTTTAAACTATTGGTTAAGTTTCCATAGCAGACTTTTACATCATGGGTTACCCTGTTGTTAACAGAATGCCTGTTTAATTATGGGCTGCTTCTGCATTAACTGTAAATTGAGTGTGAAACCACCTGAATTAGCTGTGGCAGAACCACACTTTGTGGGTTTTTTATTGTGATTATTTTGTTTTTGCAATGTGTTTTTTGTTGTTTTGATTGATGAGAAATTGTTGTTTTGTGCATGGGAGACAACACACTACTGGTGTTGTGGGTTAGATCCCATTGAGGGGCTAAATTGCCACAATGGCCATGTTGTCCTTGCAAAACTGGTGGTGAAGCTGGTCAGCAAGGTCTGTCATGGACTAACAATGTCTGCTTTATTTTTTTACTGTCTCCAGGTGTTGCAAATGGCTTGTAAATGCAAGTGTTCCGAAAACCATCAGCTTGCTGGTCTTTTTAAAAGAAAGCACTATTCTTGGTTAAAAAGTCTGCCAAAACTAAACATTTTCCAGGTAAGCAAGATTAATCACTTATGCATATAATTTTCACGGTTTGTGTAAATGCACAGATTTAAATGTGCAAGTGGCAAAAAGAGGGGGAAGTTTGTTTTGTTTTTATGTCAACTTATTCTAGGCATGCAGCCAAAGTAAGTAATAAGGGTTGGTATGTTTCTAATCATCTTAAAAATGTAATGTTGGCAGCAAAGGGGGCTGGGCTCTACACCAGCTTGAGCTCCCACCCAGAAACCAGAGAAACGATACACACCACACTGGGTGCCCCAGTGAGCAATTCTTCCCCATTCACAAGCACTGAGCACAGGCATTACAACAAAGAACTTTTTTGGGAATTGGGGGGAAGACAACAAAATGAATTTGGGAATATCAGCATTTAAGTAAGTTAACCAATTCTAAGGTGTAAGACTCCTGCTGCCCAGAGTGTTTTAATAGTGATTCCAACCTCAGTCCTCCTTTGGCTGCTGTAGGTGGCCAATGTATTCTGGCCATTTTTCCCCACTCACAGTTAGCTGTCCTGGGTTGGAGAAGTCCAAGGATTCTAGCAGGTCAGAACTGCCTTAGTGGCCCTGGGGCTCTACTACCTAACCCAGCTGGAGTGATTTCAGCTTTAGTTGCTGGGTAGAGAGACCCACACCAGAGGCCCTTGAGTAACCTTATGCTCTCTCTGGTTTTAGCCCAAAGTGCCTAGCTCTGCGCCATCCAACCCTCAAAGGTGCTACCACCATCCCGAATCATTTATCACCTCACTCTGTGGCATCCTTCACCTTGGAGCTACTTCCACTGCTGCTCTGTATCATTCATTGGCTTTTAACTGTGTACTATTCAGCAGTCTTAGGCCAGTCCTTAGGGAGAGACTGGCAGTATCTACGACCCTCTCCAGAGTCACCACCAGAGAGGCACTCCCAGCAGTAAGGCAGGAGACTTTTCCTTTATTGTTTTTCTCTTCATCCTTCTATTCTGCCCAGTCTCCCTTATCCAACTGTGCCCAGGCACATCTGTTGTTGATGTCCTTGTAGTTCCCAACAAGGTCAACTGCATTTTATTGCCCCCAAACCCAACAGTTAACTGAATTTTAACCAAAATGCTCCAAACTGCCACATAAAACAGATGCAGATGAGGCCTGGACCATTCAGTCAACTCTTTGCTCCCCAACAGATGCTGGCAGAGAGCTCCCTTGCCAGTGGTGCCTCTGACCATCTGCAGTTCTTAAGCAGCTCTGGGCTGCTCTTCTTCCATTTCACAAACAAGTGACAGAATTGAGCTCCCCTCTTTCTCGGGCTTGAGGCCACCGGGCTGACAAAACCATATAAGCAGCAACAGTTGCAGGGTTGTTTTAGCAACACATGAAGTAAATTGTAAATTCTTCGCTTTACTAACTTTTGTAACAGCTAATGAAATAAAGTTTGATTAATAATTAAATAAAACATCAGCATCTACAAATACCTGAGACAGATACACCCAGGGGAGTCTCTTTACCCCCTGGCTACCAACACACAAGCTGGGCAGGATACCTTCCTGGCTCTTCTTTGGCTGGTAGGCCAGGGTGGCTAACATGCTGCCCAGTGCACTAATGCCTGTTTAATTATTGGCTGCTTCTGCATTAACATGGTCTGCAAGCACAGTAATGTCAATAGGTACTGGATAACAGGCAGCAGATCCCAAGGGAAGTACATGCTACTCCTTCTGAAGCAGCAGAAAGGTGTGCTACAGATCATATCCTTTTAGCCGCTCCTGAGTCATCCTGTCCTGTGCCAGCAGAATCAAGCATTCAAGTTTAGACCAGGCCCCATCCTATTTAGTTTGTGTGATCTGATGAGATCACACCCCAAGAGAATCATTCCAGGCATAAACTTGTCATTACACAGCACTTGTGCTCATTTAAAGAAAATAAATAAATATTTATTATCTCAGACATGCCTCTGTTGTGTTTAACTGTAATTGTGTGGGTGTTAGTTTCATTTTCCTGAAATGCTGTCCATTTTCTGCTACAATACACATTAGGTTTCTGTTCTCTGGAAAGTTATATGAAGGCTTTTGCCATTTTAGTTCAAGCTAACTATTCAGAACCATTGTGTGCTTCTTTGCACATTCAACAAATAGCATTTAGATGCACCAGAGCATTTCCAGGCTCCTGTGATCTACACACACCACACATATTGAAATGAACATTCCAATTCCTTGTTGGCCTGCCAACTGAGGTTCCAGTTATGATGCTAACTCTGTCTATTAGGAACTGGACTGGGATTACGGATTTATTTCATATAGGCCTCTGAACAATTATTATATAACAACAACCATTCCTTTAAAAAAAACATCAGCTTTTAATAATGGTGCAGTATTGTACCATATGTATACCTGACATCTTCAAAACATTGTAATGAGCTGCCTAGTATGTATATAGTTGAAATGACTAATCTGGAAGTGGCTTTGATGGCCCCTGATTTTCCTCCCTTCATCATCATCATCATCATCAACAATTTATGGAGTAAGGGCAAAGGCAGATTTTACAGAGCTCCTTTTTCTGGCTTCCAACTAAATAGGTGCAGCTGAAAACAAAGATTGGAAGTCACTTCCTATTCATCCAAACTACATGTGCCTTCTTATGCTAGTTTGTGCAGTGATTGCTTTTGCTATCATGGGGGGATAATTATGGTACTCAACAAATACACTCTGTGATTTTTGCTTTTTCCAATACCAGTATGGTACACATTTCCCAGAGCCACACCAATGTTTTTTTCCTGTCTTCCTAACCAAAACATGACCATGTAAGTTTTTCATAAATGAAAATCAGAACCCAACCATCTGAGCTTGTCAATCTTATTTAATTTTTTTTTGTTGGCTTGGTCTGAGCCAATAATCTTGTTTAGATTTGTACAAAATATAGAACAAAAGTAGATACCATATTTGGTAATTACAGCTCTCTCTGGGTTATGTCTCAAGAAGAGATGTGCTAGAGATGGACATGATATAGAACACCAGATCTGAATCACTATGAACTTTGTGGATGCAAAGATTCATGGGAATTAAAGCCAAGTCTTTGGAACTCTGGATGTGGCAGTGCTTCTATGCCACTATTACCCAGAATTTGAACCCAAGAGATCCTATAATGGCTTCATTATATTAATGGACCAAATCACAAGCCTTCTCTCTATAAGCGGGTAACAGGAGGTGGCTTGCCCTAGGGGACTTGCAAGAGTTTACCAGGGGTTTCCCTTTAGATCTCTGGAAAACTCCCCAGAACTGCCTGCCTCAGTTTACCTTGGGAGGACACTGAGGCAGCATTCCAGTCAAAGGATTGACACTCAGACAGGATTTCTTTGAAAACCAAAATATCTCTTTATTAAATGCTAATTCTAATACAATTGGATTCTTAAATTGAAAATCAACAAATGGCATAGGTCACATGAGACAATGCAGGGCACTATACATTATGTAACCTAATGCAGCACAACATCAAATATAACAAACCATAAAGATGCAATGTAATACTCATAACACAATATAAGATTTCCTTAGCACATATTACAACATAAGGGTATAATATGTGAACACTTAGTGCGGCATGGCCCGCAGCATAGCAGACATACAATGTTGCAACATATAGTACAGAGAGAAAAGACCCTTCACACATATGTATAAAGCCTTAATACAATGTTGTAATATAAAGCCAAACCTATTACAATGTAACCACTCAGATTCCTTTTATATATATGTATATGTATGTATAAGTAACATTACAATAGTATACATTCAATAACATTATTATACAATAATATTCTATGAGTATTGATCGGGAGATCGTAGACAGGATGGGGTAAGAGGTCATTCAAATGCAAGCATCCAGCTTTATTTACAACCATACTCATACATTTCTTATCCTTAAAAGAGTTATACTTTCCATCTTCCTGATCAGATCCCTCTGACTCATTTCAAGGGTCCTTCTGCTTTGTCAAGCTGCTTGCAGCTGTCTTCTCTTCTGACCATGAAAACCACCCACACTCAAGCCTGTTAGTTCTCTGCCTTATATATGATTTCTGACTCTTCCCGACCGGTTGCTTTCTTAATGCCAGTCATTTGCTTAGTCTCCTCCCCATGGGGTGGTGTCTTTTTGAGCAATCAGTTTTTCTGATATGCTAAATCATTTTACTTGTCACTCGAGCTGGACCTTCTTGAGAACATTCTTCCTACTTAACTGAACCCTCCCGTCAGATATTTAGGTTTGACCTTTATTTCACCCTAGTTTATTTGTCTGCTATTGATCAGTTTATCCTATAAATCCTATAAAATCACTGCATCTACCATTCTGGATTTCTAGCTAAACCAGCTCTAAACTATCACTATTTGCTATTTATAAAAAGCCTTAAATCGGAACCAAACCATATTTTTATACATGCCCACACATTATGACACTGTCACCACTTTTGTTATGCTAATTAGAACAGATAAAATCCAAGATGTTTTCCTCCCTCTGTGTCTGCTTTTCAGCTGTGTAGCTAAACACTGTCTCTGGTGCTGATCTCCTTGCATGGATTAGAGCAGCTTGAATATCTCTTGTATCACCACCACCAGGCAGCCATGGCACCTCCAAGATCAATACACCATATATCCTGGGAGACCAATCACTGTGGGAAATGCTGCCTATAGTTGAGATGACGAGCAACCCCTCCCGTGACCTCTGATGGACCTAGATCTACTATTTAAGCCTGGAAGGAGTAACAGGGAGTTATCTGTAGAAAAAGGTAGATCCCTTTCCTGCTTCTGACACACACTATGCTGTGTTCCTGGTTCTTGCTACCTTGTCTCATTTCCAGGTCTTGCCTCAATGTTCTGCCCTCTGGTTCCTGGCTATTGACTCTGGCTTAACTCTTGTCTTAACTCTGGTTCTAGGATGCTGACTCTGGATTGACTATTGGCTCTGGATCCTGGCTGCTGACTTTGGACCAACTCTAGGCTCTGGCCTATGGCTATTGATTCTGGACTAACCTTTGGCTATGGGCTTCTGACTTCGACTTGACTCTAGGCTCTGGACCCTGGCTACTGACTCTGGCTTAACCCCTCAGGACCAATCACCTAGGACAGTGGTTCCCAGCCTGTGATCATGGGGTTCATGGAAAAGAAAAATAATAACATCCTCACCAAGAAAATGTACAATTTCAAATAAAACTAGTAGCATGTGGTGATCCGCGAAATGTTTGGAGGTTGAAAAGGGATCCGCACACTCAAGAAAGTTGGGAACCATTGACCTAGGACTCTAACCACTGAACATGACTGCCCATTCCCCAGTTCCTGACAAAAGAATTTTGAATCTAGATCAAATTAAGCTCAGACCATTCTGAAGTACTGATTATAGTTAAACCAAAATGAAAAATCCAAGAAGAAAAATATGTGCCCATATTTCCCCTTTTTCACCAGAAAAAATAAACCAACTGTGTGCAAAAGTTCTTACTTTAATATGAGGTAAACTAACTATACTGTGTATCTTAATGCTTTGAAATCTACTGATGAAAAGCTCTATGTGAGAGCTACATGTTGTTAATTGCATGTCTATTAAGCTGTATAAGAGGTTAAGGAAATAGAATTTTTAAATCTACCCTCTTTGTGGGTGGATCTTCAGAAGCAAAAATGAAACTCAGTTTAGCTAAAGTACCTGATATTGTTTAATCCCAATACGTGTGTATGTGTCTCAACCTCAATCTCTATGGAATAGCCAGTTAAAAGAACTACTGTATATGAAAATTTACTGGATATGCTCAGTTATACTGGACAAGTACATCTGCTGGATGTATCTGGTACATCTGTGAAGCAATTAAGTGCATCCATATAACTGGTAGTAATTATGCTTTTTAGTTAACACCCCCATTAACATGAATAGGACATATACAAACTTTTCTTGGTATCATATTGCTTTCGTCTGTCTTGTTGTAGTTTCAGAAGCACAATAGTGCACATATAGATTTACATGTGAGAGTTACATAAGGGCCCTGTCCTGTACTGTTTCTTTACTGAGATAAAAGTCACACTCACTTCAAATGAAGTTTTAGTCTGAGGGGCAAAAGCAGGATCAGCCTCTAAAGCTTCAGTCCAGATTAGGAAAAAGTGTTTTTTGGTTTTTTTTTAAAAAATGTGCTAGTAAACAAGTTTTAATTAAGGGGTGTTTAGAATCCTAGGTGAAATCCTGGCTCCATGGAAATTGATGGCAAAACTCCCATGGGGTAAAATTTTCAAAGAGAACATAAGTGACTTAGGCTCCTAAATTCCATTTTAAAAAACAATTAAGGGCTTTTCTACATGGAATTTATACTGGAATAAGGTAAAGAATGAATTTAGAGCACAATAGCTATTCTGCAATAAGAATGTCTACACAGGGACTTACTCCACAATGGCTGTTCCGGTCAATTTCCCTATATAAGCAAGCCCTAAGCCATTTAAAAGCCTAAATTCCATTGGACTTCTAAGAAGCTAAGTCACCTTTGAAAAAAATCAGACTTAGGCTCCTAAATCACTTAGGTGCTTTAAAATATTTTACCCATTGCCTTTAAAGGGTCCAAAATCCCTTGCTGTCCCCCAGTGTAGAAAGGTTTTAACATGTTTAAAAACCTGTTGGCTGTTCACAGTCAACCCTTGACTCCCCTTAGGGGTTGACTGAGACCAGCTGAGACATTTTTAATTGTGTGCATATGTTTTTAAACAGCACTTAATTGAAATGTTAGCTGACGTGTTTTAGAAATATTTTTTCCCTTAGTCGAGACAAGGCCTAAAAGGGTTAAAAGCTTCATTCTTTGAAAATGAGAGTTTAAATTGTGGACAACAGAGAAAAACGTAGAGGAAGACCCAAAATCCACAAACAAGTGAAAATATTCACAATATTAGTGGATCAAAGAAACATTCTGTTTAATTAGCATCTAGTTTATATTCCTACATCCTTCTCAATACACAGTCTGTGTTGATGGAACATTTTTATGTTGTTCTGGAATATTAATATTGACTAGGCTGTGCTCTGCACCTTTAGCCTGGTGATGTGTACCTGTGTGTGTATATGTGAGAGTGCGAGAGAGTCATTTAAGGACTTCCCATTCTCTTTAGCCTAGTGGAGGAAAATATCTGTATATAGGGAAGCATGTAAGTTTATACACAATGATGCCAATATATTTTCTCTCTTCGGTCAAGATTTATTATATTTTGATTCAAGACAAAAGAGAAACATCCAGAATTCATTTATAAATGGTAATAAGATCATCATAATACAATGACTATTTATTTAGAAGTGCAGGAAACACTAACGTTTATCTTGACAAGTACAATTCTCAATTTTGACACTAGGTGGTACTCTTGTAAATAATGCCATGTTTATACATGACATGCTGTAATTCTTAGGTGCTTTATTTATCAGTTTCTTTTCCTCCAAAACTGCCCCATTAACTTGCTTAGATTAAATCTGTGTCTTAATTGATTTGACCCACTGTGTTTTGAAATTGTATGTTTTGCTCTGGAAATCTGAGCAAATAACCTACAGATCAGTGTGTATATTATCTTTTAAGGTGGGACAGGACTTTCCTGAGTATTTTGGTGTTTACATTATATGGTGAAATGAATCCTTGTTTAACTTTTTATTTGTATTAAATCCTTTGGTATTTAACCCCTTGCTTGCTCTCTGGACATTTGCTGCACATGCAGGATTTCTTATACCTAAGTTCTTCCTATAATATTAAGTGAGGAAGATATTTTTAACTTTCTTCCTAAAATGCTCTTAACACTGGCACATGATAGCTGTCACCTTCCATGCCCAAGGAACTACCTTTTAGTGCATTTTCATAGTATATGAAGTGATCCCTTTATAGACTGTCTATAAAGACCTTTAGAATCCTTTTGCTACATCTTTGTTGCTGTCGGGACATGCACAACAACTCACAAAGAAAGAAAAGGAAAGTTGAAATGGGTTCCTCTCCCAGAGAAGCTGGACTCATTTTACATCCTTTCCATTGAGGTACTGTAGACAGTACTTTTATCAGGAATTGCATCCTGAACTGGGAGAAAACTTCTCTTTGAAGCTTTTTTGGGCAAAAAAGCAACGCAAAAATATTTAGTGAATTCATGTTGGTTTTGCCAAATTGTTTCTGTTGAACAAAACAAATTTTTTTAAGAAAAAACCAAAATGTTCTGTTTCAACATTTTTAGATTAAACATTTCAATTTTTCAGTTTGACAGAACTTTTCATTTCAAAATGTCATTTGTTTTTAATAAAATGAATCAACATATTTTAAAAAAATGCTTGAAATCCAACTAAAATTATTTCATTTTAGGTAGGACCCAAATTAAAACACCCAACAAACAATCTCCCCCTCCCCCTCCCGTTTTGGGTTAGACCTGAAACTTTTAATTTGATTTTTCAGAATTACAGAACAGAAAAATCCATTATTCACACACCTCTAATATCACAAAAATTTCTGGCCAGATTGCAATTTGAGGTTAAGTTTTCAGGCACTAGCAAGGATTTAACCAGGCAACTTCCTTGATGTCATTAGGATCTCCACAGTTTAAAAGCCATGCAATCATACTAACAATTTTACCTCATTGTTAACAATATGTAACACATATTCAACAAGACTGCACAATTTACCATTAAAAACTATTCAAATACAACACTGTACAAAAATAATCTCCTTTGTATTACTGGAGAAATATTGCAAGACAGAGCCATTTGACTCCCATGTAAAGCTGCTGCAATGGTTCAGTAAACTATTGACAGGAGACGGAGTCATGTCCACTATTTCCAAACAGTTACACAGCTTATCACTTCAAATGTAAAACAGTCAGATGTTTTTTATTTGGGCCTGATCAATTCCCGGTTGCTGCCAATGGGAGCTGGGTTGTACTGGTACTGGTACTAGTTCTTCTTTGTCTCTAGCGCTTGCATATTTATAGAGACTATTCCCCAGTACTTGTGGGAAAATACTTCCATGCATCTATTTAGAGTAATAGACTCTAAGGCCAGAAGAGACCACCAGATCATCTAATCAGACCTCCTGTGTGTCACAGGCCTCCAGCACCACCCAGCACCCAGACACTAAATCCAACAAGCAAATATAGAGCAAAGTTTTACAGCCCTCAGGAGACAAAATATTATAGATATCACAGGAGAGATTTAAGTGCACCAAATGTCAGGGAATTGGTTAAGTGAGATATACCCAGATAATCCCCACAAGTGACCCGTGCTCCATGTTCCAGAGGAAAGTGAACTCCCCACACCCCAAGGTCTAGAGCTGGTGCTAGACCATTGAGGGCCCTAAGCAGGAATATTTCTGCCCCCCCCATACTAAAACAGGCATGTTCTTATAATAAAAAGCGAATAGTGGGTCCCTTAAACTGCTACGGGCCCTCAGCAATTGCTTAGTCTGCTTATGCCCAGTGCTGGCTCTGCCAAGGTCACTGCCAATCTGACCTGGGGACTATTTATTTCCCAGCAATCAGTTAGACCTTGAGCAGGTGTGCAATTTAATACAAATTAATCTGCATGTAAATAAAACAGGTTCCCAGTGCAGCTTTGTGGTCTAGCTCAAATATAATTATAAATACACACAAGGAAACAAAAAAGCAAATGTTTTAAACTGTCTCATTTGAGAGGGAGTAAAAGGGAACCAAAAGGAGAACTTGACTACTAAAAGAAGCTTTTTTTAGAGGTTACAAAACAATAGCTTTCCTCTTCAAGTTAGTTGTCAGCTACTCTTGCAATACATAAATTATAGGAGCACATTCACAATGCCATGGTTACTTTTAACTTTTGTCTGTTTGCAAGGAGTAGTTATACAGATGGCCATATATGTTCTAATTTTTCACAGGAGACAGAATCTGTTTACTTTGAATGGGAGTATTTAGCCCTTTTACATTCAAAGATACTTATTTTAATGGCTTAACCCTAACTGATGGAGGCCTAAAGTATATCATTCTACAGATTTGTTAGACAAGTGTGTGACAAAATTGCACAAAGGTATCAGGCTGCCTTGTATACCGCTACCCAACCACCTGTGATTTACTCCCAGCACAGAAATCCAGAAGTTTGGGGTCTAGGACCAAAGTGTCCATCCACTATGGCTTCAAGTTTGGGTGCTTTAATCATTAGTACAAATTAAAAGTGTAACAAGACATTTAAAGGGAAGAGGAAAGTATTTTGCATTCTACCATTACACACTGCTAGGCTCCCAGGAAACATCTGTACTTTCTCGCGTCTTATACTGTTCACTTCCTCTCCCTCGTATCCTGCCCAGACACCAAGTGGCGGGACCTATTGCCACTTGAAGAGGGTGAGGAACCCCCTGATGGGCAGGTCTGTACTCCACCCTTTTCCCACCACCCACTGGGGATATCAGTTGGCAGCTCCTTCCTGGAGCTGTAAGCAAGGAGTTGCAAGCTCCCCCAACATCTCTCCTTTCTGCAGCAAGAGGGAAACCTTGGCACACATCTACATGGAGTGTGTCAGGTTGCAGCCCTTCTTCCAGCGCCTCCAGAACCTGCATTTTCCCCTGCACCTTCTTAGCTTCGCATACCCCATCCATGGCCCCACAAAGTTACGGGACCTCCTTGTCAACCTCCTCCTGGTGCTGGCCAAGACAACTGTGGAATCACAAAAATTCAGACAGGATGCCTGAGACTGAAACTGTGATAGAAATGCTAAATTCAGGCAGGATGTCTTAGAACTACAATAGGAATGCAAAATCGTTGGTCTATGTCGTAAGACGTTAACCACCTTTGTAACAGCACCCAGCCATACCCTCTCAGATAGATAACAAGTGTGACTATATGTGACCCGGGACTCACTGGCACCAAAAGAATCACCGGGACATGCTGACACCATGAGACCCCCCTTGTGTGTTATAAGTACCTTATGTGCGGTAAATGACCTATTAAGTATCAGAAACTCCACTATACGATCTATATGTAAAAAAAGAAATCTTAAAAACCTATATAAGCCACCTGTATTTTGTACCAAGGCGAAGTTCCAGAGATCAGCACGGGGACATGCTGTCTGGGCTTCCCTATAGCAATAGCTGTCTGTGTGTGTGTCAAAATTAAAGTTCTGCTCGATCCAACCCTGAAGGAGAAGCTGCGTGATCTTTTCCATGACACAACCATACCAGGAGGAGCAAGCTGGATGGGGGTGGAAGGGTGATCTGCAACTGTGAGGCCTATTTCTGTTCCCTTGTACACTCACACCTCCAAGCAGAGTTCCTCTAAGCTGTGTCCACTCCCTAGATGCCTTTGAGGAGCAGTGGGGAGCTGTCGGGGGCTCTCTGCTTGGTGTCCCCTTCTGACTGGCTGCATCTTGCCCTTTGACCTTCACTCCATCCCTGTTTTCTCATTTGTTGTCTCCCTTTAGTGTTTGTGGCCCAGCTTCACTGGCCCCTCTCTTGTAACTAAGGAGGAGGGCCTTTATCTATGGGCAGGTTTAGACCTACCATCTCCCAGACCTACAATAGGTATGCACTTTTAGGTGCGCAAAGGTAACCAAATTGGGTGGCCTGGAGACAGAGAAAGAGTCAGGGGAACCCAAGTAAAAGGTGAGTAGTGTTTTCTGAAGGTTATCTAGTAGCTGTTGATCCAGGAAGTGCTGAGGAACATTTCAGTTCAGTGTCTGAGAGGAAGGGGAAAGGAAGAGGGAGCTAGTGTCTCTGCTCCTGCCTCTTTGTCAGCTGCTGCTTCCTGTCCTGGGGGGTGTCTGGAGGAAGGTGGAGACTGCTTCCTGTTCCTAATAGAAAGGGTCATTTGTGTGTGTGTGTGTGTGTGTGTGGAGATACTGCTCTGCTTCTCTGCTGTCTACTGCATCTTGTCCTTGTGGGGATGAGAGATAGGATGGAATCAGAATTGCTCGGCTGTGTCACGTGCCCTCTATTCCTAACAAACAGCCAACAAAGATTCTCCTTGAAATCAAGATGTTATGATAAAGAGCTTCCCAGTAGGGGATTGTGTTGGGGTGTGCTCCCCACATAGCCCTGCAAGAGCTGAATGGGGCCAGTGGGCCCAATCAGCTAATTAGGCTGCAAACAGGATAGCTTCAGGCTGGAGGCAACTAATTAGAGAGAGGCTCAGCTGCGCAGGAACAGGCAAGGCCTATAAAGCTAGGCAGTGGGGTGTAGGAAGGTAGGCAGCAGTCAATCCCTGGGAGAAAGGGTCTTGGAACTAGTACATCCAGAGAAAGAAGGGGAACCAAAGGGGTAGGAAGGAGCAATGAGAGGAAGCCCAGAGCTGCTGAGCTAAAGCCTGTTAAAGCCTATTTTTTTATTTCTTTCTCTTGGACCAGACAATTATGCAGCCTTCATCTTCCTTTTTATTCTGCAGCTTATGGAACTCCAGGGCCTTCTAAATCATCTTTCACCGAAAGCCAGCACAGAGCTCTTTTCATGTTCTGCTTTTCCTCTGCAGTTTGCTGAGGGATGACTTCTTTTCCACACCTGCCCTCCCCAGAAAAGCACTACAGAGTGATGTGAAGAAAATATTGGTGCATCCCTAGTGTAGTGCAGACTCCACTAAACTTGTAGGAGAAAGAAGGAGCTAGATTGCTTTGGATTCATATTTAAGCTTATCTGAGCAAATGCAACATGAGACATATATGAGCTGTGAGGTATCTAAGCTCCATAACTTCTTGGACTTTCGGTTTTTTTAATGCACTCAAAATACTTTTGTGGCAGTGTATTCCATTATTTCTAGGCTTTTACATGAATTGCAGTGGCACCCCCTAATTGTGTTAAATATGACATGGTACAACTCTGAATTGCATTAATGTACATCCTACTACACACTGTGATGCAGACTTTGGAATCATCCCATCACAAATGGACACTCAGCTCTGGTGGACATTTCACTTACAGACATTAACATTTGTACACTTTGCAGACAAATATAAAATTACAGGACCTTCCACTAGCAGCTTCCCTTGTGATGACATTTCTGATCAAGTCCCAGCCTGTCCAGACAAACATAGACTTCAAGCATTTAAATGGATTATCTCTGGCGGCCCTGTTACCCAGTAGAAAAGATCGATTAATTTCTATGAGACAAATGGGGTAAAATATTCTTCCATTTAATGCCCCCCCCCAAAAAAAGTGGGTAGCTGAGACAGTGAGGGGAGAGTGAAAAATTGGAGTATTTCCAGTCATGCCTACCAGCAGGGATAGCTTCAGTACAGTGATTCATTTTGTTATTATCTGGACAACCCTGGCCACATGTAAAATTTAACAAATATTGGTATTTATTTTGGTACTTATATGGTCCTTGCCATATTTGTATCAAAAGCCTCATAATCATTAATGTATTTTATCCACATAATATCCCTTTAGTATTATCCCCATTTTACAAGAGGGGGAACTGAGGCAGGGGGTGGTTTACACTGACTTGCTCAAGGTCACATGAAGTCTGCAGCTGGGCCGGGAAGTGAGCCCAGATTTTTTGAAGCCAAGTCCAGGATTCTATCCGCAAAACCAGTGATTCTCAGCCAGGGGTATGCATACCCCGGGGGTACACAGAGGTCTTTCGGGGGAGTACATCAACTCATCTAGATATGTGTCTAGTTTTACAACAGGCGACATAAAAAGCACTAGTGAAGTCAGTACAAACTGAAATTTTGTACAGACATTGACTTGTTTATACTGTTCTATATACTATACACTGAAACAAATATTTATATTTATATTCAAATTGATTTATTTTATAACAGTATGGTAAAAATGAGAAAGTAAACAATTTTTCAGTAAGTGTGTTGTGACTTTTATATTTTTGTCTGACTTTGTAAGCAAGTAGTTTTTAAGTGAGGTGAAACTTGGGGGTACAAAAGACAAATCAGACTCCTGAAATGGGTACAGTCATCTGGAAAGGTTCAGAGCCACTAGACTAAACCATCTTTCCTTTCCTGAAAAATCTGGTTGCTGAGAAGTTTTGGGTGATCCTTATTAATATTTGTTTATATCATGTGAACTTGTCAGCCTAATCAGCAGATTTCCCTTCTCAATGACCATCTCCTTTGCCCTTCACACACCACTGGGGGTGCCTATCTCTGAAGTCCTAACGATAGTCTGAATTTGATTGCAGAAACAGCAGTGTGTATGTCAAGGGGTAGGGTAAATATGTCACACCCATGAGGTTTAAGGGGTGGGAACATTCTCATAATGTGCACAAGGCCTGAGTTAAACATTCCCTTCCAACCCTCAACATCCCTTACAGTTATATACAATAACTCTTCTATGACTAGACATAGTGCTCCACAATATTTTATTGTAGAAACTCTTTGTTCCTGGGTTGCTCTGGTCAGTGATCACCATCACTATCTTTAGCCTTCAGTTGGAGTCGGTTGCAGCTTAACCTCTATCTTGAAGATACACTTATTTATTTCACCACAGAAAATGCAATTGTTGACAGGGGGCATTTAAACGGCAAACACTTACATCTCTATGTTTATCCATTTATGAGAAATAAACACTCTTTCTAATTTGGTCTTTTTCGCACCTCAAAGGTTTGGATCAGATATTACTTTCTCAGATACCTCCCCTCACATCCTAAGAGCCTGATCCAAAGCCCATTGAAGTGGGGACACTGACTCTAATAGGTCCTGTCATTGTTTAAATTCTCACAGGAGGGCAAAGAACAAAAAGAGTTGGAATGGGATTTTAGATAGCCAGCAATAAACTGATACTGCAAAAGAAAAGTGATCAGAACAATATAAGCAGAAGGTGGATTGCATAAAGAGTTTTTGCTTTGTAATCCCACCGAAAAAACACACACTTTTGTTTGTATAGGTGGTGTCATTTACCATTTTGCTGGATGTTTTGTTTTGCAGGGCAATGTCCAATTCCAAGTAGTCAGTTTTTTCTCTTCCCGTAAGAGAATTTTTTCCTGTTTCAATTTTTTTTTTACATTTTGTTTACTATGTGTAAATTTTGCTCATAAATGGGAAATGTGAACTGCTCTGTAATATATTATATACAATACCATGTACCAGATTATGGATAGTGGTGTGCATAGGCACATGACGGAGAACCTACAGAGGAACAATAGGGTCTGTTCTGTCCCTCCTGATAAGAGAAGTCTTCTGCAGGTCCTGTGTATGGAAAAGGATTGAGGCATAGGGGCTTCAGAGAGCAATCTAGAAGTCATGGCAAATGGCTTACATATGTATGTGCATATCCTACACTAATTAACTGACAATGGTCTCTTGGCACAGCCCTTCATATAGGCTATTCCTAATTTTAAGGCTACCCTTGACCACAACATAGATGACATCAATGGTGCTTTTGTGTGTGTGTGTGAGACTATTTGGGGTGCCATTATGCCTTTACTATGCAGCAGCCAGAATTTTGCTACTAAGTTGCAAACTTAGCATACTTTCTTTTCAATGACATCTAGATTTTTAGTCGACGTTTATTGGGAAATAGGATTTGCCTCTGTGTTTAATACGTAGATTACTTTCTGTCTACAACTAGCAGGATGGTCGGGTTAGCAAAATAAGTGTGGTTGTTCTGTGCAGGAAAGAGGCAATAGAATATGGTGAACCTTTATGGGAGTATGCAACACTTGTGCTTACTAGAGCTATGCTTCACAGGGCTCCATCTGCTTGGCATGGAGAAGTAATTTGGTTGGTGGGAAGGGCCAGGCATATGGCCAGTATGCCTGTGACTGCACACAACACACAGAGAGAACTATTACACTTTTCAAATATACCGGGCATTCTGTAATTATTTTATTAAAATATTTATACAGGTATATTACAAATGCCTAACATATATTCAATGTAGACGTTTGCACTTAAAGATATTATTAGATGGCACAAGTTTATACAAGGTTATTGTTATATGGAGAGTGGAAATCAAACACTTTGGGATCGGTTATATCTCACATTGGGATACTAGGCAAAAGTGTGCTTTAAATTGACTTCAAAGGTTGTCAATGATATTGAATTAATTTATGATTTTTTATCCAAGTGAGACAACATGGGTAGGGCTGGAGGTTGAGGGGTCAGGAGATCTGAGTTCTTAGTTGCAGCTCTGCCACTGACTTGCTGGCTTCAGTTAAGTTATTGCAGATTTATACTGCTGTAACTGAGGGCAGGGTTTGGCTGTAAGGGTAAAATCATATTCCTGAGCTTGTTGCCAGGGAGGGTTTCTTGGCAGTGCTGCTGGTCAGCTGCATAATGTGGGGCAGGACTCTGTAGGGCTGAGCAGTGGGAAACAGATGAATATCCATTGCTACATGGATCCACCTCTCTTTCCCTGGCCCTCCCCTGGGGAACGATCCACTGCCCAGCACCCTGATTCCCTTTAGACCTCACCATGGCAGGTGGAAATATTCACAGGGGAGGAGATGATTTCCTTCTCTAAGGAAGAACAGAGAAAGCTTAGTAAACGCCATATAGGAAGGTATTTTTAATCAGTGGAAACTGGTTTTTTTATTGTTTTGAAAGCCTGTAACATTCCCATGCTGCTCTTAAAAAAGTACATAGGTGCTGTGTATGCTCCAATTACCGGTTACTGAAATAACAGCAACCAAACCTAAACCTCCGCTTAATCATCTCCCCCATCACTGTCTGGGTGATCAACTCGGGTGGTTGGTTTGTTTTCCTTACTGAGCCTCCTTATCCCAGAGCATAGTTCCATCTTCTTCTTAGAGAGGCTCACATGCCTTTTATGTCCTGGTTAATTCTAACCGGAGTCTGGTACCAATATGGTTCTTGGTCCATTGGAGCCTTCTGACTTTTAAATGTTTATCTACTCTAGTCACCCTTCAGCTCACAATAATTATCCATATATTATCGGATATACTAATGAATGGAAAACAGACTCTCAGGGTGGGATCCACAAAGGTGCTGAGGCACCTAACTCCCATTTCTGGGTGCTACTGTGATCTACCAAACTCCTACTTGGCTGCCATGTAACCAAAGAGGTTCCCACTCTTCATGCCTATGGTTTGGTTTTTTTTTGTTGTTTTGCTTTTTTTTTGGCAATAAAATTTCCCTAGGTGCCTATGTTAGCCTCTGAACACATGCATTGATTCCTCACTTTGGGTGTCTGGACACATATCTCCTGCCTAAAGCTCCAGTGTGTCCCACAAGCTGGGGGAAGTCTGCTAAGTTGTGTGCAGCACCCTACCAAGTAGGAGTGCTGAGAGGCTGCCTCACTCCATGCTGTACCAACTGTCCCCCTTATAACCTTTATCTCTGTGGTTAGGGTACTCGCCCAGGGTGTGGGAGACCCCTGGTTCAAGTTCCCCAGACCTGATTAGGCGAACGGATTTGAAAAGAGAGCTGCCACCTCCCAGGTGAGTGCCCTAACCACAGGCGACAAAGCCCTTCTAATGCTCTTTGGCCCAATTAATGTTTAATTAAAGTGGAACAGCTTCAGTAGGAGAGATGAGGAGGCCCCACATCAGAATATCCCATAGCGCAGTGGGTAGAGCACTCTTGTGAGAGCTGTGTGACACCTATTCAAATCCCTTCACCTCTGGAAGGTGGGGACTTGAAGCAGGTATCTCCCACATTTTGGGTGAGTGCTCTAACCATTGGGCTGTGGGTTATAATGGGTGTCCTCCTCTTCCTTCCTCCCGCACACCCACCGTCAGCTGTTTTGTGTGGAGTTAGGCAGCCTCTGAGCATGCCTACTGGATCAGACCCTGCATATGACTTAGGTGGAGGAATACCCATTTCCCCCTGGTTTGTGGATCACTATCAGAGACAAGTGCCTCCAGATCAGTGTAGACCAGACTTAAGTTCTTATCTCTTTGAGAGGGGTGGGGCTTAGCACACACCCCACTCATCACCATCTACCATTGACTAGCTTAACAAAGAGCTGCTTCCTGTGCTGGCTTTTGTGGATCACATTTTAAGGTGCCTAGTTCTCCCCATTCATTGTATAGGGAGCCACGGTACTTCACTCAGGTTTGTGGATTGCAGTGTTGTTCCTGTACTTGTCTAGGCACCTAAATGTTAGGTGTTGTAACTCTCAGGATCATAAAGTCTAAGTCCCTTTTGTGGATCTGGGCTTTAGAGGATAAAATGGAAAAACAACTTACATGCAAAAGAAACACAAATTAATTAAAACAAAGCATTCTGAATAGCATACATCTATCTATTCTTAACTATAACTGTATGACAATTTTTTTTATAAATCAGTAAGTTACAGGTTAATGTTACAAGAAAAATTTAGATCCTGACTTTTTTTTTTTAAACAGGACTTATTTTTCAACCTGATATGTATTTTTTTTTATTGCCAGTGTGTGACAGCTTCTCTTTTGAAAGTCCAAACCAATGGAAAGTTTAATACAATTTCCTTTCTATGTTACAATATGACTAGCACTGGAAAGCTCTCTGGTCTGACTCCTAGGCAGCTATCCCAGGCTTAATGATACGACATTTATTATCTGCATTTTCTTTTGTCTCCCTTTGTTTTTCTTTTTGCAGTTCATAATGCAAAAAATTGTTAGCAATTAAAAAAAACCCAGTTGTTTCAAGAAACCATTAAACAACATCAATAACCAAATCCAGTATGTTTGGAAGAGTAAAGAAAAAGAATTGTTAGATTAAGAAAGTATTATCATTTCAGAAATGCTAGCTTAGTCCTTTGCCATTCTGAGAGCTGTTGTCATTTGTTTTCCATTGTCATTAAAGACACAGAAGTGAATATTTGTATTAGGATGCTTTGATTTGCAGCGCTTGCATCTTCATGTACATCTAGAAAAGAACAGAACATTGATAGTTACTGTCTGTAATGTTGCATTCCTTTTTTTTTTTTTTTTTTTTTAAAACACTGTAGTAAACAAACTCAAAAAAGAAGTTAAACTTTTATGGAACTTACAAGTGTAAATTTTCAATGTGATGATCTGGGGTTTATCACTATGATGCTCACTAATATTGGTGATGGTTGTATGACTAACCCCCCTGTGGGCTATGCTGAAGATTTACCCTGAGGAATCAAAGTAGTTGTAGCTCAATGAAAATGGCACAGAACTTTCCCGAATGGCATTGTACTAGCAGATGCTAGTGATCAGTTGACACTCTAATATTGTTCTCACAAGTTCAGGGCATGGCATTTCTTATAACTTTAGATTATCTGTGGGTAAACTGTGGCATTAATTTAGAACAGTAAAAGTTGTGATGGTATTGCTATTCAGACACTTTGTAGCACAAGTAATGTAACACTAATGCAGCCAGGCTTCTTAGCAATTGTTTTGGTGGTGAAATCATAGTTTTGAATATTAAAATATCCCTTCATTGTAAGAGTCAGAAAAGTTCTCCAAAACGTACAAATTTGCAGTTTATATGCTACATGCACATCATCACTATAAGTCACACATTCTCTGAGCACATGCTGGTTATTAGCATCTCAGCAAGGGCACTGGCTAGCAGCTCAAGGAAAGAGGGCTGTGGACAGAAAAAGTTCTCTTGAAATGTTTGGAGAGGGAGAACTTCTAGAGACATTTTTTTACTGGGTCCCCAATGCATGATCATTTTCACAGGGACTCACACATAATTACAATTTTTCAAGGCAATTTTCTATCCTTGTATACCTGATATGCAGTTCACACTATGGCAGTACTCCAATGACTCCGTGTAAATTATGTGGTAGCTGTTTACATTGTCTTTTTACAGAGGAAGGGACTGACTGAGGCACTGAACACGAGTAACAGAACAGTCAACAATCCCTGGTTCACAGAGGTCTTGTTTCAAAAGGTTATGTGCAGTGGTGAGGCAGGCCTGGGCTATGGAGAAATTATGCCACCCCAGTTAATATAACACATAATAATGGTGGTTCTCTGGTGAGATCTCTCTTTTAGATGCTGCAAATGTTTCAGCATGTTCATTCATTATCAGTAGTAATGTATTCTACCAACTGTTAATGAATAGCAGGGACATGCTGAGTCAGTGCAGGATCTCACAAGCCTAGTGTTGAAAAGATTGGGAAATGTACAGATCTCCACTGCTCTTCAGCAGTCAGTGCAGCAGCAATTTGCGGAATAATAATTCCTGATGTGAGAGAAATAGTGTATGTGAGAAACAGAGTTGGAATAAATTTGTATTTTCTTTGTTTTAGTTGAAGATTGTATTGAAGTGATAACAGCTTTCTCCTCTTAGATGAGATATGAGCTGTGAACTTTCACCAGTGACAGCTTTGAAAACTTTAGCCTGTAATTGCCAGTTTCCCAGTTCTTTTGTGTGTGGCAGAATGATGTGGCAATTTATCAGAGAGATTCAAATTCAGCTTAAGAAATATTGAAGGGTGCATAAGAAGTTTGGATGAAAGGTTGTGTTTCATTAGACCATTATTTTTGTGGACCCATTCAGGCTCTCCAGTAGACACTGATGTCCTACTGAGTTCTGTGATTGTTTACCTGAGGGGGTGGGCAAGGACAACTTCCTAAAAATGGGTCTCATGTTTTTACTTTGATTCTTTTTGAAGTTCTGCAAAGTATGTGATATGGAATGCCTAATATCTTTAGGAAATGGCCACTTTTAGCCGGAATTTTCCAGATTACTGCTAACTTAAATATTGCATTGTTTCAATTTGATTGGAGCAGGTGGTTGGAGCCCTAGTTGTACTTAATGCCTGGCCTTGCTTAAAGACGTCAAACTGGGGTGTAAGGTGAAGCAAATGAGGTTCATAAGTACAAGAATGAAGGTCAAGCCAGAAGGTGGTCAGTGTTCAAGCATGAAAAGAGAGCGAGCCAAGAGAGTGCAACATTCAGGCTTTATTCCTTTCTCCACATATACTGTTCTCTCTCATCAAGCAGTTTCTGCCAAATAAAAGTCTTGAAGGGGGTTTATACACTTGGAGCTGGGCATGTGATTCCCAGCTCAAGGGGACATAATTGCGCTGGGCCTCGTTGAGCTAGTGCACTAAAAATAGAACGAAGCCGTGGCAACACAAGCTGCAGAACAGGCCAAGCACCCTGAGTAGGTACCCATTAGAGATCCTCAGTGAGTTCTTCCTGCTGCTCACCCTGCCATGGCTACATTCTATTTTTAATACACTAGGTCAATGAGACCTAGTGCAAGTATGTCTCCTCGAGCTGGGAATCTCACGCCCAGCTCCAAGTGTAGCAATACCCTAAGTTCCTAGACAGTACCCTATAAATACTGCTCCCTACTGGGAAGCTATCTATCATAATAGAAAGCCTGGGGTTCTTTGGACCAGCAAAGACATCGGAAGAAGCTAACCCTTCTACTTTCCCAGGCTTGTCACCTACAGAAGGAAGAGGTAAAGACTACTGCTATGGGCTACAACAGCCTGAGGTCTCACCATTTGTAAAACCTTGCTAGCATAAGAATGGCGATGCTAGGTCAAACAGTGATACATGTAGCCCCGTATCCTGTCTTTTGAACATGGCTGGTACCAGATGCTTCAAAGGGAATGAACAGAACAGGGCAATTTAGAGTGATCCATCCTCTGATGTCCAGTAGGGTGATCAGATGTCCCAATTTTTATAGGAACAGTCCTGATATTTGGGGCCTTTTTTAACACTTGCTATCTGGTCACCCTATTGTCCAATCCCAGCTTCTGGCAGCTCCTGGCAGTGCATCCAGCTACCATCTTGCCTGGTCCTGCAACAGTTAAAGCTCCAGTGATGATGTGAGTCCAAATACTATGAGAGCTAATGAATCTGAACCCTTTTAAAAGAGGTTTTTTTACCTATTTCTTTTGTTTAAGAAGCTGGAAGATGTCCTAGACTTTTACTGTTTTGGGGTGTGTGTGTGTGTGTATGTGCAAGCATCTGTCACACCCCAAGGGAAGGTTCCAGAAAGAAATACTCCCCAGATTAAAATCACACTAATAGCTATCTTTTGAATGATACTTATAAAAGAGTTCTATGTTATAATCCTGAGAAACTGTAAAACTCTTATACTCAAATTATTGGGCAAGAGAGTTAAACTTTTGCTTATCAGACAGTTTTGTCAAAGTCTTCACTGAGATTTCTGCTGGGGGTGGGGAGAACAGCATCAGTCACCACTATTAATTCATTATTATTAATATTATTAATTTATACTATTGTAGTGTCTAGGAGCCCCAGTCATGGACCAGGACCCCACTGTGCTAGGTGTTGTACAGACACAGAACAAAAAGACTGTCCCAGACCCAAAGAGCTTACAGTCAAAGTATGAGACCAAAGATAGACGGATACAGACAGACCTACAGGAGAGCAAAAGGAAACAATGAGATAAGATATTGGTCAGCATGATAGGCAGTGGTCTCAACACACCAGCAGCCTATGTAAGCTTCATGGCAGAGGAGCGATTTAAGGGGACATTTGAAAGAAGAAGATGATAATGGAACTTTGAAGATGTAGATGTGAGCATGGGGGCAATGGGTTTTTTTTGAAAATGTAACAAGTGGGAGATGGAGGCTGGCATCATGCGCTGATAGGAGGCAGGAGCTGACCTTCAGCACTGAATGAAGGATGATAGGTAGGGTGTGGCTAGGCCATTAAGGGCCTTGAAAATGAAGATAAGTAGCATATGTTTAATGCAGTATAGAAGACAGAGCCAGTAGAGCAGGGGTGTCAAACTCGCTCAAAGTGAGGGGCCGAAATCACAGAACATCTACTTTAAAGGGGCCATACAATCCTCTCCAGCATCAGTAGTTTTCCGCACTACCGTTTCGCTGTGGGGACACTAACATTGCCATTTTAATGGATTTCAAGGAGAGATACCCGCCGCCGAAAAACTAAGGATTGTTGCCGCTTTAAGACTCTACCCCACAAATCGCTTAAAAGGGCAATGCAGACTTTCGGCAGCAACACTGCTTACTTTCGGCGGCCAGAATCAAAGAGGTTCGCGGGCCACATAAAAATGCCCGCGGGCCGTATGTTTGACACCCCTGCAGTAGAGGGACACAAAAAAGAGGGGTGGCATTGTCAAAGCGATGGGCTAGCAAAACTATCCTAAAATCCCAGGAGGAGGCTTGGCTCCAAGCTTGTAAATCAGACATAACCAAGTGTTTGTTCTCAATATTATGTTATTTAACCATCTAAACTTGATTATACTGCCAGGATTAAAAGTTCTTTAGTTGGGATATACACAAATAGGCAGCTACCTTCTTGGATTCCTCTTTAGGGTTTGTAAGGATTGATTATTTGCTGTATGAATTGCAAGATCTAACTAATCTGGTGATATTAATTCAATACTATTGTTGATTCATTGATTTGTTGCTTTGATTTTAATCTTATTTCAGTTTGATAATTGTATTAATTAATTAATCCTTAGTTTCGTAAAGTTTTTAGTGGCTTAGTCCTAGTGATATGTTTTCTTGATGTTATTTTTGCTTGTTTATAAATTTTATTAAATGTACACCAAGAATATTGAATCATGTTTCTTTCAAGAAGCAACATGGGTCAGAACCATTCAGAATCTGAGTGAAACAGCTGTTTTACTTAAGAGACCATTTGACTCCCTTTTATTAAGCCCTTTCCTTCTGTGATGGGGTGTACAAGGCTCAAAGGCCCCCTGCTGGAGGCCTCAGGGTCCTACCACACCCAGTTCCAGAAAGGAGAAGTAGAGAGGTCCTCCAAAAGGCCAAGAGTGGCTCTGGGAAAGAAGCCAATGAGAGATGCTGCATGGAGTAGCCAATCAGGGCCTAGCAGGCTCACATAAAAGGAGTTGCAAGGCCAGAGTAATTTAGTTGCTACCTGGAGCTGCAGGAGGGGAGGTCTCTGTTTTTCTGGCTGGCTGAAGGGGCAGTTGGACTGTAGACAGATCAGTCCCTGATAGGGAAGCAAGAAGGAGCTCCTTGTTGGCTGCTGGGACTGAGTAAGGACTAGGTGCCTGGGAGGATTGTAGGAAGACAGTGTCTCTAGGGAAGAAGCCTTGTGGGTACAGCCCCATACCAGGGCTGGGATGATTTAAAGATTGAGTCCAGGAAGGGCGATCGTGACTCTGCCAATGGAGAGGTACCATGCTAGGCCCCCACTGGATTGTATACCCTGGAAGGGGTCTGTTTGTTTGAGTGTGACTTGACTGGAGTGCTGAGTCATTGAAAACCTGCTTGAGAAACTACTGACAAAGGTCACTGCAGACTGAGTGCAGGCATACGTACTCAGTAAGGCAGTGCTTGCAAGAGGTGGGTCCCACCGCATTAGGTTCTTACATTATTACTCCTGGGGGAATTCTGCACCAGCACAGAATTAATATCCTCCACAGATTTTACTTTATCTCTGCAGAAAAACTGATTCATGTGTCCATCCTGGGCAGCAGTCCAGGGGTTGGGGGTGCACAACTGGTATGGGCATTGGGAGCAGCTGAGAAAGACATAAACTGCCACCTCAGGGGGTGGAGGTGAGCTCTCTCTGTCCTGCTTGCTATCCCAGTGTGCCTGGAGCTGGGGAGAGTCAGGGCTGGGGATGCTCTGGCTGGTGGCTCCTACCATAGCAGAACTTCAGTTGCTGGTCCTAGCTGGCAGGGGGATGGAGGGGGGGAAACAGGACTTCCTCTTCCCCTGCATGGGCCCCCTGCTCCCTGCCTGCATTGCTCCACAGGGAAAGGGGTCACTATATGTGGAGCTGCCTCCTGTCTGCCCCTCCCCTGTGCATCTGGATCTCCCTCTACCCAGACCAACCTCCACCCCACTGAATCCCAACCACCTGAACCTCCTCACAGAGTCCCATTCCCCCTGCACCCACACCTCCCCCAGATTGCCCCATACAGCACCCTCTCACCCCACACCTGGATCCCCTTACACATCCTGCTGGGCTGAGCCTGCTTACCTCACACGTGGGTGAGGGCTGGGCCTGCATGCAAGACTGTTCCTCTGACTTGCTGTGGTGCCATATAGATGTGCTAAGGAATCTTTGTCAAAAAGCAATTCCTGAATCTTTTTTGTTGTTGTTTGCATTGTTACAGACACACTTGCTGACATTTATTTTGAAATAAATTACCAAAATAATTGAAAATGATGTGGTGATATTTTTGACAAATAAAATATGCAGAACATGGCAGAATTTTAAAATATTGTGTGTGGGATTTTTAATTTTTCGGTTGCAGAATTCCCTCAGGAGTGAATACTGTGAAACTGGCTATTCCTGCACTAATTGAGTGGTTGGCTCCATTTCTTTCCCACTACAACCAAGTTCAGTCCATCTGTCACTCCACAGGAACACAACTGATTCTGCAAATGATTGATCATCAGTGCAGTGGAATTCAGTTTTAGTGATCACTGCTTATATTGATCATTTTGAACTAATCTGAAATTACTTTTCCAAAGCCATTTCCTGTTCTGATGTTTTAGCCCCTTGCTTATACTGATCACTGAAGCGTTTGGTTGTAAGAACAAGCATGGGATTAGTTTCCCTGATTTATGCATGGGTTTTAAGGATCACTTGGCTACCTAATAGGAATTTGAAAGCTTGCGGCAATATAATTTCTAAGATGCCTGGATATTAATATGCCTGACAGATCTCATTCTGGCACTGAAAAATGGAAATTTTCCTTCTGTGCTGCTGAGAAGTTCATTGTTTTCTAAATCTTGTTACAGCGATGTGATAGAGCAATCAAATTGTGGTTGTCCATATTTATCCTTATAACTAAGGAAGGGTTTTAGCTGTGAAGCTTGGATCCAAATCCAAACTTCCATGAAGTTCAGGCCGTGTCTTATAACAGGAACACTCTTCCCTTCCCCGCCTTTACCCAGGAGGGTGCATGCTAGGGTGCATGCATATGGGGCTGCAAGAGGCAGGATCGTGAGGGAAAGATAAGACCACTGACCATTTTGAACATGCACAATATTAATGTGGTGGTTTACATAGTGAAGTTACATTTTCAAAAATGTGCATCTACAATGTAAAATGAATAACTATAGGCAAACAAATGTTAAGTGTTATTTCATTATTACTTTCCCATTGCTTAATTTACATTTGCACACATTGCACTCAAACATGAAGCATACTTTAGGGGCACCATTTTAAAAATGTAACCTTTGAAGACTTTAATCTTCTAAACCCTCCATGCTAATATAGTTGCAAACATGGAGATCACAAAATCAATTAATAAATAGACTTACAAAAATTTGCTTCTTTTCTTTCTGTAACCACAACAACAGAATACACACCAGTAGCATAGAAATGTAACACAATGGAGCTGTAACTTCTGTTACCTAAGAAGTTGTAGAATGTAGATATTCACAGAGATTTATGGCAGCTGTATCTGCAATTATTTTAAAATGTCCACAATTTTTTGCATTCTATTATTTCAAAAAGCTTTAGGAACAGCCACTCTACTCAGGAAGTGGGTGCTTTGATGAAAAACAAGACAACCTTGACATTGGCTGTGTAAACAAAAAGGTGTCGTCACCTGCCTCACGCTCATCTCAGCAAAATTTATGTTGGAGATTTCCACTCCAGTGTAATGCATGGCTTGGTCTAATAGAATACAGGATACTTTTTTTGCCTCTATATCACTGTTTTTAAATCCAGCCTAGGGTAGTGGGAACCAAATGTTACCATCTTATAGCTGTGCAATGACCAATGAATACTTATAAAATTAGTGGAGTTTTTAGCTGACCGATTTCTACATTGCAAAACCCAGAAAGAAGTCAAGGATTAAACTGACAGTGCTGTGATCTCAGTGACTGGTGTTGGGTGCTCCACACGTGTGAAAATGTGGCCACTTCTCTATATGCCTAACTATGTATTTAGGAGCCTTTCAAAAACAGGCTCCTAAATACATAGTTAGGCATGTAGAGAAGTGGCCATACTTTCACACGCGTGGAGCACCCAACACCAGTCACTGAGATCACAGCACTGTCAATTTAATCCTGTTTTTGAAAATCTTGGCCCAGTTTTTCACAGTTTAAGCAAGTGTGGTGAGACAAAAGGACAAAGTCAGAGAAGAGTCTCTGAGTCTCAGGGAGTGTTCAGAGAGAGCCTAGGGGAGGTGAGTCAATGTAACTTACACATTCTTCCCCCACATTCCTAAGGGTGCACTTCACACCAACTTAGCCCTGGTCTACACGACAGAGTTAGGTCACAAGGCAGCGTACATCAACCAAACTCTGTGTCTATGCTATAAAATGTAGCCCCACCAATGTAACTCGCCCACTACACTGACTTAACTCCATCTCTGTGAGAGGAGTAGCTTTTACGTCGATGGAGTTAGGTCAACACAGTGTCAGTGTAGACACTGCCGCTTAGATTGACCGTTGCTGCCTTTAAGAAGCCTTCCCACAATGCCCCCCACTGACAGTTTAAATTGGTGCAAGTGCTCCTGATGAGGGTGCACACTGCTGACACAAGGAGCTTAGTGTGGACGTGTACAGCCACTGAAGTAATTAAATGGCTTTTACATCAACCTAACTTAGGTAGACTTAATTTTGTAGTGTAAACATACCCTTAGATTCTCTTATGCTCCCTCAGACCCATACTAATTTACCAACATGTAAAGTACACAACCTTACTCATCACTTCTGGATTTGTCTAAGTCTTTGAGTTACCATATTAGTGCATATAGGACTTACTCTTGCTGATCTTGCTGTTGCTCTGGAATATGTTGAATAACTTCATAAACTGTACTATGAAAATCCTGTCCTTGGACAAAGTCAGAGCCAGAAACAGATTGATTTGGAACCTAAAAGTAACAGGCAATAATTTTGCTATGAGGACAGATGGGGAAAAGCTGGCGCAGGAACCAAACATATAGAATAACAAACTTCTTTTTTAGGACAGCTGCTCTCCTTTGATTTTATTTTGCATTTCATAGCTCAATTTCATTAGTTTCAATTTGATTTTGGGGAAGGGAGTTTTATCATAGTTACGATATGGCATTCCGTAGGCTTAAATGCAGTTAAAAACTCAGAAATTTCAGGATGCATTTAGTGCATTTAGGGTAAAAAGTACTTCACATTACCATACCACATATAATAAAGGAGAAATAAGCAGGTAAATAAAAGCTGGTAACAAAGGAGAAAAGTAGTCAAGGAAATGATTCAGGATAAATACTAAATAAATACTTAAAAAAAGGCTAAGAAAGTCAGGGAAGTTTGCAGTCTCCATAAATCCAAGGAGAGCTGCAGTGAGCTAGCAATGTACCAAAACGTTAAATTTGTTAATGAGATACATATACCAGTTTGCCCCCACTAAATTACCTCTCATCTCTACAACACCTGGATTCACCAAAAGAGAGTTCACTCAATATACTCCCAAACTCCAATTCTGAACTACTCATCTTTCTCCTCAATGTCCCTTTCCTACTGCCCAATATGACTGCAGTGGGTTAAATAGTGATCTTAGCCACCCTGATGTAAATCCAGAGTGACTGCACTGAAGACAGTGGAGTTGCTTCCATTCCAGAATCCATCCCACTGCCTCTAATTCTAATTCTCTGCTGGACAGTCTCTCCTTATTTACTCTGTAAGGCCCAGACTCCGTAAGGTTTTTAAACATGTGTCTGAGTATGAGACATGACTAGCCCGAGTGAAGTCAATACATCTACTTGTGTGTTAAGTACCTTGCTGAACTGGGCTAAACCCCTAACTCCAACCCTGGTCCTAACATCCCTCCTACCTTCATGAGCATTTAGATGCTCTTCCTCCTTCTGTAACGCTTTCACCTTTGGTGCTGTAAACCTTCATCCTCTTCATCAACCTTTAGTACAACCTTTGAACCCTTTAAGCCTCCACCCTTATTGCTTGCTCCAGCAGTGAGAGAGGTTTATTAATCAATGTCTACTTCCCCGATCATTTCATTGACATCCTGGGCCTTACCAAAACATGGCATTACTCTCTGCCACATTCCCCTCGTTATCAGGGTTAAGAGCAGTCAGATGCAAAATAATAATAATAATTAATAAAATCTGACTGTATTAATGCTGCTGCTGCCATCTTTGTACAGGAGAGAGTATTCTGCTTCCAGAAATTGTTAGCCCTTGAAGAGCTAATGCCTCACCTTATATTGCCTGACAGCCTCAATCTCTCACTCCTAAACTCAGTAGGAGTTTCTCATTTTCCTCAGGTCACTTGACACCATTCTGGCAGTGCAAAGTGGTCTTTCATCTTAAACCTCCACTTTAAGGCTCCTTTCCACTGCCAGAGAGGTGGGAAGTGCTCTGGGTGAGAATGAGAATTAGGCCCAATGGAAAAAATTCCACCACAATGCTGTTCTATAGTTGATTTCTTAGCCACAGGGGAGTAGCCTACGGTTATCTACACATCTAAAGTTAACTGTTTTCCCTGTCTACGCTACAGGTTACATTGGTATGACTTATGTCACTCACTGGTGGGTATAATCCATACCTGTCGCAATATAAGTTTCACCAACCTGAGCGCCGGTGTAGACAACGCTATTTCTACCGCCGACATAGCTACTGCCTTTCGTGGAGGCAGGAGTTATCAGACTGATGAGAGAGAGTTCTCCTGTTGGCTTAGAGCATCACCACCACAAGTGCTACCGTGGAGAAAATGCATTGGTGCCGCTACACTGCTGTAAGTGCTGTCGTGTAGATGTAGCCTAAACGTAGGATTGCTTAATAGAACTAACTTCTCTGCACCTTTCTGAAACTGGGCATGTATCTGCTGCTTAACATTGATGTAAGTAAGCAGTCTGAGTAAGAAGGCTGATGAATAAACCATTGAAATATCTCCAAAGAGGCATCTCATGTGGCCCTTTTGAGCAAGCTGCATAAAGATGCTAGTGTAAATACTACATACATTTTAGTGAATGAAATAGAGCCTTAAGTTGTTGGTTTAAATTTTTAAGTTGATTTATTGTTTAAAAACACATACCATAGGAACACCAGTGGGGTCTGGAAATGCAACAAATTCATATATTCCAAAATCATCCATAGCATTTTCATGCCCTAAAATTAAAAAAAAAATGGTATGAAGAGATAATATAAATGCAAACAAGTACACTTAATTAGGGCTAGGCAAACTTATCTGGCCTAATTTTGAATCCCCCCTGGATTTGGCGAGTTTGAAAGTTCTGCTTTCTTCTGTCTTTCCAACCCTTGCCTAGAGCTGACTGAGTCCTCAGAACAACGTAGAGCAGCGGCATTGCTGTTTAAAACTGTGCTTGGCTGCATCCAAGGGGCCATTACACTGTTGAAAATAACTGGAGAGCAGTAGTGGTGCTCTGGCACCCCTTCCCTGACCCGCCTTTCACATTCTCCCTATGTTGGTCGGGGGGGGGGGGGGGGAAGATTTCCCTATGCTGGGGAATAATTAGCTACATGGGTAAGCATCTCTGTGCTGCTCCATGGTCTGTGGAAGGAAGGAAGCTTCCATCTAATTTAGCTAATCTATCTAGGTATTTATACCGTGTCCACCACTAAAGTATCCGACCACCGAAATGATCTAATACTTTCCCCCATGCACTGTGAAAAGGCCCTGTTCTGTTCCTCAGGTGCTGAGGCTGGAATTTAGCCTTATGCTCCCTATCATTCTTTAGCATTACCTGAGAATGTCTGTGCCTTTCTGTAATCTGCTCCAGGCCTAGAAAACATACACATGACTTTCAGTTTGATCTCATCGGCAAAGAAAAACAGCCTGAAACAAAACCCCCCTCTCTTTTTGGGAAAGACACAAAGCTATACGAATGATTTATTTTACTACCTGCTCTGCTGCTTCCGCTGTATAACTGAAAAGAAGAGATAAAGGAAAATCAACCTTTTTGTTACAATGTCCAGAAAGTACGTCTAGAGTGTGTTTAAGTTTCACCTACCTTTATGTGGCTGATATCTTTTCCATAAGAAAAGAAGGGACATAGACAGGATCAAAAATAATGAAATTCCAGTTATTACTGCTAGAGATGACAAAGGTTTTTCTTTCTGGGCAAGTTTCTCCAGTCCTGTGTCAAAGAAGAACAGATTCATAGTCTTCATAGTTGGTCCCTCACTATATATAACCTGTTATTGCATCTTCACTGAAGAAGTGTCTCCAGACACAATTTGTGGCTAGCAAATTTTGCACATTGATAATTCTTGTATTACTGTAAGCTAAGTAAAACAACATTTTTTTCAGAGGCATAACTGAAATGGCAACTTGATACAATAATTATGTGCATTTCAGAAACCATTCCAAAACATGTATGGTGGCTGGAACTAGGTGGAGGCCACTATGAGCATTATGGCAAATAGCACCAAATGCAAAAAAGCCCCCACAAGGAAGTATGTAAATAGTCCTATCCTATGCATAGGGAGACTGAGCTACAGAGGGAACAGATTATTTGATCAAGATTACACAGAAAGTCATTAGTGAAGTTGGGACTAGAAACCAGATTTTCTTAGTTCAAATCCTGTGCATTAACACAAAACCCTTCTTCCTATGTAAATCGTTGTTACAATAGATACATTTTTATGTGCCCATCACCATATTACCTAAGCACCATGTACAAGGCTCAGTGATACATCAATTCCATATGGAAGACAGCCAAATTCTCTTTCCCTCCCTCAGTTAGTACCACTTTCTAAACAGAGATGCTTTAATTAAAATGAACATAGAACTGTTTGTCTTTTATCATTGTCCTCATGATCATGTATAGTAAATAATATTAACAGACAATAACATACTATTAAACCATTGGGTCTGCAAGTCAAGACCAGAATTTGACAGCTGCTAAAAAGTTCTCTCCTAAACATATTGGGGGAAATCCTGTCCCCACTGAAGTCAGTGGGAATTTTGCCATTCCCATTTTGCATGGTTTCTCTTTTTCTAAGCTTTGTCTTTTATCAGACATTTATTCAATAGTGATTTCAGAATCATTTCCTGAAGCAGGAAGCACAACTCTGAGTTGCAGAGCCAGATTGTGGCGAGGCCCTGCATAGGTGAGTAAGAGGCCTTGCAAAAATCTCATCAGGTAGTATGGTCCCCAAACCTTACTAGCATCTCATTTGGCACTAGCTGTCTCATACTCCTGTGCCCTGGCTAACAGACTAGATGGGCATGGAGCAGTAAGCCCACTGCCATCTTTTAAAGGGTACGAGAGCTATCTCTCTGATGTGTCCTTCCAGGGAAACTCAGGAGGAATTCTGGCTAACTCAGGCAGTATGCATGCTGAGAGTTCGAACCACAATGCTGTCTGAACAACACCCCGCAGTGCCAATGGCAGATGCTTGCCTTAGTATTTGTTTAGTCTGGGGCACATATGCGACAGGGAATTTTAAAAGCACTTTATAATCCACAATTCAGAGAAAATCATAGTTCAAGTGTTTTGGACACACCAAAAAATAGGGAGAAAGTTATTTACAGTTGTCTCAGGTCAAGAAACTGAACATCTGGTTTTATTATTTAAAAGGCAAGTGGTGAATTACACTAGGGGTAAAGACTTATTGTATCTATCTGATCAAATGTCAATAGGATAAAATAGTGTTTCTCCAGGCAGTTTCATTCATTGAGGCGTGGCTGTAGGGTGACCACTTTTATTAGCTCTTGTCACAGGTTATGTCTGACATTCTGTTTTG
The DNA here is from genome assembly GCF_026122565.2 of Emydura macquarii macquarii. Taxonomy (NCBI): domain Eukaryota; kingdom Metazoa; phylum Chordata; order Testudines; family Chelidae; genus Emydura; species Emydura macquarii. The sequence goes on along the minus strand of NW_027132559.1, from coordinate 32,119,983 downwards.
CAGATATTTTATGTTTATGTATAGCATGACAAATTGCTTGGAAAGACCTGGCGTTGAACTTTGCCATTCAGTCTCCAAACAGGAGAACTATGAACTTCCTCATTTCAGTCACAGCACTGAAACCAAAACCATCAGAGGACTTTTGGCAGGCAATTACTTTTCTTTCGGACTCTGGTCTTGTGTGTGTCAATATCAGACAGCCTTTTATTTGATTTACACTGTCTTTAGTTTGCCAATAGAAAACATAGGCCCTATCTCAATGAGGGGTTGATTGCTCCATTTAGGCACATTCCATGGGAAGGTGTGGTGAAAACCCAGTGGGGATTCCTGGAGTGCATTCTGCCTCAGTGAGGGCAAACAGAGGCAGCACGCATGCTACTATAACACTTTATGGGGTGCTACTTACTAGCCCCCCAGGCTGCTGAGCAGTTCCACCAGCTCATATAACAATGTTCTTACTGGGCATGTGGTATGATTGTTCTTACAATGTAAACATTGCCTTTTGTACTCCAGTTAAAGAGTAAACATTACTATGTTACCATAACATTCAGATGGTCAGTAAGGGCTGTGTTAAAGCCAACTCAGCACCAAGTTGGGCCTATCTGCTGGAGCAATATACCGCATGTACCGAGTGGCACCTATACTACAATACTTAATACAGTGAGAGTCATAATATAATTTCCTTGTCTTGGTTTCTATAGCTATGTCTTCACTGATGGTGGCACTTCTCTGGATCGACTGAGCAGTCAATGAAGACCCGCTCAGTTGATCCAGAAATCGACGTATTAAGCCCACCTTCTCAAGTGGCGTAGCGCTGCGTCGACGGGAACACGGTTCCTGTCGGTGCAGTGCAGTGAAGACGGCACGCAGAGAAGCCGACGGGAATTACGCACGTTTTTTGCGTAGCTTGCGTGACTCCGGTCGACTGCCGCCGAATCTTGGAGGAAAGTGAAGACAAGCCCTTAGATTGTATTTCAATAGGTTTGCATGTTAAGGGTATATCTACACAGCAATTAAACTCCTGCGGCTGGCCTGTATTAGCTGATTTGTGCTCACATAGATTGGACTATGTGGCTGTATAATTGCCCTGTGGATGTTCAGAGTAGAGCTGGAGTCCAGGCTCTGAAACCCTCCCCCCTCGCGGGATCTCAGAGCCCAGCTTCCAGCCCAAGCCCGAATGTCTGCACTGCAATTAAACAGCCCTGTAACCTGAGCCCCGCAAACCCCAGACAGCTGACATGGGACTGCCACAGGTGTCTAATGGCAGTGTAGATGTACCTAAAGACTCTTCATCTTGGATTAAAGTTTGAGAAAGCCAATGCATGCTCCTGTTTGCAGCAAACCACATGCAAACAAAATCTGTTGTGTTCTTAGAGATGGCGTATTCCACTTGCATTATATTTAAATACAAAAACCATTTGAATCCAGCTTTTAGATATTCCTTGCTCTCCCCCTCCCCCGTAGCTCATTAGGTCTCCTGAACAGTTGGGGCAGACCTCTGACAAGAACTATAACTCACCAGCCGTGCTTATGCTGTGTATGTTTTCCAGTTCACGCATGAAAGGCTAACTTGCCAGGCACCAGTGCAAATGTTATTTGTCTCTCAAAGAGTTTGTCCTTAGTTAAATAAATAAAATGAAATATCTCACCACGTGCAAATATAAAAGAGATATGGGGTATCCATGGCATCACAGAGCAGCAAATGTGCTTGATTGATTATACTCAGTAACATTATAACCATATGCCATAGCTTGTAAAGTGCAGTGGGTCCATTTTGGGGATTGCTAATAGGGCCGGGAATTATAATGACAGTAATATAGCAGACTGTTTGCAGACTGAAAGGTGCCAGCCGAAAATAAAGAATGACTCTGGGAGAAGTGAAACCAACGTGGATTAGGAACGGGTGCAGCATTGCTCCCAATACTCATGCCAAATACTACAAAAAGTGATTAATGGATATATTTGTGGAGTTATATATGTTTGTAATAATACAGCATATCGGTCATCTCTGGGGACTGGACCAATATCTCAAGAGCTGAGGGTATATGTTGCTACAGCTTGAGATAAAGGACTAAGTTTCCTAGCTGGCCACTATAACACACTCATATCCCGTGTTGATTGGGCACAGAGAAAGATGGGTGACATACACTCAACAATGGGCTACATATCAAAAAGTATTTTGTTGACTGATGGTTTATTAGTGGAAATGTTCACAAAACTCCAGTTTTATAAATTTTAGCACTATCAGACATGATATTTGCTATTCTTCAGTGTTAAAGTTCCAGTCTTGCAGTCAGGAATTAGAAATGACATCATGTGATTTGGGTGACTAATCACCTATCACAAACAACAAATATCAAGGAGTTGAAGTCAATAGTTTGTAAATGAGACAAGGAAAAATTGTCTGCCTGAACTATTCTGTGAGTCCATGTTAATCAGGAATATATTTGCAATATTAAGGTGGGTCAGCAAGTTATTCAGGAACAGAAATAGAGGCAAAATTTGTTGAAAAATGTCACAATTCATAATTTGATCAATTCTAGCTTTCAGAGCCATGTACATGTATCAGGGCTGCAGTCTCCTTTCTGTTAGTACAGATGTGGGAATTCTTTAGCATATTACATGCTGAAATGAATGTACAGCAGATTGCTCATTGGACTGGAAGTGAAGAGAGATATGTTTACTTCCCAACTCTGCCACTAACATGCTGTGTAGCCATAGGTATGTCACTTTACCTCTTTGTGCTTCAGTTTCCTCATCTATAACACGGGGATAATGATACTTACCTTTCTTTGTTAAATGCTTTGAGATAAATGGGAGGAAAAGTGCTATATACCCATGAAGAGCAGAGGATGATTGTGCTAATACAGGGGTTTTCAAACCTTTTTAGAAATTGTACCCCTACGCTCTCAAAGTTTCACCTGGACCTCTCATACTGCTTATGGGTGAAATTCATCCATTCCTGTGTAGACAGCCAACACAAGGTCTATGCACCATATAAATCCACATCAAGTGTAAAATTGGCTTGAGGCTGGTCTTCTGTGCATGGCAGAGTTTCACCCTCAGTCAGCTACAAGGCTAAATACATGAGCATTAATCCAAACATGTGCAACAGACAAACCTTCACAATTCACCCAAAATAAGTTCCACCCCATCAATCCCTTCTTTCCCAATCAAACCTCTCCCTCACCCAGAAGCCTGGGGAACCAGATGAGTCTTTAAAGCAACTCTTTGAAAGAATAACTTCATTTTTATATCCAAATCAAATTCATTCCTACAAGGCATTACCAAAATCTGTATTGAAAACAGACGTGTTGTTAACATAAATGTAACATTATTCCATCCTGGCTCAGTCCTACAAGGTAGTCCTGCAGGTAGGGTTCAGCACCTTGCAGAATCATGTCCATAATGAGATAGTTGCCTTTATTTTAAAATCTAACTTTCTAACTCATCTTGGCCAAAAAAGAACACCTCAGCTGACTTGATGAACTGTTTATAACTGTTCTCTTTTTAGTTCTCTTGGTCTTAGTGGACATGTGTACAAAACAGTATGGGTGAATTTCAGCCCTAGGTGCAGAGAAGCTGCATAAGATCTTCTGCAACATCCAAACTCTGTGTAAATGCTGTAGTTGAGGTTTAAGTGTTGTGCAAGGCTTTGCATAGGCTCTCTATCTTGGATAGTGGAGGAGCAGGGATACATACTATTTTCTTTGGAAAGTAATCATTAATCAGGTAAAATTACCATTAAAGACTTCTCCCCAGGGAAAAATTAACTGGGTGTGTGTATCTTTGAGGCCACACTCAGGCAGAATTCCAACTGAAGTTAAAGGGAATTTTACCTGAATTAAGGAGTGCAGACTGGGGGCCAGGATTTAGTATTGCTGGAACAAATCTTAAGAAACAGGAAAAATGGTATAAAATGGAAAAAGCTGGGTGTCTTCTCTTTCAAATAAGATAAACTAATTATCTCCAAACTGTTGTTTTAAAAACCTGTGAGATCATTTAAAAAAGGAGTTCTGCAATTTTTTGAAGTATAACTAAACATAGAATATATACCATGTGGACCTTGCTTTTTTTGCAGGCTTCAAAAACAAATCTCAAAATTGTTGCCAGTTATTGTGAGTGTGTTTATATAAACACACATACACTGCAGGAGTCCAGGTTTACTTTCACTTTCAGGAAAAATGCCATTTTTATTCCTAATGGAACACAACAGTTCTGTTTGCATTCCCCCGCCCTCCCCCACTTCTAGTCATCACATTGTTTTATTTTAAACTGTATTATTTCCACTGAAAAATTGTAACCTGTTTTCTGCCAGGGTGTTTGAAACCATGGAGCTTTCATTTGTGAAGATTACATTAAATCCATCTGAACAATAGACACCTGCTGTCCTTGTTTATCTTGATAATAAATGTCTGAGTTCTTTGTCTGGTACCAGCAAAACAGGTTTGTTAAACTTTCTAAAAGGCAACAGTCTGACATCTTGCTGTATGTTAGCAATATGGCCACATTATCTGAAAAAAATCTATTGTTTCTTAGTAATTAAATTATTAACCACTCAGAAAATACGTTTTCTAATTAATAATAAAGAGGCAATAGAAGGAGATTTCAGAGTTCAGTAGCACTGAACTGTTTACAGTTGCTTTTCATGGAGATTCTCTGGAAAAAAATGCTTTGCAGTCATTTAATTTTGGCATAATATTATACAGGACCTAAATTTATTATGTACTGAAAGTAAAGGAGAAACTCTATGCAACCATATTTAGGAATAAACCTACACAAGAACACATGAAAGAAAAATAACTTCCATATGTATCTTTTAATGAAACCACCGTTATGTTGCTGCAAAGAGAGCTTCTATTATCACACACTGAACTAAGACCTCTGTTTTACCAAATCCCACAGGCCTTTTTGATGCCCATGTTTGTTGGTCCCTAATTGGCCTTCCCAGTCATTGTTGAATGACTAAAGGCATCATCTTCTCCATACCATGTGCTGGTCATACTGCCTGCATAGCCGTCACAGCCTCTGCTAATAGAGTGATTGGGAAAGTGGGCTTTGGAATAGAATCCAGGTGCCCTACATGACAATGCAAAACTAGTAGAGCTCACTGTATTTTTTGCTGCCTCCTTTCTCATACTGAACACTCTCAAGCACAGATGGTAAAAAACTTTTATTAATTCTGCTTCATGAATGGGTCATTATGGTAGAGAGCAGTGGCATTTCTACTCAATACCCCAAGTTCATTACAAGACACAAGTGTGGTGAAATCCTGGCCTTATTGAAGTGACTGGCAAAACTCCCTTTGACTTTACTATTGCCAAGATTTCACCTCTGGTCTCCACCCTCTTGCTGAGGACAGGGAAATTCAAAATATCAAGACAATGTAGTTTTTCGTTACCTGGCTAGCACTGCAGGTGTTTGGTTCCCCTTAGGTTGGCACTGTGTTTATGTTATACTAGATCAGCATTTGCTGTTATACATTTTGTGTTCTTACCTACAGAAGTAATTATCACTGTGAAATGAGTTTCGTCCTGTCTTCCAGTCACATTGTTGTAAGCACAGCACATATAATCTATTGTTGTCTGGGCCACTTTTTCAGATACAACTTGCAGATGGGGTCCATATTTGATAACGCGTGTAATATTGTCAGTCCTTCGGATCCAGGAGTAAGTATTTGGTGGATTTGAGTCTGCTGAACAATCAAACAGGATAGCTTCTCCTATGTCAACTGTAAACACCTCCCCTACTTTCATCCCTTTGTCTGAATTAACTGTAAGTCCATAAGGTCCATCTGTATTAATATGAACAACAAAAATTAACATAATGGAGAAAATTAAAATCAAAGAATATATTTATCCATGAAATTTTTAAGAGTTAGACTTAACCTTTCAAAAGGCTTCCATTAGGTTCAATTATTCTGATTAAAAGACTACCAGTTCATTTAATCTGTCCTTATTTGGACAGATTTGTATCAGTCTTATCACAGAATACACCCACTTAATATCTGTTTGGGTGGAATTCTCCGAGTCCCAGCACAAAGCCTATGCATTCTTTAAAGCCCTCAAAAAAACTTCAGTGGGATTGAAACAGCGTAGGGTAATGTAGTGTAATGAAGCCCTAGGCCTTCCGGCTGTCTGTACAAGGGTGAATTTGACCCTTTATACTTAAGTTATGCCAGTAACCTTGGCATTTATCTCTGTTTACACATAAAGATCAGTAAAGTAGCACTGAAATATACTATGTAAACATGCATCACAGTACTTACCATACAATACTTGCTTACGGAACTATCCTTCCCTTAGACAGACATAGCATAGTGTGTCTTATATAACTTCAGACAATTGTTTTTCATAAATGATCTTTAAAGCAAACATTAACCTTCCTCCCCTGGCTTTTGCTGTGTTCACCTTTTTAGTTTGTGGGTTTCCATTATGACTGAGCTTTTCTCTAGGCAGGGGAGTTTTCCAGGAAGCCAGTATAAGCCCCTTTTCAAGGATCAGAAGCCCATAGAGATTTTTGTTGTTGTTGTTATTGAGTCAGGTTCAAAGACAACTTTTTTTCTTATATGCAAACGAAAACACTCAAAATCTACTAATCTTAAGAATGAACTTGCTTTTTGAAACCGTTTGGTAGTTCTCACCCAACCCATTTACTCTCACTACCTTGGGCTTTAAATTCTCCCAGATATAGTTTCAACGAGAATATGAACAATCTGTGTATGCAGTGAATGAATACATGAATATTCATTAAGGATCTTCTCCTGCTCCTTTGAAGATAATGGAAGATTTGCCATGTCTGCAGTGGAATCAAGATTGGGCCCTGAGTTAATATTCAGTACAATGACACAGTGCACCGTTATAGTGCTTCATAAATAATCAATACTGACAAAATTACACTTCTAAATAAGGAAGCATTAGAAAAACTGCTTCAGAAGCATGAAGAAAGCACTGTGAAGTGCTACATGAGAAATATGTTTGAGAGGCAAAAAAAAAAAAAAAAAAAAAAAAAAAATCCCTTAAAACATACTATCAAATCTTGTTCTGGAGACCAGCATTCAGGGTGGAAAATCATATGATCACCCAGACTACCCCACTGCATGGTCTCCCTTACCTCTTCTCCTCCTCCTTGACACATGTACTGCAGTGCCCACAAAGTAGGTAGCAAAGGCAGATACAGGGATTTCATTTAAAGGCCCTTGTCACCCATTCCATTTGGAGATTGTCAGAAGCAGAGGAATCAGCAACTTCTGTCTAGGTCTAAATTTGTTCTGTTTCTCAGAAGCCCAGAAGAAGGAAATCGCAATTTATCTCCTGAACTCAGATCTCCCACATAGTACCACAGCTTCTGCTGCAGCAGCCACACCACCAGACTAATCAATTCTTTGTTCATCTTTTATTGATTTATTTCTGAATGAAGTTATTTAACTGTTAAGTGCTTTGTGGTGCATTATTAGTACAATTAATAGAGACATCAAATAATGCTAATGAATAGGGATGAACACAATGAAGAACCTTTTGATTCAGAGTATAACAGCAGACTAGTGCCTTTCTGGGATCCCACAGTCTCCACTTCTCTTTTCCAGTATCGTTCTCAGCAGAAATGAGTCTCATGTTTCAGTGAAGTCTGTTTACTAAATGTCTTGTAAAATAATAAATCACCCATTGTAAGTAACAATTTAGTACTCTGTGGGAACACTTCCAATTGCTCCTATCACCATGAGACTGTTATCCATCTAGTTTCTGAGCAGATGGCAGATATTTACTGTGAGTGACCTTTTTTTATCACATATAGTAACTCCCCCGCAGCAATGGCATATGGTGCCGATAGACCTTGGGACCTGTACTAGATTGTTATTGAGAACTGGTAACTGGAACACGGAAAATTTGTGAACTACTGGCAGAGAGATGTTACTCTGAATTATCTTACCTGAAAACATAACTCACTGAGCTATACCACTAGTTAGGTCATGGGAAGTACTACAAGAATATTGGTCTCTCTCAGCCATTGGCTCAAGATTTAGGATTTTGCAAAATCTTACCCTCAGCAGTGCAAAGATAAAAGCAAGTTTTTAGTAAATGAAACATTTTCATAACTGAAAAACAAAGTACTTTTAAAACTGCAAAACATTTCAGCCAATAAAAAATAAGTCTCTTTCAAATACTTTGACACTAATAACGTAACTTTGGAATGTCAGGTTTTTTTCATGAAAATTAATTAACACAGACAAGAGAACCAGTATGCTACCTGATTCTGAAAATAAAACCCAGCATGTAGGAAAGTGCGGCATGGCTGATATTTCACATCCATAGAATAATTTACATATGGTGGAGGAGAGTACTGGAGCTGTAAATATAGGCCACAGGTTAGGTGTATGCATCTGTCCCTTTCCCTTGTAGTTACCAATGCAAATATACTCTTTGGAGGCTACTGCATGGATGTGGCAACTACCAATGTTGCTGTCTAACAGAATGTGTTGGGCAATGATAGATAAATCAGAATGGTAGCAACAATGAAAGATATACATCTCAAAGCCTATCACTGACTGAATTGGTGTTATTGTGTTGTTGTAAGAAGGTCAAGATATCTCTGGATATAGTGGGTCTCAGCCTAGATCCAGTGTTTTGTTATCTCTTTGTTCAATGTGTATGTAAGGCCACTTCATTTCTCATCAAGGTCCGAAAAGCAATATGGTAGCACTTTCAGAAGCACCGGCAAAGTCTGAGTGCTTTTCAGATGCCAAAAATTCATGGCAGTCAGGGTTGTACAGATACAAAAGTGAACACAGCTTTTGAAAATCTGCTCCCTTATTGGTGGAGATAAATAGACAAACTGATTTCTTTCTCAGCATGGAAATTATTAATCTACCAGGACTGGTTCTTTGACTTCACAGGCCACCATCATGGGTACTCTGCTTGGTGTGCAAGGAAGCTCAACTTCTCTGTAATGGCATGACTACCTCCAGCTCATTCCTCTTCATCTCAGACAAGTATAAGTGCCTTTTTGTCAGGTTCAAAATGTAATTGCCCTAATATTTTGATTGGGGTTTAGCTAGACCTATGTTTCCCCTAGCTCATTTCATCCATAAACTCCACTGTTGTTCAACTTTACCAGTTTTCTCATGCTGCTTTGGGATATCTTCCAACACCTTGAAAATTAACAAAGCTCTTTTTAGTGGTTTGCTCTTTTTATTGGTTTGCTTGGAGTCAGTTTAAATGCTGTTGTTTTTTTCAGTAGAATGTTTCATAGCAGTCTTTTATCAGTCACAGTTTTGTCATTTTTTAATTAACTGCATAACTTTAATGCATTACTCCTTGCACAACATGATTTATTGTCATTTTTTGTCATGCTGTTACAGATATAATCTAGGCCCTGATCCTGCTAATATGCACATGCTTAATGTTTATGCACATGAATTCCTTTCAATTAAAAGGGATTACTCACAGGCATAAAGATAAGCATGTGTGTATTTTCAGGATAAGAAACCTAGATTGCTAGACCTTCAGGAGAGGGACTTTGGGCCTGATTCTTCACTCATGAACATCAGTGTAAATCAGGAGTTATGCCTTTAATGTCTGTAGAGTTACGTTAGTGTGAAACCAATGTAAGCTAAATCAGGTCTCTTATTATTTTTACATATACTTGTGAAGCACCATGAACACAAATAATGCTATATACATAGTAAATGGTAATAATAACTATTAGAGAGGGTCTTGAACCAAAATCTGAGATACAAACACCCCTCTGGGAGCTAGAAATTTGAACTTGGATCTGTATCTAAATTTTGTGGCCAACCCGTTATTATAATGGGCTGAACAAAAAACATCCATTTGAAGAACTCTACACTTTGAGGTGTCTAAAATCCAGACTTTAATTATGCAGCTTAAGCTGATCTTTATCAACCACATCAAATTTAGTAAATTCTAAATTATATCATCATGGAGAAGGTATAGATGGATTGTTATAGACTAATCTACTGTCAATGAAAGCCAAAATATAAACTTGAATTAATTGCTTTGTGCTCATTCCATAGTCAGAGGTTCTCTCTCCAGGGAGCTCATTTAGACGAAAGCATGCATGAATATTTGATATACTCACAAAATATAGTTGGTGTAATTATCTCACTTTCCATCGCACTCACAGGATTGGTTGCCAAACAGCTGTAATTCCCAATGTCTTCTTTCACAACAGGGACAATTAAAAGTGTGTCATTGTTTGAGGAAAAGGTGTAAGTAGAACTGGCATGCATAGGTTTCCCATTTTTCATCCACTGATAATCTACCCTTGTACCCTTTCCAACAGTACAAGTTAATGTCATGTTCCCCACATATTCCACTACCCCCGAAGAAGGTTCAATTTGTACAACTGGCTTTGTGACAGGAACTGTAAGAAAAACAGATATAAATAGTTATAAACAAGGTTTGCAATTTATATTAGGAGATTGTCATTTACTGCCAGGGTGATATAAATGGCATTTGTCAACCTTTTAAACATTAAAAACAAAGGGTCATATCTGAGCTGGTGCAAATGGGCATTCTTCCAGTAACTTCAACAGAGCTAGGATGATATACACTAGCTGACGTTATGACACAATGACTGGAAACAAATATTCCATTTTAATTTGAAAGAATAATTAATTAAATTCATGCTGCATACATTTTTCCATTTCCTGCTCTTCTTCCTCTGTACATGTATAACTTCCACCCACATTAACGGAAGCTATACATGTAGGAGAATAACAGATCCATATTCATATCTACCTATTGGACTAGAGAAAATGAACCACATAGGCCTACATTCAGGGCCAAACTTGCCCCCAAAACTTATCATCTTCTCTATTAGGCTTGGGACCACCTGCTTACCAGCATCGAGGCAGCATGGAATCCTTAGCAGGCAGCTGCCTTCAGAGTTTTCTCAAAGGCAGGTTTCCAGGTACAGAAAAAAGTTCATGCAAAACTGAATGCAGCCTCAAGGTGATAAGGGTGGCAGAATTGAGCCTTATGAAAACAGATTATTTTCTGAGATCACTATAGTCCATTTAATTTTGTAATAGTTATATGATGTCTACAAACCCAATTTAATATACTCCTGGAATTAATAAGGTACCAATCAATAAACACATTTTGTTTAATAATTAACTATTGCAGTTTTGAAAATAAGCATAAAATAATTTCAGTCAGTAGATTTATTCATGCACAGTTAGACTGACTCATATGGAACTGTAGCTGGATTCCAGTTGATTAGAAACTTCGCAAAAATTGTAGCTTTATTTGTAGCACTAAAATACAGTGTTTTATTGACTTACCATCAACAGTTACTTGAATCTTTTGATTGGCTGATATTGTCCCATTTCCATGGACATTGATTTTTACAATGTAGCTGCCTTCATCGGTAGCATGTAATGGATTAATTATCAAAGATGCATTAGGTGGTATGAGGGTAAACTTGTGTTTATATTCCAGGTCGGGAACTACTGACTGATTCACAGAGCCGAGTAAATATTTGGGGATACTCTGAGGTTTCTCAAAGAGCCATATTATCTGAATTTCAGAAGCAGTAGTGTTGAAATTGTAGTCAACTGTAAGATGGAGTGGTTGTCCTTCAATGCCATGTATAGTATGTGATGGTACCGTCAACCTTAGTGCAGAACAAATACCTGCATAGAAATGGAAAGAAAACAAAACTAGGAACACTCTAAATTCTAAATGGAAACTCTTATAGAGCTGTGGTTGTTGCGGTTAAGGCTGGTTTTAACTTCTCAAAATGGCCCTGATCCAACACCCACTGTTGCAAATGGAAAGACTGGTATTGACTTCAGTTGGAGTTGGATCAGATTCTATAGGCCTGATTTTCAAGCCATTTCTCCTACCTTACACAAAATAACACTGATTTGCTTGAAATTAGACATGACACTTTTCATCCTAGAGTCGGATATTTTTTTAAAAGTTTGACAGAACTCAGAAATGGAGTTCTAAGATTGTGTTCTAATATTGTGTTTATTATAATTTCCTTTGTTGAAAATGTTTCAAATATTTGTGAGGTAATATCTTTTATTGGACCAACGTCTGTTGGTGAGAGAGACAAACTCTTCTTCAGGTCTGGGAAACTAAGGGCAAATCTACACTTAAAATGCTGCATTGGCACTTAAATGAAGACGCTTCTATGCTGACAAGAGAGAGAGCTCTCTTGTCGGCATAGTTAATCCACCTCTGTGAAAGGCAGTAGCTATGTTGATGGGAGAAACGCTGCAGTTGACACAGCGCTGTCTACACGGGGTATGTGTAAAGGTTGGTATAACTATGTTGCTCAGGGGTGTGGATTTTTCATACCCCTGAGCAATATAGTTATACTGATATAGGTCTGTAGTGTAGACCTGGCCTAACTCAAAGTATCATTGCTAAATACAAGTTTGGAACAGATTGTTTAGCCTGAGTAGTTAACACATATTTCAAGGGACAATTCAAGGTGAAGTGGCCTGTTAACACCCCTCCAATCATAGGGAGGAAAGGAAGGGGTGGGAGGAAGCAACTGGGAGCGGTTGTTAGTGGGTTACAGATTGTTGTAATAAACCATAAATCCAGTGTCTGTTCAGTCCATGATTTTTATCTCTAGCAAAGTATGAATTTAAGCTCCCAGGCTTGTCTTTTGAAAGTGTTGTGCAGTTTTCCTTTGACTAGGTCAGATATAGAGTGATTGTTTTGTGAAAAGTGTTCTCCACCATTTGATGTGGTGTTTTTGTCTTTTATCATTTTCCTGTGTGAGTTCATTCGAGAGCGTAGTGATTGGTTTCACCCACATAGTTGCTACTGGGGCATTTATTGCATTGGATGAGGTACACTACATATAGTGATAGGCATGTATAGGACCCATGGATCTTGAAACTGTGTTGTGTGTGGGGGGGGGGGGGGGGGGGAGTGTCGATCATTTTAGCAGTGGAGATGTATCTGCAGATTTTGCATCTTGTTCTGGTAGCATCTGATGCGCTTTGAATTGGTGTGTCCTGGTATGTGGGGAGCTTGCCTCCGATAGTGCGCTTAGAGAGGTTGGGGGGTGGGGGTTTGAAGGCCAGAAGAGGGGATTCAGGAAAGATTTCTCTCACGATGGGGGTCCCCATCCAGTATCGGTTGTAGTTGTTTGATGATGACCATATGGGTTCCTGTTAGGATGACCAGATAGCAAGTGTGAAAAATTGGGACAGGGGTTGGAGGTAATAGGCACCTATGTAAGAAAAACCCCAGGACTGTCCCTATAAAATCAGGACACCTGTTCACCCTAGTTCCAGTGTGGAATGGTAGGCAACAACTAGGGGTGTGCAGTCGGAGGGGGTTTTATATTGGTAGTGAAGGTATTGGGGTATTTAGGTGGCCTTCACCAAACAAGGACACTTCATGGGACACCCATGTGGTGATCAGCAGGATTGGAACCTTTAGATCCACTGTAGAGCTATGCATCCACCTCTGTCACTAGAGCTAAAGCAGTAACTCATAGGAGTAGTAGGTTGTCTCCTCTCAGTGGACCAGCACTAGAGGGTGATGAGACACTTTGCCCGTGGGTTTCACAGACATTGGCTAACTGCAGACGAATGGTAAGGCTCAGGAATCTTGGGTTCTATTCCTGACTCTGGAGAGCAGTGTGCGCAGACTCTTCTCCCCCCTTTCTTTAAGCTTGATCCCTTCTGCCCTTTCCTTCCAACCTGTCCCTGCCCCAATCCTGTCTCTTTCCCACCCAGGCTCCTTGTCCCCATCTCATTCTTCTCACCTAGCCAAACCCAGTCTCCACTACTCAGACATCTAATCCTCGCAACTGGGTTGGAGGTGTGTGTTTACCCAAGAAGTGGAGCGTTGCTCCAAAGGCCATCCCCACAACTGAGTAACAAAGACTTTTAAAATAGAACAAAGAAGATAAGAGACTTCTGACTGAAAAATCCTATTAGTATTGGAGTACAAAGAGAGGCAGGGACAGAGATAATAGATGGTATTTAACTTGTCCACAGTTAATTCATGGAGAGCAGTGGCTCCTCACATCATCTTGTTGGACCACTGAGCCACAGTTCAGGAATATTGGTTAGCAAAGCAGAGGGGGAGATTAAGGAAGCAACATTTGTTTCCTCTTTCGAGACAATGGGCTGCAGGGATGTAGTCTGTTAGGGTGGGGCTCTCACAGGTTAAATGCAAACTTTGCTGTTCTCTCAAAGTATGCTCTGATGATCTGATCAGGTGTAATCAGTGTGGGAACTTCTGTATGGCCATGCAGAAGTGAGGAATGGAGAAGTTGTTAGACAAAGGTGTTCTGCCAAATGTTCATGTTTTATGGGAGCAATATTGGGTGACTGTTGGCACTGGAAAAATAGAGATCAGCACTTCATCAGAGCACAGTCTGAAATATTAGAGCCATTTCCAACATTTGTACATCTAATTAAATTAAAGCAACAGAATCTTATTGTGGTGAAACTTTACATTGATGTTACCGTGTCATATTCAAAGAGCTACTAAATAGCATGTTGAACTCAAGTCAATGGACCAAATCTTTATTCATTTCTTATTGATGTTCCCATCAGGCAAAAGTCCCAAGAAGCCTGCACTTAACATGTCCCTAAGGATTCATGTACCATTTTGTTTGACCTTTTATTGAAGATAGGCACTTTTGGAAGTTTTGTCTAAGTAATTTAGGAACTTAAATTCCATTAAAAGCCAAAGGGAATCTGGTTCCTGTCACTTTGATGCTTTTGCAGATTTTACTCACCACTTCTTAGGTGAATCCCAGGAATAATATACTATTGTTCACAATAATGATGGTATGTTTGATAGATAGAATACCTCCAGTGTGGAAAAATGGCTCTTAGGGGCTTGGAGTTACAATACTTAAAATATCAAAGTTGGCCAAGATTTTAAAAAATATACTTACATTTAGGCTTCTAAATCCCTTAAATAAATAAATGATGCTTAAATAAATGGCCTGAGTTTCAAAAGTGCTGAGCAGCCAATAGCTCCTATTTAAGTCAATTGGATTACTGGGTACTCACCATTTTAAAAAACCAGGCTACCTATTTTATAGGCTACGTCTACACTGGGAGGTGTAATTCACAGTTTGGGTGGATGCACATATGCCATTTTTGCTTGAGTTAGCACTTAAAACAGCAGTCTGGCTGATGGCAGGGATGGTGGCTCAGGTGAGCCACCTGTGTACGTACATCAAGTGGTCAAGCATGGTTGTATTCAGATGGCTAGCCCAAATCACTGCTTGTGCTGCCATGGTGACAGTGCTATTTTAGGTGTTGGCTTGAGCAGAGCTAGTGCATGTATGTCTACCTGAATTGGGAATTACATGTCCCAGCTACTGTTTAGATATACCCATAGACGCCTAAAAATTGACTTAAAGCCTGGCTTTAAGTCATCATTTTTGAAAATCTTGGTTGTCTGTTTAGTCAGTCATTAGTATGCATTAATTTTAATTTTGCTCCTACATCCAATATGGAAGATACCTTTATGAAACGCCTAGAATATATAATGAAATCAACTTTAAAGGCATTATTTTAAAAATTTCCTTGTTCTACAGAGCCATGTAATTTTATCTCAAGCAGAAATCAAGAATATTCCAAAGGTAAACGTATCACTATGTATAGCTTGCTAAATAAAACATGCATTTTTCCAGTAACACAGGCTTCTTAAAACCAGTTTTTCTATATTGACTATAAACACACTCAGTTTTACCAAAGTGACCTCCAGCTGGAACTCAAAGCAATCTATGTTTTGCTTCCCTATCACTCTTCAAAGTGTTAGCAAGCACAACAGAACCATTGTTGACAGAAAACAAAGTATGCAGCTTCAGTTTAAATAAAAACCATGACATCATATTTTGAGTTGACTGCATAAACGGAAACCTACCTAGTGAGGTTTCTTTATTTTTTAATTTTTTTAAACCAGGGGAGGGCGCGAACACAGTCCCCCACTACCACAAATTATGCAGTCGAGTTTACCGCATCTGGGGAAATCGCAGGGGTCAGCACACCCGCAGTGCAATGGATGAGCCTCACCCTGGGAAAATCCCTTATGTGATCATGATGTCTCCCCTGCCAGGTAATTCTCTGGATTTTAAAGCACTCATCACTTTATCATCATAAAAAAAACCGACGGTCTGTTTCTCAACAGCTTTGCATCCTGTGTAGTCATTTATCCCTGTGGAAAGTGAGTGTAAAATGCTACCAATTCCCAATGGAGCATTTTACACCCATTTTGCAAAGATGTAAATGCATTTACATGCTGCAAAGCAGTGGCATGTCAGACCCCTAGTATTTATGATGCCAGAAGTTCAGACACATTCATAAATTCATAAATTGCAAGGCCAGAAGAGATCATTATGATCATCTATTATGACCTTGTGTACCACACAAGCCATAGAACTTCCCTAAAACAATTTTGAGCACAAATATTTTAAAAAAATATCCAAATGCTGGGTCATTTGGGCCAGAAAGCGAGAGTGCGTGCGTGCACACTGTTTACATATTGTGTTTATAGGACCAAATTCTGCAGTCCTTAACTGTGTAAAATGTCTGTTGACTTCCATGAGAGTTTGGCTTGATTAGTATCTGAGCCAAAGCCCACTAACGTCATTGGAAAGGCTGACATGGTATTCAGTGGACTTTGGATTATGGCCTTCAGGACTGCAAAATTTGAACCTTGTACAGCAAAGGCAGTGCTAGCTCATTGGGGGCCTTAATCAGGAATATCCCACCCTCCCAACACATAATAAAAAACAAATAAGGGGGTCCCTTGAGCTGCTTGGGTCCCTACACAGTTGCTTACTCGGCTTATGCCTTGTGCCAGCTGTGCCTTGTAGTGATGAAAAACAATGCACGTTGTAGCTGAGAATGTATAGTGTGCCTTCCTGATGTATGTGTCTACTGAAAGGCATTATATTTAAATGCTAATATAAAAGTAAATTTTGATCTTCTGTAGAATTTTAGTTAACTGGTCTAACAAAGATGAATACAGATATAACTGCAAGTAAGAAATATCAGCTTTTTGCATTCACTTAAAATGTAGGTGTTATTTAAAAAAAACCCAAATCAGTAATCTTAATTTTGAGGGTGCAATGATACTGGGAAAGGGGAACTCTGTGGATATAAACCTGTAGACCTGACATAGAGAAACTCTCCTTCACAAAGGATTGAACTCCAAATACTGACAGATGAAGTCTAGCAAAATAGTCTACCGTATATTAAGTTCACAAAGATATAGGAAAGCAATGTAAAGCAAATATTCCTTACTTTTATATTACATGAAGATACAATACATTTGCAATATTATATATTCCTTTTGTTGAAATCACATAAATATCTAAATAAAACAGAAGTTAACGCTAAAATAGCTGTAGAAGAAATGTTAGAGAGATTAAAGTAGAATTTTATTTAATATCTAATCACAACAGACTGTCATGGAAGTTCATGGGACATCCAATTTTATCCAAAATGCATGGATGACAAATGTATACTTATAAAAATAAAACCCAAGATGCTGAACAGAAAGTATTACTAACCGTTAAATATTCTCCGGTTCACCAAATAACCAAGTTAGAGCTTTTGGTGGTGGTTAGTTACAAACCTCTTCAGCTTTAATAGCAAAAACTTTTAAATTTCCTTATATGCCCAAAAATAAAATTATACTGATGCTAAGTGATGAATATTAAAAACAAACAAACAACCTCCCCCCCCCATCCTCAAGAAAAGAGAATCCTACTTTAGGGTGTAAAACATAAGAGTGCAAAAAAGTCAAAGTAGAAGATATTTTTTCCTTGAGATACAATTTTCTGTGGAACCTTTCCCTCAGGCTACCTAGGGAGCAAAACTGTTTTTTTTTCTGTCAGGAACTTCCTTACCAAAATATCATTCCAAAATATGTTTAAATCATGCAGTCTCAATTTTAAATATTTACAATCACATATTATATGGCGAGATTAAAAAACAATACCATTATGGTTCTGCAAAAGAAAACCACTTTCCAAAAATGCTTTTGAATAGATAACAGCAATAACTGCAGTGCTAAAGCTTGGGCCTGACCCTGCTAATCTTTACTCATGCTAAGTCCTTACTCAAATTAGAAAAGGTTTGCAAGATTGGTGCTGGTGAGACCTAATTATCATCATCTTTATGGTGCAGTCATTAAAAAGAAAGTATGATATATTATACACTACTTAGTAAAAATTAGAAAATGTCTCACACATTCAATGTCCACGTTTTACTAACAAATTATGTACAATATTTGTGTATGATTAAAGTTTACAGACTTTCTGCTTTTCTTACTAAAACAAGATCTATTATTCGGTTACAAACTTCTAGGCTGATTTAAAAAAAATCTGACAATTTAACACAGAAATTCCCTTATTTTTTTTTAAGCATCACACATCCGGAGTGAAAAATAAAAAACCATAATAATACATAGTGTATCTTACCTAAAAGGAGAAAATATAGTGCAAAATATAAGTCACAATATGTGTTGCTAAAGGGCTCCATGAAAGCATCCTGTCCCATGCAAATATCACCTTCTTCTCAGTGCTAAGTCAGTGCCTGGTCCAGCAGCTGCTGGTTTATTTGCCAGGGAAATCAGCAATGAGTTAACAGACCCTATCCTGTCTACTGCCTTGTGTGATTTGAATATGTGTATACAAAGGACACAGGGAGTGGGAACACCTGTTAGATTAGTACGCAACATCTTCATTGCGTGTGACTCTCTCATAATATTGCCCTGGTAAATTCACAGCAAATATGGAGTGTGATAAATGGGTATAGGGTATTAATCACTTTGCTTTAATAAAAATAAATGTGAGTAAAGTTTATACAGATATTTATACAGTGTATAGTTAGTTACAGAATCAAAAAACACTGACTGCTAGATACATATGCTAACTTCAGATAAGAACCTATTAGTCAAAAATGCAAAAAATCTGTTGGATCATCCCAATGAGCCCCTTGCAATGGTAGGATTCCTGCCGTCTATCGTTTATATGAGATATTAAACATCTATTACAATGGATCTTAGCCAAAAAGGCAAAACAATATTCAGACAAAGAATTAATATAGTAGTGAGTTATGTTGTAAAATGCACTCTTCCTAACAATTATTGCTCTACAGTTATTTTTTATATTTCCCTTAAAATATTTCAAAATAATGTTTATGTTGGGATGGCCTTATTCCCTATGAGCTTTTTTACCCCATGGCTGTGTGAAGTTTTGGTGGGATGTCTGCGAGGTGGATTCTAACAAAGAATCCTCTACCAAAAGTGTAAATTTTACTCAGACTGCCAAATTAGCTGCCAGTCAATATTTATTCGGCATTAATTTACCGCAGTTTAAATTAATACTCATATACAATCTGGATATTATTCAAGGCTGTCACTCACTGTATAAGTCTAATGAGCCACAAACCAGCCAACCCATCTCCTGGCCCCCCTTCCATGTGCAATAATTTCTAACAGCAAATATTTGCACCTATACAGGTGGTTATAACAAATATTAAGTTTTCATTAGATAGCACTGAGACAGTCATAAATAAATTTCTCAAATATTGGGCTAGCTTATGTCCTGCCTTGTGTGGGAGGGAATGGTTGCAAGGAACCCTTCCCCACCTCACTTACTTCCCTGTGCTGTGGAGAGGGACAATCCCTGTCTTTGTGTTCAGAGGGCTCAATTGTGCAAGGTGCTGAGCTACTCCTGGTGCTAAGCATTCTCAACTCTCCCTGAAGATAATGGGAGCTGAAAGCTCATAGGTGCTGGAACTAGGGTGCAGCAGATGCTGCTGCACACCCCCCCCAAGCTTGAGGTCATTTCCATTATATGCAGAGTTTACAGTTTGGTTCAATGGCTTTCAGCACCCCCACTATACAAATTGTTCCAGCACCCCTGTGAAGGCACTCAGCCCCTTCAGGGGTGGTTCAGTACCTTGTAGGATCAGGCTCTGGGAGCACAAAGACTGCTCCAGGACAATGGCTGCAGCTGTCACAGTGTCCCCAGAGGGGATGGAAGGAGATACACGGGGCCATGGCACCATCACCCTACACTGGCCAGCAGAAGAAGAGCACATGCTGCACTGTCACAAAAGATGTAATAGTGTCTGTACTACAACTCCCTTCTGTGGGCTGTGATTTATAGCCTCAAATTAATCCTCTTAATAATAAGCTAGGAGTCTTTATTTTTACTTCTTTTTGGAATCTGGTTCAGAAATGATTAAATGTTGATTGTAAGGACCTGATTCATTTCTGATTGAAGGGAATGGGAGTTTTGACACTGAAATCAATAAAAAAAGGATGTGGGATAAACTCCATTTTGGTGTTTTAAACAACATGTTGTGGACAAAGGAAGTTCAGAGGAGTAGAAAAGATTGGAATAGTCATTTTATATTGTAAAAACAAGAGCAAGCCTGTAAAAGACCAGGGTGTAGGTAGTCTGACCTAATGGTTACTGCTGGGCTGGTGGTACAGAGTCCAGGGGTGGCCATGAGATGATGGTAGGTGAGCAGGGATCAGAGTAGTTGTGAGGGCCAAAATCAAGAGGCAAAAGTGAGGTTCAGAGTCAGACTGGGGTCAGAGACTGAAGATCAGAGAGCAAGGCAGAGCTGAGAGAGATTAGGTCTGAAACCACAGCAAGGCAGAAGTCTACATGGCTTTCCAGACAACGTCCTGGGTCATCCTTCAGAGTTAAATAGTAAATATGGGTGAAGCAGAGGGCCACAGGATGTTGTCACTCTTGCTCCTTTGGGTGGTACTTCCTGAGGTGCCTAATCTCCACAGTGCTCCTTGGATGTGGCCCTGCCTGGCCTCCTGGTGGTGATAGGGGACCATCAGCTACATCAGGGTCTGCAGACTTGGGTTCTAGTCCCACAGGTCCTTACATTACCTCGATCTTTCAGGGGTGCCTTTCCTCCAGGTTGGGTCTAGGTCCAGTTGGTCTTGATGAAACCTTTTTACCAAGTCATGGGCATGGACATAGACAGCAGATTCCCAGGAGTGCTGTCAAATCCATAGCCCTCCCAGTCTATGGGGTAGTACAGTCTCCCCTCTGCACTCTAGAGTCGAGGACAGCATGGACTACATATTCCTCATGCCCTTGGACCTGGACTGTGAGGGTGGCTGTTTGGACCGGTTGGGAAAGGGATCCTCTATGTAAGGCTTCAAGAGGGATACAAGGAAAACAGGGTGTATCTTGAGGGACCAGGGACCTGCAATTTGAAGGTAATGGGGTTAATTGCTGACAAATCTGGAATGGTCCAAGGAACTGGTGGTCTAGCTTGGAATGGCCTGTTCATCTGGACATATTTTGCCATGAGCCAGACCTTTTGGCCCCCTGCAAAAGCTGGGCCTTCCTTGTGTGAATGGTCTGCATACCGCTTGTAGTCCTTTTTTGCATTTTCTTAAGATCCTCCTGGATATGATGAATCCATTGGATCCAGTCAGTGGCTACTGAGTTTGAGGAGGCCTGGAGGTGGCACCCATAATTTGCAAATAAGGGACTCCGCCCTGCAGAGGTGTAGTGGGCATTGTTGTATGAGAACTCAGCGTAAGGCAGGAGGGAGGACCAGTTCTTCTGAGAGTCACAGATTCTAAGGCCAGAAGGAACCATTATGATCATCTAGTCTGACCTCCTGCATAGCACAGGCCATAGAACCTCTCTAAAATAATTCAGATAGCATACCTTTTAGAAAGATATCCAATCTTGATTTAAAAATTGTCAATGATGAAGAATTGACCATGACCCTCGGTAAATTGTTTCAATGATTAAATACTCTCATGGTTAAAAATTTATGCCTTATTTCCAGTCTGAATTTGTCTAACTTCAACTTTCAGCCATTGAATCGGGTTATACATTTCTCTGCTAGATTGAAGAGCCCATTATTAAATATTTGTTCCACATGTAGCTACTTATAGACTATACTCAATTAACCCTTAACTTTCTCTTTGTTAAGCTGAATTATCTTGTTGATAGTTGACAAAGCACCTTAGGTATTGCTCTAGTACTTCGTTCACTTTCTCTGTTCACCCATCTGTCTGGAGGTGGTATGTGGAGGAGGTAAAAGCATGAATGTTCAGTAACTGGAGCATTTTGCGCCAAAAGCATGAGACAAACTGCAGACCTTGACCTGAGATGATATGGTCTGGAAGCCATGGAAACTGATAACATGCACCACCAGGAGTTGAGCTGCTATTTCAACAGAGGACAGGTGGTCACAGGGGATGAAGTGCATGATTTTGGTCACTTGGTCTATGATGGTGAAGTTCACCATCAGGCTGTCAGAGTCAGGGAGTTCCACTATGAAGTCCAGGGTGATCAAGGCCCAGGGTCTAGGTGGGGTCTCCAGGGATACTATAGTGCTGAGGGGCTTAACATGGGGTGTCTTGGTGCATGCACACAGGTCGCAAGTGTGAACATAGGTCTGAACTTTGGCTTACAGATGGGGCCATCAGAAGCCATGGGAAGCCATGTGGAGAGTCTTAAGGTGGCCAAGATGGCACATCAACAGAGTGTTATGGCAGAGGTGAAGCAACTCCAATTTGGGGCACCCCAGTGGAATGTATATGCGCCCGTCAATGTATGTTACACCATATATGTAGAACATTGCATTTTGGTTCTGGATTGTTCAGACTGTTCTGTCACATCCTGAGCTAATGGGTCACCCCATGAGGAAGATTGGATTAGGTCAATTAGGTTTTGTAGCATGGCACTAAGGAAGTTATGGGGTTTTAGGAGGCAGGGTAGTTCTTGACTGGGCTCCTCGCTCTCTTGGTAGTATTTCCCCTTTTGGGTAAGGTGTTGGTCTTCCCATTCTTGGTTCTTGGGCAGTAGGTGGTGAAGAAGTCAAACTGAGAGAAGAATATTGCTCCACATGAGCTGTCTCTCGTTCAAGGCTCGAATCTCAGAAAGATATTCAAGGTTTTTATGGTCAGGTGTCAGGCTCTCTTGAAGTGATTGACCTACTCTTTGAAAACTGATTTAATTATGAGCAGCTCCTTATCTAGTATGTCATAATTCCATTCTACAGGGGTGAGTTTGCAGGAATAGTGAGTACAGGGGTGCAGCACTTGCTGTGGTCTGTGCCTGAGAGAGTACGGCCTCCATAGCCACACTGGATACGTTAGCTTCCGGGTATGCTAGAAAAGGAGCAGTGTAAAAGTGGCGTTGAGCTGTTTGAAGGTGTAGTGAGCTTCAGGATTTCAAACAAATATGATGGCCTTCTGAACCAGGTTTTTCATAGAGGCTATTTGCCCTGAGAAGACCAGAATAAATTGTTAGAAAGAGTTCACAAAAGCTAGCAAGTGCTGCAACTCTCAGGGGGGTGGGGGGCACTACCCAGCAGTGAATGGCTTCCACCTTTTGGGGGGTCCATCTTAATGATCTCCAGGGAAAGGGTGTAGCCTCAAAATTCTGTGGAAGATTGGCAGAAGGTACACTTCTCTAGTTTCACATCCAGGCAGTGCTCCTGTAGTCTTTCCAGAATTGAATGGATGTGGCAGCAATGCTTCTTGGGGTCCTCTGAAAATAGAAGTGTGTCAGCAAGACAATTGATTGTGTAGTGGTTCAGGATGTCTCTAAACATATCATTTACAAATCGCTGAAAGGTCACTGGAACGTTAGTCAGACTGAATGGCATTACTAAGTATTCGCAGTGTACATAGTGGGTTTGGAAGGTGGTCTTCCATTCATCTCCTGCCCTGATGTGCACTAGATTGTAAATCCCCCAGAGGTCCAGTATGGTAAAAATTTTGGCGGACTGCATGCAATCAAGCAACTCTGAGATTAGGGTCAGAGGATAACAGTTTCAGACCGCCATTTGGTTCACGGCCTGATTGTGTACACAGAGGCATAGCGTTCCATTCTTTTTCTTAACCAAAAGGACTAGAGCCCTTGCTGAGGGGGAATGTCAGATGAAAAACTTGTCCAGGGTGTCTTGGATATATGCACAAACGGTGTCCTGTTCTGGCTTGGACATTGCATAGATCCATCTTTAAGGGACCTTTGTCCAAGGTTATAGGTCTATGGGGCAGTTGTAGTCTTGGTGCAGAGGTAGCATGTCTATATTTTTTCTTTTAAAAAATGTCTCAATAATCCTGGTATGTATGGGAACAGTGCCTACTGGCTAACTACTGCTGTCTGGCGTCCCCCCACAGGTGTGGTCATCGTTGATTGAGTGCAGGAGTCTGGGTCCAGAGGATCAGAACTGAAAATAGGTAGACGGACTCTCTTCAGCAAAATTCAGGCGGGAAGCTAATCCTCTCATTTTACCAGGAGATGGAAGGGTCATGATGCTCAAGACAGGTGATATTGAGAATCAGGGGGAAGTGTGGAGAATGAATCACATTCAATTGCAGCACCTCCTGAAGGTCTTGCAGTATGGCTTCTAAGGGTACGGTTTCCTGTGTCACCAGCCCTGAGGACAGAAGTGATCCATTAATTGCCTCTACAAGATCTGGCATAGGCTTCAACTGGTGGTGAATTTGTAGGACTTGAACAGCTTTGGCATCTGTGAAATTATTGGTGTCACTCATATCTAACTGGGCACACTGAGGGAGACAGATTTGGCTCCGTCCAGTAGCAATATCAGTACTTGGAAGTGTAGGGAGGACCTGCATGTGCTAGATCGGATCTCCACTGAGGGCCTGAGGGATGATACTCGTGTCATTAACATATTAGGTTGCTGTTTTTTTATATTGCACAAGCATTGTATGGAAATAAAAAGTATAAACAAAAAGTATATACAGATATATTTTTATACAGGCTTCCAGTATGTACTGATGGCCTGGTAGTGTTTGTACTTAATGCAAGATTATCAGCTCTCGCTAAATCCTCTTAAACCTCCCCCCCTTTTATTTTAGTAATAATCCTGTGTGTGTTTTGGCCCAGTTTTGGGGACTATTCATTATTGTATTGTTCATAGATAACTCATGTTGCCATATGCTAAAAATTGTTTGAGGGTTATTTCTACAACAAATAAGTAAGGGCTTTGTTCACAGCTCCACTAAAAGATGTAGAAGGTTGCCAAAACAATTGGAATCTGGCCAGGCATATTAAAGTGGGACAATTGGCTCCATTATATGCCTTCCCGTATTCTCCACAGATTTTACAGAAGCTCCTCCACCATAGCTGTACATATCTAGTCTACCATGTGTATCTGGGGCTAAGATGGGGCCTGGATTGTTGGACAAAGAAGCTATAGCTTTCCTCAGCATGTTCACACCAGCTGAGCCCATGGATTCCAAATTGGAAATCCAATGGAGAGTGAATGCTACTTTAAGTGTTAACTCATACGGAATATTTTTTGTAGTTACTACTATACTGCAATGCATGTGGGATAATGATAACATGACTCATGAAGGAATAAAATATTCCATTTTAATGTGATAAGGTAAAGACTGTGATAAGACAAATGATAAAACTTGTTTGCATACCAGTATATGGAAAATATCTGTTTCAGAATACAGTAGGCATTTCTTTTAGTTGCTGTAAGACAATGTTTTTTTGTTTTGGTTATTCAGGATTGCATCATATTGTGATGGAATTTAGCAGTACTTGAACTGGCCCAATGCACTAATCTCTGAGCATAACTGGTTAGAAGAACCTGAAGCAACTAGAAAATTGTCAGAGCTGGAATTAGAGAACATTTTCTTGCTACTTAGTGATAGAACTACTTCATTATACTATTTCTTCAAACTGCTATTGTTGAAGTCTAAACAGTAATCTGCATTGAAAGTTGCTCAATTACATTTTTAAGTTTTTAGCGATACATTAAAACAATTTCTATAAAAATTTAAAATTAAGAAAAAGCAAACATTTGGCCTATTAAACAACTAGTGCACAATTAAACATCTAACAAATCAAGGTGCATATACAATATATGACAGAAGATATGTCAAGGTGGATCATCTTTTTGGCCAAATATGCTTTTATATAATTATTGCATCAAATTCCTTATTTTTGTTTAAAGACAGCTCAGTGTTATTGAATTGTATTGGATTGACAGCCGTGGAGTTTGAAGTTCTCTGTCCATAGACTAGTTATAGCATGGATAGTGGAAGAATGTCTTGGCCAAGCTGCCCTGCCAATATGATTACACCCTAATTTGAAGAGACCAATTCTAGGAAAGAGAGGCTTTCTTTGTTTTTCTTGTCAATTCAGATGAATTGACCCCTTTTGAAATGGCCAAAAGAGCTTCAAATTAGGGTCATTTGTAGTGGTGATTTTTCTGATGTGCATTACTGTGTGAGTCAATTAATTGCAAAATCACTTGGTGATGCTGCAGGTTTAATAAAAGTTTACTTCTGTAAAAACACTTTATTTCCAACAACAAAAGTGTAAAGTACACACAGCAGGATGTGCACCTCCTTGTCTCTCATCTCCAGTTTTAGCAGCCTCAGTGACCCCGATTCCATTAAATGTGTGTTTTCAAATAAAGGGAGAGCCTCAGGCTATTTATTTATGCAAATGTTTAACTCAGATACTGCTGGTAGTTTCACTTAGAACTCAGGGCTCCATGCCTAATCTGATGAAAGACCTGCAGGTGCCGCTTTGGTGGAATAGGCTTTGAACCTCTCACATTGTACTGTGTGACTGTGGTTTGCATGCACACGATGTAATATGACAAAGTGCCACTTCTCATGCTATTCCATCGTGCATCTTTCTGTGAATGTAGAGCCTTGCTACCCCAGGAAGTATTCCCTTCAGAGTAATCTCTCATAAAATGTTTCCCGCTTGTTTTCCTTTCCTCAAAACAGTATGAGAGAACCACAGGAACAGCTTGAATAGTCTTCTAATAATACGAGCACACGTTTCAGAACAAATGATTTGAATGGGTTTACTTTGTACGTCCCTCTCCCAAAAGGAAGCAGAGAAGAAAGACTTAGTTCTTGTACTTCTCTGCTGATCCAGTGCAGCCTTCTGGGCCCCATCCCCATTCATAGAACAGCTTCCCTCCAAAACAAAAAGACTGGATAGCCCTGACTGCACAATCTTCCTTCCCCAGCCCCCCTGGTAACTCTGAACCTCAGGGGAGTCGACCCCTGGAGATGCCCTGAGTGGGTGGGTGCTAGAGCTCTTGGTTGCTGGGGCCACCCAGTGTCCATGCTGAGGGAGCCTCCTGCAGGCCACGTTCCCACAAGCAAACCAGGCGCCGCAGCCTCTGAAGCCAGTGGCAGCAGCTTCCCTCAGGGGTCCCTGATGTGTCCCGCTATCCCTAGGCTGACAGTAAGCAACGACCCCACTTCCCTGTGGGGGGCTGGCGCCGGCCATAGCCATAGCGCTGATGGAATGGAGAAAGAAGCTCGGCCAGCAGGGGGCAATGAGTCCTCCCAGTAATGGCCTTTCTATAAAACGCGTCCTTTCCTCTCTATGGTTACCTCTGTTATTCTCGGGGCGGGGCCCGGCAGGCAGCCTGGGCCGTGTTGGGTGAGGAGGAGGAGCGGGTCAGGTGCGCTGACGGGGATTGTAGTTCGCTGCGGCAGCATTTCCCCAGCACCGTGAAGGGCAAGCGTGCTGATAATGGACTACAAATCCCAGAATGCACCAGGCAGCAGGGGGCTTGTCACGTGACGTGCAATATGGCTTCCCAGTGCCAGAGGAGGCTGAAGCCTGCGAGTAACAGGGGCTTGTGAGCGCGCCCGGCCCGCGGGCCTGAGCAGCGCGGAGCGGCGCGGACATGCAGAAAATCAAGTCACTGATGACCCGCCAGGTAAAGGGGGGCGGGGTGTGAGGGGCACAGCTGGCTGGTGGGGGAGTGTGAGACCCAGCTCCGAGTGGAGGTGTGGATGAAAGAAGGGCCACAGCTGGGGACTCTGCCTCTGTAGAGGGGCATGAAAGGAGGGGGCGCAGCTCCTTATGTGGGGAGGGATTGCGGTGCTGCGCTGGGGGTCAGGCGTTGCTCCCTAGGGGATTGTGTGGGAGCATTGCAAAGAGGGATCGCGTGTGGCTCTTCTTCAGGGGAGAAGTGGATGAGGCTTTAGGGGTGAATGTGACTCTGTGTGCACATGCTGAGCTGAAGAAATGGTGCCACCGGTCTCTGTATGGAGATTCCAACACCGATCTCAGTTTGGAGATTGTATCTGAGAGCATAGAGGCCTGCGGCCCAAGGAATGCTGATGTGTGTTATATTGGGGCAAAACTGGGGTGCTGGAAGAACTGGGTGTTGCACTGGCACTTGGGAAGAAAGCACGTTTAATGCGCTTCAGAGATAGGCACATATACCCAATTTCCCTTTTTATTAGCACTTTGAACCCCAAATAAATTTTAAAAAGAAGGTCATTAAATTGTTTATTCTGTCATATTATTTGTTTCCTTTTTTACAGTACTGATCAAAAGGTATCCTTTGAGTTCCCTTGTTCTCGTGCAATTTTTACCTAAAAACTTTCTCTTATTCTAGTGTGGTTTTGTTCCCTAGTTAACATACGTGTTTGAAAAGAAGGGGTTATGGCAGGATTTTGAAGTAGCATTGAAAGCGTTTATATTTAGAGCACATTTAAACAACTCTTGAAAAACATTTGAAGACCTATTCTGGTATTTTGAAGGTCTTTGTTACCCCTCTTTACTTTCTATTGATTATCTTTATAGTTCAGATAGTCTAATGCACATTATAGTCAGGTTGTTCACAGGTCTGTTTTTTTAGAAATACTTAAGCCAAGTTATGCTCCCATTGATTTCTGGAAATCAGGCTGCTTTTACCTTTGTGCCTAACAGATTTGGAAAATATGGCCTAGCACAAAAACCAAAGTGTTCAAGTTAATGGAATGTCAAAAGCTCTGTGGAAGATTAGAAAGGGGAAGGAAGGGTAGTGTTATATTCAGGCTTGTAGTTCAGGTTTCTCAAAGCTGTGACGTGTACTGGAGACAGCCTCCATAAAGCGTCTGGGACATTTTTTCAAGCCCTGACATGAAAGGTGAATCTGTGGTACTCCTATGAGCCTCACAAGTAATGTTCTGGTGAGAAACCCAGCTCCCCTCATATACCTAGACCTTGGGAATGGGGAGGATGCTAGATTTCTACTGAGGTTGTTACTGTTGCTTGAAGGTTTCATATTAGATCACCCTCCTAAGAGACATCTGATCAATCTGAAGTGTCTCTTCTGCTGAGAGTTTCCTGGCCCTCACCCCACACACAACCCAGCTCACTGCTGTGAATGAGGCAGAGGAGACCTCTATTATTCTGTTTGAGCTCCAGGTTACTGTCGGTTTAGGGAAGGATTCTCCCTTCTGTATTCCTTCTCCCAACTCCATTGTTTCCCAAGTCCTCTTCTCTGACTAGCTCCTTTGCCTTCATCTATTCCTAGCTTTTAGTAGTAGCAGAGTGAAACTGACATACCTGGCTATTGTCAGGGTTCTCAATACCACAAGGAAAAAAATCAATCTTGTTGATTTCAAACTGTTGCTGTTTAGGAGATGCTTTGGATGGCAGTAGAGAAGCTGAAGCTCTGTGTGTGCAAACTCAGGAAGACAGCAATGAATTAAGTTTCAGAGCATTACTCATCTTCTCAACCATATAGGCTAGGTACCCCCCTGAAAGCTTAAATTCTCTAGAAATTAAAGGTTTGGGCTCTTCCTATGCCACTCACGTGGGAAATTTTTCTTTCCCTGATGAGTGGATTTTTCAAACTGGGTCCAGAGTTGTTCAATAATTAAACTGAAGCAAAAGGACACGTAGAAAAATAGTTTGATGTCAAAAGTACTGCAAGGGGACTTCTGTAAAATATATACATTAAGAAAGAATGGTGAGAATATGAAATCATTCTACAAAAAAAATTCAGTGTGTGGGGGTAAATGGAATCTTAGTCCAGTGTTAGAATCTTAGGAGATTTTTGTTCCAGAATTTTTTAAAAATTTTAATCCTGGGGCAAGGAATGATGTGCCCACCTTATTACACAGGAGGACCACAACCTTGGATGGACCAAACAGATTCTACATATTTAAATAAGATTTAAAGTCACCTGTATTGATTTATATTTTAAATTCCGCTTGCTTCATGTGTATTTAGATAGAAACAGCCTATAAACAGTATTGTCTATTTACACACTTTTGTAAACTAAAATGATGTAAACGTGACAACAAATGCTAATGAATCAACTGTAGTATATTGTATTGAAGCAGGCTAACAGACTTTATGAAATGCTTCAGTTGGCTGCGTATGGCCTGCGGGTCCTAGGTTGGGTATCCCTGACCTAATCAATATCATTTCTCAATCTTTGGGAAAGCTTGAGGTTCATTTAACATTCAACGAAAACTTCTAATGGTGTCATGCACAAGCTGTAAGCACTGCTAAAATAATGGTGGGGTAAAATGGATATCTCAACTTCTTATTTTTCAGCTACCATTTGGGGTTGGTTGATATTTTGAGTCTTGGCCTCATTGAGGTGAATGCTTTTGGTTGGTGATGGCAATTGAAATGGAGGATGTGTTTGGGTTTCCAAAGTCCATAATAAAAACGGACAAGTAAACCTGCAAAAACTTATTTTTTTCACCTAGAAGGTGAAACATTTTAAAAATGTCATAATTAGAAAAATGATGCCCTTAGCAAAAATCATCTATTTTTTCCCTATCAGCGACTTCATCAGTTTCAAATTTGTCTGCTTTAAATGAAAATGAGACTTTTCCTCATTGCAAACTCCTATGTAATGTCTAATAACGCTGAAAAATGCTTTTGCAATATTACCTACCTTTTATACAACACTTTTCATTTGAGAGACTCAGAGAACTTCACAAAGGTGAATATTATTATCCCCCTTTAACAAATGGAAAAACTAAAACACAGACATTAAAGTCCTGACTTTTAGAGAGTCTGAGGACTTGCATCTCCAGTATAAGTACTTTTGAGTGATAAGTATGACTGAAACTTGGGCCCTACGTACTCGGCTGAGGCCTCCAAGGGAGCTGGTGCCAGAGCCATGTTTAAAACGTGGGAGTTGCTCTCAATCTTGTGCATACACCCTTAGACTTTTGCTGTGGTTATACATGTAGAGGAACAGAATTCAGCTTGCTTTTCTGCCTCCATGTTGCCTCTCTGCTTCTGATAGTAGTAAAAGCTATTTTTTTGGTCAGAAAACTAAACAGGTCTGATTCAGAAGGCACATTGGGCATAGATAAATGCAACTAGTGTTCCTTTTAGATTGTCCTTTTTTAAAATCATTAACATGCTTAACATTCAATAAACTTTTATGTATTAGTTGGCTGGGTGATGTATCCTATATCATGTCTCAGCATCATAAGAACATCTGCTGTTAACATGATTAAAATTCTTTGAAAGAAGCAATAATTACATAATTGCTAAAATTTGGAGTGTACTATTTTTTCTCCACTAATAAATATAAAGGAAAAAGTTCAACAGTTTTATATGGTAAATAGTTAAGTGTTCCATTAGACAGAAATCATAATTATGCTACAGAGTAGGTGGCACTTAATTTGAAATAAAGCTTTTTGATGCCATTAACTCATCAAGCTAGCAGAACAGGGTACATTATGTTTAGAGTTGCATTTGCCTTTTAAACACTGAATAACAGATGTGGGAGTTGACAAGGTGGTACAATAGGAAGTAAGTATTAATTGTAAGGAAATGCTAATCTCTTTTCTGTTCATGAATTTGACTGACATAACCCCAATCCTGTAATCAAATTTATTAAAGCTACTGTATATACATTTTCAACTACAGATAAGATCTTAACATGGTTAATTGCAAGATTTATATAATTGATTAGCTTAATTAACTGTTACATTTCTTTTTAAGGGTCTCAAAAGTCCACAGGAGAACGTTCAAGAGCTCAGCCCCATTGAGAATTTTCGGATTCCTGGCAAGGTGCGATCCACAGCTATTCTTTTGGTTCCTGTTTGTTTTAATGTTTCAGTTTTTTACCTAGTAGGCAGCTCTTGTCTTTTTCCCATTTGTTGGAAACAATTTTTTTTTCTTTTCCATAATTTGGATGAATGAGTTCTGCAAAAGGACTATATCCAGAGGTGAGAGTGTGCATTGAGTAAAAATAAGATGAGTCTTTAGGGAGCTCAATGATTCTCATATTGTTTACTGCTCTTAATCCCAATCAGTCTTCCTATGAGACTAAAATTTACAGAAACCATACTCTCTTCCTCATTGGAAGGTACAGCATGCATCTCTGCCCTCTGCATTCATTCTCATTATGGGTTTGTTACCATAAGTATATTTCTCATAGTTGGACATTTTTAATCATAATATTTTGCTGTTATGTCAGCAAATAAATTGCTTTCTACCTTGCTTTCTACCTCATACTTCACAACTAGTAGAGGTATATAATGATCCCAGAAAAGCAAATTGCTCTGTCTCACTGCTTTGGTAATGTCAGTCGATCACAGATAAATACAGACAACACGCTGCTCTCTTGACAATCATGCTAAAAGGTGGAGCTTAATTCTCAATACATCTTGCAAGTGTTGGTTGCAGTATTTGCTGTGTCCATTGCCTCATCGATTTTACTAATCTGCTTGAACCAGAAGTGGTCTGTTGTAGATGATGTCATTGCTCAGTCATTTTGGCTTTAACCTATTGATTATAAAAATTGCTGTATTCAGCTTCTGAGTTTGAGTGCCATATTTTGTAATTTAAAAAAAACTTCAGAACATACACAAAAGTACCTTTATAGTACGCGGCTTGTGTTGAGGGGAATCAGAAAATCCATTGTATAAAATAAAAGTATTCCCAAAAGAAATCAAATTTTAGACCCCTTATCTTTAGTGTCTTTTCATAATATCTGGACTGGTGCATAACGTACGTACTAGTGGTATGCATGATTAGTTCCAAGGAGTATGTACATTAAAGTCTAATGACATCAAGAGTACTCCATGGGTCCAATTTTTAATTATACAAATTTCTGCTATCTACTAAATGTCAAGTGTCAAATTTAAAATAGCCTTTTCTGCCAAGACAGTATTTTCAGATAAAAGTAGCCCTAGGGTAATTATTATCTTGTGTTTTCGTTATTTATGTATAGTAGCTTGATATTGTGTTTATGGTAGTTTGTCTTGAAACATTCACAATGGCAAAACAAGCTAATTTAAATTATCTAATGTTTTAGCTCCGGCATTTATAGTGGAAGTAAGAAACATGTGACAATTGTACACTGGCATACCTGTAGGGGCCTGATTCTGCAACTCTTCCATGAGCAGAACCCCATTTAAGTTAATGGGAAAGGTGCATTCAAATTGACTAAAGGACTTTATTTGCATTGTTTAAAACACGTGACTTCATTTTTTCAGAGATGCTAAGCATCTGCCACTTCCCTTGAAGTCCTAGTGATTGTACTCAGCACCTCTGAAAATTAAGCTGTTGGTCTTTCCTGTGCTGTTAGTGTAAAACTGTTGGTGTAAAAAAGTGAAAAATGTTTCTTCTTCCAACAAAACCTTTTTATTAAAGGATTAGGCAGCATGTAAAACCTCTTCTCTTTCTCCTACTGTCTTCAGGTGAGTGACTTTCTAAATGAGTTGTTATGGGTATTTTTTTAAGTTATACATACAAAATAGTTTGCTGTAATCCTTTCCTCCCAAAGATTGTGTATGAAGTTTTATTGAAACGGCCAACTCTGCTATATCTGGCAGAATTCCTAGGTGTGGGCTCTAAGCAGTCTAGTATAGCAGCTTTGTGGGTTCACATTTTTCTTTTTAAGGAAAAGTTTTATAATTGGAATAGCAGAAGGATATAGAACTTTTCTTTCCAAGTGACTGAAGACTGGATGAGACATGGGGATGACATTCTTCCTTTGCTGGAAGCATAGATTCTGGCTTCCTGTTTTGGCAAATCAGAATTGCCTTATAAGATGTAGTCTGTGTGAATGACAATAATGGAGAGCAGTTTTCAGTAAAAACAAGTTAGTTCTGTTGATCAAAGATTTGGATTACTTCCTACCCTACCCCCTCCACCCGCCGCCGAGTTCCTATCTGATTGGCTATCCCGTATCTCTTGGTGTATTGCTTTTGTTCGGAACTGATAGTGCATTTGTTGCCATAGCAATACTGAGGTTAGAAACAGAATTATGATATAATTGTAGGATTAAGCAGGTGGGCTGGAAATAAGCTAAATCCTTCTAAAATTTATTATTTTATGATGATATATGAAGTGTACACAAATATGAACTGTTTTTATCAGAAAACAAAGAAAAAAATCAGAAAAATAGGCTTTATAAGCACACATAAGTAAAGCTTTAATTTCTTAAAATAGTAGGCAAATCCAAGGGGAAGGCTTGACACTTCCTGCTGACATGCTCTAATACAATATACTTGCCCTAAACTTGGATATCTGGAGTAACAAAAGTTCTCAAAGGGTGGCATCTTTAAATTGAGCTAAAACAAATATTAGTACCAGCTCCAATTTAAAAAACTGAATTAAATGACATCAGGAGAAGCCCAAACTGGAAGAGCATGGAGCCTGCATAAATCACAGGGAGGAACATGTGCTGATCGTAGATAATCCTAGAGTGGATTGTTATAAATCAGTGATTTAAAATCACCAAGCAGGAAACCTTGATTTAAACTATCAATTTTAATCATGTTTTCCACTTATACTTTTTGGTTATTTTCCTAAAGAAAGGTTGAGTTTCATTGTTTGGTAGCCATCAAAACATGTTGGTTTGCAACTAGATATAGCCTTTAAGTTAAATTTGGTGCTTCTTTTTGCTAACGAGGAGGCTACACTATATATATATTTTTATTTAAGCAACTATATTTCTTAACTTACATTTATTCAGATTCTCAATTTTTTACATTTTTATTATGTTAGAAAATGACGAATGATGCATTTCTGGTTTACTGGATGGTTAATTTACTTTTGATTGGTGTCAAACACTATTTGGATGGAAATTCAAATTCAATTACATGCACAAAAATAGCATTAATAAAAAAAATAAAAAGAAAGCTACCTTAAAAGTGATGGATACATAAGAAAAAAAGTTGATTGAAACACATTTTGCATTTAAAACTAATTTTATTAAACAAAGGAAATATTATCTTTAGTTAGTAAATTAAACTTTCTGATCACTTTCTGATGTCCTTCAAGATTTTAGAACTAGTAGATCTCATCCTCTCTCACCTAGTTCTTATTCATAGATAAGAAAGGAAAACAAAGTTTCCTGCTTTTCAGTTACCAGTTGGTTTCTTAACTTTGAATGACCTAGTCATTGAACTGAATTATTTGAATAAACTGAAATGAAGAAGGTATTCTCTCTGCATCTGCAGAAGAGGCTACTTTTCTCAAAAAATAGTTTAACTTTTTCAGCAAATTTTCGTTTGGGGTGCTCAGCAAGTGACTTCCATCAGTGCAGTTGTTTGACTTTCTTTGAAACTTGGCAGCAAATATTTTGTGTATTTAATTTAAATTATTTTAATAGATTATAATAAATTTAGCCTTTAACATGGGTTATCAGTTTCAAATGTAATTTTAAATAGGTTTATTTAAAAAAATGTATTTAATTTAATCAGATTTGAATTTTAAAAAAAAATCAATCATTGATAGGATCATCCAGGGGAAATTATAAACTCCTGTGTTAAAACATTTTTTTTTAAGTGTGGAAAACTACTTTAAAGCTCAGACAGAGAATCTAGAGAACATGAAGAGGAGGAATATGATGAAGTTGATTGTGTCCTTGATGACAGAAAGGACAGAAAAGTTCTTTGACCTCGGCTTCTGGAAACTGTTGACCTGCAGACCAGTTTGGCTTCCAGTTAAGATTGCTCAAGTGACAACCCCTTCCATGCCACAGTCCTTGTTTATAAAAACAAGAAAATGTTCTGTTGTGGAACACACACAACCATTATATTAACTCCTTGCATTAACTTTGCAGCTCAGCCAGAAAATTCCCATCCATTGCCAACATACAAAGACACACCGTACAAATGCTAACCCCCTCTAACTCATGTAGGAATGCTAAACTTCAATGCCATCCTCAGTCAAATACAGAAGCATGGGCATTGGTTAGGTATGTGATAGGTGGGATGAGGGCGGGGGGAGGACAAGTGACCAGTCGCATGTCTCATCTGTGCAGCAGACCCCCCTGCCCTGCTCGTGGCTGTTGTGCTCTCCCTGCCCCACATTACCTACGGGGCGCTCTGTCCTTCTGCTGCGCTCCCCCTGGCATGTTTGGCTGCTCTCCCTTCTCTCTTCCTCTCCCACCCCATCACCTCCTCTCCCTTCCATCCCTTCCCCCCATTGCCTCCCCCATCTCTTCAAGAGGCAGTGACCAGCATCATCTCCCTACATACTCACTCACTCACTCTCCCCCCCCGCCCAGGTAGAACAGAGCAGCTCCACGCTCACAGAAATGGGGGGCCAGGGGCCAAATGGTGGAGCAGTGATTACGTGTGTACACCCCCACATCATGCCTTGCCTTTTTGGGGTAGCCAATGCCCCCCTGCCATCCCCCAAAATGCACCCATGGACCCCCCGCCCTCTCTCCTGACACTGCAGCGGGCATTCCCATGGATCCCACCCACCCCCAGCTCGACTCCCTGGGACTCACCTGCTGCCTGAGGTCGGAGCTGGGCCAGGAGCCACAGCCACACATGGAGCCTGCCAACAACATGTGGGGCGGCCCCAGGTGAGCAGGGGCTGAAACAGGGCTGGGTGAGGCCCTCCCAGAGGAACTGCAAAACAGCTGATAGGTGGCGAGCCAGGGAGCCACCTGATCTACAGCCAGTCCCGGCAGGTGCTGAGCATTCCCTATTTTTTGTTTCCTGTGGGTTCTTCAGCCCCGGAGCCCTCACGGAGTTGGCACCTGTGTTTTCTGGTATTGCTCCTGACTATACATTATCAGAACATCATGGTTTGCAGAGACACTTGTATATCAAACACAATGTTAAACTCCTTTTTCTCTGTACTATTCTGTATAGGTGCTTATACCATCCTCATCACTGTAGTATCTGAGCACCTTCCAGTGGAGCATTAAGTGATATAGTTGACATATGTCACATGTAGTTCCTTTGTCACACTCTCTCCATGTGGAGAATTATATTTGCAGTGTAGTGTATTATTTTGGTTGGTTTTGTAGTTAATGGAGTGTGTTTTGTATTTACACCCCTATGTGTCTGTATTAGAGAAGACAAGGTCGAAGAAGTGCTCCTTGCACTTAAAGTGGAAGACGGTAAGGTTTGTGATGGCCCTTAGGTCCTATGGGAGTTCATGCCATAGTCTCAGACCAGCCCCTGGGAAAGCTTTGTCTCTTGCAGAAATGAGCTTAAAGCCTTGTAATAGAAGGTTCCCTTGTATGTGAAGAGTGGAGTTGTCAACCATGTTTCTCAGTCTGGAGCTTTAGGTCATCTTTGGCAACCCCTAACTTTGGCAAAAATTAGTTTAGGCTGGAAGATTATACATGGATTCCTTCTGTCAGCATTGCTGTTGCACAAACTGTTCTCAGGATTCAACCCTTACGTCTTTGTTGTCAGCAGAGAGAAACATCAAGCACCTGCAACCCACACAGTATTCTGAATTAGGCCCTACCTCTCTTACAATGGAAGGCAAATGAGCTGTTGCTGATTTTTGGACCAAACTTAACTAGGAATTCTTTCTTCCTTTCTGAAATTTAAAATAAATGAAAATTTTGCTATCCTTCAGTGACTTGTACAAATGTCTTCAGGTAGGAAGTTTTCTGCTTGCCCAGATAGACGTGTGGGAGGAACCACCTGTTCCAATCTCTGTATAGACACGCCCTGAATATTTCACCATTTCTATTCTGGGGAATCATGCATGCTCCAGGCAGAGCAGGATGAAAGAGATGGTGGAACTGAGAGTGGCAGCAGATTCATATGGCTATGATGTAACTGTAGTGGCACATAGAAAGGACTTCTATCTAGAACAATCCTTTGCAAGTCTTTGTCCTTTGGCAAGAGTTAATATGGGAGGGTTTAGGCTTCTGAAATCCTTCCAAAATTGCATCTTCCAACCTTATTTGTGGTCAGCCTTGTGATCTATTTCCTTCAATCTCAGCTCTATGAACCTTCTGTAAAAGTGTGCCACCTGCTGCACCTTGGTCACGATCCCATCGTTGCAGTCCTCTTGTTTTCAACTGGTGCAAGACTGTAACTTGTCAAAGACTGCAATAGTCAAAGTATATCCTCATGTGTGACAAAGTCAAACCAATAGATACTAAGAATGTGTTGTAACTTTTGACAGTGAAACTATTTTAGTTTCTTCTCCTAAGCTGTTAACCATTTTTCTGCTCCGTATAATGGAATTGTCATCACTACTGTGATTACTGGGTCACTCAAATCTTAACTTTCACACTCACATCCTGCTGCCCAAACAGAGGTCTTTGAAGATGCTGAAATGCCATTAATGCAAGGCAGATCTGACCATTGATTAAAGGCAGATGTGATTTCTTTGAATATAGAACCTCCTGCTGTCAACCGACTACCCAGATAGATAAAACTGTTCACCCCTTCAGTGTTCTTGCCATCTATGTGCAGTATCAGCTGGTTATTCATTTCTGCTTTGTAAGAACCATGCTTAACTTTGGTTTTATCACCACTGATCTTAAATATTATCTAGACATCCCTGACAGGTGTTTGCCTAACCTGCTCTTAAAAACTCCAATGGTGGAGATTTCAGAGCCTCCCTAGGCAATTTATTCCAGTGCTAACTGTCCTGATAGTTAGGGAGTTTTTCCTAATGCCTAACCCCTTGCTGCAATTTAAGCCCATTGGTTCTTGTCCTATCTTCAGAGGTTAAGGAGAACAGTTTTTCTCACTCCTCCTTGTAACAACCTTTTATGTACTTGAAAACAGTTATCATGTCCCCTCTCAGTTTTCTGTTCTCCAGATTAAACAAACCTGATTTTTTTCAATCTTCCCTCATAGGTGTTCTAGATCTTTAATAATTTTTGTTGCTCTTCTCTGGACTTTCTTCAGTTTGCCGACATCGTTTCTGAAATGTGGCATGCAGAACTGGACACAATACTCCAGGTTGGGCCTAATCAGTATGGAGTAGAGCAAAAGAATTTGGTCTTGTGTCTTGCTTACAACACTCCTGCTAATACATCCTGGAATGATGTTTGCTTGTTTTACAACAATGTTATATTGTTGACTCATATTTGGCTTATGATCTGCTATGACCCCCAGATCCCTTTCTGCGGTATTCTTTCCTAGGAGTTATTTCCCATTTTGTATGTGTGCAACTGATTGTTCCTTCCTAAGTGGAGTACTTTGCATTTGTCCTTATTAAATTTCATCCTGTTTACTTCAGACCATTTCTCCAGTTTGTCCAGATCATTTAGAATTCTGTCCTCCAAAGCACTTGCAACCCCTCCTAGCTTGGTATTGTCCAGTTAGGAGCTTCGCAATCTCAAGTGCATATTTCTGGTCATGTCTTTCAGGGACTTCCTCAGTATATTGCTCCATATCATTCCACTGTTGATCATGATAATTCTGCCAGGCTCGTTCAAAAAGTTTCCTTTTGTTTGTTGTTCATTTCCTCCTCTCTTCATTGATTTGATTCCAACTTTCCAGTGCATCCATTCTACTCTGCACCTCTTTTTTTCTCTCATAATTTGATATTATGATCTGAAATCCAATGTTGTTTTTGCATTCTCCTTAGTCCCAGTTGTTCTCCCACAGTCTGTGATAGAATCCCGAAATACAGTCCACTCTGGCTCTGTGATAGACAGCTGATCATCCAATATAGAATATTTATTGGAAATCACATACCTGTTGTTGATCACTTCATCATGAAGCTTATTAACATTGAAATGTTTCAATGCAATAATACCCATCTCTGAAACTTTAAGCAGAACTTCATTGTTGTTTTTAGGATTCAGTGATCGCGTTCTGGAGCAAGGTCAGCATTCCCAAATACATGTATGTTCTGGGCGAAGTGGAGATATATACCTATGGCAAGTCATGTGCTGAAACCAGGTAGCCATTAAACACAGTCAATTTGTGGGAAGCATAGTCCAATAAATGTGCACCATTATCTGATCTCTCTTCTCGTAAGTTGTGTGGTCCCAGTACCAGTTCAAATCCACCTCTTTCCTGGCCAATTAAGAACATAAGAATGGCCATAATCAGTCAGATCAATGGGGCCATCTAGCCTCGTATGCATTCTTCTGGCAATGGCCAGTGCCAGATGCTTCAGAGGGAATGTTCAGAACAGGGCAACTATTGAGTGATCCATCCCCTGTTGTCCAATCTCAGTTTCTGGTAGTCAGAGGTTGAGGGGCACCCTCAGCATGGGGTTGCATTCCCTGATGATTTTGGTTAATAGCCATTGATGGACCTATTCTCTGTGAACTTCTTTTTTCAGTTTTTTTAGACCTATTCTCTGAACTTTTTTTTTAGTTGGGATTATAGTTTCCAATGTGCATTACTTTGCACTTATCAACATTGAATTTTATCTTGTTGCTCAGTCAACCAGTTTTGAGAAACCTCTTTGTAGCTCTTTGCAGTCAGTTTTGGACTTAATTATCTTGAGTAATTTAGTATTGCCTGCAAACTTTGCCACCTCACTATTTATCTCATTTTTCCATTTATGAATAAGTTGAACAACACAGAAGAACAGTTGAAGAACCCAATACAGATCCTTGGGAGATATATCCTCACATTTGTATCTCCAAAGATGACAATAATGATGTTGGAGTAATGTACTAGATACAATGTCCCCTAGCACGGCATAACAAGCATCTTTTTCAGCATCAGGCCTTGCATAATGTGGCGTGTGTGCACTAACTGCTACAGCATGTCCTATCAGGCATGGAGAATAAATTTGCCAAGTCAGTAGTGCAGATTGCATCTTCAGGGACAACACTAGAATAACACCAGTGTGCTCGTAAGGTGTATCACATGCATGCAACAATCAGAAGGTCCAACCACTTCGAGTGAGACACTCTATTAATAGCTGGGTGAGCCACCTGACACCGCCGCTTATCTTCTGAAATGCGGTTGAAGTGATGATTACACATCTATAGACTTCCATTTACATAAGATAAAGCAAAACACATGACTAAAGAAGAGCAAGGGATCTAGGAAATGTGTGGCGACAAACCCAGTATTTGACCATATAATGGTCTATTTAAAAGTACACAACTTCAAAGCCAGTAATATTTCAACAAAGAAATCTCCACTGGCCTATCTCCCTCCATTGATGAGTGTGCGTTGGTGACATTATATAAGAAAGGTCAGGTGATCAGATGAAAGCAATGTTACCCTGCAAGGAAGCATGAAGTGCTAAAACTGGCAGGGTAAAGTGTCCTTTCCATGAACATATGCTTAGTTCTGCAGACAAGGTGGTAAGAGAAATGGTGTATATTGGCAGCACAAGTGATGTGAGCCTATTTTATAGGAGATGTGCTGTCCTGCTGCGAAAACTTCCCAAAATATACCAGCCCATAAACAGATATCTTAACTAATAATATCAGCACACTATTGCTGCTGAATTTCTCATTGCAAGGAATGCATGTTAACCTAAGTGAATCATGTCTTCCTAGGGGAAGTGGATGCATTTGAAAACATACACTTTAATAACATGCTAATTATTCTTTCTGTTCCTTGGTGTATCTGCTGTTGTTCTGATTTAGCAATGTGGTATTCTCTGTGTGACTGCTGTATTGGGTCACTTTGTCCCAATTTCCTTAGAGAGGTTCTGTTCTGAATAAATGTTGGGATTGATGAATTTACATGAGATGTTCTGTTAAAAGACTTGTATTTATTTTTATTTTAAAAATATCCTGCAAGTGGGGCTGGAGGAGGAGAAAGTTTTATGATCTGAAAATGCCTGAAAGTGTTTTTAAAAAAGCTAGTTTTTTCCTAGTGTGTGTTAACCATAGAAATATTAAGGGCTATTAAGTCAAGTGGGGCTGGAAGAGTATCTGTGTCTCAGATACAGACTGTGAGCTTTTTCAGATCTTAACTGAACGGCTGGGGATATTGAATCTTTAAGAAACAAATCTTAAAGTTTTGTGCACGGGGTGGACTGGAACATCCTCTCCTGTCATTGGTGAACGGTTGGGTTAGCCCTCAGTGGCTTTAGTTACTGAGAACCAGTAGAGTGTGGTAGGCTAGGAACTGCAGTTATGATGGCGCGTTTGTAGTCCTAGTGTCTGGTGAGGTCTGCTCATAGATGAGGGGTGTGTGTGTATGAACAGCATGTTTTGCACAGATCATGGAGAGAGAAACAAGCCATCTGGCTAGTCTTCAAGAAAAGAATGCATGGGACAATCCAGGATTATTTCTTAATGTTTGGTGGAACAACCTCTGAGACTGTAGTGCTTCTGGAGCAGATTAATATAGAATTGCTTTCCTTTTTCTCAGTGACTTTGTTAGCTATGTGTCATCATGATGCTCTGCACAAAACTAAAGTGGTAATCATCTTCTGCCCAACCAGTGCACAGCTGCTAATACCATAAAGAGATCTAGATGTAGATCTAGATCCAGCATACTAAATATCCAGGCTGATTTCTATATAAATGTTCAGAGAGGTTCAAAATTTTAACACTTCATCCATCTCACAACAATTGCCTTGCCAGTAGTTTGGAACAAGTTAGAAATTCAAGTGTTTTAAAATCCTTTTTTCTCCCTCCATGTGATTGCGAAGCTCAGAAAAAGGGATGCCAACAAAGCATGGAGTCAAACATTGAAATGACAAGTTAGGTGACTTCACTTGCAGTGGCCCAGAGGACAGATTAATTTGTCCCAGTCCCCAGCCTTTGAATATTTTTATTTTTAAATCAGGCATCCGTTTTTTATGGGTGATGTTTTACAGTACATTGAGTTTTAAACTAGCTTGTAACAGGAGTCTCTGTGTACTGATTTGTCCCGGAGCCTGCTAGGAAATGATTTTTCTAAAGAACATTATGGCATCAGATTAGAGTAGACAGTGTGTTGTGAAGGTAGTGAACCATGTGCCTGTACATGTATTCTGTTCCTTGCTACACCTCACTGGGGCGCGTGTGTCTTCAGGTGATGGAAATTGGGACTTGTCAAAGTGGTAATTTTTAGGTAGTCTTTTAAATCCAGAGCATTCCCCTCCTCTTTTCTTTTGTGTACAGCAGCTGCATGCAGGAAATCTCCCCTTAACATGCAAATCCATTCCACAACTGGTAAATAAGATGAGTGAAAGCAACCCCTACACTGCATGCTTCTCTAGAGGTGGATAACTTCATGATTTGTGGGGTTTTTTGTATTAATTTAGTGCTGCATTAACAGTCCTGGCTAAGTGAAGTCCTTCAGTTATCCTCGGGACCAGTACTGTGTAGAGTAGGCACATCCATATGAAGGTGCCTTAAACCTGACTTGGGGGGGACCTAATTTCTGTGCTCATTCTATTCTTACTACTTTGCTCAGAGAGCAAGGATGCCAAATGTGGTAGTGGTGTGTGATGGTGTGCGTACATGTTCATTAGGAATGGGATTGAGACCAAAAGTCATTTCATATAAGCCATTAAGAAGCTGTCAGATGGTAACAACTTTTGGTTGTAAATTTTTGTACAGCACTCTTAAGACATAACATTTATTTGTTGTTTTTTATTCGCTGGATTCAAGCTAATGGCCTAGACATAACAGGCTTGATATCCAATTACCAATCCATTGTACCATACAGTCCATTAAACATCTGTCTTATTGCTCCACTGCAAAATGTATGTATATATTTGCATATTAAAATTGCTATCCAGCAATGACCAGGGCTTATCAGACCACCAAAATGTTTGTTCTTTATTCACTGTGATCTTGTGTAGGTTCCTCGACCTCATCATGCATCCATCAAGCCCGCTAAAAATCTGGGTGAAGAGTAGGGCTTTGTGAAAATTGCCCCTCAACTGAGCTTTCTTAGATAAACGTATATTAAAAGCAGTATCTCCTTTTGAACTACAGTTTCACAGGTATTCCACCAGATGGCACCTAAACACTTTCAACCCCAGCTGTTGTGATTGACTGACAGAACATTTTAAAGAGACTCTCTGTTTACTTCTGGAAAT
The DNA here is from genome assembly GCF_026122565.2 of Emydura macquarii macquarii. Classification (NCBI taxonomy): domain Eukaryota; kingdom Metazoa; phylum Chordata; order Testudines; family Chelidae; genus Emydura; species Emydura macquarii. The sequence continues at coordinate 32,076,054 of NW_027132559.1, read as the reverse complement.
AAGATGATGAAAAAATTACTACACCAAGTGATGTAACCTATTTCATGTAATCGTGGATCCTTCTATTTTATTACTTTAACTCTTGTGCAGCACACTCTCATCTGAAGCGCTATTAAGTCTCTTCAACTCAATAAGCTTGAAATCCTGTTTCTTTTCAAAATATCAGAGCAAGCAATTACTGTTGGTTTATTATTCTTTGATTGTGAAAAATGTTAGTACAGATGGATCACTGACTTCATACTTTTATGTGATGCCCCCTTTGCTCTTTCTGCTCTTACAGAAAAAAGCAGTGCCTTGCTTTTTTGGGGGTTTCTCTTGTTTTGATGTAAAATATTAATTTACATTTTTGTGATTAATATGGGGAACTAGGGAACATTTAGTGAGCATATTAAAGTCAAAACTGATAGAGTCTTTACACAGAGCCAATCTTCTCATGCTCTATTATTTGTATCATTGGGATTCTCTTCATAGTGGTTTTGTTTGTATTTTGCAGTGACTTTTAAGGGCTTGTGGGGTCTTAAGTATTTGTAAAACAAGGCCACTGGTACATTAAAAATCCTGGCTTAGATTTACTGCCTGAAAATTGACGTCTCTGTGGACAAAACACTGAGGGCCCCTTGCTGGTAGAATTGTGGTCATGTAACCACCCTACTTTGTCAGGGGACTTCTGAGCCAATTGGGCTGGACTATAAAATTGGGCTCTTAGGTTTGGGGCATTCAACAGATATGCTGAGTCAGTACATAACTTAGGGAAACTCCACTTCTGAGGTGTTCCTATGATATGGGAGCCTAGAGCAGGGTGTTGGCTTGGCTTTTTGTGAAAGGCAATCCTTTTACTTCTCCCGTCCAAGAAACATTTCTGTGTTTTACCCCTCTAACAGGAACAACCTCTGGGGCAGGGTCTCCTACGTCTAACTGAGAGTCCCTTACAGTGAACCCAGAGGACGTTTAGGCACATTCTGTGACCTATTACAACCAGTAGAGGCAGTTGAGATGGTGGGAGAAACTTTCCATGAGAGATAACATCATGTCCAGCCCCTATTGCTCTGGGGAGCAAAGGATTGAATGACGCTTTAATTTTGATTTCCTAAATGCTAGTGTGTGCTACCGTTAAACCTCCCATCTGGCTGTGGAAAACTTATTGACTTCAGATTTGTTTTTTTCACATAAGGAAATTAGACATAGTTTTTGACCAGGCCTATTTCATTTATAAAGAAAAGCATTTAAATATCATAGTGCTTATAAATGTGAGGGTTGTGTCGACCAAATAATACACCCGTGGTTAGACTGTCTAGTCTTAAATTTACAAGATGGCATATTGCATGCTGCTAGACAAGCCAAGATTATTCTTTTATTTTAGAGATTTGTGTGGTTGTTTTTTTTTGTGTGTTGGGGAGACCAAAAAAAAACCCAACAACAAAAAAACCCCAAAACAACCAACCAACCAATGACCAAAAAGCAAAAAAATTTCTCTCCCTCTCCCCCTGCAAATAAATTAAAACTACTAAAGGCTTTGATGGATATAAGGAGCAAATCTCTCCTGGAATATTTGATTTGCTGTCTGAGCGTAATTCGAATGAAACTGTAAGTCAGCTCCAGTCCTCCTGGCTAGTGTTACAGTGAGACAGGCCAAAATTAATGATCAGGAATTAGTGCAGTTTCTCAGTGTTTGAGGCCAAGATCACTCTTTATAACTAAAATGTACTTAGTAGGTCAAATTCATCCTCTGTAACTGCATAGAATTTGGTGAGTTTATGCCAAAGATGATGAAACTGGTTCATTGTATTTACTGAATCTTATCATCTTATTGTAGCCTTGGTGTTGAGATGTGTGAAGTCGTAAAGTCTTGGGCTGAAGCTAATTTCTAAAACAAAATGGTAGATGGAAAAACTTTTTTTCTAGCCAGATTCTTTGAATATTAATCTGATCCTGAACATATAATGATAATAATTAATGTATGATGTAGTTTGTTAACCTTTTACTGTAACTTTGCCTTAATAAAAAGTTTAACAACCCCCCCCCCATTTTTTCTTATTGCTGAGAACCAAATAGTGATAGTATTTGTCTATGGCTATCAACAAAATACCTCCAAAATGCTGTCTGTCATCTTCCTTAAAGCTCCCATTGGTACATAGACTACCTATTGCAAATAAAATGCATGGCATGGAGACGAGTTGTCTCATTCCAAGGCTCAAAAACTGCTTCAGAGAGACTGTTTAAATTCCTGTGCTGCGGTTGTTTTGGAGACAAAGGAGGTTTTCTTTTCTTTTGTTTAGCTTCTGCAAAGTGGAAATATTGCAGGTGGTAATACGTGATAGAAGTGGGCTGCCATACTGTCATCAGCTTGAGGCAAAATAGAGTATTGTTCCCTTAAGGCTCTTCTAACCTTTTAAGTAAAGTTGGCCTGGGTTGAGGCTCTGATGTCACAGAACCGTGTCTGAAGGGGACCAATGCCAAGTTGTCTAAACTTGAATTTCAGCCATATTCACTTGCTGAGGCACTACATATGCTGGATGGAACACTGAACTTTAACCTCATGGTGTACTTGCGCATGCTCTTTTTAGCAAGGAGCAGTGGCATTGAAGCTTATACTTCCTTAAGGGAGGGCAAAATACCATTTTACCTCAAAAATGTTCATTTGGACATTGCTTACTGAATCCCACTTGAGTTTGATTTTGTTATCCATCTCCCTGTCCAACCTACCCTGTTTGGGTAAGGTTGTTGAGAAGGTGGCATCACAGTTCAGATTTTTTGGAATCCTCTGATGTTTCTTTTTATCTGTCAATTAGGTTTCTTATGTTGTACCTGTGTAATTGCCTGAAGTTATTAGCAATTTGTCTTTGTGATAGACAGAAGTCGGGTGTCTTTTTTTTTTTTTATTTTAAAATCTGTCAAAATCTTAGTTATCATTAACCCCATTAGGATGTTGACTGACATTAGCAGAGGCCAGTGGGATAGGTGTTGTGTGACATGGTTCTTTGCTAGCTAATAGATCTGTTGCTGAGTTGACTGAATATAGTGGAGATAGGTCACTGATTTATGTCCTCATCTTCTTGGTTTTACTGTGTGGGTTCTAACTTATTAGAAGGTCATGAACAAAAAATTCCACTCACTTTTCTCTGCTAAGAAATTAACACACTAACTTCTAAGAAATGGTCAGAATGAATATTTTATGCAAATATTCTCTCAGATTATTTAAACCAGGAAAAACTAATTTTGCTGAGGGTAAATTTCTCTATTTAGTTTTCAAATACATTTAATTCACTTTGAAATACTCTGAAACAATTTAGTTAAAGGAAATGGACTGCTGCACTGTGCACTGTACCTTGTCTGAATCTTTTAGGAACATAATATATAATCACAATATTTTTAACAGAGAATGTCTGCCATTTATTTAGGAAAGACTCTGCTTGTTAACTTTGCATTTCAATCCTTTCGCTTTGTCCTGATTTGAATTAGTGCCGTGCACATATGTTGCTCCTCATGACTTCAACTGGAAGAGTGGGTACTTAGGACTTCTGAAAGATAGGCCCCCTGATCTATTTTGTTTTGTTTTGTGTATTCCTTCAGTGCTGTAAACATCCAAGGAAAAATATGTACCCCATAAACATTTGTACTATGTTTATGAACAAAATGTATATTGTTACAGAGATAACTAGGTAATTCACATCAGTTCTGCTATTTGGGTAGTCTCCCACTTCCAATATACTTGCATTGTATAAATGGCTTTTGAGAGCAGGTTGTCATGAGTGCTGTGTTCCTTTTCTTTGGTAATATTTATTAAAATTAATATTTTTGTTAAGGAGGAGCCGAGAGAACTCCGGGAACAACCAACTGATCCTCAAGTCCAACAAGAAATAATTAACAGCATTGAAGAAGTGTATTTTTCCAATGATTCCTTTGATATTGTGAAGTATGAGTTGGAGGTAAGAAGTATTCAAAAACAAAAAGAAAAAAGTACTGTAAGACATTCATCTTTGACATTGACTAAAATAAATGTTCACTTTTTCATCTTGACTTCAATATTTGTGTGACTTCTTTTTTGCCTTAACCCAGAATTATGATTTTTCCATCATGGTGTGGTTGTATAGGGCCTGATCCAAAGCCCATTGATATCAATAGGAGTCACAATTCAGAGATCAAATTATTTACGAAATGGCCAAAATAATTGATAGGGAAACTGGTTAGACATGACAGAAAAACTGTATTTTAAACTTTATTTTGTTAGTATCCAAAATTACAATATATCACATGTTCATTCTGGGCTGTGTGCACACATAATTTGTTGAATGCAAGAAAATGGTTCTCTGAGATGTTGATTACCCATTACTGGGTATTTATTTATTCACCATAATGTAATCCTGACTTCATTTTTTTATCATTTCTTTACTTTAAATGCAGATTAGATTGTGAAAACATAACATTGTTTTCTAAATGCATTTAATTAATTGTTATATACACACTTCATCTATATTCATTTTCATTGGTTTTAATTTGTTCTTCTACATCTAGAAGCTTCCTCCAGTTCTTAGTCTTCAAGAAATGGAAGAATACAGAGACAAATTAAAGCAACAACAAGCTGCTGTAAGTAAAATGTTTTGAGTGTGTAGAACTTGATGCCACTGCAGTGTTGTGAACTCTGGTAGTTCTTTCTGTATTTGTTAAGAATATCTTGACACGAGGCTGAAAATAATCTTGGATCTTTAAAGGTATTAACCCAGTTAAGTTAGCACAAAGTTATGGTTTTTTTATAGTGGAAAATCCAGATCAGTAGAATATGATGCTCAGGTTGGCCCCAGATCTTCCAGTAATCACCTTTATTTTCAGAAGTATTGAGTTTCCTCATTAACTAAGCTCAGATCTACCAGTACATTGAAAGATAAGGAAATGTATGTTGATCTCAGCCTTGTAGCTTCTTTAACTTTTTGTTATTTCGAGGAACTTTTGGTAATGTAAAAGCAGCTTAAACAAAATATAAATATATAATGTATCTGCACAGTGATATTGTTGGCTGTTTATATTTTCAGTTGGTGGTTTGCTGTATTTTTAACTTGCCAAATTTATTATTTCCCAGTGTGTATGTATTCTAGTGAACACTGGTGCACAATTTTCATGGAATCAAAAAATAAAATATACAAATTGGTAACAACTTCCCTTCATGATTATGGGAAAAAAAAATCAGTGCAGCCATTCCTGGTGGGATACTTCCTTTCGGATAACCTCTCAAGGGTACTTGTTACATTTTTTGCAATACATTAAACACCTTCTAGAATAGATTTCCTTACTAAATATTAATTATTGGTTCAGTGGCTTTTAATATGTGTAATTAGATCAGGCATTAGCTTCCTGTAACTTTGGAGTTTGTTGGAGCATAGCCATTAGTGAAACTGCTGTAGGAAGCTTAATCATGTTTTTAAAATGGATGAAATATATAAGGAAGGAAAAACACTGATTCTGTAACTAGACCCTTTTATAGTAAAAAAAAATCCTCAGTCCTTCAAACTTGTGTGTCTTCAAGACTTTTTTTCTTAGAGCTTGGCTTTGAAGTTCTACAGGTAGCCTATTAAGACTGAAAAGTGATGGTGGATGTTTCTCTTCCTCAAGAGCTGGAAGAATGAGATATTCCAAAGGGGAATGGGGCCCTTTTTTCTTCTCCCAGAAGAAATGTTTTGCAGTGGACATCTGGGGGATGGCATAAAAATCTTTTGGAGAACACATTCAGGAGAAAGAGACGACTTGATGGAGTGGGAACCAGTTGTGTCCGTATCTTCCAAATGCTGACTGTCCACACCATATAAGTAAAAGGCTTTCTCAATCACAGTGCATATGTAAAGGAAAAAGCAAAGTGCAAATGAAAATATTTAAAGGTTTTTCAGCCAAAGTCTTTAGTAAATAATAGAAACATTTTCTCGTGACGCTTTTCCCAAGGCTGTCTCTTTTACACCTTTGTTAATCTGTTTTAAATTTCTTCCTAGTGTTGGAGGGTATTGTCATTTTGGCTGGGTAGCCTTTCCACTTGTATGTCTTGTTGAGACAGTAACAATTTGACATATGATGTAAAAAATCATTGGGGTGCTTTTGCAGGAGGAGATCTGGGTTATTGGTATACATTTTATCTTTCCTCTCCCTGTTATATCTTGTGTGTGATCCATTTACCCTGGGACAAACCATTTTAAAATTTAAATCAATAGTATTAAGAGGACATTAACATTTTTCATGTAAGTCAGCACCACAGGATGCTGCATCTCATATTTTTTGTGCGCAATTCTAAAAATATGGTCACACACAGGCATACTTTTAAACTGCTAATATGGGACTAGGTCATTTCAGCATATTGACTTATGATATAGCACCTCTGATAAATACATACTTTTAAAAGGTGGATGTAGGTTACCATTTCTGTAACTGTAGATCCTCATTTCAGTGTGTATATCTCTAGGTGACGTACATAATTAAGTAGTCATTTCAAGTGGTGCTTTTTCCTTTTAGAATTTGAATCTTTAACAAACACTCTATTGACTTTCTTGTGTGTTACAAATGACATCTTGATTGTGATAAAGCACTGCTTAATATTCAGTTTTTCACTGGCTTTCACCACATGCTTTTGTACAATTGATCTTGGTCATGTTCTTTCTTAAATTACTTGATGTGGTGGTTCTGTCAGGAACAAGGCTCAGTGATTTATCTTTATCTTAAATATCTTTGCAGTTCAGCACATACTTACAATTGTTCTGTTATGTGAAACGCATTCCAGTACACTCAGGACTTTTTACTGTCTGTATCATCACAGTCTTATTCTGAGCAATTATCTCAGTGCATGTAACTTAAATCTGTATATCAGGAAATTGGGTCTTATATGCACATCTGTTTGCTTTTCATTCTAGTTAGTAAAGTGCCGTATTTAGCCATATTGTCAGTTGGCATAGAAAAGTGTAGTCATTTACTAGGTTCTATTTTTGAAAAATTGAAATCATTCCTTGTTTTTCATACCATGTTGCGGTTTCTTTATATTGACTATTGTAGTCAGTCCCATTGTTAGGAATTGTATATCTGGCTTTTAAAGGGAAAGAATATTAACAAAAGAATTGTGCTAGCTTAGTTATACTTTAATAGTGCATTATACAAAATGTCTTTGCATAAAATGCTAGTTTGCTAATGAGATCAAAAGTTGAGATGACTGTAGGACAATATTTAACCTCCTAAAATAGGAGGTATTGTACTTCTGGTACTCAGTAACCATTGAAATGATAAACTCTTTCAGTGGAGTAACTGTGTCTTGGTTTCCCTTCTGACAATTGAATGTTGTCAATATTGCTGACTTGTAGAATGGTTGCATATATGATGATGAAGGACAATCCTTGGATGTGTGGCTATTGTTTGTGGGATGTTTATGAAAAAGAGAACAGAAGGGGATAATTTGATTGCATTTCATATGACAGAACAATTGCAGGGAAGTGCTGAATCTGCAAAGATATTTAACTTGAATAGTAAATAAATAAATACATAAAAAAGAAAACAGCTTGAGAGGTTGGGGTAGACCCTGGCACTGACTGAGACAGGTGCTTGGCAGAATTGCTCTAGCTATGGGTATTAAAAATCTTCTGTTCTTAGCACCACAGAAAAATTTGGAGGAAAGAAGAAATACACTCCTTTCACCTCCAGGCCTTACCAATGTGATGGTGTTTACACTGGTGAATCAAACTCTTGGTAACTGAACCAGTAGGATAGCACCACTGTAACTTTCCTGAATAAAGACAGGGATCTGTTCAAAATATCGGTCTGCAAGGATAAGTGGGAGGGGAGGCTCTATAGGCAAGAAAGAAGGGATTAGCACAGAGGAATCGGGGAAGTTTTTAGTTGGTGAGGGGAAGTATATCACCAGAATGAACCTGAAGATAGGAAACAATTTCCAACACTCAAGGCCCAGAGATCATACAGGAGTCCCTTTGAATCATTCCCCTGTGATATCCAGCCCCTGATACTGGCTACTCACAAAAATTCCAGTTCCTCTGCTCCCAGAGGTGCAGTGTACCCCAGTGTACCAGTTTTACCATAAATCACCACTCCTGCCCTTAAAAACACACAGCCCTTAAAATAAAACAAAAAAGTAGGTTATGTAAGAGGGGCTAGAGATTTAATTAGAAGTGAAAGTGATAGAAACAATGGGTTACAAAACAAAATAATAAAATATGAACCTGGGTTTACAGCTGTCAATAGTTACATTTTATATAAAATAAAGTAGGCTTTCCTTTCAAAGTTTGGTCTGTTGTAGAGGTGGCTCATTTCACAAGAATCAGGGCCCAACGGTTCATGAAAGACCCGCTCCTCCTGAAGGGATTTCCTTCACGAATGGATAGAGTGCCTTTACCTATACTCTTGCACTGAAACAATTTTTTGTCTCTGTTCATAGCCAGGGTGATTACCTGCCTGCTGTAATGTTCCTTGTCATCTCCAACGGCTTTCAATCATTGGGAATTGTCTTTGATGGGTTTCCATTGACTCTTCTGGGATGTGGCAAGAGTAGACAAAGGAATCTTGCATTACCTCGCTGGTTGACTAGGAAGGGGAACAACTCTCTCTTGCTTGAATGGGTCATGGCCGAGACACCTTACATCCTTTAATATAAATACATTTTCCTTAAATATTTCCCGCAATGACTATGAATCTTGACAAGTTACAAGCTTTCTGTAGTTACCTTACAAGTTACTGTTTATGGATAAATATCCTGTAGGACATTTTTTTGGTGCAGTTAGTTTGTCAGGTCTGACATGAGAGTTGTTTGCTAAGAACAGGTTACTCTTTGCTGAGGAGGTCTCAGTGTCACAGATACAAACTGGGAGAAGGTAAATAACAAATTGGTAATTCCCTGATCCTGAAAAAAAGAACTACATCATCTGGCACATGACATAACTTCTGCAGGGCAATCAAGAAAGCATACATCATATTGTGGTTATTGGTCTGATTTTTGTGCATGTATGTGGGGGGAACACAAAGATGTGTGACACTCCTGCATCTCTTGGCCAGATTGCCAGTTGTTGGTACCAAAGACAGCTTGCCAGGCTCTGTTCCTGCCCTTATTATATAGGTGTGCTTCTAAAGGATAGGGATTGAGCTGATAAGGCGTTTGGAGGATTGCCACAAGAAATGCTGATTGACCTGGGTGCCAACTTCACATCATGGTTAACAAAGTGGTGTGCAGCCTGCTGCACATAAAGGACTTCTTCATCTCCATTTCCCCTCTGCAAACAGAAGATGGATGAGCTGGTTGTCTGACTGTTTCAGCCAGATTCTCTTTTTATTCCCATCTCTGGGAGGGCTAGAGAGAAGTTTAAGAACAATATTAAATCATTCCCTCATTTCGGGTTCAGAACCTTTGTCTCCTTAAAAACAATGAGCCCGTGATGGAAGAAAACTGTTTTGAACCTGGGAATGTTTCATGATTTTCTGTATACATTACTGATGTCTTATTTGAATAATATTTTTATTTGATCAATATGTGTATTGTGATATAGGGAGGGCAGAAAGCTGTAGGAAAGTGATCGAAGGGAGGTATGTAAGCCTCAGAATGCTCAGGGGTCTGTTCCCTGCAGATTAGCTGAGAGTCATTAGAGGGCAATTAGGAGCAGCTGAGGCCAAGTAGGGACCAGCTAGGTGCTCCATAAAAACCCTCTGCCCCAAACAGACAAGGTGCGAACTGGGAGGAGTAGGAGTGCTGTGCTGTGCTGTTTATAGGAGTGCTGAGTTGCGAGGAGGAGCAGACCAGAGTGCAGAGTTCTGTGGAGGAGCAGACTGGAGAAAGGTTCCAGGCTCAAGAGGACAGAAGGAGGGGGAAAATTAGCCCAGGGGAAGAGAATTGCAGTTGGGAACACGGTGCCAGCAGCAAATAGCTGCTTCTCATAGGGCCCCTGGGCTGGGACCCGGAGGAGTGGGTGGGCCCGGGTCCCTACCCCCTCCTCGGGGAAGACGGGGTGACTGGAGACGCCCTGGCCCACTACAAGCGACAGGAGCATGAGACCCACTAGGTTGGAGCCGGCTGTTTGCCACAGCATGTACACTGAAAAGATGCTTATTTTTAAGATTCAGTACAGAGTGCAATTCACAGAACAGAATATAATAGCCTTTCATTTACTATTTAATTCAGAGCAGTGCAAAACATAATTTAAAATGCATATGTCTTGCACACCAAAGGAAAATTTAGTTGATTTTGCCATGCATAGGATGATTATAAACTCTAGCATAAATTATATATAATATAGTATCTGTATGAAAGATAAGTTTCCTTTGTCATTTGTTTAATCTCCAGTGTAGGTGGTTAATTTGTAATTGCACACTAATAACATGGTAAACAGACTATATCATGCTCCAGTGCTCCATATCTTTTCTATTTTTACTCAAGTGTGCTCTTTAGTTGGTAAAGGACTAAAAGGTTAATTTGAAAACACCTACTAATTCTCAGAGGAAGATGTAAACATACGTCCGTTTTTACTTGTGGGAGAAGTGTGGTCATTATCTTAGAATGTTTACCTCTTTCTTGGCATATGCATTCATCAAAGAATGATCAAGAATGTTAAGAATTACAGGAAATCTTCAGAGTCCTCAGTGCAGATCTTTCAGCATAGAGATTGGATACTTCCCAGATACCTCACATGTAATATTTTTCCCTTCAAGGTATCTAAAAAGGTTGCAGACTTGATTCTTGAAAAGCAGCCTGCATATGTTAAGGTAAGATAATGAACTGATGTGTTATACTGTAAATGCCTTCTGTGAATTACTAAATCACCCCAGCTAATGTTACTGTAATTCAACTAGATCTGTTTTTCAGGCATAGCTGTGGGTCGTTTATGTAGTCAATGGGAGAGTGTAGTCTTAAATACTTATATTCTGTGACTGTTTTACTTAAGTCATATTGATACCCATTATCAATGCACCTAGATACCTAGCTCAATATAGTAATCCATTCCAAATCAACCTTACTTAAAAAAAAATTACAAAATCAGTTAACAGTCCAACTAAAGAAACCAAACTCCGTTTCTGATGGACCATCAAAAAGCAGATTCCCAAAGCCCCATCATGCTAGGTTCTGTACAAGCACAGTGCTGGGTGTTCTGCTTTCCAGCACTAAGCACAATGGGTCTACCTGGAACTGTGTGCTACTGTATGTGCTACTGTAATACTACCACTAATAATCACCGGAGGGTTGAATGAACATAATGAAAGGGCATTCCATCAACTCAAACAAGCCTCTGAAAATGAATTAAATCACTTGGTCAGTGGTTTTAAAAGCTTTCTGTGGAGCCAACAACTCGAGCATTGACTCTCCAGCTGACAGTCCAAAACTAGTTGTGTGGTGTGTCAATTGCCAGTAGGAACTAAATCCTTACCCTAAACTCATGTCTAAAATCAGATGGATAGGAATCAAGGATGCTTTGAGATGTCATGGGAGCTGCTTCAGCATCACCACCTTAATAAGCTGTTCTAGAAATGAGAGGCTATAGATGAGATAGCAGCCGGAGGGAGCTTGAGCAGGAACCTCACTGCTGCTTATGTTGAAGGGCTGCCTGCATCCTGCTTCCATGAAGAAGACATTAACAATCTTCATCAGTAACAAATTCCAAACTTCCCACTAGTCTCTGCCAAGTCATGAGAAATGTGTCCAATAGAGAAGTAAGTTGGGCATTGCACCTCCAAGAGACTTCAATGAGCAAAACAGGCTTAAACTCTAGAGAAGATGGTAGCTTTAATACCCTCTTATTCTGACAGTGCTCTCATTAGTTTGGTCCGGTCAGCCTGGATCTGGTTCATCTATTCCTCAAATCAAAGTGAAGATTTCTCAAAGAAACAAATTAGATCTTGAGAGTAAAGGAAACTCATATTCACCACTTTGCCAGTCTAATGTAGATTCTAATGAGGCTCCCATCACGGTAATATTGAAATTTCTACAATTCTGAAGAATTGCACTGGATGAGGTTTTGCTGAAGCTGTGGCAGAGGACAAGAAAACTTTCTCAGTGTATGACTAACCTATTTTTTGTGATGTAGCGGTCTTGGAGTTAGTTTTTTTGCCTCTGCCACTGAAACTTCAGCTTTCTTCCTTGTTGCTTCATCAGTTGCAAAGCATCTGTAAACTGTGGTGACTCATGGGTAAGGCGCAAAGTGAGTAGGGCGTCTAGATTCTAGCCTGTCAATATTTCTAGATAAGATGTTGTCATAGTATTCCACTGAAGCAGTGGTAGAATGTTCAAAGGCTGAGGACCATAATTTGTTGGAAGTGTCAGAAGATGAGGTAGGTCTGTCAGTCCCACTTTGAGAAACATTAAAACCGTTCCTCAATCCACACAGGAGTAAGTCCCCTAGCCTGACTTTTCTCTGGAAGAGGAGGAGCCGTGACATTGACAAGTATTGTCTTTTCATCCCAAAATTAAAATCCAGTTAGTGAAACTTGGTTTCCTCCACACGTAATTATAGCCATTATTAATTTATCTCCATCTGACCCTTTATAGGATATGGATTGAAACAAGCATTTTCATTTAATACAAAATGATTTAATTTTTTAAGAGGCTGATCATGGATACAGACTCTGGAAAAGAGTTTCTGTTTTGGATCTTGTTTTTTTTTCTGTGCACAACAGCTTCACTATTACAATCCCTTTCCCACCCATAATTCCATGATGTTCTTCTGATATCTTACTTGTTAGTTTTAAAACGTCTGCGTTATCAAATGAGCTAGCTGTTGTGCACGCGCACACACACATCATTACAAGTAGGCATTAATTTCATATTACGGCAGCCTTTTAGGGTGGCTTGAAACAGCACCATGTATGGATTTATACCGGAACACACTTGGCTTCAGTAGATCCAAAGGGATGGTTAAAAATCTATCAGGCCAATAAGAGGCGCTTTAAAAGCTCCTCAGTTGAGTGTTTATCTGATGGAGTCAATAATCTTGCACAGCTAGGGCTCGTCAGGAGCTAGTCTTGTCTCTGGACTCAATATCATGACTTTTAAAACTTTAAAATATGGTGTCTTATCCTGCAAGTATCTAAGAAAATCCTGTGTGAGGGGCTGAGTGCTTGCATTCCCACTGACTCACTGAAACATATTTAACAATTAATGTGTTCTGTACTTCATGATAATAGCTCACATTTAGCAGCAAATCCTATCCTTGTTTCCTCACACTGCACAAAATCCCCTGGAAGTGGGTGCATTTCCACTGCATGGTTGGAAAGAAATCATGGAGGTGGAATGCACCCCTTGTGTAATGTTGGGTCCTGTTCTGTGGAGACTTCCTGTGGGGACTACTGGGGCTTAGACTAGACCAGTGATTTTCCATTGTGCAAATTCTCTGGTGTCTCCTCCCCTGCAGGAGGGGCATTTTTTAAAGAGAGGAATGTTGCAGCCATTCCATTGGAGTAACTCTGCAGAGCCACTCCATGTCTTGTTGAGGGAAGGGAAGGATTCCTCACCGTGTACATCTGCCCAAGTTCTTAGTCTGGGTATTGGACAGGTTTTTGTCCCTCGGGATCTAATAGTTGCACTCCATCCCAGTCCCTAGTCTATCAATCTGAGTGTGTCCAAAGGACAAATATTACTGAATTCATATAGCCAGCAATAATTCAGCTGAATGCCACCTATTATTAGATTTATTATTAGATGCATTTCTTCATGAAAAAGGAACTAATGACCCTATGCAAAAGCCTTAGCTATTCAAAGCTTTTTAAAGGGGAGATTGTTTTCCACTGTACCTAACAATCTTTAAATAGAATTTTTTAGACATTGCTCAAACCAGGATCTGACTTTTCTAAACCAAAGACTTTAGTAAGGAAAGGGAAATCTGTTCCTGTGAATGCAGTAATATCTCACTTCATAGTATAACTGTCGTTATTTTGAGCAGAAGATGGTATTAGAATGACCTAGATTTTAAACTGGATTTAACTAGTAAATTACATCGTCAGATTTTTAAATTAAATCAGATTTTTCTATGGTAGAATTTTCAAAGTAGGGGCCATGCTTTTCTCTGTGTTTGGAAAGCACTACTCACATTTTGAAATACAGTGCAATATACATTTTTAAAAATATATGTTCAGTTTTTCTTTTACATGGGGTGTGTACAAACCTTTCTACGACATTTTGTCAAATAAAGAGAAACTAATAGCTAGTTAAAATTCCTGGTGATTATTTTTAAGAGCCCCAAAATATATTAGGAACTTCACAAAAGCAAGTTTCAAAGTTGCATTCCCTGCTCTGAAGCATTCATAGCCTAAATACAGCAGGTTACAATTAAGGGTCATTACAAAGTGATATCTACTGAATTGCTAGTGCATATTTAAATATTGTGAAACAAAATGTTGTGTACAGCATGTTTGCCTGTTTTGCCAATATCTGGTTTATTAATGCAAATTAAATGTTGTGCTAGTATGTCTGCAGCTTTGATCATTCCAGGAGGCTGAAGTTCATTAATGGCAATAAGAATATTCCTGTGCTAATTTTGATGTAAAAGTGTTTCAGCAGAACCTCTAAATCAGTAGTTCCCTAACTGTAGGGTGCACCCCCCCTAGAGGGGATCGGAGGAACATTTGGAGGGGGCAGGAACTAGGCCTAGGCTAGCCTCCATGAGGAGTGGGAGCAACCCGCCCTGGCTGCAGCCCCGCCCTGCCCTGGCCCCGGCCCTGGCCTCATTTCCGGCTGCATCTCTGGCCACATTCGGGCCCTGGCCGCAGCTTCGCTCGGCTCTGGCCCCAGCTGCAGCTCTTCCCCCTCACCCCCCAGCCCCAGTTCAGCCCCCAGCTCTATCTTCAGGCCAAACTCCTCTGCTGAGCCAACAGTGCAGTAGTAATTGGAGGGAGTGGAGGGGGAAGACACGGACAGATTCTGTAAAGGGGGGGAATGCGACAGGAAAGGTTTGGGCACCACTGCTCTAAATTGTCTTATTTCCCATTATGGAAACTCTAACATCACATTATGCTATCAGTGCGCTGGTCTCTACTTATTAGAAGATTGAAATATATTTTAGTTTGTTTCAGAAATGTGGGAGTAGATTATAGGTTTATGTAAGTTACTTTGAGCTTTGTGAGAGTATATGATTTGTTTGACACAAAAATGCATAATTCTTGGAAGAGTAAATTGAAACATTGCCTCTCTGTAGGAACTTGAAAGAGTTACATCCTTACAGACTGGCCTTCAGTTAGCTGCAGTCATTTGCACAAATGGAAGAAGGTATGTTACATGTCTACTGGTCAGAGACTGAAAGGGAATAATATGGTTTAAAAGCAAAACTACTTACCCCTTGCCCCCGCTCTCCCAAAAAAAACTCCTTTGTTTGCTTTAATAGGAACTGATGATTACTTTATTAGAACTATTTCCTGTTTATGGTGTAGATACTAACACAAAATTTCTAGTGTCAATTCCTGTACAGTAGAACCTCAGAGTTATATGAACAACTCAGGAATGGAGGTTGTTCATAACTGAAATGTTCGTAACTCTGAACAAAGTGTTATGGTTGTTCTTTCAAAGTTTACAACTGAACATTGCCTTAATACAGCTTTGAAACTTTAACTATGCAGAAGAAAAACGGTACTTTTAGCCATCTTACTTTAAATGAAACAAGCACAGAAACAGTTTCTTTACCTTGTCAAATCTTTTTTTAAACTTTTCCTTTATTGTTTTAATAGTTTACTAATTTTGGTGTTTGTAACCCTGAGGTTCTACTGTACTTTAGTCCAAAGTGTGAATTGAAAGTTCTGCCTTCTGTTGGAATGGACCACTGACCTAAAAACAGATTCTAGTCTAGGTAAAGCATCGGTTCTCAAACTTCATTGCACTACGACCCACTTCAGACAACAAAAATTGCTACATGACCCCGGAGGAGGGACAGGAACCTGAGCCAGAGCCTTGCCGCCCTGGGCGATGGGGCCAAAGCCAAAGCTTGAGGGCTTCAGCCCTGTTTGGGGGGACTCTAATCTGAGCCCCACCATCCAGGGCTTCAGTCTTTTGGCTTCGGCTTCAGCCCCATGTGGTGGGGCTTGGGCTTGGGCTTCAGCCCCGGGCTCCCGCAAATCTAATGCCGGCCCTGGTGAATCCATTAAAATGGGCTTGTGACCCACTTTGTGGTCTCGCCCCACAGTTTGAGAACCGCTGAGATAAAGGATAAATGCAACTTTCTGATTGCCCTCTGGCGTCACTGCAATTGCTGAATTTCACTAGCAGTGCTGACCATTCGGTGTTTCTAACGTGTATTGAGGTCTACTTGTTAGACTAATTGATATAAAATTCCTAATTTCGCATATTAGCTCAGATTGTTCTTTTTATTAACTCCTACAGGCACCTGAACATTGCAAAGGAAGGATTTACTCAAGCTAGTCTGGGACTTCTTGCAAATCAAAGAAAACGACAATTGCTGATCGGACTGCTAAAGTCTCTGAGAACAATAAAAACACTGGTATGCACAGATTTTTTTAATGATAAAATATATTTTTCTGAATTTTTAATATAGTTTTTCTTATGGCTGTCTTTTCTGTCATTTTTAGCAAAGAACTGATGTACGTTTAAGTGAAATGTTGGAGGTAAGTTTACTTCAAACTATTTTATGATTATTGTAGATGAGTATTAATTTGTTTCCATCCTTTTTATTTCTTTCACTCTTCTTTGTCCCCTTTCAAGTTTTTCTGAATGCACCCTGTGAAGTGACAGGCCCGGCACCTTCATCTGTCTGAGTGGAATTCCACGATTCTCTGACTCTTGTATTGGGTCCCCCATACTACAGCACTCTCTGTAACAACTGTGATTACTCAGCAGATCGGGCTGGGTTTGGCACCTGCCAGACTTTGCTTTTGGAGATGTGACTGGTGGTGAACACTGACCCAATGCAGCCTTCCTAAAACAAAATGTCATTTAATCTCAACAGTGGGAAAAAGCAGACATCCCAGTCTCTGTTGACTGGAGTTCAGTTTGCCTCTTTCAGTCTTTGTCTTTGCTCCCTTGTCCATCAGAGTCCGTTTTTTATCGACCTCAAAGTTTTGTTTCAGTTTTTCCCACCCGGATCCTCCCTCCAGTGGTTATAAGCTGTTGAACTCAGCATGGGTGGAGGTAAAACTTCAGAGCTAATGACACCTGCATCATTCTTCAAGTTTAGGTAAATTGGGGTATCTAAAGCTATTGTCCACTTTTTCATGTACCTGCAATTGGCTCCTGCTTGAATTAACTCCGTAACAGTCAAACAAAAAGGACATATAATCATACAATATCATAGGCTAGCCCTGTGTCCTTCACAGTAGGTGTAGAATGTAAAGAATCAGCCATCCAAAACATCTGAATGGGTCTGCTGAAGAGTCACTGAGTGCTTTTTAAATCCTCTTATTCCATGAAAAGAATTTCTGTCACCTGGACATATTAGTAAATGTTAATACAGACACTGAAACTTTCATCTAAATACAAAGTCTGGCACTCATTACACTGGCATACTATGAGAACTGAGACACTAATTACTTAGATTTTCTTTGCTCTGGATGTAAGGGTATTTGCCCAGAAAGTTTATCAAAAATTAGTTGTGATGGAATCAAGTTACCATCTCTGGTGCTCAAGGAAAGTATGTTTTGAGCAAAAGTTATTTTATAAGCATTACTAAAAGAGGTCAGCCTTGTGAAAGACTTATGCTATATTGCTGCCAAACTTGGAGATTGCGACCTTGTGGCATTACAAGAACTGATCATATAACTTCGATTGTACCATATATCAGACATATCTAACTTGCACATATGACTTGGCAGAATTATTTTATTCATGAGTTGGAATATTCCATTGCTTTTGACAGTTCTGTTCTCTTCCCCTTATGTTGTCCCCTTTTCATCGTACCATTCTCTTTGGACCATATATTTTGTAATTTTTCTCGTTTTGCCACCAACTGATGCATCTTTTCAAGTGTGGTGTTTAATGTATATCTTTTGCAAAACAAACAAGGAAATTGGGTGTCAGTCTACTGACTTGAATAATTATATTTTGAAAAAAAGTTTGCAGCTTCTGAATTTTGTAGGTTTAAAAAAAATCTGTGGGCTCTGTGTAGGAAACATGAAAATATAGAACTATATTCAGACACATTGAAAGCTTTGGAGTTGTGCCCACATGGAGAATTCTGAATCTGACTTATAAGGCAAAATTCATGAATAAAATGGTGTTAGTTAAACATAAGTGGGCCAGATTCACAGCTTATCAGTGGTCCATTTAAGTCAATGAATTTACAACATTTGAGCATCTGGCTCAGGTCAGTTGGGAGTAATGGAGTCTACATTTTTGTAATAGATCCAAGGAGTATTTATATATGACCTACTTTTACTTGCTTTTGTTGCTACATCATTCTGTTCTGGCCATTTGGCATGTGAATTGCACCATTTTAGAATTCCATCAGGCTTAGTGGTCCAGACTTAGACGTGACATATAGAGCACTATAAATTTGTCTAAGATGATCAAGGACTGGAAGGAGTAGTGGATTACATACATTTAGACTTCCTCTAAACTCGCCTCTGAATTTGTTCCACGGTGTTTAAGGGTCCCTGTGAAAGGACCGCTTATATAAATATATTTTTACTCTATGGCACTGAATACCTTACTTCATCTGATTATAGCAGTTTTTAAAAGATGATCAGGACATTGAACTTATAAGTGTCCCGTCTTTCTGTTGTAGTATTATGAATAATCATACTTACATTTTTGTAGCTAAATTTGAGCCTGCAGAAGAGCCTGCTAATGGATATTCTGAAATATTTTCTACTATAATAGCTGATAATAAATGGTTAATAAGTTGTCCTTTTTCATTTTTCATTTGTAATCAGTGGTTTTGCATTTAAGTTCTCTGAAGCTCATGATATATAATGGGTGTAATCATTAGGGAAAAAAGCAGACTCTGGTGTAATACTCTACTCACATGTAGCATACTTACCATAGATCTCATTAGCATTGTTTTTATTTTTTATTTGTAGTCTAAAAATGTATGTTTCAATATTTGCTTCAAGAGTTACATTAGCTATTGATTGCATTTTTTTCCCCAAGGAGGAGGATTATCCAGGAGCTATTCAATTGTGCTTGGAATGTCAGAAAGCAGCCAGTACTTTCAAACACTACAGTTGCATAAGGTAAGGTGTCACTGTATTCCTAAGGAGGAATTTTAGCTATGTTAGCTCCTATGTAATGTTTTGGGGTATATAAAATGTCACCAAAGTGATGTAGCTGAGAAAAAGGCAAATGTGATTCTAGGATATAGCAGGCGAGATATTTCCGGTAGAGAAAGGGAAGTATTAATGCCATTGTAGAAGGCACTGTCAAGACCTCACTTAGAATACTATGTTCAGTTCTGGTCATCCATGTTCAAAAGAGATTAATTCAAACTGGAACAGGTATGGAGAAGGACTATTAGGATGATCAAAGGAATGGAAGGCCTATTTTATGACACGAGACGAAAAGAGCTGGGCTTGTTTAGCCTAGCAAAACAAAGTCTGACATGGGAATATGATTATGCTCTCTGAATACATCAAGGGGTGGACAACAGAGGGAGAAGAGGTATTTCACCTAAACGACAGTGTTGTCATAAGAACAAATGGATATAAACTGGCCATGAATTTATTTTGGCTGGACATTAGTAGAAGGTTTCTAAATATTAGGCCATGTCTATACTGACGGCGGCAAATTCGCCGCCGCCAGATCGATCTTTCTGGATCGATTGAGCGGTCAGTGTAGACCCGCTCAATTGATCAGGAAGTCGACTCTGGTAAACCACCCCTCAAGTAGTGTAGCACTTCATCGATGGGAACGCTGTTCCCGTCGGCACAGCGCAGTGTAGACAGCGCGCAGAAGGGAAGCAGAGCAGTCGACATGAGTTATGCAAGCTACTCTGCGTAGTTTGCGTAACTCCTGTCGACTGCCGCCGAATCTCCAGGTAAGTGTAGACCAGGGCTTAGAGAAGCGAGGTCTGAAACAGACTGCCAATAGGAGTATTGGGGCCAACAACCTAACTAGTTTTAAGATGTATCTTGATAGATTTATTAACTAGATTATAAAGTGGGTTGCCTGTGGTAGGAGAGGACAGTCTGGAGGGAGATGCCTTCCAGTTTTGTGTCCCTATATTTGTGAATGTTGCCGAGCATTGATGGATAATTAGTGTTCACTGAAGGACTACTGCTTCAGTTTAATTTTCTGGTTAGAAATGGCAAGTAATACGAAGACAGTTTTAAAAGTGTAATTAACTGAATCATAAAATTATCAGGAATGACTTTTCAAGTAATGAAAATGCTAAGGGATTCTAACCTTTCATGAGCTGCACATTGTTTGGTCTATGTCAATGTTTTATCCAACTGTTGTCATTTGTAGTTGTTAGCACTTAAAGGCCGCAGCTGAGATTGAGACTCCATACAAACACATAGTAAGAGGTTGTTTCCAACCACAGAATCTACAGTTTTAATAGGCAAGACAAATGAAGGGCTGGAGAGGAAACAGGCACAGAGAGGTAGGGTGACCAGATAGCAAGTGCGAAAAATCGGGATGGGGTGGTGGGTAATAGGTGCCTATTTAAGACAAACCCCTGAATATCGGGACTGTCCCTATAAAATCGGGACATCTGGTCAACCTATAGAGAGATGAAGTGACTTGGCCAAAGTCATACAGCAATGCAATGGTAGAGACTCCGGAGTTCTACTCCAGTGCCCTGTTCACTACAGCATTCTGCCTCATGCTCATGTTCTTTTGGGGAACGTCAATTAGGTTGTTTTTTTTTTTGTGTGTGTGTGCTCCAGCGTTTCTGAGAAAGTGGTTCATTTTTTTTTTTTTTTATGTGGCCTCATTGATATCTGAGAGAGTTAGAGTTCTGCATTTAGAGTGGCTGTAGCTTTGGACCCTCAATGTGCAAAGAAGCCTAGAGTATGTAACATTACAGGTTTTGGTAATTCATTACTATGGGTGGTCCCAACATCAGGATTTAGAAGCACCTGGGCAGGTCTCTCTAGATTTTATAAAATGAATATAATATATATTTAAAAAGAAAATGTCACAAACTCCTTGCCTCTAAATCAGTTGAAGTACTTTAGGAAGCAGCCATTAGAAATTCCATGTAGGGTAGTCTAAGGTACCTTATCCATGATCATTTGTTTCTTCACTTCTGTTTGTAATGCTCATCTTCCTTCTCTGACACTTGAGTACAAGCCAGCCTCATTTCTACCTTTTCATTCATGGTGGAGGTGAGGGCAACATGGACCAACCTTTACCACAAAAGCCTTCCCTGTGTTGTTATGAGCACAATGTCACACTTTCATTCCTTTGAATGGGAAAGTTGGTCTTCAAGAGCAGTTGCCAGCACTGCTTCAGTATTCAAATACCTTGAAAAGCTGTGATCAGCAGCCATCCTACAGAAAATGTAGCACCTCAGTCATGTAATACTTTGCCTGATATTGACCTTGCATCAGATGAGAGGCCTGCATTCTCCCTTAACTCAGTGTCCTTCATGGTAGTGATGTTTATTATTCACAAAACTATCTGTATCTTTTGTGGTTTCAAAAGGAGTGTGGAAAATAATCCAGAAAGCAAATAGTAAGTTCATTTGTATTGCAAACCACCTAATCTTTCCTCAAATGCGGAAAAATTGGGAGATTTCTTATTAATATCTACAAAGACAATTTGGTTTCTTAAACTGTTAAAATATTTGTTCATTTGACAAGCTTCCTTTGTTAATATTGTGAGATTTAGGTTAATTAAACAGTGTTTTCTTGTTTAAAATTCACTTGGCATAGAAATGATTTGAAAGTTGTTGGTGAGGAACCATTTTGCACTGAACCACTTTTCCCTTTCATTTTTATATGCTTGAAGCTTTTGTCATAGCTGCCAAGTTTCTCTTAAGTATGTAAAGCAAAAGTGCTGTAATTTTAAATTTGGTATTAACTGTCACTTTATAGATAATGGGTAACAAAGTTGAACTGCAGAAGTTATATTATTATAAATCGAATGCCATAGTGAGAAGATTATGCTGTTGCTATCAATTTAAAAGGGTCTCCTTATATGTCCTAAACTCTTTCTTTAAAGAAAGAGAATTGTGTTGTATTAGCTTGCTCACAAAGGTTTAATGGTGGAAAAGATTAATGTACAGTTCATATCTGATAAAACTGTGCTTTTGATTTTTGGTCTGCACAGATTGAATAATCTTCCTTCTATTCTTAGAACACATTTATTTCTAAACTGTTTTTTAAGAAATTGCACTTGTGTATATATAAATTTTTAATCTAAAGGTTTTTAAAAATGCCTTTACTGTCTCTGTATTATCAGTACAGTGTGCCTATTGTAACACATACAAAATTATACTAAATATTAAAAAGTGCCTATGGAGGGCTCTGGCCATCTTTGCCATGTATTAAAAACACTGTCCTCCTATTGCAAAGAAAAAGGAGCCCAATAGCCTTCCCTAAAGCAAGGAGGAGTCAAAAAAGCATTGCAGCCACCGATCTCAACCCACCAGAGCACAAATCTCAACCTTCAGTACACCCCTCTATCAAAAATCTGGGAATAGGCATACCTTGTATTGTACCCCTCCTCACTGGCAGGGGGTTGGGCTAAGTGAACTAATAGGATTGCTTGGGATCCTTATGAATACAATAACCATAGTTATATAATGTCCTGGCTGGGTTGTCAGCAGTGGGGATTGAATTTGGGATCTCTGGATCTTAATGCATGAGCCTGTACTACTTGAGTTAAAAGACCCAGATCTATTAGCCAAGGCTGTAGCAGGATTATCAATTTTTAGTTGGCCTTTAACCACTAGAGGGGGACAGAGTGCCACACCAAGTAGGTATAGTTTACAGTTATCCCAGTGCTCACATTTAAAAAATTAACTCAAAAGATCCCCATATGGTTCTCCATGTCACTCACTGGTTACATTATAATCCACATGATTAGTAGCGCAGTACTTCTGTGTTTTATTGGGCGGTCTTAATAATCTGGGCAATGAGTGTCTCCTGTTCTGAAAAAACCCACACAGCTGACAATCTGCATCTTCCCACTTGGGGAGTTTCTTCAGAGTTTTCTTGTTGGATGATTATGGGGGATCAGGATTTGCTCCCATTGAAGTGGTGGGGGAATTCGAACCTGCTCCTTAAATTTATGGATCTTCCTAGTTCTATGGAGGTCTAATCTTGAAAGAGCTGTGCTTCAGCTTCCCTCCGAAATGAATCCTCCAGGTTCACAGTAGGTTGGTCAATGCCCTGCAAGATAATATAGACATTATTTTAGACTGGGATATCTTGCTCATGTGCAGGTAGGAGAGGGGAGTGATGCAGAGGAGAGTGACTGCCCCTTCCCTGACTCTCCTTTTTGTCCTGGGGATTCCTTATATTTCCCATTGTTTAAAAGCTCATTGATGACACAGACCTGAAGCTTGTATGAACTGTAAGGAAGTTGAGCAGTAGTTTTAAATAAAAATGAATTTAAAAGTTACCATATGAAGAAAATAATGAACACAAAACCAAAGCAACATTTTGATTATACAGTTAAATGTTTCTTAATAATAAAAAGTCTATACCATATAAGATTTCTCAAGTGTAGGATTTCAGATAACCCTTAGCATGATTTTTTCCATAGTAATATAGTGCTATCCCACATGCATTTTTAAAAGGTCCTATTTGTTTTAAAATTAACCTTATAGGAATCTTCCCCATTACTTCCTGATATGTACCTGCGGGAATAGGCTCCCTTAAAAAGCTCTTTTGAAACTTTAATGTCACATATTAAAACTGCTTCAGCTATTGCACTTGGGCCCAAATGTCACTTCTGTTATATCATAGTGGATGCACCTTTAAAAATACACTTATTAAGATTTATATGGATGTTGATTAAAAAAAACAGTCTTGTAACATGTATTGATTAATTGCCTGAATAAAATGAATGTCATGAAATAATGTTTCTAGATTATAATTTCTATAATCATAAAATCTTATAATTATAAGAAGCTAAATTATAGCTTCTTATAAAATTCATCCAGTCTCATAGACTCATAGGTTTTAAGATAAGGGACCATCATGATCATCTAGTCTGATCTCCTGTACATTGCAGGCCACAGAATCTCACCCATCCACTCCTGTAATAGACCCCTAATCTCTGGCTGAGTTACTGAAGTCCTCAAATCATGGTTTAAAGACTTCAAGTTACAGAGAATCCATCATTTACACAAGTTTAAACTTGTATTATGAACAAGAATTAATTTTATAATTTGCAATGTTTGGTTTAGAAAATACATTTATTTTAAAGTGTACACTGTTTGTATAATTTCTCTAAAATTCTTGATTAATACAGCATTTGCAATAACGCTTTTATTTTTTTGGTCTGTAATACACAGTGTACCAAAAGAAACAATACTGTACTTGCATATTAATAATAACTACCAAAGAGAACAAACATATTATATTAATTTCAGATTTTTGGATAAAGCTATAAGAAAAATGGATTAAACAATATTCACATGTAATCCTGCATCTGTGGAAAGAGATGGAGGAAAAAAGTAGAAAAAGAAATCTGGTGGTTGTAAGATGTGTTTTCTAGTGTTGTAGCAAAAGCTTTCAATCGTAACTCTCCCCTATTCTAAATCTTCCATGTTTGTGTATGAGGAATTCATTGGTTTGGCTTTATTTTTTAGCTTCAGGATGGAAAACTTAAAAAACAACAATGCTTCCTTCTCCCCTCAGCTTGTATTTGTTTTTTTACATTTGCTTTAGTTTTTAATCCTATACATAAAGCTTCTTGTTCTATTCTGAGAGCTATAACAATGGAAAAACTGTCTGAATGTAAAACAACAATAATAAAAATCTGGGTCCTGCTCCTGCAAACACTTACGCACATGCATAACTTTACTCCAGTGAATAAAGTTACATATGTGCGTGTTTTCAGGATCAAGGCCCAAGCTTTTGGGCATCTTAAAATAGTAGTGATAAAAGAAGAGCCATGGAATGAATAGTAGAACTGGCCAGAAAACAATTCCATTTTGTGAAAAATTTAGAGATTTAAAGACTTGTTTTCGTTCTGATGTAGATTGAAAATGAGACCTTTTAAACTTCTTTTCCAGAAAGCCTGGGAGGTGAGACCCATGTTTAGATCCCTGATCTGCCTAATTCAGTGCAGGGATTTGAACATGATTCTCCCTCGTCCCCAGTGAGTGCCATAACCGCAAGGCTATTTGCTGTTCTGGGATGGGTTTCTTTCTCACATTCATTTTGATGAGAATTTCCATCCTGGATCAGAGAGACCTTCCAGACTAAATTTTCATGGTAACTGATACATTTCCATGCAACACTTTGGTTTAGACAAAAATGACATTTTTGGACAGAGAAAGTTTTATTGAAATATTTTCAGCTAGCTCTGCTGAATACAGCCTATTGAAATCCACCATGCAGCCTTTTTCACTTTTAATACAAAAGTATAGTCCTGAGCAGTTGAGACCCTCAACCATGTCATAGTCCATCTTGAATTTCAGATCAGTAGTTTTAGCTGGTCACATGCTGTATTAAGTATATGAAAGGCTGAAGTCTGTTATTTTAAAGAAAATTAGTTGTATTCTATGGCCTCCTGGCAAGCTGGCAGTTTAACTTTCAGTTGGTCAAAGTTTAAACAACCTTTCCCTTAACTAACCTTCTCCACCTTGTGTTTCTGCCAAGGTAAACGTTTCAACTAATTTCCCCCAAAGTTGTATTGTGCATCTCTGGCAAAAAATATTAATAAATGATTGAGGCCAGAAAGTGCATTGTAAAATATGCATAATTCTTTTTTTAATAAATGGATGTTGTAAATTCATAAATCTAATGTCAAGTTGATAATGGTTTGCTTTCTTCAGGGAAAACAAATGATTTTTCAATGGAGTTTTTAGTATTGTAGTTCCTTGCTGTTTGTTTAAAAAAAACAAAAACAAAAAAAAGTGAGCCTGAGTGAAATGAAGTTTCATATCCATTTGTAATGTTGCTGAGAGGGAGGAAAAACAATTAGGTGTCCGATACCCTTAATACTTAATCTGATACAGAGCTACTTCCTTTTTGCTGAGACATCATAAATGGAAAATGAAGTTTTTCCTCATTTCATTTTGATTCATTTTTTATATAATGTATGGAAAAAAGAAACTAAATCCCTAATGAAAATTCATTTTCCCTGGTTTTCTCCTCAATCGTTTGAGTTATTAACCATATCTGTACACGTGTATGAGCACTGTTAAGGAGTAAAGTGCATGAAATTCAGGAAATACAATTGAGACATAGCAACAATAACTCTGCCCCTTTGGGGCTTTGTTTCAGAAGAGCAGCCTTTAATATTAAGAGCAAAATTTTCAAAGATGGGTGGAATAGGGGTGCTGACAAAGGGGCACCTAAGATAGAATTTCCTGTAATAACTGTACATGTTTAAGGAGGGGGTGGATGGGCGGGTGGGTGTGTGTACACACAGCAGAGGTGAGTGCCAGTTTTTTTAGTGACTCAACCATTGATACCTCTTGGAAACAGTGCATTCCAAATCTTAATGTTGGAAAAATATGATTTTCATCCAATTTAAAAACAAAAGCAACAAAACCCCAAATTTGTCAGATTAAATTAATGCACTGCTAATATTTATCTGAAAGCTGTCATGAATCCTACTACCGTGTGAGGTTCTGTGTAATGTGTCAATAGTTAATGTTGACACAGTTACTTACCTTGTTGTGTTTGCTCCATATGTGCACAGGCTGCATATGAATTGGAGTACTTTTTTGAATGTTAATAGCTTTGCTGTTTTTAAACCAAATTTCTTCCAATGTGTGAAAACTCTTTGTATGATAATGGTAAGATTCTGTTCTATGCCTTTAAGAGCTTTAAGTCACTTTGTGCCCTCCTGGGGTTTTTAAGGATCTGGAGTGGCCTCCAAAGGAAATTAGACAGCTTTAGAGCTGTCTGCCTAAGTTAAAGCAGTGTCCCCAGGACCAACATGACCTTCTCACCTCTGGCTCACCCCTTGTATCGAGGCTTGCAAGGGGGTCCTGAGATGGCATCTTTATAGCTGTCTCTGCAGTGTCTGCGCTTGGGCAATCCTCTTTCAGTAGTATGTGGGTTTAGAGTGCCTATTTACATTACTTTGGCCCTTTTACTTGGCATAAAGGTGCCAGAGTGAAGTGAGATTATCACCCTAAGAGAGTGCTCCTTTTTTTCCTCATTAAGAATGAACAAATCATTCTTTTATATGAAGATCGTCACTTACGTCACACCTGGAGAAACAGAATAGAACAGCAGAGTAAAAGGCTGCTAAGCTTTCCCTCTTTGAGGGGTGCGTGTGTGTGTGTATGGGTAGTTGTGTGTGTAGGGAGGATTGATAACGGACGAGAAACTGTTTTTCTTTTTTTCTTTTTTTTTTTTTTAAACTAATTCCAATGTATATGAGAGTTCACTAAATGCTCCTCTTGCGGCAGCACAGTTGACCAGTCCAGGCTCTCCTTTTCATGCTTTTTAGCTGTCATTTTGATGTGGTGTCTGAAATTGTAAAACCCAGCCTGTCTGCATCCCTGGATTCAGGTGGTGAGGAGTGTGTTGGTACACTCCAGGTACACCAAGGCGGCCACATTAACTTTTCCTTTGCTTGTGTCCTTTCCTTTTATACCCCTTCCCTCTGCCCTGTTTGTTCAGCTGGTTGTTTCCCTTGTGTCCTTTTTCTATGCCACCTTCATGCAGCTCTCATTTGCTAACTCCCTTTCCTGATCCTAACCCCCATGCCTTCTGCCTTCCCTAAGTCTCTCTTCAAAATCCAGTTCTTTAATTAACTTTATAAACTACACCCTCTTAAACATATACAATAGAATATAATAAAAAATAATTGATACCCTCAAAATTGCAGTCTCTCAAGTAACCGCATTGTGCTTTCCCTCATCTTTCTTCATCCCTTGTTCTTTGTCTTAATCTAGGTTGTAAACTCTTTGGGGGAGGTACTTCATCTGTATTGCTAAGGACCATGAACAACTAACGTACAGAGGAAGTGCTAAACATAAATATGTTCCCTTATTGCTGGCCAGTGCCTTAATTCCAAAAGACTGACTTTTTAAAAAGGCTGCTAAAAGTTTATTAGTGTGGTTAGATCAGTTAGATAGGAAGCCCCCATCCTCTCCCTAAGTTCTGGAAGAAAACAAGCAGGCTAATTCTGAGTGTTTCCATTTGGAAGAGCAGAAACAAAACATCTGTGCAGACATTTTTTTCTGACTTACTTACTTCGTGTTGACGAGGAACAGCTGTGAATATCTGTTCCCAAAGAAGATTCACCTGGATGGATGAATCCTTTTACTATGCCCTTCCCCAAGCATACCATAGAGAAGGAAGCGTGACAGAGTTTTTGTATTCCCACTTGCCTGGATGTACGTTTACTGTACTATGTTAGATCATTTATTGAATATCATTTACAACTGCTTTCTGCATCTGGCAAGTCTCAGCTGAAAGTGCCCTGAGGAATTATCACTTGATAGGTTTTAAAGCCTTTACACTTCTGATATTTTTCTAGAAGTTGTAGGATCAGCACTTGAGGATTTTGCCCTCAAAGGTTTCTGAGCTCTGGATAAAAGTAACTATACCAGGTTATGAAGACCATGAATCCTTGGTACTTTGCCTTTGAGGACATCTGGTTTTATGCAGATACATTATGACATTCTGACCGATTTTCTGCTCCCATTCTCTTCTACTTAAGAGACAGAGAAAGTACTTGATGTTGCTAAGATGTCCATCTGACTCTCTGATCTACTGTCTGTGCTGATTGCAGTTTGCAGAGCTTTCTGGATGGAATATTGCACTGGAGGTGACTTGTCTAAAATTTTTAATTTGTGGCTCTCCTCTATTCTGACAGGAGCCTTTGGGGGAAGCCCTATTAACCAAGCTTGTACCAATCTGGCTGAAATACAAATATTCTACATTTGCCCATGGCAAGAGAGTGGATACTTGTCCGTTGTCCATGGTCAGCAGAAGATTGCTCACCAGTTTAGCTAAAACTGTTTCTAGGCCACACAGTATTCAAATGGACACATTTTCTATTACTATACAAATCCCCTCAAGTCAGAGAATGGATTTGTTTAGGGTTTTTTTCTTACTTATAAAAAGATATTTTTCTGCATGTGTCACTTTCTAAGACACCCTATTTTTAATAATGGAGTCTCTCATTATAACTGTTGTCTTGTTTTCTATTGGAACTATTTTACCTCTGCAGTATTTTTAAATCAGACATAATGTTTTATTCTGTTAGCTTTACATTTTTCATGCTTGGTCTCTGCCAAAGATGGATTTTGTTAAATATTGTTAATGCTGTTAGTCACTTGCAGATTGTAAATGTCAGGTGTAGGGCATAAATGGGAACAGTTGACTTATTCTTTCTCAATTTACAATAAAAGTTCTATGCATATCAAAAGTCTACATGTCTAAATGCATCCGTCTTCCCACAAACCTTTATATATCAGAATCTTCAGGTCCCAATCCTGCAATCTGATTTCTTCTGGGGAACTTCTGTGCCCCTGTGGAGTCCCCCTGACTTCTTTGGGACTCTGTAAGTGCAGGGGTTCACTCTTGCAACTCAGATTGTAGTATTCAGCACAGTTAGCTCAGAAACTCCTGAAAGCAGAGGTTTCGTGTGTGTGTCCGTCCGTCCGTCCGTCCTCTATATCTGGCACAATGGAGTCCTGATCCTGACTGGGGCCTCTGGGTACTATGACAGTATAAATGTGCTACAATAATTGCACTATTTTTTATTGCAAGTGCAATACTGATACTAACTGGATAAGCCAATGGAGTGTCTCTTCAATCATCACTGTGCAACTGCACCAAACCTTGCGCTGTATTTAATGGCAGATGAATGGTTTTAGAAGAATAGGATGGGTTACTCAATAGTTGCATGATGTTATACAGATGTACATTTCTTAGAACAGCAATCTTGGTATGAAACATTACTGAGAGTTACTAGTCTGGTTTTAAACACAATGTAATACCAGGATTTTATTTTCTTACTAGTGAATTGAATTCAAAACTGCAAGACACATTGGAACAAATAGAGGTAAGAATCAGCGTTTGGATTTTTATAAGTGAATATTTTCATATTTAGATGTTTATTGTGACTTCCTAATTCAAATATTTTGGTGTTAGCAGTTATTGTACGTAAGAATTACTTTAAAATGTTGTCTCTCTGTAATGCTTTAGACCAGCAGTTCTCAACCTTTTTTTCCCCCGAGTACCACTCGGGTCAGGTACAGTTAGGTCTTGTGGGTCCTATATTTAATTAAAGTTTTATGCCAGCATTTAATTTTAAAGTAGTCAAAAAGGAAGTAAGTTCATCTGGGATACAGCGCTGTATATACTTTGTGGAAAGTCAGGTTTGTGTAAGTATTAGAGATAGATGTAGAATTTTTTTTAAAGTTTCCCTCATGGTCCTCTTTATTTTTCACTTCCTTCTAATTAAAACCTCGACAAAACTTTCCTTTTATTTTCTTCTAGTTGTAGATTTCCCCTACATTTTCCCTTTTCAAGAAAGAGAAGTCCTCTTTCAAACATTGGAATTAGCCAATGTCATATACCTTGTGAAGATTAACATATGGGCAGCCTGTGCTTAATGCAGTGTTTATATTATCAATTATTTGAGCGTATAAGAACTCTTGTTCAGTTGGTTAATCTTTTAGTAGTGACACTTTTCAGTGGCTGTGCGCTTCTGTTTCTTCTCATGCATTTCGTTAGTCTCATACTTCAAAGGACCATGTCACGTTCAAAATGGCTTTTTTCTGAATATTTGTTTTCTGTTACCTAAGTAATATTTAAGATGACTATAATTGGAGGATAAGAGAAAAATTCTCTAATTTTTTCACTTAATTTATGTTGTGCATTTGACAGCAATCTGTGCTTAGTCAGTTTGATGATCTCTCTTATGTTCCTGGTTTGTGTATGTCTTTTGCATAGAAATAGGGGAGGGAAAATACTGTATTAAAAAAAATTGGTTGGGGAAGTTGTAGTAGCTGAAACTACTCAATTTATTTTGTTTTTACTCCAGTTCTGTCTGCTTTGAGGTCAGACTAGATGATCAAATGGTCTCTTCTGGCCTTAAAGTATCTATGAATCATATCCCCCATGTTCTCAGTCACGGCCCCAATCTAGTTGCCCAGCACATTCCAGTCTTTCTCTTCTAGTCTCAGTTTTCCTCCATACCAACTCTCCATCCCAGTTTCCTTCCCACTTCCCCAGCTTGAAAATCGCCATTCCAAGGTGTATGTTCCTAGACTTTGTCTCAATTTACTCCCATCTGCCCCCGGGATCCAACTCTTGCTGCCTGATTCAAATGCGGAAGGAACTTCCTTCAGAAGGTGCTCTGAGCATCAGCAGCGGGGAGCACTGAGAGCACAGGAGAGACAATCTTTAAGTTCCAGTTCCTGGCCACAGCATGGCCCAGACCTGCAGTTATAGAGGAAGTCCTGCTTAATCCCAGGCTGGAGTATGCTCAGTGTGGATGGAGTCCTTAGTGTTTTTAGCTGCGAAGCTGTAACAAGTCTCTATTTAACATGTGCAAATTGCAATTTTTTTTTTTTAAGGCTTATAACTTTGCCAAATTTGGGTGGATTTTTATGGGGATAGCAAAAGGTATATCCCTGACATGAAGACCTCCGCCTGCCCCTGCCAAATTTCAAGTCCCTGCTCCACAGCATTGGATGATAGAGTTTTTCAAAGAAGAGGTCTCCAGAATCTTTAACACGAGTGAAACAATGTATTTTTCACTAGCCTCATTCTTGAAAATGGCTAAGCTATTTTGGCTGATATACTGCCCAATAATTCAGGCTGAGACAATCACCTGGCCTGGAAAATGTGAGTCTAAATTATTAATGTTTATGTAAGTTAAAGCAGTTGAAAACATGGACGTATAATGGGAAGTGTCAGGCTACTTTAATAGGTGGTGCTACCAGCCTCTAGAATAAATATGGATTGTAACCTCGTATAGTATAATTAACTAACTCTTTGGATTCCTCTTATAGAATGTTTAATTGTTTTACTTCTTTAATTACATTAGGAACAATTAGATGTAGCTCTCTCCAAAATATGCAAGAACTTTGATATCAATCATTACACCAAGGTGCAGCAGGCTTATAGACTACTCGGAAAGACACAGGTTAGTAATTTATTTTCTTTGTAAAATATGGAGAACAATGCTGCCACAATAAAGGTGGCAAGGACTCCCTTGGAAACTTATTTATTGACAGCACTCTATCTTGTTGCGTGATGTGTTCATAAAGATTTTACTATGCTTGTATTTGTTGTGATAGGTTGCATGGTAATGCAACATATAGCTTGTAGTCAATATGGAGCAGTTGTAGCCATTCCATATTGGAAATTGCAGCTGCATTTAAACCCCATTTATATAACTGTCTTGCAGATCTAAGACCTTGGATAGGAATGCAGTATTATTTTTGTTAAGTCACGCTGCATTAATATATAGGGTAGTTACTGCAGAATCATGGCAACAGAGGGATTTAGTTAACTCCAGCCTGGATATTAGAGGTGGGAGTGACTCTTTAGAGCTTGAGAAAACTAGGAGCTAGGATGGAGGATGTTCTGGCGACAAAACTTAGTAATAGATAATCTTGAGGAGGAAGATTAGGT
This sequence comes from Emydura macquarii macquarii, assembly GCF_026122565.2. NCBI lineage: Eukaryota > Metazoa > Chordata > Testudines > Chelidae > Emydura > Emydura macquarii. The sequence continues at coordinate 32,043,432 of NW_027132559.1, read as the reverse complement.
TGAGAATTATATTCTGATGTTGGTGTCTCTGGGTTATCAATAAAACAATCCCCCAGGGAAGGGGATAGTTTGAACCTAACTCAGGATCTCTGTTTTCTTTTGAGGACTTAGCTCATTCCTTCCTGGTCATGAATTTGTTGATTTATCTGGCAACGAGTCAGGCCTGGTTGACCTTAGAATGCTAATTTTGTTAATGGTGCCTTCATATGTGTGGATTAGTGCTTTTCAGTGTTTTGTTATCATGGTAACAATATACTTTTTCAAGTGCATGTACATTGTTTTTTGGTGCTTTGGTTTTAGTCTTATTTCATTTATTAACTTAAAGCATTTTTCAGAAGTATTAAAATACTCAAACATAAGCAGCTGTGTCAGGAAAAAGATTAATTTAGCTTTTCCATGCTAGTGGTGTGCTGTATTTTTTAAAATGTATTTGTAAGAATTAACTCATTTATTAAATGCTAGGCTTCAAATATAAATGTAACCCATCTGCTGTTTCAAAGTATAATGTATGATATGTTGGGAAATGTCAATAAGCAAATTAATCAAACACGCACACAAATAATTAAACATGTTTTAATGAATGTGATTAACTTTGTGAGAGTTTTCTGATCAACAGAACAAAATAGTGAATAGTATTTTAGAATTTATATACGTTACAAAGCAGGAACATTTTTTAACTGAAATTACTGATACTTTAGTATTGGCTATATTTTTATTTTAAAGAAGTCTATTCTAGACTTGTCCTGAAAAACATTTCAGTATATGCAAGGCACAAAATGAAGTCTCCCTATTTTAATTGCTGTTTATTTTGGATAACTTCCAAACTATACTAGGCTTTGTATGGTCTTCATTTTTCATTCTATTTAGATTATCTAATTCAAGAAAAATGATCAGATTGATTATTTGCTTTTCTGTTATCTATGTGGATACAAGCAGAATGACATTTGTATCTCCTTCATCAGTAACTGGGGAGGAAGTTAAAAGGTAACTATTAAAGTTAAACACTTAACTTTGCAGAATCAGGTATCTTGCATTTGAGTATTAAAGGAATGGCCAAAAAGCTCTCTGAGCCATTAATGTTTGATTTTTTTTTTTTTTTTAATTTTAATTTTATTTAAAAAAAAAAAAAAAAATCTTGGAACACTAGGGAAGTTCCAGAGGACTTAAAAAACTAATGTTATACCAATATTTATAAAGAGTAATGGGAAGACACAGGAAACTATAGGGCAGTTAGCCTGACCTAGATCCCAGGCAAAATCGTGGAAAAGCTGATATGGGATGCAATCAGTAAAATATGAAATGCCAACCATGTAGATATAATTTTTAATGAGACCACAACTTTGATTAGTAAATATAATTGTGTTAATGAAATATACTTAGCCTTCTGAAAGGCATTTGACTTAGTCCTGCAAGATGATCTGATAAGAAAAAATATAGCATTCTGTAAAATCAGTGTTGATCACATTTAATAAATTAAAAATAGGTTAAATAGGATACATCTTAAACAAATTATTAATGGGGAAAAGTAATCAATGGGTTTCTATTTTTCTAGTGGGATCCCACAGGGATCTGTACTCGGCCCAGTGCAATTCAATATCTTTAGTAATGATCTGGAAGAAAATATAAAATTGCTGGTAAAAACTGCAGATGACACAAATTGAAATAGTAAATAATGATAGGGACAGATAGAAAATGGGCTCATTCGAACAACATGTGTTTTAATGGAGTCAAATGCTAAGTCGGACGTCTAGGAACAAAGAGAGACAAATGTATCCTTTAAAGGAGTGACTCTGAAAAGGATTTAAAGGTCGGGTCAACAACCAGATGAACTCAACTAACCAATGTAATGGCTTTTCTGCTTTTCCTTCCTTTCAGACAGCAATGGACCAACTACATATGCACTTTACGCAAGCTATTCACAACACAGTGTTTCAAGTAGTTCTTGGCTATGTAGAGCTCTGCGCAGGAAACTCAGACACCAAATTTCAGAAGCTACAGTACAAAGACCTCTGCACAGTATGTGGTAACATAAGTTGTCTTATGTAGTATTTGCATATTTTTTATTGCATTTAACCTTTAACTTATCTCATTTTAAACTGGTGTGTGTATCTATAATTATATTATAGATATTAAAATGATCTTAATTTCAGCTGTTTTTATTACAATCACTTAATAAAATTGCATGGAGTTATTGAGAGGCTAGTCCATCAAGATCCTCTATGGGTTTGGATTAAGATACTTGGTACTTCCCTCCCTCCCTCCCCCCCCACTTCCCCCAAAGAAGTGCAATCATACACTCAAACCGAAATTAATGTTAAAAAAGAGAGACAGAAATTGCAGAACACAAATAGGAGATATGTGCTTCATACTGCTGCATTCAGGACTTGAAGTTGAACCCACTGAAATTAATAGGGGTATTGGCTTCAATGGGTTAAGAATCAGGCTCTCAATTGGTATAGTATTGTAATATAGAGCATTTCACTGAAGGGTTGATTCAAAGCTGAGTGAAGTAAATGGGAATTTTCTCTTAATTTTGAGTCAGTTTCATAGTGCCCATTACAGCAAATTAAAGATAGACCCATATATGGCTGTAATATTGAGATTTAAAAGCCTGATTAAAGGAGAGTTACACAATGTTCTTACAATACATTTTCCTTTAATCAGCACTGACTGCTTACATGTGCACATGCAGTATATTTGTGCCATGTATTTGTTCATATGTCACTTTGGGGGAAAAAAAATAAAATTTCTTGAACATATAATGTAGACTCTTACTCTGTTTTAAAAAACAAAAAACTAATTACAAGAATATCCTTTCATCAAAATATTAAATGAATGTATAAATAGCATCTATTATTACTGGGAACTTTCTCAAAAATATTTTATTAGAAAAAGTGATTTTTTAAAATGCCACTTTCAATACACTTTTTAACTTTCTTGATTTGTGATCATACTGTGACCCATCTGTGCCTAGGGTAGCCACCTGAAAATGCCCAGGTCAGGGCAGGCTGTAAAAGGAGAGCAGATTCTCCCAGCGCTGGTGGGTGATACTGAAGTCAGACTTCCCAACCAGCCACAAACAGTGCTTCTGATTCCCCACACTGGTTATCAAGAAGCCAAAATAAAAATACACACGACTCCCTTTACTGTATTTCAGTCTCCAGTTCCCAATCGGCCACTAGGTCCAGTAAAGAGACCAGTTATTTAAACTCTATACCAAAAAGGTTTCTCCTGACCCCAAAGGGTCAGTCACAGTACCAGATCAATATAAGTTTAGATCTTACCCAAAATACCATGCTGCCAGCCAATCCTTTAGTAAATAAAACTAAAGGTTTATTATAAAAAGAAAGAAACTATAAGAGAAATGTTAAAGGATTAAAACAATTAGACAAATACAATTGATTTGAAAGTCCGTATATATCAGGTTCCTAAAAGAATTGTGAAGTTTGCAGGTTTGTATAGTCCCTCTTGTGTACATCCAGTACCTGGATGGGTCTCAGTCGTTTGTTTCACTGCTTAAGTTCAGTTCTGTTGTAAGTGAGTTGATCCAGAGGTAGACTGAAGACAGAATGGATCTGGTGCAGATCCTTTAAGTTGTTTGGCCTTTGCCATCCTGCTTGTGGAAATTTACAGGAATAAGATGGAGTTCAGAGTCACATGAGTAAGTCCTGGTGTCTCGTCAGGTATATCCCTGGCTGCTTCCCCTAGGCCCCTTGTACCTGTGAATTTCTTAATGGGCCATTAAGCAGGCTAGTGCTGCAGCCATCCTGTCTGGGGTGTGTCCCAGACACAGCACAATTTGAAATACAGATATATCAACCATATCCATAACTTCCATTACACATATAACACATGACCATAAACATTAGCATCTTACTTAGCACATGATAGCCTTTCTAACAGTACCTGACATGGCATATTTCACATGAATTATTATGATTCTGATGTATTGATGTTAAAAAATATAACTGGCCCCCACAGTCCAGTCAATATGACACATACTATTAAACTCTGAGGGATTTCATTAAACTTTGAAGAAATATTGGAAAATTAGTGAGCTCAGAGGTACTTTAGTTCAGCTAGACATTGATGTGAAACTTGAAATTGTGTCTCTAGGCTGAAGGTACTGAAAGAAACTTGTGTATTCACAGACTGAGCCCTCAAATGTTCTCACTTCTTCAGAGCAACTCCTTCAGTCACTCTATTAAATCAAAGTAGAGTAGCAAAAATATTAAAATTCCTTTGGTGATTATTGTGCTTTCATTGCTTTAGAAATGTTCTGGAATTGCTTACCTTCAACCAGTAAACACTTAAAACCAGTAAACACTTAAAATATTTGTATTTAAAAGGACACTGTCATGTTGATTTCAGGCCAAAAATATATTTTTTAAAGAGGTGTACAGACCCTAAGATCTGTGGTGCTGGGAATCTGCTTTTCAAAGCACCTTCAGAGGAGAGGAGGAGCTTATCCAATAAGTCCCACTGCCTCCATCATAATCCATAAGACTGGAGTAGATGTGGCGGGGATCAAAGGAGGATGGCATTTCCATTATACAGAGTCACAATATGGTAAAAAGAATGAAGACACCAAATCCCTTTTCTGTTCATTAGACTATACGTCTTTCAAATACACTGCTTTTTCAGGTTTCTTTATTCTCTTAAACTTCTGATTTTTAAAAAACTTTCTTATCCTCTTTAGCATTGCATTATAAAGTTGAATTCTGCTGTTTCCTCTCCCTTCTAAGACTTTCTAGAGTCCTCTGTAGTGTTTCCCTTTCTTCACTGGTATTTGCAACACTACTTAATTTAATTAGGTTTGCAGACAGAAGTAATGTGGTGTTCTAATTTCTTTGACCCTCTCTACGCTTACCTCCAAGATTCGGCAGCAGTCAACTGGAGTTACGCAAGCTACGCAAAAAACTTGCGTAACTCCCATCGACTTCTCTGTTCCTCTTCTGCACCCCATCTTCACTGCACTGCTCCGATGGGAACTGTGTTCCCGTCAACGCAGCGCTACGCCATTTGTGAAGGTGGTCTTTGTACGTCGATTTCTGGATCGACTGAGCGGGTCTTCACTGACTGCTCAGTCGATCCAGAGAAATCCATCTGACTGCGGCGACTTTGCCACCATCAGTGTAGCCATAGCCTCTGACTCTCAGTTAACAGTATGTTGTTGGTAGCTCCCACTTCTGCTTACATGCTTACTATGCAGAAAGATTTACACGTTATTGGAAATTCTTAATTCCATCTTTTCTTACAACAGCTTATCTTCTATAAATTACAACGTGGTCTCTTATGTCATTAGCTTAATCTATTTTCTTTCTTTGTGCACAAAGGAAATAGCTGATATTTTCAATTTATGTGGCACTTCAGAAGTTGGTCTCTGGTTCTCTGTATAAAGTGATTTGATGCATAGCAGAAGATGTCCCTATATTTAAGGCACAATGAATACTGCAATAGTTTTCTTGAAACATGGTCTGATGTTAATTTAAAATTCTTGAAACACGTCCTTCACTTTCTTGGTAAATTCTCTGTTGCCTCAAGGACCTAGTGCAAAGTGACAGTTAAGGTTAATATTGGTATGTGTCTCAAATGGTTCTGTAAAATGTTGGTTGCACAATTAGTTGGTTCATTTTTTGATATTCTAATGAAAAATTGAAATGTATTTTTTAGTAAGACTCATTCTCAGGTTGAGCATCAAAAGAAAACCCTCTCTTTTTTTCTATATCCACATCTGAACATGGACTTTCGCACAAATTGTGAGAAGGGTGACTGTGCTGTGTGCTGCAATGATTGCACAGACTTACTGAGACCAAAATACTCAGTGCAAAATTGCTGTAATTTATGCCGAAAGTCAACAATATCATAAAAATCCAACAAACAGGTGTCTGTCAAAATTTGGGGCTTCCTTTGTTCCTCTACAACACTGACAATTCCTGAGTTACCTTCTGGATTTCAAATCTGCTCCTCTGAGGCTACTTCAGTTGCTTCTTTTCCCTAGTGCTTTAATTATCATACCCTCCTTAAACTCAAGGCTTGGAGCTCCCAACTGAGCTTTAACTTCCTTCAAAGATCCCAAAATATATCTTGCTGTTCAAGACCCCATATCAATAGGCTTTTATTTTGTTGGGGTCACTGTCTAAGTGTGCTCATTGGTGGAACCAGTTCTCAGACTAGGCCTAATTAGGTTTAAATATAATTGCTCGTTGCAGTACCTTGATAGGTGAACTAAGAGCACTGAATACAATTTTCAGGTTGGAACGTTGCAGCAACTCTATTTCATTCTCACTTCCCCAAAGAAAGGAACACTCCACATTCAGCATTTGTGTGAAGGTTGCCAGGTAGTAAATTGGTTGAGGCGAAAAATATCAGCTTTATTTGACTGTTTTGAATAGAGGTAGGACCCTGTACATTCACCACAATGTCAAATCAGGAATTCTTAACATAAAAGTGGCTGATCAGTCACAGGCTGCTTAGTCAAATCAAACATTTTTAGTCATATTAAATTTTAAATCTTCCTTTAGAGTAGATTTACTGTTGTGATTTTCTGGAAATCTTTCTGATGAACCCATTTGGCTCTGTTTTGTGTGTTCTGGAATGAAATTCAGAAAGTCCCCAGGGACTTTTGCTTTTATAACAAAAAGCTTATGCTGAATTGGTGGTTTTAGGATGCTGTGATGACAGTTGCCGATTCCTTAAATGTACTCTTTGTCATTCTTGGATAGTGACTGCTGTAGTTCCAGGTGAGAATATCAATACTTGAAAAACGTTTTGTTTTCAAAATTTCTTAGATTCATGATCTGTGGTGTAATGGTTCTTTTACCACTAAAAAAATCCTGTCTGTAAACCTTCAATGAAGCCTGTATATGGAATGCTAAAATGTTTGTCTGTATTTTGCATTGAATCTACCATAATGTACATTATCTATTTATTTTATATGTGCACTTGACTCTGTTTTGTTCAGAAGTCAGATTTTGATTGCATGCTAATGTAAAAAAAGTATTATTTTCTCTTTACTTGTTCTTGGCCATGTATAGCATATTGCAAGCCAGTGTCCTTTTAACTGTCATTCAGTTAATTTCCGTGCTGAGCTTGTTTGTTCTGCGTGCGTATTCTGTCCTAACTGCTGCCCATCCCTCTTTCCTGTTGATTAGCTTTGCAGCAGAGAAGCATTGAGATACTTCCCCTATAAATTTATTTTGTTTACCTGAGCCTAACTCAAAGAAATTCAGCTGTTCATTTTACTTATCTGCCTTGTGAAAATGGATTTATCTTGGGGCCTAATCAGTACTGTCGTCTTCTGTTTTCTGTTGCTGGTTATCTTGAAGTTGAAACATCGCCATATAGAGAGATGTGGAGGACTCAAGCTTTTGTTCTTAGCTGATGGTGTGTCAGTATGTTTTGGTATTGGTTCTTGCCAACTATGCTAGAAGCACTATGGTTACTGGTCAGTGAATGGATCAGCATGGCTCCCCACTGATAAGTGCTATTTATATGGATTTATTCAGTCAAAGTGGATTATGTTTCTTATAATGCATGACAACCTTGAGAATTCATTATGTCAGGAGCACATTAAACTGTCTAAAGCACTAACGTGAATATTATTTGAAGTAACATAGATTTTGAATCCAAAAACAGTTTTGAAAGATCATTTTCATTTATATGGCACCAATCAACCCCAGTTATTCTGTATCCCTTCACAAATGAAATGCAGGCAGTTTTTATGTGAAATATAGCTGTTTTTAACATCACAGATCAACTTTACATAACCATTTAGGGGAGGTAACAGAGGATGACACAATTGTTGAAATGGCAAGCTTAGACAAAATCATAAAATGACAGAACTGTAGGGCTGGAAAGAACATTGAGAGAAAGAACCATGCGCAGAGGCAGGACCAAGTATACCTAGACCATCCCTGAAAGGTGTTTGTCTAACCTATTCTTAAAAATCTCCAATAATGGGGATTCCGAAACCTCCCTTGGAAGCCTATTTCAGAACTTAACTACTCCTTGTAGTTAAAGTTTTTCCTCATGTCTAACCTAAATCTCCCTTGCTGCAGAATAATCCAATTATTTTTTGTCCTACCTTCAGTTGACATGAAGAACAATTTATCCTTATAGGAGCCATATTTGAAGACTTCAGTCAGGTCCCTCCTGAGTTGTCCACTATATAACATCCTTTTTAGCAGTAACACTAGTTCAGCTAGTTCCTTAGGTATCCTGGGATAAATTTCATCAGGGCCTGCCAATTTGTTTATGGCTAACTCATTTTAGATATTCTTTAATCTGTTCTTTCCTTATTTTTGTTTGTATTCCCTCCCCCTCATTGTAAATGTTGTGGTAAGTATCTGACAACAATTTAATATAAGTAAAATACAATACTTACTGCAAAATTTTGCTCTTAGTTTTGCAATATATATGGTGTCTATGATATGTCTCTGAATAACATCGAGACTTTTTCTTCTATCTTAAAATACAGTGCCATCTTTTCATGTTTTAGAGAGGATTGGTACTGTAACTTAGTATTTAGTGGCAGTATGTGTTGAAGATTTTACTCACAAGTCTCCAACTTACTTTCAATATGCAGTTCTGTTGCCTTGATATGAAATCTGCCCAGAATTATAATTAACAATAAAAAAGCTGAAAAGGCTTAATGATTAATATGAGGTCTCAAGATCCTTTCACCAGGGGCGTACAGTGACACTAAAGAATGATCCTCAAGAGCATTTAATCATTGGCAGAGTGTAAGTGAATATGAATGGCTTGAGCAGTGTGTGTGTTACTACCAGGAATATTACTCAAGTGAAAGAGACAAGTGAACATGATTGAGTAGAGAATAAAAGTATGCTTCCATTTCAGATTATAATTCTTTGTGACAAAGTTGAGAAACAGGGAAAGGTTTAAGTAACACACATGCATCTATTAGTATATCTCTTCAGTTTAGTATTTGCTATCAAACCACACTTAATTTTCGAATGATTACCCTCTTTTTCTTCAAACTTCTTTTGCCCATTGAGGATTCTCAGTGTTAAGAAGTCACAAACAGTAGATCAGTAAATAATCAAAAGATGTGAATCCTTTGAAATGAAACGTGCTAAAGTTTTAGCCCTATGTACGGAGTGTATGGCAATTTAGTCATGGATTCCATTATTTTGTGTGTTTAAAACAGAATGGCCCAGGCTTTGACATGTTAATTTTTACATGGGTGGGTACTTCATATGTTGGAAGCCTTGTACAGGTGTTGAACAAACTTCATTGAGAATTAAAAGTTAAATCTTGGGTAGTGTGGGAGGCTAATGAAGAAGCATAGTGACAACATAATAAGCTTTACAAAGTAATTTTAGTTTTTCTTGTGAAGCTAACCTTCACAATATGTACATGTCATAACCTAACCTTGCAGATATATCCTTTGGATAAAGAAATAACAGAAAAGTATGAACTACTCACAACTCCATTCACCTAATTTGTGTTAATTTCAGGCCTAGCTGGGAACATTTAAATATGAACATAAGGAAGTAAAATGCAAACTCAGTTGGACTCTTTCAGATTTTCATCCAGCTCCAAGGGTTTCCCTCTTGACAGGAAATAAACTAGAGTGATGAGGTTATCATGTATACTGCAGAATCTTTGGGCTCTCCCTGCTTGCCCTTACCAGATAGAGGCTGAATTTACAGAGATGAATGTGTCTGGTTTCTTGCTGCCTTTTTATAAGGTTGATTGTCTGTTGTCTAACAAAATCTTAAAACACCTGTCTTAGGTAGTCTTTGAGGTGGTATCGCTTAGCCTTTAATCTAGACACTTTGTACAGCACATAGCACAACTGGGCCCCAACCAAGTTGGCCTCTACGTGCTACTGCACATATTTGAATAATTTAATTACAGTGGTGTCCAGAGCCTTCAGCCGAGATAGGGGCCCCATTGTGCTGGGCACTGTGCGCACACAGAGAGACAAAACCTGTCTTAAGGAGCTTGCACTCTAAATAGACAAGAGAGGAAAAGGGTGAGAGAGGAAACAGAGGCACAGAGAGAGAAAGTATTCAGTCCAGCAAAGTCACCCAGTGTACCAGTGGCAGAACTAGGGGTCGAATCTATATCTTCAGATTCTGTCCTGTACCCTGTCTTGTAGACCTCACCGCCTCCTTTTTTATTTTGACTCTGCTAGAGATACGATTAGGGTAAATACATATGAAATAAATTCTTGGCCATGGTCCAGTTTCTAGTGAACAGTGGTCCATATATCAGAATCAGCATCTCAACAAATTAGCTCTTGTAGAGAGCCACCGATTGACTGGACATTCACAGGTAGATGTATTCCCCTCAAAAACAGGGATGATTATGTAAACTTTTAATGATGCAGTTTGTACTGTATCTGTCTAGCAATGAGTATAAGACCTAAAGCAACTCTCTCAAACATTTTTATTTAAAATTAAAACTTGTAAATATTAAGCATTTCACAACCACATGTTGCATAACGAATGGCAGAACAGCCTCTTATTTTGTCTATTCAGAAAACTGAGCCAAACTGTTTGTGTTCTCACAAGTCTAACTTTTCTTTTCTGTAGCATATTACATCAGACAGCTACATTCCATGTCTTGCTGACCTCTGCAAAGCACTCTGGGAAGTCATGCTCAGTTATTATCGAACAATGGAATGGCATGAGATACATGACCGAGATGAGGGAACTGCTTCATCTTCTGGTAGGATATGACTTTTGAACCAAATCTCTTGTATTTTGTTATTTGAAAATAAAATTTAAATGCTCCAGTTATTAGTTTCTACCCAGGTACTTCTGTGGCCCTGACCCCATTGTTGTTTATTTTGCTTACCTCAAATACATAGTTACATATGTTTACATATGTGTAACGACAGACACACATTAGAAGAGCAACATAAAATTGGATACTGTAAATAATTATATTCTTTATTAAACTATTCTTTAAAATATTCAGAATTCAGCTACAGTGGGTCACTCCTAAAAAGTCATATTTTTCCTTTAACATTGTCTACTTGCATTTGGATTCATTATTAAACTATACTTCCTTGTATTTAGTAAAGGAAAAAAGAGAAATACTGCTGAGTACTTGAGTGTCTTAGGCAATTTAAATTTTTATTATTGTCAAATTATTCAAAGCTTTAGATATGAAATTGGCAATTTTGAGGGCAGCAACTGTATCTTAGGTGAGAAACAGGCCAAGTATTGATTTCACGTTTCAGATTTCTTAGAACTATGTCAAAATGTTTACAACAAATTTTAAGTTTAATAAATTGAGCCGCTGGAATGTATGTTGTAGGAAGTAGCTTTAAAACCGAGTAATGTGATTTTCTGCCAATTAGTTAATTACTTTTTGGAAGTGATTCTCCTTACTACTGCCTGTTTTGTCTTTGCTCAGTCCAACTTTTGCTTTTCCATGCCAACTTACATATCTGGAACTGCCACCCTAACACATGCAACACTCATTCACTTTACTTCCAGGAAATCCCAAACCTCTGCCTTAAAACTCCTCTGTTTCATGACATATTGTGACTGTAGTATTATCTAGTCTTGAGTAGTCTGTTTTTATGTTGTCCTAGCCCGTTCCTTTAGAATTCCAAGCACTTGAACTTGTGTTTGTCTGACATAGCCATCGTTAAACACGCATTGTGCAGTACATATCTTGAATTGATGAGAATGTCTAAAGACAAATATTATCTACATTCCAGTTAGCCAAGATACGTGCATATGGCAGTAGGCATAGAGAGAAATCCTGCCGTATTAAAATCAGTTGCAAAATTTCCATTGATTCAGTGGGAGTGGATTTCACCCATAGCCTTTACATCTGCAGACCAACAGGAATGATAGCTTCTCTCTCAGACAGGTATTTCTGGCAATGCTGTTGCAGATATTTCTCTTTCTCTGATACAAAAAGCATGATTTGTGTAAAACAAGCAAAAATATACTTACCCTTTAAACTGAACTGTGAAGAAAGAATAAAAATGGAAGAGAGAGAAACAGGAGAAAATGTACTAATCTTACCACTCCTTGTGCACTTTGAAATCCAACACTGCTTATAAACATATATTTTGAAGTCAGACTTATCCTGAAGTCAGACTTATACTGGGTATTAAGTATTAAAATTAATGACATTGCAGTCATTGAGGTTGCGTCCCTACTTCAAAGTTGAAAGCATAATAAGAATATTTTTTCTTCTAAGGGCCCTTTATATAGTGTGTTTAGTATTATTAAAATTAATGTAGGCTAATTTATTAGAAGTATTATTGCAAATTAAAGTTTTCTCAGTGTGACTAAATTAAAATTCAGAAGTTTCCTTTGATGTGCACCTTAAGGGGAAAGTGTCTTGATTAATCTTATTTTCTGTTCCATTTTACATTCTCAGTAATAATTTTAAATATTTAAAACAACTTCTTCAAAATATTCTGTTTTTAAGTTATGTTTTGGAGGTGGAGCCTATTGTGAAAATTTTGCTGTCCTTTCTGCCTAATTCAGATATAATAAAATAAGCTGATACCACAGCACTTTTGTGATAGCACATTTCTTTATATTCCTTATATCATTTTTATAATAGACCATTCCAATTACTATGGGAATTACTATTACTATAGGTATTTTGGTGCTTCTTAAAACTTTGAATTAAGTGGTGTTTTATATTACTGCAAAAACTACTTTAAAAGAACCATTAGACTACATAAAGTAGTATTCTGTTTAGTCACATGGCATTTTAAATTTAACTGTTTGAGTGGTTATATGTTTATAGCTCTAGTAATAATCTAGATCTTACGCTGCACAAATAGTAAGTTGCTGGTGACCTGGATGCTTAGTCTAGCTATTCTGTATAGTGTGGCATAATTAAATGTGAACTATGTTTAAAAAAGAATAATAGTGAATCAGTTTTTAAGGACAATATTCATATAGAAAGGGAATTGGTAAATCGAATATTATTTGAAAGAAAATAATTTTCATGGTCATGGAATAGTGGTTATTAATCCTGCATGAGACAATCTGATTTCCTAATGGCTATATTTAATGGCTATGATGCATTCTATAGGTAAAGTGTAAAGGTCAAACAGTAGTGTATAGACAACATCAGGACACAGCAGAGGGAGCTGTAGAATAGATCAGTGTTTCTCAATTAAATTTGACCACGGAACCCTTTTGAACTCCATAAATAATTGCGGAACCCCCCAAACTCTTAACAGTCTTCAAATGTCGAAATAAGCAAAGATCAGCATTTCTTACTTAAATTACACTTACACTGGATCCCTCCACCGGAAAATCCGAGACATCTTCCCCAGGGTTCCGCGGAACACCAATTGAGAAACACTGGAATAGTTTACTATAGTTTGTCCATTACAGTATTCTGACTAGTGAAACCCAATAGATTGAAGCAGTTGAATAAGCATTATAACTTTTGTATGTGTAGCTGGATCTCATCACTTTGAGGCATGAACCAAAGGTTGTCCCTAGATTCTTCCCTTATTGTGCATTTATTTCAGTAGTGTTCACAGAGTACTTCAGATAGATCAAGTGTCTCTTGATCATGGTACACACCTCCAAGCATGAGAAGCAATGGATTCAAAAGACACACATTGCATAGATATTTTCCGTTTCAGTAGACTGCAGCTTGTCGAAAGGATTCTTACGTGTATAGTAGACATAATGTGTCCTGACAGAATTGTAATTATATTAATTCCTGTTATGGGCATTACAAATGTACTGTGCTTGCATGACTTTAAAATGTAAATACCTTTAATTCTTCACAATTAGGAAAAAATGGTTATCAGATTTATCAGTCAGTTTCCTGCATGTTTTCAGTTTCTAAATTAGTCCATTTTAACTCCAAGGTGGTATGTGTGGTGGTTTATTTTAATTTATTTATTTTTGGGCACCTTTATATAAACTGGTTCTCTTGAAAGTTTAGCCTTTTTTCTTCAGATTTCAGAGCAAAATTTACTGTTCTTATTGCCTGCTTTCCCTTAATACTTTACCTGGGGATCCTGTTCTAAGAGGGTAGTTTCTGGGAATAACGATTTTAGAAACACTGTGAACATCTCTACAACATTACTAGTATTTAGCTAATATATTTTTTACAGTTGTACAGAGTCATTAATATCAAGGCAGCAGTGATTCTGTTTGGGTGCCTCCCTCCGAGAAGTCACACTTGCCTCCAAGAGTAACCCCCATTTGGTGTTGTGATTAACATCTAGAATTTTACTGTGATCATTTGTAGCTGGAAGTAGAAAAGTTCTTATACGGTAAATCCCATTGGGCTCAATGGGATTGCAAGCAAAGACTACTGTGTGAGTGTAGGTTGCAAGATCGGCTCCGAAGGCAGGGAAATATTTTTTTCTGGCTCACCGTGTTAGTTAGCCATCACAGAAAATTTTTTAGAACCGATTTAAAAAAACAAACAACCTTAAACATTGGATTAACTAATGAAGGTAGACAGAAGGTTAACACTAGATACAAACACATAAATCCTAAAAATTTCCTAGAATTTTTATGGTATGTTAATATTTTAGTATGTTACATAAAATGGGAAATAAAACCATCAGATTTAATTTGTTGTATACTGTCATATAACTGAGAAGCCATAAATTATAATAAAATTTTCCATTTTATTAGAATAGAACTATTCATCCTGAGTGATCACATCTGATTAATTGGAGAAATGTAAAATTTGAAACATCATACACTATTAACATTATATGTAGTTTATTAAATCTACATCAAAATAAATCTAGTGGATTAAATTTATAACCACTGCAACCTATAATGACATTCCGAGACACTCTAATTGTTGCTACTTTTTCTGTAATTTCACTTTGCTTAAAAATTCATGTAAAATCATGGATTTGACAAACTTAGATATTTTCAATGAGAAATTTTCATCCCTGAAATGTGAAACTTGGTCATCATATAAAAACATGTTTTTACACTGCTGTGCATGCCAAATGTAACAGGCATGATCATTTTTTTCTGTGTGATATTTAATAGTCCATACTGTTTTTCCAAAACAAACACATTTAAAGTTGACTCACAAATATGGGGGAAAAAAGGGGGAAATAGGCTTGTGTGCTTTTTTGCTGCTTCATTATATACAAAGATGATCTGAAAGGTTTATTTAATAAAAACAATTATAATAAAAGTCCTGTTTGATTACTTTTCTAAAGTTTTTTGTTGGAAGATTCTTTAGAGGTCTTAGATGTTCACTGTGAGTTTTCCCAGCACATAATAGAAAGAGTAAGGATTGTGGAATCGTAACAAAGAGATTTCTTTTCTTCCTATTGTTTATAGGTCATTTCAGTTAAATAGGTGTTAACAAAACCCAGATTTTAGACAGCATGTTAAGATTGCAGTCCCTCCATGGCAGAGTTTCTCTATTTGTACAGTGTCCAACACAATTTATTGCTATTATTGCTATCATGATAGTACCTAAAAGTCTCAATCAGGGGGCAGGGGCCTCATTTGTGCTAGGCGTTGTACAAATATATGAAGTCCCAACCCTGGATTAGCCTTTCGGCACTTATCAGCTAAATACTTACTTTATAAAATTTAAAAATCACATAAAAATCTTTAACCCAAAGCAATCAGAACTTTTTGCATTGTATGTGATAAGACAGAGAGCTTGCAGTGCCAAATGCCTAATAACTTTATAGCAGTTCATTAAAATGTTTAACTATAAATTTACCTGCACAATTAGGAGCTGAATTAGATGTTGACTACAAAATAGCTTTTGTGACTGTGCAAGTTGTAACAGTTTTTTGTTCCTTTTGACGTCATCTATCAGTAAAGACAGGCTCCGATCCTGCAAAAGTTTACGCATCTGTTTCACTTTATATACTGTTATGGGAAGTTAATCACATGGATAAGCCTTTCTAGGTTCAGGACCTATGCATCACATCTGTAAATAGAAAAGAACTAGCAAAATTACAGTAGGGGAAAGAGTTGAAAAGACAACTTCCAAAATTCATTCTTGAACTTTGGTTATTAGAAAAAAAAACAAAAACTTATGATGGGCTTCTGATGAATTGTTACATAACATTTCTTGAAGCATTGATTTAACAGTTAAGGAGAATATTAAGTGATTGTTATAATTTTTTAATTTTCCTAATTTCACAAACAAATTTGATAATCTTAGCTAACATCTTTAATAAGCATAATAAATTCATTGAAAAAGCAAAAAGTGAGTCATTTAAAATGTGTATTAAATAACATCATTCTGCTCTTCAAAACATTGAAATATAATGTACTGTATAAATTCCTACACGATTACTGTGCAAGGTCTGTTTTGTTATCTGGCAGAGATGGCGGAAGCTTCAGAGAATGAATCTAGATGAAAATGGTTTGAGTCATGCCTGCCTAACAAGTAGGCAGCAAAAAAATCCTTTTGTAATTCCCATGACTCAAGTAAAACTTTACTAAGTTACTAAATTTACAAACTAGAAAATGTTTTGTGAAACTGGAGACCTTATATATCTAAATCAGATACCTTTAAGAATAGATCTCCAGAAGCCCATGATTTTTACCTTCACCTCAAATCATGTACAACTACATATTCTGTCATCTATTCCAAATTCCATAAAACTAAAAGGAATAAAAAAGCTTAATGAAGTTTTATACAATACTTAGCCCAAAAGGAAGTGCATTTGAGAAATAGCTATCCATAATATTGGATAAAAGATTGAAAACCAGACCCAGCCAGCCTGACTGGCCTCAGAAACTTATTAATAAAAGTATAGCAATTGCCCTCAGTGTGTCCTAGACAACTGTTCTGTATCAATCCACCCGTCCATCCATTCCCTGATGTTTGGCAGCAGAGATGATCAACATTTCAGCCAAAGCCAAGCGTTGTGGGCCTAGTGTTGTTCTAAGTAGGTCAAAGACAAGCTGATCTGTGGTTCAGGTTTAATTTGTCTCTGCAAAATTATGCCACAAGAGAGCAGGTCACAGTAACTTTTAAAGAGCATGTAGTGATCGCAGTATCTATTTACGTTACCCAGATGATTCAGAGGAAAAGACATATCTGTTTAATGTGTAGCTAGCCGGATGGGTCATTCTTCATGTTTATATCTTGGCTGAATTTTGCATGGTAAATCACTTATCTCAAGCGTGTATATTTGTCAGTCAGAATTGCTGTCTCCATGAGAACAATATGAATTTTTTTGACATGGGTATTAAACCTTAGTTTATATATCTACAGTGAGTAAGGAGATTGTTTTATGACATTTCATAGGTCATTTCTTTTTCTTAAGAAAAAGCTGTAGAATGGTTATGGAAAAATGGGTAGAATTAATGTATTTTGCGATAAATAATCATTTTCATTTTAATACAAGTAACTAGAGACCAAATGAGTGCCTTACTTTTACAAATAATCTCATTAATTTAAGCAGACAAATATGAATGTTGTAGTTGCTATTTCTGAACTGAATGTGTAAATCCAACCAAATTCTACAATTTATTTTTACTCTTTCTTACCAGGAGAGAACAGTTAACTTCATTATTTAGGGAAATAATGCTCTAAGGGTTCATGTCTCTAGTCTGTATATTACTGTATTGTTGTTGCTGTCTTCCTGTTATACTAGCCTCCTAAACAGCCTAGGACTTGAACTTCATTGGGTTCAAGCTTCTCTGTGAAATTAGTTGAACTTTTCTCCATCTGAGACACTAGCCTACATGCAAAATTCCCTGAATGTCAGAAGTCAAGATGCTGATAGAACACTATATCCAGATACTCTAAGTAACTTCCTGTTTTGAGGGAAGGTTAAATAGCACAGTGTTCTTTTCAGAGCTATATTACCCATCTTTGTTAACTTGGTCAAGATATTGACTGTTTCATAGATGGGCTTAGGTTAGTATTTCAGCTGACAATTGTGAAGTGACTTCACAGTGTGTTTGTATTGCAGATTTTGGTTTTTGCTCTGCAAGAGTCAGATTTGTATACTTCCTAATTTTTTACTTTTTATTGAAGTGGTCTGTGATGTTTGACACACAGACAATTTTTTACTTAAGAAGCCTGCATTACAAAAGGCCAATGCAGGAAAGAACAGATGCATTGGGAGGGGACCAGGGAGGACTTGCACTGAAATAGTGAAGCAGGTCACTGACATGGGCTGGTGTTTCTGAGCATGACTGAGAGAATCTTTCATTCCACAAAAAGTATTGGGGACACTGAAGGAGACTTGGACAAAAAATTTAAGAATACAATCCATGCTGTTTCTGGTTAGTGAAAGAGAGTGACCAGCAACTGGTGTCTCTCCTGTCCAAAATAAACCCACACCTCATTCAGTGAAGAAATCTTTCCTTCCTCCATCTAATGTGCAATACTACTGCCAGCCACTACTGAAGAAACCCATGCTGCTCATCAGATGTCGCTAGTTATTGCTCAGTATCAAACCTCCCATTCTTGATTGAGTTCATAGATTCAAGTCACTTTCAAGCTCATCTATCTGCATACAACATCCTAGACTTGACAGACTCTGGATTCGGGCCAGCACTTGGAATAGAAACATCATTAATAGTGACCGTGGATGATCTCTTGATGGGAGGGCAGACATTGGTTCTCCTACTTCTAAACGCCTCTGCAACATTCAATGCAGCTGATCAGGGGAAACAACTTTTCTGCCTGAAGATGGTGGCATGGGTCCAATGGAAGACAGTAAATAGGTATAAGTCCTCACTGGATTGATGTGTCTAAAAGTTAGTGATGGGAATCTGCACAACTGCATCAAACATGCATTTCTCTCTCCTTTGCTGAGTCCCATAAGTTACTCAGAGAACTAATAAGATGATACGGACTCAAGTTCCAGCAATATGCAGATATCTACCTAGCCTTCATAATAGATAAAGCTATCAAAAAAACTGGCCCAGTACTTAGATGAGATCTTATGTGTTAAGAGCAGCTGGTTGACTCTGAATCTGAACAACATGGAGGTGGTATGCTGGATGGCAGAGGAAAGCATTCTGAGGAATGTGCAGCCACAGTGCAGTCTCCATTTGTGTAAGATGCACAATCACAACTGCACAGTTTGGTCTACAATAAGGAGTACTCCTGGATTCCTTGTTGATACTAAGATCTCATATAGTAGCAGTTTCAAGTGACGTGATCTATCCTCTATGGCTGGCCAGGAAACTGTGTTCCATTCTGGCAAAATGAGATCTGACCTCAGAGATACTTTTTTTTCCCCCCACCTCTTGGCTGGACTACAGCAATGTTATCTACCTGCACATGAAGCAGTCTACATTCAGCAAAGTCCAAGTAGTATGAAATGCATCAGCCCATCTCCTCAGGAACACATGTTTGCATGCAACAGACCTGTCCTGTTGGGTCTCCATAGATACCATATCCAATTCAAGGTCTTAGTCCTTATCTTCAAGTCACTCCATGGTTTGGGCCCATGATTCCCAAAACATTGCCTTAAAGCTCCTGGAGAAGGACCACAGATGACAAGTCTACTTGTCAGGCACGTAGAACTGTCCACAAGGAGGGGAAAATTTGTCTATGCAGCTTGCCTAAGATATTCTTGGAGCTGGTCCCAGATTGTGGAAAGAACTCTCAGTGGAATTAAAGATCATCACAAACCTCTCCATCTTCTATTATAATTGTACTACTTAGATCTTGTGTTTGCTTATACAAATACTGGGAAAAGTGAACATATAATATTACATTATCTTTAAACATTAGGGAAAAAGTCATACTTTCTCACTGCAGAAAGGGGGAAGGAGGACCACACATGACAAATGCTAGTCATGATTGTTAATGCACTTCTAGAAAGCACTCAAGTACTCTGGTAATATAGACAGTAATGAGGGCTGTATAAGAATCCGAATTAAATAGACAAGATTTGAATGAGACAATGTGGGGGCTTTGATGCACTGGGATTACAAGATGGTTTCATGTATAGGTATACTATGGAAGAATGAATGGAGAGAAGAATGGGAGAAAGAAACCAAGCATATAGTATTGCTGGCATTGCTCACTGGAGGAAAGATTGCAGGGTCTTTCTCCAGACATACAGCCAGCATCTACTGCTGGACACACTTTGGAAACCTTTTCTACAATTGTTCAATTAGTGGTTCTTGTTTACAAAGCTAGAATACATTAGAGAATATTTCCTAGTAGAGAGTAGCTGATGTTTAGTTTACAGGTTATATCCCTCCTCCATTTGAAACATGAATGTCAATTACCTTTTTATCTTAGTTTGGTTTTTTGGAATGGGATACTGTGTTTTCTTAGTCAGACACAAAACTTTATCTGCATTAGTGTGATTTAAAAAAAACAAACAATTTTATTGCTTTCCCTTTAAAAGTTCAGACTTTTCAATTGCAGAGCAGCAAAGTTAGCCATTATCTGTTATCCACCCTGCAGGATAACTTAGAGGCAATAGGTTCGTTAAGGCTAGAAGTATGTTTTAAGATTATTAGAAATACCCATAATATCTTCAAGTTTCAGTTTCAGATGGCAACAATGTGATCGGAGCAGAGGAGACCAATTTTGACCGTAGCTATGTACAAAAGAAATTAGAACATGGACTTTCACGGATATGGCAGGTTTGTTTTGGATTGTCTAAACATGCTCTTTTGCAAATACAAAGTATTAATCTTCCATGGTGGTCTTTGTTAGAAAGCAAACTACTGTAGATAAGTAGAAATTAAAATAATTTAAGGAGTTATAGGGTGAGAAGGGTAGCTTAGTCTCCAGACTCAGGCAGTTCTTGGCCTCTGTGCTTAGAATGCCAACAGGAGTACCAAAAGGGGTGCTGATTTTTGTGGTGGGAAACTATTATGTAGTAGCTAGTAGGCCAAGACCAACTCATTTCTTCTGTGAAGTCTCACATCCATAGCACTGGCCAGATGGAAAGAAGGAAATGACATGAATAACTCAGATGACATAAAAGAGTTCGTTAGTTTGTTTTAAAGTAACAAAAGATCAAACATTCAAAGTGCACTAAAAGTCCGTGCTAGGCATCAGCAGAACAAGTGAAAGTATTTCAGCTAATACTGCCAAGTCTCATGAGGGTTTAAATCAGTGGATAATGCTTTCTACCAGCTGTGCTGAAGTCCAGTGGTATGAATTCAGGAAAATATGTATGTTTTAACTCTGAATGTTTTGCATTTAATTTAAACCAAGATTTTTGACACGGAGCATGTACTCTTTGTGTGTGTAAGTATCCATATACAGTTTTGGAGGCATGTATTTGAACAGATAAATAGAACTTTTTCATGAGACCTCTCATCACATGAAAGACACATACCATAACATTCTATGGCTTGTGTAAAGAGTAATCATCAATAAGCACCAGTAATAAGGTGAAGGGTTTTATTTATTTTTAAGGTACTTAAAGCTGTTCATGTGGCCCAGCTAAGTATAGCACATCTGCAGCTTTGCCCTCCCTGATATCAGTTGGAAAAGGAAGTACTGAAATACAAGGCTGTGGCATTACGTCAGTAAGATTTAGGGAGAACCAGAAAGCTTTTGAAACCTGTTTTCATGATAGTTCTAAGTTGGTTACTAGCCCAAAGGTTTTTAATAAACACCCATAATTTTGGATTCCAAGGCTGTGAGCCTTGTGTGGTTTGCATAGAATGGCAATAATCCAAAGCATTCTTTAAACCATTACCAACAACAATCTTGGCATCTCAAGTTGTTTTGGATTGACACTGCATTACTGAAAGATGCAAGAAATTATTTTTGGTTAGTGAACTAATCAGATATGACGTGAAAACCAATGAAAGATCACATGTGCTAAAGAAAATGGTCAGTTTAACAAACCTTGTTTCTCTAGACGACTGCCCTAAACTGCTGTTTAGAGGGTCAGACATCTGAACAAATCAACAAAAAGTGCTAGGGAACCATGCATTCAGCCTACTGCCAATCATTTTTAACTCCAGAGCAGTCACTGCTACTATATAAAAACTCACAATCTGCACACAAATTTAGTAAGGATTCAATACTAACTTTGAAATGTTTGTGTTTTATAGGATGTGCAGCTGAAAGTGAAGACGTATCTGCTGGGAACAGACATGTCTAACTTCAAATACGATGACTTTATCTTTGTACTAGATATCATCAGCAGGTATATTGATGGAGCCATGTGGCCATTTGCGCCATCTGAGTGACAGGCCTGAATTAATATAAGATAGCATGAGATAGTAACTTACGAAGGGTGACATCCTGGCCCCAGTTTTCATCCACTTCACACTGCTCTGGTGATGCACAGGGTACGAGTCCTTCCTTAATCAGGCACCAAGAGTCTCCCTGAATGTGAGGGAATCCATGACTGGTATCAAATTGTTTTTAGCCAGCTGTTCTTCCAGGCCACCCCGAAGACATAGCGGGTGTGATGGAAAGGGAGTTGTAGTATTTGGGTGATCCTTGGCCGATAAAGAAGTCCTTGGGGCTTGAGATCCATTTCGTTACCTGACCAGGTTCAAGATTGGCCGTGTAAAATGTGGCTTAGATTCACCTTTCTATCCCTATCCACCTTAGGTTCTGTGTGAGTGCTGTTCAGCTGTGCCCAGGAATCTTCCTGGCTGTTCATAGCAATTTTCTGTAGCGCTGACTTTATAGTTGTAGTGCTTCTAAAAACCTGCTTAGTGGCTTCCCAAACAGGGACCCAAAAGTGTGAGGAGCTGGGGACACCTCCGTTGTGGTACTACTTCTATATCTGGGGTTGTGGTGCTGGTGGCCATAGTACATTTTTTTTTTTTTTGGACAGTGAGAATGCTATGGAGAGATGGGTTCAGGTCACAAATTATGGAGCTTGCATTGGATCATAGGATCCTCAGCAGACACTTGGATTGCTTGTGGCTGTCTGGCCCTGTGTATTTTAAAATGCCATGATATGCAGTAGAATAAACTAGACCACATGATGGCCTGGGAATGTGTGGTGGTGGTCTTTTTTTCATTCCAGCAGAAACAAAGGCATTCAAGTAATAGTTGTTTCCTCCAGTATTGTTAAAACTAATTGAATGGATTAACACTTCTAAAATGTCTTTTGTTTTAATAGGCTTATGCAAGTCGGGGAAGAATTTTGTGGCAGTAAATCAGAAGTTTTGCAAGAATCTATTAGAAAACAAAGTGTTAACTATTTCAAGAATTATCACAGGTATGGCTACTAAATGAGAGGCGGGATTGGTCAGATTACTTTTATTGTTTGCCTTTATTTTTTTTAAACTGGATTTCTGGAAGCAAGGAGTTGCCTGGCTGCAGTGAGATGGACAGCTTGGGTATATTTCTATCTAGTATGTGTGGGTGAAGGGCCTGCAGGCTGCTGCAGGGATAACTTCACCCTCACGCTAAAGTCACTGAGGAGACTTCTGCAACGAGTAGGTTGGAGAAAAGTAGGGAACGTGTGGTGCCTAGGTTAGCTGCTTAGGCTTCCTTTACAGATGCTTCTTAAAGTCTCCTCTTTTTGACTCTTTCTCTAGTGAGGCTGCAGATCCTGTAAACCTGGTCTTCCTGGCAAAAGTATTTATTTTGTTTGTTTTGATTTCTGTATCATTCCATAAAAAGAGAGCCCATCCACCCATGGTTCTGAACATCTCTGACAATTTATTTGAAATATATAATTATGCAATTTATTTCTCTCAGGAATTTCATAATATTATGGATTTGTACCCCTGGATCCCATTCTAAGCCTTCCCTTTGTTGACCATCTGTAACTGCATTTCATTCCAGTCTCTGTTGGCTCCATTACATGCAGACTTTGACCTGATTTATGGCAGCATATATGTCAGTTTCCACACTTGCCGGCTTTTCATTTCAATGTTAAACTGCCATAATTTTGCTTTGATTTCCCCAGTGTTCAGGCTTGGAAGGTAGATACTTCTTCCATTCCAGTGGTCTGGCACTTGTCTTTTACTGCTTAGGTAGCCAAGAAGATAGGAGGAAAAAAATGTCAGTGATTCTTGCCAGAAGCCCTTGGTTCCCCAAACCTCTTCACATGGCATCCTGCCCCTGTGGTTAATGCCATTTTACTGCACATGCTGTACCCCAACCCAGCCACTCTGAAGCTTTCTGCTTGGAGGCTGAATAGATGACTTTATCTTCGTATGGATGATTAATTGATATTTTACTAAAATCCATAAAATCTTAAAATTCCTACAGAAATCCATGGGAAAGTATCTTAATTCTAGTGCCAAGAATGTGGTTTGGATCCTTTTCAGGCTCCTGAAAGTCAGCTCTAGAATAACTTTTCACAATTTTAATAAAGATTTCACTTCCAGTTGTCTGATAGGGCCAAGTCTCAGCCTTGAGTGCACTGAACCTTTCCAGGAGACAAGAGTCTATGACTTTATAGTTGCCAAAGCTCCCATTTCCCAAAAGCAATATCCAGCCTTAAGCCTCAACCTGAATTTCCTCTTCTGCCTTGGAACCTCACTTTGGAGCTTCAAACTCTCATGAAGCCTCCATTTGAAGTTCTGCTGAAATTTCCTTCTCCACTTGGCCATTTTAAGATGCCTTTCTTAAGGCTTTGTCTACCCTAAAAGTCCCACCAATATAATTAAATCTATAGTGCACCCTTCTCCCACTTATATGAGTGATTCCTCACTGACTTAAGTTAAATAGACATAAGGCACTCTTAAAGAAATTTTGGCCATGGAAAATATTGTAGGTTTAACAGTGGCTTAGGAAATCACAGACTTTAAACCCTCTGAGTTCTGCTTGAGTAAAATATAGGGGAAAAAAGAGCAAAAGTATATGCAGAGAACTTGTCCTTTGTTATCCTAGTTGCTTTAGCAAATAATGAACTATTTTCTACTGATTTGTAAAGTAGGGATTTTTGTAATTCTTGTTCAAGGCTGTGTGATAAATGTGTGTTCCCAGCACTGTTTCTTTTCCAAATCTTACTAAGCAAAGGATGATTTTTAGTAATGTTTACCTGCCTACATCACATGGGTGTTGTGAAGAATAATTAGACAATGTTTGTAAAGCTCTTTGAAGATAAATACCACTGTGTAAGTTATAAGCACATGATTAGCTTGATTTATTAAAAGCTTTAAGTGTCCTGGATGTTCAAACTGAGCAAATATGGCTTTTGCTTCCCTTGTGTATTTAATTGAAAAAAGTCAGACCTTTTAAAGATGCATTAGTATATAAAAGCTACACAGACTGGAACTGCTCAAGGAACATGATTCATTAGCCCATTAATTGTGCAGTTTGACGTATGTGGCCTACTGCTGTGTTAGATATAGGTAGGCTCACAAGGATTAGATTTTTATTGGTAAATGTCGATAAACATTGATTTCAGCATATACACACAAACTGATAAAAATGTGTTTCCATTGATGATCTAAATTTACAGATCGGCAAAGTAAGCAAAATGCTGTTTGAGACATTGTTAGTTTGATTTAAGCTTAATTCCTTTGTATTTTTTTGACATAATGGTGTTACAGAGAACTGGACAATCAGAGGAATTGGTCATGTAACTGAAGATCATACTGAGCATGCAAAGCATTTTGTAGGGAAAAATGTTTTTATTGGTAAAAAGAAGAATTGGCTTTTAATGGTGAAAGACACCAGTAAAGGGAACTGCTTAACGTGCATTCATTTTTTATGGGTGTTTTTGGAAAGGGCTTATTTGGGCAGGAATGGCAAAGATTATCAAAGACTAAAGCTAGATTTGATTGCTTGGTTAAGACCTTGTTTTTTAACCAGATTCTGAACTTGTCTATGGTGGTGAAAGTCATGGGTAACTATTGAAGTTCATTAAGTCAATGAATTACTTCAGACTTCTAACTGATGTAAAAAATCTGGCTCTATATTACTTTAAAATCTTTTCCATTTATCCTTCTACCTCGAATATGATTTATCATAAGGGCCACTTTTCCCCTGTTGTGCACAGCTTTTCTAATTTAAGACTCTAATTTTCAGAGATGTTCAACACAAGAATACCTCCTGACTTCAATAGAAGTTAGTGGCAGCTGCAGGTACTCAATGTCTTGGAAAATTAGGCCCCAAATCTTTTTCTGATTGAACAGAATGTGTGTAAGTAGACACAGCTAACTGCAATAATAGTTAAGCACCTGTTGGTCATCTCCCTGAGCCAAAATCATTCATTGTATCAGTAATTAGTTTGTTAATGAATGATGTGATAAATGTTTTACAGCCTAATTAGGAACCCAGTGCATAGTTTACCAACTGTGCACTCTGAACAAGACAATATACTGTATCTTTTAAAGAAATATGTGTTGATATTGTGATCGCTTCACTGCTGCCATTTTAAAAAATATTCCTGGCTATGTAGCAGAGAGAGAATTCTGAAGGTGATTCTGCTTATAGCTAAATGAAAGGCTGCAGTGCTGATGAAAACTAAACAAAGGAAGTACAATGAACTAATGTTTTTGATTACATTGTCATAATAGTGCCCTTCATTAATGAACCTACCTCCCTGCTGAAAACAAAGTTTAAACATGTGAAGAAATGTAACTTTGGTGGTTAATGCCCTTTTAATATTTTATCTGAAAAAAATTATGATTCTGTAGCGTGCTACTTTTCAGTTTTTCCACATTGTCTGAGTTTTTTCCAGTGCTTTTTATTAAATGGAATGTGGATTCATGTTACCCTTTAGTGGTTAAATGTTGCTACATTTTGTATTGACATTGCTAAAGGATATCTGATCATGTCATTTACAGAGAATAAAATCCATGATGCTACTGTACAAGCATGAATGTGTCATATATTAATTCTTGAGGCTTCTAAAAAAATTGCTTCACAAATTTTGTGACAGTGCATTCTTAATGTACTTTTCTACAGGATGTCATAAAATATATAATGTTGGGGTTATTTCTAAGCTGAGAGAATGAGTTAAATACCTGGCAAAATGAATTCTCACACTTGCAAAGTGTGTTAAATACATCAACTTTCCTTCTGCACCAACCTTGAAGATCTCCATGGTTCTCTGAACTATATCAGAAAAATGCCAGTGGCACAAACTGGACCAACCTCATGCAGATGTACCCCCTTTTTTTAGATTGAATGTAGTAATTTAGTATTAAACTATCATGGGTTCAGCTCCTGTTGCTACAATTTGAAGCTCAACAGAGTGAAAGTCACCTTTGGTGCTTTTCTCAAATTTGGAGTCTCCAGAAACAAATGAAGTCCAAAGCTAGTGACCACAGACACAATCACAAGTACAAAGTCTTAACTGTACTACAAGTTTTATTGAAGCAATAAGTAAAGTTACAATTATTCATGCATATGTAAATCCTACAAAATTCCATGCAATGACTAATATCACACTTATATCCTCAAAGATAGTCTAAGATTAGATGGATCTCTCAACAGGTGATCATTGATAGAAGGATGGTTCTTGCTGGGGTTTTCCGTGGGTTTTTCCCACATTTACCCAACCAGGAAACCTCTTTTATATTGTTCTAACCACACCTACTACCTTATGCATATGTATGAGGGTTTTAACACTCTTCCACATTGCATACCACATTAATATGGGGTGACCCAATTTTCATAGGTTGTTTTAATTCTTATTCTCGTTAGCATTTAGACAGGACATTCCATGATACAATCGGGTATCTTGTGATCTTGGATAATACATTATGGTTTATTGCAGTCTAGTTTTCTGTAACGTTACCTATTGGCACATCTTTTACAGTAATCCTGTGACTTTACTTACCTAGGTCACCCACTCATGTCAAGCGTTCTTAAGTCTATGACCTGTCTGGCAATGCTAAAATCTTACAGGCCTCATCCGGTAGGCCTTGCATTCCAGCCATGCTTTACTTGTATACCTAAATATACACTCCTAAATATTTGTCAATCTTATACTCCTGTAATCCTACAATTTAAATCTATTTAGCATAAATTGCTTATATAGCATATGAATTGACCATAACGCCAGATAACACAATGATAAATGAATGATCAAATAAACTAATTGGCTACACATCAGTGTAAAATTTCTGCACAACTCTTCTGCCACAAAATATGTCTATTCTGCCACCATCACAGTTGCTAAATCACACCTGGCAGAGCTATTCTTCATAGTGAGCCAGCTCAGCCACTCAAATATCTGGCCTGAGCACTGGTTGCTGCCAGCAAACCTTTATCCTACTTATCAGAAAAGATAACCCAAATATGGCAAGAACTCACCAAGCCAAGAAAATCTGTACCAGAAATGTTGTTAGTCACCCTAACGGAATTGTACTGTACCGTGTTTGATGAAGTTTAGAGAAGACTTTAGAAATATTTGAACCAACATTGGCAAAACAGGTCTGTGCCTTGCCTTATTGGTGTAAAACGAGCAAAGAACTACTGTGTACAATTCTAACTGATCTCAGCAATGGCTCCTTCAGAGACGTGGACCAGCCAACCTTCCTGTGAAAAATGCAGCAGCTCAGTCTAATCACAGAAAACCTCACCAGCAAGGATAAAGGGACATGATGTAATTATTTGGCCCTTCCTAACCCCCATGACAAAGTCCTTGAAGGAGCTAAAGTGTGAGAAGTAAAGTTCCGTCATGGACTAGAAATGATATTTTTTTCTTGCACTCCAAATCTTGGCCTCTTACTAATAAATCCTTTTCTGTTAATTAACCTGAGGCAATGTTAATTTACAAGGGAGATTTCCCAGAGGCTCATTTTGGAGGGAACCACAGGTTTTTGGGGAGGCAATGATCTGAACTTCTCTGTTAAGGAAATTAATAGAAAAGCCTAAATAAGGACTGCTTTGTATTTTAAAGTATTATTGCTTTTTGTTCAGTTTAAGGCACTTTTTCATTCAAATGTTAAAACAGTTCAGCTGTGACCTTGTTTGTTTTTGCTGACAATTTAGAGTGGTGTTGTATTTCAGAACTCGTCTTGAGGAATTGCGAATGTTCTTGGAGAATGAGACCTGGGAGCTTTGCCCTGTTAAATCGAGCTTTAGTATTTTACAGCTTCATGTAAGTACTACTTAAAATTCAAAAGTTCTGCAATGTGATAGGACATGCAAACCATTGTTTTGTTTTTGGGAATTTTTAACGGTACAGTAAAATTAGTGATTTTTATTTAAGTGTTTTTGTAAGCTATTCTAAAGCTCAGATTTAAATGCATCTAAAATGGTAACATGCCTACATTAGAGAGAGTTTATCCTGAGAATCAGTGAGGGGTTCAGAGCTGGACACTCCTTGATTGACATGTCCTTCACAATGTGCTTGTTGCAAGAAAAAACCCATGAACAATAGGCACTTCTCTATGTAGCATTTGTTGACCTACAAAAGGGTTAGCGGGAATGGCATATATGAAATGCTGTTGAAAATTGGCTGTCCACAAAAAGTGCTCTCCTTATTTAAGGAGTTCCATGAGGGAATGAAGGCAACTATCCAATATGAAAATGAAACATCATCTGAGTTTAGCATTGATACTGCCATGAAGCAAGGCTGCGTCTTAGCACCTACTGGCTTTGGCATGTTCGTCTGTATTCTTCTTAAATACGCTTTAGGAAACTATCAATCTGGCATACTAATTGAATCGAAAATAGATGGCAGCTTGTTTAACATCAGTTGATTTCAGAGCAAAAGGCATGTCACCTAGCTCACTATTCGAGATCTGCAGATCATGATGAATAATAATCTTTGATGCATGTATCAAGTTTGGTATGGTAATCAGTATTCAGAAAACAGTTGTCATGTGATAGGGCATTAACATCCTCCATAAAGTCTACGGCAATAATGAAGCTCTGGACAATGTGGATTACTTCTGCTATCTTGGCTCAACTTTAACCAGCTTGCTTAGCCTTGCTAAGAACTTGATGATGTCACCTTTGGCAAACTTACCTCACGTGTCGGGAACAACAAGCTGATAACCCTGAATACAAAGGTGTCCATTTATCAGGCTTGTGTCCTCAGTACCCTCCTTTACAGTTGTAAAAGCTGGATCACGTACTCCAGGCAGGAACAGAAATTGAACAGCTTCCACCTTCACTGTCTCAGAAAAATCCTTGGAGTTACTTGGGACCAATGGGTCACTAACAACAAGATCCTTGAGAGAACCGGCTTACAGTCTCTGCAGACTATACTGGATGCTTGCAGTGGCTGGGACATGTGGAGTGCATGCTTCAAGAATGTCTGCTGAAGGTTGTGCTCTGTGACCAATTCAAGAATTACTCTCAATGCAGAGAAGACTAAAGCTCCAATATAGTGACAAAGTCAAGCAGGTTCTCAAGGAATTCAGCATTCCCACTGACAACTGGGAGGGCCCTACCCATGGCCGCTCAGTCTGGAGAAGCCAGGTCAGGGCTGGTGCAGTCGTCACGGAGAGTCATCAGAGAGCCCAGGCTGAGGCCCATTGGTGAACCAGGAAGCAGAATGTGCTCCAACTTCCATCCGGCAAGTGGACCTATAGCCACTGCAGCTCACGCACACTACTGCCAAGCACCATTGACTGACTGACTTTGTCATGTTTCCTTTCATATGTCAAAATGTTGGATGGCCATAGATGAGATGAGATGAAAATTAGTGACTTTTATTTAAGGGTTTTTGTAAACTCTTCTAAAGATCAGATTTAAACACATTTAAAATGGTAGCCTGCCTACATTAGGTTAGTGGATTGCAATAGTATTTAATTATATTTAACATTTTACTACATGATTAAAATGACAGAAGGATAGTCAAAGGAAAAAAAATAATAGAAACTTTCCTGTAGAAGAGAATGTGAGATGACCAACTTCAAATTAATCAACTGAGGCCAAGATGTTCAAACATGGGTACCTAATTTAATTAAATCGCCTGTTGCTCAAAAGTTGTGAGCACTTAGGAGCTCCCATTAAAGTCATCATCTTTTGGCACCCATTTTTTACAAAATAGGCCCCGTGTTCCTGATTCAAGAGTACATTCAGGAAAGTACTAAAGCATGTGGTAAAATTCCATTGAAAGCAAGTGAAGCATGTGTTTTAAAGCTTTCTTGAATCAGGGCCTCTGACTAAGCTGAGGTTGGTAAACAGTAACATTTCTGTTTTATTTGCTATTTGGGACTACCTGAGAGACACATGACTGGAGCTGTTGCTACAAATAACATGTAGATTGCTAAAGATGAACGGGGTTGGGGAGTGGGGTGGAAGATTATTTTCTAGTTTGACTGTACAGGGAAGCTGACTATATACATTCATGCAGCAAGAAAGAAAAAGGGAGAGCTTTCATAAAATACAAAGGAAATGAAAAGCATTTTTAATTTAAAAAAAAAAAAAAAAAAAAAAAGGGGGGGGGGGGGGTGGGATTGTAACACCACACACACTGGTAAGGGAACTTGAGTAGCTGCAGGTCCCAGAAACTGTTCATCTAATTTTGTAGAAATTAATAAATTTCAAGTCCCTTTAGCCCAGTACATTTTGATCTATGTCTTTTAGATTATGATTATGTACATTTCCTATTCAAAGATAGATTAATAACTAAAAATAAATTATGCTATTTTCAACTAAAAAACATTAAGCCAAGATTTTCAGAAATGAATGTCTAGAGAGAGGCCCTTAATTAAGTGATCTGATTTTCAAAAGTGCTGAGCATCACCTCCCAGTGTCTTGAAATCCCATATTATTGTGCAGTGTAACAGTCCAAAATATTTGAAGTGTACTTTATTTAAGCATATTTTAAAATTGTTCCATATTAATAATTTGAAATGTTTGTAACAAAGCTAAAGAGAATTATCTTTAAAATATTTTTTAGTCTGATGTTGTCACTTTAATTCTGGAAATGTGTTCTTTACATTTTGATCAATGCTGTATTTGTACAGTTTGAGATTCAGATCCTGTTCTACCGCTTGTGAAAATGCTTTTAACCTCTGGTAAAAGCGTTTCTATTTAGTTCTTGAAAATGAACACTTCCATAACACAGAAGGTATATTGCATGGTGCAGCAAGACACACTTTCTAAAATTAGAAAGACAAACCATGTGAGATTCAAGGTTAACTTCAGTCAGTCTAAAAGCTGTATTTAAATCAGAAGTAAACTCTTGTTGCAGAGCAGTAATAGACAATAAGCTATGAATCAATATTTAATCTACATTACTAGGCATAAAATTATTCTGTATTTTTATTAATAGGAATTCAAATTCATGGAGCAGTCACGTTCCCCGTCTGTGTCGCCTAGTAAGCAGCCTGCTTCAGCAATCTCAGCAACCGTAACTTTGTTTGAGCAGTATTGTAATGGAGGAAATCCATTTGAAATTCAGGTCAACAACAAGGAGGATGAGACAGAAGATGTACTTGCTTCTAATGGGGTATGCAGCATTTCATAAATACAAGAGCCGAGCTACCTCTCATTATTATTAAGTGAACATGACGTACAGTATATCGGAAAGATCAATTATCTTGTAAATCAGTGATTGCAAAATATTAAAGACAAATGCAGTTGTCATTCTACATTGCACTAAAAGGTACCAAGCCATATTACTACTTAAAATAGGTCACTCTGCTTTTAACTGCCAAAGTCAGAAAGCAGGGCTTCCTGTGAAAAGCCAGATCTGTTTGTTTTGCAGTGGATCAATATTTTTCCATCCAAGTCAATTGTTCCTGAAGGCTAGCAAGCCATGTTCCACTTAGAACAGAAACAGAAAAGTGCTAATTTATCACAGGGCAATTAGATACAATTTACTCAACTTTCCTGGTTGTGGTAAATTTGGCCTTGTTTTAGTATTAGAAGGATTAGCTCCTTCTGGCTTGTTAGAGAATAATCTCCAGAGATAATTCATAGATGGTTCTTTCTGTTGTGCTTACATAAACTTTACCATGATTTCCAAAGGAGAATGTAATTTACTGAGCAATTTTTAATTATTGAATGTTATGGGCCTTCTAGTTTGAGATCTACTGATATAATCTCAGCATTAACTTTAAATGTATTGATTTTTTTGTTGACTTGTATCATAATCATACAATCAAATGTTTATTTTATTTAAAAGAAAAATGTCCCTTATTTTATAATAGTCTGTGTTATGCATACAGAAACTTCATTACCTACATATCTTATTAAAACCTGTATCCTAACTTCCTTTTCTGTCAAATATTATTTTCCCCTCTTTTTTTATGATATGAGCAAATTCATCTGGCATTCTCACCTGCACTCACTCTCAATGCCTTAACAAACCTGGCAAATTCTATAAGATTTAAGCAAGTTGTCAGGTTGCCAGTCTCTAAATAGAATTTTCTTTGTTCAGATTCTCTCTTGAATCATATGTTGGTGACGTTTCTGGTGGCCATCTGTTCTGTCCATTGGTTTATTGAGCTTACTACCCCTTCCTGCTATGGGAATTAGAAAATAAGAAGGGGTTCAAATCCCCAAGTGCCTCTCTCCTTACCCAGCTGCATGGGCAAGAGAGAGGGAGAGGAGAAATTCCCAGAGGCAGGACTAGCCCTCAGGATCAATAGACTCGCCCTGCAGGAGCTGAGAATAGCAGCATCATGCCAGGGAGAAGCCCAGCTTGGCCCTGGTTCTTCTTCCTCTTCTTCCCTCATGTACCTTCAGAGGCCCTGAAAACAAGTGAAGACAGTTAAGACTATTTCAAAACTTGGACTCTGGACATTCTTTTCTGTCTTCTAAATTGGTTATTAGCTCCCACACCACTCTATAATTGTTTTAAAATAAGTCAAATACTAGACTGAGATTATTTTTAATTTTCTTGGAGTTTTTAAGATTGAAAAGAAAATATGAATCTATCTTGAAAGGTTATTAATTGTCTGTTTACCTAAAAGACCAGAGTGGCTGCTGCATAATAATTCTGTTCTAGCAGGAATGTAAAACAATCTTTTTAAGGCGTTTAAGATCAAAATGGTTGCTTTATTTGTTGGTTAAATAAGTATTTTTAAAGGGTATATTCTTCCAAATGCACTGTATAAGTACATTAATAAATACATCCACTTTGCAGTGAGAATGCAAGCACAAATCCCTCAAGTGCTGATAGTACTTCAATGCCTGTCCCGCTGTTGCCCCCGAAGGATAGACGAATTGTCTGGCAATTGACACAACTGACTGAGAGAGAATCCTGGAGCATCTCTGTGCACATGGATAAGTGCAGAAACAGTGAGGACAACACAGTAATGGGGGAGGGGGATAGCTTTGCTGTGGCAGCACTTGCAGGCGAGCTAAGCTAATGTGGGTGCTCAGACCTGGGTGCCAATGACCATGACCCTACCAAATTCATGGTCCATTTTCATAAAGCTCACCGTCCGAGCATTTTAAAAATCAGTGTCAGATATTTAATTCTTAATTTTCATGGTGTAGTAACAAAGCGTGGATATGTATTTTAAAACACCAAATATAAACACCTAAAACCCTTAAGTAGTAGTTCTCAAACTAGGGGTCCTGACCCAAAAGGGGGTCGCAAAGCTATTGAAGGGGGTCGCTGTATTGCCACCCTTACTTTCTGACCCCCCTCCCTTCAATAGCCCTTTTTGGATGGGACCCCCAGTATGAGAAGCACTGCCTATAGTGTAGGAGAAAAGTACACAAAAGAATAGATTTCACTGGGGAGACCAGATTTCACGGTCCGTGATGCATTTTTCACAGCTGTGAATTTGGTAGGGTCCTACCAATGACCCAGGTTAACTGTGCATTGAAGACATACCCCAAAAGGGCTAGAAATATAATTTGTTTAAAAAGGCTTATATTCTGGAGCACAATTTTGTATTGAGGGTTGGATTCTGAGGCCACAGCCACAGAATACATGGAATCCTCATGATAGGCACTGGACTGATGCCATTAAAGACAGTGCAAAGCTAGGCACCTCTTGAATTTCTTACAGGTATCTTTCTTTCTCTGTTAGTATTTAGCATTTTAGAAAGGGCTTAAATAGTTCTTAAAAATGCTAATTTTATCTTCTTTAAAAAACTGAATGAAATCTCAGACATAGCTAATTTTTTGGAACAAAATACAAACCAAGGTGTGAAGCCTGGTGTCTCCTCTGTTATTACAAAATGGATTGCTCACAAATTAGAAGTGACAACATCTGAGCAAGTGAAAGTGTGTACTCTGTATTTTTCTCTCTTCCATCCCTTTTCTCCTGACTCAAAGATGGAAAATTTGGGGGAGTCAAAGCTGTCTTCACTTATGACCTCAGCTTTTTGTAGATTTTCCTTTCCATCCTGTATGCTGTGTGAAGTCGGAAAACTCTATAATCAAATGAAAAATAAGCTGATCTGCTTCTCTTCCTTTTGTGATTTCCCACACTTCAGAATCTGCTGTGTCCTGCTACTTCCAAGCCTACCAAAATTTAACTGATTAACTTCATCTGTACTCAGCCTCTCCCTCTAGTCTTCTTACCATGCAGTGAAAAATTGGATAGAGATAGAGGGTGATCATTCTTGAGGATATTTTTGTATGGCATACAGTGTGACCACTGAGTCTGTGTCTTAGCTCTTTATCTACGCATAAATCAAATACTGGCTGGAGAATCATTTACATTTTCTGAGTGAACAAATCCTGCTGTAATTTGACTACATTAGAAAAAAATTTCATACAACATGCTTCTGTGTTCAGTGAAACACAGAAATTGAGCTTCCTAAAACGTTTCTTCTCAAATCTCTGGCAAGCTATATAGTAATTACCATACTGGATCAGACCCTTGGTCTAGCCTGTCTCTCTGACAGTAGCCAACACCAGATGCTTTATAGAAAAGTTTGGGAAACCTCAAAGTAGGTGTGAGAGAACCCCGCTTCCCCCCCCCCCCCAAAAAACAAAACAAAACAAAACAAAACAAAAAACTTACCATAGCTTTTTGTATAGTTAGAGATTGGCTGAAGCCCTGAAGCATGAGGTTTTCATATCCCTCCAAAACATTTTAATTATTTTAGCATTAACTGTAACTGTGGATTATATTGTTATCTATATAATCATCCATTCCCTCTGATTTTGCTAATTGGCCTCTGTGACATGATGTGGCAATGAGTTCCACAGTCGAATTGTGTAAAAGTACTTTTGTTTGATCATTTTTTGAATTTGCCACCTGTCAATTAGGTTATTAGAGACTGCCGCATTCCATCCTATTAAAATTACCTGGTTTTGCTTGTAGCATGCGGTACTGTCCACTGTGAAAGTGGATTTGATATTCAGTTCCATCCAAAGCTGATGCAGGATGAAGAATAATCAACGTGTCCTTGCCAGTAAATAAATACCTCACCCTTTATGTGTGTGACACACCTTAGCCAGAATTAATTATAGATTTCATGGTCTTCATTGGGTATTGAACTCCTGGAATTTGAGCATCAGAAAGTACAACCTTCTACCTATTAGCTAAATGAGTTCTTCTTTAGCTATTATCATAGAATCATAGAATCATAGAATATTAGAGTTGGAAGGGACCTCAGGAGGTCATCTAGTCCAACCCCTGCTCAAAGCAGGACTAACCTCTGCTATATCATCCCAACCAGGGCTTTGTCAAGCCGCAGCTTAAAAACCTCTAAGGATGGAGATTCCACCACCTCCCTAGGTAACCCATTCCAGTGCTTCACCACCCTCCTAGTAAAAAACTTTTTCCTAATGTCCAACCTAGACCTCCCCCCTGCAACTTGAGACCGTTGCTCCTTGTTCTGTCATCTGCCACCACCGAGAACAGCCTAGCCCCATCCTCCCTAGAACCCCTTTCAGGTAGTTAAAGGCCGCTATCAAATCCCCCCTCACTCTTCTCTTTTGCAGACTAAACAAGCCCAGTTCCCTCAGCCTCTCCTCATAAGTCCTGTGCTCCAGCCCCCTAATCATTTTTGTTGCCCTCCGCTGGACTCTCTCCAACTTGTCCACATCCTTTTTGTATTGGGGGGCCCAAAACTGGACACAATATTCTAAATGCGGCCTCACCAATGCCGAATAGAGGGGAATAATCACTTCCCGTGACCTGCTAGCAATGCCCCTCCTAATGCAGCCCAATATGCCATTGGCCTTCTTGACAACCAGGGCACACTGCTGACTCATATCCAGCTTTTTATCCACTGTTACCCCCAGGTCCTTTTCTGCAGAGCTGCTGCCCAGTTCGTCGGTCCCCAGTCTATAGCTGTGCATGGGATTCTTTCTTCCTAAGTGGAGGACTCTGCACTTTTCTTTGTTGAACCTCATTAGATTTCTTTTGGCCCAATCCTCCAGTTTGTTTAGGTCACTCTGTATCCTATCCCTACCCTCCAGGGTATCTACCACTCCCCCCAGCTTAGTGTCGTCCGCAAACTTGCTGAGGGTGCAATCTACCCCATCCTCCAGATCATTAATAAAGATGTTGAACAAAACCGGCCCCAGGACCGACCCCTGGGGAACTCCGCTTGTGACCGGTTGCCAGCTAGACATGGAGCCATTGATCACTACTCGTTGAGCCCTATGCTCTAGCCAGTTCACTATCCATTTTATAGTCCATTCATCCAACCCATACTTCTTTAACTTGTTGATAAGAATACTGTGAGAAACCGTATCAAAAGCTTTGCTAAAGTCAAGGTATATCACATCCACCGCCTTCCCCACATCCACAGAACCAGTCACCTCATCATAGAAAGCAATCAGGTTGGTCAGGCATGACTTTCCCTTGGTGAATCCGTGTTGACTGTTCCTGATCACCTTCCTCTCTTCCAAGTGCCTTAAAATGGATTCCTATTCAACCATGGTGGGCCGTATTTTTGCTGGAATCAGTCACTGGAGGGCGTCTTGATCATATGTATTAGCAGTAGGCTAATGTGTTACATATGCAGCAAAGACAGCCTTTCCATAGCCCATGTTGTGGTTTCCTTTTTTAATCTTGAATTATGTTCCATTTTGTAGGGTGACACACAACTGTGAGCTTACAAGACTGACTGTCTTGTCCTATTTTTAATATTTGTGTGCCAGTATAAAGTGTTCTGCATTACAGTGAAACCTAAATATGTCATGAAATGATAAAACTGAATCTGTGCCTGCTGAAGAACTGTAATTGATTTTGGCTTTTCTTTGACACTAGCAGGACAGAATGTTCAGTGAGGGAAGAATGGAATAGTGAGGACATGATTTATATGTTTTTGTTCTTGTGATAAACATAGACCATTCTTATTATAAACAGTTTCATTAACCTTAAATGTGGTATTAATTATTATGGAAACTTCAGACTGGTTTATAGAATTAGTGTTTTTCAAATTAATATCATTTATCATTGGTGTCTATTCAAACCAAAGCTTACGTTCACTTACGTAGGGAGATTTTATTTTCTTTCCCTTGCAGAAAGATCTTTGGTAGTGGCTTCCTGTATTTGTACCCAACACAGAACAATGTTAGCAGTACATTCTGTGAAAGTATTATTCCATGCAGCATTGAAACTTAGCACCTTGGAAATTAGATATCTGATTGTTTCTGTATTAAAATAAAATTCTGTGAAACTAAGGAACAGTACTGAATATGTAGATCAATATGTTCAATTACTCTGTGTATTGCACCTATCTATCTGTCTAGGCACTTATAATATGGCCCTCATCACTAGTATCTAAGTGCCTTGTAATTGTTCATGGAGTTTATCTTTGCAACACCCCTGGGAGGGGAACCGCAGGCACAGGCGATATAGATCAACTGATTTGCCAAGGTCACATAGGAAATCTGTAACAGTTGGAAATTGAACCCAAGCTCTTCAAGTGATTGCACATGTCCTTTCTACTTCAGCTGTGTGCACGTGTGGTGCTCCAGAGTTGGAGATTTTTCCCTTAGCAATACCTATCTGTGTGGTGCCTGTGCCCACAGTCACCTTCTGCTGCTGGATGATGGTGTAAAGGGGTGGAGCTCCCCACCCACACTTCCTTCTTACCACCAGTAATTGGTAATTGAATGCATTAGCTTGCTACTGCAGGTTTCTCCCTTTGCAGGAAATTATCTTCGTTTCTATAAATAATTAAATCAGTGGTATTCTTTAGTGTTAGATTAGTGTAGGTTTTCTTTGTTATTTTTCTTGCAGAGTTGGTTCCTTCTTATTCACAGGGTATGCCTCGATCTCTGAGTTTTAAGTCTTGTACTGGCTGCAAGAAATTTGTGCTGGTAAGTGGCTGCCTTATTTGGAATGGAATCAGTTTGTGATGTACCGTTTCTCTCTGCCCTATTATTCCCCAAATTTTCCCAAATTGCTTGGTCCCATATTACTACAGATCAATGGGTCCTAAGAACTGAGGACAAAGATACATCCTGAAGTTCTTCTTCGAGTGCTTTCTCATGTCCATTCCACTATAGGTGTGTGCACATCTCCGTGCACGGCTACCGGAACTTTTTTCCCTTTAGCAGACCCCATAGGGCCGGCTCCAGCACCCCCTGGAGTCCCGCGCACATGCCGCGGTATATGAGGTGCTGCCAGCCCTACGCCTCCTCAGTTCCTTCTTTCCGCCCCTGACAGTTACTGGAACTGCCTGTGCTTGCATTGCAAGCACTTAATTCCCCGTGTTTTGAACTCTAAGCAATTATTTTTTTGTGTCAGTTAGTTAGTTAGATTAATAATTGTTGTATTGGTAGTTAGAGACTTTGAGATAGTCTAGCTGAGACTTTACTGGGAGCAGGTATGCTCCGGTGTCATGGCTTCAAGCCGTGCACTTCCGGCGGGAAGGCTTTCCTGCTAAGAGACCCTTACAGCCTGAAGCGTGGTGGGGGGGAAGCCCTTCATAAGGAGAAAAATGGATCGATAAGGCTTTCAGACCTCCAGAAAATCCATCTGAAAGCCTGGCTCATGATGCCCCCCGAGCCGGCTCCAAGCCAACCTGCTCCTCTGTGGTACCCAGTGTGCCGTCGGTGCAGAGGGCACCGATGGCACCAACCCGACTCAGCACCGCAAATAGACAGAATTAGCGCTCGGAGCGTGGATACTCCCCCGCACCGTCGAAGCAGACGGGGTGGAGCACCAATCCCTACTAAGGTTGGATCATGGAGACCCGCTACCTGAGCCAGCATCTCCAGCCAGGGAGCCTCCTCTGACTCGGGAGAGTGGGGGAGCCCCTCGGCATCTACCGGCACCATCAACTTTGGTGGCCGTCAGGTGGCAAGAGCCTTGTTGGCCTTGCATACGCCACCTCCGCCCATGCCTCGAAGAGAGAGACGGGTCTGGCGTTATGGGGGAAGCCCACGTTGGGACCTCCTGAATGGCTCAGGAGATCTCCGGTATGGGGAGGAAGATCTCCTGCAGACTGGTTTCATAGGGTAGAGCAGGAATGCTCCCCTAGAAGTTATCCAGGTCGCGGTCACCGGACCGAGCTGCATTGAGGCTGCATTGAGGCTGCATTGAGCTGCATTGAGCTGCATTGAGGCCCTTCCTTGGATGAGTCAGCCTTCTCTTTGGTTCGAATAGGGCACACTGCTGCATGGTCTCAGGAATCGAAGGAGCAAACATAGTGAGGGTCATGCAAACCCCCTCTCTTCCCCGATGTCTAAATGAGCCGAGAAGAGTATTACTACACACCACAGACCTTTAGTGTCAGGCACGTCCCCAGGGACAGCAGCAGCAGAGGTGCCAGCCATGGCCATCTTGCGACCTATGGGCAATGGGACAGGCGCTGAACTTGTAAGCAAAAGGGGTCCATAGGAGACACACCATCCAGAGCCCTGACTGGCTCCCAGAGGTTGGTGGCTGCAGAAAAGGTCCCAGCCAATCAGTAAGGATGAGTCCCTCTTGGCAATAGGGCATGGTCTCAGGAATCCAAGACCATGCTCTCTTCCCTGGGCTACACACCACAGACCTTTAGTGTCAGGCAAGGGACAGCAGCAGCAGGCATGGCCATCTTGCCCTATGGGCAATGGGACAGAGTAAGGGGGTCTAGGAGACACCATCCACCCTATACCCTCCTTCAGGTTCATGCGAGCCAGAATGCCTTCGAACCACTGGGTCCTTG
The DNA here is from genome assembly GCF_026122565.2 of Emydura macquarii macquarii. NCBI lineage: Eukaryota > Metazoa > Chordata > Testudines > Chelidae > Emydura > Emydura macquarii. The sequence continues at coordinate 32,002,654 of NW_027132559.1, read as the reverse complement.
ATATAGTTTGGTGAGCTAGGACCCCCGGTTTTCTCCTCTCCCTTCCTCCCTCTCAGTGGCAATTCCACATCCAAGAGGTCGTGGCTGCCTCAGGCTGGAGCAGTGGAAAAGGTCCAACAGGGCATGGCGGAAGAGGTCCTACTCAAAGTACTTCCTCGTCCCCTTAAAAAAAAAAAAAAAAAAAGGGGGGGGGGGGAAGAGCAGAGGGGGTATTTAAAGACAGTGGCAGACCTATGTTGTCTCACAAATACCGAACAAGGGACTCGAGTCTCACATGGTCTCACCAGCTCCGTATTGGAAACAAGAGCCTGGTATGCCGCCCTGGATGTCAGGGACGCTTATCTTCAAAGCTTTCCTCACTTTGTAGGCGTTGGCTCCCTCTAACACTTTACGGCTTTACCCCGTGGCCTGTTACTCAGCCCCAAGGGTGTTTACTGAAGGCCTGGCAGTGGTAGCTGTGCGCTTGAGGATGCAAGATTTGCCCAGGCAAGTCCAGGTCTCAAGTCCAGAGCAGTGTGAGCTGGTCAGGCACCACTTGCGGCTGGTGGGTCCTGCTGGTAAACACACAAAAGTTCATGTTAACTCAGGTGCAGCCTATGGGATGCATCAGCATGACCGGTTGCTTCCCAGACCAGACCTTCTTGTCCCAGCCATTCTGTGAGACAGTGTCCCTCAGAATGGCCCACCTGCACAAATGCCCCACGACAACAGCCAAACGTTGCTGACAGCTGATAGGTCACAGCATGGCCTGCACCTATGTGGTGAGGCTAGCTAGCCTGACACTTAGGCTGGCTTCAGTCACGGACCCGAGATACAGTATAAGCAGGTAGCTTCTGCATTGGGAGGCTACGGTCCGTCGTCGTCTTCCCCCCCCCCCCCCCCACCAAAACCAACAACAAAAAAACAACCGCGGCAGCAAACCCTAGCCTCCCTAGGCTGTGAACGACTCCTCGGGATGTGTGAAGGGGTGTTCTGTTCATGGATACCTTCAGTTACCCTGATATTAGCCGCCTCGAGCAGAGGCTAAAGTGCCGTATCAGCGCTAACCTCGGCTCACAAGGCATCTAGGAGGAGAGGCGTTGGCACACCAATGTAAAGATCCGCGAAACGCTAGCAGGGATTGCGGAATGTTCCTTCGCTTTATCAAGGGCAAGGCGGTACAGGTGCTGACAGATAGTGCAGCGACCATGTACTACATCGACAGGCGTGGGGGAGCCCATTCGTCAGCCTTATGAAGGGAAGCTATTGATTCTTAGGACCTGGCGGTGATCACCTCCTGTGAGTGATGAACGACAAGGCAGACTGCGTCAAGGGGTCACTCTTCCTCACCACAATGGGTCGCTGCGCCCACAAAGGGTGCCTACGACTGTCTGGAAGGGGGGTTTCCCCACGGGGAATCTGTCCATATCAGACTGGAGCATGAGGTGTCCACAGGGCTGCTCTCTCCATGCTCGGGGTGGGGGCAATCACCAATGCCGCCCATCAGAGAGCTTCATATTCACTCATGTATACAGATCTGCTAAAGACAAGGAGGGGCTAAACAGATGCCATCTCGATTGTTCCGGCCTGTCCACACCAGCACAGGTTCAGCATACTGCTGGATTTCTCCATTGCCCACCTCAGGGAACCTCCAAGTCCGCACAGTCCCAGCTCCCAGGATCACGGTCACCTGCGGTTCCCAGACCTGGACACTCGACACCTCAGGGAGTGATGGATCGGTGGCCGAGAGGCGACGAACGAGCTACTCAGAACAAGTCCAGTGAGTCCTGCTGGATAGCAGGAAGCCCTCCACGCCGATTGTGTACCGGGTTAAGTGGAAGTGGCTGTTGCTTGGCAGGGGGGGTCCCGGTGTATTCTGCCCAGCCTCTTGCCAGTGCAGGCAATCCGGGAAATACTTTCCACAGTTAAAGCTCCAGGGACTGACTGACTGGCCTCCCTGAAGACCCACCTAGCAGCCATATCAGCCTTCCATCAGTCGCTGGAGGGGTGATTGCGGCTCTCCCGCTTGATATTGGTTCGGTTCCTGAAGGGGGTAGGAGGCTCTCTCTGTAGGTCCGCGACCCAGTGTCTCCCTGGGATCTCGACCTAGTCCTTTCCCGACCTACAGCCCCTCCATGCCCCCCATGGAACCCACAGCATCATACCCTCTACTCCGGCCTTCAGGGAAGGTGGCTTTCCTGTGAGGGTTTACCTCAGCAAGGAAGGTCTCCAGGATCAGGGCTCTGAGCTTGGAGCTCCCACCACTCATACTGTAGTCTATAAGATAAGGTTCAGTTGAGACTGCACCCGAGCCTTTTGGCCCAAGGTGGTTTCCCAGTTTCATTGTGACCAACATATATTCTCCCCATGTTTTCCCTGAACCACACGGTTCGGAGAAGAGAAGGCAGCACTTGTTAAAAACGTGAGAGGGGCCCTGGCTTCTATATCAGATATACGAGGCAGTTCTGGAGAGCGATGCAGCTCTTCGTTGCAGCAGCCGACCAGATGAAAGGTTCACCGGTCTCCGCCCTGTGCATTTTCCTTGTGAATAACTTCCTGCATCGCGTTCGGCTACGAACAGGTGAAGGTGCCACTTCTGGCACCACCACAGCTCACTCAACAGAGCTCAAGCTCCATCTACAGCCTTCCTAGCGGAAATACCAGGGCAGAGTATCTGCAAAGCAGCTGCCAGGCTGGCGGTACATACCTTCACGTCCCACCACGCCTCTGTCCAACGGGTGCAAGGAAGATGCGGGCTTCAGCAGAGCTGGGCTGCAGGCAGCTCACTGCTAACTCAGGCCCACCTCCAATGTACTTCTTGTTAGTCACCTATAGTGGAATGGACATGAGCAAGCACTCGCAGAAGAAAACAAGATTACTTTCCAGTTACTGATGTTCTTTGAGATGTGTTGCTCATGTCCATTCCACAACCCACCCCTGTCCCCGCCGCTGGAGTTGGCAGAAAGAAGGGACTAAGAGGGCATAGGGCTGGCTGCACCTCATATACCGCGACATGTGTGTGGGACTCTAGAGGGCTCCGGAGCCAGCCCTACGGGATCTGCGAAGGGGAAAAAAGTTCCGGTAGCCGTGCATGGAGGCATGCACATACCTATAGTGGAATGGACATGAGCAGCACATCTTGAAGAACAGCAGTTACTGGTAAGTAACCTTGTTTTTATTTCCTCCACTCCTTGACTCTCCACTTCCCTTCCCTGACACTTTTCAGGAACCATTCTCATGAGGATGTTCTCCAAGAGGTGCAGTCTCATCTACATCTGGGAGCTACAGAAGAGGTTCCCCCTCTCCATTGAGGGAAGAGTTTCTGTTCATGATACTTCCTGATTCTAAAGGCAAAAGGAGATCTCAGAACCATCCTAGACTTGTGGAATTTGAACAAATACGTAAAGAAAACAAGGTTTCAAACGGTCATCCTGGAGTGCATCCTTCCCTCCTTCCTGGAAACTGGTACACTACCCTCATCTTGAAGGATGCATATTTCCATGTGGCTATATGTCCAAGCCATAGGAGATTCCTAAGATTTCTGGTCAACAGCACCCATTTTAAGTTTAGGCCTTTATTCTGTCTGCTGCCCCACTAGTATTTACAAAATGCATCGTGGTGGTAGCTGTATTCCTAAAGAAAGCAGATGTGTGGGGGTGTCCTAACTTAAATTACTGGCTGATACAAGGTCAATCCAAACCCTAAGTAGAAGTCAGTCTTTCCAAGATCTGATCCCTTTTCAGTGTTCTGGGTCTGTTGATCAATGAGGACAAGTCAATCTTGTCCCCAGTTCAGGGAACAGAATTAATAGGGGGCAATCCTGGTTTCTGCAGCAGCCAGGACATTCGTACCTCAAGCCAAATTCCAGACAATATTAAATGTTTCCATAGGCCTCAAAGTCACTTACAACAATAAGAAACTGCCTCAAGACTACTGGGGCACATGGCCTCTTGCTTGTATGTGGTTTGGCATGCTAGGCTTTGTCTCAGAGAGTTGCAAAGCTGGTTAAAGTCAGTGGATTCCCCATAGATTCCAATGGATTGTCACCCATTGGATATGTTAATTTGACTACCTGCAGGAGTACTAGCCTCCTTCTTGTGGTGAATGGATCCAGCCAACATGTGTATTGGAGTTCTCTTCACCCCTCCCTTGTGCACATTGACTTTAGTTATGGAGACTTTTTTATGTTGGGTAGTTCACCCAGGAAACCTACAAATTAAAGGTCTGTGTTTTCACCAAGATTTGGCACTTCACATAAATATGTGGGAACTGTGAGCTGTTCATCTGGCCTATTGAAATTTTCTCCCTCATATCAAGGGAGAGACTCCACAAGTCCTCAATGACAACACTGTGGGGATGTTCTACATGAACAGACAGAGAGGCCAGATCAAACAGTCTCTGTCAAGAGGCAACACATCTTTGAGTTTTGTATTGCCAATGCAATTTATCTCAGTCTCCTTCCTTCTTGGTGTTCAAATCAACTTGATGGATTGTCTAATCAGAGATCATAGTGGCCTTTCTAACTGACTATCATGGATGCCACATTTCCGGAAGGATGTGGACAAATTGGAGAAAGTCCAGAGAAGAGCAACAAATATGATTTAAGGTCTAGAAAACATGACCTATGAGAGAAGATTGAAAAAATTGTGTTTGTTTAGTCTGGAGAAGAGAAGACTGAGGGGGGACATAAGTTTTCAAGTACAGAAAAGGTTGTTACAAGGAGGAGGAAGAAACATTGTTCTTGTTAATCTCTGAGTACAGGACAAGAAGCAATGGGCTTAAATTGCAGCAAGGGCAGTTTAGGTTGGACATTAGGAAAAACTTCCTAACTCTCAGTGGTAGTTAAGTACTGGAATAAATTGTCCAGGGAGGTTGCTGAATCTCTGTCATTGGAGATTTTTAAGAGCAGGTTAGGCAAATACCTGTCAGGGATGATCTAGATAATGCTTGGTCTTGTCATAAGTGCAGGGGACTGGACTGGACTGGATAACCTTGTGAGGTCACTTCCGGTCCTATGATTCTATCCACAGATCCTGACCTGATCTCCCAGGACTTCAAGATGCAAAGTGTTCAGGTGATGTGCAAAACGTTCTCCTGTATAGCAGGGAGCCATTTACTAGATACACTTAACCAGTTGAAGCGGAAGCGATTCTCTTTGTGATCAAAGCAGAAAAGGGTGTTTTACCAGTTATGGTTTCTATCCCACATGTTGTGACGTCTGTTCCACCTGAAGTAACAAGGCCTATAGATTTGTTCCATCAGAGTTCACATGGTAGCTATCTCTGCTTTCCACCCAGAAATTGCAGGCCGCTCAGTATTTTCTGATCTTATATCAGTTAGATTCTTAAAGGGTCTGGGCAGGTTATAGCCCCATGTCATGGATCCCATTCCTTCCTGGAACTTAAATCTGGTGCTAACAATGTTTGTGGTTTCACCCTTTGAACCAATGGCTACCTGCTCTTTACTGCATCTATGAAAGCAGTATTTTTGGTAACTGTTACCTTAATGAGAAGCATGGCGGAGTTACGAGCATTGGCAGCTGACCCTTCTTACTAAGTTTTTTTTTTTTTTATAAGGAGAAGGTGTATTGACATCCACATCTGAAATTCCTGACTATAGTAGTATTGGAATTCCACATCAATCAAGCCATATACTTACTGACTGACTTTCCTAAATCCTGTTCTCATAAGGGTGAGAAGAGCTCCATGCTTAAGATGTTAGAAGGGTGTTGGCTTTTTTACTTGGACAGGACTAGTCTTTTAGATTGTCTTCACAGCTGTTTACACCAGTTGCGGACAGCATGAGAGGCCTTCCAGTCTTCATGCAGAGGATTTCATCCTGGATTTTGTCCTGCACACGTCTGTGTTATGACATTGCCAATGTACTCACTCCACAAGATCTCAAACAGCATCTGCAGCTATTTTGGCTCAAGTAACCATAACAGACATTTGCAGAGCTGTAGCTTGGTCATCCGTACATGCCTTTTACTACTTATTATACTGGAGCTCAGCATTCCAGAAATGATGCCAAGTTTTGACAAATACTGTTTCAGTTTTTCAGATAGACTCTGAAACCTACCTCTGGATTGAACTGTTTGAGGGTCACCTGGAATGGAATGGACCTGTGCATTCACTTGAAGAATTAAAAACCGGGGTTAACCTATTCTGTAACTGTTGTTCTTCAAGATGTGTTGCACATACACATTCCATGACCCACCTTCCTTCCCTTCTCTAGCAGGGTGTGTCTGGTAAGAGGGAACTGTGTGTGGTCTGGGGAGACTCTGAGAGACAGAGTAGGGCTGCTGCATTGGCCTCTGGCAGTGTCAGATTTTCATGGTGCTGCTGCTGCTGTTGCATCAAAGGAGTTAACGCGGCAGTAGGAGTTGGTCTCAATGGCCCAGGCACTGGTGGAATGAGGGTCACTCATTGGCACCATTTCTTGAAGCTGGCACAAAGCTTGAAATCTGGAGACCAAGGCTTACCTAGGTACTGGGCATCTGTATACAGTGAATAAGGGGAAACCAACTCTGCAGAGAAAAATAACAAAGAATACTTACACTAATCTTAACACTGATGACTATCACAAACTTTAATTATTCACATAAAAAGAAGATAATTGCCCTGCAAAAGGGGACTTCCTCCATTCCCCCCAAAATACTCCAAAGAGTTGACATAGCTGATATTTTAAAAAGAACAAAGGATTTACATTTTGTGTAATACAATTTTAAAGAAAAACATTGGTTCAGGTAAAGAGGAAAATATCTGCATGTGTGGGATCCATACAGTCTTGTTATGTTGCAGTTTCTGCATTGATCTTTTTTTAAAGCACATGTTTTAGCACGTAAGTTTGTAATTATTTTGGGCAGTTATGGTACTTCCATTGCACAATTTTGTTTGCTTTTTCTAAAATGTAAAAGAAGTATGTATGGGGATTATAACAAATCTAAAGATTTATGTCAAATGATCTGCAGTGTGGTAACAGTCTGATGAATTTTTTTAATGAGATTTCTGTTTAAACTATACAGTAGTCAGTGTGGCCAACATTTTCAAATTTGGCTACCTGAAATTAGTCACCTACACCCATACTTATCACCTTAATATAAGTCTTTGAAATTTAACGTGATAATCATCCATGGCTCCCTTTGAAATCAACAGGTCCTGTCAGTCCTCTGAATCTTTCTGAAAATCAAGTTTTTATTATAGGTGCCTGTGTGTGGATTTTAGGTTACGAACAACCACCCAAGTTAAAAAATTATATGTAAGAAATTGTGAATTAATGTTTGGCAATGACAGAAGTGAGTGGCCCCTGAGATCAGAGGAATCCCACAATCTCTAATAAAAATCATTTTAATACAATGGTGGCGATATCTTTTTGTATAATTAATAATAAGATGTGATTAGGCAGGATTGCATATTATTTTAGTGAAGATGAGCTATGATCTTGTAATGCCATCCATAAGAGGTATAACTGGTAGTCAGTTCAGAAGCATGGTAACTTTAATAGGGTAATTACCAATCTTAACAAAAGTTGTTGAAGATTGTTACAAGGAGACTTGTGGAATTGTAATTTCTGTTAGCTACCAGGATACCAGAACTCCCTCCAACCCTCATACTCCTTAGATTATTTATTATGAACTGCAGATTATACTTTAGTTAGAAATTACTTTAAGAAGAACTCTTCAGGGAGGTTGAGATCTTGAGATTTATCAGTTATGATTTATTATTTACTTTAGGAAACAATCTTTTTTCCTTTATATACTACCATAAACAACTTTTACTGCTTAACAGTATCAGTGTTCAGCTTTCCTAATGAAGAGTAATATGATTTTATTCCACAAAAATAATTTTTCAAATGTTCTTCTTGTATTAGACAAATAGAAATTAACACTCCTCTTTTTTCTTCCAGATTAGTACATTTGACGCACGAAAATTTTCTTTAATGTATATCAGGACTCTTAATATTTACAGTCAGTAAATTATCTCCCTTTTACTGGATTTTAATTGAACAATGCAGATTATTTCAGAAATAGGTGACTGTAATTCTTCATATTAATGACTCTTTCAAATTAATTAACTCAAGAACTCCCTTTTATTTCCCCAAAATCAAACCTTGTGTCAGTTTCCTCCTGAAATAATCTGCATTGTTGTAATAGTGGTTTCCATTTATCTGAAAATGTGGTATGGCAGAATTCTCTTTTAGAAATAGCAACAATCAGGACAGCTATTTGTTCACTATCTCTCATATCACTATTCTCTGTTCTGTGCTACTCCCTCCATTTTAAAGTCTGCTCCTGATGCCCAAGGCATCCCTCTTTAAAATTTGCTGCCTCCACAAAAGCCCTCAGTGTTAACCCACATTTGTAAAAAATACTGGCACACACATAAGAATATTGGCAAAACCTGGTTTTGTTGGTTGCTCCATCCTCTGAATCATCCAGAGCGTTGAGTGTCTGAATTGTTTTCTCTGTCCAGAGTATTTGCTCCACAGAGATGGCATCCCTCAAAAACCCCTGTTAGCTATTAGGATTCTTATCTTCAGTGGAACCAGCACGGATCCATTAAAAGGTGTGTTTGTGACCCCTTGCACAGGGTGTCTACAGAGCAGTGTCGGTTGAGGCAAAGCTGAGGCAGAAGTGTTGGTGTATCCAACCCTGAGATAGGAGGGTTGGTGTAAGGGTGCACACAGGAGCCCAATGGCATATTGGAATCCTGAGGTTGCAGTAACAACTGTGTAGCAGCTTTGCTGGGAACCAGGTTTTGCCTTAGAGCTTTTGGGCTGTTTTCCTTTTCTGTGGTAACAAATAATAGACTAGTGAGAAATCTAATTTTCTTACACAAGATGTAGCTTAAAGCACCTCAGTTTGGGACAACTAAGAGTAATTTACTAAACATACTAGGATTAAAAATTTACTTTTATCCTGAAAATATCTCCCTTTACCTGCCTTAACAAAATTTCTTTTTTTCTACAAACTCTTTGTGGCAACTAATTAATTTATTTTCAGACAAATGTTACAACAGTTAATTGAACTCTGATTTATTTGCTAATTTCTTAATTTAGCAATGTTCAAAATACAACAGCTGGAAAAATAGCAAAACTTTAGTAAATTTGCACAAGTGAAATACTTACTTTTCTTGCTCCTTAATTGATTACATATCAGCTTGTAGTATGCAGTTACCAGTTAAGTAATTCAACTGCTAATCTAATAGTCTGGAAATTTAAAATAGCTTTTCTAATTTATAAACATTGGTATTGTTTTATTGTCTACATAGTCTCAAACACATTATTTCATGAGCTCACATATTGAGGTTTTTGTTGAATGAATTATAGTTGTTCTAGTGACAATTATAGTTAAGGCTGCTGGGCTATTTCTTTTTTAATTGTCTGTTCTAAATTGCTCATATTATTCCCTCAAAACTTTCAGCTATCAGGCTGAAATTTTCTGTGTGTGGGGAAAACAAAATTCTTCCTCAGGCCATGAAGAAGCTATTTCATTTAGCTATTAACAGAGGAAGAGATTTCCTGCAAAATAGTACACTGTGATTTATAACAAAAAATGACGGGGGGTTCTAGGACAGCTGTAGTGCCTGCAATTATTTTTTACTTAGGTTTTTTTATCTGACTACAGTTCACGTTGATAATGTCGGTTTAACAATGACTACATAATATTCTGAGCCCTGTGTGCTTGGCTAATTTAGCTGTGTACTCAAATTTACAGTGGGTTTATTTTGAAGGTGAGGTTTGGAGAGTCAATAGTGAATGGGGCAGGTATCTGCATGAGGCTTTCCCTCATTGTATATGTGGGACAGGGTGCTTCATTGGTATCTAGCTAAATATTCCAGATAAGAGATTTATTTTTTCTCATAAAAAAGTATGAAAAATTCCATTAAAGTACATTAAAATATTGTTCAGGTTGCATAATTAAATATGCAAAAGACCGGGAACTCTAAAATTAAGGTAGCAATGCTTAGCTATCCTCACTTATGCATTTGTGGTATGATTTTTTTTTTAATTACATGTTTGAAAATATTTGAGAGCACAATATAGCATGCACTCTTTTTCTACATAAGAATGGCCATACTGGGCAGACCAATGGTCCATCTAGCCCAGTGTCCTGTCTTCTGACACTGGCCAATGCCAGGTGCTTCAGAAGGGATGAATAGCACAGGTAATCATCAAGTGATCCATCCCCTATCGCCATTTCCAGCTTCTGGCAAACAGGCTAGGGACACTAAGAGCACAGTGTTGAATCTCTGCTCATCCTGGCTAATAGCCATTGATGAACCTATCATCCATGAACTTACCTAGTTCTTTTTTTAACCCTATTATAGTCTTGGCCTTCACAACATCCTCTGGCAAAGAGTTCCAAAGGTTCACTGTGCATTGTGTGAAGTTCATCATTTTGTTCATTTTAAACCTGCTGCCTACTAATTTAATTTGGTGACCTCTAGTTCTTATATTATGCAAAGGAGTAAATAACACTTCCTTTTTTTACCTTCTCCATACCAGTCATGTTTTTATAGACCTCTATCATATCTCCCCTTAGTCGTCTCTTTTGCAAGCTGAAAACTCCCAGTCTTATTAATTTCTCCTCATGTGGAAGCTTTTCCATACCCCTAATCATTTTAGTTGCCTTTTCTGTACCTTTTCCAATTCCAATGTATCTTTCTTGAGGTGGGGTGACCAGATCTGCACGCAGTATTCAGGATGTTGGGCGTACCATGGATTTATAAAGAGGCAATATGATCTTTTCTGTCTTATTATCTATCCCTTTCCTAATGATTCCCAACGTTCTGTTAGGTTTTTTGACTGTTGCTGCTCATTGAGTGGGTGTTTTCAGAGAACTATTCACAGCGACTCCAAGATCTTTCTTGAATGGTAACAGCTAATCTATACCCTATCATTTTATATGTATAGTTGGGATTATGTTTTCCAATGTGCATTACTTTGCATTTATCAACATTGAATTTCATGTGCCATATTGTTGCCAGTCACCCAATTTTGTAAGATCCCTTTGTAACTCTTCACAGTCTGCTTTGGACTTACAAAACTACTCAAGATAGTTATCATCTGCAAATTTTGCCACCTCACTGTTTACCCATTTTTCCAGATCATTTATGAATATGTTGAACAGCACTGGTCCCAGAACAGACCCCTGGGGAACACCACTATTTATATCTCTCCATTCTGAAAACTGACCATTTTATTCCTATCCTTTGTTTCCTATCTTTTAATCAGTTACTGATCCAGGAGAGGACCTTACCTCTTATCCCATGACAGTTTACTTTGCTTAAGAACCTTGCTTAAGAGGGAACTTCTGAAAGGCTTTCTGAAAATCTAAGTACGCTATATCCACTGGATGGATCACCCTTGTCCACATGCTTGTTGACCCCTTCAAAGAATTGTAGTAGATTGGTGAGGCGTGATTTCCCTTTACGAAAACCTTGTTGACTCTTCCCCAGCAAATCGTATTTATCTGTGCATCTGTTAATTCTGTTCTTTACTATAATTTCAATCAATTTGCCTGGTACTGAAGTTAGGCTTACCAGTCTGTAATTGCTGGAATCACCTCTGGAGCCTTTTTTAAAAATTGGTGTCACATTAGCTATTCCCCTGTCATCTGGTACAGAAGCTGATTTAAATGATAGGTTACACACCACAGTTAGTAGTTCTGCAGTTTCACATTTGAGTTCCTTCAGAGCTCTTGGGTGAATTACCATCTGGTCCTGGTGACTTATTACTGTTTAATTTATCAATTTGTTCCAAAACCTCCTCTAATGACATCTCAATAAGGGACAGTTCCTCAGATTTATCACCTAAAAAGAGTGGCTCAGGTTGGGAATCTCCCTCACAACCTCAGCTGTGAAGACTGATGCAAAGAATTCATTTAGTTTCTCCACAATAGTCTTATCTTCCTTGAGTGCTTCTTTATCATCTTGATCGTCCAATAGCCCTACTGGTTGTTTACCAGGCTTTTTGCTTCTGATGTACTTAAAAGGTTTTTTTGCTATTTTACTTATTGAATCTTTGACTAGCTGTTCTTCAAATTCTTTTTTGGCCTTCCTAATTGTATTTTTACACTTCACTTGACAGAGTTTATGCTCCTTTCTATTTTCCTCAATAGGATTTAGCTTCCACTTTTTAAAGGATGCTTATAACTGCTTCTTTTACTTTATTTTTTAGCTAGGGGCATTTTTTCGGTCCTCTTACTATGTTTTTAAATTTGGGGTATACATTTAAATTGAACCTCTATTATGTTGTCTTTAAAAAGCTTTCATGCAACTGGCAGGGATTTCACTTTTGGCACTGTACCTTTTAATTTCTGTTTAGCATCCTCATTTTTGTGTCGTTTCCCTTTCTGAAATTAAATGCTCTGATGGTGGGCTGCTTTCAAGAATTGCCTCTCGTGGATTCCAGAACTTGCTGCTCCAAGAAGCAGTCATTTAAGGTGTCTAAGGTGTATTGGTTAAATTATAGGATCCCTGTCCTTGTATGCTGTGTGTCATGTATATAAATTACTTACATGGATTTTGATATCCACAGATTTGAAGAAGGTGTTTCACATGCACCTTAAAAGAAAAAAATGCATGGTATTGTATTGTAATCCTGAGAAATGTTCAGGTTAATGGCAGGTGTTTCTTCAATAATAATGTTTTTGTAAGAGTTGTAGTATATCTTGACTTTAGTGAGGCTTTTGATACTGTCTCACATGACCTTCTCATAAACAAACTAAGGAAATGTAACCTGGATGGTGCTACTATCAGGTAGGTGCATGACTGGCTGGAAAACTGTTTCCAGAGAGTAGTTATTAGTGGTTCACAGTCAAACTGGAAGGGCATATTGAGTGGGGTCTTACAGGGTTCAGTTCTGGGTCCAGGTCTGTTCAATATCTTCATCAATGATTTAGATAATGGCATAGAGATTACACTTGTAAAGTTTGCAGATGATATCCAGCTAGGAGGGGATGCAAGAGCTTTGGGGGATAGGATTAAAATTCAAAATGATCTGGACAAACTGGAGAAATGGTCTGAAGTAAATAGGATAAAATTCAGTAATGACAAATGCAAAATACTCCACTTAGAAAGGAACAGTCAGTTGCACACATACAAAATGGGAAATGACTGCCTAGAAAGGAGTACTGTGGAAAGGGATCTGGGGGTCATGTTGGATTACAAACCAAATGAGTCAACAGTGTAACACTGTTGCAAAAAAAGCAAAGGTCATTCTAGAATGTATTATCAGGAGTGTTGTAAACAAAACACAAGCAGTAATTCCTCTGTTCTACTCTGTGCTGATTAGGCCTCAGCTGGAGTTTGGTTCTGAGTGCCACATTTCAGGAAAGATGTGGACAAATTGGAGAAAGTCCAGAGAAGGGCAACAAAAATGATTAAAGGTCTAGAAAACATGACCTATGAGGGAAACGTGAAAAAAACTGGGTATGTTCAGTCTGGAGAAGAGAAGACTGAGAGAGGACATAACAGTTTTCAAGTACATAAAAGGTTGTCAAAAGGAGCAGGGAGAAAAATTGTTCTTGTTAACCTCTAAGGATAGGACCAGAGACAATGGGCTTCTTAACTGTCAGTGTAATTAAGCACTGGAATAAATTGCCTAATGAGGTTGTGGAATCTCTGTCACTGGAGATTTTTAAGAGTAGGTTGTACAGACACTTGTCAGGGATAATCTAGACAATGCTTGGATCCTGCCTTGAATGCAGGGGACTGGACTAGAAGACCTCTCAAGGTCATTTCCAGTCCTGTGATTCTATAGTCAAAGTGACTCTATGTAGCATCACTACATAGCAGTCCAACAAACTTAAAAATATTCCAGTGGAAGTGTCCTTTTGAATGTACTAGAACTGATTTTAAAATCTCTTAAATATTTTGTTAATAATTTTAAATTTTCTATAAAACATAGGCATATCAAGGAAGAAAAGATTATTACTTTTTAAAAAGTAATACAGAAAATGACCAAAAGTTTTTATAATAACCTACTGTTTTGATACTTTCTTATTTGGACCAGCGGTTTTGCACTGCCTTTTTATTGCTACTATGTTGACCAATTTAGATTTTGTATAAACTATGCAGAATATTATTGACCAAAAAAGCAATACTAAAAGAATAAATAAAATAGGTAATACTGAGGCAAGGGGGAAAACAGAATGATTGGGAGACACCGTGATTCAAATATCTACCAATCTTAAAAATCTCTAACAACTTTGTTACAAGAGACTTGACTGTTTACTGTTATAGGGCATCTGAGAATGGAAGCATGTTTTAAAAGACTTCACATGGTTTTTGACCATTGTCAATCTGATATATTTTTAAAGTTCTCCTGTATTATTAGAGCTGCGTAGGCAATTTTTAAATCATGCATAGGATAGGGAAAGCTCAGTCGTCAAGGTTCAAATCATGCTATTGCATAGTGGCAGAACTAAAAGCAAAGAAGTCACAAAGCACTACTGATTTTTTTTAAATGGATGTTCAGAGATATTCTAAAGAAAGTGAAAGCTGTCATTTTATTTCTTTAATAGTATGAATCTGATGAACAGGAGAAGAGTGCCTATCAAGAGTATGACAGTGACAGTGATGTTCCTGAGGAGCTGAAAAGAGATTATGTGGATGAGCAGACAGGCGATGCCCCTGTAAAAAGGTAAATGTACAGTTATTTGCCCTTTTGTATCTCTTGCTCCCTGTTTTTTAACCCTTCCTTTTTATTAAGATTTTCATAGAACCAAACACTAGCTGCCAAATAATCTTTAATACTGTAGCCACAATAGACAAGTATGGAACATAGCTCTCCAAAATCAGGAGAATCTGCAAACTGTACAGCATTATCTGACGTTGTCTGCAGTGTTGTAGCCATGTCAGTCCCAGGATATTAGAGAGACAGGATGGGTGAGGTAATATGTTTTATTGGACTAACTTCTGTTGGTGAGAGTGACAAGTTTTTGAGCTACACAGAGCTCTTCCTCAGGTCTGGGAAATACACTGTGTCACAGCTAAATACAAGATTGAACAGATAGTTTACCATAAGTAGTTAGCTCATATTCTAAGGGACCATTCAAAGTGAAGTGGTCCATTAACACCCCTGTAGTCATAGGACAAAAAAGGGGACATGTTGTAATAAGCCATAAATCCAGTGTCTTTATTAAGACCATGATTTTTAGTGTCTAGCAAAGTTCTGAATTTAAGCTCCCAGGCTCATTTTTTGGAAGTGTGCGCAGGTTTCCTTTGAGGATGAGGACTGAGAGGTCAGATATAGAGTGATCGCTTTGTGAAAAGTGTTCACCCACAGGGGATACGGTGTTTTTGTCTTTTATCATTTTCCTGTGTGAGTTCATTTGAGGACATAGTGATTGTCTGGTTTAATCTACATAATTGTTGGGCATTTAGTACTCTGGATGAGGAACAGCATATATTGTGGTAGGCATGTGTAGGACCCATGGATTTTGAAAGTTGTATTGTCGGGGTTGTTGATCAATGTAGCAGTGGAGATATCTGTAGGTTTGCATCTGTTGTTCTGGCAGGGTCTAGTGCCGCTCTGAGTTGGTGTGTCCTGATTTGTGGGGACCTTACGTCTGATAGTGAGATTGAAGAGAATGGGTGGTTTTTTGAAGTCTAGATGATGGGTTCAGGAAAGTTTTCTTTCAGGATGGGATGCCAATGAGTATGGTTTGTCATTGTTTAATGGTGTCCCGTGTGGGTTCCAGTGTGGGATGGTAGCTCACAACAAGGGTTGTGTGGTTGGAGGGGATTTTGTTTAATAGATTTCCATTACAACTTCAACAGCCATCACTCATCCATTAAACTCTCTCTGGAACACTCCCACACTAGCATCAATTTCCTGGACACCACAATCAGCTTCAGCAATGGAACCTACATAAAATCATATACAAGAAATCCACAGATCACCATATCTAACTTCATAGATGCAGTAACCACCCCAATCAGACCTGGAAATCTGTTATCTACAGCCAGGAATTCAGATGCCACAGAATATGCTCTGTGGAGAAAGTCCAGGATATACACATTTGCACACTCAAAACCGCCTTCACCAAACAAGGATATTCCACCAAAGAAATAGATCACATCATGGAATAGACCATCCAATACCCCAAGAGAACTTGCTTCAATAGAGAAATAAAACCCAACAATCTGTAAACAACGAATTCCCCTTTTTGTCCTATGATTACAGGGATGTTAACAGGCCACTTCACTTTGAATGGTCCCTTACAATATGTGCTAATTACTTATGATAAACTACCTGTTTGACCTTGTATTTAGCTGTGACTCTCTGTGTACATTTCACGGACATGAAGAAGAGCACGAAAGCTTGTCTCTCTGATCAGTGGAAGTTGGTCTAATAAAACATATTATCTCACTCACCTTGTCTCAGCATTATCTGAGAAAGAAGCAGTGAATGGACAAGAAAAAAAAGAAGGTAAAGATTCTCATCAGAAAGAAGAACATTGATTAATAGAGCATTAGATATTAACTGATGTATTGATCCTACAGCCTTTGCATGCAGGTAATGACTCCTGTTCAAGTCAATTGTAATTGTGCAACAGATGACTACAGCTTTGTATGCTCAGTTTCAATTTTGGACCAAACCAGTCAGCTTTTAAGTGCTGTAAAATTCCTATATGTATTCAGTTAAATGCTTCCATAGATCAAAAGTATCCGTTTATAATTTCAAACACTTCAGTATTATTTACTGTTTTTATTATGCCAACTCTGTATCATTTAAAACGGGGTCCTCAACCTTTTCCTTTCTGAGGCTCCCCCAGCATGCTATAAAAACTCCAGGGCCCAGCGGTGGGGAGGAGCCTTTGGGGCTTCTGGCTTCAGTCACCTGGTGTGTGTGTGGGGGGCCTTTGGGCTTCAGCTATGGAGGATGGGGCCTCAGGGGCTCTGGACTTCAGCCACTGGGTGGGGTGCTTTGAGGCTCAGGGCTTTAGACTTGTGAGGGCACCAGGGCTCGGGCTTTAGCGGGCAGTGCTGGAGCTTTGGGCTTCGGGCTTCAGCCCTGTGGCTCCAGCTTCAGCTCTGTGGGGGCGCCAGGCTTCAGATGCAGGGCCCCATGGCCTTCTGAAACTGGCTTGCGGATCCCTGGTTGAGAATCACTGGTTTAAAAGAAAACAAATCATTAATTCTCCATTACCCCTGGCACTCTACCAAGGTAGGAATTAATTCATACTCACTAAAACAAAAAAGCATTATTTATTTCTATAGGCTTGCAGGGAAAGTAGAATACTGTCATTCAGGTAAAATTAAAATATTCTTAGTGCAGTTTTACAAAAAAGATATTCCTGTATAATCCTTGAAATTAAGTTCTGCCAAAAAACCCGGAAAGCCTGATGCTTCAATTGCCAAGGGCAACTGTAGCATCGGGCAGCTTAGTGATTCTTGGCCGATCGCTTCCCGACCATGTGGCCAGAAGCAGGAAGTTTGGGAAGCCACCAGCTGAGAAAGCTCCAGTTGCACAGGTAGTTTAAGCGGAGCTTGGCTGGGCCTGCTTTCAAAGAGCCACCCAGGCCCACCTGTAGCTACACCCCTGGCATGTTGCACAAGGTCATACACTCTTTCCAATTCCGTTTGTACACTGTTTGACATACACGGATAATAACTTTTTCTTTAAGTGTTTCTCGAGAAACCCTGAGGAGCAGGAAGAGATCAGATTATAGCCTCAACAAGGTGAATGCACCCATCCTAACAAACACTACACTGAATGTAATAAGACTTGTTGGTAAGTAGAATGGTTTCATGGCTGGTCTATACATACCTGAATATAACTGAAAATATGTTGGTTGGATTTCAAAACATTTTAAAAATCTTTATAGCTAGAAACCCTGAAAATATTAGTTCTTAAACTGACTTTTGGTCATAAGAATATAAATCTTGTGAGATAATATATGAATTTTGAATAGATTAATGTTGCATGTGTTTGTATTGCCTGTGTAATGGATTAATTATACAAAGTGTGGAGTGCATAAGGCCAATAGATATAAAAAGGGCACAGTGTAACATGTTTGTTACGCAGGACTTCTGATCGATTTAACAGCAGCCTGGTTGCAAAAGTAGGGCTTGATTCATTTTTTCACCCTCTAGTGCACGCACATGATTTATATTACCTCATGATCTACCACTAAGAGAGATGTGAACTGTTGCTTGAAAGGCTAATTCTAGTCATATAGGATCATAGAATGTAGGGCTGGAAGAGACCTTGAAGTCATCAAGTCCAGCCCCCTGAACTGTGGCAAGACCAAGTAAAGCTAGACCTAGCAGCCTAGACAGGTGTTTGTCCAGCCTGTTAATTTTTAAAACTTCCAGTGATGGAGATATGAGAACTTCCATTGGAAGCATATTCCAGATCTTAACTACCTTTGAGGTTAGAAAGTTTTTCCTAATGTAACTTAAATTGCCCTTGCTGCAGATTAAGCCTGTTACGTCTTGTCTTACCTTCAATGGACATGAAGAACAATTGATCACTGTTTTCTTTATAGCTGCCTTTAACATGTTTGAAGACTGTTATTAGGTCTCCCCTCGGTCTTCTTTTCTCAAGACTAAATATGTCCAGTTTTTTTTAAACCTTACCTCATAGGCCAGGTTTTCTAAACCCTTTATCATTTTTGTTGCTCTCCTCTGGACTCTCTCCAATTTGTCCACATTTTTCTTAAAGTGTGATAGTCAGAACTGGACACACTTCCCCAGATGAGGCCTCACCAGTGCCAAGTAGAGTGGGACAACTACCTCTTGTGTCTTATGTATGACACTCCTGTTAATATATTTCACAATATTAGCCTTTTCCACAACTGCATCACATTATTGACCCATATTCAGTTTGTTGAATTCAGACCAAATCTCCAATTTGTCAAAGTAATTTTGAATTCTCATCCTGTCCTCCAAAGTGTCAGTAATCTCTACCAGTTTGGTGTCATCTGCAAATTTTATAAGCATACATAATGAAGTGGAGAGTAAAGTCATTCATGAAAATATTTGAATACTGGAACGAGGAGAAATCCCTTTGGGTCCCTGCTTGATACATCTTCACAGTTTAACAGTGAACCCTTGATAACTATTCTTTGAGTACAGTCTTTCAGCCAGTTGTGCATCCATCTTATAGTCATTTAATCTAAAACACATTTCCCTAGTTTGCTTCTGAGAATGTCATGTGGGACTCGGTCAAAATCAAGATAGATCATATCTACTGCTTCCCTACCATCCACTGGGCTAGTAACCCTGTTAAAAGGAAATTAAGTTGGTTTGTTCTTGACAAATCCATGCTGGTTATTCCTTATTCCTATTATTCTCTAGGTGCTCACAATTTTTTAAATAATTTGTTCCAGTATCTTTCCAGATATTGAAGTTAGGCTGATTGGTCTATAATTCTGTGGGTCCTCTTTGTTCCCATTTTTAAAGATAGTACTATGCTTGCTCTTCTCTTGTCAACTGTACCTCACCTGTATTTCAAGAGTTCTCAAAGATAATTGCTGATGGTTCTGAGACTGCTTCAGCTAGTTCCTTAAGTACTCTAGGATGAATTTCATTAGGCCCTGTTGACCTAATTACATCTAAGTTATCTAAATATTCATGAACCTTTTCTTTCCCTATTTTGGCTCAGGGTGAATAAAAATCAATGATTTTTTAAAAATAAACAAAACATTTTATTTAAAACATCAATAAAATACTAAATTTCTCTCTCATTTAAAAAATAACAGTTACAATTAAATCTCATCACAGACATGCTAAACCTACATTTACAGTCTCATAAAAATGAATTAATGGCTCTAGTCTGTCCAGTCTAGTTATCAGCTCTTGTTTCTTGAAAGTTCTGGGCTTTCAGTTTCTGTTTCGGTTTCTGTTTGTCAGCAGACTAAAGTCATGTGCAAAGAAAGACAGGCTGGATAAGATTGTTATTGTTCTTGCTTATGTGGTGGTGGAGCTGGGCCAACCAAGGTAGAGGAGTTAGTTAAAATACTGTCTTAAAGACAGAGAGACAAAGGACAGAGGCAGAGTAGAAAGAACAGTGGAGTGGACTGGAAAGAAAAAGGAAAACATTATTCAGTACACACACAGCTTCTTGTATTCCCCTGCACTTTTGCCACAGAAAAACTGTCATGGCTTCTGGGCGTAAGAGAGACCCTATCTGGGAATATTTCAAGAAATTTCTTCTCTGGGTAAAAAAGGAAAACGTGTCAAGTGTAAGCAGTGCAAGAAGGAGATTCAGGGCCTAGTTGCAAAAATGAAACATCATAATGAAAACTGCTTATTGGGAGAAAATGATGTGGATGAAGATGTGGATGTGTCTGAAGAACAATGTGGATCAACTGGTTAATAACTTAAATAATTCACTTTGCAATGCATCATTCTTCAAGACTCTCCCTATGTCTTTTGGTATAAGTGTGATTTAACAAGTACATTTAACAAGCTGTTTGCTATGTTGGATGTTGCTAGAAAAAAAAAGTTTAGCTTAGCTAATCCTTATGGCTTGTTTAATTAGTTAACTAGATTTTAGAATCTATCACCCAAGTATGCAGTACAGAAAGCTGCAGTAAGAGAAATCTAGATTGCCAGTTGCCACTGAGTGTCATTTTCTTATTTTATATTACATAATACATGCCCCTTATTTTGGAACATCATGGCCACAGACCATAATGGTGATGCCATAAGTATATTCCCTATTTTACTTTAGCATAACTCAGCTTTCCCAAGGGAACCCCATCCTATACTTGTTTTCTCAAAAAACAAGGGCCAGTGAGTTCTATGGGCTTACTCCAAAATTAAGTGCATTCTAAGTGCAATCAGTCTAATCTTTTTTGGTAATTTGGAATCAGATCTGCATCCTTGCTGAAAGAAATGTGAATGATTAACTGAATAATAATAGAGTGAAAGAACTGAGAAGAACGACTATTCAAAATAATTTTTGAATTTTGTTTCAGGATCCTATTTAAGCATAAGAGACTTTGACTGTGACTGTCTGTTTGCAGCAACTTCAAAGTCATCCGTTGGTACTTTTAGCAGTGGTGCTGCAACTAAATGTATTTCATTCAACAGAGTATCAGTAGCAAGCAAAAGATATCAATCATCCAATAAAACCACCACCATGGATGGGTTTGTAGTAAGGACCAGTAAATACCAACAAGACACCATAGATGAAAAGATTGCTTGGTTCATTTATGCCACAAATTCTCCTTTTTTGCATTGTTAACAATAAACACTTAATTGTTATGGTTGAGTCCTTACAACCAAGCTACACTCCACCTGGTAGAGCAGACATTGGTGGAAGGTTGCCAGATACAGTGTATGAGAAGGAACTTCAACAGTGTGCAAGGACATTTGCCAGTTTAAGCCATGATGGGTGGAGCAATGTACACAATGATCCAGTAATATATGCCTGTGTGACAACAGAAGATGGGGTTGTATATCTTTCAGAAACAATAAATACATCGGGAAATGTCCACACAACAGATTATTTAAAAAGTGGCAGTGAAAGCTGTAATAAACTGAACAAAAATTCAACTGTCACATGCGCCGTTTTGTCATAGACAATGCTGCAAATGTAGCAAAGATGAGAAGATACTTAGAAGAAGAAACGGAAGGATGCTCCTTAATAACGTATGGCTGTAATGCCCATTTAATGCATCTTTTAGCCAAAGACTTAAGTACGTCTTCTCCAGGAATAAAAGAAAATGTTGTTGAAGTCGCAAAATACTTCCATAATAGCTATTTTGCTTCAGCTTCACCGAAGAGAGCAGGAGAATCCAAACTAATTCTCCCTCAACAAGTTTGATGGAATTCTGTGGTTGATTGTTTTGCACAATTTATTAAGAACTGGCCTATTCTCATAAAATTTTGTGAAGAAAACCGTGATAAAATAGATGGAAGTATCTCATCCAAAGTATTTAACATTGGATTAAAGAGGAATGTAGAGGATATGCTCAATATACTGAAGTCTATATCCATAGCCTTAAACAAACCTCAGAGAAATTGTTGCTCTATTGCTGATGCTGTCGAAATTTGGAAGGCAATTCAAGAGACACTGAAGAAAGAAATTCCTCACCAGAAAGTTGAACTGCAGGCAGTAAAGAAGCAAATGGATCAAGCACTAATTCCACCTCATTTCCTTGCAAACATTCTCAACTTTAGATATAAAGGTAGATGCCTAACTTCTGAAGAAAATGATGCTGCCATGGCGTGGGCATCTCAAAATCACTCCTCAGTTATGCCAGTCATAATATATTTCAGGGCTGGAACGGAACCATTTAAACAGTACATGTGTACTGATTATGTTTGAACAAAGTCACTCCCCTGAATTGGTGGAAATCATTAGCCAGGCATCTTGAAACACAGTTCCTTCAGTTGTTAAGCCAACTTTTCATAGCAGTAGCTTCCTCTGCCCGCACAGAGAGAATATTTTTATCGTTTGGTGTTATTCACTCAAAGCTAAGAAATCGACAGAGTTGAAAAAGCAGGAAAATTTGTATTTCTTTTTCAGTCTATAAATAAAAATGACAGTGGGCATGGGGAAGATGAGAGCTAGTTGTAGAAGTTTTAAGGACAGCGTACGTTTAGTGTTGTGATGACTTGTCTGTTAGAATTAATAAAAGTTGAAAATTAAAAAAAAGTGTAAGGACAGCCATCAGCTGGCAACTCAGGAGACTACTGCAATTGCAAATGTGAAACATTTATGTAACATTTAAGATTTAGCTTAATAAAATATAAGTGCTATTGTATTTGTGTGTGTGATTTAGTTCTTACCATTCCTAATGTACTGCTGCTGCATCTGCAGCTTGACACAAGTAATGCATATTGTACTATTTCCTAAGTTAATAAAAATCAAGTTATCTAAAAAATTACATAAAGTATACCCTCCTACATGTTGTGAAATGCTGTACTGAGTTGTAAATTAACATGTTTTAGTGACCAGATTTGCACCATTGTTTAAAAAATATGGGATGACGTATCAGTGGGAAACTTGATTTAAATCAAAGATTTTTCTCTTGGTGATTTAAATCAATCCACCCTGTTTTGGCTTGCATTCCTTTCCTTTTGTTAATATTAATTGTGTTGAGTATCTGGTCACTATTAAGTTTGTTAGTGAAGACTGAAGCAAAATAGGCATTAAACACCTCAGCTTTCTTGATGTCCTGGCTCTCAGCGCTGAACACATTTCTCTGAGCCAAGAGACCATTTTCCTAAAGGAAGAAGCAGCTCCAGGAGAAGAGGAGGATCCCTTTTACTTCAAGAAGGATGTTGATAAATTGCAGAAGGTTCAGAGAGGATCCATCAGAATGATTAAAGGATTAGAAAACATGCCTAGACTCAAGGAGCAAAATCTATTTAGCTTCTAGAGAGAAGGTGAAGGGATGACTTGATTACAGTCTATAAGTACCTACACGGGGAACAAATATTTAGCAGCAAAGGGGCTCTTTAATATAACAGACAAAGGTATAACACGATGCAGTGCCTTGAAGTTGAAGATAGACAAATTCAGATTGGAAATGAGGCATGCATTTTTAATGGTGAAGGTTACCATTGGAAGTAACCGAAGTAACCATTGGAACAATTTACTGAGGGACGTGGTGGCGTCTCCATCACTGGCAATTTTTAAATCAAACTTGGATGTTATTCTAAAGATATGCTCTTGGGACTATTTTGGAGAAGTTCTGTGTGTTATAGAGGAGGTCAGACTAGTTGATCACAATGTACCCTTTTGACCTTGGAATCAGTGAGTCTATGAAAACCTGGCCTGGCATCTCCCAGAAACATTTGGAAATTTGATTCTGGAAGGTTTGGAGTAAATCTGGGTGACTAAGGGCTGAAGTGTATATCTAAGTTAACCATACAGTGCAGCCTAACTTAGCTCTGAATGCTGCTAATAAATCATGCCAATTTTATTTTGCATACAGAAAATTTGATTTTTCAAAGTTTCCTAATTCAGTCAAAATAAAATTGGTTTTTACATGAACACTCAAAATATTTCTCCGCAGTGAGCAGTCTTTGCATGCCAAGTGACTACTTTTGACACTAACTGAATAGAACTATTCAAACAAAGATCGTAAGAAACTTTTATTAATAGAGAAGTGTATTATTTTTCTCTCTCTGCATACACAAAATCAGCCAGTTAATTATTGTTCAAACTATTTCACATTGGGCAAATACTAGAAAATATTACCCCCAAAGGTGTAAGAAGAACAGCTAAAAATATAGATATAAACGGAAATATGTATTGTGCCTTAACTTTAGTGTACAAGTTTCCCTATAACAGTAAATGTAGTATAGTATTCCTTTTAAAAGTAATGAAGTATTAATATCATGAGACAGCACTACCATCATTTGCTACTTAATCTTAACTGTGAAGTATGGGGAAATTTAGGTGTATGTGCATACTTCTAAAGTTTTACTGTAAGATTGTTCTTTGAAAATGATTTTGGTACTTTGTAACAAATATTTTTTTGAGAGAAAGCTTTCCATAATCTGGAAAATTGTTTTTGCTGTAGTGGAGGAATGCAGTTGTATTATTTTGGGTAGAAATTCATTTTTAACATGAGTACTTGTCTATTTTCCATTTAAAATGTCATTAGGATTTTTACAATATAGACTTGAAAAATATGCTTGACAGTTTGATTTATGTTATGCACTTTTATGAGTCATCTTTTAGGGAACTGGTGTACAAACTAAGCACCTGTTAGAATGTGTTGATCCAGTGGATGAATCTCTGCACAATGAATATTATCTATGGACAAACTGCTATTCACTTCAGATGTCTGTTTTATTTTAAGAAAATTCAGTCAAGCCTACAAATCTGGCTTTAGTTTACTGCATTTTGTGTCTCTCTCTCACACCTCCTTGCACCATATCTAAGTGGATTCCAGTCAAAGCCTTAAAGTTACATAAACTTTTTATTTTTGTACTTTTGTTTTTCCCCTCCTGGAATTATATTTGATTTGAATATTTTAAACCATTAAGCAATGTTTTTTACAAGTTCTGTAGACTATTAGTGGCTGAACCTGTCTGGCTGTGTTAGTTGTTCCTTATACTTGTAACTGTTTACTGAAATGGAGAAGACCACTTGACCAACAGCCTTGACCCTTTAGTTTTCTTCACTTTTTTGTTTTTCTGAATCATCACTCCAAAGATGTGAAAATAAGTGTATTGCCGGCTTGGCAGTTCTGTGGCAATTTACAGCACTACTATGCATATTTAATTCCAGAGAACTGGACTCTTGATCCCTAGCCAAGAGTTCAGGAAAGGAAGTGGGTTTCATCTTTTAACAGCAGTCTCTGCAGCTAATTAAGGGCATGTTTTGGTTTTTTCAAAGGGAATTTTAATCAGGATTTGGTTGAAAGGATAGTGGCCACAATGTAAACTCTCAAGAAGGTGAAGGTGGATGTAACAAAGCCGTGTTTTGGGG
The DNA here is from genome assembly GCF_026122565.2 of Emydura macquarii macquarii. Classification (NCBI taxonomy): domain Eukaryota; kingdom Metazoa; phylum Chordata; order Testudines; family Chelidae; genus Emydura; species Emydura macquarii. The sequence continues at coordinate 31,977,265 of NW_027132559.1, read as the reverse complement.
ACATTCTGTGGACTCTGGTTGCATGGGACCAGCTAGGGAATGAAGAAGGTATTTGGATTAATGAGGGGTTTTGCAAAATTGACACACACACAAATAGTTCGTATCGATAAGGATTTCATAAACCAGGTGATTTCATCTAACTAGGATATAAAGAGAACCAAATTCATGCAGAACTTTTCAAAGAGTAGCAAATATATGAAGTATGTTGCCATTTAAAACCACTGAAACAACTGGTGTCCTTTCTAGCAAACACAGGGAGGTAAGAGGAACCCAGGGATAAATGTGAGATAGGGATCGGGAGGTGAATTTCCCAAATGGACTGAGACAATTGGTCAACCAACTTTTTGGGGGGGCCCTACAGACTTAGAAATACTTGCTGAACGTGAATGAATATTTGTAACTGTTTTATTTCATGTTTACCTTTTTGTGTACAATATATTGTGGTGGAGGCTGAATGAATAAAACATAAGCAATCTATATTGTGCACAGAAACCGTATGAATGAATTTCTATATAGAATAAAAGTAGGTTCTGATATAACAGTCCACTTAATTTTTGATTTCATACTACCTGTTCAAATCACTTGGTTTTCCTTCAGATTAATTTGTCAATTTGCTTTCCATAGAAAAATCAAAAAGCAACCATTGTAAAACTTGATTTTCACAGATTAAATTAATCCTTGACCCAGTCATGGATTTCGTTATTCAAAAGAATGTGAATCTTGCAGAATACAGTAATCCCAAATATGGACACACCCCTGCCCCCAGAAAGCCCATTAATACAACTAAGATTAGGATTTGGAATGTTGACATACATTAAAAATACTAGAAATTCCTAACTAACCTATAGGCAATAATTTCTTCTTTTCTGAAGATATATTGTGACCTAGACTGTGTGTCTCAGAGGCTATCTTATAGACTAGTCAGTAGTATTAGTTGTAGGAATCCTTATTTTTGTTGATTCAATGCTTATTACTATCCAATTTGAATTTTAGAAAAATCAACACAAAATTCTAAACTGTTTCTTCCTCTGGGCTTCCTAGTGCCTTCTTTCTTACAAACTGAAAGGTTTTTGAGAATGGATTGTCTTTATTTTGTCTCACCTAGGGTTATTTTCTAACTAAGGAATCAGTACCAGTTGTTTCTAAAATAGAGTAGTGGCAAAAAAAGCATTGTCAAAAGTAACAGGAATGGTCCCACATCATCTGTTGGAAGGATGGTGTGGAATCTCAAGACCAGAAAATTTGCAGTTAGAGGAATTAGAAAAAACCCTTAACTATACAATGATCTATTTTCCCCCTCTCTCCTTCATATTGTCATATTGGCCTCTACTATTCATCATGCAGTCTGTGAGAAAATGAGATATTTGGAATTCTTAGATACCAAGGAAATAGTGTACTGATAACTACAGCTATATGAAAACTCCAATACTCTTTTTCAACTCATGTATTTACCCTTTTATTTTTGGTGATTTGAATATTTTGATACTGGTGCAATAAACACTATCTTATATATATTGTAGTTCAGGGAAGCAAAGCAAATTTTGTAGTAACAAATCATCAAGCATTAGGGTTCATCAGTCCAAATCTAAGTGTGGTGTTTTACCTCCAAATATATCAGACATACAGGGGGATTATGCTACTGTTAATAAACTCTCCAGTATACCCATTTTTTTACCAGATGTCTGAACTTCATTTTAGTGCATGTAGGCAACAGTATTGTATAGGAAAGAGTTTAAAAATTGGCATCATTTTAGGGAAGGGAACGAGGAGGAAATGTTCTTGGAACATTTTGTAGTGTCAAGATGCTGAGTGATGTTGTGATAAAGAAATGTTCTTGGCCTCTAAAGATTTTACAGGGACAAGATTGAGGGGGAAAGTGCAATGTATAGTCCATAGTCTCTTAGGTACAGCCCTATACTTTTGCTGTCTTGCATATTTGTGCCAAGCATAGTGAAATTTTGATAATCTAACCTTTCTAGAAAGACACGTCTTTATATCATGTGCAGGCTACATGTGGATTTTGAAACACTGTGTTTTAGCACAAAGGATGAGTGGAGAAATTCAGCCTTTGGAAGTACAGAGTATTCAGACCTCACTTCAGATGACATACAAGGATGATCCATTGCTTTGATTAGGTGTTATCCCTTTGCATTTGGGCATAAGAAATATAAAACACGATGGAAACTTGTCTAAATTTCCAGGTTGCACAGTGTTCTGTGTTTGTAATTTGCTGTTTTTATTGATACAGACATAATTAAACCACTTGTCATTCTAGGCCAAAAGAGTCAGCATTTAATGAAAGTAATCAAACATTAAATAACTGAGTTCTAAATAATAAATATTATGTTCAAAGTCTCCAAAGAACATCAATATTGTTTACACTAAACATAAAAGATGAAGTGTATTTATGCTGGGGAAAAGCTCATAAATGTCTGTTTCACAAGTGTGCATCAATTTCTTTATATTTATGTACCAGTTTAGTCTGATTACTAAATGGGCTCCAGTTTCTTGCCAGTAGACTAGTAAATTAGAGTAACACAGTAGTGAACAGGCCCAAGCTGTATAATAGTTACAATAAAAACTGAGCTATTTAGAAAACTGGAAAGTGGGAATTAATAGTCAGATATAATAGTGATATTTCTCTTATATATCTATAAAATTTTTGTGGCTCTCACTGAAGTCTAATAATTATATTATCAGAAAAATAAGCTAGTTTTGTTGCTCTGCTGGTTCATTTTTCTGTCCATGAAGTCACTATCACAAAATACCAAAATGCTTTGCTTGATTTTTTTCTGTATTACATTGTTAACTTTATCGGTATGTCTACCCAGCAAACTTCTTACAATGGTGTGTAAAGTACCACTAGTCCCCTAGCATGGCTCTATAAATAGTAACATAGATGGTGAGGCGTTGCTTAGGTGAGCAAAGACATACCTGAAGCCTGTGGGTTTGTACCCAGGTATATACCCACGTGGCTCCCCCATCACAGTTTAGTGTCCTGCTGCCTTCCCCTTGCCAGAGCCTTTTGCTGACATATGCAGCTTGCAGTGTGGATGCAGCTTGCTTTTCACTTTGGTTTCTAGCTAGACATACCTTACCCACCACCAGCACTTGTGTGCAGTGTACACATAGCCTATGAAAGTTATGAAATAGTGTAATGCTGCTAACTTTAAGAAAGAAAATTATATCAACAGACTAATGTAAACTCTTTTAGCGTAAGTATTTTCTAACATGCTACTGTTTTAAAGATGTATATATCTTGCTGTTTTGATACATTATACTGAAGTCTGACTTTCTTTGCCAGTTAATATAGAGAAGCTTTTCTGTTCCGATAATCAGAGGGTGCTTTCTGGACTCATCCTTTTATACTAGACAGACTCTAATGGGCACATCAGCAAAAACTCTCGTTCAGCTAACTACCATCCTACCTCCTTTACTATCGACATGAATGTGGCCACAGAGATCCATACATTTGTGACTGCTGTCATAGATTTTTGTTGCGAGCACATAGAATTTAGGAGTGAATCCACAGATAATAAGAAAAGTGAATAGATTGTCTTCTGACAAATGTATGTCAACAGGAGCTCATTACTCCATGCATGGTTCAATGCACTAGCTTCCCACTGAACATCAAATCAAGTTCAAAGTCCTCAAGCACTATTTAGTTCTTAGCAGGGCACAAGGAGAACAAGGCCTATGATTTTGTCCTTCACAGAGTAAGGGAGAGAAAGATAAGAATAGAAAGTTAGTCAGCTCTCTTCTGAGTAGAAAGGAATTGCCTAGATCTTCAGCTTTCTCTAACAGAGAACACTGACTTACATAATTTCTTAAAGGTATCATCACAAAGAGTGTGATATGGATAGAAGAGTGTCTGATCTCATATTATAAATGTCACAACATCTAGGGATAAAAGAGATGTTTGAGTACCATGTAAACCATTTGAACCAAGGCTTTCATATATTAACTCTTCCTTTATGTCCTAGTTATAGATAATAGGTGTGATTCTTTTTCAAGTGCTTGCTCATGTCAATTCCATTCTAGGTGTGTGTGCACCTCTGTGCATGGTTACTGGAATTTTTTCCCCTTAACAGTATCCGTAAGGCTGGCTCTGGCACCCTCTGGAGCCCCACGCACATGTCGCGGTATATCAGACGCCACCAGCCCTACGCCGCCTCAGTTCCTTCTTTCCGCCTGTGACGGTTGCTGGAACTGTACTGCTTGCTATCGCAAGTGCTCCTATTGTTACCTTAAGTAGTTTGTTAGTCTGTAATATTGTTATTGTTAGTTAAGTGCTGTAAATAGTTAGCAGTTAAGGTGAGTGTAGTCCTGATAGGGACCTTCACCCCGTAGTGGGGCATGCTCTGGTCTCCGGCTTTCAAGCCCTGTGTCTCCTGCAGCAAGCCCTTCCCTCTTAGTGACCCCCATGACAGTTGTCTAAAGTGTCTGGGGGAACCACACAGAGAAGTGCAAAATCTATAAGGTGTTCAGGCCATGGACTCGAAAAAAGAGGGAAATCCTCCTGAAGGCCTTACTGATGGAGGCAGCGCTGAGACCAGCCTCCAAGCTGTCCTGCTCTACTTCGGTGCTGAGCATCCTGTCAGTGCAGAGTGCCCCACCAGCACTGGACCTCTTCTTCTTCTCCATCGAGGAAGAAGCAGAAAAAACAGTAATCTGATCGGGGCCGTTCCCCCATGTTAAAGAAGACCAGGGATGGAGGATCGAGTGTGGGACCCATACTGGACCAGTCGGCTGAGGGACAGCAGGAGAGGAACTCGCCATCCAGGAGTGCGAGTCCGCCGAGACAGCCACCTCCAACTCCTGGGAGCGGAAGGGGGCCTCTTCAGCTTGCGGTGCCATCGATGCCAGAGGCATTAGGTAGCGAGGAACCTGATGGCCCTGTACTTACCTCCTACCGCTAAGCCTCTCTCGGTGCTAGCAAAGGAGAAAGCTCCAGTTTCTAGGGGGAAAACTGCGAACCGTCCTCCTCAATGGCTGCACTGCTCCCCCGATCAGCGGCATATATCCCCTTGGCCTAAGTCACTGCAGAGGGCGTCCTCATCGTGGCACGGGTCCCCGAGAGTGCGTTTCTGGTCCCCGTTTCTGGGATGTTCCACAACGGCTGAGCATCATCGACTGCGGCTTCTGCTTCAGCTACCCAACCAGAGCCTTCCAGGCACTCGAATGGTCAGTGCCAATCTTTTTGAAGGTGCACCTGAGGACGGTGTTCCAGTCTCGGGGCAGGATCCTCCCTCCCAACCATTCCTCAACTGTCTCATTCCTTTCCTATCCGAATGGGCCAGAATAACATTGGACCATTGGGTCCTTGGCATCATCTCAGCAGGATATGTCCTACAGTTTTCTTCCCCTCCTCCTCACAACCCTCCCTCCCTGTCCCTCTTCAGGGACCCCTCTTCTGCTTCTTGTGCAGGAGGTGGAGAGTCTTCTCAGACTGGGGGCTATAGAGGAAGTTCCACCAGACATGAAGGGGAAAGGGTTTTACTCCCAGAACTTCCTTATCTCCAAGGCAAAAGGGAGTCTTAGGCCCATTCTAGACCTGCACTGTCTGAACAAATATCTTGCGAGACTGAAGTTCCACATGGTCTCCCTAGCCTCCATCATCCATCCCTTCCTTGGATCCAGGAGACTGGTATGCTGCCCTCAACCTAAAGGGCGTGTACTTCCACATCGTAATCTTCCCTGGCCACAGAAGTTTTCTCCACTTCGTGGTAGCTCGTTCCCACTACCAGTTTACGGCTTTACCCTTTGGCCTCTCTTCTGCCCGAGGGTGTTTACAAAATGCATGGCAGTGGTGGCTGCGCACCTAAGCTGCCAGGGCATGCAGATCTATCCATACCTGGATGACTAGCTGATCAGCAGCAGGTCCCAGTCTCTGCTCCGGAGCAACCTAGAGCTTGTATGCGTTGCCTGCTGCCATCAAGGTCTCTTAATAAGGAAGCAAAAGTCAACATTAATGCCAGTACAGTGGATAGAGTTTATTGGCACAGTTCTCGACTCCACTCAGGCCAAGGGTTTCCTCCCCCAGCCTCATTTCGAAGCGATATCTGGCGTCATTACACATCTTCGCACGTTTCCCATCACAACAGCCAGAACTTGTCTGTAGCTGCTGGGCCACATGGCGGCTTGTACGTATGTGGTGAAGTTTGCACGCCTAGGGCTCAGATCATTCCAGACATGGCTAGCTTCAGTGTATGCCCTGGGCAGGCACTCCCTGGACCGAGTGGTCACGGTACCCCCACACATCCTGTGCTCACTAGAATTGTGGCGAGACCGTCGCTCAGTACTGCAGGGGTATGCTGTTCGAGGAGCTAGCTCCCTCAATCACTTTGGTGTCAGACACTTCAGACTTGGGGTGAGGGGGCCCATATCAGCTTCAACCACAGCACTCGGGATTTGGTCACAGGAAGAAGAGAAGATGCACATAAACGTGAGAGAGCTAAGGGCAATATGCCTAGCTTGCGGGGTGTTCCTTCCCTTCATCTTGGGCAAGGTGTGTAGTAAGGGTTCTGACGGACAATACTGCCGCAGTGTACTATATCAACAGGAAAGTGGGGGCTCACTCACTGGCCTTTTGCCAGGAGATGGTGTGTCTGTGGAACCTTGCAGTGAGCCACGACTTTCACCTCATAACCTTCCACCTCCTGGGCATCAAGAATCACGCAGCAGACTGCCTCAGCAGGTCCTTCTTACCCCACCACAAGTGGTTGCTCCATATGAGGGCAGCCAGTTTGATCTTCTAGAGATGGGGTTCTCCCCAAGTGGACCTTTTTGCATCCAAGCTGAACAAGAAGTGCCATCAGTTCTGTTCGATTCGCAGGCTCAACGACAGGTTGCAGTGCAATGCCTTTTTCTTACAGTGGACAGGAGCTCTAATGTATGCATTCCCGCCCATTCTGTTAATACACAAAGTGCTGCTGAAGATCAAGAGGGACAGGGTGGATGTTATCCTGATTGCACCAGCGTGGCTCTGCCCACATTGGTTCAGCACGCTTCTGGAACTATCAATCGCCCTCCCCACTAGAGTTGCTCTGTTGGCACAATCTCCTCTCCCAGGACGGGTGTCTGCTTCTGCACCCAGATCTGGAGTCTCTGCATCTGATGGTGTGGAGACTGCATAGCTGAACCTTGAAGAACAGGCATGTTCGTTGCAGGTTCAGCAGATCCTGATGGGCAGCAGAAAACCTTCCACTAGGGCTTTGTACCTTGCCAGGTCGAGAAGGTTCACCTTCTGGGCAGTGTCCAAGGAATTCTGCCTGAACAGTCATCGATTCAGGCCATTCTAAATTACTTGCTGCACCTTAAGCTTCAAGGCCTAGCTATTGCTTCATTGAAGGTTCACCTGTCAGCCATCTCCGCATTTCAGCCTCTGATACAAGGGAAATCAGTTTTTTCCCACTCTATGATGGTCAGGATCCTGAAAGGAGTAGAGAGGCTCTACCCCCAAGTTCGAGACCCGCTACCCCCTTGGGATCTGAACCTGGTCCTCTCTTTGAGCTACCTATCCAGTGCTGTTGCTCTCCTGGAAGGTATCTTTTCTAGTAGTGATTACCTCGGCAAGAAGAGTATCTGAGATTAGGGCATTTACCTCAGGACCACCGTACATGATCTTCTATAAGGACAAGGTTCAATCGCAGCCTCATCCTACTTTCTTACCCAAGGCGGTGTCTTGATTTCATAACAACCACGATATATTTCTTCCAGTATTCGTCCCCAAGCCACATGGCTCCAAAGAGGAATGGAGGTGGCACACGCTTGCTGTTAGGCATGCCTTCAGCATTCTACATCGAATGAACTAAATCGTTGTGAAAGACCACGCAACTTTTTGTTGCGGTGGTGGATAGGATGAAATGCTTACCTGTCTCCTCTCAACAAATTTCCTGTCGGATAACTTCCTGCATCATGTTTTGTTATGAGCAGGCGAATGTGCCTCTGCCGGGGATCGTCACAGCCCATTCCACCAGAGTGCAAGCTTCCTCAGTGGCCTTTCTGGCTCAGGTACCTGTGCAGGACATCTGTAGGGCCGCTACTTGGTCATCACTGCACACCTTCACGTCCCATTATGCCATTGTTCAACAGGCACGGGACGACACCAGCTTTGGCAGAACAGTGCTGCGAACAGCTCATCTGTGAACTTTGGGCCCACCTTCAGGTTACTGCTTGTGAGAGAATGGAATCGACATGAGCAAGCACTCGAAGAAAAGACGCTTGCTTACTTACCTTGTAACTGTTGTTCTTCAAGATGTGTTGCTCATGTCCATTCCATTACTTGCTCCCCATCCCCACTTGTTGGAATTGACGGCAAGAAGGAAATGAGGGGGCATAGGGCTGGTGGTGCCTGATATACCGCGACGTGTGTCAGGCTCCAGAAGGCGCCAGAGCCAGCCCTATGGATACTGCTAAGGGAAAAAAATTCTGGTAACCATGTACAGAAGTGCGCGCACACCTAGAATGGAATGGACATGAGTAACACATCTTGAAGAACAACTATTACACGGTAAGTAACTGTCTTTTCTGTGCTAGCACAAAACTTGCAGGCCAAGGGAAGGAGGGGCTAGGATGGCTTTAAGCCATTTTTGAGCCTTTCTAACCTGGGCTTTCTAACTTGGGCTGCTCCAGAGACTGGAGAGAATCTTGGCACAACTTGGACAGCCTTGGGGTTGTCCTATGGGTGGCAGTGCAGTCCAGAAACTCCACAGTGTTGCATGCTGCAGCACAACCCCCTATATGCCCCTCACACCTTCCAGCACGCAAGTTATGTCAGGGCTTGCAAGGGGGTCCTTGGAAGGCCACCTTGGAAGCTGTTTCCCATAATGCCTGCACCAGTGGTATCCTCCCTCAACTGGAGATTTTGGAGCCTCTTTGCACCACTCTGTCACCTAATGACTATAAGAACAATGGTTAATATGCTGTTTACTACTATTGTTAATTTTGGCATGTAATCCATGTACCATAGTTTTATAATTTGAAAAGTCTCCTTCCAGTAAAAATGTTCTGTTTTTACTGGTATATTAAGCATCATTGTCAATACTGGAGAACATTTTCTAGCAATAAATCTCAAAATAAAGTTGAGATTCTGGGGCTAACTTAGAGGGCTGTATGTATTCTGGTGACATTAAGAATATTTTTAATTTAAATGTCCTGATGCAGGGCTCTCAGTGTTTGGGATTTGGTTAAACATCCAGGAGCTTGGGGGTGATCATTTGACTCCATTAAGATGCTTCCACATTGCCCCAAAGCCCGTCATCCTCTCCTAACCAGTGCTTACTTTATCCCTTACAACCTTCCCTACCTGTGATAGTTATCTTGTGGGGAGGAAACTTTAGTGGCCTGTGGTGTGGTTAGTAGGAGCGCAGCAGGGCTGGTGTCTTTAAGGGACATTTTCTTATGGTCCATCAGACCTTTCTCACTGCTGTCTCCATTTTCTCTCCCCCATTTCTCTTCTCCCCTTCCTGTCTGCCCCCTAAATATAATAGTATCCTTCCCCCAAATCCTGCGGAGGGAAGGGAGAAATAGGCTATCTGAATCCTTATCCTATGTAATAGTAGACTGAATGTTGATGTTTGCATTTGTTCTGGGGTTGAGCTTAGAGTGGTCTGTTGCCATCTTTTGGGGTGTGGACTGATATGAGAGATTTTTGCTTGACATACTATACACATTGGTCAATATGATTTCTGTAGCATTTTTAAAAACTATATCATATACCTTAAGACTACGACTTTGAGTGATTTTCAGAAATTAAAAAATAAGTTTGCTTGATATTGTGTGGTCAAACGTAAACTGCTTGCATGCTATATAAAAAGGCTGAAACTTCTAAACGTATAGTTTAGATTCTGCGGCATTAAATTTATATATAATCAGTTGTCCTATCTTGCCTTTTTAAAAAGTTCCCTGTCCCTGAAATCTCACTAAACTGATGTGCCAAAAACTCGAGGTTAAATAATATGTAGATTTGCAAAAGCTAGTTTTGAATTAACCAAGCATTCCAATGTCTGCATACCACTTCCGCTAGGAAAACTAAACTGTTGTATTTTATCTTCAAGGGAAATACATGCAGATGATGAACATTCTGAAACCAATTGCATTTGATGTGATTCACTTCATGTCCCAGCTGTTTGATTACTATCTGTATGCAGTGTATACATTTTTTGGCCGAAATGACACGGTAGGTAGAAATTATTATTCCTTTCAGAGCACATTGGTGTATGTGGTGCCATACAGGAAAGACCTCTGCATCAAGAAGACTACTGATTATGTGATCTCACAGAAGGGGGAGCGACAATAGACTGGGGTTGGATGGAGGAATGAGAACAGGCGAATGAGAACAACTCAAAAGAGAAATGACTCTTAAAAGTATCATTATCACAAGGAATGTTGATCATTTTATGTTTCTCTGTTTCATGGTTATTTTTTATAACTTTGTTTTTCCCCTAGTAATACTGCATGTCTGTTGGAATGCCATATATGATGTTACTGACAGAAAGCTAACCAACATAAATGAGGAGAGGGAGGATGCTTAATGCACAGAAAGGGTGAAGCTGTTCCAGATATAGAAGTTTGTATAGAAAAAGGCATGCAGTCCAGAGTGGCAAAAGGAAACAATTGAACATTAAAAATTAAAGGGTACTGGGAACAGCATGGTGTGCGTGGAGTGGGGGGTGGGAGGCAAGCTATGAAAATGACTAACACAGAGCTATATGTTGCTTTTCAGACCTCATGTTTCTCTGTCTAACATAGTCCAACAATGAAAACCATTTCTGTTCACATTTTATACATAATTTGTATCTTTTTGTTTAAGAAGCAAATACACACCCACAATGTCTGTAAATAACTACATCAGCTTTTCACAGAATTGTCATAAAACAGCATATACAAAACCTGTATTTTTTTTTAAATGAAAACTATAATTCCACGAACAATAACAGTGCAGGGCTCTAAATTAATCATTATATGATGGCAAATGGTTGGAGTCACAAATTCTCAACACCTGCTTCTGACTAGTTTTGAACTGTTCTTTTTGGTAGGAGAAATATATTTGGGAATTGTTTGTGTATGGAGGATGGGGGCGGGGAGGAATATTTTTTAAAGGTAATTGATTTCCTTGTGCTTAATCAACTGTTCTGGTATTCTTTTATTGTGTTACATGTACTTTTTTGCACCTTTTGTTTGTGTTTTAAAGCCTGTACAGAGTTCTTCACTTCCCACATCTAGCAGGGAACAGTACAGTGCTAGGCAGGTAAACTTTACAGGAGATGGATAAAATTGTGGTGTTACTGTAGTGTGCCTAATTGTTGTTTGACAAACTCTTTTTCATGGGAAACATACTGCTTACAAAGGGTCTATAAATTTAAAAAACCCTCTTGTAATGCTGCCTTAATGTCCTAGCCCTCATGTAGTTTTTTACAATTCTTTAAGGAGTAGAGATGGATGGTGGTATGTGATTTAGACCAGTGACGTTCTTGACATTCTTGTTAAAACACACGCCAGTGTGGTTCTTATTAGAAGTATGCTGATAATGTGACCTCTTTGGCCTAAATTCATTCTGAATTTTGTGTCTATACTGCATGTTTCAGTTACAGCACATATCTGAATGACTAGGAAGGCAAATGTAAATGCAATAAAATAGAGAGAAACTGTTGTTAAACTCTCAGAACCGTGCGCTGACTCTAGATACATTATGTGCAGTCATTTGTGATTTTCATAACTCAGAGTTTCTCTATTTTTCCTCTTCCTACAGTGGTATAGGCCCACTAGAAGAAAGCCTATTCTATCACATGGGTGTAATGTATAAAGTCATGTCCTTCCATATAACAGTATATAAGGGAACAGACTGAGAATCCCAGTGGTCACTGAACCTCGTGATATTCTAAACAAAAAGAGCTCTCAATCATGCTTGCAGCTTTTTTCATTGCTTCACACTGACTCAACAGATATTCTAGGCTTCAGAATGACAATCCTAGAATCTAATTATATAGATTATGGGAAGGTTATCCTATCTGCCGAGCATCTGGCATTATCCACTGAGAAGGGCAGACAAGTAGGTTTAGGGAAGTGCTGATTAGTATAGTTTGACTGTTATTCTCTTGGCACTCTGCTTCTTTCCATCATTTATAAGTTACTAGGTCATCAGTAATTTGTAGAAATAATGTATCCAGTGTGTGACATCATGGGAATTTTTACAAACCACGTAAGTGGCAGGCAACACGCAAAACAATTGAATACAGATATAACATGCTCTACCTGATGAATTCACTATGGTCCTATCTGTGATGACTGCTCATTTCATGTTTCCTATAGAAGTATATTAATACACTTTACAGATCTCGGGATATTTTTCACCCTTTGATTTACAACTGATCATCCCTTGCATAGAAATCCAATAGTCTTTGAAGGGAAAAAAGCCAGAGATTTTAAGACATCATCTCATTTTTGTTTGTACAAGTTTAAAATTGCATTCACCTTGGTTTGTCAGACTTTGTTGATGTTCCTACTGTTTCAACTGATAAACTGTCAGTCTTTTCAAAAATATCTATAATCAGTGAGTTCTTAATTTGTCAAGAAGCTTACAATATAAATTGGAAGAAAGGGGATAAGTAAAACTAAGTATAGACTAGGTATATTCTGATGCCGAACAAAGTTTTTAAAAATGAACAGATGAACATGTTTGTGCCTCCTTTTCTTTGTGGTAGCATAATTTTTTTTTAAAGAAAAAACAAAGGGTTTTCTTACTGCTTGCTTGTTTTTACCTTAGATACATGAATAATATCAAGTCTTGACTTCCCTGTTCTTGCTGGGAGACCTGGGAACTGGAATCGGAGCTTTCTCAATCCTTTCTTAGAGGAGGAGGGTGGTGATTCTCTCAATCTTTTCTCCCTAGCAGATTTTTAACAAAAACAAAGAAAGACTATTAGTCTTTGATTATGTCATTTCTCTAGTTCTTCCATCCTCCAACAACCTCAAGAAAGCTAAAATTTGATATTTCTAAAGTAAAAATCAAGCAGAAAAATGTTTGTTTATTAAATGGAGGCTGCCATTATTCGTCAGAAAGAAACAGTAAGTAGTGTGAGCACTTTTGCTGTACAGTTCTCTTTTAAAATACAATGTAGGTAGTAAATGATTAAAATCTGTGCGAGTGGTTTCCAAAAATCAAAATAATTTTTGGAAACCACTTAAACATTGCTAATCATTTCTCATCCAAATGCAGTTTGGGAAAAGTTTTATAGTATTGAATCCAACACAATGGGCAGCAGTGTCTAAAAATTGTTCAGAAAATTGTTTTTCTGGTGTGAAACACATACCAGTACCATGTCTTGGTACTTCTAGATCATATGGACCCTGGATATAAATGTATGTTTCTTAGTTCTTCCATCTCCATTCGTAGTTTCATCTGTTTGAGTTGGTCTGTTTGGTAATATGTGTTTCTTCTAGAGAGAAAATTAGAAAATAAGTAGCTATGTTAATCTAAACATGTTGGGTCAGATCCTCAGCCAGAGCAAATATTGTAGTTACACTGGAGTCAGTGAAGCTATGTTGACTTACACCAACAGAGGATCTGACCTATAGTACTTTGGGCCCTGTGCAGAGCATTAAGATGACACATTTGCTAGATTGATCATAATAAATTTTCAGTAATAAAAATTACTTTCATAAAAAATCATGGTAAATAATTATACAACTGAAAATTGATATTAAACAAGTGATTATCAAAGATAATATAGCTTGTGAAAAGTTAATAAACATGATCATTCTACTTTGTGATGTATTTATTTCTCAACAGCATAGTTCTCTCTTGCTGCTCTGCAGGAACAAAAAGTCATGATTTCCTGTGCCTATAGAGTCATTTTATAGTAATATAGTCATTTTAAAACAATCCAAGGAACTATTCTGGCAACTATACATCCTGACAAAACTGATCAATGATCATTTGTCAGTATGAATTATATATGTTCATCTTTGTGAACTGAGCATAGTTCATTCTTTATATCAGGGCAATGTTGGATGCAGTGATCTTTGCATGTGTTTCCTTTTCATTTTGGTTTTGTTGCAATTATATGCTGAAGCTATATGTAAGTATATTGTATTGAACAAACTGTGAACTTTGTTTTGGTTATACAGTCACTAAACTAAAATACAAGATTTGTTCTTTCCTGTGTTTTTTAGAATATTGTTTTTTTTTTTTTGTTTTTTGTTTTTAGTTTGAATCAACAGGACTGGGTCTTAGTAGTAGCAGGCTGCGCACTACACTGAACAGGATTCAGGAGAGTCTGATTGATCTGGTAAGAAACTAGAATTTGTTAATGTTTGTTGAAATAAAGGAAGCATATTGTAGAAAATATGGCCTTAGTATATAATATGGTTCTTTAATTTTATCTTTCCCCATACTGCGTGTTTGTGATGAGATTATCTTAATATAGTTCCTCCAGTTGTAGGTGTTCTTTTGTTGTTCAAAATCAGTTCATACAAATCTGCAAAACCAGAATGAAATTCCCAGATTCTTCCCTAATTTAATAATTATGCTTCAGTAATAACTTTTAACATTTGTTACCTTTAAAACTTGTGTTTAAAGCTCAAATTCTTCATGTTTATGGAGAATGGAGACTACTATGTTTTTAAACTGCAACCTAGCATCCTACTTATAAAGTTAATTGCTAAAAATCTTGTAGAAGAATAGCAGATAGTGGTTTGTGTAGAATTTACCTACAACAGAAGGAGACTAAGAGATGGCAGTGGCATGGTAAGTACTTTATTAAATCACTGAAATGGCAATTCATCCTGTCTAAAGTTTAGACTCTAAACTGATTGTTTGCTTTAATACTCTTCACCATTTCTAATGCACTTACTGTTTGAAGAGGCCTTACATTTAGAAGGTAATGCAAGCTTTCTGAATTTTCACACATTTAAATCTCTGAGAAAAGTATGTACATCTATGATAGCAGCTTAGCAGGATTTTTTTCAGTGGCACCTTAGTCATTTTTTAAATGACACCTTAGTCTTGAGGAAGAAAAGATGATAAATAATTCATTTCTCACAACTTACATATTGTCATTTTTCTTGCCTTATATGTTACAGCATAGATGTCATGAGTCATTTTTAACAGTTGTTTTTCATGAAAAAGGGTAAATAAATACCATATTTGCATTAGACTGGCAGGAAATTGTTGCCCCCTCAGAGTGCTACGAAGTGTAAATATGAGAACTTTTGCCTTTTTTTAGGTGATTAAATGTTAGGGTTGTGCAGTGCAGCTGGAGAGAAAAAAGCATATAGAAATCTAGCAATGGAGTGAAGAATTGCGCTTTTAGTCATCCTTTCCTTCTGCTTACTTTGAAGTATAAACGCTTGAGGCATGACACTGAAATAATATCATAAAACCTGTGTGTCTAAAATGACTTGTATGGTGACATACCAAGAAATTCAGTGTTGTTATTTTGTAAAGCCACAGTTTTTCAAAGACACAAATGACCTCACTCCACAGTAAGAAGTGGGGGCCATTGTCTAGTTGGAAAAGGTGTGTGCCCGTGTAAGGACTAGAGAGCTAGGGAGTGACTTTCTGTTATAGTGGCAGAGCAGGTTAGTGTGGGGATGCTGACCCATCCTCCTGCAGGCGATTGGAAGAGAGAGTGGACTATATAGGTCCATGCTGGTGCAGGAAAAGCCCTTTTTTACTTGGAGCAGGCAGAGCAACCCTGGAAGCGATGAAATACTAGGCTTGGTCAAGATCCGCTGTGGGCATTGTGCTAGTTGCTCCTTTCTTGGGGGGCTGGGAAGGAATTTTTCCCTCATAGCCAGATTGGCAAGAGGAAGTGCGTGTGTGAGAGTGGGGGCGGGGGGGGGAGGGGGCATGGGAAGTTTTGTCTTCCCCTCAGCAGGTTCAGAGGGCTTGATGGGGCAAACATGAAATGGGAGTTAGGCTATGATGTTCCAACTCATTGAATAAACATGAGGCAGATGTCCAGTGGAGGTAATTTTTAGGGAAGGACACAGTGATCAGATAAAATGAATTGGTAAAGGATGTAAAGGAGGTATTCTTTAAGAGAGTGAAAATGGGGGAGGGGGAAGGATTCGGGGCTCCTATGACTGGTTCAGCAGAGAGCCATCTTTCTTTTAGCTGCCCCCATCTCTCATTTGAAGGGGGAGGCTGGTGAAGTCCCAGAAGCAGGTTGGCTGGGGACCAGGATGGATTGGGGGGGTGGGGGGGGGTCGGCTGACAGAAGCTTCTGGAAATGATTATAGAATTACCTGCACAGAACACTTCAAAAATAGAATGGTCTTGGATGGATATTTTTTTTAAGTTATAGCTCCTGACTCTTTATTTATTCTCAATGTTGTTATTTTTACATGTGATGGGTTAGGGGCAAATCCATCCCAAGTGCACAGCCTAAATAGCTGGAACCTTCCCCCACACGCCCCTTTCCCCCACCTCAGACACACACAGTTAAGGATAATGTTCATATCAAATGAAATTTACTCTAAGAACCAAGTAAGCCCTAAAAATCTATACACATACCATGCTCCTGAAGAAGTATCTTAGCACCTAGGAATTTTAGGTTTCTGATGATTTGCAATAATCAAAAGGTGTGAGATGAGGCATGTTAGTATCTTGCAAACCTTCCAGTAGGAAGTCTTTTATGCTGGTAAATTGAAATTATTTTTCTATTTGGGCTAGCAGTAGGGAAGTATCCTCTGCTTCTTCTCTGTTCTTGCTAATTCTTGATTATTTGTGGAAATGAAGTATGATCAACTTCCTTTTGTCAATGAAGGTGTCTCTTATGTTTATATTTGACCTATCAGGACCCTTTTCAAAGTTTTTTTGTTCACACAGCAGATGCTTTCTGGAAATATTCTTGCTTATGTTTTCTCCTATTTGTCTTTTAGTGGAATCTTAAGGTTTAAATCTGGTTCTTACAGGTTCATTACATGTTGGGAATTTTGTACTTTGTGTTGTCTTCCACTCAAAGTAACATTCTTAGTGGTTGTCATTTCTGCCAGGAAGGTGATTGCAACCCCTGATGGCAGATCCTCCCAATACTGATTTTTCATAAAGAAAGTCGTATTCCATCCTTATCCTAGTTTTTTGACCACAGTAGAGTCAGATTTCCATCAGAAACTAGAACTTTATATAATACTAAATTCTCTTAGCATGCCTGTGATAGCTGGGCTCTGTTGTCTGGATGTTAGGAGTCTTGAGCTATTTAGACAGGTCTAAGGGTTTCGGAAAGTCATATAGATTGAGTATGGTTTTTGTTTCCTTCTTGGACTTCCCCAATCTCTGCTCCAAGGCTGGAGTAAGGCATGTTACTAACTACTTATGATTAGGCTGAGGAGTGAGCATCTGGAAGATTTAGGGTCCATCCACTAAAATAAGAGTTGCCGCTATAGCTTTCCTTTGGAACACATCAGCTTCTGAAATCCATAAGCTGCCAGTTTGGAGTTCAGTTAATATTTCATGTAGCATTATTTCCTTGACTTGCAGTTTAGATCAGATGCCTGTGCATGATAACAGAATATCAGTCTTCATTCAGCTGAGTCCTCCTGCAACTGTATACTACTTGCAAATCTCTTTCAATGGGAATCTGCAGTGGTAATTTCATGATGGAGAAAGGAAGGTTACTTACAAATAATTGGAGCTCTCCATGCACCTCTGTGGATTCATGTTGTGAACCTCCCTACTTTCCCACTTCTTCAGGCATCCTAGGCCAGCAGGTGCGTCCCTCAGGTGGTGGTTGAGGGAATCCTATACTTAATATGGGCTGCTCCAAATATATTGAATAAAGATTCCAGGGACCTATGATTGTGAATCATGTGAACTATATGCCCACATAAAACAAGTCAGAGTTATGGAAAAAACCCAGATAAGAGTCTGTCTCAGTTAGCTACTCAGACTCATTAAATTGACAGCAAATGAGTTCAAATGGAAGTATGAAGGGACTTATCCAAATCTGTGAGGAAGTACATCATCTGAAACGATATCCTAACAATTAAAACTTGAACAAGAATCGGGTGTTGGAACGTGAGAACCATGTGCCACATTGGGAAACTGAATAAAGTAATTAGAGAAATGACCCGGTTCAATATTAGTATGCTTGGAGTGAGTTAAATGAGATGGACAATTCCATTCATACAATATCAAAGTACTCTATTCAGGAAGGCAAGATGATACTCATGTAGAGGGAGTTGGAGTACTCCTCAGCAAAAAGGCAACTTACAAGCCTTTTATAGAGTCTACAGGATCTACAGGAATGGAAACCAGTTGACTCACAAATTATAAGAGCACATTTTGTTACAAACTATGCTAATGTAACTATCATCCAGTGTTATGTACCTACTAATGACCCTAATGAACAAGCAAAGGATGCATTCTACAGCAAGTTGCAAACATACTTGGGATGCTGGTAAACCATGTGGTAAGTTATATGCTTCTGAAACTTGGCAAATGCTAGAAACCCTCAACAGTAAACTTCCACCTGAGATGCTTGTGAAGGATACTTTGTGTGTGCTGGTGGAATAAAGTAACCTCTACTGATGTGTTACAAAGGACTGGCCAGCGGAATGTAGAGACAATGATACGAGAAAGAAAGTTGAGGTGGTTTGGACGTGTTGTACAGATGTAAAAAAAATGTGTTCCTAGACAGCCCCCTTGATTGGATACCATATGGTGAAAGGCTTGAAAATGGGAGGCCAATAGATATGAGAAAACCATTGAGAATGATGTCGTTGTCATGGAAACAAACTATAAAGGAGCAAGGAATGTGGCATTAGATGGAGGTGGAAAGGCTGGATTGCCTCGTGTGTCCCAATACACAAGAGCATCTAATAAAAAACCTAAAACTTCAAGGTGCATTCAATAGTTGATAGGGAGAGAAACTTAAGAGCAGTTAGGGGGTACTCTCTTATAGCATCTGTTTGGAACTTCTTGTCTGTTTAAAGTATTTATATGGGTCCCATTACTGTAGTATTTGAGCACTCACAATCTTTTAATATATTTACTGTCATATCATCCCAGTGAAGTACTGTTACCATTTCTCAAATGAAGAACTGAGGCACAGAGGCTAATGAATTTCCCAAAGTCAAACAGAAAGTCCTGTGACAGAGCAGATAATTGAACTTGGAATGTTATATCTTTGGTCAGTGTGTGCCTAACCACTTGCAAATCATATTGCTTTGGAGCAGTTTGTGGGACCATCCATCCAAATCCCGTGGTGTAGATCTGCAGAGGCTATTATTTAGACACTCCAGATACTAGTAAGTAACTTCCCTCTGTTACTTGCTTAAGTAAGGTAGTTTCTTTTTGTTTGCTTGGATTTTTCTAGGATATTGAAAATAGCAGTTCCTCTAATCAGTATGCTGATTATCTCATTTTCTTGATGAATGTCAAACCATTTCATTACAACACAAATAGGGGACACTTTGATCTAAAAAACAAAATGTTTCAGTCAGCACTAAGTAGTAGCTGCCTTTAATGATTTTTAAAATAAAATAAAATATTAACATAAAAAATGCAAAATAGAATGTTTACTATTAAATTACTATATATTATGTCAATAATAATAATGCATAATAGGGTCTTATTATGCACTATTATGTTATTTCATGATATATAAATAAAAGTAATATAAAATAATAAAATAAAACTTTGAAATGGAAATTTTATTATGAATCGATGTCAAAATTTTGTCTAAATAAAATTTTATTGAATCAAAACATTTTCATTTTGGAAATTTTTTGCATTCATTGGTAATTTGTCAGAATCAATATGATTTTGTGAAAAAAGTCAGTATATTCAAAACAGCATTTTTTTATTAAAAACTTAAAAGCACAGAAGGAAATTTTCAAAAGCACCCAAGAAATTTAGGAGCACAAATCCCAATGATTTCAGTCACTTTTGAAACTCCTTTTATTGTCATTGTTCATACTTTGTTGCCTAATACCAGTTTGATGAGATTTTTTGCTTTTAAGACTTGCATTGTATTTGTCTTATTTTTTCCTGATTTGTACTATATAGGGCCCAGGGCTCAAGCGATGCTGTGTGGCTCCTGTCAGGGAACTTCAGTTAGCGTTGAGGGCACTTAGCAATATACAGGAATGTGCTTGCAAGCTCTCTTGATGCTGCATTTTCCTTCTTTGTTTTAACTAAACGAGGCATTTAAAACTGTATTATAAATGTACCCAGTGTAGTTGTAGCCACGTCAGTCCCAGGATATTAGAGACACAAAGTGGGTGAGGTAATAAAAGATACTACCTAACTCACCTGGTCTCTCTTACAAATGTACTGATGATGATGCTATTCCCCCCCATCCTCCAAACAGCTACATCTTTCTAATGGCAGCACTAGAAATATTAGTATGGCATGATCTGAAATGAAAAAGTTATTTTGATATTTAAATTATATCGTTAGGTTTGGTAAAATCGTAGTGCTGGAAGGGTCCTTGAGAGGTCATCTAGTTCAGTCCCCTGGACTTATGGCAGGACCAAGTTTATCTAGACCATCCCTGACAGGTGTTTGTATAACCTGCTCTTAAAAATCTCCAATTATGGAGATTCCACACCCTCCCTAGGCAGTTTATTCCAGTGCTTAACTACCCTGACAGTTAAGAAGCTTTTCCTAATGTCTAACGTACACCGCCTTTGCTGTAATTTAAGCCCATTGCTTCTTGTCCTATCCTCAGAAGTTAATGAGAACAGTTTTTCTTCCCCCCTCCAGTGAAATAAAACCAGCCTTGTAATGGGATCATTGTAAAATTGAATCTACAATAAGTGATGTCTAATAATGAAGTGTAGTCAAGAAGCATGTGTCATAGCATTTGGTACAGAGATAAATGTGACACTGTCAAAAGTACTATACCTGTGTGTCAAGTTTTTATTTCGGATGTCAGTTGAATCAAATGTCATAAGGTAATGGTCTCTTGCTGCTTACTAAGAGTATGTTAAAAGGTAATCCACTACTGCATCCCACAGGAAAATATTTAGAGTGTTTACCACAGTTTGGTATTTCTACTGTTGTGATGATTAGCTATCTTCTGCTGATTATACCATTTTCAGGCACCAAATACTAAATCTTCTGGACTGGCAGACTTCCAAACTAAGAATTCTGTATGCTACTGCTAAACTCTGTTCAAGATATAATCATACATCAAACATTTCATCAGTGTTATAGGCTTGGAATTGGATTACTATTATGTTTTATATTTTTAATTTATTTTTCCAATTTTTAGTTACTTGCCATTTTATTTCTCACTGATCTTGCCTTCTGGAATAGAATGAGGGCACTTAGAACATGGGAATGCAACACAAAACTCAGTAAACAAAAATAAAACTGACTGATGCAAGGAGAATCAGTAGTTAGCTTATTATAGTAGAATCTTACTACAGATTAGATTTGTTACTTTAGAAGTATCCTTCAAGACTGCAGGAGTACATGATCAGCAAATTTTCCTGAACCTTGGAACTGAAAGCCAGGACAGTCAAGATAGCACTTAGTTATCCTGATACTTTTTCCTACAGATTTGTTTAGGATAAGTTATGTAGCTCAAGGAAAATATGTATTAGTGTTTTTGTCTACAGAGCCACTTCTTCACCCCTAGTCTTTATATCTAATTCTCTCTTGAGAGATGTGTAGATTATTAAAATTAATCATAAATTTGAACTTTAGAAGTAGCTTTGTATGGATGCATTTCTTTATATTAGTCAGCAAAAAAGGCTGGTACAGTTGTGGTTCTAAAGAGAACAGTGACGGAAATGGAAAAAGTCCTGAGCAATTGAATGGTTTCTCAAAGGCACTAGCTTGACAACCCTCCACAAAACAGATATATATTCACTCCTTAAGCCCCCTCAGCCCTGGATCACAACAGGGGTGTAATTTTGTAGTAGTAGTAGAGATTAGAGCATCAGTCCAGTGACACCACCAAGTCATCTCACGTAAGTCCTCAGCATCCTGTAAGTTGTGACTTACGGTCACTGGTGATCCAGAGAAGAATTTTATAGTTCTAGTTCCCTACCTCATCCAATAACCAAACAGCTTCTCTGTGATCTGCACAAAACCCGGTTTAATCAACAGTGGCTTCTTGTTGCCTAAATATTGTTGATGTATATTGATGATGATGATATTGTTGTGCGTACAAATGTTTGCCTAAAGCAGTAGTTTTACTTTTAAGGTTGAGCTGTTTGGGAAAACTATACGTAACAAAATACTTAGATTTCATTACAGACCTATTTGTTCATGCACATCATCAGATACTTTAAGAATTAATTTAGTTTGGTCTGCATTTTCTGTAAATCAGAACAGACAGCAGTACCCATAGAAAGAAGGATATAAATATTTGAATATAGTATGTAGAATGGCAGACCGAACAGGAGCCTTGGGAAATCATTGTTAGATGGAAATGTAATTTAAACGCATTCTAAAATATGTGTAAAGATTTCTTCTTTTGCTGTGGATATTTTCCCACAATAATATATATCTTTTAGCAATAACAGCAGGTCGGAATCTGTGAAGTACCATAAAAGTCTTCTCAGTTGTATTATACTACATGCAACAAAAATAACTGTTTTTGTTACTTCATTCTCCCACATACCCTCCTCCTGTTTGGCCTGCCTGTAGTGAATTGTCTGGCGTATTGATGGCTAAGTCTCAGAGGCAGTGACTTTCTTTTTTGTTACTTGTCTGTAAAGTACCCAGCACAAAGAGGGCCCTGATCATTGTTTGGGCTGCTTAGCTGCCACTATAATAAAAATAATAGTAGTATTGAAAGCCTTTCTGTACAGTTGTGTGATCTGATTACCTGCAGATAGTTATTAGGCTGATCATGACTTACAGATGGCATCATATCATGAACTGGACAGAGATTTGCTCCCTTCAGAATTTATCTATCTTCATCTTGTGTGCAATCAAGACTTCCATTTTAACAGTTTAATTGTAATTTGTATAGATAAGTCCCTCATTAGAGTAGTGACTGCT
This sequence comes from Emydura macquarii macquarii, assembly GCF_026122565.2. NCBI lineage: Eukaryota > Metazoa > Chordata > Testudines > Chelidae > Emydura > Emydura macquarii. The sequence goes on along the minus strand of NW_027132559.1, from coordinate 31,954,299 downwards.
AGTCATGTTGTAGAGATGTTTTTACCTTCTAAAAGGTAATCTTTGCAAGCTTCACAATTTCTACAGAGTATTATTATGCTCAGTCAGAAAAGAACCTCTCTGTTTTAGATGTTAATATGGTTTTCTTTGAAAAGCTAAATAGAACATAGAAACTGACATCAGTTAATGTATGGAATGAATGGCTTGTCAGATCAAGTGGATCCTATATATAAAAGAAGGTTTGGGATTAGCTTTATATATGTGATAGAAGTCTCCAAACTATACTGCTTGTTCAGTTTTTTCATTTAGATCTAACTCAAAGTATTTTCTTTGAATGACTGGATGACCCGGGGAATTGGAATAGGGTACTAAGCCATTCCACTCTAGCTTGTCAATTGGAATAAATTCATTGGCCATCAGTTGATTGTCTCAATTTAGGCTCTAAATGATCAAAAACTGAAACACCTGATTTTTAGACTCTCGTCACCATACACAAAAAATCTAAGCTGGGTGCTCCTATTAAAAGAGTGCAGATGTCTGTGCTCCCAAAGTTGCGGGTGAACAAATGGAAATCAGATAGCGGCCCCACTGAAAATCAGTCTCTTGGTGCCAAAACTGCAGCAGCACAATATGCATGAACGATGCACATGTCTGCAAACCAGAGTGGATGTATGCAGTGTGTTTGCATGCCCCAAGTACTTTGTAATTTTGTGTGTGAAATGTGCCCATGCTTATTTTTCAGACACACCTGTGGTGCTTAATTTTTTTATATATAGCCCTTCTTTTTCTGAGATATTTATGAACACTTGACACAGACTTTTCATCTTATGCCAAGTGAGTTAATGTATAAAATGCTAGAACAGAATTTTCCAAAGACCATATATAAATAAAAGTTGACATTTTGGATACAACTTGATTTAGGTTTTGACAGAATTTCCCTGATACTTACTATGACATTTAATCTGATAAACAATATGATAAATACCAAGAGCCCAGTTCTGCTTCCAGAAACAAGGCTCAGTTCCTGCCAAAGTCAAAAGGGAGTGTGACCCATCTATATGAGTGCAATTATGCTTCAAGGTATTATCAAAAATAAATAGGTAGTAGATGTACTAACAACATGCTTTCTGAAAAAAATAGATTATCTGCAGTTAATGCTGTTTAAAGTATGAATTGAAATATCTGCTATTTAAAGTCAGGGTAGTGGTGGTTTAAATTGGTAAATTTTAAGCTACTTTGTTAGAAGTATGCTCTAGTAATTCTTATACTTTTCAGTATGTTAACGAATAGTAAGCTTTTATCTTAGAAAAATGCAGTATGTTTTGAAAATGCACCATTTGGAAAACATTTTGTATCATCACATTTACACATTTGAAAAATAATGGGAAATAGAACCAAAATCTATTTCTTGGCTATTGTGAATCTTGTGATTGTGAATTTTTAATTGATTGTTTGGGATTTGTACCTTGGAGCTAATCTTCAGACAGTTGCAACAGAGGATGTTTATGTTTTGATCACTGTTTATTTTTATATTATTCTGTGTATGGTATTAGAAAAGTTGTCCATGTGCAAAAAAATAGAAGTGAGGATTTATCCTCAAAGGCCATGTCCATCTTTGGAATTAAATATATTTGATTTGTTTCTCTTCTATCATCAGTGCACGTAAACTGTAGTTAATTATACCAATACTTCAGAATCAAGCTGTGTGGGAATAGACTGTTTGGATGCCAGAGTTTTTTTTTTTCATTTGCAGTCCTGTTTTGCCATGCCTTTAAAACTCCAGCTGTTTATTTTCAGTCAGGATTTCCTTGCTTGTGTTTAAGCTTAGTGCTATTTCCTACCATGGAACCAAAGCTAAGGTGGTTGAATATAGTAAGAATGCCTGGGATAAGGATAAGTAGTTCACTTCCTATAGGATACTATATATTAAATGCAAAAGGAATTTTAAAGCTCATGTCTTGTTCAAAGACAGTAGGAAAAGAACCAGTCCATCCCTTAGAAAATTAGATAGTTGCTAATGCAGCCTTGCAAAATTGTTCTTGACCAGGGAAAGTATTTTTTTTAAAGGTTAATTATCTTCATCATCATGGTAAATGGCAGATGAGTAGATTTTGTGCCTGTGCTGGTACATTGTTGCTAATGTTGCAGGGCTGTACTGAAGTATGTGTGTGATCTATGTGTACCTTGGGAGCAGGCCTATTGAGTAAGAAGTACTTTTTACACTTTTCATTATAGATATCTAACAAATGCTGTCTTCTTCCTGTTCAGCAGGAAAGTTATTCAGCCTGGCTGAGTACAGTGCCCTGCTGCAGAAAAGTATAAAGCTGAAAGTGCACTCTGGTCGTGGAAACAATTTCAGCTGGATTTACTGGTTTCCTTTTAGAAGACCATTTTGCAGGAAGAGAATGTCCCTCATGCAAATGATTTTTCTTGTCCATCACAGACTTTCCTCTTTGGGGGTCAGTGTTGACAGTGTTTCGTTATCAATGCTACCCAAACCTCTAGTATATTTAAATATTCAGCTCATTTTCACACAAACACATTACCAGTTTGGTATATTACCCTGGCTGATAGTTTGCCATATCTTTTGGAAGGATACGGAGAGTGGCTACAAATTTGTTGTCCTACCAGTGAATGTTTTTCACCATTCAGATTGGAAAATATGCTTTTATTATTGTTTCCATTTCATATTTAACTCCCTTAGATGATGAGAAATTCACAGCTGGCCTGCTGCCAATCAGCACTGCCATATCCTCATTGGGTTGAATGTCAACATTCATGAGTGTGCACAGTGGAATCAGCTGCTGTTTGAAGGTCGCAGTTTCATACCTACGTGACTTTGGAGATCTAATTCCCATTCATTTTAATGGAAATTTGGTGTCCAAATCCCTAGGGATCTTTGAAAATCTCAACTTTGGAATTATTTTTATATTGCAACTCTGCTTTAATTTAGTAACATTCAACTCTCCTTTTTATCCTTCATCTTGCTTTGAAGCTTGGAGATTTATGAATGAACCTATGTACTTAAGAGAGAAATGCTTTGAAATAAAAATTTCAACATTAGTAATGGCATATAATTACATGTAAGATATTAAATAAGCAAGCTAAATACCCATTCACATTTAGGGAGCCCAGAAAAGATGTATTTGAGGGCATGACAAAGTTGCATCTCATTAAAAAAGATAAAATAAAACACAGCACTTGAAATGTTTTTGCAAAAACATGAAATAGAACAACATAGTGTTTTAGTAGTCATTTTATTTAATTATTGTGTCAAACAGTACATCTACACCTACATTACAAAGCCCTAAGCCAAAGGTTCTTAATAAGGAGACCAAAGTACAGTACATGCCTAATGTCCATTTCTGAATTTTTTTTTTTTTTTTTTTAAAAGGCGCTGGAGAGGAGAGATCCATTTGGCATTTGACATAAATAATTAATTAGAAAAAGTCTTATATTGGCTGTTTAGATAATATATTCCTAATTATCCCTGTGGCACTTGTTTTAGATTAAACAGTAGCCAAATTAGATTTCTATATTACTGGAATAAAATCAAATTCTAGCCCTACAGTTCCTTCATTTGGTCGAGTTACTCGTTTTCTCAGAATAAAGCTGCTGCTTATTTATATTCTTCTATTAACAAACAAGATATAAACAGAGATGCATTTAGCATAATCAAAGAAACGAATCATTTTTCAGTGCAAGAAAATAGCAGGATAACGTTCTTTAGTCTGGTGGTGTGGAAATTGGAATCTGACAAGACTAGCATGATTTTTATTTGTTTGTAACTCATATTAGTATAAACTATTAGTTGAAGTCACAACTTGTAACAGCAAGGGCCTGAGTTAATATTGAATGTGGAAGGTGATAGGCACTGGGAACATATTATTAGTATTTAAAAATAAGCTGTACTGGTTTCAAGTGTGTTGTGCATGAAGCTGGCACAGAAAACTATATCCAGGAAGGCTTCAGTGGCGCTTCAGGGACTATCTGTTTTATACTAATCCATGCCGATCATCATGTGCAATAGTGCACATGAGCCAGCGTTTGACTGCTGAACCCAAATGTGACTTTGTCGGGTCCAAATATATGATGCATCTTTTTGAGGGTATGTTCCCCCCAGAAGTGGCACCTATATACCACTTAACAATGGTCATGCACTTACATTCACACATCCTTACTCATCCTACCAGAATTCACGTCCATGAAAAATGCATCACAGACTGTGAAATCTGATCTCTCTCATGAAATCTGGTCTTCCCCATTGAAATCTGGCTATTGTAAGGGAGACCAGATTTCACAGAGGTAAGTGGCTGGAGAGCAGTGGCTGCTGGCTGGGAGAGTAGCATAGTATGGGGACGGGGGTGTTTGTCACTTTTTGTGGAGGACAGGGCCAGCATGAACAAGCAGGTGACTGCCTAGGGCACTGAAGTCAGGGGGGTGCTATGGTTCTCTCTCTCTCTCTCCCCTCCCTCCCTCCCTCCCTCCAAGGCCCCTTTAACTCCTGAGTGCTGGGCCTGGAACTGGTGAGAGCAGGGCTGGGGACCCCTACTGTGCTCTGGGCTCCAGCTGCTAGTCCCGAATGGGCTCAGGAGTGACAGGAATTCCTCCAACCCCCGTGCCCCCCCTTACAATAGACAAAGGCTACTCCCCACATACACATCCCCTTTGGGTCAGAACCCCCATGGTTACCATGCCGTGAAATTTGATTTAAATGTCTAAAACTGTGAAATCTATGATTTTTAAAATTCTATGATGTGACATTAACCAAAATGTACCATGAATTTGGGAGGGCCCCTAGTCATGGGAAAAGAAAGAGAGAATAGAGTTATTTTAAATAGACTGTTACTCCATGGTACTTAATTTTGTATAGCACTTGTATGGCAAGGTACAGACACCTTAGAATTAAACTAGGATAGAGCACTAAAGGTATGTCTATACTGTGGAGTGAAGTTGATTTATTTTAAATTGACTTTCACCCACCGAATTTTAGAATCTCAGGAGTGTGATCACGCCATGCTTATTGTGTTGTGGTATTGCGTCCCCACTAGCTGCACTTGGGTCGACAATCAAGCAGTGCACCGTCGGTAGCTATCCTTCAGTGCAACTAGATGCAGAGGTTTTTGGGAAGGTTGTCATCCTCCCATGATGTAACATGCTCCCTCCCCCCACTTCTTATCCAAAACAAATGATCAAATGTTTTTTGGCGCCATTTTTCTAGACCCTTCAGTCTGTGCCGCACGCACACTGTTGCCAGAGAGGCATGGAGCCCACTCAGCTCTGCACTATTGTTGTGAGCATCACAAACACCTCACAACTTATCCTGCAGTACTTTCAAGGCCCAGACAGGAGGCGCAGTGCAGAAAATTGCGACATTATTGAGGCTGCCCTGCTACAAGCCATAGAGCAAAACTATTCCTGTTTGTTGCAGACTGTCATGTGCTATCTGCAATTGAAGCACCAGTTCTGGTCCCGAGAAATAAGCACTGACTGGTGGGACTGCATTGTTATGAAGATGTGGGATGATGATCAGTGACTGCAGAACTTTTGTATGCGAAAGGCCACTTTCCTTGAACTTTGCAGAGCGGTCCCCAGCCCTGAAGCGCATGAATACTCAATTGAGATCTGCTCTGACAGTGGAGAAGCGAGTGCTCATCAAGCTAGCAACCGCAGACTGCTACCGGTCAGTTGGGAATCAATTCAGAGTCGATAAATCCACCGTGGGAGCTGCTATGATGCAAGTGTGCTGAGCCATTAATAGACTTCTGCTAAGAGGGGTAGTGACCTTGGGAAACGTGCAGGACATAGTGAATAGGTTTGCCACAATGGGGGTTCCCAAAATGTGTGTGTGTGGGGATGATAGATGGCACACATATCCCTATCTTAGTACCAGACCACCTTGCCACGAAGTGCATAAACCGGAAGAGATACTTCTCAGTGGTGTTGCAGGCTCTTCTGGATCACAAAGGACGTTTCACCAACATCAGTGTGGGGTGGTCTGGAGAGACGCATGATGCATGCATCTTTAGGAACTCAGGTCTGTTAAAAAAGATGCAGGCAGGCACTTTCTTCCCTAACTAAAAAATAAATATTGGCGATGTTGAAATGTCAGTAGTGATTCTGGGTGATCCCGCCTACCCCTTGCTCCCCTGGCTAATGAAGCCATTCACCGGGCACCTGGACAGTGAGAAAGAACGTTTCAATAATAGGCCCAGCAAGTGCAGAATGGTGGTGGAATGTGCCTTTGGCCGTTTAAAGGCAAGATGGCGCAGTTTGCTCACTAGGTTAGACTCAGTGAAAGCAATATCCCAACTGTTATCTCTGCCTTCTCTATAATGTTTGTGAAACAAAGTGCGAAAAGCTCCCCCAGGGTTGGATTGTGGAGGCTGATAGGCTGGCTGCTAATTTTGAGCAGTCAGATTCCAGTGCTACGCTAAGAGCCAACCGCAGAGTGCTGCACCGCAGGGAAACATTGAAAACCAGTTTTTTGGAATGAACCACGGTAATGTATGTCTCTGTCAGTGCTGTGCCTTCCGTTCCCATCGCTCACTCTTGCACCATCGGCCCCTTTCCCATCTTTCCCCACTGGCAATCCCCAAACTCTCCATGAATAAAGAGAAATGTTTTTTAAAGCATTAAAGTTTAATTGTTGATCAGTTACAGGGTGGGGGAAAGAAAAATAATTTAATATTCTCATAAGGCTGCTCGGGCAACCAGTGCAAAGTGTGACTGGGCAAACAACAAATCACGCACATTCCTAGTTCTTAAAGGGGCCGTCATCTCTTTCTACTCACCTCCACCAGCGTGGAGTGGAGCACGATTGCACCCTGCTCAACCTCCTTCTAGAGCGCTTGGGGAAGAGGGGGCTGGGAAACAGCTTGTTGGCTGAGCGTTTTGCAAGGGCTGCAGAGGGAGTCTGTCCTGCCACTGCTCTTCCTGGAGCTCTACCAGACATCTCAGCGTTTCAGACTGATCCCTCATAATACACATCTCCTGTTGCATTGCACGCTCCTGCTCCTGTGCTGATTTTTTGTGTTCCATGTCTGTTTAGCTTTTATGACAAGGACATCCTCCAGGCTTTGAGCTCTAGGTCAGCAGCTGTGGAGGCGTTCATTAGTTCATTGAACATGTCATCCCGAGTTTGTTTTTTTTCTCCGCTTCCTAATCTGGGAAAGGCACTCTGCGGGAGTGGAAGAAGGGGTGAAGACCGAGGTGTCCACTGTAAGGCAAGCAAAGCACAAAGCTGCCATTGTTAGCTGACCCCATGAAGTAAAAGAAAGGTTACAATGTAAAAAGAACTCCCTTTCATGTTCACAAGGCAAAGCCAGACCCGCATACCAATCTGTACCTGTGGCATTCCAGGCATGGTAAGTAAGGAACCCTTGCTTCCATTACAGGGAAGTCTGTATAGCACTAAATTCCCCAATCCACACATAATCAAGGAGAAGGATCATTGAGCTCCCCTTTATCATCCCAAAGACTGGTTTTGGAGGAGGTGATCAAAAGAGATTGGAGGGGAGGGTGTGGATGATGTGTCGCTGAAGAAAACAAAAGGGCCACCAGTTCCTGGGCCCATAACGCCCATGCCAACCATATCATGGCTAGTAATTGTCTATGTAGGGATCCAGGGATACCATCCATGACAGGGGAATAACACGTAGTGACAATATTGGTCGGGTACTGTAAACTTACGCCATCTTCCCTGGGTGACCATGTGTGATATCAGTCTTCTGAAGGTAACGCAGGCATAAAGAGAAGATTTCCTGAAAGCATCGAGGTACAGGCCCGTATGCTGCTATGCTGTGTTCCGCAGTGATGCCTGCTCATTTAGTAGCAGAGTGGTGGGGAAAAGTGTCCTACCATGGCTGAAGAAATAAGGCTGCTCTCCCCAGAAACCTTCTGCAAAGGATTGCAGAGTACCTACATGAAAGTTTCCTGGAGTTCAGGGGGTAACCCTCTGCTGAAGTTTACCAACCCTCAGAAAGCCTATCCCTAAAAAAACACAAGCTCCTTTTTCCCCAAAATAAGAAGCTGGACTGGGGACATGATCACAGAAATGTGATTTGCTATACACAATCACCAGATGTGCCTTCCCCGGCATCTCGCTCTATAACACTTCCTGTTCACGGCTCTGGGATAACGAACAGGTCCTGGTTCTCTGGGAGAATGGATACCCCACTCTCCTGCCCCCTGTTCTCCTCATCCTCCTCATTCATCCTGGACTGGGATTCTTTGGAGGTATCAATGCTGTGCAGTGGCAAAGTGGTGGGGTCACCACCAAGAATAGCCTGCAGTCCCTCATAAAAGTGGCACGTCTTCAATGACAAATGACTGTTTGCCTCCCTAGTTTTCTGATATGCCTGCCTCAGCTCTTTGATTTTAATGCAGCACTTCTGCGTATCTCTGTTGTGGCCTTCTTCACTATACCATGTGATATCTTCTCGTCGATATCTAAATTTCTTTCTTGGCTCGGAGCTGAGCCATAACAGACTCTTCGTTCCACAGGCTGATGAGATCCAAGATCTCAGCTACAAAGATCTCTCTACGCTGACCAAACTGGAAATAGGAATTCAAAATTTCCCGGGGCTTGAGGGGAGGAGCTATTTCCTGTTTACGTGACCACAGTGCAGCAGAGTGTGAATGTCCAGAGCAGTCACAACAGCATTATGGGATACTTCCTGGAGGCCAATGATGTTGATTTATGTTGCGCTCTGCCTACACTGATGTTCATTTGACCCATGGAATTCGACTTCAGCGCTTTGGCACTTGTGGAGGTGGTTTTATTAGTCGAATTTTATCATGATTTAGGTCGGTGGAGTTGACATGCCAGTGGGGACGCATACTTTAGGTGTTCAACGTAAGCCACATTATGTCGACCTCCATTGTCAGTGTAGACCAGGCCTAAGTCTTTATTACATTTGTCCTTCTTAGATTTTTATGACCCTGGATATTTGAAAGGAGCAAAAGTACTTAGTGCTTTATAGGCTTTCTTTGTTCTTCCAGTTGTCTGTGTGTAAATATTTGATATATGTTATAATGAAGCTCATAAATTTATTGGGCAGTTTTCCAGAGAAGTAGAGTTTCTTTAAATCTTTACAGCTGATTTTTTAGTTGGTCATTGATGTTACTTCTAAGGGTAGGACAGATATTTTTGAAGGTCAGGAAACATTGCAAGGCTACTGTATGTATGTATTGAAGCATTCTCTGAAAGATGATGTGAATTGGGAAAGAGGAAGGCAGAGAGAAGTTTGATATTGATGTTTCTCTGTGTTTTAATGTTAACACTGGGTCACAGTGTATTTATAAAGAATTTGGATTGTTTGTGCTTAGAGGATTGAATAGGCATGTTTTTCATTAATTTGTACCATCTCTGAGGACGTGCTAGTCATTTCTCGGAGCAGATAATCAAGATCCCTGCCTCAAAGAGCTTACAACAGTTGTGCCAAAATTCCTGTGCGGGTGTGGTATTTATCTAATTTACATGACAAATTTATATTCCACAGAATGCAAGCATTGTTTTGTCTTGTTTTACTTTCTAACCCTTATAGTTGCAAAGTGTTTGCATTCGGGAGGTTAAAAGTGTAAATCGGAGATATAGCTACATTTTCAAGTAATGTGCTGGTGCAATTCATTTTTGTAATGCATTCTCACCCTTCATAACAGATTGTCTAATACTATTGACCATACTCCTTTCTTTAAAAATCCTGTGTTCCCTAGGCTTTTGTGATTTTGTCTTTCTCTTATCACTAACTGTATCTTCAGTTTTTTGTTCAGTGTGTGGTCTTCATCTCATCTCCAGGATCCCACCTGGCTCCATCTTTCGTGACTTCTTCTCTCTCTCTACATCCTATCATCAGATTATTGTAATAGTTTGCATGACCTCAGCTATCATTTTTACATTTATCATTTACAGGTCTCCTTCTCCATTCTAGACGTGGCTCCTTCCATTACAGTCTGCAACTCTGATTGTGTTTCTGACATCTCATGGGTGTCCAGGCATCAATTTAAATTCAGTCTGGCTAAAATGGAGTTCTTGGTATCTCACCTACCCTTCAAATCACTTATAGCACCTTGGACAACACCACCATCCTCCCAGTCACTCAGGCGCGTAATCTGCACTAGGAAATTAGATCGGTATAACATCACCCAGACATGTGAAAAATCCACACCCCTGAGAGATGCAGTTAAATGCTACAATGGTGAAGCTGCAGCTGTACCACTGGAGCAGTTTATCTATAAACAAGCCTCAGCTTGCAAATAGTGTTACCTTTGATTTGGTCTTCATCCAAATTAACTGAATCTTGCTGCTTCCTCTTACACAACATTTCTAAGACATGGTCTTTCTGCACTGCCCACAGCACCAAAATTCTCATCCAGAGCTTGGTCTTGCAGCTTGACTATTTGACTTTTATCTTCCCTGGCCTTGACTACTGCAGTGTTGCCCAAAGAAGTCCATGTAAAGAGCTGCTGCCAAAATATTCCTCCTGGATTGTTCCCCCTTCACCTTTCTATCACCTTGGACTTCAAGATCCTTCACAACTTAGTCCTGCCCCACCTCATTGTGTTACTAATTTCTCATGACCTTGGCCACCACCTTTGATGCACCAGTGTTCCCAACAGTTATTTCCAACCAGTCAGCTCCTCTTTCAAAACGCCCTTGTTCTTTTTCTCATACTGTCATTTTATATACATGAAAAGCTCGCAGAAAAAAATGTGTACAGCCTTCTCCTCCTCCAGATCCCTCTTCAAGAGTCACTCTGCCTGATGCCTACAGAATCCGGCCTGTTGACCATGAATAGGCAGATGGTGAGCAGTGATTGTTCCTCTCCCTTCCTTTTCCCTACACCTTTACTAGCTTCCCAATTCCTGCTAGTCCCCTTTGCTCTTTCTAACCCAAATTAAAAAGAAAATAACAAAATTGTGGCAACTATCACTGTACCTTTGCTTGTGTCACAATTCCTGAGCTAAATGTACCTCTAACTCCTTAATCGGGTCTTTGAGAGCACCCTGCTTAAGTCTCAAATCACTAGCTGTCACCTTTCTTGTGGTGCAGTCCCATGACTTTCTCCCTCTAGAGCAGGTATTTAGGCTGCAATTCACTGCTCACCTTGACTTTAGTTCAGCATCAGCAATCCTGTTCTCTCAAGGACTATGACAGGTTTAGTTAGTGATGTCAGACTTCGTGAAGCAAAGTATTATTTATCCAAAACAAAAACATTACCAAAAAAACATATCTTAAATAAAATAGAGCTTACATGCAGGTTTTAGCTTACCAGGCTGTCTCCCATCTTCCACATGGAAAACCGATTGAAGCAAAGCACGTCAGGACTATCTGCGGGGACTGTCTCTCTTGGTCACAATGACGTGTAGTTCTTGAATAGAGTAATAGTGATCTTTCTCCCTGCTTCAGGGTGGTCTCTTTATACAGCTCTAAGTTCTTTGTTAGCTTTTTTTAACCAGTTCATCAAATCAGTATATGTAATTTCCCCTGGTGAAGCTTCTTCAGACTTACCTGCCTACAGATTTATATTAATTACCCTCCATCCCTGTGATTTTAATTCCCACTGGAAACTCTTGGAAACTTGACCTTGGTGTCTGTCAATCAGGATAAAGCATAGTTAGCATGCCAGCACCTTGGGAGAAGAAATACTGTACTTGGTATTGTACCTGCATCTCTACCACTTTGAGGAACTTTTTATTTCCACTCCACAAACATGCTGTTAATATTTTTAATATAGTAATTGACTGACCTTAGAAATCATAACTCAGGTAAATGGGAAACTCTCTTATTAAAGAAATAAATCCCATATCATTTCAAGATTTTTTTATCTTTTTGTTGATTTCAATCTCATTTTGAAGCGTTGTCACATTTTTAAAGACCAGTGTTAAGCATTAGTAGGCTGAGAATTATAGGTGTGAGGTTTGCCAATTACTTGATAGGAGTTTCAGTTATGAACAGTGTTTCGTTTTTAAACAATATAAATAGCTGCTTGACTTCACACTTGCATGGTATTTATCAAGAAAGACAGATTCAGCAAAGCCTAGTGAACAGGAAATTATTAGTTTCAAGTGCACCATAGCATAGAAAACAGTCCTGGCACAGATCGCCCTTGTTGATATTTATGGTAGCTGCACCTTTGTGCTGTAGGCTGGCTGATGCTTCTCTTTCTTCCCTGCCCCTCCTACAGTTATAGTACCAATGTATTTCCTTTGGGGGATAATGAGTGCCATCAGTATGTTCATGTGAATTATGTTTCACTCCTCACAAACACAGTAGTTACCAGTCGGATTACTTTACCATTTTCTCTGTTGCACGGAAGTCTGGATGGAAACTGATTACTTGTTCCTTGCTCTGGCTACAATAAATGCATATACAAGTTAATTAGTTGGTATTATATATCTGATTTGAGTTCAGCCAGTATAACGTTCAGGTTTTCCACGTGTTACAGTACATTATGGATGCACGTAACTTTTGTAGGGTGTGTGTAATTTTTGTAGGGTAACAAATGTATTCAGCTATTTGGGCCAGGATAGTAGGTAGGGAATCTTACAGAAGTGTGAAATTCAGCGTATAGCTGTGACCAATGACTCACTGGCAGAGACTTCCTTGAGTCTCTCTGGTGGTTCTAACCCCCTCTATAAAGGGTGAAGTGTGAACTGTGGTCCAACCTGCATGTCCAGGCCTCAGTGGGCTGAGAGATATCTCTGTTTGGGTAGCCATCTGGGCCTTGGGAGTCTGTCAGTCAGGGTAAAGCGTGGTTCGTGGATGGGCCAGTCAGCCACAGCTGCCTTGTGTCACAAAGACTATGTTCATTTCCTTCCTTTATTTGTTTACATTCTTGGTGTTTGTTTGATAAAATTGCAGCTTTTTTGCCTAAGTTATCCCTAACTTGTGACACGATTTTTGGGGATCCTCTAGCCAGTGAGTTAATTGAGGATGGTGCTCAGGTTTGAATCAAGGCAGGGATCAGGTCTAGGTTTGATGGTGTTGAAATCTCATAAAACTTTGTCTCCTAATGGCAGAAGTCTTGCAAGATTGGGGAAGACCTGGAAAAATCATGAGATCAGTTAGTTCTGTTGTGATTTTTCTCATCTTAGTTAATCTCAGAATGGAATCTCTCTACTTTGGATGCTTTTATTTGCACACCTAAAATTTTCCATTGTTTTCTAAAGGCTTGTTCACATGGGAACACTCAGGAAAATGAATCTGAATTAAGTTTCAAAGTGGATTAGTTAAACCACGTTAAGCCCCTAGGTGGGTGCTCTTCTTCAGAATTAAAGTGATCTTAATTCAGTGTAGTTTAATTCACTTTGTGAAATAAGATAAACTGAATTGAGGCTACAAATCCACTGAAAGTTATTTGGATTAATTTTGTGCGTGTGTCCCTCTATAATAGACAAGCCCTGTGTTTTGCATTAGATATCTCTGTAACTTGTTTGTCATATCCAGTTCCTTCCCTTGGTCTTATGCATTTTTTCTATCTTGAGTCATGTACCAGCTGAGCATCTTACTGAGTAATAAGAAATTTGGTGAATACTATTTCCACTCTTTTATATGAGCAAATTATTTTCCTCTGCTTTCCCACTTAAATCATATGAAAGTGAGATTTCTGCTGGATGAGAATTCCTACAGTATAAATTCAGAGTTATTTTAAAAATATCACTTTCATTTTACTGTAAATTTTGTGAAAGATGAAGATCACAACCTAGAAAAGTGAAGCCTTTTATAATCCACCAAACAGGTACAGCACAGGTAGCAACCCTGTAAACTTCCCTACACTTTTTCTACTCGAGTGTCTAAAGTTGGATTGAAGGACTTGTCTTTAGGAGTGAGAAGCTAATTCACTCTCTTGGCAGTTAAGTCAAAATACGGATAAAGTGGCACATTTGTTTCTGTGACCTGAGTATCAGTCCACTAGGAACTGGACTGAGACAAGAGAGTCACTTCATCTGGGATGCTAAATAATGTTCTCTAATGGTAACAGCTTTGGTCATCATTGACTTAGACTGGCTTTCAGTTGCAACTTAGAATTGAGAGGCTTTACATCCCATCACCTATTCCCTGAGACAGTCACTGGTCAAATTTGATTCGACTCCAGTTTGATGCTGAAATTTCATATTTTACAATTGATTAGTTTTTTCCGTCTTTTAAATTTTTGTTTTAGGAGGTTTCTGCTGATACCACTGGCACCCTCACAGCTGCTGAAGAGAGAAAGGAGAAAGTGCCAAGCCCACACCTCAGTCATCTGGTAGTTTTAACATCTGGCAATACTCTGTATGGTTTGGCAGAGAGAGTGGTAGCCACGGAATCCTTGTAAGTTATTTACTGTAAAGCACCTTTTTTAAAGCCACTGCAAGTAAATCCATGAGGTGTTTAAATGATTGTGGTCACTGCCTGTCTTTTTGAGAGGTCCATCTTCAAGTCATACAACATAATTAATAGATTGTTCTTTTCAAATAAATTAGAAGCAAATCATCAGTTGATAGATGTTAACATCTGAAGGAATCAATATGATCATCTAATCTGATCTTCTGCATAAGACAAATTGAAGAATTTCACCCAACGATTTTTGCTGCTAGCCAAGTAATTTGTGGTTGACCTAGGGAATATATACTTTGAAAGGACACTTAGTCTTGATTTAAAAAATAATGGAATGACTGAATCTGTATTGTTCTTATAAAACCTTAAGTTTCAGTCTTCAGCACTGTAGTGAAATGGAATGCAGAACTCAAATTGTTGCTTCACTTAAGTGTGGGATGTTTTATATAGTATGGAAAAATTTTACTAATTAAAAAAAGATAATTACATACTTCAGTGAAATGATTTATTTGTAGTTGAAGTGATTCATGAGAATTTTCGAGTCAGGTTAGAAATATGAAAAATGATTTCTCTACTTTTCTTAGTAATATCTTGCATGAAAACAAAATTTAAAACCAAATTAACTTTTCACTCCTTTTAGTGTTTTTGTTTACTTTTTGCATTCATCTCGGCCTGGTCTGTGAAAGTAGGCTAGTCAGATTTATTTTTTGTCAGCTCTTAATCAGTTTAATTTTCTTATGTGTTAGCAATATGCTCTAATGTTTAGATAACAAGCATAGGAGAGTGGTTGGTTGGCTGCTGTTTGTTTGTTTGATTGATTATAAAATATTAGCATTGGAAATAAGGGGGGAAAGGGGTAAAATCAACTTCTTGAAAATATTTATATAGGCTTCTTTTTCTAATAAAGCCTACTTCCAGGGAAGGATTTGACCTGACAACATACCTTTAAAGCTGTAAATGTGTTTCTCTAGTAATTATGTGATATATAATTATTTCAGGATCCAGGCATATATTTAATAATAATGGTATTTTCTGTGACAAATGTAGAGAGAATCCTTGAAAGTAAGATCTTGTTAAGTAATATAAAACTAAAATCATGTTATATAGATCAGTTACCCACATCTAACAGTTCATGTACAGCAGTGAAAAGTTGTTTTTTTATCCTGAATACAATTTTGATTTAATATAGTTTTCATGGCCATTATGTGATCTAACTACTAACGCAGAATGTGTGTAGTTCCTTTGAAAAATAGCAAGGAAAAGCCAGATCCTATCATATCAGATATGATAAATGCTGAAAAGTATTCCAGAGGGGATTTTTCTTTTTAATAATATTTCTTAGGGGGGGAAATATGCTTAAAATACAAAGATTTTCCAAATTGAAAAGCATTTTTTCTTTGAGTTTTTTTTCTTGACTTCATTTAGCATTGAAAATTAAGAAATACTACTAACTGAATTTTGACAACAACATTGTTGAAAACAAGACTGTTTTGATTTA
This sequence comes from Emydura macquarii macquarii, assembly GCF_026122565.2. Taxonomy (NCBI): domain Eukaryota; kingdom Metazoa; phylum Chordata; order Testudines; family Chelidae; genus Emydura; species Emydura macquarii. The sequence continues at coordinate 31,938,502 of NW_027132559.1, read as the reverse complement.
CTGTCAGTATAGAATGCTTATAGCCTTTTGAAGAATGTGTAAAAGAGAGGATGAGGATTAAATAGATTACTACAGAAAAAAACCAAACGGAATCAGTGTGCTTGTATTTTTGTTATATAGATTTTTATTTTTTATGCTTGGGTGGGAGAGTAAAGGGATTCCTGTCCATTCTAAAATAATTAGCAAGAATTTTGGCCACATCAAAAGCAGTGAAGTTATAGGAAGTCTTTCCATTGACTTCAGCTGGCTTTGGATTAGGCCCTTTGTGGTTGATCCTCCCTGAGCCATAGGGGAACGGAAAGGGGCAAAAGTATAAAATATTGAGAGTTAGGCGTACCTGATTGACTATTGATATAAAAATGGAAAAAAAGCTTTTAAAGCTGAAAGCTTTCAAAGAAGCTTTTATGTCTGGACTGATTCCAAGACCATATGCTGCAAAGAAATGAAAAATAGATGCTCTTTAAATATTGTACTCGCATCACAATTAATTTTATGTGCTTTCTTAGGGTATTTTTGGCTGAGCAGTTTGAGTTCCTTCAGTCGCATCTTGATGCTGTGATGCCTGCAGCTAAGAAACCTTTTCTCCAGCAATTCTACTCTCAGGTCAGGATTCTGCCATTCACTGTTCATTTTTAAATCAAAGTTTCATCATTTGTGCTGTATTATGAGGCTGTTGGCACGGTATTGTCATGCATTACTTTTTGTTAGCAAAAAAGTTCTGTTACACCAAATTCTATTTAACTTCTTTTTCAGACTGTGTCAACTGCCAGTGAGCTACGCAAACCAATTTATTGGATTGTAGCTGCTAAAGCTATTGATTATGAACAGATGCTGCTCCTCATGGCTAATGTGAAATGGGATGTGAAGGAGATCATGTCACAACACAATATATATGTGGATTCTCTTTTAAAGGTGAATATTTTCCTGGAAACACCTAGTGTATTAGATATAACCCTACAAAATATTAAATTATTACTGTAATTCTTATGGTAAAGTTGCTGTAAAGACAAAATTAGAGGAATACAATCTAGTGATTTATTCTTGTTCATTAGGATGTTGTGTCCTTGCCAAATTCCTTTAGTCTTGCTACTGACAAAATACAGTAAACTTCAGGGTACATCATTGTCCATAGATTTCATTTTTCAAGTTTATTCAAATGTATTGGCCATTAGCACTCTTTAGGTGGAAGTGATCATAGCTGAATTACTTTGCAGTTTTCATTGAAGCTAAAACTCTGAATGACAGGTGGAAGGAAGGCTAGTAGAAAGTAGCTGCATTGTTAAACACATCAGATATGCCCAGTGGATTCTGTTGAGGGGTTGTATCATGTAACTGACACTTACCATAGGTCCTGTAGGGCAAACCAGTCGGGCAAGGAATCCTAAAACACATGATAAGCCCTGCTTGAGCCCCTAGGGACAGGGCAAGAAAATGTACATATCAGATACTAATCTAGAGATACAGGCTGGATTTTAAAAGGAACTTAAGGCAGTTAGGCATCCAGCTCCCACTGAAAACTGATGAGAAATGGGCATCTTAACTGCCTTAAGCTCTTTGTTACATATTAGCTAGTGCTCAGGAGGAATTCCTCCCACATACAGCACAGCATCATTTATACTTTGCTTTAAATATATATTCACACCAACAATTTTTTTAATTATATGAAGGTCTTTAGAAAATAATTATAATGTTAATGACAGAAGCATTTCTCAGCTCATTAGAGAGAAGTTGGAATACTTCATTTTTGTTCAGTGAACTGTGAAATCTAGTATATATTTTATAAAAATGTAGTCTACACATTGTAACAGATATCTCTAAGCTTTTGTCCATTATATCCAGTCTCCACTTTTAAGGGGAAAAAAAATTGGAAAGAAGTGAGAATCTGCAAGTGAGAATGTATCATAGCAATGAAAGATGGTTCTAAGTCTTTGCAGTTTGTCTGTTTTATTTTTAAATTTAATTTGAGTTAGGTCACCTGGGCCCCTTTGAAGGAATTTTTCTATTTTATGGCTCAGTAGTGGAGTGGCTTCCATGAGCCACGGAACTGCTGATGTACTTGTTTGAGCCGCAGGACAAGAATAAAGGCAATTTAAATCCATTTTTGGCCTCTACAGAATGTGACTAAAAATAGTTTACATACAGTAGCTTCTGGGTGACTGTTTTGTTGGTAAGAGAGATCTTATTGCTACCTATACTGACTTTCATCTTGAGAGCACTGGCACTGAGTGTCTGACATAAACAATGTGTTGCATGCAATAGCCAGCAGATTTTGCAGAAGAAGTCTCCACCCAGTTATTGACTGTGAACATGTACTTCTAAGGGAGGTAGATAAATTAGTTGGGTTCTGCTCAGTTTTTTCACTAATATGGAGTAATAGGCATCTCCTCGTTCTTGATGGTAGATAGTTTGCCAGTTAGGGCAAAGAAGTTCTGTGTCTTGATTTCTGTTGAGGAAATACTTTTAGCTCCGCTGTCCTAGCCAAATATCAATTGTGGGTATTTCAATCTCTACTAAAATTCACTCTGTTGTGTTTTTTTCCCCTTTGTTTGTGTTTGTAAGAAGTGCTAATTAACAGCCCTGGAACAAATCCTTTATTTAACCACAGAATAGGTATAGTATGAGCAGCTGCACTGTAAGCTTTCCCCCACCCTACCACATCAGATTGCTTCAAGGCTGATCTAGAAAGACTACCTCTGGGATAAGGGGACTGTTCATGGCGCATTTTAATGCTTACAAAGTTGTCATTTGATAGAAATGTTAGCATTTTTTTTTTAATAATGGAGACACTTATTTCCTGAGAACTACCATGAGACTTACAAGCTCATTTCACAAAAGTCACCAAATAGCCATTGATGCGCATTAGTAACCACTAGTCCTGGATGGGACTTTTAAAGTAATTTGGAGTTATCTGGCATGAAAGGTTTACTATGGCAGAGTTAGATGACACAGGCAGTTGATTGGCACTAAATGGATCATCCCGGGATGTTTTTCCCCTGGTTTTATGTTGGGTTTCATAATCTTAGGGTCAAAACTTTTTTTTTACATGTCAGTGTCTTAAGATGAGGCAGCTAAAACCACACTTAGATATCTAAGAAGTAATGCAGTAAATGATTCACCAGTAGATGAAAAGAAATTGTTATGCTTTCAATCTTATGTACTATTATGTTTATCACTATAACCTGTTTACATTAAGCACCTCTTGTTTTGTTCTGTCTTACTCCCTTATATTCTTTCTCATACACCCTTTCTGGTTCATCTCTCTGTGTCTTTTCCTCCTGGTTTAGTAAGTATACAGTATAATCATTCTGTTATGCTCATGGAATAATGTATTATTTTTATTTCACCAGGAATTTGAACAGTTTAACAGGAGGTTGAATGAGGTGTCTAAAAGAGTCCGTATTCCATTGCCAGTGTCAAATATACTTTGGGAGCATTGTATACGATTAGCCAATAGAACTATTGTGGAAGGGTAAGTGGTCCATGAATGCCTCTGTAAAGTTAGTCTTACGAAATATTTCTTTAATGGCAGTGTTTGCTAGGTGAGGACCTTAGATTCCATAAAGCAATGAACTCTGCTTTGGTGGACTCCTGCACTTGCATATTATAGCTTCATTGACATCAGCGATGCTCTTTGAGGCACAGGAGCTGGCCTTCATGGAGTTCATTACAGACTGGGGCCTAAAATATACTAACAGGAATGGACATGTACAGACTACATTGTATAGTGCCCAAAAGTGTGGACATAAAATAAGGCGCATCCTTTTTTCAAATAGCTTGCAGTCTTAAGTGGACCATACTTCAACAAAGTAGTGAGGTGAAGAGATCAACACAGAATAGTATATGATACAAATATATAATAGAATGGTAGCCAGATTACTGTGCTTCTGTCGTATGATGTCCTAGCCAGGCAGAAGAAGGGCAGAGAGACTTTCTAACATGGAGTTCCATCCTGAAAACTAGCCTAGCAGTACCACTAAGATGCGACAGAGCAGGAAGCTTCCAACCCATTCATCGACAGTTTGTTTGTGGTAGGGAGAGATAGGAAGACAAGTGAGAGTCTCAGCCACCACCTCCCGACTTCCAAAAGGGACTGTGATTGGAGGGCTCGGCATATAGCAGGGGAAGCCAGCTTGAGCTCAGCACTGGGGCCAACAGCATGTCTTCTGATGTTTTGTTTGTGTTCTTGTCCAGCTACCACTCACCCATGGTTCTCACCACACCTCTCTTCTGCATCATGACATCCTTCTTCCCCTTTCTTCCTTACCACTGGCTCTGTCTTCCCTTCCTTGTTACCCTCACCTGTTTACAGGTCCCACTACTCTGCCCACACCTTTTTCCCGTTCCAACTTGATCTCCCCCCACCCCCCTTGCCAGCACAAACCTAGGTTCCACATCTGCATCCTCCTCCTCTTCACCTCTGGTGACATTTACTTCAACCCTGCCTCCATAGCACCCTCTCCACCTCCCATCCCGATGGCCACCACCACTTTTCTCATGCTCAACTGTCCTATTCTGGTGCCCATCCTCCTCCATCCTCCCTTTCTCTTGCTTCTCTGGGACATCCACTCCACCTCTAAAAAGATCAGAGCCATCCACAACCCCTTTGTATCCTGCTCCCCCCATCTCTTGGCTCTTACAGATCCCTGGATCCCTACATTTGACATTGCTTCTTTAGGTACCATCTCTTACAGAGGCCTTTCTGTCTCTCTCACTCCTTACCCTGAATGAGACTGTGGTGGGAATGTTGGCCTTCATCATTCCCATTCCTGCTGCTTCCAATCCCTCCCTTCCTCCTCCACCATCTTTCTCTTTTGAACAACAATGCATCCAATTTGTCTCTCCTCGACCCCTCCAGGTTGCTGCCAGGCCTACACTAGTGCCCACCCAACCTCACCCCATCAGTCTTCCTTTCAGATTTCAACTCCTGAGGCTCTCTGTTCCTCTCCTTGCAATCTCCCATACTGATCCTCTGAGACTTCAGCTTCCATGTTAATGACCCATCTGGCTCTTTAGCTGTGCACATCTCCTCATCCACACCTTATCATTTGACCTGCAGCCCTGGTTTCACTCTCCCACTCACCAGAAAGGCCATTGACTTGGTCTTCCCCTACTCAGACCATCACCTCGTCTCTTTTAACATTGCCCATCAGCCCCACCCTCATGCCCTGTCATTCAGCCTTTCTGTGATTCCAGTCCATCAGCACTAATGATTTCTCATCTGTTCTCAACCCTCACTTTCCTTCCTCCAGTCCCTTTTTTCTATCAATATGACTTGATTCTCTCCACATTTCATTTTCTCCACCCATAACGTTTACCCCTCTCTTCCACCTCAAGGTCTTCCCTGCAAACCTCCAGCCCTGGTTCATTCCCAGTATCCACTTCCTCCATTGCTGCACTCGTGCTGCAGAGCAGCTCTTGCACAAACACTGTGACCGGGCTGATTTCTTCCACTACAGATTCATTCTCTTGTCCTTCAGTTCTGCCATCTTCCATGCTAAACAACTTTGTTTCTCTAAATTAATTAAATCAATCCCATGCCCACAATCCCAGCTGCCTTTTCACCACTTTTGATTCACTCCTCAAATTGTCCCCGCCTTCTGGCTCCACTTCTCTTTCTGCACAGGATCTTACTGATTTCTTCTAAGATAAAATTGACAAAGTATAACATGACCTTCCCATTCCTTCCTTTCCCCTTTTACAACATTCTCCCCCTCTTCCTCTGTCACATGCACAGAAGATTGTTGTCTATTCTTCTTCTCTAATACTCTCCACTTACCCCAGCCCATCTCCTGGCCTCCTTCGTGCACACTCTCATCCCGTCCCTTTAGTCTTCTCCATAATCTCTTAGTCTCCTCTGGCTCTTCCCCTCAGCATGCTTTGGGTCTCGCCCACCTGGTATCCTTTCCTATTGCTGCTGCAAAGACCATTTTCCTATCCTGTCACTTTGGGCATGTTACCCCTCTCTTTGAATCGCTCCACTGGTTGCCTTTTCCCTTCTCTATTGCATGAAATGTAAACTGTTTCTTTTCACTTTCAAGGCCTATCCCTACCCTACCTATCATCTGTCATTCAATATCAAAACATTGATCCTGGACTCTGATTGGCTCGCAGTGCCAGCCTCTATAACCCACTTGTCAAATTTTCAAACAAGCACGTTCGTATTTTATCCCATGCTGCTCTTCACACTTGAGAGGAGCTCCTTGTAAATGTCTCTGAAACTACCACATTATCCTCCTCCAAATTTCTCCTTACAACTTTTTTTGCCATGATGCCTACCAAAAAAACTCAACTTTGACAACTGTTAGACTGTTCATGCAGAGACCACTGCTGTCATGCTGACCCATATTTTCTCATTGTTTCCTAGTACTCTTCTTTCTGTCTGTATCCACCTGTTGTCTTGTCGTATATTTATACTGTAAACTCTTTGGAGGCAGGAACCGTCTTTTTGTTCTGTTTGTACAGCTAGTGGTCCATGAGTGGGGCTTATAGGTTCGATGGAAATGCAAGTAATAAACAATAAAACTACTTTGCATCTGGGAGAGTGAGGGAGCAAACTCTTAGCCCTCAAGTCAGAGCCATAATTATACTCATCCTTAAGATTTTATGGCCTATGCTGCAAATGAATCTCACTTATTTCACAGATGTTGTTCGCTTCCTTTTAGTCATTTGTCTTCACTTGTTACTCATTTTAGTTATGCCAATGTCAAGAAGTGTAGCAATGAAGGGCGTGCCTTGATGCAGTTGGACTTCCAGCAGTTTTTAATGAAGCTAGAAAAGCTAACAGACATTAGGCCCATTCCGGATAAGGAATTTGTGGAGACCTACATTAAAGCTTACTATCTAACTGAAAATGACATGGAGCGCTGGATCAAGGAGCACAGGGTAAGACTTGAATTTTGGTACATTTCTTTTATCAAGAAGAATTTTTTCATGGTGATGGTATCACATTAATAACAATACACTGTGTGCGTGCGTGGTGATTTTACATTGCGCACATGGATCACCAGACATAGTTCAGTCATTTTTTTTGTACCTGAGGTGCCATAATTTTCCATTATAAGCATTAAGTACATATAAATGCATACTCTCAGATAGAAAATATGGAAGATCTATCCAAATTTCATAATGGTGTGTACCAAACAAATATCTAGGTATGGTTATTGAGTGAAAAATTACTGTTATCCCTTTATATGTAGCATCAGAGTACCTGGGGGGGGTGGGAAACACTGGTCCACTTCCTTATCTTCCAAATCCTTCCTTTTGACTAACTTCTTTTGGGATGCCTACAGAACATTGCCATTACATGGGTAACAGCCTGGCAGATGGTGAGCTTTTTCGTTCACACAGCTAGTCTGTACGAATTTGTGCTCACTCATTGTTAATTCACCCTCTGCCCTTCCTTCCTTTTCCCATTTGATAGTTTCATCTCCCTCTTGCATCTTCTTGTTAAACCTATATTTTAACCTTTTTAGGTCATGGACCGTCTAGTTAGTACATGTTTGTGCACAATGGGACCCTAACTGGGGTCTACTGTATAAGCCTAATATAAGCAAAACTTGTAGAAGCAACAGCTCACCCTTATTCAAGACCTGATGCTGGCAAGACTGGATAAGCCAACCAGCTGCACTGAGTCCAGTGAAACAGAAGTAGAACAGAATGTCACCTGCGAGTTGGAAACATCACATCTCCCCTCCGCCCCCGGCAGCATTGCATACATGTTACTTATCTTATTATTTAATTAGGTTTAGCATACATAAACAAATGTCTATTCCACTCTCTCAGTGCTGGTAACACAAGATATCTGTTGTGAAAATTGCGCTAATAGATTGTTTATGCCACCTTAGCAATAAATACACACACTTACCAATCCTGTGTAAGAATTAAAGTCCCTCCATAGCAAGCATAATAATAATAAATAATGAAATCCCTTCTTGTCCTCAATCATCTGCTCTCAAAATGCCATGGAGAAAATATGGATCCTGCAGGTGTTACTCAAAAGTTTAAGGTATAGATTGTAGGAGACCAAAAAGTGGGGAGCAGAGAGGTAAGAGCCGGCTCAAGCAACACACAGTCCACAGGTGCATAAAAAACTTCTCATAATCAATGGTGTCCAAGGTGGCAGGTGAGTTTAAAAGAGTGTGTATAGACATTTTCTCTTCAACCATAGTTAGGCAGAGAATGTCAGATGAGGCTGCCAGTTTGGTTCCTTCCCCCCACCCAGATCTAAAATCTGATTAACCAGTGTCAAGAACATCTGAGGATGCCACAAACTGCCTCACTATCACCTGCTCAATAACCTTTACCAAAAACAAGAGTTAGAAATAGATCACTCAGTTTTTAGCAAGCTTGTCAACACTAAGAGTTGGGTTCCTGGACAGAGGTCTCACAGGAGTCTTTTTAAGAACAATAGTCACCTGTCAGCCTTAAGAAGACATTGCCAGTCTCCACCACATTGGACCCAGTGCCGGCCTTCACCAACTGAAAGAACATGAGATCATCTTGAAGGTTGTAGTTTGAAGCACCCCTGACTGGCTATGATGGCCAATAAAATAAAACCCTTTGGTTCTTCTGCACAATAAAACCGTAGGGCAGATGAGTGTCCCCCCATATAGTATTCTGTGTTCACTTGGCATGGATATAACAGCCATTCAGTAACAAGTCGTTCTTTTTCTTTTGAGTCTGCTACTGTGGCAGCAATACTCCATGAGCCAGCTGTAACAAAGCTGATGGATCCAGGGGGCTGGAGGGGCTCCTGAGGAAGGATTAAAATAATTAAATATGGTTGGCAGTGACAGCATAAGTCTAAAATATTTCAAGGGTGAGAACAGGCAGGAAGGAGAGGAAATGCTTAGGATGGTGTAAAGGTATATACGTAGAAGTAAAAGGATACAATTAAGAAAGGGAAAACTTAGGCTGAATATCAGGATAATATTCCTGACAAATCTAAAAATTGTATAATATTTCCATGAGAAGGGATAAAAACTCTTCCTTCATTTGTAGCATTTATAACCAGACTGGACAATACACTAATATAAGTATGCTAGAGGAGAAACCAGCACTGGCAGAGGGAGGGACTGGATGATCTACTAGGACATTTCAGTCACTAATTCTTGACACACACTGAGAGTCCAACATTTCTTCAGAATTCCTCTATCCGATACCATAAGTAATGACTTATGAGTGTAAGCAGATTTTTCTGAGGCGAATTATATAACCGTACACTCCATTAAGCCTGAGGGAGCTCTTTCCGAAATGCTGTACAAACACCATCCCTTCAAAGAGCCACTCTTATATCCAAGAGCGTTAATGGGCCAACCTCCTCAGTGAGTGAGCAGAATCCTTTCACAGCATCATCATCACCATGGGTATTGGGGGTGTTTCAGTCAAACACTACTTGCCAATTCTGCGTTCATTAGTACACACAGCAACGTATTCTGAGGAGGTGACGCTCGTACAGTATTATGATCCAAGTACAAGAAAATTGTCATGTGTTGACTAAAAATCTTCTACAAAACTCATGAGGTACACAGAAAAGAATTTGACAAATTGGGACTTTTTTGGTTAGTTCCCATCGTTCACACACCAGAACAGCATTTAAATAGCTGTGAGCTGGAGGAGCATAATGGGTAATACTATGCAAAGAAGTCCATCATATGCTGCTCTTGGAACTCTGGAAACAAATGGAAGCAGATGGGCCAGCTTTATGGAAAGCTTTCTCTCTATTAGCTTCCATCCCTTAATAAAGTTTGTGACATCTGAGAAGTTGCATGGTACATAAAGTGCACTTATTCATTATACAAAATAAATGTTAAAATTAAGCTATCAATGTTAGTTTCTCCAGCTCTGCAAATGGACTTTTAAAACTAAGTAATAAAGCAAAAGGTCGAAAGAAGCCTAGTTGTTTTTCTTCATCCAAAAATGCTGAGCCAGAATCCAAATTACAATCTTAGATATTTCTTCATCTGTGTTTGGATAGTGTCTAGTGCATACTGGTCACTACTGCAGCCTAAACAATCAATAACAGTACAATGTGGGGCTGTACACTGTTAGGATGGAAAGTCTTTTGAAATGATACACTGAATCTGTGTTTCAGGATTACTTTAAATTCAGCTAGACATTTGCTTTACTTGGATGAAAGCAATGCATTTACCTCGTTATATCTTGAACTATGAGAAATAGTAAGTTGTCATTTGTTGACCTACATTGAATAATTTTCATTTCTATTTGCTGGTGGAGTTTGCATTTTAGTCTCTTTTTAAGCTAAATAAAGGGTAATTCTGGCATATCTGATGGTTTTTACAGGTGTTAAGAATTCTCCTATTAAAGTTTTTACAATATTTAAAATTTGTTCTTTATCATGCAGTAAAACTAAAGTTGTTGAAAATCCTATTGGTAAAAGTATTAAGTTAAAGCTGAGTAGAAGTGTGAAGTCAAAATAAACAGGTCATTAATTTGTTAGTCACTGTTTCTTTAGAAAATTGTTGCCATTGTATTAAAGGTTTATCCAGTTAGCATATTTTTTTCTAAGGAATGGAAAATACATTTTTAGTCGCTTAAGATGTTTAAGTATTCACAGAATTACTTTCTGTCCAACACACTTTTAAATTGTAATAATTTTCCGTTATAATCTGCCATGTAGCAAAGCACTGTTTTGTATACAACCACATAAATATTATCCAGACCTGACTAAGCTAGCAGCTTTAAATATTTTTTTGTGTACCAACAGCTTCTATACACTGAAAAGTGTATATGTTTTTTTATTTAACTATATATTTTTGTTTGATATAAATTGATCTGCCTTATTTGGCCAGGAATATTCCACCAAGCAGCTGACGAATCTGGTGAATGTTTGTCTGGGATCCCACATCAACAAGAAAGCAAGACAGAAACTGCTAGCAGCAATTGATGACATAGACAGACCTAAAAGATAATTGGAGAAAGTTCCTTTTCTTGTGATTTGAACCTTCTTCTGTTAATATGCAGCATGCAAACAAATCTCTCATGGACTACTGAGGACATTCTGTTAACAAAAATATTGTGCACGACCTTTCTTATTTGTGTTGGAAACACTCTGAATCAGTGTGGTATTCTCAAATATAACTTTTATAACCTGTAGTCTTTTCTGTTTCTTTTCTTATTTTCCTGTACTGGAAGGACACTATTAATGTGCTGGTTGTTCAGCTGTATATTTTGCAAAAGTGTATGCTATAAGTAAATTGAAATTAGAAGGAAACATATTGGTTTAATATATAGTTGCTGGATTTTTGGTCAAAGAACCACTTAAAATGTGGTAGTTCTTCATCTTATGCCCTTCCACCTCTGGAACTAGTGCTTTATTATGAACACATGTAAAGTGAAGGAAAATGTACAATATCTTCTAATGATGAACCTTGCATGTGGATTGAAGGCAAATCAGCAAATACTGTAATATTAAGCCCATAGTTTTCATATGGATTTTAAATGTAAGTTTATTTCAGAATTGTCATATCAAAATAATTGACCAGAAATTATGAGAAGGTAATAAATACTGTACACTAATATGAATTTATTTGTGATAATTCCTTTGCTAGTTTTTACAATGTATTATGTAGTTTAAAACAAAAATTAGTCCAGTTCGCTCAACACCTTTTCTCCTCTTCCTCATTCACAGACTATGATGCTAGGAAGTAGTAAGAATGATGTGGTGGCTAAGACACTAGCCTAGGACTTGGGTCAGCTGGGTTCTACCACCTGCTTTGCCACAGACTCCTTACATGATCTTGGGCAAGTCACAGTCAATCCCTCTGGGGCAGATTCTCCACTAGCGTAAATTTTAGAATTTTGACAGATATTAGTTCATTTTTAAGCATTTTTTCTATTTTTCCCAATTTAAATTTTCACAGTTGCACAAAATTATGGGTTTTAAAATTTTTATTTTATCATTTACTGAAATTTTAACAGTTGTGGGAAAGCATGGGGGTGTCGGACAATAAGGGGAGATGGATGATCATTAATGAACATAGATGTGGAGATTCAACAAGTTAAAACTTTATAATTGTTAATATACAAATTGTCAACATCACATGAAAATATACAAAGTAAATATCCTTAAACCAAACTCTAAAGTTCACAAGCAGTATTTTTCTTACTTTGTCTATCTGTAAATTTTTATCATCATTGATAGAGATGTGTTTTTGTTGATTTGTGTGTGTACAGTGAAATTGACATTTACTGACATTTCCCAATAAAAATCTAATCCTTCCAAGCCTAAATATCTTAGATTTAGGACCATGCAGATTTTTCAATTTGCTCAGATATCTTTTTGAAGATGTATAGGAGCTATAGTTTAGACACCAACCAACGAAACACAATCATTTATATAAACTTAAATGCACACTAATTCATGTGATATGGTCAGAGTTTCAGCCTCAACTTTGTCCTTCATGTTAAACCCTTAATTTTTACAAACACAAGAATGTCAGTAGATATGGAAGCACAGTGATAGTCAGACATCTTTGGCAGAATATATATATATTGAGCCAATTGGTACTTTTATATTTAATTTTGCTTTGGAAAAAAACAGTTTGAGCATCTGTGTAGGAATTCAGCAGAAGAATGAATTTTGTAGTCTAAATAGAATTTTGGAACTTTTAAATTTCAGACAGACTAAATAACTCTTGACTCCTCTCTCTTCTTCCATATCACAAAGGAAATAGGATTTACACCTGAAGCTGAGCCCATGCAGTATTCATCATACTGTCATCCAAAATTCCATTCAAAACTTCTTTAGCGGAGTGCTAACATGAAACTTTAACTTAGATTAAACCATTTTTTACCCTCATCAAAAAACAATTGCCGTTAAGTTCATTTTGAAAGCATAGTCTCTTGTGTCAATGAATCAGCCATAAAGCGAGATCTTGAACAGTGTGTTCTAAGAATAAACAAAACTGGTTCAGAAAGGGTCATTGTAAAAGCTATTTAAATTTCATCCCCATGGTTAAAATAAGGATCTTAAATATTTTGACTATGGTCTCTTGAATAACAAACCATTAATAGCTTTGGCTTAATTTAATTTGCTGCTGCTGGTGGCCACCAGCCAAAGATATAAAAGATAAAGGGGGAAGAAAATCAGGCCCATAAACCAAGCTGGTGGACTTGTTTTTATAGTAAATAACCTATGCATCAACTAATTTAATGTAACACACACACACAAACCATGTTAAGAGCATTAAAGTTGCAAAATCAAGCCTTTGTGACCTTAATTCGATCCTGCTGGTGTTACTACTACTATCCTACTGCTTGGGGAGTTGTGGGCACAGCATGGAGTCCTTCCTTCACCCCATCCATTCCCCCCACTTCTACTGCCTGCCTGCCTGTTCTGAGGCTGCTACACCATTATTGCTGTATTCCTTCTTTGCAAGCACATAAGGATGTACACGCTCCCCCTTGGATCTCCTTCCCCCTTCTTCCCTCAGCTTGCATTGGGCTGCTGGGCCTTCTTTCCTTCCCTCTGCCTGCCCTCCTTCCTTGCAGTTTGCATCCCCATCTCCCCCAGTTTCCCCTCATGGTTCATTCCCTCCATCGCATGTTCCCCTCCCCTTGTGGCTCGCTTCTTCATGCCCGCCCTTGTGGTTTGCTGCTCCCTCCCCCCCACCATCTGTTGTCTCTCCTTGTCGTATGCTAACTTCCTCTCTCTATCTCGCATGCCTCCTCTCCGTCACTAGTGTTACCTGCCTCCCCCACCACTATTTGCCCTATGCCCCCACCCATACCCTACGCGTGATCCCCCATTTCCCTCTGTTTTGTTTAATTCCCTACTCACTGAACTCCCCCACTTCTATGTCCTCTCACGCCCAGTCCAGCTAGAGGAACCAACTCCCCCCTTAATACAATCCCACTTCTCCATTTATTTGATTAAACCCCCATTTCATATTTGCTCCTCCCCACCCCAGCCTAGTGTGAGCAGTTAGCCTCCATTCCTCCCCTGGCTCCATGCTTTTATCATTCCTTCCCCACCTTGCTGTCTGTTCCTGGCATTTGCCCTTGAGGGCAGACCCCACCCAGCCACAGGTGAGGCTTCTGCTCTGGAGACTTTGTCCATGGGAGGGAGGGAGAAGACAGGCAGGGGGACTGCCAACCACCATTGTTAGCCTCCGCCCTCCTCGGATTTCTCTCACATCGACCCCCTTGGTTACCACGATCACCCTTCTCCCACTGGGATGATGGTGGAAGGCCTGGGCAAAGACTGCCACAAATACTACTACCACTGGTGCCTGCTTGTTCAGCAAGAAAGGCCAGGGCAGAAAAAAGGGCAAGCAGCCCTCCCCGCTGGTAGGCTCCTGCAGTAGTAGGCACTAATTATGTGGTCGGTTCTCCCCTTCTGGCCCTTCCACCAGCTCTGTGGGCATCTGCAAGATGAGCTTTTTTCAAAGACTGAACGTGGCCAAATTTGGGTAGACTCAGAGGGTGGTAAAAGGTCCGTCCCGCCCTGCCCCCCAACAAACTGTGTCCCTGCTCCAAAGCATCAGGGAGTTACAACTCCTCAATAAAACACTAGTAAGAAATTTTTTTAATGTGGGAAAACAATGTATTATTCCCTGACCTTGTTCTAGGAAAAAACTCAACTGTTTTAGATGAAATTTTACAAAAATTTTGGCTTAAAGCAGACAAACAGCATGGAAAACTTCAGCTCAAATAATTCAATTTTGGCAAAGCTGTCTGCCAGCTCCATCTATAATACACAAAATAACCTTACGAACATTAAAGTTGCAAAGTCCACCCTGCAAAAATTAGGAAGTGCCAGAATTAAGATTGATTTGAAAACAAGAGCAGAAGGAAGCTGTAAAGGATAAAGCGTGGGTGGAGTGGAAGGAGATGAACACAGACAAAGGTGAAGGGTTAAGGTTGTCTATGGCTTTGAAAGCTATGCAAGGAGTTTTAATTTGATGTGGAAGGCAAGGGAAGGAGCCAGTGGATAGATGTGAGGAGGGATGAGACAGTTCAAGCAGCATTTGATATTGTGTCAAACTGTAATCTAGGTTAATTAAATTAAAAATATAATGGTCACAGGACTAGGGAGGTCATAATCCTTATATGAAAAGATAATAGGTTATTAAAAATGTGTTCTGGAAGATCTAGGTAATAGGAGAGTGTTGAGGGACTTATTGTAGCATGAATATATTGTTGTGGATTGGGTTAAACCTCACTGAAGCTGGTGGGTTTAAGAGCGGCCCTTCATTCAGGGTACATGTAAACACAATTAAGCTCCTTCATAGAACCAGCTAGCTAAACAAGGGGCCTCTGGGCAAAACAACACCACATGCAAAGATGGTCTACAAGCTGAACCATGTACCCTAAGCAAATTCCACTATGATCTGATAAACCCTGGTGGAGAGGATTGATTGTATTGGAGCAGTTGTCAGTGTGAGAGAGAAGCAGGAAAAACAGAGAAGCTTAGACGTAGTAGAAAGCCAAGGATACAGCAGGAAAAAGTACTGTGAATGTGACCCCCCCCCCCTTTTATTTTTTTTTTTAAGCCTAAAGAGTGAGAGAGTATTTGGACTAAGTGCTGGCTGAAAAGGGACTTGGAAAAGTGAGCAAAGGATCTGGCTTCTGCTGTGTTTAGAGAATCAGGATTTTGGATTTTTTTAAATAAATAGGGTTACATCCAAGAAATATCTGATTCCAGCATCATCAATTTTTCCTCCTAACCAAACCAACCTGCTAGACCCCAAATTTCGGCTAATTACTTAGGTCAAATAGAGTGTAACAATACGTAGATACTTTTTAACGGCTTTTTTTCCCAGAAGAAATTTATTGTCCAGAAAATGCCTACAGTATGATAACAATTGAAACTACTTGTGCTAAGAGCGCTTCACAATTTTTAAAATTAGTTATACTAAACTTTCCAATCAATATAGGACAATAAGAACCATTCCACATTTTGTCTCCTGGAATGGATCCAAAATGAAAATGAGTTATACCTGATAAGGACCCTAAAGCTACTTATGTTGTCAGCTTGTCACACTGTGCAGCATAAACCAAAGCTAAGAATAATTGCACTTCTTTCCTGAACTATTGCAGAAGATGACTAAATTTGCAACGGCTTCCCTGTCAGCAGAAAGGGTCAAATGCATTCCTGGTGGCTCCATTGCAGTAAGTGAAGTTACAGCAGGAATGAGTTGCATCCGAGCCCATTAATTTAAAATATTTTCGGTCATTTATGCAATGTTCATTAAGTCCTGTATATGGAGGAGAGAGTCTGTTAAATGTTAACAGTATTCAGGAAGGATTATCCTAGTTCTGAAATGGTGAAATTCACACTCTGCAAGAGAGCCTGTTCAAGGCCCTCCACAGAATGGCAGCCCAGTAGTTGTTCTGTGCAATTGGAGTGGCTACACTAGGGTGAGGAAGGCTTCACATTGTCCAGCAAGTTACCCCACGCAGCTGCCATCAAGGGAGATGTGGACCATGATCTGGGCTATCTGTGTGTGATAAGGCGAGAAGGAAGAAATTTCCTCCCATTGGTTCTGGTAGAATCTTCACCCCTCATCATCTCCGTGGGCCAAGTTTATGATTGACTCGAAAGTAAGTGTAAAACTATGACAGGTTCACACCACGTTTTCAATTGCACAAACCTGAAAGATGGGACACGAGTCCTTTGGTACCAGGCATCAGGAACCATCTTCTGCAATGCATTAATATATGCTGTGGAAGGAACTTCAATCCCTGACTCTCTCTCCCGCTTCAGAGTTGCACAAAATAAATCAATTCTTTTTCAGCTTGTGATGGTGTTAAACTTTGGGTCTGTGCCACTGTAAATGAATCTAAGACATTACTAGTTATTAATATCTATGGGGTCCTTATGTTGCAAAGCTGTGCTTTGCTAACTCACCTCCGGAATAAAGTCAGCGTTGCAAAATATCTGACAAAATTGGTTAATTTTGCAGTTTCTCACAAAAAATCTCCCAAGGGCTGAATGTCTGCCCTGTTATATTACAAGTCATTCAAACAGGCTCAGCCAACAAAATTTAGATTTACTGGGTGTGGGCGATATCTATTTTATTTATAGCCACAGTTTGAAAAAGAATAGCATGAAAACTAAACATTTCGTCAGCCACAAATTCAGTAATGGCTGATATAATGGTGCAAGTACAGAAATAACATCATGTACAAAGAGCAGTGTTTTTATGCATCTTGGCTATATAAGGCTATGTCCATATATGCTGTCTTTGTAATGCCAAAACCATTAATTTCCATGTCGTAGGGCTCACTCTTTATGGACATACAAGAAGAGTATTAAACTTCAAAAAGATCCTAAAGCGCAATGAGTAACAAAATTTTTGGATCCAGTTAAAGACTATTGACAATGCTGATTTCATTATATGGTAAAAAAGTTAACAAGCTATATGCATAGGAGAGAATGTATAAAATGCCAAGTAAACCTCTTCTTTTTATTGCCACATGGTGTGTGGATATATAACACTTTTTATGTTCTGTATATATTTTGCACAGTGTTTAACCCAGCCACTAAAGGGTTATGTATATGTATGTAGATATGCTAAATCAGAAAATGTATGGATGAACTAAACAACAACCTATGTGAATTCTTGTCTTCCTATTAGCTTAAAGTGAATGGAAACAGTAAAAGATAGCAACTTGTGCTACTTCACTGCTACCTCTGTTTGGGCTGAATCTATTTTAGTCCGGAGACATATATGTGAAGGCTACTAGAAAGAGCAGCTCCTAGCTCTGAACAGAGATTGCTGTTGTGATCTCTGTGTCCCCATATTTATTTAAAGTTAAGCAATTGTTAAGGAAATCCAAGTGGACACTGTCATTCTTCATCAAACAATTATCCAAAACCTCAGTCTTAATTCAGTTACCTTTTTCCCTTTATGGGGGCAGGATTTAATTGTCTTTAAGGTACAGTTGGTAGTTGAAATGATTCTATAGTTGCTTATAATATGGTAAATATCCATTCAGACACTGGGAGGTGGTTCTTCTGTTTATTGGGAATACTCCATTGGTATATTTGATAAATGAATAGTCTGGAGTTGGGCAAAGCAGACACTGCCTCTAACAAATTGACCAAAAATACTGTGTTGCAAATACCAGATTATGCATAATATATATATATATTTTCCATTAAATAGTATATTTGTATTGTTATTTAATGTATATGCATGGATTTCAATATGCAGAATTTGGTATTTGCAACCAGATCTCTAACTTCCAAATATTGATATTTACAAAATAAGAAGTGTGTGATCATGCTGCAGACTCTGCATATCCAATGGAAAATTTTGAGTGAAGTGGCCAGAAAGTCTTCATTAAGTACATGATTAATTAATTGCTGGTCAGTTGTACCAGATAACTTCAGGTGATATAGCGTCACTGTCAGACTGTAGATCCAAAATGAATACTTTCCGCTGTAAACCTCATGTCCTCAACCTTCTTCATGAGAACTGTTTCATACTGGTAACAATGAATAAAGAAAAAAAGTTATCAAAAATGTAGCATACACGTTTAAAGAAATAAATTCCACTTCACTTGAAGGCTAAATCCAACACAAAGCTAAAAATGGATATTTGTTTAAGAATGATATTAGACAGAAGCAAGATTTTGTTTGATTTTTCAGAAAGTTTCTATAGTCTGAAATAGAATGTATATATATTCTAAATTCTGCGTATTGAAATCGCTGGAAGAACATTACACAGACACATTACTTATGTACTATGTATTACAATACTGATGCAGCATTTAACAATAATTAATTATTGATTTATCTGGAATGGATTGCAAAGTTAAATGACATTTAAGACCGCTTTATTGCTTCATTGTGGCTTGTGACAAGGCAGCCCCCGTGGGGTACCCTTCAGGGGCAGGCTGTGGCAGGACCCTTGGGCCAGCCTCAGTCTCCCCTTTCTTCCAGAGTCCCCAGTAACTCCTCATAGGCTTTCAGAGTATAAATAGCCCTTAGTGGGGTTAATTCATTACAATCAAAAACCAGAATTCCCCAGCACAGTCCAAACAGTAGTCACTCTTTCAAATTCCAACAGTCCATCAACACCACGTATAGCTCCGGCATCTCTCACCCACCTCATCCCAACTCTCAGGTATGGCTTCCACATCTCTCACTAAGCCTCTGATTATATCTCATCCTAGTCCCTCTAGCTGGGGTGCTTCTTCACCCTGCTTCATTCTAAGGTCTGGCTCTAGTTCTCACCAGGAGACATCATCCCTTCATTGTTCCCCAGCCTTCAGCCCTCTCTGGCTCTCTGACTTCAGCTCAGAGAACTAGCTGGCATTGTCTTCTGCTGCTGTCAGCCTTCAGATCTCTCTGGCCTGGGGAAGTCAGTAGGTGACCCCCAAGCTGTCTTCCTGCCTTTTCTGATCTGGCGCCACTGCTCATCCAGGGATCTCTCACATGCTCCTTCAGGGGCATCCCTTCCCTGAAGCTCTCAACCTAGCTGTGGTCTCCTGATCTCCCCCGCTAGACTCTATTGCCTTTGGGCTGTGTCTCGTTTATAATTCCCAGGGGCAGCCACATCCTCCTTATTACACCAAACTAGGGCACACCTGGACTGGAAAAAGAACTGGGTTTGATTTAATTAAAAGAGGCCAGCTACCCTGTTACAAGGGTACTCATCTGAGTAATTGTTCACCCAGGTGAAGGGCAATAAATCTAGCCCTTAAAAAGCACATGCATTTGATATTAATACTAAGGCTCTATCTTTGTTCTTATACTGCCCCCACTCCTAATATCTATACACTTTTGTACCGGAGTGTATGGCTATATTTGTACAAGTGTTGTGTGTTAGTCCACAGAAATTCCATTGTTGTACTGCATACTGTAAAGGTCCAATTATTACCAAATATTGGTGAGGAAACGTAATACCATTCACACACTCAAAGGGCTAGATAATGCACATACTCCTTGCTGCTTGGAAAAATATCTCCACTAATATAGCAAGGAAACTTTGGGACAGAGGGAAGCCAGAACAAAACTGAGAGTCAATGTAATCAACCAATCATACTCTGAACAAATTAGTATTGAGACCCATTCTGAGACCAAAAGGAGGTGAAACCTCTCCAAGGTGGTAGAATGGGCATTCTACCTATTAGAGTGTCTACACTTGTTGATGGCTTTAAGCAAAGACAAATATCATTGGTGTGAATTAGTTTGACCATGAACTGCTTCATGACTTCAAGCTGCCAACTTCTGTCTCTTTATGAGCTGTTAGAATGTTTGAGCAGCCAAATGAGCCAACTGGCTGAATGTTCTTGGGTGTTTTATAATGTGTTATATTTTAAACGAGACAAAAGTGTAGCCATGAATTGTAATATCTCTTAGTGCCACTGCCTTACATTTTTTTTAATGTCTTATTGGTGTTTCTGTGTTGTCTAATAGGGTGTTTGTTTCAATTTATTTACAGAGCTTTTATTTTGGGAAATAGAAATGTCTTTTTTTTTTAGGAACCTGATTACTGCTGCCATTGCTATATCCTGATGGAAATATCCTGAGCAGATATGCTAAACAAGGTGAAATATATATATTTTGCCTAGTATCTGCTAAGAGAATTTATACTGATAATGGCTGTGTCTGGCTTTTAGAGGCACAAGCCTATTGCTGAACGACATTCATTAATACTTACGACAGCAGCATATCACACTGGAGAGGGCACCGGCCATTCATAGGTTGTATTCCAGTTTCTGGCACTAACTTGTTGCGTGATGTTGGGATAGTCACATTATTTCTCTAGGTTTTTGTCTGTCCATCTATAAATTGAGTAAAATTTGCCACCTTTTATAAAGTGCGTTGGAGTCTTCAGTTGGCATTCCAGCATATATTTTTCAAACAGCTGCCGGGATATTAATGCTACTTTTTCTACTGGTAACCAGCAACGAATGCTCCAGACAAGGCTTTCAAAATCATAGAAATGTGGGACTGGAAGGAACCTAGAGTGGTCATCACGTCTAGCCCCCTGCACTGAGGCAGGACCAAGTATACCTAGACCATCCCTGACAAGTGTTTGTCCAACCTATTCTTAAAAACCTTCAGTGATGGGGATTCCGCAACCTCTCTTGGAACCATAGCTACTCTTAGACATTTCTTCCTACTATCTAACCTAAATCTCCCTTGATGAAGATCAAGCCCATTACTTCTTGTCCTACCTTCAGTGGACACGGAGAACAGTTGAGCCCCATCCTCCTGATAATAGCCCTTAACGTATTTGAAGACTTTTATCAGGTCCCTCCTTGGTCTTCTTTTCTCAAGGCTAAACATACCCGGTTTTTTTAAACCCTTCCTTGTGGATCAAGTGTTCTAAAGCTTTTATCATTTTTGTTGGTGTTGTCTGGACTCTCTTCAGTTTGTTCATATCTGGCCTAAAGTGTGGCATCAAGAATTGGATGCAATACTCCAGCTGAGGCCTCACCAGTGCCAAGAAGAGTAGGACAATTACCTCCCATGTCTTACATATGACACTCCAGTAAATATGCCCCAGAATATAAGCTGTTTATGCAGCTCCATCACATCGTTGACCCATATTCAAGTTGTGATCCACTATGACCCCCAGATCCTTTTCAGCAATACTGCCTCACTAGTTATTCCCCATGATGTATTTGTGCATTTGATTTATTCTTCCTAAGTGTAGTCCTTTGCACTTGTCTTTATTGAAATTCATCTTGTCCATTTCAGACCAAATCTTCAATTTGTCAAGGTTGTTTTTAATTTTAGTCCTGTCCTCCAAAGTCCTAACAACCTCTCCCTGCTAGGTGTCACCTGAAATTTTATAAGCATACTCTCCACTCTTTTATCCAAGTCATTAATGAAAATATTGAATAGTACCAGACCTAGAACTGACCTCTGCAAGTCCCCACTAGGTTCGCCCTCCCAGTTCGACAATGAACCATTGATAACTATTTGAGTTCTGTCTTTCAACCAGTTTTGTACCCACCTTGTAGTAATTTAATCTAGAGCACATTTCCCTAGTTTGCTTCTGGGACTGTGTCAAAAACCTTACTAAAATCAAGATATAGAACATTTACTGCTTCCCCCCACCAAATAAGACACTAATCTGGTCAAAGAAGGAAATTAGTTTGGTTTGGCATGATTTGTTTTTGACAAATTCTTGCTGACTGTTCCTTATAACCCTATCATCCTCTAGGTACTTACAAATTGATTGTTTAATAATTTGTTCCATTATATTTTCAGGTATCAAAATGCCCAAAATGTAAGGGCACAGTACTTGTCAGAGAAAAATGTAGATGAAGAAGAAAGTGCCTTTCCTTTGTCTCCTGAATTTTGTAGATGAATGATTCCTGTGTATTAAGAATATAGGAAATAGCCTTCTGAATGCTCTCTAATGAACCTATGCTAACACCAGACAACGTATCAGACAGTATAGATCTCATTGAACAGCCAGAAACACACTCATGTAGCTTCAAGCTTTGCTGAAACTATGGTTGATATAATTCCTAGAAGTATCAGAACAATACATTAAGCTGCTACTTCCAGGAATAATAACACGGCATCAGTGATCGACAAATAACAATGTGAGTAATACGCACGTGATTTATCTATTTTTAATTAAAGGACCGAGGGATATTTAAAAGACACACATTTATGGGTGTCATTTCTTCTGTACTATGTCAATAATATGTCTATGCACTGCTGGGTGAGTCTTGGAATTGCTTAGATACCAAGGTGATAAGTGCTTTAGACACCATGTAGACATAGACAGACAGATGGTCAGTTCAGTGGCAGAATGATAGAGCTTCTCAAAGAAACAGGACTTAATGAGGCAGGAAATTTACAAAAAAGGGCTCGCATTTATTATGATTTTTATTATTTTCATTAGTACTAAATGGAAATGAATTTTAGAAAGCAGGTAGAAGAATAAATGAGAATGTATGGTCACTGCCTTGGCAACATTTTTGATGTCATAATAATTAGTTGAGTTGTCATACTAGATAAAAACATAGGAACTGCCAGACTGGATCAGACGAATGGTCCTTCTAGTTCAACATCCTGTCACCAACAGTGGCCAGCACCAGATGCTTTAGAGGAATGCAAAGAACCTTCTAATGGGCAATCAGGGGTAAACCTATCAAGGGAAAATGTAATCCTAACCTAGCAATTTGTGTTTGGAATATGCACATAGTTAATTATTTGATTTGAGTCAATGAGCTTCATAGCCACTCAAATACAAAGCTGCTGGGTACCATTTAAGAGTACTCATTTCATACCACTGAAATTGAGGCTAATTTTTATCTTAGCTGCATTTTAAAGAAGTGAATTGTATTAATAATTAAAAGCCATTTCCCAAGCACTAATGAATAGGTGGTATGGCTGGGAATTGAATCAGGTTTTCAAAGCTGAGTGCTGTGCATATTGGAAATTACTGAATCTGCTGATCTATTGGCAAGAAAGAGAAAAAAAACTAGAACTCTTAAATAAACTAAAAATTGCTGAAGGTCAATACATTTCTAGATCACGTACTGAAAGGCATTAGTGAGTTCTTTCTTGGGTGTATTTATTTGTTATGAACTTTTCAGTTGTAATTACTTTCACCAGGTTATTGAATGAGTGTCAGGATGAACTCTTTCCTCTGACAGACTACACTGTAGATTTATAAAGGTTTCTGGAAATTGGGTTTATGCTGAAATAGTTTATCATCTTTGAAAGCAAACAAAATTTAAAAAATGTCCAGAGTGCTGAGAGAGGTGTATGAGTCTTTTGTAACTATTTTCAGCACATATTACCATGACAAGGCATGCACCATGTCAACAGGAAAGGAATTTTCAAGAGATACTGAAACCTCCACTACCAGAGCATGTCCTGTGGGAAGGAACTATAGTGAGTTTATTTTCTGTGCCCTGTCTCGTTCTCTATTAGCCCACAATGTGTCACACAAGAGGCACATCACTAATGAGTCAAAGTCAACTTTATGCTGTGCATCCCCATTGTTATTTTACTATTGTATTCAATAGTGCCTAGGAGTCCCAGTCATGGACGAAAACCCTATTATGCATGGCACAGTACAAAGAACAAAAGGCTGTCCCTGCCCTGAAAAACTTACAATCGAAGGGTATGTCAGCACTCCAGTCGGGGAAAAATAACTGCAGTTTGTGTAGCCATACTTGAGGTAGCTGGAATCTAGTGAGTTCAGACACTTCCAGCAGTGAAGCTGTGGCAACATGGACTTCAGCACAGGCTAGCTGCCCAGGTAATGCCCAGGGTTCTGTGTGGGCTGCTACAGCCCAGTGCTGCAGCTTCACTGCTATTCACTACACTCCGCCCATACTGGAGAGATTTATGCTATCTTGGATCTGTCTACATGTGTTTGCGGCATAGCCAAAGCAGGAGCCATGGGGCAGGTGGACACAAGCAGACACCTGGGGGTACATAAGCCAATACTGGTCAGCACCGAAGTCAATGGTGGAGCATAGGTGCCACTGATAGAGGAAATTAGCTCAGTGCATGGTGCATCAGCTCAGTCACGGCAATACATGAGCACTTTCTGGACCATGCTGTTCATTTTAAAAAAAAAATACTCTAACGTGTTTGGACTGAATGGGGTTTCAGCCTTAAGCTCACCTCCAAAGACAATGACACATGAAAGCCATCCTGGCTTTAATGGAAAAGGAAGTAAGGGGTCTGTTAAACCATTCATAACAGCAGGTGAATGTACTTCTGCAGCTACCAGTGCTAGTGTGTTTGGGATCCCTGTCGTTGCCATGTACCATGTTTGTGCTATTATCGTCATTGCCATCACCTCCCATGCTGACAGCAATCCCCATGTGCTCATCAGTGGAAAAAGGAGAAAACTTTGCCTGACACTGTCTCAGTGATCTAGCCATGAAAGGTCAGGTCAGCTGATGATGATGTCCATTTCTCTCTGAATCTCTTTACAGACTCTGGTAATTTTTGGATTGAGCAGCGAAGGGAAAGAACAAGTGACGCTTCCCTAGTCTGTTTTCTTGATTTCACCAGCTGTAGATTTTAAAAGCAACTTGCTGCAAAACCATCTGAGCAGTCAGAGGTGGATGAATGGAAATGGTCATGTTTGCAAACATAAAAATATTTCTCACCTGTTTTTTTACTTTATTTTCCAAAATAAACTATTACCATAATCAATGACCAGTAGGGGATGCTGTGTATGAAACACAAGTGTTACCCTACTATAGCCACAAACTAACAAGGAAAAATCCTACATATAAAGTGATTGTTCGTAGGAAGTCTTTGCTCTGCCGTTGGTTATCATCAGAGCCTAAAATAGGCCATTCATTTGAAATGTTGATCACCCTTTGCTGGCAGCAGATGAGGGAGGAGAACATAAACACATGGGAAAGTTAATAAGAACCCTCATCAAATCTGCACTGTAAACATTTGTTTTAAATCTAGGTGCACCCTATAGGATATGTCTACATTAGTGACTATGCAGTAGGGTGACCAGATGTGCCGATTTTATAGGGGCCAGTCCTGATTTGGGGATTTGTCTTATATAGGTGCCTATTATCCCCCACCCATCCTGATTTTTCACATTTGCTATCTAGTCACCCTACTGTGCAGGTATCTATGGGCAGGCATATGCTACAACCCCCTATTTTCCATACTTACGGCCCTGAAGTGCATGGCTCAAGATGAGTAATCTAGCACACCTGAGTGCTGTGACTAAGTACATGCCTTAGGTGTGGCATGGTCCTGTACCCATCCCACTTTGCAGTGTGAATAGGGATAAGGGGGTGTTTAATCAGGTCTCGAGTTGCCAAAAATAGAACTTTATTGTTTGTTTAAGAAACAGGAAATAACGTGCAAATACCCAAAGACAAACATGTGAGCAGCACTGTAAGAGGGTGACCCATGCTTCAAAACCCAAGTAAACAATAAACATTTAAGTTTATGTATTAAAAACATACGATAATGTTTCATTCATGTTACCAACATGTAGTGCACCGTGGCGGCTTTCAGACATCAGTGTAGGTGTAGACCTGGTTCTCCTGGGTTCCTCTCACAGCAGGTAGGGATATGGGTTCATGTCATGCTGCGCCTATTATGTTGGAGCCATGGCGTTTTCCATGGATTGGAAAGGCTGCTGTGCCAAGGGTCTCTGATCTTGTAGCTTGCTAATGCTCTGCAACATCTGTGTTTGCTGCCTGAGCAAACCCATAATGTCCTGTTGAAATGTCAGAGACCAGGACGTGGGTGGTCATGACTAGTAGTTAGAGAAGGAGCTGGTGGTTGGGCATCAGAGCCTAGTATCAGAGTTGGAGGCAGTGGCTAGGTGCCAGAGCCTAGGGTCTAAGCTGGAGTCAGAAGGCAGGCACAGGAGTGGAAGAAAGCAGGAGCAAGTTGGGGAATTTCCAACCCTTCAGGCAGTGTAACCAACCAGGCAGCCAACTACAGGCCAGCTGCACTCATTAGGCTGCCCAGATGTTGGTTCAGCAGCAGGCCCTGATTCCTGACATTCACTTCCCTGTGCAACTTTTGGTCCCTGTGTCTCTTCTGCAGCACCTGCTCTCTCCACTCTTGGTTCTTCTTCCTAATCTCAGACCTTTGGACCCTTCCAAGCCCTGTGTTCCTGGTCAGCAGTTCTAGAGGACTGGAGGATGTCTGAGACCACATTCTCTCTGGCTCTCTTCTTTCATCACTGCATCAGCGTCAAACATCAGCAGGCATGGTCGAGGCAGCTCTCCAGGGTACCATGCCAGAGTCTGCTGATTAAAACATACAATATGACATTAGATTTAATGGAAAGGAAAAGGAGGTCTCAAAGCTCCCTTATGTTGTTCCCATTGAGAGCTTTAATAAGAAATGATCATTGTCGCTTTGGCTTTGGAGCACCTTCTCACATCACCGCTCTGCAGCTCAAGCCATGGTGAGTACAGCCTGGTGGGCTGGGGGGTCGGGAGGGCCTGTTGCATGGGAAGTTTAGACACTGGCTGCCCCTGTGTATGGGTATAGGGAAAGTGCAGTGAATATTGCCAATATTTTCACAGGCCATGGTGGTTTTGGCTGATAGCTCTCTCCTGAGAATGACAAAGGCACATAGAACCCATGAGCTACTGGTGTCCTGAAGCCTCTTGGACCTCTCGAGTAGGCCACTCACCAGGGGAACTCATTGCAGTGTGTCTCCATGAAAAAAGTACCCTGCATGGGGAGAATTGTGCCCCTGTCCCCTCTGCCTAGCTCAACAAGCCAAAGACTGGAAAAGTGGACACCACCTTTGCCTCTGTCCAAGCTCAGGACACTGATCTGATGTCGACTGGGTAAGTTGCACTGCGATACATATTTTGTTAAAATCTATTTTCTAACATTTTACAAATGAAGTGAGCAATCAAAAGTCAGTGCCTTTGTTCTCTAAATGGAGGAAGAGGGCAAGGGGGAGGCAGAGGAAGTTTTAGGCCATGAGAAGGTAAAAAATGCTTATAAGGAGTAATGCATATACACACTTACCTGACTCCTTTTCCCCTTCATCAGCAAGCTCATCTGCACTTGCCTGGCAGGATTGGCTTGACTCAGGCAGTTTCAAACAGCTCCTGGCTCACTGTATGGTTAGTGTCTCCCTCCAGTTCCCACCCCCTCATCCTCACTGCAGGGGCCTTCGCTTTGGGTCCCCACGAGGTCTGCGGGGTGTTGGTGGGTTCCATACCACGTATGACATGCTGTTTGCTGTAGAAGCGCTGGGTCTGCCAGGTGGCCCCAGATCTGTTATTGGCCTCCCTCGCCTTCTGATGTGCCTGCCGAAGTTCCTTCGCTTTCACGCAGCACTACTGCTCAGCCCTGTTGTGCTCCCTTTGCAGGATCCCCTGTGCAGTCTGCACACAGATGTGTACGTTTCTTTGGCTGCTTCTTAGCTGAGTTTGCATGGCCTCTGCTCCCCACAGATTGAGGAGATCCCTGACCTCTTTCCTGTTCCAGGCAGGTACACGTCTGGTACCTCTCTGTGTGCATGGAGTTGGCAGGGTCGGCTGTTCACAAAGGTGGGCTAGTAGGTGTTTTTGCTAAGGTGGGCAATCAGGAAAAGGCATTTCAAAAAATGGTGGGAGGCAGGAGTTTTAAACCGGGGTGGCTGGGGCTTCTGGTGCCTGTGATCACTGGGCAGTGGAGTTCAAAATTGTGACCACTGTCACCGGGATAGGGGAATTGTAGGACAGCTGCTGGAGAATTGTTAGGGTCGACACAGGGACTGCAATGTCTACCCTTGCACTAGGTTCAACACAAGTAAGTCGATTATGCCTCAGTGCCTTTTGGGGAGGTGCAGTTATTGAGTTGCGGTAACGGGTGCTTACACTGGCAGGAGAAAAATTAAGGTGCAGACACATGCAAAACTAGGTTGAAGCAAGTCAGCTTAGGTTGAACTAACTTTGAGGTGTAGACCAGGCCTCAGTTACCTTTGGAGCACCCTCTTCCTAGGGCACCCATTCAGTCCCAAGACAGAAATTATAGTAGAGCAGCACTGAGGCTACATTTCACCTGCTGCCCCGGGCCCCAAGAGCTATCTTGACAGTCAGGGGCCACCAATTTGCAGGGCCATTTGCCCTGACACACTCCTTGTGCCGAGTGTGGGTGCTGTGAGGGGAGAGAGCGACCTAGGCTACACCAGTTCTTTACCACCTGGGGGATTCCTCTTATGCAATGGGAATCCTCTTGGGGCCAGTTCAGCTGGTGCTGCGGCTGCTTTGCACTCTCAGAGTGGGGCTGAGAATCTGGCCCACAGAGTGACTAGGCAAGGGGGTGTGAAAGCAGCTCCCCTCCCAGTTCTCATCGGTCACATGGAATCAACGCTCATCGCCAACTCTCTGTAAGTGAGAACTAGGAGTCCAGTGAGTAGTGTGCACCAAGAATGTACAGAAGAAATTGTGCTGTTCTGAACTGTCAGTAGGTCCTTTCATTTTGAAGAAAAAAAATAGTTGCTAATTTTATTCCTGTACTTCAGCACTAATTCAGTTAGCTCTATTGTTCGCCGATGGGGCGATCAGTTAAAGATCAGTTGCTGACTTGGATATGTGGCCTATCTATTTTTTAGTAGGTCTATTTTTCTGAAAAGTCCGAATGATTATATGTAATGGAAAAGAAATCTGGCCTTGCCTTGAAGGGTTAGAAAAAGAAAGAAATTGCTGAGAAATAAGAGTTTAAATTTCAGTCCTTTCATTGCATTCTCCAAGAGCAAGGTAACCTGAAGAAAACGAGAGAGGTATTCAATCTGGCAAATTTCCTGTAATTTGGTTCCTGAACACCTACAGTATCTCAGGTGCAAAAGGCAGATTCATTTTTACTGCATTTTCTTAGAGAATTCACTTCTCTAACTTTTATTTTTAAAGTGCTTACCTTTCACTGAAAAGATTATTCAATATTAATTATATACAATAAGTCTTTGCAAATGGCTTGGCCAGTACGTTAGGTTAAACATTCGCTTTTTGCAAAAATGCAGCATGTGCCAGAGGAGTTTTAATAACCACCACAGGTCTGAGCCATGGATGTATGTCTCACTCTAAAGACAGCACTTCAGATAGCACAGGGCTCCTGGGCAAATGAAGAAGTTTTTTCATCTGTAAGTGCAGGGAGGACTGGCTCCTCAGATATAAAGGCAATTACAAAAAATAATTAATTAACTTACTGTACCACTGACAATTGTTTTTGAAAAATCACAGACAACAGAGGAGGTATCAAGATCCTGGAGAAAAGCCAATTAACTTCTGGTTTTCAAAAATGGAAATAAGACCGATCCTGGCACTTGTCACACAAGTCTACATTTTAAAAGTAATAGAGCAAATATTAAGCACGACCTTTACTGAACATCTAGAATATAATGGAGACATAAGGCAAAAGCAGCAAAACAGGTTCAAGAAAGAAATACATCTGCCTAGACGAAGTTAATTCCTTTTGGGGAGAGGGATAATTCCGTTTATTCAATCCATCATTTCCACCACACATTTTGATCAACTGGCGTTTAAAAATTTATTTTAAAAAAATCTGATGATTGTAAAATGGAGGCAAAGAAATGTCGACACATTTGAACAAAAATGACCAGTTTTATGTCTATTGGTTTTGGATGCCCAGCAAGTACTGCTGTCCCTCCAGAAACAAATACTACTGGCTGGCCTTTAACTGCTTCCTACTCCCACTAACATCTTTAACCCAACCATCAGTGCTCCTCACATACTCCTCCATTGACATCTTCCCCATAAACATGCATTTCTTCAAGGGGAGTGATATATGGCGGGCATAATAGCCGCATATGAGCAGGTTCTCGTTTGGCTCAATCTATTTGATTCTTCCCCTTTCTCTGAGACCCTCCACTTTTTACTGTAAAATTATTCTAAACAATTAACACATTTTGGACTTTGTTAGTCTTACTAAAACTTCACTAATCAATTTTTTACAAAACAAAGACAACCAAGGGGAAGCGGTAGTTTGGTCTTGTGATAAAGGCGTCATACTGCAACTCAACATACCCGAGCTATCTGTAAAGTGGTGATAAAAACAGATCCCCCCCCCCCTTTGTCTGCCTCATCTATTCAGGTTATAAAATGTCTGGGACAGGGATGACATATTAGTACAGTACCAAACACAACAGGATCCTCCTTTCAGCTGAACTCACTGGGTGCTACCATACTGCAAATAATAATAAAACCCAAGTCTAATAATCACTGACTTGAAAATTAACTATAATAAATAACTCAATGCAAAAATTATTTTAAGGGCTACAAAAATAATTACTAGCAGATTTTTCTTCACTCAGCATACTACCTAAAATAAATGTCTCGATGGCCACAGAGTCACAAGTGGCTCCCTGAATTAACCTCCTTAAGCATTAAGCATCCTGAGTCAGATGCAGTTTTTCCTCCCAAAGAAATGAGATTTGAACTCTATCATTTCAAAACATCTTGAATGTGGCTAGTTTCACTCTTCTGCTGATATGCAAGGAGCTAGCTGGAAGGTCTGGACGTGGCAGTGTTTGTGCTAGGTGCTTTTCTGTAGCATAATACTTATAATAATGACACTCAGACTGGGATACTTTAGTATGACTGGATATTTGTAGAGCCCGGTACTCCTTTAAAGCTTTTCTACACTGTCCCACATTGCAGGCTATTGGGGTTTGAATGGCAGAATGCACCAAAGTGCTTCACTGTAACTCCCCCGTATAAAGGTTCCTAGTTGTGTTAATTCAACATTCAAACAGATGTTGATGAGGCATCTTGTAATTTGTGCCCACAGCATCCACATGAGTGAATTACAGCCCAGCACTTTGGCATGCACTGCTATTAAAACCCCCATAGTCTGAACTGTAGTTAATGTAGACACAGCCTTAGACCAGTGTGAGGTCATTTCAGTGCTTTAAAGGTCTGATCCAATCATTCTATTGATTGACTTCAGTGGGCTTTGCATCAGGCCTTAATTACACACGTCTTAATGGAGGAATAGTGGCTTAAGGATAGCGGTGTAGTTCCTATTGCTGTGGACATTTAACATTAGACAGGACGAGGCACTAGTAAATGCACCATAGGGAACAATCCTGCATGAGTAGGAAGCTGGACTAGATATTTGGGCCACATTCTTTGCTGTTTATGTTGGTGCAAATCTGGAGCAATGCCACTGAAGTCAATGCAGTTACTGTAGCTTTAAACTGGTATAACTGAGAGCAAAATTTGTCTCCTCTCTGTAATCTCTATGAGCCAGATCAGGAAATGCTTGCCATCAGGAAATACTTGCTGAGTGAGAAAACTTGTGCTATGTTAGATAGAAAGAGCTGCAAATCCATCATAGTGCAAGAAGGTATTTCAGTAGGATCACGTAAGGTCACAAGGTGCTTAGTTAGCACTGAACAGAAGTGAGTTGGTTTCAAGCTAGAGAACTTGATAAGGGGGCTGAGTGACAGAAGAAACAGTTAAGTGGATTCATGCAGCGAGAAAAGTGTCAGAAATAGCACTCACAAACCCACCAGAAGATGAGGAGAAAATGTCAGCATCACTTATACACCAAAGTGCCTTTGACTTCAGTAAGCCAGGAGAGGGGGAAATCACTCACGCTGCAGGGCATGTGCTATTCATCAGATGGACAAATCGCATTGTAAAGTAATACATGGGTGAGATATATAGAAAATATCTGACCCATAATTATAGTGATGCAGTTTTTTAAAATGAAGAAAGATACCAATGTGAACCTGAGGCAATCAATATCAAATATACGTATACAATGCGTTTCTTCCTCCATGTTCCTTTAGGACGGTACATAATTTAATAAAGTTAGATGAGCCTTGTAGGTCCATCCGTGGACTCATAGAGATTATTATAATTATGTTTCCTGGAGGTTGCAACTGTTCTTCCTGTGCAGACTCCCTACCAAAGAGTTCACACTCTAAATAGACAAGACAGACAAAGGGCGACAAGGAGACAGCAGGAGCGACTTTCCCCACCTTGCTGGCAGAGTACCAGCCCAGTCTTCTGGCTGCCAGTGCAGAGTCCTATCTGCTAGACTATCTTTCCTTCCTCATCCAGGTGAGCTCTGCTAGTGGGCCTGGTGGTTTTGTCTGGTGTTAGGCACCTAGGGTCAATCCTGCAAGAGGGTGAACGCTTCTCAAGTCTTCAGTGGGAGAGGAAGGCGCCACCACACAGCATGTCTCTGGATTGCACCCTAAGGCACCTGCTATCCCATCCCTCTCACTGATAAGATCATTGTTAAGGTGATCGCAGACCATTGCACCTGTCTTGGGATCTTAGGTGTAGTGTTAAGTACAATGGGCCTGTCTAATGGTTCTGTGGTTCCCTGGTCTTCATCCTATCTTCATGGCTGGCATTTTACTCTGCTCGCTTTAAAACGGAGAATACAACTCCACATGATTTGTGGAATGGACTGTGATGTTCCCCAGGGCACAGGGAACAAGGTTTAACAAGGATGCAGGGAACAAGGACTAACTATGGCACAGCTCTGTGTGCCATTTGTGCCCAATCGGCACTAGAAGCTAAAAAATATCCCCATGTTGTCTTTTTCCCTCCCTACTCCCAGTTTCCCCCTCCTCTCTACTCCTTTCCTTTCTTCTCCTTTCATTTAATTTATTCTCCCTTCTCCTCTCTCCTCTGCTCATTGTCGCTTCTGATTCCCATGTCTCCTTTTCCTGTGCCTCAGCCAATTTAGTCTTATTCAGTCCCTGCTAAATGCTGAGCCTCACATTACTCAGACTGAACGCCAGCAATGATACTTATATATACAGATGTGTCAATTCAAATGGGCGGAAGATTGGATGCTTTTACTCTGCCCAATGCTGCAAAAGATTCTCTGTCTTCAGATACAGCAGCCAAAGCAGGGAGAATTGGTCCACCCTCCTGTGTTCTTTGTATCTTCCTCCAATTTACAGCACCTTTGATTTGGGAAGTGTGATACTGAAATGGAGCTACCCTTCTCTCTTATCCCGCTGCGTCACTCGCATGTTGTATTTTTGGAGGATTGTGCTAGAAACATGAAGAAAATGCTCTTTTTAAAGGGCCAGATCCAGAGAAGCACTGAACACCTACAAATTTCCATGGATTTCTAATACTCAGCAGTTTGGCCCAATATTAGGCTTGTCTCAATTTTTCTCCTGTAAAAAGAGAACTGACAGTTCTTTATTGTCTGCAGCATTATTCAAACAATCAATGATAAGCTCTTTGGGGGCAGGGACTGTCTTTTTGTTCAGCTTGTACAGCACCTAGCACAATGGGGTCCTGGTCAATGACTTGATCTTCTAGTTGCTACCACAATACAAATAAAAATTTCAGGTGGCACCATACAGTAAGTGTACTTCATGCTGCATGTGACCTTTAGCATGTCACGTTACCTGCTCTGTGCCTCAGTTTCTCCATTTGTAAAATGGGGATAATGATACTGACCTTCCTTTTACAAAGGATTTTGAGGGAGCTGGATAAAAAAAGCTATAAAAAGCTTATTGTGATTTCATTATTTATTTTTATTTAAAAAGACAATGTCCCTGACCCAAAGAGTTGCAATCTAATAAAGAAAAAAGGTAAGAGTCACTGTTACTGTGACAGGGGGTAACAGGCATTTGTTGTCCCCTGCCAGAGACCCAGCTGCTTTGGTCCACCCTGGCTTTGGAAGCTGCCCTTTAAGAAGGGAAGGACAGTAAGTTTGGCCCTTCAGGGGTTACCTAGAAAGGCCTCCGAGGATCAGCAGCTGGTGACTTGGTCCTCCAGCAGCTAGATAGAAAGGCTGGTAGCAGGTGATGGCCAATCAGGGCCCAGCAGGCCAGTTAAAAAGGGCTGACTGTTTCTATCAAATGGTAGTTCTGGTTGAAGCCAGGAGAGGGGAGGAAGAATCCTTCTTCTGCCTTAACTCAAGAGACCAGGCCTGGTCAGGGTCTAATTCTGACTGCCAGTTTACGTTTAGGTCAGTGAGAGACTCCTGATTTGTTTTGTGGAATGTAGGGCCCTGAAGAGCCATCCTGAGTTAGATATTAATTGGTCTGCTGAAAATTAGGTGAGTGTACGGTGCAAGATGTCCATCTGGCTCAGGTGAGCCAGTGACAGCTACTCTGCAATTTTATCTGCCAGAAACATAAGAATATAAGTTATCAAGTAGATTACATACTGTTCTGTTGATCAATGCTAGAGGAAGCCCAAACTGATTATTTCTACATAGCTGTGGGGGTAAAAATGATTAAATGTTTGAATCAGGTAAACAAATGAATCAATAGTGCTTTCTAGAAAACCATGTATGGTTACAGATTTATTGAAAGATGACAGTGAAGCCCTGCAGGAGATATTTCTAGAGATAAATTAGCCTGCTGTGTCTATGGATATTTATCATCTGCATCTTGGGTTCCATTCAAAATGAATAAGCACAATGTTTTCGGTGCAACTAGAAAAAATATTGCACCTCAATAAATTGCAGTGCCTGTTTCTCTGATGGTTTTCTTCTAAATGTCTGTTTTGCATTTGATCGCTACCAGCTTGAGGTATCCCTGACACGTTGACTTCACCGATGTAATAAATATGTGACATAGATAGGTGCTGATCAGAATGACTGACATTTATTTCTTGGCCCTTGCAATCTGCCAAGGATCAGGGATACAAAAGTTTTAATATCACTGTCATATGACTCCAGAGGCTATTGTTACAACCACCAGATCCTCTTGAGGCTTCTGCTGAGATGAGATAAGTGCTTGCTTTTTTTCCAGTTTTTCATCATTTTACTTGCAGTCTGGCTCTAGAATTAATTTCGGAGAACAGGACTGATCCATAGCCATGCAAACATCAGTTTGTGTTTCATCACTCTTGCCAAACCTAAGTTCTCCCCCATCACCTGCCAAGCAAAAGAGCAGGGTGGGAGCATTAGGGGAAGTAGAAAGGGGGCAGCAGAAAATGAGGCTATTCCCCCCCATTCTCTAAGTCCTCGTACAGCTATTTTTCTCTGCACCCAGAGCCACCTTATCAGATCCCTGGCCTCCACCTGGTGCTACTTCTCTAATCCCTCTGCCCAATGCCACCCTGTTCTAATTTCTCCCCACCACGTCTGGCTGCATCCCCTCTCACCTCTGTTTCTTTCCCCAATCTCCTCAAATAGCCAGACCTCAAAAGGAAAGAGAGAATTTCTGAAATGGTTAAGAGAGAGAGACTGTGTTTTGATATAAGAGAATGCATTACCAATGACCCATCTCCTAAGCCTTATCTACACTAAAGAAGTGAAGTCTTGTTAGCTGAATCAGTGGTAGCTGAAGAGGTGGGATTACACTGCTATAAATAGCTGTGATGCACTGTGTCCACACAAACTGTCCTGTCCAGATCCTGTTCTGCCCCACCTTCTCTCTCTCTCTCTGTATGTATATGGATTCTTTGCTGTTTGAGACTTCTTATCTTTTGGTAAAGCTGGTGCCCTTCTCTATTGAAAACCTCATGTGGAGAAATAAAGGGAAAAATTAGGATGATAGAATTTGGGTGGTCAGATACTACAAAGATGTACACTGAGAAAATAGATTTATATTTTATTTTTTAAAAGTAACATTAATATTCCCAAGACACACACCTTGGAGAGATTGTTAAACCAAACAGTTGAACTTTCAAACCCAATAATCGCGAGAGATGGGTCTGAACTGAAATTCTGACTTATAGCAGGGAAGTTAGTGTTTGGATTCAAACCTTCCAATTGGTCTGTTGTGACTTCATTAGTATTGGCTGAACCAAAAACCAGGATGTGAACTTCTTAACCTTGTGTGTGTGGTTCTGACTCTGACTCTTACAGTTCTGGTATTGCTATAGTAGTCACCTGCCTATTCTACATACTAGAGTCTCATGATAAAAAAGCAAAGTGGGTCATAAGGTGACCTACAAAAAGCAAACCAAAATTGTCCTGACTGGAATAAAGACATTATCCAAGAGAAGCTACATAGATTATGCGGCTGATTCTCTTCAGATGTACACTGGTGTAACTCCAGTGATCCATTGAAGCTACTCCAGATTTACTTTGGCCACATGGTTTATTATTTCGTGCATGGAGGATCTCTCTTCAATGGAAGAAAAGGAGTCCTTCTTTACTGTAGAATGATTGTTCTTTTGATTCAAGAGGACTCCAAAACTGAGTCATGCAGGATTTATGGTTTACAGCATAAAATAACATCCACAGAGATCAAAGCAGAGTCACTCCTGGTGAGTGTAAAAAAACCTTGAGCCAGTTTTTCAGCTGATGTAAGTCAACATAACTCTGATTTAAGTTTAATTTTAAGCAGCGTCACATGTACTCTCATTAAAAGGTGAAGATAAGAGATACACGACTCAGTTCTGTAATCCTTGCACA
The DNA here is from genome assembly GCF_026122565.2 of Emydura macquarii macquarii. NCBI lineage: Eukaryota > Metazoa > Chordata > Testudines > Chelidae > Emydura > Emydura macquarii. The sequence continues at coordinate 31,901,730 of NW_027132559.1, read as the reverse complement.
CCCAACATAAATAAAATAAAATAGGCGAAGATGTACACAAATAGGGAGAAGAGTAGAGGAGATGGTGAGGAGGGAAAAAGAGGAGGGGCTAGTGGAATGAACATTCTTTGAGCCATCTCAACATTACTTTAACCAAATGTATCTAGAAGTGGAGTTCAAATTTCTTTGAATTCTTATCATGGCTCTGTGTGGCAGTAAGTTATTCTATCTTAGGTGGCTAACTCAGGTCTGAATACTGCTGCTCTATCCTGGGCATAAGCCTACTCGTCCATTTTTGTGGAATCATGTGCTTGGTTTCCCTCAAGAAGTTCCATGGCCTGTGTTGTACAAGAGGTCAGACTAGATGATCCCAACAGTCCCTTCTGGCCTTGGAATCTGTGAAAGAACCGAAGGCTTTGTGGCAGAGTTAAACCCATTTTAGCAGGTAAATAGCTGAAAATTATATCTTAGGTTGTTTGCCTGCTTCCACCTCTTTCCATAGCTGGACAGCCCTATATCATATGCCACTAAACGTCAGAGGATAAGGCCTTTGTCTTGTGCAACCTCTGTGGTGCCTGATAAATTTTGAATAAAACTATTTGTAATATCAAGCATAGCCTGAGATCCGCAGAGGCTTTTTTAACATTCCATAATACATTTTGCGACGGGATTCTTTTCAGGGCTGTGATGAATCCCCTTCCCACGCTTTCACGAAGAACTCCAGAGTAAGGATTCCTCTTCATTAGCAAAGTACATAATGGACACAGGCCTGGGGAGTTTATGAAACATTAGTTCTGGGGCCTCTGGCAATCTGAGGGCAACCAGACCAAATGGATATATTAGCAAGAGTTTTAATTGTAAGTACTGCCACTCTGCCAGGAATGGCAGGTCATTGCACAGCTTTAGCATTAGAAAACCATATTCAATTTGGAAACCATCCTTCTTAGATCATTTTTATTATTCCTTTTCTCTGGTTCTTTTTATTACAAAGGACATTTGCGCGAGAATAAGATATTTGTTTTTCAAGAAAGTCATCTGCTTCTGTTCATTTTCCCTCCCTGCAGACAATGGGCAAGATTCTGATCTCATTTACAGAGATGTACATACAGAAGAACAGCACGCTAGAAAAGACAACCTGTCCAATTGGCTTCTCATTTTGACATAAAAGCTGATTATAACGGAAATGATTATGGTACCAGAAACAAAGGATGATCAGTGCTGGCTGGGATTAGCTGAACTCCTAACAAACAAAAATCCTGGAGGTTAAATGCAAATCTCCTTTGTAATAAAGAAATGAGAAACAGGTAAACTAGCACAAGGAAGCATAAATGTTTCCAAATAAAGTATGTTTTAAATCTTCTATAAGCTTTTACAGTATGTGACAGAGTGTCCCCAGTTGAGTGAGATAAATTGGAGCTGGTTTGGGATGCCTGCATCTGATTTGTGAAAGGGAAGCAGCTGTCCGTCTAATTAGCCAGGGACTATATACAGGTCCAGGTGAAAGCCACAGAGGTAAAGGAGAAGCCGGGGAGTGGAAGGGGAGTAAAGGCTCTGCCTACCTGGCTGCAGAAGTTCCTGAGGCACACTGTCAATAAACTGCACTGGACTGCTAAATCAGAGGGTCTTGGAGTTGTTGGTGACCAAGAGGGTGGCTGAAGGAGAGAGGTAGTGGCAGAGAACTCTTACACAGTATGTATTTATTTATCACTAAGAAAGGGGCAAACTAGTTTATTTGAAATGTGTTAGATCTTCTCTGGACTGCTCAAATAAACATAAATGGTGCGCTGCCAAACAGCTGTCAGCGAGCCGCCGATCAGCTGCTCTCGCGCTGCTGAACAGCTGATGGGGCCGCCGAACAGCTGTTAGCGCGCTGCTGAAAATGGCTTCGATAGCGTGCTGCTGAAAGCTGCCTACACCGCGCCGCTGAAAAGGGGTAGATGTCTTGGACTTTTTGGCGGAGGGTCTGGCATGGCCGGGCAAGGGTTCCGGGGGGAAATATAATTGAGAAACACTGGTCTACACAATAAATGGCCACCTTTTGCAGCTAGAAAGGGTTTTCCATTCTATGTAATATTATGAAGAAGGCCAGTTCTCAAATGAACAAGATTTCATACTCTGGAGACTCTGTGTGATGATTTTCATACTGATGGATGATTTATACGTACGTCAGATATGGTGATTAGTCCGGTTAAACACAGAGTAGAGCAATCCATTCCAGTCTCTTGGATCTCAAATACTGATGAGTTTCCTGTTCATCATCAAAGGCTTACTGATAGGTCTGTTACATAAAATATTGTTGTATTTGCTGTAACTTTTACTCGTATGTATATGAAAGGACCACACAGTCATTCAAAATATCCAAACTGTCTCCTGGCAGAAATAGCAAACCGCTCTGATTTAGGCTATTTCTTCCAGATCCAGTTTTTAACCAAGACTTTCCACAGTAAAAGAATTCTCAGAACCAATGCTGCAACTTCATCCTTCTTAACCTGTCAGCCGCCTTCAACAGAGTTGACTATGCTCTTCTTCTAGAAATCTAGTTCTCCTTTGGCTTCCATTACTCTGTCGTGTAATGGTTTTCCTCCTATCTCTCTAGTGGCTCCTTCAGCATGTCCTTAAAGGATCCTCCTCATATCCTCCTCCTTTCCCTTCCAGCTTTTTGTGGAGGTTCCACCAGGCTCTGTCCTTGGTCCACTTCTTTTTGCTGTCTACTCCTTATCTCTGCATAATCTGATCTGCAAACACAAATTCAACTGTCATCTCTATGTGGACAATTCATAGATCTATCACTTTACTCCAGACCTGTTTCCTAAAATCCCAGCCCATCTTTTTAACATCTCCTCATGGATGTCTAACCATCAGCTCAAGCTCAACATGGTTAATACAGAGCACTTAATTTCTCCCTCCAAGCTCTCGCTGCTACCTCCTTTCTCAATCACTTTGCACACCATCATCCTGCCTGTCAGTCAGGCCCATAGCTTGAGTGTCATCTTCAATTTGGACTTCTGTCTGGCTCCTCACATCTAGGCTATATCTAAACTTGCAGATTTTTTCTGCATAACATCTCTGAGGTGCAGTCTTTCCTCTCTGTCCACACAACTAAATCTCATGCCCAGGCTGTCATCATTTCACATCTCCATTAGAGCAACATCCTCCATTCTGGCCTAGACAAATGCAGTCTTGCCCTACTCATATCCATTCAGAATGCTGCTGCAAAAATCATTTTCCTAGCCCATCGGTTTGACCATGTTACCCCGCTCTGCATCCCTTCTCTGACTCCCTCTTTTCTATTGTTTCAGACATAGCTACTTGTCTTCACTTTCTAGGCCCTTCATGGCCTGGTCCCACCCTACCTATCATCCCTCATTCACCATTGAAAGATTGACTCTTGCCTCTGACCAGCCTCCATCACTTGCTTGTTAAATTTTCAAACAAGCAACTTTGTGCTTTCTCCCATGCTGCCCCTCATACATGGGAGAAGCTTGCTGTAAATATCCACAAAACTAACTCATTGCCCTGCCTCAAAACCCTCTTTAAAACTCTCATTTGCCATGATGCCTACAAAAAACTTGACAATAGTTAGGCTGCGGGTCTGATGAGACCACTGCCTGCTGACCAATGCTGTTTCATTGTTTCCTTGTACTCTCCCATCAGTCTGTCTGTATCCACCTGTTATCTCTTGCTTTATAGTTAGATTGTAAACTCTTTGGGTCTAGGACTGTCTTCTTGTTCCGTGTCTGTACAGCACCTAGCACAATAGGGTCCTGGTACATGACTGGGGCTCCTAGGCACCATGATAATACAAATCAATAATAATAATAGTAATAATAATTTGTGTTTTATTGTAGTAGTAATTAGTATCACATGAAGAAAACACTCGTTAAAGTGTATCAATATACAGATCTGTACCAATATGTCAATAACATAGTTTGGGATTTGGAATAATATTAAGGTGTGTAATTTGATTGCTAGATGTGAGAATTTGTTGCCAGTATCATTGTAAATCGGGATGTTGCTGTAGCGTGTACATTAGGTTTCCATTTTGATCCAAGGAATAGCTGTACAGGATTAGGGTGGGTTGGTATGAATCAGTTTTCTTAAGAATGAAGTATGTAACGCTGGCTGGACTGGGGGGAGGGAGAGCATTTAGTATATTGTTTGACATCAGTATGTCAAACTCATAATAATTCATGTGAGATATGCCATGTCAGGTACTGTTAGAAAGGTTATAATGTGCTAAGTAAGATGATGATGTTTATGTTCATGTGTTATATGTGAGATGGAAGTTATGGATACATTTGATATATCAGCATTTCAAATTGTGCTGTCTGGATAACGACTCAGACAGGATGGCTGCAAAACAATAGCCTGCTTAATAGCCCATTAAGACATTCCCAGGTGTAAGGGGCCCAGGGGGAGAAGCCAGGGATATACCTGATAAGTCACCAGGGCTTGCCCATGTGACTCTGGACTCCATTTTAGTTCCTGTAAAATTCCACAAACAGCATGGCCAGGGCCAGGAGGTATATAAGGCAGAAGCCTGGGGAATCCATTTTGTCTTTTGTTCCTGTGCAGCTACAGATACATACCTGCCTCTGGATCAATTCACTTGCAACTGAACCGAAGGACTAAGACCTGTCCAGATACTGGATGTATGCCAGAGGAACTGTACAAGCCTGCAACTCCACAATTCTTCCAGAAACTTGATGTATATGGACTTTCAATCATTTGTATGTATCTGATTTGCTTTGACCCTTTAACATTTCTCTTATGGTTTGTTTGTTTCTTTTATAATAAACCTTTAGTTTTAGTCACTAAAGGATTGGCTGGCAGCGTGGTATTTTGGATGAGATGCAAATTTATATTGATCTGGTACTGTGGCTGACCCTTTGGGGTCAGAGGGAACCTTTTTAGTAAAGAGCATAGAGTTTAAACAACTGATCTCTTTACTAGACCTGGTGGCTGATTGGGAGCCGGAAATTGGAATGGGCTGTGTGTAAAGGGGGCTGTGTGTATTAGTGTACTGGCTTCTTGATAACCGGTTTGGGGGAATCAGAAGCACAGTTTGTGGCTGATTGGGAAGTCTGGCTTCAGTGCCACCCACCAGTGCTGGGAGAATCTGCTCCCTTTTTACAGCCTGCCCTGACCTTGGCATTTTCAGGTGGCTGCCCTAGGTACGGAAGGGTCACCATGTACAATACCGTGTGTCCTTTGTATCACATTTTTAATATATGCCTATTTCAATTCAGATTTTTCTTCTCTTTCAAGCAAAGATCCACCCCATCCCGCCCCACCTAAACTAATTCCCAGATCAGTCTGAATTTTGAGAACCCATTTGGGGGTGGGTGTGTGTGTGTGTAGTTTTTGTCTAGTTTCGTGGACAAGATTGTGCATATTTTATGATGATGAGTACTTATTTTTTTAAGTATAATCCTGTTTACTTCAATGACACTACTTTCATGAACACACAAGGAGCTTAAACTGCTTACCTCTGTTCTGTTGTAGATAACTTGCTAATGAGGGCCCATTGATTTCCGAAGCCCATTGATGTCAGTGGGGAGTCTTCCCATTACTTTTAGTGTGCTTTGGATCAAGCCCTGAAAGACTGGCTCTTTCTAGTAATAGAGGCACATCAGTGTGAGGTCAGAATCAGGCTCTGAGCGAGGGTATGTGTGAAAACTGCATTCAAATGTTTGATTCTTTTTTTCCTTTCCACTCCCCAAGTCCCTGTTGTGGAACACATCAAACAGCTTCCTGTATTGAAAGGGACATGTATCCATTCCATTTAAATTCTTGTTTACTTTGTTCATGTGTTTTGAATGTTCTCTAATGGTAAATTGATTTACTCATGAAAAGAATGTGATGTTTCACATTTCTCTTATGGGTGCAGTCCTTTCTGGATTTTGGAATGGAGTCAGGAAGGCAGACAGTGAGAAATTAATCCTGATGGCTAGGATTTGATCAATAGATCAAACAGAAAATACAAAGCACTAGAGTCTCTTTTGATGGTAAAAATCCCTGTTTCCAGTAACTCCCCCACATCTGCGAAAATGACCTTGTAAAACAGCATAATCAGACTGCTTATTTTTTCATTTGAAAACAAATTTTTTTTGTAGGGGGTGGAGAAACAGAGGTTAGAAGTAATTCCAAAGTAATTTTGCTATAGTGTATGAAACCACTTAAGACATATACATTTGTATAATACCTGTAGGTACAGATTTTCCTCTTCATTGTAAGGTACCATTGTATGTATGTAGTTACTTGCCTTTCTCTTTGTTTCTATTTTACAAAAGAATAAAACCCAGAGTACACACAACAACCACAGAAGCACTGTGGAGTTTATCTGTGCCTTGCAGATTAGGGCTCTCTGATTCAGCAAAATGCTTAAGCACGTGCTTAAATCTTATTGACTTCATGTATTTTAATTGCTTTGCTGAATAGGAATGGGATTACTCACCTAACTTTAAGCATGTGTTTAAGAACCTTGCTGAATCAGAGTATAGTTTAGCTGAGAAGATGTTATCTGATTAATGGATCTCAGAAATTCTTCTTCACTGAAAACACATACCAGTAATTTATGAAGCTCAACTATATTACACATAAGGTTAAACAAACTAAATGCCATCAAGAAGGTAATGCTGACACGTCTGAGTGAATTTGCAAATCAAAATGCACCAGAGTAGAGGCTGTGTAAATAGTTCAATTAAAACACATTAGCAGCCAAAGGGCAGAACAATCCTCTATCTGTGCTTACAAGGTTAGAGCCAGCTGCATCTTGATAGATTGAGTAGGTTGTTAATGTTTTCCTGTGAGAATAAAACAATATAAGGGGGAGTCCTAATTTAAGTGGGAAGAATGTAATGCAGTAATGGACAGCAAAAGAACCTGATAATGCTCTCACCTGGGTGTAAATCAGGGGAAGCTCCAGTGAAGTCAAAGGACTTTAAGCCAATGTAAAATGAGAGTAAATGAGATCAGAATCAGGCCCCCAGTGTTTTGAATATCCATTAATGGTAGTTCTCATTAAAGTGCTTAGCACAGGGAATGTACCAGCACACAGTATTTTGATAGCAATTTGCCAAGGTCACTTTTCATATATGGAGATGTAACCTTCTGCCAATTTAGATGGAAATAAGAGAGCCAATTTCTGTAAAACAGGGCCATTGCTAGGCCCTGAAATGCATACTCGGCAGCCCAACCCTTTGAGTTTAATAGGTCATTGTCATCTCTAGTTTTCTAGGCACGGGCACTGTTGAAAGTTTCTAGTTTTGCAGTTGGGTCTTGAAGTGGTTCTTAAAACTTTCATTGTATATTTTTCCAGATAGCAAGAAAACTGATACACCTGTGTCCAATTAAGAATCAGGGGCTAGTTTAGCATGGAAACTGACTCAGCTTAGGGGGGACTGTTACTGGTTTAAAGGACATTTTGGTTATGGCAGGAAAGCTTTATCAAAGAGGATGGAAACAAGGCGAGATGGAATCAACTATGATGTCTCATGGTGAGAGGTACAATTTTTAACTAGAATTGGACTCGCAGAGTGGAGCATTTAATCTTTCACAAAACAATCTTCCTTTTATATTTAAGTAGGAGACTTGATTGGCAGAGAACTCTAGAACAGATTAAATGTATTTAGCCCATAAACTATTCCATTCAGTTTTCTTTAAATAATAACAGTCAGATTAGAGATTTTAAAATAATCTAGCTACATTTAACACTAAAACACTGGTAAACTGCATTATCATAAACAGTTTGAAACGTATCTAAATGCAGTAAGGAACACCTACAGATGAAGTGCAAATTACAGACTTGCTCAAACTTCATAACATGGAGACAAGAATCAAACAAACTTGTGTAAAACAAGCTAACTGTAGTGAGCACATAATCGATGTACTGGAACTGTCAACAGAAAAGAGAGGGTTGTGGGCCTGATTCAAAGCCTGTGGGACCTCTGGACTTGATTCATCAATGACAAACCTCCCATTGATGTCAGTGTACAGGATCAGGCTCTATGGGCCAGAGTTTCAAAGGAATTTAGGCACCTAAAGTTGCAAGAAGGCACCTTAAATACTTTTACAATTTTGTTCTTATGTGCATAAACTGAAGCCGGATTCTGTCCTGAGTTCATTGGGATAGTACAGGGGGAAGCCAGGACAGAATTTGTTCCACCATCTGGTATATAGCTGGAAATTATAAAGATCTTAAATGGATGCTGTTCAGTTAAAAAAAAAAATGCATTTAAAAAAAAAAAAGAGAAAATCTTACCTGCTGTGTTGCTAATAAGCTTTATAGCAAGTTTTTTCTTTTCGCTTTTCACCATTTATGCTGTTTTACTTTTTTCATTTAATTTAGTTTGGACAATGAAAATGAACTAGTTGGTTTTACTCTGGTTTATATTCAGTTTCATATTTGAGTTTTCAAGCACTGATGCAATGCTGCAGTCTTTAATCATAAACACTACATGTAAGGTTGAAATTCAGTCAAACAAAATGCTGTTTTAACTGAATTTAGAAAAAATAAATTAATGAAAATATTTCTATTAATAGTTAAAAAAAAAAAAAAAAAACGTAACCCAAAACCGTGTGTCTGAGTCCCTTTTAAACAGAAATAATCTAGTTAGAAGGATTGCAGTAGAGGGATATTATAATGGCTACATCTCAGAAGAAAAAGGTTTGAGTGACTTAATTACCATCAGCTTTTATTTCGCCTGCCTAAATGCAGTTGAAATTCATCAGATGAATATAAAAGAGATGAGTGCTTAACAGCCATTCAAAATCACCTGCTGAGCATCTCTTCCTTTGGATTCAAAGGTTATAAAGCATCCCAGGCTGGAGATCAGGAAGAGTTAATGAATTTTAGTTTTGGAGGATTCTAATCACTGAGTTATGCTTGAGCGACTCCCAGTGAAGATCACACGAAGACTCCCATGGAAGTAAATGGGAGTTGAAACAGCCCTATTTTGAGACCTGTAAAGGTAACTGAGGAAACAATTCAGAAGCTGGGAACTGGAACAATGTGGGTTTTCTGTGTCCTGATTTGGTCTGAAAAGATGATCTTTCTCTTAAAACCAGAGACAAGAGTTCTTCGAACTGTACTGTACATTACAATGAATAGTAAAGTTAGATACAATATTTGTATTCTTATGTAAATATATTGTTTCATTGCTTTAGTATCAATCATTGTCTTTTATTATGCCTGAACAGAAGCTGGTGTATTTCCAGGTAACAGGTTTACAAATAATCTGATCCAGAACACTGTAAAACTTCTTTTCAACAAAAATTCAAGTTTTAAGTGGTACCTTCCTGACTGCTTTAGATTACATATGCACTACCAAAAATTAAATCCTGAACCTAGGTACAATACTGTGACTGTAGTAGTCAGAACTCTTATCATTTTTATACACATGAATGAATGTAAATGAAATTTATTTATTTATTATAAAAACTAGACACTGGAGATGTCAATACATTTTCCAATCTGTTTCAACATGATTTTAAAAGGTTACCAACTGAATAAGGCATTTTCCTTCAAAAGATCTGATGGCAGATCCAAAACCTATCAAAGTCAATGGAAGTCCATCCACTGACTTGAATGGGCTTTGGATGAGGCCCATGACTGTTAGGATTAGGTGACCAAGTTTAGAAAATATATGAACTGTGTTATGGGCACTCATGTCCTTTTTGCGATAGAAGCCACAAATAGATCTGTTTTACATGAGATTGTAGTGAGGCAGAGTGTCTTCCCTCCAGATTTGAGAGCGAGGGACCACCACACTCCCCCTAGTGGGCAGAGCCAGGACACCGGTGCCTGCCCCGCTTGAAGCAGAAGGACGAGACAGGAAGGGGAAGTACAAAAGGTGGGACTTCAGCTCAGTTAGGCTGGATCTGCCAGAGGAGAAGGATGTCTCTTCTGCCTCAGCACCAGAGCTCAAGTCTGACCGCTACCACACTGAGGACCCGGAGGAGCTGCCTGCCACCTGGGAAGCTAAGGAGCTGCCAGAACTGCCTGCCACCTGGGACACCGAGGAGGTGCTGTGGGTACCACTAGCTACCTACACCAGGAAGATGGACAACAACCCCAAAATGCAGGTACTCCAAGGAGGGAGTGTAGGAAGCAACCTAGGGAAACCAGATTTTAATCCAGTTTGGTTGTTGGAGCATGAGTCAGTGTATTTCAGGTGGATCCCCACTGATGCAGTGACAGAAGCCTCTGCCACATTTAGGGCCCTGTGCTGGGATCGGGTCCTCTTTCCCCCTCCCCCCCTGCTGCTGGTCCCACCTCTTGGGTGGCAGCTACCTCATACTAGACCAGGAGGCTTGATTACTGGCTCTGCCCTGCTACAAGGCCAGAGCCCCTGAACTGCTTATAGCTCTGCCCTTCTATCAGTCCAGAGCCCCAGAGCTGTTACCCGCACACTATGGCACTGCATCTTTACCCCAATCCATAGAGCTCAAGGCATAATCTGGTTAAGGCACCCCCACCATTCCCAATTTGTAGGGCTCTGGGGCAAAGGCACCTACCTTTAATGAATTCACACTCTAGGGCTCAGGGTCACCCATTCCCAGTCTGTAGGGCTCCAGGTGTAACCTGGTTAATTCAAGTACCCAACCTTTCCCATTCTGTAGGGCTCCAGGTGTAATTCTTTGCGGGTTTGCAGGATCTTTTACCAGTGAAAGAGCCTTACACAGTAATATCCTTACTCTCTATTTATTAACAATTACCAAAACAGAATACACGTTAATCATACAATGCTCACCACTCCCAATAAGGCAGACAAACTTCTCCTGGAGGCCAATCAGGATTAGATCATCTGGGGACTCCAGCTTTTGCACAGTATGGTTGGCAGAGTGTTGAGGTTGTGTCCTGGAGTTAGGTTCCAAAGAACTTCCTTTTGGGCCTCAGTTTATATAGCTAAAACTTGGGTCCTGCTTAGCTGTACTTTAACCAATTATTTCATTTTAAACAATTAATTTTAAAACACCAATCCTAGCCCGTTACAAAACAGTCCTTTAACCAATCATATTCCACCACTTAATTGATTTAAATAGTGCACACTTAGTTATGCAACAGACAGAAATAATCAAAGAACCAGAACGAATCTTTCTGATAAACAATAGAGAATTGGGTACCATACAGACAAAACAATAAGAAGTGTAGATTTTACAATCACAACTGTTGATAAGTGATTCCTTTCCAGACAGAATGCTATCAAACAAAGCTTTTTTAAAGCATTTTAAAATCTGTTTCTTTATTTGGTGGTGGTAGGTACTATTAGGACAGTATTACCTTTTTAACAGCCTGATATTACATTGTTTTAAAGTAATTTAAGGAATGTGCAGATGTGACTATATGCTACTTAGCCTATGGCTGCTGTCTCTTCTAATATGGCTGCTCCTGCTTAGCCTACGAACAAGGGCTAAGTTTAGCCAGAAAACAAGGCCTTAGACCTTACAGAACTGCTTGCTGGCTCTGCCCTGCTCAAAAACCAGAGCCCATAGATTGATTACTGGAGAGGTTCTGCCCTACCCAGAGGGTCAGAGCCCTAGACTGTTTGTCTGCCGACTGCTGAGCCAGGCGGCCTAGGCGAAAGCCTGCCCTGCCCAGGGTGCCAGAGCCCCAGACTGTTTTTCTGTTGGCTGCCTAGCCAGGAGACTGTTAACTGACAGTTTTTATTGCCTGATGCAGCGACACAGAGTGGCCGCCCTCCTCCCTTGAGTGAGGAACCACTACAGAGATTTCTTTCATTCTGATGACTATATAACAGTGGTTTTAGTACCACTGGCAGTGGCTTGGGGGCTAGGTGCCCAAGTATGCGTCTGGGATCTTGTACAGGAGCATACTAGTGTGGTTAGCCTGAGCTGCTGTCCAGGCTGCCATGGCCCCACTGCTATCGTTAGTATCCTGGCTCAAGTAGAACTAGCATGTGTGTGTCTACCGGAGCCAGGAATTACACCTCCCAGCTGCAAAGCAGGCATACCTTATGGGTGAATCAGTGAGAGAGGGGAGGAGAAATATTTTGAAACTCAGGCCAAATCTAAAACCAAACCCTAGTCCAAAGCACCTCCCGGGGAGAAAGATCAAACATGGACCTCTCACATAATGGCGTGGAGAAGTAACCACAGCATAGTCCATCTGCATTGTAAGAGAACATGTCTTTATTATGCTCTTTCCATCATAATTTTGTCAGGATTGTTTACTAAGATGGTACTAGTGAGAGGAATGTACACTTCATAGTTGCTTTCTGCATCCAGTAGTGGGTAGAGAATGAGGAATTTCGTCCCAAAGTGAAAAGATCTGGAAAGTGGATATAAGTGTCTTATTATGCTGGCCATTGAATGGAGTGGAAACCTTAGTATTGTTTTCTTGACATAGGAACTTAGGAACTGCCATACTGGGTCAGACCCATGGTCCATATAGTCCAGTATTCTGTCTCCAACAGTGGTCAGTACCAGATACTTCAGAGGAAGATGCAAGAACCTTGTCTTAGGCAGCTAAGGGATAATTCCCTTTTACCCTACCCCCACAATAGGTCTCCTCCAAATCTCTAACATTAGAGATTGGCTTAAATTTTGATCATGAGGTTTAATGTTTCTCTGAAACTTGGTTAATGTTAAAAACTATGTCTGTATATTTTATTATCCATATGAATGGCCAATCCCTTTTTGAAGCTTGCTGTATTTTAGGCCTCTAAGATCCAGTGGCAGTGAGTTCCAAAGTTTAATTATGTGAAACACTTTTTTCTTTTATTGGTCTTGAATTTGCTACCTTTCAATTTCATTTAATGTCTTGTGTTCTGAAACAGGGAGAACTAAAGCTCCTGATCTATCTTCTCAAAGTCATTCATTATTTTAAAGACAATTATCATGTCCCCTCTTATTCATGGCCTTTCTAAGGTAAACAATCACAAGTCTTTTCAAACTCTTCAAAATCTCTTCACATGAGAGTGTTTCCATGCCCCTAATTTTCATTGACCTTTTATGAACTCTCCCTAATTTTGCAATAAACTTCTTGAGATGGGGTGACCAGGGCTATACAGATTATTCCATGTTAGGCTGAGTTATTGATTTTTCGAGTTGTAGCCATAAGTTTAAGGCCGGAAGGGATCACCAGATCATCTGATTTGATCTCCTGTATAGCACAAGACACCAACACCACCCAGCACCTGCATACTAAACCCAACAATCAAAATTCAACCAAAGTATTACAGCCCACAGAAGACTAGACTATTATGTTCTTCCAGAAGAGAATAGGAAGGACTGAGCTGCACCAGTGCCTGAGGCCCTCACAATGGCAGGGAAATGATTATGTAAGAAATACCCAGATAATCCTTGCAAGAGACCTACACCCTCATGCTGCAGAGGGAACTGGAAAATCCCCAAATCCCTGCCAATCTGACTGGGGGGAAGGGGGGGAGGAAATTCCTTCCAGACCCCACACATGATGACCAGTTAGAGCATGTGAGCAAGAGCGCAGCCTCTGGCTGGTTGTGTAAATATACGTATATCAATGTACGTCATTATGTAACTCGCGTATCTCCCGTCGACCGCTGCCACCAGTTTAGACCAAGCCTGAGTTGCCTCCCAGTGCTCTCTGGATTTGCTAGTGCTCCCTGGACTAATGAAAACTTTGTGTCAGCTGCAAATTTTGCTCACCCCCATTTCCAGATCATTTATAAATATATTGAACGTCAGTGGTCCTAGTAAAGCAACCACAAAGCACCTCGCTATTATCCTTTACCATGATGAACACTGATCAATTCATCCTACATTTTGTTTCCTGTCTCTTAGCCAGTTTTGCTCCATGGCAATGCTTTGCCTTTCCCCACATTACTACTTAGTTCCCTTCATAGCTTTTTGTGAGGGACCCTGTCAAGCATCTTTTGGGTATGATGCATTGTAATCCTGGATCTGTGGGACCCAGGCTTGTGGACTCAGTGTTTCCAAGCCTGGGCTTGAGTATTCATGTCTTACAATTGCTAGACCTGGGTCTTATTGCCATGCTGATGCATCCATACTACACAATGCAGACCTTCCGACTCAAATCTGTGGCTTGAAATGCATCCATACTGCAAAATGACAAGGCTTGGACCCAAGTCACAACAGGACTTTGGCTGTGACCCACAGCAGGGTCATAGGACCCAGTTCCTTAGTACCTGCTTACCCAAGTTAGACTGATTTGTATGTGGATGGAACAGGAGCTTGGGGGTCAAACCTGAGTCAGAGCCCCAGCTTAGTGTGTGGTGTGGACATTTGAGATCTAGATAAACAGTACACCAATTTCCATTATCCACCGCTTTGTAGACTTGTTCAAAGAATTCTAAAGAGTTAGAATTTCATTTTATTATTCTACTTTTAAATATCATTTTGACTAATTTACTAAGTAAGGGTGTAAGACTTACTGCTCTGTAATTTCCCAGATCAATCCTAGAGCCTTTTTAAAAAAAATATAGGTAAAGTATTTGCTAACTTCCAATTCTCTGGAATAGTGGTTGTTTTTAATAAGACTGCATATTTTTGCAAGCAGCTCAGTCACTTCATACTTAAGCTCCTTTAGAATGCTGCATGTAACATCTGGGCATGGTAATTTATTATTTTTAAATTATCAATTTGTTCCAGTACCTTTTCCTCTGACATCTTGATCTCTGATAGTACTTCATCTTTATTACCAGAAAAGAGCAGTTCTGGATGGGTATCTCCTTAACTTCTTCCACTGCAAAGAAATTATTTAGTTCTTCAGCAATGTCTTCATCTTTCTTAATTGCTCCCAATAGTGATCATGCAGACCAACTGATTTTTTTTTCCCACAGACAACCATTTGACCTCATGTCTGATATATGCAAAACATTCCTGATTTTAAAAAAACCAAAACCAAAAAAAAAAAAAAAAACCCTTTAGCTATTTGCTCTGCAAAATCTTTTAGCCCTTACAATTTCCCTTTTCTCTGTTGCCTACTGCAATTTATGCTCCAATTTGTTGACAGATGAGTACAGGACCTCTGAGTACATGAACTGTCAGAATTAAAAGAATGTGATTGATTTTCATTACTTAGACTTCCAGTCTTGATTTAAAGCTTTATCTAAAAACTACACGATATATTGCAACCAGAAGTTCTAGGCTTGATGCAGGTATAACTGAATGAAATTCTGTGGCCTTTGTGATTTAGGAGGTCAGACTAGAATCATACCAGTCCCTACTGGCCTTAATATCATTGAATGTATGAATCTGGTTGTGTTAGTGTTATGGAGAAACATCAGACACCAACACAGTCCTTTAAGTACTTGCAAAGCTGATACTGATTATCCATGGGTTTTTCTATTAAAACAATCCTGGTGAAGTTTGTACTACCCTTTAAAGTGCCATGCACCCACCTGGCTTACTCCCTGCCTCCAAAATATCAAAAGTCACAGAACCAGATTAATCCTTGTTGACATTCATCTCTGAGTCTCCCAGTACTCCAGAAGGATTTGCCTCCAGGAGGACCAGGTGGTGGTTCTGTTGCCACCCTACTTTGGGCAGCTCTGTTGAAGTGATGGGTCTGTACATCACCTCATCATCTTGGCCATGCCTATTTCCTGGCCATCACGTCACTTCAGTCTGTGCTGGTCCTTTACCAGTGAGGTGAAACTTGTGGCTGTGGACTTTCTGCTTCTGAAGCCTCACACAGTGATTTCCACAGGTTGGCTCAGACCCATGGACGTTTAAAAGAAATCATGAAAATCGTAGGATGTATTACACTTGTGACAGCTGTGACAAATGTTCATTCATAGGAAGTTGTCAAAGTTCAGCTGTGCTGTAATCACAATAGAAAAGACGAAGAAGGTAAGTTTTATATTTTGACCCAGCTGTGAAGGAGATAGACACAGGGGAGTTGATTTAAACACAGCTGTCTGCTGTGATGACTCTATTGCTCTGGCAGAAACAGAAGTGAGACTTTGCTCTGAGTACAGAGTACCCAAGTATTTAAAGGGGCAGGCCATCACATTCCTTCCCCCTAGTTTAAAATACTTCCCAAATATATATATACATTATCATGTACATAGGTTATATAGTGCTTTGTGTTAGCTAACTTAAAGATGCAATGGAACAGACTTTCAAATTGCAAGGGATTATTCTGCACTAGAATAGCAACACACTAGCTAAACCATTTATAAATTCAGGTGCACCTCTAGATTTTGCACTGTCTTGGGATGACGTGATGGAGGAGAGCCACTGTGTTATATAACAGGACCAGTCAGTGGTAAGGAATCAGCTGAATCTGGTACCTAAGCCTTGTGGAAATTAAGTATTATAACAGAAGGGTGTTCAATTGCAGGAACAGAAGATCCTATTGGAACATACCCAGACTCTGGTACTTACCAAGGCTGCGATGGGTTCAGATGTCATTTCCATGAAGTACTGTCTAATAGTTTTACCATGAATGACACAGGTTCTGTGTATTTTACAAGTTCTCTGGGTACCCATTTCATTCCTTAATTGTAAGCATTAAGCAGTCCTCAGAATAAACATAACTGTGACATGTTCTCTAGTGGTGGTGTTTGAAGAATTGCCTTCTTTCTCTAGCAATTTCCTCAAGCCTGTGGCATCAATTATATGTCCAAGGTATTCAACTGATGGTTTGAAAGACACAAATCTGTCTTGACATATGTTACTCAGTCTTCCAAACATTACAAGACTGCAGCCAAATTTCAAAGATGATCCTCTTGGTTCTTTCTGTAAGGTCCCACAGCTGTAGAATCCAGGCCTGTAGAGCTATCAGGTAGCTGACAGCTCTCGGCTGCCACCTAGCAGCAGCTGTAACCTACTTGCACTCCACTTCCCAAGATTTGCTGTGGACACAGACGCTGGGTAGTTCCATCTCAAGAGTTTGACAGACAGCAGTCCCATGGCTCCAAGGAGTGTTCAAGGAAGTGTTAAGGCAACAGTGTGGCTCTTCCATAGCTGCCATGACTGTTTCTGCTCCTTGCTCTTGAATTCCTGGCTTGACCTTGGCTTGATTTGGACTTCGCCTCCTGACTTGGACTCTGAAACTTGACTCTGAGCTTGGGTAGCAACCCTGGGCTGCACCTGGCTATGAACTCTTCTGCCACTCCCAGCCTCAAATTTGCCCCTGCTCTGAACCTTGGCCCTGACTGCCTTTGTTGGGTTTCTGGCACTTCCTTTTAACAAAGCTGTCATTTGTATAGTACTGAACTCTCTTCAGTCCCTTCAGGATCTCATCCACGGCTTTCTGGTACAAGGCAGGTGCTGATGTGATACCAAAAGACAACCTGTCATAGCAAAATAAGTGTTTTTTGCATGTTGATTGTGAGATATTTGAGAAGCTGGATCAATCTCCATTTGTAGGAGATATTGATTATTCAGTAAATTCAATATTTACTGAAACATTGTCCCCCACTAAGATAAGCAAATAAGTCTTCAGTATGAGATAGTGGATACAGGCCTGCACATAAAGCAGTGTCACTTTGAAACCTCCACAAATTCAGATTGAGCCATCCTTCTTGATCACTGGTACAATGGGTGTATCCACTCACTATGTGAAATGGGTGACAAGACTCCAAGTTCACTAAAGTCCAAATCAGCTGCACCACAGGCTTCACAGCATAAGGCACAGCTCTGGGCTTGCAATAGTTTGGCTGGCTGTCAGACTTAACAGTGAGCTTCGTTGACACATTGCTCATCTGGCCAAGTTCTTTTTCAAAAACTTTGGCGTGTCTGTCCAGTATTTCTTGACAGTTTTGAGGTGCTTTTGCAATTGCCTTGATCCTGGTCCAATTCATCTTGAGCGTCTCAAGCCAAATCTGCCAGATAATGGTGGAAAGTTTCCTTCAATCACATAGAAGGATAAAATGAGTGATTAGTCCATCAAGCTGAACTTTCACCTGAAGTATCCCTTTTGGGGGACACATGGGATGCAAGATCCTTGTCACCAACGTTATATCTGGACCCAGCAGTGAAAGAGAGAGACTCAGAGGGAGCTGATTTGAACACAGCTGTGGTGACTTTATTCTAGGAACAAATGAAAGTGAGGCACTGAGTAGAGTGCCCAACCATTTAAGGGGCAGGACATCACAGTATGTGTGTCTTAAAAGAAGGTGACAGAATGTTTCAGCTGAAAGATGGTGTTTTGGAATGCAGGTATTCGTATGTAAGTTTTTGTTCTTTTCAAAGCTGTTTTGCTTATTGGACTTTCCAGAATGACCAATGCCTTCCAAAGTTAAGTTAGTGGCAAACAACAGTTTGCGCTGAAAGATAATTCAGACAATGGAATTGGCTCTTATGGAAGTATTGGACAGTAATAAGGAAAAATGTGAAGGCTGTGCTTTTCATTACCACATTTGTCTGTCTGGAAATGAATAATAAAGCATAGTACTGTGAGATGCAGAAATGACTGTCAGTATTTTTTATAATTATAAAGTCAGTGAGTTCTAATGTAAGGTTGTGTGATAATGTAAGTTTATTAGTTACATATTAATAATTACATTTAATTATATAGCTTTTTGCATCTAATTGCCTGTGAGTTGGATAAGTTTTTAACAAATGGGGACGGAGAGAGGCACAAAAAGACTAAGTGCTTGTCCAACATCATGAAGTGAAACCTGGAACTCTTGGTTACCAATCCTATACTCCAAGGACTAAAGAATATTTACTTTTGGAAAAACATTCCCCTGAAATCACTGTAATATGAAAGCTCTCAGCTACTCTGTCATCTCACAAATGAGTGGCGTATGTGTTGCTGGAACTGCTACGACATCTGTTCCATTCTGTTCTTCCACGGTACTTGTTCTTGGGTTAGTATTGTACATCTCTTCTCTGTTCTGGTCAACTTATTTAAAAAAAAATAACTGGATGTTAATATTAGTGATTGTAAAAATGCCATCATTAATACTACTAGAACACATAGACTTGCAATACTGCTGCCAATCTGGTTTGGGGCTATAACTGGTGCTAACCTATGTCAAACTGCGTTAGTACCTTTTTCACAAGAAATATGTTTAACATTTCAACACAGTTCTCCAGCAAAGTGTTAACATGCTTTGAAAATTCTGTGAAGCCGGTAGGAAAAAGTTTTATGTGGTGGACTCTAAATATGGGATCACACTCTACTCCACCGTGTGAAAACAGCTCTTGAAGGTGATAAATTAGTGAATTAAGATATTTCCCCCAAAAATGATATGATGTGCATTGTGAATCTGGAACCTGCCTCTTAGTTTGATGTTTCAGTGTTATGCTTTTCTCTGGTTGAAGAGGTGAATTCTGCCACTCATATCTATGGGACTACTTGTGAAGTAAGGTATTAATCTATGTAAGGGTGGTAGCATCTGACAAAGATACTGCAAAGTCTGAAAAAGTCTCCTTTGCCATGACAAAGGGAATTGATATTTTTTTGTCTAAAATGTAAAATCATATCATATAAAAATTAGCTACAAATCCACAAAATTCTGTGGTACTACTGTTCTTCAAAAATGGAAGGAAGAATGATACTGGCAATTACCTTCTTAAAGTCCAGCTTCTACCCCTTGTAAAATAATGGAATGAATGTTGAGAGAGAAATCCTTGATCTAGAAATGATACTGTGAGAATTAAAGCTCTAATTACATATAGCTTGGTACAGCAACAACTACATGGAACAGTCTACAAATATTTATCAACTGTTCTATCAACCAAGATTTGTAGGTTGAATGCATATTTTGGTGACGTGTCTGGAATATCAGCTGCTGAGATAGCATAGGGCTAAGCCTGCCTTTTCATCCAGAGATCCAACAGATGGAATTCTTATGAGAAGATTTAAGGAGCCAAATACGGTGCAACTCTTCTCCTTACCACGCATGACTGAAAAGTCAATAGGATTGCCGGTGGTATGCCAATGATAACTGCTCTAGGCAGAGATCCACCAAAATCAAATTTGGCTTGATGCCCAAATCTATCACATGTACTACTTTACACATGCTTTGTGCACTGTGTAGTGTTGATATCTCTGCAATACTTAAATAACATATATTTAAAAACTTTGTACATGCATTTATAAGAACAATAACACACCTCAATACACGTATGTGTGGTCTTGAAATAGGCACTTTAGTGCTGCCTTTGGCTGAAAGTTGTACAAATGCCCCCATCTATCATGACTGCATCTGTTTCCCTATTATGGGGGGAAAAAAGATACTATTGATTTTTTTCCCTATCAGACTGCAGCACATTCGCTCTGTGAACAAGGATGCATTTGTCTTCCACAGTGGGAGAATAAATCCAAATAGATCATTGACAAGTGACCTGTACAGCATGTTCATCTATGTAACGGAAAGAAAAATCTTTCAGCTTCTTAACACTTTCCAAAGTGAAGAAAATGAAACAAAAACATATTACCTTTATTTATCATGAGCTTTTATTGTTAACTTAATAGAAGATATCTCTTTGCATTACATCCTATATCATTGCAAACAATTACCTAGAGATGGTTTGATCCTTTGAGGTATCCTTAATACCCATAAAATGACTCTCAGTACCCACCATACATAATACAAAGAGTAGTGTAATATGAATATCTGAATACTGGAAATGGCAAAAGCCACTACGAAGCATGATTATTTGGAGAAGCTGGAGGTACATTCCAAGAATGCTAAGAACTATTTGTAAATGATTTTGTTTTGCAGCTGGGGGTCATGATTTATGGTAGTCCCATTCTATGATAAGATGCCTAGAGCATTTTGTGTGGGCATATTTTTTCTTGTTTAAATATAAGTTTAAAAAATTAACAAAATTCCTAAGCTCTTAAAAGAAAGCTTAAACAAGAACACTTTTATAAAGGATGGATTCAAAAGAGGTAGCTTAGTATAACAAAATACAGAAAGTAGCTGGCTGCCTCCTACAGTGGTAGGTTATGTGACTAATCTTGGAGGTCTATTCTCTCATCAGTGCAAATGCTCTAGCAACTTTAACTTTCTGCATCTGCCCTGAGGAAAGAATATTACATTCCTTAGGTTCCTCTTTGTGGATGATGGGATAAAGGAGAGCACCTAGACACCTTTGTTCACACCATTGCAATATACTCCTTCAGGGCCAGTACACACACTTATACTGGAATGCACTCTTTATGTCTGTGAAGCAGGAAACACGAAGAACAATCACTCACTGAATAGAACACCAGAGCGGTTTTTCTTTTGCTAGACACCACTTTGCTGGTCCTTTGGCTGTACATGAATGGAATGCTGTACAGGAAAGAGGTTTTCTTTTGACGCTGATGTTTTGTAATTTGTAGATACAGACAGATTAAATAGTCTTCAGCATTTGCTATTTTCTTGTGATTGCCCCATTAAAGAACATGATTTTCTGCTGAGAAGTGAGTCTGTGAAAATAATGTCAAAGTAGCATCCTTTAGGGTGTTTTAAAAAAACCCATGCAATGCATATTCAAGTGACACATAAATGACACAATCCTTTCAAATCAAGCTAGATCTTTCAAACTTGTTCAGAGATTTTTATAAATATATTGTTATGCTGGGGGTTTGGCCAACTGGCTGAAAGGGGTTTATAGCTGAGAGCAAATAAATTGTCTCCTGCTGTTGATTCCCACTGTGTTCAGGGAAACAGGATTTTATGTACACCCTTTGTAAATAAACATCAAAGAAAGACCTAACTCCGAGTTTTTTTTCCTGCTAATGGAACCACCCACAAGACCCTGAATATTGGCTAATTGCTCAGGTGAAATGATTTAACAATAAAATAGGTTGTTTTACAAAAATGAAAACAGATGCAAATTAGTGCATAAAGACAAATGAATTTACAAAGGGCCTGAGTACTACAACCAGGTCTTATTAAAGGATTATTTAAGCAACCGATGATTTGAAGAATGGGGCCAAGGGGAAAGAATTGAAAAACTTTCTTTAAGCATAGAACAAAGGGACTTGAGGTGAGGTCCTGAACTCATGTTACATTTGACAATTCCAGCCTCGTTATGCATGTACATACCACATATCTAATATGAATTTTTTTTCAATTATCTATGGCCTTATTTGTGTGGAACTCTCATGCATTTCACTAGTGCTGGATCAAGCCCCTAGTAGACCTGATGAACTCTTATTTTGACTGTCATAAAGTGACCAGTAACGTATGATCATTACTTTGAAGATTTGCTTTGTTTTCTGCAGAACATTTTTCAAGTTTCACGGCTGTGTTTCAGTTGAAAAAATAAATCCTCCCGAACTGGGCTCTGCCCATTCTGTATTGCACCCTTCAGTGGATTTCCATTAGGCACATGTTAATAGAGAAGGTACAGTGATGTGAAATGAGCAGACTGTTTTCAACACATAGGGAAATGCATCCGTAAAGAGAGTAAAAGGGCCAGTGGCCAACAAAAATTTCACTCATCAAAATTACATTGATGACAACTTGTTTGTGACTTACTATGCTCTGGCTGCAGCACGGTGTTGTAAATTCAACAGTGATAAAGTGAACATCAAACTCATTTGGAAGCAACAGTGTACAAAGTGACAGGAAGAGCTACAAGTCATAGACTACCATTGTCCCACTGACACTATTGCAGGATTTATGAGAGCCGGCATGTTAACACAAAGCTATGTATCCTTCTTTCATTAAAGCTTTTTTTCTCTATTTCACACTATTAAGAACTCGGGAAGTTAAAAACCTTTCTATTAAAGCCATGTTAAAATAAGAAAGCCGCAGCCATGAATGTGCACATGGTGAGTCAGGAGAAGAGGCTCGGTACTGCAGCAGAAGAACAGAGAACTTTGTGTGCAGAGAAATGGACCAGCAATTGTCACCACTTCATTATGACAAAGATGTATAGGTGATTGCCCCTAGTTTCATTATTACATACTCAGTCTGTCAAGAGGTGCCCTAGAAGACGCTTAGTACCAAAAGCTGAGGCAGACGAATACAAGGCCTACCAAGCTGTAAAGAGGAAGGCATCTTGCCTGTGTAAGGAATGCAGGTTATGAGCCACCATCGTGATGAGTAGCACCTTACACCATGTGTCTCTTCACTATATGGGACTGGTAGTAGAACAGGGTGCTACTCAATGTGAATAAGGGTAGCTCATTATGACTCCATGAAAGAAACTAATATCCTAGTCACTGTGATAATATATACAAGTAATAATCATTGTTACCCTAATCAGTAATCTAATAGGGATCATTCGAATAGAAAGAGAAAAGACCAAAATCACTACTTGCAAGACATCAGAAAAAATTTACCGAACTGGTGACCCGTAGGCTCATTAGGCTTGCACCTTAATTTAATCAGTGAGCCCTATTCAACACTGTTCCTGTGTCCCTTTGCCATAGTTAAGCCATAGGGCAAGAATAAACTCCTCCCCTCCTGAAAATACCTATGGCACGGGGGGCTTTTGAGTCACTGCCACAACAGCCCTAAATGCGGGGAGCATTCCAGGTCAGCCAGGGTTGTAGTGTGGGTGTGCTGGATAGGACAGGAAGGACATATCCAGGGCATTCTTACACTGGCTATTCTGCACCCTTGCAAAGCCTCATAAGGACCATTGCAGCAGAGGTGTAACCAGCAGTGTGTGTGTGTGTGTGGGCTGCAGAATGGGAGGGAGCTTGTGTCTCCTCTGGGTTCATGTGCTAGGACAGAGCTGTATATGCCTCACTATCATCAGAGAAGAAAGCCCTGGCAAGCAGATCTGATAAAAGTGACATCTTCATAAAACAAGAATTACATGTAAATAATTATATTCTTTATGACTCTTCCATTTTCAGTTATGGAAAGTTTATATAAGAAAGGCAGACTCTAAACACTTAAAAATGCATTAGTGGTTGTCACCGAGATGGTGAAAGAAGTGCAAGATTTCTCAACAGATTAAAGCCACCTAAGTCTCAGTTCCCCCTGAATTTTAAATGAATTAGTAGTTCCTCATCCCTTCAAAATGTCACATAAAAATCAAATTAGCAAAGATTGGTTCTTGTATCCAATTTCAACCCTGAGAGATTTATTTTTATCAGAAAACTATTTGCTAGACTATGCAGTTTTGGAATATTGTTGCATGTTTTATTCTTCCTGATGGTTATATAGCATGTCTGCTGCCCCAAATACACTACCTTTCACCTAGCTCTCATTTCACTGAATAGGTTTTGACAAAAAGATGATGGAAAAAGTTTATTGTGCAGTTAGGTTGCCATCTGAAAGACTTGGAAATAGAGGCGTACATTTTTAACACAGTGCATAGAGATTTAGTAGCACAGTTCACATTAAGTTCCTTAGGTCACTCCTGGAGTCTTTACTCGTTGTGTTTACTCTGGCCTTACTCCTTTAACTTCTTGGAATGTTTTGTCTGAATTAGGTCTTCAGGATTTGGACCACTGACTAACCAGGTGGCCATCTTGACTTCTTGACTACAAGACAAATATTGAAATCCTTACTCTATATTTGCTCAGTAACAACTCAGGCAAATTTACCATTGAAGTTAGAGACCTTTGCCCTAGTAAGGACTATGTAAAAATAGAGTAAGGACATCAGGACTTCATCACAAGCCAAATCATTCTCTATGCTTTTAGTTACAGGGAGGCTGAAATGTGCAAAATGGTGGCTAAAACTGGAAGGTAAGTATGTAAGGGAGGAAGAGGAGGCTAAGTGGCATCATCACCTCTGAACATACACTATGACCATTGCACATCTGGGGCTCCATGTAGTATAGAGTATAGCCTGCCTCATATTGGGAAGGGCCACTCTGAGTCACTGAGAGAATCCAAATGACTCTTTCTATCAGTTTCTCAAAGCAACACCACACCAGCCCCCTTTTCTCAAAAGCTGTACGTTTTTGTGGCGTTCGGTGATCAGTGCTTAAGGTGCTTCCCAGTGCTCTGTTTTACTCTGCATCTGATTCCGTCTGCTGGAGCCTCTTAAAGGTATATGCCCCCCCTTCATCTTCCTTCTCTAGAGGAATATAGCAGTAATCAACTTTAACATATTCCTCATACAACCGGGGGACAACCTCTCTATCTGTGAACATTGTCTCCCACCATAGTTATGCAGAGCATAACGTGAAATGGTGGCAGCTCCAAGATTTTTGTTTTTCCTTATCTGTCTCTTTATACATCTGCAAATCCCCAATGACACTGACATCATTTTCTACTAGTGCCGGCATTCTTGTTTTCGGTTTGCTGTTGACCAAAAGTCAGCAGGTGACAAGCCATGCATCATTGATGCCATTCTGTAATTGAATAGTGCTAAATAAGGATCAGCATTCTTTTTCAGAGCTGCTTCATTATTTTGACACTGTGCTCCGCCAACCCATTGCACTGGTGATAGCAGTTACATGTCTCACCTCATACTTCACTGCAGACTGCTTAAACTCATGCCCACTAAACTGTGGCCCATTGTCAGACATCACAACGGCCTGTATTTTTTGACATATGTGAAAAGCCTTAGCAGCTTCCTCAGTGTTGCTGTTATCCAGTATGAAATGACTCTGGCACTTCGCTTAGATTTTTCAATCTCTAAATTACCTTTATGTAAGTCTTTTTAACATGCTTTTCTGTTATACCTTAGGACTCACCATTTTGGTATCTTTAAACAAAACCCCATCTAGTACTGAAAACTCTCTTTTAAGGTGATAACAGAGGCTGGCCTCCCATGCTAATAATCTTACTGACTTTCCACAGTCAGGAGCTCTAGCACTCACAGTCCACATTTTAGACACTTTTAAAAATCAGATTAACATGTACAAAAATCTAGCTACGGAATTTGCTCCATTGCATTTTTGTCAAATGTGCTGGAAAGCAACTGTCACCACCAAATCGCTCTCATTTGTATTCAGTTTCAAATTTGCAAATCATTGCGGAAAAAACCAATTGCTCTATTTTTGGAGGCGTCTAGGGGAAAATTGACAGACCCTTTGGCAATGGCAATAAGTGGGTTATCATCAGTTTCCTGTAACACAAGCCTCCCAAAAAATACATCCATTTAGTGAGGCCAAAGGCTCCTTTTCTATGTGAGCGTTTTTAACAACACCCATCAAACATAAGTCACTGGCCTCCAATTTTGACCATACTGCTGTCAGAGCACTGTGCCAATACCTTCCTTGGAAGGACCCGTCAATAACTTAGTTTTGCATTTCCTCTCATTGTTCCAGAGGACTGGGGCATCGTTAATTAACTCCTTCAGTTTCTCACACTCTAAGATTTGCATCCCCTGTTAAAATTAGATCTCTTTGTACAGTAGTGCTCTGAGGTTGCAGGTTTGGGCAGCTAGAGTAGGTACAAATTTCCTTATATCGTTCACCATTCCCAGGAATCTTTGTATCCCTTTCATGTCTATTTGGGTAGTGGGGATAAGCTCACCACTTTAACCTTGAATTTTACCCATTTACCTTCCAATACCTGTGGTTTTTCTTTTAGTGTTAACACAGTTTCTGGCAATCCATTGGTTTATGCAGCTAAAATGAATAAATGTCCCATTTGCTATCAGGCTGACGGTCCACTTGTCTGCTGCAACTTTGTCCAATGCTCCTATGTAGAATTCTCCTGGGCTAGTCGTACTGTTGTTATCCACTTCATCCATCCTGTGTGCACTTTGCTGGGACTTGTAAACTCTTGCAAGGTAATGTAATCCATTGCATTTCTTGAATCTTTCCCCATAGGCCTGGCATTTCTTGGTTGTGTTTGTTGCTACAGCATGTGCAGCCCCATGTGCTATTTTTGCTGGACTCTGACTTTGAGATCCGCATGCTTTTCTGTCTGAGGCCTCTTTTCTTGTCATGTTTTTAGATTCTCTATTATGTTTACAGTGTTAGAGCACTGTCTACCCCACCATAAGCTCAGAGCAAGACAGCAGTGTGAATGCTCAGAAGCAGAAACTTAGGCAGCTGGGAAATTTTACCCTGAAAATTCAGCTAGCGAGTGAGTTTAGTTGCCTATGGGGTTCAGCAGGAATTTTCCTGATTGCACTGAGCAAAAAACTGGAACTTAGGTACCTAAACTCAGACTTAAGCTTCTAGATTTGGGTGCCTAAGTCCCTTTGCGACTCTAGCTCAAAGTGCCTCCCACGGAAGCTGAAGACACTTCACACCATGAGAAAGTTTGTATTGTGAAGTTACATAGAGTATCTTCCCAGACTAGGAGAGAAATATCAAGTAACATTCTCTGCCACCTATTCCACTCTGATCACGTCCTCAGGGAGTTGTTGAAGGCGGATGTCAAAACTAAAGCCTCTGTAGGAATTGTAAGCTGAGTGTTAAGTCATCGTCAATTTTTGTCAGCTATTTATGATCTTGTGGTATGAATGTCTGTTTAAATAGCTAGGGAGCCCAGAAAGCGCCCAGTTGTGCTGTTTGTTGCTGGAGCCATCCATCTTGCTCCGAGCTGGCAAATATATCAGGCTTTTGCTTTTGTATGGTCTGAAACTATCAGCTTTACTAGTTGAGCAATACAGCCATGTGGGAGGATGTCCTGGAGACACAATTGACAGCTTGTTTTGCATTATTTAATTACAATGGCTAAATTCTCTCTGTCAATGTGTACTCTGAAGGCAGTGGAAAAACTGAGATTTGTTATCTGCTGAGAAACCTTATAATGCATATGGCCTGAGGACAGATTAAATCAAAAGGTGATGCAGTCACATGGTGCCAGAGTGTTTAAATTCTAATGGCCTCTCTACTATATATAACATCCTCCAGCTGACACATTTGTCATGAACTATATTTATAAATGAACCAAACACAGTAAACCTTCCCTCATTCTCAGTAACTGGAAAATATAACAAAGTTTTAAAGGAGTCCACAACTTGTCCTTGAAGTATCTTCCTCTGGTTTTCACTGGTACCGTTCCAACTGGTGAAGGCGCATTTAACAATGCCAATCCAATGTACTCTTCAATTACACTATATGTACCAGTAGCTGTGGTTTCCTATGACATAGTTCTAGGGGAAATAGGGATAAAACAGGAGATACAGTTTGAAGCTGAAGAAACAGAAATAATGATTGTAAGGAGGCAAACATTTGAATATCTAAAGGAAAATAGTCTGGCATATTTATTAGTGTAGGATCAAAACTAACCTATGATTCATTTGCTTAGAGCCAAATTCCTCCCTCAGGTGAACCCCACTGAAATTAGTGGGATTGGACAGGTATAACTGCGGGAAGAATTTGCTCCATTATCTGTGAACATTGCTATAAATCACAGAAATAAACACCACCCTACTTTATGACACACACTAATTCTCCTCTAGGGCTTAATCCTGCAAAGTGCTGAGCATTCCTGGTATCCATCGATTGCAGTGGAGGCTGGAGGCATTCCCCCCCCCCCCTTTAGGACTGAGTTCCTGGGTAAAAACAAGTAAACAATAAAGATAAACCTGAAAACCAGAGAGCAAGGTGAGCTCAGAGGGAACTGCATCTCACCAAAAATAAGTCAGAGATTGATGGATACTGCCAGAAATTGCCCACAATGAATGTTATTTCTGGGCTACCATCCAGGTGACCAAATTCTCCTTTCAAAAGAATCTGTGAAATAATGGTCTAAGAAAATCATCCTGCAGCCCACCATATCCAAAATCCTTTGAAGCTGCCCTCCTCCCTACCCAGAGCTCAGTTTCAGGGCAGGGCCACTTCAAGATCCTGAAAAACTCATTGCACAGTCTTGGCGTGCTGTTTCCATGGCATTATTCTCCAACTCTTCCAGCCTCTCAGTATATAAATACCTAACAAGCATAACATGTTTTGTTTCTTTGCCTACTCACCACTTTCGTTGGGAATATCTACATTCTGGCCATCAGTGAGGGCACTCTTGGTTTTCTTAAGAGCACAGAGAGGGACAAGAAATTCCCTGCATTTTCAAAGAGTAATTCAGAAAAATGAAGGCTCAGCGTATCAATAGAGCTCTAATGTTTAGACGATATTGCTCGCGGATAGAAAGTGATTATAATGTACATAAAAGCAACTGTAAACAAGTTATGTTGAAGACAAGAAATCATACTTTGGTGGAACATCCACATCTGGGTGTTTCTGTCATGTGCGCAGTAGAGAGCACTATACTTTCAAACTGATCATATCTCCATCTTCAGTTATTCTACTCAGACTAGTCTGATCAAGGAAGCCTGTGTAAATGGTTTAAAAAATAACCTGTCAGGTTTATGAGGGGATATTTGCCCTAGATGTAGCCAAGGGATCTGTGACAATTTAAAGAAATCCTACAGGGATATTATATCTCACAGTTATTTATTCTGTTTCTGCCTTCAGCTGGCAGCCTGTGAAAATATATTTCACACGGTGTAAAGCTGCAGTGAACTTCACGAGCAGGAATGGGAATTTATTTATAACTCTCTCTCAAGTTAATGCAGTAGGGCTGTTTTAGCTTCTTCTTCTTAATTCTTCAGACCTTGGAACATATTCTCTGGCCCACTCTGCATTTTTGCTCAGGTGGCAGTAAGCAATTGGAAACCTCTCACTATTTCTGAGCTGGGGCTAGCCCCATTATGGAGGAATACCCAGCAGGGATCGAAACTGGTGGATATGATTCTTACACTTACAACCGCCTGCAGCACAAGTGGCGTTGGGAGCAGGAAAGAGAGCATTAGCGGCAGAAAAGGCTGGAGTACTTTGCATTCCATAAAATCCCCAACTAAGGTACCATAGCCATCTGGGCTAGTAAGAGCAGCACTGCACAGGCAGGTTGCTCTAACCTGTGCTGAGGTCAGAGCTAAAAAGCAGGAAGCCATAACCTTCTCTGACAACTCCCACCTCATGTCCCCCTCGCCTCCACTGCTCCCCATTGTATGTGGGATACAGCAGAGAATCTGGCTCATTTGTTTTCTCTGTTTTGGAATCAGAACCAATTACTTTTGTACTTTCCAACTGAACTGGAGCTAGCGAGGATTCAGGTACTAATCTAATCTTCCCCAGTGTTCAGAATAGTTCCATCTGGGGCTAGATCAACAGAAAGAACTTAAACTCAGTGTTGCAATAGCTGACTTTTAGGTGCCCTCCTTTCTTTTGGAATCCACAGTCTTGAGTTAGATGCCCAGACTCCCTATTCATTGCAGGGGGAGAAAGGGGTGCCTCAGAATGTAATTCACAAAATCCAGCAGGCTATATAGGGAGTTGTCTAAACTAGCCAGTGGAAAATAACAAGGAGAGGAGTGGGGCCTGAGGGAGAGAGTGATTTTTATCACCCAGAGGTTAGGGCTCTCACTTGGGAGGTGGTGAGGGACTGAGTTGAACTAAGCAGGGATGACTTGGTATAAAAAGTCACTTGCTAGGTGAACTCCAGAGCCACTAATAGAGGCAGCTAACAGGATAGTTTTGAAGAGAGTGTGAGGCCTGCCTTCTAGGGTCAGCCCTATGTGGATATCAGGATGGCCAGTGATGGAACAGTGGTGGTGACCTGCAATGGATGTGTCATGTTCTCTTTCCTGCCTGAAGCGACTTCCTGTGCACAGCCTGCAAGTTGGCAGCTGTGCTGAAGGAAAAGATTCTTGGACAGGATGAGCAAGTTGAGGCAATTCAGAGAAGCAGAAGAATTTGGGAAGCACCAGTAGCCCCAGACACAAGGAATTATGGAGCTTTGCATAAAGAAGGCAGTCCGGGAGAAGAAATCAGAGAGGAGGCCTGGCAATTTGTAACCACCAGGGGGCAAGAAGTCACAATTGTCCAGGAACCCTTTACTTGTAGTAAACCTCTTTAACTTCATAAACTCCAGTGACCTGACATCCAAATGAACGCTACAGACACCATTCACAACTAGCAATTGCGATGAGGCAGGACACACTTTGTTTTCTCCCTAATGCATCTTAGAACAATGGCAGGTGTTTTCCAGCTGTTTTATCCTTTAAACATAGATAGCAGTTTCTGGATCACCAATACCAATGGTATTGTGCATTAAAAATGCAGATAGATAGTCAGATGTCTCTGAAATCCAGGGAGCGGGACTACAACTATTTCTATGAAATTTGATAGTGTAATTAACTGAGCAGGTAAATGCTACCACCAAAAAAATAGAAGTGAGATACTAATTCCTTAAAGCAGATGCCTCAGGGCTTGTCTACACTACAGAGATTACAGTGGCACAGCTACAGCATTGCAGAAGTGCCGCTGTAGTGCCATAATGTAGATGCTTCCTACAGCAATGGAAGGGGTTTTTCTGTCGCTGCAGTCAATCCATTTCCTAGAGAGTCAGTAGCTAGATCAAAGGAAGAGTTCTTATAAAAGCTGCCAGAATTTATAATATTTCTATGTTGTTCTATGTTTCTATGTTGTTGTGTGTGAGAGTTAAACCAATCAGCAAGAATAAAAGAATATGAGCCACGACCCAAAGTGCACATTTAAGTTCTTTAGAAAGGTGGATGGTCCCAAGACCTCATAGCTGTCTGTGTTTCTATCCCAATAACTTTCAGCTGATTAGATATAACTAAGGTGTGTTTCCTAACTGTCTCTGAATCAAATTCTTCAGTGCAGAAGGCTGTTGGATCTCCCCACTCTCAGCGGCATCATTCTGTAACAAACACTGACTGCATTTATACAGACAGCCTGCTGGTTAGAGGGGACTCAAGCTTGACTTTTAGCACTAGGGATCCAATTCAGCAGTCCATCCATAATGAGCAAAGCACATGCATAACTTTAGCCATGTGCTTACATCCCCCTGAATGGTCAACTACTTTGTTGAACTGAGGACTGAAAAGTGAAAGTTGAAGGCAGAACTCCATGAGCTGTTAGAAAGTAACAAGCTTTCTTCTTGGTGGGGTCAGCCATTAGTAGGAAACTTGCTCTCACATGCTAAGACGCTTGCATATTCTAGCATAAACGTGATCATTGTTAACAATGAGAATTTTAGGAAGTTTTCAGACACTACCACAGACTTCCTTACTGATTTTTTTAAACCTTTTTAATGGTTAGAGGTTTATAGACTCCAAAGTGTTTCCTTCTGTCTTGATGAATGAAAATTGGAGGGAAATAAGACCCAACCCCATAATGAGACAGTACTTCTTTGTTCTTGCAAAGAGCTTCAAAATGGCCATTAGAAAGAAGACATGAGCATGGACAATGACATGAGATATTTTAGCAATGAACAAATAGAGTTTGAAGATGAGGTTATTAGTCAGAGGATTGCCAGTGATGTATGGGAGCTTTCCAAAGTCACTAGCATCTCAGGACATGAGTTACCAATAATTGTTACCATCTGGCAGCTGCTCAAGGTGCCTAGACTAATTGAGTTGGTGATCTCAGTCCACCTCCTAATGGAGAGATGGTCAGATCACAAAAGCAATTATTACAATTGGTGCTCTTGTTGGGAGTTTCAACAGCGGCCAAAACTATACAGCCATAGAGAATAAATTAGGAACGACCCCTTTGCATGGTGGTTAAGGCACACTGATGAGGCAATGGGATTAATTTTGTGCCAGTGGTACCATCATTATATATATCATTGCCCTTAGACAAAGATAATACATCAGTTCATTGTGTGTCAACATGAGCCTTGAATTTACTTTTCAAGGTTCCTAATATATTTTGTATACCTCTTACGGTGCTCATTAGCTTTTCACATGACAAGCACATCTTGCCATCTCCTATTAGACATGTTCTGTTTATATCTTTTAATGACAAATTTCTAAAAGTGCAGGTAGAATTTGTCATTTCAATATTGCCACCTAACACAGCCACACATATATTCTCTGTCCACTAGAATGTATGTTTTTTGGGGCAGGGACCATCTTCATGTCATGTGTGCATACAGCACCTGGCACAATGGGACCGCTGTGTGATACCACAATACAGACAATAAATAATAATAATATGTCTCAAAGATCCTAAACAAGTTTTGCATGATGTTGGACTAAGATATCATTTTGGGAGGAGTCTTTGCCTCTCACTTTTCTGAGATGCAACGTATTTAAAAACTTCCTGTTCTGAGACCTCCATCTGTAGACGGGACAGGGTCTGTGCAGCTGAATAGAAAGGCAGCAGGAGTAACTCTGGTTAAACAGAGTGGGAGTGGAGGAGGTGATTTCTGGATTTGCGATGTATCTGGTTTAAGCAAAATAAAAGCAGACTAATAGGATTTCTGCTACATGCCTTTAATGCAACTGGCAAGTCTTTAAACGTCAGATTATATAAACAGGGCAGGTCTTGTGCTTCCAAAGCTCTCTAGCTTGGTTTCTCAACAGGAAACTTCCATCTCTTTGGAACCTACCTCTCTTTAAAGCTTTGAGTCTAAATAAATTCAGATGTGCATTAACGCAGGCGCATTTAGGAAGTCCAGGGCATCCCTGATGTTACCCTCGGCCCCCAGAACAGTGTCAGCAAACTCAGTCTGGAACCTCTGACTGGAATGAATCCCAAACCCCTATCCCACTGTCTGGCTCAGCAGGGCTTTCTCATAGGTGTCTGACTGGGCCAGGGTGCTGCATGGCTGGGGGATGGAAACTGACGAACACACCCTTGGCATGCCAGGTATTGTGGTGATGGTGTTTCAGAAATGTCCTGTGTTGAAGACAGTCCCTTACAATTACATAAGGATCTGAAAAAAGAACTCATTTCCACACACATAAATAGGTGTGCTGGAACAATTTTTATAGGGGGGGAATGCTGAAAGCCATTGAACAAAACAGTAAACCTTGCATATGATGTAAGCCATGTATTTGGTTGCTATTATTACTTCAAGCCAGGGGGGTGCTGCTACACACCCACCACTTCTAGTTCCAGTACTATTGCCTGGGGACAGTGAGTACAACGTACAGATAATACCCAAGTTGTAGATGTTACTGAAGAACTGGTGATGGTAATAGAAAGTTCCTCCACCGTTTTCAGAATGATTTACTTAGTGAGAACCTTTTCTAGAGAGGAGAACATGTGTTCCTGTCACTCTCAGCAAAGTACAACATTGACCAATGACAATGCAAATTATTTACAGCTCACAACAATTTGACATTTGATTCCAGCTGTGTGATTTTTTGCATGCCATAATCAGATGCTTAAAACAGTTTGTTTGGACTGTGAGGTAACTGTTTTGTCTTAATTTCTCATTTGTTCCAAGGACCAAATTACACCAGAACAATTGCCAGAGAGGAAAACAGATAAGGTGATTTTGCAGGCTGTTGGAAATTTAACTCAGAGCCAGCAGCAGCAAAAGGCACCCTCTGCATAACCAGCACCTGCTTTCTTCAGCACCAAGAAGAATGAAGGTAGAGGAAATTAATTGCATTGACTAGTGACTACAGAAATGGGCAAATCTAAATACTTTGCACTGAAAAAAGGAAACTATGTGGCTGAATCTACACTAGATAGTTTTGTAGCTGTTTTTCGGGATTGGGATACTTAGCTACTAGCCGGTTCTATAATTTGATACCTCACCATGAAGTGAACAATAGGAAGAGATTTTAAAAAAGCATTAGATACATCTAGGGTTACCATGCAGTTGTTTGTGTGGATTTGTATTCCCTGTAACTGTTTGCTACCTACCATTTCACGACACAGTTTTTGAATGGTATGATCTGAAAGCTGGGGACTGCCTCGTGTTTCTTATAATTGGATTAGCAGTCAGGCTACGGTCATTATGTGCAGAAACTGAATGGGAATCTTTGAGCTTCAAGATATGCAGAATCTAGCTTTGATTGAAGAAATAAAATCCAGAATCCAGGATGCTGCATTTAGATCGTAAACTTTTTGAGGCAGAGATGACTTTTTCATTGTGTGTTTGTACAGCACTTAGCACACTGCAGTTTGGGTGTCTGACTGGGATCCTAGGTGCTATGCTAATACAAATAATAAGTAATACATAATAGCTGAGTTGTTGTAAAGAGACATTGAAGGGAATTATTTCAGGCTGCTGTCAAAGATATTTGGCAAGGAAAGGCAGAGCTGGATCAGACCCTTTAATGCATCATAAATCAGCAGTTTGAAATGGCTAATGCAAGGAAGGACTTTTAAATGATGTCTGAATACTTATATGTCAATATACAAACCAAGGGTCTGAAATGTTCAGATCACTTGCAAGTGAAATACTATTTTGCACAGATGATTTAGATTCAAAGATCCATGCACAGAAATATGAATGTTTTGGGAGTCATAAAAATAAACCTGCTGGAGAAATAAAATGATCTTGAATTTGAAATACCAGTTCTTGATAATAGCAAAGGGGCCTTAAGTCATGGCTCGGCTATCTGATGAGGAAAATAAATGAACTGACAACGAAATAAAGGAAAAAAATATCTATTTAACTAGAAAGAATCTATCCTAGAGGTTTCTATGGCACCCATCACCCATGGTTTCTATGGTATCGTTAAAAACAAACAAACAAAACAATGAACCCGCCCATCAGCCCTTGCTTGGAAATCAATTCAGAGGCTCAGTCCTGTATGTTGCTGAGTACTCTAGACCAATCCAGCGAAGTACTTATGCATGTGCCTAACCTTAATCATGTGAGTTACCGCATTCACTTGAAGGGGAGTACTCACATACTTGAAGTTAAGCATGTGCTAAACTACTTTACTGGGTAGGGCCAGGGTTCTCAGCACCTTGCAGGATTGACTCCCTAATGCAGAGGAGTTAACTATGAAAATGTGGTATCGAGAAAGTGACGTCCATTCTTTTGAATATCTAAATTGTGTTGAACATTATAAATAATTAGACTCTTTACAAGGAGGCTAAAATATTGGGACAGATGGCAGTAATTAGCAGATAATCATCACGGCTCTGGCACCCAATTTCATTCCCTTCTCCCTGATGTAAGGGGAATCCCCAGTTTTCATAAAAACTGCATAGGTGACTAAACCACCCACTCCTACTGGTGTAGGGTATGTTTTAGTGGTGGGAAAAGGGCAGGAAAGGGTGGAGCTAGAGTATGACCCCTCACATTGGTGGAGCAGTCTTTCGCCAGAGTAATAGCTACTCTAAGTTTTACTGGGAATGGTTCACTCACTTGTTCGGCCAAGCACTGGGGAGAGGAAGGTGGCTTAGAGTGAAAATGTGCAATGTTATGAACTGTGTCTGCATACACACAGTGAAGTCATCAGTGGCATCAAAGCTGGGACCTTCAGCACCAAAACTATAGGCCACTTGTGCTAATGGAGAAATCTTTTACCTGTGCATAAGAGGCAGGTGGTTATAACTGCTGGAGGCCGGCCACAAAAGGGACACATGTTCATATGCCATAAGCTTGTCTGCTACTCCACTAAGAGCCTACTGTGTCTTTGTAGCAATATGTTTTTCTGCCAGTGTGAAATAAAGCATTGCTGGAACCTTTCCTGACTCCTTGGTTGTGACACCATGAATTTCACACAGCTGTGAATACAATTTATGAAAGAGACTGAAGTATTAGGCTGGGACACACAAAGGCTAAATGGAGGAGCTCTCTGTGAGAATGTTCTGAAAGATGCCTCAGATTCTTTTAGTGAAGGAAGGAAAACACATACTGTAATCTAAATATAATTAGACTCTTTACACGGGCAAAATTTTCTGGAAGAAGGGAAAGATGGCACTGACCATCTTCTGGGTTGAATGTCCTACTCCCCTAGCAAATCCTACATTGGTAATGACAGTGACATTTCCCCCCAGAAGTTCTTCACAAACCCACAAACTCAGTGGAATAATTTGGAACTAAAAGAAACTCTGAGGGAAATGGCAGCAGCCACGAAGATGAAGATTCGCTTCCAGCAGAGTTATTGACTGGCCACGAAGTCTGGATCCACTCTTTAATTATTTATTATTAAATGTTAACATAATACCTTCTGTTATGAATACCATAATGACTGTTACCTTAACATCTTAGGATATGTCTACACAGTTTTTTGGAGCAAGGGGGAGTGAAACCCCCCCAAACCAAGTCAACAGACTGGGCTAGCGTGGCTCACACTAGCAGTCTAATAATAGGTCTATAGACGACCGCTTTGAAGTTGCAGTTCCCAGGCTAGTGCTTGGGCTGTGAAGCGCCCCCCCTCCTAGGCCTCAGAGCTGGAGTTCCAGCCTGAGCTACAACTTCAAAGTGCTGGCTGTACAGCTATTTTTAGCTAACCCGAGTCTATCAACCCAGGCTGGGAGTCTCGCTCCTGCTCACTTTGAAATGTTGTGTAGATGAGCCCTTAAGGTGTCGGGTACAGAAAGCCTTATCAGTTAAAAAAGGCACGTCTACCAGGGCACATGCGTCACTTTTGGGAATACAGTTAGGCAATGTGGCATTCCATAACCCACCCAGCTCTAATTCTAGTCTGAGTCTGAGTATTCACTGGGAGCACTGCCTTCTGTACGCTGAAGTTAATGTTTCCATTATACGCTCTGAAAACCAGGGTTTAAGGTTTCAGCTGCTCCTAATTATGTCACTTTGAAACTTGGCTTACAATTTACCAAACCAGATGCATTTTTCCCCCCAGGAATCCACTAAGCTTTTTGGAAAGTACACACCAATAAAATAGTAAACGGCTCAGGATTTCAGATTGTATTTTCCCAGGTGCTATATCAAATATGGCTCAGTTTGGAAAAAACAGGAATATGCTGTATCACTCAGTCACTGCCTAATATGGCTGGGTTGAACTCGGTCTCTGTAACGGGGCATATGTTCTCTCCCTCCAACATCCTTGATCACACCAGAAACAGCTCACCTACTTTTGTTGTAGTGTCCCTCCACCCACACCCGTACAGTGCAACACAACAATTCTAATACCAATGACCCTATTGCCTTCAGCCCCTGTTCATTAGAGCCCTGGGAGGAAAAGAGCTCTCCCTTCCTTGGGATCTCCGCTAGTCTAGTTAGCATCCCCCTTGCTAACACTTTCTTCCTGCCTCATAATAAGCTAGTCAGCTAATGGGCCAATTAGCTCTTTAAATCACCCAGCCTCCCTGTCTGATTAGCTAATTCTCCCTATTTCCTCAATCAGCCATTGCTGGGAAAACTAACTGAGGCAAACTTGATCAGAGTGCTGACCTAGGCCTCAGCCCTCTGTCACAGGCTCCAAAGAGGAGGGTGGTGCTCAAATATGCCAGCCGGTGCTTTTTACTAACCTATATTTTCACATCAGTAGAGACTGCAGCCCCTGCTCTGGGCCAGAGGTAGAGTGTCACAAACTACATCAGAAAGGTACAAGAGAGAAAATGGTGTTTTCCAGAATGAAGTGGTGGGAGTTTTTCAAGACTGTGTAAGGAGCAGCTCAGGAGAAAGTAAGGTGACCTAAAACAGATGTTTGGTGTCAGTAGGGCATGTAGTCATAAAAGAGAGGGGCTTATTACAGACTCCATTCTGCTACTCTTACTGCATATTCCCTGGATAGTCACGTGGGGACAAATTCTGACATCTTTGCTCATGCTGAATGGTGTCTTACTCTGGGAGCAGTCCCACTAATTTTGGTGGGGCTATTCCTGTTGTAAGATATTGCTTACGGTGAATAAAATGATCACAGTCTGGCTACTGAATTCAATGGCACTGCTTACAGAGTAAGATATTATGCAATGAAAGTATGGGGGACTGAACTAGGTTCTTAATTAGTTCCTATGTACAAAGGCCTTGTGCCAACTTCCATACATCTCTGGTAATTAGTCCCAGATTTCAACTCTCCTGCTGATTTGCTATCTCTTGAGCAAAAGCTATTGCTTAGTCATTTATTTGATATATGTTTAATGCAGCCACACGGAAGAGCCATTTGCCTGCAAATGTTTATATACAAATCAGGGACTGACAGGAAAACTGAGGCGACTGAGCAGGGGAACAGTGGAAAACCCTGTAAAAGCCTGCGCAAAGTTTGGATTTCAATAGACAGTTTGCAAATGGAGAAAGTCCGGTTATGTCTAACCTTTTCATCCCTGCCTGCAATCATAGCCTGAGTCATGTTACCATTAAATTGCATTGTATTTCAGAGCAGGACTGTCAGGAACATCAGGGAGATTGATATGTGTGGACAAAGACTAGGTAAATGATAGCTGCTAGATCTGAACTCTCTGCTGCTTGGAACAAATACCACCCCCAAGAAGCCTAACAAATTGCTTAGTCTGAAATACTAATGTTAAAAGTGAAAGATTGGTAGCAAGCACCACTTCCTCTCCTTTTATATATTTATAGTCATTTCTATGGCCTTCATCACGATTGATTATAGGTGGCAGTCATATTGTGGCGATTATAGCAAAGAACACAATGGCGCGATTGACCTATTAGACAAAATGTATTTTTCTATGACTGTGGGCTTGACTACACGGTGATTTTGGGCATGGCAAGCCAGGGTGTGAATCTCCAACACCCTAGCTTGCTGCCCTCCAACTGGCTGTGTGGACCCCTACTACTACACACTTAAAGTTCTGCAGTGAGCTTTGACTTATTGCTGAAACAGCTGTAGGTCAAAGCGTACTATGTCAAATTGTGCACTACACACAACGGAACTTTTGGCGCCCGGTAACAGGATCCGCAAGGCCAGTTAGTGCGTGGCAGGCTAGTATGCTGGAGATTCACACCCTCGTTTGCTGCACACTAACTAGCCACGTAGACATGCATGAGAACTCGGACAGGTACGTGTCAGTCCTGATTTCTATAAACCCTTAGCTTTGCTGGGGACTTAAAGAAATACCCATTTCAACCATTTTACAATGAATCAGACTTGTTTTTATTGCAAAAATAGAAGCCTCTCACAAAGCCAAAATATTTAAAGTACTGAATTCAACACTGAACAAATGACATGTAAAACACTCTTGTGCAACACCTAAAATAAAACAAGAACAGAAACATTGGGGCAGCTGAGTGACACAAGTGGAATGCATTCAGCTCAGAATGTGCTCCTTCTGACACCCAAGTGATCTGAAGACCAGAACATCAGGATACTGAACCTACCTCTGAACTGGCAGATGTTACTGTCTTGGCTGTCATACATGTAACCTTCCAGAACACGCTGCTTTAAATAACACCATCAGAGCAAGGATTGGCTACTGCATCATTTCCACACAGAGTGCTCTCTGAAAGCAATACTTCTGGGGATGTCGTAAAAAACATGATGGCAGCATCTACTGGTTAACAGTGCCGTTGGGTGGGTAGTAGTGAGAATCCCCTGCTTGACCCAGCTCTAGTAGCTAATATTCATAGAACAATAGGTATGATGTAAGGAGTGAAATCCTGGCTCCACTGAAGGCAATGGGACTTTTGATGTTGACTTCAGCAGGGCCAAGATGTCCCTCAAGATCTTTAGGAAAAGAAAATTTCTTCGGAATGAGTGGTTCTAGATAATAATCTATTGGTGAATTATTTACACCAAGCTTCAGATAAATTTAATTATTCATATACACTGCACAGCGCTACAGAACAACACACATTACTTCGCGAAATACAAACATTTCCTAATATAGAAAATCATCAGTGGTTTTTATGGTGTAGAAACACAACAACTAATAGATGAAAACATAGCCATGAACTTCCTGGCTCATAATAAATCAAAGGAATAATTTCCTTAGAAATGTATCTGCATTAATGTTAGACATAAATAATACATTTGTAGCTTATTGTCATACACTCAGCTTTACCAACAAGGAAATGTGTGCCACTCTTTCAAGCTATTTCATTTTATGAATGATGTATTTTGGCCACATTGCAATAAAACTTGGTTATGTAATAGTTTCCTTTGATAAGCCTGTCGTATTTTAGCCAGCCTGGAGTTCAAAAACCTATTCAAGAAACCTAATTAGGATACGTGGACACCCACTTACTGGGTATTCGTATTTCATCATGTTCTTGACTTGTGACTATCTACTGCTAATTTACCATGACGTAAGTTGGGCTGAGGTACTCATTTCACAAATATTATGTGAAAAAACCACACAATATATATGGGATGATGCTTTTTCTTTATTTAATTGATGCATCCTTCTCCAAATCACTGTTAGTAACTCAGATACCATTCTAGTTTTTGCACTGAAAGTTCCTGAGCATTAAATATTTTGCTGTAAACAAACATTATGGCTGAACAACAGAGCTCTCTGTTTAAAACAGTTCTTTATAAAGCAAATTCGGTACCGCTTTGTCCCTTTGGTCAACTACTTCTGCATGGGGAACAGGAAACAGTGTGGTTCCCTCTGTGGGATTTTGTATACCTTTCTCCATTTGGTGACGGTGGCGATGAGCAGCGCTGCAGCCATCCATTGCCCTCTTACACCCTCAGAGATCCTGAACATCCATGGAACTCATGCAGAGGGGCTTCGTCAGGGAGCAATAACAAAATGGAGGAACAAATTCTGTGCCTTCTCCATAACTGTGGAAGTGAAGGCTATAATATGGTCCATATATATTATGTATGTGTTGGACATACTAATTACATCATGCACGTAAATGTTATGTCCTATAGTCAGCTTTTAGCCACAGAATATGCCTGAATAATGCCTCACTTCATTCGATGGCTAGTTAATCTTAAGAACTGCCACAAATACATTGGCAGAATCCAGTTAGGCGTTTAAATGCTTGCTGTGTACTCAAACATATTATGCGAGCTCATACTCTAAAAAGCTCTTTTAATAATAGAATTTAATAAGTAGAAAGTTTTCTTTGATGATGTTGTGTACATTACTGGCCTGAATTAGCTAAACCTGCCCATGCTACAATCTGTAACACTCCAAAGCTGGGCTTCCTTCCATTTTATACAGCTATGTTCATGACAGATTGTTTTTTCTCTGTCTTTTTCCCCTGAGGATGTCTGTACTGATGATGGCATTTCTACTCCCGAATATTTACAGTGTCCATATTAGTTCTTATGTTCACAGAAATTAAACAGGCCCTTTTTCAAAATTGTGACAAGCCCTTGCTTCTTTGCCTTCGTGGGAGGAAACATGAGTCATTACCTTATCTGTCTGCAAAGTGACCGTTAGTGAAAAAAACATCCACTGTAGGTGAAGTTCACCCTGCACATGGTTACCAATGTATCCCCTTAAATGCCACTTATACTCTCAGAATAGGGAATACAGGGGACTTAACTGGTGCATCAGCCTTGTGCCACTATCTGTACAGGGATAAACGTCACCTTACATGCACAGGACTTATCGTGCAGGTGAGGAGAGATCATAAGAGTACCAAGAAGTGTAACTGATGGATTCCACATTGAGGCAGGTACCATCTGCTTAGAGATCATGGCAGGATCTGGGCTTTAGGTAGGGTTTTTTGATATTGTAAAAAGATGTTATTCTGCGACGTGTTCAAGATAAAACAGTCCCTTTATATATATATAGATATATTTATATATAAAAACAGCACTGATACGGATATTCAGATGGTGGGACAGATATTATGACAGTGTAATAAAATAAACGAGAGGAAAGTATAAAAATAATCTTATTACGCATTTTATATACGTATCATATTATCACTATATTTTAGCCCTGTTGGAAATATGAAGGCATGATTACCTTAATCAGATACCTTGAATGTATGCCAGTTATTAGGTACTAATTTTATAATATTGAAAACAGGCAGGGCCAAATTCTGCCACTGACATCAATGGGAATTCCCTCTGTGCCACTCAGAATGTACTGAACCTACAGTTATTTCACACTGACCCACAACTTATCCTAGAACAGCCTTTCCCACAATAAGGGGGGTTGACTGCTAGTGGCGCAATGAGGTTTCCTCCCATGGACTAGACGTAATAGTGGGGAAGAGATTACTTTATATTGGCACTACCCTTTTAGCCACTTGCAGCATTGACTTACTGGTGCTTTTCTCTTTGTGGGGTGAGGGAGAAGCGGAAGAGGGGAAGAGTGCCTCTAGTGTGGAAATGTCTCAGGAG
Organism: Emydura macquarii macquarii; assembly: GCF_026122565.2. Classification (NCBI taxonomy): domain Eukaryota; kingdom Metazoa; phylum Chordata; order Testudines; family Chelidae; genus Emydura; species Emydura macquarii. The sequence goes on along the minus strand of NW_027132559.1, from coordinate 31,859,059 downwards.
TTCTGCAGATTTCTTGCCACTGCAATGCCTTCCTGGTGAGAGGGTAGGGGCAGGAGTGAGACCACTGGACTGGCTGATCTCAGCAACATGAGCCCCAGAAGTATATTAAGGAGTTAATATATCTGAGTGACCACTAAGGGACCTGGAAACATTAGCATAGCTCCTACAGGAGCCATACTGCCAGGGGAAGGGACACCAGCATGGAGGCTGGCTATTCTAACACAGGGCCAGAGATGCACACAGAGACCCAGAGTTGGAGGGGTGCAAAGTTGAGCTTTAGACCAGCTACGCACTCTGATCCCTCTCCCACTCCCAACTTGCACTGTGTGTATTTTGTTTGGACTCTGGATTATGCCCTATATAACTGAGTACAGACATATATATATATATACTAACTAGACTTTGATAGGATATTTGTGGCTTGTGTCCTGTAGTGTAAATTGCTTCCAAATTCCTAGGCACTTTTGGCTGCTGGTTTAATTTTTGTTAAAAAGTCAGTTATAAGTAGCTAGAAGCCATCATTTATTTGGTTTCTGAATGTTTTTGGCCTATTTGCTCAATGCTTTCTTCCTAACCTTTGTTGGAAACATGCAGCTATAATGTCATTTGTTAAAGTATTAGTGTGAAAAACTTGTTTGGACAGTATTATATGGTAGGGATTAAAATAACGCTCCAAAGAATTTATACTCTTGACATACATCAGACAGGAGTGCACAAGTGGAATTAATAGTAGGCAATAAAATGTTGAAATTCTGGTTGTAGAGAAGAAATGAGCCCCATGGAAAGATATATGATTGCTGGCTGATGCAGCGATGAAAGCGCAAACAGGTCTGCCAATGAGAGCAGTGGGTTCTGAAATGGAAGACAAGGAGGAGACAAATGCAGAGCGCATTATAAAAGGTGTTTGTGTGGCCATGTTGGTCCTAGGATATGAGAGCGAAAATATAGGTGAGGTAATATCTTTTATTGGATCAACTGCCATTGGTGGAAGGTACCAGTTTATGGGCTACACAGTGCTCTTCTTTAGATCTGGGGAAGGAAGCAGGGTATCTGAGACTAGGGCTACACTACAGTTTAAGTCAAAATAAGCTATGTCACTCAGAGGTGTGAATTAGCCACCTCCGGAGCCATTTAAGCACTAACCTGAGGGAAACATGCTCATCTTTATTTTTCAGTGGTGAGAAGTATTTTCCCTTGTAAGGTTTTTTTTCCTGGTCATGAAAGCGGTGCTCACTGAAAGGATTAAACCCAGAGGAGCTTTTATAGAGATTAATGGCCCAGCTAGATGTCCCTGTACAATACTGTGCTCTGCAGAAATATATGGATTACATGTAATATATTTACTTTTATATTAAAGGTACTTTAATTACGTCCTCTGCCAAATAACTGGCGATGTCAGGGAACAGCACAGGGTTTCTGGCACTGGATAGGAACTCAGGACTGTTAAGGGAATTATATTTTGCCTGGATAGACACATAAGAATGTGGTTGTATGTTGGTTTTTTTTTTTGGAGTTGGAATGTGAGCTCCCTTCAGTGCTGGTCTCAGCCTTCAACTTCTTTAGGGGCAATGGCTCCATTTCCTCATGCCCCAGTTTGCAAGCACATTGCTGTTGCCATTATTGTGATTCTCCTGCACGATGGAACTCAAAGGTCCCAATTCTGCTGCAATTGTAGTTAGTGGCAAAACTGCCATAGAGTTCAATGCAGTGGTTAGGATTGGGCCCAAAGAGAACAAGCAATGGGCTTCAGGTGGCTCTTGTACAGTCTATTAGAAGGGTGGGAACCTTCTGTGCCCCTTCCCATGAAAAGTCATTTGGTAAAATATAATGAGGTTGGAATGAATTGCTGTTCCAAAGGCATACAAATTTCCATATGATTCTGCAATAGCCAAACACATATGATTGCCTGTATCATGAAGATGCATTTGAGTTACAAATATGCAAAGCACTGAAAACGAGGACATCTTTATTTTTGTTAGTTTTTAGAATTTGTATAATTGAAAATAGCCAAACATTGGTTTTTTGTTAAGATTTGCATGGGGGAAAAAATAAGAACTGGAATTCACTGAGATTGTTACAGCCCAGAACAAAGTTTCATCCTACAGCAAAGTTTTATTGCCAAGTTATAAACACATGAAAATGGGGAGTTTGCAATGGAAATGCTGGCAAGCCTTTAATTAAGGCAGCGCTGCTGCTAACTGTTATAAGGTAGAGCATGTTATTCCCCCCCCCCCCCCAACTGTGCTGCATTTTTTTAAACTAAAATATATTTATTAGTCATTTAAATGGACCAAATGAAAAAACAGGGCTAAGTTCCAGCATTCCATGCCACAAATTTTTTAATTTGTGTTTAGCTTCTGTACCTAATAAAGAAGAACAATGAGAACCTTTCTGCATGATTTAGTTATTCACACACACCAGCTGTACAAATACTTCTGCCAGGGCCAACATTAAGTGAACTGAGATGTTATATGAAGGGATGGGGTTTGAGAGGTGAGAGGTCCTACTAACGTTCTTGGTATAGGATTTGTCTTCCCTGAAACTACTCTTTAAACCCATTGATACAAATTTTCCTTCCAGCTTTTTGACTCTCTGGTATGTATGTGATGCATGTCCCTGGAGGAGAAAAAGGAGCTGTTCTTGTGAAATATGCTAGAATAATAAACATTTCTAAAGGCTGAATTTGTCTAGGCCAATAAATTACTATTGCTCTGGTCATAGAAGAGTTCTTCTCACCATCATTGTCATGGAGAGTTCAATACTATCTATAAAGTACAGAGGTGAAATTCACTTCACTTAGGTAATGCCTTAGTAATCAGACTGTCTGAAGGTGAAGGGAAGGGCCACTGAGCAGGTGAAATTCTCTTCCTCAAACCCCAACATAAAAAATAGTCTCTCTTACACTGCTGCAATTATTCCATCCTAGTGGGTCAATTAGCAACTGCACCTCTGTACCATTTGCACAGTGTGCTAGGGCCATTGGAGGATCTATGTCCATAGGACCCTGGCTTGAACCCATTGCTGCCTTCTGTGCAGGCTGATGTGATGCTGGCATGATTATAACATCTTTGGCATACATGGAACGTGAAGACATCCCTGGAGAGAATATGCCTATGTACTAGACCTGGATGGGAGCTGGATTCTCTGTTTCACAGGAAAGTCCAGTATTTCAATACTTTTTTCCATTCCAAAATGGAACAAAAAACTGAACTAAACTACTTTCTCACATAACAAAATTCTAATTTTTTTGTTTCAGGTCAGTTGAAACATTTTGTCTTGGCAAAATCGAAACATTTTGTTCTAATGTTGATCTTTAAACTTTTTAATTTTTGTATATAAAAAATCCTAATTCATTTGGTTTTGAAAAAGTCAGTTTGAAATTTAAAATAGTAAAACCTGACATTTTGAAAGTGTCTAAAAGGGATATTTCTACCGCATCAACCTCATCTTCTATTTGCTTTTGTCGTTTTAAAGAAATTTCATCAATATCATACATTTTTCAAAACATTTTAATTTTGATGAAATTGGCTGTTCCCATTGTTTTGATGGAAAATTTCTGACCGATTCTAACCTGCAGGCTTTCCTGCACTGCCTCAATGTGAAACCAATATTGAATTAAGTACATCTGTAAGCCAGATTCTCAGTTGATGAAGATTGTTGTAACTCCACTGACATCACTGAGCTACTCAGGTTCACACCAGAATGTGAGGTTTCCATCACATGGAAAAGAGAAAACCAAAATCCTGAACTTTGTTGCTCCAGCTGAGTCCATGAAGTGGAATGAATAAATGAATGAAGAAACCAAAACATGATGTTCCCTTAGAAAAATATGTCAATATTGTACATGACATGAATATAACAGACTCTGAAAAACAATTTGTACATATGTTACACACGCATTTATCAGACCTTACGTATTATGTACATTTCTATTACAATAATCTATTTCCTGTAGTTAGAAATTAAGTACACCTGCTGAAACCCTACTGGAAAGTACAATATGCATCAAAAATGTTCAGAAATATAAAATTCATAGTAAAGCTGCCTCATTTTCTTTGACCATTAAATCGTCCATTGCCCATGGCTCACTAGCACAAGTAAAAAATAGCAACACACAAAACACTCTCGTCCAAAAAAAAAAAAAAATCTTCTTTTGTGAAGCCAACAAAGCAGATGTGTTCAGTGGTCTCCAACCTAGGTTTTTCACTGAGTGAATAGACAGGACTATTTTTTTCTCCCTAAATACATCACTGGATTAAATTCCTCTGTCAGTGAACTTGTTCTTGAACAATAGTTTGGTAGGAAGATGTGGTCCCACTGTGTGTGTTGGAATGTAGAGATTAGCACAGTTAGGTATAAACAATAGTCCTCCATGTCAATTTTATAGGTGAACAGAAAAAAGCTTTCAGGCTTAATCCTGCTCACAATGTTTAAAATCTCTTCCATATCAGCAAGCATGAAATTCACTTCAGTGCAGAGGGCCCACACAAGGTCTGTGACTATTTAAGTTGCATTCAAATATTCTAGAGCCTCATCCAAAGCCCATTTAAATGAATGGGAGTCTGTCCATTGACTTAAATGGCTGTGGATCAGACCCTCAGTGCTTAATTGTTGCACAGGCCTTGTGTGAGCTTAATGAATGAATTTCACCCTAAGAGAATATGAACTTGATCCTGCAGTTCTTTCTTCTCAGAGTTCTTCCTGCAGGATTAGGTCCTCTATTTGTAGACTTGAGTTACAAATACATTGACATTTTAAAGTAAAGTACTGTATTTTAAACATTTTCCCTCTTTTACTTATCTGGCAAAATTCGAGCTTAGGACTATTAGAACTAATTATAGTTTAGGCACCTGAAGCAGTGCAAAATTACTTTTTTATGCCTTCATCAAGACTTTGATTCTTGCAGGGGAAAAACAAATCTTGGATGGACTCTCAGAAAGTAAGTAAAGAAGAAAGGGAGTTTAACATATATTTGTAATTAGCTGGTGCCTCTGAAAAAGGCATTGGTTAGTGCCCTGGTGACATCAGAGATGGTTTTTCCTTCTCCTCTTCTTCCTTCTCCCTTTCTACTCCCTGCTTCTTCCTCTTTTCCCTTTCCTTTCTTCTCCTTGAATCCCAATGATGGGATTGTGACACAAGTGCTAAGTCAACCTTCAAAAGACACATGGCCGAATGCTGGTATTGAGATAGCTAAGGTACGCAATTGACACCAAAGGCAGGAGTAGGTGAGTTTGTGGCATCGGAAGTAAGTGACTGATGTGACTGTCTCCCTTCTGTTCTTCATTCCTTGTGCCTGGAGCAAGTGGAATTGTGATGTCAAATATACATGGGATCACATAATAAGCAGAAGTGGAGGCAAACAGACATGTGTGGCCTCTTTCTGGCCTATTTTAAAGGTGACAGATCAGCGATTAACCTAATAAAAAAGTCAAGACCTCACTGTACACCTACTGGTTGTTGGCTTTCAAATTACCCAACTACATGAAAACCAGAGGAGACATAGTGAGACATTTCACTGGACATTCTTTCAGAGATACTTGGGAATTTATATATCTGCCCACAAAATAAATTCTATAGGCAAAAAGTCCTACGATGTGCAAGCACCTAGAACTAGAATTGAGTGAACAATGGGTTTTTTGGTTCACTTCCAATTCTGGTGGGGGGGAAATCAGAACATTTTTGAAATTTCAGTGAATCAAAACGTAAAGAAAAAAATGTTTCACGTCGAACAAAATATTATGTTCGACCTGAAACACTATTGTTTTTATTTCAATTGAACATTTTTCTAAACTTTTAAATAAAATTAAAGGAAATTTCTTCACAAAGTCTTTTTGAATAAAAACATTGAAATATTTAATTTAGAAAGTGTCAAAATGAAACATGATTTTAAAAATATTTTTAGGGTGTTTTTTTTAACTGAAACAATGCAGAGAAATTGACACAAATTAATGGAATGTTTTGGTGTCATCAAATCCTTTTCTTTTTTTTTCTTTTTTCTTTTTTTGCCAGAAATAAAATAAATCAAAATAAAATAAGTTTGGTAGAAATTTTTCACCAAGTTCTACTCAGAGCCTCCAAGGCACAGTGCTCTCCATTTGCAAGGACTTTTACATTCACCTTTGCAAAGAAATTGTAGCTATTCTACTCAGCCCACTGGTGTGTAACCGTCATTTGATGCTGGCAAAGAGGAGCCTTAGAGCTATAAGTAAGTTTCTCCATGGCTGTAACACTCAATTAACAATCATTAAAAGACCTTTCATGTTTAATAATTACATAAAATATTGACTTTCTAATAATGAATATTTCTTCTGCTCTGACATTGTAATAAACTAATTCCTCATCTCTTCCAGTGGACTCATTTACTACCAGCGCACATCATTAGATAGGCAAATGTTCACTATCTGGAGACTCAGAATGTCAACATTAATTAACAAAAATCTTAATTTCCAACTACATTTCACAGTTTATTCAGACTGCAAAAGTGTTTCTTACTTACCCAATTGCTGGGCGGAGTATGATGGCTACAGTTTTCCCATACATTAATATTATTGAGCAACTAGCATAGCTTGAACAAAAAATATTTTTGAGATCTCTGCAGGACTTTCATGAGGCTCCCAAAGAAAGTGTTTTGTTTCTCTACTGATGCTTATGTCTATTAATGTTGAATGTTTTTAATACAATAAATAGTTTACCTTCATTTGTGTTATGCACCTGATGTCAGGAGGGTAATACTGTATGATATCCTCTTGAGATAAGGATTTGAATACCTTGGAATGATGGGTTCCCCTACCTCTCCCCAAGTGCAATCATTTCTAGGAAAGCAGCAGAGCTGATTAAAATGAAAATAATAACAGATTCCAAGCCCATTACACCTAATGAAAGATGATCGTTTAAAGTCTAGGGTGAAAGAAAGGTATTTAAAGCAACAAATGCTGAACAATTCCAATCCTGGAAACTGAACATCCCTTTCTATGAACTAATCCATTCTTCTATATTTGCTATGGGATACCTTGAATTGTTATGACTATTGAATCCTTGTGTTCTATGGCCAGTAGCAGGAACTGTGGAAAATCCAAATGTCTCAATGAATAGTTCCATTCTCAGTCTTGTTTCTAAAAGCAGCATGCTGTAGTAGTATCAATACTATATCCACCCCTTTCAGTCAGACTCTCGCTGGGCCATCACCATCTGAAGCTGATGTTTCTGTAGTTTGCATATGATGTGTCCTGTCATCTGGTTTAACACTCTCTCTCAGTGGCATTAAAGTCTGCACTCCTCTTTTTTTCCCCCACCCTGTCATGAAGAGAATGCACAATGACCTGTTTGTCTCATTTTCCTCCATGCTAGGCCGACGTCTCTCCAGATTTTAATGCAACGAGTTCAGAGTCATCTACGTATTTTCCATTTAACTGTTCGTTGTTGGAATCATGATGATACAGGTAAACGGGGACCTCGGTGATAGACGTTGCTGTGTAGGAGGTAGAGCGCGTAGAGCAGTGCTCTCGTCGTCTTTGCCCCCACTGAGTCTTATACTGCATCCATTGCCTTTTTAGAGCTCCCTGTACCTGGAAGGGGAAATCAAACAATCATTTTATACTTATTACTAGTTGATGGAGTTAGCTGGGATGTGAACTGGCATAGCAAGGCACAAGCTGGCCCCCCTTCCCTTTGGTATTATTCTGGATTTTCTAGTTTGCAATATTAATGCAGCACCATGGCTTTCAACAGAAAATTTATTTGAATCTTCTCTTCTCCACCTTGTCTTAAAGTTCGAACTGGTTGAATAATATTCAAGAGTAATTTTATTCAGGGTGAAATGTCCTTGGTGTAGACAGCCAGCATACAGAGCTTAAGTAAAACTTTGTCTGTAAAGCTTAAGTGGTGTACACTGAGGACATTTCACCCTGACTAAACTAGCCATGAATAGCGAAATGGAAGTGATGAAAACCTGATGCTGGCCCTCTGCCTGGTGGTGATTTTCATCCTTCATACATACCCCATCACGGTGGGAAAAGCACTTTCCTCAGACAGCTGCAGTCAAATGTATTTCAGATAAGGAGGTTTGATTGTGACTCGGACTATGTAGCCAGGCAGGGGAACATGAACCTGCCGTAGCATCTTGCCTGCTTGCTCCTTCCCTGAAGCAGGTGTATGGAAAGTAAGAGGGTAATAGACAAAGCCAGCGTGTTGGGGTGGTAGTAATTTACTGCAAGAATGTGATGTAAATAACTACCCTGGTAGCAAGCAGGTGAGGAAACGAGACATACAGATGTGCCCCTGAATCACAGTGCTCTGCATGGTACAGATTACATACCACCCTTTCCTCAGGGCCATGTCTAAGGACACAGACTACCCCTAAACAGGGCTTACCTTGATTAAGATAGCAACATTTAAGAATCACTGATATCCCTACTATCGCCAGAACTCTAATGCATTTTATTAGTTCATATACAGTAAAATCTCAACCACACACACAACCAGCAGCAGCAGCCTCTGTGCCTCTCTGGTGTGATGGAGGGAAGTTACTGTCATGTCATATAAGGGTGAAGCTTCATTAGGCATTGCTAAGACGCTGAGATGCTTACTGAGCATACAGTGGGTTACATCACTAAGCTAGGAAGAGATATTCCAATTCCTTGCAACTTTGTATTTTTAAGCCATAGGACAAGCCGACTGATCCTACAAATCCTTCCTCATGCAAGTTGTTGCACTGACTTCAGGAGGACTACTCGCGTGAGCAAGCAAACATTTGCAGGACTGGGCCCTCAACACTTAATAAAAATGATATCCATGGCTAGTTTCAAATATCATCTCTTTTAGCTGTAGTCTAGTTCAAGACAAAGTGGTTAGAATTGTTTTCAGCTGGAGATGTGTGGTTTTTATTCACTTTCCCATAACTCAAGAATGGCTGAATGTATTTTTTGCTAGAGCCCAAGCACAGAAAAAGCATAGATTTTAATGGAAACCACTGTGCAGCTTACTTTTAAGGGGCATGACCAACGTTTACTCTGGTAAATGCTGATACAATTCAATGGGAACTGGCTGCATTAATGAGATTTTCATATCATACCACTGCAGAAATTTGATGAGTGAAAAGAAGCTGCGGTATGATCTAATGTGACAAGGCATTGCTAATAGAGCAGCAAAGTGTTAGTACAGAATTGTGAGGTATGTCCTGTAAGCAGCTTTCACCCTTGCAGTGGCTCACATCGAGCAAATAAGACATGTAACTGCAGTGGCTCACATCAGTGAAACCCACAGGAAGGGACCAGGGGAGTAATCTTTGCAAGGACTCATTCAGAGAATTTCTCCACATCATTCTGTGGGAGAGAAGCAGGCAAGGTTTCCCACCCACCCGTTGGGAAAGGGCTGGAGAGCAGCCCTCGAAACCGGTTGGATTGAAGGGAGGCCAGGGTAGCCTGTGCAGAAACCTTGTTTCTCTACGCTGGCTCTGGCCATCACCAGCCCCTTTTCCCTCTGGCCTACCTTGGAACACAACTGCACTAGGGCACGGTGAGCAGGGCCTGCCCCTGGCCATCACTGCCCTTGTGGCTACTGGAGTGTGGGTTGGTGCTCTGCAGAAAAGATGATTTGGAGTTTACCCTTTCTGAGTAAGCTCCATGTGGTCAGAAGGAGGAAGAGGATGTGTCCCCAGGTCTTGCTTCTGGCCCACCTATATCTTCCCCCTCCATGAGGATCCCAGGACCAATGAAAAGGCCCCAGTGGGTCCAGGGTGGGAGGGAATGCTGCTGCAGGGGGGTAGGTGAGCCCCTCATACACCCTCAAGCCTGCTCTAACTTGTGCTGTGGGCTGAAGTTGCATCAAGACAACTGCAGGTTGGGGACAAACATAGCTTAAAGAAGAGAGGCATGATCCTATCATAAAGAACTGCACAATCTACGGTGAGAAGCAGCTCATGTTAGTTTCACCAGGGGGTAAAGCTTTGGTAGTGGGTAGTTTGAAAGCGCGCAGACACTCCTCTCCCAGTTCAACCCAGGGTAAAAGTGCCATGAATTAAAACGCTCCAGCTAGTACCAAGTGCATAAGGTTAAAGTACGTGTGTTTTTAATTCTCTACAGAAATTTTCTGCTGCACTTACAAATTGAATGAAAGTGTGTTAAATTGTATTCCTGTGCTAACTCCAGCGAATAAGGAACTGATCTCAAATGACCGGATCCTCTGCTAATTATTTAAAAGAGATTACACAGACTTGAAATGTGTTAGCCACATTACTGTGCTTTTAAAAATCATGCGCATGACATTAATGTGTTAATAATCAAAGAGATTATCAGCTGGGGGCTGCCATGTGTTACAACACAGTGGTGCATGGAATAAACCAAAGTCTGAAGTACAGAGGACGTTTGTGTTTACTTTAATCTTCAGCTCTCTAAAACGTTTTCTGTTCTCGGCCATCCATTCTCACCTCTTTGGCAAGAAAGATATATGGCTATTTTTTCAGACAGACATTCCATTTTCTTGGCCACCCTTCCAGTCTAGAAGTAACCGCAGCACTGGAAGTATGGTCTACTGAGCAAGCTAATGCCAAAAGCTTCCGTCTGCATAGTGTCGTTGTTGGAGAGAGATACCGCAGTGCTGCTTGACGTTGTCACTTTACAAGAATAACGTTCTGCAATCATGTATGGGTCAGCTCTCAGCTTAGGGAACTGAGAAAAGTCATCCCCATAATTTACGCATTCCTGTTCTTTCCCTATCATTTAAGACACCAATAATGTATGATGGCTCCTCAGTCAGTGTCTTGGCGGACAGTGCTGTAGGCTGGACTTTTATGGAATGGTGGGAAATAATATGTAGCGAGGAAGTGGGCGTATGGCTTGCTGCAAATACTAATGTGAAATACTAGGTAAGGCTAATAAGTCTTGGGAGCATTAGTTTTGGAAAAACATCATCTGGTTGTGCTTTAAATGAAATGATCCAGTAGTACAAGGTAAATCACTGAGGCACAGAACTTCTGTTGTATTAATGCTAATCCCTTTGTCTGTTATATTATGTTTTCCCATGAAATATCACTCTGTGCGCTAGTGATCTGGTAGTAGCTGGATATACAGGTTTGGAAATTGTCTCTCATCAAGACTAAGGACCCGACTATTGCTTTAATCTACGCCATGCGTTCAGTCCAAGCAGCAACATGAGCCCTGGGAGGAACTCTGGTTGACCAGACAGAATTCTCCAGAGACCCAGGAGGGAACACATGCTGGAGTGGCAACTGTGCCAACCTTTAGGAACGGGGAGCAGATGTTCCTTTCAATACCAGGCCAACTCGTGTGCGTGTGCGTGTGCGTGTGCGTGTGCGTGTGAGAGAGAGAGAGAGAGAGAGAGAGCACGAGAGCTCAGACTGTCCCTTTCTAAGTCCTTTATTGAGGTGCCTAATGCTGCCATTGATGCTACGCTGGGCAATATCTCTGCTCCTCACCAAGGTTATGGTCCTTGCACCCCTTTCTCTTTCCTCGTGCACCTGAAAGACTAGCTGGAATTTAGAAGAAAGGGATGAAGAACAAAAAGGAGGTGAGACGTAGAAACCACCCTTTCCAGAGAGAGAAAATATTTCTGAGGATTATAACTGTCCCCTAGGTGAATCTCCATTGAACACTGTGGGCCTCTCATTTCCATGTGTTAAACCCATCACCCTACCCACTGATTTTATCTTTTGTCTAGTTTGTAGAAAATAATCTTCATCTACGGCGACTCTGATAAGTTTACTTAGTGCTTCGATAGCCATGTACAGAACTAAATAATACTCACACAGAGGCGGGGAACCAATTGCTATTATCCCAGTTTCACAGATGGAAACTGAAGTAGAGAAATGAGGTGACTTGCCAAATGCCACACAGGGATTTCTTAGCAGAGCTGGGCTGAGAACTCTAGCTCCTGCTCCTCGTCTTGATCTCAATCTATTAGATCACAGTGCGCTCAAGAAGGCTGGTTCTAATGTTTGTAAAATTAGACTAGATGAGTTCACATTGTTACTATCTTAAATTAGGTGCCCCCTACTCTGACATTCTTTTATGGACGATGTTTATATTTTTAACTCAAAAAGTACCAATTATGGGTGAAATCCACCTTCGGGATAAAGGCAGATGCAAAGCTTTCTGTGGGGGCTTCATGGTAGACTTGATTCCTGGCCCTGGGGATGGATTTCATCTTTATAGCATTCCCCTTTCTGCCACACTTCACCCATTTTCTTGGATTGTACAACCATAAGCACATTTTATGCTTCATGGATATCTACCAACAACTTACAGATTTGCAGAGACTAGCAGATAGCCTTGAGTCTATGTGTTATAAAATGTGCCCATAATTATTTTCAAATTATTGACGACTTGATCTATAAATGGGTTCATGAATTTTACACTGCTGTATGCACACATTGTGTGATATTACTAAATAGTAACGTGTAGTTTTTTAAAGCTTCCCTGATTGGCTGTTTGCAAAGGTAAGTGACACTCTCTCAGAGAATAATGAGATTTCTAAGCACATCTCTCATTGCCCTTGCTGGAAACCATATCTAACTCATATATATGATCAATTTAATCATGGATTCATTAGACCATCATCATATCTACAGATACAATCATGTAGTTAGATGTCCAAGCAATAGAATGCACCTGCAATTATTTAGGCAAGCAACTCTGTAGATGCAAAATTGGAAGCACCACTTTTCAACATCAGGCTCTATGTCTTATCTAATTTTAGGCTTTATTTAGTCCAAACATTCCTCAGTGATGTCCAAGTTTAATACATGTGCTATAGCCATGGAGATGCGTCTTGTTTCATTCCAAGTTGGTAATTTGCCATCAGAAGTGGATACCCAGTCACTAGGAAACAGTTTGTGACTACTCCTCTGCTGACCACCATATATGTCAATACGGCTATCGTAACTAAGGATCCAGTGAGTTTGTGTTCTGACTGTTCAGTGTGTCCTCTGATGCCCTAGCCATGGTTTGGATTTTCTGGCTGAGTGACAATCAGACAGACGGGGAAGATTCTTAAAGGGGCTGAGCAACCTGAGGAAGCAACTCCCACTAACAACTGTATTATAAAGCTGGAGATGTCATGTGTGGAGTAATCAATCCATATTTTGCAAATAGCCACCATCAAAATAGTACTTCATACTTAGCAATGTTGCTGAAACTTGGCCTTTGGTTTTCTGCTTAACACTACATTATGAGTAAATTAGTAAATCATATTGTAATTCATACTCTGTCATCTAATGTCTTAACTAATTTATGAGTGACACTTTGCAATACATTATCTATTACCACATTGCAATTTTTTTACAAGGACACGTAGGACATTACTTCACTGCTATACTTTGAAACCAGTAATAGGTAGAGAGCCCACTGGTTAGGGCATTCACCTGGGAGGTTACAGTCACTTGCTCCAATGACTAATTACTTATACACAGTGGAACAGCTTCAACAGGAGAGATTGAGAGAGCCTTGCTCCAGAGTACATCCATGGTCCAGTGGTAAGAGCACTTTCTATCAGGGTACTCTAGTTCAAATCCCTTCTCCCCATTAAGCAGAGGGGGAAAATTGAACCTGGGTCTCCCACCTCCTGGGTGAGCATTCTCACCAATGGGCTAGAAGGCCAGGGTGGTGTTGGGCACCACCACCTCTGTCTGATTGTGGGGGATTAGGTGTGCTGTGAGTACACTTAGTGGATGGCCCCTGCAAGCAACTTAGCCAGGGCAATGCCTTGCTTGAGCATCCTACTGGGTCTTAGGCTGAGAAAGGCAACACAGCACATAGCCTGAGGCAGCTGTGTACTTGCTCACTGGCAGAAATTTAGGCACCCTGGGTGAGAGCCACAAAGGAACTGAGGTGTTGTAGTGCATCATGTCACCTAACTTTTTAGTGCCTAGAAAATTTATGAAACAATTCTGTGAATCACAAAGCCTCAGTTAGGTGCCTAGCCTCCCACTACAATCAATGGGGAGAGACAGGCACCTTACATTGCCTAATCCTCATATTGCCATCTACAAAGCCAACACGCATGGTGGGGAGCCACCTAAGCTAGCCTCTGGGAGAGGATCGCTAGAGTGGTATGTGCTAAGCCCTACTCCTCTCATGGTGCTAGGTACCTAAGTATGGGCTGCAGGAGGCGCCGATCTCTGCTTGTGATCTACAAACTGGTGGAAGATAGGCGTTCGGCCACTTATGTTGCATGTGAAGCTTGAAGCAAAAACAGCTGGACATGTGTGTGTGTATGGAGGACCTCCTTTGTATTCTTTAGCTTAGTGGATAGGGTACTCCCCAGAATGTGGGAATCTCCGCTTCACCTGAATGGGAGAAGGGATTTGAAAAGGGATTGGCCATCTCTCAATTGAGTATCCGAACCAAAGGTCTATGAGACATTCTGGTGTGGGCTCCCTCAATCTCACCTATAGAAGTTGTTTCATTTTATTTAAATAATTGTCTAATTAAATATTAATTGGGCCAGTGAAGAGTTAGAATGACTATATGACCCAGTAGTTTGCGCATCCCCTTGAACTATAGTCAGTCCCTGTTCAAATACCTTCTCCTCCTCAGGAGGAAGGGGGACTCCTGCTAGGGCCTCCTGTATTTCAAGTTACTGCCCTAGCTGCTAACCTAAAGGTTATCAGAGAAGTCCTCCTCCTCCCTGCCCCATTCCCCAGATGTTTTGTGTGAACTTGTCTGAGGGACCTGATCTGGTAGGTGGCTTTGAGCATGTCTACTGGGTTGGGTCGCTACATGTGAGCTAGTTGAAGTAATGCCTATCTTCCCTGGTTTGTGAATCACTCTGGAGCTTAGGCGCCTAGAATGAGGGAGCAGAGTGCATGCTCAGAGGCAGAAACATAGGTGCTTAGGAAATCTTTAGTGCAAATCTTATGTACCGAGTGAATTTAGATGCCTGCAGGGTTAAGCAAGTGGGAGTTTTGTGGATCACAGAGATATCTAAAAACAGGACTTAGGAACCAGAGTACTTTTGTGGATCGCACCCTTAATGACTTTGGTTGCCTACTGGGTTAGGCGCCAGCTGAGCAAGGCATTTGATGATCTCAGTAGTGCCTAAATGTTGGAGTTAGGCACCTTAGTTCTTTGGTGGATCTAGCCCTTAGTCCATTTAGATTCTATGTCCTTGATTTTGGGATTCTATCAAGGATTTATAGAGGGGATGGTCTAGTATACTTAATCTTGCCTCAGGCCTGGTCTACACTACAAATTTAGGTTGACAGAATCTGCCTTACATCAAATGAATAATGTATGTGTCTACACTATTGGGTCCCTTCTGCAGACCTAACTCCCCTGTAACATCGACTTAATTACTCCACCTCTGCAAGAAGCATAGTGCTTAATTAAATGTTGATGGGTTGACAGAGAGGTGGTGTAGACACAGTGTTATGTAAAGTTGATTGAATTGGCCTCCAGGTGTGCCACAATGCTCCGCTGTGATCACTCTGGAGACCGTATTCAACTCTACTGCACAGTAGTCCCTTCCCTGATAAAGCCCTGGGAACTTTTGAATTCCCATTTCCTGTTTGATCACCATGGAGCACTCGCCAGATCAGTTGATCATGGTTACTCAATGCCCCAAACACTTTCCAGCCTGGAGTACACAGGTGGATCTTCTTGGTCTGTGGGGAGAAGAGTCTGTGCAGGCACAGCCCCGATCCAGCCAAAGAAACGTAGACATCTACAAAAAGATCGTGTGGGGCATGCAGGAGAAGGGCCACACCAGGGACATGCAGCAATGCCATCTGAAAATCAAGGAACTTCAGCAGACGTACCAGAAGACAAGGAAGGTGAACAATCATTCTAGTTCTGCACCACAGACATGCACTTCTACAATGAGCTGCATGTGATTCTCGGTGCTGAATTGACCTCTACCCCAAAACGCAGCGTCGATACATGCCTCAGTCAACAATGAGGAGGATATTCTGGACAAGGAAGAGGAGAGAACAGGAGACAAGCAAGCAGGGGATCCATTCTCCCTGAGAGCTAGGAGCTATTTTTAACTCTGGAGCAGTCCAGCCAGTCACAGGACAGCATGGTGGCCGAGCATGATGCCAGGGAAGGCACTTCTGGTGAGCAATTCCAATCAAACTGTAAAGGTTACATGCTCTTATATTTTATGTTTTATAGGAAGGACAAATGAGGTGCAGTGGGTATCTGCTTCTCAGGGGCTGCTCCAGCTACGTGGAGGGTACCCTGTGGAAAAGACTGTTTATGGGAACTGATGGGCAGGATTCCCTGGGAAGCCAATGTGAGGGGGAAAGAAATCCGATAGAGCTGGCTGTATTTTAAAGAAACCTTATTGAGGGTGCAGGAACAAACCATTCCAATGTGCAGAAAGCATAGCAAATATGGCAGGGGAGCAGCTTGGCTTAACAAAAAAGTCTTTGGTGAGCTTAAACACAGAAAGGAAGCTTACAAGAAGTGGAAGCTTTGACAGATGACTAGGGAGGAGTATAAAAATACTGCTTGCGCATGCAGGAGTGAAATCAGGAAGGCCAAAGGCACTATTGGAGTTGCAGCTATCAAGGGACATGAAGGATAACAAGAAGAGTTTTTACAGGTATGTTAGCAACAAGGAGAAGGTCAGGAAAAGTGTGGGCCCCTTACAGAATGGGGAAGGCAACTAGCAATAGATGATGTGGAAAAAAGTACTTGATGCTTTTTTTGCCTCTGTCTTCACAGACAAAGTCAGCTCCGAAACTACTGCGCTGGGCAGCACAGAATGGGGAGAAGGTGAGTAGCCCTCAGTGCTGAAAGAACAGGTTCAGGACTATTTAGAAAGGCTGGACATGCACAATCCATGAGGCTGGATGCAGTACATCCGAGGGTGCTGAGGGAGTTGGCTGATATGATTGCAGAGCCATTGGCCATTATCTTTGAAAATTCATGGCAATTGGGAGAGGTCCCAGACTATTGGAGAAAGGCAAATATAGTGCCCACCTTCAAAAAAGGGAAGGAGGAGGAACCGAGAAATTGCAGACCGGTCTGCCTCACCTCAGTCCCTGAAAAAATCATGGAGCAGGTCCTCAAGGAATCCATTCTGAGGCACTTGGAAGAGAGGAAAGTGATCAGGAATAGTCAGCATAGATTCACCAAGGACAAGTCATGCCTAACCAACCTGATTGCCTTCCATGATGAGATGATTGGCTCTGTGGATGTTGGAAAAGTAGTGGATGTGGTATACCTTGACTTTAGCAAAGCTTTTGATACAGTTTCCCACAGTATTCTTATCACCAATTAAAGAAATATAGGTTGGCTGAATGGACTATATGAAGGATAGAAAGCTGGCTATATCATCAGGCTCACAAGGTAGTGATCAATAGCTTGATGTCTAGTTGGCAGCCAGTAACAAGCAGAGTGCCCCAAGGGTCAGTGTTGGGGCCAGTTTTGTTCAACATCTTCATTAATGATCTGGAGGATGGGATTGCACCCTCAGCAAGCTGGGGGGAGTGGTAGATACGCTGGAGGGTAGGGACAGGATACAGAGTGACCTAGACAAATTGGAGGATTGGGCCAAAAAAAAATCTGAGGAGGTTCAACATGGACAAATGCAGAGTCCTGCACTTAGGACAGAAGAATCCCATGTACTGCTACAGACTGGGGACCAACTGGCTTGGCAGCAGTTTTGCAGAAAAGGACGTATGGGTTACAGTGGACAAGAAGCTCGATATGAGTCAACAGTGTGCCCTTATTCCCAAGAAGGCTAACAGCATATTGGGCTGCATTAGTAGGTGCATTGCCAGCAGATCGAGGGAAGTGATTATTTTCCTCTATTCGGCACTGGTGAGGCCTCATTTGGAGTATTGTGTCCAGTTTTGGGTTCCCCACTACGGAAAGGATGTCGACAAATTGGAGAGAGTTCAGAGGAGGGCAACAAAAATGATTAGTGGGCTGGACCACATGACTTATGAGGAGAGGCTGAGGAAACTAGGCTTGTTTAGTCTGCAGAAGAGAAGAATGAGGGGGGATTTGACAGCGACCTTTAACTACTTTAAGAATGAGGGTGTTCCAGGGAGGATGGAGCTAGGCTGTTCTCAATGGTAATAGATGACAGAACTAGGAGCAATGGTCTCAAGTTGCAGTGGGGGAAGTCTAGGTTGGATATTAGGAAAAAGCTTTTTCACTAGGAGGGTTGTGAAGCACTGGAATGGGTTACCTAGGGAACTGGTAGAATCTCCATCCTTAGAGGTTTTTAAGGTGCGGCTTGACAAAGCCCTGGCTGGGATGATTTAGTTGGGGTTGGTCCTGCTTTGAGCAGGGGAGTGGACTAAATGATCTCCTGAGGTCCCTTCCAACCCTAATCTTCTATGATTCTATGTGCACAGGGATGACCCAGGAATCCTCCATGGAAATCTCCAGGAAAGTTTCATGGAGGTATTCTGCAATCTTAATTACTGCGGTGACTGGATGTTGATTTAAATCAAATCAACTTAACTTTGTAGCATAGACATTCCCTTAGTGTCTAAATGAGGTCCCTTCCATCCCTACATTTCTATGGTTCAGACATCCCTAAACACAAACACAAAGTTATACCCACAGTTATTTGCACCTGCAGTTGGAGGTCTGGTTAAAAGTATTGGGCTAAAAAATCTTCAGTGTGATTTTGTTACATGGCAGATATTGTGTAATTATTCCCATTGATTTTCCAGTTAATTATGATCGATGTTATTACAAGTATTAGTTATTAATGTATGTACAGATGTGTGTAGCTTTACAGGGTGACATATTGAGTCTTGATTTTTTGTTGAAGGAAGTTGCATACCTATCTCTCTTTGCGCAATGCTGAAAACTGACCTCTTCAAGTGCACCCAATTTGTACAAGAAATATCTTGTTTTAATTTCAGTAGAGTTTCATGGTAATGCTCCCAATATGTTTCAAAAGTATTTTTCTGCTAAACTGTTAAACTTTCAGAAAATGGCTTGTTGTAGCTATTAAAGCAGCTCTTGATGTGTCTTACCACGCTATTTTTATTTAAAATACCATAATGATAGTGGAGTAGACCTAAAAGCAGTAGTAGGCATATAACATATTGAACCAGCTATCAGAGAGTGGGAGAGAACTTTCACTCAGGGGTTTTTATTTATCAGTTATTACTTACAAATCATAAACCTTAAGAGAGGCCAATACTGCTCCTCAAATGAGTGAATGAAATGGCACTTCATAATGACACAGTACTGCTTCTCTGCATATATCATCCTAAGAGTTTGTATCTCTCAGTTTAATTAGACAAGCAAGTTAACTTTTAAGGTCAGGTGTTGGATTGAGATAGTATATGGTGGGTGTCTATAATGGCATTTGTAAGGGAACCCAATCACTTTTTTGCAGGATAAAAGCTATGATTTAAAAATAGATTCTAGGCTTATGGCTATAGATGGAAATAAAAGCTCTAAGAGATTGTCATTACTTCCATTCATCTCAATAGAGTGTTGACAATGGTGCCTAACGATCAAAATTCACCTATTAGTGCCATTGACTATTTCACTGTTGATTATTTTAGCCAATCATCAAGCTATTCTGGGAGTGGAGGCAGAGTTTAGGTTTTCAAAGGTGGCTGATGAAGAGTGTAACCTACTTTTTCCCTTCCTCTGACCTCTGTCTTAGATTAAATTGAGAAGCTAGAGGGTGTACCTTATATTCCACCATCTGCTCTGTAAAGATCACAATCCCAACTCATGAACTTCCCAGAGATGTTGCAAGGATAAATGAGCATTTCTACAGTGCGATGAAAGTGTAAAGCACTATATCACTTATGCATGTAAAATACAGATTTATTGTGCTCCAGTTATGTCAATTGTGAACTATAGTCCAACTACTTTAAGAGGCTGACTTTTGTTCAATACAACTGATGAATTTCACATGCTTACCTCTCCATTGAAGAAGCAGAATATAGTTGCAACAAGTAAGCCCTAAGGAAGAAGGACAAAAAGAACATAGATAAGAATATTCAATGTTTGTGCATTATTTGCTAATTCAAGGCTTAGAGTCATGAGATGAAGGCATTATGCTAGTCTCCCATCTCTACAACCTCAAATGACCATCCTGGATAGGTTTATAGTCAGGTATTACAGTATCCCATTGATTTTTGTCTTTCCACCATGTTTTACTAGTGCCTATGTTGTCATGGTCTGCTGCCATTACCAGTCATTCCATTTCACATGTTTGCCATTAAGCATTATAGTTGCTTCTGGGGAGTGCTAGAAAAGGGAAGTTAAAAGGGCAGATCTTAGTCCAAGGTAAGGGGAACAAAGCAGCTCATTGGCACTGATTCTTGAGGAAGAAATGATGGAGGTAGAATGACCTAGATGCTACTACTCTTTTTTTGGAAGGGGCATGCAAAGGGAACTGGACAGGCCAGGTGCCATGGCTGCTTTTTCAGCAGGAATGGAGTGCCCCAGGAGCTCTTAACTGGAATGTGTATTTGGAGAAGTGAGGCTGGGAATGGGAGGCAACATATGCCTATGTGGGAGGATGGAAGCATCAGTGGATAGGAAAGAAAGAAGAGAGAGAATGGACTGAGCAACAGGGGAGAGGGAAAAAAAGAGAACATTGGCCATAACTTGGCCTTCACTGTTTAAAATTAATCTAAGTATCACAACAGGAGTTAAGAGGGATATTTAATTGCTGCCACAGCAAAATGAAACAGGGTCAGGTCAGGTCAGGAACATGCGATGAGGAAGTGCAAAATAAATAAGAGCAATTTCTCACACTTAGGTACTGCAATGCAGAGCCACTTAAGTAGAAAAGATTTTTTCCTAAAAGATTTCTACACTGTGTTCTTAAAGGTATATTAGATGTTTTTAATAGCACTACATAACCACATTTAAAGTCAAGTGCATTCATTTTAAATCGCTTAAAATATTCCTTAAAAACAGTGATAAAATAAATGTAGTAATGAATTTTAGGGGAAAATTGCAATGCAGTGGGTTAGCATTCCCAAGGGATGCTGTGGGGAAAAAAAGGTGTGTGGGGGGGACAAGGTTAGAAGTGTTGTAGCAAAATCTTTCAACATCAAGTCAATTGATTGCCAGTTAACTGGATGTCGTTAACACCACTGTATAGTTTGGACACTTCCCAAATATATGTTCCAGGCTACAACCCCAGGGGAGCTAGCATTTGAGGAGTATCCAGACTAGCATTTACAACCACTTTGAGTACAATGGCAATCAATAAACTGAAGGTTAAAATCCTCTAGTGATGACAAGTCCAATGTGACTGACGAATACCAATCTGCCTTGGTCAGAGTGATAAAGAAAAGAACATAGAACCATTAGGAGCAAAAGATCCACAGTAGACAATGCAGGAGAAAGGAGAGATATGGTTCTGAAAAAATGATTTCTACTCATTTTTAAGAATGAAATGGTGTGATTCTCATAAACTTCAGCCCAGATTCTCCAGTTCAGCAAAGCAGTGCTGAGGGGAAAGAGGGAAGGCAAAGGTGGCTTTACGCTTCCCCTTTGCTGCTCCATGATCCTAGAGCAAGCTGGGAGTTGAACTGCCTTAGAATCATAGAATATTAGAGTTGGAAGGGACCTCAGAGGTCATCTAGTCCAACCCCCTGCTCAAAGCCTTCTAGGGCTGCTCTGAATTGTAACCAGTTTTGGCCAATTGCCTATGGCCCCAAGGGACTGTTTCAGTAGCTGGGAACTGGTGAGTTACTTTTATGCTTTGCCTCATCCCCTTTTCTCCAGCCAACCCATTGTGAGCAGGGAAAGCTTAATAGGACAGCAAAGCCACCTTTGAGGTTACTTTTGTGCTTCTAGATTTGGCTCGTATGTGTGATACAGTTGTGTCAGTAGCACACTTCATTATGTGCTCCCTTCTATGGCATATGGCATAAACACAAGAGATACCACTAAAGAAAATACAATCCATACAAGTAAAAATGAATGCTCACTTACTGTAGTTTAAAGTAACAAAAGTTACCTATGATCTTGAAAAATTCAGTTGCAGCTGACTGGGCATTATTCTGAGTGGAAGCTTAATTCTGTTCTGGGGTTTAGAGAGCTTTTCATTTATACAACCAAGCATTTTTCAAAGCTGCATTTCTTAGCCTACTGAAAAGATCTATTTCTACATTGGCTTCATGTTCCTGTTTTCAGTGTTGTCAATTTTCTTTCCCCCTCAAGATATTTCAGAAGAAAGCATCTGAATCTCTCTCCATTCACATTAGCTTTTTGTTACATTGTTAAAATGCTCTTTAAATTCCTTTGCTTTTATGTTAGCATGAACTGGTTACATTCATTATCTGAGTAGCCCAGAATGCACAGTGTAACAATAGATGAACTATCCTAATATTGTAATAAGGACGTGCTAAGGCTTAATTCTCATGGCACTCTTTACAGAGCATAGTAAGATATCCAACATATATATGTCATAGAATTGTTTTTTGACTTCAAACCTTCCAAAAGTGAAATCAGAAACAAGCTTTGCAGAAATCAGACACAATGTTGATGGCAGTTTCTTTGAAGGGATAATGAATGTTCAGGAAGTTGTTCATCTATGGTTTTGGAATAAAGAGTGTCTGTTTCCAAACTGGAAGTTATGTTTCTCTTTATTATAGACCAGTCCTTTATGTAAAACTGTGGAAAGGCAGATACAGTGAAATGACTGATTCAAAAATCAGGCATGCCTAATGAGCACGATAAGTGACAGAAAAGGTGAAACAGCTCAGAGTAAAAGCTGCAGTTACGCAATTCATAGTATAAAGCATTACTGTTTGGACATGCCATCCTTGTGATCATAATGAAAACAAAAAGATCACACCCTCACATCCACTAAGGGATGGTGTTCAGCATTTGGAAAAAATTGTTTGTTTGATTTCTGGAAAAACTTTGTCAGTTCACAGCTGTAAGGGGCAAGGCCATCAAAGCTACTGATAAGGGCAGCAGATGTGCTAGAAGCTCACTGCTAACTGGCTGGCTGCAGAATTAGCCAGTACTTCTGCTGAACAGCCAGTGGAGATGTCTACATAGTATTTTGGAGAGAGCATCCCAGTCCGGATCGACAACATTGGATTAGTAGGGCTCTGGCTAGGGCTCTAAAAACTGCTGTACAAACAGTGCTTTGAAGTTGTGACTTGGGCTGGAGCTCAGGTGCTGAAGTCTGGGGGCCGGGAATGTGGGCATGACCCGCAACGTCAAAGTGCTGTCTATACAGTTAGTGTGAGTCCCAGTAGCCCAAGTCTGTCGATTTAGGCTGGGAGGCTCACACCTGTTCACTCCCCAATGCTGTGTAGACACACCCATTGTGACCTGTGCTTGCAGAGAGGGAGGGACATCTTAATAGCATGACAGGCACTTTAATCTGGTAGACAAATCTCTTATTATATTCCCCGTCCCACTCTTGGCTGCGAGTGGGAATATGATAAAATACAAGATCAGATAAATAGAGAGGGGAAGAGATGTGAGGGACTATTAATGATTGGCGTTTATGCCAAAAGACACATCTCACAAATCTACTCCAGATCCTCTCAGGATCCTACCCTGAGGCCTCTAACTTGCACGTATCAACATTCATTCATTTTTCACTATTCTTTTAAATCGTCACTTAAGCGCTTGTTGCTCCTTTCTGCATTAAAACAATTCTAGGAGCTGATGGGAAGTGAGAAGTGGCCGGAGTAATACTTGTTCTGCCCCTTATGGAAATTGTGATCAACCTTATCTGCATGAATTTGGGCCAGGAGCCAACTCTTTTTGAAAGCATTACTATTTATTGATTTGTATTGCACTAGCACCTAGGGGACTCAGTCATGGATCAGGGACCCATTGTGATAGGTGCTGTACAAACGCATGCCCCAAAGAGCTTACCATGTACATATAAGACAAGAGACAAGAAGTGGCTACAACAGGCAGATGGGAGCAACACAAGGAAACAAAGACTCACTCCTGGTTGGCGTGGCCTGCAGTGATCACATGACACCAGCTGCCTAACCATTTGGGGGGTTTTCACAGGCATCGTGGCAGAGGAGAGTTTTACAAGGAGCAATTTGAAGGAGGACATTGAGATTTAGCCTGAAGGCTAATGCACACTGCTAGGATGAGATCAAGGACACTCGCACAGCATAGGTTTCTAACATTAAACTGAAAAAAGCAGATAACACGGAGAGTTGTTTTCAATTACAGTCAATACTCTCTTGTTCTTGAACATTAGGGCCTCAGACACTTGCTGTTGGATAAAAGTTGCTACTTCATTGGGGCTGTGAGTGTGAGGATGACAACTCCTATCTTTAACACTAGGACTGCCCAATACTGCGAGACTGTTAGGGCACATCTACATAGCCCATGGAAGCATGTCTCCCAGCTCGATCTCTGAAGCCTGGGGATGGGGGTGGGCTTCAGAGCCCAAGCTCCAACCTAAGCCACAACTTTGAAGCACCGTCTACAGTACACACCTATTTTTAGAGTGCTAGTGAGAGCCCCCTAGCCCAAGTTGGCCGACCCAGGCTGGGAGGCTTGCTCCAGTGGGCTGAATAGACATACTCTCACTCTCAGGGATTTCTTTTACCTGAACATATGCCATGCGCTTTCCTTCTGCACTTATGATGTAAGGTCCTAGTATATGAAAAATCTTTTCCATTTTTATTTTTGCTCTATCAGCATTCACAGCTCTGCAAGATCTTTCTCCTTAACCGAGAAACTGCAGAGCCACGCGTTTGCTGAGCTAGGGGATTTAGGGTATGATTGATTTTAAGGTTGCTGTGTTTGTACTCTAGCTTTAAACAACAGGGAGCTGCATTTCTAAGAATATCACTGGTGGGGGCCACTGAGTCCTTCCTTGAGGACCACAATGTGCAGATGGCTCCTTAAATTTCTCTTTTCTGTATCTCCCATATTCTTTGCTGATACCATTAGTTTCCGCTTGAGCTGCTACACTCTTTGAAGCACTCATCCTCCAGATCAAATCCTCTCTCTGCCTCCTCGATCCACTGTATAGAGTAATTAAGCTGCTCTGCTATATTTTGTCTGAGACATGAGATAACAGTGATTTTGGGGGGAAAGCATACAGCATGACTGATGTTAGTTTTGGATCAACGCCTTTAGTTAATGCTTCTGAAACCCTTTTTTTTTAACTACTGAAACTCTATGAAGATCACCTGAACCAGAGCTTTCTGTTGAACCGGTTCTACTTTACCAGCATTGAGACATTTATGTGTCTTCTTCAACTGATATCTAGATTTTTGCCATGTCTGGAAGACATTATTGGTCTAAGCACATTCGTTGCTCTACAGTTATTTGGTTTGGTTTTCACTTCACTACAACATCCTAAATTGGAGTTACAGTCTGAAAAGTGACTTGTGCAAATAGCTTCTGGGCATTTCACATGTCTTGTCTCTCAATGACTCCGTATTAAATTTGCTCATTTTACCAATAAAGAGATGCTTGCTAACTGCTAGCCTACACACTCTGCCTGGGTTTCGGCAGCCAAACTGCCTGCCTTCTGGATTGTGCCTCATCACCAGGAATAAAGATTTTGCAGGTCTGATGTTGCCCTCAGTTATACCTGTGCACCTCCACTGTCTCCAAAAGTCTGCCCTTAATTACACCTGGGCAACCAATTGCCTGTCCACCTAGTGTCTTCAGTGGAATTGTACTACTTAAATGATGGCTTCAAAGACAGTGGGGGTTGGACAGTTGGTCTTGAAACTGGAATTTAGTGAAGCATTCTGGCGAGGATGCAGGTATGAGCCAGAATGAAATCTGGTGCACACATGCAGGTCCTACAGAGCAGAGAGTAGAAAAGAGCAGTAAATGTTTATTTGCCATCAAATTGAACAAGTTTACTCCTGCATGCAGAATGTAACTGTGCTTTAAGGAAATGGAAACTGAGATGTGAAGTGTCCTACTCCGGGTTGTCTCTGTATTGCCCTTCCCAATTAATCACTAGTACTGCTCAGGCCCACGTAACTCTAATGTTCTGGAGAAACAGAAATCTTGCCTTCCAAATTAAACATTAAATATTTAACATCTCTGTAAAATTGATCTTACTATATGGTGCTGAAACTTGGAGACATATTAAGACCTTACTACCTAAACTGCAAGTTTTGATAAACAGCTGCCTTAGAAAATCCTCACGATCAGATGGCTAGAAAAAAAAGCACAAATGAAGAACTCTGATGGAGGACAAAGCAGAAATTGCTAGGACAGGAAATTATGGAACGAAAATGAAGATGGCTAGGATAAGATAGAGGCCAGACCTGAATAACATAACAAGACAGGCACTGACACACAGGGCAAGAGGACATGAGGTAGACCAAGGATAACATGGAAACACACAATCGAAGCAGAACTGAAAGATCAAAATGATATAGGAAGAAGTATTAGGCCAGGTCTACACTAAAAAGTTAAGTCGACCTAGCTATATTGCTCAGGGGTAATTCACACTTCTGAGTGACAGAGGTAAGCTGACCTAACCTCCAGTTTAGCCAGCACTACTGCCGCTCAAGGAGGTGGATTAACCACAGAGATGGGAGAACCCCTACACTGGGGAGCGTCTACAATGAAGTGCTACAGCTGCAGCTTTTCTAGTGAAGACATAGCTTAAGGTCCTGTCTACACTGACAGGCAAATTTGGCATCAGTCAACAGGAGTTATACAAGCTACGTAGAGTAGCTTGCATAACTTATGTCAACTTCCGAAATTACCTTCTGTGCGCTGTCTCCACTATGCTGCGCCAACAAGAAATGTGTACCTGTCGATGCAGCACTACGCTTTTTGGGGAGGTGGTTTTATTAAATCGATTTCTGGATCGATTGAGCAGGTTGTCACTTCTGCTCAACTGATCTGGATAAATCGATCTGATGGCGGTGAATTTGCCGCCATCAGTGAAGACATACCCTAAGAGTGCAGCAGCAAAGATGGAAGGCAGTGGTGAAAGCCCTATGTTCTGCATGGAATAGAGAGGCATAAGAAGGTAAGAGACTGTTCAGTTACGTGAGGCACTGTGCAGAGGAAATATCTATAAAGTCTCTGCTATTGGCCAGGTTGAGGGAGGGAAGATGGTGAATCTCCTGCTCAGAAATGGTTGATGCTGAATGCTTGTGTGCTCACTATCCCATTCTCTCACCACTAGAACCTCCACTACTGCCCCTTTTACACAGGAATATGTGGTACAAAAATAGTGCTCTAGAAATAGTCATGTTGCAGAAGACGTATTTTTGCCATTTTTAGTGGCTGAAATACACCAAGAGAATTTAAAATTAGCAGCAACCCAAGTAAATGAGAACAGAAAAATGAAAGAAACATTTATCCCATCAGGAGTAGCCCCACAGCTCTAGTTTTCCATGGCAAGATGAAAAAGTTTCTGTCTGCTTTGGCACCAAACACTGGGAATGTTTATGTCCTTTCAAACCTGGATATGTATGAATGCATATACTGTAAAATGGAGCAAAGAAGCATAGTATTTTAAATGGTTAATTTGCTTCTGCATAAAGCAATTACTCCACCTTTCAGCAGGAGTTGAATTTACAGGCTCCAGGCTATCTCTATATAAAAATATTCAACCTGCTCTTAGACAATACAGAGCAAACTTCATGTAATTGAGGCCTGTGAGTTGTCTCCTTATTTTGACAAGGCAAGTGCTTAAATACTGAGCATTTTGCTCAGAAGCTGATACAAAAATGTTGAATTAATCTTATTTCTTATGAAGGGCAAACACCAATTTTCAGGAGCCAGGATTCAGTAAAGTATTTAAGCACATGAGCATCTTTAAGCTTGGGAATATCACCGTTGACAGTAGTGGGATTATTCAGATGTTTAAAGTTAGGCCCATGCTGAAGTTAGGCCCTTGTTGAAGCAGGGCCAGGGAGACTTATGTTTGGATCGATTGCAGTCAGAGAAGAATTAACACCTGAACTCCCTGGTGCACACCATTTCACTGCTTTATGGGCTACCTCCTGCTTTGCCATAGATATCAGGTCATCTCTTCAGGCCACTGTGGAGAAATTTCTTCATGCTCACAAGGGACTCCTGAGTGCTGATTCAAGGAACCTTTGTGCAACAGCCTGTAATTTTGTGTGAGATATATGAGAGTAGGGTGATGTTTTTCATATGAAGCCAGTGTGATTTTATATGCTTTTGAAAATTATGTCTTCCAAGGAAAATCTATAATTAATTTGATGTTCTGGAATTCAAATATTTCCTTTGTGAAACTTACATTAGTGGATCTTGCTGTTTAGTTGGATGGATGTGTCCATCCCTCTAGCTAGAGCCTCTGCTTCTGAGATAGCTGTTGTGCTTTAACTACACTTAAGGGGTGAAGTATCTCTTCTGTTTGATGTAATCTTCAGTTCCACATATTTTGAAACTGCACAATTTGTACTGATGAGATGATGAGGGGAGCTATTAATCTCCATTTTAGAGATCCATTGGAACCACTATGGATGTGATGCAGATCGGGAGTAGAGAAACCATTTGAAAGATTGATTTAAGGTTTAGAGGGGTTGGGGAGCAGCCAGCCCTGTTTTGGAGAGTAGACCTGCAGGCAAGTGCTGGGAATCATCTGGCAGCGTCAGGTGATTGGGTCTGATTACCAGCTAGGGGATATAAATGGAGGCCCCAGCGCCCTAAGGGAGCTGTGATTAGGAGAGGGCTAAGAATATACTCTTCTGTGACTATAGTAGAGAACTGTGAGGGGGAGGGAGCCCTGTAGACCACTTGCTATTGGGGTGGAGGTCTTGTCTATTAAGCTTCCAGAAGCCAGAGGGCCCCACAATCTAAGTTGAGAACAAGACTATTACATTATTTTGTTGCTACAAGTTTCCTTTTTGTACTGGAGAATAAACCCTCAGGTAAAGGCCATGAACTAAACTGGGCAGTGCTGATTATTTTTCCCAGGCTGGTGATTGAGTCCACCAGTCTACATCATTTTTCAGTGCTACAATTGGGAAAAAAAAGTCTTCCGTTTTATAACTTAGGCCAAAATCCTCCTAGCAGATCTGTGGAGTTGATCTCTATGTGTAGTAACACTCACGATGTGATAATACTGAGGTACTGTACAAAATAGCCTATCAAAGCCCAGAGAATGAATAGCATATGAATAGCATCTTCAGTGAGGCAGAATGTTGAGGAAATAGACTACTTCTGCTTAAAATGATGACTGTGGAGGATAATCTCATAAAGAAGAGTTTAGCGTGAGAGTGGCTCCTATTATTCAAATTAACCTGTACTATGAGAAACCTAGGAGGGAACATCTCACTTTTGTTTTCTAGCTGGGAATAAAACTGTGAAAAAAAGTATAGTTTCTTCTGGGAACAAATATTCTGTCATTCATGATCTTTAGTCATCCTATTTTTACGATGACTGCAGCACTGCAGTCTGAATTTGTAATTGTTGTGAGTGGAAGATTTGTTCACTATGTCAAATCACAATTGTCACATTCTGCTGCAACAACTGCTGTTACTGAAAAATAAACAAACCTGAAAGCTGCTATACTATCTATAAGAAGATGCTGGGAAAACAAGTATTTAAACAATTCAGAACTGAACATAAAAGTTACAGTGAAACCATACAAAGAAAGAACTGCTTATTACATCAACAGCGCTAGAAGAAAATGAGCACACAGAGTAGAGCTCAGATATGTGACTGTTCTGAATATATGATTGTTATAAGAATTACCTATAAAAGAAATGCTCTAAAAATGATCCAAAAATCTAACTCACAATAAAACTACCAAAAAAAGAAAAATCTGCATTGTGATACTCAGCTAAGGATCACACACTAAGATAACTGCAGGGCAGTCATGAAATAACTTACATACTGCTATGTAGTACATTATGACCATATGCCAAACATTGACACAGTAGAACTTCAAAGATATGAAGAACCTCAGGAATGGAGGTTGTTCGTAATTCTGAACCATTTGTAAGTCTGAACAAAACATTCTGGGACAGTATCCTGCAGTTAGTGTCTTCCAGCTGAGGCTGGGAGAGATCACTGCAAAGGCTGCACCTGGCAATACTGCGGCTGGTTTGCAAACAGTCCCTGCCCTATTCCTGTTTCTTGCCTTTGGGATGAACTGGGAGGGGGGCCTGCCCAGCACCATTGGTGCTACAAGCTCCAGCCCTCAGCTGCCTCTCCCCAGGGGTCGTGCTGCTCAGTGTACTGCTTGCCATGATCCAGTGGCAGGGGGTTGGCAGCAGCCCGCTGCCAGCACACCTCCCTCCCCTGTGGTTTGCACTCCCAGAGGTGCTGGCAGGATCCAGGAGTGCAGCCATGGGCAAAGCTTGGGCCGCATCAGTGCACAGGCTCTGGCCCTTTAAAACTCCTCCAGAGCTCTGACTCCCACTCCAATTCCAGGCCAAGTTTGGCTGCAACCTTCAGTTCCCTGCAGCATCAGCAGCTCCCTGCAGCAGCTTTCTTTGCTGTGCTGGAGGGGTGTGTGTGAAAACATCTTCCCCCTTCTAGTGGGGTAGGATGGGAGGGGGTGAAACAGCACCCTTGGTTTACAGGAAACAGTGCAGACCTTGGGCTGTTTCTGCTTTGCATGCCAACCTTTAAGATGCAAGACAGGCACAGTATAGTATTTGCTTTCTTTTTTTCCCCCCTTCGCTGCTGCCTGATTGCTTACTTCCAGTTTTAGATGGTGTTCAGTTGACCTGTCAGGTTGTAACTCTGGTGTTCATATCTTTGAGGTTCTACTGTAATTATAAGGCATCTCATATTTCCCAATGCACTGTACCAACCAACTTTTAAGAGTTCTACCTAAATGTCCCAGGATTTGTCTGCACCAAGAGATGTTACCCAAAGTTTTCCATTGTTGCTGTGAATGTGGTGGCTGTTGGTAGAAATAGTGGGAATACCAATGTAGGAAAGGGATCATGGACTGACAGCGTTCTAAGTGCTGTGTCATGTAGACCTTTTCTGAGCAAGGTTAGAGAACATACGGTGGGATCCATGAAGGGCCTCAGGCATTGCAACACTGAGTGTCATGGTGCCTAACTTTTATGCTCCAAGAAAATTAGAGGAACAACCCTGAGATCTGTAAAGTCGAGCTCGGCACTTAGGATCCCTATACAATGAATGGGGAGAAATAGGCGCCTTAGAATATGATCCAGAAAGCCAGCACACTAGGCGACATGCTGCCTAAACTTGCCAAGGGGAGATACTGAGCAGAGATGAGTGTGCCAAAGCCTACCCCTCTCTTAGATATAGGTACCTAAGTCCGGGCTGCAGTGAGGTGCCTATATCTGCTTGTGATCCACAAGTGGGATCGTGTCTCCTGGAGTCAGGCAGATGAGATACCTAAGCTGTTTCTTGCAGGACTGAGTTAGATGCCTGCCTGGCTCTACACAAAGTGGCCAGAGGAAGAGGTGGTGATGCCCAGCTTGTAACTTTTAGCCCCATGGTTAGAGCACTTATCTGGGATGTGGAAGACCCAGGTTCAATTCTCCCCTCACTGTCAGATGTGGAAAAAGATTTGAAAAAAGGTCTCACACCTTTCAGGAAACTGCTCAAGCAACTGAGCTATGGGATAGTCTGATGTCAGGCTCCCTCAGTCTCCCCCATGGAAGCTGTTACACAGTGGCTAAATAATGAAAGAGTGATTGGAGAAGAGGGAGTGGACCTGAAGTCTCTGACCTCCCAAGTGGGTGCCCTAGCCACTGGACTAAAGAGTCACTCTCATTCTCTCTCTCTCTGGCCTTCTGAGCAGGTACGTATCTACAGTGGAACAGCCATGCCCAGGCGAAGAAACATAGGCACCCAGGGAACCTGTAACCTGAAAACATAGGAGTTGAGTGATTTAGGTGCCTACAGGGTTTGGCAGCAGTTTTGCAGATCTCTGTGATGCCCAGACTGGGATGTAAGTGCCTAAACCTCCGATTTAGATGACTTTAGATGGAGTTTAGATGATTAAGTGTTTTTGTGGATCCCACCCATAGAGGATAAAATGCAGGTGGTGACCTGGAGCCCTATCTACACTAGCACTCCCACCACTGTTGCTACTGGCAGAGCTGCACCAGTGGCAGCAACATTGGGAAATTTTTGGCTAAAAAGCCTAGCACAGAAATCCATTTAACTTGATCTTTCGCTGTGGAAGCCCGTAGGAGGTGGAACTTGTTTTCCTTGGGCCTGTGCCTCACCCTAACCCACCCCACTCTACAACGGTGTATGAGGGACCCTTTCAGTAGTGTTTTCTCTTCTAATCACAGTTTGGACCTCATGGAAGATTAGCTCTTTTTTCAGTGATGCCATTGTTTAGGATTTTGTTTGGTTTGTCCATTGCGTATGGTATGTTCTAATCACTACTGCTTGTTATTAGGATTTTGTATTCATTCTTTGTGATGCTTCCTGACAGCCTTCTAGGGCTGGTAGGTGCTTTATAAATAAAATTATTATCACCACTGCCACATTGCCTCACTATAAGTGGAGATAGCTGTATCATTAACTTGACACCCAATTACTATGTTTGGAAAGGCATACTTGCATCCTTAGAGATCTCAGAAGTGACAATACACGGAGATGCACACAACAGTAAAAGATACACATCTTCTCACTATGCCTGATGGGAATTATGATAAAAAGATGGAGCTCTTCTTAAGAATCACACCTGGTTGTCCCTGTTAACCAGGCACTTGTCCATGCTGAAATAAGCACTTCCTAAATAATTAATCAAATTTACTTACAAGAAATGAGTGAAAACAGCTTCTGCTTTAAACTTTCCTACCAGGAGCTCTTATAAAATATAACCTACCTGAATTTATTTTTAGTTTTTCATTTGGTTGTTTACTTGCACAAAGAACTGAATATCATTATTAGCAAAAATCCAACATAATTTTTTTTTCAAGTAGCTTGTTTTATATAAAATAATTTCGTTTTGCACCAAATTCATTTAAGTTGTGAATGAGTAGTTTTCCTGGGAACTATAATTGATAGGCAAGGCATAGAGCAGCAATGTAGGTACACCACCTATTAAAATACACACGCATCTGTTCTGGACAACTTTCACTCATGCAATTGCTATATATGCAGGCAAATCAGTAGTTTGCCAGGTGCACTGATTTACAGGAATTTTGAGGGGGAGATAATCATTCTACATGCAGCTGAAAATATAGCCAAATATATCAAGGAAGATGATACACAGAAATCAGCAGAATTATGATGTTATTACTTAATTTGGGGGGGGGGGGGGGAGGGTTATTTGTTTTGCACAGTGGCTCACTTATCTGCAACTTTCAAATAATACTCCGTCTCTAGCCTCTTCATGAAAAAATGGTAGAGGCCAATGGGGTGTTTGTTCACTTTACATATGTCTAATATTTATATCACAAGTGTGATTGTTTGAAATCTGCCACCCTTGGTGAATGATGGACAGCATGCATTGAAGCCAGGGTAGACAGCCAAGCAATTGGAAATAATTATTACTGTACAAAAGAGAGAAAATAGAAGACAGCCCTTTTGAAATATTGATGCTGTTCTTTCAAAACGCTTATAAAATCAAAATGTTAGTGTTATATTTTAATTTAAACATCTGAAAATTGTGAATTTACAATTAATTGAGCCTTAATTGTCTTGATCCTTTCTTCCACTATGTACCAACATCGCTTCCTTGACACTGCAGTATCCACATACAGTTAATTTTAATATCATCCCCACTGCAGTGGTTTTGGAAAGGCTGTCTGAGCACATTTGCATTAGCAGGGATTTGAACAACATTTAAAGCCCTCTGTGATCTCAATTTTCTCTCCTCAATCCAGACACATCACTATTCTATCATTTTTGAAGCATTTTTCCCATTTTCCCCAGCCACTGGTGACTGTTGGCACACTAATAATAAAGCCACAGAGGAAGGTAATATAATGATGTGAAAATGTTGGAGAAAAAAACAAGCAGTCATGATTACTTTCAGAGACAAAGCATTTGGCAAAAGAATTCTATGCCAGCCAAATTAAACCTACTGGCAAATACATCATGTAAACCTAGCTTGCTATTATATTCCATACCTGGTAATGCATTAATATATGCATGATGTAATCATATATTTCTCCGGCAAGTCTGTTTTCTGGTCTCCAGGGAATAATGACAAACTGAATTCCTAGTAAGGGCACCAGGATTAATGTGGCTCTGACAGCTTTCATGTACATGTTGGACTCAGCCCGATGAGTATCTCTTAACTTGGTCACCAGAACTCGTACAATGTTAAGCAAAAAGAAAAAATTGACCTGAAAAAACAGAGTCTTTATTGATTAAACACTCAAATTTAAATACAAACCCCAGCAATGACAACAAATCACAGCTTCATGACCCCAGTCATAGCTCATAACAACAGCTCACTGGGTTTGACATACAGGTCAAAGTATGTAACCCTGGGTGCCTTTGCATACCTGGGGCCAGATTTACATCAGTGAAAGATATGCCACCTAAATCCCTTTTTGGGTAGTAAGGGCTCAATCCTGCAAGGTGCTGAGCACTCTGGCTTCAGTCTGGCAAAGCATTAAAATTATGTATGTAAGAAGTCTTCACTGAATGCAGTGGTACTACTCGTACTTAAAGTTAAGCATGTGCTTAAGTACTTTGCTGGTTTGGGGCATTAAGGACAGAATTTTCAGAAGGACTCAGCATTCACACTTGTGGTTAGATTTTCAAACCAACTCCTGCTAAAGCCGATGGGAGCTGTGCCTGCTCATCTCTGCTGGAAATCAGGCCATTTGGTACCTAAGGAAATGGTACCGCTTGAGTATAAGCAGAATGTGGGCTTTCCATCTCTCTAGACTATCTAGCTCATGCACTTCCACTCAGATGTCATGATATCACACACATACCAGTGATGGAGCTTCTGCACCAAAATAGGTTCTTGTCAGATTTAAAAAAAAATTCAAATTATTTTGCTGCATTATTCAGAGCAATATTTAAAATTGCTGTAACTCCATAAATAGAGGAGAGAGCATATCTGGGCCTTCCAGCCTGAAAAGCCATGATCAGATAAGCATCAGTATTGGAACTACTGAGAAATACCTCAAATGTTTTACGCTTGTGCTCTGCTTAAAAAGGAATAACAAAC
This sequence comes from Emydura macquarii macquarii, assembly GCF_026122565.2. Classification (NCBI taxonomy): domain Eukaryota; kingdom Metazoa; phylum Chordata; order Testudines; family Chelidae; genus Emydura; species Emydura macquarii. The sequence goes on along the minus strand of NW_027132559.1, from coordinate 31,824,067 downwards.
AATTTCCTGTGTCCCCACTCGCCACTTATTCTCCATACTTCCCCAGGCTTCACTGACTCAGATCACCTAACCTTCACTTTCAGAATTCCTTGAGGCAGCTGATTAAAAAATATCTGCCAAGGTAAAAAGACTTGGCTCCTTTGAACCTGTTTGCCACTCATGGTTTCCGCTGGGCAAAGAGCTGATATCTGGAGTATTTTGTAAAAACTGAGTTTCCATGACTCAGCCACATTATACATAGCACAGTTTCAAACTGGCAATTATAACCCAGCCCCTGCAGTCTCAAAGGCAGGGGGGCTTAGTTTGGCTGGGTATGAAAGAAAAAAAAAGGTAGCAGCTCCCTTCAAGATCACCCTCCCTTGTGGGTTGAGGTGATGGGGAGGAGGCATTGCCTGCGATGGTGGGGATCCCATAATCCATTGCCCCTGCACTCCTGAGAGAGGGGATTTAAACATTGTCTTTCCAGTGTAAGCACCTTCTCATGCCTGGATTAGCTCTATTTTAAAGAAAGATGAACTATTCCCTAGAAACGTGATAGATCTTTTTCTCAGAGTGGCTGAAATACACAGCACTGGAAAAGAGTGTTAAAAAAATCCAAAAGGCTTGCGTGCCCTCTGTCAGACATTATGACAGCAGAAATAATTTTAGGCTGCTTTAATAAATCTGGTGCCAGAAATGATTGTAAAGAGGAGGAGCTCACTGAGTATTATCATTTCAGGCAGGAAAATTTCTTACAACTCCAAGCAGGATGACTTGTTTTCACAAATGCTATATCATAAAACTGTCATACATTGTTTTCCATTTCCCATACGTGATTACAACAATTAAACTTAGAACGAAGATAGTAAGTTATTTTCAAAACAATTTTTGGGAGGTATAATGCATCTTATTATTGCTATAATCCAATAACACTTCTTAAAGGAGGAGGAGAAAGAAATTTTAGAGATTTTTAACTACTCTGAAACAGATTTGTGTCCATTTATAGACATTTCCACAACGCTCATCACCATCGCATTTGATTTTCCAGTCAAATACTGTGGATGTTTGCAAGTGGATGTTGGACTCCAAGAGGATGAAAGTTGGGTCTGTTGGGATGCTGACACAGTGCATCTGGGTGATAAGTAGAGATGGGATGATGTTTGGTTTGAATAAAACTTTCCCAAATTTCAGGGTGTTCAGATCTGTTGTACCAGTTTGGGCATCTTATAGTGACAGGACAGTGCAACTAATGGGTTCCCTGATGCATACACTCAGCTCTTATGAACATTAATGGAAGTTGCAGGGTTGGTGTTACTACATAGGCAGAACCTGTAGATGCCCAGGGTGGCAAGACCGAGTGAATGGGGGAAAAAACAAAAAAGACAAACTTGGGATTCCTAGCTGCAACTTCCTTGCTTTGCTTTCTCCTGCTCTGTGCTGGCCCTACTCAAGCCTTCTATTCAGGTTCTTATCCTCCCAGCCTCTTCCTCGTTTAGTTCCCTATCTGTTCCCTTTTAGCACAAAGCCCAACAAAAAAGGGCAATTAATCACTGGGACACTTTACCAAGGTCAGTGGTGGATTCTCCATCACTGGTAATTTTTAAATCAAGATTTGATATTTTTCTAGAAGTCACGCTCTAGTTCAAATAGGAATTATTTTGGGGAAGTCATGAGGCCTGTGTTATGCAGGAGGTCAGACTATATGATCACAATGTTCCCTTCTGCCTCAGAATCGATTAAATCCAATGCTGAATTATTGACTTGGTCTCACTCAGTCTGCCTACGCTGGTCTGGAACATAGTTATTTTACTTATACCACATATCATGCAGCACATTTATAACAAGTAAGGTGAACAAAGGTTAACTGCATTGAATAGAAGATTTTGTATTTTAAATAGCTCGGCCATGATTGTCAAAAGGAATTAGTGATTTTGGATGCCTCCATTTTTAGATTGTCCAATTTGAGACACCTTGAAGGGGCCTGAGTTTTCAGAAAGGGCTGAGCACCCACCCTCGGAAAATCAAGCCCCTCTGAGGTATTCCAACTACGGCATCCAAAATCACTAGCTACTTTTGAAAATTTTGGCCAAGCTATTTAAAATACAGAATCTTCTATTCAATGCAGTTTTGCATCATTTCCTAGAAGAGTAACTAAACAGTTAACATGATAACAAATAATATTCTTACCAATAAAGCCGCCATTACAGGTCCATGAACAATATAGAGCAAGTGAGTGTCAACACTCATCCAGCAGCTGGAGGAAGAATATATCATTAACTCACATACATTTTTATACATAGCTATAAAATATGCTAAGTACCTTTAAAAATAGATATAATACTCACTTGTCATTGAAGTATTTGGCTCTTGCAACAGCGTGAATAGATGCTGGCACTAAAGGAAACCCTAAAATGATTAAAGGTATAAATCAGTCTTCATATTTTTGGCATGCACTTCATGTGACACTAAAAAATAACATTTCTTCTTTTTAAATCACATATAAAAGGTTTTCAAAATTTTGACAAAAGAATTATAATTCCATCTGACTTTGGGTCATATAGTTTTCTCTGTTGCGAGATGTAGAGGGGAGTAAAGTGGCCGTGCAGAGATGTCAAGCTTCCAGACATCATGCTACTTTCTCAGCTCAGAGCTGCTGTCAGCTACTCCAGGCATGCTGTGATACAAACAGAGAAAGGGGGCATGACCAGCCACACTGGGGAGGAGAGAGGAACCATCCAGTTCCATGTGGAGTGTTCCTTTTGGAAAGCAGGGATGGTTGGTATGTAAATCTCAGCTGAACAGGGCAGCAGTAACTTATTCTGCATGCCAGGCTGCTTTTATCGTGGCGAAGGCCCAGGCCCTAGAAAATGTGTGGAGTGAAGCCAGGAGTCTTACAAGTGGATAAGATCTAGATGTATGTACTCTGCTAATCCTGCAGATTCCCAGCTACCATACATTCACATGGCCTTACTCCACACCTTTCTGTAATCAGAAGAGAGGATATGGTAGAAATGATGACTTCTTCATATCAGCTAACGTAAATCCTCTTTTGACACAAAAGGGGAGGATACCGCACTTACAGACAGCTGTAAGGGGCACATTTTTCTTTTTATGCCAATCCTGCATAAGGGAACCAGTTGTACTGGGCTGACAGCATGGAAACCTGCCATGCTCCATTCTCTCCCTTGACTAAAGGAGCGGACTTTATGTCTTCCAATCGTCTGGGTGGTCTTGAGAATCCTGCCCCTCTAGACTATGAATCTTGGGACATCCACACCACACTACTTTCCCACCCACACCATTTTACGGTGGGGTGATTCAGTAACCAAGCTGCTATTGCCTTTCCTTCTGCCTTGCTTCTGTTTGCATGCTCTGTCCCATTCCAACAGGCTAGAAACCAAGAAAAGGGAGTTTGTGCTAAAATGACAGCATTAATTTATACAACAATTTACTTTGTAAACTACGATGAAGCTGCTAAACAGGTAACTACCTTATCCAACAACCCCCTCCTCACTGCACAGCCCCTTCCATTGTCCATGTGTGTGGTGTGGGGCCCAGAAACACCATAGAAAGACCCTGACCAGGGATGTGTCTTGGCTCTGGGAAAAAACAGCAATGGCATGTCAAGCCAGGAGCAGCCAGGAAGCTGGACACATAGAGAAACCACCAGGAACTGTGTCACTCAGGTGTGACTGCTGGGTGCAGGTCTGTATGGGACGTGTGGGGAAGCAGCAGAGACTGGGCAGGGAGCTAGTGCAGAGAGGCCCCAATGAGAGACACACACCACTGAGTGATCCTGCCTGGAAACCTGCAAGTTCCTATTTGCTTTGAATAGAAGATTGGACTGAAGAGCGCACCCCAGGCATTAGGCTTGAAGAGTGTAAACCTTCTACTGGACTGCTCCAGGGGCCCCAATAAGAACTGCTAATTGTTTACTTTGAGTTGTAACTGTTTATGCCTCTGTATTGATGGTATTTGCAACATTTCCTTTTCTTACCTAGGAAGATACTCTTTCACTTGAGCTAAGTGTCTGAGTGGGACCCAACCGTGCTAGTTACGAGGGGGCCTAGCGACTGACTCACCATCAGCACTTGCCTCCGAGTTACAGAACACCCGGTGCACCACTAATACCTTAGAAGTTTTGTAGTAAAGCAATCATCAAGCATTTAACTAGGTAACTCAGAGTATTATGGTTTGGGGCTCTGGCCCCTTACTTCCTGTTTACTGAGTGGGAGTTCCCCTCCTCACCCCATACACACTGTTGCAATGCATTTAAATAAAGCAGCAACTTCCCAACCTGTAGTCTTGTGAGTAGACTTGTTTTTGTGGCGTGGAGTGGTCCCTTTACAACAGGTTTGGTATGCCACGGTCGAGCAGCTATAATTATTACCAAATTAAGAGCTACTGCTATGGTGGCATGTCTGGCTCTAGAACTGCCAGCCAAATTTCTGACTTCCTAGCTGGCCACTCCTTTTTAATATGTAATCTATTTCTGCCGTGGGGCCACCAGCAGTTATGCAGTGACAAACTAGCGCACCTTTTCTAGTCACCATTCCTGTTTTTGCGCACCCTACGGCCATGTTTTCGTATAAATACAATGCATTTATTTGTTTGTCGCCGCACCTCACAGTGGAGGTTACCATAGGGTCCTAAGTCTGTAGATGTTATATTTATAAATTAATACATTTCAAAGTGAACCCGTTGAAAACCAGTTTTGTTCCTTCGTGGATCAAGACTAGATTGCAGGCATGTGTTTAGTTTTCATGGGTTGATGGCACCATGGACATCTATAATAGGAAGAGTGTAGCTCTTTGGATGGTTTGCTTTAGATGTCAGTGATCTCATCAGTGCTTTTAGGAGAAACATAGAGACCTGAACTCAAACCTTGGCAAGCAAAGCTTTGTTCAGTTCACCTTTCAAGAGTGCCCCTGGCCAGAAAAGTGACTATGTGGAGATGATGTCATTTTGATCACTGTATCTGCTCCCTGTGGATCTTCAAGTGATATTCATTTACTCAGCTGCCAAAATAATTTCTCACTACAGTTAGGATGGCAGAGTCAATGCAGCTATTGAAGAGCAAACTGGATCTTTCTGCTTCATGCATCACTAACAACATTATTAGTAATGTTGCAGGTGCAAAATCTTTTAAAATGACAATGATGCACAAGAAGCAGCAGGAAGAACATAGCTCCAAAACCTATTTTCATGGAGCCACTTAGTAATAAAAAGCAAAATTTTTCATTTTCAGATAAAACCCTGCTTTTGCATATGCAGTGCTACACACGGTGAGAGTGGGGTTTTATTATTCTGTTAGGTGCATAAGTCCAGTGAATTTGGCTCTACACATTCAAATGTACATCTTAAGGTCACAATGGAAAGTTTTCATTAGTACATTACAGTTCAGCTGGCTCAGATTTATCTAGCTTTAATTTCCAGATGGGCCCAATATAACTCTTCAAATTTAGGCCAAATTGTGATCTGCCCTTGTGCAGCTTCTCACAGTTTGGAGGGGTGAACCAGAAGCGGAAACAGTGAACAAGGACTGCTCGTTCTTTACTTCTTCCAGGGTGAAAAACACACAGAAAGGGACAGGAGGAGAGGAGATCCTGGTTCAACTCTTTCCCCAGATCTATGCATGGAGCTGGGCTGGTGTACCAGAAAGAGAAGGGGAAATCTGTACCATCCTTATAAATGAAACAGAGTGTGCATCCCTTATGCTGACTAAGAAGCCCTGTGGGAGACCATACATCCTTAGGCACCAGGTACATCTCTCCAGCTATGTGCTGTCTCCTCTACTGGACTGTGAGAAAAATCACAAATTGTAGCCTCTAAAAAGCATCTGAAAGTAGCCAGTCCAGTGATAAATATGACAAATCCCTAGACGTGAGGCTTGTTCCTGCTATGGCACAAAATGGAGTTAGGCTTGAGTGCACTTCCAGTTACTTTGTGAAAGAATCTGTCTCAGCGCTGCCCAAATCAATGATCCTGTTGAATTAAATGCAGTTCAGGCTGTTTGAAACAGCACAACATAGAACAGTGTAACTGAGTGCACTTGAAACAATTTCTCCTGACCAGTGATTTAGGGGTAATTTATTAAAACACTGAAATAATATCAGGTAAAGAAAGGCACTTCAGAAGGGAATATTGCTAAAGTGGGTGGTTTCCTGAACAAATCATGCTTGAAATACACAATGGCCTCACGGGTCAGCATATTACAGAACCTATCCAATGATTTTAATTACCTCAGCAAGGGGAAACATGAGAAACTCTCTCAGATATTTTCTTTTCTTCAAATGCTATTTCTACCCTTGCTTTAGTGGGTCTTGTAAATAAAGCCAGCTCTCCTAGTGCTGAAATCGACAGCACTGAAATCAAATAATTAATTCTTATATTTATTCAGTGCTACACGTTTACAGTGTTTTCAAACACTGATGAGTCACATTCACTAGCCATGAAAAGGGAGTTTATGTTAAAATGGAAGCATTCATTTACACAACATTTTACTCTGTAAACTAAGGACTAATGCCATCATGGCATGTCTTATACCATAGCCATGTCCTAGAACTGCCAGCCAAAGTTTGGACTCCCCTTTAATGTGTAGGAAGGAAATATTTAAACTTGACCCAAAATGAAATGTATTCATTTCATTGTTCTCCTGATTGGGCCTCATCCACCCCAATAAAGCTGAACCTTTTGAACTGTGGAACCTTCATAAGGCTGTATGTGCTTGCTCTGGGGCAGGCTGAGCTATTCAGCTGACATAGCTTTCTCCAATTATGAAGTTGTCCAGGGACAAAAGACTCCCCCCACCCCCCTCATTTAGGGCTCATAATGTTCCATGCATTTTTAAACCCTAGAGCATCCCTTCTCATGAGCGTTGCTAATCTTACAAGAATGGGAGAGAGGGTTCTTATCTACTACGGAATTTGTATGAGAGAGATGTTCCCTGGGGCTTAAACTGGGAGAAACTCTAGAGTTCTGTTTAATTCTTCAGGTGTCTGATCAGTGGAGTTCAATGGAGTACTGAGTCCCATATAGCTCAGGAACTGAGGAGGGGTTGACACACTCTTAAGTGACATCCCACAGAAGAGGAGGAGCGCTGCATTCTGCTGTCACTTTCTACAAGGGACCTGTGATTGGAGGCCTGGGAAGTGAATGGGGAGGAGGTTGTTGACCCTTTAAAATAGGTATTAAGCAAAGGATGCAAGTTAAGGCCAGTTCTCATTTTTGTCCCATCTAGTTTATACCTAAGCCCACAATTCTTTTCTGGTGAGGTTTGGTTTCTTCCTACCATAAGTGAAAAGAAGTTTAGCAGATATGAAACTTGCAGAAGGGGTGCTGTAAATTTTGTTTGCTGCAGCTTGGGTTTGAAATAGATAAACATGGGCAAAGAATCTTGAAATGGATGTAAATAAGAAGCAGGACAAAGATCTCTGAGCTGCTTCCCAGATGTGTGAGTGGGTTTTATGAGGTGGGCTGGGCACTCATTCACTAGGAATTGGAATGAGACCAGAAATTCATTGTCTATAGCCAGCTAAAGAAAGTGTTGATGGTAAGGCCTTTCTGTCAACACTTACCTGAGCTAAATTTAGAGCAGTGATTTTCAAGTGAGAGAGTCTGCATCCCACTGTAATGGGCTGACTGTGTGTATCTGTACACGTTACTTTGTAGTGGCCAAACAATAGAGGATGAGGACTACGACTATTATTACGCCTAGCCAAGGGGCATCTTCTTTTGCACACACAACAGAGGCCTGCATATTTGGAGCTGAAGGAGCAGAGTTCTAGACATGGCTCCCTTGGCTTTGTGCTCACTGCATCTGTTCCATGCAGCATGTGGATTTGTAACTAACTGCATTCGCCAGGTGTTGTTGATGTTTACTTACTTATCTGTAAACCGCTCTTAGATACTGGATATAATAGTTAATATTATTACTACAGTGATGATTATGAATCCGATTAGGCACCCATGTCCTCAGGCCTCAGTGCAGAGCATGTTTATCCACCCCCATGTAGGTGAAATGCCTCTTTCACCTTTCCCCCACCTTCTTTTAAACATACAACACAGTTAATAAATACAAGCAAAGGACACAGTCTGTTTCATGTGGTTAATCTTCTGAAGAAATGTTTTGAGCTTTGGGAAGGATTGGTACTAACTTTTTCTTTCCTGCTCTGCATTAAAGAATGAAATGCTGGTTTTTTTTCTCCCCAATGCGTACTATAATTGCTTAATAATTAGCAAACAATGTGACAAAAATTGGTAAATTTTTATGTACACCTTATATGGGATTAAAAATTTACGTGTTCAACACTTGGACATTTTTTCCAGTTGATCCCAAGACCACTATCATCAATGACACCAACTCCTATTAATTTTTACAGATGTGTGTATTAATTATAGTAAGATCACTCATTGTCCAGTGCAAATGAAATCCAGCTTCAAATTTCGGATCCCAAGAGATCAATCTTCAGTCCTAATACACACCCATGAATAAAGCTAGTCATGTGTGCAAGTGGTGGCAGGATTGGGTCCAGAGAGTATTAAAGTTCCACAAACATTGGAAAGAAGTGACCGAGAAGATATGAACTATAAAATACATACCCCAGCCCAAGAGATAATACCAGTGCAAACGCTGCTCTTCAGCAAATACTGCCACCACAATTAGAGTATGAAGATATATGCCTTCGCAGAGCATCCAGAAATAGTTACATCCCAGCATGTATTGGTGAAAAAATTGCAGCACCTTGCAGCTTACCTGTTGAACAATTGGAGAGTATTAAATTACAGATCTGGATAGACAATGTCTGAAAAATGTATCTAAGCAGGCAAACAAAAATACCAGTGCTAAACTTCAAGACAATCTTTCCTAGCATTTGCTAGATTTCTTCATCAAATATCTTTGACAGGGTTATAACATATTGATAAATCAGACAAAGGGAGTAAATGTATCCTGTAATCGATAAAAATCAGGTGCCAATAGCAAAACTCAAAAAAACACTATCTGGCAAAACCACACTTTAAAACATTTTTGAGTCTGATTGGTTTCAGAATTGAAGTAAACAACTTGTTCTGAAAAGTCCAGACAAGTTCTGTGCAGAAGAGATACCAGCTGAGTCCTCCAAAAGGTCTAATTCAGCTGTTTTCCTTTATATTTATTCAAATCATTACAAGCTAGAAACAGCTCTCCTGTTTGATTTTATATCAATAATCCCCAAAGACATATACAAGGGATGGACCATATTTACAGGGACGTCTACACTTAGAATGATACCGTGGCACAGCTATGCCGCTGACCCTGCAGTGCTTCAGTGTAGATTCTACCTATTCCAACAGGAGTTTTTCTTTTGGCATAGGTCATCCACCTCCCCAAAAGGCAGTAGCTAGGTCGACAGAATTCTTCCATCGACCTAGCACGGTCTACACAGAGACTTAGGCTGGCTTAACAATACCATACAGTGGTGTGGATTTTAAACACCCCTTGCTGACGTAGTTAAACGGACCTAATTTTCTAATGTAGCCCAGAGGCCTAGAGATCTTATTCACTGCTTATTGAGGAAGAACTGCCATTGGAGTCAGTGGGAGCTTCTCCTGGTTAAGGTGCCTCTAAAGGTACATACCGAGTTACTGTACTTGGCACTGCTCTTATAGACGCAAAAAACCAAGGGCCAGACTGTGCCCAGCTCCTGTGCCACTTTTCCAAAAGGAAGAAGGTGTGAGGATCCTCTCACCTTTCTGACCTCTATGAGAGGTTAAGCATAATTGCAGCCCTTGTCCTCACTTGAGCACAAGCACTGCATGAGGCTATTGCTACTAGAAACTGAAAGGGGGCCATGTGAAGGCAGCACCGTGGCCGTTCAGTCAAGCAGAGCTGGCAGGAGCAGCAGAGCAGAACTGTAGAGGGAAGCCTGATAAGTCCACCATTTTCTGCCTACCTACCAAAGCTCCAATGGTGCGGTACAATTCCGTATCTCTCCCTAAATGGGTTAGTGTCAATAAAGTACAGTCAAGCTCAGAGGACTGAGCAGGACAAGCCCAGTTGCCTTTACAGTTCAGGATTTCTATAGGGTTCTAGATTTCCAGTTCTCTACAAATCAAATCTTATGGCCACTGGGTATGAGGAGAAGTCTATTTGTATCCATGGGGGCTCCCTGCATCCCAACATGCAAGGAGGTTTTGAGGATGGGATGGGATAGGCTGTTGCTGTGGTGTCTAGGTGAATCCACTGGCTTGTGGTGGGGAAGCAGAGGGACTTGAGAACACCAAGGCTGCAGTAGCAACTGTGGAGTGACAACTGCCATTCTGTTGCTGCAGAAGAAGATTCCTTTCCATTGATGTCTGTAGATCTTCCCAGGGCACAGTCTGATTACTCGGGCTATGAGGCGGGTTTAGGCTTTATTTGCCTCTTTGCCAAAATAGCTTCAAAGGAGACATTTTTTCTGTCATGCAAGCAGAGTACTGTACATATTATAGCTCTCTGAAGGACACAACCTGCTCCTTCCTAAAAAGGCTTGTTTTATCACTCCTTCGAACTGTCTTTTCTCACCATAAAGCACACACAGTTACTTGTGTTTCAGTACTTGAGTGTGAATTTCAAGGCTTATGAAAATGCAGAGCGGGCTGACAGAATTAACTTGAAGGGCTGACTTTATTTTCATCACTTCTTTTTCCACTTCCTGCACAGGCAGACTAGACAGTACATCATTTTCCACGGTGCATCTGAGTAGCTTTAACAAAGTACGCAGACAGAGGAGTAAGCTGTAATACAAATATTTGGTAGGAAAAAATAAAATCCTGGGGTTTTTTATATGGGCAAATGTGCTCATTAGGGTGCTTAAGTGCTTTTCATTTTGTTTTTCACTAGTCTGGGTCAATATGTGCCATGCCACAGCCCTCAGCATGTGCTGAATATAGCTAGTCAGCTGGGGGCCAACCTGTCTCCATTCACTTCTTATTGATCTCTCTTCCTCTTGAGCATTTCCTTGGCTGGCAGGCACACAGAGCTTGTAAAGATTACAGTTGAATCTTGTTGGTATTCTACCTCACATAAAGTAACAATGCCAAGGTCTAAAATGTCAGTGAACTTCTTTGGTGAACTCATCACTATCTTGCAGACAGAGTGGATCAAGACCAGCATGTCTTACATGGCCAGTGACAGCCAGACACTCCCTCGAGTGTTGTAGGGCACCAGCTTGACATCTTCAGACACACATTCCATCTAACAGCTATTGTGAATCCTGGTAATTGTCTGAGAGTGCCACCGTTCCTATGGGCACTGCGTCTGGTGTGTGAGTATTGAATGGTTGTATGCAGGCTGTCCCTGTCTCACATTAAAGGCCATTCTAGTTGGTGGTGCTGACTCTGGGAATGGTGCTGTAGAGTTGATCGCCAATGGCTCGGGTTTGGGAGAGGAAGAAATGATTGCTAGTTGCTGCCTGATGCTGTCTGGCCAACGACTGCCATATCAACAATTTTGTATGTCCCATCCGACATGGCATTGAATCTGGAATTCATTGCACTGTGAATGGCAGCTGCAGCTGCATTTTTCACCAGTACACGTCCATTCTTGTAGGAGAAGTTGAACAAAATCAGTCATTGTTTTACTTTTCTCTTCACATGGAGGATCTAATTCACACATAAGCACAGTGCAAGTTTCATAGACACTTACTGTATTTATTTCCCATGGTGCAACACTTCCCCAGCTTCATTTTCTTTATATTTATTTTTTCTACCCCAAACAATTAAAGTGTATAGCTTTCTAAATTAAATTCTGTACCTATCTGACAAGCTAATTCCCATACACCCATATCAATTTATGGCTTCTCTGAGGCACTTAGTCACTAGCTATGCAATCAGTTTAAGAAAACTATCAGGCTAGGCATGAGGGATGTTTGATTTGATTGCGCTTGGATCACATCTCATTAATGTGAGAAGAAATTCAAAAAAGCTGACTTGAATGGCTTAAACCTGGCAATCTATTAAGATGGATCATATTTAATGAACATTATTCAAAACATGGAAGAAATCAGTTTTTGTTTATGATGAACAAAATAGTACAGCATCTTTCATTTATGTACAAGTGGTGTCATGGAATTTGTGTGTAACAGCTACAGCTACAGCCACAGCAGTCTTTTTTCTTAGTCCTTATCAGTTCTAATAATGTAAGGAAAAAATCCTAATGCTGAACAAGAATTTACATTATTGGCACGCAGAGTTACCAAGTCATTTACTTGTTACTAAAGTCATGTTACTAAAAAAATGCTGGCAAATATAGAAGCATTGTATCAGCACAGGTTTGTCTGAGCTATGCAAAATCAACTCTATCCCAAACTAGGTCTCTGTAAAGTGTTTATGTTATTGTATATTGAAACTGCAAAAAGTTAAAGGAATAACTCTTCCATCTTTTACATTGCCTGATAACTTTGACTTGCATAATTTTAATTAAAAAAAAGGAAATTTAATGTGGCTCTGTCACATCTTATGCTCAAGTTACTTAGGGCAGGTCTAAACTATGTTGCCCAGGGATGTGAAAAAGCCACACCCCTGAGCAATGCGGTTATACTGACAACTCCTGGTGTAAACAGCGCTATGTTGAGGGGAGGGCTTTTCCTGTCGCCATAGCTACTGCCTCTCATAGAGGTAGATTAACTACACTGATGGGATGGGCTCTCCTGTTGGCGTAGTAACATCTTCACTGAAGCACTACTTCGGAGCAGTGCACGGGTGCAGCTGTGCCGCATCAGCGTTTTAAGTGTAGACCTGCCCTTAGAGTATAAGCTTTTTGAGGCAGAAGCTGTCTCCTTGTTATGTGTCTGTAAAGAGGCTAGCACAATTGGGCCCTGGCTTCTAGGTGATACCACAATAAAAATAATTACAGTAATAATAATAATAATATAATATTCTGCTATCTATTTCTTGGAGATATTTCTAGCTACAATACATAACAGAAATAATGCAGGAGATACAGAAACTGACTGGAACATCCTCTCATGTGGAAGGCATATATTCTTTCTTACACATATCTGTACAACCAGATTTTAGAAAGAGAAGCCAGAGGCTGGATTCTGTGAAGCTCTTAAGGACTAGAGCCATGATCCTGCCAGAAGATCCATAGCGGAGCTCCATGCAGAGACTTCATGGGGGTCCACTCATGTGGATTGTCTTGCAGGACTGAGACTTAAGATTTTGCATTATACTGCAAGTTGTGTTTTAGCTGCTGCTCAGTTAACTCAAGGGCACTTGCTTATATATACTTGCCACATCTCAGAAAGGACTTTCCATCTGATCGCCTCCGAATAAAAACCACTATTCAAGAGCTAAACATGAATTATTATTTCCACGTTATTATCAAAATCCATGAAGACTACATAAAAATAGCATAACACCATAAAATACAGTAGAAATATCACAGAAAATGAATCACTGTTTGATATTGGACACATTTTCATACTGTCTCATTAGTTTGGATGAATGGAGCCAACTTTGATCCTGACATAACCAAGAAAACTCTCGTTGATTTCCTGCCTGCCTGCCCTCCCTCAGAGCCATTCCCCAAAGCATGCAGTGGGTCAGGCTGACCTGGCAATCTGGCGTTTATACTTCGCTGGGCCAGCTTTGAATAACCTACTTCTAATAGTATTAGAGCAAATGCTGACTGCATGGAATAAAAACCTCTCACTTCAAATTCCCTCTCTGTTTATTTATGATCACTCTGGGTGTTTAAACAATTTCAAAGAAATAGCTCTGTGACAATGAGCCAGACAAGGTTATTATTTTTATATTAACCCCTCTTCGTGGGTCAGATTAAGTCAAAGGCTGCCAAATTTGCCTCAATTTGTTTTAAAGAAAAATAAATATATTAGATCCTCACTCGGGGGGTCAGTCAGTGCAGCTCCATGGACTTCAATGGAGCTCTCCTGATATACACCAGCTGACAGTCTGCCCCCTTGCATGGTTATACTGACGGCTGCAGTAGCTATATGTGATTTATTATCTGCATTCAGTTTGAAAATAAAATATTTTCTCAGACATTATTATTGAGCATTCAAAGGGAGTGAGTTGGGTTTTGACTACTGAGCTGCCTCACAGTTTCTTCTGATTATTAGATTATTATTCTAGGAAAGTATCCTTACATTCCAAATTGGACAAATAAGCAATAAAGGACTTTTCCAAAGTAATGTTATGCTAAGCAGTGTGCCTCTAAATCACTGGCTATCAGAACACATCATACTTGCTCATATGTCAGTACCTATTTTCAGAAGTTTATGACTCACCCATTACAACATGTTCCAGTCAGAAATATGGCACACAGGCTCGCAGCCTAAGATTGATGTTTTAATAAACTTTTTTAAAATTCACATTTAAAAAACAAAATGGACACAGTTGCTCAGCGGCACACTGCATTTTGTATAGCTTAGAGATATGGTATGTGCGATTTTAAAAGGGTAAAATTTTCAAAAGTGCCTACGCGATATAGGATCCTAAGTCCCATTTTCAAAAATGACTTAGGCACTTAATACCCTAAGTCTCATTGAAAGTAGAATCAGTATCAAGTTTCTAAGGGACATATTTGTAAAGGTATATAGGCCCCCTAAAAGTGCAGGTAGGCACCTAGTGGGATCTTCAAAAGCACCTATGTGCCTAACTCCCATAGGTGCCTACACACTTTTGAACATCCCACTATGGACTAGTTCCACAAAGGGAGTTAGGTGTCTAATTGCCATGCTAGGCACCTAAATCCAAAATTTAGGTCTCAAAACCTCCCACTCAGCTACCACCTAATCCTGTAGGTGCCTGAAGTCCTGAGGCACCCACATTTCTGTGAGTAAGGTCCCCATGACATCTAAAAATCTGTCAGTGGTCATGCACAAAGCCACCTTAGTCCTGATGCCTAGGTGCCTAATTCCCAGTGGAATCCTCACAGTAAGCATTTCTCCCCTCCTCCCCACATCGTGCCTGTGGGGCCCAATCAAGTAGCTGTGCTCAGAAGCTGCCTAACAGATAAGTCTTTGCACCAAACAGTGGTGGGGATACCCCAACCATATAAGCTTTAGCACAGTGGTTAGAGCACTCACCCATGAAGACCAGGGTTTCAATGCTCAATAATTGATCAGCAATAATTAGTCAATAACCACGATTTAATATGGTATGAAATTATCAAATAATTAGAGAGATCATGGATAAGTCAGAATTCAATGCACTAACTGAATTTATTAGAAAATTAGACATTAGAACAGTGCCATCATAGCAAAATCTGGAATACCAGTCCTCTAGTGATGACAAGCTGATCCCAGTCTTGGTTCTGAAAATGGCTTACAAATTGACATTCTCATAGCCCCCTCTTTATAGGTTGCTTCTATTATTTCCTCTTTTACACAGACAGATACATTACATATTTAGCACATTTTCTGATAAATTTCAGACATCTGTTATTTACTTGTAGCTTTTTGGTAAGTCTGTTAAATTTTGATAACATAAGCATCTGTTCTTGCAACTTAGGATATCACTAAAAATAACATTCTTTACTTAACCTTTCTTGCACTGATAATTTTTAGCAGGTCGGCAATTAGCTCATCTTAGCATGACTCCCAAAGCATCCTGGGGAAATCTGGCTCATAAACAAGCTATAGGACCTCTTGAAAATCTGCTTCATAGCTCAGCTCACAGGAAATGGGAAACCCAGGTGAGACCCAGGTTCAAATTCCCCTCTCCCTGATGTGAAGCAGGAATTTGAACCCACGTCTCCCATCACCCAGGTAAGTGCCCTCATCACTGGGCTCTGGGGTATTCTAGGGTGGGGCTCTCCTGTTGAAACTGTTCCACATTGTATACAATTCTTAAATAGCCATTGGAACAGGAACTTGGATATCCCACATCCTAGGTGGGTGCCCTAAACCCATGGTTATAGAATCATCCTCACTTCTCTCTGGGTCAGTGACTAATTATTTATGCAACATGGTACAGTTACAACAGGCGAGACTGAGGTGCTACCCTCTGGTCTGGACTCAGGTGCATAAGTTCCTCTGTGGGGCAGGACTTAGCACACACCCCTCTCCTTTGTATCTCGCATTGGCTAACATAAACAGCTCCTCGCTCAGCTTGCTAGCTTATTTTAGATTTTATCCTGAGTCTCCTAACTCTCCCCATACATTTTATAGCAAGCCTGAACACCTAACTCAAGCCTGTGGATTCCATTAGATGACAAGGTGCCTAAATATTAGGCTTTGAAATGCTGAGTCTATGTCCTCATAGTGGATCTAGCCCTAGTTGCCTAAACAACTTTAAAAAAAACCCCAACCCTTATTCTAAGTACCTAAGACACTTTTGAAAATAAGTCTTAGACACATCTGAAAATCTTAGCCAAAGACTCTTAATGTAATAGAATGGGGGTGGGGGTGACTGAAAGAGAATAAAAAAATGTTTACCTCCTCAAGCCCAGCTAGCTCTGGTCCTTTTTGGAGGAAACTACAAAAATAAACGAAGATAAGGCATGCAGGAGAACTCAAACTGGCATTAATGTATGTGAACAGGGGCATTTTAGCAATCAGCCAGGTGTCCAAGCTACCGCCAATTAGTGGGATGGACTACCAATTATTCTGCTTGCTGCTTTTAGCCATTTTTAGGCCTCTACAGAAAACTTAGCATAACCAAGGCAAACCAGGAAGGGGAGATGGAGGGGCATCACACAGTAAATATGTGAAGTGGACTTGACTCTGCATTCTCTCTTTCTAAGTTTGCTGGGGCAAATGTCTGTGAAAAACAGGAAGTCAGCATATATTTTAGGACTGGAGCTATGGGGAAATCGTTGCTAGACTTATAGCTGAGACGGCTTACTTAACAATTTTTTTTAGTGACGTCTCTAACTCCTGCTTCTGCCCAGTGATTGATTTGTTTGGTCAGCTGTGTAATATTCTTTTGATTGACATGTCTCTGTAACTTTTGGGGTATAAGAGGAAGGTAGCGAGTCTAAGTCAGGCGGATCGCTTCATGAAAGCATTGAAAAGATCTCCAGGCACAGACAAAAGGACTGGCCATCCAGAAACTTGTGACTGGTTCATCCGAAGACTGCCTCAGACTTGTGGGGTAACTATCAGGTTTAGGGATACTCTAGTGTATTTATATGTGCTTAAGACTAATAAGTGGAGACTTCCGGTAAAGGTAATTCAAATAGGAATTGCTGGAGACCAATAAAGTAAAGCTTTAAGTTAATAGCACTTGGTTTTGACTTGTCTGTGCCAGCCATAAAGCAGGTTGAGTTACTACATTTCCTTCGGTTTATTTCCTGATACCGACTCGCAGAGACTAAAAGTTCCTGGATCGAGCAACCCTGGGTAACAAGTGCACTGATATGCGACTGCCAAGTAGCAGGAGCAGATCCAATGAACAGAATATGGAGCTAAGCACCTTAGGTAGATCCTTAGCCTGGGTAAGTTGGTGTGGTGCTTTTGACTTCAATGGAGCTACGTTGATTTATGTTAGCATGGCTCATTATTTTCATGCTGAGAATAGGCTATTGCTTATTCTCCCTGTCATGGGCTTTGCAAGGACTTGCAGGGTCAAAGCCAATGTGTGAAGTAATGGGAAGAAAAGGATTAGAAAAAGAACCCATTTTTTTAAATGATGGGGACAATACCCTGACCTACACCATGTGCAGGCCCTAAAAGCTGTAGAACTTCACTGTTTCCACTGCACTGGGATGGTGTAGCTGAAGAAACTGCAAATGGCCATGCAACGAGAATCCCACCCACCTTGTCTGTCAGAGCAGTGCACCATGGTGGCTTTTTCTGAGACGGCACCGAGGGGACATCATGTCTGACGATGTAGCCAGTGGAGGGGGACTGTGTGGATCCATAGTCTAAAATTGCTGTGAAAATGCACTGATGCTTTGCATTCTGAGAGAAGATTCTGTCCTCCTGCTCGATCTATATGGAAATTCCCTATTTAGTCAGTACACAAGCAATAGCCCCATTAATATTAATGGTTATGCAAAATCCTCCTGAGTGAGGCACAGGTGGGTTGATATTCAGTGGGGGCCACATCCTGGCTTCCACTTATTCCTGTACAGCTTTGTACACTCACACAGCAGCAAGCATGTTTACCATGTGTATACAGTTAGATTCTAACACCTGTTGCCCTAAGTGCAAGAATATTTATGGACAAACCCTTTTGGTTTTGCAGTGATATGCTATTGCTTACTGTGGATAAGCAGTAGAATCTGTCTAGTTCATGCATGTGTTAGTATTAAGAAGTCCACGTGCAGACATGCAAAGCCCTGCCTGCACAAGTGGAAGCCAGGAGCTGAAAATCAGACCCCCTCCTTGTATGTTCTGCACACATTGAAGGCAATGGAAGTTTTGTACAAAGAATGAATGTGAATGAGATTTCCAAGGGATGGACAGGGTGGAGGGTCCACTGATAAGAGATTTGCCTTCTTAATTTGAATAACGTTTATGAGGTACTCACAGAAAGAAAGCTTGGAAAAGAACATAGGACTGAAATGGGTATCCTGAGCCATCAAATCCAGTCTCCTGCTATTGCTGGCAGTATAATCCCATTCAGAAATGTATCAAGCTCCATTTTAAAACTAGCCCCACTCTTCCTATTGAAAGGCTGTTCCGGAATCGCTTTCCTCTGATGGTTCAAAACCATCTAATTTCCAGTTTAAATTTATTCATGGCTAATTTATATCCTTTTGATCTTGTGCCAACATTGTCCTTTAGTTTAAATAGCTCATCAAGAAGCATCAAGTTTATCATGAATTATCTGCCTCTTGACATTTATGCCACAACAGTAACATATTTAAGTGTATTGTTTTTGCATTTGCAGAATAATAGAGTAACTCAGAGTCATTCTAGGCCCCCCTTCCTGGAGGCACTTTGATTTCAAAGAGTAGATGAAAGTTTATGAAAGGCAGCCTAACCCATTGAATGCACTCAGAGCCACATTCACTCCCACAACAAATGTTAGTATTTGTGCTAATTAATCTAACATTTAAGCATGATGCAATGGCTAACTCTGATTTTGTCATGTATGTGTTGTTAGGGGCAAATGATACACAATCTACTTGTAATTCTGCCTTTTAGAATAGCAAGTAGATTGTAGCATTAAAAGAAGTCCATGGTCATCTGCTGTAATAATAGTAATTAGATATTTCTGCCACTTATGCACATATCTGAAACAGGATGCTTGCTTCCTGGAAGTCTCTTAGCTACTGGGAGAAGTACAGAACTCAAGACTGCTCAGATCTCTTGACGATAATCAAGAAAGAAAGGGGCAAGGGAATAAACATCTCAATAAAGCACAGAGACCTGGATTAGTGTCAAGAGTTCCTTCAACAATCACTCCACTCCACTTAATAGTTGCAGCCTTGCAGGGACTCACTACTCAGTCCCCACAAAGGTTAAAATAAATATAGTCTCTCTAGTGTTTGATAAGAGTGGATGTGGTAGAAAACAGACATCACATCACTGCCAGAGTTCAGGTCATGTGCGTCTAATGGACCTGTTAAAAACAGAGCAAGTGAGGAAGGATACATAGCAGTAGTAATGGGAAATTTGAAGAAACAGTTGTCTTTCTTAGATGGCAGAAATATGTAAGAATTGCTAGTCTGGTGACCCAGGGTGTGTGGCTGATACTAAAAGCCAAGTTATCCTGGTCTGTTAATTCATGCTGATTAGCACAGTCACTGTCAGAATGTGAGTGCTGATGGATGAGAGCTAGTTGGCTTAGGAACAACTCAGAGAAGACTGTGGTAATGCTTGGAAGTTTGGATAAGCAATCAGATAAAATGGTAGATTAAATCAGCACTGTTGATTGAGGGACTGTTCTCTCTGTTTATTGCTCAAGTTTGCAATTTGGGGATTGTGTCAGAGCCACAGTGGCTTCTGAACGTTCAGGTGGCAGCTGTAGTTGAGACTGATGTTTTCACTTACACATGGCAAGAACTTCTCTCAGAACTTGCTATAATCTTTTATCATTTTAAGATTAGACACTACAACACACTTTCCATGGGGCTACAACATAAGATCATTTAGAGTTACATTTACAGAGAAAGTGATTACCTGCCTATTAAATAGGATTAACATTGGTAAGAGCAAACGGGACAAATGCCCAGTTTTCGGGAGAAAAAAAAAGATTTTGATGTCCAGGACAGTGCTTAAGAAGGAGACTGTCGTGGCCAAAATGGGACATATAGTCACCCTAACGCTGTTACATCTCAAGAACACATTACTGCACTGCTACGGGACCTGAACTGGTTTCTTATTAGATGTAGGTGGAATATCAAATGTTGTTTTGGGAAAAAAAAAAATGGTTTGGGACTTGGCTACCTGAAATACATGAATAGATTCATAGACCATTGTGATAATCTAGTCTGACCTCCTGTATAACACAGGCCATTGAATTTAACACAAGTCATGGAATTTATGGCCATAGAACATAAACTCTCTCTTTGTGATACTATGATAGCTGAGATCTACAGAGATGACTGAACTTAGAGACTCTGCCTTAAAGGGAGAGAAGTCAATAGGAATACTCATATAGAAAAAGGCCGGTGGTGATAAGACGGTAGAATCTGGCCAAAAATAGTAGATTTGCTCTTAACCCCACAGTTAATTTCTCTTGTCTCCTCTGCTATCAGCTGATTAATTTGGTGTTATAGCGCATCCCTAATAATTTTCTTGAGGAAGTCTGAATCTTTCTCATGAAGGGTAGCTGCATGATTTGTTTTCAAGCTGAATTCAACTGTTGTGTGTGTGACTCTGAAGGTTAGTGCTCTTCACTGAAGTGCCATCTAAGTATGCTGCGAATGTCCTATTATCATTAATACTTTGGATCCTACAGGCTGAATATGGCTGGTCATTATATCACTACTTGGCATGAAATTGCTGCCTGAAAAGGGAATTTGATACTGCTGGGGTGAAATGTAACTCTGACTTTGCTCTCTTTTATACACAAGTTATGAAAAAATAAACAAGAATATAAAACTGTGGGGATAAACGAGAATTACTGCTTTGTTTTTATGCTGTTTAGTCCTTTACAAATCTGTGTTTAAAACGAATTAATATATTATTCCACCCAGGGAAATAGGACATTCATAAATGAGGGAGAAAATCCATTTTTTTGTTCTCAGTATATGTTTTAGTATTCACAGTGTACCTTCATCTGTGCTAATTCTGTCAAGCCTTAGGTGACAGGGATAATTGTTCAATCCCAGGATAAACTAAGGAAGGCTGACTAGGATGACTCACTGCGGAGTTACTCCACTTTTATGCCAGTGTAGTTCCAATGAATTCAACAGTCACACTAGAGTAAAACTGGAGCAATGCAGTAGTGATTAGGCCCTGACTTTACTGCTGGCAGACACTACCTTTACAAATGACCCTCCAATAAGTTTAAGCAACAGAGGCAAACTAATAGCTCTTGAAGAAATGCTACGTTCAGGCTGCCACATAATCCATAACTGAGGCCTGCTGTGCAAAGGATAGGTCACGACATCAGTTGGAACCAAATCCTGCATTCCCTTCAGTAGGCCTTTAGTGCAGTGCTTTGGCTGTGCTTGGCGGGAGAAGCTGAAGAGTGCAGGAAGACCTGCAGCCCGGGTCCCTGTGGTTGTTCGGAAGGTGGGGGCTGTACAGAACAACCCATATAGGGAAATCTGGGCCAGCGGCAGCCATTACTACAGGAGCGCAATGTTGGTCTCATTGGCATAGGGAAGGATTCTTTTCCCTGGACTCCTATGAAGGTACCCATCACATAACACAATAATGCATGCTTTGCACAATGGGCCCAGGATGGGGTCCTAGGTATAAAAGTTTCTCCAATGTTCTGAGACTCCAGTGTCGAAGGGCCTTCTCTGTTATGCAGCGAGGCTGTGGCTTTTAAGCTACAGCTTCTATGGAAGCACAAGGTCTTTGATGCTGCTCCTTGTGCACAGGGAGAATGCAACGTGCTCCATCAAGGGGTGGTGGTGGTGGAATAGATTGCTCCCCTTGGTGTGCCAACCCTGCTTTGTCGGTCAGGACCCTGCCCCCTTCTTAGAAGATCTGCTATGAACAGCCCCTGTGCAGTCACACACATATGGGGCGCATCTTCTTGGACTGTACGGTTGCACAGGCACGATTCCCAATCTGGGCCACAATGACAAGGAAGCTGAGGGCAGGGCTCATATTGATAAGGACACTGTGGTATCCTTAATGTAAAATCTCCTTAGTGCGGGTGATTTGTCTTGAACCCTGCACATTATTTTAAGTAGGTTTATTTTCCTGCTTGGTTGCCCCGTTAGGAATGGGAATCAGCTGTGTGCTAATAATTCTTACCAGAAGGTTCATGACAACACTAGTTCCCATTCTGAAAGATGGTTTCACTCACCTATTAATTTCACAGAGTTTGTTGTCAGGAAAGAAACACACACCAGTGAAATACATGCTACTCTTCTACACCTACAGGCAAAGGCTAATTAAAATCAGGCTAGCTGTGACTGGGGATATGGGCGCGATGGCAGCCTATGAGTCCTGATTTATCAAACTGAGTTTGCATGTTTGTTTTGGGAAACTAGCTTGAGAGAAGGAAACTAATTGGCTTTGAGCATCTTATTTCTACATTTCATTAGCGATTATTCTAGGGAAACTGCAAATTGAGGCATAGTTCTTCTGTTTTGGTTTCAAAATTAGAAAGAATAAAAAAAGAGTAGCCCACTTCTCTGCTCTGCCATGTGGGAGTCCCAACTAGAATTCCTAGGAGAAACACTTTGCTCCTTTTGCTAGCAGTGACTGGAGTGCTGTGAAAACAGCACACTTGGCCTCTTCGGGATGGGCTTTATATTTTTCTGCAGCAAATCCTCCTACCTTCAATTTAAGTGTTGATAGGTTCTAAAGGGAGTCCTAGCCCCTGGATCCCATGAATAGGGTTGGTAAGAGTGATGTGAGTTTGAAGCTGTGTAAAATGGAGAGAGACAAAGCACCTCTGAATGAATGAGAATCCAAGCCAGCATGCAGTCTGTGCAGTATAATGGTGTAATATACAGGAACACAAATAGAGTGGCATTCATCTGTGAACTTTTCAGTCTGAACCCGAATTCTCAGCCTGATCTTTTTTGCCTCACTGCAGACAGAACAAGTTACAGTAGTTCAGGAAAACCATGGAAAATTGACCAAGGCCACCTCCAGCTGTTTGATATACTACTGAGCGAACGTCTCTTTGAGAAATGCAAACGTAGGCTTGGTGGTACAGATTCACAAAGGTATTTAGGCCCCTAAAGATGCAGAGAGATGCCTATTGGGATTTTCAAAAGTGCCTACGTGAATTAGGCACCTAACTCCCTTTAGTTTCCCCATAGTTGTATCTGCATTTCTAGAGGCCTGAAATCTGGCTCTTTGATACATTGCTGTTTACCTGTCAGTTTGGCCAATGAAAATCAGTGAAGTCAGTTTCACCTTTGCTCATAGTTGGGTTCCTGATCCTGTTTTTAGCTCTGCCCTGTTGGAGTTTCATGCACTGCAGGGGAATGCTTATTTGTTTGAAAACAAATGTTTTTATTTGATTTTGTTTTCAAAATTAGAACCATTTCTATTTTGCTTTACAGCATTTACATCCTGAGCAAAATTTCAGGTGACAGTGTTTCTTTAAGGACCACAATTTGCCCAGATTCATACCCTGCATAAGATCACTGACTTCAATCAGGGGTTACATCAAGTGAAAGTGAAACCGGAATTTGATCCTCCCTGATATACTCAAAACCTAGTGAATATTTTGCTTACTACATCTAAAGGACCACCTGTGGTCATCTTATTCACATAATTAGTCCCACTGAAGTCTACAGTTATTGAATACTGGGCTCACCCCTGAGCCCTTCTATGACTCATTTGCATACCTCTGGCAGCGCAAAGAAACCACATAACTGGTCAGCTGTGGAATTCTTTGATATAGTAGGACATCCCTAAATGGCAAGGCGACAGTATGGCCACCCTATAGCAACCTCTCATCCCCTAGTGTAGAGGGTGTGCAAGAGGCTGGATAAGGTGTGGCTCCAAGGCACTGCACTTCAACAATCTGCAGCAGGCAGATTTTCCCTTAGGGGCTCTTGCAGCCAGTTTGTATTTTATAACAGCTCAGGTTGATCTAAACCTGCTGGGATCTAAAATGGCTCTGCTTGCCCCTGTAAGCAATCTGAACAGAACTTGGAAGGAGGCACAGGAGTTCTGGGATGGAAGAGTCTGGAGAGGCACTAGGAAGTCATGGCTAGGAATGCTAAAGTGCAGATATAGCAGCTCTGTGTATAAAAACCCAGTTTAATGTAACAAGAATGGAGTCCTCCCATGTTATTACCCAGCATGCAGTACATGGAACAACTCCCGGCAGCTGCACTCTTTTGTGGCTCCCCAATCTTTGCCATGTCCAGCAGAGACTGGGAAAAGCAGAAGTTTGAGCTATTGAGGCAAACACTGATTACACTGAAGTTAATCAGAATTTTACCATTCATCTTCAATGGGATCATTTTTGGCTCGGTTACTGAAACAATTACATTTCTGAAATTCCTCAAGACTCTGTCAGGCTACATCAGAAAGAATCATAAATAACAAAAGGCAGAAGGTGCTTGCTGCAGTGATAACAAGGAAGATAACAGTTACCTTCAGAAAACAGCTACAATTATTTCTGCTTCTGCAATATTGTCCAACAACTTTATTTTCCTGGCTCTCATTCCCTGTTTATCCCTCAGGCAATAATGGAAAGCCAATTGCGCTTTAGCTCCATAAATCATATAAGTTTTCCTTTCCACGCTTTATCATGATATACTGTTCATTTCTTTCTGTCTCTCTGCGTCTCTCCATATTTTTCTACAGATCGAGGAAAATCTCATTTGAATTGAATTATGGTGGCTGTACTCTTAATGAGTGACTGGTGAGAATATCTATGGCATCCTGTTGGTCATGATTTTTTGGTATTTTGTTTATACCACAATTTTGTTGTTAAAGTTTTTAACTATTAAAAATATTTAGTGCTGTTCTTTCATTTTCCTCTTATGCACTGGTGGCAATGCTAATGCTGAGCTGGAGTGGGAAAGAGGTATGTGGTTTCTCTAGGAGGCATAATTCTTTTCATGGAGTGCACTTGGCATGGTGCACCTCCACACCACTTCTTACATAGGGCAGATCGGCAATGCACACCATAGTCCAATCCTTGGGCTGGAGACAGTCTGCTCCCGGCTAGTGTCTCTTTAAAATGTGCAGGAAGGGGAGAGGACCATATGATGCTAGTCCTGCAAAGGGAAGAATGCATATTGCCTCCTCCTCCATGAGAGTCACGGAGTGGCTGCACTTTTTGAGGACTCAAAGGTATCATACCTGCCTGAAAAGCAATGCTCTCAGGAGTGCCCAACTTGGTACATGCCACTGTGCTGTCCCTTACCATGCAACAGAGCTCTAAACTTTTAAACTACACTTACCATGACTGCTGAGTAACCAGGGGAAAGCTAGAGCACAAATGATTAAACAACTGTATGAAACAAGGGATAACTAGGTGTGACAGGGGTTACCGGAGGGTGGTAGAAGGACGTTATGTTAGCCTAAGAATGACCAAGGCCCTGTTCCCCTAGCAGCTGCCCAAGGTTTCCTCCAGGCTGATTAGGGCCAGCTGAAGCCAGGGTCAGCTGAGACCAATTAGGGTCAGCTGAGGCCAGGATCAGCTGAGACCAATTGAGAACTGCCTGGGAGCAGATATAAGCTCCCTGCCAGCCAGGCAGGGGAGTGTTTGGAGAGTTTTGGAGGGCATGGAGAGTTTGGAGAGCAAGAGAAGGAGAACTGTGAGTGGCAGGAGCCATAGAAGGGCTGGGATTTTCCCGTTGGAGTGACCACTCAGCCCTGACGAAAACCAGGGTAGGGAAGCAGCCCAGAGAAGAGACTTGTATAGTGCCTTACAGCAGCAGCCAACCACTGCTGTCAGCCAGGGTCTCTGGGCTGGTGTCCGAAGAAGAGGGCAGGCTCGGACACCCCCTACCCCGACTGCCCCTGGCCCAACCAGGGAACTTCCCCCCTGCCCGGGAGAAGAGGTCTTTCCCTTCCCCCCCGCCTCAGAACTTAAGGTCCAGAAGGCACTGCTTGGCCTTCAGAGGCCTGAAGGAAGATGGGCAGAAGCGAGACGGCTGCCATCTTAAGACTGGTGGGAGTCCAAGTGGCCATTTTGTGCCCACCGCACTGAAAAAGCGCTCAGCCCACGGGACATGAAGGCCACCTTATCACATAGGGTAAAGAGGAAGATACAGATATTTTCTCCCTTTGTACAATAAAGTGCTGCGAAATAAAATACAATCTCTGGGTAATTTAAAACTTTTCCAGAGCAGCTTCAAATTAGTCAACCATTGGTAACTTGGGACCAAATTCAGCCCTCATATATAAACCTGTAACCCCAATGATTTCAGTTGATACTGCAAGGGTGTAA
This sequence comes from Emydura macquarii macquarii, assembly GCF_026122565.2. Classification (NCBI taxonomy): domain Eukaryota; kingdom Metazoa; phylum Chordata; order Testudines; family Chelidae; genus Emydura; species Emydura macquarii. The sequence continues at coordinate 31,797,658 of NW_027132559.1, read as the reverse complement.
TGAGGGTATCTGTTAAATTATTCAGTTTCTCATTAACGGAGATATCCCTCCTGACTCCAGCTATGTCTTATCCACATACACACATCAATATTCAGTAACATAGTTACCAGGGTCATGGAATAAGAAAAGGGAAAATTACACTGTTAATGTATAAGACCACTTGAAATTATTAGAAAGCTGCTGTTCTATTTATATTTTTCAGACCTTGTAATGGAAAAATCTAATTTGTTGTTCACAAATAAATGTAATTCTGAGGGTCCTCCTAAATTTCAGGACATAAGACTTTTCTCTATAGTCAAAGTTAGAGATACTATGATACATCATAATCATCATCATGGCAATCAAAGGGATGTGGCCTCCTTGCAAATCAAATGCCACCCGCATTGATCTCTGGCAGGGTGGTGTAGAAACATGAAGTTTGTCACAAAGGCAGTTTGAGCTTGTAGCTGAAGGCTGAGGGACATTAGGAAATGTGCTGACCAGTAAGAGTGGTCAGCTAGGCCGGGCGAAGTTTTCTCAGAAGCTGAATGAGATAGCAAACTACTAACTGCCTCTTTCTTCTTAACTGAAGTTGTATTTTTCCAATTTAGCATTAAGCTATGCGCATGCCTTCTTTTGTAACCAAATATGGGAATGTAACCAAATACGGGAAGTTCCTTGTGTTGCTGTATAACAATGACTTTGTAATAAATTTGTATAAAAACCCTCACGTGACGCAGATCAGGGTCGCAGTTCAGTTGAAGCTGTTGCCCCAGGTAATTACCTTGTAATAAAGGTCTTTTCCTTGCCCATCCAAACAGAAGTGAAAACTGTGTTTTCTTCTACAGTAGCTAAGGTTGTCTAACTGTATATTCAGTTTATGTCCACCATTGGCAATCATGTCCTGCCACTGGAGCTTTTGGCACTGACATGATCACTGGTTCTGTAGTAGCATTCATTGATACACACTTTGGAATTTGTTGGTCTTCCATTCCTATAATATGTCCATACCAAGAAATCAGCAGAAACCGAACCCGTGCTGATGGAGGTGGTTGCTGGGTTCAGGTTAGAAGATCCTCATTTCCGATCTTGTCCTGTCACTTGCTATGGAGCAGCTGATGGAGATGACAAGAATTAAAAAATGTCATGTAGTGTTCTTTGGCCTTCCTCAGTGCCCGTATTTCACTTCTGTACAACAAAGTTGGGATAAATGTGGTTCTCTAAATCCACAGCTTTGTAGCAAGCTTGATGTTACACCATATCCACGGAGGCTGTCAGGCCCATAGAAAGCACAAAATGTTGTTCTATCTTTTGAGCATCCTCCAGCACTGTCAATGACAGCCCAAATATTTGAGAGCTGCTGCATGCTTGATGTCCCATTGGACAGGTTAATATGACCTGGTTGTAATCTGGAGCTGGAGGCTCTTTGGTGGTAGTGGCAAGGAACTTCGTTTTATCCAGATTAATACCCAGACAAATGCATGCTGCTTCTTGCCTGACCAGATCAGTCACCAGTTGCAGTGATTCTCTTAACTGAGCTACCAGAACAATGTCATTCCCATATGCAAGATCCCGAAACAGAATGGTGGTACAACAATACTGTCTCCTGTCTTCAGCAACTCAGGGGTAATGTTGCAAACCCCTGGCGCCTTCCCAGACTTCAGCTTATGGACAGTGGTCCAGATCTCTTCTTGGCTGAAGGAAGATGGCTCTAACATAACTTCCTTTCCCTCTTCAAGTCGAGGAGGGACTGCAGGTGATGGACAACTGAGGAACATCATGAAATGATGTTCCCATCAATGCAACTGATTCTGCAGACTGTGGCTGATGCTGCCATCCCGATTCTTTACTGGAGAAGCTGGTGTCACATTCCCTTGCAAAGACCCCTAAGTTGAATAGAGGGTGTGGATATTGTACCTGGTGGCAGACAGCTGGAAACTACATTCCAAAGTTGAATCCACTCAGCCTTTGCTTTTGCTCTCCACAAAGTTTCTTTGAAGACTCAAATTCTAGACTCGCTTTTTACTTAGCTCCAACAGGTCTGAGTATTTCCTTGGTGATCCACAGATGTTGTTTGAAGGGCTGAGGCCCCATCACCAAGCTGGCAGAGATCCTCACTGATGACTTGAAACAACGCCATTGAGGAGGGAGTGAGACTTCATAATGCTATGATAGTCTTATGCGGCTCATAATGGAAAGAGTTCCAGAGGGGTAGCCGTGTTAGTTTGTATACAGCAAGAACAATGAGAGTTCTGTGGCACTTTAAAGACTAACAAATTTAATTTTAGCAGGCATAAGCTTTCGTGAGGCTCAGCTCACTTCGTCAGATGCAGAGGTAGAAATGAGAAACATAGGATCATCATATACATATACAAGTGCATAGAGAACAATGGGGGAGGTGGATGAAAGCCGGGTACTTGAGGTCTAATGACAGTCATTGAATAGGGGGTGAAAATGAGTGAGCAAAGCAATTACCTCTTGTAATGAGTGCCATTCCAAATCTCTGTTTAAACCCAGTTTGAATGTGTCAAGTTTGCAGATCATTTCTAACTCTGCAGTTTCTCTTTGAAGTCTGTTTTTGGAGGTTTTTTTGGAGAAGTACAGCAACTTTCAGGTCAGTGACAGTGTGCCCTGGGAGATTAAAGTGTTCTCCCACTGGTTTATGGATGTTGTTATTTTTTATGTCTGATTTGTGTCCATTTATCCTTTTGCGAAGTGATAGTCCAGTTTGGCCAATGTACATGGCAGAGGGGCATTGCTGGCACATGATGGCATATATAACATTAGTGGATGTACTGGTGAATGAGCCCCTTATGGTATGATTTATGTGGTTAGGACCAGTGATGTTGTCACTAGGGTTGATATGTGGGCAGAGCTGACAACAGGGTTTGTTGCAAGGATAGGCTCCTGGGTTGTGTATGGTTGCTAGTGAGTATTTGCTTCAGGTTGGGGGGCTTGACACATTCAGGTTGCTTCAGGTTGGGAGGCTTGACACATTCAAACTGGGTTTAAAATTAAATTTGTTAGTTTTTAAAGTGCCACAGAACTCTCGTTGTTTTTTCATAATGGAAAGCCATTGTATAGTAAGTTGGTTGTAATAAGAGGTTTTGGTTGAATTGGATTAATTTCAGCTCATTAACTGTCTGTCATCAAAGTCAGAGGTGCACTTGTGTCAGCAGAAGCTGATGGTCAGTATCAAGTTCAGAACCTTTGTGAACTTGTACATTCAATGCTAATTGCCAATGATTGTTAAGGAGGATATGATTAATAACAGTCCTAGAGCCCTACATCTGGGCTGTATCAGCTCTGTTTGTAAATCTTTGGCTGACGGAAGAGCTAGCCAGTGATCACCATGTTGTTGGCAGCTGCAAATTTCAGCAGTTGCTGAACATTCCTGTTTTTCTGTCTAATACGAAACTTCCTGAGCTTACTTGCTCCGATGTAATTTTCTTTTCCTACCTGCACATTAAAGTCACTCAGGATCACAATGACATTGCTTCTTACAGTTTCATTAAAGAGTGATTGCAGCTGCTGGTAAAAAACAGCAGCTTTATCGTTGGCCTTGGTGGGATCCTACACTGAGCTGATGGTAAGATACCCACAGCTGGTACAGAATCTAATGGCGATTAGTCGCTGATTAATCACCCACGAATCCAGCAATCATCAGGCATTAGATGAAAATACAAGGATCGCCCCTTGCTACAGCAATCTGTTCGGCCAACCTGGGAATAAAAGTGCAACATCCTCAACTTCCTTTTCACTGATTACTGGCCAGTGCACTTCAGCTGAAGTACAGATCTCCATGTTCAGGATATTGAAAGACTTGATGAGGGGGATGGATTTAGCTGTTCCGGAAAATGTGCAAATTTTCCAATTTTGCATTTGTCACCAACACGCAGAAAATACTGGAATGGCTGTTTTACAAGGTTTCATTTGTCATTTTTTTGCCACAGAGCAAAGAAATTCTTGGTTGTTTCAGCTACAAGGACAGCTGACAACTTTCACTTTATTCACAATGTTAAAAAAGGAATTTAGTTTCATAGCATTATATGTATGTACACACAATTCTCGTTCTCTGATTGTCGTTACACTCTTTGCTCTTCTTCTTCCCCTTAACCTGGGAAATCAGGGCTTGTATACTTTTTGTCTTCCATCAGTTCTGATCCATATGAAGTTAAGAATAAAAATAGAATCAAACAATAAGAAAGAACAAAAAAGAGAAAAAAGAAAAAAAAAGAAAAATAATAAATACCTTTAAGAAGCAGTTTCACTTACCATTTTACATTGATGGAATTGTCACAAAATGACAATCAATGCTAAAAATGTACTCAAGGGGCAATGTGTAAAAGTTTCTTTCCAAGTCCAGGTGGATGTATGAGAACCTGGTCTCTTGATAGTAAAAGGCCCTGTGGGAAGAGAATGGGGCTTTGGTGTTAGGGAAACAAGGACTTGTTTCCTGGTCTCGTCCCCTCAGCATCCATTATATAAGACAGACTTCTTTCTTCCTTCTGGGGTTGTCTTCCATTAGCGTTACTGACATCTTCATAAATATATATATTCACTATGAATAGCCTTTTTGTGCTATCTCATATTTAAAATCTACTCTGAAACTTCCAGGAGGGAAAAATGCCTGAGGAATGAGGTGGAATAACATTTATTTTTAAAGTATCTTTCCATAGTGCAGAAGAAATACTAACTACGTCATATCTATATCTGGCCATTGAATAATGGATATCTGTGACTGTCTGAAATTCCCATTGGTATAGCGATTCCTCCTCCACACTAAGATACGTATGTCTGTGTATTTCTGATGTATGAGATGCACAAATCCATGTGTCTGTCAAGCTGGGAATATCCACAGGAGGAATGAGGACAAACATTGCAAATTACAAAAAATCAGAAGCAACAATCTTAAATGGAATTTAAAAAGAATGGCAGGTGTAATAAATATAGACCAAAGCAATATATAAAACCTTTATTTTCTTTGTTAAATGACTACAAAATGAAAACATAACAGGAATGTATCTGGTGTGATTTAAACATAAATTCATTAAATTGTCAAAACATTTTCATTATATTTTTGAGAACATGACCCCCCTCCCCAATGGCTCATTTTCTCTTCCCATCCATAGGTGTAAAGAGTACGGTATCAGTCGAATAGAATAATAATAAAATAATGTATTGCCTTGTGCTTGTGAGGGGTGCTTTAACCATGAGTCAGTAGAAGAAACCAGGTCTTCTGACTCCCAGTTTTATGCCTTAGTTACTAGGGAGCAGTTCACTGCTGGATCAGGCAGAAGAAGAGTTGATGGTGAGGGAGAAGGCACAGAATAAGGTCCTGATTCATCAAAGCAATTAAACATGTGTTTACATGCTTTGCGGACTTGGGGCCCAGACATATGAATGTCTTCAGTAATAGCAATGGAAACCACGAAATGCACTGGCCAGGTACATTTCTTTGTACATAGGTTTCCTTTCCAAATATGATCCAATCTAAAGAACTTCCTTTAACTTAAGATACTAATTAAGGCCCCAATCTTGCAAGGTGCTCTGCATGGGCAGACCTCTGTACTTGTATGGGGTCCCACTGAAGTCATCAGTATCTATCTATGTTATTCCTAAAGCACTCATCACCATAGTAACTAAGGGCCAGATCATCAGTGTAAACTGATGTTTCTCCACTAACTTTAATAGAGCTATGCCAATTTACACCAAGAAATCCTGGCACGTTATAGTGAAAGGAATTTTGCCATTGACTTTTGGGGCCTGGATTTCACCCTCAATGAAGATTTGGTCCTAAAAATCTACATATATTTGCCTCATGTCTCCTTTATAAATCAGTATACTCTCAATGCATAAAATTCTTAGCTGTGACCTCAGCATTTATTAAAAAGCACTCTGATTTAGATAATTTATCGCTTCTGTCAGGAAGTATCATTTTTAACCCAAGCTCAAGGTAATTATTCCCACTTAAATTTCAGCAGCCTGATGTTAATGCTTTGCTTATCATGTATGAGCTCCTCATCTTCAAATATCAAGAGTATTTTTATCATACCTTTTGCGTAAAATGGAAACATAGGACAATATGCAGTAAGGTAGAATTAAATGTGTGATTTTTTTTTCTGTTCTATTTTTTAATTTCCAGATGGTCGCTGGAACAGATCATATTTTTCTGTAGTCAGTTCACATACTACTTTAATTATCTTGATTAACTGGTAGCACATGTTTGAAAGATGCATGTAAAGAAGGTAATACTGTAATAGCTTTTAATCGCTTTTTGAAACTTAGAACTAGAGAAATTATTAAGCCATAATTTAAATATCCTACTAGAAGACAAACTGATAAATGTTATGACATAACGATAGAGATCACAGGCCTGACACTCATTTCATATCAATGTAGCCTAGTGCAACTCTATCAGACTTGGGTGAATTATTCCTAACTGTGAGTAAGGTCAGGTTATGTTTAACACAAATTTCTTAAATATTTATTAGCTGATGGACTGGCAGAAGCCAACAATATGCAGATCTCTCCCATCTACTTAAAGAGGAATAATGGTACTGAAAATGAATTGAGCTAGTGTCTTGCTTTACTGGCTACCGGCAAGAGTTTGGCTAACAGTCTGGTTAGCATTAAACAGTGAAAACTGGACTGGATCTTGGTCCTTGCATCAACAGTGAAGAGCACCCAGAACCCTGTGGACTGGTCACCTGAGAGTCCCCCTGCCTGTGGGAGACCCCAAGCAGTATAGAGCCATATGGTGGCCACTTACTCCCCATTCCTACTCTCCAATAGAGGGCACATCTGGGAGAAAGTGGACATAGTCAGGGCCACTCTATCCTTCAGGAGTCACTGTCAAGCAATGTAAAGTAGAGTCACTCTACTTTCTGCTGGGAATAGGACTGCAGGCCAGGACCAGGGAGACAGAAAAGTGATTTAACTTTTGAGCTCCCTTGTGAGCTGCACCAATGTAGTCCTGGTACTCTAGCTCACCAGATGGTGTAAAAATCCTCTCTCACCATTCCAGCAAGTCCATGATGCTAACAAAATGACTTTATTTTCAAAGCCTCATGCTCCTCAGGAAAAATTCTGAGATTTCTTATTGAGCAAGACTCTCCCAATGGGAGCATTTGCTTGTGCAAGACTCTCTGAATTTGGTTCTGTATTTTTGACCTCATGCACTGCAAGGCTAGCATTTACAAATGTATCCACGGTGGATTTGTTTAGCTATGTTCTGGAGAAGAAGGGAATAATTAATACTTACCGGATCCCTCTTTACAAGGCCTGGATTAGGCACTACTGTGATGAGATGGGCGATGGTAAACACAGAGTTAAGAACGTAAGAGAAAAACAAATTCTTGTGCAGTGTTATCCTTTGACAGCTGAGGCTCCTGAAAAATATGTACCACAAGTTGTAAATCAGTGTTTTTATTCTGATGTCACTTTAACAAGCACATACTGGCAACTGTTTCTCAAGAATGCCCTTTGGCAAAAGGCCGTCAGAAAACACATGCCTAGCATTGCAGCCATGGGACACTGCAAAGTTTTTGTTTTTTTATTTTTACACCTGTTTAGCACCACATGCTTTCCAGACCATGCTGTAAGGAGCTATCAGCTTAAATTCAGTACGCTAGATGTTGGTTTTTTACAGCCACAGAAATGTTAAGTGGTGAAGCAGAACCCTGATAATTATTACAGATGTGCATGAACATGAATTCTGAACAGAAGAAATACTGTTTTGCAAGAAACTGCTCTCTGAAAATTGAGTATCTCAAACATTCAGATGAAAATTATTGGATACTTTAGGAATTAGTGATGAGCCAGGGTGGGAACCTTGGACTGGAATCCCCTTCAATTTCAGGGAGATTTGGTTTTGTTTTCTCTATGGTTTTAATTCCAGCTCAGATCAGAAACCAGAATAGGCCTATTTTCCTGTTCAGAGGTGGTTGAAATGTTAAACAATGTGCTGCTTTTTCAGGATTTCTACCATTTAGGGTCAAAAATCTCACAAGAACAGCTCATAATATTTCTGTACCATTGAACCACTACCATAGCCTTGATTTGGCCTCATACCTGATCTCTAATCTAATCCTAATTCACATTTGAATCCAAACACCTCCAACTCATCTTTACTAAGAAAGCAGAGATGGGGGATACAGATGAGGTTGTGATGAAGAGAGACTTCTTGCAATGTTTCTTCTCTAGCTGATGAGGACCACATAGGGCTGAGAGGAGAGGACTGTGGAGAGCCAGTCAAGAGGTTGTTAGAAGAGTGCCAAAAGGTCTAACCTCAATGGGGCCTATGATAACCGAAAGTGAGCAGGCAAAACTGATAGGTAAATGAATGATCACCAAGTGAACTAGGTAAATAGCTTACTGTAGCTGAGGGAATTCTTACCGTGTACACTACATGGAGCTGGCACAATCTGAACTTATGGCAGGCTGCCATTTAAAATCCATCGCTCTGTATGTGTGAAGGTATAGGGGTGTGCACATATGTGTGCTGCAGCTTGTTGTTCAGAGTTCAGAATGCTCTGTCTAGAAAAAAAGTAAGCAGACCCTAATAGATCTAACTCCAAGTTACTGTTAGTGATTCTAGGCATGCCACTAGCAGGAGCATTGGCCTCTGTTGTGAGTTGGGGCCAGATGACACGCCCATAAAAAAGAGCTTTGAGTCCCACAGCGTTGGGATGGGGAGAGAGTGCACTGAAATACTAACTCTGCGGCTGTGTGCTCCTCTGTGCTAGCCTATGAGAAGAGAGTGTGATGTCATTCCTTTGCATGGCTTGAAAGCACTGTCACAATGCCAGTCCTCATGGGCTTCTCAGGGTTGAGAGTTTATTGGAATGAATGTAGTTTGCACAGGAGTCACACAAGTGTGTGCAATGAGTGCCACACCAGTTACTTGTTCCAGGTTAGAAAGCTCTCTCTACTGGCTCACAGGAGTACTCAAAAATGAAAATAAATGGTAAATAAATGGTCACGACTGAATCACTACACCCCTTCACATAATGCAGCCACTGCAACATCCAAGACACCACACAATTATGAACCTTAAGACCCAAAGTAGGGAAAAAAATGCCTCTGGCAGTGAGACTGTGGATGTGCGAGGGAACTCGAACTCATGTTCACTTAACAGTCACACTTGCAAGCTGTTCTGTCCAGTGTCTAAAGCCAAGGGCTCTATTACTTCAATCCAAATTTCTGGTACTACTCTGTCTGCTTGTACTTCTCTCTGTCATAGTTGAAATCGTCTACCATGTGGGGTCTAAGTGCCAAAACACAATTAAAGGTAGGATTCCAGAACAGAGATTAGTTTCATTCTCTTTTCCACATACTCTTAATCTCCCAAAGACCTTGCATATTAGGATTGCAGTTGAAAAAGGAATATGTAGCCAGTAGAGGCTGCAGAGGATTCTTGTGATGTGCTCTCACAAGCTGTTTTACACAATAGGCTGGCAGCCGCATGCTGCATGAGTTGTAGTTTTACTGCCACTAACTTTGAAGAATTTGTGAGGTGCCTCTTCCTGTTTTCTAATGATAATCATTTTAATGAACATATCTGTGACTTCATGCTGGGTGTCTGTGGTGAAGTAACCTACGGAGATTCCAGATGGCATTAACGCTTTGCACTTACTCTGCAGTACACTTCACCCAAGGATCTTGAAGCACTTCACAAACACTAATTAATTCAGGCTCAGAAAACTTCAATGAGCTAGTTAAATGCACATACGAGAGATGGCTATACCAGCATAGGGAAGTTAAATGCATATGCAATATTGGAAAGTGGGGCAGTCAAAAAGCTATCATTAGAAACAAGCAGTCCTGACTCCCAGTCCCCAGCCCTAGGTATTCGAAATGCTGCTTCTTCCCTTAGTATCTTGATGGCTTTGATGGTACTATTACACTCATACAAATGCACTTATCACACAAAACCAAACCAAAATCCAGATAATCAAATACAACTGCAGTAGAAACTATACAAATGTCAAAATGTGTGCACTGTACCTACCCAATTGCTAGAAATGTCATCTTTACTAAAAGAAGGAGAAAACTGTAGCAATGGCAGATACCATTGTAAGGTCATTGTTAGCAAATGTGAACTTTAATGGTGACTGACAACTGTGGTGGTATTTGTCGAGTAGCATGGCATTAACAAGTAGCTGTACCATTACATTCCTGAAGTGCACTAAATATTTAATGAAAAGAAAAAAGATTACTTGTTCCTTGGATAATTTCAAGTGGAATATTAAGATAATGCTTTGCTGAAGAGAATGATGGCGTTTTGTTAAGGGCAGTACTTAGTGTACTTAAAAGACCTTATTAAATTATGTTCAGAGTTTTGCTGTTTATTGTTTTTCTCTCCATTGTTTGTAAGTTTGAAACACTTTTTCTTATTCCTCAGCTAATTTTGTCTTGTTTACAAACACTGATTGTTCACCATATTTTTTAAATGAGAGGATGGAGGAATTAATTTATGACTAACAACAACTTATATTTGTATAGCACCCTGTCATACCAAATCAGCTCTGATTTTGCATTGATTGATGTCAGCACAGAACGAACAGATGGCCATATCTGGTCTGTGCTTCAGCCTCTTTGCATTGCTCAAATGGCACAAAGAAGCCAGAAAGCTGATTTATATTATCAGCTGGCGTGTGAGAATACTCAGATGACATAACTCCCGTTACACAGCTTATTCTCCTTCTCTGATAAAGGGGAAGTGTTCAGGGAGGGAGGTGCCATGGTCAGAGTGCATTTCTTTTTTCCCCTATGGCCAGCTGTGGAATAGCCCTTTGAGACCTGTGGCAACTCTGCATAATTTAAAATAGCCCTAAGTTTTTTTCTAAATTATATCAGTGCCTGGACTATCCCCTAGCAGTCCTGGGGAGCAGGAGACCACAAAGGAGGCTTAAAAGAAGCTCTGACCAAGCTGTGGCTCTGACCCAGTTTGTTTGTACGTGAACTACTGCTGCTGATCCAGACCTGAGAAAAAATGTGTATGGAGAATTTGCAGGGTTCACAGAGATAGTAGCTATTGCTTAAAAATAAAAATGGATGAATTTGTAGTTTAATTTTGAAAGGCTTCCCCCCAACACAATGACGCAGGCTCAAAGTCAGTCAATATTTTGGTCCTAGAACTTTTATACTATCTTTTACCTACAATACTTTCATCCTTTTAGCCAAAGGCTCAAATGGTTAGTTTACAGAGCAGTGCAAGGATCCTAGAAGATTTTCACATCCAAATATCCACATATGAAAATATATCCTGTGTGGAAATCCATGATTCCTTATCCTCCTAACTGACAAAATGCAGCGACTGAAATAGTGTATTGAAAAGTGCTTTGCTTTAAGTTGCTGGAGTGTGATAAAGAAACAGATGAAATCAATAAAATTTTGCATTTTCAAATTTGGAAATTTTAGTTCAGATAAGCACTCTCTTGGGAACTAGAAGTGTTATTGAGAAAGGGGTCTCATCAACCATTCTGTCTTATTGAACCTTAAACTCTTGTTGAAGATAAGGCATATAAAAATGAATGATTAGATCCTGCATTACATATTATGGTGGGAGAGGGAAAGAGTTAAGTGTGAACCTTCTTGAAGATCACAGGTTTATTTCTGTGGTTAATAAGACCTTGCAAAAATCAAGTTGGTGATTTGATTACATTTGATTCTCCAGTGAGCAGGTTTTGGATTTGCTTTTTTTACTAGGAATCTTGGGATACATAAAAAAACAGAATAAATTGAGACTAGTGTATGCAAATTATGTCCTTTCCCTCTTGCAGAGGTAATAAAATAATTTGACATAGCTGGATTTTTTCTGTTTGAGGTCAAATCCTGTACGCCTTACTTGTGCTAGTAAGAACTTCAGTGGAAGTTCCCATGGCTAGTCCCATGGATAAAGATAGGATTGGGGCTTTCTACATGAAATGGCATGTCCTGGAGTCTAAAATGAAAAAGCCTCATCATATAATATTGGTATCTGTCTTTAGTTTGGTATGTTATATAAATGAACATGCTCTTGTGGGTTGGAACACCGATGTTCACTCCTACATACGACAGGATAATTACAGTTGTCTTTAAAACAGAAAAGAAAAGGAGCAAACAATGACAGCAATTTATAGTCCTAGTGATGTGGTGTGGTGAATGAGGAGACTATGTTCGATTTTGAGTCACTTTGCTGGCAAATCAATTTAAGATAAAATACATGAATGCCACACTCCTACAACTCACATGTACGTTAGTGCTGTCTTGCAAAATTATCAAAAATGTACCAGGCACAAAATCTTATCACCCACCTTATATGAGGATAATGGTACTGAAAAGACTAGTTATATTTTAGTTGTTCATTAAGGCCCTGATCCTGAAAACAAATATGCATATGCTTAACTTTCCCACGGTTAGTAGCCCCTTTGAAGAAAACTAATGAATGTTAAAGACTAGACAAATGCCTAATACTGGTCTTCATGCAATCCACTGTTCACAAGTTGAAGAGAGAGGGAGGGATCTTGGCTTATCACAAAGGTGTCAGTAGAGTGCATAATTCACAAAATACTGAGCAATTTTTCTCACAGTAAATACATTTTTCATACCTGTGTTCCTTCTCCTTTAATACCTTTGTTTGAATTTTGTAAAACACTTTCAAAGTCTAGTCACATCTGAGTTAGATAAGTATTTGTCAATTCAAACAAAAAGTGTGTTTTGTTCTTATAGATCTGTATAATTCTATTAGTATGTCTATTAGACCCAGGGCCATATTATCAGCTAGTGTAAATTGGCACAGCTCCAAAGGTGACAAAGAAGACAAGTTGATTTACATGAGCTGAGGAGCTGGCCCATATGCTTTGGATATCGCCAATATATATGCAGGTGAAATTTCGATCAAAGAAACGCAAGCAAAATGAACACATTATAAAATTGGGCACAATATTATTTAAAAGAAACAAAGTTCTCTCCCTTGTTCCCCTCTAACATCATCCTTCTAATGTGCCCTTCATCAAACTGTCTAGAAGCCATAAACGAAGTAAAGGTACACATATCTTCTAAGATTAGATCTTTAGTTGTGTTGAACTATTGCCTCCCTAACCATGTGTTTCAAATCACTGCCATCAGTCATTAAATAGTCTATGCCCAGTGGGTCTCTCCCATTAATAAAACTGCTCCATCTTTGTATCCCTTTTCCAAAAAAGCTCCATTCCTGTCTCCGCATTGGTTAACTACCATGTCATCTTCTGCCTGGTTTTCTTTCACAAAGATTTGGAAAGCAAGATTTTTTTCCCCCATTTCTTTGACCTAGTCTCCCAACATAAGCTCCTTGTCTGCCTCTAAATTGGCTTCCAATCACTTCCCAGTACTGAAAATGATATGGCACCTTGTCACACCAAATCATCCTTGTTTGTGCACTAGCATAACTAACAGATGGTTTGTTTCAGCCTAAAGTCAATTTTTAAGGCTAAATTATCATCTCCAAATAAATATGGGTTTATAATAACACAACTGGCAGATTTTTAATTACTAATGATTGTCATTATTCTGCAATTACTCTTTCTTATACACTGTACAAGAACCTTTCTAGAGAGAAAGAAATTGTTCATATTTTCTATTCTTCATACTCTTGAAGTCTTCTAAATGTATGTTTTGCAATTAGCTTTATTGGTTTTGCTGCTGCTTTCTTTCTGTGCAGCTCTTGAAAGATGTAAACTTATTCTGGAATTGAATATTGAAATTCCAGTAGGATATAATTGTGTGCGTTATTTGTTCTGATGCAAACAGGCTTTTAAAATTGCTATGCTTTTGTTGTTGTATGGAGTGGAGAAAGCTTTTCTGAGTGGCTTTTTTATCACTCAGATTTGGAAATATTTAACTAGTCTTTCAAATTTGCAATTTTCCTGCTATTAGTTTTGGTTGTGTTGTGCTGAAGTTGTGCATTTCCCTATTTGTGAGTTAGACGTAGAAATCCTCATCTGGTGTTGATTAGTGTAATATCGCTGTGGACTTGATTCCCAACCCCATATATTTTTTACAACTTGTATGTGTCATTCCTTCTGCTTCACCAAAATATTTGTGAATTTACACTAGCGCAGCTCTTTTAGGGAACATATTATCAGCGCTGCAGGTTTAGTTTATTATAGTATGATGAAAGCAAATGCCATGATAATGTTGCTTAAGAACAACACATCTGGTGTAAATCAGTATCATTCCAGTGAAGTCAATGCAGATTTACACCAGTTGAGGACCTTGCACAATGTTTCATCTTTATGTTTGAACGTTTTCCTCATAATTTGCACTCACATGCTCTCTCTCTCGCACACGTGCACAAACACAGAGCAGCTGCCATTAAGAAGTCATCACTGACCAAGAGTTACCATACATTGGTATTTGTGATACTCTAAATACAGTGAAAATGGAGGTAAGAACTAACTGGGGTACTTAATCTGCTAAAAATGTTTTTTAGTTAGGGTGACTAGCATTTCTCTTTACTGAAAACAGTAGGCTCTATTTGGTCTTCCTATAGTCCTATAATACTGCCAGTGAAACTGATGGAAGTTGTGAATACATCTCTGAAGGCAAAATTGAACCCAGGGAGATCCCTCTGATACCTCAGCAGAGATACTTCATAAAAAACTCTTTGCCAGACACACTCTGAAGCATAAAATTTTATTGTTGTGATTAAGTTGCTATACAGTAGTTGCAAATATTTTTATGATCATCAAATGATCCAGACCCTTTCAAACTCCTGACACAGGATCTCATTTTATAACCTCCAGTGAAATTCAGAAGCTGACAACATGCTACATAATTTGTTTCAGGTTCACTGGATTTCTGCTCTGTGAGCTCCCATTGAAGTCAATGGCCCAGCTCAGCAAATGATGAGTATTATACAACTGAAGTCAGAATGGTGGACCCCAAATTATAACCTAGTATGATCCTTTGGTATTACAATAGCTACCAGCATATTCAAAGGGTCAATAGGCAACTGGTGAATCAGCGAGGCTAATGAAGCCCCATTCACACCACCTTTCCACTGGCCACATCCTGTATGCCAACCACAGAGAGTGCAGTGGTGTAGGATCCAGGCTATCTATTACTGAAAGATTCCTGTACACTGGAGAGATCTTCCTATGGTTAGGTACTTTTGGGTCACTTGATACAAGATCTGGGCCAATATATTTCTTCCTATATTATTGGGAACAAAAATAAGAAGTGGATCATAACTGTCATGTCCCCCCTATGTTCCCACAGTTAAACACTCCTAGTATTTGATAGTATGTCAGTGAAGAAAAAAAAAGCATATGCTATAAGAAATACTTACTTGAAATAGAAGAAAATCCCCAGGGAAATCAACAGTGAAGTTATAGACAAAGTATGGCCTACTATAGCCATATAATAAAGGATGAATGCCATCTGGAATTAAACAAAAAAGAAAACATGAACAACTGACAAGAAGCAATTTCATGCTTATTGTGAGCAAGATTTTGCAATACCAACCAACCATTTTTTATTTCTTTTTTATTCAGAAGCTCATTCGAGATACTCCTGAAACATTCACAATACATTAAAAGGCATGACCAAAGTAAAGAGATGAGATTAAGTGGGTTTTTTTGCATGCAGAGTATGCTTCTGCCCCACTGAAGGTAATGGCAAAATTCCCATTATCTTTAAGGGAAAATGATTAGATTTATTAGAACAAAAAAACCAAAAAACCAATCAGATCCATATTGCAAACATGACTCAAAACAAATGACACATTCTTCAAAAAATTCTTTGCAAAACCAATTTGTGTTGATTACATTTCCAATTTCCAAGTTTCTTCTCACTTACACCAGTATGAAGGAGTAAGTCCATGGGACAAATTCCACTTGCAGACTTGTATAAATCCAGGGTACCTGCCTGGCCAATAGGAGTTACACCAATGACAAGCTATTGTAAGTGGCAGGAGAAAAAGACTCCTAGTTGATATCACCAAAATATAAAATAGGCTCATTCATGTTTCGTTTGTTGTTAATTTATTATTGAAACAAAATCATACATAATAGGACTGGCTATAGAATGCTGCACTATTCAAATGTCATATTTGTTCTTGGCCAAGTCCTTGAGTATCATTGAGCTACAGAATGATTTCTGGAAACTGGAAGCTGGGAAGGCTCCACTATTACCTTGTTTAATGAAAGGATAGATATTTTAGTAGCGTACTTATTTATTAGCTGCTCTGCTAGGCTTATTTTCTTTTCGGAGATACTTCATTAGTTCTTCTTTTGTTGCACACAATAAGTTTTCCTTTTCTTTTTTCATCTTAAGTAATTAAATGAACTCTTTTTAAAGGAATGTCCTCCTCCACAAAATGCTTCAGTATCGTACCAGCATTTTAGGCATTGTTTGCATATTCATCACTGCCCCTCCTCTTTCTCTTTTCATCCTGTGTTTCTGGCAATGTGGGAAGAATTGATGGAGAAGAGGTGTTTCAACAACACTTTGAGATCACTCATTATCAGTTAGCATGTAGCTAGCTTCTAATTACCTAGCTTTATTCATGCTTTAGGTGATTCTGGATTTATGGGAGCTATGAACACAAATTTCGCAGTTTCAAGTTAAAAAAAAAACAAAGCAGAAAAAATAGTTCTTCATGATGCAGGTGCATATTTTTTAAACTACTCTATGCTCTTGCCATTTTACATGTGTGGTGTCAAGTCCTGCTCCCACTGACTTAAATGGCAGCAGGATTGGGAGTCCCCCCTCCCCCTTTTCTTTTTTAAACACACTGTAGTCACTTTACACAATTCTGGCCATTGATAGGGGCCTTAAAGTGGTTGTACAAATAATTGACCAGATTATTGGTACCTAGCAGAGTATTGTATAGTGGCTATTGTGTAAACAAGAATCAGCCCACTTGGATTTACAGACCTGGAGTTTGACTGGCTCTGTCCACACAGATGGTGCAAGGAACCTTCCACTTCTTTATATTCCTATTCAGTGGCAGCCACAATATGAGTGGAGAGTGCAAATGCTAGGCTAGAAGCTCTAGTGATGATAGAAGCTATGGACAGAAGAGTGGTCAGGGCCAGGCAACTTGAGTATCTGATTAGAATACTATTTTTTTCACGTATGTTCCTTGTCATTCCTTAACTGTTTGCTGAAGTTGTGCTGGTGCATTGATGTATGTCCTAGTTAGCACATTTTGCTAGCTAGAACTTAGTTCACACAGAAGTCAGTCCTAATTTTTTTGATTCGTTGCCATTCTTGTACACCAGGACTGCTATGAACCAGCTATAAAATGGAAAAGTACGATAGGTATTAACATACAAATGAAAATACCAAGTATGTTTGTGTGTGTTTATCCTGAAAGACTGAAACCTGTCCAAACTGTCAAACATTCATGTTAAGGCTATGAAGGCATTTTGAAACATATTACCTCAAAGTCAGCAATAACATTTTGTGATAATACCATGAAAGCATATTTGGTGCCTGTTCAATGAAGATTTCTAAAAATTAAAAACTGAATGCATTCATTGGACTGTCAAATAATACATCATGTGTTGTATCTGCACAACTGTAATAGCCTCTGCATGTAGACTGATGAACTGTTATATCCTACCAATGAAGAATATTTGGTATCTCCTATTAAATCAGGACAAATGTTGAACTGTTCTAGTAACTCTCTATTCCTAGAAACTCCACCTTGTCCTACGTCGTATCCCATATAAGATTTATAAAGCTTTGTATATAGCTTTTTGTCTTCAGTATGGAATGCTACTAAATGAAATACTTTTGATGTTCACTTTTTTCCCCACACTTCTTAACTGGAAGGAACAGTTAAAGGAAATCTAAGAAAATAACACCTCTGGCTCCAATACTAGTGAGATTATCAGTATACACAGGACAGAATCTATAAATTAAACACTCTTGGTTTAGGAGCACATGGATTAAAGGTAAGAATCCAACTTGGCATAACTGTAGAGATGGGATTCTGCTGAAGGAAAAAAAATAAAAGGTAAATGCAGAAAGAACCTAACATATGCACAGTTTTCCTTTGTATTTTATCTGAACTTTGGCTGACTTATGTTCAAAATTCTTCTTTTGGAAGGCATGCTTAATAGGTAACAGAGCTAAATTTTTGCCTCTTTGCCTTGTGCCAATATCTGAAAAAATGATGTTTTTATGGTCCTTCTATTCAGTGCCTTTGAAACCTCAAGTTGCTACTATTACTATAATAGTTGTTACTATTACTCTCTCTTTATCACACATAGGTTAGCACATTTTACAACAATGGTTCTTTATGGTTAAGAAAATCATATCAGTCCAATGGATCTTTTCAATATACTATAGAATGGGCTATTACTAAATATAACCACAGACATTTAGGTAGCTGTTTAAAAAACAAAAGCAAATGAAGTTCTAGCCCTTTTCCTTCCAGAATTCCAAAGAGTCATAAATTATTTACTGTAAACAAATTTTCCTGAAGCTCCACTCAGATTTCAGAAATGTGTTGATTTTCATAAGCTCCCCTAAATTTATATTTTTTAAAGCTTTTCCTCACACTTCTTGGCCCTTGATTCTTTCTGTGTCACCTTTGGTTCAATATTCTTAATTAGGATAACATCCTAAACCTGCAAACAATTTATGCACGTACTTAACTTTACTCATACAAGTAGTCCTATTGATTTTAGTGGAATTGTTGCATATTTAAAATTTAGTGTATACAGGTTTGTAGGAATTTCTGGTTGAGTACTTTCTTTATATCAACTTCTTTTCAAAGAGCTGGAATGCAAGGCTATGATTTTTACTTGTGAAAGGTCTTTTTATTTTAAAAAGTCATGTTAAGATTTAGCCCAGGAAAAATACCATCAACAGCTGGAGTTGGTTGTCACAGTAACTTCAAATAAAACACTAAACTGCATCTTCATTAGCATTGGGCAAATAAGTGAAAATAATGGCAATTGAAACAATTATTATTGAAAAATTAGTTAAATTAATTGATCACAAATTCTTCATCTAGTTCTTAGCCCAGCTCTAGGAGTGGCTAAATAATTTTAAAAATTCTATCAAATAGGGGGATAAATGTGAAATTTATAGGGTAAATATTTGAAGGCTTTTATTTGATCAGCTCTAATCCTTTCCCTGGCTTTGTTATTTCATAGCATATTTTCCATATCTGGCTAACGATATGTCAGTTATGGAGACAGTAGATGCTATAATATTGATATCTGTTCAGTGTAAAATAGAGTGAGATAACCAACTCATTTTACATAGGTAATAAATTGCACTCAGGTGGTAAAAATAGTTAGTTCCTATCATCCCAGGTAAATATGAGCCAGTTCTGTACTCTGTAGGTGAAAGGTATTATACTTGAAATCCTTTGTGCAATTTAGTTTTCTAACTGCTTTTTTTTATGAGAAAAAGAATCACCAGATGCTCACATTGACAGGAAGGATAGAATGAGCAGCTAACGTGGTTCCATATAATACATATTTATCTACCATAAATGAATATATCTGAAGTCAAGAAAAAGTGTCAGAGTAGCAAAAAAAATTTCAAAACTCATTGATGTACTGATGGACATTGACAATTAGTTTCAACCCATAGATTTGCTGGAGACCATAAAATTCCAGATCCAATGCTTTAATATAAATAAAATAAAATTAAGTTTTTATAGAAATGATCATTTAATTGTCACTGTTCACACATTCTCACCTACTAATCAATGGTTGTGAATAGGCCTCATCTACTCTAACTGAATGGACTCTGCGAACACCTACCCTCCCCATTGTTGTTCCTGACTCTTGGATATATATATACATCCTATCTGATTTCTATTTCTTGCATCTGACGAAGTGGGTTGCAGCCCACGAAAGCTTATGCCTGCAGAAATTAAATTTGTTAGTCTTTAAAGTGCTACAGGACTCTAGTTGTTTTTGCTGTATACAGACTATCATGGGTACCCCTCTGGAACTTTTCACCATTTTTATGCCGTCTTTTTCCATACTCTGTATTCATTTTGATTATCATCTCTTTTGGCAAATTCATAGTGAATACATGATCCAAAATAATGCTCCAATCCTGCAGATTTATGCATGCACTTAACTTTACATATTTTGAGTAGCTCCCACCAACTTCAATGGACTGGTCAAAGTGCATCAACAGACATGTGCATGTCTTTCCAAGATCAAGGTCTAAATGTTTTCAGAAAAATTACATCTAGTTTGTTCTACAGTATAAGCTATTGATGGTTGCAGAGCACACACAATGCCCAATGAAATTATCTGGAGTTGTGGGTGCTCACTACCTCTCAGAAACATGTCCTAACCAGCATGGCACAATATAAAATAAAAGCACAGTGTATCTGCTGTGTCTCTAAGATCCCTTGGAGAGAGCCACTGCAACACATTGATTCATGGCTTGCATGGGGTTTGCTCTTTCTGCAGAGACCAACACAGAGGAATGTTCTCATGTGAAAAGCCCCATTAAATTCTAGGGTTTGCAGGATAAGGGCCTAAGATTGCTATAGTCCACTGAAATAATTATTTAACAAGATGCTTCCCTTTAAGAGCTTTTATTCTGAAGCAACCTCCTTTCCACACAGAATTCAGATGCCAATTTAAAATACTTGATAAGAATATAGACCTTAGTGGCAGCACACAAAAAAACAAGTAATTGGATCATCTCTTACATTGTCAAGACTCCAGCTAATCTGTGATATTCTGGCTAAACTTTAGATCATATACATTTTTCACAGATAATATGCTGTTGGCACGTTCTCAGAAAGTATTGACATTTTAATTGTAGCCTACCTTCAGTTTTTCAGAGGTGAAGGAGTTACACAGTGTATAATTAGACCAAGTCCGATTGCTCTCTGGATGTCGGAACCAATTTCCTGTTTCATCACAGTATTTTGAAGCCCTTTCTGTCAACAAAATGCAAGTGCTACTATTTTAGTGCATGAATATTACTACAAGAATCCTAACTTAATTTAGATGCAATAAAGTATGTAATGATAACTCAATATGAGAAGCAGCTGAAAATTGTGTGTGAGAGCAATGCCAAAAACTGCAAATTGAACAATGCCAGAAAAAAATACACATGTATGCACACATAGATGCTCATTCACACACACATACCTTTCTCTTTGCACATCCTTGTGTGTTCACACCTTCTCAATTTTCATGCCCAACTGTGCTTGCATGTAGTTTGTTGATACAAGTAGTTTTTGAAAACCTGACCTTTAGGGGAAGATCCTGCCACCATTACACAGGCACGAAAAGGACTGAACATGTTAGCAAAGCTCCAAGACAGGGGAGTGAGGCGCGTCTAACCACGGAGAGGCCATAAATGGGACTCTTGCAAGCTATGGATCAATACTTTGCCGTTGCTCTCTCCAAGGCAGTGCAGTAGGGCCAGAGGTGGGACAAGTGGGTTAATAAACTACATGGCAAAAAAAACGGAGTAATGGGAGCATAGCGAACAATATCTTCTATTGCGTGTGCGTGTGTGTGTGTGTGAGAGAGAGAGAGAGAGAGAGAATTCTGTACTCTCTCTCTAAGCTCCAAACCCACTAAAGTCAATGGGAGTTTTGCCTGCAATGAGGCTTCAAGACTGATCATACCACTGGTGAAAATGTCAGCAAGCAGGTATCCTGGTGATTTATAAAAACCTAGAGTGGACAGATGCTATAGCAAAGGGTTCAGGTGTTACAGTTTTATTTGAAATGGTGACAAGCCGTGTCTGCTAAATCTGTTAAATTAATTTACTGCGTGTAGGGATTCTGACCACAGGTGTACATGGCCCCAACTGCTGAGTGCTGGGCACTCCAGATTGATTGTAAAATTGTAAATTTGGTAAAATTGTGTCAGGCAGACAATTACATGTCAACATCTGGGCCAAATCCTGCAGCTCTTATTTAATCCTTACTCACCTGGGACTCAATGGAAAGCCTCACTGAGCAAGGACTGCAGATTTGGCCCATTGCTCTGAATAGTTGGTGTTTTCTTGGACAAGGGTGAACTCTTATTTTATGAAAAGTGGAGCATTTTAAAGTTCAGGTTTTTAAAAAGTGATTTTAATTTTTCCACCTAGTCTAATGTTGTAGCTGTTTTAGATCAATAGCTATATTGTCACCCTTTCCAATCAATATAGTTTTACAGAAAAAATTAATATAATTTGCATGTATACATTCTTTGCTCACTCTGTGCATTTATTTTCTTCTTGAATTTTGATATTTTGTGATTTATTTTAATTCTTAAGATTTATCCTTCCCCCACATACTAATGAAAAAAGCAAGTGAATGCACTCACAAGGCAAAGATTTATATAGAATGTGTTATCCTTCTATGACCAGACACATGCGTTATATAGAAATAGTTGGAAGACTTGGAAATAGTACATTTTACATGCTTCAAAAAGAACACTCTTGAAATAGCTGCAAGTTTCAGATCACCAGCTCTGGGGACCTACTGTTTAAAATCAGTACGTGCATAGGCAATACAGAGAGGAAAAGTACACATTATCTCAGCCTTCCATCAATTTAACTTAGAGATAATCTTAGACAGCATTCATAGCATCTTTCCCATTGTACTCATTGCCAGATATTATCTAAAGCTGGAATGAGTTTGCAGTCATAAATTGAGATTAACAGTTACTGTACTATAGAACAAAATGTACAAGAGTTTTACCTACTGTCCTATGATGCTGCACAATGTATAAAGTTTTGCTGATATGCTATGGATCATAACATTCCTAACATCCATCTCTGTTCTCTGATATCTGGGTTGTGCTCTGAGGGTTGTCTATTACTTTTCATTTAGCCCAGAAAAACATAACTGATCCTGGTTTGGTGGCTTTTTCCTATATCCTCCTACTGCCCTCCGATTTCTCTCACTCACTCTTCCTTGTTAGATGCTGTAGAGTGTGATGTTAGTGCGCTGATCAGTGTGTCACTTTCTTTTTCCAATAAGTCATGTAGTAAGTTTGACTTTCAGGCAGTAAGCAAAGGTCATCAGTTAAAGGGCGATTTTCCTTAGCAACACTCTCTGCTTTTGGAGGTTTATAAATAATTAGCAACATGCTAGTTATCTGAGGCGCATCTGCCTTGATATACCTGAGATGTGGTATCTGATCACGTTAGGGAAGATTAGCATTTGAAGAAGTACTTTTATATGAGTTGCTTGCTTCTACCTCCTCTGCATATGATAAATCAGGTGTCTCATCCTGGGGCATTGGAAGCTTTCCTAATGCCCACTTTATTGACTCTCACAGTAAAAACATTTTATTTCTGTTTTAAACCTACTATTCTATGAAGTAGTGGCCATTTAACTTAGGCTTTACATTGAGTTGTTCTGCTGGAGGTTCTTAAGGCAATGTTACTGGAGCATTTCTAGAGCAGGCATTGGGCTACAAGATCAGGATACTTTTTGGAATAAACAGAAGGGCTTATAACAGAGAGAGCTTTGAAAATAATAAAATAAGGTGTGAAAGAAGGGCTAGATAGATATCTGCATATTAGCAGGAAGAAACTAAAGTGGTGACCTTTGGAATATTCAAGTGATATGGAATTATTGCAAATATTATGTTTTAATTATGAACTGTTCACTTGGACTACTCATTATTCATAGCCTGGGATTAGTCACATGACACCGTTTCTGCTCCAGGTTAAGAAGGAACAATAAACAATTAACGCCTGATACATAGTTATGTATGAAAAATCATTCATGCTAAAATTATTGACGCTTTTAGGATTCACAACCATTTTCACAAGTAACAGAGCAGTCATTTGCATACAACAAATATATTGCCTCATGAGTCCCTGTGAAACAAACTTGATAGTTTTAATTTAGTGATCACTATTAGATCAACTCTACTGATAACTGACATCTGTGAGCTTTTAGAGATTTGATTATTTGATTGTTGCTACAAAACTTTTTCTTTTCTGTCAGCAAATGCCAGTAGTTGGATTGTTTTGTCATTCTCTGAATAGAAGTGTATAGTGCGTTGTACACTGACTGAGTATGCCCCAGAGATGGAGGAATATCTGATATTCCTACAGAGCATCTGATTTATATATGTCCCCTAAGAAAATATTTGTAGAGAAAACATTTCAACTAACAGATAAACATTTATATCACATGGAAACCTATATAAAGCTTCAACTCCAATGTCATAATTATAATTTTTAAAAAGTATCGGAAAGGCGCATGAGAAGCTGAGCTAAAATATACATAATATAATCATATTCTGTACTTTGGGGAAATAAATAATTAATTAAAAATATAACTGTCAGTCAGGATGAAAAGAGGACCTGAAGTGCTCAGAAGAGAGAGAGAAGGAAAACAAAAGATCCAGAAGGCGCTGAGGGCAAGTGGACGCAGAATTAAGCTGGACAAATAGTTTTTTTAAATTTAACCATGAACGAAGTGATATCTCCAAAAAGTCTATAAACTGAGGCTGTACTTCCTTATCTGGGCTATGGTCATATAAAAAGGGCATTTAAACTTTACACTCACAAAGCCAAATTGAGGCCTGCTGTAGGAAAATGCAGTTCCCTGATAAGTTCACTACTTATGGGTAAATGTGATCTATTGTTGCACTCTTGTAAACTTTACTTCAAGAGCCAATCTGGACAGTTAAAAATGACTGATTTCTGAAACAAAATCAAAGACAGAAACAAAACCACCTGCTGTCCAAACAGGCTTGATAAGCAAGCACACTTGGTTCTGGGAGACGCTTGCCTGCTTCAACCAGACAGACTCCCTAAGGGCTAGGGCAGTTATTGCTTTTTTAACATATTATTTTTAACAGGGAAACTGTCTTCATATATCCAAACCACATTAAGTTGATGAACTTTATGAATACACAACACGTGTACTATTCTGTACAATTCAGAATACTTAATAAAGAATACTTAATAAAGAATACTTAATAAAGAAGTAGTCTTACTACAGATGCGTGAGAAAGAAATTATTCTGCTTATCAAGAAAAAAGACTTTTTCAAATACTCAAAACTAATTTTGCAACATGTTATAACTGATAGATGTCATAGTGTACTTTTCACGGGCAATTTCCTGTATTACTTATGTGATGAAATGAGGCCAAATTCATCCCTGGTGTAAGCCCATTGACATCAGTGTAATCACACTACTGATGTACTATTGTGCTAAAAAGGTAATAGGCCAAATGCAAATCCACATAATATACCACATTCATTCTTGTTTTGACTCCACTGATTTGAAAAGGATTACACAAGGGACTAATTTGACTCAATGTTTATAAAATTTGCACCTAAAAATATAAACCAAAAACACAGGACTGTAGAAAGCACTATTTCAAAATATAGAAGATGAGCAAATGCACCCATTGTAGATAGTGGAGTTGAAAGAGCGGTCAGTTTGGCTCGGGATGTTTTCCTGACAGACTGCTTTGTTCTTAATAAAAACATAAGAACAGCCATATTCAGTCAGACCAATGGTCCATCTAGCCCAGTATCCTGTCTTCTGACAATGTCTGGTGCCAGATGCTTCAGACGGAATGAACAGAACAGGGCAATTATCCAGGGATCCATCCCTTGTCATCCAGTACCAGATTCTAGAAGTCAAAGGTTTAGGGACACTCAGAGCATGGGGTTACACCCTGACCATCTTGGCTAATAGATTGGTTCATGGAGGATAGGTCCATCAATGGCTAATTCTTTTTTGGACCCAGTTATCTTTGGCCTTCACAACATCTCATGGCAACAAGTCTCACAGGTTCACTGTGCAATGTCTGAAGAAGTACTTCCTTATGTTTGTGTTTAACGTGCTGCCTATTAATTTCATTGGGTGACCTCTGATTCTCGTGTTACATAAAGGGGTAAATAACATGTCCTTATTCAATTTCTGATTTTACAGACCTTTATCATATCCACCCTTAGTCGTCTCTTTTCTAAGATGAACAGTCCCAGTCTTTTTATTTTCTCCTTGTACGGAACGTATTTTATACCCCTAATCATTTTTGTTGCCCTCCACTGTACTTTTTCCAATTCTACGCTATCTTTTTTGAGATGGGGCGACCAGAACTGCATGTAGTATTCAAGGATTATCATTTTGCACAAATGTTCCATGTGAGGAAGAGATTGCAATGATCAGAAGTAATTTTGTATTGAGCAGGACAGAATTGAAACAGCTTGAAGAGGCCTGGATATTTAAAAAAATATATATCCAGTAAAGAGCAAAGGAAATGAGTCAAGTCATGGGGAAGGAGAAACAGAAATCCGTAGGTGATTGGTCAGACTAAATGATCATAATGGTCCCTTCTGGATTTAAAATCTGTGAGGCACATTCTCAGCTGCTGTAAACTGGCATAGCTTTACTGAAACAAATCGAACTACATCAATTTACACCAGCTGAGACTGTGGCAGACAAATAATCAACTGAATGCTGAGGTATGCTGGTGCTCTTTCTGTGTTCTCCTAGGCCATTCTCTCCAGAGTCTGGTCCCACCTTATTTGTTTTCCTACATACTGTAACTGTTTCCCTTAGTTGTCAACATTAAGTGTTGACACAATTTGATTTTTTTTTTTATAGTTTCAATGGAAAATATCAATGTTAATTTTTAAGCTTTTTAATTTTTTTTATCTATTTATATTTTCTGCAGTTGTGCAAAATTATAGATTTAAGCATTTTTTGTATTGTTATCAATTTAAATTTTCATAGTGGCAGGAAATTATGGAGGGTCAGACAATGCTGGGATCAGACAATAATAATCTAATGACAGTAGTTGTTGAGATTCAAATAGTTAAAGCTTTATAACCTTTAAAACACAAACTGTCAACATCACATGTTAAAATTTTACCATAAATCAAACTCCAATGCGTTCTCATGCAGCATTTTTCTTACTTTGCCTATCTGTAAATTTCCATGAATATTGATGGCCTTTTTTTTTTTTGTCTTTTTGTGTGTTTATAGTGAAATTGACATTTATCAACATTTACCGATAAAAATCTAATAATTTCAAGCCTAGTTAAGTGTCACTGTGAGGTTGAGCTCATGTATATAGTATACACAGAAACAGATGACCAAAAGGCATATGGACAGAGGATGTATCATCACCAGACCCTGTTTCACTTTTCACGTTATGAATACAGAAAGCAGCAAAGTCCAAAAAGAAAGCTGCATGACATATTTTATTCTTGGATTGTTTGTCCTAGGATTCAAAACTACACATGGATGTTAGCCAAGAGGAAAATTAAGGAAGCTGAGGTAATTTAGATGTCAGTGATGTAGTATATGATGCACTGCAAACCTCACTGGAGCCCCAATCCAGCAAATCACTAAAGAACATGCTTTAGCATATGTGGGATTACACGTGCTTAAAGGTAAGCACATGCTTAAGTGCTTTGTGGGACTGGAGCCTTAAAAAAGGGAAATTTGACTATGTTATTGTTCCCCCCCTAATAAAACCATTATTTGCTAGGAAGACTTCTTTTTTCCTCAACAAAAATCTGAAAATCTAGTTGCATTGTGTTGATCAGTAACAAGTCCTTGTTGAAAGTAATTACTTGCAATTCAAACCTTCACACAATTTCTCAGTACAGTTCAATTTGTGCTTTTGTCCCCTCAAAGTGACAGTTCCCTACATTAACAGTTGTAAGATTCTAGTCATCACAAGACTTCCAGTCTCCCTCATACTTTTTAAAATCCCCATGCAAAAGCAACCACTTGTGAAACAAAATTCTGACCACACGCGGTCTTGTGCAGCACCTGTAAATTATGGTGTAGTACCTGATAGAGTGACCTAGAAGGAAGCTACTCCAGCTGAACCAAAAGAAGATGAGCTGGTCACTCTCTCAGGCAAAGATGCGGACTAAAAAGCTAACAAAGGAGCAAAGAAAGATGCTAAAAGAAAAATGTGGAGTATGAAAGACAGCAAGTGTCATCTATGAACTCTAGAGCAGTAAGACGAGCAGGAAAATAGTAAAAGAGGGATTTTTTCCCCCTTGTAGTTGTATACAGATCCCAGAAATTAGTAGTCCATTGTGTTAACAACAGACTCTGAAATTACTGTCATTCATAGATTCTGAGGCCAGAAGGGATAACTGTGATCATCTAGTCTGATTGCCTACATAACACAGGCCATAGAACTCCTCCAAATAATTTTGAGAGCATATCTTTTAGAGAAACATCCCATCTTGATTTAAAAAATGTCAGTGGTGAAGAATCCACCACAACCCTTGGTAAATTGTTCCCATAGTGAATTACTCTAATCTTTAAAAAATTATGTCTTATTTCCAATCTCAATTTGTCTAGCTTCAACTTTCAGCCATTGGATTGTGCGATTCCTTTCTCTGCTAGATTGAACTCTTTGAGTCTATGACTGTACAGCATGTCTTCTAATCCTTTAGTCATTCTCATGGCTTTTCTTTGAACCCACAGCAATATATCAACATCCTTCTTCATAGCACTGAAAGAGTGTTTGCCAGATTCTGCCACTTTTACTCATGTTGGTTAGTATCTTAATTATTCCACAAGGCACTCCTCTGAAATCAAAGGCATAAATCGTGGAGTAAGGTACTAGTAACTGTGACTGAATGTAACCTTCCCTTGTCTATATGAGCAGTTTAAACTGTTAGATTGAATAATGTTATTGTGACAGGGACCATTAGTTCAAAACAAGGCATAGGAGACAGCAAACCAGGCAGCAAAGCATGATTTTAAAACTAGCAAAGGATGGCTTGAGAACTGGAAAAAAGTGTTACTCTATAATCCTCCAAATTCTGAACTGTCCAAGATCCGTTCTTGCTATCAGGCCAAGAGCATATGGAATAGAGATGAAACAGGATTGTTTTTTGTTGGTTTACCATGAAAACCATGGAAGCAGTTGCAACAGCAGACTCCTAGTAAATGGAGCGTGTACTTGGGGGTGGAAAGTGTCAAAAAAAAAATCTAGTGGTTGTGGCACTAAAATGAATCTTATTGATCAAAGGGATTCATGAGGCTCGACAGTTCTTTTAAGAAAATGTAATAACTACAAAAAAATAAAATGAATTGAAATTGCAGCTACTGACCATGTAATAACCAGGGGGGAAAGAGATTTCTTTGTACTGGCCTGAAGATGATTACAATGGAAATATTACTGTAGTAGCTACGCTTCAAAATTAAAATGTTATGGGGGGCAATACAAACTGTAAATGAGGAACAAGTGACAACTGTCCTTCCTAACAAACACCTTCAACAGAAACATAGATCACCCCACACGATTTAAATTTATAATTAAAATTGCAGGAGAGGGGTGTTGTCTAAATAGCGATGAACCATGTGAGATACTTTTATATGTCGCAACTATGCTTTTAAATTCTGTAAATCTGTGTCTGATGGAGTTCCAAATAAGTCAATTGCAGCCCAGCTGGAAATGATTTTAAGCTTATTGATTGGTTAAACAATGAGGTCCAACAGGGTTCAAAATTAGGCAAAAGACATTCAGCTATCCCTGACTGGAATATTTCAATCTCTGAATAAATTCTTCTCAAGGCAACTGTGCCAACATAGTGAATTTTTCTAGAGGAAAATATTAGAATTCATCCCAGTCCCTAAAAATGAGTTTGAAAAAATTACAGTGTTTACCTTAGAAAGGAGATGAATAAGAGGGGACATGATAAAAAGTATATAAAATAGTGAATTGTCTAGAGAAGCTAGACTGGGAACTTCTGTTCTGCCTGTTTGATAAAAAGGGGGTTTCACAGAAATTAAAAGGTGGGAAATTCAAAACCAATAAAAGGAAATATTTTTCCACAAAAGGTGTGACTGAACTATGGAACTCATTGCCCCAGGAAGTTATTGAGACCTAAAACTTAACAAGAATCAAAAAGAAATTTGATAGTTTATGGATATCAAGAATATCCATAGTTATCATAATTAATTGCAATAATTTTGACAGTGTTACTAAACCTTGAGCTTCAGAGCTTAACCCAGTCTTCAACTATCAGAGACCAAGATGAGACCTAATGTAAGGAACAGATTATCTCACATATGCCCACACAAGGTTCTTACATCTTCCTCCAAAACATCTGATGCTGGCCACTGTCAGAGACAACATATTGGACTTAGACTGTAAACTCTCTCGGGCTGGTACTATCTTTTTTCTTCTTTTTTCTGTGTTTGTACAGCACCTAACACAATTGGGTATTGGTCTCTGACTGGGGTTTCAAGGCAATATGATAATACAAATAAAAAAGTAATGATCAATGGATCTTGAGCCTGATCCAGTGTGACATTTCTTATGTTTCTAAATGTACAAAAAATTCACTGCATGGAATAAAGAACTAATTCTGGCGCCAGGTGGTAGCATTGGGAATTTGAGGCATTAATTTATTAGTGCATATTAGTCTATTTATTTACATTCATATGATACTTATTAGAGTAAATATTGTTAAAGCCTCATTATACATAAGTGTTAATGTTTAGAATTATATAACCAATAAAATGTTTGTTCACGTTATTTTTTATCTGTGAATGGCAGACTTTGCCTGAGGGTTATCCAAAGTTCCATAGTACTATAAGGCATAAAGTAATTCTTGTTAAATATCATTAGAATTTAGAATAAAATTGGGCGTTCCTTCAAAGAATGCCAAATTAGTGGAGTTGAACCCTAATTTAAATTCCTAGTTATATTCATTGCTTAGATCAGATCTCTCCCCACACTTCTATATTTATCAGTGTTTCTATTTATTAATTATACCTCTCAAAAAGTGTTTTGGAGCCACACATTCTCTCAATCTCTTTCACTATAAATTATTTCTATGAACGATTCAACAATCTGCACTGAGACTCTGTGGCATAATAAAAATTATTTCTGATTCTGTTCTTCCAAGGGCTTTGTAAAACTATCTTTGCCAGGAGAAAATGGTAGAAAGGAATACCAGAAATATTTATTTTATGAAGACAACAGCACAAGACTTAGCATCTGCTTCTCAGTTCACAGTATCTAGAATGGGATAACTATAAGAGCAGGCAGATATTAAAATTATCCAGCAAACTTTCATATAATTGATTTTAATATAATTTTCATATTATTGATTTCAGAGATGTCAAATGAACATGCTCTATAAGTGAAATGAATGTATGCTATAACTTAAGAGTAAGAAAACACCCTGAGATGACTATACAGCTGGGTACATTCTCATTTAAGAGTCTTTGAAATTTCACAATGTGTAAAACCCATTAGAAACATGTGTCTTTTCAACATGAAGACTCCAAAGGCTTCCTTACTAAAGATAAAAGATGAAAGGAAATACTCTACCAGTTGGATCAAAGTCTGGAAAATAATCTGGACAATTCTGAGCAGTGACTCTTCCAGCAGGTGTGTCATCCCAGCACAACCATCCATCCCAAATTCGGTTACAGAACAGACCTAGCAATTTAGGAAGAATTTGATAATTAATTTTAAAAAATGATCACACTTAACCCACTCTGTTCTACTCCCTCTCCCCCTAGTTAAAATTTTGGCTGCACGTTTGTTGCACAGTACAGAATTCTTCATGCAATAACATAAAATAATTGCTACACTTTGAATTACATTCAAATGTAAGTTTTAATTTTTGACTGGTATTGATGAGCTATTGCTTGAGGTGTCCTTCTTGTGGGAAAAAATGGATGCTTTTTACACCAACTGAAAAGAACTCCCAATACAGGGCCTGATCCTGCAAACCCACAAGTCAAGTCCCAGTTCAGCAGTCCATTCATATTAAGCAAGGCACTTAAGTACACGCTAAAATGGTTGGCTGAATTGGGGCTCTAGTGACCCGGGTAATACATGGACCTTCAATTGCTCAGCATCTTTGAAAATCAGGTCCTGGTCATGTAAAGCTGGAAGCTTAACAATTTAGAGGCATGCCCAGTTAAAGGCCACTTTTGAATATGTACATTTCTATATTAAACACTAATGGCTGAATTGTGGCTTCAGATTCTAGATTTTAATCAATAAACAGCAATAAAAGCTCCAATACAAACAAAAAAACAAACAAAAAGAAACTGGTGCGTATCCAATAAACACCAGAAAAAACACTAGAAATGGTTACTGGTATCTAAGGGCTTGTCTACACAAAGCTGTAATGTGGACAACCGGGGTGTGATTTCTAAAGCACATTAATGCATGGTGCATGAATTGGTCCATGTAGACCCTGCAGGTGCGCACTAAAGATTCCCTGGTGCAGTTTACCATAGTGCTGTTTGAAACACAAAGCACACTAGGGAACATTAAAAAGAGATTATTCACCCCAGTATATACAGAGTGAAAGTCCTGAAAAACCCTTATTTTTGGACATCTACATCAAATTAAAAAATTGCTAAAAATCCCTGCCCATCAAATTAAACTGATAAACCCAGAAAAAATAGAAGCCCTACTCATGATGCAGAGATTACAGAAGGGCTACTTTATAGACCCAGGTCCTGCAATGTGATGCAAATGGGCAAACTTGTGTGCAGTGCAGGAGAGGGCCCTTATTCAAATTTCCTCCAGAAGGATCCTGGGCGATACAGATTACAACTCTGTCACCCTTCCAACCGATGCACTGTGCGTTCCTCTCCATGTCAGGCTAGCTCCACTGCTTGATGCAGTCCTGAGAGACCCAGGCTACAATCCTGTCTTCACCATACCTCTTTTGGGCAGGTAGCACTTGTGGGGGCAAGAGAAGGGAGCACTGCCTAATGGGTTTATGCCCAACCCCTGATATGGAGTACAATGAGGGTGGGGAAGATTCCTTAGCCCTTTCCCCACCATACTTTCTACCCACACAGGGCTGGGTGCAACTGAGTCCTGACTTTCTTCTTCTAATTGTTAAATCAGAACTAATTTACAGCATGTTACACTGAGTTCACCTACTCATAGTGTAACAAATGACACTGTACTTCTGAATGCTGTGACATGATTCTGCCACTAGCTTCAGGTTTAAGAAACAGAAAAGCAATTTAAAATCTATGGGTTTTTTAAATTTTAAAATCAGTTTATGCAGGAGAAAAAGCATTCACTGCCATGGCCCCAATGCAACACCCACTGAAGTCAATGGAAATGAACCATTGACTGTGATGTTTGAGGGTCAGATGAATTTATAAAATCCTTTGATGGTTGATGGCGGAGATTTTCAAAGAGACAAATGGACAAGTAGATCTATTGTCTAAAAATGGACACTTTCGAACATTACACATTTAATTTTTCAGCTGAGATTACTGTGCATTGTTTTCTTTTTATGACCACTTGTTTCTTATTATATAAGAATTCATGTATGTTTACTTTTTTCCATTATCAACACAGATGTGCTCAACTGCTTGTTCAGGTTATTAACAAACCATGATATTACTTGTGTGGGATAGAATTATATACCCTCAGTTAGTTATGTTTCTTTCCGTCAAGCACTTGACTGCCTTTCTCCAAGGATTTGAGATATATTTACATGAGTTTGAGGAATTGGTTTGTAAAATAAAAAGCAGAGAAAAACAGCAGAAGCAAAGTGCAATTTAAACATATTTCTGAAAGATACTGAAGTCCGGGCTATATAGGAGGCTTTGTTTTTAATTTTTAAAACTGTTGTCATGCCTTAAAATGGAAAAAAAAATTGATGTTTTTCAACACATTCTACCGCCTTTACTTCAAGGAAAACAACAAGACATTTTTTTTTCCCATTGGACATATCAGATATGCACATCTAAGTGATAAGATAGAAAGATGACAACGTGAAAAGAATAATGAATTATAACTGGCTCAGGAATGGTACAATTACAAAAATGAAGGGGGTGCGGAGGGGGGGGCGAGGAGGGGAGAAATCACTTAGGTTGATATTCTGTGCTTCAACTTGTAGTTCAGAGGGAGGGGACATTATGGTGGCTTTAAGCCACTTGTGTGCCCTCCTAGCCCTGGGCTCCTTCAAGGGCTGGAGAGCCTCCTGAAGTAACCTCAAGAGCCTTGGGGTCTGTCTAAGTTATGGTGGCCCTATGGGCTGCAGCTTTGCGTGCTGAAGCCCTGCCCCTGACACATCCACTAAACCAGGATCCTCTCCTCAGAATCCTCTCCTCAGGATCCTCTCCTTACAGATGTCTTCCGCAAATTTCTGCACCAGGGCAATCCTCCCCAGTTTTCTGCCAAGGTATTTAGAGTCCCTTTATTCTGCTCCAGGCCTTTTTGGAGGTCTACAAAGTTGGAGTGAGGGGTGAAGGATTTTGGTTAGTTTTTTAAAATAGATTTTTCTATATAGAACCAAACTGGAAAGAAATCATTTCATCCACGTGGAAATCATCTAAGCTATTCTCATCATCATCATAGGAAATAAAAATAACATCTCTTTACCAAACCCAGCAGTACCAAATGCTGTCATTTCAGTCTAATTGTCAGTCAGCGGAACATAGGAGTTGCCACACTGCACAAGACCAGTGTCCATCCAGTACCATCATCCTGTGTGCGGCAGGTGTTGTGACAGAGGAAATTGCAAGCAATCCTGCAGTGGAAGTTAGTCCCTGATCCTGCAAACCCTTACTCACACAAGTCCCACTGAGGCGAATGGAACTTTTTACATGAGTGAACCTACACAGGTTTGCAGAACAGGGGCCTAATAGAATAAGCTGCTCATAGGGATTTTTTTCCCTAAAGACCAGCTGTTAGAGGTTTGCTTATGCCCTGAAACATAAGAGCTTATATCCCTTAATAATTGGTTTATCCTGTCTCATATAGCTATGGATGTTCTCATTATGGCTCTGAATCCTGTGCCTATTGAAGTCAATGGGAGCTTTCCCATTGACTTCAATGACTTTACATCAGACCTTCAACGTCTAATAATTTTTTGAATCTCACAGAGCTCAGTAATATCCTGTGGGCACAATAACATTTTGTGGTAATGAGTCCCATAGGTTACATATGCACTGCATATAAAAATACCTTCTTTAATCCAATATAGATGTCAGACATTTGTCAGCTTTCAGTTTCATTGAATTTCTCTTTGTTCTTGTATAATGAGAAAAACATACCTGATTTGCCTTCTCTATACCATTCATTATTTTGTATACCTTTATCACGTCTTCCTTTAGTTGTCTGCTCTCTAAACTAAACAGTCCCAATATGTTTAATCATTTTTCACATGAAATCTCACACAACGCCTGTAATCATTTTGTCACCCTTCTCTGGCTGACTTTTATTCCCGTTATCTCCTTTTTGAGATAAGAGCTGAACAGAACACAGTGTTCTTGGTGTGGGTGACCCTTGATTTATATCACGACAGCATTATATGTCCAATATATTTTCCCTTCCATTGCTTTTACATCCCAATATTTTGTTTGGTCTTTTGACCACTACTCCATAGGGCCAGTCCTAGGTGTTTTGTGGCCCAGGGTAGAAAATGTCCCCACCCCACTTCCAAAAGCACACACACTAAAATCAAACCAAATAAAAAACCATCAAAAAACCCTTAAAGTCAGCAGCCAGGACAGCTGCCCACATTACCCAACCCTAAAGCTGGTCCAGCCACTCCAGCTTCAGCAGAGGTTTCACTGAGCTGTTCATAGTAATGCCCAGGACTTTTTACTAGGAGATTACATTTAACTTAGAACACAGAACATTTAGAACATCTATGTTAATTTAGAACCCAGAAAGAAACTAATTATGAAAGAATGAATTAGCTGGTGGAAACAAATAGAATGACATCTATATTGAAGAAATTGTGATTCATCTTATTTCTCTTTAAGGTATTTGTGTCGGTTTCATACTTGTGAAAGGTGCTGGACTTATAGCCCTAAAGACTGGGGTTTCCAAAGCATGAACAGCAATGATTCAAGATTCAACACACTGCCAACTCAGTGTGCCTCAACTGTGTCAAGGAGGAATGATGTCTTAGGGTGAGAAGACAGTTCATTTTCCATGATCATCTGTAGGGCTATTCTCCCTAAAACTGATAAATTGGGTGACAAATTGTTAGTGTTAACTGGAATGCAGACAATAAGACTATGCATAATTGTATTAGTACACAGAAAGAAATGTCCCTTTACAGTTATACAGAAAACATGTTAATGTGCAGTTACATTGCTCTCTCTCTCTCTCTTTTTTTTTTTTTTTTTTTTTTTACCTTTTTTTCTATATGGAGGATCTCTGTTCATTCTCTCATAGCATTTGAACTGCGAATCTATTATCTTCTGTCGTACTGGTGAGTGTTCAGTTACTACAGGCTCTAATGTAGGATCAGTATAATTTACAGTAGAAGTAAGACTTGGAGCCATTCTCTGCAGAAAGGAAAATCTGTTAATGTAAGTGAGTAAAACCAGGAGGAGAAAATTAAAAACATGAGGTTCAGAAATCTCTATTATCCTTACTTCAAAGGCCTTTTATCTGCACATCTGTTTAGTATTTTTTTATGGAGCTTTAGACTTTTGCAAAGCAAATCGTAAATATAGCAGTTTTCCTCCACTATAAACTCAACATTTTAACCAACATTCTTTCCTTAAACTAGGTAACATAAAGAATCATCAGAGACCTTGTAAGGGCTTAGAAATGTTTCATTTGTTTTATTGGCTTACAAGTACTTTTTAAAATCTGCCATTCCACAAGTTGCTGCACCCAGCTATCTTCTCTAACCCGTGTAGGTTTTTCCACTGCATCCAGCATTTTGTATCTTAGTGCCACATATTATAAATTAACTGAATGTTCCGTATTCTGAGTGATCAATCTGACGCCACCCTGGAACTCCACTGAAGTGCTAATGCAAATATAGATGTAGGCCAAAGATTTCAAACTTAAGTGCCTAATGTTAAGCTTTTAAACCCTTAGGTGGGCACATAAGTAAAATGTACCTGATTTCCAAAAGTACTGAGTGCCTGTAGCCCTCTTTGATTACAGTGGGCCATATTGCAGCATTTATTCCACAGCCCTGTGTAAGGATAGGGCAGAGTCACACTACTCTACTAGGATTGTGGAAAGACTGTCCCAGCCAGGCAAAATCTCTCCTGTGATGGGTCAGTGCTCATGGGAGTGCACACTTTGTTCCATCCATTAGAGTCTGATCCTTCCCTCTGTTGCACCAGACCAGCTCTGTGGGCCAGTCTAAAGTGAGATAGTATGGGGCTTTTGCTCCTCTCCAGCTTACACCATGTCTTTTTTATAATGTGCTCCTGATGGGAAGAAGATGGAATGAGCAGTCCCTATGATCCCTAGAGCAACAGGATTGCCATTGTGGCATCTTTCTTGTTTGACTTCCTACTTCTGCATAACTGCACTGCAGCAGTCATAATCTGGCCCATAATAGGGATTTGTGGGTGCTTGGCACCTTTGAAAATCAGGCCAGATTTATTTAGGTGCATACATTTTATTTTGGAATGTAACTTAAGGCACCGAGGTTTGAAAACTTAGGGCACAACCTTTACTATTCCAAGCCTAGGCTTCCTTCGAGACGAGGCATGCAAACCTCTTGGATTTATTACAATGATTCCTTTTTGATGCACTGTGTTTCTCCAAAATGAAAATGTGTGTTTGGCTTTCCCACAAAGAATCCCAGGAGTGTGCTTCAGTTGATATCTAGTCCATTTATAGGTTACTCACTGCAGACTTGGGGGTTTATAGCAACATTTGATTATGTAAACAGGCATTTGTAGTTGTACAAACAGAAAACATGACAATTTTCAATGCTATTTTAATATCAGCCTATTTCTCTAAAATAATACTTATCTTGTTGCGACAGTGTGTTTGAATGA
Source organism: Emydura macquarii macquarii (assembly GCF_026122565.2). Classification (NCBI taxonomy): domain Eukaryota; kingdom Metazoa; phylum Chordata; order Testudines; family Chelidae; genus Emydura; species Emydura macquarii. The sequence goes on along the minus strand of NW_027132559.1, from coordinate 31,760,001 downwards.
CAGAAAGCAAAGATTGTATTTTATCACAATTCTTCTGTTTCAAGTTATTTCATTTTAACCCTTTTACACCCCCATATATAATTGAATTTACAATCTCATTAATTTTCACCAGCATACAATCACCATCTGGAACGTAAGGGGGATGAAGAATGCAATTTACTTTATTGTATTGAGATAATTGTTTGAAATAAAACAGATGGAAATAGGAAGAAGGGAGATATATTCTTGACAGGTGTTATTCTATTATTTAAATTTAGGAACTTATACTACATCCTTCACTCAGTGAGTGAGATATGTTTGGGTTGTTCCGTTTGGATATTTGGATAAAAATGAACTAAGGTGTATAGAAAGCCTAGAACCAAAACCAAACATGTAAATGTAGCCCAGATCGGTGAAAAGGGAGTGGGACTCACAAAAGACCTTCCAAAGCCGCACCAGCAATAACCAAAACTCAAGCAACAGTCATTAGGATGGTTGTGAATGAGAGCCATGGTGAGCTAATGTGACACGATGCAGAGGCTCTTGGGATAGCCATGCTTAGAATACCCCAAAGAATTCAACACAGGGGGCCTGATTATGGTCTAACTTACACCAATTTTACATCAGTGCAACACCATGTAATTCAGTGCTTCAAAGAGCTAGTCTTAACATGTCCAATTGCTACAGCAAGCCTCCCCTTGTATTTTCTACTTATTACTCCATGTAGCCATTGATTTTCCTGTAATTTCCATGTGGTCCTACCCAATCTTCGTGTTGGAAAAAGGAGGTGATGCTGATTTAATTTAATTTCAAAGAGGAATTAACAGACTAGATGACTTCCTGAGGGCCCTTCCAACCCTAGTCTTCTATGAAATATTCAGTGATTGAAGAAGGCTACAGAGGGATGAGATGAAAGAGTGAAGGGACAGAGCCTCCACATGGATGGCCTCTGCTTCTGGTGGCTTCTCTGCAGATTTGGGAAGATATGCAGGTTTTGGGAGCAGAATTCCCTGATTGTTCTGTGCACAGAGTTTCCTTGCCCCTAAATAGGTTTTCCCTGGGTAGGGAGTGATCTAACCCCCAGACCTGTTTGGCCAAACATGATCAAAACCAAATAAAATATTAGCAATGCCAGAAGAAATTGAAAAGTTTATGAACCTGAATTATACATGTTGTTCCACTAGATTTTTCCCTTACAACTTAGAGAACAATTCAAATATGAGATAAAAGGAAAAAAATATAAATCTATATTTTAGAATAGCAAGTACATGTTAGGTAATTAAAAAATCTTGCCATCTTTTGCTAACCCTTTCAAGAGGAACTTTTTATACATATAAAAGAGGACTGTGCTTCACAAAGACTACATAGGACAGAAACATAGTGTATCTTGAAATTAAAAGCAAGAAATGCCAGCAGAGAAGAAATGCACTAAAGATATCTTGTAGCACATGAGGACATGATGATTTACTATTGTAAAGCCCTTTGTAAAGGGAATGGTAGTCCTTTTGTTAGTAGGATATTTCTGAGAGAGAGGGCATCTTATTCTTAAAGAGCAATTTTATAAATTGTCCCACACAAAGGGACTAGTCCTGCTCCCCAAGATGCTAATGGCAAAACTATCATTGGGTATATAGTTAGAGGAGAATACCTCACTTGGTGGTTATTGCTAATCTTGTGGAGGGAGGGGCGTAAATGGGGGTAAGAATTAACACCTGCTTTGTTAATATTTTGTATTTAGCACCGTGCATTTTATCTATCTATACCTATAGTAGTGTTTAAATTAAGCTATAATGTAAAAAACAGAACTGTAGCCTGTCGTTATCAGAAAATAAAGGGTGAAATTGTGGCCCCATTGAAGTCAATGGGAAAACTCTCGCTGACTTCAATGGGCCCAGGATTTCACGCAGAGAAATTAAAAACACAAAGGTGATTTTCCCTTGAAATATTATTTCTATTATAAATCGAAACTGCCTTACGGCGTATAGCAAATCTTATCTGTATTTGGATTAAAAACTAAACCATTAACATTTTTTTTTTACAATAGGCCCAGATTCTCAAGGCATTTATGGTCCTAACTTCTATTGACTTCAATGGAATTTAGGACCCTAATTACCTTTGAGGATCTGGCCTATAGTCACTGACATAAGCTAAGTTTTTTTCTTTTAGTGCACAATGAGCATTCACACACATCCGTTAGGGTTGCACAGTTTATTTGTGCATGCATAAATTTGAAAATCTGATCAATGTTTTGTAAGTATGAACAGCATTTTCTCTCTCTCTTAAAATCAAGTTAAAAATTCAGGCAAAAATTCCAAGAATGAAATGTGAAGTATACATTTTTGGAACGTTAGTCTTTTCTATTGTATATAGGAGCTTACGCTGCACCCACCACTCTGGTATTAAAGGGCTTGTTTCAAAGCCCACTGAAGTCAATGGTGATCTTTCCACTAACTTCAGTGGGGTTAGGAACAGACCCTACATGCTGGGACTTAATCAAAAATATGAATGTATTTCATAATCAATTTATTTTACATCTAGAATGAGGTGACGTATTATTGTAGCATCCTCAATTCTTACTTTATGAGGTTACTTAATTAAGGGGTCTATACATGATAGACTGCAAAAAAAGGTGTTAGGTATCTTTTATCCTTGTTTGCATACAAAGAAGCTTTAAAGCCCATTGGGACAAGTAGGGGAAATAACTTTATTCATAACTCCCTACGGGTATACTCTTCCACACATATAGGCTCCGATACACATATAAGCGCCACATACAAGTCATATATGCTCCTATCCAACTCCCATTAACTTTAACGTAAGTTGGATCAGGCCATTAGTTTCTTGGAGAAATTATAAAGAAATTGGGTAGTAATCTAAATTTGGAAATTTACATTTGGAGTCTTGTAATTGGGTATTTTTTGAATTAACCTTAGTATACTTTTTTCTAACATCTGTTATGCCATAAAAGATATTTAACAAGACTAAATAATCTTTTATTTGATTAATATAGGCGATACTGCATGGGTTTGTAATTTCCACAAGTCCATTACTATGTACTGAAAAAATTTCCCATCCATCAATTATCTTAGATGGAAGCACAAATTATGTTGATATATACAGTAAAGTGCATTAAAACCTTATGTATTAAAATATTCTTTATTAAAGAGAAATAAATAATTCACAACTTCATAATCAGGACATTTGGCATTTGGTGTAAGTGATCAGTATTATTTCTTCTGAAGAAAACTGCTTAAGTGATGTCCCATGCAGCAGTTTAGCAGCCGTACATATGATGTCACTCCTAAAAGTCCAAGTAAATGACGTCATACATACGACCACCAAGCTACCACGCAATAAATGACTGTTATAAGAAGATGAATTATCATTAAGAGTAGAGTGCTGGGAATACTGATGATTTCTTTATACCTAGAATTGATAATACAGTCCAGATGAAAGCAATTTGCATGTATTATTTGTCAGAGTCTACTAGGAATTCTTAAATATTGTACAGGCAAATCTGTCTGTCTTATTGATGCAAGATTTCCCCAGTTTGTACAACACAGACTCCGGATAAAGGAAACATAAAATATTTCAGAAAATGCTTCATGTGATGAACAAGTATCCAAAATGGCTCCTATTCCATCATCAGCAATGATAAAAACATAAAAAGTACTTCGTAAATTATTGACTCTATGAGACATTTAGGACCAAGAGGTATATATTCTATAGCTTTCTTTCCTTCTTTTTCCCCCCCTAAACTAATTATAGTAAATTGGCAACCTTTAATGTTGAGCCAGAAAAATATATTCTGAATTCTGGCCAATAATTTATTATTATTGGTTCTGGTGGCTGAAAAATACGTTCCAAATTCTTTTTTAAGATGGCTATATATTGTCACCACTATACAGTTCATTAAACTCCTATCCTTCAGTGCGTCCAATCTTTCAGTGGAAACTCAACACAACTCAACATGGATTGCACAGACTCTCTAGCACCTTGAATCTGGTCCCATCTCTCTTTATGGCTACTAATGGCAGGAAAGTGATAAAATGCATTGAGCGTGCTTTGGGAAGATAATTAATACACTGTACTCTTGATGTAATAGAACATTATAATCAATTTTTTCCATCTTCTAATATTTGTTTAACATAAGTAGAAGAACTATGAAATATTTAATGTTAGTTCCTCACTTTCAAATATTGAATATTAAAATTCTTCTTATATTTAACTGGCATTAAAGAATTTTTATACTACAATCCCTTGATACTTACATCACTAATGTTAGCAGGTCTTTAAACAAGCAAGCAAGCAACCACCAGCATAATGTGAAGACACTGTATTTTAGTGAAAAACAACTTTTCTCTTGATAATATTTATTATATTACTTTTACAGTCCTGCAAGCCTTGCTCACATGGGTAATCCTTACTTATATGAGTAGTCCAATGGAAGCCTTGGGCTTGAAGGAAGACTAGTTTTATTTTACTTTTTGTCACAAGGAGCTTCTTTAGAGCAATCAACTTCACAATGATGTTAATTATTTTACTTTATAAATTTTCAAAGCAGAGATTGAGCCAAAAACCCGGAGCATACCATAATTTGAGGCTCTAACTTTTTGGGTGCAGTTTAATAGAAAAACTTTATCCATTTTGTTTGTACCACAATTTGAAAATAAGCATGTGCAGAAACACTCTCACCCAGTTTAAACTATAAAACATTTATTTGCCTTCAAGGGGAATACTTGAATGAGTAAGGCTTGTACATTTGAGCCCCAGTTGCTTACAGCGGGCAGGCAATATGTAGCTGCAAGATGGAATATTCATTTTAAAGTAATTTGTTTCAAAGGCGACAGCACAGACAATCAGATTCTGCAGTTTCAGAATAGGTCTTCAGCAGGAAAAAGTGAATAGTGAAGATATTTAAAATGATGATTCACGCGTTACTGCATTTTTATTATGCGACACTTCCACATATATGTGGCAGGCCAGCGAGGTCCATTTTCTTCCGAATAGGTTGGCTGGTGGTGGAATTTTGTCCTATACTTTTTACAGGCATCTGCAAAATTATACTCTGTGTACAGTATCTGTACAACAGATTCCTCTATATTTTAAATTAATGGTTAAAATAAAGAGTGGATTCTTTTACCTTTTTTCAATAAAGTTAATGACTAGTAAAAATTGCCTTAGACTTTAAAAACTATACAGCACCAGGAAAAATGGAAAAGCCCTTTCAGCAGAACATAATTTTAGAAAGGTATAAATATTTTAAGTTTGAGGTGGCACAGGACTCTGATTGGCTAGAGATGGTGGAGGGCACTGCCCTCCAGAGATCCCAAAGGGTCTGCCTCCTCTATTGTGTGGATGGGATGGCTGTAGGAGACTGGCTAACAGACTGATGGACTTTCACTGGTGGCAACAAGTGTCACTCTCAAATAAAAATCAGGGGCTGGTTGCCCATGTCTTGAGTTTCATTAAGGTGAGGGTTGTCACTCTAAAATCAAGGGAGGACATTGGTTAGGGTTCACATGGGTGTAGGGGTTGGAAAAGATGCTGCAATCGCATTGGCAATTTGATTTCTGGACTAAAATAGAGAGAAATTAGATGGAGCCAGGAGCCACAGCAGAAGGGTTTGATCCAGAGAACATGTGGACTCAGCTGGAAACTCTGGGGATGGATGGTCCAGGCAACATGAATTGGAACTCACCGTTCAATGGCTCCACAGCACATTCTAACTTCAGTGACTACAGCAAAGCATTGGGCCATACTCCACTTTGGGCTGGGGCTACTGGAACTTTTAATCAAGTCAGAGAGCATTAATCGGCATATTTAGGTGTTGGGGCCTGGGTACACTGTATTATTGCTGTGGAATGAATAAGTGTAACTTCCCTTAGGGGTCTCCTCTCAACATTGCCCCCTGATATGGATTGAGGGCTTGTCCTGCTTATATAAAAGTATTGCTTTATTGCTTACAGCATTTCTCCTGCCTCCCCAAGGTGGGGTTAATGCTTTCCAGGCACAAAAGAGTTTGTTCCCTCATGTCAGGATTAAGACCTAGAATCCACTCAATTAACCGCAGGTAGCCCCTTACCTGAAAAGTGTCCTCACAAACAGGATTTGGGGAGTTTACGCAGGCACCCCTGGGACCATGTCAATTCTGGATCCCACACAGGCAACCCACCCAATCCCAATGATGATGGCATATCATATGGTGACCCAGTGGCTGCCCTGGTTTATGGGGGATAATCAAACCAGCTTCATGGCTTTCCAGGAAGGGCTTGAATCTGCATTTCAAATGTACTGCCCCCTGAAGCAACAGAAAGTCAGGGTCCTGCTCAGTCAGCAGTGGGGAGCTGCCGGGAGGAAGTAAGGACAGGACATGCTGGATAACCAGATAGATACTGTTGAAAATATTTTTAGGCAGCGGGAGGAAGTATTTGGTCCTCTGACCCCCCACCCTCTGAACAGATGGAGTTTTATTCTCAGAAACCCATAAAATGCTAATGGACAAGGTATGTGAAACAATATCATTGAGATGAAATAGTTGAAAATATAATAATTTAAATTGAATAACTAGCATCTAGAATGAACATTTTCAGACTCAATTATCTTTCTAAATGCAGATTAATGAAGGGGAAGCAGCTCTTAAAAGTTAAAATACACATTTATTATCTAGTGTTTAAGTTTACAACAACTGACCCAGATGTTATTGTACATTTCCAAAACTATAAGTTTTCTGTCTCATAGGTATTTCACAGATAGCAAAATGTGGAAATGAAAAGGCACCTGTACTACCTCTCCTCACTCTTTCCTTTCTCTATCATCAAGAAATACTGATCTTAGGGCACACCATATTTCTAAGAAATCTCTTCTTTCAGGAGCTTTATTATTCTTGTTTTAAGTTGTTATCAATAGGATACTCATTCCTTGACCTTTATGTATGACAATAATAGTATAGACTTGTATTAGATTTCAGAACATTTCGACTGGTTTTAATTTATCAGGTGTCATAAGCAGTTCATTTTTCTTTTACTTACGATTAGAAGCATAATCAGTAAGAAGCAACCGTGAGTTGTTTTTTCCATTGTGGATTCTTTCTTCGTTGATACGTTTCTGCTGACCCTTCTGGGAATTGAACAACAACAAATATATGACAATTTTCCTGCCCATGTGTGATCCCATTAAAAAAGTGTTTTCTATTTTTAAAATTTTACATGTGTGTCTGTGTGAGTTTATGACTGTACTGAGGAATACACTGAGGAGGATTGTGTGTTTTCAAGTCTGTCTCCTCTCCAGCAGTTTCATTTCCATCTGGAGAGAAATTAATTTTTATCCTTTGCCCTTTTAAAACCTTGTTTTTTATAAAATTATGTGATTAAAAGCACATTTCAGTTTGGAGGAAAAAATAGGAAAAAGTTGAGACCACCTCAGAACATCCCATTTTGACATTTTTTAATGAAACATTTCAATTTTTTGTTTTGAAATTACTTTTCTTTGAGATTTTTAAATTTGTTATACTATTATACTAAAAAACAAAAAAAGTCAAAATGAAAATTGTTTTGATTTTGTCAAAATGGAATGTTTTGATTGATTTGAAACAAATTTGTCACCCCAGAACTTTTTTTTGTGGAGAATTTTGAAATTTTCAGTTTTCATTCAAATTAAAAACAAAATCAAATTTTGAAATCTCATAATACTTCATGAAACAGAATATCAGTCCTCAACACAACAACTTTTCTGCAGGTGGCTCTCAAAAAGGCCTTAGCTTCCCAGTGAGGACCTCCTTAGAAGCAGCATGTGGCCTGATAAAACTTCTCCCAAACTCCACAATTCCAGTTGAGTCCTTTAAGTTCTTGCACAATACCATTATTTACAAAGAACAACAATACTTAATATAATAAAATAATAAAATAATAATAGACAAGTTTCCTTCAAATGCTGCTGGCAACTTTATTCATGCAAGTCTTTCTGCAGTACCATAGATAACCTTCAGCCATTGTAGGAAAGTGACCAGGTAATCACACTTGTATTTTTCTGATATCTTAAAATAAGAGACTGAGATGTGTTCTTCTGAAGCCTTGGGACATGATCCCACAAGACTCCACATATTTGGAACTTCCATAGACAGCAGCAGGAGTTCTTAGGGCAAAGGGGATGCAGAATTTAGCCCTTTATCAATTTTACAACTAGCGAGCACATACCACCATGCCACTCACATGCAACAGTGCATCAGCATCAACACTGTAACTTAATAATTCATTTCAAAGCACTCTGGCATGAAATATACCATCATCATGTGGGGTGAAGGAATACAAATGGGATAATTTCTAATCTAGGGTACGTCTTCACTGAAGGCAGCAAATTCACCGCTATTAGATCTATCTATCCAGATCGACTGAGTGGTCAGTGAAGACCTGCTCAATTGATCCAGAAGTTGACGCATTAAAACCACCCCCTTAGATGGTGCAGTGCAGTGAAGACGCCACTTAGAAGAGGAGTTACGAAGTCGACTGGAGTTACACAAGCTACTCTGCATAGCTTGCATAACTCCCATCAACTGCTGCCGAATTTCAAGGTCAGTGTAGACCAGGCCTGAGGAAGAAGGGGCACAGGTTCTCTAGCAGGCTGCAGTGAGCAAATGCCACTTATATTACCCTTGTGTAGCAATTATAGACATTATATTAATGACCCATATGGTTAAAAGAGTTTTTCAAACACATATGGCATGGGTCTTCCCTGCCTTGCCTCTTGTGTTGTGATTTATATCTATGCAAAGTAAATGGAAAGTGGGTATAAACTGCTACCAAATCAGAATGGGAGTATTTTATCCCCACTTTGCTTAGGTGTGAATGATTACACCAGCTAAAAAGCAATGGAAAACTAGGCCCAAAGACAGCAGATTTGTTTCTGATAAGATGTAGTCCTTGTTTGAACCTGGACAGTGTAGACGGGAAATCTCAATATCAATGCAAAAATGATTATCAATAAAATTATTGTAATTTATTTTTATAGAGTTAGATAATTAACTTGCCTGCCCCTGTACTGAATTTTAAGAGATACCTATAATTATTTTTATACCTATCACGCTTGGAGAGTATAACACTTGCTATATTATGAACTGTCAAGCTAATTTAAAGAAATTCCAGGAGGCTTCTGCTTTCTGTCAGCTAGTAACAGATTCCCAAAAAGTCAAATGTAAGAACACTCTCAGCCATAGAACACGTGTGTGTGTTTATACAGGTTCTAAAATGTAGTTTTCATAACTTCTACCTTGTTTTAATGCTATACTATTTTTCTATGTAATGTTTTGAAAATGTATATAAGCTTTGGTTATTGTGTTTTGTATAGAACATTTAATGAGGTAGCTTTTGTTCCAAGTTATAAATATACTGCAGATGACAGGCTGTAAATCCAAGGACCATTTTGGCTAAAAGACAACCAGACAGCAAGGCATTTTAGCAAAGAACTCAGTACCATTGCTTAAACAACTTCCTCACCAAACTCAGGAAGACAAGAGCTATCTCTCCAAAGACTGTGAAGCTGAAACAATGTCTTCTCAAATGGCTATTTAAATGTAAATGTTCTTTAAGAATGAATATTTTTAAAAATACCATTTTGAAAACTGAAAGCTTTTTTCTCTGACATAGGGATGATTGGACTTGTGTGAAGGAGAATTTCAACTCCCATTAAAACTTGATGAAACTAAAGGGATCTCAGAAAATAGCCTGAGTAAAAGTTAAAACTATAACTTTGAAGATGTTCTAAGCAGTTCCCACCAGAAAGACAAAGGCAGTGTAGCAATCAAGTTGAGGAAAAATTACGACTCTACTGTGTATGCATCAACAGACTTTACATTCATGAACTGAACACATTACTAAGACCAACCCAAAAAGATACTGAGCTAATGAAAGGATGACAACAGCTAATTTGAATCTACCCAAGGCTGAAAGAGGTGTATTTTTCTCCTTCTCTGAAATTCAAGGCAAGCAAGCAGTATAAAGCTTTCTGAATTAAGCACACAAGTACTTTATTTCCCTCCTCAACTTTACAGCACTCAGTCACAGTTCAGGGTAATTGCACCTGTATTTCCCCCTTTTGATTCAGTAAGGGCACCCACTTTTCAGCTCTTAGCTCCTCAGCCATCACTTCTCTTTGGAGGAAACATACATCCCTCTCCCACCTGACTGGCATTTTTCCAGGTTGCACAGTTCCCTGCCTACACTGTGAATCCCCAACAAGTTAGACTGCGTAAGCAGGCCTGCTTTGCTTTCTCCTCCAAGGTTATAAACTGTGTAATTGCCCACGGTTATAAGGTACCACACAACTTTTCCTAAGCAAGCACATTTATTTTTAAGGTGAGAGCATTACAAAGCAAACATATTGAAACAATAAAAGAACTGACACACATGCTAATAAGCTTACCAGAGATTACCTCAGCTCCAGCAAGGGCTCTGATAGCAGTCACTCCTTCAAATCTCACACAGGGTTTTTTCCTTTGGTTATAAGTTCATAACACCTTTTGCTCAGAACAAGAACCTTCAAGACCTGTAAGTCACTCCTTTATACAGTCTGGGCCTTTAATTTTGGGACCCTGGGAACAGGAAATCAGTAGATAATGGGTTTCTCCTTAGGGCACGGCTTCAAAAGATGGAGTCTGGTTATGGGCATTTGCATTCCCTTCCTCCTAGCTAATTCCCAGGAAACGCACTAAATTAAAAGTTCATTCTTGTCTGGCACACTGTTTAAGAGAGTCCATTGAAACTCATAACACTTCCCAGGATTTATATTAGTCATGTCTCCCCCTAGAGACTTCACATACAATCCCACAATAATACATAAGCATTTGCATTTTAATACAATATTCTCACTAGATACTTCAACAATTCAATAATGTTTAACTTAATTCAATAATGTTCATCCAGAATATTGCAGGAAATTGCTATATCTGTCACACACACATCATAACTCATCCTGTTCATTTCACCTCTGCAAACAAACAGCAGCTGCAAAACAACATCTTGGAAGAACAAGAGAAGCTACAACACAGTACAAAAAGCAGCCCTGTTTCTGCAATATGATGGTATCACTGAGACTATGGCATTGTTGGTGAGATACAGTTGTAAGGCACTGCCAAAGAATTAGATTTAAATGTCTCTTGTAATGACACTGGAATACTATTTAATTTAAGATGGGAGAAGCTTCTCCTCTTAAACACTGGATTGTTTAGATTATATATTCCTGGCGAGGAGACATGGGCTAATCTTTGGTAAACAGAGAGAAGTAGTGGGATTTAAATCAGATTTAAGATTTTTGATATTCTTTAATTTGCCTGTCTTAAGACAACTCCTTGAATGGTTTCTTTTGAGCAACTGATTGAAATATTTTCATTGATTTAAATACTTTCCGCAGTTTCATAAAACTTACTTACATTTACTTACCTTTATCCATTTATAAACCGTTTAGGTTATCCAGGATAAACCATACAACTGATCTTAGACAAAATTATTTTGCCCACCTATAAATCTTTTTGCTATTTATGATATACTAAGACTAGGCCCACTATTAATTTGGACTAAGATACTTTGGTCCCCTTCAAGAGTAGAACTACTCTCAAACATGTATTCTCTATTGAAGGCTCTCTACAAAGAGACATACAGAAAAGAATGTAGCTGAAATAATCATTGTTTATTTTCTGTTTGATTTATTTTTTCTTTATTTAACAGTAAAAGAGTCATAATTAAGAGCTGTGATTATTTTGCTTGCCTTTAATCGTGGTGTCCCCAAGACATGGAATAAACTCTATGAGACTAAAATAGTTGGGGGTCACATCTTTGAACTGGCATTAAGAGAGACAATTATTAAAGTTTGGCCTCCTATTTCTTGTTTCTCTTGTCTATAAATTATAGTAGTTCTTGTGATAAAATGATTTGGTGCTCAACATCTTGAAAACCTTCCCTTTCTACCTCACAGCAGGAACAAGGTGGTTTGCATCTGCAATGCTCAAGAAGTGACAGGTTGCGTGATGACTACAGAAATAATGTGCAATCACAGTATGTTGTCCACATATTTGTGTTTGATCAGGAATGCCAAACAACTGCACCAAAGCAAATGATGGCGTAGTTAGATCAGAGGTTAAATCCTCACAATTTTCCCCCTGCAGCTTCTCCAAGGTGTGTATTTGTTCAAAATTTCATCATCAGAAAAGACAGGTTTGTAGGTGAAATCTGCTTGTCTTATGTTGAACTAAAAAAAAAGACTGTGCAGTTATATGTGTACTTATGTGATTATACTCTGGTATCCAGTTTGTTTGTAATTCTCCATTCTTTCTTTTCTGTTCCTCATGTACCTCCTACTGCATTGATGGGGACAGGATACACGGTGGGCAAATATTTTTCCATAAACGATGTGGCAGTTATTTTTAAAATATGCTTTTATTGTTAAAAAGCTAGCATCATGACAACATATTACCAAGAGAAAACACAATGTTATGATCTAGTAGGTACAGACTGTATGAACAATTAATAGTGATTGTAGTTAAAAAGCTAGTTTTTGAGTAATAGGTGCCACAAAGTTGTATCTATGATAGCACCATTTCCATCTACATTTAGCTCTGAAAAAAATTACATTATTTCACTATGTGGAAACGATTGATAAATCCTGTCTTTTAAAATGATTTGTTATGACAGTTTAGAATCTGAATCACTATCTGCAAAATTAAAGTGATCCTTTCGAAATATAGAGCGACGTGTTTTAGCGTTTCCAGTGTCCAACACCATAATAAATAATACACATAGCTAATATTAGTACCATGTATTTTACAAACATAGATATGAGAGCTAAATAAAAATTACTAAATAAACCATAATGGATAGTCCAATAGGTTATTTTTATATTAAATCATCATTGATTCCAAGAGCTCATGCAGAATGTGACTTTCATGCCTGCTTTTGCAACTCTCTAACTTTTTACTGCTTTTAATCTGTGTCCCAGGTTGAATGTACAGTACATTCCATGCTACTGAATGAATTGGGGACATTCAAAAATTTCATTGATACACTATAGGAACAACAGCAAAGGGGTTAAGGAAGACAATGAAAGCCAAGGGATGATGTTTGAACTAAGTGTGTTCCTCCTTCCAGTTGCCAAAATCTTTCTGTACCACATTAACAGAATCTCTGTATAATCAGATTTGAATGTAACATCACTCATTACATTGTGCTCTCTTTAATCAATGTACATGCATTCGATTCCCTCATATCATGTCTTGTTGAATAGTACTAAGCAATGTTTTAAAGGTGTGTTTGTAGATGCTGCTACTGTTTACAGGATTAAATATTGAAAAGAAAAATGGTTATACAATATTTATTTGCGGCTAAATCCTGAAATCCGTGTTCTATTTCTACTCTGTATTCAGGGAAACTCCTATTAGCCCTTTGTTTGTAAACATATCTTCCTAAAGGTTGTTATTAAAAGCAAACAAATATTGGGGGGAGAAGAAAGATATTATACATCTAATTCTTATATAAACATATGAAATATGGAAAATCATTAGATTGGATTATAAACTAAATACACAGGCACATTTTTAAAGCAACTTTTTCCCATTTGGCAATGGAATAACCAGTGTTGCATCTGAATCTGAGATTGTTTTATCCTAATCCCTATGAAGGGACATTGAGATGAAATAGCAGCATTTTTTTTCTCAGAAGGATACTTCTAATTTATGCACAAATCTCACTAATAAGAAATGCAAGGCAGCATATGGTTTAATGTAAAAAATGTGAAGATGCTATAACACTGTCATGAAAGGCCTACAGTATCTGTTAACACGCCTACACTGAAATAAATTAAAGATAAATAAAAAATTAATTTAGAGCTGCTATCCGATTTTTATACATAGTTTAAAAACTGATTTTGTAATGCTGTCTGTGAAGAATATTGACATTAAACGGAATTAAGGAAATATGGGAAAGGTGGTTAAAAAAGCCTCTCTCCAGAATTTATTACAGATGAATTAAATATATCTGGAGAAATACATCACAGTTGTCGTTCTTGCTCCGTGTGTTGTCTATGTCACCAACAATTTAGATACTGTATAATTATTCTACAGGCTTAGATTGAATGTGACAGTTTCAACTCCCAGTTTCAATTAGGATAAAATCAGCACATTGCTAAACATTCCATTAAACATTTATTAAAATCCCTGAATAGGAAGTTACATATGGCATATTACTACTGTGAATTATTTAATTATGAAAGCACCAAAAGGATGCTTAAATTAAAAACACTATGGAAGTATGCTTGATTAACATTTAGATTTAAAGATTTTCTGTGCATGATAACTAAGCAGGAATTATTCCAAATCAATATACACATTCTCGTATTAGAAGGAGAGTTTGGGGTTACACACTGGAAATAATGGAAAAATGTTCTCTTAATTTTCAGATTGACATCTTTTCCCTCCATCCATACTCTACTTTGGACAAATCTCTGAATGCCTGAGCCTGAAAAGTACTAAGAGCTTCCTGCAAAGCATTGCATGTTCTCAGCTCCCATTGACTTCAAGAGGAGCTAAGGATGCACAAGATGTTTGCAAGATTGGGTCTTAGTGCTGGCATTTTACTTCACCGCTGCAAGTGGCATCAAGAGGCTGCAGGATATCAGCCAATCAGGGGGAGGCAGCAAGGGTCTAGTCAATTAGAGGGTTGCAGGCTAGTATAAAAGGAGATGCTGTGCAGACCAGAGTCAGTTGCTGTTTGGAGCCTGAAGAGTGAAGTGATTTTCACTTCACTGATTATACACGATAAGTAGACTTATGGAGGAGCACTAGGCAGCTCACTACACTCCTGAAAAGAAAACAACAGAACTTGAGACTGGGGAGGGATTTACTGTCATTGACATTGGCTGTGGTATATTTTCAGATAGTGTTAAATGTACTAAAGCATAATGTATTGCCCCTCATGGTTTTATTGCTATTCCTTTTCACATTACTATGCAATTCTAAATAGCTCATTTATCTCTCTCAGTTTAGCCTTATTCTTTTCCGTATCAGTAGTAATGCTAGATTAGTACTGAATTAGGTAATACAGGGCTGGGAAACTAAAAGGGCTCCCATTCCTTTGGAGTCAGAGGCCAGCAGCTGATTAGTCCCACCCACTGCACCTGGGAAAAGACCAGCAGTTTGACAGTCTGATTCTCATAAAAGGAGGAGCAGGAAATGGAGAGAAAGAGTGTGAGCGCGAGAGCTGCATTACCTATCAGAGGCTGGAGCTATTGCTGGGAACTGCTTCCAGAAACAAAATTGATGTAAGGGAGACTGTGGGAAGTTTTATTGTCACAAAGGCTCTGAGGTCAGATTCAGGAACTTGTGGATTGAGAAACTTATGTGGAGGGAGGGAAGGACAGGCATGGGGAAGTTTTGATCTTGCTTTGTTGAGGAGACTTTTAATAATAAAAAGAGCTTACAACTGTCCCTGCTGGAAATTACCTTTCCTGGAGTCTGTGAGGTTTCAGGCAAAATTCCCCCAGGGAGGGTGCTGGCTCAGCAAGAGCAAGGCTGGGGCCAGCTGGAGGAGGGGGCTATAAGACAAGTCCCAATCCTTTACAGGGACCTAATCCTGTCCTGTCCAAAGCACAGAGGGGCAGCAGAGACCCAGCTTGGTGCAACCATCATTACAAGAATCCTACCAATCAGGGACAGGGGACACACTCTGGAGAAGAGGCAACATATTTCCCAGCTAGTGCCCATTGCACCTTCAGGAACCTGTGATGATCCAGGGGCCAGTGCCATCTCATCAAGTATTCAGAGCACCCCAGGATCTTATTAAATGTATAGCAGCGATGAAACCCAACTTCCAGTGCACCTCTCCGATGAGGTCTGCACCGTGAGGCAATATGCTTTACCTCTGCTGGGGTACATTCCACTGAGGCCAACTAAATCAATTTTCTGCCCCATTTAAGTAGCTAAGATGAAACCCAGAGTCTATATCTCTAGCCTATAAAGGGTCTCTTGGCAGATCTTCGGAAGACCATATGAATGGCCATACTGGGTCAGACCAATGGTCCATCTAGCCCAAATGCTTCTGAGGGAATAAGCAGAACTGGACAATTAGCAAGTGATCCACCCCCTGTTGTCCAGTCCTAGCTTCAGGCAGTCTGAGGTTTAGTCACATCTGATGTCCAAATTATTTTATTAATTGTAATATAACTTTCCAGTCCAAGCAGTTTTGAGAAATTTCAGAGCAATTGCACAATTCTGTTTTCACAACTAACATGTTGCATACAGACATTAATTATTTGTCTAAGCTAAAATGTATGGATCCTGTCAACTTCATCACACAATTGTCTGAAATTCTTTCTTACAGTTATTGTAAATAATGTGGATTATTTTGACTGAAAGATTAGAGAATAAAGAATTCCTCTATTTTCAGTTGGTTTGCTTTATGCATTTGACATCACTTTGTGCATAGTCAGTGTCACTGTTTCTTTTCTGTAATAACTTCCCCCTCTTTGTGTGGGTGTTTCACAAAACCACAGGGGAGAGAAAAATACTTTTTCACATAAGAGAACGTGACTATAAAGCCACAAGTTGGCAGGTGAAGTAAGAGGTAGGTTTAGCACGGAAAGTAAACTGTGTGTGACTCACTTTTCAAATTGATGGTGTCCTTCTATTTCTGTGCCCATCTCTGACCGGGAGCTGCGTAGGGCTCATCCCTGCACCTAGGCAGGGCTGAGTTGGGATCTGCTCATTTAAAGCTATTTGCCGGATCAGGATCTATGATACCAGCACACAAAACTGATGTTTAAAAAAGGGAAAACCTTCTAGATATTACTGCTTAGAAGTAAATAGTCAAAATTGTGTGGACTATATTTCCAGTTCCAACATGGTAGAATGAAGAATAATCAGGTTTGCGGACTATGAGATTGAAAGTATCTAATTAGAACTTGCTAGACAGTCACCCAACCATCTTGGTGAAGCTATATGTACTAAGGATGTTTCAGACATATTAGTTTTAGCAGGATGCTATTGTAAGCAGCTGTAAGACATTAAACCCCATTCTAGTTTACTCAGTTCTGCTCTAGTAAAACCATTAGGCCTAGACATTAGTAAAGCTAAAGAGTCTCTTGGAATAATTATATCTTCTGACATCTACACCAATCCAGAGGTGTCATCCACTTTTGATCCAGGAGACTAGTTTTAATAAGCCCGTTGACAGGTAAGTGCTTTTCTGTGTTAATGGATAATGTTTTCAAAACTACCTAGTGAGACTGCGGCTGTAAACATCCGTGTGGGCATCAATTGAAGGAGCCATGTTCAAATGCAGAAATGTCCATTTGCATGTGTAAATACAGGTTTGACTGGCATGAATGTGTGTAATAAATGTGAGTGTGAAAGTCATGGGCAAGGGAAATCAGTGTATTCTATGATTACATGGCTACACAATTTTCTGCAGAATCCACCTCTCCTACAGAATTCTGCCCAGAGTATAAGTTTTCATTTTATGTCAAAAATGTTTCTAGCCATTAGGATTATAAAGAAAATCTTACAAGTGTAACCAAAATGCAAACAGAGGCAGTAATGTCTGCCTGAATCTGCAGATAGCCTCAAACAGTATTTTAAAGGGAAGTGTAAACAGCCCCTTCACCTCGCTGGGATGTTAAAATTTCATTAACAATAAAAAAAAATTAAATTGTCCTGATCAAATGATGAGCAGTGAAATAGCTTAACAGAGTCATCCAGGGTCCTTATCCCACAATTCTAAACTTCCCAGGTGCCAAAAGCCCCAACTGCATTCTTCCCAGGGGACTACACTCCATCTTTCTCTCTGATAACTTTAACAACGCATTTAGAGTATAAAATTCCATAGCACATGGAAATGAAAAATTTGGAGTCAGCATAAAATTATTTAAATTCACAATTCACAGTAAGCCTGGAAAAGCTTTACTGATTGCATAATTCAATGGTCCCAAATCATAACTATTGAAATAACACATATTCTGCCTTTTCCCGCTAAAATAATGATTTGATGTTGCGTTCTTTTGATCCCACCCATTTTTTTTATTAGACCACACCTCATTCCGGCAGAGCTCTACCAATACAAATCTAGCCAATGGAAGGAGCTGAGATCTGCTCTTTTTTCAGTATAGCGCCACACAAGAGGAGCTGACTTTTGGTGCACAGTCCTGAGCCTGGATAAATGACTCCAAATTTCAGAAATCAACAGTGAAGATCTGACAATATCACATAGGCATTAGTGACTTGACCTCTGTCAGGAAAGGTTAAGTGCATATGAAACAGATTAGAACAGTGAGTGAAATGAATTACAGACGTTACATCTTACTTAGAAGTCAGTGTGAAACATGTTGGGACAACACAGTTAAGATGTACTTTGCAAACAATGCCAAGCACACTATATTGCACACTAAACATTTAATAACCACAAAGAAATGTGCAATATCCTCACTTGAACTAAAGTTGGATATGTTTGACTTGCTCCATATTTTGAAAAAAATGTAATATATCAATAATATCTCAGCGCTGCAATATAGATTTAAAAAAGACATTTTAGGATCATTTGTCATCAGCTCTTAAGTGTTTTAAGATTTGATGACAAATAATTAGTAAAAGTCTTATAATTTGCAACCAAATTTACAAGGTATTTGGGAGCAGGGACTATGTCTTTCATCCTGTATAGTAATACGCTTGAGCACTGTAAGATAAATAATAATACTATATTACTCTGAAATTACATAAAATGCTTTGTTCCATTATATTTAAATCACTGCTATACTTGTTTTTGAGCTAGTGAATAAAAGAAAAAATGATGCAGTTGAAAGAAGTCAGATTAATCCACAATAGGAACTTGAACTCGGTTCTTATGTCAGGCTAGAAGTCCACATTTCAAGCAGTTTTTTATTAAATAAACCAATGTCTAATAAGACATGTTAACTAAAGGAATAATGGCCTTTCTCAAGACTGTCTGTTAGGTAACTTGATTATTAATCTGACATTCTTCCTCAGGCTGATCTCAGTTCAGTTGCACTGAAGCATTCAAGACTTCTGGTTATTCCAGGTCATGATAAAGGTGTGTAAAATGCTTGCAGTGTGCCCAGTTTCCTGGGGGAAGTTCTTTTCTTTTCACTTCCAAATGGAGACTTGAGAAGGGATCAATACGTGTATTTGATTAAAAATATTGAAAACATTTAAATATTAACTCACAATGGGAAAGTCTTTAGTTCCATTTTAGTTTAATTTTGAATTTTTATACAATAGAATATCCTAGCTTTCTGGTCACTAAAACGATTATGCACCACTAACTAATCACCAATAGGAACTGCCTCAGAATGAGAGCGACTTATTAACCATCCCTAGTCTGGAAGTTTCTAGAAACCGTTTTGCCTATTTAACGTTTGTCCTCACTCTGGGCTATCTGGTACAATTCAAGTCAAGTGGAAGTTTGCTATTAACTTCAATGGGAATAGGATCAGGTTCTCTAAGTGTATGTCTATACTGGAAAAAAAAAGAGACCCAGAGCATCAAGTCTCAAAGCACTGGTCAGCTGTCTTGGGCTAGGGCTACAAACAGCAGTCCCTGCTCAGCCTAGAGCCCAGACTCTGAAACCTGGCAAAGAGGGTGGGTTTCAGACCCTGGGTGTCAGCCCAAGCCCAGATGTCTACACTGCTATTTCTAGCCCCCTAGTGCAAGCCCTAGTCAGTTGACCTGACCTTTGAGACTTGCTGCTGCAGATTCTTTTTTTTTTTTTTTTCCCCCCCGTTTCTTTGTTTGTTTTGGGGTGGTTTTTTGTTTGTTTGGTTTTTTTTTCAGTTTTAACAACCTAAAAGTGTCAGATGGAGGCTGCAATCAAATGCCTCGCTCCAGCTAAACTCCATTTAGTAATGAGAACTTTAATAATACTATCAGGCACATTTAATGCAATAGGCTTAGAAAACCCTCAAATCAACCTGACTCCTTAGAGCTCAACAGCTCATCTACCTATTATCTACCCAAATACCCTCCATTTGTAGCTCACACTGAGCCACCCAGAAAGCCTCACAGAGGCTCCAAAACCAAAATAGTTTATTTCCCACTTTTTGCTAAAGTCCTGATGTTATACTGATGAGATGAGCTTCAAAAACAGAATCTGCTAATCTCTGGGTGAATGCTCCCATTGCCCTTACTTGAAATTTGATTCCACTAGCCAATCTCATACATTGCGAGCTGGCAGCTCTCCAGAGTTTGGTATCAGAGATGGAAAATATTCTTACTGTGAGAAGATATGGTGTGAAAACCCTGTGGACTGTGGATTATGATAGTATAATATTAACAAGAGCAGATATGATTCCCTAACCCCATATCACAAAGAAAGATAGGCAGCTGCTTCTGATCTTCTGGCTGCAATTTAAGAATTGCTTTCATTTTAGCACCTGTGACAAACAAAATGTCACACCTTATTTTGAGACATGTCAGAAAAAAACCTTGTTTGAAAACAATCACTGGAATAGGAATGAAGCAGTATTATGAAAACTGATTTAATTTCCTATTGAAGTGGTTCCACCAGAAATAATGTTAAACACACAATATCAGTATGTGGAATTTAAACTAAATTTGCAGATCCTATGTAATTGCTTTCTAAATTCAAATACAGAGTATGACTCAAGTGTTAATGCTAGAACTGACTGAAGTCAAACAAAAATTCTTGCCTTACCTTACAAATGAGGACAGGAAAGTTATTTTTGTATTTGAGATGAGGGATGGAAACTCTCCACACTTAGATTTACGTTATTCCCAATAGCACTTAAATCATCTTGCATAAAACCATAGAAGTTGGTAGCCAGGCAGAGCTATATTTTGCTCATGCACAGCACATTACCCTTATTTTTCTACCACTAAAAATCAAATAGGGCTAGATTCATAAAGGGAGTTGGGTTTTACAACACTCAGTATTGCAATACCTAACTTTCAAGCTCCAAAAAATAAGATAAATCAATCAATCACGGGAACAAATGATTCACAAAGCCTGAGTGCCTATACAATGCAGGGGGAGAGATAGATGAGTTAGAATGCAATTCACAGAAACCAGTATGATAGGCAAAGAGCCACCTAAGCTAGCCAATGGGAGATGTTGGTGAGAGGGATGTGAGCCAAGTCCCTTAAAGAGACATTGGGCCAGACAGCAAGAATGGATTCTGTACCCTGGTGGTTAGAGCTCCCCCCCTCAGAGGCAGGAGGCCCAGGGTCCAGTCCCCCTGCTCCAATCATTCTATTTATTTATCCACAGTGGAACAGGTTGAACAAATGAGACTGAGGGAGCCCTACATCAGTATATTTCATATGTCAGTGGTTAAAGCACTCTCCTGAGAAGTGGTACACCCTTGTTCAAATCCTTTCTCCCCCTTTCTGGTGGGGTGGAGGGAATTGAACCTGACACTGTCAGGTGAGTGCTGTAACCACGGAGCTAAACGTTATAACGTGACCACCACTGCCACCAGCTACAGCCAGATTTTGAATGGGGCTCAGTTTGACGGGTGGCCTTTGAGCACACCTCTGGGGCCAGGCCTCACATGCAAGTTAGGCAGGGGAATGTCTATCCTGTGGATCACTCTGGGGATTAGGCAGGAGATAGGCGTTCGGACGCCTAGAGTGAAGCAGCAGTGCACATACTCAGAGACAGAAATGAAGACACCAAGAGAGCTTTTACCCTAAAATGTAGGCATCAAGTGACTTTAGGCTCCTATAAGGCCTAGCAGAAGTCTTATGGATTGAAGTGAAGCCTAAAACTGGCACCTTAGGGACCTATATCTAGGTTAAGGTGCCTAAATCTGAGGAATTAAGCACCTAAATTAGGCAGGCCATTCATCCAGTTTTAAGCTAGATAGTCCTACTTTTCTAAGGTTTACCCTCCACCCAGTACTGAGACAAAACCTGATGTGGTTTTGTCTGGTATCAGTCTGGGGATGCCACTTTGAAAAGTGTGGCACCCCACCCCCACCAGTTTGACCTTACCCATCAGTAGTGGCAGGCCCACACCATTCCTGGCAGTACCAGAATGGCCAGTATTCTGGGGATGCCTGAGTGGCCACCCTAATCTAAGTACCTTTGTGAGTCTAGCTCTTAGGGAAAAAAGCCATAGAAATCAGCACTATATAAATTCAACCTAAAACCGCCACAGAAAAATGTTTGCTTTGGAAAGGACTGAATTACATTAAAAAAACCCATACATTTACTACCAAAAATATTTTCCTTGGGCAGAATATCCTTGGGCCCCAAATATACTGCATCCTCTTTTAAATGTGAATGGGGATGGTGCATCTGTTATATAACATCTCTACCTACGAAAATGTAACTATTTAACATTTAATCTCATTTGTCACATGAAAGAGTGCTTTGGGTCTGCTGTTTCCTAAGTCAAAATGCTAAAGACATAAAGGTGGAGATGAATGCAACTCTCTCTGCCAGCATAAGGACAGTCTCTAGGAAATTATCAGGGATTGAGGGAAGCGAGACTTTGAAAGAGCTGTAACGTGAGAGGAAAGTCTGGGGACTGGACTGTACCTAAAACTTAAAAAAAAATTCATCCCCTTGAGAGATGTAGTTAAACCAGTGTAGACCTGGTAGGTCAGTGGAAGAATTCTTCCTTCTGTTGACCTATGTTACCAATTCTTGAGGGAGGTGGATTTACTACAGTGATGGAAAAATCCCTTCTGTCCCCATAGCAAGTACAGCATCACAGCTACAGGGCCAAGCTGTAGTGCTTGTAATGTAGACATACAGCCTGATTTGCCATTGTAAAGGGTTACTCTCAGCACCCAGCTTTTCTCACTAAGTGGGACAGTATTCCCTTTATTATTCTAAGCCATTAAGCAGAAAGAAGAGGACGGGGCCGTGATTGATGGTGAAAATCAGGTGTCACCCTTACATTGCAATAAATGCGTCTATTATGTTGGTAGTGTTAGGGGGATCACCTTTCCCAGAAGCTCCCTGCATAATGAAACAGGTAAGCTACCGAAGAGGTGAATGGGACTGCCGCTTAGGGCAGGAGATGGTAGTTGGGCAACAGGTTTCTCTGAGTGAGAAACAGGAATATTTTTCTGATCTCTTCCTGAGTAGCGCTGCAGAAGTGCTGCTGGGGAGTGCTGCTGTATGTGCACTTGGTAACTCATTTATAGGGACACCAGCTCAGAATGGGAAAACCCAGGACAGGATGCTAGGAGCTTTAGGAAGGAAGCTAAAATGAGTCCAAAGTATGCTAAAAATGTAACTAAATATCTATCATCACCTATCTGAACCTGCATATGGCATCTTGAAATTTTATGCAATATAAGAAACTCTTCCAAAATCTGGTTTGTATTCATCCCTGAAAAAAATATTGCGGAGTCTTTACATATCATATTTTTGCTGACAAATACACTTGGAAGACAACTGGGAGAAAAAACTAACATACGCTAGCCTTTTGTATACCAATCATCTGGAAAACAGATATGGATTAGACAGTCTTGATTAAACAAGCAGAAACCAAGTGACAGACATGGAAGGCCAATTTTGTTTTCTTTAAATCCAATAGATACTATTAAACTAACAGCTAGATTTAACTACACTTCATTCAAGTACAGCTGAGACCTAATTTTTTATTTAACTAATTTGAATCCAAATTACTAATACTTCTTCATTTATAACAAAACAATTCCGTATTCTATACTTTAGATGTGAATCGGAAAGAAGAGAACAACAACAAAAATATCTAATATTGGCTTCTCCTTATGCTTGTTCTTATGAAGTCAGAGTTTCAGATGAGAAGAGACCACCAGCTCATCTAGTCTGACCTGTATATCACAGGCCACCAAGCACCACCCAGCCACCCCCACCCCACAACAACAAGACTTAGATCAAAGTACTATTTTTCCCCTTTAGCTCCAAAAGTTGATAAATGAATCCTTTTAGGGTCCAATTTTCAACTGTCATCTAAAAACACCAAAAAATTTTGCTTATGCATCTGTGTGCACACACCACTCTATTTCATATTCACACCAATATGCACCTGTCAATAGCCTACTACCCCCCAGGGCATCCCCTCGCACCATTAGGGTGGCCCTATAAAAAGCCCTTACTTCAGTTTCTCCCTTCAAGGGGCTTCTTCAACAGCCAACAAACACCTTTGTCCATTTATAACCCTTTTTGGGTTCTGGCTTTATTAATATAACAAATCTCCAAAATAATAGTTCTCAAGTCCCTGCCTTTACCCTCATATTCGGTTACTCCCTGGCCTGTTCTGCCTGGTGTCTCACTTCCAAGTCTCAGGTTTCTCTTTTGGGGCCTACTCACTACTGGCAGTCACTGTTATCCCTGAGAACTCTCCCTCTGCAGTTTCCTGCTACCCTTCATAAAGAAACCAGGGGATTCCTGATCAGGAGTGTTTCCTTAGCAATCAGGGCTGTCTAGCCCCCAGGCCTCTAGCCCTGAAGGGGCAAGTGATTCTGTTACAGCACCTAACTGTGCATTTGCCTAGCCCTGTGTGTGTGGCATTATAAAATTTATAGACATATTCCTGTTCACACCTGCCATGAAGGGTTTTGTGTGCACAAATATATGCTTGCAAGTAGCATGTAATCATTTTGAGGCCAAATGGAATATTGGTCCTATTAATTAAAAAGAATAAATTAAGACCCTATTCATACAAAAAAAATGTTGTTTAGATTATTTCCATGAAGTGTCATGGATGGAATTCACTCGCTGACTTATACAAAATTATTTTTGGCTTATTCCTTCTAGTTAAATACCAGCACTATTATGACATAGCTGTGAAGTGGGAAAGGATTCAAGGTATTACCATGCAACTGAGCACAGCAAGAATCCAGTTTTACTTGCAGAATTCTCACAGCAAATGCTGCCAGAACATATAGCTTTTTAAACCGAAGAGGAGTTTTCCCAGGCCAAAGATACTACTGTGAGCATGTGTTTTACTCTTTTAGGGCTCATCATGATGTTGCAGTAACCTGTGTCTTGCAAATAAGAATAGCAGAAGGCTTCCAGCAAGTTTAGATTCCACACCTTATTACCTTTTTTATGGGGCACACAGCAAGGTGGGTGGTTGCCAGATATAAAGATATTCCTCATTGTTCATCAAAGTAATTTTCTTACATTAAGCAGGCCCTCTTTCCTATGTCGAAAAGGACAAACTCCAAATGGACAATTGGCTCAGCCTTACATGATCCTCTTCACTCCACAGTCTTTACCCAGATCTCTGTGGCTGTCTCTCTGCTGATCATTGCATCAAGGTCTTTGGAAGTTTCAACAAAGATAACAGTGTTATATGCAAATATCTAGAGCTTCAGTTACACTTGATTGATGTTAATACCTTTCCCTTCCCTTTTCAGATTTTAGATAATCTTCTCCAAGTTTAGATATAATGTATAAGGGGTAACAGCTTCTTGTGTCACTTCAACATAATCTCTTCACTTTCATTCTTGAGATTAAATTATGTATTATTCATATGCTGCAGATGGGTTTCAATTAGAAATATGACAAATTCACAGACCTTATCTGATTTTTACTAAAATCCATTCATACTGGGCCATATCCTGACCCTGGTTTTAAACAACAGGAAGAGTGTATAAGCAGGATATGATCAGCTGTGCACAAGGACAACTACTCCTAAAGATGTTTTGGCCCAATGTGAAGACTGTGGGAGAAGAGGACCTACAACTGCTCTGCAGGCAGGAGCTACAGAGCAGCTCATTGGGCATAGAGTTGACATAAAAAAAGATCTCTGTCTCCGTGAGCAGGATGTGCCATAATCATCCACCGTACACTTTCCTTTGAAATATTTGGTATTGGTCACCATCAGAGACAGGATACAGGGGTAGACAGACAGAAGATGATAAGAATGGTCATACAGGGTCAGAACAAGGGTACATCTAGCTCAGTATTGTCTCCAACAGTGGCCAGGATCAGAGCTTCAGGGGGAGTGTACAGAAAAGGGCAGTTGGAGTGATTTACCCAGTCTTCGCCTCTCAGCTTCTGTCAGTCACAGATTTTAAAATATAAGAATGGCTGTACTGGGTCCAGACCAATTGTAGCCATTTGAACCCAGTTATACATTTGGCCTTCACAACATCACCTAGCAACAAGTTCCACAGATTAACTGTGCATTGTGTGAAGAAGCACATCCTTTGTTTGTTTTAAACCTGCTGCCAATTAATTTACTTCGGTAACTCCTGGTTCTTGTGTTATGTGAAGGAGTAAATAACATTTCTTTTCACTTTCTCTACACCATTCATGATTTTATATTTTATATCATATCCCCCTTTAGTTATCTCTTTTCCATGACCATACCATAGATTTATATTGTGGCATTAGGATATTTTCTGTCTCATTATCTATCCTTTTCCTAGTGGTTCCTAACATTCTGTTCGTTTTTTTGACTGTTACTGCACAGAGAGCGGGTGTTTTCAGAGAACTATTCACAATGACTCCAAGATCTCTTTCTTGAATGGTAACAGCTAATTTAGATCCCATAATTTTGCATGGATATTTGGGACTATGTTTTCTAATGTGCATTACTTTGCATTTACCAACACTGAATTTCATCTGCTATTTTGTTGACCAGTCACCCATTTCTGTGAGATTCCTTTGTAACTCTTTGCAGTCTGCTTTGGGATTAGCTATTTTGAGTAATTTTGTATGATCTGCAAAAGGGGGCAAACAGTGATCTGGCAAAAAATTGCAGATCATTTAGGAATATGTTGAAGAGCACTGATCCCAGTATGGATCCTTGGGGGACACCACTATTTACCTCTGTCCATTCTGAAAACTGACCATTTATTCTTACTCTTTATTGCCGATCTTTTAACCAGTTACTGATCCATGAGGACCTTTCCTCATATCCCATGACTGCTTAATTTGCTTAACAGCATTTAGTGAGGGACCTTGTCAAAGGCTTTCTGGAAGTCCAAGTACACTATCTCTACTGGATCACTCTTGTTCATATGTTTGTTGACCTCCTCAAAGAACTCTAATAGATTTGGTGAGGTATGATTTCCCTTTACAAAAGCTGTGTTGACTCTTTCCCAACATCATGTTCATCTATGTGCCTGGTCATTCTGTTCTTTAGTATAGTTTCAACCAACATGCCTGGTACTGAAGTTAGGCTTATTGGCCTGTAATTACCAAAATCACCCCTGGAGCCTTTTTTTAAAAAAATGGTGTCACATTAGCTATCCTCCAGGCATCTGGTACAGAAGCTGATTTAAGTGATAGGTCACATACCACAGTTAGTAGTTCTGCAATTTCATATTTGCATTCCTTATTACTGTTTAATTTGTCAGTTTGTTCCAAAACCTCCTCTATTGACACTTCAAGCTGCGACAGTGCCTCAGGTTTAGGTCGCCCCAAGCATACGGTTGAATCCCTGACAATCTTGGCTAACAGCAATTGATGAACCTATCACCCTTCTGATGCAGCATGGCAGTTCCTGTGTTCTCAATTCTAAATGAATCATCAATCATTTGTTTGCTATTGGAAGAGCACCAGGGAGTTACTTCAGTCCTAGGGCTGCAGTAATTCCTATGGGGAGGGAATTATGGTCAAGGCTAGGTGCTGTTCTTCTGCTTTACGTATGTGGTGTGGTGGAGACGGAACAGGCCATGGTGGGCATCTAAAAATGACAATTCAGCTCTTTTTAGGACCATCTGACTTATTTTCCCCCTCTCTCATCCACAAGCTCTGTGATCTCTAGTGGTTTTGTACCTCATCAGATGGGGATGGAGCCAACAACAGAACCTGCCTAGAGACAACTGGCAGTTGCTGTATCACAGAGCGAAAGCCCAAAAAGATGGATGGGTAGGTGGAGAAGAGCATCTGTGCTCTTCCCATGTCCTCGTCCAGGCAGGGAGCAGTAGGAAAGTGCACAATAGGTCCCTCAAATAAATGGAAATCTGACTGAAGGAGGACTGACACAAGCAACTGTCGGAGATAGAATGGGTGCATTGTAGGAAGAACTGGTCATAGCGTAGAAGAAATCATCATGCAGGAGAAGTGGCACACAGAGTGAAACTTTACAATCCCTGAGTTCCCTCCAGCTCCCCTGGCAGCTGCTGGGCTGCTTCTGCTTTCCTTAGTGGTCCTTTTATCTTCCATTGCAGTGTCTTGCTTTAGCCCCACTTTCTCACCCTGTTGTTTGTGTGTGACAACTCTTTCCTTCTGAAAGTGGGGCTACAGGAAAAAAGAGCATGGTTTTGTTTCTTACAGCAGATCAAAGGGAGATGAGGAAAGAAGATTCCTTCAGCTGTTCATAGCACTCACTTCCTATTATTGTTAAGCCCAGAGATTTCTTTCTAATTTAGCTGCCACAGACTTCAGCACAGGTTTGTTTCAAGCTAAAGGGGGAAAAACCCTACCCTAGTAAAACCAAAATTATAGAATCAGTGTAGTTTTATGTTTCTTTACATGAAGGCTAAAAGGAATCAACAGAGAAATTATGTTGCAGTCAGTTTGTGAAATGTAGTGGCATGGATTCTTCAATTTCTTTCTGGTAGCGAAATCCTCCAGTAAAACTGCAATATTCAGAAGTACAATGGAGTAACCATACTAAGGTAACAGACAATCTTTAATCAATCCAATACCTGCAATCTTAGGAATTATCTTTTATCTACTAATATGGGATTTCGTCAAATATAAAAAATCTTAAAATATGAGTCAGATCCTCATCCTTGGTTTGGTCTGCTGCAGTGGGCCATAGTGCTGTCTTCATTCTTAGACTGTGAGGAAGTATCTCCACCCCTGTGTATCCTATTCCCCAGCCCAGTTCTAATCCCTCCCTAGCAGCAGCCAGTGGTGCACCTGGGCTTAGTCCCAAGGCAGTTGGGGGGTCCCAGGAAACTTCCCCCTCTGACCTCGAAGGAAAGTTGGGGTGGGGGTGGCCCCTCCACGTGAGGGGGAAAGGAGCTGTGGGGCGAGGAGGGGCTCTCCACGTGGGCAGCACAGCCCACCCTGCCAGGGAGAGGTGGGGAAGAGCCGCCCCCTCCGCTCTCCGCGCTCCTGGGACCCTGTGAGGTGGTGAATGAGTCACTCACCGGCAGGTCAGCACCATGTGGTGCAGAGGAGTCGAGGCCAGCAGCTGAGTTACCGCTGAGAGCAGCGGCCACAGGAGCTGGAGGGGATGCCAAGGGAAGCGCTCACCTCTGGCTCCAGGTGATTTGGAGAGCAGCAGGGCCGCCACCCCCCCTGCAGCGGTGTTGCCTCCTGGTGGTTTTGCCCCCTCGGCTGAGATCCCGCCATGAAGAGGCGTGAGCAGCAGGCAGGGGGAGCCTTAGGGAGAGGCGACACCACCACCAAAAGGCAACATCATTGCCGGGGGAGGGAGGGCCTGCAGCCTTGCAGCTTCCCCAAGTCACCAGGATGCAAATAGGTGCTGGCCAGCACTGAGCACTTCCCTCAACACCTCTCCCGCTCCTGTGGCTGCTGCTCCCAGCAGTAACTCAGCTGCTGGCCTTGGCTCCCCCGACCCCATGTGGTGACCTGCCCAGTGTCACTCACTGCCTCGCAGGGCCCTGGCCGGGAGTGTGGAGCAGAGGGGGTGGCTTTTCTCCTTCTCCCTGGATTGGTGGGCTGCTCTGCCTACATGTAGAGCCCCTCCTCACCCCGCACAGCTCTGTCCCCTTCACCCCAACTTTCCAGGTATGGGGGGAGCGGGGATTTAGTCAATTGGTCAGGGAGCCACACTTAGGGTCAATGGGAGCTGCCACTGGCTCATGGGCCTTGCAATGAAGAACACTGATCTAGATTGTTCTGTTGCTTAATTAAACCCTACTTGGCTCCAAGAATACACGTGTCCAGATTAACGAAAGCATGATGAATAGCATGTTGAATAGTTCACACAAATCTTCCATAAGGTTTAATTACTAGATCTGAAATGGACTTCTGAATGGAAACTGCTGTTTTACAGTTTAATTAACTCATTTTCCCTTGAATGTACAGCATGTTGCAATCTGTTCATTATATACCAGAGGATTATCCAGGCCAAAAAAGAGAAACGGCTAAATAAGGATTTACCAGAATAAAAATACAATTCATGCTAGTTTGTATCCTAGGTACTGTATTATAGCTGCAGTATAAATATGAACCTAAATCTCATTTATACCATATCCAGAGGAATTTACTTACTGATATTTGTAACATAATGGGTTCTTTATGGTTATGTTGTCCACCCTTTGCTATTATTTTGTATGAGACATACAGGGCAGCAACTGGAATAGCATAGTTTTCATAGCAAGTAAAATCTTGGGAAGTAGAATAGCTTGTCAATGCATAATTAGAATAAAATGGAAATTAGTGTCAAAAGTTGGACATCACGATCTCACTGCACAAACCAATATCATTGTGATGCAAAAGCCTGACTCAATTCTTATCAAATCAGTTCTGATGGAGATGGAAGGATACAATATTAATAGACCAATAGATTTTTATAGCATTAGATTCATTTTATATTCATGTATTTATAGTTCTCAATTTGTTTCAATTTTTAATACTACGTTTAAGATCACAAGGAGAACTCAAACATGATATGACCGGAAACATGAAAAGAACACTTAATTTACTTTTCACCATTTGTGCTTGTTTACTCTGTGCATTACATTCAGCTATGGGCCCAACCCACACAACGGTTTACATAGACTGTAAGCTCCTTGGGGCAGGAACCATGTTTTTGTTCTGTGTTTGTACAGCACCAAGCACAATGACATGACTAGGGCTCGTAGGTGCTTCAGTAATACAAATAATAAATAATAGATTCAGGCAGACACTTATTCCTACTGGAGGAACTGGTGAAGGACTGAGGCTTAGGACAGTAAAACTAACAGTTGTTTTCCCTTTCCATTCACTTTCCCTTCCTGGATCTCATCCATTAATACAAGATGCTGATGCATTACAAACCTTACAGCAGAATGTTTAAATCCTCCCCCCAGAATATTTTAGCCACGTTTCTCAGAAGTGATAAGTAATTTTAAAAACCTACTGAAAATGCAACCCTTTGGGGGAGACTTAATCAGCAAATTATCACAACACCTTTATCTTAATTACCATAAAACAACAATGTTTACTTTTACAATGTTAAGGAGAGCTGTACTTCTCGAATGTCCCAACCACTTCCAACTCACTGGTAAGCTTGCCTATAATGCAAGTGCCCAGAATTAAGACTCACATTGACCTTAATGGCCTTTGGATCAGGTCCTAACTGACTGGTCCCAACCTTGCCAACCCCAATCTGCTCATCCAATCTCCTTTTGTAAAACTTCAATCTGGAAACCTGTCCCAGTACCAAACTTCCATCTGCCAAACCCCCCTACATCACCACCAGACAAGTCCCACACCAGTTGCAGAACAATCTCACTTTCCCCCTAGATAGATTTTTCCCTACAATTTTCATCATATTATAGATTCATAAATTGACATGCAAAATGTCCCACCTGGCCCCCATAACAATCGGATCCATTTCAACAGCTGGAAATCGCAGTGAAAACTGCAGCATTGTAGCATGTCACATACATGGAGTGAAATGTAAATAATTGCTCGGCCAGCAAGAACACTCCATAGTCAAAATGACAGCATGTACCCTGCCTTTCACTGTACTAATATTCATGCTACATGCCACAACTAATAATATTTTTCACTTTTCATCCAGAGGCACCGTACTCCTCTCACATCCTTGATACATAACAGATCACACATAGTGTCCTAAACCAGTTGCTTAAAACAATGTAACTTTGGGCTCGACTGTCCCATTGATTTTAATGGGGAGTTTCATTTAAAAATGACAGCACACTATAGCCACTTCTTTTGGATTATTTTCCAAGCGTCGGATTGTGGTTAAGATTAACACAGCTGCGCAGGGGCAGTAACCCCCCACCTCTGCTTTCAGTAATGCTGTTAATACCCCCTACATCATGACTTGGAGACAGGTAGAGTGGAAAGGGAAGGGCTATGGGCCCAGAACCCTCCTCCCCTGAACAGGTAGATGTGGAATCCTGGCCACCCCTTCAAAGAATCAGCCAGCAGAGCTGACAATGAGCAAGATGGGAAGAAGCCTGAGTTGCAATACAGGGCTGAAGCAAATTACTTTTCCCAAGGAACAAAGGGGGGAGGCCTGGCAGGTCCTGTAAATCTGAATCGCCATTTCTTCCCAGGGATCCTCCTGCACTGGCACAACAGAGTTTCTCCTTAGACAGGGCTGAGTCCTAAATGAAGATGATTATCCAGATAACAGACCTGATAATTTATCATCCAATAATTTATACACATTATTAACTTCACTAACGTAAGTAGTCCCCTTAGTGAGCCAAATTCTGCCACCCTGTCTCATTCTCAATAGAATCTGACCCTAAAGCAGACACATTGATTTCAGTGGAACCATTCAAGAAGTAACATATTACTTAATATGACTAAAGGTGGCAGAATCATGGCCAATCATTCTTTTGTTCCAGTACTACAGACTTAGCCAGTGTATCCAGTCATCAGAGGAGGCACAATTTCCCTTCACAAATCCTATTCCCAGAACTGGGTTGACATATATAATGAAATCTTTACTAGCACAAATTATAGCAATAAGTAAGCAACAGGGCTGCATTGTGCTGCTTTATGCTTTAGCAGCAGTGCAGGCTGGAAGGCGGCAATCTCTTTCAATTCAAACCCAGAATATTACAAGACAAAGAAACAATGCTTCCTTTCTTCCAGCAGGATTTTCTAGCAATGGAATAACACAAAATTATTTGTAAAGTAGCATTATTAAGTATTTCAAAAGTTCTGGGAGCAAAATGATATAAATAATGAGATTCATATTACTATGGTAAAGAATTTGGGCTTGATCCTTTGTAGACACAAATAATCCTTATACACATAGGAACAGGTTCTGTCACCGTTATTTACACAGAGTGGTACATTACTCTGCAAATAGTCCCACTGAAGAAAAAACAGATTAGGGTAACAGAATTTGGCCCATAAGTAGTTCAACTGAAATCAATGTCACTATCTGTGTGAGGCTCTCAAAATCAAGCCCTTCATTTTTTATTTCTGGCCCAGTGTACACTAGAAATTTACTTTGACATAGCTACATTTCTCATAGGTGTGAAAAATACTGAGAGACTGAGAGACATAGCTGTACCAACCTAACTCCTGGTGTAGACAGCGCTAGATCGATGACATTCTTCACAACATCTCTACACAAGCTACCTGTAGTTTACCAGCCAGCCAAAAGCCCTGGCTGGGATGATGTAGTTGGGGTTGGTCCTGCTTTGAGCAGGAGGTTGGATTAGATGACCTCCTGAGATCCCTTCCAACCCCAATATTTTATGATTCTATGCTTGAAAGATATTCTATGCTTGCATTAGCCGAATCATCGTCGAAGGCTCCAGCAATACTTCATTTATTGGTAACAATAAGAATTCTTCCATCGACCAAGCTACCATCTCTCAAGGAGATGGATTACCTATGCCAATAGGAAAAGCCCTCCCATTGGCACAGGTAGTCTCTACATTGAAGTGCTACAGTGGTGCAACTGCGCTGCTGCAGCATTTTAAGCGTAGACATACGCCGAGTGTTGCATTAGAAATATTGGACATTGTGGTCTTACTACAAAAGGGTTTACTCCTCACTATGTATGTAGGCACCAGCTTTATTTGGTATTTTAGGGAAATTAGTGCTAAACCAACGAAATTATACTGCATTCCAATTCCTGCTTAAAATTTACAAGTCAGGCTGTTTAATGTGTTCTCATGCAAATTCTAAGACATCAAATTAGAATGTATGCTAGTCATAGACACTGTGCCAAGGAAGCAAATTCCACAGGACTAAACTTCAGTTGGACAATGATAAAAAAAACCCTAGTGATAGTGTTACCCTGTTATGTTTACTTACATATTTAAATAATTGATGGCTATCTATTCTTCACAAGACTTTAGCAATAGAGGAAAAGAACTGCAGTTATGAATCACAGAAATATCACCACTACTAAAAAAAGGCTGAACAGTAGCTAACTTCCAAATATGTGCAAAGACACCTACTCCAAAGGAGAATTCAAATATCATGCATGATTATTTTCTCCCAATTTATGTACATAGATGTCATTAAATCTAATAGGAGATAATATATGTAAATCTATGCCAAAGCAACAATATATTCCATTAGCTATTATGTCTGATGCAGACTCGAATAATCCAATATTTACATTTTGTAATACCCAGAGCGGTTTAAGAGGTAAAATAAATTAGAGAAATTTACTGTATCCCTAAAATTTGATGAGACCAAATCTCTCTACACAAGCTACCTGTAGTTTATGCTTGAAAGAACTAAGAGCATTGCATTAGCAGAATCCTTGTTCAAGGCACCATCAATACTTTAATTTATTGATAACAATAAAAATATCCCAGTCATTTAAAAAAGACTGCTCACCTGTGCTCCATATAAACCAGATTTCTATCAAGGATTTCCAATGTCGTTTTGGGCTACTTTGAACAGAGTTCTGTCTCTTTCAAGGCATAACTCTAACCTAGTATATTTCAAGTAGCAGCAACGTATTTTACATTACAACTACATTTTTGTCTTGGAGGCAGTTCTATCAAACAAACAGTAATCCAGATTTCTTCATGCTAAACCACAAGGTCCCTTGCTCCAAGATTTTAATAATAATTTCAGATAAATCCAAGGGAACTGATGATTTTACATGCTTCTTATTTATGCTTCTTCAACTGAGAGGGACAAAGAAATTGCACTGCAGCTACACTTAATAAGCTATTTCTTTCTGTTTGCTGTTATTTCTCATGGAAATTTTTATTTTCAACTATACAGCTTGGGTTGACAACAAGAAATGCAAAACTGACAGATGTGACACAATGGTAATGCAGATATTCGGCCATATTTTATGAACAGTCTGACCTGTTCCAAGGGGTGAGGATGACAACATCAAAGGTAGCTTCAAGACACCTTTACATGTTTCCAGTCCTTGGTCCCGAGAGTTAGCACAATCCAAACACTATTCTATCTTGCATTGGCTTACTAGGATCTTCATGGGGGCATTCTTGCTGGATTGAAGTTGTCCTATGTACATTACCTAAATCGGGCAGGACAATTGGATGAACTTCTATAATGGGCCTGTGCCACTAGTCAAGTGGAATCCTCTACTTTCTAGTTCAGCCAAATGGAGCAGTGCAAACAGACTTAACGGTCCAGGGAAATTTGGTTCTATGTGCTCAAAGCACTGCACTCAGAAAAACTAATACATCCCCATAACACCTCAGTGTGGTAAGTGTGATAAATATTATCATCCTCATTTTGCAAATGTGAAAGTTGAAACAGAGGGAAAGTGATATATGCCCAATACCATACATTGAATCAGTCGCAAACCCAGGGTTCAAAGTCAGGAGTTCCTGACTCCAGGACCCATGCTTACTCCTCTAGACATTGCTGTCTATCATGCTTCTGTTTAACCATGGAAATACAAGTTTTGCACACTCAACAAGTGAGACAACTTTTGCAGTTACAGCCTATGTACTCAGCACTGAAGGTTTGTCTCGGATATGTGATGTATGCAGCTGTGATAATCTTTTCTGGGTGTTTCACTGTCAAATATAAGAAGTCTGCCTCTGCTAGGAATCAGGGCTTTGGAGAAATTCAAGATGAAGCATGTTACAGAGTGATATGTCTCTCGTGAAATTCTCTCTCACGAAAGTTCTTTCTTTGTTGTTTCCCTTAATTGTAAACAAAAATCATCTACACTGAAAGCACGTTTTGGAAAACATAACAATGTTAACATTCAACAGACATGTTTAAACACCTACACAAATGAGTTGGCATTATGCATACATGGCACCCAGTAAACTCATTGGCCACAGGTCTTGAATTTCACTTGGTGAAACCGAAAAAAATGAATGAGCTATTTGTTTTTATTTATATTTCCAGCTCTTCATATTTTGGAGGCATAAAATCAGTCAACAAATCTCTAGGATGTAAATCATCATTTAATTATGTTGTTTTAGTGTGAGTTCAAACTGTCTTTTTCTGCATTTCACAATAAACATCAAACATCAGACTCACGCTCCAGCAGGCCAGCATGACTAATCTGTACTCGGTCACTTCTGGTTCTGACTTTTTATGGGAATAATGGTTTCAGGGTTTATTTGCTGCAGATGAAAAGGACACAGGGAAATTGAACATGTTGTAGCAGCTAGGCAAATAACACCTCCATAACCCCAAATACTGGCAGTTTGCAAGTTTGCTTTTCATCCCATTGTTAATGGGTGCAGGGTGCTGAGTTTAACATAGTCGTTCAAGCTGCATCTATGGGGAGATGTTTGTGAATATTTAAATCTCCTGCAAATACATTTCAAATATTAGTCTTATCAGCAGAGAAGATGAATAATATGCTGTTGCCTGTGCTAAAATAAGGTTAGTTACTGCTGTGACTGGTACTCTATAAGTTTGTGAATATATAGAGAACATGACACAAAGCAGCACAAATGCAGGGGAGAATCTGGTCCTCTGTGCCTATCTGTGATTGACACTGTATGACACAGTGACAATTTCAATTTGAGATTATGGTTTAAATTTGGACTCTTCTAATCCTGGGTGAACAGCAAGATTTAGTGAAAAACAGTTAATAATTTTAATGTATCTAAAATACGTCTGTTCAGAATATTAAATTTGCCTTGAAGATTCTTCAGTGTTAACATGTTGTACTCAATGGGTGATCAGCTTGAGTATCAAGGGGCTGCAGGATTGGACACTCAATCTCTCAAGAAATGTATCTAGTAATATTGTGGAATCCTGATTTCCAAATAATATCTTTATCCCCTAATTTTAGTTTTATCCATGCCTTGGAGAATTCCTTAAACATACAGTTCTCAGAAGTCGATTACTGAAGCTGTTTATGGGCTTACTCCAACTCTGAAAACTGCCAGATTCTTTCCACTTCATTGGGAGTAATGTCAAGGTCCTACGTGCTTTGACTGTGGCAAAAGGGCAAAGTGATGTTTATAGGTCAAGGGATACGGTGACTACTGCATCACATATGGAGGAAGAGGCTCTTTGTATTTCCAAATGTAGTCAAAATAGAGCAACCTTATAAAAACCTCTTTCCAACTACTGTAAATCTAGTCTTAAAATCAATGGTGCACAATAGACATGAACATGAGGAAAATTCAGCCCCACTCTTGCCTTTAGGTAGCAGAGTTCTTCCATAAGAATTTCAAGACATAAGATGATCTAAGATGATTTATATCATATACTATGATATAAAAATCTCTACAATACAGCATGGTCTGTAATTAGCTCCACCTCATAAAGGAGACCATTCAGATATGGCATTTCTCATCCTGTTTGTTAATTTTACATTAAATTGAAATGTAGAATCAAGAACTGGTAAGACCTAGCTGTGCTTTCTAGCCTTCTTTTACCAATTTAAGCCTTTATTGTTCTCCACAAGGCCAGCTTCTTTGAATTCTTTCAAAAAGTTGCCGAGATAGCAAAGCAACCAATGCTAAATAGATAGCTGCAGAGAAAAGCAAAGTACATTCTGGAGTCAACCGATACATTTCATGAATCAATCAAGGGTTCTCATAGGAGCCATTATTCAGTCAAGTCTCAGGCTATACTTATTTTGAAGTAAACAGGAGAATACATGTTGTGATGTTAAATATTAACACTTGCCAGTTGAACATATTGCTTTTTAAAGACACTATTTTTCATTTGCAGCTCCAGGTAGGACTGAGGTGTAGCATGAAGCCACCAGCCCATACTGAGGACTCTTGATTTGGTATTGTTGCTGACAGACACAGCAGATCTTGGTCCTAAGT
The DNA here is from genome assembly GCF_026122565.2 of Emydura macquarii macquarii. Taxonomy (NCBI): domain Eukaryota; kingdom Metazoa; phylum Chordata; order Testudines; family Chelidae; genus Emydura; species Emydura macquarii. The sequence goes on along the minus strand of NW_027132559.1, from coordinate 31,722,195 downwards.
TACCATAAAGAATAAGAAAGACAGAGAATAATGTAGAAATTAGAGTGAGTTAACTTTTATTAAGTTTAATGTAAAAATTACTGAATTCCGTAAGAAATATATTTGCAAATATAAAGAGTCAAGTGCTATTTGCAATATAATCAACATTGGTTTTATTCATAAAAATATCTGCCTGCACTAGGCACTTGAAAATATACATTTACCTGTCATAATTGAGAAACTAAGAGGATACAGGGCCAGTGAGAATTCCAAGTTCTCTATCCGCTGTGTATCTCTGATGCTTATCTCTTTGACTGTTGAGTAGAATGTTCAGCATTTAGCCAATAGCACTTGCAAGGCCCCAATCCTGCAAGCATCTAATGCATGCATTTAGCTTTACACACGAGTAGTCCCACTGAAGTCAATGGAACTATTCATATGAGCAAAATTAAGCAAGTTTTCAGGATCAGGCCTGTACAGTGCAATTCAACGGCAGGAACAACTGGCCACATTGTAGCAATCTAAGGGATAAAAGACAAAGCATGGTCTAGCATGACCTGTCTGGGTTTTGGGTCAGGTTCAAAGTCACAGAATTCAGTGGGCGTATTTCCTTTGACTTTAATGGGAGTTGGGTCAGAGCCAATATTCCCAGTTCTGCCACAGACTTGCTATGTGATCTTGGACAAGTCAAAGGTTAATTTCTGTGTGTCTCAGTTTCTCTATTTATAAAACAAAGAAAATACTTACCTACATGATTACTTCGTTAATGTATGTAAAGCACTTTGAGATTGGTGGATGGAAGTGCAAAACATGAAACAGTAAATCTTCTCTTTCTTTCTCTCTCTCTTTTGTGTGGGGTATTTCCATTCAAGTTAACAGAACAGACTAGCTGTATGGAGGCACTCTTATTTTTCGGTGGGAAATGCAAAGATGGTGGTAGTGGTTTTGTTTTTTGCCTGTGGCCTACACCGACGTATAAATTTAAGCTGCAAACTCTAACGTACAAAGAAGAAAGAAAAGTAAAATGCTCTGAAGTATGGATATCAGTTCAAGTCAGAAAGCAAAATCGTAAAAGGAAGCCTACTATAATATATCGAATATGTGCACTTTTTACAGAAAGTGTCAAAAGAGGTGACAGTTTTGTCGTTAAGGATATAAAGTAATATGGATGTTTCAGAAATCCTAATGTACTGCGCACCTCAGAAAAAGCATGCTGTATTATCATTCTTATACCATAGCTGACTTCTAACTCCAATTTGTTTTGTTTATTTTTCATGTGGGTGGTCAAATGTTTCTTAAAATTTAGGAATTAATTTTATTTTTACTAAAGATATGATGTTTAGACAAAATTTTTGACTCATCAAAACAGTTTCTCCTGGAGCTCCCTGACAAAAATCAATCTGGCAAAATGAATTTATACTGCTCCGAGACTGTATTTTGATTGCTGTAATAGCAAATATAAGAGTTCTCCTGCAGCAGATGCTTATCACAACTTGGATTTTCATTTCTTTCTTTATGAAAGCAACTGGCTGGATTTATTTTGACAAAAGCGCCTTGGTAAAAGAAAAAAGAAAGAAAAACTTTTACTACCTTTAATGAATTGCCTAACAGAAAACTCCAGCTACTGCTAAAGTGGGATTGATAACACTACTTAATATAAATCCTCCTTGCTATACAATAATATTATCATACTTAATTTCCCTTGCTATTCACTTTCGCATTAGCAGATTACTTAGAAAGAAAATGTATTTCCATTTGTCTTTTCACATTACTTTGAACACAAGATACTATGAATCACCTACAAACCATCAGCCAAATTCTCTACTGGTGCAAATTGATGTGGGTTTTTATCAGTTTACACCAGCAGAAAATTTGGCTCTATAAATTCATACAGAATAGCAGTTGCCTAAAATTACAGTTTTTATAACAACTCTACACTAATTACTGCAACCACGGCATGGCTTATCGATTTCTTGAACTCTTTTATAGCTATAAAGCAACACTGTAATATGCCACCTACTGTTAACACTAATGCTATTTTAACTAAATTAAATATAGTGGTCTGAAATATACTACACTGATTATATTCAAATAGGCAAAACATAAATAGTCAGATGATTGGCCCAACATACTTGAAGAATTAAAGAAAGTTCATGTAGACGCTAGAAATGGAGTGTCACTGTATGCAACAACATGAATTTTTGGCTAATCTGTGGTTGCCTCTGTGTCTCTCCAATGGCATATTGTGGGTCCCAGGCGCCCGGGGGCCAATACTTGCATTTGTGCCCTGCTCATCGGCGTTGGTGGCAGTGATGGCAGCGCCCAGTGAGGGGGGAGGGTCTGCGGGCCTGTTTCCTGCTCTCCCCGACTCACTCCCTCCTCCCGCTGTGGGGGCAGTGGGGAGCAGGAGTGACAGGGGCAGATGCCCCTGAGCTGCAAGGCAGGGGGGGAGGGGTGGAGGGAATCGTGTGACTGGCCCTGCCATTGGGTTGGCTCCCTGATGTTGTTGCACCCAGAGTGGGGGCATAGGGGCCAGGAGGACGCTTTCTCCCCCTGCAGCAGGAGCCCTCAGCTGCTGGCAGGCCTGAACTGGGGTCGGTGTGGCTGCCAGGGATGTCAAAGCCCGGCAGCCCCTGGTTGCCTGCGACAACAGGTGCGGCTCCTCCAAGGAGGGCCAAGCTGGCACCTCCTCCCCGAGCTGGTGCCTGGGGGCATGACCCCTCCCCCTGTCAATACACCACTGTCTCTCTCTCTCTCTAGAGAATCTGTGTGTACTGTGTTGTACAGTACCATTCTTGTACTTCAGTGCCACTCTTCTAGAAAAATAACTACATACATAAATCTTGAAAATAAAAGTGATAAGATTAAGAGAATTCAAAGGGGTTTGGTGTTTTGCAAACCCATATCTGGAACATTTACATAGTGCTTTTTATCTTCCTCACACTTTATGAATATCAGTTAATTAATTCTTATAACAAACTTGTGAAGCAAATGAGTGTTATCATCCCCATTTTAAAAATGGGAAAACTGAGGCAGGAGGTTTATGGCCTTTAATATTCAAAGACAGGCACCTGCCCATTTTTTTGTGCACACATCATGATTGCGTATGTAAATTCAGTACTGTTTGCACAAATGTCTGGTGATGCATCTAACTGGTTATTTACCTGATTTATTCACACGATCAAGGTACTTTACATACTTGCATCCACCTCTCAACGTTAGGAGAGTTGCTAACGCCATGGTTGTACAGCCCTGTTAAACTGTCCATTCCAATAACTGGGATTAGTGGATCTCAGGTGCTGAGATGGTCAATTTGGATGAACTCGCCTCAAACTGGGGAGCTCTTCATCTCATTCCTTTTCTCCAAGTCCATGAAAAGCCACTCTGCAATTGACGACTTCCTGCTCCACTGAGATGTTCCAACCTGCACTAGGCTGCTGATTGCAATTCCAGTCCTGGAAAGTGCTGGTTAATGGAATAAGGTAGATAATTGCAGCAGAAGTAGAGGTTCAAATATTTAGCTGTCTCTAAGGTTTTTCAATATTTTTATTTTATACCCTAAGGGATGTAAAATTAGAATATGAAATAGCAAACCTTAGAGAACCTCTTAATATTTGAAAATAAAGTAAAACAAAAAACAAAAGCATCTACCTTATCCCCAAAGGTAGACTCCATACTCCAACGTTGTTCATTGATGGTATTGATGTCACCAGCCCTGTGCATACTGGGACATCTCAATGGAGCAGGAAGTCAGATATAGCAGGATTGCACTTCATGGACCTGAAAAACAATAAAAAAGAATAAGTGAAATAATTTGGTATATTTCCTGGAACAACTTCTAATTATATTAATTTACCAGTGCTGCTACTGATAAAAATTATAAAGATAGTTGGCTTATTCCTGCTCCCACTTCAACAAAGTGGCTTCAAGGCAGAAAGGATTAGGCCTGTTGTTATTGTTTATTAATTGCATTACAGAAGTGCCCGGTACTTCCCTGCCCACAGGAGTTCACAATCTAGAATTATAACAAGATGAAAATGGATGAAACTGACAAATGGAATAGGAAAGATAAATGAGGGAACAGGGAAACAAGACTAGCTGTCTCAGCTCAGGACCTGCCTGGCCATTGTAAGTATGGTTCACCTTTAATATCTCTTTCGAGTTTTTCATTGTCCATATTGGTACCATTGTAGGAGATGAACTGTTAAACAGACCCTCTAAACAAACTATAGTGTCTACATTGTCTCTGTATCTACAGTGCAGCCTGTGAAAGTTTGCAAAAACTAGAGGATGCAGTATGTTAAATTAAATGTTCTGTTGAAAAAATAGCTCACTGCTTTGATGGGATTGAGTTGCTTAAAGCTTCTGGGCTGTCTATGCTGCTTTCCCCCTAATTTAGGAAAGCAATGCAATGTATATATAAACAAATTAAAAGGGTAAAATTTCATATCCCAGCTATGAAAAAGAAAACATTGTCTTAATGAAGAATTTTACAATTAGGCAAAATCTTAAAAGAGGGACAGCTGATTGAGCTATCAGTAGCTTTACAAAATATATCCATAACACTATCTGAAACACAAAGCTGGAATGGTGGAAGACACTGAAGCTAGGAAAGAGCAATTGGGGGATCTCTGCATTGTTGCTACAAGTCTGCGGAAAACAGAAATGTTTATAGTGTTGTTTTCTATTCCCAAATGAGAAAGCAATGGGAATTTAAAAGAAAACAATCCTTTTGGGCATATTTTGATTTTATGAAGGTTAATCAAAGATGATGTTTAGTTTGACAATGATTTCTGAAATACATTAACTGTGGCATTTATTGCTGGGTGGCTTGTGACAAGTGATATTGAATTCAGCAAAAATTTGTTAAAATTGGTCTATAATATACTTCCAAGCACCATGTCAGGACATGAAACAGACATATAATGACAAGAATGATTCCACTCTCTGCAAACTGGTGCACAGACTTACCATTGACAGTTAACCAGTAGGCACAGCTGACTATTAAAAATAATTCCAGCAAGTCTGAAATTTCCTTTTGAATCCAATTGTTTCAAAGTGAGAAAAATTTTACATCTAGCTACCCAATTTATGAGCACAGGTATTAAATGCTCCCACAAATACACAAAGACATCCAGATATTATTATTTGTGCTCATTAGTGATGGTGCAAACAAATGGCCTCTCTCTGAAAATGTTTGCATGAATTTCTTATCTATCAGAATGAAATATTCTGTAGGTTCAGAACTATTCATAATTATCATCATACACCACCATTCTTGTTAGTTGCGTTATCTGGAAATGTAGTATTCAATTGGGGTACAAAACAATGAGCACCATTTTTTTACTTTTTAACTCTATATTTCATAGCCATACATAAGCAATTCATAGGTCTAACTTCATATTAAAGAATAGTGCCCCATGTTTTGGTGCTTTGGTGTATTTGCAATTGCTAAAAATCAGGGTTGTACAAAAGATACATAGTGAAATTAAAAGTTAGGACCAAGTTTGTCAAGTTTGGCGGCATGGGGGACAAGGAACCTTTTCACCCATCGATGCGCCTGTACAGGCATCAGATGAAATACTGTTTAATAGGACTGCTGCCTGGTACACTTACCATGACCCAAGGACATCAAAAAGGTATGATTAGTTAGGTGTGGACCCTGTCAACCCTGCACATCTACTAGTTCTCAGAGGATGATCTACCTTTCTGCAACAACTGTTAGGAGGAATGCTTATTTTGCTCCTTCTTACATATTCCTGAGGCTTTCTGCCTATATCTGCCCTGTACATCTGAAAGCCCAAATTTACCACTATTATTATTTGTATTACACGCTATTGTGCTACATGCAGTACTTACACAGTGAAAGGCAGTCCTTTCTGAGAAGAGTTTGTAATCTAAATAAACAAAGAAAGTATTATTATCCATATTCACAGATGACAAACTAAAGCACAGAGAAATTAAGACCCTACTCCAAAACCTCCTGAAATCAACGGGAGTCTTTCCATTGAGTTCAATGGGCTTTGGATCAAGCCTTAAGTGACTTTTCACAGATCACCTCAGGAAACCTGTGGCACAATGGGGAATTGAACACTGATCTGCTGAGACCCCCGCTAGCCTCTTACCCACAAGATCATCTTTCCTGTCACCTACTCAACTGCTACAGATACACTCCTCCCCTAAAGCATGTTACAGGTAACTAAAGCCAGAATGTAGTCCCAACTACTACAGAATGTAGTCTAAATATGCCAATTCAGAACCTAAAGCCTGAGATTCCTTACAAATCTGGCATCTCTTTATTTTTGGATGCTGAAAAATATGCCATTATTTAAAAAAAAAAAATTGACACCAATTATGGTAGCAAGAATTCTTCACACTTAAGAGTTACGTATTGTGAGCAAATGCAAAGAAAAAATATTTGTACAAAGCATTTTATGGAGCCATTTCTCCCCCTCAGCTACCATGTGCACACATAATTCCCATAACTCATTGCGAGCTGAGGAGGGTACACAACATATTAGGGCAGAATGGAAAACACTGAATCCTTTTACACATCAGTCTATCAACTTGTTTACTTTAATTCACCTGCAGTACAAATACTCTGAATTATTTTACTTCACTTAGTTTTAAAGCTTGCAGCTGGTAAATTTCATGTATGCACTTTCTCTGTATGCAACTTTCACTTCTCGCTAACTGGGAGAAGTTTCATGACTCACCAGGAGTATAAACAATGCTTTCTGTTTCCATTGTATTTGATAAAATACCCGTTGTTTTGTGTTCTTTAGATGATTTTATCCGAGATTTGAGACATAGAACATCTTTACAAGGGATATCGCCTCCATGAGCCAGCTCTTCCCCTCCCACTGCTCCCCACTTTCCCAATTTGTCTGCTGTTCAAGCAGTGCCGAATATCTGGAAATCTGCTATTCCATGTCAAAGTGAAATCACTGGCTGGCAGAAGAACACTACAGTTGTCTCTGCACCACCTTTTAATGGGCTGCAAGCGTGCATTGGCCTTGCTTCCATTCTATCCCCAGACACCTTGAACTCTGGTGATTTCAGGCTGGTGGAACAGTCCCTAGGTGACTGTTGTGGTTGGTATAACTTACAATAGTTCTTTGGAAAAATAGCCCCTAGCTGGTCCCATGGTTAAGGGAGTGGAAAGATGTTGTAGTCACCTTTTCCTTCTCTTCTTGTGACCTTGGTTAGGAGCCTCCACAGAAATGGAGACACCATGCACTTGGATGATCAAGTGCTGCATAGATAGAGACCTGCCATTTTGAATAGCTATTAGTAGGTTTGACACTTAAGACACCAACTTGATTGTGGACATTTCCTTCAGGAGGTCACCCAGAACACCAGAAACATTGGCTTGGCATCTTGAAAAAGTAATGATTTTGCAATGTAATGAGATGTGTTTCTCTCATTCTTAACCACAAGAAAATATAATTTATTTTCTCATACCACAACTCACATATTAAGAGGTTAATCTCTGGCTAGGAAGACAGCCAAAATGTAGACAAAAATAACGCTTTTCATTACTAAAACAACAACTCGTTTATGAGAAGCCAAAGGGGGGAAGTGGCCTGCAGACTTCTATAATACTGAAGAATCACAAACATATACTATGGGTTTCCTGCCATATTTGGGAAAAGGCAAGAAAAGGCACCCACAACTTTTAGGATAGTGAGTTTTGTTTAATATAGGCACTTTTATTTTATAGTTGTCCCCTGGCACACAGCTTGGAAAGGCCAGGTGGAAAACACAAGGAAGCTTCCATTGTGGGGAATGATGGATTATAAGGGGTGGCCAAACTTACTGACCCTCCAAGCCACATACGATAATCTTCAGAAGCTCGAGAGCCAGGTGCACCTGCCATGGTTTGGGGCTTCAGCCCTGCGGGAAGCATCTCCTGCACCTCCCACAGGACTTGAGTCCCAAGCCCCGGCAGGTGTCTCTCATGGGGCTGAACCCCAAACGCCACCACTCTGCCACAGGGCAGAAGCCCCAAGCTCTGCACCCTGACCCCCCCCAGTCTGGCAGGTGGAGAAAGGGGGGAGGCTGAAGGGGAGGGCACCGCAAGCCTACATTTTAACTGCAAAAGAGCCAAATGTGGCTCACGAGCCATGGTTTGGCCACCCCTGTTATTGTTAAATACGTGGGAGGGAATAAACCTCCAGTAGATCTGAACCAGTAGGTCTTCAGACCCCATTTTCATCTAGATAATTGTACACTGAAAACATGTTTCAAATATTGACAGCTACGCCAAGCCCCAGCAAAAGTGGCTGGGATTCCCTTCCGCTGCAGAAGATTGAAATGAAAATTCTCACACCCCCTTGTGTATGTAAGAGGAATCAGTTAAGTTGCTGGGGCAAAGTAGATTGGGAATGATAGGCATTTCCAAAAAATCCTAAATCTGTCCCTATGTATTTGCTTTTTTCAGGACACGATTAGGCTGTATTCTCTGTTTAATGATTCACCATCGTAATGTGTACGGTTCTCATGCAATTAAGTCAATTGAGAGCCAGAAATTGTCTTCAGTAGGTTCTGGTTTAGGCCCTGTAAAAGTATCCTGTTTGATAATCATATTTATGCACACAAAACTATATCACAGTCTGACTGAATCAGGTAGGATGCTAATTCATTTATCCTCAGGAGATGAGAGTGTTATCCAAACTGTGGCACTGTGCATCAGTAACACGTATAAATCTAGCCCATATTGATTAAACTTTGACCATTGGGTAGAGTGAGAGTAGATTTTGAAAACCACTCCACATATCTTCACTAGCCAAACCAACCTGGCACACAGAAGAGGCATTTGAAACTCTTCCATTGTTCTGCCTATGCTCAGTAATTCACTGACTAATGAGGAAAAAAAAAATCACATGTTGAGCTCTCTGACACAACCCTAAGAATAGGTCTGACTTTGTGACTCACTGTAACTATCAATGAAGGCCAGGACATTATGGGATTTGATATAAGGTCTGATCAAGCAAATCCTTATTAATGGTCCCAGCTCAGGAAAGCATCCCTTTTCAGCAAAGCACTTAATTATGTATTTAAATATAATCATGCACATAAGCCTCACTGAAATCAATGGAGATAGATTTAGGCATGAAGTTAAATGTTTTCCTGAATTAGGGCCAATGTGAGCCAAATTTAATGGGGCTTTTGCCAGAAATAAATGTGTACAGAATCAGGCCACTGTGGTATATTTTTAAGCTCAACATTATGTTCTGATTACTTTATGTCCCCCTCATGTTTTTCCTGGGACCATTCCTCAAGTATGAAACATAAGAGGTTTGAGCAGCTATTACTGGATACCTAGAGGAAATTATCGATTAATTTATTTAGAAACAGAAATATTCATACTACACATTTATCAGTTCTCAGGTTCTCTTCAACTGATATTTCTTTTCAATTTTCCTACTACCTTAATGGAATACAGATACACTCATTTAATCAATATTTAACAATTTTATTCTTAACTCAGTTACATTGTAATTTTTGTCAACTAACTTTTAAATTGATTATGTCTGTTGATGCTTAACCTAAATGAAGAGAGTGATTAACAGTGAGATTTCCATATGCATGTTTGTGAAAGCCCTACATCTCTGTCAGAAGCCTTGAATCCCTGTGAGATATTTCTGACTATTGCACAATAGGTCAAGTTGAATTGTTATTTAGAGCTAGAAGTAATAATCTCTTCATCTTTTATTGATCCCTAAAGATTTCTGTAAAAAGTACACTGCAACAAATATTTTTGTTTTCCACAGTTTAATGTCAGTAAGAGTTCTAAGTTGCTGGACAGAAATACTTTGCATTCCCGATTTAATCTTACCCTGTGTGGATTCCTACTGAAGTAACAAGTTAATACTTTCTGAATGCAGATAATATGAACAGAACATAGTACTTTTTGACATTCCCACTCCCCAGTGTTTTCTGCTTGATTGAAAGCATTTGTGGAAGTTAACTAAATGAGCACAATAAAGCAAATTATTTACATAAACCTAGAACCAGGGACCTTAATAAAAGGTCACAGGTTATCTGCACTCTCTCATGAAAGAAACATTAATCATACCATACTTAAGTCCTTTTTTTAGTTTACGTCTAAGAATGCACCATGATATCTGATAGACGTGTTTTTCTTTTCAATGTGGACAATCTGCAAAGAAACATTTACACCTGTAATTGTTCTGAAATAGAAATGGCTCGACACACAAAATTCACATCTGGATCTTGATCCAGATTTTGAACTTTCCAAAGTTTTGGTGTATTAAGATGGGAGGTTTGGTTAAAATTAGCTAATTAGCCCCAAAGAAAAAGCCAATAATTTTCAAATTCACTCCCTTTGTCAGATTACCATAGCCAAAGTATAGTGACTTTCCATACATTATGAAGCCTACCATCTTAGCCAAATGTTTGCTTGAGGGTTGGAAAGGTATAAGAGGAGCTTCCTCTAATGTTGAGATTAGAGATGGTATTTGTTGAATGTTGCGTGCTGCCAGGATAAACTCCAAGAGTGGGAGATTGCTACTGACACTGCCTTGTGTTGGCAGGATATTTATACTATTGTGCACTGAGGCATGTATGATGGGCTAATATTTACAAATATTTATACAAACTGAAAATGAAAGGGCCAGATGTCCGGCTATTTTAGCAGATGTTCTCTGTTCTGATCAGGTAGGAAAAAAATAACTCCCATTACTAGTGGCATTTAGAAAAGGCTCACTTGGGGGAAGGAAGCTCATTTTTTTCTAACTAGACTTCTAATGTTGATCCTCTTAAAAGTCTGGCTTGATTCAAGGTCCAATGGTTGTAATGGGTAAGAAGTTTAGCAACGTGCTTAAAACTGCAGGAGGCTGAGAGAAAAGCTGGATATTGACATAGTGGTCGTGCATGCTACAAGAATTGAATTGAACAAGTTGAACATTGCTACAAGAACAAAAATTGAAGGCTTTTAAAACTTCTTTTAGACTGGCAAACTTGTGGTACATTATGGTGGTTAGCCCTAAGTGTCTATGGAGTTTATGAATTAAAAGGAATTCAGCTGACCTGACTGCCTGAAGAAGTGATGCCAGCAAAATGACATATTTGACACTTGTGACTTCTCAAAGCTAACATTTTTTCTTTAATATCAAGATGAAAACTCAGATTGACTTCTGGTGGCCTAGCTACCAGGATTTAGCAACCAAAGAAGAAAATGTTGACTGACGATGCAAGGTCATTTCACTCAATAACATGTTTATTTTCATGAGGAAACCACATCTTTTTGAAATGTAGTGGCTTGCAGTTTTGAAGCTGACATGCTATATGGGGGGCTTTATGCAATCCCTATGCTACAACACAGCCCCATGGTGGAAATATCATCCACAGGGTCACTGTAGAACAAGCCACCCACTTCACCAGGAAACCTGGAGCCACAAGTAGAGCTCAGAAAGTGGGTGAGGGCAAGCTGGGGTGAAATGTGTCAAGAGCAACTGACTTCGAGAACTGACAATGGCAACAACACTGGTAACTGACACAGCCATTCCCTGGGCAATGTCTACCAGCATGGCTCGTATGGAGCCCTGGCTATAAATAAAAGATGCCTTCCCTTAGTAGAACCCTGAAAGCCAGCAGCAGTGCAAATACCAGTCTTCCACAAGGGTGAATGAATGAAATCACGAGTAAAGTGACTAGTGATTTTGGGTGCCTCAGTTTTTGGGTATCCCCTTAAAGGGACTTGGTTTTCAGAGAGCAGGTGATCAGTACTAGTTGCTTATGGAAATCTGTATAGCTAAGCAGCATATAGGAAATGGAGAACATGGTTAAACTATGTACTAAAACAGATAACGAACTCCCTTGAACTAAAACAAAAAAGACACGGACATTCAATTTTATTTTGTTCTACTTAATTTAGGGGAAAAGATTGTGTGCAGTGTCCTTAAATCTCTCAACACAATGCAGTCTGAGTGGTTGTCAACGATGTCATTTCCACTTTGTAACAAAGACAGCAGTTCAGTATTGGTTTTTGTAATTGTTTTCTGTGTAGCAGTTTCAAAATTTTAATCTTAAAAAAAAAAAAAAAAAAGATGTTTTTCAGATAAAATCTTTTAAACAGATTTTGCATTTTAGATTTGAAATGTAGATCTCTGAAAGTGTGATAAGTTAAGCATGTCAGAAGCTGAGAGCAATTTCAGCTGAACATGGCTTATTCCATCTATAACGTAATTGTGACTAGCATTATATCTAGCAAAGAATGATAGGAAACCTGTTTAGGATTAGTTGGCTAGAATGACCTACACAGGGCAGCAAAATTAGCATTTACCCAAAGAAATATTGGGGTATAGGAATGATTCAAGCATTGCTCTTCTATGGAAATTCTCATCCATAATCACATTCAGATACACAGTGCCACAACAAAAGAAAAAGGAGAATCTAACAGCTGTTCAACCATTCTGGTCATGAACAGCAGCCAGATAAAAAAAAAAATTCAATTGGAATCTAGCCCTAAAAGCTTGTGGCAACATTACATTTTTATTAGAAAAGAAAAACAGTGGTCAGAGTCTCCAGCCAACAGCTACAGTTGCTGAACCAGAATTTCCATTCCAAGGGAAATACTGACATTTCAAGATAAAATTTCATTTGGGCCTCGAGTGAAAAGTGAAAATGTTGATACTTCCCATTCAATTAATTTAAAAAAAAAAGTTGTTCTGAATCTGTCAAAATGTTCTGAATTCAATTTTATTATACTTTGTTATAAATTAACAACAAAATATAAACAACATTTAAAAAAAAATTAAAAACATTCTATTCCAATAAGGTAATAATGAAAGTTTTCAACCTTACTGAAATGAAATGTTTCATTTTTTAAAAATGAAATTCCGTGAAAATTGCCACATTCCTATAGAACATTCAGATTTTGATGAATCACCATTTCCTCAATGGAAAAAAAACTCTGAAAATGTCCATTCATCTAGTGGTTAAGCCGCACAGGATAAGGGCTCATGGGGAAGTCCACTGACTCTTGTGCTCTCTTTCCCACTGCCTTACAGCAACCTTTACCAAATGGCTTGAGATAACCCTGCAATTTTAAGTGCAATAAAAGCACTGAAAAGGACTCTCAACCAAAATATATGCATTTGCAACACATATAACTAAATAGGTGGTCAGGCACATGTTCAAATCTGTACAATTTGTGGATGAAAATAAAGTTCTTGTAAATAGAGATGACTGAATAATAAAAATCTAATGAAAAATTCTGAAGTTATGAAGCTGTCAAATGGCAGAGTTCAAAATGAACTAATTTTCATTTTCTTCAATTTTTCATGGTTTGAGAAAATGGTAGAAAGTTAGAAATAGAAATGCATTATTGAACACAGTGAAATTTGTTATTTAACAAAAAAAATTGTTAATGAAAAATTACAATAATCATTTTGGTAACAATTTCAATAAATGTTTGATTAGAATTATTGAAATCCCTGAAACCTTTTTAAAAAGCCAATGCTTTTTAATGACATTTTTTGCTTTTTTTAAAAGGGGCTTTTTTGATTAAAAACATTTTGTGGATTTTTTTCTTTTTTGGAACCAGCTGTACTTATAAACTGAAGACTAGAACTGAAAAACAGTTTTAGGGCCTTAAGAAAGAAAAGTACTCCACTTCACAGAAGAGTGGAGGCTATGCAAATTAGCAAGAATCTGAGTTTGCTGAATATTAAACCCAGAATGGACGAATCAGAGTAACCAATAGTTATACGTTTTACTAGAATCTTTATTGGATATAATTTCTGACTTGGTGATGGTGAAGCAGGTGTACTGAAAATGTGTCTTATTAAATATCTTATTCTGATGTTCACAACATTTAATGAAAGATACAAAAGTATGATAGTTACTATCTCTCTCTTTGGGGGACAAACTTACTTTTTTTTTTTTTAAAAGAAAGAAAAGGCAGATCTATTGTTATTCAGTGTGGTAGCTCACAGTATTTTGATTATGCCTGGAACACTCAGGACAGTAGGAAACAGATTGTGTTCAACAAAATGTGAATTGTCTATAGAGGCACAGAAAAGCTGCCCAAACTCTGATTGTTGTTAAAAGAGGAGTAATTTTTTAAAATTATCATTATTGTTGCTACAGTTCCAAGGGATTCTTGGAAGCAAAACTGCAGAGAGACAATGAGATGAGGAGTCACTACAGGGAGCGAATATGAGAAAATGTATTTCCCTGGGACACTTCTATTTTCATTGTGATTTATTAATGTTGCCAAGAGCTAATTGTATTTTTTTTTTTTTTAAAGTGACCTGGAAACTTTGAAATGCCACGTCACATTGGATTGAATGGATTTACAGAAGTGAAATATAATGTCAGGAAGCTGTTTTGATTTGTCCAAATCAACTATAGTTTAGCATGATCTAGAAGAAATTAGAGCAATCTCAATATGTATTTTGAGGAGAAGGATATTTATTGTGGAAATTAATGTCATAAAAACTCAATAAAAAGAAAATAATGTTGCAGCAGCAGCTGCTACTTTAAATTTGCATTTTTTGTTTTGTCCTGTACTTTCTCCTTCTTCCATGAAACTAGGGGACTAGAGACATACCATCATCCTCTTGGTTACCGTCCTTCCCCTCCCCTCACCCTTTTCCTCTTGTCTTTATCTTATGTTTTTTTTTGTTTTTTTTAACATCATGATATATTTCTGCAGACTAATTAAGAATGAATACAGAAGTATAATGCTACATCCATGTCAATTTCCTGTAAAAGCACATATCTATTGCATTTATTTATATATGCATTCCAGTTCAAAACACCTTGTGCAGTACATTTCAAGGCTATCACTGCCCTAAGAAAGAGCTTAGAGTAATTAGCCATGTGGTCATTTGAGGCATGCTATAATTGTCAATCAGATCTTTTTGCCCAAAGATACCTGAACATGGTTAGCTAGGACTACAGTTTTATATTAAACTTCTGTTTTCATTTTATTTTTTACATTAATTTTAGTTAACATTTTTTGCTGCTTTTTATATTTGTTGAAAAATGTGAGCAGTTTTAGTATTATGTGGCAAGTGCCCTAAATGAGCAGAGTAAGAGGACATCTGCACCTGTGTATTACACAATTAACAAAAAAAATGGACTTCTTGATTGACAACTTGATACAGATTCAAGAAGTGGAGTTGAAATGAAAGCATTAGGAAAAGAAAAAGTCCAGCTGCATTAAAAAAAATCCACAAAATGTATGAATATTCACAATATTCACTCAGCTGTAGAAATTGTGACTAATGAAAAGAGAAATCGAGAGAATAATGTATTTGAATGTTTCTGAATGCCCTATGAAAAATAAAACTAGAGGAATAAAATATTTCCTGTACTTAAAGAGTACTTAAAGAAAAAATGGGATCAGCTGTGCCTCTGGAGGTCAGAGGCATAGGGCATCATAGTGTAACCATATCACCTGATTATATTCCATCAGTGACAGCAATGTCTCGGCCCCCAACATAGCACAGCAACCCTGTGATGGTTGGCTCTGCAGTCATAGCCTTTTCTTTTCCTTTTCTCTTTCCCATGGCTAAAGACCAATGAAAATCAATTCAGATAAACAACAGACTTAGCTGGGCAGTTCACCAGTGCTGGGTAGCAGTAGGTGGAGGATACTAATGCTCTGCCAGATGAGTGGGGTTTCTCAACACTAGAGCATCGCATTGATTGTAGTTAACTAATCCAGTTGTAATTACCATAATTCAGCACATCCATACTTGGCATGCATACTTTTGGATCACCTCCATATTCATGCTACATTAAATCAAGTTATTAGCAATGCCTCCCCAGAACTTGTCCTAGAGATCCCAGCAACTACCTGTAGGTCAGCTGAAGAGAATGGATTGTTCTGAAATAGTGAAATAAAGAATGAGACATTGATAATGACAATATTTGTGACTCTAATTTTGTGCAAATTTTATTTAGAAGATTAGCATCCCAACTTCAAAGTGAAACTCCTCATGCTGGAGTGGAAGAGAAATCAAACAAAATATTTAAACGAACTCCTGAAAGGCAAACCACCAAATTTTGCATAGCTCTCATTTTTCGGGCATTTATTTTTAGAAATGATTTTCTCAATTCCTAGATGGCAAAGGGGTGTATTTTTGAAGCACAAAGGTGTTACACAAAGATTTAGGATAAAATGAATTATGTGGATGATGCAATATCCGTAAAGGAAAGGCATATAAGGCAGACTTTATTTAATACAAAAAATAAAAAATCTCAGTAATCAGACTTCAGTAAACAACAAAATGGGGATGAGAAAGAGACACTATTAATATAAAACAATAAAAGGTTTGTTCTCCTTCTCATGAAATCCTTTTTTCTATGGAAAAACCCGATTATGCTGCTGCATAACAGCTGCAAAGTTTTTAAAGTTGTCACAAAACTGAAGATTTTAAAATATTTCATTGCTGTAACACTACATTGCCAATTCTAGCTACACAAATTGAGGATGTGACAGATGTTAGCAATGCATTTAGTCCCAAAATACATGGGAATAACATCCCAGGGAAAAACAGAGCTTTTTGTTGTTTTAAATGTAGGAACACAGCATGATGTTCTGCTGCCCATGTGGTCTTGTGAACACTTTTTTTTTTTTTTTTTTTTGGGGGGGGGGGGGGCAAAGTCACGATTGCATTTTATCCTGATAAAATGTTTGGCTTTGCTAACATGCAAAGCTATTATAATATGATCTGTCTTTGTGGCTCAAACCCTAGCACTGTCCATTCTTCATCAGTCCCCAAATAATTTCATTTTAGCACTGCTCAAATCCCTTAGTTCTTTGAGTTATGTATATCTATTATCTACAGCAGAACTATGATAGAAAGATGCATGGCTAAAAACCCAAACCCAATAAGAAACAGACAGAAGATATTTCCAAGAATAGGGAAATATTTCTGGGATGTCATGGTTTTCAAAGTCCTTCCTGGCACAAGCTTTCATTCTGTGGACGTTAGCTTGAATACATTCTTTATTTAATCATGCCCTTAACCAGTAATGGGGGGTGGGATGAGGCAGGCTATCAGCATGTTAAACCAGCTAACATCTTATCACAAACTAAGATAAGTAATTTAAAAATGTTGTTTGGTCTTTATGGGGATCTAGAAGCACTTGTCCACACAAACTCAATGGACCTGGTAACAGCAGAAATAATGAACCAGCTGGGGAAGGTAAAGCATAAGCAGATGATCAAAAAGTTCATTCTGGTCACTTAGTCTTTCCACTGACTTCAATAGATTTTAGATCTGGTCCTAGGTACAGATAGTTATGCAGTACCCACTGCTACTTATAGTGTACAACTCTTGTCTCATCCAATAAGTTAATATGGCAAAGCAATCATTTGGGGAAATGTTCATTCTGCTGGTTTCATTGCATGCATAAAATTTCATTACTGATTGCCTCAAAGCTTAAAGATTTAAAATTTAATTCTCTAGGCTTATGGAAGGAACACACCACTCTACTAGCTTGTTGTGGGTCACAAAGTTCGAATTAGAATTGCCCTAATGTTCCAAGACTAGGTTGAATTGTTCATTTTCAAAAGAGAACCGCAAATGCTAATTAAGTAGATACCGTATGAGTTGTCACTTTGCATATTTCAACAGTCATAGTTATATGTGAATAAATTATATGCACTATTAAAGGGTGAATATCATGCTCCAAATTTAACAAAGAAACTCTCCATAGAGAAGACTTAATTTTCTCATTTACTTAAGAAAATGAACTATATTCCCATCTCACAAAACATGATTTTTTTAACACTAACCCTATTTATTAAACTTAAACACTTAAAGATGGTTTTAAAGGGAAAAAACCAGAAAAGCAAGAAGGGACAAGTTCTTAGCTGGTATAAAATCTCTATGCTCCATCAAAGTTATTGTGTAATCCAATTTATATCAGCTGAGGATCTACCTCTAGAAAAAAATAAAGTTGGACCCATTTCCCGCAGTAAGAGACTTGAAGGATATTGCACATTGTAGATAGTAGAAGATAGTTTCTCAATATGGACCTAATCCTACTCCTTGAATTCAATGACAAAACTGCCACTGGAGGAGAGATGAGCAGGATCATGTCTTATGAGGTCTATAACTCTAATGTTACTTACGTGACATGTCAGAAATATATCAGATAAGAAGCGGACCAGAAGCACAATGGCCACTGAAGTACAGCACTGCAAAGCTATGACTTAATCAACCAATATCAACATTACACAAGAACATTCTCTTGAAAAATACTATTCAGTAGTTCAGAACAGACCCATTTTTTAAAAGGAAATTTAAAAAAAAAAAAATCATTTTAACAACATAGTCAGTGCTTTTCTTCACAAAAGATCCTAAATTGCTTTAACAACTGTAGGTCAAATCCTACAGACCCTGTCATTCAGATAGATACAAAGCACTCCTCTCTCTCTCTCTAAATACCTGTAGATGATGCTTAAGAATATGTAATATGTTTCCAGGATGTTGCAGGACCAAATTTTGTTGTTATGCATGGCAAATGGTTTCCTTGGGCTGCTGTTTATATCAATTCTTAATAGTCCTTCCCTGAGCAAAACTTCGATGGACACTTAAAGTCCGTAAGGTGTGGCCATACTGTGACTCTGATCATCTCCTGAAGATCTGGAGAGGTAGAAGGGCTCCAGCTGCCTCAGTGGTACCATTTCCTGACTATATGGATACATCTCTGTGGGTGATCCACAGGGAAGCTGTGTTGGTGGAAAGGAAAGAGTGGGGAAAAAAGCACAACTCTGTATCAAAATCCTCTGTTGTGTACTTCATTTCCAAGCACAAATAAAAGCAGCAGGAAATACAGCTCAGACTTGTATTACGTCCCTTGGATTCCTCTCTACTACGGAGCAGCTATAGGATCAAGAGACCCAACAAATGAAAGCATGGCTTCCGGCGAAGCTGCAATGCCAAAGGGAAGGATATCAGTGGAACTGCAGCCTTCTCTTCAGCACAGCTCATCTTTGTGTGAAAGGGATTCCTTTCTTCACAGTTCTCCAAGATCTATTGAATAGAGAGGGCACAGCCTCCAGAATCCTAATCCCTAACCCGCACAGAGGGAATAATATATGAAAGACTGAGGTTCACCCTACAGAATTTTCCTCCATCCAAAGTGAACTTTATGCGATAGTAAACAATACCTGCTACTGGGGTTTGCACCAGGTAGAGAAAAGGTTCAGCCACAGCTCCTTTTCTGGATAGAAAATTAGAGGAGGAGAATATCCTAGCTCTGTTAAGTCAGAAATTGGCAGGTATGTGATATCATAAAAATCTAAGGCTGGATCCTCAATCAGTGTAAATAGACATTGAAATCAATGGAACTATGACAATTGACACCAGCTGAGGCTATGGCATGTCATCACTAACCAACAAATGAAGGTTTTATTGTATAGCAAAGGCTGAGCTACATCCTGAAAAGTGGTCAAATGAATTTTTACATCAATCACCAGGAAAAGACAGGGAGGGGCAGGGAACTCAGAAATGCCAGCTGTAATTTAAAAAAAACAAAAAACCTATATTCACATGCATTTCAGAATTTAGTCACACTGGAGAGTGCTTTTTAAAAAAAAAATCTTATGAGCTTCCATATTATCAGGCTGAGCAAAACAGTCCTGAGAAACATCCAGTCAAATAAGAAGCAAAACTCCCACAGTGAGAGTTTTGCCAGACTAAGGAGTCCAGGACTTTACTAATTTTTTTTGGGGGGGGGTGAAAGTGTTGTCATTTTAAATAAATATTAATATCACACTTAGAAACAATAGTGAATGGAACTGCAAAAATAAAATAGATAAGTAAGATCCCAGAAGATGGCCCAAGCATGCAACCATTACTCATAATATTTGTTCATGACATAGAACCCTTGCCTTCAGTGAGGCCACTTACATGAGTATTAGTCATGTGAGTTAACATTGCATAGTAAAGCCCAAAAACATGTATTATGGCAGAAAAATCACTCTAGTTCTCTCCAAATGTGGATGCATTTGGAAAATTGCAATATTTTTCACCAGAGCCAGCAAGGTCAAATTACCCACTTCAGTCACTGTAAGATGTTTTGATTGATTAATGGTTCTCAAACTAAAGCTTGTTGCTTTCTTTTAAGTACCCTTTTAAAACTAAACATCTAGCTTGTGACATGTATTTTACTCTGATGCAATATTTGAGCAGCTTTTTTAAGCTGCTCAAATAACTTTTAGTCAAATTATTTATCAAACATTTTAAACACTTTCAAATTACTGTTTATGATCTGTATGGAATGAATTGTTAGCAATGAAAGGCTTCAACTTTGTGTTGAAATTTTTTGGGCCTGATTCAAAGTCAATGGAATCTGTCTCTTGGCTTTTGGATCAAGCCCGTATTGTGGTTGAAGAATTTATTATAACATCAAGAAAGAAGGCCACTGTTACCCTAGGGACTAATCTAGCACCCAAAGCCAGTGGAAAAAGACTCACATTGACTTCAATAGGAATTGGATCAAGCACTGTATATCCTTCTGCCAGGAAGATCTACATGCAGATTCCCGAAAAGCAAAATAAAAATAAATAAATAAATAAATAAATAAAAATCCTTTCATCCAACTGACCAATTGGAGAGAGATTCTGAATCCTCCTATTATGACTAGGTCCCTCCCACAGCTAGATCTGAAAGGATTGCTACTGCAAGCACAGTGTGAGGAAGATTCAGAGAAGGCAGTGCAGGGGAAACTGAAGAACGGGGAAGAAAATTGGCAGCATGTGACCTCCCAAAGAAAGAGAACCTATATGCCCACCATGCAGATAGAGGTAAAGAATCTTTTTCAGGCTCTCTGCACAGGTACTACAGCGGAGAACGATTTGGAAGACTTATTTGAGGGAATGGATCAGAAGGAGACCCTGTTGATCAGAAGGCAAGGGATGCATTGTCCTAGGGATGGGGGTTCCACTCCCAAGAGGAAGAGAAGGGTGATGGTGGTTGGGGACTCCCCCCTAAGGGGGACAGAGTCATCCATCTGCCGTCCGGACCGGGAAACTAGAGAAGTGTGCTGCTTGCCTGGAGCTAGGATTCAGGATGTGACAGAGAGACTGTCAAGACTCATCAAGTCCTCAGACCACTACCCCTTCCTACTTCTCCACGTAGGCACCAACAACGCTGCCAAGAACGATCTTGAGCGGATCACTGCGGACTATGTGGCTCTGGGAAGAAGGATAAAGGAGTTTGAAGCACAAATGGTGTTTTGTTGAAGGAAAAGGCCCAGGTAGGGACCGTCACATTGCAGAAGTAAATGCGTGGTTACGCAGGTAGTGTCAGAGAGAGGGCTTTGGATTCTTCGATCATGGGATGTTGTTCCAGGAAGAAGGATTACTAGGAAGAGATGGGATTCACCTAACAAAGAGAGGGAAGAGTATCTTCACAGACAGGCTGGCTAACCTAGTGAGGAGGGCTTTAAACTAGGTTTGATGGGGGATGGAGACCTAAGCCTGAAGGTAAGTGGGGAAGTGGGACACCACAAGGAAGCAGGAGGAGGAGGATGCAGCGGGGAGGCCTCCTGATTCATACTGAGAAAGTATGGCAATCGGCTAGTTATCTCAAGTGCCTATACACAAATGCAAGAAGCCTGGGAAACAAGCAGGAGGAATTGGAAGTCCTGGCACAGTCAAGAAACTATGACATGATTGGAATAACTGAGACTTGATGTAACTCACACAACTGGAGCACTGTCATGGATGGGTATAAACTGTTCAGGAAGGACAGGCAGGGGCGAAAGGGTGGAGGAGTTGCACTGTATGTAAGAGAGCTCTGTGATTGCTCTGAGCTCCAGTATGAAACTGGAGATAAGCCAGTTGAGAGTCTCTGGGTTAAGCTTAGAAGCAAGAATAATAAGGGTCATGTCATGGTGGGTTTCTGTTATAGACCACCAGACCAGGAGGACGAGGTAGAAGAGGCTTTCTTCAGTCAACTAGGGAAAGTTTCCAGTTCACAGGACCTGATTCTCATGGGGGACTTCAATCACCCTGACATCTGCTGGAAGAGCAATACAGCAGAGCACAAACAATCCAGGAAGTTTTTGGATAGTGTTGCAGACAACTTCCTGGTGCAAGTGCTGGAGCAACCAACTAGGGGCCACGCTTCTCTTGACCTGCTGCTCACAAACAGGGAAGATTTGGTAGGGGAAGTAGAAGTGGATGGCAACCTAGGCAGCAGTGACCATGAGATGGTCGAGTTCAGGATCCTGACAAAAGGAAGAAAGGAGAACAGCAGGATACGGACCATGGACTTCAGAAAAGCAGACTTTGACTCCCTCAGGGAGCTGATGGGCAGGATCCCCTGGGAGGCTAATATGAGGGGGAAAGGAATCCAAGAGAGCTGCTGTATTTTAAAGAAACCTTATTGAGGGCACAGGAGCAAACCATCCCGATGTGCAGAAAGAATAGCAAATATGGTAGGCGTCCAGCTTAGCTTAACAAAGAAGTCTTTGGTGAGTTTAAACACAAAAAAGAAGCTTACAAGAAGTGGAAGCTTGGTCAGATGACTAGGGAGGATTATAAAAATACTGCTCGAACATGCAGGAATGAAATCAGGAAGGCAAAAGCACAATTGGAGTTGCAGCTAGCAAGGGACGTGAAGGGGAACAAGAAGGGTTTCTACAGGTATGTTACCAACAAGAGGAAGATTAGGGAAAGTGTGGGCCCCTTACAGAATAGGGGAGGCAACCTAGTGACAGAGGATGTGGAGAAAGCTGAGGTACTCAATGCCTTTTTTGCCTCTGTCTTCACAGACAAGGTCAGCTCCCAGACTACTGCACTGGGCGGCACAGAATGGGAAGGAGGTGAACATCCCGCAGTGCTGAAGGAACAGGTCCAAGACTACTTAGAAAGATTGGACATACACAAGTCCATGGGGCCAGATGCAATGAACCCGAAGGTGCTGAGGGAATTGGCTGATGTGATTTCAGAGCCATTGGCTATTATCCTTGAAAGCTCGTGGCAATTGGGGGAGGTCCCTGATGACTGGAAAAAAGCAAATACAGTGCCCATCTTCAAGAAAGGGATGAAAGAGGATCCAGGGAACTACAGACCAGTCAGCCTCACCTCAATCCCTGGAAAAATCATGGAGCAGGTCCTCAAGGAATCCATTTTAAGGTACTTGGAAGAGAGGAAGGTGATCAGGAACAGTCAACATGGATTCACCAAGGGAAAGTCATGCCTGACCAACTTGCTTGCTTTCTATGAAGAGGTGACTGGCTCTGTGGATGTGGGGAAAGTGGTGGATGTGATATACCTTGACTTTAGCAAAGCTTTTGATACTGTCTCTCACAGTATTCTTATCAGCAAGTTAAAGTAGTATGGGTTGGATGAATGGACTATAAAATGGATAGAGAACTGGCTAGAGCATAGGGCTCAACGAGTAGTGATCAATGGCTCCATGTCTAGCTGGCAGCTGGTCACAAACAGAGTGCCCCAGGGGGCGGTCCTGGGGCCGGTTTTGTTCAACATCTTCATTAATGATCTGGAGTATGGGGTAGATTGCACCCTCAGCAAGTTTGCAGATGACACTATGCTAGGGGGGGTGGTAGATACCCTGGAAGGTAGGGATAGGATACAGAAGGACCTAAACAAACTGGAGGACTGGGCCAAAAGAAATCTGATGAGGTTCAACAAGGATAAGTGCAGAGTCCTGCACTTAGGATGGAAAAATCCCATGCACAGATATAGACTGGGGACCAACGAGTTAGGCAGCAGTTCTGCAGAAAAGGACCTGGGGGTAACAGTGGATAAGAAGCTGGATATGAATCAGCAGTGTGCCCTGGTTGCCAAGAAGGCTAACAGCATATTAGCCTGCATTAGGAGGTGCATTGCCAGCAGATCACGGGAAGTGATTATTCCCCTCTATTCGGCATTGGTGAGGCCGCATTTGGAGTATTGTATCCAGTTTTGGGCCCCCCACTACAAAAAGGATGTGGAGAAGTTGGAGAGAGTCCAGTGGAGGGCAACAAAAATGATTAGGGGGCTGGAGCACAAGACTTATGAGGAGAGGCTGAGGGAACTGGGCTTGTTTAGTCTGCAGAAGACAAGAATGAGGGGGGATTTGATAGCAACCTTTTAACCTAAAGGGGGTTCCAGGGAGGATGGAGCTAGGCTGTTCTCAGTGGTGGCAGATGACAGAACAAGGAGCAACGGTCTCAAGTAGCAGTGGGGGAGGTCTAGGTTGGACATCTAGTGAAAAAGTTTTTCACTAGGAGGGTGGTGAAGCACTGGAATGGGTTACCTAGGGAGGTAGTGGAATCTCCATCTTTAGAGGTTTTTAAGCTGTGGCTTGACAAAACCCTCGCTGGGATTATTTAGCTGAGGTTAGTCCTGCTTTGAGCAGGCGGTTGGACTAGATGACCTCCTGAGGTCCCTTCCAACTCTATGATTCTAAGACTCTCACTCCATCCTTCTCCAGCCAACAACTTGTCTCATATCTGGGTGTCTTAATTTTTTTAAAATTATTTAAGAGTCGTCTGTTTCAAGAAAAATAAAGAACATATGAAGGAGAGAGAGGGAAACTTATAAAGAAAAATAATTCAATCCATAGAACACAAAAATATATTACATATTTTTACAAGTTCATAAGGGTTAAATCCTTCAGCCAAAGGTTTAATTAAGTTGGGACTTCTCCTTCACTAAATGAAAGGAGCTAGTCTTTCCCTAGCTCCTTGGAAGAGTACAGCTCCTGCCCCTCACTGCCTCAATAACTGGTAAAGTCAGGGTAGTTAAGCAGTGGACTAGATTGCCTAGGAAGATTGTGGAATCTCTGTCATTGGAGGTTTGGAAGAGTAGACAAACACCTATCAGGGACTGTCTGGATAATACTTAGTCCTGCTTTGAGTGCAGGGGACTGGACTAGAACACCTCTCGTGGTCCCTTCCAGTCCTATGATTATATGAAAGCAATGACTCACCAGGAAACGGAAGTTTCTTGGGTTTCCAGTCATTCTACCCAGTAGGTGGAGCGGCAGCAGGATGGAAGAAGTAGTGTTTCCTATCTGGCTCTTCACCAGCTCCTCTTACTCTCCAGCTGGATAAAAGAAGAAGGAAACCTCTCATTGCCATCTCCAAAAACAGCTCCCACTAACTCTCACTTTCAAGCAGGAAAAGATTCCAGAGGACAATAAAAATGGCTCTGTCAACTCCCTGTCCTGCTCTAGAATTCTGTAATGGTGGATGTCAGATGGAGAGAAACTGAGAGACGAAGGGAAGAAATAGGAGAGATGTATGAATGGGGAAGGATGGAAATGGGAAAAAAGGGAGGAGAATGGAAGAGGAATGGGGCAGAACGGAGATTTGAGTGGCGCAGTAGGGAAATTAATCTTAGGGAAAAATGGAACAATTAAGGAAAAGAGGCAGACAGACAGCAGTGAAGAATATGTAGTGACTTGAAGGCAGCAAGAAGAACAGAAACACTGGGAGACATAGCAGGTAACGGATATTTTAAAATTATTGTATAAGAAGTCTGATGCCAAAAGAAGCTTGAGAGAGCTGGATTTAGATGGGAGATGCATACAGGAGCCCGATATTCTTTCAGAGAGGAGAAGAGATAACCTGCCATAGTTTTATATGGTGGTGCCTACCAGTATGGGTGGTTTTGGTATAGGTTTGTTGATATTTTAATGCTACATTACTTATCTCTGAGAAGTTACAATTGCATCCTAGAATAGGGGACTTATTTTCTTTTCCAAAAACATTTCTTCTGATCTCAAGTTATTAACAAATGAAAAATAGGGCTTCAGGTAGTCTAAAAAATTTTCAATGGGAAGGGCTCCCAGAGCCTCCATTTGTATTTGTTGATTTTACATCATCAGTTCAGGAGCCTCAGAGGTCAAGTCTATCCAAGGGCATTTGCAGGAATGAGGGTAGGCAGAACCAGGGATGTACACAGTTCTACTGATCACGCTCACATGTACTTTTAAATTGCTGGATAGAAGCAGCTTCCTAAAGTACATAATTCCTTTCAGATACACTTTTTCTCTTGTCTCTTCCCTCGTGTGCACCCTATCCCCACAAGCTGATGTAAAACTGCATCAATAATTTCAGCACTCATCACAATGGCTGCCAAAACTGGTGAGCGCCCCCTTCTTTTGATCTACTTTAGCTTGTGGTAGTAGCCCCTGAAGCAAGGGATTCACAAGCATGGCAGATGGTCCAGGAGCAGGATGTAGCTAGTTGCTCCAGAACTCCATGGATTCACTGATCTGACACCATGAGCATGGGCTACAAAGTGGGCTGTGGATTCTACTTCAGGAATCAGAGCTTCTACAAAAGTGTTGTGTGGGTGCTCCATGGCTTCCCCTGTGTGTGGGAAGTTCACAAACCCCCGATCTCCCCTCAGCATTTTTCCTGTGAACAGTGCAAAAACACCGACTGTGAACCAGGATTTGGGACTTGACATACTTTTGAAAATATTTCCCTGGTACTCCAGCTATTAAGTGCACAAATGATTGTTATTAATACAAGTGTCCTTGACCACGGTTGTTTCAGGTGCATGATTATTAAGTTGCTTTTGATTAAAGGAAGTAGTTCATCAGCATAGAGAGCCGTATTCAAACCTCCTTCAGATCACTTAGAGTTCAATCATGAATGTAAAATACTGTTCAGGTTACATATTGAACATACTCTCAAAAACATCTTTGTGAAGGCTTCATCTTCCTGTGGACAGAAGAGGATTCAGCGCAGATGGCCCCACACTCTCAAAAATGGGATTCCTTTTAGTGCTCCCTCTACCTTTTAGCGCTTACCATCTACTGCTTCTTACACTTTATTTAAAAAAAAAAAAAAAAAAAAAAAATTACCAAGACTTTGAAAAGAATGTTACTACTACTTCCCCTCAGGATCTCCTCAGTCCCGCAGTTGCTGGTAATTTTCATCTGTCCCAGACTGACCCAGCCTGCTCTGTCACTTTGGGTATGTCTACACTGCAATTAGACAGCTGCAGCTGCCCCTTGCCAGCTGACACAGGCTTGGGCAAAGGAGCGGTTTAATTTTGATATAGACACTCAGGCTGCAGGCCAAGCTCTGGAACCCTGCCCCCTTGCAAGGTCCTAGAGCCCAGGCTCCTACCCAAGCCTGAACATCTACCCCACAGTTAAACAGAACTTTAGCCCAAGCCGCCCAAGCCTGAGTCAGTTGGCATGAACCGGTCGCTAGTTTTTAATTGCAGTGTAGCATACCTACAATTACTCCCTCTCATGGGATCTTTCCCTGATCCTTTATAGCTCCCGGGTGCTGCCCCACCTGCTCCGGCACAGCAACACTGGACCTACTTTATTTACTGGAACCAAGCTCCCAGGTGACAGGGCTGTATTATCTATTTACCTTCTCTCTCATTGTGCTAGGACATTAATTGTCTGTACTCAGAGGTTCTGCATGCCAATCAAAGTGCTGTCATTCCATTTGTAGCAGAAGACTATGTAGTGACTGACAATTGCCACACAGTTTTGGCTTAATACTGAAAATTCTAGGCTTCCATTACAAAAATAGATCTTTCTTATTTAGTCATGAAGATACAACTAGCATGTTGTAAACAATGTAATGCAACCCTGTTAACCCAGCCTAATGGAAAACTGTATCTGAGCCACCAAGGACAGTACAAAAGGAGAGCACTCAATTATTCCATTCTCCTCAATGACGTGTGAACATAAAACTTAATTCAGACCCCTTAAATCCTAAGTGGATTGAGCACAGGAAGTTAAATAAAAAACCCTCGTATGTCAAACGCAAAAACCTGAGTCTGTAGCATGAAGGCTGCACACTTAAAATACAAAGAGTCAGAAAATGCAAAAGTTAAGATTCTAACAGCAAAGTTTATTCTACCTCATTGCACACATGGTATATTATTCCCATATTTCTGGTTAAACATGTAGCTTAATGTTATTGTTTATGTAGCAAAATACATACCCATAGTGCACAAAGGATATGCAATGATTCAATATTTGAATTCAGTAGCACTGCATTTTGTACTGATGCATGCATAACCTTTGGAAGAAGGTGTTTTTAGTTAGCCAGTTATCCTGTTTTTAGAGAGAAACTAATAGAGACTTATGTTTTGACATGAAAATGTTTAAACTCCACACTATTGTCAAAGGCAGAGAAAAGTATTTGTACTGCTATGTAGGAGAAACACATTTTCATATGCTTGACTTCTGATATAAATAAATAGCTAGGACTAAATATTGCTCCCCTTTGTGTAGGTGTACCAAAAAGGAAAGAAAACAATACAAATTCTACACATGCACAGCAGCATGGAAGGTTCCCTACCTAGTTCTCAAGAGAGTATGAGTGGTGGTAGGAAATGGGCTGCCATAACAACAAGTGCACTATAGTCCCAAAGAGTCAAGACCTGATTGCCATTGGTATGGCCACACCCGCCACTGGCTAATGCATATGCTATAGTTCAAACTACTTCTCTTCTTTTTAAAAAGAAACATTGATCACCCGCAAGTACACAGAAGCAACTGTCCCAGCACTTGCATGGTGGCTTTAATAGGAGATGAACAGCTAAGCAATCACTGCTCCTCTTCCCAATACAGTTCCCACATTGAAATTCTGCCCTCCAATCTTAAGCACTAATAATTCTGTTCAGATAATCATGTTCTCCTACCACGAACATTTTCTCCTCATCATTTCTTATCAAGCACATACTCATTTTGCTTACATCACAACAGCTAATGCACAGAAGATGATCTGAGCTAACAAAACCCACAGTAATGTGTATGTATGGCATATATGCATCAGTGGAAAGTTTTAATTTGATCCATTGGCTTTAAGACTGCTGAGTCACACATGATTAATTTGCATGATATTTTAATTTCCTTCATGTTTAGATAACTAATTTCGAATGAGATCAGGTGAAATGATCTGAATCAGAATTAGTAGATATTTTTTCCTTTGAGGAATTCATTATAATTGATGTATCTACTGGCAGTCCCTGAGGGCTTGACATTGCAGTGCTTAGTCAGGCAAAACTATTGTTCAAGTCAATGGGAGATTTTTCTGAACAAACACTGAAGGACCTGGCCCCAAGGCTGAAAAACTAACACTAGTTATACCTACTGAGCCTCTGTGAGGATTATAATAGTTAGATGTTTCATAGCTATGATCCTAAAATATACTTGGCTATGAACTACAGTGGAATTTCTGAGTCATGGCCATGTGCAGTTATCCAAGAGTTTTTAGGTCTGTTCATAAACGTTATGTTTTGCCAGCATACAAAATTTAAGAGCTGGAGAAGGGAGTGTGCAGGAGGTTAAAGCATAAAGACTTCTTCATTCCAGAGTCCATGGATCAGATCCTCAGCTGGCACAGAGCAACATAATTCTATGTAAGTTAGGGGTGTCACATCAGTTTACGCCAGTTGAGCATCTAGTTCACTCGGTTTAATTCTATTGACTTCTAGAGGGGCTTTCACAATAAATAGCAATAAGAAGTGCAGATGCTGGCCATAACAGAGAAAGAGGAAGTGCTATACCAAGTCAAACTAATTTAATGCTACAAAATATTTTCCATCATCAAATGTCGCCAACCAAATAAATTTCAAACAATTTTTACTAAATGGCAGAATATTAATTCTATTAAGTAACAGAAGGTTAGGGTTATTCTGTGAGCGGCCCCATTGAAACCATTGGGATTTGCAGAATAAATTACTGCTCACTGTGACTAAAGCTGGTAGAACCAGGCCTGAAGGGTGCGATCCACGAAGGGACTTGGGTGTTGCAACGGTGAGTGTCACAACCTCTAACTTTAAGGCACCTAGAAAAATCACAAGAACAACACTGTGATCCACAAAGCCGAGTCAGACACCTGGACTCCCTAACCAATGAGTGGTGAGAGATAGGCACCTTAGAATGTGATTTACAACAGCCAGCACAATAGGCAGGGAACTGCCTAAGCCAGCCAATGAGAGATGCCGAAAAGAGGGGTGTGTGCTAGGCCCCGCCCCTCTCGGAGGTAGGCACTTAAATTTAGGTTGCAGGGAAGTGCCTATATCAGTTTAGCAATCCACGAATAGGAACCGGTTGTCTGGAATCAGATGCCTACCTCATTCTCTCAGAATGCAGCTTTGGTGCCTAAGGCATCTACCTCACTCCACACAAAACAGCAGGAGAAGGTAGCGGTGGGAGTGACAACAGCAGGGGTGACTACCTTTTAACTTTTAGCCCACTGGTTACAGCACTCACCTGGAATATAGGAGACCCAGATTCAATTCTCCTTGCCTCTGCTTGATGGGGAAGAAAGGATATGAACAGGGGTCTCTCCCATCAGGATGGTGCTCTAACCACTGAGCTATGGGATATTCTGATATGTCGTGCCCTTAATATCTCCTGTTGAAACAGTTCCATTGTGGATAAATAATGAAAGTGTGACTGAAGCAAGGGCTAGTAGACCTCTCAGGTGGATGCAGTGGCACACCGAGGGGGGGGAGGAGGCAGCCAAGCCCCCAGACACCAGCCTGCAGGGCAGCGCCAGCTGCCCCTCAGAGCCTCCTACACCGTCAGCCTGGGGAGTAGGGGGGCGTGCCAACCACCCCTCAGAGCTTCCTGAACCTCCCTCCATGTATTGTAAATGGCCAGCCCAGCCCCACCCCCCAACCTGGAGTGTGAGGATGCCCTGTCCAAGCCAGCACAGAGCTGCATGGCTGGAGCGGGAGAGGAGGGCGCCATGTGGCGGGTAAGTGCAGAAAGAGGGGTGGCAGAACCAAGCCTGTATTTGCACCCCCCCCCCAGGCCTCACACCCCCCTCCCCGCAGGTACAGACCCTCTCCTCCCTGGGGCAGCTGGGGGGGGTGGCACTGGGACCCCTCCTGCCCTGCACGGGGCGGGGATGGAGAGCGTGAGAGGCTGGGGGGGGAGGGGGGGCGGCACAAATGCAGGCTTGGACCCCTGGCGCCAGAAACCCATGGGACACCACTAGGTGGGTGGCTCAGAGAGAGAGGACATGAAAAACACCTTTATTCACTTAAAATCATATTAAAAAGCTTTTTAAAAATGTTATGAGATTACAATCTCTACACAAAGATATGGATGATATAACACAAAACATCTTAAATGAACATAGATCACTAAACCATCATCAGCACCAACTTCACTCAAAATACTGGTAACACACCAAGTCAACTGTAAAGTGTTACAAGTCAATTTACAAAAGGTGTAGTGAATCTGTACCCAGGCCAAAATCAGTGTGCATGACAGTCCACGCACATCAAGCCCCTCTACCCTGGCCACTCTGTTCTTGTCACATTTCAAGACATCCAGTTTTGCCCAGCCTTCCAAAAAGTTAGTCAAGCAGGAAACTGAGAGTCCCATATCTCACTCCCAGAACAAGCAGTGAACTTTGAGAAAGTCAGTTCCAAACCACTGAACAATTGATGCAAATAAACCAAAAGCAGGAATCAAATGCAGGCAATGAAAGAAAAAAAAATGAAACACCTTTTCTGATGCTGGGGAGAAAAATGCTCTGTGCAGACATCTCAGAGATGATATGGTTCACAAAACAATTAGTTAATACAATGCTGTGCAAGACCCTCCCCGGCAAGTCACTGGAGCACTTAAGAAGAGGATGGTTGTACAGCATCCTCCAAGCGAGGGACAAACACTCAGGAACAGAGCCATCCTCCAAGTTGTATCTGGGAGATCAGAGAAGGTGAGATAATGCTGCAACTTGACACACATACTGACATCTGGACACATAGAACTGCTTCTTGGTCATGGCTACAAAAGGAACATTTACCAGACCCTTCCAGGACAACAATCTGCCAGGATGCACAAGATCTTGTCTATGGAGAGAAGAAAACCAGTGAGGGGAACAGAGAGTTCCCCCCTGGAAGTATAGTCCCTGCAAAGCTTTCTGCAAATACTGAGCAGCCCATTGAGGGAGCATTGCCTAGAATTCAGTGAGAACCTTATCCAAAACACACACAGGCCAGATTCTGGTTTGAACAGCAAGTGCTGCCGCCAATTTCCAGCAGGACCAACAAGGAACTACCAGGCGGAACAGCTTGGTCAATCCTGCCTTGAGTAAAGGCAGAAAGTTGACTCTTGGAGGAAACAGATTCAGAGCGGGAAAAAAAAGTGAGTTGAAAAACAGCGACACTTCTAAGAACCACAGACAAAAAAAGCCAGGTCAGACTATGCTCTATGCAGAAGTTGCCAATCATGAAAAAGGCCACTATAGAATGCAGCTAAATTTAAACTTTGTAATTGACAGGTGCCAACAAAAAAAAAAGAGAAGGTCAAAGCCCACCCCACCAACACAGTGAAGTAGAGAGGGAAAGGGACTTCCAGGCCTGTGAAGAATCAGTACAGCAAGCACTGAACACTCTATAAGCAAAAAGCTGCCACCCTTCTAACTAGTTCAATGAACCCCTGGCCACTCTCATCTCATGGCACGAACAGCAAAGCAAGGTGCAACCAGTGGTAATTGTTTTTTAAAAATGGTGAATGTGCTTCTGAATCCGATCCAGAAGGCTCTGGGGAAGATTCAAACACAGACCACAAGGTAGCCCCTGAGATGTGGTTGAGAGTAGCCTTCAGCCAAGAGGACTGCCTAACAATGGGGTGAGAGAACTTCCAAACATCAACTAGCCCAAAGGTCTGCAGGAGACAACACAGTTCCTTTGCTGACTGAGGGTGTGGCTCCTCATGGTTCCTATCTAAAACAGTCTACAGCGCAACTGAAATCCCCTCCTAGGGCAACAATAGTATCAGGGTCACAGCCAAGCATGGCATGGGCAAGTGTCTGCAAAAAGGAGACAGTCTTGCCCCAGCGTGGGGCCAAACACTGTAAAAAGATTAAAAACAGTGTCAATGTGTGTCTCCACCTGGATAAACTGGCCCTGCACAATCTCCTTCAGAGAGGATTTGTGGCCCTGCAACCTGGGAAAAGAACAGCTACCCCACCAATGACATTGGAGCCATGGCTCGAAACTGCTTTATCTTTCCATTCCTTCTGCCAACTACCCTGATTACCAGGGTCCAAATGCGTCTCTTGCAAAAAGGAAAACATCAGCTCATTTCTGTCTGAGCCCTGGTCTACACTTACCTGGAGATTTGGCAGCAGTCGACGGGAATTACGCAAACTATGCGGAGTAGCTTGCATAACTCCCGTCGACTGCTGTGCTTCCCTTCTGCGTGCTGTCTTCACTGCGCCGATGGGAACTGTGTCAATGCAGCGCTATGCTACTTGAGGGGGTGGATTTACTCAGTTGACTTCCTGATCGATTGAGCGGATCTACACTGACCACTCAATTGATCCAGAAAGATAGATCTGGCGGCGGCAACTTTGCCGCTATCAATATAGACATACCCTGAGAAACTCAGAGAGTTATGCCCTTTTATGACCATCCCTGCATCTATTAGTACACAGAGAATCAAAGTTAGCAGCACCAAGGGGACTAGAAGGAGAGAGTCAAGGAACAGAGAAAAACAATGGAAAATGGAAGTACTTGGATAAAACAAGGCATGGGGACTTCTATATATCTTGAACAATCCCCACACACTTCCTCACCTTATTCAACAACTTTTTTTAGATGGAAATGTTTTCTACAATCAACTGCGGTATCTCTCAAGACAAGGGTAACTGAGTGAACAAAGCACTGCAAATTAGGAAAACAGGCCTTGACCTCAACTCCTTGCATCCCTTTAGTGTATCCAAAAAAACCACTCATCTCCTGCATGCTGCACCCACCTTTCATATCTAGCTGATTCACTGGGACATCAGGAACCAGTCAGGAATCAGAGAGATCATCATCCTCTTCATCTCCCTCAGACTCCACCAGCTCAGAAGAACACTGAACTGCTATTGGAACATTCTCATTATTCACAAAGGAAAGAGATTCAACAGAGCAGTTGGCATATCTATTTTTCCCCAAGAGCAATAGGCAGTGCAGCCCCAGGCTGAGACTTAGAGTCAGCACTATTGCAAGCAGGAGCAGCGGCATGAGGATATGCCATACCTGGGGAAGACAACACACCAGTGGGAGCTTCCAGGCATGGAACTACCACCCAGTGCAACACTATCTTCCTTTTCAGGGCACACAGCTCCGTCCTCAGCCACTGACAACAGCTCACAGGCCTCCAAAGTCTTAGCCTTTTTAGAAACAGTCCCACATAAAACCATCTCATTGGTCTGTTCTTCACCTCCATCTCTAGAACTTCTCTCTGCTCACTCCACAAGGGGTTTCTCCTCAATTTCCAGAACTCACTTCTGTCCAGGCACAAGTGATGGGGTCACAACAGAGGGTTCCAGACCACATGAGAGAGGGGAATAGAATATGGGAGTGCACGCGCAGGGGTAGGCTCCATCGCCTGTTGGTCCCTTGATGTCCCAGTCCCTTCCCCACTATCCTGTGGTCCCACATTCTTACCAGGGACCCCAGAGACAGCAGTACATGGATAGGAATTCCCTCAAATAACCAGGGTTTCCACACAAGAAACATTTAATATTTTCAGAGATTGCAAATGCTGTGTAATTCACCTCATTTATGCGATGCTTTGGAACCAGGTTCAAGTGCAGTTCAGGGTTATTTATAACCACAAATTTGGTGCTGGAACACATACCATGCCTCACATTTGGGTTCTTGCAGCCTAGCAGCAAAAACTACCTTCTCATAGTGGGACAGATCAGACATTAGGGTCTCGTTGTGAAAGAAGGGTGGTGGTATGCCGGGGGTGGGACGGGGAAGACATTGGAAAAAACTACTTTACAAGACTCATATACTTTAAGGTCAGAGGGGACTGTTATGATCATCTAACAGGAGTAAATAAAAGGAAAAACTGGAATAAAAAAGACTCCTTGGCCCAAAGTTCCTCCTGTATCAAAATGATTCACCAACTGCCCTTGGGCCAGGAAAATCACTATAGATTTGCTCAGTTAAGAGACATATTTTACACTAGCACAGCCAATATCCTTACCTACACTCAGCAACACATCCTCCACAGTGTAGGAAACAGCAGGCACACATTGAATCCAAGCTTGCAGGTCAAATTGCTAAACCTAACTCCCTACCCCTCCAAGGAAAAAAAGGGGGGAGGGGAAATCAACATCCTAAAACAAAGAAACAGCAACAAAACAAAAACAAACCCATAAATCTAGCTAGTGCACACAGCACATACTAAGCACAGCCTCACTCTCAGAAACACCCACAATCCCTAGAGAGGGAGAGAGAGAATAAGAATGACTATTGTCCGGTGGTTAGAGTATCCACTTGGGAAGTGAGAGACTGGTGTGATGCTTACCTGGAGTACCCAGGGTTGTGAAGCACCTTGCTGCCACCTGCCCTTAGAGTAAGGAAGCCTTGTCTGTGCCTGCTGAAACCACCAGCCTCTGACAACACAAGCACAGCCTTCCAGGCCTCTGCTAGATCCACTTTCTTGCCACAGATTAATGATAGGCACACTCCAACCCCTGACCATCTCCCGATCATTTCCCATTGTCCACTGGGCAGGCACAGAATTCCCAGATCCTCTGTTCCCAAAGGAACAGAACACCACAGCTTACTAATCACACCATAAAACATAGCTCAATCTGACACACAGCACTTAGATTTGTTTACAGAGAAAAACAAATATAATTTTATTTAACAAAGAACAGAGTCAAATGCTGTCAAGCAGAAATATTGGAAACAAAGGGTTACACATAAAATAAAATTGTAACACACATACTAGAGACTAAACTTACCAAACCAGACATTGTCAGGTCATATAGAGCAAAAGCTCATCCAAAATCCTTCCAGCATATTACAACTAACCTTGGCTGTTATGTTCTGTTCATGAAACAAGCATGCGGTCCTCTTGACTTCTCAGTGGAAAGACCTAGAGTTTGTCACAGTCCCTAAAGTTATAGTCCAAAAATCCACTGTTTTCACTTGCAAAGATGGTAACTCCCATTGCATGTGTTTTCCAGGCTAGAATCTCCCCTGGAGACTTCGCAATTACTTAATTAGCATTTTGCTCAGACTGTAAATAGATGTTCATTGTGAAATATACAATACTCAATTTACATGTTGACAGACCAATAGATAAACATCTTCTTCCTAAAAGAAATCTGTTTCTCACCTTTTGGTGACCAGCCACAAGTAACAGACCCTAAGAACATAATTTTCAGTATATATACACACACAACTCCTTACATATTATCCATACATATAATACAGAACGATTATGAGAACCTGTGTGACACAGGTTTACAGTAGAGACCTCACATGACACTCTTTGGTGAACTAGTATGTAGATACCAGACCCAGGAAATCCCTGTAACCCTTATGTACTCCTGTGTCTCTACTAGTTGGCACAAAGATGTCCCTTGGTCACAGCTTGGTCCAGTCACCCTGCTTCAGTGACTCTTTCATTATTTAGCCACAATAGAACAGCTTCAACAAGGGATACCGAGGAAACCCCTCACATCAGCCTATCCTGTAGTTCAGTGCTTAAAGAACTCTCCTGAAAGGTCGGAGACACCTGTTCAAATCCTTTCTCTGTCTCTGGCAGAGAGTGGGGAATTGAGCCCGAGTCTCCCACATCCATGGCAAGTGTTTTAACCACTGAGCTAAAAGTCATGAGGTGCGCAGTGGCAGCACCACCACCTCCCCTCCTCCATCTCCAGCTCAGAGACCACCTACCAGATCGGGCCCTGGACATGACATAAGTGTCCAGCTGCCTTTCTTCCCTTGGTTTGTGAACCGCTCTGGGACTTAGGCGGGACATCCAGATGCCTAGAGGGAGGCAGCAGTGCACATGCTCATAGGAAGGAACACAGGCACCTAGGAAACTTTTACTCTGAAAAACTTAGGCTCTGAGTGAGTAGTTTTGTGGCACAGATGTAACTGAGAGCCCATAACAGGGCACGTACATTGATACAGTGAGAAGCAGAATGGACCAGTGGGATCCAATTTTAGTACCAGATCAGACGTACGTATAATCACAACAAAATTCCTTTGAGCAAGTCAATTAGGTAAACATTACAATTTTTCAAACAGGGGAACTCACAAATTACATGACTTGCCCAATGCCACACATCTGGCCAAGGGTAAATCTGTGACTGGAACCCATATCCCTCAATTTCTAGTCTCACTAGGCTATGCTGACTCCCATTCTATTCACTTATGTGCCCTGTTAAAGATCTGTGCATATAAGCAGAAAATCTCTGCAGATATTATAAGCAAATTTTCCAGCTCAGCACATTTAACCAGCCATTAAAGTCAAAAGGTTTTTATATGGGCCCCATGACAAAAAGAAAGTGATCAAAATTCTTCTTCTTCTATGTAATTTTATCGTAGGACATAAGCACAAGACTAAACAGAGGCATTTTAA
Organism: Emydura macquarii macquarii; assembly: GCF_026122565.2. Taxonomy (NCBI): domain Eukaryota; kingdom Metazoa; phylum Chordata; order Testudines; family Chelidae; genus Emydura; species Emydura macquarii. The sequence continues at coordinate 31,684,879 of NW_027132559.1, read as the reverse complement.
TCCAGGTTTTTTATGTTCTCCATAGATAAAGGCAGAGAGAAAACATTTCTTTCATGGCAAATTCAGCAGGCAGTTATTTTTTTTAACAGTTGAAATATGCTCATTCCATAGATACCAATATGTTCTGTACAGAATCTTTTGACATGCTTACCAAGTGCTTTAGTGTTCTTGTCACAGTATTTTATACCTAATTAAAGAATAATAACCATGACTATGATGAGAGGAGGAAGTTTTATACTGGGAACATTCATTAGAGAAATCTGAGCCATATAGGCTGTTTTTATTCCAATGATATCTCTACATTCAAGGTAAAATATGAAAAGATTTTGTAACCCATTCCCAGGAGAATCTTTTTAAATCATACTGTATGAATGGCTTTTAATTTTAGCTTAGCTTTTATTTTTAGCTTCAAATGTTCAGCTTCTGTTATTTCTCCATCTTTCTTTCTTGGCCAGTCCTTATAAAAAGTTTCTTTTTTGATCAACTCCACCATATAACAGAATTTTAGGAGCCAATGTTAAGGTCTGAAATCAATGCAATTTCCAACGTTAATGTATATTTAATCATCCCAGCCATACATTTGAACTTGGCTTTGAGTGGTGCTGCAGGGAAATTCATATCATAATCAAAATATATTTAATTTGACATGCCTAGGAAGAGTAAAATAATAGTGTAATCTGAAGAACTGCAAATAATGGACAGTTCAGTCAAATGTTAATTAAAGGCCTAGTCCCAAAAACTACATGTAAAGTAAATTGAAAGGACCACCGTAAATCTATAATTTCCCAATTCTTCAGAGTTTGACTTTGCAACCTTAATCATGTTTATAAATTTTTTTTGTATCTGTAATAATGGATACACAAAGTACCTCAAAACAACACAGATTTCAACTACAGCCCTTCATATATTTTTCTTAATCATATTTAGTATGGTAGTTCCTAAGAACCTACCAAGAATGAGGCCCCATAGTGCTGTTCAAACATAAAAGAGTAGGAGACAATCCCTGCCCCAAAGATTCTTCTCAGACCTTAAAATGGAGGATTGTAAAATTGTCTTCTTTGGGACACAGACTGTGTCCACCTGTATGAGTTAATCTTACATTGTGGGCACCTCCAGAGTGCAAATAATAAATACCGCTAACACTAAAAAGATTTTTTTCATTTCTTTGTACAAAGATGAATAGACCTAAACCTCTCTCATCCCCACTAGTGGAGAATGGCTTCTCTCATTCAATCTTCCCCTTGCTCCTCTGTTCTTTCAAATATTGCTGCTTTGATATCACTCCTTCAGCTACAGTCCACCTATTCTACCTCGGTTACTCTCCCCTACCCATCTAAAATGGCCACTTGTCTCTACCTGACTAATTGACTACCAAAATAGTGGTCACCAACACATCTTTTCTAGTAAACTGTTGGTTAGTACTGCATCCTGAAATGTATTTTATTACCTAATTATACCGCCCTAATATATGATCCCCAGCTAATTCTGATTTTAATATTTTACAACATTATGCATAGTTATGATGGAGTTATATAAATTACGTTATAATATTAAATTGTAATGTATAATCAAAAAGACATAATAAATGCCATTATGTTTTCAGTCTACTTCTGTTATTCCCCAACAAAGATGCAATTAATTGTTAAATTCCAGTTCTTCCCAGCTTAAAAATTTATAAATGAACCACAAAAATCAAATTAATTGGTACTAATTACAATGAGATAACGATTTCGCTAATGAAAGATAAGGAAATGAGGCAAATACAGTGACTTTACAGCATTTCCATAAACCAGCATGCTCAAAATGCTGTTTAAATATCACAAAATCACTTGCTCTGATACAGTTAACTCAGAGATCACAAATATTCAGCAGCATGTTGTTAAGCTATAATTTTTTTGTCTTCTGGTGAGAATTTGCATCAAACTGACACACTTTAATGAATGAGATCAAGGGTTACAGTTAATATTATTCTGCAGCTCCTGAACAGTTTGAGCAGCTCTTCTTGGTAAAATGACTTCTTTCTGAGAGCTGCACCTAACATTGCAACTAGAACCCAATAATCCAGACATACTGGATAATAATCATTAGCTGTACAAGAAGATTAAGATCAATTTCAATGCAATTTTATGCCCACTTTCCACACTTCATAGTAAATGACTTTCTGAATTGAACTTGTGGTAGTTTTATTAATATTGAACCAGAGTTTGAGCTGACCCTGTGCAAGACCTGGTATGGAGGAGAAAGGTGATTAAATGCTGGGCTGATTTCCTAATATGGATTGGGCCATTCTGACAGCCGGGATTCAGCCCTTTTTCCCAGTTACCCCCATTACCCTGTAAACCATGAGGGGTCTGTCATACATGCCATTCCATTGCCTCCACATCACCAGAGGACTGTCTTGTGCAAAGGTAATTTTCCACTGGCTAGATCCATCAGTTTTAGGGCAGCTTTTTGCTGGTTCCTAGTACAAAGCTGTCCTAGTCGACCAGGTAATCTGGCCCTTTGATTATAAAATGGTGCCACAGATCTGACTATTATTGACATCAGATCTCTCACTGGAAGACTTCTTGAACTGAAGTTATTTGTGACATGCAAAAGAGTGAGTACAACTTCTGTAATTTTTTCCATCAAGTTAATTTAAAAAAAGAACTACTGCAATTAGCAAACGGAGTACCATTTGGCCATAATTGTGAAATGATATAACTAGGTCTATGTTCATGTTAATTTAATTTTAACTACATTGTTATTGTAGCCTTTCTGCAACGTGGTGCCAGCAGCAACAAAGGTTGGGTTCAACATCTAGGGGTTTTTCTTAACACTACAAAACAAAACTGGCTCAAGAAACTTGGAAAAACTAAACACCAACCCTGGATGCCGCTGAAAGTTAACACATCTGCCCTTGCAAGCGCTATGTCTATGTACAAAGAAAACTTTTATTAAGAGAAGAAGGAACACAGTATTAATTTGGGAACACACTGCAATCGTGATTCAAAAGCATTCAAACAGTAAGTAAATACGTACCCCCCATAGTATCTTGAGCAGTAGTCCTTTGCCTCAGTTTCCCACCTAGTGGCATGAAAGTCCAATGGATGATCAGCCCTTTAACAAACAAATCCCCTTTTTTGCTGCACCCACTTACAGTTTGTTATTCTGAGTCAGCAAAGTTCTGGAATCCAGCAGTGCATTCCGGTAGATTCATGTACAGCTCCTGAAGAAGCTGTGTGTGTTGAGTGATGTCTCTGCAGCAGCTATCACAGCCCATCACTGTCCACCAGCCAGCTTCACTGCCTTTAGCTGTGATGCTGTATTCGCAGGTTCCACCACCTAGCCTAGTTCTTAATGATTTCAGCTCTTAGAAATTTCACTGGGTAGTGGGGAACTTTGCTGCTGCTGCTGCTGCCTGCTTTGTAGTGTCTTTTTTACTACAACACTAGACTCACACCAGGTTTTTATCAGTGATGTCAGCTGTGGTGATCACTGACACAAAACAAGTCCTGTCAATAAAGTCTAATCAGCTCTAACTTTAAAGATTAGAGAAAAAGAATCAAATACCATCTAAGACCCTAAACTGACCCTATAACCCTTAGTAGAGATATTTAGCCCCGCCTACTCCCCTTAGTCTTTCAGCTGTGTTTGGCACGACTACCCTACACTCAGTGAGTGAGATAACAGTTAGGGTGACCCCCTCAATTAGAACATATTAAGTACAGTTCTGCTGCCCTTTAGTCATACAATAAGGATAACAACATTTCATTGCTCCTTCTAAATGAATTTTAACCCACAACAGCCAAAATTGATCATTATAGCAAAGCAGATGTATCTGCTGATCACCTAGGGAAAATAGGTGTGTCTATGTAAATACAGTCTGCTCCTGAGTTCTTTTCTCCCTGTTCATCAACAGATGGCAGGTGAGAGCTCATTTAGATCATGAGTTTACATCATTAATTAAAAAACAATGAAAACCAATTTTATAATCTAAATACCTGTCTTGTTTTATTCATTAGTGTTCATTTGAAGTAATAAAATAGATGATAGAAAGACATCTAGAATTTTCCTTCTATCCATACATTTTAATATGAGTGTAATAAAAAAGGACAGAAAAATTATATTTTCTTTGTTGACCACAACATAGCTCCTGCTGTGTCAGTACAATCTAATTCAACCCCAGATCCTATCCTAGATCTAATCTGGATCCTAACACCAGCTCTTCAATCCAATTCTGGATAAAATAACAAAAAGGAAGCTGAATATTTCGGGAGAAAAATCATGACAAAAACAAAACTATTTCCCTTGGAATGATGGGGGAACTACGTTATAACGGAGATGCTATTTGTTTTGCCTTATTTAGTCTATTTTAATAACTACATTGCTAGATATAACATTTCTTTGCCACAGAATAGGGATAGATGAAGGAAACTATGAGAAATGGACAAGAATAGAGGAGGAGACATAGATTAAAGCAAGGAAACTACAGAAGAATCTGTCACTCTTGGCAGGAACTCACAATTTATTTATTTATCAGGAATAGAAAAGAGTACCAGGATAGAAAGACTAACTTGGCAACTGTTCCCAACCGTCTGCATTTTCTCAGTCTTTATTGTTAATCCAGATAATTTTTTTTGTGGGGAAAGCCACATTTTATTATAGTGAGTCTCTCATAGACATCTCCCCTCCCATTCACAATCTGACAAACTCTCCTCCCATTCATTATATCACAGACCCAAATTCCTCTCGTATCTATAGTCTCACAGACCAACTCCCCTCTTCATTATCAGGTTACTTCCCTGTAGTAACCACAGGAATTGTTTATATGGTAAAACAATTTTAGGAACATATTTAATGTATTTCCAGCTGTCTTTTACTGTTATTTAGTGGCTCTAAACAAGGAGGAGAAATAGCACCATGGGAACACCATCAAGTGCTCAATGGACCACAGTTGGGGAACCTCTGATGTAGATTTTAAACAACCTTTTTCAAGCCAAACATGCTTTTCAGGAACTATTATCATCTTTACACATCCAATCTGGCTTCACATGCTTTTGTACTGTAATTTAGGTTTTAGCATTTCTGAGCAATGCCATTCTCTCTCACACACAGCTGTGTGCAGGAATATGCTCCCAGATCAGAAATTAATCCACTTTTGTGCCAAAGCAGAATGTTTATTTAGTTGGTGAAATGCATTACTGAGAAGTAAGGACACAGTGAAAAGTGCTTCAAGCTGTCCCTGCTACAGAAGGATCGCACAACAAATGTGGAATTTAGCAGGAAAGATGCTGTGTATTAGAAGTTGTAATAGGGATTAATTTTTTGGCCTTAAATAGTTTCTAGAAACAACCAAAGGCTGTTGCCTAAAAATTAAATATTAAATTGTACAAATCAGTGTGCCCATCTAGGCCCCTTTTCATGACTTGTGCATTGCAGCTTCTGTGTACTCTTGTATAATTGCCATTAGACTAGCACTATGTGCATTCAAAATGCTTCCAGGAAGGGGGAAAGCTATTAAAAGTCATTTTATCTGCCTGTTAGTGCATCCAGAAGAGTTCAGTGACAACCTGTCTATGAAAATCTTCATCGTGAACTCCATAACTGAATGAGCAACCTGGAGATTTTATTTATCCCAAATTCACAAACTGATTTACAAACAAGTCTGACTATGCGCTAATATCAATATTCCCTCAACTCAGGCTGTTAACAGTACAATTGCCTTATCTTATTGAAAATCAACTACTTGGCTACACAGTGCCAGCAATGAGCATTAGAGAGGTGTGATTTGTAACACGCACTAATGTGTTGTGCTCTAACTACCATGTGTAGACTATGCTGGCATGCTCTAAAAGGTATCCAGATTGCATTAACATAGACTCAGGACTACATTAACATGAACTAGACCTGTTAGAGCATGCCACATCAGTGTGCTTTATAAATCACACCCCTCTCGTGCACTTTGCCATGCCATGTAGACAAGGCCAAATAAATAATAGTTTAAACATCTGTCATACCTTGCATCTGAGTGCTTTACAAAGTTTAGTGAGCTTAGCCATACAGCACCCTTATGAAACAGGGTGGGTATTATTACTCCCATTTTTTAGAAGCAGATCTGAGGCCCAGTTCATGCGAGAAGTCCATGGTAGAGAAAGGAATAGAACTGAGTTTGTTTTTCCTGTGGCTCGTCCAACTTTTCAGGGGACAGAAAGTGTGAAGGTGTAAGCAGCCATTCAGTGCATCTCCCATCTGGCATCTCCTCAATTTCCCCTACCCCAATCACCTTGTCTGCGTGGCTGATGGACCATGTGGATTTTTTGTGGAGATGGCAATGCAGTTCCATGAGGGAGTGGAGCATCTCAGGCAGCTGAGTTTCTTCTTTGCACCTATGCACAGAGACTTTCTCCAGGTTTAACTAAGGTCTCAAGTATGAACCAAAGCCAGGAACGAAAGCAATATTTTTTATTCCCTGTTCTGTGCTTAAACTACAAGACCCTTCTTATATTCCTCTATATTGACTATTGACAAACACCATCTCTGTCCCTGAGTTAGTCAACTTAGTTGTCATCTTCCTCCTCCTTAATCCATTTTATACATCGGTGCAATGGTGTTCTATTGTAATCAGTCTGATATTCTAATTAGATTCTAAGATGTTAATTAGATATGGTGGTCATAATTTTATATGTTATTTCTTTGGCACAAGTAATCATGAATAATAAGGTCATTTCCACGTTAAATCACTTTGTGTGTGTACTGAGTATGTGAATTATAGAAGTAATATTTAGCTTTTATTATTTGTGATTCTACTGCAAAGCCATTTCATGCTGGTCTAGAAATCACAGAAGCACAATGTCTTAGAACCTCTAAAGTTACCAGAGTAAATCATGTTTTTTTAAAGGGGTAACCACATTTGAAAACTAATGTCAGTGTGGGATAACCAAAGCTAGCCAGAGAGCATGGCTTGCCAGTGAGTGACACATACTTAAACTTATCTAATTCTGCATTTTCACTTTACAAGCAATTACATTATGTATATTTCTTGTGAAATATGTTCAAGAAAGCTATGAAGTATTTCTGTAGTATATAACTGTTAATGAAGCATCATGACAAGTTGTGTCACATAAATAAAGCTTCAGTTTTTTAGTTTAAATTAATATTTTATGGCATGCCATAAAATTCCGATATGCTTGAATACTGACAAACATTCATTTAAGACAAATCTTTCCATGCTTTCTCACTGCTCGAATATATTTGTAGTGCTTTTGATCTCTGCACCTGTGGTCATCAGTCAGACATTCTTCCTTGTTAATTTTGAATTGAGAAACAATGAAGGTCTGATGTCCAAGGGTCTCATTTTGGATATGCCCTAATAACTACTGTAAAAATCCTCAAAACCTCTATTATATCCTTTCCATATAAAATTAGAAAAGCTGGAGGAATATTTATTTTTCTTGCCATTAGTGATAAATAATTAGTCTATATGACTGAATTTATTTGTCAAAATGTTTGTTTGGCACCAGTTCATATGAGGAAAAATTATTTAATTTATGAGTGGAATGGTTAACTTTTACATATCAATACCTCCTCATCAGCCAAAGTCTCTGAATACCTAGGACATAGGTCTTGTAGTTGACTAATACTATAGTGTCACCAAGGAAAACATAAAACACTGAAGGCATCATGAAAAGTGTAGGTTGGGGGGAGAGGGAGAAGAGTTCTGCCTTAATTTCTCAGTGAAACAATAGAAGATTTACTTAAAATATTTAGACAAGAGGAGACTTTTCCCATCAGATAATAATTTTAAGCAGCAATACATCAAATTTTGAGTCTAAAAACTGTTGATATTGTCCATTTAAAGATGATATTCAATAGTCAGAATTTGTTCCTGTTTTAAATCTAGCAAATTTTTAGCACTACTTGCTGAGTGTCCCAAAAACATGATTGAAAGGACATTTCAACAGATTAGAATTGTAAAGCTACCCCTTTTATTTCTATTGCAGCTGAGCCAAGTGCAGCCACTGTTGTGACAATTGGGCCTATAAATTTACCCTAATTGTGAGCTCAACTATAAAAAGTGAGTGTAAGATCCTAAGACATCACAGTAACCTATCAAAACAAACATTGATGGGAAAATGTGCAAAAGTGAGTCCCACCATCTCCTGGGACCCTGAACCTTCTTCATACTAATCCTGAAAAGTCTCCTGACCACACTAGGCCATGAAAGGGACCCAGATTACACCATCATGACAATTGGCTCCAGCTAAATCCTGAATACCACCTGGGATGTGAGACTTTGTCTGTCCCCCTTCCCTGAATGGGTCCCTTTCCTTCCTGATCTTATTTCTTTTCTTTCCTATCTCTCTTCTTTTTCCTTCTATCTAATAAGAGTCTGGATTAGCCAGCCAGCATTGTATATTCTGCAACACTGCTGTGAGATTGCAGCCAGGAGGAGGCAGATAAAAGCAATGCTGCCTATACTGATACAAGTTTGCCAGGGCTTAGAGTGGCTGATAAGATGTTTTTTCCAGAAGTGAGGTTGCAAATGAGAGTCAGCACCAGAGACAGAAGTTGCATTTTCTTTTCTTTCCCCATTTGTGTGTTTGTCTGGTTTTGTGTTGTTGGAAGTGGAATTTGATTTTAACAACCATAGCTGCATCCATCTTCACTAACTTCTTCTCTTTTCCCCAAATGAACAATTATTACCATCTTTGATACTGTCTAAAAGACTGTTAAGGCTTTTTTTTTTTCTTCTGAAAACCTCTCTCCAGCTAAAGGGAAAGGGAACAAGGGATTCTGTTAAAATGTAAGCCTTATTTAATACCTTACATTTCCAATTCTTTTTCTGTTTTTTTTCCTTTCTTTTCTGTATCTTTAATAAAAAGTTAAAAGAAATGTAAATGGTGTATTTGCTATGGTACTAGGCAGGCTGAGGTCTCTCTATTCCAAACCCTGAATTTTGTTCAAAATGTTGGACGGTTCAGAGTCATGTTAACACATTTGACTCTTTGGCCCTTCATTCCATAGATTAATACAATAACACCCCCAATAACCAATGCTCTGTCTGCTGTCCCACAGTGCATTCTGATGATGTCATACATTCCACTGATCATCACTTAACAACAGATTCTGCCTTTATGGATATTGCAAATCCTAGTGTTTATCCCTAATATTGCATGTTTTTTAAAACAAAACAAAACAAAAAACCCAACAGGATTTACCTGTACCCCTCTATAAGTAAGCTGTATCCACAACAATTCTGCCATAGAGCATGCAACACATAAGAGTGCATGCTAGGGTGTCAAACTAAGGAGAGCCACAATTTGCAAGGGAAGAGAACTGCACTTTGCAGATCTATGAAAAGATTAAAATACTAGTGTGCCCCTTTTATCTGTTTATGTAGGATATTCAGCATATAATACTTACATATTTTTTTTTAAATACAAAGTATTTTATAATGTAAATCACACATAAACTGAAAATACAAGATCATATTCTTGCATCCAGGGATGATATGTTCGATGCAGGACCAAACGACAGGGGGCAGAGCTGGCATATGCCACCTTTTTTGCCCTGAGGGCAGCCATGTGCCATCTTAGCTCTCAGCAGAACTCAGAGAAGCCACAGAGAATGACAAAGCAGACAACACAAGGTTGACAATCTAACCCATCATTTTCAACAGCATATGCACTCATGTTTCAAACTCATAATAGAATATTATTGCACACTAGAGCTAAAATAGCACGTTAACGTCTCTCCAGTGATCTTAATTTTATTTTCAGCTGTTCTTCCCTTCTGAAATTTGCAATTCAATGCAATCAATTTCACTTTGGTTAAACACTTTAATGTGCTTTGATAAAAAGAGGCAATTGATATTCTAATTTTGTTGTATTTAAAATAGCTTCTGTATTATCAACACTCACGATAAAAAAGTGGCAAGCACTGGCAGTTATGTATAAGCAGTTTGCTCATCCTCCAGCTGGGTGAGGGAAAGATACAATATCTTACATTTTATATAGCACATTTCATCTCAAAGGATTCCAACATGCTTTACACATGATACATACTGAAATCACTTCATTTTCCATGCAACCATCTTTGGGATGGAACAAAGTAGTTCTTTAATAGTCTATAACAACACTAAACAATTTAAGACCCAATCATGCAAGAATTTTTGCATGCCAGTACCTCTTGCCTTTGTATAGCCCCATTGAATTCAATTGGGATTAAAGCTACTTGCATGCAAAATTATTTGCAGGACTGTGATCTAAAACAGCAGATGAAGGAGACTTCAATCCCCATCCAATTGAAATTGCATTGCACATTTATTGCAATTGCATTGCAAGGACTGTCTTTTTATACGGTGCTTTTATAGCGGTTAGGCCAATGGGATGCTCATCCATGACTGGAGCCCTTAGATGTTATGATAATAAATAAAATAAATAAAAATAATAGATGGAATGTAATTACAAGAGCTTGTTGGAAAATGGGGCCTGGGGTAAAATCCCAAAGTTTTCATGCATTTTTCCATTGTTTTGATAAAATTTCAAAACCTTCCCAAAAGCTATAGGGCTAATGAGAAAATGGGAGCGGGGGAATGGAAGGGGAAACCAAACATTTTTGCACGATTTTGTCACATGTTCTCCAATAGGAATTCTTCCAGGTCTCAGTAGCTAATTCTTCTAATAGGCTACATGGAATCATAAGTGGTCCAGATCTCATTTTACATGTCTTCCAAAAGACAGTTTCTTCAACAAAACATAACCCCTGAGGCACTGGTTCAGTACTGATTCTGAATTAAGACTGCCACCTAATGAATCTTCAGTGCAATTTCCTGAAGCACCTTTGGTTTTCCATGATAGTTTTACTGCGTTTGACTCTGATAAATTTTATGAGATCTGATGAAATAACAATCTGAGGTGCTGGATGTTTAACCTTAACACTGGGCCAAACCCTGCTCTGCTTACTACAACCTGACTGAGACATAAATCTCTTTTGCTTCAATGGGAATTTTGCCTGAAGAAAGATGAAAGATAGGAACTGAACCATAACTGGGAATCACACTCTCCTACCCATATCAAGAGAACTATGCAACAAAGTATAGTGCCACTTGTTCATTTGGACAAACTCATTCCTCTTTTGAAACTTTCTCCCTTCCCTTTTGAACAAACATAACCCTACTTTCACCATCATTGCCCTTAAGTACTTGGCAAATTTCCTGAAATATACATGTCAACTTAGAAATAATGAAAATCCACTAGTTCTTCATTGATAATCAAATGCAAATATCATTGTATTTTTCCAGTTAAGGCATCACATTCAAGGCAAAGCTATTTTGTGTGGTATCATTGTTCACATAATCTCATAGCTGTCAAAAAGTCAGTGAGATCACCTTGAGAAGGATTAAAGGATTTGCATTGATAAATTCTAATATAAACATGATAGTGAGGTACTGTAGGTCTTAGGGCTGATTGTTTTCTCTCTTACACTAGTTCTACTCTAGCATAATTCCACCAGCTTCAATGGAGTTACTTCTGAATCATACCTATGTAAATGAGAGGAAAATATGGTCCATTATCTATATGGGAAGATTCATACCAGGGATCCAATTACCCACTGCCTGTGTTTGGTTATTTTAACCTGTGTTTTCTTAATTAAATGAGGAGCTATTCGAATTTTGAAATGTAGTTTATAAATCAGCTGGTAGCCAGGAACAATAATAATATTGAAAAGATTTCCACAGAAATGGGCTTATCATCTTGTTTGTTGTGAAAACAGTGTAAGTAGGTTTAGCTTGCATGTTAAAGGTCTGGGAGGAAATTGTTGTAGGCAGTACAATTAATATGTGGTTGTAAGGTACAGTATGTGTGCGTAGGGAGGGGTGTAGTACTAATTATTTCGCTGCCCTATTCTTCAGGTAAATTATACCAATTTAGGATGAATTCACAAAAGAATTTAGGCACCTAACTGCTACTTTAGGTGCCTAAATCCCAGATCAAGCCCCATTGGGATTCACAAAGTTCCCACTCAGCTGTCTTCTAAGCCTGAAGGCCTCTAAACTCTCCAAGAGACCAAATTTTTGCTATAAATTTTCCCTAGGTGCCTATGTTTCTGGTTCTGAGCACACACACTGCAACCCCACACCAGACATCGAGATGCATAAGGCTCTGAGTGATGCATGAACCAGGGAAGATAGGTATTCCTCCACCTAACTCGCCTGCGGGGTCCAATCAGGTAAATGTGCTAGCAGCAGCAGCAGCACCACACCACCACCATCGCTTCCACTTCCCTCATAACTTTTAGCCCACTTGTTAGGATATTCATCTAGGATGTGGGAGACCACAGGTTCCAATTCTGCCTCCACTGGAAGGGGAGAAAGGATTTGAATGGGGATCTGCCATCTCTCAGGTGAATGTTCTACCCATTGGGTGTGGGATATTCTGATGGGAGACTGGGAGAAGGGGGCCTCAGTCTCTCCTGTTGAAACTGTTCCACTATAGAGAAAGAATTTTAAAAGTCCTCAAACTGGAAGACTGGATCTTGGTTCTTCCACATGCCAGGTGAGTGCACTAATCACAAGGTTACACGTCATTCTCATGTTTGCACTCTCTCTGTCTGGCCCAGCGACTCTCTAACCTATGGTTAGGGCACTCACCTGAGAAGTAGCAGACCCCAGTTCCAATCCCTCCTCCCCCTCTGGTGGCGAGGGAACTTGAACTGGGGGCTCCCACCTTCCAAGTGAGTACACTAGCCACTGGGCTAAAAGTTCTGAGGAAATTCCACCTCCTCTATACCCCAACCTCTTGCTAAAATAATGTAGGTACCTAACACCAAGACAGATTTATAGTTGAGGATCCCAAGCAGAGGGAGGTACCACCCTTATAGTCCAGATTTAGGCACCTGTCACTGGGAGAGGGGTGGGACGTAGCACATACCCCTCAGCTTGGCATCTGGCATTGGCTACCTTTAGGCGAGGTGCCATCTCATGTGATGGCCTTTGTGAATCCCATCCTCAGACACCTCTCTCTCCCCATTGATTGTAAGGAGTCTAGGCACTGAATTTAGGCTCTGTGAATCCCAGTGATTTTTCTAGGCACCAAAAATTTAGGCACAGTGATGCTCAATTTCATCGTGCCTAATTTGCTTTGTTAATCTAGCCCAGGGGTGTCAAACATCCGGCCCGCCAACCTTCTCTCGGCAGCGTTGTACTCTGGTGGCAGCGCATGGAGCGCTGTGTGCATGAGACACAGTGCTCCAAAAGGTGGGAGAGGGACAGTGTGATCTTGGGGCATCGAGCAGAGCACTGTCTGTGTGAGACTGTGCTCCAAAAGGCGGGAGAGGAGAGAGTGTGGTCTCAGGGCATTGCAGGGGGCAGAACTGCTTCTTCACAGCCCACTCATTTCAAAACACACACTACTTTCTGCTGCAGAAAAACCTTCCTACTGCTGCTCACAGTTTGCCATTTTCTCCAACTTCAGTTGGTATTGCCACCCATACATCTTTCCAGAAGAACTGTCCCAAAAATACATTGGCAAAAAAGCTTAGGAAAGACAGAAGCCAATTGTTATGTTAGATTTGTTCAGAGTGAAAGATATATGCTCCTTCTCCCTCTGGTGCCAAGTAAAAGCACATCTCTTCCACTGCATAATTTTGGGGTTACTCAGTTCTCCTATAGAACAACAAGTCTTCAAAATATCACTGTAGCCCTGCAAAGTAAAATACCATCAAACTGTGATAGTTCCACACATTGTAGGAGGGTTTTACAGCTAAGTAATTGAAACAAACAATACCTTATGGCATCGCAGAATGCTGTGTATACCACACTGTTATGGTGATATCTTGCATATACAACCTTGTGTAAGCAGGGCCTTGTACATACATACACAGCCTTGTGTGGAGCCTTGTAATTATGTTATCAAAGAAAAGAAAAATAGATAAAGAATGTCGTGTGGTTCAAGAGAAGTGGAGAAATTTGTATTTCTTTGCCAAACTGAATGGAAAGCCAATACGTTTGATTTGTACGCAACATGTAGCTGTTGCCAAAGAGTACAATATTCGGAGGCACTATGATACCAAGCATGCTGAGAAGTATGATAAATATATTGGGAAGTTGCTTGAGGACAAAGTTTCTGAATTGGAGAAGTTCTTGAAAAAGCAGCAATCACTATTTACAAATGCCCATCAAGTAAGCAAAGCTGCAGTTAAGGCCAGCTACATGATTGCGCATGAACTAGCACGGTCACCAAAACCTTTTTCAGACAGAGAAATTATAAAGAAATGTATGTTAATGACTGCAGAATTAATATCTCTGGATAAACAGCAAGCCTTTGAAAATATAAGCCTCTCGAGAAACACAGTTGCTGAGAGAATCAGTGATTTGTCAGAGAGCCTTAACGATCTACTAAAGGACAGAGTCAAGTCCTTTATTGCATTTTCTATTGCAGTTGATGACAGTACGGATGTTACTGATATGGCACAGCTTGCAATTTTCATTCATGGTGTAGATAAAAACATGCACATAACAGAAGAGTTTGTGGAATTGGTTCCGATGAAAGACACAACAACAGGTGACGATATCTTCAATAATTTGGTGGAAACTTTGGACAGATTAGGTGTAGTCTGGATGCAAGCTGTGACTCTGGCTACAGATGGAGCACCACAAATAGTGGGTAGAAAAGCTGGAGTTGCTGCAAAGTTAAAGGAAAAATTGCTTGCTATCAATCCGCAATCAGTTTTATAATTTATGTTGCATTTTACACCAAGAAGCACTGTGCAGTAAAACACTGAAAATGGATAATGTTTTGGATGTGGTTATAAAAACAGTTAATTTTATACGAGCAAGAGGCCTTAACCACAGGCAGTTCAACTGCCTTCTGGAATTAACTAAGAAACCCCATGGGTTACCATATCACACTGATGTTCATTGGCTAAGTCAGGGGGCTGTACTGAAATGCTTTTATGAATTGCGTGGTGAAATACAATTGTTTTTGAATCAGAAAGGAAAGGTTTTGCCTGAACTTCAGGATAATGAATGGCTTCAAGATCTTGATTTTATGGTGGTCATCACGGAACACCTGAACTATCTCAACACACAGATGCAGGGGCACAACAAATTGGTGACAGATGTTTTTGACAGCATTAGCGCTTTCGAGATTAAGCTTCAGTTTTGGGAAAAGCAACTTTCAGATAATAATCCCACACACTTTCCAACTTTAAAATCTCGATGCAACACAGCTGAGTTTCATTGTGATGCTCTCACAAAAAAGTACAGCAGCAAAATTTCCAACTTAAGAAATGAATTCCAAACAAGGTTTTCTGACTTCAATCAAATACCTTGAGAAAGACTTTGCAATTTTCCGTAACCCATTGTCTGTCAATGTGCACGAGGTAAGTAAGAGGTGTTAGGCATCAGGAAGCAGCAGTAGCAGTAAATAAAGTACTACAATTCTTAATCATTGATCGATTCTTTTAATCATAAAATAGTAGTAGTTGTAGAAGTGAATTTACTGCAGTTTTTATATTGCTGATATCTAGCAAATAAAATATAATACTACATAAAAATGGTGGTGCCCAGTATTTCGATTTATGATATGTATGGTCCACTTGAACTACATTTAATTCAAATCTGGCCCGCCATAGCAAATGAGTTTGACACCCCTGATCTAGCCCTTTGTGCCTACATCATCGCTTCAATCACTAATTAAGTCACTCTGCCCACCATCGCCTGCCTGCAGATAGTAGGGAGTTTTTAAGGTCATGCCTGCACTACTGAAGTCTATGGGGGTTTGGATGTTGATTTCAGCTGGAGAAGAATTGGAACTTCAGTGCTTGACCAGATACCAAATCAGCCATGTTAGCAGGAATCAGATAAAGTATTCCTGAAGCAAAGAACATGACATTTCCAATGTAGCCTATCCACTGTTAATTATGAAAAGCCCAAGGCACTTAGTACAATGAAGACAAAAATGATAGCTGAATTAATACTTTTTTCTTGAACCAATATGCTGCTCCACCAACTGTTTCAGCAGTAGTTGCCATGTCTTGACCAGGTCTAGATCAATTACCATAACAGAACAAACTAATTTAAATTATTTAAATGACCAGGGTTAAGATATATATGATCAAATATTGTATCATTTGGAAATGTAAACCAGACACTTTTAAAATCATGCAATGCTGTTTTATTTTAGGAAGCTCATCTTTTAAGGGATATAAGAGATAATGAGACAAAAGGAAAGATTCTTCATCCTAAAACGGGAAATATTTGCTAAGATAAATCAGTTAAAATATTTATATAGAAACAAGAAAGCAGCTTGCAGTAACATCATCTCAAACAGTCACAAAGCAATCTGAAAAGGGCACTGAATGGGGTAAAGTTTTGAAAAGGCAACAAAAAAAATTAGAGGCATTCTGAAGCACATAAAAGCTGGGAACATTATGTGCACGTCATTGCCTCAATTCTACCTCTGCTGAAATTCTGCTATGTGCCTCTTTCTTTTTCTGTCACACTGCCTATTTTCCACTCCCTTTGCTATGGCTTCCCTGAATCCCAGCTCTCCAAAATGTAATTGTGCAAGGAGGCATTGCCTGCCTTTTCACGTTTAAAGAAGCCCAATCACTTCACCTTATTCTTGTTCAACTTCATTGACTCCCCATTAATTTGTGGATCCATTTCTAAATCATTTCCAGTCTCCAAAACCTTCCATAGGCTTGCTCCCAATTTATTTCATGCATCTTGTCTCTTCCTATTTTCTTTCTTTGCAACCTCTGCTCACCCAGTATTGGATCTCTGCTGTGTCCCTCCACTCATTCTGCCCTTTGTTGGTTCAAAAGCCTTCTTTACATGTCCTGTTGCCTGATACATCCTTCCTGTATCATTCTCCCATTGGATTCTCCTATTTTCATTTCTTTCTTCTTGATTATCCTTTTAATTTCACTCATTTTCTATTATAATTTATTAATTAACTCTGTAACTATATTATTTTACTTTGTAGCATTTTGTGTAACATTTGACATGAAAGACACCATTCCAAATAAAGTTGTACTATGAACAGATATCTTCAAAAGACGCCCTTTTCCTTGAACGTTTTCTTTTATTAAAATTGGGGGTTTCACTCCTCCACACATTATTCACAGAAGCTGTCTGGAACTAGCTGTCTTGGGCACATTTCATTAACATAAAATATTCCATTGTGCTTTTCAGAATAAACAAAGCACATGACCCTCCTACAATGGAAGCAGTAGCAGATGGAAGTTGTCTGTCTCCTAGTGGCTTTACACATCCCTCAGTAAATTCAGAGTTTTAAATCCAACATGAGAGGTTGTATGGGGATCTGAGACACCCTCTGGGGGACTATAGGGCCATAAACCAGTGTATTGATTGCACTCATCTACACATGTATTTTTCACTTGTGAGAGATGTACTGTCTATAATATTCATTCAGTTCAAAGAGTTCTAGTTCTAATGAAAGTTAGAACTAACCAGAGCTTGAAAAATTTACCAGACTTCTATCAGCCCAGGATAGATACAAATGATGAAGGTAGTGGGGAGAAGGACTTCACTAGTGCAGTCCCGGAGTGTGCCACATTTACTAAAAGTGTATAAGTAAACATTCATGTAGTGGATGGAGTTTAGACTTACATGGCTCCCTCTTGTATTGTAGATTGTGTTCAGCAGTGGTTCATTTGTCCCCTCACTGAGATCTGGGCTTGAAAGCATGCTGGTAAGTAATCTGATTCTGTTTCACTGAGTTTCTTCACGTTTAAAGATTAGTCTTTGGTCACTTTTTGGGTGCTGGTGTGAGGGATTTAATACAGTTTTACACAGCTTTGGAGATGTGCGAGAGCTGACAACTTGACTTCCTGTGAATGTGGAAAACATGAGCTCTAGTGACTTTCTGCCACCAACTCGTTGTGGGTATCTAATGTTTATCAAAATAGATAATTATAAATAGTCTAATATTTGCTTTATTGTGACCTCCACATTATTTGTGTGTCACCACCTCCTGGAGTGGTCTCGCAAGGAGCCTCAGCTTCTCCTGAGTGACCTTCCTTAGTTTGGTCTCAGTCAGATCTGTTTCTGGACCCTCAGCTTCTATTAATCTGTCAGCTTTCACCCTTTGGACTTGCAGTCTCTTGGCTTTTTTCTTAGAGGCAGCCTGGTACAGGGCAATCACCACCTTGCAATCCCAGGTCTTTCTGCCTCCCATTCCTTCTCTGCGCTCTCCCCTTTATTGCAGACCTCTTTTTCTCTATTGCTTGCAGCTCCAGATGCCCGCCTCCATGATTGTCAGCTGCGTGGAGTAGTGATCAAACTTCTTGCTTGTAAATAGGAGAGAGTCTCCTCCCTCCCATCTATGTTCAGCATGGGGTTTGTAGATCCCATTACACTGTGTATTTATGTGTCCGTCAATCAGGTTAGTTGGCCTGCATCTGAGATGGCTGTTGTATATCAGCTATTCCATCTAAGAGTCAAATATCTTTCCTGAGTGACATAGAATTCATTTTAAAGACATTAAAGACAGAAGTGAATTTGATGTGCAGTGGCTAAAAATTCACTTCTGTTACTAGATCCTCCCTTTGTTTGCAAATCCATGGGAGGCAACATGCATGTGATGTACAAACTGCAGAAATCCATATTTGGAGAAGAAAAGCCTCTAGAGAAGCCACAGTGCTGAACTAAACCAAAGATAAACCATCATTTCTGTTGCTAATTTCATCCCTCTCCTCCAATTGGTGAGAATATTTTGCCCTCCAAATTTAATGAATTGGCATTACTGGCCAAATTGTGCATCAGCTCCAACATACATTGAAGTCAATGGAAAGACTCCCATTGACTTCAGGGGGTATTGGATTGGTCTCTCTTTGTTGAATTACAACCCTTGCAGCCATTATTAAGTTAATGAAACCACACAAGATGGAAGTCATTGTGGAATTGGACTTTATTTGTTTGAGAGGTAGATAGCAGCCTTTGCTCAATGATCTGCCAACATTTCCCCTCTGAAGGGCAGATTTCCATATTATTTCGGCAGCAAAACCTAAAGTCAATAGATTAGATAGATGAACTATTATATGTCACACTTTATTTCTAGTGCCTGAAAAACAAAAGTCGTTGCAGACTTTAGATTGGATAATTTAGAATCGAAATACAGGGCTGGAAGGGAACTTGCATAGTCATTAAGGCCAGCCTTTTCTTACGCCTCCTCTGATCAGCTAGTAGAGAATTGTCTGGATATACATGTTTTCATCAACCTTTCAGCTAAATGAAAATGTGAAATCTAGCATTCAGGCACACTTCCTGAAGGGTCTTCAGGCTATAAACCAGCTGGTGTACTACAATGAGACCAGAGCATAGCATTTTCATCTGATAGATATACTAAAGATTCGAATTCCTTCTTTTTAAAAGGATATTGTACCCTTTTTGATCAGTATCAATCTGAAAGACCAAAACGGGAAAAAAACCACTTCACAGTATGAATATACAGTATAGGGATATACTGTGAAGTGCATTTGACTTTACCATTAAAAATGACGCTTTCATATACATTTGTCTTGTGTGTGTTCAAAAATGTTATTAGATTTTTAAGGCCAGATTGTGCAACTGCACCAGCAGAATCTAGTATCTGTGCTTATTCACGGGGCCTTTCATTCCCTGCTATGAAAGACTCTTGCTCTCTAACACTATGAGTGATACTAGAAGCCTGAGGGGTTGGGACTGTTTTTATTTAGGTGGAAGTGTGCAGACTGCATACTTCAAAGGTTGAAAGAGTGTCCATGTCCAGCACTCCTGGAGAAACGGGGCAAGTCTTAGACACAATGGCCCTGGGAGCTTCAACTAGAAAACTGTGGCATGCACCACCTCCAAATCCCAGTTGTACCTGAAAGTCACAATTTAGACCTTGGAATGAAAAGGTAAACAACCACAAGTGAAAATGATGATTAAATGGGAAACTCCAAAGCACAAATACATGTTAACAATGTTTCTTATCTTTAGAACCTTCTTACTGCTGAACTGTGTAAAATGGGTACAGTGTTCTATTAATTTCACACAGGATAGGAAGAAATCTCAAGGGAATGGAACTGGATACAAAAATAATGCAATATATATTAGCCAGCCGTATTGCACTGTAGGACAATATGTATTTTGGGCCAAGTTCCACAGTGTTTTCTCAACCATAAACTGAATTTGAGCTGACTATGTCACTTTAACTGAAGTTCAGGAAAATATAAAATAATGTCACAAATTGTGTAATTTTAAAGCTATTTCTGTAGCTCCATAGAAGTAACGTGAAACAGAAACATGGCTTTAAATGAAAAATACATTCAAATTAGATTAGATATATTCTCAATTGTATATAGGGACTCTGGCCTTAAATAAAGAAAAGGTGCTTGCAGGAAGTGAAAATAGTTTGGCAATTCAACTGACTTTTTTAAATTTTACCTTTTGGAAAGAACTGGATTTATTTGATGTAATATAACAGAATCCCTTGATTCATTTCAGTAGCAACACGCAGAGACATCACTTGATGCATTGTACATAAATGAAATGATAATCCAAATTAATCTCCTGGGTAATTCCACTAATTTTAATGCAGTCGCTCCATAGATCTGGCCCATTCTTTCCAAATTTTGTTTCTACTACTTCTTTAGTACCAGAGATTACTTTAATACTAGAGATGACTTGCTCAGTCATCATCAATGTAGCTATCTAGTTCTATGGTTTCAGATCTACCAGAACTGGATAGAGACTGCTCAGTATGACTTTTTCCCCCCACCATCATGAACTGGAGCAGAGTTTTTGTTACTTTTAAGATGAAGGTGGACCTGAAGGCAAATTAGTAGGCGGCTGTTCAGTTTGGAGAACAGATGTCAGGAAGCACTTTGTTATGCAGAGCAGAGAGATTCTGGCAACTCACTATTCTGATTCACTACACATTCCCAAACACTTCAAATGTTTCTGCTTTCTATCTGCAGTCACTTTGCAATTTATCCATTGGGGTTTTAGAGGGGATACTGGTTAATTAAATGGACAGCAGGTACTTAATATTAGCATCCTATGCCAAAGACTAGCAGCTTGAAGCACCTGACTATTCAAAGTGTTTCCAGACAATCTGGTGCATCCTTGTACAATGCTGAAAATCAAACATATGAAGAACAGACCACTTGCAAGAAACATCCACTTACACAGCTATCATTGTCTAAATGCTTTCTTGGGTAGAAAAAACTAGACGTTTCAGAAATGATTGGAATATAACAGGAAAATTAAATTCACAGAGTTTTGAAGTGAAAATCATTCATTTAAGATATCAATCTCTATTTCAGCTATAAAATGTGAACATTAAGTGCTAAGGACAGCATTCTAAAACATGGGTGCTTAAAGTTAGGCAGTAAAAGTCATATTTAGGCACCTGAACAAAAATTATTTTGGTAATTGCTAAGTGTCCACTGCTCCCAGTGAATTCCCATAGAAATAGAGTGTTAAGAGACTATAAAAATCTGGCCATTTTTACGTAGGTGCCCAACTATGGATTTGTCAAATGCTTTAAGCATTGAAGTTTGAACACTTTGACTTAAAAATATGTAAGTCCTGGCACGTGTATAATCCATATATATGTTTGATCCTTTGATGTTCTTCAGTGTAAATTCTGCAAGATAATGCTCTTAAGAAAAATTATGAAGAGACATTAACAGTATGTTTATATGATGCCACCTACTGGACATTTTATCATCCTCCAATAAATTATTGGAACTGCAAAACCTGTAAATGTCTGCTTGGCAGGGACGCTCCCCAACATTAAAAAAAATACCAAAAACAAAACAAAAGAAAAACAAAAACCACTTCTGCTCCTTAAACTCGGGGCTTCCCCACAATCTGGATTTAGCTTTCGTTATTACCACAGGAGCTCTCTCACTTATTCCTCTTTTCTCCTCGGCAGTGGCAATAGATCTCCATAGAAGTTTATTCGAGGTATGTTCTTTTTAACTCTTCACCCTTTGCTCTCTGTGTCCCTGCTGAGGTATTTTACTTCTTTAATAATCTGTTCACTAATTTTTCAAATATCATCCTTATCTTAGGCTAACAGGCATTGTAGAAAATGGAAGCCACAATATTATTCTGTGGGGAATGATTAAAAGACATGGCCTATATATGCACACCCCCACACTCCCCTCCAACACCCACACAGGTGCTGGAATTAACTGATAACACTATTTCATCAAAATCAGATCCCTTTGGTACCTAAACAGAATGAGAAGTTAAGAATGGAATTTTACCCCTAACTATATTTCTTGCCTTTTGTGAGAGTGTATCTTACCTCTGGTGATGTTTAACTGCTCTGCTGCTGTATTCTGCTTCAGTGCTTTCTTACATTATATCTCCTCATTACACCTCTCCATTAGAACATTGCACTTAGCAGGAAAGTACCAGGTGCATGGGAAACTAGTACAGATACAGCTTGCCTTCCCTCACATCTAGTATGCTAGATAGCACTGAAAAAATTGCAAGAAGTGATATGAGTTTTAAAAATATCCAAAAACACCCCTCAAAAAGATATACGAGTCTGTGTATTATTGTTTATGTGTATTGCAGTGCCATGGAGAGGCACATTGTGCTAGACACTATACAAACATATAGGGTCTGATTCATACTCACACTGAAGACCCATTACAATATTCTGGCAGCATAAAGGAGCTCTGAAGGGGGCATAAATGACATTCATACCCACTTTAGGATCCCTTTACAATGCTAGCATGAGGGCAAATGGCCTTAAGCCTAGTCTACAAACAGTTTTTGTAGAGGTATAACTATGTCGGTTATGGGTGTGACTTTTTTTTTTTTTTTTTTAAACTAATATAGTTATCCTAGTGCAACCTGCAGTGTGGATGCAATTATCCCTGTATAAGTGCCTTACAGAAGTATAGCTTATTATCTTTCTCACTTGAGAATAAGTCCTACCACTATCAGCACATTTACATTGGTATAACTGTTTCCACACCACGGTAATTGTACTGCTTTCAGTACACCGCTATATAGTTAAAGTGGTACAGCTTTTGTGTGTAGGCAAGGCTTTAATGTAAATCAAAATCAGGCTTAGTCTATTTAAAATATGTGCTCAAAGAACGGTTTGAAATTAGTTTTTATTTATGAGGGTGACAGCTGAGAGTCACAGAGGTGACACTCAGGACTGACTGTTAGCTCCTAGCTCAGCTCAAGGAAGGAGTCAACTTTGTGCCTCCTGGATTCGTGGGTCATCAGACACTAGTCCAGTTCCAAGGAGCAACTTACCGCAGCTCTGCCATTGTAAAGAAATTTATTTCATGTAGTAAGAGATACACATTTTATTGGTATTTTACTAGTCTGCCTTCAGTGACAAAAGAACTGATGCTAAATTCCAGTCTGCATAAATAGTTTATTGATTCAGGCTGGTGACCCAAATTATTATTTAGTGTTTGCTTATGGGAGTACCCATAATACACTAGCTGCTTTCAAGATATTCAAGAAGAGATAGTCATGCCCAAGGAGCTCACAGTCTAAGGAGAGACAGAGGTTAAGGGAAGGAGAATGACAAATAGGGGTATTTTTCAATACCAGTCAGATTCATGGTAGGCAGCATGGCAAAAGTGGATCTTTACAAGGACATAGTAGGGACCTTGTGCATAAACTCAAGGAGTTTGATTCATGCACAGAAGTCATGGGGAAGAAGGCATGGTGATGAACGTATGAGAAGAGGATAGACAGATGGTGCATTGCTATTCTGTTAAGAACAAGATTGATTTAATACGATTGGACATCAGAGACCCGGTCCTGGGGTGCAGCAGCTTTTTGATGGTGGACTCTAGCAATAAAGTTGGGATCACCAACCACAGGAGGATCTACTAAGTGTAATGGGATGCTTCACTGATGGACAGCTGGACTAGCAACTTCTACATCACACTAACACGGCTGCTGGCTGAAGGGAAAGGATGGCCCAAATTGGCCCTGTGGTGCCATGGGCAGCCAGTGTAACTCAGAGCAGCCTCAAGGATTACAGACTAGCGCACACCCAGCCCAAGAGCAGGGAGAATGCAAAGTCACATCCCTTCCTGCTACCCTGTGCACTCTTTGGTCATATCCAAGAATTTGAACTCACACAGCATCTTATCTGAAATGATATCTAACGAGACTATCAAGGGACGTGAATTCAGTCAATAAGAAAATGTTCAAGGTAAGCAGAAAAGGAAAATGAGCAAAAGGAAAGCTTTTTGTTAGCTATTCTTCTCTTTAACCTTCAGGAATGAGTACATAGCTAGGTATTCCTGATTTATTTTATTTTATTGCTAAACTATCACTAAAGAATTTATTTGAGTCTCTATCCATCACGTCTTCACTTAAATGATAAACTATACGTAACTATGTCATGTCAAAAGGGTCATGTAATGATAAGTAAATAATGTAGTAAAGAACATTTCATTTGTATAATATTACTTTCTTTCACACATTCATTATAGAATAAATAAGAACATATTATTAAGGTGATAGGCACATTAAAAATGGCAAACAAATGTCACTGACTTCTTAAGATAGCCTCCTTTCTAAAGCCAGAATTGTAGAAGAGAACTGTAGTTAGATATTTTAATGATTTTCAAGGCTCAAAAAAAGAAACCAAAACACTCCTGAAAATGAGAAAGCAAATGATCATCGGAGCCTGATCCGAAGCTTATTATAGTCAATGGCAGCCTTGCCATTGATTTCAATAGGCTTTGAATCAGGCCATTAAAAAGAAAATTTATTATTTATATATATTACTAGTATTTATTATTATTAGGGAATTAATTTTATTAAGGAATTAATTTTATTAAGGAAATCCAGTTTTTGGTTTCAGACAGTTTTCACGGGTTTGTATATCTTACACACTTGAATGATTCTTTATATTAGACTTTTCTTTTCCTCTCCATGAACAGAAAGACTAGCTAGTTTCTATTATAATCCATGTAATTGTTTCTTTTATACTCCAATGGAAGATGATGATATGCAACAAAGATGTACCTGTTGTAGCAGTTGAATGATAATGTTCTGCAGAGAAATGAGAGTTCCTGCAGGACTCTTTCATTTACACATGTGCAAAATAATAGATTGATTGTCATGCTGCCACTTTCCATCAAGCTGATGGGTTTTAACTATTCAACAGCATTCAGACCACTTTAATATTTACTCACAATAGGGTCCTAACTATTTCAGCTTCAGCTTCCTGCAATTTCTATTTGCTTAAGTGCAGCTTCCATGGGCTTTTATATTTACTATATCCTTTTTAATATCCTCCTTTGATTTTACCGTTGAATGAAAATGTTAACAACCTCTTATGTACAATTACAGTAAACTCTTTGTAACAGGGGCTGCATTTTCCTATGTTTCTATAGCACCCTAGCCCAATGGGCCCTGTTCCCAAATGGGACCTCTCAGCACCGTAGAAATACAAATGATTACAGCAAAAAGGCTACATTATTAAGGTTGCTAAGTCAATCACTCCAGAGTTAGAAAATGCCACCATTAACATTGCCTGTGCACCCTTAGTTCAGACCCTATTTTTTACCCAGAACCCCTGCCTGATTCAGAGAACAGGATGGACAGTGCTCCGTTAATTAACAGGTTTTCAAAATTTTGTTTTTGTTCAGTGTGTGGCCTTAGGCCTTATTTACTGCAGGTTATACAAACCCTGTTCTGAAGACAGACTTATTAATTTCCTCCTAGACTTTTCCATGGCACTCATCACTATAGTATCTCAGTGTCTCATAAACATTATTGAATTTATCTTCACAACAGTTCTGTGATGTGAAAGGTTGG
Source organism: Emydura macquarii macquarii (assembly GCF_026122565.2). Lineage (NCBI taxonomy): Eukaryota > Metazoa > Chordata > Testudines > Chelidae > Emydura > Emydura macquarii. The sequence continues at coordinate 31,659,081 of NW_027132559.1, read as the reverse complement.
TTTTATATTTTACAGATGAGGAGCTGAGGCAGAGAGAGATTAAGGTCAAAAGTGTATGCTATTTTGGATGCCATCTACAACCTGATTTTTCAGGGTACTTAGTATTATATAGTGCTTTCTATATTTAAAGTACAGCTCCTATTGACTACTATAGTAGCTGTGAGTGCTCAGCACTTCTGCAAATCAGATCCCAGGATCTCAAGTCAGACAACCAAAAAATGAGGTGCACACAATTAGTGACCACCTGTGAAAAGTTTGGTTTAAGTGACTTGCCTTAACCATGAGAACATCCTTTCTCTTCCTGCAATCCCCTGTTTACTATACAACTCTCCATTTCTGCAACAAATGAGATGTAGGTCCTTTGGACAACAGTCTCCTACACTACACAACCCTGATTCATCCACAGAATAGGTACATCATGTGCATTGAAAAAGGCAGAGGTCTTGTGGAAAAAAATAGTATCAGATCACGTAATTAAAGACTGTATAATTAGGCATATGCCTAAGGGGGTTGAATTAAGCTTGTATAGGCAATCTTAATTCTGGCATTTTCTAATTTTTGATTGCTTGACTTTGTAATCTTAATAATGTTCTATTCACAGAGTTTTTGCTCTGTCTGTATATGTGTAATTTCCTTGGTTTTAAAAAAAATCTGACTGAAAATTCAAAATTTCATCTTGTGGCTTCATATTGACACCCTCATGGCTCTCAGCAAGGCTAGAACCTTAAGATCCACTGCGCAGACCTCTACCACCTTAGCTAATGGCATAACGGATAGCAATAGTAGGATAGCAATAATAGGTTGTCAGCCTCTGTGTGGACCAGAACTAGAGGAAGATGGGACAGAGGGTTTCACAGATATTTGCTGACATCAGAGGAACAGTGAGACTCAGGAATCATGAATTCCATTCCTGGCTCTGAAGGGGAATGTTTTATAGTGGGCACAGACTCTTCTGCTCATTTCCTACAAGCTCAATTCCTTCTGCCCTATCCCCTCCATCCTGTCCCTTCTCCCATACTTTCTCTTCCCTTTGCACCTTGTCCCCTTCCCATTTTCCTTGTCTATCAAGTCTCCCCTTCTCAGGCTTCTCATCCTAGTCTTAGTTTCCTTTCCTAGCCACTCCTATGGTATGTCTATATTGCAACAGCTGTGTTGGCGCTGCCAGATCGATGCCGCAGGATCGATTGAGCGGGCATTGGAGACCCGCTCAATTGATCCCGGAAGTGCTCTCCAGTCAACACCGTAAATCCGTCCCTGCGAAAAAAAAATTAGAGGGTTCCTTTTTTTCCCCCTCAGAGAAAAAGGAATTGTTTCCTCGGGAAACTTGGTAAAAATGTTTTGTTTTTTTTAAATGTCCACAAAAATAATTGCATGCAGTGTTATTGTAGCCTTGTTGGTCCAGGGTATTAGAGAGACAAGGTGGTAAGAGCTGTTCTGAAGAGTGGGTGGGCAGCTCATATGGTAACTGTCAAGAAACTGGGTCTGAAGCAGAACTATTCTCCAGACAGCTTCATCAGTACAGCTGTCCTGCAGCAGGCTGCCTGATTAACCACGCCACCTGATTGGCTGCAGGGCCCAGCAGGTCGACTCTTAAGTCAGCAGCAATAGCTCATCAGCTTCTTATTGCTCTTTCCCACCACTGTGCCTGCTCCTGCATCACCTTGTTCTGGCTGCTCCTTTCTTACATCCAGCCTTGCCTCTGTCCTGCTCCTGCCTTGAACCCATCCTTGCCTGTCACCTGCTTGCTCCAGTTCCTGCCTTCTGGTTGGACTCTTGGCTTTGTCTCCTGATTACTGACTACAGTTCTGACCCTAGCCACTAGGCCTGACCACCTGACCACTAGCTAGACCACCCTTTTTCTGCTCGGTTGACAGTAATAGAGTCTTTTTGCTGGCAGTTATCACATGACCAGCAGGGTATCAAACCCTTCTATCAAGGAGCAGAGTGGTCATTCCCAGCCAGTAAACACACTCTTGAGCCCATCTAAGATAGCAGTCAAGCCCAGGTGTGAGGCATGTATTTTTTGCAGGACATCCTTACGTAAAAGAATACATCTCTGACCCCAGATTATTATTCCATCCTGAACACTCAGCTCATCTTTAATTAGACAATATGCTTCTTGTACTGCCACTTAGCTTTTGTCTTCTGGTCACCTAGCTAGTGTCACTCTTTTGACTGCCTCTTTTTGGATGTCCTTTTCCATAGCCTCTGATTTCCATCAGCTTCACTGTTGAACTTGGAAGATTGATCCATTAACGTGGTGCACTATGTACTGATGCTGGGTTTATATACCCTGCTCAGGGTGTCAGCTAACACCAATAAGCATCCTGGACAATATCTGATCTCTACCAGATAGCACTGGAAGTGCATCAGCATGCACTGCAATCTCTTTAGAAAATAAAGTAGGGGCTTTGTCATGATTCTCTCTAGAGGTCTGTTGTCTGATTGCACTATTGCTGGGTAGCCATAGATGTACTGATGGAATCACTCCAATCCAAATAACCACAGCCAGAAAATCTTTTTCTATTTGGGTGTACCCCTGTTCAGTCTTTGACATGGCTCTGCTGGCATAACCAATCAACTGCTTCTATAAAAAAGAGCTACATCCAATCCTTTCTCAGATACATCACACTGGAGTGTCATTAGTTGTCCTGGGTGGTAGTACTTCAGGACAGGGGCATCTCATATAATTTGTTTCAGCCTGTCAAATGCTTGCTGTTGGGAACTTGCCAAGTCCCACTGAACATCCTGACATATGGGTTCTGCTACTGCAGCCAGGTGTGCACAGAACTTGGACAGATATTTTAATCATTCCTATGAATTGCTGTATCCATCTCATACCCACTGAGGCTGGCATGTCTCTGACTGCCTTGATCTTGTTGGGATCTGCTTTCAGTCCCTCTGCTGTGAGCAGATGTCCAATGTATGCCACCTAATGCTGTCTGAGTCACTTTTTCTGGGCTGAGTTTAATGTTCTTGTCCTTGCATCTCTGTAGAAAAGCTTGTAGTTTTCTGTCATAGTCTTTTTCAGTTTCTGTGTCATTGTTCCCTTCACCTACAAGGAGGATATCTGCAATTATTTTCATCCCATGCAGTCTTTTGAATTTATGCCAATCAGTATGTGCAGCCATCTGTTGTGACCAAATGGTGTTGGACAGGTTGTCATAATACTGAACTCTTTACCCAGGCTTATGTGCCAAAACCCATTCCTTACATCACAGACCCTAAATAGTCTGCCTTTGGAAGCTTCTGGCAAGTTATAATCAACTGTGGTCAATGTCATCCTTTCAATGCCCAGTGCAGTGGTTTTGGGTCTACGCAGATGTGTAATTTGCCTGATGACTTCCTTACCTCCATCACCACCACCATACTGTTTACTCAGACTGTACTGTTCTCTGCATGTGCTATGATACCCCGGCTCTGCAGATTTTTGAAGCCACTGGAATTGTCCTTCATGGCAAGCACACAGGTTCCACTGTGGGGTCTATGTCCAGTTGTAGCTTTCCTTTCAGGCACTCCTCGTCTTTGAAAACATTCCTGTATGTTTTAAATTTTTCTCCATTGTCCACGAGACTCCTTCTTTTGCTTCTTGCACTGCAGCTATAAAGTTATGACGCTGACAAGATCCATGGCTATGTTCCCCAAGAGAGGTCTGTGATGCTTACCGTCCACCAACACAAACTTCAGTTGGTACGGTCTTATTTTTTTGGCTTACTTACTATCAAGTCCCATTTTTCCTATGGGCTGCATTATGCTCTCTTTGTACAATATTAGTATGAACCTACTTTTTTTGAAGGGTATTTTCAATTCCAATTTACTCCAAGGAAACACATTGCAGGAGGGCCTGCTGTCCAGTTCAAATCTCACAGGGTGTTTCCCTATTACTAGGGTTGCATGGAGGTTGGCATTGTCCCTTATCCTTTCCTGTCCAGCCTGAACCTGATGTGCTCTCAGACTCGAGAAAATCATTTTGTTATCCCCACTGTCCGATGTGCCCCCCCTCCTCTCATTCCCCATACAACTCTGACAATGTTCTGGGACCTTCCTCTGCTCTTGCACACACACTTAAAATTGTTCAACTTGTCACATCCCTTGCAATGCTGTCCTAGGGCAGGCCACTTCTCCTTTACCTGCTCATGCTGTGTCCCACAATAAATGCTTCACACTATGGGTATGGAACACTGGCCAGCTGCTCTCCTTTACTGATGTCTAACTGTATGTGCTTCTGGGGTGTTGTGCTTGCTGGGACTTTCATCATTTCTTTTGAGGTTTCTACTGCATAATCCGTTGTCTAAGTATTTGTCTAACGTGAGTTCACCTTTCCAGAGCAGTTGCTTCAGCAGGTGATAATCCCAAGTGCCGGAGACCATATTGTCCCAAAGCAATATGTCTGTCGAGTCCCCAAAATTGCCTGTAGCAGCCGGTGTGCATAAGGCAGTAACACAGGGTTCTCTCTCTTTCCCTTCAGATTGGCCTCTGTTGCTCCAGTTGCTCCATGTTGCTCCAGTTTTGGTCTGCATTGGGGAGCAATAGTTCCCCAGAGCTCCTAGGACTGCTGTGAGGCTTGAAGTAGTGCTGCAGACCTCTCAACCTTGTTGCCTCATAAGGTAAAGTAAGTTTCACTTTCCTGCTTTTGTTGCCCTCCTGCATGGCCTGGTCTGTGATCACCTCAAACTCCTCCTTGCACCATATCCATCACTGGGCTAGGTTTGTGTTTGCAAAATCCAGGGCTCCAGGGGGCTTTAGACTGAGTTCCATGGCTCACGCTGCCAGCTGCTGCGGCACTTGCAGAGAATTCACAGCTCAGATGGTCCCACCATGTTTCATTTGCAGTGAGTGAAACTGAATGAAGGTTAAGTTGAACAAGTAAAGCTTTATTGCACCCTGTGCAGTGCTCTGTCCATGTGGCTGAGTTGCTTCAAGCATAACTCCCTAGCATTCCCTATTTTCCAGTCCCTCCAGGGAACATGGGCCCTCTGACTCCAGTTTCACTGATTATGATACAGCATAAACAGACCTTAGGCATTTTTCCAATGTCATGTTTTTTGAGAATGACTTGCCAGTAGCGATGGCTGAAGGAGGGGACCTGATATATTTATCCAATAAGCCAGCTGTAGGTATTTCAAGTGATGATCTCCGAGTAGTCTAATTTTCTCAGACCTGAACAAATGGCATACAAAACAATATGCTGTTGATTTGATTGTGCTGCCATTAACATTAATGGGAATTCTGCCACTGACTTCAATAAAACAAAATTGAGTCCTGTAACGTACAAATTTCCTACCCTGTGTATGCACTCCTCTTGCTATGGATGACTCCAATTAATGGTTTTATCCATGCTCCCGCGGTAACTGCACACACACATAGAGGCCAGGAGAATCAGGCCTTAAATGACTTATCTAATATTGCAGTTCTCCTGTCCAAAGAGTTATTTACGGCATAGTCTGGACTTAGTTTTCCTTTCCCTCAGGAATGCACATATAGGGCCTACTCCATAGCCCATCAGTGTCAATGGGAGTATTCCAGTGGACTTCACTGGCTTTTGGGTGAGCACCACTTTGAGGACAGCAGCATCTCCATCACCGGTGCTTAGAATTGAACTTGTGCCTTTCTTAGGGGCAGACACTGGGTGGTTGAAAGAAGACGTGGCCTCAGTGGGAGCTGACCTAACCTATGTAAACACAGAGAGTGGAAGGAGTTCTTGTCAGAAAATTTGCATAAGGAAGTGGCCAGTCCCAGGTATTTCTCCCAGTGCTAAAATTGTGGGTGCTTACAAAGTTTCTGGTAGGTAATCAGATGAAGTAGTGAAAGAATTGACAGCCCTAGAATATTTATGGTAGAAAAGAGATTGCACACAGCTTGTTTAATAATATCAAGAGAGGTTGAGATAGTCTCACTAGCTGTTTGCCTCAGGCATTAAGCAGTAACTTGGAGAAGAATGGTCACAACCATCCAAAGAGCATCAGGTGCCTTTTGTTGTTCCTTAGATTCCAATGAATGAAATGGGACATCTAAAGTACTGTTGCTTTATGCAATGCCATTCATTCAGGTTCTGTGAGGAATAAGGAACATCTTTCCAAGGATGGCTACCATCTGGTGGTAGTTGATATACAGCAAATAATGCCATCAGGCTTAAGCAACAAAAATGGATAGCTCTCTAAGGAAGCCATATACCTGTCTAAAGTTAAGTCTCCAGCGGGAAGATCAATAAAAATCTCTTTTTTCAATTATATTTGTTCATGTTTCTAATTAATTTAGTGTTCATGAAAGGAACCAGATTGATATCAGTTGAAAATGAAGTCATTCGTTTATCTGTAGCAAAGTTACAACATGGGCTGCAGCAGTTCAAGTTACCCATACCACCCCTCTAACACACCTTCAACCTGTTGAGGAGACTTAACCTTTAGGAAGAAGAGGCTAATTCACTCTCCAGGCTCATTTAGTCTTTCTTCTGAGTCTTCCAGCAGGGATATCAATTAGTCCCACTGGTGACATCAATTATTGTTCTACGAACACTGCAAAAGTAAATATTTCACTTAAACATTTACATAGAAAATGAAATTAACCATTGAAGAGGAGTTGTGCCAACTCTAGAAATTAAAGGTGAAACAGGAGGATTTTAGTTTTAAGAGCACATAAAAACATAAAGGTGGTCTTATAGGGTTAGACCAATAGTCCATCTAACCCAATATCCTGTCTTCTGACAATGGTCAGTGCCAGATGCATCAGAGGGAATAAACAGAACTGAGCAATTATTGATTGATCCATCCATCAATCCTATCATCCAGTCCCACCTTCTGGCATTTAGAGGTTTAGGGATTACCTGGAGCATGTTTGCATCCCTGACCATCTTGGCTAATACTCATTGATAGACCTATCCTACATGAACATATCTCATTCCTTTTTTAATGCAGTTATACTTTTGGCCTTCATAACATTCCCTGGCAACAAATTTCACAGGTTGACTGTGCATTGTGTGAAGAAATACTGCCTGAGGTTTGTTTTAAACCTACTGCCTATTAATTTAATTGGTTGACTCCTGGTTCTTGTGATATGAGAAGGGGTAAATAAAACTTCCTTATTCACTTTTTCCACACCATTCATTATTTTATAGACCTCTATCATATTTCCCCCTCCCTCACTTTAGTAGTCTCTTTTCTAAGATGAACAACCTCAATCTTTTTAATCTCTCCTCATATGGAAGCCATTATAAACCCATAACCATTTTTCTTGCCCTTCTCCATACTTTTTCCAATTCTAATATCTTTTTTGGGGTTGGGTGACCAGAACTACATGAAGTATTTAAGTATGAAGTACCATGGATTTATATGGTGGCATTATGATATTTTCTGTCATTACTATCCCTTTCCCAATGGTTCCAAACATTTTGTAAACTTTTTTGACTGCGGCTGCACATTGAGAAGATGTTTTCAAAGAGCTATGCACAATTACTCCACAATCTCTTTCTTGGGTGGTAACAGCTACTTTAGACCTCATCATTTTGACCTCATCATCATTGGGGTATGTCTAGGTTGGATATTAGGAAAACGTTTTTCACTAGGAGGGTGGTGAAGTACTGGAATGGGTTACCTAGGGAGGTGGTGGAATCTCCATCTTTAGAGGTTTTTAAGCTGTGGCTTGACAAAGCCCTGGCTGGGATGATTTAGCTGAGGTCAGTCATGCTTTCAGCAAGCTTTGGACTAGATGACCTCCTGAGGTCCCTTCCATCTCTAATCTTCTATGAGTCTATGATTCTGGATGTATATTTGGGATTATGTTTTCCAATGTGCATTACTTAGAATTTATCAACACTGAATTTCATCTACCATTTTGTTGCCAGTCACTCAGTTTTGTGAGATCCCTTTGTAACTTTTCACAGTGAGTTTTGGACTTAACTCTCCTGAGTAATTTTGTATCATGTGCGGACTTTGCCATCTCACTGTTTACCCTTTTTCCAGATCATTTATGAATGTGTTGAACAGCACTGTTCCCAGTACAGATTCTTGGGGGACCCCGCTATTTACTGCTCACCACTGTAAAAATTGAACATTTATTCCTACCCTTTGTTTCCTCTCTTTAACCAATTACTGATCCATGAGAGTACCTACCCTCTTATCCCACAATTGCCTACTTTGCTTAGGTGCCTTTGGTGAAGGACTTTGTCAAAGGTTTTCCGAAAATCCAAGTACACCATATCCACTGGATCACCCTTATCCACATTTGTTGACCCCCTGTAATGATGTGGCACCCTCCTCTTACGAGCACTCCCTTCTGGTCAGGTGTGTCTGCAGTCCTTAATAGTCCCAGCTCCAGTATCGGGCCATACACTGAGGGCTTTCTCCCTGGACGCAATGATTTCTCTCTCTGGGCCCTTTTGGCCCCAGCTCTCCAGCTGGGCCATTGAGTAGTTCAGATCCCCTTCCAGGGGTTTATTATTGTTCAATTATAGGCCACTTCCCTAGTGGCCTTTTGTGGGGACCTGGGCCCACTCACTACTCTGGGTCACAGCCCAGGGTCCCTAAGAACAGGAGCCAGGCACCACCATGTCTCTAACAAAACTGCTTTCAGTTCCTTCAGCCACTTCCCTGCAGCCCCAGCCTTCACCAATGTTTCACTCTTATCTCAGGGTTCCTCTACATTCAGGCCCAGCAGCCAGCCAGGAGCTTATTCTTGCTCCCCTGGTCCCTGCCAGTACTATACTGTCCATGGTGCTGCAGTTCCCCTTGGCCAGCCAGGAGCACCACCACTCCTCCGGCTCCAGCAAGGAACTGACTGTCTCTGGCTCTGCAGCTCCTTTTATATGGCCCTCCAGGGCCCTGATAGACTGCTTCCTACAGCCTCTCTGATTGGCTAGTCCTTTTCAGCCTCCCCCCTGACTGGCTGCTTCCTGCGTAGTCTCTCTAGGACGCTCAGCGGACTTAGCTCCTTTCCTGGGATAGGTGTGGAAGGACCCTGAGTACTCCAGTAAGGGGCCCCTGGGCCTAGTCCACCCCGACATACCTCCTCAAATAATTTTAATAGATTTGATGAGGCATGATTTCCCTTTATAAAAGCTGTGTTGATTCTTCCCCAACATATCGTGTTCATTTATGTGTCTGATAATTCTGTAATTTACTATAGTTTTAACCTATAGTACTGATACTGCCTGATACTGAAATTAGGCTTACCAGCCTGTAATTGCCAGGATCACTTCTGGAGCCTTTTTTAAAAATTGGTGATACATTAGCTATCTTCCAGTCATCTGGTATAGAGGCTGATTTAAGTGATAGGTTACATACCACAACTAGTAGATCTGCAATTTCATATACGAGTTCCTTCAGAACTCTTGAGTGAATATTACCTAATCCTGGTGACTTATTACTGTTTAATTATCAGTTTGCTCTGAAACCTTCTCATCTGACACCTTAATCTGTGACAGTTCCTCAGATTTGTCACCTAAAAAATGGCTCAGGTTTGGGAATCTCCTTTACATCATCTGCAGTGAAGACCGATGCAAAGAATTAATTTAGTTTCTCCGCAACAGCCTAGTCTCCCTTGAGTGCTCCTTTAACACTTGACCATCCAGTGACCCCACTAATAGTTTGGCCTGCTGCCAGCTTCTGATGTATTTTTTAAAAAAAAATGTTAGTTTTTTTGTCTTCTGCTAATTTCTGTTCAAGTTTTTTGTTTTGGGTTTTTTGGGCTGCCTAATTATACTTTTACACTTGATTTGCCAGAGTTTATGCTCCTTTCTATTTTCCTCAGTAGGATTTGACTTCCAATTTTTAAAAGATGTCTTTATATCTTGAGTTGCCTCCTTTACTCTGAATTTTTTTTCTTTTTTTTTTTTGTCCTCTTACTGTTTGGGGTTTTTTTTTTAATCATTTTTTTTATTTGGGGTATACATGTAGTTTAAGCCCCTATCATGGTGTTTTGAAAAGTTTGCATGCAGTTTGTATGCATTTCACTCATGTCTTCCTTTTAATTTCTGTTTAACTAATCATTTTTGTGTAATTCCCCTTTTAAGTTAAACACTAATATGGTACTGCATACACCTCAGTACAATCTTAACTCTGAAGCTGCTACGGACCCCTGTACAATAATCCTACTGTAATTCCACATAGTATATCACATTACTTAAAAGGGATTTGTACCTATTGTTTTCTGACAACTCTAAAGACATGACACACATCTCATCTTGAGTAAACTCAGAACGAGGTCTGGGAATTCACTTGGCATTACCCACAGATGTGTCCATTTTCTAAGATGAACAATGGCATAACAATCTGCATTGCTAAATTTGGAGAAGCTGAAATACCTATTTTGGGAGAAACCTGCCTTCTAAACTGTGTTTGGCAGCAAGCTAACTGTGGCACACCACAGCATATCACAGCCAATAGTACAACTCATCTTTTTCATATAGATATAGCTAGAGGTGGTGAACAATAAAACAAAACATTAATTCATTTATTCAAAATATATTGCAAATTTTGTCAAATGTATTATTCACACAATTCTTGGCAATAGTACACAAGACTTAATTAATGCCATAGCTCAGGAATGACATACTGTTTGTTTATGCTGTTGTACATGACTAATCTGGAAAACATTTGCTGGACTGTGTCACACAGAACAAAATGTATGTTTCCAGAGTGACTATTAGTGATTAATTATCCAAGGTATGGTGGAAATATTCAGCCCTGTCAAATCTCTTCTGTATCTTCTATTAAGTATAATTGCATTAGGTGATTAATAATCCAAGTTCAGATGATAGACCTAGGTTCCAACAACAATTTTTTGCCCCATTTATAAAATGGATGCTGTGCCTGTGCATCTGTATCACCTTCATTGATGAAGACAGGATTAGAGGTAGAACAGTGGTACATGGTATTAGTGCACTAGCAGCTGAAATGCAGAGGCTGGAGGTACAAGACTCACTTGGCATGAACAGTATTATTTAATGGAGTATGGGGGTAAGGGTGCAAAAAGTCAGAGCACTATTACTGCAGCATCAGTCCCCCTTCCTTTTGTCCTATGGAAGCCTATCCATGTAGGTTCCATGAGGTCTGGGATGTTCAGCCAGGGAGGAGGAATATCTGCTCTCTGCAGCAAATGCCCACCTCCCAGAACTGTAGAACTTTAGTGAGCAAGTGAATACTGACTGTCAAAAGTAACTTACATAGCTCTCATGGTGCTTAATCTCTGCTACTTTGTATCCAGTGACTTCTCCTATCAATTTTGTTAAATGGCCCCAGTTGCATCCTTTGACTGGATACACAAACTTTTGGTTGTTCTTCCTGTCAGGATGTTTGTATGTTCCTCTGTTGCCAGATGGTGAGTTACAGCATATGACTGTATGTCCTAATATCACAGCACACACATTCAAACTGAACCAAGTCACATTGCACCAGGATTTGACTGTTGCCAGAGTCCAACAGATCCCTTGGTCACATTAACCCATACCGGAACTGTAAACCTAGGAGGGAGAGGGGAAACACGTTCTAGGGTCTCACATGACGTCCACCAGGAGGTGGTATAATTACACCCATGTCAGGATAAACCCTGTTCATATCTCTCTTTTTCCTACAAACAGAAGCATATGGTTCTCTCTAGAATTGTTGTTGCTCCCTGAACTGGAAGTTGAACACTGTCACTTCCATGATTGGTCTTCTATCTTCAGCAGGGAAAGAGCTGGTAGCATTCTAGTGCAGTCTGTCTGGAGAAAATGGAGAAATGTCTCTCTCAAAGTTTTCCCACCCATACTTCTCCAGAGCACACTTGTGCTGCTCTGGTCCTGAACACTCCCTCTGAACCAGTGAGTCAAAGACACATAACCTTCCACATGGGGAACTTTTTTGGCCAATGACTTTATCCAGTGTCTGCATATCCATTCCCTTCCCAAAGAATGAAGAATCTGCAGGAACCATTCCAAGACAATCAATTCTCCCATCTGCAACAAATGGATTTCTGATTTTAGCCACTTCCAACAAAAGTCCTTGAGTTTTAGTGCTAGTGCCCCAAGGGATAACTCTCTCCACAGAACCAGCAGCGATTTATCTTTTCATTTGTTTCCAGAAGATCCATGATAACTGCCTTTACATGCTAGTAATCCACAAACATTTGTCTGCCTCAGTTTCTTTCAGCCACTTGTGCTTATCCTCATAATATTGGTTCCGCTGAATATTTTACTGGTCCAGCGACCAGGCCAATCAGTACAGTAGGCATATTCATTAGAACATCTCCAGGGGACACTCTGGGTACTGTGTTCGTTAAAAGGCAGCCCAGTTGTAACGTGCCCAAACTCAGGCTTTCAGTATCTGCTAGTGAATTTGGCTCTTGTCCTACTAACTAGGTTTCCAAATTATAGTTGTTGGGTGCATATCAAGTCAATCATTTTTTAATTGATGTTGCTGCAGTTGATATATATCTATGGTCTGAGATAATGGCCATTGCCCCTCTGTACCATTTGAATGCCATGTTAACAACACTGGATCCATACAATCATAGATTCTGCTCCACCCCCAGTTTGTAGACTAACCCAAACACCTCCACCCCCACTCTGTAGACTAACCTTCAGCATCTGCCTATGTGGGGACAGTGTGGAGACCCCTGTTTAGTATGGAATTGATGCAGAGTGTCCCCTATATAGTTGCATGAACCATGCTCTCTACTATCTGTTCAACCTCACCACAAGAAGCCTTGTATAAAGGTCCATGAATGCATGATGTTCATCTATAGTACAATGAAAAATATCTAGAACCCAGTATAACCATGGACCATATTGTGATACTGAATTTTAGTCAGCATTCCATATTGAAATAAATGTTACAACTCGGCCTTATCATTTTTTTATCACTACTTATTCTGCACCAGAAAAAAAAAAATTAAATTTTAGGAAGATCTATTTCTAGAGCTGCTGAATTTTGGAATTATTTGCTACAATGTCTATAAGGCAGCAGATACATTTAGAGTCAAGAAATTATATTCCTGGCATTTGTTACACTCCTGAAATACATGTTTCTAGCAGTCAAACCCACTCCATTCCTTGGTGTGAAAGTGATTAAAAGCAATGCCAAAACAAAAAGTGGGTGTGAAGACCAAAAACAGCACAGAACAAACAGTATATAATTATATGCTATTCTTTGGCAGGCTATCACTAGTAAATATTGAAGTTAACTAAAAACTAGATCAGAGCTAGGTAAGAAAGTGCATTAGTTATTCCCCTCTGGACACATTCATTACATGATCATTTAGGGCTCAGGTTGTCAAGGATGTTTTGGGTGAGACTAGCCTCGACTCCCATTGACTTTAATGAGTGCTCACAATGCAACGTGGTGCAGGATACCAGCTTTGAGTCAAAATATCTGGGTTCTACTTCTGGTTCTGCCACTGGACTGCTATATCATCTTAGGAAAGTCATTTCCCTTTTCATCCTTTGTCTTGACTATTTGGATTATAAATTCTTCAGGGCAGGGAATTTTACTATGTGTTTGTGCAGTGTCTAGCACAATGGAGTCTCAAACTCACCTGGGGCCTCTTGGTGCTACAAGATGGTAATACAAATACGTGGGAGCTGAAATTGCTCAGCACTTTGCAAGATCAATCTACAAGGAACCAATCCTGCACTATTGAAGTTAATGGGAGTTTCAGCATTGTCTTTAATGGCAACAGGACTGGACCATTTTGTCACAAGTACATAGAAATTTGGGTGGGTTCATTTTTAATCTCTAGAACTGATGTGCATTGACAGAGACTGAGGGGAAGCTTGCATGATACCTGCCTGTATTGTATGTGGTTGAAACAAATTCTATAAATTGGTCTCTCACTTTCTTGAAAAATCTAATTATTATACATGTTTTTTTAAAATAAAACTCAGAAGCCTCTCTCATATTTAGTCACTATTCAGGAAATCTAAACCATCTGAAACTTTCACTTCCTCTAATTTTGTTCATTGGTGGTGGAGTGTCTCTTTTTCATGTTATATTTATTATATAAAGGTGGTCGATCCATTTATGAATATATAAGTCTTGCTTCTGATACCCGGAACATTACAAACTGAGACTTTAACACAAATATATCATACTAGTCTAGGTCTTAAGCAAAGTTTTTACTTGTTTTGAACTGATAGAAAATTGAGGGGAAATTTCTACAATAAATTTTGCAGAATATTTCTGTTTTTTCATCAACTTAACTTTTCAACCTTATCAAAATTGATGAGCTGTAATCATCAGTAAATGTCTTTAAAAATAGCACCCATCAAATGATATTTTCAAAGAGTTCAATCAGCTAATTTTTGTTGTCATCTGGCAAATACACTAACCACTAACCGTTCAATTACGCAAGGTAATGAAGCCCCTCTTGAAGGTGCATAGGGCCCTCCCCAAAGCAACCTTGTAGAACCGGACCCTAATAAAACTCTGAATTTTCAACCAGTTCTATAGATAGTCAAATAATATTAATAAATAATTTCTACATTTTTGGGCTCAGAAACAGAACATATTTGAATAACTCTTTTCATTATTTGACTCTAATAAAAATATGGGGCAAAACCAAACTGTTGTCTAATTTATTTATGATGCATTCTGACAAAAGTTTCAGACAATTTTGATACATTATATGACAAGAAACTTTTAAGTCTGAGCAGTCTCGTCTTATTAAAAACATAATGCTACTGACTAAATATGGAATACCTCCTTATACTTATTAAGCATAACCCAATATTCAACAGCAACTCTATGGAGAATTGTAAATTCTGTCACTAACTGAATTGAGACTTTGCCGTATCAATTTCAACTCAAAGCTAGATGGTGCTCAGCCATAAATGATTATAAAAATCAAGGGTGAAATCTTGTCTCTTTTGGAGATAATGGGAGTTTTACCTTTGATTTCAATGGGACAAGGATTTAACCCCAAATATCTTAAGTAGAGCTTTTACTTACAGGAAGCTGATATTTAAAGATTAAGTCAAGGAACTGAAGTCAGATTTTGGTTTGTCTAGAATAATTTGCTATCAACCAACATGACAGTAATTGTATACATCACAAAAATAACTTACTGGAGGTCACCTACTTCTAAAGGTTGTCAGATATCTGAAGAAATTCAAATGAAACATTAGCTCTCATGCATTTAATTTACCTTCTTGGCAAATATGTCTAGAATTCTGAATAGTAAATTAAAGTATTTCTTCAGCTAAACATTACCTACAATCTGGGTTGTTGGTAAAAGAGAAATCTTTGCTGTTTAGCACGGATACTCTCTCTCAACATTAGAACAATACAAGATCCTCCCAGCTGGTCAAATGAAAAGGTTTTACAATACATTACCTGTCTTATCAACAGTAGAGCAAGAAGCTTGATTTGATCCAATATCTGAAGAAAAATTAATTAATTTGGATAAACTGAATTGTCAAACCTGTTCCAAATGCATCGCATTCAGCTCCTCTTACTATATAATCACAGGGAAAATGAATACTTCTGGAAACAATACCTTACACTATATGCTAATAGCTGGGAGTAGTATCCAAAATACTGGCAATAAGGAGTTTATCATTAAAATATTTAAAATAATATGTCTCACTGTGTATCTGTCTAATCATCCCCACCCCCCAGTTATTTTTGCATTCATCCTTTTATTAAAACTACAATTATGTAACTGAAATAAAGGAAAATAATAAGTGCTAATATTCTCATTATTACAAAAGAGTCAGAAACACCTAATCTTGACAAGAAGTCTGCTGAAACACCACCAGAAAGAAAGAAATGTAACAATTCAAAGACCAGATCAAAAAAGACTCATACTGTATTTGGACATGTAAAGTAATAGGCACACAAATTAATTTACCAGCAAAGATGCCAATATAAAAATAATATTTGGTAGGGTTCAGAATATCTTTAAATTTATAGCTGAAGCTGCTAAGTGCTATGGAAAATATTGATATCAGTTCAGTAGATAGAAAATAACATGGAAACAATCTCAGACATAAATTTGAAACAAGAAGGAATGACTCAGGTGTCAATTTAAAATGCCCTGTGTTTCAGCGATGGAGAACTGCTACTATCTATAATTCATCCTGCATTTGAAATGATCAGCCAGTCCCTGTAAAGGCTAAATTAAAATTGTGGAATTCAAGATTCCTCTTCTCCCTACCCCAAGTTATCAGCACTTCTGCATCCACCTAAAGCAGCCTCTGCTTTTCACTGATAATCGCTTAATTCTCTTGGTACAGGATTTCAAATGGCTTATCTGAAGAGTTACATCCAACCGCAGGCTGTCAAACACGCTTCAGTGTTCAGATCTACAGTCAAACTCATGGTCACTAGGTTGCACGACCTTAATGTTAACCACCTAGCACCATGCAGAACCAACGTCCTATCAAACGGACAACTCCTTCGGCGGGGATCGGCGTGGATATCATCCCAAAAGTTACCAGACACACGGGGAGGCGGATTGTTCGCGTATTTAAGACCCCAGGCTGGGGGGAGTGGACAAAAGGGGTGTAAGAATGTTCTCCAAGAGGATCCCCCCCCTTCTCTACTGCTGAAGGGCTGTTGGCCCTGTGATAACTAATCTGCAGCAGAGCGGGGGGGCCTGACCTAACCTTGCTCACTTGCAGCTATCCTGTAACTGACTAGGGTTTAAAGCCACGCAGCCCAGCCAACCTGCCCGCCCGGGTTCTTTCTCCGAGGTGAACGAACCACACACGCACGGTGTGTCTCGGCAGCTACGGTTTCTCGGTTAGATGGTTTATTTACAAACAAGCCCCCCTACACACACACACACACACACACACACACACAGAGCAACCCCCCCCCCCCCCAATCCTCCCGCTCCCCGGAGACGGTGACCTGCCGCTCTGCAGCCATCTCCCCCGCGCAGGACCGTTTCCCCAGGCAGGCAGAGCGCTCGGAAAGAAAGAAAGTTGCCGGGACTTACAGTCTCATTCCTCCGAAGCGCTGGAGCGGCCCTTGCCCGAGCCTCCCGACCCCTCAGCAGCGGCTCGGTCCCGAACCCCGCGAGCCCCCTCGGTCCTCAGAGGCGGGGGGATCCTTGCCCGGGGCGGGCCCTTAGATCCCACGCAAAGGGAGCGACCCTGCCTGCTGCCGCCGCCGCCTCCAGCCGCTCTTCAGCTGGGCATGATCCAGCCGCGAGCCCCGCCAGGGCCACGGACCCAGTCGGAGGGGAGCAGGCGGGCGGCTCAGACGCGGCATAGACGGGGACTTGCGCGGGGCAGCGGGCGGCCGCGTGCCCGGAGACACGCATGAGGGGCTGCGCCTGGGAACCTGCCGGCCGCCCTCTCCCTTCACATCCCGCGCGCCTCCGCCTGCATTCACCACCGCCGCCGCCGCCCCCTGCGGCTGCTGCGCCCTGCCCCTGGCTCCTGCCCCTGGCTCCCGCCCGCCGTCCCGCCCGCTCGCTCGCTCGCTAGCCCCCGCGGCTTGTCAGCCTCCCTCCGGGCAGCGCGTGGGAGCGGGAGGTGCGCGGGTGAGGCTCGGGAGCAGCCTAGCTCCGGCCAGCTGGTCCCCACAGGGGAGGAAGGAGCGGGGAGGGGCGGCTCAGCCCCGGCTTTAAAGGGGCCGCGCTCTGAGCTGCGGGGCAGCGCGCGGCGGGCTGGAGCGGGAGTGTCTGGGAGCCGAGCGAGCGAGCGAGCTAGCCGGCGTCACGCGGGGAGGGGGCTCGGCGGCGGAGGGGCGGGCGCGAGGACAGCGCAGCTCAGGGGCTCCGGGGCCGCAGCTGAGGCTTGGTCCAGCCCGGCCCTCTCAATAGGGTTTGCGCCAGGGGTCCCAGCAGCCTGGGTAGGAAGCAGGAGCGGTGTCCCATTGGGGTGGCCAAGGCGGGGGGTCCCAACCGCTGCTGGCAACAGCCCCCTCCCCGAAAACAAAGCCCTGAGGAGGGTGGAGGGAGGAGCTGCCTGCCACCCCCCATCCCATCCCGTCCCCCGCAGGGGCAGGATCTGAGACTCCTGTGTATGTGTGTGTGTGTGTGAGGGGGTCGCCAAAATTTCCCACTACCCCAGCAGAGGGTCACTTGTGGGGCCTCCCTCCTGCTACTCTCATCAGAGCGGGGGTGGCAGGACCCTCCTGCCCACACACAGGGCTTCCTGCTGGACTTAGGCCTCCGTGCTCCTGGCTACAGATAAACTAGTGGCCTAGGCCAGGGAGAAAGCAGGTCCCTCCCAAGGTCCCTCCCAGCTCACCAGATGAGATCCTGGACAGTTGTAATTCAGCCCTGGGGGAGATGAGATGAGTTATCCTCATTGGAGCTTATCTACTAATAGTTCAAATTCAGTGATTTCCTCCTCTCGCCCCCCCTCCCAATAATTATTCAATGAACATTTTTCCATTATTCATCCAGTTTCTGCGTCATGATTTCATAGGACAGAATGCAGAATCCTAAAGGCTCAGCTACATAATCCAGTAGGTGAGTGGGAGTGAATGAAAAGAAGGTGCCATGTCCCCATAATGTACAGTGCATGAATAGTTACAAAAATGATATAACCTGCTGCTATCAGTGGCACTTTTCTGTAGGGGTTTTCCTAGAAACCACTCCATGTAAAATCAATGTTTTGATATGAACTAAGATCAAATCATTTTTTTAAATCTTATTTTCTCCAACTTCCAAATATCCCAATGAAGACAGTAGGTAGGATGACCTCCTACCAGCAGATGGAGAAAGGAAGCAAACAAACTTTGTTATCCTGCTACAAGGAGGAGGAGCAAGCTGTCTGAGAACACTAATATACTTCTGTCTCCCTGCAAATAGAAGTTTCCATCTGACACAGCTAAAAGATTTTGATAGCTGTTTTAAAATCTACCTCTTGATAACTTTTATATCCAGGGGTAGAAACCTAATGAGTGAGAGGTACATGGGGAGCAGTGAGGAAGAGCTATATCATCAGTTTCTTCAGGATGAAAGTTTTCACTTTTTAAAGTAAATGGTTTTTAGTTCTTGTGGTTTTGAAGGTTCACCTTTCAAAGGTGAACCAGTACAGTGTTGTCTTACTGAGTCTGCAAGGAGAAGACCTAGGGTTGCCATCACTGCTCACATCTTCACCAAGCAGAAATGGAGTGAAATTTGGGAAGACTTTCCTTATTTACATTGCTACTATTTAGAACTCTATGAACTGGCAGGAATCCTGTCAATTTCACACTGCTGTAGCTGTTAGGAAAGCTATGACAAGCAGCAAGCAATGGAGGTATTTATGGCAGAAGAACCTACAAAATACTCAATACCAAAAGCTGGAGAATGTGTAGAATAGCAAGACATCACTTCTCTAGTAACCAGAAAGCTGGCTTGGGAGGGTAGAGGCTTCTCTCTATCCCCACTAGCCTGGGGTTTGAAGGAGGGTGGAAAGACAGAAATATTGCTTCTTCTTCTTTCCAGTAGCTAGAGTGGGATAGGTTGACTACCTATTAGTCATAGGCTGATATAAAAGATACAGGTCCCCATGCAGGATCTGGGCACAGTGCTTTCATAGCAACTGGGAATTAAGGCTGGGTTTCTCATCAGTGGGCCCATATCATTATATGTGTTGTCCTTCGGCTACTAGTTTTCAGTATTATGGCTAGTAAATGTCTGTTGCATTTTTCAGGATCTCTTTTTTAGTCCTATTGTATCTTACACTGTTTTTTCATGGAATAATGTACATCTGCTGAAATACATCTGTCATACCATAATCTGGAAATCCATCTTTCAATACCTTTTCTAAATAAATTTCTACCTTGGTTAGCCATTAGCTCTCACACAGCACAATTCTGCAACCCTTATTTACATTGACTAGCACTTACACAAGTAGACCCATTGAATCCTAAGGGACTACATGCATGTGTAAGTGGTTCTCAGCAGGAGTAAGGGATGCTGAATCAAATCCATAACAGAGTTTCCATGATTAACTTTTTTGTGGTAACTAGTTGTATTCCCTTTTATTAATAGCACTGGGGTTTTTACGATGCACCATACCCCCTTGGGCAGGATAGATAACTGAGCCACAGTTACTTTGTGGTGTTGATGTTGTTTCATAAATGAACGATCTAAAAAGTCAAATCTTAGCTGACAGATTTTGGTGAGTTCCCCCTGCTATGAAGAAAATCCAGGTAAAGGAAAAATATGGTATATATTGTCTTTCTGTAGTTTGGTCAGTGAAACATAAGGTTGTGTTCCCATCCCTACTATTTTTTACACCATCACAAGATGCTTATTTTTTCTAAAGTTAATTATAACACTTGGAATTTATATGAGGCCAAATCCAGCTGCCACTGAAAACAATGGGAAAATTTCAATTTGCTGTTAACTTCACTGTGAGTTGGATTAGGCCCATAGTGCCTTTCATGTGAAGATTTAAAAGCACTATACCAAGGTGGGATTGATGCCTTTGTAATATTAAATTTATACTCCTAAAAGTGGCTGGACTGCAAATTCTGGTAATGAAAGGTCTCTGTTTATCCACAGAATAGTTATAGCACAAGCAACAGTAATACAGGCTTTTTCACACTGCCTGCAAATATGCTTCAGCTCTGACCTGGAGGGAGCACTAGGTGTGAGAGGGTACTTCAGTCTCAACAACACTGCCAATATGGGAGCCATTCAGCCTAGACATCATTAATTGGATGATTACTTTTAAGTTTCACAGCAAAGGGGCATAGAGATATGAAGAGAGGGTAGTGGCCCAATGGGGCAATTCAAGGAGTGCATTCCATGCATAAAGGAATGCAGTATGGAAGAAGACACAGAGATGCTTGGATGTGAAGCAAACGGACAGATAGACTGGCGTTGTTAATAGAGCAGAGGAAAGGGGGGCTCCTCAATAAGAGGCGAATGTAGATAAACAGGTGCAGACTGGCAGAGTGGTGAAGGGAAAGAAGCTTGAACTTGATGCAGAGATTTAAAGAGAGGGGTGATGTGATCAGAGAGATGGACAAAGAAGATTGTAGGAGGTGCACCATTTTGTATGGACCGAATGGAAACGATATAGGTATTAGGGAAACTGAGAGGAGAAAGTTAGAATAAGGAACATGGGAGATGGTGAGGGCCAGGCAAGTACTTTGGCTGCCTGGACAGAAAGAAAAGGATTGTTCTTAGAAATGTTAAAGATGAACAAATGGCATAGCCTGGGTGTGCAGAGAAAAATCAACTGCTAACCTGATATGGATTGGAAGCAGCAACCTAGTCATGAAAGTCTCTGCATTTCATTACTAATCCTAGGAGTCAGCAAGTCTCCGAAGAAACTTGTGTTTTGTTTTAAGTTTTCCCATTTCAAACCTCATGGATTAATTTGATGCTCTCCTGTTCTTTAGAAATGGAAAATGTAAGGCTTACGTGGTCATCCGACATCAACTATCTCATTAGAATGATGCACAGATTGCCTCATGTAATGATAAATTTATTTCAATCAATTTCTTAACGTAGTACTAACATGGATAATTACATTCTTTTTACCTAATTCCCTCTGCAGTTTTAATTGAATACAAGATTTATTCTTCATTTCATATATAGGAAGTTGCAAGTGGATCCCAATAGAGGTTTTGGGGGGTCTCAGCAGGAAGAGAAAAATGGATCTCATAGATAAAGACCTTGTTTAAAAATAAATATCTTTGATAATATAATTAGGAAATTGGAAAAGGAAATGATGAAAAACATGAAAATTAATTGCTTTATGTTTTCAAAGGATACAAAATGAATGAATGTATTCCCTAGGGTAAAGGTCCCCGTTAGGACTATTCATGCTTTATTCCTTTCTCCATCTAAATAAGAATAATTTATCATTTCATAAACAGCTATATATATATTTAATTGAAAAAGCACTATGTAATTACAAATACTGGTGGCAAAAATACAGTTTGCTTCCCTTCTTCCTTACAGGGGGAGGGAAGGGAAGGCACACAAGATAATGAAAATCCAAGCAATGAGGAAAGTTTTCAAACAGATATATTCTGATTCACTCAAACTCAGGAGGTATTTTACAGCTATGCTACTGAAGGCTAATACTCCAGGCCCGCTCTAAGCCTGTGTGTGGGTGTGTATGAATTCCAGATATAAATCTAACTAGGCATCAAAAAAGAGGAGCTTTTCAGCAGAACCAAATACATGAACAGCTGCTAGAAATTACTTAATTAATATAGGTATAGTTTATAAACCATTAAATATAGTATACTACACACACCATCTTTGGAGAGTATGCCAAGAGCACATTGAAATGTACAAAGACCTTTGGCAGGTACATTCATTAAACTAAATATACTTGCGAGATCACATTAATGTAAGCCTTGTGTTAATTCATTTGATAATGTATTTCCAATGTGGGAAAGTTTGGAGTTCTCTGGAGTCCAAAACCAATGCAGTAGTCTATTTTCTGGCATCTAAAGACATCTGCATAATTTTATATGGGTGAAATTTACTGCTGTGCAGGGACCCAGCATAAGGCCTGGCACAATTTAAATCTCATTTATACCTTCAAAATATAGCTCAAGTGAGATTTAAATGGTGCATTGGCTTTGTATTGGCTCTCAGAGGAAGGATGAATTTCAGGTAAAATCTTTAATTTCAATAACTTAGATAATACTGGATCAGCTATAGGCTAGATTCGCAAGAGGGATTTAGGCACCCAATTGCCCCATGAAGTGCCTATGTTTAATTTTCAGGCACCAATGGCATTCACAAAACCACTGCTCAGCTGCCACCTAACCTTGTAGATGCCTACAATCCCTAGGTGCCTAAATTTACATAGGTAAAGTCCCCTAGGCACCTAAATTTCTGCTGCTGGGCATATGTAAAGCCATATAAGGGCTTGTCTACATGGACCAGCAATGAACACTATGAGGGCATGTGATACTGTATGATTAAATCTGACCATTTATATAATTGATATAATGATATCAATGTTATACAACTGCAACAAATCTTGTATAAAGTATGTCTTGTAAGGTGTCAATGGAAAAGTTATGATTTGCTAAGTATGATTATCCTATTTATGAGCATGTATCATCTTGATATCTAAAGTTATGAATAATGGCTATGGACTTATATCTTATACATGGGTTGTATTCCTGAGTAACAATTTAAGATTCACCAGATAAGATTTACATCAAGGCTAGACAGCTATGTTTTGAGGACCCATTAAGGACATGTCACTCTAACAACAGTACATCAAAGAAACTCATTTCACCCAGTGGGTCTTCCTGTGGATGCCTCAGCAAAAAATATGGGCATTGTGAGTCATCAAAGCATGTAAGGACATGTCATATGCTCATCTGACCCTGAACTCCATCTTGGGCCAGTAACTTTCCAAAAAGGCTGTGAGCTTGGTTTGAGACAGTAAATGTCCAGGCACATGGCAAAGGATATAAAAGACCCCTGAGATATCTCTGTTTTGCCTCTTTTCTGCCTAACTCTCAGGACTGTGGCTTTACAAGGAAAAGTATCATTTTGAACTATGTACTGAGGACTTTCCAGTCTTGTGGAAGTTACCAGAGAGAATTTACAAGACAGCAATTTCTTCCATCGCTGCTATAATCCTGATCTATGAACATGAAAATCACATGTATGTATGTGATCTATTAATCAATATTAACTCTCTTCTTTTCTTTTATTATTAAACCTTTGGATTTTAGTTACTAAAGAATTGGCATCAGTGTTATTTTTGGGTAATATCTGAATTATATATTGACCTGGCTAAATGAAAGATCTCATGGGATTAGAAGGACAATGTATTTGATGCAATTGGTTTTCAGTAACCACCCATCATAAAATCCCGTGTCTGGGTGATGAGTCAAGGGATGGAATGCCTAAGGAGACTGCATTTTGGACTCCTTGTTAACCAGCGTGGTAAAACAGAAGTTCACATTTGTTACTGGCTTGGTATAATCTAATGATAGAATAACCACTAGTTTGTGGTGAGTCTGCCCTATTTCTCAGCAGTTTGTTCTGAATTTGGTATTGTGAGCTATGACTCATGGCGGCATGGTGACACTGTGATTTCTGAAGTGCACTAACATGTTGTGTACTAACTGGTCCATGTGAACCCTGCTGGTGTGAACTAAAAGCTCCTTTGACTTTTGACTTTTAGTTCACACTAACAGGATCTACATGGACCAGATAGCATGCAACACATCAATACACTTTAGAAATCACACCCCCATAGTGCACGTTGCTGCTTTGTGTAGACAAGCTGTAAGTCTTGACACTCCCTTAACTCTGGCAGGATTCACAAACTAGGCACTTCCCCACTTATCCCCCATCAGGGCCTGATCTAGTAGAGATGCTCTTAGCACACCTAACCCACACAGACAGGAAGAGGAGGTGGTGCACCCTCTCACACTCAATAACCCAGTGATAAGAACACTTATGCAGGCAGTGGGAGACCGGGATTAAAATTCCTCCTTTACCTGATTCAGAGCAAGGACTTGAACTGCCCTGGCCATAGGAGGCTGTTCGTACTGTGTATGTGAAATACTTGTGTAGTCACTGGGCCAATGAGAATGACTCTGTACTCCAGTGATTAGGGCACTCATGTGAGAGGCCTGGGTTCACATCACTGCTCTGAATCAGATTGAGGAGGGATTTCAACTCAGGTCTCCAACCTACCAGGTGCGGGCCCTAACCACAAGGATATAGCATAAGAGGGTGGGGTCAGCACCTCCTCAGTTTTTCTTGCGAAAGGGCTGCCTGGTTTGATGCCTAACTTCAGGCCAAGCCAAGATTCACAGCTGAGAATCTGGAGTTCAGATGGGCACGTCCCTCTAGCCCAGAGTTAGGTGTCTAATTCCCTGTAAAGGGTGGGGCTTAGCCCACATTCCTTGCCTTGGCATTTTCTATTGGCTATCTTAAGAGTCTACCTGCTCAGTGTGATGGCTTCTGTGAATCCCATTTTTAGGCATGCAACTCTCCCCATGCATGATATAGGAAGTCTGGGCACCTAACTCAAGGTTGGGAATTCCACTAAGGGGTAGGGCCTAAAGCCCCTTTTGTGAACTTATCTCGTGTCCACGTTATCACTGAGGCTATGTCTACATTACCAGTGGCACCGCCGGCAGTGCAGAATCAATTTTGTGGGTTTGATTGAGCGGCAGTGAAGACTCGCTCAATTGAACTGGAAGTCAACTCTGTAAATTCACCCTGGCAAGAAGCATAAATAAGAGTCTCAAGCTACTGTAGAAGTTTATACATCATTTAAAAAAATAACTTTAATGTAACCACCAAAATTAGTGCGTAACCGACAAGCTGCATGATCTTAATTAAAGTAACCCTTTTCCTTCTTCATCGTATCCCTGTCAGTGTTTATTACTCTTGATCATTTTGTCTGGTCTAAGTTTAGACCTTGATCCTGCAAACAGTTGCGTATGGTAGTCACTTTATGGATGTGTGTAGGGGACTGCAGGAATGGGATTGGTGAGAGGTGTAGAGTTATTTATGCACATAAGTGTTTGCAAGATCAAGGTCTTAAATTGTCATCTCCATAGGGAAGGGAAATGTCTTTGTATTTGTTCTACAGAATGCCTTGCACACTATTGGAGGTACATTACACATAATGCATCAGCATAATAATATGATAGTGCCAAAAAGCCTTTATTCAACAGCACTGATTTATTATTGTTATCCCAAATACACTTTAGAAATCAATGTGTATGGTTCTTAATTCCTTCTCCTTTTCGATGTACTTGCTTATAACTGAGTCATTGGTACATACCGTTGACTGTATTGTGCAGGCACTTATATTATCTTTCTTTGGACTCTAGGCTGAGGTGGAGTTTGACTGGAATTCATTCCTGTTGTTAATAAATTGGTAACTGCCTCCTTGACTGGTAGCGGAGTGGAGTGGGGTCTGAGTCACAAAGTTTGTAGCTGAATCCAGACTGCACTGAAGTTCAGCGGTGTTCTGATCTGGGCCAACTATGTAATTCATTGCTGTAGGTTCTGATTTTCCTTGTAATCTGGGGATCTTCAGATCAGGGGTTATAGGTCTACCTATAATAACTGAGGTGAACCTATTTCTAAACAAGAATTAAACTAGAAGCAATCCTGTGTTTACTTTGCCTCTCTTTTTTCCAGCTTAAGTCAGGTATGACCGCAGATGATTTTTTCCATATTTCAGCTGTCTTTTTTTATATTCAACTCTTCTTCAGTATTGCCAGATGGTGTGGTCTAGTGGAAAGGGCACTAGAGACTCAGGAGTTCTGGTTTCTATCCCCAGGTCTACAACTGATCAACCGTGTAACTCTGGGCAAATCACTTCACCTCCCTGTGGCTCTGGTTTCCTTCTAATCCTTTGTCTGCCTTGGCTATTTAGACTGTAAGCTCTGTGGGACAGAGACTGTCACTTATTATGTATATGTTGAGCACCTCACACAAAGGGGTGCAGATCTCAGCTGAGGTATCTAGCATCAACATAATAAAAATACAAGACTCTTGTAAGCAAAGTGTTTAGGATTAGGAAATCTGCTATGATTTTTATATTTAACCTTTTGGGAGGGAATAAGTTTTCTCCTGGCTGCCTATTATTATTATTTTTATATCTTTAGGCACATAAACATGCATAGCATTTAAAAGAGAACAAAAATATGATGTCCTTGTCCCAAAGAGTTTATAATCTAAAATAAGATGACAGTACACATGAGGCATCGAGTGGAATGTGGACAAACACTAGATGAGATAAGGGAACAGGAGGATAAGCACTACAGAAAAAAGATATGTTTGAAGGTATTGATACGATTCAGCCTCCCCACCCCCCATGTTAAATTATTTTCCTTCCACCTCTCTTCACACCACTCAAGCATACCCACATACACAAGTATGCATTTATTCCAGTAACATTATTGACTCAATATCTTTGCCCCTTGTTTTCCGATAACTGCTGCCCATTTAAATTTCACCAGCCAAATTGTTAACACGAACCAAATGTAGTCATCTAGGGCCAGATATTCAGCTAGGACTGAAGCGCACGGAGCAAAGTCACATGGGATGTGTTTGTGTGATGATAACTTAAAACTCTATTTTGCACTCCCCTGATAACAGTGCTTCTCTTGGCATGGCCTCCATATTAGCTGGGCATCTGAGGGGCATCCCAACCACGGGACGTTTCTGCAGCCACACCTCTTTTTGCCTGCTACATAAAGTAGGGTGAGCAGCATAAGAGTCAGTTCTGTGTGTCTGAAAAATCACCTTTACACAGGATTGATTCCCCTGCCAGTTAAGGGCTGCAGTGGAGTGAAGCATCTGGCCCCATATCTTCCAGATTTTTAGGTATCCCTGGAGCTGCCAATGGAAACATATTTACTCTAACATTCTTCCTATTCCCATTATAAGTGTTCCATGGCTTTGAGCCCCTTCCCTCTCCCCAGTACTCCTTTCCATGTTAAGCTTTTTATTATGAATCAAGACTTATAAATACATTAGTATTATGCTTTTGAACATTTTTTTTCAAAAGCAAATTGGACATGGAAGGAATACAGAATTACTGCTCTGGTAAGTCAAAAACAATTCTTTTTAGCTATAGCCATGTATTGAGTAGCAAGCCCACTGGAAACTTCCCATCCCAATGCAACTCTGCCAGTGCATTTCAGTCTTGGGCTGCAACATCCTTTCTATTCAAGTGTTGGATCTTCTCTGAGCAGAAAGTGCCAAATATATTGAATTCTTTCAGATACCAGCAAGTTTAACAAGTCTGAAATTTTTACTTAAAGGAAAACTTAGCCCAGTGAATTGAAATTTGAGAAAAGTAAGAAGTATTTACTATGAAATGGATTTTAAAATATGTTTTTAAAATTAAAAGCATTTCTCAGTTTGTTACTTGTCATGGCCATATAGCATTTTAAAAAAATGTCATGTTTGTTGACATTAGGAATATAGGCAGTGGAACCCAGTGTAAGCAACAATAAACCAAATTGTGTCCTGCCTTACAGGCTTTAACAAAGACCACATTTTCAGAGTGGTTATAATGTGACTTTACCTTTGCACCTGCAACTTTACATACGTAGAGTGAAATTCAGTTATATTCAGAGAGCCAGTGCAAAGGCTATGCACCAGTTAAGACCTTCTTCAGTCCTATTTTGAGAGCATAGTATGACTACAGCAATGCACAGCATTTGTGCTATTCCTTCTGCATAAGGGTAAATTCCAGCCACAGCATTTTTCATGAGCTGAAGGCAGTATTTGTGTATGAAAATCAAATGCAAATCCTGACCTGCATGCAGGCAGACCTCCCATGTCCCCATGGAGTTCCACTGAATTCTGCCTGCTTGCATCTCCTTGCAGGATCACGGACCATTTGTCCACATCTTTTATACATCCAGATGTTGATTTCAGGTTCAGCAAAACACTGTGAATGATAGCTATTAAATAATAAATAATTATTAAACCAGAGTGAAAAGAGCTTGGAAATGAGTTTATGATGTATTACTTACGGCTCCCATACTTTATTATTGCTGTTGCTATTTACATAGCCCTGAAAGAGCACCTGATACTAAATGATATGTAGGATGTGTCAAATAAAATCCACACTGTGGGTATCACATTTATGTCACACTACGTCAACGAGTCCATGACTTGCAATAAACTGAAACTTGGCACTTTAAATTCATTTTATTTTCAAATGTATTCCATAAATCATTGATGACATTCTCCTTACTCTGCTGAATTTACAGATTACAGGACAAAGCAAAAGGAGTGGTTTTCTTTTAAAGTGGGTGAGTCTGGTCTTTTTGCTGGTATGCTTATCAGGTCTGGATTTCTTTGCAAGATGGGATTCAGAACGCAGACACATTTGGAAGTCGGGACTAAAGACATAATGTATTTGATTTATCTCTTTCTTGTGTAGTAGATATTATCAAGCTGTGTGAGCCCAAAGAAATAATTGTGCCTGAAGGAATGCCACTGTATAAATATGCAAGTTGTATTGAATTTTATTGTGTTACTGTAAAAGCTTATTTACTTCAGAAGATGTTATCATACAAGAATCAGAATATCGGCCATTCTAAACCTCTGTGGTCCGGATTTCTTTTTTGGTGTGGGGAGACAGATACTCTTTCATGGCCAGGGAGGATATCTTTTGGACCATCACCACCACTAGTGTATTCTTGTGGCTGGCAAGAAACATGCAGGAAAAATGGCATGTCCAATAATGATACTTTAATCTTCAGTCCAATGGACTGAAATAAAAACTTTCGAAGTACAAAGTCACAATAAAAGTTGTCTGAGCTACTGAGCACCTGTAGCTGCCACAGACATCAGGTGAGTCTTGTGGGACTTCAGAACCTCTAAAAATCAGGCTACTTTTTCAGGGCCAGCCTTAGGGAAAATGGCATCCTGGGAGAGCTTGTATTTTGGCACCCCTAGCCCCTGCAGCCTTCCCAGGCTCCGCACCCACCGCCATCACCTCTGACTCCTGCTGCCATCCCATTCATCCCTCCATTGCTCCTGGCCACCGCTGCCTTCCCAGGCTCCCCACCCCACCATCGCCCCCAGGCCTGGCTGCTTTCCCTCCCCTCCCCCCCCCACATTTCCCTGAGCTCCCTTCTGCAGCCTCACACCCCAGGCCCACCCCTCTCCTTGCCTCTTGACCGTGCATCCCCTGACCATGGTGCCCACCCGTAAGGCCAGTCATGACTTTTATTTAGCTGTCTAAAAATAGATTTGGGTGCCTAATTGAAAATTTTGACTCAAGGGCATAATAATTTCTGCTATTCCTTTCTTTCCATTGCTACTGTATAGAGGAAGAAACTGAGGAGAGTGGGAAAATTAAGCAAGATATTCTGGTGCACAAGAGTACATTTGACATGTCACTTTTTTCTTAAAACATTGGAATTTAAGGATTGTTCTACCAATGTTAACTGTGACCTAAATTTGTACAGTGAGTGTCCAATCCTGATCCTTCAGAAGACAAATGTTAGTTTGGATATGGACTTCAGTGGGAACAGAATCAAACTAGTAGTCATTATTCTGTTGTGATATTCTGTATGAGATGTAATCATACAGAAGACATACAACCAGAATTACTTGTTTCCAGTATTCCTAAAGGAAACAAATAATTACAAAGTATGACTTGCTGCATGGAATTTGGCTATTTAAGTTCAATAGCAGGGCATTTCATATCAGTTCAGTATATGTGCACAATTATTACCTAGGATAGGACTGTGCTTGCATAAAAGCTCTATGAATTAGACCAGTTTCAGATAAAAGAAGGACCCACTTTGGGGCTTTTCTTTTCTTTGCACAGTTGGATGTCCAGCTGCAGATTGCTCTTCCTTGTCCATTTACAGTACATTTCTCCCTTTGTTCTGTGCTTTCCCGCCACGACGTACATGTTCAAAATTCCTTTTGAAACAGCAAAGATAAAGTCTGGACAAATTTAGTGGTATTCTTAGAGGATGTGCTTTTTACAAACTAAGCTATGTGATATATTTTAAAAAGCCAGTGGATTGGCTTTTACTTTCCACTGCTATCCTAACAGCTAGATAAGAATTTAGTTTTGCATTTCTCACTCAAGGTATCTCAGTGAACTTTGCCAGAGTAGGTAAGAAGTTATAGGTGGAGTTGATAGCATCATCTATCCTTAAGGTTACCTGACACTTCCCGTTATAAGACTATTTTCAGTAGCTTATAACTATGCCAAAATTAAACTCTGCTGAAATTTTCCATGCCAGGTGTCTGTCTCATACTGAATTTCTTGGAAAGTTTACAGTTGTTTAATTGAGTAGCTCTAGTCCCCCTGGCTTTGGCGCAGACACTTGTCATTCGACAGGGGTTCTGCCCTGGAGTCAGGGATGTGTTAAATCATAAGCCTTTGGAAAAATCTCAGTTCTCACATGCTCAGTCGAGGCTTGTTAGAGTTTGGGAGCTAAATTCTCCAAAGATTGCATCTGGATTGAGCATGCTCCATCCCCTTCACAGCTCCTATGTGCTGACCAGACTGCACATGCTCAGAATGAGCAAGCTTGCTATGTCTCAGGGCTGCAAGGGCTGAGTAGGATTTTCCCTGTAGTTGTTGTTCCTGGCTGCTGAGGGCCACTGTGGTGCCAGACATCAGAACTAAGAGCAGGAAGACTCTCTCCTGAGCTTCCAATGCTCTTCCTCCTGACACACACACAGACAGCATGAAGGAAAGGAGGGAAAAGCCTGACTAGAATGCAGATGAGGGAAAAAAGAGACATGGGAATAACCAGGAGAGAGCAGGAACCAGAGTGGGGGGAAACAGAGCAGGATGGTGACATGAGCCAGGGGGTGGATAGGAGGAATAGGGACAGGAGCCAAGGGAGTGTGATGTTTAAAAACAAAGGAGTACAGAGACAGAATGTCTCTGTTTCCCCCTCAGTCAGGGGAAGCTTGTATCTAGAAACACTAGAACACATTATCCTACTGAAACTGAACCCAGTAGTCATGAGTTTTTGCATTTCTCTGCTGTCAGCAAATAGCTATGAAACCCACTTTTCCCTCCTCCAGTGATTGGTCGAAATAAAAAATAACATCCTACTACTCTTACCAGTTATTCCTTTAGTTCACATGATAGAGGTGTTTGTGCTGTGGATCTAAAGGTCTGAGCCTTGCTGGTAAATCAAGTTGGGGATAAATATCATTCCACATTATGTAATTTCTATTTTATTTAATTTTGTTTTAGTTTTTCAAAACATTGGAAATTACCTTAAAAACTACATAAAAAGAACATTATTTTGGTTTTAAAGTCAAGCAGTCAGAAGTTAGGAGATGCTAGAATTAGGGTTGCTGCTGCAAACTTTGTTTGGCCTTCTTGTGCATATGCATTAAGAGACAGTCTTTAATTACATAATCACATATTATTTTTTCCACAGGATCCCTACCTCCTCCAGTGAATAAGTAGTTATTCAATATTTCTTTTTATCCTCCACATTCATTGTGTGGTTCCTGCATTATTCTTTCCCTGCCTCTGCCACAGAGTTCCTATGAGAGCTGGGCAAGTCACTTAAACCAAAATGTTCATAGCTAGTCACTAACTGTGCATTTCTCATTTTCTGGGTGGCTAGCATGGAAAACTTGTAGTCTGATCTGGAGAAGTGCTAAGCACTCACTGCTCCAACTGAAGTCAGTTGGTGCACCCAAAATTACCGGACACTTTTGATAATTTTGGTCATAATCTCTCTGCCTCAGTAAAATGGGGGTGTTATAATGTCACCTATTCTTACAGGGGTATTATCAAAGAAAATTCATTTATGTTTGGAGAAGTATTCAGTTGCTTTGGTGAGAGTGCCATAGAAATACTCAGGAGGGAGTTAATAAGGCCGAGACCAACCTCCAGGCCCAGAGGAGGTAGTCTTGCAGAAGACCTCTCGGATGGAGATAAAGACGCTGTCGTTTGTATCGGAGCCATTGGAGGTGGCGGAGGAAGGCGTGCGCCAAGTGGCTCCATGCCAGACTACCTGCACTATAAAGAGCCTCTGCAGGGCCTGGAGATGGAAAGTGTGGACCTGGCTGTGGATACAGCACAGGCCCTGCCCTCCCTCCTCCAGGGAAAGACTCAGGATCCCTACAGAGACCCAGTGCAGTCCTGGCCAAAAGAACTCCAGAACTGTCTTCTGGAGGTGGGCCAGGAAGGTCGGGGCCGGGACCAGGGTGTTGAGCTGGTGCCAGAGCATGGACAGGACTAGCTGGTTGAGCAAAGGGAGAGGCACCAGTGCAGGCCTGTCCATCTCCACAGCCGCGCAGACACCCTGCCCTCCAAATCTTGCCAGTTCTCTGCCGGGGAGGGATGGGTGGAAGAAAGGTAAACAGACAGATAGAGCAGAGGACCACCACCCGGCCCCTACCATCAGGCCAGAGCTCTTGACCCAGTTGACCCGGGCGGAGGAGGCTGCCAAGTAGATGGCCAGGCAAGCCTCCAGCTGCGCCAGGTCGCCTGGATCCTAGACCACGAGAAGTATGTGGTCGGCGTACGGTGACAGGACCAGCCTCAGCTCTGGCTCACGGAGCACCAACCCTGTCAGCCTCCGGCGGAGGAGACAGAGGAAGGGCTTGATGGCCAGAGCATACAGCTGGCCCCACAGCGGCCAGCCTTAATGCACTCCTTGCCCGAAGCTTACCCGTTCGGTCAGGGTCCAGTTGAGCTTGACCAGGCACTCCGCAGAGGCATACAGCACCCAGAAAAAACCCACAAAGCGAGGCCCAAAGCCGAACTCCTGCAGGGTGCCCAGGAGATACCCGTGGTCCATCCTGTCGAACGCCTTCTCCTGATCCAGGGAGAGGAGGGCGAAAGAGAGACCATCCCTACACCCAAGCTCCAGGAGGTCCCGGACAAGGTAGTGATTATTGAAGATGGTGTGGCCTGGGATGGTGTAGGTCTGGTCAGGATGCACCATGTCCTGCAGCACGGACCCCAGCCTCAGCGAGATGGCCTTGGCCACGATTTTATAGTCTGTGCCGAGGAGCGAGACGGGATGCCAGTTCCGAAGGTCACAGAGGTCCCCCTTCTTGGGCAGCAGGGTGAGCATGGCTCACCTGCACTAGATGGGGAGCACTCTGCTACCCTCGGACTCGGCCCAGATAGTGATGAGGTCCGGGCTGAGGATGTCCCAGAACATGTAGTAGAACTCTGTGGTCAGTCCGTCCATGCCCAGGAGTTGTTTGTGGGCAAGAGGTGGAGAGCTTCCGAGAACTCAACCAGAGTGAGAGGTAGCTCCAGTCGGTCCCAGTCGCCCACGCCAACTGTGGGAAGTTCGTTCCAGAGCACCCTAAAGGAGGCAGCTTCGGACGGATCCGGGCCCTTCCACGCATCTCCGCTGGATCCGTGAGGGGGGTGCCATCCTCCGCCAGAAGGCAAGTGATGTGTTTCCGGGCCCCCCTCCCTTTCTCCAGGGTGTAGAAGAAGCGGGAGCCGTGATCCATCTCCTGAAGGAGACGGATGCGGGATCGAATAAAGGCACCCCGAGCCCGAAGGTCTTCGAGGGCCCTGAGCTCCTCCCGCTTCTCCTGGCACGCTCCACAGAGGGATGGATCCTCAGGGCCGGTGGCTAGATGCCTCTCCAACTCTAAGACCTCCCACTCCAGCTGCTCTATCCCTGCATCCTTCCACTGGCTGACCCCTGAGTGTAGTCGCGGCAGAAGAGCCAGGCGCGCACCTTCCCCATGTCCCACCAGCGCTGAGACCAGGGAAAGGCATGCCTCTGCTCCTGCCAGGTCAGCCAGAACTCCCGGAAGGATGCCACAAAGCCCAAGTCCTCCAGCAGGCTGTTGTTAAAGTGCCAGTAGGCTGGCCCTGGCCTCTGAGAGAGTGAGAGAGAGTGAGAGAGGCCATCATGGTCACCAGGTGGTGATCCGAGAATGGGGCCAGCCGTACGCCAGAGGACTGGGCCCGTGAGAGATGATGATGGGAGAGGTAGATGCTGCCCAACCGGGAGTGGCTCGACCAGTCTCCCCCCCTCCCCACACAAAGGTGAAGATGACGACGTTGTCTGGATGGTGGTCGTGCCAGACGTTCACCAGGAAGTGATGGTCTACTATCTCCCGGAGGACGTCTGCGGCGGCCTGGCAGTGCTCGGTTCCCGTGCGGTCTCGTTCCTTGAGGATTGTGTTAAAGTCCCTGCCCAGGACCAGGCATTCACGAGGATCCAAGGTGCCAAGAAAGGCGGATGCCTGCTGGAAAAACCGCACCCACTCTGGGCCTGCAGTCGGGGCTTAGACGTTGACAAGGTTCAACACCAGCCCCTTCATGTGGACCTGGAGGTGCAGCAGGCGGCCCAGCAAAATCTTGGTGACTCCCAGCACCTTGGGCTGCAGGTTGGGAGAGAACAGGGTGGCCACTCTGCCCACGCGGGTGGAGAGGTGACTAAGGAACACCCCATCCCCCCACTCCAGCTGCCAAATGGCCTCAGCAGCTGGATCCGAATAGGTCTCCTGCAGGAACGCCACAGAGTATCCCCCCTCCCGAAAGAAGGAGAGCACCTGGCTCCTGTGGAGACCCGTCCTACAGCCCCTGGTGTTGAAGGTTTCAAAGGTGACAGGCATTTTGAGGAGGGCTCGGGGGGATCCTCGTGGGCAGGAGCGTTAGTGGTCCCCATTGGGCTCCACAGCAACCCATGGCCGGTCCCGAAGGCCATCTGGGAGTCATGGAAGCCACAGACCCACTGGTAGGCCACAGTGTCCTGCCGCTCGGTCCCTTTCCCTTCCTTCATTGTGGCCCTTATGGCCCAGAGGACGCTGTGGAAGTTCCCCCAGCGCTATGGGGAGAGCTGCACCTGGTTCTGGGTGCCATGTGTGTCCTGGAGGAAGGCGTGCAGCTCCTCTCGCAGCGCCTTGGGGGAGGTTGTCCTCCGGCTTGGGCCCCGCTGCCGGTTGGGATGAGCAATAGGGGCGGCGGTGGAGGGAAGACAGCAGCCCCGAGTGGGCTGGGAGAGGTGAAGGCAAAGGTCGTTCCCTGGCAGCATGCAAGGGTAAAGGAGACGACTCCAGGGGTGGCAGAGGCACAGGTGGTGAGGACAAGGAGAAGAGTCAGGGATGGGGGTGGGAGCCAGAGGAGGATTTGGAACAGGGAGGTGGGAGGGAGCTGGGGTAGGGTAAGGGTCAGGATTCGGAGCAGGGGAGGGTGTAGGGCCGGGATCTGGGGCGGGGTCCATGGCCCCAGCAACCAGGCCAGTGGGGTGCAGCGCCTCCTGATCAGGACCAGGAGCTAGAGAGGCAGGCAAGGTGGTGGCGTCCGCCATGGGGCCGGGCTCAGGAGTCTCAGTGTCCATGCCCACAGCTCCGGGCCCCTGTGCAGGGAGAGCCGAGTTGGCACTCTTGGGGTGGGGGCAGCTGTCCCACAGCAGAGGAGGGGGCTCCTGGTGGCCTGGAGCCTGGCCACTCAGCCCTGGCCATCGCCACAAGGTCTGTGTTGTCATTGGTTGAGGTGCCGCTGCTAGTCTGCTGCACGGAGGGGCCTACGGGTTTCCCGGGGACGGGAGCAGGGGCAGCAGCCTGGGAAGAGAAGGAGGGGAGGGGAAGGGGTGGCTGGGTGCTGCCCACATCAAGGCCTTCCAATGCCGGGGGGGTCGTCCACCCCCTGGCAGGCCAGGGTCAGACCCAGGGCATTGATCTCATCGAGCAAAGATGATAAGTCCCCCCCCGCTACCAGGAAATCCTCCCTGGTGGTGACCGAGGAAGCAGTAGCTCTGGCACCAGCGGGGTTTTGGATGACAAGGGGTGGGGGTCTTCCAGCCAGGGATTCCTCGAGGAGGGACTCCAGGAGGGAGATGGTGCAGCCCACATCTGCCACCACGGCTTCCTCGGCTGGTGCCGCCTGCTGGGCTCTGGCAGGGGGCGCGGCGGAAGGCCCAGTTTCAGCAGCCCCCTTCATGGTTTTGCAGGGGCTCTCTCCCTCCTCGGTGACGAGGGGAAGGAAGTGCTGGGCTCCGGCCTTGCACTTACTGTGCTTGCCCTGCATGAGCACCCAGCCCTTCAAGGTGGAGGGCTGGGCAGCAGGGGCAGGACCAGAGGGCAAGAATGCTTGGGTTGGGGCTTGGGAAAGTGGGGGCAGGGCAACAGAGTAAGGAGAGGCCTCCCCCTGGGGCGAGCCCACTCCGGTGCCCGACAGAGGTGGCCCTGGCTCCCTCTCCTCCACAGGCCCTGCTGGACTGCGCTGGGCATTGGCAGGGCCCGCCTGCTCGCCCGAGCGTCCCAGGGGAGGTACCCCCAGGGCCTGAGCAGAGGTGACGTCCTGCAAATGAGGAGGAGGGGCAGCCACAGGGATCGGACAGCTAGGGTCACCGCCGCTGGCTTGGCTGGTGCCCTCCTGGGTCTCAGAGGTCCCGGGCCTCCCTCCTTGTCAGGCCAGGTGGCAGTCCTTCCGGATGTGCCCCGTCACCCGGCAGAGCTAGCACCAGGCCTCCCCTGTTGAGTAGTGGACCCAGTACTGGGCCCCTTGATGGGGCACCAGAAACAACCCCTCGAGTGCCTCTTCATCACGTGCCACCGTCGGCAGCTGAGGTTGCACCTGCTGGCGGAAGGAGAGGACATGGCGGAGGGTGGGGTCCTTACAGCCGAGGGGAAGTGGGCTAATGGTGGAGAGGGGCTTCCCCAGGGTGGAGAGGAGAGACATAAGGGTGGCATTGGGGAGGAAGGGTGGGACAGAGGTGAGGACCACCCATATGCCCAGGTCCTCCAGGGGCTCCACAGGGACATGGATGCCCCCTACCGCCAGGCCCATCTCCACTGCCTCCTGTGCGGCAGCCTCAGATGCCAGGAAGAAGACCACCTTTCCATACATCTTTGAGGCTGCCCCCACGGCCATGGTATCCACCACCTGCGCTATCACCCACACGTAGGTTTCCACATGGGGTGAGGCGGGCACCAGATGGCAACTGACCCTATGCTTCCTGGTGAGGGTGGGAAAGGGGCCTTGGCCCTCAGGGATGGTGATGGAGGCGGTGGTCAGGGAAGGTGATGAGGCGGCGAGCGGGGGGCCAGCGGCCACCTGGGCATACACCCTGGGAGCGGTGCCGCCCCCAGAGCTGGTGGAAGGGACAGTGGGGAAGGGGGGAGGAGGGCGGGGGCCCTGCCACGGGAGGCATCGCCTTCCGGGCAGGGCCCTTGCTCTTCTTTTTCCTCCCCAGTCCCTCTTACCAGCCAAGGGTGCGCCCCCCGGAGCAGAGGGGGCAGGAGCCATGGCAGCAGTAGAGTCCCTGGAGTCCCTATTCAAGTCGTCCACCACCGGTGTCCCGGGACCAATGCCTGGTGGCCCAGCAGCGGTAGCTAGGGCAGTCACCATGGGTGGCGATGGCTTGTCAGGGCGAGAGGGAGGGGCGGGAGCATCCAGGAAAGGGGGTTCCAGCCCCAGAGGGTTGGAAGAGGGAAGAGGGTAGGAGAGGGAGAGGGTAGGAGCAGGTTCGGGGGGTGGTAATGGGTGGAGGAGGAGGGGTAGAGGAAGTGGAGAGGGGAGGGAAGGGAAGGAATAGGAAGGGGTGGGGAGGCAGATGCTAACTTCAAAACAAGCATTTATGCTGAAGTGTCTGCTGTTCAAGAGACGTCTCCACTATATATTAAAAAATGAGGTACTGAAGAAACACTCAGAAAACTTAGAATCGTTTCCTTTTCCCTGGTTACCCTTCAAAGACACCCTCAGCATGTTGTAAATGTCTAGGTTATTGTACAGCGTACAATAGGCAAAAGCAAAAGCTGTCGTAACTGTCAGCATAATTCAGAAAAATTGATGACTTGAAAGACCTTCAGCTTAGGGAGTGCTCCCACTGTTAACGACCTGCAGTGACTCAGCTATGGCTTGCGTGAGAGCAAGTCATTTTGCCACTTACTGTTGGTTATTGAATTTGAAACTCTCTGAGGTCTTTCTGAAATAAGAGCTGTTAAAAAGTGAATGCAAAGAAGGGGCTGTATTACAGGAACACAAGGTTTTAAAAGAAAAGATTGATAAAGTTAAAGGAACTCTGTCAGGTCAATGTAGCTTAACAATCTGTTTCTGATCTTAGCAACACCACTGTAAATCAGAGGTTGCTCCACTAAAATTAATAGACTAACACAGTGATGAACCGCCCCCAAAATATCGGCTTGGTTAAAAAAAAACAATGTTAGACAATACTTAGCAGCAGTAGAAATATTTTTCTGATATATATATTTTTTTAATTCCAAATAAACCTATTTTTGTTTGGTTTAAAACAGTCACCTGAAGTATGTGCAACCCAATCAGTCCTGTACTAGTATAGGAGAGCCAAAAGGAGAAACTGACTAGACTAGTGACTTTGGCCAAGCTGAATTAAATGCAAAGGGTAAAAGATCTTTTTTTTTTTTTTTTTTTTTTTTTTTTTTCGGGGGGGGGGGAAGGGGAAAGAGAGGGGGAAGGAAAGGGTGTTAAATGATTTCAGTTTTTGTAATCTAAGATATTATTAAAACAGGAAAAATATGTATATTATATAAGTACAGGATTGCAACTTCGTATTGTCCTCTGACTATGTATCCTACAGAAGTGAGCTCTTTTGGCATGAGAGCTGAAGGATCTGGACATTGTAGCATTAACAGAGAAAATACAGAGTCAAAGGTTATTTTATAGAGCCTGCATGTTAAAGGATTTAAATTGTTCCATCCAGTATCATTACCTCGACACTCATTTATTTGAATTCCACCTACCAGTGGTATCACTGTACCTAATTTTGTTAGGATTTTTGGAGTTCTTCCCAGTCCTCCCTAACCTTGAGTAACCCTCACCTATTTATTTGCCATCAGCAAGTTTCTCACCTTGCTTTTCACTGCATCTTCTAGTTTGTTGAAAAATATTCTGAATGCAATCAACCTCTTTCCATGCTGAATATAGGCCATTTCTTCGTGGCCTTTTCCTCTAGTATGTGATGTCATAAACATTATAATCTGCTGTAGCGGTTCTTTAGTACATTTGGGATTTGTAATTTCCTTTGCTCTTTGCCCTTGATCAGTGTTAGGATATGAGTTTATATTTGATGGCAACTGCATATGGTTTATTGTCTGATGTATGGCATATATATTGAGCTGCCCTTTTTTTTATAAAAAGAATATATAAATGCTGGCTTCAGAAATAGAAGTGCCATTGAAAAGCAAGTAACAATCCCCAGTAATGAACAGTATTTGCATTTTCATCTCACCATCATGGCCCAGATTCTCAGCTGGCATTGTTCCTTTGATGTCAACCACTAACATTTACACCTTCACACTCATTTATGTCCTTCTCCCACAAGCAACTCTGCCCTTTCCTCTATGCAGCCCCTCAATAAAACCACAAAGTTTTTAAGGAAAAAAGATCCTTGATACCCCTAGAACTTTAGATTTTGGATCTGTCCTGCAACTTGACCCTGTGCAATCTGATCTGACTGTTATGTCATGCAAAATCTAGAATCATAGAACCATAAGTTTAGAAGGAACCGCATGGGTCATCTAATCTAAACCCCTGCCAAGATGCAGGATTTGTTGTGTCTAAATGATCCAAGACAGATGGCTAGCCAGTCTCCTTTTGAAAACTTCCAGTGAGGGAGATTCCATGACCTCCCAAGGCAGTCAGTTCCACTGTCCTACTATTCTTACAGTTAGGAAGATTTTCCTGAGATTTAATCTAAATCTGCTAAAATGTAGCTTGAACCCATTGCCTCTTGTTCTGCCCTCTGTGACAAGAGAAAACAACTTTTCTTCATCTTTTTTTATGGTAGCCTTTCAAGTATTTGAAGACTGTTATCATGTCCCCCCTCCCCACCCGCTACTATCCTCTTTCCAAAATGAAACATATCCAGTCCTTATAGTCTTTGATCATATGGCTTGCATTCCCTCCCTTTAACCATCTTTGTTGCTCGCCTCTGCATCCTTTCCAGTTTCTCTACATCCTTTCTATACACTGGTGACCAAAATTGGACACATTTCTCCAGCTGAGGCCTAAGTAGCGCTGAGCAGAGTGGTACTATCACCTCCTGTGATTTGTATGCTGTGCCTCTTTTAATGCAACCTAAAATTGCATTTGTTTTTGGTTTTATTTTGCAACGGCATTGCAGTGTTGACTCATGTTGAGGTTGTGATCCACCACAACTCCCAGCTCCTTCTCAGCTGTGCAGCTGCCAAGCCAGTTATCCCCCACTCTGTAGTTGTGCATTTGGTTTTTGTTTCCTAAGTGTAGCACCTTACATTTGTCTTTGTTAAAATTCATTTTATTGTCTATAGCTCAGTTCTCCAATTTACCAAGACCCCTTTGAATTTTAGCTCTGTCCTCCAAAGTGCTGGCAACACCCCTAGCTTTGTGTCATCTGCAGGTTTGATCAGTATGCTCTCTATATCTACATCCAGGCAATTAATAAAGATGTTAAACAACACCAGACTTAGAACAGATCCCCGTGGAACCCCACTTGAGACCTCCCTCCAATCCAACATCATTCCATTAATAGTTACACTTTGTTTGTGGTTGTTTAACCAATTCTGTATCTATCTAATGGTAGTTCCACCGAGCCTGCATTTCTCCAGCTTACTTATCAGAATGTTATGTGGGACTGTGTCAAAAGCCTTGCTGAAGTCCAGATACATTATGTTCACTGGATTCCCCCTATCCATCAAACCAATTTCCCTGTCAAAGAAAGAGATCAAGCTGGTTTGGCATGATTTGTTCTTAGCAAATCCATGCTGACTGCTAGTGATTACTCCTTCATCCTCTAGGTATCCACAAATTGAATGTTTTATACATTGCTTTAATAACTTCCCTTGCTATTGAGGTCAGGCTGACTGGTCTATAGTTCCTCAGCTCCTCCTGTTTCCTTTTTTTAAAGATGGGCACTATGTTAGTCCTTCTCCAGTCTTCCAGGACATCCCCTAAGTTTGAAAATATTATTGCCAGTGGCACTGAGATTTTTTCAGCTAATTCCTTCAGCACCCAGGGGTGAATAGCATCAGACCCTGCTGACTTGAACTCATTCAAATGGATCACAAGATCTTTGACATGTGTTCTACTTAGCCTGATCTCCATCCCTTCGCCTTTATTGTCTATGGTAACTTTACTAGTCGTCTGGTCACATGTTATTTTTTACGAGAAGACTGAAACGAAATAGGCATTGAGCAACTCTGCCTTCTTATCATCTTCTGTTACCAGCTCACCTTCTCTATTGAGCAGCGGACCCACACCATCCCTGATCTTTCTTTTTAATCAGACATATTTGAAGAACCCCTTCCTGTTGTCTCTAGCATTTCTTGCCAGTTGTAACTAATTTTTTGCCTTGGATTTCCTAATTTTGTTCCTATATGCTTATGCTTTTCTCATGTATATTTCCTTGGTGACATGCCCCTCCTTCCATTTCCTGTATGTTTTGATTTTTAGATAGCTAAAAAGCTCCTTGTGAAGTCACATTGGCCTCCTGTGGCTCTTCTTATCTTTCCTCTGGGTTGGTATAACTTGATGCTAAGTCTCTAGTATTACATCTGTAAGCAGGGTCTGAACATCCTGCTGAGCTGGCTGGAGAGAGGGGAACAGGTGGCAGGGCCAGATTGTATTCGCATGAGCACACCCACCCTGCTTAGGTGCTCAGCATGATGGGACTGCATTGCACAAATGATCCTGTTGGCCGATGTTGGGTTACAAATCATTTTAGTGGTAAATGCAGGGGTAATGAAATGTTGTTCCCCTTATTGTATGAGCAAAGGGCAGCAGAAGGTGATAAGCAAAGGGCAGCAGACCTTTGCTTAGCCTGTTCTGAAGGGTCATTACCACCTGAACTGAGCTGATTAAGCAAAGGACTCAGATGCCAGAGCCCTGTGAAGGTGAATAGGTGGTGGAGACAGGTATTTTTGCCTGGAGGTGTGGATTCTGCCCATGAGTCCCAGGTATATTTTAACTCCCAGGTATATTTTAACTGTTCAAAGATAGAGCTAATTAAGATTCCATTAGGGATTTTTTGTTTTGTTAAGTGCTCACTGTAGCAGAACTCATCTACCATGGGACAGCGCTCCTGCCCGGCTTCAGCCCTGAAGTTCATCCAGTAAGAGCTGAAATCGCTGCGAATCAGAGAGCTGGGTGGAACCTCAAGAGACTACCCCACAGAGGTCGTAGTGAAGAAACAGGCAGTGGCAGAAGGTGATGGTGTGCAGCAGAGTAACTAGCAGGGGGGCTGGCAGGGTGGATGGAACATAACAGCTGGATAGTGGAGCAAGCAAGGTGCCTTCTCCCCTCCTCCACCCCACAATCAGGGTGGGAATTGAACTCTGCAGCTGTACCTCAAGGACTTTGGGTTTGCCCTGACTAACACCTAAAAGTGGGGTGCTGTGAAGGGAGGGGCACATTAGAGAAACTTCTTGTGCGTGGACTTAAGAACTTGAAGCTAAAGGAAACTGCCCAATAGACTCTGGGTTGGGTTTTTTGTTCATGGTTTTATACGTGTGAATTCTGCTTGCGGTGTTTTCCCATGTTAATGCCGTGTTACGTTTTATTAAAAATCTCTTTTCTACACACAGTCTCTGTGCTTGCGAGAGGGGAAGTATTGCTTGTAGAGGCACCGAAGGGTGGTGTATAATTGTCCCCTGTTACTGGATGGGGGCTCGAGCTGGTTTTGTCTTGTATTGTTGAAAAGAACTCCTAGATATTGAACCTGGCCCTTGTTGCTGCAAGCCCCCTTTGACGCCTTTTCTATTTGAGAGTACAAGTCTTGCTCTTCACATTTTCATTTTCACAGCTCGTGGGGGTACACCAGTGATTTGCTGGCAATGCATTTGTAGCATGAGGGAGTGGTAGGTTCAAACTCTGATCATATCTTTGCTCGCTCTATGAGCTTGTTAAAGTATTTGCCTCAAGCTTTTTAAAGCACATATTGCTTGGGCATCTCTTGGAATTATTTCACTAACATGGACATATGTTATCCATCTTCTAAATAAATTATTAGGAATAAATGCACAGACAAACATGCGTGTCGATAGGTAAGACATACAGGTGTATCTTGCACGCAGTACAAAATAGACTTTCAGGACCACATTTCTGTCCCTTGTAAAATGGGTAGGTAAATG
The DNA here is from genome assembly GCF_026122565.2 of Emydura macquarii macquarii. Taxonomy (NCBI): domain Eukaryota; kingdom Metazoa; phylum Chordata; order Testudines; family Chelidae; genus Emydura; species Emydura macquarii. The sequence goes on along the minus strand of NW_027132559.1, from coordinate 31,615,674 downwards.
GGTAGTTTGTAGAAAAATGACTATGCTGCATATCTCTCCTAAATCCCCTCCATGATGCCCTAGAGCAGTGGTTTTCAGCCTTTTTTCATTTGCAGACCTGTAAAAATTTCAAATGAAGTTGCAGACCCCTTTGGAGATTCAACCTATGGTTTGCAGACCTCTACCATAGAAGTCTTAGACTGAAAACTGACTGAACAGAATTCAACAACAAATGTTGCACGTGCGTGGCATGGTATTTGATGCATCATGAGAAAAGGAGCTAAACTGTGGCCTTCTATGGTAACAACAACACTTCTGGATTTTGACTTGTATGTGGTGATATTCACATACTTTTGATTGATCAGAAAAACATAATGCCTTTTCTGGGATCTGAAACTTTATTTTCATAGTAACTTTTTGTGGACCCCTTAGACATAGTCTGTGGACCGCCAGAGGTCTGCAGACTTGAGATTGAAAACAACTGCCTTAGAGGGAGCTGCTGCAGCTGAATTCTGCTCTGTAGCATGCAGGAATTGAGAACCTCTTGTGTAGCCTTCCTGAGTCTTGTTCCCTCTGTTCATTGGAACAGTGCAAATGAACTGCTCATGGGAAGCATGCATACATATGCAGAAACAGAAGGAGGGCAAAATTTGACTCTAATAGTTTATGAAGTTTATTTCTGGAGCTTTTATACCTTAGCCAAATGGACATCCACAAATTCCCCACACTCTAGGTAAAATATGAGATTATAGTCACTATGTTGGATGTTTCCAAGTTAATTCAAAATTACTTTGTGCTCTTTATACTTACGACAGTTCTGAACGGGTAAGTTAGACCAGTATGGGGCAAGGGTGAAACTTGTTTAAGCAAAGTTGAGGTTGGGGTGACAATGGTTGTTTGTTCAAAACATCTACTATATTTCCTTAATCTTCTCTGCTGACCATACTATATAAGCAATATTCTTCTCACAAACAATGCTGAATTGCAGAGGCTTTTCTTATGGAAGAATAGTTTAACTTGTTCGTTTGCCTTTTCAAAGATGTTCAAGATTTTCAGTAGTCATGATCGGCATTACTTGCTTGATTGTACCTATTCTTCTTTTCCTAAGGTGCTGACTCACTTTTTAGCTTCTCCAACCCAGACTACATACTGAATAAATGACTAATTGAGGGCAGAGAAACAGATCGATTAATTCCATTTCTTTGTAAATTGTACAGGAGAGCTACATTATTTGAGTTGTTGCAGAACCTTGACGATCATCCACAAAATAGGGCAAAATCGCCAAAGTCACACTTCTACAAAATGTGCAAAATTTCTATCTTTCTGCTGCGATTTTTAGATGTGTTTATGACGATAAAAATAGCTACAGATCTTGCAGCTGAAGTCTATTTTTCATTACAAAGAGAACCCCATGTCTTGCGTGCTAGAGATTTGGGTCTGAAGAAGTCAAATAGTAAAATTCAGTCTTTCACCAAGCTAATGTTTCCACTACTCTGCAACCTAGTAATAGTTCAAAGCAACTGGTGTATAGACTGACTATCTGTCACTGCAGCATAGAGTCAAACACTTTGTCCACACCTTCAGGTCTCTAGAACCCTGTCCCCCATCTACATCTCATTATGCACCTCCCCAAGCTCCCTTGCCCACTCTGTATCAACTAATTGCACCCCTTTTGTCTCCTCCCACAAGAGTCTTTGCACTTTCCTCCTGCTGTTGTCCTCCATGACAGGGCTCATCTCTGCCATTCAGCTTCCCTCTCCTCCCTCAAAATATACTAATCAAAGCACATTTTTTCAGTTAGCTTGCCAATTTAAGAACGCGCATTTTTTAAAAAAATCTATAAAGTACCAAATTAAGTCTAACAAAAAACATTAGAAATGCATACATATACCATCACTGCCTTATGGAGTATAAACCTCACCCTCATTTGATGTCATCTCTATTTTTGTTATTCTATGGATCAGCTCTTAGGGGCAGGGACCTGCCTTTCATTAGTCTGTAAAGCACCATGCATACTTGAGGCTTGAGCTCTCTGGCTCTGATCCATCATTGGGACTATTCATGTGCTTAATGGTTAAGGTACACCGATGTGCTTTGCTGGATCAGAGGTGTATAAATAATAATAATAAATGCAATAGCGCTTCCAGCCCTGGTGTCCCTGCCTCAGAAACAAAAATATATTAGACACAATAAAGATTTTTTCATTGTGACCAGAGGAAGGACTTGAGAAAACTGTAATATGTTTGTTCTTAAACTTGTGTGGAAACTGCTGGCATGCTAGCTAATCAGGTGGGTGAAGTTGGATCTCTCTAGCCTATTAACCATCTTTTGCTTTGAAGAGATAAGGTGAGTTTGGGTGTGGGATAAATGGATGGTAAAATGTTACCTGAATAAGAGTGAGATGACCTGGATTATTTGTTTTATTACTTTTTTAATCAAAGCACAACAAAAATCTCATTGTTCATCCTGCGATGCCTACAAATAAAATGTACAGACACCACATTTTTAAACAATATTATTATTACTTGCTACTTCTATTATGCTAGTACCTGGAGGCTTTGTTTGTGCTAGTGAACAGGGGCAGTTTAGCAACTAGTCCAAGCCACTGTCAATCACCGGGATGGTATACCAATTATTCTGCTTGCTGTTTTTAGCCATTTTTAGCCTCTATAGGCACAAACTAGGCAAACTGGGGTATGGGGGTTAGACAGTGAACACGTGAAGTGAGCTTGGCTATCTGCATTTTCTCTCTCTGAATATGCTGGAGTGAATGTCTGTGAAAAACAGGAAGTCTGGATAGATGTTAGAATTGTCAGTATGGAGACATTTACCTAGCAGACTAACAGCTTAAAACGGCGTGCTTAACAATATTTTGTTTTAGCGACATGTCTCCGTAACTCCTGCTTCTGCCCAGTGACTGTTTGATTTTCTTGATTGACATATCTCAGACTCGTTACCTTCCTCTTATACCCCAAAAGAGGCAGAGTCAGGTGGATCGCTTCATGGACACATTTGGAAAGATCTGCAGGCACAGACAGAAGGACTGGCCATCTGGAAATCTGTGACTGATTCCCTTGAAGACTGCCTCAGACATGGTGTAACTGTCAAGTTTTGGGGTACTCTAGCTACCTACTGTATTTGTATGCACTTAAAACTAATAAGTGGAGACTTTCAGTAAAAGTGATTCCGATGGGAATTGCTGGAGACCAATGAAGTAAAGCTTTAAATTAAAAGCACTTGGTTTTGACTTGTCTATGTCAACCATATAGCAGGTGGAGGTACTGCGTTTCCTTTGGTTTATTTCCTGATACCAACTCACAGAGACTAAAAGTTACTGGGTTGAGGAACCTTGGGTAACACTAGGTGCTTAACAAATATATATGAAAACTTAGTTCCTGTCCTGAAGAGTTTACAAGATCAATTTGTTTCTATATGTGCACAGAGATCTGCCCATGCAAAGCTCATTGTGGGATCAGGCCCTGTTCACATGCATAAAGTTAAGCACGCATTTAAGTGTTTGCAGACTTGGAGCCTGTTAAATACAATGCAAATTTTCAAAATAAATACGGTAAATGTCATGGAATTTCATTTAAGTGAATATGTACATCTTCACCTATAAAAATTTTGTTTGAACTATCTGAAGCAAAATAATTTTGTTTGGACTATCTTAACCTGGACTATCTGTAATGTGGGTAATAGGTCATATTCTTTTATGGGGGAGTTAGGGACATTTCTTATCAGCATTTATTAATACATATATAGGAGTCCAAAAACAAATGAATAATTTTATATTTTGAGGTATATATGTTTGTATCTTGAATTTACTTAATCTAAAATTTCATGTAAGCTTTACACCACATTTATTTTTTGTTACAGTATATGCACCCAGTAATTCTATATTTTGCATTTGTTTCAGAATCTATTGACTAAGTAGATAGATTTAAGCCTTCTTCTTATTCCTCCCATCCCTCACCTTGGTTCCAGAGTTCAAAATGCTGATCAACTAGGAATTATGTTTATGTGTAGCTTACATGAAACTAGAGCTCATACTAAACGTTCAGGAAATAGTTCATGATCAGGGCCCCAAAAGTTAAAGGGCAAGATTCTGACTTCATTCTGATTGTTTTGAATCCCAAGTAACTTCATTAGCTTCAACAGAGTTTACAAAAGTGTAAGCCAGGTCATATTCTTGCTCAAAGAATTTATTTTCGTAAGATATGATGAAAAATCTTACTGGCTATTTTTATGGAAAGAAATGCAATAGAAGTACATAAAAGTCACTTCATCTGTAAGATTTACAGCTTTAGAACTCAGATCTGGATAGATGTTATGTGTAGGTTATTAACTTCCCAACCAGTATTTCCCAAACAGTTTACCTTGCAGAAGTTACAAATCAAAATTGAGGTGGCTGCCGTGTGCTTCTAAGTCTACACACTATAGCCTCGTCTAGTCAAGTATATTAACAATATTTATAGATTTTTGTTTCAAAATTAAATTTTCCTAAAATTATTTTCATATAGCTTTACAAGCGTTACAATGATTGGGAGCATAGTAACAAATTGTTAATGTAAGTCCCTTGATGAGTGATGCATTTTGTTAGTAAGGAAACTCAAACATGGAATCAAATCCTTAGCTGGTGTAAATCAGAATATCTCCATTGGGAAATGGAGCTATGCTGATTTACATCAACTGAGAATCTGACTCATATTATCTTTTACTGATGTATTACTTTCTATCAGGGAGTCAGCGTGTTACTTACAATGTGCATTTCCCAGTGACTGAATTGGTCCAGTCTCTCTTGTACTAGCTGCTGGTTGCTGCCTCCAGTCAAGGTCTGGATTTTCTTGGGAATGAAAGTCACTTCCTAGATGAAATTTCTGAAAAGATCTCACATGCTTTGAGACAGACATATCAGGGGCAATGTGTAGATCAAGTCCATCTGGTTTCAATTCACTACACAACTAGCTCTTAGTTCTAACCAAATGAAGAAAACATATCTAGTAAACGTCTGGCTTCGGTCCCTAACAGAAGACTGTTGGCATCATTCCAACAAAAGGATTATAATGGTATGTATAGAAAGTGTGGAATATGTATATTTTCCAATATCTAGGTTCACAGCATTTCACTGGTACATTCATCTTCTCAAGGTTAATTACATCAAGGCTTTCAAAAACCTAGTTATTCTCATACTTTTCATGAATACTGATGCCATGACAGCAGCACGTCTTTCATATTATTGTGTGATAAAATTTGATAAAGGGATAGCGCAGGTGAAATAGTAAGCTGATGTATTTGAAATGCCTATCATTCCACATTAATTTTAACAATCAAACATTTTTCAATTTCCGTTTGCCATATTCGCTTTGTGTCAGTTCTCCAGTGACTTGTCCTGCATTGGTTGTGCTTAAGCAGCATAGCCTAATGAATATCAAAATAGCAATCTCAGTAGCATTGACTATCAACGTGCCACATGCTGATTTTGATTTTTTTCAAATATTGCCCCATTTTATTAATAGAATGAAATATATAAACCATTCCACCTATTTCTTCACAGATTTGTCCACAGCATCCTCCTCAGTATATAAGTCTTCCTTCCTCTCTTAAGATCAGATCCTCAGTTGGTAGAAATCAGAACAGCTCCATCGGCTTCAATGAAGTAAAATTGATTTATCTAAGATGGGAAATCCGGGCCTTGTTTTTTAATCAGAGAACAACATGACTTTTGGAGGCTATTATGTGGTTATTCATTTGGAATACTTTTCATCCATTAAGGGACAAAATCCAGTTGACCCTACATGAGCAGTCACATTGACCTTAATAGGACCATTCACACACGACGCAGATGAAAAGGACTTGGACTTCAAAGGGGTGCAAACAATGTTATACATGACATCAGTACTGTTGCTTAGATAGTAGATTTTTGTGGTGTCATGCATTCAGTTAGAAATTAATGTACTCTTCAGCGTCAGTATTTGAAAACTGGATGGATGATATTCTCTTGTAAAGATACATCTCTGCTGCCCCATCTTTTTCCATTTCTTTCCATCTGGTTTTCCTCACATTTTCCTCAGTTACTTCTTCAAAGAATATATATAGGTGTGCAGACTTACTCCATCTACAGAAGTAATATTTATTTCAGATCTCACTAGATATTTTATTTCATGGATTCATTTATTTATGTACAAATTGATTAAAAATATTTTGTTACCTGACTATCCAAAGCTTCTTTAATCATTTGTCATTGATCTCATATCTTGCTGGTATTTATTTTGTTTTAATATAAGAGATTTGGCACAGCAATTTTCAAATTATATCAAATTTCTCTGGAGTACATTGGGGAAAAATCAATAAAATTAGATGGAAGTAAGAGCGAAGACTCATTGACTAATGTGAATGGCTGAGATGTGTCATACTGGAATGAGTGAAATGGAAAAAAATAAACAGTCTTTAGAAAGACAGTTTTTTAAAAATCCATAAATGTTATTGTGTTTCAGATATGCTACTTGCTTGGTCTAAGATACTGTTTGTGGGTGGCCAGTGATATGGCTACTGAAACTTTATCAACCTATGGTTCACATGTTCAGTTATCACAGCATTTCTGTTCAACTTTTGGATTCATCTCTGTGAAAAGTCTTCCTATGCTTGCAGCTTGTTGCTAATGTCCACAAAGTGGGGGACTCTCTAATCTTGATAAGATCACAGTCTCCTCCAGCAGGTGTCACTGCAGCCAGTGGGAATGGAGGAAGTGACAGAAATAGGGATAAAGAATGTGTTGCAAATATTCACTTACAAAGCAGATGCTGCTGCATAAATATTTTATTTTATTTAAAATCAAATTATTTTCTAGTCATTTAAAATTAGTTTTAAAAGTACCAGAGAGATCACTGATAGATTTAATAAAGATGACTTTGCAGTTTTCCTTACTTATGGGGTAAGCATTTTCACATCTTGATTCTTTTACTTTTGTGGCGAAATGAGACGCATCTGGTATATTAAACCAAATAAAAGGGTTTTAAAAATTAAAATTTGCCATCATAGAGTGATGACATGATATTTTATGCATACCCTGCCAAATAAATATTTAACCCCTTCACTGCCATGGTGGTGGCAAGCTCCAAGATTACAGATTTTGAATTTACAATATCCAAAGCCTCTTCATTTCCCTTTAGCGTAACGTAGCCAAAGTATGAACTGATTCTTCTATATTATTATTTTATTATTATTATTTAACATTTATATTGCTGTAGCATCTGCGGCTGACTACGCTGGGGCCTGCTGTGCTAGAATCTATCCAATCACACACTGAATTACAGTCCTTGCCCCAAAGACCTTACAATATTTTTTTTTTCATTAGTAAGGCTCATTTACTGCCATTGACAATCACTGGGACCTAGGTTTCTTAGCAATTTAGGTGATTTAGAAAATTTTACCCCTTACATTTGTGTCTTAGCGATACTCCTCTTTCCTGTAATATATATATTTGCTTTAACTCTGTTGGCTCCTCATGGTTTTCTCTCAAGGTCAAATTGCTTCCTCTTGTGCCTCCAAATCTCGTAAGCTCTTCCATTCTTCATACACTCAATTTTTTCTTTTTATCTCTTCTCATAGGACCTGCTACTAGTTTACTTAATTTCCCAATTTTTTCGTTAATGAAGTTGATTGCCAATCAGAAATGCAAGGCACATAGACTGTGATTAGAGACATGAAGATTAGACCCACAGAAATAGAAGCGTGCTTGGTTGGTACTTGTATGATCAGGATACCCTTCAGAATGTCAAGTAGGTCTTAGAAGTGTAATGGCAATTTCTGTATGAAATATTGTATATATAATTATCAATGCTATGCAAAAAAGGGCCTGGTACAACTGATCAACTGTTCTATACACACTGAAATTTAAAGAATCTAATACAGTCACCATCCTCCAGAAAACGAAACAAGAACAAAAGTAAGATATTTCAAGATTAGATTAAGTCCACTGTTGGTGTAAAGTCCATTGATTCCAATGTATTTTCACCTTCTATATATCAGATGTCAATGCAGAGTTTTAGATATTGAAAGTGACACACTTTGATGATGGTGGACCTTGTGCCAGCTCTTGCCAAGGCTACAGGTGTCAGCTGAAAACTGACAAATTCATAGCTGGAAACCAAACCAGCTCACCTATCTGTCAGTTTTGTTCAAGAGCAGTATTAGACTTGTAAGGATGTGTTTGGTGTTCAGACTCTACAAAATGCTTGTAAGCTGCTGCATGCATTAATCTTACTTGTAATGTCTGTAATGTCTGTAAGGTAACATGTAAGTTTTGCTTTACAACAGTAAAAATGCCTACTCAGAACTTGTGAACTCAGGCAGGAGGAACAGTTCCCTTGCCCATCAAGAGGACTATCAAAATTAAGGGGGCCACTGTAAAGCATCATGATACAAAAATTGGGCTAATGGCCCTTTCACACTCATAAAGGTGCAAGGAAGCTTGTCTCAGAAACTTGAATCCTGGAAGAAGAAAATAAAGCTAGCTGACATGAAAATTCTTCATCTCTTTGCTGTTTGGACTCTTACAGGTCTGAAGCTAGGAAACAAAAGCCGAGATCACCAGGGTCAACCTGGGTTAGCCTTAAAAGACATTCAGTGCTGACAGATTACTACAACTCAGTCACTTTTGGAATCATAGGCTGTATGTAACTCATATGTTGCCTGCTTTAACCTGTAAACAACTCTCTCATTTAGTTTTTCTAGTAAACTAACTAAAGATTTATTAAATATGGGAATGGCTACAAGCATTGTCTTTGGTGTGAGATCTGAAGTACAAATTGACCTGGAGTAAGTGATGATCTCTTGGGACTGGGAGCAACCTGAATATTTTGCGATCTTTGGTGTAAGTGACCATTTATCACTAAGTCCCACTTGCCTGTATGGCACGATAGACTGGAGTGTCCAAGGGGACTGTCTGTGACTCCTTGGGTAAGACTGTTACTGTGCTTTAGGAGTTCACATTTGTTACTGGGTAGGTGAAATCTAATTATAGAGCATACAGCCAGTTTAGGGTATCTGTTCTGCTTTGTGACAGTCTGCCCTGAGGTTGGGACTCATGGTTGTGAACCACTCCAGACATCATGGCACTGCCCAGAGCAGTTCATCATGCAGAATCTAGGGTGAGATAGGTCTAGTGAAGAGCAATAGCTGCCATCTTTCAAAATCATGTCAAATACTTTATTTTCTATTTAGTATGCATGTTTCATCTTCTTGAGAATCTTACCTAACATTATGGACCAGATTTCAAGGAGATGCATGCATGCAACTGCACACGCCCAATAGTGCATGCCTAATTTGTTCAAACAGATACCCATTTTGCTCTGCAATCAATATATCTGCGCACATAAATGGCTAATTAGGTGTCTGTTCATTGGAATGCTGAATCAAACATGCACAGATCAGGTATGCACATCTTTGAAAATCTTGCTTTGTATACTAGAATACAGTGCTGTTGTTATTTCATTCAGCTGCTATCTATAGTGTATGTGTTTATTGGATAGGTAGCAAACTGTCTCCCTCGTTATCAATCCAGCACCTTCCCCAATGACTACATTCACTTTAAAACATTGCTTAGATTTTTTATAAAAAATGATGGTGACAGGCTAACTGTCGTCAAGAAATTGGCTACTACAATTTATGAATTCATCATGATTAATAAGAAACTGGAGATATAGAAAATTAATGGAAAATGCTAACAGAGTTCGGTCAGTCCTGGAGAATATTGGGAAAAGGGACTTGATGGAATGATTTGCCAAATAGCTCCCAAAGACCCTAAAACAATTAATCTATTAAACTGGAACTTGTCTATTTTGACAAGTCATGAAACACCTCCAGGAGAGAAGGGAGGTCAAAAAGCACTGTAATGTGTATTTCAACCAAAGCACAGGACAAGTTAATTCAATCTATCAGGCAGCAAGGAATTGATAAAATTGGAATTCCCAGAATTTCTTTATTTCTTGAGTATTGTTTAAGTGTTTGTTGAAGGAGGGGAAGGTATTTTCTACAACCTGTGGTGCCTGGACACTATAACTAGTGTGAATGCATTATATGCAACTACTGAATGCACTGTAACTAGTTAAATATGATGGAAATACAAGCAAATAGATACGAAATAAAGACTGTTGGAATTCAAGGATTGGGTTTATGCTTTCATATGTCAATGCAATTGAGTTTGTAATGGAAAAAAAAAAAGAAAAAAATCATAAGAAAAAAGAATCATCTGATTGGATTTCCCCCAAACACACACACACAGAAAATGAAATGACACACTTGATCATTACATAGATCACTTCAAGTAAAAAATTGACTGTGAAATCCTTAATAAACATTATGTCAACCACAATCTCTCCACCCCTAAGAGGATAATTATACAATCCCTGAAATCCAAACACCTGATAGTGATCAAACTGGCAGACAAAGGAGGCACTATTATAGTTCTCAACCATGATGACTATGTCAACAAGACCAACCGACAACTCTCTGATCTCGTCTACTGTAAAGAACTCAGAGAAGACCCCATTACCACAATTCACACAGGAATTTAAGGATCCTTTCCAAACGACTCCAAAAGAAACTCTACCCCCATGAATCCATGTCAGGGACTTTCTACATGCTTCACAAGATACGCAGAAAAGGGAACCCATCGTTTCTGGCCACAGCACTCTTATTTAAGGAACATCAGGACTCATCCTCAAACCACTCATCCCACCAGGGGCCAGTTTCCTTCAGGAAACAACCAACTTCCTCCAGAAACTCTGTAACATTAACTACCTCCCTCAGATCACTATCCTTGCTACTGTGGCTGTCACCTCCCTACACACCAACATCCTTCAACCTGATGACATCACTGCCTGCCTCAATTATCAATAGACAATGCTCAGATATCCAACCCAAACACATCACCAAACTCATCCATTTTATCCTCACCCATAACAATTTTACATTTAGCAAACATTTTGCCCAAACCATGGGAACAGCAGTGGGTACTGGGATGGCTGTGAGGCAAACCTGAGGCCAAACCAGGGCTGTTGGCTCAGCTACCCCTCCAATGGACCTGGGTCCAGTAGTTCCTCCCCTAAGTGTGGGGGAAGGGATCTTTATATGTGAGGGGCCTTTAGCCTTTATATGTGAGGGGCGGGCTTGTGCCCACTCATTGCCTCCAGGAACTCAATAGGTGCCCCTCCAACAGAGCTGAGGTGAGTGACCACTCAGGCATACAGCAAAAACTCAGCTGCACTGATTTATCCTTCCCACAGGGCCTGCAGTGATTCAACCCTCAGGCATGTGGTAGCAACCTATCCCTGAGCCGAGCCTGAGTCAGATGACCCCCATGCTCAGGTATTTCCCCACTCCTGCCAGAGTTGCAGATTTGTCTGTGCAACAGCACTAGTAGCCAGGGAATCTTCTGCTGCCTTGCAGTGTATCAGACTATTGAGACTCCCAGCCTGCGATTGATCCTGTTCCTGCCCCGGCCTTGCCCAAGCCCTGTTCCAGTCCTGTCTTTGCCCTATTCTGACCTTGCCCCAGCCCTATTACTGACCTACTCCAGCCTTGACTCCACTTCCTAACCTTCCCTGAACACTCAGACTCTGACTACCCAGCTTTGACCTTTGGCTTGTATCTGGACCCTGGCCACAATACTGACTTAGCTTTTCCCTGTATTCTGACCACCCAACTTCAACCCTGGGGTTGCACCTGGACGCTGGCTGTGGTACTGATTCTGGCTTGTCTACAGACTCTGATCTCAATTCTGATCCCACCCTGTCCATGGATCTTAATTCCAGCACCACCTTTGACCCAGTCCTGACCCTATGTCTGGTGTTAAGCTCTGCTCCAACCACTAGGTATGACTACCAGGAGGCTGCACCTGAAAGTGGCTCCCCAATATGCCAACCTCTTCCTGGGTCAGCTCGAGAAAGAATTTCTGGAAAAATGCATCACAGAATATGCATCAAAGAGGAACTCTGGAATACACACCATAACATATCTAACACGGCCTTCACCAAACAAGGATACTCCACCAGAGAAGTAGATTGCATCATGGAATGGGCCACCCAAATACTGCAAGAGAACCTGCTTCAAAACAGGAAAAAGAAAATCCCACCAACCACACACCCCTAGCTGTCATGTACTACCCCACAGTGGAGCCTATATGGGATATCATCAAACAATTACAATCCATACTTGATGGGGACTACATCCTGAAAGAAATCTTTCCTGAACCCAGTAGTTAGTATATAGACTATAGATATTCAGGCCTGCTTGTAAAGGCCCATGTTTTGTAAGTATATCCTTATCATTTAGCTGGTTATAGGGTATAAATCAAAGAATCAAAACCAGGCCTTCTCTCACTGTGACAGTCTGGGGCCTTGTCTTGAGACCTTGGCTCAGATGCAGGAGTGGCGGCCATAAGCTGGGAAGCGTGCAGTCACATACGCACATTCCAACATAACAGGCTGTTAAGATGGTGATCCAATCTAACACCTCCAGATAAAGAAAAGATCCTAGAATGTTTAAAGGAAACTTGGTTTGATAGCATTCTGTCTAGCAAAAGAATTGCTTATCAACAGTTGTGGTTGTAAAATCTACACTCGTTATTGTTTTGTCTTTATGGTACCCAATTCTCTATTATCTATTTGAATGATTTCTGTCTGGTTCTTTGTTTCTGTCTGTTGCATAACTAAGTGGGATCAGTTAAGGTGGTGGGATCTGATTGGTTAAAGAATTATGTTACAATATGTTAGGATTGGTTAAAGAATCATCATGTAATATTGTTAAAGAAATGATTGGTTAAGATACATTACAAAAAATGAGGTAAAACAGGAAGTAGGGGAGAAGATTTATTGGTGTAAAGGATAGGGGGGTCCTAATGGATGCTTACTTGAAAAGATCCCAATAAACCTGTCATATTGCCTGCTGCTGGAGTCTGGACTGCTGCTTCTGTCAGCAAACTAAGAACTGAAAGGACTGGGAGGGGGGTCCTAACACCAGTCTTCAAGGTCTTCCAACAATCCCCCATCCTCTTCAAGCTCATCATCAGAAGCAAGCTCCTCACAGACAAGGACACACCAACTCAAAGCAGCATCACACCCTGCCAGAATAATAGGTACAAAACCTAAGACATATCTCCACTGCCATGATGATAATACCACCACGCAATACACCTTTCAAGATCAAAAGTCCCATATATGTCTATAGCAACCTGTGGTGTATCTCATCCAGTGTATCAAATGTCCTAACAAATACGTGGGTAATATTAGACAATCACTATGCTCTCGAATTAACTCACAAATCACCTTATCACCCATGGGTAAACACTTTTCATGAAGCACTCACTCTATATCTGACCTCTAAGTACTCACCAGCAAAGGGAACCTGCAAAACACCTTCAAAAGACTTGCTTGGGAGCTTAAATTCATAACTCTGCTGGACACTAAAAAAACATGAATTTGACAGAGAGACTGGTTTTATGGCTCATTACAACAAATTGTAACACATCCTACTGCTTTCCGACCCTCCTTTGTTCTGAGACTGCAAACATGTTATGTGTCCACTTCATTTTAAGTGGTTTCCTACATGTGCGACCCTCTTATGCTTAATCTGTCCCACCTTCTATTTAGCTGTGACACTCCGGTTACCTTCTCCAGATCTTAGGAAGACAAAAGCTGGTCCCTTTGACTGACAGAAGTAGGTCCAATAAATGATATTACTTCCCCTTGTCTTTGTTATGGAAGACAAACAAATCTGGGTCGAAGAAAAATGTAAAATTAGACATCGAGGATCAAGATAAGAAAGTAGAGAACATTTCGTTGAAAATTTGATATCTTAGTATAATGGTGTTATTGTTCTTTCTGGTCATGATTTTTCATGTTCTTGACATTTCTATCATATAATAACCATGTGTTTTAATTAAGCAATGGTGTTCTTGTTATGTATCTTTGAGTAGTGTAGGAGATGCAAATCAAGATTCAGTATGTCATGATCTATGCTAGCACTTGTTTTTCAACAGCTATTCTGATTATAGTATGATGCAGCTAGAACTATTGTCCTTTGGTTATGTCCTTTGTGATAGACAGAGCTGGAGGGGACTCTCTAATGGCTTTATATACAAAGTACTGAAGGAGGGTACTACCTTCTTATATATACAGAATTTATATATCCCATTGAATGCCTCAGTCTTTTGCCTTTACTGCCGAAGAAAATGCATATTTATAACTGCTGGTTCCAATAGTAATCAGAGCATGTCTGAGGAATTTACAGTATGCTTCTCATGCTTTGTTAAAGACTTATTCTTGTGATGAGACATTCTCTCTCTCTCTCTGTATATAATTGCCATGTGTTATTTTATAGCTTACACTCCCCTGCTGTGAGTTGGATTGCTTCTCTTTGTGATTACAAAGATAGTGCATAGCTCAAGTTATTGTACAATTTGATTTATTGTTTCATGGAGTTAGGGACATGTGTATTCATTGAGTGAATACAGAGATTCTGTATTTTTTTAAAAGTGATTAAAAATTAACACCTCTGCCTTCAATTGACTGGAAAACTGTAGATTTCTCATTGCTCATTGCATGAGGTTTATTTCTCCAGGTAAAATGACTGGCACACAAAACAGTTTTCTTGAACAAATTATTACAGAGCTTTATACAATAATTTTAGCAAAATTGTTATTAGATTAAGTTGACTCATTAAACAAAGTGGCAGAATTCCTCTGCTTGAGGAATGAATCCCAGTCAAACTTTCAGGAAATCTTCAGTGTAAGGGCTTAATTTTGCTTTTGCAGATCCATATCCATACTCTGTTTCAGATTTATCTCTGCTTGAAATAATGAAAATACTGCATTTGTGCACTCTGGGTGAAGGTCATTGCTCGGGGTCAATTTTACGCTCTGAGCATTTTAAGCCCTCCCTCTTAGTCTGCAGGTTATTTCCAAAATCCCATGACACCCACTATGCCTACCTGCACTGGCATCAATGTGCCTCTGTACATTATTGGTAATGTATTCATTTGTACCATTGGACTGGAAGCTCTAGTGGGCAGGGAATTCAGTTTCTTAGTCTGTTTATTTTAATGGTAGTGGTACTATAGGCATAAAAATATATAGACATGGCTATAAAACAATAGCAGTCACTTAGGAGGTTTCAGGTGTGTTTTAATCTCTTCAAAAATTTAATAAACTGTATTATTAGGATTCTATGGTAACAGGTTGCCGTGCATAGAAGGTAAATCTGAAAAACAGGTGAATGCTTTAGTGACTTGAGACTAAAGGGTGTTACTCTTAGCAAGTGTTAATTTGGAACCTTTTTCTCTACCCACTTAGAAAGCAGGAAAGTATATTGTTAAATTGAGATTACATTAACAATGATCAAAATGTGATTAAACTCACTGAAAGTGCATGCAACATTATTAATTGGGCTCATTCTGTGGTCATCTCAATGTGAGTATATGTGGCTTGCCTACAGTTAAAAGAAACATTTTTTTCCCTTTGTGGCTGTCATTGGTTTGTTGACCAACCAGCTCTGCAGATGTACCCTAAAAATTACTCCCATTTGTCAAAGAGGCCGACAATAATCTCTTATTGTTTCTGATAAGGGAGTTACAATTGCTGAGCAAGTAATAGCCAGTTTCTAGCAGAATACTGGGAAAGGTAAACTCATGCCATTTCCTTTCTTCCTAAGAGGAATCAGTGAGCTGCAACACAAGTAATAAACTACTCCATTTAAATGTCATGCAAAGAAAATAGACATCTTTCAGGTCATTTTGCAAGCAGCCATTTGAGGAGCTAGAAGGAAACTGGACAGAATATAAAGATAAGTACTGTAGCTTAGGGACTTTTCTCTGTCTTGCTGAAGCCCACACAAATCATCCCAAGCTTTGGAAACAAAGTTGGGGGCTTTCAGAGCACAGAAGGCTGCTGCCCACAGACTTTATTGTATCTGGCCTGTAATGTAGTTTACTGGGAAAAAAAAGATTTTTCTAGCTGTGATGAATAACATTTTTTCGCCAGCATCCTATAGACACATTTAAAATCTGTCTCCTGGTCTGTGTATGTATGATGCAGGCTGGGTTTTTGAACACTTTATACAAACAGGTAATTGTACAAGCAGAATATACTTTGCATATTTGAAACAAACTAGCCGATGTGCGAAACAATACTGATAACTGAAGCTGCAAAATGGATATGTTTGCATAAGCAATAACCCATTTGCATGTGCATAGGTATAATTTCTGGATGAAAATTAGTCACCATCATTTGAAACCGTAGCTGTGTTTGCCTGTGACAGCTACACCTGAATAGTCCTCAACTCACAAACCTGAAAACTTATTTTCATATCAGACCAATTTTGTTTCTCTGATAACTATCACTGTTCTTTTTTGAGGCTTAATCAGCCCTGTTTCCTCAGACAGCGTTCACCCTACTTGATCAATCTAGGCTGATCAGATTTGATTATGTTAAAGTTTGTTTGAGTCAATATTCAGATATATGTGTCTTCCTGGTCACTAATCAGCCCAGAAGTGTACTTGGCACTCCCTGCAGGATTGACTTGATACTGAGTATTCCTGGCCTAATTTTCAAAGGTGCTGAGCACCCATTGAAGTCAATAATCCCAATCCTGCAGGGTGCTGGGCACCTCCTCTGGGAGGTTCTGAATACTCTCAGTCCACACTCAAGTTGATGGAAGTTGAGGACACAGCATTTCACAAGAGGTTCATTCATAGATTTTAAGATTCATAGTGTTTTAGGCCAGAAGGGACAAATATGATAATTTAGTCTGACCACCTGAATAACACAGGTAACGTAATGAGGTACTCTGTGCCTTGCAGGACTGGGATCTTTCTGGTGAGAAAGTGCTCACACATGGTGCTCCTTTGTGAGTGGGTGGATGGAGGACAGAGCATAAGTCTACTGAAAATTTCATTTCCATATTTCAAAAAGTCCACCCCCTCCCAGTTGTTTGGCATTGAAATGTGGCCTCTCTTAAACCTCTAGACAACTCCAAGCAAACATCATTCTATCATCCCCAACTCCCTTCCTCTCATTGCAGAGTCACTCTTTATAGAAAAATGTAACAAACCAGTTCCCAGGAAGGGGGCGCATGTCTGTGAGTGTGGTAACTGATTGAAAGAACCAGATGGGGGTGTAGAGTGTGGCATAGAGCCACAAGAGAATGTGCTGGAAAGACTCACTCCTTGACAGGCCCTAATCATTGTTCGGGGTTCCTATGGCACTATTGTAATTTAAATAATAAGTAAAACTTACAGAAGTGGCCTAAATAGAGGAAACCTCCTAGAGGAGTTCTTTCTTGAATGTCCCGGGGGGAGGGGGGAAGAGATGTATCTCTCTTTTGGGACCTCTTATAGTGGAAATAGACTGCTTATTTCTTCCTAAGAAATCAAGTTAAGAGCTTGTTTAAACATCACACCCTGGCCATAGACCTCCCCTCTGTCCTCATCTTCCTGAGATCTGTTTGATAGATCTAAACTCACTTCTTGCCATGTTCAAATCTCCACAGACCTTTTATAACGTCATCCGTTACCAGAGTTTTCTCCTGCTTCAGTAGGGAGAGAGTGTGGCTTAAGAGTTATCTAAAAAAGCATGGACCCAATCCATGCAAGAACTCCCACAATTGCTACCATGAGTGCAACTGCACTTATGGAACTGAGATAGTGGGAGATTATACAAGGCATTTTTGGGGTGACACAGCCCAGACACTTACATAGAACTTTCCCTGTACTGAAAGCAGGGAGAAACCCTGGGAAAGACTTACAGTACACAAAAGGTCTATGGAGACTTGAACAGGGCAAAATATGTGTGTTAATTTCAACCAGAAATTGAGAATAAAAACAAAGGGGATTCTATGAAAATGGTGATACGCTGAGCAAGTTGTTGACCTGGTTTCTCAGGGAGAAATAACATTTAAAACATGACTTCAATAAAAGGAGAGACAAATTTGAATTTCCTTGAGCTTTGTGTCTGTGTCTAAAAATATGGAGTTCTTTCATTTTTCTTTTGACATGGGGAATAGAGAGAGGATTGTGCATTTTAAAATAATTTCCCTAATATGATGTCCGAAGAAAAAAGAAACAGATTGTCCTATTATGAAAGGGTTAAACCCCAGAATCACATTGTTATAAACTAATACAACTCAGAGTATGTGGACATCACTCAGAATTCCTCATGAAATGTAATAACACCTCTGTTTTTATTAATTTGTATTATCATAATATAATGAAGCCATACAAAAGACTATTTATGACTATTTTAAGTCATCTTCTTTTAACATCAGAGAAGGATGAGAAACTGTGGATTTTATAGGCCATCTCTCTTTACTATAAATGTACACTTCATCTAGTTGCTCATTAAGGTCCTGATTTTACAAAGGGATCATTCAGGAAGATCTGAAGCCCATGCAAAATCTCTTTGATTTTAGTAGGATCCAGTCTAGGTGCAAGAGTCTATGTAGATCCTGTTGCAATATCAGGTAGGCATGTACATCATCAGCAAAGAAAGGCTAGTAACAGCATTGCCTGGGTCAGTAGAGGCTTCCTAAAGAGAAGAGATTGCTGCTTCTTCCTAAAAGAGCAGTTTGAAGAGCTTTAGGAAGAAAAGAGCAGCTCTTCAGATTATCTGAGATGCTTTTCCTGACAGTTGCTACACTTGCTCACTTGGACCCAATGAAATTAATGTGAGCCATTCCATTGACTTAGTAGGCATTGGATGAGGCCTGGTAAAGCTGAGACAGGGAATTGTCAGTGGGGGTTCCTACAGACTGCATCTTGCTCCCTGTAATGGTTCATGTGGTTTTACTGGTGTTTCAAGTGCAGTACAAACAGGGCCATATTAATGGACAGGCCTATGGAGCCCCTTCATTATGATCTTACACATGTCATTTTATTTATTTATGGGGTCATAAAACGTATATATATCCTGCATGCATAACTGTAAGAGCAGGAAATACTGTTCACAATTCTACATTTTTATTTAGTAACACTTGCCATCCCTTCCCGTGAAAGTGGTTTGAGTGGTTTTGACACAACTTGACTGTTTTTAGATGAACACAAGTGTGCTTGAACTACAATGTGACTATGTAAATTAACGTACATACCACTGAATGGTTGCTCACACTGTTAGACTAACTGTTCCTGATATGCTAATTTGTAAATCGTGGGTTCGTGTACCAACCACTGCAACTCAAGTAAATAGAGGGGGTAGGGGGTGAGTTTTAAAAGAAGTAGCTTTATTAGAAAATTCCAAAGTTTAACATGTTTTTTTTAAAACACAGAGAAGTTCCTACGAGAGTTGTGAAGTGATTGAAAAAAATGCCAGGGAATAACATGGCCTGTCTGGACCTGGTAATGTTGAAAACTTGCAAGCATAAGGAAAGGCCATAGAAATACAACAGTGTATTTTATTAAAACTAATGTTATAAAATTATCAAATACATAGTTTTTGAAAGGAAGAGTATCTGGGGATCATGCATAGATTATCCAAAAGGTACAAAGTTTGGTTTGAAAGTCATACAGTACAAAGAGTACATAATCTGCAACATTCCAGATTAAGGGTTATCAGTTTAGTGATTCAGTTGAGAAATAAGCATTCGGGTACATCATTCATACAAAAGAAGTATTGAGGTCAGTTAGTGGAGAGCAAATATAATGATGAGCGTTGATTGTCCCTCATTGAATGGTAATTAGGATAAGTAGTCCTTCAGCAAATCGGTTCACAAAAAAAAGGTCTTTCTGCACTGCTTTTCCATTCTGCTCTGGCTCATTCCTCCTGGTATTGCCTATGCCCGGTGATATATTCTGTGTAGATGTCCCAGGAACACCGATGGTGTCTGACAACATGAGACACCACATCAGCCGAGCATAACACCGACCAATTCCGCATGCCCACAGCACTCCCTCGTTAGAGAGGTCCCATTCGCCCAGAGCTCCGACAGGGGATCATATTTCTCCTCTTTTTGAGCTTAGGCATCGCAGAAAGCCGGGGTTCTGTTCTCGAAGGGGACCGTGACATCTACCATGATGATCTTCTTCCATTCCTCATCGGTGATGACAACATCCAGTCGCAGCTCACTGTTCATTCCGGGGACAGTGGAGTTCACTGCCACCTTCCCCATGGGCGGCGGGATGGCTCTGACCAGGCAATCCTGGATGGCATTGTGGCCCAGCTGCCAGTGGGAGTGAGGCTTGCAGCTACACAGGATGTGGGGCAGGGTCTCATTGTAGTAGCCGCACCTCCCCCACCGCTTATCCCAATTCCATAGTGGACTGCTCCATTCAGCGGGACGCAGTTGCTCCGGGCCCAGTGGATGAACCTCCAGTCAGCGATTCAGGTGAATCTGCCCCTGGGGAGGAAGTGGTTACTGGCATCCCAATTGCTTATCACCTCAAAGGCCTTGATTGGTCTGGTTTCTGCTACATTCAAAGCTGCCCAAAATAAAAGATATAATGTTTTACAGACCCTGTATGGTGGAGATAATTAATTGAAAATGAGAGGCAGTTTTGGGTAGCTAGAGGTTCAGCTGTGTGGAGAAATACAGATGTAGAAAACATCCTAATTTCTGCACAGGTCATTGCAGGGAAGAGGAAAATTATTTTCTAAAATTTTTTTCTTTTATTTTTCTGCACAGCAGTGAACTTGTTGCATGCAATTGACCTATTTACTCTCTCCATCTACTGGAAATGTTTACTGCTTCATATGTAAACTTTTCTCCAGTGGGTCACATGCTTTTACAGAAGGATTTAATGACTGGAAACATCCTGAGTGCCTCAGAGCATGAGAGGAGCACAGAACATTGAAACTGCTTGCTGGCTTGGATAACACATATAAAACCATCTGGTAAGGACAGGGCTGCATCTGATCTGGCATGCCAACTCACTTCAGGTCCGGAGTGATGTTCTTCAGTGTGTGGTGGCAGCAGCACAGTTTCTGAGTGCCCATGGGCTTGGCTACCATGGCCAGCATGAAGCACTAGGATCCAAAAGAGTGGGTTTTTGGGGATTTTGGAGCAAAAATCAGTTTGATCCATTTCTGGCTGACGACCTGGCTACATCTGGACAGAAGAGGAAAGCTCTCCTACCTCTCCTCAGCTATATATGACAAATTCATTGAATTGATGAGAAAGAGAAAATTAAAAATGCCATAGTAAGAAAAATCACATCAAGCCAACTATTTTTCTAATTATTGATTCAAGGCCAGATTATAGCATACGTAGACCAGCTCATATACATTTGCCAATTTCTCAATTCAGAGGGGCAAATAGATGAGCAATTTTTTTTTTCAAGTTTCAACCACTTGAGAACCACATAGCTGCAAACCTTGTTGAACCTGTGCTGGCTATGATAAATAACCTAGCTTTGGATGAGGCTAAATGCTGCGGATGATTATATGATAATACTAGTAATATGGCTGGTTATTGCTACAAGTCTGCAGGCCCACCTGTCACAGAAAAACACACATTCCCTACATTTACTTGGAGTCAATAGTGTTAAACTGTTGCTCAGATGCAGTCCCTTTTGGGGAGGTGAGGGGGAAGGTTATGCTGGCACTATACTTTCTGCTTTGCAACAACATATTGTTGGAAAACTATTATCCACAGTGTAAACACTGACACTGTAGTGAGGGTGTCCGTCCCTCCCTGTCAGTTGCAGAGGGAGGCGACACTCACTCCCTACCCTGTTCTGGCAGGTAGGGGCCCACACTGGGGCAGGGAACCCGTCTTTGGGGCCCAGGAAGTCCGCACATAGTTCAGAGCCCCCCCAGCGGGGCAGCAAATAGTTCCAATTACCCCAGGGTTGGTGTGGAAAAGGGGGAGTGGGACACAGGCACACCCGACACCACTGTGCCCCAGCCCGGGTCCCTATCCGTAGCAGACGGGGGTGCCACAGGGTTAGAGGGGTCCCAGCTGCAACACACTGACTCGCTTCCCACTTCCACAGTCCCTGGACTGTGTTTCCCTTCCTCTGGGCTACCTCCTCCCTCCTTTCCCTTTGGTATCTGGTGTGCTCCGGTCCAGTTGGCTTCATCACGGTAGTCACCCAGGGGTAGATTGCAGAGCCCCTCGATATCATCGGGGGGTGGTAGGTTGGGCAGCTTGTCGGGGAAGTCGGCGTAGGGCAGTTCCTCCAAGTTCAGCCCTGTTAGGGCCCTCTCCCTGTCGTCCACGTCCAGCAGCTCCTCCAGGTCCTGGCCTGTCTGGATCCCTAGGTCCTCCAGGGTGCTCGGCTCTGGGGAACTGATGGGCCCCAGGCCGCCAGCTGCTCACTCGCCAGCTCCCGGTCCCAGGCCCCAGTTTGCTCGCCCGGGTACCAGGCCGCAGGCAGCTCTGGAGGGTGGGGAGAGACATCCTTCCCCTTCAGGAGCTTGCCCGGATTGAGCTCCTGGGCCTTTCTTTTATGCTTACTGTCCTGCCTCCTCACTTCCAGGCGGGTGGACAGTCTCTGGCTCCGTCCTGCCAGGCTCGGCCTGTCCCTCCTTGTCAGTTTCAGAGGGAGGCCACACCCACTCACTACAGACACTAACCAGAGATTTTTGACTCTCAGAGTCTGTCAGATACATACTGGTGTAGTCATGCCGATTCTATCAAGGCATTGTGTCAGCAATAAAGCCATATTCAACAAGCCTGGAAGAGCTGTCAAAAGATACAAATCAAGCTCCTGACACATTTAAATGCAGCTTCTCTTCAAAAGAAAATGGAACAACTGGAGACAGCTTTCATGGAACACTTTTGGGACACTGCTTGAGTGATTCAAACTGAGCAGCATCCAACTATAGAATATAGACCTAGATCTAAGTACTGCTGTTCATTTACTGCCTTCCCTGGAAACACTTTTTGTGACAATGTGTGATCAGTTTGAGGATTTTAAAATCAGTGCAAAGAAAATGTGCACTGCTATTTCTCACTTCTATCAATGAGAGCTGTCATCCTCAAAAAAGAAAACCGTTTGAGGATGACTCTGAAGAGGTAGAGCCAGTACTAGAAGGAAGCCATCAATTTTGTGTTGAAACATTTTTTGATTATAATTGACAAACTTACAGCTTGTCTGCATCACCGACTGGATGCTTACAAAGAACAATGTTCTGTATGAATGTTTTGGAGCCCTGTTTAAACGGGGTTTGTTGGATATCAGTGAACCTTGCAGATGAGCAGCAGAATTTGCTGCAGTTTACCCTCCAGACATGGACCAAAACTTTCCTGCCGAACTCTTTCAGTTTCAGTTCTTTGCACAAAGTGAGATAAAAGTCACCATATGCACTACATCAGATGCTACAGCACTGTCATCTTCAGTCTCATTTCCTAATGTTGACATCCCCCTATGAGTTTTTCCCACCCTACCTATGACAAACTATAAAGGAATACAAGACACATGTTTTTAATCAAGTATTTTGACTATAGACTCTGCATGAGCTCTATATGATTGGCAGAGCTGGCACAGGGAGGGAGACGTAAGGTCTAATTTTTTTTTAATTTCTGTCATAAGGCCACATGCTATAGCAATAGGCACACAACCAACCACTGAATGACTGATTTCTGCCACCCTTCTTTACATCAAGTAGCACTTTCGGGAATAATCGACCTTCTCGGGTTGAATAAAGGTGGCAGAATTGGGCCCATAATTAGTATTTTAACTATTTCAGATTTAAAATGATCATGTTGTTTGTACTGCTGAGAAGGCCAAAACTATAACAGGGTTCAAAAAGAACTAGATAAGTTCATGGAGGATAAGTTCATCAATTGCTACTAGCCAGGATGGGCAGGGAAACAAAACCATGCTCTGGATGTTCCTAGCCTCTATTTGCCAGAAGCTGGCAGTGGATGACAAGGCATGGGTCACTTGATGATTCCCTCTGAAGCATCTGACATTGGCCACTGTCAGGAGACAGGATACTGGGCTAGATGGACCATTGGTCTGACCCAATATGCCCATTCTTACGGTCTTATAATTTTAGATGTGGATTTCATATCTGTGAGAGATGCTGTGTTAATAACACTGGAAGCTGAAACCTTTGGTTAATCAGCAGAACAGGCACAACATGGGCACAGCAATAAAATCATCCTGGTAAGGATGGAGCTACAAATTTTCATTCATCTGCAGAGACTAATAAAGAGGATTAAAGTTTTACAGATGGTACCTGTTGTTCTGTGATTTCACATTACGTTAGGATTCTTGCAGGTCAAAAAGTATGATTCATCTTCATTCTTTCCATTCCTGAACTTCATGAAATAGCTACTGATTCACTCTGAAGTTCAGCTAATGCCTAATAGCTCATCCTGCCTTTACTAATACAATAACATTCAGGCAGTGTTGAGGGCTAGGGGATCATTTCATTTCAGCCAGTCTAGAGAGAAAGAAAAAGACTCCTCATGAGAAGTGATTATGGAGTTACCTACTGAAAGCCAAATGGAATGGAGGAAAGGAACTGTGCCACCACAGTTCAGCCAGAGAAAGTTGAGAGAAACAGAATTTCTCTTCAACTTTAGAAGAAGAGACAGATAAAGGATGTTAGGTTTGATTTTGCAAAACTTAATCACCTGGGTTTTGGTTCTGCAAATACCAAATTAGGATGGTTCAGATCTGGGTTCAATTTTATTGAGATTATTAAAGTTTGGGTAGTGAGTCTGGATAGCAACTTGTGGTTTTGACCATCTTTGCAGTGAGCAAAGGAAAGCTGCTGCTTATGGTGTTTTTGTTTTTTGCAAATCCTCATCATTCTGATTTTGATTTGCAAAACCAGGGTGACACCAATTTGGGTTCCATTTTATCCCAACCACCAAATTTTGAAGGGATTCAGACTCAAGATTTTAGTTTGTGCCCTCATCTGCATGTTAAGTGTGAGAGGAAAGACACACTCTTGTCCTGTGGAAAGAGTGGAAACAAATTAGGCCCACATGCTGGCTCAGCAATAGTACTAAAGATCCCAAAGCAAATCTTGACCTCCATTTTCCGCCCTGTCTGGTGGAAGATAAAGTTTAATGCAGTTGACCTCTGGAAAACTAGAAGGAAAAATGCTTTTGCCAAGACAAGTAATTGTATTTGTGGAAGGATGTGACTTAGCTAATGTCCACTTAAAATGCTCCTGTCTTGTAAGGACTCCTAAAGGGAACAGGTTAGAATCTGGCTTGGACAGTCTGATCTGTATTGGTTTTACCAACCTTCTGTAACAGTGGTGGAATAGTGATGGGAATCACAGGCCCACAGAACTTCCAGAGAACACAACTGAGGGAAGAGATAGTAGTCCTTTGGTTTGGGGCACTTACCGGGAGCTCAGAAGCTAAAGTGTGGGAAGGGCTATCACTATGTGATGGTAGAAGGGGAGAGTACTTGTCGCTTTATGCCTTACAGGGATTTTACAAATTTAAAATACTTAGTGTTTTCGTGTATCTGATAGTGAGCTCTGTTCTACGGAGAGTGCAAAAAACTCAGAGCTACGATTGGTAGTACAGAGTCAAAATCACCAAGTCTGCTTTCATCTAGAGCCATTACTTTAATAAGATTGTGAGTTCTTTGAATGGTCTGACACAAAGGGACCTTGACCTGGCTGGGGCTCCTTGGAACCATCGACAACGATCCCTCGATAGATGAAGATAATCTCTTTCACAGGTGTCTATTTTATATGGGTCATTTGGTGACTAAGGAGTCCAATCCTTGAGCCACAGACTTACTGGCAGATGTTGCAGGTGGTGTTGGAAGGCAGGGTTGGGCCATGATTGCTGTATGACAATCATCTGTCCTTTCTTTTTGAGTGTTTTTCTGCGGCCAAGGTGAGGCAATTTTCCTCAAAAGTGGTTATTCCTTCTCTGACAAGTCTTCTCCAGTTAGCTCTGTCTTGGGCTGCTGTCTCCCAGAATGTGATGTCAATGCCACATCTCTTGATGTCTTGAGGGTGTCTTTGAAGCATTTTTTTTTGGCCTCCCCTTTTCATTTCTCCTCTGGTGAGCTGGGCATACAGCAATTGCTTTGATAGACATGCATCAGGCATGTGAACACAATGCCCGCTCCACCTCAGCTGGTGCTGGATAATCAGGGTCTCACACTGAAGATGTTGGCCTCCATGAGGACACTGACACTGACATTAGTGCAGCAATCCTCCCACTTTATGTTGAGGATCTTCCAGAGAAAGTGCTGGTGCTGGCATTCCAGGTTTTTCATGTGTTTTCTCTAAATCATCCAAGTCTCTCAGACATAGAGAAGTGTTGGGATTACCACTGCTTTGTAAACTAAAAAAAGTCTAGTGTGTGTTCTGATATTGTGGTTGAACACCTGGTGAGACAGTCTGCCAAAAGCAAGGCTGGCACAGCAGATTCTGTGCTGAATCTTGAAATCTGTTTGCCTTCTGAGAGAGATGACTCTGTCAAAATAGATATTCCTTGCTGGGTTTGATGATTGACCGGGAGCAGGCTGAAGGAAAACTTTTGTTTTGCTGATGTTCAGCGTTAGTCCTTGGCTTTTGTGAGCATCAGAGAAGCAATTGAGGGCAGTTGTAGATCCTCCTTTGAGTGTGCAACTACAGAACAATCAACTACATACTGGAGTTCGGTTGTCGTTGCCGATGTTATTTTAGTTCTGGCACGGAGGCGAGAGAGGTTGAAGAGGTTGACGTTGATCTGATATTGGATGCCGATGCCCTGTGACAGTCAGTCTTGGATAGGCCTTTTCATAGATGTTTGGAAAATGGAGAAGAGAGTGGGTGCCAGTACACAACCTTGCTTTACGCCAGTTCGGAAGGCAAAGGGTTCATAGATAGAGCCACTGTACAAGATAGAGGCAGTCATCCGGTTATGGAGGAATCTTACAATGGTGGCAATTTGCTTGGGCAGCCGAACTTTGACATGATTTTCCACAGAGCCTCACGGCTGACAGAGTCAAAAGCTTTGGTCACAATCAAAATCATCAAATCTTGCTTTCATCTACCGCCATTATTTTAATAAGATTGCGAGTTCTTTGAATTGTCTAACATAAAGGGACCTGGACCTGGCTGGGGTCCCTTGGCACTACTGTGGTATATAATAGACTAGCGTTCTGTGAACTATAATACTTTGATCTAATTTTGCTCATTAGGCTTCGTGTGTGGGCGCTGGGTAGTGTTGGTGGCCTGTGATATACAAGCAATCAAACTAGGTGATCTGGTGATCTCTTCTGGCCTTAAACTCTAGACTCTATAAATAGTATCATGCAGATTTAATCTTAATGGAGACTTGGGAGGTGGGGGAAGCAGACCTCTCCTGAAGGTGGAGGCTAAAGCCTAAGACAAGGATCTTCATGCAAGAAATCACCTGGAGACAAACATAGGTTTCAAAGTGATAATTGTCACTAGAGCCTTGGTCACTGCCTCCTCTGATTAAAAACTGCCATCCTACGGTAACTTTTGAACATACTGTGTTTATTTTAAAATGACCAGGAAGGCACCAAAGCATATTTTTTACAATTTGTGTTGTCCGTGGAATTCATTCAAGTTAATGGCTTGTTTCAGGTTACTACAGTACTTACACAGTGACTTGTCACTCTGTTATCAACCGGGAGGAAAGCAATGTGCTGTCTTGTCGCAGGAACACATTATTTGGTTAGTGGTAGCTCTGTATAGTCAGCGTAATGTCTCCAGCAGTCAAAAATGTTTTTCAGAATATTGTTGGCTTCGATTTTTAAAAAAACTGTTGACAAAATTATGACATGACGCGTGTGGTGTTTAATATTTATGTCCATAAAGAAACAAAGCTTCATCATTGGAGGGTCAAGAGAGAGTTCAATTACATATCATTCTCACTTCAGCTACATCCTGGTGACTGTGGCTTCATAACTGTAAAGGTCCAGATTATACTCAGTTGCTTTGCTGATGAAAGAGGGCAGGGAATGTACAATGAGCCTTCGTCACTTGCGTGCTGTGCTGCAACTGGACACATCTGCAATGCCTATATTCTGTGAAGCTCAGGAAACACTCCCTCTGTGCACTCACTGGGTAGCAGAGAGGGACAGAGAGAAATTGGGGTCATGGCTTCACTCTCCTAGAAACCAGTTAGGGAAGCTAGCCAGACACACAGGGAAAGTATGCTGCATATTCTCAAGGCACAGTGCCTAATTTGTATGACTGGTCACTATTTGGTGCAAAGTGGAAGTTTGAAGCAGGAATAGTGCAGAATGGCTTTCCCCAGAACAATGAGTTTTCCCTTCTCTTGTGTGAAGGTGAATTCTGCATCAGTCTCAGCTTGGGGCTGTCTTGGCTTAAATATGGCCCTGAAGACAGCAAAAGAGCAGTGTTTCTCAACGAACGGTCTGTCAACCAGCAGCAGTCCCTGAGATCTCCCTGACACAGTTTAGGAAGGCAGCAAGCCAGCCCCTGGTATCAAAAAGGTTGACAAACACTGCACGAGAGCACCTGTGTAATAGGTGGGACTGTGTCAATAGTTATTCCAGTAGAAGAGGACATAGGAGAGTTATTAAAGACTGTAATAGCCACAGGAGTGAGGATTTCAGGTAATAGTATTAGAAAACGAGATACAGATGGCATAACAGTAAGATTGATGTCTATGGGTTGCTCTTTGTTTTTTGTGTGTGTTTGATTTTTGTCAAGCCTATTTCTGGTGTTGCTATTAAACCAGCTGCAGTGCAAATAAAACATCCCAGCCTTAGTACATCAGTATTCTACCACCATCTTATTTTAAACCAATGGCAGCAAGAATAATAGTAAGGATACAGCGTTAGTGCTATTTGCATTTCAGCTTTGATTATTCAGGTACATACTGCTATTATATATATTTCACTTTTATCCTCCCCCCAAAATCAAGATGCACTAGATGAACAACAAAAGGATATAAGAGATGCCTCGTATGAGTATTTTGGTTTGGGATGAGATTCTGACTTTCCATAAAGTTTGGGCATGTTGTAGTATGGCCCATTACAAGGAGAAGCCTGAGTTATGACATTTATATCTGGATCCAGATCCAGACTTATTTAGTGTTTGGATCCAAAGCTCTAGTATGGGACCACCTATAGCTTCTGTTAATGAAATACATATTTTCTGCTTCAGATATTTCAGAAAATAGATTGTTCATTTTAGAATATTTTAGCTGTTGTTTGGATCATCATTCCATGGTGTGCAGGAATAGAACTGCATTTGTGTGGTTAATGGAGTGAATACTGAATCTAAAGTTTGCCTCTTTTATTGTGAATTTATTACCATCAAAGCCTTTAATAACAGCATATTCAGATTTTCTGCTTTCAGTAATTTGTGGCACTCTGTTTTCCATATGCTAGAAAAGTACTGCATCTGTTCTTGTTTATGATTGTGTGGTAGCTTAAAAACATGCAGAACTTCTAATAAAATGCTAATGTTGATTGTCAGTTCAGTTACAATTTGATGTTCTCATAGTTTATAAAAGATCTTCAGAATGTTTTAATTAAAATTGTGGTGCTTTACTTATAATAGGATAAATATTTTAAATTTGCTGTCTTGCAGACTAGAGTGGAGCAAGGTATGCTACTTTCTAGGATACAGAATTGTATGATTCATCAAGTTATGCAGACACTAGATTGCTCTTTTATAAGTACCAGGAAAGCTACATAGCAAGAAAATAAAACAGAAGAGAGAAAAATGATACAAAAAAATTGATGAACCATCTTGCCAAAAGATCTTATAGTACTGCAAGCAATAAACTACAACACATTAAAGAAAAAAGGCTTTGACAGAACAGCATGGCCAAGATCCATTCTCAGTAACACTCCTGTGATCCAGCTCATGGCAGAATTACCCCATATGTCTCAGCACACCAGAAGATGATGTACTGTCCTAGCACTTGTTTAATAATAATACCTATTTAAAAATCAAAGATCTCAGCTCATCCTTTTTAGTTTTTCAGAATATTGCAGTGCTTTAGGAATATGCTGGATTGTCCTTTACTGGAGCATTATGCTTCTATATACAGAACAGGCACAGCACAGTCAACAGTGCTACCACATTGACCAGCCTACCAACACCAGCTATGGACTGCAGGTTACCTATGAGGATGACAGGATAAGTAGTCTCCTTGGCTTCTTTCCTAAGACTGATAGTTGCTGCTAACTGCTACTGTCGTTTCTGTGAACTGGACACTTCTGTTCTATTTTGTTAGGTTCCAACACTGCATCACCATGGTATCTGATTGACCATTCATTAGAAGGTGGTCTTACCCCATGAACTTATTTCACACAAATGGTCAGAATAGCTGTCAACTTGTATCAACTTTCTGGATGACCTACTGGTGAAATACTTTATTTCCCAATACCTACTCTCTGGCCCATCTACTCCCCAGAAAAAGCTTTTCTTAATTACAACCCATCACACTAATAGTTTTCCCTAATCAACAACATTTAGAAACATAAATAAGAATCCTAAGTGGTACATTATAAGACACACCTTGGAAAAAGACAGATGTTCTGAGATGTAGGTGAGGGATCCTGTTTAAATAGGACAAATAGTTTAAAAAAGACATTCAAAGTGACTGCAGATGTCAACAGACAGGATGGAAAAAAGAACCATTTACCTCTGCTTTGATTATTCATATTGCTATTATATCAAAGAGTGGGAGGTTCTTCTATACGTATCATATTTGGCTTTCAAGCCTGAGAGATCCTAGCATGCCATCATAAAACTTTGGAGAATTAGGGTGTCCCACCAGGTGCAAGGTAGAACCAGGGTTTGTTATGCCAAGGCCCTCCAGTGAGGTGAGGTTGAAATGGCCCTCTAAAGAATATTTTTTTCCAAGCCAGCCCTGAGACATCTAGAAAATCTTATAGAAATGTAGGTCTGGAAGAGACCTCAAGAGTCCCTCCAGTCCACACCTTCATCCCTCTCACTGAGGCAGGACCAAGGATACCTAAACTATCCCTGACAGGTGTTTATTAAGAAGAGGTTAGACAACCTGTAATGACAGGAATTCCAAAACCTCCCTATGTAAACTTTTCCAGTGTTAACTATCCTTATAGTTAGTGGGGTTTTTTTCTAATATCTAATCTAGATCTCCCTTGCTGCAAACTAAGCCAAGTATTTCTTGTCTCATCCTTGGTGGACAGTGAGATCAATTGATCACCATCTTTATAACAACGTTTTACATATTTGAATATTGTTATCATGTTGCCCTTAGATTAAACATGGCCAGTTCTTTCAACCTTTCCTCATAGGAAATGTTTTCTAACCCTCTTATCACTTTTGTTGCTCCCCTCTGGACTTTCTCGTTTGTCCATATCTTTCTTAAAGTGTGGTGCCCCAAACTGGACACAGTACTCCAGCTGAAGCTTCTCCAGAGCAGAGTAGAATAGATTTTTCAGCAAGATGCAAGGGTGGTATGAATTTAGGACAAAATATCTTGGTTTGTTTTCATGTTGTAGAAGCATAGGTGGAGTTGATAATGGAGGAATGGGACAGTGGAGGAACGTATCAATCAATGAAGAGCAACTGTAATGTATTTGAAAAATTCATTTTTGATCCATGCATTTCTTTCTTCACCCAATGGGAATTCTATGGATTCTTGTTGTAATAGCAGTCACTGGAATCAAATGGTAGTATCCCTTCTCATATAATAGGAATGTAACCTTCAGCAAACCTGGCCCAGGTCAAGATTAAGTCTGTTAATAGCACACCTGTGTCACACCTTTTAATTATAAGTATCAGCCACCACTTAATTCATTTCAGTTCCAAAAGGCTTCACTAAATGGATTTTCAAATTTCAGAGAAGACTGTATACATTTTATTATCTTTTTTAAATATTCAGATCTTTGTTTTATTAAGGTTACATGTGGTTCTCTTTAGTTATATGGCTACATGCTCTCTTACTTTATGGCTAAGGGGAGTGATAGAGGTCTAAATGTAGAATGTAACAAAGTGTAGCATATTGCTGCCAATGATTTTTAAAAGACACTTATATTCACCATCTGCTATTGATTTTCAGCCAATAACCAGCAGTAAGTCTTATAATTTTCATGGGGTTAATGGAGAATCGACAGTGCAAGGAAAGATATGACAGTTATTTAACTTTTTCCTTTATTTTTATTTTTGCTTTAGTATCATCATTAATAACTATAGATACATCATTAATAATAATAATACTACCACATGAGAAGTATCGGAAGGAATGAGGTGAGATCACAGTGTCTAAAAATCTAGCCAACTTTAATGCAGCCAGAGTCCTCACAGAAGCACCTGCCTCTCCTACATTTGGCAACAGACACCACCACATGAAGACTTTGCTTCAATCTTATTTCCCCAGCCTCTCTCTCAAATCACACCCACCTGCAACCTAGCCATGGGAGGGGAAGCCCACTAGAGTGCACTTGTCTTAGTCGTGTTTTTATGAAAACTATGTGTAACTTTTCTGTCAGACAGAGCTGGCAGCAGCAAAGGGCTGAGTTCTATATCTAGGGGTTCCTGTCAATGAGACAACACCAAACCAGCTTGAGCCCCCACCCAGTCACCTGGGAAATCACACACTATCCCCTAGGTGCCCCCAAAAGGCAATATTTCCCCTCTTGCAGCACAGTTCCTGAGTGTAGAAAGTAAACCTTTTAATAAAAGGAAGGAAGTAACACAGCACTGGTTTGAGAAAACAGTGCAAACAGAATCCATGAACACAATGAGCCGAACCCATCCCACCCCAGATTACGTGGGGCATGTCCTTCGCCTCTCTCTTCTTGCTTTCCCCTGCCCTACTGCCCATTGTAGTTGTAGTGTCCACCTCTCAATTGGGGAGTTCAGCCAGTCCCCTTGTGCAGGTTCCTGCCAGATGAAGGCTTGACAAGTCCCCTCCACTGCTGTCTCCTGCCACCTCCAAGCCTCACCAAGTCACTGCTGCTGGCTCCCACCGACTGCAGGCACCGACCGCTGCTGGATCCTGCTGTCTGCAGGCTCTGCCAGGTCCTCTCTGCTGGTTGTCAGTCAAGCTTTTCCAGTTCCTTTAGTGATTTCAGCTCTTAGTGAATTTCAGCTTTCAGCTCATGGGAAAACCTTCTGCTAACACAGGAGCAATGTTCCTGCTTTTTAACAAAACAAAACACTCCAAAAGGAATAATTAATTCTACCTTTTAACAGTGGGAGGAGATAGTCAATCCATAACTGAGGGTAGCCCTTTGCCAAGACTAGTGCCGCCTCAGCAGGAGATTCCCGAGCCCCTCCTTGCTTGCTCTTGCAATTTTAAAGCACAAAGGATTCTTTCTCCAAGAATCAGGCAGCACAGACAATACTGAAGAGGTTTATTCACAATACTGGGAAGTCTGATAAATCAGCTTCAACTTCATGGTGTTACAGTGGTCAATTATATACACTTCCTTATCGATTGCATAGTACGTTTTAAATTCTTTATCTATTCACTTACAAATACAGACATTGTTCCACCCAGAAAGAACAAGGGTGATAAAAGACAGATACAGAACATACGTGCAGAGACACTCTAATTAAATTACATCAAAGGATCTCTGACTACACTTGGGGGGGGGGGAGTGGGTGGAGAGGGAGACTCCTTATGGATAGGAGGGTACATGACAAGGGGGGGTGTAAGGAATGTGCTGTTCTCATTGTGAGGCTGAATCATTAAGTGGACATCTGGCCTTTTGAGTTATCAAGTATTTACTCTAACCATTGTCCTTGAGGATCAGGTATGCTCGTTAGCCATTTACATGAGTTTCAACTTACAACTCGTTAGCTGAAAACAGTCTCAAGCCTTACACAATGCTCGAGCATCCGTATGTCACCCTTGTTGAGTTCTGTTTAGATGAGAGTGAATTTTTCATCAGAACATGCTAAATACAGTTCTGCTGCCATTTGTTCACACAATCAAAGGACAACATTTCATTACCCCTACAGTTAACACAAAAGTGATTTATAACACAATACCAGCCATACTGACCATTTCCCACCATGCTCAGCACCTAGGTGTGCTTATGCAATTGCAGTGCAATCATGCTGAGTACTTAATTGTATTCATGCAAATGCAAAGCCTGGGCAAATAAAGTGCCCCCCCCTTTCAGCTGGCTGAGTAGGGGGAGTGTCACTCAGACCTTATTTATATATGTCTTTTCAAACAAACTTTTATCTTTTGATGCAATTATAAATTTGGTTGATAAAGGCAACTGACTGATTTCTGTAAAGTGTTTGATTTAATACATTTAGACATTCTTATATAAAAAAGCACTAACAAAAATCAATCAATTAAATGGATTAAAAACTGGCTACCTGATTGAACTCAAAATACTGAAAGTGGAGAATCATTGTGAAATGGGCATGGTTTTTAGTGCAGTCCAGCAGAGATCTGCTGTTCATGCATTGCTGTCAAATATCTTTATCTGTGACCTGAAAGAAAACATAAAACCATTACTTGTGTAGGCACTCTGTATTTGAGGGGCCTCTGAACTTAACTGGGAATGTCCTAGCTGGAAAGGTCCTAAGCGCTGCAATCACTGGCTTGGACCTTAAAGCTCCCATGATGCCTTGAAGAACAGAGAGACTTCTGCTTCTGGAGATGAGTGGAGCTTTATTTTGGTTCAGATGCAGCATGTGGTGGGCTCCATATTTTGTGTGAAGCTGAGATGTGGGGGTCAGGGGAAGGTAGATTGCTTTGTGATGCGCTGTCCAAGCCAGGAGCTACTACTGAGAAATTGCTGGGGCCTGCACCAAGGAGGGAGCCAAGGAGTCAATTGCTGGGTTTCATTGGAGCCAGGGCAGAGACTGTTGCTGTGATGAGAACTGACTGACATTGGCATGGAGTGAAGGCAGTGGGAGTAACCACCACCTTTGCTGTTTGGGAAAGAGAATAGCAAAGATCGTTTAAGGTGTTTCCCTGAGTCTGAGAAGAAATGCAGTGGTCTTATTGTCTAACCAGGATCCAGGGTTACTGACCTCTGGTTATAACTCCCATCTTCAGAGGGGTTGTGCAACTTGGAATGACCCCACGTTAGAATTGCTCTGCCCCTTGTTGCCTTGGCAGGACTGATTTACTGGATCATCAGAGCGCTGGCCCCAGCTTCAGGATCTTCAAGTGTGTTCACACAAGTGTCTAGAATTCTGAAATTCAGAGCAGAACACACTCAGTGTAAATGTAAGTTTGTTAAATTTCATTTACCACTAATACTGTAAACTGCATTTCTTAATTGATTTATTGAAGTGCCCCCTACTGATTTAAAGTAGTTGTGATATTTTAATTAATCTCAATCGGTTACATCATGTTTATCTAAATTGTTAAGTAAATGTGTGTTAACTCTACGAGTATATTGTTTCTATATTGTTTATAACTGACACTTCTGGGTTAGATCCGTTGCACAGATTAACTCAGGTTCATTCCTGGAGGCTCCAAGGCACACCAGTGTGTGTGTACAGGGCCCAGCCAGGTGGAGGCACTGCCAAGATTAATTTCCTTTAAAAATAAAAGTACTGAAGCAGAGGGATGGATAGAGGATTCCCACCTATCTACTATCACCACTGGGATACTCTGGATCTCCTTTACTATTGGCAATATCAAGCTCTGGGCACACAGGTGAGCATTGCTTGCTTCCGAGTTACCCAGGAAAGAAAGGGGGGTTACATTTGCAAATAATACACAAATTGGTGAAGTGGGTAATAATAAAATAGTATTTTCTAATTTTTCCAAACTCTCAAGCAAAAATAGATCATCTCCTTAAAAAGTATGAAAGACTTCAGCCATAGGGATAAATAAATCTATTATGAAATACAGCGTGCTCACCAATTTTTCTGTCTTTTCTCCTTCAGAATTTCCATGACTGTTTCTGCAATATGTTCCAAATAGATGACAGCCAAATGCCACATTTTGACCATTGCCTTCAGTACTCTGAATTGAGAGAGAGGAAGCCAGTATATATGCTAGCTACCTTCAAAATAGCTCACACTTGCTTCAAAGATAGCAGCAAGTCGTTGTAGTGGACATGATCTTCTGGGGCTTGAATAGTGTATAATTTGAAAAAATTTTCAAAATAAATTCAAATGTTTTATGATCAGGATAATTTTGATAGCAAACTAAAGCCCATTGTGTAAGTGTGTAGTACAACAAGATGAGGAGTCCTGTGTCTAAAAGTGGCCTGTACATATTAGAAAAATCCATATTCACCACTTACCATCTAAGTTTATGCTAAGTGGTTTTGATTTGAGCTCTTATTTCTTGAACCCAACAACTCCTATTCCTTTTTTGACACCATTAGCAGTCTCAGATTCAAAGGGCCCATAAAGGTTTCAGGGTTTCCCATCTTGCCCCAATCTGATACTGACAGTTCTGGAGTTCAGCAAATGCATCAGCATGCATAGTAATAAGTATAGCTTTCTATAGGCACTTCTGCAACACCGCTGTAAGAGACTCTGCAAAGTCTTTCACATCCTTACATAAAGATTAAGGGCATTTTTGGGTAGCAAATTGCAGAAACTTCAAAATCTCAAAAACTTCAATTGAATTTAGCAACTGTGTGAGCCGTGTTAAACAAATTAACAAGTATTTGGATCTCCTTAACTGCTTTTTTCTTGGTCCAAGCCCTGTGAACAAACAGACTGCAATTGCACGTGACTTCTACACAAGGATGGATGATGGGATTCACTTTTTGCACCCTTCTTCTTTTTGTGGATGTGGGGAGCAGCCAGGTACAATCTAGTCTCGAAAGTGTCCTCACTCAGTAATTTTGCATCACTCTGTATATTTTCATATTGGAGTTGGTACTCCAACAACAGTAGTAAATAATAATGGAATACGAGCCATTGGATCACTCATCAATAGCGGGGATTGAATGCAGGAAATCTGGATCTAAACACATGAACCTCTAAAAGACCCACTGCTGATAACTGGAGGCCAACAGCAGACTCATAAACCTTTAGATGCAACCCACTCATTGAGAGAGACAGAGACATCACGTAAGGCTGGGTACACTAATAATAATAATACCACGTCTGAAAGTGTAGTACAGACTGAAGAAGTCTAGTTCGGTCATCCAAGTTGCAACCATTTTAAGGGAAAATATTGTACTGTACCAACACTACTGGGGTTTTGTTAACCATAGGTATGATGCCATGTGAACAAATACTCACATTTTTTTGCTATATTACTTGTAAAAAAAAAAATCTTGTTTT
The DNA here is from genome assembly GCF_026122565.2 of Emydura macquarii macquarii. NCBI lineage: Eukaryota > Metazoa > Chordata > Testudines > Chelidae > Emydura > Emydura macquarii. The sequence goes on along the minus strand of NW_027132559.1, from coordinate 31,578,575 downwards.
GCTGTATGACAGGATTTGTTCATTGGATGCTAAAGCTGTTAACACAGCTTTTTGCAAATACCATAAATTCAAAATTTCCCAGGGATCAGCAGAAGAATCATTTATCAGTTTGTGAGTTTCTAAGCCACCTTTTAAAGAAGTTATAGGGTAGAGACAATGGCACTTCTGATTGGATTAGCCAGGCAATCAGCATCAATTTCAGATCAAATATATTAAATGTCAGCCTCTGTCTACTTTTCTAGGTCAGAGGAGAAAGCCGGTCAACAAGTCTGAGTATGTCCATTAAGCAGCAGCCCCCAGAGGAAAAGTATAACAAAAATAATTGCACCGGTTTTAGGAATGAAAGGTGTTTGAGCCATCATTCTGTTGCTAAAATCTGAGACACAGTTGCTTTTGGAAGGGTCAGCCTTTTCCTTTGGTGGAAGTAACAGACTCCAATGCTTCTTTGAATCCCATTACAAAATTCTTACATGGAAGGATGATTTATCATCTTTAGGACTCTAAGGGAGAAATCTTTGGCAGCTATAGACTCAAGTTAACCTTACAAGTCTCACTAGACATGCAGACAAAAATGGCATATTCACTCAGCATTAGAATTTTAGAGTACAGCTTTAAATTACTTGAGTGACCCAAAAATTCTGAATGTGAATAACAAAGTTTTCAGCTTACTGGCAGGCAAGTTGGCAGATATGATTGTTTGTCTCAGATGTAATGGTAAAGTATTTGTTCTGAGCTCACTAGAGTTGTGGAAAGCGATGCAGTTTTGCTCCTGCGAGATTCACGCAGTTCCCACTGACATCAATTTGTGATCATCACAAATTTTGCTGAGGGTCTGAGGCTCAAATGAGTTTGAAATCAAAACTGAAACTCGGGCAAAACTATTGAATCTCTCTTAGTTTTGTAATGAAACAGATCAGCTCACATTGGAGCAGCCCTCTGTAGCTATGCCAGGGCAAACAAGAATTCTGCCCTTTATGTGGGTGTGTGATGTCACTCACAATAGCAATCGGTCTCTGTACTCTCTCCAGTCTTGGTATCAGTGGGACTACGGGCTCCTCTTCCATCTCCCTTCCTGAGGAGGCCAGGACTCTGAAAAGGTACAATCTCTGTGGTGCTCCTCCTTGGAGTGCATGACTTTTCAGCGTACCCTGTGCAGGACTGTGGCTTAAAAGCCGTTATTGAGCCCTAAATGTCTTTTTTGTTAAACCATAAACCAATCCTAGGTTGGACCTGCCTCAAAATATGATGACGCCCAGTAAATCCTCCAACAGAGATGATCTGAGTTTGGAATTTTCAATGACACCTGCAAACGAGGAGGGTGTGCCTGATTTCTTTTGTTGTTGCACACACGTCACACGGCACCAGGGTTCAGGTCACCCCCTACAGAGCACACTGCTCAGATGATGCCGTTGGCCTGTTGGGAAACAAATCACACACATCGTTTCAGTTTTTTTTTAAATCCTCTCCTTGCTAGAGCAGAATGACTGACACTGTAATCGCATACATTTACAGCAGCAACAGGGACTTTTCATCGGCATATTGGCATTTGGCACACGGGCAGAATATAGAATATTTCCTAGCACTCATTGCTGGAAAGCATGTGCATGCTCCAGAGATCTGGGGAATGGCCTTGTCATTCAGCTGTCGACAAGGCTTCCCACTGTGCTAATATTTTTCCTTTTCGTCACTCTGATTTTGCCTTATGCCACTGAAAACAATAGCTACTGGTCATGTGGACATAAAGGACAGCTACTTATGGGCTTCTTTGTATAATTATCTTATTTAACAAGTACAATACAGAACACTTCTTTATGTATGCTGTGTGTTTTGTTTTGTAAGCAAGAACTAATCCATTTTAAATGAGGGGAAGGAAACATGCTGCTTCGGTGAAGATCATCCATCATTCAGGAATACAACATGCAGGGGACAAAAATTATGAGTCCTCATGAGAAAGCATCAATCCCATTGAACAGACAAGGATGGGGGATGGAGCAGGGCGTGCTACTCCATGAAATGTTATGAGGTTTGGCCTTAAATCTGCATTTCCCCTAAGATCTGAGCAGATTTCAGCTGATCCATAGAGGCTAAGGTTGTCTGTGTGGAGAATCCCTGTGCCTTTGTATAGTCTCCTGGAATCTGTTGACTCATATCCAGCTTCCTATCCATTATAACCCCCAGGTCCTTTTCTGCAGAACTGCTGCCTAGCCTATCGGTCCCCAGTCTGTAGCTGTGCATGGGATTCTTCTGTCCTAAGTGCAGGACTCTGCACTTGTCCTTGTTGAACTTCATCAGATTTCTTTTGGTCCAATCCTCCAATTTGTCTAGGTCACTCTGTATCCTATCCCTACCCTCCAGGGTATCTACCACTGTTCCAGGGAGGATGGAGCTAGGCTGTTCTGAATGGTAGTAGATGACAGAACAAGGAGCAAGATGAAGTGGGGGAGGTCTAAATTAGATATTAGGAAAAAGTTTTTCACTAGGAGGGTGGTGAAGCACTGGAATGACTTACCTAGGTAGGTGGTGGAATCTCCATCTTTAGAGGTTTTTAAGCTATGGCTTGACAAAGCCCTGGCTGGGATGATTTAGCTGAGGTTAGTCTTGCTTTGAGTAGGTGGTTGGACTAGATGACCTCCTGAGGTCCTTTCCAACTCTAATCTTCTATGATTCTGCAGGATTCCTTCACTAGCCATTGCTTCTCACAAGAGCTGGGTGGGAACTTGGTTCTTCATTTTGGGGGAATTTGGGGATTTTGAAACTTCTTCCATCCATTCTGAAACCAAAATATTTTGAAAATGCAGCAAAATGAACTTCTGAAAAAAATTCATTTGGATTCTTTTTGACAAAGTCAAAATGGTTTGTTCCACTTCTGACTTTTTTCTATTATATATTTTTTAAAATGGAATCAAAAAGTCACTTTGAAATAATAAAAAATCAAAATGTTCCTGTCAAAAAATGTTGAAACAGACCTTATAGAAACGCCCTTTGTCAATTTTTCTTCCAAAACTAATCATCAAAGCTGACCCATTTCTACAAAGCATTTGCTTCCAACAAATTGGCATTTTCTGATAGAAAAATGTTCCATGGGAAACTTTCCAGCCAGCTCTACTTCTGCTCTCCTCACTCTCATCTACCTCTTGGTGGGGGGTGGGGAGGGCTCATGCATTGTGAATTCACTGGACACCTACAATCTCACTCACCAACTAGCGCTGTCAGCAAACATCTCTGTATAATGTATGTGCAATTTTTTTAAGTGCCACTCTTCAATGTGTGAATTGAGGAAGATGCATGATAAATTTCATTAATGGCTTAATCCTTGGTTTTTCCCTCTCCCCTAGGTTTATTCTTTTAAAGCAAATGTTCATGCCTTCAAATATCGGGAAATTGTAACAGAGTTAATACACTGTCTTGATTTAATTCTACATAACTTGATAGGATAAAGAAAGCACACTACTTATTGCCTTCATAAGTTTGCCTCAGATTAACAGTTCCTTTAAAATTGGTCTTATCTTGTGAGATGCATATAAACTTCCTTTGCACACTTCCAAACAGAAAGTGATCGATCAATAAAAGTAATTCCATCTTGTGTTTACTTCGGTTGATCCTATGTAATGCAAAGTCATGAATGACTGCAGTGTCAGAAAAGGATTATGGCGGCTCCACTCCCAACTATAGAAATTCTTTACAAAATCTTATAAGAAATGGAAGCACCACCATGTATCTATCCTCAGCTTTACACAGGGAACGACTCTTATACCGTAGAAATAGATTAACTCTCAAAAGCTGTACTATTGGATTGACACTCCCAACTATCAAGGGGTATAATTTATGAATAGCAGGGAATTCATTTATATGAGCTCTCCTCCTTCCACGTGGGTCTACCTTGTGGGCAAAATCATGATATATCTGCCGAGCTTCTGTGGCAGGCCAGTCTTTCTTTCAAGTAGGTCTGTGGAGCAAGGGGGCTTGGTCTTTCAAGGCTTGTTTGGCTAGGTTGGTCAGGGATACATTTGGCTGTAGAGAATGTTCCAACTATAAGGAAAAGTTGAAGTCACGACCGTTTCATTATGAGTGACATGTTATAACAACAATAAATGGTGCTTATACAGCACTGCAATCTGAGGATGTCAAACCAATTTATAGGTGCGAAGCCTCACACCACTTCTGTGATGTAGAAACAATACTAAATACTTCTGAGGCTCTGGACCTAAGTGATTTGCATTCAAGGTCACACAGCAAATCAGTGGTAGACCTGGGAGTATAACCTCTGTGTCCTGTGTCTACACTTTCAGGTTCTAAAGACTCAACACTCTCTCCTTAAAGAGGGAGAACTAAACTCTGTGAATACCCGTGATCCTGTGCTTTATGTAACAGTGCAAAATATTGCCATCTTCTTCATACTTTACAATCAAATTCACAAGGAAATGTCTTTGTGCCCATGTGATAACTGACTAAAAGAGTGCTAGTGCCTAGAAATGGATCATTATGAAACCCTTTTCTTTCATTAGTAAACAGGATGAAATACTCCCTCAGACCCTAAATACCTACTACACTGTTAAAATATGACTTTTCCTATCTTCTTTCTCTTTAAATGGTGCTGATCTATTATATACAAAATGAGCTAGAAAGCTTTCTGCTTTGATGCTGCACCCATTTTGCTTACATGATCCCAAGCACTCATCAAGGCTACATCAAAGAGTATTATCATGCTGATGCATCAAACAGGTAGTGATGAAGCAGCACTTTTAAGAGCTAAACCAGCAGTTTTCCTTCTCACCTTCATGTCTGAAGGGATTTCAAAGGAAAAAGTGGTGAGACATCTTAACAAACAACAAACAAATGGAACACCTTCTGCAACAGTGAGGAGGACTTGTCTTCAAACAATCTTTACTATTCACCCAAAGAAATACATTTCATATGCATAAAATAATATAATTCAATTAAGAGTGGTTACAATATAGTTCAGCTCTTTAGGAGTAATATCACTTTTGAGGAGAGGTAAAAGGACGTATAACGATATTTAATCATTCATGGGTTATTGCTTATATTTAAATAAAAAGGCTTGGATTGTCTCCCAACAACCAACACATGGAGGGATTCAGCTTCGTGCTGCCCATATGGGAGAATGACTAGCCAATTGACAATTGCATCTGCATGACAACTCTGGTTTCCTTTCCCTGTAGAATAGATTCTTGCACATCATGAGGTTGAGAGTGCTGCAGCCTCTAAATGACATAGCCCCTTCCTGCACCAGAGGGACAATCCTGAGAGAAATCTGTGAGAGGAACTTCAGAGATTTCCTTCCCCCTGCTTTCCTGCCCAGGCCTGTTCTGAGGGTCATTGCTTTGTATTTAGATCAGGTCCAGTATTAATGAGAGAACATGAGAGTCATTTTAGTAGCTGTTTGGTTCCCTATATGGAATGAGTTATCAGTCTCAGTTCCAGTTTCCAGATGGCAGGTGTTCATATCATATAAAGCACCTGTCACAGATCTACAGGATCTGTGCTATGCCCTCACATTTAAATAATCTTTTGAAGTAACCTCTGGAGTGTGGGAGATCCCCGAGGAGCCCCACTCTTCCTTTAGGATAGGCCACACAGCCTCACTGCCTCTCAAAGCAAGCCTCTGGGCTCTAGCACGCCTGTCTTGTTTCATACCATGAGCTTTGCCCAGAGTCCAATTGAGACAGACTCCTGGTTAGAGACTTGTACACTCGTCAGGGACCAATGCACCTCAGCAAGTATTTGTAGTGACACCAAACAGCCTTTTCAAATCAGTGTAGGATTTATTAGTCAGCTGGAACACAGCACTGGAAATCTTTAGGTTGGCATAAGAAATAAAGGCTCAAACGTTGTCCTTTCTGGTCCAGACAAAGAAAATCACCAGCCAAGCTGTAGTGGATTCCATCTAAGACTCTGTCTCTCTCTGACACCTCAGTCAGTCTCAGAAGAGCACAGACAGCTTCTATCCCCTGGTGCTCACGTCTCCATCTTTTGTTCTCAAGGCACTGCCATCCTGAATTCTCACACACACACACCCCCGCCAGAGCATCCTGCTGTTGAGTGTCAATTGTTGAGTCTTTGGCGATGCATTGTCTCTCTGAACATCTTGTTGATCTGTGTCTGTTTCTAACAGTTCCTTAATGGCAAGGCAAAGTACAGAGGGAAAGTGAGGCACAAATAGGCTTCATAAAAATATTACAGAAAATCCCCACTTTGTCACAGCACCATCAAAAATGGCACCAGTCACTGGGTGAGCAGGGAGACAGACTTACCTGTAGAGACCCCTGGAGACTGTAGCTTACTCCTACATGAGCTCCTTTTCAATCATGAGCCTGTTATCTACAGTCTATTCTTTGTTTACACCAGTGTATCTGAAAGCAGACTTGGGAAATTTGTGCTTATTCTGACCATGATATTGACTTATTCTGTCAATAAGCCAAGGACTTTCACAAGCACTGAATTTACTTTAAAATAAAAATAAATTTTAAATGAGAGCTCAGACTATTTCTTTTTTTTTTTATTTGTGTTGCTATGGCAGAACTTTCTCAACTTAACACCCCATTTTGGAACATTTTATCAGAGATAAATTCATATGTTTTATACAGTACTTTTCTATGTAGCTTCACAAATGCTATAATGGTTTTTGCCACCATGTAAATTTAAATTATATTTTTACATTAAGCAAAGTTGAGAGACTCCCGTTTTCTGCTATGTAAGTCTAGTAAAATGAGCATTGTTACATTGGATAATAACTGGTCCATGTCTTCTTTTTTGCAAGAAACTCACTTGCAAAGGTTCATTTAATGTAAATTAATAAATTAAACATCATGCTGTATAAATCATTCATTTCAAAAGCTACTGTGCATCTGAGCTCAAACGCTCCAAAAACGAACACAATCACATAATGACTAATACTATAATTTTCATGATTTTCCATGTGATTGAACACAGGACTATAAACTAATCACCACAGCTGTTTAGCATAGTGTGATTTGGAGTCAATATGTCATTTTCAGCTTGCTTCACACTTGTTGCATTTCTCAATCAATTTTAATTGACTCTTTCAGAAAAAGATGCATCTTCCACTACAGGAAAATACATATCAACTAATATACCATGAATAATCCTTGCAAAGTTTTATTCACCTCAGATGAGTAACTTTTACTGATGGACAAGTAAAATATCATTATTTTTTCTCATTACTATTGTTATAATTATCATAGTAAATGGTCCCTGAGCTGGTAACTGCTCATGATCATTTTGCAAGCCTGCCATAAATAGATATCAAAGAAGTTCAGAACACCCAGAAGCTCTCCTAACTTCATCCAAACACTATTCTTCTGCTACTTAAAGACCCACAAGCTGCCTGACATTGCACTTAATACTTGGGAACGTTTTCCAGTTGGAGAGCACATTGCTGACACACAGCAGCATGCATTTTGATTTGGGTACTGGTGTTTCAGTAGGTGGCACTCTCCCTCCGAGTCAGGACTGAAGCAGTGCCGCAGCAAGGTGTTAGGAGGCATTGTGATTGTTCTGCAGGCGTTGCCACCTTTTGGATGTGGAAGACATGAAAAAAAAAAGAGATCCTGAATGCCTGTGGCCATGTGCAATTGCAATTTTATGAAAGAATAAAATGCAATGGAAACGGGAATGTCTATATAACACAGGGCTTTGTTGTGGCTTCTCTACTGCTGCATTCTGGGGAGCAGAGGGGAAACCACACCCATGGCAGATGGAGACATTCTATCTGCAGAGGAAAGAAGACGGCAGCATGCACTGGGGGAGTCCACACAGGAGCAATAATTATTACAGCCTATAGAAAGGTGCAGCATGCACTCTCTCAGTGCTAGCCGGGGTTCAATGGCCAGGGTGGAAGCAGGTGAAGCCATGGCCCTGCCTCCATTTCAGCCCCCCCCCCCCGCCCCCCTCCTCCCCACACACACACACGATTTCTTTCTGGAACTCCTCCTGAGATAATACAGCTAGACTTTCTGCCATGCTTGGGGCTATCTGTGAAATCATAATCTAGCCCTCTAAATAAAAGGCAAAACTCTCCTCTCAGCTAAATAGGTGCAACTCTATTGAAATAAACAGAGCTCTACTACCGTTCCCAAGAGAATTTGGCCACTAAACTGCAGCAGTTCCTTGGGAGAGTATACTCATCTCCTCTATCATTCAACGAATGAGAATACTTTAAGTTAGTTATGGCAGGACCTTCAGTTTCATTTGTACAAAGATCTTTATCTTTGAGATCAACTGATCTGATATACTTATTTATAAACCCTATACACTGGTCTTTTTAAAAAATGTATTGAAGCCTCTAAATGAACAATCACTCAGCATGAAAGCTAATGACTATCTGAATAGTGGATAGGGCTTGGGACAGTTTTCTCATCCGCTGTTTCAAAATGCCAGATTTCTGTCATACAGATATGCCTTTCTTGCAAATAAAATATGAGTTTATGAAACTGTTTTTCCATTGACAAGATAAGAACACTTACAAATGTAAAAACCTGAAGACATGTCATAAATGTTTTAAGCCAGTAAAATGTACAGCAGCCATGTAGGTTTAAGTGTACTCAAGAAAATGCAGAAGAATCTAATTGAAGCTGAATCTAATCTGTCTAGGTATTCTACAGAATCTGATTTGGAACAGATTCCTAGCCCTTTAATTCAACAGGCGATTGTATCCATTTCTAGTAATTGTTGCTGTGGTGGGTGTACATTCTTCCTGTATCCTAATGATGGGTATCCAAACTATTTAACTGAATGCAAATGTTTGTGAAAAGTGCCATAATGATGTCTCTTTAATGACCCACAGTACACATATACCCAAGTTAGTAGCCACGCAGGGATGCTTACTGGTACTGGTATTAGAAACTTTGAATATAGTTCTAAGATGTACATTTTGGATATACAGTATGCCAGACCTGCACAGTTGGCTTGGTGAGATGATTCATATCCTATAAAGGACCTAATATCTTTGAAATACAAATATAAAACTTCTGTATGGACCAAATTCAGTCTTGATCATCAAGTAATTCACTCAGCCTATATCTATATGCCATCAAAAACAATTGTGTTAAGAGAATACTAAGGATCAGATTCAGATCCCCTTACTCATGTTGAATAGTATATTATTCCACTGGTATTCTCATGGACTTCAGTGGGCCTCCTCAGGGAATAGTCATTGCGAGGAAACATCAGAATCTGGCCCTAAAATGGCAGGACTAAGCACTCAAAGTCAGGACATGCTAGAGAGAAGGTTGCATAGGTAACTTTAAAGCATGATGTTTTCTCTCTTTTTATTTGTTCTCTCTTTTTTGTGAGAATGAGAGCTCTTGGCCTTTTCGAATATATCCACCTCCCCACCCCCATATTATATATAATGTTGATTTTGAATGTCTATGGCCCTGACTAACCCTCTCCTTTGTCTTCATTTGCGTGTCTCAAATAGACACCTTGCTCAGCTCGACTCATACACTGAACACGAACCATATAATTAACTGATACATTCACCCACCAGAAACATAAACAAGACAGCTTTTGTTATTGCTTAAACCTGGATGAAACATAGGCAACACTGCAGAAAATAATATTTCTTAAGACTTCTCTGTACTCATTTCCCTAGTAGAGCTGGGTGAATAATGAACAAAGGTAGTTGTAAAATAATATATTTGAAAAATGTCAACAAAATAATCAATTAAATTATCTGATAACTTTCTTCCCCTGGGCTCTACTCTCAGCTCAGAAAATGCTCTTGTACTTGCAGAGTGAGAACTACCAAGCAGAAGCTGGTCACATTTGGAGAGTACAACTCTTTCATTTGGCAGCAGCCAACTAGCCACTCCAGAGCCTTCTCTGATAGCTACAGTGTCTGGAGTCCTGTACTGCAAGATAGTTGTTATACCCTACCCCATTGCTTAGAACTTCTGGGCTTGCTTCATTAACCAAACAGCATGGTCATTAAGCTTATCACAAACTGATAGACTCTTATCTCTTTTCATTCTCTCTAATTTTTACTAGCTACCTTGGAAACTTCCAGCACAGTCTCCTGAAGATTCTAAGGTTTCTCTCCTGATCTCGAAGTACCCCAGTTTCAACTTAGGTTTTAACTGAAATTGCATGGTCATGTGTGAAGACCGCTCCCCCATTGACCTCAAACCACAATACACCATGCACTGTGTTCTTTGCTTTCCTCTACTATGTATTGTACTGGGACCAGGGTTCTCACACTAGAAAATCTTCATTGCCTGTCAGGAAAAGATCAATCTTACAGCTTCTGTGAAAGGGGAGAAAAAGAAGGAAAGAAGAAATGGTTAGACAGAACTACAGAAAAATATCTGAATCATGGGGTTACCTACGGATCTTATCCCCTATGCCATGTAGGAATTACAGCCTGTGATATGCTTTTTGTGGTGATGATCTAACACTAACGGATTATCTCAGTTTAAATTATATCTGTGCTCACTCTTTAAAGTTCAGCCCATCTGTTTTTAACCCACATTTTCTTATTGGCCACCAAGGAGTTGGTTTCAAAGACTGGCCAAAGGGACTCTCCTGAGACTGAAAATACAGATTTATGAATAAAATGTTTGAGTAGTCACAACACTGGAAGTATTTCCCACTTGTTCCTCATTGAGGCTTAAATTAAAAATGAAATCCATCCAGTGTTACAGACTGGAAGTTTGTGCTAGGTGATCAAAGACTCTCCACCCTGTTCACCAGAGGAAGATCAATATCTGGGAGCTTTCACTACCTCATGCAAGCTACCACAGTGTGGAAACTGGGATTTTTTTATTAGTATGATTAAATGCAGTCCTTGTTTAGAACCAAATACACAAACCATTATATAAAGTATGTCATATATTTTTAGTATGCTATATTTCTTTTTTCATTTAGGAGTCTATTTTTTTTCCTTCCATGACTTCAAATGGATTAGTGGTAATAGCAAACTAACTTGTCAGTTTACTAGAGAGAGCAATTTTAAGAGTCATGGCCCTTTCTCCGGCATGCAGCAGGAAACCTCATTCACTCTTGTCAAATAGGAAGATGAATCTATTTTAAGTGACTGAAATATTATGCACAGCTTGAATAAATGTTGAAAATAAATACAGTAGAAGAAACAGTGAAATAAGAAGATAAATTTAGCTCTGAGTGGACATATTTTCACAAGCCCAATAGTTCTATTCAAAGTCACGCATCTAAGGCTCTTAGGCTCCAGTTCTGCAGTGGGAAGCATGGGGGCAGACCCCTCTGCCAATTTAGAGCCCCACAGGGGTCAGAGGTCCTGGGACCTTTAGGGATGCTGTAGCATTTATGCTGCCATTACTAGTTGGGATGGAGACCAAAGTATAGCTTTTAGACTCTACACAGCACTCTTTCAACCAATGGTATTTTTAATCTTTCTATCTGAAAGGACAATGTAAGGGGCTCTCCTGCCACAGCCCCTCTGCTTCAGTTCCTCTCTGGCCAACAAAGGATTCAAAGACCCTTTGGTTTGCAGTCAGCAGTGCTTTTATTTACAAGGTGTATGTGAATTCCCATCCCCTTACAGTGCCTTGCTTCAGTCAGCAGTCTCCAGGGCTGTGCAGGAAGACAGGCAAAACACCCCCTCTTCCCTTCTAGACCAGCATATAAACCCTCCTGGGGCAGCTGGGCAGCTGCTGCCCCTTGCCTACTCAAACTTGGACACCTGCTTCACCTGTGTAAGCTGACAACTGCCTCCCCTCAGGTAATCAGGCAACAGCCCAGCTAACCAGCTCTGCTGCCCCTCAGCTATAGAGGCTGGAGTGACAGGGGGCTGTTCAGGGGGGTCACCCCCAGCACCCTGTTACAGACAACATTTCATTTTAGGATGTGCTGACTTAGGTCTCAAACTTCATTGCTGTTACTGAGCACTGCACAAAACAGAGCCAACTTGGGATTCCAAGAGAATCAACTATCACATACAATACATGTGTTAATATTACATTCATTGCTGTTACACATGGTCAAGGAAGTTGTTTAAAACTCCAAGACATGCACACTAAGTGAAACTGTAAACAGGATCAAAGAGGAAAAACCTCAAAGATTTTTTGCCCTTTTTGTTCAAATATGCACTGCAAATACACATCTGCAAATGCTGTGACTGAATCTGACGAAGAAATTAAAAAAAAAGGCTCTGTAAAAGTAAGGAACAGCTCAGCCACCATTAGTCCAAATGTGAAGGCCACTCATATATAGTAGGTTTGAAAATCAGAAATAGAATGGAATCATTTAGAGGATTGTGTTCTTTGTAAGCAGTCAGAATCAGCTACTAATTTTTACTCCCCTTATTTTTTTCTTTCTACTTTTCCTGTATTCACCTGGTCACTGATTGTCTAGTAAATCATCAAGAAGCTAATAATCTTATAAAATTCAGGCCAAAATATATGTGCACTTGTCTGTGTGTTTGCCCGTCTGCTAGTAAAGTCAATAGGGATTTTTTGGCACTTCAACAGAAGTATAAAGTTTTTAATAAATTCTTCAGATATCTAAGACTATCAGTAAGAATGGAGAGAGAAGTTTTCTAGAACTGGCTCCATACAAATTTGTGTCCACTCCTTCCTGATATTTGAGTATTTGTACTATGTATTGTAGTGACAAAGGCTGAAGGAAAAGGAAATTATACTACTTGGTATTGATCCTTTGAATTTTGTTGACCAGTTGATAATAACTGATTTTTTTCTTGTGGTCTTGGTTTATTTTACTTTCATAATGTGACTTTCATTTTAAAATGCAATGTAGGTCAGTCTGTCATTTGGAGTTTCAAAAAGAACTTGAGAAATTTATACTAGTTTTTGATAGGGAAACTCTATATAGTTAGATTTTGAAAAATCACTGAATCTGAACAATGAAACATGTAGTGCTGCCAAGTTATGGACTTCTATCTATGAGACAATATTGCACTGTGCAGTCAGACACTGAACAGCAGACTGAATTATTCCTTGTTTTTTGGTGGTGGGCCTGAGGGACTGTCTACAAATGGATGTATTTGTTTTGGCGGATCAGGAGAGTATCCAAAAGCCAGTGAACTGTGACCGTAACTAGCCTGTCTACCAACTGCAAGACAGCACAAATTATTGTTGTCCTATCTCAGGACTGAAGGATTCAGAAGAGAATCAAGTAAACCTGCTTTTATCAAGTGCAAAGGGAGTGTTGCACTGCAGAGTTTCCAGACTGAGATCTATTGGATACACCCAGGTCTTTCATTTGCATGCAATGTCTGACAAAGTGAGGCAGAACATTTTCCAGGGTTACTGAAAGAAATTTACAAAGGATTTTTTCAACTTTATCTACAGATGTGAATAATCTTTGACATTTGTTCTGCGCTGTTAGTGACTATGGTTATTTCTTCACTGCAGAGAAGGTGGGGGAGTGTAAAGTGGGATAACTAACTATCCCTCTGTGAAATTCTAGTGGAGACAAGGCACTGCTGTTTTCTTGCAAAGTCAGTCATGGGTGGGGATGGAATGTTGACCTTGCCTAGCTACCTCACAATAAAAAGTACAGTGTCTTTTCTCCACTCTAGCAAGATAACTATCGTGGTGATTCTCTTGTAGTAAACATACACGTTTTTTGGCAGTGGAGGGAAAGCCTAAAGGCCTTTACCACATGATATGTTTTAAGGCAGTCTGATGTTCTCAGCTTCACCATAGAATTCAGGTTTTCATAAAGGCAGTACTGGAGAACCAAAGCAGAATAATGTGGTGTTTAAAAGTGGTGGAAGATGGGGAAAGCAAACTTCTTGGTATGTTCCTTCCTGCGCCTTCTGGCAACAGAAGCACTGCACAGCTCAGCCCAGCCTCCATGGAGCTTCAGTGGGCACTTGAACAATACCTTTCAATTGGACTAACTGTACTGGAGAACATTTCAAAGTGTTAACTCCCTTTCCAATGCTAGGAGACACGTCATGCTGTGTTTCCCTTGAATAGACTAATATACAGAGCAATTACTACTAAATACATCCTTTTGCTTTAATAATATATTTATAGTGCCCACATCTGTGCCCACTAGTTGATAAATTATACAATAATACATTTCATTCAATAAGATATGTAAAAGCTATTAGCAGAATCTTTCTTTCACTGCCACTTGTATCGTTTTTTATAATATACAGATCCCAAGTTGTCTGTTAGCTGCTGCATTTCTGTTCCTATCCACCAGCTGGGGACATTTTGCTATGCCAAGATAAGTAGATCTGCTCTCACTGCCCAAGTGGTACTAGTTTTATATCAAACCAGACTTTTAGGTATGATAATCTGAAAATAATAGTATGTAAACATCCACTAATAAATGAAAAGATTCTTCCTTTTAATTATTGAAAACCAAAATAGCTTTTTAAAGTCCATTTTTACATTAATCCCAGCTCATGATTCTTCTGCAGAATGTATTTGAATGGCAGCTAGATGCCAAAAAGACAAAAGCAGTATTATGAGATTTAAATGGTGCAAATTGAAAGATATGGGCCAAATTTAGTTTACATCAGTGTCACCCTAATGACTTCACTGGAGAAACAAAGGGGAGGACAGAATTTATCCTGACAAGATAAGTACCAAGAGCTAAATTTGGCCCAAAGTGAGATTACTTTACAGGGACAGAAAAATGATCACATCCTCTCATAATCAATATGTCATAGAATCACCATCCCAGAATACCTCCCCATAGTAAAACCCAACATTTCAACCTGTAACTGGATGGCTTGGCTCTATGGGCTGGAGAGCTTGGGGCTACACCAACTCTGATTACAGGATGAAGCCCATCTGAGAGGAATCAGGTGTTTCTATTATAAAAGGAACAGGAAGTTACAGTGAAAGGGAAACTGGAGGAAGCTGTGGTAGATTCTGCAGTGCGTGAGGAAAACTCTTCCAGCAGGAAGGAGAAAGAGAAACTTTGGCTTGTGTGGATTTATGAATGGACCTTGTTTTCGGGGGTTGAATTTTATTTACAGTTCATTTTATATTAATAAACCTAATCCCCAAAGAGGGGTATTTTTTGACCAAGAAAAAGCCTACAGTGAAGTTTATTTGAACAGCCATGAAGGGAAACTGAGGCAGGCTGCCTGTAGTATGACTCTAGGCCATGAGGGGGTGTACAAGAGGCATCCAGCCTGGTTACACAACTCCTTTGCCTGACTTTCCACCTCCCCACTTCAGTGGTCTGTGCATTGACTTACCCTATGGCCAGATCACACTAAGACTGCTACCAGAGGAACAATAACCCAGCACAGAGGAATGAAAACTCTTCCACCCTTGGCAGCCTCAGTCCTCCACAGACTCTTTGTCTCTCTCCCAGGCTCTGCAGAGTTCTTCATCACTCTATTACAGAGTGCTGCTGCCAGGGGCTTTCTCCCTGGAGGCCTGGTGTCACCTGAGCCACTGTTCATCTGCAGTTTTTCCCTGGAGTCTCTCTCCTCCATGCCTGCTCTAGGAGTCATCTTCTCCCCAGATGCCCTCTCCCTTCAGAGAAAGTCCTAAGGTTCAAATTCCTTCCTGCAATCCTTTCTGTGGTTCCTCTCCCAATGAGCCAAAACTTTCAGCTCTCTCTCCTGGGTCTCCTCTCCCTATTGCCCTACAGTCCTTTCTTTATGGGAACCATGCAGTCAGGTTCTCCCCAGCTGGGTCTAATCTTTAATTGCTCTCTTCCTCTCCAGATGCCAGGGAATGGGCTAACTGGTCTCTCCTGCACCCCTTAGCCCTATCACTGTCATGCAGGTTATACACCCCATTACAAGGTATATAGGTCCAGATCCACAAAGGCGTTTAGGCGCCTCACTTAATGGAAGTTAGAACCCTAAATACCTTTTCTGGGTCTGGACCATAGTGTTAAATCACCCCTTCCCATTATCCTGCCAAGCTGTAGTAACCAGAGGTGATGCAGCATTTCTCCCCACAGTCTGGGAACCGCAGAGCAGAAGCTTAGTGGGAGGCAATAGGTGATAGCTAGATAGAGCAAGGGATTGCAAGCCCTATTTCCGCCTCCACATCTCATCACTGCTTCCCAAATCCAGCTACCTAAGAGTGCAACAGTGGAGGGAAGGAGAAGGGAACTACAGTGCATGGCTCAGGTGGGGATCAAATTGGGAGGAAAAACTATTCCAAGTTCCGCTCCCAAGCCAAGCTCTGTATTCAAGCTCAGTTCTGCCAGGTGGAGATGGCAAAATGGGACATCACAGTAGATTGTGCAGATGTTCAAACTGCTGGATGCTGCTGGGCTCCTCAGTCTTGGCTAGGTTGACTCTCCCGTAGTGGGCAAATACACCCATGGGCTCTGCTAGGCTCTTCTCCAGCCTTTTGGCAGGGTTACATTGGCTTCTTTCCCCCAGCACAATGGAACTGCAGTTCCACTGTGTCTGGGCCCTCACAGGTGGCGGAGGAGAGCAGGATTTGCCATATATTACAAATCACTAAGTGCCAGGACTGGTTCAAAATTTTCTGTCAGAAATGTGTTTGGAAGAGAAATCGGGTTTTCAACAAACTGGAATTTTCCCCCAAAAGTGTACGCAAAAACAAAACACAAAAACTGAAAAATTTTAATTTTGAGCCAAAGCCAAATACTTTTTGACCCCAACATTGAAAATTTTCTGTTTCTGGTGAAAAGTCTGCATTTTCCACCAAAAAAACCTCAAGATTTTTGACTAGTTCTAATAGGTGTTAACAGCTATTAGTTTCACCACTATGTTTTTTTTAAAAATGAGGGGAAAAAAACCACAATTATTTTAAAGAGAATTTTAAAAGCAGAAATTGATTTATTTAAGTGGTTTTACTTACGAGACAGCAGTTGTAAAGGAAAAATGTTCTTCCTTTGACTCTATTAGATAAAGTAATATCACCAATCTAAGATCACTGCCATAAAATTATCCACCAAAGGATCAGATCATCTTTTCTCAATACTAGTTGTTCAATGCTTGTTCTGCTTTCCTTCAAACTTTAGGCAACTAGATGCTTGGTGTCTGTTTCCACTTCTGGTTTTGGGTTTTTTTTTTTTTTTTTGAAGGAGCTCCCTCAGTTGCTGGCTAACATGACTGCAGTTTTCTGTGGTAAACTTTTCCATATATAGAAAATGAATCCTTCAGACCCTCATCTGCTTTCTCTCACTGTCTGAATACATTATTTTTTTATTACGTGACTTTCATGCTAGTGAGAGGTCCTAAAGACTTGATGTCCTTTATCCACAAAACAGGTATCATGCTGGCAGCAGTAGCAGATTGAGCAGGCAGATGTTGCCCAGGATCCCTGCGCTACATATAAATGGAGGGTTACAGAGCTCCTGGAGTGCTGCAGTGGTTTCTATTTTAAATACCAAAGCCAGCTGGGAAACAGCTGGCTCCCTCAGTGGCTTTTCAGCTTCTCCTTTCTCTATCTCTCTTTCTGTTCACTTTTCCTCCTCCATACCTAGCACAGTTCTTCTTAACTCTCTCCTCCTTGATCCCCATGACAAATTAGCCCCCCACTTTTACTCCCTCACCAGATGTTCCTTCCTTTTCCCACCAGAATTTCCCTGGTGCTGCAGGGAAGGGGGAGTTTTCAGGTACATGTGTGGGTCATGGCTGCCCAGGAAGGGGAGAAGCAGAGTGCATTTTTGATGGACCCTTTCATAACTCTCTTACATGTGCCTCTGAGCAGCAGAAATCCTGATTAGCCAGAAGTATTTGGTATCCTTCAAGTCTCAGATAACAGGGATTCTGCTATATTTCAAGTCTATATTTTGTAAAGACTGATAATGTAGTCCTGTACCAGTGGTCCTGATTTACTCAAATAGTCCCCTGGATTGCAATGTGAATAATTCCTTGTGTGAATAAGCCCTGCTGGATCTGGCTCTTATATTTGAAGAGACCAGTTTACCTCATTTTAAATTTGTATGCTGCAGCACAATGCAAAATACTTTAATGTTTTATCATTATTTTTATAATACAGGATGAGATAAAACCCTATCTTAATCATGCAAATAACTAAAATGGTGACAAAAATTCAGTTAGTACTCATACTCCCCCACCCCCACTCTTAGCATTCTGAGGAGAATTCAAAAATACATTCTGATCTATTAATAAAAAGACTTCCTGCATCCCTATGTGGCAAAATTGCTAAAGATCCAGGATGGACGAGATATCTGGCAGTACACGGAGGATTAGACTATGCACTTTGTACAAAGGCTCACATTATGGACAGTACACAGCTCTGTCACCCTTGAAAGTTCCCTCAGCAGGCACAATCCATGTCTGATCTTCCCAGCAGTGTATTTAACCAGTATTTGGGAGTGAAATTCACTCCAGTGCAATTCTTGGCAAAGTATTTGCCTACAATGTTCCATCTTTGTGCACTGAGTGACTTGCACTTGTAATTGTTTCCCCTTCCGATTTTCATTTCCTCCCATGTCAACATTTCCCAAGCACATTACAACTCCAAGAGAGACTAAAACTTCCTTCCTTACTGTGTTGATGTCAAGTTTATCAAAGTGTGCCACTCTTCGGTTCCCATCAGTACGATTATACTTTCATCTGGCACCAAAATGTTAGTGTAAGCAGGGTCTGAATGGACTGTCCCCTGCCAAGCTGGTATTCTCATGAGCACACCCACCCTGCTTAGGTGCTCAGCGTGATGGGACTGCTTTGCCCAAACAATCCCATTGGCTGGTGTTGGGTTACAAATCACTTTAGTGTTAAATGCAGGGGTAATGAAATGTTGTTCTCTTCATTCTATGAACAAAGGGCAGCAGAACTGTGCCTAGCCTGTTCCGAATGCAGGGTCACTCTTGTCTGAACAGAACTGGCTAAGCAAGGGACTCGGATGTCAGAGCCCTATGAAGGTGGGTGGGGGTGGGGACAGGTATTTCTGTCTGGAAGCATAGGCTTTGCCCAAGAGTTCCAGGCATGGTTTAACCATCCCCTCCCACA
This sequence comes from Emydura macquarii macquarii, assembly GCF_026122565.2. NCBI lineage: Eukaryota > Metazoa > Chordata > Testudines > Chelidae > Emydura > Emydura macquarii. Next base: position 31,559,659 of record NW_027132559.1, on the reverse strand, counting down.
GTTTAAAAACAGATTACGAATTAAGATTCTCTTAGGAGTCTTTTGTTTTGTTAAGTGCGTGCTAGAGCTGAACTCATCTATTACGGGACAGTGCTCCTGCCTGGCTTCAGCCCTGAAGTTCACCCACTAAACACCGGCAATCACCAAGAGCTGAAGATATTGAGAGCTGGCTGGAATCTCAAGAGGCCTACCCCAGAGGTCATAGTGGAGAAGCAGGTGGTAGCGGAAGGGATGGTTTAGTTGGGGCTGGTCCTGCTTCGAGCAGGACATTGGACTAGATGACCTCCTGAGGTCCCTTCCAACCCTAATCTTCTATGAAGGTGATGGTGTGCAGCGAGCGGATGGCAGATTGGTTAGCGGAGCAGCTGGCAGGGCATCTAGTGGGCAACTGGCAGAGCAGCCTGTGGAGCAACGAGCGGCTGGTAGGGTGGCCGGAACGTAGCAGCAGGACAGCAGAGCGAGCAAGGTACTTTCTTTCCCCCGCCCCCAACCAGGGTAGAAGGTGAACTCCACAGCTACACCTCTAGACTCTGGGTCTGCCCTGACCAAGGACAACACCTATGAGTGGAGTGCTGTGAAGGGAGGGGCACATTAAAGGAACTTCTTGTTGCTGGACTTAAGAACCTGAAGCAAAAGGAAACTGCTCAACGTACTCTGGGGTGGGTATTTTGTTCATGGTTTTATACATGTGAATCCTGCTTCTTGAGTTTTCCCAAGTTAATGCTGGGTTACTTTTCCCTTTTTTATTAAAAGTCTCTTTTTTACACTCAGCCTCTGTGCTTTCAATAGGGGAAATATTGCCTCTAGAGGTGCCCAAGGGGTGGTGTGTAATTGTCCCAGGTTACTGAAAGGGGGCTCGAGCCAATTTTGTGTTGTATTGTTGAAAGGAACCCCTAGATATTGAACCCAGTTCCTGTTGCTGTCGACTCCGACTGGCAGAAGGATTACATTAGTAACTTTAGGAACTAATCCAAAGCCCTCTGACATCAAAGGGAGAAGATCACTTATAACAGTGGCTTTGGATCAGGCCCCCAAATATACATTTTGTTGTTGCTAATATCTAATTTTAAATGGTTTTGTTGAAAGAAAAAATCTCCAAATATCAAATACTGACTTCATTTCCCTGCGAAGTGAGAGCTGTAGGAATTCATACTGTGATAGTAACACCCCAGGATACCATAGAAAGGGGATAAGATACATGGCACTCAGTTTCAGTTACTTTTATTTATTTATAATTTGATTACAGTTTTTAGGAAAGTATGTGCCTATAATATTCCACCTTTGTGTTTTTTCTCTGTTTTATTTTTTAAGTGTAGTTGCTCATTAAAGAGCCTCTGTTGATGCATTTTTTTGTATTTATTCCTTGTTTTCTTTAGTGTAAAGTTGCTCTGCATTTCTGATCCAAACTGGGGATAAGACATGAGGAAAGATCAATAATGATTTAACTAAATACAAGTGATCATCCCTTTCATAGTATTGGTTAGGGTCTCAATGCCCAGCCAAGCATTATTTCTTAACTTTTTTATATTGTACAGAGTCCAAACTAATAAAAAGGAATAAGGTGCTGATCCCTGCTCCTTTGAGGCAGTTGGTACTGTTGTGGGACCAATCCTGTGAATATTTATGCAGAAGAGTAATATTACTCATGCTAGAAATCCCACTGACTTCAATGGACTACTCCTATGAGTGACAAGGTGGGTGACATAATATCTTTTATTCACCCAACTTCTGTTGGTGAGAGAGACAAGCTTCTGAGCTACACAGAGCTCTTCAAGTGTTCTTCTGTGAATCTCAAAAGCTTTTCTCTTTCACCACCAGAAGTTGTTCCAATAAAAGATACTACCTTCACCCACCTTGTATGTCTAATAACCTGGGACCAACATAGCTACAACAGCACTACACCTATGAGTAGCAGTTACCCATGTTCATGTTTGCAATATTGTACCATTGGCACATGATATACAGTACGGCCCCAATTCTGCAAACACTTACACATTTGCTTAACTTCAAGATCAGGAGTAAACGCACTGAAGTCAATGAGACAACTCACATGCTTAAAGTTAATTGTTTGCAGGAGAGGGACCTAAATGAAAAAGACCACATAGTCCTCCACTGAGTTCTACATTGGTGGATCCCTACACCTGTGTAGAGTTAACGGCAGGATCAGGGCCTAAAGTTCTCAAAAAGTTTATGCCTGACTTTCATGCTGTGGTATATGTAATTATACAGGGATTTCATACAAATGGGCCTTTAATTCTACTTCTCCTTTGAATAAATATGATACGCAGCTCTCCCTAAAGAGATGTTCTTTCATCATATACAAAACGATCAGTCATTTCTGTCCAATGGATAATCTTATTAGGAAGCCTTAATTAAAATAGGTGCTTTATATACTGAAGCTTCATTTAGAACAGCATCATAGAACTAAGCAATGACCTAGACTCCCCAGTGTCTTGATTCAATTTAAACAACCCCTTTGCTGCCATTGCCTTATGCTAAACATTAACTAATTAATACTGGTGAATAACAACTAATCTCCTTATTGCTGCTAATCCATAGACTTTCCTTAATTAAATACGACATTGTAACATTTACTCTTGCATAAATGCTGTTGTAAATGTGACCAGCTTTTTATGAGCCAATTTATAAAAATATAAAACTGCTAGAAGTGTGATCACATGGCTAGACTAAGTTTTGTAGGCAGAACAGGTCTCAGTATGTGTTTGTACAGTGCCCAGCACAATGGGGTCCAATCTTGCCAGGGGTCTGCAGATGCTACCCTAATACAAATGATAGATAATATTGATGATATTCATAGATAACCAAAAGTCTATAGATTATTTCAAATATGGACCAGCATGAATGAATTAAAGATCACACATTATTTTGCCTGATTGTGTTTATTCACTGAAAAATTTATTCACTCTAGAAACTGTATGCTTTTTTTTTTTTTACTGCATTCTATCTGTCTCTAATAATAATATCATGAAAATAACTAGCAAAGGTGAAAAAGGAAAGGATATTTAAACTAGATATCAAGAAAAACATCCTAACACTGTGGTCAATTAAAGCTGTAAAGCAATGATTGAAAATGATTGAAGCCCCATAACTTGGGGACATTATTAAAAGCTAGACTTGAAAAAACATTAGGTGCTAAAAACTAGTCTCATTGAAGATGATTGAGGACTTCTGCTGTTGACTTCACGAGGCCAGGATTTGGCTCGAACACAAGTCCCAAGTCAGGAAAGTATCCCTATTCGGGTACAGCATGTCAGCATGTGCTTAAGTGCTTTCCTGAAATAAGATGGATTAAGAACATGCTTAAATGCTTTCCTGAATTGGGCCTAAAATGGGTAACCATACTGCATTGATAGGGGTTACGATTCAAGGTCCACTAAATTCAATGAAAGTCTTTCTGTGGAGTTCAACGGTCCTTGAATCAGACCCAGAGACAGGAGATGGGCTGTATCTCTGATTCAGTAAAGTACTTAAGCGCATGCTTAACAATGAACATGTGAGTAGTCCCATTGACTTCTTCCTAGCTTAGATCTGCCTTCCAAAATGAAAGTAGTTTTTCTACTTTTCTTTTCAGTTTGAACCCTGAAGGTGGGCATAACCATGGACTCCCCACTTCCAGGTTGTTAATCATTGATTTCCATGATCACAAAAACTTTAAAAGAGAAAAAAGACATAATTCTAACATAAACTGTGAATATAACCGGAACAGACAAATGAATTCCTCAGCTGAAATACACCTAGCACAGGGAGTCCCCAGGGACAGCTGAAATTCTAACCAGTGAACAGCACAGATATAAGATAATCATTTCTAGAGACTGCAGCCTCATTGATGTCACTCTTAGATCAAACTTTATAACCCACAGAGGCCTTTATGGCTTCCTTTTGGATACTTTGATACAGCCTGGCCATAGCAGCTTTGGAATACATTTGAAATACATGAAATACATACATAAACCCCGATTGAGATCTGCCTTCAACTCACAAAGGAACAAACAGATTAGACTACCAGTGTCTTAGAGAAGATTTAGTGCTGGAGTACTTGTTAGATGTCTGCTACATTAAAGTTTCTTCTGTACTGACACTTTGTAGTTTATAATTTACTATTCTATTCAGCAAATGTAACAAGTCCTACACTGCAGAAGCATACAGTCAGCAAATAAAGTTTGAACTATAAAAAGTCAGCCAAAAGTTTTGGTCTATATGGAGATCCTATAAAATAAAACCAACACTTATTACCCACAAGATGATAATGGTGATTTTGTCATTTACTGGAATCAACCTGCATGACTGAGACAAAACACAACCAAAAGGGTCATGTTTTCTAAAAAGCAGCAATAATCCAATTGTTTTCTATTTATATTTTTCTGTATAGTATGACTAATGTATCTAACAGATCTCACTTCTTGTGTTTAAAAACAAGACTGCTTGAAAACCAAATGATGGACTTCTGCTGATACATTTTGAACATTGTCTTTCAAATTGAGAATTGAAGACTTTGCATTTGAGGGAGAATCGGTCACAAACTACAGTAAATTCTTCCTCTCCGCATCTGGTGAACTTCCTTGGAATAAAATTATCCAAATTTGAGGCTCAGACACTGATAAGCTGAATTGTTTCTCTTCTCATTAAGGGACTGATCCTCCAAAGTGTTGGATGTCCTCAACAACTCCTGATACCTGGGAGCACCCAACTACGTGGAGGATTAAAAAAAAAAAAAAAAAAAAAAAAAGTTTGGGCTTCTTTTTGAAATTTGGACTATTTTTCAGGATAATCCTGAAAATGAATACTACAGTGGAAATTGTTACAAAAAAGTTTTGTTTTTCAGTAGTGCCCACAATATGCTAGCCAATACCTGCCCCCGCCCACATCCATGCAAAGAAATTAAAACACAGTACTTCCCCAAAATAGATTTTACTGCAATAATTATAAATACAAATAGTCAAAGAATGTTCTGAGTTGTTTCAGAAATTTCCTTTAAGAATGTAAGAACTAAAAATGGCCATACTGGGTCAGACCAATGGTCCGTCTAGCTGAATATCCTGTCTTCCATCAGTGACCTGTGTCAGATGCTTCTGACAGAATGAACAGAACAGAGCAATTATTGAGTGATACAGCTCTTGTCATCCAGTCCCAGCTTCTGGCAGTAACAGATTTAGGGAGCATGGGATTTCTTCCATGACCATCTTGGATAATAGCCATTGGTTTGGACATATCCTCCATGAACTTATCTAATCCTTTTTTGAACCCAGTTATACTTTTAGCCTTCACAGCACCCCCTGACAACGAATTCTTCAAACAACATACAGGCTCACTGTGGAAGTACTTTATGCTAGTTTTAAACCTGCTGTGTATTAATTTCATTGGGTGACCCCTGGTTCTTCTGTTATGTGAAGAGGTAAATAATGCTTCCCAATTCACTTTCTCCACACCATTTATGATTTTGTAGGCCATTATTCTATCCCCATTAGTCATCTCTTTTCTAAGTCCCAGTCTTTTAATTTTTCCTTCTATGGAAGCTATTCTATACCTCTAATCATTTCTTTTTTTTTTTTTTTTGCCCTTCTCTGTAACTTTTCCAATTCTAATCTTTTTTGAGATGGGGTGATCAAAACTGCATGCAGTATTCAAGGTATGGGCATAACATAGATTTATATAGTGGCATTATGATATTTTCTGTCTTATTATCTATCCCTTTCCTTATGGTTCCTAACATTCTGTTACCTTTTTTGACTATCACTGCACATTGAGAAGATGTTTTCAGAGAACTATCTGTGATAATTCCAAGATCTCTTTCTTGAGTGGTAACAGCTAATTTAGACCTTATCATTTTGTATGTATAGTTGGGATTACATTTTCCAATGTGCATTACTTTGCACTTATTACATTGGTATTAAGGCATGAATCTTATTTTGGTGCAAGATGCCTTTTGTCCATCTATAGAATTGAACTCAGATTTTTATTTTTTTTTAAAGGGATTCTGAAGCATTCAGATAAATATTTGTTCACTTCCAGTTATAGGCAGGAAGAATGGTTATTATGGTATTTCTGATGACATCCAAAAAGGCAACTTTAAGGGATTTCTACCTCATTTCCCACTTTAACAGGACTCAAAAAGTCCATTTAGTTTGGATAAACTTCTGAGTTCTTGAATGCTTATATGAACTTAAGCCAAACTATAAATCTTCTGATGTTCTGCCACTCTTACTCATCTCAGATTTTGGTCACTTTCTGAAACTGATCCCGCAAAAGAGTGTATCATCTAGAAACTCTGTTGCTTTTGTGGGTGTAAATTAAAGAGCCCGTGTTAATGTTAGTTCTATTTTTAACTGATTAATAGCTGTTTTAACTAAGAATTAATTGACTTTTTCAATGATGATTAGACCTGAATGAAGTCCTCTATAAGACTTTTGAGAGAAAACAAGGTTTAGCAGCTGGGCCATTAACCTGAGTTCTATTCCAGGCTCTACATTTGGCCTGCTGTGTGATCTTGGATAAGTCACCTTGGCCAAGGTCCCCAAAGGTATCTAGGTGCCTAACTCCCATTACATGAAAGGGAGTAAGGTGCTTGACTACATTTGAGGATGTGGGCCTTGTCTGTCTTTCCTCTCTCACCCTTCATCTGTCTTTTCTACTTAGATTGTAAGCGCTTCAGTGCAGGGGCTGTCTCTTACTACATGTTTGTACAATGCCTAGCACAATGGAGTCCCAATCTCAACTGGGGCCCCTAGAAGCTTCTAGAATACTAGTATTAAGCACTACTAATAAAGTTGTTCTTCCAGGTATTAAATTGGTGCCATGCTTCCTGCTACTTGTGGCTGATCTGGAAAAAAATCTGTATGGAACTTTTATTATTTTGGTCTCTTGAGGTTTACTATGAGCTGTCTGAGGTCCTGACTTTGCAAGCCCAGAGTTCAGCCTCCGCAATAATCAATTGCACTGACCTGTCTCTGGAGGTGAGAGAAGAATGTCAAAGTTCTTTTGGGGCTGTACCTATACATACAGTAATTAATGCTTCCCCCCCAGTAGAAATCTGTTTGGTACATGTTCCTTTTATAATTGTAAGTCAAAAGATTTGGTCCAAATAAACTCTTCCCTCTCACGCATTTTTCCTTTGAGGCCTATGGTGATCCTTGAGTTTGTTATGCTAGAAAAAGTATTAATGATGTTATTTCCAATAGTCCTCAGTGAAATTTGTCTCTTCAGCAGACTGGTGACCTCAGAAGGGCAATGTGTGATGTGCAAACTGGCAATTAAATCCTAATAAGATAAGGTCAAACTCAATGTGTCCATTATTTATGATGCCTTTGCTTATCTATTCATGGCCAGCTTTCTTTAGCTCTAGGACTTTCTCAGCATTATAATAGAAGGCGTTTCAACACACTTTCAGATCAGCTTTAGGATATTTCTATTAATGACTGAGCATTTAAGTAGCCACAGTTTTTATAGCCTGGTCTACACTGGTGACAGAGGTCGACGTAACATCACTTATGTTGATCTCCTAAAGCCTGCGTGTACATTGGCAGGGTAGTTCTGTTGACTTAAAACGTGGCAAAAGTCGACGTAATAAAACCACCTACGCAAGTGGCGTAGCGCATAAATTGAATTTCATGGGTCGATTTTGCGTCAGTGTAGACAAAGCGTAACGTAATTCAATGTTAATGGCCTCCGGGAGGTATCCCATAATGCTCCATTGTGACCACTCTGGACATTCACGCTCTGCTGTTTGTGGCCACGCAAACCGGAAATGGCCCCTCCCCTCATGCCCTGGGAAAATTTGAATTTTCATTTCCTGTGCAGCCAGCATAGAGAGAGCTTTGTCGCTGTATTCCTCATGGCTACTGCAAGGCCCAAACGCGCTCCAGCATGGAGTCAACCAGAGGTCTTAAATCTCATCGGTCTGTGGGGCGAGGAGTCCGTTATGGCTCAGCTCAGAGCCAGCAAAAGAAATCTGGACATTTACGGGAAGATATCCCAGGGCATGTTGGAGAAGGGGTACAACATCTTCACGCAGCAGTGCCACATGAATATCAAGGAGCTACGGCAGGCATATCAAAATGCCAGGGAAGCTAACAGCTGTTCTGGCTCCTCACCCAAAACATGCCGCTTCTATGAGGAGCTGCGTGTAATTCTCGATGGCAACCCCACCATGGTGCCACCATGCAGCATCGAAACCTCCACTGGATCCCAGTCCAGGGATGATGAGGACTCCATGGACGAGGAGGAGGATGAAGATGAGGAGAGCAGGGTGCAGGAGAGTGGGGTGTCCATTCTCCCAGACCATCAGGATCTATTTCTGACCCCAGAGCAATCCAGCAGCACACAGGACAGCAATAATGATTGGCACATTGGAAGGCACATCTGGTGAGTTTTTTTCCTTCTTAGCAGTTATGTCCTTTTAAATGGGGAGGAAGGGGATTTCAGGGGTTTAGTGGACTTTACGGGGGGGTTACTCCCAGAACAGATTATTTATGTGCAGAGGTATGCTCTGAGAATCATTCTCTGATATCTCAAGGAAACTTTCATGTAGGTAATCTGTCATCCTTTGCACAAGGTTTCGGGGGAGGGCAGCCTTGTTTCTTCCTCCCCGGTAGGATACTTTGCCATGCCACGCTGCAATCAAGTGAACCGGAATCATGGCGGAACACAGCATAGCGGCATAAGGGCCAGGCCGGTACCCCGCTGCGTGCAGCAAATCTTCCCTTTCCTCATGCGTTACCTTTGGGAGACTCATGGTCTCGCTTATGGTCACCTAGGGAAGACGGCGTGTGTTTAAAGTACCTGAGCTATACAGCCGATACCCTGTACCTCTCTATTCCCCTTTGTATTGTCCTGCTGAGTCCTTTAAATAATTTTGCTAAGGTATCTGACGAGACTATTAACCTGCCTGTCTTGCTTAGCCTTGTGCACACTAAGGGGAGTATTTTATACATTGTTGCAGTTGCTTCATTTTCCTGGGTCTGCTAACAACGGCAACGTTGTGCATTTCTTTTCATTCTGTAGACACCTCGGCCTTGCCCCCGCCTCCAAGAACTGCTGCAGAAAGACTATCGCAGATAAGAAAAAGAAAAAAAATTGCGGGACGACATGTTTGGTGAGCTCATGAACACCTCCACGGCTGCTGACACAGAGCTCCAAGCGTGGTGGCTAGCCTTGTCCCAGAACATGGACATGGACAGGGAGAATCAAAGAACAGTGCAGGAGCATGATCGCAGTACTCAGCAGGAGATGCTGCGAATCACGCGTGATCAGGCAGACATGCTCAGGCAGCTCGTGGAGCTTCAGGAGGAGCAGCAGCCAGATAGAGTCCCACTGCTGCCCCTCCAGAATGCTCCACCACCAATGGCTTTGCTGCCCTCCCACTCCCCCATCCCTGAGCAGTCTCGGAAGGGACTGGCCAGGCTGCAGTACGTGGTGCACTCTACCCTGGTGGAGGCAAGCAGAAAGCGGCATCAGCCACGCTGACAGATGTCCTGCAAGCAACCACACTACCCCTTGAGACTGTGAATGAACGCTCCCCCCGCACCCCCACCGACTTGAATGTTCATAAATAAAAGTTTACATCATTTCAATACATGTCTCTTTATTAATTCATAGATTGTTTTGGGAGGGCTTTGGAGGGTCCTGATATCGATGGAAGGGGGGATGGTAAGCAAAGGCACAAAACATACAGAAACAGAAAACATTACTGCATCTCATTGCAGAACCTGGTTTTCAATGCTTCCCAAAGGCAAAGCGCTTCGTGGTTGGCTCTGAGCGTATTGCTGACATCTGTCTGCTCAAAATTGGTGGCCAGTCTTTCTGCCTCCACAGCCCAACCCTGGGGGAACCTTTCCCCCGTCACTTCACACACATTATGAAGAACACAGCAAGCAGATATCACTGAAGGGAGGTTCTTTTCACTCATGTCCAGCCTAGTAAGGAGACATCTCCATCTGGCCTTTAAATGCCCAAACGCACATTCCACCACCATTCTGCAAGTGCTTAGCCTGTTATTAAAACACTCCTTGTCGCTGGCAAGGTGCTTGGTGTATGGCTTCATTAGCCAAGGGAGCAAGGGGTAAGCAGAATCCCCCAGGATCACTATTGGCATTTCCACATTACCAATGTTAATTTTTCAATCTGGGAAGAAAGTGCCCACCTGCATGTTAGAGAACAGCTCTGATTTCCTAACTATGCGCACATCATGAACCTTGCCAGACCACCCCACACAGATGTTCGTAAAACGACCCCTGTGATCCACAATGGCCTGCAGTACCATGGAAAAGTACCCCTTGCGGTTTATGTACTCTGTTGTTAGGTGGCCAGCCACTAAGATAGGGATGTGCGTGCCATCAATGGACCCCCGTAATTTGGGAACCCCATCACGGCAAACCCGTCTACTATGTCCAACACATTTCCCAAAGTCACTACCCTTCATAGCAGAAGTCTATTGATGGCCCTGCACATTGAATCATGGCAGCTCCCATGGTAGATTTACCGACTCCAAACTGATTCCCAATCAAGCAGTAACAGTCGGGGGTTGCCAGCTTCCACAGAGCGATGGCCACTCACTTCTCCACTGTCCGAGTTTGTCTCAAGCGAGTATTCACGTGCAGTATGCCAAAGACATTATATACATCATATTTCAGAGCACATGCTATATTGGCACCATTTTCTGACAGAAGAAAACAAGAAACAACCATTTGCCAGAAGCTAGGAATGGGTGACAGGGGAAGGATCATTGATGATTACCTGTTCTGTTCATTCCCTCTGAAGCACCTGGCATAGACCACTGTTGGAAGACAGGATACTGGGCTAGATTGACCATTGGTCTGACCCAGTATGACCATTCTTATGTTTTTTATGTTCTTATGGGTAATGCCCTGCCAAAAATGATGGCAGAAGTGAGTGAATACAGTCCTGTGGCTAGGCCATCTGAGTAGGAACAGGAGACCTAAGTTCTGGTTTTGGTTTTGGGCAAGTCACTTAACAGCTCTGTACCTCAGTTTCCCCATCTGTAAAATGGGAATGAAAATTCTTATCCACATTTGTATGACTGCGTTGAGACCTATCGCTGAAAAGTGACATATATGAGTATACTATCATTATTATTTCCTGCCACAAAATCATTTGACAAAGTAGATGTGATGGGGTTTGTCTGCTACAATATGGGTACCTCTTGCTATAAGATTTCTGCCAACATATTGTTAGATTAGTATTTTGACTTCTTATCCCACTATTTCCTTCTGCTGGTGATGTCACATACTTGACAGCGTGGAGAGGAAAGGGGATGGGGCAGAGAGAGGAAGGGAATAAGGGGATGGGGCAGGCAGAAGAGAAGACCCTTTTCCTATGAACTGAAAAGAGGTTACCTCAGGTTAACGAGAGACACCTGAGTCCAATTAATGGCTGCTGGTGACCTTTAAAAACCTCTCTTCTGGTGAGTGTGAGAGGCATAAAGGAGGTATGAGAAACAAGCTTTAGCAGGGAGAAAGGGCTTTTCTTAGATGGAAGCTGCTCTCTTCCATGGGGAAACAACTAAGTTAACTTCCGTTTGGGGAAGGACTGGCAACCAGAAGCCAGTGTAATAAGGCTACACCCTGGAGATGGGCCAGGGAAATGTATTTATTTTGTGCTGTGGCTTTGTTTTTGCTTAAGAGAATTACTCGGGCCTAATCTGAGGCCCACCTTATAAATACTGAAAAATAAACCCAAGCAAAGATGCAGCAGCGTGAATTTTCGGCGGAGGGTAAGAGAAGTGAAATTGACCAGCTGCCGCCGAAATTGATGCATCATCGTGAATTTTCCACCTGTTGTTCTTTGCGATATACATCTATTTTTTGGCTCTTCGTCTCTGACTGGTTGGCCACCCCTGATATATCATAAGGGTTTATGTCCCTGCCAAACTTTTAGGACTTAAAAAAAAAACCTTCTCAACAGAACTATGTTTAATCCTACTAAATTCTTGTCTTTAATGATATCTTGTGACAATGAGTTCCACAGGCTAATCGCGCATTGTTTAAAAAAAAAAAGTATTTCCTTTGATCAGTTTTACATTTGCTGCCTTTCAGTTTCACTGAATGCCTCCTTGGTCTTGTATTATGAGAAAGGTTAAAGACCAGTCCTAGATTTACCTTCTCTGGATCACATATTATTGTGTATACCTTTATCACATCCCCTCTCAGTTGCCTCCTCACATATGGAATATCCATTCATCCATACCTCTAGTCATATCCGTCACCCATCTCTGAGCCTCCTCTACTTCTGTGAGATGTCTTGCATGAAAATAAATCCTCTCTGTTTAGCAGTTCATCTGCTTTTGCTGCTTTCTTATCTTTCACATGAAGTTATAATCCTGTATGTGTGAAATTCTAATTAGTTGTGAGATTTAACTGAAGTCTGTAAAGAGCTTCAAGGAGAACGGCACTAGATAAATGCAAATTACTATTATGGTGATTAATAATAATGTAGTTATTATTATTTTATTTTGTTATATTTTATTTTCTGCTTCTAAAGGTAGCTCACTGCTGGTTTTTTATTGTAATTAGTAGAGTAACAGATAATCATATTTATTCCCTCCAAGGGCAGTTCTGACAGTAAATGGCAACACAAGAAAAAGAAACAAATCAGATCTTTTCATCACCATTACTAAATCTGTAAGACATGCCTATCTAGATTCCATGGGAGACTTTCCCATTTACACAGGACTGTAAACTGGACATAGAATGCTGTTGTTTATTGAACTCTGTTTTTCTCAGCTCTCATTCTCTTTCTCCGCCTATCCTGAAGTTTCAACTCAAGCAGCCCTGCACTGGGCATTAATTGCAGTCTACAGATAAGAGAGATGTTCAGAAGTATTGCTCATAGAAGACAGCCAGTATAGCATTGATAAGAGACTCCTTCACAACCAGTAAGCAAAACAGGGAGTGCTGGAGAGGTTTCCATCTGTTGCCAGGCAACCAAATAGATACAGTGCACGCTCAAAGAATTCTTTGGACTGAATTATCAATTTCTGAGAATAGCATCATTCAGCTATGGTCAGTGGCTATTTTGCCATGAGATTCATAAGTGAAGTCTGCTTGAGTGGTAATCCCTGACCATACACAGAGTTGTGTATGGCTTTATTCGTACAGCATTTGCGTTATCCCCCAAAGCTCACACACTGACTGTTATATCCACTTGGGAAACATATGTGTATTTGGTAACTAGTGACTCAGACTTGGAACTGGCACATCAGTAACTCAAAATGAATAGCAGAGCTATTTGTCTGAGGAGCCAGACAAGGTCAAATTACTCACTCGATGCTAGCAGGGTCTATTTTATTTGCAGTTGCTGTTTAATCATTTTTCTATCTTGTTAAATTGTGTATCAGTTGAGCTATGTGTTAGTGGAGTCTTGTACTATCATCTATATAGCAATGTTAAAAAGCTGAATCAGTCATTAACCATTATCCTTTGTAAACTTTCCCCCCTCTGCCTTGGGCTCAGTTTTTCAGAGGTGTAAATTCTTTAACAATCTACTGCTCATTGTAGGTGTTACTTTTTTTTTTTAAATGTTGAGGAAGCACAGATATAGCCCAAAAAGAGTTTCAACCCATTACTGCTAAAATATCAAGGCAGCACTTTATTTGTTTTAGGTTTAAGTCATTGTATCACTACTTAAAGAAGAGAGAGGAAAAAACTCATGAGTACTGTTCTGTTTTGAAAATTGACTTGAAAACTGGCATGATCAAGCTTCTTATTCACTGAATGTCACTGATTTCCACAGCAAATTAGTCCAGTTTCCAAGTAAAAATGATTTTTTTCTAATTACTAACCTTACAAAATCACCCTGAGCTCTGACATTTAGATGGGTTTTTTCCTTCCCTCCCATCAGCACCAATAATAAGGATTCTCCAAGACAAATTATGCTGTCAATTGCACCTGTGCATCCCATTTGTTTTTAGATTATTCTTTCTTACATTCCTCTGCTGCCCCATTAGCCTTCATGAGTTTGCATACATGTCACTGATGACAATTTGAAGATCACTGAGAGGCACAGGTGTAGCTGATGAAATAATCTGGACTTCAGACCCTCTATGACTGGTGATGGTGGAAGAGATGAAAAAAATTCAGCTTGACTGTCAGAGCCGAGAGTGAGTTTATGGGGCTAGCAATTATGGTAAACAAACGTCTCTTTTATGTGCAAGCTGAGAAAATTTGATATGAGATACAATGAATATGGTACCCACAATGCCATTTTACAGCATGGTTTTTTAGGGTGAAATCATATTTTTCTTTGTAATCATGCTACTTCCCCATATTGTACAAAATATCTTGTATATATCTAGGCTGGGATCCACAGACTACAGAGTTAGTCACCAAAGTCCACAAAACTCCCATTCAGCTGCTGCCTAATGCTATAGGTACTTAAACTCACTCATTACCTAAGTTTTCAAAGTAAAAGTTCCTTAGGCACCTAAGTTTTAAACCATGGGCCATGCACAGTGCTGGCTCATATTAGGCAACTAGAAGCCTATCTTCCACCTAAGCCCCAGTGTGATCCACGAACCAAGGGAAGGTAGGTAGGGGGATGCTTATCCCATATTTGGAGCCCAATCTGGTAGGGGAGCTCAGAGGTATACACCAGCCCACCCAACATGGGGAGCAAAATGCTGGACACCGGTAGGTGCAAGGCTCCATACCTCATGCATAAAATGCTCATGTGAGCTCCAGGGAAGCATAGGGTGAGGTGACCCAATGACTGATGCAAGATCTATTTGGGAAGACAGCAATTAGAAGATGCTATAGAGGTAATAGGGTAGCTGGTCAGGGCCAGGGATCAGGTTAGCACAGCAGAAGGGTAGTTATTGGGGCCTATAAATGGGCACAGACTGAAGGTCAGGAACAGCTCAGGGTAGCTAGATAGGGTAGGGGAGGGGAACCACAGATAGTCAAGGCAGGCAGGAGGGCATGGCATTTTGAGGAGGGAGAAGGCAGGCTGGGAAGCAGAGGGACATCTGTGGGTGGGAGAGACAGCCACTACCAGACAGGGAGTGGGGAGTCCCGAGAACAAGATCCATTAAGATAAGCAATAGCATCTTGATACTGCAGCACCTGCTGTGGTAGCAGAAGGAAGAACTGGGGCACCACAGCCCAAATCTACCAGGTCTCAAACCCAGGCCTGGAGAGCTGCCACCCAGCAGTGGCTGTAACCAGCTCCCACTCCACTACCCCCGGCCCACTGTGGACACAGATCACAGAAAGTACCACCTCAAGGGTCTGACAGGCAGCAGCCTCATGGCTCCCAATTGCCTTCCTACCCTATATAAACCCAAAAAGCATTCAGGAATTGTCCAGGCAACAGAGCAGTTCTCCTGTAAGTGCCATGATTATTCCTGCTCTTGAACTCCTGTGTACCTCACCTCCCGACTCGCACCCTGAAACCCGACTCAGATGCTTGTCGTTGGTATTGACCCTGGCATGGAACTTGACTACAAACTCCTCCACTACTCTTAGCCTCAGGCTTGACCCTGTTCTAAGCTTTGGTCCTGACTGCTCTTGTCAGGATCCTGACAGTTTGACTGGAGCCCCCTAGCCTCCGGTGAGGGAGCATGAACCATGGACTCTCTGATCATCGCCTGAGACACTTGAACAGGTTGACCACAGCTAGGAGGAGCTCCCAATGCTGTAAGCCCAAGTTTCATAGCTCACAACAGAGAATCAAGCTCTGTGAAGGTAATCCTCTGAGCTCCATCACGAAAACACGGGACTGGGAGCCCAACTGGCACAGCACACCACAGATAACCAGATGCTATGAGGGCAGGCAGCCCAGCTATGGGACAGGAACACTGCACTTTGGACATATGCTGCAGCCACACATCTGGACTCAAGGCCACCAGTCCCCCTCCCAGAACATTTTAGGGGGGACCATCAAAAATTCAGTGGGTTTATTAACCAATGCTGCCTGTTGTTTCTGCTCCACCCCCCAGTCCTATCCCACTGACCAAGCAAAAGTAGGACTTATTATTACCCTCCTGATGGGAGATGCTTTGGACCGGGCTTCACCACAGCTCAAATGAGCAAGCCTGATGCTATCTGACTGGAATGCCTTCCTCCAGACCTTTCCCATCATTTTTTGTTACCCCCATTGTGCCCAATTGGTGCAGGCAGTCCTGTGCAAATTCCAGCAGAGGCCAGGACCTGCCTCCTCCAATGTCAGCCACTTTCAGTGACTAGCCTCTGACACTGAGTGGAATGAAGCAGCCCAACCCTACCATTTCCAGTGGGGACTACATGAGTAATTTAAGGATGAGCTAGCTTTTGTGACAGGTCTGACCGACCTAGATGCCTTTGTTGACCTCCTTATATGCATTGACAATAGGCTTTGTGAGTGACATGAGGAAAGGAAGGGGCCCAGGCCACAACCTGAACCGCACCCCTTGTTACCCTTCTCCAACCCAGACCCTAAACACATGCAGCTGGACACCACCCACTGCCATGTGACCCCTGAGGAAAAAAGGTCACAGTTGCCACCATGGGCTGTGTTTCTATTGGGGAGTATCTGGCTATGCGCTCATCAACGGCCCATCACGAGGTTTAGCATGACCTAGTTCAGGAAATGATCAGGCCCAGGCCCAGTAGAGGAGGTAGGCCTGGGTAAGCCCCAAAATAACATCTCCCCACTCCACACCAAGGCGCACACCCCAGGCATGGAGAGTGCTCCCCACACCTTAAAGTTCAGGTCTTCCTGTGTTCCAAGGAAGCCTTACTAAATTCCCTCACAATGGCAACGGGTGGAGTCTGGTGCAGTGGAGAACTTCATAGATGCCCACACGGCCCAAGCATTGGGTATTCTGGTACAATAGAAGACTGTCCCTGACCTAGTGGAAACTATAGATGTCTCACTCCTGTCATAGGGGCCAGCAACACATGAAAAAGTGCCTCTGGAAGTTGCCTTTTGGGGCCATTGGGAAGCCCTTCAGTTGGGACAGTCCGCTTACCACACTTCCCCATAATCTTCAGCATTTCATGGCTGGCTGTTCATGATCCACCCATCCTTTGACATGAGCACCAGGTCAGTTTCTGCCCTGAGTTCTGTGAGCAAATTTGCCATGTGCACTGCCTGATGAACCGCAGAACCAAGACACCCCTTTCCTCAGGTCTTGGACTTGGGTCAAGTGGGACCACCACCAGAGTTGATGGCAACACTGCACCCCCCAAGAACTGTGACTATGGTGACATCTTTGAGAAGAATGCCAACACCCTACTAGTATAATTGCCCGATCAAGCTGAAAGCAGGGGACAAGGTAACATTGGCCATATCTACATGATGTCAGAACCCAGACTGGCTTCCCTGCATGCCTATCTGCAAAAGAATCTGGCCAAAGGTTTCATCCAGCTATCTATCTCTCCCACTGGGAGTTTGACCCTGCTCCAACTCTTGCTCCTAACTCCCCTTGTCAGGATCCTGATACCACTGTCTATGGACAACCCCATGAATATGCTGCCTGCACTGCAGTTTCATGGGGCTCTCACAATGGGCCTGCATTCAGTGCTACAGGCTGAACCCAGCCACTCTCCTATATCTTTGTGCCACGACACTTATGTATAGTCGCAATCTGAACTTAAAGAGATGTTTGTTGATGGAGAGTTTCCCCATGGGTGGCTGTAATGTAAGAGAGAAGCAAGTTCCCCTCCCTCACTTCCTCCCTGAACCACACCCCACACAACAGGCCCTATCACCCTTGTCCCTGACCAGGCCACTTCTACCCACTCACATTTCCATGGCACCTCACATTATCTCCTCTGGGCCCCTAACCTCTGTGGGTTCAGGATCTGCACAGGAAGCAGGGTTGGTGGCGGGGAAGTATGCGGGGAAGGTACTGGGTTGTGAGAGGGGCCAGGAAGGACACACATCATCCCCTCTTCTAGACCCGAAGAGCTTAAGCAGAAAAGATCATTCAGACTGGGGCTTAATGTCCTCCTTGGAGATCATGGGTGCCACTGTAGCCAGCAGGCCTCTCGGGTGTTTCAGCTCCAATGGAGCATCACTGGCAATGAATCAGGAAGGTCCCCATGGGCCAGAGCTGATACAGTGATCCACCAAGTTTGGGAATGAGCTCCACAGTCTACTTTCCAAAGGGAAAGCCCCTCCCATCCCTATAAACTGGTTGTGGGGAGAATACCAGAGATTCCCCTCCCCAAACTCCCTCCTGTGGGTTTTTCCACAGGATGAGATGACCTGGGCCTTGTGGATTTTGCTGCTATACTAGGAACACACTGAGCGAAAGGAAGTGGTTAGTTTGTCTAGACAAGAGGAGATATTGTACTAACCTAATACATGGATAACCTTGTGGGCCCATAATGTTACTGTTTAACAGGTCTAGTCTTCTTTGAGGACTTTGCTGTTTTGAACACTGAGGTGGAAATGGAGTTTTACTAGAACAAAGACTGCAGATTTTGACACTGTAATTTTGTTTGGTTCATTTCTTTTATTGAGCCATACCTTTTCAATGCTGGAAGTGTATTCCCTCGACATGTTTATTCCTTGCTCTGGTATTCGTTCAATGTATTCCGTTATGTGTTTCAGACTGTTCTTTTAAAGTGTGGCTGTAGTTTGGAAACTGATTCAGTAAAAATAGATATTTGGGGGGTCTTGTGATATATGAGGCTAAAATCCTGTTTTTTGCAGGAGCACCTTTAAATGAGAGAAACCTGCCAGATAAAAAGCAGGACTCTGAGTGGAATTCAAACAGAAGGTCTTATATTACCAGATACACTCTGCTTTACATCACTAAAAAAATGAGAGTCCTGTAGCACTTTAAAGACTAACAATCAGTGAAACTCAAGTGTACACCAAAATGCTTAAAGACCTACAGTTTCTTTTTCATTTGTATTCATTATGGATGGAGGGGTAGCAATATTTATAGTTAAGATTGCTGAATGCCTTTTATTATAGCTTGCTGTTTAAAAATAAATACCAAGTGCAAATTATCTCTCCATACACATAGATTTCAATTATAGTGTCACCAGCTCTCATGATTTTATTGTGAGTTATGCTTTGCTTTGCTTAAAGTCTATTGTAATAATTGTGCCTACAAATTTACCCTAATTGTGAGCTCAGCTGTGAAAAAGGAGCGTAAGTTCATAAGGTATCACAGTGACCTATAACAACAACTGTTGATGGGAAAGTACAAAAGGGAGACAGAGAAACAGAATTAATCCCAACAAAAAAAGCCTACTGATATCGCATAAGTACTGGGTTAAGATCAGGCTTAGTGAACAAGAAAAGTGTGGAACCAGAAATCAGTGAACGAAAACTGGTGTGTTGGAAACTAGGCCTATTTGGTGGGCAAAATAACAAGGGGACACTCTCCATTCCCTTTGTGGGTCCTTAAAGAAGGCGACGTGGCAGGAAAAATTGGCTACTAGAGTGAGCATCACCATCATGACTGCCACTCCCACCGTCTGCTGGGACAACGAACCTTATCTGTCCAGATCCTGAGGGATGTCCTGACCATACCAGCCCAGAGAGGGGGCAGTAGATGACATTGCCACCTCTACTGGCTCTGGCTAAATACCATCTGAGATGTGAGACTTATTCTCTCTTTCCTGTCCACGTGTCTTTTTCCTTCCTTCCTTCCTTCCTTCAATTTCTTCTCTTTCCTATTGTCATGCTGTCTGGAGCAGCTCACGGTTCTCTCAGGAGAGATTGTCAAGAAGGATGGCAGAAACCCCAAACTGGCTGTATGTTCTATAATTAGATTGCACCACCCCAATAATGAGTGTGAACTCCTAACGTGCTATCACAGTCTTACCATGGAGTCACAGACAGTGCCCTTGGGCATTCCAGTCTCTCTTGCCACCCAGGCAAGCTGGACTATGTGATAGATGGTCACTTTACACCAAAAATCACAATATTCAGGTTACTCCCAGACCCAAAGGACCAGTCACTTACGTCAGGTCATTTGTACCCAGATCTCAAACTAAAGACAATATCTGTAGCCAATCCTGTAATACACTGACTAAAGACTTATTCACTAAGAAAAGAAATGAGAGTTATTTACAAGATTACAACAGGAAATGTACACACAAAATGAGTTACAGTCTTAGATTTAAAAAGGTAGCATAAGCTTCTATAATACTGGTTCTCAAACTGGCGGTCGTGACCTCCTTAGGGGCTCACGATGTAGTTATGCAGGGTCATGAGCTGTGAGCCCCGACCCTGGTCAAGCACAGGGCTGTGAGGCAGAGGAATGTGGGGGGGCAGAAGTGATGACACAAAGAGACTGCTCACCTACCCCCAACGTTTCTCTGTGCCTCCCTAGGGGGTTGTGATGGGAGGAAGCGAGGAGCAACGCCAGAGCTCCCTTCATCCAGGTCACTTTCCCCACCTGGGCTGTGCTGTGAGATGAGCATCAGGAACTGCTGCTCTCTGCCCTCCCCTTACAGAGCCCAGGTGGGGAAAATTACCTAAATGCAGGTGGCCCTGACATTACTCCTCAATCCCCCCTCCCCACGGCCTCCTGGGGGTGCCTGGAGGAGCAGCATTCAAGGGGGGAGCGAGCAGCAATACCAACCGCTCCCTGCATGCGGGTCAGTTTCTCCAGGTGGGCACAGGAGGGCGGGTGCTGGGGTTAGGGTTGAAAGGGGAGTGGGGAGCCCACGAGGGCCAGGTGTGAAGGGTGAGTGGGGAGTCCACAAGGGCAAAGGGGAGGCACCCATGGGGGTCAGAGGGTTGCACTCAGAGGTTTGCTGTGTGAAAGGGGTCACCAATATAAAAAGTTTGAGAACCACTTCTATAACAAGCAACTCTATATGTCCTTTAGGGCTGACCCATGCTAAGCAGATGGGGATCTCTTGCTTATGTTTAAGAAACTTTGCCCCTCATAGTCCAGCCAGATTCTCCTTGTTAGGGATTTTTATTCCCTTCATCCCAGAATCCAACCTGATGGGATGAGTTACTATTTGAGTTCCAGGGGGGGGGTGAGCAGGCACAAGCCTGCCCACTGCTAAAGGTCCCTCCCCCAGCCTAAGGGGAGGAGCCACTGGGCCCAGGACTCAACTAATTTTGTGGGACAACTAATGAAAAAACAGGAAAGGGCATGAGGGACAAAGGGTCAAACGGAGGGAACCGGAAGGGGACACCGAGCAGAGAACCCCGGTCAGCACCCACTGCTTCCAGAAGGTGTCTACGGAGCTAGTGGACGCTGCCCAAAGGAACTCTGCACAGATGCGTGAACAGACGGAGAAACGGAAATAGGCCCCACAGTCGCAGAGCACCCCCCTCCCAGCCAACCTCGTCTCTCTGGTGGCCAGCACTAGGAGGAAGTCCCACAACTTTGTGGGGACTCGGATGGGATATGCGTAGATGAACAGTGGGGAAAAGTGCAGCCAGAACCTCAGCAGGAGGTTCTAGAGGAGCCGGAACAGGGGCTGCAGCCTGGCGCACTTAAGGTAGACAGGGATGAGATTATGGGATGAGTTCACGGGCAGGCCTCCCCTTCCTGGCAGGAGAAAGGAATATAATCAACAAGGTCTCTGCCCTTTGATGCTACACAGTGCCTCGTTTGCCTTCAATGAGCCATCTTGTATGCAAGCTGAGTGCTTTGCCTTAATTAATGGGTTCTTTTCCCGTTTGGCGAGTTACACAATTACAGAGGTTTTCAATGTAAACGCTCAGAATAACTTTATGCCCTGGGATATTATATGAGGTAGGATATATAAGTAGGATTAACACATGCAGAATCCTACAAGCCTTGAATGTAGTCTAAATATATTTTTATAACGCTAATATCTGTTTTAACTGAACTAACCTACAGGTGAGCCAGAGTGGTTTCCACCTATGCATTTGTCAGTGGTCAGTGAGGCCCTGTACCTTGGCAGGAGTTGGCACCTGCTCTGCCAGCAACACACAGGTGTCCCTCTCCTTTTCCTTTCTGTCTAATAAGAGTTTACATATTTTGATTACATATTTTGCTAGCAAAAAGCAATGCCCTAAACAGCCCCATCCTGGTACAAGTTTGCCAGGTTTGAGAGTGCTTGATGAGACCACATACTGTGCCTATTTTTCTCCAGCAGTGAGGTTCAACGCCAGAGACAGGAGCTACATTTTCTATCACTGCTGTTCTATTCTCTCCCCTTTGTGTGTGTTTGTCTTGTTTGGTCCTCTAGGAAATGGGACCAGACTTTAACAATGACAGCTCCAGTCCATCTCTACTAACTTCTTTTCTTTTCCCCAAAAGGACAGTTATTACCATCTTTAATACCATCCAAAAAACTGTCAAACAAGGACTTTTTTCCTTCTGAAAACTCTCTCCAGGGAAAGGAAACTAATGCTGTTGTTAAAATGAAAGTCCATCCCAGAGGCTGGGAATAGCCGACGGGTGGATCACTTGATGATTACCTGCTCTATTCATTCCCGCTGAAGCACCTGGCATTGGCCATTGTCGGAAGACAGGATACTGGGTTACATGGACCATTGGTCTAACCGAGGATGGCCATTCTTATGTTCTTATTTAATACTTTGTATTTCAAATGCTTTAACTGTTTTTCCTTCTCTTCTGTACCTTTAATAAAAGTTTAAATGAATTGTAAAGGTGTGTTTGCCATGGTACTAAGCAGGCTAAGACCTCTGTATACCAAACTCTGAATCTTTTTTAAAACTGTTTAATGTTGGGCAGTAACTGGGATATGTTAACATCTTTGGGCCCCTATATTGCAGCTAATACAACAAGCCCCAACATTATGTGAGAATCTCAGCTTTCTTAGGGAAAAAAAAAATTTTCTAGCCCTTGTTTCTAGCACTTTTCTCTTATTGCAGAGAAAAGCCTGAAAACGTGAACCAAATGTATCCTAAAAGGTTAGAAGGCAAATATAAAGAATCCCACATTTATTATTTTAAACAATTCTCATTATTTTTAAGGCAATCTCGTGATTTATTAGGTCCTGACTCATGCTTTGAATGCTTGTGGTTGAAAATACTAGATTGATATCACAATAGTTGTCTCTATTAGTTATTAAAATTAAGGATGACGTGCATTCTTTATTCAAGTACAACGCCTTTTAATACAAGTAGGAATTTGTCCTTGAGCAAGGTCTGTAACTCTAATCCAACACTGCTTAGCTCATTCATGGCTGGCATGCAGTGCTGTACCACAATCACGTCACTTATTTTATGAAATAACAGATAGTCAGAGACAAGGTGCTTTTCAACTGCAACCAGTTCCAACTTCCTGCCTCTTCAGTATTGACATTGGCAGTGAAATGACGAGCACAGCTGTGCACTGTGCTGGTCCCAAAGGATAAAACCCATGCCCTCTTGAAGCTCATGAGCTTCTGACTGTCATGTATGTATTTGAAATGCATCTTCAGAGACCACATTGCAATGTTGTCGACAGAACGTTCCCACTGAATCAGAGTTTAAAGTGTCTCACTTTCCCCAAAGAATCTAACTTCCCTGATCCAGACCAGCTGCAGATGGTGAGTAATCCCAGACCAAAAAAAGGGATGATGCATACATTTACTAATCCCTATATTAACCATATAGTTTGACTGAAATAGATTATTTATGCCCCTTTTGGGCCCAATTTTATCTTCAGTTACACCAAGTTAACTCCATGAAATGAGATGAGAATTTGGTCCATCATGTAAGAAATGTCTTAAATCATAGCAAAATGCTTCACAGTATGAACTGTGTCGGTATATATTTATCAAAATGCACAAAACCAGTTACCAAAAGATAAATTCAGAAGTCCATATATAGGCATCTAAGTAAGTGGCCTTAATTTCAAAAGATGTGAGCACCCAGCACCTCTTATGGAAGCCCTGTGTTTCTGAAAGAGGACTGAGGCATTGTCTACACTGAGATTTTTAGCCAGCGGTGTAGCTGGTGCAAATCCTAGTGTAGACACATTTTGCATCAGGGCAGTGTGATTGACATTAGTGCCCCAGTTTGAAACAGGATGCAGATAGTGTAATCTGTACTGATGGAAATCACACTGCACTGGTGTAAATTGTGGCTACACTAGGCGTTTTCATCAGTGTAGCTACATCAGTAGCTAAAATCTCTGTGCAGACAGCTATTGACTTGACATCTCTAACCAGAATAAGTTAGCTAGAAGAACAAATAGGAGATAGACCTCCTTGAGGGTGACTGTGTATGGGATTGGACCTATAACAAGGGATGCTACTTGATATTTTTCCCCAATATTGGTAGCAGTCACCAATTAGGATGAGGAATTCCAAAATAAATTGGTACATTTTTGGTGGGACAATCAGTCAGAGGGTCACATTATTAATTGACAGGCAGCACAGGTAATGAGGCTGGTAACTTGGTAAGGGCATTTGTACTGCACTGCCTTTTGTTTAACATTCTTTTCTGTGCTGTACATATTCCTGGCATAGATAATGGCATTGCTGATGCTCTGTCCAGATTTCAGGACAACAGATTCCCGGAGCTTGCACCCTTCAGCAGCCAAGATCCACAGATGATGCTTCACCAATTGTAGAATTATGGCTCCTGACAGCTTTAGGACTGGCATGAAATTCCATCGCCACAAGGGCATTCAGAGTTTACAGAATTGATTTTTTCAAGTTAATAGAATTTAGAGTTAGGGAAGGACTCCAGTGCATCTGACTCATCCCCAAGCTTCATGTGGCAAGATACATGATGTCTCTGGTGCATTGTGGATCGGCTTCATCCACCATATTGGGTCACCTGACAGCCTGTCATTTTGCATCAGGGTGGCAGGATTTGCCAAGACTTGTAGAGGATTCTTCTTAAGGACACAAAGGTGTGGGACACAAAGGAGAGAAAAGCATCCTATAACCATGTAGGGTTTTTGGAAGTTTTCCTCAGGTGTGCAGTTGTTGGATGGAGGTGGTTCCATTTAAAGCAGCATTTTTTGCCCTTTTTTTGATGCTTTCAGGATTACTGAGTTTGTGCTACAGGCAGCAGAGGACGACTCTGTGTGAGCAGTGGAACTGGCAGATGTACAGTTTTCACGAGGAGCAATGTCCTTGAAATTGAGGAATTACAAAACTGATCAAACAGGGAAAGGGACCTCAGTGGAGCTAAGGAAATGCTCCGATGAATAGTTATATCTTGTGAAAGCTGTCCCAGCCTTATCAGACATATGAAGCCAGAGGCAGGCTGCTTATTTGTACACAGTGATGGCAACTATCTGAACAGGGATCAGTTTGCTGCAGTAATGAAAAAGACATTAGCCCACTTAGGTCTCAGTCTGACAAATTTTGAAACTCGTTCCTGTACGACTGCATGAGAGATTTTTAGCCCCCAGAGGGTCCAAGCAATGAGGGTCTGAAAATCAGACTGTTACAGAACATATGTTTGCACTTACCAATGGTGGTAGATATGCCAATGGCCTGTGAAGAGATGTTTGATGGGGTGGGTTCTGAGTTATTACAGAGAATTCTTTTTTGGGCATCTGGCTGGTGAGAGTTGCCCACATGATCTCCATATTTGGGATCGGGAAGGAATTTCCCTCCAGGGCAGATTGGCAAAGGCTCTGGGGGGTTTTCGTCTTCCTCTGTAGCATGGGGCATGGCACACTTGCTGGTGGATTCTCTGTACCTTAAAGTCTTTAAACCATGATGACTTCAATAACTCAGTCATAGGTCAGGGGTCTATTACAGGAGTGGATGGGTGAGGTTCGGTGGCCTGTGCTGTGCAGGAGATCAGACTAGATGATTATATTGGTCTCTCTGACCTTAGAGTCTATGAGCCAATGGATTACCGGGACAGGTAAAGAATGTGAACTAACCTTATCTGTTTGTGATTGCTGGAGGCATCAGAAACAAAGCCAGTGTCTGGATCTGCAGGCACCACAGCAGGCATCCAGATCAGCAGGTGAATTTAATGCTGAGATCATCAGCCTTCAGTGTTTTGGCCAAAGGGACAAGTTATGGGATCAGCTCATGCCTCTTTTGTAGTTGTTGTTGGATGAACTAAAACCACCTAATGTCCTGGTTATTCACCTTGGGGAAATCATCTTGGGCTGCACTGGAGTAAATTTGAGAGTTAGGATTCGGAGGGATGTGGGGTGGATTAGGCATTCACAGCTGAACACGAGATTGGTTTGGTCAGAAATGTTCACAAGGTGGGTTTGGCAGAGACCCATGAAGCCAACCTGTATGGACAGCACCAGAAATATGTGAACCAAGAGGCTGTCAGAGTCAGAGTCTTCTTAGATGCAGGTGGCTCCATAATCACACAGGGATATCCAGTGCCACGTGCTGGAGCTTTTTAGGCACAATAGAGTACACTTGTCAGATGCAGGGACTGACATTTGGTTGCAGGACTTCAGGGATTGGATGAGGCAGAAAATATATACCAGACAGTGTGGGTGGGGCGTATAACCAAGCCAATTGTTGGTGTCCGCAGTGGCTGAAGTCCAGTGCAGATAAATGCTAACAGGGTGGCAGGGACCACGGGTTTTAAACATTGCTCCACAGGGCTCTTCAGTGCTCATAAGCTCCAACCCATCACCCAGTGACTGTTGTCAGAATAGGAGCTGAATTCTGACAGAGGACTACAATCCTGGAATTCGATTAACAGAATGCTGGGGGTCATGATTTTCATTCACAGCTTCTATATAAACCCAGCACAGGAACAGGAAGTTGTCCATACAGCTGGGGTCTCCCCACTTTGGACTGCTTCCCCTGCAATCCCTGCTCCTATTGCCTGCTGCTGTTCTCCTGGAACCTGATCCTACCTGATGCCTGACTCCCGGTTTGCCTTCTAATCTGTCTCAGACTCTGATCTCCTGGTATTGGACCTGGCCTGACTCCTGCTCCAACCACTAGGTCAGACTGCCCATGTCCCAGCCATGACAAAGGGACAATTTCCAGGAGTAAATAAGATCTAGAATTTTTGCTGATGAACCTTTGTGCCTGTAAGGGGATGCCAGAAGTCTTCACAAATCAAGGTTCCCCCTTGTTACTCATCTTTACCACCCTCACAAGGGGGAGGATTAAAGGACTCAGAGGTGAGCTGAGTCCTGGGGGTAGGCTGTGTGTTCTACTCCATGTTATTTGTTATATGGGGAGGGCCCAGTAACCCTGCTTTGGACCCAGGATGGGTGGATGTATATTGGCCAGACACAGTGATAAACTAATAAAGCTGCAGCCTGCTGCTTAAAATCTATTCCAGTGACTATATTTCATTTATCTGCATGCCCTGAGCAAAGCAGGATGCTGTCTCTAGGAATGTAAGACTTTGTTTTCTTACTACTCATAAGCCAAAATATTTTTCTACCTATATATATTACAGACCATAAGGCTAATATGGTAAACCTACCTTTTTATTTTTGCTTTTAATCTGATTTTTCTCTTTTCTTAATAAACCTTGTTTTTAAATAATCCATATCAACACTAGATTATTCTGAGGTGAAATCACCACATTCCTTCTTTGAAAGGAAGATGGACCACTAATGAAAGGGAATCAGAGAGAAAATTATACTGATCCTGAAATGTAATAAGGGACTGACACCAAAGTGCTGATAAGAGAGTAATATTTATTTCCTGGCCTTAAGTGTCTTGGAATTTATACACCAGTGACAAAAAGAAAACTGTTCTACCTACAGCAGTCCCAGCGGTTTCAGCCCTTCATGCCTCATATCCAGGACCTGTCCAGAAAGAGGGGCAGAAGTTATAAGAGGCGTCCTCCTCCTCCCCTCTTCAACAGCTGCCCATTCATCTAGGGAAATTGGCTCTGCTAAACAATCATTTTGACCTGTTGGTTGAGGGCAGTCTACCACTTCCCAGAGTACCAATTCCCCACTTCAATTTTTGACAACCTCTTGTCCCACTTCCTTAGTGCTTGGTCCCCCCTCACCCTCGATTAGTGGCAGGTGCGGACCGAGGTACGGTCTGACCGGGCAACAGCCTGGGGTGCCTGATTGCATGGGGCGCCAAAATGTTTTTACCTTCCGCTGCCGAAATGCAAGGCTCAGCCTGATTTTTCCACTGTGGGAAATTCAAAAGCGAAATTGACAAGCTGCAGCTGAAATTGACAGATCAGGGGAATCTGGGGGAGTAAGACATGGTGGGAAATTCAAATGTGAAATTGACAAGCTGCCGCAGAAATTGAAGGAGCGCATGCCTATGGGCGCAATTTTAATGTCTGCCCGGGGTGCAAGAATGGCTCGGGCCGGTCCTGATTAGTGGATCCTACGCACAGTAGGACCAGGATACACCCTTCAATTTATTTATTTCCCTCCTTCCCCATCTCTCTTCAGGGACCAGTCTCATGAGAGCATGCTACTTCAGGATGTCCAGCCTCTCCTCCACGTGGGGCCATTCAGGAAGTTCCCATGTCATTCAGAGGGAAGTGATTTTAAATACTTCTTAATCTTGAAGACAAAAGGGGCACAGGTCTGTTTCAGACCTAAGGCAGCTAAACAAGGTCCTAAAGAAAACAAAATTCCAGATGGTCTTTCTAGCATCTATTATCCCTTCCTTAGATCCCGGGAACTGGTATGCTGCTCTTGACTTAAAAGACACTTATCTTCACGTGGCAATTCATCAAAGCCACTGAAAGTTTCTCAGATTCATGGTCAATGGATTCTACTATCAATTCACAGTACTGCCTTTTGGCCTATTAGCTGCCACTCAAATAGTCACAAAATGCCTGGTTGTAGTAGTGGCATTCCTGTGAAGATCAGGAGTCCAGGTGTTCCCCTACCTGGCTAGGGAGAGGCTAGTTGAGGTCTCAGATACTCTCCAGCTTAGCCATTATACAGGCCACTTTCAATGTGCTGGGGCTCCTAATCAATCTAGAGAAATCTATCTTAATAGAATAGAATGTATTGGGACAGTCCTGGACTCTTCCAGCAGGAGCACCCTGGCCTTTGTAGAGATTCCAGACTATGTGGGTCATTGCTTTACATGTGAAGGCACACCCTGTCACTACGGTTCAAAACTGCCTCGAACTTTTAGGACACATGGCAGTGTGCACTCACATGGTGCAGCATGCCAGACTGCATCTCAGAGAACTGCAAGGTCGGCTAGCCTCGGTGTATTCACTGGCCCATCATCGTATGTGTCTGTTGGTTCAAGTAGCTACTCAGGGTTTTACCCTCCCTTGACTGGTGGCTAGAACTTGCAAATGTTTGTGAGGGAGTTCCATTGCCACTCCATGACAGACATTCACACTAGTCACAGATGCATTAGATCTAGGTTGGGGAACTTACTTAGGTCCCCTTCAGACTCAAAGCCTTTAGTCTCCCCAGGATCTAAGTCTCCATATAAATACCAGGGAGCTGCAGGCCATCCATTTGGCTTGCATGGTATTCATTCCACATATCAAGAGAATGAGTTGGTGCTCACTGACAACACAGCAGCCGTGTTCTCTGTAAACAAAGAAGGGGCAGACCCAGTCAACAAAGTTCATGTCAGGAGCAATCCTCCTTTGGAAGTTCTGCATCAGCAGTTCCACCAACCTGAAACTGCTTTCCTTTCAGGAGTTCAAAATACTCTGGCAGACCACCTCAGCAGGTCATTCACAGGACACCACAAATGATCTCTTCACCCAGATGCATCCAGGTCCATTTTCCAGCAGTGGAGGACTCCCCAAGTGAACCTATTTGCAACCAGAGCAAATAAAAAATGCCATCTCTTTTATTCCTGAGCAGACTGTAGCCCAGGTTCACTGACAGATGTTTTCCTCCTACCCTTGTCAAAAAGCTCACTGTATGCCTTCCCTTCAGTTCTGCTCCTGCCCAAAGTCTTGTCCAAAGTCAAGCAAGATTCCACTCATCTTATTCTAATAGCCCTATTAGCCCCGGTAACATTGGTTTTTGATGCTACTAGTCCTGTCAGTCAGACCTCTGCCATCATTCCCAAGGGATGTGGATGTGACCACCCAGGACCACAGCCACCTTCTTCATCCCAACCTTCAGGCCTTCCACCTGACAGTGTGGATGCTTCATAGCCGACAACTTCAGAATGATCTTTTCTAAGGCAGTGCAGGAAGTTCTGCTATATAGTAGGAAGCCTTCAACTAGGTCTATTTACCTTGCTCAATGGAAGAGATTCTCCATTTGGTCCATACAAAGAGGCATCTCTCGAACTCATCCAATTTACCATACTGTGGAGACAAAATTGCATAGTGGCGTCCGCAGCGCCACGTGCACCGCCCCCCCACACGGATAAAGAAGCAGCCTAGGAAGGGTTGACTCAACAGCACGAACCGCACGACCCACACGTACCTGACACCTTATAAGAGGATGAAGCGACCTCACCTGCTGGTGCGTGGTCAGCAACTGTCCTGGGAAAATTGTAATCACCTGGTTGGCTGGTCAGTACCTGCCCGGGAAAATCATGAGCACCTGGTTGTCTAAACGCCAAGCCATGACATTAAAAGGTCATGCAGCAAATAGCAACCAATGGGGCTTAGCCTCTGCTGACCGCGGGAAACTATAAAAGTTCAAACACAGGTAGCAGAGAGCAGAGAGGAATTGTATCTACCCGGCACCCCGCGTATCTCCTGGTCGTGTTGGTTCACCGGGCTGACGCATCTTCCCCATCCCGCTTCGCTGCAAACTGATCACTCGGAGCGGCTCTCTCTCGTCTGCAGGATTTAAAGCAAACGGCAACTGAATTTGGCCAACACGGTATATTTGTACATAGCGTTTGTGAGTATGGATTAACTGTTCTCTGTTGTGTTTGTCTTGTAACTCCTTCGGGGAACTCCAAAACCGGGCACCCTAGTGTCACACATTGGCAGCCATGCATTGATCTGCAGAGATCACGAATGCAAAAGTCCTGGGTGGCACACTTTGTCCTTTCACGCACGGAGTTCCCCTGCCCTTTGCTATCACTGTTTGCTGTGCAATTGCTTGCTGCGGAACTGTTTATTATAGAAGTAGAACTGTTTATTATAGAATAAAAAGTTCATTGTTTAAGCAAACCCCTAGAATCATCACTGCCTTGCCGACCTCCCGTATCCCAAACCGAACCTATCTGAGAGTTTTTCTCTCTGTTTCCACACATATCTTAGATTATCTCGTTTCTGAAACAAAAAGGGATAGCTATGAGTTCCATCAAAGTCCATCTGGCACCTATCTCAGGTTTCCACTCCCCAATGGATATGGAATCTATTTTTTCCAAGCTTTATGTCTGTCAGATTTCTTAAGGGTTTGCACAGATTATACCCAGAGGTACATAGCCATTCCACAGTGGAGCTGAAATTTAGTTCTAGCAAAGCCAATGGATTACCAATTTGAGCCACTAGTGACTTGTTCTCTGTTACACCTGTCTATGAAGATGACTTTCTTGGTTGCTATAACCTTGGCCAGGAAAATAAGGGACCAGTGAGAATTAGTATCAGAATCTCCCTATACAAATTTCTTTAAGAACAAGATTTTCCTTTGGCCTGATTAATGTTGTTTCCGTTTCTCACATTAATCAAGCAATTT
The DNA here is from genome assembly GCF_026122565.2 of Emydura macquarii macquarii. NCBI lineage: Eukaryota > Metazoa > Chordata > Testudines > Chelidae > Emydura > Emydura macquarii. The sequence goes on along the minus strand of NW_027132559.1, from coordinate 31,528,242 downwards.
ATTTACCTACACTCTTTTCAAAGCCTCATTGGAGTAAATGGGAAGAAAAGCTCCTTACTCTAGATGTTAGAAGAGCTTTGCCTTTTTACCTGGATTAGACTAGGCCATTCAGATCTTTGTCTCAGCTTTTCATTGTGGTTTCAGACAGAGTGAAGGGCCACACAGTATCCACCTAGCAGATCTCTTCCTGATTTCTAGCTGTATTTGTTTATGCTACCAATGGGCTGATATCACACCTCCAAGTTCAGTGGTAGCTCATTCAACCAGGTCGCAGGCAGCTTCTGAGACTTCTGTCACTCATGTGCCCATCCTGGACACTTGTAAGGTGGCAACCTGGTCATCTGTCCATACCATTGCCTCTCACTATTGCACCTCTCATCAATCCAGCGCTGATGTCGGATTTGGACAAGTGGTCCTACAGCCCCGGTTCAAGTAGACTCTGAGACCTCCAGCTTGAACTGCTTGTGAGTCACCTACAGTGGACGTGTGCAATCGCTCAAAGAAAAAAAATGGTTACCTACCTTTCCATAACTGTTGTTCTTTGAGATGCATTGCATATATCCACTCCGTGACCTGCCCTTCTTCCACTCTCTATTGAAGCCTTTCTGGCAGGAAGGAACTGAAAGGGTTCAGCGACAGCGCTGCCTTTTATACCTGCATGCAGTGGTGTGAGGCACCAGAAGGTGCTCATGTTGCCCCAATGGGTACTTCTGAGGGGAAAATCTCCTACAACTGTGCACGAGGCTCAAACACACCTACAGTGGAATGGGCATGTGCAACACATCTCAAAAAACAATAGTTACGGAAAGGTAGGTAACCATTTTTACACAAGTTAATACCCCTGTGAAAAGGCAGATGGCAGTGACCACTGATGTTATAAACAGTGCAGGGCAATCATACATGACATTTTATGGCAGGAATACTCGATTCATTTAAAACAGGGAGAATTTATGTAGACAGAATGTGTCTGTTCTGGTTTGGAATTTGCTCAGGGCTCTGAGGTAGACATCTCTGCTCTAGAAGACCAAATGTAATTAAAAAAGAAGATGACAAGTGAATTTAAACATATATTTGCATTTTTATTTTTAAAGGTCCATTAAAAAGAAGCAACACAGATGTCACAATCCAGGTTATTTGCTGCCAACTTCTGAAATTTGCATTTCACAGGTGAAAATAATGTGATCTCTATGACAAACTTGGCAAACTTGTTTGCGCTGTGGTTTCAAGTCCCTTGGATCTCTGATTCATCCTCCTGCCTTAGTAAACTGAAATGAGATAGCAAATCTCTCATTTGAGAAAAAAGCTAGTTAAACCTTTCATTAACATGTAGTGTGACCTCCATGACCTGTATCATTATTAAAAAGTGAAGCAGTTGTTCCAAGGAAACCCCAAAACTCAAGCTGCATTTTTTTCCTGGAAAAAATCAAATCGAGAACCGACTATTTCCCACTAGTACCCCCAGAAATCTTCCCATAACAAGATACACATCACCCTCTTGAACAAGACTTGTTACTACTGACACAAAAGTGCAGGCATTTTGCATTTCTTCAAAAATTCATCTCCACAGTCACAAGTACTAGATTATGGATCAAATATTCCCTGTTGACCTCAACAGTTCATTCATTAAAAAAGCAGCTCTGAGTTGCTGAGCTCCTCAAAGCTAATTCTGCTCAGCAGCCCACTAGCAAGGAACGGATTTTTCTTTGACTTTCATATGTGAATATACTTTGGGGAATAAAAGAAGAATGATGTAATAATTTTAAAATTAGTTTTCAATTTTATATTTGATTCATAAGATTTCTTAAGTGATGTATGCATTTTCCATTGGGCTTTGTCATTAATGAACTGTTGTGATTACTCTTGACAGTTTGACAGCTGGCATGTCAAAGGAATAGACTCGTTAAACAGAAATGTGCCAAAGTGCAGCATCCTAAACTAACATAGCAGTGCCATTTACACATCAGTGCTTGGGGGCATATCAGCATTTCCTTTATGAATCCCTATAGTCAGAGGCTTAAAAAGTCACAAAGCTGGAAGCTGAAAGCTAGAGGGAGAAATATTAGTATTCTCCACATCCACTCCTCCCCTCCCTCAAAGAATCTTTTATTGTTTAATTCTCTGAACATTTTAATTGCATTCTTATAATAATGTCATTTTGTATATTGAAGCTATGCACCAACTTGACCCCTTCGATATATTCTACCTATTTTGTAGAGTAGACTTCCTGTGCCTGATTCTGATTTACACCTGTCCAAATTGGATGTAGAATGCCACTATTCTGATAAAGTGGCACTCACTTTACAGAAGTGAAAAAGACAACATAAGGTGCAAGGCACTGGAGAATCATGCCCTATGGGTATCACAGTAAATGCATTGAGCTATTTTAAGAGATGCTCCAGGTACGTCCATGGGAGCTACTGAGTGAATGATCAGCAACTACACTGTCCCTAAAGGCTTTCCTGTGTCCCACTGTTTGTCTTGACAAATACTACTAAATTGGATTAGACTCTAATAAAATTCAAATATAGACTAAGCAGGCTCTGGTTCTCTTCTCATTACGGCAGTACAACTGCACTGATTCCTGATATACGCTGATATTAGTACAGTAGCTTCCCATATGCGGGTAGCTTACATCTGAACCTTTCACAGCAATATTTATTACTTCCCAGTTTCTTCCCAAGAATTTCCCATCTTTTCTCTTGACTGAAGAAAGGTAAACAATATAGATTCGGTGGGTGAGATCATGCTTAACTAGTCTGCTGGAGTTCTTTGAAGGTTTCACTGGCTTGACAGACATGGAAAATTCAGTGGATTTTCAAAAAGCATTCAGCAAAGTTCCACATCAGATTAATGGCTGAGGAATCATGGAATGGGAAATAAAATAGGGTGCTGGATAGAAAGTTGGTTTAAGAGCAGAGTCAAAGGGTAATAGACTTTTCAAGCTTGAAGGAGGTTTCTATATAAAGAGTAGCCTGAAGTCAGTATGAGGACCACTCTTGTTTTAAAATATGCACTACACAAAGGAGGTCACTGAAAATGCCCGAACTCCTTCTCATGTCTGTAAATTCTGACACGTCAGGTTATGCTGAGGGTCAAAGTAAATAAGTTTGTAGCCTCATAGCGGGGACAGCATGAATCTCCCTAAATGAGCAGAAGATTTGGGGGGCAGGATTTTTTAAAGTAGTATGAATGTAACAGGACATCTTTTTAAAGACAGACAAAAGCAATTGCATACACAAACTACTGTACATGCCTGCTATTTACAATCAAGTACCCAATGTGTGTTTGCAAATCAAATAACCATGTAAACACCTGCCTGGCTGGTAAATTTATCATTAATTGTAATAAAACATGCAAATAATATTAAAATAATACATGCAATAAATAATACAAATTCTAATGAGCCTCCTTGTACAGTAATTATTAGAACTCTGTGAAACTTGGTGCATTCAACTTGCAAGTGATGTGATCAATGTTGTTTGTTACAGTTTACATGGGTTTAAACCTCTTGGGCCAGATTGTTTAGTCAGACCAAGCTATGTTTCATGCAGGACAAAAAGGGAAAAAGGTGATTTAATACCAGTTTTGCATTCCTCCAATCCTGGAGACCAATTCAGCCCATGGTGCCATTTAGAGCAAGCTCAGGGCTGCTCTAAATTTCTCCTGGCTGCCTATGGCCCAGAGGTGTCCATGTCACCTTCCTCTAAACATGCCCCCTGTGTTTGGGAGCTGGGTCAGGGCACAGTGCAGAGTCATTTTGCCACTCTACACCAATAAAAGATTCCCCCTATACAAGAAAAATCCCCAGAAGGCCAGTTAAGCTGGTGTTATTGCAACATTGTGCCACCAGAGTGGTGCAAGGGGCCATTGCAGGGCCAAGAACTTGCTTCTTGAATGTTACTTCAAATAGATGTTTACAAATTCAAAGCAAAATTCAACCAAAATCTTTGAATTTTGCCTGACTTCAAAAAGCTATTTGGAGCTGCCTATTTGAAATGTAAACATAAATTCCTCCCAAAGATTCACATGGAACTCTGCCAAAGTTCACTCAGAATTTGGCCCAGGTGTATTTAAGAGGCTTGCAAACTTTGTGACATTTTAAACGAAATGGGGCCAAATTTCAGGTTTGGTATGAAACCCCAAACTGGTAAGTTCCCCATTGTTTCAGTTTTGTAATACCAAGTTCACACAGCTCTGGCAATACAAATCTTGGCAGATAAAAGTTGATAAAATATCTTGCTCTTTTATAGTATGATTGTGTTACAAAAATGCATGTCCTTCATCTTATTGCCCAAATGAAATATCTTAGAAATCAAATAATTAATGAAGAAGAGATGCATACTATCTTATAAATATGTCATTTGAGTGAGACTGGAAATAAAGCGTACATTTTTAACAATGACAATAATTAACCACTGGAACAATTTACGAAGGGCTGTGGTGGATTCTCCATCACTGACAATTTTTCAATCAAGATTGAAAGTTTTGCTAAGAAACATGATCTAGGAAATATTTTCGGGGAAGTTCTATGGGTTCTATTATACAGGTTAGACTAGATAATCATAATGTTTTTCTTCGAGATGTGTTGCACATGTCTATTCCACAGTATGTGTGTTTAAGCCTCGTGAACAGTTGTCAGAGATTTTTCCCTCAGCGGTACCTTCTGGCCTTGGAATCTATGGATCAGTCAGTTAGCACACTGATTCACGGTCACACAATGACTTCAGTTACCCTTTGCCCACAAGACCATCAAAACAGTTCCTGAATACAGAATCTATGCTCCACTGTAGATCCATTTAAAATGTTTGTTAAACACTATCTTAAGGCTCCCATTTCAGCGGTTCAACTTTTTATGTTCATATCAACACTCTCCTATACAGCTTATCACATAAACAGCAACACACTTTAGTTGCTCAGTGAAAAGCCTCACTGCACTACATAGAATAAGCCTTTGGAGTTTTCCCTTTTTGACACACAGTAATAAACATTGCTTTGCAGGTTCTGTTTCTCCCATGTGATTAAATCTGACAATCTGCTGGGACCAAAAAGTCAACCTTGGCCTCTGGGTCTGAGATGTCCTGAGTCACTCACTAGACTTTGTGGGTCTGGGTTTATTGCATGGTTCTCAGAAGGCATTGACAGAAAACATGCTAACAGAAGCTTTCACAGTTAATAAAATGCCTGAAGTTCGGTGTGTTTCCATCTTTCCCCTACCTCAGAAATAGAAAATTTTTGCCCTGTCATTTCTATCACCATGTCATCTATGTGCAACACAGAATCATGGAGAAGGATAAAGTTAAAATATAGATGCTTTCTCCCCCATAGCCCTAAGATTCAACTTGTGTGTGTTTTTTACACTCAAAGGCAAAACAGATTCAAATGCAAATTAATATTGCCAAGAAGCTGGATTTCTAAAACAACTGGAATAAAGGTATCTTTGTTTAGAAAATGAAAAGAAAGAAAAATGTATTTGGGGAAGTACATCTCCTGCAGAGTTTCCTATGGCCAGAAAAGGGAAAAGAGGAAGAGAATCCATGAAGTCCACTGGGAACATCACTTGAAGATATAATACTGCCAAGGAAGCTTTAACTGCTACCATGATGGAACTATGAAATGTCCAAACATACATAGGTAGACAGACCTAACAAAGACAGTTTGGTCAGTGATGTGATAGGAAAGTTTAGGTCTTGAAAGGTAAGATCAAAGACTTTCTGCCAAAGAGAGGGAATTTTTTTCATAAGACTGAAAGTATATGGGATAGTGAAGCTGGACATATTAATATCTGGCAAAATTTTCAAAGGCACCTAAATGACTCCATAAGCTCCATTTTCAAAAGTGACTCTTGGCATTTAAGGCCAGCTTTTCAAAGATATTTAGGCACTTAAAGATGCAGAAAGACACCAATTGATGAAGTTGTTAGCTTAATATTTTGACATATTTGACTCAATTTTTATCCACAGGGGAAGATTAAGCTCTCCATCCTGTTTTATTCTCAATGGGGATGAATTAGTAGACAGGTATATATTGAGGTAAATGTAGCTATTGCAAGAAAAATGAGAACTGGCTCCAGAGTTGGCAATCGTGTCTTCTAAAAATGACATGTTAATTTCTGGATTGTGAGAAAGTATATGTTGTGTGAACGGCTGAACTGTTTAAAGTTAAACATTCAGCAAGAACATTTGATTTTTTATAATCTTACTATTAAGAGTTAGTCAGGCTTTTCTGTATGGAAGACGTAAATATTTTTATATATTGGAACATGCACAATATTTATTTATGCATGCATATTTTCTCCACTGGGGAAAGGGGGAATCTTCTGTTCTAATCTTCTGTTAGATCACTGAAGGATTCCTTTGTTTTCCTACTTTTTCATCCTTCTTTTGTATAGTTGTGTTGTAGCCACCTTTGTTCTGTCAACAGAAATCTTGGGGACTGGATGGAATTATTCTTTTACTTTGATTATTTAAGATTTAATTTAAAGTAATGTATAGAGACTAGCCATGTTGGGGCCCAATTGTGCTAAGTGCTGTAAAGACATGTACTAAATGACAGTCCCTGCTGGGAAGCCCTTCAGATGGTATTTTTTCATTTGTCATAGGAATCACTAATGAGCAACATGAGGCATTATCACCTTTTTTCCTAACACAATGTAAATGTTTTTTCTGCAGCATCAGTGAATTTTTAGAATTTGCTAGCACAGTGTTTCTCAATTAAATTTGGCCACGGAACCCTTTTGAACTTGATAAATAATTGCGGAACCCCCCAAACTCTTAACAGTATTTTTACATATGGGGCCAAAAAAAATGTCGAAATAAGCAAATTATATACAAACAACTAGGTCAGCGTTTCTCTATTAAATATAAATTAAATTACACTTACACCCGAAAAATCCGGGACAACTTGCCTTTTTCGGCGGCGCGGAGAACAGCTGCTCGTGGAACCCCAGGGTTCCACGGAACACCAATTGAGAAAAACTGTGCTAGCACAATCCATACTCACTGCTCATTTGCATGCACTGTGTTCTTCCAAGATGTATAACCATATAGAAATTATGCACTTTAAAAATTGCTGAAGCCCTTTATAGAGAATCTTGACTCTCAAAAAAGATATTAAAGGTATTCATTCCGGTATCAGTTATAGCCTGCACAATTTGGGGTAATTTGTGTGTAATGAATTTATGAGTTTACTGTACAAGGTATCACAAAGCCAAAGGCTATTAGGGACAAACCCTCAGATGGTGTAAACTCAATGGGATGTAAACTCAATGTAAAGTCAATGGGGCTTTCTGACCATTTACACCAGGTGAGCATCTGTCTGCTGGTTTTTAGTGATGGATAAACCTCAGAAAATTCTGAGATTTTGTTCACCTCATGTTAAGCACCCATAAGTTTAGATATTTATCTGAAGTATCCAGATCTCATAAATCTACAGGATTGGGTTAGAAATTGTGTGACCACAGGCTTTTTTGAAAGTTATCTGGTATTTCCTGCTCTGGAATGTGGGACAGAAATATTAGAACAGCCCTTGAGAACAGTAATTTGGCATTCCTGCTTCCAGTTCCATATAGAACCAGGAAATACAAAGGTGTGCGAAAATTAAAACTACTGAGGGCAGGGGAAAGTTGATGGAAGAAAGTTTAAAAACTTTATAAAAACATCTAAAAATGTTCATTTCAAATTTTAGGTGATGGTTCTGCTAGTGGTTATTTTATCTTCTTTCCTACATTTTAACTATGTTTATACAATTTACAATTCAAGGATCATGGTGGATTCTGCATCATTGGCCATTTTAAAATTGGGGTTGGAAAGTTTTTTTTAAAGAACTACTCTAAATCAAACAAAAATCATTTCTTCTATGACCTGTCTTATACAGAGGTCAGGCTAGATGATAACAATGGTTCCTTCTGGCCTTGGAATCTGTTAATCAAACTACTTATTCTAGTTATACAGATTTCTGGATATTCAATTTTATAGATGGACTTAAGATGCAACATTCTGATCAAGACTAGATCATATCTGAATTTCTGATTCTGGTGGTGGTAAATTTTGAGTGTTTTGGTCTTGACTCCATGTAATAATACACAACAGAAGAAATCTATCTAATCTAATATAATCTAATCTCTCTGTTTACCTACAGATATTTCCAAAGTGCCTATCACTATGGAGCCTGTCATCCACATTGCCTAGAGATGCATACTGATAACAGGGATACAAAATGAGTATCATACAGCAAAATTAAAGTGCAAAAGAATGATAAAAAGGAAAAATTAGTTCCAACACTTTCAAGGTGAAAAGTTACGATTATTCTGTAACCATTCGATCTTTCAAATATTTTTTAACTTCTTCCAAGATGTAAATGAGAATATAATAGAAACAGACACATCAACTCTTTTCTTATATATTATTATATACTTATTCCTATAAGTCTATGGCAGAAGATTGTAATGGAGTGCAAATACTTTTTTATGACAATTCTTATCTCCATGAAAAATATACAATATTTGGCTGAATAAATACATTTCACAAGCAAGTTGGCTCACTGAATATATATCACACACACAAATAATTTATTGTCCAGTACCAAAAATATCTGTGCATTGTCCATGCTGAGATAGTGTAAGGCAATATCTGGTTGCTTTGGGCTAGTCTGAGCCTGCTTTTCTAAACAGCTATAAGTATTAAAGCTGCCACGGCTGCCAACATGTGTTTGGGCTTCCTATGATTTTAAATTAAATAGAAGGCACCCTTTCATTGGCAGGCTATATCTACATTCTGTGAGTCTTGCTTTCAGCATGGACTTAAAGAATAAACCACAGGTCCCTGGAATTGTGTTGGGAATGGAAATTAGTTGGTGCCTCCATCCTAGAAACACATTAATAAAGATAAACTCAGTCTGTGAGAACACTGTAGGCTGTCATTTATGAGAGGGAAAAGCGAAGGAACTACAAAAACCACTGCAATTCAGTCTGACCCCTGCTGCTGGCAATGTAAAGCAAGTGACGTGAACACCCAAGATAATTCCAGTAATTCAGTCACTGTAGATCTATTGGCAGCTTGTGTTTGGTATTTGCTGACCACCCCCATTCTTTGTGTAAGGAGGGAAATGGGCCCGCTATTGAGGGGAACTTTCCTGGCTCGTACACTACTCTGATGGAGTTGGCTAGCAAAAGTACTTGTATCCTTGCTCCCATTCTCTTTACCCAGAGGCCCACCTGGCCTCGAGGGCTCCCCTTTCACTCTCCTGTGTGGTGGGGTCCCTGTAACCCCGACAAGGCTAAACCCAGGATTCCTGGGGCTCGGCCCCCAATCTTATCATGGACCCTTAAGGCAGGGGCTAGGGTATCCCCACTCCAGAGTACTAACTCTGCACTGGGTGCTTCCCTGACCCACTAATCATTGCATACAGTGCAAAGCAATAAAATTTATTAAACAAACAGCAATCAAAAATCAAATAAAAAATAAGAAAAGAGGAGAAAGGTTAAAGTAAAACACCCAGCGCCGCCCCCTGCACCACGCACAGCGTCTCCAGGGTGCAAGGGACATTCACAGTCTGTGTCTCACACGTCGCAGGCCTCCTGCCCAGGCCCTGGCTGCGCTGCAGGGACACAGAGAGTCAGACACTTGCTCTGGCAGTGGCCACACATCCCCAGGCTTTAGGGGGCAGGGCCCTTCTCCCCAGCGTTAGCCCCCCTGTTGGGGTCACGGTCCCCCTGAGTCTGGCCTGCGAGGCCTCTAGGCTGGTGTCATCTCCCTGCCCTGCCCAGAGTCCCCCTCGCTCTCCCCAGCTGCTCACTGCACCCAGCTCCAGTCCCAGCTCCTGCTCTGCTCTGCCTCAGTGCAGCTGTGCTTGGCTTGCCTCAGCTCCGCTCTCTGGGATGCCCCTTTGGCTCTCCTGCTATCTGTCAGCTCAGCTCAGCTCCCTGGGCCTCCTCTCTGCCCTCCCAGCCACTGGCTGCTTTGTCCTTAGCTCTGCCCACTCTCTGCCCAGGCAGGCACAGGCAGGCAGCTGCAGCTCACATGGAGGATGGGACTCCCCCCCCTCCGGCTCCCTCATTGCCCTGCCCACCCTGTCAATCAGGCTAACCGAAGTTGGTCTCTCTCCACTGGCCCTGGTGGCTGTGTCTGTTTCAGGGTCCGCTTTCTCAAAAGATGGCCAACCAAAAAGACCCACTAAGTTTCAGTAAGGGGCTAATAGACCTCTTACATTTGGTTGCCATGTAGGAATTCTGTGCTAGCATTTCTTATACACATACTGCACATATAACCTTTAACCCCTAAAAAAACCCTGACCTTTGTCTTTTCTACCTTTTATGATAATTTAAAAAATGCTTAAAAATAAACATTGATATTATCCATTGAAATTATTTTAAAAAAAAATCAAATTGTGCCAATCCTAGTTATTTTTCATCATGGTCTTGCCCTTACCCCCTCTTTCTAAAATTAGTTTTTCCTCATCTTTTTTGCAGTTGAAAAAATAGCTCGAGACTGACTTATGTCAGATAAAGGATGATTCTTTCACTAATAGCTGAAATGGAAAATATCTGTAACAGAGCCAAGAAACTCGATGAGTTTGATCTCAATAAGTTTCCTACTCACATAGGTCAGAATTTGCCCCACATCCAGTGGGCTGGTGTGTGGGATCAAAAAGCCAATGCAGAGCTAGCGAGAGTGTGCTGCACTCTCGGGCACACCATGGAGATAAACAACCCCTATGTTTGTTTGGGTCAAGGGACAGAAAGACAGATAGAAAGAAAAAGATGAAGGTTAATTGTTGAGGCCTTCCCAATGCTAACCCAACTCACACAGAACCATGCTGTCATGGAAACATCACCTGTGCCTAGTTCAGACAACCCCTCAGAGGAGCTTCATATCATGGAGGGAGTTTCTAAACACAATAGTTATGAGGAGGTCACCCATTCCCCTGCAGGTGTCAGAGGACTATGTTGCATAGCATGCCCATTCTTTTACCCCTCCTTTACCAGTGTTGCTACTACAACCCTGGAGTCCAACCTCATGGAATGGGATTCCACGCAACTAAAGGCTCAGCCACTCTCAGTCTGCACAAAATTCTCCAATTTGCAAATATTTATTTTCCATTATTTGAGCCCTTCAAGGATTTGGTCCTATGTATTTTATTTTTGCTCTTTGCTGTCAGCATTATTCAAATATTCTCTGCTACATGCTCTTTGCTGCACATATGGCTGTAACAAGTTTCTTTAAGTTTCTCAGGTGTGCTTGCTTCTTCCCACACATCAGCTGGCAAGGATTCCCAGTTTTGATCAGGATTGCCCTTGCGTTTTGGGGTGGAAGAATAATTATTATCCTTGAAAAGCCCAGCTCTGGGCCTAGTTTGGCCCACTCAAAGACTGCCGCCTTTGGAAGTAGCAAGATGGTACACTAACAAGTGCGTTCCCCACAACCCCCTGCTGGATTAATACATGCCAAGGGCAAGTTTTTGTCCATCATGATTTTTTCCTGTTCTGCACTCTGCAGTGATATGAAATGAGAACACACAATTTGCTATGCATAATTGCTTCTTCAGAACTCTGATCAGCTCACATCAGTTACTAATTGAAAGAGTTTATATATTTCCCTTTCATCTGTGAAACTCTCCCTGAAATGACCGGGTACCCTGTGAAAATGACAAACCTGATATAAGAGATGTGGTCCATCTAAAGCAGTATCTCTTTCTACCATTACTCAAGTGCCACCATAAAACCTGTTTCTTTCAGGACATAGTCATTTAAACTGTCTAAGGCCTGGTCTACACTAGGAAATTAGGTCAGTCTAACTATGTCACTCAAGGGGTTGAAAAATCCACACCCCTGAGCAATGCCGTTACACTGACCTAACCCCCAGTGTAGACAGCATTAGGTTAACAGAATACTCCCGTCGACTTAGCTACTGCCTCTCGGGGAGGTGGAGTACCTATGCCAGTGGTTCCCAACCCATGGTCCGCGGGCTGGGCTTTCAAAGTGGCCCACTGCTTTCCTCCCGCTGGCTGCATAGGGAGCCACTGCCTAAGGACCCAGGCGGAGCGCGTTGCCGTGGGGATAAAAGACCAGCACAAGCTCTTTGCTGCAGCCAAGGGGATGGGAGATCAGTGCTCCCCGCCCCTTGGCTGTAGCAGGGAGCATGGCAAAGTGCTCTGCCTGGGTCCCTGCTGGAGCCAGAGGGAGGGGAGCACTGATCTCCCGTCCTTCTGGCAGTGGCTAAAGAAGGGAGCCACTGCCCAGTGACCCAGGTAGAGCACATGGGGCTACAGGATTCTGCAGTTTTCCTGCTGCAGCCAGGGGGACAGGAGACCAGCGTTCCCCTCCCCCTGGTTGTAGCAGGGAGCATGGCTAAGTGCTTTGCCTGGGTTCCTAGGCACTGAGGTACCTGCTGGAGTCAGAGGGAGGGGAGCACTGATTTCCTGTCCCCCTGGCTGCAGAAGGGACCCATGTGGAGCACACGGGGCTACAGGATGGGTGGGGTTTCCCTGCTGCAACCAGGGGGACAGGAGATCAGCGAAGAGGGAGCAGCCTCCTCGCTGAACTCCTTCCACCTGGCTGCAGTGGGGTGGGGGTGGGGAGGGACTGCTGGTGGCAACTGATGGCCCTTCAGGTTTGTAAAAAAGATATCTGTGGCCCTCAAGCTGAAAAGGTTGGGAGCCACTGATCTATGCCAATGGGAGTAGGTAGCATCTTCACTGAAGCGCTCCAGCAGTGCAGCTGCAGCATTGGAAGTGTAGACGAGACTTACGGGTATTTCTCCACTAGAAATGCTACAGTGGCCCACCAGCAACACTGCCGCTGTGCCACTGTAGCATTGTTGTGTATATACTTACAACGGTAACAGAAGGGGAAGTAGTAAATTCACCTCTCCGAGAGGTGGTAGCTAAGGCAAAGGAAGAATTCTTCCATGGACCAGTGGGTATCAGGGATTAGGTCAGCTTTAACTACTGAAATTTTTCACAACCCTGAGCAATGTAATTAGGTCAGCCTAACTTGTTACTGTAGAACAGGCCTTAATCTGTGAAGGTTCCTATATCTGCTCCCTTAAATCCAATTACCCAGCTCACTTCTGGGAGGAGATTACTCACAGCATCTGAGCAGCACAGCTGTTTAGGTCCTGACTGTAGGAAAAGGTCAGAGAACGGTTCTTGCACAATACAATGGCTTTTTTTATTCAGATTCTGAAGCCCTTCTCTCAAAGCACACAGCAGTTGTCTGTGCCCCGAAGCGTTCTGCTAGCAACCCTGACGGACCTTGAGTGCAGGAGAATCAAGGTTTCATTTTTAAAACACAGTGCTACAGGTTTCCATTAAGTACACATTTCTACCAAAGCAACACAAATACAGGCGCCACTTGGTTTCTGTTTGTTTGGGTTTTATTTGACTCAGACAAAGAAGATGAATAAGACATAGACACAAGTTATGATTAAAGCTAGTCTGCACATTCACTAATCCAACTGAAGCAATTTAAATAAAAGAAAGATGCAGGGAGGGAGGGGTGAAGAGATGTCCCATATCTCTAATGTTCGACCTAGCATAATTAGCCCAGAACTGTCCTCAAACTAGCCTCCACAGCCATCAAATTTGTGACCTTGAGCCCCACCTCTGCGCACGCACACACACACACACTCGCCCAACCCAAATATAGGAAACTGGCTCAACCTGCTGAAAACTGCCCCCCACCCCCAACCTTAACTCAGGAGACTGTTGAGCAAGGCTCAGGTAGGGCCAGGTCACACTGGAATGGTGAGGAGCCCAAAAGGACCCTTGAGCCTTATCAAGGGGGAGCCAGGCCTGGTCTGTTCTTGTGATGGGTGCAGAACAAAGTGGCTTCCTTCATGGCTTTAATGGCCGCTGCTCCTTCCTTTGCTCAAGTCTGGCTGCAGACTCAGGCAGAAGCCTTGCAGAGGCAGCATAGCTGACATGGATCTGGACTGGGATTCGGAAGAGCTGGATTCTATTCTCAGCTTTTCCCCCGATTTGCTATATGACTTCAAGCTAGACAACTCACCTCGCTGTGCCTCTTTTCTCCCTCTCACCTTTTGTCTGACTTGTCTACTTAGATGGCAAGAGCTGTTGTAATATTTGGGGTCTAGTATATTTAGTCCAGTTGAGAGCTTTTAACTGGTGGAAAGTGGATGAATTGTCATCATGACCTGTTACACAAAATTGTTTTTAAAAAAAGAGGCAAAAGAGGGGACAGTATTAATTTAACCGAAGAGATTTACTAAGGACTGTGGTACGATCATGGCTGATAAACAAAAGGAGTGTGGGACCAAAAATTAAACCTGGACAAAATAATGAGAGGATGAGCTATTCTGCCCACCACTTTTTTAGGATGATCTTAAAAAGAGACCAAAAAAGAAGAGGCTGCAACCATGGTTGTGCCTGCTGTGGAAGGATCTTTATTGTGACACCTAGACCTTGCCTCACCCATGAGGATACTTGAATTCAGCTTGACACGTGAGATCCTGCTCTCTTTTCCCCTCCCTTGCATGCCCCTTTCCATGCCCCAAGACCTTACTCCTGACCTATCGCTCTCTCTCAGCATTTCACCTGGTCCTGAAATCATCATGGCCCCTGAGATGGCCTAGCAAACTCTGCTCAGTCTGAGAGGGACCAGTAAAGGAGACAAGCCAGGGGTGCACAGCAGCAGCTATCATGGCCAACCTGCCTGCCCAAAGTATCTGTCTGTAACTGACTAGATGCCCGGTCCCTGAGAACATCAGCAGAAGCCATATTTTCTCCATCTTTAGTATACTATCCCTTCTGTCCCAGCTGTGTCTGTCTGTTTTGTCAAAAGCTGGAAAGTGACTATCATTTCTGTCTCAAAATTCAACAACAGAGCTAACCCCTTTCTTCCCCACCAAGAAGGAAGGACGGCTTGACAGAATAAGAGGTTCTATCCCAGTGGTACTCAGACTGAAGCTCGTGAGCTGCAAGTGGCTCTTTACTGGGTCTCCTGCAGCTCTTTGCAGCACATGATATTAAAACACTGTATGGTTTTAATTATTAACCAAACTAAGTTATTAACCCATCAGGATGCTTTTACAATGTTATTAACCAATTGTAGTTGATAAAATAATAATACTTGATCAGTCATTTTGCTGTGAGAATTATATATATATATATATATATATATATATATATATATAATTTTATTTATAGTAAATGAAACAATGAATACACATTACTATGGCTCTTTCGAGTAATGTTGATCACTAATTTGGCTCCTGAACAACTGGGGTCTAAGTATCACTGATCTAACTAACACCATGTCTTAGAAGAAGGTCACATCGCTGGGTCTCTTTGGACGAAACAGAGACAAACTTAGGCCAAGGTTCCTTTGGGATCCTTCGGACTCTGAAGGAAAACTAGAGAGAGTTACAGAGGGACTGTGTTACAGCTGGAGCACAAGGAGGAATTCTGGCTGAATCAGGGCTTAGTGTCTACATACCAGACTGGTAGCTTCATCATCATTGGAGAGGGAGCAGCGCACTCTCCGCACTCAATGACTAGCCAGTTCTGCTGATCAGTGTAAGGTTGGGACCAGGCTAAGGTTCCACTCTGACCCTACCTCTTCCTGTCCCCTTGCAGACAGACAGCACCCATGAGGACAGTAGCAGGGAGCAAGCACAGCATTCCCTGCTGAGATTCTGCCCTTGTCCAGTGCAGGGTGCAAAAGAAAGGGAAACTCTTGTGTCCTTCCAGGCCTTGCACATCTGCTGCAGGAGCTAGGCAGAATCTGCCTCTTACTAAATACCTCAGGTGAAATCTGGGCCCTATTGCAATCAATGGGAGTTTTGCTGTTCCCTTTGAGGAGCCAGGATTTCAGCCTCACCACACGTATTCTTTACAGTGTTTAGATTGTAAATTCTTTATAACAAAGACCTTATTTCCTTATTTCTTGGTAATTGCCTGTCACACACAGGCCCTTCTGATCAACAGTTTCTAAATTGGGTGTCTAAAGTTAGATTCCTAAATGCAGATTTAGGCACCTAAATATTTGGCCTAGTTATCAGAGGTGCTGCGTTCCCGTTGTTTCAGTGTGAGCCACAGATGCTCAACATCTCAGAAAAATCAGGCCACTTCTATTCAGATGCTTAAATATGAATGCAGATGTCTAATTTTAGCTACCCAAGGTTTAAAATGGTATATAAATAATAATAGTACTAATACAATAAGAGTAACATTTCCACTCTGACCACAAATCAAACTAAATCTTACAGGTACTGGCTTTTTAAAAACATTTCTTCACCTAAAATTAAGTTTTAGACTTTAACTTCAAATTTAACTAAATGTTTGGTTATTTGGAGTGACACTTCCTAGAATATTTTTTCTGTCAGGCATTGGCAATGCAGAGGAGATGTGTGTGACAGCTTAAACAAAAACTATAAAAATGAAGAAACATGGAAAACTTCGGTAGCTCTGTCATAGCACTTCATTGCTGTGTGAATTTGAGTCTTTCGATGTGATGCCTTAATTGAGATAACAGACAACATGAATCAGAAACAGCAGTAAACAGTGCAGAGACCGGCAGCTGTCTGTTGCAAGGATTAAAACTTTAATATAACAAACTTTGGCTTGTTTTTTGCATCACTATTTGAAATTGGAAACTGATATCCTAACTGCAGGCACTTCAATTAAATGTCAGTCTCTCTAATTTCCTCTTTGGGGATGGTGTAGGGAGAGAGGGAGGAGACTAACAGCTTCCATCCTGAGTAGAGTACAGGAAGACAGGAGATTTGTGTTCTATTTCTTTACTATTTCTCCTTGGCCACTCACTCCCTGGCTGATACATGTAACTTCTCTGTGCCTCAGTTTTCGCTGTGGTCTGCTATGATACTCATTACAGTACCAAATATCTGGATTTTTATGTGTATATGGTTTAAAAATACACAAATATTGGAGGTTGCATGGGCAGAATGAAAAACTGGACTGGTTCCTCGTACAAGTTGTACCAACCAAGGGGCCCAAGGTGATATTTAGGCAGCTAGAATTCCATATTCAGCCATAGTCCGTTTCCGTAGACACATCCCCTACACAGGCAGCTGGGAGACTGGTATAAGAGTTGAACCACTCAGGCGTTACCCTGTCCTGGGGGGAATATTTCAATAACCCTTTTAAAGGCATCTTTGAACCACCAGAGAAATATAAGGCTCCAGACTTCCTGGGTCCGTGCCACTTCCTGCTATATTTAAAACAAAACACCTGATCTCCATTTGGATGTTATTTGAAGCTGGTTTTCTGTCATGGTATGATTTTGATCTTTTGGCACATTTCCCCACCCCCATTGTTGTACAGATGAAAAGATAGCCTATAGATGAGGTTTCAAGTTAGCAGTATAATCTTCTGTGTTTGCAGCAGAAGGTGAATCTTCTGTGGCTAGCATGTGACAAGAAATAGATATATAAAGATAGGAATATATGCTGCCAATCCTCGGTTAGGTGGAGACAAACCTGTATATCTGGTGGGTGTGCACAGAATCCTGCACAGAATGAAAAGAACATTTTGAGGCTCTGATGTAAAGTTGGTAACATTTTATTTATTCGCATTGTCAGATGCTAAATGATGGTCTAAGCATATAAATGGTGTAGGCACGTTGATGGCAGTGCCAAAATCCCTATGCAAGCTCTGATCAGCCCTTATCTGCCAGCTCTGAAATACATGATGGATAATAACAAAGTCATTTACAAATGAGTGTATCACCACCCTGGCAAATCAGCATGTTGTAAATCTTCACAGGTGGATATAAGAGCTAACCAAATGTCCATGTCTATGCTGAAGCACAGTGATCAGGGTTGAACACAGTCATTTGGAAGCTATTCACTTTGTCATTTGCACAATGCTAATCTAATGCTGGGAATTAAGCAGTTTATCAATATTCTGTTCTCTATCTTTTTTCTATTGTGAGGAATTTTTCAAAAGTATGGATAATTATACAACACAGAAACAATTGCATCTTGTAAACAGGCTTCAATTACGTAGGGTTCTGCGTTGTCCCTGGATAGCCCCATAACACCTTTGTCAGGTTCAACTGCATCTGAGGTAGTAACTTGATTTCCCGCATCCGTATCTTGTCACTTAGCCTGGCATTGACTTACTAATGCCTTTTATAGGAAGGTGAAAATTCCTCTAGTGTTCCATATATGACTTCATCCATGGTAAGACTAAGACAGATGGATAAACCAATACAATCATTTCCCATTTAGAAGTGAATAAACCGCTACGTTTTTCCAGTCTGTAGACAAATTTATCAACAGCCTTAATCAAATTCAAAATGTTTGACTAACTCACCGTTAGAATTAGGAAACCAAGCTGAAAGGTAAGAGAAAATATTTTGTACATAGTCGGAGTCTCTGTCTCACCTTATTCCCATTATTGTTATTCATGATTTACTTGTACAATGGCAGCAACTAGTGCCCTAGTCATTGATCAGAGCTCCATTGTGCTGGGCACTGTACAAACAGAACAAAGAATTCCTGCCCTGAATAGCTTATTCCTTGCCTGCCTTCTCCATTTCTCACTAACCCACCCATTTGTTCTAACCTATTTGCTTTGACGTTTATTCATTCTCTCTCAACATTCACAGATTCATCCATCAACCCTCTTTGTGCTCTTGGGGCCACCCGCATTCACTCATCCTGTCACCACCCTTCCCTCAGCCTACAACTCCCCTCTCCTTCTTGCTGCCCTAACTCCACCCCTTTTGCTCCATCCTAGACCTGAGTATCCAAATTCCTTTTCATCAGAGTCTTCAAAACTATCTCTTGTCACTTGCTTCTAATTCTCCCTATAGTGCTCCTCCCCACAACTCCTGCACCCTCCCATTGCATTCACCAAAGCTCACTCTTCCCTCTGTCTCCAGTTTTCCCTTACCCTAGGGCTTTCAACTTCCCCCAATGCTTCTGATTCCTCTGTTCCTTCCTTCTGCCAGCCTCATCCTGCCTCCAGTGAGAACGTCCACAACAGTTACAAGGCAAATCAAAAGGTTGTTTTCCACACAAAGAGGTTATATTAGGGACGTTACCACACTCAGAGAATAAATTTACCTACTATTCCCCACCTACAAGAGAATGTCAACAACCTCCAACACTGAGGCTACTTAACTCTTGACAAAGCTTGTTTCTATTTTGGCTCAATGGGGAAGTTACAGGAGTTTCCTGCAGGAACTAAAGTTACTAGGAGGTAATTAATGCAAATAACTAGACAGGTAAACATGCCGGGAGGTGGGGAGGGGCAGGAAGGGTGAATGTATTTTCAGGTTTGAATTGCTTGAGAAAGGCTGGTCACTTTCTACAATTCTCAGTTCTTTGTTTGGCAGCCTATCTTAGGGGAGGAGATCAAGAAGGAAACCCTTTTTAAGGCTAGTAATATTTGCACTATTGAAAAAAAATCATGTAGTCAAAACCTTTTTTCATGGACACTGACACACAGGCATGGACAGTTCTTCCTGGGTCACAGTCAAAGAGCACAAAAAAGAGTCAGGCTAGCTGACTTACACATATGATCTAGGCTGTGCACACTGGTGTCAGCACTGTAAATTGACTGAAATTGCATTTCAGAAATGTCTGCATGAAAACAAGGCCTGTAGGAGCATAAAGAACAAGAAGATGGACTGAGGGAGGTGGTGGAGTTGGAGACCTGGGAAGAATGAATTATCTCAACAATCTTACAGATTCACACTTCTCACTGGGGTAGAGAGGGGTTGAATATTTCCCAGTTCAGAAAGGTAGATTTCAACATTCTAAAACTCCCTGAATTCTTCTCTTTAGAATTACAACATTTTTCCCTTAGCAGGATTTTCATTCTCAACCACAGTGTTCTGTCACAAACAATCACTCTACAACTGATTTCTAAAGTCTGCTCCAGTTATGCCCATTTATCTGGAAAATTTAAACTCATAGTCAAATGAACAGCTTTAACACCATTAAAGTTTACTTTCAAGTTGTTTAACAACAAATTTCAGTCAGATTCAAACAGGGGGCCATCATAACTTTGCCTGGAATCCTTATAAAAATCTTCCTCTAACTTTGTGGGCTAAGGGGTGAAGATGTATTTATCAAATTTAAAAAGTAGCGGCTCAATAAATATAATTCTGCCTCAGTATCCAGTCAGGCATGGGTTGAATAGAGATTTTGACTTAAATTTTCAGAAGTAAACCAGTGACTTTGGGTGCCCAACTTGACACATTAAAGAGTTCAGATTTTCAGAGAACAGTTGCTCAGCACTTTGAAAATCAGGTTCCTTTAAAGTGTCTCTAGTTGGGCATCCAAAATTTGGGGCACTAAAAAAATCTCTATTCACTTTTGAAAATGGAGGCCTTTGTGTCAGCAGACCAAGCTGCATCGGTTTCAGTTTATTTCGTTGTACCAAATATCGGCTGTTAGTACTTTTTGGTAGTCATGTCTGGAGATGAAGCAGCTAAAAGTTGTGAAGAGGAATAGGAGCCACAGATCTTGATCCTGAGGAAGGTAAAGTGTGAGGAAAGCGAGGATGAAACAGGAGATAGAGAAGATAGAGAAATGGGGGTGGTTGCTTGACAATTTGGATTCAAATGCTTGCACTCATTTATATCTAAGACATAACTTGCTTGATACTTCTCTTTGAAGTAGCAGTTCCATCACTTTATGGTGGCTATATTTGTTCTGTGGATAAAGGAATGTATCTTACTTGGAGCTCAGTCCTTTCCAACCTTCCCCTGCATCTGCTGTTATTTCATGTGTGGTGTTTCTGTCAGGTTTCTATGACCCTGTATAGCAAGTTTTAATCTCTTACAGAAAACATGTCTAACATCTAAAGTCTCAGTTCTGCAGTACTTGCCCCAAGATGCATGTTTGTCTTCACCTTTCATATAAGCCTGCTACATTCCAACCACAAATCTAAGGAACAAAGCAGAAATAGGGGGCCAGATTCTACTCTCAGTTACACCACTGTAAAGCAGGAGTGACTCAAATGAGTTCAGAGGAGAGACAGCAGCTGTACCTCTATGTAAGTGAGAGAATAATTTGTCCCCAGATCTGTAATGCAACTGTACTCCTTTCACCCAGCTACCTTTAGTGCCTTAAAAAGTAAGACACTCCGCTTAATATAAAAATCCAATCATCAAGTTGTTGGCAATACATGCACTGTGACAACCTCACTTTCTCTAGGTCTGAAAAGACTTCTCCCCTGCACACCAGTCCATTAAGTCACTGGGTGTTGGGTCCAGCCCTATGCTAAGATTTCAAAAGTGGGGGGAAAAAATCAGTACTATCCTCTTTATCCTGAGTATTAAAATTAATTAGAATTTGAGTCAACCACCAAATTCCTTTACTAAACTCAGGGGCTGGATTGATCCTTGGTGAAACTCTATTGAAGTCTATGGAGTAACACCACAATGAAGTTTTGTCTAAATGGCAGGTTATTCTTGGGCTGAAGCTGCTGCTGCAGGTACTGGAAGGTAAGAACTATATGGAATGGCTGTAGATAACAAGGTCTCTCTTATAGGTGCATGTGCACTGGCAACTTCTGTAATATCTCTTTGTAAGCCCAGCTGCTTTCCTTTTGAACTCTGGAGTTCTCTTGCTTTATCTATTTAATTTGAGAGGCTGCCTGCAAGCTTAATTCTACCATATTTAACTCACTGGTCAGCAACCTAATCTGACATGTAAAATCCTCTCTCTCCATTTAAAACAAATCTCAGTCTCTACACTTGACTGTGGTATTGCTCACTCATAGTTTAAGTTGCCTACTAGAAATGATCCCTTTGTCTTTCATATCCTGATCAGATTTTACATTAGTCATTTTGGTTCAGATGGTCAAAGGAACATAAGGGAGTCAGACATCCAATTCCCACTGAAATTCCATGGGAGCTGGGTGCTGAACTCTGAGGCCCCTTTGAAAGACCCAGTCATTATCCTTTACATGATATAAACCCTGATTTTCATGAAATAATTGATTCTCCACCTCCACTTACTCTAGTAGTTCACAATGATTGTCATTTAGTTGTTGAATATAGATATCCCTATTGCTTTTAAATAGAGCTGGTTGGAAAATGGAATTTTTACTATACAGGAAATGCTGACATTTTTAAAAAAATAATTTCAAATTGGAAAAAAGGTGAAAATTTGTAATTGCCTGCAGAATGGAAATTCTGAAAAATGTTGATTCAGAAACCTAACTGTTTTTAAGATGGAGCTTGATAAGGGTATGAATAGGATAACATGACAAGGTAGCTTGTGATAGCAGCGGACTGGACTTCTTATGGAAACATCAAAATGTTTCATGTTGATAATATTGAATTGTTTTGATAACATTGAAACAATATAAACTATATAGATGTAATATTAAATAAACTATAATAGAAAATTCAAAATGAAAATGAAATGTTTCAACATTTAAACAAAATGTATTGGTATTTCCAAATCAAAATGCGAAAGTAGAATAAATAACTGTGGGTTTCCAATGACAGTTTCATCAAAATCAACATGTTCCTGAAACATGTTTCAATTTCAACAAAACTACATTTTCTGACAGAAAACTCTAGTTAAAATTTTTTTAGCCACCTCTACTTTTACGTTTTACTCCCCATTATTAGTTCTGAATGTGTAGTTCTCCCTTATCACTCATCCATTTGCTGACATACATCTCTCTGCTGATAGTGTTTTATGAACTCTTTCTTGATACTGGACGCTTAGTGATCAACGTGAATACCAGTGAGACATGGTATGCCCCAATTTGCAGATCAATAAAGTTTAATGTGCAAAGTTTTCTATAAATATACTAATTAAATACAAAGCCTAAAATTAACTACAATATATCACACTCACTAAACCTGGAGAACTAAGTAGTCACTCAGAAGGCTGTATACAGGAACGGCTTTCTTCAGGGGCCCTGCCAGGGAGTCAATGGATCCTCTGGTCCGACCAGCAGCACCTCCTGCAGAATCAGGCATTGATGGAGCGCACTCCTTTGTCTGAGTGGTGACTTTTTATGCCTCTCTACACACAACTTTCACCTAATTACCTATCTATTAATTATCATATATTGTATCACCTACATCACGGTCTCACCCTTAACTACATTCCATTCTCACCATAATAATTGGGGTCGTCAAAACAACATCTGGTAATAAGAGGGGCGGTAAAGAAAATATGCCCCTTGACAGTAGAAAAGTGTTCCCCAGACATTCAAGGATAAGTTGTTATTCCCATCACCATTATCTATGTGCAGCTGCAAGCATACATGTTATGTATTTCGTCTTATTATATGCCGTGTGGTAAGCAGAAACTGAGACATCTGCAAGGTTACTCAGTATTCCTATTTGGCTCTGCCAACCAGAAGAGGTCAGGCTGCTGAGGCCAGAATGGTCAAGCAAGCAACTTAAGCTATGCTAGACCCCAAAACAGTGGTCAAGCAACTCAGATTGCACTGGGCCTCCAACACTCTACATAATAATTGTTGCTGACATTAGCAAACAGTGTTACTATTTAGTTTTTTGGAAGCTCTCTCCAGATGATCTGACAGTTGAACATGGTCCTGCAAAACAATAAGATTTATACCCAAACTTCTTCCTGTCTGATTCCACTATTCCCATAGCTGTGCATCGCTATGTCATGTGACACTATAGCTTCAAGGTGTCTTCATTCTCAAGTAAGTCATTGCCTATGCTTTCAGCACTGGCCAAATGGCATGTATGATTTTACACAAAGAGAAGAACAAAAGCTGTCATTACATCCCTCGCTGATATCAAAGCATTCTTCCCTCTCCACTACCCCATTAGCCTTGACTCCATATGACCACTTCCTTCTGATTCATCATCTTCCACAGCCGGCCCATCATAAATAATATATTGAGCAACCTCTGCTGGTAGTTCCTGAATTTAAAAAACAAGCAAAAAGAAAGCAATGGCACAAACAAAGAAGGGGTTCAGTGACATGAAAGCACATTTTCTAGAGGTTACAAAGAAGAATTCATACAAAACATCAAGATATGTACATTTCAGGAAGTACTTTGGAATTAGAGCATTTGTTTTTGCATACATGCAATCATTATCAAAAGTACAAAAAAAGGAGGAGTTGCAAAAATAACTCACATGAAGGCAAGAGGGAGAACACAGCTACAGAAGCATACAAATAATATAGTAAAAACAAATAATTCCTCGCAGATGTGGAGTTTGCCTCAGTTATCCACACCCATGTGACTTCCAGACTGGATTATAATATGGTTCTCTTTATGGGGCTAATCTCAAAGACTACCTAATAACTACAGCTAACATAGAATGTGCTTTCCTGCTACTTGGCAGTGATACCAAAGGAAATATATTACACTAATACATGAAAGACTGCATTATTTTCCTATAGGGTCTCAGGCTAGGTGCAATTAAAGATGTTGAAACTATATTATAATGCCCAGTATGGTTTGGGTCCTGACTACCTGAGACCACCTGTTTCCCTAAGGAGGCTGCTTGCTCTTTCTTCCCTGTGCTGGGGTGGAAGGAGGTCCTGTGTGCCGCTCTAGGCCAGGAGAGCAGAGTAATGCTGTTCCCTTTAAAGTCAACAAGAGACTTCAGCAGAAGCAGAATTTTCCATAAAATCTGACAATCCACAACGGGTCCCCCAGTTGTTCTTAATGTAAATTAGTAGGATTCTACTGTAGTTAGAATAGTTTTTTCTCTTTTTATTACTAAGCATTAAACATTTATGAGTAGCGAACAAAATACATCACATGGGTTCTCAAACTGAGGGTCATGCCACAGAGGTGTCAGGGTGTCGTGAGCCTGATCCCCCAGCTTTCCCATCTTGCTAACTGGAGTGGGGGCCCAAGTGAATCAGAGAGTTTACAGGAGGGTCCTGCCATGGAAAAGGAAATACCAGTGTGCAAAAATCTGAGAACCCCTGTCATCCACCAATCAGATGTTTTTAGCAGTGAGGTTTCTTCTGTTCTCTGAATCTCTAGGCATTTAGGGTGCCTACATTGCAGCTGGAAGTGTAATGTCCCGCGCCAATAGGTGAACATGTATAATTTTGAGCTAGCATGCTCAAAATAACAGTGTGGTTGTAATGGCATGGGCTGGCCACCCCAAGTATGATCCCATCTAAGTCCCTAGATGGTCCTTGGGCAAGTAGCCCATGCCACTTCAGACACACTGCTATTTTTAACATGCTAGCTCAATCAAAGTAGCACGTGTACGTCTACCGGAGCTGGAAATTACACCTCCAGCTGCCGTGCAGATGTACATTTAGGTGATGGAGGTGACAGGTGCTTTATAAATGAGGAAGGACAAGATTGGCATTTTCATTAGATGACCTTGCAGGAGAAAGATGAGGACATGAAGTCCTACTCTGTGCGGCCTGCTCAGATTGAGGCTCTGGTCACAGGGTGGGAGCACACTCCCTGAGCTCACTGATACTTCCCCCAGTGAGCAAGCGGGCAGGGAGTGGACAGAAAGGAATGGAGAGCAAGTGTAGCCTTGGCTCCCCCAACACTAGCCAGGAACGTTAAGCCACGGTGAGAGTGGAAGGAAGGTGCTTCCCCTCGGAGCAAGAAAGGAAGGAAGGAAGGGGGAACTCCCTTTGTGGAGTGGTAGCTCTGCACTACCTCTTAAAGAGGGCTAGAGATTAGATCACCAGCCACAGTTCTACATGCCTTTTGATACTGGGACTTTACATTTCTAGAAGAATTATAAGAAATTAAGGCAAGGTTTGGAGAAGCTCAAAAACATGCTTTGTGAGTGTGTAAATGCTGATAGGATATTTCCAAATGTCCCTTGTTTCCCTCTCCCTATGGTGCCAGCTTTCTAGTCCTTGCCAACCTCAGAGACGCTTCATCCAGCTTTTTCAGCACCACAATGATGGTAATTTTATGATGGTAAATTAATGATCATCTGCCTTTGGGACTGAATGCATAGATCACTTAGTACTTTTATCTGTTAAATTAATCATGCCCATGGATTTAGCATACACTAGTCAGTAAATAGTTGTTTTGTGAAAAATCAATTTAAGGAAGTCTAGAAGAAAATATTATTGTTCCAACAAATTACATGTACAGTAATTACTTTAAGATGAACAATCTTTCATTCACTTTTACAAGCAGTTAACTATCAAACTTGATTTTTTTTCTTTACTTTTAAAACCAATTCTTAAGAGCTTTGTGGTCCACTTTCGGAAAGCACTCCTGTGATACATGACCTTGGTGTCTTCACTTTGTCACTTTACGTACACAAGAAGCAGCAATAAAGGTAGGAGGAAAGGCAGGGACAGAATAAGAAATGACAGTATTCTGTACCAGTTCATGTAGGCATACAGGGAACATTATAGATTGAGCCCCTCTGTGTAGAGCAGGAACACCATCAAAGAATAAAAAATAAGCAACACAATCTGAAATATATCATAAATATGAACAAAGCCTCATTCTTCCTTTTATCTGAATGTTTTTGCACCAGTATAACTCCACTGACTTTACAGGAGGAGCAGACTACAAAATCAGATCCACAAATGTGTTCCTAAAGTAAGGAATAAAACACAATACACACACACTTTGGACCAGATGCTCAAACGTATTTAGGCACCGATATCAAAGCTGAGGATCTGGGCCCTTGTATATTTTTAACCCACTAAACTTCGACTGCAGAAGTACCCACTATAATTCTATTTTATTGCGGGAATAGTGAGTGGGTTTAGTCTGTTTTGTTCAGCCTGTGGATAACTACACATAAGATAATATGTAAATCTGGACAGTCACGGATACCCATACCCTGAGTTGCTTCGGTTTGGAATAAAGAGACCACAATGTAGTAATGCTATTCAGACTTTAAAAAAAAATCTTTATGTTTATAAGAGGAAACTTTGAGGGTTAACTGGACTCCACATAAATCTAAACGTAATATTGTCATTACATCAATACAGCAAATACTATGCAACCAAGAAAAAAAATAGTGTCAGACATACAGAATTCTTCAGTACCGAAAGATACACAAGCCACAAATCCTATGCATTTAAAACACGCATCACTGATTTGGCACTGCCCTAACAATCAGCAACCACCCAGTTCTTTGAATACATTGGTATCCTCCTTGCGGTTATCTTCTTGCTGCAATTAATAAAAGCAGGCCTGTGAGCATCCATCCTCAGGGCAGAGAGCTACACTTAGCTGAACTAACTGAAGAGTTTGATCTTTTTTTCTTTATACTTGAGAGTGGAATTGGCTCCCACCCTTGGAGATGTCCCACTGAGCATGCTCCAAGGGTTCATGAACTTTTTTCCTTTGTTTACCTGCTAGCCCCAGAGTAGCTGGAGTCAGTGGACAGCTGCTCCATTCTTCTGGAAATAAAAATACTACTGCCACCACCACACACACACACACACACACACACACACACAAACCTGGCTGCCACTGTTTAAAAGGAACAGAGACAGAAGCACAGGTTACATATGCATCAGTGAATGAGTGACTGTAGCTTAATCATGCAGGCTAAAGATTTTTTTTTTCCTTTCAGTAAATCAATGTTCACCAGGGAGGGCTGCTAGACATTTGAACTTACTTAAAGTTCACTCCTTCATTCCAAGTGCTTCTGCTTTTACTGCTACCCAGCCAAACTCCCACTGTGGTCCCTGCTTTCCAACCAGGAGGTCAGAACATGAAGGTTTTTTTGTAAGTGTGATATTCATGTTGCTCCATTAATTGCCTGGTAGGTGGTGGTAACACGCTTAGTATTCTCTCTCCAAGGGCTGTGTGAATCATCGTCTTAATGTTCCTGAACTGCATTAGCCTGGAGAGCAGAAATCCGAAGATAGCTCTGAAACATAGACCTCCCACAGGATAATGCTGAAGGCTGCCATCATGCCTCCCAGTCAATACATTTTTAAAAGGCATATAGCCACATTACTGCAGCAGCCACCCCTTGTAGCCCTTCTGGGCACAATTCACACAGCTGCAGCACTCTGCTGGAATGTTTCTGTCTCTAGGAGGTCCCGTGTAGTGGAGGACTGATCAGCTGGCAAGCAAGTTCCATCTAAGGACTGCATCCAGGGCTTCTCTCCCATCCGGCAAAGCAGAACTCTGTCCTCCTTCCTGGTCAGCTCCAAACTGGGCTACTCGTTTTAGCTCTTCTCTCCATACCTGACATTGGCTGCAGATATAGCAGGTGGGGTCAAATGAGTCCACAAGTTTTCTTTAATCCTTTCATTGCCCATGGACAGCCTGTCAGTCTCCTTACCCCCCTTGTTGCTAGTGTGGGGCCTCTGGGTTTTTGGTTTTTTTTGCAGCTCAGAATAATGATTTTTATACCATCTTATCTCCTTTTTGGACAAACATTTATCTACTCAATATAACTATGAAAAGTTTAGTTAAATGCTAAATGCTATAGGTAAAAAGGAGATTGCATGAATCATGGAAAATTATCATTTACAGACACGCAGCTGTTGCATGTTACCATCTGCAATGCTTCAAAGTAATGCCTCCACTTAAAGAGATATTAACTAGGAGAATGTTCTTCTCAACATTCCCTGAGATCATTCACTATTCTTGTTGAATCCCTGTATTCTTATTATCGCTGATTCTGTTGCCTGGCAGAAGTTTTCCATTGCTGGGCATTGCCTGTCGAAGAATGTCATCAAGGGACCATTTCATGATAAAAATCAGAACTGACAAGAGGACCCCTGGTACAATTTACTCTTGTATTAAAAAGACCTTTTCCTTTCTTACAGCAGAACTCTTCATTAATTTATATGTCACGTGAAACAAACATGAGGCGAGCAAAAGAGAGATCTATCCTGTTTACTGCCTATCCTTGTGGCATTTCTTTGTGGGTATGTCTTCACTCGAGGTGGCACTGTTGGCGCTGCCAGATCGATTCTTCAGGATCAATTGAACAGCACTGGAGACCTGCTCAATTGATCCAGAAGTCGACAGCATTAATCCACCCCCACAAAAGGATTAACGCTGTGTCAACGGGAGGGCATTTCCCGTCAGCGCAGCATAGTGGCGATGCCACACTATTTAGAAGTTAGGAAGTCAACTGGAGATAAGCAAGCTACTCTACGTAGTTTGCGTATCTCCTGTCGACTGCCACCGAATTTCACCACCAGTCTAGCCGAAGCCTAAGGTATAGCGTGAAGTTGCTCAGAATATCTGTACTTCACAGAAGAAACAAATTTAGACTATATTTTAGAAAAAGATTCACGGTGTCCAGAATACAATAGCTCAAGTATTATTCCAAATATTTGAACCACCTAGTTTAGGGGGAGTTCAAGATGGTTTATAACAGATTGCCCAGTTCCTTGACTCAATATGTTACTAAACCAATGAATTGTTAAATAGGAATTAACATATTAATGAAAGCAACGAACTCAGTAGCCTTGTTAAGGTTAATAGCTTCACTAAAGACCCTGGGCCAGTTCTTCCGCTGGTGCAAATCAATATAACTCTAATTACTTCACCTGAGCTATGCTAAACTACACCAACTGAGAATCTGGCCTTTTTACACCAATGGCCAAATAAAGGGGGTATCAATGAAAATTGCAAAACCATTAGGAGTTGAGGGTGTTCAGTACCTCACAGGGGTTATTCAACCCCTAGTAAGATTGGGCTCTTAAGATGAAGAGAAAAGTCCTCCTTAAAAAAAAAAAAAAAAGGAGGGGGATTATTGGATTTCACTCAATTTTTTTTCCTCTTTTAAAAAACAAGCTTTCTGAGCAAAACCCCCTTCTCTGTTATTCTCACATAGTTTTAAGCAGCAGCAGACATACAACGTTCTCTAATAATCAGCAAAATGATACTAGTGGTGGGATATGGCTGCTCCATGTTGCACAGTTGGTTGAATGACACAACAAGAGGAATGATCTTAGCGATGGGATGAAGAACTTCAGCTTGTTCAGTTGCTCTGGCTACCAGAGAGCAATGTGACTGGTTTAGTCACATGCAACCCAGCATCAATGAAACCCATTTTCTAGAATACATAAGGGGGTCCCTTCCCTAACTGAGTCAGTTGCCATAAGTCAATGGAATAAAAATGAAATTTATACCAGAAAAGCAGGATTTCATGATATTTAGAACAAAGAAAATTGAAAAAATCTGAACTAAATTTATTTCTGGAAGTGCATATTTTCTGCTTCTGGGCCATTGAAATGCTTTTTATGAAGTTGTATTGCAACACTTAATATGTGCTAAAGTTAAGTTTCAGAATCCATGCACTAAAATAAAAAGAAACAAATAAAATAGAGTTTGAAGACAATCCAAAGGGCTCTTGTGATTGTTCTCTCTTATATATAATTCTAATGCCAGGAGTGTGTTTTAAAGCATACTGCATGATTTAATTAAGGTTGATAACTTGTGTCTGATATTTACAAAAAAACATGAACCGTCTAGTTACTAGTTAGTCCTGCCTTGAGTGCAGGGAACTGTACCTAGATGACCTACTGAGGTCCCTTCTAGTCCTACACTCCTATAATTCTCTGAGGGGAATAATTAAGTAATGAAGTGGATTAATGTAAAGGCAATAAAACATAAGTTAGCTGGGTTTCAACAGCACAGACCAAGAACTTAGAAGATGTAAACTAATGAAACCAAGATTGTATGTTTTTATGAATGATGTTGTCAACATATTTGGTTGTGATAGGAGATATCTGAAGTCTAAACTGCTGAAGCAGATGGAGAAGTCAGGTTGGCTAAGAAAGGACTTTTAGCTAAATCTTCCAATGCTTAATTAGTCCATAGTCAACTAAAACTCACATTGACTTCAGTAAAAGTTTAGCATGGAAAGGCTGCAGTATTAGTCTTCTTGTCAGTACTTGGAACACATTTTTCATTTTGGTGGGAGGAGTGTCTATGATGGCCATAAAATAATAGACCAAAAAACCAAAAGCACATAGAACCCAGTCACATACACAAGTAAAATACAAACCACTGTTTAAAGATCCTCATGCATTTTAACTTCTGGGAGAAATGTGGCTTAGGAAGCAAAGGAACATCTACATTTTCTAAAACTATTTTCAAAGTTTGTATTTGAGAGCAAAAAACAAGTGCAAAAAGAGACTGACTTTCTGCACATAAGTACATTCACAAAGTTTCCTTACAGAATAAGATAATTGTTCCTGACCATATGACATTCACAGAGATATTCAGCTTTGTTATTCATATTTTTTCCAGGTCATTTAATATAGTTAGAAGATGAAATCCATGCAAAGTCATCTCTGATGGTTTTCCCAGTGTGACCAGTGTTCAGTGCATTTACCTTTTAGATTCTAAGATCTTTGGGGCCAGCACTGATTCCATTTGTGTGCATTGTACAGCCCTGAGTATAGGACTGGTGTAAACAAAAAAAGCTGGCCATATACATTGAGTAACAGATAAACATTGCAAAGTATCATGGAAATCTCTGCAGCTACAGAGATGACTTTGAAAAGTGAAAAAAGAATTAATCTTTCCAAGAGCTGTTGTGGCAGATCCTAAAGTTATTTTAATGGGGGAAGAAGCAGCTGGCAAGTAGCTTCCAACCCAGAATGGCCTATGCTAAGACCTATTATAATATCTGATCATCCCAATTATTCCAGTGAAGACTCAGGCAATTGTTTGCCTTTTAATCCAAAGACCCTAAAGCTTTGATACAAAACAGGAAGAGTGCCTGCCATAATGTGTGTAAAATAAAATTCAATCATCATAGCATACAAGAGGGTTCTCTGGATTCATCCAGGAGAGGATGGCCCAATGGTTAGGGTCTGAGCCTAGAATCTGAGATACTCAGATTCAAGTTCCTGCTCCCCCACAGACTTCCTGTGCTACTGTGGGCAAGTAAGTTAGTCTCTTTATGCCTCTGTTCCCTATTTGTAAAATGGGGATAGTAGCACTGTCCTAGCTCACATGGGAGTTGTGAGCATAAATATATTAAAATGCTCAGATACTTCAGTAGTGGGGGCCATATGAGTATCACAGATACATTTGCAGACTATTTAGCTCATCCTCCATTCAGTGCTGGGTTGTTTTCTGCCATGTATTTCCTAGTGCTTTGTCCAGTCTGGTTTTAAACAGTTAGACTGATCCCTCATCTGACAAGTGGCAAATACCTTCTGCCTGTTCCATGTGAAACAGTTTATTGATATCAGCCTTAAGATTCTCTGTGAGGCCTTGCAAGATTTCACAGCACTATTTGCTCTTAACTAGAGCTGAGTCCTAGTCGTAGAGTTCAGATCTTTGGATCTGCATCTTAGCTTCCAAAAACTAGGGTGTGAGTGCTCAGACCCAGGCTTAGTTACAGTAACAATAAGCCAAAACTTCAGAAAATAAGCCCTTTTGGTGTTACGCTTTAATTTCTTATGCAAAAAAGAAACTAAGATTTTTAACAATGAATATGGAATGTATCCTCTGACGTTTAACAGTACGTGCCACATAGGTCAGGATTAAAATGGATTTTTGAAACAGAATTGAAGAACATTTCATTCTGGGATGAGTCTTTACTAATTCCTATCCAAGTTAAAATTCAGGCTTTTTAATAAAAAAATATCAGGGGCTGTAATTATAGCTTACTGAAGCAAAAAGGTCACAATGTTGCCTTCTCACCAGTGAAATTCCATGCGACTCTATTGAAAGGAATTATGATCAGGTCACATTTTTCTTTTTCAAAATGCCACCCAGTTTAATTAAAAGAAAAGCACTGCAGCATCAAGCAGTGGAGAAGTAACACCCCATCAGAATCAATTGGCAAGCTTCTAATAGTTACTCATTGGACTGAGAGACAAATTCACAGCAGAGAAAATTTGCCAAAGATTCCAGTTTATCAACCAAAGCCTCTATCAAAGCTCAGATTTAGAAAACATTAAGCCCCATTCCCATTATATTGGACATATCCTTGATAAGACTAAAATTCCTTGCAACACTGCAGGGACCCTTTACATGGCATATCTGAGGTGTGCATGCACTGCTCGGCCCATGATCTTTCCCCCACAGACACACACACAGTCTTTATCTGAGTGTTAAGTGGTACAAAGAAACTTGTGCCACTTAGATGAATTTCATCCATTGTGCGCTTTGCTCATTCCTTGACTTATTTATGGCTGTTTATACTCTTTTCCCTCCTCCTACAGACAAGTGGAGGATTTAACCCCTCAACGGCTATATGCTTCCTCTAGAGATTTCTTACATGTAACAGGGTTGCTTTCAAGGAACATATTTTTGGGGGTGGAATATTTCAAGAGAATTGAGAAATAATCCCCAGTTAGAATACAGACTGCCTCAGTACAAGAAAAAACTTGCTTACTGGCTGACACTGGGACTAAATTAATACCTGTACTACTTCTATTAACTAA
The DNA here is from genome assembly GCF_026122565.2 of Emydura macquarii macquarii. Classification (NCBI taxonomy): domain Eukaryota; kingdom Metazoa; phylum Chordata; order Testudines; family Chelidae; genus Emydura; species Emydura macquarii. The sequence goes on along the minus strand of NW_027132559.1, from coordinate 31,494,967 downwards.
AGGAATCCATAAGGTTGGTGCACTGACAAAGAACTTGACAGATACCACACATTCATCTTGGCTCTAATGCTGTGATTTTGCAGCATGACAGCATGACGTCTGATGTGAAGGGGGAAATAACAAGGCTTTGAATCAAGAGCAAAACATTTTAAAATAAGGAATTAAAAACAGCCTTTCCATCATGGTTGAGCCTTTCAAAGTAGTTAAAATTAGGAGAATTGTTGTGAGTAGAAATGGCAAATGTGTCTTTCAAGTTTTCCTTTCAGCTGGATGGCAAAGGGAACTGAAATTGCAACACTATTACTTCAAATTGTTTTGTGTGTGCTTGCAATGTTACAGCTTTTCGAAATTGACTTGACAATCTCATCCACCCTCTGCCTCAGGCAGTCTCTTTCACTACTGCAATCTCTCTTCTTTCATGTATATATATATATATACACCCACACACACACACACACACACACAAACACATATACACACAAACACACACACAGAGTTTTCTATCCTTAAGTAAATTTAGTGTTCCTGAAAAGGACTACATTGATAGCTGTATGGATTAGAAGATCATTTAGATTACATGCTCATTCAGTTCTTGTCCAGCAGTGATTAAAGATACCAATTAGAGCCAGCTGCAGTTATGAGTTTGTTAAAGGGAAAACATCTGTTCCCTGAGTTCTAGACTGAGACCACCCCCACAGGCTGTCTGATAGCCTTCAGCGAGTAAGAACTTTAGCTCACTACTGACCTGGGCCCTATTTGCACTGAGTACCTGAGCATGAAAGGATGTGTATCCTATTAATATAATCTAAGTTATTCAGTATCCCAACAAAATGTAGGGTTTTTTTTCCACATCCATAGATTTTTAATGTGCGTGTTTGTGCAAGTCAGAGATCTTCTTGTGAAAGGTGTGAAGTCTGAATCATATGGTGAGTAGATGTTGTTTCTTAATGCTCCTCAACCTAGTTTGTATATTTTCTTTTCCTGTCCTATATATTTCATTGCACAACAGGAAAGTACAGCAAAAGGAAATACGAAGGATGAAATAGCCGTTACCAGTCTATTGTTTCTGTGTATTCTCCTGGCTGGCTGTATCCATTATTCTTTCTTATTTTATACTTAGATGTCATCTCATTGGGGAGGGACTGTTGTTGTTCTGTGTTTGTACTGCACCCTGCACAATGGGGTTGGTTCATAGCTAGATTTTTTGATAATACAAATAAATAATACTAGCAGGCACAGTAAAACCCATTGTCTAAAACTCTGGATACTGCCAACAACAAGAGGAGGAGGTTGTGGCTTGAGAGCCAGATACATAATAAATTAAAGATGAGAAAAAATTAGGTGTGGTTTTGATTTTGTAAAACCTCAACAGTCAGGTTTTTGGTCTGCAAAATCAAAACCAGAGGTGGTTCCCATCATAGTACTTTTTTGTCTGATCCTTCCGAAGTTTAGAATTTGAAAAATTGGTCCTTTTTTTGTCCCCAAAAATAAATTACTCCCCAAATTTGGTAAGTCTCTGGAATGTCCCGTGTCATGAAATTCATAAACTCTGTACTGTAACAGTGAGCAGAGCCCTTGCTCTGGAGTTGGAGAGCAGGATGCAGGAAATAACCAGCCATAGGTCAAACTGGCTGGCCAGAAAGCCCTGTACGGTGGCAATCTTATCCTCAGTGGGTGCCAGGGAAAGCACGTGTTTCCCCATACCATTGTTTTTATCCTGCCATCCACATTCAAGCAAAGGTTCCTAGGGTTTCAAAGTCCTCTGGAGTGGCATAGCAACACCACCATATTGAGAAGCAAACATCATGAGGTTACAGCACCATGACAGCCACCTCTATAGACAAATGCAGTAGCAGAGACTGTTGTAGCAAACTAAAATGGGACTTAGCCTCCTAAGTCTATGTTGAAAATGAGACTTGATACCTTTGAAATATGGCCCTTTTAGGCATCTAACCATGCAGACAGGTGCTTTTGGAAATTCCACTAAGCATCTAGGAAATCTGCCTTGAAATCAATAGGAGTTAGGCACATAGGTGCTTTGAAAAACCCTACTAAAAAGAAAAAAGCCTACCTGCATATTTAGGTGCCTAACTGCCTTTAAACATCTGGCTCTTAAGCTCCTAAATTTTTTAGGTGTTTTGGAAAATTTTACCTTGTATCACTTCCTATGTGCAAGGCAGAGTGCCTGCCTCGGCAAGCTTAGGATTGCAGCTCTGGACTCCCCTCTGCTAATGAAAGAGGAGGAAAGCACAGGAACCCAAATCAAACTGCAGAATTTTTGTTGTCGGTAAATGTGATGATGCGGAAAGAATGCAGCTTGCCTCTGAGAGCAGGCAGAGTTTGTGGGGAGATGAAAAGGAGTACCATTTACTGCAGGTACACCTTGTATCAGTTTTCACCCTGCCTGGACCCCCCACTTCCATTGGTTGCTCTTGCTGTGGTCCCTCTTTCTCTCCATGATTTAGGGTGCTCCGTCTTCATGACTTGGCCTCTAACCAGGTCACTATATAGTCCCTCTGGACAAATTGTCTGCATTTCATCTCAGGCAGTCCTCTGTTCCAACTCCAGCTTCTGTGCCATTTTGCCAGTGGCTGATAAGGGAACTCAGGCCCCCCCATTACTCTAGGTTCCAGCCCATGGACCCTAGGACTAGCAACCTAAGTGTCCTCAGTCACAACCCTGTTGCTGTTTGCCTGGGTTCCTTCCTACCCCACCTCTCTAGCTCCTTGCTTATCTCTGGGTTTACCCACCAGAACTTCCCCTGCTTGTTGTGACTACTTCACATCCCTTAGCTCTTGTCAAACTCCCTTGTCTGGGGCAGGACCCCCTGGCTTACTCTCTCTTTAGATCTCCTTCTTTTTCCTGGTCAACTCCCTTTCTTTTGGAGGGGTGACTGCATACCTTCTCCATGCAGCCCTTTACTGACTGGTTTTATAATTCTATTCCATCTTGGCTTCATCTGCAGTTAGGCTTTATCAAACCCTTGTTCCCCTCCAGGTGCAGCATCTAAGGTTAATTGGCTCTTCCTGGCCCACATTAAGACACACAAGGCTTGTATGAGGGGGACATCCCATCACAGGTGGGTAACTAGGAAAATAAGCATTTTACCTGTAAACTGAGCAACTACTAAATGGAAAATTGTGAGACAATAAACATGGAATTGCTGAATCCCAGCCATTTTTCAAAGTGTAGCCATGCCATACAATTCTCAAAAACAGAAGAGGGGAAAGAGTTAACACAGTTAAGAAAAATCTATCAACAACACAGCTGTTTAAATATCTCTCTGATTTTGTAACAATGCTTATAATTTCCATATATATATATATATACACACACACACACACTCACTTAGTTTCAATGCAATAGAATATGAGTCATTAAAATCATTCCACACTTGCAAAAACCTTTACATCATCCTTGGTGTGCATAATGTGGCAATGCTTTCAATCCTGTTGTGATTTATTGTTTCATCTTGGGTGCAAAGCGGTCATTATTCTACCTTGTTGGATGCTGAATGAAAATAAATTGACCGTTAGCCTACATGTCAGAAGGTTATATGCTCTAATCTTAGGGGATTGGGTAATACTTGAATTTCTTAATTCTGTTTGGTGCAACATATTCTTTACACTTTAGTGTGTTCAGTATGGTGCTGAAACAATCCTTGCACAAAAGATTTTGGGTCAGATCCTCTGGTGATGTAAATCCATATAGCTCCATGGACTTCAATGGAGCTACCCCAGTTTACACCAGTAAAAAGAGCTAGTTAATGTTACTCTGTAGAATATGCAAAATACTGTCTGAGACAAAAGTAATAATGTAAGACTGTGTGAAAAACCCATCCCTCACTATCTTGTTCCCCTCACTCCACGTCCCACACACTAGGCTGGACCCTGCATTCATTTGCGTTGCCCAAGTGGGGTGTCTCAGAGGCAAGGTGCCTCAACAGTGCACAAAGTCTCCAAGAGCAACTGTGAATGCAACAACTGATCTCACCCTTTAGACTGCCCAGAGCACTCTCCCCTCCAGAATAGGCCAGATCCTCTGGTCTGTTCAGAGGATGATGGCTTCCTGGCTTCATGGGCTCCCCAGCAGCTTGGCCGCTGATCCTGAAATCTTTTAAGTCTATGGCAAAGCTCCTATTGACCACAGTGGTGCAAAATCAGATCTCTAGGATCTTAGGTAAATACATGGACTATGATTAGTCCTTGGATGCAAGGGATGCAAGGCAGAAGGCCCCCAGTGCTCCTATGAAGGGGCTGGGTATAATCTGGCCTTTAATCTTCCTGTAGTGTTCACAAAGACACGCTGGCCAGCTCTGTTAGCCTTAGATATAGCGCTGTTTTTCTTTTAATTTAACCAAAAAACTCATTTGAGTTGCTTCTCTCATTTAAATCATGCCTCAATAACACTAGCTTCCCATTTCAAGTTCTTTGGCCGCTGTGAGAGCAAAAGAGTGCAAAGAGTTAAAGGAAGAGAGTTAAGGAAGATCCTGCTCCCCTCCCTTCTCCTCACCTCCCAGCATATTCAGTCTTAGAGATGCAATGTGTGTCACTGAATGACCTGAAAAATCAGCTCTTATGCATTAGCAATGGTGGGCCTGGAATCCATTTGACTTTTATTTTCAGCTGACTTATCTTCACCAAGTCTTTGTAAAATGCAGTCTCCTGTCTCCATAGGAAACTTCTATTCATATGCAAAAAAGTTCAAAACTCCATATGGAAACTTCCAAACTCTATATGGAAACTTCTCTCCATAGTTTCACTTGGGCTGTTTCTCAGTGCTTTCTTTATAAGGTCAAGGGGTTTAAGCAATAAATATTTCGTTTCCATATTTTATGTGTTATAGCTGTGTAGTATGGAGTTGAGGCTTCTATATTGTACTGAGGGCTAGTGCCAAACTCTGGCTTTCCCTCAAGACCCACATGAAATACCTTTGCACAGAACCTCTTTGCTTAAAATAACAAAGACCTCAAGAAACCTTAGGGATCAGCTCCAAATAGTCAAATATACTGATCTCAATAAAGATAAAGCTTAATCTTAAAATATGGTGGGTGCTCCGTATTGTATTCAAAGATATAATGCTGTCTTTTTCAAATAAAGTTACAGGTACCAATTAAAAATTAAGCATTAAGGAGTTTGCTAATTCTAGGTCAGCTCCACTTCCAGGGTGTTTGGAAAGAATTTCTTTATTGCCCCTTTGAGATATCAAGTGCACATCACCATTCTAATCCTAGAATAGATAAAGTCTATTATTATTCTCCAATTGCAAGTTTGCAGGAAAAATACAAAGGCTGGGAAAAAAAACAATGAAGTGACTTTAGCCAAGAGAAGAAGTAATTTCTTTTTGAGGACTGAGTGGCTTTAGATAGTTCTGGCAAAGTATTCATTTTTTAATTGTATAAAAAATTATGTTTTTTCACAATTTCTTCATTAATCTCAGACTAAAGAAGGTAAAACACCACTATTACAGAATGAATAGATGAGACCCAGCAATCTCTTGGTGCCAACTAACAGAGGGCATAGGGGATGCATAGAGTTTTACAGGGATCCCTTGGGTCAGGTATATACATATGAGTTCATCAAAGGATGGCATGTGATGTCTACCGAGTTCCAGTAGCCCATGAGTCATCATAATCAATGTGAAATGGTTTGTAAGGATAGTATTTAAGAAGTTATGTATCTATACTGAAAATAACGTTCTAAGGTAAGGCAAGTCACCAGGAAGTGATGTGCCTTGGACAAGTTCCTTCCAGGCATGTCTGGTTATGTGTGTATTGGGCATCCTTATTTGCATATCAACCCAGAAACCAGATGTAAGATTGCAAAATCTAGCAGAGAAAATGCACAGGATAAAAACAATCAGCAGGGGACATCCTGTTTATAAATAAGATCAAAGGATTAGCCTGGTATATCAGGTAATAGGGAAACACACAGCATCCTTCATCTAAGGGGGCATGCTAACAGCATGTCTTGTCTCTTGAAAAAGGGATCACAGCCTGCTGGCTGGAAAGCACTGGGGAGCAATACTTCATTAGCTATGACTATCCTGTTAATTAAGTCTAGGCTCCAGAATTCGTGTTATGATTTTATTTTACATGTAACCCTTTGTTTCCAATTCTTCTATTTGCTATCTCTCAATTCTCTATCATTTAAATACACTTTTACTTGGTTTCACTATCAACTTATCTAAGTGCTGTGTGTAAAACAGAACGGCAATCTGAGGTGTTATTGGTAAGATGGGGTGTACCGTTCCCTTGGGCAACAGTGAATCTGAATATTGTGGATGCTCACAGGAGATGCTTGGAGGGCTCAGGGGTTGGAACGTGCCTATTGCCAACTCGCAGAGAGAGAGAGCCAGTGGAGTTAGGGTGCTGACTCCGGTAAGCACAGACAAGGTTACCTTACGCTAAAGGTAGGGGGTAGCGAGGTGCCTCACAGCCCTGTGTACTCCTGGAAAGCATCACTGTAGATGAGTTAATTAATTTAACTGATGTCACAGGAGTGGCAACTTTCTTAGGTATCCTATAAACCTTTGGTATCATCAGGGTATGATCAGAATTATCTAATTAACTTAAGAAAAACTAACTAGAATCAAAAACTTTCTTCCTTCACTATACATTGGTTAGCACTAATATTTAATGTTGGACAGTTTTAAAAATGATGTTAAAACTGCAATTTTACTAGGCTGAGAGGAATTATCCCTGATAAAGACTGATCAAGTCAATTGTTTTGTATTAAACCAGAGAGACTCAGTATTTTTCTTATTATGAACTTCATCATAATAGGGGTATTGGATCGGATTCTTTTCTCAGATACATCCATCTAAGTCAAGAGGGACGCCTCTGATGTCAATGGAGCTACACCAATGTAAAGAGGAGAATCAGGCCTGCTGACTCACAGACCATCTCTCCTTCCATTCCTGACTGAATGGACCACTTGCTCCCACTAGCAAGCAAATATCTTCTATGTGGCATCTACAGCAATGGTTAGGTGGGAAAGTAAAATTAGGAAAGTATTTAAGGTATTTTTATTTATTTTGTTTGTTTGTTTCCAAGGAGAGAGGATTTGCTAAGAAAAAGCTGATAGAAATCAGGATATGCCAGTGCATGAAGAATATCAATGCTTAAAGGAATTTTTTCTACATGCAAATAGAGGTTGCTTCTGCACCATGGCCTTGATTCAGCTGTCACTGAAATCAATGGATTGATTTACATCGACTGTGAAAGGGAGCTGGTTGTGGCTACTTGTACTCTAGTGTTATCCCATGCCCATGTGATAGAGGCAAATCATTACCTAGTAATACTGTTCATAGCACACTATTTCCCCTCCACCTTTAGAAAAATGTGAAGTAACTTTTTACTGATGCCATTTTTAGAAAACATTCATTTTATAAGCAAAACATTAGATTTTCCTTGTTAATAACAAAATGACACTGAAAGGCAAGAGTCTATTTTGACAAGGAGAGATATTTTTCACGTTTTAATCTCAATTTTTTTTAATAATAATTAGTGTGGCTTTTACAGTGTTCATATACTTTTACTTCTTGCTAAGGGTTTTATTAAGGCATTTTAAAGATTAAGCTTTTAAATTTTTTTCTATGTGTGACACTAATGGGCAGGGTCATGCACAGAAATTTAACTTTGGGGGGTGCAGAAATGTAATATTGGGTGCTCCCACCCTGGCAGAAGCTCTTCCCTTCCCACCCCCCATCCTTCTGCCCGGCAGGAGCAGCTTGCTCCCCCCCACCCATAGCCTCAGGGCGGAGGAGTGCTGTGCCCCCAATGATTATGGGGGGGGGGTCCATGCCCCTGATTACATCCCCTTGCACATGCCCCTGATACTTGGAAAGATTTTGCACCCTTACTCCCAGCAAGTGGTACCTTACTACTCAAGAGTTTTCATTGAGTTCAATAGGTACTATTTAACATGAGTAAGTGTGGGAGAATTACGCTATGGGTCACAACTGTTGCATGGCCTTTAGTGGGATCCTTTTCATGAGAAAAATTTGGCCCTAATTCTCTTATATGTTCATCTCGGTACAAATTTTGGGCCTGTTTTTAAAAGTCTGTTTTATTGAATTAGAAAAGATAGTGGCTACTTGATGCTTAAGTTGGTATTCAAATCCCTTAGCACAGAAAGAGTGAAGACAAATCAAGTGGCCATCACAGTTAATTCAGAAGGGTGTCATTGCTGTGAATGTTGCTTAAAATTAGTGTCAATCCTTTTGGTAAATAGTTTAATTGAAGGGAATCAATGAAAGGGACTAATTTTACTCCCATCTTTACTCACATGCATTAGAATCAATGCTGTATACCACCTAAAATAATTTTCAAACTTGTTTGACTGATCTCACTCATTTTATGACTAGTTCAGACATGTAATTGAGAATGTTGTTTTCTGTTGCATTAATTTAGAAATCACCGCTTAGGATCACAGCAGTTGCCTACCACCTATACAAGCATGATTTACATTCGCTGTTTATATATAATTTTTAAATAGGTCATCACTATTCATTAGATGGTATACTGTGATTTAAAAAACCAAAAATTAATTACTTTACAAGACCACCATGGATTGAAAAATAAAGAATTATTCCATCATAGATAAAGATATTTTTGGGATAATTATTAGTAGCAATACTTATGCATAATAAAGTTGTCTGGAAAGATAATTAGCCAAATTTTGCTTTCAGTTACACTAATGTAAATCTAGAACAACTCCACTGATCACTCCACAATGGAGTTACTCCATACTCACATTAGCATAAATGAAAGTTGAATTCAGTCCAATATATAGAACTTAGAAACAAGAAATATCTATAACACACACTTGACAACACATGACACCAGCATTACACCTGGCTTTATAGTTTTGGGCCAAATGCTCTGCTAGTGTAAATAAGCACAGCTCCATTGATGACATGATGTTTCACTCATTTACACCAGCAGAATATCTGGTTCCTCATGCCTACCAAATGATTGCTCTGTAATCTTCACGTAAAGTGCAGAGCATTTCTTCCAGATCCTCAACTGGTGTAAATGACCATAGCTCAACTGAAATCAATAGAAAGGATTTCACACATAATCCCTTTAATACTGAGAAAACCACTAAGTTAGGACCTCATCTTGCACTCCTCACGCAGGTGAAATTACCATTAAAATCAAAATGAAATAACCGGAAGCTTTTCTTGTGAAATCAGTGCAGGACTCAGTCCATTTCTGAAGAAAAGGTACACTTTGTCATATGCATTTTCTTTTCTGACACTTTAATTCCACATAAGAGTTGAAAAAGCTGAAATCATTACACTTCAGGCACTTTCCGCATCAATACTAGATCTTACTAGAATTCTGTGAGCGTTATAGCAAAACGGAGGATAAACCAGAACCAGCAAATATAATGTTTTTGAACTTTTACAAAGCTCTTTACAAAGACCCACATAAGAAACTAATAAGGAAAAGAAATTGTGGGTTAGCAACTGAATAAGAAATAAAAATCAAAAGCCTCGTTTGCACTTGAGATTAGCTGATATCAACAACTGATGGCCAACGGCTAGGGAGCTGCAATAATGTAAACCACTATTGTCAGCCAGGAAAGCAGCGATTTGCACCAGAGGAGTTCACTTATGACTGAAAACAAGGTAAGCTCCAGTGCTGCAAATTGCTGCTTTCCTTTTCTGTCCTACAGCTACACCTGTTGCTGGCCACCAATTACTAAAAGAAGACTTAATCCCTAGCATGGCCATAATGCAGAAAATTAGCCATTTATTTAAACATCACAAAAGGTTAACAGTGGACATGCCAAGGATCGGTCCTAGGACCAGTGTTGTTTCATTAATGATCTGGAAAAGGGGGTACCAAAATCTGCAGAGGACACAGAATTATTTAGGTTAGTCCAGGCTACAGAAGACTGGAAGGACTTTTAGAGGAGCCTAGCAAAACTAAGCAAATGGCCAGCACAGTGGCAAATGAAATTCATTATTGACAAATACAAGGTAATGCACATTGGACGGAGTAATTTAAACAACTAATTGACATGAATGGATTCTAAATTAACTTTACAATTCAGGGCAAAGACTTAGGGGGCCATGGTAAATGATGTGCAGCAGTGGCCAAAAAGAGCAAACAAAAGATTAGGGGAAATAAATAATCACAGAAAACATTAATATTCTTAAGACATTATATAAATTAATGGTACTGCCTCACCTGGAATGTTGTGTTCAGTTCTAGTCACCCTATATCAAAGAAATAGCAGAAATAGAAAGAGTACAGAAATGGCCAAGCAAGTTTATTAGCAGCCCATAAAGACTACCTCATGAGGTGAGATTGAAAAGATAGAATTGTTCAGTTTACAAAAGAGACATAGAATAGAGGACCTGATAAAGGCATAGAAAATAAGGGCATAGAGAAGGTGTGGAGACCAGGGCATGGGCAGTCATGCCTAATGGTTAGAGTCAGGTGCCTGGAACCAGAGCCAGGTGCCTGGCCAAAGGTCAGGTCCGGAGCCAGAGTCAGGAGTCAAGCCAAGGATCAGATCTAGAGGCAGAATCAGGAGCAGGACATAAGAGCAGGGACCTGGAGCGAGGCAGGAACCAGGAACAGAGGGAGGTAGGGCTTAGGAGTCAGGCACATTAGCAGGGCCCATAATAACTGCCAGTTGGAGACTCATCTAAGTGCTCAGACAACTTCTTGTGCCTCTTTCTGGTTTAAGAAGTACACCCCAGCCACTTGGTGGGACTGGATATCTCTACCAGTCAGGAGCTTGGTGGTCAGGGCCCTTTGGGAGCGAGAGCTTTGCTGGTCCCCTTCTCCTGTGGTTCAAGTGAGCTGTCTGGGGGTGGACAAAGTCTGCACACTGCCTGGGAAGCCGGGGTCCCCCTCGGGAGGTAGATGGAATGCTCTTATTTAGTCTCTTGTACCACAACAGCAGGAGATCCAATTAAATTGAAAGGCAATTAATTTAAAATGAATAACTACAAGTGTTTTTTGAACACTCCATCATTAACCTGTGAAACTCAGTGGCACTAGATATAACTAAATCCAGACATCAGCAGGATCCAAAAATGGTTTAGACATTTATAAGGATAACAATATTCAGAGTTAGCTTAGATTTAAAATAAAACCAAAAAAAAAACAAACAAAAAAAAAAACAAGGGATAGAAACCCTGAGCCTGCTTCAAGACATAAGCCAACTAGTAAGGACCAGATTTTTAAAGATACAGTAAGGTTCCTAGCAGGATTTTCAAAAGCACCTAGGTGTTTAACTTCCATTGAAATCCAGGTGCCTAATTCTAAGTTATGACAGCCGCCTCATAGCTACCATATGGACAGCAGAACTGCCTGGAATCTCCATGGTGCAGTGTTGTGCAGCTGTCCCCTGGCCTGTCTTTCCTTCCTCCAGTCACACCCGCTACACAAGTGCTTGTGAGGAGATCCTCAGAAAGCAGCCTCATGGCTGTTTTCTACAGTGCCTGAGCCAGGGGAATCCTCCCACATTGGGATACATACAGATTCTTGGGACCCTTTATGCTGCTCAAGCCTTCTACTGTGTGTAGAGGGCCAGAGTAAGGAGGGAAGATTTCATCCTGAGTGTCTAAGTTGTGTGATGCAGTGGTTATTCTTATGAATGAATATTGTGGATCCATATTATACAGTCATAAACACCTTGCAAAATTCCCATTGACTTGAGTGGCAGCCAGACTGGCCTGTAATTGTGTTTGAAAAGTTGGTTTCATCAGACAGAAGTTGAGTAAAAGCAGACAGCTTTGCTCATGCATTAGAAAGTTTGCAAACTGTGGTCTGAGTTTCACTGTTAACGGTGTTGAAATACACCACATGAAATACATTTTGGGTCAAGGACCGGGGACTTGGGGGTTGAATCCCCACAGAGATAGAGATTCAGGTGTGTTGTGGTTTTTTTTATTTAACCTTACAGACAATGAGTTCAGCAAATAGCTCACTTGTTTGAAATAGGCAGTGTTTTTAATCTTAGTTAAAATACATAACACATGTTCTAAAGTAAGTCAAGTCAAGGCTAGCGAGAGCAGAAATGATATTTATATGAGAGCACGGAGAATACAGAATAGTTGTTGTGAGTGTCATCAGGTTAAGTGCCATAAAGGACTGGAACTGCCCTGCCCCTTTTCAGCGCCAAGATTCTTAACAGAGATGTCTCAGACATAATTGGATGTGCCCAAGCAGGTTGTTTGCTGAACAGAGCCACAGATAGTGCAAGATCAGACAAGAGACCTAAAAACAGATATGGAACTTATCCAACCACCATTTGAAAGCAGCTCTTTATGGCCAGCTGAGATATACAAACCACAGGGAATGAATGACACGGATGTAATTTGCAGGCCTTGTTCAAATAGAAACCTCAGTAAAAACAGCTAATTAATAGATGATTGAACCCGAAAGTCATGTTTCTGACTTATTGAATTTGGCTACACTCCTTACACACACACACACACACACACACACACACACAATATATCTATTGAGGGATACTTTAATAGCATTAAAAGACAAAAACAGCTTTCTATTTTTTAAAAAAATTTATCAGTGAGACAATAAGAATCAATTAACTTCCAATACCATAATTCATACATGAATCTTGGAAACAATACACCAAAGAATGCATAATAGCATGTCTGTCAGGACACTAACATGAGTTTTACAACAGTGACACAAAACAGGGACAACAGGAGACATTACTGAAGCTGCCACTTTTCCATGCTCTAACAGCCTCCCTTGTAAATACGAAGGATCAGATCATCATCGGGTGTAAACTAGTTTAGCTCCATTGAAGTCAATGGCAATATTCCAGTTTAGGATCTGACCCTGAGTTTTGCAGCAATACCAGATATCCAGATGGGAGGCAGAATGCAGTTACTACCTCTTCATTTCAAATACTTACGTAGCTTATTAATTGCCTTCTGTTAAAACAAGAAGTTGTCAAAGTTGTCAAATTCCTTGTGCAGGATGAGCCAGGTTTCAGCTTATATTACTTTCCATATTACCAAAACCAGGAAAGACTTGAAAAATCAAGGCTTCTTTTCACTGAAGTTGGATTTTTTTTCTTTTTTTTTAAATTGAAACAGACTGTCATCTCCTTTGCCACATTAATTACCACTATTCTGATTCTTCTACTTAGACTGTTTAAATGATGATGACAAAAGGATATGCAAGAGTAGTATTATAGATATTTATATACAGTCTTGGAAGGCTCTGCTGATGTTCAATTAAGTAAACAGATAATGCTAAATTATATATATATATAAAGGGTAGGGCTCTTGATTGGTGTAGCCTTAGTTAAGCCAACAGAGAGATGAAGGGCACTTCAAGCCTCACAGATCTGTAACAGTTAAACCATTTTCCAAAAACAGTACTAATATTTCTCAGTAAAAAACCATGGAAATTCAAATATTTGACTTGAGGAAAACAGTGCTGTGGAGAACCAAACAAATCAATTCACATTACAAATAATTACTGCTGCTAATGTAAAAACTAGTCAAAGAGACTAGTTCTCATAGACAAAACTAAAGTGAGGAATAAAATTGTGTATATACAACATACTATATATATTACCAAAAAAAAAGTAAATTGTAGGAGGCTCTCTTTAAATCAAAGTAGTACATTTAACAGTGATGGGCTCTTCAGATTTAAAACATTACATTAGCTTGACTAGATTTTTTTCTGTAATTTTCTCATAGTCCTGGGAAGTTTATTTCTTGGCTTGTTGATACTTGGTTTCTTACTCCCTGCTAAGAAAATAAAAGAAGCGGAGTTAGGAAAAATAGTCTGACAGAGGATCATCATTCCTCACTTGCTTTTCCCATCATGTTTATTATAGCAGTCACACTGATAACAGCTGTAATTGAGGTTGCAGAACATTTTCCATTATAAAACTCCCTGTTTACGTATGTTCTAACCTTTCCATAACATTCACCTTTGGGTCTGAAATTTTCCTCGACTGTTCTTAAGAAACAGTCTGGAAAGAACTAACAAAATCTCTTCAGCTATTTTTAAATTATGGGAGGAAAAATACATTTTCTCTGTTAGAAAAAAAAATGGTAACCACATTTCTTTGAACAGCAATAAAGCAAACAGAGCCAAAGTTTAAAAATTTAACTTTTTGCAAGTTAAAAAAAAAAAGGGTTTTGATTTCACAAAGTTCAAAGCATTTGAAAACTGCATACTGACCTGGTACAGTCGGTTTGTTTTCGTTAATTCAAGAAGAGCACAGTAAAGGCCAAACCCAAATCCCATTAGGGGTTTTTCCATTGACTTTAGTAGACTTTGGATCAGGCCTTTACAGAGCATATGTGAGCAGGGCTTGGGAAATACACAGTTTTCCAAAGTGATCAAGAGACTTTTCCCTAGTGCTTCTTTTTAATTTGCATCCATATGCCCAAAGGCCAGTCCTCAGCCCCTTTGCTTCCATCCCAAATTCTCAATTTTGAGGGTTTTTTAATTATTGAAATTAATCAGGTGCTTTTTCTTTACACTGCCTGGAGTGCTTAAGGCCATAGATCAGTTTGAACAGCAGATATTTATTCAAAGGAAAGAAAAAGTCACCACAACTTGGGACACAACAAGGTGACAGAAGAGTTGCCTGGGGGAGCCGAAGGTGCTTAAACTGCCTAAAAGTTGCCTGTAATAGCAGTGTCCCAGTCTATACACTACAAAGGTATGGAAATGCACACATGCACTGCAGTACAAACTGACCCTAATCCCCTTTGGCTGGCAAGTGTCTGTTGAATCTCAAAGTATAATTTGCTGAAGAGGCTGCTTTGCTTCTCTTGGATTTTGCCAACTAGTGTCTGTGTGTTATAGAACTCATGACATTTCTTTATTCTTTTTTTCCCCTGCTTAAAGAACCTTACAGAATTAATGCAATGTTAACAGGTGCCAACGAGCTCTCAAAGGGTAAAAGTTAAGGCTGAATTTGCAACCTTATCCCTGTCTTTTTGTGTATATCCATCATAATGCCATCTTACTATTTTTATAAAGAAAGCAGGATATGGCTCCCTGCCTCAGTTTCACCATCTGCACACTGGTGATAATAACACTGATCCCAAACTGTTGGGAGTGTAACATTTGTAAAGTGTGCTGGGAATGAAGAGCTTTGTATAAATGCTAACTAATGTGTACATTTTAAATAGTTAAAGAATAAAAATCTTACCTTTCTTGCAGATATTATAACAATCTTTTTGGCTAATGAAGTTATTGGCATTTCCACCACATCCCGTATAGCTGAACTCCTCACATGATTTACTCTTTGGGTTGTAGTAATAGCGGGTCACAGAAGATGAACACAATCCTTCATCCTTTGGGCTATAGCATAACAAGGGACCAGCTTAAAA
This sequence comes from Emydura macquarii macquarii, assembly GCF_026122565.2. NCBI lineage: Eukaryota > Metazoa > Chordata > Testudines > Chelidae > Emydura > Emydura macquarii. The sequence goes on along the minus strand of NW_027132559.1, from coordinate 31,479,607 downwards.
AAATAAATAAAAAGAGAGCTAAATTACTGTAATGTTCAGTACATCTGACTTGTTAAATGTAAAACAAAATTTGGGGACAATCCTGCTCCCATTGAAATGGTGGATGTTACCACTGTCTCAGTAGGATAGGCTTCTTACACTCCCCAGCAGTAGACCATATACTCATCTACTACTATATAAACAGCCCTTACACAGTCACATTGCATGTGAGATTCAGCAGCTTTCTCCAGACACAGTGCTGTGTATTTGATATATATGAATAATTTGGGGCCATATCCTACTTCCTTACAGCTATTTATATAGGAATGACTTCAATAGGACTACTTCTGAATAAGAAAGGCATAGTTTTGTCCTTAATCCTTTCACTGATGTGACAAGTACAGCATATAACTAAATAACTTGTATAAAAAAAATCATTTAAAAAAAAGTCAGGTCAGGTTTTGTCTTACCAAAATTGTGCTTTTGTTACTGGTGATATTCCTTAGATGTACAAGAAATAAACTAAATTAGTTACTTTTCACTCAAGAAAAATTTTTGCCAATTCTTCCATGAACCAAAACTAAATGTCATGATGAATGTTGTGATGGCTGGTGATTCATCTAATGTTAGTTTTATGCATCTGATATATATTTGGGGTTCTACTACAATGTTTAGATATAGTTATCTGCTTACAGTCACAATATTTCTTCTTTGAACATCAGACCCAGAGACAATGAAGAGTCACATCTCAAAAAGCAAAGAACTTTTATGGAGAGTTAAAATGAGTGCCAAAAGCAAATAGCCCGACAGCATCTCTCAGGTCGTTAATTTTAGCAAGGCATTCTTTCCCTGAACTTCCAGCATCGCCCACCTAAAGCCCAGCAACCACTGTTACACTGAACTATAGCAACATGGACACAACCAAATTTTGCCCTCAATTACACCTCTACAGTCTCTCAGAAGTGAAAGCGTTGCACGGATGGAACGACTGAGCAGGATTCAGTTTGAAACAAAATATTTTTAGATTGGTGGTTTTACCCTTTAAGTAACAGACAGTTGAGGTTGATGATACCTGAAATTGCATACACAAAACTGACATGCACAAGACGTGCTCAGAAACATTTTATAGCCGTGAGCAAATATCTGACTTGAAGCAGTAAAGGCAAAGCCTACTTTAAGAGGTCTTCATAGGTAATAAGAAAAACAACATTTGTACTGATGAACACCATCTTTTTTATTGAGATCACATTAAAAATAAGTTATTTTACTAGAATGTTGGAGTAATCATTACTTTTCTTAGGCAAGCAGTAGTCCACACAAGAATCTTCATCTTGGAAGTTGTTATCATTTCCATAGCATCCACCATAGATAAATTGCTCACACTTCATTGAACTTAGGTTGAAGAAATATCTTTTTAGGTAACCTCTGCATGGTCCTGGATCAGCCTCCAGTCTGCATATTTTGGGCACTTCTACAATAAAGAGCATTTAAACATTAATGCACAGTTAGGCTAAAATTTATGACATCTTTCTGACATGCAAAGATACAAGTATCTCTCTTAAGCATATTGGCAGAAGTTAAATGATTATTCATTGTTAAAATACGAAATTAGACAGCATCTAGTGAGTTAGATGGAGTTTTAATGCACAATGCATTTCTTAAAAACATGGGGGATAGCAGATAATGAGCGCCAAAAAGAAGGCAGGCAAATACCTCCACGCATCTCAGGCCTTTCCTCGGAGGAGTGATTTTATTGGTTTAGCCAACAAAGCCCTAAGAAGCCTCTATTCAATGGGAGTTTTATCCTAGCTAGGGTTGCAAGATCAAGCCTAGTATTACCAGTGCTGTTACAGCTGTCACTGGCAACAAGATAAAGCCAGAAGAAAAAGCAGCTGAAAAAATCCACCGACTAAGGAAAGTTCCAGAGGGGTAGCCATGTTAGTCTGTATACAGCAAAAACAACTTAAGTTCTGTAGCACTTTAAAGACTAACAATTTTAATTTCAGCAGGCATAAGCTTTCGTGAGCCTCAGCTCACTTCCTCAGATTCAGTTGATAGAAATGATACAGCAAAATAGGAAACAGAGAAAATATATAGAAGGCAATATTTACATATCCAAGGGCATAGATAACAATGGGGAAGCTGGGTACTTGAGGCTTGATGACAACCATTGAGTAGGAGGTGAGAATGGGTCATCCGAGCAAATTACTTCTTGTAATGAGAGAGCCATTCCAAATCCCTGTTTAAACCCAGTTTGAATGTGTCAAGTTTGCAGATAATTTCTAACTCAGCAGTTTCTCTTTCAAATCTGTTTTTGAAGGTTTTTTTGGAGAAGTATAGCAACTTTCAGGTCAGCGACTACAGGACAGACCCAACAAAGAAAACAAACAGAACACCACTGGTCACCACCTACAGTCCCCAGCTAAAATCTCTCCAACATATCATTAAAGATCTACAACCTATCCTAGCAGATGATCCGTCTCTTGCTCAGGCAGTGGACGGCAGACCCATCCTGGCTTACAGACAGCCCCCAACCTGAAGCAAATACTTACCAGAAACCATACACCCTACAAAAAATCCAGTCCAGGAACTAGCCCTGTAACAAACCCCGTTGCCAACTCTGCCCACACATCAACTCTAGTGACAGCATCACTGGTCCTAACCACATCAATCACACCATAAGGGGCTCATTCACCTGCACATTCACTAATGTTATATATGCCATCATGTGCCAGCAATGCCCCTCTGCCATGTACATTGGCCAAACTGGACTATCGCTACGCAAAAGGATAAATGGACACAAATCAGACATAAAAAATAATAACATCCTCTGTCGCTGACCTGAAAGTTGCTGTACTTCTCCAAAAAAAAAAACAAAAACAAAAAAAAAAAACTTCAAAAACAGACTTGAAAGAGAAACTGCTGAGTTAGAAATTATCTGCAAACTTGACACATTCAAACTGGGTTTAAACAGGGATTTGGAATGGCACTCTCATTACAAGAAGTGATTTGCTCTGATGACCCATTCTCACCTCCTACTCAATGGTTGTCATCAAGCCTCAAGTACCCAGCTTCCCCATTGTTATCCATGCCCTTGGATATGTAAATGTTGCCTTCTATATATTTTCTGTTTCCTATTTTGCTGTATCATTTCTACCAACTGCATCTAAGGAAGTGAGCTGAGGTTCAGGAAAGCTTATGCCTGCTGAAATTAAAATTGTTAGTCTTTAAAGTGCTACAGAACTCAAGTTGTTTCGACTAAGGAAACTTTCACCTGAGCTTCATGATGTGGAGATTTGAGAAGGCCTCAGACCTGAGAGCTACTAGCTCATGCATCATTTTGGTTCAAGTGATAAAACAAATACATGGAAGCTACAACTTTCATTAAGTTATGTCGCTGAGAGGAAATGCTTTTTAAACATAGAATTTGATGTCTATGCCTTCAACTTTATGAAGCAGCAGATGTTGATAGAATTCAACCATTTCCAGAAGTTCAAAAGGAAGCTTTTAGTCAAGGAAATAAGTACTCCACAGGCCTGGCTGCAGGGCATAGTAAAAGTTTTAGTAGTTCAACCATGCAAAGGAGCCATAGAAATGTTAGAGAGAATTAAGAACATGGGACTCTCTGACCCTGTTGAGCTAATAGGCTCCTAAGCATCCACATAAGAATGACTAAGTAGATGGACTGATGGGCTGGGGGATGAAAAACAATCAGTAGTCTGCTTCCTTCAGTGCAAATCGGGGCAGTGAACTATTAACCAACCGGGCAGGATATAGAAGGTGTCCCAGGATGCTCACACCAATTCTGGAGTGAGGACCCCAGTGTCTAAAGAAAGGGAGGGGGAAATGACTTACTCTTGATCATCCAGCAGCTTTTCTCACAGCTTTCCAAGCTTCCGAAGTTGTTGGCATTGCCCTTGCAGCCCCCATAAGTGAACTCCTGGCATGTCTGAGTGTATCTGTCATAGTACCACCGCGGGATGAGAGCCCGGCAGGGACCTTCATCTGGGGGCAGCAAGCAGACTTCTTGGGCTTTAGCTGTGAAGAGAGACAGGCACGTTCAGGGTAAGTCAGCCGGCGGAGACCTATCCAGAGCCAACGGGCTGGGGGGTTTCCACGTGGACAGCTCTCAGCCCTAGCAGCGGGAGGGAAGAGAAGGAAGCGGAGCTAAACGCTGGGAGAAGCGGAGCGTGATCGTAGCGCCACGCGTGAATATAAAACGTGGGGAGCTGGCAGCGGTGGGAGCCAGCGCAAGAAGTCTCACCGGACAAACCGGGGTGGAGGGAGCCTCGCTCCTTTGCCGAGGGAACAAAGAAGGCCAGGAAAGCCAGGCTGAGCGGGGGGAGTCGGGTACCTCCGCGGTTACCTGCTGGCGCATGGGGCTCCCCCAGCACCTGTCCCAGCACAAGCAGCAGCGAGCCCAGCGCAAAGCAGCTCCAGAGGCTAGAAGACGAGCTCATTGTCTGCGGTCCAGCCACGCCGGGGAGGGAGACGCTGAACAGAGCCCGAGGCGCTCCTGCCGCAAGGCAACAGGACTGGAGAGCGAGCGGGCGCTTGTCCTCCCCTGCCCTGCCCCATCTCTGCCCCTTATATCCGCCGAGAGAGCATCACCTCCGCCCCCGGCGCGGGTCCGCGGAGCGCGCATGTGCTCGGGGGTGGCGGGGCCCGGCAGTCTGATTCACGCGCAGCCCTGGACAGGGGGCGGCGAAGGGCAGCTCCCCCAGCCCGCAGCGCGTCACGCTGGCTCGGCTACCGCGTTCCAGGGGGTCATGGCCAAGTCCCAGGACGGAGTAACTGCAGGGAAGGCAGACCAGGGGCGGGGACTCCGGGTTCGCTCAGCTCGGGGCACACCTAGGGGGAATGGGACAGAAAAGAACATTTACAAATTGCTCGAGTGAGCCAAGAGTAGCGCATCAGGGATCCGGGTGAGTGGCCAAGGCTTTAAACCCCCTGAGCAGTACAGGGGAGGCACCGTTGCCCCCGCAGTTAAAAGAAGCTGCATCATTAATCAGGGTAGGCAATAATCTGCACACTCAGTGCTGGGGAGAAGGATGATTCTCTCCTCCCTCCTCCCCCCCCCCCGAATTGTCCTGGTCTGATGATCATTGTAATAAGAAAAGTGGAAGACTTCAGAAGATCCACTGATACGGGCCCCGCCTCTCTTAACTTTCCTTTTCAGCTACCATCGTGGTTAAATCGTTAAGTGGTATTGTTTCATTTGATGATGCAAAAGCTGCGTATCCCATTAAAGCCGGATTGTGGTGACTGTGGATGACTGTACTAACTGTTAGCAGGAACAGCTCACTTTTGTCCTGGCTTAGTTTGTACTAAAGAAAAAAAATGAGTAAAAGTTTAGAAAGGGAAATTGGTGGCTGCTGGAAAAGTAGATGCATGGTTGACCTTTAGGGTGCTGCTCGCAAGGAACTCCAACTGTTTAGTTTATCACCAAAAAAATGGGGGGTGGAGGAGCTTGAACACAGTCTATAAGGACCTACATAGGGAAGGGAAATTTAATGATAGAGGGCTCTTCAATCAAGCAGACATAGACAACAAAATCCAATGGCTGGAAGTTGAAGCTAGACAAATTCAGACCAGAAATAAGGTGCAATTTTTAGCAGTGACCATTAACCATTGGAACAATTTAACAAGGGTTGTGGTGATTTCTCCATCACTGCAATTTTTAAAATCAAGATTGAACGTTTTTCTAAGAGTTTTCCTTTAGTCCAAACAGGAATCAATATAGGGAAGCACAATGGGGTCCCTTATGGCCTTATAATAATCTATGCAAATTACAATGAAGTTGACAATTTAGAGCAACTCTGTCTAATATTATAGGGCTGTAGCCTCTGCATTTCTCTGCAACATTTCAAAACACTTTGCAAGGAAAAAAGTAACCCATGAGAGTTGTATATGGTGAGTAATTTTTAATGTCAAAAGGAGGCATCAGAGAGCTTTTAACCACTTGCACATATACCCAGTTATAGCTTTGAATTAAGGTATATTCTATAACATATATAGATCTACGTTAAGGGAGTCCATCCTGTCCTGGCAGAGGATTAGCTCAATTGTCTAGTAGAGCTTTTCATCTTTAGAGTTTACCATTACATGTAGACCTTTCATTAACTAACTTTTTCTCCAGATTGAGTACTTTAGTTGAGACAAGAATAATAATAATAATAATAACCCTCTAGAAAACAAATAACTCTATCCTTTGATCTTCCTCTGTTGTCCTCCTCTTTTCCCTCCCCTCACTCCTTCTTTAATTGTCATTCTTCCTGTTCTATGTCTACCTTAGATGACTAGATCCTTGGAGCAACAAGGACTCATCATTTTTATTTGTTTGCAAAGTGCCATGTACACATACAGTCTGTATAAATATGCCTTTGGTGTATTCTAGTGTATTTGGGCACCTTTGATGTATTCTAGTGGTTCTCAACCTATTTACCATTGTGGGCCACATATGCATCTCTCTGTTATGTGGGCCGCATCCACACAATATATATATACTACCAGTATGGCACTACTATCCGTGGGCCACAGCTGTGTGCTGATTGGGCCACACTCAGCCCATAGGCCGCATGTTGAGAACCACTGATGTATTCTAATAATCAACTTTTCAACAATGGAGGATATGCAGTCTAAACTTAATACAAGAAATGTTTCAGAAAGGGGGAAAAGCAAATAATAGAAGCAAACTCACAAAGAGCTCCATAAACTATGTGGCTTGTTGGAAAATATGAACAACACTTTCTCCCTATTCTTCATTCTAATCTTTCTATCATCCATCTATACTCACTCTTTAAAATATATGCTTTAAGTTTTATATCTATTTTTACACACACACACACAATCAAATTGCTAAGGAATAAAAGAACTGGTTAGTGACAGAGACCAAATACCTAAATACAATCTGAGCTGTTACCAGAAGGACACAACTGTCATGTTCAGTAATCCTGTTACTGAGACCGTTAATAACCGATGTCCTGGTGTTAGTTGAGTATTGGTAGCATCAGATGTAATGAAACTTGGATCCCTCAAGTGCAAGCACACCTTTTCCATTTCTTGCAAAGTCAAAATGTCATTTTTCTAATATTAAATCAGTTGAGACTATGTTAAATGTGACTAGACTGATGTTCTTTAGAATGAATCACATTTGGTTAGAATTGAAAATAATTCTAATATCATTTTAAACATAAACAGCAAAATGAATGCAGCCACACAAACATCAACTTTCACTTCATATAATCATAGAAGATTAGGGATGGAAGGGACTTCAGGAGATCATCTAGTCCAACCCCCTGCTCAAAGCAGGACCAACCCCAATTAAATCATCCCAGCCAGGGCTTTGTCAAGTCACACCTTAAAAACCTCTAAGGATGGAGATTCCACAACATCCCTAGGTAACCCATTCCAACCACCCTCCTAGTGAAATTTTTTTTCCTAATATCCAACCTAGACCTCCCCCACTGCAACTTGAGACCATAATGCCTTGTTCTGTCACCTGCCACCACTGAGAACAGTCTAGGTGCATCCTCTTTGGAACCCCCTTCAGTTAATTGAAGGCTGCTATCAAATCCCCCCTCACTCTTCTCTTCTGCAGACTAAATAAATCCAGTTCCCTCACTCTCCCTCATAAGTCATGTGCTCCAGCCCCCTAATCATTTTCATAGCCCTCCACTGGACTCTTTCCAATTTATACACATCCTTCCTGTGCTGGGGGGCCCAAAACTGGATACAGTATTCCAAATGTGGCCTCACCAGTGCCAAATAGAGGGGAATAATCATTTCCCTCAATCTGCTGGCAATGCTCCTACTAATGCAGCCCAATATGCCATTAGTCTTGTTGGCAAGAAAGACACACTGTTTACTCATATCCTGCTTCTTGTCCACTGTAACCCCCAGGTCCTTTTCTGCAGAACTGCTGCCTAGTCAGTCAGTCCCCAGTCTGTAGCAGTGCATGGGATTCTTCCATCCTAAGTGCGGGACTCTGTACTTGTCCTTGTTGAACCTCATCAGATTTCTTTTGGCCCAATTCTCCAATTTGTCTAGGTCAGCGGTTCTCAAACTTTTTAAATGGAGCCCTCCACCCCCTCATGGACTTTTGTCTAACAATTGCTGCTCCCTTTTCCCCCAATCCCCTCCCCCTACTTTCAGAAAAAAAATAGGGCCTACATATCATAGGCAGAGTTTGACTGCTTAATTTGGGGGAGCAAGGGGTAGCAGCAGATCCCCCACAGCTCCAGAGCCCGATGTGACCTGCCAGAGAAAATGGCGAAGGTGGGGAATTACACCTCATAAGGATTCTCCTCAGGCAGCAGCGTGGACGCAGCCGCTGCTTCTGGGAGCCTGCGGAGCAGCAGCAGCGGGGGGGCTGCTGCTGCGGGAGGTGGGTGACAGTGGTGTCTGCAAGGAGCAGCGCTCCGACTGGAGATGAAAGCAGCTGCGCAAAGCACAGAGCATGGAACTGGACCAGCTTTGTCCCCCGCTCCACCAGGAGTGCTGGGCACGCCACCTGCAACAACCTCCCTCAGCCTCCACTCCCCTCCTAAGGGTCCCCCACCCCCAACACCTGCCTGGGGCACCCATGTGAGGTGCTAGGGTCTCCATCGCCACCCTGCCCCATTTTCAGCTCGGCAGCCCTCACCCAGCAGGGGAAGACGGCTCCATCATCATAAGTTTGGGGGGCCATTTCCCTCCCAAACTCCACCCATGATCCATCTTGCTCCCCTTAGTGCAGCCTGCCCTCCAGTTTGAGAACTACTGGTCTAGGTCACTCTGTATCCTATCCCTACCCTCCAGGGTATCTACCACTCCCCCCAGCTTAGTGTCATCTGCAAACTTGTTGAGGGTGCAATCCACCCCATCATCCAGATCATTAATGAAGATGTCGAACGAAAACTGACCCAGGACTGACCCCTGGGGCACTCTATTTGATACCTGCTGCCAACTAGACACTGAGGCGTTCATCACTATCCATTAAGCCCAATGATCTAGCCAGCTTTCTATCCACTTCATAGTCCATTCATCCAACCAATATTTTTTAACTTGCTGACAAGAATACTGTATGAGACCATATCAAAAGCTTTGCTGAAGTTAAGGTACATCACATCCACCACTTTCCTCACATCCACAGAGTCAGTTATCTCATCATAGAAGGCAATCAGGTTGGTCAGGCATGACTTGCCCTTGGTGAATCCATGCTGACTGTTCCTGATCACTTTTATCTTCTCCAAGTGCTACAAAATGGATTCTTTGAGGACCTGCTCGATGATTTTTCTGGAGGCTGAGGTGAGGCTGACTTCCACCATCACACACACATAAATCAATGTTTAATTTAAACCTATCCTTTTCACTGCAGTGCAATTTTTAATCAACTGCGCCTTCAGTTCAATATTACAAGATATACAAAACATAGAAGTGTTCTTAATAAGAAGGAAGAGACTAATGAAATCACCATAGCAAATGGGCCTTAGGGTACTGTCTTGGAAAATGCACAGGGGAGGTGAAATCTTGCTTATTCACTGACGTCAGTAGGACTAGTCATATGCATAAGGTGAGTAAGATTTGCCTTCTTTGCTGGAGGCATTTTGGGAGATGGACTGGCAGGAACCATAGCTTTCCTGAATAGTATTCACATTTGACATACCCATAAAAAGAAGATATTGAACAATTTCTTAGCTAAGTCCTCTACCAGTCTCACCCTAATGCACAGTTGCTTTTTACCTCTGACTGTAAAGGGTGATTAGTCCAAAGGTTTACAATATCCTATCATCCACAAAAAAAGTCAACATCCATCTCCTATGAATTCATGTAATGATGAGAGCACAACCAGCTGCATGAAAGATGGTTGCAAATGAGATAAGCAGAAGCTTTGTGAGGTACAAAGTGTGGCAGTGGTGATACAAGAAAATAGAATCACTGAGATACAGGCAGCAGGAGTGGTGCTGAGCAGTGCCTAGTAGTGAAAACCATGAGCTTGAATTTGATCCAGAAAGTAACAGGTATAGAGGTGATGAAAATGAGCAATGAGGAAAGGAATGTATTTTAGCAGCTACATTCTGAGGGGACTGATGGTGGACAAGGTAAAAATCAAATAGGCCAACAGAGAGGAGGAGGTTAAAGTGGTTGGAGCCAGAGAAGACTGAAGCCCTCAAAAAGCATTTCAGCAGCAAGACTCGAGGAAACGATGGATCTTGGACATTTTTTATAAGAGCTGAAAGGTGCATTGCTGGTAGGGGTGGGGAGAAGGTGAAAGGAAGCAAATATGACATCACAGTGTGCTCTCTTTGTTCCATGTGGTTACTTATCACCTGTCAGATGTCTTTGAGGACATAGCTTTATTTAGTGGAATGAGACATGACTGTCTGAATGTATTCTTAATTATATTACAGCAATAACCAGAGATACCTATCAGGATCCAGGATCCATTATATTACACACTGTAACAACACATATTAAGAGACAGTTTATGTCCCAGAGAATGTAGACTCTGAAGACAAGATACAGAAGTGGCTGTAAAAATGGTGATGGTTAGGAGGTAGGGAGGACACAATTTCTCTTCTGGGATGGTCCTCACCCAGGGGATGGTTGGTAGGGTAGCATTGTCTCTAGTGGTCAGGGGAGCCCAGGCTCTCCCACTCCACCAGACTCCAACCCATGGCCCTTTGAGAGTTATCAGTGATCTGACAATCAAGGGACCACGAAGGCTACCCTCCTTGGGCCACTTCCTATCACCTCCCCCCTTGCAATTGTCCCAAGGTCACCATCTGTTTTAAGCTGGTTTGAGGGTTGTCCACTCACACAAGGCATTTTCTGGCAGCTGTACGTAGCATGGTAGCTCTCTTCCTTGCTTAGGTGGTAACAGCCTCTTCCATCCGTATGGCCCACCCTCCTCAGACAGCTCAGTCCTAGAGCTTTCCCCTGCTGGGGTAGTCCAAACAAAGTAAAGGAGAATTAACAAAACTCAGAGTCCTTGTGGGAGGGAGGATGCTTCCCTCTCAGGCTGCTTCTGTAGCAGGTCCTCCCTTCAATCAGGGAGGGACCCTTGGGTAGTTGTCAGGGGGAGACATTTCCTACAGAGACATATTATGTCTGTGTTACTTATCTGTGTATCCATTCCACACTCATATCTCCAGACATGATCCTGATTTCCATTGGGCTGGGCTGGCAGAACTACTTTAAAAACTGGAACCCTTGCAAAGATAGCTGGCCATGCCCACAATCAGCAACGTGTCAAGCCTTCCAGAAGTGCTGTGCTCTAAAGCTTGTCTCTCTCACCAGTAGAAGCTGGTCCAATGGAAGATATTACTAACCCCCCCTTGTTGCTCTAATGTTGGGACCAACAGGGCTACAGCTACATTTAATTGGCTCCTCCTGCCTTTTGCTTGAGCCATTGTGCTGTTTATGCAAAAGGCTTTGCTTGGAAGGGGAAGAATGGTACTACCAGGGAGAAAACTGAGAGAGAGGGTAGGGGAATGGCAGGGCTGGATTTTAAACCATTCCACTCCATTAACTGGAAATACACCACACCCTTCTTCCCATGGAGTTTGCCACCCCAACCTTTCTCCATCCCAACCTTTCTCCACCTGCATCCCCAGCAGCCAGCAGAGAAAATAAAGTCAGCAGGAGCTCTAAATCTTCAAGGATTCTTTTGGTTTGACCAAAGGAAGACACTAATTCCTGAAACAAGAAGAATTTCAAAGAGAATCTCGTGGTCTTTTTCCAGCCCCTGCGCTGTGAACCAGAAACACTCTGGCTGCAACACTGTATTATACAGAGAGTCCATGTGCTGTCTTTAACCTCCCCCTAAGCTTTCCTCAACCGGCCTTGTAATTCGGTATCACCATGAATCTGGCACACAAAAGGGCCTGACATTTCCTTAGCAAATCTGTTTCCTCTCAAACGATGTGTGTTCTAAATATGTCTGGCTTCTTGCTTGTAGAGAAAGTATTCAGCACACACATCCTTTTTCCCAGCAGAGTCAGCCTTATTCACTTCCGTGCCTTGTTCTGTGTTACGCCCGTGATACTGCTCATAGCTGTCTTACTCTGTGTTAATATCAGATTAAATACATTGGGATTTCAGTGGATTGATCAATGATACCAGATCCCCCTTCCCCGTTACTGACCAGCCAAGATTACACACAAGCGTTTATACCTATTCACACAGCAAACGAGTGAATTGAAGGTTTGAATGGAGGGAAGGGGAGGGAAAAGTAAATCTTTGCGTGTTATTATATACATGTGCAGTGCCTAGTGTAAATGTCCGCTTGGTCAGGGTGGAAGGGTGGGGGTCAAACTGCTTGCTTTGATCGGCTTAGGAAGGCTTATGCTGCTGGTTTAAAACCCAGAAGTCGCGGGTGTGAGTAACTGGAGAAGTCTGGGGAAGGTGGATGAGAGAGTTTATTTGAGAGGAAGTTGTCACTTCAGGGAATCGGGTCAGCTTCGCCCGGGAAAACAGTAAGTCAAGTCCTTGGGGTGGGATGTGTGTGCGGGGGGGAGGTGAAAGGGTTTCTTTCGGGAATCGCTGGCTCCCATGATCAACTCTGTAGAGGATAACTCTGTCCCCTTCTCATACCTAGAAAATGCCGGCGATCAATATAGAGGACCTGAGTGAGAAGGATAAACTGAAAATGGAAGTTGAGCAGCTCCGGAAAGAAGTGAAGTTGGAAAGACAACCGGTGAGTTCCCCTAGGCTGCACCCTCCCCAACCCTCCGAGAGGGTGCGGCTGAAATAGCCCCACCGCCCTGGGAAGCAAGGTCCCCCGAGAAGCAGATTGGAGATGAGGTCCGGCTGGGGCTTAGTTCTCGGGAGGGGCATTTTGGAAGTTACTCCACTTCTTTTCAGCCTCAGGTTAATGACGCCTAAAACAACCTCTCAGGGGTGGGCACTGCAAGGTATGTAACAGCGTGGGGAAGGGTTTTCACGCCCCTGTGAAGCGCGGACCCTCTTTATGTGAGTGAAATGAGACATGCAGATAGATGTCTGCACGGTTAAACGAGCTGGTTAATTTCGCCTCCGATCATTGGCTCACTGCTGGGAGAAAAGGAGCAGACGCGCGATCTCAGACTGGGGAAGAGATTTCCTATACCAGGAGCTCTTGCTTCTTGCAGAAAGGTAGAGGTGGGGATTGAAGTCTGTCTCGGTAACAGAAGGGATGAAACAGACCTTGGGGCCGTCATCTCTTTATGTGTTTTTAAAATATACTTAACGCTCAATAACTTTTAGTGAGCTGTAGATTAGTTTCTCCCCCACGTAGTTTATTTTCTGCGGACTGTACCTGCTACCCTTCGTCACAGAAATCGGAGGCAATGCTAATGGAAACAAACAAGGAAGGAGGATCCAGACTCATGGAGGTTAAATGTGCGTGATATAGCCCCAGAAATGTCCCTGTAATTGTAAATAAAAAAAGAGGAGGAAAACACATTAACACGCTAATCATAGGGTGGCAGGGATAAATCCGGTATTCTCTGCTGCTAAAACCTACAGGATCAGCCAGATTGGGTGTGGTGCAGTTGGCACAGGGCAGCTGAACTGCTCTCTAAAGCGGAAATAAAAACAAGGAACCATTCAGAATTTTAAACTGTGGCATAAAATAGCCACTGTGGGCGGAAAAGTGGAACACATGACTTCAACCGAGGGATTTTTCCCCCCCCCTGAATTTGACCGGAAAATAGACATGTTGGAGATGTTCTAGAACACAAAATGATTTTGTTGGCTTCTAGAAGCCAAGTCCTATCATTCAAAACAGTCGTGGTAGCTAAAACAAAATTGTATAAACCAGTGGTTCTCAAACTCTGGCCGTCAGGGTTCTTTCTGGTGGCTTGTTCGGCTACCAGGCTGGACACAGAATGGCCTCGGAAGTTGGGAGGAAATCACCAAAGACTCTTCCTATTTGTGAAGTGGGCCACAGAAGGACAACAGAGAACTCTTGTTGTAGAACCATGGTCCATAAGGACTGATTCAAAAAGTAAAGATTTTTTTATTGTTGTTTCTGGCAATTCACTTTTACATGTGAAGTAGTATGCAGTCAACAGCGTGGGATGTATTTTAGCATGCACATTTGCTGTAGATGGACACTCTTAATCCATGGGCTTCAGATCTGCTCCTGTTCCCACTGGAGTCATTGACAAAACTCCTCCTGACTTCAGGGGGAAGAGGATGGAGCCCCGAATTTAATCCCGAATTGGACTACCCATATGTATAAAGTTACAGATGCTTAGCGGGCAGGTTTAGGGACTTCCTTCAGAAACAAAATATTGATGTCAGAGGTGTACTTTAGCCCATGAAATGGAAGTCAATGATTTTATTAGATTGATTATAGTTATGTATATCACAACAGCACCCAGAAGCTCCACTAGGATCGAGAGCCTCTTGCAATGTGTAAACACATAAGGACATCTTGTGCAATGTAGAGACGTGTAAGAATATCTGATGCCTGCCTCAAAAAGCATTGAAGTGACTAAAAAACACTCCAAAGGATGCACACAATCTAATTTGTTTAAAAAAGAATGGAAATTATTTTAAATAAATCAAATCTTTGGGAGAGTCTGAGACATTTAGGAGAATGCATAGTCCGGAACCCTCCATAATGCAAGCAGAGAGAGTGTCCCTCATCTTTATGGATGCACCCTGTGATACATTCCTGTAAATGTAAAAATGTCTTATACACTCCTAGCTTTTACATTCCTGTCCGTTACATTTCCCATTATTCACACCATTTTAAATGAGAAGTTTGTGCACATACAAAGCCACATCCCCTGCTCCTTTCCTGAACAAAAGCAAATATGCCTATCAAAGTTTCTTTGACTTCAGCTGAAGGCAAAAAAATCCCTCTTTATCACTTTGACTTAGTGTAGTGAAGAAATGTCCTTAAAAATTATCTCCCTGCCTGAATGAAAATACACTGATTCATACTTAAGAGGAATTTTTTCTCATAAGCAAAAAAGATACTCCTCTTCAATATCAAAACAAAATAAGCCCCCAGTCCTGCAAGTGCTTACATGCATGCTTTACCACCATGAATAGCCCCAACTGAAATCAATGGATCTGCTCATGGTAGTAAAGCTAAGTATGTGCATAAGAGTTTGCAGGAGGGGGTCCAAGTTATTAACCATGGGCCCTATGTTCCTCCCTACTGTGACTTAATCATAGGTTATGGGTAATTAGATCTTATTTGATACATTTAATGGCCAGTGGCAAACTTTGGGTTCTTTCTTACAGCCTAGGGCTTAACTTAATCGGTTAGAATCTCTCTATTGTAAGTAGGCCAAATGTATTGATTATGTTGTCATGACTATTCTACTTCTATTATATATAAGTTTTTATACCAGGCTCATCACCATAGTAGCTGAACATCTTCGGATAGTGCATTAAGCAAGGTGACTATGCACCTTTCATTTGTTGTTTGTTAGAAGCATGTGCTATGAAGTGTCTTGTTTTGGTAGAATTTGATTTGTTTGTTTGAGCAAAACACAATGAGGCTGGGGAGGTGCCCAAATCCACCAAAAAGAAGAAGAATTAGCCAGTGTCAAGTCTTCCCCTTCCCAGAGACAATAGTATCCCCTCCACCTTATGGCCTTTGCAGGGCTCTGTTGGAAGGGAGAGAGGAAAAAGCTGGGAAGCAGCAACTCTCAGATATGGAAGGTATCAGGGAAAAGTTGTTGCTTCTGTAGGTGAAGAAGCCATGTTGCTCTCAGGAAGAGGCAATCAGGCAGAATGAGGGATGCATAAACAAAGGGGATCTTGAGAATCTGTGGGATTTGCTGAAGGGGTGAGGAGACTGCTCCCTTGGCCTTCTCTGAAGGATTTCAAATCTCTCTCCCTTGAGAGAACACAGAGCACAGACATTTCTCTAGGAGTTTCCTCTCTTCTGTAGCTCTCTAAATTGAAAGGGAGACTATAGTATCATGTTAGCAGATCATGTTACTTTGCTATGTATATGTCACAGACTATCACACAGCATATTATATTATTTCATAACACAAATGAAGAACCATGGTACGCTTGAAAGGACAATGTGTTTTTCATAATTTTTAGGATGTTGTACTAATGTTGTTTATAATAACCCTTTGTAACCGATAAGTGAAATGTGCTTCCTTGTTGAATATTTTTTCTTCCATTCAACAAGCTTGTTATGGTAGGACTGCACCTGGCCTGTTGGCTTTTGTTATAATAGAAAAAGAGGCCACTGAACCATTTGTCTGGAAAAATGTGTAATGTTATATTGACTTTGAAAACAGAAATAAAAAATTGTTGAGTTCAAATACTACTGATTCTGCAGCAGGTGCCCACGAATACCATTGAAATCAATGTGATTTTTGTGTGATCCCAATTTAATTAAATTATTAGATTTTAGCTTTTTATTTTTATTTTGAAATCAGTGGAGGATTTTTATGTGCAGTAACTGCAGGACTAGGCTATGATATATGTTTTCACACAGAAGATTATGTGGAGATGCAATGTAATAGTAAATATCCTGGACACACTTTTGAGCTGTTGCTTTTTAAAAAATATATCTTAGCCAAAATTTTCAAAGGTGACTATTGATTTAGTAGTGCAACTTGAGATACTTTAAAAAGTCTGACTTTCAGAGGGAGAATGCTCAATATTTTCTGAAAATGAGGCTCCTAAACAATGTCTCATGTTGGACCTAAAGTATTGATGCACCCAGAATTACTAGTCACTTTTGAAAAATATGGCCTTTGATCTTATGAAGCATGCTTGGGAGGGGAACAAAGAGCATACCAAATAAACCATTTATTGACAGGTTCGGAAGAAAAAAATACATCTTACAAAACAGTAATGGGAAAAGAAAGAAATAAACTTGAATTTTAACATACTTTCAGTTTTAATAATGTTAGAGATTATTATCACACAAGTGCTTGTTTGTTTTTGTTTTAAATTCCATGCCTGTTTCTGGAGGTGCTCAGTAATCACATGTGGAGCACTTGCAGCATTACATCCTTTCTATATAATGTAAATATAAGATAGAGAAAAAAAGAATGTTATGAAATGAACTGTTGTCTTTTTATTCTAAGGGGAAAAGTGATTGCTATGTATAAAGCAGAACCTTATTTCTTCTCTTCTTTAAGGTGTCCAAATGCTCTGAAGATATAAAGAATTACATTGAAGAAAGATCTGGAGAAGATCCTTTGGTCAACGGTATTCCTGAAGACAGGAATCCCTTTAAAGAGAAAGGAGGCTGTGTCATTGCATGAGAGAAAAATCTGCATCTGGAACATACACTATTGTACCCGTAGTGAATAACTAGTTCGTCCTCAGTTCCATGGGTCCTTGTTGAACGAGTACTGTCAATGGATTAAAAACAACAACAATCTTAAGTGAAAATAGAATGAGAATCTTGTTTATTTCTTTATCGTTTTATATGATCCGATTATATCTCTCTACTCGATAGTACTTTGTCTTTTAAATAGTGTCCCCTAGAGGGGACAGCTATTTGCTTGATGTACTAATGGGCATTTGCTTCTAGTGTCTGGTTAGCTTGTTCTTTCTTGACTCCTGCGTTTCCTAGCTAGTTTTAATTAAAAAAAAAACCCCAACAACTCTTGCTTGTACCAACGCTTCAGTGTTACTCCAGAAACAGAGATGCAAAGAACGTGGTCCGATGTTTGCATGTGTGTTGAATGCGTGTGCCCCACCCTGGACTACCGAGGCAGTAACAGTTCAGATGATGCCTCTACGTGACGGGGGGACAGGTGGGAAGGTTAAAAGTCTTATCGAACCACGGTGCCAAACAAAAGAGAAAACATCTTTCAACCCCAAACTAAAAGGAACGGAGCAGCAGGCTGTGCCCCTGACACAGTCAGTCAGTCAGTCGGCCGGGGACGGGGCAGAGGGTGCTGTGCGCAGCGCCTTGTCCCCCAGTCCAGGCGGCGGCAGGGCTGCGCGCGCTGCTTTGCGAGGGCTGTCTACAGCCCCCTCCGCCCCTTCTAAGAGTCACGCGCCAAGCAAAGCTCCCAGCAGTGCAGCGCAGGTGACTCCCGCCAGCGTCCCCGCAGGCCGCCCGCGCGCTCCTGGCTGCTGCCGCTGTGCTGCCCTCGCCATGGCTCGGTGCTGGCCCGGCCTGCTGGCGCGCGGGCAGGGGGGCAAGTGGTGCTCCTGGCTGGCCGGCCCCGCTCGGTCCCAGCTGCGGGCGGGCAGCTGGAGCAGCGCTTCCGGGGAAGGAGACCACGTGCTGTATACGCCGGAGCATTACGCCTTGAGGGCGTCCCTGAGAAAGGTAGTGGTCTGGCCGGCGGCGCGGCCGAGACTGAGGGGCGTTTCCCCACGTAGCTCGGTCCCCTCTGGTACTTTGCAGCCAAGCCAGCGGCTTTGCGCTTATGGTGCCTAGGCGCAGCGGCGCCCCTGTGGCTGCCCAGCGGGGCCCCCTTCCTGTGACCCGACTCTCTCCACCCGCTCGGTCAGCTGTGCCTGTGCTTCGGCTGCCGCCACCCGCTCAGTGCGCTCCTCCTTGGCCCTCTCCTGCTGCCTCTCGAGGCCCCATGCCGAGCCTCTCTGGGTTTTGGGAGGCTCTTGCGGTGACCCCTTTGCTAGGGACTGGCAAGTCGGCAGAGGTACAGCTTTCTGAGCAGGATGGTTGGGGATCTATCCCAGCCCGCTGGCACCAGAGTCAGCTGGGAGGAGAAGAGAGGAATTAAGGGTGGCCCTGGAACTGGCAGGCTGGTGTGTAAGCCTGGAAAGTCCCTAATGTGCCCTATTCCAGTGAGGTGCCTAAATCACCTTGCCCTAAGACAGCTGCTAGTATCTTTGGTATGACGTCAGTTAAAATCACAGGTAGTTTAGTCTCTGCATTTATTGCAGGTTTGGTAAAATAACAAAGGCAATCTCACGTTAAAAGCAACGTTTCAGACACAGTTTAAAAACATTAGCAAAGCCATATTTTGTTCACATTCAGACATTCTCCATGTCATGTTTGCAACTTGCAAATTGTAGTGTTGTGAAAGAGACAGAAAGGATAGAGGCAAGACACCCAGCAGCTTCACTAGCCAAGTTGAAAGAAACGTACAAATCAAATTAGCAAACATAGTTGGGAAGAAAAGACATTTGATTTTTAAAACACAGATGATCTTAATATTTTTCAAGATTGTTAGAAAATAGGTAAGAAACTTCTGTAAAATACATCATTTTAAAATTACTTTCTTTGGAGACTGTGTATTAACAATATTGATCCAAATTTTTCCTTAAATAGTTCCACAGAAGTTAGCAGAGTTACAACAGGGGCAAATTCCGTTCCTTCTATCACAAGACAGAGATTTATTTTCCTCCAAGGACACATTTTGAAAAACATTAATTGATAAAACTCTTTAAGTGTTGCCTGTTATCAGCAATTATGTAATGTGGTTTAAATACAGTTTCAATCTGAGCTGTAATCTAGACAATACTAATAATCATCACTTAGCTTCATAGCCACACACAGTCCACCCTCAGGCCCTGGAGGCTACAGAGCTTTTCCTACTAATTATATTTGAAGGCTTATGGTTGGGATCCAACAGATGTGTGTGACTTTTAAACAGATCTTTCAAGACTCTGTGATTTGGATCAAGATTCCTTTGTTTTTGATTAATTTTAAAACTATTTAGATGTCCATACTTAAAAAGACACACACACACTCAAACAAGCTGTCATAATTTGACATTTCTGTTTATAATTAAAATCTCGATCTACTTTTGCACTAAGTAGACTGCACAGTGTTGCTTCAAATCTGCTCTCAACTGCATTACAAGGGCAAATTCTGCTCTTAGTTACATTTGTGTAAATTCAGAGTATTTCCTGTGACTGGAGATTATGGAATTACTTAGGCATTCAGTGGTGCAACTGAAATTAGAATTTGGCCCTTCACTTTCTGTTTAGTGTGAAATAAAGGATCTCTGTGAGGGGGGATTTGAGGAAGTGGCTATCAGCATGCTCTGTACCAAATAATCATTATTGTGAAGAGATCCTGGATTTAACAGCTAGTTAAAGCAACAGACATAGACATACTAATGGTTCTCTGACACTCAGATTCAGCACATTAAAAGTGTTGCAGAGAGTACTACTAAAATGCAGAACTGAGAACCAGGGTTTATGACCTGTGTGAAAGAGTGTGTATTGCCAAGAGCTGCTCTTTATAGTAAGAATGCTGTAGGTAAAATATAGATTTTTTTCTGAGTTCCTTTTAGGTGGCCTAAATTCTAATTTCTGGTTCAATTTTGATTTTCATAGGTACAAAAAGGTTAACTCATGAATAATGTACTGGTATTTGAAAAACAGTAGTGTCTCAGTCTCCTAATCCACTGAATTACAAATATTTTCCACGTGTGACGTTGGTTTAGAAATTACAGATTGGACCACCATCTTTCTCATCTGGAGCTGTTTCAATCCTCTTTATGCTGTAGGCTATCAACAACATGCAGTTTGCTTCACCATTCAAAGCGGAAGAATAATTTGAAAAATTCCTTGATACTTATATTATTTGCTATTTTCCTAAACATTTTCAGAATTATGTAATGGTCAGAATCTATTATGTATTATACCACTATATATGTATATAATAACGTAAATTTCATACTGTGTATCTGAACAGGATTGAATGGATGTTTTTGGTCTTTTAAATATGCACAGTGTATGCAGAGTACACTCCACAGGCAAACCAATAGTATCTTGATCATACTTCTTGTAATAGGGTCTGACCCTGAATTCCCGGCAAATGAAAAATTATTATTGAACTCAGAGAGAATATCAAGTGTGCAAGAAATATGGAGTAGGATCTCTTTTGTAAGTGCATATGGTATTCTTGAGAGGAATATTAAGGGACTATGTAAGACCAAATCGTCCATCAAAACAAAATAAGAGAGGAGCTTGTAATAGAATAATATTTTAAATGAATACAAAGTGACAACATAATGTAATTATGGCATCAGTGAGCTCAGTCTATTACCAAGTCACATGGTCATCACAGCCTGATATCTATACCAGTATCACAAGTAGAAGCTTGAACCACTTTTTCTATACTATGACCTACAAGGCACAACTGTCAAAATTGTTAGGGTTTATGATGGGAGGAGGTAGTATGTAGTGATGAAACACCATTCCTTTGCATTATATGTGTGAAACAAGTCCATCTTATGCTATGATTCCTGCCAGTGGATGATATTTCATTTGCTATGGGATTTTGTGCATTACTGGATGAGGTTAATCTTTCCAAATTCCTTTTAATTCTTAGTTCAGTGTCAGAAAAGACAGTTGAGCATGTTTGATTCGTGTTGTTTATTTTCTTTTCATTTTAAAAATACATCTTGTACTTCTGATGCTCAAACAGGAACGTACCATTGCCTCATTACTTTAACGGATGTTTAATTAGTGTCAGTATGCATGAATAATGCTAGCCCTCTTCCCCTGAGCTTTGTATATGTATGTGTTCATTGTATATAGTCTGTTGTGCCTTGATATCCATTCACATAAAGGGAAGATTTTTGTGTCTTGATTAATTTGTTTGTTAATACAAACATTAATATTATTATTCACTTAGACTGAACCCCCTGGGCCCTGCACAAAGCCAGAGTAAATTGACTATGCATAGACGAGGTCAGTAGGAAGAGAGGTGGAGGAATCCTTCTCCCCAATCTGTGAAGTGACAGCCTAGTAATTCGATAGCTGCTCCTGCAGCCTTAGGTTTGTAGTGATCCCCGCTGCAGATGGAGGGTTTGACCTGTGTATCTGAGAATCCACCATCACAGATCCACCAACTTCCTCGGACAGCATACTCCTTTCCCCACATACTAGGGCATAGGGAGACATGTGGAGAGCTAGGTTCTATGATGCACAGGGGCTGCAGAACCATTGCATTCATCTCTTCACTTGTGGAACTACATTATTTCTGCTTTGTTCCTTGGCTGTAGGAGCATGCATGTGCATAGGGACGAGGGCGTGTCCCTTAGTTAATAGAAAATATCACGAGCTTGACAACTCTAAAACTTAGAACAAATGAAATGTCTAGTGGGCACTAGCCTAGAACTTGGGAGATCTGGGTTTAATTTCTACTACATACCTCCTGTGTGACTTAGTGTTTCTGTACCCTATCTGTAAAATGGGGATAATAGCATTTACCTACCTCACAGAGATGTTGTGAGGATAAACACATTAATGATTGTGAGATGCTCAGATACTACAGTAGCTTGGAGGCAATATAAGTACTTTTGATAGATGACTATATTGCACAAGAAATTACATTAAACAAGATAAAACCCATTATTTTATTTTACAGGCCAATTCTACAGCATATGCATAACTCCCAGAATGAGGATTTAAATGAGTGAAAATTTCACATGTATTCAACTAAAATCCATTTTTAAATTGCTGTAGTTAAGCTAGTACAAACCCTTGCATAGATACTCTTATTTTATTTCAAGAGTGACTTATTTTGGTTTAGTTTAAATCTGTTCCTAACTGGCTTAAGACAGGCCATATCTATACTATGGGGACCATAGCGGCATAGCTAATGTGTTGTAGCTATGCTGGCATAACCCCATTGCACAGACCCTGCCTACAGCTTCAGAAGGGCTTTTCAGTCACTGTAGGAACTCCATCTCCCTGATTGACAGTAACTACATCAATGGAATCATTCATCCAGCTGTTTCTACTGTGAGGATTAGCTCAGCATTGCTATGTTGCTCAGATGTGTGGATTTTTCACATCTCTGAGCGCTGAAGCTGTGTCAGCAAAATTTTAGGTGTAGAGCAGATTCTAAACTGCAGTAAGTCACTCTTAAAGTAAAATAGGAGTGTCCACATAACCATTTGCACCTGTTTTAAAATTACACCGTTAGTTAAATTGATGTAACTTTCTCCTTGATTAGACAAACCCTAATGCAACCACAAGAGAAGTTACAGAAATAATTATTTGATTCGATTACTCAGAAACCCTTATTTTGTGTTTCCATTCATTTTGTTTCTGTAATCTATTACAGTGTTATATTTTAAAACTATCTGTAACTTTCCAATTGTTTGAGTATGAAGAGGAAGAGACTCATGTAATTCCAGGGAGCTGTTTTTAGCAGGGGTATTGAAATTGTTACGTGAGTAGTTTCCTTTACTACTTTTGAGGTCACCACCCTTCCTCTTGGAAAACTCTGAGAAGTAACTTCTTTTTCCCCTATTGAACAATAGTACTATAGTGCAATAGGATTCAACAACTTTTTTTGAAGGATTGATTACATTCAAATTTAACTTAGAGAAGAGGAAACAAATTCTTAATCTGCTGTATATAAACTCTGAATTTTTTTTTAGATTTTGTGTTGGTGATGGGGGCTCTTGGACATGAACTTGTGCAATACTCCATTCTTAGCAAAAGCCTCATCTAGTGTAAATCAGCTTCCCATTTACACCACCTGAGGATCTGGCCCAGTTACAATTATCCCATCATTGCTGTTATGCTATAAAGGGGATACTGGGATAAAGGAGATTTGAGACCATGTCCTTTGGCTAATAGTCAGTCTTGATTTATGTCCCCAAAGCTAAGCTACAAATCAATGTGGTGACCACTTCTTATCTATGATTCTTTATTTTGTATAGATAAGGCCTGTGTATTCTGCAGCTCACTGGACTTAAATTTGGCACCCTGAAGCCCCCTGAGTTTACCACTACCAGAACAGTGAAATTGGTAACAAAAGGAAATGAACAAATAGATATAAACTGGCCATCAACAAGCTTAGGTTTGAAATTAGACAAACGTTTCTAAGGAGTGAAATTCTGGAACAGCCTTCCAAGGGGAGCAGTGAGGCAAAAAACCTAACTGGCTTCAAGACTGAGCTCAGTAAGTTTATGGCAGGGATGGTATGATGGGACTGCCTACAATGGCATGTAGCTAATCTGTGACAGCTAGTAGCAAATATCTCCAGTGGCTGGTGATGGGATACTAGATGGGAAGGGCTCTGAGTTACGACTGAGAATTCTTTCCCAGATGTCTGCTGAAATGCTCAGGGTCCAACTGACTGCCATATTTGGATCAAGAAGGAATTTTACCCCAGGTTGGATTGGCAGAGACCCTGGGGTTTTTTGTTTTTTTTTGCCTTCCTCTGCAGCAAGGATTGCAGCAAGCAAGCACTTGTAGGTTTAAACAAGTGTAAATGGTGAATTCTCTGTAACCTGAAGTCTTTGATTTGAGATCTTTTGTAACTCAGCCAGAGGATAGGGGTCTATTACAGGAATGGGTGGGTGAGGTTCTATGGCCTGCCGTGTACAGGAGGTCAGACTAGATGATCATGATGGTCCCTTCTGGCCTTAAAGTCCGAGAGTCATTTCCCCAGTGTAAAATATAGAGCATTTAAATAAAAGTTTTCAAAGCAGTAAATATTGGAGAGCATGAACCTTTGAGAAGATGAGCACCTTCTGCAAAATACTTCAGCATGCCCTCATGTTTTTCATAGTGTAGCCACTAGTAAATTGAGAGGGAGGTGACAGGTTGCTATCTAGTCGTTGAGATAACAGGGGCTAACCACTGATCATATTATTTAGTTGGAGGATGTTAAATTATGAAATGAAGGAAAATGCATCAGTTGGGAAATACATGATTTGGGCATGAGATGTTAAAAAACATATTAGTCCAAAATCATATTTCCTTGCACTAAAACCTGCAGGAAGGAAAGGATTCAGAACACTAAGTCTGATGAGTCTCACACATTATGCAGTGAATGTTCTTCTAAGTAGGAGAAGTTCAGTTTTGTAGGGAGGACGGGCACAAGCTCTATGGAACCTAGCATTCATGAGGAAAGCATGCAATATACTCACAGATCCTGGGCTCCATGTCCTTTCCTTTTGTCTGACAGCAGTATTGTATAACTATTTTGGGGGGCAAATCCTCAGTTGATGTGAATCAATGTACTAGACGAGTTTGATAGAGAGAAAACTTTCAGGATGGATCTTGTAGCTGGAAGGGACAGTAATATTACACAAGTGTAAGAAGAAGTATCATCCAATATATTGAGTGCTGCCAGAGCAAAGAATTGTTTTAACTTTTAAACTACAATTCGGTGATGAGCGTGGAAAAGTAAAATAAGGTTCAGCATGCTGTATTATGACTTCAAGAAAGTTTCTCTCTCTGTGTGATTATTGGACTGATGTCACCAGTGTCATCTGACACTGAAATGATTAACATGTAGCCAAAATGCAATAATGGCAATTTTGTGAGCAGGATCATGCCTCGTGTTTCGCTCAGTCTCAAAGTATGTTACACAAATCTAAGACGACTACAGCTATATGTCCAAGTACTAGATTAATTATTCCTATTGTTCATAAGAGAATAGGCCCAAGAAGTTTATTTGTGGATCAGAGCTAGCTATTATATCATATTGCTTGTCTTCATTAGCACATCTGATTAAACTCAACTATATACTAGCACACTTTTCACAGCTAAAAGTTGTGTTAAAAAAAGTGTGGTATGTGTGTGTGAGTGTAACTGACTGTGATTATATTGTGATTCATTTGGATTCTTGCAAGAGTGTGTCAGAAAACATAACGTTGCTTGCTTCTGTTTTGAGGATTTTTGAGTGGGAATATGTGATTATTTTTTATCAGTGTTTATCTTTCCTCCCATTTGTCCTATTCTCAGAGATACTCTTTCTCTGAGGATGGCCTTTGTCCTAGATTTTAGAACTTTCTGTGGGTTTTTGTTTGTTTGGGCGGTTTTTTTGTAATGTCTCCCTTTCTCTCATGATAGTTTAAAAATCCTTTCTACACCTATTGTAGTTGGTCTTCAGGGAGTGAGTACTGTTTATGGATTGCATAAGAGTACTGCCATATAAAGTGGTGTTCACACTTACTTCATATCATTATGCCCAACCTGGTAGATTTACAGAACAATTACATATTTTTTTCAC
The DNA here is from genome assembly GCF_026122565.2 of Emydura macquarii macquarii. Classification (NCBI taxonomy): domain Eukaryota; kingdom Metazoa; phylum Chordata; order Testudines; family Chelidae; genus Emydura; species Emydura macquarii. The sequence continues at coordinate 31,453,755 of NW_027132559.1, read as the reverse complement.
AATATAAATTATCTGGACTGATTTTTGGTTACTAACACTGGTAAGTACTACTGTCAAGTCCATCTTCAGTAAGATACATTCTTTAATGATTGGGATAGGATCCCAGGCTAAAACAGGAAAAGAACAAGTTAAGAATTACTTACACAAGTTAGTTGTCATCAAGTCAGCAGAGCCTGATGAAATGCATCCTAGAATACTTAAGGAACTGGATGAAGGGATCTTTAAGCCATTAGCAATTACCTTTGAGAACTTGTAGAGGATGGGAAAGAGACCTGAGGACTGGAAAAGGGCAAATATAGTACCCATTTATAAAAAGGGGAATAATAAGAACAACCCAGTTTATTATAGACCAGTCAGCTTAACTTCAGTACCTGGAAAGATAATGGAGTGAATAATCAATCAATCAAATTGTAAGTACCTAGAAGAAAATAAGGTGATAAGTAACAGTCAATGTGGATTTGTTGAGAACAAATCATGTCAAACCAACCTAATATTCTTTGACAGGGTAACAAACCTTGTGGATAGTGGGGAAGCAGTAGATGTGATATATTTTGACTTTAGTAAGACTTTTGTTATTATCTCACATGACTTTGTCATAAACAAACTAGAGAAAAATAAACTAGACTTTGGAGGACAGGATTAGAATTCAAAATGATTTTGGCAAACTGGAGAAATGATCTGAAATAAATAGGATGAAATTCAGTAAGGACAAATACAAAGTATTATACTTAGGAAGGAATAATCTTAAATATAAAATAACAAATACAAAATGGGAAATGACTGCCTGAGGAATAGGACTGCAGGAAAGGGGGTTATCAGGGATCACAAACAAAATATGAGTCAACAATGTAATAAAAAAAAACAAACATCATTCTGGGATGTATTAGCAGAAGTGTTGTAAGCAAGACATGAAAAGTAATTCTTCCACTTTACTCTGCACTGATAAGTTCAAAAAGAACTAGATAAGTTCATACAGGATATGTCCCTCAAAGGCTGTTAGCCAGGATGGTCAGGGATTGCTGTTTTCCAGAAGCTGAGAATCGGTGACAGGATGGATCGCTTGATGATTACCTGTTCTGTTCACTTCCTCTGAAGCAGTTGGCATTGGCCACTGATAGAAGACAGAATACTGGGGTAGATGAACCATTGGTCTGACCCAGAATGGCTGTTCTTATGATCTGAAGGCTTCAAAGGGAGTATTGTATCCAGTTCTGGGCACTACATTTTGGGAAAGATGTGGACAAATTGAAGAAAGTCCAGAGGAGAGCAACAAAAACAATTAAAGGTCTAGAAAACATGACCTATGAGGAAAGATTGAAAAAAATTGGGTTGTTTATGCTGTAGAAGACAAGACTGAGGGGGGACATAACAGTCATCAAGTATATAAAAGGTTGTTATAAAAACGGGGGTGAAACATTGTTCTCTGTAACCACTGAGGGCAGGCTAAGAAGCAATGGGCTTAAATTGCAGCAAGTGAGATTTAGGTTAAATATTAAGAAAAACTTCCTAACAGTGAGAGTAGTTAAGTACTGGAAAAATTACTCTCATTGGAGGTTTTTAAGAACAGGTTAGACAAACACCTGTCAGGGATAGTCTAGATGATAATTAGTCCTGCCTCAGTGCAAGGAACTGGATTAGATGACCTCCTGAGGTCTCTTCCAGTCCTACATTTCTATGATTTCATAGAATCATAGAAGATTAGGTTTGGACGGGACCTCTGGAGGTCATCTACTCCAACCCCCCTGCTCAAAGCAGGACCACCCCAACTAAATCATCTCAGCCAGGGCTTTGTCAAGCCATACCTTAAAAACCTCTAAGCGTGGAGATTCCACTACCTCTCTAGGTAATCCATTCCAGTGCTTTAACACCCTCGTAGTGAAAAGATTTTTCCTAATATCCAACCTAGACCTCCCCCAGGGCAACTTGAAACCGTTGCTCCTAGTTTTGACATCTACTACCACTGAAAACAGCCTAGTTCCATTCTCCCTAGAATCCCCTTGCAGGTAGTTAAAGGTTGCTATCAAATCCCCCCCTCATTCTTCTCTTCTGCAGACTAAACAAGCCTAGTTCCCTCAGCCTTTCTTCATAAGTCATGTTGTCCAGCCTCCTAATCATTGTTGTTGCCATCCGCTGGACTCGTTCCAATTTGTCCATATCCCAAGAGCAACCACTCTAGGGCTAACTGAATACCTATTCGAATTCCATTAATGGAACTCCTATTGATGCCAAGGGGCATTTGAGTTAAAGATCAAGGGTACAATATAGCCATATAAAGGGTGAAATCCTGAGCCTATTGATGTCAATAGCAAAATTCCTGTTGACTTCAGTGGAGCCAGGATTTCACCCAGAGTTTTTAACCCTTTACTCCTGCCCCCTAAAATTCTTAAAGCATATTTTATTTTTTTTATTATTTTTGAGGGGGCAAAGAGAAATCCCTCACATGTAGGTGGGGGGAAGGAAGGTGAAAAGATGCTATTCTGAACCCTTTCATCCAAAAGCAGAAGCACAGGAGAACTCCTGTCTCCTGCTATATGTTTCATCTGTTGACTAACAGAAATCCTAGAGAAAAGTTACATGATAAGAGAGAAATAATTCAATAAAAGTTTACTACTCCAATGAGTTTAGGACTAATGGATAAAGATAAAGATTTATATCAACTCCCTCATATCTATAATTTGCTACTGTAAAAACGTGTACTAGGTGTTTGTTTGCCCCCTACTGGAAGATCCATTGCCATGGTGTACCCTTTTGGGGGAAAAAGAGTACTGAGTTTAGACCTCCAGGAGCTGCCTAGAAAGGCCTCCCAGGATCAGCTGCAGGTGGAATCCACCGAATCAGTCTTACAGTGGCTAGAAGAGCTGGGAGCAGGCAGAAGCCAATCCAGGCCAGCAGAAAAGATAAAAAAGGCTGACTACGCTTCTTCCAGGGGCCGGTTCTGGGTGAAGCTGGAACCCAGGAAGCCTGGTATGGTCAGGGCGGAACTCTGACTGCATCTTTTGTTTGAGTCAACAAAAGACTGAAATGTAGGGTCCAGGTGGGCCACCCTGAACTGAATGTTAATATGACCTCTGTGAGACTAGGTAAGCTCACTTTATAAGATGCTCCACTGGCTCACATGAGCCTGTGACCACTATCTTGCATAATTTAATATTAAAAATATACACAGAGTACAAACCTGGTGTGTTATGACCTACAAGTGTAAAGGGAATACATTAATCATGCTGTGTTACTAGAAGGGTCAGAAATATCTGAAAAAACACTGTCTGATGGAAATCTCATAACAGAGATGAAGGCAGTGACACTATTGCCCATGGAGGGGGATTGATGCCAGACTTGTCACAGATGGATTTAGTAGCTGCATGCTAGTAAGAAAGAAAGGTGTTGCTGGTTGGGGAGAGGGGGCACTTTGAAGAATGTATTGCCTCTGTAACATCATCCTGCATTGAATGTGTCTGGCCTCAGCTCATAAAGGTGGCCACAGCCTTGGAGTTCAGCTGTATTCCTCACTGTTCCTGGATGCCCAGTAGACCTGGGTACACAAAGTGGGTTTTACATTTTGTTCTGAAAGCAGTGAGATTTGTGGTCTTTCCAATCTCTTCTGGAAATGAGCTCCATAGTCCTGGATCAGATAGCTTGGGCTGTCTTATTGAGGGCTTTGAAGATCATGCTAAACTTGAGTTTGAGATTGTATTCAACAGAGAACTGGTGAAGAAAGTGGAGCTATGTGGTAGTGTGTTCTTGGCAATTTGTAGTGTTAAACAGCCAGACTGATTCATTATGAACCAAGGGAGCTCTTATAGGGATCTGTTTCGTTACTAGTCACAGAGAATTACAATTAAGACCAGAATATGTGGTCACTGTGGCCAAGTCTGAATCCAGCAGAATGAGGGGCACAGTCTCTTGGCCAGCTGTACATGAAAAAGGGAATTTCTGTGACCTAACTTTTCCCTCCATAACACTACACACACAAAAATCCTGCTGACTGAAATAGAGAGGGCAAAAAAGAGAATTTTGTGTTTTCTTTTTAATAGCTATGTAAGGCACTAAGATACCACAGTGGTTGGGACTAAGTATGTTTGTAGACTGGCGTTCCAGAATTTAAGCTATTCTTCCAAAATCTTTTTAGGTTTCCTCACCATTCTCTCCCCCATACTCTTACTTTAAAAAAATGTTAACATTCAGCGAGATCTGAACAGATTTCTGGCCCTCAGTAGGTATCGAGGGAGAGGTGGGTATTGCAGCAATGTTGGAGTAACTCTAACTTAACTCTGCATTTATATGGAATATGCCCAGCTGTCACTTATCACATGCTCTCTCTAGAGAGTGAGACCATCATTATATCATCTTTTTGTATATAATGTGTATATTCCTGAATACAGATACTGTAGTGCTAAAAGTTAGAATACAAATACGTTTTTTATATCCCCAGCAGAGTTGTCAGTTTTGCAAAAATGTAATCTTAATAACAACTGAATAGTTTTGTCTGTACAGCTGACCTAAGAAGAACACAGTGCCATACGTGATTTGAAAGCTGCAGAGTTGACTAGCACAGTGATATAAAGAAAGCTCTAGTCTAGCTGTATTGTGTGTGTAGCTTTGCCCATTGTGGTCAGATTTCATAGCAGTTGTAATGGAAATTTACCATTGATGAGATGGAGAAATGGCTTTAGTAAAATAGACTCTAAGTGTTGTTCAAAAAGGAAAGTTAAGAAACTGTGTAGGTCATGAGCAAAACATTGGTATTTAGTTGGCTGCCCTCAGCACATTTTGCAACAGGGTAGTCTCTGCTACTTTTTTATTAATCCTTTGTGTTTCTTTGGAAGAACATCACTGGACCAAAGAGCCAAAACAGCTTTGATATAAATATGGGTCTTTGTATCATCTTTATATAATTGATATATTTTCAGGAATTGTAACAGAAAGATGGAGATTAATGGTGCCTTTGAGGTTGCAACATCTACTCAAATGACCTGATAGACTAACAGTGTCTTTGCACACAAGGATGTATTTTAGATACTGGAAATTGATTTATAGTAGTAGTAAAATTTAATTGGCATTTGCAGCAGCAGTGGAAGGGAGAATACTGAGTGGTTTAAACAGAACCCTGCCCAATCATTGTTGTATGAATGGATAGGAAGAAAATACATAACTCTTATTACAAGATTTGTTGTGTGGTTCTTTCTCTTGAAAATGTGGTTTTATTTAAAAAAAAAAAAAAAAAAAAAAAAGATGTATTACATATGGGTTTTTTCCCTCTTTATTTTTTCTCTTAGAATCAGAAAATACAATTTCATTCACTAACAGTTCCAACATTTGCTGATCATTGCTTTCTTTTGCATTTCCAGTGCTGTAGGAAACAACATTCTTCTCTTTACCGATTGGGCATCAGCATAACTGACAATGTCCAAAGGAATGTTAAGAGTTTTATGGCATGGTATTATTATTATTCATTAATTATATTATTTATTTGTAAGGTTATAAATGGACCTTTCCACTTAAGCCCTGTACTAACTGCTGTTAGTACAGGTCAGTCTTCAAATCCCACAGTTCCTCTGGAAGCTGAGACCAGCTTACCAGCCACAACCATCTCAAATAAAAGCAAGGAAAATTGGAGTGAGCCAGAACTGTCCACCCTTCTTCTCCTTTCTCACTCATTATATCAAAGGGATCCTGAGTGTATCTCAGACTTCAGTAGTAACCCACAGGCTGCCCCTACTAATTACCTGCACAGTCTTTTCAGAATTGGACTTGCAAAGTCCTATGCTCTCCTGGAGTAACAGTTTCATTCCTCTGTACTCCTTTATGTGGCCTCACTGGGTATAAAGTATGATTCCCAGTGAAGGCAGACAAACTTGTGCTAGTTCTGCTTGGGCTAGGGCACTAAAAGTAGTGCGGACGTCGTGGCACGGGCAGCAACTCACACTACTGTCCCAAGTCCAAGCCTGCCCAACCCCGGGGCCGGGGCCTGAGCAGAAGAAGGGAGGGGGAAGTGGGAGCTGTTATTTTTATTCTGTTGCTTTCACATTTTTGAGTACCACACTCACATTATTATTTAATTTCTTGATGGTAGTTTAGAAAAATATTTAGAATTCAGAAGGAATCCCTTCAAGATTGTAATTTTAAAACTGGCCAGTTTGAGACTTGTTAGAGGTGAACAATAGTAGTAATTTTAAAAAAGTCTAAGCTGAAGATTCTAATTGCTCTCTTTTAGTAATGTGAATCTTCTTCTTTTAAAATATAATCTTTGAAGGGCTTTATTTGTGCCAAGTATCTTGTATAAGGTCATGGAACAGATGTCTGCACTTAAAATGGCCTTTTTCCAATTAAATCATGTCTTCCCATGGAAAATGTTTTCTTGGCCTGTTTCTCAGAGGCCTCATGGTGACAATATGAAAGGGTACAGAGACTTCTTTAGTCACTGGGCCCAATCCTGAAGCCCATTATTCAAGCAACTCTCATTGAAGCATTTACATTTAATATAGATGGATCAGAGATGCCATTTCATACTTCTGGCTAGACAGGCAAATATAGAATCATAGGCAAAGATTAACACACACCCCCTCGCCAACCTGCCCAGGAAAAGGGTCTTCCATGTGTGCATCTTGCCTTTCTCATATAGAAGAGGACCTCCATAGAACCACACTGTATTCCTGGAATCCCACAGAGGGCTGGCTGCAGAATCTGGAAGGAAGCAACAGGCTGGGAAAGGAGTCTGGGGAGGTCACTAATCATACCCTACCAGATCCACAGAGATTTTCTGGGAATGGTAGTATTGGCCCATATTGTTATTTTTTTTTTTAAGCGTTCCTGTATGCCAGAGGACTGTTTTTAAGTGCGAGCTCCCAGGGGAGGCCATGGCCAGGGAGTGTAGGGGTGTATGATCTGGGGCCCCAGGAGCATGCAGGTGACTCTCTGTTTCATGTAGAATCTCTTGGCTCTGCAGTTTCTGAAGGTGGAACCCCCTGCTTGCTGTGTAGGAAGGCACAAAGCAATTCACTCAAAAAGCAATTCAGTTAAACTCCATGAAATAGCACCATGCAGAGTCTTCCTCACACTAGTGTGTATGTCCTTCCACTTCCTCCATGAGCGTATGTCAAGCATAGGGATGCTCTGGGTTATAGCTTCACTGCCTCGTTCATCACTTTGCTGATGCAGCATATTGATACAGCCTGGATTGCAAGTGCAGAAAGGCAGTGCTGCTCTGAAGCAGTTTTTATGAACAGTCAGGGTTACCCTGAACATCTGAGCAAAAGGAAAGTACTGCATATGCTGTGGACTCAAAACCATAAGAAACACTTTTTCATTGGTTGTTTTAAATGAATTAATAGTATCCTGGTACAATAAAAATGGTGAGGGCCATCTAGGAAATTTTTCTGAGCCCTTGATTCTTGTCTGATTACCCTTTACATTAAATACCAGTAAATATAGTGTGTTTAAAAATTATAATGCATTAGCAGCTATTACAAATATTTCTAGGTTTTGTAGGATATGACAGAGAAAAACACTATACTGTAGATTGTTTGTTTAATTATTCTCCTTAAGGCCTATTTATTGCTTGTGCCAAGTGCTTGAGGTAAAAGGCTCTATAGCCCATTGTCAATCCCCTGAACTATCTAGTTCTCCCAGTTCACTTGTTTGATGTTTTTCTCGTAGTAAGTTATTAGTAAAAAATTTTAATTAGTTGAGTTTGTTGCTTTTCTATTCATTTGAATTTTTTCATTAAACTAAGTTAGAGAGACTTCTTTAATTATGTTGTCATAATGATAACGGGAGTGATCTTTTTTGTAATCAAGTTAGAGCCATTGAACTGAAATCTGTTAATATCAGTACTGACATAATACACTTATATGGCACCACAATTAAATGCAGTTAAATATCCTATTAATTCATACAATATCTCTTCTCTCTCAAATTCCCTGTCATTTTGGTAGAATGTTCCCAGCTTGAATAGGACTCACTGGAAGATTTAATGATATTCCTGAACTTATGTAAGAGTTATTTTGAATTCAGTATTTTTATACAAGATTTCCACTCAGTATAATGTTATTCTGCTAATCATGGACAAAAATACACTGTACATTAATAGTATAAAATGAGGGATAAGAAGTAGTAAAATGAGGGGGTAAGTAATAAGTACAATGCTTGTAAAGGTTAAAAGTTGTTTTGTTTTAGCTTTGAACCTCAAATTGCTACGTGGAAGCTGAGCTCACTGGTGACTAACAGGAAAAGACCTTTAGTCACTAAAGGACATTTATTTTTGCTTTCAGTGCCCTAATTCATTTAATTATATTTTTGCTCTTGTATGAACAGTATACTTGTTAGAGAATGTAATGAGAATTTAACAAAGAATGGTTAATAATGTTTACTAGAAGCAGTATAGAGTTGCAGGGCTAACTACAGATCTGTGTGTTGAGTGAAATCCCAGAGATTATTTTTTCAATTTAAGAAATGCACTATTAAAATTTCTGAGTATAAAATTATTTTCATATGAAACTTTTTGGCAGTCATCTGTACTACATTTTCTTAAAATGTTGGATTATGAGTTTTTTCCCCCACCCATTACTGGAAGCATACAAATCTGTTCAGTTTATGGATTTTGGAAGCAGATACACAAAGTGAAGAGTTGTTCTGCCCAAGTAAACCTGATTTGTTTTCTTCAGAATGTGTTCGTCTGTTGACATTAATTTGCCATAGTAAAATCATATAGAAATGTGTGTATTTTTGTCTAAAACAGGAAAACCTTGTTGGTAGAATTAAAATTATGCCCCATATTTTTAATTTTATCAGAAAAGTTTTTAGTGTTAAGCAAAAATTCATCCCAATGTAAGTGAAATTTTAGTCTGGAAAGTCAAGTAGATAGTGCAGTATGCTGTAGCTTCATGTGGATTTTCTGAAGATAAATTTCTGTGTGTTTATTTTAGATGTGTGCTAGAATAATCTATAACAACTACAAAAAACTCAAATAAAAAAACCAAACCTTGCCTCTTTTTCCCCATTTCTCCCTTCCTCAACCCTGAGCTACAGATGCTATTTTGAATACAATTTCAAAAAGACTTACTTTATAAAAAGGCTTGTTGTTGTTACTGTCATCTTATGTTATATTAATTTGTTGACTTGATTAATTTCCTGGTGGGCACCTATCCATGTTTTTTTAAAAGAATTACAATTGATATTAACTTGCAGGCAGTTTCCTCAGAGGGACAGGAGCTTGCATTGGTGTACAAACTGAACCCTCCTCTCCTTCACAGAGATCATGCCTCTGGGTTTGAGTGGACACGCTCTGGTGGGGCAGGATGAGGAAAATGTCTATTCTGTACCTGAGAGAAATTCTTATGCTGTCGCTCTAAACGAGGACAGTATTGCCACTCTTCAGATGCTTTTGTGGATACTTTCTCAGCATGCTGAAAAAGGGAAGTCTGATTCCTGTTTAGCTTCAGCATAGATACTGAATTCCCTTGCGGTATGCCTGCTTGGTCAGGCCAAGAAGTTTGGCCTTTGTAATTGGGAATACCTATGGAAATGCAAATCCTCACATCAAAATGCAGCCTTAGAAATCTCTGAATCTTGCTGAAGGGCTTGATGTTAGTTTTATTATACCACAAGTGTCCCACTGATTTTAATGAATCTACATGTTGCCACCCATCATCTTCTGCACTTTTTATGATGAAGCATATAATCAGCAGCAGCTTACTTGATTGTCTGTGATTGTGGAGGAATATTTCCTTTGTGAACTTCTTGAATACATGTATCTATGCACTTTCTGGGTTAGATTTTAGAATGGGTACTACTTTCTCTTTTGAATGCACAATTTAAGCCTGCAGTTTATGCACCCGTTTTTAATAACTGCACTTTAATTGTTTTTGGCTTTTGGCATCCAAAATTCAATTGTGGACACAAATCTGAGTATGTGCACCTAAGTACCAGATTCCAGGTGCAAATCAAGCAGTTAGATATGCAAGTACTTCAATTTACAACCACATCTCACCCCCGTAAGTGTGCAAAAATATAAGTACATATTTTGTGAGCCAAATTGTTACTACAAATTGAGTAACAGGGCTTTGGCCCTTTGCAAATGTATTCCTATATTTCCGTTAGTCTCTTGGATATTTGTTTTTTGGAATACTTACCTAGAATAGATCAAGTATAATTTTATTTATAATCATATAATATCACAAATGAGCACAACGCTTTACAAAACAGAGTAAGACCTATTTCCAGCTCTGAAGAGCATACATTCTAAACAGACAACACAAATGACAACAAGCCAAGACTTGGGACAACACAGTGAAAACACATTATCATAGATAATCAGACATTCAGAATGGGGTATGGCAAATGGTGGAAATGCTACTAGCATCTGGAAAATGAGTCTTACTTATTCCAGATATTAGTAGAATGCTCCCCAATGCACCATTTTTGATTTGTGCATTTATGTTGTTTACAGCTCCAAGATGGTGTCAGGCTGGAGAGATCAGTGATTTTTGATGAAACTGGATCACACTAATTTTAGAAATGAATTTACTTTGGCCCTGTTTAATATTTGTAGCTATAACTAAAGGACAAAAAACAAGCAGGACAGGACAAAGGGTTATAATCTGCAAAACTGGTGGGAAATGTAAATGAGTTTGATACTGCAATCATTCTGTTGACTTCATTGACTTCTAAGGGAGCTATCCATGAATATGGCTGCAGCACTGGGCTCAGTATCAATGGCCATAGAATACACAAAACAATATTAGTACATCTGCTTCCTACTTCTGCTGAGCTTCATCAAAACATTCGGGTATATTTCTGTTCATGGTTAGTGGTCGCTTTCAGTCATTTTCCTGAACACTATCAAGTGAAGTCTCACAAAGGAAGAACACTATTAAAAAAAATCATACTTCGCTACAGGAAATTCGACATTAAGGGTCTATATCCTGAATATTTAAGTATCTGGAATATGAAAATTTCTAAAAATCGTGGAAGTCTGTCTTAGATACAACATAGGGAGAGGGAAGTGCAGTTTATTTTTGTTATTGCTAATCATGTGATCAGTAATGTTCACTGTGAGAGAGATTATAAATAATTGAATAAATTAAACATCTAGTGTAATTGGTTCTCAGAATATGGTGTTAGGAGTGAAATCTAAAATTAGTCATTTTTGCTGCCTGATGTGAGGTATCCAGTGTTCTTTGGCCAGCCACAGAGAAGGAAGCCAGCGTGAATGGGCTGAAATTCTCCTAAGACTGTACAATAACTAGATCTCTCAAAATGAAACTCCACAAGGTCCCTTCTTTCTCAGCCTAGCGATTTGGGAAGCAGTAAGTATTTATTTCCAGATTAAGAAGTAATCAGCACTACAGGATTTATTTGTTTGATGTGGACTAAAAGTAAACACTTGGGAAACACTAGGAAGGGTAAACACTTGGAATAATAAATAAAGTGTATGTTAAAATACAGCATTATATTGGAGAGAAGTAAATCTTCACAGATTAAAGATCTGTCTTTATCCTTATTAAAAATATTGCAACTTTTTTATTCCAAAGTGTGTATGTTTAATTTGGACCTCCTATGTGTGATATTTAATTAGCTCAATCTTCATGTGCACTGAAAAATTGGTGCACCTGGAGGAGGAGGAAAAATGGCTTATGCCCTAGCCTCAGATTAGGGACCCCCTTAATAATTTAGAGCAGTTTGAAGGCTGCTTCAAATTATGCTGGCTAGTACGGACCACTCTGGGCCATTATATTGGGGATAGGCAGGGATTGCTGCAGTGTCCTGCAGCATGGTCACAACCCAACCATGCATGCTACGGTGTGGAGCTGGCTATGTTGGCTCTGTGCCAGTTGAAGAATTCCCAATGCTTGCAGAATCCTCAGCTGTCCTTTTAGGCTCTCTGATGCAAATAGGCCCAAGCATGAACGAGGAGCTGGCCCAATATATTTCCATCTCCTTTACCCCAATCCCATTTTTGCATATGTATCCCTTTGACTGGTTTTATTTAAGAGCTAATAGCACAGAGATTGTATATGGGATCGTACAGGGTGTGGGCATCCCATGTTGGGATCTCATTAGCAGATGTTAGCCTGAATGCCCTTCTCTACATTGGATGTATTCCATTGCACAGGAACCAGATCCAGAATGTTGCAGATTAACAAGGACTCTGGGTCTGGGTCAAGTTAGGCAAAGAATTCCTTTGTCATTGGATGGTTAGTTTTGCCATTTTGACCCCTCTTCCTGGCTGTCTTCATTTGTGGCTTGGCCTTTGTCACCACAATTATTTGTAGTGTATGTAATCATTGTGCATAGCCAGTCCAAGTAATCTGCATCGCTCACATACAAGTTAATCATGTGAGGTTGTTGTAAGCCCCTCTTCATAGTGCTACCTAAAGACTAATTTAGATGTAGCAAAACTAGGGGTGGTTTCCATTTCTCTTGGTTTCTGGGTTGTTTTTTTCATAACTCTTCATGCACTCAACATTTATACTTTCTAAAAGAATGGATTTACATTTGTATCATGCCCTTATTTGCAGTTTTACTGGACATCAAATTTACACCATGGTGATTAATGTATCCAACAGAAAGCAAACTCATGGGTTTTCAAAATTTTACTAGTGTCATTCTGCATTATAAATATTTTTATATCTTTTACGATAAAGTATTTAAAGCTAAAGTAGAATTTTTTTTAACTATTTTAAAATTCATCTCCAGAGCATTCAGAGTTTCTATAGAAACCTCTTTGATTTTAAGAACTCTTTTATTTGTTTTCCAAATGCAGATTATTGACAAAGAGATTAACCCATTTGTGGACAAATGGGAAGAAGAAAGCCAGTTTCCAGCACACAAAGTATTTAAAACTCTAGGACAAGCTGGATTCCTTGGAATTAACAAACCAACAGGTAGGAAAATCTTTTTATCTTAAATTTATTTTAATAGATATTGACAGAAACCAAAAGTTACATCTGAAATCTTGGGTAAAATTTTCAAAGTGTCTTAAATCTCATTTTCAGACATGATTTAGGCACTTGGGAGTAGAACGTTGTGAAATTTTTGGTTGAAACTTTTTTCGTTTCAGAATGCAGATTCAGGTTGACTGAGACATTTTGCAAATTTGGGTCAAAATCACCAAATTGTTTTCATAACAAAAAAAAAGCTCTTCAAAATGAAATAGTTCAGTATTTCAAATTGAAATGAGTTTCCATTTAGAAATTTACTTCAATTTTATTTTAATTTTTTAAAAGTTTAAAAAAGCTCAAACTAAATTAACATTTCTTTTGACCCTAAACTAAATATTTTTCAAATTTTCATTTTGCTGAACATTTGGAAACATTTCATTTCAGGTTGACTCAAAATGGTTTTTTTCCCTCTGTTTTTTCAGAACAGCTAGTAAATAAAAAAATCAGTTATTTTCACAGCTCTACTTGGGAAACTAAGTCCCATTGATTTCCACTACTGAAAATGGGACTCAGGCTCCAAAGTCACTTAGCTCTAATCTCTATCTGTTATAGACTGAATTTGAACACCTTGACTTTGGGAAAGTTCAGATTCAAGATCTGGGTGTTGTATCTATGGACTGTCCCTACTCCCTTCACTCTCCCCAAGTTAAAGATGCATTCAGATCTAGGGGGTTTGTTTTGCCTGCTCTAGACACACTAAGTTTGAATTTGGGATTTTGGTTTGGGTCCTTGTAGTGTTGTAATATAGAGTGGGAAGCCCTTAAAAAGTTAATTTCAGTATTAAAGATGTTACTCATTCTAGTGATATTCTACATACTTAAAATTGGAAATACCACTAGAACTGGTAACAGAAATGAATTTTTAAATACATGTCACTGTACATGTTGAATGAGCAGGAAACAAGCATGTCTATATTTAGTTTAACAAACTCACTATGGATTGCTAGAAGGAATTGGCTTAAACACAGAAGCCTGAAGCCAAAGTATTCAAATGTGTGTGGATAAAGCAAGGCATCAAAGTCCACACTGAGGCACTTAAATAAAAATTAACTGATTTTCAAAAGTGCTGAGTACCTGCAGCTCCACTAAAGTCATTAGGAGTTGAGGCTCCTTATGAGCTTTAAAAATCAGGTCTACTGTGTTCTGTTTAGGTCCCTACACACAGATTTAGATGCTTAACGTTGACTATTTGTATTTTAAAATGTTGTTCTTTGTATGCAATAGATGGGTTTTTCCTGGTTTAGTTACAGACTGTAAAATGAAATAAAACCTTAGTAATTTGTATAATACATGGGTGTTAGTCTCCTGTCACTTGCTTCTAGGTATCTCAGGTGTTAGCATAATTTAAATGATCGGCACATAATGCATCTCACATTTAAATTGCACAACATTGAGATTCAGTCATTCTGCTTCTGAGGTCACATTCAAATGATCTAAGCGATAGCATGAATCCAGGAAAGAGGCTTATGTTGCTAAATGCACTATGTGGACACCCTTAAAAAGGAAAACATTTTCAAAAATTGCTGAGTTGCAGCTATTTGACAATCAATGGAATTTATGTACGCTTATTCTCCATATGCAACACGTGTAATAATTTTCGCTACTGTTTGCAAGCTTATTCCTGTATTCAAGCAGTAATCCTAATGTTATATTGTTTTGCTCTCTGAAATTCACAGGAAGCAAATGCTTGTCTGTTTTGCTTTTTTGCCTGCCTGCAAATCTCATGCTTGCTTTTTCCATAACAACATCCAGAGTTGGGAATGTTACTCTGTAGATCAGGGGTTCTCAAACTGGAGTTCAGGACCCCTCAAGGGGTCACAAGGTTGTTATTGGGGGGGGCAGGTTGTGGGCTGCAGCTGTCAGTCCTGTGTGTGGATGACAGCCCAGAGCCTTTCAGAGCTGGGTGGCCAGAGAGCAGCGCAGGAGTAATGGTGGTATGGCATGGGGGTGTGGGGGGGGGGGGGGGGGGGTGGTGGCATAGCATGGGGGGATTGTCACTTTTTTGGGGGAGTCATCACAGCCTGAAGTATTTTCAAAGGGGGTCCCAGGAAAAAAAAGTTTGAGAAGCCCTGCTGTAGATGCACGTCTGCCTATGTACAGAATCCTCTTCTTGTTAACATTGAGCATGATCCTGAGATATACTGAGCATTCTCAGTCTTCATTAAAATGAAAGCATTTTGAGGGTGCTCTGTACCTCACAAATTTAGACCCATTATGCCTACATGTACATGTGCCTTGAGTGACCTGTACAGCACTCACACTTATTTTATCTTTACCATTTAGGAGAAAAGGTAGGGTGTTTCACTTGATCACTGTATTATGTACCTGTGTTTAAAAAGCACTATTCTGCAGCTTCCAGCCCATAGGAGCCAAATCAGAGTAAGCACCTGGTGATATACATAGCAGATATAGAGACAATTCTAGGCTATGCCTGCATCATCATCATCCATCATTTAAAAAAACTGTAATAAGGCCTCAATAGCTCACAGGAATAGGAAATGCTGCAATCTATTTAGTTTTAAAAATATATATATATATTTGAAAGGAAATCTGGATACTGGGATTTTATACATTCTTCTGGCCCATATTTTCTGCTCTGCCCTTCCTTTTCTGTGCACACTAAAAGAGAATGTGTTTGGGGCCAGGGGAAGAAAGGGAGAAGGTGGGTTCTCTCAGTGACCTGAGATTGAAGTCCTAGTGGAGTTCAGAGCAGCCTGCCCAATGGATAACAACTCCTAAAGGAGTATCTGCTTAGGATAGCCAAACATAGCAAACTTGGTACCTGATACCAATCCCATCCCAATGGACCCTTTCTTCTGGGAGCTTTAAGAGGGGTGGCATAGAAACAGCTGTGTCAACTCTAGACTAGCCAGCGACT
The DNA here is from genome assembly GCF_026122565.2 of Emydura macquarii macquarii. NCBI lineage: Eukaryota > Metazoa > Chordata > Testudines > Chelidae > Emydura > Emydura macquarii. The sequence continues at coordinate 31,437,940 of NW_027132559.1, read as the reverse complement.
CCCCTCATACTGAGGAAATCCCTGGCAGTGAAGGTGTGGGCAGTTTCCATCACCTCTGTACCATCAGAGCAACACATAGGGAGCGAAGTGGGATTAGAGAATTTGGTCCGGTATCTTAAACAATGTAATTTATCTAATAAGAAGTCAGAAAGATGATTTAGTTGTTAAAGCACAGGACTGGAAGACGAGATCTGGGTTCTGTTCTTATCTTTGCTATAGCCTTTCAGTGTGTTTTAGGAAAACTCTCTTGCTCTTTCAGTGTCTCTGTTTTCCCTGGTATTCTGGGGATAATAATTATCTATTTTAATACAGGTGTTCTGATGCTTTAATTTAAAATCTTCATGCGGAGGGCGCTCCAGAAATGCAAACTATTATTACTATAATTAATTAAATAGCCTTGTCCTATGATTGTATATTGGCCCCTTCCATTAAATTATATTTCATTTCTATCACAACAGCTACAACTAAGATCTCTCATCATCTGTCTTTTCTGTCAAAGTGCCTATAAGAACAACAGACAATGAGTCCTAGGTCTTTGTCAGGTCAGTGAAGAGTGAAGAATTTATTTTTCAAGGCTGGAGCAAAAATAGGTGAAAGTTAATTTGTGATTTAACTGCAAATGATCATCTGCACAAAGTATTTTACACATTATCTCTCATCGTAGCTACCATGTCATCTCATTATGTTGCTACAGATTTGGGTTTGAATTATGGAACAAATTATGTCTTCTCACAAAATGACTTGAAGAGGAAGAATTTTTCTTGGAAATAACATCCGCATACTAATATATTTTAACCAGAAGGTTTTTCTGTGGCTATTCGTTGTTGTTACAGTTCACAAAACTGTTAAGCTATGATTGTTTGACAAATCCAATTAGCTCTGAGCTGCCACTTCTTTATAAAATGCTGACAGTGTGAAGAGACTGCTAAAGATTAACTTTAAAGGACAAATAGGATTATTGGGTGAAAGAAAAATACAGACCAAAAACACCCCTCCCTGTAAATGAGTTTGATGGGAAAATCTGAAATATGCCCAAAAGCAATCTCTGAACTATCGTTTCCTTTACATTTCTAATATTAATATTGTCTCTTTGTAATGACTCTAGATTTCATTGCAATCAAATTATACAATCTTACTTATTATTTGAATTAAAATAGTGTGGAGAGGCCCCAATCAGGGTCCCATTGTGCTGGCTACTGTATAAGCATAAAATAAGACAGACCCTGCCCTAAGCATTTTACAAACTAAATAAGAACAAGACATGACAGGTTGGTGTAGAACACAATGGAGAGAGTGAAGTAAGGAAGGGAAGACGGGAATAAAAGGTTATGTATATTATCTGTCATTACAATTGGGAGGCTTTTAAAGTAATTTAATAAGATATATTAAATAGATCAACTACTTTTTTTTACTTGCCTGGCTATTCTCATTAGGCAGTTACCATGGGCATTGCAGAAGAGATGGATCTTAAAAAGGGATTTGAACCAGGCAGAGAAGTGAATGTAGACCTTGATTTGAGGAACGTGTCCCATGCATAAACACAGCAGGGTAGAATGCACAAAGGTGCCTGTGGAAGAGGCCAGAGAAAGTGGTGATGAAGGCTGCTATCATTAGTGGAGTGAAACAGGTGGGTCATGAAGTGATATATACATTTATCGTGTGTGTAAACATTTGAAGCAAATGTAAAATTGTATTATCATTTATATTAGAGCTCCATTGTGGCCCTGATCAGTGTTTGTTGAAATAGGTGGAAAGAAGAAAACTTGAACAGAGCATTTTAATTTCAAGTGGATGCAGACGTACTGAATACTTCTTCATGTTTCTTTTGTCATTCGCCGCATACCTTATTTTCTTCTTTCCAGCATGAATCAGAAGTGTAATTTCCATGCTACTTCCCTCCTAATCCAGACTTAAGCTTCCATTCAGGCAGTACTCACTAAGTAAGAATTGCATCTATCAAATACATTTGTTTTAGTAACAGCTGCATTTTTGGAACAAAGAGGCTGTCAGTTTAGTTCAATATTTATTTTCAACAGACATAACTTTCAAGCATTTATTGATGAGGAAAAGTGGTTCATGTATCAGGCATGTAATTATTTTGCTTAGATAGCTGGAAACATCTGTTAGACTACAGATATTTATTGCAACTGGGTTTTATTTCCTTTATAAACACTGTTCCGTTTGTGAACAATGAACTGCTTTATGGGAGCAGGATTTTACAATGCATGTGTCTTACAAGTCTATAGTAATTGTTATCACTGAAAATGACTTTTTATGTATTGGAGAGTTGATTGAGGTATTTATATTGCAAAGGAGCCATCAATTTTCACACCATGTGGAATTATGATTTATTACCTTCTCAATATCTTTTTTTGCTCAGTACAATTTTTTTGTACATGTGGGTATTTGTAAATTCAGAATTCTGGTTCTGTTATGAGAGTTCAAGAGGTTACTGAAGGGGTCATGTAATCACCATAGGCAAGAAGAAACCAAAGATAACTGGAGAATCCTAGAAATTAGTAAAGGAAATGACATATTATATCATCTTATTCACCTCCTTGCCAGTAAATAATTTTTCCCCGCATAATGTTTTTGAGTTATTTGCTGTGTTCGGTTTTATGTGACTCAAGCAATGGCCAATGAGAAAGTATTATACATTCTACTGCAGCACTTTGTTAGGAAATTTTTTCTGATACACAAAACATAGTGAAATCGAGAGGTTATTATTTAATAAACCAAAATAAATTTAATTTTTCTTTTACATTAATTCTCTAAGCAACGTCTGTTTCTGAAGTTCACTCAGTTCTGTCTTAAACAGAATTAAAAATGTAACAACATCTCAATATAATTTAGTGCATTACTGTCCTTTTCATTTCAGTTTACTGTGGGACTCTCAAAAAACTACAATGTTTAGACTAATGTGATATTAAAACTCTCCCTGAAACTAAATTTGATATTCCCAGAACTAAGGACAGAAAGTGTTAGGTTAGACCTCAGGAAATATTTTTAACCATCAAGGGAAGTGGTTACCAGAGTTGGTCACCAAGGAAAGGGATCAAGGCACATTCTTTGGAGGTTTTCGTGTTCACATTAGATGAGAAGTTGGAGATCTGCAAAAATGCAAGAAGAAAGATCCATGTGATTCTTTCTGGCCATATGGTTTATGAACCCATGCTTATACGGTGGCTAAATTTTCAAGAAGTTTTGCTGAGAGGGATGCCTAAAATTAGCAGTGGTATGCCTGACTGTTCACGTCACATTCATGCACTCCGACTCCACTTGTTGAAAATAGCAAAGAGAACAAATATTACTACATGCCTCAAGGAAGGCAGATAAAGAAGTGGGTAGACTGAGGGCATGGGCAACTACTGAAGCATGCAAAGGAAAAAGGCACCCCAGAGCAGAGGGACAGCAGACTGTACACCAAGTAAATCTCTCTTCAACCATATTTTGGTGGCTTAAATGGAGTAGAAACCTCCTGCTGGGGTGAATTTATCTTGCAAGTGTACCTTTAGTAAATTTAATTAGACACGTAAATGGGTGCCTACATTTAGGTGATGCATTTTCACGTTCAAATAATTGACATGTAAGAGTGTTGTTGTTGCTTTGTTGCTCATTTCATACAAAACATTTCCTTCAGTAATTTGATGATTGCAGCAACCCATCTTGAAATATTGTCTATTTTTATCATTTGTAGTTACGTTTTATAAAGTTTGAGAATCCTAATACAATTTATATCTGACAAAATACAGAAAAATTAGATTCATGGCTGTGTCCTTCCCTTCCTTCTGGGAGATGCAATTTGGGAAAGTGTGGACGGTATAAGCTGTGCATTCATTGCTTGAGCCCCACTGTATATCACAACGCTCTTGGCTTGGGCCTGATAAAAACCTGACACAAAAACACATTCGGAATTCAAATTACAGCTTGCAGTGCTAGGATTTCTGGAAACTCTGCCAAATCTTTCCTTTTTAATGCCATCTTCATCATTTGTGTGTTTGTGTATGTGTGTGTGTGTATGTGTGTGTGTGTGTGTGTGTGTGTATAAAAATATGGAAAGATGAGAGGAGGGAGAGGTCTCTTTATCTCCTACCGCCAATTTTGTTACTCCTCTCACACACACACATTTTTAAAGGAGAGCAAATATTTCAGGTAGAGATTTGACAAACTCACATCTGTGAGGAATTAAAAGTAGATTTAGAGGGAAGCTGTATTTAAAATAACTAATATGGAGCTGGTTGAAGAATTTCATATTTTTCAATGAAAAGTGGATCCATTTTTCATGAAAACTCTTGGAAAAACCCCTCACATTTTTCTTCTTATGATAGTAGTCAACATTTTGACCCTGGCATAATTATGAATAGGCTTTCTTCTGCTTTTATTTATTTCCTCATCCCCCACCTCCCAGGGAGTTGGTTCCTAAGGATGTTATGTATTTGAATGGAAGTAGGAGTGGCTGGCAGTTCTGAGTGGAGTTCAGTGCATGCAACTGATATCTGAAGAAATTACTAGGGCTTGGTAGTTGGTAAGTCACTTGGGAAGAGGCTTCTTGTGGTACTATCCCTTGTTATGGGAGTAGTGCCATAAGTGCAGGGGACTGGACTAGATGACCTCTTGCAGTCCCTTCCAGTCCTATGATTCTATGAACGGAGGACTAGGAGGGCAATGGGATCTGTCCTTAGGGGAGGATTTGGTAGTAGAGAAGGGATGGAGTCCCCTGGCTTGTCACTGGGAAGCTGATGAATTGGCAACTTGTATGTTGCAGTCTCATCAGTTAGGGGAGGGTGTAAAAGCTAAAAAGATGGTGCCTGTCACGTCATAGCAGGAGGCTTTGCTAGGCTGGAAGCACAGCCCCTGGTAAACCATTCCTGTAATCTGGGATGGTCACGCAATGTTGTGTTTGATTTGGCAGGTTTAAACATGGCCAGCTGAACTGTTTGCTCAGCCCTAATATGTTGTATGTATACCATCAGGGTAGGCTATTTTCATGTTCTCTGGAACTGGGCACCCCATGTTCAGTTCTCGGTATACAGCTATATGGTATTGGACCTGTAAAAAGCTACTCTTGAGCTCACTTTTCAGGGAAGTGCCACGGAATACTAGGGCCTCTGCCAATCTGCTACAGAGAGCTGCATTTAGAATTTGAGTTTAAAATGAAATGGGCTGATATGCTATTTATAAGCATACCAACAAACCAGCAAATTAGCTCTCTTAAATATTTACTAATTATGTGGTGCACTTGTGAGATAAAATGCAATCAACAAATGAGCCTAGTAAGTCACTGACTAACAATTAACAGAATGATTCACTACTTCGTAGATGTGATCCTCTGACGAAACTAGTGACGAATGAACCTGGTCCAGAGATGTAGTTCAGATAATTAATCAAAAGTTTAGGCTTATCTGAATCCCTGTAATCTGAAAAAATGGAGCAGATATCTTAGGAAAATAGGCTTTCTTATGAAATTTCTGGTATTTCCTTTTTCTGAATGAACTGGAAATATCAAGAGAACAGCATTATTGTGGAATTTTGGCATTGCCACTTCCACTCTTGCCTAAAATTTGGAAGTGTAGAGGCATATGAAAAATAAAAATAAAAGGGGAGAAAATATTTTGTATTTGCTGCACTTTTTGAACCTCAAAATGTTTTAGTTCTTATTTTGTAGTAAGGAATAAAATAGAGTAATTCACCTCATCTTTGATTCCACTGGGTTCACAGGAGGTTCAACTCAAATGAGTGCTGGGGGTCTCGTGAGTAGTTTAGGAAGCACATCTACACCTTGTGGGAAAGTCCAGTTCAATTCTGAAGATCACATTTTAAAAAGATCCAAAAGAGTGCATACAGTCTCATTTAAGGGTGGTGGGATGCACAAGATTTTGGGTGTGAGGTAACCTTTGTTATAAATGAACAAGGTTACTTATAAAAGGATCACACTAGTCCCTAAGGGTCTGCTTTTGTGCTGGAGACCAGAGGAGAAAGCCTTTACATTTATTATTTTGATTATTATTTGTATTTCAGTAGCTTCTGTAGATTGGTGCTAGACACTGGATAAACACATATACAGATACAGTCCTGTTCCAGAGAGCTTATAGTCTAAATAGTCAAGACAGTCAAGTAGGCAGGGAAACAGCGACTGAAAAAGGGGCAGTGACTTCCCCAACATCACACACATGTTTAGTGAGAGACAGAATTAGATCCCATGACTCCAGACTTCCAGGCCACTGCTCTGTCCATTGTATTGCAGGTTCTACTTTTTCTACATCTACAAATGTTTCAATCTGCAAGACACAAGGTCAGCTTTAGTCATAGAACAGTGATCACAGCAACTGGAAGAAATTGTGGGGCTGGAGAAGTTAACTGTTCAAATCAGTGGAGGAAAAAAGAGGTAGTAATGAAGGAAACACTCAAGATGTGCAGTAATATCTTTGTGATATTTTACTTAGAGATGGGCCTAATTCAAAAGCCCCAGATGTGAACCCATCTGAAGCGTGGGGATTTTAGTACTTGGATGAAATGTTGTAGCTTATATAAAACCAAAACCACTGCACTCCCCCATCCAATAGAACAGCTGAAATAATAACAAAAGAAACAGAAGAAATATATTTTTCCAGGATTATGCCAGGCTTGAGAGTTGACATTATTATCAATAATGACAGATTGTAGAAAGAATGGAATTTTTGTGTGTGTTCCTTTATGCCCTAAGGTACATACAAGTACACTGCTGCTGGGAGCAAACTTCCTTGCTCAGGTAGACAGACATGCATTAGCTCTGCTTGAACTAGCGTGCTAAAAATAGCATTGTGACTGGGGTAGCGTGGATGATGGCTTGGGCTAACCCCTCCAAGGAGGTCTGGGTGGATTTGTACTCAGGTTGGCCCCCATGCTACCTCCAGCTATGCTGCTATTTTTAGCACACTAGTTTGAGCAGAACTGCTGCATATCTGTCTACCTGATTTGGGAAGCTCGCTTGCAGCAGCAATGTTGACATACCTTAAATGGCAGAGCTGTCACTTGGACAGTCAGTTAATCTCAGGTATTACATCCCTTTAATTCAGGCATCACCAGTTTAGTTTTCTCCAATCTCATGGCTTGTCTACATTTAAAACACTACAGCAGCATAGCTGTGCTTTTGCGGCATTTAAATGCAGACACTGCCTATGCCTATGGGAGGGATTCTCCCGTGGACATAGGTAATCCTCCTCCCAGTGAAGCAGTAGCTAGGTTGATGGAAGAATTCTTCTGTTGACATAGCACGGCTACATGGGGATTTAGGTCAGTTTAACTACTCCCTTCAAGGGTATGGATTTTTCACACCCCTCACTGATGCAATTAAACCAAACTATTTTTCCAGGGTAGACCAGGCCTCGGTTAGAAATCTAAGACACTCAGACTCTTCCGAGAATGAAAAGGACATTATATATAGCTTAAAAAACATTTCAGGAAAAAAAATAAAATTACCATTCCAAGAATAAGGAGAATTTGAGATCTCTTGCATGCTTGCTTACTTCCAGTTTTAAGGTGAAATTTTGTCCCTGTTGAAGTCAATATGGGTTTTGTCCTGGACTTCAGTGTGACCTGGACTTCACCCTTAATGTTTCAGACTATTAAAATAGGAGCTTAAATTGCTGACATTTTTCACGCATACACACAAATAACTGTGCATACAAAATAAGGAGTGGAATGTACAAAATAAGTAATTGCACATGCAAAATAGGTAATTCACAATTACTCGTGTTATGTACACAATTACAAGTTGTGTTGTTTTTTTAATAAATTTGACTTTTAGGGACAAATTTTCAAAATGGCTTCAATCCACTGTCTAAATTTGTACCTGCGTGTTTTTTCCATCCACGCACAGAAGCTAGGCCTGGTTCTCTGCTCTAAGTCCACATTTCCCTGCATAAGGACTTCGAGCAGCTGGAAATGGCCCATGGAGGAGAACTCCTGTGAGACTTCGTCTATAGCTATTTACTGGGCTGAGATAGAGGGAGTAGGAGGGGTGTCGGGGACGGGTTGGAGCAGAGCTCCACTGCATCTAATAGTCCAGTGACGTTGGAGCTGCCGCCTTGCAGCTCTAATTTGTGCTGGAGTGGGACAACTGGGATTCATGGTAGAAATGGAGAGAACTGAGACCCTTTTTGGCGTGCTCCATGCTACCTTTTTAATTGTTCATTACTTACAGTAGATAAGGTGCCTTAAAATAATCTTAGATAGTAAACACATTTTGTTAAGTGACATGGGACACAGCACCTCATGTATGTTATATTTGAGCAGGGCTGGATTTAGGGTCAGGCTACCCAGGCAAACTGCCTGGAGTGCTGGGTTTGGGAGGCGCCAGGCTCAGGATGCTGTTTTTGTTCTTAGTGACTAAAGGGAATGTTTGAAATAAAATGTTTCGGGTATTCCATATATGGATTCACATTTCACTAACCTCCTAGAACGTTCTGGATCTTTGTAGGATCTCATGGAAACTTCCTGACTTTCTGAGAACTGCATTTTCCTTGAACCTCCTAGGACAGTGTTTCTCAATTGGTGTTCCACGAAAAAGTGACATTGCGCTGCCGAGAGCAGCTGTTCTCCGCACTGCCGAAAAAGGGAAGAAGTCCCGGATTTTTCGGCGGAGGGTATTGAGTATGAGTGTAATTTCCCTGTGGAGCCTAAAGGGTTCTGCGGGGAAATTTAATTGAGAAACGCTGGTATATAATTTGCTTATTTTGACATTTTTTTTGGCCCCATATGTAAAAATACTGTTAAGAGTTTGGGGGGTTCTGCAATTATTTATCGAGTTCAAAAGGGTTCCGTGGCCAAATTTAATTGAGAAACACTGTTCTAGGATATTATCAGCCACGCCCTCAAGGGTATGTAAGGGGCATCGCCAGTCAGTCAGTGAGATATAAGAACAAACTGAAGTGAAGTGAGAGCCCAGCTGCGATATTATGAACCTTATTTTATTGTGTAATTGTGAAAGTGTACTTAAGACTTGAAGAGTGTAAGTAGCAACTAATAAAGGACATATTTAATAAGATGCCAGAGAGATCTATCAAACCCCTATGTGCACAACTATATAAAAGAAATACTGTTACTTCCTTTACCATGCTTAACACGTAGTGTTTGGTGACTTTCTAAGACTGCAGAACATAGACTTTTGCTCTCCCTAATAGTGTCTGTTTTCCCTGTTTACTTTTCCTTACTGTTTAGAAAATAAGGGGGCAAAGGTAAGAAAAGCGACCTTTGAACCAAAGGACTAGGGCTAACACCTACTGTAACACTATTTAATACTGGTCCGTCCAATGTTGGTGCACAGTTCAATTTTTTTGATGTTAGTACCTTTCAATTATTCTTAAAAGTTTCTATAAGCTTAGAGGAGATAAATGTTTTTATTTACAGATCCTAGCATGCTCATTTATCGTCTTAAAAGACAGGGATAAATCATGCGTGCAAATCCTGCATCGAAGTCATGAAATGGGCTGCAAATGCAATAAAAAACAAGGTTTTCAAAAGTTTAACAAATTGGGGGGGAGGTGGGAGTGGAGCACTGAAGACACTCCTTGCCTGGGGCATCATGTGGGTCTAGGGCCAACCCTGCATTTGAGGTCTGCTTGGATTGCATTGTTTGGTTTATGCTGGCATCATATTGACAGCCACCTTAGAGGTTATAACATACTCTACAGTAAGTGAAGTGGGAAATGAAAAGATGTATTTTATGTTTCTGAAGATGTTTCTGAAGTCTATTATACTAGACTTAATAATAAAAATACTTATGTTCTGTGTTAACTAAAATTGGTTAATCCTTAACACTCTCATGTTGAAAATGCTTTATAAATTTTGCTTAATTAATCCACTGAGGTTTGAGAACGCTGCATAATTCCTTAAGGGAAAGTGGAAGACTACAGTTTCAATTGAATGGTCTAGCAATATGTCCTCTTCAGGATAATTGCAACATTTCTTCTTCATAGTCAGTCAGTAAATGATGGATAATTGTGTGAGGATTCCCCCCGCCCCCTTTTTGATGTGAAGTGAGATTTGATTGTGATAGAAAGGGAATGAGTAAGATATACTGAAGAGAAATATTAGTGTCTATTACTTTGTATATAGTTTTGTATTGTCTTTTTTAAAATTAACTGTATAATTCTTGTTTGGTTACAACAAATATTAGAGATGTGTCATGTTTTATTTTATACTAAACACTGTAAAAGTTCAAACCAAAATTCATGTTTCCTGTTCAAATTTTTTTCTACTATAGTATTAATTCAGCTGCAGTATTGTACAGATTATATTGTTTCTAGCAAAATGGTTAGGGCAGTTTCACTAGTAGTATTCTCATTATTACACACAGATACTTCCATGGCTATAGGAAAGTTAATGATTCAGAGGACTCTGTTACACAAGTTCAGAGTTTAATGTTATTTTAACTTTTCATTGTTTTGTGAAACTCTTAAGATATTGGAAAATCAGATTTCTTTCCTTGCTAATTTCTGACCCTTTCCTTTAATCAAATGCTTTTTTCTCTTGCTTTTTAAGCATAAAACTGGAATTATTCTGGCTGTTTTAAATGTTAAGCAAAAATTATGTATTTAGCATGTTATATTAAAGCATGTTTCTTTTCTGTCCCTCTATCTTTTATTATATTAAGCATGGTTGAAAATAGTGACATTGGTTAGCTGCTGCCAGAAGAAGATGCACAGCAGGCTGATTTGGTTGGTACAACATGTTTGTTTATTTGTGGGAGAATAAATTCTTCCCCTTGTTTACACCTATGCAACACAACTGGCCCCATTCTAGTAGTATGACTTTCTGTAAGAGATAGGTAGTTTTACAATAGGGGTATGGAAATTGTCCCAGGCTTGGGATTGAAGAACGGCCCAAGCCTCCAAGAATAAATTTGCATTGCTGCCTTGAGCAGCTGGTTCCCCAAACACTGTATTGCCACTCTGAGGTTAGGAAAATTTTACTGTAGCTCAGAGACCATTGTGTGGTATATCTGGGGGGAAATTTAAAGTATGGTAACCACTCTGTAGCTAAAAGTTTACACCTGGAAAAACTCATCTGCTCAGGTGGGTGAAGAAGGAGTTGTTCTATATCCATATCCAGTTGTTTCATTTTAAGTACTATCCAAGTTCTTCTCCCCATTTTCTGTGGATTATTTCACAATCTCCACAGATAGCTGGATTTCTCATTTCAAGGACCTTTTGTGAGAGTAAAAGACGTCTGCATCCATTATTGAGATGTAACAGTCATTGGGGCACAAGGGAGTTGTTTCAGAATCTTAAGTCTGCTGTTGCAAAGGCTCTTTCTGCGGTTCCCTTGTAAGTTCAGTATATCTAGAAGTTTATAGTAATGAACGATTGAAACTGCTGAGGGGGATTTCTGAAGGAGATGCATGCTTTAAGAGACGTGGATACATTCCTCTGATTGTTTTGTATATTAGAACCGAGGACCTGGGATTGGAGTCAGTAGCACCAGTAGATCTAATGCAGGTGGGGGAGCACTGGTGCAGTATTCTCTCTCCAGCTTGTTCCCCTTGGGAGACGGGCAGCTGTGTTTGTGTACCAACCCAACTGTGGCTTTTGTGTGAATTTCTTATCAAAACTTCAAGAGCGCAGCAGTGGTTTAGCCTGAAGGTGATGAATTCACGGGCTACTCTGGTCCCGTCATCTTCTCAGAGGAGGGGGCAGAGTCTTTAGTCTGGTCAAAGATGGAAGAAAGTTCCCTTTGTGAACTGCAGCTGTTTGATTCTCCATTGCCAGCGGAGTTTCCAGCATGACCCTGAGACTGCATAAAATCTTAACTGCTGGAGCACGTATGGCTTCAGTTGATTACTTCTGATTATCATGACCTCATTTTTTCTGGATTCAGTTTAAGCCATCTGGGCTTCATCCATACTATAATCTCCTCCAGACATTGTTATCTGTGAGACAGTGTGCCTGCCCTGGATGAGAAGAATGTGTGGATCTGTGTTCCCAGCACACTGTTCCTAGTGGTTGCATGTGAGCATTACACAAAAGTAGCTAGGGACTCCACTGTCAGTGCTCTAAGGAAGAAGAAGTTTCTGCCCATCATGATTCTGAGATTTGTTGGAAAGGAATGACTGAAGCCAGCATAATGAAATTCCATTAACTTTTGCATAGATACATAGGTGAGTGAACAGTACTTCATGATTAGAAGCAGCTGATAGCATGAATAGTATCAGTGTCATTGTCTCACTCTGTCTTTTGCCATGAGACAGTTGTCCATCAGTATGACCAAAAAGATTTCTGTTCCATGCCCTGATCAAACCTTGTTGTGTTATATGTACCCGTCGAAGTTAATATTGAGCCTTCTGCAAACCATCGTGCTAGTAGTCATTATTCAGTTGAATAGTCTTATTGACTGCTCACATGAGTAAGAATTACTCATGCAAAAAATAATGTATAGAACAGGCCTTTATTGCATTGGTTTCTTGGGATATTGTGGCATGAATTAGTTACCATTTGGTGCTCAGTTAGGTACACTTTTATGGAGCTGTTTTTCTGACTATAATTAATAATCCATTATAAAAACAGAAATAGCAAACGTTATTTCCTGCAAATAAGAATACAGTACAAAAGAGTACAGGGAAAAGATACAATGAAGCTGGTTGTTATTTTTCACACCATTTTAGATAAAGGCAACAGGAAATATTTTGGGAAGAACGTGTGTTTCAACATTGTTTTTCAGAATTGTGATCTGCTGCGGAGCTACTAGATGCTTTTCAGCTGAGTCTGTTTAAAAGAAACTCTATCCAAAGGATATCCATCATCATGACAACAATTTAATTTTGGGGGCCTTGAATTTTTTTCCCTTGCATATTTTAAAAGAATTATGCAAATCCAATCTTTATAGAGAGATGTATGATATGAAATTTCAAGACAAATTAAATCAAGTACCGGTATAATTCCAGAGAGAACTGTGCACAACAGGATACAAAAACTATGTCTGGAAAACCAAATTGCAGCAAGGCAGTAAGAAACAACAAAAGTCTTTCTAATAGGGAGTAGCACTGAGCTGGGCCTCCAGGGCTCAAGTTTACTGTAGTCTGAGCACATATCAAGAAGTATAAGCTGAGTTCCATGAGTTCCTATTAGCTGCTCAGGCTCTTCCCGAGCTGCTGCTGTTCATGGGGGCGTTGAAAGAAGGAGTGTTTTAGTTTTCTTGGGGCAACAGAGGAAAGAGAAAAAGGAAGAAATAAATGCAGTTGGTCCCAGGAGGAGGCAGGAGGGAGGAAGTAGCAATAGTGAAAGCATTTGCTTTATATTGCTTTACTGGTTTGTTCATTTTTCTGCTGCCTCCTTTCTTGGCGCAGTAGGCAGATCTGAAGATTAGGGCTTGCCCTACTTTCTGATATTCAGATGGATGCTTGCCAGTAACAGGAATATGTAAATATAATAAAAAGAGACGGCTGAGATAAAACTTTAGCTACTAAGTAAGAGTAATAATATTTATAGCTGTTCTTTGCACTTATTGTACATATTTCCTCCTCAAAAATTTTTCAACACATATTTCTCTACTATGTTTTAATTAATTTTTATAAAGAGCTGGGAGCAGTTGTTAGAACTATATATGCTGCATTCTCAACGGATGTCTGTAGCACAAAAATATTAAATTGTTGTCCAAGTGCATGGGATTGTGTGGTAAAGGCGAGGTCACTTAAAAACCAAAACTATTGTACTCTGAAATTTAGTACCTGTATTTTGTTCTTTCAAATCTACTCTGTGATCAAATCTTCACTGTCAGCTTTAATTTAGTTTTCTTTTATTTAAAAAAGATTGATGTACATTCTGGTTCCCGTTAGCCCTGCTGCATCCTCTGTCCTTTCACTTGTGTGTTCACCTAGCCTCCTTCCTCTGTATAATTCTTAATCAAACCAGTAGTGCATCCAATTAAAATAATAAAATCACAAAAGCTCATAACCCTGGCCAGATAAAATAAAAATCGGACTCCTATAATTCCCGTTTCCTGAGGGCTGGTGTTCTGAGGAGGTTATTTTGTTATTTTACCTGTTTCCCTTGGCAGTTTCTTTAACTTTGAAGTAGAGACATTTGCGGGTAAGAAGCAGGAGAGAAGAAAAGCACTAGCTCTCCCATTGGGTTGGCCCTTCGGGAAGAATCTACTCATTCCTTATCTGCTAATTTTTGCCGTTTGTTTTAATTTTGAGTCCTGCTGCTTATTTGTCTCTCACATGCCACCTATATATATATATATATGTCTAAGGAACCCAAACCCCACTTACCTCTTGTACTAAAAGAGATGCCATCATAATATCTCACAAATGCTTTATATTCTGGTCATTGCTACAGATGAAACCAACCCACAAACATACGTATACTCCAAAAGAAAAAGGGGAGTGAGTCACTAGTATAGAACACTTCCTTTCCTGGAGAGAAGAATATGTTTTGGGCAATATGTAGCAGCTTTGCTATAACTGTCATGTTACAGGGAAACCTTTTTGTGGAGGCAGTTTAGCTAATCACTCCACTGATTTTGCAATTTAAAACTTTGTCATCGAAAGTCGCTGATGTGACCTCTGATGAAGTTCTCTTAATCCTGTCTGTGCCAGAATGCTATAACATGATTGTTTTAAAAATTAAGATCTGCTTTTTTACTATGCCTGGCGAGTATATATAGGTATGTGCCTGGGTATTAAGAAAGAGAGGGGCTAGTCTTGTGACTAAAGCAGAGGGCTGAGTGTTAGAATATTCTCTTCCCAGCTCTTTCACTGACTTCCTGTGGGCAAGTCACTTAATCTTTCTGTGACCTTGTCTGCACTGGAAATTTGCCCCAATTGTAATAATCAGTGGCCAGTTACTAATGTAATTGCAGTGGTGCAAAATCCAGGTGTAGTCAAGAAAGCTGTAATTTGGACCAGTGGGGCTAAGCCTTGCTTGAAACAGAGTAAGTTGCCACTGGTACAAATCACAACTTTGTTTCTCTTTTTTGAGTTAATGGGGTGGAATGCACTGTAAAGTCAAAATTATTGCCGGAAGTAAAGAGGTGGAGAGAAATCATAGATATTCAGAAGCTCTTTAATTCCCTGGAATTTAAAAAGGAGTCCAATAAAAAGAGGAAATTGCTAAGGATGAGTACAAATACTGGCACAAGTATGTAGGGACAAAATCAGAAAAGCTAAGGTACAAAATGAGTTACATCTGGCAAGGGACATAAAAGGCAAAAAAAGAGGTTTCATCAATACAATATGAGGAAGAAACAGATGAAGGAAAGGGTAGGCCCACTATTTAATTGGGAAAGGAAGGCTAATCAAGAAGGCTGAGGGAGTCAATCCCTATTTTGCTTCTGTCTTTGCTAAAAAGGTTAATGGTGACCAGAAACTTAACACAATATTAACAAAAAGGGGGAAAGAGCACAAACCAGAATAGGGAAAGAACGGGTTAATGAATATTTAGGTACATTAGAGGTATTGAAGCTAGAGGGCCTGATAAAATTCATCCTAGAGTACTTAAGGAACTAGCTGATGCAATCTTGGAATCATTAGTGATGATTTTGGAGAATCCATGGAGGAAGGGTGAGGTCCCAGAGGACTGGAGATAGACAGACATCGTATCTGTCTTTCTAAAGGAGAGCAAAGAGAACCTGGGGAATAATAGATCAGTCAGCCGAACATGTATACCTGGAAAGATACTGGCAGAAATTATTAAACAATCAATTTGTAAGCACTTAGAAGATAATAGGGTGATAAGTAATAGCCAATATGGCTTGTCAAGAACAAATGCCAAATCAATCTAATTTCCTCCTTTGACAGGGTTACTGGCCCAGGGGGTTGGGAGTGGTGGCAGTAGAAATGACATATCTTGATTTTAGTAAGGTATTTTACACAATCCCACATGACATTCTGGTAAGGAAACAAGGGAATTATGGTCTAAATTAAATTACTATAAGGTGGATGCCAAACAGGTTGAAAAAAAGACATGCTCAAAGCGTATTATCAATGATTCGCTGTTAAATTGGGAGGACATATCTAGTGAGTTCCTTTGGGGGTCAGTCCTGAGTCTAGTACTATTAAATATTTTTATTAATTACTTGGATAATGGAGTGGAGAGTATGTTTCTGTTGTTTGTGGATGACACCAGGCTGGGAGGGGTTGCAAACTCATTAGAGGATAGAATGAGAATTTAAAATGACATTGACAAATTGAGAATTGGTCTGAAATCAACAAGATGAAATTCAGTAAAGACAAGTGCAAAGCGCAACACTTAGGAAGGATAAATCAAACACACAACTATGGGGAATAACTGGCTAGGCAGTAGTACTGCTGAAGAGGACCTGGGAGTTATAGTGGATCAAATTGAATGAGTCAACAGTATGATGCAGTTGCAGAAAAAGGTAGCATTGTTTTGGGGTGCATTAACTGTCGTGTGGTATGTTGGACATGGCAGGTAATTGTCTCACTCTATGCAGCAGTGGTGTGGCCTCAGCCAAAGTACTGTGTCTAGTTCTGGACTCCATATTTTTGGAAAGATGTGGACAAATTGGAGAGCATCTAGAGGAGAGCTACAAAAACAATAGAAGTTTTAGAAAACCTAACCAGTGGGCATGTTTAGTCTTGAGAAAAGAAGACTGAACGGGACTTAACTCTTCAAGATATGCAAAGGCTATTAGGAGGAGGATGGTGATCAATAAATTGTTCTCTGTATTCACTGAAGGCAGGAGAAGTAATTGGAATTGTTATGGAAGCAGAATGTAGTGTATGGCCCTGTATTTGCTGATAAGCGCAACCAAAGAGAAAATCTACAAAGCTTTCACTTTCCTCTCAGAACTAATTCAATTTGGGTAGTTTTGCTTAACAAATGATAGGATTCAAAGATGTGCCCTTTGGCAAGATCTGTTTTTAAGATGATTAGGTGGATGGATGGGTGTATTAGAAAGGCTTATGTAGGATATAAAAAGGGATCTCTTGCAAGAGTAATCTAAGAAACCTCCATGAATGAGTATCAGATAGGCAGCTGCTCTGATTTCTGTAATTTCACTGTGACAGGGTGTAGCAAGCCCTTTGAGGCCCCCTACTGGACGCATGGTGGTCCTACCACACCCCGCTCCAGAAAAGGAGCAGTGAAGATGGGTCCTGCAGGCCTGCCTAGAATGGCTACTTCCCTGCAGCCTATCAGAATGCAGCCAGCTCAGTTAAAAGGAGCTGCAGGGCCTGAACACAATTCAGTTACTGGCTGAGACCAGAAGAGTGAAGAAGGACTAAGGGACTGTGGAACTCCCCAGGTAAAGAGAATGGGTTGAAACCCTGCTCAAGCAGGGACAGGACTGCTCCAAGCAAAGAGGCCTGAGAGAAGACCCTGAGAAATCAGGAGAGAGACTGAGGACGTGTCTACATAAAAAAATGTAAGTCGACCTATGTTCGGTTGACTTACAGCCACTTCAGTAATTACGGCGGTGGTTCATGTCCACATTGCTCCTCTTCTGTTAGTGGTGCGCGTCCTCACAAGGAGGGCTTCCACTGACTTAAGAGGAGCAGTGTGTGTTGGGGAGAGAGGGAGGAGGGGCAGAGAGTCTGGGCTGCACCGACGCTTCCTGCTCCCCGCTGCCCTGAGGCTCCCAGGTCCCTGCTGGGAGCACGGCTGGCCCCCCGCCAGCTGCCTGCCAGGAGCCCAGGTGCTGCCCTGAGGCTCCCGGCTTCCCGCTCCCTGCTGGGAACAGTGGCTGCCTTTCCCTCCCCCAGCTCTTGGCTTCCCGCTCCCCACCAGGGAGCACAGTAGCTGCCCAGCAGGGAGCTAAGAGCCTGGGATGGGGGCAGCCTGGCTCTCATCAGGGAGCTTCGGGACATCAGGGAGCTTGGGTGTGGGGGGGAAAAGAGGGGGAAAGCTGGGAACCTCAGTGCAGCTGTGCTGCCTGGCTCGGAGCAGGGAGCCTCAGCAGCAACCCAGGAGCAGCCGGGCTCTAGCTGGAGCCCCCCACCCTCCTGGCTTTCTTGTCAATTTCAGGGCTCCATGTTAGAGCTGTGAAATTGACAAGGATGACAGCCAATGTAAGTAACCGGCAGTGTCCACATGGACACTGCGTGGCCCTAACTACACTGACATAAGCCCTATGCTTTTCGTGGAGATGGATTTATGAGGGTGGTGTAGTAGGGCACTGACATCGGTGGGAGCAAGGCTGTAGTGTGTGCACTGACATAATTAGGTCGACATAAGGCGCTGTAGTGCAAACCAAGCCTGAGAATCTCGTTGGGCAGTGAGGTCTGGGAGAGACCCTGCTCAAACTGGGAACACGCAGCGAACCCAAGAAGAGGAAGGGCTATGTGGGAAGTGGCCCAGGGAATAGCAGCAGCAACTATTGCAGGAAGCAGCACGTGGCTGCTATTTATAGCGTCCCTGGGTCAGAGTACCAGAGTAGTAGGCAGGCCCTGGTCCCCCCACTGACCACGACAATGTGGCCAAAGCCCCAAGAAGAAGATAAGGCTTGTTTAGAGGCCCAAGCAAAGGGCAGGAGTTAGTGTCTCCAGGGAGAGAGCTCTGGGTGCACTGCTCTGTACAGGGAAGACACAGACTTAAAGCTATCCCAGAAGGGGATGAGGACTGAACCCAGAGACAGGGTTAAAGATGGTAACAAGGGCACAGAGGCAGGCCCTGTTGGACCTTCTACCCCAGAAATGGTTCCTTCATGTGTGTGAGTCAGCCAGAGGGCTGAGCCACTGAAGACCTGCCTGAGGAGGGCAACAGCCGACGAGGGGCACTGCAAGCAGAGAGAGTGCAGGTTCGCACCCACCCGACAGGAGGCACTCATGAGAGGTGAATGTGCCCTTTCTCAGTCAGCAGTCCTTTTCTTTTGGTGTTTCTGTGACAGTGATTTTAGACAGCATTTTTCTGCACTGTACTGTTTATCGGAGAAGATGAATACAGCCTCTCTCAGTACAAGAACAATGAGACATGCAATGAAACTAGAAGGCAACAAATGTAAACTAGTTCAAAATAAATACTTTTTACACTACACAGAATTAACCTGTGGGACGCACTGCTACAACGTATCAATGAGGCCAAGAATTAGTAGGATTCCCAAAAGGATTAGATGTTTATATGGGTAATGGGAACATTCATCGTTACATTAGAGAGGTTAAAATATTTGAGACATAATTCTTCATATTTCAGGTCATAAACTGAGGGTTAGGAACAAACGTACACTATGGGAAGGTGTATCATTGTTCAGTATGGGATTTCTTGCATCTTCCTCTTCAGTATCTGGTACTGGCCATGTCAGAGTCAGGGTGCTGCTCATTATTTGTGTAGAAGGGGTTTCATTTCACCCATGCATATGGAGTAGAGAAATATCAGCTTGTTTGTTGTACAGTAACAAGACCCTCTATTTTTAATGTGCTGTTTTAGTTTAATAAAAATTTTGATTAGGATGTGCATCTACCTTCCCAGGCTTCTTTAAAATGCTTTATATTTTCCTCCCTTTCTTCCTGGCTGATTGCGAGAGCACAGCCCACCTTCTTATAACTTCTTCTGTGAGAGGAGGGTTTGCAGGGTGTCCTGACTCAGTAGGGACAAATGTTCAAAGTTCACGTGTTTCAAAAATAGTAGATGTCTTCAGCATTTCAGTCTCCTTCCCCATTCCCCATGCACAACCTATGAGAGGAAGCTTTTGAAGTATATCTTTGACTTTGCACTCAAGCCACAGGAAAACCCTTCTTCTTGATGATATATTTTAATAGTTATTTATTATTGAACCTCTTTTAACAGGCTATCACTGTCAGCATAGATTTGCCTCTACTTCCTAATATTACTAACATTCTTAAGACATAGCTTTCTACTATAATTTTCCAGCTGAGTTCCTACACTGCTTTCTTATGGAATTCTGTTTTTTTTAATTTGATATTGTCCATTTGTTGTTTCTCTGACAATGGGTGTTTGTCATTTCTACTTGTTTTTAAAATGTATCTCTTTGAAGTCAAAATATTTTATGTGTTAGTAATAAAATTCACAAAGCACACACCCAGTAAGTACCCTGCCCTGTATTTTGTTTCTTGTGACTGGTATGTTGTGAAAAACTGCAGAGGAAATTTGGACTTTTCATTTTAGGAAAAAATAAAAATAAAAAACCTGGAAATTTTCATAGTAATATATATCTGGCATGCCTGAAAACTAATGCTTTTGATACATGTTCCCCTTTCTCACATGTACTTGCTATAAAATCCTTATTCAAAACCAGTGAAATTTGCAATGATTGAGACAGATTTAGTCAGAACTAACTTACTCTTTATGGGAAAAGCTTATTAAAAATTAAATTGGTTATACATATGACTTCCTTACCTGTTCTTTCTTTATTTTGTTGTCTTTCAGTAACCTATTCAGGGATTTTCTGTTTTGGACAGTAGATAAAGCAGTTCCCTCTCTTAGAATGCTAATAGGGGAATTCTGCTTCCCCAGTCTCTATCACCATAGCTCTGAGAACCAAATGCTTCCTGTGGACAACTCTGATGTAACATTTGGCTAATAAATTAAGCGTGGCTCTTTCGCTAAAGCTCCTCAAACACATTTGGATTCTTCTTTGTCTTGTGCTTAGCCATGTTCTCTTCAGATCCATGTAGGTAGAATAACCTCTGTAGTAAGACAGTATAGGTATGCCTTGTGCTGCTTTGCTGCACAAAATGGAATCGTTTAAAAATAGCATCTTATTTATCTGTTCAGTGCTTCGCTGAATTTTCTTTCAGTGGTTAAAAGTTGTCCATTTGCAGATGACCTTCTCGAGAAGAACAGTACCTTCCATATTTTTCACATTCCAGGTGTTTTCACCAGACTTAAGCTTAAAAATCAAGTTTCTGCCTAATCAGAATTGCACTTCCTTGCATTACTGATACACGTCAAAGGTGGGAGAAAGATTTTGTTACTGCTGCATTCTGTGCGGTATTTAACCTGTCCATCTGGGGGGAGAGAATTAATTTTCACTAGGGGAAGTACATTCTCTGCTGTCCTGCCCATGCTCCCTTCCAGGCAATGCCACTCATTTGTGGGCTATGATGTTCCCTTTAGAGGCCCTTGGCAGAGGGAAAGTCTCAGCACTGCTGCGGGCTGTTCTGCCTTCTGGTTTATGCTTGTAGACTTCATTTTAAATTGAAAATGACCAATGTATGTTTTTGATGGTGCCAGACTGACACCCTGTTTTCCTATTTCTAGACTATCCATTGCCTTTAAATTTGAAATATAAATCTAAACCTATCAGAAACCAGCCAACTTACACCAAAACTGCAGGGTTCTTTTAAATAACTGTTGGACCTACTATACAACAGTGACGTTAGGTTTGGAGTGGAACTTTCCTTAACTCCAAATTATTGGGCTGATGAGACATAACTCTCTAATAAATCAAGCAGATCCTCACAAAATTAAGGGAGGCTTTTTTCTTCTTCCGCGCTCACCCCATTCTCCACTGGTGCAACACTGCATGACCAGTCACAATATAGCCTTAATGTAACCCTTCTGCCAGGTGGAGTTGGCAGCAACAAGGGCTGGGTCCAATATCTGAGTTTCCTATTAACAATACAAAACAGAATTGACTTGAGCCCCTACCTAGTAATCTGGGAATATTAAACACCAGCACTGAGTCTGTGTACAGCAAAAAAACCAACCCTTTTAATAAAAAGGGAAGAGGAATCCAGCATTAATTTGGGAAAACACTACAATAATGATTTGACAGCATATGACCATGAGCAGACACCCACGCCAGAGTACATTGGATGGTGTCCTTTGCCTCAGTTTCTCACTTGCAGTTTGAAAGTTCAACAAGCAAATGTTCCTTTAACACGCTGTTCTCCTTTTCCTACACTGCACCCTGCTCACAATTGCTGTCCTTGATCAGTGAAGAGCCAGAGTAGGGAGGTGTGTTCACCTGTGACATGCTGCACCACTTTTATATGGTTATGATACGTTTTGCACAAAGTACGCCTTGTGAGGTATCATTTGAAAACTCATAGTCTGTTGAACATCATTGTCCTGTTAAAATGTGTGTATCAACATAATACATGGAACTATGAGATTTTACTATATGATTGTTACTGAAATAGGCTGTAGTTCGGGGTAATGCCCTCAGATCATTTTCTCAAAAGTACATTGGCACACCAGCTAGAGGCTAACAGGCCATTACCTGCTTAATCAGAGATTCACCAGCAGGGGAGTTGTAAATGAGAAATGTACAATTCTCCTGAAGGACAGTTGGCAACTCACATATGCCTTGGAACTGCTTGACCCAATGACCTTGCAAGGACTTTTACAGTACAAAGGGTCAAAGTATAAGAAGGGTGGGAAATGCCTCAAGACACCTCTCCACCTCCCTTGATACTAATGAATACCTGAAGAATACTGAACTAAGAGAAGGAGTCCCAGGCTGTCAGAAGACACAGCCTGTGAAACGTATTGCAGCTAATGGTGAGACAGCCTATTTTGCTTTTTAGCCTTCATGAAGTTTAAGAATTAGATGGTGGGGTTTTTTTATCTTTTCATTTCTCTTTAACCAATTCTGACTTTTATGCCTTATCACTTAAAATCTTTCTTTCTCTAGTTAATAAGCTTGTTTTATTGTTTTATCTAAACCAGTGTGTTTGATTCAAGTGTTTGGGAAACCTCAACTTACGGTAACAAAGATGGTGCATCCAGTCATTACTCTGTGTTGAAATGACGCACTATTTATGATTTTGTGTGATCCGGTGACCTACCGAACAGTACAAGATGCACAATTCTGGGGCGCAAGGCCGGAGGCTGGGGATATATGGGTATCACTCTGTATTTATTCATGACCGGCGGGGAAACCATTCATGTAAACATCTGGGAGTGATTTTACATGCTAGTGGCTGTGAACAGACAAGATGTGGCTGTTTTGACAGTAAAGCAGTGGAAGAGGCTAGAGAGTTAAAGGGACACAGCAGTCCAGCAATTAAGGTTGCATCCTGGGGAATGTCACAACTTCCCACCCAGTGGGAAGGGAAGCTTCAAGCAATGCCTCAGCTGCTGCGCTGCTGCTTCAACTGGCTCACAGTAGCATCGTTCAATCTGCCTACTGCCGCCACCATTGTTCACTAGCGCAGCGGCCAGTAGTCATAGTCCTTCACTCTGCTGCTGCTGGCTGCTCCAGCCTCATATTCTGAGATTCTACCACTTAACCCAGCTGTCAGTGATTTCAGCAGGTAGCAGAGAACCTCACTGCTAATGCAGGATCTTTCACTGCAGCACTGTCCCACAGCCAGGTCTAAGGCTCAATACCTGTTTATCACTGATTTCAGCTTTAGCAATCACTGAAGAAAACAAGGACTTTCAATTGATTCTAATCAGCTCTGTCTTTAAACAGCGAAGAGGAGAGGGTCAAATGGTATCTAGGACTCGGTAGGTAGAGCCCACACCCTCAAGTCATGTAGGAACACCTATTGCCACCCTCTCTCCCCTTCACTGGGGTTTGGCATCCCCCACCCCCTGCTTAGTGAGTGAGGTTCAGTTTAGGGAGATCCCCTCAATCAGGACAGGTTAAGTACAGATCTGCTGCCCTTCGCTCATACAATAAAGATAACATTTCGTTACCCCTCCTCTCGGATTTAAAAATTTTATTAAAGATAATGTTTAAAAAAAAGGGTCAAATACAGAGTTTAAACGGAAGAGTTCCTGGACATCCAGGCATAATGTACAGATTATCAGCAGGTACAGAGTTTGGTTGAGAATCAGGGAGTACAATGAAAGCATAATCTGTGGTATCCTGAATGGGGGGTAATAGGTATGACGGTTAACAGTACAAGCGATCAGTAATTCGGGAACATCACTTATTGCAGGGGTTACACAGGATGCAGTTAATGGGGAGTAGGTATGTCCATAATAGTGGATTGTCTCTCATTGAGTCAGTTATGTGGTGTAGATAGTCTTTTAATCTATAAATTCCTCGCGGTGATGTTCCGGTTTATTCATCCCGGTACTGTCTGTGATTTGTAACCCAACATCAGTCAAAAGTGATCATTTTGGCAAAGCAGTCCCATCATGCTGTGCATCTAGGCAGAGCAGGCATGTCTATGCAAACATGGGCTGTTCCTGAAGTCTTTTCCTCCAGCTCATCACTGGATGTCAGGGGGAGCTCATTCAGACCCTGTTTACATCAGGAATCCATTAAAACCTTTATAACTGGCTGTCTCTTTTTCTTTCCTGTTGTGATGAAATGAGGGTGGAAGTCATAGAACTTCCATGTTTTTTTACAGAGTAGAATGTGGTTTCTTATTTGGGAGAGACAGGATGAGACAAATTCCTGGAATACCTACCTTATGTAAAGGAGGAATCATTTCCTCAGGAAATGTTCTGCTTTTTTTCCACCTTGTTTACATCATAACCATATTCAAGCTCTTAATTTTCTTTTCCAAATTAAACTTTTACTTACTGATTATGGCAATCCAATTTCTTCTTTCCTGGTGTCTAAGATAAGACAGAGGTTTCATTTTGGTTATGTGAACTTTCTCCATGCTGTTACTATTTGTACAGGCGTAAATACCTGCCCTTTCCTGGTTACTATGCGGCCAGTCCGCAGTCCAATCTAGTATTCAGTAGCTAAAATAATCTAAAATCAAGATCTAACCTATAAGTAATATTTATTATTCAATTAATTTTAAAATTAAATTAAATTACATGAAAGGACAGTTAAACATAGTCAACAGGTCAATAGTATGAAAACTAAAGCCCATTGATAAAATTTAAAATATGGAGAATAAATATATCTATATCTAAAATATATCTAAAATCCACAGGATACACGAAATGAATGTTCGGGTTCACTGTTTATCGCTAAAAAGAGCCAACATATCCGTCGTAGCATACATAGCAAGTCTGCACACACTTTCTTTAAAACTTTTAAATTTATCAATACCTAAAATTTTAAAAATTTCATCATTTCTTTCACTCCATTTACCTCTCGCCCCAACCACAAATCCAAAGAAGTGGATGATCTTCCCACCAGTGAGCTGCAGCACCTCCTCCTCCAACTCAGAGTAGTATGCCTCCTTCTCAATGTGGGCTGCCTCCACACTGTCAGCGTTGTCTTCCCATCTAACTGTGACATCCACAACGGCTACCACTCCTTCCTTTTCAATAATGAGGTCGGGTTTTCTCAACTTCCCTTCTTTATTATGAAGGTAAGGTTCAATCCAAATTTTACATCCTTTGTTTCCTACTTTATCAATTAGTGCTTTAACTATCCTATTATGTCTTTTAATTCTTGCTTCTTTCATTTTTATGCACTGACCAGAGATATGAGGAATTGTCTCTTTGACCTTACTACACCATCTACATAACCCTTCCTCCATCTTCCGTCCTCTTGCTAGAGCTTCCCTGGTGGGAAAAACATTCGCTCTCGTTTGCAATGCCGCAATCAGAGAGGAGGACTTGGCCAAGCAAGGATATTTTAAAAACGAATTACTAATACCATCATTTTAAAAATATTTAATACCAATTCCCTGACATCTTAAATTACTCCATTTTAAAAACTCTTCATCTCTCCACGTTTTAGGATTAGCCGTTTTAGCACTATATATTAAAATTTTCTCCACTAAATTTTCCCCAGCATATAAAAACGAGAAATCTATCCAATCATCTTTGGAGACAATATGTCTCCTCCATTTACGAATTAACATGTTTGGAATTTGGGTACTAAATTTTGTAACTGCTAAACCCCCATCTCTAGTTCTAGCATAGAATAGCCCGTCAGTTGTACACTGGGGAAGATGTAAAATCTTTTTAAGAGTGTTCCTAACTAAAACATCTAATTCATTTAGCATATAAAGTGGCGGCTCAATTAAAAGTAATTCATAAAAAACTCTCGTTAAAATGTAAACTTTTAAAATTATCAATTTCTGCGCAGGTTTTAACGGAGCCTTACATAAACTTTCACACCAATCAATTAACTTTTCCTTAGGGGAATTATTAGCCACTCCCACCCATGGATCTATTCTTGCACCTAGATATCTTTCAGACTCACCAGGTTGAATATAATCAATTAATTCATCACCTAATCCCCATTTATCTTTTGGGTTAATAACATATGTTCCCATGCTTGGGAAAATATGAAAGCCCTTTGTCTTTTTAACATTTACTTTTAAACTTGAATTTTTACAAAACTGATTAAGAATTTTTAAATTCTTAACCATCCCCTTATAGGACCTACTTAATATAGCGATATCGTCGGCAAAGGCCAATGAAGTTATCTTTCTACCCTGCACTATAAAACCATCTCCTTCATCTTCCAATTTATATAAAAGAGGGTCCATGGCTATATTAAATAAAATAGGGGAGAGCGGGTCACCTTGCTTAACTCCACTCTTAATTAAAATAGGTTCTGTCTTATCCTCACCAACACTAATTTCAGTGTAGCAATCTGTATACAAATCCTTTACAATATCAATAAAACTCTCTGATATCCCAAATCTCTTTAACCCCTTTAAAATGTGCCCATGGCCAACCGAATCAAATGCCTTAGCAAGATCAATAAAAACAACAGCTATTTCGTCTTTATTTTTCTTGGCCCCTTTAATTAACTTTTCTAAAATCGATATATTTTCCTCACAGCCAGAGGCTGCGATAAAACCTTTTTGTCTGGGGCATAATTTAACAGCACTTGATAATCTTTTAGCTAAAATTTTTGTATACAACCTAATCCAAATCGAACCAATAGTCAATGGCCTCCAAGATGATATTTTCTTCAACTCTTGTGGATCCTTGACTTTAGGAATTAGGATTGTACGATTGCTTTTAAAACACTCTGGAATCTGTCTATTTAAAAACCAAATATTAAAAATCCTTACTAAAATCCTACTGTCTAAATTATAAATATCCCATAAATCCTTAACCTTAATTCCATCTGGTCCAGGAGCACTACTATTATCAATCTCTCTTAAGGCTTCTCTAATTTCATCAATTGATAAAGGCCAATTTAAAATTTCATTATCTACCACTTCTTTTACTTTTGGCCATCCTCTGGTATTCCCATGTCCTTCTCTACCCAAAATTTCATTATAATAGGTTTCAATCTCCTTAACTGCTATCTTACATGTCGCTTTATCAGGTTCTCCCATAATGATCCTAGCCAACCTTTTCTTATCTTTTTCAAAGAGGGTTTGATAGAATCTAAATTTAGCTTTTCTCCCAGCATATTTTCTATTTCTATTATATTTATCAGGAGGCTTACCCACTTTTCTCCCTTGTTTCCCATTATCATTCTGTATATTATTTTCTTTATTATTTTCCAAATTCTCTACATCTTCATGAGGAGAGTTCATCAACAATTTACATAATTCCTCAAATAATCCCCAACCTTCTGCTACAGTGGCAGAAGCATTTAATTGCTGTTCAATAAAATCCAATTTCTCTAAAATACGAGCCCCATTACACCTAACTCCTGTTAAAAACCTATCAATTAAAATTTTATCTTTTAAAGGTTTAATTTTCTCACGTGGAGGAATATCTTCTAAAATATCTCCCATCCCGCCCTCTTCCCATAAAACCATAGAATCTTCATCCTTTTTAACCTTATTCTTGGCCAGGTCCCTCCTCTTATCTGATATTTGCTTATTTGTTTTTGTTTTTAATTCACTTTCTATACACTTATTAATATTTCTAATCCCTGCATATTTTATTTCAAGCTGAATCAATAATTCAATTTCCTCTTCTGTCCATACCCGAGAGCGACTTGTTTTCCCAACCACTCTAGCTTCCTTTCTTTCCTCATTCCTCACCGCAGGATGCCTATGTCTGATGTGTTGACTCCGCCCCGAGCGAGTGTAGAAGGCAGACCCACAGACCGTGCAGGCATACTTCTTCTCTGAGTTATCCACCTCCTTGGGCCTGCACTTGGGGTAGTGGCAAGCTATGTTATGGAACTGCGAATATTTACCACATTTTTTGCAAATAACTCTTATTGAAGTGCTTTTATGTACATTATTTATATGCTTCGCCCATTTACCGAAACTAGCTAAAATTTGTGAACATATAGGGCAATTAAAACAATCTACGGGATATTCTAAATAAAATATTCCCTCTTTAAATGAACTACTCTCTTTAAAACTAGCTGTATTCATAAAATTTGTATTAAAATTATCTCCTAAAATATTTCTTCTATTTTCCATAAAATCATGTTGTAAATTATTAAAATTGGTATTATTATTATTAAGATTATTAAATTCTATCAAATATGGATCATCAAAAGAATCTAAATATTTGTCATAAAAGCTAGATTTAGAATCGATTATCTTAAGGTCACTATATAAAACATTCGTAAAAGCCATCGGTAAAAGATTAAAATCTAAAACTTGGCTCTCACTAAAATCCTCTTGTTCCTCCCGAACAACACTCTTCTCTCCAACTCGGAGATTAAAATCATCCATAAAACCAGCTATTCCATCTTTTACTCTATCTATAGCATAAGGAGATAGCATCGGTCCGGCTCTATGAATAATACCCCTAATCAATTTAACACTACTAGCCGGGGCATCGAAACTAGTAGCGGGGGCGTTTTTAACCCGGTCCAGCGCCAATCCGGTATGAAATAAAATTTCTGTTTTCTCCATAGATTTAAAAGATACTACCCATCACAGGGGGACAGGGGGAGGCTACCCTTTCCAGGGGGAAACTAACCCGTTACCAGGGGGGTTAGGTGTTGGGGCTAACACAGCAGTGCCTGGGGGACTCCGCCAGTTACCGACTCTCACCACGAGGAGGTTGCGGTTGTTGTTTTTTTACTCACCATCAGGCCACCAAAATATTAAAAAGATGTAGATTCTGCAGGATATTTTCATTTCTTTTTAACTGTGTGCACACACGCTCAAGTCTTTGATCCTGTTAAAGCTTTAACAGTTTTTCATTTGTCCTGGCCTAAGGAAAGTCATTAAGATAAAATCCTCACAGTGCAAAATAACTTGGTGTCCAGTGTCAGTACTGATAAACCTAAGAGTTCAAAACTTAGAACATGAGATTGATATAAAAATCCTGAGGTTTAACTCTGCAATAACCATTAATTGGTTTCACAATATAATGAGATTGCTGCAGTTAAATACATTGAAAGTGTGCAGCCAGAAGGAAGGAGAGGAGCAGTCTGGATGTCAGGGAGGGTGGATGCTGGCACAAAACCTGCCTGGTCGGACTACTACCTCTCATGTTTTCCGCTTATGCGGAGCTCTGTGCGGTGCAGGGTGAGTTCTGTGAGGAATGGAGAGCTGTGAGGATGGCCACTGCATGGCACTGTGGTCTCCTGGAAACCTGCCAGTTAATGCTTATCTGCTATCCTACTCTGTGATCCGAATCCCTTCTAGGGGAATGGCAATGGCAGGGAAAACCACAGCTACTGTGAGGGTCTTCCTGGCAGCCTGACCAAGGAATTAGAACTAGGAGGAGCAATGAGATCCCCACTGATATCAGCAGACCATTTGTTTCAAGGGCTACCCCTCATCCTACTTCAGTGAGGGTTAAGGACAAGCTCTCCTGCAGTGGAATACATAAAAAAGCTTTGGGAATGGAAATTTGCAGACTTCTACAGGGAGTAGCTGATGTCAGGAACAATGGGGCCTTTCATCTAGCCCTAATAGTAACTTTTGAATGAAAAAGGTCTTTTGAATTAAAAAGCAGATAGCACTTAAGGAAAAAATCCTACACTACTTTAAAATAATTTTCACTCATTTTTAATATTATTTTATTAAAATACCATGGACAGTAGAGGTCCATGTTCTGGAAATGTCTCCACACACTATATAATCTCATACTCTGCGTGGGAGGGTAGAGATTATTTTGAAACACAAAGGATTTCATGTGAAGATGACAATAATTACACAAAATTACATTTCAAGGGTATATTATAATCTAGGACATTATTTTTGACACTGTGATGCAGCTTTTCATTTAATATTGAGTATAATCCATGACTATTTAAAAATAACTACAAAGCTTTATTAGAAATGAACATTTTAAGACTATATTATTCAAGCACACTAATAGATATGAGGGAAACAGAAGCTAAAATTCAAGTTCAATCAAATAAAAATAAAGATTTCATTTGAATCAGTGTTTTAGTCAACACAGGGCTTTCTAGACAAGAGTTAGGGTTACACAAACACCATCCACAACTCCAAACTCTGCCCACTATCCCAGATAGCTGCATGTCTCGGCTAAAATGATCAGCAGTGAAGTAGTTAACATAATTGACATTTAACCTGTCTCTGTTTACAGAAAGTGGTTCAAAATGTAGTTTAACTATGCCCTTACAATGTACTTTTAAAAGGAAGTAAACAAATAATTTCACATAGAAAATGTAATGTGAAATCATTATTTAAATTTGGGTAACAATGGAATGACTAGTTTCCTAATTTTGGAGCTGCATGTAGAGAGGAGAGTTGTTCCAACGTATGTTGCAGTAGTACCTAGAAACCGGACCCTGTTGTGCCAAGTGTGACCTTGATCTGTCTGTGCCTAGGGTAGCCACCTGAAAATGCCAAGGTCAGGGCAGGCTGCAAAAGGAGAGCAGATTCTCCCAATGCTGGTGTGTGACACTGAAGTCAGACTTCCCAACCAGTCACAAACAGTGCTTCTGATTCCCCACACTGGTTATCAAGAAGCTAAAATAAAAATATACACAGCCCCCTTTACTGCATTTCAGTCTCTGGCTCCCAATTGGCCACTAGGTCCAGTAAAGAGACCCGTTATTTAAAACTCTATGCTCTTTACCAAAAAGGTTTCTCCTGACCCCAAAGGGTCAGCCACAGTACCAGATAAATATGAGTTTTAATCTTACCCAAAATACCACGCTGCTAGACAATCCTTTAGTAACTAAAACTAAAGGTTTATTATAAAAGGAAAGAAACAAACTATATGAGAAATGTTAAATGATTAAAGCAATCAGACACATACAGTTGATTTGAAAGTCCATATATATCAGGTTTCTAGAAGAATTGTGGAGTTTGCAGGTTTGTATAGTCCCTCTGGTGTACATCCAGTACCTGGATGGGTCTCAGTCATTTGTTTCACAGCTTAAGTTCCGTTAAGTTGTAGATGATCCAGAGGTAGGTAAAGACTGAAGATTGACAACTGAAGACAAAATGGATGCGGTGTAGCTGCCTTTTATGTCTTTTTGCCTTTGCCATGCTGCTTGTGGAAATTTACAGGAATAAGATGGAGTCCCGGGTCACATGAGTAAGTCCTGGTGACTCCTCAGGTATATCCCTGGCTTCTCCCCGTAGGCCCATTGTACCTGTGAATTTCCTTAATGTGCCATTAAGCAGGCTAGTGCTGCAGCCATCCTGTCTGGGGGTGTCACCCAGAAACACAGTACAAGATGAAATACAGATACAAATATATCCATAACTTCCATTACACACATAACACATGAACATAAACATTATCATCTTACTTAGCACATTATAGCCTTTCTAATGGTACCTGACACGGCATATAACATATGAATTATTATGATTTTGACATATTGATGTTAAATAATATAATAAATGCCCCCCTCCAATCCAGCCAGTGTCACACTAAGCACTGTAGATATATGTAACAAGATACAGCCTCTGGCCTGAAGAGCTTACAGTCTGAATAGACATGATAACAAAGCGTGGGGAAAGGAAATATTGCCACCCTTTTGCAGATGGGGAACCAAGGCACAGAAATTAGGTGACTTGTAGAAGGTCACACAGGCAGTCTGGCAGAACGACAGACTGAATGCAGATTTTTTGAGTCCCAGTCCAGTCCTCACGTCTACCTCACGCTCCATAACTCTTGATTATGAAGATTGTCCATTTATGCTCTGTAATCCATGTCATCTTTCGGAGCTGCTTTTGTCCAAGGCTGAAATGACTCCCATGAGTGAACTAGAGAGAGAGATGAATAGACTTGAAACACCAAGAACACATTTAAAAAATACATACTTTCTCCTGTTTATTGCTTGTGACATTTGCCAGTCAAAGAACGTTTTCAGTTTCAGAAATGTGAGATCATCTTAGCATAGCAAACATTTTACTGCATTCTTACTGCTTCACACTACAGCACCTGGAGTCATTCTTCAATACAAATTTTATTCAGTTGTCCATTGCTGGAATATTGAGGCTAAGCTTAAAGTATTGTAATGGTCAAATAAGCAAAGTGGCATTTGGAACAAATCGGCAGAATCCAGACATCATTTAGGGGGGAAAAAGAAGGCACAGGCCAGCTGTTTTAAGATGGAATTAAAAAGGTTACACCTGCAAGTTGCCTCTCAATTCAACATGAGTTTTGAACAGGATTTGAATTAATGTTCCCTAACACTGACTATAACAATTGCTCATGTTTTGTAAACTCAACAATTTGTCAACCTTCTCTGCAGAAGACATTGAAGCACAAGGGATTTTTGTAAAGTTTGTTCTCCACATGATAATTTGCACAGATTATGTGCAAGCATCTACACTTTATATTATGAGCAGTGCCTTAAATACTCACTGTATTAGATATATTATTATATATAGTTAATAATAAGATGTCTATGCAGACACACACAAACACCATCTTTGTTTGAATGATATCCATGTGAGGGAAATTTTCAAAGGCACACGAGCACTGGACTAGGACTCTGAAGACCTGAGTTCTACTCCCAACTTGGCCATTGGCCTGCTGGGTGATCTTGGGCAAGTCACTTTACCTCCCTGCACCTCAATTTTCCCATATGTAAAATGGGATAATGATACTAATGTGTTGTAAAGCACTTTGAGATCTATCGATGACAAGCACAATGTAAGAGGTAGGTATTATTATTACTATGAAATGGCACTTAGGTTCCTAAGTCATGGGAGTTAGGCACTGAATTGCCATTTTTTGGCTTTTGAGAATCTCTCTCAGGATAACACTGAGTCATGTGATGAAAAGAAACACCATATGATAAATTGCATTTATTGTTCACTTTTGGCCACTTTCCTGGCATCCCATTCATTAACTCATTTTCAGGTTTCAGTCTAAGATTCCAAATCTCTGAGCAGCTTCAAGCAGTTAAAAATCAGCTGCCACAAAACCTTCTTATTTCTGTCCTTCAAATGTGGAACTAGCCCAGTTCCCAATACAATTACACTGACTGAAGGCAAAGAGTGGGCCATATTCATTCTGCATCAGTGATAGGTGTAGGATCCAGTGTCCTGCAATCCTGCTGAGCTCGGAAGACCGATGACAAATCCTGCTCTTGTTGAATTCTGTGGCAAAATTCCCATTGAGATCAATGAAACTAGGCTTTTGACTTTAAAGATCAGGAAAAGATGTCTCACTATGCATTTCCTCCTCGCCTCCTGTAACCTTCTATTACTGACCATTTTAAATTTAATTTGATATTTTTCTAAAAGATATGCTCTAGGAATTATTTTGGGGAACTTTTGTGGACTGGCTATAATGGTCCCTTCTGGTCCTAAAGTCTATGAAATTCCTCCTGAGCCGTCCTTCTTTGTGCCAGCTCGTGGAACATATGGGTGTCTGCCACCACTCCACTCCCTAAACTGCACAGCTCTCACAAATAAAGCAGAATTTAAGCACAGTGAAGACTGCAATTTCAGGTATACAGTAAAAATTATTGCCACTTGGGTTGAAGAAATGGCTTTTGGGGGACAGTGATGCCCATAACTATGGAGCCATGACATTATAGATGTACTGTTAATTGCCTGTTCCACTATTGAATGTTATATCATTTGCTTTTTCTCTTTCATATATATGAACATGGGCTGGTAGTGTAACATTGACTACTTTTGATCCTGGTTGCCCCTGGCAAGGACACTTATAGGGGTCATAAGGCACCCCTCTCTCTTGCTGTAAACCTGTCACAGTGTTCTGGGGTGCAGTTCAGACCAGTGAGGGGTTGTCACCTTTTACCAACTAACTCTGAGTACCTCACAGTACTGTAGCTGTCTGCCTGGGATGCTCACAGACAGCAGAAGCATGCAGATCGTGCACCCTGAGTGTCTATGCAGTGAGCCTTGGTTCAGCAACTCTGACCTCAGCAGCCTGTCTACAGCCCCACTTTGTCTTCCACCGCTCCTAGCAGATCCTCCATGGATACTACTTGCAGGGAGACCCCAACACAGTCCCGGTCCTGAATTCTCCCATAACCATGTATCCTGAAGTGTCCAGCTCTCTCTTGGATCATTCAGAGAAATAGTAAGTTCGTTGCTCCTTCAAAGAGACAAAAGCACATTACAGCTTATTGATTTATCTGGGGTAAATACACCCTTCCCGTCAAACACAGCACTGAGTTGGTTTATAGTAAGATAAAACAAATGTATTAACAACAGGATGTAGGTTAAGTGATGCCAAATAAAAGGAATAAAGTTAGAAAGGGTTACAAGCAAATAAAAGTGAAACATGTGCATTTAAAAGTCTAAAACTTAATCTAGCAAGATACAGGCTTTGTTCCAGATGGTTTCTCTCACCAATATTCCTTCAGCCATGGCTGACTTTCCCTCAGTCAGGAACAGAAGTACAAGATTCTGGCTTCCTTGTGTCCTAGTGTAAGAACTTTGCCTAACCAGGTTTCTCACCTATATTCAGTTCCCAGAGACTTCAACCCCTCTTTAATTGAATGACCCATCTTTCTCAGCTTGCAAGAGGTCCGTTCCCTTGTGTCTGTTTAGTGATGGATATCAAAGATGGCTTCTTAGAGAGAGACAAGGTGGGTGAGATAATATCTTTTATTGGACCAACATCTGTTGGTGAGAGAGGCAAGCTTTCGAGCTTTCACAGAACTCTTCTTTAGGTCAGGAAGAAGACCTCTACATAAGCTCAAAAGCTTGTATCTCTCACCAACAGAAATTGGGACCAACACAACTACAAACATTGCATACAAAAATGGCTTCTGTCCTTGCTTATATCTTCCACCGTTTAATGAGCTTGTTTCAAGAGGCAGGATAACCTCATGCTGTTTTCCCCTTCCTGTATGTAAATAGGGCTTCCATTGTTTTGATTTCACCATATTTACTGTAATAGTAGACATAAAATAGCTGTGATGTTCCCTCCTGTCTGGGAAAGACCTGTTTCTCCATTTTGGACACAGATTGTGAAGTATCCAAAATTCCTTATAGAGTGTTAATACATACGTTTTGCTATGAAATTAATCACCACTGTGTCATAAGCTTTTAGAAAAGACCTTACTGAGTACACTTTTATAATACAGCAATATTGTATATAAACAGTTGGTTCAACTGCTTTTCACTTGAAGTTCAGACCTTCTGTCTTTTTAGCCCCGACAAAGTGTCTCTCTTCTGTTGCTGTGTGTAGAAGCCATGCTGTCTCCTCTCCCACTTGTTAGCTTGACAGCTTTGTTTACCTAATATGTAAATGGATCTTCATTGTCTTTGCGTGACTGGGCTGGTCAGAGAAGCAAATGCTTTCCTTTGTCTGGGCAGCCTGGTTTACCAGCTCTCCCTCACATGCCTGGCTTTAAACACATTTTAGTCATCATTCCAGCATATATCCATAACTCTTTATATGCATCTCATACATACATCATGCAAGAATATTAATGATCAGCGAGTTATTAGTGTTCCAGTGACAAATTATATGACAGCTTTTACCAGATAAGTGAGTGCCTTGTCCTCGGGCAGGGGGATGCCCTGACGGTCATACCTTCCCCCTCAGAAAGCTGCAGGAGGGTTAGCCACTGGCTGACCCAGAGGCAGCTGGTCAGAGCTCTCTTTTCTGCACAGGGCATCTGCCACCATATTTTCTATCCCTTTTATATGGAAGAAATCTGTTTTGTCGCCTTTGTCTGTTTCGAGTTTTCAGGACATATCAGAAAGTATCCATAATTTCACCTATAGAGTTGTTACAAACATTTCACATGACATTAATGGCTAGATTTCAAACAATATATCACGTCACCTTTTAAATAAATATCATGACACCAGTGTGTGTGGTATGGTGAGTATGTCAGGCCTGACATAAGTTGCTGATGTGGAGCAGTGAACCACATATGGATCTCTGTGTCACAGCACCCCCTTTTGTGTTCTCCGTGAGAGAATGTGGCTTCCCAATATACCTCATTCAGGGCTCCGGTTAAATGCCCCAATCTACCTGTTTTCCCGTCGATGTATCACTAGTCAAAGTAAGGAACATCATTCCTGAGAAACAAAGCCTTATGTCCTTTATTTATATCCTGCTTATTGACTCAGTGACAACTATCACCATTTTGTATATTCTTCACAGTGTACAGTAGTGTCTTGGAGTATGTACTTTTGTAATATTATAAGCATTCAAGTTATTGCAAGTGGAAATTCTCTAGAAAGGGTTATACTGAGCTGGGTTGTTTTTTTTTTTTTTTTGAGGCATTATTTCCTGCAACTCTGCTATATAAATATGATATGTAAATATATATAAATGATATATATATATATGAAAGCATGTGTTCATATTTAACACAGCTTTTGTTAAAGTAACAATAAGGGTGAAACACAAACTCACAAAAGCAATTAGTCAGAGTTAAAGCAATCAACTTTAAATTCCCTGGGCTTTGGCAATGGAGCACAGAAAGACCTCTGTGGGTGTTATTCTCACTTGTGGTTTTAATATTTAATGAAGTGGCTTATTTGCTCTAATCCTTAGTCCATTTTAAAATGATTTAATTTGAAAATAATTTAATTTGAAAATAACTGCACTAACTGCAGGAATGTTCTCTGAGTGAACATGAAGGCATTGGATGTGGTCCCATAGAAAGACCACACAGAACTGGAAGTTAAAATCCAGATCCACAAAGGGACTTAAGCACCTAAACCCCAGATTTAAGTACCTAAGGCCCAGTTTTAGGCACATTGCTATCCACAAAATGCTTTGCTGCAGCCTAATCCCATCAGTGCCTAAACTCCCTCAGTGCATAAATGACCACTGTAAAAGTCCCCTAGGTGTCCAGGTTTCTGCCTCTGGGCATGAACACTGCTGCCTCAGGCAGGCACCCTGATAGCTATCTTGTGCTTAAGCCCCAGTGTGATCTTCTTGCCCCAGCTGTCTTGCCTGCAAGGCCCAATCTGTGGATGTGAGGAGGTGTGGATCCAGGCTTAAAAGACCCAAGTTTCTGTTGCTGACTCTGTTACTCACTTGCTATTTGATTTTAGGCAAGTCACTCTACCTCTCTCTGTGCCTCACTTTATCCGTTTGTATGTGGAGGTAATAATATTCAGACTCCTTTGTGAAGCATTCAGGGACCAATGGAGGCTGAATGCCATGTAAGTGCTAAGTGTCATAATTAAACCAAGTTGTCTAAAACCTAAATGTTTGCAATAAAACCTCTCACTCTACTTTACAATTAAAATCAAGAGTACATTATAATTACATATTACAATAGCAAATAAACTACAATGGCATGGGGAGATTTTTTTTAAAAGTACATTTTAGATTTATGCCCTTAACTACAGGGATGGTGAAGAATGAAAAAGGAGTTATTTGCTATTATTTTTTATTAGAATTGATCAAATATTTTCCTTTGAAACATCATTTGACATGGCTTTAAAAAATGACTTTTGACTAAATGGATTTTTAAAATTAAATATGTCTGCTTTTGTCAGAATTTTTTGGGGGTTTTGTCAAAAACAACAACAAAAAAGAAACACCCAGATTTCTCAGATTGTGTGTGTTTTTCCCCCTAGCAGAAATATTCTGATGAACATTTCCCCCATATTTTTGAGGGGTAAAAATCATTTCCTGACCAGGTCTATTATAGTGTCAACATTGTGCTTGGCACAACTCCTTGTGGATCATCTTCTTCCTCTTCCAGTCCTCTCTTGAAAGTATTTCCATACTGGGGTTGCTCTGAGTGGGAGCGTTGTAAGCTATACAGTACTAGTATCAGGCTATTTTCCTTTGTTAATGGAGCTGGATGTGGAAGTGCTTTGGGCTCCTTAATCAGCTAGTGTGAATTTGGTGAGAGTCTCACTGACCAGGAGGTCCAGTTTCAGACTGTGGGGCAGATGCTCAGCTGATGTCAATTGTCATAGCATTGAAGTCAATGGAACTACGACAGTTGTCACCAGATGCAGATCTGTCCCAATATTAGTAGTGAAATTAGAAAATCTGGCAATGCGATTGACATGAAAATAAGAAACGTGCTAGTATTCTGTAGTTCATTTAAACATTTCTTAAACAATTATACGTCACAAGTTCTCATGAAGAGTACAGTACCTAAATCTCCCAGTCATTTATATGGCAAAAGTAAGATACCAAGGTGAGACTGAGACCTCACTTACTTTTTAGTTTTATTAGCTTCCTCTGTAACTGTTTACATGACAGAGTAATGTGACTTCAGTTTTGCCCTTCTGTCGCTTTGGAAAAGTGTTCAGAAACTATTTACTGGAGCTAGATTGGTAGACATTAAATGGTGCTGCTGTATGCTGTACAAATTCCGCTGCAGAGGCATCCATTCCTGCTTACCTGCAGCAGTGGTAACATTGCTATAGACAAGAAGCACAGTGATAATCCCCAGTTTACTCATTTTGAAACTGTTTGATTTTATCCAATCTGACAGTCAGCTTTTTCATATTTCATTTAGTTCTGATGTCAATATCATCCAGGCTTTTGACCGGTTATAATAGGGATTGGGATTTTTTGTGAGGTAGGATACCTTGGCAGTGGGTGACAATATAAAATTTCAGTTAAAGTAATATTTGCAGTATTATAGCTGTGTTGGTTCCAGGATATTAGAGGGAATCATAGAAGAAGATTAGGGTTGGAAGGGACCTCAGGAGGTCATTTAGTCCAACCCCCCAGCTCAGAGCAGGACCAATCACAACTAAATCATCTCAGCCAGAGCTTTGTCAATCCAGGCCTTAAAAGCCTCTAGCGATGGAGATTCTACCACCTCCCTAGATAACCCATTCCAGTGCTTCATCACCCTCCAAGTGAAAAACTTTTTCCTAATATCCAACCTAGAGCTCCTCCACTTCAACTTGAGACCATTGCTCCTAGTTTTGTCATCATACTACTGAGAACAGCCTAGCTCCATTCTCCCTGGAACCCCCTTTTAGGTAGTTAAAGGCTGCTATCAAATCCCTCCTCATTTTTCTCTTCTGCAGACTAAACAAGTCTAGTTCCCTCAACTTCTCCTCATAAGTCATGTGCTCCAGCCCCCTGCTGGACTCTCTCCAATTTGTCCATATCCTTTCCATAGTGGGGGGCCCAAAACTGGACACAATACTCCAATTGTGGCCTCACCAGTGCTGAATAGAGGGGAATAATCACTTCCCTCGAACTGCTGGCAATGCTCCTACTAATTCAGCCCAATATGCCGTGTCTTCTTGGCAATAAAGGCACACTGTTTATTCATATCCAGCTTCTTGTCCACTGTAATCCGCAGGTCCTTTTCTGCAGAACTGCTGGCTAGCCAGTTGGTCCCCAATCCGTAGCAGTGCATGGGATTCTTCCATCCTAAGTGCAGGACTCTGCAGTTGTCCGTGTTGAACCTCATCAGATTTCTTTGATCTGAAGGTGGGTGCAGTATTCTCTTTTATTGGACCATCTTCTGTTGGTTAAAGAGACAAGCTTTTGAGCTTACACAGAGCTCCTTTTCAGGTACACAGGGTGTCAGCTGAATACAAGATAGAACAGATTGTTAAGCAAATGGAGTTAACGTGTTGCAAGAGACCATTCAAGGTCAAATGGGGAGTCTGCAGTCAAAGAACAAAGGAGGGTTAGTGGGTTACAAATTGTTGTAATGAGCCATAAATCCAGTGTCTTTACTGAGTACATGATTTTTAATGTCTAGCGAAGTTATGAATTTGAGCTCCCAGGCTCTCTATTGAAGGTGCTGAGGAAGTTTCCTTTGAGAACAAGGAATAAGAGGAATAATATGGAGTGCTTATTTTGTGAAAAGTGATATGATGTGTTTTTCTTTTATCATTTTTCTGTGTGAGTTCATTCAGGAGCATAATTATAGTGTTGTTTCACCCACATAGTTGTTATTGGAGCATTTAGTGCAGCGGCTGAGGTACACCACATTTGTCCTACGACTGCAGAGGGGTTAACTGCGCACTTCACCTTGAATTATCATTTACAGCACGTGTTAACTCTTTATGCTTAATCTGTTCCACCTTATATTTAGCTATGACACCCTGAATACCTTTCTCAGACCTAAAGAAGAGCTCTGTGTAAGCTCAAAAGCTTGTCTCTTTCACTAGCAGAAGCTGGTTCAATCAAAGATATTACCTCACCCACCTTGACTATCTAATTAAATTAATAGTAAGGGTAATGTAGACTTCTAGGTCAGATCCTCAGCTGTTAAAAATCAGGATAGCTCAGTTTAAGGACTTGCCCCCATAGTTATTATTATAAGCTCCTATATATTACATTTCTCACATTTCTATGACAGCTGTCAGTGTAATTCACATGTAGCTGAAGGGAATAAAATGAGCAGCGATAGCCAGCCACATGACACTTCTAGTGTGTAAAATATTTGTGGTAACCTGTAGTTCTACGTGCTTCCTTCACACTCAGTATTGGAAAGATGACAGTGGGATTCTGTAGCAGGAACTCAATGATGATTGCAGCACCCCTGATTGATCAGCTTTCACACTGAACAAATGGATCAGTGAAATTAGTTTCTTATAGGAAAACAGATAAAAATGATGATTTTATTAGTCACATTAGGTCTATAAACCTACCTAGTGAGGCCCTTTCTATGTGAAGTATCTCTTCACTAATTAGCCATAAACTATACAGTATGGAACTGCTGCATAGAGAGATTTCACAGTTCTACGTATGCATCAGTTTGGTTCTGAGAGCTTATGAATCTGAAACAAACAAAAAAATGCTTTTTGCCATGTCTCACGTCTAACCACCATCAAAAGAAACTTAGATCTGATTTAAAATGCCTTCTGGTTTCTGTGTGTCAGTTTATTGTGCTTGATTTTTTTCAAATAAAATATAAAGAACATTTCAAGGTGCCCTCGTGAGTATGGTAGGCCAAAATGTGACAACCTAATATTGTTATAATCTCATGGAGACTGTCATCTCGATTTTAAATAGTTTTTACAAATCACTATTCTGTCAGCAAGAAATACATTTTCAAAAGTCATTCACATATGAGTGACACTTGCAATATTTTTCTTCTGTTGCTGCAGAGGATAGCCATTCTGCTGGTAGAAGGAATATAAATTTTGTAATATACACTGAGCCACATTCTACTCTCATTTACAGTTTTGCTGTTCTATTGCACATGTGTAAGTGAGAGCAGAATTCTGTCTAGCATTTATTACTTAGTTGATTTAT
Source organism: Emydura macquarii macquarii (assembly GCF_026122565.2). Classification (NCBI taxonomy): domain Eukaryota; kingdom Metazoa; phylum Chordata; order Testudines; family Chelidae; genus Emydura; species Emydura macquarii. The sequence goes on along the minus strand of NW_027132559.1, from coordinate 31,396,712 downwards.
GTTCCTTGTATTGGCAGGGTGGCTGCCTTCTGCAGCCGCACAGCGCAGATATTGCAAGAGTCAGAATAATCATTAATAATTAATAATAAAGATATCAGAATTGGAAATTGACCTTTTCTAGATAGCCAGATCCAGAACTCTAGATCCAAACCCAGAACGTGGCTATGGATCTTGCGTTCAGAATCTAAATATTTCCAAACTTGACAAGCATTTGAAATTGGAGTTCTTGGTTGGGGCTGTCTTGGCTTGAAAGATGTAGGCAAACTGATGGGAATTCAGGAAAGAACAAAATAATAATAATTGAAGGGACTGATTTGTGAGAAAAGATTAAAGAGCTAAATAATATTTAGCTTAGTTAAACGGTGACTAAGGGAAACATGATTACAATTTACAAATATCTGAAAAGTATAAACTAGGATAGGAAAGAATTATTTGGGATGGTACTAACACTAATTTGATGACATTAAGAAAAGGAAAATTTAGACTAATATCAGGAAAAACTGCTGACAGTGAGGTCTATAAGACTGTGAAATAATCACCAAAGGAAATGTTGCTTAAAATGTCTTAAAGTATATTGTATAAGACAGTAAGATACAAGCAGAAGGGAATTATCCTGAACTCATGGGATTCATCTCTAATTTCTATGGTTCTTTGATTGAATTCCAGTAGTTACATAGATTTTAAGGCCAGAAGAGACCATTACGAGCATTTGGTCTGATCTTGTGCTTAATATAGGCCATTGAATTTCACCCAGTAATTTCTGCTTTAAGCCCAATAACTTGTGGTTGAACTAAAGTGTCTCTTTTAGAAAGACATCTAATATTAATTAAAAGTCACGGAGTGAAGAATCTATCATATCACTTGGAAAGCTGTTCCAGTGATTAATCACCCTTCTCCTTCTCCTCCTCTTCCTCCTCCTGCTGCCGCTGCTGTTTCTTCTTCTTCTTGCTACTTTTCCTGGTGAGAGTCATGGCAGCAGCATGGAGAGTAGGGAGGGCCAGACCTCTCTTTCTTCTGCAACAGGTTCCAGCTCCTCCTGGGGGATTCTGGGAGACATAATCCCTCCAACGTATCCTGATTTGACCTCTGGGCCTCCTCCCAGTGGGACATGCCCAGTATAATTCCAAAGGAAGCCTATCATGGGGCATCCTTATCAGGTGCCCAAACCACCTCAACTGACTCCTCTCAATCTAGAGTAGTAGCAGCTCTACTCTGAGACTCTCCCGAATAGTGGAGCCCTTCACCCTATCTTGGAGAGTCAGCCCAGCCACCCTGTGGAGAAACCTCATTTCCATCGCTTGTATCTACGATCTCGTCCTTTCAGGCATTGCCCAAAGTTCATGACCATAGGCGAGGATGTGGACATAGACTGACCTGTAAACCAAGAGCTTCATCCGAAAACTTAGCTCCCGCTTCACCACCCCAGATCAGAACAGCACACACATTACTGCCACCTCCACACTAATTCATCGGTCAATCTCACACTCCCGCTTACCATCACTCATGAACAAGACCCCTAAATACTTAAATTCTTCCACCTAAGGGAGCTGCTCCCCCTTCACCTGGAGAGAACACTGCACTTTCTCCTGGGAAAGAACCATGACCTCTGATTTGGAGATGTTGATTCTCATCCCAGCTGCTTCACACTTGGCAGCGAAGTGTTCGAATGTGAATCGGAGATCACAGTCTGAAGAAGCAAGAAGGACAATATCATCTGCAAACAGCAGAGATGCCACCTCCAAGTGCCCATACTGGATACGCTCCCCAACACAGCCGTCTCTTGATATCCTGTCTATGAATATCATGAACAGGAGTGGGGACAGGACACACCATTGGCAGAGTGAATGAACTCACCTTGAATGAACTCGACTTAATGCCAAGAATATGGACACAACTCTCACTTCGGGAATAGAGGGACTGGATAACACGCAGCAGCAGCACTGGCACCTCATACTCCCATAGAACTTCTCACAGGACATCTCCGAGAATGCAGTCATAAGCCTTCTCCAGGTCTACAAAACAAAGGTAGACGGCTAGCAAATTCCTATGACCCCTTGAGTATCTGTGAGAGAGCAAAGAGCTGGTCCATTGTTCCACGTCCAGGACAGAAACCGCATGGTTCCTCCTGAATCCGAGGTTCAACTAACAGGCATAGCCTCCTCTCCAACTCACTGGCATAGACTTTGTGGGGTAAGCTGAGAAGTGTGATCCCCCTTTAGTTGGAACACACTCTCTGGTCTCCTTTCTTATCCTCATTGTTAAAAATCTGTCTTGTTTTAAGTTTACATTTTTCTATTTTTTAATGTCCAGCCACTGGATCTTGTAATTGCCTATCTGCTACTAACACATTTGTAATATTGCTCCAGCACACAAGCACTATGGAGAATTTGTTTCCCTGGTGTGAATGACTGTCCCAAAGCACTTCCCATGGGATATTGGACATACTATGTACCTGGGCTTTCAGACTAAACAAGCCAACAATATATAAGATATTCAGACCTGTTTGACTTTGGATTCCTTAGTTAGGAAACCACTGGGCTCAGGGAGATGCTTGTGAGAGAGATCAGAAAGGAGTGGTATTACAATTGGAGGGAGCTGATTAAAACAACAAACCTGTGCTTTAATATGAAAAAAGCATGGGCCACCATTCACATGCTGAACCCCGCAGTCGCTCCCAACCAAGTCTCATACCAACTCATCCAAAATGGTAAACCAGCCCACAAAGCAAAATGCAAAATGAAACAAGTTAAGCAGGATCTTCACTCACTCAACGGAGACTTGAAAGTCCACAATGAGCAGCTCAACACTGAGGAGCCCACAATAGCCATGAAAATCCTGAAATATGAAAAGGCAGCTGGTATATCTGTGGAAATGTTATTGCACTTTGGGACGAGAGCACAGAAGTGGCTACTTGAGTTCTGTAATTCTTGCATAGAGATAATGCATATACTCAGCGTGTATTCACACCACATAAAGACTCCAACTCTGCAAACTGCTACCGACCAACATTCTTATTCTGCTCAAGGTACAAGCTATATGAGCGAATGACGATCGGTAGAATAGTGTGTAAGCGTTTCTGGTTCCGCGGAGGCCACAGCGGCTTCCTACAAACAGGGAATAGCTCGCGTTTGGCGAGTGAGTAGTCCTACTAGTCCGCCCTTAGGCAGGGTGAGCAGCAGTTACTCGCTCCGGCCCCCGGTTAGGGCGGGCGAGCAAAGAGTCAGTGGCTCCAACCCCTAGGCAGGGTGAGCAGAGGCAGATCGCTCAGGCCCTCAGGCAGGGCGAGCGAACCAGGAGTCAGTTGCTCCAACCCTTAGGCAGGGTGAGCAAAGGCAGATCACTCAGGCCCTCAGGCAGGGGTGAGTGAACAAGGAGTCAGTTGCTCCAACCCTTAGGCAGGGTGAGCAAAGGCAGATCACTCAGGCCCTCAGGCAGGGGTGAGCGAACAAGGAGTCAGTTGCTCCAACCCTTAGGCAGGGTGAGCAAAGGCAGATCACTCAGGCCCTCAGGCAGGGGTGCGCGAACAAGGAGTCAGTTGCTCCAACCCTTAGGCAGGGTGAGCAGAGGAGGCAACAGCTTCAGGCGGGGTCAGGAGAGCAATTCTCCTGGGGTGGCTAGGGAACGGGGGAAGGAGAGGGGGACGCAGGCCCACCCGTCTCCACTGCGTCCCAGCCCAGGGCCCTAGCAGTGGCAGAAGCGGCTGCCACTGTGCCGGCGGGGCTCCCGCCGCAACACACCGGCTATAAGGCGGCTTCAGCCACAGGCCGTGGCTGTCCCTGGGCTACTTCCTCCCCGCTGACCCTAGTACCTGCTTCCTCCGTGACACGGGGATAGTCCACCTGGTCTAGTGCCGTCAGTCCTTCCTCATCAATGGGGGGTAAGGCAGGAAGCTCCTCTTCAGGGGGCAGCTCCTCCAGGTCGTTGGAGGTGGGGAATGGCTCGGCCTCGGGCAGCTCCTCCAAGTCCTGTCCCGCTGCAGGGAGGGGCTCGGCGGCCGGCAGTTCCTCCAAATCCGGCCCGGCCTCCGGGGGTGCCCGCCACTCGGGCTGCTCTGGGGTCTCAGCCCAGTCTGGCGGTCCCAGAGCACGGCCCCGGGCTCGGGGTCGGGGTAACTCGGCCCAGTCGTCCTGGCCGGGTTGCCTGGTCCAGCTCCTCGAGGGCCCTATCCAATCCCCGGGCCTAGGTGGGGCCGGGGTTTGTCGGTGGCGGTTAGGCTCTGGCCTCGGCCTCTGCTGGCGGGGCAGCACGTCTGCCTCTGGCAGCAATCTGGGCTCTACTGAGCTCAGGGGCCAGGCTTTTATCCTTCCCCTTCCTGTTGGGGCTCCGCCCCGCGGCTGCCAATTGGCCTGGCCGGGTGGTTCTATCACGGCCCGGGTTCCTTGTTGCCGGGCAGACTCCGGGGCAGGGTGTGAGCTGGGCCAATCAGGGCTCTCGTGCCCTTTCTCAGGCTCTGTCTCCGAGGGAGGCCACAGCGGCTTCCTACAAGTGCCAGTAGTAGAAGGGCAGCTGATTGATGACCAAACCATTTCCCACTCAGGATATTTGTGCTGTGGTCAAGTTGCAAACCTAACTCAAAACATCAAAGATTACTTTGAAACTTGCAAAATTACAGGGGCTGTGTTTGTTGATCTGTTAGCCGCTTATGACACTGTAAACCATTGACACTGAAAAGAATTTTGAGAAATAGCAAGATGGTCCAGGTCATCTCTTCCCTGATGGAGAATCAATGTTTCTTTGTTGAGATGGATGGGCAGCAAAGTTGATGGCGTAACTCAATGGAACAATTTGCCCCTCCCCCCCCCCCAACGTTCAGTGCTATCACCGTTGCTGTTTAATGTCCACTCAAATGACCAACCAGAATTCCCCGACATGCAAAGATTCATTCAGGCAGATGATCTTTACGTTGCCACCAAATCAGAAAGATTTGAGAACACTGAGCACATTTTAACTGACGCCCTGAATGGACTTGGAAAATATTGTCGCACATGGTTCCTGAATGCCAACCTTAGTAAGACAGATGTGCGCCATTCACCTGAAAGAGATCAAGCAAAAACTCCAGATATTGTGGGATGTACAATCTTGGAACTCTGTGAACATCTGATGTACCTTGGGGTCACATTAGACCACTGATATTCAAAAACCACATCAAGAAGCTGAGAAAGAAAATGAACTCCAGGAATTGTGTACTCCAGAAATGGGTTGACACAAAAAGGGGAGCCGACCCCAAGCAGCTCATCTCACCCTGTGTTACTGCAGAGTACCGTGCCCAAGTACGGTCGCATTCAAGCCAGCACACAAAATCATGACTGAATTTAATCCTCTGGGATCATCACAGAAACCTTGAAAGCGGCTCCCACACAGTCACTATACTGCCTCACAGAGATCGCACCATCATCTGTGAAGTGAGAAGCCTTTAGTAAGAAGGAGAGACGAAAACAGGTGCATGATCCAAATCATAAACACATTCCACCACCCAAGAAGCTGAAGTGCAGAAAGAGCTTTGCCTCTGAAAATTCCTTACCCCAAAAATGCAACTGTGGAAGGCTATAGAGTAACAAAAATGGTGGGAAATGTTAATGACCTTGGAGAAGAGGTTCCTTCAGAACAACTCCCTCCAGGCACTGACCTCAAATGAAGACACTGGTGTACTCTAAATTGAGCTGGGGTGGTAAAGTCTGGTGATAGTATGACCAAGTGGAAGCTGAGGAATGACCTCAACTGTGACTGTGGAAGTTCTAGGAAAACACTTGAACACTGCCTGCTGCAGTGTCCTCTGTCAACATCCTGTATTCCCGAGGAACTATTCAAGATAAGGCATAACACCAAGTCTTGGCTGTGGTTTTGGAGCAACAAGCTATGATGATGACCTAAATTTTAACAATGTCTTAAAATACCTATAATAAGCTGAGTAATTGTGGTAGCTTTATAATGGCCTTTTATTTTAAATTTCTCTTCTTATTAATTTTGATACCATAAAATTATATTTCTTTCTTCTTCTAAATTCCTTATCTCCATATATGTATTTTTCCCATGAAACTAAGGTAATATTTTAGTCTTCTTTGTGATTCACCTTGAATAACTATGCCCTGAGTCATTTCAAATGTAGTTTTCATATTAAAAGTCACAGAGGTGACAATAAGTCAAGTAAAAACAAAGAGACTCTACAGTAAATATCATTACATATTTTTCATGCCAAATAATAACCTATTAAGGGCTGAATTTGCCTTAAGTAATACAAATTAAAATATATATTATGTGTATGAGTTAATTCTGGGCTTTGTCTTCCAAGTCCTTGAACCTTCATTGTCTGCCCAGCAGTAAAATAGTCTGTAGTATTTTACCTTCAACAGTTTTTAAAGCAACAAATAAAGTCCTCAAAGATACTCCTGAAAGCATATTCAAAATAGCATTTTTCCTTATGCTGTAGTGCAGACATGAGATGCCAGAAGTCAGGGTATACTGGATTAGTATTGCAAAAATCAGAAGTGTCTGTGAATGTGCATGCAAATAAAACCAGTGAACTCAATTTACAGCTATCCCTCACCCCCCCATTTTATGCGCTGTTCACAAAGCTTGGATGTGTTTTATTCTTAGGAATTTTAGGGAGAAGTTCAAATTTTTGCAGCTATACTTATGTGCCCCAGAAACTGTAAAGCTCGTGATCATCCAATCAAGGGATGGAAACAATCTCATATTTCTTCAGTGAACAATTTCACAATTCAAATAACAACAAGAAACTGCCAAATGAATACTGTTAATGAAAAATGTATACATATTCTAAATGCTGAATTTTGTTCACAGAAAATGTTCATTGAACAATTACAAATAGTGAACAAATTCATAAAAATCATTACCTATTGTAAGACAGGAAAAAAAATAATGTCAATTTGTAAAGTTATTTGCCACGAATAGTTCAACCAGATCGAAATCCAGGTATAAATGACTAGCAATGGCTTCCTAGTCTCTTGTGAATTTCACTGTTTTTTCTACTTTCTTTTGTTTTCTGTAGTGTAACAGCAATCAGCGCAGCTACCTCAGTTCAAATTGTCAGTTGAAATAGTAAAGAATATAAAGTTATTTAGCTGTGAAACTAATGTGAAAATGATCTCATTCAGCTATAGAACATCAATCTTTAACTGCGTTGTTATTTTCTTTGGAAGATTTGTATTGTAAAATACACATTACAGACAAATGGGCTGAAAATATTTTTTTAAATGAAACTTTATGCAGCAGAAGACTACAAATGCATTTAAAATCTAGTCAACTATTTTAATTTCTTAGCTCTTGTAATTTAAAATGGCCAAGTTGACATTTATAAAAAAAACAATAACAGTTTGCGTGTGTTAGGATATGAGTGTGAACTCCAAGCAGATTTTTATCACACATGCAGCTTGGTCCTTTATGCAGATTGTACTTCCACTATCGTTAATGAGACTGCCTTAGCACTTCCTAGTGTTTTGCTCAGAAACACCTGAAAACAGAATTATGTGACAGAAGCATACGTGCTCATCACAGAAATTCTTGTGAACCCTACTGCAATATTGTAAATGTTATTGTCTGTACATCTTGGCTTTTCAGGTATTTTTTTCATGTAAGAATTAAAAATAAGGGACCCACTAAGATATACAAAAGAGACTGTGGCAGCTGAAACATGATTAGCACAATTTAAACTGTCTTGTATGGATGGAGGAGGTCTCCTTTTGGCTTACCTGATACCACTGCTACCTATAGTCTTTCCTAACCCATTCAGAGGAATATCGTGTCCATCCGTCTATGGGTGTGCAAAGAGAGAGAGGAGAGGATGTAAGGGAGGATTTCCCCTGTGTAGGGGTCAGATACAATTGCAATCTGGATTTTCCTGATTTTCCTGGATTTTACCCTCTCTAAGGGGCTCAGGGCCTTGGCTCCACACCGCTTCTGCAGCCAGTCTACCTGGCTTTGTTTGGGTGGGAACACACACTTCTCCTTGTCAAAGAGTGGCACGGCTGCCAAAAGGAAATATGAGAGGAAGGAATCATTTCTCTGCATCACTTATTGGTGAAGATTTAAATAATTTTCTACGTTGTAATGCAGTTAAAAGATTATTGCTGTTGCTCCCAGGCCCTCAGTTGCTCACCCAGGGTGAATGGAAGATTAAGTCAGGTGAGTAGGGCACGGTGCAGCCTGACAGCCTATATTCTAAAGGCAAGAGGGGTAAAAGTGTTGCTGCTTTGTTTACCTTCCGGTATATGATTGTCTCATTGGGAAAGACATAGGTGGTGGAAGTCAGGAGCCTTTAGCCCAGAGTACAAGTGAGATCTGACCAGCAAGGTGTGGGGACTCAATCAGCAGAGCATAAGACAGGCAGGAATGGAAAGAAGCTAACTGTTGGGAGGCCAGGGACCTCTGATTCAGACCAGCAGGATGAGAACAGACTTAGTATGCTGATGGGCAGCCTGCATACACTGGAATTATCTGAGCTGGAGACCATATCAGAAAAAGATTGCCTCACTGACTCAGTCTCTGGATAGACTATGTCTAGCAATAGCAACATTTAAGTTTATTTAAAAAAAATCTAACTTCATATTTTCATTAGTTTTTCTTACATCCCTGCATACCGGATGCATAGGAAATATCTGCACTGTAAGGAATGGATTGTTTTATACTTATATGGCTAATCGTCCCTTAAACTGCAGAGAAGAGGGTATGGCTTGGGAGTAGAATTGCTTAGGTCACTGGTACGCTTTGGCCCAGTAAGTGTGCTTGGTCCTTGAGGTGGCTAGTGTGAGATGTGTTTTTCGACTCCGGCATGAATCATTTGCTCTGCTTAGTCTGCTCTTTTGCCAGTGTTGATTTAAAGTGGCAATATGAGTGAGACAATATCTTTTCTGTTAGTGAAAGAGACAAGCTTTCGAGCTTACGCAGAGCTCTTCTTCCTTAGCAAAAACACAATAAGAGCCAGAAACTCCTGCGAGTTATGACCCTTTCCTACTCTTCTACTTGTGAAAAAGCTTCATAAACCAAGGGTTTCTTGGTGTGCGTTTGCAGTAGTTCAGGGTTTAGGCATAGCTTGGAGAAAGGAAGCATAGCCAGAGTATCACTACCTACTGATGATCCCCAGTTGCCAGAATGCCCCAGTTTGAATCAGCCCCAATGCCATAATCTAGCCAATTAAACATCATAGCCCAGCAAATGCTTGCAATACACAAAAGAAGGAGGGAAAGGGGAGGAGGAAATTAACAATGCAATAGTGACAAGACACAAAATGTCATAATTTATTATGTATGCATCTTGTCGGATCCTGTTTTGTCTTTTATTTGTAATTATAATTTCATATTCACGGTACAATACTTCAGCAGAGTGTACGGCCAAGTCTTGTATTGCAGGCACACACCTTGCCTTAGTCCTCCAATTGTAGCTGCCTGCTCAGAGCAGGGGTGCTTGTGCCATAAGCTTGGCTTCAGCTCAGTAAAAATAACAGACTCAGACTTGTCTTCCTGCACCTTTAAACAAACAAAACTCCCAGGCAAGTGCTTGAGGGCAAGGCCCAGACCTGGCTCTAGGTTGTCAATGATGAGCTCATCCTCTGTCCTAGTCTCATCATGCACTGCCCTGAGAAGAAGTAGGCAAGCTTTCTTAACTGACCTGCTGCTCCTGCTTGATCAGTGTCTCCTCCTAGCCCATCTAGGCTTCTGGAGGACCAAATCTTGTTGGTAGCCTGATTTCAATGCATTTTCCTTGAGCGGGGTTCAGAGAAGGTCTGATAGACCCCATCACGTAGGGATTTTGAATAGTGCCTGGGTGCTATAGAAACCTCATATTATGGGCGGATAGATGGAAAAAGTGGTGCCAATAAACATTTTTGAAACACTCTCCAACATTTCTAAAATAGTGTCTCTGTAAAGTATTTGGCATGAGTAAAATACACGATGGAGAGGAATGTAGTCCTCCCAAATACATGCCAAGAATACCTTTATACAGCACTATACATTTATGTGCTCACACACACAGACTAACAGTGGTCAGTTTCAGATGTTCCATTTACTAACTTGTAAAGATCCAGTGTCTGATACGGGTTTGCCAATTCTGGGACCTTTTCAAATTGCACAGATACATGGAAGAATTTATGTTACAATATCATGAAACTGTAACATTGAACTGTTAAAAATGTAGAATGTAGACAAATATTTTTGTTTTCTGGCCACTCCCCACCACCACTACCACTCGTGTGTGTTGGAGAGGTGGGGTGTAACAGTGACTTTGGAGTGTCTTTTTTTCACAGGGGAGAGAAGGGAAAATTCTGACTTACAGTGATCCTTTTCTCCTAAATTATAAGCAAGATGTATTATGAACTAGGTTATTCAGCCATGATGAATAACTGAGGAAGTTAGTGCTTGTGAGAGACTTTCTCAAATGCCTACCACAAATGTCTGATTTCTGGGGAGGAAGACATGTTTTTGTATGTGTGAATTTTTTCATTCATTTTTCTTTTTGAGTTTAAACATTTTACATCATAGCTCCAAAGCCATTGCATAAGAATCAACAATATAAATATATTTGCAAATTAAATTTCTTTGCTGTATGGCATTAAATTTAGGTATTAAAGCTGCTGAGACTGAAACACATACATGATTGTTATATTTTAAAAATTTTAGATGGTGTTATTTTAAGAACAATTAATATAGAATTTGTTGAAATGCTATCAGATTAAAGTAAATCTACATAAACACGAAGAGCCACACTTACTAACCTTGAGTAGTATCTTACTCCATGAGATGACGCCGTGAAATGACTTGTGAAGTGAGGTACTATTCCAGATGAGGAACATGTCAGAATCTGGCCCTAAGTATTTACAAATTTGGTAACAATTCTGTCTCCTAAGATATTTTCATTCAGTATTTCTATTATTTTCAAAAGTTATAGTTTAAAAGATGGGGGAGTGCGGAGGAAGGAGGTGTAGAGGACTCCAAAAGGCATTTGTTTTAAAACTCATCTCAGTTCTTACAGATCACTTTGACATCTCATCATTCCTTAAGGCATACTGTTTTAGCCTAGTTTATTCAAGCGTATTATATTATTGGTCTCAGCTTGCTGGTATGGTGATACGTATTCTGCAGCGTGGTGTGTGTTCAGTGATAAATGGTATTATAATTGTGCCTGCCAGGGCTGCTGTAGTTAAATGGATGCTTGCATTGCTGTTACAAAATCCTAGGTGTTTAGTGGTTTATGCCTGAGTTTGAACGTTTTTTGTTATTGATGTAGATAATGGCACTTTTGGGGCCAAAACAGTATCAATATGCTCTGCCATGGATACTTGGGGATGCAAGATAGCTTTAAGCTCCTCATTAATGATAAACCTCCTGTACTGGAGTTTAATCTAGAAAACCTAACCTTGTTGTATTGATAGCTTCAGTTAATTGGAAACAATTCCTCTTTCTGCCCCAAACAAATATGGATCTCCAACAGCTAATTCACCATCATGGATTGGACTAAAAGACCTTTGGAGAAAGACAGGTAGATGTCTGTTGAGTCAGTGTGAAGTGAAGGAAAAAGCTACATGGTTGAGCCTCTTTTTGTTCTGATTCAATCATTGTGGTCTGATGCTGTCCAATTTTTAAGTTCTCAGCCACTTTGACTTTACAAATTATACCCCTGGGACAGCAAGGCATGCATCTATGCCATGCCAAGAGTCCTAAACCATTGTGATATCAGAGGTAGCTTGCATACAACAGTTTCATTGATTGTATGAGGGACACTGTATGGATGATGAAGTACTTAGCCCAACTGCCACACCCTATGAGAGCACAATAACTCATAATTTGTATATGTGTGTGTGTGTGGGAGGGATGGGTTAGTATATCACTAACACTGGTATGTTGATAGGCTCAGAAGGATTAGATTTTTATCACTAAATGTTGGTAAACATCAATTTCACTGTGCAAACACAAACCAACAAAAATAGTTTCATCAATAATATCAAAATTTACCAGTAGGCAAAGTAAGAAAAATGCTGCTTGAGAAATTAATAGCATTTGATTTAAAGATATTTACTTTATATATTTTGACATGTAGTGTTGATAATTTGTGTTTTAACAATTATAAAATTTTAACTCTTTGAATCTCAGTGTCTGTCATTAAATAATTATTATCTGAACCCCTGTTGTCTAATTTCCCACAACTGTAAAAATTTAAATCAATAAAAATTTAAAAATGCTTAAAAATAAACACTGATATTATCTGCTGAAATTATACAAAATAAAAATCAGATTGTGCCAAGCCTCATATTAATATGCTGCATTCCTTGTATTTCCTATGTGTTCAAAATTCCATGTGCGTTTAATCTTTTGGAAATAATTCAAATGTCGCAGAATAGCCAAGTGACAGGGTTCTTTTCTACCATGGGAGGCAGAGTTCACGTCTTCTGTGAGGTCTGGCAGGCGCTGAGTTTGTCACTGAAGACACATTCAGCCTGTAGGGAAGACGTGTTTATCCTGGTGTGGCTTTGGTGGTGACTCTGGTTGCTGACTTAAGGTATGTCTATACTGCGGAGTGAAGTTGATTTATTTTAAATCAACTTTCACCCGCCAAATTTCAGAAGTCAGAGATCACACCACGCTCATTGCATCAGGGAATTGCATCCCCACTAGCCATGCTTTGGTCGACAATCAAAGCAGTGCACCGTGGTTAGCTATCCTACAGTGCAACTAGCCGCAGAGGCTTTTGGGAAGGTTGTCGTCCTCCCATGATGCAACGTACTCCCCCCCACCCCACCAATCCCTTCTTGTCCCAGTCCAAAACAAACAGACAATCTCCTTTTCATGGCATTTTTTCAAACCCTTCACTTTCTGCTGCACGCACGCCATTCCTGAGAGGAATGGAGCCCGGTCAGCTCTGCTCTATTATACTGAGCATCACAAACACCTCGTGACTTATTCTGCAGTATTTTCAGGGGCGAGACAGGAGCCGCAGCACTGAAAATTGCGATGTTACAGAGGTTGCCTTGCTACAAGCCATAGAACGAAACAATTCCCTTTTGCTGCAGGCTGTCACGCACCATCTGCAGTTGTTGGAGCGCCGCTTCTGGTCCTGGGAAAAAAGCAGTGACTGATAGGATTGTATCATTATGAAGGTGTTGGATGACGAACAGTGTCTGCAGAACTTTCGAATGCAAAAGGCCACTTTCTTTCAACTTTGCGGAGAGCTCTCCCCAATACTGAAACACATGAATACTTACTTGAGACCAACTCTGACAGTGGAGAAGAGAGTGGCCATCACTCTGTGGAAGCTAGCAATGCCAGACTGCTACCGGTCAGTTGGGAATCAATTCGGAGTTGGTAAATCCATTGTGGGAGCAGCTGTGATTTAAGTGTGCCAGACCATTAATAGACTTCTGCTAAGAAGGGTAGTGACTTTGGGAAACATGGAGCACATGATGGAAGGCTTTTCCGCAATGCAGTTCCCAAACTGTGGGGGGCGATAGATGGCATGCACATCCCTATCTTAGCCCTGGACCACCTTGCCACAGAGTACATAAACCAAAAGGGATACTTCTCAGTGGTGTTGCAGGCCATTGTGGATCATGGGATGCTTCAACAACATCAGTGTGGGGTGGTCTGGAAAGGTGCATGATGCATGCATCTTTACGAACTCAGGTCTGTTAAAAAAGATGCAGGTGGGCATTTTCTTCCCTGACCAAAAAATAAATATTGGTGATGTTGAAATTCCAATAGTGATTCTGGGTGATCCTGCCTACCCCTTACTCCCCTGGCTAATGAAGCTGTACACTGGGCACCTGGACAGCAAAAAGGAGTGTTTTAATACTAGGCTCAGCAAGTGCAGAACGATGATGGACTGTGCATTTGGACGTTTAAAGGTGCACTGATGAAGTCTTCTCACTAAGTTAGACCCCAGTGAAAAAAACATCTCTGCCTGCTGTGTGCTCCATAATGTCTGTGAGACAAAGGGGGAGAAGTTCCCAGTGGGTTGGGTTGTGGAAGTAGATAGACTGGCCACAAATTTTGAGCAGCACTGCATCTCAGGGAAGCATTGAAAAACCACTTTTGCAACAAGTCACAACAGTGATGTGCGTTGCTTATCTGTGCTATGCCTTCACTTCGCATCCACTACTCATCCCCCACCGAGCCAGTTCCCCCCCATTCTCCTTCCCCCACCTCCTCTGATCCATTCCCCCTCCCACTTCCCACTCCCTTTATTCCATTTTTATCAATAAATAAACAGTAATGAATTGTAAAGCAATACTTTTTTTATTGGTGATCCTTCACGGAGGGGGGAAATGGAAGAAAATGGAATGTTCTGCATGCATTATGTGGGGCCAGGGATACAGAGCCCATTTTGGCTGTGCACACAGGAAAGAATCACACATCCTCATTCCTTAAAGGGGTCATCACCTCTTTCTGCTCGCCTCAACCAACAAGGAGTGCAGCACATACTGCACCCTGCCCAACCTCCTTCTAGATCACTTTGGGGTGGGGGCAAGTAAAGAATGCGTTAGCTCAGAGTTTTGCAGGAGCTGCAGAGGGAGTCTATCTTGCTGCTGAGCTTCCTGAAACTCAGCCAAATGCCTCAACATGTCTGACTGATCACACATTATACGCAGCATCTCTTCTTGTGTTGAACACTCATACTTCTATGCTGCCTTCCTGTTGTCCATGTCCATGTTCAGTTTGTCAGATAATGAAATCCTCCACGTTCTTAGGTGTGTGTCAGCAACTGTGGAGGCATTCATTAGCTCATCAAATGTCATCCCAGGGTTTTTTTTTTTTTTTTTTTGCCTTCTTATCTGCAACAGGTGCTCTGCAGGAGTATGAAACGGTGGTGTGTTGAAGGTCATGTTGTCCACTGTCAGTGAAGCAAAGCACAAGGTACCCATTGCTAATTCATCCCATGGATGAAAAGCAATGTTACAATTAGAAATAAGTCCCCTGAATATTCCCATGGGAAGGCTACAACTGCATACCATTGTCTGACTATTGCAGGGGTCAGAATGTCGATCCAGCCGTGGTAAATAAGGGATGAGTGCATCTATGTTAGGGAAATCCCTGGGGCCCATGCTGCACAAGTTCATGCTCCCTAGAGCAGCATGTATGTTGGGCTCCCAATTGATCAGGCTTTTAACGGGTGGTAAAAGGGTGAGGGGTGGGTACAGGTTAATTGTCTCTGGAGGAAAAAAATTTGAACCAATTTGCGGATGCCCAATGACCATAGCAACAACATTCTGCTTAGGGACTTGCGATGTGCTGAACCAAGAAACCAACCCCGCAATGACACGCACTTTAAGTAAGTGAGCAATAACACACACTTTAAAAAACTTTCTTAGTTGGGTTCTGCAAATGTATGCCATCTTCCCTAGATAAACATGAGTGATATGAGGGTCACACAAGCGGAAAGGGAAGATTTGCTGCAAGCATCTGGCTACAGGCCTGGCCCTTACACTACTGTGCTGTATTCTGTGATGATGCCTGCACAATTAATAAAAGAGTGGCGGGGGAAAGTGTCTGATCGCGGTGGAAGAAATAAGGCTGCCTTCCCAAGAAACCTTCTGCAAAGGATTGCAGAGTACCTGCATGAAAGCTTCCTGGAGATATGCATGGAGGATTCTCGGAGCATCCCCGTACACATAAATAATCTTTTCCAGGGTGAACCCAGTGCTTAAGCACACCAAGTATGAGGAAGCACAGTCCCACTCAGCTCTTTGATCTTAATGTGGCACTGCTGCGCGTCCCTGTTGTGTCTGTTCTCCAGCATGCCACGAGATCTTCTCGTAGACATCCAAATTTCTTTTGCTTGCTCGGAGCTGAGCCAGAACAGACTCTTCACGCCACAGACTGATGAGATCGAAGACGTAAGGTCAACTCCAGGCTGGAGCGTGTTTGGGGTGTGCAGTCACCATGTTCAGTTGTACTGGCAAGCTGTCTCCATGCTGACCAAACAGGAAATGGGAATTCAAAATTTCCTGGGGCTTGCAGGGAGGAGTCATTTCCTGTTTATGTGGCCACAGTGCAGCAGACTCTGAATGTGCAGAATGGTCAGAACAGAGCATTATGGGATACCTCCCGGAGGCCAATGGCATTGATTTACATTGCACTCTGCCTACACTGATGCTCATTCGACCTACAAAATTCAGCTTCAGTGCTACGCCACTTTATTTAACTTTTATTTGACTTTATTAAGTCAAATTTTACCACGATTTGGGTTGGCGGAACTGACGTGCCAGTGGAGACGCATACTTTAGGTGGTCAACATAAGCCATTTTATGTCGACCTCCATTGTCAATGTAGACCAGGCCTCAATATGATGTCAACAGGATTGAAGGTCTAACCTTCCTGGTCAAAGATTATTGCTGCAATATGAGCCTGTTTGTCAGAAGGGTGATATCCTCTTGGTTGGAGGGCAGCAATCTTCCCAGATAACTAAGCTTGTCCTCAAAAGGGATTTAAGTGGAAAAATTGTAAATGGAGTGTAAACAGCTATGTGAAAACAAATCACAACAATGCAGTTTATGCTTCTCATGAGTTACTGCAGTAATTACTGATTGACAGACTTTTAGTATGGAGGTTTGCATTGAAAAGTACATGAAAGCTAGGAAGTCTATTTGAAGTTTCTATTAGCCTGCATAATTGGGCTGGAAGCCTCATTAGAACTGATTTTGCATTACAATGAGAGCTGGAGGTGCTCATCACTGCAGGAGGGACTTGGCACTCTGCAGTATCAGGCTCGTAAATGTCCTGATTTCTTCTTCCCCTTTTTTTTTTTACTCTGCCATAGAGTGTAATTGGATTTTAATTTTGTTTTATTATTCTTAATAACTGAGATCACATTCTCTGGTACTGAAACCTCCAGGACAGTAAATCTAAGCTTCTGTATTATTTATGTCTTATCAAAAAAACCAAACCCAACCAACCCCCAATAACAAAAACTCAAGTTGATGAAAAGCAGAAAGAGGATGAGGACTTTGGCTGGATTCAGTGGTTTTTATTACCATACATTCTGTAGGGATTAGTTTCAGTTTTCTCTCGTGGGGTTGATACAGATGGCGGTTCATAAGACCATTTGCAATATTGGGGTTTTGTAAGTTCGCTGAATCTCCTCCCACACTGTTTCTCTCTTGTTGTCATGTGTACA
This sequence comes from Emydura macquarii macquarii, assembly GCF_026122565.2. Classification (NCBI taxonomy): domain Eukaryota; kingdom Metazoa; phylum Chordata; order Testudines; family Chelidae; genus Emydura; species Emydura macquarii. The sequence continues at coordinate 31,379,591 of NW_027132559.1, read as the reverse complement.
TTTTACATTATTTGTAGTGTGGAGCTTTTCGATTCCCTCGGTGTGGGTTATGGGACAGAACTCTGCAAAGTATTTTACTGTCAGGGAACTCTGAAATTCTGTTGGGCTTGAGGATTTATACAGTTGTGATTGCTCACATATAAGTGGCATTTAGTCACATCATGTTGTGTATGTTTGAAAATATAAAAATCCCAATAAAAACGTAAGGAAGGTTACTGGGAATGGGAGGGTAATTAAAGTAGCTCTTTGCAAAGGATGCCTTTAAACATGTGACTCTAGCTCGTTTGACATGATATCTTTTTAACTCATTGGGGCATGTCAGACACATGGCTTGATGCATTTATCTGTTCCAAGACAGATTCTGCAGAATTGAAGCTTTAATTTTTTATTTTTTTAAAAAAGGAGGTTTCTAGTCCTTACTATTGTAGCCCCAGCCCAAACATGGTTATTAAAAGAATAATTAGTTCCTCTCCATGGTAGAGAGCTTTACATCTGTTTTTCTTTAACATTTTTGTGAACTGATCCATACATATTAGTTGAGCAACATATCTGTGGATCCAAATATAGCTGAGTTGGACTCTAACTAGTTGTTTCCAATCTGTGTGGTGAGACATTTTTGCTATTACCGGGAAGAAGCAAATGACCAGCATAGACAAATTAAGAGAAGGTGGGGTATTAGCTGTGTTATTTAACTTAGATCATCCCAGAATGTAATGGCTGGATTTCTTGGATCTTGAATACGCCAAGAAGAATAGACAGTTGAATATTGTTCAACTGTCTGTGTTTTTGATGTTAAAGAAACAGGAAGAGAATTATGATGAGATATATGTAATGCTTAGTAATGAACACTAACAGCTATGCAACCCCAAGGCCTTGTGTAGCCTAGAATTGTTATTCTTAGACTATCTTTATGACTGATGACTAAGGCCTGAACATTTCAACTTTGCATCTGTTGATTTAAAATTATATGTTCTGCTGAAAACTGTCAGTTAATTCTGTTATTTTCTTAGCACCAGTATAGTATTCTCTCAGACCCAAGTTTGGTGGAGAACGAATAATCTCATTTTTTCTTTTGGTTTTCTAAAGTCATGAGAAATGAGTTTATATGTTTTCATACTGAGTTACAAGAGGGTACCAAATACCAGGAATGATTCCACATAATCTCATTTTTTATGACAGTCAGTAAATGTGAGAGATTTCAAAATTCTATTAACATAAGAAACCAATTATATGACATCTGAAGATTGTTACTCTTGCATCTTACCTAAAAGCCATCTCACCTAAAAGCCTATTCTGTAATAGCCATAATAAACTGTAAATCCACTGTCTCTATTCCATTCATGATTTTTAGTGTCTAGCAAAATTATTAATTTAAGCTCTCGGATATGGAGTGATCGCTTTGTGAAAAGTGTTCACACACGAAGTGCTCACTCTATATCTGTCCTATCAGTCTTCATCCTCAAAGAAAACCTGCACAACACTTTCAAGAGATGAGCCTGGGAGCTTAAATTCATAACTTTGGTAGATGCTAAAAATCATGGACTGAACAGAGACACTGGATTTTTTTTTTATTACAATAATCTATCACCTACAAACAACCCCCGCTCCTTTCCCCAGCTGCTTCCACCTCTTCCTTTCCTCCCTACCACAAGAGGGGGTTAACAGGCCACTTCACTCTGAATGTCCCATGAAATATGTGTTAACTACTTATGCTAAACTATCTGTTCCATCTTGTATTTAGCTGGGACACCCTGAGTAAATTTCCCAGACCTGAAGAAGAGCTCTGTGTAAGCTCGAAAGTTTGTCTCTCTCACCAACAGAAGTTGGTCCAATAAAAGATATTACCTCACCCACCTTGTCTTTCTAATATCCTAGGACTGATATGACTACAACAGTATTGCATGACTGGCAACTGTCGCATATGATTCTTTCTCTCTTTTCTTCCCCAGGGGGAGTGTGGTGATAGTCTATACTACTTACCACTCTACTTTCTACTTTGCAGTTAGCATCCAGTGTTAGGGGGAAAAGCAATGCATTGACCACCATACTTCCTAAATCTGAAATATGGTTACTGACTTGTAAAAAAAAATCTCAGTTATGGAAGCATATTAAATCAATTTTTGGGAAGCTAGTGTATTGCTAGCCGTGAAACCCTTTTTGTCTTTAACCTTTGCCAGCTGGCCTCTTCATTGCTAGGGCTAGTGTAACACTAACAGTGATGGATAATATAGTCTGTGGCAGACATCCCCCATGTGATTGTCATTTCCCTGCATTGCTTAAACTCTCTGTGGGAGGTTTTTTGATTTTTTTTTAAGTATGGGCTTTTTCTGGGTGCATGCTGAACTAAGTTTTGAAATTAGTAATTTCACTATGCTGAAAATCCTGTGCAACCAGGCTATATTCTGTAGGTGCACCAGACAAAACTAAAGCTTAAACTTTGCCTTTTGAATTTGCGGCTTCCTCTCCTCCAAAAAGAGGATGCACAAAAGGCACTCCCTGTGGGTTTAGGAAACAGATAATACTGTATAAAGTCATATGTTTATATGGGCAGTGTTGTTTTTAATTTGGCTATTGGTGTTACAATGCGAACTTCAAGGAAGTTCAATTTATGGGTAAGCTCAGATAGTAAATGTGTGATGTCAACGAGCATAGCTGCTCCTGGGAACAGAACAAACAGAACACAGGTGGCTGAACCACATGATATTTTTCCATATCCATTTGTTTTAAATTTCCTTGGCTGGGGTGAGTTTCCAGTGAGTTAATCAAAGGAGTAAAATGCCACCTAATCAAACTATTCAGGCAAATAATAATAATTAATGAATCTTAAATATAAATTACATGTACAGAAAACACCTCCCCCACCATGGAAACTCAGCTTCTTCTGGGGTGCAATACACAGTTGTGTATTAGTATTAGGCAACACAATATAACTTGGGGACGAGATTAAAAAATATCTCTTTACTTGAAAATTCCACTCTGGAATTTGTCCAAAGCACCAGGGTAATTTCCCCTGTTCTAGTGAAAAGTGCTTTAATGACCATAAATAGTTAGGACATTTCTACCCAGTGTAGTTTTTGGGTGGAGGCTCAGTGCTAACTCAGAGGGAATAGCATCACCTACTAAATTACCATTTTCTGTAGTCCCTCAGTTTTCGATGGTGTTCTCACATCCAGCTACTGTCCAGGCCTGATTTTGCTTAGCTTTTGAGAGTTTACAAGATTATGCCCTGAAGAGATATGAAATACATATGGAAAGATATGGGAGTTGTAATTTTAAATTCATTTTTAAATATCTGCAGTCGCACTATGCTAGAATGAAAGTTGATCATTGTTAAATATTTGAAAAGTACATAATAGCCCCAGCTTGTAGATGACTGTGATTAAATAGGTTTTCTTGTCTCTTATTTATGTTGCAGACAAAGAATGTTAATAAGATTGATGTTTTCTCCTTATCAGAATATGGTGGCATGGGCTTGGACTTCTCCTATAGCATTGCAGTGGCTGAGGAACTGGGAAATATCCGCTGCGGAGGTGTTCCGATGGCTATTGGAGTGCAGACTGACATGGCCACACCAGCTCTAACAAGGTAACTTTCAACAGAAATCCTCAATTCCCACTCTGCTCTTCAACTTCAAAATTGTTGGGAAATAATATAATATGTTTAGCACTAGGAAAAACATTATCAACCAAATTTACCGTTTGCATATTTCTTAAAAAACAAGAGAAGCGCCTCTTTACCCCCACCTTTAAATAATTTCAGTGTAATTGGAGAATATGATTCTACATTTGGAAGATAAGTTTTTAAAACCAGGTGATGTGTTCTAATTGCTATAGAACACTACACACAGAACTTTGACTCATATGAAGCATTCTAACAAGCTGGTCTGGAAGAATAATAAGCAAAGAATTAAATAATTGATTTGTTTCTCCTGGTGTTGGCATTATTCAAATAGAAATTAACTAATTTAATCATGTTTCTCAGACAAAAATAAATATGCCACCTTTTAATGCAGTACATTGGTTACTGAAAGCAAACCTTGACATAAGTTAAACACAGAACCTCAGCACGTTAACGTTGCCGGCCAAATCAATATGCACCAGGAGAAGGATTCAATAGCTGGTGTGAGAAGACAAATGGTAGTAATGTAGTCTTAGCAACAAGTGAGAATCAATTATTTGACAGTCTGAGACTAATGTTACACTGACTATGGAGATAAATCTCAAGAGGATTTTGATATCTGTCTTAAAGCAGATTTGAATATCATGGTCTTAAAAGTGGAAACCCTCTTTATAGCCTCACATGAAACTGTTGAAAAAGGAGAAGTTGGGGGTGGGAGGACAGAGGGAGGTGGAAGAGTTTAAATAGAAGAACTAATAATAAAAACACATTGAACCAAATTTAGGAGTGATGTTAATGGTGGTGTATCTTACATATTGAGTGTGACTTGTTTAGAAAACAGGTAACTTGCTCCAGCTTTGGCATTCATTAGCATTAATTAAAAATGAGTGTAATTTGCATGCGAATGATGTAAGGAGAAGTATATGTGTGGGTGGCAGAAAAAACAACTCATAGGAAGGTGGGTATAAGCTTTAGAGTCCCTTGCCACACCCACAACCTCCCTTAATAAATCCATGCTGTGTGTTGCCCATAGTTCTTTTATCTTCGCTGGGCTAAATTCTTCCAAATCCAATTACACCCAGGATGAATTTAACAGTAATTACTAGGGTCAGTCCTCTTTCACTTTTGCAATTTAGCACTGTGTTTGCTTTTCTCAATCCTTCCAGTACTTCCTCGGTTCTTTTCTGAAATAATTGTCAGTTGTACAATAAGTTTTACTAATTCCTTTAATGGCCTAGGATGCATATCACACTGACTGACTAATCTGTATGTGTTCATCATTTTCCAAGTATTTGCTTAACTGCTGTTTATTCATATTTATTTTTACAGGGCCTTCCTTGCTTTGTAATTGTTCATCTTTCTTTATCTTCAACTGGTGTTGTATCTAATCATTCTATCTCTTTCATCTTCTGAATCCAGCTTGATGGACTTCTACATGACAGATGTTGTCTTGTCATCTTCCCAAAGATCTCGCCTGTCTCTAGGAGCCCCTGCTCATACTGTAGTTCTATAGCACTCCTGCCCCATAACAGCAGTTCATCTACCCAGATTTAGGTTACAAGCCAGCAAAGCACTTCAGCATTGGGACTGCTTACATCCTTAAAGTTACACATATGCTGAAGTGCTTTGCTGAATCAGAGCCATAATAAAACAATGTATGTGCAACAAGCACGTCTGAAAACTGAAGGGTTAGATAATAGCGGCCATTCTGGAATGATGAACTATTAATAGCAGGATTAATAATAAAGGTAAAAGGTGATAACAAAGTCAAACATAGATAAAGATAATAAAAATTAATATTCTTTAAAATATGTCATTTAAACTATTGTTGATAAAGAAAGAGAGTTAATTGCACAGAGTCAACTCATGCCTATGTAGTTTTGCAGAAAAGGACATAATATCTTCTCCTTTCCTTTCTGAATAACATCATATTTGATGTCATGAAGCCCCATAGTCTGAAAATAGGGATATATTTCCATGATTTATACTGATCCTTCTTCTGTATAGTTAAAAATGTGGAGGTCTTACTCATGGGAAATCTTTCCAAAGAGAATTTTCCATTGCCTTACACAAATACACCAGAAACCTGAAGACAACATACAGTAGCTATAGTTATCTTTTGATCACTCCTAGCACAACTGTAATTCATTTATTTTACTGGAGAGGATAAAACTAATATTTTATAAGATTGTAGAGGATAGCCCATACCTGTACAAGCTTTTGTTATTTTTTATTCTTCCCTGTGGTTTAAAAGAAATCAATAGATATCTGAAAGCAGAATTTTGTTCCACTGTAGTGTTTTGGCTTGTATTTTACATTGTTTTCCCAACATATAGCAGTGACCGCCCTTAGGAAGGTGATCAAGACAACTGACGACACACATAAACATCTCATTCCAGTGGGAGAGCACACTACCTTCATTGCTTTGATGTTGGGGAGAGGCTCAGAAGGCTTAGAATGGGTAAAGTTGTAATATACCTGGACATGAAGCTTTCAGTGCTTAGGAAACGTCATCTAGTACAGAATGCTGCAACATGCCTCCTCAGCAGCACAGACTACTGTGAGCATGTCAGACCTGTTCTCTGCTGTCTACACTGGTTTCCTATAGAATTTCAAATCAAGTTCAAGGTCTTGGTAGTCACATCGTGTTAGCCATATGTGGGGAGGGGAATGAATTTTCCTCCAGATCAGTTTGGGAGTGAGCTTGGCATTTTTTTTTGCCTTCCTCGTATCATGGAGTGCAGGTCATTTGCTGGGATTATCTCACTTAATCAGTTCTCTGCCTTTGCTGAGGCCTTGGACATTGTTGCATCTCAGTTCCTCCTGTTCTCTGCCTGTGGCACATAATAGTTTAATCTCCAGTTGGCTGTAATACTTTGGTCTGATTTTGGTTGTTGGGTTTAGTGAGCAGATGGTGGCTGACATTGGTGGCCTGTGAGATACAGGAGGTGAGATGAGATAATCATAGAATCATAGAAGATTAGAGTTGGAAGGGACCTCAGGAGGTCATCTAGTCCAACCCCCTGCTCAAAGCAGGACTAACCTCAGCTAAATCATTCCAGCCAGGGCTTTGTCAAGCCTCAGCTTAAAAACTTCTAAAGATGGAGATTCCACTGCCTCTCTAGGTAACCCATTCCAGAGCTTCATTGCCCTCCTAGTGAAAAACTTTTTCCTAATATCCAAACTAGACCTCCCCTACTGCAACTTGAGACCATTGCTCCTTGTTCTGTCATCTACTACCATTGAGAACAGTCTAGTAGCTCCATCCTTCCTGGAACACCCTTTCAGGTAGTTAAAGGCTGCATTCAAATCCCCCCTCATTCTTCTCTTTTGCAGACTTAAACAAGCCTAGTTCCCTCAGCCTCTTCTCATAAGTCTTGTGCTCCAGCCCTCTAATAATTTTTGTTGCCCTCCGCTGAACTGTTTCCAACTTGTCTACATCCTTTTTGTAATGGGGGGCCCAAAACTGGACACAGTTCTCCAAATGCAGCCTCACCAATGCTGAATAGAGGGAAATAATCACTTCCCTAGATCTGCTGGCAATGTTCCTACTAATGCCGCCCAATATGTTATTAGCCTACTTGGCAACCAAGGTACACTGCTGACTCATATCCAGCTTCTTATGCACTGTAACCCTCAGGTCCTTTCCTGCAGAACTGCTGCCTAGCTTATCGGTCCCCAGTCTGTAATCAGTTTGTCCTTATGGCATTAAACTGTGTGAGTCCATGATGCTGATTAATGCTCAGATGCTGAAGTGGTGAGTGCGGTATAAGAATTTATATAGAACAGAAAAAATGATCCGCACTATAGGAATAGACATTGAAAGATTTGCCAACTAAACAAACCAGTGCAAATTTTAATTTTGAATATTACAGTCAGCTCTACAGTTTGAATTTTTCTTCTAGTCAATATTGAATCACTTGAACTTAAAATATGCTTTTCACATTGTGACGGGGGCCCTCACAATGGGATGCTGATGTCAAGCTACAAATCTCTGATCAGCAGTGCACTTATGCAGACACCCACAGACAGGGACATACACAACTGTGTTACATGAATGATTTCCAAGCCATTCATGAACAATCAAAAGGGAGGCTCCAGCCAATTCCTCTCAGCTCTCCAGTCTTGCACCCCAGAACTGTGCCGTCTTGCACTGGATATTAAGAGGAGTGGTGATTATTTGGAGGGAAAGGCACAAAAAAGAGAGTAGCAGTTCCACGGAGGCTGTTTCCCTCTGCCTTTATCCACGCACTGTGCTCTGACTTGCATGCCAGGGCTAAGGGTGCACTTTATGCTATCTTGTTCCCCTGTGCCAGTGTATAGGCTGAGCCATGGTCTTGCCCTAAGTGATCGGCCTGGTAATTACATGTGAGCTGAGTACAAACTAATATAGATTTGTCTAACAGAGTCAATAGAAAGCCTAAAACAATAGCTCTGAACTGAGTGAACTGCCCCATTCATCTTATTCCTTTCATGTTGTTTTAACGCTAACACCCAGTGATGACGAAAATTTAAGTATCAATATAATTAATTATTTTACTGGTGACCATTTCTGATGAAACTTTCCAGCTCATGTGCCCATCCCATAACCCAAAACTTCCTCCTGCACTTTCTTGGGTGCCAAAAAACCTAAATATCCCCTCTGCATTTGCCTAATTCTCCAGCTTTCTCCTAACCGCTTCTCCAATGCAATGCAAAAAATTGAGAGTCACCGAAGATGTAGTTCCAGAATTTAAAAAAAAAAAAAGTAACATCAAAACCATAACACAAAGGATATCATGGTTATTTTCATACTTTCAACAAGAAAACCCTCCATTTGTGAATTTACCTGACGCTGCTGACCACTCCTGCAGGCTGCAGAGTACATGGAGTTCTTGGACCAGGTGTGCCATTGATCCTTCAGGTCACCCAGTGAGACAATATCACTCACACTCAAGTTTTTAAATCTGACACTAACACCTAGTTTTGTGGTCCTGTTACTGGTAAATTCCTTTCCTTCAAACCTCAGCCCCAACCTGCACAAAGGTTGGAGAAAATCGCTTTTATGAAGGATGCAGTCACTCCTTTTTGTTCCCCATGGCCAAGAGCTATTCAGATGCTGATGATCTTTAATGATCAACCTATTCATGGATAGACATGCGCTTACCACTCCCTTGTCTCCGTAGAACAAGGAGCCTGGGGCAGAATACAGTAACAGACGGTCATAAGACATAAAGATACAGACAGTTCATACAATCAAACTGGAATTCATAAGCTGTACATAAATTCCCCAAAACATCTCACTGCTTAAGCTATTTCTTTTTGAAACTTTGCGTCCACAAAAAGCTGCATTTTTTCAAAATAAGTGCATATCCCATGTTGGGACAGGGTAGTGATGCAGACGGCAGCACTGGGGAGCAGAACTTCAGGATGACAAAGGCCAGTTGCGTTTCTGAACAAGATCCTTCTCTACCTTTTGGAGAGATGCCTTAGGGTAACATCCTCCAAGGTAAGGACAGCCTGCAGAGGTGCACATACAATTACTGACCTGCTCCCTGCTGCCCCCTCATCATTCTATGGTGATCAGCCAGGCCTTGCAGCACCATAAGTGATGATGACCTGCAAGGCCTGGTGTGAGGGGCAAAGAATAGGCACATGGGTCCCATCAATGATTGCAAAAAAGTTCAGGAACCCCAACCACAAGAAATCCATCAATAACCTCCTGTGCATTGCCCAGGTTTCTGACCCTCACTATTGGAGTCTGGGAGCTGAATTGCAATGAGGGCACCTGGCTGAGCACCAGCATTTAAACAGGATGGTGATACTGGTCAAGATGATCCCAGAGCAGTAAAGGGCACACAGTAAATAAACAGGTTGATCTAGGTGTGTAGCGAAACCGTGGGAGGGCTGACAGTGGAGGAATAGTTAATTCAATATTCATGCCAACCTTATTATGGAAATTCACTTTTAAAGTGGATTTTCTAATGAGTATTGAGGCGCCAGGTGATTGAGAAAAAACTTGTGTGGACACAAGGCAGTTTATCCCCCCCAAAATTCAAGTTAATCTGAAAATAACTTTCATGTGTAGACATGCCCATGCTAAAGTCATATTAAATTCTGTTTTACTCTGAGAATTTCAGCCTAATGGAGACTGAGTGGAAATCATCCAACCTTCGACCCTGTGGCTGAATGGGCTTTGTTCCAGAAGGTGTTCTATTCACTTACAATATACAAATTAATTCCAGGCTGAGTAGGAGGCTATTTGGAATTGATATATATACTACTTGACTGTGAATGAGCAAAATCATTTAAATCATTTTCATTGTTGCACGTTGTGGAATAATGCAGATGTAGCTAAGATTTTCTCATCAAAGTCTATTTTTCTGCTTTATTATTTCCTTTGATAATGAGTAACTAAAAGTAGCTGTGTCATTCATGTCAGGATTTGGTCCTTTTGAATTTACTGATGTTCATTCATGATCAGCTGTTACATTTAATCTCACAAGAATTGCTGAACCACCTGTGTAAGGAATGGTACCTTATCCCAGAAGACTTGATATCTAGTTTGAAGTAGGTTAGATGATCATCCAGTTGAATGTGTGAGCTCAAAAACAAGAAAGCTTGATGTGGTTTAATCAAATGCTGAGTATAGTGTAAAGAACCATCTGCAACTGTTCATACTCAAAACTACATTTTGCAGCTAACAGTATGTCAGAAAGTGTCAGTCCTAATTAGAAACGTTCCTTCCTTACTAATTAATCAATTCAATTCAGAACAGCTTTTTTTCCCTAGGAATATTAAAAAAAAGAATTAAAACTGTCAGCTTCCCCCCCCCCCCCCCCCCACACACACACACACACACACACACACACTTTAAGAAGATGATCATCAGCTCTATTAAATCAGAATAGTGATGCACAGTAGACATATTTTCATTCAATGCAGCAAGAATCATCTGTCAGAAAGTAAATGTATTGCTATTTAAGATGAATTAAGAGGGCTTTCAGCTTTTAAATGAGTGCATATAAACAGAACTAAGAAGTGGATCAAGGAAATTTAATGGGATTTGGATCTTGCTGTGGGCTTTTTTTTTTTTCACCCCATTTAGCATCATCTACAGTATAATATTTAATCATAGCTTCAATATTAACAATAATGTTGGTGGAATGACATGAATTCCAAGTATGGGACAAAAAAGAATGGATCGTTTCTATGTAAGTATTTTAACATTAAAGATTAATGTGCCACAATTGGGACTTAGTAGCTTATACAATGGGCTGGGGAAAAAAATGTTTCTAAGGAGCTTTAATTTAATATATATTACACATAAAAATATGTTAAAAGAACACTAAGGTTGCAAAGTCAAGCACTCAAATGTGAGGAAATGTTAGAATTAAGGTTGCCTGGAACATGCTGCGTTGCTCTGTGGAAATGGTACATGCACAGTCCCGTAAGCACTTGGAGTTGTGAGGGGCTAGAGCATGCTCTGTATAGATGGAATCTCTGGAGATTTTAGCTACTGACCTCTAAGAAGTCTAAGAGAGTGTGTGAACTTGAGATTTTACAAAGTCTTATAACTTGGCAAATTTTAGGTGGATTTTCAGAGGAACAGCAGAAGTCACATCCCTGTCATAAAGATCACCCCCGGCCAAATTTCAGCTCCCTTTTCCAAAACATGGGTGCACTAGAGTTTTGCAAACAAAAAAAGTTGTCAGTATTTTTTTTAAATAGAAAGACATTGTATTTTCCCTGATCTTGATTTCAGAAACAGCTGAATTGTTTTGGCTGAAACTTTCCAGAAAATCCAGCCTAAAGCAAACACTCGTCATGGAAGATATCAGCCCCAAACAATTAAAGTTTGGTAAAGGTATAAGCAACTAAAAACCAAGTCTTATAAAGGAAGTGTTGGGCAGCTTTAATAACAGGCAGTGCTAGCAGCCGCGCCTATAACATTTATTCATTTTTGTGTTTTGTTTGGTGAATGATCAGCCACAGTTGATCATCCCTGGCAAGAAGGCCATAAGGGAGTCTTCAGAGAGCTCTTTCTGCATGAATAAAACCAATAGAAATTGGCCCAGTATATGGGGAGAAAGAGCAAAGGCTTCATAGTTTGTTTCTTGGTGTTCCTATAATTGGGTCTGCTGACATGATGTGATATCAGCAGGAACAGGATTAATCAAGTGCAGCTCCCATATGCACCGATGTAGTGAAAGTTCTCAGCTTAGTATTCAGATCAGACCTACCAGGTTCTCCCACCCGTCCTGCTCATCTGACTGAAGGGAAGATCCTCGGGTGGTGTAAATTGCAATACCTGCCTTGAAGTTAATGTGCCAATAATTAAAGAGGGTAAACTGGATGACCTGTGTTGCTATAGGCCAATTAGCCTGACATCGATTCTGGACAAATCATGAAAAGCTGATAAAGGATATGATCAGTAAATAATTAACAGATGGTAGCATAATTAATGCCAGTCAGTATGGTTTTATGGAAAATAACTCTTGGCAAACAAATCTGATATCATATTTTGATGAGATTACAAGTTTGGTTGGTAAAGGTAAATATTGACATAATACGCTTACATTTTATATAATGCATTTGACTTAGCCCCACATGACATTTTGATGAAAAAAAAAATAGCTGTGTGCAAAATCCTTGTAGCCAATATTAAGTGGGTTCAAAAAAAATGGTAGTTGTTAGATCACAAAAAATAACTGTAAATGGGGAATTGTCATCCAGTGGGTATGCTTCTAGTGGGGTCTCGCAAAGGTCTGCTCTTGGCTTCATTCTCTTCAACTTCTTTCAGTGATTTGGAAGAAAATATAAATACACTGCCGGTAAAATTTGCAGATAGCACAAAAAATCGTAGCACAGTAAGTAACAATGGAGGCAGATTAGTATAGTGTTGCTTGTTTAAAGTGGGCTTGTTTGAACAACATACATTTTTTACACAGCCAACACAGTGGGAGTTTTGCCTGAATAACTGAATATTTTTTTCTCCCTGACATGTATTTTAATGCTGGAAAACAAGCTTACTTTTTCATAAAACTAAGATCTTTAAAACACAGTTAACTTCTTGCAAGCGAGCATAATTTTTTCTTGAACGTCTCAATGTAGCGAAGTTGCTGAACCGCAGTTTCACAGATGCTGTATATTGTCAGAACAGGGCTGAAGTCAAGTATTAATTTTTTTTTTTTAAGTTTACAGAAGAAAAATTCTGCCAGTGGGTTTGCTTGTTTCCTTTCTTACCTCTGCATGGGTGGGGGCTGCAGGGAGTCCAGGTGGGAAAAAGCAATAATGGATTTCCCAGCATGTTTTAAAACCAGTTTAAGATGTACCCTATCTAACACCTGCAGTACTAACATTCATGGTGGGTGAAAATCACCTGCCATGCAGCAGTCTAGCACAAGACGCTTCACACCACTTAAGACATGTTTAGAGGTTGTGTATAAGGGTCTGCTGTATAAGTCGTGGTACAGAAGGCACACTGCGGAAATGGTCTTCATACTAGCCCAATGCAGATTGGTATAGAAAGCTGGGGGGGGGGGGCGGTTGGATCCATATTAATACAGATTCATACGCCCCCAACACAATGGATACAAAGTCGTTAGGGCTGCTATTCCAGCCATGGGTTGGAATGTGAGCTTAGAGGATCTTTATCCTGTCCTTGGGCTTGGACCACCCCATAGAGATAAATTATTTACGTGTTATGTGGGTGGAGTGTGTCTCATGAAGAAAGACTAGCTTTTATATGTATAAATCCCCTTCGAAAGCCTTTAATAGCTTGTGTTTCCCTTCGTTCATTGCAGATTTGGTTCTGATGAGCTGAAACAACAGTTCCTTGTACCAACAATTGCTGGAGAAATGGTGGCTTGTTTAGGAGTCAGTGAACCTGGAGCAGGGTCAGATGTTGCAAGTAAGCAAACTGATTATGCTTAGGGTTGCTAAAGGAAATATACTGGAGCGAATCTTAGATGGCGTGATGATTAAAATGTCAGTACCCTGTTTATATGGGCTCTCCCATCACTGCTACGCCCATGGAGGCATTGGTGGGAAATTTCTAGGAAAAATGACTAGCGTGGGTAAGGTCAGAAAAGGGGAACAGACCAACAAGACCATGGAAGTCTCTCAGCCATATTCCACAGTGACGTAAATATTAGTGTAAATTATAAACTGGTCAGAAATGGGTGTCAATGGCTTTAAGTGGTAACGTGGTAGTAATTTGCACTGATTTGTCATTCAACAGATATATGAAACTAGTATTATTTACCGCCTCACCAGAGAATAAAGAAAAGCACAACTAACAAGAGATTGTACAATAAAGTGGGGAGGTGTCATTCTTTACATCATTGCTGAATCTGGCTCATTGTTCAGAAGAAAAGTATTCTGTGCTGGAAGAGACTGAATATGTTAATTCTCCATATTGCAGAAAATAGCCTTAGACCAGCACTGGTTACTGATGTAGACATAACCCTTGCAACACTTACTGATGTAGATCTGACACTTGTTTGCAGTGGTGACAACTGGAAAATATTGGGCATTGTGCTGGAAACTCCATTAATGTATCATAATGCTCATTTTCTTCCATTCCCTCTATGATTTCATAGTGACTCCTTCACTGCAGATCCTGCTGTGAATTGTACTTTTCAACTGATTCCACTGTCTAAATAAGTTAGGGTAGATAGTAATCTTGTGGAATGCAGGAAAATGTTAATATGCCTGAAATTATTATCAAACTAAAGTATACTTTTATAAAGTTGGAAGAAATTTTACAGATACCTTTCATACTGACCCTAGAGTTTTGCTGTCTTTGTTTATTGGTTGTCCTTTTGTCTTTATTTACTAATTGCACCTATTCAGTTTCACTTCACTAGCCTTGTCTGTGCTAGAAAATGAGCACTGCAAATACCTACCATGCTTGCAATACATCTCTTGTCCAAATATACAAGAGTGCTTGGAACTGTGCCCAGGGATTGCCAGCACAATTGCCGTTGTGTTCGTTCAAAGCTAATCTCACCACCCTTGTATTCACTGTTTCAATACTAATATGTACTGAAAGCCCTGGCATTTCATCAGCACTGTTGCAATACATCCTTCCAGCACCTTCAGTGACCACTCTGTGGAGTGTAAAATGCCTCCTGTAGTGTTGATTATTTTCTTGTTTAGAACTAATTTATTTTGTCATGTTAAGCATACAAGTTTTTGTAGTGCAACATATGCAATCTTATGCCTTTTCTTGTTTCAGTACCTACAGACTATGTTATAAATTAAGAATTTATTTATACATGAAAGTTAATCTGGAATAAAGTAGGGTATGAATTTAAAGTGGAGTAACGATTCCTGATTAACTCCATAGTGGACGTTCTTATTCCAGAACAAAATGGATTGAGAATTATGGCACTATTATTCTGGAATAAGAGCACCAATACATGAAGTTCATTAGGAATACTTAATTAGAATAGCTATTCTGGAATAACTCTCCATGTAGACATTTTTCAATACATAAAACAGCCTGTATCTTGAACAATTAAATGGAATGTGTTTTGCAGAAAAATAATTTGATACATTAGATCTCCAGATGTTGATTGCTACTCCCACAGCCCCTTGCTTCAGGGACCCATGGGAGAGGAACCCACCATGAATTGGTACTGTAGTGGTTGGAAGTGGTGCTGTTTGTGGACACAGTAAACAGATTTACACAGGCCAAGATGGTTAGTTTAGACACACAGCTCTCTTAACAAATTACAGTAGTTCATATGAACTTGTAGAAGTTATAATGGTACAAATTGCTCCTGCAGACAGGGATAATGAGATTATATCTCATGCTGGCTGAAGTTTCTTGGTCAATAAAACCATGTAAAATGTTTCATTTCTTGAATATTTGCTCTGTCAAAAACAGAGATTACACTTTGATTTATGATTTCTAAAGACAAATATATGTCCAGGATCATTATTCAAGGTTACATGTGGGGGTTTAGTCCCAATAACATTAACGGAAATGATACATCTAAATCCCTCTGTACCATCCACCATCGTTTTCTTTCCAGAAAATTGCCTGTGCTTGTAGGAAAGTTCACTGTTATCACCAGTAGTTTTATTTCCAGTAAAAGGAAGTAAATTAACTTTGAAGTAACTAGCTGGAGAAACACTGCACTGACAAATTATTTTAACAAATGTCTTTCTAGTTTAATTAAATCAATATCAGAACTTTCTAAATACGGTTTTAATTTTGGGATGGTGTGGTTCAGATACTTGGTGACTTAAATACTCTGTTTAGTTATGTGTTATTTATCATCTAACTTGATTGGCATAACACACTTGGAATAAAAGAGAAAATCAAAGGTAATCTGTTTTTATTCTTATAGGTCTTTGTTTAACTGAAGAGGGGGAGGAATGCTCAGTGCAGCTGAGGAAGGAAATATGGGTTGCAAAGGAGGCCTTCAGTCACCTCTGTGCTTACCCAGACTTGGGGGAGAGGGGTCTGTTCCCTGGTGTAAGGCTACTATTATATGTACCAGCTGCCAGTAGTTCCAAGTGGCAAGCAAGGATCAATCAGGCATAAGGGAGCCCTGGCCATGTTTACTAAAGTGGCTCTTTTTCACACGAGGTTCCCTTTAGGCAGGGGGAATAGTCCAGTGACAGATGGGCTAACTTTAGGACAGCCTAGATGATCTGGTTCTTCACATTTCTCATTGGTTTCATTTCATTCATCTTCTCCTTTAGATGACCTAAAGTGTAGTAGAGTAGAGTAGTCATTCAAATGTAAAGGTTGTGTGCACACTCCTATTATGGTACCTGATATTTTTTAATCTGAAGTATGACTTAAACAAAGGCAACTGAACAATTACGGTATCTTTAGCATTTGCTTCCACGATTCTCAACAGTTGTTGAGCATTGAGTGAATGCTAGCTATCTGACTGATGTGACTGAGGGACTAACCATACCAATTACACCTGAATCACCTGTTCCCTCTTATTTCACATTTGTTTTTAAATAGATATCAAGACAACAGCAGTAAGAAAAGGTGATGACTATGTTATAAATGGTGGCAAGATGTGGATTACTTCTGGGTGTCAAGCTGACTGGATGTGCCTGCTGGCAAATTCCAGTGAAGGACCTCCCCACCAAAATAAATCTCTTATATGTCTACCAATGAACCTACCTGGTAAAAGCACTGAATTATTTTTCTTACAGTTTTCTTTTTATTGTGTTTTACAGTATGTGTGTCCTCAGTATATGTGTCCTCAAATCAGTGTTACATTAAAGTAACCATGTCACTCTGAAATATTAAATGATAGGCAGTCAAGTGCACCCACAATTCACTGAATAAAGGGATGATCAGAAAGGGACAAAGAGCAGAAATTAAATATTTTGCAGACTTCAGCCTCTGATGTCAAAGCTACTGTAACACAAAGAGTTCTTCTGATTTAAAAAAGTCTATCAATACGCTTGTATTGAAGTAGTTTATAAGTTACTATGGGAATTGATAGGTTAAGTAATTGCCAAGGACAAAATTAATACCTTACAAACATAATTAAAAGCAGATTAAAGTGAAATTCTGAACAATAATATCACAATATCCAGTGTTTTAGTCTTGGAGAGGGTCCACAAAAGCTGTCCTGGTTCCAGTCCTGCCCCACTCCCACCCCACTCCATCTCTGTTCAGCTACATCCAATCCGCAAAATATATTGTGTATTATTTTATCTTTATAATACACATGGAGCGTTGGTGGATAGAAATTGTAAACGTCTGTGTTCATCTTTCATCTTCCAAAAACACTGTTAAACTCTTTTTTTAGTGAGTGAGAATTACTGCACAGAATTTATATTTATATGCTACCAATTAAAAAGTTATCAATATATTCATAGATGCACAAGTTACAAACTTTTTTCTCCATAAGAGCATTTAAAACATATGTATATTTCCAGAGATTAAGTATTTAGTTTTACTAAGTAAATTATTTAAAGTAAGAAGTATTTTTGAACCATAACTGAAAAGACATAGTGACTGAAAGTGTTTATGGTGTAATTTTAAACATACGCCCCTATATGTGAGCACATTTTCACTATTACTATATAATAGTATACAATATTTTATCTGTTGTAAGTTGTTCAATTATTATATTGTGCAATTTTAATAAAAATTATTTTTGTGGACTGTAGCTATACACACAGTACAAGATATTACATATACAATAATACAATAAAGTAGGATGGCATTATATTTATTTGTTATATAAAAATGCATATGGGAGATGGTATTATTTGATTCATAGTGTATAATCGTGTAAATAAAGATTGTGTTTTAATACATAATAAACATAAGGAGAGAGAGTTAAGGTAATTCATTTAACTTTAATTTTGTCATTTTTGTCAGCCATGCAGTTTTACCATTGCAGTAACATGGTGTTTGTCATTTAAAGTTGCACAAGCCACTAATAACTCTGTGGCTAGAGGAGCACAACATTTATTTCAACCCAATCTGGCATCATGTCTACTATGGAGATGAATAACTCGGTAATGCTGAATAAAATTATGGATTTGGGCCCACCTCCTGGAGCAAAACTCATCCGCTCTCTATATGCCAAGGAGGAGTTCTCGTATTGTTTTGGTTTGGCTCTCCTTGTTGGAGTGAGTGAATGATACAGCCTGGCAAATTACCATGTTGGTAAAGAAGAGGCAATTTGAAATTAGATTGTACACATTTTATTTATGTTAGGTGAAATTTCACCACCTAAGACTTATGCACATCTTAAGTGGTTCATTGGCCCATCTCTGCAAGAATAAATTTCACACCTCAGGGAGCACAAGATTAGTTCCTCTGACTTCAGTGGGATTGCTTTTATGACTGATCATCAGTGAGAATAAGGGTTTCAGTGTGGACCAGAACACATTTTCCCCAATGTCTGATGCTTAAACTGCTTTCATAAAAGAGCAATTAATAAAATATCAAGAGTGATACTCTCAAGAGGATTAAGTAATGTGCAATATGCATTTAGATGCCACTCAAGACTACCACAGGCAGAAATGCTTTTTTTTCTCATGTGAAAAGAAAAAAAAAAATTCCTCTGTGCTTATGATACTGTTTGGGGATTAATTTCAAGTGATTTAAATCTTAACGGTCCAGATGCGAAATGGTCACTGCTAGCTGGCAAAAGAAAATGAGAGAATAACTGAAGTTAGTTGTCTTGTATTTTAATATATATGTAATGTGACTTTTTATTTTAATTTCACTGGACAGAGAGAGACAGTTTTGACTAGACAATTACCCCCTTTCAAGAAAAATGCTGTTATTGCAAAATAATACAGGGAAAGGAAAGTCTTGGACTTAATTTCATTAATGCTGAAAATGAGTTGATATGACAACCTGTACATTGTGTGAGACTAAACCACAGATACTTACGAATTCAGAATTGCTCATATAATTAAAAGATAACTCAGAGGTTACAAAATGCACAGATAAAATGTTTGTATTCTTAAATATCTATTACTGGCTTTATTGCAGTGCTGTCACTCAAAAAGTTACATTATTTTCTGCATTTTATACAGTTATAAAATAACACATAAAAGCTAACCTGATATTGCTAGATTTCTAGAGGTCCATTAAAATGAAGGCCATTTCTACTAGCAAATCATTAATTTTTTTAGGATTATGAGAATTCTGATTTGCTCATTAAAAATAGTGGCATTCTAATAGGTAGGGTAGAAATGTTATGGTTTAGGGCACTTTTATTTTTTCTTAAATTTAGGATTTTATTATAGCCTAAGCATGGAAATGTACAAACTTTAGTACAAAACTCTTTCTTTTGTTAAATTTATTTTATTATTATTTATTATTATTTATTTATTATTACACATATTTAAGTATATATTATATATAAAATATACCCTAGATTCTTATTTCCTGTATCCTTCCTAATATATCTTTATTTTTAGGAGTACACATTGCTAAAAAGATAGACAAGATGGGCATGAGATCATCAGACACAGCACAGATCTTTTTCGAAGATGTCAGAGTTCCCAACAAATATCTTATCGGGGAGGAAGGAATGGGCTTTACATACCAGATGTTGCAATTCCAAGAAGAGCGTTTATGGGCAGTAGCTAACAGTAAGTACTCCTGGTAAGAGATAAGACTCACTCTTACAAAATGACTAACAAAATTTACTTTTCTGGTGGTGAATTGCAGTTACCTCTTGTAATTTATTTTTATAAAATTGGTCACAGTCTACACATGGATAACTTTATCTTTGTGTAGATGGAATAAAAATGGAAAGAAAGTAAACTATGGATATTACTAGTGAGGCACAGTGGGGTTTTCATTGTTTGGTTTTTGGTTGATTGTTTTGGGCTTGGGTTTGTTTTTGGGGGGAAGGAGGTTTGTTTGTTTGTTTGTTTTTGTTTGTTTGTTTTTTCCCGGCGCTTTCAGACCGCAGCATGAAGAAAACTGCAAATACGACATTACTGTTTGTGGGGTGCCAGTGGAACAAAAAGTGATCATAATACACATGGAAAATAGCAACCATGGATTTACCATAAGGACCTTCTGAAACTGACTATAATGGAGAAGTTATAATTTTCTGTTTTTTTCTTAAGTGAATGTAGTGGCTGTATAAAGGTGCTATTCTTTAACAGCTCTCCATCTCAAACCCTCTATTTCACCTAGGTACAGGTACACCATGAGCAGTGGTAGGACAAATTTTCTCATGCTGCTCTGCCATTGTGTCTCAACCCTGAACTGGAAGGTCTCTCTTGTGGGGATGAGAGTGTGGCTTAGTTTCTAGACCCATTTAGAGCTTGCTCCTGCTCCAGTTGGAGTCACTGGGAATTTTGCAGAATTTAAGCAGAAGCAAATGGAGGGTTTTCTGTTTGTCTGTTGTTTTTATGGAGCCTCCTTTAAGTTTTGTGGTGGTGGTGGTCTTGTGATGCAGACACTTATTGACTGAGAACTGGATTGTGACAGCTAGCATTTGGACTGTGACAGCTTGCATTTGTTAATACTTTATTAGTGCATAAAGTACTACACAAGTGCTGAGTATTATTAATAATAAACTTAATTTGGATTACCAAACAGTAATCAAATGGTATCAAATTTCAATCACGGTTAACCCAGGACCTATTCAAACCTGTGTCCCTTCACCAGCCTCCTGAAGCATTCACTCTTTTACAATATTTGCATTTTGGTTAGTTTATAGTATTATTTGGCCCACTCTAATAAGATTATCTTTGCTAAAATTTCAAAGTTATGTAAATATATTGTAGGCAGGACTGGTACCTCTGCCTGTTATTAGGGTTGCCCAGCATGCCCATTATATGACACTGTTTTCAGTTGCTTGTAACTTTGTCCACCTTTAATTGTTCAGGCTGAAATTTTACATGCTGGGCATCTGTATTCAGGATCAGTTCTTCTGGGAAATGTCATCCAAAATGGCTCAGCCATTTCTGACAATGAGGCTAGGAAAAAATAGGCTGTTTTCTCCTCTTAAAAACAAGCTAGTGACCTTTTCTTTGAACAGCTGTAGCATCCTCATGCTTTGGAGTGGGGACTTGAAATTTGGTAGGGGGTGGCCTTTGTGTGAGGGATGTGCCTTTTGCCAGCCCCGTGAAAATCTGCCCAAATTAAGCCAAGCGCTAAGCCTCTGAAAAGTCAGAGTTTAAATATGCTCTGTAGAGACTTGCTGGAGCTTCATTCACACTTAATATCTCTAACGATTCCACCATCCCTGAGCATGCTCCAGCCTCCCCTAGTTCCTAGTGCTGACTAGACTGTGCATGCACCATCCCTTCAATGGGCTTGTCTTTACTAGGCTGCTCTGTTGGTGCTGCAGCCATCAATGCAACGGCCTTGATTGAGCGGGTCTGGTGAAGACATGCTCAGTCGATTGCCAACCACTTTTCCTATTGACTCTGGTACTCCACCAGAACGAGAAGCATAAGCTATTTCAAAGACAGAGCATCTCCCATTGACATAGCATAGTGGAGACAGCGTGGCTACTAAACGCAAGGTACATTGACTACAGTTACTTGTGTACATTGCACCAACAGAGCCACTCGTAGACAAGCCCAGAGCAACTGAGCATTCTTCCTCCAGCCCAGAGCTAAAGGGGCAAAACTTGATTTTTCCTGTTTGCCTTATGCTGGCTCTCTGTACAGAGGGGAATTTCATCCAGAGAGTGCAAGAATCATGACTGTGTCTATATCCTCGGCTGGGCGTAACTCCTGCCTCCATCTCCTCAGTCTTGTATATCCACAAAGTCAGTCATGAGCTGTCCCTTACCACTGGGATCAACTGCAGAATTATTTCCATAACAAAGAGAAAGATTTGCTGCTAAAGCTTAAAATACAAAGTATTTTTAAAAAAAAAAGTAAAATAAAAGGAGTCAGGCTGTCACAAAATTCTTCCTGCAGCTATTTGTATCATTCTGCTCTTCTTCCTGTCCCATCAAAATCAAACAGAAGTTTTTTTCTTAATTAATTAGCATGTCATTACACAGCAGTTACCATCTGTCCCTTGTGGATCGTATGCAAAGAAAAGACAGCTTTGTTCCCATTGAAATCTTGTCAAATAATTTTTTAATTTTAATTTGCAGATCTCTCATTTCTGACTAGTTCTCAAAATCACCACAGTAACTGAATAGCTGGGTTTCCCCTCCGCAGGGATGAGTGAACATTCCAACAACTGTCCCGCTGAGAAGGCTACTCAAATTTTAACCACTTTCCTGCCACATAAAAGCAGAAGGGAAGAGAAACTTTGAATTACATCATAGAATCATAGAGTTTAAGGACAGAAGGGACCGGAAGTGTATTCAGCCTGACCTCCTGTGTATCACATTTCACCTAGTTATTCCAGAAATAAGCACAATAACTTCTTGTTTGAAGACATCAAGAGATGGGAAATCCACTACTTTCCTTGGTAGTTTGTTCCAGTGGTTAATCAACCTCACTGTTAAAAATGTGTGCCTTATTTCTAATTAGATTGTCTGGCTTCAGTGTTCAGGCATTGGCACTGGTTCTTGTTATGTCTTACCTCACTACACTAAAGAGCCCTTTAACACCTGTGAAGATACTTATACACTGTAATCAAGTCATTTCTCAATTTGTTCTTTGATAAAATGAACAGATTGAACTCCTTAAGTCTCTCACTGTAAAGCTTTTCTCCAACCCTAGAATCATTTTTGTGGTTCTTTTTTGCACCCTCTCCAATTTGTCACTATCTTTTTAAAAATGTTGACCCAAGCAATGTATGAACTATTTCTGTGTCAGTCTGACCAATGCCATATACAGAGGTAAAATCACTTCCCTACTTCTACTCGTTACTCCTGTTTTGCATCTGTTGTTCTGGCAGGGGCTGATGCTGATTTGAATTGGTGTGTCATAGTCTGTGTGGAGCTTGCTTCTGATGATAAGCTTGGAAAGCTTCTGTTTGAAGGCAGAAGAGGGGGTTCAGGAAATATTTATTTCAGGATGTGGTCCCCATTGGGTATGTGTTGTAATTGTTTGATCATATCCCAAATGGGTTCTCGTGTGGAGTATGGTAGGTGACAACTAAGTGTGTGTGGTGAGAGGGGAGTTTATTTCTGTACTGAAGCAGCTTCTCTTGGGCTATTTGTGTGGCCTCTTCCATGATGCGATCTGCTTCTCTGGTGGAGTGTCCTTGTTCAGTGACAGCAGTTTTAAGTGTGTTAAAGTGTATATCCTGGACTTTCTCCTCAGAGTGTATTCTCTGGTGGCAGATAACAGATTTCTTGGTGCGTTTGAGGTGGTTATTGGGTTTCATTTCTTCTAGTTTAAGGAGAGTTGCAGAAAGACTAGGCATTGGAAGTTATGTTCAGGGGAGCAGATTGTCACACACAGGCCTACTGTAGGATTCTTACACCATGCTTTGAGGCCACTGGACTTTATGGACCAATGGTCTTATCAAGTTTAGTAACTCTTATGTTCCTATATACCGGCTCAGTTCAGAATTCTTGGTTCCTTTAGGTTTAGGTTGACCCAACATGTACGGAAGGTTACATGACAAGAGAAACAGCCAGACAGCAGTGATATGGCTTTGGTGAAATTTCATGCTGAAGAAGAAGGGTATAGACTATACAGAGAAAATGAAAGTTTATTGTTAACATAGGGAAAGATACTTCAGTATCTGTAATTATCATATCTCTAGTAAGATGTACAATCTCTTGCTGTATAAGTATGTTGGCACTAATAACTTTAGTAACATCTCTGTTTTATTTTTATTTGCTGTACATTTATGCTTTGCCATGTTAGTGATATAAGCACTTGCCCTTAAAGGATTCTCTTTATCTATTTCTCTGTGTTTTCAGAGTTAGATCAATTCCTTCAAGTCTTTCTGAACCAAATTAGTTCTTACAAAGTTCCAGATAAATGGAGTTTGTGCATGTTGTAGACACAATATTTGGGCCACAAGGTCATATATGCAAAATAAAGAATTTTCAGATCCTGCTGATTGTAGTTAATAGTTTGCTTTTCCTAGATTTTTATTTGTTTTGTTGGGTTTTTGTGGGGGAGGGGTTGGCAACACCTTACTGACATTGTGAAAGTAATGTTATCTTTTTTTCATTTTCATTCATGCAGTTGCTGAATGTATAATATTGTATAATTCGATTCTTCTTCTTTTTTTTTTAATGGCTGCTCCTTTTAGACAGTACAGCTCCCACACAAAGGGTGAAATTCACTCCTGTTCAGAGAGCCAACACAACAACTATGGACCATTTAAATAGGGCTTACGTGGAATTTACTTGATATATAGGCCTTACCTGGCCATCTGTACCAGTACAAATGTTATCCAAAAATACTATACAACTACAGGGCAAAAAAATTCCATGTTTACTGCACTCCTAAGATTAACATGGCAGACAACCATCGAGTACTATTATGACTCAGTCTAATCCTTTTTCTGTTGCTTTCAATTTTATTATTGTCATTTAAAATTTGTAAATAGCACCATCCATGTGACTGGCACTTTACATAACGTGAAGTTAATGAGGGTCTGCATAGGTGCAGCAATCCTTTTGCATGCAGTCACTCTCAAGATCAGGGCTTAAATTTTTCATATCAAGATAGAACACTGTATGGGAGATGGCAGGGGCAAGAGATTGAGGGAGGGGAGAAAGAATACACAGAATGAGGGGGTTGGTGGGGTGGTACAATATGCGCCTGTAATGCCTATTGGGTCTTGTTTTTATTTTGTGGGTGTATTTTAATGTTTTAAATGTATGTTGTTTTAGAGCGAATTGGAGGATTGATGTTTGAGGGAGTGTGTTGTTTGAGGTCGATAAGGATGACGTATTTGAAGGGTGAGAGGGAGGCTGCATTATGTGCAGGATAAGAGAAGATACTCCAGAGTGTGGGGACAGCATGCAGGCACTTTTTTGGGAAGGGAGCAAAGGGGTCATGGAGGGAGGCAGAACCAGCAGAGCACAAAGTCCACAGAGGAGAGTGATGGGTGACTAATGAAGAGCCTGAACCACGGAGTAATCTTAAAAGTGATGCAGAATGGGATGTAGAATACCTGAAGGAAAGACTGGTGATGAGGCAGGGAAGAAGTTTGGCAGCTGTGCCATCTGGATGGCCTGGAAGGGGTGAGGTGGATGGAGAGAAGGAGGTTACAGAATTCCAGGTAGGAGATTATCGAAGCATGGACTAGAGTACTGGCAGTAGAGATGGAAAAGAAGGTGTTTTTAATATTCCAGATTATAAATACAGTATATACAGTACTTTCTAAAATCTTTCTTCAAGACATATGGGAATGACAGACATTTGCAGGGAATTGAAATTATAAATACCAAATGAGACCCATAAAATAATTCATTTTAGAAAAACTAATTTATTCATTGTACCTATTTTACACAATCTGGGAGAAGAAAAAAGTCTTCCTTTTTAACAAACCACACACACCCCAAAACCTTGGAGTAAAAACAGCTGCTGTTATTTGCTTTGATTCCTGTAGTCCTGGCACCAATGGAAAATGTAATAGAAGAAACTATTGACTACACTCGCCAACGGAAAATATCCAACCAGCCAGTACTGCATAACCAAATAGTGCACTTTCGCCTGGCAGAATTAGCAACTGAGGTGGAACTTCTTCGCTCTCTGCTCTACCAGGCTGTTGGTAAGCTTCCACATTTGGCTTCAGGAATATACTTTTAACATCAAAAACATTTTATGATTGGAAAAATATAAAAAGGGGATTGGGAGCGAAATTTTACTGCAGTCAGTAACTTACTGGAGAACGTGTGCTTTTATTTTAGCTCTCTATATAAGAGGCAAGGATGTGACCAAATTTGCTTCCATGGCTAAACTAAAGGCGGGTCGTCTAGCCCGTGAGCTGACTGATAATTGCCTCCAGTTCTGGGGAGGAATGGGATTCACCAATGAGGTGCTAGTGAGCAGACTTTACAGGTGAGCCACTGTTCGAGAATGTGAAAGGTTTGGACTCTTCTTTAAATAACTTATAGAGTAAATAACGATAAATAAATAAATAAAAATAAATATAAAATATTAATATAAAATAGTAAATAACTATATAGAGTAGTAAAAACCCTACATGGGATGTTTGCTGTTTCCAATTTTGCTGCAGTGTAAATAATCTGGATCAGATCTTCAGTTGATGTGAAGTTCCACTGGAGTTATACCAGCCACAGATCTCTTGCTTTGATTGTCTCTTTCCTGATCCTGCAGTGGGGATCCACAGGCACAGAGTTTATTGGCTCCAATGTGACTTTGCTTGGGTGTTAACAGTCAAGGAACATGGAAGAAGATCCCTTTTGAAGGATCATGGCCTTAAACAGTAATTGTGTGGGTTCATCTACCCACAAGTCTGGTTTGAAGCTCAAGTAAAGGGAGTGGTCACATTTGGTTCCATGTCCTTCTACAGTTCTCTACTAGCCCTATAGGTCTCTCAGGCAGTAGGACCAGAGAGAAAGACATGTCATTGACAGGGTCTTTCCTCGATAGCAAGGGGGTGCGTATCCAAGGTGCTAGGTGCTCCTGACACAAATTACAGAACCAAAATGAAAATGAAACAGCAACAGACCTTGGCCCCCTACAAAACATAAAAATGAATTTCGGAGCCTACCTTTAGATTCCTATTTTTGAAACTCAACACTCCACACAGATCCAACAACCCTTCCCCTAGTCCATCTTAAAATGGTCTTCTCTGGGCAGCCTCTGTGGGGCTAGCTCAGTGATCCTTTCCAAGGCATATGGAGGAATGAGATTCTGCCCGCCGCCGCAGTGCAGCCCCTTGGATGGGGTTTGATAGGTGCAAAGTCTTTGCACTGGCCCTACACGCTAAGTGAATTTCACCTGGAGAGTCTCCATAGGCTTTTAAAAAGGAGCTGCCAAGTTATACACCCTGAATCCACTGACATCCATGCTGAAAATGATGAAAACAGGGAAGAGAAATACTGATTATAAAAATGAGCAAAATTGTAAGGAGAGTATTTTCCATGAGGTGCCAATAATCCTTTAAGCGGAATGCTGGCTCCAGTGTCCCTGCATTTTTCTGGAGGATGTTTCAAGTCTATATGCCAAGTAAAGTTATTGCTGTATGCACTGTTTCGTAAACAAAACATGGATTTTAAATTCTTCTGCTTATAGTAGCTTTCAGCGTACATATCAATACTCATAATAAGATGCCAAATAAAGTGTTAGTGGAATCAGTGTTTCGATCAGTCAAGATGTTGATAAATATACCATTTCTGTGTAAAGTGCCAACAGGTAAACTGAAAAAATGGACATTATACAAAGTTTACTTCTTTATACCACATTACTTTGTTTCTAGAAATAAAGCTTTTGAAGTACTTTTACTAAAAAGTACATCAGAGCACAGGACATAAACTGTCAACAGTTTCATTGCTAACAACCTCTTCTGTTAAACCAAAGCAACAGAAAAAGGAAAATGCTGTTTAAACATATCTGATCTAAAACTGCTGTCCCTTTATGGGAAAGACTGTAGAACTACTGTTTCAGAGAGGCAAGGTTGATGTGGGCTGGCTGAAAAAGAGAGCGCTGATGTGTTGACCACAGAGTGGTGATGTGGCAATTTCCCCAGCTGGGAGCATTGTAAGTGCTTCATTCCCCAGAGCATCTTTTTGCACGCTTCCTGCCCTTTTCAGAACATGCTGCTATTGGCAGTTGTGCTGTAATATATATGTGTGGGACTGGGGAGTGTGCCTCAGGAGTAGGATTTATGTGCAGGATGGAAATAAATCTCATACATTTGTATTGGTTTGATTTGTCCTCCGAACTTGTGGTTTTGCCACTATTGCTACTTCTGGGAGCACCCGTCTGATTCTGTGACATGGCTGTTCTGGGCCCATTCCAGGATAGCTAAGAAGCAGACTAGTGTAGTCATGTATTTGCTCCCCATCTGGCAAATCCAGATCATTTCCTATTGGTATCCAGCTTGTGCCTGCCATCTAATATAAAAAAACCCAGATCCTTGCCATCTCAAAAGAAAAATCATTATAAAGAGACTTAAATAGTGAAGTTCAAACTCCAGAATTTTGTTATGAACTAATATAATTCCATGGTTGGGTAATCATAGTCACCAGGAGGGTGAAGTAAGAATATCACCTAAAAGAACAAACACAAGATTAATCTGTGATCCCTGGTAATCTCTAGTTATAACGAAGCAGCCAGTCTCTTAATATTAGCTCTTCCTTTTACTCAGACTTTGCTGTAATCGGTTCACATCACTGTGACGTTTGTATAGCAGCAAGCAGCTGTTACTTTAACTGCTCGACGTGTCCATTCAGTCATACCATGAAAATTATTTTGCAGCATAATTCTTAGTAAGCTTCCAAGGACATGACACACAGGTCAGTCTGCTATTACTTCAGCAAGTATCATGCACTGTGGTAACTGTTCAATACATTCAACTTCAAAATTGCTTAACAGTGTTGGGAGTTTTAACTAGACTACAAACCTGTCTGCCAAGTTGTTTTATTAACTGCTATTATCTTCAGAGGGGTAGCCGTGTTAGTCTGTATACAGCAAAAACAACGAGAGTCCTGTAGCACCTTAAAAACTAACAAATTTAATATCTGCAGGCATAAGCTTTCGTGGGCTGCAATCTACTTCATCAGATGCATGAAGTGGAAATCACAGATAAGAGGCATATATATACATCCAAGGGTAAGAGATAACAATGGGGAGGGCAAGTGCTAACAAAGTCAGTTCAGTTAGAGTAGATGAGGCATATTCACAACCGTTGATTAGAAGGTGAGAATGTGTGAACAGAGACAATTACTTCTTGTAATGAGAGAACCATTCCAAGTCCCTATTCAGACCCAGTCTGATTGTGTCAAGTTTGCATATGAGTTCCAGCTCTGCAGTTTCTCGCTGAAGTCTGTTTTTGAAGTTTTTTGTAGAAGTATGGCAACTTTCAAGTCAGTGACAGAGTGTCCTGGGAGGTTGAAGTGCTCTCCGACTGGTTTATGGATGTTACCATTTTTTATGTCTGATTTGTATCCATTTATTCTTTTGCGTAGTGACAGTCTGGTTTGGCCAATGTACATGGCAGAGGGGCATTGCTGGCACATGATGGCATATATTACATTAGTAAATGTGTAAGTGAGTGAGCTCCTGATGGTGCAGCTGATGTGGTTAGGACCTGTGATGGTGTCACTAGAGTCAACGTGCGAGCACGTTCTCACCTAAGCCACGGTTGTGAATAGGCCTCATCTACTCTAACTGAACTGACTTTGTTAGCAGTTGCCTTCCCCATTGTTATGTCTCTTACCTTTGGATGTATATATATATCTCCTATCTGTGGTTTCCACTTCATGCATCTGACAAAGTGGGTTGCAGCCCATGAAAGCTTATGCCCGCAGAAATTTATTAGTCTTTAAGGTGCTACGGGACTCTCGTTGTTTTTGTTATTATTTTAGATCAATAAACCTTAAGTCATTTGTTCTACACAAGTATTTCTGAAGTATAGAGTTTTCTGAAGAAGAAATTAATGAAGGCTAGTTACCACCCCTGCCGACACACCTAGCTGATTTTATATAATACATTTCCCATATGTTTCATTTCTTATATTTCAGTGTTTATTAAATAAGAGATAAAAGGATTTTCTTTTCTTTTCTTTTTGGGGATGGGGAGAGAGGAGGAGAAAATCAGTTTCGCTCACCGACTCTAGAGATTTTGATTGTTTCATGGAAACATCCACATTTTATATGGGCAGACATCTTCCATATATATTACATATTTGGATATTCAACAAATTTAGATTTCATTTTAATATAACATGTTTTCTAGCTTGTCAGTGACTCAGTAATTTGCTTTATTAGAAACTATTTACATTTGTAAAGGGTTATGATCAACTTGAAATCTAGTCAAGTTACAAAAAATAAGATTTTTATAGTAGTTTTAAGTATTATAAATTATCTCTGACTTCTGCCAACTGTTATGATGTTGCAATCTCACATTTCTGCTTCTTAAATGTTTTCCTTCCTCGGTTGCTATGTGTAAAATCCAAGCAATCACCAGGGGAAACTGATTATTGGCTGTGCATGTGAAACAGGTCAAATCGGGGGCATACGCAAGGGGGAACAAGCAGGGGCAGGGGCAGGGCTCCCCCCACCCCAGTCAGCAGGAGCACAGAACTTCGGTGCCTGGGCAAGGAGAGCGAGCTCCTCCTGCCCCAGGCTGGGGTGAGAAATGACAGCTCCTCTGGACCTGGGGGCTGGTGGCTGTGGGCAGGGTGAGGGAGAGCCAGCTCCTCTGGCCGCCTGGAGAAGGGGAAGAGAGCCAGCTCCAGCAGCTGTGGGGTTGGAGAGTGGGGAGAGCCAGCTTCACCATCCAGGGAGCTGCATGGCGGGGGGCAGGAGGAGAAGCAGCTTCTCCGGCCATGGGGGGTACTTCTGTGCCCTTCCAAAAGCAGACAAATTTTTATTCCTGTGCATGCCCTTTGGTAAAATGACTGTAAATGGTGTTGCGAAATGTGCAAAGTTGGGGAAAACCAAGAGATTTATTTTTCTCAAATATCTTTGTTATTGCAGTGTGAAGTTTTAGTAGTAATAATAGTAGATAAAAATTATGCAGATGTGTGATTTTTAAGTTATTACTTTGAATAACAAAGCATTTGCTGTCACTATCAATTTGTTTTGTTAGAGAATGTTTAAAACCTCAGTGTAACTTTTTATGTTGTTTTTCAAACTGACCATAAATACATCTGATCTAGAATGACTCTGAGTAATTCATTCTTCCGTTGATATGCTTTTGATTGCCACAATGACATGATTGAATTGAGGAGTGGTAGTTTAGCAGAACCATTTTTTTTCCCCAGAGAAAATCAAATTTACAAAGAAAATAGCAAAGAGAGAGGGCACGGTGGTTTACAGCCTGAGTATCTGTGAGAATTTAGGCTTTGCTGGTGAGTATGGCTCAGTGGTGTAAAGACCAGCTTTTCAATTAATATCGCTGAAACCACTCACTCAGAAGTAGGTAGGGTTAGAGTGGCCCTTCCAGGTAGATAAAGTGAGTAAAAGTAAGGCCTTAAAAATAAAGTCTTGTCGGATCTGGGTGGATGTTAGAGACCATGATGTTTTTTAAGAGGTATTTACTCTGAAGTCATTGTGCAAAAATGCCTTCCCCCACTGTTCTGCAATACTCTCGCTGCTGGATGATTGTGATCCTTCGCTACAGAGATCACTGAAATTCAGTGTAACAGACTACACCAAATTTCTGAAAAGTTTAAAGGTGCAAGATGTCTTTTCTCTCTAGAACTACTCATTCACACCTTCCACCCCCAGCAGACATATTTCCAGAGAAGAGATGGATCATAGTTCATTTTGTAAGGTGGCAGCCTTCATAGTGGTGAGCATGGAGATTTCAAGCATCAGCCTAACAAACTTGGACAGTCCAAACAAACAGTGTAGATAGACAATGAAACACCAGACTGCTCTTTAAAGGTTTCTCTGGCAGATTTTTAAAGCTGTAAAAAGGTAATAAAGAGAGAAAAACTTTGTAAGTTTTAATTTGATGGGGAAACAAAATTACTGAAATTCAGAGCTAACATTACACTTGAAGAAAATTGCATTTCCAAACGTCAGCTATATCTGAAGCAATCCTGTGGGTTTGTTTTTTTTTTAAACAACCTGCAAAGGTTCCCTCACTCTGATTGATGTGTACGTGCAATATTAACTAAGGTTTTGTCTAGGATACATGTACACTTCTAAAGCTAGAGTACGTTTCATTGTAATAAAACCAGAGGAAAAGTAGCTTTGTTGTAACTACATATGGGGGGGGACGGGATGGGAAATATTTCAGTTCAACATGACTTTTCTGATAATGTATCATACAAATGTTTTCCCCCGTTCTTTGTCTCTGCAGAGACTCAAGATTACTGTCAATAGGAGCTGGTGCAGATGAAGTCATGCTTTCCATTATATGCAAATATATGGAAATTCTTCCACAGAAGAAGTTAACACCGAGCAAAATCACATCTTTTCAGTGAAAATTCATGAGAGATATATAGTGTATTGATTACATATTGAAAGAAAACCTAAACCACAGTAAAACTGAGAATTCTACCAGTAGTGTAATTAAGCAAATTTTAAAGTAAAACTGCACTGAACACCCACCTTATCCTCTGTTGGAGGCTTGCAATATAGCAATGCAGTCCTGGTCCACACCTAGGGCTTCTAGGCACCACAATAATATAATATCTTAATTTTTGCCTCATTTCTTAAACTTATAAGCAGTCTCTTACATACTCAACTACTGGAACAGTAATTCTGCTCTCCTTCATTCATCTATAGCTGCCACAACTTTCACTTGTATTATGCAATGATTAATAGCTCACACACTGCAAAAAGTGGATCTACATGAAGTTCATTCATTTTGAACAGTGGCCATAAGTCTGGTGATATTGCCTTACAACACCTAGTCCTTAGCTAAATTGTTACAGTATGCAATCAAACCAGGGAAGTTCTACTGCTCAGGAGATCATACTAGATGATTCCCCCCCCCCCCCCCCCCCGGGGGACTTGATAGCAGCCTTCAACTACCTGAAGGGGGTTCCAAATAGGATGGAACTAGGCTGTTCTCAGTGGTGGCAGATGACAGAACAAGGAACAATGTTCTCAAGTTGCAGTGGGGGAGATCTAGGTTGGATAGTAGGAAAAAGCTTTTTCGCTTGGAGGGTGATGAAGCACTGTAATGGGTTACCTAGGGAGGTGGTAGAATCTCCATCGTTAGAGGTTTTTAAGGCCTGGTTTGACAAAGCCCTGGCTGAGATGATTTAGTTGTGATTGGTCCTGCTTTGAGCAGGGGGTTGAACTAGATGACCTCTGAGGTCCCTCCCATATTTTATGATTCTATGATTCTGACCTTGGAATCTATGATTAACAGCAATTTACATTGGTTAGGGCCTAAATACCAAATAGTCAATACTTTTTTTTTACATTTTTCTCTAAATGTATCAGGCCATTAATATTTACTCATTTTGAATGTTGATTCATCAATGTCAGTTACACTCACTGGAATTATTTAAACTTGATTAAATTTGTTTCAGAGTATTGTAAGTTGTAATTGCTTTAAAGTACAAATGTATGACAAATGAAATTTGATTGGACAATGAGCATAATTAGTTACAGAAGTCCCTGCCATGAAATGTACAGCTGCTTGCGATAAATGTAAAGTTTAGTTTTACACTATGCCTTACATTGAATAAAAATTAGTCCTTACATTTACTTCAACCTTTGACTTCGGTCATTCTTCCCACCACTTTTACATGAGAACAAAGCTTTTTAAATTAAAATATATGAAAAGATCACAGCTGTCAAAACCATTTTACTGCCAAAAAAAGATGCTTTTGATGGGATTACTCCTTATTAACATGGAGAATTTTCAGTTTACTGATAAATAATAAAGTATGTATTAAGGAGCCTCCACAGCACTGCAGGGTTAATTCTTTAAAGTAGATACAAGCGTTATGAAAGCTAATATAAAAGTACATTGCAACTTGAGATACTTGTATTGCTGGTACAGTAAAATATAATTTGCATTAAGTGGTAGTCATTTTAAACTACTAACTTAAAAAAACCCCAACATCCACAGCAATTGCATTTAGAGACAAAAGCAAAGATAATTATAATATACTTTGTAGAACTGTGTGAATAACAGACATTTTGGTTTGCTGGCAGTTCTGAAAACTTAAAAGAAAAAAAAAAGTCATTTTGAGGTGAACCAAACATTTTTGTTTGACCCAGAAAAAAAAAGTTGCATTTAACATTTGATTTTTTAATCAAATTAAAAGACATTTCAACTAGTTTTAAATTGAAAATGTTTAGCTTAAAAAATGTCAGAACAAAACTGATTTTTTTTAACCAAAACAATTCACTGAAATCAACCCAAATTCACAAAGTGTTGTGGTCAACCCAAATCTGCACTTTTCACCAATAGTTTTGGTTGAAAAATGTTACTCAGCTCTAATATTTGTGCATTTACAAACTACTAGCAAATGCACTAAAGTTTTCATCTAGCATCCACCTCTGCAGTAGGTAAATGCAGAGTATTTTATAACCATAAGACCATCTCATAGCATTCAAATACTTGCTGATATATGGAGTGACTAACATTCTTGGTATGAATTATAAAGTGTTCTAAATAATTATATTCTGTTGTAGCTAAAGCTATCCAAAGGTCAATGCTTATTTCTGAGGGGTGCTAATTTCAATGGAATAAATGGGCCCAGAAAGTCACAGGTGTTAGTGACCTTGTCATTGTATAACACTACACAGTTAAAGATGGTTTAGGCCAGGGTTTTGTGTAAAGATCTCATCCATCATGGCAACAACCACCATTAAAAAGCTAATCTTTTATTAAAGATACAGAAAAAGGAAATGATAAGAGATTTGCAATGTAAAGTATTAAGTGAGCTTTTCATTTTAACACTATCCCTTTCCATGTAGCTGTAGACAATTTAATAGAAAAAGCACCTGGCTTGACAATCTTTTAGATGATATTAAAGACTGTAACAACTGTCCTTTTAGGGAAAAAAGGTTAGCTGAGATGAGAGTGGATCTATAAAAGTCTGATCCTATTTGAAGACAAAACACACACAAAAGAGGAGAAAAACAATGATAGAAAATACAACTTCTGTCTCTGGTGCGGACTTTTACTTGCAATCGTGCTGCTGAAGAAATACATGTACAGCATACAGTCTTATCAAGGCATTCTGACAACTTTTAGCAACATAAGGTTGTTAGGGCATTGTTCTTGATTATCTCTGGCTTTACCACAGTGCCAGTTGCAGTTGTTTGGGTGGCTAAGCCAGACTCTTATTAAACAAAAAAACAGAAAGAGAAGGAAAAAGAACAAACAAGATAAGGAGTAAGAGCAGGAACCCAAGTATTACATTCCAGCTGGTGGTCAGGATTTAGTCAGAGCTGGTGGAAGTGACAATATCCTCTAGGTTTCCTCTGTGGGCTGGGTTGATCAGGACATCTCTCATGCTCAAGATAATGAAGAACCAGTGCTATCACAATGAATCCTGAGTTCCGAGAAAACTGTGAAGGTGGCAGTCAGGGTGGTGAAACTCACTCCTTTCAGTCCACCTACCTTCCACCATTGTGATTCCCTCCAAAGTCTTTTAAGCAACTGAAAAGGGGGTAATGAGAAGACTAGCCCATCTACTCATTATTTTGTCCACCAGCTTAGGTCTAGTTTTTTAACACCAATTTTGGTCCATTTCTTATTCCATTTGCTTTTTCTTACCTATCAGCACTTTAGCAATCCTTGGGTGATACAAGGATACCTTTTTGTTTGGACTAATTCAATCTAACTGCTGCTGACTTTGCAAAGTAATTTTATGTTAACAGACTGAGTTGGACTTTTGTTACCTTGAACAACTTACGTGTCCAGGCCTCTGCACAACAGGAGCTGCAATGCATAGTCTCCCCCAAATAGTCTGATCTACACAGTGAAATATTCCTCCGGAAGAGGTAAGAGGTAATTCCATTTCTATAGCAGTTCTGTCTCAACCTTTTCCAAATGAATGGCTGGTATTCTGAGTCACGTCTTCACACTGTACATTTATGTCTGTTAAAAGACCAACACTTCATCCACTGTTCATATTTATAATTTAACACACACTGGTAAAACCTATTGAAACACATAGTTTGTAACTTAGTCTTCTACATGAGCTGCACTATCTTAACTGTAGTCCGGCCCAATAATTTCAGGCTATGAGAGATATCAAAATAACCTATAGCCATTAAATTTGAGGTGCTACAGTGGGATTAAAAATACACGTACCCTTTTCACAACTCATTTCTCAGAGATTCAAGTCCATTGTTTAAAGTAGCCCGTACTGATGCTATGGAAATGGAGTACCAGAAATCTCTGGTTGGAGAGAGGAAAGCCATCAAGTTCTCATGCATTCCAAGGAATCAGGCCAGCCTTGTACTGTACTACTGCTACAAAATTGTTTTTTTCTGATACAGCATATTTAGGAGTTAGGCAAACATAACAGATTAAAGGAATTTGTTTTTTCCCTTCTTCACATTTTACTGTTCCTTTCTATTTAAAGATAGCCTCATTTTCTCCAAAGATTGTTTCTGCATTTGATGTATCAGATCTGTTTTGCCTGGAAAACTCATGAGGTTGATATCAGAAAAGGCTAAAACCTGAGCTACAGTTTTCCCAGACAGCAAGAGCTAAGGAAGTTGAGTCTCTCATAGACATACCTTTTACTCAACTGTTTGAGGTTTAAAACCTACACCTCAGAATCCTGTCAATTTTAAGACAATCTAAGACAATCAAATAGAAGCATATTTTATTAGCTGAAGATTCCCACAAAGGCTGAGTAAGGACAAGGATAAACACTGTAAAGCAGTATTAGGCCGGATGTAGACTTTTGTCAACCAAAGTCAGCTTTTTGCACCAAAACGGTGGTGTACACACTGCAATCTCCCCCTCCCCCCAACCAACTCCCCTGGTTTTCTGACAAAACAAAACCACCTTCACGACAGGAGTAGAGCTTTTTGCGCCAAACTTTTAGCAACAAAGTGTCAGTGTAGACATCACGCTTGGTTCTGTCGTGGTAAATGGCCTCCAGGAAGAGTCCCACAGTGCCCATCCTGACTGCTCTGGCCATCAGTTTGCATTCACTGCCCTACAGGCATCCGCCCTGTCCCTTTAAAGTCTTGGGAATTTTTGAAATTCCACATCCTGCTTGGTCGGTGTGGAGAGCTCAGATCTCATCTTCCCAGCTGACCATGGTGGCTCCACACACTAAATGCTCTCTTGCTTGGAGCACACCGGAGCTTCTGGATCTGATTGGCATTTGGGGAGAGAAGACTGTGCAGTCCCAGCTCCACTCCAGCCAAAGGAACTTCAATACATACGGTCAAATTTCTCATTTAATGGCGGAGTAGGGTGTGAAGTCTTGCACCCCCATGTTACCCTTAGAGTATGATCATGTATTATCTAATGCAAAGTATGTCACATTAGATGTCTTTGGAATGCTCATGAGGTACTGATCATTATTCTTATAGTAGTATGTTGGTTGCAGTTTCATGTGTATAGTTATGAGACTACACTATGTAATATTCCCAAAGATGTGTCCTCATGGCTTAAAACATGTCCAGGCAAAACTCTCCAAGAGCATAGGGTCAGTTTGCACCCCATCAAGGTGTGTATAGGACAAACCCAGCTCAGCCTTCCAGGAACAAAGAACTGGCCTGGGCATCAATGGAGGATCAATTGGACTCTCAAGTAAATTACTTCCCTTCCCTTGGTGAGTTTGGAACCATGATGAGACGATGGTCACTGACACAGGACATGAACAAGTCTATATAAGGACATTGTTTGTCACCTGACCTGGGGGGGGGGGGGGGAGGGGAAGCCCCAGAGGGAAGAAGGATTATAATACAAAAAAAAAAAAATTTTGCCATGCTCCCTCTCTTCCACCTCCATCTACAAACACCACCAGGCAACTGAAGTACTGACCAAAGGGGAGAGCCTGGCCGAAGGGAAACCAGCCATCTTGTGGTATCACCTAAATTTGTAAGGTTGATTAAACTTAACTTAGAATGCGTTTTGCTTTTATTTCTTTTGACCAAATCTGATTTATGCTTTAATTTATAATCATGTAAAATCCTTCCGTAGTTAATAAATTTGTTTGTTTGCTCTGTTTAAAGCAGTGCATTTGGTTTGAAATGTGCTGGAGATGCCACTTGGAATAACAAGGCTGGTGCATATCAATTTCTTTGTTAAGTTGATGAATTTATAGGAATTTACCTTGTTCAGTGGGCATAACTAGACATTGCAAGACAGAGGTTCCTAGGGTTGCATCTGGGATTGGGGTATTTGCTAGTGTCATTCTGTTGTATAATCTAAGAAATGGCTGGCTAGAATACACACTGGGTTGGGAGCAACTTACATGCTGGAGGTTGTATGTGAACAGCCCAGGAGTGGGGGTTCTCACAGCAGAACTGCATAATACGGCTCCAGGAGTGGGGGATTACGATGACACAGCAATTCACCAGTCCAGATTGCACCAGGGGAACATCACAAAGGGCTATGAACGGGACATGCTGCAGTGCCATGCGAAAATCAAGCTCTGGCAGGGGTACCAAAAGGCTAGGGAGTAAGAACGTCACTCTGATGCAGAGCCAAAGACCTGCCGCTTCTCTAAGGAGCTGGAAGGTATCCTTAGTAGCGACCCCACCTCCATCACCAAGAGACCCGTGGACACTTCCGCACAGCCAGAGGCAGCAGATACAGGACTCAACCCCAATGAAGAAGTCATGTACAAGGAGGTAGAATTGGCAGATGGTGCAGAGCAGGGGACCGTGTCGTTTGCGGACATGGGGAGCCAGGACCTCTTCTCAACCACCAAGGGTTTGAACCAGGCCCAGCCCTCCGGCATGCAGGCTGCAGGCGAGGGGGGCTCTGGTAAGTGATTTTTTTGAGCTGATGCTGCTCGGTTACATGAGGTACAACTGTCCTTTGCTTTGTTGCATTATGCAGGTGGTTGAAGGGATAGAAATGCACAACAGTAGCTGTGTTTGCATGTGCTTCCCATTCCCCTGTACAGCTAAGCAGTGCGGTGGAAAAGTGTCTTAATACACACTGGTTTTTCACAGGAACCCTCCAGAGAGATCTCTAGAAACTTTCCTGGAGGTACTCGCCAATCCTCTGCAGGAGATTCTCAGCAGAGCTGCTTTGTTTCTTCCCCCATTGTAGGAAACTTTATCGTGCCAATCGGCAATCACTTGTGCAGGGACCAAAGCAACACCCAGGTGAGCAGGTTCGAAGCTGCTCACATGGAGAAGATGCAGATGCTCCGTGAATGCAAACAGTAACTGGTGTTTGTTTGCATGGCACACAGCCGATGTGGTGCCTCAGATTCCTGTTCCAACTGAGAGCTCATGATATACTGCATGACCAGCTGTGATGTGTTGAAAACACTGACAACAACAGTGCAGGATCCATCCTTTCAGATGGAGAGGGCGAGCACACAGGAAACTGGGGCTGTTGAAAAATGCCAGAAAACGCAGTTGGAAACCCCTGGGATGAGACGGAAATTACCGCATCATGGGACGTTGAGCCCAAACCTATGATGCATTGCGATCCTCTCCACCTTTCCACAACTCCTAGCGGCACAAGGTGGCGCGTGCACAGTGGGCTACACCGTGGGCGAGTACCCACAGTCTACTGCTCTCACCATCGATGCTAGAGCACTATCTGTGGATGTGCTTTGGTGACAATGAGTGCTGAATGGACAGGCACAAGTGTTGTAATAATATCGCTTTTTGATCATCACTGTAACATGCATCGACAACACTTCCTAGTTTAGACTAGACCTTAGTGCGTACATTGGTGTTAGTGCAACACTTCTGGGCAAGGGCAGAAAATAAGCATACCAATATTTGTTCAAGAATAGCTCCATTATGCTGAAATGTTGCATAAGCATAATGGCCATATTGGTAGTTGTATGGACTTAGCAGCAAGGGGAAAAAGTGTTTTTGTAGTGAAATTTGTGTCTCTGAGGCTGAACAGCAGCAAGAGAGGGGAGGAAGGCAGGTATATTAGCCCTAAAATGATAAAAGACCTTTTCCCTCTAAGTTCCCTCAGGTCAACTAAAAACACCTGAGTCCTGTTAAGGGCTGCCTGAGACCTTAAAAAAATCCCTCCTCTGGAGAGAAAGGGGGAGGAGAGAAGTCTCCCTTATAAGAAAGAGAGCAGCCTAACTGAATACCTGTTTAGGGGAAGGATTGGCAGCCCAGGGCAGGAAAAAATTTAATTTAAATTTGTTTCTTTCATTTACTGGCAGAGTACTCCTGGGAGCATGGCCCAAGGCCTATCTTGAAAATATTGATAAATAAGCACAAAGGGGGAAGACACTGTCCCCAGAATGGAGCTTATTTACTCTGATCAGGAGGCAAAAAAATCTGGAGGTTAAATGCAATGTATCTGCCTTAATGCTTGTAGTGTCCGCTTTTTTTTTTTTTTTTTGGGGGGGGCAGGGGAGGGTAATATTCACTCCCAAAGACTAAAGTATCTACAAACAGAATAGTGAGTGCACTTCGATTTCTGACGGCACATTTGTTAAAATGGAGGGTTCCTTGGCTAGAGGGTCACTGCAATATACCTATAGTGACACAAACAGCAATTCTTCAGAGGAGGAGGAGGAGGAGTTACATACGAGTCAGTGTTTCAAACACATTGTTTATAGACATTTTCTTAGATGTTTGACAGCCAAAAATTTTCAAGTCTACTAGAACTATAGTAATTAGTTCTTTTGTGGACTATCTAGAACTAATTCTCTTCAAACATGGTAGATAAATACACAATGCTGAATATG
Organism: Emydura macquarii macquarii; assembly: GCF_026122565.2. Taxonomy (NCBI): domain Eukaryota; kingdom Metazoa; phylum Chordata; order Testudines; family Chelidae; genus Emydura; species Emydura macquarii. Next base: position 31,339,156 of record NW_027132559.1, on the reverse strand, counting down.
GATTATAATAGTCACTAGCCACCACACTCATACTAGTCTGATACTTAAGGATTCATCATGCACCTCAGGTTACCAGCTGTTTAATAGTTAGGTTTTCCAAACAGGTGTAGCTGCATAATTAAATGGTGATTTTTAAAATACTGAATACTGACTAACGCTATTTTAAAAGAGGTTTTTTCAACAGTGCTGAATATTTTATGCTAGGAAAGACGACAAAAGATAGATCACAAATTTGTTCCATTTTCAAGAACAAATCCATGTGGTAAAAAAAATACTGCAGACATGCTTTATTTGTTACTTTGTAATGGGGTAATACTACAAGTCATGACAACATATTGCACTTAATGATTCTAGAAAATTTAGACAAGGCATAAGTTTTCTTTTAGCTAAAAGGTCAATCTCTAGAAAATGGTTTCTATTTTGTATGATGCATTTAACAGTGTAATAGTTGCTAGTCAAAAAATTTTTATCTTTATGTATAACCAAAACTAAGGCTTAAAAATCTTAAACAAATAAAGTACCTCTAATAAGAGGTAATTAGTACTATCTTGCATCATAATACTCTCCAGTATAAGAGCTTATCAATCTGACTTCACATTTCAAAATTAAGTAGCTTTAGAGGTCATTAACTGACAAATGTACGAAGGGTAAAAACCACAGTAATTCAATACAATCAGTAAGTTTTAAGTAGTTAATATGTTGCCTTAGGGCTTGTCTACACATGAAACATTGCTGCAGCTGCACCACTGTAGCATTATTTTGTAGACACTATCTATGGTGATGCGAGGGGTTCTTCCGTTGGTGTAGGTAATTCATCTTCCTGAGAGGCAGAAGCCAGGTCAACAGAAGAATTCTTCCATCCACTGAGTGCTGTCTATAGGAGGGATTGTCAGCATAGCTAAATCTCTCAGGGGTGTGAATTTTTCCATACCTCAGAGATGTAGCTATGCTGATCTAAGTTCCCATTCTAGATCAGTCCTTAGTGCTACTTGGTCTCAAAGAAACATTAACCAACATTCTTCCACTTTAGGTCAGTTAATTCCTCCTTAACTGCAAATTTAAAAAAAAAAAAAATTCTAAGCCACTATACTTATAGAAACTTGCCAAGCCCCACCCAAAGCATAATAAGTATGACTGTGCTGTACTTGTAGTTTCAGGTGGTTTAATCTATCAATGTTACAATAAATCTGTTTTGGATAAAGCACAAGCCTTTTTCGTACTTCTATAATCTGCAAATTACTACCAAACCGATCCAGAGGTCCCTGCTCAGGATCAGGCCCTAATTTAAAAAAAAAAAAAATTTTATTAAAGGTTTGAAACCCATAAAAGGAAATTTCTGAGTTAAAGGTTCAAAGTTTGTCCTGGCAAGGGCACACTTTGTTTTTGCATTTCCAAAAATATTTCCCAAGAAGTAACTTGAGCCAAGATGTTATATATACTAATGTTTAGCCTTGTGCATATTTACAATTGTTAACCCCAGAACACAGGGGATATGATACGAAGCTTCTGGAATGGTAAATATTAAGACAAAATATACATAAATGCACTGATATCTAATATAATTTACAACCATCATTTAACCATATTTATCAACAAAATATGTACATTTAAACTCTCTCTACAAATTAAGACCATTCTGTAATTCTGTTGAAGTGGCACAAAAAAACTGAATATAATTTGCATCATCTCAGTTTAATAATCCAGTAAATTACAAAAAAGACAAACAGTGAAAAGAGCATCATGTAGCACAACAGCTTTGTCTGGCTCCCTTTGGAGAGTGTTTTCAGTCTGCCTATAGTCGCACCTAGAAATCCACCCGTAGAATCAAAGTCAGAATCCTATGAAAGAGGAGAACATAGAATGATTCTAAGAAAGTAATACCACACATTAGAATGGACTATGCACAATCACTTATTGCAGTTGTCTTTTCTTCCTACATTTAGAGTATTAACAAAAATTCAAACGAGCACATGAACAGGAAGTTACATTTCGCTAGCCTATAACAAAGGTTATAACAAATCCATTACATCTTATTACCTATTTTCAGGTAAAAGCACATCTTAAGCAAATAACCAATTTTCTTTCATTTCCTTATTTTTGCTTCCCTCTGCCATTTAAAAAAAAAAATCAATTCTAGCACTGACATGCCTCCTATACAGGTCTATCAAAGCTATATTTTAAAATCCTATTGCATGTTTGCTTTAATGGTGCAGAAATAATTAGACTCACCTGGGATCTACCAATCTTGACTGTTCCTTTTAAAGTTATATTCATACAAAGCGTTTATATGAGAAAACACTGCTGCTATAGAAATAGTAGCTTATGGTAAATTTGAAGGATAGGACAACTGTTCTTCCTTTTGTCCCTATAATGAAGTAATTAACATTTCTGTGGTGTGATATAACATAAGGGATAAGTTCTTAGTCCTGTCAGTACAAATTTCTTAATTTAAAAAATGCCAGTTGTAAAAAAGCATATGTATATATCAATGTAAATATTCATAAGATTAGTTGCTACATACTTACCATGTCTGATAATATTTTATTTTGATTTTTAACTTCGGTTCCAATTTCAATGGAAAGCTGTAAAAGAAGCGAGCATTACCATTATTTAAGCCATATAAACTGGATTCTATTATATAGTGAAAGACGTCATTCTGAAACTATCTGTCGTATCTATTGTTTTTCTAGATGTAGTAACATGATGACAGATTTCTAATCTTTTTCTAAATGTAAGTTAGAGAAACACATCTATGAAATTGTGCACAAGTGCAATAGATAAGGCCCTCAGTCTGGGACACATTACTTTTTATCATTCCCCTATGGCAAAGCAGCTCTAACCTAAGTGCATCTACCTGACATACACAGATCCTCATCTGGTGATGTCGTGCCACCACAGTGTCAAAATTTATGTCGTATTAGTTTACGATAAGAACATATGCAGCCTAGGACTCGTATTATTTTATGGCACACATTTTTCTCAGGGTTTTTTTTTTTTTTTTTTGGGTTGTCCATAAAGATTAAGAATTTGGAATCAAATATTCAAAATAGTAGGGAGAAGATGTTGATAGTGTTTTCCCTATTTTTCTCATTTTACTAAGAACTGCTGAAAAGAGACATTTCATGAATTTCCAGAAACTTAAAAGATATGGGTCAAATGTAAATAGCAATAAGCTATTCAAGAGTGCAGTTCTTGGTCTACTGGCAGACCACATGGATGGCTGAAAGCACTGTCAGTGTTCCTGACTCTCCGCGCACCTGAGCGTATGTCAATCACCTAACTAATGCACACCCATATATTCCTATATTATTAACACAGGTATGTGTACAACAGAATTCAAGCTTTGCTACTTTGGGGCCATCCAAATGACCTACTGTTTGTGTGTCATGGTCCCAACCTCATGGTTTTTAGCTGTTTTTCAGTGAGGGCACTGAACAGATGATTCTAAGTGGAACTTATCAGGAATACAGCATAGTGCTAGGGGTGGGGAAGGTGGTTAGGAATGACAAGTTGTGAGAGCAGAAACCAGAACTTTTCCTTTCCTCCCTTTAGCTCACTCCCCCATTAGGTCTTAGCAGTCATGTTTTGGTGATTTTACTTCAAAACCCCAGATGCCACTTGTGATGCAACTCCCAATTTGATAATCCTAGTTCAAAATCTGATTTAAGATAACAGTGTTTATTGAAAATAATCTACACTTGTCTAGTTGGAACTGAATAGCTTAATTATGAGCAGCAGCCAGAGCAGTAATATTTGAAGAGCTCTGATTCTGTAACAGTCATTGCCTTGTATTATATCTCTAGAAACAGCATCTATAGTGAGGACTCAAAGATGTTCAACAGGTTTTGGAATGGAGTAACTGTTGGAAAAATGGAGATTCTTGTGAGCAGAGTGGGGTTTTGGTTAGAAAAGGGTTTATTTTAAAAATACAGTTCTTAATCTCTAGAAAGAGTTAGGTTCCCTAGACAAGAAGCTTCTCCTTTTGAGGAAGTTAGGATATTACTTCCAATATAATTATTCAGTATTACAAATTCATAAATAGATGTAGTAAAAATTGTCCAAACCTCAACTATGTGATTGTCCTTCAACTACTGTCTCTGCTAAGTAGTCTAATTCCCTAAACTAACAGGAACAAAAACAAACTGGCTGCCAGGTCAGTTACTGAGCTAAACCCAGGCTTCTAGTTTCCCCTGGCCAATGTGATTCATATTCCAGGAAAAGCTGACTTCTAGAGTTGAGAATAAGCAGTAAGTATAGACTCTACTGCCTTCAACAGGCAAGTAGCTTCATGATTAGCCAAAAAGGACATCTGGAGCTAAAATCTAATTAAAAGAGGAAATCAGTTACGTGAATGATGCATTGTGCTTTTTGACGGGCAATATTTTTTTCTTGTATTCAATTTATGTTCTAAACTTTTACTATACTGCTGCTTGACTGGTCCATAAGACTTTGTGCACTTAATTCAATCAAAGCGACAAAGCCACTATAATTGTATACTTACTGATTTTATGGCAGTGACTTTTGTACGCAGACTTTCGGTTAACCTTTCATTTTCTTCCTCGTGTACACTGTACCCACTATTGGTATAGCCATAGTTACCAGTTGCTGCTCCTTCACCTAAAAAACCAGTAAATCAGATTTACAGAAAAGAAATATCACCCAGGCAAAATACAGTACCCTGGGGGTCCAAGTGTATTTATGGTTACAAATGCATTTCCTTGTGCATCCCCGTAGCATCCTCAAGAGTGAGCAAGAGACACTGTTACTTATACAAATGCTCTCAGCCATTTAGACCATTGAGTTTAGCTTTCAATTAAAAAAATCAGTCAACTGAAAGGTTATTTGGTAGCCTTGATTTAATAAATCATATCATATTATGACCCAATTTTGCTCTCAGATACAGTACATTTGTGCATCCTCCAGTGAAGCCAGCCTGTATGTTAAACGCATACCTGAAAGTAGAATTGAGTCCATTGTATATTAAGGTACATAGTGATTCCAAATATGCCATTTGTAGGAGTTAAGTTTACTCAGTAAGAACCTTCACATTTTTTACTTTGGAATGTTTACATTTGCAACCTGTTATATGAATATAGGTTTTAATATCCCGTTAGTGTATAAAAAGGGAAAAAGGATTAACATACAGGGCTTTATATAGACTGCATAATCAGAGCTTTACTCCTGTGTCTACCAGCAAGAGACCTCTGCTTTCTAGCGGGATGCTACACTTGGCAAATCATCTGCTAGGTGGGTGACGGAGCTTCAGAGCTGCTACTCAGATTGCCAGCTGGCAGATTTCTGACTACTAATAGAGGAGAGTCAGTGCAAAACTCCTCAGCTCAGTATGATCACCCGCTCCTCCCCGTAATAAAGAGGTGCTCTCCAACTATCAGCTAAACAGCAGACTGGGAGAGGGATGCACCAAAAGCCCTGCCCCGACCCCTTACTACTCAAAGTAAAAGCAGTCTAGCTTCTCAGGGCTAAGAGGAATAGCAGGGTGAAAAAGGCCACAAGTAGAAAACATATCAAGGGAGGTGGATGGGTAAAAACCCGGATTTCCAGGATTGGGAAAGATAATGATGAAATCAAAAAAAAAAAAAAAAAGCTAAACTTTAGGGCAGAGATTGTATTATTTTCTTTCAGCTAGCAATCCAGTTCCTATAATCATTTATCAGATGGATAGCTGAAAAATTCAAATCACACTAAAACTGTTTGAATCCCCTCAACAAGATAATAGTTTCTCAGTTCATCTTTGAAAAGGTTTTGAGAGAGAGAAGACTGCAGTCATATCCACAAAATTAGATATGCACTGCGCTGATACAATCTCTTGATCAATTTCACACTGTACCTTACATAATAAAGGTTTATGCAAGAAAACTGCAGTACAAAACCAGATTACTGATACTATGGATTTATGATATTATGTAATATCAAGGTGGGTTTTTTGTTCAATATTTTTTTTGTAAAAACAAATCTGTAAAATCATTAAAAAAAATTTCACAAGTTGGCCTGATGACAAGTTTTCAGTAAGGATGAATAAACTGGAAAGCTTCCATTTCACAATCATGTTACTCAAAAATGGGGAAAATGGATCTTTTTTTTTCCAGAGTCCAATTTGGACTAAGACCAAGTATGGAAATTTGGCTCAAAAGGCACCTTTTCACAGTGTTACAGTCATGTACAAAATAGGTTATAACTGAAATAACCTCATAATATTCATTACTAAGTGATTATTATAGTAGTGATGTGTTTACAATGGACTTTGATACCCTATAGCTTGAAGCCAAAGTCTGTAGTTATATGTCAAAGTTCATTGCATGAGGCGGTCTTTTACAAGTGGAACAACCGTTCCAAACCTTTTTAATAAACAAACCTCATTTACATAAACCACAACTCCAAGTGGAAATGGGGTTGTCAGACAGGCATGGAAGAAGTAAGGGCAGACTTTTGAATTATAAGAGAAATCAGTGGTGTTTGTACTGTCCACAGTGCTGTCTGCTGTCATTATGGTAACAACCAGAATACAGGAAACACCACTGTGTAATAGGCAACCAAGGAAGGCCTGGTGGCTGGAAGCAGTGGCAGAAAGTCTAGAAATTATAAGTATTTGTAAGAACAAAAGTTACAGAGGGGTAGCCGTGTTAGTCTTTATACAGCAAAAAAAAAAAAAAAAAAAAAGAGAATCCTGTAGCACTTTAAAGACTAAAAATTTTATTTCTGCAGGCTTAAGCTTTCGTGGGCTGCAACCCACTTCATCAGATGCAAGAAACAGAAATCAGATAGGGGGTGTGTACGTACACACGCACACACACACACACACACACTCTCTCTCTCTCTCTCTCTCTCGGGTAAGGAACAACAATGGGGAGGGTAGGTGTTAGCAGAGTCCATTCAGATAGAGTAGATGAGGCCTATTCACAACCATTGATCAGAAGGTGAGAATGTGTGAACAGTAAATCGTCACTGTTCACACATTCTCACCTTCTGATCAATGGTTGTGAATAGGCCTCATCTACTCTAACTGAATGGACTCTGCTAACACCTACTCTCCCCATTGTTGTTCCTTCCCCTAGGATGTGTATATATACCCCCTATCTGATTTCTATTTCTTGCATCTGATGAAGTGGGTTGCAGCCCACAAAAGCTTAAGCCTACAGAAATTAAATTTTTAGTCTTTTAGTCTTAAAAGTGCTACAGGACTCTGGTTTTTTTTAATAAGAATAAAAGAATTTATCTAGACACAGCCCCGCTGAACCTGCTTCAATATGAGAGGGACTGGGTAGGAAAGTAGAAACTGAATAGACTGAAAAAAAACCAAAAAAACCCAGATTTCTCCCAAAGTAAAATGTAAGCATTTGTCAAGAGTTGTTAACAGGAAGACAGAGAGGATTCACGCTTATCTCCGAATGCACAAATTTTGAAAGGTTTTTTTTTTATTTTTCAAGATCAAATATTCTATTGAATGAAATCATCTATTGAAATGATAGAGCAAAGTTTAATAATCCTGTAAGCGGGCAGGACATTTTTTAATGCCATCATAAGAGAGATGTGGTCACACAATAAATTTAAGTCACTTTGAAACTGATGTTGAAAAGCTATTAGAAGGCCAGGCATTCAGGAACAGTCTGATATCCAAAAGTCAACAAATACTATAGAAACAAATGAAAAGCACAGAGCTGAATTTTATCAATTTGCAAACTCCTTTTTATGTTAAACACTATCTTCAATGTAGCACAAAATGAGCAATTCAGGAAAGTGCCTGAAGCACCTCAACCTTAGTATAATCATCCAGACATATTTAAATTTGCAGGTCTGCTACTAGATGTTGCAAGTGAAAAAAGGAGAAAAGTTACAAGAATCAATATTCTAGAATGAGCTGGTAACAACCCCTATATTTAGATGACTGACACGATATGACCCAGTACTGCGTACAAACACCCATTCAGGGAAAGCATGTTCCAATTTAATACTGATCCCATGTCTGAACAGAAAATCAAAGAATGTGGTCTGAATTAATCCTAAACTTCTGATGCATGGGTCGCATTATATAAATCTTGTTGATGAAGTATTAATACCTACCAGTCCTAAAACATATTATGGAAGTTCAAAAGTTCTTTTACTATCACCATGGTTGGCTGATCGAAAGATGAGGATGCCCAAACTTCCTAAAGACTCTGGAACTCAGGAACAGTCTCTGTATTTGCCCCCAACTACCATAAATGTTTAAATGTATACTTAGCACAAACTTTTTTTTTAAAAAAGCATGATTTTTAATCAGAGGATTACATAGAGAGGCACTAAAATAAAAAAAAAAATAGCAACTGAAGTTGTGTTTGCAGGGACTTAACACTACAAGCTGACAATTCCTTCAGTGGAAATCTGGCTTGATCTGATCAAAGAACTAGATCCACACCAGAAAAAAAATGAAAATTCAGAAGCAGCTATGGAACCTATTTCTTAATTAGTATGCTTGATCCCCAGTACAAAGAAGAATCAGAAAAATGGCTGATAACTCAGAATATATTCTCTCTCTTCTAGCATTTAAATTAAAGATCCAGATTTCTACCCCAAATTTATGTTTGTAGAGTACGTTGTATCATGCAGTTGCATCATAATGGAAGACTGGAAGTAAAATAATAGTCCTAGATTCTGTACATTTAAAAAAATATTTGTTGGTATTGCAGCAGTTTCTAAGGCTGTATCTACACAGTATGCTTCTTTCTGTGGCATGTAGAGTATGTACTGTACTAAGGTAGCCCCTCCAGCACAGGTTTAAATAGCAGTGTAGACCGTGAGGCACAGTTCAGGTGAGTAGAGTACACACACCTGAAGGGTGAGGGTATGTATCCGAGTACATACCCAATATGTCTCTACTTGCCTGAACCACACCCTCCTGTCTACATTGCTATTTTTAGTCGTGTAGTGTCCCACTACTTCAGTTGTTGGAGACATTCCCTGCTGCAAGAAAAAACTGGCAGGAGGAGGCAGCAGGGAAAGGTTCTGGCAGGGGGGTCCCCACTTTAGGTAAGGACTCCAGCAAAGGAACGGCAGCAGGAAAGGCTCTGCCAGCACCTTGCTGCTAGAGCCCTTCCCCACCGGAGGGAAAGATGTTGCCATAGCCTTTCCCTGCTGCAGATAAGGACTCTGGCAGCAGCGGAAGCCTCTAGCAGCAGCAAAAGGCTCTGGAAACTCCCCGCCACAGGTAAAGATTCCGGCAGCAGGGAAAGGCTGAGTCTCTCCCTACCACAGCTTTTCCTCACAGCAGTAAAAGGCTCAGGGACCTGCTGAAGCCTTTCCCCACTGCCAACCCCCTGCAAGAGTTTTTCACTGACGTGTAGCTACACATTGCAGCATGGACGCAGCCTGCTTTTCACTGCAGCACATATCTACACATACCTACACACTGCTGAAAGCAGTGTGTCATGTAGACATAGCTTAAAGCCCCATCAGGAATCAGGGAAACCGATAACAAAAAAATGGTTTAGTGGCCCAAAGTATTTAGTCAAAGGCCTCGTTTACACTTAAAATTTATACTAGCATAGCATAGCTATGTTAGTCAGAGGTGTAGGGGGGAAAAAAACACACACCTGGTGACATAGCTATGCTGACAAAGCCCCTAGTGTAGATGCAGCTATGCCAACAGACGAAAGCTTCTCTCGGCACAGGTAAGGTCATGGAGGGAGGTGGCGTTTTTATACCCAAAGAATTCCTCTGTTTCTTGGCATATGCTGAGTCCACCCTAGTGGGCTATACTCACATCAGATTTGTAGTATAGACACAGCCTAAGTAATAGGGCCTGTTTTACCACATTCTGAATGGTTTGGTAAAAACTAATAGACCCTAACTAACTAGTAGACTGGGTAATCCATTATTTTATTTTATTTACAGAATTAGTTTTTTCAGTTTGGACAATTTTTCCTCATTTATTTTACCATTTCAAGGAAGAGGAAAATCACAACCTTACACAGTAGTGAACATAAGAACGACCATACTGGAACAGACCAATGGTCCATCTAGCCCCATGTCCTGTCTTCCGAGAGTGGTCAATGCCAGGTGCTTCAGAGGGAATGAATAGAACAGGTAATCATCAAGTGATCCACCCGTCGGCCATTCCTAGCCTCTGGCAAACAGCAATCCCTGCCTATCCTGGCTAACAGCCATTGATGAACCTATCCTCCATGAACTTATCTAGTTCTTTTTGAATCCCTTTATAGTCTTGGCCTTCATAACATCCTCTGGCAAGGCATTCCACAGGTTGATTGTGTGAAGAAATATTTCCTTTTGTTCATTTTAAACCTGCTGCCTATTAATTTCATTTGGTGACCCCTAGTTTGTATTATGAGTAAATAATACTTCCTTATTTATTTTCTCCACACTAGTCACGATAGACCTCTATCATGTCCTCCCTTAGTCGTCTCTTTTCCAAGCCTTATTAATCTTGCCTCTTACGGAAGGTTTTCCACACCCCAATCATTTTAGTTGCCCTTTTCAGTATCTTTTCCAATTCTAATTTATCTTTTTTGAGATAGGGTGACCAGATCCACATGCAGTATTTAAGATGTGAGCGTATCACGGATTTATAATATATTTTCTGTCTTACCTCTCTTTCTCCTAACGATTCCCAACATTCTGTTAGCTTTGTTGACTGCTGCTGCACACTGAGTGGATGTTTTCAGAGACCTATCCACAATAACTCCTAGATCTCTTTCTTGAGTGGTAACAGCTAACTTAGGCCTGATCTATACCAGAGAGTTTTGTTGACCAAAGTCAGCTTTGGTCGACAAAACAGAGGTGGTGTACAAACTGAAACTGACCCCCTGCTGACAAAACTGCCCAGTTTTTTCAACAAAATAAAACCACCTCAACAAGAAGTGTAGGGCTTTTGTTGATATAGTTTAGGGTGACAGCGTCAATGGAGACACTGCGTCCCCTTACATCGGCTGTAGGGATGTCATTCTTGTCAAAGCCTAAGCCTGGGTAGCTGGTTCCCGCTCCTGGCTGGGAGTGGGAGCCAGGAGTCTGGGTCCTTGTCCACCTGCTCCCCTCTGGGGCAGCCTTGTCAATTACAGGGCTGAGCTGTGAAATTAATGTGGAAGCCCATTCCAGATGAGAGATGGGAAGGAAGTCCCCTGCAGCTTCCCCCGGTGCCTGGCAGGAACCGGGAAATGGGGTGGCAGCCCACAGGGAGTCCAGGAGACTGTGGGCTCCTGGCAGGTGTAGCAGAAAGTGAGAACCTGAGACATGAGGCTTAGTATGACAAGCCAGGTATAAGGCCTGAGCTAAAGTAATAGTCAAGCTCTATAAAGCAAAGTTAGGTTCACAGCCTGATTTCTGCTGAGTCCAAGTTCACAGAATCTGGCAAGAACAGAGCTGGTATTGCAAAAAACACACATTCCTAAAGAAGCACTAGGCACAGAACACTCAGCAAGTACATTCCAGAAAGATGGTACCAGAACATCCCAGTACCAGGAACGATACACACTCACACCCCAAACATGAGGACACACTGACCCTTCTTAAAGATAAGGTCAGAATGGCAATGTGATGAATAGAGAGATGTTTTGATCAAACCATCCTGTACAAGGTAAAAGGTGGTAGGTATCCTACCACGTCAGGGAGGCAATATGCCACTTGTTTGTATCAGTGTATAAAAGGGTCTCAAAGGGAGTGTCTTCGTCCAGCCAAGGGGTAACACAGTTTATTGAGCTGGTCCCTTGTAACAAGCATTATGTGTTAGTGGTCCTGTAGAGTCTATGGGATACTAGGACCATGCTTCGTCTACGATAAACCTGGCTGGGTGCTTTTGTTACTGAAACGGATCTCTGGTCTTATTGGGTAATCCAATCATGGTTGGGGTCTTGGTTATCTGCACAGAGCTGAGACAACATACTCACTGGGAGAACACACACACAACCAACAACTGACAACAGCAGGGAGCTGAGAGATGGGGATCTCTGATCCCTCCCTCCCTCCACCCCCGCCCCCCGACTGTCTCTTAGGTCAGTGGAAATGCTCCTGGTGAAGACACACTCCACCGACCCAAGGAGAGCAGTGTGGACATGGTGGGTGTAAGTCGACGTATATTAGACTGACTTATTTTTTAAGTCTAGACAAGGCCTTAGACCCCATCATTTTATATGTTTAATTGGGATTACTTTTTCCAATGTGCATTACTTTGCATTTATCAACAGTGAATTTCATTTGCCATTTTGTTGCCCAGTCACCCTGTTTTGAGAGATCCCTTTGTAACTCACTGCAGTCTCCTTTGGACTTAAATGCAATGTGCTGTACAAGGAATAGTCCCTGCCCCAGACAGAAACATGATTGTAACTTCCAACGTCCCCATTTTACATAATTCTTCCAATGGCCAATATTCTTGTTATCCAACATATAAAGGGTTATTTCCAAGCCAATCTCCAGACACATCTGCAAGTTTGATGCCAGCTGCAGAAGTAGCCTGTCTTTAGGTGGGAGATGAAAAGCAACAAAAAGCTACCTATACATTTACAGATATGTTTTTAAGCCACGTGGCTCTAAGTCCGTGATCTTAGTACTAACATGCTGCAAAACAAAAAGGCAAAAATAAGAACAGCATGTCAACTGTATCTGCTCTTACTTCCTGTAGGTAACAGCTGCCTGCCCAAGGCACCTGAGAGAACTTCTACCATCACAACCTGCATTTACTGGGGAGCGGAAAGAAGCAGCTGGAGTGGTGTGTGTCCGATGAACCGAGATCAGTGAATGGGAAGGAAAAGTCCCCCAAGAGCCTCCCTTAAAAAGCAGCTGAGCGATGGGATGGTGGTAAAGAGGCCACACAAACGATGAATGCCTCATTCCCACCACCTCGCACGGCCTGTCCCTCCCCCATCCCGTACGCACCACGGCCCGCCTCCCCCCAACCCGGCTCCCTGGTTTCCCCGAAGCCGGGGTTTTCCCCCATTCGCAGGTGACCGGCCCGTGTCTCCCCCCTCCCCCACACGGGTGCTGAGGCTCCGCCCCCTCCCCACCAGCTCCTCTCCGCCCTGCAAGGCCCGGCCCGTTCCTCGCTTACCCAGCCCAGCGCGCCTCATCCCTGCGCCCCGAGCCCGCGCGGCGGACGGGCAGGGGAGGGGACGGGGACCGGGACCGGCTCCCACCCGCAGCCGCTGAGGAAGAGGCGCTGGACGCGTCGGCGACCGCGACCAACAGCTGCTCCGTCCGTGTTCCCGCTTCCTTCCGGGCCGGGGTCACGGACTTCAGCCCAGTCTTCACACACCCCTCGCCCCGCCCCCACTAACAAAGGGAACGCCACGACATCGCTTCGCCGCCGCGGCCCGCTGAGTAACGCCGTGCCTCCGCTCCATGGGCGGGGTCCTGCCGGCGGAGAGCGGGGCCTCCTGGGTAATGTAGTTCCAGCGCGGCGGCGGCGGCGCCATCTTGGCTGGCTCTGCAGTTGCGCGGGCCACCTCCCTACGCAGCGGCGGCGCTGAGGCCGATGTGGGAGGAGCGTGCGGAGGGGACGGGTCATTATTCACATTATTCACTAGGGAGGAGGGGCGGCGGCGGTGGCGGCTGGACTGTCCCAGCCCCAGGGTCTGGTGAGCCCCTCCCCCCCTTGGTTCTTAAATTAAAAGTTGTTTTGCAAATATAGCGGGCTTTAATTTATGAAGCCGAGACCTCGTTTTTGAATCACGTGTCCTAAACTTCTTCTGAGGATTGATCATTTCGTATATTGGTATAGTCTCAGTCTAGGTGTTCCTGGCATCAGGAGCCCCTGCCCTTTTTATGGCTGGATAGGAAGCATCAATTCTCAAGACATTGTTTTTCATTATTGTAAGATGGAGTCACAGTATTGAAAAAATTAAGAGCCACTGTCCTAGAGGAAGCCCCTTTTGTAAATGTTAAAGGAGCCCTTGCGGTTCGCAGCGGCTCAAACCTCACAGTCTCACTATTACTGAATATTTAGTGTTAGGAATGATGAATTATCTTTGCAAATGAAATTTGAATCTTCTGTTATAATCCTCAACCCATTCTAATGCTTTATATCCTTTTATTAGGGCTGTGATTCACTCTGTATTCCACTAGATTAATTTTATTTCCCAGGATGATAACTCTACTGGTAAAATATATTTTGTGGATGCAATAGATCACTCCTTTTGCAATTCAATTTTCCCTTGTTCGTCCCACAATTTTTTAATAAAACTCACTTTCTGGACTCAGCAGTCACTGGCTTGTGCTGCGTTAGGGTGCAGACAAAGATTCTAGAATATACTTAGAATTGGATATATATGTGTGTGTGTTAATTGTCACATTTTATTTAAAATACATTGTACAATTTTGTAATAAACAGACAAATATATTCATGAATGATCCACTCAAAGCTTTATATTAGGATGAATATTAAAAAAGTTAAATGATTTATTTTAAATATAAAATTTGATAAATACATTATTTGGAAAATATTATTGAGCTTCAAACATAAGCATATCAGATGGTTTAATTTCATTTGAAGCTGAGTGATTGCCTGGTACTTGAGTTTCAAGAAAATACTTTTATGAGGCTTATTTATAGTCTCCTAATTTAAGTGAGTCATTTACTAGAAAAAGGAGGCTACACTGGGTTCTGGCATACTGAAGGAGAGACAGAGGAGCAGCCTGGCAGTTTGCAGGTGTGCAGCATGCATACAACAGTAATAGGATTAGAGGGAGGGAGTGAAGGTGGCCGTTTAGGCGCAGGGCAAAGTAGAGAATGGAGGAGAAAGCAAAGCATGAGAAAAAATTAAATTTTCACCCTGTCTAGTGCAATCTCCCTCCAGCACCAGGCAGTTTTCCATAAAACCTTATCTGAAATGCAACGGCTCTTATTATTTACCCTTACATGTACCTATGCTGTCCATTATTTTAGATGTCTAGGATTCATCTACGTCAGTTCAGGAAAATGTATTAGTTCCTTCATGAAAGGGGACAGTGTTCTCATATTGTTTTCCCCACTTCCATCCAAATCAAAGATGCTTATTTGTGAGAAAATCTTTTAGGTACTTTACTACCACAGGTCCCTTCCCTGATTTGGCTGTTAAACAAAGGTCTACTTTTAAGGATGTGATCCAGGAGTCATTTCTTAAGTGGCAAGATTTGGATTTAGCTTCATCTATGGCAATTGTGAAATCCATAGCGAAGGGCCATATTCTGAGAGACCCTTATCCCTGTCCTCTGCAAATTTGGACCTAGGCTCCATCAGTAATAACATTTTCTTCCTTGGTGGGTTGCAGAGAGACAATCTCTGTGGAAGTGCTTCAAACTTAAGAGAGTGAATTCTGGCCCACCACTGAAGTCAGTGGCAAAACTTTATTTCTCTTCAATGTAACCAGGAGTTCACCCAGAGTCTTTTACTACGGAATATAATCCCACTTATTTTTTCTTTATATTGTGCATGATGTCACTGCTCTATGATGAGGATTTCCTGGCTCTTCATGATATTTCTGCACGTCATCTTTCCTGTTTCCCATGGCTTGTTTCTCTGTTTTCTTTGCTTTAGGTAGAAAAAGTGGACTTATGCCACTCATGCCTGTAACATGCTTATAACATCTTGTAACCATTTATTAATGTAATGTAAGCAATTTATAAATGGAATGGTTGAATAAAGTGTGACCAGTAAAGGCAGCATAGAAGTGAGAGTGGTAATCCTACCACCCCCTACAACAGATTTGCGACCACGCCACAACCCTATTTTGGGTCTGGACCCCCACTGTTACAACACTGTGAAAATTCTGAAATCATGAAATGGACCAATTTTCAAATCTTATGGCTGTGAAATTGACTAGAATGGACCATGAATTTGGTAGGGCCCTACCTATAGGCTTATCAATCCCTGATGCAGACCTAGCTTCTTCAGACTTCTAGTGGGTGTCTGTCTCCGTCTGCTTTACCGGGGCAACTCCTGAACAGCTTCACCCTTCTTGAGAGGGAGTCCCTTTTTAACCTAGGCATTTGTTATTTTTTAGTTCTCAAGCTTTGGTCCTGCTTGTCAGAGCTTTGGTCCTGCTCAGTAAGTTGGCTGGGGCAAGGGGGTAGAATCTTCACAGCTAATAGTTCAGGCATTGTTTCTTAACAACCCTTAAATATTTACAAGGCAGGGGCTTATCCTGAGCCATTGCTTCCTTCTTGCTTGCTTTACCTTGCAGCCTCCTATTAAACTAAATAGCCCAATAACCAGGTCAAGATGCAGGATTCATAAATTATTACAGAGCAGCTCCACTTCTGTCACAATCCTTACCAGTAAAGACAAGGGAACAGCCTAATAAAGGCCTATTCAGAAGGACCTATTCATTTGAACTTGGAAGACACTATTAGATAATCAGAAATCCTAATGTGATAACGATAATAATTTATTATTGAATAAAAAGATTGAGATATTTTGGTTACTACAGTGTTTTTAAAACAATTTTTCACACTATCCTTGATTAAAACCCATTGCTTCCCAGATTTACAAGTTGTGATAACAACCTAATGAATCACAGTACACTGCCACCATATGTTGACATCATTAGAGAGCTGTAAAGCTGGTACTGTATGATATGTGTTTGAATCTAATTTTTCAGTCACTGCTATTTGTTAAAATAGTGACCTTTTTTCCATTAAAAAGCCTGGCCAGTGATCTAATGGGTGATCCATCAGTGCAATTAGATAACAGCTGATTGCACATATTTATAAACAGAATCCATTACATCAGCTACATAAAAGCAGGACTAGCATCAGACAATCTTCCAAGTTAACAGACTGTTTTTCCAAAAAAGATAATGTGGCCATCTTTCCTCAGCTTCCCATTATCTTGTGTCTTACTGTCATTACTTGGCAGTTATAAACGCACAAATTGCTGGGGTCAGCAGAATGAAATCAGTCAAAAAATGCTCACTGCCCAAGTACTTCGTCCTACATTCCTTACACTGGCAAAACTCCCATTGAGGATGGTCCTATTAAGGAAGTCAGTATCCCTCCTCTTATTGATTTTTGACTCCAAACATTGCCATCTTCAAGGATATCAGGTGTCGTGAAAGAATTGTTATTGACATAAAGCTTTAAATTGTTGAGGGAGTATGCTGAGGGATGCCATCTGTGACTAACCTAAGGGAACGGGAAACAATCTGAATGAATTCAGTGGAAGGCATCCTAGAAGGAGAAGAAAATATTTTAAATTAAAAAAAAATAGTAACTTATTCCCCATGGTAACAGTCATTTTAAAATTAGGACTGGGTGCTTGCTTCTCCAGTATAGGTATATCCTTTGATGTAACCTAGATTTGAAAAATATTCTCAGATTTAATTTTTGATTATTTACCATTTGAAAAATAATTAACATGTACTTAACTGTTATTGTTAAACAGTCTGATCTTGATTATTTGAGTCATAAGTTCTTTCTATAATAAATTTTTTTAGATGGCATTCTTAATGCATCTGTTGTCTGATTCATTAGTGCGTAACCTCTGTCATGTCTCTGCTTTTCTTTTGTAGGTTTATTTTCAGGGCTACCAAATCAGATTAGAACATAGAATACATTGTTGTGCATATACTTGCAAGTTTTCTACCTAAATTCTCTAAATAAAGGCTTTATCCAAAGCTCATGAAATTAATGGAAATATTTCCATTGACTTCATTTGACTTTGGATCTGGTTGTAAATCCTCATAACAAACTAACTCAGTTGGTTCTTTGTATTCTACATAGCATATGCTGTGTAATTTATAAATAATGCTAGTCACATTTTTTCCCTGTAACATTAAGGTACTATTTCTGATGTTAGCTTTGACTGGTTAATAATATTAGTTGAGTGAGAGATAAGAATTCAGAGCAACTGCAGCAGCCTGAACATTAATAACTGTCTAAAGAGAAGAACTGAAATTATTTAAAGACTAAACCATTTAAAACCAGAAGCTAAATGCCAATTTATCTCAGGAAAACAATAATGTGTAATAATAATGAGCAGAACACATGGCTCTAATATTTCCTAAGAAGCAATTAAATAATAATTTGTGAAACACAGCCACGCCACCTACATCTGGTCAAACATCTTAGATTCTGCTCCAATTACATCTACTGTTGTCTGTGATGTGATTCAGGTGGGAGGTTTCCAGATCAAAATGTTTACAAGCCACCAAATGTTAACTGGGACCAGCAAATTCTGCCAAGACTAGCTCACCCGGCTGTCAACATAGGTGACTTCAACAGTCACCACCCAATTAAGGATATTCACCATCAGACGCTAACAGAGACCAGTTGGTGGAGTGGGCATCTAACAACCATCTTGACCTCATCCATGATGCAAAGCAGAGAGGGACCTTCTGCTCAGCCAGATGTTCTCATAAATACACTCCTGATTTGTGCTGGGTATCATCCATGGATAGTTGCTCCTAACCTACATCTTGTCTGGTTTTGGAAGACATTCCACACAGCCAACACAGATCATTTGTTATCCACATGGGGTTACAACTCCCAATCATTAGCACCTTTAATAAGGCAAGTTGGAACTTCAGGAAAACTGACTGGAGAAAGTACACAGATGCTCTAGAAAAAAAATGTCATCTCTACCATTATTTATCATGGCAGCCGATGAAGCTTTTAGTTGATTCTGAGGAGCCATCTTCAAAGCCACCTGCCCATCCGTACCATGTGGCCACTATTCAGTCTACACATCATGCCTGGATGCAGAATGTGCTAACCTGCTCAGTCAGCATGAATCTTCTGGAGACCCACATATTGCTGACCAGCTAATCAAGTCACTATTTGCCGCTGGACGGGCACAACGGGAAAGGATGACTCAGAATCTAGACATCATTCACTCAGGCTGGAAATGCTGGAATTTGATTTGTCATCTAGGTGCAGCTCAGAAACCACCAGTCCAAAGCCAACCAAGCTGCCAGTCGTCTGCTGAATGTGCCAGAGGCCACAAATAAGAATCATGTCAGACAACAAGTCCATGATGAATGGTGTCAGTTCCATTGGAGAAAAGCCACTTGGCAATACTTAGAGCCATTTACAGCCACTGAGTTACACAAAATTTTGAGAGATATTAGGAGTGGCACTGCTGCTGAGTTATGACAACATATAGCCAGAGTTCTAGAAACACTTCAGCACTCATGCTTACCAGTGGTCCTTCATGCGAATGGTCAATGAAAAGCAACTTGCGAAGACATGGCTGTGATGCTGGCAGACCAGATGCCAGCTCATACCAGGGCCTCTCGGTCTCATTGCATAGTGACAAATGCATAACTGAAAACCAGTCTGGCTCACCTGTGTGTTAGTGTTGTTAAAACAGATGTTAAGTTTATAAGAATGTGTTTAGTGTTTGGACTTTCTCATATTATTGTGAGTTGCTGCACTCACTAATCTCACTTATAATATCTGAATCCATGTTACAAGTTCATATTTAAGTGTTGGCTTTGTAATTATAAAAATGTTTGCTCTGAAACTGGCAACCCCCACAATCATGAGAGAAGCATTACCAAATATGAACTACTAGTTTACCACAAGATGTCTTATCTACTGCCCAACAAAAGAAGGCCTGTAGACACCAGACAAACCATTGCAGAACATTGGTGGACAAAAGACTTTGTTGATTGCTTTCCCCACACCCATGAAGAGGGGATGTGCACAAACCTTCATCTCATCACAGTTTGAACTTTGGAAGAAGTGAATAAAAATCCCTGACCTGGAGGAATTGTATCACTGTGCGGCTTGGAGTTTGGAGAGGGCAATATTTCTAAGCTTAAGCTTGGCCTAGTCCTTAAGGACATGTACTGCTTGCACATTACAGGAGCTGCTATTACTTTTTGGAACCTAAGAGTGTAGCTCATTTGTGTGTGTATGTTTACCTGCTTTAACGTTGTAAATAACTCTTGTTTCCTTTTCTTAGTTAATATATCTTTAGTCGGTTCATTACAGGATTGGCTACAAGCATTGTCTTCAGTGTGTGATCTGAGGTGCAATTGATCTAGGGTAAGTGACTGGTCCTTTGGGACTGGGAGTAATCTGAATATTGTTGTGATTTTTGGTAAGGGACAATCTAACACAAAGGCAGGCTTGCCTGGGTGGCAAGATAGACCAGAGTGTCCAAAGGGACTGTCTGTGACTCCATGTTAAGTCTGCTATAGTGCTTGAAGAGTTCACACTTGATGCTTGGAATTGGTGAAATCTAATTGTAGAACACACAACCAGTTTGGGGTTTGTGCCCTGGTTTGTAACAGGCTACCCTGCTGTTGGCACCCACATTCACGAGCCACTTCAGACAGCTTGATAATGATGAATGTCAAAAGTCATTGCTCTCCTGAAACTGAGTAAAGACCCACATGATGTTGTAAGCTATTGACCCGTATCTTTGTTGTCTGTGCCATTCAAGATGCTGGAACATCTCATTTTTCAGCACATCTCCCCAGAAGTGGAGTCAATGCTCAGCATTCAGCAAGCAGGCTTTTGGAAGTATCAGAGCAACTGTGATCATGTAGCTTTGACAACATTAATCAAAAATGGTTTTCAGAAAAAACCTGAGGATGGGAGCCATATTTCTGAACCTGACTGCAGCATATGACACAGTCTGACACATGGGGCTTTTCATCAAATTGTAAAGCGCACTCCTAGCATGGGTAGTCAATGTCGTTGACCTTCTCCTCTGCAACAAACATTTCTGAATGCATGTGGGAGACAAAGTTAAACATTGACAAGCGAGACCAATGGTCTAATCCAAGGCTCTATGCTGCCACCAACACTTTTCAACCTGTACACAAATGACCTTCCGCTCATCCAGATCTTCAAGTTCACGTATGCAGATGACATTTGCTTAGGCATCCAAGCATGGTCATTCCCAAAATTTGAAGATGCCCTAAACATCAATTTGATTAAAATGACCGAATACTGTAGTCAGTGTCATTTACAAGCAAGAGTGACCAAAACAGTTGCATGTTTTATCTTTGCAAAACCAGACTAGACTAAGAATGAATATCTTTCTCAGTGGACATCACCCAAACTACCTCAGAGTTACCTTAGGTAGATCTCTCAAATATCCTAACCACCTGAGGAAAACTGCTCCTAAGGTGAGGACGCGTAACAACCTTCTAAGCAAATTGGCTGGCACTTCATGGGGTCCAAATACTCAAACTCTCTTATCATCCAGTTTAGCCCTCTGTTACTCTGCAGCAAACTACTATGTGCCAGTCTGGCTCTATTCATCTCACATCAAATTGGTTGACACACATCTACACTCATTCATGTGCATCATAATTGGAACAATTCGACCCACACTGGTAATGTGGCTCTCTGTGTTAAGCAACATCACTTCTCCACATGTCCATCATGAGGTTGCTATAGCCAGAATGCTTGAGAAGATCAGGGCAAACCGAGTCTTCTGGTATACGTAGTCCTCTTCGACTACCCAAGAGTGCACTTGTCATTGAGGTACTTGTTGTGGGCCTACTTGCCCTGTTCAGATCTCTCTGTGACATCATTATGGCATGAACAATGGGCTGCAGCTGATGTCAGATGATGTCAGTGGTGGGGCACAGGGATCTTGCCTTGGGGATTGTTGGCAGTTAGGTGGTAGATGAGTGTGATCTCAAGGTTTAATGAAGGTAAGGCCTTGTCTACACTAGCACTTGTGCCGGCAAAACTTTTGTCACTCAGGGGTGTGAAAAAGCACCCCCTAAGCGAAAAACTTTTGCTGGCATAAGCGCCAGTGTGGACAGCGGTCAGTGGGAAAGTGTCTCCCGCTGACATAGCTATCACCACTTGTTTAGGTGGTTTTACTATGTCGGCAGGAGAGCTCTCTCTTGTTGACATAATGTGGCTACACAAGTGCTCTTACAGTGGCACAGCTGTATCGGTGCACCTGTGCCACTATGAGTTTTAAGTGTAGACTAGCCCTAAGTGGAAGTGTAACGTTAGATGGCATGTACATAAGGGTGAAAGGATTGTAAAAGGGATCGAAGAGGTTGTAAAATTTAGCAGATATGTTCTTTCAGTGCAGTAGGCTAAGTGTAGGAGTGCAGGACAGATTCTGGTAGTTCTTGTTCAGTACAGAGCAAAGGCAGAGTGTATATGTGTTGAGGCATCACTCAAAGACGACAGAGTTACAATTGCATGGGCATCTGTCTGAACTATTCATTTCCTTTTATCAGACATTTAAACTTTGTTGAACTCAGCAGGGCTCCCCGCTCTTCCAGATCATAGCTCACACCCAGGAGGAGACAATGTGGGGCTGACAGGCACCCACTGCCCCAAATCCCCCTCTTAGCCTCAACCCATCTCCATGTCACCCCTCCCACTCCCTCTAATCCTCACCCTCTCCCCTGAGTTGAACCTCCCAACCCTTCTTCCCTTCCCTTCTCTACCATCCATTCCCATTTATTCCCCTCTCAATAATACCCCCTCTTCTTTCTGCAGAACCAAATCCCCTGATGCTATCCCCAGCTACCCTCCTCTTCCCTCCCAGCAAACATTTCTATGTGTAATTTGTTTTCTTTTCAAATGTAGATTGAGAGCCTTCTGAATTTTCTGCTGCAGTCAGATTACATTTCCTCAAAATAAAAATCTTCCATGGAAGCAGTTTGTAGCAACATACCTATATTACATTTTCAGATTTCTGCCATAGGTTAGATTCAAATTTACAGGATGAGCTTAGATTTACTGGCCAGCACATGTTCCCTTGAGCCACCACAATTTGTGATTAGTGGCTAGCCAGCCACCCTCTTGAGTTCTCTTTCTGCATCACCACAGTATAATCCATGTGGCAAGCGAGTGTTATGCTTTGGGGCACTTAGAAAAGTCATCGTTTAAACAGAAAGAATTCCCAATCTGGAGCTCCCCTCATCCTATATTTTATCTGAGAAGAAAGAAATTAAAAATTTAAAAAGCATCTGTTGAGAATCCATAAACATTTTGCAAGATCTTACTTGTTTTCCAGTAGGACCACAGCAATGAAATTAGGGCAGGAAAACAAAATTAATTCTGATTTCACTAAAATAAACATTGCACTTTATGTTCATACAATTCCAATTATGGTAGTTTCTTTACAATCAATTAGTAGCTGCATAATTTGTTTGTTACCTTTGATTATGTCCAGTTAGTTAATTAGAATATTGTACATACTTGTTCTCATTCTAGTTGTCAGAAAACATTGTCTAGTGTCAGAAAACTAGTTGTCTAGTGTCAGAAAATGACAAAAATATAACTGTTTCTTAATCTGAAATGTAAGAGTTAATATGTAAAAAGCTATACTGCAATCAGGTGAACAATGTTATTCAGTTTAGAAAATGCTCTAAATGAATACTTTGGCTCAGAAGGCTAATCCCTGAATAGGTATTTGTGTTGGTATAATAACCATTTTCAATAGGTTCTATATTTTTATTAAGCTGCTAGAATGTACAGTATAACAGCTTTGAAGAAGGGACTGCAGTATGCTCAATATTATTTAATATAGTTACAATAATTTTAAGAAACTCCTGTTGTATTCACTAAAAATCCTTGTTAAGGATCTTACCTTGATTTTATCGAAGTCAATGGCAAAACTCCTATTAATTTTAATGGTACAGGAACAAGGCCTAAAGAAACTAGCATGTAAATACACAAACAATATTTTAGAGTTAAATATCTTGATCTTTTTTCATTTTTAACTGTAAAAATAGCTTTAAAAATAAAATCCAACAACAATCCTTCTAAATTATGTTTTACTATATGACAAGCAGTAAGATTTCAGCCACCCACAGCCCACCCATTTGCCCTGCAAAATCAGATGTTAGTATCTCACAAATTATAGAAAAATGTCTTATTGTCACTCAGATTTACTTTAAAAATATAGGTGCCTAAACAGACCCTCCAGATCCCCTATGTGGATGCTCATATCAGCATGTAGGCAATACCAAAAAAAAAAAAGTGTATTTAAGTATTCATATTAAAGTCATGGGCATGGCATGAGAACACAGTTACATGTTCAGCTACCAATTTGACAATCCAAATGTAAGATATAGACATCCTATCAAAGTATGTATATTTGAATATTGGGCCTATATGTATTCTGTCACAACTCTCCATTTCTACACAAATCATGGTGTCCCCTTACTCTCAAGAGCATTCTTATTTTGTGTGAAATTCACTGAATAAAGCCTGACAAATTGAGGTTTATGTGGATGAAGTCCGCTAGTGTTGAGGAAGAAATCTTTAACCCTTCAAATTCTGCCGCTGCAGCTGCTGTGCCTGTGGGCCGGACTTGCAGCCACAGAACTTCCAAATGGCTTACGTGGTTTGTTAAGGCCCCTCGATCTATATAATTGTGGATCCCATGGTCTTGCTTGCAGCCCATGCCCAACTCCTCCCTCTATACTTTCTGAAGTAAGTTTCTAAGTGGTGTGGAAGACTTTGTGTCGTCCATCTACACCAGGGTGAATTTCACGCTATGTGAAATCCTCCTGAAATAAGTTGTCTTTTAAATTGGCTGCAACAGCCATTGCAATGGAAAATTTTGAACGGAATGAATGGAACTTTAAACTCCTCCAATGACAAGGAATTCTTTTTCTTTTGTGTTTGTCAAATAACATTCATGGCATGGAGTAAATGGCAAACACCAGTGTTATCAAATTTTCAACTTCACTTCAATGTTAATCACATGGAAAATTGCTCTAAGAAACCTATGGTGTGAACTTTATGTCTTAAACAACTCACTGAAGTTTGTTAAAAACAAAGTTATTTTTGAACTACACGAGTGCAAAAAGGCATTTCAAATCAACACATTACTAAGGGGCCAACTTATGGGAGGAGAACAGAAGAGCATGGCATAAGTATGTAAAGGGAGTGGGGGCCGGGATCTCTATGGGAGAGGAGTACAGAAGGATGGTTGCTACAGAGGAGACTGCTTGAGAGGGGTTTCTAGAAGGGACTGGAGAGCCAGCTTATATCAAACTAGCTATAAAGGTAGAATAGCACTCTTGAGTTGACAGCATGTATGATTGTTTGCAACGTTGTTGTAGCCATGTTGGTCCTAGGATATTAGAGGGAGAAGGCAGGTGAGGTAATATTTTGTATTGGACCAACTTCTGTTGGTGAAAGAGACAAGCTTTCAAACACAGCAAAGCTCTTCTTCAGGTCTGTATGTATTCTTCAGTGTGTATGAAACATTTTAGTCAAAACTGAGTTTTCATAGCTCGGTTAGAAATTCTAGGAAAAAGTTATACATTATAATAGCCTAGTGGCCTAATCTTCACAAGTGCTAAGCATCCATAAATCTCATTGATGTCAAAGGAAACTGGGCGTTCAGCAATTCTGAAAATCATAATATCAATATATATTCTTAAGTACATTTTTCTTAAAAGTGGGTCTTAATAAACTTCAATAAACCCAGTTTATTAAAAGTAAGCTTATTTTATTTACAGGTGTTATTCAGTAAGGCAGGAAGATTAAGACTGTAAGATTTATAGTGACATGTCCTGGATATTTGTTTAGAGCCTTGGGCGTCAGGGTTCATGCTTTTTGCTTACAAGAGTCGAGTGAATTTCCCCCCACCATCCTTCTGACCCTTAGCTCAGCATTGTGTAAAACTGACTGGTTCACATTTCTCTGAAACACCAAGTTTTGGCATCTGCTCAAGACAGGCTACCACACTTGATAGTTCAATAGTCTGTCTAGGATGTTTGATCTATTTTAGTACTCAATTCCACAGAGTCTAATATTGAGGGATATTATTTAGAAATTGAAATGAAATGTTGAGAGCATTTAAGTATGTTACAGTGCAAGTCATTTAAGACAGATTTTTCTGGCAAAGCTTGGTTTTGCCATCTTACCTAGTAGCTTTTCAATATGAAAATCATGTTTCCCCAAGGGGATCTCAAGGAAATGGTAGAGGCAGAGGGAAAGCCACCAGAACAAGCTACATAGTAAGCCAGGAAAGAGTCAGGATATCCTGGGGTTTTGTTTAGAAAGAAAACGCAGTGAATATCTGCATAAACCAATCATTTCTATGGTTTAAATGAACGCATAGATTAAGCTATATAGAAACTAGACCAAAATTATATCTGGTATATCATCTTTGACCACAATGGGGTTATTTACACCAGGGATGAATTTGGCCCACTCATTTTGGTTTGGGAAACGGGCTTTTGTTTATTTATCCAACCTGTGTAGCTGAATGTTAACAGAATGTAGCTGACTGTATAGTACTTCTCTCTTGTGTTCAACGCCATTTTTAAACAAATAAATAAACACCACAAGAAACAAATATTACAAAAAATCTGGAAGAGGCATCCTAAAAAATAACCAAGAGATAAAATAAAACCTTCTACACGCTGAGACATTAAAGCTAGCTGCCATGCAATTCATAATCAAAGCATTCTTAAATGCTTTTAAGTTCTCTGTCAATTTACCTGAAGTGTCAGCTTCTGACCCAGGTGACTCCTACAGGATTTGGTTCACGAAGTGTCTTCTGCAGTTCAGCTGGCAGAGAGTGAACCCTGCAGGTTCATTGGAAGATCCAAGTTTGACCTTCAACCTCCCAGGGAAACATCCTCCCTCCCCACAAAGGACCCTCATGCCAATTTCCCTGCACACCATACACTCCATACTTTTACTAGATATAGCTGAGGTCAAACTTGTGTGTATTTGACGGGCATGGGTGGGAAGGATTCTGGGCTTTATTGGTAAGGGAGGGGCCACTGAAAAGAGAAGGAAGGATCTTGGGCTGATGTAGAGCTCCAAGTTTCTTAGCTCTGCAAGCATCTTTCATCCACGTTACTTGTGTCATCATACCTCAAATGCAGGCTATGATTGAAATGTTCCTCTTATGTCTGTGATTGCCAAAGCAACAGTGCTTTCTAAAAGAGGAAGGCCTATCTAGAGATTTCAGCATAGGATTGAAAGTAAAGAGAATTGGGTTCTATGCTTTACACCATCACAAAATTCCTGTGTGACATTTGGAAAGTGATTTCTTTTCTCTGTGTCTCAGTTTTCCTATCTACAAAATGGGGATGATAATTAGGATGACCATATTTCCCAAAGGGCACTGTGCAGGGCTGGCCCAAGTCGCTTGCCTGAGACCCCTCCTCCCCACGTGGGGTTGGCCAGAGCCACTTGCCCGATCTCCCTCCCTTCCCCATGCAGGGCTGGCCTGAGCTGCTCACCTGAGCCCTGCCACCCATCCCCATGCAAGGCTGGTGTCATTGCTCGCTCCAGTCCTCTCTGCTTCCCTGTACGAGACTAAGGCTGGCATTGCTACTCACCCTCCTGCACGTTCCTCCACTGTTGATTCATATTTAGCTTGTGATCCAATATGTCCCCCAGATCTCTTTCTGCAGTACTCTTTCCTAGGCAGTCGTTTCACATTTTGTATGTGTGCAACTGATTATTCCATTCTCAGTAGAGTACTTTGCATTTGTGCTTATTGAATTTCTTCCTATTTACTTCAGGTCATTTCTCCAGATGGTCCAGTTTCTCCAGATCATTTTGAATTTTAATCCTACCCTCCAAAGCACTTGCAACCCCTCCCAGCTTGGTATTGTCCACAAACTTTATAAATGTGCTCTCTGTGCCATTTCCTAAATCATTGATGAAGATATTGAACAGAACCGGACCCAGAACTGATCCTTGCCGGACCCTACTCAATATGCCTTTCCAGCTTGACTGTGAACCACTGATAACTACTGTCTGGGAATGGTCTTCCAACCAGTTATGCACCCACCTTATAGTAGTGCCATCTAGGTTGTATTTCTCTAGTTTGTTTATGAGAAGGTCATGTGAGATGGTATCAAAAGCTTTACTAAGCTAAGATATACCGCATTTACCGCTTCCCCACATCCACAATGCTTGTTACTCTGTCAAAGAAAGCTATCAGGTTGGTTTGACACAATTTGTTCTTGACAAATCCATGCTAACTGTTACTTATCATTTTACTATCTTTTATGTGTTTGCAAATTGGTTGCTTAATTATTTGCTCCACTATCTTTCTAGGGACTGAAGTTAGGCTGATTGGTCTGTAATTTCCCGGGTTTTCCTTATTCCCATTTTTATAGATTGGCACTATATTTCCCCTTTTCCAGTTCTCTGGAATCTCTCCCATCTTCCATGACTTTTCAAAGATAATCGCCAATGGCTCAAATACCTCCTCAGTCAGCTCTTTGAGTATTTTAGGATGTATTTCATCAGGCCCTGGTGACTTTAAGCCATGTAACTTGTCTAAGTAATTTTTAATTTGTTCTTTCCCTATTTTAGCCTCAGATCCTACCTCATTTTCACTGGCATTCACTATGTTAGACATTCAATTGCTACTAACCTTTTCGGTGAAAATTGAAATAAAAAGTTATTTAGCACTTCTTCCATTTCCACATTTTCTTTTATTGTTTCGTACCCATCATTGAATAATGGGCATACCCTGTCCTTGGTTTTCCTTGTGCTTCTAAGCAGTGGTCCCTGAACTTTTTACCCCATGTCCCCACTTATCCCTGTACATGCACTCCCCTGCCCTTCCCAGCTGCGGCTGGGAGTAGGGTTACAGTCAGGGTTGGGGACTGCAGCTGGGAGCGGGTCCACAGTTGGGAGCCTGTGGTCAGGACCAGAAGTTGCAGGGGGCCAAGCGCTGAGGCCATGGCCAGGGGTTGGCATCGAGACCATGGCTGGCCGCTGCGACCAGGGGCTGAAGCGGGGTCGGGTGCTAAGGCCATGCACTGTGATTGGGGACGGAGGCCAAATCAGGGGCCTTTATAATTTGAGTCAGGGGCTGGACGCCGAGGCCGAGCTGGGAGCTGGGGCTGGAGGCCGTGGCTGGGTCTGGAGCAGAGCTAAGGGCAGAGTGGAGCTGGGTGGTGTTCTCTCTCTGTCCCTCATGGGGGGTGGTCCCGTGCCCGGCCACGCCCCCCCAAATGTTCAGGGCATCCCCCACAGTTTGAAGATATCTGTTCTAATGTATTAGTAGAATGTTTTCTTGTTACCCCTTATGTCTCTATTAATTTAATCTCGTTTTGTGCCTTGGCCTTTCTAATTTTGTCCCTACATACTTGTATTATTTGTTCATATTCATCCTTTATAATTTGACCTAGTTTCCACTTTTTGTAGGACTCTTTTTTTGAGTTTTGGATCATTGAAGATCTCCTGGTTAAGCCAGGGTGGTCTCTTGCCATACTTCCTATCTTTCCTATGCAGTGGGATAGTTTGCTCTTGTGCCCTTCATAATATCTCTTTGAAAAACTGCTAACTCTCTTGAACTGCTTTTCTCCTTAGACTTGCTTCCCATAGGATCTTACCTACCAGCTCCCTGAGTTTGCTAAAGTCTGCCTTCTTAAAATCCATTGACTTTATTGTGCTGTTTTCCCTCCTTCAAATCATGAACTCTACCATTTCATGATCACTTACACCCAAGCTGCCTTCTACTTTCAAATTCTCAACCAGTTCCTCCCTATTTGTCAAAATCGAATCTAAAAGAGCTTCTCCCCTAGTAGCTTTCTCCATCTTCTGAAATAAAAAATTGACTCCAATACTTTCCCAGAACTTGTTGGATAATATGTGCCCTGCTGTGTTATTTTCCCAACAGATGTCTGGGTAGTGGAAGTCCCCCATCAACACCAAGTCCTGTGCTTTGTGTGATTTTGTTAGTTGTTTAAAAAAAGCCTCATCCAGCTCTTCTTGCTGGTTAGATGGTCTGTAGTAGACCCCTATCATGACACCACCTTTGGCTTTTTACCCCTTTTATCCTTACCTAGAGACTTTCAATAAGTAAGTAGCTGAACTTCCTGCAGGAAATGAAGCAGAGCGTAACATTCACACCCGTCCCTCAACTTGCAATCAGGCTGTGGAACTGCAGGGGAGCTTTCTGTGGTCACTGTTCCAGTTTGTGGTCTAAAATACTAGCCCCTTCTCCTCTGCTTCTCTGTACAAGTTTTGGGCCACTAGATCTGCACTTAGGATATATTACAAATATCACTGAGCACAGAGAAATAATACAGGTTAATTTTATATTTAGAATTGGGGGTATGCCAGGTTAAACCCACTGAGAATCTGGTCCTAAGTCTCTTAATTTCTAAATTCTATCCCAGGCTGAATTCTCTCATGTGTCATCAGTACTGATGATGACCTTGGAAGGAGATCAAAAAGTGTCTGAGTGTGGAGAAAAAAAAAATCAACCTCCAAATGAAGGGGGAAAAAAT
Source organism: Emydura macquarii macquarii (assembly GCF_026122565.2). Classification (NCBI taxonomy): domain Eukaryota; kingdom Metazoa; phylum Chordata; order Testudines; family Chelidae; genus Emydura; species Emydura macquarii. The sequence continues at coordinate 31,309,020 of NW_027132559.1, read as the reverse complement.
ACCCTCCAAATGAAGGAAATGGTACTTCTTCAGAATGGAAATCAGGTTGTGTTCCCTTTATGGTGGTAAGCACATTGCTTGGAACCCCATATCTGACCAGTGCAGGCCCAAAACCAGGCAACTCATAGATATCCTGATTCTCTGCCTATGGAGGCAAGAAAATCAAGTGCCCTATCCTGAAAGATATTGGTCCCCTCAGTGCAATATACTTTCATGGGCACAAGAGCTCCTGGGTGCTTGTAAGAGTGAATTTTGAACAGTTTGAGATTCTTCTGTGAAATGTACTACTTTATAGAAGTGACCTATTTTTATTAGCATTACACATACCATATTATCTACCACATAATGTAGAAGTAAGTTCCAGCCAAGTCTTTAAAACCTGCTTAACTGTTAAACTTCTGATTTTTAAGAGCTTTGTTTTCTTGAACTCTTCAGAATATAACCTAAAAGTCAAATACTTTTTTTTCCATATGTTGGAAGCACTCAGCAGAGTGTTAGATGCTTTATCAAGAGACCCTAACACACTGATGTGTAAGATTTTATTTCATGGAATGCTAACGTGGAGCTTAAATGACATTTAAGAAGGGAATACGAAAAGATTGTTTTCTTCCCACAGCTGAATTATTATCAGGTTCCTACTGAGTTGCAAGATATCATTATTACTTTTATATCAGTAATGGCTTTCTAAACTCAATTAGCAGGAGACCAGAAGCTATGTTATGAATCTATCACTGAAATGCAGTTGTGAGCTATAGAAGTGGCTTTATAAACATGTCTTTGAAAATGGAATTGATTTATGTAAATGAACCTGAACCATAGCATGTAGGTTGTAAAGTACAGGAAATGATAGAGTAAATTTAATGGCATTCTGAGGCATTGTTGGAATCTATTTGAATGAAAAAGGACTTCACTTGAGGATTCAGATAGAGCTTTCACAGGTGGAAAAAAAGAGTATTAGCTAGCAAGGTTTCCAAAAGTGTCAGGCAGGTGGAAAAAATCTAACTCATTTACTTCACCTGTCACAATCACAGCTAATTCTCAGATTGTATCATCTACCCCAGACTAGAGAGGTTGTTTTAAACTACCATGGTCAGCTGGAAAAGCCATAATATGAACATAAATAAGAATCTAGGACCATATACTGTAGTCTTCTGTCCATACTGAGGCAAAACTCAAGTCAATGGGAGTTTTGCCTCAGTAAATCCTATAGGTTTTGGCCGTCAGAGAATATGATTTGAATTTGCATACCTGGGGTTGAATCTTGACCCCACTGAAATCAATGAGTTTCATCATTAATGTCAATGGAGTCAGGATTTCATCCCTGAAATCAGATACAATGTCTAGCACAAAAGGATCAAGAGGCACAGAACACTCCCTTAGGGCTTTCTCATTGTATTTGATTTTGTGTGTGTGCAATAGTATAATTTTATAATGCACCTTCCTCAGCTCTAATAATGTACTTTTTCTTCCTTAAAAAATAAAAAGAGTGTCCTAATCTCCTTGTGACGCTTTTACTGATTCCTGTAAACTCAGCGATTCAGGAACACTGATCAAATTTCATTAAGTGAATTGTGACTTCCTGGATGCCAGGAAGAATGAATACCAGTGTGGTGATTTCTATGGAAATGAACTCATTACCACACTGGCTTTTCTGCAAATGTAAGGCCACAGCCATTTAATAAGATATATTTGCACAAACTATATTCACCCCAAAAAACGTATTTTCTGCTTTCTGAGATCACTGTTATGATAAAATAGGTCTTTCCTAGCAAATCCCTCATTTTAAAACTATACTGTAAAAACTTGATTTACTTCAAAGATCCTAGTAAGCTGCAATTTTAGTTTTCTTTCTTTAAAACTACTGATATATCCAAAAATGTTTTTGGTCATAACTTTCCCAGCTTTTGTGCAGGTGAAGGGATGAAAACCCAGATGGTGGAAGTCGTGGGAAACAAGCAAGTGACACCTTCATAGAAAAAGCCCATCTCCATGGCTGCTTCACAGGACTCCAGGTTCATTCATAAGTGTGGTGTATGGAGCTTGTTTTCAGTGTTGTTGTTATTTTGTTCCACAATAATCATATCAGGCCATGAAGTTTGAGAATGAATTCTGAGACTCTTAAAGTCTGTCTACACTTACAGTGGTGTGTAGAGTACATACATTGCATGCCTCCAGCACAGCTATTAATAGCAGTGTTGACAGTGAGGCACTGTGTAGGCGAGTAGAGTGCAACCACGCTAGAAATAGAGTATACACCCTACACAGCTCTCTACACACCCAAGCAGTGCCTCATACATCTACACTGCTATTTTTAGCAGTATAGGATTACATTGCTGGAGCATTTTCTTGCTGCCTCCCCCTTGCCAGAGCCTTTTGTTGCCGCGTGTATCTACATAATGCAGTGTGGACATAGCCTGCCTTTCGCTGCCATGTGTAGCTGCACACACCCTACAAGCTGCTGCATATGTAGACTCCTAAGAGTCACCAAATTCATTCTCAAACTTCATGGCCCAATACGATGACAAAGTCTTACAGGGTCCTTTGTAAAGGCCTGATCTGAGGTGTCAAAACTGAAGAACAGAAAAATAGATATATCTTGACCCCAACTTTATTGACTTCCATTCCTGCAGTGTGCCCTCTCCGCAATCTCATGCTAGCTAGTGTTATTTTCCACGATGCTTTGAAATCTTCTGTGTACTGAGCCTTTAAGTTTCTGAGAACTGTCCCAGTGTGCAGGATAGAGTAGCCATTTTGTTGGCAGAATTCCTTCAGCCTGTAAGAGCAGACATGTACTGTGCTCATGGGACTTTACTTTTGTTCCTTCTTGTTTTCTGGTCTCTTAATTTTCCAAAAGACAGTGTAAATCCCCTGCCCTGCTGAAGACTGGCTGTCTGAAGTAGCTGGTGTAACTGGCAGTAGTCTAGGTGAGAACATTTATACCTCAAAGAACTCTTTCTAGGTCAGTCAGAGAATAGTGTTCCCAGCCTGTCCTCCAGGCAGCCTTTTAAGCCAGTTCTTTCCTATTTGTAGAATAAGACACGTGGAATAAAACTATGGGGATTTCTGTAAGTGATGAGACTACAAGCAGAACAGCTACATCACTATCATGTACAGGTGGCTATTGACACTACTGGAGTCTGGTATCCATGCTTCTGTTCACCTTCCTTACACCAAAGGTGAGCATCAGATTGTGTTATTGGGAGTGATGTAGGAGGGCTGCATTGGGGATACAAAGGATTTTGATTGAATGTGATAAGAGAGAATAAATGGCAGAGGAAATATGAGGAAAGGAGAGAAGAAGACACAAACCAGAAAACACAAGGGAGGAATGGGCAGCCTTTTCTTCTCTTTCTTATCCCTTTGCCTCCCCACTACTAAACCCTTCTGTGTCCAGCATCCTGACTTCTACTAAAACCATACCCTAAGAATCTTCCTTCCTAAGACAAGCTCATGCCCTTGAAAGTCTGTTTTTTTTTAATGAATTAACTGAAAATATTTGCAGCAACTCAAACTTGGGAATCTCCATGTCTCAGTGGAAAGTTTTTAATTTTCTGTTTTTGTTTTTTGCATACAAATGTAACTATCTGTAGTTCAGCTTTGCTAGCTCATATTCTACTAATATCATCACAAATCCTGAGAGTCTTTTTGACTTACTCAAAACTTTAAGTTGATCCAGTTAAGTTTCAGAAAGCTGCATTCTGCAAAAGCCACATTTGTGGACAGCCAGGAAAATGTACAGTACAACACAGGTATGTTTAAATCTGCTGCAGCTTTTTCTTCACAGTCAATGAGCCTGACTCTCCTCTCACACCAGTGTAGATCTGAAGTAATTCTATTGAAACTTCTTGGGGTTACACTTGAATAAAACCAGGTGAGATCATTCTACTGCAACAGTTTAAGATGGCTGACATAAGCATTGAATGTTAAGCAGTGAGATATTGAGTAGGAGTAGTGTGAATGTATTGACTCTATAAACAGTGTCAGTGAGACCATTACTGGAATAATGTGTCTAGTTCTAGTGTCCACACCCCAAAAAGGATGTTGACAAATAGGAAAGGGTTTAGAAAAGAGCTACAAGAATGATCTGAGGTCTGAAAAACCTGCCTCAGTGAGAAACAAAAAAACCTCAATATATTTGGTTTAACAAAGAGAAGATTCAGAGGTAACTTGATCACATTCTAAAAGTAGCTATATGAAGAGAGGATCTCTTATAGTAGCAGACGTTATCTATCAGACAAAGGTGTAACAAGATCCAGTGCCTGGAAGCTGTAGCTAGAGCTAAAATCAGATAGAAATAAGGTACATATTTTAACAGTGAGGGTAAGTAATCCCTGGAAAAACCTGCTTAGAAATGTAGGAGAATCTCCTTCATTTGAAGCCTTTAAATCAGAATTGGATGTCTTTCTAAAAGATATGTTATAGCTCAAACAGAAATGGTGAGCTTGATGCAGGAATTACTGGGTGTAACTGTATGGCCTGTGTTACATTGATGAGATGAGATGCTAACAATGGCCTCTTCTCTGGTTAAAATCTAGTGATCAGAATCAAGTTCAATGTTTTGTAGACATGATAAAAGCATAGTGTGTGTCATTTCACTACAACAATCTACTATATTTCTTTCAGTTTCTAATCAAGGTCAGAATGATTCTCTCTTTTGTTTCTTAATAGTTCTCTGAGTACTCAAAACCTGAGCATTTTTTAGGCAGGCTTACAAAGCAATGCTGTACCACTTCACAACTCTTTGTCTACCGAGCAGCTGTGAGGGTACTTCCCAGTCAGTGTGGGTAGATGGACACACACTAGCTCCAATTGAACTAGAACATTCAAAATAGCAGTGTGGCTGTGGTAGCCTGAGTGGCAGCTCAGGCTAGTCTATGTATGTGTTTGTACTCAGGCACTAGCCAGAGCTGCTGCACTGCTATTTTTAGCACTTTAACTCAAGCAGAGCTAGTGCATGAATGTCTGACCACGCTGGGAAGCACCCTCCTAGCTGCTGTGTAGTCATATCCTATAGGATATCAATCCATAATGATCACACTACTATGCGCAGGGCTGCTCTAAGGAGTTGGAGAAACATAAATGATATTTTGGCACACACACAGACTTAACTGACCTTTAATTCTATACTGGTCTTTTATTATGCTTGATTTGTGCCATTCAGAGAAATTTCTTTTGGGTTATTTTTATGAGTACTTGTGTCCTCCTTAAAAGTTTCTATTCTGAATTCCTAATATCTTCTTCTGCAAAGATACTGCAGTTTGCTAACAACCTTCATTATCATATTTCAAAGGCTCCTGTTATGACCCTGTATCTGAAGGATATATTTCCTATCTTCTGGGGAAAATTCTGTCTGTAGACCCCAGACAGTTTGCAGAGTATTAAGTATATGTTAGTCAATAAGAGGACAAATAAAAAGCACACATGTTGTTATACTAGATACGTTTTGTTAATGAAAAATACTCTGAAAGAGAAAATTCTTATAGCTTCATGAAGAAAGTTGATTTTACAGTGATCATGACAGTAAAAATGTAAATAAATAAATAACCAGACTCCCTAAATATGCAGCTGTGTGGGATATAATTAGCACTCTTGCATGTTATGAAACTAAATCTGTGGAGTTTATCATTGAATTGATGACACATAATTAGGGGAATCAATTTATTAAAGCAGGTTGTTATGTAGTCTAACTGTTATGGAATGCAGTATTACAACTCCTTTCCTTCAGATGAAATATTAGCATCTGTTATGCTGCATGTGCAAAATTCCAATATTGTTTCCAACAGTTGCCTTTATTCTGTATATCAAAAATGGCAGTATTTTCATTAACTAGAAAAGATCTGTGTGCTGACTGCAAATTCTAGAAGCAAATACCCCATGTAAACTTTGATCTGATCATTCATAGGCCTTCTATTCAAAGCAAAAGAAAGAAACTGCAGATTTTATGCAGGAGCCCAAAGTAGAAGCACTTTGATGTTAATCCAGGGTCTGAAGAGAAAGATATATAACCACTTCTGCACTAAGAATCTAAAAATAATATACATATCAAGGGCCAAATCTTGCCATTGGTTACGTGCATACAACTCTTCAGACTTACACAAAATAATTTTGTGTTTTCTTGTGCTGTTACAAGTAATTAATAAACTCTGAGCCACACAGAGTGTGGAGGGGAGCAAAATCTGGGAAATATGGGCTCAAAATCAGGGATGAGGGTAAAACCATAGCTCCAGGGCCCTGGTGGAAGTAAAACTAGGTAGCAGCGGCATGTTCCATGCTGGGGAGGGCAGATTTCCAATCAGAATTACCCCACACACTTTACCGGAGATTGAACCTGTGATAATTTCCCCACTGCTGGAGCTGACAGAAGTGACCAGATTGATGCTTGGTTCTGTACTTCACTACAAAGAAAAGGGAAAAATCAGACTGGGAACAGAATTAGAAGTGAATATATTGTATTACTAATTTTCTGAGATAATATTGCAAACAATAGCATATATTTAAAAAACAAACTTTGAAAAATATCCTCAACAGTACTCCTTTTTAAAAAAAAGAATTAATAAAAAGGTAATTATAATAGGGTTTGCTATTATAAGAGACCTCTGTGGAAGTCTTGGGAGTCTGAGGAAGTATCTTTGTTTTACACAGATGAATCAAAGCAGGATAATTGGGAGAATACTGGTACTGCAGAATGTAAGATGCACTAGGAAACCTCAGGCTCAGGAAGTTAATAGAAACCAAGAGAGAAAATCAAGATCTAAAAAAAAAACTAGTTAGAGGAGAAGCAAAGAAAAAAATTGCTCATTTATTCCATTCCTGAGGCACTCTGCTGAGTGGAAAGCGTATTTTCTTTTGTTTCTTGTTTTAAAAGAGGATTGATATGAAGTCATCTGGGGATTATTAATATTGTATGTGTTTTCTGCATTGTAGATGGACATAAATATGTGAATAGGTGTACGGTACAAATTGTAAAAAATAATCTCTAATATCTCAGCTAAATATTTCTGTGTTCTACTTTCACTGCCTTTGTTCAGATGCATAGGCATTTCTGATATCTTTACAATATCTGTTATTTGCCACATCTGTTAGACATATCTGGTTTATTATTTATTACTATTTGGGGTTTTTTTAGGGCCAGGTTCTGAAGACCTCACAGTATTGAGCAGTGACTCACATGATTGATCTTGTTGACTTCACTTGTTTGTAAAAGATTCACAATCTGGCCTCAAATGATTTGGAGGAAATATTTTTGACAAGACATCAAAAGTCGGGTTTAAGAATTGTTGTATCTTGGTCACGCCAATGTATAATGAGGCTTTGGTAAGAGATTCGGCATCTCTCTGTCTCAGTGGAAAATGTAAATTAATTCTGACATTCGTTTAGAGCTCAGGACATGTAAACTTTGAGGCTTTTCAGATATTACAAGTTCAGAATCTGTTTAGGGCTAGATCCTGCACTTTACACATGGTTTAACTTTACTCCAAATGGGAAGGCAATGGGACTATTTGCACGAGTAACCTTAAACATGTGCATAAGTGTTTGCAAGCTCAAACCTCAGAGTCACTACAGGGTAAATCTAGCTCAGTAATTAGACAACCCCCATCACTGTAGTATCTTAGTGCCTCAACGTCTTTCATATATTGATCCTCACAACAACCCAGTGAGGTAAGAAAGGACTACTAACATCATTTTACAGATGGGGAACTGAGGCACAGAGAGATTAAGAGGCCTCCAGAGCTCGTGATAAATGTGTAGTAAGTGCACAATGATGGATTGTATTGTGTGTGGAAGCGTTTTCAAACCCAGCTAACTCTGTTTGATCTGGTTTAAAACCCCCTTGTAAATAAGCCTTAAGCGACATGGCCAAGGTCACACAGGAAGTCTGTGGCACAGTAGGGTATTGAATCCACAAAACCCCTGCTTGGCTGCTGCCTAACCTTGTAGGTGCCTAAACTCACTTGGTGTCTAGGTTTTCAGGGGAAAAGTTCCTTTGATGCCTAAGTTTTTTCCTCTGGGCGTGGACACTGCTGCCTTCCTCTAGGAGTCCCAATAATTACATCCTGCCTAAGCGTGATCCATCAACCCGGGGAAGATAGGCATTTTGTCACCGAACTCACCTGTGGGGCCTAAGCTGGTAGGTCAGCTCAGAGCTGGACTGGGCTCCATTCAGAATCTGGCCACAGGAGGTGGTGGTTCTGCCCACCTTATAACTTTTATCTAAGTGACTAGAGCACTTGCCTGAGATGTGGGAGACCCAGCTTAAATTCATCCCTCTGCCTGAGGAGGAGAGAAGTTGAATTAAGAGTCTCCCACAGGTAGAAATTAGGCTGCGGCTATTAAGGGGTGGGGTGAGGAGGGTAATCAGACATCTATATGCCAGCAATGCCCAGCTTTATGTACTATATGACACTACTGTTCAGGTTGTAGAATACACTATAAGCCACTAGCTTTAGAAGGGTGGATGTGAAAGAGGATCCATGAGATGAGATGAGATGAGATTGGCAGGACCTTTGTTTGTTTGTTTTTTTGCCTTCCTCTGCAGCATGTAGGTGCGGGTCACTTGCTTGAATCATCTAGGTATATCTCACTAAATCAATTCCCTGCCTTGGGCCCTCCTGTTCTCTGCCTGTGGCACACAATAGTTCTGTCATCTGACAGCCGTAATACTTCGGTCTAATTCTGGTTGTTGGCTTGGTATGGGGCTTGGCCAGTTGGTGTTTAGTGGCCTGTGATATGCAGGAGGTGAGACTAGATGATGTGGTGGTCTTCTCTGGCCTTAAGCTCTATGACTCTAAACGTGCATTCTAGCCCAAATTCTTGTCAATTCAGGGCTTGGTGAAGAGTTTTCACAGGTATCTTGTAATTTCTTATGTTCAATAACTGTCTTTTTCTTCCATTGTGCATCTAAAGCTGATTTTAATTTCCTGACTGAGTTAAAGGAAACAAATAGAAGGAGTAAGAGTGTGGCCATGTTTAAAGATTCACAATCAAGAAAAAATTTTCCAAGTTAGTTAGTCCTGCTAACTTCTGAGTAATAGGATCAGACTGGATCCCTTATCCCCAAATATTGGAAAAGTTCAGATTTATTTAGATCCTCAAACCAATATCGCTCTTAATCCAAGGATCTCAAAGACCCTTATTACCATATTAATACAGAGATGGGCTAAAGTTAGATCCACTCTGAAAGTTTGAGGGTAATTGAATCTGAAGTGTTAGCTTTTGGCTCATCTCTACATAAACTAATGAAGCTTTGCAATGTGCCTGTATGATTCATTTGCTGAGTATTATCATACCCATTTTACAGATGTGGAAGTCAAAGGGATAGGGAATTTAAGTGCCCAGGGCCACACAGCAACTCAGAGGCGGAGTCAAGAATAGAAATCCAGAAGTCCTGGTTTCCAGTCCACTGCTCTAATCCCTAAGTAGAACTTGGCAGGGGGCTGCCAATGTGTTTTCTGCTGTTTTTTAGTTTGATTTTTAAGTTGTGTCAAGGATGCTGCATAGATGGATTTTTGTATCTTATTAGAAATCAAAATAAAGAAACTATGACCACTATGGTAGAACTGATGAAATTGATGAAAAATCACAAATGGGAATTTTTCAGGTGCATCCTATTAACATTTCTCTCTCGACCTCTTCCTCTCTTTTGTCCTTTCTTTCCTTCAGCTGAGAATTTTCTTCCTTTTAACATCCTGCATCTGTTTAAATACCAGAGGCCTGGATTTACAGTGGGACTTAGGCACTACAATGCTCAGGGTTGCAGTGTCTAACTTTTGGGTACCTAGAAAATCAAAAAAACACCATGATCCACACAGCCTGAGTTCAGGCACCTAGGATCCCTATACAGTGAATGGGGAGAGATAGATGCCTTAAAACGCAGTTCACAAAAATCAGTGCATTCAGCAGGGAGCCACCTAAACTAAATCGAGAGAGATGGTGTGAGGGATGTGTGCTACATCTGAACCCCTCTTATAGTTAGGGGTTTAAGTCAGTGTAACAAGGCGCTGTGGCCTTCCTCAGAGCCTGGGCCCGAGGAAGCATCACGATGCCCCCGCTGGACAGAACTAGGCCCTGCAGGCCCAGTCACCCGGAAGCAGAGGGGCGGGGCCAGGGCCAGGGCCAGGGCCAGGGCGGGAAGTATAAAAGGCAGGCCCAGCAGCTCAGTCAGAGTGAAGCTGCTGTAGGAGGCAGATGTGTTTTTCCAGAGGTTGTGGTCTAGGCCTGACCCAGGCCCTGTGGCTGGAGCCTCCAAAGCCTGCCTGAATTGCTGGACCCAAGTGACTGGACAGAGCTGCTGGACCTGAGTGACTGGAGAGGGCCATCGAGCCCAAGTGACTGGAGAGGGACACCGGACTCTAGTGACTGGGAACAGCTACCTGAGCCTGCTGGGTGGGAGAAACCCCCTGAGGCCGGCCCTGACTTGGAGGAGCTGCTGGATGTGGAGGACCCACTGGAGTGGACTGAACCTCATGGACTGGAGGAACCCCTGGGACCTGGAGGAGCTACCCTCTGTGGATGACCCTGAGAAGTTTCCAGACCTGCCACTAGTTGATGGCGAGGGACTTGCTGGATGCCTGCTTGCTGCCTCCCCCAGTGACCCGGAGGGAGCTACGTGGATGCAGGTACCTGGGGATTGGGTGGGAGGAAGTAGCCCAGGGACAGTCGACTAGAGAGTGGCTGAGTGTGACAGAGTCAGTCAGTGTGTTGCGGCTGGATCCCCGCTGACTCAGTGGCAAATGCTTTGCCACTGGTAGGGCTTTGGGCTGGGATGCAGTGGAGTCGGGTGGGCTGCGTCCCCCCTCCCTCCTTTCCTAACCACCCCGGGAGTGCTTGGTGTCCTCTGCACTGCTGGCCAGAGGACCCTAAGCTTAGCCAGCCCTGCCTGACTGTAAGGCTGGGGACTATAAACCATTGTACCTGCCCCACCTGCTTGCGGGCTGGGGGCTATTGATTGCCTCCCTAGCTCTGCCCAGCTTGAGGGCCGGGGGCTGTAACCTGTTTACCTGCCCCGTCCACTTGAGGGCTGGGGGCACAGACTACTCACCACCCCTGCCCTGTTTGAGGGCCGTGGGCCGTAGGACCTTTGTACTTTCCAGCCCTGCTTGCGAGCTGGGAGGCTAAAGACTCCTTTGCCTGCCCCACCCTGCCTGAGGGCTGGGGGCAATAGACTGCTGGCCCACCCCATCTGTTGGAAGGCTGGGACTCCTTGCCAGCCCTGCCCTACGTGAGGGCCAGGGGGCTACAGACTGCCAGAGAAGCCCGCCCTGCCTGGGGGCTGGGGCTACGGAACCATAAACAGGGAGCTTCTTCCCCTCGACAAAGGTGCTATGGCCTTCCTTGGAGCCTGGGCCCGAGGAAGGGTCACGGCTCCCCCGGCTGGACCATGCCACCAGCCTACAGTCAGGCATTGGCACCCTCCTGCAGTGCAGTCTCTGCTTAGCCATCTATGAATGGGAACCTGTCTCCTCGAGTCAGGTGGCTTAGACACATACGTAGTTTCTTGTGGGATTGAATTAGGCACTTACCTCGCTCCACACGAGTTTGTGGTGCCCATTTTATAACTTCTAGGCTAGTAATCTGCTAGTAATCAGTGCACTCATCTGGGACATGGACGACCCAGGTTCAGTTCCCTTTTCTGCCTGAGCAGGAGAAAGGATTTGAACAGCATTCTCCCCCTTCGCAGGAGAGTGGACTAATCACTGGGCTATAGGATATTCTGTTGAAGCTGTTCCACTGTAGATAAATACTTAGTGATCTGAGCAGGAGAACTGGATCCTGGGTCTCCCAATGCTGAGGTTGTTGTCCTAACCACTGGACTATAGAGGCATTTTCAGATATGAACACTGTTTAGCAGTATATCCTTTGAATAATTATAACAAGCTGCATCAGGCTGTATGTGCAGATTAACATATGCTTCAGGTGGGCTAGAGGCACTGGGTTTCACTTGAATTAATCAGCTGTACTGTATGGTCCATTGTACTTTATTGCTTAATTAACTGCTGATTGGTTGCTTTACATTTAGAAGAAAGATTAGTTATGCACAAGAGAGACTTCTGCTGAGCTAGTTGCAAGAGCCATCAGCAATCCTGCAGACCAGCATAGGAATCAGTGCTGAATCTCATGGCAGCACAAAGAATCCAAAAGCCTCACAGCAAATTAAAGCCCTGAGGTATTATTTTTTTCACAGAAATAATACAACTCTGAGAGAAATATGAAAAGTCAAGTCCTAGGTCACTAGCCCAAATAATGGACCAAACAGTCTTACTAACTTCACGGTTTCTCACTGTGCTCCAATTGTCATGGTTGAACTCAGATTTTCCCCTAACACAGGCTGTCATCAGGCAGTGAACTACCTAAACAAGGGTGAAATGGGGGCTGGCTCACTGCTGCGGCTGGCTCATTATCCACCTGTTATAAGGGAGATGGAAGTACTAGCCCTGAGCTGAGAGAGGTAGAGAGCTAGTCAAGCTTAAAGAAGGCAGATTTTAGAGATTTTGGAACTGGAGTGGTGAGGAGAGACCTGATGGAACTTAGACTAAGGGTAAGAGGTGTTCTTTATAACTGTCTGAAAACTAGTTGGCTGTGACTTGATTAAACAAGAACTGAGGAGGTTTGAGAATTGTTTGGAGTGGGCTTGGGAAATAGTGCCTGCGTACACCTTCCAATGGAGAAACCATGGTAGGAAGTTCTTCCTTAAGTTGGTGAGGATGCAGAGATGTCAGGGAACATCACCAAGACTTACAAAGATGTCCCACTGTTGAAGGTGCCATGGTCTCCATGCAGGCAGTTGCACATACCTCTCCTCCCCTTTCCCATTATAGCAGCACCGCAGGAGCTTATGTGAACTCCTTTTCAGGCAATTTCATATTAAGCATGTTGAGTTGTACAGCAAGGTCATGCTGTTGAAACGAGTGTTTCACTGGGCATAGTGAGGTCATGGGAAATCATTTGAATTTACATTTTAAGCAGAAGACAGTGAAGCACCATACTGTAGCAGGTGGATGCAAAAATTCTACTTTTTGGCATATCCTTGGACCCTCCCAAGCCTTGAAAATATTTGCTCTGTTCAAACCCAAAATGTACTGATGATCAAAATGAATGTACTCTCCTCCCAACCCCATCTTCCTGCTTTGTCTCCAAGTCTCTCCTCAAAATGTACTATTTCTACAAGCTTTATAATCACTAATCTTCCTCTCTTTAATAAACTGTTGCAGCAGGAAAAACAAATACCTAACACTAAAGCTGCACGTTATTAATTAAAACAACCACACTGTCTTACTGCTGCCACCTTTCTCCTCCTGTCCCAACTGCTGCCTCTTTCTTCTCTCTCCTCCCCAACCTTGCCCAAAAAAAGTTTACCATCCCTAATATCATGCCTGAACCTGAGTCATGTCATGTCTTAAAATGAAATCAATGGGTTCACTCAGTACCAAGAGAATAGGCGCCTTCGATTGTAAGGTCTTTGTTTGTAAAGGGCCATGCACATTTCCTGTGTCATATAAAATCCTAAAACTCTGCATACTAAAGCTCCATAAAAATAACACTTTTAACCTAACACATTAATTTTCTAATTGTGATGAGTTGTTTGATGCAGGATGCATTCTATACTCCAAAATCAAAAAAGACCCACATTTCAGTGTCCTAGTTTAAAACGCCCACACACACAGAGGTGGTGTGCTTCAGTGTCAGAAACCATATGTCATAACCTTTCAAGCTGTATGAATCCTGGAAGACTGCAGATAATGTCTGTCTAGAAGACAGACAGCAAAGGTCAGTTTGTCATAGAAGACAAAGGGGAAAAACATTTTTTGAGAATGAATGAATACTTGAGCTATCCAAGAAAGGAGAATTCATAAAAATGAGATCCCAGCTGTTCCTTATGTCTGGATTTTCAAGATCCACTAATTTTTTTCTGAACACATGCTGCAGTCAATCAGATGATACACGCAAGATATGTATAAATAGTCACATATGTTTGCTGGTTTATGCATATGAGTGCTAAAGTCATTGAACTTACATATGCAAATTTTACCTCTTGATTGGCTTATCACAGATCAGTATGTTGCCTGGATCCGTAGCTTAGTTTTCCCTTTAGAACATTTGTTTGTAAATACTGGTACATTCTGCACAGGCATTATGGAAAGATTTCAAACTATTTCTAATGAAAATATTCAGAAGGTATGTAATACTACAAACTGACACAGACAAAGCTGCTGTTTATTTTAAGGGTCAATGCATTTTAATATGACATCAATTTGTATGAGATTATTGTTGACCTCTAAATGCAAGAATGAAAAATTAACAATTCTTTCTAATATGTAAATAAAATGAGTCTCTCTGTAAAAATAAAAAAGAAACAGTTCTATGGGACTCTCATTTTGCAATATACAATCTTTGATTAATTATGTTCTCAAATGAGTGCTTCCATTGGAATTCAATAGAAAATACGCATGTTTGTCAGAAGGCAGGATTTGGATTCCCATGTGAATTTTGTCCTCATGGAAATTAGGGACTAACAGCAATAGTCTACTGAGGTTAGGATATTTGTCCTGTGGCACCCCTATTGATCCAGTCTTTGGTTTACCTGAACCAAAACCAAAACACACCATGTGATCTGTACAGTGTTTTTATAATACACAGAAGGACTAGAATAAAACCATCAATTTCATTTTCAATTGTGACCTAAATTGGGGTTTGATTGAAGTCTGTTGTACACAAACTCACTGTGCTAACCATCAATAAGTAATTTACTCATCCTTGCAGCAAACAATTTACTGGTGATATTTCTCTCAAATATCAAAAATGTAAACACAGGATTGTGATCAGATATTACTGCTCTTGTGATTTCCCCCCCCCCCCCGCTCTCCAAGCAGACAAATAAACTGTAATTTAGAGCTTCATGCTGTAGGAGACCTCCATATCTGCTATGTAAAATTTATGGTAAAATCAGTGTTAGGCAGATGATCCATTTTATTGTCTCATCTGTTCTTATGTTTCTTTTCCCTTCCATACAAAGC
Organism: Emydura macquarii macquarii; assembly: GCF_026122565.2. Lineage (NCBI taxonomy): Eukaryota > Metazoa > Chordata > Testudines > Chelidae > Emydura > Emydura macquarii. Next base: position 31,294,009 of record NW_027132559.1, on the reverse strand, counting down.
CATGCTTTCCATATAATATCAGTCTTTAAAGGAACTTTTGGGTCCTCAAGTGTAGAATTGCTCTTTACTATGACACAAGAAAAAGTCAAATTCTTCCTCCCTGTGAATATTCAGCACTCCTTTGAGCCTAGTTCTGCTGTCCTTCCACATGGAAAATAAATTTTTAGGCCAGAAGGGACCATTATGATCTAGGCTGACCTCTTCCATAACAAATAACAAAGTCTCAACTAGTAACTTCTGCATTAAGCCCATAACTTCTGTTTGAGCTCCAGCATTTCTTTTAAACAGCTATCTAGTCTTAGTGTAATGACTGTAAATAATGGAGAATCCACCACATCCCCCTGTAAGCTATTTCATTGACTAATTACCCACACTTAAATATGGGCTTTATTACTAAGCCAGGTCTACACTCAAAAGTTAGGTTGACCCAGCCACGTCTCTCCAGGGTATGAAAAATAAATGCCCTTGAGCAATGTAATTAACCTGACCTAACCCACAATGTAAACAGTACTAGGGCAACAGAAGAATTCTTCCATCGACCTAACTACTGCCTCTCGGAGGGGTAGATTAACTTTGCCGGTGGGATAACCCTTCCCATCGCTGTAGAGAGTGTCTACACTGAAGCACTACAATGGTGCAGTTGCAGCTGTGCCGCTGTACCATTTCAAGTGTAGATAAGTTCCTAGTCTGAATTTGTCTAGCTTTAGCTTCCAGTCATTGAGTCTTATTATGGCTTTTTCTTCTAGATTAAAGAGCTATCTGCTATCAGAAATTTCTTCCTCATATAGGTATTAAGTTGTTGACTGTAATCAAGTCACCTCTTAACCTTCTCTTGGATAAACTAATAGACTGAGCTTCTTAAATCTCTCAGCCAGGACTACACTTACCTGGAAATTCGGTAGCAGTTGACAGGAGTTATGCAAGCTGTAGCTTGCGTAACTCCTGTCGACTGCGTAACTTCTCTTGTTCATAGCATCTTCACTGCGCTGAGCCGATGGGAAATACATTCCCATCAATGCAGTGCTACGCCACTTCAGGGGGTGGTTTAAATGCATCGACTTCCAGATCAATTGAGTGGGTCTTCACAGACCACTCAGTTGATCTGGATAGATCGATCTGAAGACATACCCTCATTGTAAGGCAAGTTTTCCAGACTTTGAAGCAGCCTTGTAGCTCTTTTCTGAATCGTTTCTACTTTTTTTTTTCTATATGGATGTTGCACATATCAAATTAATGCAGATTTTAGCTCAAAATACTTTTGACATGCAAGGCAGAATTTGCCCCTTAATATTTATCTAGTCTGTTTTTGATCACCTTTAGTGCTGGTAACTCCATGCTATCCCTTGGCAAATCATTCCACTGTCTAATTGCTTTGCTTGATGGCTTAACAAGACCGGGTGACCACCTTACATGGTTTTCTAAAGTGCAGGAGGTTTTCTCCTGTGTTTTAAAGCATGATTTGACATTCTTCTTTGCTTGAACTTTTCAGTTCTTCAGAAACATGCTGCAGCCAGAATTTACATGAAGCAGAGATGTGTTCTTTTCCCTTCTCTAACATTAATTTTTCTGAATACATTTGTTTAGTGAATGAATATATCCTTGGTCAAAAACTCTGGATTGATTGTCCTCTCAATACTTTTTTGCTCTGAATTTGCTCTGAACATTCCCAGAGGCCACTCCTGCGTGTTAATTCTGGCAGCAGCAAGAGTAGGAAGGACTGTTAAGTTTGAGCAATTAAGCATTTCAGACCTTAAAACATGAAGTTTTAAAAGGCAATTAAAATTAAGATCATAAGATCATGGTCAATCACACAATAGCCAGCAGTGTAAAAAGCTATTGAGGTTGTTAATCTTCCATAAGGGCTCAAATAAGCAATTTTTAATGTTTCTGAGACACAAATCAGGTCCCTGGTACTGTTTAATAATACTGATAAATAAATGTATAATACTTAGAAACCTGACCTCTGTAGATTGTCCTGTTAATGTTGTTTTATATAATGCTGTAAATTTACATAGCACTTCACAACTAGATAATCATATTTCTAGCCAAAAGAGTCTTATCATGAAGTCTGAAGTCTCTATATATTGCAGGGATGTTTTTTTGTCTTTATTCCTATAGACTGCTTTAAAGGGTTGGTAACAAGCTGGCCAGTGGTGCTTTAAGAAAAACAATCTTATTGTATAGAACTGCTCAGATCACTACTATTTACATCAGTAGTTCTATTGCCCAGTCACAAGTCTGGAAGCCTTGAAATGGCAACAGATGCACCTGAACCTATAGATTTATCATTTAGCTTTTTATTACTTTTCTTTAGCTACTTTCATTTCCCAGCTTTAGCCATTCTTCTGCATGTTTTAAAGATCTTCAGTAATGACATGCCATTCTATTCACACTAAGAGGACATTTGTGTGTGTGAAAGCAAACTAGACACACATGTTGAAAATGAGTGAAGTGATTTCAACTAAACCTTTCACAATCCACTGCAGCAAATGAAATTCATGAATGCAGCACAAAAGGGGATTCTATTGACAAAAATTTTCTTATTTTAGTCACGAGGCTTTGTACATTTTCAAAACAATGCCAAGCCTCTGGTTTTAAAAAAAGGGAGAAGTTTGCGTTCAGTTTATTTTATCCCCTTCTCATTTATTTGATTTTTTTTTTTTTTTTTTTTTTGTATTTACATTTTAGCACCTTTTTACATAAAGCCACTTTTTCCACTGATGGTGCCTATATTTTGTGATGGGGGGAGGGGGAAAGTAGCTGTGTGCACACATGTAGATTGCAAACACATTATCTATTTGCACATGCAAAAACAAGTAACTGCACAATCACTGCTTGTGCACAAGTAACTATGTTCTGTATGCCAATACTCATTTCATCTGTGCAGTTATCTAGCTGCGCACACATTTTGCAGGTTCAGTTAGACACAGACATATGAAGATTTGGCCCAGAAAATGTTAAGAATTGTTGGAAGTCATATCCTGTAGTTTTTGTTTCTAGAACTTCAAACATTCTATATGCTGAAGCTTCGCCTTTGCAAATATGAAACTTTTATGACAGGGCCTCAGTTTAGAAACTCAAACTTACATAGATATTTTAATAACAATTGAGTGGAAATTGTAGGTGGTGTATGCAAGGTGTTGCGTTGCAGAACTGAAACTGTCCCAATACAGATCAGGAAAAAAGACAGACAAGCAAATAAGTACAATATATCAATTGAGAGAGGGCATGGAGAAGCACTTGTAATTGTAATCAACACTGAATAGTCACTGTTTATATCTGGATTTAGTATAGAGCCTTATTTCCTTAGGAATATTTACCAGTTTAATGGACCCCCACATTAAGCAGTATTGGAAGAGAAATAATGACATTTCAGTCATTTCCTTGCTGTTTCTTGCCTTCTCCTTCGCTCTAGCTCTTACAGTAGAGCTTTTGGTGCTAATACTTCTGGGAGGGTGACGTTAAAATAATGTTACTTGCCCATCTAAATTAATCTCTTGATCTTTTCTCATTGCAAGGGTGCAAGAAACTTGTGAGGGGGCATTATGGTAGCCGAACAGATGGATGGATAGATATATATGTACGTAAATAAAGTAGGAATCCTGAGAGCAGGATTTAGTTATGCCGAGTTTATAGCTTGTGACTAATGGGATGTGCAATTGCTAATCCATTTCTGATCAACTTTAACTTTCCATAATATTTGTGTGGCATATCTCAGAAAGATATGCCAAGTACACACTACAGAAAAAGGGACAGGAATGTTTGGAAAGGGTTCCCAACAGAGGAGCCCATATATGTTGGGGCAAATTCATCTCTACTGTAACTGAGTTTCTCTACTATTCTATATATGCTATACTATACATATTGAATTTGGCCCAGTGGAGTCTATCTTAGGTGCTTTGTGCAGCCAGAGCTCCCACTCTACAACTCTGCTGGGCATTTAGAATGTTCAGTGAATGCAGGACTGTGCTCTTTTTTTTTTTTTTTTTTTTTTTTTTTTTTTAAATTTAAGTTGAGCAAACTCAATCATCCTGAACTTGTAAAGTGCTTTATAAAGGATCTTTTTTCCCTTATCCCATTTTACCCTCTTCTTTGATGCAATCTATTCTTCACTTCCTCAGCTACCCTTTGAGTCTCTTTCTACCATCCTGTTCTGCCATGCTGCCTTCCCCAGGTCCCCTTCCTTCATCCTCTGCCTGTGTCCAAACCAGGGATGTTGCACTTCTTGGATTTTTGTCAGCCACATCACAGACTTTGACTTCCATTATAATACTTCCGTTTCAAAATCTGTCTGTGTAACTCCCCTTATGGTGTGAAGACCTCTCATCTCATACCTGTAGGCACAGCCCTACTGTCTCTATCACCCACATTTCTTCACCATAGAGCATTGTGGGCTCACTATTGTTCTATACAGATGGGCTTTTAGTCTCAGTGGCACACACTTGTCATACACAACCCCTAAGAAGTTATTCCACCCTCTTCTCTGCAACGTTCCCCAATTCGGACCATATCTCATGTTCAAGCTCACTGTCTTCTATGACCCAGCCACAGTCTGGTTTAGTCTTACTCCATCAATCTCTATGCCCAGTTTCCTTGTGGTGCCTCTGTTGACCCACACGACTTCAGTCTTAATCATGCTCATTTTCATCCCATGTCATCTTAACTAGTCATACCACTGGGTTATTATTTCTTCTAGATTTTCTTTTGAGGATGCCCTTATTATTATGTCATCTGCATATGGCAGCTTCTCACTTTCTCCCATTGGGCTCTTTCTGCTGACATTGTCCAGCATTATAATAAGCCTCCCAAGAGGCTGGTATGGGTGGGTTTGGGGATGAGCTCCCAACATCTATGAAAGGCCACTGTCTGATAGTTTTGGACAGCCAAACTCCCTGTCACTTGCCATCATGTGGCAGAGGTATTTTTACTAGAAGTGGGAGTGTGAAAGGCGGGTATCTGGTGCCTTAAAAATAACCAGATAGTGGAAGGGCAGCCTACCTAGGAGTAAGAAAACTCTGATCTGAAACCCCCCTCCATGGGTTAAATAAAGCCTGAGTTTGGGAAGCAGCAACACCAGTTGACAGCTCACCAGGCGTATAGTAACAGTGTGGGAAGAGTGGGCATGTACTCAGTCTAATTGGGACAAGGCCCTCACTGCTGTGTACGGCAGCTGAAGCAAGAGTTCTTATTGGTTCACATTGGCTGCTTTATAAAGGAGAAGTATAATCATTTTATCACTGCAGGGGGGAAAAAAGTGGCTTTCTGTGATGAGAGAAGGAATCCTCACAGATTCCCCACATGGACATCAAATGCCTACCTACACCCACAATAGCCTATAGTGTCTGGTGTGTGTGTTCACCGTTGCAGCTTTTTAATAACTACAATGTTATCAATGAAACAGATAAAGAGGTCTGACAGCCCTGAGCTATTGTAAAGGTTAAACCACATGTAATGAACATGGAATAGTCTTGGAATAACAGAATGTAATGTATCAGGCCACTCAGTGATTTCCTCTGTTTAAAGAGGTTACTTCTATGTGTGAACACAACAGAAGGTATAACTTAAACAGCAGCAGTTCCACATTCCCCATGCTGTGCTTCGATGTGTTTTAGTCTTTTTTTGGAAAAATCATCTCTTGGCTGAGAAGTTAATTTAGGCTTTTTACTCACTCAGTCCTTGGCTTATCAACAGAGATGGCCAGTAACTGCAAGTTAGAATTCTGGCATTTTGCAATGTGGAGGCATGTCCATTAAGCTCTTAACTGAGACCACCAAATAACGTCTCACAGGTCAGCAAGCAGACCTTGAATGGCAATGATTTTTGCTGAATAGCAATTGAGGCTGTTTTTTGAAATGGTCACCATTTCACTAATACTACCATGAGCCACCAAGACATTTGTATCATAATTTCAGTGAAAAGCCTAAGTAGCAAAAAGCATGCCATCACATTACTAGTTTTTTTTTTTTTTTTTTTTTTTATAAGAGGGAAAGTTTGCTAGTTCTTCAAGGATAATTTAGGAACCTTTATGCACTTGTTTAAAAATTACTTCTATAAAATGTGCGCGTACATGTGCAAACAAGTAATTTATGGACAAAATATGCATTTGCGCACACATGGATGACCATCATATACAAATGATTCCTGTATGCTGAAGTACCTATTTGTCTATGCAATGTCCTATCCTTACCTAAAAAGAGTATCTTTCATGAACAATTGATTGTGCATACATATATTTGGTAGCACAGCTTAGGGCCCTTACCTGAAGCACCTGGCTTTCTCCTGACAATTGATGAGAGCGTTCAGCTTCATCTGAAGTCAATAGAAGCTCAGGGCATTCAACAGCTTTCAGGATTTGACTCAAATTTGTCTGTTTTTGAAAATTTTAGCCTTTAAAGGCCATTTTATTAGTTGGATTATGATCTGCTTTATTTTACCGCTTTAAAAGACTGCCACAGGGGTTGTTACTTTGCAGGTATAACACTGAAAGCTAGAGTCATAGGTCCAGATTCTACAAAGCACTGAGTCCAGAGCTCCCATTTAAGTCCATGAGTGCAGCACCTCTTGGATCTGACCCATAATGTTTTTGTATCTGCATCATATTTTTTCTTGTTTCTGCAGTGCCAAATAAAGTGCTTCATGAAAATAGACTTGACAATCTATTGCATTCATGTAGGAAAAATTTTCATCCCTTTTAAAATAAAAACAAATCTTGCAGCATAAGTCCTTTAAAAATGTATTGCATAGTTTACATGGTCAAAACACTCTCACAGCACATCACAGAAATATTTCAAAATGCAAACCACTATTAATAAAATATAGATGAAATAATAGAATATTTCAAGGAGATGGGCAATAAATTCCTTTAAATTATTTTTTAATTATTTTCACTTCAGGACAAAATTTGTAATCAAGACATTAAATCCAGTCTTCTCCCCACACAAGCTGTGTTTTGAATGAAATACAAAATCATGTAATAAGCCTTCAAAATGAGTACAGTAATACGTATAATGGACCAAATCCAACTGGTTTTATTCACACATTTAAAGTCAATAGAGTTAGTGTGGATTTACAACATTATAGTTGAGATCAGAATCCAGTCTGTTAGGACCCTGACAGATCCAAACCTTTCTTAATTTGACCATTGTCCCCATACAGCTGATTAATCATCTGATCCTGAACGATTGAATTCAATGGCAAGGCTTGCACTGACTTGAATCAGGCTCCAAGTCAGTAAAGTCCATGAAATGTTCAACAATATGATCTCATTCAATGCAGTCCAGTTATTTGTTTAATTTTGTGCCTTAATTCTACTAGCAGCTTTCTAGATATACTTTCATTTATTTAGCTTTATATACACTAATATTTTTTTCAAAGCTTTGAAATTTAGGATGTTGTATTAAAGAGTTATTCTGATCATTTTACATTTGTATTACACTTCTTGATTTTCTACATGTTATCTTGGTAGAATTGTGTGTAATAAAAATGTTTTATCTGGAAAAGACTGAGATGTGTGTGCTGTTTCAAAGTACACCCTGACGACTAATTATTTCTGTCTAAAGTGGACTGAAGGAAATGGACGTCACATTCCACAAGGGAGGGATTTTTTTATGATAAAATTAATAAATTGCCTTTAATGTCAACACGTATTGTGGTTTTGTTGCCAATTCATTACACTGTGTTGATTTGCAATGCTTTCATCAGTCAACGGGGCTAAATGTGAAAGTTAAGTTGGCCAGTCATCATCTGACTCATCTAAAATTGCTTCATCCCATTCCTGTTAGCAAAACTCCCTAGTTTGGTCAATCCTGAAAGAAAGCTAATAAAAATACTGAAAATTGTGAAATAGTTTAAGGTCACTAGCAGATCTGAGAAATCCAACTATCTGGCAATTCCCTGCTGGTAATTCTCCAGTGTAGGAGGAAATTCTCCATACAGAGGCAACATAAGCCAGCCCCTCTTCTCTTTACAGCAGCCACTTCCCCTGTTCCTGGCATAAGTGGGGGAGAAATGGTGGGTGAGGGCAAAATGGGGCTGAACTCTTTTATACCTGAACCTTTTCTGGTATAAGGGGCATCACCAGTGTAAATTAGAACAGGATCCTGCTCTTATGCAGGGGCCGGAACCCCAGAATTAGGGAGCTGTACCATCTCCCTCCCTGCACAGCTTGGAGGTCCTGGAGAATTGGGTTCCTTGTATTTGAAGGGCCCCACAGCTAAGCCATGGTAGGTTAATAGCAATGTTGCCAGTTGGACCAGCCTAACTGGGACTGAAAAACACATGCCTTTAATAATTCTATTCAGTGAACAGTCTGAAAAACAGCAACTGTCAGCTGACTAGGTTTCTCAGAGCAAATAAATATGGCCTTACTTTCTGTTCTGATTTTGGGGCGAACAGGATGATATCAAAGGAGAGAGATTCCAGGAACTCACTACAGCAGCAGCTTCTGTGGAAGCTGTTCTACACTAAGGAAAAAAAAAAAAAAACTTCAATAGTCATTGAGCCAGGGAGAGCAAATGAGGAAAAGAATGACTCCATAGTCTGGTGGTTAGGACACTTGTCTGGGAGGGGGAGGACCCAAATCCATATCCTTCCCTAATAACTCTTTAATTATTAATACACAGTGGAACAGCTTCAACAGGAGAGATTGAGAAACCCACCTCAGAATATCCCATAGACTATCCTACTTTTCTACAATCTGGGAGACCCAAGTTTATATCCCATTTTCTCCTCAGTGGGGGGGGCGAACTGAACCCAGATCTCCCATATCACAGATGGGTGTCTAACCATTAGGCTAAAAGTTATGAAGTGGGCACAAGCACCTCATTCCCCTTCTATGGCTGTCTTATGAATCTAGCTTTTCATTTCCTTTTGCTTTTATTTCAAAAATTGCTCCAAAATGATAGTCTGTTTAGAGTCAAATAGAACATTTTTTTTTCTTACCCAAAATGGAATTGCTGTTGACTTCAATTTGCCAAAAATTTTCAGAATTCAAACGGATTTTTTTTTAATTGGGACTGCCAGCGAACTGCAAAATCAATTATTCACTCAGCTTTCATTTCAGCAACCCCTGTCTAAAAAGTGTCATCCTGCTTCTTCCCAGAATCTGAAAGTTAAGAATATATCAAATGCAAGCTATGTGCAAATAACAATATTCCATGCTAAAGAGGAAACTGAAGAAACAAAAACTACTAATTGGATCCAACTTCTCTACAAGAGATGCAATTTCATCCACCAGGAAGGTTTTTTAAAAAAAAAAAAAAAAAAAAAAAAAAAAAAATCTCAGTAGCAGCCTTTTAGATGCAGATGTGGATACACAAGACAATTGTATTCTTGCCTTTGTTTGAGGTCATGTGCTTCTGACCCAGAGACTGAAATGAGTTCACTTTCAAGCAGCCTGGGTGCACATGTGCCAATACAGGTCTGAAGCAATTCAGCTTAGGAGGCTCAAGCTGACTATGTTAACAGTGAAATGTATCTATAATATGTTTTGCTTTATCCAGCCAAATTCTTATACTCTTGGGAGGTTCAGAATATGTTTCTTGGATATAAAACTGGCAACCTCCTGTGAGCAGGAAGAGGAAATAGTGGGTTTAATAGAGGAAGAAAGCTATAAAAAGATCTTCATCTGTTCTCTAGAAAATGGCTAGGTTGACTTATCCTTATTTTAGATATTAGCATATTTTATTACTGTGATTTAATAACATTTATTTGATCACTGCTCTCTGTATTAGCATGGAAGTTACACAGCCTAAAGTACATAAATGGAAGCACCTCAAGATTCAATGAAGGATATGTTAACACTTGACAATCTGGTATTTTCCAGAATCAGTCAAATGTTAGTGTATTAAGAAAAATACTTCATGGGAGAGATCCTGAGCTGGTGTTAATCAGCATAGCTCCTCTGAAATCAATCAACAGCTGGCATATGCTCCCGATGAAACTCTAAAATACCCTGTGGCACGGGCAGAAAATCAGGGAGCTGTAACCAGCTTCACAACAGCCGCCACTCTGTGGTGCCCAGTGTGAGCTGGATGCATTAGTGAATCTGGCCCATTGCCTACATTTGCCTTTAGCAAACTACCAAGTATTACAGACAAAGCAATTAAAGGAGAAGAATTGGAACGCTCCTAGGCTTCAAACCCCTGCCTTAGTAGAGAAGAAACTGGCACTTTGACTAATGCTTCTTCATTGTAAGTCCCTGTGGAACTCAGTGCTAATGTGCTTTGTGATACTCTTTCTTTTTACTTGGCTCCTCAATTTTAATCTGAAACAAAGCCCTTTGCAATACGTTACCACATTAAAAAATAATGTGCTTTTAAAAAAAGAAGTGGGAAGAAAGAGCCCTGAAACATACAAACAGCTACCATTGGCGGCATAATTATTGTTGAAACAGAAAACGTGAGATGGCTTAACATGTCACAGCAGTGACCCCTTTCAAACAAAGATTCCTTTGCAATTTGGAATAACTATATTCCAAAGACTATCTTAAAGAAACAATTTATAGTACAAAAGCAATATCAATATGTAATTAACTATAACCCACAATCTAGATTCTCACAGCTCTGCTTTATTTCTTTTGCCACTCAATGCTCACTGTCAATGATGCTGTTTATCGTTAATATAAATATCTAAACACAGTAAGTGAAATGGTAGAGAGAGAGTAGGCAAGAAAAAAAAAAGGGATGTATTTGTATCTTATGAAGAATACTAAGAACTAGATCAACCTCAAACCTTTTTTATACTTTGGGCTAATAGCTCTATCCTCTTTAGCACCGTGGCCTCAACTTGGTGATTGTTAGTCTCTCCCCCCTTTCCAATACATCTGATTCTTTCCACCCACCCAACCAGGTTCAAAGTTGGCTGTGCTATACCTGCCACACATTTACTGATATTCCATCTTGAGTTTCTGCTGGGTTTGCAGCTGTCTTCAAGTCTCTGAGCCTCTGGGAATTCTCCAGGGGTTTAGGCATAAAACATAGTATATTATAATACTCCCTTATAGAATCACAAAGATTTACTGGAACATTTTGAGCACTTCCTGCTAATACCCCTGGCTAGAAGAACAACATACTACACAAGAAGACAAACAACATTAAGATAAAGATATGACCATCTACTGAGGGATGTGCTGTGTACACTAATCATTACAATATTGCCCTCTAAGTTAAATAAGAATTTAAAGATTAACTCTTAGGAATCCAGGTAGTCTGCCATTTTTGGAAGTTTCCATGTTTGTCTGCCCACCTCTCTGAGTCCTACATTCAATCATGGACATATCACTTGCAGTTGGATCTAGCTGTGAGCCAGTGCATGGTTCATGTCCCCTAGGTCAAGCCTATCCATTATGAACAGACTATTTAAAAAGGCAGTGTGTTGAGGTTCCGAGAAGACCCCAGCAATTCCTCCTCCACAACCATTATGAGCCATGGGAACCTACTGGGGTACCTTCAAATTCTTTTTAATATACAAAACGATCTGGACAAACTGGAGAAATGGCCTGAAGTAAATAGGATGAAATTCAATAAGGAAAAAAGCAAAGTACTCCACTTAGGAAGGAACAATCAATTGCACACATACAAAATGGGAAATGACTGCCTAGCAGAGAGTACAACAGAAAGGGATCTGGGGGTCATAGTGGATCACAGCTAAATATGAGTCAACAGTGTGACGCTCTTGCAAAAAACAAGCAAAAAAAATGTATATCATTCTGGGCTGTATTAGCAGGAGTGTTGTAAGCAAGATATGAGAAGTAATTCTTCCACTTTACTCCATGCTGATTAGGCCTCAGATGTCATATTGTGTTCAGTTCTGGGTGCCACATTTCAGGAAAGATGTCGACAAATTGGAGAAAGTCCAGAGAAGAGCAACAAAAATGATTAAATATCTTGAAAACATGACCTGTGAGGGAAGACTGAAAAAAAATGGCTTTATTTAGTCTGGAGAAGAGAAGACTGGGAAGGGACATAACAGTTTTCAAGTACATATAAGGTTGTTACAAGGGGGAGGGAGAAAAATTGTTCTCCTTAACCTTTGAGGCTAGGACAAGAAGCAATGGGCTTAAATTGCAGCAAGTGCGGTTTGAGTTGGACATTAGGAAAAACTTCCTAACTGTCAGGGTAGTTAAGTACTGGAATAAATTGCCTGGGGAGGTTACAGAATCTCTGTCATGGGAGATTTTTAAGAGCAGGTTAGACAAATACCTGTCAGACATGGTCTAGATTAGGGGTGGCCAAACTGTTGCTTGTGAACTTCATACAGTTCTTTTACAATTAAAGTGTGGCTCAGAGCCCCATATGTCTCCCTTTTCTTCGCCTACCAGACTGGGGTGGGAGTTCAGAGATTCTGCCCTGCGGCAGAATGGTGGGACTTGAAGATTCTACCCAGTGAGGAGGGAGGTTTTGGGAGGGGTCAGTAAGTTTGGCCACCCCTGGATAGATAATACTTGGTTCTGCCATAAATTCAGGGGACTGGACTAGAGGCCCTTGTGCGGTCCCTTCCAGTCCTACGATTTTCTGTTTCTGTGAATATTGCATCTGATCATCTCTCTCAAACCCCTCATTATTCTTGGAAAAAACACTAGCATACCATGCAAGCAGCTGTTCTAATTGCCTTCTACAGCTGCTACTGTCAAGTCAACCCTTAGCGCTTTTACTGACTGGGCTGTTTTACATCTCTTGATCTCTGCCCCTGCGAGAGACTTTGAGACACCGTCTATGTTGGACACTGTTCCCATAGTCTGATTTTTCACTAACTGCACCTCCTGGTCAGTCGCATTAATTGCTCATTCCCAGAACTCCCCCTTTGGTCCAGCTTGAAACAGAATTCTGCCAAACAAACAATCCTAATGGACACTCCTACTGGTTCACTGCAGCAGGCTTTTATCCTTAGGAGCACTGTTGCATTATGATCTGGCTTCACCACAACTTATTCTGAGCTACCACGGGGAGCAGTTCTTCTCTGACACACTGTAGGCATGATAGAGGCCCTCGCAGGTCCCAAGGTCCACATTTCGTCTTACCCACAGCCAGCAAAGTATCTTACTATTGTCCAGGACAAGTGCATAGGTACTGGAACTAGGTGTGCAGGAGGTGCTGCCCCATCCCCTGGCATGAAGTGATTTCCTTTATATACAGGGTTTACAGTTGGGTTCAATGACTCTCAGCACACCCACTATAAAAATTGTTCCAGCATTTCTTGGCAAGTGTGTTCTATTAACACCCCATAGTCTCAGATGAAATTCACTCCCAGTACAACAGCACTAGAAATATTGGCCACAACAAACATCCACTAACTATACAGAGATCCCCCAAGTTGAGTCTTGTTGTCTGCAGTGGCTGATGATTAATAGTCACCAATTTAACTTTTGCAGTACACATTTCCTTCTCTCTCAGTATTGGGTATTCATCATGGATCAGACTTATTTCAGATCCAGAGTCCAACAGCATTCTGGTTTTCCAGCCATCCATATCTCCAGACACACAGTAACAGATATCTGGGCAGCTCTTCATGTGGCCGTTCTAATAGTTGCTTATGGTGGCTCTGCTGCATCAGCCACATCTAGTATCCCTTGGTGTGGCTTTCCTCTGTTTGGGCAATTCCATCTCCCATGGCCTTTGCCTCCGCATCACCTGCAAATGCCATCTGGCCTGGGACCCACTCAGGAAACAGTCTCTCTTCTGACCCATGGGATGCCTGTGAATAGTTTACGATTGGGTCTCCTCCCAATTTTTTAAGTCACTTCACTAACAATTATTGAAGTGTGCTGCATCTGGTACAAAGATGTGATGCTGAGGCTGAGAGTTCAATGCAGATATCTTTAAAGAAACACCAATTTCTTCTTCTGCAGAGTGAACTCTGCATGTAATCTGGTCCATAGGTTTATCCGGTATGTTAGCCTCCTTCATTAATAGATCATGAAATTCCCATTTATTCATTTATAAACTGAATTTTCACACAGGATTCTTTCATGGCTTGCCATTGGGCACATGCTCCTCTCTGCATTGCCGGTTCCAGATTCAGTACAGCAGGTTCTGCTTCACTTGAACTATCTCACAGGCTGAGAAAGCTCTATTGAACAGTCTCCTTAATGCAGTTTCTCCTTCCTGCCTCTTCCTGGCTTGCCATTCCTTCTGATATTTCAAAAGGGGAAATCTCTCCTCAGTGGTTCTATAAGTATTTGCATAATTGTCTATAAGAATCACAATCCACACTGGGAAGCTGCTGGTAAAATGCTTTGGCATCACCATCCAAAAACACCACTAGGCACTGTGCTGTTTTCTCATCAGTCCATTCATTCACAGATTAACAGCTCAGAGTCTCAGGTACTAACAGATTCCATTCCAGTCTGCATGACCAGTACAAATTTCCTCCAGCAAAAGTGCTTTTGCTATCTTGAAGCTACTGCCACCATCTGGAATCCTCATTTATAGAATCAGAGATTTACTGGGACATTTCAAGTACCAGATCCAGCACACACAGGCATGACTGAACTTCCGGCTAACTCCCCAGGTCACTAAGGTCTTAACACTAAGATATAGCACTATCTAGTGATGGAGGTGCTGTCTACACTAATCAGTACAATATGTTGGTCATGAGAGACTGTGCCTGGGAATAGAGCTCTGATCACCGGTCCCTGGCAAGCTTCGGTCTTCAATACCATGCACCAGAGCCACTGCTCCTCCTAACATGCTCCTCCCCATCCTCTTACACTGGAGAAGGGACACAGAAAGTCAGTTCAGCTGACTCTACATTTAGTAGGGTCTCTCCCATGCTGGGGTATCCCCAGCAGAAGACCTAAAACGTTTGTTCCCTTTTTGAGCAGAAAGGGAGTCAACCGGCCATTGATTCAGTCCAACTGATTCTCCTGCAATATTTTATTACCATATCCGTACCATGGATAATAGTGTAGGGCCCCTCGAATGATAGCTGTAATCAATAAATCAAGGGTGGGATTTTTGAGAGCACCAAAGTCACTTATGAACACAAGTCTAATTGAAAGCCAAAGGGACTTGTGGTCCTAAGTCATTTAGCTACTTCTGAAAACCCCATTCCTGGTGGCAGTAGGGTTATTCTGCATATCAAGTTATGTTTTTATGTTTCAGTGTCTAGACAGTTCCAAAGGCTGTGTTTTTCTTACTGTAAATTTCCACCTCAAGTGTTCATAAGGACTGCAAGAAAATTGAATTGTGCCTGTTTCTAATATAAGGAGAAAATGGAATGCGGGATTTGACAGAGAACGCCAGCTGCCACATGTCACTTGCACACCATCAATGTCTTTGTAAAGGAAACTTGTGTTCTGTCAAGTTGCATAAAAAAAGGGTCTTTTCTGTATGAGGAACACATGATCTGTCAGTCATGTGGTTGGTCACCAGTTATCCTCATGAAAAACTGTCACGTCACTTCTATAGGTCTTGAGTTTCTGGCTTGTGCATGGCACAGCCACATTGGTCCAGTGGGAGAGGTTTTTCAACAGAACCAGCCTGATAAGAATTTTATTTTAAGCAGAGTGTCAAGAGCTCATGAAATGTCCAAACCTTGGAAAAGTCTGTCTTCAGACCTCACTCTGTTAAATCAAACCACTACATTTACAGTGAAATCTCTTTTGGAGCTTAAACATATAAAATGTGTTGATGACACCAAGATGAAGCACTTTGGCAGACAGGATTAGCATTCAAAATGACCTTGATCAACTGGAGAATTTGTCTGAAAACAAGTGCAAAGTACTGCATTTGGGAAGGAAAAATCAAATGCACAAATACAAAATGGGGAATAACTATCTAGGCAGTAGTACTGCAGAAAAGGATCTGAGAGTTATAGGGGCATACAAATTGAATATGAATCAGCAATCTAATGTAGTTGCAGAAAAGACTAATATAATTCTGGGGTATATTAGCAGGTGTCATATATAAGGCAAGGGAGGTAATTGTTCTGTTCCATTTGGCATTGGTGAGGCCTCAGCTGGAGTACTGTGTCCAGTTCTGGACCACACTTTAAGAAAGATGAGGAGAATCCAGAGGAGAGCAAGGACAATGATAAAAGGTTAGAAAACCTGACCTTTGAGAAAAGGTTAAGAAAACCTGGGCATAGTTGGCTTGAGAAAAGAAGACTGAGGGGAGACCTAATAATACTATTAAACTATGTTAAGGGCTCATGTAAAGAAGACATTGATCAATTGCTCCTCACATCCACTGAAGATAGGACAAGAAGTAATCAGCTTAACCTGCGGCAAGGGAGATTTAAGTTAGATACTAGGAAAAAAATCTTTCTAGCTAGAAGGATAGTTAAGAACTGGAACAGGATTCCAAAGGAGGTTGTGGAACCCCCACAGTTAGCAGTTTAAGAACAGGTTGGATAAACACCTGTCAGGGATGGTCTAGGTTTACTTGGTCCTGCTTCAGCACAGGACTGGACTAGTTAACCTCTCAAGGTCCCTTCCACCCTACATTTCTGTGATTAAGATCAGACATCCACCTGCACCAAGATTAGCTCATTGCAGAAGATCAGGGGATGGCTGACAGGGAGCTGGTTATGGCTCCCTTATTCACAAGTCCTATCTGCTTTGGTAGTGGCCCAAGAGTAAATTAGAGCAGCCTCTGGGTAACTTACACCACCTATGGTAATGGCCCCAAGGGTCTAAACCAGCTGAGAATTGGTAGAGCACACCTGCACTGTACCTTCCCCCTGATGTGCCATTTGTGCTGGGGTATGAGAAGAAAGTAGTTGACCTAGGAGTTGTCTTTGCTGACTTTAAACCAGGTGAGGGCTTCACTCTGCCAGAGGAATTGGGGGCAGTTAGGTCCAGATTCTAGCCCCTTTCTGCTGCCTGAGAAGCACAAAAGAGTTAGAATGTGGGGGGGGGGAGGGGAAGGTAAGAAAGAATAAGCCTGACTTTTGATAACAATGCAACGTTTCCTCTAAATTCTGCTAATGCAAACATCTTTGGATTTAGCAATTGGTTTGCTTTAGAATCTGGTTATTTAAATTGTTTTTCAAATAGGCACATTTGCAGCCTATTGGCTGGTGGACCTAATCACCAGTTTGGGATAAGCAATCAGCCACGCCCAGTTCAGTTTGTAGCCCCCCTTTCCTCAGGGCTCGGTTTATTTCCCAACATGTAAACAAAAGGAAATATGGATAATAACATAACAAAAATAAAATAACAAAAAGCAACACTGCTGTTCTTGACTGAGATTGTGGGAAACCTCTGATAGGTAAAAGGTCTGGTTTTCCCCCCCAATCTAAGGGGTGTGCAGTGCCTGCTTACTTCTCATAGCCTTCTGCTACAGCTACAGGAGAGTATATTCTTAGTCCTTTTCTGATCCCAGGCTCCTTCATGGAGCTGGAGCCTTCCTTTCTGTCCTCCAGCTGGGAATCGGATGCAATCAGACACTGTCCAGCTGGGTTGGCTGATTCCCAGCACCTGCCTCCTGGGCTTCTCTCTAGGACAGGGCTGGCTGCTCCCTGGGCCTTAAATGAAGGCCCAGATAGAAGAGTGTATATGTAATTCAGTTTTAAATGTCACTAGGCTATTTATATCCTCTGAGACATTGACTATTAGCAAAATGTTAATTTCAGAACTTGGCCAACAATGTCCTAGTAACACCAGCTCTTACTAAAAGTGACTTCCTGTTAATCTACTACTGGTCTGAATAAAGGCTAAAATAATATGAAACAAATGTATATAGGTATTTGTGAATGTACTATCCATGTTACTCTGCTTTCTATGATATGTCTACACTGCACACTAAGCTCTGATATGTGGGTCCCAGGCTTGTGGACTCGGTGTTTCCAAGCCCGTGCTTGAGCATCCATACTGCACTGTAAACCTGGCTTTACAACTGATGAAACTGTGACTCAGAGCTGTGCTAACATGTCCATATTGCACTCCACAGATCTTCTGATGGATTTGCTACTTGACTACGTCCACACTGCAGAATGACAGGGCTTGGACCCGAGTCATGGTAGGACTTGGTTTATGAACCATGCCCTTAGCAGGGGCCTGGGACCGGAGTGCTTGCTGACCTGAGTCAGACTCATTTGTGTGTGGACGGAAGAGGGATTTGGGCTCAAACCTGAGTCAGATTCATTTGTGTGCAGACAGAAGAGGGGCTTAGGCTCAAACCTGAGTCAGAGCCTGGGCTTAGAGTGTAATGTAGACGCATACAATGTTTCAAGATATTTCTCTTTTCCAGTGGCTGACAAATGTGATTAAGGGTTGTGTTGGATCAAGGCCAAAACCAATAGGAAAAGTGGCCACATTTTCTCCAGTGGAAATGGAGAAGAGCTGCTGCAAGTTGGTGTTTAATAATTATTATACTTTAACACTAAGGGTACATCTACACAGCGATCAGCAGCCTGCATCAGCAAGTCTTAGAGGCTAGATCTACAGACTTGGGCTCGTGGAGCTCTAGTTTTGGTGCTAAAAATAGCTGTGTAGAGTTTGGCTCTGAAGTCTAGAGATGGGGGGTGGGCCTCGGAGCCAGAGCATCATCTTGAGCCCAAATTTCTACCCAGCTATATTTAGGGCTATAGTGCAAGCCCCGCAAGCCTGAGTCTGTAGACCCAGGCTCTGAGACTGCTGCCACAGGATGTTGCTTGCTGTGAAGACATACCCTTAGAGGCACACCAGGTCAGGGCCCCATTGTACAAGGTGTTGAGGAAGCTTTGCCATTGGCTTCACTGAAGACTGGCTTGAGCACTGAGCATGCAGTTGTCCCCAGTAGTTCTTTTAAAAGGTTTTCAGTAACAATAGCAGGCCCTTTATTGTATTCTCTGAGGCAGAAGAATTGTAATCACAGTAATTTAACTCCTTCTGTCATGTTTATAGCTATGACTTGAACGGCATACCCCACATCAGTGTGTCTTAATGCCATGTAACAGAGGAAGGAGTGTGACTGTGGAACATGCAAATAATTGTAATTCTAAAGGAATGGCATATGAAATCAACAGAGGCAGAAGAGATGGGTACGTGTTTATTCACTTTCTCTTACATGCCATTACTTTAACACAGTAAACAATCTTCTAATTCTTCCAGACCAAATGCAAAGTCAAGCAGGTGTCAATAAGTGTCCAAATGCTATCAAGTATGACAAGTGTCTTTAGGCAGGAAAAGAAAGGCATTATCATTTTCGCATTTGATTAACTGCAGGGATAGTTCTTAGCACATGTTTTAGGAAATAGATTCCCTCTCTCTCCCTGAATCATGAAACCTAGAAATACAGTTAGTGTCAGCCATCTGTATTCAGCTGACAATTTCCAGAGTGATGCTGTGATTTAATAGCTGGCTCCACAGTCAGGTAGTTCTACGATTTTTATATGTGAAACTGTCAAAAGGCAAAGGTTAACAGTATTCATTGCAAACCAACTCACTAGCTCCTGTAGTATTGCAAAAGGCATCAAGCCGACTGGCTCCAAGGCAGTGATTGTCTTAGTGCTTTCAAACACATGTTTCTTGTTGACTGCGCTATTATTATAGCTTTTCCACATTTAAGCCAAGATCTGTGGCATTGCTACTTTGATTTTTATGTTACTCATCTGATAGAATCAATCACAGATTATGCTTAATATGTTCCGATACTTTCTTACTGCCTGTTGCAGGGGAGTTACTTTGACTAAACAGTAGGAAATGAGAGAAGTCCAAAACACATGCATGCCAGGAAGAGGGACTGCCCTCCCACCTATAGCCTCCCTGAGTTCTCTGTTTGGCCATTGACTGTGCAAAGAGGGGTGGGACTAGCTGGTTGGCTGATATGTCCTCACCCAATGCCTACTTAAATTAAGCCCAGGTTTTTCAAAAGCCTCTCACTCTTACTCTTGTGGCCTCTGTCACTCCACTCCCTTATGCGAAGGGTGGAGAGGAAAGGAAGGAGGGGGAGAAAGGTTTCACAGCTGCACTTTGAGTCCAAGGGGTAGACTATGGAGGTTCTACCCCAAGTAATTGTTTGGTTTGTGGTAAAAGCCCAGATACCCTCACTGGAACCAATTAAATGCCTAGTACATGAGATCTGGGGGTGGGCAATATAGTGCCCCTCCCCGGGCTATAATTTATAAAGTTGGTTGTTGCCAGTCATTGAAACCCATTCTATATGTCTGTCAGTCAGTTGTCTGCTTGTCCTAGTTAAACTTAATAGTCGCAGGAACATTTGTTTTATCAGTGTAAAGAAGCAGTGAATACAGAATGCACACATTTTACTCAAGTACACATAATACCTTTATACTTATAAAGCATCTTCCATCCAGAAGAACTCCAAAGCCCTTTATGTGCTGTATGTAAAGGAATAATTCTGGGGGCAGGGGGAGGAATTCATAGATTCTAAGGCAAGAAGGGACCATTAGATTATCTAATCTGAATTCCTGTATAACACAGACCAAAGAATATCACCCAGTTTCCCCTGCATTGAGCCTAATAATTTGTGTTTGACTAAAGCATATTTTCCTTCAAGGCAACCAGTTTTAATTGGAGAACATTAAAAGATGGAGAATGCACTAGGATCCTGAGGTAGTTTGTCCCTTAGGTTAATTATCCTCACATTTTAAAATTAGTACCTTATTTCTAATTCTAATTTGTTTGACTTTAACTTCCAGCCACTGGTTCTTGTTCTGCCTTACTCTGCTAGATTAAAGAGCCCTTTAGCACTAGGTATTTTCTCCTCATGAAGGTACTTATACACCATTATCAAAATATAGCCACCATTCTGCACCAACAAAATAGATAACATAACTGCTATGTGACAAATTTTAGAGATATAAACAAAAATGCATTGTAACAGAGGAAAGGAGTGGGGGCGAAGGTGTGGTCATTCATTCCCTTTACTTTATCATTTTCTGCTTTGTCTTGACTGTCTGTCTATCCAGGTTCTTATTTTGCTGCCCATCACTATGGTTTCTGAGCAATGGTCCTGTTTTCCTAACAATAAACTGCAGATTTATTTAGCAGGTCACAGGTTGCATGACTAAAAAGAATGAAAGAGGCCAAAACCAGACACAAGCTCAAGCTGCAAAATCCAGATCTGAATTGTAAATCCCTCAAAGTTTGGGGAAGTTTGAATCCAGGGATTTGATGTGGTCTATTATAAAAATAGTCGTTTGAAAAATTCGGTTCCAAATTTGGGCTTGGCTTTCAGAGATCCTCAAAGGTTAAGACCAACATGTTAATTCAGCCCAATGTCTTGCTATATCATGTCTTTTATTCTGCTGTCTTCCTGATCCCCAAACAACATGGTTTCCAATAAAATGGGACTGAGGTCTGATCCATCTCAGCTTTGAGTTTTGGTTTTCCAAAACCAAAATCCACTTCCATTCTTGCTCATCCTCAGCAGGAAGTAAGTATTCTAATTCCATTTCCTTCTTTTCTTAAAAATATATTTTATAAATGAATAATAGACACCTGAAATTGCATCGTGTAAACTCAGCAACTGGATCAGCAGTGAATTAGGCCTGATTACAGAAGCGTGTGCACTATGAGCAATGTGAGAGTTGGCAAGTGAACTAAAATAGGTCTGCTGGCCCCAAGCAGCCATCTCAGCAAAATACACAAAATCAACCCTGAAAAGAAAGGTAGTTTGTAGCTCAATCAACAAAGGGTGAATTCAAGGACTACAGTATGCAACTGATTCTGCACAATATACAGCTTGATCAGCAAAGTATGTAAACACCTCCTTGAAACAGTTAAATAAACAGCAGCATCAGCAAAACAGTGGGAGTTAAAACAACTCAGCTATTTGGCTCTCTTGAGTGCTACGCTGTGTGGCTGTGTAGCGCGCTAAATGGCACTCCACAGCCTAAAGGAAGCTTGGCTAGGGTCGCATGCCCTCCTGCAGGTCTAGATGCAAGCTGCTCCTTTTAAAAGTCTCTGTAGGAAGAGCTGTACAATATGCTTCTCTCATCACTGAGGTTTTATTCTGCCTGCATTTGCTCCGCTTAGGGAGATTGCCTGTCAGCACGGCTGCTACATCTTCTTCCCATTCCTCCATCACTAGCTCTTATGAGAGAAACAGAAGCACAGGTGCCTCCTTTCATACCTAGTGCTGTAAGGAAACTATGGGAGGCCTGATTCAATACTCACTGTATTCAATGGAAAGACTCCCAGGCTATCAGTGGGCTTTGGATCAGGGCCAAATTTGGGGTCCGGAAGGAATTATCCCCCAGGGCAGATTGGCAGAGGCTCTGGGGGGTTTTCGCCTTCCTCTGCAGCATGGGGCACAGCTCACTTGTTGGTGGATTCTCTGTGTCTTGAAGTCTTTAAACCATGATTTGAGGACTTCAGTAATTCAGTCTTAGGTTGGGGGTCTATTACAGGAGTGGCTGGGTGAAGTTCTGTGACCTGTGTTGTGCAGAAGGTCAGACTAGATGATCATATTGGTCCCTTCTGACCTTAGTCTATGAGCCTTGCTAACCAGCCAAATTTTGCTGATAGATACGTTTCCTTGAATGGTACTTCATGCTACTACCCAGAAACTAAGCCTGCAGCCCAAGAATCCAAATTCAGGAAGCAGTGCTAGTTGCAGTCCCATGTATTCAGTCAGTTCTAGGGCATAGCAGTCCATCTGCTAGAGGTTAAGCAACTCATCTCCACCTCCATCCAGCTCCTTCTGGTTTGAGCAGCAAAGGACCAATCTTGCTCACTAATCTAAATTTATATCCTCGCTGCACTGACACTAGACTAGGAAGCAGCCCCATAACCCAGATTTGTTGCCTTTCCCATGTGCTCTCAGTCTCTCCCCTAGCTTGCATTTTTCAACATTATTCAAACTATTCCTCTCTCTAGCATTCAGGCCTTCAATTATTATTCAAAAACATAACTGGAAACACACATGATACCACTCACATCTTCTTTCAATGTCGGGGTCCAGTTGTTTCCACATCAAACTAATGAGCCTCAATGGTTGGTCTCCTAACGAGGTGTTTTACTGGCAATATCCAATTTATACTGTAGCTGAGGGGTGTAATATTATTAAATATAAGTGAAAAGTTACAATAATATGTACAGTGATACACTTGCCTCTGGACTAGGCTACCATTCTCCATACAACAATGCTCAGGCGTTACACAGGAAAAATGGGTCTTCTGAAACCTTGGGGCTCTCCAGGAGGATGTCAGGTACTTCTTTGAGTAGTGTCCCTATGGGTCCTCCATTCTTGGTGCGCTTGAGCCCTCCTATGCTTTCAATCTGCAATTTCACATAGCAGTGTCTGTTCAGCCCATGAACGAGTGTTACTTAGACTTGTGCTCCACTCTTATGTTATGTAGTATGGAGTGAGTGAAACACCCTCAGTTCTTTCTCAACTGCTTTTCATCTTCTCTCCCAGGAAGGTGGGAAGATCTTTCACCCCATTCTCAGAACTCTTTGCCTCAAAGTATGGCTGGCTGATGGTTCACATGATTAGAAACAGCCTATTCAGAGGAAGTAAAGAAATTACATAGCAGAAAACAGTTTATGCCAGTGTTCTCAACCTGCAGCCCACAGACCACTTGTGACCCAATCAGTACTCAGCTGCAGCCCATGTGACATCCTCAGCACGATGCAGGTAGTATTAGATGTGGCCCACATAACACACATGGCCCACAATGGTAAATAGGTTGAGAACCACTGGTCTACACACTACACTTATGTGCAAAAATGGACACGATTTGGCTGCTGGTGTGACCTCAAACACATTCCACCAACAACCTCATCACTGTCAGATATACTAAAAATACAACTAAAAAATACAGGGCTGTCACTGAGCTCCATTGGAGTCCACCTGGCAGCCACCATAGCTTAACATTCCCCCAAAGAGGGTTATTCTGTTTTCGCTCACCCAATGACTATGAGGTTCTTTAGTGGATTCAGAAAGCTCTTTCTGCTAGTCAAATGTCCTACTCTGATTTGGGACCTCAATCTGGTTCTTAAATGCCTTACAAGATCACCATTTGAACCAATGGCTAACTGTTCACTTCTCCATATATCAGTGAAAACAGCATTTCTGGTAGCTGTCACATTGGCTTAGCAAGTTGGGGAAATAGGGACCCTCATGGCATACCCACCTTTCACAATATTTTTCAAAGACAAGGTCATGTTATGACTACACCACACGTTTTAACCAAAAATATCTTCTGAGTTCTATATTAACCAACCCTTTCACCTTCTGATTTTTTATACTAAACCTAGCCCAGGTAAAGAAGAGGTGCTGTTACACACTCTCAGTGTCAGGGGAGCCCTGCCTTCTATCTTGATAGGACTAACCCTTTCAGAAAGACTCCCAAATTATTTGTCTCAATCACAGACAGATCAAAAGAGTCTGCAACCTCCAAACAAAGACTTTCCAAGTGGATATCTGACTGCATTAGTTGTTGCTACTAATCTTGCAATCTCCAAGCACCCTTGGACATAAGAACTCACTCTATGAGGTCTGTTTTCACTACCCACCATCCTTCCCCTCTGCTTCAGAGTTTTCTGCTATGGAGCTTCATGGTACAGAAGGAACTGAGGGAAATTCACCAGTGCAGTGCTGTATGACAACAGAGTGGAGCATGAGACTGAGTAACAACCATGCATGGGCTGAATGGACACTGCTATGTGAAATCTCTGATCAAAGGTGCTGGGGGCACAAGCGCACCTAAGAGTGGAGCACCCATAGAGAGACATCTCCAAGAACCACAGTTACTGCATGGGGTGAGTAACCATTTCTTTCAGTTTAAAGAATGTGTGGTACTCCCACCAAGGGGAATTTTCACACCCTGAGTGCAGGCATTAGGACCTCCCACTTCCTCCCAGGAAACCTCACAGGGAAACTAGAGATACCCCTTCCACTAGGTGAGAACAATGCTTACAATCTGAGGTGCTGATTATAACACTCACAAGCAGACAGTATGGCATGGCGGGATGCTGGATCACCCTGAAAACAGAAAAATCCAACAGGCTGGTTAAACAACCCAACTTTTCAGCACACCATTGGCTGGATTTTCTTTACACAAACACTAACTCTCAAGACATATACTAGCTAGAACCAATTATCACTGTTTGAAAATTAACATGTCTTCAATGTTAGGCAGCTTATAGATGGTGGGCCTGTGATTGTGAGGGACACCAGTGATGAGGTAGGGCAGAGGGTGCTCAAAACAGTGGTAGAGCAGAGCTCTCTAAAGAACTAGTGACTACTTTAAGTTGAGATATGGGGTCACCCAGATCCACATTGCTAGTGTTCACCCTTCCCTTTGCTGCTGAGTGGGGCAAATTCAGGTAGTTCTTCTACACTGCTAATAAGAGTATGTCCTCTTTTGACCTCTGGTATCTAGCCCTTTCACTGCCCTCTAAAGTTCTTACAGATAGAGTACATTATATCTGGCTCCTTGTGTCAGCAACAGGAGCCTGCAAAGAATAAGGGTTAGTTTACCCTAGAAGCACTACATTGGCGCATCTGCACTGATGCAGCTGTGCTGCTGTAGCGCATCTGGTAAAGATGCTCTCTGCCCATGGAAGAGCTCTCCCTTCAGCATAATAAATCCACCTCCACGAGAGCGGGGATCTGACCACACCAGCGCTTAGGTGGTGGTGGCTTATTCACATCCCTTGAGCAATGCAAGTTATAGCTAAGTAAGTGATGAGAGCTCTGGTTAAGCCCCCTCTTCCCTTCCTTCAGTTGTCTCTTTACTCAGTTAAATGGTCAGCTGGATGTGTGTGTGGCAGTACTGATGCCTTGTGCCCAGTCTGGAAAAAAACTCAAACTCAGCAGGTTAGCATTTCCTTTGGATTGTATAATATAACATTTTATGCTTCACTAGCACCTTCCATCCAAGGATCCCAAAGAGCTTTACGCACATTAATAAATTTACTCTCACAAAAATGTTCAGTAGGGAAGTATCATTATCTCCATTTTGCATATGAAGAATCTGAGGCACCAAGCAATTAACTGACTTTCCCAAAGTCACACAGGAAATCCAGGGCACAGCCAGGAATAAAACCCCACATCACAGTCTTATGATTTAGCCAGAATATGTTCTCCTAGTTCTCTATATACTCCCTTTTTTAAAGGCAACAGTCTAAAATCAAGGCAATATCCTCTGTATGGCATATTTAGATGGACTGAATTAATAAAAAATACTCCCTGATCTGAATTGTATTAGAAACATTTTTTCATTGGATTTCGTTTTGGGGGTGGAGGCATCTGATTCAATAATATGTGACTCACATGGTAACATTTTTAAAAAACTCATAAATCTTTGAGTGTATTGAGGCATAACATATTTAGGTATAAAAGTCCTGCTGCTGAGACATGCTGAGAACCTCGAATTTTCTTTGGCTATAATGGGAATGAATAGCACTCAGCACCTCGCATGGGCTCCCAGCATATTTCAATTTGGGGCCAAGAGAATATCTTGAGCAGTATTTGGCTATAACTATATTAATACTAATTGCCACCCATATGCTTGCTTATTCATACTAAAGGAAAGAAACACTCATATATTTGAAGGCCTCCCTATAGCAATATGCTGTAATGATGGGCTATAGTCATCCTTTTAAACACCTAGATTGTGTATATGAAAAATACTAATCATCCTTTAATTTAAAACCTAAAACCAGCCGAAGTTGTGGTAAACCATCTTCAGATGTGTAGGGAGCTGCTTCAGCAATTTTAAGGAGCCAGGGCCTCAAGCTTCTTTATATAAATAGTTTCAAAATAAATACAAAAGAAGGCAGAATTCTGAATTTGCAGGTGACTTCTTCTAACACCATCTTTGAAAAATATTATCTGCTGCCAAAACGATGACCCAGACTTCGTAATAGATTGCATACTACATATTTGTTACCAGAAGGGCTAAAACCAAGGCCCTGTATATTATCCTTTTTTTTAACAAATGACACCTATCTTTTAGATGCCTAGAGAATTACTGGACTACACAAAGCCTGAGTTAGGCACCCAGGCTCCCATTACAATGAATGGGGAGAGAGAGGTGCCTAAGAATGGCATCCCCGCCTAAGCCTGCCAGTAGCAGATGCCAAGGACAGAAGTGCATCCAAAGCCTCAGCCTAAGTCCAGGCTCAAGGGAGGCATCTCACTCTGCTTGGGATCCACAGCAGGGAACCCTTCTTCTTGAGTAAGGCAGTTTAGGTGCCTAAGCATTTTTTGCAAAAAACCCAGGAGGAGATGGTGGCAACAGTGCCAGCGCCCTTATAACTTTTAGCCCAGTGGTTAGAGCACTTACCTGGGATGTGAGACTTCCACGGGCAGTTTCCCTTTGCTCCATATGTGGAGAAATGATTTGAATAGGGGTCTCCCGCCTCTCTGGAGAGTGTCCTAACTGATAGCCTATGGGATATTCTGCTGTGAGGCTCCCTCAATCTCTCCTCTTGAAGCATTTCCACTTAGATTAAAAAAGTAGCCATTGGGCCAGAGAGAGAATGACTTGTCTGCTGTTTAGGGCACTCACCTGGTAGATGGGAGACCCAGGTCCAGTCCTCCTGCTCCAATGACAACTTACTTATTTATCAAAGTTTCAGCAGGTGAGAATGAGGAAGCCCCACATCAGACTATCCCATAACCAAGTGGTTAGAGTACTCTCCTGTGCAAGTTATTTCTCCCACTCAGGCAGAAAGAGAGTCCTATAAACACTGGGCTAAATGTGTAAGAGAGATGGCTCTATTTCCTCCTTCAGCTGGGGATTTTGTGCAGGGCTTGATTGGGTAGGTGTGCTCAGGGCACACCTACTAAATCAGGCCCCCAGGTGAGACAGGTGGGGCAATGCAATCTTCACCTGGTTTGAGGAACACACTGGAGTTTAGGCATTAAATAGGACATTTACAGTGAGGTGTTGTGCGCATGCCCAGCAGCAGAAACTTAGGCACCTCATGAACTTTTATGGCAAACATTTAGGTGCCAAGGGATTTTGGGCACCTACAGGGTTAGTTGGTAGCTAAGCATTGATTCTCAAGATCTCAAAGGCACCTATATTTTGGCCTTAAGAGCCTGAAGGGGAGATTTAGATGCTGAATTCCTTTTGTGGATCTGGACCTAAGACAATGGCTGAAGTCACAAAGTTTCCAGTCCAGCAAAACAGCTGAAGTTCATGCCTTGACTTTAAGTAGTCACATTAAATTGGATTGGGGCCAAATGAGGCAGTGGCATAACTGGGAATAAAACCAAGGACTCCTGATTCCCAGCCTTCTGTTAGACCCTCCCTTCACACTCAGACCCAGGGCAAATTATTGCAGCTTAGTAATTCTGACTCTGAAAATAAGCAATTGAAATGGAAATGCAGACAGATCTTTCAGCTCTCCGATGGGACTGTTGTAATGTATACCCAGGGGAACATGTTCAGAAGCTACACATTGCCAAACAACATCGTTGGGGATTGCTATATGCATCCGTTTCACTTTTCCAATAGGCCCTGGAATCTTGAACAAGCTGCTACAAAGGGAAATAATTGGGAATAAAAGAAAAATAATTTAAAAAACACCATATGGAAGAATGTATGATCATGCATTGATGTATCTACTGATCCAAAAAATGTAGTGTAATTACCTTTCACAATGAATGTATAATGAACAGGTTTCCTTATTGAACTATACTTTGTGGTAATGACTGCTGAACATTCCTACAGGAATATATTAGCATTAGACTGATGATTTAAAGGCTGAATGAACTTTTTTTTTAAATACATGATTGGCTATTAAAGGGCAAGATTCATGGGCAAAATGTGCAGTAATTGCCAGAATGACACTTCCAGTCATCTTAAATGGAAGCCTTGTGCAAAGAGATACTTATACAATATAATAAGATAAATTGCAGCTTATTCATTGCCAGGTGTTAGGGAGCAAATCTCTTTGAATAGCAGTATAATCAGTTCAAATGGTTGAAAAATGTTTCTTTATCAGATTGCAGAAATGTAATGCTTACTCTTCTTTCCCTAACTTACACAACAGTAATGTGACGTGTTCAGTTTTGTGTTGAAAGCACATCCTTGCCTTATTCCCGTATTTCATTTCTCTTGTATCTGATAGTACCAGTCAATCTTCATTTCAGAGACCGTGAGATCAAACTTTCCACACTGTGGTTCTCTTGGAGTCATTTTTATGTGAAAGGGAACTTCTAAATAAATTAGAATACGTTCTCTGCTGGACAACCTTATGTATTAGTTCTCCCCATCTTCAGAACTATCTGGTTCATGATTTGGGTTAAAATCTGGATTATTTGCAATGAGTGTCATTGTCGAGGGAAAAGAATATATGGCTATTTCTACCCAAAAGCTACAGAGTAGACCTTTGGTAAAGGATGTATATAAATTTTTGGAAGGTGTTTATTTTAAAAAAAATTAATCCAGGTAGTCTAGCAATATTTACACTGCCACAATTATCTTGTTCAATAAAGACCCATTGTTTGGCTGTGTTAGAGCACCCCTAATCCACTGTGGCTTTAGATTGCTGTCTTGACTGTACTATAAAATAGCTGGAACCTCTAGCCCGCCTTGTGTAATGTTTCTGTTCAAACACATTTTGGTCTTTTCTTATTCTTTGTAAATTCTAACATTCTCTGTATTCCTGTATTTTATCTGGGATGACTTTAGGAAGATTTTGAAACAAGAAAGATATTCTAGGAAAAATATTCATTTTGATTGTAGTTATTCTTCTCAACCAACATATTGCATAAGTCCCCTATTACTCCAAATCTTTTTTTACTTGCTGAAGAAGTGGTTTGATATTTAAATCATAGCACTCTTCTAGGTTGTTTGAGATTTGAGTTACCAAACATCTTACAGAATTTGTACCCAAATGTTTTCTGGAGGGTTGACTTCTCAGAGTCTGGCAAATTTATAGATTTGGCACAGTTTACTTTAAAGCTTGTTGCCTTCCTGAAGCCCTGAGTTTCTTTAGATATTGTTTTTTGGAAAATGTTGAGGTTAGATAAAATTATGATGACATCAGAATTAAAAGCCATTTTCTGATGAGTTCCTTCAACTTTTATTCCTGTGAAAGATTCATTGTTCCTTATCCTCTGTGCATAAGGTCCCATGACCAATTCAAAAAGTAAAGGAGACCATGGACATCCCGGTCTAATCATCACTTACCACCCCACACTGGGACCCATATGGAGTATCATCATACAACTATAACCTATACTTTATGGGGAATCCATCCTGAAAGAAACCTTTCCTGAATCCCCTCTTCTGGCCTTCAAACAACCCACAACCTCTCCAAGCTCATCATCAGAAACAAGCTCTCACAGACCAGGACACACCAATTCAAAGCGGCACCAGACCCTGTTAGAACAACAGATGCAAAACCTGCAGACATATCTCTGCTGCTACAATGACCAACACACCCCACAACACACCTTTCAAGATCCATGGGTCCTACACATGCCTATTACAGTACCTCATCCAGTGCACTAAATGCCCCAATAAGAACTATATGGGTGAAACCAGACAATCACTGTGCTTTCAAATGAACTCGCACAGGAAGATGATAAAAACACCACATCACCTGTGAGTGAACACTTTTCAATAAGCGATTACTCTATATCTGATCTCTCAGTTCTCATCCCCAAAGGAAATCTGCACAACACCTCCAAAAGATGAGCTTGGGAACTTATAAGTTTGCTAGACACTAAAAATCATGGACTGAACAGACAGACTGGATTTATGATTTGTTACAACAATCCATGACTGCCTAATATATTCCACCCCAGCTTCCTTCCTCCCTTCTTCTCCCTATGACTAGAATGATATTAATAGGCTACTTCACCTTGAATGGTCCCTTGAAATATGTCTTCCCTACTTAAGCTAAACAATCTGTTTCACCTTGTATTTAGCTATGACACTCTGAGTAAGTTTCCTAGACCTGAAGAAGAGCTCTGTGTAAACTTGAATGCTTCTCTCTCTCATCAAGAGAAGTAAGTCCAATAAAAGATATTACCTCATCCATATTGTCTCTGATATCCTGGGACCGTTATGGCTACAACAATAGTGCATAATCCCTCTGTGTAATTCAGATGTGGTGGTTTAACCCCATTAACTCACATTGCTGTTTTTGGGCTGGTATAAAGAGCAGTTATCCATTTAAGGAACCAGAGGCCAATGTCCACATGGGACAGGACTTTAAATAGAAAGATCCATGCTATTATATCAAAAGCTTTCTCTGCATCAAATGACAACAAGAGAGGACTCTTCTTTTGATCTTGCATTATGGATGATTCCAAGTTCCCTCTGAATACTATCTGATATTTGTCTAATCTTAATGAATCCATTTTTAGCTGACTTCATGTAAATTCAGAGCATGGACTACAATTGGCTAGCTAGTATTTTTTCTAAAATATATAATGATTCAACAGTGGTATTGTAAGGGAAGATTTTTGACAACCGGCAGAATGCTTAGACCTCTGTCAGTAACTGGAATATCAATTATTTTGCTTATTGCCAAAAGCAGCTAAGTTAGTAGGCCTTTGCAGCAACTTTAGCATGACCCAGCCAGGCATGAGGGGAGGAGAGGTTGAACGACCATGAGAAGTGAGCCTGACCCAGTGCCCTTCCTGATAAGATCTCTTTGAAATTGCTGAGGTATGTGTCTTAGAAAAACAGGAAGTTTATCTATATTTGCACTCCAGGGTGTATTTGTCAGGGAGCTCAGACACATGGACTCTACAAAAACACATCTGTCTAATTAATGATTTGAGGAAACTTCTTGCTTGACTTTTGAAATTGCTTGCTTAACAAGTTTTTTGATTGACGTGTTGTTATACTAACAAGAATAAATAAAGGGGAAAGGTTTTGGTTAGTTGGACACTTTGTGGACACGTCTTAGGGTCCCCAATGGCAGATGGCAGCCTGGCCATCATTGTACCACTCAGAGACCACTTCAGACTTTGGTAATTATTGATTTTTGGTGTGTTCTGCAAACCTGTTGCAGATGTAAGTGCTTGAGACTAAACAAACTAAAAACTAAGTGAAAGCACTCTTGTTTGTGTTGTTTATACCAACCTGTATCAGACAAGCATGCTGTGCCCCCATTGATTTATTTCCTGACATGGCATCGCAACGACTAAAGTTATCAAGAGCTCTGGGTTCAGAAAACCCCAGGTACCAATATGGGCCTATGAAAATTACATTAGGTGTGGTCTTTTCTAACTTCAGGGGGAATAACAGTGCTTCTTTCTTAGGTTGTGAAAGTTGCTTTCCTAAAAGAATGGCATTAGAAGTACCTCTCAAGGGACGTAAGAATACCTCCTCAAATACTTTGTAAATTCATCTGGAAAGCCATTAGGTCCTGGAGTTTCATCATTTTCAAACTATTTATTATCTCTTATTCTTCTTCTGTTTATTATTTTATCTGAAGTTTCTTTATCAATTTCACACCTCTACAAGACAGCTACTTCCAGCTAATTTCAGAGTTTGGAGTATCTGAAGTATAGAGATTTTTATAATTAGCAGAAAATATAGCACATATTTGATTAGAGTGTATGACTATCTTTTACTGGTTGTTTTTAATTGATGGAATAATGAGTTGATCTTAAATCCCTTTAAGATTTCAAGCTAATAACTTATCACTCTTATTTCCTTTTTCATAAAATATCAGTTTAGTATATCTAAGGGCTGTTTCAGTGGCACCTGCCATCAACATATTCAATTTCCTCCTACAATTAATTGTTTATATACTTTTTTTAAATCTGTGTTTTTATGAATTTCTTGTAACCTTTCTATCTTCTGCTCTAGTTTTAATTATTCTTGGCTCTTTCTTTTTTCAAATGAGAGACTCTGATAATCATCAGACACCTAAACACTGCTTTACCTCCCTCACATAGAAGATCTCTCTATATTGTCTTTGTATAGTACTTTCAAAAACATGACAATGTTCTCTTTAACTGGTGCAACCTGAACTTTGTCTTGGAGAAGCAAATCATTCATTCCCCCCGACACTTTTGGGGGCCCATCCCAACTATCAGATATCACTTCAAGTAAGTAATATTTGTTTTACTTGTAATGGTCCAATTTCTGCAGATCTTGCCTTCTTCAATAAGGATGTAGAAATTAACATTAAATCTTTTCTAGTATATCAAAGATAAGGGTATGAATTAAATGCATAATCTAGTTCTCTTGGGTGCAATTTTCTCCAGGAATCTGAGACTGAATTGTTGGTATAGAAAGGTTAATGCTGTTCCTCTTGCCTTATCTGTTTTGTCTCTTTATCCAGTCTGTCGCAGTAAGTATCAGAGTACAACTGAAGTCTCCTCCAAGTATAATTTCCCCTTTCCCAAAGTGCTGCAATGTTTTAAAGAAATCATGTTTTAAAAGTTTTTGCTTTTGATTGGGAACATACATTGAGCCCACTGTAACCATTAACCCAGCTATTGTGCCTTTTAATAAAATAACCCAACCCTCCTTATCTTTAAATTGATATTTAATCTGAAAAAGTCAATTTTATTAAAGACTATGCTTACTCCTCTTTTTTCTTTTGTTTGGCTGAACCAAAAGAACATTTGTCAAAACCAGTTACCTTCCATGCCTATAATTTGCACCTCCTGAAAATGAGTTTTTCTTGAAGTAAAATAATTTCTGAGTGGTTCTGCTAGGCCTTATTTTTTTCCTTTTAACAGCATTATTTAGCCAGTGACATTCAAAGATGTTATTTTAAAGGGAAGAGACATTGATAATAACTATTTAGCTCAGTGATACTCAGACTGTGGCTTTTGAGCCGCAAGTGGCTCTTTAGTATGTCTCCGGTGGCTCTTTCTAGCAAATGATATTAAAACACTGTGTGATTTAATTATTAACCAATGAGGATGCTTTTACTATGTTATTAACCAAATAAGTTATCAATTTGCACTAAGTTATTAATTTATTTGCTGGGGGAAAAATATATTTAAATAAACCCCCTAATATTTCTCTTCTCATACTGTTTAAATATGAATAGTACTATAGTAAATGAAACCATGAATTCACACAACTGTGGCTGTTTTGGGAAATGTTGATTGCTAATTTAGCTCCTCAGCCACTGAGATCTGAGTATCACTGATTTAGCTTATTAAAAATTTTGAAAGTTGTTCTTTGCCTGTTTTGATGACATGAAACCTGATGAGGCAAATGTCTTTAATTTCTCATTGTGATGTATTCATAATGGTGTGTCTGAATTTGACTTGTTTGTAAACCTCCCTAGTTTTTTCCTTTATTAATTCTCTGCCCCCCGCCTCTTCTCATGCATTCCCCTTAGTTTAAGTCAACAAATAAAATGCCAACATAGCATGTAAATCAGTTCTTAAGTGACTGTGCCTTGCTGAACCCTAAACTCCTTTACCCTCCCCATGAACACTTAGACTGCCTTTCTTGTAATCCAAAGGCAGTACATTCTCCATTTATGCACTTTAACCCTGGCCCTTAGGGACATACTACCATCTGGTCATTTGAACTACACAGAGAAGATTTACACAGAACCCTCCAGGTTCCCTTTGCATTTCATCCATCGCTTTTTTAAACACACCCCCTCACCTACTCCCCCCCATCTTTTCCCTCTCTTATTATCCTTTATTTTTCCAGAACACAGCTATCACAGAATTACGATAGCGCCAATTAAACCAACCTTCATGCTATTTTCTTTACAACATTAGCATAGTTATTGTTCAACTATTCATTCTTGATGTCTCCCAAGAAGTCTCTTCTGGTTAATCTTCATATTACTCTTCAGCTATCTAAGTCCTCTAGTTCAGCTTCACTTTTGGTATTACCAATATGTTCTATAGAGTGTTTTTGTCTTTTCCTACCCTCCTTTTCTTGGGTTTTGCTGTATGGCAAGATTTTTTTCAGCAGTTTATCATTAGTTTCTACCGCTGGAATATCTTCTTTTGTGTCTGAGACTTGCATTTCTATCCTAGCTGCCTGAAGTGTACTTTCCAATATCTAAAATGTCTTGCTGTATAATACTAATTTTGGAAGCTGAATGAATGTTTAAATGGGAATCCTGATCTGTAATGGATTTCTGCTCTCCTGAATGCTACTCTCTTCTTTTTATTTAAATTTAGGGCATAGAAGTCTTGAAAAAATTGCAGTTTGTGGCCTTTGAGTATAAACTCTGGATACTTTCTGGCTTTTTTCACATTTAATTTTTCTGCATTCAGTGATGAAAATTTCACAATCAGATCTCTGTGTCTGTTATGAGGTCCAAGTGGAAGGAAATAGTACTCTATGCTCTGTCCACTTTCACCTCTTCCAGTGAACTCAGCATTAACAACCCTGCAATTAAAGTTTTTATATAGAGGCTTGGGCTTCCTCTTTCAGCATTTTCATGCAACATCTTAATTTCAATGTAGTTTCTCCTTGCTCTATTTCCATATTATCTACTTGAAACTGATTTGAAACTGATATCTACTTGAAACTCTTTCCTTAATCAGCAATGCCAGACCTTGTACCAGGCTGTTTTGGCTGCCATGTCTTGGAGTCAGAGAGGCAGGGCTGGCTCTAGACCAAATGGCACCCCAGGCAAGGAGTGTCTTCAGCACCCCACTCCCCATTTGTTAAACTTTTGAATACCTTATTTTTATTGAATATATTGCCCATTTCACAAGTTTGATGCATGATTTGCATACATGCTTTATCCCTGTCATATAAGATGATAAATTTGCATACTAGGATGGGTAAATCTGTATTTATTCATGCCATATATAAGCATATAAAATGAGTTCCTCTAAGCTTATAGAAACTTTTTAATTTTAAGAATAACTGAAACATCAAAAAATTTAATTTTGCACCAACTTTAGGGTGGACCAGTATTAAATAGTATTACTGTAGGAGAGAGCTTTAAAATGTTAATCTTAGTCCATTAGTTCAAAAGCTTGCTTTTCTTGCCTTTGCCTTCACAAACTGAAGCACAGCATCGCAGAGATCCAAGACCAGCCATGCCATTTTCAAGTGATAAAATAGCAAGTGATGTCAGTGTCTCATTGGCCATTGTCAATCAAAGATACGTTTTACTGTGTCTGAGCTTCGAAATGCTGTACTCTCCACCTGTGACTCTGACCGGCAGCATGAGCAGAATCCTCCAAGCTATCCACACATTAGGAAAAGTGTCCTTCAGCTGTGCATCATGAATGAATTGGAGAACTGGGAGTGCAGAGTGCTTCCTATGTGGCAAAATGTGATGGATGTTGTCCAATTCGACATAGAGGTCTTTATCATTAACGTCCAAATATTCCCCATGTGTCAGCGTCCGTACAATTGAAGATCCGTACAATTGTTCAAGAGTGTTTTCCTGTCCACCAGCAACTGACTAATGTCATACAAAACCCCCCAAGTCTTTTTGTGGTGCTTCATTCATCTGAACCTTTCTTTGGAGGACATTTGAGCAGTGTCAATGAGCAACCAAAAAAACTCCCTCTTGAATTCTTCTTCCACGCTTCCCATCACCTCATCCCTGCCCTCGTAACCAAACTATCTCTTCTTTCAATGAATAAGAGTTTCCTTGAAGACAGGCTCAACTCCTAAGTTTTCCGCTATTTCTTTGGCAGCAGTGATGGTATCTTCAAATCCACTGTCTCTGTAGACCACAATGTAATCAAGGCAGCTTCTTATCAAAGTAGTAGCAGTCCCAATATCCATCGACTGAGTTTGTAATGCCTTGCTTACAACATTTACTTGGGACAGGATATCATGCCAAACCACAATTGAGACCAGAAATATGAAATCAGTGATCTGGTGTACCAGTGATCTGGTTTGCGCCTTGTGTTGGATTCTGGCCTCGGTGTCACTCAACTGCGCCAGTTCCATCAGGGCATCGTAAACCTCAGTCACTTGGTATTTCACTGGCTTTGGGCTGTCAATGGGGCTCTCCCAGCAAGTGTCACTTAGTGGCTTCATGGTCTGATTTGTAACATTGTCCATGAGGATCTTCCACGTGATACTTGATGCTGAAAACAAGATGTATATTCTTTGCAGTACTCCAAAGAGAGATGCTGAATCTAAAGAAGATGACACTGCATCTGACATAGCCAGGTTGAGGGAATGGCAGCCACAAGGCATGAAGAAAGCTCTTGAATTCAGCGCAAGGATCCTTGCCTGGAAGCCACTGTTCCTTCCCTTCATGTTCGCGCCATTGCCATAGTCTTGGCTCTGGCAGTCCTGAAGCTTTATTTTATTTTCATTCAAAATGTTCATAAACAGTTCTGTTAGGCCTTTTCCAGAAGAATTGTCCACAGACCAGAAACAGATAAAATAATTCTTTAGTTGGATACAGCCATCCCCGTCGTCAACAAATCTTGCTGTAAATGACATATTTTCACTGTGACTTATGTCGGGAGTGCAGTCCATTCTTACAGCGTAGTACTTCGCTTTGCCAAACTGCATCAATATGTTATCAAGAACCTTCCTTGCCATAAACTCAATCAATTCATTTTGAATTGTTTCCTGCAGCAATGGTCTGTAGCTTCTTTATTGCATCTGGGCTCTCACTTCGCTTCACTTTGTTCTTATATCTTACTAATGACTCCCTGCTCCTTATATATCCACAAGGGCATAGCTGACAACATTCTAGGAGGTTAGAGGAAAATGTAGTTCTCAGAAAGTCTGGAAGATTCCACAAAATTCTACAAAAGTCCAGAACATTCTAGGAGGTTAGTGAAAAATGAATCCACATACGGAATACCTGAAATATTTTACTTCAAGCATTCTATTTTCCCTTTCGTCACTAACAACAAAACCAGCATCCTGAGCCTGGCTCCCCCCCCAAGCTCAGCACCCCAAGTGGTCACTTGGGATGCCTGGCCCTAAATCCGGCCCTGCAGAGAGGTCTCCCAAATTGAGTCTGAAACATTCTTCTTAAAGATGTTTATTTTAATTTTCTGATTTTTTTGAGAGTCCATTCTCTCCAACCCTGTACCCTGCTTCCTTAATTAGTAGGTTCAGGGGCTCAATGGAGGCAGATTGCTTTGCTATTACCTCAGAGCTAGGGCAGCCATCTTAGTCCAGCTGCCTGCTGTCCCTCAGGTAGTAATATATTTGTGTAAATGAAATAGTTAAGTAATATTTTGAATATTAGGATGATAACCTTGTACATTCATATTATAGACCTAATCTAACTTCATGCTCAGTGCACTGATTTACTATAGTTATTAAACTACCAGTAAAACAAAGTGTATCCGTGAAAGCTGACACTGACTGAGACACAGATTATGTGAAGTAGGAGAGGCTAGGTCTCCCAATTCAAAGATGTAATAAACTAGACATCCCTGAGCTATGGATAGAGAGTTCAAGCTCAGGCAAGAAAATGAGCATCTAGGCCTTTCACTGTGTTAAACCATTTTCCTAAATGCTTTGAGGAATAAGTAAATAATGCTTTCTTTTAAAGGCACTTTTTTTGTCACTGAAAATATATGCTGTCAGGCTCCCAAAAGGAAATTCTTCCAGGAGTCAAAGCGAGTTAGCCAAGTGTTAAGTGCATTTGGGAACTAGGGGGCTGCACCCCAGAGATCCAATGTGCAAGTGTCTGGACCACATGGTTTCATGCAGTGTGAAGTGCATGCAGCCAGGCCTATCATGTGAGGAGTGCACATGAGAGAGACTAAAAGGGGTCTATAGCACAATTCACCCTGTAGCAATGACAGTCTGTTCTGACTGATTTTCACTTGATTTTTTTTTTTTTAATTTTCAAAATTGTCTATGTCCAATTTTGACTTTTTCAAAATAAAAAATTCCAGATTTTTGGTATGAAATGGGTTTTGGTTTAGAAATTTAAGCTATTTAGAGTAAAAAATATTAAATAATTGAAATATTTTGTTTTGATTGTGACAAAATTATAGGAATGAAATGCCTCATTTTGATTGCCTGAACTGATTGATTTTTTTTCTTCAAATTTTTGGTTAATGAAAATTTGGGATTGACTTTTCATCCTGATTCTGAACAGGAAATATTTTTGAAATCTCAAAAATGCTCATTGCGTGGGAATACAGTTTGCAGCCCAGCTCTAGTATTAAACATGGAATGCACAGAAGATTTAATTTTAACTTTCTATTTTACCATTAATAACATACATTAACTTTCTACACAAGTGTTAGCAAATCTTATTCATAACCTATTTCTGTTACCTTTAAAATAATCATTTGTGTTTTGGTCAACCTCTTATCACTATCTGTATTTTTATTTTGTTCAGAATGTTATCCATACATTAGAAAATCTACTTGATCCTGATATAAAGCTATCTGGTCCTTTTTTCCATTGAAAGGATTTCCCATACTTTATTTCTTCATGCCACATTTCCAAATGGTCTGAATATTTACCCTTATTCAAGAATCCAAATTCTCAGGGTACAGGTTATCTTATTACTATTCAGGAATCCAAATTCCTGAATAGTAATCAGATAACCTGTGCCCTGAGAATCAAGGTATACATTCTCAAAGCCCCATTAAAGATTTATGGTCATCATACTTGACTACTGTAAAATACAATTGAATTAAATGAGGTTTGCACTCTCTCCTCAATCTCTTTGTATCCAACTGCTATGGATATTTTTATCAGCATTTTCTCTGTGCATTTATCACTCTTGTTTCATTGCTGCCTGTAGCGTGTAGCTGATCTCATTTCTGCAATGTAACAGATTATGCAACTTCAATTTTCACTGGGCATACCAAAACCTATTTTTCTTTTTGGAGAGTAAGCAGTGCATTACTTATTCTATAACAATGAGTGGAAATGTGATTACAGAACAGAGTGGTGCATTGCTGCTGAGAACTGCCACATGTACTTCCAGTGCTATAACTAGATAAATGCCAGGTCTTGGAGAGACAGACGCACTTTTGCATTGATTGCTAGACCAAATATGCTTTTTCCCACCCTCAATTTAATTTAACTGAACAGTTTGGATTTGAGTGTTACATTGTTTCTCACGCCTCATCTATCTAGAAAAGAACACACTTCTGTACTTGGGCATTCCCTTGTGCATAGAAAAGCACCCAGGGAAAAGAGTTGTGATCAAAACTATGCAGAAAATGTCAAATGCCATTTACATGTAACCCTCGCCCTCTAATTCAGAGAAAATAGGTTGTGCACGCCCTGTACTGGGCAGAATCCAAAAAGACAAGGGGCAGATTCTCCCACTGGCTGATATACTTTAATGAGGAATTCTGGCCCAGAGACGTTGACAATATTTCTACAAAAGGAGCAGTAAACACTGCTCAATCCAGTAACCATATCGTGAGTGGAAGCAAAGGGCACCCCTAGTTAAGGACAGGGAAGTGAGTAATAGGAGCTGCGGGATAAAGTCCATGAGACAGATTTTTAAATGCAAATACAGTTGATGCCAAGGAGCCTACCCGATCAGGAAATTCTGACATCCCCCAAGCCAGCGTACAGATACAGAAAGGGCAGTAGAGATATTCACTCAATACACGTATCCAACACAAGTGGATGATGTAAAATTAGCCTCTGTGGCCATGAGAGGCACTAGAAAAGCAATGCCACACAATTTGATTCATTCTGCAGTACACAATCAGATTGAATCTGCTGTTGACTGCTATGGTTCTGGTCACTATTTTATGCAAAGGTGACTAAAATCATTCTTTATTCCAAGGAGAAATGTGTAATCTCTCAATCAGGAGCCAGTTTGAACGATTATTAGCACTGCTGAAAGGAACACATATCTGAGTCTCAAGAAAACGAAAGAAGGCTGAAGATGAAGCTTTAGCTCATCTTTACTGAGAGCAGGCCAGATCCTGTAACCATTAAAGTCTGTCACAAACCTTCCATTGATTTCAGTGGGAACCAGATTGGTTTCTAGTTGTGCTGAACAGCAAAGTATTTCAGATCATTTTTATTTAACATCTCTCTACTGTGTTGTATTCCAATATGATCCATATGTCGATTTTTTTCCAGGAAGTATAATTTAACTCAGAAAACATCAAGCTATTAGTAATATTACAGCGGCAGTAAAGTAGATCATTTATCACCTCTGGTTACCAGGGCTGCTTAAAATTATTCTAGATAGACGGACTGCACCGGATCAAATACCACCCAGGACTAAAGATAAAAGATTCTTAGAAAATAGTTCCTGGGAACATTTTTGATAAAAATTGGTTTCTTTTCAGTGCCTGTGCTCTGAATGCTGAAATGAAGCTCAGAAGACATAAGACCCAATTCATTTCAAATGAAATTACACACTCAAACACATTTCTGAAGTTCTATTGGTGACAGAAAAAACACAGAGAATATATGTAACTCTTAAGTACAGAATTACTTGTAGGGCTGGCTGGAAAACAAGAATTCCATTGTGCAAAAAATATTCAGTGTTTGAAATTTGTTTTTGTTCTGTTTCAGAGCCCTTTCAAAATGTACACCATAAATAAAAAGGAGACACCCTCCCCAGAACAGCTAATAGCTCAGGAGTTAGGGCATTCATGTGAGAGACCCAAGTTCAGATCTATGCACCAAATCAACCTAAATAGCTAACTGAACCTCAGTTTCCCACATGTCAGGCTAGTGCCCTAAACACTGGGCTATAGTATAGAGTGAGTTGCTCTTGGAAATTCCCTGGTGGAGCTGTTCTCTTTTGAATAGGTAATTAACTATTCATTGGGCCATAGCATAAGCAAGACTGGCCCTATAGCTTAGTGCTTAGGAATTTCAGCTAGCAGGAGGAGACCTAGATTCAAGTCCCAGATCTGATGGAGGGGCACCCACATCCCAGGTGAGTGCTCTAACCACTGGGTTATTGGCTACCCAAGGTTGGGGCTCTTTCTTTCTGGTTTTGACCTGTAATTCCATCTTTGGTCTGAGAAACCATCCCAACGAAAGTTTTGCCAAAACCAATACATTTTCACAAAGTTTCAGTTTTGATGAATCAGTATTATCTGACAAAAAAAGTTTTCTTGATAAATTCCTGTTCAGCTCTAATTACTTGCTCCCTCCACAGACTTACATGCTGTTCTCTTTGGGCTTGTTCATATGTTTCTGTCTTGAAAATAGAGAATGGTTTGATGTAAACTTCCAAGCCCACTTAGATACATGGCAGTTATCCTCAAAATACTTGTGAGTGATCAGTCGACCCAATTTTGATAGCACAGCAGGCTGTGTTGCTACAGCAATTCACCTACATGACAAAATAACTACCTGCCAATCCTTTATATTTAACAATGTGTTCTTATTTCAGTACGCCTGGCACCTCTAGAGAAAGGCAAATGTAAAAGGTGCTTTTTAATTTCACTGGCTAGCAGGTGCAATTGTCAGAGACCTTCAAGAGCTCCATCAATGTTAAAGTCTAAACATAAACATTCAGTCCAAATCAGCAGTGCTCTTCCCACAGATACAGGAGGGATGTGGTGACTCTGTCCCCTTTTAATAGGCAGCTATCATTAATTCAGGTAAGGTGCAGTTAAAATAAATTGTGAAATGGCAGCATTGCAAATGCCACATAGACTGTATGAATCTAAATTAGATTAATCAATCCTTTGTTAGTAGAGATTTACCTAGTACCCCTGTGAGGGATTGCAGGTCTCAAATGATAGGCTATAGCACCTCAGACATGCCTCAGCTCACAGCCACCATCAAGCAGCTCAGGAGTACTAGCCGGAACAGTGAGCTGCTAGACCCTAGCTCACCATCGGCACTGCCCACAAAGCTCCCAACTGGAGACTCAGGCTCTCTGTTAAAGCCAGAAGGAGGCACAGGAAGCTGGTGAATCCTTGGCTGTTTGCTACATTGGACTTCCTTCAGATCAGACTCATGGACGATAAGGTCAGACGGGACCATTATGATCATCTAGTCCGACCTCCTACCCAATGTGGGCCACGGAACCTCATCCACCCACTCCTGCACTAGACCTTGACCTATGACTGAGTTATTGAAGTCCTCAAATCATCATTTAAAGACTTCAAGCTACAGAGAATCCACCAGCAAGTGAGCCATGCCCCACGCTACAGAGGAAGGTGTGCTGAGTCCTGCCCTGTTTTCTGTCCCCCCTCCTCCCCATAGCCTTGTTCCAGATCACTGCTTCTATGCTCCACTACTGACTCTGGGTCTGGCTCTAACCTTTAATTAACCTTTAATTGCTGGCTCTGACCCCAGTTCTAACCCCTTGGCTTGACTCTGTCGCCGTTGCTGACTGCTGGTTCCTGCTCTGACTGTTAGGCCTGACCACCACTGTTAAGCAGTCAGACCTAGTGGACAGAGCCTATGTCCTTGTCTATGACAACTACACTTTGTCCCAGGGCTGTGGGAATGGTGTGTTTACACATGACATCAACAGGTGCAACCACTAAGCAGCAGCATTTTACTTCCAGAAAGCTGTTTGGCTGCCTCCCTGAGCAGCTGCTGCCATCTGCAGTATCTGTTCAGCCTCTAGGCGGCTGCTGCATCAGCATCCGCTACTCCCTTTACCATCTCCCCCTACCTTCTCAGTTACTTCTCTGCTTTGCAGATTTGGGAGGGAATGCCCGTACCTCTGTACCTTATTACAACTGCAGCCTGATCTCATGACCTGCCCTGGCAAGACCCCAATGCATGAACCTTCTGGTTAGTCATGGCCATATGAACTAAACACCTCTCAGGCTTTACAGCATATTACATGCAGCTCATGTTTGTACACATGCTGAGAAGCCCCTTTCCATGGATATTGAATGGGTAAGTTTGGTCCATCAAATTTTAAAAACTCTAGAACGATCTAGGGATTTAAAGTCTGCAAACAATTGTTTGTGCAATTTCTACAACATGCTGCCAGTTTGTGACTGGGACCCAGTGCTATGAACTCTAGCTAAACAAAAACAATAGGTAACATCAATACTCTCTCCTATAAAAAGCTGTGTTTTGGGGGGGATGCTAAATCAGACAAGCTCAGTGTGGAGGACAAGGAAGAAAATGGATCCATTTTAGTTTGTAGGTATCAATGTTGCACATTAGTGGTTTTTAAAATTCCAACTTTTGAGTTACATGAGATCATAATAAGTGTTTTCTCAGGTGGCACCTACTAAGGCCTGGAGAATGGGTGGGCGCAAGCCTGCCCACATCTAAAGCCCCTCCTCCCAGCCTAAGGGGAGGAGCTACTCAGAGCCGTAACTATGCATTTTAGCACCTGGGGTGAGCAATCATATTTGTGCCTCCTAGAGGCGTCACATGGGGGTGATGTATGCAGGATCACGTCTCTCCCCCTCCTTTCCCCCCCTCTCCCCAGATTTCTGCCTCCCATTTAGCATAGAGATTTTCAAATGG
The DNA here is from genome assembly GCF_026122565.2 of Emydura macquarii macquarii. Lineage (NCBI taxonomy): Eukaryota > Metazoa > Chordata > Testudines > Chelidae > Emydura > Emydura macquarii. The sequence goes on along the minus strand of NW_027132559.1, from coordinate 31,249,864 downwards.
TGGGATGCCTTCCTAGGGGGATGCGCCCCACAGTTTGAAAACTGTTTCCTCCTGCCAGGAGCTGGCAGATCGGAGGTTGGTGGGAGCTGCCCGGTCTGCTTGGGCCCCTGACTCTCTCTGCTGGGAGCTAGGTGCTGGCTGGCTTCCCAGAAGTCCTCCCTGCCCTGCTCCCTGAGCCAGACCGCCTCTGCACAACTGGGTGCTCCCCAAGCAGGGAGGGTGGCACCTCTCAGAGCTTTGCTCCTGACACTCTTTTGTCTCTGCTCCGAAGGAGCTCAGCCCTGGCCAGTGACGTGCTGGAGCCGGTCCCTGGCCATGGAGCCTGGCTGCATGAGATACTCTTCAAGGTGCTCCCTGGAACTCATTCCCATTGGGCACCTACCTCTCAGCAGCCCTGTCAAACCCTGCTCGCCACATGGGGGCATGCCATTGCAGCCGGATCACTCTTCCCACACTCCCTGCACACAGAGTGGAACCACCCCTTGGCTGCCTTACCCCAGTCCCAGGGCTGCCAGGCTTGTGGTCACTCAGCCCAAGCTCTGACTTTGGTCACGCGAGCCCAGTGTCCAGCCCAGGCGCTGGGGGCAGGTGGCTGCTGGCAAGTTGGACTCACTCCCGCCAGCTTTGGAAACCACGGTCGTGAGAACAGAGTACCCCTTGGGTTTACAATATTTACAGTTCCCAAATAGAAGACACTACTAGGGGGAGGAGGAGCAGGAGGGGGTATTTGGGGTGGTTGCTGGAGGGTGCATATGTACTGGGAGAGATATTTGCATGGTGTTTGAGGGGGTATTTGAAGGGCACTGGAGGGGTACTTGTGGCAGGGGTACCCAGTGGAGGTGGGTTGCCAGTGCTGTGGGGGGATGGACCGGCTTAATGAGGGAGCCCCAGCAGCTGTTGCTGCTGAGGGGACACTGCATGAGGGGCTCCCACTTCCCCCCCCCCCCCCATTTCCCCATCCCCTTCTCTTCCATCTGCCCTGTCTAATCCCTGTTCTTTCCCCCCTCACCCTCCTTCCCCGATATCCCCCAGTCCCTTTGCACTGATACCTTCCCCCCGCCCAATCCCCTCCCCCAGCACTCTCTATTGTACAGGAAACAGAATAGTGGCACCTAGCACACATGGAAAGGGAAAAGTACTAGCACTAGGACCCAGGAGGCAGCATCCAGCTGCAGCAGAAAGGTGTAGTGTCAAAAACTGCTACCAGCAGATTTTGCTACCAGTAACCGTTATTGACATGTTAAGATATTCTTTTTTGCTGCCCTGCCACAATTTGCTAACTCTCACTTTCTCGTACACTGATCCAGGAGTAGCAAACTGACAGGGCATCAGCTAGCTGTCACATTTTGCTATTTCTCACCTTTAACATCCTCTGGTCCAGGGGTAGCAAATTCTGAGGGATGGGGTACACCTGTCACAATTTCCTACCTTTCACCTTTCTCATCTGCTGGTCCAGGGGTAGCCAATTCTGACAGGACCTCAAACATCCATCACAATTAGCTCCCCCTTGATCAGAGGATGATAAAGGTGAGAGGTAGCAAACCATGATAGATGGTTGATTCCCTGTCACAATTTGCTACTATTTTGAAATCTCCATTGTAAACGTGGACACAAATAAAGAGGTATTTTTCAAAATGTAAAAACTTAGTTGTTGTAATAATGTATATAAACAAGAATAGCTTACTTTTCATTTCAACATTTTTTCAAAAACAAGCATCTAAACATATGTATAGAGTTAACACATTTTTTTCTTTACTGAAATGTACATTAAAATTAAACTTCTCTATTACTCATTTATATTCCAGCTGTGTTATTCCAAGAAAACCAAAATATTTCTCTTAACAAAATAATTATATAGTGTACATTTTTTGTAAACATCTAAACTATGTACACTTTATGCAGCTGTACTCATCAGTTAGGTTTTCCTCATTGGTTCCCTCTGGAAGGCAGAGCACATGTGCCCGACCACGTTTTAGAACAGTCAGACTGGACCTTTGATAAGTAATAGATGATAAAATGATAGCACTGAACTAATAATGATAAATATAATTCAAATTAACTCATAACATTTATAAAATAATATTCCTTGAACATATAATCGTTAGACAAGATAAGACTATCAGCAGCAGTGGCAATATTTACTAATATGGAATTATTACAAGAATCCTGATACATAGGCAGGTTATTCCATTGGGACTATATGCAACTGGCTAGATCTTGGGCCATGACTTTTGTTCTTGTACTATAAACAATCATATTCTGTTTACTTATCTGCTGCAACATATGGTGTGTGTTTCTGTTGCAATTTTGTGTTTCTTACCATCATGAAATCTCTATTTTCTTTTTTGCAATTGACAATTTTGCTGTACATGCAGTACTCCTCCATGCTTTCTGAAAAATCAATACAATGTACTCAAATGATGATTACGTTATGACCAAAATGCTAAATAGAAATCCTGATTTATTCATTAATGACAATTATTTCAAGTAAGTTACTGGTTTACATTTAGTGCAGACAATCCCGAAGTATAACAATGGAAAACATTTTACCACAATAACCCGATGACCTGGTGTGTTGTAAAGAAGCAATAATAATCACTCTGCATAATTCCACTCTGTGTTCATTGAAACAAGAATTAAAAATGCAATATACTTGCCAAAGAAGCAAATCATGCAGTCTAGATTATACTGTATTTCCTAATCTCAATGCATGCTTACTATTATCCAATCCCCAACATAGCGTTGTGTTTGCTGTTTCTTAAGACTGTGCTTAACTACCTTTATGAAAATGTGCTTTGCCCATGTTGGGCATGAAAGCTTGTTAACATTGACCTTCGCCAGTTTCATTGGTCTTTCTCTGCCTGACAGAATGCTAGTAGAAACTACTGAAGAGATGGCTTGTAGCTGTTGACACACAAGCAAGTTTTAATGGATTAATCATTGTGGCACACAAAGAACATAATGTGGTTCATAAAGACATACATGGAAGGGATCCTTACTGTAACAAATAAATTATGTACAATGGATTATAAACCTTTTCTTTTTAAGACCTCATGCGCTCTGCGTCACTTACTTTAAAAACTGACTAACCAGTGCACATGCCAGTTGAAGTCATGGCCCCACTGCACTGTATAGCAAAACGAATGTGGCCTTCAACAGATCAAGGATGGTATCTCAGGTATGTACCTCAAAGTACTTTTGAGCACATGTCTGGCAGTAGTATGTTCAGCAAAATGCTGCAGTTAGAGGTTTATATTCACACTTCCAGGGTATTTGGACTTAAATATGTTTTACCACACATTCATCTGATGGTTTAATTATTGATATAATAGATATTTCCATATAGCATCACAATAAGTGGCTTTCCTTTCTGCTTTCTTTTTTGACTTCACAACGCAAATATGCATCAATAAACTCCAATGGATGATGAAAGAATAGTTAAAATTTCAAAAATATTTGACGAATCAATCCAGTCACCATCCATATTGACTGCTATTTAAATTTACGTCATTACTCAGCCAGTTTCTTGGCTTCAGGCCGTGAAATGAAATGTCATAAAACTGATTTTCTCACTTTGGTCTCCATTTTCCGTGTAACCTTGTGGGTCTGTGCAAATGTGTAGGAAAAAATATGTAACACATATTACATGCATGGCAATACAGTTTCCTTTTTCTCTGTTTTACCATTGTGTATGCTGCCATTTTTACAATAAAACTTTTAACATACCTCATAAATGGAAATATGTTAACAAATTGTTTTTAAAAAAGGTGTTGTAAGCAATTACCTTTGAGAAACCATTTTTTGTCTTTCCCATCTTCCATAAGGATGTCAGCAACATCACTTGAATTGCTACTTGCAACTTATTCCACTATAGACTCCTCTTCTTCCATGTTTATCACTCTGCTGTCATGAGACTTCTGAGATACATTGCCCCCACTTTTGCAATCTCTTCTGAGGGGACTGTTTTTTCAATATCACCCACAGCAGTTTCCATTTCCATGTCTTTTTTCTCATCTGTTTTCAACACCTAATGCTGGTGACTCTTTAACTAGTTTTCAGTGGGAGATACTTGTACATAGATCCTAAAAGTTTCCCTAAGATGGTTTCCAATTTAACTCTTTTACCCATAATTTTGTATGGTCCACAATAGGTAGGTTGCAGCAGCCCTCCCTTTCTTGTTCTCTTTTTTGCATTCAGTAACATAACACAGTTTCCAATCTCGAATGTTATTTCTCCATATTTAGAACTCTTTCTTATAGCATACTGTATTTGTTGTTTTTCTTGTGTTGTAGGGCTATTACTTAGAGCCAGTGCAATGTCAGCATCCTTTCTAGATTTCAAATGTATGCTGTACTCTTTGTAGTATTGTTCATCGAGTTCCTTGAAATATGGTGACTTTGTAAAGAACTGGAGAAGGGGTTGTATTTTTGAAATGAAGAATCACAGAATAACATATTTACATGAAAACTGATGGTACTTAAATACACTTACCACGTAATTCTCTAAGACTTGATCTGGAAATGTTGCTTCAAAGCCATGCAGTAGTCAAAAGGTGATAAAAAGTCAAAAATTTTAGCAGTAAGGAAAAGGCCTATGTTTGTCTAATGTGTACATAATATGTACTGTACAAACCTGGCTTCTTCAGTTGATAACAACATCAGCTCTTCCTTCTTTTCAAAATATCTCAGTTTTCACCAAATGCAGCCCTCGCAGCAGACACGTGCTTACTCCTGCAGGGAAGAAGAGCCACTAATGTGACGTGGCTGTGTTAAGAGGGAAAATGTTATAAGTAAGTCATCTTGAGACCTGATTGGTTCAACTCTCAGATAAATAAACAGAAGGGACAAATGTCAGAGGAGGTGGTGAACTGCACCAGGTACACACCCATGCTCACTGCTCCATGAAGGAGTCACCAACTAATATCCCCGGCGGGCCATGGGACCAAGGTGGAACACAGACTAGCCCAACAGGACTCCTAAGCCTCCACAGGTGGTAGGAGATCCTGCCACTTGGTGTCTGGGCAGGACATAAGGGTTTCTCAGGGGGCAATGCAAGAGGCACAGATGGTGACTGGTGCTGAAAGGGATGCTTTTCATTGTGGACTTCCTTTCCTCTGTTGTCATATCAGAAGATAAAGTTTGCCATTAAGAATAATTTTTCCCAAACATTCTAAACATGCCTTAGGATGGGGAAAGAAAGAGAGAAAAAGAATCTTAACGATCTATCTGCTCAGTCTTGGGTCACAGCTGAAAGAAAGAAGAAAAGGAAGTAACCTGGTGACAGTTGTCTTTCATATAATCAATTCCAACTAAACTTGTAGTCAGGGAATTAGGAAAAAGTCTTTGCGTTTTTAGAGCTATTTTTGTGGCTTGTTCATTAGTCAACATATAGGAGAAAACTTGGGGTTGAAAAAACAAAAAGTGATAGCAACTTGGACTGTGTTTTGACTCTTGTAGATTTGGAGGAATCTACCAATCTGCCAAAATTCTCAAGGGATCTTCAGATCTTGGTATGTAGTATGCCAGTTCATGGTCTAGGCATCCAAATAGCTGCAGTTTGAAGTCAGAGGCCAAATTCAGACCTGCTGTATCAGAGGTAATTCCATTGATTTGAGCTGTGTTGCACACTGTTAGACCGGATCTGAATTTTGGCCCAAATAATTTTTCCATATGAGACCAAAAGAAAATGTAGAAGGTGTCTAATGCTGAAAATATATTTACCTCTCTTTTGATGTGATATTCTGAGTTTGGAGAACACTTAACCTTGCAAAGGTCCTCTCATGGGTTTATTTTCCATAAAACTTTTTGGAAACAGATAAAGATCCTGATCTTGCAAACAAACGTGTTTAACTCTAACTTCAATGGACCTACACACATGCTTAAAGATAGGCATGTATGTAAATGTTTGCAGGGTAAGGGTCATGACTTCTAAACTAAGCTTTCATCAGTACACCACAAATTTGAAATTTCTGGATTTTCTTTTGCCTAAACCTTTGGTTTGGATTTTGAAGCAATGTGAGGACATGGAAAGGATCCATCTCCAACAGCACTAATGAAGAGTGACAAACCACTTCACTTTTGTCCTTTTTGTGCTTGCAATAGTCTATTGTCTCTCACTATCTCTGCTGATTAAATCTCTCTCACTCCCGGACTGGCAGCACCACCTGTGAATTTGTTTATTTACTGCTTTTAATTCATTTCCACTCATTATTAAAATCCATCTCAACATTCAGCATTACCAACAGGAAGCATGCCACATTTTCTAGCAGATATATTATTTGGTCCAGCTGTAGTGAAATAACAATTTGGAAGCCTACGTAAGGACTTCTGCGTAATTTGTATAGTATTTTAATATTTACACTGAACATCTATAAACGCATGATGATGATTGAGGTCTCATTATAAGAAATTGCAGGAATCAATCATTATGAAAACCTTAAACCTCTGCCTCTACCTTCCATTAACATTATGGCTGTTTAGTTATAGGAATACATTTATCAGTATCAGATCACAGAGAGAAATAATATAGGTGAAAATAAAATCTGTATTATATTTATATTATACTTCATATAATCAAATGTTCAACGACCTTCATGTTGTCACAAAACAGTGAAAGAAGTAGATTCCAAAGGAGATATCTTGGGAACTTGGGCCCCAATTAATCCCATCTTCATAGCATTCAAGGAAAGAATGTGTTCAGTAGTTTAAACAGGCCCAAATGAAGCCTGTTGGTACATGATGCTGTCTGCAACACACTCTCATTATGCAAACACCAGAAATTAACCAGAAATTGACCAGACACTTAAAACAGTGACATGAGAACATAAAAGAAACTTAAAGCTAAGAAAAATTATTAAAAAATAAAATGTGCTCATTAGTGATCAGTTAACCTCAAACATTTTTCAGTTCAAGTTCAGTTATCAGAAATTTGTCTGAAAAATCCAGACCTCTAGAAAACTGGACTGTGAATCTCATAAGAAAAGATTTTCTCCTGAGATTCCCAGTGATGCAGGGTGAAATCAGGAAGGCCAAAGCACAATTGGAGCAGTAGCTAATAAGTGATGTGAATGGTAACAAGAAGGGTTTCTATGGGTATGTTAGCAACAAAAAGAAGGTCAGGGAAAGTGTGTGCCCCTTACTGAGTAGGGGAAGCAACCTAGTGATAGATGATGTGGAAAAAGCTGAAATACTCAATGCTTTTTTGCCTCTGTCTTCTCAGATGAGGTCAGCTCCCAGGCTACTGCACTGGGCAGCAGCACAGTATGGGGAGAAGGTGAGCAGCCCTCGGTGGTGAAAGAACAGGTTGAGGACTATTTAGGAAAGCGGGACATGCACAAGTCCATGGGTTTGGATGCAGTGCATCCTAGTGTGCTGAGAGAGTTGGCTGATGTGATTGCAGAGCCATTGGCGATTATCGCTGAAAACGTGTGGCAATTGGGGAAGGACCCAAACTATTGGAAAAAGGCAAATATAGTGCCCATCTTTAAAAAAGGGAAGGAGGATCTGGGAAACTACAGACCAGTCAGCCTCACCTCAGACCCTGGAAAAATCATGGAGCAGGCCCTCAAGGAATTCATTTTAAAGCACTTGGAGAAAAGGAAGGTGATCAGGAACAGTCAGCATGGATTTACCAATGGCAAGTCATGCCTGACCAATCTGATTGCCTTCTATGATGAGATGACTGGCTCTATGGATGTGGGGAAAGCGGTGGACATGATATACCTGGATTTTAGCAAAGCCGTTGATATGGTCTCCCTCAGTATTCTTGTCAGCAAGTTAAAGAAGTATGGGTTGGATGAATGGACTATGAAGTGGATAGAAAGCTGGTTAGATCATCCGGCTCGATGGGTAGTGATCAACGACTTGATGTCTAGCTGGCAGCCTGTAATAAGCCCTAGAGGTTGGTGTTTGGGCCAATTTTGCTCAACATCTTCATTAATGATCTGCAGGATGGGGTGGATTGCACCCTCAGCAAGTTTGCAGATGACACTAAGCTGGCGGAGTGGTAGATACCTTGGAGGGTAGGGATAGGATACAGAGTAACCTAGACAAATTGGAGGATTGGGCCAAAGGAAATCTGATGTGGTTCAACAAGGATAAGTGCAGAGTCCTGCCATTAGGACAGAAGAATCCCAACCACTCATATAGATTGGGGACTGATTGGCTAAGCAGCAGTTCTGCAGAAAAAGAGCTAAGGGTTACAGTCAACAAAAAACTGGATGTGAATCAACAGCGTGACCTTATTACCAAGAAGGTTAATGGCATATAGGCTGCATTAGTAGGAGCATTGCCAGGAGATCATGGGAAGTGATTATTTCCCTCTATTCAGCACTGGTGAGGCTACATTTGGAGTATTTTGTCCAGTTTTGGATCCCCCACTACAGGAAGGATGTGGACAAATTGAAAAGAGTCCAGCGGAGGGCTATGAAAATGATTAGTGGGCTGGGGCACATGACTTATGAGGAGAGGCTAAGGGAATTAAACCTGTTTAGTCTGCAGAAGAGATGAATGAGGGGGATTTGATCACAGCCTTCAACTACCTGAAAGAGGGTTCCAAAGAGGATTCAGCTAGGCTGCTCTCAGTGGTGGCAGATGACAGAACTAGGAGCAATGGTCTCAAGTTGCAGTGGGAGAGGTCTAGTTTGGATATTAGGAAAAACTTTTTCACTAGGAGGGCAGGGAAGCACTGGAATGGGTTACCTAGGGAGGTGGTGGAAACTCTATCCTGAGAGGTTTTTAAGGTCTGGCTTGACAAAGCCCTGGCTGGGATGATTTAGCAGGGGGTTGGACTAGATGACCTCTTGAGGTCCCTTCCAACCCTAATCTTGTATGATTCTATGATTCCAGCTTCTGAACAGGCCAGACTGTTCAGTTGTATATCCCTTTAAAACTCACTCTGTTCAAGGTGCCCATCATTCAGATGTCTGAACATGCATATTATGAATTTGTCAGCATCATTACAGCAAAACAGATGTATGTATAGAAGATAGAGGGATCCTGTATCTCAGAAGCAAAGAAGAAAAATAGTCCTATAATTCACACTGCTACATAACTAGTACCCAGCATGGGAATCACAGGGAATGTATTCAACATCTGAATTCTGCAGATGCTCCATGGCTCAAACCATAAAAAATCTGTATAGATTCCTAAGAGATTACTGGCTTAGTTAATCGATACTACAACTGGATATGCAAAAGAAAACTTTATTACTTTATTGATTATGGAATGAACATATTTACAAGTATTACCTTTTTTGGCTGATTTCTAAACATTCAGATTCTGTAAATGATGTGCAAATAAAGTGGGAAGAATTATTTTAAAAGCAGAATCACATATGGTAACGGTTCCAAAAGTCTCATAGTTTTTGGAGTGCCTGTGAAAGTCATTTTATTATGTAAGGCAACGGTTCCCAAACTGTGGTATGTATATCACCGGTGGTACGCAGGACACCTCCCAATGCTATGCATCCACCTGCTGCTGGGGGGCTGGCCAGGAGCTGCTGCAGCACCAGTCCCACCCCCAAGCAGTGTGGTGGCCACTCCCCCCCTCCCAGCCCCGCCCCTCTCCCCCACCCCGACAGGTGGTGTGTACTACAAGTGGTGGCATTTTATATTGGTGGTACACAACGTGGTAGAATTTGGGAACCACTGATGTAAGGGTTAGTAATACTCATCAGTGATACTAACGAGACAGAGTCTGGACTCCAGTACACTGATGTAATATGAAGTAATTCTTCTGAAGCCAGTGGAATTTCTTTGGACTTGCACAGATAAAAATGGGAGCAGAATTCCAAACAAAAGTCTTGAAACTTTAACATGTCATTGACAAAGTGCTAAAACACAGTAGAGCTGGGTGGCCCACCAATGAAAGCAGTGGAGTGGGTGAAAAATGTTTGCAACAGTTCTATAAATTTGTTTTTATGAATTTGCTGCTTTTGTGCTCTCATCTCTTATGTGTTTGCTTTCTGGTAATGTTGGAAACGTGTTATTGGAAGGAATGTTCACAGAAACAGCTCATATTTAGTAGGACTAGTTGGAAAACAAGAATTCTATTTCAGAAGCAAGTGTGTTTTCAGATTTTGTTTTTGTTCTTATGCAAAAATAATTTTCTGGGAGACACACATACCCCCACAAACGTGTTTGAGTAGCAGGTGATTAGAGCGTTCAACTGGGATGTGGGAATACACAGGTTTATGTCCGTGCTATGCTTGATTCCTTGCTCTGCCTGCTGTTTTACAAGTGTGGGGCATCTCTCTGGTCACAAATTCCATCCTGGACCTGAGAGATCTTCCCAATGAAAGTGTTTTGTTGAAACTGCTACATTTCCATGAAAAGTTTCAATTACAATGAATCAGCATTTTCTGACAAAAAATCATTTTGCAGAAAAATTCTCGATCAGCTCTAATAATAAGTAACTATTGGAGAATATGCAAGAAAAGAGAACTTTAAATTTTTAAGCATGACCACAGAAGAAACTTGACACTGATCCAATCAGAGAACAGATTGAACATCTTATCATGTGATCTACGAGTCCAATCACAACTGTTCAGATTTCAGTTATTGAATACTTATAGTGAACTGCTCACTACAGATGAAAAATTATTCACTTAAATTACTATGCTGATAAATTGGAATAATGAATAAATGAGAACTGAGGCTTGGTGCCAGATAATTTGTGAATAAAACAAGAGATTATATTCTTACGATAAATTATTTGTTGTGCATTATTCACCCAGCTCTCCAAGTCAGAAGCTCAGAACAGCTTGTAATAGGAAATTTGCACTGAAACTCTTACATAATCTATTTAAATTGCTAGAGGGAGGAGGAAATAGTAATTATATTAATATTTTATATTAATAAAATAAAAGGACTGGACTGAAAACCCCAGAGAGGTAGATTTACAATGAATAATTCCTTCAGAATTAAATGTGCAAATTAGATCAATTAAACTGCAAGGTGCTCAGTCACATTTCATGTCTAAATATTAACTCATTGTGGGAATGAGAACTGAGCTAAAACTGACCTGGTGAGAATGTAGCAGGGTTTATACTGGAGGTTGTCAAACTTGTACATGGCATGGACCACATTTTGATAGAGATTGTCTTATGGACAATTTCCCCTCCCATATGTGGGTAAGCAAGCCTTGCCTCTCCCCACCCCCTACTTGTTATCACATATATCCCTATGACAACCAAGGCAATTTCTATATGTGGAAAAGTAATATCAGGAAAGTATTTGGTCATTTTTTTAGCTCTTGTTACTGCAATAAGTTGCCTTGTCCTTAAAAAAAACAAACAAACAAACATTCTCTTCTTATGTTCTTCCACCTTTGTTCTGCTTCTCTTTTCTGCCTACCCTACGGTCCCTTTTCTTTGTTTTCCCCACTGCACATACTTCCCTGTTGCCTTTCTCAATGTACAGCTCTGCAGCTTGTTCCCCTTTCCTATGTTCATATCACCCACTCATCTGGTCATCTTCCTTCCTGCTTTTCTGAATATATTGCCTGGCCTCTTTGTTCTATTCTGCCCTGGACATTCACCTCTCATTGATGGCTGGAAGTTCCAGATCTTGAGACCAGCTCCTGTTTCCTCTTCTTCTAGGGACTCCTAGTTATTAGCAGCCAAGTTGGTTTGTCTTTGCTTTTCACTACATTTACAAGTGTCCAGGGTGTTCAGTGCTATGAAGAGCCTGGTCAACAGTAGAAGCAACTGGAAACAAGGAGAGACAGTACAATGTGAACAGCTCTTCATGAGACACCAGCAAGAGCTGCTGTATCTCACTGGTGAGTCCCCACTGTGTGTTGATCCATAAGGGTTATGAGTTGTCACAGACATCAGCTTTATTGTGTTGGCTCTCTTAGTTCAAACTTTAGCAACTTATGCTTTTTAGCTCTGGAGGTCCTGATTCAATCTTCAATCTTGTGGCCAAGATGGTCACTCCATTGACCACAGTTTAGAAACCACTCAGTTTATACCGTTATACATATTAAAATCAATGGTAAAATGCAAAAAGGAAATAAAACTTACTATTTACAGGAGTGTTTGCTCTTAATATTGACAAATAACTTCATTACAATCACAATTGCTGTTTGGAATCGCTATACAGATCTAATACTCAGTGTGTTAGCTAAAAGTCATGTCACTTACAGCCATTTTGCACCAATGTCATAGAAACTAACCAAAAGCTTTAGTGGAACTATTAATTGTTAACTAAACTAGTAACTGTTATTTGCTGAATAATGAACTGGTTATTAATTGGTTGATTTTCATGTTAACAGATATATTAGCAGAAAGTAAATCTGATGTTGCATACGGTTGGAGGAATGGCTCTGACAATTTTTCTCCATGATCCATAGTTTGAGAACTACGGTGGTGCAGTGTATTCTGAATTCTCTCTTTGTGATGCTGTCATCTAAACACATTGCAGATTAGGGTATTTGAGAAATGAGCATTCTAAATTAATCACTTGTCCTGATAGTGGCCATTTGCCCTACAAAATTGAACAATGAAGGCAGTACATAGGAAAGTAGAGGCGGCACAAGCCTAATATGTAGATGTATAAATGGGAAATTGGCAAATAATAAATCAGAGAACTGAAGCATGAAATAATTTAGACAGAATCATAATTTTATATGGGATGTGCAAAAACCAAGAACCTTTTCTATTCTATTTACTCTGCTGTGCACACAGTGCCACCATAATGGAATCACATTATAAATCACAGCAAATGGCACCTTGGCTATTTCTCATAGGATTTCGAGATAGTACAGGGATTATGAGGATGAATACTCAGGAAATTAAAAGTAGCAGAATCAGAAAAAAGAAAAAGATCTCAAGGCCAGGGCAATGTACTGTGGAAGTGTTGCTGATCTTTTGTTGTCTTGTCTTTTTCTTAATGAATTAAAAGCATTAAAACAAAAGGAGCTAATTGTAAATATCACTGTGGAATCCTATGGTGGATTTTTGATTATCTTTTTCATATACATGAAGCAAACATTTCGATCCAGAGTAATAAAAAGAAAAGTAAAGAGCACATATTCCCCACCAGAACATTATGAATAAAACAGCCATCTGGATTGAATTTACGCAAATAAATAGTTTTTAAAAAACACACATGGGCTTTAGTTTTTCATTTCCAAACCAGCTCAAAGTGCCTTATTGAATGCCCACAAAATATAATGGAAAAGATCTCATTTATTTCACTGCGTTCTGGATCAGTCCCTATATATTCAGTGAGATCAGAGTTTTAACAATGTACTCATAGCTTTCATTATTCACATTTTCTTTGCTTTTTCGCTATAGCTAATTTGCCTGCATTTAGAATTCCATGTTCAGAATAATTTCAGAGGTACAAAATAAAAATCAAATGTTAGAAGAACATCTCAGCTATTTAAAGATATTTTTAATGCAGTGATTCTGAGAGATGGTTACTTATTTTTTTATCTTCATTTCTTTTGTGACAGTCTTTCTTTTGGATCCTCGACTTTTCTATTTGTCCATAGTTCTTTATGGATTTTGCATCTGAATTTTTGTTTTTCTAGTTCAGGTATAGATCAGTAACATCTAGGGCCCATGCACACTATATATTTTTCTATCTCCTGAAGTATTTTGCCAGTCGGTTCTTAAAAATCTTTTTTCTGATTTTGAAGTAAAAGGTTGTTCTTATCTGTGCTTATGGCATATGCTGCTTACGGTGGAAATGGAGCTGCTCTGTAATAATTAACTAATACTGTATGTTGATTTTGTTGTTTGAATATTTACTGTATTACTATATTAGCTTAGTTTAATAGGGGGTGTTGGGGGAAAAAAAAGCAAGAAGGCAAAAGATTGGCTCAAGGTAAGTGTTGCAGAGAAGCAGCTTGAGAGTTGTTAAAAGACAATGACAGGATAGGAAAAGGCCCACAAACTCAGGAGATCAAAAGAACTATAGCAAGTTTAATAAGGAATAGTGTCCCAAGAAAAAGAGAGAGAGTTATTGGGGAGGGAGGCGGGGGGAAGGGGAGGAGCAGACTGAGACTCCTTCTGAGTCAGGCACCTTCTGAGGAGGTGTAAAGAAGTTAGACTTGCCCTAGCTACCATCAGAGAATGGTAACACTTTAGACATGCATGTAGATTGTTTTAAAGTCCTGTTTCCTTTCTAATGCTTTGCTTCTACTGCAAAATAAACAATACATTTGTTTTAAGAAAACTGTTGTGTCACTGGATACCATGGATCACAAGCATGTTTGAAACACAGGACCTAGTCTAAGAGTGGGAGAATTGTAGAATTCCACCTCATGATAGGTAAAGGCATTAGACCTGACACCTGAGGGAGTGCTCTGAGAGAGACCAGAGACAGGACAGAGGTGCAGCTAGCCCTGGAAATCTGGCAAAAGCCATATTGTGATTTTGTTTTCTGTGGACTACACCGTTAGGTTTCTCTGAGTTTGCTGTTTGTTTGAGGTAGCTGGCATTTTGTGCTCTGTTCAGATGCAGCCTGCTCCAGAGAGAAAGTGTGCTCTCTCGTGGACATTTTTTTAGTTCTCTTCTTGTTTTTTGTTCTCACTATACAACAAAGGCCATGCAGTTACTCTTTGCAGATGTAACGCCAGTAGACCCCGGTTGTCGGCAGTTGGGATCAAAGCTGGGACGTCTTGAGCTGAATGTCTGAACCTCTACTGCCTGAGCCAAAACACAGACATCTCGTAGTCAAGGTTGTAGCAGGCTCATTAATCTCTAGTTGGCCTAGCCACAACTAGCGAGGGACACAATGCCACACTGAGCAGGCATAGCTTATATGTACAGAAAAACACAGCTGTGTTGACTTCTGTGGGTAAGGTAGAACTTCTTTTTAAATGGCAGTTGATTCTAGCCTTGAGAATGTTTGTTTTTTTATTCAATGTTGGAAATGTATTTGGGTCACTGAAAATTAGTAGTGTACATAGCCCCTAAGAGATCACCTTAACACACAGAATGGTGTTTGGAGGCAAAACAGTTGGAGCCAGATACTGGACAAGGCACAAAAAGTGAAGAGGCTGCCCACAACTCCAGCACTTGAATATTTCCAAGCACAAATGCTCATCTCCCATGGGCACTAATTTAGAGGAAGAGGCATACAGGAGGTGGGACAATGAGGCAGAGTTGGCCAGCTGTAGAGGGAAATGCATTTTGCATCCTACAGTGCCTATGTTTCTTGGGAGCTTTGGCTTATAGAGAGGACACGCAAGGCCTGACTCTGCTCTTCCTTGCATTTTTATTGAACTGAATCATTTTTTAGTGAAAGCATGCAGCACTGTTGACTTGTGTGGTGTACATTCATGTTCTTCAATATTTCTCCTCCACCTATTCTGAGACATTGCCTCATGACTGATGTAATGAATTATCCAAACTCAGCTCGGTGATATATGCATTTCAGCTAAGTTTCCTTATAGGTTTCCTGAGTCTCTATTGGTTCTTCACATTATCCTGTAGTCCCCACCTAGAATGTGTATGGCTTTCTGCCAGCTGGTAGAATCCAATGGCTTAGTGCAAAGCCCATTGAAGTCAATGGGAACTTTTGCACATCCCACCCTTTGTTTTGAAAATTGGTTATTTTTAAAAGCATCTAAACTGAGTGCTCAAATTCCCTGCTGCATGGCTGATCTTCCCCCTTTGAAAATCACCGTGCATCTGGGTTGTGAGGGTGATTAAACACATACAAACAGAACACAGTAGCAAACAGCTTCTGGGAGAAATACAGGCTCGCTGAAGATTTGAATACAGAACTGTTGACCAGAATTATTAAAGCGTTTGTGCTATGTCTGTGAGTTACAAGCTGCATTTTGCTTTTGTCATGTAATCCCTTTTGAAGTATGTACAAACTATATCTGTGTTGGGAGCCACAATTTCTGTTCCACAGGAAATTCTGACATTTTGAAATTTTGTTTCATTCCAAATTGAACAAAATAGCTGAAATTTCAAAATTTTCTTTGAAGTGAAAATTTTGAAAAATTTCACTTTAGTACCATCAAAATGTTTTGTCTTGGTAATGTCAAAACTCTTCAGTTTTACTTGTATATTATATTAGATAATTTATTTTATATCCATAATATCTAATATAATATATAAATATAATACAATAAAATATTTTAACATAATATAAAAGTTGTAACAAAATTAATCAAAATGATAATGATCAAAGAAAATGTTTTGCCTTTTTCCCATAAACAATGATGAAATTCACATGTTCCTGTGAAACAATTTGATTTTGATGAAACTGCATTTTTTATTAATAATATTTCCATCAGACATTTTGACCAGCTTTTGTTCAGACTTTTTGATAAATTAGACCAAGAATTTAGTACCCTCTGTTTCCCTATTTCCTGGAGTCATTTCCTGGACTCATAGAAGCCATGACACTGTAATTATTATCTTCTGAACCCATTGAGCACAATATCAGTTTTACCCAGACATATACAAGTGAGAGGTATCTGCCGTCCCTTAATCTGGCTGCTTAAATGATCCAAGCTTTTTTTCCCTGACACTCATAAACACTAACTCCTCAGATGAAGCTTGCTCTTTACCTCATTACTGATGGGTCAGTTCTGAATATGTGCTCATACGGATTTCACATAAAAATAGTCTATAACTCTGGAAATTTCACAAGAACAAATGAAAAGCCTAACTCAAGATATTTCGATTTCTCTTGCTGAACTCAGGACCACTTCAGGAGAAATAATTCCTCTCAGCTCTCTGATTTCCCATCCAGAGGCTTCTGACAAAATCAATGTTACATTACCAATGCGTCAGTCAGTCATAACAGCTGCCTTTCCACTCAGGCTGGTCACTTCAGAATAGGGTCTGAATTTAAAACATCCCAGGCTCTACGCTACAGGGCAGAATAAAATGAGACAGAGAGATATTCTAAATAGAGCTGGCTGGAAACTTTCCAAAGGAAAAGTGTTCCATGAGAATATGGTGATTCATCAAAACATAATATTTCACAGTAACACGTTGCCTATGAAAATTTGTTTTGAAACGTAAATTGTGGAAAATAGCATTCAGATCAAAACATTTTGAGATGGAATGGAATGTTTGTTTCAGTTTTTAAAATGTCTTATAAAATAAAATGCAACAAAATATGTTAAAATTGGAACAATTTTGATGAGCATTTTGATTAACTCAAAAAGCATTTTAAAATAAAATTGTAGAAAATGTTGAATTTTTATTTATTTGTTGGTTAGTTCTGGAATGGAAGAGATTTTGAAATAGCGCAGTTCCTCCTGATATGAAAAATCTTGTCCCTACGTAGCTGAATTGCTAAAGCTTAAATTCATTACACTTCTGCAGTTATAGAACTTATAACTTATAAAACTTATAACAGGGAAAGAATTAGACCCCAAGAAAAGAAGACACTTCATTATGTAGCTCTCTGTTTCTAAAGGGACTAATGTGTTGAGAGATAAGAGGTGAGCACATAGTAGCAGAAAAATGCCCAAAGCAAAATATCAGAAAACATGTACCTGCTTAATCTCATAGTTCACAGCTTCTCAGGTCTCAGTGGAAAACACACAGCTGATGCCATTAAAAGGCCAGTCAGTATTGAGGAAATTCCATGCAGTGACACTTGGAGGAATTAAATTTAAAAATTGACCTGCTGCAATTCTCTATGCAGTCAGTAGAGAATAGGCTGCTAGCAACAAAGAACAGCGTGGAGATCATGACAGTTTGAATTACTAATCTGGGAAGCAGGACAATAAAAAGCAGAAATGATGCAAGTGATATTAAAGCTAAAGTACAGGAGCACCAGAGTGTCAGCATTTGCAAAAGCTAAACACTTCTTTCTGAAAATGATACTGCAGTTGGGTGGTGGTCTGAGATAGTACAGAAGAAATTGATATCCAATATTCCATGCAGCATTGGACTCTGAGCAAAGAATCCGGTTCCTTTTGTTAAAAGTCTCATGTTACACAGAAAACAAGATTAGATTTTAGATTAGATATGTTTAAATTGTATGAATTGTTACACAGAGAGATTAAAAACTAAAACCCAAGCTAGCTTCACTTATCAATAATCATATAAAACAAAGTAACCATGAAGTATTACAAGAGTTGCACTTGTTTTCTTAGGACAAAGCAAATGTCTGTTCTAAAAGAGATGCCCTCATTCAAGTTCCATTTTGGGGAATGACATAGGAATTACTAGTTGAAAATCTATATCCTGTGTTATGCAGGACATCAGACTAGATCAGAGGTTCTCAAACCGGGGGTCTGGACCCCTCAAGGGGTCGCGAGATTATTATGGGGAGGTTGCGAGCTGTCAGCCCCCACACATGCTATGGCTGTCAGCCCCGTGCATGACTGACACCCAGAGCCCTTCATATAAGGGTGGCCGGAGAGCAGTGGCTGCTGGCCGGGTGCTCTGAAGGCAATGCCCCCTCCAGCAGCAGTGCAGAAGTAAGGGTACTATGGCATAGGGGTGTGGGTAGCATGGCATGGGGGGTCATCACTTTTTTGTGGGGGTTGTCACAGCCTGAAATATTTTCAAAGGGATCCCAGAAAAAAAAGTTTGAGAACCCCTGGACTAGATGATCATACTGGTTCCTTCTGACCTTAAACTCCTGGAAATCAAAATTACTCTCTGGTGCTGTCTAATGCCACTGAGAGGTTCACATGAGAATCAAGCTCCCAGAGCTTTCACAGTGAATCTAATTTTTCTCTACCACAGTGTAGTGGAAGTTTGTAGTGAATATTAACATTTACATGGTTTTTTTACAAATATCCTCCTTAAAACAGACTGGGTTAAGAAAGGAATATGTAGGAAGTAGCTGCTATGAGTGCTCCTGCATTGGTTTGCTCCCAGTGGCATAGTACCACATATTTTATTGGCATCTCTTTGCATGCTGAAGTGACACATTTGATTGTTGCTCTGCTGGGTGCCATCTTGAAGGTTTTTGTCTGTGACAACTCAGTTGGCCGGTATATTTAGATGCCACTTTGAAAATGTCTGATCGACAGGACTATTCAAAAGTATTTCACCTCTAATAACTAGGCATAAGCACAACAAATAAGGTATTTATCAAAATTATTGTTCAGTATTTTAATAAAATGACAAATTCGCTGTTGCTTTCATAGCACTTCTCCTTTTGAGTTAAAGTGGAAAAATTACCTTATTACTTCCCTTATGTGAAGAAATAAAAGGCAGCATGAACAATAGTCATAATTTAAAAGTTTCTATATACCAACAGAGAACACACAGCAGTATCTGAGATGCTGTCGTATTCCCCTATGTGATGGGGTGTTGTCCCCACCCAGGCATGCAAGGGGTTAATGGAAGTCAGATGGGCCAGATAACCTGTAGACAGAAGCTGAGGAGAAAGCCCCAATTAAAGGAAAAAACTCCTGTGCGGGATCAGGTGGGGCCTGTATAAAGTCAGATAGCTGGCTGCAGCAGGGGCTACAGGGGAGTAGGTTGCACTCCCTTCCTCCCTGCCTGCGTGGAAGGAGTTGGTATGGTTAGCAATCCCAAAGAGGGGGGAAGCTGGCCAGCTGAAAGAAAGAAAGAAAGCCCAGGGAAACAGCAGCAAGAGGAAGGATGGTAAGGAGAACTTGGCTGCTTGTTATAGGGTCCTGGGTTGGAACCCAGTATAGAGGTTGTATTTTAACCCTGTGTTAACACTTATCTAACACATGCTCGAATCTAGGGCTCTAGCATTCATATTACATCACTCAGCCTTGAATCAAAAGAACCATATGTCAGAGTTCCTAGTGCCCTGTCTCTGCCCCGCCCCCTGAACTATGGCCACTCTAGCTCTAGGACCATGGTGCACTGTGGAAAAACTTTACTGCCTGCCCTGCACGTTATCAGGAAGCAGCTCGCTTTGCTAAAGGCTTGATCAGTTTGCTCTCCATTACAAAAGCAGGAGGCTCTCTCTTGGATAGTGTGCTTGCAGATGGGTCATAAGAAGTGAATGGATTAATGCTGACCTGAGCTGCTGCCATTCACAAAGGAGGAGTGGCTTCTGTTTTCAACAGAGTGGATTGCAGATTGTTCCAATAGGGAGGACTAAGGAAATTACCCCATGGAATTGTGGGATACTTCTGGCTGACTCCCAGAACCCATGTAAAGCAGAACTGTGTCTACACTGTAAAGCAATAGAGTTTGGATCCTGGGTCCCAGCTTAATTTGAGCTGGGACCCTCCATCCCTGCAGGATTCTGAGAGCCTAGGTCCAAGCCCTGGGTTAGTACAATTGCAGTGTAGATGCAAGGGGGAATTAGGCTTGAGCCCAGACTCAAGCATGGAGTTATGTTGCAGGCTGATATACCCTGAGAGATCAGTTGGCAAGCATTGACTTTTTATTAATGACACCTCTTCTTTTACCACTCCATTAAAACAAGGAGACTGTTACATTGGAAATAGTTCCTAATTGCAGTGGAAATATGGCTAATGTGGGGATGGTCTGTCATTGTGTATGAACTGTGGGAATTAAACTGAATAAAATGAGACAAATTGGAAAGTACATTAACAAAAACATAGTAACGGACATAATGGAAAATATGACAACTCTTGTGCTGGTGTTGAGTCCTCAATAATAGTTTTTAACACTTGATGCTTTCCTTCAAAGCATAAAATCTCCATAATGCACCAGGGAAATTTCTTCCTGGCGATCATCTTATGCTCTGAAGAATGAAGATTGAACAGTCATAATTTTTATCCTTGTTAGTATAACTTCAGATATTAATCATATTCATATAGCATGAAGCCTTTCAAATTAGTGGGGGATGGGAAGCCCTAGAATTGGCTGAATATGATAGTTTTCAAAACTTTAGTGTTCATTTGGGGGAAGGAGAGATTTAAAAAAGTAAAAATAAGTTAATTTTACGTTACAAGAGCTTTTTTTATCTCATTAAATTGGGCTGACCTCCAAAAATCTGTGTTTTCGACCATGACCCATGCCTGATCAATGTTCACCAGTTTATATCTCAAGTGATAAACTTCTCTGTCATTTAGATTCTCATCTGGATGCAGTCAAATTCCTTTTATGCTGAAGGAGGCATATTGCCTTGGATGATGAAATGAGACCTGGCCTAAGTGTGTTAGTTATGCTTTCCCTCACCCAGTGTGCTTGCTTTTTAGCTAGTAATTGTTGGAGATGACCTATAAAATCCTGTTACTTTCCCCTTTTTTCTTTGAATACCAGCCAATATAAAGATAGTCAGGAAGCTGCCAAAAACTGTAGCTACAGATGATGCTATTTCATAAAGTTGTCAGCGGTTATTAATTTATAGTTCACTGGTAAGGCAAGTGGAAAGGCCAGATAAGCTTCATTACCTTTGACATATTGTGTGTTTTCCACTGGCATAGAAATGCTGCTAATCACCAATTAAAATTGCCCATGTGTTTTCACTCATTTGTAATCATTTTTTTAAAATTAGATGCTATATCAGTAAGACACAATAAAATGTTATCACACCCTGCTTTAGGAGCATTAGAGGACTGAGAATAATATCCCTTTGAGTTTAGGGTATCAGGAGTTTTATAGATGAATGGAGTTCCATTTTGCATGTTAAAAGGGAATAAGGAAATTTCTAAAAGGAATGTTTTCTGAAAAAAAGATTTCTAAAAGCATTAAAAATCGCATCTTGTACCTAAAATGAATCCTCATTTCCACACCAGTTGTTGTTTCAGCCTTGCCATCCAACGGGAATGATAGTAAATACTATGCCTTAGGGTGGCATCTAATTAAACTAAGCTGTGTGCCTAAACTGTGTTCATTTAGAAGTTGTATCACTTGCAACAGACCTTGTTAATTCAAGTTAAATTACTTTAAATTTATGGATTTAATTTTGGATTCTCTCACTTCACATTCAAGTGTGTGCTGCATCCTATGCGGTTTATATAAGTTTATTTCATGAACCTGGGCAGCTCAAAGCTCCCAGAGCTTGAAATTTAGTTAGTTACTTGTAATTGAATTTCCTCTGGTCTGGGAGCCACAGAAATGGTCTTGGTAATTACCCCCGGCCCACAAGAATAGAATAAGAAGATGACACATGTAGGCAGCTACTTTTATACTGCAAATGGAACTGACTTTTCAACAGAAGGAGGCTGAATTCTATCTGTAGCCATCTGATTGTGCATCAGATGGCTACAGACATTTCCCCCCTCACCCACTTTCAGACAATTCAGAATCCTCATCAGGAAGCAAACTAATTGGAATCTAACATAAAAAGGTATTTGACGTGGGAGGAGTCTAAAACTGAACAGAAAAAAAGACAAACCCTGTTATGTTATCATAAGTCATGCTTAATCAATAACAAATACTTACAATGAGTTTTCATAGGGCCCTAGCTTTTGTTGGACAATCCCTCCCCACCCATGTTCGCCCCCACCCCCATGACTCCCACTTGCCAGCTTCTGACTATTTGGAACCTCTTTGTCCCCACCCTTACATACAGGCTCTGACAGCCCCTTCATGGCTGTGATGCTCTGAGTCCTCTGGTGAGCCTTTATAGGGGATTTCCATGCAAGAAACATGGGAGAGAATATGAGCCCCAGTGAGTTTCTCTGTTGTGATAAGCTTACGGTCCCAGGTAAAGATTGGAGGCACCTTGCTGCACCCTTCTGATCTTACTAAATAGACATAAGAAGTTCATGATATTGTCAGGAATAATCATAATTAATAAAGAGCAGCTCTTATACAGCACTTTTCATCAGTAGATCACAAAGCACTTTACAAAGAAGGCCAGCATTATTATCCCCATTTTACAGAAGGGGAACATAAGTCACAGGGAGGTGAAGTGACTTGTTCAGAACCGGCCAATGGCAGAGTCAGGAATAGAATCCAAGTCTGCTGAATCATAATTACAAGCTTTATAAAAACTAATCAAAACTATCAGCTATATCAACCAAATTCAATCCAAACAGTTTTTGACGTTTCAAAGCATTCAGCAAGCGTAAAGAGAAAAAATAGTCTCTCAGATAACATGGTGATAATGAGTGCAGTATAAAGATGCAGACAGATAGTTGCCTCTTTCCACACTTCTGATTTTTTTTGTCTGAGACTGGAATCACAAATGTCACCAGAAAGGCTATTCTTGGTGTAATTCTGTCATAGAACCAAAGTACTGAGGATCTCTGGAGAAAACATTTTTCCTTGAGATTTCTAGACTAAAGATGGTTGAATAAATTCAGATATATGAGACTATCTCTGGATTTTAGGCTTCTTTTCCCCCCTCAAACTACAAAAATATGAGGTTCTTTAGCCCTGTCCCATCCCTAATTTTAACCCTTTGAAAGATTGCTGATATACAATTTTTAAATGTTCTCCATATGGCATGCATTTTCAGTCAGACATTTATCAAAGGAACATGTCATTGTTGACCTGGCAAAGAGACCTAAAACGTATCAAAAGGGCCATTGCCATCACAATTAAAATGATACGTTTTGAATTAAATATCCAAAGTATTGCATAAGGTCAGATATGAGGATTCCCAGCACTGGCTGTGAAGAGGTCATATTCTGATCTGCAGCTATTTTATGGGGCAGAGTGAACAGCACAACTGAAGGACATAGGGCAAGCCCTTCTCAAAATCCTTCTCCTGCCTGAACCCCCACCATCCAGATATTGTCACACTTTCAGCTTGCCTGGCCACATAGCTATAGGCACCCAACCCCACAGGTTAGAAATATGCTTGGAAAAATTAATACGTCTCATGAAAAATAATCTGATACACAGATATGCAGTGAGCAAGCACACTTGGAAATCAGTCATGCTGAAAGAGACGTAGGAGTCAGTGAACAACAAATCAGAAACAAGCTTGCAAAACGGTACAGAAACAACAACAAAACGAAGCCAGTAGAGTCGGGGGCAGAATGGGTCTTATTGTCAGAAGTGCTGAGAACCTGCAGCTCCCATTGACTTCAGTGGGTTGTGATTAGTCATTCTCGCTGGAAAATCAATGCCTACTTGCAGAGACATTGTGTTACACAGCACGGAGGTAATAACTCCTCCTCTGTTTAGTTTGTAAGATGAAAATGTACCTTCCTAGTTCTGGGCATCTTGTTACTTATTGAAAACTTGGATGGAGCTCAGAGAACAGTGACAAAAATCACACGGGGGCTGGATTGATTTATGAATTCACCTGTGAGAATAACGGACTCTTTGATTCTCTGGCAGGTCTGAAAAATTGGGTCTTGCACAGATCAGGTGAGTTCCCAAACCACTGGGCTCTTGGTAGATGCTGAGTGGCAAATCCTCATCCTTCTCAATTTTGTGACTCTAAGCCCTTCATTTAATTTCGTTTATATAAGAGGTTAAAAATGCCTGAAAATAAAACAATATTTTGTGTCAAACAAAATATTTCATTTGCCCTGAAATTAACTTTTTTCCAATTTTTTTGATTCACCTGACATTCTGAAAATATTTTTTTTGGTTTGATGAAAACCATTTTTTTTTCAGAGCTGCCCATGAACCAAAAGTCAGTTTTTTGCACAGCTCTATCCTGGAGTTTTGAGGCAAGATGTCTAATTTGGGAGCTGCTATGAAGGTCTGAGAGGCTGTGGTAAAATTTATGTAACTCAACTTGTTTCTGAATCTGTTACCAAAAATTAAATACCATGGCTCTACAGTTTCGCAAGCTAGCAAGCATACAGCAGTTGGCATAACTACCATCTAGGATATGTCTGGCTGTTACTGAGTGGTGTAGAAGGCCAATATATATATATAAATAAAAACACAGATAGCTTGTTTATTGGATCTTGGAACCTCCTTTTGGCTGGCTGATATTAAACAGTTACACAATGATGGGAACAATTGGGACGAGTGCCTGGGATAATTCCAAGACAGTGTAAGTAGTTGTAAAACTGAAGCTGATGTATGTGCCAGAAATCAAGTGATGTCAATGCTCATGAAAGCACATCAAACTGACAGCAAGCTGAACATTGATTCCCGCTCTCTAGCTTCATCTACTGGAAATGGCTCAAAACAGTTATCTAACCTACACTAAAATACTCTCTTGTTGAGCTGTCAAGTACACAGTCATTAACTCATGAGTACACACAAGGTATGGTCACTTTCAGACACTTTGGGCCTTCTGCACGTATCCCACAGTTGTAACTTCAAAGCCCAGAGCAAACATTATTTAAATGTCTCTGCTGCTTGAATATTTTGGGACAAGGCTAAAGGGGGAAGCCACAGGCTGCCAAGAGATTTTAAAAAGGGAGTTGGCAAAAAGGCAATAGATTCCAAAGATTGATGACGAGAACCAGAGAGCTTGACTTACCCCATCAGCTGATTTAATCTATCGAGTCTTGTAGAGATATTATACATTTGGGTATTTCTGACGTAAGGTTTTGGTTATCGACTATTGGTCATCAAGTATATTTCCTCCATAAAGATTTTAAAAGGGAAAAAGTTAACATAGAGCAGTTAAGTAGAAAGAGGCCCAGTTAATCAAGTTCAGATCCAAATACCAACCCAAAGTTTCCTACTATTCAGAGTGTTTTGGTTTTGGGCGTGGACTGAGCTCTAGCAGTAAATTTGTCTAAAAATATGTGTGTGGGGAGGTGTCCTCACTAGGAAAGTAAATGCAAAGTGTTGATATATAAAAATAGATGGCAAGGTTTCTTCCAAAGCCATTTTATATAATAGACTAATATGATACCTTGTAGCTAAAGTGAAGTTATACTTTTTTTCAAATACAAGCACCAGATATATAATAGACCACTTACACTTCACATAGGCCTTTTCTACACTACAGAGTTTTGTCGACGCAAGTTACACTGTTGATCAAAAACAGCTATAAATACATTGCTTGTGGCTGTTCAAAATCGCCGCCGCCAGATCGATCTTTCTTGATCGAGTGAGCAGTCAGTGAGACCTGCTCAATCGATCAGGAAGTCGACTCAGTAAGTCCACCCCCTCAAGTAGCGTAGCACTGAGCCAACGGGAACGCTGTTCCTGTCGGCTCAGCACAGTGAGAACAGCGCACAGAAGGGAAGAAGAGCAGTCAACATCAGTTACACAAACTATTCTGCGTAGTTTGCGTAACTTCTGTCAACTGCTGCTGAATCACGCGGTAAGTGTGAACCAGCCCTAGCTGTTTCCTTTTTTTGGAGTGAGAGCCTCTACCCATCTGCTAAATGCATCCACTGCTACCAATATGAATCTATATCCCTGTTTTGTTGTTGGCAAGGATCCCACATAGTTGATTTGCAACTGTTCCCAAGGTCCTTTGAAGGGTTGTCCCATCAATAACCCCTTGTGATTACCCTTGGCCGCTCGATGTCAGGCACAGTCCAGGCATTTGTTTGCCCATTGGTTTGTCCCAGGAAGGCCACCACCCTAGCGGCCATAATATAATCAACATTTCCTCCTCCCTGGGGTGCCCTCCCACTTTGGATCCATGTACCCACCACACTAAGAGCTCACTTTGGTGGTTTGGAACATATGGCACCAGTCCTGAAGAATCCTGGAAGACCCATATGTTTTTCTCCAATCATATGCCCACTGGTGGTTCGCCCTCCCAATCCTCCTGTTGCGCTCGGAACTGTTCCAAGACCAGTGCAGTATGGCGGGTAGTAACCAGACACACCCTAGATGTTTTGTCACACTTGATCCAGCCATCACCCCTACAAAGGACAGTTTTTGTCCTGGCTGGTTAGGGAAACCCTCAGCCAGGTTTAAGCTAGATCCGGTATCTACAAGGAAATCCCTAGCAGGGAGATGATTGAGGCACCCACAGATCACCAGGTGCCCAAATGGGTGCACGGTCAGGGGCCACGAACGAGGACCCTCCCCGTGGCCTCCCTATACACCTATGGTGTTGACTGGGGCACCTACTGCAGTTGTTTCCACCCCTTTTGAAGCTTGGCAAGCAAAACAAGTGGTCCATCTGGTGAAATTGTTTTTCCCACACCCCTCACAAATCCAGTGCCCCTGCCTTAGCTTGGGGAAGGGCTTGGGTTCCAATCCTCCCACACCTTGTGGTTGTCGTTTGGACGCTCCAGTTAATTGTACCAATTTGATCTCTAGTTCCTGGATTTTTTGTGCAGCCTCCCTAGCCTCCATGTGACCACCTGGTGCTAAACTCCCCTTGGCTCCCTTTGTCTTTTGTGCCTGTTGTCTCATCCAAATTGATGCTTTCTCCAGCAGCTGGGGCAGCCCATCTGCTTGGAGCGGGCCCTTCTACAGTTCCAAACACTCCCAGACATCCTCAGGCAAAATCATAAGCCAAGCCTCCAGCAGTTGGGTTCCGCTATTTGCCCCCGGAGTCATTTGCCATGCATCCAGTAGGGGGTCCTCCCATGTCCTCGCCCACGCCTGTATTCGTCCAATGCCAGCCCTGGTATATTCCCTGGTATGGGCCCCAACCTACTGATTCCTGAGCTAATGGAGTACACCCGAACAGAACCCGGGTTGTGTCAATTACGATGTTCTTATAGGTTTTACTCCTGGTCCTCACGGAAGGGGCCACAGACCCCAAAATAGTATCCCATATTTTCCTAGTTTCTGTCTTTTGCAGCCATTGAATGAACCGGTTCCACTCCGTGAGGGGATGGCCCCAGTCCCTTAACAGCGTCTCTCTCTCTCTGTTGGGGTGAGAGCCATGATTATCACTTCTTTATGAACCTCCATCTCCCGAAACGGGTTCCCATCTGGACCCACGGGAAGAGTCACGCCTGAACGGCAGAGGACATCCTTGGGTGGCGTTACCCTCAGTGTCCGAATGATGGTCCTGGTCTCAAGTGCAGCAACCGGGGCCACATCACCCTTTCCCTCAAGGGAATAAAGAGGGGGGCAGGGGCTGAAGGAAACGGACAATCGTATGCAGGTGTTCTGTCTGTTCTATGACCACTATGCAGGAGATGATCCACCTGCACTCACAAGGGTCGATTCTCCTCCTCTAATTGCTGGTAATCCCCCATCTCCCACTCTGTCATGCAAATAGCCATGACAGGTTGGTGAGCCACCAATTTATGCTGGTCCACCAAATCCTCCAGTTCCCTAACCCGGACCAGCAGCCCATGGTTCTGGTCCCAAAGGAATATAATCCCCAGGCTCAGGGCCTGGAGTGTAACTGCTTTCTTTTTATCTGCACTGACTTTACAGGCTACTGTGGCCCCTGCCAATCCTCCCAGTCAGATCCACCCCTGGCTTCAGGCTTTGCAAACGGGCTGCCTCATTTAGCCACCTGTTTATCTATGAACTCTACCCACCCCTGCTCTGTAAAGGGGCCATTCAGCTTATGCAAATCCATGGCGAGCGGTGTTGATCAGATACCGGTCTTCCTCCATATCCTGTTTGTGACGCCAAGAATGTTGGCAAGTGATATGGGCCGCAGGAACAGTATGACTCAGAGGCAGAGTGCATAGCAACAGCGACTTTATTCAAAGCAGGGTGTCCACTCATTCCACCTCCCGGTACCAGGGAGTGAGCCCTGAGTCTAGGCAAGATGTGTACATATATACCCATTTACATGCATCTTGGCCCTCCCTGAGGAAGGTAGTGTGCCCCTGTATTTTTACCTTATAAGGTTTTGCCCTGTGCATACACTTAGACCGCCCCTAATATTATTTACCTTTTTATGCTGACACTCTGGGCTTGGGTTCCTTTCCACTGCATGTTTGTGGTTATGGCACTTCCCTTGGCCTCTAGCAGGATCATTGCCTGTGGCTGGATATTGGTATATCCACTACCCCTGTCACTGGCCTACAGCATATTTTTCTCTCATATCTCCACAGAAGAATAAGAAAGATTTAACATGTCTCAAAACAGTACATCAAGCAATGAGGCATAATAATTTAATCCTTTGGTGCTGGCTAGTCAGTACAATTTGCAGGCAAAGATCCAATCCAAATAACCAGGACAAAGGATCTGGAATTAATATAACTTTGAAAACATAGCAGAGACTTGCACCCAACTTTGTATGTTTTTCCACAATCAAGAAACAATTGGGCATCTCCAGATGAGGTGAAAACTAATTCCTTCAATAGCACATGTTCTCCAGAATTCAGTGGTTCAAGACTGAAAAAATATTCATTTGTTAGTTCTTTTAATACTTTCCTGTAACTCAGAAAGAGCTTTTCTTTGAGTATTTTTGACATATCTGAAGACATTAGGTTTGGAAATGAAGATGTTATGGCCCTTTAAAATTATGAGCAAGCACACAGAGCAGTTCTCTGGAGCTCAGCATATTTCAAGTGTCCAGCCGCTCATGCCACAGCTTCCCTACTGCTGAGCTCAACACCAAGTTCCCTTCCCCCAAATCCAAACTACTGAAACTCATCAAAAGTAATGTGCCATTGTCACCGTGCCTCAGTGGGTCACAGATGGCGATGCCAGATTTAAGACAAATTGCTAAGAAATAGGGCAGATTCACCCCAAACTGGTGGTTATTCTATGATTATATTATACCAAGCCAGTAACAAAAGTAAACCTCTGTCTCACCACACTGGTTAACAGGAAGTCAAACATGCAGACTCCTTAGGCATTCCAGCCTTTGCTTCATGATGCAGACACTAGACTTTATGATGAGTGGTTACTGAAAACCAGTTTAATCAAACAAAGGGTCCTTCTGATCTCAAAAGATCAGCCACATACCCAGGTGTAGGCCACGGAAGATGTTTGTGACGCGTTGGATAGAGATAGGGGCTTGACGGGTCTGGTCAGAACCAATTTGATAAGATGCGCTACTCGGCCTGGTAAACAGGGTGTGCAAGGCCGCGTGAATTTGTCTGTGGTGCCAAAAGAGGAGGAAAGTCAGGAAGCGAGGTCATGTGCTGTAAATTTGCCAATGCTTGCTGTTCCCTAGAGAATGCTGTATAAAAGCTTGAAATGCAAACTGTGCAACGAGACTCAGCCATGAATCCACTTGGATTGCATAGTACAATTCCCCTGCAGCCTGCTCCGCAGAGCACTTTAGAGTCTCCCGCTGCTGTTTGAAGCGTAAGCCGTGATTAAAGATAAGTGTATCTAACTGGTGTGGGCATGTTTTATTCCTCACCTGGTATCCGGAACCTGCAGGCAGCTGTGCGCATCGGTGCCTGGCATAGTACCAGGTCAATATATAACTCAGATCTTACCCAATAATCACGCTGCTGCCAATCCTTTAGTAACTAAAAACTAAAGGTTTATTATTAAGAAAAAAGAAGAAGAGAGTTAAAATGGTTAATAGATCATATACAGACAATCATTGCAAAGCTTTCATATCAGGTTTGTAGCAGTGATGACATAAACTGCTGGTTTGTAAGGTCTCTGATAACTTCCAAAAGATTGGAAGGTCCTCAGTCCATAGAATGCTCCTTTCAGTGTAAATCCAGATATCAGAGCAGAAAAGAGGCAAGATGGAGATGTTTCCAGGGTCTTTTATATCTCCTATGTGGGTGGAATTTTACTGTCCCAAAGAAAGCTCACAATCTCTGTTTGTGGAAAATCACAGGCAAAAGATGGAGTCCAGGGTCACATGAGCATGTCACAAACCATTACACGGCTTTGTTGTCTCATAGGAGCAGCCATTGCCCACTTCAAGGTTACGGTGTCCACAGGTACACTTGCTGGGCGGGATGAGTTTTTTCAATGGCTAATTGTGAGAGTTAACTGCCTTTGATGGGCCATCAACACAAAGCTGTCTGGCTTCAATGTAGATTTTAGCTGGTGGGTGTTACCCCAGGAACAAACACATTTGGGATACATATATATATATATATATCCATTATTCATAACTTCAGATACAGAGATGATACATGGATTTAAACAGGATAGTCATACTTGGCCAATCATAACTTTTCCATTGACACCTTACATGACATACTTTGTACAAGATTTGTTGCAATTGTAGATCAGTGGTAGCAACAATGATACAAATGGTCTCTTTCAATCTGACTTCAATCGGACTGCCCACTTCTGTTTAGACCTGTCACTGAAAATCCAAATCCACTGACTCAATCCCCAAATGGAAACCATATGTTCCCTTTATTGAGACAATACCCTCTCAAATTCCCCACTCTCTCCTGTATCTGACAACAGTTGGCCAGCCACCTCCTTCCTTTCAGTTTTGAAGCCTTCCAGTACACAGAACAGAAGCAGTGGGAGCCAATGGGGCATCCGATGCAGAAATAAACTACAGCAGACAACATGTCTGACAGCAGCAGCCATAAATCAAATATGGACAAGTAAAAGGAAAAGAAATGCTCCTTACAGGTGCAAACTTCAGACAGAGAGAACTCTTGGACAGATGCTATGTTCAAAAAAAAAAAAAAAAAACCCAAAGAAAATCAAACAAACAAATTACCAACCCTGATCTAAGAGATCAGCTCTGTACCTTTAATGGTCTCACTTTTGCAGGCAGATTAGATGTCAAATACTTCATTAGCTCCCTGAAAGCTCTTTGAGCATTGCTATTATTATTTTATTTTATTTATTTTGAGTAGTATCTAAAGGCCCCGCTCATTGATCAGGATTCTATTCTGCTAGGCATCATACATGCACATAACAATCAGAAGCTTTCCTCCCCAAGGAGCTTATAACGTAGGTATAAAATGAGAGGCACCAGATGGATACAACCAACAGATGGAGGAAGCCCAAGGTAACACTAGGATGATCATGGTAAATGTAATAAGCAGCGGTCACAGGACAACAAATGACTAGCCAATGTCATGTGTTTTGTAGGCATACTATTAGAGTAAATTGTGGAGGATAGGCTATAATTCTGAAATATTTTGTATGCTACTTTCACATATAAAGCAAAATCACAGAAAAATGTAATATAAGGAGCCCACCTGCCCTGGCAGAGAGATGGATTGGATGACCTATCAGGTCACTTCCATCTCTCATTGCTAATCTTTTGCTCAGAAGAGTAATCATATTGAAGTCTCATTACTTAGTTGTTCCTAACATGCCACAAACCCCCAAATTAAATATTCCAACTTATAAAATTCAAACAAGTCCTGAGGCAAAAATAAGCCCAGCTTCCGCAAAAATTATACCATGTATCCCACAGCTGCAGGAGATTCAGGTAGCCCAGGTTGATTCCATAAAACTCAGTTCTAGCTAAATTTTGCTTTCAGATTTGGGTTCATTAGTTCCCCAAAGCCAACAGCAGGGGCCAAGGTAAGGACCAAACCCTTAAAGAGCTAACTCAAAGTAAATATTTGCATAAACCCTCTATAAAGTGGCCTGTTGAGTGCCACAGAGTAAGTGCTCTCACCTGCTGCTAAGTTTTTTCTTCATTGGTTACACAAGCCACTAGTTGAAAGAAAAAGGTAAAGAAGCAGTGACCAATTTTTTAAATACTACAAATGAGAGCAAGTTTAGGTGGAGACTTGTATATGTTAAGAAGTAAGGGCAGACTGTGTGCAGACTGAGAGAACAAAATCATCACCTTGAATTTGTTGACACTGACAGATTATGAGCACAAGAGACATTTAACTGAGCAGCACAAATCCCTTATTTTTCATTTGCTTTAGGGGCATCAGTGGCACTTCTGAAATAATCCTATTTCTTTGTCTTTTGCAGTTTGGCATGTCATCACCTCTAATTGCACACATGACATGCATGAAAAACAATCTCTTAAAGATCACTTCAGTCTGTTTTCATTTCATTTAGTCTATCTGCAGCTTTTCAGTAAGGTTTACAAATACACTTTTTTTTTTTAATCTATTAGAGCATCTTCACAATCTTTCATTACACTTTCTTCCCCAGATTATTATATTTTGCAGTAGCACCAAAATGTTCAAATCAGAATTGGGCTGAACAGTGCCAGGTCTGACATTGTGGCCTCTACCCACAGGGGCTTATCAGATACTTTGAAACAAGACACAGTAAGCACACAGAGGATTAGTCACGTTGCTTCCCTACCCATCAATCTACGTTGTGTGGATAAATCCTCATGCACCATTTTGCGAACAGATCCTTTATATTTCAGATTCCAGCTAAAAGTTCAAGTACATTTACAATTACTTTTGTTTGCCCTCCCCCTGCTTGTTTTCTTCATCCTTTCTAATACACCTCTCTACAACATTTCTTATTGGGTAAGTTAAAAAATCTAGGTAATGAATCTGAGAAATGATCTGTGTAACCTCTTCAAAAATAAGAAATGCTCCTCAGCTGTAATCAATAACATCAGCAGCTGAAGAGGTAAATAGGCAGAAGAACTGCTTTAAAGAGCCCATGTGAGTTCATAGGACAGATGACTAGGTTCTGTCAGAGAGATGAAGAGGTTTTAAAAGTAAGGAACATTCTTCTTGATTTATTAACTTTGAAAGAATTAATTCAGAACTATACCTTCTATTAGTCAATTTAGCAGCATGCCAAGTTACAGCAGGATTCAGAGTACCTTATACAAGAAGGTTCTTAGTATTTTAGCCACCTGCTTTTTCTGTGGGTAAGAAAAGCCAACAAAAATGTGGCTCAGATTCTTTCACAGGCTGTGGGTATTGTATATTAATCCATTAACTGTCAATCTTTTGGATTAACTGTGCTGTGCTGCTGCTTATTCTGTTCACGATAGAGTTGAGAATAACTGATGATTTTTTTTGGGGGGGGGTTACCTTGCAGTTCTGAAAAATTGATAGGGAAAATTGTTTCAGATGAATCTGAAACTATTTTTGTTTAATTTTCAATTAACTGAAAAATTGAAGAAAAATTCATTTAAGGTAAAATAAAATGCTATTTTCTCCCTGAACCAAAATGTTTTGGTCCATTTTTGATGGTTTGTCTGTTGAAGAAACAAAAGTTATTTTGAATTAAAAAATTGAAATGTTCCACTTCAAAATGTCCCCAAAAAAGTTTTGGCCATAATAATTTCACCTAGCACTAGTTAGCATCCTAGTTAAACCACTGAATCTTTAAAAGCATAACTAATAGGTTCAGCAGCTGTGCAGGTCTGTTTTGTATGTATCTGAGACATGTGACAGCAATAAAGGGGTTAAACATTTTCATTTTAGATTGTGTGCGTAGTAGTTGATCTGAAAACTGTTTTTTACTTAATTGTTTAGTTTGCTGTTTGTATTTCTTACTTTTACTGCAGTGGAGAGTAGCAGTTTTGATGGGATGTCTCTATGCACTTTCTTGAGATGACTTCTAGGATTGTCTTTCCATTTTTGTATTTATTTATGTATTTGTTTTACTTTTATCTAGAGATTCAAAAAAAAATTATACCCTTTACAATGTTTCTGGGACCATTCACCTGAATTATTAAAACAATACAAAATGAGTTGGAGGATGTTAATTAAATCTAAAAGGACTCAACGCCACAATCATCAGTAAGCAAAGTATCCCAAAACTAGAGCTGGGAAAATAATAGATTCTTCAGTTTTCTAGCATTTCCAAAAATAATTTTTTTTAAAAATTTTTTCGGGTCAAGCTATAAACTAAATCTTTCACATTTTTTGGCAAATTAAAAAGTTGGTGGGGAAAAAAGATTCGGAGCATTTAAAAATGCTTTTATAACTTTTTATAAAAAAAAATATAAAGAAATTTCAAAATGAAAGTCATTTCAAGTAAAACAAAATTGAAACGTTTCATATAAAAATGTCAAAAGAAAATGTTTTGATTTTCTTCAGCCTTCTTTTTTTCTTTAATTTTTTTAAAGATGTTTTTTCAACCAAAACCATTTTGCAAAATGTATATGAATTAATGAAAAGTTTCAGAGTTGCTAAATCTGCATTCTTATTTATTTATTTTATTTTGGCTGAAAAATTCAGTTAAAAAATTATCGTAGCTCTGCTTACAACCACTTCTGTCAGGCAAAATCCTGAGAAAAACATAGAACTTGATTTTCCTCTTACAAATGTCTTTTACACTTGTGAAATTCCGTTGACTTAATTATGTATATCATCTCCTGATTTAAGTAAACAAAACTAAGAGGAAATTTAGGCACATGGGTTGATCCTCAGGACTGGCTGTTTGGCATCTGGTGCAGCTTCATTATGTGTGGTATTCAGTAGGGCATGCTAAAATGAGAGTAAGGGTCTTTAGCTTGTGCCTGACTATAGGGTGACTAGATAGCAAGTGTGAAAAATCAGGACTGGGGTGGAGGGTAATAGGCACCTATATAAGAAAAAGCCCTGAATATCGGGACCGTCCTTTTAAAATTGGGGCCTCTGGTCACTCTATCTGATTATGATCTCAAGGCCATTTCAGTGATGTTACATTGATGTGAAACCTGAGTAACATAAACATGAATGAGGTCAAATGTATTTTTCCAAATAAGTGTCAAAAGGGAATAACATAAATCATACATCATAACTAACTAACTTGATTGAGGAAAAACTACTTGATCACTGAAACTGCTCAATAATTTGCAGTGTGGCTACTTTTTTTCTCTTTATCTTATGGGCAGATTGTGCTATAGTGTAATTTATTCTCTCTACCCTAACTCTGCTACCCACCTGGGCCAATTTTTTCACTGTAATGAGATAAGTAAACAATACCTTGCTTACATCTAATTATTTTATTTGTCCAACTATACCCCCTATGTCTTTCTCTTCTTTACCTGAGACTCTTTTGTATATAAAAATAATTGTAAATATGCAGTTGTAATTAGGAAGAACGATGTTGGAAAGATTCATAGCCTTTAAAATTTCCAAATCCCCCCAGATATTATCAAGACAGAGAAATAATTGATGAATGCTGACAAGATTCCTTTCAAAACTCTGTTGGTCCAGAGGAGGCAAT
This sequence comes from Emydura macquarii macquarii, assembly GCF_026122565.2. Lineage (NCBI taxonomy): Eukaryota > Metazoa > Chordata > Testudines > Chelidae > Emydura > Emydura macquarii. The sequence continues at coordinate 31,214,233 of NW_027132559.1, read as the reverse complement.
ACCAAGAAGAAATAGGCTGCAATTTTTATAATCTTGAAGAGACAGGGCCCTGGGAATAATAATTCGTGCTCAATACCAAAGTGCTAGATCTTTTGTATCATAATGCCTGCATGCTCATTACAGTGTAGAGCACAATGTGAGTGATCAGTAACTGATATAATAAAAATTAGCTGTAAAGGCTGTAATGAGGCAAAAATCAGTAATCAATCACTTTACTGTTCAGAGCAAAAGAAGCAAACCCAAATGTACTGTATTCTTATTGAACAGCAATGCTTATTGCAGTATTTCGGTATAAATGGTCTGTATTTTAAATCACCTAGGTCCAAATCCAGCCACCTTTAAATAATTATTCATCATATGAATAACTTCAGTGATGTTACTCATATAAATAAGGGTTGTAGGATCAGATCCTTGATATAAAACTGCACCTGTAACTTTTTTGAGTCTCTTTTGTAGCTCCCATGGCAGCTCAGTACTTCTTTCTTTGCAAATGATTCATTATGTGAGTGATATCTCATGGGTAAAATAAAACTATAAAGAAGATCCCAGATACTGTCTGCTCGTACTTATTACTAGCCGGAGCTTTGTGCTGTCTCCTCATTTGTTGATTGCAACCAAGCAGTAATATAATCATGACAAAGATCAGCTAGACTGAGGCTCTGCAAGATGCAATAAGGAAAAGTGCGGGATAACAGTGGATTTGTACATTTGTCCAGCTGCCTGAAACACACAAAAAAGATTTTGCTTCTTCAGCCATCATCATAAATAATTCCAAAAATAAGGCATATGATTACATGATTCTGCTTTATAAATGTACTGGACCTGATTCTCCTCTGACTTCTGCTGATGTAAATGTGGAGTAACTCAGCTGAAACTGGTGAAGTAACATCATTATGCATGGTATTTTATGTTCCTTAAGAAGACAAGGTTCCTGCAGCACAAAGCTTAAAATCTAAGGGCTCAATTCTCTGCCTCTGCCTAATTCTCTCATTTTCTTACTCAATGTTGTTCTCCATAAGAGTCCATTCAATTCCTCATCTATTCTTCCTCATAGTTCCCCTGTGTTAATGACCTCATAATCTCCTAAATACGTTTGGTAACAGAAATCATCTGACCAGGTCACTGTCAATGATTTTGACACATGGGGACAAGGCAGTGATACCAAGTCAGTCTTCTACTTATTTGGGTCATAGATACATAGATTCCAAGGCCAGAAGGGACCTTTGTGATCATCTAATCTGACTTCTTGTTCAACACAGGTCATAGACCTTCCCCAAGATAATTTCTAGAGCACATCTTTTAGAAAAACAGCCAATCTTGATTTTAACATTCTCAGTGATAGAGAATCCACCATGACTCTTGGCAAATTGATTACTCTCACTGTTAAATATTAATGCTGTATTTCCAGTCTGAATTTCTCTAGCTTCAACTTCCAGCCATTACTATATCTTCCTCTGCTAGATTGAAGAGCCCGTTGTTAAATATTTGTTCCCATGTTCATACATATAGACTGTAATTAAGGCTGGCTTTGCTCCAAAGATTTTGAAAGTTGTACATACAGGTACCTATGACCTATCTGGTATCCTTGTGATGTCCTGCTTGTGATACCCAGAACTGTGAGCCACTGTGTTACCCTGCTCAGCCTCAGCAAGTCTGAGCTTCACTGCTGCTACGCTGTGTGTCATACCAGCCTGTCTGTTTTGCCAATAATCTCTTCAGGACTCTGCCAGTCCAAACCTTGCCTTGCAGACAATTATCAGTGAACCCTAGGTCCCGAGTTCCCCCAGAGACTCTCTCGGTAGTGTCCAGTCCCTCTCACTGGACACTCACAGAAGTTACTAAATTTTGTTGTCTGCAAGGAAATGGGGCACTTGTCTTTCTGTTGGTTCAGCTGAAGATTCGCTTTAATCCACAGCACTGAGATAAATGTATTCTTATTTTATTAGAAAATCATCAACAAAGAACAGAGATTTGTGATAAGTAAGAATAAAAGAAATAGACATGGTTACAAGTAAAACAAAACACACTTTCTAGTGACTAAAGCTTAATTTCAGAAAGTTACTTTGTCTAAGCAGGTTTCTCACCTATAGTCAGTTTCCAGCTATAGGTGACAATAGCTATAGGATGCAACTTTCATAGACTTAGAGGGCACTGGCTTTTTGCTTGCCTTTATATTCTTCAAGGTTCATGGTCTCTTGAGAGAGAGCCAGGATGGCTTCCTGGGGTGCAGATTTTGTTCCCAATTGTGATTATTAAGAGGTCTTCTCCTCCGCTTGTTAGCTTGATGGCTTTATCTGCCTTATATGTAAATGTACCTGCATTGTCCTTTGCCTGTGTTCAAGCTGGTCAGGCAAGTAAATACACGTCTTTGTCTATGGTAGGCAGGGATTATGTGCTGCCTGGCAAATGCATTTTAAAACACATTTCCAGCACATCTTTATAACATTTTGTATACACTCCATACATATGCTGGTCCCAAAAATCATTGTGCAGTTTGCATATGATAGAGTGTATGACAATGGTGTTTTGGGGCAATGACTGCTATTGATGACTGTGATAGCTTTTGTTGGAATCCATCAATCATAGGGTGACAGAAGGTCACTGATAGGTCCATACTTGAATGCAAAGGCCTGTATGCCATTTGGGTAGGTTCTATTTTCCTTTTTTTTTAAAGCCATCATTAAAGCCTTGATTGTACCATTCTTTCCATTATCTTACAAAGATGACTGGTTAAAGGATTGCTGATAGCTCTCCAGAGAAGAAGGATCCTTAAGAAGGGGAACAATAATTGTTAAGTTCCTCCAGTTAAATGCCTTCCATTTTTATTCATTATTCATTTATGATATCCAATGTTGAAGTCTGGCTTTAACCTTCTTCCCAAAGTGCTTTATCATATGGCCATAGATGAAGTCCAGCTAGGAGATTTGCTTGATTTGAGCTTTTATATTGCATCTTCTAACTCCTGTATGAGAAAAATCTTCTCAAAGCCAAGGTACTCAGTTTGAACTGTGTGCACATTTTTAAATTCTTTTTATTTTTCCTCCTGAATACTCCATCTTGCATGTTTTGCAACAGCTCTAGTCTCATCATTATATGTGAGCCAGCTAGCCTTGGCATGAAGTTTGCCCATCATAGTCACAGACTCTTTATAATCTAATGCCTTTACACCTCCACTTTTCAGGATATTGGTGGGGTTTTTTAAAATTGCAAGCCATAGTCTGTTTTCAGTTCTCTTCAGTATCATCCATAAATCTTTTCCTCTATGAGGATCCAGCCTTTCACAAGTCTCTTCCCAATACCTTCAGCTACACTCAGCTATTTTCATAACAACCTCTTCCGAGACTTGGTTCCATTTTCATTGCCCTCTTCATCTCTGGGTTTTCATTCAATCTCCAATCAAACAACTAGGTTCCTTTCTTTATTAAGTTTGTTTGTTTTGTTTGTTTTTTTAAATGCCAGAATCAATCGAAAGTAGAACCCATTTCTTCCTCTTTTCCTTTGAAATGTTCTTTTTTGCTGATTTCTGCACAACAGATTAAAAAACCTTAAGCTCTTCCTTAAGGTGATGTTTCATATGCATTTGAGCAATAATATTCTTAAGTGGGTCTGAAATTGGAACACTCAAATTTACAAAAATTCCACCTCCTATAAATCAACTGAGAGTTTACTATCTTCCTATTTCAAGAAGGAAATACAGATGGATGATCACTTCCAACATCCTCCAAAACATTCACGTGCAGTCCATTGCTATGCTGTTGTTCACTAGAGTAACATCTAATGCTGAGAGTATACCATAGGATTTTAACATACAAGTCATGCTGCCATCACTCAAGAAAACTAAATCATTGTCAGTGATAAAGTCCTCTACCAAAATTCCATTCAAATCAATTGTTTTGCTTTCCCAAACTTCACTTTTTGGCATTAAAATCTCCACAGATAATTGTTTGGATTCAATTTCCCAATGCTGTTGCAAGATTCTCTTTAGCAATTGGGTTGCCATGAGGATGATAGACATGGACAACTCTTAACTCTTCATCCCCGAACCTGATGATAATGATACTGTCTCTGTCCTCTTTGGCTAGACTGAATTTGATCTGTGTTACAGAACTGGAAACAGACTGCATATCTGACTCTCTGTCCTGTGCTTTAAATATAAGACCATTCTTCTTCTCTTCCTCTCTGTGTGAATATTCAAAACTTGCATTTATCCAAAAGACAAGGCACTTCCCTAAGTTATTTCTGTTAGATGCAAGCTAAACACCTCTTTTTATATTCTTGATTTTCTCCAGTCACATTCCAGGTGTCACATTCAGAGTCTCTTGATAAGGTCACAGAAATGCTGCGATCATAATCTCATTTGAGTTTTTCTCTGCTCAGCAAAGTTTTCCATGTTCTTGATTAAAAACTGATCTCTCACTATCAGTAATAATAACCTATGATAGCTAAGCTCATTTGTAACATTAAATAGCAAGTCTTGTTTATAGTCATGCTGATTTCTGAGAGGTATGTATTTACTGCTTCTGTTTTCTGGCACAGAGCATAGAATTTATTAAAAATGCAAGGCAGCAGAACAAAGAATGGCACTGTCTTGATGGTATAAACTTGTTAGATATGAATTAGAAGTACAGCACTAAAGTATATCACACTGATTCCAGTGGCTTACAGAAAACTTATGCTGAGTTCATTTTATCATTCTCAGAAAATAGTGTGAATTTTCACACCAGAACAATATTAAAGAGCCATGATGCTTATGGGTGTGTGTGGTATTTTTATTTATTTATTTGTGCGGCTATTATTGCATATATTAATAATTGTTATAACTGCCTAATGCTATTTGTGTTGGAAAAGTTGTAGCACACATTGTGATAAGGTGTTTGTCCCACACCTGCCCAGAAAGGGCTTAATGTGAATTGAGAAGGGGGTTAATTAACTTGGCAGCCCACAGCTGAGGGGAATTAAGTAGCTAAGCAATCCCTTGACTGAGTGAGGGAACCCAGATGAGGAGGATCAAGTTGGGCTGGATTTATAAAGACAGGAAATTGGCAGTAGAGAGGACTATTGGGAAATGGATTACAGTGATTTAGTGGGAGGAAGAAGGTGTATTTGGGGAGCTACAGAGACATGTAGTTTGCAGCCCTCCCTGGCAGGAGGCTGGTAAACCCAGAAAGTGGGAGGGAATCTGATGGTAAGGAAAAGGTTCAGGGACAGGCAGGAAGGTCCAAGAGGGAACTAGACCTTGCCTGGTGAACTGAGGGTCCCTGAATTAGAACCCAGGGGTGCTGGGTTGAGCTGGAACCCAGGGGAGGGCTGGGTTTCCCTGCCAGCCCCTGAGGGACTGGCACTATGAGACAGTAAATGGGAAGAATGCCCAGAATTGCTGAAAGAAGACTTTAGTGCCTCAGAAGGGGAAAAATGCATATAGTGACCTGACAGGAGGGCTGAGTCACAAAGCTGCAACAGCTGTGGATGAGGATGGAGAGACAGAGTGAAACTGTGGGAAGCTAATCCCCACAGTGACCAAAATAAGTCCCACCTGTGGTGAGTAGAGCACCCCGTGTCACACGCCTTGCCTTTTCTATGTGTATTCAACTCAAATTAACATTAGTGACCCTTACACATGCTCATCGAGGGAAGCCTAGACTCTTCAGTATTAGACATGAATATTTATGCTCTTTTTTCTTTAACCACATCATAAAATTTTAAACATTTGGGACTACAAAACCTTTCAGTTACTAATGGTCACAATTTAAATGTTGTTCCTCTCTGAGAGGCTAAGGATAATGCTCACTTAGGACAAAATTCTGTCCTGTGTGCGTGGCTGTATGGAGGTCGGGATGAAAAGGCACAGGAGAGCAAAGTCAAAGAGTGCTGCTCAGGTCAGGAGTTTTGATTTGGTCTCCTCTTTTTCTCAAAAGGAAGAGTACCAGCTACTTGCCAATGCCACTTCCTGCAGCAGCTATGTATCCTTCTAGGCCATTCATCCAAAGATTGGCCAGGCCTGAGTCTAACATACAAGATCTGAGGTGGTGGCAGCCTGAGCTGGTATGCGAAATGCTGGGTAAATGTTAACTGAGTAGAATGTCTCTTTTCCCTTTTTGTTCTAATCAATTAATTTACATATTTTAATTAACTTTACATACACTCATTACACTTTGAATTGCATGGTAACAATATATAAAGTGGTTTTTGAAAAATGGTAAGCATGTTCTGTGTATGAAAAAAAATTTCATAAATGGCTTTTGAAAATTTTCACTGACAAAAATGATTTTTTTCCCCCACACTTTTTCCTCCCTTCCTGTCCTGCTTTTCGGGGAAGGGGAAAATTGGAAAGGCAGAGAGAGAGGGAGATGAAAAAGCAGAATCAAAACCTGACCCCTTTTATCAGTCAAAAAAATTGGAATGGAGTTAAAAAATAAGTGTCTTTCAAAAATTGGCCTATTAAAACAAACTTTGGACAGGTCAAATTTCTTTCAGGTCTATTGAGTTTACATGCTCTCTGAGATACCTTCTTTATTCTCTAAACATTTTTGATGTTTTTCTCATGAATACATTATTCAAGAGGTATCTTGCAAATATCTTTGCTATCTGGTATAACTGTCTTTATGTAAATGGTTTTTCTCTGTCTCAAGTGATGTCAGTGGCAAGTTGTACTGTAGGGTAGAGGACCCCCTCTCTTTTTATTAGAAGCAAGTCTGTCATTACTCAGTCAGGCTGTATTTGATAGGGAAAACAATCCCTCCTCTGCTTTGACTTGTTGGCGCTATTTTGCTGGGGGGTTTTTTCTTGCACATAGTGCATATTGGCAACACCCCACACTTTTTGTATGACCTATTGTTAATGATGATCATCAGAATAAATGTCTGTCTTAGCAAGAGCTTATGCATTGTAGATGCAGCCACAGCATGCATTCCAGTCCAACAGCTGCTATCTCTAGACATGATGGGTAATACAACACCCACACGATATTTTCTGTGTGCTTCTCCTCTGCGGATGCCAGCTATGCTCATTTGCATGGACTCAAGCGACAGCTTGGAAACACAGATTAATATTCATGATGGTTCCAGATTCCATCAGTTATTTGAATTCAGAATTAAGGCTGGATTTCTACAGGAGTCTCAAAGGGGAAAGTTTAAGAGGTTTTTTCCATAAAGTTACAAAACATTCTGGATGGTTAATCCTTTTGGGGGCTTTTCTCTTGCATTGTGTAGTTTGGCAGGCAAGAAAATGTTATCTGTGCTGTTGGCTGTTGTACAATGGTAGAGTTAATTAGACCCGCTGTGAGGGTTGTCATAACACTGGGCTAAAAGTGGCTATGGCCACCACCAGGCATCACAGTAAGGGCTCACAACATTATTGTTAGCAGAAGGGTTGACCTGGAGCAAGTGGGACGCCTTTCTTGTCATGCCTAATGCCAGTTAGTCCTTCTGGGTCTCCAGGTTGGCCTAGGAGTCACTTGAGTTTTTGTTTACCCTGCGTTCCAGGATGACCTTAGTCACGCTCCATCATCTACCCTGTATTTAAGGGAGTAGAGCTGTGCTCAGTGGTGCTTTATCAGAACTGGGAGAACACTGGTTTTGGTTTTTGTTTTTTTTGTTTGTTTGTTTTTTATTTAAAAAAAAAAAAAAAAAAAAAAAAAGCACTCACCAGTATTTGTTCAAACCAAAATGCAAATGAGCTTTGGTATCTCAAACTCCTTTTTCTCCCTTTCAAACATTCACACCAGTGAATTTCTGTTGGCAAGCATGTTGGCCAAAAGTCTCATGAATATTCACGTGTATACATGTAGCTGTCTTGAAAGTTTTTTGTGGGTTTGAGAATTATTCAGTTTGAGAGTAGAAATGTTGTGTGATTTAGATGACCAATCACAGGACAAAGAATTACTCTCTGCAAATATTCAAATATGTGGTGAGTTGTTTAGGAGGCAGAAACGTGTTTATATAAACCTTACATCAAATTTTGAAAAATGAACACAAATTATCCAGACAGACACTTTGATTTGATCAGAGATAAGGGCTAAATTAATGGAATAAACTGTTGGCTATAACTAATATGACCAGTTCCCTTCTCTAATTGGAAAGTGCAGGGGTGCTCGTACACCAGAGTTATGTGGCTAGCCTCCATCCTCCCAAGACTTCAACATGTTAGATCCAGAAGCCAAAGGAAGGGGACCCAAGATTATTCTGGAACAAAGATTCTAACATGGCAGTGCAAAGCACTAGTGCCAAGCTGGTGGGCTCTTCTGCCACTTTTCTAACAGTGGTTGGAGTTGCTAAGGATGTTAAATCTGCCCGTCTTTGTCATGCTGAGCTGAACAAAAGTGTCATTGTGTACATGTTTCAAAAGCAAACATGAAAAATACAGTGAGAAAATAGCTTCACTGCTTAGTGCTGGCCTGATGTCTTTTTTGTATTTCAATTCATCGTCGTAATTCATGAATGTAAAGAGCTAAAATTATTTTTTTTGAGGCCCAAACCTGTCCCCAAGAAGTCAGTGGCAAAGCTCCCATGGACTCCAGAGGGAGCTGTCTGAATCCTTGCATACTAATGTCTGGCTCTTGTTGACTTAAATACGAGCCCCTCACATGCCTCATAGGGCACAAATTAAGCCAAACCGTGGAAGAGAATAGGAGTCAGATTGATTTTTTTTTTTTTTTGTCAGTTCAGTTAGGATTATATTAATTCCTCTAATTTTGTAAACTATTTTTCTTTTTAATCATCTAACAGTGCTTCAGCTGATAGGAAATACCAGCCTACCTTTGAATGAGCTGCCTTTTGATAAGATCACCTCAAGGCTCATATAAGTGACGTGAGCTACAGAATTTGAATTAATGTACATGAAATTGATTGCTGCCATTCTGACTAGCCTCTTTTTATTCAAAATATTGTCACTATGCCCATCTGTTGAACAGGTGCTGCTTGTTCCTTTCTGTAGAGAGCAGAAGTGAAGGAGGCAGCTATGAAACCGATATCCTGTGGAAATGCCATTGCAATTTCCAGTGCTATACAGCACCTATTTATATTTCCTAACAACAAAATATTGAAATGACCCTGGAAAAATACTTGAAGCTAGCTTATTTTTTTTATAATTGTGGAGGCGCTTAACTCCCATCACTTGCAAGGCTTGTGAATGCACCCATTAGTCATGCTCTGCACTTGGGAAGGTGAGTAGCTGATTGGCTCCTGACCAGAGAGGACAGAGTTAAGCCATAATAAGTAGACTAAAGAGGCTCCATTGAGTGGGAGACTGTGGAGGAGGCAAGTTTATGTCAGACAGAAGCCCAGAGCTAGGGTTTAACAGGCAGAAGTATGTGACAAGGCAAGGTAGGCTCTTACAGAGGAAGCCCTGAGATAGGATTTTGCAAGTAGAGAAGACTTCAGTAGCCCAATGGGACAGAAGTTATTCAGATTTATTTGGACCTGTGATACCCCGGAAGGGGTTTGAACTTTGTGACTTAGCCAGAGGACTGAGTCACAGAAGGTCTAGAGCCAGTGGCAAACAGCCAGCAGGAGGCACTGGAGCCAAAGATACCAGTGGCATTGCACAGGGCACTGCCAGGGTAAGTGTGCCCGATCACAACAATAGTGTTCCAAAAATGAACTCCTCAAAAAGGTAAATTAAAGCTAATGGAGAATTTTACACTGCGGGTTATAATGTGGGGATTATATTATATTGTGATATTATTAATTATAATCAGATAGGACCAACCCAGAGGGATCCTAGACATCAGTGATAAGGATGGGTTATATTATGTACTGTACAGGTAGTGCTGAAGGTTAACATGTAGACCGCAAGCTGGACACAAGGTCATTCCCCATGACAAGGTGACGCTACCTCTTGAAGGGAGGCCCTTTGGCTGGCTTCTGTGTCGGAGGTGTTGAATTTAGGCAGCACCTTCAAATAAACTTTGAAAATGTTTCTAATGAATTAAATATGAAGCTATAGAGTATGGTACATAGTACAGTATTCCTGTATTTTACGTGGTTATTACATTCACTTTATTTTATGCACCTCCCAAATTTTCAATGTCACAGATTTTCTTTCTAATGGAAACATATCACTCCATTGTAGAAGTAATCTGGGGGAAGCTAGAGATTTTCACAGCTCAGTAGGTGAAGGCTCAGTTTTAGCAACTGGGAAGACGAGAGGCATTTTGAGTTTCCCCACACACAGACATTGAGGCTTTTAGCACTGGGAAGGATATAACTCACTCTCCATCCCCCTGTGTCAGCAGCTGCTGAGAACTTGATATTTCAGGTAGCTTGCAATAAGCACTATAAGATCTCCCACCCTAGTAACTGTTGACACCAAGCAGCTGCCCCTGTGCTCAATATCTACCACAGCGTAGTGGATATCATCATTAGGGATCAGAGTTAACACACCACTGAGAGAGAGCTGTTTCTTAGTCTATGAAATACTGGGGAACATTGGGGAAGCTATTAATTCAGGAATACCCAATATGCCTGGCTCCTACTAGGCTAGTATGGTTTATTCTTCCCAGACCAAAACCTAGAATGAAAGGGAATACTAAAACATTACAAATTCTGGTTTAGGGAAGAAGAGAGGGTTACTAGCAGCTGCCTGGATAGGTATGGGCTGAAAGCGAGACAAACTGCAGCAATCAGGCTGCCTGTCCCAACTCAGATGGAGATAACTGGGCTGAGGGGGAACATACAAAAGCTTTCAAGGAAAGATTACATTGTAGATAACACTTTTTAGGTACAGGCTTTTTTGTTTTGTTTTTTATCATTTTGCGCTGCTTGCGTGTAGCTTTGCATGAAGAATTAATGCTTTGTTTTGAAGAAGCTGTTTTTGGTTCACTTGTTAATCAGATGCTGTCATAGACTCCCAGAAGAAAAGGGCTGAAAGATGTCCAACACAGTTGGACTGGTCAGGTTAACACAGGGGGTAGAGAGGGGCTGTAGCCCATAGATCCACTCTAGGAGTGGTAGTACTGCATGGTTCCACCCCAGAGAGGGGTGAAGGGAATGAAACCTGTCCCCAAAGGGGTGCACTCGAGAGACTGAGTTCTAAAGCACTGTTTGCCCTGTAGCTGTGATAGTGCTTGTAGAGGTGGGAAGCTGACAGTGGCAATCTGCAATAAGTGACAAACAGCTGTAAAAGCAAATTTTTCCAAAGGTGAGACAAGAAGAAAAGTGGTTTAACTGTCCTTTCCTTCTTCCCCTTCCCCCTCCCCCCCAAAAAAAAAAAAAAAAAAAAAAAAAAAAGAATATAAAGGCAATGAGTTATACACAGCAGTAAGTGGAGATGTGCAGAGAAAGGGGGGATAGACCCAAGAAAGCTTGAAAAGTCAGAGCCGGTTGAGCTGCTGTGTTCTGATGACCATATTCTGATGACTTTTAGATGGGCACTGAAAGAGTCAAACATACCAAATCTATTTCACTTCCCACACAAACAACTCTGAAATCAAGGTGTACAACAACAAACCCCATAAAGCCAATTTTTTTCTGAACACTTGTAGTGTGCAGGAGGGATGTAAACCAGCATCCGTGTTCAGCATCCCTCCATTCTTGAATTCGAGACCTACTGCATTTCAAGGTATTTGGGTTGGCAGGCCTACTTTTGGTCAGTACAAGACTGCTTTCTAGATTCTTCTTGCCTCTTCTTCTTTTTTCTTCCCCCCCCCCTCCCCCAACATGACCAGTGTGGTGGAGACAGAGTGGAAGGTCCTTTTCTTCATTCATTCCTAGCTGTTCATGCTGCTTTCCACCATGGTGAAAGGAAACTAGCTTCCTTAGTCCAGCAGATGAATCTTCTTCCATCACGAAGGAGGATTCAGGCTGACTGTTGGTGCTGTAAATAAAAATCACTTTTTTCCTCTTTTTCAGGAGGCCTCTGGAGGAAGCCTGAAGGGTGTCTCTCCTTTCTCCCTGCATAGCAGGGTCAAGAGAGAGTACTTAATGGCTCAAATGCCACCCCTACTCCATGGCCAAGTAGAGGAGACTCTGAAAAGCCATGAGGAGGGGAGGAGGCAGGGCTTATATGGGTGTGGAAGAAGTGATGCAGCAACAGGTGCCTTCTGAAGAGAATACTGAATAACTACACGGTTAGTTCCATCATTTAATAGAATGTCTGTCAGTACATGAATCATTAACTGCAGAGAGTATTTGGAGTATTTAAGAACCTTTAATTCTCATTTCATTACCAAATGGAAGACTTTTTTAAATTTCAAGTGGTTTTATTTTAAGATTCCAAAATGATAAAGCTCCTGCTTTTCTTCCTAAGGGATTATATTGAAAAGTTAATGTGATTAGTTATATTATCAACTTTAACTATAGTTATTGCCAAATTATAGAACATCAAAATATTTAAATAATCCATTTCTGTTGGACTGACTTCCTTACAGTCATAAATACCTATAGTTATTCAGCAACCTGATGATACGTGTCTCCTTTCTGTTTGGTTCAAAAAATGATGAAAACCATGGTGAAAACCAATGAAGAGGGAGTTTTGACGAAGGCTATGCCCACAGGAGTTAAACTCCTGGTAGGGCTATCCCAACCAGACAGGACAAAGGGCATGGACCAGACAAAAAGCAGTCAGTTGGTGGAATAGACCAGACTACTTAGGCCACCTGCCTACTGAGGCTAGGAGAAGGGATAATCCAGCTTGCTAGCCAATCATGGACCACAGCCTTCAGTGGAGCAGCTGCTTTCTGCTTCAGTCTTTAGTGATGGTATGTTTGGATACTTGGGAGTTACTTGCACTCAGATAGAAACTAGCAGATGGGAACACAGGGAGATGTAAACACACACAGATTGAGTTTATTCTCTACTCTAAGACCAGACAGAACTGGCTGAGCTATCCCATAATAGTCTAGCTCTGTTAATTACGGCAAGCTAGGCAGGACACAAAATACACAAGTGACATTAGCAAACAAGCTTTGGTACTGCTGCACAGTGGTCACTTTGGCCTTCAGTGGGGTCTGCATGCATATTTTTTTCTTGATTTTTTTCACCTGCACCACACACAGTGCATCTTTGTCAGCCCACCTGTTGGAACCTTCTGCACCAATGGACAACAAGATCAAGAGAGTGTGAGTGGTCATGCCCAACCTAGTATCACTTGAAATGTTATTTTTGCAGGTCTACAGTCCTTATTCCTTGTGATCTCTTCACTTGTTCTGTTTTTTGAAAGTCTTTTGGTGATGCAGAGAGGATGCTGCTGGAGGTCCCTAGTCACAAGTGTTGCATACAGGTGTGAGTAGTGGTTTTTCGTCACTAACTCAGTGATGTTGGTATCCATATCCTTCCCGTCCAACAAAACAGGCCTCTTCAGGGATAGTGCTACTGTCCCCAATCTAGGGAAGGGGTAGAAAAGGATTCCTAAACATGGTTTGCTCCATTATTGACTTACTAGTATGCCACATCTAGCCGGTCATCCAATTGTGTGGTAAAAAGCAACATCACAAACAAAACAATGAATTTTGCATCCTGGAATGTGTACACCTTTTTTTTTTTTTTTTGGGATAATCCAAGTGGTTTCAAAAGATGTACTGCACTCATTTTTGGCAAATTCTCTTCCAATATCGATATACCTGCACTGAGTGAAACATGTGTCTGAGGTGAGTCTCATCTTGAAGAGGTCAGTGCTGGATATATGTTCTACTTGATAGGCAATTCCACAGAAGAGAGGGGTTTGTAAGGGTGGGCTTTCCTATATGGACATCTATTTGATCGTGTACCAAAGGGAATAAATGATCACCTGATGGTTCTGCTTCTCAGCTCCCTTTATTGTCCCCCATGGAGTAAAACAAGGCTGTGTTCTTGTTCCGACATTATTTAGCATCATGTTTGCAGATGTTCTAATAAATGCATTCAGAGACATTGATTGTGGCATTTATATGCAGTAGATAAGGGTGGACGTGCCTTGAATCTGCATCACCTGCATGCAAATACAAAAGTTAAGACCATTATTTGTGAATTACTGTTCTCTGATTTGTTTTATTGGCCCATGACTTCAGGGACATTCAGTTGCTCACTGGCTGCTTTGTGTATGCAGCAAAAAATTTTGGATTAACAAGCAGCCTAAAGGAGACGGAAGTCATGGTCCAGCTTTAAACAGGAAGGACTGCAGCTACTCCAGTTGTGTCCATTGATAATGAACCACTCAATGACAGTGACAAATTCTGCTACTGTGGCACTCTCATTTCCAGAGATGCAATGATTGATAACATGAGGTGTGTAGGTGCAGCCAGCAATGCCTTTGGAAAACTTCAGTGTCCTCTCTAGAACAAACATGGTGTCAGACTACAAACAAAAACTGATGTTTACTGCCCTGTTGTCATTACCATACTCCTGTATGACTGATACATGGATTACATTTTAACACCACATAAAATACTTGGACCAGTTCCATTTATGACAGCAGATAATGGGAATTAAATGGCAAGATTTGGTTCCAAACACTGAGGTCCTTGAGTGCTGCAACATCACAGGCATTGAAGCTTTTATAGTGAGAGCGTAGCTGAGATGGTGCAGTCACATGGTCTGTGCATCTGACAATAGAACACCAAAGCTGTCTTTTATGGAGAAGTGCACACAGGAACTAGTTTTAGGGGTAGATCAAGAAAAGGTTAGATACTCTCACCTGGGACCTTGTAGCCCATGGCAAGATCTGATGGCAGACCCTCTGTCACCTCAGACTGAAAGATCTCATGAGCTTGCAGATGGTTGCAAACAGATGTGTGTGAGGCATGAAGCAGCACATTTATTCTACAATTGTCTTCACTGTGATACTAGCAAACAGGGCTGCAGATCCAAAATTGGTCTTTAGTCTCATCTCAGTATCTCATATCCCAACCTCAATGGGAGACTCCATCATCAAATAACTTCCAGAGGCATAGTGCTGTTCTGAAGAGAATAAAAGCATCCTGACTTCTGTTGGGTCACAGTCAGCAAGTCCCACTATTGTTGCCTGAAGAGAATGAAGCAGATCCACATGGGAAATGTTTTTAGTAAACTAGTAGTGAAAACACAGGTTAAACACTGCATTTAACTGTTTACCTGTGTCACTGAAATTTTATCAGGGACATGATTCAAACAACCATCTACAAATTAACATGGAAAGAATTTCCATATTACAATCTGATCAAAAACTTGCCATTAGTACAAAATATAGCATAGTTTTGTATGAGGTTTCACTGTATACCGTGCAGAGGGTCCACAAAACGTTAATAGAGCCTGAGGCTCTATTGCCTTTGCTGCAGATTCCCACCTCCTTCTGTCCCTGCCTGCCCCTTTCCCATCTGTGGATCCCCAACCTCACAGAGAGAAGAAGGGGACAATGTGTCTCAGGCAAATGTTCCTCCTCTCCTGCCTGGCCATAGCTAGGCTCTGTGGGGATTCTAATTCCATCCACTACAGAGGGAATGATTTGGGACAACATTGTTCTGTGAGGCTATTGGTCTCTAAAATTAATATCTTATAGTAAAATACAAAAGGGTAAAGCTAATTCTTGACTGGGAAAGTTTGGAAGTGTGTATGCAAACACCTTTGTTTTGACTTTGTTCTGGAAAGCTGCCAGGTCAGGACCTGCACTGCTTCACAGTGGGTCAGGCATAGAGAAAACATAGTCTAGAGGTTTATACTCCAGGACTGTAGCAGAAGATGTGAGTTCTAGTCCACTCCCCATATCAGCAACAGCCGCTTAGGAGCAACATAGCAAAAGGGCACCGATACGTTGCTGTTAATGAACATATACAGTATATGTGTATTCTACTTCAGAACATACCTAAGAGGTACCTTCATGCCCCTGGAATGCATGTGTTCAGAACAAGGAGGTAACAGGTAACCATGGTAACAAAAAACAAGGTAGAAAGCTGATATCTAATTTCAGATGTATACAGTACCTTTTTATTTGTATAGGGTAGGGTATAAAAATAGCTTTAGAGATGCAACTTTAGAAGCACCCTATCTGTGTAAGGGGAACGTAACAACACTACACAAGATGGCTTCCCAGAGACTGGTATCTTATTGAACCTTTTTCCTATACAGTGAAACCTCAAAGTTATGAACAGCAGAGTTACAAACTGACCAGTCAACCACACACACCATCTGGAACCGGAAGTACGCAATCGGGCAGCAGCAGAGATTGGAGGGTGGAAAGGAGGAGGGGAAAAGCAAATACAGTACAATTGTGTGTTAAACATAAACTACTAAAAATAAAGGGAAAGTTTAAAAAAAAAATCTGTGCTTGTTTCATTTACATTACTATGTAGAAGAAAAATGCTGCTTTTAAACCATATTACAGTTTGACTTAATACAGCTTTTAATGTTAGTTATAAACTTTTGAAAGAACAGCCATAACACTGTTCAGAGTTATGAACATTTCAGAGATATGAACAATCTACGAACACCTTGGGAATGGAACTCTGAGGTTCTGCTGTACTATATTATTGAGTTTTAGCAATAAAATCAACTGATGCTACTAACAAGCATCTACTGTAACGTATCTGTGCCCTCTTGCTACTTTGCTCCTAAATGGCTGTTGCTGTTATGGGAGGTGGAACATTGTTCAGAGGGTCGTCAAACTCTTAAATATCCTTGTCTTGCACACCTTCCACTAGCACAACAAATGTATCTTTCCTGAAAGTTGGAAATTGTCCACTTTACATTTTGCCATGCCTTAGCAACACAATGAATGCAATCTAATAAATTTACGGTTTTCAGGATTGTCTGAATGTCTGTGTCAAGAGTAACAACAATCTGGTTTGCAATTTTTTTCATTGGTTATGTCCCATCATGTTCTTAATCACACCTTGACCATAGGTTAAATCAAAGATAGTGTTAGGGGATAAGAATTCAAGACGAATGTTAGTGAGAACCACTTCTTGGGGGGTGTGCAGAGAAGTTATCCAGTAAAAGGCATATCTTAGAGCTCTGCAAGTGACGCTGAGAATCCCACATTTTTAGCCAGTTGATGAAAATATCACCTGTCATGCAGGCATTTGCTGAACTGACATAACTGAGGGGAAGTTTACCGAAATCCCTCAAAGCATCTGGGTCATTTTGACTTCCCAATCATGAACAGCGAATGCTTGTCATTCTTATCTGTGCCAATACAGATGAGCACAGTTATCCTATCCTTCAAAGCTTTCCTTTCTTCTAGCTTTTCATCTTTTTCCTACACGTCCTTTGTCACAGAGCCCTTTCAGATAAAGTCAGCATTGTAGATGTCACCTGGGGAAAACTTTCACAAGAATGTGAGGAAATTTTTCACTGCCGCTGCTCAGCTGCTGGTTTGTCTGCTGACTGTTTTTCTCCATGCTCTTTTTTTGTAATTTGAGATTGAAGCATTTCTTCCACCCGGTAAACCAACTGCCACTTGCCTTTCAGTCATTCAATCCAAGTGAAGCAGCAAGCTGAAAGGTTTTTTGGGGTTTTTTTTTTTTGGGTTTTTTTTTTTTCTTGATTGTGGGTCTAGCAAGCATCACTTCCTGTGCCGCCTTCTCCTTGACATATATAAAGACAGTCTGTTCGACATCTGGGCTTTTCCTTGACACCCACCCTTATAGTAGTAATTTGACTGTCTTTCTTCATATTTAGCCAAAAGCTTATCCTTCTACTTCCACATTCTGCGTACAACTGACCTGTACAACTCTGATTTGACTACAACTTGGCTTTGATTAGCTCCCAGAGTTTGACGGTCTCCGATAATCTATACTTTTTTCTTTCAGTGAGACTTACTGGCATTTTGTCTTTCTGCCACAAAAATGATGCAAGTAAGTGGATGATGTGATGTCACTACATCACAAATGTTGCTCTTATGAGGTGGCTAGGTTGCTGTCACCGAGTAGACAACTCACAGTAAGGGAAGTGTTCCCTGGGAAATGTTGCTCATAAGCAGCGATTGCTCTACAAGATGGCGATGCAAACAAGCTTCTACTGTATCTCATTCCTGTCCTTTAGGACACTTCAGTACCAGTCTGCCCAAGTAATTCCCTCCTTGTTGCTATGGTAAAGTACTCATCTGTCCTAGTCTTGACGGCTTCTGTATTTGCCTAGGCCAAAACGTTTTTCAGTGAATGCAAGGGGTTATGGGATACTTAACATAAGTGATTAGGATTATATAACATAAACCAATTATAACTGGTAATGTAATCTATACATATATATGCTAACCTTGCATATATTAGTCAATAATACAGTTTGGTAAATATGTCCCTACCCACTTCAAAGGCATGCTGTGAGGATTAGTTAACTTGTTGTCACTTAACATAGCACTGCACACACAAACTTATATTTATGCAATGTTCCTAATTGCTTAAGAAAAGGAAGGAATAATATCAGACCATACCATTATTTTTGTAAATGTCTTTCAGACGTGTCCATGAGGTATCTGCAGCTATCTAATTTTAACACTAAATTGAATCAGATGGGGTGACTTAGATAATGGCTGTATTACAATATTTTAGAAAGTAGGCAAAATAAACATAGTAGTGACTCATTTGCAAGAGCTGGAGATTTCAATAGAAAATTGGCTGACAAATTTCAGTGGTAAACTGAACTTTTTGAATATGAAAAGAAGAAATGGGCACTTGTGGTAAAGAATGGGTGAGGATGTTGCTATTCCTGGTAAGAACATTACTGTGGTCATTATATAATAAAAGCTGTTGTGTATGCTGGATAAAGATTAAAGGGGAAAGGAGGATTAGAAACCTGATCACTTGGTTGAACAGTAAATAGAAAAGCACAGCAAAGGAAAGAGCTAAGGCTTCTAGGAAAACCAAATGGGCCATATGGTACAGTAATTTAAAACAGTACCAAAAAGGGCAAACACATTGTCTCAGCAAGTAATTATCAATGCAGAAAGAATCCACTGGCAGGACAACTGTGGAAATATTGCTAACAGTTTTTTGGATGTAAAATGTTAGGAATAACAATGGCTGGCTGAGGGATAAAGTCAAAATGAATGTAATTTCCATTTAAGGCAGGGCAGTGTGTTGCAGGTTTCCTACGGCGAGATGAGCCCTTGTGCCATGTAAACTACCATTACAGTTTCAACTGTCACTTTTAGCTAAAGTGGGCATTTCTGAATCTCCTGCTAGTGGCAGCAATAATACAGGAATATGCAAACAGTCTGGAGTTGTCAGATGGCCATAGGAGCAATCGGTATCAGAGCTGGCATTAAAACAGCAGGTGATCCTTGCTTCGAGAGCCTTGTTTAGTTAGTCAACTATAAACATTGCGTCTTTCAGTATTGCGCTCTCCCCCTTGTGGGCAGAGGAGACATTGGCTGCTTAGCAGCAAAGTTGGCTTATGTGCAGCTAACTGGCATCTGAAAACGAGCCCAAAGAGCCGTCTGGCATTGGCCACTGTCAGAAGACCGGATACTGGGCTAGATGAACCATTGATTTGACCCTGTATGGGCTCTTATATGAGGCATAAACTAGAGGGCAGAGCAGGGAGCATATAGGGTGAGCTCTCTGGGGAACCCACCAGAATGCGGGGCTTGTAAGAGATGCTCCTAGAGAGAGAAGCCTCCTAGAGAGAGAGCTACTATAGTCAGCAGACGAGGGCCTGGCCTCAGCCAGGGCTCTTCCAGACTGTTCAGAAGCCTGTTCTGGCAAGGGTCTCCTGGAGAAGAGTCACAGCGACTAGATCTCTGGGGCCCCTGACTCCAGAGAAGGATGTTATTCTGGAAGGGGCAAGAGGCCTAACACTGGGGGCAGAGACCGAAACTGAAAGAATCCCCGGAGAAGAGTCTGAATAGAGGTGATTATTGGACTCAGATAGGGGACAGATGGACTAAGAATGACCCAATCACCCACCTGAGATGTTGGTGTGAAAGTTTTATGTTCTGTGTTGGTGTTTCTGTTAATATGAGACCTTCCACAAGGAGGTGCTCCTTAGTATAGAATGATTTGTTTGGACCTGTTGATACTCTGGGTGAGGGAAAATAAAGCAAGGGCTCATCTGAAACACCATGCCCACCTGTAAGAGGGTGTGCTGGGTTAGCCTGGAGTGATGACAGGCCCTCCCACAACTTAGGTGGTTGAATACCTAGCTTCCTCAGGTTTGTGAAATGATCTGGAGCTTCGTCAGGAGATAGGTGTCCAGATGCCTAGAGGGAGGCAGCAGTGCACCTGCCAAGAGGCCAAAATGTAGGTGCTTAGGGAACTTTTACCCTGAAAATTTAGACGACAAGTGAGTTTAGGTGTCATCAGGGTTCAACAGGAGCTTCGTACATCACAGTGATGCCTAAACTTGAGATTTAAATGCCTAAGCTTGGCGTTTAGGCATCTGAGTACCGTTATGGATCTAGGCTTTTGACCTAGAGCAGTGATTCTTAATTAGATCTACTCGTGGGCCAATTTGAAAATTTTATAAGAGGCGTGCTACTTGCACAGAAGGCTGACCAAACAAATTTTTTAAAAACTTTCAGAGGTATGTTGAGCCAAACATCGTTAAAAGAGAGATGGCTGGATTCTGGCTACTTTAAAATAGATCAGCATGTTGAATCGAGAAATCACAAAGTTCCATTTCTCTGAATTTTGCCTTCAAGACATCTGAGCTCTGGGGGTCTTACAATATTGAATTGAAAGGCACCTTCATCAGTTGAATCAAAAATGTTCTTCGCTTCAGAAGGGCAAGATCCATCAGCAGAGACAGCAAACAGATTGCAAACAAATAAAAGCAAATCCTTTGGAATTTTAAAATTCTCAAATCACATTTTAAAATTCTTTATCAGATGGGTTAGGAATTCTTGCATCGTTTTCATCATTTTAATCTGTAGCAGCCACATGCCATGTGGGAAATTGCAATGTCTTTCCTACTGAGTCTGTGTGAAAGTTTTCCAGATTCCTCTAAAACGCATACACTTTTCCAAACTGAACCCAACACTGCTTGCACTGCTTTGGAGCTGCAAGTGAGGGAATTCAAGTGACCAGTAGTATGGCACAGAAAAGCTATCTGTGAAAGAGGACCACATTCATAAATTCCAGGAACTTGCAAGCCTTGCTGGTCTTGTGGTTTGAAAGAAATTCTATTTCTTTTTGAAGCACACAGCCTCTCTAACATGTGCCTTCTACTTAACCAGCAAATGTCATTGTGCTGCAATAGGTCTGTTTTTGGCTGAAACACCTCGTAAAAGAGCTTTAAAAAGACAATTTGCAAGCTAGAAGTTGAGTGCATGTAGTTCACTAATCTCATTGAAATACCCTTTTTTCCAAGTTCCCAGACAACTTACCACACTGGACAGTCTAGTGAATGATGTAGTGAAGTGTATTTAATGGAGGGTGTATTGCTGCCAAACATGAAACAAAGCCTTTTTCTTTCCCTGTCATGGAGGGACCTCTGTCTGTAACAAGCAAGTTTACTTTTTCTAAACCATATTTTTTTTCAAAAAACCCTTTTACCTTTTCAAAAATTCTCTCCTGTAGTATGTTTCTAATTGTATTAAGTGCAAAAAGTTTGTCCTTGAAAATTTCACCATCATAAAAATCTAACAAACAACCATAGCTAAGCAGTGTCACTTAAATTGCTTAATTCGTCAACTGCAAGAGATATGTATGTGGCATTTTTTTAAATCAGAAAGAAATGCTGACAAACAATCCTTGTAAATTACCTTCAACTTTGCACTGCCATGGAATCAGACAGGGGGACTTGCGTCACATAGTTTACAATGTCATTTTTATATTATTTCCAACAAAAAACAACTCTTCCAGCATTTCCAATGTGCATTCCTTTGTAAGGTTGGCACCCAGGAAAGGCTTTTTCTTTTTATCTAGTACCAACATTATCTGAAGAGAAGCAGTTGTACAGTTGCTGATGTTGTGAGAATGACATGTGAAGTGTGATACAAAGACTTCAGATTTCAATTTCGTCACATCTTTCGAGACTGCCAGGAAGATAGGCCACATTGAAGTTACTGTGCTTTGTTTTGCTTCAGAGAGGCACCTTACATTGATGACCTGACAGATGGATACAGTAGTTCGGCATAGTAAACACAAAGATCTTGCATTTAAACGAGATGGCATAACAAAAAGAGAATCCACTGTGCAGTTTGCGTTAAAAGCTCGGTTTTTGCTGTTGACTTTACGATATTTACACCCACTCACATTCATTTTTGGCTCCATTTCCATCACTAATGAAAAAATGGGCAATGTCCTAGCTCAGTTGTAGCCAATGCTGTTGTGAGAACTTAAGATCCAGTAAGCAGTGCTTAAATTGTGCCAGGACTTGCCAGGGCTGAGCCCGGCACCTCTAAGCTTGGCAGTTCATAGCCCTGATGCTTCCCTGCTCCCAGCCAGCAGCTGCCACTCTCTGGCCATCCATGCAGTGCTTAATTTGTGCCGGGCCTTGCTGGGGCTCAACCCTGTCATCTCTTTAATTACAAATTAAGCTCTGTCTGTAAGTTACTGACTAAGGAAGTCCATAGGCAAATGATAGACTGCCCGCCATTGTTAATTAATTTAATTAAAAACATTTTTTAAGGTGAGCTGGCCAGCCAGACAGGAAGCTTTAGTGGGCCACGCTTGGCCTGCAGGCCAAACATGGAGTATTCCTGCCCTAGGAGCTTTCTTCAGTCATGTTTGCTCAAACCCATTAGCCCTCTTAACGTGGGAAGCATCCAGTAGGCTAGCTGAAATGATCTCTAAAGCATGGCCCTAGAATATTCCTCCTTCCTACTGGTACTATGCTTCCTATATTGTTTTAGTATATGTATTCCTATCATATATTATTGAAGCTGTGTCTGCCAGGAAGTAAGACACCACGCTAGATCAGAAATCCTGATCTAAAGGAAATATTACTCCTCCCACCCCCAAATCCATATTAATAGATTTTTTTTTCTATGGGTACCATTTTAAAATGTGGTGGGAAAATGCTTTAAGCTTTTAATTGTGGTAGAACTGTTAAACCCTGTAGGGTTATCTTTTTCCATAGTGAGATTAAATGTATGGAAATTTGGTGTTGACAATTCTGTATTTGATAGCAGTTAAATTCTACTTAGTGCACTGGGAGAAGGAAGGCAAAGACTATCATCGTAATGAACAGTACTATTTTAGTTCTCCTTTCCTTTTCCCCTTTTCCCCCTCACATCTACAGAGCCCACTTTTTCATGGAACTTGTCAAGGATTGAAATGTCCATTCCTCAAGAAATTCTAAAATTCTGGAGGGGGGGGAGGGGGAAGATTTGTTCCATTTTGGAACAAAAAGCAGAAATGTTGACTTTGCACAGAAGGGGAAGTCTGAATCTCTAATTTCAAAATAATCAAACCATTCCACTTAGACAATTTTGAAACAACATTGAGCCCAAGTTCCAAGATTCCCACGGGTTCCAGGTTCCCTGCAGCAGAACCAGGAGCCTAGATTCTGATAATTCCAACTAGATCAGTCTTCCAGGGCTGCCAGGCTCCAAGCTTTGCATAAATGAATCTGGGGATTGAGAGCCTGCCAATTAATTAGCAACCACAAAGCTGTTTTTTCCCTCTCCTCAGCTGTATTCTGGATCAGGAGTACTGTACATTTGAGATAGATGCATCTATTTTCAACAGAAATTAAAGCTCAGCATCCCTAATGTCCTATCTACACTGGGATTTCGGTGTTTAACCTCTTTCTATTTTGAACTTAGAGTTCAGTCTATTTTTGCTTGTCTTTTTTTTTTTTAAGGTAAACAATTATATTGGCAAATATAAAGCTCCATCTGTAACAGTTGCTTACAGGAGTCTCATTTAAATCCACACGATTAGGCTTGGGTGAATTTATTCAGAAAGTCACATCTATTGCAATGCCTATGAAAAATTGTCAACTGATAAGAGCTAGGCAGGTGATCTTCAGTAGTGATTAAAATTAGAATGGGGGTGTGTGTGTGTGGAGTGTTAGAAAATGTTCAGTTTTTTTGTGGAAAATGAAAAAAAAAAAACCCATACTTTTTTTTTGGGGGGGAAGGGGTTGATATGATTTTCAGCAATGGCACAAGACACTATTTGGTTAGAGTTTGTTACTGACAACAAAACTTTTCAGATTTCCTATTTTTCAATGAATACCCAAGAACTTTAGAAGAAAACTTTGACTAACCTTGAAAAACATCTTATTTTCACTGAAATATTTTTGCAGGCAAAAAAATAACTTCCTGATCAGCTTTTTAATTAAAACATTTTTAATGGACTTCAACCTGCAAGCGATACATAACACTAATCTATGTAACCATCTCAAGTAAGGCATGCATCAGCTATTGAGCAGCTCTGCAGCATGGGAGTTTGGATTCCCCTTCCACCCAGATTTATTATGCAGCAATGGGGATTTAAACATTGAATTAGTCAGACACAAATTGGCACCCATTTACCTAAATGACTGGCATTAAGAATGTAGGGTCAGGCCATTACAGATTGGAAAACAATACTGTAAATTAATGCGTTCTAATTAACATTTATCTTTTATATAATAGTCTATACCTTCTGAAGGAAAGAATATACAGGCTCACCATTTTTTTTTAAATAAGAAAAAAATGTGAAAGTTAATAGAACTTCAATTCACTAAGTGGTATGTTGCATAGATAAATAGAACAATACAGGTGAAGTGTCTTGAATGTTTTAATAACCTCTTTGGCTTATATAAGACCATGTTAAACTTGCATAGTAAAAATGCCATTTAGGCCATTGAGACTGAATCCCTTCTCTGTATTCTAACATCAATACCATCTAAATGATCTGGGTATAGGTCTAATGTTTTGTATTTGCAATTTATGCAAATGCATTGTCCCTATATACTTATTCTGTGCATAGAACAGCATTTCCTGAGATGCCTGTATGAGATATCATTAGAGAATTTATGCTAGAGTTTACATACAAATTATGCCAAAATCCTAGAAATTCTAAGCTGTATCTATGGAAGTTTATTTCAGAAGCTAGTCTTACCCCCTTCATTCAATTTTTTTGCCATTTTATATTCCATATTAAATTTGATGTATTTAAATTTAAGCAAGATCAACAGATTTTTCTCAACCTTATTTTAAAAATATAGGGAGAGCATGAATGCTTATAATTTAGTACTTTTCAGAGAAACTGCATTTTATTTTTGGCATATGTTTTTCTTCCTGAAGAAAAAAAATCTTCTAAGTAACTGAAGTTCTTCTCCAAATCTTTAATAAGGGCCATATTCTAGCATGCGGAAGCTTTCAGTGTAGACAGCTGATACATTCTTCCTGTTGTGGATTCCATCTTGAATAGCAGCATTTCTATTTACAAACATCAGGCCTGGAAGGTAGTGTGATTTTTATCCATGATGTGTCTATGGGCAGAGTTCTCTCAGCACCCTTTGTTTTTTTTTGTTGTTTTTTTTTCCCCATTACTATTCAGATTTTATAACCATCCATTACAGTATCACCAACCTCAAGCATTCCAAACTAGGAGTCCTCTCCTTCCCTGGCAAAATTGTGAGATTGTTTTTAAAAAAACATCTTTTTTTTTTTAAGCCAATAAATTGGAGGGGAGTTCTTTTATCTTCTAGTGTTTGAGCCTTTAGGAGGTCACGTTTTCGTTTAAAAATCATGATTTTACCTGAAATGAACACAATGCATTTATATATGCGCATACGTACACAAACCCCTTCTGCATCCTCTTGGCCAGCCCCTCCAAACAAACCCATACTCCATATGCCTTTTGCTAAACTCGTAAGAATTTCCCAGTCATACTCCCTTTCCCATATCGTTTAAAATCATGCAGTTACAATCTGAAATAACTGCAAGCAAAAGCCAAACCAAAAGAGACAAGATCTGCTTTTGGAGGCGATTTCGTAAGATGTCAAGAGACAAAGACAAAGGAGGTCATTCCAGTTGACAGGATTTCCAGAGCAGCCTCCTGCACCAAGAGTAAACAGCTTTTGTGAAGACACAGATTTTGATTGATTTCCAGTAAAGGGTTTGTTTATGAGGAAACATGTTCCATAGAAGGATGAGCCAGGGAGAGGAAAGCAAGGGTTCCCGATTCATCATGATAATAAAAGAAACTGCTGCAAAATAAACAGGCTTTAAAAAAAGTATTAACAATGAGATCAAATAAAAACATTGTCTCCAGCATATTTCATATAATGCTCAGGTCTTCATCTTAGAAAGGTTGGCCCTGTTTCTCTCAAGACACTCTTAAAGCCAGTTTGCCCCTAGAAGTCAGTAGTAGCCTAGGCCTAATCACCAATTTATTATTGTGTGCAGGAGTAAATTGATGTATAGCCCTATGGTGGTAATAATGTGACTGCAGAAATGTATTGTAATAAAACCGGATGATAACTAGAGGACTAATGACAGGTTGTTAGTGAATAGGTCACCTCCAGAATAAATCTGTTTGGACAGGGAAATGGTTTCTGTACTGTTCCCTTGACAAGTGGAATTTCAATAAGCGTGTATTTTTAAAGAGGGATATTTTAATAAAAATTATTTGAAATCCAAAACATGACTAGTGAGGAGAGTTTACCTCACGTTTTAATTCCAGCCAGTTATTAATAAGAAATTATTTGGGCAGATGTTGTTATCCAAATGTATTATACATTTGGCCACAAAAAAAAATGTCCTCCCCTCCCCCCCTTCCCCCAGACTGTTTCCCCTAAAGCACTGAGTACAGTCTGCTCCAGCTCCGATGCTGCTGTACCAGGCATTTCTGGGGAATTAACACCCAGTAATATGGCCACTTCAACTTCTTATTTATAAATGTTTCCTCAGAAGCTGTATCATTCATTGTAATCAAAAGGGTTTTTAATGAGCTATTATAACAGACATCTTTAACACAAGAAGGAAGAATAGTTCAAAACCGCTTAGGATTGCTAAGAACTAGAAGAGATCCATGATACTGCTGTCATCATGGTTCATCTAATACAGTGGTTTTCAAACTGTGGGTCAGGACCTCAAAGTGGGCCGGGACCCCAATTTAATGGAGTCACCAGGGCTGGCATTAGACTTGCTGGGGCCCAGAGTTGAAGCCAAGGCCCAAACCATACCGCCCAGGGCTGAAGCTGAAGTCTGAAGTTCAGGTTACGGCCCCCTGCTTGGGGTTGAAGCCCTTGGGCTTTGGCCCTCCCACCTGGGATGGTGAGGCGCAGGCTCAGGCGTCAGTCCCCCTTCCCACAGTCATGTAGTAATTTTTGTTGCCCGAAGGGGTTCACAGTGCAATGGAGTTTCAGAACCACTGATCTAGTAGCTTTCTTGCCCTTCAGATCATGAATTAGACCTGAGCTCAGACCCAGTGCAGACAGGGTAGTGCTGTGGAACTGGACAGAGGCTGAGAAAAATCAGTCTGGGTTCCCCAAAACATTCTGGCTGCAGTTGTGGCTCTCAGACACATCTGTGCATTGCCCACTGAAGTAGTTAATGCATAGCTGAGAAGTGAATTTGATGACCCCCACCCCCTTCTCTCAATGAAACAGGTTCAAATTAAGGATAAGCGACCCAGTTTAAATGAAATAACAGATGCAACTCTTTGCCCAAAGTTAGAATTCTGCATGCAGCTCAGGGGTGTTATTTAATCCTCAAAAAAAAAAAAAAAAAGCAGTGTGGTTTAAAAGAAAAAGAAACAGCTAAGGTTGCATAAGTACATAGAGGGGCCGTGACCTTGAACTCAGAAGACCTGGGTTCTTTTCTTTGCTCTGTTACTGACCTGCAATGAGACCTTAGGCAAGTCACTTCTCTCTCTCAGTCATTTTCCTCACCTAACCTTTTGTCTGTCTTGTCTATTTAAATTACAAGCTCTTTGGGGTAGGAACTGTATCTTACTCTGGTTTTGTACATTGCCCAGCCGACTTGCAAATGAGAAATGAGACTCAATTCATCAAATAGAATCTTCATTACAACCCGTCCACCCAGGCTGTAACTCAGTCACTCTTTTTACTGGTGCAGATAGAACATGTCTGAGTCATTGGACATTACTGTATCTAAAATAGCCTCTACTTCATAGAATCATAGAATATTAGAGTTGGAAGGGACCTCAGGAGGTCATCTAGTCTAACCCCCTGCTCAAAGCAGGACTAACCTCAGCTATATCATCCCAACCAGGGCTTTGTCAAGCCTCAGCTTAAAACCTCTAAGGATGGAGATTCCACCACCTCCCTAGGTAACCTATTCCAGTGCTTCACCACCCTCCTAGTAAAAAACTTTTTCCTAATGTCCAACCTAGACCTCCCGCCCTGCAACTTGAGACCATTGCTCCTTGTTCTGTCATCTGCCACCACCGAGAACAGCCTAGCCCCATCCTCCCTGGAACCCCCTTTCAGGTAGTTAAAGGCCGCTATCAAATCCCCCCACTCTTCTCTTTTGCAGACTAAACAAGCCCAGTTCCCTCAGCCTCTCCTCATAAGTCCTGTGCTCCAGCCCCCTAATCATTTTTGTTGCCCTCCGCTGGACTCTCTCCAACTTGTCCACATCCTTTTTGTAGTGGGGGGCCCAAAACTGGACACAATATTCTAAATGCGGCCTCACCAATGCCGAATAGAGGGGAATAATCACTTCCCGTGACCTGCTGGCAATGCCCCTCCTAATGCAGCCCAATATGCCATTAGCCTTCTTGACAACCAGGGCACACTGCTGACTCATATCCAGCTTTTTATCCACCGTTACCCCCAGGTCCCTTTCTGCAGAGCTGCTGCCCAGTTCGTTGGTCCCCAGTCCATAGCTGTGCATGGGATTCTTCCTTCCTAAGTGGAGGACTCTGCACTTATCTTTGTTGAACCTCATTAGATTTCTTTTGGCCCAATCCTCCAGTTTGTTTAGGTCACTCTGTATCCTATCCCTACCTTGCAGGGTATCTACCACTCCCCCCAGCTTAGTGTCGTCCGCAAACTTGCTGAGGGTGCAATCTGCCCCATCCTCCAGATCATTAATAAAGATGTTGAACAAAACCTTCATTCCTTCATTGATTGTGAACAGGCTCAGGGCTAGACCTACAGATATCTAATTAGGATTTCTCTCTAATAGTTACAATTTGTCAGGAACATCTATTTTACAATTTTTTCTCTCATTATTTAAACTCATTTTCACAATTGTGTGGTAGTGATTGAGAACATCTAACTCTACAGAGAAATTTCTTCCTCTGACAATATTTAATTAAAGAACAGAATACATGAAGGAATATTTGTTCAGCCTTAATTGTATTTTGATATTGTTTTATATGGGAAGAGGTCTGTTGTACTGGAATATGGATATTTGAACATCGCATGTGAACAAAATGGTATTTGCTTGGGTGCTTGGCTTTTCTATAAAGAGACTTTGATTTTTTTTCCCCCCCTACTGTGAATAGAGGATGTCAGTACAAGAAATTATAAATGTGTAACCGTTTATGACTACCTGTAACAGTCAACATTTTTTCACTAAACTATGAAAATATGCTTAAATTAATTTTATATTTCTGTAAAATGCACTAAGGGTGTGTCTACTCTGCAAATGGGAGCATGCAGTTCAGCAAGACAGACACGCATTAGCAGTGTAGCCAGGGTTAGCAAAGGGAGCGGCTCAGGCTAGCCGTCTGCATATGTATGTACTTGGGCTCTGGGTCGCTTTGTACTCAAGTGACTAGTCTGAGCTGTTGCCCATGCTACCCGTGGATAAACTACTATTTTTAGCATGCTAGTGTTTGTCTGTCTACCAGAGCTGGGAAACACATTCCTAGCTTCAGAGCAGACGCACTCTGAAACCTCTGTCATAATAGCATATCCTTTTGCGGCCACAGGTAACGCTACGATTCATGTTTTATAAGCCTTGATTTTTCCAGAGGTTTATTTTAACTTGGTTTAATTTATCAAGTCAGACCAGGACTTAAACTGTAGATATTGGGTCTGATCCTTCTATCACTCCTACTGGTGTAAAGCAGGAAAAGCTCTACTGAAATCAATGGAGTTGAGTGGAAAATCAGGCCCACTTCTGTACATTTCAGATTAGATCTCTATCCAGTTGGGTGCTCAGTAGATTGCTATAGAACTAAGGTTCTCTCTATCTTAGAATGTTGTGCCTATTGCTACTAGATGCAGAAAGTCTTAACAATTAAACTTGGAATTGCTAGTAGTGAAGACGTAGACATACTTGCTAAAGTGCTAGTAATTTGTCTCTGTGGAAGACAGTGATCTTTGCTTATTGGAAGAAAAACAGCCTGGATCTATAGGAGGGTGGCATAGAACTAGCTATGTTAGCCTTATGTCACCCAGGGATGCCAGGGAATTCCTAAGAAGCCAGTTTAAGGCTGTTTTGTATAACCAGATTTGCATTTAGCAGCCTTAGTAGAGGCCAAGATCTCACCTATTGTACTTAGTAAATCCCAAAAAAGGGTTGGTTAGAGCTGGAAAACTGTTGTGGTTTGGTTTTTGTTGTTGTTTTGTTTTGCCTTGGGTGGGTTTCTTTTTTAAATTGGTTTTTCAACTGAATGATTTTTTCACAAAATATGACTGTCTGCAAAAGGTTCTTTTTGTGTGTGTTTGTCAAAAAATGTTCAAAAGCTGAAAAGTTTTTGGTTTGTGGCCAAAAACCCACATATTTCAATTTGAAAATGCTACCACAGTACCTTATGAGAGTTTTAGTTCTCATGCATCATGTCCCCATTCTCGTTTAAGGTCTGGGATCCCCAGGCCGACTTTCTCTCCTGTAACCATGAGATTCCCATGATGCACTGGCTCTTGCCACCATGAGGGGAGACCATAGTGCATCATGGGAGATGTAGTCTTGAACTGGAAGAGGAGAACAGAAGCATCAATCATTGCGGCAGCATTTCTGAATCAAACTATTTTAGTCTTTGGCCGAAATACTTTGATTTATTATTTTTAACTAAAAAGTTGAAATTTTCTTGACAAATTTTTTCCCCAGTCAGTTCTAGAGTAGACATTCATATAGGAAAGAATAATATCTGCACTAACACTTGCATGATAAGGGTGTTTGCTCCTCATACTCAAGCTGACCACAGGCTGAGTCCAAATGAAACCTACACCCAATCTTCCCATCACAGTGTAATACTGCAGAATTTGGTACATCACTGGGGTTTTACAAATTTGGTTGGACCCAACTGGAATCTCTCACTGCTATAGACACATACTTCCAGAGACTATCTACAGAACTAGGTTGACCACAGTCTGTTTTAGTAAGACAGTTCTTATGATAAGTTTATAAATAGCTCTTCTGCAATAGTAATATTGGGTTCTGTTACATTATAGAACAAAGCTATCAAATAATACAGTATCACTTTTTGATTTTGTGAACTATCCAGGATTAATTCTGGGTAACTCCTGGATGTATTCTAATAAATGACTAGCTTCATAGGCACACATGTCTTTAACTCTTTAGTCATTTGTAGCTTCTTGTCTACTTGGGGTAGGCGGTGTCAGTGCCACAGCATGAGAATACCTTGTGAAGATGTCACTGTTACTATTTCAAGGTGAATAACGAACAAGAGAAAAATGGAAGCACATCAGCTTTAATTTAAAAAATAGACCTGAGTGGTTGGTGGCAAAAATGTATTTCTTTGTTGTGATCAAGCCTTGGCAATGGAATGCTATTGTCTTTGCATGACATCATGGCCATTCAGTGTTCAGAAACAGAGCGGCAAATTCTCACCTTACTTGGACCCATTGAATACAATATGCATGTAGATTCTTAAATGCAGAGTATGAGAAATGTGCACCTGCCTAGATTTGGAGAAAATTCAAAAGCAGGAGCTCTACCTAGATGTGATTCTAACTGTAGCCACCATCTTTTACCCTGACCCCAGTGCTAACCCTAATCCCTTCCTCTGAGGCCAAATTGCCACTAAAAATATGAAACCCTCTTGGAAGTATGTTTTGTTGAGTATTTGCCATATTGGAACTATATAACATATTCCAGGAGTCTTCAAAAAATCTTTAACATCTGCAAAATGTAAAAAGGCTGCAAATTCTCTGGAAATGTCTTGGCACGTTGTAGAATGGTTTCTGCTATATTTTGTTTGGGGTCACCATTAAAATATTGTCACTTGTCAACAGCTACTGCTCAGAAGTATTTGAGATTACCAGTTTTCCCTCCAGTTAGAGATCTGTGGTAGCTGCATGTTAGTGATAGTAAGTGTTTGCCTCTTAGTGGCTTTGAGTATTTTACTAAATCTCTTTCCCATATAAGTCATATCCTATTATAGGAGCAATTGCTCTAGGAATGGTAACATTAGCATTCTGCATCCCCAGATACTTTAATTTCCACTATACTCATTCTTCCAGATAATCTTAACAATGGGGTACTTATTCATGACCTACTGCAGTCCTAGCTCTGTTTGTGTCTTCCCTTTTTATTTCCCTGTCTTTCCATACCACTGGTATTGCACAGATGTCTTCCTGATCTACTGTGAGATTATTTCCTTCTGACTAGTGATTGAGGGTGTTTCTAGTGGGCCCCCACAGGGATCTGTTCTTGTCCAATGTCATGAGCTGGGAGAAACTATGAAATTATTGCTGGTAAAATTTACAGATGACACAAAGATTGGTGGAATGGTAAATGATGATCTAGATCACTTGATAAACAGGTAAAATTAAATGTGTAGTGATACAGCCAAATGCTATGTCATACATCTAGCAATACTGACAGGATAGGGAAAGCAATGACTCTGAAAAGGACTTGAAGAGTCATGGTGGTTATCCAACTCTGCATGAGTTCCCATTGTGATGCTGGGGCTAAAAGGGCTAATGCAGTCCTTGGATATATAAGCAGAGGAGTAGCAAGGTGGAGTACAGAAATGCCATGAGCTCTGCATATAGCATTAATGAAGCCATTCTGCACTATTATGTCCATTTCTAGTATCCACATTTTAAAAAGTATATTGACAAATTGGAAAGGGTTCAGAAAAGGGCCACAAGAATCTTTTGAGGTCTGGAAAATTTACCTTATGCAAGAGAGTTAAGAAGTTCAATCTATTTATCTTATCAAAGAGAAGGTTAAGAGGTGATCATTATAGTATATAAGTACCTATCTGGGGAGAAGATTTCTGAATGTGGCTTTTCAATCTAGCAGACAATGGTATAAAAAGATCCAATGTCTGGAAGCTAAAACTAGATACCCTCACTCCTTAAAAAAAAGTGCTTTATTTAAAGTTTGAATGTAACTATCCACTGGAGCAGCTTTCTATGGATGTGACTTGAATTCTTTAAGTCAAGACTAGATAGTTTCTAAAAGATATGTTCTACAATAAAAAATTATTGAATTGAATGCAGGAATTAGTAGGTGAAATTCTATGGCCTATGTTATATAGGATCTCACACTAGATCCTAATGGGCCCTTCTGGTCTTCAAAATCTATGAAAGAACGATTCATTACAGAAAGAACTTGCAGAATTGCAAGTTGAGGTGGAATGGAATGCTTGCAGTTAGTGAAAGCAGTGAGCCACATATTGTGAAATGCTTAAAATAATTCCATCGATATAATTTTCATAAATGATTTAGAGCAGTTTTTAAATCCTTGTCTTCTCTCTCATTTTGAGGGCTCTAATACTTTGTGTTTCTCTATTTCAGGTGGATCCATCATTTTTTCTTTCCTGGTATTTTGCATGTTTGGAATATCTCTTCTTTCTTTTTATCCCTTCCTTTCCAGCCATGTGTATCTCCTCCTCCTCCTCCTCCTCCTCCCCCCCCCCCAATCCCCAACACACACACAGAGTACAGTGTCCATCTTTTCTCCTCCAATAAAAAAGAAACAATTTTGACAATTGTTTATAACTGAATATACCCTGATATAACTGAAAACAGCAGAAGTTAACCTACATATTAAGAAGCTTGCTTAGGATTTCTTTTGATGTTTCTCTTCTGACACCTCTGCACTGTACTTGCCCTGTTGAGGTCACCTCCATTGATCATTAAGGGTCTAATTTTTTCACCATTTACTCACCTTTGAGCGGTGCCTTACTCTGTCAGTAGTCTGATTTTGTTTCAGTAACACTAATGGCCGAGTAAAGTGCTACTCAAAATGAGTTATGATGACAGATTTGAACCATGTGTGAGTCAGATTTGAATGAAGACTATGGGTATGTCTACACTTGGAGCTACGGGTGTAATTCCCAACTCATGTAGACATACTTGTGTTAGTTCTCATGGAGCTAGCATGCTAAAAGTAATAGTGTAACTAGGGCAGCAGAGTCAGCGGTGAGCGGTGGCATGGGCTAGGCAGGCCAAGTACTAACCCACCTGAACCCCTATGCCGCTGCTTGCCACTGTCCATGCTATCCCCTCTTCACTACTAGTTTTAAGTGTGCTATATTAATGAGAGCTAACATTAGTATGTCTGTGAGCTGGAAATCATACTAAGTGTAAATAGGCTGAGTGATGTGATACAGCAGATGTATTGTAGTTTTTGATGCATCTCCACTGAATTTATTGTCACTATACAATAAAGTTAGATAGCTTTTATTCTACCATGATATATTACTCTGGGAGATTTCACTCTAATGTTTTTTTAAACTAATAAAGACAAATGAAAAGCTAATTTTATCCATTTCAGTTCTGGTGTGAAAAGCAATGCAAGTCTATTCTACCTATCAAGCATCCATTTCTAGAAGAACCAGATGCTGTCAGTTTAATAGACTGCACTAAAGAGGAGCCACAAGAATGACTGACATAATTTCTCTAAATTAAGTAGAAGTATCTGACTTATCCCTAGGGAAGCAAAGGAACTAATTTCTAGAGCATTGCTTAAAAAACTGCTCTGATTCAATTATTAACAACCTTTTGTAAATTAACTTTCTGAAGCCAACTTTCTGTTTTAATAATGTTGGAGATAAAATGTGACATGATATGAAAGTAAGAGCAGTGCCTTTCAGCATAGTCCTGCTAACAAACTAAAATATCTCTGTGAAATACAGTATCTTCAATTGCACTCAGTAGCCTCTTAGTACTCTAAAGTATTCCTGCCTGGCTATAGCACACTCCCTATGCCAGGGTCTGGTACAAATGGAGTCTCCACCACACTCCAGGAATCCCGAGGTGGGAAGATTCAGGTGCTTTCTAGATTCTTTGTGGTGTTAAAATGGGGGGAAACTAGAATGAGGCTCAGAATTGAGCTCCAGAACATTACTTATAGAATGACTGAGATCACTGGCATTCTCCAGTACTGTACTGAGGAATGGCTGGATGCAGACCATGTCACATTTAAAGATACAGATGATGAGAGAAATACCAGTTCAGGAGACTGAGATATAGAGCCTTTCATTTTTAGAGCACTGGTTCAAATGCACACCAACTGTTATGGGCCAAAAGTTTAATGACCGTTTTGGTCATCTGTGAAATGAATTGATGATTTTATTCCAGTTCATTGAAACACACCAAAAATCTCTTCACTGGTTGATACTTGTCAGATTGACAACAATTGACTGGGCATGGAGATTGAATTCCAGGAGCTATCAAAGCTTCCCATTTCACCAGTAGCAAAGTCACTTAACTAAAAATCTGAAAGGTGTAGCAGAGAATGATATAAAGTCAGATATGCTGAATTGAATTGAAAACAATTTAATTACTAGATCTTGGCCTAGTCAGTGATGATTCATTTATAAATCACATTATTATGTGCATTAAATCTCATAGAATTCTCATGGATAACCTCATGGAGATCTTCAAGTAAAGTGTTTACAAGAAGCAAAGCATTTATTGTCTACTTGCGCCTAGCAAGGGATTAAACCAAACATGTACCAAATCTCTACTTGGTAAATATTTAATGCAAAGTATCAAAAAAGCATATTCAACCTAGATAAAGTTTTAAGGACCTGATCCGAAGCCCATTGAAATCAATGACAAGATTTCCATTTGACTTAATGGGTTTGGGATCAGACCATAAATATTAGTCCAAAGCCTGCAATACACTTACAAAGGCAAATCCCCCTTAGCATCAGTGAGAGTTTTGTCTGAGAAGGATTCGCCCCGTTGACATTTTGGTATCTGATCTTATATATAATTTGTTTGATTTCAGTGATGCAATTATCTCTTGTCCACTGGATACCTTTTATATGCTGTACATGTATTTCCTTCATAAAAATCACTGAGAAGTATACAGTATAAAGTACTTTAATATTTCTCTGGAAAATGGCTTATTTTCTTGTAGGCATAATTCAGTCTGAATTGATTTAGCTCATTGCAGCATGTTACTCTAAAAATAAATCATGCTGGTTAAGCTTTATATCTGATCTTAAACATTTGAATCATTGGATTAAAGATGTACTTAAAGCCTTCAAAAGTAAACCACAGGTGAGCCCTGATTAAACCCACTATTCCCACCCCACACATCATTCCCCCCATCCCCGCCGCCGCCCCAAGAGAAAGGATGGTCTTGTGGTTAAAGCACTGAATTACAACTTGGCAGATGGGGATTCAGTTCCTGGCTCTGCTACAGACTTCCTGTGTGAACTCAGGCAAGGGGGGCAGGGTCAACATTGGTTGAAGATGAGTTGTTGGGAGCAGCCTAGTTAAGTGATGTGATAAGTACCCTTTCGATGGTGTACTTGGTGCACATGTCTTGTGGTTTGTCTTACTAACATCCCAGTTCAATAGGTGGAAGTCCTTGCAGGAGAATTTGGTTTTCATGGTCTCCTTTCCCAGAACTTATGCATTGTTATAGCAACAGGTGTGCTAGAAATGGTGAAGATAAGATACAGGGAATGGTGGGGCCTTACTGTTGTGCACAGCTATTAGGCTCCTCACAAGAAGAGATGTCCCTCCCTGATATTTGTATTATTTAGGAATTGAAGCTTGGAAAATGTCATGTCTTTTTGATGTCCAAAGCACATGGTGGCTATCCTTGTGTGTTATGATTACTGAGCACTACAGGGATTATTGGTTGCTCAGTGATACTGATGTTTGTGTTATGGTATTTCAATAAAAGTTACAGCCTTGGCCTTTAATCCAGTTACCAGCGTAACTGTTTTACTTTCACACCATCCAAAGTGGCATCAGCAATATACTATTCTAATTTTCATTCAAGAAAAAACAATCCAAGTACTTCCTGGGTAGATCTGTGTCTTTTGCAGTCAGCTCTGAAGGCATTCATTTCTACTCTAGTCAGAGAATCCAGCTATCTCAGGAAGGCATACTTAGTGCCCTGAGTGGAAGAACTCGTGCTCAGGACAGAGAGGCAGCAGAATTAAACAATGCCAGAATATTAATAAAAGATTCACAGCCTTACCTAATCTAAAGATTTAACATGTGGATGGTGATTTGAAGCGTGGGGAGATGGATCTTGAGTGAAAACAATAACTGGGGACTATTAAAGATGCATGTTATAAAGTACTGCTACCCAGGGACATTCTCTAATTGTATATGGGTTTCAAAGCAGTGCTGTATAGTCTACATGACCAGAAGAATCCCATTTCAAAAGGTACT
Organism: Emydura macquarii macquarii; assembly: GCF_026122565.2. Classification (NCBI taxonomy): domain Eukaryota; kingdom Metazoa; phylum Chordata; order Testudines; family Chelidae; genus Emydura; species Emydura macquarii. The sequence goes on along the minus strand of NW_027132559.1, from coordinate 31,176,932 downwards.
TCAAAACCCAGAACAGCCGTCTTTTAGAGTTTTATTTGTTTGTTTTCCTTTAGAAGGCATAGTCTGAAGTTGTATTTCACCAAACAGTGCTAAAACTCCACCTGCTCCCAGCTGAGAAAATTGAAATAGAGAAATAATTCTTTTAAACAATTATTGTGATGTTACAGGGTGGGGGACTCATCAATTATTCACTCCTGTATTTATTTTTTATTCCCAGTTCAATAAACTGATATTTACACAGCAGTGCCAGGAATGGCATTGTGCCTGCCATTCCTCTGACCTAGATAGAAGTGGAGGTTGGCTTTGTGTCAGTGGTGCCTATCCACTTTCATATAAGGTAGCACAGAGTCAAATTACAGCAGTGGGATTTTGCAGTATAAGAATACAATGTCCAGTGCAGTGTTCACCTATTGGCTCCAGTTCTGTGCTGCAAAGTGGCTGCTTTGTGCTGTGCTGCTAGTGCAAAGTGTCCCTAAAGCCAAGATCATCATCCACAAGAGGAAATCCTCAGTAGAAGGGAAGCCTTTAATGGCAAAAAGCCAGTACAGCAGCTTGTAAGCCGTCACCACCATTTCCAGCTCTTCCCTGTGGAAAACATAGGGGGCATAGCTAAGGTTTCCTTGGACTCCAGCAATTCCTGGCTGCCACTGTTGGCCCCTTGGGGCCATTAGCAGCTAACTCAAGTGAGAACAACCCTCAGTCTCCTGTAATTTAGGCAGGGGAGTAGCCTGATGCAGGCTGGCCCAAGATTTCTGCACTTCATTTTGTACAGCTGGGTGATCTGTTAGAGGGGAAGCTGAAGTCAAGTGAAGCATTAAGTAAAATAGTAAATGTTCGGGAAAGGCATAACAAGGGAGGTGTGTTACATCCATGGGCCGCAGTCTGGATTCGTAGCTGGAAGGCAGCAGTTGGTTGCCACTGATTCCGTAGGTGTTGGGGGAAGTAGGAGGAATAATTTATAGGCAGATGAGGAAACAGCTTGTTCTGAATGTATTCTTTTTTCTTTGTAATTCTGTTCCTTAGATAAAAGAAACAATCACACAGTTAAGAACAAATTAATTCCCACCGTCCCACAAAGAAAGAAATTGTTAAAGACAAAAGCATATCCTTTAAGGTATATGCAATAGCTGAGTTAAGATACCTGTAGAGGGCCCCAAGAACATTATCTGAGGTTTGAAGCTGGCAGTGTAGGGGGAAAAAGGGAAGTGAGTGGATGGATGGTACAATTTCTTTATCTTCATCTTTCTTTCCAACATTTACCAGACACCCACGTTGGAGGACAGTGTGTGAAGTCTCATTAAAGTCAGTACTTCAGGCTATTAAGATAATGGAATGATCTTTAAAAAGACTGAAGAACACAAGGGATTTCTTGGCCCCATTGAAATCAATGGCAAAATTCCCATTGACTAACAGCTGTTGGCCAAGGAACAAGACACAAAGGGCTTTAGATAGTCTTGGAGCAATTTTTCCTCCTTCTAATTCAACAAAATACTTTATTAACACAGCAGGTTGGCATTTTGGAAAGTAATCTATGAATTACAGCAGGTGCAGTGGGTCAGAGCATGTCCTTCTGCATTACTCAAACTTCTTGATGGGGCTGTGTGGGGGGTAGAGCGGCTACAAAGGGAGACGTCGGAGGAAGATGTGCCATAGAGGTCTCCATGCACTCCCAACAAGATGCATGCAGCTATACTACATGGATAGTATAATCTCCTTAGTCTAAGGTCAACCTTACTTCACCTATGATGCAGGCATCAACTATTGCCAAATACAGTAAAGTCCTTAGTGAATATTTTAAGTGCTGCAGTGAGACCAAGAACTAAATTTTGTAAGCATGGTGTTCACTGCCTCTTACTTTCTCCCCATTAAATTAAATAGATTTCTTCAGAGACTCGGTTACATAAATACATTTTTTTCATTATGTAATTGTGGACCGGCCCCTGGAAGCAGGGGGCAGCGTCCAGGCCCCTCCCTCTGGGTCCTTCTCAGAGTGGGACCACCCCTCCCGGCTATCTCCTGCTGGGAGCAGTCTCAAGTCCCTTTTCCGGGCAAGCAATCTTTCACCAGGCCCTCAGGCAGGGCTGGCCACTAAGCAGTCCTACTCTCTGGAGCGGTATGAAGGGTGAGGCTCTCTTGGGGCTCTTAGGGAAAGGGGGAGGACAACACAGGCCCACCCATTTCCACTGCATCCCAGCCTAGGGCCCTTGCAGTGGCAAAGGCATTTGCCACGGGGTCAGCGGGGCTCCTGTCAACACACCACCCGGGTTGCCCTAGACTCAGCCACGAATTTTTGGCTGCCCCTGGGCTTCTTCCTCCCCGAAACCCCTGGTACCTGCCTCCTTCAGGTCGCCTACGAGGCCCTCCTCATCCACAGGTGGCAGCTCTAGCAACTCCATGGGTTCCTCCACAGAGGGCAGCTCTTCCAGGTTCTCCAGCCCCCAGGCAGGGCCGGTAGCTTCTCCAGGTCCCAGGCTGCGGGGAACCCCAGTGGGCCCTCCGCCGGCTCCCAGGCTGCGGGGAACCCCAGTGGGCCCTCCGCCGGGTCCCAGGCTGCGGGGAACCCCAGTGGGCCCTCCGCCGGCTCCCAGGCTGCTCCCTTTCAGCATGGGTCTTTGGCCTGGCCTTCGCTGGGAGCTTACATCCTTCTCTGTCAACCATCTTCTCTTGACTAGGCTCGCAGGCCTGGGTTTTAAAGGCCTGGCTCTGCCCCCCCACCCCCTGCTTCTGGTCAGGTGGTGTCCCTGGGGCTTTTAAAAGCCTGGACCCGCCCACCTGCTTCCAGTCAGGGTTTTTCCTTTGGGGCTCTACCAGCCAGGGTGGGTCTGGCTCCCCCTCTGTGTCCTTCTCAGAGGGGGACCACCCTTCCCAGCTACAGTAATAAATACTCATTTTTCTCTCTAGCAATGAGATTTGCAATCATTAATATTTAGAGCCCTTCACCTGCCTTTGTAATGGTAATTCTTTCTATGATAGTTGGGAATGCCTTGTAAAACATCAAGACATTACACTTTAAACCTACTACATTATCATCAGCTTAAGACTTAAAGCAGTATTTTTCATACATTTGTACTAAAACTGAAAGATCTTTCTTACAATATAGCTGCTGAAGTCACTTTTTGTTCTTACTCATACAGAAATTCCAGCAAAACATTTTTGCAATGATCAGAAGATATTTCTTCAGTTTTTGTAATACAAATATTGTGATATATTTGATTTGAGTAGCGTAAACAGCAGTTTCCAAGTAGCATTTATATAATGATAATCTAATGCACTGTATATTGTAAAGAGAATGGGTCGTGAAATCTTATTATATTTCCTGTAATGCATTGCATTTATATGTATGCAATGTATACATAAATAAAAAATCAGCTGAATATACTATATCAGAATTTACTCAAAGCCTAAGATTACACCTGGGTTGTAAAATGAGAGGTGTATCTTAATTTAGTATCATCAGTTATTTTTTCTGAAGAACCTTTTTCCTCAATTGCTTTTCTTGCTTATAATGTTATAAATATTACGTTTGCAAAAATGGATGGAATTTCTTAGACTAGCCCAGCAGTTCTGAAAATTATGTCTAGAAGACTATAAATGACATTGGAAAGGAAATGCAGAAAAACAAGCCAGGAGGCATAGAGTGGAGGCAAATATTTGTGAACTGTGGCACACACAGTAAGTGTGGACAGAAGTTTTTAGATCCATGAGAGTCAGCATTTCTGAGCTCAAATTCCAAAAGTGCATTTTTGATGGTTGTTTCTAATGGGGCTTTTATTGTTTTTAATGACAACTTTAATGGGGCTTCTATTATCCTTTCCCTTCATTTCACTCTGGCTCCTTTTCTCCCATGTTCACCCCGTCCACCTTCACAACTTTCATCAAAGTTGTTCCTCATCTAGCACTGAGTTGAATTAGTCTTCATTTGCCCCTTTTTCCGTGGCATCAGGCCATCCACTGATTTGGAGGAATCCGGGTGTGAAGTATCTCCTGAACTCCTGGTGCTTTTTCAATTGCCTGGAATGCCACAATTGCCTGGATCTATCTCTACACTCCTGTTTGTTCAAGGAACCTAATCTCTCTTTCTAGTACCTTATGATTGCCCAATCAGTAAGAGCTCTTAAAGGCCCCTCATATTCCACACTCTGTTCAGCACATGATAGACAACTGCTTGTTTTTAATGTTAGGTTTGCCTCTAGTGTTCATCCTAACATGCAGCCATCCCAGGAGCAAACTGAATCAGACAATTGTATGCCTGTCTATTGCACTGGCCTATAACTGATACTCATGGGCTTGGAAATGGAGAACTTAATTTTGTAGAAATTGGACATATTAGAATATTTTTAGCCCCCACCTCTTCCTTGAGCCTTCTTCCAATATTTCCAATCCAGCAGTGGCAGGAAAATGTAATGAATGACCCCAGGAAAAGTATTTTCCATCGCTGATTTCTGACTTTATGATCTTGCACCCTTTATTCACTGCAGTAGTAGACCTCATTATTGTCATTAAACTGACTTACTGTACTGTACCAGGTTATATACAATCCAACATTATTCACACTGACTAAGTCTTTGGTCAAGCACCTTCCTTTTGTTAAACGGAAATATTGATGAGTGTGTTAAAGCAGTGCTAAACCTGCCGGCATTTAGGGTTATGATGTATGCTTCTCTTCTGTTATTTCTTTATACACAACAAAGCCACAGCTGATAATTGCATCAAATTGAGCTAGCATAGATCCTACAGGCTACAAACTCTCATAACCTGTACCACATTAAGATGTATATTGTAGGTTTTAGTGCCAGCTGAAAGCAAGTGTTGATGTACTGATAAAGGGATATTGAACTGCTGTGGTGTAATTATTATTTTGTTAATATTCTTTCTAGATAGGTGCTACAGAAGTGCAAAACATTTTCATCTAAGGTTCTCAGGGGGTTTTGCAAAATTAATGAAAACCTCACTCTCGGGTAGAACACTGCAGCTCTGTAGCAGTGCACACCACACTAGCCAACAATTAAGAACAGAGAGCAAAGAACACCATAGTCAGCTAAGCACATAGGCGATATGTGGAGAGAAAGCAGCTATAACTAACTGTGCCAAATTCCAACTCAAACACGAGCCATCTATTCTTTAAAAAAGAAGTGACATGGGATTTCTACTGACCACAAATGGACTTAATTTTACATAGCAGTGCGTGGTGCATTACTTCAGTGCTAATCCAGAAGGAAGAATGTCTCCTTTAGAAGCTAAAGGTTCCTGGGAGGTCTCCCATTCAGGTAGTGACTTGGCTTGGCAGCTTGTGAGATCTGACAGGAATAAGCACAAAGGAGCACGGCTGCACTCCTGAGCAAAGCTTTTGTAGTTCCCTGGAAATGTTTTACTATTTTAGGTATTTATTAATAAAACGACAAGAGTGCTGTGGCACCTTAAATTAATAAAATGGGATTTTTAAAGGTTTATTTTTACTTTGTGTATCTAATGATCTCTCTCCTGACATTTCCCAGCTTCGTGCTCCTGTTTTATGTATACAGGTTACATGCACAGACTGTGCAGCATATGAATTTCAGGCCGTGTTTATCCCATAGAATACTGTCTGAGCTGTGGAATGTTTGACTAGTGCCCCCTAGGAGGGCTGGAAGCCTAAAGATACACTAGAAAAGAATGAAGAAAAAGGGGAATGTGGATTTACAAATAAGACAAAGTTTTCAGAAAAGTTGGGTGCCTAAGTGAAACCACCCTCTAGGCAGAGACCCAGCGTTCTCACTCACCATGGCTGCATTACTGGAAAAGTGTTTTTGTTAAGACTGGCCTCTTTTTGCAATGCTCATCCAGAATCTTATGCCAAAATATGCTTTCAATAAATAGCTTCTCTTCTTTCCCATACCTTTTATTTTCCTCAAATACTTTTCCTGAGGCTAATAAAAAGTAAACACCATCACACCACTTACAGAATCCGAAGGCACTAATGGAGTGCAAAATCTTAGTTTATAAACCCAGCATAAATGGCCTTCTTCAGGGGAAACTTTCAGATTCTAGGTAAAATTATTTTAGTATTTTGAGGAGAAAAACACAGGATACCAATACCTTGAGTCCTCACAATGAGGAGAAGCCAAGAGAAGGTGCAGCAAGGGTGATAACAGAGTGGGGAGAATTAGCTAGCTTAAAGTTTAAGATTCTATCACCTATTTTAATGCCATACTTAACTTAGAATTGACTAAAAGCCACTTAAATCCCTCCCCTCCCCCTCAAAAAAAAAAAAGTTTTTCATTGTGGGAAATAATTTTATAATGAATTTATTGAGGTTCCTCTGTGGAGCTCTGCCAACACGTCTTGGCCTGCTGACCTTAGAGCGAAGAACCCAAGACACATTCCGTGCTAATAAAAACCACTCCAGCCCAGATCTATGGAAGTTAGGTGTCTAAATACCTTTGAGGATGCGGGCCTCTGTTCATTTCCATAGCTTTAGGAAAGGCAAATATGTGACCAAGCTTTTTCATAGCACACCCAGTAACACAATTACAACCATGTTAAGAAAAGGGTACTACATAGTCACAAGGGAAGTTATATTAAGGATGCCTACAATTAGGGAGCAATGTGATGGTCATAGACCTGCGCAAAGACAATGAGAGACAGATACCTACCTAACAGAGGAATATTGACTAAAGCCTGACCTTAATCTGATACTGTATTGTAAATGCCTAGATAGGAAGATAACTAGGGCTGCTAGTTCTGGTTAGAATAGACTATAGAGATCTCATACTTATTAATGGTGGTTTTGTGTGCATATTATACATACTTTATGTGAAGTGACTCCCACTGAAAACTAAGTAAATACAGCAGTGACTACATGACAGTTAGAGTATATGCCTATTCACTAACATCACATTTTTATAATAGGTGTAAGAGAATGAAAAATTCAGATGAAGAGAGAAAAAACATGACATGAGGTCAACAAAAAAATGAGGTTTTGAGCTGGGCAATTAACTTGTAAATAATGAGAGGCTTCTGTTCTATCTACAGTACATACAGTCATTTGGCGTGAGAGCCTGATGCTTTTCTGCATACAGATATGTCACTCATCTACTACCTCTAGCAAGATCTGCTGCCCCTGTGGTTATAAGAGAGAGACAATTGCACTTCATTATGATAATTGGACAATCATTATCACCACCTTTCACTTCTGGACAGACATTAGAAAAAGAAAAGATGTGTGTAGATCAGATAAGAACATGCAATTCTTAATTACTTGCAAAGCAGAGAAGAGACCCAGTGTCATCCAATCTAGGTGCTCAGCTGCATAACTCAAATTAGTACATTCTGATTATCAAGTACATTCTCATTATTGAATATCTGAATGATTGCTTGCAGGGAATAATCTATGACAAATCCATAGTCCTGATTGATCCACACAAAGTATTCATCGAATTATCTTAAATAACATACACATTCATAAAAATTGTGCTCTGTTTGGAGACAATTCATAGACAATAAAAAGGGCTAAATTTGGTGGCTATATTGTTTGCAGTTAACTAGTCGACCAATTCTGATGTCAGAACAATAGTTTGCGTATTGATCTAAAAGGCTGCAAGTGTGTGTCTTTGTCCATGTCCTAGCTATCCCAAGCTACTACTAGCCTTCATTTTTCACTGAAGTATAAAGTTATACTATCATGCTTTCATAAAGAATAATTAATGACCCAAATCCATCTATTCAGAAAACTTGACTAATGGAAGACACTATGGAAGACAGAGGGATCATACCACAGGGAGCAGGTATATAAATTGGCAAATGATACTTTTAACTCCAATTACCATATGTCATTTGATTTGACATCTTGAGCCTTTGCAATTTACAATTTCCCTTGGAAAACTGCTGTATACTTCAGATTCAAATACCCAATGGAACATGTGCTAATAACAAGCATTATCTTGTCATGTTTAAAATGAAATTGAATTTAAGACAAATTACCATAGGCAGGCACGTGCAGCACATGACAGCATCATTTGGGTACAGGAATAACTCATGGTATTTATGCTTTTTAATCAAATCTAATGTTTGTTTACCGGGGAAAGGTGAAACCTAAGGTTACTTACAGCTGTAATGAACCTATGTCATACTTCACTTTCTGGGAGAAAAAGAACTCTCCACATATTAACTTTTCAGGATTTTCCTTATAAAATCTTTTTACAGTAATTGGGGATTTTTCTTTCTGATACACAAACATAACTTCTATTGCAGTGTGGTATGCACACAAACATTTAACATCATTCTTTCCAGTCTTTTCTAAATTACTACCAAGATTTGTTGAAAAGACCTTTTTTCCCATTGTTTAATAAAATTTCTACTAGTCAATATGTTTTTGTTGATGGAAAAAATACAGTTACAAGATTTTATTTTTGATATTGATAAGGCTTCTGTCACAGCACATATTCAGTGGGACTTGTGGGTGTTCAGTATCTGTGAAAATATACCGTATTTAGATGTCAAACTTTGAGAACTAAACTTTGAAAATGTAAACCCATACATTCACCTTTATCAGCCACAGAAAGAAGACTAGTTTAATACATTTACATCTCTAAAAATGATCTGTAATAGTTTAATACATGCAAATGTCCCATTTTTAAAGTCCGGTATCTTGGGATGTTTCATAGCAAGAAGCAATTTCTTTTTCCCACTGCAAAGCTAAGACGTTCCCTTTTCCAATGGTATAATTTTCCTATTTCTAACTCTGCAAGGTTGCAAGATAACAGCCTGTCACAGATTCACAGAACTGGATATTGTCTTCCTAAGCCATTGTAATTTTAATGAAGAAAATCAATATTTCAGGGAAACAATTTGTTACAGATAGATTTCTTTTTTCTTTAAAGAGAGCAGTGTAAAGCTATTCTGGTGAATTAGGTTAGGGATAGATAGATCAGTGGGTAGAATGGAGATCTGGCAGTGAAATATGCATGATATGGGCATTGCCACTGCGTGCGTGTGTGTGTGTGTGTGTTTAAATACGGAAAATGTGTAAGGAAACTAAATGGATCTTTTTTTTATCTCTTTGAAAAATGTTTCAGATCAGAAAATGAACTGTCATGCAAGATAATAATGAAGTGCTCGTCCATTAGGCAGGACTGGGATTGAGTTGGGCCCTGAGGTCCTGGAGAGCTCAGAGAAGATAGTATTAGTCACTAAGCTACATCTACTGGAGCCCAAGAAATGTCAGACATTTTGATTTTTTAGAAGGTCAAAATAAGATTCAGTAAGTGATGAGACTCAACCTGATTTTGTTTTCTCTGAGGTGGCCATTCTTGGCAGCTTCTGAAAAAGGGGAATGAACCATACATTGCTATATTTAGTGTTCTGTAATGCTTTTTAGTGAGATGTATGTGGACCTTGAAATACCTTTAACCAAAGTCATTTTTGGTCACATACTTACCAGAGATGCAAAATGCTAAATATGTTGGATTAAATTTAGCATAGATTTACAGATTAGAGGGATTTGTTTGATGTATGATTGTTGTTAAAATTTGTTAGCACTTTCCATTGGCTAAATGGCTTGACCCAGGAGTATAGAGCACCTTATCAGTAAAAAACCTCATTTGCATTAGAAGAAACAGAGATGAACAAATTTTCGTATAAATACATAGGAGGAGATTTACAAAAACATATATGGGACTTGGGAGAACAAGTCTGATTGAATGTCAATAAAAATTTCCTCCTTTGACATAATCTTTTATGCAGCATGAATGGACTTTTTTACATACAGTAATCTGGTTCAATTTGCAATGGCAGTACATGGCAAGCTATCTTGAGATGTGTAATGATTAACACACTATAATGTACCCCCCACTCTTGTTTCCTATGTTAATGTCACAGGGTACATCTTCACTGATGGTGGCAAATTTCCTGCCATCAGATTGATCTACTCGGATTGATTGAGTGGTCAGTGAAGATCCGCTCAATTGATCCAGAAGTCAGTGCATTAAAACCGCCCCCTCAAGTGGCGCGAGGCAAAGAAGACGCTGCATAGAAGAGGAGTTACGAAGTTGATGAGAGTTATGCAAGCTACTCTGCATAGCTTGCGCAACTCCCGTTTTACTGCTGCCGAATTTGAAGCTAAGTATAGACCAGGCCACAGACTTCTCACCCAGTTGACTCATTCCCATGTCTGTTCAGGGGCTATGTGGCCTGAAAACTGTAGTGAACATCCTAGGTCACTCCACAGCAGTGTAAACTCTGTCACAACTTTAAAACAAGAGGTCTTGCTAAGTACCAGAGCTATGATACAAATATTCTTGCATCCTGTATAATGAAAAGCAAACAGATCCATGTATATTTAATATGAATGAGTACCATGTTTTCAAGCAGTGATCTCAATCAATTCACTTAGGCTTGGTCTACACTGCCAGCGGATTTCGGCGGCAGTCAACGGGAGATACACAAGCTACGTAAAGCAGCTTGCATATCTCCTATCGACATCCTAACTTCTACTTACCGCAGCATCCCCACTGCGCCAATGGGAAATGTCCTCCGGTCGATCAGTGTTACTCTTCTTGCAGGGGTGGATATAACAGCGTTGACTTCTGGGTTCGATTGAGCGGGTCTCCACTGCCGCTCAATCGATCCTGCAGAATAGATCCTGCGCTGCCGACAGTGCCACCGGCAGTGTAGACATACCCTTAGTAAGACATCAAAGAAAGTGATAAATACAAGGCCAAATTCAAAACAACCGTAAACAACTGCAACTTCAGTTAAATCTGTTTTCACCCCTTACACTATGTTCCAGTTCTGGTGGAAGTCTCTCATAGGTTTTTAATCACAGCACCCAGAAAACCTTCTTTTCCATATTTTCAAGCCTAAATGCTTCTGATCATGCAGGCAAAGAAAGCTTGTGTAAAATAATTTATCCTTTCAGTTTAATTTTTCCACTCTTTACCCCCTGTTCTGTTGTGACATACCTATTTCATTTTCTTGAGCAAAAACCACTTATGATTAAGTCAAAATTACATTCAGCAGATAGTGACTTTTAAGCCCATGTTTTGCTGTAGGCGCAAACTGAAATTTTTTGCAGAACTGTTCTGCTGTCACACAGTTCTAGTCACAAAGCAACATATTCCCACTGAACTTGAAAAGAAATGGTTTATTTGCTTAAGAATTTTGCTCAAAAAGAGAAGATTTTGGGACGTAAATCTCATCTTCACAAGGATCCCAGGGAGATCATGATGGTTGTACTTCAGTACAAATCAAACTGTATATTACAGGGTATTTGAGCTAAAATAACAAACAACATAAAGCAGTCATAATTTCTGTTGATGGTACACTGACAAAAAACAGGTGTGCTATTTCTTTCATTTAGAAAAGCATCAAATACTATACACTTTTAGGGTGTGTGATTTTCTGTCAATACTTTCATAAGTAACCAAAGGACAAAATTATCCTGCTGAGTTTGTGCCATCTCAGAGCAAAAGTATGCATGAGTTTCACACATAAAACTTCTCTTTACTTCCTCTGCATGGTTCAAATTTGTTCTGTGTCTAACTCAATTGAGCTACACCACTGATTAATTTGTTCATGAATCTTTAAGAATCGGAGATGACTACCCAGCAAAATGAGACACTTTGGACCTGATCCAATGCCTATTGAGGTCAGTGGAAGTCTTTCTTCAACAAGCATTAGATTAGGTCCTTTCATTTTTTGCTATAGATTAGATATCACATTAGAGAATACACTGAACTTGAGCCAAACGTGTCCATTGGGTTTGATTGAGTTACATCAGGAATGGCTTTTGGCACTTGTCTCAAGCACATCCAAGGATCACTCTGGCCTGATTTTCCTCCCACTTACACTCGTTTTACACCAGTGTAATTCCATTGATGTCAGTGGAATGACTTCCAATTTACACAGTTGTGAGAGGAGAATCAGGCCCTCTAAATCTGTGAGTTTATTTGCTAACATAACCATCTGGGTGTTGAACACACCTGGGATATGGCAAATATATATCTCAGGTCCTTGCTCATGTTTAGGAATGTCATTCTGACAATGCAAAGGTCCAGCTGAATGCATCAAAGAAAGGGTTAGTGAATGAGATCCTGGGCCTGCTCCTACTGCTATGTACAACTCCCACAATACAAAATAACTGGAAAGCCAGCAGATCTGTCACCCTGAGAAATATTGGTGCAGAACTCAGTCGCCAATTTGCTTACTCGAATGGGTTCACAGGAGTATATTACACTTGTACTCCATGCATTGTGCAGTGGCTTCATTTATGCTTCCATGTGCAATTTCAGGTGTTTGTTTTAAACTACGAAGCTCTTTATATTTTGGGACTTGGCTACTTTAGAGAGAGCTTTCCTCCCTATGTGCCTTTGAGAATGCTGAGTTCTGTTGTGATGTTGTGTCCCTAGATGTGCTCACTTGAGTACTGGAGGAAGGGTGTTCTGAGTAGGACATCCCTGCCACTGACACTAGCTCCTTCCCTTCATGTGGTCCATCAAAGCACAGGCTTGTTTGCTTAGAGAGCAATAAAAATGTCATCTTTTTAGCCAAGCCTTTCTGAATGAGTTTTTGACTGCTGAAATATAATTGCACCAGAAACTATGAGGGCACTTCTGCAGTTAGATTGTATGTGCTCTGTGAGCCAATAATCTTTCAGTACTTCTGCAATGTTACCATAAATTGAGGTATTGTTACCATTTAATATAAAGATCAGACATTACCTAGGGTATTCCCAGTAAGAAATTGCTGCTTACAGTGATCCATATAAATATAACTGATATGCTCCAAAGGACATGAGAACTGGTAGGCAGTGGAGTGAAACCAAGTCTGGGAATGTTCTAATTAATTTGTACTACAGATGCAGGCATCCCAGAGGATGCCAAGTTTGGACACCACTTTAATGATAGGAGAACAGGTATACTCTGCAATAGGTGGGGTTTTGCTTACTGCTAGTTGCTCTAATGGATACAAACATACACTTTGGTTGCATCGGGTATAGAAATGGAAATAACCTTCAGAAAGTTATCATGGAAGAAATGATGGAGGGTCGTCATAGTAGGGGACGACCAGTGAGGAGATGGATATATTGTGTGTGACAGATCACTGGGAGGTCAGCTGATGAGTGCTTGAAGCTAGTGATGGATCGAGTAGGCTTCCGAAAATTCTGCTATGATGTCACCAATATTCAATGTTTTTATTTACTTAGTTCCTCCATGTGTTTCAATATTTCAAACAGTCTCATCTCTATTTTTCCAGGATTGAGTTTGAGCCAACAGATGGACAAAAGGACAATATTTGTTACCCAACAGATATTTGTCTAATTGTGAGTACGGTACCTGCTAGTTTTGAAAGACATGAGAGTGGTATAGGCGTGTTTCATTCTCACCCTGTCCCAGTTGTGGAAGTTTTTATCTAATTTTTACTTTTTTTTATTCTTTGTATCCTTTTCTAAGAATTTCTTTATCATACTGATTTTTAGTGAACTTTTAAATCTGAAGAGAAAAAAGGTTTTTCAAGTGTTCTGTCTGAATCTTTGTGCTTCTGGTTGCATTCGCATGCATGAGTAAGATTGCATTACTGAATGTCCTAACAAACTTGTCTCCATTCCCAAATGATGAATTAATTCATTGGTGAGTGCTGGAGTAAAAACTAAAATGTGTTTGAGGGGTTTTCTTAAATTAGTTTCTTTGCACTCACTAGAATAATAAAATCCATTTACAAACCAGTACAAGACAGAGAATGTTTTAGAGAGTCCATTGCCACTGCAATGAAGCAAAGAAACTAAAAACTGTTCATGGTAATCAGCAGCAGGAGAAGCATGGGTTCAAATGGCGATTTACACATCATAGTGAGAGGCAAGAGAAGTGGCAGTTCAAACAACAAATAATGTTCCTTTTGTGGAACTATTGAAATATTTTTAAAAGGTAACCATCAATAACTAATATATTGAAAAATGATTTACTAAATTACAGGGCGGCCATGCTTTAAAATCATGTCATTCTGATTGCTGTCTTTCTTCTCTGCACATCAATTAGTTAGGTTCAGCAAAGTTCTTTGAAAATGTAAAGTGCTATATACATGCTAAGTATTTGAATGATTCACGGTTGACATGATTTTGGCAGCTAGCATCTCTGAAACAACTACAGTTGAAGATTAATTCTTTCCACTGTTTAAAACCTGAGACACCAAGCTCTTGGATGGTATAATGTATGGCTATCTTACTTCTTTGTTTTTGAAATAGTAGCTGGTAAAATGTAATCAGCTAATTAAGCGCTACAAGAAGTTAATTAGGTGACGTGTGACAGAGTGCTAGTTGTAGTACCCTGGTCACTGAGATTGCTGCAGCACAGAGAAGGCTGCAGATTTAACTGGAATCAATCAATCTGTTCCTGGTGGGGATTACTGAAACTTGGTAGCAACTGTTCAGCTAATGAGGTAATTGGCTTAGCAATGGGGAGGATATATAACTGAGAAGAAGAGGCAGTAAAAGAGGAGTGCAGAGGATAAGCTGGTGGTAGAGGGAAGCTCTTCCCTGTTGAATACCTATGGTATGTACTTCCGTATTTGAAAACTGAGGTACACATGGTAAAAAGAAACAGACTGTGTGTGTTTGCGGCTAAGAGACCATGAAAACAGGCTAGGCAGCATTGCTCATTCAGTAGCTGAAGAAGCACCCTGTGAGATGGTGCCTTAAACATTTCTGTTTGTTTGTTTCAACAGACCTACAGTCACTTATAAACTCAGAGTGCTCCTGTGACTGAAAGCACTCCTGTATTTACACCTGCACACCATTCTTGTAATCTTTGTACAAAATATGCCTTAGGGGTATCATTTGAAAACTAATAACTTACTGGTCAATAATATCCTCGTGAAATGTATGTAGCAATGTTATATGTAAAGTTATGAATTCCCACTGTATGATGATGTTAGCACGTGTTCAGATCCACACAGCTCTGACTAGGCAAAAGTTGTGGGCCTATCGTAAAGAAAGGAATGTGTGTTAACCAAAATTCACATATAAATAGTAACCAAAGTCCTTGAGATGGCAAGAGGGGACAATGGCAGGAGACAAGGCAAATCTCCATTTCAGCATACACCAGGAAAAAGGCAGAGCATGACTGAACTTCACATTTCTGCCTTTACTGTTTGCATAAACTTTGCTTTGAGGGGTAATCCTCAGAAGAATCCACTTCAAAGGGTGACTGGACCATAAAAGTGAAGGGCAAAAACATCCCAAGGCATCTATCCTGATCTGTCCCTATGTGTCTGCCTTTCTTTCTCTCACCTGAGAAGACAGAACAGCCAACCCTTTGACTTTGGGGAGGGAAGAATCCTGACCTGAGAATTTGGTTAGCAATGTTGTTGGGAACCTGTGGTAAGGATTTTACCTTGAACCAAGTCTAGTTTAAGTTTTTGCTACAAGAAAGTGTTTTATCTCTATTTCTCTTGTAATATTTCTGACTTTAATATCTTATACTTTTGCTCACTCAAAATCTAGCCTTTTGTAATTAAATAAACTTGTTTAATTTTTTAAATCTAAACTAATCCAGTGTTGTGGCTTGGTTACTGTTTGGTAACTTCAGTTAAAATAGCAAATTGTTGAGCATCACCTCACAACAGGGTGATAAAGCAATTGGACAGAGAGGGGCTGCCTCCCCAGCCAGATGAGACTAGTTCTAAGCACCTAGCATTTTACATCCCAGGAAGAGACAAATGATGAGTCTTTAGAGTTAATGGGAAAACACTGAGACATCCTGGCTAGAATTTTTCCACCCTAAGTAACCATGAGTCCCCATGTGAAGAGAGGGGCAGAGGAAAAGCCCTTTAAAAAGGAGTTTTGAAACAGAAATCTTCATCCAGAACTGTGGGACAGTCTCCAAGGTGGGGGCTTGTCTGTGAGGGCTGGATCCATCTATGGCAGGATTACTATGAGAAATAGTTCAACGGCAATAAATAACTTGTATTAGAAAAGGAAATGTACCTAATGTAGAATTGTAAAGCCTGCAGTTGCGTCTTCATGTATGTTTCCTGTGTAATGTGTATATGTTTGCTTCTCTTACTATTTCATCTTTGAATCTGTGATTTTTTTTTCTATTAAACAAACTTTTTGTTTATTTTTACCCCATGTGGGTCTCTGGTGTGCAAACTGTGGAGTGTACATGCTAAAGTGAACTGATAACTCGGAGGTTGGTGTCATACCTTTGACAGTGACAAACCAGAGGGGAGAGGTCAGGGTCTGGTGGCTAAGAACTTGAAGGACAAATCTGGGGAGACTTGGGACTGGAAGGGCTGTTGGTGTCACCCTGCAAGAAGTAACTAGCTGGTGGAAGCCAGGGTGAGACCTTGTGCTTGTGAACAGGCTACTGGTGTCAGGGGTCTGAGTCATAGTAGCACAGCATTAAGGCACTCCAAAGTTACAGGGCAGGCAGTGACAGAACCCCTCACAGGTCTGGGTGATCCCCAAAATGTCACAATAGGTGCGTTTATAAAAACTAACAGTAAACTGGCACCCATCCAGTCAATTAAGGGCCTGTATTGTTCAACATCTGCTGTTTCAGTTCTTAGATATGTTGAACCCAAGTAAGCTCCTGCACCAGGACATTGGCTTGTTTTGGTTCCTTATGGTTTCTCTGCTTGCTGAGCAGAAAAATTGAGAGAATGTTTTTGGCCTTATTATGAATTCAAATTTTGGTTACATTAGACATAGAGATGAAAATAACCTTGAGAAAGTTGTTATGGAAAGAATGGTGGAGGGGTCATCAAAACAGGGAATAACCATCAAGGGGATGGATGGCATGAAGCAAATCACTAGAGGGTCAGCTGCTGAGCACTCTAAGTTGGCAAAGGATTGTGACTTCTAAAAATTCTGCTATGTCACCAATATTCAGACATGAAATAAATTGATTTACTGAGTTCTGAATTCAAAGAACGGTAGGAAAAGTGATTATCCCCCAAAACTACAAAAACATCCATCAAATCAAGATCTGGTTTATCTCTGTTCTTAATGCTTTATTTGTGGATACAACTCTTATTTCCCAAGACTGTTGGCTCTCTACATTGTGACGGGTCCAAAGAAATTATATTTCTCCTTAACTGTATCTTTGACTTAGCATAGTAAGCGCTTCTAAACATTTTAAAATAAAAAAAGAAAGAAATGAAAAGTCTTAAAAAGTGAGTCCTGACTACCTGGGAATATTACAGCATCAGCATTTTGGGAAAACTGTTGAAGAAAGTCTCATACATATTCAGATAAACTTATTACTTCCCAAACTGAATTTTGTTGTTCAGTTTGTTGTGTGAACTTGGCTCCAAATTGACTTAGATGCTTTTGAAATTGGAACTTATGGTTCTATGTCAAATAAGCACTTTGGAAAATGTTATCCTGTGTCTCTAACTGTATTTATAATCTGAAATATTTCTAACTGTTAAGTCTTAGAGCTGAATTTATCTAAGTGATTAAGTATGGATTCTTTCTTTCTTTCTTTCTTTCTTTCTTTCTTTCTTTCAACAGGCAGTATGGTATTTCCGCACATAGTTAGGATGGGATGGGCATGGTTAGAAATTGTTGTATAGTAGGAGACTGTAAACTGAGCCAGTGGCAAAAGAAAATCCAAGCTGAACTGAAAAGACACACAAACATTAGGTGAGTCAGTGGTACAGGTGAGAAAAGAACTCCAGAGTTCTGCACTCTGAGCCTATTGCTATTCCTGTGGTAAGGTTAGTCAAATGGACAGTTTGATTATATTTTTAATGTCAGATGCACAAAAATGAGTGAAGCACCACATGGCTAATTATCACACTTGTGGATGTACAGGATGAGGCAGATCCATGTAACTTGCCATTTGCTCATGAAAACACTTGCTGTTCTAGATAGGAAGGACAAAAGAGTGGATAATCTTGGATTTCCCACGAATCTGATTGACCAGCCTTTCCCTGAGACATCTTTTAGTAATATCTGTCATCTGACACAATCTGGTCCTCTTCAAAGACAAACCATTTGCTCCTTACATGTATTCTAGGAGACACTATGATCAGCTTTCTCAGGGAAACCCTCACAATCCTGTCTTCATTTTCATACCATCCGCAAAGCCCCTCCAGCACATCACTGGTAACCCTCATTTAATGACTGTAGGATTTGACACCATCGTTTTCAGCCTGGTACCTGTTAATACTGTGAATTTATGGTGCTGCCCCAATCATTCTTATTTTGGTTTCCCTGATTCCATCTGAAGACAGCCACAAGATGTCAAGAATTTACTACTCCAGTCAATGAATGTGGCTAGATCTGACAGATCTTTCCATTCTATAGGTGTGAGGTTGAGTAGATGTATAAAGCATAATCTACACTTTAAAAGTGGTATTACCCTTTTAATGTAGCAAAGGATTTATGGCAGCCTGAAGAAAATTGTATTTCCTAGAAGCCCTGGACAAATAAAAGAGCTATATATGGGCATGTGTAGGCCCTAGCACTGTGATATAGGCCTGAACCAGAGCAGGCCCAGACCATGGATATGTATTTGAAGCTTAAGGGTTAATCCTCACACTGAAAAAGAACAGAACTAGGCATTACAGATAGGGATGTTCTGGACACATTGATTGATTGTTCATGCCACCCCAGGCTCCACTATGATAATTGACTGCTTAAACATAAGAGTGGGAACATCCTGCCTAAACATTTTGTGATTTAACATTTATGACACATTGGGGCCCTGTTTGAGAAGATTTACGTATGAATGTTTGGGAACATTCTGAAATCTAATTGTACTTATTTACAAGTGAAGTAAAGTGCCCAATGCATATCAGAAATGTGGTTAATGTGTAAATCATGGGGCAATGAGAGGGCAAATAAGATTTCTTTTATTTCCTTTTAGTAAAATTGGTATTAATACAATTGGTGTAGGTTTAAGGATTTTAGTATGTTAGTAAGTAAGTATAAAATAATGTACCAATGTAATGGGATAAGAATGTAATGATTTTTAGTAAGTATGAATGAGGAGTGAATGCAGTTTGAGTCTGCTGAGATTAAACGGCGAGGAAGTAATTGCTGAGGTAATGGTTCTCAGCCTCCAAGGGCAGGAGGGAAAGAAGATGCTTTTTAAAAAAAACTTTTACAACCCAGATGGCCGAAGATCAAGATAACTTTCCTGTTTTTCGGGGTTAACACCCAATGACAGGAACAAGACAAAGTGTAAAACAGGAATGAAAAAATAATAAAAAAGCTATCACACTTGCGATATCAAACGTAATTGATGATTACCTCAAACAAGAAGACTATCTGACATGACAAAATCCATAGACCTAAATGGGAATGGATAAGTATAAAAATGGGGTGAAGAAACCTGGACTTTGGGCTCATTTTGCAACCCCAAGGAGCATCGTGTCTTGACCGACAGAGCCTGGCTCCATCCTCGTGTCTGAGTCACCTGGCTAGTGATTCAGCTCGAGCAACACAGAGGCTGGTAATTACATCCCTTCTGCAGAACTGTGTGCATGTGTGTGTGTGTAAGTGTATTTTAGGCAATTGTTTTTTCAAATATTTTCTGTATTCATAATAAACGCAGCATACTGCCTTGTCCCCTGAATAAGATCCTGCTGTTTATTTCATAAGTGTAACACAAGTAAAGGGACAATGAGATGAGGTCAAAGTGTCCTGCATGACATCAGCAACACTAAACTGTCAGTTAGAGCAGACAGTGGATGGTGGGTTGAGTGGAAGAGCAGCAAAGAGAACAGAAT
Organism: Emydura macquarii macquarii; assembly: GCF_026122565.2. Classification (NCBI taxonomy): domain Eukaryota; kingdom Metazoa; phylum Chordata; order Testudines; family Chelidae; genus Emydura; species Emydura macquarii. The sequence goes on along the minus strand of NW_027132559.1, from coordinate 31,157,222 downwards.
GGTTTTAGTACAGATGAAATTGAAATTCAAGAAATTGAGCAGAGCAACAGAGCTGAGCTGTCAGTCAGAGGAGAAGGGGCAGAAGGGGGAGGGACTGAGCAGATCGATTTATTGAACTGCCAGTTGGGTGGGGGTGAATGGACCTAGATGATGTTGGCCACTGAACTAATGCTTTGGGAAAAGAGGGTGAGACCAGGGAGACACTTAACCTCTCTGTCTCAGCTCCCCTTCTGTAGAGTGTATAAGTACTACCTTCTTAATCGCCTCAGAAAGATAAATTAGCTAAAGCTCATATTGCATTTTAAAGACAAATGCTCCAAATATTATTAGAACCCTTGTTTAGCATTAACATCTCCTCTATAGATTATTTTTAGCTGCCATAAACTCCTGTTCACAGGGTTTTCCTCCATATTTCAGGGACTCAGTTGTTGATGTCTTCAGATGATACTACAGAGTATCTTCCATTGGCATCCAAGACCTCCCAATTTGAAGCTGACTTATTTGGTTGTCAGCTTTGAGGTTTTCCACCATCTACTTTTACAATCCATGTGAAAGTTGAACTTTCTGTAAGGCATTTTGCACACCATTCCTCCTTCTTTTTAGATCTTCCTTTTTTAGACCTGTTCCATTTTTCAGTTTGTTGGATCTATCTTCCTTTGGTTTGCATTTCTTATTAAACTTTCCATGGAAATTGCAGATATTTGGACCAGTTTCCAAACCTGCTTCTGAGAAAAATAAACGCTTATGAAATCAAATGCTATTCCATTGATATTCTGGCACCTCCTATGTTTTTTTCCCTATGTTTTTTTCCCTACTTTTGAAGCAGAAGTTACAGCTATTTGCAGCTTTTGATTGAATCTTAAGATTTAATCAGTGAGTGAATCCTGGGGAATATTTTATATATTCATAGTGAGTTTAATAATAAAGACGTCCTTCCTTTTTTGGGAAGGTCACCTGCATTCTATTTAATGTTCACCCTCTAAGATGAAGGGAGAAAACTGCTTGTCTGTAATTTTGCTATCAGTGACAGCAGCTAACCTGAATTGCTTAACATTGTCATTGTTGTTAAGAGTTTGTCTTATTTTAATAGTGAATGCATCCATTGAACTGTGGCAAACTTAACAAAAAGAGAAGTTCACAAACAGGAATCACCCCCTATGTGCCTCTTATACCCATTGTAATCATCTTTGTAGAAGTTCATTTTGTGCGGAAAGACAGTGATAAGGAAGTGTCAAAGGCCCACCATTTGGATTGGCTGAAACTTTCTGATTCAGGCTATGCTAATGAAATGCTTTCATCTTGTTTTAGTCAGATTTGACATTTTGGCAAATTTCCTGACTATTTGTCTATTCATCTAACTGTAAAATTAGCACATTGTGAAGCCATCATTTCAAACCATAGCTCATTGCCAGGAGAAGTCATTCTTGCTGCAAGGTGTTAGCTTCCAGATTAAAATTAAAAGGAACAAAATGAATTTCAGATCAGGGGGTGAAAAAGTCTGAGGCACCAGTTACCTCAGTGCCAACAAGTTTTGACATATGCAGCTGGTGTTATAAGATCCAGTGTTTAACAACTGTAGAATGAAATCTGCTGGTGATCAAATCTAACAACCCCTCTAGAAGCCTCAGAACACTCAGAACCATCTGGAATTCTAACAGAGAAATAAGAGTTTAAAGAGCAAAAGCAGCTAGTAGGAATGGGAACTAGAGAGTATCACACATGACTTGGTGGCCATAGGTATTAGAGCACATCAGCCATACAACATTACTTATTGGAGAAGACATGGTAACAGGCAAACTGCAAACAGTTATAAATGTGGTTCCATTTAAATCATTTGGATGCTTATATCAATGTCCCATTTGCAGTATCTCCTCCTTTCAGCGGAGCAGAAGGCACCTATGAACAGCTTATCTAATGGTATCTTAGAAGTTCTACTTCTGGCACCAATAAAAGTCAGAAAATGTAATCATGCGTAAATGTGTTAAAAATAATCTAAATTTTCCAAATTTCAAAAGGGTTTGGATTTCTTTCATTTTGCATCTGGGTTGAAGGTTCTGATTGCATATTATTTTATCTAACCCATGATCACTTCTTCCTAAACAAGACCCCTGTAATACTGGCACAATGACTCTGTTATCTCCACAAGGCTGGGTGGGTGCCGCTACCATTGGGTGATAGGAACTAGGATGATATTGTGAAATTTATTACTACTGGACAAAGTTGAAAAGACTTTTACAAAGAGGAAATAACTTGAATCAGTCAATGAACTAAAATAATATGACATTCAAATTCTTTCTGAAGTCATTTAGTCTTCATTACCATGTTTTTCAAAGACATTAAGCAAGCCTCTCTGACTCAGGGTGTGTGTGTGTACTGTGTGGGTTGTAACTGCTGCTTTTTTCTCAAGAGTTAGTTGTTGCCTAGAAGCAGTAGAGGAGAAAGAAGCTTTGGCTGATAAGGTATAATATTGCTTAGATGGAGAAGACAGCCCACATCTTTTATTCTAGAACCAAAAACATGATTGTAGGGTTCTGGTAGGGAGGAAACATTGAGAGAAATCATCTTTGCAAAATAACGATGATGGGCTGGAACTGCTATATTAAACTCCACATGAGAGCTACAAAGTAATGTACACTTGTATCAGGAACCTTCCACATACACATATTTACCAAGATCCAAATCTTGGGAATGGATGCAAAACCTGAGATGCGTTACAGAGATCACCGTGAGAGAAAGAATCCTTCCCGCTCAGTCCATAGCAACTGTGAAATGTATCCAGCTGGTGCTGCAGCCTGGAGGTTGCAGTAATCTTTTGCTGCCTGCATCTGAGTCTGCAGTGGGCAAAGACAGGTGGATGTCTGCAGCAATAGGACTCTGGCCTGCACCTCTCTCCCAAACGCACACTCAGCATACCTGCCAATCTGGCGTGCAGCCACATAGGGTGGCCCCATTGGCCCCTGTAGCGCTTACTAAATCTTGCTCTCCGAACACCAAAACCAAACTTGTTCTAGTGTGTGTACAATTCCGCAAATGAAAGTGTCTTGAGGCTTGCACCAAAGAGCAGCTTTAAAATACCATCACTAAGTAACGTCTATTGATCAACATACTATGTGTTTACAAACTATCAAGGCAATCTTTTTGTCCTTTAGATGACATTTTCTTCCCTGTGCATGTAAATCACCTTTCCTTTTCTCTCCTGGGAGAGAAATTGGATGAAAATTGGATTTTTCTCATTTATTTGTAACTGTAGATTTCCAACAATAAGAGTTAATTGCTTGTTGAGTTTGTGTGTCATAAGACTTTATTGATTTTCTTAAAAGTTTACAGTTGTAATATTATTGCCCAAACACTTTAGAAAAGCAGGGGAAAAGGCCCTACTGACAAGCAAAGGCAATATAGGAGGGAAATATATGAAACACTGGACTCAGGCTTAGAATGCTTACTCTGACAGTGAAGTTACTCAGCACGTCTTTCTTTGCAAAGGCCTTAGGTGAGTGATAATGTTATCATCCCAAACTTTTCAGTGGTAATACAGGTAGTTGAATATATTCCTCAGTTTGTAAACTGTCAATACACCACATTACCCTGTTCCTGACAAGCCCTGGATAATAAGTTCATCTGGTCCTTCCAGCAATTTAAGTCAAAAGGCTTGTTTTTATTTTTTGATTGGTGGCAGGGGTGGAGCTACACACAGCCGCAGGCAAAGCATTTGCAAAGTCATGATCTGCCAAATGTTAAAAGTATCATTCTCATTTTCTCTCGCTGTTTCTAAGGTCTCAGTGCCTTTCTCCCATCATTTTGACTGTAGTTTGTTTAATGATCAGTTTTAAGTAATGAATTAAGCCATATGAAAACAATATTAAAGAAAACTGCTCAAGAGTAAATAAAGCACTTCACGGAGGTTTTATGACCAGCTGTTCCTTATAACAACATGTTTTTTTAACTTACTTGCTTTTTATGTTTAGTAGAGCTGGGATCTATCAAGCCCCTAGTTCCAACATGCCTTGAAATTTGGGAAGGTTAAGAATTCACAAAGGAAGAATGGCACAGGGGTCAAGCACTAGCCTATGACTCAAAAAGCCTATACCTCCTGTGGTTTAAATTCTCTGCTCTTTCACAGACTTCCTGTGTGACCCAGGGCAAATCACTTAGTATCTCTGTATCTCAATTCCCCCATCTGTAAAATGTGGTTAGTGATATTTCCTAAGGTGTTATGAGGATGAACATATCCAAGATTGTGAGTTTTTCAAATGGTAATGATGGCCAGAGAAGTACCTTGGATAGATTTTAATCCAAACCCTGAGCTAGATCCAAACTTTACTCCTGATATCTAGCTCTGTAATATATTGTGACAGAGTGCTGAGAGCCAGTAGCTGACCCAGCACTCTGATCACTTAAGCATTAATTAGTTTCTCCAGAAAAAACCTGATGGAGAAGTGAAATACTTAATTATCTAATCAGAGGGGGTGGGGGGATGATGAGGTAAAGCTAATTATCCCATTAACTGAAAGGATAGTTTAAAAAGTACTGAAAGGAAATGCAAAGGGGGAAGACAGCAGGACTCTGAGGAAGCAAGATCTCAGGGTGGTGACTGAGTTCTTTATCTCCCTCTCCTTGGAGAAAGGGCTGAGGACTATGGAAAACTGCAGCTAGAATTGCTGCAAGGGATTATAGTGGTGACCTGGTGAAGGTAGTAAAAATAAAACCCACAGAGGTGCTACCAAACAGAAAGTGTCCAAGGCTATCTGTCTGGGATCTCAGGACAGGAGTGGAGCCTGCCCCGTTACAAGGACTTACCCTAAATCTTGGATCCTGAACTTTGGGGCACAAGTCAGTCTCTAATCTTTACTATTGCATAGTCCCACAATTAAGTTTGATTACTGAGTTTTCGTGAGCTCTACGCTATTTCCCCACTGTTTATAACTAGAGGGAGCTGGGAAGTGTTGGTCCATTAAAGAAGTCTGCCAGCCCACCTGAGATATTTCATCACTTACTCCTGAAGGAATTCTGCACCACAACATTAAAAATTCTGCACACAATATTTTAAAATTTTGCATATTTTATTTGTCAAAATAACACTAAACATTCACACCAGTTTCAATTACTTTAGTAATTTATTTCAAAATACCTGTCAGCAACTATGTCTGTCACAATATAGACAAAAAAAGATTCCCCCAGGAGGAGAGAGTTAAAGAAACCCTACAACAACCCATTTTCTGTTTCTATACTCCGTCCCCTAAAAGACCAACCACGGGTCCCTCCCAGCCCAACCTGCACCCTCTCCCCACAGAGACCAGCCACAGGACCAGACACCTGCACTCTGCCCCCAAAAGCCCAGCTATGAGGTGCCCCCCAGCCAACATACTCACAATCCTTCCCCCCAGACCCAGGGATCCAGAGGAAGAAACATCCTGATACTGGGTTCTGGACTTGTATGGCATTTCATGCATTCTGCCTCCTTCTTCCAGGGCATGCCAAGAACTGCAGCTGTTAGGAAACCTCCAGCTCTGTCTCCCTGCCCCCAGCAGTATCTTCTATTTGAGAACTAGGGAGCTGGGCTCTTCTGGCTCCAGCAGCCTCTAGTGGCGGCCAGCAGCTCTGCAGTGCCAATTCTGCAGGAGAAAAGGAAATTTTGCACAGACCATTAATTCTGTGCAAATTCTGCATTGTGCAGTGGTGCAGAATTCCCCCAGAAGTAATTACTGTGGTCCTTTCTGCGAGAAGACAGCAGAGCTGTTTCCAACATATTTAGTAACAATTCTTCCACCATTATTTTGAGTAAAATAATAAACATACAGCTCCAAAATGCTACCAGATACAAACAGGTAGGGAAGAGACTATGGTCTGAACCCAAAACCAAATTCTTTGCCACTCCAACTGGTACATCTTTAGGGATTCCACTGCAAATGTCATGCCAGCAGTAATATCAGGCAAATATTGTATTGCTCTTGTGAATGAGTGCGCCTCAGTGGTAATAAAATGGAATGTGACTTATGCAACTAGCAAAAAGGAAGAATAAAACAAGCACTTAAAAAGAATCAATACAGACTTTAGAGAACAAGGAAACAAATCCCACTAGTGAATGCAAAACACAGTTCGAATACACAGGGAAGTTATAATTCATAATTTAACTTGATCCATCTAACTATATTAACAACCAGTTTACACCCTTAACTGTCTATTTTAAGATAAAAGATGTTTCAGCAATAACTAATTAGATGAGATGCAATTAGAATGCATAGAAGCTAAAGCAGTCTTGTAATGAAACAAACACTTTGAGCACAGTTATGCAATAGGGCCACATTCAGTCTTCATCTGTCAGGACTGAAGATTTAGAAATGAGTCTGAACTAGAACTGTAAATCAATGAACTTGGGGACTAAATCCCTAAATCCAAACCTTATGGATCCAGCTCAGATCCAAAACTAGAAGGGGACCTATTTACAGATCTGGGTGGAAAAACATCTCATGAGACTTGATTATCTTTCAGCATTTCTGCCCACTTAATTCAACATCTCATAAGAACAATCCTGTGAGATTTTATCACCATCAAGCCCAATCCTAGTCTCAGATATGAACTCTGAACATTTTCTTAAACTTAATCAGGATCCAAACATTAGCACCTTAGTCCATCTCTTTATTTAAAAGCTGCATGACATTCTGCATTAGTTTTGGATGTTTTCATGGTAGTGTGTTGTTTAAAAATGGAGTCAATAGAGGCCTCCACTTATTATAAAAAGAATGATGGTTACCATTTACAATCCATAAAACAGCTACAGATTTCCATGAAGTTTTCTTAATGTCTAATATATAAATAAGTTTAAAAGGTTGTTTCTAAGGACACCCTGAACTACAAATTAGAGAGGCAGGAGGAGAATCAGTAGAGGACCAAGTCATGGAAGGCAAGTGAGAACAAAATTTCAAGAAGATCATTGTTAATTGTGTCATAAGTAGCTGCCAAGACAAGGAGGAAGAGGATGGAGTACTGGTTCTGAGCTTTTGCTTAAAAGAAAACATTAGAGACTTTGGCTGGAGCAGTTTCAGAGAAGAGCCAGGGGCAGAACACAAATTGGAGAAGCTCTAAGATGGAATTGCAGGAGAGGAACTCCAGAAAGCAATTTTAAACTCTGTTCAGTAAGCTTAGAAATAAAAGGGAGGAGGGAGATGGGATGGTAGTTGGAGAGGCAAGTGGGGTCAGGGTTGGGTTTTTTTAAAGATAATTCACCCAAAGACACTCTTGTACTTCTTGTTCAAAGGACAATTTCATTCTTCCAAATAAATAATCAAAAAGGTCTTCATATGACAGACACAAAAATGGCTGAGAAAAGCTGAAAACAGCTCCTGAGGGCTTAGTGAGAGTAAAGCTCTTGGTTCATGTGGTATACATGATGGTCCTGGTTTGAGTTTTAGCTATACTAGTGCTCAGGGTCCATAAACAGTAAGTTCACACCACAGTATAAGAGACTTTACTGATTGTACCAGGCCAATCTACTGTTTGTAACAGACTCATGCTCTATGAAACAGACACAGAGGGGGGAACCCTATAACATGCACTAATCTGTGGGTAACACAGTGTCGCATGAGTTCATGGCCCAGAGCAGTTAGAATCCCACACGAGCCCACACTCACATGATGGCCACCATCTTGACTGACCCAGGGACTTTCAGAACTAAAAGTGTGAGCTGCTACAGATTGAGCAAAAGCGCCAAGCTGCCACTCCCCACCCACCCAGTTTGGGCTGTAATAGACTCATACATTCTGTGCCAATCCACAGAGGCTATAACACACACCAGTGGGTTACATAAGCACAACTAGTCAGTTTGTAACATGGAGAAGAGGAGATTAAAAACCCTTGACTGACCATGTGGTTGTCCTCTGATAAAACATTCTGATATTCTACAGCTGGCTGCAAAATGGGAAAAAAATCTCCAATTTTCCAACCAGCTCTGTTTTGTTACCAACTATTCCTGAATTCATTTGATGCATCTCTTTCAATTTCTTTTGTTTTTATTTGTTTATGGCCTGATAGAAATAAGTTTTAAAATAGAACTCTTAACTCATCTCTCTTTGACCATTTAGGCAATCTAAGAGTCACTGATATTAATATATACTGAAGAAGGGAGTTGGGAAGATGAGTTGTGCATGCCTGAAATCTTAATTAAGTGTAATTTCAGGAAACATATTCCACAACGTGCCAGATATGCTCATACTGAGCTACTGTTTTGACATGATAAAACAAACCAGAATGAACTATAAAAAATGTTTTAAAAAATTAGAATAAGGAAGCTGAGCACTGATGTTTTAGGTTCCATAGAAAACTCAAAGCTTGTTCTGTTACGATAAGCTTGGTGTGTGTGTGTGAATCTATTATAAATGAACCATTTGGTAGATTTCACAGATGTACCAAAATGTGTATGTCCGGTTTTACCTTCGGATTTATTTTGCAATGCTGTTAGGGACAAAAAAATATTGTGCAATAATAGTCAAAACCAAGCCAATACACAATGAATGCTTCTCCTTATTTCCACAATCATAAATCAAACTAAATGATTTTGCTTAGATTTTGCTTATTCAACAGAGGTAAACCAGAATTAATAATAACAGAAATTTTGATATAGTAATACTTTAATGTGAAAGATCTCTTATACCTTTCATCTTGATTCCAATTGTATCAACTAGTTACTTAAGTAGTTGCAACTTGCATTTGAGTTTAGAGCACAGTTAATCATCATCAACATTTTCCTTTTCAATCACACTTGTCTGTACCCAGCGACTAATAAGAATTTATGAGCCAATTCTACCATGATTTAGTGTCAATGAAGTTGCACAAGTCATGTCTCTTCAGAGAATTTATATTCTCCATTTTCTGTGTGATTATTCCTCCTTATCTTTTGAAGGGCCAGTGGACCAGTAGGTCTGTCAGTCTCTCTGCTTGGTTCTTGCTGCTGCTCACATCAGTCTTTGCACTCCTCTAGGATATTTCTAAGGGAACCCCTCTCCCACCAAAGCCTATTGAGGGGAAAGCCCCTAGGCCTTTCAAATCTCATGCATTCTGGAGATTCCCATGTGCACTAGGCATTCTAGGATCTGAATAACAGAATCTTCAGCATCTGCAGGAATGTGCCAACCCAGGTACTACGTGTTCCAGCAACTGGTGTAGGTGGACAGTGGGGAGGGAGTATATTGCAAAGAGGCTAGAAGCCAGTTTAAAAGAAGCTCATAGGACAGGAGATATCAGGGGATTGCTGGAGGGTTTCAGAGAATTATGAGGGTTTGACAGGGAAATCAAGGACACGTCAAAAAATGATGATTTGGATAAGCATTGTACCTTGCAGAAATTTATCTGAACCAAACTGATCTTTTACATTTTTCAGATTCTTTGATTGCTATTTTCTATGTTGGGGCCATCTTTACTTGTGTCGTTGTCTTTTTCCTCTTAGAGACATCACTTTGGACCCCAGTGGTGCATTGTAATGCCAGCCGCATGGAGTTACTTCTTTGTGTGACTGTTCCTTACCTAAACTGTTGTGACTTCTGCTGTTGTCCCAATACATGAAAAATTATGTCTGTTAATTGTATTATAATTCCACAGAAATGTTCCTTTTAAAACATTATTGTAGTGATTTACTTTATCTATATACAATAGTCTTTATCCTAACTGGCACAGCTGTAGCAAGTGCCCAACACTTATACTTGTTCAGCATAGTCTATTTGAAAAAAAAAATTAGAGAGTGTGAGACAAGCAGTAAATTAGCTCAGTTTGATGAATGCACAATATTGTAGAGGTAGGAGGACATGATCAGAGTACAGCCTTATATTCATATTTAATATATACAATTTTTACTGTATAATTTGCCTAGTGTTCAACTGATGGTAACCTGAGTTTATCAAGGGCTTATTGTAGGTAAAAGAAGCTGATAGTAAAAATAAGATGTAATATTAATAGTCTTGTTAGAAAATGCTCTGTAAAAAGATCTTGTGTTGGAAATGTCAAAAAGTGGTTCAATAACAAGCTGATGGAATGCTATAGAACTGAAGTAGTAAAACATAAATCTAAGGATGGGTTATTCAATGCTATTAGTGAAAACTTCATTTTGAATTGTGGGATCTTACATTTCCTCAATACAACACAAAAAAAGACACACAAATTTGAAAGAAGAATAATGAGTCGAGCTGCACAACTCCAAGGAAGGAGTGGCAAGAGGTTAATCCAAAAACACAGTAAAGTATCTACCTAGTTCCTCTTGATGCATGTGCTCAGTTCATGGAACTGCTATTGGGATTTACACATATTCAGCTAGAGGCAGCTGTATCCCATAGACTAGAAAGCAGACGGTGAAGGGGTTATTTAATCAAAGTATCCTTTACCTCAAATGTACAGGAGACAAAATGTCAACTGCATTACCCTTTTCTTAGGCCAGAACAGATTAAATGACAAAAAGCTATGTCTGAGAATTAGAGAAAGGTAAATTAAGAGCAGATGTTTGGAGGCAAGGTTTTGCTCAGCAAATCTTCCGTGCACTGAAAAGGTCACAGGCAAGTCATATTATTGGGCAAGAAAGTGGTACTATTAAAAAAGTAAACCAATGCCATTCTAAGGGGAATTGAGATCTGAATGGGAGGACCCTAAAAGAACTTTTGCCCAACAACCTTTGCTCAATTTTCATAATAAATATTTATATAAATCCAACTGAAGTTTTTTGTGATTGAAAGTCATGGCCATCTGATGACTGCTCTGAGGCCTGTGCAAAATGCCTTCATAGTCTAGGTCACTTCCTAGACAACAGCTATCTGATGCAAAAATAGAGCTGTTTTTGAACAAACGGGGTCCCAGTGACAACATTTTTAGCAGAAAAGTTTCATTTTAGCCCAACATTTTAAATGACATTTCAAAACAAGATATTTTAACAAAAAGTTCAAAAATGTTGGGAACAAAAATAATTTTGCAATGGTGGGGGAAATGTCACTTTTTACTTCCTGCTCATGGCCTTTTCCAATGAAAAAATGGAGGGGGAAGGAATTTTAAAGAGAAAAATTTTCCTTTAAAAAAATCACAAAACCTATGTATCTTTTTTTCAGCCAGCTCTACACAAAATCTCTCATCACAAGTGGGACTCTTGTTTTCAGTTTTAGCAGCGATGTCAAATAGTGAAATGCCATAGACTGAACTACATTGTCTCCTGTAGATAAGGTCCTCAAAGACAAGGTTTGAAGCATATTGGCTGGGCCGGTGTGAGAGGCTTGAACTTCTACATTCCTACCTTACATTGTGGAGAAAGGATTTCAGTTACCAGTGTATAATTCAGCACCTTTCACATATGCACTAAATTCATTTTTAAAATGGTTTTAAGCCATAGGGCAGTGACACCAAACTGTGACTGTATTTTCATGGTGCTAGGACATATTTCAATCATGTGATTTCAGAGCTAGTAAAATGAAACTGGTGATTACAAACCACGTGCACATTTTTGTGGCATTTTTTCCATGAGGTGAGACTTGCTCTTACACAAGCCCCTGTGCTAATAATATGAATCTGTATAAAATATGCAATTTTTCCAATATCGGCAGCTTTCCATAAAACAGTCGAGTGTCACTAATTGTCGAAATCTCAGAGATGTGATGATTTCAGAGCACTGCAACTGCAGCAAGGGTTGGAGTGAAACCATATTGCCAGGTCAACAATCTTTTTTGCCAATTTAGCAGTGCCCTTCATTTCGTGAGTCTTAACTCTGCACCTTAGGTTTAGGTAAGGAGTCTCTTCTGAGGATGACAGTGAATATAGCATCTGGCAGGATGTACAGCCTGAACATGTGGCCATGTCTCTGTTTCAGAGAGCCTATACATGACTAGTATAAGCTCACTCATCATTAGCATGCCAGAAAGGATCCCAAACTGGCCTCTGAATCAAGGTCGCCAACATGTCAATGTGCAATAAATACTGCCTTTCACACCCCTGAGCAACGGAGTTATACCAACTTAATTTCCTAGTGTAGACAAGGCCTAAAGTAGCCACTCTCCCCTATCACCTTAATTATTCCAGCCTCCACGAGCGGCGCTAGCTATGACAGTGGGAGAAGCTCTCCTGCTGACATAGCACTGTCCACACCGGCGCTTAGGTCGCTATAATGTAAGTTGCTGGGGCGGGGGTGGATTTTTTCACACTCCTGAACGACATGAGTTACAGTGACATAGTGCTGTGCACACTAGCGCTTATGTCGGTGGGAGAGCTTCTCCCGCCAACATAGCTTATGTCGCTCATGGCGGGGGGCATGCTGACGGGAGAGCTCTCTCCCGTCAGCATAGCGCATCTTCATCAGATAGATACACTGCAGTGGTGCATCTGTATCGGTACAGCTGCGCCACTGCAGTGTTGTACGCGTAGACATGGCCATAGGCTTAGTCTCATCTGCCTCCCCTTGTGCGTGCATGCACACACGCAAACCCAAAACAAGACTCAGCAAAGCCCCTTCACTGACTCATCCCAAAAACTCCTGGGCAGGTTCACAAGCCCCGCTTGTCTTAGGTGGGCAAGTCTGTGATTAACTTATCCTGCTGGTGGTGAACTGAAAGGTGCGTTCACACCCAGCGTCAAAGAGGTTTGCGTCTCGCAGCATAACAATATTAGCACTGTTCTTGGCTCGGCTGCAGTGTTTGGGCACAGCCCCACTGAGCTTGGATGAGTGAATGTTCCCAGAATTGATCTCCACAATGGCTTTACCACGTTGGTTGAATTTGTCAAGCACTGTCATGCTTTATGGCTTTACAGGGTCATCTTGGACTTGTTCTCCATTTCAGCTGGATCCTGGCAGGGAGATGTGATTTTTAAATGACACTTTGTTGTGGGGGGGAGCTCAGGGGAGAAGAACCAAGCACCCCAGCACCCACCCACTAACTCAGCAATCCCAGGTGCCTTCCAGCCCCTCCACCTACCCCAGCCCCCAGAAACCCACTCACTCTAGCCTACCCTACTTGCTCCAAACCCATAGCTGACAAATTTTGTGCAGCTGTATGTCCTTCTCCCATCACTACCAGGGGCAATGGAATTAGCTCACTGAATAATTTGCACGTTTCACCTCTAGCTGCATGAAACTTCACAGCTTTTTCTGCAGCATTCGGGGACTCTGTTTCTTTTCTGATCATTTGCTGTTCTTAAAGACTGTCAAAAGCTCTCAGCAACAGTGAACTGCAGTGGTGCTAAGCTGCTTGTTTAGACAGAGTTCAACTATGTTTCTACTGTGCCACACCCCTACATCCATTCACCTGCCCTGGAGTATCTAGCTTTGTACAGGTCTTCTAGAAAATATTCATCAGGTGGTGCTTTGGGTCTGGACTACAACCACCAACTGATCGGACCAAGTTGTTCTTGAGATCTGGGATGTGAGGCAGCAGTAACATAACTTGTGCATGAGGAAGGATATTTTTCTCAAACTCTGTGTGCTTTGTTTTGAGCTGGCTTTAACAATGTAGCACTAGACGCTGATGTTGAGAGAATGGTTTAATGTGGGACTCACTCTGTGCCATCCACTTCTCTAGTTAATGCGCTGATGGCACAACTATGGTATTGGAAGGGTGGATGCTGCTGTTATCGAAGTTTGTATGACATTACATGCCGTGCCATGCAGTCAGCATAGCCAGTGTGCTAGAGAATATTACAGGATTTTAATATTTGGGCTTCCTGATATGAACAGGAGCTATAAATCAAACTCCTGTGCTCATTTCTTTACTCTTCCAACCCTACATGAGGCCTCAGAATACATTAACAGAGAGGTGTACTAATCAGTGGTCACATAAACCTTAGCAGACCCATGCATATCAAACTCATTGCTTGTGATTATATATACAGCTCGGTGCACACATGCATGTCATTTGGCAGGAAATATTACAAAACCATCTTCCCCTCCTCAGGTTCCCAACCCACATTTCGAAAACGACTTTGGCGGTATTCTTATTTAACTTGCAAGACACTTGTTGTGACTCCCATATATGGCATTAGGTAAATCAAATTATTTCAAATTCATTGTCATTTTATTAATGTTTAATAATTGCTGGATTCAATCTAAAATAGCTTGCTGGCATCTAAGACACATAAAGCTACTCTGAGATACTTGTGTTGTATGTCTGAGACTGGCAGTTTTGTGCCTAACTGAGAATACAATAGGATGTCCATGCAGTTAAATGCTGTCAATAGGAAGTGCTTAAACTGTTATCCTAAAATGAAATGAAACAATAAGTAACGTGCAAAAACTGAGAAAACTCAGAAGTCTGAAAACGTTCACTTTCACCTAAGGGCACATGTTTGGATTCTATTATTTTAGAGGAAAAAGGGAGGAAATACTATTTTAAATAAAGCTGACTCTGTTTCCATAATATAACTCTCTTCTCATATGAGTGCTTATATTTCAAAATTAACATCGCTATCAGTGTAGAATTGCCATTTCAGCACTAACAATATAATCTATAAAAGGATTTTTCTTTGCTATAATGGCCTCATTAAGACTGTACAATTCTGATTGTTCTTACCCACAGTGCCCATGCTGGAGCAGGGCTCTTTCTGCTGTAATTGTGAGTCTTGATATTTTGCTGAGGCCTGGAGTCAGATTTCTAATGCTTTATTACAGACTATTTGGCTAAAACATTTGAGCATAAAGCTGATTGTGTGTATAGATTTGCTATCTTAATTAAAGGTTAGATTATTTGTGTGTCTGTTTCCATGCTAATTGCATTGACCAATGTGAACAGGGCAATAGGCTATATGTAGTACTTCTGGCTTATCCTTCCTTACAGGTTTTATTCTCTTCCTTTGTTTTGTGAACAATGGTATCTGTGTTTTTTGATGGCACCCGACATTAATATAAGTGTGTTTTGTTTTCAGGTTGGGTTGTGCATCAGTGATGATGATTTCCCAGATGCAGAAATAGCATTTGCTATACTGAACAAATCCAGCAGAGGGAGCATAGTGATCTTTGGTAAAATGTCATATTTCTAAAAAAAAGTGAGAGTCCTGTAGCACTTTAAAGACTAACAAATTTAATTTCTTTGGGCATAAGCTTTCGTGGACTGTAACCCACTTCATCAGATGCAACAATGGGGAGGGTAGGTGTTAGGAAAGTCCATTCAGTTAGAGTTGATGAGGCCTATTCACAACCATTGATTAGAAGGTGAGAATGTGTGAACAGTGACAATTACTTCTTGTAATGAGAGAACCATTCCAAGTGCCTATTCAGACCCAATTTGATTGTGTCAAGTTTGCAGATGAGTTCCAGCTCTGCAGTTTCTCTTTGAAGTCTGTTTTTGAAGTTTTTTTGTAGAAGTATGGCAACTTTCAAGTCAGCTACAGAGTGTCCTGGGAGGTTGAAGTGCTCTTCTAGTGGTTTATGGATGTTACCCTTTTTTATGTCTGATTTGTGTCCATTTATTCTTTTGCGTAGTGACAGTCTGGTTTGGCCAATGTACATGGCAGAGGGGCATGGCTGGCACACGATGGTGTATATCACATTAGTAGATGTGCAGGTGAATGAGCTCCTGATGGTGTGGCTGATGTGGTCAGGACCGTTGCCAGCTCTGCCCACACATCGACTCTAGTGACACCATCACAGGTCCTAACCACATTTGTTAGTCTTTAAAGTGCTATAGGACTCTCGTTGTTTTTGCTGTATACAGACTAACACGGCTACCCCTCTGGAACATGTCATATTTCTGTGTGTCTGATAAAAATATCAGAGCCATGGCTATCGTCTGTGCTTTTTCTAAAAATAAATAAATAAATAAAAATGAAAGGAAGGTTGAAGTGTTAAATATTTGAAACCGGGTGACATGAATTGTGGTGATGATGATTTTAGGTTAGTTACTTGGTAGAGTATTTGTCATTCCCTAAAGGAAATAATCACAAAGCCTATTTACTCTCTAAGCCCCACTGTTATCTCTATAACCTGAGAACCTTTTACCAAACTATCCAGCTGCTCAGATAGTCTCTGCTTTGAATTTTCCCCCCAAATCTGCTACAAATTGAAAATTGTAAATGCATCGTTATCATCTCTTGTCAAGCTGCTTACAGATTTTAGAGTGCTGAAGGCCATAGTTGTTACTCATTCCAGCCTTTACTATCACCAGCTGGTCCCTAGTCAAGCAGACACCATTTATTCTAGAACAGCTATTTTTAATATTGTGAAGCTTTTCTTTTTAACCATTTGAGTTACCAAGAGTATGCGACTTCACTCACTGCTTTCTGCATTACCTGTATTGTTGCTAGGAAACCTCTGAATTCAAATCCATTTTCTCTTTATATGTCATTATCTGGAAAAAGACACAAACGACCAGATTTTTCTTAAACAATAATCTGCAGTTTTTACACTGCAAGAGACACATCCTGTACAATGAAGCGGGTTATTTGTATAACTAACAAGTCCCCAAAATTAGAAAAACAAACTACATCAGATTGCAATTTGGACTCTTGCCGGTCTGTTAACATTCTGGTTACAATAAAAGCCTGATGTTTGAGATGAGGGTGCTCAGCCATTTTGAAAAATCAAACATCTTTTCTGTGCTCGACTTCATAGATTTGGCTAGATTGTGTATATATTGAATGTTAGTACCTGTGAGTTATTAGTATTGTGTCCAGTTTTGGGCCCCCCACTACAGAAAGGATGTGGACAAATTCTCATCCAGCGGAGGGCAATGAAAATGATTAGGGGGCTGGACACATGATTTATGGGGAGAGGCTGAGGGAACTGGGCTTATTTAGTCTGCAGAAAAGAAGAATGTGGGGCGGATTTGATAGCGGCCTTCAACTACCTGAAGGGGGGGGTTCCAAAGAGGATGGAGTTAGGTTGTTCTCAGTGGTGGCAGATGACAGAACAAAGAGCAATGGTCTCAAGTTGCAGGGGGGGAGGTCTAGGTTGGCCATTAGGAAAAACTTTTTCACTAAGAGGGTGGTGAAGCACTGGAACAGTTTACCTAGGGAGGTGGTTGAATCTCCATTCTTAGAGGTTTTTAAGGTGCGGCTTGTCAAAGCCCTGACTGAGATGATTTAATTGGGGTTGGTCCTGTTTTGAGCAGGGGGCTGGACTAGATGACTTCTGAAGTCCCTTCCAACCCTAATCTTCTATGATTAGTAGCACTTGTATTTTTATTATAATTACTGCAAAATAATATAAGAATAACACAAAGGGTACATCATCTACATTGCAATAAAAAACCCCTAGCACTGAGTCTCAGAGCCTGGGTCAATTGACTTGTGTTTGTGGGGGTTGGGGCTAAAAAATTTCAGTTCAACAATCAGACTTGGGCTGAAGCCTCTGAAACCCCCCATCGGAGGTGAGTCTCAGAGCCCAGTGGACATGTCCTTTGCCAGTCATTGCTGTTTGTGTGTTGCATTCTGTCCTTTACACTCCCCCAGTCTCCCTCACACACAAGGGTTTTCAGTGCTTGTGCCCCAGTCTAAGCCCAAATATCTACACTGCAATTTTAGCCTCGCAGCCTGATCCCTGCCAGTCCAAGTCAGTTGACACGGGCCAGCTGCAGTTCTGCTGTGTGTCTTCTATTGCCATTTAGATGCACCTATAGAGGCCCAGGTTAGGATCAGATCTCCATTGTACTACGTGCTGTACAAACATGTATGAGACAGTCATTGCCCCAAAGAGTTTACAATCTACATGATCAATATAGACAAAGGGTGGGGTGAACAGAATGCAACACACAAGCAGCAATGGTTGGCAAATGTCATGTTAGTTCCATGGCTTTAAGAGGGGGAATAGCTGTGTTCCATTTTTTGTTTATATACCCAGTACGCCAAATGGGACAGGTGAGGAGGGAAGGCAATAAGGGAGAAATTAATTAATTATGAAAGGTTTGTGGTTGATGCTTCCTGAAGATTTTAGCTCACAAATTAACCATGGTAGCTTAGCGACTTAGCTTAGACAGCAGTGAAAAAGTCTTTGCATTGCTGCACAGACATTCCTCAGCCCTGGGACACTCAGCTAAAAGGGTGATAGGCATGGTTTAAGAACCTAAATAGCTGGGCTGGATTAGATTAGAACCTGCCCTTGCAGGAACCATTTAGGATTAAAAGATGACTCATTTGCCATGACCGTCTTTGGCTTCTGCATCAAGGCTGCTGAGAACAGTGTGTTGGTTTCATATTGCTGACATTGTCCATAACAAACTAGACTGAAGCTGCAAACTAATTTCATTCTTTTAAAATGTATTTGGTTGTAGTCTTTACATTTTTGGTACATGTGCTCTACAACATTGTGAAGATCATATCTTTATAATCTGGTCGATATAAATTGTGTTTTTCTGATCTAATTTTTCGGTAGTGTTTAAATGTATATCCTGATTTGTAAAACAACTAACTACAACAATAGAACCATCCTCTTCTGAATAGACCTATGGAGTAGTGCCATGACATCAGCCTTGTAAAACATTTTATTTTGAATGTTGGCACCATAGCACATGGGGAAAATGAAATGATCATGTTTTCTATAAAGGCTGCACACACACAAATAGCAAGTTTTAGCCTGACACTGAGTGAGAATGTTTTGTTTCTGCAGAATTCCACTGGGGCTACTAAAAGGAAGCTTCAGGAAAGTGGAATGGTGCCACCTCTTGGTGCAATGATCAAACTGGAACATAAGGAAGAGTTAATGTCTTCCCAAAACGGGAAAAATAAATAGGTTTTTTTAAGTGTTCTACAATATCCTGACGTTACCACTATAGAATCTGTTAGGACAAATCTTTAATTAAACAAACTTGACACCAAAACTGGGAGCTAAGCAATCTGAATCAGTTTTACAGAAAGAAATTAGAACTCTCAGAGAACTGTGAAGATTGGATCTGAGGCTCTGCCTTAGTGTAGGCAAACTTAAATTAAAAGAAAAGTGGACTTCAATTTCCAATTATCCTACTACAATAGACCCAGAATTTTTAAAATCTAATTTAATAGATGGACATACGATATTCCCACAGGATGTCCTGTAGATTATAGAAATTCTGTTTCCCCACCTCATTCGGCATTGGTGGACGGAAAAAATGGGCTCTCAGATGAAGATTTCTAGATCGTAACAGATAGTTTCATTTTTTGGAAACTTTTAGGATTTCAAAACTTGTTTTCATTCTGCACTGGAACAAAATCAACACCTTTCAAATGTTTTGGCAAAAATACAGTTGTGTCAAAATGTCATTTTTTGGATTGAAGCTTTTGTGTGTGTATAGAGCCTGATGGTTAGGCCACTCGCCAGAATAGGGAGACCCAGCTGCAAATCCCTGCTCTCCCTCATTCCAAAAAGAGTTTTTCATCCCAGATCATTTTGAATCATGCAGAGTAGGAACTTGAACCTGGTCTTCCACGTCCCTAGCTAGCAGCCTAACCACCAGGCTATATAAGAAAGTTTCTCTTGTTGCCGCTCTTCTCTCCCCACCCCCAAAAAAAACTTTGTCAAACCACTCTATTTCTTTGAAATGTTGCCCCTTCACCTAAATGAAATTTGCCAGAAATGTTCTGACCAGCACTACTGAGCACACGTGGGGAAGTCAACAGTCTAGAACAGAATAGAAGTTGTATTCTATATAGGTTCCTATATCACCATCAGCAGCCAGGGCCGTATTATCCATTAGGCACAGTGCCTAGGGCCTACGAAACTTTCAGGGCCTATGAAAAATTTTGTGAATTAAAATAAAATTTATCCAAAAATTTGAAAAGCAAACGATAAAATCAAAATTCATATCTTCTTAAATTAAATGTATTTATCTAAGGTACAAATTACTATTATATTATTACATATATCAATTGTAAATTTAATTCTGTGACAAGATTTAAAAATTTCTAAGTTTTTAAGGAATATGGTTACAATATTAGCAAAAGGAATGCATTAAATGCAGGTTTCAATTTTGAACAATTTTTATTTGACATTTTGCTCAGAGTGGCATAACTAGGGGCCAAAAAACCTCGCAATTAATGTGCTTAAATTAATAGCTTAAAATCAAATTAGTTATTTTGGTCAGGGGGCCTACGAAGGCAAGTGTGCCTAGGGCTTATGAAGGTCTTAAAATGGTCTTGTCAGCAGCACATTCCAGTAGTACTCAAGCAATGTGGCTAACATGTCTTGTGGTTCCTTTTCTCTCTCATCCTCCCCCCAGGGGCAAATTGTGTGTGCAGTGTTGGTTTTCATAGGTTGGTTTTTTAAATAAATATGTACATGCTGCTCTGTGTGTAAGTTAAAGAAGGCAAGGTCAAAAAAGTGCACCCTCCATGTCAAGTTGAGGTTTGTGATAGTTTTTAGTTATTGTGAGTGTCCCATAGTCTAGGCCCAGCCCCCAAGGAAGCATTCTCTCCTGCAGACTGGAAAGCAAAGCAAAAGAAATGGATTTTGGAGAGGGATCAGAAGGACTGTGAGAATACCTGACTCACAGGAAGTGGGATCTTGTTTCACTCATAGGCAGCAGCAGCAATACAAGTAAGGCCTGAAGGCAAGAATGGGAGGAGATAAGGGAGCATCACGGTGAGGGTGTTCCTTGCTTGATTTTCTTTTACTGTAGGCAGTATTAACTGGACTCGACTATGTAACCCTTCTCCGTGAGCTTAAAGGGTGGGAGTTTGGGGTAGAATTTGATGTCTACATGAAATTGATCTTATGTTATACTCCCACAATAATACATTGAAAAATGCCAGGTTTGAATTATTAAACAAGAATGATGGGACTGGAGGACTTTAAAGTACCTGAATTCCTGATTTCAAAAGGGACATAAAAGTCTTAGCTAACACAAAAAAGAAATTCTAAAATTCTTCACAATAAGTTACTGAAATGTAAGCGGGTACCTTCGAGTAATCGACTCATAAGTTGCTGCTGCTCACTGTTCTCCCCTCTGTCCCCCATCTCATCACAGCTGAGCCACACAACTGATTGAAGTTTCTCTGAAGCAAATGTCTGCTTCAAGACAGGTTAGTAATCTGCATGTTTTGCTTCAATCCACAGACAAGAACAAGATCCCACTGTCCATGATTTACTGTGTAGCCTTGGGTGACTTACTTGAGCTTTCTATACCTTAGTTTACTTGACTGCATAACAGTGGGAATAATACCTTTCTCACATGTGTGGTCCAGATTTCATTGTCTGGCCTGAGCAGCTGATTAGCTTGCTGGGGCGATGTGTAGGAGGGTAGAGGAGCTGTAAAGCCATTCCAAGGAAGATGTTGCCCAAGGACTGAAAAGGTGTATGTGGAGCATGTATGTGTGCACCTCCCTCCTTGGGGGGATGGAGGAGCAGGGGGGAAGAGATGGGAGATTCCACATAGCAGTGAATCTCCAGCCTTATCTCTGGCTCACCCAGTCTTGCTGTGCAGGGTGTGCACCCACCTGTGTGTATCCCTCCTCCACCTCTTGCACAGAGGAACTGCATCAGTTTGATTGAACCGAGTTCCCTCCATAGCTGTGGAGGAAGGGGCTGGATTTGTCCCAAGTGCATAGTACTAAAGGTGTTTCCATTCATTGGAATATGTTCGGGGGTTTTGAGGGGAGAGAGGTGGGATGTGTGCAGTTAAAGGCACTAGCCACCAAGGTGAATAAGGGGGACAGAGGACTTAGGAAGTGTTTGAGTAAGGAAAAATGTCAAAATATAAATGATTTGATTCTCCACTTGCACCTACAGTAAATCTTTGAAGGTCTGCAAAGATAATTAATTTATGCCACTCTTGCCAAGAAGACTTCTGGGATTTGTGATCCCATTTTTTCTTAAAGGTTGTGTCACAAGCAGAACTCAACACTGAGAATTCATGTACACAGCAGCACGTGACACATGGCCTGGAAGCCAACTTGGCAGCTGATGCAGAACGGCGCTACCTTTTATGAATAGCAGGCTGTCATGGGCATGCTTTGCTCTCAGTTAGAGCTGGCGAGAATATTTCTTCAAAACCCTGCTGGTCTGGTGAACCTGAAATGGTTTGCAGAAATGTATCTGATTGAATGAACTTCTGATGAATCGGGAGGATTCTGACAGTGAGCTAACAGGTTATTGGGGAGCACTGGCTTCCAGGGTCCATGTCCAAGGCAGCCCCATCATGCCACATGTCCTGGGGCCAGGGACCCCAGGGCTTCCAGGCTACCTGCTACAGCTTCACTGTACTCAGAGAAACATCTGCTTTGAGTCCTCCTGCACTGACAGAAGCAAGACTTTGTACATTCCTTGTAAATAAACAAGATTACAAACTCCATCACTTTCTACTTTCAGTTGGAATGTCCACAGGCCCCAAACTTTCACTAGCTGCACAGTTGGAAAAGGAGCAACAATACTAATTAATTTGTTCTTTCATGAAGGATATGTATTGTTTGCATCCATTCCATTCTGAAAGCATGATTGTTAAAATGTCACCCTTACAATACAGGTTCATTGATTATGGAAAAGTAAAGCTGATTGATTCTGCATTGCTTCTTTCTGTTCAACAGGTTTCATAGCCTCTCAGTAATGTACATTGTGAATATAGCCCAGGCTGGTCTTTCACAACAGGCAGAACAGGTGATCACATAGGACAGCCAACCTTTTAGTACTGTTCAGTGCAGGAGTTACCACAGGGTCTCAGGACGGTGCATGATTTCTGGGATGCCTAATTCTGTAAGAATCCTAAAATCAATGTTAATTGGAGCACCTAATATGCTGTGCAAGTGTGACCTTACCAGACATCATGGTAGTTGAACACAGATGTAAACAAAATGGCTCTTCCAGGGACCATTACATTTCTGACAAAAAACAAATACAACATTTGAGCTGTGACATCCAGCAACAAGACAGGAACACTTTTGCTCACCAGCCGCACATTATTTCTCTTTCACTAGGTCAGTGGAGGCTGGGAACATCTGAAAGTGGGCAGGCAAAGCTGACACATTAATGTATGGTAGGTTCAGAGGTCCTCTTATAGGGCCAGTTAGGAAGCATATGTAAGCAATGTGTAAACTTAAAATTCTGCACTATAATAGATTACTGTCCTTTGAAAAGACAGCATGTCCTTTCTTCCGCTGACGCTCTCATTAATGGATAGCGGGTCCTGCACAAAGTGCCCAAGGCCTTATTAAATGCTCATACTTGAACATTAATGTGGATACAATTGTCACGTCAGGTACCTCAGAAGCCCTTACCATTAGTGAGCATTTACTGCAGAAAATGGAGTGTGCTCTAAGCACTATTGTGAAAGACTTCAAGTTGGTCTGACAGTCAACTAAAAGGATCATGTGACAGCAGCCCTCACTACCTAACCTCTAGATAGAAGAATGTTTGTTTAATTAGGACTTGCAAGGACACTACAGTCTAAAGTGTATAATTAACTTGTCTGGCTTCTTGCAACCTGAATAAATTACTGCTTTCATATTAATATGTTTTATGAATTTTAACTAGTAGTAGATATCTAAAAGTAGTCTTTTTTTTAAAATCTTCCAGAGGTAATCGGCACCTACAACACTAAATGAAGTCAACATGGGTTGCACGTTGTCAGTTCCTCGGAAAATCAGGGCAATGGCGTTCCACTCCATGGTTTCCCTGAGCATCCATACTTAACGCATAAGATGTATGCCTAGGTAGAAACATAACCTTCATGGAAAGACTGGGGTAAACGTAAATCAATATCCGTGGTAGTTATCTCATAAGAAAAAAATGTACATTTTAATTTAATCAATGTCTTTGATCAAATATTTTTGTGAAACAGATAACACACACAAAATAAATAGCATAAAAAGCTACTGTATAGTATTAAAGACATCAAGTGTATTAGTATCCATATTAGTCTATATTTAACAGTCATTTAGCTGCATATATGTATTCCATCCAATGTACTAGTCCTGCTAGACTTCAAACTGCAGAGAATCCACCATTTATTCTAGATCAAGCCAGCAAGTGGCCTGTGCCCCTCTGCAGAGAAAGGTGAAAAACCTCCAGGGTCTCAGCCCATCTGACCTAGGGGAAAATTCCTTCTATGCCTCCAAATATGGTGATCAGTTAGACTCTGAGCATGTGGGCAAAACCCACAAACCAGACACGTTGGAAAGAATTCTCTGCAGTAACAGAGTATCCCATCTATGGCCTGTCTATGACCATTCGATATATTTGCTAATAGCAGTTGTGGCTGGGCCATATGCCACTGTAGCAATGTCATCATAACATCGCCTATATAAACTTATCAAGCTCAGTTTTAAAACAAGTTAGGTTTTTTCCCCCTCTACTCCTCTTGGAAGGCTGTTCCAGAACTTCACTCCTCTGATGGTTAGAAACTTTTGTCTAATTTCAAGCTTAAATTTACTGATAGCCAGTTTATATCCATTTGTTCATATGCCATCATTGGCCCTTTCCCTCCCTGGTGTTTATCCCTCTGATATGTTTATAGAGAACAATCACATCTCCCTAAATCCTTTGTTTTCTTAGGCTAAACAAGCTGAGCTCCTTAAATCTTCTCTCATAAGCTAAGTTCTCCATTCCTCCAGTCATTCTAGTAGCCTTTCCATCCTAGTAGCCTTTACTACCTTTCCCATCATCCTAGTAGCCTTTACCAGCTTACCCTAGTAGCATCTGTTTCAGTTTGAATTATCTTTCTGAAACATGGAAGACAATAATTGCACACAGTATTCCAGATGAGATCTCCCCAGTGCCTTGTATAATGGTGATAACATTTCCCTATCTCTACTGGAAATACCTTGCCTAATGCATCCTAGGACTCTATTAGCTTTTTTCAAAGGCATATCATGCTGGTGCTCAGTAATTCTGTGGTCGACCAGTACATCCAGGCTTTTCTCCTCCTCTGTTGTTTCCAACTGACACACCCCCATCTTATAGCAAAAATTCTTGTTGTTAGTCCCTAAGTGCATGATCTTGTGCTTTGTATTATTTAATTTCATCCCATTTCTGTTACTCTGGTTTTCAAGGTTTTCCGGATCTTCTTGATGATATTCCAGTTCTCTTCTGTATCGGCAATACCCCCCCAACTTTCCGCCATCCGCAAATGTTATTAGCACACGTGCACTTTTTCTGCTTTGCTTGATATATATTCCTTTTTTTATCATTACAATTTTTGCCAGTTAATACAAAATATATCATTTAATGAAAGTTCTCATTAAACGTTATTATTTTACTTTATGAAACCTTGCATTCATTATATTACGGTATGGATTGTCTGCAGATTTGGCTTGATATGTTAGACTCCATCATTCTCCAACAAAATAGGTGGATTTGAAGAAAAGTAATAGTTTGAAAGTTATAAATGTATAAATGAGAATGATTTGAAAGGTGAATTTGGAATGGTCACAAGATTTAGATGATCTTCCCATGTGGGAGAGCCTACAGAGAAAAATTATTCCAAATTTCATACCATCTTGAGTTGCAGATGGACCAGAGTTTAAGGAATCTGTTCTGAGATAGTCCAGAATTAAGAGAACCCAAGGTGCTAAACCACAGTAGCTTTGAATTCATCTTAAAATGAAAATTTTCAGCCCGCTGATACATAAACCTATGAATGTCAGTGAGATTTTCTTGGTTTGCCCTTAGCTGGTACAACATTTATTCTGAGGCACTCAGTTTTGAGGTATTCTGTAATAAATTTCACTTCCATGCTCCTTCTATCTGATGCTAAAACACCATTGTCTCCTAATCCTCAGGGATGTAATTAAAAGTATTATTTCCTTCATCTAAATATCAGCGAAACTGGGCCTGAAGTTTGAAGAGGCTTGCCCAACATCACACCACAAGTCACTGCAGAGACAGGACCACATTGCTTTTCCTTTAACCCTGCACTCTGAGACATTCAGACAAATTCAAAATTAAAGTGCTTAGCACCCCCCACTCATCACAAAAAGTTCTAAATCACTATAGAGGCACCAAGGAGTGGTGGTCTTTGGGACATTGGTAAGAGAAACATAACCTGCTTTCAGTCTTGTGCTCTCCTGTTGATGCTTACTAATGTGAGTGGAAAGGCAAGATCATAACGTTGCCTGGCTCCTCCATGCAAACACTTCCTACCTCGGCTAGCAGCATTAGCTAGCCCCTCCTCTCCATTTGTGTTCTCTGGCACTTGCAGGTAGATGATGCCTACTCCCACACAAAAGTATATTGGGTGAAGAGAAGGAACTTTTTGAACTATCTTCTCACCAGCACCTCTGCCTCATCTTGGTCCTAAATTCTGCCGTGAAAACTTGTTTCTGTTCTTGATAAACTGTTCTCCAGTGTTCTTTTTTCCCCCTGTGGGGTAAAAATAAAGGTTTCCTATCTTGGCTCATCTCTAACTGAACCAAGATTTTAACTGTATTTCAGATATGCTCATTTGTGTGAAATCTTAGGAACATTATCCTGGCATCGCTTGTATGACTGAGGAAGATAGCATGGTAGAGTAAAATTATTTCAAAAGACTAGCAGCAGCAGCATTAAATAAGCCCTGAAATTAATCATTCTGGTAACAGTTTCCCTCTGAGAACATTGCTCTTAAACTGTGGAAAACCTCCTGCCAGTAGA
This sequence comes from Emydura macquarii macquarii, assembly GCF_026122565.2. Classification (NCBI taxonomy): domain Eukaryota; kingdom Metazoa; phylum Chordata; order Testudines; family Chelidae; genus Emydura; species Emydura macquarii. The sequence goes on along the minus strand of NW_027132559.1, from coordinate 31,130,749 downwards.
GTGTGCTGTTCTTCCACTGGTACAATATAAAGTTGGTCCCAATCAAAATTCCAACATAGCATGCATATTTGTCTTAGAAACTATGTTTTGCTATCTAATTACTCTAGATATTTGAAAGGGATGCTGATAAAACATATAAACCCTGTCATTACACTTTGCAAATTTAGTATCTGATAAAATACTTATTTAATTCAGCACTATAGGAACGTAGATGCTTACAGAAAGGTATTGTGCTTTGTATATAATGGGAAATATATTGAATTTGCTGATGTTGTTTTACAGCAGGTCTGTTCAGCCCTAAAGAGTTCGAAAGTATGAAAAATGCTCATGGCACTGGGAAGAATTAGGGGATAGATAACACACTAAAAAACTGAAAAACTGAAAAGTGAAAGCAGCAGCATTTGCTTTACACCAGCACTAGAAAGGGGCCAACATTAATATTTATAGATATTTGTAATTTTGAGCTTAATGAAACATAACACAGGCCACAATTTTCAGACTTGGATGCCCAAAGTTAGGTACTTAAATAAGTGCCTGATTTCACAGGTGCTCAGTGCCCATGGCTTCTATGGAAGTTACTGAATCACTCTCTGAAAAGCAAAACATTTATTTTGGTGCCTACTGAAATATGGATTTAGGTGCCTAATTTTAGGCACCCAAATCTAAAAACTTTTAATTGGATTTATGTGTTTCAAAATATTTATTCGTCTCAGTTAACATTTTATTCAGCAGCAGAGAATTTGGTCATTTATTATCATTGGTGGTTGGGAATTTTCCATCTGAATGATTTTCCGACAGAAAATTCACCTTCTGCAAAATAGAAGTTTTCCATGGGAAAATTTTTATTTTGATGGACATTTTCAATTTTCCATTGGAATATTATTCCCAGCTCTACAACTCCCCCACTCTGCAGCAGGCCAGGCTTCCAGACTCCGTGGCAGCCTGTGAGAACCAGATAAGCAGGTGAGGATCCTGGGAAGCATATTTGTTTCAGAAATACTGAAATGTTTCTGCAGTGGGAACATCTGGATGTTTCTGAACCAAAATATTGTGTAATTTCAGTTCTGTGCAAAATTTTGAGATTTTTCTTTTTCATCCTGATTCAGGATGAAACAATTTCTATAAATTCTTAATTTTTTTTTTCATGGAACTGAATTCTGTTTCCTGTTCAGTTCTAACTATTACTATTTGTATTGCAGTTGCCCAAATATAGACCAAGGTCATGATGTGCTTATTGCTGTAAAACCACATAACACAAAGACAGTACCTTCCTCAAGAAGGTGAAAGCATTAAGAAGGTATGGCAGAGATGGGGACTGCTTCATGAGTCAGGGGTTTGTCTATCCTTTGTTAATGAGGCTCCCAATTTTGTATTAGTCTGGATATCTCAGTTGTTCCTGGAGTCACAGGTGTCTCTGCTGGCTGATGGGGATTTTTAAAATCTGTTTAGTCCAAAAATTCTGACATCTTCTCTGTGATGTGGCCCTTGCCACTATTATCCATGGTTGTCACTCCTAGATTCGATTACTGCAATGCTCTCTGCATAGAACTACACCTAAAGGTTGATTGGAAGCTGCAATGCATTAAGTGTTGCTAGCTGCAAAGAAAACACTATTACAGTATTCCAAAGACTGCTTTTAGGTGTAGTACTATGTATCTAATCACTTTAGTTATCAGAGACACAGCCTCTCTCCCTGTGTACTTCTGCTCTCACTCCCATTCCCAGCACTGGTGCTGGAAGCAGGGTCTTCATTTTTAAAAATTTAAAACTACATAAATGAGACTAAACTGGATGTGCAAATACAAATGAAAACTAACAAAGCAACTGAATTGCTTGAGTTTTTAACTAAAATTCTTTAGCTGAGCATTGAACTCACAAAGATTTCTTTTCTTATTATAATTCTCTACACCAATAAATTCATACATCTCTAATCTGATGCGTGAGTAGCTGTATAAATAATTCATGTTTGCTAAGTTGTGTCCTTGAAACTTTGTGCTCCAGGTATTGCAAGGGAGCCCCTGAAGACTGAACAGTGCAAGAAGGAAAGAAATTCACTGGCTTCGCTTTAATTCAACAGGAAAATTGCTCTTCTACCATCTATACTGCAAAAGTAATTATTTTAGTATTATCAACTTATGCAGCTCTAACAACCTTTAAACCAATCTGTAGGCCTGAACCTGCAACCTCATATGATTAGTCCTACTAAAAACAATGATCCTGGCCACATGAGTAAGTGCCATAGGATCAAACCCAGTTTCCTTTCTCTCTCTTTCTCGTTCTTTTTTTTTTTTTTTTTTGGCTTGTCTCTTAATTGCTTATGAATCTAAGATTGTTTGCAGCTCTCTAATAAGTCATGGTCAAACTGCTCATTCAAAATCACTTGTCCTTTCAGTGGTCATGATGTACGTCTTGTGGTAGGAAAAGAGCAATCCCCTTTGGATTTGGCTATGCCAAATAGTAGTTAACTCGTATTTTAAAGTACTAGATGGGGTGGGCACTTCCCATTTCCTGGTCAGAGTGTAAAAGTAACCCTTTCATAGAAAGACAAGCCTGGATTCAAACACATATGAACTCTGAGGGGTTAAAATCCAAACTGTGACCCAGATCCAAATTTTGTAAATGACATCAATCGCTTATAATGGACTGAAGCAAGACTCCAGATCGGGCATCCCAAACTTTATAGGATTGAAAACCTGCATCTGAATTTTGAGACTAGAGCCCATTTCCACTTTCAGCACTGATTTTGGTTGCTAGAACTGCTACTGTAACAAATCGCTCAATAGAACTCAAACCACAGTCTACTCCCCAAAGGCAAAATATTGGCACAAGAGTCGCGTCTAGGTTTAAAGGGTTCCTGTAAGAAGAGATTGCAGTCTATTCAAGCAAATTTCATTCCTTTTACAAATAGGCGGAACTCCACTGAAATCAGTGTAGTTGCTCCTGCTTTCACCTGGGCTGAATTTGGCCTTTCATTCCCACAACTACTCTCAGCCATGACCCTAAAGAATTTTATTATTAATTTCTTTATATTGTAACCTTTGATCTGAAGTCCCAAAACATTTTGAAGACAAGTTTCTTCCTTCCCAATTCCATAATATATATTTTCCATTAAACATTCTCCTAAAAAATATGGGCCAAAGAAGTTCTAAATATCTTTCAGTATTCCTTTTTTAAAAAAAAAATACTTGAACATGGTCCTTTCTTGTTAGACACAGTGGACCAAATGCTGCCCTATTATGCCTCTATAATCCAATTGATATGTAACAGTGGACAGAATTTGTCCCATTATTCTTCTGGAATAGATGCTGCAAAATCTTGCATTTCACTAGTTGTTTCATTTGAGGCTGGAGTCTGCAGATTTCCTATCGTTATTCTACAGAGAAATCTAGACAGTCACATTACTCGAAAAGTGTGTCAGTTACTTTGAGGTGATAGAGCTTCGAGACACCAAATCTAGTTTAATAACAGAATAAATAATTGTATGGCCCTTATCACAATACAATCCGAGTACCTCAAAACTATTGTAATGATTTTATCCTCGCATTGGGTAGGAAAGTATTATTACCATTTCACAGGTGGGGAACTGAGGCAGAGATAAGTGACTTGTCCAAGGTGACTCCAACTCAGAACCCTTGATTCCTCATTCAGTGCCTTAGACAAAAGACCATCCTTCCTCCATCCAGGAGAATATTAAGGGAGAGAAAAAGCCTGTACTGGCCTTTCTAAATATCCCTAAATTAGCGCATATGGGAATATTAGAGTGCAACACATATAGGTCCAGATTTTTAAAGGTATTTTTGGCTTTGTTTTGCTCAGCAACACCTATATACCATTAAAAATCTCAGCCATGGTGACTAGTTGTTATTAAAACAAAGAAGGAGCCTGCATCCTGTTTAGAATTGCCCCATTTTCTGTATCCTAATTAATGATTAAAGATGTTTTTAATCAGTGATAAAACTTTACTTAAGAAAGATAAGCAAAACACCAGAAACGAGTAAGAGTGGCAGTCCTCCGAGACTGTGCTGAGCTATTCTGTGTGACACTAGATTGTCTGTTTAATATTTAAGGTCAGGTAAAGGTGACGGCTCAGAAGCTCTGCAGCAGCCTTGTGTAGGAAAGGAAGCCCCTTTGGTGAATGAACTGATGATCTCAGGTCCTCCAATTAGCATCGTTTCATAGAATAAAGTGGCTAAAATATTCATTTCCTGTCCCTACATTGCTGTAAGGTACAGCTGTGTGCTACTAAATAGTTGCAATGTTTCACCCCGGAGCTGATCTCAGTGTTTAGTTTGGCTTACACTCTTGAACTGAGATACAGTTTTATATCCATCAAAATGATATGATTATATGAGCACCTAGTTAATGCTAATCATATGCTCAGTCTCTGAGGACCAATGCAAACCACAACACTATTACATTACAATTCAGGGTCTCCTAACTGAAAGCCTGGCTCACCCACTGCTGTCTCACTAGTCTGACAGGTGCCAGTATCTGCTGAAGGATATTAATAACAAAATAAGGGAAGGGGGAAAGGCCCAGCTGGGGAGCCACCTCCTATTGTAAAATGTGATGGAACCTCTGACTGACTAACTATAAAATAGAAATTATAAGACAAGCTATTGACCCATGTATTTCAGTCACTGCAGGACAAATCTTGCAGTCTTTATACAGGCAAAATTCTTGTTGATGTTAGAGAGAGTCCTACCTGGGTGAGGACTACAGGATTTGATCCTGTAAGAATCCTCAGTGTTGTCCTAGTTTTTAACTAGGATTCTCCCGTCTCTTGGTACTGATAACTGTTGAAGCTGTTCTGTTTGTGTTATCCTTTCAGGGTGTCACTATTATTTTCCACAAGTATTCAGTTGGTTTGGGGAGAGTGAAATCAGTGGGGCCACAATATAGGGAATGGTGTGTAGAAAACGACCCCTAGAAGTTCCTTCCTATCCATAATTCTTTGATTTATAATGTCTATTTGATGCATTTAATTAATGCTGAGCAGTAAAGAATATGTGTTGCTTGTGATATACATCTGTTTATCCTCCTTTCAACTCCATATAAATGTGACAGGTTTTCCACGAAAATCCCGCTGTTACAAATGTCAAATTAGTTTTGACATGATTTCTTTTCTTTGACACTATAGACACCATGTGGTACCTAAGATAACTACACAAACTAGATAATATCACTTTGCTATGATACAACAGTACAAGAATGAAGGTTAACAGAAGTGTGTGTATCTGTGTCGAGTACTCTCTGTATGTATACACAAATATGAGCAGGATTCTCTCCAGCAGAGCTGTGCTCAGAACAGAACTAGAGGGGAGACTCAAAGGCCGCTTTTCACTGCCTTTGTGTTCCCAAAAATCAAAGACAGGCTCGGTCCCCTGTGCAACTTAGTAACTCTGAGGTTGCTCTATAGTGGGAGTTACTGTGGATCACAAATTGACCATGAGTGAGTAGTGTGATGCAGTTGCAAAAAAGCCTAATATCATTCTGGGGTGTATTAACAGGAGCACTGCATGTAAGGTTATGACTGCACTGGAAGCTAGGGGTATGATTCCCTTGCTTATGTACACATATTTGCACTATCTCTCATTGAGCTAGCCTGAGTATAAATAGAAATGTAGCTGCGGTACCACAAGTAGTGGCAGGCAGGCAGGCTTACTTGGGCCGAGTACAAGCCCACCTGAAACCGGTGGGTATATACTCAGCATTGGTAAACATGCCCCATGACTTACTTAGTTGCCCTTACCAGATAGAAAGGACAGGTGCTGATGCTGTTGCTGCTTTTTAATAATAGGTTATCTTTCACCACAGCCAGTTTTAAATTATTTTTAGTGTATTTGGGGCTTGTGAAAGGTGTTTGATTGGCAGCTCTGGAGAGTGCAGTTCTCTCTTGATTCGTGTTCCCCTGCTAACGTGCCTCAGCTTGACCTGCAGTGACAATCACTCAGAGCCAAATGTAGAGACGATATAAATGACAGTGTAAGAAATCCGTCACAGAGCATGAGTACATGGATGTATGAGGGTGGAGCTTAAATGCTGAGAGGCAGGGATTGCAGCAAGATTAAATATCAGCAGGAGGAGCTTTATTTTACACCATTCTCAATAGCCCTTCCTTCTTCACCCCTACACACCAAATCCTTCACCCTTTCTCTGGTTACCTAGCAGACTGAGTGCTCTGAGATGTCACCAGACTTGTGCTAACAGGCCAGCTGCCTAGCAACCTCTCTAAGGTATTTTTTTATGGCCCCCATAATAACTGACCATCTCACACACTTTAATTTTTTTCCTTCACATAAAATTAGATGTCAGCACACTCCAGCCACAATATATTTTCTCCAGAAGGGTAAAGCAGCCTAAAAATTGGGTTAAGGGGATTCTCTGGCGTGAGGCCAGCATAGTGACTCCTATGCCACACTCTGCTCCCAGCCACTTGTGTAGGTGGGATAGTGAGGGTGTCTGTGTGCCCCAGTAATCTTCCAGCTGCTTGAAATAGCCCCTTAGCCTCATAGACAGCCAGATATAACCTGCAGCAGCCCTCAAGCTGCGCTCACTTATGAGAGTTGCTGGGCTGGCTCTCAAGAATCAGAGGAGCGTAAGGTGGCTTAAAGCTACATTTGATTTCCTGTGCCCTGGTGCTGTACTGAGCAAAGCGTGGCTGTACAAAGGATCTGGGTCCAGGTCTCTGAGTTTACAGTGGCATGGTTCATTGCAGTGTTTGGCCTCAAGTAAGGACTACAGGATTTGGTCCCATTTTGTGCTACAATAAAAATACTGCATAAGGTGGATTTATTTTCAGTGTATACAGTAAGACACAATTGTATAAAATGACTTCATATTTTAGTGCAGCTAGTTTAGTTCAGTGTGGCATACCGTCAATAATAATCGTAGAACACAAACATTTTCCCTTGGACAAAAGCCTGTCTTTTGATCTTAAGACATTTTTTTTTCGATTGATGAGTATATACTCGCATGGTGAAAGTTCAGAAAAGTTCATTTATCATATAATTTAAAAAAAACACTTTAAATATTCCTATGAAATTATAACCCCTTAACCAAATATTCCATGAAACTAATTATATTGGGCCTGTGTGCTACCTACTATCATAAAGCCTGCAGGAGCTAAGCTTTGAAAGGTCTCCCTTACAGAATTCCTCGCTTATTATTTTATCAGGAGGAGGGATTGTCTCTTCTGCATACTGATTCGAGGGGCCTCTCCCCAAACCTTCCCCTGAGAAGCTGTGCTTGTTTTCGGATGTGAATTACAACAAAATCTTTCCAAGGTTCTGAAATATTCCCATAACTTTTATGAAAATGTTGTGCATCTTTAGCCTTCGAGGTTCTGGGCAGGATCGGCTTTAGAAGTGCTGATACGTGGTGAGAAGGTGTTTTTGCAGTATTTCTTGCTGGGACCAGAAACATTAGTGCTGGAAATTTCAGCAAACCTAATCTCACAAGACTTCCATTTCAGTTTTGCAAAGTCAAAAGCCTGATTTTCAGAGCTGAAGTAGACATGCATATACTGTAATGTCCAACAGATCTAGAACCCAGGCCTCGAGAGATGCCAGGCAGCAAACACCTCCCCAGCAATAGCAGCAATAGCCAACTTGCTGTAGTCTGCATGCAGCTGGTCATGGAATGTGTGTCTCACCTCAAGGGATCCAACAGGCAGTAGCCTCCTGGCTCCTGATTGGCTCCTCATCCTATATAAAACCAAGAGCTGTTCCAGGAAATGTCAGGCAACAGTGTCCAATTTCTGTAACTGCCCTGACCATTCCTGCTCTCTGCTCTTAAACTCCTGGATTCGACCTTGGTTTGATTTGGAGCTCACCTCCTTATCCGGACCCTGCAACCCAACTCAGACTCTGATCCCGAGTATCAACCTCAGCCTGGAACTTGATTACAAACTCCTTTGCTACTTTCAGATTCAGGCTTCACCCTGCTCCTACCATTGGTCATGACTGCCCTCGTGCGGCAGATCTGAGGAAAAGTTCCAGAGGGGTAGCAGTGTTAGTCTGTATACAGCAAAAACAACGAGAGTCCTATAGCACTTTAAAGACTAACAAATTTAATTTCTGCAGGCATGAGCTTTCATAGGCTGCAACCCACTTCGCATCTAATATTAAACAGTAATAAATCCTGAGGACCACATAGTATTCACTCATGAGTTTTGAAGGAACAAAAATATAAAATTGCAGATCTACTAATTGTGGTATGTAACCTATCGCTTAAATCAACTTCTGTACCAGATGACTGGTGGACGGCTAATGTGACGCCAATTTTTTTAAAAGGTTCCTGGAGCAATCCTGACTATTATGGGCCAGTAAGCCTAAATTCAGTACCAGGCAAATTGGTTGAAATGGATAGATAATAAGACAGTAAATATCATAATGTCACACAATAAATCCATGGTACGCCCAGACCTTGAATACTGGGTGCAATTCTGGTCACTCCATCTCAAAAGAGATATATTAGAACTGGAGAAGGTACAGAGAAGGGCATAAAAATAATTAAGGGTGTGGAACAACTTCCATATGAGGAGAGCTTAAAAACACTGGGACTTTTCAGCTTGGAAGAGAGACGACAAAGGGGGAACGTGATAGAGGTGTATAAAATGGTGAATGGTGTGGAAAAAGTGAATAAGGAAGTGTTATTTACTCTTTCATATAACACAAGACCAGGGCTCATCCAATGGAATTAATAGGCAACAGGTTTAAAACAAACATAAGGAAGTACTTCTTCACACAATGTACAGTAAACTTGTGGAACTCTTTGCCAGGGGATGTTGTGAAGGCCAAAACTATAACTGGGGTTCAAAAGAAAATTAGTTAGGTTCATGAAGGCTAAATCCATCAATGGCTATTAGCCAAGATGGCCAGGGATGCAACCCCATGCTCTGGGTATCCCTACCCCTGTTTGCCATAAGCTGGGAATGGATGACAGGATGAATCATTTGATGATTACCTGTTTTGTTAATTCCCTCTGATGCACCTGGCATTGGCCACTGTAAGAAGACAGGATACTGGGCTAGATGGACCATTGGTCTGACCCAGTATGACCATTCTTACGTTTTTATGATTCTGACAGTTTGTCTCTGCCACCCTAGCCTGTGATGAAAGCCTACCCTGTGGGAGCATGGAGGCAGTGGGCTACTCCCTACCTGGCATGACTCTGCGGGTACTAGAGATGCCTGAATAGGCTGACTGTTCCCAAGAGAAGCTCCCCACGCTGCGAGACCAAGTATCACAGCTCACAACAGAGAACCAAGCTCTGTGCAGGCAATCTGCCCAGTTCCATAATGAAAATGCAGCATTGTGGGCCCAACTGTCACAGATAGCCAGATGCTACAAAAGCAGGCAGCCCAGCTTTTGGATAAGAATATTACTCTCTGGACATATTCTGTGGCTATGCACCCAGACCCCGGGACACCAGGCCCTATCCCAGAATATTTTAATGGGGACTGCCAAAAATGCAGGAGATTTCTTAACCAATGCTGCCTGATGTTTCTGCCCCACCCCTAGTCCTACCCCACTTACCAAGCAAAAGTAGGACTCATTATGAGACTCCTTACAGGAGATGCATTCTGCTAGACCTGGCCCCTGCTTGAGCAAGCAAACCTGATTCTATCTGACGGGAATGCCCTCCTCCTGGCATTCTCCGTCATATTTGATGCCCCCCACCATGCGCACCCAGCAGAGGCGGTCCTGTGCAAACGCTGGCATGGGCAGGGTTTGGCCTTCTCCTGCACCACTTTCAATGACTAGTTTCTGACTCTTAGTAGAATAAAGGGTCCCAGTTCTACCAGTTTGGGTGAGGACTACACAAGGAGATTAAGGATGAGCTAGCTCATGTGGAGGCTCCAACCAAACTAGATGACCTCATTGACCTGGTCATATGCATCAAAAACAGAGTCCAAAAGGGACATGAAAAGAGGAGCCTGGGTCACCCCCTGATCAGTGCCTCTTGGTACCTGTCTCTGACTCTTCCAAAGATGTGATCTTTACCAACACCTCTTCTCTTACACCTCACAGAAGCTCGTTCCAGTCAAACAGAATTATGAAATTACCTATAAGGAGCCTCTAGCTATAAAAGTGGCCTTTGAAGTGTGGAGCCACTATATGGAGCGTGCTCAGTACCTACAACAGGTCTACACGGATCATAAAAGCTTAAAGGACCTGCACTGAACCAGAGGCAGCTTCGCAGGGTCCTGTTCTTCCCACGCTTCCATTTCACTATCATTTACCTCCCGAAAGCCCAGAACAAGACTGCTGATGCCTTGTCCCAAAAGGGAAATATCTTGCCAGCCAAGAGACCCCCCTGCATTCTGAAGCTCTGGAACTTCCTGGATGTCACAATTCCCCAAGACCTCATGTCACTTATCTGCTCAGCTGCAGGGAATAAGCCGCCTCCCAAGGAACCTGAGGCAGCAAGCCAGAGGCAACACCAGATCCAGGATGGCTTGCTCTACATCAAGGGCCACTTAGATATTCCACCAGGACCCCCTGAGTTTGAGGTACTATTGCTCTGTCACAACTTGCCATTAACAGGCCATCTGGGTTACCTCAAGACCCTCCATTTGACTGCCTGTTCTTTCTGGTGGCCCCAAATGCACACAATGATCCACTCATATATTGATGCCTGTGAGACATCTACGCACACCAAGACAATGCTCAAAACCCCTCAGCATCTAATGCCTTCTGAAATCCCTTTCACACCACAGGGCCCATCCAGACAAACCTGAGCCAGTGGAGGCTGATCCTGGGCAAGAATGTGAGACCCAGCAGGTCTCAAGCCCAGGCCTGCAGAGCTGCTAGGCAGCAAGCACATCCATGCTGCCACCCACAAGCAGTGGTAGCCAGTTTATGCTCCATTATCCATGACCCACTGTGGACATAGATCATGGGAAGTCCCGCCTTCAGGGGTCCAACAGGCAGTAGCTTCATGGCTCCTGATTGACTGCCTGCCTTATATAAAGCCAAAAGGTATTCAAGAACATGTCCAGGTAACAGTGTGGATCTTCTGTAGGTGCCATGGCCACTCCTGCTCTTGAACTCTTGGCTTCAACCTTGGTTTGGACCCGGCCTCCTGACCTGGACCCTGAAACCCAGCTCAGTCTCTGATTTTTTATACCAACCCCAGCCTGGAACTTGACTACGAACTCCTCCACTACTCTCAGACTCAGGTTTAACCCTGCTCTGACCATTGGTCCTGACTGTGCTTGTCAGGATCCTGACATGCCCAGATGCACAACTACTTTGCACTGGTGTAACCTGATGAGTGCAAGCAAATCCCCCATTTGTGAAACATGGCTAGATGAGTGTCTTGTTAACGTTGCGTGTGCCTCAATCATGGACTAGTCCGTGGACATCAATGTGTATGCGTACAAAGGAGGCATATGTCTGTGTGCATGAAAATGCAGGCTTACCTGGATATTGAAAACCAGGCCCACACATACTTCAGATAAAATTTGGATAAGCATTCAGATTTTTAGATGCTTATTTAAATACAAACTTGGAACTGTTTGTGTTCGGATGCTTCAATTGTTATGCCGCCACATTGGGCATCATTCCTACTTTTATTTACAAAAATATATAAATGGGTAGTGATGGATTCCTTGTAAATACATTGAAATCCCAGTCTTGATTTTTTGGGAGTTTTGGGGCACCTAACAAATCCCAGTCTATACATTTTTTGCTCTATGGATTAAAATTCTTGAAACCTTATCCCAGTGACCTAGAGTATCCATAGATTCATGTTTAACAGTATTTGATATCTTTATTTTTATTTTAAAAGCTATATATTTTTTCTTCTTAAGCTGAAAGGGAAAAAAATGTTAACTTAAAAGTAGAGATGGTTTAACCAGCAGGCTACTGTGCATTTGTATCTCTATTACCCAAATAATAATAATTGTTGCAAAGAATGCAGCATTAAGAACACTAGATGGTCCCTGTGATTCAGTTTTGCATTTTAGAAAGATTTACTGTAGATGTAGCCAAGCACAATTATGGATGTCTTTACAGCAGGGGAAAAAAACCAATATTGGCAATCGGAAGTTACCACCCAGAACCACATCAAGAACTGCAAAAGCAACCAGAATGTCTTTCTCAGCCTTTAAAACTAAAGATCGACGTGGCATTCTCAGTCTCTGAAGCTGAGCAGAGCAGTCATTCGGAAAGTTGCTTAAAAACAATTGGCTGGAGAATCTTCTGAATTTGGATTCACCCTGTAATACTGAGTGGTGGATTTACCGAAAAAGGCTAGATGAAAAAGAGTTAAAAATAAAATACAGAGCTTTTGAACTTAAGGGGTTGGGTGCAGGGGGTGTTTCATTTTCAAATGAATAAGTCTAAGCGAGTGTTTCACAAGCTACGTATTTATTCAAGAGGCCAGCAATAGATCGTTCATCTCATTTTTTAAAGGTGAATGTATGGAATGCATGAAACAATTCATTGAGTCCAATTTAACATATACATGGTCAGTCTATTTTTGTGGGATCAGGCTCACTTGTGGAGCCAGTATGAGGTCAAACTCAAGCCTCAATCAAGCAGTCTGTAGAATCTCATTGGGTTCTTACAATATGGAGAACAAAAAGTAGGTATTTATTTTTTCAAAATAACAGTCCTCATAGCAATTCAGATGCCTTTTACATTTGACATCATCAGCTAACTGAAAGTTTTCATGTTTGTGTCACTATCACTTTAAATATTTTTAAAGGATTCAGTCAAGAAAAGGTAGCCTAATTCAACCCTTATTGCAGTGTTTTGGCAAGAGGAGCTTAATTGGCAAGGCCAGAACTATGGCCTGTCAAAGCTAAGTGGGTCATCACCAGCAAAACAAAAGGAAGAAGAAGTGAGATGGGAGGAGCTAAAGGCTGATGCTGTCTATTGAGGAAGCAAAAGCATTCTTTCTGTGGTGATAAATCATATAAAGAATTGGTTAACACTGTCAGTAAGAGAATCTACCTATAAAAGCAAGTCAACCCATAACTTGCATGAGATAGGTGTGAACTGAAATAGTTTTTTTCACAGAACAGTCCTAATGCCTTTCCCTTGTAGCTGCGTGAGTCATTCCCCACAGTCTGTCCCTCCCTGCCTGCCTGCACCCTCTCCTATGCAAAAATAGAAAAATGAAACCAGCTTCCATGAATTACGAAACTTGCCAGCATTCCCTTTCCTTAAAAGGGATGTGAATTGTACACTGGCCAATAGATCTTGCTCCAGATGTGTGTGTGTGTGCGCGTCTGGGTTTTTTTTTTCTTTTAGCCAACGTGGATGAGTGCTATGCAACTCCTCGGGTTCAAAGAAAACTATGCCTGATAAAGCTAGGAAACTTCGGCAGCGTATTAACTGACTAAATGAAAAGAAATGATAAATACAAGGAGCCCAATCTTGAAATGTGCCAACCGCCTCCTGCAAAGGTACTTTGGACTTCTATGCCAGCTAAGTATGCTCGGCACCTGGCAGGATTGGGTCCAAAGGACATACTTACAAGGACAATTTTGTTTTATCCACATCAAGCCTATGCATGTCAGTGGGAGCCATTTCTGTGAAGCCCCTTGAGTGACATTTTTCACAAAACAGCACAAGGACAACGAATGAACAGTTTCTAGGGGTTTCTAGGCATTTTTCACACTAAAATGTTGAGACTTTCATCCTCCTTTTTACTCTGCTCCAAGGCACTCTTTCCATACCGCATCTCCCCACACCTTTCATAATACCATCTGCTTTCCAGAAAAAGCTGTGTATTCACCACACACCTCTCCCAGTTTCCTTTCCTGCCCTCCTGTCCCAGTGAGGCATCTTTCTACTCCCACCCCTTTCTTTCCTAGTGCAATAGCTCCACTCTGCTGGTGCTGGGTCTTGCCTTTCTTGGTGCTCTCCTTTTCCAGGATCTGCCTTCTCGGGTCTTTAGTTCCCTGCTGCTTTAACTCTTCTATTCAGCTCAGGAACTAGGAGGCAAACTGGAAATTAAGACACTTTGCACCAGCTGTTTCTTTTCCTCTCTGTAGGTATTTTTTTCTGCAGGTTCTCTGTGCGGGCTATGCAAGGAGCCACAAGTGGATAGCGGAAAGCAGAGGGGAGAGAGTTGATAAATTGCCTACTTAACATCCACTATTGTAGCAGTAAGTAGAGGCCAGGAGGATGAACTGCAAGGAAACCCCTTCTTCATCCATGCAGCTACATGCAGGTACAAACTTGCTACATGCAGGTACATGCAGCTGTATGCAGGTACGGTAAGGAGTGCCTTACCGTATTGCTAAGCTCAAAAACCATGAGCCCTCCCCTCCCCCAAATCATGAGATTTTAAAAACCATCAAATCTTGCCTTTTAGTCAATCTTTTGACTTTTAAACTTCCCACTACTCCTCTGCCAGCGTGTGTGTGTGTGATTTCAGGTTGAAAAGTCAAACTTTAGTACGTACACAAAGGCATGCCTCTTCCTGGCTGCTCAGATGGAGACTCCACCTACCCCTGGTTTCAGGAATGGTTGGCAGTTCCTCTATTACCATCTTGCTCTCCTCTGCCCTTCTCCAGCTGCTCCAGCAACTTCTCCCCTTCCCTGGATCCAGCAGCACCACCTCTCTGATTGCACCCTCTCCTGCCTCCCACTGCCCCCCGAGTTCTCCTCTTCTCCAGAGCTGACATTGACAACTCCCCCCATCTCCTTCCCCTCTGCCCCCCTAGGTTTTCCTCTTCCCTGACAGTGCCAACTCCCCTATCTCACTGCTCACGTGGGCTTCTCCTCGTCCCTAGACCCAGCTGCAGCACCTCCCGCTCCCTCACCATCCCTCCCTTGCTGCCTCCTGCAGCTTCTCCCCTTCTCTGACTGCACCACCTCCCCAACTCCCCCACCTCATTGTCTCCCGGGTCTCCTCCTCTTCCCCAGACCCAGCATTAGGAAGCCAAATGTTTTAAGTAACAACCCTCTGGGTTCCATTGGCAGCTGTTGGAACTCCAAATTTACCTTTCAATAGCTATGAATGTTCTGCTGAGTAAATGTAATATCACAAGTTGTATCAGAGCATATTTACATGGAAGATCGTAACAGTTTTAAGAGTCTATCAGATCAATAATCAGGACTCAGTGACATAGGCTAGAAGACTGAACAATTTATGGACCAGCCCTTAACTGCTCCTTTCACAGAAATGTGGACCACAGATGCTGGGCCTCAGGAATTAAATGGGTCAGGTACTCTGGTACAATTCCTTGGTACAGTCTCTCTGAGCTCAGTTTGGAACTGTTGTGTTGATCTTTTGTTGTAACTGTTCAAGTCCTTGTGCCTACAGTGTTTTCAGCCTTTCCTTTCTGCCAGCCCTAGTAAATAATTTATTTGCAGCTGTATGGGTGAGTGCTTAATGAAAACCCACCTAGCATTACAGGGCCCTGTGGCTGCAGCTTCTGCATTGCTTGTTGGAGTCACAGTATCCATGGTGCTACCATGCATCTGAAAGGATCTGGCATACCACAGTATGCTGGCAACCCTAGGTGGGGACTGCAATGGGTTCTATAGATCCCATGTGGACAAGCAAGGTGCCAGACAGGCCCTGCCCCTCCAACCCTGTATAACTTGTGTGATAGAGAGGAAGCCTTTGAAAGGGAGGAAGCTGCAGTCAGCAGGGTCAGGGGAGGAGCAGGATTGCTCTAAGCAGCACACTGCGTGAGTGACTCCTGAAGCTGTAGAGGGAACTCCTAGCCGTCACTCTGATCCTGAGGAGAGTACAGCAGACTCCCAGTGTGTGATGGATTCTGAGCTTGACTCATGGGCCCAGCCAGAGCGATTTTCCCAACCTTCTCCCCCCAGTGTTGGTGCTGGATTGTTGGCAGCACTGTGAGATCAGAATGTATTGAACGATCTCAGTTGCTCAGTCACGTTAGAAATAATACACAGACGACATAGAACTGAAAGAATGGAACCACTCCAAAAGTCTGAGGTAAATAATGTCTGAAAGCATGTTTGGATAATATTTACACTACAAGTGACCATAATAATGTAAAGAACCACTAGAGTAATTGTATCAGCTGCTCTGAATGGAGGGATAATAATAAATAATCTTTAAAAGCATCGAAAATTAAATCACAACAAAAAAGTTCAGAAAAACACAATTTAATGATTGACTGGTAATTTGCACTGCTATAAAGAATGTGTAGTCCAATATCTTACTGCTCAGCCCCAAAATGATAAGGATCCATCAGCCCACACCAACATATTAAAGCTAATAGTACTGTGTTAGATGTTTCATACCATCCTTTTGTGTTATACTGTTCCTTTAAGACAGCAGTCAACTCCCGAATAGCTGAGCTAAGAGCTACTGAACACTGCGAATGAGTCACATAATAAAGCAAATGGAATGCAACTACCCGGACTCCCACGTCTGATAGCCTGGAAAGACATCAATATGCCCACTGGAACAGTCCACCACCTACTTCAGTGATGATGATATTATTGTCTATACAAGATGACATGCAGTACCCCAAACCATCTTGTACCAGTGCCTAATGACTCTGGCCACCACTATCAGTGGTTGAATCTGAAGAATCCTAATTCAGATAAGCAAGCTAACCATTCTGATACTGAAATTAGCTTGCAGCTCTTGTGAGATCTGAATTTACCGAACAATCTTCATTACTGAGTAAGAGGCAAGTTAGAAATAATGCACAGGAGACACTGAACCAAGTTTTCAGTTGGTATAAATCAGCATAGCTACACTGAAGTCAAAAATCCATAAGACAGAAATATTCTCTCTGAATTTTGGGCAAAGATTCAGGTCACTCCTTATTTTAATAATGATACTTTGTTCATTATATAGTATCTTCTTTTAAAGCATTCAATGAAGGTATAGTAATTTTCCCATTTATATGTGGAGGTAACTGAGGCACAGAAAAAGTTAAGGCCTACATTTTCAACTATTACTAATACCGGGGGCCTCAATGGTTGGGAGTCCAGTTTTGGACACCAAAAAATAATGGAAACTTTAGAAAACTTGTCTAATGCCATAGTCCCAAAGTCAATAACAACGCCCAGGTCTCCAAACTGTCAGCTCCATTTTCAATCCACTAGACAGATGCCTACAAAATCTGAACCAGTTCACCCATTCCTAAGCATCACTATATTTTTGTCTAATTTATTCATCCACATGCACTGAGAAGGTTCCCAATTCTGCGGTCCTTGCAGGCAAAATGCCTACTGAAAATCAGTTGGCGTTTTCCCCCGGTAAGGACTGAAGCTGTCAGCTGGAAACTAGATAGTAATTCAGGTGAGAGAAAACACAGCCCTGTTCAGAAGCCTAGAGAAAATGTAATCAAAGAAAATGAAAACATTAAAACAAGGAAAATAATTAGGAAAGCAAGAAAGAAGACAAGACCTTTAGAAAATATCTGCTCTTCCAGACTGGTCTAGAAGCAAAAGCAAATTTAAAAAATTAAGTGCCTTTTTGGTTTACAAAGGCCAGCAAGTTATAAAAACTTTGTACTGATTTTATGACCTTTATAACCCTGGCAAAGAGACCTGGGGGCTCATCTGAAAAGAAATCCAGGCCCATCTCTCGCTCTCTCTCTCTCCACTCAATAACTTCCATCCCATCTGCAATTCAGGGAAGCTCAGTCCTTGCTGTTTAATTCAAGTGCAGAAAGTTATATGTTATCACAGCGTTGATCAAGCCTGGTCCATTAACTAAATGCTGTGTCAGCCCTCAAAACGGTTCTACTGTCAGAGAACGGTGCAAAGAATCACATGAAGATAATCTAACTGACTTGTCACAAACTACTACGCTGTAGCGCAGCTGATCTCTCCCAATACTGGCCTCAGCATTCTTCCAATGCTTTCCCTTCTCTTCCCTCCCCACGCCTTCACAATTTTCCCATCTGTTATCTCTATTACTTGCTTTTCCCTTGCATTTCTTCCTCTGTTATAGCTAGTGTACTCCAACTGCCCAGTGAATCACTCCATGGCCTTTCTTAAACACCTAGGACTAGATTGCCCTGTGTGGAAATGTGCATGCAATAGACCCACCTTTTGAACATCTTACTCCCTTCTATGTGGAAAGGGGATCAACCACCTCCATAGCAATATTCCCACCAGACCCTGTGAAGAGCTCTCTGCCGCATCCAGGAGTTGTTAACGTGGAGAGGATTGAGCTGGGGCCCCAGAGTGGGCAGGGAAGACACATAACATATCCAAGCCCAATAAGGAGTCCTCTCAGAAAGTAATACAGCCTAGGCTAGTATCCACTTTTGAGCAGAGCCCACTCCATGCCTTTAAGGACTGGCTCGAGGGATAGCAGCCAGCAGGGGAGCCATGTCAGCAATGCTCCACTGTCCTGACAAGGAGCCAGCGAGCCTTGAGATACAGGCCTGAGCCTCCAGGGATTCCCATTAGTTCTACTGGCTTTGGGGGGTCTGACCTTGATTCCATTTCAAGGTCAAAATGGGTCCCCAACAGAACAACCTGGAAAGAACTCCATTCAGGGAACACTGAAGCATTCCTTTCCCTTGCCTTGCCTTACCTTGCTGCCTCCACAAGTTTTTATATTGAACAGCCTGGCCATGGTTTCTGCAGGATGTCACTAAGGAGGCCCTAGCTTGAGTGCTTCTGCTGCTCACAGCTGCAGGAAGATGGCATAGGGACAGAGCAAACTCATCGAAACTTACCTGAACTAAGCAGTACCTTCTGAAGGGTCTTTTCCCTTCTTCTGCATGGCTGTGCCCCTTCTCACAGGTTCCTAAAACTCACCACAGTTGCTTCCTTTGGCTTCTGATGCCATTCCCAGAGTCCCACCGAAAAGCTTCTTGCGCTCCATGGCACTTTAAGGGTCCTAGCAGTTTCTCACCATCCTACCTCTTTCCCTTCTTGTAAATCCCATAACCCCCCACACCTTGTCCTATGCCTCATAATGCATACCCTGAAACTACTGGCTCCCATTCTGACAGAGCCCTCAGCTGTGCTCCACAGTCCTTCCACAGCACACCACCAGGCTCTTGGCACGCCCCTTCCCCAATATATTCTAGGCTCTGTTGTCTGCCTCCGCTCCCCCCATGACATCCACTACTGCCAAATACAAACAGCAGGCACGCTGAGCGTCCTGTAGCCCAGAAGCATTGCTCACTAGGCCATGCAACGTGTGCATTTTTTTTTACTATAAGACTCACCTGAGAGCACCAGCATTAGCAGCTAAACATACTGTATAGCAAACCCCACATGAGTTACACAACTCTTCGAAGGTTTTGAGCGTGGTCCTGATTGGGCTGACATTCAGGCTATTTCTTATGCTGGATAAACTGATTTACTCCTTCGTAGCCTGTAACCACTGATCAACCGGGATCTATTCGCACTGGGCCATGATCGGTGTTTCCTGAAGTTGGTGGTTTGTGGGGATGGGGTCAAACCACATTTGAAACAGCATTGAGACTAGCCAGGCAAATCAAGTCAAAACCATTTGAATCTGAATCGGGGGGGGGGGGAGGGGGGAAGGTTGCTCCAGCACTAACGCGATATGTTTTTTTAAAAATTGGGATCTTGTTTTTTGTAGCTAAAGTCCCTCCTCCGACCCCCACCACCTGCATGATGGACATGGTACAAAATTACAAAAGAACCAAAAATGCATTTATGAAGAGAGAGAAAAGCAATTACATGGGATGGTCTTTCCCCTTTCCCTTGTGTGTCTCCTTGGCTCTCATCCACACAAAATCCACACAGTCAGTGGGCTGTACAGAAAAGAGGGGCCTGGGCAGGGAGAGGAACTGCATTAAGCAGTACAGTATGTTTCTCCACCCACTTTCAAGCACTGTGAAAAAAATGCCATGAATGCTAATGCAGCATGAAGCAGCATTAATTCAGTTGCCTGGTCTATGATCCCCACACACAGATGTCAAAGAGCCCAAAAGAGGACTTGTAGCCAGTGGCAGCATGGCTACTGGCCCGTCTGGGCCACCTTGGCTGCTAGTGACAGGACATACTAGGAAGGAATGCAGAGGAAGAGTCTTTCTAGCTGGCAGAGGATCTGTAAAAGTGGGACCCTTTCCCATCTGCAGATCTCTGGCTTCTGCTGTCCGCTATTCCTAAACCCAGCAGCTGCCTTTTCCTCATCCCATCAAATTAGGGGGAAAATGTGCTGACACCACAGCTCAGGTTTTTGTATTAGTTTTCCCTCCTCACATTTTTGCCCAGGGGTACATAATGATTATTTAAATAAAAATAATAAACTCATGTCTTTCCTGCTAGTAAATACTTTTACCATTACTAAGACAGCCCCTCTACTGTATATAATGAAAATATTTTAGGAAGCAGAGTGCACACCGGCGTAATTTAATGAAAAGGTGCAAAAGGAAACTGGATGAATTCAATTCTCTCCTCACTTTTTCCGCCTTGTATTCACTTGCAAATAATAAGACACTTGCAGCAAAGATATATATTTTACTTGGGAAAAGTCCCAGCAGGCTGATTGGGTGGGCCCTTGTGCTTTGATTGAGTGCCAAGTCTTGCTGTCTGGGAAGGAGGAAACAAAAAAAGTCTTTCCTGTTACAGTCCTAAAACAACAAAAACTTTAGCAGAAATCATGAGGCAAGTAGACTGAATTCATCAGTGGAAGGAAATTGTAGTTAAGGTCTTCTCTCCTCATTCAACAGACTTTTTTTGCTCCAAGAAAAGTCTAATCTGTTTTACAGGGGTCTGTGCAAGGTTGATCTCCTTCTATAATAAGGCTGTTCCTGGGAGAAACATTTGAACTGCTTTGAAATGAGAGTCCACTATGGCTCAGGACGGATAAGTATATGTGCCACACTGTCCTCTACAATTTGCCACAAAAGTAGCCCTCAGTTTTCTTTGGCTGAGACTCTGGCCAAGGAAACAGTGAAAGGGAAGTACGGGTGGCTTTTTAAGTAAACAGCAGCAGGAGAGACTCAAAAGGAAGAAACAAATCACATATACAAAATGTGGTAAATTGCAGTAATCAGTTACAAAATGACTTGTAATTTAAAGCTTCATGTTCTAATCTGATTTTAGACATTCTCACAGCACAGAGGATGTACTGGGCCATCTGATAATCCCACTCTGCCCAGTCTCATTTTTTCAGCCTCTAATGCCTTATTTAGGGTCTGTCGCTTTTCTGATTTTTAAATAATCAGTTCCTGATTTTGTTGATAAACCTGTTCACTAGTCTTCCTATGAAAGGGTGATTGTTGGTGGTGGTTGCTATGTAACTGTTATACCTTTTTATTGCCTACATAATGCACCTTTACATCTCTAAGGACACTGATACCTGGAGAGAGGCAGCCATTTTGTGTTTGGTTCAGTGTAGGCCCTCACAAAGGATATGCACACATACACACATATAGAGGGAGCACTCTCAAAGCAACTGTATTTCTTGTTTTGGTGTTCTTATCTAAAATAAGTCATTGTGACTGAAAGCATATGGTTGTTCTCTGAGTATGGAAAAACTTTAAAAAGGGAAATAATTGCACTATATAGTCTGCAACTGAAATTCAGTGGGCCTGTGTAAGGTCCACATCATTAAATGCTTGATTCACCATTGGCTTGCACCTGGAATAGGAACTTAGGCCCATTTTGCATTGGTGTGTCTACACAAGGTGCAGCGTTATGGTGAACCAAGCTTTACAGAAGTATAAGGAAGAAGACGAAAACCAAACCACGCATGGCTTGTCTGTAACTCAGCCTCGTGGTAAGGAACAACAACCATAGGGTCAGCAGAAGCAGGAGCATGTTACTGATCCACCGTTCCCTTCTGCACCTTTTCTGAATTTCCACTAGCTTTCATGTCCCTCTGCCAACAAAACTGAGAGCATTCATCCCTTAACTTCTTACATTCAAACTTAACTTCTCTTACATTCAAACACTTTCTTTTCCCTCCATTGTCTTCCATCTATTTTTAAAGTTTGTGTAGGTATAAACTGGCATGAATAACTCCAACTGTTAAAATTATATGTTTAAAAGTTTCTAATTTATGTGCTCTGTATGGGGAGAGAGAGTGATCTGGATGGAAAACATATTTTCAAATCTTTGATAATAAGGGTAGGTAGGTCTATGTCTTCTTCCTTTATCTTCTGTGAAGCAATATTTAGTCAATGAAAGAGGCTCACTGATCCTTTTGCAAATGACGAAGCATGAGTGCTAGTAAAAGTATTTGGCTTTTGGACCCACCCTGGCACAGTACAATCTACACTCTCTTCAGGGTTAAAAATTATGAACTGACTGAGAATTTGGGGGACAGAATATGAGAGACTAAGACCTAGCATTGAAACACGTGTGTTGAGTGCACGATTCTTACCACCGTCTTTTATGCATGGAGTTACATACATATGAAGAGGAGTTAATTAAATAAAACAACAGCCTCTTTACCCAAATATGTAACAAACACTACAGCTGATGGGGTTTGACCAAGAGGCAACTTGACTCCGCCTATATTTTTTTTTGACCAGTCTAATTGCTATGCATAGTATTGTGGTTCCAGTGAAATTAGATCTGACTTGCCAGCTCCCATTTGGAACTCCAGCTATATCATTTAAAAGAACTTTATTTGGCATGCCGAATTTGAGGCATAGACTCCCCTGGTTGATTCTAAATAACTGATGTTACTGACTGCCACGTCACCTCCTCTACCTCACTCGTTTGGATTTTTTCATTTCAGTTAATTCCCTGTCCTCCTCATCCGATAGATCATTACCTTGCTTCAGCATTGCACGTATGAAATATTTTCCATGTGTAAATTAAACACAACTCAGGTTTTTTACAATAGATTTTAGTTTCATTTTGCATTTGCCCTTTGTCCCAGGCACTGCAATAACTTCTAAACTAAAAATGTATAGTGCTGGCATTAAAGGAGATTAATTGCTCTTGAATAAGTACTATAGAAAACAATCATGCTATACTTCTGATATACAGGTATAAAGAATAGGGGAAAGCATGAAGCATAATCTAGCTGAATAAAATCAAGTTGATTTTTAGAAGTCTGTACAATGTGAATCTGTTGCATAGAGTATCATATGCTGCTTTGTGCATTCCTTTTTGTGAAAGGCTAAAAGTTCCAATGCAATAAAAAAAAATTAAATCTTGGCAGCTCTATGGTTTCTACATTTCTGCCAGTGGCTGAATTCAATTACTGCTGCATCTATGGAAATACTTACCTAACTGTATGGGCTACGTATGAATTTGATCAGTTTCATATAAAATGTAAAGAACACAGTCAAAGAACCTTGCCTGTGTAGAGAATGCCTGGAAGTTTCAAATATAAAGATGCATGAATCAGCCTCTAGGTTTTATTTTTTTCCCTCTTGAGTTTGTGTGAATTTTAGTATACATGAAAAGCTCAAGACTGGTAGTTGTGGAAACCAAAACTCCCCTCTCTATCTGCAGCATGGGGAACAGCAATATAAGATTCTCCACCCTGCAACCCTGCTCCAGATGAACCATTTCCCAGGCTGAGAAGGCATTAAGTTTCCAAAATCATCAAAGATGAAGATCATCCCTCCTCACACAAAGCCCCAGTAAACAGGCTTTCTGCAAGGAACACAGAGAGACAGAGGTAGAGATTGCCTCAGGGATTCTGCCTCTCCTTGGTCCAAATACTTGCTGCATCATCTCACTTTCTTTCCCTTTGCAGAGGTCTTGTGCAGAACTCAGCAGATACAGCTAAGAAAGATGGTCTCATTACAAAAAGTTCATAGGTCACCATCACAATGTCGTGGACCTTCCATTGTGCAACTTTTGGCTAGCAATGTTTGGTAACATGGCAGAATTTTTTTTTCCAGTTGACGCTAGACTTCCTAAATGCAGGCCCTTGTATAATACTATTCATGACAAATCATTGTACAATTAAATGTCCTACAATAAAATAGCCTCTGAATCAGATAGCCATGATGATGAATTTCCATGGTAGAAGCATTTATGTAAGGTGCTTATAAACCTTTAACAGCATGCTACGTATAGGCCTTCCCATAATTGTGTTCACAGTCTCTCTTATAGCTGAATTAGTAGTTTAAAAAAACCACCCTGTTTTTTACCTGTGTTTAACAGGCACGGTGACAAAGTTACCTCATAGTGAGGTGCACAAGCAGCTCCGTATTAATCAAGTAATAATACTGCCATTAATAACATCACCTCAGTTGGTATTTCACTTGCAGATTTATCATTTCAAAATACGGTTGCTTTGTGGAGACGTCCTTGCTAAATTAATACATTTTTGTGTGAACTCACTGGCACAATGCAGATCTCTGAAAACTCACATATGCTGTTCATTGAAGGGTCTGACTGGAGCCTTTTACCAAACATTGAATCCACTGGTGCAAACATTCAAAAATTGTGCAAATGTCTGTCCATAATCTCTGCATTTGTGATGGCAGATCTTCAAAGAGGGAGGAGGGGCATTTGGGTGAAAATGAGTTTCTAAGAGATGTACATTATAAATAAAGGTAAAATGAAAGCAAAATACTGCCCTTGGAAGAAGCTGTAGGTTTTCTACATGACTTTGCTTTTTAACTGAACCCCTTTCTGTAGAATGAGATTGTTATTGAGGAACCCCTCAACCTGCTTTTTGAATTTCATGTCTTTATTGTATGGAGTAGTCCCTAAAGAGCTTGATTCTGGCCACAGCAGAACCCTAGTGTCTCATTTTAAATAAAACTGTATATTTGCTTGTCAGCCTAGTCTCAGGTGTAGCTTTCAACACAAAGTGTCTTCATGAAGGCACAGGGAAGAGGCGTAATAGTGTTTAGTTGGGAACCGAGGGGTAAATCAGATACACAGTGGCAGTTTCTTTTAACTGAAATAAATTTTTAAAAAACTGATCCAACTTCCCCAAAGTTGCAAAGTTCATAGATTTATGGCATATGTTAGTGAAATAGACTTGTGTTTCCACTTCAAATTATAGGCTGGCTGGGATCAAATCTGAGGCTCAGGTGATAAGTCCTCTAAGCCATTCGTGATCAACTGCACCATCCCTTCTGTATGTTCACTCTGCACCATCCATGTGAGTAATTGCACTAAAGTTTAAATGAAACACACTTTTTTTTCTGTAAATAGTTCTATGCCATAGAATTACCCTTTCTGTAATCTAAACATGCTGTGGGTTTGATGTGGTATGAAAGCAAGACTATAATAAGGGATACCTGCTTTATACTTAACATTAATGGTACTGTGCAGCAGAAAACCAAACCAATTTGAGTTTTATGTGGAGTTTTTGTTTATTCTCTTTCCCAAATCTATATATAAAGAGTTGTAGTTCTAGTTCATAGATAAGTAACGAATGGCAATTTCTTGTGAGGAAAAAATACATAGTTAATTTTCTTCTGACAAAGCACTTCAGGGTAAAATTCTGAAGCACTGCACACAATATAATAAGGTGTCTCAGACTGGGATGAAGAGCTGGTACCAGATCTCATGTATATTCATGATTGTGTTCATTGTGTAGATCTTGGTGTAATCGACAGCTGTTAATCTCAGTGCATGTGAAGGGATCTACATGTTAACTTCTAGAAAGTTCTAGAGTCTGCCTTTCTTTGCATATTAAATGCTTCACTAAGACTGAGCTGTACATTACTTCTGGAGCAATTTATAAGTTGAATATACATACAAGCTAAAAAGCTGAAATATGAAAAATGGATCTGCCAATGGAATAAAGTCATCTTGCTTTGAGTCATTTGGTACCAGATTAGCAACTTTTACACCAGCCTCTTCTCAGTCCTGAGGAGAGGAATGGTGGAGGCATCCCAACACAGAGCTGACTCCAGGCTACTGTAAATGGCCCATGGGGGATATTGGCAGCTTGCTTAAAATAGAGCATTCTGGGACTGGGCCAGCACTCAGCAGACATTGGAGGCTGTGAAGGAATGTAAACAATGGCTGAAAGCCACCGATGCTAATCTCACTCTCAGACTTGCACTAAGAATATTTTAGCCATGAGGCAAATCTGGACTATAGAAACTATAGTTGCATTTTGTCTCCCATTTGGCCTGATAAAAGATTTAAGATAACAAAAAACCCCAAAAAACAAAAACAAAAAACAAAAAAAAACAAAGCAGATTTGGTCAGAATTACTTTGAATTAGGGGAGTGTGGTCCTGAGCTAACAAGTATGGGCAATTTACACTGAGGGCACTTATTAGTCACATGTCAAAAGCCCAGCACTAATCAGTGTGCAGCTAAACATTTACTCTTCCTTTTGATTTATTTGAAGAAGAAGCCCAATAAAGGCTAATTCACCGGGGCTTACTCCTTCTAAAGAATGTACTTATTATGGAGAGTTTTCTACAAACAGTTCTGAAAAGGAAGGTGGCAACATACACATTAGGTGATTTGTGGGGCAACAAACATCTTGATGCTGTCTAACTTCTCCATGCCACATACTTCTACTATTTCCAATTATTTCCAATTATAATCATATCCTATAATCCTATAATCATATCCTAGGAGTGTGGACCCCAGATTTATATGGCAGGGAACACCTTCATGTCCTCCTAGATAGACTCATAGACTCTCAGGTCAGAAGGGACCATTATGTCATCTAGTCTGAACTCCTGCACACACCCACTCCTGTAATAAACCTCTAACCTATGACTGAGTTATTAAAGTCCTCAAATCATGGTTTAAAGACTTTAAGGTACAGAGAATCCACCAGCAAATGAGCTGTGCCTCATGCTACAGAGGAAGACGAAAAACCCCCAAAGCCTTTGCCAATCTTCCCTGGAGGAAAATTCCTTCCTGACCCCAAATATGGCAATCAGTTAAACCCTGAGCATGTGGCAAGACTCACCAGCCAGACACCCAAGAAAGAATTCTCTGTAATAACTCAGAACCCACCCCATCAAACGTCCCCTCACAGGCCATTGGCATATCTACCACCAATAGTCAAAGATCAGTCAATTGCCAAACTAGGCTGTCCCATCATATCATCCTCTCCATACATTTATCAAGCTCAGTTCTGAAGCCAGCTCGGATTTTTGCCCCCCCACTGCTCCCCTTGGAAGGCTATTGCAGAACTTCACTCCTCTGATGATTAGAAACCCATGTCTAATTTCAAGTCTAAACTTCCTGATGGCCAGTTTATATCCATTTGTTCTTGTGTCCACATTGGTGCTGAACTTAAATAACTCCTCCCCCTGCCTGGTATTTATCCATCTGATGTATTTATAGAGAGCAATCATATCTCCCCTCAGCCTTCTTTTTGGTTAGGCTAAACAAGCCAAGTTATTTGAGTCTCCTCTCATAACACAGGTTTTCCATTCCTCGAATCATCCTAGTAGCTCTTCTCTGCACCTGTTCCAGTTCGAATTCATCTTTCTTAAACATGAGGGACCAGAACTGCATGTGGTATTCCAGATGAGGTCTCACCAGCACCTTGTATAACGGTACTAACACCTCCCTGTCTCTATTGGAAATACCTCGCCTGATGCATCCTAAATCCGCATTAGCTTTATTCAGGGCTACATCACATCGGCGGCGCATAGTCATCCTGTGATCAACCAATACACCCCGTCCTTCTCCTCCTCTGTCACTTCCAACTGATGCGTCCCCATCTTATAGCAAAAGTTCTTGTTATTAGTCCCTAACTGCATGACCTTGCACTTTCCACTATTACATTTCATCCTATTTCTATTACTCCACTTTACAAGACCATCCAGATCTTCTTGTATGATATCCTGAAGCTTCTCTGCATTGGCAATACCTCCCAACTTTGTGTCATCCGCAGACTTGATTAGCACATTCCCACTTTTTGTGCCAAGGTCAGTAATAAAAAGGTTAAATAAGATTGGTCCCAAGACCAGTCTCTGAGGAACTCCACTAGTTACCTCCCTCCAGCCTGACAGTTCACCTTTCAGTATGACCCGTTGTATTCTCCCCTTTAACCAGTTCCTTATCCTTTCAATTTTCATATTAATCCCCATCTTTTCCAATTTAACTAATAATTCCCCATGTGGAACCAGATAAAATACCTTACTGAAATGTAGGTCAATTAAATCCACTGCATTCCCTTTGTCTAAAAAGTCTGTTATCTTTTCAAAAAAAGAGATCAAGTTGGTCTGGCAGATTCTACCTTTTGTAAAGCCATGTTGTATTTTGTCCCAATTACCTCTATATCCTTAACTACTTTCTCTTTCAAAAATTTTTCTAAGACCTTGCATACTACTTAGGACAAACTAATAGGCCTGTAGTTACCCAGATCACTTTTTCCCCCTTTCTTAAAAATAGAAACTATGTTAGCAATTCTCCAGTCATACGGTACAACCCCTGAGTTTACAGATTCATTAAAAATCCTTGCTAAAGGGCTTGCAATTTCATGTGCTAGTTCCTTTAATATTCTTGTATGGAGGTTATCCAGATCCCACCCGCTCCCACCTCCCCCACCCCAATTAATCCCATTAAGATGTTCAAGTTTGGCTTCTGCCTCGGAGGTGGTAATTTCTACCTCCATATGCTCATTCCCATTAGCACCCCACTGCCACTATCCCTAAGATCTTCATTAGCCTCATTAAAAACGAAGGCAAAGTATTTGTTTAGATATTGGGCCATGCCTAGATTATCCTTAACCTCCACCCCATCCTCAGTGTTTAGCGGTCCCACTTCTTCTTTCTTTGTTTTCTTCCTATTTATTTGGCTATAGAACTTTTTACTATTGGTTTTAATTCCCTTTGCAAGGTCCAACTCTACTTGGCTTTTGGCATTTCTTACTTTGCCTCTACACGTTCTGACTGCCAAGAGGTAGCTTTCTTTGCTGTTCTCTCCCATCTTCCACTCCTTGTAGGCTTTCTGCTTTTTCTTAATCACTTGTCTGAGATGCTTACTCATCCAGCTTTATCTACAACTTTTGCCTATGAATTTTTTCCTCTTCCTTGGGATGCAGGCTTCAAATAGTTTCTGCAACTTTCACTTGAAGTAATTCCAAGCCTCCTCCACCTTTAGATCCATGAGTTCTTCAGTCCACTTCACTTCCCCAACTTATTCCTTTAATTTTTTAAAGTTAGCCATTTTGAAGTCAAAGACCCTAGTCACAGATCTATTTTTTGTTTGTCCTTCCATTTAGTGTGAACTGAATTAGCTCATGGTCACTCGAACCAAGGTTGTCCCCTACAATCAGTTCTTCTGTGAGGTCCTCACTACTCACCAGTACCAAATCTAAAATGGCATCCCCTCTTGTTGGTTCAGTAACTATTTGGTGAAGGAATCCGTTAGCTATTATAACCCAGACAGACTCTGTCTTTTCAATTCCATCACTTCTAATTTCTTTACAGTCTACCTCATCATTGATATACAATGCTACTCCACCACCTTTACCTTTATTTCTGTATTTTCTAAACAGCACATACCTTTCAATACCTGTAAACCAGTCGTGCCTATTATTCCACCATGTTTCTGTTCTCTCTACAATATCTGGTTTCGATTCCTTTACCAGTAGCTCTAGTTCCTCCATTTTGTTACCCAGGCTTCTCTAATTGGTGTACAAATATCTTAATTTTTGCTGTTTGGCTTCACTCACATTCCTTACCTGATTTGGTACAGTCATTCTACCACCACTATCGTCTATTAGACTGGTATTTTACATTACCCTTTCTCTTAACGTCCTTTCTCCTACCCATTGTTGTGTCCTTCCTTACTTCATTTTCCTCCCTCTCAATGTTAAAATCAGGTGTGGAAATTACCCGGGCATCTCCCAACCATCTCCTCCAAATGCCTAGTTTAAAGCTCTCTTAATCAGTTGTGCCAACCTCCACCCTAGAAGTCTATTTCCCTCCCTACTCAAGTGAAGTCCATCCCAAGAGAACAGTCCTCTGTCCATGAATGCCTCCCAGTGGACATACATCCCTAATCCCTCCTTATAGCACCACTGTCTGAGCCATCTGTTGAACATCTTGTTCTCCTCCTCTAGGGACAGGCAGAATCCCACTGAAGATCACCTGAGCCTCGATTTCCTTAAGAGTCTTCCCCAGCCTGGCATAGTCTCCTTTGATATGTTCCAGCGAGTATCTAGCCATATCATTCGTTCCCACCTGAAGGACAATCAGTGGATTCTTTCCTGCTCCCATTAGGATCCTCTTCAGCCTCAGATCCACATCCCATATCCTAGCACCCAGCAGACAGCACACCCTTCTGTTCTCCAGATCAGCTCTCATTACAGGCCTATCTGTTCTTCTCAGCAGGGAGTCCCCAATAATGTAGACTTGCCTTTTCCTGGTGACGGTGTGGCTCTCCAGCCTCTCCCCTATTCTTTCTGGCTGCAAGTCCTCTCATCTTCTATTCTCCCTTGCAATCTTCTGCAACCCATCCAGGATCCTCCTGGGGCTCATATATGGTGGTATTTCTATTGGCTCATCCACTCTTTGTATAGGACTAGCTGCTCTTCTCTTCTTGTTTGCCCTCCCACTTTCAGTTACCACTTGCTGTGCCCCTTCTTCATTTTCCAACTCCGCAATCCTGTTCTTGAGCTTAATTTATTCTTCACTAGCCTGTCTTTTCCTCTTCCTGGTTCTTATAGTCACATGCTTCCACTGGCCACTTTCCTCATCCACCAGTCTCCCATCAGAGATCTTTGGTCCTGCTTACATCTGCAAGTCTGGGCTTTTCCCTCAGACCTCCTCATGCCTTTGCTCCATCATCTGCTTGAATCCTCTTCTAAACTCAACCAGAGTTTCCACCTACATCTCCAAGCCTCACATCTTCTCTTTCATCAGCTCTATGAGACAGCACTTCATACAAATGAAGTTCTTTTGAGGTACCCCCTCCAGGATCATATACATCCTGCAGTTTCCACATCCAGTCATCTTTACTGTCTCTTCCACTGATTGAGTGACTACCACTTCCGCCTCTGTATCTGCCATAGCCTTTCCCCCTACTTCCTGTCAGTGAGACACAAAACCAAATAAACCCATCCCCAACAAACACCACAACAATACCAGAACACCACACAGTCCCTCCCCAAATTCCCTTTTCAAACTCCCACTCAAACTCCCCTTTTACAGCTCTGTTTGTTGGCTCCCCCTCCACTGCCCTGCTCTATCCCATCTCATCAGTACAGTATCTCTTATGTGGTCTATTTTTATATTCAATTGATTGTTTCTATGAATTTTAACTTTTCAACGTGCTTAAGATTTTTCTAGTGATAACAAGTACCTGAACTATAGAAGCTGTCAAGGGGAAAACTAAAGCTTTTGACAGCTTGTTAGGGGATGCAGAACTATTGCTATACAGTAAAACATGGATGTTGATTTTTGTATGCAGGAGGCCCTGGAGATTAAGGTATTTGAGATGGTGTTGATTTTCAGTATCACTCTTCATTTTGAGCAGAAGTTGGAGAAGTGTTTGAATTCCACACACTCATTGTTCCAGTATCCATCACTATATCCAACAGTGATGGATAAGCACACTAGTCAGATGAGGTTCCCTTGTCTCTTTTGACACTAGTCTCACATTCTGGAATAAATTCCATGTTCATGATAGACAGCTGCTATCAAGCTCTGCTACTGTACCTTCTTTGCCTTCTCCTGTCTTTCTCAGGAAGAGGAAAATGTTAACTGAGAACCATTCCCTCATGTGTGCATGCTTATTTGCAAAAACTGAAGCAAAGCTAGTTCAAGTTTATGCAGTCAGAAAATAAATCCCCAGTTTTGAATATGGAGGCTTGACTGACACGTCAGCTTTCTCTGAACATCACACACACAAAACCATTAAAATATTCAAGGGTTGTTTTAAAAAAATTGAGCTGAGAAAACTGTTGGACTCATTTCATTTTGGCAGTAGAGAAGTGTAACTAAAAACAGAAGTCACAGCATCTGGAGAAGAAAAAAGTGAAGAAAAAAATGAAGAACTAAGCTGCCCTAAGAAAATACTTGAAATCAGCATGTTCTGAAGAGCCTAAATTTATCTTCAAGGTGTAACTGTATTAGATGAATATCAATAATATTGAAATTCATCTTCAAATGTCTGAAAAATAGTTGATTCTTTTCCCTCCCCAGATTCTCTTGTATGTGACACTTTCTAATAAAATGTTTTGTCTTCTCAAATGATGACGCAGGCATTTATAAACATTAAACCATTTCCATTAGTACTGGCTCCCAAAGTTAGTGATGAATTGGGTACTAAAGTGTAAAAGGCCTCTAAGATTAATAATCTTTCCACTGATTCTACAGAAGTTTTACTGTGCACAAGAGTTTGAATGGACCCACTAGAAAAATGCAATGAACCCGAGGAAGCAAGGTAGGAAAGCAAACAAACCCCCTATCTGGGAATGGAAAACCTTACACTTTTAACTTCACAGAAACCCTTATTGTAGTTCACAGTTGGATTTAATGCAAGGCCATAAGGCAACCTTTACTCCTATTGACGTCAGTGGAGTAAGGATTGAAGAATGGGCTTCATCTGTGATAGTGGCATACCATTGTTCAACAATTCTCCCTTCTCAGAGTAAAATGAAAATGGTGGCATAGACAAGTGTTCACTTCCCTTTTCACCAACTGTAAAAGTGCCTTTTAATTTTTAAACTCAAATGTAAAGAATGAAAAACTCTATTAAATATTTAGAAGCCCTTCATGTATTATTAGTAATTTTATTGGTTTGATAGTGTGGTTTATTTGTCTTAGATCATATTTGAAATATTAATAACCAGTCTGGCAGAGGGAAAGGAAGTTACACTGAAGTAATAGTAACATTCTGACACCCATGGAGGGTATAGCTAAATACAAATGTCCCCCAAAGCATTCACTTATGTTGCAATACATAAAATGCCAAGGGTGATAATTGGGCTTACCTGAATCTACAAAAATGTGGAGACCCATGAAATCTGTAATGACAGTAGAATGGATTGAGAATAGAGTTCAGTGCACTCTTTCTCTCAATGTCCTTGCTTTTGTGAATTTAAAATGAGTCTGAAAGCTTTATTCTGATTTTTTTAGAGGTCTAAATCCTCTTTGCTGTATATCTGTGAGGGATGTGGGGCTGAACTGTAACAAATTATGAACACTTTAGCTTGACCAGGTAGTGTGTTATTTACTGTATACGTATATTGAGGTAGTGCACTAGCAGGTTTGTCAGGATGTAAACCCAGGAAGAGGAGTGAGTATTGATATTCACATCTCCTGACAAACACTTCAAGGGATAAGAGACAATGCAAAGCCATCCACTTTGGAGTGCACATCCAGACACACTGCTGAGATGTTGAAATGAGACACAGAAGTGTACAAAGACCGTTGGGTGGTTTTAAAAATGAAGACCCTGAAGGATAGCAGGAGGGAGTAAGGGTAAGACTGAGGCAGAGACTACTGGGAATCAGACTGACACCCAGACTCCAGAAGTTGCAGTCTGGGGTAAGATAGATCTGCCCAGGACTATAGGTAAGATAGTCATGCATCCAGCCTTTTTATTGTGTTCAAATCATTTTCCTCTTATGTTATTCTTAGTTCCTGCTCTTCAGATTAAAGAATACTTTGTTTTGAGAAAACTGTCTGGTCACCTCCATTATCCACTGGTCACAGCTCCCAAAGAGAAGACTTGCAGATGCCAAATCCAGTCAGGCCTGCTGAGTAATCACGGTTGGTTACAAGGGAGCTGTAGCTGGGGTACCTAGTCTGAGTCAGAGAATCATGGGATTCTCCCCACTAGGAAAGGTAAGTACTCAAGACCTAACACTTGAAGGGGTCCACTCAGAGACCATAGAGGGGTCCAGGATAAAGCTAGCCCTGTAGTCCTGACAGCATCCTTGCAGTTTCTGATGGCCTTCTTGTACTTTAATTAATTTTGTTAATTATGTCTGTCCTCCATACTTCCCCCAATAGCATATTAGTGTGTGTTTGGATTTGTATTATATCTGGAATATTTCTTTTGCTTCTCTCCAAACAGGTATAGCTGAATTTGGGATATGTCTTGGATTACAGGCTTCATATCATATGCAGGCTAGTGTACAGTATCTCACCTTTTGCAATGAAAATTAGGTAACCACATACAGTACACATGTTCATTATTATTATTTATATTACCACAGTGCTGAGAAGCCCCAGTCATGGTCCAGAACCCCCTTTGCTTGGTGCTGTATGAACACAGAACAAAAAGACAGCTCCTGCCCAAAACAGCTTACAATCTACTTATTAGACAAGAAAAAACAGGTGAATGCAGACAGACCATTGGTGGGAAACCTGAATACTTCTGTTGCATATACTTCAAACATATAGTGACTGAACAGCATATCTTCATGTGGTATGGGCTGGTCAGCTACCGAGGTGGCCCTTGAAAATATGCCCTTCCCCAAAATGTGACTACCTACCTGGAGTTCCTACTTCAGGAAAAGTTTACAGCTATCAGCATCCAGGATTGGATCAGAATACATGAGAGAATCAACAGAATACTGTGTTAGCTTCCACATGGCTTAGCCTGTTTTAACTACAAACACACAGAAACCTGCAACCTTCCTCCTCCCCACCCCCAGCACATTTCTGAACAAAATTTCAAACTGCAATCATATTTGGGACAAATGATTTTGT
The DNA here is from genome assembly GCF_026122565.2 of Emydura macquarii macquarii. Lineage (NCBI taxonomy): Eukaryota > Metazoa > Chordata > Testudines > Chelidae > Emydura > Emydura macquarii. Next base: position 31,096,279 of record NW_027132559.1, on the reverse strand, counting down.
CACCATGGACTATCTCTAACTGAAATGGACTAGATTTGTGAATGGAACACATTTCCCCAGACTCACAGAGTTCACCGTTTCCAGGCAGCTCAATAGACCATAGAACGGTCACAGCATGGCATACTTACAGGCATGGCAATGTCAAGTTATTATGTTTAAGAAACAGGAATGGCCCTAGCAAAAATCTGTGCATTTCCAGTAAAAAGTCACTTTAAAGGTATCCTGTACTGATTGTATGTTCTGGTCGCCACTTTGAAATCCATGTCGTGGGGACGTAGGACGGAGGGGAGGGAGCCACACCACTAGCATAAAATCCACCATTAGCAGATACACGTGCCTAGCCAGGGCATCTTGTAACTTTCGCATTGGTTCCTAGAGCAGAAATGCCTCCCATTACTGTATTAACAAACATTAAAATAGAGCCAGAAATGTACCGGCTTCTCTCCCACATATCTCCAGTTCCTCAATAGATGCAGCTTCCCCAGCAGGCTGCTCCTCAGGGGGTGCATCAGCTTCTTGGAGTATGGACCCAGAATGTGCTGCTGCTGCTCCTGCTCCAAAGCCTGCTCTGGGACTGGGTCCAGTGACCCAGTGACTTCATTGTCCCCACTCAGTCCCTGCTGCTGGCTCCCATCAGTCCCATGCTGGATTCTGGGGCCAGCAGGGCACCATCCTGGCTGACCTGGTCAACATGCACTATGCTTGGCTCTACACTGGTTACAATGCCAGCACCCAGTCAAGGTCCTCATAAAACAGGCCTGATTTGGTGATTTGCCCTACCTGCAGTTCTGGTCCCTGGCTTTCCCATACTCACTCCTGAGCCGCTTAATCTGCTCACTGCAAAGGTCAACCACCCGGTAAATTTGCAAAAGCTACTGGCTTTTTCACTATTTTCTAGTATGTGTGGTAATTCTTACTAAACTCCACAGTTTTGCTGACCTTGCACGAGAGATTTACCAAAAATCAGGCTGCACTCCTGTGACCATGAAACAGCGTGCTTCACAAAAGGCTTGTTCTGTTCAGTCTCCATTGCAAACACGGAAGGTTCTCTGCTGGTGTGTTTGCAGCTAGGTGGTCAGAAGACAATAAAAATGTTAACACGGACTCATTGAGCTGCAGCAGTACACCAAGGATGATGGCTTCTGTTTTCAGTAGAGTAGAATAAAGATTCTTGGGATAGAGAAGACAAAGGAAGTTTGCCCATGGGATTGTGGGATACTTTTTGGAGGACTTCTAGGACCTCAGTGAACTGGGGCTGCATCTACATTGCAAACCAATAGGGCTCAAGTCCCGCAGGGTCCGAGCCCTGGGTTAGCATGATTCGTGTGTGGATGGAAGGGGGGTTAGGCTTCAGACTGAGTCTGAGCTCGGGCTTACATTGCAGTGTAGACATATCCTTAGGGGCCTGTGATGGGGCACATACCACACACAGGCCCTGAATGGGTTAATGAGGGCCTGAGAGGCCAATTATGTTATCTGGCTGCACATAGAATATGAAGAGAAGCAGGAAGCTAGTTAGTAGAGAGAGAGGAAGTTTGTAGCAGAAGGGGGCTGTAGGAAAAGGGTCTACAGGCACTCTCTGGGAACAGAGAGTTAGGCTATGTTTACACTATCACTTACCTCGGTATAACTTATGTTGCTCAGGGAATGCAAATAATAAACTACCCCTGTGAGTTTCTCCCACCAACATAGCTACCGCCGCTTGTTGGGAGGTGGATTAATTACGTCGACAAGAGAGCTCTCTCCCATTGGCTTAGAGCGTCTACACTAGAGAGCTTACAGCGGCGCAGCTGCATTGGTGCACCGCTGTAAGCTCTCTAGTGTAGCAATAGACTTATTGAGGAAGAAGCCCTGGAGGGGAATAAGTCCTGAGATCCTAGTCTGTCTAGAGAAGACTGGGAATCAGCCAGGGGAGACAGAGTAGCTACCTGTGGCTGGGGTGGAGCAGGGTCTGTTGGGGACCCCAGGCTGGACCTCAGGGGTGTGGAGGAGCTCTCTCCCCCCGATCCTACTCCCCTACAGGGTAGTCTACTTCAGTCTACCACTGAAGCTACTACAGTCTGTAGTCTACTTCCTCTCTCTCTCTGGCTATCTGCCAGACTGTAGCCCCAGAAAAGCCTCCCTTCTCCCAGGAAGTGACTGCAGACTACTTCCCCTCCAGCCCCCCCTTCTGATCTCAGCTTCCTCCCTTTATAGAAGCCCAGCCTGCTCCTTCCCACCTGAACTTCATCTTCCATTAAGCTTTATTGGTCCCTGGCTCTCCTTCAGGTGCAGCATACAAGGTTAACTGACTTGATGTAAACTGCTCTCTCTTTTGTGGGGAGAACACGCCATCACAGACATATATAGGGCACGCTTTAAGGATGCTACCAACTCAACTTCCACTGCAAGTGGTAATATAGTTACCATCTGGAAAAAGAGGCTGACCTCAAGAAACACTACACAGAACAATAGAGAAAGAAGCCAAATCCATCAAGGTGACACTGCAAAGCCTGAACTGGCCAGCACAAGACTGAAATAAATGGCAGAAACTAGTGGATGCCCGATGCATCTGAGGATGTAGGAGGATAAAGAAGAGTTAGAAAGTAGCTTAACATTTACATTATGGACATACTCCACAGGCCTGCCAGTGATAAAATCTATACATTTGGTTTTTTTAAAAAGCAAAAGAAATTGGGGGGGAGTGCATATACTGTCATAAATAATGTATCTCCTTCCCAGAGGTGTCTTTTCAGTGCACTCTAAATCTAAAAATTAAAATAACCTCTATCCTTTATTAGCTATGACCCCTACTTTTCAGAGCTAGAAGCTTGCAATCACAAAGTCACTGCAGACTGATTTGCTGTCATAATATTGAGATGATTGTATTTTGATTTTTGAGTTGTCATTTATTGATACTATGCTACAATGCAATGTCAAAGCATCTGAATGATTCTTTTCAGCTTCTTTTGTAACTCTTTTGGATAAGTCTCTCCATCCAGAATTCTGGGAAGAAATGGGATGACAGGAACGCTAATCAAACATGTGTTTGCATTGAGTTCTAAAGATATGCAGTTGGAGATTCAGTGGCCCAGGAAGTGCTCAGACTAATATCTACTGTGTATGATACTTTGCCAAAGTTTAGTGGCTTGATACTTAATTTTCTTTTTTTTTTTAAATGTATTTTTTAATTTGCTGTTTGTTGGTTTATTTATTTAAATATTTGATCCTCAAAATTAGGTGAGATGATTTTCAAAAAAAAAAAAAAAAATCTGTACAGCAGTTTCTTACAGTTTTTCATCTCAAAGACACTTGTTTTAGAAAAGTATATGGCATTGAAAGATAGGGCCTTGTGTACCTTCTCAAACACAGCTATACTGAAATAGCTAAAACATTATTTCTGACAAAAATGAATCAATATTATAAAAGCCTGATGTGACCAGTGGACAGAATACAGATGTGTAATCAAGCAAGACATCATCAAATGGCAGATTATCTTTACTGATGAGCAAGAACCTAAACTAAAGACCTAAAGCGGTATGGCTACCTATTGAGATAAAGGATAATCTGCTTTTTCTGGTCCATATTTTAGTCTCTGCTCTAGTGGCATAAAGCAGCTGGAAACCCAGTTAATTTGGCTCACTGTGTATTCCCCCATGCAGGATTACCCTACACATGGCAAAGAGCAGACGCAGTGGCTCTCTGTTGACACTCCCTCACACACACCACAGTTCTGAGCACAAGGGCATAGCTGGGGAAGAGAGGGCATGCCCAAAGTGCTGCTGTGCTCTGGTGAAATAGTCCTTAAGATGTAATTTGGACATAATGTAACAAAAGCCTTGAGGTTGCTCTGAGCTATGCTAGAAGCTGGGCCAGCCTGCAGGCAACCTGAGGATCAGGGAGCCACAAGGTGATTATTCCACATTTACCCCTCCAACACTCACTCTCAGCTACATTAAGATATCTCACCCAGAGTGAGTCTAGCCTTATCTTGGTAATAGCAATATTGGAGTCTTTTAAAATAGAAATAGAAGAATACTACAAAAAAGCTTTAGATATTATCACTTTTTAATAAAAGTACTTCAGCTGGATTTGCACTCTTTTCCTGCTCACTTTTAGGAAATGGTCACGTGAACGAGTTTTGGTGGCAGATATGTTTTAAATGAATTATTGAGAAAAGTTCTTGGAAAGTGCAGTCAAATCTGTGAACCCACGGGCCAAAGAAAATTCACAGTTCAAATCCTGATTCTAAGAGTTAAAATCATACACTCAGGAATCTGAAAAATACCCTCTGATCTGTATGCCCAATTAAAATTTAAGCAGAGCATCATAGAATCTAAGTTCTGTGGTCACTGGATGGATCTTGCAGAATTTAGGACCATTTTGCCATTTTGTTGCCGAATACTGAAGATTTCGATACATATTTTCTCTTTATGACAATGACAGTTCTTCTGTTCTAAAACGTGGCTAGGTTTAATCCATCTCTATCACCCTACCCTCTCCCACCATTGTCGGAAAATTACATGTGCAAACATTCAGAGCCCCACAGTTAAATATGTACACAAGATAAGGAAAGCAAACTGATGAGCATGTACTGTATTGAATTTACAAATAGTTGGAACTGCATTGTTTTTAAATCAAATATCTCTAGATATTTTAAAGCTCTGGTGCATAATGTGGACTACATATGTGCCAATTACGTTATCTTAACGTAAGCCGCTTCTGCTTTTTCAAGTACAGTATTCACTTAACTGGTGGGAAAAATGCTTTTTATGCACTTTCAGGTAACTCAAAGGTGATCTGATGAGCTTACAATGGAGATGTCATCTCAGTCTTAAATCTATCACATCACTGTTGCATTGCAATATGACCCCCCAAAAATGTTTCAAACTTCATTACTGCAAACTAGTCAGATCTATCTTCAGTGCTCTCTGCTTCAGTTACTTTCCATGATGTTTCACAAATGATACAGGCCTCCATAATTCTCTCTCTAATAGCATGTTCCAGGCATTTGTTGGTTTCTTGGAATGCCTGTGCCTATACTTCAAGCCATAATTAAAAGAATCACAGAAACCTTGGAACAGTCTTTGGAAATCTGAAAATGGACATTTCATTTTCAAATGCTAGGGAGGAATAGGAAGCCAAAGAGCCAAAATCAGCAGGCTGTGGTGTTCACTTTGAATAGTCTGAGGGCTATTTAGCCATCAGGCCAGGACACACTTCCATGGGATCTTTAAAGTATGTGGGGAAAGAGATCAATGAAAGTGACAGCAGGTCCTCACAGAGGAAAGCAGAGGGCACTTATTGGCAGATGAAGAAGACTGTGCCTAAAACTAAATAATGTTTTTATTTTTAAAGTTCAAGAGTCAATGCTAGAAACAGATCAGCACTGTCAGAGGGAAAACCATATTACTAAAGAGAAAAGTCCTCTTCCTGCCGCAGCTCATCAATAACAATCAGGGGGTAGGTTCTGAAGTCCCCATTTAAGGCTGGAATCTGACTTTTCTCGTACACACAAAGGTATCCTGAAGGAGGTCCAGAGGGCTATGCTGCAGCTGGAGTCCAAAGGAGAAATTTTGCATGACTCAGTCAAAATTTTGCTCAGGAGCTCCCAAGGAATTGAATAGTAACTGCACCAGCCTTTATCCGTTGTGCTAAGTAGCTCATTAATGATAAGGGAAGGCTCAGAACTATGTCTTTGCCTCAATCCAAACTAGCTTTTAGCATACATATCCATTTTTGTCTTGGCGTCCCTGTGGCTATGCCACCAACACTCACTCTAGGACATAAGCCAGAAATGTTAAGTTAGGCACCAGCAAGTTTCTCTCAGAGGTATTGTTTGCCTTCATAAAAACGGTGTCCCTGCCCCAGTAACAATTCAGCTATGAACACTGTTCTAAAGCGTACTAGTCAACATTTTTTGACTAACAATAAATAGCCTTTTCCAGAAAGGAATTATTTTCATGAAAAACTACTTTTTTCTTTTTTTTGCCCAGCTTTTTGTGACATTTTCTGTTTATAATTTTTTATCAAAATGATTACTGAAGTTTTCCACTCACTTGAAACTGGGTTGTGTTTATTTCAGAGTTCAGCATCCACGGTAGGTGTCCAGAGTGAGCAACATCTGGTGAGCTTTGTGGGACCCTTCTACATCATTTCTCTGTGAGGGTGAGACTACTAAACCAGTTTCCCCTTTGCTGGAAGACCTCCCCTTAAGGACAATAGTAAGGTGACCCCCTCCCCAACCTTCAAGTTTGAGTATGAAACACCCATTGTGCCCAGGCTAAATCATAATGGCCCAGCTCACAGGCCTGTTGCTCACTTGTTCATCACACGCCCTCCTGCAGACACAGACAGAGACATTTCCCAGCTGCACTAAACCCAATCCAGGGACTTTTTTGTCATGTCTAGTTCCTGTTTCTTTATGAGAGGAGGCAGTCCTTCTTCCCTTGCCTTGCCATGGGATTCATAATGCAGACAGTCGGCCCTGGGTGGGGTGTTCAAGGAGAACAGCAGCACTTGCTAGTGGTGTTCCTTTGAAAGCACTGGGACCTTTAGGCACTCCTACTGCAGTTCTTTGATTATATTGCGGCCACAGTCCTCCTGTCTCTAGTGTGATACCAGCTTCAGTCCTGCTCCGGGCTCTGTATTCTTCTAGCTCTCACCCAGCCCTCTGTCCCCAAAGCTCTCAGTGAGGTTTAGGTTGGTTCTTCTAGGCTGTTCTATCTCCAGGCCACTCCTTTGCAGTTTCTTGGATAAATTCCTCTGGCTTCCAGATTTATGTTCTCTGAAACCACCTCTGCTTCTCCCTTCTTCCATTTTGCCAATATCCTGAGGCTAAAATAGTCACCATTGCCCACTGCTGTGACCGTATTATTCTCCCAGCACCCCTGCTTCTTCATTGATTCTGACTCTCTGCATAAAGTTCAAGTTCTTCATAGTCACAGACTCATAGACGCTAAGGTCAAAAGGAACCATTATGATCATCTAGTCTGACCTCCTGCACAATGCAGGCCACAGAACCTCACCCACCTACTCCTGTAATAGACCCTGACCTATGACTGAGTTACTGAAGTCTTCAAATCATGGTTTAAAGACTTTAAGGTACAGAGAACCCACTAGCAAGTGACCCGTGCCCCATGCTACAGAGGAAGGAGAAATTTTTAATGATCTGCACAGCCCTGCTTCTGCCTCCTTTCTCATTACTCCTCACTCCACCCCACCCACCACTCTTATCACAGCTCCTCTGACTCTTGTGCCCTTTCCCCCCACTGCTTTCTACACGTGGAACAACTTCTCTCTTTCTGTGTGCCAAGCATCTTCTCTCTCCAAGGACGGGTAAAACATTTTCTATCAAAACATTTTCTTGGCAAAAAGAACATTTTTACAGGAAGTGTCTGCTTTCCTCAAAAAAATTAATTTTGTCAGAAAACTGACAATGCCACACCAGGAAATATTCAGTTTTCAGCAAAAAAAAAAAAATCCACTTTTAACCAAAAATTTTCATTTTTCAGGTTCTTGATTTTGGGGCGGAGAGAAAGGGAGGGAGATATTTTTTGATCCAGCTCCATATTCTCCCTCTTCAGATCCCTTCTCAAAACCCACCTTTGCCTTGTCTCCTTCCCTTTTGCTGCATATGAGCATATGATTCACTCGTTAGATAATGACACACAATATTGTTTTTATTAACCTGCCTCCCTCTTTCCTTTACTCTCTTCCTGTCGTTAGGGTCTATGGTGGCAGTTGTTGCTCTGTTGTTTGTTTTTCTCATGTATACGTAGAAACCATGTCTTTGTAATGCCTGTAAAGCTGCATGCCAGGTTGTGTTGCTGTACGAATGTTTACCACACACGCCAGCTCACCTGGCTTCCAGCCATTACTCTGAATACTCTGGCTCCACATGCAACCCCACTGGTTCTTCACAACTGTCAGGCTGCCCCTCATTGGGATTGTTACACTCAGCTACCAAGCCCCAATCTCCCTTGTTTTGCAAAAGAAAGGAAGGAGACTAGCCTGGCAACTGGCTAGTTTCCAAACTTGACCCTTTCTTTTCAGAGAAGATGTTTTAATAAGCTCCCAAATGGTAACAACTCACCAGATCTGGTTAGTCATATGTAATGTCTGCTTTCCTTTCTCCATCCTCACAGCTAGTTTATACTTTATACAGCTATTAAAGGATGAACTCCAGAGTTGTTCATTGGGCAGGAGGGAAATAGTAACTCAGCAGATTTACTACACCTGTGAAACATGCCAGCTCGATGAACCTGAAGGCTGAAATCCTCTATTTCTTCAAAAGAGTGGAACTGTACAAACAATGAGAGTGCAAACTTCCCCACAGTCCTGACAGTCTTGATATGGAAGGATCACCTCTAGGGGAGAGTGGGCAGTCCACTATCCATTCCTTCTCAGTCTATTCAGATTGCCAACAAAAGGGCCTGTTGTGTTGGTGAATGGTTGTTTTTGTATATGATGTGGATATCTGTCCACTGAAAATTGGGCTGAGATCACCAGCTCTGTTCACAAAGGCCACCAAATAGAAATCCATGTCATAAAGTGGTATGTGTGACTAACAGTGTCTGGTTGCAAAGGTTGGAGAGAGAGCACAATAATGGTGAACACACCAAGGCTGTTGCAATATGTACTGTATTAATTCAGATTCCTTTGTGCCTTTCTGAAAGATCAGAGCACAAGGTAAAAGAGCACAAATTAGCATTACGTGACTGATCACCAAGTCTTCCCAGCTAGCTTTTTGTGGCTGTTTTCCATTTGTGTTAACAAGTGTGCTTGTCCCGCCTCCTTTGAATCTGATAACCAAAATATATGAGAGACGGGAGCTGCTCTGCAGGCAGAATGCAGTGAAAGTAACAGCTCAGAGGCTACAAGAAAGGAAGAAATGAAAAAGTGAGCTGGAAAAACAAAACACCTACAGTGTATGAACCATCCATAGTGAGGGGCTTATGGTTTTTCCTTTGAAACTCCAATATCCCCACACCCACCTCAAGCTGAAAACTCTCCTATTTCACTGTCTGGAAAACTTGGCAGTTTTATCCTCTACATTCCAGTGGTGATGCCTGCTGCTGTTCTTGGATATTATACCACGTTGCAAGCCTCAGTACTCATCCATAAATTAATTCTTCCTGTAGAAGGGGTGGGTCCTGGTTACTGTGGGCTAGTGCAGCATTATCTGCAAAACTTCATCCTGCCATGCACATTTCACAAAGCTCATACATTCACAACTGCATATAACCCATTTTTTGAGTAGAATAGTTACACAATGGGGCTTGCTGCACATTGCAATCGCCTGAAAATCTGGCCCATACTTATTCATTTGAAACTAAGAATAAGCCACAAACTCCACTCTCTGACTTTTCTTGCTAAAATGTGTTCCTCATAGATAGATTAACTTGAGTAAAGACAAATTGCTGTGTGCTGTACTCATGTTAATGGTGGGATTCCCTCCCAGACCTTTTCCATTTGGCTTATCCAGAAACTCTCATCCAGCTCTGGGAGAATACTTCAGTTCTCTGGAATTCAAAATCCAAATTTTGTCAGATGCCTTTGCATACAGCAAAATTATGCTGAGCTGATCAGATTCAAGCACAGGGGGTGGACATAGGGGATACCACACATCCAAAGTTACACAGAAAACCTCTACCTTTATATACATTTACACTGCATTTACTATACGGTGTATCACACATTTTAGGATTGGCTTGGTTAATTTGCAGGAACCAATCCCTGTGTAGCATGCTTTACCTACTCTTTACTTCATCTCTATATTCCTAGTTTATGCATTTCATTGTTAGTAAATGGTTCCCTGGTTGTTCTCCTTCTTATCTTTGCTGTCTTAGACATTTTGTCTTCTTAGCCTACTGACCTCTTCACTTAACTTATTTAGCACAAGCGTTCTGTTTTCAACCTAATGGTCCGTTTACCTCCCTAATTCTATCTTCCAAGAAATGAGGCCTCCCTCCAGGTGTTAATTACTCACATTAGGCCAGGCCTCAGCTACATTTAATAGCTCATTGATTTCAATGAGACTATGCACAGAATCTTAGGGCTTATCTACACTTACCTCCAAGATTCAGCAGCAATTGACCAGAGTTACGCAAGCTATGCAAAAAACTTGTGTAACTCCCGTCGACTTAGCTGCTTCTCTTCTGCATGCCGTCTTCACTGAACTGAGGTTCCCGTCAATGCAGCGCTACACAACTTGAGAAGGTGGTCTTAATACGTTGATTTCTGGATTGACTGAGTGGGTCTTCACTGACCGCTCAGTCGATCCAGAGAAATCAATCTGATGGCGGCGACTTTGCCGCCGTCAGGGTAGCCGTAGCCTTAGAAATGTAGGTCTGGAAGGGACCTTGAAGGTCATCTAGTCCAGTCCCGTGCACTCAAGGCATATCAGTAAGGAGTGCAGTCAGTATTTGGCTATATATAAATACTTCAGGATCTGGCCCAACATGATCTGTGTTAAAAAGTTTTCTTCCACATGCTGGTGTCATTTCTTGGTGAGTTATGTACTGATCAGTTTGTTATGTCTAGTGGGTGTGATAGGGATGAGGTGTTGTCCATGGATAACTGTATATATAATTTATTAACAATTTCAGTTTGGAAGACTTGTAAATATATTCTGGACTACAGCTGATTCTTACCATGTGGCAGAGTTTCCTTTGTAGACATTTGAAAAAGGATTTAATTCAGTTTGGGGCTCAGCTGAGTAGTAACATATCAAGTTTCCAGGTCTCAGCATCATCAGACATGCTATGCAGAAGGAGGTCCTAGGAGAGGGTTGGAGGTATTCAGAAAAGCAGAGGAAAGTGGGAGTGCCCCCACATCATTTAAGTGCATTCAAGGCATACATCGGCAGGAGCTATTGAGCAGACATTGAAACACTCTGCCCCTCTGCTGTTGGCTGCAATGGGAAGCAGTGTGTCCATAGGGAAACTAATCTGAGGATTGAATAGGATCTAAAAGATTAACATTCATTTGTAACCCAACTCTTCTAGTTTCCGTCTGTTTTTAATGCTAAATTATCGCACTGTATATCTATCGTACTGTACCAACGTAATTGCTAGCAATGTTCTAGCTGTTGCTCTTAAAGTAAGCGAGAGACTAGAATTTTCCAGCTGTTACTGTGGAAAAATAACAGAGCAAACTAAACGAAATTTGAACTCACAAAATATGGGAGCAGGGGAGCTGGGATTTCTTTTGACGTGTGGGTGCGGGTGGGGGGATATTTCAGAAGAGATTGTTGGAATTGCCTTTGGGAGGTAAAGGGGCGGAATTATTTTCTTGCTTGCTTATTCATAAGATCAACTCCAGTATAAAAAAGCAGCATTTGATTGGCTTAGATATTGTTTTTTTAAAAAAAAGTAGAAATTCCATCCTGCTTTAATCACAGTCCACTGCAAGTTTCTTTAATGACTTCCAGCTGCACTCTTTTTAGGCTATTGTTTCAGCACAGCTTCCAGACAAAAATTGGATCCGTTAACATACCAAAAAAAAAAAAAAATCCTTACTCTGTCCTCCACTCTCTTCTAACAGAAAACAGATTTCACTTTGGTTATATAAATATGTGATGAGCTGGAGAAATAAAATGTCTGCCACTGACTTTCTTCAGTCTCCATGAAGCCTTTCATTAGGGAGCAAAGGAAAATAAGAAAAACAAAGATATGTACATGGATCTCTAAGCAGGAACAGTGGAATTTCTTTTCTCTATTTAAATGGAAATGTATTTCTAGGTACAACAGTACATTAACATCGAGTTTTAAAAAAACCCTCTCACTTTATAAAACTGCAACATGCCTTTGAATAATAAATACATTGATTTATGATGGAAAGCCTTGGACTGGGACTCAGAAGACCTGGGTTCTATTCCTGGCTCTGACATGGATTCCTAGGTGACCTTGGGCAAGTCACTTCACTTCTCTATCCCTCAGTTTCCTCACCTGTAAAATGGGGAAAATGATACTGTGCTTCTTTGTAAAGAGCCTTGAGATCTACTCATGAAATGTGCTGGATATAATTATTTCTCACAATATTGTTTTAAAACACTTTTTACCACTTAAAAGTCATTTTTTACAGCTGAGCTGGGTAATGGAGCAGCAGGTTATATTGCAGTGGTATATAAAATAGTCATGCCAGGCTGCTACATATTTAAAACCCAGGGTATATGTAAGGTACCATGTTTCCATTTAAGCATTAACTCATTAAGTGAAAGGGAATTTTGTCCTGTGGGAAGGGCTGACCGATACACAATTCCTCCTGGGGCTACTCTTTGCGTGGTGCAGTTTATGCCCTGATCCTCTGGGATCCTACTGATGTGTAAATGTCTTTGTAGTTCACTAAAAATCTATTCCATCATTTACTGCTGAACAATAATATAAGTAATATAATGTTTGACATGACAAATATTTAGCTGTAATATGAATCACGTACCCATTCAGAGTTTTGTCATTAACTTCAATGTACAATCCAATAGAAAAAGAGGAAAATTCTAATTCTGCCTTCTGAAGTGTCATGAAGGGCCTAATTTCTAAAAAGTGAAACCCATTTCAATGTATGAAAAGTAAAATTGGCTCCAAAGGACAGAATGGCTTTATAAAATGTGTATTTTAAATGTGGGATACTTTCATATCAAAGGCTGGTTCACCTATAACTGACCTGGCTTCTAGGCAAACACAACACATTCTTTCTTGGAGACATGTCAGGCCATAAACTTACATTGGTATAACTACATTGCTCAGGGATGTAAAAAATCCACACCCCTGAGCCACACAGTTATACCTACCTAACCCAGTGTAGACAGCACTATGTCGCTGGAAGGGCTTCTTTGAACATGTCAAACTAATAAATGGAGTGTTTATAATAATATGCATTGGTTTACTTTGTTAATACCTATGATCATCAGAAAATGACAGCATATTCTTAAATAAACATACAAAGGTAGCTGTATTCCAAGCAGACTCCCATCTTTAAGCATTTTATTTCCTGCCAAATTATAATTATGACTGCTGTATTCACACAGCTCAGTCACGTCTCCTAGTGATTGGCCAAGTAAATTATAGATTAGTGCTCTCTAATCATATTCTAAATTAGGTATTAACCATTTTTCTCTATAGAGGGCCCCCTCTTTCCAGGTTTAAATCCTATTAAATGATTTCACATAAAACACAAAGTCAGCATATATATTGGGGCGGATATTCCCTAACAAAGATGATGATGATGAATGCATGGGGCGGGAGAGGAGGGAAAGGATACTGCATCTGAAGATGACAGCGTGCTCCAATAGGGCAGGGCTGGGTTGAGCTGCATGGCTTCATAGCAGTAAGTCCTTTTTATTAGAATGAGGCCAAGGGTCTCTTTTCCAATATCTATCTGGGGGATTCCCTTTTGGTAGCCTGGTCTGGGTGAGGTATAGCATAGAGAATCTACTTTTTGTCTAGTTTGTTCATTCATTTTCACTATATGACATGATGATGAAGTACAATGCTAATGAAGCACAGAGAGTGATTACCAGCAGAACAATAAAATCAATGCAAAGGAAAGCTTCTGCTTGACTTTTCTCCTCAGTCATTTAACTATCCCATACAGTACTGATAAAGAAATAGTATGCCAGGTCTTGTTAATTAAATTAATCCTGTAGCAAAAAAACCACTACCTGCATATTACTAATATAAGGGTTTCTAAATTGGTATAGTGAACTTCACAAATTCTAACCTGTAAGAGAAGGGAAAAAAGAAAGGCACATTTCCTTTTGTTGACATTCCCTGTAATTGTCTGAGATTTAAATATTATTCCAGATGAGAGATATAGATGGTCCCACTAGCCTAGAGCATGTTTAATGAGTACTTGAACCTCAAGTCCAAAAAACTCCAGCTCATTCTGAAACTACCTGATCCTGAAGGTATGTAGGACTCTCTGCTACAATCTTTTCCAATAATCCTATACAGCGAAAAATGGTCTTTTTACCATTATTTGAAATAATGGCCCAGGATAGACATGGATGGCAGAGCCTTGTTTGTGTCCTAAGCGATGTTTGACAGTGTGGGAAGGATTCAGTTGTCCAGTGGTTAGAGCAGAAGACTGCATCAGGAGATGTGGAGTCTACTTCTAAGATTTTTAAAAATGACTAATCATTTTGGATGTCTTAGTTTTTGGAAGGGAAGCAACCTGAAACACCTTACAGGGATCTGATTTTAATAGGATAAGTGCTCAGCATCCTCTGAAAATCAAGCCCCTTTAGGTGTCCCAAGTTGGGTACCCAAAATCTGGAGCACCAAAAATCACTGATTACTTTTGGAAACTTTTGGCCTTTGTTGTGTAACAGTGAGCAAATCACATATGTTAAAATTTTCAGAAGTGTCCACTAATTTTGGGAGCCTCAGGTTTTAACTTGATTTGCTACATTTTCAACTTCCCCGGGCACCCACAGCTTTCTTACTGATGTCATTTGGAGCTGTGAGTATTCAGCAAAGTACTCAAACTATCTCAAACAGCACACTCAGAGTTAGTGGAGATTGAAAATTGGGACCTTAAGGATGCACAGTGCTGTGAGATGCTTGAGTGAGTAAGGCTTACGTTTTTCTTTTTGAATCAGAGACAGCCAAGTTGCATGGAGAGCAGAGTCAGACAGGTCTTATAAAAATTCTGAGGCAAATAAGCTTTTTAAAGCAATTAATCCCACTAATTCCTACAAATATTCTCTTTGAGTATGAATATCTGAAGTCTATGGAAGTGGATGAAGGGGTATTGATCTCATGAATATATCATTTGTTTTTAATTACTTAGTTTAAGTAACATAATCAATACTAATGAAGGGCCTCATTTCATTTTAAATGAAAATGGGACTCCATGGCTCAATCGATTGGTAAAGGTCTACATGGCCTTTCCAGAGCTGCCAATTTAAATTCAGCACTGGTCTAATTTCTAGAATTTATCACCAAGTGGTGCCTATTTAAGGTCATGATAACATGAATTGTTTTAAGTCCAGGTCCTACTGAACAGGTGTCCCCCCCACTTTCTATGAACCTCTGAGCACTGAAGTCAATGGCAACCCCTGTGCAATGCAGAGCTCAGCACCATGGGGAACACAGAGGATGGGGCTAAAAGATCTAGGGCTAGATTCACAAAGGGACTAGGATGTCGCAGTGCTTAACTGCTAGGGGCCCAGCTGCCTACCGGGATCCTCAGCCCCGAGTTAGCTGTCCAAGCTCCTCACACAATGCATGGGGAGAGTTAGGCTCCTAAAGGAAGGGATCTTCAGAACCCAGCAAATTGACAAAGAGCCGCCTAAACTACTCAAGTCAGCCCCCCAATCATTATAACCAGTTGCCCTAACTACTGGGTGTAGTGTGGAAGACCTATATTCAGATATCTGCACTGCCTGATTTGGAGGAGAAACTTGAACCCAGCTCTCACAGGAAAGTGCCTAACTACTAGGTTAGTGGGCATTCTGGGATGGATCTGGCTCAGTCTCTCCTGTTGTAGGGGTTCCACTTGATCCAGTTAATATTTAATTATTATACAGTGTTTTCAACCTGACACCCTCATCCCAGGTGAGTGCTCTAACCACTGGCCTATAGGGCATTCTGGGGACATAGACGCACCCGCCAACCAGCGCCTGAAAAATTCCAACCACCTCACTCCCGGCTGCCTTTTATGTGAGCCCCAGTTTGGTCAGTGTGCTCTGAGAACACCTACCAGATTGGGCCCTGCTGGGGTAATAAATGGGGGGACACCTAATCTGAAAATCCCACTGGGTTTTAGGAATGAGGTAGACCTCTGAGCAGTTTGTTAACTGAGGGGTGGCTTTGCACATGCCTACCAGGGGGAAGTGGAGGGGTCTACAAGATTAGCCAGCAGCTGAGTGATGATTTTAAGAATGTCAACATCACCTAAATGTTAGGTGTCTAAGTATCTTTGTGGATCTAGCCCCTCACTGGTCCTTTTCTCCTCTACCCCCCTCCCAACACATGGGGGCTGGTTGGGCACATACAGGTCTACAGAATCGACTCCAGCCATTGTTTTTGAACACATTCTCCAAAGCAGCTCTCCAGCCCCATTGTGAACTGGATGGAGGATTCCTTTGCATATCCTGGCTCCCTACTCATTTGCTCGGCCCCCAGCCTGGCTACTTGGGAGGGGCATGAGCAATGAATTTTGGTGCAATTGGAAATCTCAGCAGAAAGGCCAAGAAGGTAACAGTCGGGGAAACTGAACTATCTTCTTACTCCAAATCAGGACACATTAGCAAGGCAGTGTGAGGAAAATGTAACGGTAGCTGCCTGTGCTGTAAGGCATTTCAGTCTTCAGATCTGCCAGATTGATACCATTCACTGGCAACTGGAGCCGCTCACATTTTTTCACATAAAAAGTTGCTTAATTATTAAAAAAGGCCTTTTAAAACTGGAAATTTTTACAAAAAAATGGCAGTTTTATTGGAACTCTGTGTTTTGCAAAGTTTTCTATTATAGTTTTACAAACATTTTACTAAAACAATTTTTAAATTGTTAAAAATGTTTCATTTACCAAAAACACATTTTCTTACTAAAAAGAGTGAAACATTTTCAAAACCACATTTGGTTTAAAAAAAAATCAAGGAAAATTTAGCCAAAAAAAAAAATGGAAAATGGGTGTGATTCAAACCCTGCAAACAGAAACAAATTTAAAAATTTGAATTTTTCTATTAAATCATTTTTCTGGTTTTTGACTGGCTCTACTGAGATCAAATTCATTATTAAAAATTCCTCTTTTACTTTAACATATTTAAAGACTTCTAATTATTCAAACTGGTCTATAGCAATAGCATATCTGAACAGCTCAAGTACAAAGGGAAATTTAACAAAGGCTATCTCTGGATTTCATCCAGCCTTGAGCCATTGCAAGTCCCTGCTACACAGTATGATTTGTATCTCCTTGACACGTCACAAAATGAAACAAGCAATTTTCTCTTGGCCAAGTTCCTACATGAGATTCCTTTTATCTCAGTCTGCACAGCCCATCCAAGTCCCTGATTCTATCTTGGCTAAATCTGCATGTGTTTTCCAGATGAAAATGTTAACTGCATAGCAACGTGAACCAGCTCAGATTTTAAGTTTAAAAAAAAACTGCCACATCTAGTGTTTGTATTGTGGCAAAGAGCAGGGAAACTTTTTTCCCCTGTTTTAAAAAAGCCAAACATTTGCTGTTCATTAAGATTGCTCGTCCTAATCCTGCTTTGGAGACTATTGCTCATGCTCTATGCACTTTTTCTTCTCGGGGCAAAATGCAGTTTTTCTCTAGCTGAAATGCAGCAGTGCTAAATAAAAATTTCTTTTTCAACCAAAATCATGCAACTGAGCAAATATCCTTCCCTGTAGTTTTGTGTTATTTCCTTGTGAATGTTAGAAATAACACTGCATGCAGTCTAGTTGTAGCCATGTCAGCCCCTGGATATTAGAGAGGCCAAGTGGGGGAGGTAACAGAAACAACTATAATCCTAGCCTAGGTGCCCTATCTAAATGTGACCCTGCATATAACTAGGTTTGCTTTTGTAAAGAGCTGAACACCTTGGAAATGTTGGAACTGATAAGGAATGAAACCCCCTTTTGCAGTTTAAGCTAAATTAAAGAAACGCATGAAAAGGAATGTACAAATCTTCTTTTCCAATGTGCAGGGGCATGCACCAGAGGGGGCAAGCAGGGGCATGGGCCCCTTCACTAATCTGTAGAGGCACAACTCCTCCGGCCCAGCGCTGTGGTTGGCAGTGGGAGGGAGGCGACAGCAAGCTCCTCCCGGGACCGCTGGGGGGAGAGCGAGTTCTTGCCGGGGGCAGGGAGGGAAGAGCGAGCTCCTCCCGGAATGAGGCGGTGGGGGCACAGAAGGTGCCCCTCCAAAAGGGGTCAAAGTTAAATTCCTGTGCTGGCCCCTAGAGCTACCTTTCTTTGGGCTCCCTCCAGACCAAATAATGGGAAGGGGAAATGCACTTGGAAAGAAGGTTGGCAAAACATGTGTCTATGTGCTAACGATGCAAGCGTTTTGACAGAGTGCAAGGAAACTTGCAGCTTGAAAGGCTAAGGATTCCCCCCTTGAATCTCCATAACACCCTTCCAGGGATTTGAGAGCTGCAGGATGATGTGGAGCAGGGGGTCATAAAATCCTGTTAGGAGAAAGATGTTCCATTGCCTGGATTTACTCATAGCAGATCTAGGCACTTAAAATTAAAAGTCCCAGGGAGTGAGTCATCTTGCCTTGATTAGACTTCCAGTGCTCTCCCTGAGAAAAGGAGCAGGCAGACCCTGCAGAAAGGAGGTCAAAGATTTCCCTCACTTGCAGATTTTGGGTCTGATCATGCAGTCATTATTCAGGAGCAGCAGCAACTTAATTTATGCATTTGAAGGTGGTGAGGCAATAAATAACATCAATCCTGAAGTCTAGCAATTCTAGGCATTCATGGGACAGACCATACCAGTTAGCAAACACTGAAGAAATCCTGGTGATACATATTCTGTGTCTCTTTTTACATTGCTTTTAATTTGGAACTGCTGAATCCCTTGGTGTTGTGTTCGTCAC
Source organism: Emydura macquarii macquarii (assembly GCF_026122565.2). NCBI lineage: Eukaryota > Metazoa > Chordata > Testudines > Chelidae > Emydura > Emydura macquarii. Next base: position 31,077,745 of record NW_027132559.1, on the reverse strand, counting down.
AAAAGACAGCATGAACACTGTCTAACTGGGAAGGGTTCAGTCAGTTGCCACGTCTGTAGCGATCCAGTGCACAAAAGGGGAGGCGGAGGTAACAGAAATACCTTCTATTTGACAAACAAAAAAGAACTAACTAGAGCTTGGAGTTCCCAGTGCCACATCAGCAAGCGTAGAATCCTTGTAGTCCAGAGTTACAATTCAGAATGTGGAATATACCGAATAAAGATTAGCCACAGCATAATGTTGGCATTTTTGTCTCCAAAATCCTGTGCATTTGGGCCCCTCTGCCCACACCTTCCAAACCAAAGTTTATATGTAAAATTTCAAACTTCAGGCACGAAAGCCTAAAAATAAATCACCTAAATCCAGACATGAATATCTTAGGTGCACATATGGTCTCCTTTACGATAGCATCTGAGCACCTCGCAATCTTTAATGTATTTATCCTTACAACACTCCTGTAAATTGGGCAGAACTGCAGCATAGAGATCTGAGTGACCTGTCCAATGTCACACAGGAAGTCTGTGGCAGAGCAGCCAACTGTACCTGGATTCCAGGTGAGCTCTAACCCCGAACCATCCTTCCTTTCTTTTATTCAGGAACATAAATGAAAGTGGTCTGACTTTCAGATATGCTGAGCCGCAACTAAAGTCAGTGGGAGCTGTGGATACTCAGCACACTTGTAAATCAGGCCATTTTTATTTAGATACTTACATATAGGTTTAGGTACCTGACTTTTGGTAACTGTGGCCATTTTACGTATGTGAACTTTTTGGACTCTAGTTCCTATCTTCATGCTGCTTCCTGCACAGGTGGCCAGATAGTTAGTGGGGAAAATCAGGACAGGGGTGGGGATTAATAGGCGCCTATATAGGACAAAGCCCCAAATATCAGGACTGTCCATATAAATCGGGACATCTGGTCACCCTACTCCCGTACCTGACTTAGTAAGCAAAATAAAAATTAGAAATGGATATTTCTGAATCAGTTTTGACAAGAGTTGTATACACCTTCTTATGGAAGATGTTATAATACTGTATTACTTATAAAATTGTACTATCTTTTACTTCTTTTACAATACAGCATTTTACAGTGTTTTGATTTTTTAAAAAGTATTATTTAGTGTTTGTATCGCAGTAGCATCCAAAACATGCAGGACACTTTCCAAATACTCAGTCTCTGCCCCGCAGAGCATACAATCTAAATACACAGAAATCCTAATTAGGACTTGTCTACACACAGTTTTTTCACCAATTTAACAAGAGAGGTTTAGACACTGTTATTAAGTCAATTCAATGTCCTAGTATGGATGCAGTTATGCCTTCATAAAGGTGTTTGTTATAAGGAGCAAAGTTAGTACTGCCTCAAGTTAAGGTTGCCCAACACTTTCAACTATAAGGCCTTGTGTTTAGTTGTTTATAACTTGGCTAAACTTTAAATATAAGGGCTGAAATTTTCCATGACCCAGGCTTAATTCTTCTGGAATGTTTCAGCTAAAACAGTTGAGTTGTTTCTGAAAAAAAGATTAAGGATTGTTTTGCCGATGTTAACAAGCTGTTTGTAAGACTTTTTTTAGATAGTATATAATATGTGATCATGTAATTAAAGATTGTATCATAATGAATATGCACAAGGGGGTGGATTAAGGTTACACAGGTAATCTTAAATCTGGCATTTCCTAACTTTTGAGTGCTGGAGTTGGCAACCTTAACATTCCTTTAACATTGTTTTTTGGATGTAATATCAGTATTACTTGTTTCAGTAAATTTTCTAAACTGATATAATTAAATCAGTGCAAAAACTATGTGTAGACAAGAGCAATGGTTTGTAGAACAGATGAGCAAAATGATGAGGGCAATGAAGAACAACCGTCTTGTTAGTTACATGCTGTTAAGTTTAGGCACGCTAAATTTCCATCCTTGTATCGTTCAAACCCCTTTCTTCTGTCCCCCACCCTAGCAATCTCCAACCACAACTGTGGTGTCTTTATGCCTCTCCCTCCCAACTTTCAATTATTTCCCTCTGCATAAATGAGCAGTACACTACACTCACAAGATAAATAAATAATTAGATAAATTAGGAAGCTAATTTCTTGTACACGTTGCAGAAGCAGTGGGTCATCTGGAATGATGGTAACTGAGGAGCGGGTTCGAGGATCATCTTGTGAAGGGCAGTGTGAGAGAATGCACTGAGAAGGCTGTGGGAAAAGCAGACATAGGAGGCATCAAAGCTGATGTCATACATGGAAAAGAGGGAAAGAAAAGTAACTTGATATGAGACAAAGTCAGATAAGTAGGTAGGAGCACAGTTATGTAGGAACTTGACAGCAATCACAAGAAGCTTGAACTTGATGCAGTGAAGAAGGGGTGCAGCGATTCAAAGGGAAGAATGACCCGGGCAAGGACAATTATTTTAGTGGTTACATTTTGTATGGCTTGGAGCTGATTAGTCTGGAAGGTCATTGTGTATTGCTGAGTGTTTGGAAAGTCATTGTGCAGGAGGTTAAAATGATATTGGTTGAATTATTAAAAAATATTGAAAAATGTGGCAGCGCTATCAGTTACTTGCTGTTTTCTGGCATAATCTATATCTGTATGTTGGTCATCTAGGAAGCAGCAATAAATACAAGCAAAATATATACTTCCCAAAGCAAGTAAATGATGATTAGTTGTTCACCATGCTTCCCTCATTCTTGCTAGTTTGGATAATAAGATATTACCCACATGTCAAACGGCCCTCTGCTGAATCACTTACTGTATGGAGCACAAGGTGGCAGGGGTTGGAGTGGTGACATAGGACAAATCTGCCTCAAAACAGAGAGAGCTGAATAGTTTTCACATTATTTATCACCTCATTGATTTAATACAATGGTCTTTTTCAATGTAACAGGGTGCGTTCCCCCCTGGCTTTGGAAAGGTTAATGTGGGCTTGGAGAGTAGGGATATGTCTACACTGCTGGGGCTGCATGGATCAATGCAGCAGGATCAATTGAGTGGTCTGTGGAGACCCACTCAATCGATCCTGGAAGTGCTCTTCGGTGAACACCATTAATTTCCTCCTCTCCCCCAAAAAGAGTAAGGCTGCGTTGACCGGAGGGCGTCTCCCAATGATGCAGCTCAGAGAAGATGCCATGGTACGGCAACGTAAGTAAATTGACAGGAGATACGCAAGTGACAATATATAGCTTGAGTATCTCTTGTTGATCACCAGCATCAGTGTAGGCCAAGCTTAGGCCAGGAGTAATTAAAGATGAAGCCCAAAGGTGGAAGGAGCTTGATGATGACTCTAAAGGCAGGAAGACTCGAGCAGAAGAAAGCTACTAAGAGAGAGGGAAGAACTTTGCACCCACTTACTGGGATTACAGGGTGGAGAGGCTGGTAGGGTCAAGGAGGAAACCCAGAGACAAAGTAAGCCCTGGGACCCTCTCTGAAGTAGAGAAGTCTGGCAAAAGGCCAGGAATGAGTGGTGCAACTTCTGGGGTGGAGTAGGCTTTGGTGGTGAGCCCTGATAAAAGGGGCAGGATCTGGACATCCAGGGAGAGAGCATTAGGAGGTGTTCACCTGAGGAATTATATAAAAAAAACTTACGAAGATGACAGGTTAAGTCTGAGGAGGGCAGAACTTGGGTTAAATTACACTGTTAGTTTCAGATTTATTGGGGGACTCCAGGGGAGAGCCCTGTGAGTCCCAGCTCTGAAAGAAGGATGAACTTGGAGAGGCCAGCTGATGGACTATGGTAGAAAGAAGTCCAGGGAAGCAGCAGCAAGGAGTCGGAAGGAGCAGACTTTGGCTGCAAGTTACAGGTCCTTGGACTGGAACCCAGCTTGGGAGGGTGGACCTTCCTTCAGCAAAGAAAGCTTTGGTGTATTTCAGCTACATCTTTTTCTCTTCTTTAGATCAATAATCAACCACACCATCCCCATACACATACAGTCACATTTTTTCAGGAAATAACATCTCAGGGTCCTTGGTTAAACATGTGAGCCTACTTTTTCACAGGTCATTTTCATGATTGTGTGTGAATTGGAAAATTGTGTATGCACGGCCATTTAGACGTTCTAAAGCTGTTTGCACACAAAAATACTGATTTGTATGTGCACTTGCATGCTGAACTCTGGCACTTATATTTAAAAATATAGCCCCAATTTCTATTATATTTTTTGTTATTGTGGTGGCAGAGTAGGTGGTAGATAACGTACTGTACTGTGTTAATACCATTCCTCATTTCTGGATGGGAATTGCAGGTCTTAGATTCCATGTTAAAAGAAATATTTTTTTTTCTTGCATCAACAGCTGGCTCCTTGATGAGCTCCACAGGAGTTTGTTTCAGTGGTTTCTTGAACTCTGATGTGGTTAGAGTTCTGTGTGTCTAACTTAAAAGTTCCATCATGTAAACTATTGACTCAGTCAGCCTGGCACTATTTTCTTTGGACTTATTGATGCCATGTTATTTGTGTACCTTCCTGATTTTAAGGTCTCACAGAAACCTCTCCTTAAGTGTGTACTTAAAACCATCTACCATTAAACAGAAAAAAAGTTGAGTGATTGATTTTCTTAATCTACATAGGTCCAGAGGGCTAGCCGTGTTAGTCTGTTTTCAGCAAAACAACGAGAGTTCTGTGGCACCTTAAAGACTAACAAATTTATTTGGACATAAGTTTTTGTGGGCAGCAACTCACTTCGTCATTTTAAGGTGCCACAGAACTCTCGTTTTAATCTACATACTTTTTTAACATGGGGCAGCTGCCATCTGATTAGCCTCTCCCATACAGTTTGTTATTTTTATAGGCATTTGTGTCCTTAATAATATATATTGCACACAAAAAAGATGCTAAGGTAACATTAAGGTTGTAAAGCAGGTGCTCAAAAGTTAGCAAATGACAGAATTAAGGTTACCTCTGCAACCTTAACTGAGCCTTCTTGTGTATATGCATTATGATGCAGTCTTTAATTACATGATCACATACTTCTTTCTATAGGATGCCTTCCCCATTCAGAGCACAGAATGGACCTGCTTTGAAGATGAATCAGGGTTGCATGCTGAAGCAGACTTTTGTCTGTAGGACCCCTGCCTCATTTGTTGCAGAAGTTGGAAAGTGTGCAGTGAATGAGGTAAGGGATTGCAGGCAGAGAAAGGACAATGTCTTTGTTACAGCATTTGAACGTGCTCTGGAGAAATGGATTCTATCCCTGCCTGTGACACAGAGTTCTTGTGTGATGCCAGACAAGTCACTCGCACCCAAATTTGCACAAGTGACCACTGAGGGTACATCTATGCTGCAGCAGGGGTGTGCCTCCCAACCCAGGTAGACGGACACGTGCTAGCTCTGCTCAAGCTATCCTGCTAAAAATAGCCACCTGAGTACAAGCCCATCCAACCTTTTGGGTCTGTCCTTGGCTAGCCCATGCTGCAATGTCCACACTGCTATCTTTAGCACATTGGCTCAAGCAGCACGAATATGTGTCTGTCTACCCGGACTGGGAGACACGCTCCCAGCTGCAATGCAGACATATACTAATTGAGTGTTCCTAATTTTCTGTATGCCAGACTTGAATGCTGCAGTCTGATTTGCAGAGGTGCTAAACATTCACAGTTGCAACTGAAGTCAATGGGAGCTATGCTCTGAAAAATTGGGCCCTACCTGTCTCAAATTGTGCAACCAAATTTAGTAATTCCTTTGACCATAATCTCTCTCTGTGGCTCAGCTCCTCACCTGTAAAATGGGGATAATACCACCCCCTCACCTCACAGGAGTGAAGTGAAGATAAATTATTAATGTCTGCAAAGCACCCAGATATTATAGTGGTGAGTGCCATGGAAAAGCCCAGAAGGAAACCAAAAATTCTGTCTTCAGAGCAGAATCTGCATAGCATGCAGTAAATAAGTGATGGGGCCGCGTGTTGAACAACGAGGATAAAACATCCTATTGAATAGACTCACAGACTCATAGACTTTAAGGTCAGAAGGGACCATCATGATCATGTAGTCTGACCTCCTGCACAACGCAGGCCACAGAACCTCACCTTCCCACTCCTGTAATAAACCCGTAACCTATGACTGAGTTATTGAAGTCCTCAAATCATGGTTTAAAGACTTCAAGGAACAGAGAATCCAACAGAGAATTCACCAACAAGTCACCTGGTCCCCATGCTGAAAAGGAAAGCAAAAAAAACCCCAGGGTCTCTGCCAATTGGCCCTGGGGGATAATTCCCTCCTGCCCCAAATATGGAAAGCAGCTAAATCCTGAGCATGTGGGCAAGACTCACCAGCCAGACACCCAAAAAGAATTCTCTGTAGTAACTCGGCTCCCCTCCCCTCAATTTAACATCCCATCACAGGCCATTGGGCATGTTTACTGCTAGTAGTCAAAGATCAGTTATTTGCCAAATTAGGCTGTCCTATCATATCATCCCCTCCATAAACTTATCAAGCTCATTCTGGAAGCCGACTACGTGTTATGCCCCCCACTAGAAGGCCATTCCAGAACTTCATTCCTCTGATGGTTAGACACCTTTGTCTAATTTCAAGTCTAAACTTCCTGATGTCCAGTTTATATCCATTACTTCTTGTGTCCACATTGGTGCTGAACTTAAATAATTCGTCCCCCTGCCTGCTATTTATCCCTCTGATATATTTATAGAGAGAAATCATATCTCCCCTCAGCCTTCTTTTGGTTAGGCTAAACAAGCCAAGCTCTTTGAGTTTCCTCTCATAACACAGGTTTTCCATTCCTCTTATCATCTTAGAAGCCCTTGTCTGAACCTGCTCCAGTTTAAATTCATCTTTCTTAAACATGGGAGACCAGAACTGCATGTGGTATTCCAGATGAGTTCTCACCAGCACCTTGTATAATGGTACTAACACCTCCCTATCTCTATTGGAAATACCTCGCCTGATGCATCCTAAATCCGCATTAGCTTTTTTCAGGGCTACATCACATTGGCAGCGCATAGTCATCCTGTGATCAACCAATATACCCCGTCCTTCTCCTCCTCTGTCACTTCCAACTGATGCGTCCCCAGTTTACAGCAAATATTTTTGTTACTAGTCCCTAAATGAATGACCTTGCACTTTCCACTATTACATTTCATCCTATTTCTATTACTCCATTTTACAAGGTCATCCAGATCTTCTTGTATGATATCCCGATCCTTCTCTGTATTGGCAATACCTCCCAACTTTGTGTCATCCTCAAACTTTATTAGCACACTCCCACTTTATGTGCCAAGGTCAGTAATACAAAGGCTAAATAAGATTGGTCCCAAGACCGATCCCTGAGGAACTCCACTAGTAACCTCCCTACAGCCTGATAGTTCACCTTTCAGTATGACGTGTTGTAGTCTCCCCTTTAACCAGTTCCTTCTCCACCTTTCAATTTTCATATCAATCCCCATCTTTTCCAATTTAACTAATAATTCCCCATGTGAAACATATCAAATATCTTACTGAAATGTAGGTCAATTAAATCCACTGCATTCTCTTTGTCTAAAACGTCTGTTATCTTTTCAAAAAAGGAGATCAAGTTGGTCTGGCACAATCTACCTTTTGTAAAGCCATGTTGTATTTTGTCCCAATTACCGTTAACCTCAATGTCCTTAACTATTTTCTCTTTCAAAATTTTTCCAAGACCTTGCACACTACTGAAGTCAAACTAACAGGCATGTAAGAACCTAGATTATGTTTTTTCCCTTTCTTAAAAATAGGAACTATGTTAGCAATTCTCAAGTCACACAGTACAACCACTGAGATTACAGATGCATTAAAAATCCTTGCTAACGGGCTTGCAATTTCATGTGCCAGTTCCTTTAATATTCTTGGATGGCAATTATCTGGGGTCCCCCCAATTTAGTTCCATTAAGCTGTTTGAGTTTGGCTTCTACCTCGGATGTAATCATTTCTACCTCATATCCTCATTCCCATTAGCCATCCTGCCATTAACCCTAAGCTCTTCATTTGCCTCATTAAAAATGGAGGCAAAGTATTTGTTTAGATATTGGGCCATGCCTAGATTATCTTTAACCTCCACCCCATCCTCAGTGCTTAGCGGTTCCACTTCTTCTTTCTTTGTTTTCTTCCTATTTATATGGCTATAGAACCATTTATTATTGGTTTTAATTCCCTTTGCCAAGTCCAATTCTACTTGGCTTTTGGCCTTTCTCACTTCATCTCTACATGTTCTGACCTCCAAGAGGTAGCTTTCTTTGCTGATCCCTCCCATCTTCCACTCCTTGTAGGCTTTCTGCTTTCCTTTAATAACCGGTCCGAGATGCTTGCTCATCCAAGTTGGTTTACAATGCTTACCTATGAATTTTTTCCCTTTCATTGGAATGTAGGCTTCAGATAGTTTCTGCAACTTTGATTTGAAGTAATTCCAAGTCTCCTCTGCCTTTACATCCATGAGTTCTTCAGTCCAGTCCACTTCCCTAATTAATTCCCTTAATTTTTTAAAGTTTGCCATTTTGAAGTCAAAGACCCTAGTCACAGTTCTATTTTTGTTTATCTTTCCATTTAGTTTTACTTGAATTAGCTTGTGGTCAATCGAACCAAGGTTGTCCCCTACAATCAGTTCTTCTATGAGATCCTTACTACTCACCAATACCAAATCTAAAATGGCATCCCCTCTTGTTGGTTCAGCGACTATTTGGTGAAGGAACCTGTCAGCTGTCACAACCAGGAAAAGCTGGGCCCTACTATTATTAGTAGCCTTGTTCTCCAGTCTATATCTGGGAAGCTAACGCCTCCCATAATCACACAATTCTAGTAGTATTTACTTCATTAAAATCATTCCATACCCAAACCATACCCAAACCGGATCCCGGTGGTCTGTAGCACACCCCAAGCACTATCCCAGAGGAATCTGTAGTAGTTTTCTTCTACAATATAATTTTCACCTGGACAGACTCTGTCTTATCCATTCCATCACTTCTAATTTCTTTACAGTCTACCTCATAATTGATATACAATGCTACTCCATCACCTTTGCCTTTATTTCTGTCTTTCCTAAACTGCACATACCCTTCAATACCTGTACTCTAGTCATGACTACTATTCTACCATGTTTTTGTTATCCCTATAATATCTGGTTTCACTTCCTGCACCAGTAGCTCTCATCTTCTATTCTCCCTTGCAGTCTTCTGCAACCCATCCTGTATCCTCCTGGGGCTCTTATTTGGTGGTATCTCCATTGTCTCATCCACTATTTGTACAGGACTAGCTATTCATCTCTTCTTTTTTGCCTCCCATCTTCAATTACCGCATGCTGTGCCCCTTCTTCATTTTCCAACTCAGCAAACCTGTCCCTGATCTCTATTTCTCGTTCACTAACCCATCTTTTCCTCTGCCTGTTTCTCGTAGTCACATGCTTCCACTGGCCACTTTCCTCACCCAGCATTCTCCCCTCAGAGATCTTTCATCCTGCTTCCATCTGCAAGTCTGGGCTTTTCCTTTCAGCCTCCTCATACTTTTGCTCCATCATCTGCTCGAACCCCCTTCTAAACTCAACCAGAGTTTCCACTTGCATCTCCCAGTCTCAAATCTTTTCTTCCATCAACTCTATCGGGCGGCACTTCATGAAAACAAAGCTCTTTTGAGGTATCCCCTCTAGGATCATATACATCCCGCAGTTTCCACACCCAGTCATCTTCATTGTCTCTTCCACTGCTTGGGTCACTACCACTGCTGCCTCTGTATCTGTAATAGCCTCCCCCCCCCCCCCCGACCTCCTGTCAGTGAGAGAAAAAAAGAACAAAAAAAGCCCCCACCAAAACACACTCCCAACGAGCACCACGACAATACCAGAACACGCCACTCTCCCTCCAACAGAACTCCCATTCAAACGCCCCTGTTTCCTGCTCTGTTTGCTGGTTCCTGTGCTGCTGCACCATTGGTTCTGTGCAGTTAATGAGGAAAGGGTCCTGGGGGAAAAAATAATATGTGATCACATAATTAAAGACTGTATCATAATCAGAGCTGGGTGATTTTTTTTTCTTTTCTTTTTTGCTATTAGTTTATTTGACGAAAAATGCATTTTCAGCCAATCCAAAGCTATTTGTGTCGAGTTTGCTGAATAGTTTAGATCAGTGGTTCTCAACTCACGGCCCAAACACCTCACAGCTGTGGCCCATGTGCAGCCCACAGCAGAAAATAGGTTGAGAACCATTGGCTTAGACTGAGCCAGAAAAATTAAACATTTCAGAGGTGTTGAAACAAAATGTTTCATTTTCACCCAACTCAACAAATTTCATTTGGATTTCAGGCATTTTGACATAAGTCAAGGAGGACTAGATTCACAAAAAGCAATATGGGAGGTCTTCCTTCCCCCCTGCCCTCTGACATTTAGCCTCTTCCTCACCCTAGTCCCAATCTTCTTCCCTGGGCTCCTCATCCAATCTCGGTGTGCCCCTCTCTGGCTCTTTATAGTAGTTTCTGTGCTCTGCCAGTCCCAGCTCTCCCCGTACCCCTGCTTGTCATCAGTTCTGTCACCCTTCTCCCCTCACTTCCTTCCCACAGCTTCACTGATTCTCAGTCTTCTACCACAGTCAGTCCTAATCTCTCCCCAAATCCTCAGCCAATCTCAGTCTCCCCCACCACCCACTGGTAGCAATTCCCCCTCCTCCCCAATTTCTCCCCCCATCTCCTTGTCCCTGTCTCCTTGTCCAGGCAGTCCCACCCCCAGGTCCCATCTACACCCCAACTCCAAGTTGCAGTTTCCCTCTTCCTCCCTGCCAGAGTCTAGTCCCAGCCTCCTTGTCCCACACTACTCCTATTTCTACCCCACCCCTCTCAATTCTGGCTTTTGTCCCTCTGTATTTGACTCAGACAGCTTTCTCCTACACACTGCCTGGGCCCAGGTGGGAGGGGCGCGGGTCAATGAAAGCACAGGAGAGACAGTCTCCCAGCTCTCAGTTCAGGTCCCTGCTATGGACCACAGTAGCCAAATGCTTCAATTTTAGTGAAAATCTGGCTCAGCCTTTGGGTGGAGCATGCTCAGTACAGACTGAATCCTTGGGGAATGTAGCTGCTAAAATCAAAGTCTCTACTGAACAAGTGCAAGCTGTGACTTTTCAAAGGCTTATAACTTGGCCAAATTTAAGCAGGTTTCACAGGGTGAGCAAAAGGCACATGCTGACACAAATTTCAAAGCCTTGCCCCAAAGCAAGGAGGCATTGGAGTTGTTCAATGAAAATACTGACAGAATTTTTTAATGTGCGCAAAACATATTGTCCCCTAGCCTTGTTCTCAGGGATGGCTCAACCATTCTGGCTGAAATTAAAAACAAAAAACAAAAAACCCCACACACATGCATAAGACAGACACCTGGCATGAAAAATTTCAGCTCAAACGGTTGAAGCTTGGCAAAGTTATAAGTAACTGCACACAGCATTTTATAATGGGAAGAGTTAGACAATCTTAATAGGAGGCACTGCCAGCCCTGCCTATTATAATTATGTATATATTTAAATTGTTTTTTTCAGCTGTAGTCTTTTCTTCATGAGGTATGTCCATGTTTCAGTGCACATTTGTGACTCATGAATTTTGTCACGCGTGAACTAAAAGGAAAAGGTTCACTCTTGGACCCTGCAAGTCCTTTAACAGCATAGAGCAGGGAGCGTAAGGCTATCACACTCCAGTGCAAGTCTGAGTGGTACTTTGGAGTAGACAGCAGGTTCAGCACTGGGCACAGGTGGAAGTGGAAGTCTCAGGTCCTTCACTGTCTCCCAGGGCTGTCCCAGGACAAAATATAAACTGGGTGTGGGTGTCATATGGGCCTATTTGAAGAGGCATGTACTTAAATGTGATCCTCATTCATATGAGGAATGTATCTGCTCTTTAGCCTTTCTCCTTCAGGAGTAACTTGGTGGTCAGGCCACACAGCAGCACTCCCAGGTTAACCTGCACTCCCCCTCCCCTGCTCATTACCTTTTACCTTGCACTGCAGTGAGCCAGGAACCTACTAGATAAACAAGATAGGATCCTAAACCGAAGATTTTTTCCTTTTAAATGTAATCTTCAATTCCAGGGGTTATGACTGGATTGTGGTCTGTGCCCCTGGCCAGAAACTTTGTACAAATTTCAAGTTAAGCAGCAAAATCCCTCTTGGAGGAAGATGGGCAGGTTCTGGATCACTTAGTTTTATTACCTGGAGCAAATGAAAGAACCCAAGCAGCAGAGTCTCTGACTACATTCACCTTAACAGTCTGTAAACAACAAACAAACAATATAAATAGGTCATCTTTTATATCTACACCACTTGCTATCTTGAGTTCTGCTGCACAAATGCTTCTCAGTCCTGAAAGAAGCCCTTGTTAAAGCACTGAGATTAACTGGCTCAGAGGCAACTGAATATCACAGGTGCTGGTAAGAAGCTGGAATTTAATTCCAAATTCCTCACATCAGTGCCTAGTTTGGGAGGAAATTCTCCTAGAGGAACCAGGGTGATAGGTGCATCATGGCTGCAAGTCCTATTCAGGTAAGCACTATGGGGGGGTTATGCCCTGTCATGCTAATCTATAAGATTTAGCCATAGTATAATTTTTCTGCAAGGGAGGAAGGACTGGCAGTCGTCAAGAAACACAATGATTGAGAAATAATGGGTGAAATACAGAAAATGTTTAGATCTAAGCAGAATGGATGATAAAGATATGTGGGGGGGGTTATGTGTGGAATTTTTTTGCCCAGATTTACATATAGCTCTAAACAAAAGGATTACCTCAAACTTGCTGTATTTCTTTGTATCACACCTAAACTTCTTCATTCACACACACACAAAACAACCCTCAGACTGTTTTTTCTTTCATAGCACATAACAGCCCATTATTAGCAATATGTCACTTCAGATTTCCTGACTTTTTTTTTAATCTTACACTTGAAAATTGCCAGGTATGAAATAACTGACCTCATACTTAGTGCTTTTCTTTTTCTGGATCTGTTTTTTGCCTGCTAGGTGGGAAAATAAGTGGCATCAATAATTACACTGAGAAGGAAACAAAAGGCCAGTTGTGACACCCTTTGTGGCTCCAGTCTGCAAGGCCACCTGCAGCAAAAAAATTTCATCTTAGTCAACTTGTCAAGGATTTAGCCGATATGGAATCATTGGGAGACATAAAAATGAAGCCCCTTCTAGGCCTTCTTGATCTCACAGGAACACTGTCAGTTTGCGATCCAGTCACTTACAAGGGGAGGGAAAAAGCATTCAATAGGGCAGTCAGTACTAGAGTTTCCCTAATGTTGCCAATTTTTGTAATGTTAAAAGCACAGTTTTCTATTTTAAAAAACAATATTTTTCTCTCCTTTTGCTGCAGTGTAAAAAGGCCCACACAAACAAGAAAGGAAACCAAATAAATAAAACCCTGATCACTGCACCCAAATGAAGCCTCATTGCCAGATGGGGACCTCACAGACTGTCTGCAGAACCCTGTTAAATTCACAATATAAACAAACTGAGGCCTCATTTAAACAACAAGCTACTTACAGGCAGATCCTGGTACCCAGGCAGAGCTCATTGGTCCCTGAGAATAGAGAAAAAATATATATTTTTTCTCTAATCTCTTTCAGTCTTAGAATCATGACTATTACAGATAGCATGAATAAGTTAAATGTTTTCAGATCAATTGGTAAGTAAGTTGTCTTTGTCCTATAAAGAAAAAATGTTTGTTGTTTGCTGGTTTGTTACATTATTAATGTTGGTTATTTGAATTATTTAGACACTGGGTTCTTTTGTATATTCTCCACTTTCCCTCCATTTGGCCATTATCTGTGTTTGGATCATATCCTTTGAATTAAAAAGCAAGCTGTGCTATTTGCTTCATTGCACAATCACCATTCATTTTTGTGGGTTATGGTCAGAAAGCAGCATTTTAACACTGTAATGACCTGTCACTTCTTTAATCCCAACCCAAAAAAGAGATTCACACCTCCGATGGGTGAACTACCTCAGATAAAATAAGAACAAATAATTTTTGCCCGTTTCTCAAACCAAACACAAGTTGATATTTTTGGGGCTCTAGGAAGTTTAAATTTAAAAAAAAAAGATATTGTGAGCATTTAATGACAGCCCCCACAAGATTTGAATAACTCCCATTGAAGTAATAGGATATGATGCCTTCCAGGTCCCTTCCCTGGTGAAACATGAGAGGGCTAAGAATGAGGAAATATTTAAACCTTGGTCACTTCTCTGTGTCTCCTTGAATTCCCTACTATCCTCTACAAAATGCTGCTGCTAAAAACCATCTTCCTATTCCATCTCTTTGGCCATTTCACTGCCTTCTTCAAATCCCATCAGTAACTTTTCTCTCTCCTTTCACTTAAAATTCAAGCTTCTTGAGTTCAAGGTTATGCCCCAATCCAGTCCTCTCTGTTGTAATTTCTTTCTACTCCCAGTCTCACTCCCTTTATTCTAAGATGTACTCTTCAGTGGTCCTTTCTTTTCCTTCCACTCGGGGTTGGTACCTTTGGCCTGGAACACCCTCCTTGTCCTTGCCAATAAACTTCCTTCTCTTTATTCAAATTTCTCCTTTATAATATTTCTTCTGTGGGGTCTTTCAATTATAATCTGCCAACTATAGATAAATAAACTATTCAAACTGCTTCTAATCTGTACTTTCATTCATGTATTATGTATGTGAAATGCATTACCTGTATCTGATTAAGATTGTAAATTCCTTAGGACAGAAATCATTGTTGCCTTCCATATTTGCATATTATCAAGCACACAGTGCTTAATAAATTATACATAATAATAAAGTCTTCAATCTGGCCTCTGTCTGTAGTGACTGAAGGTAAAATCCCATTGACTTCAGTGGGCCCAGGACTTCCCCCTAAAAGTTCTACCATCTGGTCACATGGACCTTTTGGTGGTGTTGGCACTTACTGGCAGACTCAGGGCCAAAGCCAAGCTTAACTGGATACTCATCCCTCTAGGGTAAAGTTGAAGGATATTGGTTGGCAGAGCAGGGAAATTCGAACTGTGGCTTCCCATGCTATACAGTTCTGAGGATAGCAAGAAGACTTATCATAGAAGATTAGGGTTGGAAGGGACCTCAGGAGGTCATCTACTCCAACCCCCTGCTCAAAGCAGGACTTCAGCCTCCCAGTCTCTAACTTGTAGTATATGGGTATTTCCTTTTAAAATTTTCTTCAGTCTCTTTTAATCAGTGCTTGCTGCCAAGTCTGCCGGCATGTCTAAAGCTCAACTTTAAACTGTACTACTTAATATATATCACTTCAGCAACCAGCTGGCACTAGCAGGAGCACACTCAGCTGGGGAACTTCTTTTGCACAGTGCTATGAAGCCAGACTGTCTATTATGACATGATGGAAGCTACTTCTCAGCTCACACTCATGATGTAATGTGTACTTAACAGGCTGGAACATGTGCTGCTACCTTCTGTGATCAAAATCAGGTATTTCCCTAGAGTCTTATCTGAAATAAATTCTCAAGTATGCATTTGGTCAAAATTCCTACTGGTTATTCACATTTTGTTATGAATACTTCTACTGTATGCAGACCGCATACTTAGAAGTAAAGATACACATATATAAGTAGAATGTTAATAGAACTTTAAAGTTTTTTTCTATCTTAAAGAACATAGCTTACCATGGTTCATAGAGTTTAATAGAAATTCAGTGATGGAATAAAATTTGGGTCTGTTTCATGAAAATAAAAGTAATTAAAACGTTTTTGGTGAACATCAGGTCCACAGACAAAATTGTAAATGCTCACATGGTAAAATATATGTTAATTTAAATATGCATTTAATTTGTCATATACAATCCTGAAAGTATCCTTATGTTGTCATGATTTTGATTTGGATATTTTCTGTAACTTTGGTCAAAATTCTCTCTTCTGTACTGTATTGCACTATAGGGGTTCTTTCATCACTATGGTATCTGAGCACTTTCTAACAGTGCATTAAACTATGTGACTAATATTTGTCACGTGTTCATGCGCAGGTATTGATGGATTAAATCATTAAAATATTCTCCTGCTGTGCTTTTGTCTGCAAAGGTCTGTCCTCTACCACATCCTCACTCCTCATGCAAAGCCCACACCCAATTAAGCATTAAAAAATCCTAGAAACGAGAGTAGAGAAAATTGGTTGTGAAGTAGTTAGGGTTGCTACACATACAAAACGTGCTTGACACAAATCTACAAACTATAGGGAAATGAAAAGTTGAGTTGAGTTTTCAGCACAGAGTGTGTGGTGTATGGTAACTGTAATGGTACAATGTGTGAATGTGGATGGAGGAGTAGAAAGATATATACTGTTAGGTGGATTAGCTTTTTTATTTCCTTGCTTTTGTAGATTTGTGTGAGGTAGGATGTGTGTGTAACAACCCTAACTGTTTCACAATGAAGTTGTGGTAGCACAATGGGCTGGTAGCTCCATCTATTAAGGTTGCCTGACAGTTCTCATAAGAAGACCCTGTTCTTAAATATCATAAGATCCCCTGTTCTTAGATACTTATAATGTCATCAAACTTTAACCATTTGGGCTGAAATTTTCTATACTGTGTTTCTTCCTTGGGCTGAAATTTTGTAGAAAGTTTCAACAAAATGGTTCAGCCACTTTTGAAGACCAGGGTAGTAAAAAAATAAATGATTTGACCCATGATAATAAAAAAAAATTCTAGTGACTTTTTTGATGCTCTAGTGCCCTAATGCTTTGGAGCAGGGACTTGAAATTTGGCAAGGTGGTGGCATTTCTGTCAGGGATTTTGTCTTTTGCCATCCTCAGGAAAATACCAGCAAATTTGGCCAAGTTATAAATTACAGAAATGTAGGGCTGGAAGGGACCTGAAGAAGTCACCAAGTCCAGCTTCGTGGGTTGTGGCAGAACCAAATAAACCTAGACCACCCCTGACAGGTATTTGTCTAATCTGTTTTTAAAAATTTCCAATGCTGGTCTTGGAAACCTATTGCAGAGCTTACCTATTGCCATGCTGTCCCTCATGCTTGGGAGGAACTGCCTGTAAACCGAACCAAGGCTAGCTCATCATTCTCCTTTGAATCCCTCCTCAAATCTCTCCTTGGCCATGATGACTGCAATTAGGTTGTTGCTATGCTGAGGCCACTGTCTGTCATGCTGACCAATATGGTCTCATTTTTGCTGGTACTCCCCCCATCTGTCTGTATCCATTTGTTGTGTCTTGATTTATACTTAGATTGTAAACACTTTGGGGAATGGAGCCATCTGCTTGTTCTGTATTTGTGCAGTGCCTAGCACAATGCTTCCTGGACCATGACTGGGGCTCCTGGACATTATGGCAATACAAATAATGAATAATACATCTTATAATGTCACAAAGACCTTAATGCACTGCAGAGGGATATAAAGCACTGAGAAATACTGTGCAAATGCAATGCCTCTGTGAGCTTAGAAAGGATCGAAAGGCCAGGGTGGCATTGCAGAATAGAGAGCATCAAGAAGAGTAGATAACGTTATTTATTTGCATTGCAGTAAATGTATTGCAATGGTATCTCTAGGCCCCAATCAGGCTCAGCACGCTATTATGCTAGGAATTGAGAAAATGCGTAGCTATACACATGTGTAACTCCATTAACTACAGTGTAAAAGTCATTCCTGACTTTCAGTGTGAAAGATAAGAGAATCATGCCCATGATTTTTTTCCTTAACTCTCCTATAGTATTTGTGAGTAACACAAGCTGCACACACCCCTATATATTCAACAATGCATGATGTTGCTATGGACGTGTGTGTCATTAGTGAGTCAAAAAAGAAGTTCTCTGAAGGGGAAAGAATAATGTAGATGTGATCTAAAAGGCAATCCAGTATATTATGGGATAGATTCTGCTCAGCCTGCTTTTTGGTACCTGCAGAGGGAAGTGCAAGGTCCCTATCCCCTGCTCATCTCTTTGTGGTCGCACAGTCCCAGCCCTTGCATTCAGAGAGTGTGCATTCTGCTCCTAACTCGCACCTACTGTTGCCCTAGCCTTTCCAAAAGGGACAGGGAGGAATGAAGAAAGAACAGAGCCATGGCCCCCCACAAGATGGTGAGTAGCTTGTGCCCTTTCAAACAGTATAGCAGCAGCAATACTCCCCAGGACTCCACAAGCTCCTGCCTGGGTGGTAGGCTTCCACACCATTCCTTAAAACCACAGTTTAGCTGTATGGACCAGATTTTCAAGGGATCACTCCAGTGGAATCAACACTTTTTAAAACTCTGTCCCCACTTGCATAGTGCTGTTCATGGATCACTTCTGCAATCCCAAGTCTGAGACAAAGTATAAATACCCCTCCTTGTTATATCTAATTGTATCTGGAAGTTGTTGGACCTTTGTCCTGGTAAAGTTTATAATCTCCCTGAAGACAATAAGATGTAATGCAGACACATCAGTCTGGACTGGGATCAAAAATTCAGAACAATTATATTAGAGCTATTGAAATCCTGTTCTTTGGCTGCAATGGACAAAGGCTAGTATATAAGGTACGTGGATTTTTCTGTGCAATTTGACTTAAGATGGTAGAAAACGCCCCACCAAAACAAAACAAAAAAACCCCCCAAAAGAATCCATAAAGACATATTTCCTTTCCATCCAACAGACTTGTGCTGCAATGGAAAGAAGGCAGCACATTCCAAAAAAGGACGGGGCTTGGGTTAAAAAGTTCTTTATGCTTACCCTGTTCTTTTTTAAAAGGAAAAAAAATAGAGATTTAAGTATGCAACTCAAAGTTGCCTGGAGGTTTTTCTAGCTTGTGTGCTTTCCATTTTAGTTTAAATATGGATGTTTGCCATGAAAACAGCTGTTACCTCCCACACGTGCAAAGACATATAGAAAAATCTTAAAATAGTCATGTAGCAGCACTTGGCCAAACGCTGAGGTCCTTGCTTTGCATTTATTCAATTCTTACTCAGGCCAAGCTCTCTTTGCCTGAGTAAAATCCAAGGATTTGGCCCCATATTTGTAAGTGAAAAATCTGCTTCAGTTATTATTGGTTGGCATCTGACCAGCCCTAGTACCAGTGCACAGAGTTGGGAGAATAATCTTCCCCACCATGTGCCTATGCAAAGGCCAGGTCATAACTTAGCCTTTGTGTACTTTGAAGAGAACTACTGCAGTCCAGCACCACTGCTGTTTCCAGACTCCCGAGAGTGGTAAAAATAGGGTCACTCATGACCCTGTGCCTCTTGCATCAGCCACTGGAGCTGACTCCACAGTGGGCAGAGCACACAGTGGGCAGATTTCTTCCACAATTCATCCCAAAGCATCTCTAACATTCCAAGTAAAAATACTGTCTTCATGGAGCCTCTCAGTGTTTTTTTCCTTTTCTGGGGGAGAGGGGCGAGGGGAAGAAAAGGAGCAGCTTAGGCAATTGTTTTTCTAACAGAGAGAAAATAATGGCTGGGTGAAGACTTTCAAAAGGAGAAAATGAAGCAAACCTTTTAGCTGCAAGGGGAAAACTAGACTAAGACTGACTGTGATGTGGTCATTCTTTCCATACTGTTTTGTTTATAAGTTCAAACATTTCTCTCAGACCACAGCATTCAGCGGGCAGCTATTTCAATTTGACAGGTCTTACACAAATTCCAATTCTGCCATGTGACCAGTACTTACATGGACCAGAAATGGAGGGGAGGGGGTACTCGTGTTGATATTTAGATTTCTCAGCGAGAGACTGTACAACACTATTAATTATAGAGCTGGGCTACATGTCATTGGAGAACCAGGCACACCATAGTATATTTTTTTTCTTTTTTTCTTTGTGAATGGAAATTCACCCAGAGTTCGCTTAGAAATGCAGAGAATGTCATCACTAGAGATTCCTGCTATTTTAGCTCCCATGTTAGGGTCTCCTTGAGTCAGAGTGCCCTCATTTTGGGCCAGATTCTTAACTGATGTAGGTCAATGTAGCTGACTTCAGCTACACTGGCTTACACTCTCTGAGGGTCTGGCCCTTTAATACTAATGTTGCCTGATTAATAACTTTCCATGCCTGTTTCCTCCTGTCAGCTTGCGGCACTGCTCAGAAGTGTAGGCTGGCAAAGTAAATGGACCTACCCAGTTTGCTATTTCTCTGATTTATTTTTGTTTTATGTCAGGTTTCAGATACACTTTAAGACAGCAAATATCTAAGTAACCACCTCCTCTGCCCCAAAAGGAAACTGTATTAATAATAATAAAAATCATTCTCTTCATTTTTATGACCTTTTTTCCTCCAAGCCTCTCAAAGCACTTTAGTAATTAGCAAATTACTAATTAAGCCTAGCAATTCCGCTGTGAGGTATTTAGATACACAGGGCTTTCTGCACATATAACTGAAATGGAATGCAGAAACTGTAGCATTTTGGGACATGTACAGCAGTGATTGACAGCAGCTGTGGTGGGGAGGAGGCGATTCTACAACCAGCTGAAACTACAGGGAAATTTAAGTAGGCGGAATTCAATTAGGTGAATTTTAGATTTTACCAGAAGGCTGAGAATGACATAAAGTGCTAGGGGATTTTTAATGAATACACGTGGTCAAAACTTCAGTTTCATTTCTCATCCAAAAGGTGGTATCGCAGTAATGCAGGTTTCCCCTCCCCTAAAACTTTGCTGGGCTTTGATTGAATAGATCTCAATATTATTCTGGAACTGTCCATTAAATCCAGTTGGGGAATGGAATCCTCCATACCAACTCAGAAAAGTAAAATGTTCTGAAAGGGCATCTCCCAAAAGAATGGAAACCATCTGGGCTGGAACCCTTTTTTAATAATGTAATTGTTCTTAAAAGTGACCTGCAAAAGAAAAGAAAATTTCACTTTCATCTCCTTGCTGCTCTAGGGTTCCCCATCTCCTCCCTACAATATGTATGTTAGAAATTTAGTATGTGTCTATTCTATTTTTCCAGAAAGATATTCTGGGTGACTGGAGAAGTTGTATTTGGGTGGCATCCGCTAAACCTGATTAATTGGGAAATAAAGTGATGATTTTTAAACACATATTAAGCTCAAAAGCCTGGGGAACATTTGGGACAAAAGATATCTTTGCTTAAAGATTGATCCAGACCCTCACCCCTGTCTTGTTTTAAGGACTGGGGAAAGCTTACAGGCCATAGCTAAGACCTCCATTGATTCCTCCAGTAAAACTAGTGCAAACCAGACTGATTTTTCTATGGCAAAAGAGAAAATAGGGTTTTTATTTAATCCTGCCAGGCAGGATCATAAAGCACATTTAGCACATCATAAAGCAGAAAAAAAGACACAACCCCAATCTTTTTCTTTTGCAGGAAAATCCTATTTGAATAGGAATAATTGTTTCAGATAATCATTACCTTTGTAATGGATTGGAAGATTTTATTATTGAAGTGCATTAGAGCCTTTTTTTATGCAGTGACATGCCTACTAAGATGAGGTTTTCACAAGTAAGTAAACAGCACAAACTGTCCTACTTGCTGGCCTTTGCTGGCCTGAGTGAGGATGGCTTTGTGTGGTCCAACAAGAAGCTGAAGGACAGAATTAGTGCTGCCTTCCCACAGCAAGTATCTTCATCCCATCTCTGAAGCCTGGTACAGTCTGAAGCTTACTTTCCACGTTCTTTTTCTCACAGCAAACACAGAGGAGGATTTTCTTTTCATTTGTAGTAAAACTTTACAAATGAGCTCTCCTTTCTGATACAAAACCAATGTCCAGGGATTCAACAGTTCTGTAAGGGTGAAATTCACCCCATGAGTGAGCCAGCACAAGTCATTGCACCATATATGTCCCATTTTGAGAAAACAAATGGGATTTAAGCTGCGTATGGGCCTTGTGCTGGTCCTCTGCATCAGGGTGAATTTCACCTTTAAAAAAACAATAGGGAGTTCTAGCCCAAGAAGGTCCAAACACAGAGTTTAGACAACTTGGTCCCCTGAAGGTTTGTTTAGTGACAGTAAGGAGCAATCCTCCCAAATGTGACTAACAAACTGATAAATAGAAAAGTCCCCTGAATTGTTGGTGTTAAAGGAAGGCCATGCAGAGTAGACTGTGACGACTTCACCAAGCTGAAAACAGTGATAAAAACATTTGCAGTGGGAACGCTGGGATCTGTTGCTCCACCTTCCTCTCAGACCATGCAAACATATCACAGGGAAGAAGTAGGGCTTCCCAGTTCCCCCAAGCACTTTTCTTCTTCCTGTAACTTAAGGGATAATATAATTACTGCTAGGGCAAGGTTCATGCTTTTGAAAATACATAAAGAATCTGTTACCACCTTGATATACAGGCTGAACATCCAAAGAGATGATAGCTAAGATAAGGGAAAGAACAGAGAATATAGGGATTTAGCCTTACTTTTTAAACTTAAAGGATTAAGTCCCGTACAAAGGCACACAATTACATCTGCTCTGGGATATCCTGTTTTCTGCACAAGCAATGAAACTCCAGCAATGTGTTTATGCCTATTTTTTTTCATTTAATCTCAAGACGAAATTCCCTCTGTAGGAGGTTAGAAAAGAAAATATGGTCTCTTGCTACAAACTGTTAACGGACTCTCGGTTTGCTTTGCTCACTTTAAGTATTTTGCTTAGATTGGCCCATTACTCTGTTTTTTCTGGAAACCTCATTTTTCTCTTGGTCCGCTTTCCAAAACCACAGTGCACTGAAAATGAATTCCTCCTCTAGGGTGTCGCTGCATTAAGGACTCATTGCTTTATACAGTCATTTTATCATATACCTGCACTCTAGATGTTAACAACTGTATTTGTACCAATGCAGGCTATTGTACCTTTTTGTTCTTAATGTTTTAAAGGCATACTGTGAAAATATTAGCTAGTTACAAAGGAGGATCCAGCTGGCGTCTATAATGGAAATGATTACAGCAGAAACATTTGTAATCACTTAAGAGTGGGCTCCCATAAGGCTTAGCAGAAAAGACTGAAAACAATTCAAAGTCAATATACTGTAATCTAAACAGGGAAGATGAAAATGAAAGACAATTTGTGTCGAGCAAAGGAGAAGGCTTTCTCAATATTTAGGGCCTTGTAGGTGCAATATTCTTAAATATGTTTCATCTGCCCTATTATATATGCATGAAACATAAACATGTATGAAACACATACATATTTTGCAGGTTGGCTGTAGTCATTGACATCTGTTTCTGCTTTAAGTTATACCTCGTTTTGGCATGCATTCAAAGATCAGCAGTACTCTGCAATGCAGTGGAAGTTTAAAACTGAGTATGACCAATATACTCAAGTGGTGTAAATTTGTGTTGCTCCCTTGAAGACAGTTCAGTCTTTCCACATGCTCTGTCTGTTTTTGCTTTTGCTCTAAAGAAAGGTATGATGGACACAGTGCTTACTAGACCTCCATTGTTGTTACAGCTGTATGCAAGCTGGGAATCACTGGAGTTAGATTGTTGTGCCTAGAAAAAGCCAGGCATATTCCTAGGCATCAGAATCACTCTTGTGTTGACCTTTACAGTGAAGAGTTTATATATATAATTAGAGGTATACATGGCTGAAAAGTATCCATGCTAAAATCATGTGGAAATAAAGCAAATTGCTTGGGAGATGACTCCCTGTCCAATGAACGTTCCTTCTTCCCTCCTCCCCAATTAAATAGGTGATTTCACATGGTAGGGAATGAATACATTAAAATTGGGGGAAATCCAGGCTTATATCTATCCAGGACTCAAAGGTTCATGAAATGAACCTGCTATCTGCTCTCACCCCCTTCTTTGCATTTCAGGATGTGTTCTCCCTGTATTGTGTCCATACAGCAGTGTTGCCAACCCTCATGATTTTATTGTGAATGTTGCCGTATATACTGTTTTACTTAATTCCCCAGCTCTTGGAGACAAGTGATTTATGTAAGAATCTTACCTTTAATTTAAAAAGAATGGTAAAAAAAAGCTTGGAAATGTGATCCAAGTGCACTATGAAGGTTCAAAAACCAGAACACAAATGAAAAAGAGCCCAAATTTTTAAAAGTGTCTCATGATTTTGGAGGGTTGGACTCATGATTTTTGAACATTTTGGGGTTACCAATTACTACATGGAACTTACTATCACCTCAAAGTCATTGGGCCAGAGAGAGGGATGATGACTCCATAGCCTGGTGATTATAGCACGCAGCAGAGAGCTGAGAGACCCAGGGTCTAGTGTTCCTGTGCCAATGATTCTTTAATTACTTATACACAGTGGAACAGGTTAGGCACTGAGAGAATTTTACCCTGAAACCTGAGGCGCAGAGTGAATTTAGAAGCCTACAGGGTTAGACAGCAGTGGAGAGAGGGTTTTGTGGATCACAGTGGAGCCTAAAACTGGGACTTAGATGCCCAAGTACCTTCAAGGATCTGGGCCTAAGTGACTTGCCCATGGTCACACAGGAAGTCTGTGATGGAGCAGGGAATTGAACCCATGTCACTGACTAGTGTCCCAACCACTGGGCCAACCTTTCTCTTGATATAGGGACATGGATCCTCATATTAAAAGTCTGATGTTCTACTGACTGAACTGTCAGGCTCATAGGTTATCTTATGGACACCTCTGAACCCATCCTCACTCATGTGGACTACCTCTCCTTCCATTCATGATCTTAACATCCCTGGGTCAACTACAGCAACGTAGTAGGAAGTATTTAATATTTTTTTAGGTGTCTTTTAATGTGATTTGCATCTGGAAACAAGGGGGAAAGCCAGCACCAGCCAGCTCTATGGACTCTCAGTAAGTCAGTTCTGTGGACCACAGTTTGAATCACTATCATGGCTTTTTTTAAAAGTCAAGAAACATCAAGGCATTGCCTATATCTAATCTATCTAACCATCTATATATAATGTGTGTCCCTCTCAAAAACATATGGAAAATTTTAGTCAAAATTTAATTTTAATCAGAGTGTAGGAATTGCCCCCAGCTGGTTCATCTTCTCTGGTATCCCATCTCCAGCAGTCATCAATATCAGCTGCTTCAAAGGAGGGTGTAAAGCCCCCAGTAACGGGGTGGTAAATTCTAAGGCACTACATATGGAGGAATCCTCCTGCCATGTGCTTGAAGCCTGCATACAGACAAGTGTAATTACTGCTGATTCCTAGTGGTTCATCCTGTTAACTCCAACCTAGACATAAGAGGGAAAGGAGTGTGTTTCTTGTGCTCTTTGTTATTTAAGTCACTAAAAGAAAGCCAAACGGAGGAGGGGGCGTTGTTTGGATAACACACATTCTGAATATTTTCTGTTAAGAACAGAGCGGGACCTCGACTTACTTACACTACCATAATAAACAACGATGCAAAAACATGCTTTTGAGGAGACTCTCTTAAACCCAGTCAGATAGTGTGTGACTTACATCTTGAAGCAAGTGACAGATATCCTGTCTTTATTTTTTACAAATCCTATCTAGTGTAATTTTGGCAGATATAAGTGCCTAACTTTTTGTTTCCTACTAAGTTCTTTCCTTCAATAACACCTTGTGGCAGCAAATTCAACAGTTCAATTATACACTGTGATTAAAGGGGGGGAATCTTTCATCAGTGTTAAAGTCCTTGGATGTCTACTAGTATTTTAATTATGGGAGAGGGTAAACAAGATTGCCCAACTGATTTTCTCTGTACTCTTCATTATAGTATATACTTCTACTCTGTCACCTCCTTACTTGTCTCTTCCCTAAATTAATCAGCCCTACCCTTTTCAATTGCTTACCAAATTTAAGTCTTTCCATGCCTTTAGCTTCCATTGCTCCTTTTTTCTTTCTGCTGTCTTGTTTCAGAAATTGGGTGACCATAACTGAACACACTGTTAAAGGTGTTGGTATGTTATTTAGGAAAAAATACTCCTACCAGACGGAAATGAAAATTCCTCAGTACTATAGCAAGCAGAAAAAACCAGCTAGTGAACACCTAGAATTGGATATTTTGTTCAGAATGTGTAAGGTTCTAAGGCATTTAGTGAAATAACACACCAGTAAGTTGGCGTAATAAAGATACATAGAGCTTTATTTCATCTGCTTAGTCTGAGGACTTTCTGGAGCTACCTCCTAGAATCCCTAGTTATAATGGCACTGTGTGTGGACTTAGGATGATATCCAGACTGTACAATGTCTGTATGAGAATGGACAAAGGAGGAGAATGTATGTATTACCAATTAGATGAGTATTGGTTTTGTTCCACACTTGTGATATGAGTGTTGTTCAATATTCCTACACTCCGTTATTTTACTATCCCATAACAATGTCCCCATGAACCAAATAGTGGGTGAACAGGTTGCTGTAAACTTGAGGCACAATGGAAGAGCAATGTTAAGTCCCTAAGCATTATGGCATCCCGAATCATTACAGGGGCCCCAATTTAACTCTAATTTTGTGTTTGTAATTTTACACTGTCAGTCAACAATAACAATGGTGCAAAAATTGGAATTTAGACCAGGAACCACCTGATTTGGAAGCCTTTGGAGCCTCCATAGCATGTCTGTTTTTGAGCCCAACTTATCTGATAGCTTTCTGCTACTTGAATTTTTTGTGGGATGAGGTGGAGAGAAAATCCCCAATAACAAGAATTTCAGATGGACCAGAAAGCAGGATGGAGAGAGATTACCCAAGGGAAAATGAATAGGAAAGGAAAATGCATTAGCAATACTGGATTTTTCTTAGAAGAGATGGTTTATGGGAATTCAGTTATGTTTCACATTTATACAATGGTATATCATTATAAAAAATAAATTTTGGTGAATGTTAGAGTGATACCAATAGTAAAGGGAGACGAAGATGACTTTGACAGCAGCATTTTGGACATGCTGAAAAAGTGGGGAGAGCCAGTAAAGAGATTGTAGCAGTTAAGGTGAGCAATCATCAAAGCATGATCTAGCATTTTGGCAATAGGAGTTCTGCAAGTACAAATTAGGCAGCCTATTAAGTATACATCTGGCCCTCCAAATATTAATCTCACATTAAAATTAATCAAATTTCAACTACTCATTCCTCCTAAAATGTGCACTATAGAATATCATTGGTCTAAAACATGACTCAGCTCACATAAAAAGAAGTAATTAGCCAGACCAGGATATGCAGAAGCATGAAGAGCAGGTAGGGAGGGAGGAAAGAAGGTTTCTTGATTTATCTTAAAGGCTTTTGATTTATCAGAGCTGGTTCACTCATCACCAGATCAGTGATACCCATGAGAAGACCTGGATGTTTCCCTAAGAGTAGTAAATCATGTATTGTCACTTAACCAGATAATGGGCATTCAAAGGTGAAAGTATTAACCTGTTGTGCTAAGTAATACCGTTGTTCATTTGTAAACCAAAATCAGCATTGTGGAAAGACCACAAGATATTTTTTTAGCTGAACCGAGCAAGCTACAGGACTTAGCTATCTCTAAAACTTTGTTTGGAACTCTGTTTAAATAACTGGGGCACTGCTGTCTGGCAAAAGTGATTTTTTTTAGATTACTTTAGAAATGTTACTGGCATGTAAGAGTGGATAAGTACAGACTATCTGTCGCTCCACTTAAAAGCTGCCTGGTTATTAATCAATTCACTTTGAAGCATGCAGTAAGGTGGGGGAAACAAGCAGGTTTGGTTTTTAAGGCAGCCTTCCTAAGAGCAGGGATTTCAGGAAATATATTTTTCTTTTGTTGTTCTTGTTTTTTAAACAAAACTCGTAGGAGTGGATGATTAGGAATCTGCATGTTTCATTGCTATATGACAAAGAAGCTCCTACTCAATAGTACTGTTTTTTCCCCAAAATGTGATATTTCAAGGTTAATTATTTAAAGCTATCATGTTTGCATTTTTTTCAAGTTTCCTGTGGATAAACGATAAACTTTTGTGTGTTTATTTCTTATTCTAACATTTCTGATACTGATTTTTGTCTTAGATTCTACAGACTTACAAAATATGGCCCCATTTGTGCTCATGCAATTGTGCAGGCTATTGGCTACCCTGGGATGGGTCTTTCTCAGTCTCTCCTTTTGGAGCTATTCTACTTGGTATAAATAATTCAGTTTTCATTGGGCTAGAGAGAGAGATCCTGACTCTATAGGCTGGTAGTTATGGCACTCATTGGGGCTGTGAGTCACAGGTTCAAGTTCCTACTCTGAATGGAGCAGGGCAGGGAGTTGAATCTGCCTCTTCCACATCCAAGAGGAGTGTCGTAACCAATGGCTAATGGTTATCTTGAGGTGGTACTCGCTTCCTCTCTGTCTTATGCTGACCAGAAATTCCATCCTGGACCCGAGAAAGGTTTTTTTCAGAGTTTTGACATGTTACTGACATGTTTCCATAAAAATGTTTTGGTTTCAACTAACGGCATTTCCCATTGAAAAGCCATTTCATCACAACATTCCTGACTCAGTCTACTAGACAGTGTCATTTATACACCACGTAAGGGAAGGTGTGGAACAGCACTTGTCACAAGGAGAATGTGTCTTGGGGGCACAGTCTTTCCTGGAGTTCCCGGGGACTTGTTCATTCTCTCTTTCTCTGGAGCTGATCCTGACAGATGTTGACTTCAGTAGATGTGGAGTCATTCACAACACCTCCCAGGATCAGACTGGGGGGGGTAGGAAGGGGAAGACAGGGGTTGTACATTACTGGATTGAACCTTAAATTTTAAAGTCACTGATATAAAAGTTAAACTGTTCTGAATCCCAGCAGAATGAATAGATGAGATCATGCTGTATTTAAAAGGGCCAATCCTGTCTCCATTGAAAGATTGGACTAAAAGTGTACTGTTGTTTCTTTCTCTCATAATCATAATCTTCATAAATTAATTGGTGAGTTACATACCACCTGCTTAGGTATTACATATCATATGCTCCAGCATCTGTGTGAGAAATTTATTTCCATGGAGGCACTTAGACTTCTCTTTGATTAATTAATTTGCCAGTCTCCCACCTGCTTCATTGGAATCATGTGGATGCTGCAAATATTCCATATTCAAACCTTGAGAGGGAGAGAAGGCTTTTCTTTTCTTTTTTTAATTTTCTTTTAAGCTTATAAATATGTATAGCAGATTCTGAGATCTGAGCAATCCATGGAGTTTAAGAGGACAGACGTAACAATAAAAGAATCCTATTGCAACAGTAGCGGCAGTGCCACATAGCTGACTAGCTGGGGAAAAGCCAGACCATAGCTCTACAGACCTCTCCTTAAGATACAAGTAAACGTGGCTCAGCAGTAAATGCTCCAAACCAGAGCGCATGCTCCCAAATGAAGGAATTTCAAGGAGACCTTGCCACGCTCTCTTTAGGTCTGGCACACTTGCTTTTGAACACATTTCCTATCCTCCATTTCTGTGTATTTCCAAATCCACTTTTTCGCACCTCCTTGCCAAAGCAGACTGAGCACGTTGAGGAAAGCCAGTTCAATCTTTTCCAGACTTGTCTCTCTTAAAACCCTACACAATGAGGTGCACAGTCTCTAAATACATATTTTTGAGAATTAACAAGCATAGGGTCAGATTTAATCATTAGAAATAGAAAAAAATAGAATGTTGCATGTTATTCAGTATGTCCAATGGCAATTACAGCTTACTTGTTTTTTTGCATAACCTCCTCCAGACAGGAAATGCGAGCAGACACTTCAATCTGAAGCATATGCAGCAACAATAGTTACAGTAAGTAATGAAGAGTAAGAAGGCAATTCCACTTTTAACACAAAATACAGACAAGGGACTAAGAAAAGGGTCTCCCTGAGTCAGGTGATTACTCGGGATTCTCAGCTTTCATTTAAGAAAACAAATCTCGCATTCATTGTTGAAGAGAGAACTTTGAAAATGTGACCCAAGTGTGCCTCAAACACTCAGATCAGAGGATAAGCAAGAACCCCAAATGTATTGCTCTTTTTTAATATATCATGAGTTTGGGGGGAAGGAGGGGATCTGATTGATGATTTTTGCACACTTGGAGTTGGCAATACTAACAATCTAGACCACACCCCCTGATCACATCACCAGGACCTTGTCCACCCACCTCAGGAAGAAGCCTGTAATCAGGGAGTTTTTGACGTGCTTTTTTCACATATTTTAAGGGAGCACAAATTGGGGCAGAAAATATCAGCCCCATGTTCCCTCTCCAACTGTGGATTTTCTGGCATGTGCCTGTACCTACATGCCATTGTGATTTTGGCCTTCAGTCAGGTGTCTTCACTTGGCTTAGAAATGGATAGATAATATTGTCCAAGACTTACAGTGCATACAATGCAATTACTGTGAGTGAATCACCATTGAACTCTAAAATGGGAGCTCTGCTGATCATTCTTCTTTAAATAAAAGAGTACTGCTAGATGCCCTGGCCAGACGGAGACCATGGTTCCAACCTACCCTTCCCAATTGCCATTCCTATCTTAGAGTAATATATATATTTAGTTCTTTAATGTGCCTGGTTTAAAAAACCATGAGTCGTGTGGATTTGGTTGCAAGCTAAATAGCTATTATGCTGACCAAAGGGTGTGCCCTTCCATGGGCTTTTCATTTTTGGGTCCATGTTTATATGCAGCAAGCTCACTGTCTGTGAAATGCTGCACAGCACTGGTTAGAGAGAATAAGGACAATAGAAAATTTTATTATCTAAGTGGGTTCTAACAAAGCAGCTAAGTAGAGGTTGTATAGTTTGAACTCCTATGGGTTCAGGATATACCACCATTTTTGTATACATATATCACAACCCCCTGCTCCCCTCCAAAAAACAACAAAGCTCAGACTTTTTCTGGGTCTGACATGCCTCCTTGTCCTCTGAATTACGATATTAGAGAAATAACAATTTAATTAAAAGAATTTGTAGCCATCCAGCTTTCTCTTTACACAGTGCTGTAACTACCAGAGAGTTCTTTAATTCTTACTGATTTTCTTTTCCCCTTTCCGTACTTTAAAGTCAGAAGCAGACTCTAAATGAACTTTCTTTGCTTCAATAGTGTAATCAAGAAGGAGTTGCAAACAGTTTTTAGTAACTGGAAGAAGGGCAAAAAATGGCTGCAGCTCTAAAGTGATTTTGGAGAGATACTGTACTTCCCAGCCAGCTGCAATGCATGAAGGCAGACCACTGAAATGGCTTTATAGCAGTTCCCCAGAGCACTCTGGAAAGAAAAGCCAGATGAGACTGTTTTGACTTTTTTATTCAATGGAAGGAGGGGCAGAGAAAAAAAATTGTGCTGTATGCCCCTGCTATATAGGCTGATGTAAATATATATTTAATAATCAATAATATGAAAAATATTACATCTTTGGTTTGAGTTATAAACTGAATATATATTAGACAGATTCAATATAACCAGGATGCTACACTGTTAATAAAAACGAATGCTTTAAAAAATGGCTAGTTTTAATCAGATTCTGCTCTTATATATACTGATGTAAATCTGGAATTATTTTATTGAGTTAATGGAGTTACTTCAGATATACATTCGTGTAACTGACAGCAGCTATTTTTTTTTCTCAGAAAACAAAAGCCATTCCTTTGATGTTCACTAGCCTGTGTTTTTCCTTTATTCCTCTTGTATGTAGAGAAAATGCAGCCCTCATTGCTGTAGAAGGGGGAGGTGAATTGCCTGGCTGCAGTACTGTCTGCATCTATCCGGATGCAAAAATTGCAATGATGACGGGGTTAAGGAAAGATGCTTTCCTCCCCAGGATTTGAAAAAGTTAAACTGAAATGGTAAGAATGTCTGAGCTCAGTCCTGTCTTATTCCCTGCCCCCATCCTCCAGACTGCATTTAATTTCAATAAACTATTTGGGATGGAAACAATTCCAGAGGTCTAGTCTGACTCATGCTATCCTTTCCGCTTTACAATCTTTAAAACACAAGTCAAGTTTTATAAAAAGGTCTATCTAATCTGATGAAAAAATAATGTATTCAAGCAACTTCTCAGT
Source organism: Emydura macquarii macquarii (assembly GCF_026122565.2). NCBI lineage: Eukaryota > Metazoa > Chordata > Testudines > Chelidae > Emydura > Emydura macquarii. The sequence goes on along the minus strand of NW_027132559.1, from coordinate 31,045,970 downwards.
CCCTTAAATATATTGAGCTTGACCCAGCCATCCTTTACTTCAGTGGTACTTCTCAGGTACTTCTCTCCTAAAAGGGTATCAGATTTTCTGAAGAGTTTTACTTGCACAAGTTGATGATGTGGACATTTTTCATTCAAAATTCCCATGCTATGAGTGAAATCCTGGCCCCATTGAAGTCAAAGAAAAAACTCCCATTGATGTCAGTGGAGCCAGGATTTCACACTATAACTTTTTCATTGCAAACATTTTCTAATTTAGGGACCAGTCCAACAAATAGGAAACTTTCTCTGCACCAGAGACAGCTGCCCAGGAGTGCCGAGAACTAATAGCTAGGAATACCTCAATAAGATCCTGCACCTACTAATACTTACCCAGGCTTAATTTCATACGTAGGAGTAGTCTCACTGAAGTCAGACTTAGATTCTTCCCCCTCTGCACACAGAAACACAATGCACCTGTCCAGTTATGCAATTTTATACAACACTGTGATGAAAAACTTGTTTATGACTGCAGCTGGTGCCCAGTTTATACCTTAAAGGGGGATGACTGATAGCCCTGTGTAATTGTGATCATAGTTAGCGTAACCATAGCTGCTATTAGAAGTAATATTTCTGAATTTTGTTAAGATTTACATAGAGCATTTCATCCTGAAGCATTTTACAAACCACATATTTAGGGCTTCTGAGTTTTGGAGATTTATTAATTTCTTTTTTCAGGGTTTATTTTTAGCAATTTTTGAATTGTATGTAGATGTCCAAAATCAAGATTTTCTCTTTGTGTATACTGTAATGAGTAATGTATTATATACTAGTGAGTAATCCCTTTGTAATGTTGCCTAGTGAACGTTAACATACTATTATTTCAAACAGCACTATGTTAAAGCTCAATAAGGAACCTTGGTGCTAATCAGTAGGGTCTATACAGACCAATTAATGTGCAACACATTAGCGCACTTTAGAAATCACACCCCCCTGTAGTGTGTATTACCACTCCCTGTAGACAAGCCCATAAATACAAGAAGCCATTTCTGATGGTTTTCCAGTATTTATCTAATAAACACTGTTTTATTTATTTCTTTTCTTTGTGTGTGTTATCAATGTTTATCAGCTAAAACCTAAAATGAGAAGCCTTGTGCACATTTCATGCTTTACGCAGTACACTTTCTCCACCACTGAAATGCAATTACCTCTGGGCTGAAACAAAGTTACTGTTTAACAGTACACAGTAACATTACACAACAGTTGTTGGGAAAGAAAGTGAAAATTATTGAGTAAAGACAGGACCAGATAAGTCCAATGAACACCCAGAAACCCTAAAATATTGTGTAGCTTTAAATTAGTCACCATTTAGACTGGGGTGGGCAAAATATGGCCCGCGGGCTCGATCCAGCTCGTCTAACATTTCTGTCCGGCTCGCCATGCAGGGGCATAGTTACGGGTGGACCTGGGTGGGCCATGGCCCACTCACTTTGAAAGAAGACCTACCCAATCCATTGCTTCTGCTGCCAACACTCTGCTTAAGGTACCCTGGAGTGTCAGGCAGCTTTTGGACAGCTTTCACGTGACCGGAAGCTGGAAGTGGCCCAGGCCCATGATGACTTACCGAAATTCATGGAGTGGCCCCTCTGCAAAAATGATTGCCCATTCCTGATTTAGACCCAACATCACTAAAGTAGTTCAACAAGAATAGCTCAGAAAGCAAAGCACTGATGAGCTCCACCTCATTGCAATGAGGCTCCCCTTCTCTGCCTTTGTAGTAAATCCCAGATCCTCTCCTTTGCTCTTTCTTCACTGCCATTCGTATCAGTGAGCATGCTGCTTCTGCCCTGTGCACAGCTACCAGTCAGCATGGCTGCAGCTGTTAAGTGCCCGTTGGACTAGACAGCTAATTTCTCAAAGGTCCCCCCCCCCCCCCCGCCCACCTGACTTCCTATTCGGCTGGTGTTCCTCTCCCTACCCACATGTCTGAAGGATTCTCCAAAATATCAATGCCAAAATCACCACATCCACAGCACAGTCATCCTCGGCTCATGGGTTATTATAGGCCTGAGTTCAGGTATGAAGACTATAAGTACCCAAATTGAAATTTGACAGGACAGCTTGGTTAACAACCTAAGAATTACCAAAAAAAAAAAAAAAATTAAATACATAAATAAATTGCCTTTAACCTCCACAAACCACAATTAGTTAGATCCTCATTTTCGTGTCTCATCTCAAAGCTGGAAATCCCAGCAGCACAGTGCCCCTTACAACCCCAAGGACAAGCAGACACAGATTTAGAATTCGAAGGTGAGGGAAAGGTGTTGAGATAAGCCAACTGTTGTCACTCACCTCCTCTGCCTTCCCTTCTCTCCAGGCCCCCCCTTCTCTCTACGTTGTTTCCCTGGTCTTACTTGAAATGCACAGCGTATGCTAACACACACCTGTCTATTTTGTGCTCAAACTACCTGACAAGCCTGCACGAATCCCTGATTTGCTGGGACATATAGCTAAATAGTTGCCTATTAAGCTCTGTGCGCGTGCACATCAGAGATTTGCATGTGTATATCTTGTGCAAATTAGGTCTAGAAGACCAGATGCCCTGGTCTGTTCTGGACCCTTCATGTTACTCTAGTAGCTCACAAGGCCAGCTGAGGCTCCACCCAGTATGTAGAGCCAGCTGACACCCTCCCTAACAGCCCCTCGGTGTAGCAAGGAGAGGAGATTGGGAATTTTTTGACAAAACATATTTTTGTGGCTCATTTGGGATGTGAGAGACCTAGGTTCTGTTCCTGATCTCAGTCAATCTCTCTCTCTGGCCCAGAGATAACATAATTATTTCTACAGAATGGAACAGCTTCAATAGGAGAGACGGGGCAGACTGGGAGACAGCTCTATGTCCTGGTGTTTAGGGCACTTGGCTGCTCCCTGAGAGACCCAGGTTCCAGTCCCTGCTTAGAATCAGACAAAGCAGACACTTGAAAACTGGGTTCCCAAATCCTGCGTGACTGCCCTGGACTACGGGGCTGTTGAGTCCTCTGGAGTGGTGGGTGTGCATGCTGTCTCTCGTGGAAAATTTCCACAGGTCTGTTTCATTCCAATGCACAATGAAAACAAATTCTGATGTTAGGCCACATCTTGAAATTTGCCCTTCCTCCGGCCATCATGCGTCCATCAAAGATCTATTGTAAGCAAGGTGTGGGGGTAGTCAAAGCTGGATAGGGATCAAAGGGAGCTTCTAGGCCTAACTTCAGAGATCCCCACAGAGTCATGGCAGTGCTGTCAGCTTTCAGCCATTAATGCGCTGCCGTTTCAGCCATTTCAGCTGCCGTTGGTTGGCAGGCAATCCTTGCACTGCAGCCACTATGGTGGAAATCCTAGAGTGCACAAGATGAGCTAGTGCTGATTTAGGAAGCACTAACTGATCTGAACTTTAATGTAATATGAAAGGGAACATACATTTTGGAGGGGCTGGTTCCTCAGTCATCATGTCAACCTATGGACCGCTCTGAGAGGACACCAAGGGCTATGTGCTGGAAGGGGAAACATTCTGCATTGCCCTCATTCCCATCCATTTGACTTGTCTGTAGTTAATTTTCCCTCCACATCATGCAAATAGGAAGAAAATGAAGGCCTATGATACTATATCTTATTACGCTAGTTCTTTCTTAGCAATTGTACCGTGAAAGGGCCAATTCAGCCTACTTCTATAATGTGTTTCTGGGATATGGTAGTGCTTATAGATTACTCACTAATAATCTCTTTGCTGATGTGCCTCACTTAAGTTTTTACTCCGGCTTCATGTTGTTACAGATCCAATATGTGTCAGTGTATACATGCCTGCTTTCCTTTCTGTAGACCGGCAGCAGCGAGTCCTAGAAGACATTTGACTCAGTGTTTATGCTGCTCTTTTGAAAAGTATGAAGTGTGATTTCAGCTATTTATAAAATGGCATCAAAGGCACAATAGTTAAAAATATGCAGCTAAATGTTCTGTTTTATTTTAAAATTACAGGGGGGATTGGAGTGGTGTTTAAAATCATTTCAACCAGAGGTAGAAGAAACATAATTAGGTTAATTTGTCCATGCCCACTTCCATGCAAGATTATTCTCTATGGTATAGTTTCAAGTAGTTTGTCTGGTCCAGTTTTGGATAAGGCAAGCAAAGGGATTTCCACCACTGTTAAGAATTTTTTCTGATATTCAACCTGAACATTTTGTTACTGAGTTTCATCCCATCACTCCAAACTACCATTATCCCTTCGGATCACCCTCAACAGTTCCTGTCCCTCCTGGGGCTCAATTATAGTCTTGGCTAGAAGACTCCCCTTGAATTATGTGAGAGATTCAGACTACCAGGAGAGAGAAGAATCCAATAGTTTATTTTCTGTCCCTAATTTCTACGGATGCACCAGGGCTGGAGCAGTGCTGCTCTGTACTCTAGTCAAAACTTAGCATAGGGGAAAATTCCACAATCTAGTCCTATGATTCTAACCACCTCACCTCATGACATGAAAAGTGCAATAGAACATTATTCTGAATATCCTTAACTACTGTGCCTTTGACAGTGTTTTATAAACAGCTGAAAAGCCTACTGCATATTTTACAAAAGAGCAGAACAAACAGTGACTCAAATGTTTACTAGAAATTCTACAGCCTTCAGATACTTGCCGTTTTTAATTATCTCACCCTACTATAATTCTCAGTAGTAACTGGAGGCAGAATATACTCCTAAAGGAGAAAACAACCAAATATCTCCTACAGGAGATGAGTAGGTTAATGTTTTAGACATCAGAGAATAGATAAATCGATTTCCCAGTACATAATTACATACATAATTCACTACATAATGATGAAGAAACAACCTCAGATTTGTTTTTTTTAATTGTCTGTTATCTCTTATTTAATTCAGCTGCTGATTTCTGCATTCCTTCAGCCAAGAGGTGAAGGATTAATATTTAACACCATTTACTGGCTGATTCACAAACCTAACCTCAAAAACTGAATCATAAGAACCTCACCGGCAGCAAATGAGATTTTGTTACCCACTAAGTTAAGTTAAAAATTGCCCAGTCAAGAGTTCTTCTACAGCAATTATGCAAGAGTGTGGGGCCAGGAAGACTACTGTTTTTCTATATTCACTATACCTTATCAATGAAATCCACATTAGCCAATCAGAAAATTTCTTGAATATTATACACGCAAGGATTCCATGTACAATCTTGCATCTTCCAGAAAGAGACCACCACTGCTAGTCAGTCATAATATTCAATCAGAGATTGATCCTGTCTCTACTGAAATCAATGAGAAAACTCCCATTGATTTCAATGGGAGCAAGTTCAGGCCTTCACTGTTACCGTTTAATAAAATCCCACAGTACTAGATATAGCTTGACAAAACTCAGAGGTCACAAATATAATCTCAAGAGTTGGAGTTGCATAAGCAGCAAAAGGTGTAATTCCTTTCACCTTCAACTCATTTTATTGCATGCATAACACAGCAAGATGGAGTATTTCATTTCATCTAGTGCTCTTCCTTGCATTTGGGGTAGCAGTCTGATTTTTTTGCTTCCAGCAACTTGGAAGGAACAGAGAAATATGAGAGTCTGGAAACTTTGCCAAATGAAAGTTCAGCTGGGCCAATGCAGTCTAAAACTCATCTGGAATGTGACACCCTAAAGTGCTTTCCAATGTAAGTTATGGATTTGGAAGCAGCTGCGGAAAATGTAATTTACCCTTACTCTGAGCAAAGAAAAAAGTGAACTTCCTTACAAACTAAGACATGCACGTCCTCCTCTAGTTCACTTTTCTCTTCACTATACCCCAGACTCTTCTGATATCCTGCACATCAGGTATTTGTGTATTGAAGCTGGAGTTCAGAAATGCAGTGTTGATTAACCTTTCCCTAAATTTTTCAAGTTTCAACAAACAGGAAAGCCCAAATTTTTAGATATAAGCATGTCTAAAGTGAATATGCAAAATATACACATGCAAATTGAGGTTGCATGTGTTCTTGCATAAATCCTTGAGTTGCATGAGAACATCAGGTGTTTCAGGTGTGTGAAAAAACTATGGACACAGTTTTGTGTAGTCACTTTTAAAAAATGTAGACCTGACTGCTTATTAAAAAAAATATTAACTAAGGATATGACTATCTCATATTCTCCACCAAGTGAAAATAATAGCTTCAAGCAATATCTCACAAGAGATCTTAAATTCTGAGTTGAATTTTATAAACTGGTGTTTAAAAAAGCACTCACAAAAATTAGAATGTGACTAAACTATAGCGCAATGCATAACACTGCTGAAAGTCTGCTATATTTGGCTTCTCTCCAGTTTCATGGAAAGGATAAAAGGAGGGCACCAACTTTCATTTGCAGCCAGTGTATTTATTTTTTAGATGTAAGCAGTGCATCATCATGATGAATGCAGCGAGGGAGTTCAACTCCAGCTGGCTGCATCACCAACATCCATTTCCCATTAACTTACAGGGCAGAGAACAGGGGCAGTCACATTCTCCTTCATGAAGGGTGAACTTTTCACAGGTGCGTCCTTGTTGTTAAACAAAGGAGAGTGATAGAGAGAAATTGGGGAAAAAACCTAAATCCCTAAAAGTCACTGCAATGATGTTGTTATAACCAGTGGTCATGATGCTAGTCATTCGATTATTAATCCATTTCAGACCCAGTCCTGCAAAACCTTGATTCTTGTAAATATGAATTGCAGGGTCAGACCATGTAGTTCAGCCTAGGTTCATACTTCACTGAAGTTCTCTTTACTTTCAGTTATGACTAAAACAAGAACAAATAAAATAAATAAAAGCTTGATTTTCAAAGGGAGTCCAATAACTGGCATTTCAAAGTACTTAAAGTGACAGCTACCAACAGACCTTGGTCCAGTCTAACCCCCGTTGTGCCACCACAGCAATGCGAATAAGACTTAAATCTTCCCTACATAGGAAGCCTAAGATTCCCTTGTCTTGGGAGGGTGGTTGGCCAGCAATTCCTGCTCGTGTAATGGCCCCTGGAGGCCATAACAAGTTGGCACAATTTAGAACAGCCCCCCGTCCCCTTTATGCCCCAGGATCTGGGAGTGGAATGCTGTCTTTGCTGCCTTGGTCCCACTCAGAAGTTCCAAGCACTGGCTTGGGCCACATGCATACAGCTGACTGAAATGTTTTGAATTTTGAAAATTCAAATAAAAAAACCCAGGGGAAATATGAATAATTTTCCCTTTTCTGCTAGTTGGACTCATGAAGCTTCAGCCCGTGGTTGATATTCACACCTTAAGAAGTGGGATAAGCTTCACTTCTTGTTAGAGATATTCTAAACAGGTATCTTATCCTAAACTGCCTCTATCCCCAAAAATTGATAGTTTAGATAAAATGGCACTTGGATCTGAATCTCCCTGGATTTTGAGTTCGCTTTCGGAAAACTAAAACCTAACCAATTAGATATTGCAAAGCAAAAAAGTGGCCTCCTCGGCACATCTCTACTAATTACATTGTGTGTTTTACTTTCTCTCAGAAAGCTTAATTTTAGCTTTTATGACTGGCACACTAGGACACTACTAAAAAGTAATTTAAACCTAATAATATATATTGTGTAAATAAACAAGATTCTGTTCAAAAGCTAGTATGATTAGAAATATTTTCATGGAATTCTTTGGTGTTTCAATATTCCCCAGAAGTGTTGGGAACCCAAAACCAAATATATGAGAACCAGAAAGTCAAACAGATTGTTATATGATGTGCAGATAGAGTTAACATTGCAGTATATATGCATTTTTACCCTGAATGTTCAGATGTTCATAACTTCCTGGAAAAAAATATTGCCTATTCAGCTGCAATTTTCTATTCTTAGCCTCAGGTCAGTGGTGGATTTTTCTGAAAACTTCAAACTGCATTTAAGTTAGGGAACTGAAGAAGAAACCTGTACTTTTCTCATGGGAACAAATAGATGTTGTTGCTCTCTTGCCTATGTTGCATAAATTTATTATATACACATATTTACATCCAATAAACAGACGGAACAGATTCCATCACCCTTATTGTTGTTGGGTGGAACCTTTGTTTATGAGTAAGCCCACTGCGCCTGTTTTTTCTCCCATTTATTCCATTGTTAATCAGGAGTAGCTCCTTTTTTGTCAATCAAGTTACCCAATGCAAATTCAGAGACAGGAGAATCAGGTCCATACACTTCAATGAGACTATTCATGAAGTAGTTTTCATGAGTAATGGCATCAGAATCTGGCAGAATATATTTTTGTTCAAATTTCCTAGTAGTCAGCCAGCTTTGCCCAGCAGGAGAGTGTGTACACAGATGCAGAATTAATACCTATCTTAATCTACTTTATTTACAGAGTGTACCATTCCTGCTGGATATTATTTAGAACAAAGAATTATATTAAAGACCCAAATCATTACAGTTAAACTAACTTAATCCCTATTTTCCAGTTTCTTTTTATTTTTTAAATATTTTAATTCTTTATTGATTTGCTCCATCCTATCCTGTATAGAACTTTTGTTACATTATAAGTCTTACAGTTTTTACCATAATATCGAAGTATAAATATTTGAATGAAACAACACATTTTGGTGCTCAGAAACTACTTACACTGGTAACAATAAAGGGCCAAATCCTCAGTCCTGAGACCATCCTCAGGAGCCACAGAGAGGAACCAGCCTGTAGAACCACTCCAGGGAAGCAAGAATGAAGAGGGAAGCCTCCAAGGATGCTAATTTAGTCCATGGGCAGCAGCCCAAGCTTATGCCCATACACACATCACACTTCTGTGGGAATGAGTATCAGAGGATCCAGACAACTGTCAATCCTTCACCCACTTGCCCCTCTGTGCACTCTCTCACAGGTAGTCCTCACAGACCAGGGTTCTGTGCACTACAGGGACTGCACACCTACTGTACACCCTTCTAAACCCCATCCCCTTGCAAAGTGGAGTTGCACCAGTTCTACTGTCTCTCAACAGTTTCTGAGGAAGAGGTTGATATTGTCCATATCCTGCATCTAGATCTGCATAGTCAAATCCTTGTGCAGAGCCATATTGGCTCTAATGGAGCTCCTTGTGGACATAAGGATCCACCTCAGCTGCAAAAATTAGACCTGAAGATTAAACAAAGGGAACCTAGGCAATGTAATGCCTAACTGCTTGGCACCCTGCCACCTAGTGCAATTCCTGATGCTGAGTTAGACACCCAGGCTTCCCTATGCAATGCAGGGGGAGAGTTAGGTGCCTAAAAATGGGATCCACAAAGTGAGCAGGGAGCCTCCAAAGCTATCCAAAAGGAAATACCAAGGAGAAGGGTGTGGCCTAAATGCCACCGCTCAAAGGGACTCAGTACCAGAGGGAGGTGCCTGCTCTACTCAGGACTCACCGCTGTGAATTTTCTGGAGGTAGGTGCCTAAGCCAGTCAGCCCTTTCTCAAGAAAAAATGAGGAGGAGGTGGTGCCATGAGCAACACACAAGGGTTAGGGCACCAACCCAGGATGTGGGAGACTTGAGTTCAGTTCTCTCTTCTGCCTGAGATGAGGAGGGATTTGAAGGGCGATCTCCCACACTCCAGGTGTGTTCCCTAACCACTGCGTACAGCCATTCTCTCTGTGACCTAATGAGGACTGAAGTATTTATATACCATAGAACAGCTTCAACAGGAGAGATTTGCCCCAGTTTACCCCATAGCCCAATGGTTAGGGCACTTTCCTGGGAGATTCAAGTCCTTGCTGCACATCAGACAGAAGGGGGAATTGGACTTGGGTCTCCCACATCCTGGGATGAGCACTCTGACCACTGGGCCTTTGGGTATAAAGGAACTTCTCCTTCAGCATCTTCTGTTTGGGTTAGTCGTGCTCAGAGCCTGCCTACCAGATTGGGCCCCAAAGGTAAGATAGGCAGGGAACACCTAGTTTGAGAATCCTGCTGGGACTTAGGCATGAGCTAGGGGCTGAGCTCCTGAGTGTTGTAGGGACTGAGGGGTCTGGACCCATGTGCAGCTGCCAAAATGTAGGCACCTTGGGGACTTTAACAATGGAATCCAAGGCACCTTAGGACTTGGGGAGCCTCCCGAGTTAGGTGGCAGCTGAATGTGAGATTTCTGAATTACAATGGTGCCTAAATGTTGGATTTCAGGGCCTAACTGTCACCTGTCTTCCCTAAGTCCATTTGTGAATCTAGTCTGAAGTGCATAACAAGCTAGCAGCTTCACAAAAAACAATAGCTTTTTAAAATTCATCCTTTCCATATTCCTCTGCTCATGTGGAGGAAAATGTAGTAAAAAAACTACTTGTATCCGTACTCAGAGGGGAAATTCTGTGTATTGTCCATAGATTCCATGATGTGTTTCAGTATGAGGCTTATCCTTACCCTATTCTGAGAATCTTCTCTTTCAGGTAATGTTTGCTCAGTTTACAAGTGCAATGGTGTTTTTTTTCAAGGTGTCAGCTCTGCAAAGTCAGCCTGGGCTCTGACAGTCAAACTAAATTTCTTCCTTGTGTATCACCCTTCAGTAATAGAGTCTGCAGGCAAAATAGTGTCCTTGGGTTACACCTCTGCAACCCTCTGTCATCCCTCAATTACACCTGTCAACTCCACTGATAGTTGGGTTGGGTTGTTTGGTGGCAGTTGGGGCATAGGTTGGTCTATGGCCTCTTTATTACTAGTGACGATGCAAAAGAGGAAGGAACTCGGTTTGAGTTACAGATCACATTGTGAGTGTGCAGACCTGCTAGGAAAATTTTTACTTTTAAAATGAGCAAAGTCAATATCCACCTCAGTGAGACAGAATAACCACGGAACTCCCTGGTGCCAGTTTTTGAGTCAGGTTTAAGTACAAAACCTATATTTTACCCTAATGTGTGAAAAGATCCCAGTTTTGATCCCATCCTACCTTCTTTTCATAAATAACTGTAACCTAAGACGAGAGCAAGAAATTCATCACTCTTATATCCAATCTAAATATCAGTAATGTATCTAGCATGAACTCTCATCTGCCAAGTTTCACATTGTGAAGCTTCAGTTGATCCACTATGTAGAGTATCTGTGAGCTAGAACCCAGAGGAAATAATTGTTACCAGATGAAACAAGCCAAGCAAAATATCACACATTGTGAAGAGATTTAGCAACAGCAGCATGCACTGTTATGCGTGCACCTGTTCGTCCAGGTATGCATGAAATTGTACTAACCCAGGGGGTCCTGAAACATTTTAACATTGGAGCTCTTCTTGAGAGGAATTGTCTTGTATCTACCTCCATTCCCATTTGTGACTGTGTAGCAACCCTCTGGTAAGCATAGCAATTGCATACATGGAAACTTAATGTTGGGAAAGTGTTGTGTTGAAGGATATTTGCAGCTGCCAGCAAGCATGGGGTTTTTTTGATCTATGGATAACACCGACTTTACTGATGCTGATGGGCATGCTAACCACCCTTCATCCAGGCTAACTGAAAGATGCAGTTAAACTCCTTTATGGAATCAGATAGTTGAACCATAGAAGTCACTGCCCAAGGTGCTGAGACACATGGGAAGGCCTGAAGAAGAAGTAACTCAGGGAAAATAAGAGAGGTTTCCCTGGGACTGATTGAAAATGCAGGCATTGGGGCATTGATTGATGCATCTGTGTGTAAAAGAAGAAAGCAAGCAGCCCGCAAAAGAAGCAATGTGGGTATGGCCCTGGGGGAAGCAGGGCAGAATGATGGTTGGAATGGCAAGCCCGGAAAATTGAGAGCAAGGAAACTCCCTTCTGTTGTTTGTTCCTATTGTGTTCAGGGAAGTAGGACTTTGTGTACATTCTTTTGTAATAAACAGGATAGTACCAGCAAAATACCTTACTCATATCATCAGTTTCTCCTACTAACAGCCTGGCAAGACCCCAAATATTGCCTAATCGCCAGGGGCACAATATTTATGTTTCTGTAGATGTCTTAGTGTGACGTAAAAGATAGAAATATGGAGAAATGGTATCACCATGCGACCAGCCATCAGGTGCTCCATGAACCACAGTTTGATGGCCAGTGTTAGAGCTGGTCAGGAAACGTATATTTTTGCACAACAAAAAATTCAATGAACCTTTAAAACAAAATTGAAAATTGTCATCGATTTTTGGGGGGTTCACTGGAAAAAGTTTCAGTGAAAAATGTTCAATTTGCTCATACCACTGAGCTAACAGTAGGTTTGGGAGGGTTGTGTTTCTTATATAGCCACAGTTAATGACCATAAATCTATATCAAATGCTTCTAATGAAACAAAACAAAACATTCTTAAAAGAGCTTCTAGTGAAATTACAGAAAGGAGAGGCAACAGACCTGCATTCTATGTGCAGCTCATTGATTCAATCATGTAAAAAATTTGAAACAATACAGTAAACAAATGAATAGTGGACATTAGTAGCCAGGTATACATCCCACTGAACTGTCAAATTCCTGGATGGGGAGTGTGACCTTTTTTAAGGGATTCTATCTAGCACATGTAGCCTAATAATAAAGTGGTCAACTGATCTACTGTGCTATTCAAGATCACTCTTATACTAGTCACACATTCTTAAATTTTTGTTTTTCATGCCCTTTAGGCAGAGAGGTTCATCTACTTACATGTCTCCAAACCTGCTATTAAAGAAAACCTCTTAGCACTGTTGCAGCGCATCAATGGCACAAAATTTCTTGGCATAGTATAGCCAGTAGCTTGCCCTGCACAAAAATTGAATAATTACATTGCCAATGAAAAACCTGTTATGAGAGCACTAAGGTCTAATACAGTGGTGCATGAACTGGGGGACGCACCTCCCTAGCAGGGTGCAAGAGATTCTCTAGGGGTGAGGCAGTCCTTTTGCCCTTTTAAAAAATAAACATACAAATAAAAGCACATTCTGGCTTATTTTCAACAATTTGATAAGTTTTATAACTACAGCAGGCTTACTAAGCCTTTAAAATTAATTTTAAATTCATTTAATGATTAAAATTTGATATTAAAAGAAACAAAACAGCACCATATATAATAATAATAATAATAATATAATATAATAATAATAAGAGTCCGGGATCCCTCAAATGAGATATTTTGCTTGGCTGGTTTCAATTCATTAGTTCTAGCTCAGAGATACTCTACATGGTGGACCAACTGAAGCTTCACAATGTGAAACGCAACCCCCCACACACACCAAATGAATGAATAGTTTCATCTCTTTCCTCTCCATCATCCAGTGTGAAAAACAGTTTCAGATTACATGTAATGCAAAAAAAAGACCACTTTCAGATTACACGTAGTGGAGAGGAGGTGCAACAAATTCCATGAATGGTTGGAGGAGGGTGGGGCGGAAGAGGGGGAGCCTGACTGGAGTTTGCTCACCACTGGGCTAATAGAAACTGCTCATTATTTCACACATTTGCCTGCTTTCTAAAGGACAGTTTGGGCCAGAATCTTATGTGGGTAATCAGTGGAGGAGAGAGTGCAAAGAGCTTTCACACTGTGTGTGAAAGGGCCAGGCACAATTACAGTTCCTGTGTCCAAAAGCACACAGGCACTTGTCCTATTGTACTCCCAGGGGCACATAGATCCCCAAAGGGATGGAGAGGAGATGGGGTCATGAGCCACACCGGTGTACAGAGTAGCACTGGTGCATAGGGAGAGGCTGCTGTATGCTGCAAAGGGGAACTCCCACTGAATGCTGCGGTCTACATCCTGCCTTTGAGATGGATTAATTCCTGGTGCTCCTCTGGGGATAGGGTAGCTCTGCACCAGTCACAACACAGGGCTATGTCTTAAAGCCACAAGTGTGCCATAAATGGGGGGTGAGCTCCATTTCAGTAATCTGCTTATAAAAGTGTGCAACCAAGTATGCTGTACTAAAACATACTGTAGTATTGAAGGCTTGTCAGTGCATTTAGAGTTCACGCACACTCATCATTACTGTGTGTCTTCTCACTATCTTCATAAATACAAAAGAGAGTACGCTCATCAGGATGGTTTGTGAGCTGTAGTGTACTACCTGCTTTCCTTCAAAAAAGGATCTATATAAAACTACAGTAGTAAAGGTGTACAGCAGTAAAAAAGAGCCACTGCCAACCTACTAAATGAAATCTGAAGAAGCATATACTTCCCTGGTGTATTCTATTGGCTTCTGACTTGCTATTATTTAACCTTTTTTTTCTACCAATTGTTTTTATTGTGGTTGTTTTGTTTTGTTTTTTTAGGTTGAGGAGCCTTTTAAAAGTACCTTCTTAGTATTTATGTCCTTTTTGCTTTCACTATATATCATAATCTTGTCACGCTTATAACACTAAATTTGTCAGCCTTGTAAATAAAAAGGATCAACAAAACTAACTTTAAGTGGTGCGTAAAGTAGACAGAGAAGTAACTATAAAATTCTGCGGTGTGGCTTTTTCAAAAGAACTCTATGTCAGCCTGTCTCTGCTACCACTGAAGTCAATGGGATTTTTCCATTCAATTACTTCAATGGGAACAAAGTCAGACCAATGGTGAGAGCTTTTTTTAAATTCCAGTTGATAGTTTATATCACTTGAAAATGGACTAGAGATGAGAGCATAAGGTTCCAAAAAATAACTTACTTTTTAATTTGCTGTTAGAAAAGTGAATCTTCAAAAACTGCCTCATAAAAATTGTATGTCTCTGTAATTAAAGTACGACCATTGCCCTAAACTATAAACATTGTACATAGATAGAATTGGTTGATCAAGATTTTAAAAGTAGACAGCGCATGCTGGAACTGATGCCTCTGGTTAAGGAATGGCAAATTGGTTTGGCTAAAATAAGAACCAAGCTGAGTCTTCAGTCAGAATTTGAACTGAACCTTGAGTTTATTGACATTCCAGGAAGCCTCTTGGCGTCTAGACAACATATAGCATTTGAGGGATTAAGAGAAGATGAGAAATAATGTACATACATTAACGAACAGCTACTACCATCCAGAAAGCTGTTGATTAAATGTCATGCTAGAATTTTGGTCACATTTGAGTAGGATGGCCAGTTTTAGTGATGCAGTCCCAAACTATTCCACTGAAACTAAGATTTTGTACTCGCTTCAGTATAATAGTGGGAAGTTCTCATTTTCTTCTGGTCCTCTTGTACATACAATAGCACTTCTCCCTGGGCTACCAGGATGCAGCTCTTCCCAGTCACCCCACTTCATCATCAGCTGTTCTCACTGGAACCAGCAGTGATAGTTGCAGCTGCTGAGAACAAATGAAGTCAGCACTTTTATTATTTATTTATTGTTAAGTGCCAACAGCCCACAATATTGGAAGGACAGGAGCCTTAAGAACAGCAGTGACTGTAGCTCTGTTCTTTGTGCTAGTGGAGAACCTGTTGGGCTTGTTCTCATACTGTTAAGGAGGACCTCATTGGGTAACTTCTCCAAATAAATTTGGAAGGAGAGAGACTATGCTTAAAGGAACAATTTCCTAAAAAAGGAACATAAATATCCATTGTTGTTTCTTATCAAGAGTGAACATCAGACTGATTGGTAGTAGTAAAAGAGGACACAAGCCCAGTTTCATTAAAGTTCTTCACAGATTATCTTCCAGGACATGAAATAGGATCCAGCAATAAGAGGTACAAGGAACAATGCACAAAGTTGAAGTGGGAAAAGGAAATAGTACTGAATTCTTTCAATTAAAAAAAATTCTCACCATCCTGCATTGCACCTTGGTTTCTCTATCTTATATAGTTTACTTGAGACAGGCATAAAACATATTATAATTTAGGCATTTCCACCCTGTTGAGTCAAGATACAATAAATATAGCAATCCAAATTTATACTGGCTAAATTCTGAGGATTTACCAAACTGTTTGTACTTTGCCTTAAAATTAACTATAGAAAAATTTGACTGCATGGTGAAAAATAACTGTTGATTATTGGTAAAGAACCAACCACTAATTTCTAAGGTAAAATGGATACCTCCATCTAAATCCTAAATTATTAAAATATTAAAAATTGACATTTTCCATATCTCTGTACAATATCCTCTTTGCAAACGCAAAACAATTTCTAGACATAATAAAAATACCATAACTGGCTGTTTAGCAAAATCTTCCCTATGTCATCTAGTGAGCACTTTCCCTTGGATCTTGATCCTTCATATTAGGATCCTGTTTGGTATGCACCTCTACAGTCTAACATAACCAGCCATACGGGTAAAGACGTTGCATACTATACATGTCATATAAAACAAGACAGAGTTTTTTGGATAGAAAGCAAATTAAGGTGAATTTAGCTTCAGAAGTGACTGAATTCCTAAATTTTCAAAAGCATCTAAGTCTCATGTTTAAAAGAGAATTAGGCACCCAAATCTCACCAGTGAGACTTAAGCTCATACATTACTTTGGCACTTCTAAAAATTTTACCCCGTGAGAAAGTTCTTTCCTTCCAGGACTGCTTTGATAAAAATTCCATGGCTACTTAATGACTTAATGAATAAGACATTTTCTTGCTCCGCTCTTCACCATGAAACTAGCAGAGGGAGATGTCTCTGTTATTAATATCTTCACTTTTGCAAAGCAGGAGGAATAGGAAGAATTGAGGAAATTAAATTACAAAGTAAAATACAGAAAATTATGTAGGGAAGCTGAAATATAGCACCTACATGATTTGACAGTGACAATCTCATCGTGTAGTGGGCCAAGTTCATCTCTGGTGTAATATCATTGACATTATACCAAGGATGAATTTGACCCGATCTCCCTTGAGAAATACACAATGTTTATAAAGGATGAAATTGTTCATAGATGCCCTTGCATGGATGCCCAATGAGGAGGAAAGGTATAAAGAGCTTCCATTCGTATTGCATGCCCCGTACAAGATCTAGGCAATTACAGTCCTCCTTACTCTCTCAGGAGCAGGTAGAGAGGAGTAGGGAAAAGACAAGGCCTTGATAATTCCAGCACAACTATTTACAGAATGAGACCAGTGCAGCATGGGAACTCAGTTGTACCAGACCACAGGGATGTAATAGTGCACTTGCCACCAGTTTCTTCCCCCCACCCAAGTGCTGGAAGTAGTGGGGATGTGATCACCAACACACTGATATTAAATCCAATGCTGATTAATGACGCTAGTAACCACCAGCAATCAGTCCCCAGCCAGCTCAGAAAATAAAGGTGTTTTTGTCCTAAAAGATCAATTTTGCCTTTTCCATTGAGAATGAGTACTAGCGTGGAATTGCCCTCCTCCAAGAAAGTCTTCTTGTCTCCAAACAGCTCAGTCCTGGCAAGAGACACCAAGGGCCTCCCAGTGACTTCAGTGAGCGGTGAATAGGGCTCCAAGAACATTCCACCCAATCGTAAAGGCCATCTCCATGTATAGGTGTCAGAGATGTAGACGCTTTCTTCACACCATACTATAGCTCTGTAATGGTGCATTTTCTAAGAACACAGGATTTGCCGTACTGGATTAAACTACTGGACAACTATTCAAATTGAAGTAGAAATTCAGTAATGGCCTGAGGATTCGCCTATAATTCGTTGAAGAAACAAGTAGGGAAAAATTACTCTTTCAATGCATGAATCCTCCCACTGGAACTTATTGCAAAGAACGCTATCTTTTTGACCATTTTACATGAGCATTTTAAGAGATATTTTACAGGATAGACCATTATAAGAAATAAATCTCATTTGGCTGCCTCTGGAAGCTCCTATCTTTCCAAGCTTGTCCTTGTAGCAGAGAGTTGACAGGTGATATTTTGTATTATTAGCAATTTCAGTTTTGAATTTTGCTAAGGGCATTGCTGGCTACAGTGTGTTTAGACAAGATAATTTTTTTCAAATGCTGAATAAGATGTAATGCAAAAATGAATCCCTGCAGTGGGAGGCTGATACTGTATTTTTTTTTCATTTCCTTTTTTTTTTAGGGTTGTTTGGTCAAGGCACATCTGTTACGCTAAATGCTGCAAGGGATGTCATGTTACACTTTCCAGTGAATCTCAGTATTGCTGTGTTAGTGAAGGTGTTCACAAAATAAGTAATTTGCAATAACCATTATTTCCTGCCAGAAATACATATAATTTTCCATTTCACAGTGTGGTTCCAAAATGCAAGAGAATTCACTGAAGACCTAGTGTTCTTCAGAAACACTTGGATCTTCCCAAGCACCCAAGGAGATGGCCTTAGCATTCTTGAGTAGATTTGCTAAACATTTGCCATCTTCTCCTGACCACAATGAACTTCTGTATGCTGTGGTCATACCAATATGAACAAGGCCAGCCTGAAGACTTGGGGGAGGAGGGGATCAGATTCTCTTTGAGAGAATAAGAATGATTATTTGGGACACACCCCAAAATGAATGATTTTTGCTTCACTTGGAATGTATGCAAGGTGGAAGGAAAGAAGAGATCTCTCTACCCCTTCTCCCCTTTCACCAACCCACGAAAGAAAAGGACTGGAGATTAACTTTAATAAATAAAAGAAAACTGAGCTTCTCCCTTACATGTCTACCTCCCCTAAATCAAGGATGGCCCAGGGCTTCATAGACCCCAAAGGCCAGCTCTGAATCTGAGAACACCATTCAGAATGTGCTATTGGTGTAAATACTCACTATAGGCCAGATTGTGCCTGGCTGATGTGTGGATGCACAGGGAGGGAAGGATGTCAGCAATCTTACCTCCATTCCCTATTCCCTCTGTGCAGCAGCCAGGTACAGTCAATCTCTGTCCAGAAAGAAGCACGAGGACTACTTCCACCTAATCACCCAGGAGGGCTGCAAATCACCCTAAAAGGAGCAGAGAAGAGGTGGCCTCGCCACAAACTAGCCAGCAGAACAGACCAGGCATAAAGGGGTCAATTGTGAGTGGCCCCTGCATGACTACAGAGAGAGGAGAAAGAAGTTTTTCTCCTACACATTCACAAGACAGATTTTTTTTACCCTACGCTGAGCTTCAGTGGGACTATTTCATTGGTACAATAAAGAGCTTCCTCATAGATTGTGAGTTTTCCAAACCTCCTGTGGGTCTGCTGGAGAAACCCACCAATCAGTAGGGAAAAGTTATCCTGATTGATTGCCCTTCCTCTTGAGGAAAGACAGACAATCAGAGCTACTACACCTGCTGAAGGGCAACTTCCTGCCTCAGCACATGTAAGAGGTTTCTCCATCTTCCTCCCCTCTGTATACAAAGGGATGGAGCAATCCTATCTCAGAGCCTGGGAGCTGTCGTGCCCTGCTGACTACAGTTCACGTGTGGTGATGAAGCCCTGGCAAAAGTACTATTTATTGTGAGTAATAGTGTCAGGAAAACCCTTATTATTTTCTTTCCTGGATATCAGCCTTGTTGAGTGAGTTTGATACAGTTTAAGAAACATTCTTCCTCGTGTGTCTCCTTTCACAATTACACCTTGTTTTTCAAATTCTTTGGAACCAGTGGATTCCCTTTGGATTTACCCTGATGTATGGGAGAGTAAATTTAAATATAATGGAATGAAATATGTTAGCTAGGTTCTTTTTTTTTTTGGTCACATTGTATTTCAACCACTATCACACACAAAATATGTAATATAATTATAGTGCAGGTAGTATTTAAGGTTTTATGCTAAGTATTGTTGTTGTGTTATTATTGTATTATATTCCATTTGTCTGTTGAGTGGTGGGGTGTATTTTGTCAAACTAATACATGATTTACAAAGCTATCCTTTAACCAGAATATGTGTAATTTAGATGTTTTAACTAGAAGTAGGAAGGTTGGTTTGTTATGCATGTTTTTAGCTGTGTTCTTGTTTGTTAGAGCAAGTCTCACATCATGAATGAGTAAAAGAAAGAGTACTGGCCTGAGTATTAACCGACTTCCACTGCAATGACTGAAATTCACTAATTTCTCCTTTGATCAGTTCTAGTAATGCTTCTGGCATAGAGTATTAGCTGCTGAGTCAATGTGGCATTCCTGTGAAATTTCGATGCTGAAGTTTCCATGGCTGGATTTAGGGGCAGGCCACCACCTAGGGTGCAAGGCTTGAGGGGTGGCCAGGCTCAGGGCGCTGTTTTTGTTGTTAGCGACAAAAGGGAAAACAGAATGTTTGAAGTAAAATGTTTCAGGTATTCCATATGTCGATCCTTTGTAGAATCTCCTGGAACCGTCCAGACTTTCTGAGAACTACATTTTCCACGAACCTCCTAGAATGTTGTCAGCCAGGCCCTTGTGGGTATATAAAAAGGCAGGCCATCGCCAGTCAGTCAGTGAAATATAAGAACAAAGTAAAGTGAGAGCGCAGTTGCAATATTGTGAACCTTGTTTTACTTTGTAATTGTGAAAGTGTACTTGTGTTTTAAGACTTGAATAGTGTAAGTAATGATTAATAAAGGACATATTTAATGAGACACCAGAGAGATCTATCGAACCCCTATGTATGCAACAACATAAAAGAAATACTGTTACTTCTTTTGCCATGCTTAACACGTAATGTTTGATGACTTTCTAAAACTAAGGAACATCAACTTTTGCTCTCCCTAATACTGTCTGTTTTCCCCCATAGAAAATAAAAGATGCCCCCAAAGAACCTTTCAGGAGCTCAGTTTAAGAAACAAAAAACTCAGTTGCACTCTAGTTTGCAGCAAGGGGCAAATTTGATGGGAAAATATCTGAAACAGAACAACCTAGACCAGGCCTTAGGCAGTAGCGATCATCCCAGGGCAGAAGAAATTGATGCAGCTCAGCAAAGCAAAGTACTATGCTGTAATAAAGAACTGCACTTCTGACAGTCAGTGAAAAGATGTCATTTACAGTGAGATTTGTTGACAACAAGGGTGGCTGTGTCCAAGTAAAGGAACACTTTATCTGTTTCCGGTCTGTGGACGACACTCCTGGAAAAGACCTAACAGAACCATTTACGAATGTTTTGAATGAAAATAAAATAAGGCTTCAGGACAGTCGTAGCTGAGGTTACGACAATGGCATGAACATGAAGTGAAGAAAGAGTGGTGTCCAAGCAAGGATCCTTGGGCTGAACTTAGGAGCTTTCTTCATGCTTTGTGGCTGCCATTCCCTCAACCTGGTTGTGTCAGGTGCAGCGTCATCTTCTTAAGATTCAGTCTCTCTCTCCAGAGTACCGCAAAGGATAGACGTCCTGTTTTCAGCATCAACTATCAGGTGGAAGATCTTCATGGACAATGTTACAAATCTGACTGTGAAGTCACTAAGTGACAATCATTAGGAGAGCCGCATTGACAGCATTATAAAGTCAGTCAATGGACATCACAACTGCTACTACTTTGATGAGAATCTGCATTGATTTCATTGCGGCCTACAGAGACAACGGATTTGAAGATGCCATCACTGCTGCCAAAGAAATGGTGGAAAACTTAGGAGTTAAGCCTGTCTTCAAGGAAACTCATATTCATCGAAAGAAAAGACAATTTCGGTTAAGAAGGCAGAGATGAGGTGATGGGAAGCTCAGAGGAAAAATTCAAGAGGGAATTTTTTTGGCTTGCTCATTGACACTGCTCGAGTGTCCATCGAAGAACAGTTTGGACAAAATGAAGCACCTTGAAACGATCCGGGGGGTTTTGCATGACCTTAGTAAGCTGCTGACGGACAGGAAAACACTCTTGAACAATTGTACGGGACCTTCACTAGACACTGACACATGGGGAAAGTTTGTACATCAATGATAAAGACCTCTTTGTTGAACTGGACAATAATATCCATCACATTTTGCCACATGGGAAGCACTCTCTACTCTAAGTTCTCCAGTTCGTTCATGATGCAGAGCTAAAGGACACATTTCCTAATGGGTGGGTAGCTTTGAGGATTCTGCTCACACTGCCCCAGTCACAGCTGTGAGTGGTGAGTGCAGCTTTTCAAAGCTCAGGCTCATTAAAACATATCTTTGATCCACGACGGCTGACTAGAGACTGACATCGCTTGCTATTTTATCGCTTTAAAATGCCATTAGCCAGTCTCTGGATCTCTCTGATGCAGTGCTTCAGTTCTCGAGGGCAAAAGCAAGAAAAGCGACCTTTTGAACTAAAGGACTAGGGTTAACATTCTGAGGCTGTCACCTCCCGTAACATGATTTAATACTGGCCCATCCAGTGTCAGTGCACAGTTCACCTTCTTGATAGTACATTTCAGTTATTCTTAAAATTAAAAAGTTTCTATAAACTTAAAGGAAACAAAATTGTATTTGTTTATATATGGCATGAATAAATACAGCTTTACAGATCCTAGTGTGCAAATGTATCATCTTATCTGACAAGGATAAATCATGCATGCAAATCATGCATTAAAGACGTGAAATGGGCTACAAATGCCATTAAAAATAAGGTATTCAAAAGTTTAACAAATGGAGGAGAGGATCCCAAAGTCTCTCCTCCCCTGGAGCGCCATTTGATCTAGGGCAGGCCCTGGCTGTATCCACTATAAAGTTAGATGTCTTCTGCCAATGTCCCAGTGCCGGCAGCTCCCATTTCCCCCACTAAATAGCCTCTGGCTGTACACAGCAGCGCTGGACTAAATACCTAATATCTGACCAGAGACATTTTAGCAAGGGAAGAAAAACAAGAGCTCAAAGCTCAGAAAGGGAGACTGGCATATCCAGGGCGCAGAGTAACAAAGCCAAAGGATGACCGCTTTCCTCTGCCCTTTGCTCCTTTCAGCTGCCTTCTGCGGGGCAGTCGGGGCTGCCCTGCTACACAGTCCTTTGGAAAGCGGAGACTTGTTGCTGCTAGTTCATGTGTCTGAGCAGGAATGTCTCTGCCTTAATGCAACAAAAAGAGGGGGGAGAACTCTGAGCAAATGCATCCCGCAGGCCCCTTTCTCGCCTCTTCCGCTCCAGAGAGCTGGGGCGAGGCTTGGATCCCAGCCCCCCGAAGCTATTTGCCTTCGCAATTAACTGCGCCTGTTCTGCTCCTGGCAATTTTTATTGAAGTTTCAGGTTTTGAGGAAGGGAAGCAGCTGAAGGGGAGGAGGGGTTGGGAACTGCTCCGCGGGAGGCAGATCGGGCTCCACCTGAGCTACCCACCGCTGTCTCGGGCAAGGGGAGCGGGAGCTGGCGGAGTCGAGCTGTTGGAAACTCAGTCTTGGCACTGCCGAGTGACCACGTCAGCTTCCCTTCCAGCCCCCGCAGATCACCGCCAGCGAGGGGCTGCGGCGGAGGAGCCAAGCGCGCAGTGAGCGGCTGATGCTGGAGGCCCGGTTAACCCCAAGGGCCGAGTGCATGGCACGGGAAATCGGTCCCTGGGAGAGACTGGCCTGGGAAAGATGGTGCAAGGCGCGGGAGGGAAAAGCTCCCTTCCAAGCCTCCCGCGCCCTGCTCGTGTCTTTCGCGGGAGGCCCGCAGAGCCCTGAGGCTTGCAGAGGTGGAGAGGAAAAGGGGCGACTGCGCAGCTCCCAGCAGGGACGAACGGGAGCCAGGCTCAGGGCGCGTAGTTGAAATGGGTCGTAAATATATGAGCCCCGCCGGCGGGTTGGATTCCGGTCCCGAATGCAAGGGTGCAGCTGGGGGCAGGGAGGGGAGCCATGGCGCACTGCCTCGCTAGACCTGTCACTAGCCTTAGCCCCCGCACCGCTGCCTGCGGAAGACGTTAAAAGAGCTTTTTGCGTTTTGCGGGCCGGGCGCCGCCAACCCACTGAGCCGGGACCATCGCGCTTCTCCTCCGCTCACCGCTCAGCCTGCGCCACCAGGGGAAACTCGCCCTTAGCTCCGTGCTCTCCGCGGGGCGGGGGGTGGCCCGGGGCTGGGCCCTGCGCTGGGGATTGAGCGGAAGAACCCCGGGGCCCCGGCCTGTCCCGCTGCAGAAGCGGGAGAGGACAGCACGTTTGATGGCCCGGTTGTGGCTGGCAGCTGTGGACGCACCTTCTGCTTTGAACAGAGGCAGGCGGGTGCTGAGGCCGGTTGCCGCCCTGTGCCCTGCTGGGTTCTTTATGGAGGGAGGGAGGGGGGGGGGCGAACACGGGCTGGCTCCAGGTGGCGGCTCAGGTGTGCGAGGCGCAGTAATGCGGGGTGGCCCCGGGATCTGGGTGTGAGGGGTTCAACCGGAGCGTCCCCCTGGCGCTGGCGGCCCAAACTCATCAGGCTCCAGGGGCCTCTTGCCCTCGCTGCTTCCCCTGCCCCACCCACCTGGATCGGGGCAGGGCGAGAGGTATCGCAGGACCTGGACAGCTCCTGCTTTGAAAGCGCCCCGGGCAGCTTCCCGGCGGCAGCTCGCAAGCAGCCGAGCAGGCAGGCACGCCGCAACCCCCGCCCCACAGCCCAGCTGGGAAGCCAAACCAGACAACGAGTCAGATTTTCCTTTTTAAAGCCTCCAAGTGGCCACGTCCTCACAAAGAATGGAACCAATTTGCACCCCCCCACACACCCCCGCGCGCCCCTCCTCCCGCCAGCCTCCCCGCACCGCCAGCCTCGGCCCTTCCCTCGCTCCAGCCCCTTCGCTGCGGCCAAAAGTGGGGCAGGTTGGAGCTGAGGAGCACGTGACGGCCTGGGAGCTCCGCAGGGCCCCCAGGGCTGCTGCTCCGCCATTGGCTGCGGCGCGTTCAGGGACCCGCCAGCCCCGGGAACCTCCTGCCGTATAAATACGGCCGAGCGGGGCTTTATTATTTTAGCATCCCGGGCAGCAGGTTTCTGCTAAGTTTGGAGTTACTCGCCACGACTGTATGCCTGCGTCCCATAGGTAATACCTCACCACCGACCAGGGGCTCTGCAACACAAGGAGTCTGCATGTCTAGCAAGTAGACATGCTCAGCTTTGTGGATACACGGATTTTGTTGCTGCTCGCAGTAACTTCATACCTAGCAACATGTCAATGTAAGTGCTTTCCGCTTCTTTGGGGTGCGGGGCGCTCTCTTTCTTTTTTGGGGGGCGGTGTCCTAGAGTCCCCGATTTCCCTAAGCTTCTCGTCCTTTGGAGGTGGGGGGATGTCCGTTTTCGAGATACAGCTGGCATCTAATGCCATTGCCACTGAGCCAGTGCGGATCGTCCTCCCAGCTCGGATTTTCACTTTTTAAACGCCCCCGCGCCCGCTAAAGAAACCCTCTTGTTCTGTCTGAGGATGGCAGGAGGCCAAGGAGCCCCACGCTCCCCCTTTCTCCTTAAAGAAGAGGGGCTGGTTTTTTTTTCCAAAGGAGAATGGAAAGGCTTAATTTGTGAGCAGATGCTTAAAATCGGGCGGGGGGGGGGAGAGAGAGATGTTTATAGTAGGCAGAACAATCCTAACTGCACTAAAAATGTACTTTTTGTAGCACTTCAGGCACACTTTGAAAAGGGTCCACGCTGTAGGAGGGGACTGGGGAAGCAACCTCTTACCAGGGCCTTGCAAGAACAGTATCGTTAGGGCGTTGTACATCTTTGTCTGGGCTGCAGCTGGCTGGCTTTTGCTCAAGTGGCGCCCTCTGGAGGGAGGAAGCGAGTAGAGCAGGGGACCCTGTCAAGTCTGTGGAGTCCAGCTGGATTTACTCTGCAGCAAAGAGCGTCTCGGTTTATGAGATCCAGCCCCAAATGGAGACGTTATTAAAGTTCAGATCTCTCGCGGGTTGGCTGGCCGTGTTCTAGAAAAGTGAACATCATGCTTTTGGAGAGAGAAAGAAGACACGCTTGTTAGAAAAAAAATCTGACAATGAGAAAAAAAAATTTTTTCTTGATCTAATGTGTGAAAAATGAATCAACAATCTCAGCATCGCCTTAAGGAGTCTCGCTGAGCTCTTCTCTCCCACTCTCACTTAACTCAGGAACAGTGCTCCCTACTGGTAAACTTTCAAACCAGCCGTTAGAGGTCTTAACAAGCCTTGTCTCTTAGTTGAATGAGAAATGCTAGAGTCCCTTTGCTTCCAAGAGACGTTTGAAATTCATTTGCACATCTAACACTTTGTTACTTTAAATGACTTTCTGTGAAATGAGCTTTGCGTAGCGCTCATGCGGAAACCTCTCTAGTCAAGTGATCTAACTGGCTAAATACATCTGTGCCAGCTCAAAATGGCACACGGATGCCACACACAAAGCTTTTGAACACAATATTCTAAAAGCGATTCCCATCAATTGCCCCTAAAATATCCGGTATGTTACACACAAGCAAACTCCGTCTGTTCTACAGATGATGCTTTTACTCTGTGACAGATGGTTGATCTGTCAAAAGCATTAAGTCAGCTGTGACTTTGCAATGGTGACCAATGTTGAGTAACTGATTGACAAACTACAGGAAAGGACCTAACTTTTTTACGTCTTTATCACTGTATCTTTACAACCATACTGGCTTCCTCTCTTCCACTGTACACTGATTATCAGTTTGACCCTCACAACTCCCTGGTTTAGGCTAAACAGACATTTTTCTCCCTCTGGTGGCAAGAAGAAATAGTAACACATTTTGCAAATCCAGTAACATTTTAAGAGATACCTTCCAAAAATTAAAGGGATTCTTGGGGAAATCCCATTATGTCAGTCAACCCTCAACTTAGTAGGCATTACCTTTTCCAAAAGGATAATGAGAGAATTTTAAAACTGTACATTGTATGTTAAACTGCTAGCTTAGATCATTAGAATTCTGTTTGGTATTTGGGAACACACCAAACTGATTGTTTTAGTGATATGTTTTACATATCATTATTCTGTATATTGGATTATACCAGATTCATCTTTCTGTTATGCTGTAGCTACCACTGGCTTGATTGATAATAATAAATTGCCAAAGTGAAAATTTATAAGAAGCTAACCCAATTTTTAAACATATCAATTCAGTGTGATCGAACTGCAGTGTAAAGTACAGTTTAACATGCTCAATTTTGAGCCAGAATAGATGCTTTTTGACTAAATTGCTTGCCATTTGCAAAAAATTAAATAAAATGAGAAAAACCTCTTTAGAGATTTTTCATGCAGGGGATTTAAAGCACTAAAAAGCAATGAGAAACACTTGAAAAATTTGTTATGTCGTACTAAATAACAAAAGTGTCCATAAAGAAAGTTAGTTATCATTTAGTGGCTAATCTAATGACTTCCTATACAATGTATCTGTAGTCATTGCACTTAGACTTGTCATATCAGAAATACTGGTGAGTTGAAGTAGGCCCCTCCCCCAGCTTCATAAAAATGAGCCTGGAGCCACTTACAAGAAAATGGAAAATTACTCCTTTCAGTCAAGATCTTTGCATGCATCAGTGTTACTGGATTTGTCCCTCTGTCTGTCTCTGTCTCACACACACTTGCTCTCTTCTCCTTCCCCCATCTTCCCTCTCCCCCCTCCACCCTGCCCTATCATTATTTCAATGGGAGCTTTTCCTGCGAAAGGGCTGCAAGATCAGGCACATATAGTACATCCAATTCTTAAAATATAAAATGTAGCTCTGTATTGAATGTCCTTAGTCAATCTGTTTCTCCACATGAAATCTCAGTAATTACGACTGTAAATTAACATTTTAATAATCTTAATTAAATGTTGGGGCATTTTACAAGCATTGAAATGTAAGCTTTTAAAAGTTATTGTAACCTACAATCTATTTTTTTTCTTTTTCCTTCTTTTTCCAGCAAATGAGGTCAGTATAATTTCATTCAGTATACAATATTCACCTTTAACTAACAAGCTAGGCACCTTTTCCCTTCAGAATTGTCATTCACTAACCTTAATTCCCAAGATGTTCATGGAAAAGCTAGCGATTATTAAGTGCTGTGGGGACTGTCTAGATATGTGCCCACCCCAATTTCCAAATGGGCAGGGCTTTTTTCAGAGACTGCCTTCGTAGGTGAAAATAATATAAAGAGGAAATAACATAGCTGTGGCATTTGGATATTATACATGGCCCTTAGGTTGGAGACGCCTATACGTTAAAGCTAAAGTATCTTTATAAACTTCACTTCATCAAAAGGATTATGAATGAATTCAGGTGTGCTTTTATTTACACCTTGTTTGCATGCTGTGGTAAATATAAACTAGTCATTTTTATACATAAGTATTTAACAGATAGCTATGTGCATTAATAATCTAACATAATGTATACTATACAGAACTCCTCCTAGATTTTTAGAGCAATTTTAGAAATATAAGCAATATTTAAAAAAAAATTCTTTATAGAACTTGATGTAAGAGACTGAATATCTGTGTTTGTACATTATAGTAATTTAATAGGATTTGGGATGAACTGTTACTAATTTCAATTTTGTTGTAACTCATTCCTTTTTAGGCAACTGCAGGACGGAGGGTAAGCATTATTATTATTTATTATTGTTTGTTTAAGAATTCTGGTAACTTGAAATTCTCACAGGCAAGCTAACATTTTGTTGGATATAGGTTGAAAGGAAAACATATTTAACCTGTTTTTCAGGTACTTGACCAATTTAGCACTTAAAAGATTAGAAAGTAAAAAGGAGAAAACAGCTGTTGGGCCATATTTTCACCAGTATAAACATAGATTCTGGATTTACACTGGTTTACCTGACAGCAGAATTGTGCACATAGAGAACTAAATTATATTTAGGAAAGCATTCTTGAGAAAATTTCAAAAGCAACTGATGACAAATATACATTGTACACAACAGTGACAGCTATTCAGATCTATAATGAAAGAGAAAATACGTTAATAGAAATAACTAACTTCTTAGTGCTAGCTATTCAGTGTGGAGTAAAACAAAAATCAGTTTTATATGTATGTATTTCAACAGAGTACTCTGTGCTTATCCGACTAAAATATTGTTATAGTCTACTCCTGCTTCTCAATAAGTTATAGGAAAACAGTTCAGTTATATCTATCAAAGTAACTATAAGTGACATATATAATATAGTAGTTTTGTCACATTTTCCCAAACTGATTAGTCTAAGCAATACAATCTGTTTACATGTGTTCATATATTTTGCTGGAGGACTATATGGCAAATCACATTGTTTTCTTTTTCTTCCTGCAGGGTCCCAGAGGAGACAAAGGGCCACCAGGAGAAAGGGTAAGGAACCACAACTGTTGTTGAACTATTTGTTATATTAGAACAATTGTCGTTGGAAGACAATAGGAAAAAAAACAACCACATTTAAGCAAAAGTAATTAAATAAATTTACTTGTGAGAGTTTTGTGTACACACTTTTATAAAAGGTATACTACATGGCAGACAAAATTGTGCCGTGAGTGACACTTCTGCAGTCTGATAAAGGTGCCTGGGCCTGCCCAGGTATGAATTCAGAACTTGGCCTAGTATCTTTGGTCAATAGTCTGAAGAATAATTTCCAACTGTACACAGTGGAGACAGGTGACATGAAAGTGGAGAAGAAAAACTGACACGGAAAGTGCAGGCTCAGAGTTGGTTCAAAGCATTGGGTAAAGATAAAACTATGTAAAACACTAAGCAGAATGGACAAAGCCTGGCTTGAGGCATTTTCACTGATTGTAAATTAAATATACATTGGCTTGAAAAAACTTCTGGTGGCAGATGTATGCTGTATACATTGTATTGGTCAATGAGAAGGAGGATTAATGGATTTTGTTTATGTGGTTGTAAACAAAGAGAGTTACATATCTAATTACAACTTTCACATACTCATATTATTGACATCTACTTTCTTTTTCTGGTTTGCTTTGGTGTCACAAAGCAATTTTTTGGGGGGGAGTATATTTTTTTTATCTTTGTGAGGTGCAGTAATGATATCTGTGGTTTTGCATTATTTTATACAATGGAAATGCCATAATATGGTGCATATTTTGTGTATTGATCATGTACAAGCATTAAATCCCACACTGTAAACCATCAAGAAGCATACAAATACATGGGGCTGTATATTTACCTTATACTAATTACTTCTACCTAAATCCATTTAAGAGTTATTTTCCCTATTGTAACAATATATAGATTTGTGAGGGGGCGGGGGGAATCTTGCTCCAGCTGAAGTCAATGTGAGTTTTACCACTGATTTCATTTGGAGAAGGGTTTGGGGCCAAAATACAGAGTAAGCAAAATGCTGTCCTCAATCACACCTGTAACTAAGGCTGACTCTGTTCAGTGGGGTTGCATGGGTGTAAATGAGGACAGATTTGTTTCACAGTTTGGTTGTGTTTATGCAGTTATATAAACAATTATAGCAAATGAAGAGTATCATTAATTGTGATAGAGGCACAGAACAGAAAATCTTTAGCATACCCAGTTTTGTTTCTGTTCTCAGATTTGTAACTACATTGGGCTAGATCTGCAAACTGTGTAAATTGGCCTAGCTGCATTGAGTGAATTGGAGCTATGCTGATTTATACCAGTGGAGGGGTCTGCCCAACAAGCCTCTGCTGACTTCCCCACAGCATCTCAGTTTGCAGGGCAATTTTGTACACCCAGTCATTTGTGCCCACTGTTGTTGCTTGCCCAGTTACTTGCACCTGCAGAAAACTTAATTTGTGACAGACAGATTCTGCTGTTTGTGGGCACAAATGACTAGACCAGTGTCTGCCACACAGGCTCACTTTGAATAGCTCGTTACTGCTACTTAGTGTGAATAATGATGGCAGAATCTGACCTGTTGTGTGCCAATAGTGGGTTCAAAGTTTGACAGTGCTTCAAAATTGAACACCCCAATTTAACAGCCTTTTTTGAGAGCATGGACCTAATATAAGCTGCAAAGAGCATCTCATGCGCTACAACATAGTGAATGTACAGTTATGGTGAAGCACCATGGCAATGGAAGTTCAGATTGTGCTAACTTTTAGAAGTTAACAGTCAGTGTTGAAGTTGCATATATGGGAATGTTGGAGAGTGTGTCCTAGGTTCTTTCTTACTTATGATTTCACAGGTTCAGAGTCTTCTTCGACTACTCCTAACATTCACTTCATATTCATCTTTTTTACTCTAGGGTCTACCAGGTGTACCAGGCAGAGATGGTGAAGATGGGCCACCAGGGCCACCAGGCCCCCCTGGTCCTCCAGGTCTTGGCGGAGTAAGACATCCAAATTTTCATTACTGAAACTGATCATCCATGCATTGTAGCATCTAACAATTAAATATAAATATATCAGAAAATAAAGGCTTACTTTAGAGAAGGAGAAAACATTCTGTTGGGCTTGAGAAGGGATTCTTCGTTCCTTTTCACTGAAAATTTTCTTCAAGGGGTATATTTTCCATGATGAATTTGGGACCCATATAAATGTCAGTAGGGAGCTTAACACATTCAGGAAGGGGAGAATTAACTCCTTGATTCCCCAATGCTCTTTTTATTTTCTTGTCTGAACAGCTCTGATCTGTGCACCCATGACATATTTTGTTATTCGGGAATTAACTAAATGAAATCCATACAAATTAAGCATATGAGCAAACAAGACAGCACTTTTTGCTGTTGGCTTCAAGTGAGGGGAAGTTAGTATTGAAATCAAGTGCAGAAATATATAGCCTTAAGATAATAAACTACATCTTTCTGGCCTATGAATTTTTCAGTTTGAGCAATATTAGTGTCTCAGAGCTTCAATGGATTGTATCTCCTGTACCATTCTTGCAAAAACAATGTGTGCTTCTCAGAAGGCCTCGATATGCCTGTTTAACCCTTTGAGTACCCCACATTAACTTCATCAGAGGCATAAACTCCTAGAGATGACGTGTTGATAGGCAGGCACTGTAAATTCTCTGGGGCACCAAGAGGATTAACCCACTTTCATCTTCATTAGGAGTAGCAACGGGATTTTTGTTTTTTTTTTGTTTATTTGTTATTTCTTTTCCCCCTTTTAGCAGACTTAAAACTGAAGTAAAAAGACTAAATTAAAATAGTAGGAATTTAAAATGAACCCAAGCATGAAGGGAATATTTTGTATTTCATCATGGTTTAAGAGTTGCCAGAACATTTTCTCTCTAAAATTTCAGTAAGGAAAAGATCTCCTTCTGTAAAAATCTGCAAGTTTCATGTTGATGGAAACTCATAAAGTCCACTACCATCTTCTTGAGAAAATAGGCACCTCAGATCTTCTGAAAAGCTTGAATTCATTACATCATCTGCAAGTTCAAAGGGGTGGAGCACTAATTCCAGTTGGTTGATGCAATGATAAATGTACAGAGCCTCTCAAATTGGGAATTGTCCAAAATGATTTAGATGATTTAAAAATATTTACCTCTTCTAAATGGGCATAAGTTTGATGTTCTGAATTTTCAACTCACATTATCACAATCTCCCTCAGCTACTATTGATTAAATATTTCTGAGAGTGTTGTGCGAAAAGGCATAATTATTACTAAGAAAAATTTAATTTTTTGGACTTGAATAAACACAAATGCACTCAATAAATGTTGCCATTATTATACATTTTAAGGAAATTAAAACAAATCATTATCCAGCAAACATAACAAAGATCGGATAATCTGAGTATATAGAATAGATGTAAAACCTGGTAGTATTCATGGAATTCTTACGTGTAATTTGAATTTCAAATATTTTCTCTCCTACAGAACTTCGCTGCTCAATATGATCCATCTAAAGCAGCTGATTATGGCCAAGGACCCATGGTAGGTAAACATTCTCCTTCATTCGACAACTTACATAGATATGTTCATTAAATGTTTCATTTGGAACCTTACTACATCTCTTACCTGTATCATAACTGACACCATAGTTTAAAATGGATGTGATGATCATGTCATAGTCTGTCAATGTAAAGTTCTTGCTGTCCTTTGGATGTAGGGTAATCGAAAACATTTGCAGTGCAGTCATAGGGCTAGATTCTCTGCTAGTGTATCTCACTGTAGCGCCATTGACATCAGTGGAACTATAACAATAGATACCATCTGAGGATTTGACCCTCATTTTGCCACTGAAGCTCATAGTCATTAGGTAATACATTTGGTTTGGTTCACTGTCCCTTTCCCCATAATGAGACATAAGAAAATTGTGTTTTGGGACTGAAGAAAGTTGACAGTGAAATGAATCACAGTCATACCAAGCTAGACCTGGGAAGAACTACCTCAGCAAATTCATCTCAGCACCATTGATATGATGAACTGCGGGAGCAAATTCTGCCCCTACTGCTGTACCACTCCGTTGATATCATTAGGGTTGCAAGGGTTTAATAAGGACATAATTGGATCCCTCTATTCCAGTTTGAGTCATCTACGCCCAATGCTTATCACACCTAAGAGTAAGTAAGCAAAAGAGATATATAAAATAGCTCTCACAATATAGAGCGAGTAAAGATCAAATGGTGTTTGGTTAAAAACATACAGACAAAGCCCATACTGAGGGAGAGCCTTTTCTACCTATGTCTAAATCTGTAGAAATGGAAATTTTAGGAGTATATTTGTTTCTCCATTTGGATTATGTTGCACATGTATGTGGATAGCAGAATATGGGCTAAATTGTGCCATCAGTGTGCAGCCCTATTGTAGTCACAGGGGTAAATAAAGGTAGAATTTGTCCCTGTGCCTCCAAGAACAGTGACCACACACACTATCAATGTACGTAAAATGTAATCAGTAAGTTAAATTCTGCCCTACTTTACAGCTGTGCAACCCCCTATTGAAATTACTAATGGGTGCATGGTTGTAATTTTGAGTAGAATTTGTCCCCAACTTGTTTAGCTAAACTGCTCAATATTGGGGCTTTCCATTCCTGAAAAGAGCTTAGATTTGAAACTTTCTTAAAAAAATGTTGACACACCTCTGTGTCGTAGCACTAGTCACACTCATTCCCTCCGTAACCAATATGTATCACTCTTGTTCAGATTTCTCAGCTGGACAAAAACTCTCCTAATAGATCATAAAAATGTATTTGTCCTTTGGCAATGTATAGAGAGACAGATAGCAGGCTATCTCATAATGCTTCAGTGACAGCTCTGGGGAGAGAGAAAACAATTTACAACAGAGCATCTAGATGGAGGCTGTCTCTGTCCCTAGGAGGAAGTGAGGAAATGTAGATGAAGATTCATCTGTCACTGTCACAGTTGCAAAGTACAAACCAATACATTTTCCACAAAGAGTGAACAAATAGAGGATACCACTCCCCTACCAGCAACACCAATGATGCTACATGCACAAAGATGAGCCTAAATCCCCTGGTTACCTAATACTTTTTTCCCCTGTGACAGTCCCAATAAAAACATAATGCAGTCAAAACCAATCTGCATTCAAAACTTTCCTTATCTTCAATGGGAGTTTTGAGTGCAGAAGTACTGAAAGGTTGGACAGAATGGAAATTATACATATTCAAAATTAATATGAGCTATGCCCATGTTTACTGTACTCCTACTTCCCCCACACACCAATAATGTATATAACCAATCATATGAGAGTAAATAACTGTGGTCACCATGAAAAAGCCAAGATTAATATATCATTGTGTGGTAACTACGGGTAAATGAATTTTTAATGGAAACGATTATTGCATGAGTAAATCCTGTTAACATAAATGGGAATAATGCATCCATATGGTGAGAAGAATGGACTCCTTAATCATATCAAAAACTTGTGTGATTTCATAGTGAGAAATCTCTTAGATTTTGAATTTTAGCAATCTTTTGTAGGAGATATTTATTCTTTATTTCTAAATGCCACAGAAAAAACATGGGGGGGGGAAAATTGGGTGTGAAATTCACTTTCATGCAGAGAGCCAGTGCAAGGCCCAATGCATCACTCCTGTACTACTTAGACTCTATTTTGAGGGCTTAAGTGAGAAAAGTAATCCATAGGCTTTGTGTAGGGAATCCACATGGGGCATTTTACCCAGAATCACTACGTATTTTGGTAACGTTATGATATATTGTAAAATACTGTTTGTGCAGTTTCACTACCCACTAAAATTTCTTGATTTCCCTCTTGATCCAATAGGGAAATGTCCTTCTTTCAATAGCCTTGTACTGCATTCATTGGTTTTAATGAGGACTTCACATTTTTAAGAGAACCTAATGTTACATAATCGAATGTACTGAAAAGTTGTTACATATTCTTTCATCCTGCTCTCACAATATCTAAAAATGTTCCCAAATTTATATTTTAGATTATTATAATCAGTTAGTACTTAATTATTTCAGTTATAACAAAGCTCTCTAGATCCCATAAAATATTAATTTGTCTGATGGAAGTTTAGATAGATGAGTTTGGGTGGTTTGTTTGTTTGTTTCTATGTTTGCTTTGAAATATGTAAAACAATTGTTAACAGATTGCATGCTGGTCTATTAGCAATTTTCTTTAAGGGCATAGTTGGGCTTCATAATATCCATTTAGCAGAATAAACTAGTAACATTTTGTGGACTGCCTTGCGAAGTTCAAAAATAGAAAACAAAATGAAGAATTTAAATGAAAATAATTTGGCAAAATATTACATATGCAGTGTATGCACAAAGTCACTTTCCAAAGTAGTACACAGACTGGGATTTTGCAGTGTATAGTAATAGTAGCTATATAATCGTTCATTATCTAGATTTTTTTTCTCTCATTGCCTTGCCTTGATATCAATTTTTAATTTTCAATATCCCTTCCTTTTCTTTGAAGAGCCACTGACAAGTAACCTCCTTTAACAATGGCTTTTTTGTTTGTTTATGACTGTGGGGATATGCAGAATTGTGGAACCATTCTTTCACTCTGCCTGTTTGCTCACAAGAACAGTGCAGGCATGCCAAGAGGAGGAATGATGGTATGCAAGGGCACTTGTATCATTTCCTCACCTACAGGCCAAACAAAAAGTAGCAAGTCTAAGGGTAGGCTTGTCAACATTGGCAGTGTGCCTTTAATAGTTTCATTATGTCATATGTATACTGTGGTGGCCTGCGGGTAAGATAGCAGGTGGAGCAGAGTCAGGACTCCTAGGTTCTTCTCCCAGCTCTGCCTTCGACTGGCTGTATGCTTGAGGCAGATCACTTAAGCGCCTCTGCCTCAGCCTAGCCATTGTACAATGGCAACTGTAACTACCCCTCAGGAATGGGGTGAGACTTTATTAGTTAATGATTGTGACATATTTTGTGCTCCTCAAATGAAAGGTGCTAGGTAATGGCAAAAATATTATTATTATGCTAACAGGTTGTTTTATATAATTTTTTCTAGGGTATAATGGGACCCAGAGGCCCACCTGGAACAAGTGGGCTCCCTGTAAGTATATTCAGATTACGGTCATTGGGTTGGGGAGAAGGATTATATGCATATAGACTATGACTAGATTATTCTATAAAATGATACTAAGAAAATATATTTCTTCTAGGGCTCTCAAGGTTTCCAAGGACCTGCTGGTGAGCCTGGTGAACCTGGTCAAACAGTAAGTAGATTTCTTTTTCCTCCCTTACTGTTAATTAGAAGTAGACCTGAACTCTGACATTTTTATACATGTGTATGTCCAATGGTAGTTGAATTCAGTGTTTCTGCTTGGTCCTGTCACAGAGATAGGGCCTGAGCAGTAAGGCTCAGACTTCCACAAGTTTAAAGTCCATAAATCGAAACATCAACTTCCACAAAACTTGGGATAGAAGGACTCAGAACCAAGGTCCCATTTCAGGCCCATCTCTAGTTCAAATTGAACATCAAGCAACTGAACAGTCTTACTTCAATTGTCCAACTTCAGATAATCCTTATGCTTTTTTAATAGGGTCCCATGGGTTCCCGTGGTCCAGTTGGTCCTCCTGGAAAGGCTGGTGAAGATGTAAGTAGTTATTAAACACCTTTTGTCTTCATTAGAGTTAGCATGTTCATGATTAAAATCTCTAAATTAATCTAATCTTATTTTAATGGCACCCCTAGGTGTTCTGGCGACAATTACTCGAAAGTGTGAAACACGCACTAAAAAAAACAAAACAAAACACAATTCCCTACACCATTGACTTTAGAGAAATCAGGTTGTATTTTGTAGACATAATGTAAAACAGACAAATTTTAAATCTTTCCAAATGTGACTTTTAGCCTCAAAAACACAGGAAAAGTGAAATTAAAGCAAGTGTGACATCAAAAAGTTGTTCCATTTTCTTAGTTATACTACTAGTTTTCTTTTCTTTCGCTTTTTAGGGTCACCCTGGAAAATCTGGAAGATCTGGTGAGAGAGGTGTTCCTGGTACTCAGGTGAGAAGTTGTCTATCATATATTAAACAGAATAATTGCCTCGTAGTTGATAAAACCTGGGGACATTTAGGAAAAGTAACATATTAGCAGACTAGTAATACTGGTCTGAATGGACTACTCTGCTATTCTGTTGCCATTCTATACCCTAGGGGATTCTTACATATGTATATTCCTAGTTATGGAGTTAGAGATTCTGTGTATCAGAAACATTTAGGGGCTTGTATTAATGGGGTTTTTTTTGTGCGGGGAGGGAATCATGCAGGAAGAAAATAGACCCCTTAGTGTAGAAGACTAGAATATGTTTGGTGTCCTGACAACAGCTATGATTTACACCCTATGCATCCCACACATGAGCTTGACAATTGTACTGCTTATTGTTAATAATTTTGCTTAGTAGTTAAGGGCCTGACCCTGTGAAGGATGGGAATTGATAATGCTTGGTATTTCACAGGTTCAGGCTCCCAACCTATAGCTAAAAGTTTTATCCTAATGTATTAATCTGATCAATACATGGATATATATTGAGAAATGTACAATTTTTCCTTTTATCTATAATTTCTAATGTGAGAGACATTCCTTCACTCTCCCGCTCTTTCCTTTAAGGGTGCTCGTGGTTTCCCTGGAACTCCTGGCCTGCCCGGATTTAAAGGAATTAGGGTGAGCATATTTCTTACCTATGTGGTCAAGCCTGAAAATATCTCAGGATATTGAAGTACCCATAAAGCTTTCAAAGATGAATGTACGTGAGAGACATTGTAAATGTATGACTAGCAAGATGAGTTTTGGAGAAACCTGGAATGTGTCATGATGTAACAAAATGGAAAAAAAAAAGCATGGAGGGAAAGTGCAAAGGTGGACCTTCCACATGTGAATGACGGTTTATAGGTATGAATAAAGATTGGCAAGAAGATACATTTTAACAATTATTTTTTATCCAATATAGGGACACAATGGTCTGGACGGTCAAAGG
Organism: Emydura macquarii macquarii; assembly: GCF_026122565.2. Taxonomy (NCBI): domain Eukaryota; kingdom Metazoa; phylum Chordata; order Testudines; family Chelidae; genus Emydura; species Emydura macquarii. The sequence continues at coordinate 31,008,121 of NW_027132559.1, read as the reverse complement.
GGACAAGCTGGTGCTCCAGGTGTCAAGGTAAAAACTAAATCAGAATAATCGTGTTTACAACATAGGGCACTTACTACTTCTTCCAGCAAAATACACATGCAATTATCTCCCATCCATCTCCTACATTGTCATTTAAAATTTCTCAGGGGGAAATAACTCCAACATCAGCTGACTCATGTAAGAGAAACACATCATCTTCTTAACAAGAGAGATCATGTCTGGGACCTCATCCTTGAGCCATTACTCACAAAGTTCTACTGAGTAAGAGCTCCTGCCCCTACCCAAATATAACAGTTTTGATTTCTAAATCCGTTACAATGAAAATCTCTCCCCTTTCTGAAACGTTTTGCTGCCTTAGACATATATTGTGGTGCTGCTTTCTGTTAGGACATTGAATGGTCAGTGATGTTGCTCTATTTTAGGTTTAGTTGCTCTTTCTGGGATTTTTTTCTTCACAACTCCACACTTTAGCAAAAGATTTAAAGACCAGCTTTATAAAACTGATGAAGTGGGTTGCAGTCCACAAAAGCTTATGCCCACAGAAATGTGTTAGTCTTTAAGGTGCTACAGGACTCTCGTTGTTTTTGCTGTATACAGACTATCACGGCTACCCCTCTGGAATTTTACAAAACTGAATTTGAACATAGCAGTGAATTCAGAATCACATAAACATAGACATTTTTAACAATTTTTTAGGTTCCCCATCTATTCATTATTTCTTTCTTTCATACTTTTCCTTCCTTTTCATTTCAGTCCTTCATAGCAATGTTCATAGAAACAACCGATGGGGAGCTGGGATGCTTCTGCTTATTTCAAACTAGGGGTTTGATTTTGACAGTTAATTCAGCAACACACAAAATTCCTTTCATTGCTTTTTTCTGCAGGCCTACTAATGAATGCTATTGATTATAGTAGAAAATTATCATATCCCTGTGCAGCATGGTGTCTGATTGCTGACCTCTTTAAAGACAAGCTATTAGGCTATCAAATTTTCTGTTAAATATTTGTAAATGAAAATCAGACATAAATAGTGAAATGAATGAGAGAGCAATTACTAACATGTGAGTTGTGAATTCTAATGTGACTTGAAACAGATTAAGCCAAATTCACTTATGGTGTATCTATGCTGATTACAGGGAAGTTACACCAGGGTTAAATCTGACTTTGTCACTTCTTTGCATGACCCATGATTAAGGGAAAACAAGATATATTAATGGGGACTTATTTACATAAATCCATGACATGTAGAATGCAAATTATAATGCTGATTCAGAAGGGTGAATGAGCCATTATTTGGGGAATTTTAGCTCCGTGATACATTATATTGTACCTTTTATTGTACAAACCAAATACATCATGTGGTATCACTGCATACAAATATATGTTACATCGTCAACCAGCAATATTTATTAATTCTCAAGTTACATGGCAACAGTTCTTGCAAAACCATATTGTACCTTCATAATACTTCTAAAGAACACAATACTAGTGCTCTAGCACAGTGATATATTCACCTATAGGCCAGAAGGGCCAGCACCCAGGGCAACATCAAGCGGTCAAAGAACAGAAGGTGTGTTTGGTTGGATGACTCCCATTCATATCTCTGGTCACTGTCCTCAAGATACAAGTTGTTGGGGCAATGGCTTACTTCTGGCCATCAAATGGGGTGGGCTGACCCAACATTTGTAATCTTGGCCTATGGCAAAAAAAAAGGGGGGACGGTAATTCTGTCATTGATAGGTCCAAAAAAAAGGCTATTGCATATTACTGATCAAAGCTGGTCTTTTCCTCATTATATATACCCTGTATATGTTCCACATGTTAGATATGTAAAATTAGGGGCTTTAGGGGCAGACGTACTCCTACTGAGGACAATAGTATGATTCCTATTAAAACCAATAAGAATAAGATCAGGCCCTTTAATATCTCTGCAAGGCCGTTTGAACAGTCCATTAGAACTGTAATGTAGGCCTAACTGATTAACACTTTATTGTTAATAGGGTGAACCCGGTGCCCATGGTGAAAATGGTAGCCCAGGACAAGCTGTGAGTATTTGCTATTGTTCATAATTTAGAACATTGCTAAATCTGTAAAACATTTCTCAACTGATTTTTCTAATGCTTGCCAATTACTGTTGTCGGTTTTGTTAAAGTCAGTCATCCTAATACAACAGTGCATGTTTAACTGAAATGGCATCCTTTGTCTGATCAGAATTAAAATATGAAACCTATTCCTCTGAAGGATGTCAATACAGTGGTGGAGGTAAAACTGAAATCATGTCTTTCAGTGAATGTTTTGTCACATATGTACAAAATAACTAATTAAATGTATTCTTCCAGGGTGCTCGTGGCCTCCCCGGTGAAAGAGGAAGAATAGGTCCTCCTGGACCCGCTGTAAGTGACTTCATATCTGTATAATTTTTCTTGCCATAACTCATATTTACTGTGCCTTTTTAGAAGGCATTCTTTTATCCTGTGTCAGAAGTTAATTCTCATATTTTTCTCCTGCAGGGTGCTCGTGGAAGTGATGGCAGTGCTGGCCCCACCGGTCCTGCTGTAAGTTCCAACTTTGGTCATTTTGGGTGAGAGGGGTGTTGTTTTAGGCTTTGTAGCCATCTCCTAAATTATGCAGAATTTCCCATTACTCAATGAGATTATCTGTGTGGCCTTTTTAAGCTCTCTGTGTATGATTGTCTGTTAACCAACAGAGAATCAGTAAAATATGAAGCATAATGCCATTTTCAGTCACCACTTACTGAGGTCCTCAGACATTGGATTAACACTGGTAGAACATACCTGACATATGAAAGGTACAAATTGTACTCCCATTTACTCATTTATATACCAAATGGACCAGGCAACTGGGATTTTATTTTACTTTCAAGGGCAAAACCAGACAATTTTAATTGTTTCAAAGACAATTTTTTCACACTGAAAGCAAATTTCAACTTGTAGGTGGTTTAATGTCTGATCCTGCAATCCTCATATGTGACACTTCTCAAGGCTTACTTTTAAAATACCCAGGTGTTTTTCCCCTTCCATTCTCCATGTCTTTCAGAATTAAAAACATTACAAAAGTCAAAATGATGGAAGTTCAGCAAATGGCTCCTTTTCATGCATATTACTTCCAATACGGATTTTTAGCATACATTTATTTCGCAGATACAGTCGTGGTTATTAGCTGTGGGTTAAAAATCAGAGAAAAGTGGGATCACAATGGTTCCTCTAATTATATATTACACTTGATAGAAATAATCTGCCCACAGTAGGCCAAATTCTCCTCTCAACGACCCTCATGGACTTCATTTGGATCTATGAGGGTCATTGCTGTCGATGAGTTGCCCCAGTCCAACTAAGAGAAGGCTCCATAGAAACAGAATGACATGATGATAGTACCAATAATCTGTGAATCATAGTTATATTTTCCTTTAATAATGTAATAAAAAATAACACACTTTTTTGTGTAATTAAGAATAGCAAAATAAAATGAAGGCTATAAATCTACAAAAACAAAGAGGTTTAGTACTATCCCTCACTCATCCTGTTGTGTCCGGGTACTGTATGCCAGAATATTTGTCCCATAATAATTACAAGCATCAAATCTCACAGCAGCACCTAGATACGACAGGGTCAGTGGAACGGCAGGTTAATGCTGAAATGTCTTTGCGTTTGCCATCTCTAAAAACAGAGCCACTTTAGCTGAATAAAGATGTTTATGTTAATATCATCATCCTGAGATTCTGTGTCTCAAATATAATAGCCTTTGCCATCTCCAGGCCCCACTCCAGTTCAGAACTGTACTCAGTGGAGTAGAGACTGGAACAGTTGAATGGCTAAAGTGCTGCATAACTGTTTGAATATGGCAGTGAGCACTACTCACTGTGGGTTGCCATAGTTACAGAGTATAAGCTGTCTCCTATTCATCACAATGGAAGTGAAGTCGCACATTGCCTCATCCACCCACATGTCCTTGTTTCCTTTTGGAGGTAATCACGATAGCTATTGTACATTCACATTCACATCTTAGTGCCCAATCCTGCCTTCTGCTGCTCTGTGGCAAGATCCACTGCCTATTGAAGTCAATGGAAGGACTCACATTGACTTCAGTGGGAGTTGCATCAGGCACTAGGGTGCAAGGTAATGCAAAGAGTTGAGGGAACCTTTCCTTCCCCCATGCAAGCAGCTAGCCAGTTGCCATATGCAACACACATGCCTCCTGGAGTGGGATGTTACGCATCAGCAGCAAGAAGTAGTTAGAGCACTGCTCCTGCTCAAAATAACATGCTCCCCCTTTGTTAGTTGTGGTAGTTTCCTCAGGGGCTTCCTGCCTGGCACAAGCAGATGGCTGCCTCTGTACTTTCCTGCCCTGCTCTTGTGCTTGGTTCTCAGACAGGAGCTGTCCCACATTCCCTCATTTACAAGGTCTGAACCGACAGTTCAAATGTTATTCAGCATCAACCCTATTTCTAATTGTTTATAGAAAACTGAACTTATCAAGTCTGAGTTTCAGAAGATACATTGATAAGTAGTTGGTTAGATAAATTTTTGTAAATTGCCATATATTTATTTCAGCAACTCAGGTGCCTGTATTTTAAGTAATCTCACTAAACATTTTGTCTCTTTCATTTTGTAGGGCCCCATTGGTGCTGCTGGTCCTCCAGGTTTCCCAGGTGCTCCTGGTGCTAAGGTATGAATATCTACTACTGTTAAATTTTAGAGGAAGGTGAATGTATCATCTAATTCTTATGAACAACAAAATGTGCACTCACATCTGAAACTTGAGTGCTTTCAAACCCAACATTACACTTACAGATCAGAATGAGGAAAAGCTCTTACAGTCTTTTGGAAATATTATTACATATATACATAAATAACAATATTTTAAAATATGGCAGCTTTTCCAAACAGCTAGACTCTTTTAAGTTATTTTTTTCCTAAATAATCACAGGGAATGTTTGCCCCCAAATGGTCACAAGAAATGTGTGCCCCAAATGAAATACATAATATATATATATATAGCATACAGGAATGTAAAGTCCAGCTATGGGCTCTTTGGTACAAATCTGTTCCATGTTCAGCACTCAAAAACTGATTGTATTGGCATTGATGTAAACTGACCTTCTCTGCACACTGCCAGTAAGAGACTCTCTGCTCCCAGAGAGTATTTTCTCTATAATTGATTAGATGAATTCCGAATCTAGAAAATTAATAGAGAAAAGCGCTTATGGAGAGAGAGCACATGGCTTGTCACTACCTTACAGCTTGTGCAGCCATGTACACCGGTGCCAAGTGGATGTGAAACATGCCAAATCAGCAGGGCAGCCTTTTACACTCACTGTATGCAGGTGTCAAAATCTACACAAGATGCAGGTTGATGGAGAATCAGGCAAAAATTACTATGAAGAATCTACATGGTCACTTTAAAAATAATTATAGCTTCATTTTAACTCTCAAGTAAATAACTTGTCCCCATTGCAGATTATAAATTAGATAATCCATTTGCTGTAAATCAAATCTTGGAGTTCTTATTGAGTTTAAACTCCCATTAAATAAAATGGGATTTTTGATGGAGAAAGAATGGCACAATTTAGGCCAGGGTATCAAGTTACACCCATTTGGGAACTGTATTGACAACTTGCAAAGAGGAGAAAGACTGAATTGGTTTTGAATAAGCTAGAGTAAGGTGCTGGTGCTACCCTCATCCTTAATTACAGATGTGCTTCCCATGAAGACTACACGTCCCTGCAGACAAAAATCTATCTTGATTCACATTTAGATCAGAATGATGGAGCATTGTTTGCTGGGATCCTTAGTCTTTACAAACAGCAACTCTGTATTGAAGATGAAGATGCACGCACATTCTTGCTAAAAGATAATAGTGTTAGAAAACAAAGTAAACCTTACCCTGAGTGTATCCAGTAACAGCAGAGTTTGTGCAGTTTATCTATGAATATGTAAGTAATCAGAATGATTATGGGTCCAACGGCTGAGTTTTAAAGAGTCTGTCTCAGCTAAAATGCCCTCTAATTCTGATGTACTGCTGAAAAAAAAAAGAAGGTAACATCTCATAAAAAGGTGCAATTGATACCCTGCTTGTAGCTTATTACAAGTTCAGATGCAAAAAATTAAATTTAACATCCCATGCCTGGAGGCACTTTGAGACCAATTCACAATTGTCCTGCATCTGTGCCAAGCCTTCTGTCATTATTTGCAGCAGTGCAAACTGGTTCCGCAATTGACTTGCTATGTGATCTTGGGTAATAACATATGGTCTGATTTATTCAGAGGTGCTGGAGACCCACAGCTCCCATGAAAGCCATTGACTTCCGTGGGAGCTTCATAGGCTTCCAAGGCTCAATGCCCCTGAAAACAAGTAAAAAGGCTGTCTCCACTGTGAGCTGGGGTGTGATTCCCCAGCTTGTGTACACATACTCATGCTAGTTCTCCTTGAGCTAGCACGAGTATAACTAGCAGAGTAGCTGCGGTACCATGGGAGAGGCAGTGGAGGCACAGCTGAGCCGTGCCGCGTACACACCCACCTGATACCAGTGGGTGTGTATTCAGCACAGCTCAGCCATGCCTCCACCACCACTACTCGTGCAACTGGGGCTACTCTGCTAGTTATACTCGTGCTAACTCAATGAGATCTAGCATGAGTATGTGTACACAAGCCGGGGGATCACACCCCAGCTCACAGTGGAGACATAGCCTCAATATCTCACACTGCGAAGACAAATGCTAGTATTATTCTTAATCTCGGACTGTAGTGGTCTGAGCAATGTATACTGAAACATGCCGGGCTGTGGTATATCCACTGCACAATGACTGAAGATGAAAGATCTGATACCATTTTCTCAAATAGGGTGACATTGGAGCTGCTGGTGCTGTCGGTCCCAGTGGTCCTGCTGGTCCAAGAGGGGAGTCTGGACTTCCTGGTGCTTCTGGCCCCGTTGGCCCTCCAGTAAGTTAACCTCAATCTTGCTATCAGCAAATGTGATTGTTGGGGCTCAGGGAAGTAAGCAGAAGATTATATTAACCAATACCTTTGTCTTTCTTATTAGGGCAATCCTGGTGCTAATGGCCTGGCCGGTGCTAAAGGTGCAGCTGTAAGTATTTCTAAATTCAAGCTGAACTGCTTCAGAAAGCATGTTTCAATTAAAGTGACAAAGAAGATAATGAGCTTGTTATTTTCTTTTTCTTTTTTTTTTTTGCTTAACAGGGTCTTCCTGGCGTTGCTGGTGCTCCTGGTTTGCCTGGTCCTCGTGGTATTCCCGGACCTTCTGGCCCAGCTGGTGCAGCTGGTGCTAGAGGACTTGCTGTAAGTGGCACAGTCTGTAGTATCTCTCTATTTTATAATGGCCAATGTATCCACACTTGTAAAACCTGCTGGATATATTTTGTCCTTAATGGCAAACATTTTTGTTTTTCTCTCTAAGGCATTTCAGGTTACACATAGCTGCTCACTTCCATGTTTTGCCATCTCTTGGCTTGTTGTGACTTAAGAATGCATACGTTGCACATCCTTTCTGAAATGGTTCCCTACTAGGTGACCATAAAGCTCAGTAGTACTTACACACCAATGCTATCCAAACGTGTAAGACAGAGAGATGCAGCAACAGTCTTAAGGCCGGGCCCTCAGCTGGTATAATGCCAATTGAGAAGCAGGCCCTGAATGCTTTAGGTCAATTGATGTTATTTAAATGATCTTTTAACATATTGTTTTCTATGAATGTTTCATGTGTGTTAAACCAAAAAAAGTCCATCAAACACATGCCAAGAATGGTCCCTGATTGTCTATCGAAAAAGAACGATGCAGAATACTCCAGTTAGATTACTAAATAGCTCTTCACTGCATAGAAAACTTGCACAGGTGGAAGAAAGTATTTAGTAATGTGTTTAATTCTGCCACCTTTTTGTTTGACTCTAGGGTGAGCCTGGCCTTTCTGGAGCCAAGGGAGAAACTGGTAACAAGGGTGAACCTGTGAGTATGGTAGCACATGAAACATGTTTCGGTGAATGAATTTTACTGACGCCTGTCACATAAGATTCTGACTTTTTTCTCTATTCACATTAAATCAGGGTGCTGCTGGTCCATCAGGTCCCCATGGTGCGAGTGGTGAAGAAGGCAAGAGAGGCCCTTCTGGAGAAGCTGGTGCTTCTGGTGCCCCCGGTCCAGCAGGTTCTAGAGTAAGTTCTTGCACATTTCAGACATAAGAAAAAAGAAGGGAAATTACACATCACAGCTAGAGTGACAAATATAAATAAAGTAATGAAGAGTCGTTAAAGGGGCAAGCCATACTATTCCAGCTAAGTCAAGCACGCTTGGAATATGCCTGTTGAAGAAATATTGTATCCCATGATCCGAACCATTTTCGCTTAGTACATAGTAATGCTGCAAATGATGCTTGTCCTTAAAGTATATGTTTATGGTTTGGTTTCAATGAACGTTGTTGGTTAAATATGTATTGTTCTTAGAGCCCCATGAATGCACTTAGCCCTTTAAAAACACATAGACACACATAAACGTAATCGCAAGCAAAGGGCTCAATCCTGCCAGGCAGGTGAGTACCTCTGACAAAGTGCTGACCACGTCTCCAGCTGGAGTGGAGCAAGGTTAGCTTCCTGCATGAGGCACTCAGCCCCTCGTAGGATCCGGCGCTAACCCAAAAAGGAAAGAAAAGGAACACTAGTCCCGTATGTGTTTCAGAAGAAGATTAGTGGTTGGATGTAGACACAAACACCCCGATATTGCAATCTGAGCTGCATGGGCAGTTCCTTGTACTCACATGGAACCTCCCAGGGGTCAGTAAGGGTCTGTGTGAGTGCAAGGGCCCACCTGCATGGATCAGATTATAGAATCATGGCCAAAATGTGGCCCCAGATCCAGAGTTGAATTTTACCAAAGACTGAGCGTGCTCAGATCTAAAGTTCTGGTTCAACGCATTAGCTCCTGGGGAAGTCACAAAGTTTGGATCTCTCTCGGGATCCAGATTTCCCCACATTTGCGGGTGGGGATCCAGGCTCATCTGAGATGCCAGTAGTCGTGGTTTGTATTCTGAACTATAGCAAACTCTGCCTTAGCATGTGGCTTAATCTCTTTTCCATTCTTGATCTGTTTTGTGTTTATTTGTAGGGCGTTCCTGGGTCTCGTGGTCTCCCTGGATCTGACGGCAGAGCTGGTGGCATTGTGAGTTTTTGTACAGTTTACTTTTAGTCAAATAGTGTAATGCAGTATCTCCTTATTTATATAAATAGATAGATAGATAGATGATATTCATGGCTAATTATCTCTGCCTTGATTATTTTTGTTTAATTTTATTTTTGATAGGGTCTTGCTGGAAGCCGTGGTGCTCCTGGTCCTGCTGGTGCTAAGGGTCCTAGTGGTGATACTGGTCGCCCTGGGGAGCCTGGCCTCATTGGTGCAAGAGTAAGTCTGAACTCAGTAGCTTTGCTAGAGAATTGCAAAAAGGGAAATGACTTACATTTTAGGGGATAAAACTATTAAAATATTAGAGAATTTTTTAATCCATTATCACGGAGGATAATTGGCCCATTTCCATCAGCCTGTCATTATACAGACCTCTTCATATTCTGAGTCCTTTTTTCAATAAAACGATTAAACAACATCAAAAAATTTTAATTACATTAATTATTGTTATTATACAGTGTTATTGTGGTAGCAACTGAGGTCCCCAATCATGGCCCAGGACCCCATTGTGCTAGGTGCTGTACAAACACAGAACAAAGAGATGCTTCCTGTCCCAAAGGTGGTTCCACTGGTTATTACACATACAATGTGGTAACTAAGATCATAGTTCAAATCTGTGTGTCTGTTACAGTGTTCTCTGAGCCACACTGGCCCACACTGTTATCCATGTTAACTAAAAGAACAATAAATCCTGTTCATAAATACACATGGGTTGGTAAGCTATCTAGAGCCCAATTCTGCTCCCATTAAAGACAGTAGCAAAATTCCCAACTGACTTCAGTGGTGTAGGATCTGCCCCTAGTCTGTCACTGCCATTTGTTTTATTCTCTCTAATCCATCCTCTATAGAATTTGTATCCATCAGCTTCTTAATGAACGTATAAACAATTAGGCCCCCATTCTGCAAATACTTATGCACATACTTAACTTTAAATTTGTGTGTGTTTGCAGGATTAGGGCCTAAATGAGTTTAAGCAAGTGACACAAGTATTATAAATTACAGTATATGGAATTAAAATAACTGTGTTTTCAATCTATGTGGGAACGTATTACCGAATTCCGCTTTAATATGTTTTTGCTGCAAACTTAATATGAACTAAAGTCTTATTTACTGCTTATAAACTTATATAAATAACAGTAAATAGAAAAAGCTTCTTGTGTGTGTGTGATATGAATGAATTTCATTACAATAAAACCTTTCTGTTTTTAGGGTCTCCCAGGTCAAACTGGTAACCCAGGCCCTGCTGGCAAGGAAGGTCCTGTTGTAAGTATTCTTTTCTTTTCATTATATTTTCCAAATACATAAGAAAACACACATAATAGTTGTATTTAGGAAGATGTAATCACATTGCTCAGATTTAGCACAACTATATTTAAAGTCAGATCTATTTCAAAGTATCCATTACAGATATGTATTTTATTGTTCAAGGGACTGATCCAATATCCATGGAAGTCAGTGGGAGTCTTTCCATGTATTTCCATGGGCTTTGGATCAGGCTCATAGTCCTGAAAAGTAAAGTAACGTAAAAACATGATTACATTTGTCACAGAAAGGAGAAAAAATGTAGGGATCATGTGACTATACTCAGATATTCTTTGCAATTTTTAAAAGTAAACCATGTACATTAGACATTTGATGCTTCCCCATACAGGTAGCTCTTGTCTTTACAACACAGAAAGAAACTGAACCATGTGCCCGTGATTAAAAAACAGGCATTCAAAAGTATGATTGACTTTTCTAGGGTTTCCCTGGTGCTGATGGTAGGGTTGGCCCAACTGGTCCAGCTGGTGCAAGAGGCGAGCCCGGCAACATCGGATTCCCTGGACCAAAAGGTCCCAATGTAAGTACAAGAGAGCTGAGCCTTATATCACTGTGAGCCTATTTCTTGGTCGAGAGTTATATCCATAATAATTATAGTTAAGCACTTGAATCTGCTTGCATGTCATTTGCATTGCTTGTTATCGATTGAGCACCATCAGTATACTTAGTGCTATCAAAACGTTTTTGTCGCTCTAGTAATTTGTCCAGTAACCCAAAATAGAAACAATATTTTTTTAACAAACCAGTGGAATATGTTTAAGGCTGTTATCAGGTTAAGTGCATATTACAAATTTTGTTCATTTTAGTGCTGCTCTCTATATTTAATTGTTCTTCAAACATTGGTCCCCTGTATGTATTTCCTCTATAGAGGAACTGCAGGGTCAGGCCTTTTAAAAGCTTTAAATGCCTGTATATATAAGGTCTGATCTAAAGCTCATTGAAGCCAATAAAAATACTCCCATTGACTTCAATGAGCTTTGGATGAGTCCTGTAGGTGGGAGAGGTAAATTTTTCACTCAGGCTCCTGGATTGGTGGTGTTCCGTAATGAGAGCCACCAAGTGCAGCATCTCAGAGAACAGAACTGAGATCTGCCAATGTACGTAAATGGGGATTTGAAAAAAAGGACAAGATAATATAGATATTTTCTGTTACCTCTTTGACTATCCAATGAAAATGTCTGAACATATAGGGGTAAAGGAACATTGTAATAGATTTTGTAGCATGGAAAATAACAATCTTTGATTGGCACTTTCACTGTGTCTAATATGATGATTTGTTTAATTTGTTTGTGGGGTTTTTTTTCCATTCAACATTAGGGTGAACCTGGCAAACCTGGTGAAAGAGGCAATGTTGGCGTTGCTGGCTCACGGGTATGTGTATATTTTATCCGGCAACATATAGGTAGGAGATAGGAGAGCAGTAACAGAGATATTCAAGGCCCCCACAAAGAGAAGATAGCATTAGTTTGTGCAAGTGAACGAAAGAATGAAAAACTGATGAAACAGGAGAACACTCTGTAAACATGTCTCTAATCTTCTAAAAGTACACGGGGGGACTAATGGTAAATATGAATTACTCTGCTTGGTTCTCCCTATATATCAGACCCATTCCTATGTAAATCAATTCTGAAAAGGAAAACTTATAAGTTTCCAATTTTTCCTTCAAATTACCAGTTTTCCTAGTGTTTATGAGATTTACTAAATCTCCTGTGGAAGGGATTGCTTATCATCCACATCCTGCCATCAAGAAAGAACTCCTGTCTTTTACTGTGGCAGATGAGCCAAATTCATTCATCATGTAACTTCTCTGCAGGAAGTTTCACCAGGGATGAATTTGGCCCCATGACTTCAAGTTAGTTCTAGAACCATAGCCATCCCAAAACACAATTTTGGGCATGTCTGCTATCTTCTTACAATGCAGCTATTAAAAGCAAATGGATAAAAATTGGAGCAGGATAAAGACTCTAATTAACTGTACCGGCAGTAGGTACAAAATAAGCAGTTGTGGCCCTATACTTTCAGAACAAAGAGAGGGTGTGTAATTCAGAAAGCAATGAAATCTTGGATTTATAAATGAGTCATCAAATCTTTCTCCAATATTGTGTTTAGGGTGCTCCTGGTTCTGATGGCAACAATGGTGCTCAAGGTCCCCCTGGCGTTGTTGTAAGTAACAGCTTCTGTATCATAAACCTACTTGCATTACGCTTTTGGTTTAATTTTAAACTGTAGGATTTCCAATATGAAAAACCTGCTCTTGTATTTCCAGGTCCTAGTTAAGCACATTTCTTTTTAATTCCATCTAGGGCGTTCCTGGTGCAAAAGGTGAACAAGGTCCAGCTGGCCCCCCTGGCTTCCAAGTAAGTAAATACTCACTTGCCAAATATTATGCCATATATTTTAGCATTCATAGTGGCAAACCCTATAGTTAATATTTAACTCTCCCATTCTTTGTAAGCCTACCTTCACCCATTCAGAACTTTCTTAGTAGATATCTATATAGCGAGCTGAAATCTCAAATATTTTGAATTCTTCATTTTATCTGTGTCAAAGTACTCAATTTAAGAATAAATTTAATGGATATTTGGGCTAAATGAAGTCCTTTTTTACTCTTGTATAGTCCCATTGAAGTCAATGGGACTACACAGTTTTTCTCATAACTTAGGACCTGATCAAAAGCCCATTGAAATCATTTGGAGTCTTTCAGTGGGCTTTAAATCAGGCCCTGAAGGCATAATATGTCCCTTGTTCTTTCATGTTTTAAATTACGCCTCTTACTGCTGTAAAGATGTGTAGGCTCTTCAGTAACAATTTGAAATGCATTCAGTATTTCAGGTAACAACTTGATTCATAGACATGTTTTTTGTCATTTAGGGTCTCCCAGGCCCCTCAGGCACTGCTGGTGAAGCTGGTAAACCAGGTGAAAGGGTGAGTAACACAAACAGTAATTTGCAAGTAGTGACAGTTGAGTCATGGAAGTGCTGTGATTAACCTGATACATATGGTGAAGAAAAACGAAGTCTTGTTTACACCCTTTATGGATCCATTGACCAAAATGAAAAGTGTTCCATATTGTACTCAGCGTTTCTATCTAATATAGCATTGTTACTAAAGGCAGCAACAAATCAAAACGTTCGCTTAGCAATTGAGGAGTATTTCTTATTTAACAGTTCTGTTATGAAACAGAACAAAGACAAATCATGATCTGACTTTTCAAGCCTGATCTGACTTATTCAACCTGGAACACGTAGTGTTTCTTAAAAAATACACTGACAGTAAAAGGAAATTATATGACAGAAAATTTCCATTCCAAAACTTCAGCATCCGCTATTCATCCTTTATTCCTCCAGTTCTATGCAAGCTTAATTCCACTGAAATTACTTGAATTACTTGGGCATAAAATTGGGGTAACTCAATGGTGAAGCAGGCCTCGAGATTCTGCATAAGTAGCTATTTAAAGACTAGACCTGCCGATGCCATGGGATACTGTCTGGCTGTATGTGCACCAAAGCCAGGTTGCAGCGTGACCTATTTGTCATATGTTATTGCACTGAGAAGTATTTCTAACTAGTATTTAAAACCACAAATTTAAGACCACAGCAATCATAACAAGCCTGCTTTAGAAATCAGCTTAACCCATGTTTCTCTTTTGTCTAGGGTATACATGGTGAATTTGGTCTCCCTGGTCCTGCTGGCCCAAGAGTAAGTCATTCTTTATAGTACATTTTCTCAGCCCCAGTGCATGTTTCAGGGCATGCTAATCCTGACCAGCTACTGCAGGGCATAGGGGAAAATAATGGGGATGGCCTGCTGCCCTCTCCCATAAAGTGTCTGACCTTTGCATATGCACAGTAGGCCTGGTCCAAAGCACAGTGAAGATAATAGATTTCTTTGTGCTATGGATCAGGTACGCTGTGCACTGAACTACTGACCATGACCCCACCACACCTACTCACTTCCAAACCTACTTTACCCCCAACCCTAGCATTATAATGGAAAGAGATGCTGCAGAGGCTTCTCCGCTTGCACGAAGTGATGCAGAATCCCCCTGCTCAGGCTCAGAAGTAGACAAAACACTATACTTCTGCTGTGGTGGGCAAAGAAGGCTTCTCCAGCTTTGGACATTGGTTCTTTAAAACACCCATTTAACTAGTTGCTTTTCAAAATTTGACCATATGGTTACCAGCAAAAATAAAGAGCAATGCATTCCTGGCAGTACTGTTCTCCTGCCATGAAGGAAAACCTTTGACTGGGAGGAAGAATTTACATTTGTTTTATGTTGTCCCTAAACTGTTAATCAGAAAGCTATTCGGATGGCTTCAAAACACTTGGAAGCTGGGAGATGCCTTTTTTTTCCTTTTAAAAACCAAGGTGATAATGGGATGATAATGAGCATTATTGAATTAAAACAGACGATAAAGATGCTTGCTTGATAATTGCTATGGCTCTAATCCTGCAAGCTGCTCTTTGTGGGTGAACTCCTATTAGAATCCAAATCCTGCCCCCAAATTGGCCTGTTCACAATGATCCACAGGGAACTTGTTAACAGAAGCTGTGTGTACCCTGTCCAGGGGCAGCATTTTGTGCTTGGAAATATTTGTATTTTAAGTGGCAATCGCTCTCAATTAAAAGCTTGTGGGAATTCATCTTGGTAGGTATGTGTCAAAGACTATGGACCGGATTCTCTACTGTCTAGTGAAGTCATTTATACCTGTACAAAGTGGGTGTAAAACTACCATTCTGATTTGTTTGCATTTTGCACCCGCTTTACACAGGTGTAAATGACTGCACAAGGTCTTGAAAAACCAGGCCCTTTGGACTGTGTACATTTAAATGCATTCTCTGGAATATATTTCACACAATGTGCATGCCAATATGATTTTTATAGTTTGCACAACTAACATCAAATGTAGAGTTTGGTGCAATCAATGCCTCTGAGTTATTAAAGATAACTCAAATCAACCCGTCTCTCACAGGGTGAACGTGGCGCTCCAGGTGAAAGCGGCGCTGTCGGTCCTTCAGGTCCCCTTGGAAGTCGTGGTCCATCTGGCCCACCAGGCCCTGATGGTAACAAGGTAAGCCTTTGCAAACTGCTACTGCTTTGACTATTGGAACCTTGATGACTGTGTGCATAACTCCTTCTGATGCTGATGACAATTACCTACGTTTATCCCTTAGATAGTGGGCCAGATCCTTAGGTGGTGTCAAATGGCAAAGCTCCTTTGAGGCCTAGTATGTACTAGTTTGCTATGCACTGAAAATTTTCACTTCACAGAGGATTGGAGTGGGATTCCAGCTAGGAAAACGAATACAATTTATGTTAGCTAGGTATTCCATTAGTTTCTTTTTAACTGGATTTATCCTCTGCCTGACTTTGTACCAAACTTCCATCACTGCAAACATTAGCACCTAAATTTCTACATCTTAACTACTGATATCTGTACAAAAGTGTGAGCCCAATAATGACCTGACACAAAACTGAACCCAAAAAAACAGAAGCCTGGTTGAAGCTTGGCTGAATATGGTGCTTAAGTTTCATTTGATCCACAGATCAAGCTGCAAAAACTGGAAGCAAGAGCGTCATTTAGTGTCTGAGGATCACAATTTAAAGTCACAGAGAAACAAGAAAAGCCAGGCATTGTCTTATCTTTGCAAAATTCCATCAGTAAAGTTGAATTTGGAATCCAGGTCCCATTCTGTCAAGACCTCTCTAGTCCAAAGAGTCAAGGAAATGCTTCTGATTTGGGCTTCTTCTCTAACAGAAAATTGTGGGGAAGGGGTTGTTCCTGGACAAAATGGAAGATTACCGATATTTTGGAAGATTGGACAGTTCACCTGGGGCCAGATTCAGCCATGGAGTGAACGAGCACTACTCCACTGCTTTCAGGGAACTCTGCTGAAAGCAATGAGTTGCATCCATTTACCACAAGGATAAATTAAAAAAAAAATCTAATATTCGAGGACTATTTGAAGATAAGAATGGCTGAGTCAGTCCTTTCAAAAATAAGAAGAAATATGGGGAATGCAATGCTAAGATAATTTTGCTGAGACCCTCACAGAACAAACCATTCCTTTCTTACATACTCTCTTTTTACTGCTAGGGTGAACCTGGCGTCGCTGGTGCTCCTGGTGGTCCAGGCCCAGCTGGCTCTGGTGGAATCCCAGGAGAGAGAGGTATTGCTGGTGTCCCAGGAGGCAAAGGTGAAAAGGTAAGTCACCAGGTTCAATGAGTTTCATTACAACTGAAACACGTGTGCACAGGCGTGGTGGGGAGATTGTTTGTGTTTTTATTCAGCTGAACATAGAGTTCACCTGAATATAACTTTCACCAAATCTGAAAAGTTATGTGAAACTGTATTTCACAGAGACCTACCAGTCACACATGAATAAGTGCACTATTTGCTCAACAAAGGCATGATCCTGTGAGGTGCTGAAAGCCTCTTCTCTGATGCTGTCGCCCTTGATTACCCTTGGGAATCAGTAGGTTTAGTGGTCACTCAGCATTTTTCAGGATTGGGCCCCACGAGTTTACCTGACCTGAAGAGATATATTAAACTTGTCTTCACTGACTACTAATTACAGTAAGAATGGACCTACTTCGCCTACTTTACTATAACTCGTTGAAGGCTGGGCACTAGTTAAAGTGCCTGTAATGTCTATGACATTCAGTTAGCAAACGTAGAATTAATACGCTTCAGCAGTTTCGTACTTACTACATGGCATTTTCCTTCATCTGGCTGATCCATTCACAATTTAATTCTTGGGAAATGGATTAAGAGGAGAAAAATCAGGCTTTGGAATTAGGAATGCCCTTCAGTTTGCCTGAGCAACTCAACTCCATTCATATTACTACTGTGTATAAAAACTTAGCGATGAATTGCAAAATCTAGTATCATTCTGTCAGATGCGCCAAACGTGAAGTGCCTTAATAAGTGTTTGACTAATCTAGGTATCCAAGAGGAATATCTCAGCCAGCCAAAGCCTTTCTCAGGCTGTGAGAGTATGAAATCTAGTGAATGACCTCGAAGCCGGAGGTTGGCAATATTGCTTAATTTGTTTTGATTAAAGGAATCAAAAGGCATTCAGTTAAAGATGCTGTAAAAAAGAGATGAGGCCTGAAACTGCCTCACCTCCTTATAAAATACCCATGTAGCTGCCATGTGGATCAATGCAAAGCAATAGTACATAGCTGAGAAGAACAATGCAGGCTGAATAGTAATCTGATCCCTTGCAGCTACAGAAATGGCCAATGACTATCATTCTTGTGATGATAGTTCATATGACATAGCTCCCATTGTGTTCAACAATTATTTTTCCTGCTTTAAGCATAAAGTATAATGCAGATTCCCAAGAGAATTTGCACACATTGCTTTTATAGGCCAAAGGAAAAGGGGAAGGGGATGGATTTACTCAGTGGCCCAATTTATATCTCACGTTGGTGCAAGCCAGATTGCGATCAATAACAAGCACCTCATCTTTTCCACAGATTGTAATTTGTAATTGAATCTTTAATCCCATTCAAAAATCCTGTAATCTGGGGTGGACTTCTATGGATATGGAGTAGGATTTCCACCTTCAGAGCAGGGCAACTGGGCCTGCAACTCTTTTAACCTTTCTTTTCTGCTTTGCATGGTTGGCCATATGTCATTCCTCTTTCTCTGCAATTTCACTCCACAACTCACTGCTTATCCCAAATAACAGCACACTGAGCAGTTCATTTGCTATTAAACTCTCATTAAGAATAGTCAGATTTTAGTCTGCATAATAAAAGGAGAATGTACCCCAAAATGAAGATTTCCTTCTGTGTCCAGGATAGATATACAATAACTGCACAAAAACAAAGAAGGGAATTATGTCTCCATGTCTGAATAAGAGTTGAATGGCTACTAAGATGATACTGTTAGAATAGACACTTTAGATCTCTTTTTGTCTCTAAACTATGGCCTTCATTGACAGTATAACATGGTGGGGTTTTATTTCCTGTTTCCAGGGTTTACCAGGCCTCAGAGGAGAAATAGGAACAACAGGAAGAGATGGTGCTCGGGTGAGTATACCAAGTCATTCTATTGTCACTGAATTTAGCTCCAGAAATGCTGCTGTTGACGGACAATGAACAAGATTTACAGGAGTATGTTTAAGCCTTCTGTTTCCTGGGGTCTAAAATCTGTACAGGTCTTTTGCAAATATAAATTACACAGTCAACAACAAAATGGTGTCTAGACTTCATCTCTCCACATTTTAAAGAAAATCTTTAAAATATACCAGCAAAGTAAAATAATAAACTGAATTAATCCGGAGTCCCAGTTTCGGCTGGGAGCCAGAGAAGTCTTAAGACACTAAATGTTTTGCACTAATGACCTCGAAGATTGCACACTTCATTGCTTCCATAGGCTGAGCTCATTGCACACCCCACATATTCCTTGCATTCCTCCATTCCCACCCCCAACAAGCACCCTGTGTGCCATCCTCCCATTCCCCTCGGTTTTCAGGACCCCCTGCAACTCTGACACTCCTTTCCCCCATGCCGGGACTCTGTGTACCCTCCCATTCTTCCCTCCCCCACCATACCAGGGCTCACCATCCGCTCCCCCATGCCAAGTGCTCTGGGTGCCCCCCCCCATACTCCTCCCTTCCCCCATCACCACCACCATTATTCTTTCTTTTCTTTCTGCCTAAGTCATTCAGGGTATTTAAACTGTATTGGGAAGATAGACAGGGCTGAGACGGGGGTACTATTATACTGGAAGGTGTTGATGGCTGCCATCAATTGTTTTGTTAATCCATAGACAATTACAGTGGATGTGTGCCCCCCATTTCCCCTTTCCGCTTTTCCGATTTTCACCAAAATCAATAGGATTCTACCCATTGATATCTAGAACTTCCCTGAAGTTTCAACATTGATTGGATGCTGCGTTTTTGCGTTATCTGCTTGCATACAAACAAATGCCATCGAGTTAACTATAGGGCCTTGCTTCACTCACATAATTATGAAATGTGATATTACCCTTTAGTTACAAATATTCACACCATCTGGACCGAAACTGCAAACCGATGAATCACAGGAGTAAAACTCATGTGAGCCAAGTAAGTCTTTCATGTTTAATTGAAGTCAATGGGTCTGCTCAAGTAAGGTTCCAGAATCAGACCCTATATATCCTTTATACATTAGGTTAAGTAGGAAAGGGTTAAAAATAGACATACAAATTAAGAGCACAACTCTTCAATTGTTCGGTATGTGAACTCCAATGGAAGTCAATGGTCTTACGAGCGTAGATCAATGGCAGAAACAGGGAGGTATGAATGAGATCTCTTTTCATTTGTTCTAACTGAAGATCTCTTGTACCCCAAAGGCACATTAGTTTTTTAAAGAAGGCCCTCATTTTAATGAGAATGCTCAAAGAGGCCTTGGAATACTCACAGTCCACCTGGGAACTTGTACTTTGGGAAGAAAAGAGTAATGAAACATTTTCCTCCCAAATTTTCCATCCTATCAGTTCATAACTAATAAAATAACATTGTCATGCTGCTGTCTCCAGAAGGAAGAACAGAAAGGAATAGCAATGGAGCAGAGAGAATGGCCACTCTTGCTTACATGAACGTATGTAACTAGAAATCTTGCTATGTTTCTGTCTTGCTCTTTAGGGTATTCCTGGTGCTATTGGATCCCCTGGCCCTTCTGGTGGCCCTGGTGATCGGGTATGTGTCTCTTTGCTTTTTTGTTACCATTATAACTTTTGCATGAATATTTAAAGGCTGCAGGGGAAAACGTAACCAGTCTCTATTTGAATAAGAAGAAATTCCATTCTAGCTCATGTTATAAATAGGCTTTCTAAATCTTTCATATATTGCCCATGTTGGTAAGTGAAGGAGGATTGCCACAGCACTGCTCTTTCCTAGGCAAACAGGTCAGAGTGGGGAGAGTTGTGGGAGTATAGTGGGACCATATGAGGAGAGGGTCCTGGATAGGCCTGGCCTTTCCGACTTCGCATACAGCTTAGTTCTGACTGCACACTTAGCATTCTGGTGTGGAGGGAAGCAGGCAGGGGAGATGGAGGAACACTTATCAGATCATCCTTGTTTTTAAATACTCCTGCATTTAATCCTTGGTGACGATTTCAGGAAACATCCAAAAACCATGAGAAAAATGCAACTCAGTAGCATTAAATAGGTAAAAATGGGATTATTTCTGACGAAGAGTAATATGTAGTGGTGATCTCTGCTCACTTGGATGCATGGGGGAGATGAATACATAATTCCCCCATTCATCTAAGAGAAGGCCATATTACCTAAAGTACATCCCTTTCTCATTACAGTCAGTGTGATTGCTGATGGTACAGCATAGTGAAAATGATGTTTGGTGTATTTTAGGGTGAAAGTGGTCCTGCTGGCTCTGCTGGCCCTGCTGGTCCTCGTGGTGCTCCTGTAAGTAGCAACTTAGAGAACATTTCCAGTTGCAAAAATGCCACATTCAAAAAACAACTACCCTTGAGTGCTGACAGATTTAGTCATGGAGTATTTCTTATCTCACTCTAGGGTGAACGTGGTGAGACCGGTCCTGCTGGCCCTAACGGATTTGCTGGACCTCCTGTAAGTACCAAGTATATGTTTCACTGTCAAACACTGCAACATTTTGTTGTTGTTTTGCTTTAAAATATATTTTAAACTTTCTTTTTATTCCTCTCCATGGCTTTAGGGTGCCGCTGGCCACACTGGTGCTAAAGGCGACCGGGGACAGAAAGGACCTAAGGGTGAAGTTGGCCCACAGGGTGCCATTGGCCCAGCCGGCTCTTCTGGACCAGCAGTAAGTAAATTGAATTTACTATTAAAATATACTGATCCTTGATTAAATTATGCAGCTAGCACAGCTGGCAACTAGGCTTTGAACTTTGAAAAGTTTTGGGTTTTGTTTTGTTTTTCTCCAGGATTCAGAGTTTCAAAAGTAAAGTTTTAAGCTGTGAGGAAAATGATGATTTTGGTTTGTAAGAATTTTTGAGAACTTTATCATCAGTTTATTTGGGCTCAGTTCCTGAGTCTAAAACTCAAATGAACACCCTTACCTCCAGTGACTGAGACTTTGAGTTAAATGCAAAACCAAATATGTGTCCAGGTTATTCAGAAGACCTGAGAATATCAGTGAACTTGCAGTCAAGTTTCTTGTGGCTTCAGATGACAAGTTTTAATAGTTTTGATAAAGGTTTTTATTTGTTTCCCATAATAAAACTGTTATAATTTAAACAGTCTATTTTATTTCCAATTTATAAAAATGCACCTATCCAAGCCTCTAGACTCAAGTGTATAATTTAATTTTTGAAAAGCACATAGAAGAAATTCAGGTTCAGCCAGTATTGATATTAAATTCCTCGTGACACAAGAACCGAAAATCTCCCAAAACCCCCCACTTTGCTCATGCCCACTCAACTGACTCCTTCAGATAGAGGCTAGGAAAATAAATAAGTTTTGCAACATGAAGATCAGTAAATTGAGGCTGTGTTGGACCAAGCAAGGAGGTGTCTGTGGATAAATTCTAGAGTTGAGGATCCCTCACTAATGGCATCCTATTCAAGATATAATATGTTCTTTAGGGGCCGGACTGTCAAATGCAGACTCCTCAGGTACATGGGCACCTCCGTGCAACCATGCACCTGCACACATGCTTTTGATGGAACTGTCTTCACATCCAAGTGATATAATCTAATGTGTGGGGACCTGATTGAAAAGATCCTGGAAGTCAGGACCTAGATCCTTAACTATCCCCATTTTGAAACGTTACAAGAGAAAATTTCTTTATGGATTGTTTAAGGTTCTACCGTTCTCCATATGCTTCCAGCTAAAGCAGTACCCTGCGCTGGCTTTACTCAGTCTATATAGAGTTGTTGTAATAGCCATACAACACCTATATGAGTGATTTCTTCATGCACTCTGCCAATTAAGCCATTTTATATTTTGTTTGATTTCTGAGATTGTGGGTGTGCAGGTAACATTTGGAAGCCAGTCTAAACTGAAAAATCTTTCAGGTAAATCCTGAAGCCCTTACACAGTTTGTATCCAGTCCTTGCTATGCTGACTTCCCTGAGTTTACCTACATAAGGTCTGAGTGAAAGCTAAGCAAGGTCCTCAAGATTTGACCCCAGTATTAGGATATGTACTCTGATATTGAGGGGTGGGGCAATCCAGCTCCCATGAAAGTGAATGGCAAAACTCCCATTAACTTCAGTTGGAGCCAGATTGGACCCTTATTCTGTATTTGGAACTTTGTGGGGGGAGTTGTTTGATTCATTTTTTTCCCTTTCTCCTCCTCACATGCAGGGTCCCATTGGTGCCGCAGGTCCCGCTGGTGCTCGTGGTGATAGTGGTCCTCCCGTGAGTCTTCAGGCTTCTTATGCTGACATTTTCCATGGATATTGTCTTCATTCTTTGGGAGCCCTCATCTTCCATTTGATTTCTATTTATAGGGTGCCACTGGCTTCCCTGGAGCTGCTGGAAGAACTGGTCCTCCCGGCCCTGCTGTAAGTACCAGGAGAAAATACTGGCAGGAGACAGACAGGTTGAACCACTTTAGGTCCTGATCTCAGCTCTCGTTGAGTTACTCCAGATTTACACAGGTGTAACTGAGATCAAAGACAGACCCTTAATTACTTAGCATCAGGTTTTAAAAAGTGCTTAGATTCATAAAGTTGCAGATAGGTGCCTACTGGGAATTTCAAAAACTCCCCCATTGGGAGTTAGGTGCCTAGGCACTTTGGAAAATCCCACTAGGCCTCTGTCTGAATTTTTAGGTGCCTAAATACCTTTGTAAATTGTGCCTTTTGTGCCAATTTCTGCCACCTGTATTCACACTGAGTGGCAACTTACTCTAGGAGCAGTTCCATTCACATCAGTGGGAGTGTTCCTGGAGGAAGGCAGCCCCCAGCATGGGAAAGCCTGGCAGAAAGCTGCTTTTTACCCACATTTTCAAACCTGAAATGCTGCTCTCTTTGAAGTGCCTTAAGTGGAGCACCCGAAAATGAAGGGACACAAAATCACTGATTCCTTTAAAAAATTTGGGCTCTTAATCTTTTTGCCCACCCAAATCTTTTCTTTAAGATCCAATATGTAATCTAATCACACATGCAAAGGCTGGCACTCTCATCATGAAAGTGCTTTCATTCATTTGAAAAAGACCCCTTTTTCCCCCTGATCTGACATTCCTTTATTGAATTATGCTCGATACCATGGCATATCTGACAGAACTGAAAGCAGCTATAAAGGGGTCCAGCCAAACTGGAAGAAGAGAATACCATGTTATACAATTGATTACAATTAATGTTAATAATCACGGCCAATAGGCACAGAACCAGGACTGTAGTTTATTCTGGGCCAAACTGTGCCACTCTTATTCACAATAAGTAATACCCTGCTCCTTGGGTAGGTCCATTCATTTCAGACATGCATTGTTAGTAAGGGAGGCCCTAAGGCCCAGATCCTCAAAGGTAATTTAGGTTTCTAACTCCCATTGATTTCAATGGAAGTTAGGAGTCCCTCAACACCTTTTGAGGATCAGGGCCTACATCACTAATAAACTATTGCTAAATGCCTCTTTTTGTTGTTGTTGTTGTTGTTTTTGTTCCCGGATGGGTCGGTTTCATTGAGAAATGATGGATAATCTCTGTTCTCTGCAGGTTGGTGAACTAATGCTTATATTTAATCCTAGGGTATCACTGGTCCCTCTGGTCCTCCTGGCGCAGCTGGCAAAGATGGTCCTAGAGGCCCACGTGGTGATACTGGTCCAGTTGGTCGTGTTGGTGAACAAGGTATTGTTGGCCCACCTGGTTTCGCTGGTGAGAAAGGTCCATCTGGAGAGCCTGGTGCTATTGTAAGTTATACAACATCTCTTGGCATTCCTAAATGTTGCTTTTATTGTAAACATTACGAATTCCAGTACAGGTGTTGCGCTTTGGCAGTTTTCTCTTTTAGCCCCTATTCGTCAAAGTGCTTAAGTTCATGCTTCCCTCTGAGTATGACCCTAAATCCCACTAAAGTCAGTGAGACTGAAGCACATGCTTAAAGTGAAGCACATGCTTAAGTGCTTAGTTGAATCAGGGCTGTGAAACGCAAAGTACGTTGTAAGCTCTCTGAGTCAGCTTCAGCCACCTTTACTCACGCCAAGTAGCATATTAGTCTGAGAACACCCTTCTGAGACTTGGGGGTCTATTTGCAGAGGAAGGTACTGTTCGGTCTGAGTAAGCGTGGCAGAATTTGGCCTTCTGCTATTAAGCTGCAGTGCAAGCATATTGCTTTCCTACACAATAAAAGACCAAATATGATGCTAAGGAAGGAATTTCTGACTATATGTTTTAGACCAGTGTCTCTCAACCACCGGTCTGTGGACCAGCGCTGGTCCCTGCAATCTCCCTGACATAGTTTAGGAACATAGCAAGGTAGTCCCTCATATCAAAAAGGTTGAGAAACACTGTTTTAGATGATTTCAGGTCACTTATGCAGCAGGATCCGTAATATGTGGCTGAGGTCTCAGTGATCTAAACTGCAAATTAAAATTGTACAACCACAAATAATTGATCAGCACTCTTAAATTTGCACTCTCAGAACTACTGGCCCTTCTAAGGCCAAGATGATATTCTTAGGTCCTAGAGTATAGGCTATCTTGGGTTATCACTTTCTGCTTCTTTATCAGTTATTTTTCCATGAGCCATTTAATTTACAGCAAACAATTCTGTAGTGCCATGCATATGATTTGTGCATGTAACTGACAATAATGCTAATGAGACTTGTGTAGGTAAATCTTTATGCATCATGCTTAAAAATTTCCCCCTTATATCCAGTGTAGGCCTGATTCTCCACTACTTTACAACTAGCATAGTCATTTACACCTGAGTTAATAGTGTTTACACTCACATTGCATAGACATAAATGAATATGGACCGTAGCTGGCTATTTTTGGACCAAACTAGCTAACCCCTTCATAATTTCAGCAAAGTAGAAGGGTACAGCAACAGGCTCTCAACAGCTGAGTGTATGTTCACACTGATATCTTTAAAACCTTCTAAAGATTAGAGGATTAGTTTTTATACTATAGCATCTCGTGAAGTAGATTTATCCTATCACTGTACTGAAAAATATCACATTCTTTATGGACATCCCTCCCTCTGTGTCATGCCAAATGCATGGGATAGTAGAAGGACTCAGCAGAACATGGAGAAAAATAGATTTTTCAGCAACAAAACTTTTCATTGGAAAATATTTTTGTTGGAAAAGTTTTGAGCAGCTATATATATTATATACTTTAACTCTGAAATTTAATGCAACATACAGAATGTCTAACTTGTCTTGTATGGGAACTATTGCTGTGAATTATGTAGTGAGATTTCCTCTGAAAACATGTGGTGCAATTATGGGATCAAATCAAATTGCAAAAATTTAGTGTTGGTGAAAAATCAGTTCAGATTTGCAGTGCCACTGCAAAGATCCATTCTCTGTAGACAAGAACCATAATATTCGATGTTCTCTTCCTCCTTCCTCAGGGTCCTCCTGGTATCTCCGGACCACAGGGTATTCTTGGTGCTCCTGGTATCCTGGGTCTGCCTGGCTCTCGGGGAGAACGTGGTCTTCCAGGCATTTCTGGATTAACAGTGAGTCTATGACATCAGTTATATTTCTTATATTAGAGAACTTAGAGATAAAATTGACATTTCCTTTAACATTTAGGAAATCTAGGACACGTAGAACCGGATTCTGATCAATTACACGATTGTAGATCAAGAGTAACTATATTGATATCAGTGGAGTCACAACAATGTAAAATTGGTGAGAGATCGAAGTGTGACTCATAATATTTAATGTTTGCTTCAAAGAAAGAGTAAGGCTGAGTCTGAGATTTAGGATTTAAAGTGTAGTAGAACCTCACTAATTCTGACTAATACGCAAATCTGTACATCCCTTCCCTTAATTTGTACCAAAAACCCCATCCCTTCTTACATTTTGTTATGCATTCTCTCTTGTTCTTTTTAATTTTGTGTGTTTACTTTCCCATTAATTCCACTAATTAGTAATGGATCTCCCCATCATTAATGTCAGTTAATGAGGTTCTCTTCTACTTTGTATCCCATGGACTAAATCAAGTCAGTTATACACTTATGAATTAAAATGTTCTTTAGATGACATACAGATGCTCATGTCACAAATCCTTCTTCATCAAGATCTTAGAGAGACAAGGTGGGTGAGGTAATAACTTTTATTGGACCAACTTCTGTTTGGGGGAGAGACAAGTTTTCAAGCATATGCCATTTCCAAATGGCAGCAGAATAGGACCACATTGCAAAAAATTCAGTTGCAATGTTATGTCTAACTTGCATGTCAAATTACCACAATCACACACACCCAGCGGATATTGTGCATGTCCTGTTGGGCATTTCAACAGCCATTTTCAACTATAAACACCTTATTTGTATCTGGAAATGAGGACACTGATTAGGCATGTATTTATACCTAACCCTAGGCACTCTCCCTTTTGAAAATCTGTCCCAATATGTGTAATATTAATCTTTTATATAAAGCTTTTGTTTCCAACATTGGCTGGGGGAGGGGGAAGGCACAAAGCATGAAGTAAAGAAGACTGCTTTCTTGTTGTCTGATGCGCATATTAGTTTCTCCAAATTTTGCTTTACTCCTTAAAGAGATATTTCTTTTATTGGTGCAGTTTATGGGAAGAAATAAATATTAAGAAAAGTGTTGCTCAGTGAAGCCAGTATGTGAAATCAATACAATGTACTACTCTTGTTCCCTTGCTAGGGTGAGATAGGCCCTCTTGGCGCTTCCGGTCCTCCTGGTGCACGTGGTCCCTCTGGCCCCGCAGGTTCTCCAGGTCTGAACGGTCCCTCTGGTGAAGCTGGCCGTGATGTAAGCTACGTTTTATTTCATTTGGGGTTTTT
Organism: Emydura macquarii macquarii; assembly: GCF_026122565.2. Lineage (NCBI taxonomy): Eukaryota > Metazoa > Chordata > Testudines > Chelidae > Emydura > Emydura macquarii. Next base: position 30,980,672 of record NW_027132559.1, on the reverse strand, counting down.
TTTTAGTTCAGAATAATATAAAACGTATGTGGAAAAACAGGACGTTGCTGGTGAAAATGCTGCTAGCAAAATTACATCCTGCAGCGTTTTAGAGACCGATTAAAGCAGGAGCCTTGGGAATCCAGGCCACACATCAGAGGGGTCCTAGATGGACAAATGAATCCAAGTCATAGCGGGAAGGCAGCCAGCTTTCCTCACCTCCTCTGCTGCAAGCTCTTCAGGGTAGGGATCATGTCATAAAAGGGCCTCGAACCTGATTGGGACTTCAGGTACTAGGGCAATTTAAGTCAAATCAAGGACTCAGGAGTGGGAAGTAGATAAGAGTCCATTAGAGGAGCTGAGAAGGGTACAGGACTGGACTAGAAGGAAGAATTTACCTGAGAGGCTGGTTATCCCATAATTTTTAAAGTACTCAGAACCACACATCATTTAGATACAAATGTAGCAGAGGTGAATTATATCTCTTGCAGTGAATTAATGAAATGTAAAAACAACATTTAGTGGGGAATGCAATACTCATAATCCTAAATGCAAAATCTTATCTTTGAATTCAAAGCCAATCTTAAGGGGCAGAAAGTAAGCATGTAACTCGAGCATTCAGAATGTGAGCTGTTAATAATCGCACAATCCAGCACATTTTGAGCACTATGCCAGAATAAATAATTATTAAAACAATGGGAGTGAACTCCATAATGTTTCCCTGTGTGCCTGAATTGATGGGAAAGAGCCTTAAATGTAAGGGTCTCAAAATTTGAAAAGACATATGCGGTCTAAAAATGTTAAGGAGCAGACTGGCTTTTAAACCACACTTCTACACAGTGGGGTCCAGTAGGAGCACCAAAGAGGCACAATCAGTGCTGCAGCTGCTTCTTGTGCACTGGGAGAGTGAGGGGGAAGCCATCTGCTCTAACCATTAGGCTAACTGCTCCCCTAATGTACTGGCATGGCTCTGCAGGCTGGTACCTGGAAAGGAGGGATATGGTTCTGCCTCCTCTCTGCCCTCTTTTTGACTTCCTCTTCCCTGGGGGGGGAAACCCAATTCTTGAGAGAGGAAACCCCTTGCCTAACCATGCTGGGAGGTAGGCATCTTGCCCACCCATACAGCAGCCATGCACAATCTAGCCTTATGGGGACTACAAATAAAGTATAAATAAATTATTCGGCCCCCTATAACTGTAGAATAATCTCCTCAACTGGTACACACTGGTGAAACTTAATTGGTAAATTTAAGCTATGCCTCACATTATTGAATGCTCACAGGAACACAATGTGATCAGAGGACGTTCACTTTATTTCATTAATTTCTTTAAAAATAAATAACTTCCATGCTCTGTGATGTTCAAATTAAGAGCAGAGTCACTAGGTAAGCATCCATAACATCAGGGAAGCAGCTGAAATCAACAAAAAGGTCACAAAGGAAGAAATTTGTGTTTGCTAACACAGTTGACATTAGTGAAGTACCACAACAGAGTAACTGGACCATGAATCTGTCATTTGATGTCCGTGTAATGCATTACATTGATTTCCTCCCACCACCCCCTGCAAGACCCTGCCACTGACACTTTTTTCAAGTAAACAGAGTTCCCTTTCCTAGGGTGCCTGTCAAGTGAAATATTTGAAATCCATCCTGTCTTTCATATAACTTGAACAGATTTAAAATATCTGAGGATGACATTTATACAGCAGAGAAAATTGTACAACTTGTCAGTATTGGTCCAAAAAGTAGGTAGCAAATATTATAGGTGAAGTTTCTTCGTAGACTTTGGATTGTTTGTTTTTGTTTTTCAAGATTTGTGCTGTCTTTTTTTTAAAATGTCTGATAAGTTTCATAGTCACAAGGAATTGCAATTTGGCACACATCTCTGTGTTGATATTAGGGTGACTTATTTTTTATGCTGTTTTAACAGGGCAATCCTGGTAATGATGGTCCTCCAGGCCGTGATGGCACTCCTGGTTTCAAGGTAAGCTTTTCTTCTTTGTTTCATACTCATGGCAGAAATGTGTCGATCCTTATAAGAAACCGGCACTGATACACTGTCTGCTTCCTCTGACCTTCCCTTGTCTTTAGGGTGAGCGTGGTTATCCTGGCAGCAACGGTCCCGCTGGTGCCGCTGGTGCTCCTGGTCCTCATGGTTCAGTTGGTCCTTCTGGAAAGCCTGGAAATCGTGGTGAAACTGTAAGATAAGACTTTAATTTCTCATGTTACTGAAAACACCTGCTAGTCCATAATACAGATATTGATCACGGAACACTTACTGCTCACTTGTCCTGGCAACAAGTAGATACACAGGGCACTGGGCTTTTCCATTCAAATGATGTGTAATAGCTTACATGTATTTTATGTTCATGTTTCAGGGTCCCGCTGGTATTTCTGGTCCTGTTGGTTCCGCTGGTGCAAGAGGTCTTGCTGTACGTATGTTTTTTTAAACTCTCTGCAAAAAAAAGGTTAAGTAAGAAATGAAAATGCATGCCTTATTGCTCATTAAGGGCTCAACCATGAGTCCTAGATAGGGCCCTGAGAGGAGTATTATGGATTTTAAAATATTTATATGCCTAGAATTGTTCAAATTTAAATCTGTATCTCCCTCCCATCGGACTGATCCACTCACCCTTGAGCGGGTTCCGTATACACTAACAGAATGTATGTGCATGTTTCAGGGGGAGAATACGACATACTTTAAACTACTCATGGTTTATTTTCACTTGGGCTAACTATGTCTAGAAAATGTTTCAAAATATTCCATTTTATTTTTCCTTTGATGGGTTTTTCTTCTCCAGGGCCCACAAGGTCCACATGGTGAGAAAGGTGTTCCAGGTGAGAAAGGACCTAGAGGCATGCCTGGTTTTAAGGGACACAATGGATTGCAGGGTCTGCCCGGTCTTGCTGTGAGTAAACATTTTGTAATCACTTAGAATGGGGAGCACAATGGAAATAAGTAAAACTACCACAATGTGTAAAGATGAATATGTGCAACTCCGTAGGCTAACACTGCCTTGCGACTCTTTCAAAGGCTGTGAAAGGCTCTTATATGTTTAGATAGTTTAGTGTTTGTTGCCTCCACAAAGCATGTCAAATTTTTAAAAGGCCTCTAAACTATTCCTACAAATATCATACTGCACACTCGAAACATAGAGACACGCATTTAGAGATTGGTTATGAAAAATTGGCCCACATTTATTTAAAAGCATATTCATTTGTTGTAATAAACTATGTACCCATTTCTGTTATAATGTTGTAATACTGTAGCACAGACAAGTGCAAGATCCTCATATAGATTGTATTATCCCATTTGGAGAGCTCCACGCCTGAGGGTGTGTTTGATCAGTATCATATTAATATAACTATGTATCATTGTTTTTAATTCTTGTGTGATTTTTCTTTTTTCCAACAGGGCCACCATGGAGATCAAGGTCCCCCTGGTTCCACTGGCCCTTCTGGTCCAAGGGTATGGGCATTTAAGTGAATACTCTTCATTCATTTGGAATATGGAAAGGGCAAATAACCTGCTCAAATGCTTGAGATTTTTTTAAAATATATTCCTATTTCTAGTGTATTGTTTACTTCCATTAAGATGTTGTTGTTCTGTTTTAGGGTCCTGCTGGTCCTTCTGGTCCTCATGGTAAAGATGGTCGCAATGGAATTCCTGGTCCTATTGGACCTGCTGGTGTGCGTGGTTCTCAGGGTAGCCAAGGTCCTTCTGTAAGTTTGATTTTTTTTTGGTGATAACAAATTAAGGGCACAAGCTGAAAACATCACTTAATAGCCCCAGAAGTTTGGTGGGGAGGGTTAAGAAGAGGAAATGGAAGCGATTTCTAAGTTTCATTTTTCTCAAACAGAAGCAGATATTTTTATTTTGCATTCTAAAAAAAATAAGATTTGTTACAGGATAGCATTAAAGACAACTACAGTACAAGTGCCTAGGGGGGCCTAGGTATGAAAGCCCAGAAATAGGATTCTGCAGAGCTGAGTTATAGTCTTAGTTCTGCCATTGACATGCTTTGTGGCCTTGGGCAAGTCACTTAATCTTTTTGTGCGTCAGTTTCCCCAGCTGTAAAATAGGGATCACTACATTGGTCTTAATTTGGAAAGCACTTTGAAATCCTCAGATTAAAAGCACTGTATAAATGAAAAGCGATATCGTTATTGTTATTATTCCTATTCCGTAGTCTGACTATGTGACTGATCCTGGAAATGGCCCTCACATTTCTGGTGTGCCATTCAAACATTTAAATTAAATAGTCATGTAAATTAAATATGGGGCTAAAATGAGAAGGCTGAACCCGCTGTACATTTAAATTCTCTTTTTATATATGAGAATATGTACCTTAGACCTAAGTGCAGAGCCCTTATTCAAGTTGATGAGCGCTTACTGTTTGTAGCCAGTGAGTACATATACAAAGAAGATGCAACAGTCCTAAATCTTGCATCTGCTCCCCCCTTTACCTGCAGTGCCCATCACAAAGCAGCTCCCTAGCAGCTGCTTGAGTCAGGAGCTGAGAATCCTGTGCCTTAGGGTAGGGCTATGCATGCCCGTAAGTAATTGGGTGTAGTGTGCACATCAGTAACCAACGTGTCCAGACTTGTATAATTCTGACTTGGAACCTCTTTAGGGTCCACCCGGTCCACCTGGTCACCCTGGCCCACCTGGTCCCAATGGTGGTGGATATGAAATTGGCTATGACGCTGAATACTACCGGGCTGATCAGCCATCTCTCAGACCTAAGGACTATGAAGTTGATGCCACTCTGAAAACATTGAATAACCAGATTGAGACCCTTCTGACCCCAGAAGGCTCCAGGAAGAACCCAGCTCGCACCTGCCGTGACTTAAGACTCAGCCACCCCGAATGGACTAGTGGTAAGTTAGTGCTAGATGGGTGCCTCTTTTGGCTTGCTGGTTGTATTCAGCTTAGCAGCTTTCTTTCAGTGTGATTTCCTGGTTGACTATAGCCTGGTAGCAGAAGTTTTATTCTTTAAGGGTGAAATTCACCCCTGTGCTGAGGGTCAGCACAAGGCACATGCCCCACTTTAAGTCTGTCTTAAGTCCAGTTAGTGGTATTGAAGTGGTGTATAGTGCTTGTGCTGGGTCGTGGCATGGGGGTACATAACTCGTAATGCTCTGGACAGGCAGTGGATATCGTTAAACTAATAAATCACCAGTGAAACAACATCTCCTGCCTCTGCTGACAGCCCAGTTACACGAGCTCTCCCCAAAGAGTTTCCCTTCATTTTCATTGTGGTGCAGTCCCCACATTGGTGACTTTGAATCGATATGATAATTATATATGCTCGGCTTTCAAAAGTAATGAACTGCTACACATTAACAATATGCAAATACAGGTTTCTTGTGGTTTGCAGGTTGCCCCCGTAATACTGTACCCAACTGTGGTATCTATTCTATCCTTTTGGGTATTTATGCCAGGCCCAATACCATAGTAGCTGAGTGCCAGCGTGAGGCTGCTGAATGTATTTTTAGTCACCAATTTTTTTTTCAATGACAGGTTTCTACTGGATTGATCCCAACCAGGGGTGCATCATGGATGCCATCAGAGTGTACTGTGACTTCTCCACTGGTGAGACCTGCATCCATGCTAATCCAGAAAACATCCCCACTAAGAATTGGTATGTCAACAAGAACCCCAAGGACAAGAAGCATGTGTGGTTTGGCGAAACTATCAATGGTGGGACACAGGTGAGCAGCCAAAGAGTGCAAACTCGAGTGAATTTGTTTCCTATAGTGCTGTCTTTGGAAAGTAGAATTCAAATTTTGGTTTTGATCACAATTGCAAAATGGGCTTTTTGGAATCATCCTAGTTTCCCTTTGGGAACATCACAGAATCACAACGGAGTTTATCACAACTTAACATGTTTACTAGTCATTGCTCAAGGGAAGCCCAGGATTGGTATATCAGGAATGTTGCAAATCAGCATGGGAATACAGGCACTGAATAGGAGTATTGTCAAAAGTCCACACAGACTTTTCTTACCTTTTTTCAAGCTTTATAATTTGCAGTCAATTTATCCTTAACATGTTGCTCTGGACATGCTTAGGAAAACCTTTAGAATAGAAACAGATGACAGTAGATTCCTCCTAAAGTTATGCCATCTAAACTCTTAGCACTGCCATAATTAAAAGATGAGAGATGCCCACCAGGTGTGGATGTTTACATTTGTAGCTTCCAGTAATATAACGAAAAAAACAGACACACAAACCCCAACTGTAAATAATTCCATTTCTTCAGTTCCATAGATCTAATCAGGTTATTTTTTTAACTGAGTTGTTTTGGTCTTGTGGTGAAATCTCAAAGTTCTCAAGATCACAAGCCCCTGACTTCCATGATTTTTACATTTCTATAGCATCCCCCGTTCACTTCAGACAGGCACACACGCACACACATGCTGTGGGCAAATTATATCCCATTACAGTTCAACGAATATTTGATTTAGAGTTCTTTCCTACTGTTTTTAGTTTGAATACAACGAGGAAGGCGTAACCTCCAAGGACATGGCCACCCAACTTGCCTTCATGCGTCTGCTGGCCAACCATGCCTCCCAGAACATCACCTACCACTGCAAGAACAGCATTGCATACATGGATGAGGAAACTGGCAACCTTAAGAAGGCTGTTATACTGCAGGGATCCAATGATGTTGAACTACGAGCTGAAGGCAACAGCAGATTCACTTTCAGTGTTCTTGAGGATGGCTGCTCTGTAAGTACTACTGAAAGCACAGCTTCCTGTTTACGTTAGGGATAGAGTTGGATGGTGATACAGAGCTAGATTACCAATCTCCTCTGTAGAACGTTAGTCATTAAAGTTCATATTGTGTCAGAGATAGATAGCCTCTAGTACTGAATACTACAGCCCTCTCGGTAGGTGTGCACAGGCCAAAACACAGAAATATCACACTTTTCACAGTACAGAGGAGCCAGAAGGTGGAGAGCTCATTGTAGGGATTTCACCCCTCTACATACCACAGAGAAAGCTGCATGCAGCTGTCTAAGCCAGAGCACAGAGGGAATGATGTGCAAACCGTAGAAGTGGCAAAAGTCCATGCATACAGGAGATCCAGTAGTCCAAAATCCTACACCTGCTATTCCTCCATATCCTGCCTAGCCACTGGAAAGCAGCTCCATCCTAGCTGCTTCAGGCAGGAGCTGAGAACCCTGTTCTTCAGCCCCACATTCAGTTCTTGGAGCCCAATGACCAATGATTGTAGCAGTGTCCTCTCTCAGAGGCTTTGATCCCTCGTGCCTATATTACTGTATTAAAGACAGAACACAGAATCTGCTACTCTTGCTGATCAGATAGCTGCTAAGTAAAATGATTAAAATAAATGTGTTTCTTTATATGAAAGATTTGAGTATTTGGGCATCTAATTGACAAACTGTGCTAGCAAAATTAGTTGTAACAGATTTCAGGAGAGATTAAATTCACTGGAAGAAATGTTGGTGCTATAAAAAGCACAATAACTCTTCTAACTATCACTATTATTGTCATCTTACAGAGAAAGACCAATGAATGGGGCAAAACAATCATTGAATACAGAACGAATAAGCCATCTCGCTTGCCCATCCTTGACATTGCACCTTTGGACATTGGTGGCGCTGACCAAGAATTCGGTTTGGACATTGGCCCAGTCTGTTTCAAATGAATGAACTCAAACTAACTTAAAACCAAAAAAAAAAAATCTCTCTTTGCCATTTCTTTTTTTATACTGAAAGCTGACTCCTTCCATTTCTTCTGTTCATCTACTTGCTTAAACTCTGGGCAAAAGAGAAGGAGAAGGATTGATTGGAGCGTTGTGCAATGCAATTTAATACAGCCCCAAAAGGACTCAGAAGTCTTTCAAGAATTTAACACCTTGTTTTGGGAAATGTCAGCCTTTGTAAAAAAACAAAATAAAAAATCATGAAAGTTTGCACCACTTGTGGCCTTTGAATATCTTCCACAGAGGAAGTTTAAAACCACAGCTTCCAAAGGTTTAAACTACCTCATACACTTAAAGCCAAGTGTGATCCACATTCATAGTAGGTACTTCTGCATATGATCTGAGGTGCTTTTAGTTCCATTCATAATACAAAGGTGCTAATTTCAGTATGATAGAGAATCTTTCCAATACTTGAACTTTGATGGTGCTAGCAGCATTTGAAATACCACTTTTCTGTATTAAGTTGTATTGTTTCTTTGAAATCTGTCTCAAAACTTTAGTCAGAATGTCCCATCTCACCCCCAGATTAAGCATGTGGATCATTTTTTCCCCCCATCTTCATCCTCTTCCTCCAAATTCAGGTGCTCATGCTTTTAAACCTCATTTTCATCCTCTACGATGGGTAAAAAGAAAGCATAATTTCTCAAAAAAAAATTGTACCTATTTTGTATATGTGAGATGTTTAAATAAATTGTGAAAAAATTGAAATAAAGCATGTCCAGTGTTCCAAAAGAAACCATTGAATGAGTAAAGTTCCTTGCTTAAATGCATCAGTGGATATTTGCACCCAATATATGCATTATTAATTACCTGGCTTCTAAAAGCAAAAAAATAAAAATAAAAAAAAATAGCAAGATACAGCACTACTGCTAAAATATCTGGCTACATCCAGGTCCCTATTTGGTTGTTCTGAATTATTTGTTTGCTAAATACACTAAAACATTCATTGAAAGCCTGCTTGAGTATAGTTAATGGTGTAGCAATAATACAATTTAATGCATTAAGCACCAATTAATGCTCATCTTTTTCTATAAACTATAAATGTGACATAACCCAGAGTCTGTCCTTATTTGCTAATTCATGGATTAAATATGCAGTCAGATCCAACATTAGATCTAAGAAAAAAAATCATATTTACTACATTTTTTCTTTACACCAGATAGCAAAATACATAATTGATCATGCATACCTGATGACCTCCCCGCCCAACTGTGCAATGACATTTTAAATTCACTTCCCATATCTCTGTGTGCATATGCGTACACACACACACACACTTCTTTTCTGCGGTTTCTGGCAGTTAGGGTAACCAGTGAAGAAGTTGCCTTTCTCTTTCTGAACTAAGCATGCAATACATTTGCATAATTTCATTTGTCTGTTTGATGTAAGATATTTGTTTGCTGTATGCCAAGACCACATGGAAATAGTTTATTGATTTGTTTGGCCATTCAACTTTTTAGTTCAACATCTCTGTTTTATAAAGTCTACAGACAATTCAGCAGCACTAGGCTTCCCGGTCTAACAATATTGATAACAGGCAATAATGAAGTTTTTTCCTTTGGTTAAAATATTAAAGAGATTCATGGCCAAATGCTGCCTGGTGTAGTGTGGGTGCACAAAGCAGGAAGGGAGCACAGGGACCCGCATTTCGCCCACCCTCTGTATCCAATGGCAGCAGTAAGACAGGATTCTTGCTTAGCACTGAGGAAGGAAAAAGACAGAAGACCCAATTACCCTGGTTCCAAAGGGGCATTGTGTTCGGGCTGGTGACAGGCTGCTGTTGGTAGAAGCTTTGTCTTTCTTGAATACATATGCAAAAGTAAAACCAGTAAAAAAAAGTTTAAAAAATTGTTCTCTAGCTTATTTGGAGGAGATTTTGTTAAGCAGTAACAGTACCCCCAGCACTATATAAGACACAGGAGGTCCCTACCTTAAGGAATTTACTGCCTAAGTAGATGGAACAAAACATGCTGGGAAACTCAGAGAAAGGTTCTATCCTAGAGCTCTTTAAATTATTATTATGCTGGTAATAGGTGGATGGCCATACTTTCCTGAAATAGCTGGACTGAAATTCTGACTGGATTAGCATTTCTGAGATTAGGGCAGAGTTCCAGAGACAGAAGGCAGCACAGAACAAATAAGAACAACAAGAGGCGACAAAGCAAGTGGTGAGATGAGGTGGGCTTTGCTAACGGATCCTTTCTATAGGTAGGTTTGAAAAAGGTTTGCAGAACAAAGTGCTCTGTGATTGGAGTGGAAGTACCATGGGAGTGGTGGGTGGAGTGACCATCGGTGAGCCTCCTCTCTGAACACTGTGGAGTCCAGGTCAGCCTAGAGCATGGGGTGGCAGGGGTGCGAACAAAAAAAAAAAACCTTTCCAGCCTTGTTTCTGGAGAGCTGATTAAGACCAAAGGCCCAGGTTTCAAAATAAAGGCCCTTTATTTGTCCACCTGGACCTTTTACATGTCTACAAATGGAGTCCAAGTTCAGGCTTCTGAAATTATGGCACTTTGAGTCTAAGAATCTGAATGAACTGAATAAAGGATCACTACCAACCTGAACTCTAATCAGTTTTAAAAATGAGTGAGAAGTAGTTACAGGTACTTCACCTGCCTCTCAGCTCCCCAACCTTTCTTTTATTTTAGTTTTACAATCATGCTTTCCTAGTTAAAAAAAAAAATTCTCCCCCTCTTCCCACCCTGCTATTGCTGTATGAAATACAGGGTTTAAAACTTCAAATACTTTGGTGCTCAGCTGGATCAGCTAGAGGCCAGTCAATTTCTACAATGCTAGAATTGCAAGGAGTATAAAAATTTCCCCATGATCAGTGCCTCTAAGTGCATCTAAGCACCTCCAGCATATCTGCAGACCGGAGGAAGTCTGCAAAGGTCTCTGGTAGACTTGGGCACTGGCCCTATTCATTTTATTAGTGTTTTGGGGAAGAGAAGGACAATAGCTTAGCAACCACTCATGTGCTTAAAATGCAACTGATGACAGCTGGGATTTTAAAAGTGGCGTAAGGGAGTTGGGTGCCCAACTCATACTATCTGTGTAATTATATTCTAAGCATATAATTATTTAGCTGGGTCAAGAAGGAGTTGGTTTCTTTTTACTCCCCAGATAGTAACGAGATGGATAGCATTAGTGCCTACCCTTACCAGGGGTTTTTGGCAACTCCCTAAAGTGGAGTTCCTAAAAGCTAATCTAGTTATTTCTTAACTATGCATACAGTTATGTGCCTGTAGTGTGTGTGAGCTTTCCTCCACCACATCCATATTCCTTTAGTCTTGTTAAACTAAAACAACCTTCAGTGGACCCATAATGCATCCCTTTAGCACCTTTGAACATCTCCCTGTCACCGACTGATGCAGAAGTGAGATGTGAAATTGGCAGGGGATTCTGTCTGAGATAGGATCTCTCACACACACACATACACAAAAGAAAAAGAATGGACCAGGGAAATGTTGACCCCCGTATATTTTAAACTGCCCATTGGGGGGAGTAGGACTATCGGGAAGTTGCATAAGGTTGAGGCAAGAATCAGGTATGAGGGTGGGCTGAAGGGTTTTGCTAGGGAATCTGGGCTATACCTTGTCTGAGGAAGTGTTGTGGCTATGTGTAGGGCTGGAAGCAGATGGGGTAAAGGAGAGTCTCAGGACCTGGGCGAATTAAGTTGGTGCCATCAGGTTGGTGAGAGATGGTTATGGTTCATGGGAGGGAAGCTTAGGTGTAATCCAGGGTAGGGGAGATGCAGGGCAATGGGGGCATCCAGGCGTCAGAAGGCAGCATTTAGCCTTCTTTAAGGTGGAGAGCTGAGGCCTACACCAGAGACTGAGAGAGCTAACGGTTAGAGTGAATGGATACTCCTCTTTTCCTCCTATGGAGCTCAAAGCTCTGTTGAAGAAAGCTGGAAAGGGGGGGATGTTTAGTTTTCTTTATCTGGCTTGTATAACCCAGTACTTTTATGCTGATGAGGTGGGGACCTCAACTTCCACCCTTCCTCCCCAAAAGAGATTTTAAAGCCCTTCTTCAGAGCTCAGAGTTTGTCAAACCCAAACATTTCATGCAGATGACAGAACAAGAGAGAAGAAGGCCCTTTTCCCCTTTACTTCTGGCTTAAACAGTTCATATCACTTGCAGACACTTAAGGGTTGGAAGGAAACTATGGAAGACAGCTGCTATCAATTCAGCTGCCTTCTGGCTTCTCTCCTAGTCCAAGTAACCTATCATATTGCACCCTCTGCTGGTTGGACGCTAGAACACATCAAACTTTCATTTAACCTATCCTGTGATGCACCAATGGTAACTTCTAAAATAAAACCTTATTCTGAGGCTGTGTGCATTACACTGTACGTGGAAATAGGGTTAGGGAAAATATTTACAAAGTAGACTGTATGAGGTATAGTCCCACTACTCACAATTGACAATGACACATGGGAGTTATACAGATCGTCCCAAATGAGTGCTAATAAACCCTTTCTCCACCATCATATATTCTGTATACACCACATACATAGCATAAGAAAGTAACTTTTCTCTCAGATACACTTTTTATGTGAAATTAGTAGGCAGCAAGTTTAAAACAAACATAAAGAAGTACGTCTTCACACAATGCACAAGCAATTTTGTGGAACTCGTTGCCAGGGAATGCTGTGAAGGCCAAAAGTATAACTGCATTCAAAAGCGAATTAATTAAATTCCTGGAAGACAGGACCATCAGTAGCTATTAACCAAGATGGTCAAGGATTTGAACCATGCTTTGGGTGGGACAACAGGGGATGAATCACTTGACAATTGCCCAGTTCTGTTCATCTCCTCTGACGCATCTGGCACTGGCCACTGTCGGAAGACAGGACATTGGACTAGATGGATCTTTGGTCTGACCCAGTATGGCCATTTTTATGTTCTGAAATAGGAAGGTGCTGGAGGCAGCTTGTGGCTATGTAATATTAAAATAATAGAATCATAGAATATTAGAGTTGGAAGGGACCTCAGGAGGTCATCTAGTCCAACCCCCTACTCAAAGTAGGACTAACCTCAGCTAAATCATCCCAGCCAGGGCTTTGTCAAGCCACAGCTTAAAAACCTTTAAAGATGGAGATTCCACCAAGGTAAACCATTCCAGTGCTTCACCACCCTCCTAGTGAAAAACTTTTTCCTAATATCTAACCTAGACCTCCCGCACTGCAACTTGAAACCATTGCTCCTTGTTCTGTCATCTACTACCATTGAGAACAGCCTAGCTCCATCCTCCCTGGAACCCCCTTTCAGGTAGTTGAAGGCTGCTATCAAATCCCCCCTCATTCTTCTCTTTTGCAGACTAAACAAATCTAGTTCCCTCAGTCTCTCCTCATAAGTCTTGTGCTCCAGCCCCCTAATCATTTTTGTTGCCCTCCGCCGGACTCTCTCCAGCTTGTCCACATCCTTTTTGTAATGGGGGGGCCCAAAACTGGACACAATACTCCAAATGCGGCCTCACAAATGCTGAATAGAGGGGAATAATCACTTCCCTCAATCTGCTAGCAATGCTCCTACTAATGCATGTCTCCAGAATAATTTAAACTGCCTCACTGGGGTGTGAAATGGCTGGATTAATCTCTCTCGGGCTTTTGTTATTTAGAGGTCATAACTAGCACACACAAAAAAAGTGTTATGGCACACAGCTACTTTGAATTGATTTGCAGGTTTTAACACCTTATATTTCCATTTGTTTTCTCAAAACTGCCTCGTCTGATCGCCAGCACTGATTCATGGGTAACAGTGAGATCTCAGATTGGAGTAGGATCATTTATCATAAACCACAATAAACAAAGTAGTCATTTCTTAGGAGTGATGAATTTGCAGCTTTCCACTTCCTCCCCAACATCTTTGGCCTCCTAATGGCAGAATACAGAGATATGGTGACCTCAAATGAGCAAAATATTAATGCTGGAATTTCAGAAGGTTGCAAAGGTGCAAGTGGCCTTTTGCACAGCCCTAATGGGGCTCAGCGTATGGTTGGCAACACAGGATTTTCTGAAAATCTTGTTAGCTGAAACCAAATCCACCAAATTTTGCAGTGGGATGAGCAGCCCAAGGTAGCAATTCTGCCATGTGGTTAAGGGGACAACCATTAAACTGAGACTTTCAAAAGTTCTGAAAGCCCCCATGTGTTCAACCAAATTGCTCTTGGTCTAACCATGTCAGGGGTATAAACTGACTTAAAAGAGTGTCAAGGGGAGCTGGAGATGACTGGAAAGTGGAGTGGAGAGGCAAACTATTCACATGAAGATTAGACCAGATATTCCTGTTAATCTCAGAACACCTGCATGGTTGGTGTGATGAGTTGCACATACCCTAAGCTAGATCATGCGGTGAAGAGGTGAAAGGAGCCAGGCAGAGGGCCTGCTCTGCCCTGGAGAGATTGCTGAACCTGACAGCCAGCAAGAGAGGGTTTCCACCTAGATTCATCAGGGTGGGTATTTCAGCAAGAGAGGAAATAGCTTGTGGGGTTGTACAGGGTAAGAGAAAGTGTCCTATTTTTGTTTTGTTTTGTTTTTCTCTCTCTTTCCATTCCAAGGAGGAAAGATTGCTGGGTATACCTTTGAATAGCTTCATGACTCAGAGATGAGAGAGCCAGGAGTTTCCCAGACCAAGACCAAACAGAGCCATGGGGACTGGGAACTGACTGCTTTCCCCATTCCTGGGGACTGGACTGGACTTCTTCTCATCCAGGGAAGTAACGGAGTCAGAAGGACTCCATGCAGGAGGAGCAGAGAGCCTGAGCAAATGGCCTGAGTAACCTTCTCCAGAGGATTTTTGCCTCTCTCCAGGGACTCTTCGCTAAGGCTTTGTCCTTCATTTTGATTACCTGTGGCTGAAGTTAGCCTGTTGGGTTCCCCAGTGGACCTTATGTAGGGAGCCAAGCTGAGGAAAACCTTTGCACACCTTTTCATAAACTGGCCAAAACAGGGTGTGATGGAATGAGACTTCACACTGGCAAGGAAGGTGACGAGAGGCCCTGGGGGGTAGGGTTAGCCCCGCCCCTCTGGCCTTGTCAATCATGTATCATAGGCAGGAGGCCTTTAAAAGGGAGGAAACTGCAGTCTTCTTGGTGGAGAAGGAGTAGGATTGCCAAACAGGAGATGGCTAGTGTGACTCCTGAAGCTACAGAGGGAAATGCCTGTCCAGGAGATCTTCACTTCAACCCTATGGGGAATGCAGTGGACTCCCAGGGAAAGACTTAAGAATGCCTGCAAAGAGTAAATATCCCTTGTAAGAAGTAAGTAACTAACTAACTAACTAGGGCCTATGCTGGAGTTGCCCAGTGCAAGTAACTGGGTGTGGACAGGTTTTTCCATCTGGGAGACCAATCTTAGAGGATTCCTTTACAGGGGAATTCTGTGCTGAGAATTTGGTGCCTTTAGAGCGCAATTTACTGAACTTTTTATAGGGCTTTCATAAATTACTCCTGTTGCTGGAAAATTGCTATTTTTAGGCAGTTACTATAGTTGCAATACAAAAAAAAAAAAAGTCCTGTACAGTATTCCTGGTTCCAAACACACTCTATAGTACAATTTTTAATGGGATAGCTCTTATTAGCCAAGACACAAGCACAAAAATGCAACAATAAAACAAATACTTAACATCTAAATTCACTTCCAAATACAAGGGTTTGCATTCCAACAATTACTCTTGGATCCTTATGCTAATTTTTAAACATATAATATATTATCCATCCCCTCACACCTCTTGTTGTTTTTCAGGCTATAGAAATTCATTTCTTGGCTTGAAATGAAACAGGTATTCTTATATATAGCTTATTTTGCATGATTTGTCAAACAAAGCAGCTATTACATCACTGTAATAGTGATGGTGATGAAGCAGAATAATGCTTTGAGCTTGTGATTGACATGCTACAATACAAGACTCCTTATATAAACAAGTTCAGTAACTCCAACTTTATCCTAGAGAACAAAGCTTCCTATCAAGCAGCCCCTTCCCTTACAGCAGTTCTGTAGTGAGTGCTGACTCTCTGGTATCCATTCCTGTGGTCTTGCTCCAAGTACTACAGAGTATTTTCTGTGCATTGTATCTTACCTAATTCCCAATCTTAGTAATAAAATATAAATTACACTCTGTGTTTAATGTTCTGTAGTGCTTTCTACATAAGAAAGCACAAATAAAACAAAGTTATGAAAGCTCTACCAATAACCTCGTACTTTATTTAGCACCTTTTCATAATGAAGGATCCCAAAGCACATTAGAAAAGGATTACATATTGCACACAGGAATCTCTTCATTCACTGTTTCAATGCACATACCTATGGGACTAAATGCAGCAACAGTTCAGCAGTATACAGCAACTCTACACAACGGCTTAGAACAGGAAGTAAATGAAGCCATTTCTAACAGGGAATAACTTGATTGGCTGAAGTCCTTTGCTAACTTGGTACTATATCTGTAAAGGCACCTTTGGAGTCAAAATGTGTTTTCCTACTGACTTCAATAAGAGTTCAGGACCAAGCCCTAAATGACTTAAACAAGGAAGAGTTAGCTCTAACTTGCCCTACCTTGCCCATTCCAAAGCCCGTATAAAGTTCCAGGAAGTTGACCCTAACTCTAAATATTCAGAGCCTCATCAGATTTAGATAGAAAACCTCTATTAACTCTTTTCAGATAGCATATTTTATAATGTTGACTTCTTCCACTTGTGACTTGTCTGTTTTTTTTCTACATGTTTTGATTAGGTAAAATGAATCATAAGTCCCAGTGCATAAACATCACTGGCTTGGAAAAATCTGAGATGACAAGACATGTTATTTAAAGATAAGTGTGCCTTCAGTCATAAATAAAATATTTTATAATTATTTTTGTTTTTTCCATTCTGGTTTTTGTCCCATATGCTTGCCCTACTTTGTCATTTTGATCTTTGTTTGAATTACAAGTTCTACAGTGAACAGGTGTCAATTTTACAGGTGCACAGTTTCACTGCCTGAAATATTTGAGGATGGCGAGGGAAAAGACTGTAAAGAGAATACTGCTAGAAAGCTGCAGTGTAAAACAGGAGCGTTCTGAGCTGCCAGTCCAGGAACTTTGATATGCCATTTCCACAATGCTATTAAATTGTGCTATTTCCCTGAAGTATTTGTGAAGTTTCCAAAACATTAAAATGTATAAAAATGGGAGGATTCAACTGAAATTAAATTTAAAAACCTGTGATTAGTTTTGGCCTCAAACTCTGGTTGAAAATTCTACCTGGTGGTCATCTACAGTAGACATTGCCACTTGCCTAGCAGCACTCTTAAGGACAATGTTCGTTGATTCAAGTGTTATTTGTGATATTGAAGCTTGTTTGTGGAATGATGCGGTAGCTAAAGTCAGCAAATGGAGTGGAGCTAATAACCACTCACTTTAAATGGGAGGGTGCTGGATGTAAGACAACTTGCTACCCTCTTCATGTGACAGCCTCAAGTTGTTGGTCTTTAGTGTATATCTCAAGGTAGGTTCTATTCTAATTTTTTTTTTTAAGGTTGGAAGCAGAGTAGGTGAGTGGGTCATGGAGCAAGGCAGTTCAGGTTTGGTGCATTCAGAGGGTTGACATTGATTTTGTTAAATCTACTTTTAAAAAAGGAAATTGGCACAGGTGCTTGCTAAATTTTTATAAATGGAATGAAAACAGAAAATATAAATAAATAACTTATTTTGGGGAAGATCTATGGCCTGTAATACAGGAGGTCAGATTATACCGTGAACCCTTCTGGCCTTGGAATCTATTAATCTATTTGTTCATTACCACCTGACTGCTGTATAATATTTATATACTGTGGGAAATATGACTATCAAATTCTAGAATTATATTTTTGGCTTTTAACGTAAAAGAGCACAGGTGCTCCAACAGGCTTTTCTGAAAATGAGTTAAGTAAAAATTAGTCTTTTCTTTTTAAAATAGAAAAGAGAAACCCTATTTTATAGTGTCATTCTTATCATTCATAGTCACTATAATATAAATTAATTTGTGTTGAACTTTTTATACCTATTTTACTAACATTTACCAGCTGTGACACTTACTATTTACCAAACTAATATTCATATTAAGTCCCCCAAAATAATTGCAGCTTCATGAAAGCACATAATCCCACAGCCAACAGGACAAATGATCTTGGCTAAAAGGAATCAAGTGCTCAACCCCCATTCCCTTAAGGTCTTCTGAAAATCCAAGCCTTTATGCACAGGACTCAACGTAAAGATATACTGGTTGATATCAGGCTGGAATGTTGAATATCTTAAAACGGTTTCATTTCTTTAAGGTTCCCAGAGAGATGATTGTAAGAAAGTTTTCTGCAGGGTGTTGCAGAACCTGAAAAGCCTTTCCAAAGCAACATGTGACCGACGTGAATCATTCTTTTCACTGAGTAAGAATCTCAGGTGGCCAATTTAAAGCTGGACACCAGTGGCACCAAATACAAGGCATGCTCTTACCTTGAGTGAGTTTTGGGAATAGCTGGAATGGCCTGAAGAAAAGTTGATGTTTTAATTAATACATCTGCTTCCTAATACTACCTGTCAACCACAAAAAAGTGAGCTTTATGGTTTCCCTAACATCATCCAAACAGATACCCAGCCAATATGAGAGATTGTGTTGATGTTTGTTTTTTTTTAAATAGAATCCGGTTCAGCTCAGGACCATTAAACATCTTTTGTTTATGAGCTCTTATAAAATGGCTTTCCTGTATGTAAAAGTTTTTCTTTTGTTAAAAAACACCAACTGCTATATAGTTCCACTCCTATTTTATTACTCTCTGGTGGTCTTTTTAATTGTCTAATCTTGTTAAGTATTAGAAATAAGAATAAACTTCTTCTAAATTCTCTAATTTGACTGTCTTGTCTAATTTAGGCCTTGTCTGCATGAGAAAGTTGCACCAGTTTAACTAGAGGCTTTATTTTAAACCAATAGAGTTAAACTGAATCAAACCCCTGTAGGGAAATTCTTAGTTCAGTTTAACAATGATAATTGAAATAATCTTAATTGAATTAAGAATAGATTTAAACTAAATGGAAATAAGCCACACCTTCTCTGAAATAAAAGTGTCTAAAGAGGGGTCTTATTGTTTTCACTAAATAGGTTTAAAAATTATTTAAATTAAACTCGTGCAACTTTCTCATGTAGGCAAGACCTGAGGAACAGGAAAATGTGGAATGGAGGAGCCAACAGGAATATCCACCTATGCTGAGAGTTCAAAGTACACACCTAGTCCAAAATAAGGAGGAGTTGATAGCATTGTGCACAAAATCAAATGTGTCCTTTAAAAGACACCACCTATATTTGAAATCAAAGGAAATCTTGTTGTAGGCTTAACTGGGGGGCAAGATCCGGCCCTCATGGAATAGGAGGAGCTGGCTGTGACTTAAGACATAGGTGCTGAAAAATCCAAGGTGCAAGCTAAAACAGTAACATTTGTCTTGTTTATCCATTTAGAAGAAAATTATTCATACTGTCTCTTTTTGCTCTTCCATTTATTCAGATCTCCTCCATTCTCCTGTATATGCTTGTCTGCTACTTGGTGACCTTCCCTTATTCTACATATTTTACTGCCACCCAGTTGTCTTCTTCCCCGCTGCCCTTGATATGCCACCTGATTCCCTTCTGCTTTGAATGTTCCATTCCCACTGACAACTCCAAAGAGTGCCTTCTGCTCAATCAGATTGCTCCTTTTCTTTTCATTTCATTTTTTTTTTTTTTTTTGGTAGTATCAACTTAATGTGGAGGCAAGGAGATTGGTTTATCTTCCTTGTTTCCAGCTGCTTTTATACATTTTGTGCTCTTCTTTGAAAAGCCTGGTGTCTGCGGAAACAGGTGGAGACAAGAGGGAGGAGCCAGAACTATATAACCTACCAGTTCTGTACCGACCACCACCAAGTGCTTCATGGCCCACACTTTGGCAACTGATTATCTAAAAAACAATCTGAGATGCCATATGTTAAAGAGCAAGAGTAAAATTTTGTTGAAAGTAGACCTGTATAGTACTGATGATACTGAAAGCTCCTCCAGGCTGAACATATTGCTTGGTCAGACAATTAATAGCTTGTCAAAATAATGGATAGATAGAGCAGGACAAAGACAATCTGTAAAGTCTTCGATTTCAAGGAGGAAGTGTAAGGGGACTTAGAAAACCACTAATTGCCTGCAATGTTTCATCACTTTCATTTAGTCAGTGGAAGAGAAGTAATTCCAAGACCAACCATTTACAAACCAAAGGCTTAGTTTTGACTTATTAGAGGGTTTGTCAGACTCCTCAGTATTGTTAAGTTTACTAGCAACTAGGGAAATAAGATACTAAAAGTTTACAGAAATTGCAATGTTCTTCTAATCAATAGTAATTCACTTCTGAAGTCAGTCTCTTGGTGTATCTAGTAGACAGTTTGCTTGATCAGTAGACATCCTGCTTGATATGAATTATACCTTTTTATATTAGATTTGTGGCTTTAATTTTTAGGTGCAGTACAGTGATGGTATATGACAATAAGACTGTCTACAGCAAAGACCTTTCTGTCTTAAGATTTTATGCAAACCTTCTATAACCACTCACTGGCTGATGCTCTTAGATCAAAAGTATTAGATAAAAGCAGTGAAAACCTTTTTATAAAATGTCAACCAATATAAACAATAAAACAGGAACAGATATTTTGATTCAATTCATATAATATTATAATCCTAGACATGCAAATTATCCTGATGTTACTTACAATGTAAAAGCTTCAGGTCAGAAACTACCATTTTGTTCTGTTTGTACAATGCATAGCTAATCTGTGATGGAGTCCCCTAGGCACTACTACACAACAAATGATAAATAACTGGTTTGTGTAACAGGAAGACCATAATTGTATATTGCCTCAATAATGAAGTCACCCCAAAATGATGTACTGAGCTGGGTGAAGCTCTCATCTCCCCATGAACAGACAAAAGAAAGCTTCAAGATTTTCCTCTCAACATTCATGAATGGTTTCCTGTGGGACTTCCAGGCTGGCCTGCTGAGACAGTGAACTGAAACAGCCTGTGGGCTGTGAGATGAATGAACACTTTTTGCTGTGCCATAGTTACAATGGATAGCAATAATAACTTCATATTCTTATTGTCCACCCAGTGATATGTACCAATAAGGTGTAACTCTGTTTAGCTACCTCTTTATTTTCTACTTTTCTCCCTGTTACCTACACCATGACAGAATTATCTGATTTCATTTAATATAACTGGAATTAGCTGTGGAGACTGTTCAGCAGGGTATTTGCTTTTGGGACATATCAGAAAAGAACTGTGATCTCTTTTTACTTCAGAGGAGGTAATTGAGTTAAGAGTGGAATAATGACTTCCGTACCTTGGTCTCAAGCCAACTGAAGTCCATGGAAAGATTGCCATTCAGCAGGAGTTAGACTAGCTGTCTGGTAAGAACACAGGATTTCAATTCTTTCCTTTTCCAAAATCTAAAGAGTGCCTAAGGGAAGCTGGTGATTGCCAATGGGGGCACAGATAGAATAGTGCTACGTCTTGTTAGATGGTCAGTGACTAGAGACTGAAGAGTATGCATCAATAGCCTTCAGAACAAGGTTTATAATGGCCTAGTGTTGTTATTTATGCTAAGCAATACTGAACAGGTAAATTACCTAAATATTCCAAAACATATTGATCAGATCCTCAGCTGGTGTAAATCAGTGTAGCACTACTGAAGTCAATGGAAGTAGGTATATTTACACCACAGGAGGATCTGGCCCCCTTTTTTAAAGTTAAGCAAATAAAGGAAGCTGCTAATGAAGAAGGTATCTGTTTCTGCATTTTAACAAATGTGGAGAATGTCAAATCCCAGAGAACTGCTGCCTACTAATGAAATAGCTGCTTCCCTTTGAGCTTTGTAACCATCTCCCACTGCAACAGGCAATTTACTGAAAGACAACAATCCTTGATTTTCTAAAGAATGACACTTACCTCCTCACAGGGAAACTTTCCAGCTGTCTCAGTTATAGACTTTGATCCAGCATAACTCAAAGCCATTATTTTTCACATTATTCAACACTGCCTATCCCTTTCCACTGAATTCATACCCAATACACAAGTCAAGATAGTTTAACTGCATGACAGCACTCTGCATTTTCTAGTCATCAGATTTTGACCTCTAGGGTCCCAGAAACATAAATGTGCCTGGAGACTTCTTTAAGAGAGAGAAGTTATGTTTTTCCTGAACTAAGCAACACTTTCAGGTCTGTAGTTAATTTCCAATTTCCTTCCTTGGTTATATGTAAAAGACCATATTGTTACTGATGATAACCTTCTATTAATAAACAAGGAAAAGGTGTCTTTGCTGATGTTACTAGATCTGTCAGCACCTTCTGATGTTGTTGACCCTGAGGTTTCATAACAAGACTATGGGACTAGGGAATAAGTGGCTGGAATAGCTTTCAGTTGTCGTTTCTTCCCAGATGACCATGTTGGTCAACTACTCAGCTTCCTCAACAGCTCACAGATGCAGAATTCCATCTTATCACTCTTTGTGTTCTATGTGACTAGTAAGCAACCAGGAGAGATTGTACTGTGTTTTGGGCTTCAATGTTTATTAATATCCTAATGATACTAAACCTCCTTCTGAGATTCTGGTTGCACTTCTCCCCACACCTGTATGCACAGCCCATCTGTGGCTCCACAAAGTCATGGGACCTCCTCGTCAACCTCCTCCTAACATTGGCCAAGGTGGCCATTTACAACACCAGGGAGAGGATGTTGGCTGAAGAGGTATTCTGCGACTGTGGGGCCTATTTCCATTTCTCTGTCTGCTCATGCATCCAGGCAGAGTTCCTCTAGGCTGCGTCCACTGGCTTCTGGGATACCTTTGAGGAGTAGTGGATGCTGTCCGGGGTTCTCTTCTTGGTGTCCCCCTCATGTTCCCTCTGTTTGACCCTTTGACCTTTACACCTATTCCTGTTTTTCTCATTTGTTGTCCCCTGAATTCAGTCGAGTCCCTGGCTCAGTAGCTCCTCCCCTTAGGCTGCGGGAGGTGCTTTTAGCCATGGGTGGGCTTGCCCATGTCCCGGTACCAAATAGACTTACTGTGGACACTTTGCATTAATGGCATAAAGGGGCTATTAAAGAATGGTTACCTGGGTAATTCCCCCAGCGTATGGGTGAAATCTATGGGTAGCACAGAGCTGTATAGCAGCAGGAGATGTGACCAAGGGAAAGGAAGCATAGCCAGCATACTAGTGGATTTCAACAATCCCTGGTTCCTGGAATTCCACTTTCAGGGTTTGGGTAATCAGGGACAATTTATAGAAGCCCTGAGGATGCTCTAAGTTACACTGTGGTTATATTCAGCCCATGGACTGTGTCTGGATTTTGAAGGGGACAGGGACTACAGGTGATAAAAAGCCACTTTTATCCCATCTCCAGTTCTGCACCAAACACAGTTCAGTCAAGCCAGAGGATCTGGATCTTAGTCTTCTTTATAACCCTACAGCTGTCAAAAATGTTCTATATTTTTGTCCTTTTGAATAAAGGTAGGCGCTAAGATGTGATTTCATCTGTTGCAAGATAGCAAGTAAACCTTCAGTAAAGATATATAGATAGATTCCTGCAAATGTCAGGGTGTGGTGATTTGTGGTGTGTTTTTGTTTTTTTTGGTCTGCAGTTTAAGTGTAGGGCCTGTCCAGTAATAAATAATGAAGACAAAAAGCCATTCCCCTGAATTATTGCTGTAGGGATGTACTAGAAGAGAAAAATATCTGTTATGATTCATTGATGAATAATACTGTGGGAAGCTACAAAAAATATTTCGGTAAATGAAAGAGGTTTTTACAGAAACTTGTAAAACTAGCTAAACTTTCAAATCATTTATCAGAGTTTTACTGTTTCTATCTCAAGGTAAGTGAAATAATAGTAATGAACAAAGATTTCAAATATTTTATGAAAAAATAAGGAGAATCCACTTGTAATTAATTCTGCCATTTTCTTTCAGCTTCAAAAGTAAAATAATCTATAAAGTTCTTGATTTTGTTCTTTCCGAAAATTTTCAACAGCCGCAAACCTGTGCACCTGAAATTAACCAGGCAATTTTTCCCTCTGAGAAACAATGAAGTTCAACATTCTTAAAATACTAAAGAAATATCATTGGGGGCTTTTTTTCACAAGTAAATTGAGTTGAGAAGTTCATAGACTACACGCCAACATATGAAAGATTACAATAAGGACATTTCACTGGATAAATGAGGAATGCAAGCCTGAAGTATTTTGGGAAACTGAGCCATATATATATATATATATAATATAAATGAGACCATTATGTTCCCATGCAATTATTCTGTGTGGATTTTTTTTTTTTTTTTGGATGAGAACTTAAAAATTAAGTGTGAACATAATGACCCAAATACTCTCATCTGGCCATGCTGCTGTCAGTGCAAGAGTGGTGAGAAGACTCAAAGGTGGCTTAAAACCACTTTTCCATTTCTCCAATTCTGGGATTGCTTGGGGACCAGTCTACTTTCCAATGTAAGTTATAACAGCCTAAATGCTGCTGTTTACCTATCCTTGCTGCCAAGAGGTCATTTGGGCAGCCAAGGTCTTGCCTAGGGTGACTAGATAGCAAGTGTGATGTGGGTGGGGGGTAATAGATGCCTATATAAGACAAAGCCCCGAATATTGGGACTGTCCCTATAAAATCAGGACATCTGATCATCTTAGTCTTGCCCCTTGTCTCCTGGACATGCCCTCCTGCACATGCAGTGGGATGAGATAGCTTAGGAGTCACTCTATATCACCTGAGGATTCCCCTGTGGACATTTTCAGGCACAGGATCTGCCAGAGCAGAGTTAAGCTTCTGGCTCTAACTACTGCCCAGGACTCTATGCTCTCTTTCTTCTTTCCCCTAGGATTATGCAGTTTTTCCTCATCACATTTGAATGAAAAATGGTTTTTTTCTCACTTCTGATAATTTGAAGACATTTCTGATACTTTCTCTGTATAAAATACAAGAGAGCATCTGTTTCCATAGCTTTACATTGGTAGGACAGTTGTTCCTCTCTGGATTTGGATTGAGATAGTCATACACCTAAGTTAGGTCTCTGACTCTGACTTTGGTTAGCTATTGAGTTAATCCTCCAGTTAATGTTCTATGTATTGTTCTGTATCAGTCTAGTGTGCTGCTGCTTTTAAACGTTTCCTCAAATGTTCTTCAGGGATGGATGACGTAAGTGATTTCAGTACAAATGCTGCATTCCAATGTTTATCTCCTCTTGTGAGCTCTGTTTTCACTTTTCTTTGTTGAAATGTATCTAATTTAGGACTCCTGCAAGGTGTTATCTGTCCCCTGTGAGAATCTGAGTGCCTGGGTAATCAGTTTCTTGCTGGATCAGGTGCTTTGAATGACTTCCTACATTTCAAGGAAATAAGGACAAACAACTATATGGAAAATACAGGTAAAATGTTCTCTTTTTAAAAAAGACAATACCACCAAATTTCATCTGTGATATTCCTCCATTTGCTGCTTGTGTGATCATTCCTCTGCCTCCTCGACCTTGGTTGCCTGGATTGCCTCCATGCATTGCTCATGGAACTATTCCTCTGCCTCCTCATTGGCTCCCTCTCTTGGTTAAAATTTTCAGTGAGGAAGGTGTTCAGACCCCCTATTAACTTTCCCCTTTTAGGGGGAAATCAGCAAACATAAACTCCCAAGCTGCTTTTTTTCTCCATTTTGTCTAATGACTCTAACTTTCTCTGTATCTCCCTAAACACAAAAGAAACAAAAGAAAATTAACCATAAGCTCGTACTTTGCTCACTCCCTTCTGAATCTGTTAGGGTCTGTTTTTGCAAGTGTTTGGAGTATAAAACTCAGTTAATTGATATGGGGCGCAACTCCTGTAATTACTACACCAATGTGACATTTTGGAGACCACCCAGACAACCAAGGGGTTCTGTCACCACCTGCCTTGTAACCTTGCCCTTTGTGCTGTGCACCTATTGTTCAGATCCCTGACATCTCTAGCCAGCTCACAAGCATAAGGTCTCACCGTGCCTATCAGCAGACTAGTTACAAGGTAACACCAACAGCACTTCCAGGCCGGAGTCTCCCCAGATACATCCTCCCTGAGATTTTAACTGTAATTCAGACTTTTCCCCTCAGGCTTGTCACCTACAAAGGCATGAAACCAACCCCTCTGACACCAGCTTACTTTGGCATACACACTCTAAACACTGTAGAGACCTTCCTGGGATAAAGATAAACAAAAAAATTATTTAATTGAAAGACCACGCATTCAAACTCTAAGTAGTAAGAGAAAGCAAATATATACGTTACACAGAAAATAAAAAGACATAACATCAGGCTTTACACTTTTATATTAGATAAAACTGCTCTTCTAATAAGTTACTTATTGTCTTAAAACAATTTCTCAGTCTACCCTCTAACTATAGGAGGCATCCACCATTCACAGAGAGCTTCCTGCCTTGAGACTGGGCCCCCAACTTCTCAAGTAAAAAAACCGTCAGTTCAAAGTCTGCTTTTAAAAAACTGTTTTTTCTCTCTTTCTCTCAGTCCACCATGACTCATGGTTAATCAGAGTAGGGAACTGTCCTTTTCAATTTCAAGTTGTCTCAGTGTCTTTCCCTTACCTCTAATGATCCATCATTGTCCCTTCCAGGGCTGGACAACATGAAGCCAGTTTGGACTTGAAGCCAGTTTCATGTGAACAACTGCTTTGGGAGTTGCCCATAGCAGTCTGATTGTTCTATGTCCTGCTACAAAGTAGAATTGAAGTTGCAGTACAGTTTTTCTATATACATTCTATGCATAAACTCATCATAGCCTCTATACATATCTCATACTGATTACTGAGTTTAGAACATTAAAAGCTTTCATAAAAGACCTTACTCAATATATTTTATAGTACAATAAGACTGTATACAACCAATTAATTTAGCTGTTTATTTTAGTAATTTCAACTTTCTCTTATTCCCTTAAGGTGCCTGGACTCTGATTGTCACAAATACAAAATTATAAATAATATAGTTCTCAATCCTTACCTGAAATATGGGACTGAGTTGATTTTATATAGAATATTGATAAAGATTACAAGACATTATGCATTAAACAAAAATGTTCTTTAAAATATTGCAGGTGGTCAGTTGTATTTGATTGCATGCTCACAGGGGGCATGGATGTTGTCTTTCTATGTTTGTAAAGCGTCACTCCTGTATGAAGAGGTACCTATTTTTTAGGTCCTGATCCTGGAAACACTGCTGTATGTGCTTATGTAACTATTTACAGTAGTGGAAAGTGTTTGTAGGACTGAGCCTTGGATTGTAAACTCTTTGGAACAGAGTTTTCCTATATGCAGTGCTTAACACAATAGGCACCCAATGCAGACAGAAGATTCTCATAATACTAATTAAACAGGTTTAGCAGAATTTGGGTTTTTAATTTTTTTATATAACTGTGAGGGATAATAGTGATGGGTTTTAAAACTTTTTTAGATTTTTATACATTTAATTTTTCAGAGTTGTGCAAAATTTTGGGGGTGTCAGACAATAATTAGTGAGATTCACAAATTTAAAGATGCGTGACCCTTAAAACACAAATTGTCAACATCTCATGTCAAAAGATACAAACTAAATATCCTTAAATCAAACTCTAAGTTCTCAAGCAGCATTTTTCTTACAGTACCTATCTGTGAATCTTGATTGTTATCGATGGAGATTTTTTGGGTCAGTTTGTGTGTGTAGGGTGAAAGTGACATTTACCGACAAAAATCTAATCTGCCAAGTCTAAAATTAACTAATGCCACTTAGGACACACACAGTTATTAGTTTCACTGCACAAGGTCATTTTTTAGCTATCTTACCTCTAGATCTGTTTGTGAATTTCAGCAAAATGGATTGACCAGAGGGGAGGAAAAAGTCCTTGCTTTGTTTACTGAGTATGAGTGAAAGCACTGCTGTATTCACACCCTATACAGTATTTTAATAAGCTTTGTACAAAATATGCTCTGTGAGGTATCATTTGAAAAACTAATAACTCATTGGTTAATAATACTATAGTGAAATGTGTGTAGCAATATTATAAGTAAAGTTATAAACATAAGCTAAAATTAGGTCTGAACTGTGTATACCAAACAAGCCTGAGTAAACCTGTTTTCTGAAAGACAAAGGACAAGCTGATGTATCTAGCCAGCTCTCATCAAAGTTGGATGGGCAATCACCTGTCAAGTGGCCATTCTTGGGGCAAGAACAAACATCTGCATTTTAGCAAACAACATGGAACCTCTTCTATCATGAGACTCCTTGTCTACCCCTCAGGAAAATGCATTTGAAAGGGAGACTGGACTATAAAGTGAGAGGCAAAAACACCCACGGTATCTCTCCCTAAGAAAACAAAGGAAGCAGCCACTTGACTTTGGAGAGATACTAACCTGAAATTTGGGCAGCCCTATTGCTGGGAACATCTGGTGGGACTTTTATCTTGAACCAAGTCTAGTTTAAGTGATAGCACTAGAAATCCTTTGATCTTTTTCTCTTGTAGCTATGTCTGACTTTAATACTTGGCACCTGTATTCACTTGAAATCAGTGTAGTTAAAGAAACTTGTTTTAGGCCTTGTCTACACTAGCACTTATGCCAGCAAAACTTTTGTCACTCAGGGGTGTGAAGAAAACACCCCCCTGCGCAAGGTAAGTTTTGCCTGCATAAAGGCTTCTGTGGACAGTGCTATGTTGGTGGGCGATGCTCTCTCTCACCGATATGAGTACACAAGCTAATATGACTACACAAGGGCTATGGTAGGGGCACAGCTGTACTGATACAGCTGTGCCTCTGTGTGTTTTAAGTATAAACTAGCCCTTAATCTCTAATCAAAGTAAGACGGAATTGCATTCAACTTTAATTGTTTATGTAAACCTTCATTTAAAGTAGCAGGCAGCTGCATAGCCTTCCCTTAGATGGGGCAATGGACATAAACTATCTGAACTGCCCAGGAGACAGCTGCACACTGCAGAACCACATTTGGGGGGAAATTGAGAACTGGGTGCGTGTGGGGGGATCACCCTGCATGAGGTAACCAGCAGTGATAGAAGCCAGTGTCTGGCTGCAGCTTTACGCAGACGCTCAGAGTGTGACCTACACGCAGTTTGGGAGGGGCCCAGCGTGGGTGCTCTTGCAGCCAAAGCATCCTGACTGGGAGGCACCCAGGTTGCAGGGCAGGTAGTGACACAACCCTTTGCTGGGCCGGCTTGCACGCCGGCATGTCCTAGTGCGTGAGCGTGCGTAACTCTCCAGGGCCCCCAAAGGGTTTCAGGAGCCAGACCCCAGCGTGCCTGCCACAGGGCAGAGGATGTTAAGTTAGCGACGCCCACCCCCCCGGTGCGCTGCTGAGCGGGTATCCCGGGCAGGAAGCCACCGAGCGCGGCACACAGGGGCGGGGCGGGGCGGGGCGGGTTATAACATCAGCAGCTCAGGAATACTGTCCCCAGCCAGCAGCCAACCCCCTGCCTCGGCCGCCCGAGCCCCGCCCCTGGTCCATGCTCAGGCCGGAGCAGCAAGTGCAACCAGACCCGACCCCACCCCGCGGCCAAGGGGAGGCGCGCCGGGGGGCAGCGCAGCGCAGAGCAGAGCGGAGCGGGCATCTCTCTGGCGAGGCAGGGTCACGGCCCGCTGCTGGCGGGCGGCTGACGTGAAGCGGCCAGCGCCGCCAGGCGGGAGCAGGTTGCGCCGCTGGGCTGGGCGGGGGGCGGCCCCTCGCCGCCCGCGGGGGTGTCGGGCACCGCTCCGCGGCGCCGGCGGCAGCAGCGGAGGCTCGTCGTCTCCCCTTCGCCGCCGCCGGGGACCCAGTGCTGCCCCGCTGCGCCCGCCCGCTCCATCGCACGCTGTTGTCATGGAGGAGCCAAGATGGCGGCTCTGGCCTACACCATGGGCAAGCGGGAGATCAACCACTACTTCAGCGTGAGGAGCGCCAAGGCGCTGGCGCTGGGCGCCGTCCTGCTGCTCGCCGCCTGCCACGCCGCCTCCCGCCGCTACCGAGGTGAGGGGAGGGAGAGGGGGTGGCCGCGCTGGGGTGGCCCCCGCGCGGGGGAGGAGCCCCGGGGCATGGGCTGGGGTCCGCGGAGGAAGGCGCTCTGCGGCCGGTCGTTCTTCCCCCCGACTCCCCTTCCCTGCAGCGGCTGTCTGGGTGCTGTCCCCGGGGGAAGGCGCAGCGGTTCCCGGCACCACCGCGGGACGGCCCCGAGCAGCCCCTGCGGAGAACGGGCGCTCCGGGACTCGGAGAGGGTGGCTGGGATCCCCGCGGCTGATGCCCCCACCCTGGTGCCGCACCGAGGGGCCGGCACCGCTCGGGGGGTGGCTCCTAAACTTCGCCATGGTTCAGCATCATCCCCCGGCCCGCTCCTTGTGATCGGAGGAGCCGAGCTGGTGGCGCGGCCGGCTGGGCAGGTGACACGGCACCCCAGGTGCAGCGTACGGGGTGTACAGAGCCCCCCGGGCAGCGCAAGGTGTTTGCCGAAACAGGCACGCCGGGGGGACGCGTTTTGTCCTAGAAGTGGCTGGCAGACCCAGCAGGTAATTGAAATTGGCTGGTGTTTAGTCAAGTCCCTGCCCTGAGGTCCTGGCAGTCTCTTTAGGATGCTCCAGTGCAAACAATTAAGAGGCGGCGGGGGGGGGTTGGAGTGAAAATAGCCAGTCCGAGCTGAGCCGGCCCTGGAAGGCTTGAGGGGGCCGGAGGAACGAGTTTTGGAGGACAGGGAATGAATCAAAACTACCATGGATGCTATTTAAAATGGTGCCTGTGGGGAGGTATATGGCACCAGGGTGTTATACAACAGCCTCTGACTTTGTTCAGATTGGACTAGAAATTCAACCACTTTGCAGATTTCTTTCCCGCACCCCCCAACGTTACAAAATCTCCATGGGTTGCAAGAGATTTACAATTACATGTGGTGTTTTTCACCTCTCAGCCACTGGTTGGGACCAAAAGTCAACAGCTTTGTGCAAGCACCTGAATTATACTGCTTTAACTATACTGGTGTAGTTTAAGTGGTACAGTTCACCTTCCAGTGGATGCAGTTGTGCATGTGTAAAAATACAGTACTTATATCAGTATTGCTTATTCCCATACTGGAAAGGGAATAGCCTATATTGTATAAGTTCTTTTATATCTGTATAAATGCATCCACAATACCAGTATAACTGTTTTGGCTTTTAAAAAAAAAATCTTGTCCTTGACTGAAATAGTTAAAATGGTGTAAAATCTTAATTGTTTGATACATGTTCCATGTGACCTATCAACCCAAACTCAAAAATCACTGTCACAGATGCCCTGTTTGATGAAAGCTAATAAGAAACTTGGTAGGTAGATTTTTAGTGGAAGAGCTAAGGGCTGAGAAAGTACAAACATAGCTTTGTTTCTATATCATCAGAAATGATCCTTCTTAGGGCTGCAATATTTTGGCAGGATAGTACAGGGAAACTTGCACTGCTGCCTGTTCAGTGGATAATTAGAACATTTCAGTTCCAGTGCTGTAAATCCAGCGTATTTCATAAACAGCAATGAAAAATGTAAAGGGATCTCATCACCTATTTCTAGTTTACCCACAAAATCCTGCTGTGGAGTCTTGTGGGTAAACTAGGAAGTTTATCCACAGTACACAGCAGAAGGGCCTTGTTTACATTAGGAAAAACTGGACATGTAAAAATTGAACTCAGTGCACCATTAAGCTAACAGTAGTAAAAATGCTTGTCTCCAGTTATGCTACCACTTCCACTGTTGTTACTGCCAGTGCAGCTGTTCTAATAGTGTAGTACACATCCACATTTTTCCAGTGTACACTCAAGTCTGTTTCAGAGATGTCCAGGAATGTAATGAACACCCTGTGGGTGTGTAGAGGCAGGGTGGAGATGGGGTATGGAGAGGGAGACTCTGTACAGATCAAAACTGGCAACATCTCTTTTTTGTTGTTGTTTTTTAAAAGGTTGATGATGAGTAATCACTCTTTGAAAAAGCTAACTTCTCAAGTTTTTGCATAAGGTGAAATTGAAACTGTATGAGGAAGAGAGAAAGAACCCTGTCAAAGGATTTGATATCCGTTTCTTAGATGATCAGCAGTGCTTGGTGTCCTATAAAGCCTTAAAAGATTAGTAAGATTGTATGTGCTTTTGGAGAGAAATCAAAAGATTGTGCATTAATTATTTGCCACAGGTAGTCAAAATTGTTTTATTCCTCTTCTATGCTATTTTAAAAATGTTTTTAAATTAATTGTATACTTAAAAGAGCATAGGATTAGATTGTTGGCTCAGACTTTTTGTATGTTGAGTCTTGTTTCCTAAATTCAGTAATGGTCACTATCTGATTCTTTAGACAACAGACAAAAACCTTTATAATTTGCTTAATCAAATGTGTAGTGATACATCTGGAGACCATTAGTCAATAATCAGTACTTTTTCTTTGCAATGGTAAATTCTAATATTGTGGACAGTTAAAACAGTGAGCTTTAGAGAAGGACAAGAAAGGCAATGGCTAGTGACTAGAAAAGCATATGAAAAAGTGGGTGATCCTAAAAATGGATAGAACATAGGAAGATTGGAGGAAATAATAGTGTAGAATGGTCGCTATTACCAGACAATCCAGTGTTCACCAATTAGGTAGGGAGTGGAGGTGTTAACTTTCAGAGTTAGTGTAATTTTAATGTTTTGAGTAGTAATTGGATACTTTGTAATTTTTTGGTAATTAACCTGCTCTTTCTCCCTGGTCCCTTAGTAGTTGCAGGTGTTTCTGCAGACTCACATGAGTAAAGCAGGTGTGTAAATATTTGCTAATCAAGGCCTTAACTCTTATTATCTCAATGGTCTTTTTCTGACTTTTGATTAGGGGAATTTGTGCTTGCTAAATCTCTTTGATTAGATTGTTTTTTATTGAAACCTGTTAAAAATTGCTCTTATTGCATGTTTGGAAGAAAAGATAATAGGGTTTTTCATGAAAATAAAACAGAAATTATGGGGGATTGTAGATCTTGTCAGCTAATTGTCAGTCCCAATCCTGCAACTGCTCATGGGAGTAATCTTACTGCTTTAAGTAATCCATTGAATTCAGTAGGACATCTACTGGTGTAAAGGTGATCAAGTGCAGGACTGTGGCCTTTGATGGCACACATTTTTGTATGGGGAGGCAATGGAAGCTTTCCTATTTATGAAGAGACAAATTAAAATTTGGTACAGCTTTCAGTTTAGATCTCAATGAACAAAAATCCCAATAGTTATCTCTGCTGGCTGTGTGCTCCATAATATCTGTAAGACAAAGGAGGAGAAGTTCCCATTGGGTTGGGTTGTGGAGGCAGATAGGCTAGCTGCAAATTTTGAGCAGCCAGATGCCACTGCAATGCTGAGAGCCAATCGCAGAGCGCTGCGCCTCAAGGAAGCATTGAAAAACCGCTTTTGCTATTAGACACAACAGTAATGTGCGTGTCTTATCTGTGCTGTGCTTTCCCTTCCCTTACCCATCACCCACCGATCCAGTTTCCCTCTCTTCCCCCTCACCCAATGTTCCAGTTCCCCCCCACCTTCCTCCTCCCTTTACTCCCTTCTTAACAGTAAATAAACAATAATCAATTGTAAAGCAGTATTTTTATTGGCGATCCTTTGTGGGGGGGGAAGGCAGATAATTTATTGTTCTGCATGCATTATGAGGGGCCTGAGAGGGCATACAGAGCCCAGTTTGACTGTGCACACATGAAAGAATCACACAGTCCCACTCCTTAAAGGGGCTGTCACCTTTTGCATTTGTCACTGGTTGAGAGGAGTAAAATCATGTACTGCACCCTACTCAGCCTCTTCCTAGACTGCCTGGGGGTGGGGGATAGGAAAGAGTGTGTTAACTCAAAATTTTGCAGGGGCTGCAGAAGGAGTTTCTCCTGCTGCTGAGCTTCCTGAAGCTCATCCAGACACCTCAACATGTCTGACTGATCACGCATTATACACAGCATCTCTTCTTATGTTGAACGCTCATAGTCCTGTGCTACCTTCCTGCTGTCCACGTTCAGTTTGTCAGATAATGAAATCCTCCACACTCTTAGTTCTGTGTCAGCAGCCGCAGAGGCGTTCATTATCTTATTAAACATGTCATCCTGGATTTTTTTTTTCGCCTTCTTATCTATGACAGGCGTTCTGCAGGAGTATGAGATGGTGGTGTGTTGAAGGCCACGTTGCCCACTGTAAGGGAAACAAAGCACAAGATATCCATTGCTAACTCATCCCATGGACGAAAAGCAATGTTACAAAGCAAAAATAACTCCTCTGAAAGGAAGGCTACAACCACATAGCATTGTCTGACTTTTGCAGGGGTCGGAGTGCCATTGCAGCCATGGTGAGTAAGGGGCCAATGCATCTATTTTAGTGAAATCATCAGTGCCCGTGCTGCCCAAGCCCATGCTTCCTAGAGCAGCATGGGTGTGGGGCTCCCATTGCCCTCCCTAAATCAGACTTTTAAGAGGCAGTAAAAAGGGTGTGGGGTAGGTAGGAAAAAAAATGTTCACCCGTTTGTGGTACCCCAGGCCGATAGCAACAACATTCTGGTTAGGGACTTGCAGTGTACTGAACCAAGAAACCATCCCTGACTGTGGAATAACACACTTTAAAAAACTTTCTTGGGCGGGTAATGTAAATGTGCACCATCTTCCCTAGGTAACCATGAATGATATCCGTCTGCTGAGGGTTACACAGGCAGAAAGGGAAGACTTGCTGCAAGCATCTGGCTGCAGACCTGGCCCTTATGCTGCTATTCTGTTCTGTGTTGTGCCTTACCATTAATAACAAAGTGGTGGGGGAAAGTGTCCTATCGCTGTGGAAGAAATAAGTCTGCCCTCCCAAGAAACCTTCCGCAGAGGATTGCAGAGTACCTACATGAAAGCTTCTTGGAGATATCCATGGAGGATT
This sequence comes from Emydura macquarii macquarii, assembly GCF_026122565.2. NCBI lineage: Eukaryota > Metazoa > Chordata > Testudines > Chelidae > Emydura > Emydura macquarii. The sequence continues at coordinate 30,946,034 of NW_027132559.1, read as the reverse complement.
CTCGGAGCACCCATGGCCACATAAATAATCTTTTCCGGGGTGAACCCAGGGCTTAAGCACACCAATTACAATGAAGCACAGTCCCACTGCCCCACGCACCACTTTTTTTCTGCTGGTGCAAGATTCTGGACTGGGGATATAACCTAAGAAATGCAATTTGCCAATTGCAATTCACCAGATATGCCTTCTCCAGCATCCCAGTCAGTCACGGTTTCCTGCGTCCGGCTGGGCTGCCCCTGTGTAGCAAACAGCTCCTAGCTTTCACTTGCTTGCCCCCTGTTCTCCTCCTCCTAGTCCACAGACTCATCCTCATTTATCCTGGCCTCAGATTCTCCCAAGGTATCAGTGCTGCGTGGTGGCATAGTGGTGAGGTTTCCACCGAGAACCACATGCAGCTCCTTGTAAAAGCGGCTTGTTTTTGGTGAGTAGCCAGATCAACTGTTAGCTTCTCTAATTTTCTTATAAGTCTGCCTCAGCTCTTTGATCTTAACGCTGTGCATCCCTGCTATGCCCCTTCTCCAACATGCCATGGGATATCTTCTCATAGATATCCAACTTCCTTTCGCTTGCTAGAAGCTGAGCCAGACTCTTTGCCCCATAGACCAAGATCTCATCGGTCTGACTCCAGGCTGGAGCGCGTTTGGAGAGTGCAGTCGCCATGATCAGTTGTGCTGGCAAGCTGTCTCCACGCTGACCTAACAGGAAATTGGGAATTTCCCGGGGCTTGAGGGGAGGAGCTATTTCCTGTTTTTGTGGCCATGGTGCAGCAGAGTGCAAATGTGCAGAATGGTCACAACAGAGCATTATGGGATACCTCCGCAAGACCAGCGACGTCGATTTACATTGTGCTTGGCCTACACTGACTTTCATTCAACCCATACAGTTCGACTTCAGCGCTATGCCACTTGAGGAGGTGGTTTTATTAAGTCAAATTTTACCGTGGTGGTACTGACATGCCAATGAAGCAGTGAAGCAACGTTCCGTCAACCTACATTATCAGTGTAGACCAGGCCTTTCTTCTCGTTGTGATCCATGTTCTTTTCTTTTCTAGCCTATTCATACTCGTTCCTTCACTGTCACTTTTTCCTTCCTCATTTGTCACTCTCTTTCTCTTCTTTCCTTCTCCTCCTCCAAAGTTTTGCAAAAGATATTCTGTTGTTTACATGTTATCGGAAGTTCTTTTGTCTACTGATAGAAGATAGACATCAGATGTTGGGAATGCTTCTAGTGATCCCTTGGAACATATTGTCTTGCTGACCTAAGGAGCTAAAACATTCAAACCCAGTTGCTGGGTGTGTATGTTGAAGGTGTAATCCCATGGTCTGAAATTATCCCTATATGTTAAAAGGATTAATTTTTTTGGTATGTACTGTTGAGAATGAATATTTAGGTGATACATGGGCTGTATGTGGGAGCGGAGATTGTTACAGCTGTACATCATTATAGTGGAGCTTCAGCTTTGTTATAGTTAAGGCTCAGAGAAGGTCTACTCATAAAATGCTGTAGCTGCTGTGCTGTAGTGAAAATGTTATTATGCCAATGGGAGAGCTGCTCCCGTCAGCATAGTTAATCCACCTCTGTGAGAGACAGTAGCTATGTTGACAGGAGACGTTCTCCTGTCATCATAGCACTGTCTGCAGTGGGGGGTATGTCAGTATAACTGCGTTATTCAGGGGTGTGGATCTTTCATACCTCTGAGCTATGTAGTTATACCAATGTAGTGTAGACCTGACCTCAGAAACGCTACTGTTTAAGAGAGAGAGTATCTCAGTGCTCTATTGGTAGGTCTACTCTGCAGTCAGGAGATGTGATTGTAGCATGTGTAGGCATAGTCGAGCTAGTTATGATCTAGCTAGCTCACTAAAAATAGCAATGTAGTCTAGCCATCCAAGTCTAATTCTGCCTGGCACCGTGGGTGTGTACTCGGGGAGCTAGCCCATGCTGCTGCCTGTGCCACTGTGGTTACAGTGCTGTTTTTAGTAAGCTAGTCTGCTTATGTCTACACATGCTGCAGTCACACTTCCTGGTTGCATTGTAGACATGCCCTAAAATCCACACGCTGACTCAATTGTTTTAAAATTTGTTGTTCATTTTGAGATTGTGAGGTAAGGGTAGTGATCCAAATTTGGAGTCATTTGAGCAAGGGATTGCAAAAATACAGGTTCCCCCCCTCCCAAATCATGTGTTTACAAAATCACTTGGTTCTTTAAACATTTTCTTGTTCACACCTGGAGCTCAAACTATGGGTCTTACCTTCCCTGAACTGATCTCACCTCTTCAGGATTTCTCAGCACTGTTTGGCATCCACTGCCCCCACAGGGAAGCAATATTAAAGAAGTTTTTGAGGATTAAGTGTCCTACTCCAGGCCGGGTTGACCCTAACTGATGAACCAAAGAGGGTGAAGTGTGTGTGTGTGTGTGTGTGTGTGTGTGTGTGTGTGTGTGTGTGTGTGTGTGTGTGTGTGTGTGTGTGTGTGTGTGTGTGTGTGTGTGTGTGTGTGTGTGTGTGTGTGTGTGTAGCAAGATTAGGGCTCTGTTGAAATTAGAGGGTTTACAGGCAGTCTGTTGTCACAGTAACTGGATGGCTCTCAAGGTGACATACTCTGGTCATTGAACTTGAGCCATATGCATACATTCACCACTACCCTGAGCATTTTTCAGAGAATCTGTATTATGCACCTTCATTGTTTTCTTCCTACATTCTGCAGGGGTTGCTTTTGGAAGTTTTGCCCCAAGACCAAAGTTTCTGGTTTTAGAGCTAACATTTTAAAGTGCTCTAAAATACACATGCAGATTCAGATTTTACTTTAGAAGTACATACTGTGAGGGAAATGAGCATTAATTACAGAAAAGGAAGATGAAAGAGGCTAATAAACAGTTAGGACATGTAATCTTGGTCTTCACCTGTTTCCTGAAAAATGGGAGCGACTGTGAACAAGGAAAAGCAAGTGGGGTTATTTGGTCAAGGGGTTAACTACACAGTATCCCTAACATGAGCTGCTCATAACATTTTCAGATTTTTATATCTTTTTTTGGTGCAGAGCTAGGGTCTATGGGATGTTGGAGCAGTGCAGGGAATGTGAGGGTTGAGAGGGCTCTTGCCGTTTGCCAAGCTTCACCCTTTAATGCTGCGCTCTGGCACAACTACTGAGGGTCCAGCATACCCCTAGACAACTCTTACCACTGTAAACCACCTACATCCATACCCTGCATTTCTCTCTCCCCTTCAAATCATGTCCCCACTGACTCTTAGTGCCTGCATTGTTTCTGCTTCCTCTGTCCAGCTCCTCAGTCTGTGGAGCCTCTATTGATGCCTACCCCTCCGTGGGGAGGGAGGGCTGGGTTATGCCAGACAGGCAGAAGAGATGAGTGATGAGCAGATGATACAAGGGCATTGAAAGATTAACATCCATCTGGTACCTTCTGTGGTTGGTTTAATCGTTACCAAGGATCAAGAGTCAGTTGATGAAAATAGCTGATCTGTGGAACATGTCAGTGCTGAGATTTGTTTTTAAACATGCAATATTAACTGCCCAAAAATTTCTTTATGGAGAGTTAATGTTATTCAGTTGTGTCTCATGCTTTTCTGGACCTGTTACGCCCAGCCTGCATCATTTACTTGGTTACACTTTCAAACATATGCCTTTGTGCTTTCTCCTATGCTATTCCTCAGACTTGGGAATTACTCCTCATAAACATCGGCAAAACTAACTCATTATCCTCCTTCCAAACCCTTCTCAAAACTCTCCTTTGCCATGATGCCTACAGAAAACACTTGACATCGGTTAGTGTGCTGGGACCACTCTCTATCATATTGACCAAATATTGTCTCGTGTCCTTTTACTCCTCTGTCTGTCTGTATCCATCTATTGTCTCTTGTCTCGTACTTCGATTATAAGCTCTTTAGGTCAGTGGATCATCTTTTTGATCCATACTTGTACAGTGCCTAGCAGAATGAGTCCCTGGTCCATGACTAGGGCTTCTAGGTGCTATGTTAATACAAATAATTAATAATAATAATAATAGAATGTTGAATTCAGCTACATTCAAACCTCTGAAAACCAGGAAACACAGAGTTAAGAAACATACCACTAAACTAGGTGTAAACTAGGTGGATCAATAGTGAGAGATGAAAGACTATATCACAGTGAGGAGCTGGCTGGATTCCTTAATTTAACAAGCTGATGTGTTTATCTCTGAATCCACACTGGTGGAGGATGTTGAGTCCTACTGAATCAGTGGTGCAGGTGGCTTGTTACCTGAACCAGATATATTGTAGGAACCTTAGGAGCAGACACACACAGAGAAAGGGCATGAGTTGAACTTTTTTACCTTGTGTTTAAATTTTGGTTTAATAAAACCAAGTGCTATGAAGTGGATGAGCATGTGGACTCTGTTTTAGAGCAGGCTGGGAAAGGTGCACACATTTAATAATACAAAAGCAGAAAATTTTAACTATTGTCTTTTACATATTCCTGATGTATCGCCCATTAGTTTTCAATGTCTACAAAGTTCAATTCTTGGTGGTATGCTCGGAAATCTACCCTAATTACATTGATGACCTCATCTATTTCATCCTTACCCACAACAAATGCTTTGTTCAAACTATGGGAACAACCATGGGTATTATGATGGCTCCCCAATATGTCAGCCTCTTTATGGGTCACCTTGAGGAGGAATTTCTGAAAAAATGCACTAGAAAACTAGTGATGTACCAGAGATACATAGATGATATTTTCATCCTCTGGACAGATGATCTTACAGGTTTTTGCCACAACTTCAACAACCACCATCCATCCATCAGACTCTGGAACACTCCCACACCAGCATCAACTTTCTGGAAACCATAATGAGCTTCAAAAATGGAACCCTACAAATGAATATATACGAGTATCCCATGGATCACCGTACTTACCTCCCACAGATCCAGCAACCACCCCAGACACACCAAGAAATCTGTTATCTACAGCCAGGTGCTCAGATACCACAGACTTTGCTCTGAAAAGGAAGTCTGGGATACACATCTACACACTAAACTGCCTTCACTAAACAAGGACACTTCACCAGAGAAGCAGATTGCATCATGGAACAAGCGACCCAGATATCCTGGGAGAGCCTGCTTCAAATTAAACAAACAAATAAACAAAAACCACTGACAGCACCCACGTAGGTGTCACCTATTGCCCCATGCCAGAAACCTTATGAGGTATCAACAAACACAACCCATATTGATGGGGACCACTTTGGATAGAAATCTTTCCTGAGCCCTCTCTCCTGGCCTTCAAACAGCCCCCATCCTTACCAAGCTGATCATCAAAAGCAAGATTCCCACAGATGAGGACACACCAACTCAGAGTGGCCCCAGACTCTTCCAGAACAACAGATGCAAAACCTGCAGACATATCTTCACTTCTACGATGTTTGGTACCCTTCACAACACATCTTTCAAGATCAGTAAGTCCTGTACGTGTCTATCACAACTTGTGGTGTACCTCATCAAGAGCACTAAATGTCCCAATAGTGCTTACATGAGTGAAACCAGATAATCACTATGCTCTCATATCAGGGCTCAACAAAGCCCGGGCGCCAGGTCACCATGGCGCCCAGGAATTTAATTCTGGCACCTAGTATTTCTCCCAGTGAAAGTCTGGGTCCCGGGGGAAGTGGCTGACATGCTTCGGCCAGGGCACTACTGCATCCATGTGGCGGCGGGGCAAGCGCTGCAGCTGCCACACTCCAGCCAGGGTGCCCTGCCGCTGGGCCCACGTTGTGGGAGAGGGGTGGGGGGAAGGGGTGGGGCTGGGAGGGGAGAACGGCTGCTGCTCTCTGGCCAGTGCGCCCCGCCACTGGGCCCACATTGTCTGGCTCCTTAATTTTTGGGCTGGCTCCTAGCTACATAGCAAATTTGTCGATCCTTGTCTCAAATGGAGCTGGGTTAATACTTTTCACAATGCGATTGTGCCACATCTGACCTCTCAGTCCTCGCCCTCAAACAAAACCTGCACAACACCTTCAAAAGGTGAGTCTGGGAACTTCAAGGCACTACTTGCTTCAAGACTACTGGCCTGACAATGTTGGGGGCTTTTTATTTTGTTGATAGACTTATTAAAATAGGTACTTGTTTGTTTTTGAAGAGCTTATTAGCTAAACTAAATCTAGACTTTATTTCTTGTATAATTTGTATAGTTCATGGAGTTTTGAGCTAAGAACAATCTGTGTAAATTGATATTTTTTTATAATCTGATTTATAAATCTGAAAAATAATTAAGGCTTTTCTAGTATCTTCATATACAGTTATAATAAAGGTAGATTGGCTTAGTTACCTATGAAAACAGGTTTCAGAGTACAACAAACATAGCTGATAACAGTGCTTGCTGAAAACTGAAAATATGGGCACCTGAAATTAGCAGAATGACTTTTCCCTGTGAGGAGAATAATGAGAACCAGACAAATGCAATCCTTGTTAGGCAAAATGCTATCAAATTCCAAGGCCTTCCCCTCCCAAAAAATTCTTCACCACTAGTCAAGATGTGTGTCCACTCTTGCCCAGCATCTTCAGTATTCGCTTTTCCTTGCAGAGTTTCTTTTAGTATCTTTTTCCAAAGTTTGCTGCCTTCCATTTGTCAGAAAAGATTTAATTCTGTTTCATGTAGACAGTGTATTCAGCTATTTGTGGTAATGGCACAAATATTCCTCAGAATAATAACATAGTCTTATGTTCACCATTCATGCACTTATCCCCTGGCCACTTTACCATGATCAAAGCTAAACTTTTGGATAAGGATTTGTGTAAAGTTACGCAAGACCGACCTGACAGGTTACTTCAGATATCGAACCTCCCAGCTGTCAATTGACTACCCTGATGGGTTAAACTATTCACCCTTTCAGTGTCATAGAAGATTAGGGTTGGAAGGGACCTCAGGAGGTCACCTAGTCCAACCCTCTGATCAAAGCAGGACCAACCCCAACTAAATCATCCCAGCCAGGGCTTTGTTAAGCCAGGCCTTAAAAATCTCTTAAGGATTGAGATTCCACCATCTCCCTAGGTAACTCATTCCAGTGCTTCACCACCCTCTTAGTGAAAAAGTTTTTTCTAATATCTAACCTAGAACTCTCCCACTGCAACTTCAGACCGTTGCTCCTAGTTCTGTCATCTGCCACCACTGAGACCAGCTTAACTCCATCTTCCCTGGAACCCCCCTTCAGGTAGTTGAAGGCCACTATCAAATCCCCCCTCACTCTTCTCTTCTGCAGACTAAACAAGTCCAGTTCCCTCAGCCTCTCCCCTCATAAGTCATGTGCTCCAGCCCCCTAATCATTTTTGTTGCCTTCCACTAGACGCTCTCTTATTTGTCCACATCCTTCCTGTAGTGGAGGGCCCAAAACTGGACACACTACTCCAAATGCGGCCTCACCAGTGCTGAATAGAGGGGAATAATCATTTCCCTCAATCTGCTCCTACTTATGCAACCCAATATGCTGTTAGCCTTCTTGGCAACCAGGGCACACTGTTGACTCATGTCCAGCTTCTTGTCCACTGTAACTACTGTGTCATTGCCATCTACATGCAGGGTCGGCAAGTCATTTGTTTCCATTTTATAGGAGGTATACATAGCTTTGGTTTTATCACCATTGATCTTAATTCCCATTGATTCTGCAGTTTTTCACAATTCTTCCAGCATTAGCTGTAGTTGCTCTCTGCTTGGCTTCTGTTTGAGCAGTGGAACATCATCTGACAACCAAGATATGCGTGTTCATGGCAGTAATGACAACTCTGTTATATGTGGCAGAAAAGTAGCCATTAAAAACAGCTGAAGGGAAGAAACTAAACAGTTTTCTATGTCAGAGTTAGGCATGTTCTTAAGATCTGTTGGTTTTAGGGTTTTTGTTTTTGGGTTTTTTTTTTTTTGCAAACGAGCAGTGACTTAGATGGTCCTGGCAGTGAGAACAGTACGATTGCAATGGTGGGGTCACATCAACTGGTGGAAGAAGGAATGCTTTTACAGAAGCTTGGTAGAGCTGGAGGTGAAGGAAGTAGAGCACAAGGCAGACCACAAAGTTGGATGATGCAATTTTGAGGGATTTAAGAAACCAAAATCCTCCCATACTGATTCTTGCCAAAGGAAGAAGATGTGCAAGGGACTTTTCAAGATGGAAATCCATTCTGCACACCACCCCAGCTACATCATTGCCATGTGAATCTGCTGCTGCTCTTGCACTTATTTCTCCCTTCCTCTTTCATTGCCTGTTGTCACAGGGCAGATCTTCAGGATCCTCAACTGAGCTTTAAGCTCATATTATGCTGAAATTGCTTACTGTATCTCTTACAGATTTTCCTGTAATTTATTAATATCAGCTTGGACCGATCTTAGTTATAGAAAATTACTGAAATAAATATCCCCTCTAGTTTTCTTCTCTCTAGTGCCAGACTATAAGAAACTATTGTTCAGTTTGCTTTGCTGAAACTCTGCTCCCCACATAAAAATTCTATGATTTTTCCATACTGTGAACCCAAGTCTAAGATTTAACCTATTAGAATAAAGTGTGGTGTACATATGTGAGAATTCTCTTAGTTACTGCAGAGGTTGCGATCTCATCATGCCTTGCAAGCTAAGCAGGATTTGGCTGCATCAGTACTTAGATGGAATACTGCCAAAGAAATCCCAGGTTCTTCAGGAAGTGGTAGTGATTCATTAGGTAGCCTTCTCTGAGTCAGTGTTTGGGGACACTGTACCATTGAAGGTGTTCTCCTTTGGATCAGAGGCAGAACTGAGGTTTGGGCTGGTGATCACCAAAAGTCTCAGAGTAGTCTTCTCAAGCTAAGAGAGCTAATCCTGATGTCCAGAACAGATTTCCATTCAGGTAACTACATTTTTCCAGTGTGTAATGTTACTGTGAACTGCTAACCAGAGGGTGTATTTTCCCTCAGAGGTGGCTATAAACCAGTGATTCTTAAATAGTTTGTAAAGCACTTTGGAATCATTCTGGATGAGGGTCTAGTGCCCATGAATGTCATTTTATTTTTTCAGTTGTGGGAGAACAGTTAAGAAGTTGTAACTTTCATTGGAAGAGCAGTATCTTGGTAACAGCAATAAAAAAAAACTTTCCCTTTGCCTCTGGCCCCAGTATTCATGACAATTGTAAAGCAGGATGGATAAAAATCAATTATTTAAAAAAAAAATCGGATTTTTTAATTTAAATCAGATTTTTTTTTAAATCAATAAAATACTAAATTTCTCTCTCATTGAAAAAATGTTACAATTAAATCTCATCACAAACATGCTTAACCCTACACTTAGTCTCATAAAAAATGAATTAATGGCTGTAGTCTGTCCAGCCTAACTACCAGCTCTTGGTTGGTGAAAGTTCTGGGCTTTCTGTTGCTGTTTCAGTTTTTCAGCAGACTAAAGTCACATGTGCAAAGAAGGACACAGGCTGGATAGGATTGTTGTTGTTCTGTGCTTATGTGGTGGTGGAGCTGGGTCAATCAAGGCAGAGGAGTTAGTTAAGACACTGTCTTAAAGACTGAGAGATAAAGGACGGAGGCAGAGTAGAAAGGAACAGTGGAGTGGTGGAAAGAAAAAGGGAAGACATTATTCAGCACACACACAGCTTCCTATATTCCCCCACACTTTTGCCACAGAAAAGCTGACGTGGTTTCTGGGTATAAGAGAGATCCTATCTGGGAATATTTTGAAGAAATTCCTAGTTGATTGTTTTGAACAATTTATTAAGAACTGGCCTATTCTCATAAAACTTTGTGAAGAAAACCGTGATAAAATAGATGGAAGTATCTCATCCAAAGTATCTAACATTGGATTAAAGAGGAATGTAGAGGATATGCTCAGTATACTGAAGCCTATATCCATAAACAAACTTCATAGAAATTGTTGCTGCATTGCTGATGCTGTCAAAATTTGGGTGGTACTTCTAGAGACATTGAAGAAAGAAATACCTCACCAGAAAGTTAAACTACAGGCAATAAAGAAGCGAATGGATCAATCACTAACTCCACCTCATTTTTTTTGCAAACATTCTCACTCCCAGATGTAAAGGTAGATGCCTAACTTTTGAAGATGATGATGCTGCAATGGCCTGGGCATCTCAAAATCACTCCTCAGTTCTGCCAATCATAATAAATTTTGAGGGCTGGAGCGAAACTATTTAAACAGTACATGTTCACTGATGATGTTTTGAGTAAAGTCACTCTCCTGAATTGGTGGAAATTGTTAGCCAGGCATCCTTGAAACAAAGATCCTTCAATAGCTAAGCCAACTTTTCACAGCAGTAGCTTCTTCTGCAGGCACAGAGAGAATATTTTCATCATTTGGTATTATTCACTTACCTAAGAAATTGACTGGGAGTTGAAAAAGCAGAAAAACTCTTATTTCTGTTTGTCTATGAATAAAAATGACAGTGGACGTGGGGAAGATGAGAGCTAATTGTAGAAGTTTTAAGGACAGCGTATGTTTAGTGTTGTGATGACTTGTCTGTTAGAGTTGTTAAAATTTGAAAATTAAAAAAAAAAAAAAAAAAAAGTTTAAGGTCAGCCAGCAACTCAGGAGACTGCTGCAATTGCAAATATGAAACATTTATGTAACATCTAAGATTTAGTTTAATAAAATATAAGTGCTGTTGTGTTTGTGTGTGAGTTAGTTCTTACCATTCCTAATGTACTGCTGCTGCATCTGCAGCTTGACACAGGTAATGAGTATTATGTACTATTTCCTAAATTAATAAAAATCAAGTATCTAAAAAATTACACAAAGTATTCCCTCCTAGATATTGTAAAATGCTGTATTGAATTGTAAATTAACATGTTTTAATGATCAAATTTGCCCCTTTGTTTAAGAAATATGTGAAGAGGTATCAGTGGGAAACTTGATTTAAATCAATGATTTTTTTCTTGGTAATTTAAATTGCATTGATTTAAATCAATCCACCCTGTTTTAAAGAGGCCTTATTTATGGGTTTCATAACTCAGATGTTCATTTACGTGATCTTGAAGAAAAAAGTCACTCTGTTTGTAGTAATCCTTAGTTTGCAACTTTTAGACTGAGGGAGTTGACTGCAGTGCAGAATCAAGATCTGCAGAGAATTCCTATGCAAACCTCTTCCTGTTGCATGCAGACACTGAAATCTAATTCCATCTGCTTTGGTGGTAATTACATTGTAAGCAAGCAGATATGAACAGATAATCCTGCAAATTTCTTTTTTAGACTTAGGTTCTCTATAAAATGTTTAAAGTATATGCTAAATCTTTACAGAAGAGCATTACATCAGAGTACGAGTATGTTAATCACTTCATCCTATGCTATTATATTGTAGGAAGATAAGTGGGACAGTGGATTGATGTCGCATGTTCTTTTAACTCTGGAGGTCCAAGTATTAATCTAGTTCATGTCATAACCTCTCTAGAAGAAATTAGGCACAACCATCACAATTTGGCTGTGGACAGAGAGGAGAATGTTTTCAGTCAGAAGTGAGGTGCAATGAATGGCAAGACCTCCTTATAATATATTACAGTATATACTCCTTACAATATATTTGACTCTAGTTAGTGCTAATGATTTCTTACTTTTGTGTGATCTAAACTTCAATTATTTATTTAAAAAAATTAAGTAGTTGGTGGTTAAGATATTGTATGATATTTTTTTTATAGTAGGATTCTAATTCTAGTGTAATTTTTTAAGGTGATGATACATGTGAGGATCTTCTCTCCAGTGGGAGATTTCTTGGGGAAAAAGTATGGCAGCCCTACAGTTGTATGATGCATAAATATAAAAATAGGTAAGGATATCACCCTACATTCTATTTTTATTCTGTTCTCTACAGGGGAAAGTAGTAAGAAATCTGAATACTGCACTACAATCTTTTGAGTCCCTGTAGCCTTGTCTCTCTTGGTTGTCATTTTCCTTGCATCTGTTTTTATTTAAATGGGTTACAGCGAAATACATAATTTATCAGAGCTCAGAAAAGGGCCTTTAGTATAAGATACTCTCTTCATAATGTGTCTAGAGTGCTAAGCATAATAAGATCCTGCTATTAAATACAAATAGATAAGAGTCGTAGTGGTAATTTTATAATGCATGTTTTGTTTATTATGAAGAATTTCAAGACAGTCCAACGGGCATCACATGTTTTATATATGGTTTCAAATTGTGATTTAAAGGGAAAATACAATTCTTAGTTATAATACCAAATAGTTGATGTATATTTCTTTTTTAGAATTTTTCTTAAAGAAATGTAGTAAACAATGTTGAGAAATAAAACTACCTATCACTTTTTTCTTCATTCACTTAATATAAACCAGTGACATACCTTTATTACTCAAAATTATTCTGTAACTTAACAATTATACAGCTATTCAGACTTCTTGATTTTTTTCAGCACTACCCAATGGGAAAGAGAGTTCTTTCACAGCCTACAGTAATTTTTGTAAACAAATGATCAGGGTGCCTTTTTATTTGATATGTTTTCCTTGTTATAATTAATGCATTCAATATTTTTAAAATCTGATTTACCTTTCTTTAGAGTTAGATACAATGTTTAGAATTTTCTGCATTACGTTCAAGATTTCCTTTAAGGAATTGTCAGTTTCCTTCATTAAATTGATTCCTTAAAGAATGTACTATGTTAATTTTGTAATGCTGTTTCTTTTTACAGTGAAGCAAAAAACTGCCTTGTAGACAAACATGTTGCATTTATAGGAGATTCCAGAATTCGCCAGTTGTTTTATTCTTTTGTAAAGCTCATAAATCCTCAAGTCAAGGAAGAAGGAAACAAGGTAAGACTGTCTTTTTTTCCCCCACAATTTGCCTCTTAACTCTTAAAACTTGACTTAATTTCCAGGTTGAAAGACCAGAAACTAGGTTTTTTCTAAATGGGCATTTGTTGGGAAATACTACTTGCTATTTTAACATTCAGGAAAGGGAATCATGTAGTATAGTTTTTGTAGTGAAAACAAATCAAGCACTTGAGAGGGAGATTGGGCCCAAGCAATTGTCAGAGGGTGATAACAGTAATGTTTGGCATCCTGAGAAGTGAAGTGGGAAGTTGGGAGGGTTCAGCAAATGATAGGTGAACAGTGTAGGAAAGAAAACTAAGGTAGTTTATCCAATGGCAATTAAGATTGCCTCATCAGAAAAACAAAACTGAAATCAGAAACAGTCAGCATGGATTCACCAAGGGCGGGCAAGTCATACCTGACCAACCTGATTGCCTTCTATGATGAGATGACTGACTCTGTGGATGTGGGGAAAGTGGTGGATATGATACATCTTGACTTTAGCAAAGCTTTTGATACAGTCTCCCACAGTATTCTTGCCAGCGAGTAAAAGAAGTATGGGTTGGATGAGTGGACTTATAAGGTGGATAGAAAGCTGGCTAGAGCATCGGGCTCAATGGGTAGTGATCAACGACTCAATGTCTAGTTGGCAGCCAGTAACAAGCAGAGTGCCTCAGTGGTTGGTGCTGGGGCTGGTTTTGATCAAGATCTTCATTAATGATCTGGAGGATGGAGTGAATTGTACCCTCAGCAAGTTTGCAGATGACACTAAGCTGGGGGGAGTGGTAGATATGCTGGAGGATAGGGATAGGTTATGGCGTGACCTAGATAAATTGGAGGATTGGGCCAAAAGAAATCTGATGTGGTTCAACAAGGACAAGTACAGAGTCCTGCATTTAGGATGGAAGACTCCCATGCACTGCTACAGATTGGGGACAAAACAGGCTAGGCAGAAGTTCTGCAGAAAGAGACCTGGGGGTTACTGTGGACAAGAAGCTGGATATGAGTCAACAGTGTGCCCTTATTGCCAAGAAGGCTAACAGCATATTGGGGTGCATTAGCAGCAGCATTGTCAGCAGATCAAGGTAAGAGATTATTCCGCTCTATTTGGCACTGGTGAGGCCACATTTGGAGTATTGTGTCCAGTTTTGGGCCCTCCACTACAGGAAGGATGTGGACAAATTAGAGAGAGTCTATTGGAGGGCAACAAAAATAATTAGGGAGCTGAAGCACATGACTTCTGAGGAGAGGCTGATGGAACTAGGCTTGTTTAGTCTGCAGAAGAGAAGAGTGAGGGGGATTTGATAGTGGCCTTCAAGTACCCGAAGCGGGGCTCCAGGAAGGATAGAACTAGGCTGTTCTCAGGAGTAGTAGATGACAGAACTGGGAGCAATGGTCTCAAGTTGCAGTGGGGGAGGCCTAAGTTAAATATTAGGAGAAACTTTTTCACTTAGAGGGTGGTGAAGCACTGGAATGGGTTGCCATGGGAGGTGGCGGAATCTCCATCCTGGGAGGTTTTTAAGGCCTGGCTTGACAAAGCCCTGGCTGGGATGATTTAGTTGGGTTGGTCCAGCTTTGGTCAGGGGGTTGGACTAGATGACCATCTGAGGTCCTTTCCAACCTTAATCTTCTATGATTCTTTGAGGAGAATATGGCTGTCACAGTGTGTGATGACTTGGGCAATCTGTCTGTAAAATTTATGAATTCTGTTTGAGATTATGAACTCTATGTATCTTTGCCAAGCAGCAAACTCTATTTTGAATGTGGGGGCTAGCTGTGTTCTCTGTGATCTCTATCTCCATGCTGGACTGAAATGCCAAGGCCTAGTGATTCAGGACTGATGATAGACAGTTGTTAAATTGGTATGGTCCTCTATTCATATACAAACATCCTAGACAATAAGATAATGGCTACTCCAAAAACTAGCTAGTCAGGAGAGGGGTCACTTGGCAAGAAAGTCACCTGGTAGGGGATTCTGGTCACCTGAGGAGGCTGATCAAGAGGTCATCTGACAGAGGGACTGGAAAGTCAGAAAAGCTGCTTTGTTAGTTCTTTGGTAATTTTTCACCAGCTTGAGATGAGTGAAGCAGCTGCAAGAACTGGATGAGTTTGGGGTTGGAGGAGGAACCTGCCTGTCTACTTATTGGAATGTAGAAGATCCTCCAAGAGAAAAGTGAGCTACAATGAGGGGCACTGTGTTCAGGATGCTTATTTTCTATATGATGTGTAACCTCGGTATATTTATCATGCTTAAGTAAAGAGCAGTAATGTGTGTCACGTATCTGCTACACCTAGCATGTGGCCCGTTGAAGAGGGAAACTAGAAGGCTTACACCTTTTGAAGTTCTGGGAGAGGGTGTGTTTAAGCTTTGAAGTTTAAGCTGAGAAGTCCGCAGTGCGGTCAGAGGTGCTTGGCAGCTGGGCTATACGGTTGAAGCCTATGTAGGAGGTCTGTGCCCTAAAGATGTCCCTAGGGACAGTGCTTGGGCATTGTTCAGACTTCAGAGGCTTAAAACACTCGGGACCAGCTGCAGGGTCTCCTCATAGCAATCTGATGAGCCACCAACAGAGGGAGCCCAATCTGATCTATGCCAGTGTTTTGTTTTGTGGGTTTTTTTTAGCCAGTATTAATTAATTCAAGTCTTGTTGTAAATCACTTCCTGGAAGTTTAATTGCAATCTAATCTGCACTTAAAATCATAGGTGCTTTGACTGATGTGTAAGTCTGATTGGGGCTGAAATTAAAAATAGCTTTCTGCCTTGCTTTCCTTGTAAATGCCACTGAAAAACAGTTATGTTCATTTTCCAAAGGTCAGTGTGAAGCACAACTTGCTAAGTGGAGCCAGTGATAGACTATAGCGATATAGTTTGTCAGGCAGACAAATCATTAACTTCTTGTGTTTTTCAGGGGGCGTATGAGGAAGCAGCAGCAAAATAATACATTTCATACTCAGCTTCAGGTCAGACCTGTCAAACATTTAATACAACCAGGGTATTTAAGTGAACGTTAGCAGTCTGTCCAGCAGGCAGCATGTAATTAATTTTTACTTGTCAAAACCAGATGTTTGGCTGATTTGATAATAGGTTTTTTACTAGCCTGAGGGGGGTTGTTGAATTGCTTGCCAGGGGTAGTTTGGCAATTGAGAGTTTGGAGTGGAGGAGTAGTTGTGTGGGTTCTCAGCAGGAAGTGTGAGAGGAAAATGTTTTGTTTCCAGGATTTCTGTCCTTTGAGAGGAATATTAAGGAAAATAATAGTGATGGCTGAAGAGGAAGGATTTCAGACTTTTTGATTCATTTGGTAATAGAAACCTATGGTGTTCCCAGGGGCTGCTATGGGGACATAGCAACATATGACTGAGCTACACTTCAAAGTTTTGTCTCCTAACCTCAGTTAGGAGCATGAACAAATCAGTTACACCAGCAAAAACCAAAACCTTTTGCTGGTATATCTTATATCCTTCGGAGAAGTGGTATAAGCTGCATAGACAAAAGAACTATTTTTCTGGTACAAACTGTCTTCTCTAGGAGCTGTCCTGGCAAACACTTTTTGGTGTAGATGAGCTTTCGATGGGAGATGAGAGGGATCAATACAGTAGAAACTCAGTTACAAACACCAGGGTTACGAACTAACTGATCAACCATGCACCTCATTTGGACCTGAAAGTATGCAATCAGGCATCAGCAGAGACCAAGCGAAAAAAAAAAGCAGCAAATACAGTACAGTATTGTGTTAAAGGTAAACTACTAAAAAATAATGGGAAAGTTTAAAAAAAGAGATTTGACAAAGTAAGGAAACTGCTTCATGCTTGTTTCATTTAAATTAAGATGGTTAAAAGCAACATTTTTCTTCTGCATAGTAAAGTTTCAAAGCTGTATTAAGTCAATGTTCAGTTGTAAACTTTTGAAAGAATAACCATAACGTTTGTTCAAAGGTACGAACATTTCAGAGTTATGAACAACCTCCATTCCTGAGGGTTTTTGTAACTCTGAGGTTCTATTGTATTTGAACATACTTCTAGGAGAACAAGTTTAACTTTTCTTATTTTGACAGCATGGAAACATTCCTTTTGAAGACAAATCTGCATCAATTAAAGTGGTAAGTTTTCTCTAGTAATAAACTCCAAGCTATAATAATGAATGTATAATTTTATATGCTCCCCCCTTTACTTCAGGTGAAAACAATGAAGGACCTCTTTTCAGAGGTAATGATCAGTCACAAATCAAGCAGAAATCAATCGGGTGCAGGTGTTCAGCACCGTTTATGGTCTGATTTTTTTCATGAAGATTTGTATCTTAAAGCTCAGTGAAATCTGAGTAAGGTCATTAAAGGTGTGTTGAGGGCTTTTTTGGTTTCTTTGGATTATTTCTATTATCTTAGTCCCAGGAGCTTTGGGCTCTAAAATTGTGACATACAATATTAGTCCTCTCATCAAATCTCGTAAGTGGCCCTTCCAGTGGAAGTAGCTTGTGCTACTTGGAGCAAGGAATGTGGTAAATGCAGATAAGCTTTCTGTGCTACCCCAACCAGTTCTCTGCCCTGGGTCCACTTTGATTGCAGTAACAGAGTGAGCCAGATATATAACTAGTACAGAAGGATTTTAAAAACACACACACACAAATTTGGGGGTGGTGGGTCATCCGCTATCCATCGATATGAGGATCATGTCTTCTGGGAGAAAGTCACTGATGAGACTTAAGATGGCTGAGGAATCCAGTTTGTGCTCTACAGATTTTACCACATATGTGACAGGTGGTGGGCAGGTTTTGAGGAGAACTCAATTCTCCTCCCCCATGGAGTGTTCATCCTGCAAAGACCTCAGTAGCATTATTTTCTTCCCCTTCCTTTCTATATAATTCATCAAGAGAATGCATGTCAAGTGGACTGTTGTGCCTTTGGATGGAGCTGTGATTAAAGAGGAAGGTCGGTGTTGTGTTCAGGAGAGGAGTGTAACTTTGTGCTAGGACAGTCTTTCTACCTTCATTATGAAGTTACCTTGTAGTTAATTGTTTTGTATTTTCCTTTAATCTGACACTATCTCCATTGTACTTTGTTAGGAGACTGTAGTGCCTCTTGATTGTGGAAACAGAAACTACTTATGATGTCAGCTAACAGTTCGGGCCTTAAATAGCCTCTCAGATTTAACTAGGAAAGGGAAAAACACTAGCAGAGGTACAAATAAACTTTTACATAAATCTTTTGGAACTAGTTGAAAGATTTTACAAAGTTTAGTCAATAAGAAATCTGGGGAATGATTTTAACAATGTGCAAGTTATTAGCCACTTTTGTTCCCCACCATTCTATTTTTAGACCCTAATAACACAAAATGTTAGTGTTAAATGTTCAGGCTCAACATAGTTTGAAATCTGGAATGATAAGCTTTCAGAAAACTGGTTTTTGAGTTCAGAGATTTTTGCAAGATAGCTGTTGCTCAAATTTGTGGTGAATGTTTCTGTCCTTGATATTATTGGAAATCTGAGACTCTTCACTTCCAACTGGCATAAAGGTCTAGATTCTATGTGAAATCGTGGCTCCACTGAAGTAAATGACAAAACTCCCATTTATTTTACATTTTGTTTCTTGCTGATTAAGATACCAGATTTTTCATTTAAGATTGGTACTTCAATCTAGTAAAGAAATGAAGCAAAATTTGAATCAATGGTATTTTCCCTGTATGGAATGCATTGCTTGCAGTTGATACACCTGCATTTTCTGAATGATGAACTACTCTTACATTTACTCCCAGGTGTTAATTCATTCTTTTTACAGGATTTCCTGTGGTATCCAGAAGTTAATGGCTCTATGAAGCAACGTATCAAATCTTGGACTGAGGTGTGTTCTAAAAATATACTCACTTTAGAATATATGCATACCAACAGATTGAGGGACCTAGTTTCCCATTGTTCCATATGCGTAACCTGTACTGTATACGTGTTCTGGATGTAAATAAAGGAGACTTAATAATTTAAAAAATTGAAATCAGGTTATACACTGAGCTTTAAAAAGGTACAATGTACATCTATTATATCAACAACATATATTCACACAGAACAACAAGCTAACCCAAATTGCAGAAATTCACAATTTGGAATCAAAAGTTCAGAGCTCAAATTAAAGTCTGCAAAGAATCTCACAGCTCTGCAGTATCTGAACTCTTGCAAGCTTGGAGGGGTGCACTGCATCTTACAATTATGCATTAGTTAAACTTGCTGTCTGATATGATACGTGTCCTTATGCTAGTCAGCATGTCATATATTCTTTAAAATTACTGATTAACAAATTACTATACTTAAAATGTATGATAACTTGAACATATAATGATAATTAGTAACGTCATTCACAAATTGACTCTTACTAAAGAATTGTTGCCATTTCTGAGTTTCTTCCTTTGGCAACTTGGAAATGGTATGGAATGATTCTATAATGGCTCATAATGCCATCCTCCACCACCGACTTGTTAAATTTTCAAACAAATACCTTTGTGCTTTTCCCATGCTGCCTCTGATCCTTTGGTGGAGCTCCCTGTAAACATCTGTGAAGCGACCACTCTGTCCTCATTCAAAATCCTTTTTAAAATTTTCCATAATAGCTACAAAACATTTGACAGCAGTTAGGCTGCTGGTATGCCAAGGCCACTACCTATAATGCTGACTAATATTGTTTCCTTGTAATCCCCCATCTGTCTCTATCTGTCTCTTGTTATACTGAGATTGTAAACTCTTTGGGGCAGGGATTATCTTTGTTCTGTGTTAGTACAGCACCTAGCACAGTGGGGCCCTGTCCATGTATAGGGCTCCTGGGCACTCCAATACTACTACTACTACTACTAAATAATAATAATAATAAATAATATGATTGTCATTTAATTGTTTACACAAATATCTTCAATCATTGGCCACTTCATAATGATAAACATGCCAGATCACAAATGTCTAGAATACTTATTTCAGCTGCTATAATGCATGTTTGTGTTACTTAGCAATGCACAACATCTTATGAGGCGATGACTGGAGAGCTTTTAAAGAGCAAGCTTAAATACTGCTCATAATGATACTTTGCATTTACATAAAACCTTATATCTCAGGCTCTCACTCCTTTACAAATTCTTTAGCCCCACAATACAGCTGTGATGTGATGAAATTTAGGTACAGATGTTAAATAACTTGTGCAATAAATTGAATAATAACTTTTAGTGATTTGTGAAGATTTTTAGAAGACTGATCTCTTTCTTTTACTTTGTTTTAGGGTTCCATTGTAAAACCTCACGTAATTGTAGCAGGAGCTGCTACGGTAAGCTATTCATGTAGTAGGCATTCTGGTGTGAATGTTTGGAAATTATTACAGGAGAAGTCGCATGTTTCTAGAAAAGTGACAAGAGAAAGTAGTTACTTTAATTTCAAAAGTGAAAAATATATTCATTGACAATCTTCTCTTCCAATTGTCTTATTCTTGTTATAATAAATACTTTTTAAAATATCAGAGTAATATTTTTGTATAGATTTGTGTGATGTACAGTAATATTTGCTAACTGTTCCATTGTTAAAGGTTGTGTTTTGACTTGAAGCATGGATGAAATGAAGAACAAATCCTATGCGAAGCTAGCCCAGATATTTCATAAAAGTGTTAGCCAAATTATTCATAAACATATTTAACTGAATGTAAACTTTTAATGAACGTTGTTTTCAGACAAAAATATTTACCTTGATGGTTCTTTCTGGAAGGTTTTACTTCCAAAAATCCATCCTTCTTACCTAATTTAAATTAATCTATGCTGTATCAGTTTGTTGAGTACCCCCTTCTGCTGCTGCCTAGAATGAGCTAAACATATGTGCTTTCTGAGACTGTGAGCTTTGACATGCTGACTCAGGGATCTGCACCTCCTTCTCTCCCCACTTTCAATAGGAAGAGTAGGGCCCTTCCCCCAGTGCTGGGTATCAGCATCACTTCAGGACATGAACTAATCTTCCCACTGTCTCCGATCTTTAATGACGTCATCCTGGTTAGCAAAAAACTCCCAGATTCAATGTGAAGGCTATATTTAGTTGCAAGTCAACATATTTTAATGGTTACCAGCTAAGAAGAATCAACCATTTATTTAGGAAAATAACTAAAAAGTACAAATACAAAACGTGATTTAAATAATCAATTTTAATAAAGGGTATCCTGTTTGCTGATTTAAATTATGATTGAAATTGGTTATTTAAATAACTTTGATTTAAATCAGTCCACCCTGCTTCAAATGCAGGAGTAGCACACTTGAAACAAAATCCTTTTGAGTGCTGCTACTTGACCCGTGAATTTGGAGACAATACTAATCTAGGCGTTCTGCTACTCTATAAACCAAAAGATTCCAAGACAAGGTGATGTATTCATGTAGTCAAGAAGTTCACAAGAGCCGTCTGTCAGGCTGTCTGGATTGGCTCACAAACGTGAGTACCAACCTCAGGGCAGACTGTTAAAAACAAGGGCACAAACCCCAAACTGGGTGTGAGTTCTAGACTTAAATTTCACCAACCAAGTATCAAGCGTGAACTCCTCAAGCACCGTAACAGCCTTGACATGGAGTCACAGACAGTTTTCTTGGGTACTCTAGTCTATCTTGCCACTATAGGCAAGCCTACATTTGTGATAGATGGTCCCTTACACCAAAAATCACAATGATATTCAGGCTATTCCCAGTCCCAAATGGACTGGTCACTTACCTTAAGTCAGTGGTTCTCAACCTTTTTTCATTTGCGGACCCCTAAAAATTTCAAATGGAGGTGAATTTGGAAATATATATATATATAGTTGAACTCTGTTCAGTCAGTTTTCAGTCTAAGTGGGGATCCAAGAACTGCAGATTGAGAACCACTGCCTTAGGTTAATTGTACCTCAGATCTCAAACGAAAATCAACACTTGTAATCAATCCTGTAATGAACTAATTGAAGATTTATTAACTAAGGAAAAGAAATGAGAGTTATTACAAGGTTAAAGCAGGTAAACATACATACACAAATGAGGTACAGTCTTAGGTTCTAAAAGATGATAGAAGCTGCTGTAATATGCAAGCTCTATATGTCCTTTAGCGCCAACCCAAGCTAAACAGTGCCCTAGGTGAGCTTTTGTAGCCCCTGTATTGTAGACAAAGCCTAAGGCTGGACACTAACATAAGAAACTCAAGAATAGACCCCAGTTCTGATCAAACTATGGCCTACCCCACATAGAAATGAAAACACCCTGAAATAAGACAAAAAACCACGACCATAATCTACTCCTGAAAACCAAATTCTAAAATGTATTTACAGAAAACTCTACCCAGTCAAGAATTAGAAGAACCAGTGAAGTACAATTACAGTTCCTTAACTACTGTTTATGGATAGTCCAGCACCAACATGCCCCCTGTCAGTTAACTGCAATCAAGTGCATCACCTCTGACTTCGAACTTTTGCCTTTGTGGATTTGAAAGAGAAAAATGAGCCAGCAACACACAGATGACAGTCCGCTTTCTGTGTCCTTATGTCATAGCTAAACAGCACTGTCTTCCAGTTGGCCAAAGTTGAATTTGTGCAAGACTGAAGAAATACCGATAGGTTTCTGAAAAACTTCCCTATTCTTGCTGCCTCAAGAACATGCCTCCTGCCATTACCTAGCACAGGGGTGGCCAACCAGTCAGAGACGAAGAGCCACAAAGAACCACATTTACCTTTTCAGTTTCCCCTCCTCTCTTACCCTCCCCTGAAAAGCTTGTCAATTTCAAAGAGCAAAGAGCTGGATGCAAAGAGTCCGAGCCGCATTTGTATGACCAAAGAGCTGCATGCGGCTCACGTGCCGTGGGTTGGCCACCCCTGACCTAGCATGTCTGCCCCCAGATTAAGTTGTTTCACAGCCTTTGGGTCCATGGGATTCCATGGCACTATTTGATATTCAAGTACCGATGGTAGCAAAAATTCCCATTTCTGTCTTTGACTGGCCAGAATATTGTGTCCCTTCTTCCTGGGCTTAGCATTGGCTAAACTGCTCCATGCATTTGTGACCTTTAGGCTGGTTTATTGCAATTTATATCTACATATGATACCTCACATGCTTCTGGAAAAGCTCTGACTAGTACGGAACTCAGCTGCCTGTCTGAGCAACAGAGATAGCTGTGAGCACATCATCCTAGTGCTCCACTCTCTGCACTGGCTTGCCACTAGTACAGAGTGCCTTTTAAAGTATCTGTTTTGATGTTCAGGGGTCTCCATCAGATTGGACCTAGCTTCCAAAGACATTGTTTCTCTCTCTAAGGTTATAACCTCTAACAAAAGCTACTTTCCACTACTGTTGACTTACTGGAATAGGCTTGCATGTGTGGAAGAAAGACCTTTAATAGAAAATGGACCTAGATCATGTAATTCACTCCCACACAAAATTACACAGGCCTTACAACATTCAGACTAATGCAAAACTCATCTTTTTGGCTTTGCCTTCCCTCTGTAATGTCAACACAGACATATGCACAACAATAATTTAAAGAATTCCCTAAACCGTATCTATTACAGTCTGGAAAGGAAGACAGAGAAAGATTGTTGTTGTAATTTCTTTATTTAAATATTTGGGAGGCACTTGGACACGTACGTGTTCCCCTTCACCGTAGTATCTAAATAGATACTACCACAATTCTTCATAGCTGTTCTATTTAGTATGGTTTTTGCAGGTACTTTCTTTTTCAGGAAATGTCAATTAAATGAATGAATTCACTAAAGGCCTTAATATCCTGCAGGCTTTGCTCATACAAATCTCTCATTAAAGTCAGTGAGAGTTTTGCTTGAATAAAGCCTACAGAATTTGGCCCTAAATCTTTTCTGTCTATGTTATTGCTACCTTAATACTATTGCAACAAGTCAGTGATCTAATCATATTTGTATTAGAACAATTTTTGAGCAGAGGAATACCAGGCTATGTTAAACAGTTACAATGTATATCTTAGTACTCTTTATGAAAGTAGTTCATTCTTCTGTTATGTGCCTAAATCTTCCAAGTCAAAAAATGTTTTTGATGCTATAAAAATGAAGACTAAAATATTTAGGAAATAATCTGGTTCTATAATAGTAGCAAAAATAGCTGCTAATGATGTAGTGGAGTCAGTCACGTTTTATGATAATCTTCAAGGATGCCAAATCTGATTTTTTTTTTTCCTTTTTTTTTTCTTTAATCTTCTAGTGGTCTATCAAGATTCACAATGGCAGCAGCGAAGCCCTCACGCAGTATAAGATCAATATCACTTCAGTAGCACCTCTTTTGGAAAAATTAGCAGAGAGTAGTGAGGTTTATTGGGTCTTACAAGGTAAAATACAGTAGGTAACTTTAATTTGTGTTGTAATTGTCTGATATGAATCATGATTTTGAAGGCTGTGGAGGACTAAACCATCTTTCACTGCCTGGCTTTACTTATGAACAACCTCAGAGCAGTTTGGTGCATGCATAAATATTCAGAAAATTTGCTATCAAATCTAGAGTAGTGTTTCTCAACCTTTTTGATACCAGGGACAGCCTGCTGCCTTTATAAATTGTGTCAGGGAGATCTCAGGGACCGGTGCCAGTCCATGGACCAGTTGTTGAGATCTTTGTCAAAACTAACTTTCCAAAATATTGTTATGCTAGATTCCACCCATTTCCTCTTGACTGTACATTCCATGTGTTTTACCTGTTCCTACCTTCGCAAATTAGAACTTTCTGAAATTGTGTATGTTGACCGTTACATCTAGACACAAGCAGTTGATTTCTTCTTCCTTAAATTTTTTTTTTAATTTCCCTAAACACTGACCTCTTGTTGAAAGATTCCTGTAATAAAATTTCTTCAAATTGTTTGACTTGTGCAACCCATGATAAAACTTAAGGGAAGTGCACCTATGCAAGTCTTTTTCTGTTAGGGAGTTAGCCTTTAGACAAAAAGGTATACATTTTCCAAAAAGGAGCACCAAGGCAGAGCATGCCTACACCCAATATGCACACCATGACTACAGTTAATTACATACATCAAGTAGGCTGTTGGTGTAAAATATTTTCAAACCTTAAAAACATGGCTGATTTTTTAACTTACATTAAAAAACAGCAGAGAAATTTAAGAAAATGTTAATCTTGCCTAGTTAATGGTTTAAAAGTCAAGTGTTGCCAAAGTTCAGTTTATACATGCAATCTTAACTTTCACATTTTTTGTGTATTCATTTTTAATTACATGATCACATACAGTTTCTCAAATACAGCATATGCAATTTTTCTTCAATCTTATGACCTTATTTTGTGCATACTTATCAGGTGTAGTGTTTACTACCATAATTAGTCCCATAGCAATCAGTATCTGTATCTGACACCTCTGGGGGCTTGCTTATGGTAAGAAGCACAGTGTACATTACTGTTTTGCAGGATTAAGCCCTCAGATTTATGTGTGGCATGTGAGTGTTTTGTATATCCATTAAATTCATTAATGTGAAATGTACAAAATAATCAATTATTGGCCAAAATTTTACAGTTTCAGTATGTCATAAAGTAATGGTGAAAATTTTGCTGAAATACGTAGGCCATCTACATTAGTTCAGTTAAATGCCTCATATATTGAACTCCACCGAGCTATGCTGCTGATTTGGAAAAAAGTGATATATTACATTAAAATATATATTTAGAGAGCATGCATAAAAGTTCAATGTCAATAAAGATATCCCGGACTATGAAAATAACACAAGTGTAGAGGTATGAAAAATATAAGTGTTTTAATGTGTTTAAGGTTATAAGAAAAAATAGTAAGATGTATTGAATTATTTGAGAACTAGTGTTTGATCATGAATTTAAATATTGTGATGTAATGAATATGAGTTAGAGCAGTGCTTTCCAACCTGTGGCCCAGGGGCCAAAAGTGGCCCGTGAGGGCTTTCAAAGTGGCCAGCGGCTCCCCTCCTGCTGGCTGCAGAAGAGAGCTGCTGCCTAAAGACCCAGGCGGAGCACGTTTCCGTGGGGCTACAAGACCGATGCAAGCACCTTGCTGCAATCAAGGGGATGGAAGATCAGTGCTCCCCAACCCCGGCTCCAGCAGAGAGCAAAGCACTCTGCCTAGGTCCCTACGTGTTGTGGTCCCTGCTGGAGCCAGAGGGAGGGGAGCACTGATCTTCCGTCCCCCGGGGCTGCAGAAGGGAGCCACTGCCGAGGAACCCAGGTGGAGCACACAGGGCTGTGGGACACGTGCAGTTTCCCTGCTGCAGCCAGAGATGCAGAGATGAGAGATCAGCGAGGAGGCAGCCTTCTCACTGAACTCTTTTTGTCTGGCTGCAGTGCAGGGGGCCTGCTGGTGGAGACCGGTGGCCCTTCAGGGTTGTAAAAATGATATCTGTGGCCCTTGAGCCAAAAAGGTTGGGAACCCCTGAGTTAGAGGATAGAATTAAAGTAGCTAATCTTGTTTTAATTTTGATGGTTTTGGATTTTTACATTAGAATATGAATACCTATGTAACCGTAACAGTGTTGATGGCTGATGTGCCCATTCTAATGTTCAATTGACACATTCAAAATTATGAATTATGAACAAGCAGAGTTAGGCTTTTTATTAAACAAAATAAAAAATCCCTAACTAGTATTGATGTGGGCACACTGGACTAGTGGAATGTGGAGGAGCATTTGAGAAAAGAAAATCTCTCTTTTACCACATGACTAAATACATGTCCTGAGAGGTTTTAGGAAAACTTGCTCCCAAACTAAATTCTTGCATGCCAGATTTGAAGATTACAGTGAATTTTGACAATTAGGCTTAAACCTCATTAAAAAAAACAAGGATTATAATACAAAGGGTAAATCATTAATTTTACCATGCAGTTGTAGCACTGAAAAATTATGATTAATCTTTTCGGATGAATATAGTATATACAATTTTAATTATGATGATTGATTTTTTAATAAAGCTTAACATTCTTTTAAATTCAGATCCTGTTTATGAAGATATGTTGAGTGACAGTAGGAAAATGATCACTAATGAGAAAATAGATGCTTACAATGAAGCTGCAATCAGTATTCTGAACAGCAGCTCCAGAAATTCCAAAGCTAAGGTTAAAGTATTCAGCGTTTCTAAACTGATAGCACAAGAA
Organism: Emydura macquarii macquarii; assembly: GCF_026122565.2. Classification (NCBI taxonomy): domain Eukaryota; kingdom Metazoa; phylum Chordata; order Testudines; family Chelidae; genus Emydura; species Emydura macquarii. Next base: position 30,919,161 of record NW_027132559.1, on the reverse strand, counting down.
ACTATCATGCAATCTTCGGATGGCCTGCATCTCCCAGAATCAAGCAGAGAAACAGTGAGTACTTTCATTGGTAGTCAATAGAACAAAGAATCAATAATGGAGCAAATTTTCATTGAACATGCTGTACTCATAATGTCAGATAGTATGAACTTTGGTATCCCTCGATGATTGTAATCTTAAAAATGACATGCAAGAGTTTTCCAGGAAATGGTTTGCAAGATCCCAGCAGAGGAAAGCGTATCTTTTGGGATCTTGCAAACAAATTTTACAAGATGCTAATTATGCTAACTACCGTTTAGTAAATAACTATGCACCTGTTTAAAAAATTGTTTTTTCTGAATGTTAAATGCAATTTGACACCATCTCTAGATCCTTCAAATCCTGAGAAGTCCAAGCTGCAAATTTGTTGCTTTCTGCTGCACAAATTAATGTCAATCACAGCTCTTTGGAGAGTTGCTCTCAGGGCTAAATCCTAAATCTCGCCCTTTGTGGGTATGCAAGATCTTCAGCGTATCAGGAGTAATTCTGTTATGGAGGAGATTGGGTGGGATGTGGCGAATCCTTTCAGGGGATCATCATCCTATATATCGAGGATAGCCAAATTGTGGCTCATGGGCCATATGCAGCCCTTTTACAGTTAAAGTGCAGCTCGCAGAGCCTCCTATGTGCCCCCCTCCGTCCCACTCCCCATTCTCCACCTATTGGGGTAGAGAGCTCGGAGTTTCTGCCCTGCAGCAGGGTAGTGGGGCTAGAGGATTTGCCCAGTGGGGAGGAGGATCTGGGCGGTCAGGAAGTTTGGCCACCCCTGCTATATGTGCCTCTATAAAGGCTCCTTGCAGCACAACATAGAGGGAGTTTGTGGTTGTGGGTACAGGCTGAGAGAGAGGCAGAAGGTGGGTTATTGAATCCACATCTGTGCAAGTCAACTGGCAAGCTGCATGGGTTACTGCAACACTGAGTCTGCACTAATGGTTACAGAGCAATTTTGCTGCCATTCTGCAGTTTGGGGTAGAAGAACTACATTCCCACTCCCTCCACGACAGACCTTCCCAGATCTACTTATTTGGATTGTGCTCCAGCCCATGATTTGGTTCTTGTTGCTTGTTCAAAATCAATAATAAAAATTAAAGCTGTTTGTTTACATTAGGACTCTTTTAAAATACTTAGATCTGTTTAGTATGGGTTATTTTAATCCTGGAATTGTGTTTAGCTAGTTGTGTGTGGATATATGAAGTGCTTAAATATAAAATGATAGGGAAAATGCCTTTTTGCTAATATTCAGTATTGTTGAAAAAAATCTCCTATACTGAGAATGTTTGATATAGCTAATTACTTGTGTCTTTGACAGAGTGCAATGATTCTTATGAACGTCTACTGCAATAAGATTCTGAAGCCCATTGATGGTTCCTGCTGCCAGCCTCAGCCTCCCCTCACTCTGATACAGAAACTAGCTTTTTGCTTTTTTGCTTTGTCCATTCTTGGATATTTAGTTCTCAATTTTATTTATCGTAATAATCATCGAAAGAACAAGCCATGCACCGATATGGAAAGTGGAGAGGAGAAAAAACCTATCACCAATACATCACCTGTTTCTACTTTAGAGACGCTATTACATTCCTTCTGCAAACTAGGTCTAATCATGGCCTATTTCTATTTGTGTGACAGAGCAAATCTATTCATGAAGGAAAACAAATTTTATACACATTCATCTTTCTTCATACCACTCATCTACATCCTGGTTTTGGGGGTATTTTATACCGAAAACACCAAAGAGGTAAAGATCTTTTTGGTGTAATTTCCCAGTTCAAGATTGTAATTCAGTTTAATTTTTATTCACTAAAATGTTACAGGTCAAATTTTCAAAAAGATATAGCTGATGCACTCACAAAAATATGCAGTTGCAATTGGAAATTCAGTAATTGTGTACACAACCGGTAATTAAGTGCAAAAGGAGGTTTTTCACAAGTGCAATGGGTAATACATTTTTGTGGGTGCAGCTGTTGATATGATTCATCCATCAACTGGCCACAAGGATTTGCAGAGTCAAATAGTAATTCAAACTAGTAGATGAGCATTGATTTATGGGGCAACATCTAATACACCGTGAATTTTATAAAATGTCATTTGTGTAGAAGTTTTTCTTCTTAGACCTGACTGCCCATAAAGTAGTTTTATTGTTTTGAACTTTCTCCTCATTTTGTAGATGTTCGTTGTACTTGTTGGAATAGCAACACTTTTGTTTTGTTTTGCATAGACTAAGATGTTAAATAGAGAGCAGACAGATGAATGGAAAGGCTGGATGCAGCTCGTTATTTTGATTTATCATATCTCTGGAGCAAGCACTGTGAGTGAATTGAATTTCATTATTTTTTTTAAAAAAAGTAATGTGATTTGGATTCAATGCTGTAAAGGAAAAATAAGCTTCTGCCATTTACCTCCAAGATACAGAAGTTAAAATATCCATGCATTAGGATTTGAGTATCATAAACAGTTCACATTGTGCTCCTTGTTTAACCTTTAATTTTAAAGACAATTTTTGTGAGGTCTCATTTATATCATTTCCTTCAATAAGTAAAAATATCAAAGTGGTTGTACCATTTTTTTTTGCATCATATACCCAATGAAGGGAAATTATTTCCTCATTGTAGAAGACTATTAATTTATTTATGAAAAGTTCTTAAGTTGCTGGAGACAGCTTTTTTTGTGTTTTAGGAGTTGAAACTGTTAAAGAAGGGCAAACTTTCAAGAATCCTTTTTTCTTTTTAATCCAGCTATAGACACACAAGAAAGTAGAGCTGTTTGTACAGTTTCAAGAAGTTTATTCAGATTTTACAATTTGAGAGAGGCTAGGTAAAAAAAGAACTGCTTTAAGTAATAGTAAGTAGGGCATAAAATTTATTTCTTTAGTTACAGTTGTTTTAAAATGACACAAAGCTTTATGAAACAGAAACACAACAAGCCTAAAATACAGAAGAACTTTCTCCTCTTGTCCCCGATCGAGAGAGAGAGAACTTCTGTGGCCCTCTGTAAAGGGTAAATTATTTTTCTCAACAGTTTTTGCCTGTGTATATGCACGTTCGGGTTCTGGTTGCTGCATATCTGTTCCAAACAGGTTATGGGCATTTTTCATACTTTTGGATCAGAGGAGACTTTGGATTGTATAGAGTGTGTCAGGTAAGAATAAATCTTTTTATTGATTTATATAGAAACATTTCCAAGTTCAGATCTTCCTTCACTTACTAAAATATCAGAGATTAAAATTATTTTGGTTGATATTCATAATACCAAACTAATCATTGTCTCTGTGTCTAGCTAACCTGGTCTATTTAATGTAGATGGATCCATCTAGTGTATCTAGTACAAACATAATGAACATTTTTAGTGGGAAGGCTCTTAACATTAGAATGCAGCTGAGGTGAAAAATAATCATTCTTAATGTTTTCATCAGAAATTGGGCACAACATGTGGTGAAAATAAACCAATGTCATATATGAAAAAGCAAGCCTGAAACAAACTTAATCTAAATTATCCATTTTGAATCTTTCTTCCACCTTCTTTCCCCAGCCCATTCCCCTCATCTTGTCTGTTTAATGTGGAGATTCTATTTGACATACCACTAAAACATTTTTCTGTTGGCTCTTTCTTATACAAATAAATAAATGTTTGTTGAATCCAGGATACTACTGCCTGGAAATAAAATCAGTTTTTTCTCACTGTGATGAGGGTGATGATTCTCAGGGCAGCCAGGGCTATGAGTCACCTTGTGCATCTGCCTCCAGTGCAAGAAAGTCTTCCCTGTGCAAACTGAGTGTTAGCTCCCTCACCCAAACATCATGTTACCCACTAAAGCACTCTCCTCTGGGCTATACCAGCCCTGCCTTTTTCCTGCAGGCTGAAATAGATGTACCCATACCCTGACTCCCTTCAGAGTGTCCCCCTGTGATATCCCACAGAAATCCCAGATCCTCTGTTCCCAAAGGAACAATGTACACCAGTTTACCAGTTTTACCTTAGACCAACACTTCTGTGTCACACACAGCACTTGAGTTCAATTATAGGAAACCAAAAGAAGATTTATTTAAGAATAAGGATTCAAATAGAATGGTTTTTCTTTGAGTGCTTGCTCACGTTCATTCTGATTTAGGCATATGTGCGCGCCACATGCACCTGTGCTGGAAGTTTTTTCCCTAGTGGTACCTCTAGAGCTGGCTCTAGCTCCCTCTGCAGTGGCATGCCTATGCGCTCGTATACAGGGCACTGCCAGCCCCCCTCCCTTCCAGTTCCTTCTTACCGCCCATGACAGTGCTGGAACAACTCTCTTGCTCTCGCAAGTCTCCATTGCCTAGTGGTTTCTAGCTTTTTAGATATTCCTAATGTATATAGTTTAAAATTGGTTGATTAATTGTTAGTTAGTAAGTTCCCAGGGTTGGGGCATGCCCCATTCCCTGGGGTTTAAACCCTGTGCTTCATGCAAGAAACCTATGCCATTGAGTGACCCGCATCAGAGCTGTTTAAGGTGCCTGGGAGAAGCTCACCTCTCTGAGAAGACTAAGATCTGTAGTTGCTTTTGCCCAAGAACTAAGAAGGACTGGGACATTAGACTGAAGGCTCTTCTGATGGAGGCAGCACCCAGACCGGTGTCAGAGACGATCAGACTCAGGACAAAGTACCATGGCATTGTTAAAAAGCGCTCCTCCAGCATCGGAGTCAACTTGGCACCACTTGGCATCCCTGATGCTGAAGAAGTGCCAAAAGAAAGCGCACTTGAAGGAGTGCTGGCCGGCACCAAAGCTGGCTAAGAAAACTTCAGGGAAGCCTGAGTCAGCCCAGAAAGGGTCTCTGCCCGCCCAGGCGGGCATCAAGCCCGACATTCGCACCACTGCCCACTCCAGGGAGTGGGAGAGGCCCATGCCACCTATTGGTCCCCTCCACGCTGAGGTGTTCCAGGTGATGAAGGACCTATTGGCCATGCTGGTGCTGCCTACATCGCGAGAGGGTAGGCCCCTGCACCAAGGAGCAGACACTCTAGCTGGGTGTTAGTTGAAGGGGATGCCAGCATCTATGCAACAGCCCTGCCCCCATCATCTGGTTGCCATTCTCCGGCCTCAAGGCACTCATCGGGTTCTCGGCACTGGTCTCCAGAACTGCGCCGGGACATTGGATTCATGCCTATGGTCTCCGGGCACTAGGCACTGATCCCTGGAGCACCAGCACCGCTCTGCTGAGCATCAGCATTGATCTTCGGAGCCCCAAGGTTCATTGAGCCTGCAGCATCGCCAATCGCCAGCACGCAGCAGGTAACCGGAGCCCTGGCAGCACTCAAGTCCTCACAAAAAGCCGAAGGACAAGACGTGATCCAGACATTGCCAACACTGTGGCTCTGGACATCATTCCCCGACATCAGAATTCTGGTGTAGACACAGAGAAACAGGCAGCATCGGTACCCCCGTGGTCACCGGGATATACTTTTTTGGATTCGGGGAGGAAATTATAGTCCCCCTGAAGATGCAGGCTACAAAGCCCCCTGCCGTTTTCCCCATGCCACCTCAGATGGGGGGATGGCCTCAAGGACAATGGACTGGACTCTGGCAATACTGGAACCCGTGGGGGTTTCTCCATTTTGCAGTGCCCTACCCACTCTCATTTACGGGAACTTCAGTGCCATGCTTTTCAAAAGACCCCGCCACGGCACCAGCCTTAGACGTCGACTCGGAGCATGAGGAGTCGCTATTGGGAAATCCATCGGTGACCACCCCGACTAGGGAAGAGGCACCAGTAGCCCCTCAGCTACCGGCCGCCTCATCCTCCTCAAACAAGGCAGTAGCGGGCCCCTTGCCTGCTGCCCCACTGGACGATTATAGGTCACATCAGGACCTGCTGAAAAAGAGTAGCAGATAACCTGGGCCTGAAGTAGAGGAGCTTAAAGAACCTGTGGATGAGCTCTTTGGCATCCTGGTGTACGCAGCACCTTGTAGGGTGGCTCTCCTGGTGCATGAATGGGTAGTGAAGCTGGCTAAGACTTTGTGGCAAACCCCAGCATCTCTGCCCCCCATGTCCAAACGGGCAGAGAAAAGGTACTATACGCCCGCTAAAGGTTTCAAATATCTGTACACACACCCATCTCCGGGCTCACTGATGGTCACGGCAGCTAACGAGCATGACAGGCAAGGGCAAATGAGCTCCACTCTAAAGTTCATTTTCTTTGCCTCTTTATTCTTATTTGGCCGAAAAATTTATTCAACAGCGAGCCTACAGCTAAGGGTGTCTAACCAGCAGGCGTTGCTGGGGTGATACCATTTTAACATCTGGCAATGGCTGGAAAATTTTACTGACTCCCTCCCCCAGTCCTCCAAACAACAGTTCGAGGCCATCCTGGAGGAGGGTGTGACTGTGGCCAGGGCCTCCTTGCAGGCAGCTTCAGATACGGTGGACTCAGCAGCATGGGCAATGGCTTCTACGGTATCAATGAGAAGAGCTTCGTGGCTCCAGATATCTGGTCTCTCAACAGAAGTTCAGCAGTCTATCTAGGACCTTCCGTTCAATGGCACTACTTTATTTGTGGACCAGACAAACTCTAGGCTGCATGGTCTGAGAGACTCTAGAGCCATGCTGCGTTCATTGGGCCTTTATACCCCATCCTCTTCAAGGAGACACTTCAGGCCCTCACAGCAGCAGCACTTCAGAGGCCAGTCCAGAGGGGAGCCCTATAGAAAGAGAAATAGAGGCTACAAGCGTCACTGGGGCAAAGAGAAGCTTTTGAAGGTGTGCCTGGGGGCGACCGACCAGTTTAGACTCGAGATCCAGTTTCCTGACCGTTCTGCTCCCGCCTTGCCTCTTTTCTCCCAGCCTGGATGGCCATTACATCGGACCGTTGGGTGTTAAACACAGTGGCTACTGGCTGCACCCTAGAGTTCGTCTCGATCCCACCCTCCTTCCCCGTCCCTCTTCAGGGACCCCTCTCATGAGCAACTCCTTGTCCAAGAGGTACAAGTCCTCCTGCAAATGGGAGTGGTGGAGGAGGTCCCTCAAAGTCTGAGAGGCAAAGGATTCTACTCATGGTATTTCCTGATTCCAAAGGCAAAGGAGGCCTGAGACCTCAAAAAGTTCCTCAAAAAGCTAAAATTTCACATGGTCTCCCTAGTGGCCATCATTCCTTCTCTGGATCCGGGCGATCTCTAGACCTCGTTTGCCGCCCCTGATTTAAAGGATGCTTATTTTCATATAGCTATTTTCCCGGTCCACAGGAGGTTCCTGCAATTTACAGTGGGAGCGCAACACTGCCAATTCGTGGTCCTACCATTCGGTCTTTCTATTGCTCCCTACATTTTTACCAAATGTATGGCAGTAGTAGCAGCCCACCTCAGGTGGAGGAGAGTGCAGGTGTTTCCTTACCTGGAGAATTGTCTCATCAGCGGTTGCTCAAGGGAACAGGTCCATTGCAATATAGGAATCCTGAGAGACACGTGTCACTTGCTGGACCTGTTAATAAATGAACATAAATCGTTACTTATGCTTGTACAGAGAATAGAGTTCGTGGGGGCAGTCCTGGACTCTATCCAAGCCAAAGCACTACTGCGCAACACTAGATTGCAGGCTATGACAGAGCTTATAGCCAGTCTAAGGGACCAGTCAGTTACCACAGCGAGGATATGCCTCAGCTTCCTGGGATATATGATGGCTTGAATCTCTCAATGCCTCGTCCTTGGTCTCTGCCGCTGTGCCCATACCTCATTTCCCAGGACAGGGGTCGGTTACTTCACCTGGACCTAGCCTCCCTGCATATGACAGCACGACTGCTGCATGGCTGAACAGGGAAGAGTGCCACTGTTCAGCCCAGATCCAGAGAGTGCTGTTGGAAAATAGGAAGCCTTCCACTAGGGCGTCCTACCTAGCAAAGTGGAAGCGCTTTGCCTGCTGGGCAGCCTGTCAGAACTATCACCGACAAAGTCTGCTATACAGGTGATCCTGGACTACTTGCTTCATTTAAAACAGGAAGGCTTAGCCTTTTTTGTTGGTAAAAGTTCATCTGGCAGCAAAATCGGGTTTCACCCACAGATACAGGGCAGATAGGTTTTCTCTCACAAGATGACAACTAGATTCCTTAAAGGGTTGGAAAGGCTCTTCCCTCCTATTAGAGAGCCAGTTCCGCAGTGGGACCTGAACCTTGTCCTGTCCCGACTCACTGCTCTGCCTTTCGAACCGTTGGCCTCCTGCTCGCTCATACACTTGTCCTGGAAGGTGTCCTTTCTAGTAGCAATAACCTGTGCATGCAGGGTGTCGGAGACTAAAGCCCTGACCTCAGAGCTGTCTTAGATGATGTTCTTCAAGGACAAGGTCCATTTCCGCCCTCATCCTGCGTTTCCCACTTTCACATTAATCAGGACACCTTCCTGCCGGTATTCTGCCCTAAGCCTCACAGCTCTAATGAAGAGAGGCGCCTCCACTCGCTCGATGTAAGGAGGGCTCTAGCCTTCTACATCGATAGGACCAGACCGTTTTGCCGCTCCATGCAACTCGTCATACCGATTGCTGACAGGATGAAGGGAAAATCAGTCTCCTTGCAACAAATATTGTCCTGGATTACAGCCTGCATTCGAGCCTGTTATGAACAAGCTGTAGTCGCGCCTCCAGTGTCCTTGTCGGCCCACTACAAAAGGGCCCAGGCATCTTTAGCGGCTTTCCTGGCACATGTGCCTATTCAAGATATTTGTAGGGCCGCTACATAGTTGTCCATACATACCTTCACATCCCACTATGCCATCATGCAGCAAGCTCGGGACGATGCAGGGTTCAGCAGAGTGGTACTGTAATCTTCACGGCCATGAAGTCCTGCCCACCTCCAGAGTCACAGCTGATAAGTCACCTAAATCAGAATGGACATGAGCAAGCACTCAAAGAAAGAGAATGGTTACTTACCTTGTAACTGTTTCGAGATGTGTTGCTCATGTCCATTCCGCAACCCACCCTCCATCCCCTCTGTCGGAGTTCTGGCAAGAAGGAACTGGAAGGGAGGGGAGCCGGCAGCACCCTATATACGAGCGTTTACGCACGCTGCTGCAGAGGGTGCTAGCCCCGGCCTTATGGGTACCACTAGGGGAAAAACTTGTAGCCACCGATGCATGTGGCATACACACACCTAAACGAGCAACACATCTCAAAAAACAACAGTTACGAGGTAAGTGAGCATTCTTTACATATAGTAGCACATGCTACTCTTTGTGGATAAATACCATGAAGGTGGTGTATTAGGTGTAGTGAATTTGTCAGGTCTGAGACAGGAGTTGCTTGTAAAGAATTTCCAAATGCCAGCAACAGGCGTATATGTCACACAGAGTTTCTTTCTCTGTGGATAAGAGCAATTGGATTCAGCACTCCAGCATGCTGGATTGCATGTTTCCAAGACTGCAGGTCTTGGTTTGGATGGGACAAACTACTGTCATCTCTAGTTTGAACTAATGCCATTTTCATTCACTTAAGTTTTAGAACTTTAAGCTGCTGTATGCATATTGGATTCATGCTCTCCCTCATAGTTAGTAAAATCAAGAAGAAAGGTATTGGGTGTTTTAGTTATTAATGCTTCCCTAAAAGTTGGTGGATTGGCTGCTTTCCTCAAATGAGTGCTTATTAGGCCCTGTCACAGTTTCAGGGTAACTGCACCTTTAACCCTTTCACCTCCATGATCTGCTCCAGGAATGTCCATTCAGATCTCAAGCCCCTAGTGTCACCTCTGCCTGGGCAGGGACCTTTGAGTTTGCAGTCCTTTTGCACTTCGCTGTGATTTTCTCCAAACAGGTCTGACAAATGTCCAGCCATTACTCTTTATTTTCACTCCAAGGACAATGACAGTGATTTACCAATGACCAACCAGCTCTTCCCAAGCAGAGTATATTTATTTTAAGGACAAAAACAGACAGAGAAAACAAATAAAACAATAAAAAGGTCTAAGCACACACTAAATATACTAAAAATCGTCCAACGTCCACATGGGGGAATCTGGCAAGTCACTGTCTTTCCAACCCTTCAGCAGCATTAGGCCCCCGCCCTTGGACCAAAGGTCAGGTCTGTTTGTTGAATCAAAAGAAAGGCCCACCAGTCTGTTCAAACTCGCTCTTTATCCCCAAAAAGCCTCTGTCTCCCAGCTTCTTCAAAGAGGTAAAACCAATCACTCTGCCCTTCCTCAGGAGGTACGGCGTCAGTGTGGGAGTCTGCATAACTAGCGTTGGGATTTTGCATTAAACATCCCTTAGTGATTCCAAATTCTACAGGAAATCCTCACCCTTCCTTCCCGCCCCAGTGAGCCAGGGACACACAAATACATATAAAATGTATTGATGCAAAGAGTTGTGAATATTCCACAGGGTTATGTCGTCCGGCTTGTTTCTGAATAATGGTCTTAAAGTTTTCATGCTTTCAAGACTGATTCAAACATTCAGATAATGATAAATACAATAGTTTCAAGATAGGCTTGTGTTCATTATATCTGTCACAGGCCTGTAATTAAGAAACCCTCTCTTAACATTAACTTCCTTTTTATCACTTTATCTCTAATTTCCCCTTCCTGGGCAATGATCATCTCTGGCTTCATCTGCTATCCTCTTGAACCATTTTGGTTTTTAAAATGTTCAATTCAGAAAATATAATTAACAGTTTGAAATAAATTTTGTTTAGTTGTGAAGTTTAAATGATGCGTTTTTGTCAGGATGTTTAGTATCCTTTATTACAAAGTATTTAGCATTTAGAAATAGCTGAAAGTTACTTATTAGGGTGGCTGAAAGTTTTCTGTCAGTTTTTTCAATAGCTAATTATTTTTAAGTAAATAAAGATTTTCACAGAAAGTGTGTTTTCCTTGAAAAAATTAAATTTTTCTCAATGCAAAAACTGGTCTTTTTTGTTTTTCAGCCAATTTTTTTCATGGGGGGGGGGGGTTTAAGTTCTTTGAAAAGATGAAATTTTCCTTAGAGAGAGCAAGAGAGCTGTTTTTCTACCAGATCTATTAGTTATTCTCTTTTAAAAATGAAAGAGCATCTCAAAGTCCAATGTTGTTCATAACAATCAATTGTTCCAGTATAAGGATGGTTGGAGAACAGATTGTGTTACAGGGTTTTTTTGTCCAGTTATTGCAAGGGAGCACACTATGCATTTTTTAAATGTCTGACTGGTTCACCCTATTTGGTATCAAATTGTATCTTGGTTCAAACAAGAAACTTACAACCATTCAGCTCTACTTCATTTTTATATAGCCTAAAGTTTGAACTGCTTTTTGAGGCACCCATTCATATTTCAATAAAGGTAATATTGTAGCTGTTTAAACTGATATGCATAATATTTATAGAATTTGTATAGCTGTTAAAGAAAACCAGTTTGATTATTGTATTTCCTAATGAAAACACTCTTCTCTCTTCCTTCCCATCCCAAACCCCCCACAGGTTTTATTTCGACTCAATTTCCTGGTTGTGGTGTTATGTATAGTGATGGATCGACCTTACCAGTTTTACTACTTTGTTCCACTAGTCACTGTCTGGTTTGTGATCATCTATGCTACATTAGCTGCATGGCCTCAGATAGTCCAGAAGAAAGCAAATGGTAAAATGAATCTTGTTTCTTTCCTTTTACTGTAAAGGTGTTTACATGATAATGTACACAATTACAAACATATACAAAACTTGATAGCTAGTGTGTTTGTCTTTATTTGGATATTTGAATAATGTACATTTAAATTCTATAAATAAGTTAAACCACTGTCCACCAAGCTTGGAAAGTTCTCAACAGAACATATCAAGTGTTTGTTGACCCGTATCCTGGCTTAAATTTGTTTGTTGGAATATGAATTCTATTTCTGAGGTTTTGAAAATTGTTTGAACACTGCAAGAAACAAACAATTGCTGAATGCAAGCTAAGAGATATTCCATGAACTTGCTCCTAAATTGCTATACCTGTATTCGTTGAAATCAGTTTAACAATGTTATCTATAGTTTTCAGTTTTATTTTCAAAAACTCTTTTTTTTAGAAGTGGAATGAAATTCAGAACTATTTTTATTCACAACCATTCTTCATTATGGAACTTTGAGAGGGAATAGGTTGGTGTATTTTCTATCTTACAAACTGAAGTTAGTACTCTAGAAAAATACTCTGTCCGCAGAAAATGGACAGCATGAGCAACAGTATTGCAAACTTCCCCTATTTTGTGCTCCTATTTTGTGCCCTCTTCTTGAGGGACTAGTTTTGTTATCTCTTTCCTAGTAGGAGTCTCCATGCTGCTACAGCGTATGGCCCTTTTGCTGAGATTGTCAAGGTGGTGCTAAATGCATTTCATGTAATGTGGATGTTTGTTCATTAGAAACTGAAGTGAGGCCACCAACTTGTTTCACATACTGTAGTTCAGTGAACAGCTGTCATGTGATAACTGTTTTGGGGCTCATTTACCTCACTTAGATTAGAACCAGTGACCTGGAGAGTAAAGCATCCATATGTCACAACATAGATCCCCCTTCTTCAAGTAGTGTCCTATGCGTACTCTTCTGTAAGTGTACATGTATCCCTGAACTTTTGATCAGAGATCTTTGGTAGCAGCGTTCGTTCATCCCACACATGCGCTTTCTCCTTCTCAAAGCTAATTAGCACTGCACAGGCAAACCACCCGCAGTTCCTTCAATCGCCCCTGGCTAGCGACAGATTAATTAGCAGCTCGTTCATGGATACTTTACTCTTTAGAAATTTGATCTTAGCTAGTTTTAGTGTTCTCAGTCTCATAGTTTTCTTTAGTTTCTTTTTCTCTTCCACTGTTTGGTGGGGGGAAACTTTTTTTTGTTACCCGTTCCCCTCCCTCCCCCAATATTGGAGGTTGCACACAGTAAGGGGTATGCCCACTTTGCCTGGGTTTAAGAAGTGCCTCTCCTGCAAGAAGTCCAATCCAGTAATGTATGGGCATTCCCGCTGTGTTGGTCGCCTCAGGGAGGGCCACATTCCGCAGAAGTGAATCTTCTGTCAGCAGCTAAAGACCAGATTCCGAATAAACCAGGAACTGAAACTGTAACTACTCCTCATGGAGGGAGCTCTTCAGCCTGTGCCTGGCCTGCATTCAGGCAACGTGAATCTTCTCCACAGACTTCCACCTCTAAGGCCAATGAATCAAGGAAGAAATCCTCAGACTCCCCACGTAAGACATCCAAAAGAGAGCTTCGAGCCCTCGCAGTGAGCCCGAGACAGCCAGAGGAGATCTGCGGCACATTCAGTCTCCTCGGCACTGAAGGCGACCAAGCATGATGCCCATAGATTGTGTGGTTCTGGTGTGACAGATATCACAGGCTTGCGTAAGGGCACAAGCACCAAAGCAGCAGTACCACCAGTCAGGGACAGGAGTGGAGACAGTACCGCCAATGGGAAGATGGCATCAGTATGGATGCCCTTGGTTCTGATGACTGTGAGGCAACTATCATCGGACCGCGTGGTGCAGCCAAGGTTGTCTGGTGGTACTGAGGGAGCAATCTAATACCAGCAACCACTGATGGTACCGATTACTGTGGCACTGCAAGAATTTAGATTCATTAAAGATCTCACAATATCTGAGGTGCCAGAATCTCCCCTATTCCGTACCGAGCACATCTTGAGCCCAGGAATAACCACTGGCACTGAGCCAGGCACTTCCAGTCACTGCATTGGCTCCACTGCTTTCAGGGGAGAGTTGGATACTGACCTGGAGGCGGTTCTCTCCCATCACTCTCACTGTTTCCTCCCACTACCAACCTGGGCCTTCCCTGTCATATCTTAGGTCTGGATCTCAATCCCCATGGTATGATCAACCATGACTTTTCCATGCCCCAGGAACCCTATTTGGATCTGTGGGCAGCCTATAGGCACCATGCTTCCTGGGCATTGGGTGTTACACACCAAGAGGCTGCAAGGCATTCCCCCTTAGCCACTGTCTTTAAAGTTTCAGAAGCTCCTGAGAAACTCCTGGAGGAGGAGGTTACACCACATACCAACATCTCTTCCTCCTCTCCAGACGAGGTAGTCATGCCCCCTCCACCGTCCATGGCTGACAATTTTAAACTCTTCCAAGACCGACAAAGAGGGTGGCAGATCCTTACAGATACCTCTCGAGGAGATAACAAACACTCACTATAAACTGCTGGATATTTGACATACGTCCTCCTCTTCCAGGATAGCGCACCCCATCAATGAGGCGCTTTTGGACCCAGCTAAGCTTATATGGCAAATGCCAGCATCGGCCACACCGACAAACAAATGGGCGAACAAAAACTATTATGTACCTCCCACGGATACAGAATTTCTTTTTGCCCATCTTCCACCCAATTCCATTGTGAAAATTGCAGTGAACTCCTTTGGCTGGCAACAGCATTCCAAGTCCAGCCCTTATGATAGGGATTGGAAGCATCTTGACTTATTTGGACTAAAGGCCTACTCTTCTGCTACTCTGCAGTTTAGAATTACAAACTATCAGGCCTTAACAGCAAAACATGAGTACATGAACTATACCAAACTTAACATTGACCATCTCCCGGAATCACAACAGGAAAAATTTTGAGCCATTATCAAAAAAGGGCTGTTGGTGGCCAAAACAGCACTCTAGACAGCACTTGATGCAGCTGATACAGTGGCCCAGTCCATCTCAACAGTGGTCATGATGGCAGTGAGCTTTGTGATTGCATCCTTCAGGATTCCCAAAGGAGGTGCAAACAACTGTTGAAGACCTCCCCTTCAAAGGCTCTAAGTTGTTTGCTGAGAAGACTGATGTGTCAATCCTCACACTTACAGACTCCAGAGCCACATTTTGGTCACTGGAGATCTATACGCCAGGACAAAAGAGAAAATTTAGTCCTCAGTCTTCTTACAGACCAAATACACTACAGTTCCCACCACAATGCTACTATGAGCCACAGAGAAGGAAATCTAAATTCCAGAGGCGTAAACCATCAGGCCCTCAATCTTCAACATCAACATTGCAGTCTGCCACTTCAAAACATAAGTTTTGACATAGAATCATAGAGTTGGAAGGGACCTCAGGAGGTCATCTAGTCTAACCCCCTGCTCAAAGCAGGACTAACCTCAGCTAAATAATCCCAGTGAGGGTTTTGTCAAGCCGCAGCTTAAAAACCTCTAAAGATGGAGATTCCACCACCTCTCTATATAACCCATTCCAATGCTTCACCACCCTCCTAATGAAAAACTTTTTCTTAATGTCCAACCTAGATCTCCCCCACTGCAATTTGAGACTGTTGCTCCTTGTTTTGTCATCTGCCACCACTGAGAACAGCCTAGCTCCATCCTCCCTGGAACCCCCTTTCAGGTAGTTAAAGGCTGCTATCAAATCCCCCTCATTCTTCTCTTCTGCAGACTAAACAAACCTAGTTCCCTCAGCCTCTCCTCATAAGTCTTGTGCTCCAGCCCCCTAATCATTTTTGTTGCCCTCCACTGGACTTTCTCCAACTTGTCCACATCCTTTTTGTAGTGGGGGGTCCAAAACTGGACACAATACTCCAAATGCAGCCTCACCAATGCCAAATAGAGGGGAATAATCACTTCCCTCGATCTGCTAGCAGTGCTCCTACTAATGCAGCCAAATATGCTATTAGCCTTGGCAACCAGGGCACACTGCTGACTCATATCCAGCTTCTTATCCACTGTAACCCCCAGGTCCTTTTCTGATGGTTGAGGCCCCGAGAGACCACTCCCTTCAACATCAGCTGCCACTTCCCTACCTGTCGCATTCCTTTGGATGTTGCCTTGCTTTGTTCCACCACAACTGGGAACACACAACATCTGACAGATGGGTTTTGGAGATTATCTCCAATGGTTATTAGATCCACTTCATCTCTCTTCCCAGCCCCCACCTTTTCCCCATCCTTCTTCAGGGACCCTTCTTACGACAAATTGTTGCAACGAGAGATGGATCACTTCCTCCGCCTAGGAGCCGTAGAACCTATTCCTCTACATCTCTACGGCAAACGGTTTTACTCTTGATATTTCCTGATCCCCAAGAAAAAGGGAGGTTGGAGACCATACTGGACCTCAAGGCACTGAACAAATACATCAAGGCCTAAAAACTCTCGATGGTTACACTAACAGTGATTATTCCATCTTTGGAACAGGGAGATTGGTTCTTGGCCCTTGATCTCCAAGACACATATTTCCATATATCAATCCTACCGTCTCACAGATGATTCCTCCGATTTACTCTGGGTCAGGACCATTACCAGTACAGAGTATGGCTTCCAGAGTATTTGCCAAGGTCCTCTCCATAATGACGGCTCACCTACATACCTAGACATCATGATCTACCCATACTTGGATGGCTGCCTCCTCAGGGCCCGTCCTTCAAAGAAGCTTTACAGACCTCTACTATGGACGTAGTCATGAACCTCGGTCTGCAAATCAACATCTAAAAATCCACCTTGATTCTGGTACAACACTTGGAGTTTATAGGGGCCATTCTTGACTCACTGCAAGTGAGGGCACTCCTTCCACAACACAGATTTCACAGACTGTCCGTGCTTATATAGACAGTTCAAGCCAGCCTTCAAACTTCTGCCAGACATGGTCTCCAGCTCCTGGGGCACATGGCAGCTGGTATGTTTGTAATATCATGCCAATATCATGAGGTGTCTGTAGACATAGTTCAGCTTGGTTTGCAGGCCACACAGAGACAGGTTAGACAAACCTGTCTTGATGCTTTCAGGGTCAAACACTCCCTGGATTGGTGACGTTAGGAGAGCCCTGGCCTTCTACCTGGACTTTTAGGAAAATCTACTACCTAAAGACTTTTAGGAAACCTCCCAAGCTCTTCATTTCCATTGCAGAAAGTTCTAAAGGCACAGCAATATCGGTCTAGAGGCTCTCCAAATGAGTATTAAGTTCTACTGTCATGTTCACAACATAGTAATTCCCTCTGGAATTCGCACACACTGCACAAGATCAGTTTCTTCCTCTGTTGCCTTCCTCAAGATTGTTGCTATCTCAGAAATCTGCAGAGCAGCCACCTGGGGTCTGTACGTATCTTTGCAGAACACTATGTGATTACTGGGAACTCTGCTTCCGATGCTAGCTTCAGCTCTGCAGCATTATCATATATAACAGACTCAACTCCGAAGCCTCAACCTCCCATTAGGGATACTGTTCAGGAGTCACCTATGGTGGAGCACTTACACGGACACTACTTGAAGAAGAAGTTATTCATCTTGTGCAATAACAATGGTTCTTCAAGATGTATGTCACTATGGGTGCTCTGCAACCCGCCATACTCCCCTCTACTTTGGAACTCTTGATAAGGAATCTGCGATAGAGAAGGAACTGAGGATGGTTCACCTGCACAGCGCTAATGAGCTTCGAGGCAGAGCAAGAAGGGAGAGCCCATGTGTGGGCCGAATGGACACTGCTACCAAAGATCTCCAATCAGAAACACAGGGACACACATACGCCTACAGTAGAGCACCCATAGGGGGACACATCTCGAAGAACCATCATTACTGCACAAGGTGAGTAACTACTTCTTCCCTCACGTATTAGCGGTGCAATATTCAAATTGTGTAGATTGCATTTATGATAGTGAAACACTTTAAACATGTACTTGGAATACATACTGCAGAACCGGTACTTTGACCTGTACTTTGACACAATGTCGAGAATGTTTACTCTTAATTTTAAAGCACTGACAATCAGCTCACGAGTTTGTGTGTAGCACTCTGATATCTCTCTGACAATTAGCTCCTATTTCTTCGTGTGTACTGTGCAACAGAAGTCCTACTGTGAACCTCACAGCAGTACTTTCCTGCAATCCTCCAAAAGCTCCTCCTTTCAGTGACCACTTTCCCTCAGCTCTGTGCCTGTTGCCAGCTTCCAGTTTGTGTGAAGCAAGAGTGAGATCCATTTTCCACAGCTGAGTTGTGGGGACAAAACCGTGTCAACCAGCAGCCTGGGGGGAACAGTTCCTTTGCCTAGCCGTGGCAAAATACTGCTCTTCAACTGACGGTTTTGAGGAGCAAAATTAGTTGTGCCTCATTGTACCTCACTCCTGACTCTCAGTTTAAATAGACACTTATTTTATATAACTGCTCTTTAGATTTTTCATGTATAACTAAAATTAGAAATTCACATGCTGAGTATCTGGCAAAACTGAGTCTTTAAAGTAGTGTTTGCTTTTGTAGGGTTAAATTGTGTCATCGGATATATGCACATCAGTTTCATTCAAGCCAGTAGAGGCTGTAGTTCGGTATCCTGAGGCTAGAATGTGTGAATTAATGACTATAAATGTTTGTGGTTTGGACTTTACTTCATATAAAAGAAAGCAAAATCATCAAATGATAATGTTTGGATAATGGCAAAATGTGACTGGCTAGTACCTAGACTATATACATATTAAATTATAAAGGATATCTGTGTGTCACAGCTACTGACTTCTTCCTAAATGTATCATTTATGTTTTGAAAAAGTAACATCCAGATACCCATTGATTTTTCAATTCTCCCACAGGGAACTGCTTCTGGCACTTTGGCTTACTGCTGAAACTAATTTCTTTACTTATGTGTATATATTTTCTAGCAAATTCTCAGGTTTGTAAATTATATTTATTTGTACCTTAGAGAATTAATAGTAGCCTGTGTATTCCGTTTTGGAAAGCCACTCAGAATAGAACATTATGACCAGTTTTCTATTACTGTATAGGGAAGTATAGGGGGGAGAAATTGAATATTTAAATGCCTCCCTTTCATAACTCATTTTATGTGAGAGGCTGGAATTTTCAGTATCCTACATTTTTGTTTTTTTCTCTCACAACACTTTTAAAATTCATTGTTCTTTCCAACAATATTATGTAAATTGAGAGCATAGCTTTACTTATTTTGGTTGTCATAAAAGTATTTCTCTAAAATAACACCTTATTACAACACAGTTTCTGTATATTTATCTGGACAGGGCCTATCTGTCTAATTTATTTGGGGTCAGGTGGAAGATTATGCCACTGTTAGTGCTTTAGGTCTGTCATAGTTAGAGAAGGAAGAGTAAGCTGCATTTTTTTTCTCATGCATCTCAACAAAATTGTCAGCTAAATCCTGATGCCAAAAATGTTGTCAGTGACGAACAATGCACAAATCAGAGAACAAGTTTAAGTTTCAGATGCCAGGTTGAACTATAGTACCAGGAATTAGAAAGATTTAATTTTTCTTCACTACAGTTCTTATGGTTGAAAATAGATAAAAATCTAAATTTAAAAAGACCGATCTCATTTTGATATGTAAACCAAGCAAATGTCAGAAATCATTGGAAAATTGACACCAATATATATAACTGTTGTTAGGGTTTTTTCTCTGGTCCCCATGACCCTATATGTAAGACTTAATTTTGGCTGCCATTTGTCTATTGCAAACTTTGGAAACATGAAGGTCTGTACTCTTTGGAGGATGATCTACATTATCAGTTTGTGAGATTGCCAGTTTCTCATGGGTGAAATTCATACTTATGCAGATTTCTAGCACAAGGTCTATGTACCACTTAAGACTTACTGTTGAGTATTTAAGTGACGTGTGAGTAGTGCATAGGCATTTTGCAGATCTTCTGTCATGTGAATTTCATGCCAAATGTATGACTTACCACATACTGCAAAGATTCAGGGTACAAAATGAAGGACAGAATTTGCCCCTTTCTAAGTATTAAAAACACACACACACACACACACCAGGTCCTATTAGTACTAAACTCTAGTACTAAATTATTCTGTAAAGCTTTCATTTAGGTCTCCAAACACATAACTAATTGTCTCTGTTTAAGCCTACAATGCAAAATGGAGTGGTGAGAGGAAAGATGGTAGATGCTTTTATCCCTGGGAAATTAGAGGGGAAATGTTATTTAAAAAAAAGGGGGGGGGAGGAGCCTTTTTAAAAAATTGCTGTTTTGTTCATAACATCATTTGAAGTCTTTCAGAGCACTTCTATCATGGTGCCTAGAGAATAACATCTATCTGCAGAAATATTCAAATTATTATTTGTGTATTAGCGTAGCACCTAAGATCCCCAGTCATCCCACTGAGTTAGGTTCTGTGCAAACACAGAACAAAATGTGACCATCTCTTCTCCAAAGCGCATACAATCTATCACATTTATAATAGGGCCCAGTAGTGTTGGAACAGCCTTAAAAGTCCAGTTCCTTGGAATGATTGAAACAAGATTAATCACTGGTAGAGCTGATTGAAAAATGTGGAGAAAATGTTTAACAAACTTTTTAGTTGAAATTTAGAATTTTCAGAAAACATCCACTACCCTTTAAGTTGATCAGAAAAATAAAACAATTTCAGGAACATTTTGGGGTAATTATGCTCCTTTTCAACTTGTTTTAGTCATTAGTAAAGATTTTTAATCCCCTGGAAGAATGGCAGAGACGGGTCTTTTCCCCTAGAATTGGAGGAACACTTTCTGCTAGATAATTTATGGAGGGATATGAACAATGATCTCTGAGGGGGAGACCATGAATTCATTCCTTCTGGCTTTTGAGAACTGCACTGACCACAGATAGGGAGGGAGGATTAGGAAATACTGTACAGTATATCATGATACAATCAGAGGCAGACACTAGAATAATTGTTTCCAATTTGTGTATATGTGAAAGGGACAGCCACTTGGGGATGTTGTCTAGTGACTATCAGATGTGGATATCTAAAAATAGGTTCATTTGATTAGACAATATGAGACACAAACCACATTTTTACTGCTTCCAAATCTGAGAATATGCCGTGTTTAAATTAAATGTAGACAGTGGGGAGTGAGCTGCAGCTGTACATCTATGGTGTTTTGCAGTTCAAAAATGTATCTGCACCCATTTCAGGGTGTTTTTTTTTAAGGGAAGTAAATTGGTTTCAGGCTCTGGCCTCTATCTGATAAAACATGATGTAGGCAGTGTAGACAAAAATGTTCTAGCTGCTTTAAAATTAATTGATGTGAAAATTAAACTATTTTAAACCAACATTAATTGACACAAGTATTCTGGCCTTATCTGGAGGGGCAGAATAGGCACAAGTCCTGTTGACTTTATTTTGAGGTGTGGGGAGTCAGGCTAATTAAACTGGTGGAGTACAGATATGATGGTATTAAAAGATAATGAAATTAATTAGGCTTATTAAATGAGGTTGAAGTCAGTGTTAACATTTTTGCCATGTTTATATTTTACAGGGTGTATTTGAGAAGATTTTTTCTCTTTGGCCATTGTCCAAGTGTTTTGAGCTGAATGGAAATGTCTATGAGTGGTGGTTTAGGTGGAAGTTAGACCGCTATGTATGTAATACTTTAATAAATTAACTGGGGTCTTGTGTTTTAAGACATATTCTTGAACATATTTAAACTTTAGAATCTATTTCTCCCTCTTCCTCTGGGAAAAAAGAAATTTGAAGTTCCAGTCAATGGTTTGTTGTAGGGCCAGGCAGCATCCACTTTTGCTTCAAGTGTCTGTCAAAGCCAGACAGAAAAGATGGAAGCTGACTTGTTTATATGCTGAGACTATAAAGTGAGCATAATCAGGGCTCTGCATATTCTGTCTTGTCCCAGACTTGAATTCTGCTAGGAGACAACTGACTTCTGTGGCACTCCAAGGCTAAATTCTGCAGGAAATTGAAATTGCTGCAGTAATGTGAAATAGATAATAAATCTTTTTTTAAACCCAA